>NC_060144.1:101132540-111132540 GCF_021461385.2 Schistocerca piceifrons | reverse complement strand
CTTAACTTCTGAGATCATCAGTCCCCTAGACCTTAGAACTACTTAAACCTAAAAAACCTAAGGACAACACAGGCATCCATGCCCGAGGCAGGATTCGAACCTGCGACAGTAGCGGTCGCGCGGTTCCAGACTGCAGCGCCTAGAACTTTCTTCTAATTTCGATCAACTCTAGCTCTTGTAGGAATATACGTAATTTTTTTTTTTACACACCCAATACAGAAGGAGATTTGAAGTTTGATTTTTGCCTTCAGTAAGCAACATTTTCCAGTTAAATCACCGTAGAGTGCCAGTATTTCCTCCAATTTGTCCTTAACTAACTATGTTATTCCAGCTGATGCCGCAGGCGCACGAATGGGAGGACGTGGAAAGAAAGAAATTCACGAATAGCTCGTCTGTGATGGCACAGTCGCGTAAGGTGATAGAGCCATGTAAGAGTATCACTGCAGACCTATCCCTAATTTTAACTTCTCTCAGGCGAGAGTAGGCTACAGTTTGCGTAAGATCTTTCATTTTACGTTCCCGACGTGAAGTCTGCAGACAGAACATACAAGTTTTCGACAGCGTGTGTTTTCTCGGAACAGCTAAGAACGTAACTGCTGTCTCGCGACATTCGTCTCATAATATTCCAGTAAGCGTGCTGAGGTCCTCGACGTTTAGCACATAACCATAACAGGCACACCATTCAGTTCCTCGTATAATGATTTGCAATTTCTCCTATTTTGCATGCCCATGTTCATTACTACCAGTCGTCCTCTTCCAGAGCTTTTCCAATCTTTTCTCCATGACATGTTTTGACGATAATTCTTGTGCATTTGCAGCAACGGCCACAGCTGCCCGTTGAAAAATTAACTGTACAGGTAAAGACGCATTTAGGAAAGTATTTAAATTGAGAAGCGTAAAAAAGCTCTATAGAAGAGAGCTAAAATATTTTTAACCTGCAGGGCTATGAGGAATCGATATGATGAATACGCCACTTTACCATACCCGATATTTAGTATAGCATATACGAAGTAACTTAACTTCATAGCACTTCTGACGCTTATGGCTTCACAAGTTCTCTTACAGCGTTATTAAATTGTCAGCTGCAGATACTTCATATCATCCACTGTGTCTTTGCTTTCGCGATGTTTCTTTCGATAAGCTCTACTCTGAGCTGTACCAAACGTGTCAGTACATCTTTAGATACGAAAACAATTTTTATTTCGAACAGGTTGACCAACTATTTCGAAATTCAGAGGTAATTTGCAGATCGTAAGGCACACGAACATTTGCAACAGAAACGTCAGGTAGAGCATCTAGAGCGAGTCCTCTCGAATTCTGCACGCGAATAAACGACCGTCTGGAAGCGCGTCATGTTCGGACCGTCTGCGCGTGACTGATGTTTGAAATGGAGCTCGTCACAAACCATGAGAACCAGGGTGCGGCGTTTCAACGCCAGAAAACGACGACCGCAGGGGAGCTAGCATTCGTTGCCGTGCCGTCTTGTTAATACAAAGTTACTTTGTTGGAAGTCTATTCATTCGAGATGACAACCGAATGTTATTACGATAACACAATACCGAGCAAGGATAGTACACGATACCAACAGTTGTTGAACATATTCTGGGAACTATGGCATGAGACCACGTCGCGCTACCGGTGGATCGTAGAGGTGTGATTATACCTCACAACGTTGACCGCGGTGAATGACAGAACGACTCTGGATAATTTAGGTTGGCAAACTTGTCGGGCAGGTTTTGAAAGAGCTTTCTACTCAAATTCTGATCATCCAGAGGGCAGTGAAAGTCGTAATGAAATATCTCGTGCCCAACCGCACTATTGCCAGATGTCTTAATGAGAGATAAAACTTGCGCCTGGTTTGACAACTTTTTCTTTTAACAACCGGTCAACAACAGCGGAGGAATGAATGATTCCTCCTCAAAATGCCTTGGCAACCCTCCGACTGGTAACATATTATGGTGTTAACTGAAGATTCCAAATGTTCTTCCAATGGGGCCACCTCGACCACCACCAAGTAACTTGTTTTGCTTTCGAGCGCCACACTAGGTGAGGAGCTGGTGACGTGTAATTAGATGGGACTACGGATATTGCAAAGTTTCCGCTTCGTATTGTGCATGAAGCACACGCCTCTATACTGAGGAGAACATACAGGGTGTTGCCTTCTCATTTGTCTCGTTGTCATCGTTATGGTACAATGATCACATCGAAGGAATGCATACTAGTAATAATTACAATTACAAGAATTGCACTTTGACCTGATCTCTCCAGCATACGAAGTATATGGTTTACGTGAACGAGTCATGCAGAACAAACTTCAGCTGAGCAGTATTCAGAAAATATGACCAGAGATCAACGTCATACTGGGTAGACTAACGTCACCGTGCGTACCAAACACTTCAGGAAGCCTTTCCTCGACGCCCAGAGAACTGGAAATTTGCAGCCGAGTTACTGTAGGAAAATACGAGACGAATTAGGCAAAATTTCTAGTTCATGTAATCAACGGCAGCGAGCTCTAAATGTAGTAAAATGTAACTTAATGTGGATGAGTAGGAAAAACAGCCCGAATACAGCATTAGTAACGTGCTGCTTAACACAGTTACGTTGAATAAGTATCAAAGCGTAACGTTGCAAACCAATATCAAATGGCATGAGCACGTAAGGATTCTAGTAGGGAAAGCGAATAGTCGACTTCGGTTTAGTGGGAGAATTTTAGGAAAGAGTGATTTATCTGTAGAAGAGACCGCATATAGGACATGAATGCGACACATTATTGAATATTGTTCGACTGTTGAGGATCTGCTCCAGATCGGATTGAAGGAAGACATTGAAGCAATTCAGAGGCGAGCTACTAGCTTTGTTACAGATAGGTTCCAACAACACGTAAGTATTACGATGATGCTTCTTGAACTCAAATGGGAATCGCTGGATGGAAGCAGATTTTATTTTATTTTATTTTATTTTCGGCGAGCACTATTGAGAGAATTCAGAGGACGGGAATGTAGGGCTAAGTGCAGAATGATTCTACTGCTACTAAAGTCAGTTCCCGTAAGGACCACGAAGACAAGACTAGAGGGATTAGGTCTCGTACGGAGGCATATAGACAGTCGTATTCCCATCGCTTGGTTTGCGAGTGGAACAAAGAAGTAAGTGAATAGTAGTGGTGCAGGGTACCCTCCGCCACGCATCATACGATGGCCTCTGAGTATGTACGTGGACGTAGTCTAGCTTAGGTGTATACTGGGTGTTTCCTGACGGTATCGAAATTTTCAAGTTACTGTAGAAGCAGCCTGATGGGATAAACTAAAAATAGGAGGCCACTCCATGAAACCATCTGTTAGTTCCTCCAAGTACTCTTTACAATGCTTGTAAGTTATCCGGTATCACTTTCAAGCACCATGAACCATACATGTGTATCTTATAGGAAATTGTAATGAATCGATGGTAGTATAATGTTATTGTCAAGTTGGCGTGCGTTAGGACGGAAAAAGAGATGAAACGCAGAACTATATACATCATGTATACGTGTAGACTTCTAGGTGGTGAGGATCGCCACGGGATCAGAAACGATTAACAATTTGCCCAGACCTTAAGTCGCATCTCGTAGTCGTGCGGTAGCGTTCTCGCTTCCCACGCCCGGGTTCCCGGGTTCGATTCCCGGCGGGGTCAGGGATTTTCTCTGCCTCGTGATGGCTGGGTGTTGTGTGATGTCCTTAGGTTAGTTAGGTTTAAGTAGTTCAAAGTTCTAGGGGACTGATGACCATAGATGTTAAGTCCCATAGTGCTCAGAGCCAGCCCGACCTTAAGTATTGCCTTAAGCGTGTGACCGAGAAAGGCGGTAAAACAATGGACGCATTTTTGCGAGCACAGAAGTTCAAATAACCCTCCAGCCGGCCAAATTTAGGTTTTTTATAGTTTCTCCAAATCGCTTAAGGCAAATTCCGAGATGGTTAATTTGAAAAGGACACGGCCTATGTATTTCCCAAATGTTCTCTTTTGCGAGCATGTGTACCGCCTCTAATGACTTCGAAATCGATGGGGTGTTAAACAGTAATTTTCCTGTGAACTGCAGACTTTCACAGTTGCTGATATAGAGAGAGTTACGTAAAGATCAGAGTGACGTGCTGACGTCTGCGAACTCAAAAGGTTTCCTATCGTTCAGTAGAAATGTCACTGACCGCACAGGGAAAATCATGATGAAATGAAATATAGTCGTAATGTCCAAACCCACTCGACAGGTAGAGCAAAATCTTTGTCTGTTTAGGATGGTAACTTTTGAAAAAAATTAGAAATTTACAGAATAATGTAGTTGTGGAGACGCGTATGTGGGTACTACAAAAATAATGGTAGAAAAACAGTTAGAAGAGCATTAGGGCAACTGTAGGAGAGGAGGAAAGGATCGATCCGCTGGTCTGAAACATGCTTTGCATTCTGGTGACCTTTAGACTCGATATGGACCGAGAGATTGCTAAACACGCTTGTACTTTTGGTGGGAACGAGAAAGGTGTGAAATCGAATGGTATGTGGATTCCGGTGCAGAAGAAGATGTGTTCCAGTCTTCCATCGTGCGGCGATAGCAATAACGGACGACGGCGACAGACAACGCTCGAGTTTTGAAAATATGTAACGTCGTGCCTCTGCTGTGGAGAGGAGGGTGCGCATCGGACATTCACAGAAGCTATAACTCCCGGACCCCTCCCAACCCCTCCCTGGAGATATCCACCGCACAGGGGCGGAACGTTGTGTTCTCCAGGAAATTCATTCGTAGCTTTTCTTTCTTTCTTTCTTTCTCCCACTCTCTTTTTGGCATGAGTAAATAAAATACTCATAATCATAAAATGGTTCAAATGGCTCTGAGCACTATGGGACTCAACTTCTGAGGTAATCAGTCCCCTAGAACTTAGAACTACTTAAACCTAACTAACCTAAGTACATCACACACATCCATGCCCGAGGCAAGATTCGAACCTGCAGCCGTAGCGGTCGCGCGGTTCCAGACTGAAGCGCCTAGAACCGCTCGGACACCGTATCGTGCTGCACTATACATTAAATGCTTGTCTTGCTTCACAATCAGCCATGAACTGTAGGCAACGGTGAACTCCACCGCGGACAAGAGACTGTGTAAAGCAGCACAGCGCCACTAACGTCGATGCGGTAAGCAGTTGTTTGTTTTGAAACCGAAGCAGTCTACTGTGCGTCTCTCACACTCACTGCTCTATCCACCGACTGAAATATTCACTTCAATCACGGGTTCCGCGTCTCAAAATATTCGGTTAAGGAGCATCTATATCGACACCCTGTGTACGAGAATTTTGGAATTTACTGTCGGGCAGTCTGGTGACCAGGAATTCAGTCAGCACCACTCATCATACAGTTACCGACATTCCTTCGAAGAATATCTCTTTCCATTCCATATTCAAAGCTCATACTTTGCGACAGAACGGTGCTACGTAACTGTTGTTTAGAGACTTCTGTAACTGACGATGTTCGGCGCTGGTCAGTAATGAACAAAGATGCGCTATGCGTGCCGTATCTAGAAGTCGAATTACATCATTCGGCGATTATTTATTTAAGGCAGAGGTCGTCTGTGTGGTTACATTTATACTGCACGCCAACTCATCAGCACCGTAACTCTTGTTGAATTATGTAGAACGTCGGCAGACCGGAGACTGAACAAATGTGTTATTGTTCCTGTGGAGTTAACTGCAGCACATAGTTGTGCTGCGATTGACGATATACAAGCAGTAAGCTTACATAAAACTATAAATAACATAGTTCTACGTCTCCAGTGATTTCTCCAATGGAGTTCCGCCGTGTTCACATCAGTACCTGGCGGTTATAGAGTACTCACGGAGGTCCAATGTTGATTGTTTTACTGTAAGGCAGCGAAGTTTTCTACATATGCTAATGCGTTAATGCGAAAACGATTTACGCTGGAAATAATTAGTTCCAATTTTGGCCACCACTTGCAAATCTGGCGCTGTACAACATCTCGTCGAAGTCTCCGGTGCTCATATTGAACAAATTGTGAAAGCGGCGGTTAATAATAAAATCAAAATTACCCCTTTCTCACTTGTTCGATATTTTCTTGCTCACGTACCGTTCCCGACCCATCACATAGGCAAACATTTTTATGCGTCTTTCCGCATCTGCATCTACATAGATACTCCGCAAAACCACCACACGGTGTGTACCAGAGGGTACCCAGTACCACTACTAGTCACCTCCTTTCTCGTTCCGCTCGCAAACAGACTGAGGGAAAAGCGACTATCTACACACATTAAAAGTAGTTTCGCATTATCTCAGTTTCGAGATTTCTGGAATCTGTATAGAAAATTGGAATAGAGATCAACATAAATATCATTTCCGCCCTTTTTATTGCTCATGAAAACCACACATTGCATGTTGTACCACTATGCAGCGAGACCAGAGGTAGTGGCCCAGATTGCTGTACACACCAGTACCTTTAATATCCAGTAGCATGTCCTCTTGCATTGATACATGCCTGTATTCTCGTGTTATACTATACAATAGTTCATCAAGGCAGTCTTGGTCCAGATTGTCCTATTTCTCAACGGCGATTCGGCGTAGATCCCTCAGAGAGGTTGGTCGATCACGTCGTCCATAAACAACACTTTTCAATCTATCCCACGCATGTTCGATAGGTTTCATCTCTGGAAAACATATTGGCCACTCTAGTCGAGCGATGTCTTTATCCTGATGGAAGTCATTCACAAGATGTGCACGATCGGGGCACGAATTGTCGTCCATGAAGACGAATGCCTCGCCAATATACTGCCGATATGGTTGCACTATCGGTCGAATGATGTCATTCACGTATCGTACAGCTATTACGACGCCTTCCATGACCACCAGCGGCGTACGTTGGCCCCAGAACAGCAGCGTACCTCCAACTTGCTACACTCGCTGGGCAGTGAGTCTAAGGCCTTCAGCCTGACCGGGTTGCCTCCAAACAGGTCTCCGACGATTGTCTGGTTGAGGGCATATGCGACACTCATCGGTCAAGAGAACGTGATGCCAATACTGAGCGGTCCATTCGGCATATTGTTTAGCCCATCCGTACCGCGCTGCATGGTGTCGTGGTTGCAAAGATGGACCTCGCCATGGACGTCGGGAGGGAAGATTCACATCATGCAGCCTATTGCGCATGCTTTGAGTCGGAACACGACGTCCTGTGGCTGCACGAAAAGCATTATTCAGCATGTTGGCGTTGCTGTCAGGGTTCCTCCGAGCCATAATCCGTAGGTAGCTGTCATCCACTGTAGTATTAGCACTTCGACGGCCTGAGCGAGGCATGTCATCGACAGTTCCTGTTTCTCTGTATCTCCTCCATGTCCGAACAACATCGCCTGCTCACTTTCCTTGTTGAGAGCTCTTCCTAGCACAAAGTTACAATGTGGACGCGATAAAACCGCAGTATTGTCCGTCTAGGCATGGTTGAACTACAGGCAACACGAAAGGTGTACCTCCTTCCCGGTGGAATGACTGGAACTGTTCGGCTTTCGGACCCCCTCCGTCTAATAGGCGCTGCTCATTCGTGGTTGTTTACATCTTTGCGCGGGTTTAGTGACATCTCTGAGCAGTCAAAGGGACTGTGTCTGTGATACAGTATCCACTGTCAATGTCTATTTTCAGGAGTTCTGGGAACCGCGGAGATGAAAAACTTTTGTTGATGTGTACATATGCCTCCGTATGAACCCTAATTTCTCGAATCGTTTCTTAGTGGTCCCTACGCGCAATGTGTGTTGGCGGTGGTAGAACTGTTCAGCAGCCAGCTTCAGATGGTGGTTCTCTAAATTTTCTCAATAGTGTTTCTCGAAAAGGACGTCGCATTCCCTCCAGGGATTCCCATTTGAGTTCCTGAAGCATCTCCGTAACATTTACTTCTTGTTCGAACCTACCAGTAATAAATCTAGCAGCTGTCCTCTGAATTCCTTCGATGTAATCCTCTAGTCCGACCTGATACCAAACACTCGCGCAGTACTATGGAATAGTTCGCACCAGCGACCTATATGCAGTCTCCTCACAAGTGAACCACTCTTTCCTAAAATTCTCCCAATAAACCGACGTCGCCCATTCGCTTTCCCTATTACAACTCTCGCGTGCCCGATCCATCTCATATTTCTTTGCAACGTTACGTACAGATATTTAAATGACTTGACACTGTCGAACAGGACACTAGTACTGTATCCGAACATCATAGATATGAACTTCCTACTCATCCTCATTAACTTTCATTTTTCCACATTTAAGGTTAGCTGCCATTCATCACACCACATGGAAGTTTTGTCCAAGTCGTCTAGTATCTTCCTACAGTCACTCAGTTCGACGCCCTACCGTACATCACTCTGCCCGCCAAAACATTTACGTAAACAGAGAAGAACGGCTGTCCCATCACACTTCCCTGGGGCCCTCCTGACGATACGCTTGTCTCTGACGAACACTCGTCGTCGAGGACAACATGATGGGTTTTCTTATTTAAGAAGTCTTCGAGCCGCTCACATATCTGTGAACTTATTCCATATTCTCGCACCGGCGTCACAGCCTGAAATGGGGCACCGTGTCAGATGCTTGCACTTGGTGGCCAAAATTGGGACAATTTTTTTTTCCAGCTCCACATTAACGCATTAGGACAGCTACCAAGTCTCGCTGGCATACGATAACTACAACCACACCACTGAATCTCTGTGAATAGCTCCACTTTTAAATATAACCACCCAGTATTACACCGCTGTGGACCGTAAACTGTTTTCCGGTAACTGCAACGATAAATAATTCAAGTACTACACCCATAGACCGCATGGGCATTATTGGATTAAATATCTGTCATATTTTTCAGTACTTACGGCTACAACGAAACATTGTTTTTTTCCGTAACAGAACCGCATGATAAGACTACATATATTAGCAACTACAACAATTTCAAATACAGCCAAGAAATTATAATATTGTAAATATTACGGATATAGCTTGTCAATTACAGTGCCTAAATTATGAATTCAGGGCTAGTGAACGTGAAAATAATTACGGACTTGGCAGAATCTCATAGTGCAATACCACGGCTTACAGTTTATGTGGTGTGACTGGCGGAGAACCATACTTCTTGAAGGAAGCGTCCCTGTATTCGCATGAAGAGACTTAACCAAACACTGGCAAACAGAAATCAATATGGGTGCTACAGGACTGAAACCCCTTGTCATCCCGAATACTATTCACAGTGCACTATCGGAAACAACATCCATACTAACCATCTTTATTGAACATTATATATTTTTTGAGATCACTGACGAATAAGTTTGTTCTGATGATAGTCGAAAAGAGGACATTAGGGCCTTTCAAAGGACATTTCGCTTTGGCGATTTACAGGAAACAGGGAAAGCCAATAGCTGTAAATTTAAAGCAATGTCCTCCCGTACCTCACCATTGCGACATGTCGCTCGGTTTGTGACTAGAATTTGATTCTTTGAAAACTCCAGTGCTTGAAGTGATATTCACGCGACAGTATTTGTCTTCCGATAGTATTGCTAATTTCTGTTGCAAATGACGATCAAACTGCACTGACTGTCACGGAAAAGTAGCTTCAGAGCGTGTCCCTTTGTTTACGGTGTCAGGGCAATACGAAAAAGAATTTCTGCAATGAAAAGTGCGAACCGCTCCATTCCTTTGAATCACACACGGATGAGTCTACTGATCCCGTCTGGGCACATCGATGTTAGGATGCAGATTCTATGGACATCATCTGCAGAGCGTACACACATGTAGACGGCAGCTGTATGTATCTAGATGCGGCAAAGCCTTTGTATGGCAACGCAGCTGGTCAAATACAGACCCGACGGGAGAGAGAGAGAAAGACAGAGAGATTTCGCATGTGCTGCTAGATTGACTGCGCTATACAGAGACCGGACGGGTGGGGCATCCGGACTCTCTCTCTCTCTCTCTCTCTCACACACACACACACACACACACACACACACACACACAGAGTCGCTCGCTCAACAACACTGCAAACTGTTTGGAGCCTGCTGGCTCTGACACTCTAAATGTTCCGAGTTCAATGGAATGTGGCTATTGAAGGGGTGACGGGGTGGGGGAGGGGGCGGGAGTGCTTACCACGACAGTAAGGTTTTAACCGAACAGTCGACCACTGACTATCTGTGGTGTGATAGAGGAAAACAAGGGGACAGATCGCAAAACAATTTAAAAAACAAACACGTAATACATGTGAGACACTTTGTACATGAGGCCAAGGCCGTTCATACTCAAAACTTTAGTAAAGTCGACGTCCACCTAACGATATGCGCCATAGCGACCATGTGTGCACTACGAAGGCCAACTGATTCACATGTGAAACTCTCGCGTGGGTACGAGGTAACCTATGTGATCGAAAGTATCCGGACACCCCCAAAAACATACGTTTTTCATATTAGGTGCATTGAGGTGCCATCTCCTGCCAGGTACTCCATATCAGGGACCTCAGTACTCATTCGACATCGTGAGAGAGCCGAATGGGGCGCTCCGCGGAACTCGCGGACTTCGAACGTGGTCAGGGGATTGGGTGTCATTTGTGTCATATGTCTGTACGCGAGATTTCCACACTCCTAAACATCCGTAGGTCCACTGTTTTCGATGTGATAGTGAAGTGGAAACGTGAAGGGACACGTACAGCACAAAAACGTACAGGCCGACCTCATCTGTTGACTGACAGAGACTGCCGACACCTGAAGAGGGTAGTAATGTGGAATAGGCAGACATATATACAGACCATCGCAGAGGAATTCCAAAGTGCATCAGGATCCACTGCAAGTACTATGACAGTTAAGTGGGAGGTGAGAAAACTTGGATTTCATGGTCGAGCGGCTGCTCATAAGCTACACATCACGCCGGTAAATGCCAAACGACGCCTCGCTTGGTGTAAGGAATGTAAGCATTGGACGACTGAACAATGGAAATATGTTGTATGGAGTGACGAATCACGGTAAACACCGTGGCGATACGATGGCAAGGTGTGGGTACGGTGAATGCCCGGTGAACGTCATCTGCCAGCGTGTGTAGTGTCAACAATAAAATTTGGAGGCGATGGTGTTATGGTGTGGTCGTGTATTTTATGAGGGGTCTTGCAGCCGAAGTTTTGCGTGACAGTATCACAGCACAGGCCTACAGTGATGTTTCAGTTACCTTCTTGCTTCCCAGTGTTGAGGAGCACTTCGGGGATGGCGATTGCATCTTTCAACACGGTCGAGCACCTGTTCATAATGCCCGGCCTGTGGCGGAATGGTTACACGACAATAACGTCCCTGTAATGGATTGGTCTGCACAGAATCCTGACTTGAATCCTATAGAACACCTTTGGGATGTTTTGGAACGCCGACTTCTTGTCAGGCATCAACGACCAACATTGATACCTCTCCTCAGTGCAGTACTCCATGAAGAATGGGCTGCCATTCCCCATCTGATTGAACGTATGCCTGCGAGAGTCGAAAGTGTCATCAAGGTTAAGGGTGGGCCAACACCATACTGAATTCCAGCATTACCGATGGAGGGCGCCACGAACTTGTAAGTCATTTTCAGCCAGGTTTCTGGATATTTTTGATCATATATCGGAGAACCATCTTTGGGTTTTGGAAGTCACTTACCGTGTCTACTGTCCCGGCGCCTGAAGCAGACAGAATGTCATTAAGGGATTTGATGCCTTCGCATGAAAACACAAAATGTGCAGTGGCGTTTCGTACTGTGGGTCAGAGTGCCCTGCATGAATTACGGCGAGACATCCTCACTGGAAAAGCGATTTTATGGACATTATATAAGGCGCATAGTTTACGTGTTACGAAGACAATACTCAGAGCATCTCATGGTACCAAAATTGGATTTAAATTCGGGTTGGTTCAAATGGCTCTGAGCACTATGGGACTTAACATCTAAGGTCATCACTCCCCTAGAACTTAGAACTACTTGCACCTAACTAACCTACGGACATCACACACATCCATGCCCGAGGCAGGATTCGAACCTGCGACCGTAGCGGTCGCGCTGTTTCAGACTGAAGCGACTAGAACCGCTCGGCCACACCGGCCGGCTTTAAATTCGGGGAGCAGCGTCGTTATTCTAGACACTTTATGTCTTCGCGTCTCAGGTGTTAATTGAAATGTGCGTTTGGGTATTATATCCAACAGACAGAACCGAGATTCGTATACATGCAAAAGGTGCACTTACGATTATAGGACGTCTCCCCTACAGACAACAGCCCCAGCAGAATCGCTTGAAAACACACTCAGTGGCTTTAATGCCCATAATATGATGATGACTGTAGGAGAACACTGGCTTCCCAAACTTGTCCGTCGGGCATCGGGCATCTTCTGAAAAGAAAGCGAGAATCACTCTCCAGGCTAACCTGTGAGTCACTAGTGAGCGGGACACGACCTCACCACTACAAGAACACTTATGATGGGCAAGGCAGCACATTCGCCGAACCAGGCGGCGTCTTTGTGCGACATTAGTCCATCTGGCGCGTCGGTCAGAATACAAAGCAAAGACTTGAAGCCTACGTTACGCAGTATGAGGAACATACGTGATGCAGGGGCTGCCTCGAGGTCTCCAGTGACACAAATCCCCTTGCTCTTTCGACGTCTTCAGAGACTGTAATTTTGTTGAGCCTATGGACGTAATATAAGGCACATAGTTTACGTGTTAGGAAGACAATCTTCAAATCATCTCATGGTACCATAATTGGATATAAATTCGGGGAGCAGGGTCGTTATTCTAGACACTTTATGTCTTCGAGTTGCAGGTGTTCGTTGAAATGTGCGTTTCGGTATTATCATCCAAGAGACACAATCGAGATTCATATACATGCAGATTGGATTATATGCAACGAACATGGCATACGCACATCACAAAGCGCCTGCGTCACTACGACTAACTAAAACAAAAGAACACTTAAGGTTTCCGAGGAGCGTCAGCGAACATTTTGTTTTTAATAAGACGTCGGTGGACAATTAGTGACGGATAATGATCTTGCCGATGGGTTTCGCAATCTTATCGATTTGGCCCGTAGTATTTTAAAAAGTTTCCACTCTCATAGAATACGTGAAGTTACGCGATGTTTAAAGTCCAACTCACAGCCCACCTTGTGCCGTCAACAGCTAGCCTGTAATCCGTATAAATAATACAGCCTCGCGAAATCTCTTCCAAACGTTTTCACTGTGCCATCTCTCTTCTCTAATAATGAAGCACTGTGTATCAGATGCACACAGCGGCGCAACCACTCCAAACCAAACACCTATAACCATATGCAGTGTAGCGGCCGTAACAGTCGAACACTGGCTATAGCGGCCTCCCGAAAATAGGAACCTAAAGGCCATCTCAACGTCTTGCAAAATAGCCAATTAGTGACAATTTCAAATCTTAGAAAATATTCCGAAATAAAATACTGGACACCTCTATTTTTTGTCTAGAATGTGATGGAATACTTTCCAAAAGAAAATTCTTGGCAGCTGCTGTGAGAAAATAAAATAAAAGCTAACTTTACACGAAATTTTGAAGAAAAATAATTTCCTCTTCAACCCGTTGAAAAAATAGAATCTCTGAAATACTTGGACTTAAAAATGTATATGAACATTCTGAAAGTTAATAGGTGCATTTGATTCATATTTTATCGTGAAAACATTGAAGTATACCGAGATAAAAAATAAAGTACCGTAAGAAGTGTGAATCTATTCCACCTATGTAACGAAAAATGTCGTCGCTGATGAATCTGCGTTATGCTGGAGCTTGTAGAAACTTCCAGCGAGAAAGTTGTTAAGAAAACTATAAAATTAATTCTGGTAATATCTGGGACATCAGTGTTGTACTCTGTCACCTATGAAAGCTTTTCATTTGCGAGAAACTCCGTGCGCGGCAGCGCGCGAATATTTGCATACGGCTTCCAGGGTTTTAGTTTCGACGGCTCGCCTTACTACACGCGAGAATATTCCCTACCACCCGAATGTTTTTTATTTGCAGCACTTACTCAGCCTTCGTCACTGTCCCATCACCCAAATCGCCGATATCCGCTGTATAACTGCAGATATTTTCAGGCCAGTGTATTCGCTGAAGTCGAGCAAAATATATTTGTGCGTATGGTTTCGTGAAACCTAACTTTTATCGAAGTATACTATAAGTCTATTATCTCCAGCACGCAATAAGTGCAGTGTAAACAAAACTTCGTTCTTGCTGCTGCTACGTCTCTGCATTCAGTCAAAAATTTTCTTCCATCAATTCATTTTCTGAATCAAAAATAACCAAGAGAGTGGCGAAGACAATGAACGGAGTTATCTATGCCAGAATATTTCACTTTTCCGCCGAGGTCACTCTGTATTTTGCTAGCCGTTGGATACTCCCTTCTGTCTTAGTATCTAAGTACAGTTCTATGAACTAAGTTGTTGTCACTATCGCCCAATTACGTAGATTTCTGTTTTCAGTCATATCTCTTTTTTGGAGAATGAAAACACATGTTCACGTCTGGAGATTCTTCCAACGTTACTGCACTGTTAATATGGCATACTGTATTCCGAAATGCCACAAGGTTTCGTTGTCATTTAATGAACGTGCGCAAAATTTATGCTATTCCTGCTTTCTCCAGGTTTGCCTGATAAGTAAAAGACTTCAGTGCATACGACACAACGATTTTAGGCTGGTGTCGAGTGTCTTTCCACCTTTTACGCACGCCGACTGGAGTAGCGCTATACGTAGGCTCTTGCACCTGCATTTCGCGACCGCGCAGCGCCACCACCGTGATGCAATATACTTTCCTGGATTTCAGATATCTCTTAAGTTACTGACGTTCGTGTGTCAAGTTACTCAACAGCACCTGAACTCTCTCTAGAGAAGAAAATTTTACTGGAGTGGAACTTTCCCGTGCCCAGACAATTACTAAATCGTTGTACCAAAGTGCACAACCAAAATGAACGGGAAACTTAATGTTTTCTGTACAAACAGCAGTAATAAATGGAATGACGGAGCACAAAGTCAGTAGGATATAGACAATTACTGATGTGTTGTACCAAACTGGAGGGTAAAAACGTACGGGAAACTTAATTTTTCTTTCCTCAGTAATAATAAGCCGAATGGCGGACAACGAAGTCAGTATAATAATTATGAAACTGTGGAATCGTAGAGTGTCCACAAAACCGCAAAATGTAATTAGTAATCGAAAACGTGGAAAACAATGAAACAATGGTCAAGAATGTATACGTATATCTGAAAAGTACGTTAACTTAGGAGAAAGGTGGCATAAAAATGACACTGAAAAAAAAACCTTGCTCAAACTGTAGCAAAACCTGGCATTAAGACAGCGTACAATAAGATTAATGTACTGAATACAGGGACCAAGAGGAAAGCTGAAGGAAGATGGAGGTGCACACATCTTGTAGCATATGTGTCAGAGCATAATAGGATAAAGCGTAGCCCTCAAATGTGTGTGAATTCGTAAGGGACCAACCTGTTGACGTCGTCGAATGGTTCAAATGGCTCTAAGTACAATGTGACTTGACGTCGTCGAATGGTTCAAATGGCTCTAAGTACAATGGGACTTAGCATCTGAGGCCATCAGTCCCCTACACTTAGAACTACTTAAACCTAAGGACATCACACACATCCATGCCCCAGGCAGGATTCGAACCTGCGTCCGTAGCGGTCGCGCGGTTCCGGACTGAAGCGCCCAGAACCGCTCGGTCACAGCGGCCGGCCCAGTGTTTAACGTATGGTTGACGATGAAGTCATTAGAAACGGACACAAGTTCGGATTGGACAATGATAAGATGCAAAGTCAGCTGTTGCCTTATCAATGGAAACATTCCAGCATTTGACGTACGTTGCTGAAAGGATACTACAGAAGTTTATAACATATTTTTATTACCTAGCTGTCTTGTCTATCTGTCTGTTCAGTACAAGTAACACAGTTGGTTTTAAAACAACGTCTCGATGAGCTAGATACTGTCAACTTGCTTTATTGTTGTTCTGTTCGGTAGGGATGGAAGTGGGGTTAAAACGTTTGGCAGTGTCTGACATCTCAGGTGCCCTGCAGGACTGGCATGTTACGCAGGTAGTATACAAATGTATGCAAGAGGACAGGCATGGGGGAGCAGAGAAAAGGGGGAAGAGGAAATGTGCAAAGAGGGGGGGGGGGAGGGGGAGAATATGTATGCAGTATACGTGACATACACATACAAGGGCACAGCCATACGCAAAAAGCAAATAGAGATACAAATACAAATAATTATTTAAATGAATATATAATCTCAACATCTCCAATGAGAAATTTCGCATACAAGATTAAAAATCAGAAATAATTAATTAAATAAAAATAAATTTTTAGTATAACACGTTTTTAAAACAAAGAAATATAAGATTTCTCCTAACCCCATACATGCTTTACTCTTTACAGACAGTACTGAAAAGATGTGCTTTTGAATATTTGAAAGCTATGTCAATATTTGTGAAGGGCACGTACGATAGTTAGAAGGTAAACTATTTATTCATCAATTATGTATGGGCTAGGAGAAATTACTGTAGACTTTCTAGTCCATTTTGAAACCGTGTGATATTAAAAATTTATTTTTATTTAAATAATTTTCGGTTCAAATGGCTCTGAGCACTTTGGGACTTAACTTTTGAGGTCATCAGTCCCCTAGAACTGAGAACTACTTAAACCTAACTAACCTAAGGACATCACACACATCCATGCCCGAGGCAGGATTCGAACCTGCGACCGTAGCGGTCGCGCGGCTCCAGACTGTAGCGCCTAGAACCGCTAAATAATTATCGGCTTTGTATCTATGTTATTATACGTGGAAATCGAATAACATAGCAGTATAAACAGGAAAGCAATATTGACGGACTTGAATTGTGAAATCCTACACAATACTACAGGCTTCACCGTCTATACCCATGGAAAGACAGCATATACATTAATATTCTCTCTAGCGTAACAACACAGGTGGTTGAGCAGTATGTGGCGTCTACAAAAGGTGCCGATCGGATTCTGATGCCAGGGACCACACTGTACAGATCTGGAGCAACCGCAATGTAGGTATTGTAAACTGTGCTCTATTAAGAGTCGTGAACCTCTACGTTTACGGCTATAGATTAAAAATCTGCGGCAGCGTATTTTGGTTAACTGGAGGGAAGAACAAGATGACAGTGTAATGCGTACATGCATTCCCTTCACGTGCTTAAGCCAAGTATTACGCACATTTATGCGATCAGGAATGCTCAGTAGCAGACAGGCTGCAGGTACATTTAACAATTAAGCATCAGCAAGGAGCATTGGTGATGAAATCATACTAGGCAATGTTGTGCAACCTTAGTAGGGACAAGATCCGACTATTCGGGAGCAGAATCTTACAGTCTGAGACAGTGTTCAAAGACAAACTTTAATCACAATGTCCGCAAACGTGACGTCAGATCCACCTAACAACAGCGATCTGAACGCCCATTGGCTGAAAGTTTGGATATATATATATATAGGAAAAGAAAGAAGTGTCCTTACTGGCTGAGGGAGAAAGGGGGGGGGGGGGGTCTCTCTTGTTCTTCGGGAAGACAGGGCGAGAGAGTCGCGAGGAGCCACGCAAAACGCACGGTCGAGTAACCGGGGAGCCTCTAAAAGAACGGTCGCGAGTACATATTTCAGCTGTTAAACAAGCTAGAAAGTGAAGTTATTAGTTATCAGAACGCCACGTGTCTTGGGCAGTGTCTATCATTATGTAAAGTCAGAAAACTGCGTTAATGTGTGTAAAGGGTCGAATATAACGGCGTAGTCCTGAGCCGCCATATTGCAAAATCTGAATCTGTGACGTATGTGACTAAGCAATCTCTGAATTAAAACAATTATAGTACAAACGTTGTTAACAATTAACAACTGGCATCCCTAAACGCTCCACTTTAGTAGGATTACCACCTACATGGAACATGGCGACAGAACGCTACTACTGTGCTACGAGAGACTTACCGAAGCAGCAAGACACCAAATTAGTAATACCGCCCAGAGAAGTACTCGCTACAATGCCAATGAGGGTGTTGTAACAGGAGACGCATTAACCTGTCACACACACAGTTAAGAGAACAGATATTATCCTTTCATTCGTTGCGAGACGCTGTGCTGATAACAAATAAGACAGAATTTGAGTTTATTAACAGCAGAGAGGGAGAGGCAGTTCCGACCGTTAAGTATCATGTTCAGTATGCAAAGGTTGTATCGGTTGGTAGAGGTATTTAATTACGATCACAATTAAGACGAGACAACTGGATGTAGGAACAAAGGCCACGTATTTCAATATGGAACCTGTTTGTTCCAAAATGTGAAGAAGCATGGTGCCTTGTACTGAACAGTAAACCTGGGCGTGCCCTCATACGGCGAGGTGTGGGAACATGTAATGCAGCCAGGAACATCGTCTAGCATGATTGTTTTGGTGATGCAGGTCTTATAGTGTAGGGAGGCATACCGTTGCATGGGCATATTGACCAACGATACACTCAGCTGTCAGAGATATTGTGACATTCTGTACCCTTCCGATACGTGACTTCTCAGCGCCATTCGCACATGACTTCATTTTTATGGATGAAAATGGGCGACCGCACGGAAAAACCTGTCCTGGAACGAAAGGACATTCGGAAAATGGACTGGCCAGACCATTCTCCATACTCAAACCCTATTGGGCTCTTGTGGAATGCATTGGGGAGACGTATGAGAGCGCGTCCACATGCACCATCGACCATGCAGCAGTTGCCAACCACGCTGATGGAGAAATGGAAGGACCGACCACAAGAAGTCGTTACTAAACTTGCGGCCAGTGTGTGCTGTGAAGCACGTAGCAGAACATGCCCTGTCCTCAGTGGTGATCACATCCTCTATCAAGAACCTCGTCCCACCGTTTGTAATGTCCAGGATACCATCACAAATCGCGGAGACTTCAGTTTCAGTGGTACATTACGACAGTTGCAGTGGCACATTACGTCAAAGTTACACTACTGGCCATTAAACTTCCTACACCAGGAAGAGATGAAGATGATACACGGGTATCCATTGGACAAATATACAGTATTATACTACAACTGACATGTGATTACATTTTCACTTAATTTGGGAGCATAGACCCTGAAAAATCAGTACCCAGAACAACCACCTCTGACCGTAATAACGGCCTTGATACGCCTCGGCATTCAGGCAAACAGAGCTTGGACGGCGTGTACAGGTACAGCTGCCCACGCGGCTTCAACACAAGAGCAGTGAACAGCGTATTGTGACGAGCCAGTTGCTCGGCCACCATTGACCAGACATTTTCAGTTGGTGAGAGATCTGGAGAATGTGCTGGCTAGGACAGCAGTCGAAGATTATCTGTATCCAGAAAGGTCCGTACAGGACCTGCAACATGCGGTCGTGCATTATCCTGCTGAAATGTAGGGTTTCACAGGGATCGAATGAAGGGTAGAGCCACGGGTCGTAAGAAATCTGAAATGTAACGTCAGCTGCTCAAAGTGTTCAATGCGAACAAGAGGCGACCGAGAGGTGTAACCAATAGCAACCCCTACGATCACGCCGGGTAATACGCCAGTATGACTATGACGAATACACGCTTCCAATGTGCGTTCACCGCTATGTCGCAATACACGGATGCGACCATCATGTTGCTGTAAACAGAACCTGGATTCATCCGAAAAAGTGTCGTTTTGCCATTCGTGCACCCAGGTTCGTCGTTGAGTACACCATCGCAGGGGCTAATGTCTGTGATGCAGCGTCAAGGGTAACTCCAGCCATGGTCTCCGAGCTGATAGTCCACGCTTCTGTAAGCGTCGTCGAACTGTTCGTGCAGATGGTTGTTGTCTGGCAGACGTCCCCATCTGTGGACTCAGGAATAGAGACGTGGTTGCACGATCCGTTACAGTCATGCGGATAAGATGCCTGTGATCTCGACTGCTAGTGATACGAGGCCGTTGGGATCCAGCACGGCGTTCCGTATTACCCTCTGAACCCACCGATTCCATATTCTGCTAACAGTCGTTGTATCTCGACCAACGCGAGCAGCAATGTCGCGATACGATAAATCACAATCGTGATAGGCTACAATCCGACCTTTATCAAAGTCGAAAACGTGATGGTACGCATTTCTCCTCCTTACACGAGGCATCACAACAACTTTTCACCAGGAAACGCCGGTCAACTGCCGTTTGTATATGAGAAATAGGTTGGAAACTTTCCTCATGTCAGCGCGTTGTAGGTGTCGCCACCGGCGCCAACCCTGTGTGAATGCTCTGAAAAGCTAATCATTTGCATATCACAGCATCTTCTTCCTGTCGGTTACATTTCGCGTCTGTAGCACGTCATCTTCGTGGTGTAGCAATTTTAAAAGTCAGTAGTGTACTTTCATCAAGTTTCGAACTTGACGCGTCTTTGGGAGCTCGATAAACTCATGAACAATTTATTCATATTCTTTTCAGACACACAGTGAATAAGAAATTTGACATTCTGTAGTGGACTGTACATCGCTGGCTGCATGTATCAGAGAGCGTGTCCGGTGTAGTGCACTCGCGTCAGTTGACTCACAGCCGGAGATAGCGTTATCGCCACGGAACTCGTTCACAGATAACGGCCACTCTTATCTTGAGACTTACAACAGATGACCGAACGTTATCAGCGATGCAGCTGCGTTCACCTGCAGGAGGAAAAACAGACATATTCTGTTCCTGAAGCTGATGATGATTTACAAGAGGAGTACACACAAAAGACGCTGGGAAAAAGCGGTCGCGTTTTAGGCGATTACTAACAGTGGTATGAAAGAGCTTGGAACTCCAGTGCTAAAGAGCAGGGGGTAATTTTTTCAAATAAGAGCTGCTGTCGACGTCAATAGATCAGAATTTTGTAACCGTTCCTCTATGGGTATCTGTGCAAAGGCCGGCCGCGGTAGCCGAGCGGTTCTAGGCGCTTCAGTCCGAAACCGCGGCTGCTACGGTCGCAAGTTCGAAACCTACCTCGAACCTGGATATGTGTGATGTCCTTGGTTTAGTTAGGTTTAAGTAGTTCTGAGTTCTATGGGACGGATGACCTCAGATGTTAAGTCCCATAGTGCTCGGAGCCATTTGAACCATTTTTTTTTTTTTTTTTATCTGTGCCAAAGCAAAACAGCTGAATATTCAGTTAGCCAGGGTATCTTAAAACGACAACTGTTTTATCATTTTAATTGTTTTAATACTACAACGAGAGGTGGCATGCAGTTTATCCTAAGCCTGTGCACTTGTATTTGCATCCAGCTACTTCTAATAATTTCATACTACTGTAATTAGGCTGTAAGGGTTTTTATGTTGTTAACGCCACGTAGCGCTCTGTATGAAAATCACTGACTGTGCTGTGTGCAGTCTATGGCTGGTTGGACTCATTATTGGAATATTAAACTGTGTAGTGTTCGACAGTTGGATGTGAACAGCGCGTAGCGTTGTGCAGTTGGAGGTGAGCCACCAGCAGTGGTGGATGTAGAGAGAGATATGCCAGAGTTTTGAGCGGACGATCTGGACGTGTGTCCATCAGAAAAAGGAAATTTGTTTAATTGGATGTCACAAAATTATATATAATGGCTTATGAACGCTATTAAGGTAAATACATTGTTTGTTCCGTGTCAAAATCTTTCATTTGCTAACTATGCCTATCAGTAGTTAGTGCCTCCAGTAGTTAGAATCTTTTATTTAGGTGGCAGTATTGGCGCTCGCTGTATTGCAGTGACCTCAGGTGTTAAGTCCCATAGTGCTCAGAGCCATTTGAACCATTTGTATTGCAGTAATTCGAGTAACGAAGATTTTTGTGAGGTAGGTGATTCTTGGTAGGTATAGGTTCGTCACGGCCATCCTTTTATAGGGGTTATTGAAAGTCAGATTGCGTTGTGCTAAAAATATTGCGTGTCAGTTTATTGATGATCAGAATAAGTAAAGAGAGAAATGTCTGAGTACGTTCAGTTTTACTCAACTGTCTTTGTATCAAATAACGTAGAAGTTTACCAGCGCAGTAAGTCATAATTTTTCGAAGGGGACGTTTAGCTACGAATTCTGTCTAAAAAATTTTAGGATGAAAAGGAACACCTGGAGGTAACTTTTAGAGCAATGAATGTTCGACAAAGCTGATACGTAAGCGTTTTAAAATCGATTTGTATACTCTGTTACGGAATCAAAAACAATAGGGAGAGAGACTTCTAAATATGGGGTGTTTCAGCGTTTTTGAATCAAACGTCCGCTCCAAATACAGGGTGTTTCAAAGTCTTTGCATTAAAGTCTATGGGTGATAGACCACGTCATAGAAAACAACTCCATTTAGAGATAAAATGTTCACTTGTACTTCCTGGCGATCCCAGGCATCTTTTCATAGAATTCGCCGGCCCTAGGACGATGCGATTTTGCAAAGCTAACCAGGTGTGCTCCATACTACCTACCCCAGTAAACTGATACAGTGATATTGCGCCATGTCACATGGCCAGAAATGTGGTGGAGTGGCAGATCTGAATCCGAACGAAAAAAAGTGGGATGTGATTCAACATGGTGTCAGAGCTCATTGCACCCTGCCTGGAATTTACAGGAATAAGGCGAGATGCGTGTGCTGATGTGGTACCTGTTGTGGCGTAGCAAGACAGCCACGCCACAGAAGTAACCGAAAGGCACGCGTTTAGCTCACGCAGGCAAGAGATAGGTCTGTAACTGGATACGTAATGAATGCTATAAAGAAAAGTACGTAGCTTCTGGAATACTTAACTTTAATCCATCCTTGGTACATCGCTATTGACGATATAAGTGAGACTCTTTAGATACATGCAATGTTACTAATGGCACCTTGCTAGGTCGTAGCCATTGACTTAGCTGAAGGCTATTCTAACTATCTGCTCTGCAAATGAGCGAGGCTTAGTCAGTGTGCATCGCTAGCTACATCGTCCGTACAACTGGGGCGAGTGCTAGTACGTCTCTCTAGACCTGCCGTGTGGTGGCGCTCGGTCTGCTATCACTGAAAGTGGCGACACGCGGGTCCGACATGTACTAATGGACCGCGGCCGATTTAAAGCTACCACCTAGCAAGTGTGGTGTCTGGCGGTGACACCACAGTACCAACCCCCTCCAGCGACCTACCAAGGCCTCACTGCTCCCATGCCACGATGCGTCGCCTCTATTAACCCTGCCAAAGGTGGACATACCAGCTGATAGTCTGGTAGTCATAATGTTCTGGCTGATCAGTGTGTGCACTATCAGTCCTTGCAATAACGACATACACGGACAACACTAACGCATTATGGTGGCCTTTCCGCTTGTCACAGAGAGATTCTAACCATTTACGTACGCGCCGATGGTGTGTATGTGCGCAAAGTGAAATTTACATACCACCATATTTGCAGACTGCTTCATTTATTTTTTCAGGCTCTGTATCTTGGTCCATGTGAAAAACGCTATCTTCAATAAAAGAATTTTATTATCGTCTAATATTAATGTGGAATTGAGGCAGAAGTTCCTCAGCAGAAAATTTCGTGGAAGTGAAACGTGGATCATTAGAAATCTGGATAAGAAAAAACTGGAAGCATTAGATATGCTGTGCTATTGAAACTTGTATAAGTGGACAGACAAAATAGGAAATGAAGAAGTAGTAAAAAGAATAGGCGAGTAATGAAGAACTATCGGAGATCCTTTGCTGAACAACGGACGCGTTCGAGAGCCCTGCGCCAAGGAATTCAGGAATAGTTCAGCCTACTGCTGCAAGGGGCAGTACATGGGAAAACTATTAGGGGCAGCTCAAGACTAGAATATGCAAACCACGTTATAGTAAATGGTGGATGTAACACTTACAAGAAGGATTAAAGATTAGCAAACGATGCAGAACAGCATGGAATGGTCAAAATAGTAATTATTTTAAAGAAATAGTCATTTTGCTGACTGCAGATAAAATAGCTCAACGTTTACACTAGTCCATGAAGTTAGCAGATAACTGGAAGATGAGGAATCGTCAAGCACAATTCGGTTATAGTCTTACAAGTAATCGATCACCCAACATGCTGAGGAACCAAACAGTTCATACTATGATTATGCATTTGTGGTTGGAGTCAAAACAAAGAGAAACTAAATTTGAGCTCCACATCCGGACGTAAACGTAGATGTTAAAAACAAACTGGATTCCGTTACGCATTGGGGGTAATAGGTATTTGGAGAAATTCTGTAGAAGTTGTGGCGGAAGATGTAGTCCGGAAACTGCACAAATTCTGTTAACGCGAGCAGGGAACGGGAGCGGAGCGTTTCGTTTCGGTTTCGAAAAATTAATGCTTACTATTAGCGACAGATAGCCAACGGCCTTGCCGCAGTTGTCACACGGGCTGGGCTAGCACTTGGATGGGTAACCATCCGGTCTGCCGGCCGGCTGGAGTGGCCGTGCGGTTCTAGGCGCTGCAGTCTGGAACCGAGCGACCGCTACGGTCGCAGGTTCGAATCCTGCCTCGGGCATGGATGTGTGTGGTGTCCTTAGGTTAGTTAGGTTTAAGTAGTTCTAAGTTCTAGGCGACTGATGACCTCAGAAGTTAAGTCGCATAGTGCTCAGAGCCATTTGAACCATTTGAACCATGATAACCTCCCAGATTCTCGCACCCGTTGGTTTAGTCGGACGAAAACGGTATTTAGTGGACTGAGGCGATGCAGGAAACAGTCACGATACACGCATTGCGCAGCTCCACCTAGGACCGGTTCATCGCTGACTATCGAAAGTATGATCGTATAGGGTATCAATCGATATATGTGACTGGACTGAAGATGTCCTGCTGCGTATGATACGGCATGTTGTCTTGGATGGAGAGGAATCGATACATATATATGTAATTAACTCCAGGTGTGCCCCAGGGAAGTTGTCTATTGATGACCTTTCAGAATTTTCGTAGATGACGTATTCAGCTTAATGCAGTACTGTCAGGAAAAAAGGCTGCACAAATTTTCAGTCGTATCTTGATAAGATTTCAAAGTGGTGGAAAGACTGACAACTTGTTTTAAATTTTCAAAAATGGAAAATTTTGCAATTCACAAAAAGAAAAACCTTACGATTCAATGATTACAATATCAGTGAGTCACAGTTGGAATCAGTTAACTCATACACACATGTGCTTGTAGCGATTTGTAGCTATGTAAAATGGAACGATCACATAGGCTCATAGTCGCAGGTACTGCAGATCGTTGACTTCGGGTTATTGGTCGAAGATTAGGGAAATGCAGTCAGTCTATAGAGATGATTGATTGCATGAAAACTCGTTTGACCCAGTCTAGAACATTACTCAAGTCCGTGGGATCCGTACCAGACGGGATAAAGAGGGAATGCTGAACTGGTACACAAAAGAGCAGCACGACTGGACAATGGTGTGTCGGAGATGCTGAAAGAACTGACATGACGCGAACTATCACGTTAAAGCCCACTTAGAAAGCTGCTAAAGTGGTAAATCTAGCAGCCGACGTATCGTTTCCACAGAGATTGCGAAGACAAGATTTGACCAATTACAGCGGCCATAGAGGCGCCCCATGCATATTTAGAACGAGAAAAAACTCTAATAACTAGTACAGTGAGAGGTACTCTTTGCCGTGGACTTCACAGTGGTTTGCAGAGTGTAGATGTAGAAGTATATAGAGAACTATTGAGGAATGGGATTTTAAGAAATTCATCAATGATTAGTTTTGCACAGCAGAGGGCAGTAGAGACTAAGATTTACAGGGCAAACATACACTGCAGAATGCAGCAAATACTAAAGAAATTTCTGTTTATAGAAACTTATAAATGCGAAGAGATAAGCAGAACACATAACTAAATATACGTCCACATCGGACCAGAAGAAACAATGTTGGCTTGGTATCAGTGCTCTAACGCAATGGTCATGGAGTTAATTAAAATCCGAACTTTGTTACTCGTGAACGACTTATTGGAAAATTCGCTACGTATTAATATTTACAAAAAAAAAAAGTTTTTTTAACTCGATTGACTATACAAATATATTTGGGTTTTACTTAAACTGTTAGTGACTTCAAGGTTGTTCCAACTTTGGAGAGGAACGAACGAAGGACGCAAAATGTGTTTCTTTCACATTACGAATGCAAATACTTAACTACGGTTCGTCGTTAGCCAGTAAGCATGTTGATTATTTTTGATTTGATCAAAAGAAATTTTTGTACCGTAATTAAAATATGAAAAGGAGACTCCAGAGAAAATCAATCGGAAACCTTAAGAAATTCACCCCGAAGAAAGGTGAATTATTAAGGGTAATGATTATTACACTCGCTAATTGTATGTCCGGCCTGTGTTTCACTGAAACTTTTCGTGAACATAAATGAGGACACGGAAGTGCTGAATACTGTACACAATTTATTGAGTAATGAGACGCCATTCGGTTTGTTAGACGGCTATCACGTAATTCAGCGGAATGTGACACAGCTTACAAATAATGGATGGCGTAGAATATTCATCAGTGACGTGTTTTCACACAGTGTTGCATAGTTACAACCAACTGGCATTTTGAAAACTGACAAGAGGTACGCTACTGTTCATTAAAACTGTAATAATGATGACACATGTACTTCGCAAATAAGAGACACATGATGCGCCCAGATATGCGAATACATGCAAGATCAATAACAGTTAAGAAAATACAATGGAAAGGGAATTTTTTTCGTGGATGTTATGAACACCAACATCGATGTTGAGCAGTCCTTCGCAGAAACATGTGAAAATGGTAGGTAATGATTTTTACCATGAGCCTCAGAGTACATGAAACCCTACTAATATTATATACTGTACTCGAATTAGGGAAATATTACGATCCGCAGAAGAGATCTTAGTGTGTACACTGTTTTCGATTATAAACTGATCTATCCGTATAAAGTTTTAGAATGATAGATTGTTACATCTGCAATACTGCACTTTTCAGTATGCTCTTCTTTATGACACACGAAGATGCATTCACCGAAATTGACTAACCGTTTCAATAAATCCAAATGTATAAAATAATTTTCATTTTTAAATATTGCTGTTGAGCGTTTCGTACATCCAGCTCTTCCAGCGTTGCTGTAGGTCAAGGGCAAGATAAGGTTGATATCAATTGTAGCTCTGATCACTCTATACCATCACAACCCGGCGTTTCAGAATAAAAGCTTATAAGTGATGGGTTGTGAGTAATTTCTGGAAATGACCTACACCCTACAAACCCCATTGTGCAGACAACTACTTACTACTGCCGTCACAAAAATCATATTGGTGTTCTATTTAAAAAATAAGGATATTTGATTGTAGAAAACATTCCAGACAGAATGTAGTACTAAGTGTAGACATAATGGAAAACGTTTTGAGAAATCAGATTTGCACTACTTTCTCAGACATTAATACGTATTTTGTTTAACTATTGTGTTCCTTACCTCCAGGTACTGTCAAAATTTATGCAATGAACGAACTTAGGAAAATATTGACATTATCGGTTATGGAAAGGAAGGGAGAAATAAACGTTAGATGCGTAAAAGAGATAAGGCACGTCCCGGTTTCTGTACAGAAGACATTATTTGTGGTGTGCATATCCCTCGCACATGAAATCAATGCTCAGAAGTCAATTTAGTTGGATTCGAGCCATCAGGGGCGTACGAGATAATTTATTGTTTCTTTTCCGCTTAGAGGTAATGTTTACTTACGACGGTGCCTGTCCGTCATTTGTGACCACGCTTTTGCCATAACGTAAACCAAGGCAGACAGAGCAGAAATTTCTTTGTGCGCCTAAATAAGCGGAAGCCTTAGAGCTGATTGCAGAATGACTGTGTCTGTTCTTCCTTCTGCAGTGCACGCCCGCTATGCAACTCAGCACTGTGTCCGGCAGATAAAGGGCAGCATCCATCCCGGATAGCGGACAACTAGCGTGTGTGTATCAGCTGTCTGCATCCGGTGTCTCATTCTGCCACGCACAAACGTAGTCCGTTCTACGAGCGAGTTTCCAGTGAGAACTGAGGAAATTCTGAAGCTCTCTGGTTTTAATTTTTCTCTCCATCTGTCTTATCGATACAATGTGATCTCCCCTAAAACACGAAGCATACTTCAACGAAAGATACTTGTTTTCTCACACGTTTAAACAATGCAAAGTCTTGTACGATTTTAGTCATATGCTGTTTCGGGCATTGCGATATGAAATATATGTTAATGAAACGCTTTGAAAAATACCTTTAGTAAGAAACAAGAAATTGCCCTAGAAAGGTTGTGAGTAAAACGCTGGTTTTACGCGTCTCTGGGACCTGAGGAGAGTCAACAACTTTCTTGAAAAGTGAACAGTAGGCATATTTTTAACAACATTGTAATATATGTATTATATCGTTAATGAAATGAAAAGCGTTATTGCACTCACTGAAGGCATATGAAATAAAAGTGTTTGCCGGTCGCGGTGGTCTAGCGGTTCTAGGCGCGCAGTCCGGAACCGCGCGACTGCTACGGTCGCAGGTTCGAATCCTGCCTCGGGCATGGATGTGTGTGATGTCCTTAGGTTAGTTAGGTTTAAGTAGTTCTAAGTTCTAGTGGACTGATGACCACAGTAGTTAAGTCCCATAGTGCTCAGAGCCATTTGAACCAATAAAAGTGTTTCTAGTGCGATTTCGGACATCGTGTCTTGAGAATCGCATCGAACATTCCACGTCAGTAGCCTCCCGACTGTACAAACGAATATTCTAAGAGAGATCTTTCGTCACCACAGTTGTATCTTTTGCGACAGTATTTGGTTATACGTTCACGTACTTGCTAGCAACTGTGCAGACAACTAAACCATCTATTGCAGTTTTTTAGAAAATTATTTAGGAAGGTGCTTGCTTGGTGCTATTTCGAAATATAATCACACTTGCTGTTAGAAATTTCCAATACAGAAGATTTGTAAGAGACGTCAATAACGACGGAATTTCGACAGGATGGTTCAAATGGCTCTGAGCACTATGGGACTTAACATCTATGGTCATCAGTCCCCTAGAACTTAGAACTACTTAAACCTAACTAACCTAAGGACATCACACAACACCCAGTCATCACGAGGCAGAGAAAATCCCTGACCCCGCCGGGAATCGAACCCGGGAACCAGGGCGCGGGAAGCGAGAACGCTACCGCACGACCACGAGCTGCGGACTTTGGACAGGAGCAGCGCAAGAAAAACAAAGATTGTCCGCCGAAATTTCGCTTCATCTTGACGTTACTTACAAACACAGCTATGCGACATATCAGCTTAGTGAAACCGTGAACAACGCTGGAACATTTAAAAAAGCTGAGGTCACACACACTCTTTTCTGTCAAGAAATATTCTGTAGAATAAAGGGGAAGTTGTTCCCGCGCTGAAAAATCTTTTTCGGTACGCAAGTTATTGCAACTACAGAGCGCGTAACGAGAGAAATACTGGACCTCGAATGGGTACGACTCAATAAAGAAAGTATAGAAGATGGATCTGTGAATAGTGGTGACGCTGTCACAGCTCAAAACTTTCCTTGGTAAAATACAACCGAGCCTGTTGACTGTGACTTATGGTCTATCAATACCTCTGTAACTACTGTTTTATTCTGATTCTTTTTTTTTTTAAGGAATGTTTGTCCGAAACCGCTGCTAAGGTAACTTTGGACAAGTGTTGAACTTTCCACTGTGTGCCACACATTTCTGTCATTGGTTTATGTACTAGGAGACTATTTGCTATTGTCGCGTTAAATCTCGTGTTCATTGCTGGTATCAATATTATGCGTCACTCATTTGTTTGTCATGCGAAGCGCCAGTATTTTTTCATTTAATTTCATTTATTTATATTTTGTTACTGTTGTTAAAAAGTGAACTATATGTACACGAATGAAACGAAAGATTTTTCAGTTTGTAAAAGTAAAATAGACGTTCATGATGTACTGATAGAATAATCATAAAAGTAGTACTATTTTGTAGTAAATGTGATGTGCGAAATGTTGTTTACTCGCGAAAAATAATTTTTTTCATCAAATTGGATATAAGCTCACTTATCATAACAATGCCGGACGAAACACACTAGAACTGTCCACGGTGCGACGAATTTTCATTGTTGATATTTCAGAGTAACTGTATGACAACTGATTGGCGAAATATCGTAAAACACTTCATAAGCAGGTGACAGCTTTGTTGAGGGTTACTAGCATATTACGTGCAACCGTGGCCGATGTGAGGTGAGGGGTGACAGACCTCTGTGGTGGCGGAGGTGGTGGTGCGGCTGTGCGCCATTTCCCGTCCACTGGCGGTGCAGCAGCATGCCGTCGGCGTCGTCGTCGCCGGCGACGAGTCGCAGCGGCACCAGCTGGGCTGCCACGGCCAGCACCAGGGACAGTCGCAGCAGGGCGCGCATCATCATTCTGCCGCTAGCATCACTGTGCGTGCGTCAGCGTCCTCTCGAGCCAGTCGCAGGCGTGGCCTTGGCAGCACGGCCTGATCTCACGGCGGTCGCGGTGAGACTGCTGGTGCCTCACCAGACGACAACAAACAGTGCGTGGCCGCTCGCCTCGCGCCAAGCCGACGGCGCACGAAGATCGGCGGAGATGGCCGAGCGCGAACGCCAGCGCCAGCCGGATTCGGGCGCGGAAACAATCGCCGGCAGACGCTGATCCCACGTCTGGCCGTGCTGCCGCTTGCTCTCTGGCGCCTGTCTGACATTTCGGAAACAGTGCTGGCAGGGGTATAGCACGGAATAGCCGAGTGTCCGTCACAACTAACCGAACCTGCAAAACACGTTGGCGAATGTCCTCGGTGCAGAGTCAACTTTACGTGGCATCACTAACGAATATCAATCGATATGAGACATCTAGAAAAAACGCACTTACGAGGGAAAGGTGTAAAATCCTTATTCCGGACAGGTGATGGCATAAATATCGATGATTCTTCTTTTATTTCGTTTGTGATGTTGTGTTCACCAAATGCACTTGGCGTCAAATGAATAAATGCGTTAGGAAGAGACGCTATTACTGTTTTGTTACTGAGTGTCTTGCCTGCGCGCAAAAACTATACAGCTTCGTCACACGGCCGCAGAGGGTCAGGGAATAGCAATAGCAAAAAAAGATGGCAACACAGTTCAGCAATAATTTATAAAGGTTTGTTAACTGAAATACTACAACACGTAACTTGAGTGTGAAGATTGTGGATGGGAGTATAAATAAACTTTCATTTGCACATATCTGTCCTTATACATTGGCGCAGTCCTAAATCACGTGATCGGTAACTAACATCACTTGTATAGTCTTCAGTTTGGCTCTCCTTGGCAGCAGCTGTAGATACGTCCTGGGACATTGTGTTGAGGTACTGTTTAAACTAACTGCTGAGTGCAGCCGTGCGTATGCTTTTGTCTGCTTCCGAACTGTTTGTGTGACGTACGACGGTAGCGTACCATAGTCTCTTGTCGGGTGCTGGAGTTTAACCATGTTAACAAAAAAATGATTCGAATGGCTCTTAGCACTATGGGACTTAACATCAGTCCCCTAGATCTTAGAACTACTTAAACCTAACTAACCTAAGGACATCACACACATTCATGCTCAAGGCAGGATTCGAACCAGAGACCGTAGCGGTCGCGCGGTTCCAGGCTGAGGTGCCTACAACCGTTGGGCCACACCGGCCGGCCAACCAACCATGTTAACGTCTGTGTCTTTGGCTGCTAGGTGCTTTTCTCTCTTGTGGAGAACGAACAAGGTGTACGATGCTCAGTGACGAAAATCACGAATTTTCCTGATCGGTCAAAACAGTTTTGTTTACAACACTGTACCCTGCGTAGGGCAGAGGACGGTATGGCAACATTTATCTCTTCCATCCTACTACATCTCCTAGGAAAAAGTTTCCGTGTGCGCAGATCATGTCCATGTCATAGATTTGTCGTGAAAAAGTCGGGATAAAGTCGTAACAAGTGTTTCACACAATATGTAAACTAAATTATCAGTTCCTTTATTAAAATGGTTACTCAGAGTTGTATAATGGTTACGATTAGCAACGAACTGCGGGCTCATAAAACTCAACACGTCTACCGAGAGATGTTTAATGCTGTGCGCAGTATTGTCATCAAAGACGTCAGCATGATCAGCAGCGGCATCTTTCATAGAATAGACAACCGCCTTAAACATCGCATGTATTCATGAAATGAGCTTCAGTGGGTTCGATATAATAGCGTGCGGTGAAATTCCTCATGGCCAGGTACGCAGTCGATTTGCGCCGCTTTTTCACTACATTTCCATCGTTGCCGTAGCTCTCGGGTTTGCTGGGGCCTGGACTTTTTAGGCTTTTTGAATTCCTTTCGACGCGAACTTTGCTCTGAATCACGATTTCCAAATTTCCGAGCATATATGCGATTCATATGAGACATCTTTGGTTATCAAAGTCCAAGCTAAACGTGTTTCCTCGCTACACGGATTTCTAACTTTACACAAAATTGGTTCGTAGCAGTCACAGGCATGGGTCTACAGAGTTGTGATGGCGAAACATGCAATCCAAATAAACGCGCAAGACACTCATAAAACATGACCTAGCTGTTGTGGGCTCAGCCATTGTTTACTCTCTGTTATAAATCGACAAAAAGTTGTAAATAGGGTTTGCGACCACACTGAGACTTACAAAAATTATAACGGTGCTGATAGATCGCTAATAACAGTCACAAGATGTTAGCTGAGCTTCTTTATTGTATTAAGCGTTTCGGTTGTAGACCATCATCAGTTTATCTGACAAAAATTTGTTATACACTCATGAGTACCAAGTTAACACATATGTAACACATGGAAGTATAGGATATTCAAATGATACGCACGAAATACAAAATTGAAGAAAAAATTTTTAGATGCAAACGACACCACACATAAAAATCTACCACGATAACATAGTAGTGCCAAGAGCTCAACATCAACGTCAATACAGAAGCAAAGGAATGACGCTTACTAAATTACGATTAACATTACACACCAGCAGACATGCAAACTAGTGGCGCTGTATTATGTAGCTCGTAGAAACTATTCTCTCCCAGTTAAGTTTATTGTCGGTAACAGGTACCTGTAATAAGGTAATAGATTGTGTACAGGGTGATCCATTGATAGTGACCGGCCAAATATCTCACGAAATAAGCATCAAACGAAAAAACTGCAAAGAACGAAACTCGCCTAGCTTGAAGGGGGAAACCAGATGGCGCTATGGTTGGCACGCTAGATGGCACTGCCATAGGTCAAACGGATATAAACTGCGTTTTTTTTTAAATAGGAACCCCCATTTTTATTACATATTCGTGTAGTACATAAAGAAATATGAATGTTTTAGTTGGATCACTTTTTTCGCTTTGTGATAGATGGCGCTGTAATAGTCACAAACTTATAAGTACGCGGTACGCCAGAGCGGACGGTATTCAGAGCGGACGGTATTTGCATCGTGATACATTACCCGTGTTAAAATGGACCAATTATTAATTGCGGAAAAGATCGATATCGAGTTGATGTATGGCTATTGTGATCAAAATGCCCAACGGGCGTGTGCTATTTAAGCTGCTCGGTATCCTGTACGACATCATCCAAGTGTCCGGACCGTTCGCCGCGTACTTACGTTACTTAAGGTAGCAGGAAGTGTTCAGCCACATGTGAAACGTCAACCACGACCTGCAACAAATGATGATGCCCAAGTAGGTGTTTTAGCTGCTGTCGAGGCTACTCCGCACATCATTAGCAGAAAATTGAGCGAGAATCGGGAATCTCAAAAACGTCGGTGTTGAGAATGCTACATCAACATCTATTGCACCGGTACCACATTTCTGTGCACCAGAAATTGCATGGCGACGACTTTGAACGTCGTTTACAGTTCTGCCACTGGGCACAAGAGAAATTACGGGACGATGACAGATTTTTTGCACGAGTTCTATTTAGCGACGAAACGTCATTCACCAACAGCAGTAACGTATACCGGCATAATATGCACTATTGGGCAACGGAAAATCCACGATGGCTGCGACAAATGGAACATCAGCGACCTTGGCGGGGTACTGTATGGTGCGGCATTATGGGAGGAAGGATAATTGGCCCCCATTTCATCGATGGCAATCTAAATGGTGCAATGTATACTGATTTCCTACGTAATGTTCTACCGATGTTACTACAAGATGTTTCACTGCATGACAGAATGGCGATGTACTTCCAACATGATGGATGTCCGGCACATAGCTCGCGTGCGGTTGAAGCGGTATTGAATAGCATATTTCATGACAGGTGGATTGGTCGTCGAAGTACCATACCATGGCCAGAACGTTCACCGTACCTGACGTCCCAGGATTTCTTTCTGTGGGGAAAGTTGAAGGATATTTGCTATTGTGATCCACCGACAACGCCTGACAACATGCGTCAGCGCATTGTCAATGCATGTGTGAACATTACGGAAGGCGAACTACTACCTGTTGAGAGGAATGTCGTTAGACGTATTGCCAAATGCATTGAGGATGACGGACATCATTTTGAGCATTTATTGCATTAATGTGGTATTTACAGGTAATCACACTGTAACAGCATGCGTTCTCAGAAATGATAAGTTCACAAAGGTACATGTACCACATTGGAACAACCGAAATAAAATGTTCAAACGTACCTACGTTCAGTATTTTAATTTAAAAAACGTACCTGTTACCAACTGTTCGACTAAAACTGTGAGCCATATGTTTGTGACTATTACAAGCCATCTATCACAAAGCTAAAAAAGTGGCCCAACTAAAACATTCATATTTCTTTACGTACTACTCTAATATGTAATAAGAAATGGGGATCCGTATTCAAAAAAACGCAGCTGATATCCGTTTGACCTATGGCAGCGCCATCTAGAGGGCCAACCATAACGCTATCTGGTTTCCCCCTTCAAGCTAGACAAGTTTCGTACTTTGTAGTTTTTCGTTTGACGCTTATTTCGTGAGATATTTGCCCCGTTACTATCAATGGAACACCCTGTATATTTTATAAAGGGAAGAGACGTAAGACATTCTCGTCTAGGAGCTACGATGGGTCTTCCGCCCACAGCTGCCCATTTTCTACCGGTGTGTGAGAGTTGCGTCAGAAGTGCACCTGGTGAGTGGCAAGTGACTATGATGTATGTGTGTGCGCGTGTACAGTGCGGTGTTGCGTTTGTGTTGTATGATGATGAGAGAAGGGAGAGGGTGTAACCCTACGCCAGCACACAGCCTACGCCTATCGAATAGCACCCAGGGGATCGCCGAGCTTAACGTCCTCGCCCGATGGACGGATAACTATGTATCGACAGTGTGACATGCCTTCACTCCATGAGACACTGCGGAGAGGTTTGGAATTTAATCCACTGCGATGACACAACATCTGGCAATCAAAAGCTTCACTTTACCTCCTCTCCCCCTCCTTACCAGCCAATTACTGGACGTAAAATTTCTGCCGCCACCACGATTCGAACATGCTTACCTCCGAGTTGAGCGCCGTCGCACAGGAGTGTATTAGCGACCTAAGAAGGCGGACAATACCTCTGGTGATTAACAAACAAAATTCCTTAATAATACTGAAATTTATTTTGTAGTGAACTGTACTTAGTTCGCTCCACTGCTCGATGTTTCACGCATCTAATACGAGTTGTTCCGCGCCACCTCCCGTCGTTTTCTTAGGTCCTGAGTACGCTCTTGTACGCGTATATGGTTTATAAGTCTTCTTTCATGTATTTGATTTAAATGTGTACTTCGTTGATACAAATACACTCCTGGAAATTGAAATAAGAACACCGTGAATTCATTGTCCCAGGAAGGGGAAACTTTATTGACACATTCCTGGGGTCAGATACATCACATGATCACACTGAAAGAAAAAAATGGTTCAAATGGCTCTGAGTACTATGGGACTCAACTGCTGAGGTCATTAGTCCCCTAGAACTTAGAACTAGTTAAACCTAACTAACCTAAGGACATCACAAACATCCATGCCCGAGGCAGGATTCGAACCTGCGACCGTAGCGGTCTTGCGGTTCTAGACTGCAGCGCCTTTAACCGCACGGCCACTTCGGCCGGCCACTGACAGAACCACAGGCACATAGACACAGGCAACAGAGCATGCACAATGTCGGCACTAGTACAGTGTATATCCACCTTTCGCAGCAATGCAGGCTGCTATTCTCCCATGGAGACGATCGTAGAGATGCTGGATGTAGTCCTGTGCAACGGCTTGCCATGCCATTTCCACCTGGCGCCTCAGTTGGACCAGCGTTCGTGCTGGACGTGCAGACCGCGTGAGACGACGCTTCATCCAGTCCCAAACATGCTCAATGGGGCACAGATCCGGAGATCTTGCTGGCCAGGGTAGTTGACTTACACCTTCTAGAGCACGTTGGGTGGCACGGGATACATGCGGACGTGCATTGTCCTGTTGGAACAGCAAGTTCCCTCGCCGGTCTAGGAATGGTAGAACGATGGGTTCGATGACGGTTTGGATGTACCGTGTACTATTCAGTGTCCCCTCGACGATCACCAGTGGTGTACGGCCAGTGTAGGAGATCGCTCCCCACACCATGATGCCGGGTGTTGGCCCTGTGTGCCTCGGTCGTATGCAGTCCTGATTGTGGCGCTCACCTGCACGGCGCCAAACACGCATACGACCATCATTGGCACCAAGGCAGAAGCGACTCTCATCGTTGAAGACGACACGTCTCCATTCGTCCCTCCATTAACGCCTGTCGCGACACCACTGGAGGCGGGCTGCACGATGTTGAGGCGTGAGCGGAAGACGGCCTAACGGTGTGCGGGACCGTAGCCCAGCTTCATGGAGACGGTTGCGAATGGTCCTCGCCGATACCTCAGGAGCAACAGTGTCCCTAATTTGCTGGGAAGTGGCGGTGCGGTCCCCTACGGCACTGCGTAGGATCCTACGGTCTTGGCGTGCATCCGTGCGTCGCTGCGGTCCGGTCCCAGGCCGACGGGCACGTGCACCTTCCGCCGACCACTGGCGACAACATCGATGTACTGTGGAGACCTCACGCCTCACGTGTTGAGCAATTCGGCGGTACGTCCACCCGGCCTCCCGCATGCCCACTATACGCCCTCGCTCAAAGTCCGTCAACTGCACATACGGTTCACGTCCACGCTGTCGCGGCATGCTACCAGTGTTAAAGACTGCGATGGAGCTCCGTATGCCACGGCAAACTGGCTGACACTGACGGCGGCGGTGCACAAATGCTGCGCAGCTAGGGCCATTCGACGGCCAACACCGCGGTTCCTGGTGTGTCCGCTGTGCCGTGCGTGTGATCATTGCTTGTACAGCCCTCTCGCAGTGTCCGGAGCAAGTATGGTGGGTCTGACACACCGGTGTCAATGTGCTCTTTTTTCCATTTCCAGGAGTGTATGATGCTCGCGTTACTGACTACTCATTAGTCATGCTGTATTATTAGGCTGCCTTTCTCGACCTTGAATCGTATCTTTGAGATAGGTATTATCGAAATCTATTAATTCCGTGACGACTGAGGACGAGTTTGCTATGCTCTACACTCGTGTCCTTGCGATCTACTAGGTGGCAGTCTGACGGAAGAAGGCATACAGAGATCTTTTGACCAGTGTAATAAATAAATTCTTACGTGTCTGGACTCAAATGGGCACTCTACTTAACGACATCACTGCTAATTACACACATCTGATAAGTACACTAACAACAAGTGACAAAATACAGGATGATCGAAAATCGTGTTACATAATCCTATAGGATTTACTGTTGATCAAAACTAGAAGAAAATTTCCTGGAATGATATTTCCAGAAAAACTATTCCGCCCTCTTTTTTTCAGTATGTTACTTACAAGTACACACTATAGTCAGCGCTGCATGCGGTCAATACGGATCCTAACACATCCTTTAGACCCTCTTCGCAGTGAATCACACACACTTCCAAATACAACTCATTCTATTCGGACAACGTTACATGCATTGCCCTACACATCAGTGGCTAGCCAGAAACCCAATAGATTCAGTCCGGCGCCCATGAAACGTAGTGGTGAGATACGTAGAAAAAACGGTGCCATCCAGTTGTGTTTAAACCACAGTCGTTGTCTTCCTGCAATGACAACGTTCTACAAAAAGCACTTATACTTCATCGTTAGTAAATTGGTGATACACTGCATCTGTTAATCGATTTGCTATGAATTTGTCACTGACGATTCCTGTCCCTACACTGATAATGCAGCGAACTCATTGCCTCAGCTCCACAACAGCTGGAGGATTTGCATTTACCCACATCGTCAGTTTCCTCCAAATTAAAACCATTCAGATACACTCAGTGAACTGCAAAGTAAGACAGCCTGCATCACCAAACACTGCAGATAACTCTTCACAAGGAAAACGGCCCATACCTCAACGATTAGTGGCTTCCGAACATATAACTACACAAAATGTTCTTCTACTTTTCACTAATACTGCCTCTTGTAGGAATATGTGACCTTTTTCTTTTCAAACATCTCAAATTTCTCTTTCCCTCTGTTTCACTGCATGCATGTGACTTTTTCTGGCTATGCCCAAGTAATAATAAACTAATGATCATTTGCCAATGAGTTAATCGATATTGATTAAACTGTTAAAACGTAAAAGACAGCACAACAGCATAAACCCGTTGTGTAGTATTACGAGACGAGATGACGGAAGACACCAGCTACAAGAAATAGGAAGGTAAATTCAAATGAGAAGGAGTGGGCGTGAATAATGTCTCGAAACTATAGCCGCACATGAAAACAACGAGACTGCTCAATAATATTCAGAAATCCATGTTGTATGAAATAATCGACGGTATAGGCAAAAAGAAGGGAGAAAAATTGGTATTCATATCCCCTTCCACCTTAGTTCTGCCCCCATAGTTGATGGCTGATGAGGTTACTACAGATGAAGCTCAAGCGCAGATCAGACAAGGTTGGAGATCGGCAATGTTCTTTTCAAAGGATTCAGAAATTCGCAGCAGATTATTACGCGAACGAAAGAAAAACAAAATCTTGGACGACCAGATGTGTATTTGAAGTCTGTTCCTTTTCAACGAGACCTCGCCCGGAGATGACATAGGTGTGTCAGAAGGAAGACGCCAATAGCGGTTCCGTGGTGTCTGGTGGACCCAATGCCGCGCGCCCACTGAGCCACACCTCCAGCAGTTCTGGACTACGAGCGAACTCTGCAGCCGCAGTGTAGGAGGGCCGGCGGCAGACACACGGCCAACTCGCGCTCGGAGCCATTTCGCCGAGGCCCACGAGAAACACAGGTTGCGGTGCCTACGTCATAAGGTAGGCCAGAGGTCGCTCGCTCGCTCGCTCGCTCAACTCAGCGGGAAAAATGCGTTTCTAAACCTGTTAACTGGTAACTGGGTGTGTACGTACTGACGAGACTCGCATCTTCTACTGGAATCTGCTATTATAAAGTCTTACTGATTACTACACCACTGGTCATTAAAATCGCTACAAGACGAAGATGACGTGCTACAGACGCGAAATTTAGCCGACTGAAAGAAGATGCTGTGATCTGCAAATGATCAGCTTTTTAGAGCATTCACACAGGATTGGCGCCGGTGGCGACACCTACAATGTGCTGACATGATGAAAGTTTCCAACCGATTTCTCATACACAAACAGCACTTGACCGCGCGTTGCCTGGTGAAACGTTGATGTGATGCCTCGTGTAAAGAGGAGAAATAAGTACCATCACGTTTCCGACTGTGATAAAGGCCGGATTGTAGCCTATCGCAATTGCGGTTTATCGTATCGCGACATTTCTGCTCGCGTTGGTCGAGATCCAATGACTGTTGGCAGAATATGGAATCGGTGGGTTCAGGAGGGTAATACGGAACGCCGTGCTGGATCCCAACGGCCTCGTATCGCTAGCACTCTAGATGACAGGCATCTTATCCGCACGGCTGTAACGCATCGTGTAGCCACGTCTCGATCCCTGAGTCAAAAGATGGGGACGTTTGCAAGACAACAACCATCTGCAGGAACAGTTCGACGACGTTTGCAGCAGCATGGACTATCAGCTCGGAGACCGTGGCTGCGGTTACCCATGACGCTGCATCACAGACAGAAGTTCCTGCGATGGTGTACTCAGTGACGAACCTGGATGCACGAATGGCAAAACGTCATTTTTTCGGATGAATCCAGGTTCTGTTTACAGCATCATGATGGTCGCATCCGTGTACGGCGACATCTCGGTGAACGCACATTGAAAGCGAGTATTCGTCATCGCCATACTGGCGTATCACCCGGCGTGATGGTATGGGGTGCTATTGGTTACACGTCTCGGTCGCCTCTTGTTCGCATTGACGGCACTTTGAACAGTGGGCGTTACATTTCAGATGTGTTACGGCCCGTGGCTCTACCCTTCATTCGAACCCTGCTAAACCCTACATTTCAGCAGGATAATGCACGACCGCATGTTGCAGCTCCAGTACGGGCCTTTCTAGATACAGAAAATGTTCGACAGGTCTCTCACCAACTCAAAACGTCTGGTCACAATACGCCAGTCACTACTCTTGATGAACCGTGGTATCCTGTTGAAGCTGCATGGGCAGCTGTACCTGAACACGCCGTGCAAGTTCTGTTTCACTCAATGCCCAGGCTTATGAAGGCCATTATTACGGGCAGAGGTGGTTGTTCTGGGTACTGATTTCTCAGGATATATGCATCCAAATTGCGTGAATCTGTAATGACGTGTCAGTTCTAGTATAATATATTTGTTCAATGCATACCCGTTTATCATCTGCATCTTTTCTTTTTGTAGCAATTTTAATGGCCAGTAGTGTACTTGCACAACAAAAATCAATTCCCGACGTACATGGTATAACGGCTTGTTTGTAGCATTTCTCCGGCCGCGGTGGCCGTGCGGTTCTGGCGCTGCAGTCCGGAACCGCATGACTGCTACCCATGCCTCGGGCATGGGTGTGTGTGATGTCCTTAGGTTAGTTAGGTTTAAGTAGTTCTAAGTTCTAGGGGACTTATGATCTAAGATGTTGAGTCCCATAGTGCTCAGAGCGATTTGAACCATTTTTTTTTTTTTTTTTTTTTCATCTCTTCTGCGTAACGGCTCTCATATCATACAAGTTGTGGTGTCTTATGCAACTGATAATGATTTTGACTTGATTTTAATTATGTTGTACAGTAGTACAGCTGCGAAAAATCATTTCGAGGCCCATGCACTTTCTATCATTGTAGGACTAATAACAGTAAAATTCGTCAATAGTGGTTTCCAGTAGAAGATGCATTTCTCGTTTGTACTTACAAACCTAGTTACGAGTTAAGAGATGTAGAAACGCAAATTTTTCTGCTGAGCTGAGCGATTAAGCTCGTCCTACCTTCGTGGCGTACGCGCCGCGGCCTGTATTCCTCGAGGGCCTCGTACTTCGCTACGTGACTCTAATCAGATGCCACGGAGTCGCGCTGCGACACCATCGTTCGTGGTTTAATTGGTTCAAATGGGTCTGAGCACTATGGGACTTAACATCCGGGATCATAAGTTCAAATGGCTCTGCGCTATGCGACTTAACTTCTAAGGTCATCAGTCGGCTAGAACTTAGAACTAATTAAACCTAACTAATCTAAGGACATCACACACATCCATGCCCGAGGCAGGATTCGAACCTGCGACCGTAGCGGTCGCTCGGCTCCAGACTGTAGCGCCTGGAACCGGACGGCTACTACGGCCGGCGGATCATAAGTCCCCTAGAACTTAGAACTACTTAAACCTAACTAACCTAAGGACATTACACACATCCATGCCCGAGACAGGTTTCGAACCTGCGACCGTAGCAGTCGCACGGTTCCGGACTGAAGCGCCTAGAACCACTCGGCCACCGCGGCCGGCCGTGCTTTAATTCATAGAGCCTAATCCTCCTTACTACTGTATGAGCTGGACTCTGTTTCTTGCTGCATTGTCTGTAACGAGTCTCTGGAGGAATGCAAGTAAAGTATACTGCTGTTTACTGTGCTAAATTGCTCGCTAATAATTTTTGCTTCTGTGCAGCTTTCCTACGAAGACAGTTGCCGTATTACCCCGTAGCCCACCTCCCACTACCATTGTGTACGAGTTCGTACAGAACAATATCAATGCAATATAGATTTATTAACTCAGTAATAGTTGTTATGCAACGCGCACTGACGATACCACAGGGCATGAGCACTACCAAGCTATACCTGTAGACAAACGTGCAGGTGACCCGCTACCATCGCAGCTCCAGGTCTTTTCAATTAGTAATCCATCCCATGTTTGTGAATATAACTTTGGCGAAATAGTTTGTACAATTAATGCGTATCTGTAGGTAATGAGTGCTGCTCTTTTATTTACTCCATGTTTTAAATATCATGTCGCTATGGATACATTGTAACAAAGGTGTGGGCCATATTGTAACATGTAACTTTCGCCGAAACGTTGTGAGCGAAGTAAAACTGTGTAACACAGACTGATCTACACTCCTGGAAATTGAAATAAGAACACCGTGAATTCATTGTCCCAGGAAGGGGAAACTTTATTGACACATTCCTGGGGTCAGATACATCACATGATCACACTGACAGAACCACAGGCACATAGACACAGGCAACAGAGCATGCACAATGTCGGCACTAGTGCAGTGTACATCCACCTTTCGCAGCAATGCAGGCTGCTATTCTCCCATGGAGACGATCGTAGAGATGCTGGATGTAGTCCTGTGGAACGGCTTGCCATGCCATTTCCACCTGGCGCCTCAGTTGGACCAGCGTTCGTGCTGGACGTGCAGACCGCGTGAGACGACGCTTCATCCAGTCCCAAACATGCTCAATGGGGGACAGATCCGGAGATCTTGCTGGCCAGGGTAGTTGACTTACACCTTCTAGAGCACGTTGGGTGGCACGGGATACATGCGGACGTGCATTGTCCTGTTGGAACAGCAAGTTCCCTTGCCGGTCTAGGAATGGTAGAACGATGGGTTCGATGACGGTTTGGATGTACCGTGCACTATTCAGTGTCCCCTCGACGATCACCAGTGGTGTACGGCCAGTGTAGGAGATCGCTCCACACACCATGATGCCGGGTGTTGGCCCTGTGTGCCTCGGTCGTATGCAGTCCTGATTGTGGCGCTCACCTGCACGGCGCCAAACACGCATATGACCATCATTGGCACCAAGGCAGAAGCGACTCTCATCGCTGAAGACGACACGTCTCCATTCGTCCCTCCATTCACGCCTGTCGCGACACCACTGGAGGCGGGCTGCACGATGTTGGGGCGTGAGCGGAAGACGGCCTAACGGTGTGCGGGACCGTAGCCCAGCTTCATGGAGACGGTTACGAATGGTCCTCGCCGATACCCCAGGAGCAACAGTGTCCCTAATTTGCTGGGAAGTGGCGGTGCGGTCCCCTACGGCACTGCGTAGGATCCTACGGTCTTGGCGTGCATCCGTGCGTCGCTGCGGTCCGGTCCCAGGTCGACGGGCACGTGCACCTTCCGCCGACCACTGGCGACAACATCGATGTACTGTGGAGACCTCACGCCCCACGTGTTGAGCAATTCGGCGGTACGTCCACCCGGCCTCCCGCATGCCCACTATACGCCCTCGCTCAAAGTCCGTCAACTGCACATACGGTTCACGTCCACGCTGTCGCGGCATGCTACCAGTGTTAGAGCCTGCGATGGAGCTCCGTATGCCACGGCAAACTGGCTGACACTGACGGCGGCGGTGCACAAATGCTGCGCAGCTAGCGCCATTCGACGGCCAACACCGCGGTTCCTGGTGTGTCCGCTGTGCCGTGCGTGTGATCATTGCTTGTACAGCCCTCTCGCAGTGTCCGGAGCAAGTATGGTGGGTCTGACACACCGGTGTCAATGTGTTCTTTTTTCAATTTCCAGGAGTGTATTTTAATAAAAGGTGTGCAATGATCACTGACTGACAATTTGGATAGTATTATCATCACACACACTATACTGTTACTCGTATTTAACATTGGAATTCCGGCGCTGTTTCTATACTTTCAGTCTGTTTAGTGTGTGATGTGCCAGTTCGATATGACCATCTACGTCCAAAAATATCTCCAATCTTTATCATCCATGCTGTATACTGAACGTTGGCGTAAGACTGCGACTGTTGTAAAATATTGATCACTCGAAATCAATAAGTACCGCAGTTTGCCATTTTTCCGATTAAGAATTCATCCATCAGTGGTTTGGAACAGATACAATCTTCAGGCAGACAACAGTTGCTTCATCTTCGGGTTATGTCGTTATTCGGGGCCCCTCTCCCCCCCCCCCTCCCCCTCTCCGTGTCGCTCACTCTCTCCCTCAGTATGCGTGCCTGTCTGTGTGTGTGTGTGTGTGTGTGTGTGTGTGTGTGTTTCTGTGTGTGTGTGGGTGGGTGGTTTTCTTGTTGCAGGTCGTTTACATGAATCTGAAACTAACAGTTACGTCACCCCTTGTATTCTTTAATATTATGATACTTTTTTGTTGGGTTAAATTCACGAAAGCACTTAAATTTTATGCACACACACCCGCTTACACATGCATACAAGCACATAAAATAATAGGTTGTACGTAAACACATCAGAGTTGTTAGTATCTACGCTGATGTGTCAAATACTTTCAGTTTACACCTCTCATTTCTTAAACTATTTCATATATTTATGCTTACCGATCTTCATGTTATTTAGACATTATGATTACACTGTATAGAAAAGTTACAAAAAAGGTTTTAATTTTGTTTTCGCAAATTTCAGAGATTCCTCGCAAGACATAAAGGACAGTATATATTCAGTATTTTCTCGTTGATTGATTTCTATTCACTGTTTGTGGAATACACGCAAGCTTCAACTTCATTGTAGGTGCACTTTTTGTGACCTTTTTCCATAATGTGTAGCCGACTGGTGTGGCCGTGCGGTTCTAGGCGCTTCAGTCTGGAACCGCGCGACCGCTGCACCGGTTGCAGGTTCGAATTCTGCCTCGGGTATGGATGCGTGTGATGCCCTTAGGTTAGTTAGGTTTAAGTAGTTCTACGTTCTAGGGGACTGATGACCGCAGATGTTGAATCCCATAGTGCTCAGAGCCCTTTGAACCATAATGTGTAACATTATGAGCTCCGTATGAATGTTGTTGTGTCTGCCAGCTGTTGTTCCTGTAGGTTACTTTCAAACGAAGATTTGTTGCTATCGCACACTTTTTGTATATTCATTGTGTCTTCTGTACAGTTACTTGAAGTCTGTGCTACACAATTTGCGGGCCATTTTTTACGATGATTCCGTAGGTGTCTAATTAAGTGAACTTAATTACTTGTTTCAGGCCCACGAGGCGACCTGACAGAAGAGATTCGACATCGACACTCCCTCCTTCCCTCCACCCCCTCTCCCTCACTCTCTGTCTGTCTGTCTCTCTCCTCCCTCCCTCTCTCTCTCTCACTCTCTCTCTCTCTCTCTCTCTCTCTCTCTCTCTCTCTCCCACACACACACACACACATACAAACACACACACATCCACAAAAACAGAAGATAAGTCGTATGAGCTGGACGGGGTGGCCGATCGGTTCTAGGCGCTACAGTCTGGAGCCGCGCGACAGCCACGGTCGCAGGTTCGTATCCTGTAGGCGCTACAGTCTGGAGCCGCGCGACAGCCACGGTCGCAGGTTCGGATCCTGCCTCGGGCATGGATATGTGTGATGTCCTTACGTTAGTTAGGTTTAAGTAGTTCTAAATTCTAGGGTACTGATGACCTCAGAAGTTAAGTCCCATAGTGCTCAGAGGCATTTGAACCATGAGTCGTATGCCAAGAAATTGTTTAACATCAAAAATAATGAAGGACACCGTCAGTGTCACTTTGTATGTTTCATTCGTGTAACTAGTTTAGTCCTTCGATGTAGGTCGTTCTCTCGTCCTTTAGTAACATTACTACGAAATTGCATACTATTAATTGTATTGATTAGAGGTAGGCCTTTTACAAACGTCGAAACCAGTAACTCAAATAAAAAATACCGATTGAAATTACGATTTCAAGTGGTCATAGCTCCCTAAGGCACGTCTTCAATACCAGATGGTACTGAAAGGCGTCGATGTCGGCGTGCTTGGCACTGTTTCTGTTTGTGTAAAGTGGCAGCCTCACCTTTGAATACCTAGTCAAAGAATCAATTAACTTAGCAGCATGAAGTCGAGTTCCTGATATGATCTCTGGCGCCGAAGACTCATTGGTGTATCTTTGCACCAAGTGCGGAAGCTCTTTGAGAAGCGAGAGAAGAACCGGAAGCACAGAGCTTTTGGTAAAGATGTAGATGTTCATTTTTTCCACGTGCTACTGGAAAGTTAAATTGTAGAGAAATTCTCTGAAAGTGGTTCTGTGAACCTCTTGCCAAATATTTGTGAATTTCAGTGTAAACATGTACATATAGATGCAACAACGTACGTAGGTCTGGCGCTCTTTGGTGATATCCCAGATTAATTTAAGGCAGCCATAATGACAGCCATCATTTGACACCTCTGTTCCATTGCAGGGGCATGATTAATACTTGAGGTTCTACAGATTTTTACAGATAGGCTATGGTCGCTACGTGACTATGTAATACCATTTAGTTGCGTAATTTAATTCCGTTTAAATATATTTGTGTCTGTTGCACCACGTGGTCGAACATGTCCCTCCACCACACACCGTCAAGTGGCTTGCGGAGTATGGATGTAGATGTAACGGCGTAGATTCTTAAATAAACACACTTAATACGTAAATCTCCGAATTCCAGCATACTCCATTTCTATCTTTTACCAACAACTACAATTTTGGCTGACTATTAAATTTATTTTTAAGTTTTTGTTTAGAAGACAGTGTTTTAGAGCCCTCTACAGGCATCGGTGGCGCCTTGTCAATAAGGTTACGAGGAAAACGCATTTCAGAATTAGTACCACAGTCAGGCAGCAATTTAGCGCTGAAAATAGGCACCACGCAAAATTTTATCAAAACAAAATCCTGGTTATAGTATACAGGAAAAATATGATGTGCTGCTTCATTAATTCATATCTGTTCATCCTACAAGCATCAGTATACATCAAGATATGTATTATTTCTCACAGACATTGCGGCGTGAATGGTCTGAAGCATGCTGGTGACTGTATTTCACTGAAAACACGTAATCCAGACCGTGTATCAAATATTAGTTCTATTCTTTAGAATAGCTCCTGGTTCTCTCGTATTTTAACTGCGTGACATGTCAGACGGACACGCAACGCCCCAGGCATAAATACCCGTCCAGCGGGTAGATACGGAGACTCCAGCAGAGTTAAGTCGGAGAACTGCTGGCTGGAACCTATCATCAGGTCGTCGGGAGATGAATCTGTAATTCCGTTACAGCGGACAGAGAGGCGGGTCGTGGAACCTGTAATGTTCTAGCAGCCGATCTCGATAACATACCGGCTGCTGCTCAAATCCCCCTGGAAACATTCTCAACGTGTGTGGCACTGTATTTCAGCCTCTCCCTCATAGCATGCAGGCAACAACTTTGTATGTAGTATACAGCGGCACGGTTAAGTTTCTATAAGTGATTCCTTATCAGCAGTAAGAAATCAACTGACTGCAGTACCTGGTAACTACGCATCGCTGCTTTATAAAAACTGCAGAACTTAATGAGGATATAGATACGGCCAAAGTGCGAAAATAGTTTAAGGATATTTTAGGTTACGCGAGTGTGCTGGAACTAAATAATGTCAGTATTATTTAGTTATTTTCGATTTTTTCGTTCCTGTCTTACTTATAATTACGTCATGAATTACTTGTATTTATTAGGTTGATACATACGTTCGTAGCACCTTGGTTTTTGGTGTCCGTATCCTGGTTGCTATCGATTTATTCATCAAGTGTCATTTTTTTTGTAGTTGACTGTTGCCATTTGAATCTTCATGTTGTCGTTTCGTCATTTGGAGATAGTAAGTGGAGCTTTGGACAACAGAAGAAGTTCGATTGCCAAGTGGAAAAATCTGAACATTTCACATTGTCTTCTGTTTGACTTCAGTAGAGGGGTGACAGGAGCGGAGGCAGTCAGAAAAATCTACGCCGTGTATGGGGATAATACCATTGGACGGAGCACGGCAAGAAAATGGTTTTCGCTTTTTAAGCAGTATCATTTTTACGTTAGTAACTCTCCACGTTCAGGAAGACGTGCTACTCGAGAACTGGCAAGTGTGATGAATTATTATCATTCCACTATCGTGCGACATTTTCATGCAGTGGGGAAGGCTCAAAAATTGGGTGTATGGGTACTTCATGTTATAATCCAAAACCACAAAAATCAGCGGGTTGGCTAAAGTACATCTCTCTTTGTTCATCATCAACTGACTCGTGAACAACAGCCTCCCGAGGTGGCCGAGAGGTTCTAGGCGCTACAATCTGGAACCGCGCTACCGCTACCGTCGCATGTTCGAGTCCTGCCTTGGGCATGGATGTGTGTGATGTCCTTAGGTTAGTTAGGTTTAAGTAGTTCTAGGGGACTGATGACCTCAGAAGTTAAGTCCCATAGTGCTCAGAGCCATTTGAACCATTTTTTTTAACAACAATAACGACCATTTCTATTCTGTACTGCTGCTGGTGACGAAAACTGGTGTCTTAACGGTAACAGAAGGAAAAGAAAAGAATAGTTGAGCCCAAACAAAGCAGCAGCTCCCCGTACAAAGCTCTGCGCGCATCCACAAAAGATAATGTTATGCATATGGTCGAACAGCGACGGGGCGGTGTACTACAAATTGCTTCCCCGAGTTGTAAACATCACTGCTGACATTTATGCAAATGAGACGTCTTGCGGACGCAGTCAGAGAACAACAACCAAGAGAACTGCGCGAAATCATGCTTCTCCACGATAGCGGCTGCCCGCATTCTGCTAGACTGACAAGAAACACTGTACAGAAGTTGGGTTGCGAAATCATTCCACACTCACTTTATTCACTTGATCTTGCGCCCTCAGATTTTCACCTCTTCCCCTCTCTATCGAACAATCTTCAAGAAACTCTCTTTGCGGATGGAAATCCGCTCCGGACATGGTTCGACAAGTTACCCCAGCGTTGGCAGTTTTTTTTTAAATAGTGAATGAGAATATACTGAAGAGCCAAAGAAACTGGTACACCAATCTAATATCGCGTGGGCCCCCGCGAGCACCCAGATGTGCAGCAACACGACATGGCGTGGACCTGACTAATGACTGAAGTAGTGCTGGAGGGAGCTGACACCATGAATCCTGCAGGGTTGTCCATAATTCCGAAAGAGTACGAGGGTTGGAGGTCTCTTCTGAACAGCACGTTGCAAGGCATTCCGGATATGCCCACTAATGTTCATGTCTGGGGAGTCTGGTGCTCAGCGGAAAACTCAGAAGAGTGTTCCAGGAGCCACTCTGTAGCAGTTCTGGACGTTTGGGTTGTCGCATTGTCCTGCTGGAATTGCCGAAGTCCGTCGGAATGCACAATGCACCAGAATGGATGCAAGTAATCAGACAGGATGCTTAAGTATGTGTCACGTGTCAGATTCGTATCTAGACTTATCGGGGGGTCCCATATCACTCCAACTGCACACACCCCATACCATTACAGAGCCTCCATCAGCCCCTGATGACATGCAGGTTCCATTGATTCACGAGGTTGTCTCCATACCCGTGCACGTTCATCCGCTCGATACAATTTGAAACGAGACTCTACATCTACATCTACGTCTATACTCCGCAAGCCACCTGACGGTGTATGGTGGAGGGTACCTTGAGTACCTCTATCGGTTCTCCCTTCTATTCCAGTCTCGTATTGTTCGTGGAAAGAAGGATTGTCGGTATGACTCTGTGTGGGTTCTAATCTCTCTGATTTTATCCTCATGGTCTCTTCGCGAGATATACGTAGGAGGGAGCAATATACTGCTTGACTCTTCGGTGAAGGTATGTTCTCGAAACTTCAACAAAAGCCCGTACCGAGCTACTGAGCGTCTCTCCTGCAGAGTCTTCCACTGGAGTTTATCCATCATCTCCGTAACGCTTTCGCGATTACTGAATGATCCTGTAAAGAAGCGCGCTGCTCTCCGTTGGATCTTCTCTATCTCTTCTATCAACCCTATCTGGTACGGATCCCACACTGCTGAGGAGTATTCAAGCAGTGGGCGAACAACTCGTCGACGAGCCAACATGTTTCCAGTAATCAAAAGTCCAAAATCGGTGTTGACGGGCCCAGGCAAGGAGTAAAGCTTTGTGTCATGCGGTTATCAGGGGTACACGAGTGGACTTTCGGCTCCGAAAGCCCATATGGACGATGTTTCGTTGAATGGTTCGCATGCTGATACTTGTTGATGGTCCAGCATTGAAATCTGCAGCAAATTGCGAAGATTTGCACTTCTGTCCCTTTGAACGATTTCTTCAGTCGTCGTAGGTCCCGTTCTTGCAGGATCTTTTTCCGGCCGTAGCGATGTCGGAGATTTATTGTATTATCGGTTTCCTAATATTTACGGTACAGTCGTGGAATGGTCGTACGGGAAGATCCCCACTTCAACACTATCTTGTAGATGCTGTGTCCCATCGCCTTTCAAACTCGCTTAAATCTTGATAACCTGCCACTGAAGGAGCACTAACCGATCTAACAACTGCGCCAGACACTTGTTTTCTTATATAGACAGTGCTATATTCCGACTATTTACATATCTCTGTATCTAAATACGCATGCCTATGCCAGTTTCTTTGGCACTTCAGCCTATTACTGATGACTACTCTTCATTGAATGTATCTGTTGTGTTTATTAAACTTACAGAAAAACGCTACGAACTTATGCTCCAATTATGTAATTATAGACCTACAAAATGTCCATAAATCCCCGCTAAAATTTAGAGAAATCATAACTCTGTAAACCTCCAGCCATTTCTGTTTAGCCGTTTTGAAATTCCTGTCAATCTTATCATTTAGGTGATTGTATCCGCTTCCGTGTGCTTCATTTGCTGCATTTTTATATTTTTATTTTAGTCAATTAAATTCTGTTTCTCCTGTGTTATACAAGCATTTCAATTAGGTCTGACCTTTTTACCTATTTGATTCTCTGCTGAATTCACTGTTTCATCTCTCAAAGCTACTTATTCGTCTTCTGTTGTATTCTTTTCTCCTCTCTTAGTCCGCCGCGCGGGGTAGCCGCGTGGTCTCAGGCGTCTTGTCACGGTCCACGCGGCTCCCTCCCATCGGAGTTTCGAGTCCCCCCTCGGGCATGGATGTGTGTGTTGTCCATAGAGTAAGCTGGCTGAAGTTAGATTAAGTAGTATGTAAGGTTAGGGACCGATGACCTAAGCAGTTTCGTCCCATGAAATCTTACCACAAATTTACAATTTTACAATTTTTCCTCTTCTAGTCAATAGCTGTCTAATGTTCCATCTGAAAGTGGCAACAAACCTTTGGTTCTTTCAACCTATCCAGACCTCATCTCCTTAATTTCCTACCGTTTTGCAATTTCTTCAGTTCTAACCTTCAGTTCATAACCAATAAATTTAGGATTTATCCCCTTGACATCTTGTTAATGGAGTTCGGTGTAAACTGAACACGTTTTACAACAGTGATTTCTAAGACCCGAAGATGACACAAAGCCTGTTGAATGTGTTGTCTTAAATAGAGAAATATTTTATGCGATCTTGGTTGTTGAATGGTTTTTAAAATTGTGTTCACAGTCCAAATCAGCTCTGCAAATGTGCTACAATTTCAAATCTGATTCCGAAATCTCTGTCTTAACATTACATAGTCAATTTGAAGCCATGCGGTGTCTCCACGTTTTTTGAAGGTATACAACCTTATTTCATGATTCTTAAAGCAAATGTTAACGATGATTAAATTCTGCTCTGTGCAAAATTCTACCAGACGACTTCTTCTTTCACTCCTTTCCTCCAGTCCATATTCACGTGCATTTTTTCCTTCTCTTCCTTTTCCTGCTACCGAATTCCAAGTCCTCCATCACAATTACATTCCCATGTCCCTTAACTATCTGACTCATTTCTTTTATTTCCTCATACATTACTTCAGTCTCTTCATCATCTGCGGAGCTGGTTGGCATATAAACTAATACTGCTGCAGTGGGTGTTGGCTTTTTACGATAATGCGTTTAGCTTATCCACATTCCTGTTCTCTTATACATTATTAAACGTTCTCTTGCACTACCCTTTACAACTCTGAATTCATCTGACTGTAAGTACTGTTTCTCTTGCCACCGAACTTCAACCTATTCTTCTCTCTTTTTAAATTGTCTAACATACCTGCGCGATTAAGCGATCTAGCATTGCACGCTCCGATTCGTAAAATGGCAATTTTGTTTCTCCTGACAGCGATATCCTCCTGAGTAGGCCGCGCCCCAAGAGGATGCTCTCATAATTTAACCATACAGTGGAGGTGAATGCCCTCGGAAATAATTACGGTTGTAATTTACCCTTGCTTTCAGCTGTTAGCAGTACCAGCACAGCTAGCCCGGTTTGGTTAATGTTGAAGGCCGGATCAGTCAGTCATCCATACTGTTGCCCCTTAAATTACTGAAAAGGTTGCTGCCTCTCTTCAGGAACCATAAGTTTGTCTGGCCTCTCAACAAATACCCCTCCGTTGTGGTTGCACCTACGATATGGCTATCTCTATCGATGAGGTACGCGAACCACCTCACCTGTGGCAATGTCCGCACCCGGTAGCTGAGTGGTCAGCGTGACGGAATGTCAATCCTACGGGCCCGGGTTCGATTCCCGGCTGGGTCGGAGATTTTCTCCGCTCAGGGACTGGGTGTTGTGTTGTCCTAATCATCATCATTTCATCCCCATCGACGCGCAGGTCGCCAAAGTGGCGTCAACTCGAAAGACCTGCACCAGGCGAACGGTCTACCCGACGGGAGGTCCTAGCCACACGACATTTCATTTTAGCAATGGCAATGTCCATGGTTCATGGACGGTGCCACAGAGATATATACTGCTGAAATGACGAGAACGTACGCTCTGGTAAAACACAGGTAACATATTACTTCGTTCCACACAACATTCGTGCAATGATTACAATGCAAAAATGAGAGGAATTAAAGCTAATATGGAGTTTCATCGACAACCAGTCTTCCCTCGCGGCATTCACAAACATGTATAAAAGGTAACAGAAATTGATACCAAAAGTACCCTGCGACGTACGCCGTAAGGTGACTTGCAGAGTGTAAATATAACTGAAGATGTACGAGAGTTGTTCAATAAACAACTGTTTTCTGTTTTGAAACGTTCCTAAAGAATCGTGTTGTAATCGAGGATCACACCACTATTTGAGCATTAACAACAGTCAGTATTAAAGGGTGAAAACAGTGGCTGAAGAACGTTGTTTTTCGTGTTAATTTGTTCGTTTTCCGGGGCTCGCAGCACAAAAAGGAATATTATGTGGACACAAGCAGCATATCACCTACTTTCTATTTTTATAGTATGCTATGAATGAACTGTTGTGAAGTTTTCAATTTATTTCTTTTACCATGATTTCCTTCCCCTTTTATTGTTTAGAAGAAATGACAGACTAATCATTCATCTTTTAAAGCAAATAAAGCATTTTACTTCATTGCTACATCACTTTGTAATAGTATTTGCAGAGTACGGTTGGTGCCATTCTGCAATACAATGGATTTTCGGCGACGACAGCGAGAAACTACCATATAGACCAGGTTCGAGCAGGTCTTGGTCACAACGCGTACGGGTGTACCTGAAGTCACAACACAGGATAACAGGGGCATAAACTGTCTCAGCAACGCTGTACCAATTCTTATGCCATGCGTTTGTTGTTCGGTACTGTTATGAACATAACGCTGACAGCTTTTTCCATTTTTAGAACAACAGAATATTTAACACCAACGCAAATTTTATGAATAAAATTACTTCTTCCTTGGAGAGCTTTTTTTTTTAAAAAAAAACGAAAAATTTATGCCCTATTGCAATGGCTAATCCTTATTTCGGTTCTTTCACTCGTAAAAGTAAAAATAAAATTCCGTATAAACTTAATTATATACAGAGACAATTCATCCATTTCGGGAATCGAAGACACTGACGATTTCGGCCTATTATCGGCATTGGTATTGGCAAGACATTGGTCCCAGGGATTCCAACACTTTGAAGAATGTTTTAATTTCAAGCCTGAAGTCGGACAACACACAAGAAAAGAAATAGTTTTTCGTGTGATACAAGTTACAAATTTCGGATTTTCCACTTTACTTGTGCTGTGGAACCTTGCTTCTTGCCAAATTATATGATTCTAAGTCAACGGGAAGTACGCTATAGGTTTTGATGAGTGAGTTCTCGTGTGTCAAAATATGTGACAAAAATGGGCGTATCTTTTGATCGTATTGATTAAGAATCTTGAAATTCTTACACCACCAATTGGCCATAGACCTTAGTGTGGGGCAGAAATTTGAACTTTATTGGCCTCCTTTTTCCTGAGAAAAAGGATTCTTAACAGTCGGACGGACAGGCGGACAGCTAAGCGATCCTATAAGGGACCAGTTTCTACAGACTGAGGCACGGAACCGTAAAAGAACACATATTGTAACCGAGACCAAACAAATACTGGAAAATATCGGTTATTCATAACCAAAATACCGATACAGATTTTAAATGGTTGATTTTTACCTCCCTACGTCAAGAGTAGTGTCACTGTAAGGACATCCGGAACGTGGCCGGTCATGGAGCTCAGTTTCTGTAAACCTTTTCGTTTTAACTCTTTTTCCCTATCACCCGACAGTAGACTACTCTAAACGGCATCGCTGCCATACCCCACTTGTGGATGTTCGCCACGGTTTCTTTTCCCGCAACCAGTAATCCAATTAGAGGACGTTGCTTGTAAGGGCATTCCGATGGGTCACTAAAGCTCTGAAATCTGTCGTATTCGTTCGAAACTTCGCATACGCGCAGAAGAAACATCAGGTTTGAAGCACTTAAACGGACGTTCTCCCATATACCGTATATTAACGGCTGTGAGAAACTTTGGGACACTGCTTATTGAACTACCCTGACAGATATGTGGACATCGCCGAGGGTTGAGGACAGCACTGTCTGACAAAGGCCAGCCATGCCGGTGCAGGTCTCTCTCTCTCTCTCTCTCTCTCTCTCTCTCTCTCTCTCTGTGTGCGTGTGTGTGTGTCCTTGCAGTGCGCGTATTAAATAACGTTTAGGGCGTTTCACGTGCGCGGGGCCCAGTAATTTGGGAGGCGTCGCTTTCTCCAACCACCGTGGGTGGTCGGACCTTAGTGACGACACGGGTGCCACGCTCGCGTTGTTTGTGAGGCAGTTCCCCGCAAACGTCGGTATACAAAAAGTCGCCGTTACCGTCACACGGCTGGCGCTGCTACTGGACTCCAGCCTCTTCCGCGATGCATCGCAGTCTGTTGGACGCTGGTGTGACTGGACAGTTAAGGCATGTCTGAAGTCTTTCGAGCAGCTGACTGAAGTGGCGGTGGTCACTAATTTTAGACAGCGACGCTGCAGGGCGCCACTTTGGTGTACGTGCTATTGCAGTTCGAACAAAGATGCTATGTGGACACTTCGTGTAGAGCTACAAGCGATACAACGTATGTTGCAAAGTTCCCCTCCCACAAATCTATTTCTTCATATACAACATTTCCACAGCAAATGGTGTGATTTGGCGCTTTTTAGAAGAAATGGTGCACACCGATAGTCAGTCTTTCTTTTACAAGACTGAAGCAGAAATTTCTTGCGTTAAGCAATACAGGGTGGTCCATTGATCGTGACCGGGCCACATATCTCACGAAATAAGCGCCAAGCGAAAAAACTACAAAGTACGAAACTTGTCTAGCTTGAAGGGGGAAACCAGATGGCGCTATGGTTGACCCGCAAGATGGCGCTGCCATAGGTCAAACGGATATCAACTTCGTTTTTTAAAATAGGAACTTCCATTTTTTATTTCATATTCATGTAGTACGTAAAGAAATATGAATGTTTTAGTTGGACCACTTTTTTCTCTTTGTGACAGATGGCGCCGTAATAGTCACAAACATATGGCGTATAATTTTAGACGAACAGTTCGTAACAGGTAGGTTTTTTAAATTAAAATGCAGAACGTAGGTAAGTTTGAACATTTTATTTCGGTTGTTCCAATGTGATACACGTACCTTTGTGAACTTATCATTTCTGAGAACGCATGCTGTTACAGCGTGATTACGTGTGAATACCACATTAATGCAATAAATGCTCAAAATGATGTCCGTCAAACTCAATGCATTCGGCAATACGTGTAACGACATTCCTCTCAACAGCGAGTTGTTCGCCTTCCGTAATGTTCGCACATGCATTGACAATGCGCTGACGCATGTCGTCAGACGTTGTCGGTGGATCACGATAGCAAATATCCTTCAACTTTCCCCACAGAAAGAAATCCGGGGACGTCAGATCCGGTGAACATGCGGGCCATGGTATGGTGCTTCGACGACCAATCCAACCGTCATGAAATATGTCATTCAATGCCTCTTCAACCGCACGCGACCTATGTGCCGGACATCCATCATATTGGAAGTACATCGTCATTCTGCCATGCAGTGAAACATCTTGTATTAACATCGGTAGAATATTACGTAGGAAATCAGCATATATGGCACCATTTAGATTGCCATCGTTAAAATGGGGGCAGATTATCCTTCCTCCCATAATGCGACACCACACATTAATCCGCCGAGGTTGCTGACGTCCCACTTGTCGCAGCCATCGTGGATTTTCCGTTGCCCAATAGTGCATATTATGCCGGTTTACGTTACCGCTGTTTGTGAATGACACTTCGTCGCTAAATAGAACCCGTGCAAAAAATCTGTCATCGTCCCGTAATTTCTCTTGTGACCATTGGAAGACCTGTACACGACGTTCAAAGTCATCGCCATGCAATTCCTGGTTCATAGAAATATGGAACGGGTGCAATCGATGTTGATGTAGCATTCTCAACACCGACGTTTTTGAGATTCCCGATTCTCGCGCAATTTGTCTGCTACTGATGTGCGGATTAGCCGCGACAGCAGCGCAAACACCTGCAGGTCGTGGTTGACGTTTCACATGTGGCTGAACACTTCCTGTTTCCTTAAATAACGTTTCTATCCGGCGAACGGTCCGGACACTTGGATGATGTCGTCCAGGATGCCGAGCAGCATCCATAGCACACACCCGTTGGGCATTTTGATCACAATAGCCATACATCAACACGGAATCGATCTTTTCCGCGATTGATAAACGGTCCATTTTAACAAAGGTAATGTATCACGAAGAAAATACCGTCGCACTGGTGGAATGTTACGTGATACCACGTACTTATATGTTTGTAATTGTTACAGCCCCATGATCACAAAGCGAAAAAAGTGGTCCAACCAACACATTCATATTTCTTTACGTACTACACGAATATGTAATAAAAAGTTGGGTTCCTAATTTAAAAGACGCAGTTGATGTCCGTTTGACTTATGGCAGCGCCATCTAGCGGGCCAACCATAGCGCCATCTGGTTTCCCCCTTCAAGCTAGACGAGTTTCGTTCTTTGTAGTTTTTTCGTTTGATGCTTATTTCGTGAGATATTTGGCCCGGTCACTATCAATGGACCACCGTGTATACATGTTTCTGATTTCTGCTACATAAACGGTGACAGAATACAGGACTACAAAGTTCTTTTTATTTTCATAAGAACCACCCGATTTCACAACTGTATATTTTTTGTCAGGGCGTGAATGATAACTGTTTATGGTGTAACATAGTTGCGAATATGAAGTCGAGACGAACAGGTTTTGGTGTCGTCCAAAGAGCGAGGTGTCAAAGCAAGTTTGGTACCTCGCAACGCACCCACAAGAGAACATAGTCACTGCATCCTGCAACGGCGAATGAGCGTCACCGGCATAGGTACGTCCACAAACGTTTCGTTACGCCACCGCATCCGCTCGTCTATATTCGGCCGAGCACAAGACCGATGTGCCCAGTCCGCGATAATCGAGCAAGACGACAGCACTGCCTTCTAGTAGGCCAGCAGCAATATACAGTTTGTGATCAAAAATATCCGGACACCTGACTGAAAATGACTTACAAGTTCTTGGCGCCCTCCATCGGTAATGCTAGAATTCTATATGGTGTTAGGCCAACCTTGGCCTTGATGAAAGCTTCTACTCTCATACGTTCAATCAGGTGCTGGAAGGTTTCTTGGGGAATGGCAGCCCACTCTCTGCGGAGTGTTGCACTGAGGAGAGCTATTGATGTCGGTCGGTGACGCCTGGCGCGAAGTCGGCGATACAAAACATCCCAAAGGTGTTCTATAGGATTCAGGTCATGAGTCTGTGCAGGCCAGTCCATTACAGGGATGTGATTGTCGTGTAATCATGCCGCCACAGGCCGTGCATTAAGAACAGGTGCTCGCTCCAATTGAAAGATGCAATCGTCATCCCCGAATTGCACTTCGACAGTGCGAAGCAAGAAGGCCCTTAAAACATCAATCTAGGCCTGTGCTGCGATAGTGCCACGCAAAACAACAAGGGGTGCAAACCCGCTCCAAGAAAAGCACGACCACACCATAACGCCACCGCTTCCGAATTTTATTGCTGGCACTACACACGCTGGCAGATGTTCACCGAACATTCGCCATACATACACCCTGCCATCGGATCGCCACATTGTGTACAGTGATTCGTCACTCCACACAACATATATCCACTGTTCAATCGTCCAATGTTTACGCTCCCTACACCAAGCAAGGCGTCGTTTGGCATTTACTGGCGCGATTGTCTTTTGAGCAGCAGCTCGACCATGAAATCCTAGTTTTTCTCACCTCGTACCTAAGTGCCATCGTACTTGCAGTGGATCCTGATGCAGTTTGGAATTCCTGTGTGATAGTCTGTACAGATGTCTGCCTATAACACATTACGATCCTCTTCAACTGTCGGCGGTCTCTGTCAGTCAACAGACGAGGTCGGCCTGTACGCTTTTGTGCTGTACGTGTCCCTTCACGTTTCCACTTTACTATCACATCGGAAACAGAGGACCTAATGATGTTTAGGAGTGTGAAAATCTCGCGAACAGATGTATGACACAAATAACACCATATCACCTGACCACGTTCGAGGTCCGTCAGTTCCGCGGAGCGCCCCATTCTGCTCTCTTACGATGCCTAATGATTACTGAGGTCGCTGGTATGGAGTACCTGACAGTATGTGGCAGCACAGTGCACGTAATGTGAAAGACGTATGTTTTTGGGAGTGTCCGGATACTTTTAATCACATAGTGTATTAGTCGGAACTCAAAGTGAGAAATCATTGCTATCTGTACTTAAGCTGAAGAAACATGTAATTCCTCTGTATCAAGTGATAAGTTGATTTTCAGAGACAGTTGTTAATACTCATGACGTTTCTGTGGAAATGGACTGTACAGTGTTAAGTAATTATCCATGTTGTAATAAAGGTAATTAACTTTTTATGTGTTACGGTATCCACTCGATCCCCTCCCACAGCAAACCAGAGACCGCACAGCTGTACTGACGAGTGGATTTTCGTCTGGCAGACAGTCTCATATAGTTCACTTGTGGTTTATCAGGGTGGCAAACTACCTTAAACTGGCCAATAAATACCATCTAATTTACTGAGTACGGGCGACTCACAGGTTTTTCAGTACATCCTGGCTTTCTTTTCGCAAACTGTTAGTCCTAAATGAAAAAAATAGTAGGACCATTTTGGTAGCAAATTTAATGTAATTTAATTTTTTACTGGAATACGTTTACGCCAGAGGCCGCTACTTTATCTTATTCAAGAAGAACATACAGAAGTGACCTTCAAACGCACTCCCACCTGCCCTATATCCCCCTTCTCCCCGCCCCTCTTCATCAGCATATTTGGTATCTTGTTCACGGCTCTCCCTCCTGCTACTGTACAAAAATTTGGTATCAATATTCGACCTATTATGGTCTCCATTGACTGGGCTGTTACACCTCTGCCAAATATGGGTACAAAGGCTGAATTCTGAAAAGGAGACCCTAGCAGATACCTGCGAAATGGAAGATCCGCAGCAGTGTGCCATAATTGTATTCTACAAGAATTCATACGACTCATAAAAGTTTTTTAATCATCATCAGATGTGTCTCCATGTCTATAGGCAAAAGCTAATCGACCTTCTGTACACTTTATTTTTCACCTCTCTTAACTAAGGTGGTACATGTAACGCATTTATGAAATTCAGAGTTCTATCACAGTACTGGTAGACGTTTATAGAATATTAACATTAAACATCGATTATTTCAATGATTTAATGAATGGCTTGCGTTCTTCCACCAAAACACCGTGAACACCTGTTACCAAAGGCATATCGATGGGAAGTAGGTCAATATTTCAAAGAGCTACATCAAACTTCTGTATGTATTGCCAGCAGCTAAAACTGAGCTGTGGTCCCCAGTATGGTTGTAATTGGTGTAAAGGCTTTCATATTCGTAACGGTCTAACCAATAATTCGACGAATTGCTTTTAAATAATATATTCAAAATTGTGTTTCGGCATTCGGGGAATGGTATGTATCCAGCATCAGTTCACGAGCTAAAATTTTGGAAGCTGTTCTCTTACTTAAAAAAGATTCACAGCTGTGACTCCTGCAAAGTTGGAACGTGAGGAGACCCCCATTCGGGTTGGTCCACAGATGACAATGAAACATCTCGCTGCACCACTGGGCGTCTCTTTTGGCAGCGCTAACACACAGGTCCATCCGTTGGGGTATTCAAAGTTGTGTGTCCGCCGGTTTCCTTGCTGCCTAACAGAAGATCGTAAATAGCAACGAATAACCGTCTGTGTGGAATTGCTTGCGCATTACGAAGCTGATAGTGACAATATTTTTTTCTGAACATCGTCACAGGCGATGGAACATGGGGTAATAGCTTCGAACCGGAAACAAAAAGGCAATCCATGGAGTGGCACCACATCATCTCTCCTCAGAATAAAAAGGTCAAAGTCACGCCCTCAACCGGGAAAGTCATGGTGACGGTCTTCTGGGATTCTGAAGGAGTTATTCTGTTTGGTTCAAATGGCTCTGAGCACTATGGGACTTAACATCTGAGGTCATCAGTCCCCTACAACTTAGAACTACTTAAACCTAACTAACCTAAGGACATCACACACACCCATGCCCGAGGCAGGATTCGAACCTGCGACCGTAGCGGTCGCGCGGTTCCAGACTGAAGTACCTGGAACCGCTCGGCCACTTCGGCCGGCTAGTCCTACCTGACAAGGATTCCATATTGATCAAACCATACTCAAGAATCGGTCGAACAAGCGCCTTGTAAGCGACTTCTTTCGCGCACGAGATCCTCCCCATGAACCTCAGACTGGCATCTGCTTTTCCTACTATTTGTCTTATACGGTCATTCCAGTCAAGGTCGTTCTCGAAAGTTACTCCTGGATATTTTACGGTATATATTGTTTACAGCAGTTTCTCATCAATAGTGTAGTTGTACGGCAGTGGCTTTCTTTTCCTATCTAAGCGCAGTAGGCTGCAATTATTTGTGTTCAGCGTCAACTGGCAGGGCCTGCAACATTCCTCGATCGTTTGCAGGTCATTCTCCACATCGATACTGTCTTCTGGCATTGCTACTTTGTTACGGACATCGCACCACCTGCGAACAGTTTTAAAGAGCGTTCGACGCTTCTAACTAGATAATCTATATTGTTGTAAACAGTAATGGTCCTCTCGCGCTTCAGAGGGGTACTCTGGAAATTACATGTACGTCTGTCGATTTTGTTCCCTTGAGTGCGACTTGTTAATTGGACTGGCGCGGTATAGCACTGTGAGCGATCACGTGGTGCAGCATATGTTTACATTTCACACAGTGTGTGCCCGTTACACGGAAATCAAATCGCATCAACAAAATCTTCCCAGATCGGAGACGTTTGATGTCCGCCTCGGTAGCTGCACGGTAAGTGCGGCGGATTGCTAATGTAAGGGACCCGGGTTCGATTCCTAGCTGAATCGGTGATTTTCACCGCTCTGGGACGGGGTGTTGTGTTGTCCTTACGATCGTATCGCAATAACTGACACTCTATCAACGAAGATGGATGAATGGGCACGGTCCGAAAGTCAACTGAAAACACTAAGTTTGACATGACTAATTGTGTTACCGTTTACATCAGACACATTGCTAGATTTAGTATCCTTATCAAATCCTGTCACAAACAAAACTTTAACTTTGAAAATCCTAGATTCAAACTGAAATATGTACATAGTTAGCTTCATGGGACACATGTGTGCCAGCTCACCGGTCTTGAAAAATATGTCGAGTTCCTGTGTTGGTGAAAGTGTACTGTTGATCATCATAGAAAATTATTTCTGACCTTATACCTTCAAATATACTGCCTGATAAACAAACTGAAGCACCCAGAAGGGATGGTCAGATGTCAATACAACTTTGGTTCAAATGGCTCTAAGCACTATGGGACTTAACATCTGAGGTCATCAGCCCCCTAGAACTTAGAGCTACTTAAACCTAAGTAACCTAAGGACATCACACACATCCATTCCAGAGGCAGGATTCGAACCTGTGGCCGTAGCAGTCGCACGGTTCCGGACTGAAGCGCCTAGAACCGCTCGGCTACCGCGGCCGGCCAATGCAACTTTATACGCGTGAACACCATAGGCAGGTTTTTGAATGATCAGAGTTGCAGTTCTCTGGAAAAGATACATTGGCCACAATAGTGCATTACTGTCGTTCCTGTTTTGCATTGTAACCATCTCTGGAGCGTATATATGGGACGTGAGCAGTAACAGACTTTGATATATCACTGTCAAAGACACGAAGACCGTGGGTTCCTGCCCACTCATTTGTTACAAGGTGCCTAAAGGATGCTGCTTTCTCGGATAATTATACAACAATTCAAGCAAATCACATTAATAGTTTTTAACAAATTAAGAAGATTGACAATACTTAACTTTGAATTTACAATGGTGACGCAAGCGATGGGCAGCATGCAAAGAACCAAAGTCCTTTGCTGTATACAAGGCCCATGTAGGCAATTGATACAGATCACACGTCACTGCTATCGTAGTGCTCTCTGCTAGTACTGTCCCAACACTATGTTGGGCTGTTAGTCTCCGTCTAGTAATGTGCGGCTGAGGCTGGCAGGAGCGGCGCGTATATTCTCTTCGGCTATAGGGCGCTCCTGTCGTGGTGCGGTCCTTGTCAGCCGGGTATTGGCTAATCCAGTTCCACAGCCTCCTTTGCTCTTGCTTTCTTCATCTTCGTGCCGTCGCTTATCGTTACGCCTGAACAAAGGCGGTGCGTACTCGTGTGAGGCAGCAGTATCAGCACCCGACAGTATGAAAGGGGCTCGTTACGGGTCTCTACTTGGCGAGCTCGTCGAATCGTACAGTATCGAGATTTGAGGGCCATTCGGATTTGACAGCGGCCCGGGGCTGGTAACTTGAGCGCCGGCATACTCGTCGGCAAGGTTCCGGGGGATCACGCACAGAGGACAAAATGGTAGATATCGAGATAGATGACAGAGGGATAGAAAAACAATTATAATCGCTCAAAAGAGGAGAGGCCGCTGGACCTGATCGAATACCAGTTCGATTTTACACAGAGTACGCCAAGGAATTTGCCCCCCTTCTTGCAGCGGTGTACCGTAGGTCTCTACAAGAGCGTAGCGTTCCAAAAGATTGGAAAAGGGCGCAGGTCATCCCCGTTTTCAAGAAGGGACGATAACAGATGTGCAGAACTATAGTCCTATATCTCTAACGTCGATCAGTTGTAGAATTTTGTAACACGTATTATGTTAGAGTATAATGACTTTTCTGGACACTAGAAATTGCAGGAATCAGCATGGGTTTCGAAAAAGGCGATCGTGTGAAACCCAGCTTGCGCTAGTCGTCCAGGAGACTCAGAGGGCCATAGACACGGGTTCCCAGGTAGATGCCGTGTTTCTTGGCTTCCGCAAGGCGTTTGATACAGTTCTCCACAGTCGTCTAATGAACAAAGGAAGTGCATATGGGCTATTAAACCAACTGTGTGATTGGTTTGAAGAGTTCCTAGATAACAGAACGCAGCATGTCATTCTCAATGTAGAGATGTCTCCCGAAGTAAGAGTGATTTCAGGTATGCCGCAGGGGAGTGTCGTAGGACTCTTGCTATTCACAATATATATAAATGACCTTGTGGATAACATCAGAAGTTCACTGAGGCTTTTGCGGATGATGCTGCAGTATATCGAGGGGTTGTAACAATGGAAAATTGTACTGGAATGCAGGAGGATCTGCAACGAATTGACGCATGGTGCAGGGAATGGCATTTGAATCTCAATGTAGACAAGTGTAATGTGCTGCGAATACACAGAAAGAAAGATCCTTTATCATTTAGCTACAATATGGCAGGTCAGCAACTAGAAGCAGTTAATTCCATAAATTAACTGGGAGTAGGCATTAGGAGTGATTTAAAATGGAATGATCATATAAAGTTGATCGTTGGTAAAGCAGATGCCAGACTAAGATTCATTGGAAGACTCCTAAGCAAATGCTGCCCGAAAACAAAGGAAGTAGGTTACAGTACACTTGTTCGCCCGCTGCTTGAACACTGCTCACCGGAATGTGATCCGTACCAGATAGGGTTGATAGATGAGAGAGAGAAGATCCAACGGAGAGCAGCGCGCTTCGTTACAGGATCATTTAGTAATCGCGAAAGCGTTACGGAGATGATAGATAAACTCCAGTGGAAGACTCTGCAAGGGAGACGCTCAGTAGCTCGGTGCGGGCTTTTGTTGAAGTTTCGAGAACATATCTTCACCGATGAGTCAACCGGTATATTGCTCCCTACTACGTATATCTCGCGAAGAGACCATGAGGATAAAATCATAGAGATTAGACCCCACACAGAGGCATATCGACAATCTTTCTTTCCACGAACAATACGAGACTGGAATAGAAGGGAGAACTGATAGAGATGCGCAAAGTACCCTTCGCCAAACACCGTCAGATGGCTTGCGGAGTATACATGTAGATGTAGATGTAGACAAGGGAGAAACCTAACGTCGTGTTGCGCATTAAGCACATCATATCCCCTTCACTATTGCTTGCGCCATCCAATAACAAGTAATAGCCTGCGTGCAACATTCTGTGTTCCCACACCATTGGTCTGGGACTAGCGGCAGATGGACCACGGAATTATCGTTCCATGGGCACACTGTCGGTAGCAACGCAACACCAACGGCTGCACTTCGAGCGGCACCAAACCAGCAAGCACGGGCTGCTAACGAATGGCGTCGGATTATAGTACTGTAGTTAGTGATGAATTGCGGTTCTGCGCTGCACTGGATGATCATCTTTGGTGGGTGTGGAGGCGACATGGATGAGATCCCATTTTTCCAATGTTTTGGAGGGAACCGTAGTACTGTCCCTGGTGGCATGGTGCGAGGAGCCATTAGGTATGGCTTCAGATCGCGGATGACCTTGATTGAAAGAATTCTGATGGCACAACGATACGCCACGGACTTCATCCCTCCTGCTGTATTACTGCTTATGCAAAACCTTGGTGCCATCTTTAAACAGGACAATGCTCGTCCAGATGGTGCGTGTATCTATGACTGTCTGCTTGATGGTGAAGCACTTCCGTGGCCAGCGAGGTCCCCACAGCTGTCCAACAACGGAACATGTGTGGCACCGTCTGGACGTCGACTACATCCCAGAGCCAGTATCCTGGCTGTGGAGGACCAGTCGCAACAGATGTGAGCCAGCTTTCATCTCAAGAGGTAACTGTTTGCATGAGGCGGAACTATGGGCCTCATGGAAAATGGGTGACCCGGCAGAGTCACGCGATTTGACTCTTAGTCTGATCAGGAGGGGTGGCCATTACTGCACGCGTTGATCACGTGGGATGACGTGAGGATCAATGAGCTATGCTTGACGGGATGTATCTGGAACATTTTAGGTGATTAGAAGTCAGTAACAGGAATACAGTTAAATACTTAGCTTTAATTCAGCATCATCGATGAACGTCAGTCTTGACTTTGTACAATAATATTTACAAGTGCAGTTATAGACTGAACTGCGAATACTGCTTTACAATTCTGATTGCTTCTCACATATAGATCAATTGGCAATGCATAAACTGTATGTGGCGCCTGGCTAGGTCGTAGCTACTCACTTAGCTGAAGGCTATGCTAACTATCGTCTCTACAAATGAGATCTCTGAAGCTATAACAAGCGAACCATTGCTACTGAAGTCGGCTGTAGAACTGGCCAGTGCGCTAGCTTGTGTCTTGAGCCCAGCCGAGTGACGGCGCTCGGTCTTGTAGCGTCAACAGTGGCGGCTCGCGGGTCCGATGTGTACTGACGGACCGCGGCCGATTTGAAGCCTACAATCTAGCAAGTGTGGTGCCTTGCGGTGACACCACAGTAACAACGGGTTTTTGATACCCTTCCCAACTGAATCAGTGCGTGCATCCAGGGCATAGAGTGTGCATCATCTTACTGATATGTGGGCTCATGCTGCGAAGTTTTTTGTAAATTTGACTCGATTTTTGGATCACTCAAATAACATCACATACCCTCCCAAGCAGCGAAGTTTCATTTCTTATCCTCTTTCCATTCTGGGTCTTTTTTTGTTTTTGTTTTTGAGAGTATGTGTAAAATGGTGATTAAAATTCTTCTGGGTATTATGCCGCGTCAATGCTAAAACTAACAACAATAATAAACTAAAACCGACGTTTCGGCCGAATTGCAACGACCTTCCTCAGGGCACGACTGATTTTGCATGGGGATAGGTGCTTCTATTTATTACAGACTATCGATGTCTCACGTCACTGTTGTAAAACTTTTAACTGGCCCTCTGATATGATTGGCTAGTCATGACGTAAGGGAAGATGGAAGGAAAGAGACTATTCGTGGATGTTCATGACGTCAACGATTGGTAGCTGTCCGCCAATCAGCGTTCGGCTTCTGGACGGCAACCTTTCCTCCTGGTGTGCGCGGAAGTGGACTGACAGTTCCTCTACAGCTGTTTGTGGAGATACGTCAGTGTCCCGTGTAGCTTCTGCCCCGCGAACGCTCGCGGCCCGTTGGACTGGGATGGCCGGCAGCCAAGACGCCGGGAGTTTGTAGACATCTTCTCTGTTGATGTTGTCAGGCTGGTTAATAATTTCGATCGCCTCCCGTATTATGCGTTCTCGCATCCACGGTTCTTTCGCCAGTACTCGGGCTTCCTGGAACCTGATAGGTTGTCCACAGTCACGGTGGTGTACCGCTATCGCCGATTTATTATTTTGTTGTAATCGCACATAACGTTCGTGTTCTGCTACTCGTAAGCTGACAGGTATCTCTGTTTCTCCTACGTAGGCAGCTCCGCACTCACACCGTAGTTCGTAAACACCTGCAGTGGAAAAAAAATGGCTCTGAGCACTATTGGACTTAACATCTTAGGTCATCAGTCCCCTAGAACATAGAAATAGTTAAACCTAACTAATCTAAGGACATCACACACACCAATGGCGGAGGCAGGATTCGAACCTGCGAACGTAGCAGTCCCGCGGTTCCGGACTGCAGCGCCACCGCACGGCCACCGCGGCCGGCAAACACCTGCAGTGTTAAGATTGTTGACTACATCCTTGGTGGAACCTATCATATCGTGACTCCTGTGACTGCTTCGAAAAATCGGTTTGAGACCTCGTCGGCGGCCATCCCAGCCCAAAGGGGCCGCGAGCGGTCGCGGGGCAGAAGCTACACGGGACACGGACGTATCTGCACGAACAGCTGTAGAGCAACTCTCAGTCCACTTCCGTGCACACCAGGAGGAAAGGTTGCCTACCAGAAGCAGAACGCTGATTGGGGGACAGCTACCAATCATTGACGACATGGACAGCCACGAATAGCCTCTTTCCTTCCATCTTCCCTTACGTCATGACTAGCCAATTATATCAGACGGCCAATTAAAAGTTTTACAACAGTGACGTCAGACATAGATAGTCTGTACTAAATAGAAGCACCTGTCCCCATGCAAAAACAGGCGTGCTCTGAAGAAGGCCGTTGCAATTCGCCCGAAACGTCGGTCTTAGTTTATTATTGTTGTTAGTTTTAGCAATGACGCGGCATAATGGCCAGAAGAATTTTAATCACTATGACACCGGCCTTGAAAGCCTACATTCTTATATGTGTAAAATGAATTTTAAGCACGAATGGATTACGGTGCAGCCGGCCGAAGTGGCCTTGCGCTGCAGTCTGGAATCGCGAGACCGCTACGGTCGCAGGTTCGAATCCTGCCTCGGGCATGCATGTGTGTGATGTCCTTAGGTTAGTTAGGTTTAACTAGTTCTAAGTTCCAGGGGACTAATGACCTCAGAAGTTGATTCCCATAGTTCTCAGAGCCATTTCAGCCATTTGATTACGGTGCAGTACGTGATTTACGTGAAACGGTGGCGGCTTTGATGCGAGTGGAGACCTTATCACCCCGGCGGGCCTGGCCAGTTCGCTGCGACCCTCGCGGCAGAAGCGCGCGGGCAGGTGAGGGCGAGGCCTCGGCCACGGCAGCGGCTGGGCGCGCCCCGTGCCACGCGCGCATCGTAAACGCGGCACGCGGGCGGCTGCCGGCTGCCCACGCAGGTCACTGACCGCCTGGCCGGCGCCACCCGGCGTCTCCGCGGACACTTTGCGGACGTCGCACCGTCCTCATCAAACTCCCGTTACCGGCACGTCATCAAAGTTAGGTGAAAACATTTTCGAAGTGCTTCACTCCCCAGCACCGTTACTTTCACGGTATCATAACCGACGCTGTGATGCATTAACGATCCATTTATTATTATATTTTTAAGAGTGTGTTTCGGGAAGTAACTTCCATTTGGTTTCTACGTCTACATCCCTGCGGCGCAAGCCAGCTCAGTTGAGTGGTTGATGATACTTCCGGTACTAGCACTGTGTGTCTCCCCCTTCCCTTTCTAAGTACTAGCTTTAGTTTTTCTGTTTTTTATCGTTGTGGTTGCGAGACGTACACTACTGGCCATTAAAATTGCTACACCACGAAGATGACGTGCTACAGACGCGAAACTTAATCGACAGGAAGAAGATTCTGTGATATGCAAATGATTAGCTTTTCAGATAATTCACGCAAGGTTGGCGCCGGTGGCGACACATACAGCGTGCTGACATGAGGAAAGTTTGCAGCCGATTTCTCATGCACACACAGCAGTTGACCGGCGTTGCCTGGTGAATCGTTGTTGTCATGCCTCGTGTAAGGAGGAGAAATGCGTACCATCACGTTTCCGATTTTGATAAAGGTCGGATTGTAGCCTATCACGATTGCGGTTGATCGTATCGCGACATTGCTGCTCGCGTTGGTCGAGATCCAATGACTGTTAGCAGAATATGGAATCGGTGGGTTCAGGAGGGTAATAGAGAACCCCGTGCTGGATCCCAACGGCCTCGTATCACTAGCAGTCAAGATGACAGGCATCTTATCCGCATGGCTTTAACGGATCGTGCAGCCACGTCTCGATCCCTGAGTCAGCAGATGGGGACGTTTGCAAGACAACAAACATCTAAACGAACAGTTCGACGACGTTTGCAGCAGCGTGGACTATCAGCTCGGAGACCATGGCTGCGGTTACCTTTGGCGCTGCATCACAGACAGGAGCGCCAGCGATGGTGTACTCAACGACGAACCTGGGTGCGCGAATGGCAAAACGTCATTTTTTCGGATGAATCCAGGTTGTGTTTACAGCATCATGATGGTCGCATCCCCGTTTTTTGACAGTATGGGGATGATAAATGCACGCTTCCAATGTGCGTGATGGTACGGGGTGCCATTGGTTTCACGTCTCGGTCACCTCTTGTTCGCATTGACGGCACTTTAAACAGTGGACGTTACATTCCAGACGTGTTACGGCCCGTGCCTCTACTCCTCATTCGATCCCTGCGAAACCCTACATTTCAGCAGGACAATGCACGACCGCATGTTGGAGGTCCTGTACGGGCCTTTCTGGATACAGAATATGTTCGACATTTGCACTGGCCAGCTTATTCTCCAGATCTCTCATCAATTGAAAACGTCTGTTCAATGGTGGCCGAGCAACTGGCTCCTCACAATACGCCAGTCACTACTCTTGATGAACTGTGGTATCGTGTTGAAGCTGTACCTGTACACGCCATCCGAGCTCTGTTTGACTTAATGCCCAGGCGTATCAAGGCCGTTATTACTGCCAGAGGTGGTTGTTCTGGGTACTGATTTCTCAGTATCTATGCACCCAAATTGCATGAAAATGTAATCACATGTCTGTTCTAGTATAATATATTTGTCCAATGAATACTCGTTTATCATTTGCATTTCTTCTTGGTGTAGCAATTTTAATGGCCAGTAGTGTATGTGGGAGGAAGGAATATATTGCACGCGTCTTACCGGAATGTGCTCTCTCGGAATTCCAAAAGCAAAATTCTCTCAGATGCGCAAAGGCTTTCTTGTGGCAGCTGCCACTGAAGTTATTTGGGCATCTCTGCAGAGACAAAACATGCTGCTCTTCGTCGAATTTGTGCAATCTCTTCCGTTAATCCTACTTGAGAAGAGTTCCAGAAAGAGTAAAATTTCTCAAAAATCGGGCTACTAAGTATTTTATAAAGCCAGTTCTTTCATGGATGAATTACATTTCCTTAAAATTTATTCTACATCTATCCGCATGGGGAGAAAATTATAGATGTCATCTACATGTACAGACAATCTAATGATTACAGTTTCAGATAAGTCTTATGATTTATTGAAGAGAAAAAGGTTCGCAAATTCAGCAAGTCAGTAACGGATTAGTCCACCTCTGGCCCGTATGCAAGCATTTATTCGACTTCGCACTGATTCACTGAGTTGTGGATGTCCTTCTGTGGGATATCGTGGCAAATTCTGTCGAACTGGCGATATAGATCGTCAAAATCTGGAGCAGCGTGGAGGGTCCTGCCTGTAATGTTCCAAACTTTCTCAATTTGGGACAGATCCGGCGATCTTATTGGCCGAGGTAGGGGTTGGCAGGCACGAAGACAAGAAGCATAAACTCTCGCCGTGTGCGGGCGGGCATTATCTTGCTGAAATGTATGTCTAGCATCGCTTACCACGAAGGGCAACAAAGTACGGCGTAGAATATCATGGATGCACCTCTGTGCTGTAAGTGTGCCGCTTACGACAACCAAAGCGGTCCTACTATGAAATGAAAACGGAACACAGACCATCACTTATGGCTGTCGGGCCTTACCGCAGGCGAGTCAGGTTTGTATCTGTCTCGAGACAGGTCTTCGGCCTGGAATCTCATTGACTGGAGTAGAAATGTCTTCAGTGACGAGTCCCGCTTCGAGTTAAACCTCGATGACCAGCGCAGACGAGTCTGAAGTCGCCATAGAGAGCGGTGGGATACCAGTCTGACTCTTGCCCCTCGCCTGCCATACAGCCCAACATCAAAGAGTGATGGTCTTGGGTGTTACGTCTTTTCATAGCAGGACCCCTTTTGTTGTCATCCGCGGTATCCTTATAGCATAGCGGTACATCGTCGATATTCTACGCCTCGTTTTGTTGCCCTTCCTGGCAACTGATCCTGGGCTCGCATTTCAGCAAGATAATGCCAGTCCCTGCATCGCGAGAGTTTCTACTGCACGTCTTCGTACTTCCAATCCGTACATTGGCTAACAAATGTGTCGGAGCGTTATCGGCAGGGCTCTAAAGCAACCTCTATAATTTGAAGATCTAATGCACAAATTGGACAGAATTTGGCATGATAGCCCTCAGGAGGACATACAGTAACACTATCAGTCAGCAGACTAGCTGCTTGTATAAGGGCCAGAGATACATTTCTGATGTTCCGATTTACAATGGAAGCAAGACCAAAGAAAAATCAAAACACGTTCATAGGATTTGTTGACCTGGAAAAAAAATGGTTCAAATGGCTCTGAGCACTATTGGAGTTAACATCTGTGGTCATCAGTCCCCTAGAACTTAGAACTACTTAAACCTAACTAACCTAAGGACATCACACACATCCATGCCCGAGGCAGGACTCGAACCTGCGACCGTATTGGTCACGTGGTTCCAGACTGTAGCGCCTAGAACCGCACGGCCACACTGGCCGGCTGACCTGGAGAAAGTGTTCGACAATGTAAAATGGTGCAAGCTGCTCAAAATTATGAGGAAAATAGCGGTAAGCTATAAGGGGAGATGGGAAATATACAATATGTACAAGAGCCAAGAGGGAATAATAAGAGTGGACGACGAAGAGCGAAGTGCTCGGATTAAAAAGAGTGTAAGACGAGGATGTAGTCTTTCGCCCCTACTGTTCAATCTGTATATAGAAGAAGTAATGATACAAATAAAAAGAAGGTTCAGGAGTGAAACAATTCAAGGTGAAAGGATATCAATGATACGATTCGCTGATGACATTGCTAACCTGGGTAAAAGTGAAGAAGAATTACATGATCTGCTGAATGGAACGAACAGTCTAATGAGGTCCGAAAAGTAGTAGAAATGAGAACAGCGAGAAAGTTAACATCAGGATGGTCATGAAGCAGATGAAATTAAGGAATTCTGCTACCTAAGCAGTAAAATAACTAATGACGGACGTAGCAAGGAGGACACCAAAAGCAGAGTAGCAGACTGGCCAAGACAAGTCTATTAGTATCAAACATAGGCCATAAATTGAGGAAGAAATTTCTGACAATGTACGTTTGGTAGTGAAACATAGGTTGTGGGTGAACCGGAACGGTAGAGAATCGAAGCATTTGAGATGTGGTGCTACAGACAAATGTTAAAAATTAAGTGGATTGATAGTGTAAGGAATGAGAAGGTTCTGTGAAGAGTCGAAAAGGAAAGGAATATGTGGAAAACAGTGACAAGGAGAAGGGACAGGAGGATAGGACATCTGTTGAGACATAAGGGAATGAGTTCCATGGTACTAAAGGAGCAAAACCTGCAGAGGAAGAAAGAGATTGGAATACATCCAGCAAATAGTCAAGGATGCAGGTTGCAAGTGGTATTCTGAGATGAACAGGAATTCGTGGCGGGAAGCATCAAACCAGTCAAAAGACAGATGACAAAGAAAAAAAAAAAGGTCAGAGGTTGGCCAAAGTGTGACTGATTTTCTCAAATTGTGAAACTCTTTCGCTTGAATAAATCATCCAATTTTTATGAAATTGTAATCATTTGTTTGTCTGTACCTGAACATCACATCTTCCGATTTCCGTCCCATTCGTATAACTCCTTCGTCTTGTATTTTCTTCTTCGAAGAGAATGTTCTTCCAACGGATATCAGCCTTGCATCTGCCTTTTCTACAGTTGATTTTAAGTAATCTTTACAGTTTGGGACGCTTCGAATTTTGAGTGCCAGATATTTTCCGATAGTTGCTGTTTCCAGTTATCTGTTACTAATAGCGTAGCAACAGTAGCGGATTTCTCCACCCATATATTCGCAATTCGTTACATTTATCTACTGCTACGGTGAACTGTCAGTCCTGTATCAAACGTCAGCTTTTTGCTGACAAGAAGCCTGCGGCCACGATCTAAAATTGAAACCACATGTTAGGTCGAGATTAAATGGTTCACCAGAAATGAACTGATTTTCCCTGCTCGGAATTCCTCAGTTCAGTCCCAAGTCTGGTCCGATTATTGGTAAACTGGTAGGCTGTTCACCAAAAGAAATGCAGGACTGTGTCAGAAGTGTCCGGAAGTCAATAAAAATGGCACGAATGTGGTGGCAATATCCATTGCAGTCTGGAAGTCGTGAACGAACGGAGCGGTCTTTATTTCGCAACATCTCTGATTGCAGAATCCAGTAACAAGACAATAGCACATGTAACGGCCTCTTTCCGCAGGGTGTTTTAGAATGATGTTTTCGGAATGTTGGAGATAGTAGAAGATGAAATTTTGAACGTTTTATGTCAGGAACGTAATGGAACTGTGAAACAAAGTTTCTGCAGCTACCACTGGACAGCTGAATATCGACGCACTATTTGTGCGAGAAGGTACCAGATCAGATTCGCAGTGAACATTTAGGCTGGAATTTTTGTAAATCACCTTACTGGACCACATTTGTTACCATATCGTTTGAACAATGGTTGGTATTTGAAATTCCTGGACAATGCCTCGCCAGACCTTTTGGTGGATGTTCCCTTACAACAGCGCACAAGTTTGTAGTTTCAGAACGATAGTGCTCCAACACACTTTTATCGTTGAGCCAGGGCCTATCTCACAGACAGATTCAGGCAGAGAACATTCTGAAGCCGATGGGTAGTTTCTGCGTGCTGGCGGGGGCCCTACATGATATTCGGCAAGTGTAACAGTTTCTTTGGCTCTTCAATGTACATTGGACTCGTTTTCGAAAGGATGTCAGCTGAAATTCCCGCACAATCACCCAGATTTACGGTATCCGTGATTCCCCTAAATCACTTTAGACAAATTCCGGGATGGTTTCTTTGAAAAGGGCACGTGACCATCTCTTCGACAGGACAATACGAGCTAATTTCCTTCCTTTAATCTCTGGGGTGGAAACTTTTGGTAATTGGACATGTTGTCTATTGTGGGGTGGTATTGCTGCTCTTAAAGTACTCGCAGTACTGTATTCATCGATGTGTATCTTGAACTCACACCTCTTGACTTTTTACTCTGGGGTATTTAAAGCTCTTATGGACTCTCACCAATGATACTGTACCTGAGCTTATTTAGCTCATCTTTACAGCTGCTGATACCATCGGAAGGGAGCTCGAAATCTCTCAGAGAATCAGACCGTCGTTGCACATTATATGACAATGATGATCGTCACATTGAACATTTACTGTAGGTAGGGAACCACGGATTCGGTTAACAGTATTTGAGAGTACTCTACTATCAATAAACAGTTTCTCAACTACAGTATTCTGGTGTTTCATTTAGCTTACAGAACGCGTAGAAAGTGCGTAAAGCTGTAGACACTTTATTTTACCACATTAAACTATACGGTTCCAGAGATTTTTCAAGTCTCGGACATCTACGATGTATATGCGCAGAAAGAATCGCTGTCTCGTTACGTATTTTCATTCGTCGCTTCAGTCAGCATGTATACTTCATTTCACATTTCCGGCTACAGGTTCCTTGTATCGAAACATTCAAAGTTTCAGCCTTTACAATCTCATATGTTTCTAAAGCGTGATTCTGTTACACCCTGTATAAACGAAATCACAAACCTCACACAGCCTATACAAGATCCGAAACTGACTATTTTAATACAAATGGTCAGTGGTCACAAATGAAAGATTCTGGTTTTTCAGAATCTTGAACGAGCAACGTCTGCGAGTCACGTGTCACGCAGCTGCGTATTTTTCGTAACAGATAACTCCCTATCGCACAGACGTTAGTGGTGCCACCTGTATATAGCAATACTCATTCTTTTGTGGCGTGACCACGGTGCAGTTTACCGCCATTTGCAACTAACGATTGGCCGGCCAGTGTGGCCGAGCGGTTCTAGGCGCTTCAGTCTGGAACCGCGCGACCGCTACGGTCGCAGGTTCGAATCCTGCCTCGGACACGGATGTGAGTGATGTCATTAGGTTAGTTAGGTTTAAGTATTTATAAGTTCTAGGGGACTGATGACCGCAGATATTAAGTCCCATAGCGCTCAGAGCCATTTGAACCAACTAACGATTGGTTGCCGAAGACGGAATATTATACGCCTTGCAGACATACATCTAATGCATGAAGTAGTACAACATAGTGCACAGAAAACGAACACAAGTATTGAGATAAACTTCGCAACACATGTCAACCGGAAGGAATTTATCGCTGTGGATAGAAGCTTGCGAGAATGAGGGTCGTTCAGTTCACGGAAAGCTCTCTCTGTCCTCGACAAAGATCTATCGGCGCAATAAAATTTAAGCAGGTGGTGTTCGACAGTGTAAGAGAAGATGAATAAGATCCCGTCAATTTCCGCACAAAACTTTCACATCGATGAATATAGTACTGAGAGTACTTTAAGAGCAGCAATTCGACCCCACCATAAACAACATGCCCAATTACCAAAAATTGCCATCCCAGAGATTAAAGGAACGAAATTAGCGCTTATCGTCCTGTCGACGAGATCGTCACGTACCATTTTCAAAGAAACCATCCTGTAATTTGTCTAAAGTGATATACGGGAATCACGGATACCGTAAATCTGGGTGATTGTGCGGGAATTTCAGCTGACGTCCTTTCGAAAACGAGACCAATGTACACTGAAGAGCCAAAGAAAGTGTTACACCTGCCGAATAGCGAGTAGGGCCCCCGCCAGCATGCAGAAGTGGCAAAACGCACTCGACTTATGTCAGAAGTAGTGCTGGAGCCCTCTGATACCACGAATCCTGCAGGGCTGTCCATAAATCCGTAAGAGTGCGAGGCGGAAATCTCTTCTGACCATTACGTTGCAAGGCACTCCAGATATGCTCAGTAATTTCTGGGGAGTTTGGTGGATAGCGGAAGTGTTTAAACTCAGAAGAGTGTTCCTCGAGCCGCTATATAGCAATTATGGACGTGTGGGGTGTCCTATTGTCCTACTGGAATTCCTCAAGCGCGTCGGGATGCACAGTGGACATGAATGGATGCAGGTAATCAGGCAGGATGCTTACGTATGTGTCACCTGTCAGAGTCGTATCTAGACATCCCATATCACTCCAACGCACGCCCCACAGGATTACAGAGCTTCCACCAGCTTGAAAAGCCCCGTTGCTGACATGCAGGGGTCATGGATTCATGAGGTGTCTCCATACCCGCACACGTCCACCCGCTCGATACAATTTGATACGAGACTCGTCCGACCAGGCAACATGTTTCCTGTCATTAACAGTCAGATGTCGGTGTTGACGATTCCAGGCGAGAGGTAAAGCTTTGTGTAGTGCAGTCATAAAAGGTACGTGAGTGGGTCTTCTGTCCCGAAAGACCATATCGGTGGTGTTTCGTTGAGTGGTTCATACGCTGACATCTGTCGATGGCCCAGCATTGATATCTGCATCAATTTGCGGAAGGGTGGCACTTCTGACACGTTGAACGATTCTCTTCAGTCGTCGTTGGTCCCTTTCTTGGAGGATCTTTCCCGTATGCAGCGATCGGAGATTTGATGTTTTACCGGGTTCCTGATATTCAGCGTACACTGGTCTTACGGGAAAATTCCCACTTCATCGCTACCTCGGAGATAGTGTGTCCCATAGCACGTGCGCCGACTATAACACCACGTTCAAACCCACTAAAATCTTGATAATCGGCCATTGAAGCAGCAGTAAGCGATCTAAGAACTACATCAGACATTTGTCTTATGCAGGCGTTTCGGACCGCAGCGCCCTATTCTGCCCGTTAACATATTTCTATATTTGAATTCTCTAGGTAAGAGTAGATGAAAACTATTCGGCAGGATTTTAGGTAAGAATAAAATTGACGTCAAGAGAAATAAGGGGATAAAATATATCAGAATAACTACCAGAGGTCTGGAACCCTGAAAATCTCAAGAGAAATTATTATCTACTTTTGAATAGTAATTTAGGAGAATGGTGGCATGTTGTTCCGCATAACCTTTAAAAAATTAGCTTAATTCCTACTAGGGGAATCATGCGAGTTGAAGAAGTATATGTGTTGGGGCATTCGAACCTGTCATTAATATATAATTGATGTCAAATGAAACAATTTGCCTACGGTCTGAACTCAACAACGTTGGTGGACCACTGATAGCTTCCGTATGTACCAGCATGCTAATCGAGAATCATTCCGTGGATGTAGGTGGTTTGTTCCACTCCTCATGCTGTCATCTACTCGTTTCTGCGGTATAAGCTACAGTTGATTTCACACCACGTCTAGTATTTCAGACACCGACAGTCCATGTTTGGAAATGTTATTTAGGAGTACTTTGAAACGCGAAACCAGTGCGCTACGGATCCTATGGGTAGGAACTTGTCAAAGGGAATCATTTCACATCTCATTTGTTTTGCTACGCAACACTATCTGTGTATTGGCGGCAGAAACAGCTGCGACGGGTGACGCTGTCATGTCAAATGCGAAAAGCAGGTCCTGCTTCAAACAGCTGGTGGTGGTGGGTATCTATTACGCGAAAAATTCCCTTTTCGAATACTTGTCGTTGCTTTAGGTATATGAAGTAATACCACCGTAATTTTTCGTCATATGAATATGATACGAAGCTGCCCTGACGCTAAATGGCAAAATAAATAAATAAAAAACTCCAGAGAGTCACAATCAAACACACTGTGCTTTTTTTTTACTTTCATCTTACACAGGATTACCTTAACAATTCTGCGACACAGGGCTTGTCTCATTTGTTAACGATACGAACGTGATCCCTAATTTTAATTTAGAATTTCGGTCGTGGTTGCACATTTGGGTAGCGACACTTGCGTAAAGTGGAATTGTAGGCTCAAGCAACTCCTAAAAGAGGCTGAGAGAAGAAATATTGTCAGTACTGTCAAAGAAATCTGTCTAAAACGAGGAACGTGAATCATATTTACTACCACTGCGGACTTCATAACAGAGTGGCAACCCAGTGTGTCTCCGAAAGTTGAAGGCGTATATCACCTAATAACACGTGAACTTCTTCAAGTGACCAAATTATTAGAATAAGTAGTAGTATCAGAACTCAAACAAGCGCATGTAGACTCGCTCTCACAGTGTGATCGCTCCTCTCATGTCATGAAATATGCGACATACAGTACATTTTCTTCTCTCTCTTCAAGCACTCGTGATAAGTCCCAGAGCGGGCACAAGTTTTCGGGGTGATTTGCTGGACAACAGAAGTTCGTTGGCTATATTGTAGCGCACCAGTTCATGCCAAGATATCAGGACTCATCACTGTGTATTGCATCGAATTGTTCGAATTTTTACTTCCCAACACGCCAAAATACGAGGGAAAAGTGAAACTGTCGCGGCTTGACAGTGAAAGGTTGGGGTTTTTGACCAAGGGAGCATTTCTTTTTCGACTTAGTGCCATTATGATCAATCCACTTCATTGAGCGCCTTTACAGTCAGCAGATTTCAAAGCTGTACTAGAAAGTCTGTAAACTGATTTCCCACTGGTCTTAAAATGTTGTCCGTCCGCAAATCTCTTGTTATGTGGGGGATTGGTAGCTGTCAGATGGTGCAAAATTGGCGAATAGTGTGGGTGTTCAAACAATTAGTTCCTCACGTCACTTAGTGTTGGTAGACTCAAATTAATTTTGTGCGTAGGTGAACAGGTCAGATGAAAAAAATTCCTGTGTGTGCATTTTAGGTTCGCGCCGTAACTTTTTCGCGAAAATTTTGGGTCAAAATCGTAAAAAGTGTTCCGTATTAATATCTAATTCAATTGTCAACCTCTTTAATACAGTGGTTAATCGGAGTGCTATCGTGGTTACAGAATAGATAAATCAGTAGTTTGTCGTATGTAGCCTGGGCCTGGTGTTCAAGATGTCGAATAAGTCTACGGAGGGTTGTTCAGCAGTGTATGTCATATCATTATCGACGAGGTCAGCAAGGTCAACAGTGACATCTTCCACCAAATAGACAAACACCTGAAGTAGATCACAAGCGTGCATGACATGGGCTTCGGTGGGCTCGATATAGTACTGTGCGGAGATACGTCCGCTGAGCCAGCTATGTGATCAATTCGCACCGTTTCTTCATGTCGTTTTCGACCTTGACGTAGCTCTCGCATACGGTCAACACTGGACTTTTTAGGCTTTTTGGATTACTTTCGACGCTAGATTTTTTTCTGGCTTGCGTTTTTTATAACTCCGAGCATATTTGCGAGTGATAGAAGATGACACCTTCCTATATTTTGTATTTTTCAGTTTAACACTGATTTCGCGTACATTCCGGCGATTATTTTTATTGTCTCACTTTGTGTCCTGGTAGTGCTCCACGAACTCATCACAACGAAAGCCAAAAGAATGTCCTAATGTGTTTGTATGCTACTGCTGCTTAAAACTTCACACAAAGCTAGTCCCTAAGAATTACGCCTTTGCACCTACAATGGTTCGATTACGTCACAGGCAAAATAAATACTGCACGAGTAACACGTACAGTCAGGATCTGCACGCGACAGCACCTCCTCACCGGCGGATATAAACTCAAGTGCTGTTCACGCAGTATCAGCCATGACGTGCGGCCTGCTCTAAAATCTCTACTAATTCTGTAAGATATCACTGTCGGGCTGAGACTTACTACTCGCAATAGTTCATACTAAACTATCTTCACCGTTTCTGTTTACCTAGTTTGAATTAAGTACCCCATGTGTTCCAATCGTGTAAGCAAGGAAGTCATCTACTAAACAAAGGTGATATCTAAGGTTGCGAAGTTAGTGATATGAGCCGTTTGATGTTCCATTTGTATACAAACAATTTAGGAGACAATCTCAGCAAGTGTCGTAGATGGTTTCCTGATGATACTACCGTCTAGTAAAGTCTTCAGAACGACAAAACGAACTGCAACATGATTTAGACAAGATGTCTGTATGGTTCGAAAAATGGCGATGTACCGCAAACAATAAAAAAAAGGAGATGCTGCACATGAGTGCTGAAAAGAAACTGTTAAATTTCGGCTACACCATAAATCACACAAATTTGAAGGTTGTCAATAAACGAAATACCTTGAGATTACAATTACATGCAACTTAAATTGAAACCATCATACAGAAAATGTTGTGGGGAAATCGAACCAAAGACAGTTGTCCGTCTTCCTCTAGAGGATTGCTGAGCAGTATTGGATCCTTACCAGATACGCTTGACGGTGGGCATGGAAAAAATTCAAATAAGTATTATGACGAAAATGTGAGAGAGTGTAACAGATACGATACGCGAGTTTTGTGGGCATTTGTTAAAAGCGTTTTACGAAACAAAGGAAAGCTTCTTATGTTGGCTCTGACGGACCATTCGGTACCGCCTGTTCCTCGTGTCTTCCTCTGCCGGTTCGAATACGATAGGGGGTCAGCACACCACCGCTGCGTTTCCCATACCTTGGATCCGATACTTTTCGTTAAAATAGCACCTCAGATGGTATCACCAGGGTGAATTCATCCGATTCTAGCCGTCCAAACAAGGAAAAATCGATGGCATTATCGGGAATCGAACACTGATCCTCCGCATGGCATTAAGAGACGATTACCTCTTAGTTATGGAACGTTTTCCTTTGTGGCGACATGTTTACACGAAATTTCAATTACGAACTGTCTCCTCAGTTTGCGAAAATATTATGTTGCTTCTCACCAACGTAAAGAGGAATAGCAGTCTCAATAAAATAAGAGAAATCAGAGTTCGCAGGAAGTATGTAGGTGTTTATTTTCCCCCCTCGCTGTGTAAGGGTCGAGAAAGAGTCTCAAAGTGTTTCCGTGAACCCTCTGTGAAGCTCTTACGTGCGAATTGCAGATTGGTCGCGTACATATACATGTAGATCAAGTCGTCTCATGAACTTCATGAATTCCATTCATTTCCCTCCAGCCTTGTCCTCTGTCAATATCTCATATCCATAGCGATCTGTGGTCTGAACATACCACTACACGAAAATTTTTTGGGCTCAAGGCTTATATTTCTTGATGACCCCAGCTTTTCTTTTAAATGAAAACCTTTCTGTCTTGTGCAACGCTTGCTACTGTATCTCTCCTAACGGTCCAGTTACGCACACACACACACACACACACACACACACACACACACACACACACACACACACACACACACGTGTGTGTGTGTGAGCGTGATTTTTTTTTCCAGAAAAAAATATTAATTCCAAATATGGGCAAGAATAATGATTTCAAATTTTTGTTGAGTGATGGGAGAACTGTGGCAAGTGGATAAAAATGCTTATTATTAATGATTTTGGAAACGTTTATTATATGTAGTCGTCAAAGGAGTTCAGAGCCACCATTGTGAGGTTCAGTTGAGTTGTTTAACATACCTCAAGGCGCTACAGATTCTATCCCTGGTAACGTACGGGGAGGAGACACTCCCCATTGGACCATGAAAATTTCAGAGAAACGATGTCGTTCAATGGGTAACGTCTTATTAAATGAAAATTACTAGGTGTGACCTATTTAAGTATGATAGTACATGTACCGTACCTCAAAAGCGGTCACTGTAACAGTATGGTTTATTGCTATAAGACATCAGACAATAATATTTACCACTGAATCAAACAAACAAACAGTTAATAAGTGGACAAGTGATTTCGGATATGAATTATTGCCTTAAGACAAGTGGAAGGTCTCGCAGAAGCCCAATATGAAAGATTGTCATGAGTGCTGCCAATAATTGGGAAAAGAGGTTAGTTATTTAAGGAAAGATCTCCGGAAAAGCAAGTACGAACGCCAATACTTCCGCCAAAGTGCATGAAACTTGTTCGCTATGAGTATTAGATCTGTGATGCAAAACCAACTAGCTTTGTGTCATCTTTCTGGCAGCTATATCTACAGCACGTGCATATCACGTGTGTGTGTGGAAAATGGCTGCAGCAGCGGCTGTAAATTCTGAGTCCACCTCAGTCTCTGGACTTCACTCTAAGGTGAAGCCATCTACCTCTGTGAATATCTTCGGCGGCTGTGTACAGCGAAGTGCGAAATCGACAGGATCTCTGAAGTAAGTGTTCCCTTCGATCTTCTTGGTGCAAGTGTGTTCCGACTTTACGAAACTCAGCTGGTTCTGAAGGCGATGGAATCTCGCCATCCAACTGCAGCAGACCTTGCAAGTTCCGACCAATAATAATTTTATAAAACATTCCCGCGTTCACGGATTCTGTCATGATTAACCAGTAAGGTATGGCGTGGGGAAGAAGGCAAAATATCTCTGCCACTACATGATAGGTTTCCAGCCATGGACAACCAAAATCTTTGCATGTATGCACACGTGGGAACTCTCTCCTTCTTCCAAAATCATTACTGTGAACCAGTCGCAGAACCCTTTACTATGATTTGTACGAACATTCCTGAAAGGCACGACAGTTCCCAATGGCTGATCCCATGCTCTGAAACTCTGTGTTTTCTCCTGGCCTTTAGACCTTACATAGGTGGAAAGGATTTGTTTTTGCTTCTTGCACAATGCAGTTCTATGGTACGCAGCTCTGTCTCTTAGACACTCCTGCTGTCTGCTGAGCGGACGTGGTAGATTGCCATTCCCTATCCTATACCTCTGCGGAAACAGCTTTCAGCACAAAACAACGTTATGACGCTTCTGTTCTCCGAAGTTAACTTTCCTGTCGTGAACCAGCTAAGAAGCTCCTTAGGCTGCAAAAGTAAGAGGTCGCCCTCACCATATCAAAAGAGATGAAGAAGTCATTGGCAGTAGTGCATATTGTTTCCTGTTTTCATGCAGCACAAAGGTTTGATTTTACTGACTGGTTTGACTTTACTGACTATCGTGGCCTGGCTAAGATACGCGAGAGTTTGGGCATAGACTGACACGTGACACCATACCACTTAAAAGTTCCGCGGAATGCAGTACATCGACGACTGTGGTGAAAGCGGTGGAGGTGTGGAACAATCATCTAAGAGAGGTGGCATCCACAGCCCGACATTATCACGAAAAAAAAAGACTATCTGAACAGTGTAATCATCGTATCCATTTAGGACAGACGGGTTATTTATTTGCACCAGCTATTGAACTAACTGATTCATAGTTTAAAAGTCAATTAAAATGTTTAATTCTATGGGTTGCAGTGCCAATATTATTATTTTCAGAATATAATTAGATTTCTAGTTCAATGAGCAGAAGTTTATATTACTGAATGAATATTCATGACCCTGCGGTTATTTACTTTCAGTTAATTGCAGAGTGAATAGTTTCTCTTATTATTAATTGCTGTGTATAGCTAGGACTGTTATTTATTTTCAGTTTTGCCATTCAATATTCTTTGGAGCTTAGCGATGTATGGAGTGGCGGAACATAATTAACAGAAGTCAGATGTGTGTTAAAGGGCCACAGTCATAAATTTTGTTACTGGCACATTTATATTTCTATGGAATTTTTATTTTAGGCTGTAATTACTTGGTTCACTTAAGTCAAACTATAAAATTAAAAAAAAAATGAGCTCAAGAGCTCAGCTTGCAATAATTATCTACATTTACTTTATAAAAGGGAGTCGTCGCACTCTTTATACACCTTTCTTATCTACTGTTCTTTAAAAGTATCTTCTTCTACAATCACTTACCAAAAGTCAACGCTTAGCTTCAAGAACGGCCACCTTCTCTCTGCACACTTCAGTTTTCTTTTTACTTACTTCCATAGTCCAGCCAACGGCAGCCACATGTTTGATTTAATTAAGCACTAGATTCAGTTTATGTCCACTGTTGTTGTTGTCTTCAGTCCTGAGACAGGTTTGATGCAGCTCTCCATGCTACTCTATCCTGTGAAAGCTTCATCATCTCCCAGTACCTACTACAACCTACATCCTTCTGAATCTGCATAGTGTATTCATCTCTTGATCTCACTCTAGCATTTTTACCCACCACGCTGCCCTCCAGTACTAAATTGGTGATCCTTTGATGCCTGAGAACATGTCCTACCAACCGATCCTTTCTTCTAGTCAAGTTGTGCCACAAACTCCTCTTCTCCCCAATTCTAATCAATACCTCCTCATTAGTTATGTGATCTACCCATCTAATCTTCAGCATTCTTCTGTAGAAGCACATTTCGAAAGTTTCTCTTCTCTTCTTGTCCAAACTATTTATCGTCCATATTTCACTTCCATACATGGCTACACTCCATACAAATACTTTCAGAAACGACTTCCTGACACTTAAATCTATACTCGATGTTAACAAATTTCTCTTCTTCAAAAACGCTTTCCTTGCCATTGCCAATCTACATTTTATATCCTCTCTACTTCGACCATCATCAGTTATTTTGCTCCCCAAATAGCAAAATTCCTTTACTACTTTAAATGTCTCATTTCCTAATCTAATTCCCTCAGCATCACCGGACGTAATTCGACTACATTCCATTATCCTTGTTTTGTTTTCGTTGATGTTCATCTTATTATATCCACTTACGGTGAGTAATTGTACTTCACCAACGTTTTGTATCATGCTGATTTTTTCTCCGTAATAAACTCCCACCTTCGGCATTGTGATACAGTGTACTTCCCAGGCTACATGTTTCTTACAGTAACAAAACATCAGAGGAGACAATGAGTAAACCAGCTTTACGTGTGGTGTTCGTACCTTCTTGAATCATTTCCGTTCCAGATTAGGATTACACACACACACACACACACACACACACACACACACACACACACACAATTCGCAAACGATACTTATATATCTATACTTACATATATATATATGTACAATTATTCTGCGCGGACGTATGCTGCATATACAGCCTCATCACAGATAACAGATTATTCTTCAATCAAAGTGCTGCAAGAGGTGAGTTTCAACAGGTAACGTACATTTCTTCCGTCTGTAGAGGGGAATTGAGACTGAGTCAGAAGGAGAAAAAACACAAGAGAGCTTGTGTTGGCTGCTGAAGCAAACTTCTTGGAGGGGCTGGTAGAGAGGTCATTAAAACGCCGCAGCAGACGTCACGCAGACAATGTCGAGCAGCCGGGGTCCGAGAGACCGACTCGAAATTACTTTTGCGACGGAAACACAGCCGGTGCGGTGCGGCGATCCACTCAGTCGCGAGGATCTCCGCTGGCGAGATCCCGCGCCCTCTACTCGGCGGCGCGGGGACGCGAGAAACAAACGAGGCGAAACCTTGGGGCGCCTCCAGCTGCGAAACTCCAGGACAACAGCGCCAGAGGCGGCGGCTTCGTGCAGCAGACATAGTAGTCATCATACCGTCACTGGTGGAGCCACAGCGGATTTCAGAAGTGAAGGTCAACTGATACATACCTGGATCTCTTTACGCTTGACATGCAGAATGCTATAAATAATAACCCAACCGTTCAGAAACTTTGTCATCGCCAGGGAACATAACTCTGATACCGAGTAACACCACCTCTGCTCTTGACGATAGCCTCCTTTTAGCGAGGAGAAGATCCACATTTTACGTCAGTGATGCCATTAGCTACTGAAACCACTCATTGTGACTACGTCCTACAGGGTTACCAAATTACGTTTTCGAGCAGCTGTATGAACACTGCTCCTGTCAACTCGAAAGACGGGAGTATATGCAGCATACTCTTTAGGAAGGTGTAGAAGATATGACAACAAGTTCAAATGGTTCAAATGGCTCTGAGCACTATGGGACTCAACTGCTGAGGTCATTAGTCCCCTAGAACTTAGAACTAGTTAAACCTAACTAACCTAAGGACATCACAAACATCCATGCCCGAGGCAGGATTCGAACCTGCGACCGTAGCGGTCTTGCAGTTCCAGACTGCAGCGCCTTTAACCGCACGGCCACTTCGGCCGGCTATATGACAACAAGTGGTCACCAAGAATGTTGAAATGACAACTCTGGTTCATGGTCGCAGTAACCTGAGTGTGTGAGCCCAGGACGTTCTACGAAAAAAGCATCTAAGAAGCCTCTCTGGCCTGAAAATCGCTTCCATCATGTACAGCAGTCTGGCAGCTTCATTGCGCCGTCGTTGCATCAACATGTTCTTCATCTGAAAAGAGAAAAATCTGGCATCTCAGATCCCAGTAAATGCCTCCAGTCAGCTACTGTCAAGTTCTAGTGTTGTTTCGTGCATCGAAGACTTGCTGCTTTGCGCCTCATTGTGAGCAATGGCCCTTCCCGAAGTATCCTGCTCAAAATATCACTCCATGCAATTCCCTCCGTCGTGTTCGTTCGGAATCTGGGTGAGGCCTACCTGCATTCCCTCACAGTATCAAATTGTGGTGGGTTGGAAACCGTTCGTCATTGTGAAAAGACAACACTCGTCTCCTGTTTCCATACGTTAGAATCTTACATTTCACTTATTTAACCTCATCTACATCTACATCCATGTACATCCACACTCCACAAGCCGCCTGAAGGTGTGTGGCGGAGAGTACTTTGAGTACCTCTATCGGCCCTCCCTTCTATTCCAGTCTCGTATTGTTCGTGGAAAGAAAGATATGCCTCTGTGTGGGCTCTAATCTCTCTGATTTTATCCTCATGGTCTCTTCGCGAGATATACGTAGGAGGGAGCAAACTACTGCTTGACTCCTCGTTGAAGGTATGATCTCGAAACCTCAACCAAAGCCCGTACCAAGCTACTGAGCGTCTCTCTTGCAGAGTCTTCCACTGGAGTTTCTCTATCATCTCCGTAACGCTTTCGCGATTACTAAATGATCCTGTAAGGAAGCGCGCTACTCTCCGTTGGATCTTCTCTATCTCTTCTATCAACCCTATCTGGTACGGATCCCACACCGGTGAGCAGTATTCAAGCAGTGGGCGAACAATTGTACTGTAACCTACTTCCTTTGTTTTCGGACTGCATTTCCTTAGGATTCTTCCAATGAATCTCAGTCTGGCATCTGATTTACTGGCGATTAATTTTATATGGTCATTCCATTTTAAATCACTCCTAATGCCTACTTCTCATCTGATTAGGGTCTTCAGGCCCTATCTTACATCGGACGGGGGTTTCACATATACAGTACCTGTTTTACATCACATTTAGCTAATAAATAACGATTTCAATATGACATTCAGTATTAAAATGATATGGGTGTACCAAGTACCAGTGTGAGTAAATTTTAATGCCTATGAACTAATGAAATTGATACAAGACAGTACTTGTACTACAGCATCGGCTGCTATTAATAGTGATAATAGTAATAATACAGTAACAACAAAAGCGTGCGTGTGGCTTGGGCCACCAGTCGGATAGTTCAGTCCCTGGAGCAAGTCTTCTTAGTTGACGCCACTTCGTCGACTGCGCAATGACGAGGATGAAATTATGATGAAGATGACACAATACATAGTCCCCTGGAGGTAAAAATCTCCGACCCGGCTGGGAATCTAACCTAGGCCCCTCACATGCCATTCTGTCAAACTGACCACTTTTTTCCACTTCATTTTGTTCGTCGTTGCTCTCATCATTTGGTCTGAAAAGACAAAAGGTGTGGAAATCTCTGCGCTTGTCTGCATGCAGCCAGGATAACCGTTCATATGATGGTCAAATGCGTTCAAATCGAACATCACAGACATAGCGAAAACAGGCAGTCGTAACCAGTTTCAGCGCCGCGAGTTTTCCTGAGAAAGCCCTTGCAGGATAAAATCGGTGTAATCAATATTCGGAAGTGTAAGTGTTTGTGCAAGTTCCTTTTTCAGGTCAAGAGGCAAGAGCTTCCTACATTTGGGCATGGAGAGATGCTGAGCCTTCTTGCATAGTGCAATTGGGTCCTCAGTCCAATTCAGGATTTCATCTACTATTACTCCTACACTCTTTGCCGAAGGAGAAAAGTTGATATTTGTCTCACCTACCGTGTTCATAGCTACATCATTCCTTATAGACATTTGGCCATACATCGTTGATGGATCAAAAGATTGAGCAACTTCATTCACAGCGTGTTCATGGTCACGTCGAAATACGATAGCTCCTTTCTGCGATTCTGTCACGTCTCCATATCGACATACTTTACAGTGCTACTTCAGCGTAACCGTCTGACTCATACACAGCACTTCACTGTCATGGCTTAAGTAGGCGATGGAGGCCCACATAACACAATGGTAGCAGTTCCACATGACCTTAAGCCTTCCATATTGAAAACTGTGCACTTTTAATGGGGTTACTATTGTTTTGTTCGGTGATCGTAAGTAAAGAACATACTTAACATTTCTGACTTTGTCGGCCGTTGTGGCCGAGCGGTTCTAGGAGCTTCAGTCCGGAACCGCGTTGCTGCTACGGTCGCAGGTTCGAATCCTGCCTCGGTCATGGATGTGTGTGATGTCCTTAGGTTAGTTAGGTTTAAGTAGTTCTAAGTCTAGCGGACTGATGACCTCAGACGTTAAGTCCCATAGTGCTCAGAGCCATTTGACCCATTTCTGACTTTCGGGAGCATTCTGCTCTCACTTCAGAACTGTAGTGAAATACGGGGGCCCGCATCTCGTGGTCGTGCGGCAGCGTTCTCGCTTCCCACGCCCGGGTTCCCGGGCTCGATTCCCGGTGGGGTCAGGGATTTTCTCTGCCTCGTGATGGCTGGGTGTTGTGTGCTGTCCTTAGGTTAGTTAGGTTTAAGTAGTTCTAAGTTCTAGGGGACTGATGACCATAGCAGTTAAGTCCCATAGTGCTCAGAGCCATTTGAACCATTTTTTTGAAATACGGGGAAGATTTGGAAAAATTGATAGCTCGTTTCTCAAGTGACAGTAAACTAACTGGGGGAAGTTCCTCCGTAGGAGATGAGTAGGTCTTCAGGACAACGACAGGTGTGAAATACTTCGATGTCACGCTGCCTCATGGAGTAAGATGTAGAGGGGTGACAATGTGAATCTTCCAATGGAGAAGGCAACAGCAGTGCCCTCTACATTGAAATCCTAACGAACGTTACCGAAGTGTGAGGTATAAGACAATCACGTAGTTTATTCTGGATTGATCAAACAAGATTACTCTGATTTCGCAAGAAGTGTACATTCACAAGTACAGGGACTTGATCCCTGATCTTCGCAATTGGTGGTAAATACTTTCCGGAAGAAATGTTTAACCGACAGAATTGAGCTGTCAGGAAGTTTCATTGTAAGGATAAAAGAAAAGACGCAACTCGAAGGACCTGTCTGAAAGGGACGGAAATCTGTGGATTCGATATACTCGTACAAGTACATACCAACAAATGATTACAGTTTCAAGAAGACTGGGTGGTGTACTCAAAAGAAAGAGTTGCACAATCTGAGCAAGTGGGTAACACATTGATTCAGCTCTGACCCGTATGCTAGCACTTATTCGGTTTGGCACTGATTGACAGAGTTTTTTGATAGCCTCCTGAGGGACATCGTACCAAATTCTGTCCAATTTTCGCGCTTCATCGTCAAAATATCGAGATGGTAGGAGCACCCTGCCAATAGTGCTCCAAACGGTCTCAATCTAGGAGTGACCTGGCGACCTTGCTGGTCGAGGTAGGCAAGCACCAAGACAAGCAGCAGAAACTGTCGCAGCGTGGGGACGTGCATTATCTTGTTCAAACGTAGGCCGAGTATGGCTTACCGCGAGGGGCAACAAAACGGAGCGTAAATATCGTCGACGTACCGTTGTGCTGTAAGGGTGCCGTGGATGACAGCCGAAGAGGTCCTGCTATGAAAAGAAATGGCATCCCAGACCATCTCACTGGAAGCTCATTGAGTAGAACTGTTTTCACTGATGAGTCCCGCTCCGAATGGAGCCATGATGACCAGCAGAGACGTGTCTTGAGATGCTCCGGACAGCGGTAGGACATCAACTTCAGCCTCACCCACCATATGACCCGAAAACCAGGAGTGATGGTCCGGGGTCTCATTTCTTTTCGTAGCAGGACCCCTTCAGTTCTCATCCGCGGCACCCTTAAAGCCACGTGTTGCTGCCCTCCATGGCAAGCCATACTGAGCACATATGTGAGCAAGGTAAAGCCCGCGCGCATAAGATGAGAGTTTCTACTGCTTGTCTTCGTGCTTGCCTGCCTTGGCCAGCAAAGTAGCAAATCACGCCCACACTGAGAAGGTTTGGAGCACTGTTGGCAGGATCCTCCAATCATTTCGGTATCTTGGCGATGTAACGCGACAGTTGGACAGAATTTGGCACGTATCCCTGAGAAGGGCATCCAAAAACTCCATCAATAAATGCCAATCCCGATTAACTATTTGCAAAAGGGCAATACGTTGACCAATGTGTTATTCTCTTGCTCAATTTTTAAAGCTTTTCTCTTGAATAAATTATTCATTTTTTATGAAATGGAAACCATTTGTTTGTTTGTATATGCTTATCACATCTGCCGATTTCCGACCCATTCGGATGTTTACTTCGTGGTGCACTCTTTCTTTTTGTCTCAAGAGAGTATTTTGATGAGAAGGGAAGCCTCTCGTACGATAAGGCTAAACTGTTTTCCGCTGTAGTCTTTACCCATTTTTCTTTTTGCCGAGAATAGTACTTAGCAGAGGCTGTGAAGTATTGGAAGACGAAAACCCTCGAGGTTGAAACTCGGCTGCTTGGTGGTAAGAGAAATCAGGTGCATGCCTCAGTCGAGAGCACAGTAGTAGTCTGTCAGGAAATTTCATCACAATTACGGTTCCAATGCCCAATATCGCATAAAAAATTACGTCTACATCTACATCCATACTCCGCAAGCCACCTGACGGTGTGTGGCGGAGGGTACTTTGAGTATCTCTATCGGTTCTCCCTTGTATTCCAGTCTCGTATTGTTCGTGGAAAGAAAGATTGTCGGTATGCCTCTGTGTGGGCTCTAATCTCTATGATTTTATGCTCGTGGTCTCTTAGCAAGATATAAATAGGAGGGAGCAATATACTGCTTGACTCGTCGGTGAAGGTATGTTCTTGAAATTTCAACAAAAGCTCTAACCGAACTACTGAGCGTCTCTCTTGCAGAGTCTTCCAGTGGAGTTTATCTATCGTCTTCGTAACGCTTTCACGATTACTAAATGATCCTGTAACGAAGCGCACTGCTTTCCTTTGGATCTTCTCCATCTCTTCTATCAACCCTATCTGGTACGGATCCCACACCGCTGAGCAGTATTCAAGCAGTGGGCGAACAAGTGTACTTCCTTTGTTTCCGGACTGCATTTCCTTAGGATTCTTCCAATGAATCTCAGTCTGGCATCTGCTTTACCGACGATTAATTTTATGTGGCCTTTCCATTTTAAATCACTCCTAATACCTACTCATAGATAATTTATGGAATTAACTGCTTCCAGTTGCTGACCTACTATATTGCAGCTAAATGTAAAGGATCTTTCTTTCTATGTATTCACACCACATTACACTTGTCTACAATGAGATTCAATTGCCATTCCCTGCACCATGCGTCAATACGTTGCAGATACTCCTGCATTTCAGTACAATTTTCTATTGTACAACCTCTCGATATACGTCCTTTGGAAACCGAATGAATAAATGGTCAAACTAATGTACAGGAGGTCAGAAACCGTCTACAAAGCTTGTAAGGGTGCTGCAGGGTAGGCTGTGCTGAGAAATAATTGTGAAGAAAAAATTGGATACGTTGCACTGTTTCCAAGTTAATTAGCAACGAAGTTAACCCTCATAACGTAGACGATAGCGCACGAGACTGCTCAGCCTTTGGCTGGGTTTCGATACTTTCTTTTGCCTCATGTCCAATTTTTCTTCGCTCTTCTGTTCAGTTGTAGGAACGAAACGGAGAACACGTCTCGCGACACTCTCTCTGGCGGGACGTTTGAATTTGTGCACGCGACGGCGTGACTGGCTAACTTCAGTGCTACCTGGAAACGGCGAAACAGTATCGAAATTTTTTCTTAAGAATTATTACTCAGCAGAACCTATCCTGGCACACCCTTGCCAGCTTTTCAGACTCTCTCTGAACACCCTGTAGCAATAATAAGACATCAGTAAGTGAGGTCCGTGGAGTGTTGCACGTTGCTTCACTTGGCGGAGTACGTACGGGCCTCGAGTGTTACTGCGAGGTACGGTGCCTTGAGAAAATAGAGCAGGCGGCCGAGACAAACAGTGGGGGCGTCTCGAGTGCTGACAAAGCAGCGGCCGACTGTCTCCGGCTGGCGGGCGATCGATGGCGGTGTTTGGTCGCGAGTGGCCTGTCCCGCACAGCTGTTTCCAGGCTGCGGGGGTGGGCCCAGCGCACAGTGCCACTGTGGCGGCGTCACCAGGCCATCCGGAGCTGCTCTTCAAAGTCTATTTTCACTGAGAAAATTCCCTTCCGAAACGGAAATTGTTTCGAGTGATGTTGTTACTGTTTCGGTTGTGGTAGCCAAGGCCCGATCGTAAAGCATGCATTAAGTAATAAATGACCAACTAATGCAAATTAAGCGATAAATAATACATACCAGTTCGTGTTCGTAGGAAGTCAGTAGTAAGCTAGATGTGAAACGAGTCGGTAGGAGGTCTAAAGCGAGAGGTTGAGAGGAGCGGTGTGCCTGCCAGCCACCAGCTATGATTTACAAGAGATTATAAACGGATGTACAGAGACATCAGCTAACTATTATCATAAGAGGAACTAATATTATTGAATTATTTTTTTGAGAAACTCAAGACTACTGAAGGTATGTTTGCGCAATGCTAGTTAGAAGATTATTGTAAAAAATAAGTCCCATTTGAACGTTTGTAAAATTTTTCATTACCAACAGTAAATATCTGAAGAATCATTTTCAGAATATAATTTACTTTTGCCAGCAATATTGCATTACTGATTATAATCCATCCAAAAAACCACCAACGTTAAACTTTTCAAAATTGTGTTGTTGTCAAGAAGAAGTTTAACTATGAATTACGTAACTTCAGTCAAATTAATTAAAGAATAACGTCAACTTTGCTATTAAAGAATAACGTCAGCTTCGGTAGTAAATACAGCCACTTATTATGACTGCCCACCAGCAGCTAATAGAGTATAGTAAAACAGAGTAAGTATATTCATGTCGCAGTTCGATGTAGCAGTCAGATGGCGATCCAGTAATAGTAAAAAAGGTAAGGAAAAGTTTTGGGTTGAAAATGAAATGGCTCTGAGCACTATGGGACTCAACTGCTGTGGTCATAAGTCCCCTAGAACTTAGAACTACTTAAACCTAACTAACCTAAGGACATCACACACAACCATGCCCGAGGCAGGATTCGAACCTGCGACCGTAGCGGTCGTGCGGTTCCAGACTGTAGAGCCTTTAACCGCTCAGCCACTCCGGCCGGCAGTTTTGGGTTATTGCGCCGGCCGTGGTGGCCGAGCGGTTCTGGGCGCTACAGTCGGGAACCGCGCGACCGCTACGGTCGCAGGTTCGAATCCTGCCTCGGGCATGGATGTGTGTGATGTCCTTAGGTTAGTTAGGTTTAAGTAGTTCTAAGTTCTAGGGACTGATGACCTCAGATGTTAAGTCGCATAGTGCTCAGAGCCAGACCATAATTTGTGAAACTAATTAATTATAATATACGTCCAAAGTACAGCATTAAAAAAGAAGCCAAGAATACAGACACAGTTGCCTCTTCCTCCGTTACTTTATGAAAGCGATCACCGAAGTTAACTGACCTACAGTCAACGAGGAAATGAAGTGCTGTCGTTTGTACTCAGTTAATAGCCACGCGATGGAAATTAACAGCCTTTCAACGTGGAATGCTAGCTGAAGCTAGGCGCATGGGGCACTTCATTTCGGTAATCGTTAAGGAAATCAAAATTATGCGATCGACAGTGTCAATGGTGTTCCGACAATACCACATGTCAGGCATTACTTATCACCACAGACAGTACAGTGGGCGACGGCCTTCACTTAACGACCGAGAGCAGTGGCGTTTGCGTACAGTTATCAGTGCTAACAGACAAGCAACAATGCGTGAAATAACAGTAGAAATCAATATAGGACGTACGACAAACGTATGCAGTAGGACACTGCGACGAAATTTGGCGTTAATGGGTTACGGTAGCAGTCGAACCACGCGAGTGCCTTTTCTAACCGTACGACATAGCCTGCAGCGCCTCTCCTGGGTTTGCGGCCATAACTGTTGAACTGGAAAACCGTGGCCTGTCAGATGAGTGTGGGTTTTGATTGGTAAGTGCTGATGGTAAGATTGTAGTGTGGCGCAGATCTTACGAAGCCATCGATCCAAGTTGTCAACAAGGCACTGTACAGCTGGTGGTGGCTTCATCACGGTGTGGGGTGTGTTTACGAGGAATTGTCAGGGTCCTCTGCTCCAGCTGAACCGAATATCATCTGGAAATGGTTTTGTTCGGCTACTTGGAAACCACTGGCAACCATTTATTGTCTTTACGATCCCAAAAAAAGGATGGAATGTTTGTGGGTGACAATGCGCCATATCAAGGGACACCATTGTTCGTGACTGGTTAGAAGAACATTCGGGACGGTTCGAGTAAGTGATTTGGCCACCCATCGAACATTTATGGAACGTAATCGAGGGGTCATTTCATGCAAAAAATCCTCCACAAGCAACAATTTCGCAATTATGGACGGCTATAGAGGCAGCACGCCTCAATATTTCTGCAGGGGACTTCCAATGCCTTACTGAGTACACTTCACGTCGATGATGATGATGATGTTGTTGTTCGGTTTGTGGGGCGCTCAACTGCGCGGTCATCAGCGCCCATACAATTCTCAATTTTTACACAGTCCAATTTCTTTTACACAGCCCAATATTTTTTACAGAACCCATGAACCATGGACCTTGCCGTTGGTGGGGAGGTTTGCGTGCCTCAGCGATACAGATGGCCGTACCGTGCAACCACAACGGAGGGGTATCTGTTGAGAGGCCAGACAAACGCGTGGTTCCTGAAGAGCGGCAGCAGCCTTTTCAGTAGTTGCAGGGGCAACAGTCTGGATGATTCACTGATCTGGCCCTGTAACAAAAACCAAAACGGCCTTGCTGGGCTGGTACTGTGAACGGCTGAAAGCAAGGGAAAACTACAGCCGTAATTTTTCCCGAGGGCATGCAGCTTTACTGTATGGTTAAATGATGATGGCGTCCACTTGGGTAAAATATTCCGGAGGTAAAATAGTCCCCCATTCGGATCTCCGGGCGGGGACTACTCAAGAGGACGTCGTTATCAGGAGAAAGAAAACTGGCGTTCTACGGATCGGAACGTGGAATGTCAGATCCCTTAATCGACAAGGTAGGTTAGAAATTTTAAAAAGGGAAATGAATAGGTTAAAGTTAGATATAGTGGGAATTAGTGAAGTTCGGTGGCAGGAGGAACAAGACTTTTGGTCAGGTGAATACAGGGCTATAAATACAAAATCAACTAGGGGTAATGAAGGAGTAGGTTAAATAATGAATAAAAAAATAGGAGGGCGGGTAAGCTACAACAAACAGCATAGTGAACGCATTATTGTGGTCAAGATACACACGAAGCCTACGCCTACGACAGTACTACAAGTTTACATGCCAACTAGCTTTGCAGATGATGAAGAAATTGATGAAATGTATGACGAGATAAAAGAAATTATTCAGGTAGTGACGGGGGACGAAAATTTAATAGTCAGGGGTGACTGGAGTTCGAGAGTAGGATAAGGGAGAGAAGGAAACATAGAAGGTGAATATGGATTGGGGGTAAGAAATGCAAGAGGAAGCCATCTGGAAGAATTTTGCACAGACCATAACTTAATCATAGCTAACACTTGGTTCAAGAATCATAAAAGAAGGTTGTATACATGGAAGAAGCCCGGAGATACTGACAGATTTCAGATGGATTATATAATGGTAAGACAGAGATTTCCAGGGACAGATGTGGACTCAGACCACAATCTATTGGTTATGAACTGTAGATTAAAACTGAAGAAACCGCAAAAAGGTCGGAATTTAAGGACATGGGACCTGGAAAAACTGAAAGAACCAGAGGTTGTACAGAGTTTCAGGGAGAGCATAAGGGAACAATTGACAGCAATGGGGGAAAGAAGTACAGTAGAAGAAGAATGGGTAGCTCTGAGGGATGAAGTAGCGAAGGCAGCAGAGGATGAAGTAGGTAAAAAGACGAGGGCTAGTAGAAATCCTTGGGTGACAAAAGAATACTGAATTGATGAAAGGAGAAAATATAAAAATGCAGTAAATGAAGCAGGCAAAAAGGAATACAAACGTCTCAAAAATGAGATCGACAGGAAGTGCAAAGTGGCTAAGCGGGGATGGATAGAGGACAAATGTAAGGATGTAGAGGCATATCTCACTAGGGGTAAGATAGATACTGCCTACAGGAAAGTTAAAGAGACCTTTGAAGAAAAGAGAGCCACTTGTATGAATATCAATAGCTCAGATGGAAACCCAGTTCTAAGCAAAGAAGGGAAAGCAGAAAGATGGATGGAGTATATAGAGGGTCTATACAAGGGCGATGCGCTTGAGGACAATATTATGGAAATGGAAGAGGATGTAGATGAAGATGAAATGGGAGATAACGATACTGCGTGAAGAGTTTGACAGAGCACTGAAAGACCTGAGTCGAAACAAGGCTCCCGGAGTAGATAAAATTCCATTAGAACTACTGACAGCCTTGGGAGAGCCAGTTCTGACGAAACTCCACCATCTGGTGAGCAAGATGTATGAGACAGGCGAAATACCCGCAGACTTCAAGAAGAATATAATAATTCCAATCCCAAAGAAAGCAGGTGTTGACAGATGTGAAAATTACCGAACTATCAGTTTAATAAGTCACAGCTGCAAAATACTAACACGAATTCCTTACAGACGAATGGAAAAACTGATAGAAGCCGATCTCGGCGAAGCTCAGTTTGGATTTCGCAGAAATGTTGAAACACGTGAGGCAATACTGACCCTACGACTTATCTTAGAAGCTAGATTAAGGAAAGGCAAACCTACATTTCAGGCATTTGTAGATTTAGAGAAAGCTTTTGACAATGTTGACTGGAATACTCTCTTTCAAATTCTAAAGGTGGCAGGAGTAAAATACAGGGAGCGAAAGGCTATTTACAGTTTGTACAGAAAGCAGATGGCAGTTATAAGAGTCGAGGGGCATGAAAGGGAAGCAGCGGTTGGGAAGGTTGTGAGACAAGGTTGTAACCTGTCCCCGATGTTATTCAATCTTTATATTGAGCAAGCAGTAAAGGAAACAAAAGAAAATTCGGAGTAGGTATTAAAGTCCATGGAGAAGAAATAAAAACGTTGAGATTCGCCGATGACATTGTAATTCTGTCAGAGACAGCAAAGGACTTGGAAGAGCTGTTGAACGGAATGGACAGTGTCTTGAAAGGAGGATATAAGATGAACATCAACAAAAGCAAAACGAGGACAATGGAATGTAGTCGAATTAAGTCGGATGATTCTGAGGGAATTAGATTAGGAAACGAGACACTTAAAGTAGTAAAGGAGTTTTGCTATTTGGGGAGCAAAATAACTGATGATGGTCGAAGTAGAGAGGATATAAAATGTAGACTGGCAATGGGAAGGAAAGCGTTTCTGAAGAAGAGAAATTTGTTAACATCGGGTATAGATTTAAGTGTGAGGGAGTCGTTTCTGAAAGTATTTGTATGGAGTGTAGCCATGTATGGAAGTGAAACATGGACGATAAATAGTTTGGACACGAAGAGAATAGAAGCTTTCGAAATGTGGTGCTACAGAAGAATGCTGAAAACTAGATGGGTAGATCACATAACTAATGAGGAGGTATTGAACAGGATAGGGGAGAAGAGGAGTTTGTGGCACAACTTGACAAGAAGATGGGGCCGGTTGGTAGGACATGTTCTGTGGCATCAAGGGATCACAAATTTAGCATTGGAGGGCAGCGTGGAGGGTAAAAATCGTAGAGGGAGACCAAGAGATGAATACACTAAGCAGAGTCAGAAGTATGTAGGTTGCAGTAAGTACTGGGAGATGAAGAAGCTTGCACAGGATAGAGTAGCATGGAGAGCTGCATCAAACCAGTCTCAGGACTGAAGACAACAACTACAACAACTCTGCAACACACTCAAATCGATACACACAAGCCACTCTAGTTTTTGACTGGAACACAGGGTAACGAAAACACACTAAAGAAAGTTACAATATTCCGATCGGTTTCTTTTGGCTCCAATGCAAATGCTGAAACTGGGTGCCCTGTTCCACATGTTCCGCATTGTGAACCACACTGGCCATATCTCTTAATTGTCGGACCTGGTGATTAAGCGATATGGTGTGTGCTTGGAAACAGAGAAGTCACGGGATCACAAGAAAGTCGAATGAGGGAATTTTTCGGTCCGCCTTTAATCTAGCATTCATCTGTCAACGATGTGGGGAGTCTTCCGTAACGTCATGTAATTCGGATTTCGCGTTAAATTACAGTACGTCTCCTTACCTGCGCTGGATAATGGATAACTAGAGTGAATTACGGACACGCAAGTGGGTAAAGTGGCGTGCAATTGAAAGACTTGCACACGACCATTGAGCCACAAACGATAATAATAATAATAATAATAATAAGCGAGCTGTTTGTGGCCCGGCCCGTTGCAGAATTCTGTTCTCTTTGGCGGAACCTAAGGTGATCTGAGAGATAGTAATAGTAACAATAATTATCATAATATTTATTACACGCCAAAGAGAACAAAATTCTACAATGGACCGGATCACAATCAACTCGCTTTTCACCTAAGTGTTTCTACACTCTTATTTTTAAAAAGTGAGTCTTTATGCTATATTTTGCCTGTTCGTTGTTTTCATACTTAGAAAATTTTGGACGGTACAGTTCCGTGCTGTGGATTACAAATCGGGAAGAAAATATTTGAATACCCTCCTTTCCTTCTTGTTTCACGATTTTGCTTCTAGTATTTGAAAATTTCGGCGTATAATTCACGACCCAACGGAATTTAAATCACGACGTCGACGAAGGCTGTCATTTTCTCGGTCATGAAAACAGAGATACCTCTAGAGCGGCCTTACGGTCACGCGACTGGTTTACTTGGAATTTTTAATCAAAAACAGGACACCGACAGCACTAAAACAGCTCGATGTATTCCGTTTCTGCATTTCTGTTGCCCAGGTGACGTTTCCCAAACTAGTATGATTTAATTATCGGGGAATGATTAAACCTTACGCTTTAATTACAGGGACGTTGCGAACAAGAGAGAATGAGACAAGCTGAAGAAGTAGACCAGTAGAGTAAGGCAGCACGGCTTTATACAGCGCTCGTAATTAACGACTGGAAGAGATGTACTAGTGATTAAGACTAAAGGGACACATTAGGAAGTACCGACATTTCAACTATCTCGAGCAGTTTTTTCTGTTTTTCACTTAGTTTCTAACACCCTAATCAATGTCACAAACATTTGCTGACCACAAGTTTGACCTATTTACCAGTGATCAGGCTTGATAGTCGAAGAAATTTATAGGAATCTACATTCAACTACATCAACAGAATGTAAAAGACCTGTTATAACGTTCACATAGTTCTATTCCAGGAAATTAATTCCCCAAGGAACTAAACATCTCTTCCATTATAAAAATACGAACTCTTCACCCCTTTGCGATCTTACGCCCGAAATGACAAATAACAATTTATTTTGGGGAAGTGCTGTGACTCCACTTGACTATAAGCATTTCAGTCTGACACAGGAGATGGGAAGATTAGGGAGTAACTTAACTCCAGCCGGATTGGAAAAAAATATTGAGAAAAATCGAATGTGTACTTTTCAAATGATTTATGGCGATCATTGAGAAGTCACGCAGAATCCTGAACCCGGATGACCGAAGAAACTTTTCAGTAGCTTTTCTCTTGCATCAATATCAACAGCAGTCACCACTGCGCCACCTTGCTCAGTCCGTTGACACAGGACATCGCCAGCGGCAAAGGTTACCTTCCAACTTCGATAGAGCACTTTCGCTGTATGCATATGCACTGAATTACGACCGTAGACCTATTAGAATCGATGCCACACTTCCGGATATCATCTACACCTACGTCTACAAGACTACTCTACAATTCACAATTAAGTGCCTGGCAGAGGGTTCATCGAACCACATTCAAGCTGTATCTCAACCGTTCCACTATCGAACAGCGCGCGGGAAAAACGAACTCTTAAGTCTTTCCGTGCAGGTTCTTATTTCTGTTATTTTATTACGATGATCATTTCTTCCTATCTGGTGGGTGCCAAACAAATATTTTTGCATTCGGTGCAGTAGGTTGGTGATTGAAGTTTCTTGAAAGGATCTCGCCGCAACGAAAAACGCCTTTTAAAATGATCGCCACCGCAACTCGCGTATCATATCCGTGATACTCTCCCCACTGTTTCGCAATAAAACAGAACGAATTGCCTTCTTTGAACTTTTTCGAAGTCCTCCGTCAATCCTATTTGATACGGACCCCATACCGCGCGGCAATACTCCAGAGGAGGGCGAAAAAGCGTAATCTGTTTAGTAGACTTATTGCGTCTTCTAATAGTTCTACTGATACAGGGCGGTCTTTTGTTCACTTTCCTCAAAACATTATCTGTGTGAACTTTCCAATTTAAGTTATTCGCCGGCCAGAGTGGCCGAGCGGTTCTAGGACCTTCAGGCGGGAACCACGCGACCGCTATGGTAGCAGGTTCGAATCCTGCCTCAGGCATGGATGTGTGTGATGTCCTTAGGTTAGTTAGGATTAAGTAGTTCTAAGTTCTAGGGGACTGATAACCTCAGATGTTAAGTCCCATAGTGCTCAGAGCCATTTGAACCATTTTAAGTTATTCGTAATTGTAATCCCTTATTATTTAGCTGAACTGACAGTCTTTAAATTCGTGTGATTTACCATATAACCAAAATTTAATGGATGCCTTTTAGTGCTAAGGAAGAAGAAGAAGAAGCAGTAGGAGGAGGAGGAGAAGCAGGGGTTAATGAAAGATAAGTGATACGTTCTGATCCGTCGCCATTTGTCCTTCTAGTAGCAACAGACTGTTCAACCCTACTGTTACAAAAAGTACAGAGAAAACACAGAAGTTTTACCAAAATAAATAATAAGGCGTGTGTGTGTGTGCGGGGGGTATGTGCCTCTGCCTATAATAACGAGAAAATCTGCCTAAAATAGAAAGCAATGTACTAATTGACTGTACTCTTGAGAATAGGACATATATTCTAATCGTTGTAGGATTGTAGTACTTGTTACTGGATTTCAGTTCCCCCATGTGAACATAGCATTAACATTTGTAATGTATGTTTTAGTAACAGAACTTTATTAATAGTAAACTAATTGGGCCTACTAGTATTTGTGATTATTACTATTACTATTATTATTAGTAGTAGTAGCAGTACTAGTAGTACACTGCATCTCAAGAAAAGTAAAGCGCTCAGAAGGGGAGGAAGAAACAAAATGAAAGTTCATGGTTTGAGAGAGTATGCGATGTTACATCAGTGATTTAAATACCGAGTCAAATTTATGAAGAACCTAGCACTGGCAGCTCTACGCAAATACCACCGTTCTCGGTCGGTAAGTAAAGGCCGTCGGCCCCTGCCTTTTCCGTGGTGAGAAGTAGTGCCTGAAATGTGGTGTTTTCGGCACAATCTCGACAATGTGGATCTCGGCATACTGAATTCCCTAACGATTCCCAAAATTGAATGACCAATGCGTTTAGCTCCCGCTGCCATTCCGCCTTCAAAGTCTGTTAATCCTCGCCGTGCGGCCATAATCACGTCAAAATCGTCTTCTCATGATTTACCCCATTAAAAATGACAGGTTTGCCAATGATCTGTCCTTTTTATACCTTGTGCGCGAAATACTATCGCCATCTATATATCTATGACCCATGACCCTTGCCACTTAAAGGTATGCAGCATGAAGACAGGCCTATGACGCTAAGATAAAACATATTGTCTCTTGTCCATAATTTACACGACTTGGAGATGGAGTGTAAGTTTAGAATGTTGTAAACGAAACTATATGCTGCCTTCAGATGTATTAGAGGGAGCTTACGAAAACTATTTGAAATCTGTACATCTGCTCACCCTCAAATGAACAACTTACGGTTAAACATATATCCATTCTAAAAGCTAGTTAAAACTACATACCCTGGCTTGAGAACCTCATTACCAATGTTTACACCGAACAGCCTCTCCTTTATAGTTCTGCATATTTCTCTTACTTTTTGCTGAAAGTGTTAACGCCGTTATCAATTAGCGTTATTATCACAGTACTCGTCTTTCCAAGCTTTTTCTACACCGTTCGATTCAAGAAAACCATACCAATTTTTTTCCATACGTCTTTGTCCAGTTGGTCTGGCAGTCTTCTTCGTGGTCTGTGACTGCCTCTTGGATTGCATTTTGCCTTTGTCTATCATTCATCATTTCTTCTGGCAACATGTCTGCTGCCTTTTTTTGATCATTCCTTGTAAATCCCAACAATGACCTCTCCAAGTCTCGTTCTGCAGTTTTAAGTTTCCGTCTTACATATTTATGTAGTCATCCTGGATAATAACTTTTTGGCTGCTCTTTATAATTTACTTAACAACAGGTTTCATAGCCTAGAAACCACATCATGAGGTTAAATCTGTTAAATTACGAAAAGCGAACGCTACAGTTGTGGTAGTATTATACTTGCAACCAATAGTGAGAAATACCGCAAATTACTTACATAGTTCGGCCCTGTACATGTTGCAACTTTAATGTTGTGATTCACCATATAAGCAATTTCCTAAATTTTTCACTCTCGACTGTACTTAGAATTCGACCACAATTTTAGCGAACGCTTTTTGTAAATTTAACGAAATTAACCTCTTTATGTGACTCATAGGCTATGGAACCGGACCTAAATAAATGATTTACAAGAGCAGCTAAGCGATTATTATTCAAGACGTCCACTTACGGATGCGTTTGTACCTCGTACAAGATAGTGCGTATGCATGAAGAGTCCACGTCTTATAGCCGTGAGTCAAAATGGGGAGTATACTCGCATCAAAAACAATATTACTTCAGTTTTGCTTCAATTTTTGACCCCAAGATAGTTGAATGTCTTCTAAAAGGTTGTCAGCCTTCTTGATGCATCGAAAAATTTCCCATCTTATGTCTCCCGTCATACGAAAAAGGTGGCCAAAACAAACGTACAGGGGTTGGGCAAAAATATGGGAACACAGCGAAAAATCCATACTTGAATATAAATGCAGGTGCTAGCCAGACCTGCAGGTTCGGATGGTGTATTTGACCACAAACGGCTCCTGCACAATGTCCGCAGTACATTGCAACTGTTCGCGCAGTAAAAAGAGTTTTCTGTGTGGTTGGGAGTGAATTCTGTCACAGTTATGTGAATGCGAATGTAGGCACATTGCTGATATCGTGAAATGAGATGAATCCGATCAAAAATAGGAGCTTTTAAAAACATTTCGTCTTTATACTGTTGTGGTATCAGAATAAAAATTCAGTATGTCAGTTTCACAACCTTGATAATGATATATTCATGTATTTCGTTATCTTTAGTTTATAATTGCAGTTATTATTTTAAGTCAATTGGTGATCGGTTTCACTTCCTCAGTTTGGGGCGAATGCGATCACCATTGTATTTTGTATGCAGGCTTCCAGTGGTATGAATCCGATCACTATTTTGATTTTTAAAAATGTATTGCTGTATTCGCAACAAAATTTTACTATTTCTAGACTAAACAAAATTTTTACAAGCACATGAAACTTTTGCTACAAAACACTTGAATTCACGAAATTTGATAAACAAATATTAATTTTTAGTTATTGTAAGTCATAATCAATGTGAAAAGTATTTACTCAATCCCTTCAAAAATAAATTTACCTCGCCTTTTTTAATAATTTGGGCTCTTTCTATCTCAGTTGCATCGTTAATTTCTGGAAAGACAAAATAAACATTACCACCAAGAACTTTCTTTCTCAGAAATATCATTCCATAGGTCTCGTTAGAGATGCTTTCAATTTTACCAATAAAAAACCTGAACCTTTTTTTCGTAGGAAATTTTACTATGGCGAAATCATTTTCTTTAAATTCATGCCAATCATTATCGTTCTCCTTGTCCCTTCCTTCATTTACATTTGACTTAGATAGTGACAGATTTCCAGATAGTGACTCCCTTCTTGCAGCCCTGTCACTATCATTTTCATTGAAGTCGCTGATAACAATTCCTTTTCCTGGAGTTAATGCTAAGCGCTTTGCTTGGCGCGGCTTTCCTTTTGTTTCTTTAGAGAGAACCTGTTTCAATTGCATTTCGAAGGTTGCTGACCAAGAAAATTCTGATGAGCTGGTGCCATGTGCATTGTTATCAGTTGCTTCTAGAATCTGTGGAACGACTTTATCGGGACGGAAAGGAAAAATTCCTGCTTTTCTGAACCCAGATATTACTCGTACATCTGATTTTGGCGTGATAGCTATATTTTCAAAGGTTTTTTTCAACAGCCTAGCAAATTCTGATTTTGGCATCACTCCTTTTTCCTTCCTTTTCCAGTCATCTAGCGCATTTCTCCAAGCAAGTTTTAAAGGTCTAAAAACGGCCACATCAAGTGGCTGACACAAACGAGTAGAATTAGGTGGTAGAATCACAAATTTAATGCCCTGTTCCTGGCACTGTTTAATCATGTTATATGACAGATGACTCGAGAGATTGTCACCTATAATCACTATATGTCCCTCTAATTGCTGGGCATAAGGTAAGACAATTCAACAAACCATGATTCAAACATTGTTAAGTCAAACCTAACACTTTGATTCCTACTATAGTGTGCACCAGTTATGCCACCTTCTGTTCAAGGATTGTAGAGTTGTTTTGCCGTATAAACTGCGTATAGTGTGAGGACTGAGCTGTCGGTAGCTGATGCTTTACTTAGAACTATCCACTATCCTTTCAGGATGTCGTGTGCCTCGCTTCGCTATTACTTTCACTCATCCAGGATCGTCACAGAAGATTTTCTCGTCATAGTTTATAGTGTTGGAGAGAGGGATACCATTCAAGGTCACTTCAGGGTTTTTAAAATAATCAATCACTGTTCCTCCGGTAACTGCTGCCTGTGCCATCTTCACGTTTTCACTTACTCTAACCGTTAGTTCTGTATTTCTTTTCGGAAAAGATTTTACCCACTCGTACCCAGGTCGATTGTCGCGAAATATTGAGATATGCTTGCACAATGTCCCTAACATCATTATTCCTCAAAGGAAACCCCCATTTCGCACAACACAGTAACCCTTCAACTAGGCTTTTTCCTCACTATTGGGTAACGCTGGTTGGCCACCGATTTTGTATTTGTTCCTTTCCTTGAGTTTGTCATTTAATGTGATATATAGAAGTGCGTATTGCTCTGAAGCTTTCCGAATGCATAATTTTCCTGATTTAACAGCCTTCACGGCATTTAGAAGAAAACCTGGTTTGTAGGATTTTGTCGGATTCACCCTACAAAAATGCAATTTTTTAATTACACCTGCATAGTGACCAAGCATTATTAGCAATGAATAGAAAAACTGTATCACTTAAAGACGTTCATATGCAAGCAATAATATTGCAACATACCAATTACACTTCAGAAGTAACAGGCGCTAGCAGGTGTTTTCGCACTGTTGTGTTGAGCACACGAGTGTAGCACACCTGCTGACAATGCAATTTGCTGGTTGCGCGCACTCCAGCAAACCATTGTTGTTGATCGATTAATCAAGAATTCACGACAATGGTCAGCTGCAATGTTATTGTTAAAATGGTACGATTAGTTGTCCAAACGTCGAAAAACAGGTTACTGATCGGATTGACACCATCTGATGGATTCACCTCATTTTACGGTACTCGTACGTTGAGCGTCCTGTACCAAGCAACAGTTAAGCAACACCACACAGGCACAAACACTTGCCTGGCACCTTTCAGTCTACGCAGCGGCCTGCATGTGGCGCTCACAAAACCAGATCTTCTCCTGCTTCCGCACCACTTCCTCCAATGCATACGTCCGTCGACAGTGTGGCATCAAAATGTTATGGACTGTGGACACTCACACAGTTATGAAAAACTAGCCTGTTCAGTTTAGTGCAAAATGGCTCTGAGCTCTATGGGACTTAACAGCTGAGGTCTCCTAGAACTTAGAACTACTTAAACCTAACTAACCTACGGACATCACACACATCCATGCCCGAGGCAGGATTAGAACCTGCGACCGTAGCGGTAGCGCGTTTCCCGACTGAAGCACCTACAACCGCTCGGCCACCAACGGCCGGCCTGTTCAGTTTAGTGCCAGCAGCTCTCTCACTACAGTACTATGAAGACTACCTTCCGACTTATGGTCGCTCTTTATGGAGTGTCCAAAATCTCTACTATCAGCCATAATAAAAATATCCTATACTGCAAAGAGACAACAAAGTTATTTAGAGATCATTGTATTAGGTTTAGAATATCAACTGCCACGTGTCAATCTGTACCAAACTTAAGTATCATTTTATAACATACTCTTAATAAATGTCAGGTGTTATTTGTTACTGTATCGCCACAATTCTGTTACAGTGCCGCCCTACCAACAAGTGTCAATAATCACAGCATTCAGGGACTACCTTAATGAACCAAAGCATATTACAGCTACCATGAGAGTCTGGCTGAATTAATAGTAGCATTCAGCTACGTTCACAAATGAGGTCTCTTCTGTAACCAAGATAGCTGAAGTGTTTAGTGTATCAAAAGGCACTTTATTGAAGACATACAGGGAAAGCGAAAACGCATCATCCGTTACGCGACAATGCGGATGAAAACGTGTGTTGAGTGATCCTGACGAATGGTTATTGCAGAGGATTTTGACGAAGAAAACAACTGCAAAAGTCACTGGGGATGTAAATGTCGCATTCGCGAACCCTGTCAGTAGAAAAACAACACGAAGGGGGCTCCAGAAGCAGAGAGTCGTAGAGTGAACTGGAGTTCCAAAGCCACTTATCGGTGATGTGTATATCTGGAACCAGAAAACATGGTGCCAAAGCCATAAGATCTGCACTGTGGAGCAATGGAAGGACGTCATTTTTTTGTATGAGTCTCGTTTCACATTGTTTCCAACTTCTGGTCGAATTTACGGCCCAAGACCGAAACTTGGCAGGATTCGGTGGTATTCCATGAGCCTCCACTGTTGCTCCTACAAGGTTCAGTTACTGCCAAGGATTATGTAACCATCTTCGTTGATTAGGTCCATCCGATGGTGTAATGTTTGTTCCTCATTGGTGATGCTGTGTTCCCGGACGAGAGGGCCCATATTCACAACTTCTGGCCGAGTTTACGGCCCAAGACCGAAACTTGGCAGGATTCGGTGGTATTCCATGAGCCTCCATTGTTGCTCCTACAAGGTTCAATTACTGCCAAGGATTATGTAACCATTTTCGTTGATTAGGTACATTCCACGGTAAATTGTTTCTTCCTTAATGGTGTTCCCAGACGAGAGGGCTCCTATTCACACAGCTCGCATCCTTCAGAACTGGTTTTGTGACTACGAGGATGAATTGTCACATTGTCCTGGCCTCCACAGTCACCAGATCTCAATGTTATTGAGCCGCTGTCCTCCACTTTAGAGAGAAGTCTCTGACAGTGTCAAGTAGTGTGTTGTTGAGTTGTACATTTCCTACCGTGCTCCATTTACTAGGCACAGTTTTCGTACAGAAAATGCTTATGAGCAGTCCCACTACCCAACATTCCGCGGTGAGACCCAATTTGTCGAAAGTGCAGCGTCATATGCAAATTTCAGGTTGTTCAAGTTTCTTCCCGCTGATTCTAATTCCTTTTTCTTCTCAGTTAAATTCTGACACTACCATTTGCAGAACCATTGTCAGAGATAGGATCATCTTGTTTCACTTCTCTGTAAATTTATAAGTCCCTGACACACTAAGGCCTCAAAGGGTTCGTATATGTGGTAAATGATTGTAATATAAGTCACTTCCAGCACTTACTCAGCTAAGTCTCATACAACAGGCTGTCAAATTTCTCACCATTAATTCTAACTAATCTTTAGCCCCCCAGTTCAATTTTGACATTGTCATTTCCAGGACGTAGAGCACAGCTTGTGTGAGATGCGATTACCTAGTTTCGCTCGTCTGTGAACTGGAAACTCTTCGAGATGGATTCTTGACATTAATAAAAGCTGTAAAAGGTTCATACGTACGGTATAGGGCTTTGTTGTAGGCCATCTCCAGAGCTTGCTTAGCTAAGGCTTGCACGACTGCAGGTTCGCTAACTGAGCCAAAGGCCTCTCCATAATCTACAAAAGCTATATACAGACGCATCTGGTGTTCGTTTCCCCTGGTTGTTGCTTCCCTGAGATCAAAAATACGTTCTAGCGTGCCGAGGGTACTGTGGAAACCAGCTTACTCAATGAACAGAGCTGCGACAAGAATGGGATGATCTAAGAACACTCCTTTATACTCAGAGAAGGCTGATGGAACGATAGTTTCTTATGTCGTGACAGCTTTCTTTCTTATCGAGCAATATTATCGTTGCTTTGTTAAATAGGGCTGGGACTAAAGCACGGTCAATACACGGAATAAAGGCTTTCTGACAAATGATCCTAAGTTTGCTCACCAACAAACTTCATAGTATCAAAATCCAATCGATCATAACAATATCTGCGTTGTATGTATGTACATATTGTAAGACGTGTATATTTCTATTGTTTATTGTCAAATCACAATTTATGAAAGATGTTTGTATTTTATTAATAGGATTAAGTAGGAATAATTAATATTTGTCATGTTGGAAATAATTGTGGTAGCAGGGAATGTCTGCACCAAAGTATTGTTGGCAAGAGAGACCGCAAATTGGTATAATTTTAAAAAGGGCGGGAGAGACCGCGTAAGGATACATTTTAAGAAAAGAGCGGGAAAGACTGCGCATTGATACATTTTGTAATGGCAGCACGGTTTGTCTCCACAAGAAAGCATTGTTGGCAGGAGAGACCGCACTTTAGCGTTCGTAGGAAGTCAGTAGCAAGCGAGAAGTGAAGCGAGTCGGTAGCAGGTCTGAAGCGAGAGGTTGAGAGGAGCAGTGTGCCTGCCAGCCACTAGCTATGATTTACAAGAGATTATAAACGGATGTGCAGAGATATCAGCTAACTATTATAATAAGAGGAACTAATATTATTGAATTAATTTTTTTGAGAAACTCAGGACTACTGAAGGTATGTTTGCGCATTGCTAGTTGTAAGATTAATGTAAAAAGTAAGTCCCATTTGAACGTTTGTAAAATCATTTCATTCAGAATATAATTAACTTTTGCCAGCAATATTGCATTTATAATTATAATACATCCCAAAAACCATCAGCCGGCCGTGGTGGCCGAGCGGTTCTAGGCGCTACAGCCTGGAACCGCGCGACAGCTACGGCCGCAGGTTCGAATCCTGCTTCGGGCATGGATGTGCGTGATCTCCTTAGGTTAGTTAGGTTTAAGTAGTTCTAAGTTCTAGGGGACTGATGACCTCAGAAGTTAAGTCCCGTAGTGCTCAGAGCCATTTGAACCATTTGAACCAAAAACCATCAATGTAAAACTTTGCAAAATTTTATTGTTGTCAAGAAAAAGTTTAACTATGAATTACGTAATTTCAGTCAAATTAATTATAGATTAACTTCTGCTTTGCTATTAAAGAATAACGTCAGCTTTGGTAATAAATACAGCCACTTTTTATGAAAGCCCACCAGCAGCTAATAGAGTATAGTAAAGCAGAGTAAGTATATTCATGTCGCAGTTCGATGTAGCAGTCAGATGGCGATCCAGTAACAGTAAAAAAGGTAAGGAACAGTTTTGGGTTATTGCAGATAAAGACTAAGGGCCACGACGACGACACATTCTATGTTTCGTCCAAATAATCAGAAAATCACTTTTAATAAGCAGCAATTAAATTTGTATGTGAAGATAGAGAAAGAGAATATATTTCAAAGGGAAGATTTCATTTATTATTATTAAGCAAGAGATAGAAATCCTAAGAGAAGTTTACATAGTTTGTTGTAAAAGGGAAGGTTATCAATAACACAAGATGTATAGAGGAGACGGGAAGGTTTCAATATATGTGGTAGTATATCTCAAGTTTGCTATGTTTCGCGTGTCAGCTACTCGGTTTACCAGTTCTGTGGAGGTACACAAATGGTATGCTTTCGCAGGCAGAAGCTAAACGCAGTGTGATCGTACAAAACAGCGCCGCCTGCCGAGGCTCAGGTGTTCTCAGACTCCGGGCAACATTTCAGGAGTTGTTTCACCGATCGCAGCAACCAGCGCCCGGGCTTCAGAAGAACTGAACGCGGAGGCGGGCAGAAGAGCCGTAATCGCCGCAGCGACACCTGGCGGCGCGCGAAAACTTTTCTAAGGGACGCCGCGCCGCGCCGCGCCGGCGTTCGCTTTCGGTTTTTACATAATTTACCTCGCGTCGTAAAGCGGACGCTCGCGACGGTGCGCATGCGCGGTGTGCCGAGACGCGCCGACGGAGGGGGGGGGGGGGGGCACCGGAACAGGGGGGGGGGGGGCGGCGGTTCTGCGCCGCTTTTACGGCTCCGCAATTTACGGTCGGTGGGAATTCTCTTTACTTTTTTATGAATGCCAAAAGTGTTCTACGGGCCCCTCTAGCCGCTACAGGCGGGGGCGACAGCAGGAGCAGAAGCGCAAAGTGACGCCGGAGGGGGCCGTTCTGTAACCGAAGACGCCGCGAGAAGTACTCGGCCCTCCCCCGCAGCGCATCATACGGCGCAGAGCGGCTCTAAGCTAAGACGTTTGAGTAATGCTGCGAAGGACGCACTTTCCATTTTCAGTCCCTACGTCCCACGAACAGGAGCTACGTCGCACGTGAGAATGCATGATTTCATAGATACTGACACACAGTCAGTACTTTGTAAGTCTAACGTAACGTCCCTGCAACACGAAACTATTTCAGAATATACAGCAACGTCATCATCTACACTCGGTAAGACACCTTTTGGTGGTAGAGGAGATACATAACTGGCCATTAAAATACTGCTACACCACGAAGCTGACGAGCTACAGACGCGAAATTTAACCGACAGGAAGAAGATGCTGTGATATACAAATGATTAGCTTTTCAGAACATTCACACAAGGTTGGCACCAGTGGCGACACCTACAACGTGCTAACATGAGGGAAGTTTCCAAACGATTTCTCATACCCCAAACAGCAGTTGACCGGCGTTCCCTGGTGAAACGTTGTTGTAATGCCTCGTGTAAGAAGGAGAAATGCGTAACATCACGTTTTCTCCTTTGATAAAGGTCGGATTGTAGCCTATGGCGATTGTGGTTTACCGTATCTCGACATTGCTGCTCGCGTTCGTCGAGATCCATTGACTGTTAGCAGAATATGGAATCGGTGGGTTCAGGAGGGTAATACGGAACGCCGTGCTGAATCCCAACGGCCTCGTATCACTAGCAGTCGAGATGACAGGCATCTTATCCTCATGGCTGTAACGGATCGTGCAGCCACGTCTCGATCCCTGAGTCAACAGATGGGGACGTTTGCAAGACAACAACCATATGCACGAACACTTCGACGACGTTTGCAGCAGCATGGACTATCAGATCGGAGACTATGGCTACGGCTACCCTTGACGCTGCTTCACAGATAGGAGCGCCCGCGATGGTGTACTCAACGACAAACCTGCGCACACGAATGGCAAAACGTCATTTTTTCGGATGAATTCCGGTTCTGTTTACAGCATCATGATGGTCGCATCCGTGTTTGGCGACATCGCGGTCAACGCGCATTGGAAGCGTGTATTCGTCATCGCCATACTGGCGTATCACCTAGCGTGATGTTATGGGGTGCCATTGATTACACGTGTCGATCACCTCTTGTTCGCATTGACGGCACTTTGAACAGTGGACTTTACATTTCAGATGTGTTACGACCCGTGGCTCTACCCTTCATTCGATCCCTGCTAAACCCTAAATTTCAGCAGGATAATGCACGACCGTATGTTGCAGGTCCTGTACGGGCCTTTCTGAATACAGAAAATGTTCGACTGCTGCCCTGGCCAGCACATTCTCCAGATCTCTCACCAACTGAAAACGTCTGGTCAATGGTGGCCAAGCAACTGGCTCGTCACAATACGCCAGTCACTAATCTTGATGAACTATGGTATCGTGTTGAAGCTGCATGGGCAGCTGTACCTGTACACGCCATCCAAGCTCTGTTTGGCTCAATGCCCAGGCGTATCAAGGTTGTTATTACGGCCAGAGGTGGTTGTTCTGTGTACTGATTTCTCAGGATCTATGCACCCAAATTGCATGAAAATGTAATCACATGTCAGTTGTAGTATAACATATTTGTCCAATGAATACCCGTTTATCATCTGCATTTCTTCCTGGTGTAGCAATTTTAATGGCCATTAGTGTACTTCTTGTAGGACTATCGTGAAGGTGCGTCGGAAGCACAACGGCGTGTAAGTTTGCAAGTAACCTCTAATTTCCGAGACTGCTTCTAGTGACCGTAAGCAAGAGACGTATACGGGATTTAATATTATACTTTTCTTGGAACGTACCCCCCTCCCCTCCCCCCTCCCGATAGCTGAGCGCGTTACAGTGCCCTTTCTGGGAACGGGAAAACAACATCGCCCAGGATCTAATCCGCCTCTCGGATTAACAACGAGGGCTGGTAAGCCAGCCAGCCTGCGTATGGTTTTTAGGTGGTTTCTCACAGCCAGCTAGGTAAATACCGGTCTGGTACCCACGTTTCATCTCAGATCTACGCTACGCAAACATTCAGAAACTGTTCTCACACTTGAACAGAGACTTACTCTAGACACTGGCAGATGGGGTACACAGGTTCCGTCCGTGGGGGGAGGGGCGTCAGAAAGGATATCCGACCGCCAAATACCGCTAACATTGCCTCAACCCATGTAACAACGCCGATCGATAGAAAAAGAGAAATGACAAAAGAAGAAGAAAATTTTGTTGGCAGATATGCTCCGGAATTTCAGCAGAACACCTCTTTGTGATACGCATCATCTCTTTTCTATCGCCTATTACTGGAATTTTTTCAATATTTCCGTAACGCTTAAGCGTTTACTAAGTAATCCCGCAACGAGGTGTGCACTCTTCGTTCCACCCTCTTCATCTATTCTATTTAATCCACATTGATAACCGATGACGAAAAATCGATCGTTGGTGACAATTCCATAAAATTCTCACACTAAATCAGAGTGTGGTATCTACACTTCTTTCAATTGATTTTCTGTGCTAATTGGCTGAGTACCTGGTGTTGATTGGATGTGTATTTCTTTGAATTCCTGTTGCCCACCTCCACCTACCCCCTCTCTTTGTCAATCTCCTCGGCCCTTCTCTGTGTCCATCTGCCCCTTCCCATTTTCTCTGTCCTTCTACTCCTGCTCCTTCTGTCCACCTACATTTTCCCCTTGTTCCCATCTACTCCACGTCCTCCCCTCTGACTCCATCTGCTCTGACCTCTCTATATCCTTGTCACTCCCTTTATCCCCTTCTCCCCTCTCTCTCTATCTCTTCCTCCCTCTATCTCTACCCATGTCCTCCTCTCCTCCCTCCCCCACCCCCCCTCTCTCTCTCTCCCTCCCTCTCGGTTCATCTCCTCTTCCCTCCTTTTTTTTTCTCTTCCCCATCTCTTTGCCCAACTTCTCCTCCACCTCTCTCTGGCGATCTCCTCCCCTTTCCTTCTTCTGTCCAAATGCTCCTCCCCCCCTCCCTGTCCATCTCTTCCTCTATCCCTTTCTTGTCCAGTTCCTTCTTCCCCTCACTGTGACGATCTGCCCCTCCCAAATATCTGTGTCCATGTCGTCCTCCCACCTTTCTGTCTGTCCATCTCTTCCTTCCCCCTTCTCTCTCCACGTTATCACCCCCACTCGAATAGCAAGTTGCTAGTTCCTACCCGCACGGTATTTATTCCATAATACAGATAGTAATATGTGTGCCACGTTCGGTAGAAATCTATTCACGAGTTTAGGAGGAGCCATGTAAGCGTAGCTATGACAAAGAAGCATGTCTCACATATATTTCACATAAACGTCCTGCAGTTTCCATTCCACGCAGCTCATTCTCCGTGAATTGCGAATACTGTTAGTAGTAAAGAAGCAATAAATAAAAACGTTATGCTTCATGCGGCAGTTTTACTCCATGAACAGCGAAAATGTTACAAGCGTTAAATTTTTTTCATTTCATCGTTTCTGGGGTTGTAAGCGAGAAAAAGTTTTATGAGACTTTGAAATTGCGTGTAAAACTTGTTGCATGTCATTAAGTGTTCTCATTCTCATTCGCGCTCGTGAGCTACACTACTTTTTCATCCTCAGCCAAGCCCCTTTCATAGGTAGTTGCTTCTTACCCCAACAGCGATTCTCTCCAGACAGTAAGGGATAAGGGTACCGAGTTTGATTGGAACTGGTCCAGCCGTTTGTTTATATATAGGACCTATATATGTATACACTAGCCTCATATATATGAGGCTAGTGAATAAATATATCGGTCTATCGGTCCAGTCGTTTATGGGGAGATGAGGTGTGTTGAGTCGATTTAAAGCCACTCTGGACAGTTACTCTTAGGACTTTATGGTTGTTCCTGTTTCCAGTGGTATTTAACCAAATCGTAATCGAACAGTAATGGGTCTATTCCCCATTTACGCACTACAAGTTACATTTATTTAAGGTGACGGCCAACCACTAGTGCCTACACCAGTCGTCTGTCTCACGCAGGTCTTCTTCATTCAGACAACAGCATCATCTGCGAATAGCCTCACGCAACTGCAAACGCTCCCTTATGGTACTCATGAAAGTAGTATAACATCTGTCAGTTTCGTCCTGTTAAGAACAACGAATCTATTTCCATTGGCGAGGAGGTCCCGAAACCAGTTAACAGTATGGTCAGATACTCAGTTTGGTAACGACAGCACAAAACTGCGTCGAAATCCTTTCAGAAATCAAGAAACACGGAATCAACCTGGGCACCTTCTCTGTGCACTTCACAGAGAAACAGAGCGCGCCCGGTTTCACAAGATTTCCGCTTACGGAAACCATGCTGATTCTGGAGATTTTCGTCCCCCAAAAACGACGTAAAGCGTGAGTGAAAATCAAGTTTATAATACTGTTACAGACCGACGTCATCGATTTAGACCCATAAGTCTGTGCATACTTTTGAAGGTCATTCTTGAAAGCCGGAATGATCAACACATTCTTGAAAAACTAAGAGGGAAGAGTAGGGTTTAACGTCATGTCGACATGGAAGTCATCAGAGATGAGAGCACAAGCTAAGACTGTTTTGAGGATGGGGATGGAGATCGGTCACGAGAAACCTAATCAGGATAGCTGGACGAGGATTTGAACCGTCGTCCTCCCAGATGCGAGGCCAATGCGCTGATCACTGGGCCACCTCACTCGGTCGCATTTTTTCCAATCGCTTCGTACACTTTCTTGCTCCGATTACGTAAGCTTTCTGCTGCTAAAAGGGGAGCTAGATCTTACGCAACATCTCTGTTGAATCTCACAGGTATCTCATCCGTTTCAGACACCTTTCCACCGTGTCTCTATAAAACTGATACACAAAGGCTCCTTCTAGACCTTTTCAAAGACTGCGATAATCACTTATGGACGTCAATATAGCCTCTAGAAGATTTTCTTCCATAAAAATCATCTGGATTATCATCGTGGTCATTCGTTATCTACAAAAAAAGATTTCCCCCTACCCATGTACAAACCAAGAAGTGAGCTGCTCTTCTCCATTACCTTTTCATGGCATGTCACAATCACGTCTTCGATTTTAATCTGCTTCCGCGTCCATTGATTGTCGTCGTTCCCTACGGGAAAATAGTGTTATTCGTCTTACTATTATAAACTGTCAGTACCCTCACTCTGTAAATGGTCTTCGCAAGTAGGTCCATTTTTATTGCCATAATTTGTAACTGGTAATTCACGGTGGGTAGGTTTAGTTTTGCGAACCATGTTTAGTTCACTACAAACTCTCATTACTATTTTACTGTTGTATTTCACTTCCGGTTCGTCCTGTCGTCGTTTCCAAATATCTTGCATATTACAAAAATCAACTTTTATAAATAATGTTGGTCCTATGGTATCACTGTCACCGGCCCCCTAACAACCGATATCCTTGTGTGAAGACCTCAGTTGCTTATCTGAGCAGCTGATTTGAATTCTGTGTGGCTCCACCTCTGTATCGATCGAGCAGTGTACTTACTGCCACCATCAAGTAACCGACGCTAATCCGTTTGGGAGAAGAAGACCTCATCACAAGCATTTGTTAGATTGTAGAAAAGATGGACCCATGTTCACGGTGATCAAACTGAGCGCAGATAACTTGTCATTAATGGAAACCCTTTCCTGGATGTTGTATGGAATTAGGGAGTAAGACATTATCGAGGGTGATTCGCCCGTTCCATTTGGATCTGCTCGAGAGGAGTAAAGTATGTGCTGGAATTCCGCTTCTATCGTCTCACTTTGAGCTTTGGTTGTAATTTATTTGACAATACATCTTCACCGCTATGGCATTAGCTATCGTCTGCTACCTTAACTGTCAGCAGAGCATGGCCTTGTGGTTCGCATTGCTGACTAGTCCTCATCATCGTTTGACGCCTGAAGCAGCGTCAAATAAAAAGACCTGCACCATGCAGCCCAACTCGTAGGAATGCATACGCACTTCTTGTTTCTTTTTCCTAACTCAACTAAACAGGACTGTATCTGAACACATGTGGGATGTCTAGGAGGCTTGATGAGATTGGTAATAGTGGACATCAGAGGTTATCCGTCGAAGTAAACGGACAGATAGAACTTGACAGGAAGGGGAGGGTGCACACACTTGCTTCCAGGTAGGGATGGAAAAACCTGCGCTTTTCCGATACGACTGATTTCTATGAATGCTAGTTTTCGATAACTGCGATTTTTATTTGTGATTTGCCGAAATTTAAAAGCGCTCCTAACGAATTCACAGCTTGTACCCCTCCCCGCACTCTACCAATGCTATTTCTGAAAACTTCTGCTATTTCTGTCACCGCAAATTTGTCGCAAGTAACAACTAGGATGCACTGGCAACTGGAGTATGTCCGATTATCTGATAACTGGTATTTCCGGATAGATGAACTCTGTCTTTGCAACCGATTTAAATATTTTCGTCTGTAAAGGCAACTACTTGTCACGACCTAAGGTTAGCATTTTCAGTAAATCAACAGCAAAATATTACTTGAAATCGTACTGTACATGTCTGAAACTATTCTTCCTAGGTTGTTACATCATAAATGAAAGTTGCGCTAGTGCAAAGCGAAAATTTCATCTCAACGAAACAGTCAGTAATAAGCATGGTCTACATTTCTTCTTCTTTGGATTTAATTTTGTGTTAATGGAACAAGTATGAAACTACTAATAGAGTGATGTTGAGAATCATAACATAAATTGTTACACAGTAAAAGTAGGCGTTCGTGTTTGGAATGCGGATTGTAACCGCTTTGATATGTTCACTAGCATCTGTACTACGTTTCAGTCACTCGGTACAGCAATAATTCAAAATATCATTGACAGATGAACAGGAGAAGTTACCACAGTGTCTTTAGAGAATCTTTGTCAGAAGAAAGTGCAGTTTCAAAGCTTGTGAATGAACTTTGTGAGACAGTTCACTGCCAAACGTGAAACCTCCCAACTCAGTTGCTTCCATTACCGGAAATATTAGCATTTGTGTACTGAATTACATTGCTAGTAATTAGTAACGGTAGAACAGTTTAATAATCTGCGTGATTTTCCAGACTCAGTTCCCATTTGGATTACGGGCTGCTCTGTGTATCCATCCATACCTTGGACGGATAATCGTGATGATACAAGAGAACTTTTGAGAACTGGAACATACTGCAACAGTGTGTCAGTGAAGTCATTATACGGCTTGAAGAGGATGATAAGTTAAGCACGCTGTGAGTGAATTATGAAAATTCAGTTTCCCCTTGTTTTAACCTTCTGCCGCGTAATTATTGATGAATACTGGCTAGAATGTGACAAAGAAATTAAATATTGGTTGTGGTGACGGATTGGCCTGGAAACATTTCTAGACCAAGGTGTAGGTTAGGTTGGAAATTAGCCTCTTTTTCTTTTAAAGTTGAAAGAGAAATAAACCAGAAAGTACGTATTTTTCATTTAGAAGTTGACGTTGGGAACTGTGTAAGTTCAGCAACTGTAAAGACACACAAAAGTTTACCTACGTATTGTAGCGTTGAAAAATATCCATCCGTCTCGTGGGTAAAAGTCACGTAGTGGATTCCTAGTTGCATTTTTAGTAGTTTATGTACGAAATGGTCTTACAGTTTTAGTTTTTATGATGAAATGTGCATCACGTGTGTTTAAATGTTGCACGAATGCTTCTACCATTTGGCTATGCTGTAGGTCTGTCTATTAATACAACCTCATTCGGCATTCACATTCGTTCGGTTCACGTATTCCCAACCGAGTTATCTATCACTTCTCAACCTAATCTAGACCGCAATCCGCGGCGGGTGAAGGGGGGGCGGGGCGAGGAAGGGCTAGTTGGATGGGGAAGAGAGGTGTCCAATAACACACTCTAGCCAAACGTATCAATGCTTCTGCTAAGTAAAACACCAAGAGTTAACTCTTTCGCGGTGCGAATTAGCTTCTTGATTTATTGCTAGGACCATAAGTGTATTATATGTCCATAGGGTGAAAGGCAGAAGTGCAAACGTTGTCAGCAGATGGCAAACGGCGTTGAATGTTATTTGCTACTCTCAGTTGCTACTTGCGAATTCTAGTTGTGACTGAAATCGCAGTGTCATTCCGTGAAGCTGTTATTGTGATAACTGCAACTTATCAGTCACTGTGATCTGTAACACATACGCGATTTCTTGTCCAGCCCTACTTCTGGGACGCCGCTTTAAGTGCACTGACTACTGCAGCTGCCGCCGGCTGCCTTCTGTGTGTTCAATGAGGTACGCACGGTTTAAGTGCAGGGACGATTTTACTCTTCCCGCTGTCTCTAATATTTCCTAAATGGTTTCGGGCAGAATTATAATGTTACAAGTTATCCTTTGGACAGTAGATTCATGATTAGAAAATCATTGGCTGAGTATATGCTTCACGGCGCTCAAGTATATTTTGGCCTTTAGCTCCACCTAACACGAGAGCCTATGATGATAATTGTTTTCGTGGAGTTAGACATTCATTCACAGTGGCCTCGTGATGTGCAATTAGTGTAAAGTAAGTGAAAGGACGGCCAGTGAGTTCTTGCCACGCATGTGCTCAGGAAGTTCTTGTTTCATCCTCTTCCTTGCCAGAGTGTTAACATACTTCATGTTGAAATTTTTCGACGAATATTAGTGTTGATGTATTAGAATGGTTTCCGTATTCTATGTTTGCATCCACTTGGTAGTGCCAGAAAAGATTTTTTACAGAGTCATGCACTACAAACTGTAAGTATAATTGGAACATTTTAACCATGTATTTGTCATTCTAGTTTAAGAAGAAAAGTGATAATGAATGACGTTTTTGCTTCACATTACTTTACAACACCACACTTCCGTCCACTATTGGAAAACCACCTTGTGCATACAAACACAATCACATTGCACAGCAGGGTGAGATATTAGAGATGCAGAAGATTATATTTCAGGCACTTTTGCAAAGCAGAAAACATCTTTCGTTGCACAGGAAACATTTTCAGTTTCAGAGCAGGGGGAGTAGTTACCTTCATTTGTTTCAAGACAACAGAACATGCACTCAGTTCCTCATCAACTCCAAAGTAGAATCACCTAACTGTTAAAGGTTTGCATTAGCTGATGATTAGATTACGGTCTCAACCTCTCCCATGAAAATTCAGTCTAAACACTGATTTCCACGCTAAACAGGCAGTCATGCAATAGAAAAGGATTTAAGATTAAAGTCTGGTGCCCATCGACTACAAGATCATTAAAGAGCGAGCAGAATGTCGAAATGGAGGAGGATGTGGAAGAACGTAGCTCGAGTCCTTTCCAAAGGAAACCTTCTGCCACTCGCATTAGGTAGTTTAGGGGAGCGACGAGAGATCTTAACTTGAATGGCCGGAAGAGAATTAAAAAGTAGGCATCGAGTACGATTTCTTGAACTCTGTTTCACCTCACACTTGACAGATTAGGCTGACAGCTGGAGAGGGATTCTGTCCCAGATTGCTTTCAATGCAATTTTTAACGAGCACATTTGCTCTACATTGCTCCTAGGAAACGCTGGAACTTTTCTCTATGTTTGTATGCAAAAGGCGCCCTTCCTGGTTATTGTCGGTGATCAAGTAATATGAATGATAATCATTAACAACAGAAAACGTACGAATGAAGACAATACCATCTGATACGTGTGTAAGCTGCATTCACCTTGGAAAGAAGTTAGCCTACTATTATGAAGTGTTAAAATAACGTTTGTGCAAGTGTTGCAATCTCACAGAAATAGTTGCAAATGCTAAATTAAATTTTATTTTCAAACTATAGAATTATCTAAGCTATATGTGGTAACTCTTGGGAGAGAACAACACGTTTGTTTACATCTTCCACACTTTTACAAACAATTTTTTATTCTACTCACCCAGGAACTGAAGTGGTGATCCTGTAATCTGTTAGAGTGCTTTCCATCCCCAAGCAGAAGCCCGGAAGAAAATCTCATCCGGAGAAACGTTGCAATGAAATTACCAGTTGAGACGGACAAAAAAGCACACGTAGAAATATGGTGGTTAGGGAGTCATCGCACCCTTCCTCGACGAAAGATAATTGAGTTGTCAGACGGCTGTTATTTGCGTCTAGCATTTTTCACGGGAGAGGGGCCAGTGTTTGTTAACCTGTCACGTAGCAGACAACATTCGTTCCTCCGTCAGACGCCGCCTACCTGAACGGCATGTGGATGGCTTGATAGAGACTGTACCCCAGCGTTGGCTGACAGAATAAACACATGCATTAACAGCAGCCAACTTCCACCTGGTAAGTGCTTTGAGCTTAGCCCCTCGGGCTGAATGCCGACCAAAATAACAGCCGCTGGTCAGTCGTAATCGTCTGTAGCCAGGAATGTTGCTCACAGTTCCTGTTTATCACAGCGCTTTGAGGTAGGTCAAACGTATCGGGACTGAAAACGTAGCAGATACAGGGTGTTCTGCGTGCCATGAACCATTCTAATCCATAAAAAATATAGAAACGTATATAAGAAGGTGAGTCAAATGAAAACCTTATATTTCTTAAAAATATTATTTATTGTGCAGAAGTGGTACAAGGGTGTATCACTTTTCAACATAACCTCCCCCACGCTCAATGCAAGTCCTCCAGTGCTTAAAAAGTGAATAAATTCCTTTAGAAAAAATTCTTTTGCAAGTCCGTGCAACCACTCATGCACCACGTGGCGTACCTCTTCATCAGAACGGAACTTCTTTCCTCCCATTGCGTCTTTGAGTGGTCCAAACATATGGAAATCACTTGGGGCAAGGTTTGGAGAGTATGGTGGATGAGGAAGACACTCAAAATGCACGTCTGTGATTGTCGCAACTGTTGTACGGGCAGTGTGGGGCCTTGCATTGTCATGTTGCAAAAGGACACCTGCTGACAGCAATCCACGTCGCTTTGATTTCATTGCAGGCCGCAGAGGATTTTTAAGAGATCTGTGTATGATGCACTGGTGATAGTGGTCCCTCTAGGCATGTAATGTCCCAAAATGACGCCTTTTTCGTCCCAAAAGATAGTCAGCATAACCCCGCTGATGGTTCTGTTCGAAACTCCTTTGGATTTGGTGATAAGGAATGGCGCCATTCCTTGCTCGCTCTCTTCGTTTCCGGTTGGTGTAAGTGAACCCAGGTTTCATCCACAGTGACGATTCTTGCATGGAAGCCATCACCTTCTCGTTCAAAGAGCCGAAGAAGTTCTTCACAAGCATCAACACGTCGTTCTCTCATTTCAGGAGACAGCTCCCGTGGCACCTATCTTGCAGACACTGGAGCACATCGTGGTGAAACAGGAGCACATCATGTACAATGTGGTGTGCTGACCCATGACTAATCTGTAAACATGCCGCAGTATCATTCAGTGTCACTCGGCGATTTTCCTTCACTATGGCTTCAACTGCTGCACTGTTCTGTGGAGTCACAACTCGTTGTGCCTGACCTGGACGAGGAGCAACTTCCACTGAAGTCACACCGTTTGCGAACTTCCTACTCCATTCGTAGACTTGCTGCTGTGACAAACATGCATCACCGTACTGAACCTTCATTCATCAATGAATTTCAATAGGTTTCACACCATCACTACGCAAAAACCGAATAACAGAACGCTGTTCTTCCCTGGTGCAAGTCGCAAGTGGGGCGGCCATTTTTATACTGATACTGCGACGGTATGTGTGCATCTGCTCTATCCTGCTACCTACAGGCCATTCTGCACGCTGTTTGTAGCACGCTTACCAATTTACAGGATAACGGCGCGAAATTTCGATTTGTTATTACAAATTTGCCTAGATTAAGAAAAGGCAAACCTAAGTTTCTAGCATTTGTAGACTTGGAGAAAGATTCTGATAATGTTGACTGGAATAATCTCTTTCAAATTCTGAAGGTGGCAGGGGTAAAATACAAGGAGCGAAAGGCTATTTACAATTTGTACAGAAACCAGATGGCAGTTACAAGAGTCGAGGGGCATGAAGGGAAGAGCAGTTGAACGGAATGGATAGTGTCTTGAAAGGAGCATATAAGATGAACATCAACAAAAACAAAACGAGGATAATGGAATGTAGTCGAGTTAAGTCGGGTGATGATGAGGGAATTAGATTAGGAAATTAGACACTTAAAGTAGTAAAGGAGTTTTGCTATTTGGGGAGCAAAATAACTGATGATGGTCGAAGTAGAGAATACATAAAGTGTAGATAGGCAAATGGGAAGGAAAGCGTTTCTGAAGAAGAGAAATTTGCTAACATCGAGTATAGATTTAAGTGTCAGGAAGTCATTTCTGAAAGTATTTGTATGGAGTGTAGCCATATATGGAAGTGAAACATGGACGATAAATAGTTTGGACAAGAAGAGAATAGAAGCTTTTGAAATGTGGTGCTACAGAAGAATGCTGAAGATTAGATGGGTAGATCACATAACTAATGAGGAAGTATTGAATAGGATTGAGGAGAAGAGGAGTTTGTGGCACAACTTGACAAGAAGAAGGGATCGGTTGGTAAGACATGTTGTGAGGCATCAAGGGATCACCAATTTAGTATTGGAGGGCAGCGTGGAGGGTAAAAATCGTAGAGGGAGACCAAGAGATGAATACACTAAACAGATTCAGAAGGATTTAGGCTGCAGTACGTATTGGGAGATGAAGAAGTTTGCACAGGATAGAGTAGCATGGAGAGCTGCATCAAACCAGTCTCTGGACTGAAGACCACAACAACAACAATTACAAATTTAAGATTTTCATTTTGCTCACCCTCGTACGTACGTTGTATATGTATGTATGTACGCGTGTATAATGTATGTACGTGTGTACCACATCTCCTCCTAAACCAGTGGGCCAATTTTAATCAAACTTGGTTCATGTATCTCGTACTGTCTGAAAAGTACCAGTGTTGGGCTAAGAACCTCCCATCCATGAAAGGGGTGGAGATGGAGGTGAAAAAGCAGTGTAGCCCACGATGCAACGCGCGAATACCAATACTTCAGTCATTCATTATTTGAGAATGACAGCATTTCGAGATTTGCAACAAACTTAAAACATAATTGAAAGCCGTAAAAAAGCTTTTTCTCGCTGACGATCCCCAGATAACGATGCAAGCAAACTAGTTTATCGCTTATTACAATTTCTCCGTTTATGCAATAAGACTACGGCATGGGGAATGACGTTTTAATTTTGTACTTCTTCATTATTAACGGAATTCGTGACACTTTTCACAAGTATTCACATATACGTCGAATGTACCAGAAAAACTACTTCATTGTACGACACTTAGTTCAGGAGATATGACGTCAAATACTGACATACATGAAAAACTGTGGCATCATTGAATGCGATTAAATTTATTAATTCATTGCTATCAACTCTATTCGCAACAATTTTCTCAGACTTTATCTGCATCCCCTGCTAAATATATCTACCAAAATATGTCACTGTATGACTCGTAGTTCAGGAGATACTATGTCATAAACATTAAGCGGTGTGAAAATGAAACTTCAGAGCGAAATTCACTAGACATACAGGCGAAATTATGTACAAATATGTGAAAAATATGTTAAATACATGTGAAATATGTTTGAAATGTGCGTATACGGACGAATCATCGGGTAAAAATCTCAACATAAATCCCTTGATCGGTTTAATCAAATTTGTACACCTGTTGGTATCAACTTTTAGAAATACTGTAGGGGTAAAAACTATCCGCCTCCTATTCCGGTGAGCGTGATAACGTGAAGAGAAGGGCGAAGGAGGTGACGGACAGGTTGCGAAGGGGAAGGGGGAGATAGGCAAAGGCAGGAGAAAGAGGAGATGGACAGATAGGGGAAGGGAGAAAGGATGGAGAAGGGGAGAGGAAGAGATGGACAGGGAACGGAAAGAGACAGGCAGAGAGAGGAAGAGGAGGAGATGAACAGACAGAGGGTAAGAAGGAAATGGAGAGAGAAAGGGAAGAGGAGGAGATGGGAGAGGAGGAGATGAACAGACAGAGGGTAAGAAGGAAATGGACAGAGAAAGGGAAGAGGAGGAGATGGGGGCATGGACACATAAAGTAAAGGAGCAGAGATAAATAGGGAGAGGGGGAGGAGGAGTCAAAAAGAAAAATGAGTAGTGGGAGACAGAAGGAGAGGGGGTAGGAGGTTATCTACAAAGAGAATGTGGGAGGAAGACGAGGAGGAAGAGGAGGAGGAGGAGGAGAAGGAGGAGGAGGAATTAGTAGGAGGAGGAGGCGATGGGCAGAGGGGGATGGAGCAGATGGACGGAGAGGTGAGGAGCAGATTGATAGAGATTGGGGAGAAGGAGATGGACAGAAAGCCAGGCAGAAGGAGGTAGACAGAGAGAAGGGGAAGGAAGAGGTGGAAAGAGAGGAGGGATGGAGGAGGTGATTTGATAGAAGAATGGAATAAGTACATATATGGACAATGCCAGGTAGTCATCTAATACTTCATAAATGGTACAAAACAACGATACAAGATTTTTGGGAAATGATAATACGCAAGTACGCTGAGGGGCTACAATTTTGCTTTCCCTGAGGAGCTGCTAATCTAAAAACATGCATTTCTAAAATTTGAATGAGAGGTAACAGCATTATATAGCTCACAGAATGAGTAACATGGTGAGGATACATTTGTTAATATTCAGAATGTATGCAATATATACGTCGCCAGATGGCGAAATTGGAATTAAAATTTTGTTTCCTACATCACATAGGTTCAAACTCATTCGGGATGTGGTTCAGATTTTTGAAGTTATACATTCTTGAACTGACGAAGAAAGGTCAATTATAAATACCGATATATCTTGTTCACTGTGTGCTAGAATAAGCTGTCGCCAGCACACTGATTGGCATAGGGGTTGCAAGAAGATCGATAATAGGTGCTGAATGAAACACATCTACCAGGAGATAGCCCAAGACAGACTCGCAAGCAATGAGCCGCCAACGCCCTCTCGACTGCAAGTAATTAGATCACCGCTGCGGACTTGAGGGCCTAGTCAGTCATAGAGTCGAGTCGTCAGTCGCAACCAAGCCACTCGCAGTCACAGACAGATGCAGTCGCAGACACAGTCTCAGTCTCAGGGAGCACATAGCGACCAGAGTAGTGTGCATAGCGGGACTTGTACTTCACCAGCAGTGAGATAATGTGGACTGTTATGGAAGAGCTTGTACCACAACAACTTGCTTAAAGATAAGTAGCTTCTTGTTCTTGTTAATAAAGAACCCTGTTAATACATGTGCTGTGTTGTGTTGTAGAACGAGGATACCAGCCGCCAAACAACATCCTCCCTTTGCTTCTCATGGTACAAGACTCTGCAGTGTCAACGACAATATGAAACAGTATCCAAACCCGAAGTTCCACAACGGTAATCTATATTGTATGTTAGTTGCTTATGTATTACTTCCTTTCAACATTCAAGGGAAGTAATATTCAAGCGCATGCATCCATGTGACAGCCAGCAACCCGAAACTGACAAAACAAATATTTCAACTCCATCTCTCAATTAGCAGACTACCCATAAACGTGCGCTTAACCAACAGATCACATCGATATCTTTTAGGCATGATTACTCATCTAATACAATATCATAATAGTAAACATTGTTCCTGTAAAAACTACCTGTGAGAAGACCTATTGTATTTTACGAGAATCGTAATCCGTTATTCACAAAGCTTATTGGAATTTGGCACTGCCGTTGTGTGATGTGTACTGCCGCTGGCAATATTTTTGCAGTTATGCATTTCATACAGTATTTCAAAGAATCATAAACCGATGAAAAAAAATTATTATCTCTGCAGAAGTGTCACCCGAATGCATGTTATGCTCCTTACCACCAATCACTGTGTTGCGAAGTGTGCATTTATGATGCACAGATTAACAGAACTGTACTCTCCGCAAATGAAGGAAACAGCAGAAACATCTACAGAGGCTCTCCAAAAACCAGTCAGTATCTCTCACAAAATTATCATTATTTTATATTCTTGACGAAAATTGTAAGTCATTTGCAATATCTAACGGCGTTACGAACTTACGAGCTACACCACTGAACTAAAGTACATAATTTTCTCCTGAAGTTATCGCTAAGAGTCTGAAAACACAGTGTCTAGAAAATAAAAGATTTAGTGAGTGATTACAGATTATGTCGTTTCAGAGTTTAATACGTCGTCGAAGACACAGTTTGCTCAATTACGGTTATCATTAATGACAACCAAAATTATTCTTTCTCAAAAATATAAATTTTCTTTTGTATTTTATCTGCATTTTCTGATAATATGACGAATATATATATGTTTTAAAGCATATTTTTACACGGCGTATCGATTATTTTTAATCCCTCTATTAGTGCTAGTTATCACTTGTAAAGTATTTGTAGATATAATGTACCTTTGTGACAGAAAACGTAAACAGAAACAGGTTCACATCAGCAAAACTTCCCACACAATTGACTATAAATGTAGTAATGTTCTTGTGGTCGTGGGGAAGATAATACACGAATAGAAATCTATATACATCAGCGTTTGCCATATGTAGATTTGATGGTATCACCGATATTTGCTTGACTTTACCGCACCTTAGTAGTTTGCCGCGCTGGGTAGCCGCGTGGTCTCGGCGCCTTGCCACGGTTCGCGCGGCTCCTCCCGTCGGAGGTTCGAGCCCTCCCTCGGGCATGGGTTTGTGTGTTGTCCTTAGCGTAAGTTAGTTTAAGTTAAACTGAGTACTGTGTAAGCCTAGGGGCCGATGACCTCAGCAGTTTGGTCCTACAGCAACTTACCACAAATTTTCTTAACAGTCGTTAGTCGCATAATATGAGAAAAACAGTAGCTTTAGAACACTACATTCTCCATATTGATAAAGAACCTTAGAAAAAGGTTACGTAAAGCGATCAAGGAGTCGTTTCGTCCCTTATTTGTCAAATGGGTTCCCCTACTAAAGTAGTTTTCTTGTTGTGATCCCTAGTCCGTAAACTGGTTAGATCTGGCTCTCCAAGCTAATCCATTGTGTGCAAGTTTCTTCATCTCTGGTAACTACCGAAAGTTACATCCCTTTCATTCCGTTTTCTGTATTTGAATCTTGTGTCCCTCTACAGTGTCTGCCTCCCACACATCCGTCCATTACCATATTGACGATTCTTTGATGTCTCAAGACGCATTCTATCAATCTACTTCTTCTTTTAGTCATGTTGTGTCTTGAAATTTTTGTTCCTCAGGTCCATTCACTAACTCTTCATTAGTTATTCGATGTAGCTGTTTAATTCAGAGCATTCTACTGTAGCACGACATTCTAAAACTTTCCATTCTCTTCGCTTCTTGTCTGATCTGTTCGTCGTTGGCATTTCACTTTAGTAGCGCATCTACCTGAAATTTTCTCTCGCTGCCACAAAAACTGACTTTTATGCTCCGATGGAGTATCTTCTGTTGCCACCCGTATTGGTACCAATTTTTTTCAGCACTATTATTCAAAATGATATTAGACAAAATCAGATATTGTTTCAAATCCTTTTTAATTTTGTTGCTGTACTTTCATTACTAAGTATTATTTACATATGCGTGATGCAGAAAAGAATTGTGTATATAAAACAGTGGTCCGCTGTAAAAGAGGGCCTGAAGGCCCTAATCTGATGAGGTAAAATAAAAAAAATACATACACGATACTAAAGTAATCAAGTCCTTCGGAACCGGGCAACCATCTACCGATGATTTTGTTAACTGTAGTCTTAGCAATGTAAACGATATTTAAGATTATTACATTTCTTTATGACTGAAGATGATCACCAGTGGCTAGAAAGGCATCGTAGATAAATTAAAGTGATAAAAATAAAAATCCATGAGCATTTTGACTGGTTCCATTATAACAATGTATAACCTTCAAAATATCAGGAAACGAATATTCACAGTTGGAAAAAAAGTCTGTAATTGGAATCAGTTTCTTTTTTATACAGGACGAGAGTTTGTATTCTATGAACTACATCTCCCACTTCTTTATGTAGTATCTGTCGCTTACCACTATGAAAAGACAGCGCTATTCGAGACAATGTGTCTAATTTACGGAGAACAACATAGGTTTAGCCAAAAAGATGGATACAGTTTAACTAATTTTTACTATAAACTGGACATGCACAGTCTGTATGGGGTGTCGAAAAAATACGTGTATAAAATTTTAGACTGTTTAGAGGAGAAAAAATGAAATACTTTTTTTATGACAGGACCGTCACAGATGCATCGTTTCCCCGCTAGGAGTAAATGAAGGTTTTGACGCTAGTAATGTTTAGACGTTGTTCAAACTGCCGTGTAACTAATATTGGTTTATAAATATCACTGGCCGGCTACAGATTTCTTTGTGTGTGTGTGTGTGTGTGTGTGTGTGTGTGTGTGTGTGTGTGTGCGTGTGTGTGTGACGGTACGTTACATAAATGGACATTTGGAGAAAGGGAAAGGAAGTTTTTGTTGTGCGACTTGTGAATTATAAATTAATTCAACACTGTGTACATGCGCGCGATGTATAAGAAAAATTAAAAAAGTTAAATAATACCACCAAAAATCACAAACATCGATGTAATTAAAAAACAACAGTTTTGTATAATTTCTGTGTAACATAGGCCATGAAGATCAAAGACAATGCTTTGTTGAACTATCTCTCCTATTTTTATTTCGTCTAGCGGTAGACCGCTTCGTAGTGCTGTCTGATAATGAACGTAAGTTTTATCTGTATTGAAAAATGTAATACAAATTGTTATTGGAAAGTGTGTATTATTGACTTAGTTGTCACCTCTCATGATCACAACCATTAATTATAATTAATAAAATTTTTACAGAACTTCGTAGTGCAGGGAGTTCATCTCCCCTAGCAGGATTTAGTCGACCATTACGCTGATTGTATAATTTAATTAAAATTTCAACTCATAATATTAAATGTAAATGCGAGAGACTTATCAATTTTGATTTTGCATTAATTTCAAAGTTAAAAACAGTAGTGATAAATTTCATTTACTAAAATCCACAGCACTGAATGAGTTCAGTATGTTTCATTTTGACCGCCTAACGGCAGATGAGATTCTCTCCAGTTTTGCCTTGCAAATAATGAACAAGAAATATTGAAAGTCATTACATTCCGCAATATCTCACTTAATCTTTATGTAGTTTGGTACACAAATAACCAGCAGCCCCTGAGACCCATATTAATAATTACAGTTTTCGTAAGAATACGCATGTTTTCCTTTCTAAATAGGAGCGCTTACGGAAACTACACTCCTGGAAATTGAAATAAGAACACCGTGAATTCATTGTCCCAGGAAGGGGAAACTTTATTGACACATTCCTGGGGTCAGATACATCACATGATCACACTGACAGAACCACAGGCACATAGACACAGGCAACAGAGCATGCACAATGTCGGCACTAGTACAGTGTACATCCACCTTTCGCAGCAATGCAGGCTGCTATTCTCCCATGGAGACGATCGTAGAGATGCTGGATGTAGTCCTGTGGAACGGCTTGTCGTGCCATTTCCATCTGGCGCCTCAGTTGGACCAGCGTTCGTGCTGGACGTGCAGACCGCGTGAGACGACGCTTCATCCAGTCCCAAACATGCTCAATGGAGGACAGATCCGGAGATCTTGCTGGCCAGGGTAGTTGACTTACACCTTCTAGAGCACGTTGGGTGGCACGGGATACATGCGGAAGTGCATTGTCCTGTTGGAACAGCAAGCTCCCTTGCCGGTCTAGGAATGGTAGAACGATGGGTTCGATGACGGTTTGGATGTACCGTGCACTATTCAGTGTCCCCTCAACGATCACCAGTGGTGTACGGCCAGTGTAGGAGATCGCTCCCCACACCATGATGCCGGGTGTTGGCCCTGTGTGCCTCGGTCGTATGCAGTCCTGATTGTGGCGCTCACCTGCACGGCGCCAAACACGCATACGACCATCATTGGCACCAAGGCAGAAGCGACTCTCTTCGCTGAAGACGACACGTCTCCATTCGTCCCTCCATTCACGCCTGTCGCGACACCACTGGAGGCGGGCTGCACGATGTTGGGGCGTGAGCGGAAGACGGCCTACGGTGTGCGGGACCGTAGCCCAGCTTCATGGAGACGGTTGCGAATGGTCCTCGCCGATACCCAAGGAGCAACAGTGTCCCTAATTTGCTGGGAAGTGGCGGTGCGGTCCCCTACGGCACTGCGTAGGATCCTACGGTCTTGGCGTGCATCCGTGCGTCGCTGCGGTCCGGTCCCAGGTCGACGGGCACGTGCACCTTCCGCCGACCACTGGCGACAACATCGATGTACTGTGGAGACCTCACGCCCCACGTGTTGAGCAATTCGGCGGTACGTCCACCCGGCGTCCCGCATGCCCACTATACGCCCTCGCTCAAAGTCCGTCAACTGCACATACGGTTCACGTCCACGCTGTCGCGGCATGCTATCAGTGTTAAAGACTGCGATGGAGCTCCGTATGCCACGGCAAACTGGCTGACACTGACGGCGGCGGTGCAATAATGCTGCGCAGCTAGCGCCATTCGACGGCCAACACCACGGGTCCTGGTGTGTCCGCTGTGCCGTGCGTGTGATCATTGCTTGTACAGCCCTCTCGCAGTGTCCGGAGCAAGTATGGTGGGTCTGACACACCGGTGTCAATGTGTTCTTTTTTCCATTTCCAGGAGTGTATTTATTTGAAGGCAGTGAGTCACGCGTTGTGTTTCAAAAATATTAAATCGTACGTACCTCGGGGCAGCCGATGTCCGTACGAGTGTTAGCACGGTATAAGTTACTTAAAAGTCTCGTGCTAGCCCACAACATTTAAAGCCACCCCAACGAAAATCATAAAAAATATGATTATAAAAACAAAAATATATAATTATTCCGGTATAAATGGCATCACATACAAACACATATACACTTATACAGACGAAGCATCGGTGTACGAGACACCGAAAGACATCAGAAGAAATGGTTGCTCGTTTGCCTGAAACTGCAGCCATTATTCGAAGAACACTTTTTTTTTTTGCTCGTAAAACAATCATTAGCTCCCACGTGGCAGCTGTGCATTAATACACCTCTAAAACAATATTCATCACGCGGAAATTTGAATTGCCGGTAATATGCCCTGTGTATTGAAATAGCGAACTAACGTCGCCTGAACTCAGGGACTCAGAAGACTATTTGCTGTATTGTAGGCACGTTATTTACAACTGAGTCGCACTGGACGCGTTTTGGGCTAGTACTCCTGTGGTGCTTACGCAACTATCAGCGCTCCGGAGAAATTTGAATTGTCGGTAATATGCCCTGTGTATTCAAATAGCGAACTCACGTCTCCTGAACTCAGGAACTCAGAAGACTATTTGCTGTATGGTAGACACGTTATTTACAACTGAGTCGCACTGGGCGCGTTTTGGGCGAGCACTCCTGTGGTGCTTACGCAACTATCAGCGCGCCAGAGATAGTAAGGCAATCTGTAGATAATCTTCCACTTAATGAAAATAAGGCCGCAAAAGCTGTGATGAACAGGATCGGAAAACAACGCAGCAGTTCGCATGGGCAGACACACGGCTATTTGAGGGTACATAGCTGATCAGCTATTTCTCATCCACACAATTACAACGTCAAACAACGAAATCTCGTAACAGCTTTGCAGAATTTTTTGGCTACTGGCTGAACTGAATCATCACACCAGCATAACTAAGAAGAAGAACAGGAAGAAAAAAATAAGAAGAAGAAGTAGTAGAGGTGGATGGGGATGAAGAGAGGTGGATGCGAAGACCTAGGGAAGAATTGTACCGGAACATGAGAACAATATCCGGAGAAATCAGACTCAAAAGGGCAAGGTTTGCTGGACATGCAGTTAGGATGAGTACGGACAGAATGACGAAGAGAGTGTGGGAAACAACAGGGAGGACAAGGGGAAAGACAGGAACCAAGTGGGTTGTTGACCTTCGGAAGGACTGGTTGGAATAGAGGATCAAGGTCGAAGGAAAGGAAAATTGGATGAACAAATATACACCGACCAATATGCCGGAGTTCAATGACAGAGAAGAATACAGGAAAATATTAGAGTGACACCAGTGGAGCCGACAGGAGAAACGGAAACTGAAGATCTCGGAAGAAGAGCGGGAGAGAAGAAGAGAAAGAATGAAGAGTTTCTGGGAGAAAAAGAAGAAAATGCAGTCCACGAAGGGGCTACCCGTGGTCCTACAGAGGCCGTAACGCAAGAAGAAAAAGTAGTAGAAGAAGAAGAAGCAGGAGGAGGAGTCTGCAACGAAGGTCGGTAAGATTGAAATGTCTCAAAATGCCGAGGCTTCATTCACATGATGGAAGAAACCCCAGGTAGATCACAATACAAAATTTGTATTATATTTCTAAATGTTAACTTTTTGCAGGAATAAGACTACGCACAAAAATTTTTAAATTTATTCATAAACTTTGTTAAGAACAATGTGTGAGTTATTGACACACAATTTATTCTTCGTGACATAAAAATTATTTAAGCAGGGTCCATTTTATTGAATAACGCTGTACGTTATGCAGCTCTCTAAAATCAAGTTTACAGTTCGTAATGAGAAGAATCAAAAATGGTTCACGTGGCTCTGAGCACTATGCGACTTAACATCTATGGTCATCAGTCCCCTAGAACTTAGAACTACTTAAACCTAACTAACCTAAGGACATCACACAACACCCAGCCATTACGAGCCAGAGAAAATCCCTGACCCAGCCGGGAATCGAACCCGTGAACCCGGGCGTGAGAAGCGAGAACGCTACCGCACGACCACGAGATGCGGGCTGAGAAGAATCTCCAGTGTAGGGCGCTAATACAGCTTATGCCCACTGTCTTTGGGAGAATGGTGTGCCAAGTGCAAAGAAGGAGTCAGAAATTGCCCACTGCTGTTCAGGAAGCCGAGGGCAGCGCGAGATATCGATACCGCGTCACGCTTGTGAAGAAAATACATCGCAGGTGTGATTTACGTCGCTGGGGCGTCGCCCTCAACGGGGGACGGAGGCTTCGCAGGCTTCTTGCCCGCCTCTCTGCCGTAACGATGCCAGCGGTTACGAGTCGGTTCGGCTCCCCGCCATATGCCCGTAATTACAGTAGGAGGGCGAGCCAATAACAGGTGACCAGCGCTACGCAACCGCTTCGCCCTTTTACGGAGGGGAAGAAAAAAATTAAATGAGCGTATAAAGGCGGGGAGAATAAACCGGAGAGGAAGCCGACGCCGTAATGCCGACTACCAGGCTGCGTTATGACGTCCTGACGAAGTAATTCCTGACGCCGGAGCCAGAAAATTAGGCGGCCCGCGGGTATTACACCCCATCACGCGAGATTACCGGCGCCACCCCGGGGGTGATCAATCATGGCAGCCCACCGCGCCGCCCCCGCCACCCACACCCCAGCCCCCGCGCCGACATTCGGTTTTACGGTGCGCGGGTCGGCGGCGGCTAGGAGCTGATACCGCTCGCCGCGCGTCTGCCCCTCCATAGATACACTGGCTAGCCGGCAGCCCGCCTGGCTCGGAGGGTGAACGCGGGAATCCCCTCGTGAGCGGCAGAAAGGCTGGTGCGGGGCGAAGACAGCATAGCTTCTGCCTTACGGGCTAGTGGCTGCAGCTACTTGCCCTCCTCTCGACGTCTTCATCGCGATGGAGGGCGCGCGCTGTGTAGTTACCTGGAAAGAGAACGACACAATTACTAGAAAACACTTCTTCAGTTCCCTTACTTATTTCCTATGAAGAAACTATTTAACATAGTCATGGAAGTCATGATACCCTAATGTTTCTTTTAATCTGTTCGAGATATCAAAACGAGTATTTCGGGAAATAAGAAGAGGCGACTATTTCATTGTAAGTTTAATACTTCCAGCTTTCATATTTACCAAGGTATACTATCTGATCAAAAGTATCCGGGCACAACTTCGTAATATGAAATTGACCATATTTTACTTACTTTACTTTATTGATACACTACTGGCCTTTAAAAGTGCTATACCAAGAAGGAATACAGATGATAAACGGGTATTCACTGGACAAGTATATTATACTTCAACTGACATGTGATTACATTTTCACGCAACTTGGGTGCATAGATACTGAGAAATCAGTACCCAAAACAAATACATCTGGCCGTAATAACGGCCTTGATACGCCTGGGCATTGAGTCAAACGGAGCTTGGATGGCGTGTACAGATACAGCTGCCCATGCAGCTCCAACACGATACCACAGTTCATCAAGAGTAGTGACTGGCGTATTGTAACGAGCCAGTTGCTAGGCCACCATTGGTCAGACGTTTTAAGTTGGTGAGAAATCTGGAAAATGTGCTGCCCAGGGCAGCAGTCGAACATTTTCTGTATCCAGAAAGACCCGTACAGGACCTGCAACGTGCGGTCGTGAATTATACTGCTGAAATGTAGGGTTTCGCAGGGATCGAATGAAGGGTAGAGCCACGGGTAGCAACACATCTGAAATGTAACGTCCACTGTTCAAACTTCCGTCAGTGCGAACAAGACGTGACCAATACGGCCGGCCTTTGTGGCTGAGCGGTTCTAGGCGCTTCAGTCTGGAACCGCGCGACCGATACGGTCGCAGGCTCGAATCCTGCCTCGGGCATGGATGTGTGTGATGTCCTTAGGTTAGTTAGGTTTAAGTAGTTCTAAGTTCTAGGGGACTGATGACCACAGATGTTAAGTCCCATAGTGCTCAGAGCCATTTGAAGTATTTGACCAAGACGTGTAACCAGTGGCACCCCATACCATCACGCCAGTTGTTCCCCCATATGACGATGACGAATACACGCTTCCAATGTGCGTTCACCGCGATGTCGCCAAACACGGTTGCGACAATCATGATGCTGTAAACAGAACCTGGATTCATCCGAAAAAATTACGTTTTGCCATTCGTGCACCCAGGTTCTTCGAAATCCTCCATGAAGAAGTTAGCTATGGCTGGTGACAGTGGCGAACCCATGGCTGTTCCGTCAGTCATTTCATAAACCGAGAACTTTTTATGCAAGGACTCCGTCGCGAAAGACTTCGTAGTCATGTTTTATTATGTGTTTGTAGCCATTTGCCCCCCCCCCCCCATGAAACATGGACCATACCGTTGGTGGGGAGGCTTGCGTGCCTCAGCGGTGCAGGTAGCAGAACCAAAAATGGTTCAAATGGCCTGAGCACTATGGAACTTAACATCTATTGTCATCCGTCCCCTAGAACTTAGAGCTACATAAACCTAACTAACCTAAGGACACCACACAACACCCAGTCACCACGAGGCAGAGAAAATACCTGGCCCCGCTGTGAATCGAACCCGGGAACCTAGGCGCGGGAAGCGAGAACGCTACCGCACGACCACCAGTAGCAGTACCGTAGGTGCAACCACAACGGAGGGGTATCGGTTGAGAGGCCAGACAAACGTATGGTTCCTGAAGAGCAGCAGTAGTCTTTTCGGTAGTTGCAGTGGCAACAGTCTGGATGATTGACAGATCTGGCCTTGTAACACTAACCAAAATGGCCTTCCCGTGCTTGTACTGCGAACGGCTGAAAGCAAGGGGGAACTACTGCCGCAGTTTTTCCCGAGGGCATGCAGCTTTACTGTATGGTTAAATGATGATGGCGTCCTCTTGGGTAAAATATTCCGGAGATAAAGTAGTCCCCCATTGGGATCTCCGGGCGGGGACTGCTCAGGGGGACGTCGTTACCAGGAGAAAGAAAACTGGCGTTCTATGGATCGGAGAGTGGAATGTCAGATCCCTTAATCGGGCAAGTAGATAAGAAAATTTAAAAAGGGAAATGGATAGGTTAATGTTAGATAAAGTGTGAATTAGTGAAATTCTGTGGCAGGAGGAGCAAGACTTCTGGTCAGGTGAATACAGGGTTATAAATACAAAATCAAATAGGGGTAGTGCTGGAGTAGGTTTAATAATGAATAAAAAAATTGGAATGCGTGTAGGTTACTACAAACAGCATAGTGAACGCATTATTGTGGCCATGATAGACACGAAGCCCACGCCTACCATAGTAGTACAAGTTTATATGCCAACTAGCTCCGCAGATGACGAAGAGGTTTATGAAATGTAAAATCAGATAAAAGAAATTATTCAGATAGTGAAGGGAGAAAAAATTTAATAGTCATGGGTGACTGGAATTGGACAGTAGGAAAAGGAAGAGAAGGAAAAGTAGTAGGTGAATATGTATTGGGGGTAAGGAATGTAAGAGGAAGGCGACTGGTAGAATTTTGCACAAAGCATACTTAATCATAGCTAATACTTGCTTCAAGAATCATGAAAGAAGGTTGTATACGTGGAAGAGGCCTGGAGATAGTGGAGGGTTTCGGATAGATTATACAGGATGCTACAAAAAGGTACGGCCAAACTTTAATCAAACACTCCTCACAAACAAATAAAGAAAAGATGTTATGTGGACATGTGTCCGGGAACGCTTAATTTCCATGTTAGAGCTCATTTTAGTTTCGTCCACCTACGCTCAATGGAGCCCGTTATCATGATTTCATACGGGATACTCTACCTGTGCTACTGGAACATGTGCCTTTACAAGTACGGCACAACACGTGGTTCATGCACGATGGAGCTCCTGCACATTTCAGTCGAAGTGTTCGTACGCTTCCCAACAACAGATTCGGTGACCGATGAATTGGTAGAGGCGGACCATTCCATGGCCTCCACGCTCTCCTGACCTCAATCCTCATGACTCTAATTTATGGGGGCATTTGAAAGCTCTTGTGCACGCAACCCCGGTACCAAATGTAGAGACTCTTCATGCTCGTATTGTGGACGGCTGTGATACAATACGCCATGCTCCAGGGCTGCATCAGCGCTTCAGGCATTCCATGCGACGGAGGTTGAATTCATGTATCCTCGCTAGCGGAGGACATTTTGAACATTTCCTGTAACAAAGTGTTTGAAGTCACGCTGGTACGTGGTGTTGCTGTGTGTTTCCATTCCATGATTACTGTAATTTGAAGAGAAGTAATAAAATGAGCTCTAACATGGAAAGTAAGCGTTTCTGGACACATGTCCCCATAACATATTTTATTTCTTTGTGTGTGAGGAATGTTTCCTGAAAGTTTGGCCGTACCTTTTTGTAACACCCTGTATAATGGTAAGACAGAGATTTTGGAACCAGGTTTTAAATTGTAAGACATTTACAGGGGCAGATGTGGACTCTGACCACAATCTATTGGTTATGAACTGCAGATTAAAACTTAAGAAACTGCAAGAAGGTGGGAATTTAAGGAGATGGGACCTGGATAAACTGACAGAACCAGAGGTTATAGAAAGTTTCAGGGCTGGTATTACGGTACGATTGACAAGAATTGGCGAGAGAATTACAGTAGAAGAAGAATGGTTACCTTTGAGAGATGAAATAGTGAAGGCAGCGGAGGGTCAAGTACGGAAAAAGACGAGAGCTGGTTGAAATCCTTGGGTAACAGAAGATATATTGAATTTAGTTGATGAAAGGAGAAAATATAAAAACGCAGTAAACGAAGCACGCAGAAAGGAATACAAACGTCTCAAAAATGAGATCGACAGGAAGCGCAAAATGGCTGCTCAGGGATAGCTAGAGGATAAATATAAGGCGTGTATCACTAGGGATAAGATAGATACTGCCTAAAGGAAAATTAAAGAGACGTTTGGAGAAAAGAGAACCACTTGTATGAACATCAAGAGCTCAGATGGAAACCCAGTTCTAAGCAAAGAAGGGAAAGCAGAAAGGTGGAAGAAGTATATAGAGGGTCTATACAAGGGCGATGTAGTTGAGGACAATATTATTGAAATGGAAGAAGAAGTAGATGAAGATGAAATGGGAGATATGATACTGCGTGAAGAGTTTGACAGAGCACTGAAAGACCTAAGTCGAAACAAGGCCCCGGGAGTAGACAACATTCCATTAGAACTACTGATAGCCTTGGGGGTGCCAGCTCTGACAAAACTGTTTCATCTGGTGAGCAAGACGTATGCGACAGGCCAAATAACCTGAGACTTCAAGAAGAATGCAATAATTGCAATCCCAAAGTAGGCAGGTGTTAACAGATGTGAAAACGTCTGAACTATCAGTACAATAAGTCACCGCTGCAAAATACTAACACGAATTCTTTGCATACGAATGGAAAAACTGCTAGAAGCCGACCTCGTGAAAGTTCAGTTAGGATTCCGTAGAAATGTTGGAACACGTGAGGCAATACTGACCCTACGACTTATCTTATAAGATAGATTAAGGAATTGCAAACCTACGTTTCTAGCATTTGTAGACTTAGAGAAAGCTTTTGACAATGTTGACTGGAATACTCTCTTTCAAATTCTGAAGGTGGCAGGGGTAAAATACAGGGAACGAAAAGCTTTTTACAATTTGTACAAAAACCAAATGGCAGTTTTAAGAATCGAGGGGCATGAAATGGAAGCAATGGTTGGGAAGGGAATGAGAAAGGGTTGTAGCCTATCCCCAATGTTATTGAATCTGTATATTATGCAAGCAGTAGAGGAAACAAAAGAAAAATTCGGGGCAGGAATTAAAATCCATGGAGAAGAAATAAAAACTTTGAGGATCGACAATGACATTACAGTTCTGTCAGAGACAGCAAAGGATCTCTCTCTCACAAGTGGCCACGTCCTATAGCAGGCCACTACCGGTGCTGCGCATGCCATCGGTTGCGGTCAGACAAAAAATGGTTCAAATGGCTCTGAGCACTATGGGACTTAACATCTAAGGTCATCAGTCCCCTAGAACTCAGAACTACTTAAACCTAACGAACCTAAGGACATCACACACATCCATGCTCGAGGCAAGATTGGAACCTGCGACCGTACCGGTCGCGCGGTTCCAGACTCAAGCAACTAGAACCGCTCGGCCACACCGGCCGGCGCGGTCAGACCAAACCACAAATTAAACAGCGTTTACCTGGTAAACCCCAGCTGTCGATGTCTCCGAAATATTCCCACAATCTTTCAGATTGATTGACTAATTAGTCAATCAATCTGACAGGGATTATATTAAATGTATACCCCATTGTGTGCAGCCAGTTTTTCTTTGCATCCTATTGGTGGATAGTAGGTCCGGTATATTTGGCGAGATACAATCCTGCAACCGCCTGGTTTTCAAACCCTGTTAAATTTTTTACCGTTGCCTCTTATTAGAGGATTCTAGCACAGTTGGTAGAAGTCCATTACGCTGGATATAGATGAAAAATTTAAAATTTAAACTCATTTGTATGAAATGTTCTGAAACATTTTGCGGGAGGTGCTTGACAGAGACGTACTCACAGTACAACAATCAAATATAATAAACTGATCAATCGGGAATATCACTTTGCGATTATAGCACTACAGTATTCCTAAATTGGTTCCCTCCAGTAGATCTGGAAGGACGAGGGACGGCCTGCTGCGTGATAGGATAGAGGAAACAACAAATACCTCTGCAAGACAAGCCGGCCGCAGTGGCCGAGCACTTTATTCCGGAACTGCGCGACTGCTACGATCGCAGGTTCGAATCATGCCTCGGGCATGGATGTGTGTGATGTCCTTAGGTTAGTTAGGTTTAAGTAATTCTAAGTTATAAGGGACTAATGACCTCAGATGTTAAGTCCCACAGTGCTCAGAGCCATTTGAACCATTCTGCACGACAGAGTCTACTTCACTGGATTGAGAAGCATTGAACCTGATACACTTAAACCACAAAGCAGTCCATAGCAGTAGCTGTCAAGGCTAGCCGTCAGAGATCTCTGAAACACTCGCAGATACTGCGTGCTCGTGTCCCAATGTCCACACACAGCATGCCAATCCCTTCATACTCCACCAGCGCCAGGCTCAGAGGTCGCAAAAAACTGTTACCACGAGCACAGCTGCGTACGTGGATGTGTGTGCATGCCAGAGTGCACCATCCCCAGCAATATAGACCGTCCAGGAATGATTGCAGTGGTAGGGATTTGGATGTTATCAATATGTCCAGCGCCAATATTTCTCAGTGATCGACGCTGATCGCTAAATTTTCAACGGAGAATACATGCAAAACACGCGATCGTGGAGACAGCGCAACGCATACTATTAGTCGACTATTCAGCTATTCAAAGGGCGCCGTAGCTAGGACATGGGACATGGCCCTGCAGCTACGACAAGAACCGACTAGCCGGCCAGCCAGAACTTTTCTTACGAGCCGCCGCTCGCGAGAGCCATAAGCCAGAAATGTCCATTCATTCTGGCCACAGGCAACGTCCTCCATGCGCCACACACGCCAGACGATCTCCTCCCAGGAAACCAGCCACATACATATCACTGTAATTACAATTAAATGTTACCATTGCATCCACAGTCTGATGATATTCGACAATAAGCAAAGCATCGGAAATAGCTCCTCCTAATGGCTGTGGCTCTGGAAATATCAGTTTCCATGTCCTTCTTATGACTGGACGTAATTTTCCACGTAAAATCATTCACCTCCCCTCCTCCACTCTACAGCTTTCAGTGCGTTGAAATCGCAATCTCTCACGTCAGATCCATACATCCCTTATGACTGCACATAGGTATTGTCTTCGCACATGTCTGAACAATGACCAAAGAAACTTTACACCGCAATATAAACTTTATAAGCCTGCTGATACAGCAAACCTATCACACATCCCTTTCTAAGTATAATATACAAGTCAAAAAAGTTTTACTTCACCTCGGTTCCCTTTAGTTCCGGAAACTGTACAGAAAATTGGAATAGAGATCAGCATGAACATCATTTCCGCCCTTATTTTCGCTCACGAAAACCACACATTGCATGTTGTACCAGCACAAAGCGAAACCTTCAGAGGTGATGGTCCAGACTGATGTACACACTGGTACCTCTAATACGTTGTAGCACGTCCTCTTGCATTAATGCATATCTGTATTCGTCGTGGCAAACTATCCACAAGTTCATCAAGGCACAGTTGATCCAAATTGTCCCACTCCTCAACAGCAAATCGGTGTAGATCCCTCATAATGGTTGGTGGGTCACGTCGTCCATGAACAGCTCTTTTCAATCTATCCCAGGCATGTTCGACAGGGTTCATGTCTGGAGAACATGCTGGACACTCTAGTCGAGCGATGTTGTTATCCTGAAGGAAATAATTCACAAGATGTTCACGATGGGAGCGCGAATTTTCGTCCATGAAGACGAATGCCTCGCCAATATGCTGCCGATCTGGTTGCATTATCGGTCGGAGGATGGCATTACGTATCGTACAGCCGGTACGGCGCCTTCCATGACAACCAGCGGCGTACGTTGGTCCCATATAACGCCACCCCAAAACAGCAGGGAACATCCGCCTTGCTGCACTCGCTGGACAGTGTGTCTAAGGTGTTCAGCCTGACCCGTTTGCCTCCAAACGCGTCTCCGATGATTGTCTGGTTGAAGGCATACGTGACACTGATCGGTGAAGAGAACGTGATGCCAATCGTGAGCGGTCCATTCGGCATTTTGTTGGGCTCATCTGTACCGCACTGCATGGTTTCGTGTTTGCAAAGATGGTCCTCACCATGGACGTCGGGAGTGAAGTTGAGCATCATGAAGCCTGCTGCGCACAGTTTGAGTCGTAACACGACGTCCTGTGGCTGCACAAAAAGCATTTATCAACATGGGAGCGCTGATGTGAGTGTTCCTCGAAGAGGTCTTCCGCTGCAGTAGTAGCCCTTGGGCGGTCTGAGCGGGACATGTCATCGACAGTTCCTGTCTCTCTGTAGCTCCTCCATGTCCGAACAACATCGCTTTGGCTCACTCTGAGACGCCTGGACACTTCGCTTGTTGAGAGACCTTTGTGGCACAAAGTGATAATACAGACGCGATCGAACCGCGGTATTGACCGTCTAGGCATGGTTGAACTACAGACAACTCGAGCCATGTACCTCCGTCCTCGTGGAAAGCCTGAAACTGATCGGCTGTCGGACCCTTCCATCTAATAGGTGCTGCTCATACATCTTTAGGCGTGCTTAGGGTCTTCTCTGAAGAGTTAAAGAGAATGTGTCTGTGATACAATATCCACAGCCAACGTCTGTCTTCAGGAGTTATGGGAACCTGGGTGAAGCAAAACTTTTTTTGATGTGTGTACTTCGCCAATAACTGAATGCTGTTGGCACCAAACAATGGATATCCAAGATGGATGGACATGCCTCATTTGTTTTTCTTGTGAGTGGTACCAGTACCTCATATGAAGAGACACATAATCGTTTTATAAGCAACCAGATGTTAAAAGCACAATCGCAACGACCATGTTACTGTCAGGCAGCATAAAAAGTGGTCTTCTTTCCATAGTCACACACAAGTATCGCTAACGATATCCATATTAAAAACTATATGTGCTTTATAAATGAAGTTATGGTACTGATATCGAATGAAGCGGTTTCCCACACAAATACCACGACATTGAATATAGATGGTGATCGCAGTGTGTGTACTAACAGACTGAAAGTGCGTATGCACGTTGCCAGTGGTTTGGGGTTTGTAATAAAATCAGCCTTATCACCGAATTTAGAAAGTGATTCAGCTAAGGAACGTGGTATTAAACTGATATTTGCAGCTTCCTCTTGCCGCTGCTAGATGTTTCCCACGCTAACAGACTGTACTTGCAACGCAGTCTATCTCGACACCGTGTAGACAGTGTGACAAAGATATTGTTATATACCCATGGGGTTAAAAGTGAGAGAGGACGATGATTGACTGAGAATGATCACATACAGTAGATGTCGTGCTATCACTTAAAATGCAATGCTAGATTGAAGCCATAATAAATGTACAAAATCCTACGATCAATAAACTGGCTATTCAGACCTGCAGTGTTACGTTTTCTGATAAAAATACTGTCTGCGATATGGAATCATGTCTCTCCATTCAACCACATACTTGCATCCTATGAGGATGTCCTTTAATCATTAGAGCCATTGTGAATCATATTCATGGTATTCTCATACCTCGAAAGGAGTCACTTTTTTCGAAACTATCCACTAAGGACTCCATACAGCAAAACTCCAGCGTAGTTTTATACAGTCGCCATGCATCTTGTAAATGTTCCTCAGTCTCTGCTCTGACGTCACTGCAACTTTGTCCATGTGATCGTTCCAGTTTAAAAATAACTGAGCGGAAGTCAGAGACCTTCTGCATCCCATGTATATACAGGGCGAGCTGAGTTAACGCGACAGGACACTGTTTCGACCATTCTGCGCAAATTAGAACATATCGTCATAGCACCGCCAACTGTGTTCAATGTGTAAGGCCATTGCAAAACCAAGTTTTCTACTGCAACATGAGGCAGTAGGAGAACGCCTTGTTTATTTTAGCTTGGTGCAGTTTTAATAACATCCAGCTTAATTTTTAACTTGTAATTTGAGTCTACATCTGAATCATATATTTTATTTTCCCACCACTAATTTAACTGATACAAAGAAGATATGTTCTCGAATTGCAGTACATATCTAATTTTTCCTATAAACTATCTCCTTTATGTCTTTAACAATTAATTCCGTTCCTTCTTGCAATTCTTCTAGCCAAGAGCACTCGGTGATTTTGATCATCTTATATTTTACATAACACTATGGTTGTAACACTCTACGACTTCCTGGGTGTACACTGCCATCTCTTCTGCTGCATATTATTATGCAGTTTTGTATAGAATTTTAAGTTTACAACTTTTCCAAACGAATACCATTAATACCATTATATGGATGATATTCCGCTGCTTTTAAGCTCTGTAACATGTTGTGCTGTTGCTAGGTGCACAATATCCAGACCACCGCATTTAGATACGATATAACCATCCTTAAGCAAATGCAGGTGGGACTGGAGTTTTATAAATAGATTTTTCGTTTGTGCTTTACTGTATTAAACGTTCTCGATGCCGACATTTCCTGTCAGTACTCTAACATACGACCACTTACCACTGCTATTTATAGTAAATGTTGATATCTTATATTTTTCATTTGTATCCAGACTTTTCCATACTTGGTGTTTAAAGGAATGTGAAATACTTTCCTGTAGATCTGCAATGTCGTCCCCTTTTTCCATTGGCGGTTTATACAACTCCTTTGTGGCAACTGTTTTCGCCATATACCCCAGCTTTCGTTTTTGGCTTCAACCTCCTCTATTCCCAGTTTTCCGTACAGTTAATACATTAACTGAACTTAAAGGAGTGATTTCTTTAAAGGAGAATAGGTCGGGTCTGTTTGGTATATTGGTTCTTTTTCTTAAAACTTATGGTCTACATTATTTGTGGGAATCTGTCCCAATTCAGCAATGTCTATCTACTACGATACTGTGAAGAACTATGTTCTGGATTGCGAGAAATGTGTTTCCCCTACTTTAATACAGCACTTCTGTGTAGTGCTTACATTGTTTTTGTTGGAGTCAGTAGTAAGAATTTCCACGTATTTTACAGGTAGATAATTAAAACTGTATGCAGACAGAGCGTAACTTATAAGCTTTTCTCGGTCTTGAGATCCCTGCAGACTTCTCTGCAGACCAATCAACTTTCGGGTATTCTTATTACCCCAGTAGACAAATTGCAAATGTTGTTAAACACCGCAAAGCAACTGTTCTGTAAGTTATTAGTTAGCTGAAACCACATGGGTGTGATTGGGACAGAGTACAGTGGAGCATATTGTAAATACTGTTTGTCAGAATTTAAAACACTTAAACTGTCTTGCACTGGGTCGAACACACTATCCATTCTGTAGTTGTATATTGTAGCCTCGAGCCTGGTAACATTATGTGCCTTAGCCAAAGAAGATGTAAAAGTGTTTCGTAGCCGCGTAAAATCTGTAAGACGGTTACCAATAACTTTGTGTACTTCTGAACTTGTGATTTTACATATAAATTTGTTATATACCTTTATTCTACAACTGGAGTTCATTCACTTTAAACAGTGTATTCCGGATGTCTTACCGTTGTCCACAATCACATTGCTGCTTCGGTGGCGGTCTCCTTCCATGCACAAGTCGTGAATTGATTTTAGGTAGTCACGCATCTCGATTTTATTAAAAATTCCAGGAAAGTCTTGAGTTACGTCTAAAACCAAATACGTAATAATCTTTTACAAGTAGCTGCTGCAATATTCCTGTCAACTCTTCCATTAAAACATCCAATTTAATATCGACTAATTCCAGTTTATGTGGTAGAGTCACAGGATTTTTATATTTCTTCTAAATGGGTTCCAGTGCTTCCTTACCGATTTTATCCAATATTTCTTCTGCTGTCACACTGTCGCTTCCATGCAGATGAACTGGTAGCTTCACTTTGACACTCTGTCTTGCAGTGACGACCTTGGAAAATTTACTGCGTAGGTAACAGCTAAATGAGCCACACATATCCTTCTTAACCTTACAGATCGTCCCTTCTCAAGCTACTCATGACAGTCCACTTGGCCAAGGAGTTTAACTATCACAACGTGATCGCAAAACGGTTCTGTGATTGGTGTAAGCACATTTAAATTCTTCTTGCTAAGAAGCGTATCATTCTCGGTGCAATTTATGATTCCAATATTAGAAACAATACTATCCAAGTTCTACAATGGTAACCATAAACCAAAGTGTTCTTCAGTTGATCTCCTCCTCCTCCCTAATAGCTGAGGCATGTGAAGCACTTTGGAGGAATCCATGTTGACACTTTCAACTACTACAGAAGACTGATCGGTTGGGATTGTCAAGCCTCCTTTTATACTCTAAAGACACAATATTGTTGCACTTCTGGTGACATGATCTTCCGGTCATACATTCTAAATATTATTGTACTTGCAATCCAATTGAAAACTCATAGCCAAATTTCGCTATTTTGTATGCAAGGTTTCTGTGGGAGGGAGGGAGGCTGCCCTTCACGAGTACCGTACTTATGTATGGGGAAATAGCGGAGGTCGAATCCAAAAAACGAAAGCTGGAGCATATGAGGAAAACAGCTGCCACAAAGAAAGAGCATACACTGCTACTTGAAAAAGAAGAAGCCATTGCAGATGTATAAGCAAAACTAACATATCACTTTAAACACAGAGTATGGGAAAGTCTGGATACAAGTGAAGAATATAAGATATCAACATTTCCTGTAAATAGTAGTGATAAGTGGCGGTATGTTGGAGTACCAGCCGAAAATGTCACTAAAGGACACACAAAAAATTTCTTTAAAGGTCCAGTCCCACTTGGATTTGCTTAAAAAGGATGGTTAGTAGTATCTAAATGCACTGGTCGGGATATTGTGCATCTAGCAATAGAACAGTCAGAATAACACTAAATGGTAATTTGTTTGCAAAGAGTTGTATACTTAAATTTTGTACGGAAATTCCACAAGAATATGCAAAAGAAGAGGTGATGGTGTACACCTAGGAAGACATGGAGTGTTATAGCCATAGGTTTATGCAGGAAGTAAAGGGCAAGATTAGAATCACTAAGTGCTCTCGGTTAGAAGAATTGCAAGCAACAGAATTAATTGTTAACTCCATAAAGGAGATAATTTACAGGAAAAAATTAGATATGTACTACAATACCAGGTGTTTCCTGAGGTATTGGGGTCAGGAGGGGGAGGGGCAGGGATGTGGGAGGTTTTCAGATGGTCAGATTATCCACAGAGGTTCATAAATCAATCCCACGAGGTCATAATCCACTTAGGGGAACAATAAGTTAGTGTCATAAATCAAACAGCTCTCACAATTTAATTAATTTGCACATCAATTCGATATCAAAAGTGGTTTAGATTAACCTTAAGAAGCTGTCAATCAAAAGAGAACAATAGGTTATGGGCTGACATCACCGATTTCGTATAAATGTACAGTATATGACCAGAAATGCAGACGACAGTAGTGCAGCTCAGAGGGCCAAACGTTTAGAAAAAATAGCATTTCTGGCACGGGGCCAGCAAGGCATGAGCTATTTATGTTAATGTAGTTTCCAGTCAAATGATGGCTCAGGGCAACGACAGTAATCGGAGGGACGTGGCATCAGGGCCTTATGTGGAAACATTTTCTTTTTACTTTCAATTTTTACGTCACTTACATTGCAAATAAACTGAATTTATGCTCAATGTATTGAATTTATTATTTTCAGTAAAGGCACGAAAAATTAGTTCCTTTCATAATATTACAGTTGATGATTTACACTAGCTGGTGTGAGTTTCATTGCAACAACGTGGGGACCTATTATTCGTTTCCAGCTGCCTAGGGCCACTCAAACATGAAAATGAAGCTATCGAAATACAAAATCCTGTACGCTTTTATTCCAATACTTTCTTGAATAGTCATTTCCAGAGTCCTCGCGAAAGCTGTAAGTACAATACTTTCTTGCAAATAATTTACAATTCCCAATTTTCGTTTGCCTTTTCAGGCCATGATTTCTCGAAGATATTAAGCCTCGACATACCAAGGGGAAAGAGGTAAGGGGGAGGGGGTGGAGGGTAAATGTGCAGTACCCTCACTTTTTGAAAATATTGTAGTCTAGTAAGTTACCTTGTATTTTTAAATTTTCAAGAGAAAATATTATCTGTTTTTAATAAATTCTACCAGATTTAATGAAGCTTTTAATGTTTCAGTTAAACTTAACCCAAAAATTTAAGTCTTCGTAGTAGAAGTTACTTTCCCAATGAATATCACGCACATCAATATTCCCTTAAAAAGTATGTTGTTAGAAAAATTCAACACAATTAACAAATTTAGCATTTTTAAATTTTTTTTTATGATGGGTGCAGTGTACCCATCCTTCCCTGTCCGCTCCCACCTCGGTAGCACATGTTATTGAAAGTGTGCTGATATTGCGAAGTGTGTGCTCAAAGATAATCTGGTGTTCTGGGCTCTACTAATACATGAGTACATCTATAAAAGTATGTTGTTGATATAAGTTACCAACAATTAACGGACTTTTTTTTTAATTTAAGGTTGGCATAAAATATCACCCACCTCCGCTCTCTGTAATGCACGTTATGAAAAATGCTTTGGTGTTGCTAGGGCCAATAAATACAATATATTGTTGCGGTTTGCATTGTAAGTAACGTAAAAACTGAAAACAGAAGAAACAAAAAGTTTGCATATTGGCAGTCGAACCCACGACCCCGGATTGAAGTTATCTACTCTTCCCGCTCCATCAGTCGATGGCCGGAAGATGCGCTAATGCAAGTTACTCAAACGTCACCTTACCCTTGCCAAAAAAAGGCTACTTTTTCTAAACGGTTGGCCATATGGAGTTACCACTCCTGCCACTTTTAGTTCTGGCCAAGCACTTCATACACGCGCGATCCCCTTGGTACACTTCAGTCAGAGGCGGCTAGTCAGCCAGCATTCGGAGTTATCTCGGAAAAAGGCTTGTTTGCTGACGCATAGTAACTGGTACGTTGTTTGTCCTACTGTCGTACACTTCCGCCCGCGTGAGTTTTGCACGGCACTCCCTGCAGATTGTAATGGCTCTTTATTTACGTGACCATTACGGGACTCCAACCCCAATTCTCGATACCAGTAATGTCGTACAACTTTTCTGCGAAGTAACAGACATATTTTTGTGACAATATTCACATTTGGTTTTATTAATGTATATGTACTCCGATGTATCGATATATTACAGTGAGATGGCTCGTGTGTGTATTCATTTCTGTGAGACTGTCATAATCTTTGACTTAATTGTAGCCGTTTTGGCGCGAATGCGCACAGAGCAGTCTTTGTTTCACTTTGCAGAAGGTAATTCGTTAGTTCGCTTTGTAAAAGAACAGTCAAGTCTTGTGTTTGGTTAAAGTGGAAATTAAATATATGAAGACTGATACAAAACTGTTTTCTTGATGATGTTACAATTAAGAAGAAGCATATGTGATATAATTGCGTAGGCTTCCGTGGCCAGAGTCAGTCGACATAAAAGTTTTCTGGCTTTGGTACCGCGTCATAATGTAAAAACTACTGCTGCTACAGAAAAACCAACGTTTCGGCCACGATTGCAGCGGCCTTCTTCTGGGTCTAATGGTGCGTTCTAGCTATGCAGTGTCCTTTATATTTTGTTGTTAATGTTCACTGCGCATGCCATTACGTCATAATTTTAAAATTAAACTTTCATGTCGAAGTATATGTGAATTTACAAGAAGTTTAATAAAAATGTGGATCGTGAACACCAAGTCAAAAATTATTTCTACCAAAACACTGTTCTGATCTGAGATTGTTTGATCATTAAGAATTTCCTGAGAAACTAATTTGATAGGTCTTCAAATATTGCTAAAATACAGATCTGGACTTTCTAGCAGTCAAAGTGGAATCACCCTGGAATCAACAAGATGAGCCGGGCGGAGTGGCCGTGCGATTCTAGGCGGTACAGTCTGGAACCGCGTGACCGCTACGGTCGCAGATTCGAATCCTGCCTCGGGCATGGCTGTGTGTGATGTCCTTAGGTTAGTTAGGTTTAAGTATTTCTAAGTTCTAAGGGACTGATGACCGCAGATGTTAAGTCCCATTGTGCTCAGAGCCATTTGAACTATTTCAACAAGATGAGCCATAACAACTTCGACGAAATCTACGTGGGAATCCATTCAAGATAAGTGCCAAAATTAATGACTTTTTTTTTTACAGAGTCTTCATTACTTCCATTCTGACGATACCATCCATAGTCAGTAACTTTGTTGTTGCTCGATAAAGAGAACATATGCTGCGTGAGCAACATTATCAATCTGATTTCTAACCTACTTTGCAAGTGGTGGTATTGTTAGAAGATGCAGATGGTACTTCATTTCAGTAACGCCCCCCGCACAACGTCTGCAGGCTGCCACCCAGTGCTTTCGGCCCGCCCTCCACCCACACACAGCAGCGCCCCGCTACTGCCGCTCCCAGCGGGGCACGGCGGACGTGTCAGCCTCCATAACGCGGCGTGGCGTCCCGGTGCTGACGTTCCGGCGCCGGACACGCGGCCAAAGCCGCGGAAAACCGCCGGTAATGGACGCGGCCGCGCATCGGCCGCCATTTCCCTTAATTTCCGCCACTCCTGCGTCGCTTCCCAAACGCGCGCATCACTTCGCTCACGGCACGTGTCCGACACGGCACTGCCGTTCCTTAGCGAACAAACTGATGGCAATGTACGAGGGCAACGACAAGAGCTGAACATTTTTGAGGGCGATTGCCAACAGCTGTTATCTTTTGCTCTCAATGCATGACGCAAAGCTCTTAAATTGTCTTTTGTTGTAACTCTCGTTTTAGGTTTATATTACCATTGCAATATCCGTATAATGAATCAAATACCTATAAATGAATAAAATCAACTAATTACAATGAAACGAACACCCTTAGCAGCTTACAGGCGTTGACGTACGTCAACGGGGACAGATGAAAATGTGTGTCCCGACCGGGACTCGAACCCAGGATCTCCTGTTTACATGGCAGACGCTCTATCCATCTGAGCCACCGAGGACACAGAGGAGAGCGCGACTGCAGAGATTTTTCTCTGGCACGCCTCCCGCGAAACCCACATTCTCAACGTATTGTCCCGCACTACATTCGTAGTGCCCCCGCCCATTATACTAATTACTCGCGGCGCGTTACCGATTCCCGTAAGAGTTCGGGCACTGTTTGTGCATTCGCACAGAAGATGGTCAAGTGGCCGGTGAGCCTTAACTATGTCCGAAAGAACAGATACCATCTTAGTATAGTATATATAGTGGCTCATGGGCGTGAGTATAATGGGCGGGGCACTACGAATGTAGTGCGGGACAATACGTTGAGAATGTGGGTTTCGCGGGAGGCGTGACAGAGAGAAATCCCTACAGTCGCGCTCTCCTATGTGTCGTCGGTGGCTCAGGTGGATAGAGCGTCTGCCATGTAAGCAGGAGATCCCGGGTTCGAGTCCCGGTCGGGGCACACATTTTCATCTGCCCCCGTTGACGTATGTCAACGCCTGTAAGCTGCTAAAGGTGTTCGTTTTATTGTAATTTCATTCTAACGAGCTGCATGGCCACCGATGGTATCAAAATCAACTCAGTTATACACTGCTCTGCGAAATTCGAGGACCAGCTAGATAACGTGACAGAACATATTAACTAATCGGTGGAAATGAACGAAAGTGTTGGCGACTAATGCGAGAGGACTTCGAGTCTTGCACAGAAAGTTGGACGTCACAGGCGATGAGGTCAGCGTGACAACATTGCCAGATGGGGCTGTCCCCGCAACACCAGCCAGTTGAAGGAACGGGAGAAAACAGTTGTGTTGGGTTGTTTGGGGGAAGAGACCAAACAGCGAGTTCATCGGACTATGGAAGGACGGGGAAGGAAGTCGGCCGTGCCCTTTCAAAGGAGCCATCCCGGCATTTGCCTGGAGCGATTCAGGGAAATCACGGAAAACCTAAGTCAGGATGGCCGGACGCGGGATTGAACCGTCGTCCTCCTCAATGCGAGGCTAGTGTGCTAACCACTGCGCCACCTCGCTCGGTGAGAAAACAGTATGTGTCAGTTAGAGGGCGGTTCGGGGTGCTGTGATGCTGTTCTTCACTACAACAGGGTCCAGAGGCGACATTTAGATGACTCAATTCGGGAAGAATCCTCAATAAACTGGAAAAAGGACGAGCGTAGCCCCGAGTTTGGTTTTGCCCAAAGCATTGTTTCACGTGCATGGGTAGTGCTCCGAACCACCGGCATTGCTGCTTGTAGGATAGAAGGTAGTCGACTACGGTCAATTACAGCATCGGATGACCTCTACATTGCGCAATAGGGAAGAAGGAACCCGCGTCTAACAGATACAGCAAATGCAACAACATTTAACAGGAGTGAAAGACACGCAATCTCTCGCTTCCTAGGGGCACGGCGACTGTATGGGGTGCGTCTTTTCCCAACAATGAGTTCCGTTGGCTCCGGCACATCGGAGGCATCGTTTGCGATGGTGCCTCGAGCGTACTGATTAGTCGAACGAGGATGCGCTTCTCGGATGAGAGCTGATTTAGTCTGAGTAGCGAATTTGGGCGGATCCTCATGCACCCAGGAACTTTGTCGGACACGATGGTTTTGCTTATTCAGGTGTTATGGTGTAGGGCGACATAAAGTTGCATGCTTGTACTCACATCCAAATCTATGGACACAGTACACTTACCTATCAGCGACACTGTGGAACTGTACTTCTTCCCCTTGTGCGTCTTCTCAGGGGTGCATTCGACCCTTACTTCATTCTTACGAATGACGATGCTCTACCGCACTGAAAGCAAGGTGGTGGAGCTCTTGGAACGAGGTGATATTCGACTTAAATCCCATCGCGAACGTCCGGGATTGGTAGGGGGGACTTATTGCAGCACGTCCACATGCAGAAACGGCCATTCAGCAGTTGTCAACCACACTTCACTTCTGCAGGAATGGGGCGCCCTATGGCCAATCCTTGGTCAGCATCGAAGCACATTTCAGAGTGCGCATTGCCCTCCGTGGTAATCACAACTCCAATTAATAACCGTGTCCCATCTCTCGTAATGTCCAAGGACCAACGGAAATGGTGATGGCTTCAGTGTAGTTACTGTACTGAGTAAAAGTGTCACTTCTCATCGTCTCATTGGAGGTTCTTTTTTTTTGCTTTTGAAAGGGCACGGCCGATTTCCTTCCCCATCCTTGATACAATCTGAACTTGCGCGACGTCTCTAATAACCTCGATGTTGACGGGACTTTGAACCCATTCTTCACCGGCCGGAGTGTCCGAGCGGTTCTAGGCGCTTCATTCTGGAACAGCGGGACTGCCACGGTCGCAGGTTCGAATCCTGCCTCGGGCATGGATGTGTGTGACGTCCTTAGGTTACTTGGGTTTAAGTAGTTCTAACTTCTAGGGGACTGATGACCTCAGAAGTTATGTCCCATAGTGCTCAGAGCCACTTGAACCATTTTTTAACCCATTATTCCTTCCTTCCAACATCTTTAATGACTTCACATTACTTGCAGAGACAGGTGACTCTCTGAACTATCAGATTTAAGTACTTTTGAGACATACTTCTAAAAATATTGACACAGGAAGCTTTGCCTCGTCTGAAATTTGTGAAAATGTCATGTCAAATTGTGAACGGAAGACACATCCCATTTCAGTATGCACTGATAGGTGTGCGGATATTTTTGATCAGATAGTGTACATTACCACTAGGAACTATCCTATCTAAGGATAATAATTACCTCTCTTTCTTTCGAAGTGCAGTCAGCTTCAGTGGTAGAGCTCTCACGAGTGCATCGCTAAGCAATTTAGGTGGGGCCTTAAACTGTCGGTCCTGTCGTGGCTGTTGCCCAAGTTACAGCGTAGTTTGCAACAGAATCACCGCAATATCCAACTCAGACCTTCCGCTTGGACCAGTAGTAAAGGTCTAACATTAGTTCTGGGCCTCACACAACAGATTTCACCTGAACTATCTCCACAAACTGCTAACAAGAACAAAAAATTATAATCTATCCCAGGAAACCACAAACGTTCTGACCTGCCGCACACTATAATTGGTTGCCCCCTTGCGTTACTGACATACACTGGGTCGGTATCCTGAATATGTTTAAATGAGCCCTCTAGGATAAACAATGGAATTTGTAACCCTCTCCGGCCACTGTATCCTAAATGATGTCACCGTTTTCTGTAATAGAATGAAGCGGAGCACTGGATGAAGCAGGTCTGAAATTTCCCAGCAACCATTCAGATTTAAAGAAAAGCAAATGCAGAGCTCCCCATTCTGGCCCTGATGAACCAATCGGGATCAACTAACCACCGTGGCATCCTCTGGCAGTGACGTCAGTGGAGGCGGTATGGGATGGGATATGGTCAGCACAGAGCTCTTGACCTTCGAACCACTAATTATCACTCAAGTAGCTCCTGAATTAGTACCACGAGACTGAGTGCACACCGTTAGAGTCCTGTCAACAAGTAAACACTCCTGGCATTAATCCAACTGGATGTTCCGCTGACCACTACGCTGCAGATGCTGACCCATTCTGATTCAGGTTTCTGCAACATCCCTCTACCACTAAAATAATAATGGTAACTACTTGAAATGAGGAGCGTAACAGAAAGAAAATGTTAAAAGTCATAGGGAGAACTGCCCTCGATAATCAGGATTTGGAGATTGAGTCACGGTCTGACTCACAGTTTTAATCTACCAGGATGCAGACCCGCATTTGCGTGTGGGTATCCAGGCTGCAGCTTTAACTTACAGTGGAACATGTACGTTTGTTTTATTAGTGTGGTGCAGAGCTTCGTTTAATTTGAAGATACATATACGCTACTGTATTTTATACGGTGTTATTCGACTTTGTTTCAGTAGCTTTCATTCTCTAATCTCATCATTTCCTTAAATCGTAAATTGTTCAGTAAAATTTGTACAGTTAAATAATGAGACTTAAGTGCTTTTACTCTCAAAATAGCTTTTTTTATTTTGAGTGACGATTCTTATGACCGTTTTAAAGTGATCCTTCATGAATTCCTCCTCCGTGCCAACTTTTTCGTCTCAGAGTATGAACTGCACCCAACTTCCTCAATTATTTGTTGGACAAATTACAATCTCAATCTTACCCTACAGGTTTTATCCTTCACAGGTCCCTCTAGTGCCACGGAAGTTATTCCGTGTTGTCTTAGTAAATGCCCTATAATCTGGTCTTCTCGTCTTGTATATGTTTTTCGTACTTTCCTTTTTTGCCCATTCTGCGGAGAGCCTCCTTATGACCTACTTTATCGGACCGCCATTTTTTAACATGCTTTTACAGCACAACATGTCAAACGCTCCGATTTTCTTCTGTTCCGGTTTATCCACAGTCCGCGACTTCTTCCCCACATTAAGGCTGTTGATACATACTAGCAGTCTTCTGATGGCCAGAAATGGACCCTTTGCCTGTGCAGGTCTGTTTTTACGTCCTTGTTGCATTGTTCGTTTTGTATTATTTTGCTTCAAAGGTGAGAGAAGCTCTTAACATCGTCTACTTCCTAGCCCCAATTTGGGAGTGAAGTTTATCAATAGCCTCATTACTGCTCCTCCTCATTAGTGCCTTCTTTCTTCGGTTTACCCTGTATCCATATTTTGAACTCACTGGACTGTTCATTTTGTTCAAAACGGCCCATAATTATTTACTTTCAATGAAGATAGCAGTGACATCAGCGAATCTTATCACTGCCACTCATACACACTAAACCTTAATCTCCCTCTTGAATTTTTCTTCTGTTTCCATAATTGCTTCGTCGATGTATACATTGAACAGTAGCGACTGCAACCCTGTCTTGGACCCTCTTGAATCCAAGCACTTCGTTTTTAGCCTTCCGTTCATGTACATGTTGTATGTTATTTGGCGTTTCCTATAGCTTACTCGTATTTTTCTAAGGATTTCAAACATCTTGCTCTATTTTACATCGACAGACTTTTCCCCTGGTCGATAGATCCTATAAATCTGTTGTAATTTTCCGTTTGTATTTCTTCCATTGAGAACCGCAATAGCAGAACTGTCTCCCTGGTGCTCTTACCTGACACCCAAACTGATCGTCTTCTAACAGATCCTCGATGTTCTTTTCCATTATTCTGTTTATTATTCTTGTCAGTAACTTGGTTGTATGGACCGTCAAGCTGACTGTTCGATAGTTTTTGCATACATCTGTCATGGTTATTTTTGAGATTTGGTGGATGATATTTTTACGTTTGTCTGATGCTATGTCTCCAGACTCACAGATTATACACAAAAACTTGAAGAGTTCCTTATTTACCACTCCCACCGCCCACAATGGGTTCAGAAATTCCAAAAGAAATATTGGGTATATGTTCTACCGTGTTTGATTGCCAGTCTTCCAGAGCTCTACTGTACTCTGACCCTAATACTGGAGCGACATTACGAGCACATTTCGCTTTGCGACATCAATCCATTTCAAGGCGAGTACTTTGCCATTACATTGGTGTTCTCCTGAAATGTGTGTTGGAAGGGAAAGCTTCGCATCCTGCTGACATGTTCAGGTCGACCTGTGGTGGTGTCCTTTTGTTACGGACATGCCGCCATTGCTACCAGAAGTTCCTAACTCCTCCAGTTATGTTGATCTCCGTCGCCTTTTAGCATCTGGCGGAGCTTCATGTGTCTCAGGTTTGTGGACAACGCATTTCAAACTCACTTAAGTTATAAACTAAAGTAAAGGAATCCTTCTGTGCAAGGTTAAATATTTTGTACATAGCCATTACTGTCACACGTACAAATCATCCCCAACACAGTTCAGATTAATGCACTTGTAACTGCAAGGAACCAGATGATGGCAGCATTCAGCTAAAAGCATTGTGCTAATAAATATTAGTAAGAAGTAACTAGAGCAGTATAAACTGTTTCATACGTTTTTGATACTGTCGCTAAAACCTCAAAGGGTTTCAGTGTCTATTTTGACCCACTAGGAGCTTTGATGGCCTATAGTTTTGAAAATATTTGGTTTTAATAAATTGCTTTCATTGATTTTGTTTACCCCTTAGTGAAGTATATTCTGACAGGAAAAAAAGTATTTTGGAGCTTTTATTTGGCATCCACGGAAATAATACTTCTCAATCCGTTCGTGTCTTTTTAGACCCTGTATATTTTAACCTTCAATAGTACAGAAAATTCTGACGAGAGTCAATTTACCAACAAGGGAACGTGTATGGGTGCAGTAAGGTGGGTATAAAGAAGTGAATTCATTGTCATTTTGAACAACAGAATGTCTATTTCTGTGGAAAGGAGAGCAGGGAGGTCATCGTTTTTTCCTGTAACCGAATCAGTTTGTACAGTGATTCACTTCCATTCAGGTCACTAGGTTTCTGCATTAACAATTCATACATTTTGTAAGTTTTTTCCTCAAGATAATGGTCTCTTTCCAAGATGAAGAAATAACTGGCACAGTGATGAACACAAATGATAGTGGTGTAGTAGTTTCGCAGAATGAAGCTGGTGTTTCGGAATGCCGTTCTTCTTCTTCGCTAGAAGGCGCGAATGATACACCAGAACAGAAAATAGTAAGCAACTCAGTTATGATGTCAAAGTATAAATAAACTGAATAGAAGATAATGGCTACCTAACTTGGACAGCATGTAGCAAGTAATTTAGTTCGTCTGGCTCCAGGACCAACAATGTGTGCCACTTCTCACATTAGAAATGAGTACTCAGCTGTTCCTTCCTCCATCAATTCCAAACATTAAGCTCACCTATTCTAGGAATACGTTAGTATAAAGATAAATGAAAAAAATAAGATGTTCTTAACCTTGATGCTTGCATAGGTCTGTTGTTAATAGGAGGTGTTTATAAATCACTTGACGAGTTTACTGAAAGTTTATAGGACGAGTACAAACGTCACTCAGTTTTCACAGTTACAGTGTCACTACAAATGTTCAAAAAGATATCAAGGGTTATTCGATTTGATGACCATGAGACAAGACTATAAAGACGTGAGCATAATAGGTTTGCCCCCATAAGGGATTTGTGGGAGAAATGAGTAGAGATATTACCTAAATTATACAATCTCAATATGTTTGTTAGAGTAGACGACAACTTCTTGCATTCAGGGGAAACTGCCCTTTCTGCCAACATGTCTACTAAACCGTCAAAGTATGGCATCAAGTTTTGAGTACTGTGTGACAATGGAACAAGTTATGTATGGAATTTTCAGCCATATACTGGAAAACGACCAGGTAGTGCCACTGAAAAGAACCAGGGTCTAAGGGTTGTAACTGCCTTATGAATTGAAAGTGCATAACATTATCTGTGACAACATGTTCACCTCCTAAGAGTTAGGATAAGTGTTAATGAAGAGAAACATGACAATGAATGGAACTGTGCGAAAAAGTAAGCCTTCCATCCCTCCATAAATTATGCATACCAGGGGGGACTCTTAACTATACATCAACGTTTGGTTTGACAAATGACACACCGCATGTCTCATACATCCCAAAGAAAAACAAATGTGTGATCTTGCAGTACACTCTGTACCACGATTCAAAAGTCAGTGATGACACCAAGATAATGCTAAGAAAGGAGCTGTGGACACACTAGACAAGATTGTGGTGAATTATACAATAAAGAGGAAGGCAAACAGATGGCATGTTGTTGTGTTCTCAGATATCATCGACATATCTGCATATGACTCTTATGTAGTATACAAGGCATTTTAGCCCCAATGGAAAGAAAACACCCTATAGTCAAAATGTGTATTCCTGTAAACTCTTGGAGAGCACATTATTGATGGGGATACGAAAAGACGAGGACATCTTCCAAGAGAAAGTGCTGCAAGAGAACGTATGTGGAGAAGAAAATCGTTTGATTCTTTGCTCTCCACATCGGAAGAAAATGATCCTAGGAGTCAGAAGAGTGGCAGATAATATCTATATGGAAACGATGATAACACAAGTTCAGTTAAATGTGTTGAGCACAAAAAATTCACTTGCAAGAAACATCTCACTTAAACATGGAAAAAGTACTATTACAAGTTAGGCATAGTGTAGCAAAACCAATACGCACATAATTGTAATATTCGACTGCTGTATTGTTATAGTATTCTGTTACGCTGCTTTAATGATTAATATGTTGTGTTTGTTGTTGTGGTCTTCAGTCCTGAGACTGGTTTGATGCAGCTCTCCATGCTGCTCTATCCTGTGCAAGCTTCTTCATCTCCCAGTACCTACTGCAACCTACATCCTTCTGAATCTGCTTAATATATTAAATTATCTAAATAATCGCTTTATTTGTGATTTAAATACACAAATGTGTAAAGGCGTTATCTACAGGAAACAGAAAAAACTGGGCTACTTTGGCCCGAACATCTTAAGTATACACTAATGATGCATAACATTATGACCTCCTGCGTAATAGCTTGTTTGTACTTCTTTGGAACGAAATACATCACTGATGCTGCGTATCAGGGATCAGACAGTTCGTTGGTAGGTTTGTGGAAGCATGTGGCATGTGGCATGTGTCTAGATGTCTATGCACAGGTCAAGTAATTCGCGTAAATAACGAGCCGCTGAATTGCTTACACAGTGATGGCGTCAGATAGCGACCCACAAGGGTTCCACAGGATTTACATCAAGTGAATTTGTTCGCCAAGACATCAGCGTCATACCACAGTGGTACTGAGACGCACACAGTTATTCAGGTGAAAAATGACAAAGCCGTCGGAGAAAGGATGAAAGGATGCAGGTGGTTCGCAACTGTCAGCGTGTCTTCAATTATTACCTTTAGTCCCATGCAAGAGAAGGAGAAAGTCTCACATTGCATAGTACTCTTCTGATCAACCTGCGTCGGTGGCGCGACGCACGTTCCGAGCCGCCGTTCACCTCGATGACGGCGTTTGTGGAGACGACCATCGACCTAGTGCAGCAAAAATGTGATTCACCCGAAGAGCTGATACGTTTCCATTGATCGACAGTCGAATCCCGATTATCCTGTGCCCACTGCAATCGTAGTTGACCATGTCGTTGGGTCAAAATGTAACCACGGTGGGGGAGGTCTGCTGTGGAGCTCCTTGTTTAACAATGTACTGTGAACGGTGTACCCCAAAGCACTTGAGCAGTGGCCAGAATTGTGTTCTTTCGGCAGAGATGAGCCATGTCATCATCTATCCTACTTCATAGAGCAGACGAGGCTCTGAACCGCACTTCCAATGAAGAGTCGTCGATGTCCAACCATTTAGCGCCTTGTGGTGGTTTCACTGTCCTTCTACCTCTTTCTCTAGATGTTGAAAAGTCTCCGTGAAGTCGTTTCATAAGACGCTTGTCGAATTCGGTACAAATTATTCACTTTACTACCTGCTTTTAGCTCAATTCATGAACTCTTCCAGAAGGACTGAGCGCTCAAATAAGGCCTATTGAATATTCAATGTGTGTTTCAATGTGGGGTTTCGGTTTTGTTTTGTGGGAAACGATGAGTTGGTCATCGTCTGCTGGGAGCAGACGATGTTGCTTCTCGTTCGAAGGAGTGCACAGGATGACCAATTTAGGTTTCCAATATCTGAACAGAGAGGTTTTCCCATCTTAGTCGAAGGCTGTTTTTGTGTGTGAGGTTGGTGACGGAGGGCTACCCCTCTGGTAGCTTCCGCTGCACGGGGTGCTAGGTAATCTCGAAAGAGAAAGGGGCACTCTTCGTTGAACGCTTGGTGAGTACGGATCGTAGCTCTTAAGGGGGGTTTCAGGTGATAGGAAGCAGGTTGAGTTAGGAATTCGTTATGTTTAACTGTTGAAATACTAAGAACTTCAACTTAACTGAAGCGTGTGAAGCGAGTTATTTTTCCGACTGTGCCATAATTATGTTGCTTCAAATAGGCAATTTTTGGGTTTTTGAATTAAAAGTGTGGAAGTTACTTTGTTCATTTTGAACAACGATGAAGTAGAATTTCAAACGGTAAATCTGATTAGGAAAAGCTGGTTAGGATCACTTCAACCGTACTTGAGTGCAATACTGTGTCGAAGCGAGCATGCTTTTTAATGATTTTTAATCTTATATTTTGTGGAAGTTGTTTTTGTCTTTGTGTGTCAATTTTGTGCCACGTGTTTGGTAATCAGTGACCCTTCTGGTCCACCACGGCACCGAAATAGGTTTTATTTTAACAGGTTGCTTGTTTAATGAGCTATACTTTCTGCAAGAATATCTGTTCTTTCGTGCGCTTTCTACAAAGCAGCACAACAGATTGATTCGGAATGCACCACGTGCTCTAGTTCGGCCGTTTGTAAGCAGCAGACGCTGCTAGTATGTTGAATAATTATCGCACAACCTCGTGCATTGGTTAAACCTCTGTCCAGAATAGTGCATGCGTAGAATCGTAATGCGAATCTCACTGAGATATTTTCATGGTATGAACGCAAAGAAGATGATAGTATCATTGTCTCCCACCCCCGTTTTCTGTGTTTCTTCTTGCTGTAGTTAAATTGTGCTCTGTTACATTCTCAGGTAACTCTTACTTAAATATTTCTAGTCAGGCACCAGTCATGTGTAGTTAGGATGTGCAACCAAATACTTACATACAATAAATAATCTACATGAAAGATAAATTCTGTGGTGTTGATTTTGCCCATTTACTCCGATTTCCAATCCTGAATGAATCAAGTTGGTCCATGCTCGACATGGAGTGCTATTTATCTGGCTACTCAAAGAAATTTGCATACTTGTGTTTTACAGCTCCGTTTTTCTCTTAATGGTTAGGAAGAGCTTGGGCTGGTGGCGACCCCGAATTTTTATCATTATTTGTGTGAGAGAAGCAGCTATAAATGTGAGATAACGTATGTGGCTCGATGAGAAACGTCGTAAAGATAGTAATACGTTACAATGTTCACGACAATAGCGCGTGAGCATTCCACCAGCTACGCCGTTTTCGAGATACTCGTTCACAGTCTCTGCGAAATAATAATCTGCTCTTTGGCAAAGGTCCTTATCTCAACGGATTTTTTCATTTGCAGCCCATATCTTCGCTAGAGTGATCTCCTGTCCGAGTCTGCTACGCTTGCATACTTTTGTTGCAGCGTCGCCACCAGGCGGATTCCAACGTCGCGATGGTTAGTGGTCATATTGTTTTGTCTCGTCAGTGTATATGCAAAATAAACACTGTAGTAAGGTTCATTAGTTCCATACAACATTGATAAATGTAAATTTTTTATTTTAGTTTTTCGTTGGATAATCTCGCAGACTGCAGAGAGAACGGACCAATCTGGATGTTAAATTCTTTATGTGAAGATCATAAAACTAGTACGTAATACAAAAGAAAATAGCCAGCGTCAGTCACGTCTAACATGTTCTGCCGAAAGAGAGAAGTGGATCCACTTGGGCTTTAGTGAGCTATTCAGTAGCGAGTGACGTCTGCCTACGACAGCGAATGCGGAACGATGCGCGGTGTCGGTGGCGTTGGCGGTGGCTCCCGCAGTTATTTTAGCGACGGCTGCTCTCCCGGATCGGATTTACGGTTTTCCCCAGTGACACGCACTGAAACTGAGCCAAAACTGGGTAAACCACGGGAGCGAGGAGAGAAGAGGCTGGCCGCGGACAGCCGTCAGCTGGGCAGCTTGTAGCGCCGGGGGCGGCGCAATAATTCAGCCGCTCGGGGGCAGGGGCCGGGGCGCGCTTGTCCTGTCGCCGAGCACTGGGGGCTGGGGGCGGAGGCCGGCTTTTCCACCAGACTGTTTAACACTTCATCGTTGTTACAGCTCGGCAGCCGACTGTAATCGGACTAGGGCTAATTCTGATTGCGCAGCGGAGTGACAAGAAGTCACCAAGGGACAGACAGAATTTGGGACTCTCCAGCAAGTAGCCATCACAGGCAAGGGCTAATAAAGCGCAAATACGATTCGAGTTTCATTTTTACATTTAACTGAGAGCGTTGTAATCAGAGGTCATCAACCAAACGGAACATATTCATCGGCACTTATTCTTATAGTTTCCAAATCGAATACCTTGTAGAATTCTTCTCTTTACCCCGCTTATAACATTTGTAAATTTACGTTAAGCTTTTGACAACGTTTACTGCAACACACTCTTTGAAATTGGGAGTACGAATAAAAAACAGGGACTAAGAGGTTATTCGCAACTTGTACAGGAACCAGGATGTAGTTACAGGATCGAAGAACATGAAAAAAAGAAGCAGTGCATGAGAGGGGAGTGAGGTAAATTGGGCAAGCAGCAAAGGAAACTATTCAGCAGTTTGTAAGAGGAATTAAACTTCAGGGAGATGAAAGAAAATCTTTTAGGCTCGTCAATGACATTGTAGTTTATCAGACACAGCAAAGAACTTGGAAGAGTAGTTGAATCTGTCCGGAGGAAAGGTTATAAGGTGAACACAAAAAAGTAAAGCAGAAGTAACAGAATGCAGTCGAAGTAAATCAAGCGAGGGTGATCGAATTAGATTATGAAATGACATACTAAATGCAGTCGGTGAGTTTTGTTACTTGTACAGTACACAGGGTGATTCAAAAAGAATACCACAACTTTAAAAATGTGTATTTAATGAAAGAAACATAATATAACCTTCTGTTATACATCATTACAAAGAGTATTTAAAAAGGTTTTTTTTTCACTCAAAAACAAGTTCAGAGATGTTCAATATGGCCCCCTCCAGACACACGAGCAATATCAACCCGATACTCCAACTCGTTCCACACTCTCTGTAGCATATCAGGCGTAACAGTTTGGATAGCTGCTGTTATTTCTCGTTTCAAATCATCAATGGTGGCTGGGAGAGGTGGCCGAAACACCATATCCTTAACATACGCCCATAAGAAAAAATCGCAGGGGGTAAGATCAGGGCTTCTTGGAGGCCAGTGATGAAGTGCTCTGTCACGGGCTGCCTGGCGGCCGATCCATCGCCTCGGGTAGTTGACGTTCAGGTAGTTACGGACAGATAAGTGCCAATGCGGTGGCGCTCCATCCTGCTGAAATATGAATTGTTGTGCTTCTTGTTCGAGCTGAGGGGACAGCCAATTCTCTAACATCTCCAGATACTGTAGTCCAGTTACAGTAGCACCTTCGAAGAAAGAGGGACTAAAAACGTTATTGGCTGAAATGGCACAGAAAACGTTCACCTTCGGCGAATCACGTTCATACTGAGTTGTTTCCCGCGGATTCTCAGTGCCCCATATACAGACATTGTGACGGTTGACTTTCCCGTTAGTGTGGAAAGTTGCTTCATCACTAAACACAATCTTTGAAACGAAAGATTCATCTGTTTCCATAACTAACCTTTTTCATAGGACTCTCCATACAGTTGATTGTGGAATTTGCAGCTCTCTGCTAGCTCTGCGAGTCGATTTTCCTGGGCTGCGAACAAATGCTTGCTGGATGCGTGCTACATTTTCATCACTCGTTCTCGGCCGTCCAAAACTTTTCCCTTTGCACAAACACCCATTCTCTGTAAACTGTTTATACCAACGTTTAATACACCACCTATCAGGAGGTTTAACACCATACTTCGTTCGAAATGCACGCTGAACAACTGTCGTCGATTCACATCTGCCGTACTCAATAACACAAAAAGCTTTCTGTTGAGCGGTCGCCATCTTAGCATCAACTGACGCTGACGCCTAGTCAACAGCGCCTCAAGCGAACAAATGTACAACTAAATGAAACTTTATAGCTCCGTTAATTCGCCGACAGATAGTGCTTAGCTCTGCCTTTTGTCGTTGCAGAGTTTTAAATTCCTAAAGTTGTGGTATTCTTTTTGAATCACCCTGTATAATGAAGAAAGGGAATATAAAATGCAGACAGCGTTCCTAAAAAAATCAGAATCTGTTAATGAATAATATAAATTTATGTGTTGGGAAGTGTGTTATGAAGATAATTGTCTGCAGTGTAGGCATGTACGGAAGTTAAACGTGGACGGTAATTAGTTCAAACATTATGAGAAGACAATTTTTCAAATGTGGTGTTACAGAAAAAAGATGAACATTCTATAAGTAGTTCGTGTAGTTAAACCAACTGGTGAAAAACGAGATTTAGGGCACATTTCGATTAAAAGAAGGATGGAACACATTCTGAGTGATGAAGGGATGCTCAGTTTGGTAATGGCGGGATGTGAGGGGTAAAAATTGTAGATGAAGACCAAAGAATGAATACAGTAAGCATGTCCAAATTGATGATGGTTATAGTTGTTCTTGGACATAAAGAGGCTCGTACAGGGTAGACTAATGTGGAGAGCGGCAGCTAATCACTCTTCAGCCTTCCGATGGAAGAGTACAACAGCAACTTCGTTTCTACGCTCTTTTTATTTATTGTTACTTCTTTCCCTCGCAAAGTAGCACTGGAAGCGGTACACTGCGTACATTCATGAAAAATACACGAATACGTTCAAAGACATTAAAACACCATAACGTGTACATGTCTTTAAATTATTGAGAAGGGCGGTTTTAAACAGCGGACTTCAAATAAAAAAATTATTGTCTTCTAAAGTAATAAAGTATTAAAAGTATTCTTTTTTAAAGTATAATAGAAATTTCTCTTGCGCTAGGCTGTAGGGAGTAAGCAACAGGTGAGAGAGCTTGTTGTGAGAGAGTGTTCTGGAAACGATGTAGCATGGAAAGGATGAGAAGGATCCCGAATAATTTTTTCCAAAGAGAAACAAGGAAAGTGAGGAGAAGGGGAATTCTGACATAGAGAGTGGAACAGAGTGTTCCGTTACTGCGTGAAGAATTGGTACATCTCTGAACACACTGCATGACCAGTTAGAGGGAGAAGGTTAGGGTTTCGCTGGGAAGACAGTTTGTGTCTTTCGTTGTATGAACCTATTGGTACGGGCATGGCAGATTACGGGGATGATAGACATGAAGCGACGGAGTGGTTGGTGTCAAATCTGCAGAAGGTATAGGAAATTCGGAGGTGCTCAGTGTTGGAGAGGAAAGAGACGAAATTAATAATTTCATTCAGGCGTCGAGTGTTGGGGTACCACCATTTCACCCTTAATTTATCGATCGAAAATCTTTTACACTTAGTAAATTTTTTGGCTGCCAAATCGAAACTCAATTAATTCTTATTTGGAAGGGAATAATTTCTGTTTTAATCGAAACAGCATATTTTAAATATCAGAAATTAATTTCTTCAGTGTGGAGTACATTAGTGATTCAAAGTTAAATGAAAGTACAATTATGGCAGATTGGCTGTGCGCATCCTCGTATACTGTTTCTTTAAACTAGTGATGACGAGTGCTAATAAAGACAGCGATACCCAAACAAATAGACTACTAAAACTTCCTGGCAGATTAAAACTGTGTGCCCCACCGAGACTCGAACTCGGGACCTTAGCCTTTCGCGGGCAAGTGCTCTACCAACTGAGCTACCGAAGCACGACTCACGCCCCCTACTCACAGCCTTACTTCTGCCAGTACCTCGTCTCCTACCTTCCAAACTTTACAGAAGTTCTCTCGGGCACACAGTTTTAATCTGCCAGGAAGTTTCATATCAGCGCACACTCCGCTGCAAAGTGAATATCTCATTCTGGAAAGAGACTACTGTCTTTCACAGTTTGTGAAAAAGTACTTCTAAAATATAACAGTTCAGAATACCTTACATACCATTTCGGACTACAGGATTACCACTTGTGTTCTAAGAACGCAGACGAAATAATACCAGTAACATTGCAACATCCAAAATAACATGCCGAAACCGCATAGACATGGGGTAATGCAGGAAACAGCACAAAGGAGAGGACCGACTGCAGAAATGTTTGGCGTAGCCTCCACTTTCACGCCCTTCTACCTCTCTATGAATAGGTCATTACAGTAGCAAGCACAAGCACGGATCAGAAGATAACAAAAAAGAATAACAGATATGTCCTTTTCAAAGGGACCATACCAGCATTTACCTTAAATGATTTAAAAACGTAAATCTGCGTCGCAGTGCAAGAATTTGAAACCTATTTACCCTGAAGATCTCTAAAAGGGTATTTTACATTAACCAATGGAATGTTTTGTAGACGACTAATTGTAAATGGCTATTTTTTGTTATTTACAAAAAGATGGTTCAAATGGCTCTGAGCACTATGGGACGTAACATCTGAGGTCATCAGTCCCCTGAAACTTAGAACTGCTTAAACCTAACTAACCTAAGGATATCACACACATCCATGCCCGAGGCAGGATTCGAACCTGCGACCGTGTTATTTACAGCTTGTAATATGTAAATGTATAACTGACAATCTCAGTCAAGCAACACTTCTGGAATCGAGACTGTGACGTAACACGTAAATTATTTCAAGTCACGTCTCTTAAGTACGTTATATTCCAGAAAATTTTAGAAAATGGTTTTGGTAGGGAAAGTGAAGATACTGAATTTGATTCTGGAGTCTCGCAAATGTGTTTACACTCTTAAGAATGATCGAAAATCAAACTGTACCCTGATCAGCTGCTGCGTTAAGTCTTTATTATTGCTACCTATTTCGAAAATCACAAATCATCATGCGGTACAGGAAGTTTTTCCGTCACAACATCTTTGTGGGTGGACACTTCATGTTCAGTCCCAGTCAATATAAAGTTAAAAATGGAAAGTGGGAAGCAGGAAATTGAAATACAAAATTTTTAAACATTCTTTGAGAAATTCAGTGTTTCAGTAATACGATATTTCAATGCATCAAACCTATTTATACTTCCAAAGGGTGGTAAAAACAACGATGTCAGACTCTGTACCAGTAATACAGGTTTTCCAAAGCAACTGATCGTGGTGCATGTTTCTCGTTAACTATCTTCATAGTGTTGGGCTTTACTTGCTGAAAGTAGTGTTAAAAAGGAGTTACTGCATTCTGCATTCCACATGGTTGAATGTAATGGCAAGTATCCATTTCAATAACCACGGGGACTGATCTCAAGTTGACAGGGAAACGTTTTTATGTGCACTGGAAAATGAATTACTTTAGAAATGGGGCGATTGTGGATACATAAATGCACTTTAGGTGATAAATTCAGACAACTTGAACAATGCGTGTATCTTTGTTCATTTTATTTCGTTTATTTCTGCATCAATAAAATAGTTTTGCGAGTTATATGTGTGCGCTGTCGATTATTTTTGTGAGGTTTCTGAGTGCATATTAAGGGAAGAGTTGTAACCACACACACCTGAAAATTGGACACATGTTTGTACGAACTTTTAACTCTGGATTGTACATATTTCCAGTTCTTTAAATATTAACTGCACCTGCTGATGCAGGCTGTGCAAAAATAATATGATGCGCGAGGAGTTTTGTGGCGGCTACTGTACCGCGGGTAGGCCACTGCAGCAGATTCGGGCTGGAGCGCGCACTGCCCTCTCGAGTAGCTCTAACGCACGCGCAGGATCATCCCCCCGCATCCCAATTATTTAAATTGGGCCATAAAATATGCTAAATGCAGAATCCGCATAGCACCCCCGCTCTGCTCGCTTTATTCCCCTGCGCGCCGAGCGTGAACACTGGTGGTGGATGAGATAAAAAAAAACGTAAAAGAAAGAGGGAAGTCCGCTACTGTGGTCACAAGTCCGGCGAGGGTGGGGGAGGTGGAGGGGGAGGTGCACATGGCAAGTCGGCTACCGCTTTGTAATGAAGTGGGGGAGGAGGGGGGAAGCACAACACTTAACGGCAAGCGTCGAGCTAAAAGCCGAGCGTCTGTCCGCATCACTACTAGAGTCTGCATTCGCGTGACGTCGCCGAGGATGCCTTTTGATGGGATGCCTTCCGATGGCTTCTGAAGGCAATATTCCATCTTTGCAGTGGTGATCGATTAAACTGCTGCTTCTAGTGTCGTTTCAGGCACGTTATGTTTCCCACATACTGCGCCCATCGTTATATTCGTGTGATTACGATGACAACATTGCTGCCCTAGTAGATAAGGAGCAGCGACATTCGAGTCTTCCAAAGGAATGTGGTATGACGGGCAAAAAAGAGGCGCTGTTGTTGTTGTGGTCTTTTGTCCCAAGACTGGTTTGATGCTGCTCTCCATGCTACTGTACCCTCTTCAGGCCTTCAGGCCTCATCATTTTAGAGTGACTACTGCAACCTATGTCAATTTTAACCTGTTTACAGTAGTAATACCTTGGTCCCTCTCTACAATGCACTGAGGTGACGAAAGTCATGGAGCAAATCCCAATTTTTATTTATTTACACGTCATGTTCCGTAGGACCAAATTTAGGAGCAAATCTCCAAGGTCATGGAACGTGTCAGTACAAGAAATTACAACATAAAAGTAATAACAGATAAAAATAAAATGCTTGTAAATCCGAAAAAAGTCAATCCATAAGTTTAAATAAACGCAATCAACAATACAAGTAGAATCAGCTTAATTTTTCAAGGAGCTCCTCGTCAGAGCAGAAGGAGTGACCCATGAGGAAACTCTTCAGTTCCGATTTGAAAACGCGTGGATTACTGCTAACATTTTTGTATTCGAGTGGTAGATTATTGAAAATTGATGTAGGAGTATATTGCACACCTTTCTGTACAAGAGTTAAGGAAGTCCGATCCAGTTGCAGGTTTGATTTCTGCCGAGTATTTACTGAGTGAAAGCTACTTATTATTGGGAATAAGCTAATATTCTTATCAAGAAATGACAGTAAGGAATATATGTATATTGAGAGGCCAATGTCAAACTACCCAGAATCGTGAACAGGGGCCGACAAGAGGTTAGTGAACATGACACCTCTTGTTGCCCGAACGAAATGTTTCTGAGCCTAAGATATCCTTTTAGAATGGGAAGAGTTACCCCAAAAGATAACACCATACGACATTCTTCTTCTTCTGTAGTATTCAATCCCAGGATTGGTTTGAAACAGCTACAATGGCAGCTTGTGTCCATTCTGTGCGTCTTTCAGCTTTTCTCTTCATTTCTTTATAGGTGTTACATCCCACATCTTTCACGATTTGATCCATGTACGACATAAGCGAATGAAAATAAGCAAAGCAGACTAATTTTCGTGTAGAACGATCACTCACTTCAGATACCGTTCGAATAGTAAATCTGGCAGCATTAAGTCTTTGTACAAGACCCTGAACGTGGGCTTCCCAGGACAGTCTACTACCTATCCCGAACACCTAGAAATTTGAACTGTTTAGTTTCACTAATCATATACCAAACGTAGGGGTTTGGTGAATTGTGTGTTAGAAACTGTAAAAATTGAGTCTTACTGTGATTTAGCATTAGTTTATTTTCCACAAGCCATGAACTTAGGTCATGAACTGCACTAATTGAGACCGAGTCAATGTTGCACACAACATCCTTTACTACCAAGCAAACAAATATTTCAGAGTTACCTGTGATACTAGAGGGCATACCATTTATATAAATATTACAGGAATGGCCCCAACACTGATGCCTGGGGCACCCTCCACTTGACCGTACCCCACTCAGACCCCACATCACAGCCATTCTCAACATTGCGAATAATGACCTTTTGCTGTATGTTTCTAAAGTAAGAGGTGAACCAATTGTGAGCTACTCCCCGTATTCTGTAGTTGTCAAACTTCTGGAGGAATATTTTCTGGTCAACACAATCGAACGCCTTGGTTAAATTTAAAAAAAAAAATGCCTAGTGTTCGAAACATTTTGTTTAACCCATCCAGTGCCTCACAGAGAAAAGAGAATATAGCATCTTCAGTTGTTAAACGACTTCTCAGTCTACCTGCATCGCTTTCCAGATTGGGAAGGAGCGCCTGGTCCCCTGCACGAATCCGCCCGGCGGACTTGTGTCGAGGTCTGGTGAGCCGGCCAGTCTGTGGATGGTTTTTAGGCGGTTTTCCACCTGTCTCGGCGAATGCTGGCTGGTTCCTCTTATTCCGCTCAGCTAAACTACGTCGGCGATAGCTACGCAAACAAATTCTCCACGTATGTGTACACCACCTTTACTCTAGCAGGCAAACATAGGGGTTACACGCGTCTGGTATGAGACGCTCCCTGGGGAAGGTGTGGGGAGGGGGGGAGGTGCACCGGAGGCCGAACCGCACAATAACCCTGAAATAGTGGTTCGGTGTGGGGTGGCGGAGGGGTGAAGTGGACTGCGGTAGTCGTCGTGGGGTTGTGGACTACTGCGGCTGCGGCGGGGACGGAGCCTCTCCGTCGTTTCTAGGTCGCCGGTTAACATACAAAGCAATACAACGACTTCTAAACCGAACTGTACTTTTGATAGCAAATCGTGTCATATAAAATGATCATTTATTCTTTCATACACAGAGTCTTCAGTAACTGTAGCAAACACTGATGACATAGAAATAGGTTTAAAATTATCTATATTATCCCTTTCCCACTTTTTATAAAGCGGCTTTACTACTGACCACTTTAATCGTTCAGGAAACTGATCTTTCCTAAAGGAAAAATTACAAATATGGCTAAATACAGGGCTAACATGTGCAGCACAGTACTTTTATATTCTGCAAGGCACTTCACCATAACCATGAGAGTCCTTAGTCATCAGTGATTTAATTATTGACTCAATCTCCCCCTTGTCTGTATCACAGAGGAGTATTCCAGATATCAATCTCGGAAACGCATTTGCCAAGAAAGTTATATGATTCCCTGTAGAAACTAAATTTTTATTGAATTCACCAGCAATGCTCAAAAATGAGTGTTAAATACTGTACATATATCTGATTTATCAGTAACAGAAATATTTTTGCTACGAACTGACATTATATAGTCGATCTTGTACTGCTGACGGGACACTTCCTTCACAACTGACCATATGGTTTTACTTTTATCCCGTGAATTAGCTATACTATTTGCGTACCACACACTCTTTGCCTTCCTAATAACATTTTAAGTACCTTACAATACTATTTATAATGGGCTACTGTAGCTTGATTGTGACTACTTCTGACATTTTGATATAATTCCTGCTTTGTTCTACATGATATCCTTATCCCACTAGTCAGCCACCCGGGCTGCCTGTTACTGCTAGTATCCCGTTTAGAACGTTCTAATGGAAAGCAGCTTTCAAAGTCATGAGAAATATGTTACGGAAAGCATTATATTTATTATCTATGTTATCGGCAGTATAAACATCCTGTCACTCTTGTTCCTTGACAAGGTTAAACAAACTCTCTATTGCTGTTGGATTAACTTTCCTACGGCGTGTGTAATTATATGTGGCATTTGTTTGAGTACAAAAAACTTTTAGTGTTAAAATTTGTGCATCATTGTCTGAAACGCCATTCACCCTTTCACTAACAGAAGGCCCATCTAGTAATGAAGAATGAGTAAAAATATTGTCTATGGCTGTGCTATTGTTCCCCTGCATCCCAGTTGTAAAAAACACAGTTTGCATCGGATCATATGAATTTAGCAGACCTACCAACATCCTTTTTCTTGAACCATCATACACAAAATTGATATTGAAGTCACCACATATAACTAATTTCTGGTACTTCCTACAAAGTGAATCAAGAACCCTTTTTCGCTTGAGCAGAAATGCTCTGAAGTCAGAGTTATGGGACCTACAAATAACAACAATTAGAAGTTCGGTTTCACTAAATTCAACTGCCCCTACACAACATTCAAATGTCTGTTCAGTGCAGTGTCATGATACGCCTATGTACTCAAACGGAATAATGTTTTTCATGTACATACCACTCCCCCACCCCGCAAGGGACTCCTTGAAACACAGCCAGTTGATTAGCTGTATCCTGGTAAACGAAGCCTCTGAATCGACAAATTGTTTAAGTGAAATATCTTGTTGGATCCCATTATGCCCGGCGTAGTCCGGCAACTTGACGTGGCATGGACTCAACAAGCCGTTCGATGTCCCTGAAGATATACTGAGCCATGTTGTCTATACAGCCGTCTATAACTGCGCAAGAGTAGCCAATGCAGGATGCTGTGCACGAAGGGATCTCTCGACTGTGTCCCACAAATGTCCGAAGGGGCCCACATCGGACGATGTGGGTGGAAATCGTTCACTCGAATTGTCCAGAATGTTCTTCAAAGCAGTCGGGAACAATTTTGGACCGGTGACACCATGACATGACATTGCTGTTCGAGAACATGAAGTCCATATATGGCTGCAGATGGTCTCCATGTAGTCGAACATAACCATTTCCAGTAAATGGTCGGTTTATTAGGACCAGAGGACCCAGTCTATTCCATGCAAACACAGTCCACAGCATTCTGGAGCCACCACTAGCTTGCACAGTGTCTTGTTGATCACTTGTGATTGCGCCACACTTGAACCCTACCATCAGCCCTTACCAACCGAAATCAATCATTACTCATTTGACGAGGCCATGGTTTTCCAGTCGTATAGCGTCCAACCAATGTGGTCAAAAGCTAGGGAGAGGCGCTGCAGGCCATGTGCTTTTAGCAAAGGCAGTCGTGTCGATCGTCTGCTGCCATAGCCCATTAACGCTATATTTCACCTCAATGGTCGTCGTAAAAGATACGTTCGTCGTACGTTCCACATTGATTTCGGCGGTTATTTCACGCAGTGTTGCTTGTCTGATAGAACTGTCAACTCCATGCAAGCGCCGCTGCTCTCGGTCGTTAAGTGAAGGCCGTCAGGCACTGGGTCGTCCGTGGTGAGATGTAATGCTTCAAATTTGGTACCCTTGGCACACTCTTGTGGATCTCGGAATACTGAATCCCTCACCGTTTTCTCAAATGGAACGTCCCACGCGTATAGCTCCTACTACCATTCCGCGTTCAAAGTCTGTTAATTTCCGCCGTACGGCCATAATCAGGTCAAAAACCTTTTCAGATGAATCACCGGAGTATAAATGACCTACCTGCTAATTCACTGCCCTCTTATACCTTCGATACTATCGCCATCTGTATATGTGCCTATCGCTATCCCATGACTTTCGTCACCTCATTGTATTTATCTGCCTTATGTCTTCCACTACCAAATTGTCGTTTCCTCGATGCCCCAGGATGCGTGCTACCGAAAATCAAAACATTTTCTCCAAGCAATATATGTCAACACAGTACTTACAGAGTCATAATCATCAAAATAAAAGTTGCTGTGCTGTCGCATCTTCTTCCCTAATTCATCATCGATATGCGAACATTGTTCTTATTCTTTTAGCATTCTGGCACTTGACTTATTGTCATTCGTCTTCTTGCTTCTCAATACAGTATTATTAAATCTAAATTAGAGTCTAAAAATTTTTTTACACCCATTAAAATGAAAGTTGTTCATGAGATAACCAATCTTGTGACACAGAAAACGCGATCGGATGTTGGTGTTACGCAGGTGGGCGCCCAAACGGTCATGTACAGTAATCAAGCGGAATATGGCTTTGCTAATACTCTTGCTCCATCACGTACTACCGAGCCGTCCGTGAGGTGTTTGGAAATCAGTCTCTCACGTGAAATTTTGTCTGACTTTTTAATGCCTCTTAAAATATGTTGTCAATATTGTGTTTAATTGTAAAATACGTGTTAAATTTTTGTGCCCTTTTGGATAGAAAAACTTCATTTTCATTACCATTTTAGCCATAGTGATACGATATCCACCAAACAGCAATTGTGCTGCTTTCTGTCATAGTGAAACGATTAACTTGGACTCCTTTAAACTGAGCGAATCTCAAAATATGACTGTTTTGTCGAATGTGTGCGGAAACCTGTCTAGCAAATTACTGTGATTCTCACGAGTTCAGCTTCATCTCCCAAAGTGGTCTCTGAGGTCCTAAAGTTTGAGAGAAACAGAAAATTTTGCTGTATATTCTTAAGCCAACGTTTCCTTCTTTTTCCTTTAATGAACCTTCTGTGTAGATGTGAGCCACTTCAAGGTACCCCAGATTTATTATTTTCAATGCTATAGCTCTCATTATTAATTTACCTGTTTCAGTTTTTTACAAAAATACATTACGTCTAGTTTGTATTGTAAGTGAGGAAGCATAAATGGAGAATGTGGGTAGATGAATTCTGAAGTATCAGAATTCGGTAGCTTATAATGAGCTCTTTTCTCTCCTGCGTTTCTCGACGAAGCGAATCCGTGTTACCAACTGTCTAGTATTATTGTTATATCAGATTTTATATTGTATCAGTTTCATATGGTTAGGTAGACCAATCAATTTCACATACTGACGCAGTGCTAATCTAAGTTATTTCAATGGATTCTAATCCAGTCAGAAGTCTCATGCGTACTTCAAGTTGTTGATTTTACTCCACCAGTTATAATTCTAAGTGTCAAACATGTTGATATTTCATTTTTTAGTAGCCGTCACAAATCCTTCGTTGCCATACTTTAAAATTTCACATTATGTAGGTTGTGTAGGTGCTGTTGAGCATTGTTCTTGAACATTTATATTCACTACCGGCTAATGACTTCAGCACGCTGTCTGTTTCTTTTTTTCCTCATTAATTTCATTTATGTGGGTCTGCCAGTTTAATCTTTGTTGCATAGATAACCTCATACTTAGGGGTTCATTCTGCTGTACATCTCCCTTTCCACTTTCAGAGCTACTTCTGGATGACAAGGACATAAAGAGAATATTGGATAACAGGTTTTCCCACGATTTATTTTTATAAGGTTTTTGCGTGATCACTCTTCAAGGTGATATATCTGTTGGTTCATTTTGTTGAATAATGGGTTTCCTTTCTATTTCTATCACGGATTAAATTGATTTGCGTACAGGGTGGTTTTTAATTCTTCTGCTGTTGATACGTATGAATCGAGAAAGACAAACAGTTAAAATAAAGTGATTAAAACACAGTGAAATGGAATAGCTCTTAACAGTATCGACTTGTGAGAATGACACTTACGTTTCGCTGTCTCCGTACTGCAGTAGATTAATACCAGAAGCCACAGAGATAACACTATCCAAATCTTTACCTCGAGCTCTTCCAGATCACCATTTCTGAATCACTTAACTGGGACTGTACATTTTACTGTATAACGAGTAAGGGAAAGTAACTTCGGTTTTTTTAAAGTATGAGTGTAAGTAGGAGAGCCCAGGTGAAGTTCTCACGTTAATTGGTTTCCACCACAAGCCTGCTTTCTAGCGGTCTAAAACTAAAACACAAAATGACCACAATATTCTGAGTGATGTGTATGCAGTTTCTAGTTCCTGCTGACAGGTCTGTGACTTTGTTGGTGTTTCTGTTTTCTTTTTCGCAGCTTAAGTGTTCATTTATTGATATAATTAGCTCTCATTATCAACTCTTTATTCTATAAAGTCTATATCCCCACGATTTTTCTATTTTCATAATTTATAAAATGTTATTCTGTATTGGCATTGAGGTTAGGTTGAAGGCTTTTCCTCCACCTGGGCTTTGTTTGAAATTTCTTTTCAGGTTTGGTAGTCACAAAAAATTTCGGGGGTATTTGTCACATGTGACAACCCATATCAGCAAGTGTTTTCACTAGTTTTCTCGAATTGCCATTTCGTAAAACTGCACTTGGTAATAAAATCAGCTGTCGAAATCAAATCAGTTGGGAGGAAATTTCCGAAGATGAAATAGGCAATGGAGAGAGAGTTCAACCTTCCGTCTCCGTTGGCTAATTTCCAAACAGAAAGAATTTTTTTATGGTGGCTTGAAGGAGATAAAACAATATCTTCAAGCTGCCGTTGTTTATTACTGTTTAACGCAAAACTATCCAAACTGTCGCATATGGGCTTTGGGTGGTAGATACTGTTAAATGTTCTAAGGACCCGCAATGCGCGCACTTTACCTTTTGTAGTAAGACCTTTACCAATCGCTAAAGATTGGAAAAATACAGACAAAAATAACTTCTGGAAGAAAAACGCCGCAGACAGCACTTTTAACATGATATCCAGTTAAAAGAAAGCTTAGAGACCTAGCTGAAAATGCGAGTGACAAAATCAGTGAAATGTCTGTTGACAAAAACAATTTATAACAGCGATAATGAAAAACCTTTGTAAAGAAGTAAAAAGAAGAAGCAACGATAAAACTCAGTCACTGAAGAAGATAATAATGATGGATTAAGCGTGCAGATTGTAAGAAATGCGTTCATGAATTATGCACCGCTCCTGACCATAACTTTCTGCTGCACAATATTGTTTATTCCAGAGACGGCGCTCCTCTAGGCTTTATTTTCAGTTTCAGCAGCTGGGTTTGGAGTGCTAGCCTTGTTAGCACAAAAACACTGCTTTCATAACAACAGGATTTGATTAGTTGAAAAAGTGTTGAAATGTTTTAATCCTTATCCTACTGAATTAAAAAGCTTCATAGATATACCATGATTTTACCAATGAACACAAGTCATGTAATCACTCTAACGATACGATACCTTCGCTTCCTTTGTCCTGTTACATCCTGTCTAATTTCCGTATTCACTATCCAGAAACTGTTCAGTGTTTTTACTCTCAACTAGCTTTGTCTCATGGGTTTGGATATGTATGCATTTGACATGTATAATAAACACACATCCTCCTCCCCCTTTCTATATCTTCCTCCCTTTGTCTGTTCACATAATTCTTCAACCTCCATCCATCTGTCTCATTCTCCCCAATCTCTCTGTCTCTTTGTATCCTCTTCCCCCTCTCTTTTTTCATCTTCTCCATCGCCTCACTCTGACTATACCTTCCCCCCTCTCTCTGACCATATCCCCTCCCTCAGTCTCCATCTCGTCCTCCCCCTCTTTCTTTTTTACCTGGTTCCACCCCTCTACACCTTCCACCTGCCTCACGCGTCTCCCCCTCCTCCCCTCACTTTGCCCATACCCTCTTACCCCTTGCTCTGTCAATCCCCTCCTCTATCCATTTCATTATGCTGCCAGACATGCTCTTCAGTACAAGCAGGTCGATACTACTACCACAACCTGCCTATCATTCATTTTCTCCTGAAGCACATACCACCATGCACACTAGGTAGTTAAAGCATGTTGATACTTCTCAACAAAACACACCTGTCATGCAGAAAAGGTCTACATGTTGGGATCCAGGAAACAATTTCTTCTCCCTGGCACGTATGCTGCCCTGAAAAACAGGTTGATTTGGCATGCTGATACAGTTTCCACACAAAATGTCTATGATGTGGAGGATGGAAATAACACGTTTTTGCCCGTATCTATGCTCCTACCAGAGTTAGGAGGTTATAAACTCGACAGTGCTGATAAATATGAGGGCTGCTGATTGTGTGCCAAATTTAGCTGAAATTGACCCAGGAGTTTGGGTGGAGATCCTGGATATAAAACATACAGTTTGTTTTATGTATCTAACAGATTTCTACCTTTCTCAAAAATTGTTAGTCATACCCAAAATTGCCTCTCAGCTCCCGAAGTGTCATGCTTTTCACGTCTTTCTCTGTTATATAATGTAATATCAGAACTTTTTCTTGTACCTTCATTTATATTTGAACACAACTGACCATTGTCTTTTTCACTACAATTTAAGTTTATAAATTTTGAACTGAATGTGTGGGCTACCAGCCTAATTATATGTTAATTCTCCTACTTACCCACTCAAACTACCTTTGCGGTAAAATGAAATTTTCACTTTTCAGCAGAGTATGCTCTGATATGAGACTTACTGGCAGATTAAAACTGCGTGCCAGAGGAGATGAGGTACTGGCGGAAGTAAGGCTCTCTTGTCGTGCTTGAGTAGCTCCATGGCTCCCCGTGGAATCTGCCACGAGCCAACGTCTCCCAAAGTGCCACTTCCACTTGCCTTTGTAGAGGCGCTGATCATCCCAACAGCTAAACCTTCAGGTGGCAAACGACTTATAGACTACTGGCCACTAACATTACTCAACTGTGATTTTAAGATTTTTACCAGACTGTTGGCGGCGCGGCTCACAGGAATACTGCGTCGCATGGTGTCACTTGACCAGACATCCCTAGGCGGCGATAGTAACGCCCAGACAGCATTCGGTGACTACCGCGATTCGGTCGCACTGGGGAAACATGTGACTACGTGGAGCTCTAATATCCATAGACTTCGATCGGGCCTTCTACATCTACATCTATACTCCGCGAGCCACCTTACGGTGTGTGGCGGAGGGTACTTATTGTACCACTATCTGATCCCCCCTTCCCTGTTCCATTCACGAATTGTGCGTGGGAAGAACGACTGCTTGTAAGTCTCCGTATTTGCTCTAATTTCTCGGATCTTTTCGTTGTGATCATTACGCGAGATATATGTGGGCGGTAGTAATATGTTGCCCATCTCTTCCCGGAATGTGCTCTCTCGTAATTTCGATAATAAACCTCTCCGTATTGCGTAACGCCTTTCTTGAAGTGTCCGCCACTGGAGCTTGTTCAGCATCTCCGTAACGCTCTCGCGCTGACTAAATGTCCCCATGACGAATCGCGCTGCTTTTCGCTGGATCATGTCTATCTCTTCTATTAATCCAACCTGGTAAGGGTCCCATACTGATGAGCAATACTCAAGAATCGGACGAACAAGCGTTTTGTAAGCTACTTCTTTCGTCGATGCCTTCGACAGGGTCAGGCATGCCTACAATACAGAATTATTGACACAATTGAAGTTCCTGCAGCCCTACATTGTCACACTGAGGCGGTTACTAAACGGAGCCATCTCTAAAATCCTTGTTAACGGACAATTGGAAGGGCCACTTACTATTACGAGATCAGTCCAACAACGATGCCCCTTATTCACCATCATGTATGCATTAGCCCTTGAGCCACTTCTCAGCAGTCTTCGCCAACGCTTGACTGGACTTACGACGCGGGGACACACTTTTCATTGCAAGAGTGCAAGGCATATGTGAACGACCTATTAATGCTGATGCGGAATGATAACGACAGAAATGCGGCGTTGGATTGGATCAATAGGTACGGTGCCGCTACCGGTAGCCGTACGAACGTAGGCAAATCGGTCGCCCTGAATATTGGTACTGGATTACCCGCTGACTGAGTTGTACCCTGCGAATAAAATTTCTGGGGCTCGCGTTCAAAAATGAAGTACGCCGCACGGCTACGATCATCTTCAAGAGGTTTCTCCACGCTGTCCGCAATGGTTTCAGAGCGAACGGCTTGCGCGCCATAGACATGATTCAACGGATCGCCTACGCAAAGACCTACCTGGTGTCAGGTATCCCCCACAATGCTCAGGTTCTTCCGATGCTGAAGACGGTCACTTGACGCATACTGGCAGCATTTGGATACATCGTCAGCGTGGGATTACTGTTGAAGGTCGGATACGGCGCTCGGATCCTACCCACTGGTAGAGGAGGCCTCGGGTTTGTGCACGTTCACGATCGTAGGGTGGCGCTTTATCCCAGTGCGGTATTGAAAATGTGGGGTAGGCAACGGCGACTGTTCAAAGACGAACCTGCACCAGCTTCTAGAACTGCACTGGTGATGGTGAAGAAAATTTTCCAACTATTTCATCATATCAGGCCAACGGCCCTGCCGCAGTGGTAACACAGGTTCCCGTCAGATCACCGAAATTAAGCAGTGACGGGCTGGGCTAGCACTTGGATGGGAGGCCATCCGGTCTGCCGAGCGCTGTTGGCAAGCGGGGTGCACTCAGCCCTTGTGAGGCAAACTGAGGAGCTACTTGATTGTGATGTAGTGGCTGCGGTCACGTAAACTGACACACGATTGGGAGAGCGATGTGCTGACCACATGACCCTCCATATCCGCATCCAGTGACGCCTGTGGGCTGAGGATGACACGGTGGCAGGTTGGTACCGTAGGGCCATCCAAAGCTTGTTCGGACGGAGTTTGGTTTAGTTCATCGTATCAGAGAACCCTTCTTGAACATAGCTACGTTATGACAGAGCTACCGGCCAATAGACGGGCGACAGCGCGTGGCATTTATCAACTACTCACGAGCAGGCGTCCGACACACCTTGTAGAAGCACAGTATCCAACAGTCCAATGGCCGGTGATATTGCGGACAATTCGCTGCACCGCCCTTGGCACAAAAACAGGAACAACATGGTACCTGGTAGTGAATGGTAACAAGCTACCGGATCCCGACTCCACGCCTTCAGTAAGCTGAACTCCCCATTATGCCAGATGATTCAGGTTAGAGACGACGACCCAAGTACGTGGGGCCCCTCTGTGGAAGCGTGGCATCCGGTGACGTAGATGATTGCCCTCCTCCTCCGCGGACGACAACATCCCGTTGACCCTTCGACAGTTATTTTTTTGGACAGAACGTGCTATCCACGGGCCAAGACGAAAGTGGTGACATGGCTACGAGCTCAAGCGTTACATTGTCTGCTTCGCGACGGCTCCAAGAATTTGTTGGACTTCTGGAACCACCTGCATGAACAATATACGGTGATTGCATGCAATTCGAAATATCAGCAATATTTTTGTATTTCCCTAGGGAGTGCATTACGAGATCCTCCCCACAGCTGGGACATCCTGGGTACGAGAAGCTGACTTTGAACACGATGAAGAAGCATACAGCGACCATGATGAAACTGTTATCTCCCTCAGTTCTACGAGAGGACGTACCCGGATCGAGCGAGGTGGCGCAGTCGTTAGCACACTCGACTCGCATTCGGGAGGACGACGATTCAAACCCGCGTCCTGTCGTCCTAATTTAGGTTTTCCTTGATTTCCCTAAATCGCTTCAGGCAGATGCCTGAATGGTTCCTTTGAATGGGCAAGGGCGACTTCCTTCCCCATCCTTCCCTAATCCGATTGGACCGATAACCTCGCTGTTTGGTCCCCTCCCCAAACCAACAAATCAAACAACGTGCACGAAGGCAGAAGGGCCGGAGAGGAGCGCTCTTATACTCACCCACCAGAGGAGATTTTCTTTCCCACCTTACTTATTCGAGAACAGGTTTCATTTTCTTAGTGAAGAACGACCGGTGGATGACATCGTAACCACAAAAGAGATGTATTTTGCTTACTTTGATTTGTTTCCTCTTCAAAATTTTTCGATTCCTCTCCTATAATACTAATAATAATAATAATAATAATATGTCTATTATTTGTAACACCATTTATGTAATACCACTTGTTATCACCTACTTTCCTTAATAATAGTAATTTAAGAGAAACATTGTTGAAACAGTTTACTTATTTACATATTGAAGAAATTTAAAAAAAAACAAAACAGGAAAGGTCGGTAGTGCACTTGCCTGTGAAAGGCAAAGGTCCCGATTTCGAGTCTCGGTCCGCCACACAGCTTTAATCTATCAATAAGTTTCATAAATTTGGTTGTAAATTTTTCTGTATTTATAGCAGTGGAATATCAGATTAAGTAACCTTCTTCTTTTGACACGAGCAACAAGAGTTGTATCGTGGAGGCTATTTTACGATCGATGCAACCGCCATCTCCAGTGCTACGCGGAAACCAACATGACGGTAGGCAGACTGCAGTCACCACTTGAGTGTTTCAGACCGTTTCTCAGAAAATATGGCAAGGTACGTATCAGTATTGGCCGAGAATATACTGGCCTAGTTAATAACTGACGTGGAAAGAAGTTCAAGAAAATTGTTGCGTCATTTAGCACTTGAGATTTCTGGTCAGGGTAGTTCCTGTCGCAAACACACCCCTTAATACTGTCATCGACCTATTGTTAGCGGGCACTCCTGTACTGTCAGTCATGAAATAAACACAGGTGTTTCATTTATGTTTTGAAGGAAGTATTGTCGTATTCACGTTAAAAAGTGAAGAAGCAATGACAGGTAGACCAGCATCTACATTTACAGATACACCATCGCCTATAGACCTCGAAACACAACGCCTACCAACCCCTCGCAGACCAACAGAAATAGTGCAGTCATTGAGGCACTGAACTCGTATTTGGGAGATCAGAGTATAGATTTCCATCCGGGCACCGAGATTTAAGTTTCTAGGTGATTTGTAAATTACTTAGTGCTCTTGTTAAACACAACTAGTGCTTTATATACACGAAGAGTTGAGTGCTATCAATAAGGGATTTCAAATTGATTCCATATTTCTAGATTTCCAGAATGCTTTTGACACTGTGCCACATAAGCGACTTGTAGTGAAACTGCGTGCTTATGAAATATCGTCTCAGTTATGTTACTGGAGTCGTAATTTTCTGTCAGGGAGGTCACAGTTTGTAATAACTGACGACAAGTCGTCGAGTAAAACAGAAGTGATTTCTGGCGTTCCACGAGGTAGTGTTATAGGCCCTCGGCTGTTCCTTGTTTATATAAATCGCTTAGGAGACAATCTGAGCAGACATCTTAGGTTCTTTACAGATGATGCATCGTTTATAGTCTAGTAAAATCATCAGAAGATCAGAAGAAATTGAAAATTCAAAAACGATTTAGAAAAGATACCTGTATTATGCGAAAATTGCCAATTGACGCTAAATAATGAAAGTGGGAGGTCATCCGCATGAGTGCTAAAAGGAATCCGTTAAGCTTCGGTGACACGATAAATCAATCAAATCTAAGGGCCGTAAATTCAACTAAATATCTAGGAATTACAGTAACGAGAAACTTAAACTGGGAAGAACACAGAAAAAAACGTCGTGGAGAAGGCAAACCATCGACTACAATTTGTTGACAGAATGCTGTTATGTAACACCTCTACTAAAGAGATTGCCTACACTATGCTTGTCAGTCCTCTTTTGGAGTACTGCTGCGCGGTGTGGAATCCTTACCAGAGAGAATCAATGGAGTACATTGAGAAACTTCAGAGAAAAGCATCACGTTTTGTATTATCGTGAAATAGGGGAGAGAGCGTCACTGACATTCTCACGAAATTTCAGTCACCAACACACTCCTCCGAATGCGAAAATACTTTGTTGACGCCGACCTACAGAAGGAGAAACTATCATTATAATAAGGGAAATCAGAGCTCAGACGGAAAGATATAGGTGTTCGTTTCCCCCGCGCGCTGTTCAGATTGGAGTGAAAGAGAATTATTGTGAAGGTGATTCGACTTAAGTGTGATTTGCAGAGTGTCGATGTAGATGTAGACGTCATGATAGTTTCCTTAAGAAGGGTATAATCTGTTTTCTTCCTTGTCTTTGTTCTCTTGGAGCTGGTAACTTGACTCTGATAGCGTCTACATTGATAGAGCAATAAACAAGTATTCCATCTTCGATCCTTTCTAGCCACCAGCGACGTTCAAAGAGAATATATAGGCCCGCCCCGTCCCTGGTCACGGGCGCACACACACACACACACACACACACACACACACACACACACACACTCAATGTCATGAGTCACAGAAAGAGAGGGAGAGATGTTGTTGTTGTGGTCTTCAGTCCAGAGACTAGTTTGATGCAGCTCTCCGTGCTACTCTGTCCTGTGCAAAGTTCTACATTTACCAGTACCTACTGCAACCTACATCCCTCTGAATCTGTTTAATGTATTCCTCTCTTGGTCTCCCTCTACGATTTTTGCCCTCCACACTGTCCTCCAATACTCAATTGGTGATCCCTTGATGCCTCAGAATATGCCCTACCAACCGATCCCTTCTTCTGGTCAAGTTGTGGCACAAATTTCTCTTCTCTCCAATTCTATTCAATACCTCCTCATCAGTTATGTGATATATCCATCTAATATTCAGCATTCTTCTCTAGCACCACATTTCGAAAGCTTCTATTCTCTTCTTGTCTAAACTATTTATCGTCCACGTTTCACTTCCATACATGGCTACACTGCATACAAATACTTTCAGAAACGGCTTCCTGACACGTAAATCTATACTCCATGATAACAAATTACTCTTCTTCAGAAACGCTTTCCCTGGCATTGACAGTCTACATTTTATATCATCTCTACTTCGACTATCATCAGTTATTTTGCTCCCCAAATAGCACAACTGATTTACTACTTTAAGTGCCTCATTTCCTAATCTAACACCCTCAGCATCACCCGACTTAATTCGACTACATTCCATTATCCTCGTTTTGCTTTTGTCGATGTTCATCTTATATCCTCCTTTCAAGACACTGTCCATTTCGTTCAGCTGCTCTTCCAGGGCCTTTGCTGTCTCTGGCGGAATTACAATGTCATCGACGAACCTCAAAGTTTTTATTTCTTCTCCATGGATTTTAATTACAACTCCGATCTTTTCTTTTGTTTCCTTTACTGCTTGCTCAATATACAGACTGAATAACATCGGGGAGAGGCTACAACCCTGTCTCACTCCTTTCCCAACCACTGCTCCCCTTTCATGCCGGTCGACTCTTTACAACTGCCATCTGGTTTATGTACAAATTGTAAATAGCCTTTCGTTCCCTGTATTTTATCGCTGCCACCTGCAGAATTTGAAAGAGAGTATTCCAGTCAACATTGTCAAAAGCTTTCTCTAAGTCTACAAATGCTAGAAACGTAGAGAGAGAGGTGAAGAACATAAAAAAGGCAGTAGGAAAGAGTACTGAGAACAAATAAAAACCGAGCGAGGTGGCGCAGTGGTTAGACACTGGACTCGCATTCGGGGGGACGACGGTTCAATCCCGCGTCCTGCCATCCTGATTTAGGTTTTCCGTGATTTCCCTAAATCGCTCCAGACAAATGAGGGGATGGTTCCTTTGAAAGGCACGGCCGACTTCCTTCCCCAATCCGATGAGACCGATCACCTCGCTGTTTGGTCTCCTTCACCAAACAACCCAACCCCAACAAATAAAATATTGTTAAAGAGAGGAGAAAAGCGAATTAAAGAAAGCGGAACAAGACAGATGGGACTCAGCATCAGAAGTCTGAGAGGTGAGAGGACGCTCGAGGAAAAAGAGAGAGACAAAGAGAGGTGCAGAAAATAGGTGTGTGTGTGTGTGTGTGTGTGTGTGTGTGTGTGTGTGTGTGAGTGAGTGAGTGAGAGAGAGAGAGAGAGAGAGAGGTGAGAGGACGCTGAAGGAATAAGAGAGAGACAAAGAGAGGTACAGAAAGTAGGTGTGTGTGTGTGTGTGTGTGTGTGTGTGTGTGTGTGTGTGTGTGAGAGAGAGAGAGAGAGAGAGAGAGAGAGAGAGAAAGACAGAGAGAGAGACGAGGAAAGTAAGAAAATACGAATACTCGGAATTTGTTAGGTAAGCACAGAAGTTAATTTCTTTCCAATCCTTCGCATTTCATTAAAAACGAAAGAGACGCTTATTTTGGCAGGCTCGCCGCCAAGTGGACTCGAGAAGGAGCCGCAGAGCGCAGCGGTTGCCGACGAGAGCACTCTGCGAAATCCGGGCCCCTGTCGGCACGCCCTAAACCCGGCGGCCCGGGATTAAATCATCCCCAGGCGCAGCGCCAACTCATTTAGGGCGCAGCCGCCTAATCCCGCCCCCACGGCAGCGCGGCCCGCTGTTTGCTCAGGCCCTGGCGCGACCCAAGCAGCACCCAGCACCCAGCAGCCGCCGACGCGTCTTCCCGTTCCGGGCGGCGCGGTGGATCGGCTCCAGTCGCTATTAACGGCGGTCCCACAGCCGTGATCGGCAGACGCTCTTCCCCACACCTCCCCACTCCCTCCAGATTCCACAGCTCCTATCTCCAATCTGTCCGCCAGACTGTTCGAGGAGCCGCTGTCGCCGGTTTTCTCCTGAGACCAGCCTCATTTCTGCGGTACGGAGAACACGAAATACACTACTGGCCATTAAAATTGCTACACCACGAAGATGACGTGCTACAGACGCGAAATTTAACCGACAGGAAGAAGATGCTGTGATTTACAAATGATTAACTTTTCGGAGCATTCACACAAGGTTGGCGCCAGTGACGACACCTACAACGTGCTGACATGAGGAAAGTTTCCAACCGATTTCTCATACACAAACAGCAGTTGACGGGCGTTGCCTGGTGAAACGTTGTTGTGATGCCTCGTGTAAGGAGGAGAAATGCGTACCATCACGTTTTCGACTTTCTTAAAGGTCGGATTGTAGCCTAGCGCGATTGCGGTTTATCGTATCGCGACGCTGCTGCTCGCGTTGGTCGAGATCCAATGACTGTTAGCAGAATATGGAATCGGTGGGTTCAGGAGGGTAATACGGAACGCCGTGCTGGATCCCAACGGCCTCGTATCACTAGCAGTCGAGATGACAGGCATCTTATCCGCATGGCTGTAACGGATCGTGCAGCCACGGTCTCTATCCCTGATTCAACAGATGGGGACGTTTGCAAGACAACAACCATCTGCACGAAAAGTCCGACGACGTTTGCAGCAGCATGGAATATCAGCTCGGAGACCATGGCTGCGGTTACCCTCGACGCTGCATCACAGACAGGAGCGCCTGCGATGGTATACTTAACGACGAACCTGGGTGCACGAATGGAAAAACGTCATTTTTTCGGATGAATCCAGGTTCTGTTTATAGCATCATGACGGTCGCATCCGTGTTTGGCGACATCGCGGTGAACGCACGTTGGAAGCGAGTATTCGTCATCGCCATACTGGCGTATGACCCGGCGTGATGGTATGGGGTGCCATTGGTTACACGTCTCGGTCACCTCTTGTTCGCATTGACGGCACTTTGAACAGCGGACGTTACATTTCAGATGTGTTACCACCCGTGGCCCTACCCTTGAAAAAATGGCTCTGAGCACTATGGGGCTTAACTTCTGAGGTCATCAGTCCCCTAGAACTTCGAACTACTTAAACCTAACTAACCTAAGGACATCACACACATCCATGCCCGAGGCAGGACTCAAACCTGCGACCGTAGCGGTCGCGCGGTTCCAGACTGTAGCGCCTAGAACCGCTTGGCCACTCCGGCCGGCGCTCACCCTTCATTCGATCCCTGCAAAATCCTACATTTCAGCAGGATAATGCACGACCGCATGTTACAGGTCCTGTACAGACCTTTCTGGATACAGAAAATGTTCGACTGCTGCCCTGGCCAGCACGTTCTCCAGATCTCTCACCAATTGAAAACGTCTGGTCAATGGTGGCCGAGCAACTGGCTCGTCACAATACGCCAGTCACTACTCTTTATGAACTGTGGTATCGTGTTGAAGCTGCATGGGCAGCTGTACCTGTACACGCCATCCAAGCTCTGTTTGACTCAATGCCCAGGCGTATCAAGGCCGATACTATGGCCAGAGGCGGTTGTTCTGGGTACTGATTTCTCAGGATCAATGCACCAAAATTGCGTGAAAATGTAATCACATGTCAGTTCTAGTATAATATATTTGTTCAATGTATACCCGTTTATCATCTGCATTTCCTCTTGGTGAAGCAATTTTAATGGCCAGTAGAGTAGTAAAAGTCAAACTACACTGACAAACGTCTATGTCTACATTTATTCTCCGCAAGCCAGCTTAAGGTATGTGGCGGAGAGCACCTCTGGTACTACCGTCATTTTCTCCCTCGTGTGCTCCACTAGTGAATGATCCGTGAGAAGAACGAGTGTCGATAAACCTACATTTGAGCTCTAATTTCTCTGATATTTCCTCTTGGCTATTTCGTGAGACATTTGTGGGAGGAAACAATGAATTTCCAGAATGAATGTTAACTCTGAAGCCGAGTCTGAGCTGATTTTGAAGTTCCTGATAGATGAAAACAGTGTGATGGGCTTGGATACGAACGTAGGACCTTCGCTTTTCACGGGCAAGTGTCATCTGAGCTATCGAAGCACAACACAAGGCGCGCCATCCCAGTTTCACTTCCCACAGTAGCTCTTCTCCTATCTTCCGGAAATTTTTCTTCGTAACTTGTTGGATTAGGCCTCCTGGAGGAAGAGATATTGCGGAGACATGATTTAGCCACAGCGTTGGACACTACTTCCCGGGCGAGTCCTCACACTGTGGCACATTCCGCACTGATTTTAAATTTAGGTCGTGGGATGTGCTAGGATAGGTAAGTTTGGTAGAGCACTTGTCAGCGGAAGGCGAAGGTCGCAGTATCGAGTCCCGGCCCGGCACGCAGTTTTCATCTGCCAGGAACTTTCAAATTAGTGCACACTCCGCTGCAGAGTGAAAATTCATCCTGGAAACAATCCCCCAGGCGGTAAGTCCTTTCTTCCAGGAGAACTAGTCCCACAAGGCATGCGGGAGAAATTCTGTGAAGTTCAGAGGGGAGCTAAAGAGGCACTGACGGAAGTAAAGATGTGTGGGCCGTTCGTGAGTCATGGTTGGCAAGCTAAGGCCGTAGAACACTTGCCCGCGAAAGGCTAAAGTCCCCAGTGTTCGAGTCCTGATATGGCACACTGTTTCAGTCTCCCAGGATGGTTCGAGACAATACGTTGCCCGACTCTTCACAGAATGTACGCTCTCGCAATCTGAATAGTAACCCTCTCCGTTATACACAACGCCTCCCATGTAGTAATTAGCACTCGAGGTTCGAGGTTATGGAACTTCTCTGTACTAATATCACGGTTATTAAACGAAACCGTCAGGAAAAATGCCGTTCGCTGTTCAATGTTTTCTGTCAGTCCTACTTGGTAAGTGTGCCACACTGATGAATAATGCTAAAGAATTGCACTAAAGTGTTTTGTAAGCCAGTTTTCTCTCGGATTAATTACATTACGTTAAGATTCTTCCAATGAATATCAGCCTAGCACCTGATATTCTTACAATTGACTTTTTATAGTCATTCCACTTTAGTTCCCTCATGGCGGTTACACTTAGGTAATATATGGAAGTTACTTTTTCCAGTGATTTTTCACCAATAGCACAATAGAACAGTAATGTATGTCTTCAGATATTTACGCACAGTAAGTAACGTTTATTTACGGCTAGAAACAACTGCCAGTACCTGCATTAATCATCGATTCTCCGCAAGTCTTCCTACATGCCACTACAAATGGTTCAAATGGCTCTGAGCACTATGGGACTTAATTTCTAAGGTCATCAGTCCCCTAGAACTTAGAACTACTTAAACCTAACTAACCTAAGGACAGCACACACATCCATGCCCCAGGCAGGATTCGAACCTGCGACCGTAGCGGTCGCGCGGTTCCAGACTGTAGCGCCTAGAACCAATTAAATCCGTCACTGAGTCAATAAGGAGGGACATGCAAGTTAAATAGGGCACCCTATTGTCAATCGCCGTGTTTTATGATGTCAATAACATTGTCTGTACCGAATTTCTCTGTTGTCAGGCTAACAATGATAGATATGTTCTAAACACAGTAAAGACCGTACAAGACTCACCTGGGGTACTGCAGGAATTACCATTACACCTCTCGATTTCAAACAGTTAAGGATAACGTTGTTGTTGTTGTTGTTGTTGTTGTTGTGGTCTTCAGTCCTGAGACTGGTTTGATGCAGCACTCTATGCTACTCTATCCTGTGCAAAGTTCTTCATCTACCAGTACCTACTGCAACCTACATCCTTCTGAATCTGCTTGGTGTATTCATCTCTTGGTCTCCCTCTACGATTTGTACCCTCCACGCTGCCCTCCAATACTAAACTGGTGATCCCTTGATGCCTCAGAACATGTCCTACCAACCGATCCCTTCTTCTAGTCAACTTGTGCCACAAACTTCTTTTCTCCCCAATCCTATTCAACACCTCCTCATTAGTTATGTGATCTACCCATCTAATCTTCGGTATTCTTCTGTAGCACCACATTTCGGAAGCTTCTATTCTCTTCTTGTCTAAACTATTCATCGTCCATGTTTCACTTCCATACATGGCTACACTCTATACAAATACTTTCAGAAACGACTTCCTGACACTTAAATCAATACTCGATGTTAACAAATTTCTCTTCTTCAGAAACGCTTTCCTTGCCATTTGCCAGTCTACATTTTATATCCTCCCTACGTCGACCATCATCAGTTATTTTGCGCCCCAAATAGCAAAACTCCTTTACTACTTTAAGTGTCTCATTTTCTAAACTAATACCCTTAACATCACCCGACTTAATTCGACCACATTCCTTTATCCTCGTTTTGATTTTGTTGATGTTCATCTTATATCCTCCCTTCAAGACACCATCCATTCCATTCAACTGCTCTTCCAAGTGCTTTGCTGTCTCTGACAGAATTACAATGTCATCGGCGAACCTCAAAGTTTTTATTTCATCTCCGTGGATTTTAATACCTACACCGAATTTTTCTTTTGTTTCCTTCACTGCTTGCTCAATATACAGATTGAATAACATCTGGGAGAGGCTACAGCCCTGCCTCACTCCCTTCCCAACCACTGCTTCCCTTTCATGCCTCTCAACTCTTATAACTGCCATTTGGTTTATATATATATTGTAAATAGCCTTTCGCTCCCTATATTTTACCCCTGCCACCTTCAGAATTTGAAAGAGAGTATTCCAGTTAACATTGTCAAAAGCTTTCTCTAAGTCTACAAATGCTAGAAATGTAGGTTTGCCTTTCCTTAATCTATTTTTTAAGTTGAGTCGTAGGGACAGCATTGCCTCACGTGTTCCAACATTTCTACGGAATCTAAACTGATCTTCCCCGATGTCGGCTTCTGCCAGTTTTTCCATTCGTTTGTAAGGAATTCGTGTTAGTACTTTGCAGCTGTGACTTATTAAACTGATAGTTCAGTAATTTTCACATCTGTCAACACCAGCTTTCTTTCGGATTGGAATTATTATACTCTTCTTGAAGTCTGAGGGTATTTCGCCTGTCTCATACATCTTGCTCACCAGATGGTAGAGTTTTGTCAGGACTGGCGCTCCCAAGGCCGTCAGTAGTTCCAATGGAATGTTGTCTACTCCCGGGGCCTTGTTTCGACTCAGCTCTTTCAGTGCTCTGCCAAACTCTTTACGCAGTATCATATCTCCCATTTCATCTTCATCTACACCCTCTTCCATTTCCATAATATTGGCCTCAAGTACATCGCCCTTGTATAGACACACTATATACTCCTTCCACCTTTCTGCTTTCCCGTCTTTGCTTAGAACTGGGTTTCCATCTGAGCTCTTGATATTCATGCATGTGGCTCTCTTTTTTCTAAAGGTCTCTTTAATTTTCCCGTAGGCAGTGTCTATCTTACCCCTAGTGAGATATGCCTCTACATCCTTACATTTGTCCTCTAGCCATCCCTGCTTAGCCATTTTGCACTTGCTGTCGATCTCATTTTTGAGACGTTTGTATTCCCTTTTGCCTGCTTCATTTACTGCGTTTTTATATTTTCTCCTTTCATCAATTAAATTCAATATTTCTTCTGTTACCCAAGGATTTCTACTAGCCCTCGTCTTTTTACCTACTTGATCCTCTGCTGCCTTCACTACTTCATCCCTCAGAGCTACCCATTCTTCTATTCTTCTTCTACTGTATTTCTTTCCCCCATTCCTGTCAACTGTTCCCATATGCTCTCCCTGAAACTCTGTACAACCTCTGGTTTAGTCTGTTTATCCAGGTCCCATCTCCTTAACTTCCCACCTTTTTGCAGTTTCTTCAGTTTTAATTTACAGTTCATAACCAATAGATTGTGGTCAGAGTCCACATCTGCCCCTGGAAATGTCTTACAATTTAAAACCTGGTTCCTAAATCTCTGTCTTACCATTATATTATCTATCTGATACCTTTTAGTATCTCCAGGGTTCTTCCATGTATACAACCTTCTTTCATGTTCTTGAACCATGATTAAGCTGCGCTCTGCACAAAATTCTACCAGGCGGCTTCCTCTTTCATTTCTCACCCCCAACCCATATTCACCTACTACGATTCCTTCTCTCCCTTTTCCAACTACCTAATTCCAGTTACCCATGACTATCAAATTTTCGTCTCCCTTCACTATCTGAAAATTTTTTTTTATTTCATCATACATTTCTTCAATTTCTTCATTATATACAGAGCTAGTTGGCATATAAACTTGTACTACTGTAGTCGGCACGGGCTTCGTGTCTATCTTGGCCACAATAATGCGTTCACTATGCTGTTTGTATTAGCTTACCCGAATTCCTATTTTTTTTTATTCATTATTAAACCTACTCCTTCATTACCCCTATTTGACTTTGTATTTTTAACCCTGTATTCACCTGACCAAAAGTCTTGTTCCTCCTGCCACCGAACTTCACTAATTCCCCCCATATATAAGTTTAACCTATCCATTTCCCTTTTTAAATTTTCTAACCTACCTGCCCGATTAAGGGACCTGACATTCCACGCTCCGATCCGTTGAACGCCAGTTTTCTTTCTCCTGATAACGACGTCCTCTTGAGTAATCCCCGGCCGGAGATCCGAATGGGGGACTATTTTACCTCCGGAATATTTTACCCAAGAGGATGCCATCATCAATAACAATACAGTAAAGCTGCATGTCCTCGGGAAAAATTACGGCTGTAGTTTCCCCTTGCTTTCAACCGTTCGCAGTACCAGCACAGCAAGGCCGTTTTGGTTAGTGTTACAAGGCCAGATCCGTCAATCATCCAGACTGTTGCCACTGCAACTACTGAAAAGGCTGCTGCCCCTCTTCAGGAACCACGCGTTGTGGTTGCACCTACGGTACGGCTATCTGTATCGCTGAGGCACGCAAGCCTCCCCACCAACGGCAAGGTCCATGGTTCATGGATGGGGATAACGTATTGTGTTTTATATCTTAGGACGTCGTAAATCCAGTCACGAATCTGGTCAGATACTTGGCAAGCACGTATGTTGTCCACTAAACGACATTACGGAAGTGTATCGAATGACTTCCGAAGTCAACAGACCGGGCGGCTACCTGCGCGCCCTTGTTTACGGCGCTTTGAATTTCACGAACTGCGCGACCTGTGTTTCGCAAGATTTTTGTTTACGGAATCCAAAAATGGCTCTGAGCACTATGGGACGTAACAACTGAGGTCATCAGTCCCCTAGAACTTAGAACTACTTAACCCTAACTAACCTAAGGACATCACACACATCCATGCCCGAGGCAGGATTCGAACCTGCGACCGTAGCCGTTGTGCGGTTCCAGACTGAAGCGCCTAGAACCGCTCGGCCACCCCGGCCGGCTTACGGAATCCATGTTGACTTCTATACAGGAGATGATCGCTTTACAGAAACGTCATAATACGTGAGCATAGAACATGTTCCATATTTCTACAACAAATAGCGTAACTAACGCGTAGCTACGTGCATCATTACGCTTGGATACAGCGCTATGCAAAGCAGTAATGTTTGTAGCATCACCATTGATCAGCTTTGTTTCATGTTGCGATACTAAGATTCTCTGGTCTTAGGTAGCACAGTCTGTAATCGGAAATCTGAAGAACTGTCAATTCCACGACAAACTTGATATTTGGCTGTTGACTCTGTTTCTCGCCAGCGGTTTCTAAGCAAACTGCCCATCGACTATCGTAGTAACTGATGAGAAGGCATCAAGTGGAACAAAAGCCATGTGTGGAGCTCCCCAAGAAACTACTACAGGCCCTTGCGGTTCTTAATATATGCAAATGATCTACAAGTTAACACAAGCAGCCATGTAACATTAACAGAAAATGTCGTTCCCGTCTAGTATGGTGACCAAACGATCAAAAAGAATTAGAAAATGATTTTGACCAGATATCTGTACACCGCGAAACGGGAAAATTTACCCTGAACAATAAAACGTGCCAGGTCCTTCACATGACAGAAAAGGGAAAGAAAACGTGAAATTTCTGTTAGACGATAAATCATACAAGTTTAAAGATTGTTGGTTTAATCAAACACTCAAACACAACAGCACGAACAACTTAGGTTAGGTTAGTGGTGTTTAACCTCCCGTCGACAACGAGGTCATTAGAGACGGAGCGCAAGCTCGGGTTAGGGAAGGATGGGGAAGGAAATCGGCCGTGCCCTTTCAAAGGAACCATCCCGGCATTGGCCTGAAACGATTTAGGGAAATCACGGAAAACCTAAATCAGGATGGCCGGAGACGGGATTGAACCGTCGTCCTCCCGAATGCGAGTCCAGTGTGCTAACCAACGAACAACTTAAACTGAAATCATCACACAGAAAACGTTGTGGGGAAGCCGAACCACAGACTGCGTTTTTCTGGTAGAACACGTAGGAGATGCACAATTCTACTAATGCGACTACCTCCATCCTCTTCTGGATTACTGCTGCGGGGTATGAGATCCTTACCTAACAGGATTGCATATTTCACTGCTGCTAGATCTGTTCACGAATGTGCAATGACCAACCATCACCACTCCTTCCTCCCCCCCCCCCCCTCCTGCCGATTGCATGTTTCACTGCTGCGAGATCTGTTCACGAATGTGCAATGACCAATTATCTCCCTTCCTTCCTCCCCTCCCCTGCCCCCCCCCCTCCCCTGTCAAACATTATGTTCACTCCCGTCTTCACAAGTGGAAATGGCCATCGTAAAAAGTAACGCCAATCAGAGCTCCCGCGGAAATATCACGTTTTCATTCTTCCCACGCGCTATTCGGGAACGGACCAGTACAGTAATAGTCTGAAACTAGTTCTATGAACACTCTACCAAACATTCTAGTGCAAATCGCTGAACAATCATGCAGATACGGACGTACATGTGCATTAGCCCTGATCCACAAGAAATACTGGTAGTAGAAAGTTTCTCTTTTCGTTCATAAACTAATTAGTGAGAGCAAATACCAAGTCGTTCCATCTCCTCCACTCTATCAATATTGATTCAAAAACTTCACTTTGCTGCAGTATGTTTTAGCCTGAATCATGTTCCATTTAAAGACACACATCGACATAACCTCAGGTTAATTTAATATAGCCATTCCCCTCCCTCATCACCACAACAGCCATGCACTGAGCAGCCACAAACTAAATTTAATCTGATTATTACCGGCACCTTAACGAGAAAGTAATCTGTGTTACGAAGATAACAAAACCTTCCTTGCGTGAACCGCTCATCGTTTAAGTATACAGAACAACAATAAATTACTTGCATAGCTTTTTAAGGCTATATTTCTATAACATTCGTAGATGTATGGTCTTGCCAGCAGAGTGACATCGTCACTGGGCATTTGGGACTGCAATATAGTTGATTACATAAACATTTATTTCCGTCTAGATTGTAAAGAATTTTTGTTAACTCATGCCTCATGCGCAATGTTTTATTTGTAATATGAATACTTCGTGAGTGCTCGTTAATCATAAAATCAATAATTTGTACAGAAAGTTTATATTCAATTACACGTATTATTTCAGATGTTTCCATCTTTTCTTCTGAACTTGCTGACACTCTGACATCTTTGTGAATATTTAATTCTTCGTTATAAATCTGTAAAAGTGTTTATGGCAATAATGCGTACAGTACTTTAATTTGTTGCTCGTTGAAGGACCAATGCCAGGCCCCTTGAGGGGCAGATTTAAAGTAGTTACTAAGCTAACCTGTCTATAATGTTTTTGACTTTCAGTATATGTCAGATAATTTTGAGAATACATAAAAATGTAACATGTCAGTCGATGTTTCATGCCACAGTTTGTACAGACACCCGTACCTTCCGATAATCTGCCACAAAGTACCAATTACAATATTCTTTAATTAATAGCACTGTTACTGAGAGGGCGTGGGAATTCAATGTAGATGTCCACATATTATTCGTGGATTTTAAAAAGGCCTTTGATAGCATACACCAACAGACACTCCTAAATATAATGAAGGAATTTAAAATACCACAAAAATTAGTCAGATTAGTTAAAATGTATATAGATGAAACTACATGTCGCATAAAGACACCGGTAGGAGAAACTAAAGATTTTTAGGTGTACACTGAACTGAGACAAGGGGATGCCATTTCACCTATTTTATTTAACCTTGTGCTAGAGAAGATCGGTAGAGAATTTTCTAAAACCCGTCCAAAAGGGATCCAGCTACAGGATGTGAACATTACAAGACTTGCCTATGCAGATGATGTAGCACTAATAAGTAGTTACGAAAGAGAATTAATCATAATGATGCAAAATTACTACAAAATTGCTGAGAAAACAGGATTACATGTTAATGAAGAAAAGACAGAATACCTGCCCATAAGTAAGAACAGCAAAAAAGATGCTCCTCTGACTGTAGATGGATTCAATTTCAAGGCTGTTGACCACTTCAGGTACCTAGGAAGTCTTTTTTGTAATAACAACAGAACAGATATAGAAACAGATGCCCGTTTAGCAACAGCAAACAAGACAATTTTTAGTTTCATCAAAATTCTAAGAAAAAGATCATTTAGCAGTAACTTCAACATCCGCTTATATCAATCGACCATTATACCTGTGATCTTACATGGATGTGAAACATTAATATTTAGAAAGAAAGGTGATAAAAAACTGTTAATATTGGAAAGAAAAGTACTAAGGAAAATTTTTGGATCTGTGTACGACGAAAATAACATGGAATGGAGAATAAGAAGAAATGAAGAATTAAGAGCGCTGTACAAGCACCGTAACATCGTAGAACTCAAGAGGAGAAGGTTGAATTGGGCAGGCCATATAGCAAGAATGACAGAGAACAGACTACCTAGAATGGTATTCAGCAGAACAATAGACGGAACGAGAGGAAGATGGAGACCCAGAATCATTCGGGAGGACACAACTAGGACGAACAGCAACAGCAACTGGACAAACAGCGCATTGGACAGTCAGAAGTGGAAGAGGCTCATAGAGCAGCCGTATGGTCGATAAGGCCCTTGCCACATGTAAAGTAAAAGTAAAAATAAATAGCAGTGTTACAGCTGTATGTTTTGCTGTAAATGGAAGGATCTGTCAGATGACCCAAGTAGGTTAAAAGAAGGGATGGCCTGACAGGACACGTACCTTGGCACCATGGAATAGTTAATAGGGTTTTAAAGGGAAGAAATGGGGTAAAAATCATACATTGAGATCAAAGCGTAACTACAGCTAAGTGGTTCAAGTGGATGTACTTTGGAGAGACGAACAGTCTTAATGAGATAGAAAAGCTTGAAACGGCTGCACCAAATACAATACTGGCCATTATAATTGCTAGACCACGAAGATGACGTGCTAAAGACGCGAAATTTAACCGACAGGAAGAAGATGATGTGATATGCAATTGATTAGCTTTTCAGAGCATTCACATAAGGTTGGCGCCGGTGGCAACACCTACAACGTGCTGACATGAGGAAAGTTCCCAACCGATTTCTGATACACAAACAGCAGTTGACCGGCGTTGCCTGGTGTAACGTTGTTGTGATGCCTCGTGTAAGGAGGAGAAATGCGTACCACCACGTTACCGATTTTGATAAAGGTCGGATTGTAGCCTATCGCGATTGCGGTTTATCGTATCGCGGCATTGCTGCTCGCGTTGGTCGAGATCCAATGACTGTTAGAAGAATATGGATCGGTTGGTTCAGGAGGGTAATACGGAACGCCGTGCAGGATCCCAACGGCCTCGTATCACTAGCAGTCGAGATGACTGTCATCCGCATGGCTGTAACGGATGGTGCAGCCACGTCTCGATCCCTGAGTCAACAGATTGGGATGTTTGCAAGACAACAACCATCTGCACGAACAGTTCGACGACGTTTTCAGCAGCATGGACTTACAGCTCGGAGACCGTGGGTGCGGCTACCCTTGATGCTGCATCACAGACAGGAGCGCCTGCGATGGTGTACTCAACGACGAACCTGGGTGCACGAATGGCAAAACATCATTTTTTTCTGGTGAATCCAGGTTCTGTTTACAGCACCATGATGGTCGCATACGTGTTTAACGACATCGCAATGAACGCACATTGGAGCGTGTATTCGTCATCGCCATATGGGCGTATCACCCGACGTGATGGTCTGGGGTCCCGTTGGCTACGCGTCTCGGTCACCTCTTGTTCGCACTGACGGCACTTTGAACAGTGGTCATTAAATTTCAGATGTGCTACGACCCGTGGCTCTACCCTTCATTCGATCCCTGCGAAACCCTACATTTCAGCAGGATAAGATATGGCCGTATGTTGCAGGTCGTGTACGAGCCTTTCTGGATACAGGAAATGTTCGACTGCTGTCCTGGCCAGCACATTCTCCAGATCTCTCACCAAGTGTAAACGTCTGGTCAATGATGGCCGAGCTACTGGCTCGTCACAATACTCCCGCCACTGCTCTTGATGGACTGTGGTATCGTGTTGAAGCTGCATGGGCAGCTGTACCTGTACAGGCCATCCAAGCTCTGTTTGAAACAGTGCCCAGGCGTACGAAGGCCGTTATTACGGCGAGAGGTGGTTGTTCTGGGTACCGATTTCTCAGGATGTATGCAACCAAATTGCGTGAAAATGCAATCACATGTCAGTTTTATTATAACATATTTGTCCAACGAATACCCGTTTATTATCTGCATTTCTTCTTGCTGTGGCAATTTTAATGGCCAGTGGTGTATATCTTCTGAGTGAAAACTGTTAATTTCACGTTATAATAGCGTTTACTGAGGAGGGGTTAGCATAAGATTTTTCCGCGTGCCTCACTCGACACGTAAACCGGAAGCACGCCAGCGAGCTCCAGCCTTCCTCGGGCAGGCTCCGCGCCCTCTGGCCACGCAGCGGACGCCCCTCGCGGCCGCTGGCGCAGCGCCACGCCGCGCCGCCTTGCTGGCACGCGCCCCCGCGCCAGCCCGGAGAATTAGTTCCTACCGCCGGCCGGCCGCATTTTCCCTTTTTCCTCCTGCTGGCGCCAGTCCAGGCCGGCGCCCCTCGGTCTTCCATCATCTGCAGCCACTGGGCACGTCACACGGCAGCGCAGCCAGCGGCTCAGTGGATCTGCGCCGGCAGGCGGGCTTATCCGATCATTGCGATAAAGCCGTAGTCGTCAGTCAGGTTTAGCTCGGCGTGCTGGTGCCGGGTTCTTACTGAATTTCAGTGGCGAACATTACTCCACTCTGACTGAGGCCGCACTTACGGACGATTAAGGCACAGTGAGCCAAGCTAAATACAGAGTGAGCGCAAAAGAACTTCAGACATTAAAAAATTCGTGCGAACGTAATACTAAAACTTTGCTTCAAACCATAACCTCTTAAAACACTACTTCCTGAATACCTTTTTTCTTGTTTTTGTTTTACGTGTAGGTGCAATTTCTTTGTTGGAGAGTGCTAGTGCGCTGGTGTGTTTTTCAATTAGGAAAATGGAAGTCGGTAGCTGCATTTTACAGAGCATTTCCCACACAATTTTGCCGGGAGGCACCCAGCACAGTCTCTATTTATGCTCGGTACAAACAGTCTCACGACAGGGGCTGCATTTGCAAAGGCAAAAGTCCTGGTGGGCCTCCGGTGCCCAACACTGATCGCGTTCGACCAGCATTCCAGAGATGCGCACAGAAAACAACACGTCGGTCAAATCGTGAGTTAAAAAAATGGTTCAAATGGCTCTGAGCACTATGGGACTCAGCTTCTGAGGTCATCAGTCCCCTAGAACTTAGAACTACTTAAACCTAACTAACCTAAGGACATCACACACATCCATGCCCGAGGCAGGATTCGAACCTGCGACCGTAGCGGTCTCGCGGCTCCAGACTGTAGCGCCTAGAACCGCTCGGCCACTAGGGCCGGCTCGTGAGTTACAGCTCTCACTATAAACCGTAGAATCTTGTTCCGCAAGTAAGCAAGCGTCAAATGGCACCATTTAGATTGCCATCGATAGAATGGGGCCAATTAGCCTTCCTCCCATAATGCGACCATAATGATGCTGTAAACAGAACCTGGATTCATCCCGAAGAATGACGTTTTGCCATTCGTGCACCCAGGTTCGTCGTTGAGTACACCATCGCAGGCGCTCCTGTCTGTGATGCAGCGTCAAGGGTAACCGCAGCCATGGCCTCCGAGCTCATAGTCCATGCTGCTGCAAACGTCGTTGAACTGTTCGTGCAGATCGTTATTGTCTTGCAAACGTCCCCATCTGTTGACTCAAGGATCGAGACGTGGTTGCACGATCCGTTACAGCCATACGGATAAGATGCCTGTCATCTCGACGTGGCCGTTGGGATCCAGCACGGTGTTCCGTATCACGCTCCTGAACTCACCGATTCCATATTCTGCTAACAGTCATTGGATCTCGACCAACGCGAGCAGCAATGTCGCGATACGATAAACCGCAATCGCGATAGGCTACAATCCGACCTCTATCAAAGACGGAAACGTGATGGTACGCATTTCTCCTCCCTACACGAGGCATCACAACAACGTTTCAACAGGCAACGCCGGTCGACTGCTGTTTGGGGTATGAGAAATCGGTTGGAAACTTTCCTCATGTCAGCCAGCCGGAGTGGCCGTGCGGTTCTAGGCGCTACAGTCTGGAGCCTAGCGACCGGTACGGTCGCAGGTTCGTATCCTGCCTCGGGCATGGATCTGTGTGATGTCCTTTGGTTAGTTAGATTTAATTAGTTCTAAGTTCTAGGCGACTGACGACCTCAGAAGTTAAGTCGCATAGTGCTCAGAGCCACTTGAACCATTTTCCTCATGTCAGCACGTTGTAGGTGTCGCCCCCCGGCGCCAACATTGTGTGAATGTTCTGAAAAGCTAATCATTTGCATATGACAGCATCTTATTCCTGTCGGTAAAATTTCGCGTCTGTAGCACGTCATGTTCGTGGTGTAGCAATTTTAATGGCCAGTAGTTTGTTTTACAGAGTAGAAAAGCCTCCGAACCCACCGTTGTGATAAGATTCGTGGATATCCAACGATTTAGCTCTTGTCGGGTGTTTCACTGTCGTTCTACATCTTTCTGTAGATGCTCATGAGAGTAGCATGTGAACATTCGACCAGCTTCGCCATTATCGAGATACTCGTTTTTAGGCTCGGCATAATAATCATCTGCGGTTTGTCGAAGTCGCTTATCTCAACGGATTTCCTCATTTGCAGACCATATCTTCGCTAGGCTGACCTCCACGTCCGTGTCTGCACCGGTTATATATTTTTGTTACCGCGTCACGTGCCCACAACGCCACCAAGCGGCGTCCAACGTCGCTATCGGCAGTGGTCATAACGTTTTGGCTTATCAGTGTAATTTCAAAATCGATTATCAATTATTGACTCGAAATCGATCCTGAAGCTCACGACACTCTTCGATCCTAATTGAAGTTGACATTATGTGAATCACATTTTTATACACAAAGCATGTTTGTAACAACAACACAACACTGATGATTGCTTGCTGATTCCTTAGGTACCATACAACCCTTCTGAAACTGGATATTAGGATTCCTATACGAAATCAGTATTTCGAATGTTGAAACCACCTATCATCGCCATTCCGTATTTTGGTATCACCGACTGCGGATCTGTTACAACTGAAGGGCATAACAGGATAAAATGTTTCGTGAAGGCCCTGCACATGTGGTTAATTTCAATACAGCGTGAAGTATTAACTAAAAAAGTTACTATGCAACAATAAAAGTAAACGACTGATTTCAACAGTACTGTTCGTTGAACTAGTGATAGAGAACAAAAGATCATGTTTCACACATCCAACTGCAATGAAATAGTAGTCATGATATTAAATTCCCCTGAACTTGAGAAATATTTCGGAGTCTCAAAATCAAAGGCCAGTCATGGAATCAGTACAAAAATTACGGTAATTTGAGAGACTTTTGTTACCGTTTCGCATTATTTTTTTAATTTCATAATGATCAAATTGATTTCATTTCGCCGGGATCGCAGAATTGGTTACCGGTTCTGGAAGGAATAATTGACTCAAATGTGGACGATAACAAAATAATAGAGATTACTTTGTAAGCAGGCTGTTTAGGTTTTCATGTTGGTAACGACACGTAGCGCTCTGCATGAAAATCAATGACTGTGCTGTGTGCAGTCTGTGGCTGGTTGGACTCATTGTTGGAATGTTCGCTTGTGTAGTGTTGGGCACTTGGATGTGAACAGCACGTAGCGTTGTGCAGTTGGAGGTGAGCCGCCAGCAGTGGTGGATGTGGAGAGGAAGATGCCAGAGTTTTAAGCGGACGATCTGGACGTGTGTCTGCCACAAAAAGGAAATTTGTAAAGATGACTGTCATGAACTTATAGATATATATATATATATATGTGATGACTTTTGAACATTACTAAGGTAAATACATTGTTTGTTCTCTATCAAAATCTTTCATTTGATAACTATGCCTAACAGTAGTTAGTGCCTTCAGTAGTTAGAATCTTTTATTTAGCTGGCAGTATTGGTGCTCGCTGTATTGCAGTAGTTCGATTAACGAAGATTTTTGTGAGGTAAGTGTTTCATGAAAAGTATAGGTTATTGTTATTCAGGGCCATTCTTTTGTAGGGTTTACCGAAAGTCAGCTTGCGTTGCGCTAAAAATATTGCGTGTTAGTTTAGTGAGGATCAGAATAAATAAAGAAAGAAATGTCAGAGTACGTTCAGTTTTGCTCAGCTGTTTGAAAATCAAATAACATAGAAGGTTTTCCAGCACAGTAATTATAATTTTTCTAAGGAGACGTTACAACGTGTGATTCAATGTATGAAGAGGAGCTCTTTTATGATAAAAGTAATTATACATTAAAATAGTGCTATCCATGAGGAAGCTTAATGCTGCTATGAAGTACATTTTTATACTTCGTTTTTTCTCCCCTCACGCCCCTTAAAATTGTGGTGTCATGTATGTGTGTGTATAGATTACTGAGAGGTGCCAGAAGGCAGTTCAGTGTGGGTTTATGTTGAGGAAGGTAACGTGAAAGAACAACGGCGTCGTGGTTAAGTGGTCACGATGTTGGAGTGCTAAGCGGACGAGTCGTGTTGCGCCTTCCCTAGTGTCAATTTTGTATTTCTTCTTCGCTGTTCGCTGTATTCGAATTTGTGTCTGTGTCGTGGTGCAACGTCCGTTTCCAATATTGCAATAGCGACACGTCAGGAAGGACCTTAAAATGACGGTTGATTCTGCACGACTACTGTATTAGCAGCGAAATGTATTAGCAGCGAAAAGGAACTGTCTTTCGAATTGGAACCGTAAACGTTTGAAGACAAGGCGACAAGTGAACCGAATCCTCCACCGGAAACCACGTCTGATGTATCAAACACGGCATTAGTAACAGCAGGTATGTCATATGATAGGAATCTCTTATCGACGCACCTAATTTGTATGCCTGGTGAGTGTGTGAGATATGCCCTATTGCCCGATTCAGGTGTTGGCCAAGAAGCGGTGAAAACATAATACATAGCTTGTCACATAAGCTGCAGCAAATATACGCAACAGTTTCGCAATGACACAGTTTCTCTGTGGTCTGTCAAAAACATATATTTTAACATTTCTGAAGCTGCGTTTCGTTTTGGAAGTATTGACTCGTGAATTCCTTTGTTGTAACATAGTTCACGCAAGTTTATTTGTTGTTTTCATTTCTGTGAGACGACTCGTATTCCATAACCAGTGTGTAGTACGACAACTGCCAAGACTACAGAAAGAGAACAAAGATTTCAATGACAGCACGGACAGTTCATAATGTTGTGAAAACAAATAAATGGCGTGAGAGAGTTTTGAACTCGGCTGTTCAGCTCATTAGTTCAACACCGTGATAATTTTTTTTTTAATCTCATTTTGTTAATAATCGTTCGTCGCTTTTGTGCCAAGCCGACGTTCCATGACACCCGTTCAAGTTCATAGTTGATTCATTCACTCAGGTTTTTTTTGTTACAAAGTACAACACCCTCAGTGGCATAGTAGCGAGAAGGAAGTACTTCTCTGGGAGGTATCACTATCCTGGTGTCTTGCTGCTTCGGTAAGTCGCTCGTAGCACAGTAGTAGCGCTCAGTCGCCAGGTTCCATGTAGGTGGTGATCCTGCTGAAGTGGATTGTTTAGGGATGCCAGTTGTTAATTGTCAACAACGTTTGAACTATACTTGATTTAATACAGAGATTGCTTTGTCACACACACGTCACAGAATCAGCATTTGCAATATGGCGGCTCTGGACTACGTAGTTGTATTCGACCCTTTACACACATTAACACAGTTTTCTGACTTTACATAATGATAGACACTGCCCACGACACGTGGCGTTCTTATAACTAATAACTTCACTTTATATCTTGCTTAACATCTGAAATATGCAATCGCGACCGTTCTTTTAGAGCCGCTCTGGTACCTCGACCGTGCGTTTTGCGTGGCTCCTCGCGAACAACTCACCCTGTCTTCCCGAAGGACAAGAGAGACCACCCCACCTTTCTCCCTCAGCCAATAAGGACACCTCTCGTTCCCTACATATATAAACCGGGTGATCAAAACGTCAGTATAAATTTGAAAACTGAATAAATCACGGAATAATGTAGATAGAGAGGTACAAACTGACACACATGCTTGGAATGACATGGGGTTTTATTAGAACTGAAAAGATACAAACGTTCAAAAAATGTCCGACAGGTGGCGATTCATCTGATCAGAATAGCAATAATTAGCATAACAAAGTAAGACAAAGCAAAGATGATGTTCTTTACAGGAAATGCTCAATATGTCCACCATCATTCCTCAACAATAGCTGTAGCCCAGGAATAATGTGAACAGCACTGAAAAGCATGTCCGGATTATGGTGAGGCATTGGCGTCGGATGTTGTCTTTCAGCATCCCTAGAGATGTCGGTCGATCACGATACACTTGCGACTTCAGGTAACCCCAAAGCCAATAATCGCAGGGACTGAGGTCTGGGGACCTGGGAGGCCAAGCATGACGAAAGTGGCGGCTGAGCACTCGATCATCACCAAACGGCGCGCGCAAGAGATCTTTCACGCGTCTAGCAAGACTTTTTTTTTGTTTTGTTTCTAATAAAACCCCATGTCATTCCAAGCATGTGTGTCAATTTTCACCTCTTTATCTACATTATTCCGTGGTTTATTAAGTTTTCAAATTTATACTGACTTTTTGATATATATATATATATATATATATATATATATATATATATATATATATATATATATATATATCCTTACTAAGGTTGCACAACATTGCCTCCTATGATTCCATCACTAATGCTCTTGCTGATGCTTAATTGTTAAATGTACATGTAGCCTGGCTGCAATTTAGCATTCCCGATCGCATAAATGTGCGTAATACTTGGCTTAAACACGTGAAGGGAATAAATATGTGCATTAGAAGAGGGCAGCCAACACTCTGACCGAACACGCTGAGCTACGCAGTACTAAGCCGGCAGCTTAACCACGACGCCACTGCACATTCATGTTGCTCTATATTGTACTTCTTCGTTGACTGTTTATAATTTTTCTTTCAGCACGCCTTCTTCCTAGTTTCATGCTTGATCTGTGTTCGCACCGCGCGGGATTAGCCGAGCGGTCTCAGGCGCTGCAGTCATGGACTGTGCGGCTGGTCCCGGCGGAGGTTCGAGTCCCCCTCGGGCATGGGTGTGTGTGTTTGTCCTTAGGATAATTTAGGATAAGTAGTGTGTAAGCTTAGGGACTGATGACGTTAGCAGTTTATGAAACGTCCCCTTAGAAAAATTAATGAATTACTGTGCTGATAAACCTCTTACATTATTTGATTTTCAAACAGCTGAGCAGAACTGAACGTACTCAGAAATTTCGCTCTTTACCTATTTTGATCAACACTAAACTGACAGCCAATATTTTTAGGGCAACGCAATCTGACTTTCAATAATCCCTACAAGAGAATGGCCCCGACTAACATTAACCTATACGTTTCACAAATCACTTAGCTCACAAAAGTCTTCGTTACTCGAACTACTGCAATACAGCGAGCGCCACTACTGCCAGCTAAATAAAAGATTATAACTCCTCAAGGCACTAACTACTGATAGGCATAGTTAGCAAATGAAAGATTTTGATAGAGAACAAACAATGTGTCCAATATTACAAATTTACTCTTTCTGATGGACACACGTCCAGAGCGTCTGCTCTCAAAATTCCGCCATCTCTCTCCCCACATCCACCACTGCTGGCGGCTCACCTCCAACTGCGCAACGCTACGCGCTGTTAACAGCCAACTGCCCAACACTACAATAGCATACACTCCAACAATGCAAACCAACCACAGCCTTCACACAGCACAGTCAGTGATTTTCATATAGAGCGCTACGTGGCGTTACCAACATAAAAACCTAAACAGCCTACTTACAAGTTAAGTCCCGTAAGATTTCACACACATTTGAACAATTTTTGATCTGTGTTCAGTTTTTGACAAGCTATCCACTGGGCCACCTTACGGGCTAAATCTGAGGGCGCTCGTGATGGGGAGTTACCCTTGTTAGCACAAAAGAAGTCTGGGGGTAGTCTCCTTCGCATGGACTGCAGCTAAGTTCTTTATTCAGTGTTACTGAACAAATCCAAAATTTGTATTTGCGGGTTTAGTTAAATGAGGGCTTGGAATTTAGTATTTGATGGACTTCGAATTCAGGAAACCTCACACGGTGAAAAGCGGACTCACTGTGTTGCGTTCCATAGGATTGGAAAAGGGCACAGATCATCCCCGATTTCAAGAATGGACGTCGAACAGATGCGCAGAACTATAGACCTATATCTCTAACGTCGATCAGTTGTAGAATTTTGGAACACGTATTATGTTCGAGTATAACGACTTTTCTGGAGACTAGAAATCTACTCTGTAGGAATCAGCATGGGTTTCGTAAAAGACGGCTGTGTGAAACCCAGCTCGCGCTATTGGTCCACGAGACTCAGAGGGCCATAGACACGGGTTCACAGGTAGATGCCGTGTTTCTTGACTTCCGCAAGGCGTTCGATACACTTCCCCACAGTCGTTTAATGAACAAACTAAGAGCATATGGACTATCAGACCAATTGTGTGATTGGATTGAAGAGTTCCTAGATAACAGAACGCAGCATGTCATTCTCAATGGAGAGAAGTCTTCCGAAGTGAGAGTGATTTCAGGTGTGCCGCAGGGGAGTGTCATAGGACCGTTGCCATTCACAATATACATAAATGACCTTGTGGATGACATCGGAAGTTCACTGAGGCTTTTTGCAGATGATGCTGTGGTGTATCGAGAGGTTGTAACAATGGAAAATTGTACTGAAATACAGGAGGATCTACAGCGAATTGACGCATGGTGCAGGGAATGGTATTTCAATCTCAATGTATACAAGTGAAATGTGCTGCGAATACATAGAAAGATAGATCCCTTATCATTTAGCTACAAAATAGCAGGTCAGCAACTGGAAGCAGTTAATTCCATAAATTATCAGGGAGTACGCATTAGGAGTGATTTAAAATGGAATGATCATATAAAGTTGATCGTCGGTAAAGCAGATGCCAGACTGAGGTTCATTGGAAGAATCCTAAGGAAATACAATCCGAAAACAAAGGAAGTAGGTTACAGTACGCTTGTTCGCCCAATGCTTGAATACTGCTCAGCAGTGTGGGATCCGTACCAGATAGGGTTGATAGAAGAGATAGAGAATATCCAGCGGAGAGCAGCGCGCTTCGTTACAGGATCATTTAGTAATCGCGAAAGCGTTATGGAGATGATAGATAGACTCCAGTGGAAGACTCTGCAGGAGAGACGCTCAGTAGCTCGGCACGGGCTTTTGTTAATGTTTCGAGAACATACCTTCACCGAAGAGTCAAGCAGTATATTGCTCCCTCCTACGTACATATCGCGAAGAGACCATGAGGATAAAATCAGAGAGATTAGAGCCCACACAGAAGCATACCGACAATCCTTCTTTCCACGAACAATACGAGACTGGAATAGAAGGGAGAACCGATAGAGGTACTCAGGGTACCCTACGCCACACACCGTCAGGTGGTTTGCGGAGTATGGATGTAGATGTTGCAGGTGTTGGGCGGCACGCGCGTGTGCCTGCTGTGAATTCGCCTCTCTGCCGCGGGTGGGCAGACACGGGATGGGCGTGGGGGGCAGCCAGCGGGGGCGGCGGCACCTGTGTCTGCGCCCGCCCCGCCGCGTAAATGAGCCGCGACGGCGTGTCTGGCGCGGCTCGCTAATTACGCGCCGTCAGCGGTCCAGGTGGCTGGCCGGGCCACTTGGCAGTCGATATCCATGTCTGCCACCCACGCCGCTCTACAGCGGTCGCTAACGAGGCCGCCCCCGCCCCCGCCGCCCCCTGCCACCGCGGCGCCGCTGATCAAAGACGCCGCCCCGGCGGCTAATCAGCGGTCGGCCCGTGTCTCCGCCGAATCTAATAGCCGCCCCCGCAGCCCGGGCGCCGCCCAGCCAGCCGGAGCGCCTCATTTGCATTCTCGGCAGTCGCCTAGTTTGGCTGCACTCCTCGCCTCCCGTCGGCATCGTCTTGCTTAATTAAGCGGGAGCGCTCTTTGCTCCTACCTTCCCCCTCCTCCCGTACCCGCAAAAGCAGCCCCACCCGCACTCCAGCCTCACACAAACATTAGAGGCTCTGAATACCGCGCTGCTTCTCGGCGAACTCTGTCCTCATCAGTAAGGTCGAAGAGAAATTATTTCCTACACTGCTGGTCATTAAAATTACACCCAAAGAAGGGATACCCACTATTACAATTTGATTCATTGTGCATGCACTATACAGGAAGTCCCCGGAAGAGGTGCAAAAATGTAACAGGACACAGAGAATGCGCCACTGAACAATTTGAAGTAGGGAAAGTAGGGTCGGAGACACCAGCTTAAGGAGATATTGGAGGTAAACTTGTCTACCGCTTTGTCTAGCATTACTGTTTTCCAATTTGTTTACAACGAATATGCGTACGAATTCAAATTCTGAAGGTGGCAGGGGTAAAATACAGAGAGCGAAAGGCTATTTATAATTTGTGCAAAAACCAGATGGCAGTTATAAAGAGTCGACGGACATGAAACGGAAGCACTGGCTGGGAAGGGAGTGAGACAGGGTTGTAGCCTCTCCCCGTTGTTATTCAATCTGTATATTGAGCAATCAGTGAAGCAAACAAAAGAAAAATTCGGAGTAGGTATTAAAATCCACGGAGAAGAAATAAAAATATTAAGGTTCGCCGATGACATTGTAATGCTGTCAGAGACAGCAAAGGACTTGGAAGATCAGTTGAACGAAATGGACAGTGTCTTGAGAGGAAGGTATAAGACATCAACAAAAGCAGAACGAGGATAATGGAATGCAGTTGAATTAAGTCGGGTGATGCTGAGGGAATTACATTAGGAAATGATACACTTAAAGTAGTGAAGGAGTTTTGCAATTTGGCGAGCAAAATAACTGATGATGGTCAAAGTAGAGAGGATACAAAATGTAGACTGGCAAAAAAAAAAAAAAAAAAAAAAAAAAAAATCAATGGTTCAAATGGCTCTGAGCACTATGGGACTTAACATCTGAGGTCATCACTTCCCTAGAACTTAGAACTAGTTAAACCTAACTAACGTAAGGATTTCACACACATCCATGCCCGAGGCAGGATTCGAACCTGAGACCGTAGCGGTCGTGCGGCTCCAGACTGAAGCGCCTAGAACCGCTCGGCCACCGCGGCCGGCAGACTGGCAAAGGCAAGGAAAGCGTTTTGAAGAAGAGAAATTTGTTAACATCGAGTATAGATTTAAGTGTCAGGAAGTCGTTTCTGAAAGTATTTGTATGGAGTGTAGCCATGTATGGAAGTGAAACATGGACGACAAATAGTTTGGACAAGAAGAGAATTGAAGTTTTCGAAATGTGGTGCTACAGAAGAACGCTGAAGATTAGATGAGTTGATCATATAACTAATGAGGAGGCATTGAAGAGAATTGGGGAGAAGAGAAATTTGTGGCACAACTTGACTAGAAGAAGGGACCGGTTGGTAGGACATGTTTTGAGGAATCAAGGGATCACCAATTTAGCATTGGAGGGCAGCTTGGAGGGTAAAAATCGTAGAGGGAGACCAAGAGATGAAGACACTAAGCAGATTCAGAAGGATGTAGGTTGCGGTAGGAACTGGGAGATGAAGATGCTTGCACAGGATAGAGTAGCATGGAGAGCTGCATCAAACGAGTCTCAGGACTGAATACCACAACATCAACAACAACAACGTGCGTACGAATTTACACGTACTGTGCAGTATATTTACTTGAGCATTCTTTATTTCGTGCAAGGAAACAAAGAGCACCAACCTAATTAATAGGAAGCCATGATACAGGTTTTGTTTACTTTACTTGTCCATATGGTGGCTCTGTTGTATCGCATTTACGTTGTCCCGTGACAGAAAGTATTATGAATCAACGACCAATCCATTCATTCCGCAGTGCTATTCAGAGACGAACAGTACAATACTACGGGGCAGTACCGGTACAGTTCCGCAGAACTCATAGACATGCTTCGTGTGTAGGGAAGTACGTTGCAATGCTCTCGCTACTGAATGGCTGTGGATGGATGGATGGAGAGGGTTTTAAGGGCGCACGACGGCAAGGTCTTCAGCGCCCGCTCAGTAACAGATCGAGACGCGTGTCAAGAAAAGACTCAAAACAATAAGATTAAACAGAACGTAAGACACAGGAAAGAAGCTCGGAAACTATGTGCCTACCCACACCGAAGCGTGGGACGAAGCATGCCGCCAGCAGTAAATGATGGACAACTAAGGAAGAAAGGGGTAGAGGTAGCTAAAGCAATATAGCAGATGGTAGTAGCTGGCTGGCCGCAAGGAGAAGGGGAGGAGTCAGCCACTGTGCAATACACTAAAACCTCCAGCCAAAAAGTTTAGGCCAGAGTCCAGACACATCTTAAAACTTTAAAACCCTAGACACACACGTCTCATCATTAGCTAAAACACAGGGCAGTTCCCCATCAACTTGTGCTTCTGCCCTTGCATCACCGTGTAAAATGCAGTCTGTTAAAATGTGCCGGACAGAGATGTGCACACCACAAGCATCACAAATCGGGGGATCCTCCCGCCGCAGGGAACGATTTCCTAACAGGCAGCATCCGTCACGGTTGGTGTTTATTTCTCTCGACCGACGAGTGTAGGAGACTGCTTAATCTGAAAGAAGAAACGAGGGACCTGGCAACATGAGGAACACTCGCTTACCCTGTTTTGTAGAGGAGGTGCTGGAACGTGTTTCAGTGGACCCCACTACAAGTGCTCGTCGTATTCCACATGAAATGTGCACTGCATATGCTTACGTGTGGCGAGTCCTCCACAACAATTACACCCATATGACCCTCAACGAGTCCGTGCAATGGTTGTGACTGCACCAAGGGTCGCACTGTGTCAGTGGTTGCTCCAACAATGGATTGTTTGAACAGAATTCCTCCAAATCGTGTTTTTTTACTGACGAGGCCTCATTTGATCGTGATGGTATTTCGAACAGCTGGAACAGCCATGTGTGGGACGAGGAAAACCAACACTCTCTAGTACAGTGACACCATCAAGTACGTTTTGCTGTGAATATCTGGGCAGGGATTGTAGACCACAATCTCATTGGGCCATATCTTCTACCTGGCCGTCTGACTGGCCACCTGTCCTTAAGGTTCGCGCAAAGAGTTCTGCCTGAGTTGTTGGAGAACGTACCATTGGCTGTTCATGAGAGGAAATGACGGTGCACCGCCTCACTTCAGAGTGGATGTCCACAACCATCTGAATGCTGTATTTCCTGGTCGCTGGATTGGAAGGCCCGATTCCATGGCCTGCGAGGTCACCTGACTTGTGTAAGTGACCCCAGTGGATATGTAGATGGAATTAGTTGCCAGAATTGCAGCTGGCTATGATGTGATTCGAAACACACCAGGGATATTTGTCAGAGTGCGTCATCTTGTTCACCGGTGTTATGCTTGCTCGGAGGATGATGGCCGTCAGTTTCAGCACGCTTTGTAAGATACAGAACAAATGGTACGTTCATTGTGTCAGTGATGGTATTTGGAGTTAAACGTAAGTAGTGTAAGTAAAAAAGTACACAATAATGTGGTTTTATTCCTATTATATCCTTAGGCTTTCTCCGACCCCAGGGTCCTTACCTCAAATTATTCAGTGGAGCATCCTCAATGTCCTGTTGGATTTTTGCGCGCTGTTACGGAAACAACCTTCCTAGAAGGAAAGTTGCGTGATCAAATACACTACTGTGTACAACATTCCATATTTATTCATGAACAATGAATTCCACATTTTTTATAGTTAAAAGAGTGCCATGATCTGTCTTCTACGTCTAAAGAAGACTCATCCAGTGACACGCCCTGTTTATCCACAGTATGGTGGTGACTCGTCGTTGAGCGCGTTGCTCCTTCTTGTTGATGACGTGTGCGAAAGGGATTATATGAAAGAAGAGAACCACAATCATTCGTTTTAAGATGCAGATTGTTATTTGTAAATTTGATTGTCGTCACAAACTATTACTACACAAAACTAGTACGGATTTCGCAACACTGATTAATCATACTGGACCCTTTGACAAATAAAATTTTGTTCCATTATTTCACTTGTCATACTTGCGCCTTTCTTGCCCTCTCGATATTGTACGCCCAGTGCTAATTTTATCAGTATCTTTTCACGCAATTCCACGTCACTCGCCGTCGTTCCTTTCTCTGCTACCGACCGACTCAACTTCGCACACTGCCCTGCTCTGACGTTCCTTCGGCGAGGCGTTCTTACGTGCTTATGTACAGACTCTGCAGGGGGTCACAGCTACAAGACATCCGCCTTTCACATGATCGTGAGAGAACGCAGAACCCTCTTGAGGAATTCCTTTGTTTTATGGTATATTCATAATAAAACAGCTTCATCAAAAGGGCTGCTAATACGAGGGCCGAATTTAAATATTCATTTACTTACAAGGACTACATTCCATTAGAACTACTGACAGCCTTGGGAGAACCAGGCCTAACAAAACTCTACCATCTACTGAGCAAGATGTATGAGACAGGCGAAATACACTCAGACTTCAAGAAGAATATAATAATCTCAATACCGAAGAAAGCACGTGTTGGCAGATGTGAAAATTACCGAACTATCAGTTTACTGAGCCACGGCTGCAAAATACTAACACGAATTCTTTACAAACGAATGGAAAAACTGGTAGAAGCTGACCTCGGGGATGATCAGTTTAGATTCTGTAGAAATGTTGGAACACGTGAGGCAGTACTGACCCCACGACTTATCTTAGAAAATAGATTAAGGAAAGGCAAACCGACGTATCTAGCATTTGTAGACTTAGAGAAAGCTTTTGAGAATGTTGACTGGAATACTCTCTTTCAAGTTCTGAAGATGGCAGGGGTACAATACAGAAAGCGAAAGGCTATTTACAATTTGTACAGAAAGAGTTATAAGAGTCGAGGGGCATGAAAGGGAAGCAGTGACTGGTAAGGGAGTGAGACAGGGCTGAAGCCTATCCCCGATGTCATTCAATCTGTATATTGAGCAAGCAGTAAAGGAAACAAAAGAAAAATTCGGACTAGGAAATAAAATCCATGCAGAAGAAATAAAAACTTCGAGGTTCGCCGATGACATTGTAATTCTGTCAGAGACAGCAAAGGACCTGGAGGAGCAGTTGAATGGAATGGATGGTGTCTTGAAAGGAGGATATAAAATGAACATCAACAAAAGCAAAACCAGGATAATGGAGTGTAGTCGAATTAAATCGGGTGATACTGCGGGAATTAGATTAGGAAATGAGACGCTTAAAGTAGTAAATGAGTTTTGCTATTTGCAGTGATGGTCGAAGTAGAGAGGATATAAAATGTAGACTGGCAATGGCAAGGAAAGCGTTTCTGAAGAAGAGAAATTTGTTAATATCGAGTATTGATTTAAGTGTCAGGAAGTCATTTCTGAAAGTATTTGTATGGAGTGTACTCATGTATGGAATTCAAACGTGGACGATAAATAGTTTGGACAAGAAGAGAATAGAAGCTTTAGAAATGTGGTGCTACAGAAGAATGCTGAAGATTGGATGAGTAGGTCACATAACTAACGACGAGGTATTGAATAGAAATGGAGAGAAGAGAAATTTGTGGCACAATTTGACTAGGAGAAGGGATAGGTTGGTAGGGCATATTCTGAGGCATCAAGGGTCACCAATTTAGTACTGGAGGGCAGTGTGGAGGGTCGAAATAGTAGAGGGAGACCAAGACAAATGGCCCTGAGTACTATGGGACTTAACTTCTGAGGTCATCAGTCCCCTAGAACTTAGAACTAATTAAACCTAACTAACATAAGGACATCACACACATCCATGCCCGAGGCAGGATTCGAACCTGCGACCGTAGCGGTCGCGCGGTTCCAGACGTACCGCCTAGAACCGCTCGGCCACCCCGGCCGGCGGAGACCAAGACATGAATACACAAAACCGATTCAGAAGGATAAAGAATTTTAATTATCTGTACATTAACGCAAATGTGAGGTGACATCCGAGGTGTCCGAGAATATGGTTACCTTATAAAGCTACGAGTTCTGTGGAGGCACTTACAGTTCTCTTGCTGATTTCCAGCTCAAAGCTGCTTTGCTTAGCGTACCATTGCCACGCCCTTCTTATGGCACCATTACGGCTGGGCCTTCCGTAATGGCGTGCCTCCCCTTTGAACATCTTCCGTTTTAATCCTCCTGAAACCGGGCGCGCACCGTCCGCAGCGGAACCCGCTCGTTTCCGACCGTCTCCATTAAAACACGCCGCACATCCTGCGACCGGGCAAGCACTCCATAGCAGTGGGGGCGGAAGCGTGGGGGCGGCAGCTGCGGCCGCGCCGCGACTCTCTGCGGACGCGCGGACAGCTTTGCGCCGTGGCCGGCCCGGCGACCCCCCCTCGGCGCATAACAATCGCGGCGCCAGCCAGACAATAAAAGTGGCACGGCCGGTGGCTGCCTGCCCTCGCCGCGCGCAGCCAGATTACATTTAAAGTCGCGCTAAGGCCGCCGCCGCCGCCGGCAGCGCCGCCGCGTGTGTCCGTGTTATGCTAAAATTGCTCCGGCGCCAACCGCCGGGCCGGACGCTTCACCGGCCCGCACGCCACCATTTCCATATTCAGATTCACAGCCACGGCGGCTGACGTGTTCGCGGTATCCCACAGAGCTTCGCCGTCACTTATTCCCCACAGCCGGCGGGCTACTGCCACAAGACCTGTACGCTATCGAAGTAACTGATACGGGGATGGGAGAAAAGTGGGGAAAAGGCAAAAATAGAATTCTGTACCCATGCTGTAATTGCGTCTATATCTACACTACTGGCCGATAAAATTGCTACACCAAGAAGAAATGCAGATGAATAACGCCTATTCACTGGCAAACATATTATACTAGAACTGACATGTGATTACATTTTCACGCAATTTGGGTGCATAGATCCTAAGAAATCAGTACCCAGAACAACCACCTCTGGCAGTAATAACGGCCTTGATACGCCTGGGCATTGAGTCAAACTTAGCATGGATGGCGTGTACAGGTACAGCTGCCCATGCAGCTTCAACACGATACCACAGTTCATCAAGAGAAGTAACAGGCGTATTGTGACGATCCAGTTGCTCGGCCACCATTGACCAGACGTTTTCCAATTGGTGAGAAATCTGGAGAATTTGGTCGCCAGGGCAGCAGTCGAACATTTTCTGTATTCTGAAAGGCCCGTACAGGACCTGCAACATACGGTCGTGCATTATCCTGCTGAAATGTAGGATTCCGCAGGGTTCGAATGAAGGGTAGGTAAAGGGTCGTAACACATCTGAAATGTAACGTCCACTGTTCAAAATGCCGTCAATGCGAATGAGAGGTGACCGAGACGTGTAACCAATGGCACCCCATACCACCACGTCGGGTGATACGCCATTATGGCGATGACGAATACACGCTTCCAATGTGCGTTCACCGCAATGTCGCCAAACACGGATGCGACCATCATGATGCTGTAAACAGAACCTGGATTCATCATAAAAATGTCATTTTGCCATTCGTGCACCCAGGTTCGGCGTTGAGTACTTCATCGCAGGTGCTCCTGCCTATGATGCAGCATCTAGGATAACCGCAGCCGTGGTCTCCGAGCTGATAGTCCATGCTGCTGCAAACGCCGTCGAACTGTTTGTCCAGATGGTTGTTGTCTTGCAGACGTCCCCATCTGTTGACTCAGGGATTGAGACGTGGCTGGACGATCCGTTACAGCGATGCGGTTAAGATGCCTGTCATCTCGACTGCTAGTGATACGAGGCCGTTGGTATCCAGCACGGCGTTCCGTATTACCCTCCTGAACCCACCGATTCCATATTCTGCTAACAGTCATTGGTTCTCGACCAACGCGAGCAGCAATGTCGCGATACGATAAACCGCAATCGCAATAGGCTACAATCCGATCTTTATCAAAGTCGGAAACGTGACGGTACGCATTTCTCCTCGTTACCCGAGGCATCGCAACAACGTTTTACCAGGCAACGCCGGTCATCTGCTGTTTGTGTATGAGAAATCGGTCGGAAACTTTCCACATGTCAGGACGTTGTAGGTGTTGCCACCGGCGCCAACCTTGTGTGAATACTCTGAAAAGCTAATCATTCGCATATCATAGCATCTTCTTGCTGTCTGTTAAATTTCGCGTCTGTAGCACGTCATCTTCGTGGTGTATCAATTTTAATGGCCAGTATTGTACATCTATTCTCTGCATGCCAGCTAATGGTGTGTGACGCAGGGTACAGCAGGTGCCACCAAGCTGCCCGCCAGGCGAGTTGACGACTTTCTTTTCCAATCCGAGCGTTTTTGGTCTCTCTGTGATAGGAAGGAGGGATTGAAACGAGCGAGATGGAGGTGGTCGAAGCAGATGGGGTTTGGTAGTGCTGTCCGCAGCCCGTGGTCGTGCGGTAGCGTTCTCGCTTCCCGCGCCCGGGTTCCCGGGTTCGATTCCCGGCGGAGTCAGAGATTTTCTCTGCCTCGTGATTACTGGGTGTTGTGTGATGTCCTTATTGTAGTGTCACCGCCAGACACCACACTTGCTAGGTGGTAGCTTTAAATCGGCCGCGGTCCATTAGTACATGTCGGACCCGCGTGTCGCCACTGTCAGGGATCGCAGACCGAGCGCCACCACAAGGCAGGTCTCGAGAGACTGACTAGCACTCGCCACAGTTGTACGGACGACGTAGCTAGCGACTACACTGACGAAGCCTCGCTCCTTTGCCGAGCAGATAGTTAGAATAGCCTTCAGCTAAGTCCATTGCTACGACCTAGCAAGGCGCCATTAGCCTTACATAGTTTGTATCTAAAGAGTCTCACTTGTATCGTCAAGAGCGATGTATACAACAAGGATGGATTAAAGTTAAGTATTCCAGAAGCTACGTACTTTTCTTTATAGCATTCATTACGTATCCTGTTACAGACCTATCTCTTGCCTGCGTGAACTAAACGCGTGCCTTTCGCTACTTCCGTGGCGTGGCTGTCTTGCTACGCCACAACACTTAGTTAGGTTAAAGTAGTTCTAAGTTCTAGGGGACTGATGACCATAGATGTTAAGTCCCATAGTGCTCAGAGCCATTTTGGTAGTGCTGCTCGGCGGACCGTGCGTGCTTCTCGGGTTGCAACTGGACAGTATTGCTGAGACACGGATATTCTGGTGCAGCGTTTTGAGGCTCTGAGCACTATGGGACTTAACAACTGTGGTCATCAGTCCCTTAGAACTTAGAACTACGTAAACCTGACTAGCCTAAAGACATCACACACATCCATGCCCGAGGCAGGATTCGAACCTGCGACCGTAGCAGTCACACGGTTCCCGACTGAGCGCCTAGAACCGAGGGACCACCGCGGCCGGAGCGTTTTGAGCCGTCGTTTACTATACCGTACGGTTACTCACGTGACGTACTTGGCGAGGCTACCCCTGACCTGGGGCCCTATTCTGTGCCGTTCAAGACGACCGGTGCGGTAATTTAGCCTCAGTAGTGACGTCATTTTCGGTTCTTTATCCAAAGTTGCTATTCTGTAAGCTTCTGAGTCCTGTTACCGATCGATCCTCCCGTCGATTTTTCGACAGCTGTACCACTCGTTCGCATCTGTGTGATTTGTTTACAGCTAGCCTTTGTTATTTTAGAATTATTGAGAGGTTTTAGTTTCGGATTTAGTGATTATGTTTTACTGAAGAATCACCAAGACGCAGCAAATTGCAAAGTGAGTTCATTATAGAGTGTTTTCCATTGTTAGAATACGGCTTGTATTACAGTTACTGAGGATGATTCTAACACCAAAAAAACATTATCGGTCAATATTCTCACAAAATACCTGTTATTTTTATGTAATTAAGAGTTTAAAAGTCATTAAATTTCAAGACATTGATTCTGCTTACTTGTATTACGTGAGTCTTAGATGAAATGACTAGTGATTTGCGTACATTTTCCTGCGAATGATTCAGTTATTAACTACTGAAACGCGTTTATAGCTTTTAAGTAACAATGGAAAGGAATTCTGTGAAGCGTATTAGAGGAAACCTTCGAACATTTCATGCAATTTCGGCTTACTCCCACATCATTTTGCAACGAAGTAAGCCTGTTTCCATTTCCATTAGAATCAACAAGGATAAAGCACTGAATGCGTGTAACTTATCTTGTACAAGTAACGCCGGCAGGGTAGTTCAGCGTGTTCGATCAGAGGGTTAGCTGTCCTCTGTAATACACACATCAAAAAAAAAAAAAAAATTTGCATCAACCCGGTACCCAGAGCTCCTGAAGATAGACGTAGACTGTGGATACTGTATCACAGACACCGTTCCTCTGACTGTTCAGATATGTCATTAAACTCCCCCAAAGATGTAAACAACCATGCATGAGCAGCGCCTATTAGACGGAAGGGGTCCGACAGCCGATCAGTTCCAGTCATTCCACCTGGAAGGAGGTACACGGCTCGTGTTGTCTGTAGTTCAACCATGCCTAGACGGTCAATACCGCGGTTCGATCGCGTCCGCACTGCTACTTTGTGCCAGGAAGGGCTTTCAACAAGGAAGTGTCCAGGCGTTTCGGAGTGAACCAAAGCCATGTTGTTCGGTCATGGAGGAGACAGAGGGAGACAGGAACTGTCGATGACACGCCTCGCTCAGGTCGCCCAAGGGCTACCTACGGATTATGGCTCGGAGGAACCTTGACAGCAACGCCACCATGTTGAATAACGCTTTTCGTGCAGCCACAAGACGTCGTGTTACGACTCAAACTGTGCGCAATAGGCTGCATGATGCACAACTTCAATCCCGATGCCCACGGTGATGTCCATTTTTGCAAACACGACACCATTCAGCGCGGTACAGATGAGCGCAACAACATGCCTTATGGACCACTCAGGATTGGCATCACGTGCTCTGCAACGACGAGTGTCGCATATGCCTTCAACCAGACAATCGTCGGACACGTGTTTGCGTACAACTCGGTCAGGATGAACGCCTTAGACACACTTCCAAAGAGTGCAGGAAGGTGGAGATTCCCTGCTCTTCTGGAGTGGCATTCTGTGGGGCCGACGTACGCCGCTGGTGGTCATGGAAAGCGCCGTACCGGCTGTACGATACATAATGCCATCCTCCGACCGTTAGTGCAACCATATCGGCAGCATATTGGCGAGGCATTCGTCTTCATGGATGATAACTTTCGGCCCTATTGTCCACATCTTGTGAATGGCTTCCTTCAAGATAACGACATCGCTCGACTAGAGTGGCCAGCATGTTCTTCAGACATGAGCCCTATCGAACATGCCTGGGATAGATTGAAAAGGGCATTTTATGGACGGCGTGACCCACCAACCACTCTGAGGGGTCTACGCCGAATCGCCGTTGAGGAGTGGGACAATCTGGACCAACAATGCTTTGATGAACTCGTGGATAGAATGCCACGACGAATAAAAGCATGCATCAATGCAAGATGACGTGCAACTTAGTATTAGAGGTACCTACGTATGCAGCAATCTGGACCACCACCTCTGAAGGTCTCGCTGTATGGTTGTACAACATGCAATGTGTGGTTTTCATGAGCATTAAAAAGGGCAGAAATTGTGTTTACGTTGATCTCTATTCCAGTTTTCTGTACAGGTGGTGGTGGTGGTTAGTGTTTAACGTCCCGTCGACAACGAGGTAATTAGAGACGGAGCGCAAGCTCGGGTTAGGGAAGGATTGGGAAGGAAATCGGCCGTGCCCTTTCAAAGGAACCATCCCGGCATTTGCCTGAAACGATTTAGGGAAATCACGGAAAACCTAAATCAGGATGGGCGGAGACGGGATTGAACCGTCGTCCTCCCGAATGCGAGTCCAGTGTGCTAACCACTGCGCCACCTCGCTCGGTTTCTGTACAGGTTCCGGAACTCTCGGAAGCGAGGCGTTGGAAAACTTTTTTGATGTGTTGTAAAAAAACTGAGTGAACGGATCAACTATGAACTCAAATGGGTGTCATGGGGCGTCGGCCCAGAACAAATGCGACGAACAATAACGAACAAAATGAGCTCAACAAAAAAAAGTGGTTAACTTAAGGAATTGCAATCCAAACGTCGTGGATTCTCATACTGCTGGATATGAAAAATTCGTTTTCCTCTTCATGTTTGTAACACATTCTAAGACTTTGTTATTTGTGAAACCTAAGTATTTTTCTCCAATATTCGTTGTTATTTACATGTAAGAACACACTTTCTCAGTAATGAGTATCTTCGATTTCGTGACTTCTGTATGTAAGAAATGGAAGATGAACTGGCTAGAGATGAAATTCCTGCGCGTGAAACAAAGTGACACTGACATTTATATTTTTTCCTGTCACAAATAATTCAGCATTTACTCCGAATCCGTAGCGATATCTGAGTGTGTGGTTAAGACAGGAAACTAAGAGCACAACTTAAATTACTGCTAATGAAACTAGCAGCAATCATCTTTATAACCTTGCTGGTCAAAAGTATTGACAACAGTAGACAGAGAAGGAAGATGCATCTAATAACGTACAATGAACTTCAATATCTGCTCTCGCCACACGCTCTCGAAAAGACATTTTGTAAATCTTGTTTTTAAGACCCAATCGTTGATGTATCATATAGGGAAATAGGCTACTTCATCATCTGAATCTCTCAGAGCGAGTTACAACCACATTCTATGCCCCTAACTCATATTCCGAAACGTAAAATGCAAAACAAGATGTCAGTGCAAATGAGAATAAAATGACATAAAAGGCCTTTATGACGATTTCCAGAACACAGCCAAATGCCCTATCGTTATTATGCATTCATGAAACACGTGGTCAGAGAAATTTGAGCAGTGCTACATATTCCAAATACATTTCTTGGTACTGTCAAGGACAACGTGTCCGTGTCGGCTGCTAGCCGCTTCGCGTTTGCGGTCCTGTGTGCGTTACAGAGCGCATACCTCCATCTACGGTCGCTTCCTTTCGATTGGTTGGCGCTTGGAGAATTGGCAACAGCGCCCCAGTTTACTAGAAACATGCGGCATCACTTCCGAAATGCTTACAGAATAAAGTGAGAGCTCTCCTTCGAAAACAAGATCGCTCGGTGTCCACACCTATAGATCCGATCAGTACGAAAGTTTCATATCAGCGCACACTCCGCTGCAGAGTGAAAATCTCATTCTGGGAACATCCCCCAGGCAGTGGCTAAGCCATGTCTCCGCAATATCCTTTCTTTCAGGAGTGCTAGTTCTGCAAGGTTCTTAGGAGAGCTTCTGTAAAGTTTGGAAGGTAGGAAACGAGGCCGGCACGGTAGCTCAGCGTGTTCGGTCAGAGGGTTAGCTGCCCTCTGTAATAAAAAAAAAAAAACTGAGTTAATCGATCAACAACGAACTTAAACGGATGTCTTACGACGTCCACCCCGAGCACATGCAACAAACGAAAGAATAAAAAATAAATAAAAAAAAGATGATAGAGCACTTGTCCGCGAAAGGCAAAGGTCTCGAGTTCGAGTCTCGGTCCGGCACAGTTTTAACCTGCCATGAAGATTAACTGCTGTCGATGTTTTATGTAATTCTCCGGGAAGAAGTATTTTTTTACAAATAGTTTTTACACGGCATGCCAGTATGATGCGTTTATTTAAGAAAAATCGTAAAATGAACTTGTTCACACTGATTATACGCTAAGTACTAGCGGTACGGGAACATGCTCTACCGCATGCCTAGGTCGCAAAGCATCCTATTGACGACTGCCGACTATTGCTCTCAGCACTATCGGTAAAGTTAGTATATGACAGTACGTCTTCGGTTATGCCGAAGTTATTCATTTATTTATTAGTATCAACGTTTCCTGGAATTGTAAAATTACTCAAACGTAGTTTTTATGACCCGTAGACTCCTTCTAATGTCTGAGTGGCAATAGGCAAGTTTTGTTAGCACATATTTATTAATAACAATTACTTGATTCGCGCCAGAATGAATGTATTTACTAATAACAATTACTTGATTCGCGCCAGAATGAATGTACTTTCCCTAGATATATCTTTCTTGAGATTACGAGCGATTACTGCATCGGCACCTCATCCCAACGGGTCTGCAAGCGTCAGATGGGCAAACCGCCTCTTCTAGACAGCGTGAGAACCTACCGTTTGCTCCTTACTTTGTACGTACTGCAGCGCTGATACATTCACTTCACGCACATGAAATAGCAAAACAGGGAATAAAGAGAAATGCACTCTTACCTGCAAATAAAGGGTACCTTACAAGTTTTCTAACCACTTCCCTTTCTCACATTCGGTTTCTTTTTTATTTGTTATTGATTTACCGCTTATGTCTTGAAATAAAGATGAGTCAGCCGCGCGGTATTAGCCGAGCAATCTCCGGCGCTGCAGTCACGGACTGTGCGGCTGGTCCCGGCGGAGGTTCGAGTCCTCCCTCTGGCATGGGTGTGTGTGTTGGTCCTTAGGATAATTTGGTTAAGTAGTGTGTAAGCTTAGGGACTGATGACCATAGCAGTTAAGTCCCATAAGATTTAAAAAATAAGAAAAAAATGATGAGTCATGGGTGTGATTTCCCAAGCACTTTCTCGAATCATAATCACTTCATATTGGCATTACAGTCTATCTTGATTCAGCTTCTCGAACCGTGTTCGCCAGTAGATTTCACTTCAAAAAATGGCTCTGAGCACTATGGGACTTAACATCTGAGGTGCTGCTGTGGTAATCAGTCTCCTAGAACTTAGAACTACTTAAACCTAACTAGCATAAGGACATCACAACATCCATGCCCGAGGCAGGATTCGAACCTGCGGCCGTAGCGATCTCGCGGTTCCAAACTGAAGCGCGTAGAACCGCGCGGCCACTCCGGCCGGCTAGATTTCACTTCCCTATAATGTCTTAACACAAATTTTTCATAAAGCAGCAGTGCCTGATTCCTCTTCGCAAACCATTACTTTTGCAATGTTCTGCATTTTCAGTATAACTATCCAGTTTGCATAACAGCACATTTTAGTGAACCATCTTCTAAGCAGCTGGATTAAACGGTGCAATACTCGTCTCTTACGCCAGCTAAAAGCTGAGTGATGTTGCTGGACACATCTGATTGGTAGAAAATGCAGTCTTCTATCTGAGGGGCGAATTGCAAAATTCGGGTGGAGGAGTTAAAGGAGCCTTCCTCGACTTTTTATGAGTTGCGTAGTTCGTGACTGCCCGACGAATTGAACCAGACTATACACCGCGAATCTTCTAAACAATGAAAATAATAAAATACGTATGTCACGTGTGCGCCCAATACATCACTGTAGGACTGCATTATTTGCCTCCTGTGAAGAAGCTCTTCATAATATTGTAAGACGGAAGGACTATTACATCCGTCTACGAACGTAGGGAAGAGATATAATAAAGCAGTGGAAAACATCTGTCGCATCTGCGTCGTTTCGCGACCCCACGTCGCCCCTGAGCTGTGATTGGCTGCTTCCGCTCGGCAGCTAGAGGCAACGTTAAGGCCTGCCGATCTACCACTACCGGGCAAACGTGTTTTGCATTTTAAAAAGATATTTCTCTGCGCATCAGTCCGAATTTAAATGCGAACTTCTTGCATCTGTGCTCAGCCCCCTTCCTCCTTCGGCGCCAGGGAAAGAGAGAGACAGTGGACCCGCAGTTTCATTTGAAATGCTCCAGCGTTCCGCCTCCGAGGAAATTTAAAAGTGTCCACCCGGGTGAACCCGTTTGCGTGAGCGAACAGCCCCTCGCTCTCCAGAGGAACCGGGGAGAGAGAAGAACTGAATTGATTCGGGGCTATAAATTCTGAGAAAGGAATACAGCGCACCACTTTGCTCTACGGGAGCGTTCAGTTTTCGAATCTGATAAACGCCTTCCTCTTTCGTCAGTCGGTAACACTCCGCCGCTATTAAAATCCTTATCATTTCCACATCTTAGCTTACGTATCAATCTGTAATGCCTCCTTTACCCTGCATCTTCGAACAACTGTTCGCTGAGTGTTTTCTTTATTTCGTAGTGATAAAATACAGCTCAGCAGAATATTACAGATTTTACCGAATTAAAATTGGGGCTATGTTGGTTGACTCTTTAATTTCTCTGAGAGATGTCGTCGACACAAAGTCAAAAATGACGGAATCCTGATATTTGAAACGATTTTACTTTCTTATGATTTAAATTACAAATATGTACACCTACAGAGATGAAAGAGTCAACCTTTATTGTTAGCTCGTGCCCATGGATTAAGCTGGTCCTTCATGCTGAACACTTTGATTTTCAATTATTCTGCGTCTTTTCTATATAAACAATAAAGTTTTGCAAAAAGCTGTCAGTATTTATTTAAAACATGTTTTACAATTTATTTTGCCGATCAGTTTCTATTAGGGTGTACTACACTATTCGTGATACCTGAAAGAGAAAGACGTAATTCACATTTGCGTGTACTAGTATTGCCTAAGGTCGAAATTCGACCTGATCTGCGATAGCAAACATCAAGTATCTTAAAGTGAAATTTTAGTGGCAGAACTGATCCGTGGTAAACGCTGTATTGTAGCTACGTGTATTCTTGAAATAATTCTTTGATTTCTCTTTGACACTCTGCGTTGAAAAATAAATTTTGTGCCAGTGGCGCCAAATTAACTTTTCCCTTATTACAACACAATGTGAAAGGCGTTGTATCGCGTAAAGTCACCTCAGACGCGAAATAATTTACAATAAAAAATCTGCACTGTAAATTCATCAAACCCCGATTACATTTATCAAAATTATTTGGAATTATGTTCAGTGCACATTTAAATGTATCTTTCCGAACGACAACAGAATTATTGTTTTCAACATCTGAGTCATTCCTATTACTTTCTCTACATAACAATTGTTCTCTCCGCGGTGGTTTCGCGGTTCTAGGCGCTCAGTTCGGAGCCGCGCGACAGCTACGGTCGCAGGTTCGAATCCTGCCTCGGGCATGGATGTGTGTGATGTTCTTAGGTTAGTTAGGTTTAAGTAGTTCTAAGTTCTAGGGGACTGATGACCACAGATGTTAAGTCCCATAGTGCTCAGAGCCATTTGAACCAATTGTTCTCTCTAGCTCTCCGTCGTTTAGTTCGACCCGTTAATGTTATTCTTTGAGGCATACCATAAAACAAATATAGTTTCCTTATTACCAGGGAGATTGTAGCTACTCAAAATGAGTGTACTGAAAATTAGGAACTCACTAAATTTTATGGTGACGACGGTAAACGAATACAGAGTTAGGTCTGTTTACTCTTAGACCAAAGTAAGCGATAAAAGACGCTTATAACCAACGTTTGTTGTCCCCAACGGCTTCGTTGCTGCGATTCGTTTTCCATTGTCGATAGCATCAACGATGAAGCAGTTGCGGCTTTGTAGCTGTCCGGTATGCCTGTGTTGCTGCAAACGAACTATCTGCAACATTTAAAAGTGAAGAGTGAACGTCCCTAGAACGCAACTTCACGAAACGTTGTTACTTTTCGTGTGTCGTTTCTAGCATAGCACCAGATCGTTAAGCGTGGCAGAGGTTAGTAGCAATATCGGAGACAAAGGAAACCTCTTCCCATGTGTGTGTCTACTTCCTTTTATCTCTCCTAGCGGCTATGTGTACACAAGATTTTTTCTTTTGTGCAGATTTACGGCAATGTTCCTATCGAATTATATAAGTTTCATTGCCCTCCTTGTATAATCAATTTCAAGAATCGGTACTTCAATTTTCGATGCTGACGTATCATGAATGTTAAATGAAACATGCATTATCGTTTTGAATGTCCACGTTGCTATTAATTTCTCTAAGCAAAAATTGTATCTGTCTAATTCTGCGTCTATCACTCTGACCCTTCGGTATTCTCCTTCTAGGCAAAACCTTAAAAAAAATGTTACCGCATAAAAAGGGACTTCGGAAGTCACAGTCATTCAACATGAAGGAATTAAAACCTAGAAATTTACTTAAAATTTTCTGGTAATCGCAGCAAATGTCTACACAGTTACTCCTACAGAAAAGTAAGGGAAATGGCGACGCCAATATACAACGTTATTTACAGTTACTACGGTATGTTCCGCAACTGCCTGCTGTACATCTTCGTCCGACAGGAACTGTTGACCCTTCAAAGCCCTTTTCAAAGGGCCAAAGGCATGATAATCGGAGAAGGAGAGATCATGACTATTGGGCGGGCGCTCGGGTGTCTTCCACGTGAGTTGGAGTAACTTCGGCATTATGACATTTACGAAATAGGGACGACCCACACGGAACTTGGCGAACCATTCCACCACAGTGGCGGTTTTCAACAGACGTGCTGCCCCGTAGGCATTCTTCATTCTCCGATGGATGTCCACCGGTATTTGTCCTTTGGCAGCCAGGAAAATAATAACAGACTTTGGGCCTGTTTGAACGCATGTAGTGATAAAGTCGCCATTGTAGACGTTTCTGCATTTAGCGCATGCACGTTGGAAAGCCACTAATGCCACACTGATCATTTTCCTAGATGTCGATGCTTGTATACCTGCATCATAGTTGCGCTAGGTTGTATATACGCTGCAGCAACGGCCTCAAACGGAAACTGTTTGATCGTTCCTATACGATGTGTGACAGGTGCTTTGTTACGCCGCTAATTCCACTGACCCGCAGTTTATTTTCATAAAATTTTGTGATTTACATCGTCAGTTGTCATAGTAGTAGCAGAAAACACCAAATGGGGTGATTTTGTTAGGGACTGTAAAATATGATGGATGGATATATGGTTCTTCTCAAATACAAACTGTGATTTATTAAATGTGTTCTGTAACATATTACATTCTACAAATAAATGTAAGAGCAATGCCATTAAGCAAAAATAAAGTGACTACGACGGCTATTATCTAGAGATGGCGCCATTGTGCATCGTTAGCGCCAGACTACGTAATTTTTAATGGAGACTGAATATTCAATCTGAAACGGGGCACTAACTTAAAATGAGAGCGTCACAGGTGTGATCTGATTTGTTATTAATTGTTGGTGGTTACTTATTAAAATAACAATATACGAGGGTAGTTCAATAAGTAATGCAACACATTTTTTTTTCTCGGCCAATTTTGGTTGAAAAAACCGGAAATTTCTTGTGGAATATTTTCAAACATTCCCGCTTCGTCTCGTATAGTTTCATTGACTTCCGACAGGTGGCAGCGTTGTACGGAGCTGTTAAAATGGCGACTGTAACGGATGTACGTTGCAAACAACGGGCAGTGATCGAGTTTCTTTTGGCGGAAAACCAGGGTATCTCAGATATTCATAGGCGCTTGCAGAATGTCTACGGTGATCTGGCAGTGGACAAAAGCACGATGAGTCGTTGGGCAAAGCGTGTGTCATCATCGCCGCAAGGCCAAGCAAGACTGTCTGATCTCCCGCGTGCGGGCCGGCCGTGAACAGCTGTGACACCTGCAATGGCGGAGCGTGCGAACACACTCGTTCGAGATGATCGACGGATCACCATCAAACAACTCAGTGCTCAACTTGACATCTCTGTTGGTAGTGCTGTCACAATTGTTCACCAGTTGGGATATTCAAAGGTTTGTTCCCGCTGGGTCCCTCGTTGTCTAACCGAACACCATAAAGAGCAAAGGAGAACCATCTGTGCGGAATTGCTTGCTCGTCATGTGGCTGAGGGTGACAATTTCTTGTCAAAGATTGTTACAGGCGATGAAACATGGATTCATCACTTCGAACCTGAAACAAAACGGCAATCAATGGAGTGGCGCCACACCCACTCCCCTACCAAGAAAAATTTTAAAGCCATACCCTCAGCCGGTAAAGTCATGGTTACAGTCTTCTGGGACGCTGAAGGGGTTATTCTGTTCGATGTCCTTCCCCATGCTCAAACGATCAACTCTGAAGTGTATTGTGCTACTCTTCAGAAGTTGAAGAAACGACTTCAGCGTGTTCGTAGGCACAAAAATCTGAACGAACTTCTCCTTCTTCATGACAACGCGACCTCACACATGTCTTCGCACCCGAGAGGAGCTCACAAAACATCAGTGGACTGTTCTTCCTCATGCACCCTACAGCCCCGATCTCGCACCGTCGGATTTCCATATGTTTGGCCCAATGAAGGACGCAATCCGTGGGAGGCACTACGTGGATGATGAAGAAGTTATTGATGCAGTACGACGTTGGCTCCGACATCGACCAGTGGAATGGTACCGTGCAGGCACACAGGACCTCATTTCATGGTGGCGTAAGGCCGTAGCATTGAATGGAGATTACGTTGAAAAATAGTGTTGTGTAGCTAAAAGATTGGGTAATAACCTGGTGTATTTCAATGCTGAATGAAACAAACCCTGTTTCAGAAAAAAAAATGTGTTGCATTACTTATTGAACTGCCCTCGTATGTCATAAAATGACCAAGTTGTAGCCAACAATTAATTACTTATTATGTTGTGATTCCGCAGTTGCTCCCGACGTATTTCTTGCTCGAACAATCCACGGGTGTACTGCTGGTCCATAGTGCAGAACGGACACAATATTCCGGCGATCAGACATGTCGCCATCGTCAGGTGCGCTGACGAACTGAGCTCCTGAGGGCAGGCGGCCGTCTTAAATTCTTCAGCAGCTAAGAGAATCAAGAAGAATGCTTGCATCGCCTTGGTTCGTGAGAGGGTGCACTTTACGAGACGCAGCTTGGAGTACAACTCTCAGAAACTACTTAAACTACATCTACAACTGTTGTTGTTGTGGTTTTCAGTCCAGAGACTGGTTTCATGCAGGTCTCCATGCTGCTCTATCCTGTGCAAGCTTCTTCATCTCCCAGTACGTACTGCAGCCTACATCCTTCTGAATCTGCTTAGCGTATTCATCTCTTCGTCTCCCTCTACGATTTTTACCCTCAAAGCTGCCCTCCAAAAATAAATTGGTGATTCCTTGATGCTTCAGAACATGTCTTACCAACCGATCCCTTCTTCTAGTCAGTTTGTGCCACAGACTCCTCTTCTCCCCAATCCTATTCAGTACCTCCTTATTAGTTATGTGATCTACCTATCTAACGTTCAGCATTCTTCTGTAGCACCACATTTTGAAAGCTTCTATTCTCTTCTTGTCCAAGCTATTTATCGTCTATGTTTCACTTCCATACATGGCTATGCCCCATACAAATACTTTCAGAAACGACTTCCTGACACATCTGTTCTCGATGTTAACAAATTTCTCTTCTTCAGAAACGCTTCCCTTGCCACTGCCAGTCTACATTTTATATCCTCTCTACTACGACTATCATCAGTTATTTTGCACCCCAAATAGCAAAACTCCTTAACTACTCTAAGTGTCTCATTTCCTAATCTAATTACCTCAGCATCACCCGATTTAATTCGAATACATTCCATTATCCTCGTTTTGCTATAGTTGATGTTCATCTTATACCCTCCTTTCAAGACACCGCCCATTCCGTTCAACTGCTCTTCCAAGTCCTTTGCTGTCACTGACAGAATTACAATGTCATCGGTGAACCTCACAGTTTTTATTTCTTCTCTATGGATTTTAATACCTACTCCGAATTTTTCTTTTGTTTTCTTTACTGGTTGCTCAATATACAGATTGAACAACATCGGGGAGAGACTACAACCCTGTCTCACTCCCTTCCCAACCACTGCTTCTGTATGGATTTTAATACCTACTCCTAATTTTTCTTTTGTTTCCTTTACTGGTTGCTCAATATACAGATTGAACAACATCGGGGAGGGTTACAACCCTGTCTCACTCCCTTCCCAACCACTGCTTCTCTTTCATGTCCCTTGACTCTTATAACTGCCACCTGGTTTCTGAACAAATTGTAAATAGCCTTTCGCTCCCTGTGTTTTACCCCTGCCATTTTCAGAATTTGAAAGACAGTATTCCAGTCAACATTGTCAAAAGCCTTCTCTAAGTCTACAAATGCGAGAAACGTAGGTTTGCCTTTTCTTAATCTAGCTTCTAAAATTAGTCGTAGGGTCAGTATTGCCTCACGTGTTCCCACATTTCTACGAAACCCAAACTGATCTTCCCCCAGGTCGGCTTCTACCAGTTTTTCCATTCGTCTGTAAAGAATTCGGATTAGTATTTTGCAGCCGTGACTTATTAAACTGATAGTTCAGTAATTTTCAAATCTGTCAACGCCTGCTTTCTTTTGGATTGGAATTATTATTTTTTCTTGGTCTGAGGGTATTTCTCCTCATACATTTTGCTCACCAGATGGTAGAGTTTTGTGAGGACTGGCTCTCCCAAGGCTGTCAGTAATTCTAATGGAATGTTGTCTACTCCCGGGGGCCTTGTTTCGACTCAGGTCTTTCAGTGCTCTGTCAAACTCTTCACGCAGTATCATATCTCCCTTTTCTCCTTCATCTACATCCTCTTCCATTTCTATGACATTGCCCTCAAGTACATCGCCCTTGTTTAGACCCTCTATATACTCCTTACACCTTTCTGCTTTCCCTTCTTTGCTTAGAACTGGGTTTCCATCTGAGCTCTTGATATTCATACAAGTGGTTCTCTTTTCTCCAAAGTTCTCTTTAATTGTCCTGTAGGCAGTATCTATCTTACGTCTAGTGAGATAAGCCTCACCATCCTTACATTTGTCCTCTAGCCTTTCCTGCTTAGCCATTTTGCACCTCCTATCGATCTCATTTTTGAGACGTTTGTATTCCTTTTTGCCTGCTTCATTTACTGCATTTTTATATTTTCTCCTTTCATCAACTTAAATTCAATATTTCTTCTGTTACCCACGGATTTCTACTAGCCCTCGTCTTTTTACCTACTAGATCCTCTGCTGCCTTCACTACTTCATCTCTCAAAGCTACCCATTCTTCTTCTACTGTATTTCTTTCCCCCATTCCTGTCAATTGTTCCCTTATGCTCTCCCTGAAACACTGTACAACCTCTGGTTTAGTCAGTTTATCCAGGTCCCATCTGCTTAAATTCCCACCTTTTTGCAGTTTCTTCAGTTTTAATCTACAGTTCATAACCAATAGATTGTGGTCAGAGTCAACATCTGCCCCTGGATATGTCTTAAAACCTGGTTCCTAAATCTTTGTCTTACCATTATATAATCTATCTGAAAGCTGTCAGTACCTCCAGGGTTCTTCCATGTATACAACCTTCTTTTATGATTCTTGAACCACGTGTTAGCTGTGATTAAGTTGTGCCCTGTGCAAAATTCCACCAGGCGGTTTCCTCTTTCATTTCTTACCCCCAATCCATATTCACCTACTACGTTTCCTTCTCTTCCTTTTCCTACTATCGAATTCCAGTCACCCATGACTATTAAATTTTCGTCTCCCTTCACTTCTTTTATCTCATCATACATGTAATGGTACTTGAATTACGTAACCATTATGGTACCTCACCTGAACTTCTCGATACCAGTAATATTCTACTGTATTTCTGCAAAGTAGCTGACATATTTCTGAGACAACATTCAGATTTTATTTCATTTGTGATACATCGATATGTTTATATTGCATTGATATTATTCTTATGTGTATTCTTTCTTTTGTCACTATAATCTTTGACGTACCTGTAACTCTGATTTTTGGGCGCGTAAGCGATTATTAGTTAGTTAATTGTTGAGTTGTTAGAGAGTCGGACCTTGAAAAGGTGAAGTCTTGGACGTCATGTTGGAAAGATGCATTTTGTAGTTGGCTTATAAAATGTGAGGAAGATGTTTTCAAGTATGTTTTGTACTGAGAAGTGATGTTTGTGTGTCACGTGATATTGCAATTAAAAGGAAGTGTAACTTAATTTCGGAGTGCTGATTATTTTTTTACATCACCATTGTCCAGCAAAAGTGTAATCTTCGAGAATGGTCTGTGAAGCGCATCTACAAAACTTTTGAATATAGCAGAATAAAACCTAAGCCTCTTTGCATCCGAGCTTGGAATCATAACCACCTAGATTTTCAACGATTGAGCCATGATTTTACGACGAGACCAGCGTGGGAAACACGAAAAGATGAGTGCCTAGTTTTTTCATTATTACATGAAATGACTATTAACTGTTCTCTAATGACACCGGCCACATAATATGACTGTTGTTGTCCGATAATGCAGTATTTAGCAGCGTGAGCAACACCACAATCACCGAGCGAGGTGGCGCAGTGGTTAGACACTGGACTCGCATTCGGGAGGACGACGGTTCAATCCCGCGTCCGGCCATCCTGATTTAGGTTTTTCATGATTTCCCTAAATCGTTCCAGGCTAATGCCGGGATGGTTCCTTTCAAAGGGCACGGCCGACTTCCTTCCCCGTCCTTCCCTAATCCGATGAGACCGATGACCTCGCTGTCTGGTCTCCTTACCCCAAAACTAACCAACCAACCAACACCACAATCGTTATTAAAATTATGACGTTTGTTGTGGTAGGGTTGTTAGATACATTTCTTCAATTTCTTCGTCATCTGCAGAGCTAGTTGGCATATAGACTTGTACTACTGTCGAAGGCGTGGGCTTCGTGTCTATGTTGGCCACAACTACAACTACAACTAGCCAATCATTTTAATTCCAGGACCTGGGACTGGACTGATGGTGTTACCTGGGTGACCTTTGATTCTGCACGTAATAAGACCTCCGGACGTCAGATATCTAAATTCTCTCGTCTCTCTGACTGCCGAAATATTGTGCTCGTTGGACCGGCAGTACACCCGTTGGCTGTTCGAGTAAGAAATACGCCGGGAGAAACTGAAGAATCACATCATATACCTCTACAGGGAGGAGATGTATCGCAGCATGAAGAAATTCGACAAGCTGCGCCACCGAAGGAGCCGTTTGCTGAGTACTCTTGCTTTCCTGAAGAGATGTCGTGCCGATCAGGTTGTGCTAAACTTTGGTAAGGTCACACATCACATCGATTCTGCACAATCATCCCACAACAACTGTCAACCTATACCTCTCCTTCTGCTACTCCCGCCGTCACTAAATGGAATACTACTTCTCACCCACCTTCTTACACCTATCCGCTTTTACCCACAACCTCTCCCACAACAAAATGGCTCTGAGCACTATGGGACTTAACTTCTGAGGTCATCAGTCCCCTAGAACGTAGAACTACTTAAACCTAAGTAACCTAATGACATCACACACACCCATGCCCGAGGCAGGATTCAAACCTGCGACCGTAGCGGTCGCGCGGTTCCAGACTGTAGCGCCTAGAACCGCTCGGCCACACCGGCCGGCTCTCCCACAACAACTATAACCCATACATCTGTCTCCATCCGCAGCTTCCCGTACATTTTCCCTTCCAATCACAACTCATTAGCCACCACATATACAACCACCGCAAACATAACAGCCTGCAAAGCAACAGTTGCCTCACCGGACCAACTGTGCTGAAGGAGCTGTACCATTCAAATGTAACCTCCAGCAACGAATGTCACATCTCACTACCCCCTATCATACAACCATCCTTCCCCACAACAACCCTCAAAAAACAAACAAAACGACAAAACACAGACAACAGTCTTATTCCCACACCAAAAACTAATGACTGATCCTGATGACACCCAGAATATGGATACAAACCCTGCCCCCCCCCCCCCCCCAGCATCCTCCCCTAGCATTCAACCCAGATGCAAAATTCGTCAAATGCGAATCCCTGAAGATGGAAATCAAAAAATAGCTACCTAACCTCCACATCAAATAAATCATCTCTAGAAATGACTCTGTACTACGTACGTTCTTCAACGCCAATTTCCACAGTGACTTCATGTTAAAAATTCCTCATGTTACCTCCTCCATAACAACCCTTACAACAATATCATGTGTCACACAACCCCAACCTTCCCACTGACCTCCCACACTCAGCTCAATGATCACCAAGGATGATCTTGGGATCATGGGTATGGAAGTGGAATCCGAACTGACACTAAACCAAATTTTGGAGTTCAAAAAGCCCTTCAGGCCAACAATGATAACAGTCCCACTTACCTCATTGATATACATACTGAATCCGCTTCTACTATATACGTTCTCCATAACATTGAAACCCTGGTATACCACCACTTCCACAAGGCTGCTTCCAGTCGTATCCCTGAATACTGATTAATCATCCTGGAACACCCTGTGTACACAGCTCCTAACTGTAACACTTGGTCTTTTTGAGTTAAGACTTTAACCTAAGATAAGGCTTTTTAAAGAATAGATTACGACAATAATTTAAAATTTTAAATTCGGTAAAAGTATGAATTATCGGAAATCAAATTTGTGTTGGCCCTGGAAGCCATTAGGTAGGCAACCTGCAACGCACCCCGTCACCGTCGTTAATCAATACACGTGGCTGACAACACGCTTGTCAATCGGTTTTTTCGAAACGGAGCAAGAATGTCCACAAATTTCCGGACTGTGAAGGCAACAGTTCTGTAACCAGACGTGATTTTTTTCTAAACGAGAATTTAATGGGGCCGATATATAGCCATAGGATATTGCTTTCATAGTGCATATATTCAGGACTTTTAAACTGCTGTATTTTTAAATCAACGTCTCCAAATGAAAAACGGTACCTCAGGCTCTGGTTGTATCAGCATTTATTTCAATTACGGAAACGGTCGACTGAAATGCAGCCGACATTTCGAAAGAAAAACTGCCCCTGCGTCGCACTGCACTCTAAATGTGCAACGGTGTAAGTCCCCCGTGCATCGGGAGGGTACGTCGAAACGTGCAGAATTTGCGTTCCGTCTTCTCGCGTAAAATTTCATTAAACAAATGTGTCAGTGCACTCTCAACTACTCCCGCTAATTCCGAAGTTGCGAAATTGAAACGTGCGTGCCCAGCCATATGTTACATTAATTACTTTTTCCCCGCATCGCTCGCAACTTTGCGCCGGGTCGGGTCGGCCCCCTGCGACCGCCGAGTGCCGACGTACAGGTCTACCCTACTCCCCTCTCGCCCCCGCCTCCACCCACGCCAACCCACCCTCTTGCACCCCACCACCATCCTCCCACCTCGCGCTCGGAGCACACACAGTCTGCGCAAAAAGCCCACTTGAAAAATTGTTGAAATATTGCGTGCATTTAATTTAGCTAAGTACCGGCGAAGTCAGCTGGAGTTTCAACTGCAGCAATAAAACACATCAAGTCTGTTTTCTCCTCCTCCTCCTCCTCCGTCGTCTACCTTTCTTCCCCCTTTCCTTCCTGTTACGTCGCACACAATGTGTTCTCCACATAGCCCTACCCTCCGCTACCCCCCAGCTAAACAGAATTTCACCCGGTAAAGGGAGAGAGTCCACGTTCGATTTCTCAGACTGATCGTTCTGCTTTGTGATGTCAACATAAAATTTCTCTCTCTTACATTTATAATCTATAATTTGTTTCATACTACAATATAACTACACTAGGAACATTTACTGCCTTTAACACGCACTATCCCGCTGGGATATATCGATATTTACCGGAACAAGTAAGAACTGTGGATATGTTCGCGAAGAAGTTTAAGTACCCTGCTGAGATTACGCGGGAGAACAAATCTTATAAACGGAAATACTGGCCGAAAAAAAAAAGAAATTTGTACACCTTGAAAGACGAAGTCGATTTTGATCCGATGTCGGTATAACCCACCTAAGGGATGGTAGAAGTTTCAACGTCGACCACCACAAGATAGCACAGTGGCCTAGCTACTAGAGCACCATCTGTGTCTTCCCTTTAATATGGATCACTCCCAGCCAGAAGACCCAGTGCTATGTTCAGGTGTGAAGAAAGCAGGGAGCAATGCCACAGAGACACACTCGTGATTCTTACAGCCAACTGAGCGAGTTTCAGAGGGGTCAGTCTGTTGCCTTCCGAGTGGCGGGATGAACCTTTCGGAGAATTGCCTTAATAGCTGGACGTGATGCGTCATTTGTATAGTGATGCTGGTATCAGTGGTCACGTGAAAATTCTCACACTCGTAGACGAGGTCCCGCATGATCACACAGCATAGATGCTCGCCAGGATTGCCGTATTGTAAGGAACGCAGTGGCAGATCGAACAGCTACCACAGTACAGATAAGAGGGCTTATCAGCCCAGACGTGTCAACACGAACTGTTGCGAACCAGTTACTAGAAGTGGAACTACAAGAATGCACACCTCTAGCACACCCCACAGCATCTACGTGCACGACTGGACTGGTGCCATTAGAGGATCACTTGGAAGATGGAATGGCGCACCATTGTCTTCAGTGATGAAAGTACACTACTGGCCATTAAAATTGCTACACCAACATGAAATGCAGATGATAAACGGGTACTCATTGAACAAATATATTACACAAGAACTGACATGTGATTACATTTCCACGCAATTTGGGTGCATAGATCCTGAGAAATCAGTACCCAGAACATCCAACTCTGGCCGTAATAACGGCCTTCACACGCCTGGGCATTGAGTCAAACAGAGCTTGGATGGTGTGTACAGGTACAGCTGCCCATGCAGCTTCAACGCGATACCACAGTTCATCTAGAGTAGAGACTGGCGTATTGTGACGAGCCAGTTGCTCGGCCACCACTGACCAGACGTTTTCAATTAGTGATAGATCTAGAGAATGTGTTGGCCAGGGCAGCCGTCGAATATTTTCTCTATCCAGAAAGGCCCGTACAGGACCTGCAACATGCGGTCGTGCATTATCCTGCTGCATTGTAGGGTTTCGCAGGGATCGAATGAAGGGTAGAGCCGTACCGTGCAAATGGTTCAAAGTGCCGTCAATGTGAACAACAGGTGACCGAGACGTGCAACCAATGGCACCCCATACCATCACGCCGGGTGATACGCCAATATGGCGATGACGAATACACGCTTCCAATGTGAGTTCTCCGCGACCATCATGATGCTGTACACAGAACGGGGATTCATCCGAAAAAATGACATTTTGGCATTCGTGTACCCAGGTTCGTCGTTGAGTACACCATCGCAGCCCCTGTCTGTGATGCAGTGTCAAGGGTAACAGCAGTCATGGTCTCTGAGCTGATAGTCCTGCGAGGTGCTGGGGCTAGCAGTGTATTTAACACTAAATTCTTCTAGAATCTACATATGTAAATGATGCTCTAAGCCCCCCCCCCCTATTCTAAGTCCGACTTTTGCTGTTGCACAAGGATTAAATAAAATACGCGAACTGACTCTAATCAACCCTGCCAGTGGAGTAGAAGAGAGTTTGGCACCTGCAATAATTTAATTTGATAAATAAGTTAAATAAACTAAGGTTTCATTAACATAGTGAGGAATGATAGGGTTGCTCTACCGATTAACAGAATGAAAGTTCTGTCCAAAATAACAATATGATTTATTAAGACTAAACACAAAATAATAAACAAAAACACATGAAACATTTACAATACATGAAACTGGCTCAAATTGGATACTCAAACAAACGCTGTGAATGAGAAGTTGTCCCTAAACTAGATTGTGAGGATTATGACGAAGTGGTATGTGGAGCCAATTCCTTGCAACTCAAATCTTAAGAGAAAACACATAGCCAACCCAACATTAATTGCTGCTACCCAAGACAGAACAAAGTTAGAAAAAGACGAACAGGCGCGCTCTGCTGAGCTCTGATTATCACCTAGGAAAATCCCTATCTGCCGGTGCTGTGGACATACATTACCAAACTGTCTTCTTAACTGCCAGAACACGATCTGGCGTACCGGAGGCGATGGCTGGTTGCTTCGACGTCCTCGACCGAAAGGCGAGAGCCAACTACACACAAGAGCACCCGTACAGGCAGAACACACAACATTTCCGCCTCCACTCCATTGCCGGAACACTACCATTCCACCAATGGAGATTGTTGGCGCCAATTTCTGCGCTGATTTTGCTACGTCACGGAGCTATGCCCTAAGCAAGCCAATCACAGTTACTATTTTGCAGAAAGCGCGGGAATTTTCCCGCCACAACTGCCTGGGTACACAAGTCATTCCCACGCCTCGCTGGTAGCCCGCCAGAAAGTGTTTTCGCTAAGTTTCTGTGAAGTAACGGAACCTCTAGCCCAGCCGCTACTCCAGACCCCTCCGGGCGTGTCTTTTGACAATGTCGGCGTCTGCAAAGCATTCACTCGACTTCCTCACACCCGTCGACTTAACCATTTCCAGATCAGCAGAGCCCGTCTGTCACCGGACCACCCGGGTGACGAGAGACCATTATCAAAGTCGGGAACGTGATGGTACGCATTTCTCTTCCTTACACGAGGCATCACAACAACGTTTCACCGGGCAACGCCGGTCAACTGCTGTCTGTGTATGAGAAATCGGTTGGAAACTTTCCTCATGTCAGCACGTTTTAGGTGTCGCCACCGGCGCCAAGTTTGTGTGAATGCTCTGGAAAGCTAAGTATTTCCATATCACAGCATCTTCTACCCGGCAGTTAAATTTCGTGACTGTAGCACGTCATCTTCGTGGTGTAGCAATTTTAATGGCCAGTAGTGTAGATTCTACCTGCATGTAAGTGATGTTTATTTGCACATATGACATAGCCCTGGTGAGCGCTGTCTCGTATTGTACACCCATTCTAGACACATTGGCCCTATCCCAAGCCTTATGGTATTCTGTGCAGTTAGCTAAAACTCTCATCCACCTTTCGTGTTTCTAGATGGGAAGCTAACGTCCGTTCGGTACGTGCAGAATGTTGTCAGGCCCATTCTTTTTCCGTGCTTCCAACAGGAAGATGTTGTGTCATCTGCATCCACATATTGGGAGACGGTTTGGCAACCAGTAGTTGTACGGCATCATCTCCGACTGGTAGTTGAATGCCAGTAATTGGAACGGTCTGACACTGCGTCGGGTCTTTTGGTGCTAGTGTGAGTTAGCGGCCTCTGACACGAGGTAAATAACGAAAAGGTACCCAAAAACCATTTGCACCCCTTCTTGTATTGGTGAAATAAGTGTTGAGAGTTACAAATGACGTTGTAACGTTTTGATCTTAGCAATTAATTGTCTTCTACAGACGCACTCGAAATCTACAGAAAATGTCTCGTATGTTATTCAAAATTTTTCTCCGAGTATTTTGGTACAAAGAAACAGAGGTCTCCGGTGGCTCTATACAAGGCAGTAATACACTTAAGATTTATTCAATTTGTCGCTCCAGTTACCTTTGCTTCTTTAAAAATAACTTCACAATAGTGAAAAAGCCCGTAGTGAATATATATATTCATGCAACACCCCTCAGTAGCGTCGTTCCGGGAATAGCACATCAGAGTCTTTCACTGCTTTGAGTTAACCCATACAGGAGATGCACAGCAGTCAACTCTTCATATCTACATATCCACACCCACATATTAACATACATAGGACTTTTACTATTGTGGAGTAAACGAAAGGAGAGAGTAGATGACAGTGAAACAATCAAATAATCGTAAGAAACGCAAGCCCAGAAACTATGGGTTTCCCTGATACGATGTATTGCAACTAAGTACATGAATGCCTTTCAACAGAATCCCCGAGCATTCAAAATGCAGACATAGATTTAAGGGCAAACGCATTAACAAAAGTGTTCTACATGTGAAAGCAGGCATCAGCACGTTTCCTCATAGTTGCCCGTACATGTACAAAAATTCTAGGCGGGTACTGAATGCACTGAGAACCAACCACAATGCGTTCTCGGAGTTCATCGACACTATCAACAGGACTGGAATACACCAAAGGTTTTTAATATCGTGCGGTAGCGTTCTCGCTTCCCACTCCCGGGTTCCCGGGTTCGATTCCTGGCGGGTCAGGGATTTTCTCTGCCTCGTGATGACTGGGTGTTGTGTGATGTCCTTAGGTTAGTTTGGTTTACGTAGTTCTAAGTTCTAGGGGACTGATGACCATAGATGTTAAGTCCCATAGTGCTCAGAGCCATTTTTTAATATCTTAACAAACAAAATCCAGCTGGTTCAAGTCGGAGGACCAGGCAGCCATGATATTGGCGAGTCACGACCCATACGTTTGCTGTCGAAGATTCTCGAAGAGCCACGTGAAAGTGCGCCGGTGTACCATCATGCATGTATCACTTTCGCATCCATTCGTCATAAGGTTCAAATGCCTCTGAGCACTATAGGACTTAACTACTGAGGTCATCAGTCCCCTAGAACTTAGAACTAATTAAACCTAACTAACCTAAGGACATCACACACATCCATGCCCGAGGCAGGATTCGAACCTGCGACCATAGCGGTAACGCGGTTCCAGACTGTAGCGCCTACAACCGCTCGGCCACTGCGGCCGGCGTTTGTCATAAGGACCATTCTCAAAAAGCACATCATAAACGTAGCCTTAGATATTGTTTTGTAACAATGGCTTGACTCTACTTCTGCATACGTCCTATCAAGGAACCCATTGGTTGCTAGGCCCATGCTTGTTAGGATTATTTGCCTGTTTCATTGTCCTCTTACTCCCAGCAACCCCCCCCCCCCCCCACCTTTTTCACTTGTACCAATAATAGTCAAACCCTAGCATATACCAATAGTCACCACACACTGCATAGAGGAGGATACATCGTACTGTCAGAAAACCTATTCATAGCGTTGTGTGTCACTGCTAATGCACAACTACTATTGTCAGAAAAAAAAAACAAGGCTGAATGGAACAACACTAAATGCACGCTTGAGGGCGAACGGCACACTGGGTGTCACTATTGTAACAGCAAAAAGCGTGAGCAAGAGCAACTATTGTGAGAAGAGGTGAATCCGATCAAAAACGGCAGTCTTTTTGAAATTTCGTCCATTTACCTTCGTGATTTCTGAATAAATTTCACAACCTTGACAGCGATGTATTCATGTATTACGTTATTTTTAGTTTAAAACTGCAGTTATTAAAAAATTGTGTGAAATCTTATAGGACTTAACTGCCGAGGGCATCAGTCGCAAAGTTTACACACTACTTAACCTAAATTATCCTAAGGACAAACACACACACCCATGCCCGAGGAAGGTCTCGAACCTCAGCCGGGACCAGTCGCACAGACCACGACTGCAGCGCCTGAGACCGCTCGGCTCATCCCGCGCGGCGGCTGTTATTATTATAAATTATTTGTTGAAAGGTTTCTTCTCCTCATCTGAGGCGAATCCAATCACCATTGTATTTTGTATCCAGGAACGGAATCAGACTTCCAGTAGAGTGAATCCGATCACTATTTTGGTTTTTTAAAAAATATTCCCATATTTGCAACAAATTTTACAATTTCTAGACAAAATAAATTTTTACAAGCACATTAAACTTTAGATTTTTGCTGTTAAAAAACTTGCATTCACGAAATTTAACAAACAAATATTCATTTTTAGTTACTGTAAGTCACAATTAACGTGAAAAGTATTTACTGAATGTGATAATCTTCTATACCTTCAAAAATAAATTTACCTCTCATTCTGTGTTCAAGAACAACTTTTTTAATAATTTGGGCTCTTTCCATTGCATCGTCAGTTTCTGGAAACACAAAATAAACATTAACATCAAGAACTTTCCTGCACAGAAATGTTATTTCATAGGTGTGATGCCGTGTTGGATCCAGTAGTGAGAGACAGCGCTGATCCACTCAATTCGGAATTATCAGTTACTTTGTATTCTGACATGTTCCACAACCTTCCAGGAGGAGAAGAAATTGATGATGAAGATGTAACTAAGTGGCTCAACGTGGAAAACTGTGATACGGACAAAACTTTAACAGATTAATAAATAATTAAAAGCGTGCAAGAAATTAATGATGAAAGTGATGAAGATGAGGACACAGGATGAGAGAGCATGAAAGTTTCCCACAATGCTGCCGAGGTCTTCCTGGAGAACATTATGCAACAACCAGATACACGCAGTACCGATGTAATGCTTGCAAAGCGGTTGCGTGATAAAGCATGCCACGGTCGCGTATGAACATTGCGACGCTTAAAAATTAGGGACATGTTTCATAGTGAGTGAAATGTCTGTATAATTATGTACAGTATATTGTACACTAATGCACTAAGTTTTCTTTGAAAATTAATGTACACTACTGGCCATTAAAATTGCTACACCAAGAAGAAATGCAGATGATAAACGGGTATTCATTGGACAAATATATTATACTAGAACTGACATGTGATTACATTTTCACGCAATTTCGGTGCATAGATCCTGAGAAACCAGTACTCATAACAACCACCTCTAACCGTAATAGCGACCTTGATACACCTAGACATTGAGTCAAACACAGCTTGGATGGAGTGTACAGGTACAGCTGCCCATGCAGCTTCAACACGACACCACAGTTCATCAAGAGTAGTGACTGGCGTATTGTGACGAGCGAGTTGCTCGGCCACCATTGACCAGACGTTTTCAATTAGTGAGAGATCTGGAGAATGTGCTGGCCAGGGCAGGAGTCGAACATTTTCTGTATCCAGAAAGACCCGTACAGGACCTGCAACATTCTGTCGTGCATTATCCTGCCGAAATGTAGGGTTCGCAGGGATCGAATGAAGGGTAGAGCCACGGGTCGTAACACATTTGAAATGTAACTTCCACTGTTCAAAGAGCCGTCAAGGCGGCCAATAGGTGATCGAGACGTGTAACAAATGGCACACCATACCATCACACCGGGTGATACGCCAGTATGGCGATGACGAATACACGCTTCCAATGTGCGTTCACAGCGATGTCGCCAAACACGGATGCGACCATCATGATGCTGTAAACGGAACCTGGTTTCATCCGAAAAAATGACGTTTTGCCATTCGTGCAGCTAGGTCCGTCGTTGAGTACACCATCGCAGGCGCTCCAGGCTGTGGTGCAGCGTCAAGGGTAACTGCAGCCATGGTCTCCGAGCTGATAGTCCATACGGCTGCAAACGTCGTCGAACTGTTCGTGCAGATAAATTGTTGTCTTGCAAACGTCCCCATCTGTTGACTCAGGAATCGAGACGTGACTGCACGATCCGTTACAGCGATTAGGATAAGATGTCTGTCATCTCGACTGCTAGTGATACGACGCCGTTGGATCTACCACGGCGTTTCGTATTACCCTCCTGAACCCAACGATTCCATATTCTGCTAACAGTCATTGGATCTCGACCAACGCGAGCAGCAATGTCGCGATACTATTAACCGCAATCGCGATAGGCTACAATCCGACCTTTATCAAAGTCGGAAACGTGATGGTACGCATTTCTCCTCCATACACGAGGCATCACAACAACGTTTCACCAGGTAAAGCCGGTCAACTGCTGTTTGTGTACGAGAAATCGGTTGGAAACTTTCCTCATGTCTGCACGTTGTAGGTGTCACCCCCGGCGTGAACCTTGTGTGAATGCTCTGAAAAGTTAATCATTTGGATATCAGAGCATCTTCTTCCTGTCGGTTACATTTCGCGTCTGTAGCACGTCATGTCGTGGTGTAGCAATTTGAATGGCCAGTAGTGTATTTTTGGATTTAATAAAGTACGTCCTCTGTGTTTTAAAATTTTATCCGTCGGTTTAATAAAGTACAGTACACTATACCCCCTATGTTATCAAAATAAATCTCATTTGTCTTGTCTAGGCTTTATAACATGTGTTCAACGACAATCGCTAGAACAATTTCAAGCTTTTCAAAAGAATCATTTTACAGATTATGAACGTAAATGTTCTTTGTAGCAGGATGTACTGCGCTACTGAAGAAGAATTACCATAAAAGTATACCATTACTGACGTGACAAAAGCCATGGGATTCCTCCTAAAATCGTATCGGACTTCCTTTTGCCAAGCACAGTGCAGCAACTCGACGTGATATGGACTCAAAAAGTCTTTGGATATTCCCCGCAGAAATATTCAGCTCTGCTGCCTCTATAGCTGTGCGTAATTGCGGAAGAGTTACCAGTGCAGGATTTTGTAAAAAAATGACCACTCGATTACATCCTATAATTACTCTATGGGATTCATGTCTGGCGATCTGGGTATATCATTCGGCATATCATTCGCTCGAATGTTCTTCAAGCCAATGGGGAATAATTGTGGCCCGGTGAAATCGTGCATTATCATCCATAAAAATTACTTCGGTCTTTGGGGACATGAAGTCCATGAATGGCTGCATATGGTGTCCAAGAAGCCGAGCCGGCCGGTGTGGCCGTGCGGTTCTAGGCGCTTCAGTCTGGAACCGCGTGACCGCTACGGTCGCAGGTTCGAATCCTGCCTCGGGAATGGATGTATGTGATGTCCTTAGGTTAGTTAGCTTTAAGTAGTTCTAAGTTCTAGGGGACTGATAGCCATAGATGTTAAGTCCCATAGTGCTCAGAGCTATTTGAACCAAGAAGCCGAACACATCCATTTTTAGTCAATTATCGGTTCAGTTTGATCTGAAGATGCAGTCCATTCCATGTAAACCGAGCCCACACCATCATGGAGCCACCACCACGTTACACAGTGCCTTGGTCTGCGTCGCACTCGAACCCTACCATCAGTTCTTACCAAGTCAAATCCGGACTCATCTGACCAGGACACGGATTTTCAGTCGTCTAGGGTACAATGGTACAATCGACATGTTCACGTGCACAAGGGAGGCGCTGTAGGCTATGTCGTGCTCTTAGCATCGGCCTTCGAGTCGGTCATCTGCGGACATAACCCATTCACGGCACATGTCGCCCCACGGTCGTACCGGTTAAGTTCGTCATACGTCCTACATTGATTTCTGCAGTTATTTCACACAGTGTTACGTGTCTGTTGGTACTGACAACTCTGCGCAAACGCCGCTGCTCTCGGTCTTTAAGTGATGGCTGATGGCCACAGCGTTGTCCTGGTTAGAGTTAATGCCTGATATCTGGTACCGCGCGCCGCGGAATTTGAATCCGCGCCAGACGTTGAAGTCCCATAGAGGTCTCTGCACCATCGCGCCGTAAGCTGTGGCGGCGCGCGCCTCCTGGATAGCTTTTAGTGTGAGGGCGCCACAGTGGAACACGTGGTCCCAGCGGCCAATTGCAGCGCCTCCGATAGCGTACTTAAGCGCCTGCCTCTCGCTCAGCCAGTACGTCATGCTCTCTGCCTCGCCTATCGCATCCGTCTCCCCTCCCCCACGCGGATCCTGTACGATCTCATCCCCTTCCCCCACCTCCTCCTTTTCCTTGAAAGGATACGGATCCTGTACACCTCCGGCAAACTTGATCCTCCTCACCCGCTCGTCTCCCCGATCCTCTCCCACCCCCGCCCGCTGCCGCGCCTGTATTCGCACGTCCCACCCGGTCTCCACCCTCCTTACCCTCTCCCAAGGTGGCTTCCGCCAGCTCCCCCTCCCTGATGATGCCCTCCTCCCCTCCATCTATCCCTCCTACCAACTTTGATCCTCCCGCCCTCCTCCTGTGCTTGCTCCTCTGGGCACCCTCCCTCCCTTCTCTCCCTTTTCCCTCCCTCCTCCATTTCTCCCCCCTCCTCCCCCAGGCTTCCCCTCCCCTGTCCCTCTCCTCCTGCCCCCATCTCCTCAGCCATTGGCATCCTTTTTCTACCCTCTCCCCCACCTCATCCCTGTTCCCCTCTTGGCAGGTCAACGGACTCGCACACGCTAAGTGGACATTCGCGCGCCGGAGATCACCGCCATCAGTGTTTCGTGTGTGCCGTCATGTTTAGTGTGCAGTGTAGACCGTCACACTCCATCGTTCACCAGTGCCATCGTCTTCTTCAGTGTTTGTGCGTCGTGTCAACAGTTCGTAGTGTGGATTGTCATCGAGTGTGAACGGCTTCATGTTTTTTTTATGTTCATGTGTCTACTGTTTTTTCCCGCCGTTTTTCCAAGTGATGTATCTTCTCTGTTTATATCATTGTACTCTCTTTGGCTGAAGAGCGGCGTATTGTGCTGCTGCCAGCCTACCTGTTCCACAGGTTTTAAAATCACAATAAAGAAAAAAAAAAAAAAGCTCAGCCAGTCACCCCCACTATCACCTACCTTGGCCTCATCACTGACCGTCACCTCACCTGGATCCCTCATCTTCGCTGCATCCAATCCAAAGCCCACAACCGCCTCCGACTCCTCAAACTCCTCTCTGGCCACACATGGTGGATGCACCCCTCTACCATTCTCCACACCTACAAATCCTTAATCTGTCCCAACCTCTGTTATGCCAGTCCTGCCTGGATATCTACCCCCCCCCCAAATTCTATGTCCCTCCAGATCCTTGAGCGTCATGCACTCCGCCTCGCCTTCCGTATACGCCTCCCGTCCCCCATGCGGATCCTCTATGATCTCATTCCTTTCCCCCATCTGCTCCTATTCCTCGAACATATCCGCGTCCTCTACACCTCCCACCATCCTGATCCCCCTCACCCCCTGGTTGCTCCTCTCCTCTCCCATCCCCGCCCCCTGCCACATCTTCACAGTTATGTCCCCCCTTACCTTCCATCTCTACACCCTTCATCTCCTTTCCCAATGTGGCTTCCATCTACTCCCCCTCCTGGATGATGCCCTCTCTCCTTCCATTTATCCATCCTATCAACTCTGATCCTCACTCCCCCTCCTTTCCTCTGTCCTATTCTCGGGCTCCCTCTCCCCCCCTTCCATCCTCTTTTTTCCCTACCTCCCCTCTCTCTGCCCCCTTCTCTCCCCTGAGTCCTTTTGCATTTCCCTCCTCTGCTTCCTCTCATTCCCTCTCACGTCTGCCCTGCCCCTCTCCCCCTTTATGAGTCCTCTCCCTCCTCTGTCCCCCCCCCTTTTTCGTGTTTTCCTTCCTCCCTCCTTGATCTTCCCCCTCCTCCAGGTCGCCCCCCTCCCCCATCTGCCTTTGGCTTGGGAGTGTCATCTTTGTGCCGCCATTTTCGTGCAGTGTTTTACAGTGAGTGTTCCGTGTTGTGTTTTTTGGTAAGTGTTGCGAACGGCCATCATACTGTCGCTGGGTGTGCTTTTTATCTCTTGCGAACAGAAACCAGACTGTCGCCATGTTTTTTAACTGTGTGTGTACTATGTTACTTGTCTGATTCCTGTGTCTTTTATTAACATTGCCAACCCCTTTTGCTTTCTGTTTTAACTTTCCGCATTTTTCCGCCATTTTACCCTTTAAGTCACCGTTTTATCGCCTGTTTTTCTTGTTTCTTTTCTTCTTCCGTTTTTAAAAACAAAGTCTGTAGGCTGTAGAGCAGGGTACTAAGCTGCTGCCAGCCAGTCCCCTTCGGGGGGGAATCGAAATTCAATGAAAAAGAAAAAAAAAGAAAAGCTCAGCCAGACAGCCTAATCACGCTTACGTCGGTTTACACCTCGCTTTGCGCTAGACTGCTTACTTCCTGGTTCGTGTACGAGTGGACGTGTTTGTTTCCTTGTGACTCTGTTGTTCTGTCCTTCGTTGGTCGTGTTCGTCCTCTTCCGTTGTGTTGTTGTTCGCGGGCCTCTCCGCGGGTCTCGCCGCGCTTTCCGTCATTGCTACCCCGCGACCGTCCTGGTCGCAGTTACAACACGATATGTGGCATTCTCGGCGCGCACTTCACATTGTGGATGTTGGACTACTGAATTCCCCGACGATTTCTGAAATGGAATTTCCCATGCTCCTAGCTCCAGCTACCATACCGCGTTCAAAGTCTGTTAATTCCTGTCGTGCGGCCGTAATAACGTCGGAAACCTTTTCACATGAATCGCCCGAATACAAATGACAGCTCCGACTGCTCTTTTGTACCTTGTGTGGACGACACTACTGCCTTCTTTATGTGAGCATATCGGTAACCCACGACTTTTGTCACCTCAACGTTTAGCTGCGCTTTCCTGGATTACTAGGTCTATTCACGAGTAGAGTCGATTACAAATCAGGGCCGTTTGGCGTGGAACACTCAGGTAGTCAACTCGTGAAGGCGCCACGTATAATGGCAGGGTTCCGCGCTGGAACACGGCGAGATTGTTTCGCCTGTCCACAGAGACACTTAGGGGAGCCTGGCCGGGCATTACAAGGGGCCAGGCCGGCCTCCCCTCTGTCTAAATAGTCGTCCCGGGGAGCCCTGAACAAACAGTGCGACGGATGGGCCTACAGTGGTTTTAATATGGCGCGCCGCGCGCCCCCGGACTGGATGGGTCTCAGTATCGCGAGGGAGCGTAGGCAGGCTACCCGCCGTACGTGGTCAGCTTCGTAAGCAGCAACGCTCCACTCTCTCCGGAACAAGGAAAATCTCCCCAGTGCACAGAACATCGCCGAGAGAAGGAGCCTGCAGCCAGTCTCGGCAAACTGCTTGCTGCGGAGCGTTTTATTAAAGTCTTCGAGGACCCACCGAAGGAAGTTGTTCTCGTGCGACGAATACGAGCAAGCCTACACTGTTATGCCAATATATGTGTTTCACGACCTAGTTCAGAGATGGCGTAGAAGTCAATAAAACTGTTTCTGTAGCGTCGGTATACGTACTTCATAAACATAATACAAATGTCAACATAGTCAGCAGGTGGTATTGTCTATACGGCTTTTTAAAGTGATAGTATTTGTGTTTGTGTACTGGAGTACTGCGCCACTACAGAGAAATTTATTTTGGACGACGCATCGCCAACGGTAGTTGATCTATAGCTAGTGAAAGCTTATCAGATGTCTGGTGCTCCGACTGCAATAGTAAAACAATGGAGGCTCTCTTTTTTGTTTTTACTTCTCTTGGAAACGGTACACGTCAAGTGCGTTCGAAAACTGGAGCCACTGACAAGAATGTAAGGAAAGTAAATAACACATTACTGGAGTATCAGCCTCGGGGAGGACCTTTAAGGACTTCCAAAGACCCTGAAAGTCATTTCCCTGCCAATGTCGACAGCTTTAAACGGGGAAAGAGCAAAAATGTACCATGACAGCAAAATTCCTAATCAGGAGCTAGAAATCTGAAACAAATGATAGAAGTAGGACTTCAGTGCTTAATTTCTAACATAGTAGTGAAGTGTGGTGCAATGCAGCGGTGTTTAGTGTAATGCATAAATTTGATTACAAATATCGTTTAGTAATGGGAAGTAGTGCATCGGAATATTAGGATTTAGTGTGCATGCTCGATTCCAGAAGCACACCAGAGGGCCAGACCGTATTAAGTACACACATATCTTTTCTTTACATATAACTTTTCTTTCCTTTCCTTTCTTACTCTCTGGAGTCCTTTTCCTACGTACCTACTTCACTTTTATTTCGTAAAATATTCTTATGTTGAAATATACTAACACATTTCAAATTGCACAACACATGGTCTGTTTCAGAAGCAACAAAACAGACTAAAGTAGCAACAAAAAAATAAATATTGGGCAATCAGAGACTGAAAACATGAGTGACATTTATTGTGGGCATTATAACGTTTAGTATTGTCCATCAACTATTGACGAGCAAAATACTCTATAGCGTCAAATGCTGCGTGTATTACACTGATAGGGTTACAGTTACACAGTGATTTTAATATTTCTTGAGTGTCGATGGAAATGAAGACAGTTTCACACACCAGGAAATATACTGCTAACAAGAGAGAAACGGAGGATGCCTTTAAGAAAAGACATAAGGGTTTCGTGATCGATTTAAGTCATTTCCGTATTCTCTCAAGCCATATGTACAGCTTCAGAAGAGATCCTCATGATGGCTTTCCATAGTGTGATCCAGGCAGTAAAGTGTAATTACGCAGTATCGTTCCGCTTCATAAGTAGTAAACCGCGCGTATAGTTACTTCCTGGTATTCCTTCTGACACGATTGAAAGTGTGGCTCATTAATGCTACAGTCAAGTACCTGCACACTTCCATTTCCACTGCGATGTGCACCTTACATTTTCCTACATTTTATACCGACTGAAAAACTTATAATCTTACGAAACCTTGCCATTATCAGTTTTGATTAGTCGTGTGTTTTTCTCAGGTTGCTGTTTGTCATCTATAATCGTGTAATCTACCCAAATCTTTTTCACAGCTGTGAAAATTTAGAGTTTTAATGTTGAGTTCTCGAAAAGTTACTTGCAAAGAAAACGCAGGAGTCTTCGCGACATACTGGGCCATTTCACAAAACTGCTTGTCAGCGACCTGGATTTAATTCCATTTGGAGACACGCTTGAATCTAGTGAGGATGTTACGTCTGCCTCTTGCCAATCGGCTGAATTGAAGTGTGATGATTGCTCTATTTACAAAGTACATAAAAGACTTATTCATGTGCGATATAATCACTCGACCCAGACTGGATGTACTCAGCTGGCAGTATTTAAAATTAGCGTCGTCTGATTAAACACAGTTCATTAGGCTATCGTAAACGTGGAGAAGCCATTTTAAAACACATTTCACTCTCACGTTTCTCTTGTGAAACAATTCTTGGCAGCTCTATGACAATGTACAGCGTTCTTATGCATTATTTTACATTCGCTTTAAATCTTGTAAGTGAATCACCCACAGCCGAATCTGTATTGTGAGGCTGTACGGAGTAGCTCCTGAATGATTTTTTCTCCCATATTAGTCTGCTTCTTACGGGCTCCTTTTCTAGTTTATCATGCCTTTTTTCCCTCTTCCAAAGTAGCAAATTCGTCCTCTTCTGCTACACTACTGGCCATTAAAATTGCTACACTACGAAGATGACGCGCTACAGAAGCGAAATTGAACCGACAGGAAGGAGATGCTGTGATATGCAAATGATTAGCTTTTCAGAGCATTCACACAAGGTTGGCGCCGGTGGCGACAGCTACAACGTGCTCACATGAAGAAAGTTTCCAACCAATTTCTCATACACAAACAGCAGTTGACAGGCGTTGCGTGGTGAAACGTTTATGTGACGCCTCGTGTAAGGAGGAGAAATGCGTACCATCACGTTTCCGACTTTGATAAAGGTCGGATTGTACCCTATCGCGATTGCGGTTTATCCTATTGCGACATTACTGCTCGCGTTGGTTGAGGTCCAATGACTTTTAGCAGAATATGGAATCGGTGGGTTCAGGAGGGTAATACGGAACGCCGTGCTGGGTCCCAACGGCCTCGTATCACTAGCAGTCGAGATGACAGGCATTCTATCCGCATTGCTGTAACGGATCGAGCAGCCACGTCTCGATCCCTGAGTCAACAGATGGGGACGTTTGCAGGACAACAACCATCTGCACGAACAGTTCGATGACGTTTGCAGCAGCATGGACTATCAGCTCGGAGACCATGGCTGCAGTTACCCTTGACGCTGCATCACAGACAGGAGCGCCTGCGATGGTGTACTCACCGACGAACCTGGGTGCACGAATGGGAAAACGTGATTTCTTCAGATGAATCCAGGTTCTTTTTACAGCATCATGATGGTCGCATCCGTGTTTGGCGACATCGCGGTGAACGCACATTGGAAGCGTGTATTCTTCATCGCCATAGTGGCGTATCACCCGGCGTGATTGTATGGGGTGCCATTGGTTACACGTCTCGGTCACCTCTTGTTCACATTGACGGCACTTTGAACAGTGGACTTCACATTGCAGATGTGTTACGACCCGTGGCTCTACCCTTGATTCGATCCCTGCGAAACCCTACAATGCAGCAGGATAATGCTCGCCCGCATGCTGCAGGTCCTGTACGGGCCTTTCTGGATACAGAAAATGTTCGAGTGCTGCCCTGGCCAGCACATTCTCCATATGTGTCACTAATTGAAAACGTCTGGTCAATGGCGGCCGAGCAACTGGCTCGTTACAATACGCCAGTCACTACTCTTGATGAACTGTGGTATCGTGTTGAAGCTGCATGGGCAGCTGTACCTGTACACGCCATACCAGCTCTGTTTGACTAAATGACCAGGCGTATCAAGGCCGTTATTACGGCCAGAGTTGGTTGTTCTGGGTACTGATTTCTCAGGGTCTATGCACCCAAATTGCGTGGAAATGTAATCACATGTCAGTTCTTGTGTAATATATTTGTTCAATGAATACCCGTTCATCATCTGCATTTCTTCTTGGCGTAGCAATTTTAATGGCCAGTAGTGTATTAGGTCGTCCTTATTTGTAATGCTAAGTTGATTTTGTCGATGTGTGTATGGAGTGCCGAGAAGGCTATTAAAGATCAATTTTTTTGCAAATCTGTAAGTCCTAAAAAGGGAAAACATTATATGTGGTTAGCAGGACGGAGAACTGAACCGCAGTCCTCCGGAATAGAGGCCGTTCCCGTAATCACTCTACCACATTGCTCGGCACCTAAACAAAGTGAACAGGGCAGGAGATATGTGAGGAGAATATGATTAAATTCCTCTGATTACCATGTTATTTCTACTTTCTTGCCGAGGAATGGACTAGTATTCCCGCAGAGTCCCTCTTCCGAACACAGCGCTCAGGTACGTCTGAGTTACAGGTGTCAATAAGTGTGCGCCGTAGTTAGCATTCACGCCGAGTACCTCCTTTAGTTCTAACGGCTTGTTTTTATAACGACCGTCTGATGATCTCCAAAGTTTTTGTCGCCCCCTCCGTCCCCCTCTCTCCCCACTCATCGCCGAGTCTGGGCGGCGCCGCTGCTAGACCAATTCTTATTCCGTCGCCTTTGATCAGCGAGAGCCGTTATTTCGTACAGTTAAGGCCGTGGAGCTCATCGTGAATGTTAAGGAGGGGTCCACGGGCTCCAAATTGCCTTTGAGCGCGCCACGCTGCTCTCTCTCTCTCTCTCTCTCTCTCTCTCTCTCTCTCTCTCTCTCCCTCCCTCCCTCCCTCCCTTCGCAGTTCCTCGGTGTCTCCCGCAGAAATTGGCCCCTTCACGCCTCTGGCCCTGGGCCCGCGTATTACAAATTCTGTGCCGGTGCGGCTCGGCGGCTGTGGCGGCGGCGGCGCGGTCTCCGCGACTTATTGTGTTAGGGCCGTCCGCTCTCGCACGGATGCCTTTGAATTTCTTTCTGCGCCAATATAAATATTTAAATTCCCCGAGGGAAGGCGGGTCGACGCGCTATCCCTTTTCCCTCGACCGATAACCACGTTACTGCGAGAAGTCGCGCCGCCAGCAGGAGTCGAGCCCAGCTCCTGCCCCAGGGAGCGCGGCATGTCGGCCGAACCGCCGCCCGCTACGTATCTCGCCGTTCAGACAGCCGATACGATGGCGGTAGCAATTCGATTTTACGCCCCGCCTCCAGGCAGCCGCAACTCTTTCGCTTCCTTATCCCCTCCCTTCTCCCCTCCCCCCACCACTCCATCCCACTCACTCCCCTTCTTTCTATCTTCCAGGTACTGCTGTGCTGTTCTTCATATAGTTTCCTACTGCTCCATTTTACATCGACAAATACAAAGTGACTAAATGTCCTTCCCTTGTTTGGTGTCGTACGGGAAGTTGATTCTCCCTCATTCTTCGAGCATTGTCCTAGCAATGAATCACGAATGTCGTATTCGTCGTCCTCATCACCTGAAGTGCGAAATAACGGGATTTTTTTTAGAGATAAATTTATTTATTTGTTGTCTAAATCAGTTGAAAGCCTCCCACGACCGTTAAAAACTCTGAATTTAAGTTCGCATAAACTTTGAACAAGTTCCACGCTGAATTTTACAATAAATCTACTTTTGTGCAACCCTGGATAACGCAATATGACATGTAAAATGGCATGGTAGAGCCCTCGCAGAAGCAACGGCTGTGTTACTTATAAAACATTTCTACTAACACAGATTGAATGTAAAGTATACATATTGCCTAAACAAAGACCGTAATTTAATGACTCTTGCTCTATACGTTCGATTTCTGCAGCACAAATGTGCCTGCCGTCTGTTACAGATAAAAAAAGCACTCCGTCTTCAGGCCACGAGTGGCCTACCGGGATCATCCGACCGCCGTGTCATCCTCAGAGGAGGATGCGGATAGGAGGGGCGTGGGGTAAGCACACCGCTCTCCCAGTCGTTAAGATGGTATTTTTGACCGAAGCCGCTACTATTCGGTCGAGTAGCTCCTCAATTGGCATCACGAGGCTGAGTGCACCCCGGAAAATGGCAACAGAGAGTGGCGGCTGTATGGTCACCCATCCAAGTGCCGGCCACGCCCAACAGCGCTTAATTTCGGTGATCTCACGGGAGCCGGTGTACCCACTTCGGCAAGGCCGTTGCCGTCTCTTACAGATACCACTTTAAAATTAATAAACAATAATAGATGGTAGTTCTAGAAATTATTAACTGCTACTCCAAAATAGTTCAATCACAGTTCTATGTACCTGAGAAGCAAACAGCACATATTTTATAAATAAATGGTACATCGCTCAAACGCGTCGGTCCTTTTTCGTAAACAGATGTTTTTTTTATAATTTTTCCTAACCTAAATGTAGTCTACAAATCAAGTTAAAACGAAAAGAAATTCGGGGCTGAAAGGGAAACACTAATATCATTAGCAACTTCCCTGATGGCGATTCATCAGTTGTTCTAAATTATTTCTTTAATTTTTTCCCCGATTTCTTCATCTAATGGTGTGCCAGTTCGTCCATCTTCAGAGACTTCACAGACTTCTTCGAGACGCTTATACCATTGCTTTACTCGTAGAAGACTCACTAAGAGCACTATCTAATGTTCCTAAAACATTTTTGTTCTTTAATCCGCCCTTATACTACAATATATAATATAAGATTCGGAGTCGGAATTAAAATCCATGGAGAAGAAATAAAAACTTTGAGGTTCGATGATGACATTGTAATTCTGTCAGTGACAGCAAAGGACTTGGCAGAGCAGTTGAACGGAATGGACAGTGTCTTGAAAGGAAGGTATAAGATGAACATCAACAACAGCAGAACGAGGAGAATGAAATGTAGCCGAACTATGTAAAGTGATGCTGAGGGGATTAGATTAGGAAATGAGACACTCAAAGTGGTTAAGGAGTTTTGCTATTTGGGGAGCAACATAACTGATGATGGTCGAAGTAGAGAGGATATAAAATGTAGACTGGCGATGGCAAGGAAAGCGTTTCTGAAGAAGAGAAATTTGTTAACATCGAGTATAGATTTAAGTGTCAGGAAGTCGTTTCTGACAGTGTTTGTATGGTGTGTAGCCTTGTATGGAAGTGAAACATGGACGATAAATAGTTTGGACGAGTAAAGAATTGAAGCTTTCGAAATGTGCTGCTACAGAAGAATGCTGAAGATTAGATGTGTAGATCACATAACTAATGAGGAGGTATTGAATAGAATTGGGGAGAAGAGGAGTTTGTGGCACAACTTGACTAGAAGAAGGGATCGGTTGGTAGGACATGTTCTGAGGCATCAAGGGATCACCAATTTAGCACTGGAGGGCAGCGTGAAGGGTAAAAATCGTAGAGGGAGACCAAGAGATGAATACACTAAGCAGAGTCAGAAGTATGTAGGTTGCAGTAGGCACTGGGAGATGAAGAAACTTGCACAGGATAGAGCAGCATGGAGAGCTGCATCTAACTAGTCTCAGGACTGAAGACCACAACAACAACAATAAAATTATGTAACTCATGAGAGCTGTATCAAACCAGTCTCAGGACTGAAGACCACAACAACAACATGTAATTCATGTTTATACAAAATAAATTACCGCCGATACTAATAAGACACAGTTAATATATTTTTTTTCACAGCTCCGATATGGCCAACTCTGTACGGATATTTTTGGTGCATCTTCATCAGCGCAGCTACGAAAGAATCGATCGAATCAGTCTAATACAACTTACAAAATAACAAATTTCTCGTAATTTTTTTGAACAACCTGTAGCAAAAATATGGAATTTCATGTATTTTATTGGAATTAATAATTTTATTATTATTTTTGATATTAAAAAGCTTTATATTTTATCGTCATTAAAATTGTTCTTTGTTGGTGTGAGGAGATCAACAGCCAACAGCGTCGCGAAACGCTTAGAAATACACTCGAGAAAGAGATGGGCAGCATCGTTAGTGTACGCGATTAAAGGGTTTTCAGAGGATAAAATACCTAGTAAACGAGCAATGTGACTGGACGGTGTGACGCTGAGGCAACAAAAGTCGTGGGATACCTCGCAATATCGTGTAGAACTTCCTTTTTTCCGGCATAATGCAGCAACCCCCCTTAAGTCCCCTGCAGACATATTCTGCCTCTGTAGTAGTCCATAATTGCAGAAGCATTAATGGTGCAGGATTTTGTGCACGAACTGACCGCTCGATTATTCCCCATAAATGTTCGTTGGGATTCATGTCACGCATTCCGGGTAGCTACATCATTCGCTCGAAATATCCAGAATGTTCTTCAAATCAGTTGAGGACAGTTGTCGCCCGACGGCATGGCGCACTCTCATCCATAAACATTCCGTCGTTGTTTGGCAGCATTGGTCGCCAAGTAGCCGAACGTTATCATTTACAGTCAATTATCGCTTCAGTTGGACCAGAGGACCCAGTACGTTCCTTGTAAATACAGCCCACATCATTATAGAGTCGCTACCAGCTTGCACAGTGCTTTGTTGAAAACTTGTGTCAGTGACTTCGTGAGGTCTGTCCCACACTAGAACCCTACCATCAGCTCTTAGCGACTGAAATCCGTACTCATCCGACCAGGACACGGTTTTCCAGTAGTCTAGGGTACAACTAACGTGGTTAATATCTCAGGAGACTCGCTGCGGGCGATGTCGTGCTGTTAGCAAAGGCAATCGCGTCGGTCGTGTACTTCCATAGCCCATTAAGACTAAATTTCACCGCACTGTTGTAACAAATACGTTCGCCGCACGTATCTCATTGTTTTCTGCTGTTATTTCACGGAATGTTCGTCGTCTGTAAGCACCTACAATTCTAAGCAAACGCCACTGCTGTCGGTCGCTAAGTGAAGGCCGTCCCCCGCTGTGTTGTCTGTGGTGAGAGGTAATGCCTGAATTTTGGTATTCTCTGCACACTTTTGACACTGTGGACCTCGGACTATTGATTTCCCTAACGATCTGTGAAATGGACAACTGACAAACCAGGCATTGCACAGGCACTCACATTGCGAACTTTGTATTAGAAACGGATTTTAAATTATGAAACAGTCGTACAAAGAAATACACATAATATACACACGAGTAAGTACAGTTGCTTCGTGTGTCTACAACGCGATTCGTAACCGCCTCTCTGGCAACGCCGCTACTGTTTTCACACACAGCCATTCGAGTTTCGCAGTTCAAAGCTGTTAAATACGTTGGCAGGTTACAAAATGACTTTTATCTTAATAATATGAATGTTTATATATGTGTTTGGAGAGAGATAGATAGATTGATTTTTGATTGAGATTTTTACTTTAAGTCGTAACTGGTACCTGAATTTTGGTTGCTGCATCCTTGAATGATCAGCTTCTGCACCAGTTGGTGACGTATTACAATTTGGAGGAAGTTATTGCTATTTAAGGTTTAAAATACGGCTCTGTTAGTTACTTGGCCGTACTGCGGATAGCTTTGAGCCCAAGTTTTCGTAGCTTTTCATACCTAAGGAACCACTGTTGTAAGTAAATAAGATCAAACAGCAATCTGCTTTTGGTGAGAAAAGGAGGTTGCTTGGCACACAAACTCCCTTCAAACTACACGCCCTGCTACATCAAAATTGGTCAGTGGAGTTCAGTACCATACTATTGCACAAGAACATAATCCAGTTACTGTAATTAAGAAATTATGAGAGGCTGTTACTTATTGAATGAAAACTATAGAGATTGCATTTCTTTTCCTGTATTTTAGTGAACTTTGTACACTTACAATTCTGTCGATTGATAGACGGCGACGACAATGAAGTTCACCTCCTTTTCCAAAAACAAGATATTTCTATTATTCACTTCCATAAAATTTGTATACATAAATTTTTGCCAACTCTTACACATACTTTACTCGGTTTTATCACTAAAATATCAATTTTCATTAAATGTAACAACACGTTCTGAGCGACGGCCTAGCAACACGTCCTCTTTCCACAAGATACATATTAACAGTCTTATTTTTTTTTTAATAAATCAATTGTCTTTTATTTAGAGTCCACACTCAGAGATTCGCAACTACTATCGTTGCGGGGATTGCGCGCTAAAGAGTTTCTTGCTGTCCAGCTGTGCTTCACTCCACTTCAAGTACTTTTTGAGTCACATTTACATTTACGGTATTTGCATACATTACTGAGCTTCTCGGAATAAAATCAGGCACAAGTTAGTTAAAAAAGAGCAGTGAGGCACACATAATATTACAGGATTTCAGGGATTTCTTTGTGTTGACTCGATTATAGGAGTGTCTTACTAGTGACGGAAAATGTATAATATCTTCATTCATGATGCGGCATTTTTCCACGCACCTTAGTGTTTATGAAATGATGTCTCTTGAGCTATGTGTCGTACAGTGCTGTACCTGTGCAAGTATATTTAGCGGCATATGTGGATACTGTCTGCGAAACATATTGCAAATAGAGGTAGCAGCAAAGAAATATTAAACAGTGCGGCAGCCTTTGACCAATCTCATTGTTTATGAAGTCATATCTCTTGAACTATGACAAGTAAGTGGTTCTTACTGAAACGATAGGAGCTAGACGAGAGTGGTAAGGTGCCAAGACACTTTACAAACATACCTTAAAAACATTTATTGGTGGTCTCTTCAACACTTTTAAACACTGTAACACAGACTGTCAGTTCAGAAAATTTTAAACAAGCTCTGATAAATACCATTAAAGGACATTATTAACTTTAAAATCTGATATCTGACAGTAAAATAATATTGACGATAAACAATATGCACAGTACAACGAATTCTAAGAATCTTCAAGTATCATTTTTACTCTTTAAAAAAAATAATTACAACTGACAATTTAACAGGCCGCTAGCTAAAGAAATATCTCAAGAACATCAATTAAACAACATATACAATCCTTGCAAATCCATTGACAACCATGCTATAAACAACAGTACTTGTGTGTGTATGTGGTAGGGAGACGAGGAGGTTATACCCCACAATAATGGTACTAATTTTACTAATAGTACGTCCTCCAGTGCCCTTGGTTATCTTTCTCTTTACAACAGTCCGCGTGTTGGCCCCTTTGCTCAGAATAACTTATGTTACCTGTAACATAAAGCTATTAGCACCAGGCATAGATAAGAAGTTACAGGGCTTAATTAAAATGTCTAATAACGGCAATGAACATAAGTAAACCTCCCCCATCCCATTCCCCAGCCCCACACACACGCACACAAAATTTGCAATGAAAAGCAGTTAGGTGTGTTGCAATTATTCCTTGGCATTAAACGCCACACACTAATTTAATTTTTACCTTTCAGTTTAACCCGTTTGTGAATTAAGCCAATACATGATTGCTCACTCTCATACCAATTTAACAAGCCAACAGTTTGAATGACTTCCAGACTTCAGGTAAGTAGTAACTATTTGCCCAATGCAAACAAGAGCACTTGACTCGCTGAAACGACTCCATATCAACAGCAGTACAAACAGTTTAAGCCTGTGACTCGTATTCCACACGCAGGTAGTAAGTGAACAGCTAGTTCACAAACGCCTCCTAGGTTAATGAGATGCAGCAGGTTCAAAAATGGTTCAAATGGCTCTGAACACTATAGGAATTAACTTCGGAGGCCATCAGTCCCCTAAAACTTAGAACTATGTAAACCTAACTAACATAAGGAGATCACACATATCCATGCCCGAGGCAGGATTCGAACCTGCGACCGTAGCGGTCGCTCGGTTCCAAACTGTAGCGCCTAGAACCGCTCGGCCACCACGGCCGGCGATGCAGCAGGGTCAGCCCACTTAATCATATTAGAATTATAAACAATTCATTGATCTGAAATTTCCTGGCAGATTAAAACTGTGTGCCGGACCGAGACTCGAACTCGGTACCTTTGCCTTTCGCGGGCAGTTGCTCTACCAACTGAGCTACCCAAGCACGACTCAAGCCCCGTCCTCACAGCTCTAATTCCGCCAGTACCTCGTCTCCTACCTTATAAACTTCACAGAAGCTCTCCTGCGAACCTGGAATTAGAGCTGTGAGGACGGGGCGTGAGTCGTGCTGGGGTAGCTCAGTTGGTAGAGCACTTGCCCGTGAAAGGCAAAGGTCCCGAGTTGTAGTCTCGGTCCGGCACACAGTTTTAATCTGCCAGGAAGTTTCATATCAGCGCACATTCCGCTGTAGAGTGAAAATTTCATTGTAATTCATTGATCATTCACCCAGCTAATGGTTCAAATGGCTCTGAGCACTATGGGACTTAACTTCTCAGGTCATCAGTCCCCCAGAACTTAGAACTACTTAAACCTAACTAATCTAAGGACATCACACACGTCCATGCCCGAGGCAGGATTCGAACCTGCGACCGTTGCAGCAGCGCGGTTCCGGACTGAAGCGCCTAGAACCGCTCGGCCACAACGACCGGCTCTTTAAGGCACAAAATGTCTAAAGTACGGTAAAACAACAACAGCACATGACCGTTCTTTAAATACGAACACCGAACTGAATCACAGCCAAGAGAAGTTAAGACATTTCTTGAACAGTACAACGGGGGCGTGTTACTAATATCAAATCACTTAGACCAACCAGCTGTTTCATAACATATACGCTCATAGTACAATACGGTGACAGAGTAGAATTTAATAGCGTAATTGTGCTCGTATTTCTGCTGCAACCAGGCTGCGGAACACAATAATTATTTAAAAAGCCGTCTAGCCGCCAAGACAACATACGGCCACCGCTGTTTACGAACACCAGTGCAAACTGGCCCCTCGCACTCGAGTACAGTACTCTCGTCTGCCTCGTACTCTGTGGTAACACCGGCTCCGCACAGTCACAACGGACAACGCGGCATCACTGCACCGTCCGATCGCTCTCTCAGTCTGCCAGCAGTTGAGAGCCTGTATAGGGAGAGAGTGGCAGACCGGACGATACGGCGGCCATTTTTCTGCCAAACTGCTGGCGGGACTTTTGAATGGCCAGTAGTGGAGTAGTGGCGTACGTACACACTCACAGAATCAAAAGCACAAGACAATATGGCGAAATCATTCGTTAAATCCCTTTATTTATAAGAATAATGTGTTATAATAATTTTCACACAGCCAATTTACAGGTCTGTTTTCAAATTTAACTATGTATATTTCAAGTTTTTTATATGTAGTAAAAAGCAAAAACGACTTACTTCGCATAGATAAGAGTACTTGGTTGGTTTCCACAAGGCTCCTGTTTGATTTATGTCAGCCCTGTTGACTGCGACTGCCCACTGCTTTCGTCTTTCTTCATTGCGTGGAAATGCTAACATGCGAAATCCACCTTCGCCGCTATTGGAACAACCAAATGCAGCACAACCTGGCATCGTTTACGAACGTCTGCAGAACGAATTACAGATGTCAAAAACAATACTGTACAATTACTAACGTGTGCCGGCCGCGGTGGTCTCGCGGTTCTAGGCGCGCAGTCCGGAACAGCGCGACTGCTACGGTCGCAGGTTCGAATCCTGCCTCGGGCATGGATGTGTGTGATGTCTTTAGGTTGGTTAGGTTTAAGTAGTTATAAGTTCTAGGGGACTGATGACCACAGTTGTTAAGTCCCATAGTGCTCAGAGCCATTTGAACTAACGTGTTTACTTCAAACATGTAGGCCTACCGACTTCATCACAAAACGCATCATTATTTCAACTCGTATTTAAGATCGCAAACGCTAATTACGTACTAAAAACGATATACAACTAAATCGAACATGCATGCACAACGCATAACAAGTCTCTCAATAATTCGAATACCTTCTAATCGTTACCAAAAGCCCTCTGAACTTTAATTCAACTCAAAAGCACGGCGAACATAGGAAGCGCGAGAGACGTTTGGCAGAAAAAAGGCGCCAAAGCTAATCAACCAATCACGGGCAACTTCACCTATGGCCACTCTCTCCCTATACAGGCTCTCTAGCCAGCAGCTGCGTGACCTGACACCTCGCGGAGTATCCTCACCCCATCCCGAAACCACACTTGAAGTACTCGAAGGCAGCCGACACGCCACGAGCGCTTAAGTAATCTTCCAGTCAAAGCCTCTCATACCAGCGCTTCTGATCAGAAGACTAAACCACGGACTACCATCAATAACCAGAGAGGCACCACTCAGGCCGCGAAGCCGGCGCACATGGCTCACTTACAACGACAGCGACGGTAACAAGTTTGGTTGAAATCATCTGATGTTGCTGTTGTTTTATTGTACTTCAAATATTTTGTGCCTTAAAGGGAGTTTCTTTTACTCAGTCGTTACGTAAATATTAGCTGGCCGGTAGTCACTGAAATGTTTATAATTCTAGTACGATTAAGTGGGCTAACCCTGTTGCGTCTCGTAAACCGGAGGTGTTTGTGAACTACCTGTTCACCGACTATGGCGTGTGGAATACGAGTAACGGGCTTAACCTGTTTGTATTGCTGTTGATCCGGAGTTGTTTCATTAAGCCAAGTGCCCTTGATGCATTGGGCAAATAGTTACTTCTTACTTGAAGTCAGGAAGTCATTCAAACTGTTGGTTTGTTAAGTTGGTATGAGAGAGAGCAATCATCTATTGGCTTAACTGACAGACGTGCTAAATTAAAAGGTTAAAATTAAATGGGTTTGTGGCGTTTAACGACAATGGATGCTTCTAATACGAGGTGCATTCAAGTTCTAAGGCCTCCGATTTTTTTTATCCTGACTGGAAAGAGATAGAAACATGCGCATTGTTTTAAAAAGAGGCCGCGTTCATTGTCAATACGTCCCAGAGATGGCAGCACTGTACGGCAGATGGAATTTTACCGCCAGCGGCGAGAATGAGAACTGTTTTAAATACTTAAAATGGTGACGTTTTCCTTACTTGAACAGCGTGCAATCATTCGTTTTCTGAATTTCCGTGGTGTGAAACCAATTGAAATTAATCGACAGTTGAAGGAGACATGTGGTGATGGAGTTATGGATGTGTCGAAAGTGCGTTCGTGGGTGCGACAGTTTAATGAAGACGGAACATCGTGTGACAACAAACCGAAACAACCTCGGGCTCGCAGAAGCCGGTCTGACGACATGATCGAGAAAGTGGAGAGAATTGTTTTGGGGGATCGCCGAATGACTGTTGAACAGATCGCCTCCAGAGTTGGCATTTCTGTGGGTTCTGTGCACACAATCCTGCATGACGACCTGAAAATGCGAAAAGTGTCATCCAGGTGGGTGCCATGAATCCTGACAGACAACCACATGGCTGCCCGTGTGGCATGTTGCCAAGCAATGTTGACGCGCAACGACAGCATGAATGGGACTTTCTTTTCGTCGGTTGTGACAATGGATGAGATGTGGACGCCATTTTTAAATCCAGAAACAAAGCGCCAGTCAGCTCAATGGAAGCACACAGATTCACCGCCACCAAAAAAATTTCGGGTAACCGCCAGTGCTGAAAAAATGATGGTGTCCATGTTGTGGGACAGCGAGGGCGTAATCCTTACCCATTGCGTTCCAAAGGGCACTACGGCAACAGGTGTATCCTACGAAAATGTTTTGAAGAAGAAATTCCTTCGTGCACCGCAACAAAATCGTCCGGGAAGGGCTGCGCGTGTGCTGTTTCACCAAGACAACGCACCCGCACATCGAGCTAACGTTACGCAACAGTTTCTTCGTGATAACACCTTTGAAGTGATTCCTCATGCTCCCTACTCACCTGGCTCCTAGCGACTTCTGGCTTTTTCCAACAATGAAAGACACTCTCCGTGGCCGCACATTCACCAGCCGTGCTGCTATTGCCTCAGCGATTTTCTAGTGGTCAAAACAGACTCCTAAAGAAGCCTTCGCCGCTGCCATGGAATCATGGCGTCAGCGTTGTGAAAAATGTGTGCGTGTGCAGGGCGATTACGTCGAGAAGAAACGCCAGTTTCATCGATTTCGGGTGAGTAGTTAACTAGAAAAAAAATCGGAGGCCTTAGAACTTGAATGCACCTCGTACTTCTAACTACTTTTCATTGCAAACTTTCTATCTGTCAGTCTGTCTGTCTCTGTCTCTGTCCCTCTTTCTCTCTCTCTCTCTCTGCGTGTGTGTGTGTGTGTGTGTGTGTGTGTGTGTGTGTGTGTGTGTGTGTGTGTGTGTGTAGGGTTACGAATATACAGGGTGGTCCATCTGAAGTTTCGGATGAGAGTATCTCGAAAACTATACATCGGGTAAAAACAGTGGGTAAGACAAGTTCTTAAGCTCAAAGGGAGACATTAAACGATGCTACACGTAACCTCCAGCCCCCTCACCCTTGGGTGGGGCGGGGGGCAACCTTTAAATCTGAAATGGAAAACACCCATTTTTTTCTGCAGATTCGGATTCTCCATAAAAAAGTAATAAAGTTTTGCCTAAACATTTTTTAAACTATTGACAGATGGTGTTGAAACCGAGAAAAAAAGTAAAATTATGGAAGAACTCTGATTTACGTAGAATTATCCGGGCAAGATGCATCAAATCGATAAAAAATGTGCACCAATTCTTTCGTTACGCCAAATTAAGCTATTTTTGTACAAAATGTACTGTATCCTACTTTTAGTGTTAGCCTGCAACAACGACATGGACGTAGTATAATGATGTTCCCATGGGGTGCTTCATTAGTGTGAGGCCCCTTGCCTCTCACATGTTGGGGTGCTTAATTAAGAAAATTAACAACGAAGAAATTGTTCAAAATTATCCCTATTTGCTTCAATGCATTAAGTCAATAGCATGTGAAAATTGTCCACAGTTTTGAGCAGCACATCCCGTGGTGTGGCTGCACACAGCCTTCGAATGCGTTGCTCCATATCGTTTCGGGTTGTGGGCTGTCTTTCATAAACAATATTTTTTAAATAACCGCCGGCCGCGGTGGTCTCGAGGTTCTAGGCGCTCAGTCCGGAACCGCGCAACTGCTACGGTCGCAGGTTCGAATCCTGCCTCGGGCATGGATGTCGGGCATGGATGTGTGTGATGTCCTTAGGTTAGTTAGGTTTAAGTAGTTCTAAGTTCTATGGGACTGATGACCACAGATGTTAAGTCCCATAGTGCTCAGAGCCATTTGAACCATTTTTTTTAAATAACCCCACAAGGAAAATCAGGAGATGTTAGGTCCGGTGAACGTGGAGGCTACTGAATTGGTCCGCCGCGTCCTATCCACCGACCAGACCAGGGTACCGTAAATTTACAAAGTTTCGCACATTTTTAGCATAATGGGGAGCTGCTCCTGTTGTTCCACATTCGTTGCCCAGTTTAGAAATCAACATCTTCCATTAGCTCCAAGAAATCATAGCGGAGAAGTTGTAAATAAGATACCCCAGTAACATTTCGGTCAAAACAATACGGTCCTATCAAGTAACCGTTAAAATTTCCACACCAGTTCATTAACGACCATTTGTGATTGTCAACGGGTCTGTGCCAGTGTCAATCCACACTGGCACAGACCCGTTGACAGGGGAACCAATAATGACAATCATGACGATTTAATTCGCCATTGTTTTTGAATGTGGCTTCATCGGTGAACATAAAGTATCAAAAAAAATCATTGTCACCGCTTATCATTTCCAAGGCCGATTGGCAGAAATACACGCTGATTTGGGTGTCTTTCGGCGTTATTGCCTGTGTCAGTGTGCTCTGATATGGCATGATATTTATGTGCCTTCAAAATCCTCAAGACATTTGATTTTGGTATTCCAGTTTGTCTCTGAATCGCACGCCTACTCAATTCGGGATCCAGTTGAACACAGGCGAGAAAGGTAAGGGTACTGAGCGTCATTTTCATTGTATTCACGATGACGAGGTGGACGGTGCATGTGTCCATCTCGAGCTCCTTGAGTCCAATTTCGAATAATGTCTTCGCTTAGATGTCGTCTGTTTGGGAAACGATCCGCATACAAATTGCGCAGCTGCAGCGTAATTGTTATGGCATTCGCCTAAAATTAACATCATATCAACAATCTCTGTAGGAGGATAGTGAGCCATGTTTCGCTAAAGTATAATTTTCTTTCGTCAGTTGATGTTTACGCTTCACAATCTGAAAGTGAAGTGACGTCTGATCGCATTGCACCGACCTTTATACTGAGCCATAGTTCGCAGTTTGGTGACGGTAGCGTCACAGTTTGGTGAGTAATGAAATTGTGAAGAGTTCCCTAACGAGATTTTAATATAATTTCGCCTCCCTTCATCAAAAACTGTGGCGAGTAGGATACATTTTGTTAAAAAAAAAAAAGCTTAATTTGGCGTAATGAAAGAATTGGTGCACATTTTGTATCGAATTAATGCGTCCTTCTTGGATCATTCTAAATAAATCGGTGTTTTTCCCAAATTTCAATTGTTATAGATTTCAGCGCCATCTGTCAATGGTTTCAGACAAAACTTGATTACTTCTTTATGGAGAATCCGAATCTGCAACAAAAAATGGGGGTTTCCATTTAAGATTTAAAAGTCACGTGTAGCATCATTTGATGTCCCCCTTTGATCTTACGAACTTGTCTAACCCACTATTTTTACCCGATGTGTAGTTTTCGAGATAATCTCATCGGAAGCTTCAAATGGACCACCCTGTATGTTGCCGTTAGGCATGGTTCAAATGGTTCTGAGCACCATGGGACTTAACTGCGGTGGTCATCAGTCCCCTAGAACTTAGAACTACTTAAACCTAACTAACCTAAGGACATCACACACATCCATGCCCGAGGCAGGATTCGAACCTGCGACCGTAGCGGCCGCGCGGCTCCAGACTGTAGAGCCTAGAACGGCTCGGCCACTCCGGCCGGCGTTAGACATGGTAATTAAGCGTTGTGGCTTCTTCTCTATGCCTGGTGCTAATAGGTTTATGTTACAGGTGATGATGATGAGTCCCATACTCCTTTACAGAGCGTAGGGGAGCGACACCCAGTCATCTCGAGGCAGGAAAAATCCCTGACCTCGCCGGGAATCGAACACGGGACCCCGTGTTCGGGAAGCGAGAACGCTACCGCGAGACCACGAGCTGCGGACATGTACCATAAGTTATTCTGAGCAGAAGGGCCAAGAGGCGGACTACTGTAAAGAGGAAGGCCAGCAAGTGCACTGGAGAACCTACGATTTGAAAAACTAATACCGGTATTGTTCCGTATAACTCTCCTTGCTCTCAAAAGTCAAGTGCTGTTGTTTATACAGTTACTAGGAGATACATAACTAACACACACATACACACACACACACACACACACACACACACACACACACACACACCAACGCACGCACGCACAAGCACTCACGCACCCACACATTCGTTTTTATAACATCTATGGGGTTTCTCCGTGTATATTATTTTTATTTGCACCAAGGTGTTTCCAGTACGGTTCAATAAACCGAAACCTAATTGAAACAACGCGAATAGTTGGTGAAAGTACCGTATACCAGTACCTCAATATAGACTGTCGCAAGCTTACCTTCGTTTGGAATATCTACCTCTTTACTCTATTGATCCGTTCCGAAGACTGTAAAATGTCTTGGATACAGCTGACGTCTCGAGTTTTGACTAAGGCCGTACGAATCTGTAAAATATTCCACCTTGCAGCCGCAAACCCCGTTCACAGACATCCACCGAGGTATGTAGAAGCACAAGAGTGACGGTACAACTAGTTCCACCTCATTTACCGGAAGCTACTCGGAATTTTCGAGGGGTGAATATATCATGGCGTCCCCGTTTGGAAGCTCCGCAATTAATTTCGAAACAACACGCGACGTCTGGTGGAAGTCGGAGAGGTTGGCTGGTTGGTAGGAGGGTGGGGGGGGGGGGGGGGGAGCGCGGGCTGAGTCCGGAGGGCAAGACGCACGAGTTTGTTTCGGCTGGTCTAGTCTGCGCTGCGCCACGCCGGTTACAAAGTCAATTTGTCCGTCTCACGCGACGGCCAGCAGGCAAGACGCGTCCGCCGCTGTGGCGTTGTGGCGTTGCGGCGCGCCAGGGAGAAAGTTCACGGCGGCGCCAGTAAATATAAATTATAAAGGCTTAATCACGCGGCGGTAATGTACAAAGTTGGAATGGCCCCTGGAACTGTGTCGGGCGGCACTGCGACCGCGGACGACACATATTTTTCTTTCTTTTTTTACCGTGGCTCCTTCGCCGACGTAAAGGGAAGCAAGGTAAAAAAGGGAGGAAGCACATACAAGGTGAGAGGAGGCAAGGAGAAGCCAGATTTTCAGCCTTGCGTTTTTACAAAATATTTGTAGATATTAACGTGTTGTGTAAGGGTAGAGTGCCAGGTTTTTGTCTTGGTGAGGTACAGAAACAAACTGTATCAGCTAGTGCCAAGAGAGAGCAACTTCTTCATTTGGTGCATGTAGGAAGAGAAAATCTTAAGCCAATGAATGGAAAGCTTTAAAATCAATAGCTATAATTCCAAAAATACGAAGTCTGTTCAAAAATTTCGGAACATTCGTAATTTCGCGCCAACGGTGTATTGAAGCGAAATGTGGTTGGTATCTCTGTACAAGCCTGTGTTTAATGTGTGACTGCCGGAAGTTTCCCTGTTGTATATCTGTTAATTATTGTTTAGCCCTGTATTGAGTAGAACGTTGTGGCAAACAGTTTGCGAATTTCGAGATCGCAGTGTTAGAGGAGCAACGCGTCTGCATTAAATTTTGCGTGAAACTCAAGAAAATCTCAACGGAGACACGATGCAGGAAGACTACGGTGATGAGTGTTTAAACCATACTCGGTGTTACGAATGGTTCACGCTGTTTAAAAATGGCCTGACGGAAGTTAATGATGACCTACGTCCCGGCCGCTCTTCGACTTCTATCGACTGAGCTCATGTCAGAAACGCCAACGAAATTGTGTGTGCCAACCGAAGACTGATTGTCAGAGAGATTATAGAAGAATGTAACATTTCAGTTGGATCATGTCATAAAATTCTGAAACAAAATCATGGAATGCTTCGTATTGCCGCGAAGTTCGTCCCACGGCTCATGAATCAAGACAAGCGCAATCTGTGAAGAGATTTTGGATCGCGGAAATGAGAAGGAGACGTTCCTTAAGAGAATCGTAGGGCTCCTGCGGACTTTTCTTACTCCTTAAGTTGAAAACCCAATTGAAGGGAGCCGGGCGGTGTGGCCGATCGGTTCTAGGCGCTACAGTCTGGAACCGCGCGACCGCTACGGTTGCAGGTTCGAATCCTGCGTCGGGCATGGATGTGTGTGTTGTCCTTAGGTTAGTTAGGTTTAAGTAGTTCTAAGTTCTTGGGGACTGATGACCTTAGAAGTTAAGTCCCATAGTACTCAGAGCCATTTTTTGAGCCAGGAGATTTGCAAAGAAAGACGATATAAAATAAAATTCGCAGACGGTTCTTCACGCGATCCAGCAACAGACGTACAAACATTCTTCTGGAAATGGAAACGGCATTGGGAGCGGTGTACCAATTGTGGAGGAGAGTATTTCGAAGGAGACCATGCACAATAAGTAAAAGGTAAGCGTAGAAAAATTTTGTGGACGAAGTTCCGGTATTTTTTGAACAGACCTCGTGAGGACGCAGTTGAAACACTACATAAAGCTTGAAACAGTACCAGCGATGGCGAGGCATGACAGAATCTCTGACCAGAGAGTTATTTATCGTTGCTAGTGTGCGCTTGACCGCGCGAGAGTTCAGTTGTGAGTTGGACTCAGTGGGAAATTGCGAGATGCACTTAATTTGTTCAAGAATTGCCCCAATAATAATTTTTCTACAAAGTAACCTTTTTTAAAGAAAAAGATTCATTTCGAGTTAAATAATATTTCCTATGCATTCCCTCCAAGAATCAAAATTAAACATGGGCCAGCATTGCACGAAGCTGTGCCATAAAATAAGAGCAGATATAGATGCAGTTTACTGAGGTAAGAATTTTGGTTTTTGTGTTCAGGTTTAATTATTGCACAGGGCTGAAGGTCAGCGCAGCTGCCCTTATAAAATTTATCAGGTTCATCTTAACGTTAATTTTGTGGGGACTTAACATTTTTGCACATTTTTATTATCATTGAGTTTTATTACTGTGGGGAGTTTACATTTGAGCCATTATTATTCATTAATTTTGCAAGGAGGTTACGCTTGGGTCATTTTTATTTATGCAGTTTTGTGGCAAGACAACATTTCACTTAACATTGACTTTCTTATTCTTACTGGGAGATTACAATTTCACTGTTATTGACTTTCATATTTTCACGGGGAGGTTACAACCTTCTATATCAAAAATTTAAAACAGACAATATTTCTATCATTACAAAAGTATTATGGTAACAGTATTTCATTTCATCTACGTTACATAAAATATACGTTAAAGAAACTCTAAGACACTGGAAGAAAAATTACATTGCCTGACAAAAAAGTCAAGCATCCATAAGACATGGTCAGATATCAGTGAAACTTCGTACACACATCAACGACGTGAATGTAAATCATTATGGTTGTCCCTGTTACAAGCAGAACGACCACCAGATAGCATTAGTGTTGAAACTTCCTGACAGATTAAAACTGTTTGCCGGACCGAGATTCGGACCTTTCGCGGGCGAGTGCTGTACCGGTGAGCAACCCAAGCACTACTCACAACCTCAAAGTTTCAATTCTGTCAGCACCGCTCCTCATAGCTGTGAGGACGGATCGTGAGTCGTGCTTGGGTAGCTCAGTCGGTAGAGCACTCACCCGCGAAAGGCAAAGGTCTCAAGTTCGAGTCTCGGTCCGGCACACAGTTTCAATCTGCCAGGAAGTTTCATATCAGCGAACACTCCGTTGCAGAGTGAAAATCTCATTCTGGAAGCATTAGTGTTGTTCGTGTTTAGTTTTGTCACCAGCCCTAGTACGGTAAATACAGGGCCGAGAACAGCTTCAGATACTGACTGATCACAGTCAAGGAGACAGACATGCCGCTTACACGTGTGAGACAGCGGTATCGGCACGTGATAGTGTCTCATCGCGCGTCTCCGTTTGGCCAGCTAGTCGAATTTTCCAATATACAGAGTTGGGGCATTCGGATACGACAGTGGCTTACAGTTGGACTGCGTGGACTGCATCACAACTTGAACAGAGGTACACTAGTTGTCAAGGTTCCGGTCGAGCGCGTCTAACTACCACAAGAAGTGATCGCCGTATCGTGCACTGAGCACATCGTAGCCCCTTCATGTCTGTGCTTCCTGCCCGAGAGCAAGTGTTAGAGCCCCTGCAACACTCTGTGATATTCCGCAACACTTGTCGGAAAATACCAGCAGCCGAACTAGTGAATTATCGTTACACGTGTGGGATGCCATTTAAATCACAACACAAACGACTGTGTTTGGTGTGAGGCCGCGACCGGGAAGCGTCTACTGCAGATGAATAACACCACAATGTCCTCACCGATGAATCGCGGCTCTGCACTGTTCTGGATTATAATTGTCTGCGAGTATGGCGGCGACCTGGTGGATTAATGTGGACAGATTACGGCACGATAGCCAGCACCTTGTCAGAGTGTCTTTCCTAACCTGTAAATCCAGCTCCTCGTGATAAAAGGTGTAAAGTTCTCAGAAAGTTGGTCCTTCCTTGCATTATTTATAACACTATAGAAGTTGCTGCCTAATAACGCATTTTTGCATATCGTCAATGGCACATACACTGTGAGCACATCGCTGCCTTTTCTTTGGGGTGATTACATCAGTTTTACTCACCTCAGCTTTGTACCCCTCCTGCCATAGTTAGCATTCCATAAGTTTGCCCTGCTCTGACATTCTGCATGCACGTTCCACCACTTTCTTCGTCAGCAACCTCCTTCCTATCGCCAATAGATTTAATTATATCAGCAGCAAGCAGCCACGGCTTCCCGCGTAATTATTTTCCCCAATCGCCTTCCATGTTTGCACGCAGTTCTCTGAACCTGGCCGTGACTGTACCTAGCCACCTGACAAAATTTTTATTCACTTATTGGTTTCGGGCAAAGCCTATTCCAGAAGGTACAATTATGTCTCATGATGAAATAAATTCGCCGTCTTTATGACTTTATTAAAATATATAAAACATAATTCTTTTATTTGTGGATTCTTCCGTTACTTTTTGGTAGAAAAATTTCATATTTAATGTTGAATAACAAGTACATTGTTTTTGTGCTACTGATTTCTTATTTATTTCTAACTAGTTTTCAGCTTATTGGGCCATCTTCAGGAAACAACTGACTAGTGTCTGCAAGGGTCACTAGTCCTTACGTAACCAAACATTACACAATACAATTTCATGGAAAGCTGTGGGCCAAACTCGTTTTTTAACGTTGAAATTACGCTTTATGCTATGTACAATGTTAAGCACAGTATATAATTAAACTACACAATATTACAGTACTACAAGTTATATGTTTGTAATGCTAAAGTTTGTAAGATCTTAACGTTGGTTGAGAAACTTTCAAACTGACCACTCTTCATTTATATCGTGCACCAAACAAGTTTCGTAACACTGTAAATTACACGTTATGCAGTAGAAAATATTGAACACAGTAAGCAGAATACAGAATATTACAGTACTGAAGGTTTTATGATTATGATGTCATAGTGTATGAGTTCGTGACATTTGTTCAGTACTGTCTAACTGAGCTCTAGTCACTTACGTTGTGCAGTTAACATGTTTTACATTGTGAACTGCAATGGACAATACATAGTCAAAAGACACAATATTACAGTACTACAAGTTATGTTGTTATAATACTGAAGTTTGTGAAACAAGGAAGGTAAGGAATACGAAACTATATTGTGTTTTAATTTTGTGTAGTACTATGTGTCTTTGTGATGGTCTGCTTTACGTGATGCAAACAACTAGGCACGTACTCAGAGACTGTCACAATGACACATACTGTTGTTGTGATGGTCTGCTTCATATGATGCAACCAACTAGCCACATACCCACAGAGTAATGACACATACTGTTGTTGCAGTGGTCTGCTTTACATGATGCAATCAACTAGTCACATACCCACAGACTGTCACAATGACACATGCTGCTGTTGTGATGGTCTGCTTCACATTATGCAACCAACTAGCCACATACCCACAGACTGTCACAATGACACATGCTGCTGTTGTGATGGTCTGCTTCATATGATACAAACAACTATCCACATACCCACAGACTGTCACAATGACACATACTGTTGTTGTGATGGTCTGCTTCACATGATGCAAACAACTAGCCACATACCCACAGAGTAATGACACATACTGTTGTTGTGATGGTCTGCTTCACATGATGCAACCAACTAGTCACATACCCACAGACTGTCACAATGACACTTACTGTTGTTGTGATGGTCTGCTTCACATTATGCAAACAACTAGCCACATACGCACATACTGTCACAATGGCACATACCGTTACACAAAATTAAAATACAATGGAATTTCACATTGTTTACCCCATAAACATCAACATTAGAGCAGTAGAACTTGTAATATTATGTATTTTAATTACATACTGTGCTTAACATTGCCCACTGCATAAACTGTAGTTCACAATGTGAAACAAGTTTGTTGCACAACATAAGTGAATGGTAGTCAGTTAGGCAATTCTGAACCAATGTTACAGCCTCACAAACTATAGCATCATAACCATATAACCGATGATACTGTAATGCTGCATATTCCAATTACTGTGTTTAATATTGCCCATTGTGTAAAGTGTAATTTATACTTTAAAAAACATTTTTGATGCACAATATAAATGAAAAGTGATCAGGCTGACATTTTCTCAACCAATGTTAAGACCTTATAAACCTTAGCATTATAAACATATAACTTGTAATACTGTAATATTGTGGAGTTTAATTATTTATTGTGCTTAATATGATCACCGGCCGGTGTGGCAGAGCGGTTGTAGGCGCTTCAGTCTGGAACTGCGCGACCGCTACGGTCCCAGGTTCGAATCCTGCCTCTGGCATGGATGTGTGTGATGTCGTTAGGTTAGTTAGGTTTAAGTAGTTCTAAGTTCCAGGGGACCGATGACCTCAGAAGTTAAGTCCCATAGTGCTCAGAGCCATTTGAACCTTAATTGATCCAGTGCATATAGTGAAATTTCAATGTTAAAAAACAAGTTTGGTGCACAACACTCTGTGCTAGTGGATTGTATCGTTGCTTGTAATGTTCGGTTCCCCAAGAACTAGTGTCTCTTGAAGATATTAGTCAGTCCTCTGAAGATGACCTAACAAGCCGAAAACTAGTTAGAAATAAACAAAAATCCGTAGAACAGAAACAGTGTACTAGTATTGTTGAATATTCAGGGCTACCACAGCACATTTCAGCCCATGCATTTACGTGCATGGCCTCTGCCTCTCCTGGGATGTTATTTCTAAACAGTCTATGCTGGTATAAGCACACCAGTCGACAAAGATGTAGCAAGAAGATCCATAGTAGGCGCAGGGTCAAGCGCGCCTATCAGGAGAGAGGCCAAAGACAGACTCGCAAGCAACACGCAGCGAACGCCCTCTCGACCGTAAGTACTGTATTTAGATCGCCGCCACTAACCGGAGGGCTCAGTCAGTCACTAGTCAGTCTCAGTCACTAACTCAGTCGCTCAGTCACTGGCGCACTAACTCGCATTCCAAGTTGGCGTCTGTAATTCATCGCATAGCAGGACGTTTACTTCACCAGCAGTGATGCTAACGTTGACTATTAGTGGAGAGCTTGTACCACAACACATGGACTCTTAATGTTAATTATCTTCCTGTTTATGTAAGTAAAGGACCCCGTTAATACAGGTGTGCACCTCTCCCTTGATTCCTATGGTGCAAGACTCAGCACAGAGGAGGAGAGGTACTGTGAACAGACAAGACGCCAGCAGTCGCCACAGCATCTGGAGACGCCAGTCTCGTCACTGTGTGGCGTGCGAGTCGCAGCACACGGCGCTGCAGTCGTGGGCACTAATTTACATCCGCACGGTCACATGCTCACGTTCTACCACGCACAATCCTTCCGCAAACGTGTACATAAGTCGGCGCTCCGCCCACTGAGAGCCAGTTACGTCCCGAACCGCGAGCAACGGACAGCTGCCTCGAATCTCCGCCTACGGACACCGACCGCTGCTGCCACTTCTTGGCCTGCCGATGTGCCGCGCCGCCCTCGTCCTGAGCCAAATCGAGCGCTGCGCTTCCACCAGCCGTTCCGATGGCACCGCTTCTCAGCACCTGTTGTGACTGCCCACGTGATCATCGTCTTTTGAGATCGTGTCGTTATCAGTAGTCTGCCTGTAAGCAAAGTTCTCTACTTCATAGGACAGTGTCGACACAGCACCTTGTAATATCAGTCATTTTCGCCTCACAAACATTAATATACGCTCAATAGTAAACGCCTAACGGCCTAAAGTTATCGAACAATTGTAAAGTAAAAGAAATGAAACATCGCATAGCAGCGACATAATCTATTATTCTTTATCTTTTCAGTTCCTGCACGCTGCCTGTAAATCTGTACGTACTTGTATCGATTAATGATATAAAAAAGAATTCTGTTGTTTCAAGACAAGTGAGGCATTGGGCGCCTCACCTTTTAGTGTTTGTATTCTAGGAAGGGCGGACGTGGACTTGCTGCGTTCCGCATCGGTATTTTATATTTTCTGTGAAAATATTCAGTAAATATGCTAGTTAGTATTTTTCCAATCAGAGAACATGTAAAACTTCCTGGCGGATTAAAACTGTGTGCCCGACCGAGACTCGAACTCGGGACCTTTGCCTTTCGCGGGCGAGTGCTCTACCATCTGGAAACATCGCCCAGGCTGTGGCTAAGCCATGTCTCCGCTATATCCTTTCTTTCAGGAGTGCTAGTTCTGCAAGGTTCGCAGAAGAGCTTCTGTAAAGTTTGGAAGGTAGGAGACGAGATACTGGCAGAAGTAAAGCTGTGAGTACCGGGCGTGAGTCGTGCTTCGGTAGCTCAGATGGTGCCTGCACGGTAACTCAGCGTGTTCGGTCAGAGGGTTAGCTGCCATCTGGAATAAAAAAACTGAGTTAATAGATCAACAACGAACTGAAACGGGTGCCTTGCGACGTCCGCACTAAGCAGATGAAACGAACGAAAACGAACAAAAAAAAAAGAAAAAAAAAGATGGTAGAGCACTTGCCCGCGAAAGGCAAAGGTCCCGAGTTCGAGACTCGGTGGGGCACACAGTTTTAATCTGCCAGGAAGTTTCATATCAGCGCACACTCCGCTGCAGAGTGAAAATCTCATTCCAGAGAACATGTAGTTTCTTGTAACTATTACGAACAGACAGCAACAAGAGGACATTTTGACTGTTGTGTATAAAGTATTTAACCACAATGGTCATCTGTTGCAATTTAATATGAAAAGGTACGTAGCATTAAAAAAACGTGTGTTAATGATAAGTGTGCTTATTTTAGTAAATTAACATTGATGATTTCCACCTCCTCACTTACTTGAATGTTAATTATTTTCTGTTAGTTCATCACTAGAAATTACGATCACGCTGATAGGTCGAACGCAGCAAGAGGCAGAAGGAACACTGTTTTCCTATTATTCCTGAATCAGCTTTTTTTTTAATTGTGTGGTGTTGCATTTCTTTTAAAGTCTATAAACCTTCTGGTCCCTTAGTGTTGTTCCGGGTATGACTACATTGCGACTATAAAAATGCACAAAAATGATAATGTTTCTTCCGAACGACCTCAAATAAATCAGTCTGCTACTCTTGTTCAAAATAATCCAACCAGGTATTTAATGTTCAAAGTATATTACGATAGTGTACTCAATCTCTGATTCTGTTGCCAAGTGGCCCACCAAAATATTCACTTTTTCGACACTTTACAAAAAATATAAAATAACGATTCTTTTTCTTTTCGCCCCCCCCCCCCCCAAGAGCAACGCTATAAAATGATGCTCATCGAGAGACTGCCTACGAGTTACCAGCCTCGTGGGGCTGTGTCGTTGTTAATCTTCCCTGCTTCACAATAGACCGGTGTTCTCAAGTTTCGTACACATTATCCTCAGAGGTTGTGTATAGTTTAGATCTTTTAATAAACAGTTGTTATTGCAAGGTGTACGTCTCACTTCAGCTAGTCTCGCTCCTCTAGAACAGAACAGTTATTCTACCTTAAACACATTGTACTACATAACTATCTACACATGTTATAAACTAAAGTCCACCGCAGAATTTTCTGTCTCTATGTGAAGCATAATAGGGGCAACTGCTGCAGGAATTTTGATACGGTTTTCAGTAGCAGAGGGACTGATTTACATGTGGTGACTTATGAGCATAGTTTTTGAATATAATAATTATTAGTGTGTAATGTATGTATTGTTGGCAGTTCTGTATTTAATTGGCGTCGAGAGTGACATCTCGTGACAATAACGTGAGCTACGAGCTTGTTAGCCACAGAGGAGGCGGTATCTGGTAGGGAAAGCAGCGAAGTAAACAGCCGCCGCAACTCCAAAGAGCATCGAAGCTTGACCAGAATCTACATATACCCATACATATTACGAGGATCACTCCAAAAGAAATGCACACTGTTTTTTTAAATCCATCTTTTATTCTACATGTTTCAAAGTTTTACAGTGTGTAGATACATCCTTTAGGAACAATATTTTCATTTCTCCACGTAATTTCCATCCCTCTCAACTGCCTTACGCCATCTTGGAACCAGCGCCTGTATACCCGCACGGTAAAATTCTGGACCAACCTGTTGGAGCCACTGTTTGGCAGCGTGCCCAAGGGAGTCATCATCTTCAAACTTTGTTCCACGAAAAGAGTCTTTCAGTTTCCCAAAGAGATGATATTCACATGGAGCCAGGTCAGGACAGTAAGGCGGGTGTTTCAGTGTTGTCCATCCGAATTTTGTGATCGCTTCCATGCTTTTTAGACTGACATGTGGCCGTGCATTGTCGTGCAACAGCAAAACATCTTGCTTTTGCAGATGTGGTCGAACACGACTCTGTCGAGCTTGAAGTTTCTTCAGTGTCGTCACATATGCAGCAGAATTTATGGTGGTTCCACTTGGCATGATGTCCACAAGAATGAGTCCTCCGGAATCGAAAAACACCGTATCCATAACTTTTCCAGCATAAGATGTGGTTTTGAATTTTTTTTTCTTGGGTGAATTTGCATACTGCCACTCCATTGATTGCCTCTTCGTCTCTGGTGAAAAATGATGGAGCCATGTGTCATCACCTGTCACAATTCTTCCAAGAAATTCATCTCCACCATTCTCGTACTGTTCCAAACGTTCGCTGCATAGCGTTTTTCTTGTTTCTTTGTGAGCCACTGTTAACATCCTGGGAACCCACCTGGCACAAACCTTTTTTAATGCCAACACTTTCAGTATTCTGCAAACACTTCCTTCCCCTATCCCAACGTAGCGTGACAATTCGTTCACTGTGATGCGTCTGTCAGCAGTCACCAATTCGTTAACTCTCTGCACATTGTCTGGAGTGTGTGCAGTACGAGGCCTGCGGCTGCGAGGACAATCCTCAAGATTGCCGTGCCCGTTTTAATCACGTAACCTGCTTGCCCACCGACTGACTGTACAGCGATCGACAGCAGTATCTCCATACACCTTTTTCAACCTCTTGTGGATGTTTCCCACTGTCTCGTTTTCAAAGCACAGTAATTCTATCAGAGCACGTTGCTTCTGACGAACGTCAAGTGTAGCAGCCATATTGAAGACATGCTGTGACGGCACCACTCACGGGAGCAGGTTGAACTAAGTCTGAAAACAAGCGGGAAGGATGTACCTACACACTGTAAAACTTTCACACACGCAGAATGAAAACTTTATTTTTACAAAAATAGTGTGCATTTCTTTTGGAGTGACCCTCGTATAATTTAAGTCTCCCGCCGCGTTTTTCTGTCTGTACGTTTCGGCTTGTCTCAGAAACTGCTTTAGGGATCTTGACACGGTTTTCACTAGCGGAGAAACTCACTCATGAGGAAGATTTGTGTTTTATTATAGCTGTGTGTCATTATAGTTGCGTCAGACTAGTAGTGTGGGCGTAGATACTCAGTACTACCTGTGCGAGCCCGAATGGGTCGCTTATATGACAGAGATGTCTCCTTTTGTTTGCATTAATGTCACTTCCTCTTAGTCTGTTAATGGTAACTTTTTTTTTTTTTTTGTCGCGAGCGCCAAAGAGCTTAATATGTCATAAAGAAGGAAAACGTACAAAAGTACTATAAAATGCATTCCTACAAAAATGGGGACCATTAACACGAAGTGATGAGAATAAAGACTGTCGCAATCCTCGAAATCAAGAGGCCGACATAATGGTATTATCTTAGGTTGATGCATATGTTCGTAGGTTTTTTGTGTTGCATGTTGGTATTTCGGATGCTATCTTGTAGTTCACTGTTACTACCTGAGTTTACATTTTGTCATTTGAAGATAGTGAGTGGAGCTGTGGATGCTAGAAAGAGGAGTACGAAGTGGAGAGATCGGGGCATTTCCAACGTATTGTTTCGTTTGAGTTCATTAGAAGCGTGACAGCAGCGTAGGCAGCCAGAAACATTTGCGCCACGCATGGGTGATGATGATGAGTTGGGTTGAGGGGGCGCTCGACATCACGGTCATCAGCGCCCTGACAAAAAGTCAACATGAAATCTCACGGGTGGGGACGCAGGCTGTCCCCACATGCAGAGCAGTCCATAACGTACTAAAGTCTGCCACCATTCCCCACCGCCGGCCGGTGTGGCCGTGCGGTTCTAGGCGCTTCAGTCTGGAACCGCGTGTCCGCTACGGTCGCAGGTTCGAATCCTGCCTCGGGCATGGATGTGTGTGATGTCCTTAGGTTAGTTAGGTTTAATTAGTTCTAAGTTCTAGGCGACTGATGACCTCAGAAGTTAAGTCGCATAGTGCTCAGAGCCATTTACCATTCCCCACCAGTTTAGGGATGAGGCCTGACAGTTTACAAAATTTCACCACTCTGTTAACACTGGTATCGGTATCTGCGAGGACGGTGGCCAGATCTCCAGCGAGACCAAGGGCTGCCCTAATATCAATATACAGGACACACGTAGCCACAATACGCTGAACTGAAAGCGGCACGCCACAAACTTCGCAGAAAGGTGGATCCTCCGCCCGGTGGAGGAAGTCATGTGTGAAAGTCTATGCCCCATGCCAAGTCGGGTAAGCAAAACCTCCTTCCACCGGCGAGGCTGACACGAAGTCCGCCAAGCTTCTGTGGTCGGTTTGAGGGACCGCAGTTTGTTGTCCGACACCTGCAACCATTCAGTCTCCCACAGACGCACGATACATATGTCAAAAAACGAGATAATGGCGTGCAACGGGATGGGACATTGATGGACAGCACCATCCCAACATGCTTCCTTGGCAGCTTTATCAGCCATGTCGTTACCCTGTATGCCAACATGGCCAGGTACCCAGCAGAATATCACCACCTTGCCACGGCGTTGGAGCCGCTGTAAGCAGTCATGGATGAGCTGAATCAGCGGGTCTACCCGATACATTTGGTGAAGCGCTTGCAGTGCACTAAGAGAATCGGAACAGACAAGAATACTCGTACGGTGATGTCTGTGAACCCTCTTCTGTGCCATTAAAATGCCATATAACTCCACATCATAAATTGTAAATCGCTCTGGAAGATGCACTTTAAAAACTCTATCAGGGAAAACCACAGAAGAACCGAGAGCATTCCCCTGCTGGGATCCATCTGTATAAATAACGATAAAACTATGGTACGTACTTAAAATAGACGAAAACGAAGTTGTAAAAACCATATCTGGAGTACAATTTTTCGGGTACTGCATCAAGCTTAAAATCACTTTGTGCCTCCGAAGATACCAAGGCGGCAGTGCGTTCCATCCCTGGGTGTGTATTTTCATGCCCGAGAGATCCAGATCCTTGAGGCAGTCCGTAGCACGTATACCAAATGGTTGGGTCGCCATGGGCCGATTCCTGAACAGTAGTTCGAAGGTGGTTGGATCACTGAACTAAATGCCAATGAATGGGGTGACGCTGAGATTTTCAGCGCCTGTCGAGCCAAAAGGATACGCCACGCATGGGGTAATAGCAGTGGACAGAGCCCGGCAAGTAGGATCGTTTTGAGATTAGTGACTCTCCACGTTCAGGACCTTCGGGGTTTGATGAAGATCGTTTCAATGCATTAATCCACAATGATCCAAGTCAGTGCATTCGACAACTGACAGCTGTGAGGAACTGTGATCAATCCAACATCGTGCGACATTTGCATGCAGTGGGGAAGGTTCAAGAATTGAGTGTATGTGCACAGCATGTTCTAAGCCAGAATCGCAAAAATCTGCGGGTCCTTATGAGCATCTCTGCTTCCTCGTCATCAACCGACCATTCATGGTGACAAGAAATGGTGTCTTTCGGCTAACAAAAGGAGAATAAAGGGGCAACTCCCCGTACAACGACCTGCACGCATCCACAAAAGATAGTGTTATGCGTGTGGTGGAACAGCAACGGTTTGGTATACTATGAACTGCTGCCCCGAGGTTTAACCATCACTGCTGGCATTTATTGTCAACAACTGGGACGAAGTGATTCTACCCCACGATAACGCCCACCTGCATTCTGCTAGACCAGTGGTTCCCAACAGCTGGTCCGCGGACCCCCAGGGGTCCGCAAGCTATGCCAGAGGGGTCCGCAAGATGCTATTAGAATAAAAAAATACATTAAATATATTTCATACGATAACAGATTTTTTTGTTTTGGCCGCTTCCTGCATGAGCAGAGCTTTAGCGAACGCTATCTTCTGCGTCTAGCGTCTTCCTAGAGCCAGCCCATACTAGCACGCTCTAGCGCAAAACTAGAATTACATTGAGGCAAATAGCTCTGCTGTATGCTATAGACTGCGCGCGCTGCCTCTTTGCAGCTGACAACTGACATTCACTTTACACAGAAACTCGCATTTCAGACGACAATCGGCCATTGTTACTTTAAGGAGTTTGTTATACTAAACAGCCAGATTTGAAGACAAAGATTATGAGCAATAATCAAAAATTTAACAATAACAATGATGGATAAATTGAAAAAGTCTTAAGCTCAATATTTTTTCAATAATGAATATGTCAATATTTTTTCTAAGTACCAAAAATAGAAAACGTACAGAAAGACTGTTAATTTGGATTTTTTAGGTACTTGATAGTGTGATATGACAAGCTACCAATCATGCTCGATGAGGGGGTCCTCGAGAAAATTCTGTTGGGAACCCCTGTGCTAGACTGACAAAAAATGCTATTCAGGAGTCGGGTTGGGAAGTCATTCCGAACCCTCCTTATTCATCAGTTCTTGTTCCCTCCGATTTTCACGTTTTCCACTCTGTATCGAGCAAGCTTCAAGGAACTTCCTTCCCGGATGAATACGCCCTCCGAACGTAGCTCGACGAGTTCTACGCCTCAAAACCACGTGATTTCTACAGTGGCGGAATTGAAAAGTTACCCCAGAGTTGACAGACTGTTGTAAATAGTGAAGGAGAACGTATTATTGATAAACTAATTCTCTTATGTGTATCTGTTGTGTTTCGTAAACTTATGAAAAAACGCTACGATCTTTTACACCAACCCAATATCACCAGCAATACCAAGCATACCTTGTTACACGATGAGCTGTTATGGCTCAAAGATTATACCCTCTACAGCACGACTGTGCTCCAACCAGGGACTCTCATTCGTACTGAAGAGTCAACATTCTATGAATGTGGGATGACAGAAGTTGTAAACCACTTGTTCTTTGGATGCTGCAATCGACGACAACTGTGTGCAACAATGAATCATCGTCTGGTGGCGTTAAAACGGTCTCTTCCAACGTTTGTGTTGACGCTCTTGGCGAGAAGATACTATATGGGATATAAGGAAATCTCTTCCGCTGAGCAGAAAAAAGTAAATGTGCAACATATATACAGGGTGTTCCAAACTCACACCGACAAACGTAGATGGGTGTCTTGAGGAACAAACTGAGGACAGAAATCGGTGTCCGGAAACGTCATCCAATGACACAACAGAGCGTTGTGGTTATGGTCACTGGCGCCTGTACATGTATGTTCAACAGTGTGATTCCGTGATGATGTTACAAGCTTTCATTGATGATGGAGAAGGATAACACTACTAATCTGAAATAAGGGAGCCTATTACCGAAACGAACGAGTACAAAATTATAAGCGAAAAACGTTCTGATACTTCTGCGAGTGGAATGCATGTACCAGTACTGTTATTGCTAAGATTGTAGGTAGACAACTTTCAGGCGATAGTATGGACAGAAAAAAAGGATAGTCTGGCAAACATACACTCTACAATGCATATCTTATTCAATAGAGGAGACGTGTTTCACAATAGACGAACAAGTGCTCATATTTCCTCAAGTGTGTATTTTAAAGCGCATGTTTACTGGACATTTTGATCCATACTATCACCTCTGTAAGTTGCCTACTCTACAGTCTCAGCAACAACAGTATCAATAACTATATTGTGGTGTCAAAGGTATGAGAACGATTTTCGCTCAAAATTTTCGACTCGTTCGTTTCTGAAGCACGGTCCCTTAACTCAAATTGATACGTTTATCCTACTCCCCCTCCTCCATGAAAGTTTTTAACATCATCACAGAATTACCCTGTAGATACATTCAGGCGCCAGCTCCTGTAACTTCGCTATTCTGTAGCGTCGTTGGATGACGTTTCCAGACATGGGTTCCTATCCTCATTTTGTTTCTCAAGATGCCTTCTACACCCACTCGAAGTTTGTCGGTGCAATTTTGAAAAATTCTGTATACAATCATATGAATAACTGTTGAATTGAGGCAGGAGAAGCGTGTAAATCTGAGTTTCCCCGTTTATTCACATGAGTTAATACAGTTAACTATAACTGACTCATGGAGGGCTTATGCAGCATGTATGAGTATACTGGTACGAGGCCTGCTTCTGTAAGTAACGTGAATCTGTTAATTATGTAGTTATGTTGCGCATACCTTACATTATGGTTTCATCTCTTTCTATTTTACTCTCTCTTGTTGTAGTGGACCTAACGCAATACCACATACTGTCTAGTTCTGAACCGTTATTCTATCTACTTATATCTGTTCATATACTTGATCAAAAATGCTGTATCCGACATAACTAGACCAGTTAAAAAACATACTCATAAACTGTAAGAATTCAGTACTAAATATTAGAAGCCATATGTGTGTGGGACAGTAAATTAATAAAAGTTAAGGAGGCATAGAATCTGTTGCTGAATCGGCAAGTAGTCTACCATTTACCATGGGCGTTACGGTCCACGTAGACTAACATCGTTCATTCCGTTTCTGCTCGATCGGCGAGTAAACTATGAAAATCACAGTATAGCAGAGGTATGTCGATGGGAAGTAGATGCTGCACCATTATTGCCAGTTGCTCTGTAAGTCTGTGGCCCCAAATATCAACCTGTTATGTTGACCACTGGAGCGTGAGGAAGCTATTGCCACTAACAACTGAGTTCCAGTTCGCTTTGCCGAATAATAACGGAATGTACTGGTTTGACTGTGCTGTCTTGTCGGAACAGAGACACCAACACCCACCTTGTGTTACCAAGTGTATGTGCCCCGGTGTTTGGTTGTAACAGACAAACTGTACAAGCGAGGATTTGTGGTTGGGGATGTTTTCTATTGGACTCCTACCTCGTATCTTCTAAAAATGTCTCTCTCGCAGCAGATGATAGCACCAGGTCGCGGCATTGTTAAACTGTCATCGCACTGTTACATTGTAGGAAAGTGAGGAATTAATCTGTAGTAAAGAACACATCATGTCATAAAGTGATTCAAAGCATTACATGTTTTATTATGGTCTGTAAGTCTTGCTACAGCACTGTCTTCAGACAAAATTATATGTGCAGTCTTTGATTACAGTCACAAGTACACTTGATGGTTTACAAAACCCCATAATGCCTAACCGTCCACACGGTATGCTGAGTGGTCAGGGTGTCTAACTGCCATGCAGTGGGCCTGGGTTCGATTCCTGGTCGAGTCGGAGACTTTTTCCCCTTGGGGACTGGGTGTTGCGTTGTCATCATCTTTTCATCATCACTGACGCGCAAGTCGCCCAATGTCTGCAGCCGAACGTCCCCATGTGGGGACTCCAGCCAACAATGTCATACGTCAATTATCATCAATACGTAACTGCACTTCACAGTAATAAGGTCGTCCTTGGTAATAGTTTGGTCAAAACTTATTCTACGCGGCGGCGATTTTGGCCATCACATTCGCGTGCTATTACGACACCTTTAATAATGTGATTTTTCATAACAACTGGCTTTTGCCATCTCTATCGCGACTGTTTAATTTGTCTGTCAAGATGATATTGTCTTTAATAAATAATTAATACTATTTTACAATAACTGACGAAACCACCACCAGTCTCCAACTGTGGCCCTCGTTACCAGCCGGACGCTACTAGCAAATAAAGTACAGTGTCTGCCGACTCATAGAAGGTTCTGGTTAAAGCATTTTAGCCTACCATATCAAAGGAAATTGTGTGCTGCTATATACAGTGGAGCCAATAGCTTACGTAGCCAATAGCAAGTGAAGACCTTGCTTCCAGATCGAAGAGACCACGCGACGTGAGTAAAATTCCAGCCTGGGACCTTCACATGCCCTTCTGCCCAAGCTATAGGTCTTATTACAAGTTGCACCATATTACGAATATTCGATACCCATGTTAATGTAAGTATTGGAAGAAGATGTTTGACACCGTGATCCATAAGTCTAGTTACTTGTGATGAAATAGCTCCTCTCCAACCACACCTCTTATAGTAGTAACACGAAAAGAGAAGAAAAAGAAAGGAAACAAGAAGACTGACAGCGATATTGAAAACCACACAATTACAGCATTACGATTCTTTTGAGTACCTTCCAATACTGACACAAGACTTATAACCTACAGAGAAAAATTTCCTTGTGGTGATTTATCACTGAAGTTCTGCACAGATTGCGTAAAGGAGATGATATATTTATTAATGTGAAGCATAAAATTTTGCGTAAGCTGTTGGTGACAACCGAGGGGAGAAAGTTCTTTTATATAGAAAGTCCCTTAACGTATTACAGATCAGATATTTCCAAATGGCGGGTTTCTTTAGTGCTGATCGCAGACGCCTCAACTGTCGCCAATTTCGTTCTTCCTTCGCCCTTCTGTGTTTGTGGGACGGGCAGAAAAACAAGCAGACGGTAAAAGCGGCAAAGGCGCCACCGCTCGCAACGCGACTCGACTGCGCCAGGGAGGAGGAGTTTTGAAAGTGCTATTTCTCTTTTACCGGTCATTAACTCCGTCCCACGACCGTCTGCGACTGACTTGGACAAAATATCAGTTTCGCGGAAGAGAGGAACGAGGCGATAGGGGGAACGCGAGCGTGGGAGGGCGCGGGAAATGACGCCACTTGCCGCAGTAGCCGCGGCCATATTTTGTGTCCTAACGGTGCGGTCGCCGCCGGGGGTTAGGTTGGGGTGGATCAGGCCTTGGGGAGGCGGGGCAGGTGTGCCGTCCGCTTGGTGAGGGGCGGCTGCCACCGAGTCGCTCAACTCCTCAGCGGGGCTGCGGTGAGGCAGTGGCGCCGTTTCCCCTGACTTCGCTTGTACGACAACATAAATTATTCTGTCCAACTTTTGCGATTCCAGTGGCTTGCTTTCAACAGGGGTGCATCCAGGGTACGATTCTGGGATGGCGAGGACCACAGCTTCTTAATGTCTCATCCCCTACTAGCAGATATTAATTATAGTCGAGCTTATTGAGCAGAAATTTGACAAGAAGACCACCAAACTCTTTAGGCATGTCTTGACCTCAACGTATTTTCTGTTTAATGGGCAATGAGCAAACGAATGGAGTCGCAATGGGCAGCCCACTATCGCCGGTGGTCGCGAATTTGTACAAGAAGTACTTCGAGGAGGAAGCCTTGGTGTCATCCAATTGGAAACCTACTTGTTTCTTCCGTTATGTCGATGACACGTTCGTCATCTGGCCCCATGATAGGAACAAGCTCCTGAATTTCCTTACACACTATAGTGTCCCCAGTGAGGTAATAAGAAAACACTTAAAAACAGTATTTATAAAGAAGAGACATTTAAAAATTGAATTATATATATATATATATATATATATATATATATATATATATATTTTATAATGTACCCGTAAAATAATAATTTCTCTGTGTAAGTTTCGAGTGCAAAGAAATATAACAAAATGATCTAAAGAGACGACAAGATACGCTCTTTTGTAAATTTTTTAGTCGTCTTCACTTCTTCTCTTGTCTTGGTTGTGTGTAGACGGACATCTTGCGAGTGCTGGAAAATGTAAGCATATTTGTATGAATTAAGCAGATAATATATTGATTTAATATTATTGTGCACTTTTAATTTGTAAGAGGTGATCCCGATTTCATGTCCGTCTTCTTTGAATTAACCCGCATTCAAGTAATTTACAGTTCAACAATCGCAGCGGCCGATGCAGCCAACGACGCCATTACGCGGCGATATTACTTTATAAAAAATTAGCGGAGGCGAAAAACTCGCCCGTTATTGACATAATATTCATTTTTCTCCACAGCCGCACGAAGTTGCAGAAATACGTAGCTTTAAGGTTCTTATTTTCAGTATACCATAGCCGAGAGCCAGAGCCAGGACTCCGACTATGGTTAACGGAGGTAAGAAAAAATACTCTCGCGCGTGTGTGGGCCGCAATTGTAATTAATAACTAGAGATTTTTTGCTGACTAGCCAAGGAAATTAATATGAAAAGTTTATTCCATGGTTCAACTTATATGCTCATGTCTTAAGATTCAGCGAGTCTAACATTCATTAACGTAACAAATAATTTAAGATTAATATTGTTAAAAAGGAGAACTTCACAAAAGCATTTAATCGTAAATCAAAATTGAATGAAATATCATTTATATTAAGGCCCACCACGTAAGTCGGCAACAATCAAAATAATAATAACAACAATAATATATTAAATTACGACGGCCGATGGACGCGAGAACACATAAACTCTATACATCCAATCATCAGATTCACTATGGAGACCGAAGCAGAAGAAAGATTACCATTCCTGGACGTCATGGTCAAGAGAAGAGCTGATGGTACCCTGAGCCACGGTGTGTACAGAAAGAAAACGCACACTGACCTATACCTGCATGCAGACAGCTGCCACCGCCCTTCTCAGAGGAATGGAGTACTAAAAACACTAGTACACAGGGCACGCAGCATCTCAGACGCAGAGAATCTGCCCCAGGAATTGGAACACCTCAAAACCGTGTTCCGAAAAAACGGGTACTCCGAATGGCAGATTAGACGCCCTCTTCGTCCCATCATCACAGCACAACCTGTGGAGACGGATGAAGTCACGGAAGAAGAGTTAGCCACTGCCTTTATTCTGTACAACGGCGCACTATCTGGGAAAATCGGCCGTATATTAAAGAAACACCGAGATAAAACCGTCTTTTTCCCGCCCAATAAAACACGGGCATTACTGGGAAGTGTGAAAGATGACCTCGGTTTGAGGAAGGCCGGCATATACCAAATTCCATGTGAGTGAGGGAAGACTCATATCGGACAAACAGTACGCACCATCGAAGTTCGTTGCCGAGAACATTAAAGGCACACTCGACTGAAATATCCAAATAAGTCGGCGGTAGCAGAGCACTGTTTGTCCGAGAAACACGAGATGGATTATGAGCGTACCAAGATCCTGGCTCAGGCCTCTAAATATTGGAAAAGCGTTATAAGGGAGGCTATCGAAATTCGCACCAGGAGAGATCTTATCAACCGAGATTGCGGCTACAATCTCAGCAAGGCTTGGGACCCGGCATTGAATGTAATTAAGAAGACTCTCAGCAAGAAGTACGAACTGGCGACCAGGGCGGACGTAGCAAGCACATCGATGCTACGACAGATTCCGATGCCCACGTTTTCGTGACCGCCGGCGCGCGGGCGCGGACGGCTAAGAGAGCGGCCCGCTGGGGGAGGGGATTTAATTCGGCCGCTGTAGTGGGACGAAATTAAACGTCACCCATCCACTAAGTCAGCCCAGTTTGCAGGTGACTATAAGTTTAATTTAGTTTTTGTTTATGTGTTTTCTTATTATTTGTAATAAATGTGAATTATCTAAAAGTTTTGTATTTTTTTTATGTGTTTCATGTACGGAGAGATCGGCGCAACGATCGGGGACAGCATCTTCGTTGCCGCGACCAGAGAGGAAATTGCTGGCCGCTATACGTCGCGGGTCGACAGCCAAGGAGCAACAGAAGATCCTGGAACCGAGTTGTTGCGTCGTGTTTCTAAAAAATTAAAAATGAATTTTTATACTCTTTTTGTACAACAATGACGTCATAATGATCTTAACCTTATTGAAAAGTTAGTCACTGTCTGTCAACGCTCAAGTTCACATCTGTATGTGTAGGAAGCTAATAAAATAGTGTATGCTACTGAAGTTGAAACACGTGTCTTGAAGATTTATTTATGAAGAGTTATGTGAACGGATTAATAATATATTTGACAAGATTATTGATTCAGACAGCGTTGGCCGAAACTTTGAATCTAAAAAGTTTATTTAATGTGTGATTCTGATATCGATTAGGTCAAGATAATGTGTGTCGATATAATTTTCTGAGGAGAAACAAACGAAATTTAAATTCGAAAAAGTTACGAAAACAAATTGGCCCAAGTGATGTAATTCTCTGCACACGACTCAACTGATGTTTTACAGTTTCGTTCAAGAACCATTCTATGACAATTTAAAAAGAATATGAATCAGTTTTGAAGTGGGTTGTAACTGACGTAGGTGACGAAGTCTGCACATGGTCATATAACAAACGAAAACCTAATAAAACGTCGTTACACCACACCGTGGCGACCTTAGAAACAGGACTTGTGTGCAACTAAGGCACACAGGTACGAAACAAAGCATCAAGAGTCCTTCGGAAGTCAACGCGAGTTTCTTGGAGCCTTCACCAGCCAGCGGCGACTTCGCGGGTGTGGGCATCTGACGGAGTGCAGCCAAGCAGTACGGTCACGCGGTTGTTCCACGAGAAGGCGCATCTGTTGGGCAGCAGCTGAACGCTGCAAACCCCGACAACCTTTTTTCTCCCTAAACTAATAGGCCCAGTACGTCAGCTGCGGGGCGTTCCTCCGGCTGGTATTAGAGGTGTTGCTGAGGGCTTCGCCTGTCTACGGCGGTGCCGGGCGTGGTTGCAGCCAGCGACGTTTCCGGTGTTCGACTCAGCGTCCTGCCGGTTGCGGAAGCGGGGTCGCAGCATCTCAGCGGCTGCATCGACGGCTGTTACATCTGCAGCCCATAGCAGCACACTGATCATCGAGAACTACAAATTACAATATTAGTGGCCGGTGAGTTTGTTTCAAGTTGGAAGTGGAGTGTTGTACATAGGGAGTGTGCTTTTATAGGATTGTTGATTGCAAATCTGCGTGTGTAAATAGTTAATATTTTACAATAATGTCGGGAAGTGAAATGTCAGACGAAGAGCAATCTATGTCCGATAGGAGCATGAGAGCCCTTTTTAGGGCGATCGCTAAATTAAAACAGTCTAACGAAGAATCTATGGCTAGATTAAAACAGTCTAACGAGGAATCTACTGCTAGACTTAAAGGGGAGCTAACAAAATCGACAGACAGGTTGCAGGAATATCTTAATGAAACCAGCCGAGAATTAAGTGATAAAATAGAGTCTTCTAAAGTTGAAATGCAGGAAAAATTAGTAGGACTTAGTAATAAGATTGCTGATAATTGTAAAAGGTTAGAAGAACATATCCAGGAATCGCGCGAGGAAAAAGCTCGCATGCGACACGATATTACTGACTTATCCGAGAGACTAGATAGTGTCAATATCTTAGTTGTAAATGAAATACAGAAAAATAACGATATGTTACGAGATGAATTTTCTATGCAAACAGAAACTGTTCGCAGAGAATTATTGAAATCTATTAAAGAGGTCTCTACCAAACCTGTAGAGATTTCTTCAATAGATAATGTAGAATTAGAGACATTAACTCATCAAGTAGAAAAGGACCATACCGAAATCGAAAACATGAAATTTTTAATTACTGAAATATGCAGTAATCTTGAGACTGCCAAAGATAATAATATTGACGAAGGTACAGAGCGTTCACATCGTGAACACAGTGAAGAATCGATATTAGCTAATCGCGTATCCAATACAGAAATGCGGATACAGGAAATTACTAAACGGTTATCGGAATTAGATAATAACGAGAACATTTCAGGTAGCAGAGGTAATAACGTAAACAGAGACAACAGTCGCATCGAATTTGCTAGGTCGGACGACAACAATATGAATAAAGCAGTCACGGCAAGCCAATCCGATGCAACTCCGTCTCTGCAATCTAAACAAAATCCGACTATTTCTCTCGCAGAATGTCTGGATGACATAACAACAAATTCAAATGTAGCAAGTCGATTTCCTGTATTCAAACCAGGAGGCGAACTGCACCCTATAATCTTTATAAAAGCTTTTGAAACATCATTATCTCCTAAATGGAGTAATGAAAAACGCATTCAATTTGTAATAGGACATTTAGAAGCAGAAGCTGCGGAATGGGCAGTACTGCATAGAACTGAATTCAGGGATTGGGATGATTTTGTTAAGCAGTTTAAACAAAATTATTGGTCAAGACGAAAACAACAACACTTAACTTTAGAGTTGATAGCCCCTCCTCCATATTCTAAACGGTGGAGAGGTTATAGGAATTATTTTGAATGGAATTTAAACCGTGCTAAATTAATTGAAAGTCATCTAATGCGAGTCCTAAGTAGTAGGTTACCGTATTACATAAAGGAAAGAAAAATGTTATTCTACGAATTATACAAAACCTTATTAAGGGGGCGAAACAGCTAACACCCGGGGTGTGTAGTTATATTTTAACGACTTGTTGTATTGGAAAGCACAGAGGGAACACCAGAGATGGAAAATCTGCATTCCGAAAACTGTTGTGGACGAGTTAATTACTTATATTCATGAAGGTTACGGGCATTTTTGGAATTCATAAATGTATTAAACATCTAATGAAGTATTATTATTTCAAAAATATGTCCCGTATTGTGAGAAGTATTATTAGGGCTTGTGAAACCTGTCAAAAGGTTAAGGTTAATAACAAATCCAAGCGTTATAAATTATATGCTGTAATTCCTCGAGGTTTGTGGGATCTACTATCATTAGATTTTTTCGGCCCTCTGCCTCGGAGTTCAGGAGGATTCACATATGTGTTTGTTGTAATGGAATGTTGGTCCAAACATGTGAAACTGTATACTTTGAAACGAGCGAATACAGCAAGCGTTATACGCTGCCTCACCCGAAATTACTTTGTTAACTGGGGCATTCCTAAACGACTTATGTCTGACAACGGTAGTGCCTTTATTAGTCAAAGATTTCAAGATATGATAAAACAATATGGAATCAAACATATCTTAATTTCGAAATATCACCCTCAAAGTAATTTAGTAGAAAGAGTCATGAAAGAATTAGGACGATTATGTAGAACTTATTGTGCACATAAACATACTCGGTGGGCCAAACTAATGCCTGAAGTCGAAAAGATATTAAATGAATTGCCTCACCTAACGACGGGATTATCACCTATAGAAATTTTAGGCAAACGAATTATAGGTGAGCCTTTACTAGCTGCTTTACCTTGGCCACCAGTAAATGAGATACAACAAGATATTCCAGACGAAAAAGTTTGCGAACAGATTGTAAAAAATGCCGAACGGAGAATTAAAAGTTATAATCAACAGGCTGTAGAACCCTCATTTCAGGTAGGAGATCTTGTGTTAGTACGATCTCATCCTAAAAGTTCTAAGATCGATAAGGAATGTAGAAAATTCTTCTTTATCTTTGAAGGTCCATATGTTGTACATAAGATTGTACATCCCAAAGCATTACTTCTTATGGAACCTTCATCAGGTGTAATTAAAGGATTATATAGTGTTGATCAAATGAAACTCTTCATTCCTAAATAAGTTAATATTTAGTATATGTTACACACGGAAGAGCGTTCATAGTTTATTCATGTGAAGTTTTCGTGATAGTTACGTGTTATTTTAAATAAATGACAGAAAGCTTAAACATGTGTTCCACAATAATCTACTGGTACTTCAAAAAGAGAAAGATAACCAAAAGGGGGATTTATATGGAGGAAATTTTGCTCTTAGGTCAAAAGGAATTTTGCATATTTCAAATTTACTCGGATAGTAGGAACCAAAGGGGATGGTTAATAGTTTTAGGGACCATGGGCGTCCAGAGCTATATGGCTCACGAGAACATAGCAGAGTGCCTTTAATAGAGGTTTGCAATAGTGTTAATATAGAACACACCAAACGGGGCTCTCTCGCTTGTTTCTCCTAAATAAATGGCCATTACCCAACAAGGTGTCCGAAGGTAAAGAAAGCCGTGCCGAGATTCTAAAGAAAGTTTTGCTTGATTTCTTCTTGACCTCAGGCATAAATAAGGTATTAGGGAAGAGGATGACGTAAAGTAAATAGTACTATTAGTTATTGTGAGAAACGTATTAGTAATATACATTCTTGGAAAGAATAACTCTAGTAAATAAATGAAACTATAACTAATCTATCACAATTTGAATGCTCTGTCCTAATGTACAACGTTAAAGAACGTACTAAATTAGTATTTATTAGCAACTATTAACTGAAGAGGGGCAATCTCCCTATATTCGGTTACGAATTACCATAAGAGCACAATTAAGAGTAAATGACAAATAGTCACAACAATATCGTATTAAAAGGATTAAATCTATCTAATAGCAAGGACTCTAGGTTACGTAAAATGTGAGGAAAATGTATTAACAGTTAAATATTGTATATTGAAAAGTTTAATCCGGTTAAAACCTGACAAACTGAGCTTGTGGGTGGGGTATGTAGTGGGACGAAATTAAACGTCACCCATCCACTAAGTCAGCCCAGTTTGCAGGTGACTATAAGTTTAATTTAGTTTTTGTTTATGTGTTTTCTTATTATTTGTAATAAATGTGAATTATCTAAAAGTTTTGTATTTTTTTTATGTGTTTCATGTACGGAGAGATCGGCGCAACGATCGGGGACAGCATCTTCGTTGCCGCGACCAGAGAGGAAATTGCTGGCCGCTATACGTCGCGGGTCGACAGCCAAGGAGCAACAGAAGATCCTGGAACCGAGTTGTTGCGTCGTGTTTCTAAAAAATTAAAAATGAATTTTTATACTCTTTTTGTACAACAATGACGTCATAATGATCTTAACCTTATTGAAAAGTTAGTCACTGTCTGTCAACGCTCAAGTTCACATCTGTATGTGTAGGAAGCTAATAAAATAGTGTATGCTACTGAAGTTGAAACACGTGTCTTGAAGATTTATTTATGAAGAGTTATGTGAACGGATTAATAATATATTTGACAAGATTATTGATTCAGACAGCGTTGGCCGAAACTTTGAATCTAAAAAGTTTATTTAATGTGTGATTCTGATATCGATTAGGTCAAGATAATGTGTGTCGATATAATTTTCTGAGGAGAAACAAACGAAATTTAAATTCGAAAAAGTTACGAAAACAAATTGGCCCAAGTGATGTAATTCTCTGCACACGACTCAACTGATGTTTTACAGTTTCGTTCAAGAACCATTCTATGACAATTTAAAAAGAATATGAATCAGTTTTGAAGTGGGTTGTAACTGACGTAGGTGACGAAGTCTGCACATGGTCATATAACAAACGAAAACCTAATAAAACGTCGTTACACCACACCGCCCGCCCACAGGAGCTCAGCTCGTCAGCTCACCTGACGATGGCGACATGTCTGATCGCCGAAATATTGTGCCCGTTGGACACTGTGAACCGGCAGTATACCCGTGGACTGCTCGAGCAACAAATACGCCGGGAGAAACTGAAGAATCACATTAATTATAGTCACACACAGCTTTAACGTGCTACAGAAGCCTACGATTTTAGTAACAGTTGATCCAATTTTCGCGACAAGACAGCTACAGGAACAATAATACCAACGTGGTTTAGATCCGCTGATGGGCTTCCTGGATACTGAAAAAGCAGCCGGCCGCGGTGGCCGTGCGGTTCTGGCGCTGCAGTCCGGAACCGCGGCGCTGCTACGGTCGCAGGTTCGAATCCTGCCTCGGGCATGGGTGTATGTGATGTCCTTAGGTTAGTTAGGTTTAAGTAGTTCTAAGTTCTAGGGGACTTATGACCTAAGATGTTGAGTCCCATAGTGCTCAGAGCCATTTTTGAAAAAGCATCAGGTAATGTATGTAGAAACAAGTTATGGAAATTGCTAGAGAACAGTGGTGTAGAGGAGCAGACTATTTGGAAGCTACATCTACATATTCCGCAAGCCACCTTATGGTATTTGGTGGAGGGAATTTTTTGTACTAATGTCACTTTACCCTTTTCCTTTTCTTGTCTGGAATGGTTTGCGGAAAGAATGAATGCTGATATGCCTCTGTGTGCTCGAATATCTCCAGTTTTGCCTTCGTGGTCTTTTCGTGATATGTACGTAGGAGGAGGGAATAGATTGAGTCTTATAGAAACTTACGCTCAAGGAAATTTGACGGTAAACCACACATTGATCTAGTGTGTGCCACTGGAGTCGGGTGAGCTCATCCTTGAAGCTTTCGAGCTTACTAAACGTAACGTGCTGCTCTCCTCTGGATCTTATGTATTTTCTCTGTCAGTCCTGATCGCATTTTTTATAAGCTACTTCCTTTGCTGATGGACTACATTTCCTGAGTATTCCTCCAATGAATCCCAGTCTTGCATCTATCTTACCTGCGACAAATTTACGTTGTCGTTGCATTTCAGATTGCTCCTGAATATTTTGTGGCACTAACTGCTTCCAGCGATTGTTTCGCAATCGTGTCATTATGCAATAACGGGTCTTTGTTTATGAATTCTCAGTACATTACATTTGTTTATACGGAATGTCAACTGCCACTACCTGCCCCAAGGGTCGATCCTTTGCAGGTCTTCCTGCATTTCGCTACAGTTTCCTAGCGTTACATCTGTACAACAGAATCAACCGCGAGAAGCCTCATAGAACGTTATCTACCTGCTCATTTATACTGGGAAAAGTAATGGCCCGATAACCCAACCTTACTTTTGTGTCTGATGATTTCTCTCCGTGGAGAATGCCATGCTGTTTACTATTTACTAGAAAGTCTTCAATCCCGTCACACAGTTGGTGTAATATTCCATACTCCCAGATTTTGGACATTAGACGACAGTGCTGAGCTGCATCGGATAAGGCTGTGAGTTGTGGGAAATTGCGAGAATGGCCATTGGCTGGAACAGAAAAATGCCTTGTGGCAGGGAAGTAAACTTTCGCCATTGCTTCGGTGTCGTGTGGATGAGGTAATGACCGGAGTGGTGCAAGTAACTGGTGAAGGAAAGACATAAGCAATCGTGTTTACAGAGATTTGGGAAACAAGGAGGAGGAAGAACAGGAGGAGAAGTGTGTATTGCAATGATTAGTACAAAGAAATGGGATCCAATTTAGCAAAAGTGAGTGCGAAATGGTGATCACAGGCAGGAAGAAGGAAAGAATGACAACTGGAATAATAATTGTTGGGCAACTACTGAGGAAGGTGGAGAGTTTCAGGTACCTGGGAAGCTCAATACATTAGATGGAAGAAACGACAGAGAAATAAATGTCCGGAGGTCATGTAGAAGGGTCCCACAATAGTTTTAGAAACCTGATACGAAGCAAGGATGTCGCCCAAAACAGCAAAATGGTTGCATATCGTTCGTAGTATACTCCATTCCTGATGTATGCCTCAGACTTCAGTAACGAAGGGAAACGGCAGAAGCTAGGTACAGACTAGTGAGATGAAATTCTTGAGAAATAGCACTGAACTGTAAAATATGTTCAGTTTGAGGAAGCAGAGGATCGGGAAGTTAGTGAAGGAGGAACGATTACAGGATAGAATAGAGGAATCAAAGCTTATCTGCTATGTACATGCTAAATGACTGGACGAGAAGACGACACCTAGAAAGATATACGAAATGGAAGGAAAGGGAGAAAGACCAAGACGAACACCTAGAATCGTGTGGGTGGAAAGAGTGAAGGACTGCGTGTGAAAGAGAGGCAGATACAGGTCACGGAGGAGGCGGGGGGATGGTGGGAAGATAAAAGATGATGGAAACTCTTATGTCCCAAACAGTCGTGCCATTGGCTGGAAACTGTACAAGATGGTGATGAGTACGATGATGATGATGATGATCATGATTATGAAAAGCTGAAAATATATTATTTTTCTTTTAGAGTAGTTCTTACTTTCATGCATAAGTCGGTTGCCAAGTGTATTTATCGTTTCATCCGTCTTCGTCAAAGGGAACTTTAAAATTTATTTCTTGCAGCTCTCTGCAAATTCTTTAAAAAGTTACACAGACTCTAAAGAATGAAATTCCACACGCACCGGAAGGATCTGCTATGAATTATTTTTGCTACTACAGTGGGGAAGTTTATCTTCTCCATCGTCTTATGTACCTCTCCCCAGTCGGCATTGAACATTTCACATGTGGGAATTGGTCCTTGAACTGTTTTCCAGTACGCGGGAATGTGCTCCACGAAATGCTTAATTTCAGTATTACCACATTTATGAAATGGTAGTGTGCAGCTAGCAAATGATGGTAATTGTAAATTTGTGGTAAGGTCTTATGGGACCAAACTTATGAGGTCATCAGTCCCTAAGCCTACACACTACTTAATCGAACTTTAACTTACGCTACGGACAACACACACACCCATGCCCGTGGGAGGACTCGAAACACCGACGTGGGGAGCCGAGCAAATTATGAGGGCCAAAGATTTTCACAGGTCAGTTTCTACAAAATACACAAAGCAGGCGTTGAAGACATTAGAAAATGTGTTCGGTCTGCATCCTGTGCAGACGATATAATATCAGCGTCAAACTAAGCAAGTAGGTACATAGTAAGTGTTGGTTATGATCAGAATACGTCTGGTACTTACACAAAAAACTGATGCCAGCAGAGGCACTATTGGTAGTGTACATGATTAACCAGTATCGCAAATTTAATGGTAATATGCGGGATGGTAGTCATTAATTAAAATTACTTCACATGGCAAAAAGATCGTCTGACAATAAAACATGTAGTGACATACAAGAATCTTGCCGGCTGCTGTGGCCGAGCGGTTCGAGAAGCTTCAGTCCGAAACCGCGCTGCTGCTACGGTCACAGGTTCCTATCCCGCCTCGGACATGGATGTGCGTGATGTCCTTAGGTTAGTTAGGTTTAAGTATTTCTAAGTCTAGGGGACTGATGACCTCAGATGTTAACTCCCATAGTGCTTGGAGCCATTTGAACCTGAAGAATTTTCATGGCTCTTTGCTTGTTACGTACGTAGTTGAACAGTAAAACTTCTTGCAGTGTACCTGATGATTGCCTTAAGTGAACACAATCTCTATACATCTTCAGATCCTCCAAAGGACGATTCAAGAAAAAAGAGTACCTCAACGTTAGATGTATTAGATGTATGTTTAACACCTAATTTTTGATATGTCTACTGGTTTTGTCATGTGATGAAGTGCTATTTCAGTTCCCGAATTCAGAGTAGTTGCATCCCAAATAATTAAGTTCACTGTAGTTTCTCCTCCAACCGTCCACCAGCATAGACTACTAATACCATAACATCCGCCACATCACCCCACTACCTTTTGTTTGAAGCATTTTCCTGTTTCGTCAAATATGTCCGTTGACCTGCTTCGCTTACCTTACTACAAGTAAGACTACAAGTCAAGTCAATAATGATTCTTACTGTATACAGGCAGTAATTTCGACTGTCTCAGACGATACTAACACATTACGTTCAAATGGCTCTGAGCACTATGGGACTTAACATCTGAGGTCATCAGTCCCCTAGAACTTAGAACTACTTAAACCTAACTAACCTAAGAACATCACACACATCCATGCCCGAGGCAGTATTCGAACCTGCGACCGTAGCGGCACGCGGTTCCAGACTGAAGCGCTTAGAACCACTCGATCACACCGGCCGGGTAACACTTCAGGAATACCCGATAAGTTACGTTCTCCATTCCGTTAATTTACCAAAAGTGAACCAAATTGTTTATTACATGACTGTTAAATCATTTAGATATTGTATTACCCGCTTAGAAAATTTAAAAATAAATGCCCCCCCCCCCCATCCTCCCCTGCGTCTATAAAATTTTTATAGTCTCACTGTTTTAGGAATCTCATTTTGCAGGTTTTGTAGGAAGTCTCTACAATAGCTTAGAAAATGGGTTAAGCAGAGGAACTGCTACATAATTATCGATACCAGCTTTGCTACACTTTTTATGGAGGGGTCTATCAATAGTATACTGAAGCGTATCTGACGATATGACGCGAGATAATAGAGAAGGTTGGGTTGGGTTGTTTGGAGGAGGAGACCAAACAGCGAGGTCATCGGTCTCATCGGATTAGGGAAGGACGGAGAAGGAAGTCGGCCGTGCCCTTTCATAGGAACCATCCCGGCATTTGCCTGGAGCGATTTAGAGAAATCACGGAAAACCTAAATCAGGATGGCCGGACGCGAGGTTGAACCATCGTCCTCCCGAATGCGAGTCCTGTGTGCTAACCACTGCGGCACCTCGTTCGGTAAATAGAGAAGTACAGACCCAGTAACAACATAACAAAATTTCAGTAATTTACTTCAAATATTACCAGCTGCATTGCAGCTGCAGTTTTGAGTAAGTAATCAGAGTTACATTACGGAAGCAGCTTTAAGGAGCTGTAAGCATATGACATTGTTTTTCGCATATGCTCAGTGAGTATATCTCTTGAGTTGACAGCTCTCGTGTTTTAGCTAGAAAAGGAAACGACGACGAAAATAAACTATTCACTGTTTTGCAGTGTCAATCAGTTCACAAGGAGAACGCTTAGTTTATGATAGTGTTTTTATGTGACCGATAAAAAATTGCACAGGATGCGTGTGTACGGTAACATGGAAGTAAATACTTTCGAATTGTGTATGATGGCACTGGGTATCGCGAAGCGCCATAACGCAATACAAAGAGGAGTTGGCTCTGAAAATACTGCATAGCGTCGCCATCTTTTTGATCTCACAGAAAGATTTCCCGCTTTTTAGCTCACTTCTTACGATATATTTCTACTATAGTTAAGTGAATTACACTCGTACAGGGAAATAATTTTGTCCCTACCACCCACCCCTCCCGCAGAACTGTAACTGGTTTCCTCCAGATCGAACTTACCGTGTCGCCGCTATTTAGTGACCTCTGTCACGAAGGTACGCAGTTCACCCATTAAGCCTCAAAAATTTAAGCGACAAGGAACGCAAGTGCCAATAGTCGTTATCTTTTTTTTAATTTGTCTTTTGTTATAATGGTTTCCATCACGATACTGAAGGAATCATGCCAGGAGAAAAATCAATGACAAACTTCAGGTTTAGAAAGACTACATATTAAATTCTCAATGTTTCCGTGCCTCTTTAAGCTTAGTTGCCGGCAGCAGAAACAGTCACACAATGTTACAAATCACCTCTGATGGTGTGTACATAGGCCACTGGAAAACACTCACGGTGACGGGGGAAATACGACTGTTGTTGCGTAAAAAAGGTATCGTCTTTAGAAAATACGAATGAGGAATGTGTTGTGGATGCGGCCGACCTACTTGCTTGCTCCTTTCCACGAAGGACCTTGTTTAAATACCCATCTCTCTTTTCCTTTGGACCGTAAAAAAAGAACAGTTATTTACAGTGCCCAAGTTCTGGGAGAAGAACACGCAAAGAGCAAACAACTGCTATCCTGGTGACAGCAACAAAACAGCGAGGACGTAAATTAAACGTTCTCAGAAGTCAGCGCGCGCCCTGGCAGTACGACCACTGTAGCCGACTTTCCGTCACTGCGGCATCCGTTCGCTGGTAAACAAAATGCAGCAAATCCGATGTCTTGAAAGAAAGATCTGGTTCTTCTGTAAGCATGACTGTAGAGAGTAAATCAGAGAATCGCAGCAGCACCACCAGATGTATTTCTCGTAGGCTATCCCACTTTCCGCTACCTGGCAAAAAGGAACAGCGCTCCCCCTCTCCCCCCCCCCCCCCCCGACCGCCTTTCTAGACCGATTTTTGTGCTCTAATCCAAGTCGCTGTTTGTCGTGTCTCTGTAGTGGGTCACATGTAATTTAGCCGGTAAAGTATTGGAATTTTACGTAGATACTGAACGGTCTACGGCTGTCTTACTAGCGCTTGCCACAGTAACGGATTCAAATGGTTAAAATGGCTCTGAGCACTATGGGACTTAACTTCTGAGGTCATCAGTCCCCTAGAGCTTAGAACTACTTAAACCTAACTAACCTAAGAACATCACACACATCCATGCCCCAAGCAGGATTCGAACCTGCGACCGTAGCGGTCAGGCGGTTCCAGACTGAAGCGCCTATAACCGCTCGGCCACAGCGGCCGGCTCAGTAACACAATTGGTGACATGTTGTTGCTGTGGTCTTCAGTCCTGAGACTGGTTTGATGCAGCTCTCCATGCTAATCTATCCTGTGCAAGGTCCTTCATCTCCCAGTACCTACTGCAACCTACATCCTTCTGAATCTGCTTAGTGTATTTATCTCTTGGTTTCCCTCTACGATTTTTACCCTCCACGTTGCCCTCCAATGCTAAATTTGTGATCCCCTAATGCCTCAGGACATGTCCTACCAACCGATCCCTTCTTCTAGTCAAGTTGTGCCACAAACTCCTCTTCTCCCCAATTCTATTCAATGCCTCGTCATTAGTTATGTGATGTACCCATCTAATCTTCAGCGTTCTTCTGTAGCACCACATTTCGAAAGCTTCTGTTCTCTTCTTGTCCAAACTATTTATTGTCCATATTTCACTTCCATACATGGCTACACTCCATACAAATACTTTCAGAAACGACTTCCTGACACTTAAATCTATACTCGATATTAACAAATTTCTCTTCTTCAGAAACGCTTTCCTTGCCATTGCCAGTTTACATTTTATATCCTCTCTACTTCGGCCATCATCAGTTATTTTGCTCCCCAAATAGCAAAACTCCTTTACTACTTTAAGTGTCTCATTTCCTAATCTAATTCCCTCAGCATCACCGGACTTAATTCGACTACATTCCATTATCCTCGTTTTGCTTTTTTTGATGTTCATCTTATCTTCTCCTTTCAAGACACTGTCCATTCCGTTCAACTGCTGTTCCAAGTCCTTTGCTGTCTTTGACATAATTACAGTGTCATCGGTGAACCTCAAAGATTTTATTTCTTCTCCATGGATTTTAACACCTACTCCGAATTTTTCTTTTGTTTCCTTTACTGCCTGCTCAATATACAGATTGAACAACATCGGGGAGAGGCTACAACACAGTCTCACTCCCTTCCCAACCACTGCTTCCCTTTCATGTCCCTCGACTCTTATAACTGCCATCTGGTTTCTGTACAAATTGTAAATAGCCTTTAGCTCCCTGTATTTTACCCCTGCCACCTTTAGAATTTGAAAGAGAGTATTCCAGTCAACATTGTCAAAAGCTTTCTCTAAGTCTACAAATGCTAGAAACGCAGGTTTGCCTTTCCTTAATCTTTCTTCTAAGAAAATTCGTAAGGTCAGTATTGGTGACATGCTCGACACTAAATCGGTAATGTAGCTACCGTCTTGAAGTTGGGTTTAAGTTGTCTGTAAAAGCTAAAGACGTTGGAATCGTACAAGGAAAGTTCGTGAAGTTACGGCAATATCAAGTACTGCAGCAGTAACCGATGCAAGTTATCGACGTAGTAGTTAACCCAGCTGCAAAAACCGCTGTTGGCGCAAAAGGTGCAAGGAACTAAGCTAGTTTGAAATCTGTTGCTACGGCCTCCGCCAACGTTTTCTCCAGCTGATATATGGATGTGTTACCATGCATACGACACTTACAATATAATGCAACAGCCGGACGGTGTGGCCGTGCGGTTCTAGGCGCTACAGTCTAGAGCCGAGCGACCGCTACGGTCGCAGGTTCGAATCCTGCCTCGGGCATGGATGTGTGTGATGTCCTTAGGTTAGTTAGGTTTAATTAGTTCTAAATTCTAGGCGACTGATGACCTCAGAAGTTAAGTCGCATAGTGCTCAGAGCCATTTTTTTTATAATGCAACGAGATTCAGTGTTATCCTCCAGCACAGTTTTTTTTTCTCGAATTTCTTCTTCAACTGAATCTGCTTAGGGATCACTATCAATGGGATCGTTGCACGTTAATTTCTGTAATGAGAGACATGAGGTGCCTACTCCCTTGGACATCATGCAATGGGATACTTAAGAAGCTGATTGGCAGCAGCTGGGAAGCCAACCCGCACCTCATAAGGACATCTGCACGAGCTTTGTGTATCAGCCGCTGAGTGTGCTGCTCCTGTGTGGAAAGCTTCAGCTAATACTAACCAAGTTAATATTACGATCAACGATACTGCAAGGATCATCTCAGGATGCTTGAAGCCAACACCAGTGCAGAAATTGTATCCGATTGTTGGAGTAGCCCCACCCAACATTAGGAGGGCCACTGCTGCAGACAATGAGAGAACAAACAGGAGAACGATCGCCGACATCCTCTGTTTGGTCGTCAGGCAGCAATATCCCGCCTTAAATCCCGCAAGAGTTTCCTTGCTAGGACTGCGCCACTGGAGGGAGCACCACAGGCAATTCTTCTTGCAACATGGAAGAGCTTCCTGCTCGTAGAAGTATCACCAAAAGAAGTACTAGTTCCTGGCGCTTGAAAACCTACAGTACCTTGTATGGAGGTCCCTCAACCGCATTAAAGAGGGCGTCTCCCGATGCAAGACCAACCTGAAGAAATGGGGAATCCTTACAGCGAGTGCAGACTCCTCTTGCGACTGCGGGGCTGAACAAGATCCAAGTCACCTACTTGTATGCCTCTTCCTGGACAACCCATGCTCAATACAAGATGAAGAAAATGACAAAGCTACCGCAGCTGCTATTTTTTCGAAATGCTGACCGGACACAGAAATGAATGACGAGATGACCTAGAAACAGCGCCGGCCGCGGTGGTCTAGCGGTTCTAGGCGCGCAGTCCGCAACCGCGCGACTGCTACGGTCGCAGGTTCGAATCCTGCCTCGGGCATGGATGTGTGTGATGTCCTTAGGTTAGTTAGGTTTAAGTAGTTCTAAGTTCTAGGGGACTGATGACCACAGTAGTTAAGTCCCATAGTGCTCAGAGCCATTTGAACCACTTTGCACCTAGAAACAGCACACTGGTCTGGTCAGTTAGTCATCTCGAGAACTACTTTATCGAGAGATCGAGATCTGTGGAAAGGATGAGGTGTGCAGCAAGGGGAAGCAACGACGAGACAGGCTCAACACAACGAAAAGTACTCAGTTGTTGGCGCAGCGGCATTCGAGAGCAAGCGCCTCCCACAGTTGGCAAGACGTGGCCGAAAAATGGTTCAAATGGCTCTGAGCACTATGGGACTCAACTGCTGAGGTCATTAGTCCCTCGAACTTAGAACTACTTAAACCTAACCAACCTAAGGACATCACAAACATCCATGCCCGAGGCAGGATTCGAACCTGCGACCGTAGCGGTCTTGCGGTTCCAGACTGCAGCGCCTTTAACCGCACGGCCACTTCGGCCGGCCTACCGCAAGCAACCGATGTGCATCTTGTGCTTAAACTTTGGCTCCAGACTGTCGGCACTCTTGGTACACTACTGGGTATTAAAATTGCTACACCACGAAAATGACGTGGTACAGACGCGAAATTTAGCCGACAGGAAGAGGATTCTGTGATATGCAAATGATTAGCTTTTCAGAGCATTCACACAAGGTAGGCGCCGGTAGCGACACCTACAACTTGCTGACATGAGGAAACTTTCCATCCGATTTCTCACACACAAACAGCAGTTGACCGGCGTTGCCTGGTGAAGCGTTGTTGTGATGCCTCGCGTAAGGAGGAGAAATGCGTACCATCACGTTTCCGACTTTGATAAAGGTCGCATTGTAGCCTATCGCGATTGCGGCTTCTCGTATCGCGACGTTGCTGCTCGCATTGGTCGAGATCCAATGACTGTTAGCAGAATATGGAATCGGTGGGTTCAGGAGGGTAATACGGAACGCTGTGCTGGATCCCAACGGCCTCGTATCACTAGCAGTCGAGACGACAGGCATCTTATCTACATGGCTGTAACGTATCGTGCAGCCACGAACAGTTCGACGGCGTTTGCAGCAGCAGTGACTAACGACCCGTGGCTCTACCCTTCATTCTATCCCTGCGAAACCCTACATTTCAGCAGGATAATGCACGACTGCATTTTGCAGGTCGTGTACGGGCCTTTCTTGGTACAGAAAATGTTCGACTGCCGCCCTGGCACGCACTTTCTCCAGATCTCTCACCAACTGAAAACGTCTGGTCAATGGTGGCCGAGCAAACGGCTCGTCACAATACGCCAGTCACTACTCTTGATGAACTGTGGTATCGTGCGGTGGTTGTTCTGGGTACTGATTTCTCAGGATCTATGCACCCAAATTGCGTGAAAATGTAATTACATGTCAGTTCTAGTATAATATATTCGTCCAATGAATACCCGTTTATCATCTGCATTTCTTCTTGGTGTAGCAATTTTAATGGCCAGTAGTGTATTTCTACGCCAAACGGCCAAAATTGGTGCTGTTTTTACCGCACCAAAACTTTCAAAGCAACTCTCCTACCCTTATTTGCAACATTACTGTTGATTTAAATAAATGCGCCATGGAAGTCACACTTCATGGTAAAAATCAGTGGTGGACAATTTAATGAGGTGAGAAGCTATTCTGACCATATATAGTTATTATTTTTAATGGCCGACAAAAAGATTATTACGACAAGTATAGGCTATTTTAATTAATCATTTGCCACGAAGGGATTCGTAATATGCCACCAATTCATTCCTCCAATTAAAAATACCCTATTAACTATTTTCGCTACGTATTTTTAAAGAGGGAACTGTAAATGCAGTTTCTCAGACCTGATCCTGAAACGAAGTGCTACAAGCGCTCTAACGTTAAGGTCATCACATTGTGATGCCTTGCTCGGCCTCACTCCAAATAATCAGATACGAAGAAGATTAGAATATAACGACGTCAGTATGGGTGGAGCACGATGTCAAATTATGGAAAGTACACGGAAGGAGTTCGGCCACATCTTTTTCAAATGAACCATCCCTGCGTCAAATTCGGATGATTTAGAGAGAACATGGGAGATCTTCATCTCAGTGCCCAGACAGCGATTATAAACGCTGTCATCTGGAGTCCAGAAAGCTGACCATCACGCCAGCTCCCTCGGTGCAGTTGTAGGAACTCATGCACTGGAAGTCGGAGAACCATCATGGGGCGACGTTGTGGCAAATACACAAGCGCCTAAAGTCGCCCCACCAGCACAAAATTTATTTTGTTCTGAAGCAGAAGTCCCAAAAGTAAAAGTGATACTACAAAATTGCCAAGAGAAATATCGAGAAAATTAGCGTAGTTCAACACCCTCTCACTCCCTGAAAGGATTACAGAATGTGAACTACAGTTAGAAACTAACGTTGTGCCCACGTTATATACAGTATTTTACTCTTTCGTAGCGTTCCCTTTGCCGTCGCAGATGGATGACGGAGAGAGGCAACCCGTATTCGAATCGAGAGCTTGGCTTAAGGAATGATAAATGACAACGGGCGGCTGGCAGCAAAGTTGTATCAGGGGACCTATCTCCGCCGACAACAACCACAGCATTCAATGTTTGCAATTGTGTTTCGTCGTTTTTCTGAGACAGGGTCATTTCAGCAAGTAGAAAATCAAGAAGGACGTACCCGAAACGTTCAGATACCAGACTTGGAGAAAAATGTGATTAACACTGTGGAAGGAAACTAGGCAGTGGAAGGTAAGCCAGACGACCGTGTGAAACATTCTCCATGACGATTGTTACTACCCTTATCGCTTACAGTGTATGCAGGGCTTACTAGCGACAAACGTTCCACATCGGCAGCAGTTTTGTCACTGGTTTCTTAACCAGACAACCACGATTCCTGGACTTGTGTCATCCATACTATCACACGTGAGGAAATCCTTACGCGGAATGAGATATTCAGCTTTCATAACAGCTATCTGTGGGACAGTATGCAGAACCCCCATGGTATGGTGACAGCGAACCATCTGCATGGGTGCAGTCGGAATGCATGGGCCAGAATAAGTGGCGATCGTATTTTGAAACCAGTCTCGTTTCCACGTTGCCTACCAGGGCGGAACTGTCGGCGTTTCTTGCGAGTGACTTTGCCTCCCCTTGCTGGAAGAAGTTCCACTGATGATTCGAAGGGTTACGTGGCTGCTACATGATGGTGCTCCAGCCCACTTGGCCGTTAACGTCCGGACTCATTTTAATTGTGTCTTCCATGGTCGATGGATCGGACGAGGGGGTCCAGTTGCATGGCCTGCTCATTCACCGGATACCAATCCGTGCGATTTCTGGTTACGGTGCCATCTCAAAAGTTTTCTGTATACAGAGCCCGTTCCAGGCGTGGAGACACTGGAGCAGCATATTCATGGCGCCTTTGACAATGGTTGAATGCCACCTGCCCGATATGAACGTGTGAGACAGAACATGTGCATTTGTTGAGGCACATGGAAACCATTTTCGACATATACTGTAACTGTGGCTGCATGGTACAGCTCGTAATAGAGTGCAATCTCTGTAACAATATATGACGGAATAAATGTTCTATAGCATGGAAACCATACATTTCCGAACATAATTTCATTGCCGGCCGAAGTGGCCGCGCGGTTCTGGCACTGCAGTCTGGAACCGCGAGACCGCTACGGTCGCAGGTTCGAATCCTGCCTCGGGCATGGCTGTGTGTGATGTCCTTAGGTTAGTTAGGTTTAACTAGTTCTAAGTTCTAGGGGACTAATGACCTCAGCAGTTGAGTCCCATAGTGCTCAGAGCCATTTGAAGCATTAATTTCATTAGACGTTTCTTGTTCCGGATTCTCTCACTCATCAATCAAAAAATGGCTCTGAGCACTATGGGACTTAAGAGCAGTGGTCATCAGTCCCCTAGAACTTAGAACTACTTAAACCTAACTAACCTAAGGACATCACACACATCCATGCCCGAGGCAGGATTCGAACCTGCGACCGTAGCAGTCGCACGGACTCATCAATCCCTGGAGTTTGAACAGGGTGGAAAAAATAACCCTGTATGTGTTGATATCCTTCCATGTTTAGCTGTTTCTTAAAAGCAGTAAGAGGAACATATCCTAACCAAGAAAAACACGCTCACAACCTAACACCATATCTTCTGTACTTTACTGTTGGCACTACACACGATGGTATGTAACATTCTACTGGTATTCACCAAATTCAGGCCCTCTACAGGTTTGCACACGGTATAGTGTCATACATTTCTCCAGATCAGTCGTTTACATTCGTCCACAGTACAGTGGCGTCTCTCTTCACACGGCCTCAAATGTTGCTTAGGTCTGACTACTGATACGTGTGGCTTATGAGGCGTTTCCCGGCCACTGTAACCAGTTCCTTCTAACTACTTACCCTCAGTCACTGGGCTAGCTGGTATGCTGGTAACACTTGAGAACTCACAAGTGGATCCTTCCACCAATTTCAAGCGTTTGTTTAGGACCACCCTTCGCAATGCTAGACGGTACAACAGGTCTCTGTGGTCTTGGTTTATCCGTGGCTGCCCCTCCGCATTTCTACTTCACAATCTAATCACCAACAGCTGACTTGGTCAGGTTTAGAGTGGTTGAAATGTCACTGATGGATTCGTTTCTCAGACGACATCCAATGACTTGTCTACATTCGAAGTCAATGGGCTCCTCTAACCTCCGTGATTTCCCTAAATCGCTTCAGGCAAATGCTGGGATGGTTCCTTTGAATGGGCACGGCCGATTTCCTTCCCAATCCTTCCCTAACCCGAGCTTGCGCTCCGTCTCTAATGACCTCCTTGTCGACGGGACGTTAAACAATAATCTCCTCCTCTAACCTACCCATTCTCCCGTTGGTGCTTCTCTACTGAGAACACAACAGTGCCTGTCTCTCTTTAAACTGGCGGGTCCGACCCCCGTGACGCCTACTTGTTAATTCTGCGATACATAGGGTATCCGGATACCTTTGTCCAGACAGTATATTCACATTTACCTAACTGATCACGGGAAATCGCATAAAAAGCAATACGCCACCTTGCTGGTGTACCAGACCAACTGTCGTTAATCGAATAAACTGACTGGTTTAGGATCTCAATCGCCTCACTGTCTCACGATCTAAAGCGCTGTGCGCTAAATTACATTAGGAGTCTAACTCTTCATACTTGCGCTGTTTATCACTACCAGTCCGTCATATTCCGACGTTTAAGTCTAAATGGCTCACTCTCATATCGCTGTCCAGCACTTACTGCACGTGAAGCCTGTTTCGGTACACATCGCTATATCACATGTCAACACCGAGACACGGTGGGTGTACTTTGTCAGAAGTGGTCCACTTATCTGTTGTTTGCCGAGGTAAGCACATCCGCGCGTCGCGATCTCAGACATGCCGGAAACCAATTGTAAACAACGGTGAACCACTTAACTTGCTTCTTGCTCTCCAATCGTTGACCGCATTTCTGAAGTCCCATCTAGTTTCTGCTACATAGTGTCACTACAGTACAATAACTTTCACATCTTTGAAGCAAACCTAACGTAGTGTATTTCACTGCATCAGACCGAAAATATGAGTTACTAGTCAAAAGACAGACAGTAGTCACAGAGTTGTAAAAGACAGTAAGACAAATCCTGACCTTTTCTTTGTTGCTTCTTCAGTAGTGGAGAACATTTTTATTTCACATTTGTGTTTGAAATGTATGACCATAAACATGACTACAAACTATTCCATATCAAGTGTTAGAACATCTCTGCATTCAATATTCGTTCCTATTAGACCCAGTATTGTGGAGTGAAGTAAACTACGAAACACACGTAATGTTAAAGAAACCAACTGTCGCTCAGTTTTCTAGAGCCATTTCAACTTCCATGGTCATCCCAAGGTAGAGCTGAATAGGCTGGAGGAGCGGAACGTAATCACGCCGGTTACATCCAACTAGAGATAGGGGAGTGGGGGGGTGGGGGGCGTTACGCCCCAATTTGTCGTGCGGAAATGTGGCGAGAATTTTGGGCTGTGTGGCGACCTATAAAGTATGGTAAATTCACAGTACGAAATCTGTAGGAATTCTATTTTTCGCGTCGAATAACTCATATCAAAGCTAGCAGTGGGGTAGGGTCGAGGAGAGAAGGTAGCGCATTGTGTGGGGCTCGAGAAGGAACAGAATTTTTCAAAATTGTCTTACAGCTACCATATCACTCGTACAGCTCGCCACCGGAATTCTTAACGCCAACTGCCATTCAGTCAGTTCATCAAGTTTTGCATCACCCCGATTCTCAAAAATTATGAAGATAGACGTTGAATGTGGATATTGTATCACAGACACAGTCTCAGTAACTGTTCAGAGATATCACTAAACCCGTCTACAGATGTAAACGACCAAGCATGAGCAGCACCAGTTAGTCGGAGGGGGTCCGACAGCCGATCACTTCCAGTCATTCCACCAGGAAGGAGCTACACGGCTCGTGTTCCTGTAGTTCAACCATGCCTAGACGGTCAATACCGCGGTTCGATCACGTCCGCATTGTTACTTTGTGCCAGGAAAGGCTCTCAACAAGAGAAGTATCCAGGCGTCTCGGAGTGAACCAAAGCGATGATGTTCGGAACTGGATGAGATACCTAGAGACAGGGGCTGTCTATGACATGGTTCAAATGGTTCAAATGGCTCAGAGCACTATGGTCATCAGTCCCGTAGAACTTAGAACTACTTAAACCTAACTAACCTAAGGACATCACACAACACCCAGTCATCACGAGGCAGAGAAAATCTCTGACCAAGCCGGGAATCGAACCCGGGAACCCGTCGATAACATGCCTCGTTCAGGTCACCACAGGGCTACAACTGCAGTTGATGACCGCTACCTACGGATTGTGCCTCGGAGGAACACTGACACCAGCGCCACCATGTTGAATAATGCTTTTCGTGCATCCACAGGACGTCGTGTAACGACTCAAACTGTGTGCAATAGGCTGCATGATGTGCAACTTCACTCCCGATGTCCATGTTCTCTTCACCAATTAGTGTCGCATATGCCTTTAACTAGACAAATGTCGGAGACGTGTTTGGAGGCAACCGGGTCAGGCTGAACGCCTTAGACACACTGCCCAGCGAGTGTAGCAAGGTGGAGGTCCTCTGCTGTTTTAGGGTGGCAGTATGTGGGACAGTCGTACGCCGCTGGTGGTCATGGAAGACGCCGTAACGGCTGTACGATACGTGAATGCCATCCTCCGACCGATAGTGCTACAATATCGGCAGCATACTGGCGAGGCATTCGTCTTCATGGACGGTAATTCGTGCCCCCATCGTGCACATCTTGTGAATGACTTCTTTCAGGATAAAGACATCGTTCGACTAGACTGGCCAGCATGTTCTCCAGACATGAACCCTATCGAACATGCCTGGGGTAGACTGAAAAGGGCATTTTATGGACGACGTGACCCACCAACCACTCTGAGGGATCTACGCTGAATCACCGTTGAGGAGTGGGACAATCTAGACCAAGAGTGCCTTGATGAACTTGTGGATAGTATGCCACGACGAATACAGGCATGCATCAATGCAAGAGGACGTGCTACTGCGTATTAGAGGTACCGGTGCGTACAGCAGTCTACACTACCTCCCTTGAAGGTCTCACTGTATGGTGGAACAACATGCAAAGTGTGGTTTTCATGAGCAATAAAAAGAGCGGACATGATGTTTATGTTGATCTCTATTCCAATTTTCTCTACACGTTCCGGTACTCTCGGAACCGAAGTGTTGTAAAAAATTTTATGAGTGTATAACGTTGTAATGTTAATATCCCTTCATGCATTCACTAATTGGATGGCATCATAACAAAAATGTACGAAAACAGAAAATGAGAAACGTAGAAGCACTGTCCTAGACTCTTCAAGCTAACAGGCAAAAGTGCTATTTGAGTAAGTGATATTTTTTTACCAGTGTCGAATATTTAGGATATACATGGTGTCATATAATTAGTAGCAAAAAATTTTACGTTTGAAAGTAAACGTAACTGGAAGCAAACATTTCTCATTAAAAATGGACCTGTAGAAGAGTCATTTAAGAGACAACTGCTAATGTGTGATTATGTCTCACCACTGACTTGAGTATGAAATATTGTGGTAGCTACTGTACTGATCTGAAATGCAAACTTTTCGATGAAGTCCCCATCTAACTGTGTCCAAAATTCAAACATAGCCTACCTTGACATTAAAAACAGTACTGCTTCACATTTCACATGTTAGAGATTTCTGTACTCTCCTACTTGCTAGGGGAGGTGTTCAACACGTCATGCCAGTATTTAGGAGCAATACACCCGTCTCTGCAGTGAGCTACAAAATTCTTTCTAACATACCCAGATTATCTCATAAATCTTGACAAAGAAAAACGATTCGCTGCTCCGCTCGTTCAATCGTAGCACTGGCAGTGCTGTACATTTCGAAAGAAAAATCGAGAGATTGAGATGAGGTCGCTTGGAAGTCAGGGTACAGGTTCTGCTCGACCCATCCGCGTTGGACAGTACTAACTCGCTGGGTGTTGTTTAAATCAGCAGGTAAATGTGTCGATTCCCTAGCAATTATGTACCACATACCCCAACCATGCACGAAGTTTGAGCCCAATTAGATGGGAACATAATGGAAAAGGTTACGATTCAAATACATTGGTATTAAGTAGGGCAGTATCTTATAATGAAATCAGGAGCAACTCGTGACCACACGTTACCAGTTATCTCGCAAACGGCGCACTTCGCACTTGTGGACCCATGTTTACTGAAATTTTTTTGCTTGTTTTACCCTATACTTTCACCAGTGTTAGTTTTCACCGTTAAGTGTGACACACTGTGTATTTTAAATAAGTACAGCTTTAAACCAACACAGAGCCATATTGGCATTGCCCCCCTTAGCTACATCATGCAAGCATGGAAACAACATATAATGGTCCAGTTACAAGTTTTTTTTGTTCGTTTCTAAAATATTTATTTCAGACATAAAGCTAGGAAAATAATAAATTGAAGCAATTGTTGCGCGATTGGAGAAGGCTGAAAAGAGCGGAAAAATCCTTTGATCAGTACTTTCGGGGAACATTTTTTTTTATGATCACATTTAAGAGCGTAAGAGACGCCACCCAACTTCCCGCTCTACTCAAGTAAGAGTGTATAGAAAATTGTAAAATGGGACGTGTTGAAGCAGTACTGTATTTATTGTTAGGGTAGGCGATGTTTGAATTTTGGACACAATAAATGGTGACTTAACCAAAAGTTTGCATTTCAAACACATTATAGTAGCTACCACAATACAGTAATCAGTATACTGACGTGAATGCGGCACAGGCGTTGAGCAAAGGGCACGGCGTCCAAAACTCGACGCTGCCTCGCACAAATAGGGAAATTAAGACACTGTATTAGTCTATATGAAGTTGGTATCTGTTCTTTCGGACATGTCCGAAAGAACACATACCATCAGTGACTGTCCGGCTCTCTAGAATGAAATGATAACTAAATCAAGACCGTAAGCTGCCGACAGGTGTTGATATACATCAACGGGGACATTGACAATGTGTGCCCAACCGGGACGAGATCCCATGATCTCCTGCTTACATGGCATATGCTTTATCCATCTGAGCCACCGAGGGCATAGAGGATAGTGCGACTGCAGGGATTTCTCCCTTGTACGCTTCCCATGAGCTCACATTCCCAGCATAAGGTCCACACACTACATTCGTAGTGCCCCTGCCCATTACACTCTTTGTTCGTGGCAGACAAACTGACCCGAGTCCCGTAATACACTACTGGAAATTGAAATAAGAACACCGTGAATTCATTGTCCCAGGAAGGGGAAACTTTATTGACACATTCCTGGGGTCAGATACATCACATGATCACACTGACAGAACCACAGGCACATAGACACAGGCAACACAGCATGCACAATGTCGGCACTAGTACAGTGTATATCCACCTTTCGCAGCAATGCAGGCTGCTATTCTCCATTGGAGACGATCGTAGAGATGCTGGATGTAGTCCTGTGGAACGGCTTGCCATGCCATTTCCACCTGGCGCCTCAGTTGGACCAGCGTTCGTGCTGGACGTGCAGACCGCGTGAGACGACGCTTCATCCAGTCCCAAACATGCTCAATGGGGGACAGATCCGGAGATCTTGCTGGCCAGGGTAGTTGACTTACACCTTCTAGAGCACGTTGGGTGGCACGGGATAAATGCGGACGTGCATTGTCCTGTTGGAACAGCAAGTTCCCTTGCCGGTCTAGGAATGGTTGAACGATGGGTTTGATGACGGTTTGGATGTACCGTGCACTATTCAGTGTCCCCTCGACGATCACCAGTGGTGTACGGCCAGTGTAGGAGATCGCTCCCCACACCATGATGCCGGGTGTTGGCCCTGTGTGCCTCGGTCGTATGCAGTCCTGATTGTGGCTCTCACCTGCACGGCGCCAAACACGCATACGACCATCATTGGCACCAAGGCAGAAGCGACTCTCATCGCTGAAGACGACACGTCTCCATTCGTCCCTCCATTCACGCCTGTCGCAACACCACTGGAGGCGGGCTGCACGATGTTGCGGCGTGAGCGGAAGACGACCTAACGGTGTGCGGGACCGTAGCCCAGCTTCATGGAGACGGTTGCGAATGGTCCTCGCCGATACCCCAGGAGCAACAGTGTCCCTAATTTGCTGGGAAGTGGCGGTGCGGTCCCCTACGGCACTGCGTAGGATCCTACGGTCTTGGCGTGCATCCGTGCGTCGCTGCGGTCCGGTCCCAGGTCGACGGGCACGTGCACCTTCCGCCGACCACTGGCGACAACATCGATGTACTGTGGAGACCTCACGCCCCACGTGTTGAGCAATTCGGCGGTACGTCCACCCGGCCTCCCGCATGCCCACTATACGCCCTCGCTCAAAGTCCGTCAACTGCACATACGGTTCACGTCCACGCTGTCGCGGCATGCTACCAGTGTTAAAGACTGCGATGGAGCTCCGTATGCCACGGCAAACTGGCTGACACTGACGGCGGCGGTGCACAAATGCTGCGCAGCTAGCGCCATTCGACGGCCAACACCGCGGTTCCTGGTGTGTTCGCTGTGCCGTGCGTGTGATCATTGCTTGTACAGCCCTCTCGCAGTGTCCGGAGCAAGTATGGTGGGTCTGACACACCGGTGTCAATGTGTTCTTTTTTCCATTTCCAGGAGTGTAGTTCGGCCAATGCCTGTGCATCCGCACATACGAAGGCCAATGGCCGGTTAGCCTTAACTATATGAACCGTCGCTAACCTGAAATGTGCTTTTGGGCGGGAAAGGTATTGGACAGAACGGAATACTGTACCGTTCTGTACAAAAATATTTCAAACTACATATTTCTTTTTTCCCTTGTTTTTTTATAAAGTTAACTTACATTAGAAAGACTACAGATAGCGATTGAATATAAAATCAATGGAAATAACATTTTCAGCATTTTATCTTCCGAAATAGGAGATTTACAAGTCTCTAACGAGTTTAACGTACCGAAAACAACCTTGGAAAGACACATTCGTAAAGTTAACAATAATACCAAGCACAGAGTTGACAAATCAGGTGTACACTGCAGAATAAGAAAAATTTTTAGTGCAACGATGAAACATCTCATTGTCAGACAATTAGCCTATCAGTTAGCAGAATCAAATGGCTTACCACACAGATTTTACAAAGAAACTTGTCTAGCTGGGCAGGACTGGTTTATAAGATTAATTAATAAGCATTCTATGTTGTCTATTCACAAGAAAAATGGGTCTGAGCACCATGACACTTAACATCTGAGATCATCAGTCCCCTAGAACTTAGAACTACTTAAACGTAAGTAACCTAAGGACATTACACACATCCATGCTCGAGGCAGGATTCGAACCTGCGACCGTAGAGTTCGGGCGGTTCCACACCTAAGCGCCTAGAACCGCTAGGCCAAAGGGCCGGCTATTCACAAGGCAGAAAATGTATTTGGTTCATGAGGGATGGGGTTCAGTGAAGTAACGGAACGTTAACGGTGTTGAGCACTAGAAATAATTGTACATTTTTCAAAATCTCATTAAAATATTCACTTAATGTTAACAGATTTTGAAGATGCCGTACTTCTTAATCCTAACTTTTCGTTATATAACGTTATGTCTTAGTTTCAAGATAGTATTAATAATAATATAGACGTTTATAAAGCAAGTTCACAATAAAATGTTCTATCCCATTCTGCGGCGTGGATGGTGCTGAACGAGAAATACAGAACGAGAAATATGCAGTTTCTGTTCGCAGTAAATGAGGACAAAATAACAAGTTGGCCATCCTCCGCAGCAAGTATATAAATACTTCTACAATGAAATTTTCACTCTACAGCGAAGTGTGCGCTGATATGAAACTTACTGACAGTTTAAAACTGTGTGCCGGACCGAGACTCGAACTCGGGACCTTGCCTTTCGCGGGCAAGTGCTCTACCCAAGCACGACTCACGCCCCGTCCTCACAGCTTCAATTCCGCCAGTACCTCGTGTCCTACCTTCCAAACTTCACAGAAGCTCTCCTACTAACCAGGTCCCGAGTTCGAGTCTCGGTCCGGCACACAATTTAAATCCGCCAGGAAGTTGCATATAAAAACTTGTTTTGTAAATAAAACTGCCCTTTCCTGCTGCTAGTGACTTTATTTATCCCACACGCGTTTCACCTCCTCCTGTTCAAATGGTTCAAATGGCTCTGAGCACTATGGGACTTAACATCTATGGTCATCAGTCCCCTAGAACTTAGAACTACTTAAACCTAACTAACCTAAGGACATCACACAACACCCAGCCATCACGAGGCAGAGAAAATCCCTGACCCGCCGGGAATCGAACCCGGGAACCCGGGCGTGGGAAGCGAGAACGCTACCACACGACCACGAGATAGGGGCTCCTCCTGTTCTAAGGCAGCGTCAGCGGGATCTATAACGATACAGGTTTGTTAGTGTTAGAGTATTAAACAGTTCACTTCGCGATTTTATTGTAAAAATAGTAATTACTTACGATTTGCTGATCTGCATTTCCTCATATCTGGTCTGGACAAAATATTACAGAAATTTGACAATACTAATACAGCGTACAATTCACCACATCCGACTGTACAGTGGCTTGCGAAGTTTAGATGTGGGGTTTGACGTAGATGCTACATTGATTACACACAATTTACTATGTCCGTCTGGTAGACATTCAGAATTCAGCCAGGGCTGTAAATAGGTACGGTCAGCCATTCACAATTTGCGCGTTCCTAGTTACAGAGCGTTTGATTATTAATATAGTACTCTGTCTCCTACAGCTATTCCAGGTGTGCGAACACCGAAGTTGTGGACCAATGCCACGTAGCAGCCAAACTCGACAGCAGAAATGCTACAGGAAGCGTTCCCAGATCAATTTCAGTCGCTCCAAGACACGCGTACAACGACACGGAGTAATATCCTGTACATCCATTTAAAGGTTTCAAAGCGGAGCGGGATTAAGTAAGCCCGTTAACTTAATTGAAGGTAACGAGCGGCGTTGCGCAGCGGAGCATGTAGCCGGTAGTTGACAGTAATCTGTTGGGACTGCCGTCTCTATAAGCGACTGTGTAACTGCCAGGGAGAATAACAAGCCGGGAGTATTTATCGGGCTGCACGTAAGACGGACGGCGGCTAAGTGCGCCGAGATCTCGATCTGCGGTGACGACCCGCGCACCGGTAATTAATTGGGCGCGCTGTCGGGTCTCCGTGGGACTGGCGCGGCGTTACTAATGGCGGGTGGCGGCGGACGTTAATTGAGACGGCCCGGCCAGCGGCCACCAGCACCAGCATCCAGACACCGGCCGCCGGCAGCCGGGCCCGCATTCCTTCCGGCCGCAGTCACAGCACCGCATTCGTCAGATGCGGTGGGCGGTCTGCCCTGCGGGCGCCCGGCCCCGGCACCCAGCAGGCAAGCCGCCAGGCGCAACAGAACGGATCCGGTGCCCGGGGGATGTGCGCTCCACGGGAGTGACTCGACTCACGATACAATACTTTGCACTGAACAAAGATTGAGCGTGATGACTTTCCTGATTACAAAAAGTTACCTCTCTAACGACCTATGCCAGATACAGATATGTGGTTGTTGAAAATGATAGCATAACTTGTTGTTGTTGTTGTGGTCTTCAGTCCTGAGACTGGTTTGATGCAGCTCTCCATGCTACTCTATCCTTCATCTCCCAGTACTTACTGCAACCTACATCTTTCTGAATCTGCTTAGTGTAATCATCTCTTGGTCTCCCTCTACGATTTTTACCATCCAAACTGCCCTACAATACTAAATTGGTGATCCCTTGATGCCTCAGAACATATCCTACCAACCGATCCCTTCTTCTGGTCAAGTTGTGCCACAAACTCCTCTTCTCCCCAATCCTATTCAATGCCTCGTCATTAGTTATGTGATGTACCCATCTAATCTTCAGCGTTCTTCTGTAGCACCACATTTCAAAAGCTTCTGTTCTCTTCTTTTCCAAACTATTTATTCTCCATGTTTCACTTCCATACATGGCTACATTCCATACAAATACTTTCCGAAACGACTTCCTCACATTTAAATCTATACTCGATGTTAACAAATTTATCTTCTTCAGAAACGCTTTTCTTGCCATTGCCAGTCTACATTTTATATCCTCTCTACTTCCATCATCAGTTATTTTGCTCCCCAAATAGCAAAACTCCTTTACTACTGTAAGTGTCTCATTTCATAATCTAATTCCCTCAGCATCACCCGACTTAATTCGACTACAAGCAAAACTCAGAAAGTCTTTTACTAACAGACTTCCTCATGCCCTCCTTTTGTTGACTGTACAACGTGTAGGCAATACTCACTTTCTCCCCATGCTTTTCCCATCATCCGTCAACGCCTCTACAGCTTGTAAAGTGGCATGGTCTCCTAACCTTCATTTCTTACATATTCCGTCCTCACAATCGTATTCTGGACATCAAGACGCTTCATTCGAGCCCAAACTCGATAAGGTAGTGTCGATTTTGTATGAATTCATGTAAACGATATGTAAATCTAATAAGTAAATCGCAAGTGTGCACCGAGGTTGAAAAATTCAAGGCTGGCGTACGCAATATGAAGGCCACAGGAATTTTAATTGCCGGCCGGAGTGGCCAAGCAGTTCTAGGCGCTTCAGTCTGGAACCGCGCGACCGCTACGGTAGCAGGTTCGAATCCTGCCTCGGGCATGGATGTGTGTGATGTCCTTAGGTTAGTTAGACTTATGTAGTTCTAAGTTCTAGGGGACTGATGACCTCAGAAGTTAAGTCCCATAGTGCCCAGATACATTTGAACCATTTTTGAATTTTCGTTCTAGAGAGACGGCCGATGATGGACATCCCTGGGGTTGTGATGCAGCTGAATGGGTTGAAAATAAACAAATCGCCAGGTCCTGATGGGATTCCAATTCGGTTTTACAGAGAACACTCTACTGCATTGGCTCCTTACTTAGCTTGCATCCATCGCGAATCTCTTGCCCAACGTAAAGTCCCGAGCGACTGGAAAAGAGCGCAGGTGACGCCTGTATGTAAGAAGGGCAGAAGGACGGATCCTCAAAATTACAGACCAATATCCTTAACATCGGTTTGTTGCAGGATTCTCGAACATATTCTCAGTTCGAATATAATGAATTTCCTTGAGACAGAGAAGTTGCTGTCCATGCATCAGCACGGCTTTAGAAAGCATCGCTTCTGCGAAACGCAACTCGCCCTTTTTTCACATGATATCTTGCGAACCATGGATGAAGGATATCAGACGGATGCCTATTCCTTGACTTCCGCAAAACGTTTGACTCGGTGCTCCACTGCAGACTCCTAACTAAGGTACGAGCATATGGGATTGGTTCCCTAGTATGTGAGTGGCTGGTAGACTTCTTAAGTTATAGAACCCAGTACGTTGTCCTCGGTGGTGAGTGTTCATAGGAGCTGAAGGTATCATCTGGAGTGCCCCATGGAAGTGTGGTAGGTCTGCTGTGTTTTTCTATCCACATAAATGATCTTTTGTATATTGTGGGTAGCAATGTGCGGCTGTTTGCTCATGATGCTGTTGTGTACGGGAAGGTGTCGTCGTTGAGTGACTGTAGGAGGATACAAAATGACTTGGACGGGATTTGTGATTGGTGTAAAGAATGGCAGCTAACTCTAAATATAGATAAATGTAAATTAATGCAGATGAATTGGAAAAACAATCCCATAATGTTTAAATAATGGTCGTCTTCGGTTCATCGGTAGAATTTTGGGAAGACGTGGTTCATCTGTAAAGGAGACCGCTTATAGAACGCTGGTGCGACCTATTCTTGAGTACTGCTCGAGCGTTTGGGAACCCTATCAGGTCGGATTGAGGAGGGCTTAGAAGCAATTCAGAGGCGGGCTGCTAGATTTGTTACTGGTAGGTTTGATCATCACGCGAGTGTTACGGAAATGATTCAGGAACTCGGGTGGGAGTCTCTAAAGGAAAGGTGACGTTCTTTTCGTGAATCGCTACTGAGGAAATTCAGAGAACCAGCATTTGAGGCTGACTGCAGTACAATTTTACTGCCGCCAACTTACATTTCGCGGAAAGATCACAAAGATAAGATAAGAGAGATTAGGGCTCGTACAGAGGCATATAGGCAGTCATTTTTCCCTCGTTCTGTTTGGGAGTGGAACAGGGAGAGAAGATGCTAGTTGTGGTACGAGGTACCCTCCGCCACGCACCGTATGGTGGATTGCGGAGTATGTATGTAGATGTAGATTATCACTATTAGTGACTGTGGTCGGACACAAACCATTAACGTCCTGAAGTCATCCAATTTCTGCTAGATCGGAAATAAGAAGTGCAGAAATCAAGTGATTTACGAACAGTAAGTATAGTGCACACATTTTAGTTGGTTGATTTTAAATGGGGTTGTAGGTGCAGCAAGTGCCGCAATGGAGAGGAGTAATGCAGAGGCAGTACCTTTTCTAACAAGTGTCTACCCTCACTGTGAATAGTTAGCAGTCTTAACTGAGAAGGAGTTGTGAGGATCACTTGTTGTGATGCTTCTCAAATTCCTTCGTCATTCATTCTAATACACACACACACACACACACAAAGTAAATATCACTCATCTTCAATCATTTTCAAACAAAAATGTTACAAGAAAAGTCTACAATTTAATACAGTGCTAAATTTGGTTAATTTATAATTCCATTCAGGGAAATAGACTAAAAAAGATGGAAACCACTGCATTAAATTAACCGGAAAAGTTGCCCAACTATTTCGAAATTTCCTCAAACCGACCAACAACAGCGCATTTTTGGAAACAGATGCATCGTCAGAGAACTATCTAATGGTGCTCCGACAGTCAGTTAGGTCAGCTCACCGGACAAAATACATCACCTCCTTACATGGGCACACTAGTGTTGCAGAAGGTACAGAATCGGTACCAGGCATTAATGTCCGTTTCCATCAGTGACGCAGCCTATGCTGGTGAGGTTATCTTTGTATGCCAGTCAATTGTATGGCGTCAGCGCAGTTCAATGGATCGACGTGGAGACATGAAAGACTGACGGAAGATACCTACACTACTGGCCATTAAAATTGCTAGACCACGAATATGACGTGCTACAAACGCGATATGTAACCGACAGGAAGAAGGTTCTGTGATATGCAAATGCTTAGCTTTTCAGAGCATTCACACAACGCTGGCGCCGGTGGCGACACCTACAACGTGCTGACATGACGAAAGTTGCCAACCGATTTCTCATACACAAACAGCAGTTGACTGGCGTTGCCTGGTCAAACGTTGTTATGATGCCTCGTGTAAGGAGGAGAAATGCGTACCATCACGTTTCCGACTTTGATAAAGGTCAGATTGTAGCCTATCGCGATTGCGGTTTATCGTATCGCGACATTGTTGCTCGCGTTCGTCAAGATCCAATGACTGTTAGCGGAATATGGAATCGGTGGGTTCAGGAGGGTAATACGGAACACCGTGCTGGATCCCAGCGGCCTCGTATCACTAGCAGTCGAGATGACAGGCATCTTATCCGCATGGCTGTAACGGATCGTGCAGCCACGTCTCGATCCCTGAGTCAACAGATGGGGACGTTTGCAAGACAACAACGAATTGCACGAACAGTTCGACTACGTTTGCAGCAGCATGGACTATCAGTTCGGAGACCATGGCTGCGGTTACCCTTGACGCTGCATCAGAGACAGGAGCACCTGCGATGGTGTACTCAACGACGAACCTGGGTGTACGAATGGCAAAACGTCATTTTTTCGGATGAATCCATGTTCTGTTTACAGCCCCATGATGGTCGCATCCGCGTTCGGCGACATCGCGGTGAACGCACATTGGAAGCGTGTATTCGTCATCGCCCGTATCACCTGGCACGATGGTATGGGATGCCATTGGTTACACGTCTCGGTCACCTCTTGTTCGCATTGACGGCACTTTGAACGGTGGACGTTACATTTCAGATGTATTACGACCCGTGGCTCTGCCCTTCATTCGATCCCTGCGAAACCCTATATTTCAGCAGGATAATGCACGACCGCATGTTGCAGGTCCTGTACGGGCCTTTCTGGATACAGAAAATGTTCGAGTGCTGCCCTGGCCAGCACATTCTCCAGATCTCTCACCAATTGAAAACGTCTGGTCAATGGTGGCCGAGCAACTGGCTCGTCACAATACGTCAGTCACTACTCTTGCTGAACTGTGGTATAGTGTTGAAGTTGCATGGGCAGCTGTACCTGTGCACACCATCCAAGCTCTGTTTGACTCAATGCCCAGGCGTATCAAGGCCGTTATTACGGCCAGAGGTAGTTGTTCCGGGTACTGATTTCTCAGGATCTATGCACCCAAATTGTCAGTTCTAGTATAATATATTGTCCAATGAATACCTGTTTATCATCTGCATTTCTTCTTGGCGTAGCAGTTTTAATGGCCAGTAGTGTATTACATTCGGGTGTGCCCATCATCACGCCAGCCTCTGCTCGTATTGGCACATAAAGCTGCACACGTTCATTGCGTTAAACGACACAGAAACTGGACAGTGATCGTCTGAAGGCTTGTAATGTGGACACAACAGTCGCCATTTTGCTTCTTTTCGTATGATACAGAGCATCTACTACATCTGTTTCACAAGGATGCAATGTGTTAAGGGTTTAGTTGAGGTCAGAAGTGGTTTTGCTATGTTTTGACATGTCTTTTGTAAGGCAGCAAGATTTTCCTACCTTACATTTAATGCTATGTAAATTCTTATCCATTTATATTTACATTAGATGACTGTTTATGATGGAAAATTGGATTGTTAATCATTTCTTTGGCTGATACTGGCTAGCACCACGTACTCTCAATTTCTGTAGTACCGCATTTCTGGGTATTAATTAGAGGTGAGTGCTGACAAAGAGGACAACGTGGGCAATGGATCCCTCAGAAGACGCTGTCAGCTAAAGAGGGGCTGGGTAGAGTGTTGTCATGTTGTGCAGGGGCCGACATTTACTACCCTGAGAAAGAGGACAGCGAAGAGACGGGGCGGACATTTACTACCCTGAGGAAGAAGATAGCGAGGAGGCGGTAGTTCATAACACTGGAGGCCGCAGAACCACCATAATGTAGACAGTACGGATGGGAGGTTCCACTATGATGTGCCGAAAAAAAAAATTCAGAATAGCGTACCTGGTGAGAGGCCGTCGGGGGCAGAGCAAAGTGAAAAGACATCCTTTTTTTGTGTGAAGGAACGCGCTGGGTCACAACCGATGGTCGTGAGCTGACCTCCGAGGAATCTTCTCATGGAAAGTGCCGGGGCACGCTTCTCACCAAAAAGAGGAGACACGTATTTGTTTGGCGGAGTGCTAAGGATGAAGCAGGGGAAAATGAATCTTCCAGAAAATCTTTTGAAAGGAGTATGAGGTGGCTGGCACATTTATGACACACGTAGTTGTCTTAATGCTTTTGTAAGGCAGCTGGACCTCGTCGCCTGAGATCAAACGTAGACGCCACGTGCCTAGGAGGGAGGAGAAATATGGCGTGGAGTCATTTCTGTGTGGGAATACATCAAAGACACTTTCCTTAGGGGATTGATCTAAAAACTTGGCTGGTGAGAATCACAGTGGAAAATCTGGCGTTTAGATTTTGATAAGTGTTGATTTCGCCTCAAGGAGCGCGTGAATTCGTTTTTCTGTGAACTGAGTTGTTATTATCTTAAGCACATAGTGTATGCTGAGAGCATCCGTGATTTGAGACACCTGGAGGAACGCATACAACACGCCTGTGACCAAATTGCAGGAGATACTCTCCTCCGTGTGCAGTCGGAGTGGTTGCGGCGACTACAGTTGTGCATTGCGCGGGATGGACAACACGTACAGCATGTGTTGTAGCAGTCGGTATGAAGGTAATTTCTCAACTTTGAACATTGCTAACTTCTAAACTGTACAAGATAGACAAAACCAAATTACACCACTAATTTCCAGAGCTCAAGCTAGTGTTATTTGATGTGTCATACAGCCCCCTTCCCATTTAAATAAAATGACTTGAATCCAAAATGGCGGATTTCAAGATGGGGATCATGAATGACATTCAAAGTTGCGGCACCATGTCAAACCTATGTTCCCATCATGACCTTTCAATTTTCCCTTTAATCTTTCAACTTATGAAGGTGTCCAAGGACTTTTGACTCGCCCTGTATAATGAAACCTCCTCCGTATTATTGTTGCAGCGATCGTGAGGGAAAAGATTACATAAATTACAGTGTGCAGAGCTATTTAAACATCATTACTGCATTTATCACGTGAATGCAATGGGAAGAAGCCTTAAAAACTGGTACAACGGGAAAGCATCGTCTGCCATGCTATTTACAGTGGTCTGCAGAACATGAATGTGAATGTAGAATACATTAATGCGTGACCAACTGGAACCAATTATCCGACCCGAAACGTGTCACTCTACAAGTGTGAGGGGCCGTCGGCGTCATGAACTGAGTCTATTCACCTTCTTGGAATACTGGCCTAGTCGGCAGGAGGACCTGGCGGCGCTTGCAAACGCTAACGCTAGCCTCCAGCGGAAGGCCCGATTCCGTATATACATTACTAGAGTTAAAACTGCTACACCACGAAGACGACGTGTTACAAACGCGAAATTTAACCGACAGGAAGAAGATGCTGTGATATGCAAATGATTAGGTTTTCAGAGCATTCACACAAGGTTGGCACCGGTGGCGACACCTACAACGTGCTGACATGACGAAAGTTTCCAACCGATTTCTCATACACAAACAGCAGTTGACCGGAGTTGCCTGGTGAAACGTTCTTGTGATGCCTCGTGTAAGGAGGAGAAATGCGTACCATCACGTTTCCCACTTTGATAGACGTCGGATTGTAGCCTATCGCGATTGCGGTTTATCGTATCGCGACATTGCTGCTCGCGTTGGTCGAGATCCTATGACTGTTAGCAGAATATGGAATCGGTGGATTCAGGAGGGTAATACGGAACGCCCTGCTGGATCCCAACGGACTCTTATCACTAGCAGTCGAGATGACAGGCATCTGATCCGCATGGCTGTAACGGATCGTGCTGCCACGTCTCGATCCCTGAGTCAACAGATGGGGACGTTTGCAAAACAACAACCTTCTGCACGAACAGCTCGACGACGTTTGCAGCAGCATGGACTATCAGCTCGTTGACCAAGGCTGCGGTTACCATTGAAGCTGCATCACAGACAGGAGCGCCTGCGATGGTGTACTCAACGACGAACCTGGGTGTACGAATGGCAAAACGTCATTTTTTCGGATGAATCCAGGTTCTGTTTACAGCATCCTGATGGTCGCATCCGAGTTTGGCGACATCGCGGTGAACGCACATTGGAAGCGTGTATTCGTCATCGCCATACTGGCGTATCGTCCGACGTGATGGTATGGGGTGCCATTGGTTACACTTCTCGGTCACCTCTTGTTCGCATTGACGGCACTTTGAACAGTTGACGTTACATTTCAGATGTGTTACGAACCGTGGTTCTACCCTTCATTCGATCCCTGCGAAACCCTGCATTTCAGCAGGATAATGCACGACCGCATGTTGCAGGTCCTGTACGGGCCTTTCTGGATATAGAAAATGTTCGACTGCTGCCTTGGCCAGCACATTCTCCAGATCTCCCACCAATTGAATACGTCTGGTCAATGGTGGCCGAGCAACTGGCCCGTCACAATACGCCAGTCACTACACTGGATGAACTGTGGTATCGTGTTGAAGCTGCATGGGCAGCTGTACCTGTACACAAAAATGATTCAAATGGCTCTGAGCACTATGGGACTCAACTGCTGAGGTCATTAGTCCCCTAGAACTTAGAACTAGTTAAACCTAACTAACCTAAAGACATCACAAACATCCATGCCCGAGGCAGGATTCGAACCTGCGACCGTAGCGGTCTTGCGGTTCCAGACTGCAGCGCCTTTAACCGCACGGCCACTTCGGCCGGCACCTGTACACACCATCCAAGCTCTGTTTCACTCAATGCCCAGGCGTACCAAAGCTGTTATTGCGGCCAAAGGTGGTTGTTCCGAGTACTGATTTCTCAGGATCTATGCACCCAAATGCGTGAAAATGTAATCACAAGTCAGTTCTAGTATAATATATTAGTGCAATGAGTACCCGTGTATCATTTGCATTTCTTCTTGGTGTAGCAATTTTAATGGCCAGTAGTGTATTATGCTACTGACAGGGAAAGAATATCTACATTCAAGACTATCTCCAGGAATAGCCGCAGCACACGATCCCATCAACCCGAGAGTACCGCACCACGAAGTTCAACAACTGACATACGTGCGTGGGTGTGAGTTGTGGGTGTGCCGTACAGCGGGTGCCCCATTCGCTGCTCATGGCAGGTGTGCAGCCCCAAAACGGCGATCGTAGGACAGCGCAGGGCGCCCGAGGGAGAGAAAGTTGGCCTTGGCGGCCATTCCGCTAAAGAGCGCCCGATCCCGGCCATCCATCCACATCGGGGCCTTCCTCCGGGGTCAGGGACACCGCCGGCCTAAGGGGGAAATTGCTCGCTAACGAAGTTATTGTTCGGTTCGGCCTCACGGCGCGCCGTGGGGACCTGCTGGCTGCGGCACGGCCGAGATTGCTTTCGTTTCCCGGAGGACGTAATTCGATAAGACCGCCGGACAGGGGCGAACGGCCGCGAGTCCGGCGTCCCTCCTGTGCCCACGGCACGGATCCCCGGGCAAGGGTTGCCAACACTGACTCACGCGCCGGCCAGGCCGCCCGACCGCTAAGCTAATCCCAGGCCGCCCCCACCCCCCAATTGGCTAATGGCCGCAATGAAGTTAGCGCCCCCGAACTGGTGGCGCTACGGCGGCCATATTGCGGCCGGCCGTCGTGAAGCGAAAGGGCGACATCTTCCTCTGGCCAATAGTAGGAGCATCGTTGGTGGGTTGGTCGTGGGTTGGGGGGGGGGGGGGGAAAGCTTCTGGGCCACAAAGTTAACGTCATCCTCGACTGAGTTTCGTTCTGGTCAGCTCAGGAAATCCCATTTTACCTATCTCTTAGCTGTCTCGGAGTTGTAAAGAATCTCGTCCCGTTTCTTGATTGTTTCGAATAGAATAACCGAAACAGCATTCATCGGTGATAGGAGAAGGTTGCTACTGACTGGCCACTTAATGGAAACGTGTAATAAAACCTCAGATGTTGTAATAAACACTTCATTTACATTGCACCTTGAAATTACCTTCTGTATTTCTCTACAGTGGACACAGAAGCCATAAACATTCACATCTGTTAATGAGAGAGACTGACGGAAACAAATTACAACACCAATTAAATAATTAATGTAAAGCAATCCGTCTTCAGCCCAAGAGAGGTCCACCTTGACCATCCGACTGCCGTGTCATCCTCGGTGGATGATGCGAATGGGAGAGGACAGCACACCGCTCTCGCAGTCGTTATGATGGTATTCTTGACCGAAGCCGCTGCTATTCGGTCGAGTAGCTCCTCAATTGGCATCACGAGGCTGAGTGCACCCCGAAAAATGGCAACAGCGCACGGCGGCCTGGATGTTCACCCATCCAAGTGCCGACGACGCCCGACAGCGCTTAACTTCGGTGATCTCACGGGAACCGGTGTATCCACTGCGGCAAGGCCGTTGCCAAAAGTAAGTAATGTAGAAAATGAAATTTCGGGAAAAAATTTGTCTATGTTACATATTCAAGTGAGGTCATCAGTCCTCTAGAACTTAGAACTACTTAAACCTAACTAACCTAAGGACATCACACACATGCCCGAGACAGGATTCGAAACTGCGACTGTAGCGGTCACGCGGTTCCAGACTGTAGCGCCTAGAACCGCTCGGCCACCGCGGCCAGACAAGTGATTAACATTGCAGGATCACAGGTTAATGTAAGCGCGAGATAGGGCATTCCAAATGTGAACTGTTGGTACATTAGTAGCCAATGCATTCGTCAGAATGTTGACTACAAGCAAGCAAACGTGATGTATTGTGTCCTGCATGTGTCGGATGTCAGTTTGTGGGATGGAATCCCTAGCATGTTGCACTTGATCGGTCAGATACAAGGACGGTTAATGGTGGTTATGGATGACGCTGGAGTTATCGTCCGATGATGTTCCAAATGTGCTCGCCTAGAGACAGGTATGGTGCTCGTGCAGCCCAAGGCACCGTCTGAACACTCTGTAAAGATGTTGGGCTACAACAGCGGTATGTGGACAAACGTTCATGAATAGCAGCACAACAGATCGAATCACCAGATGGACATACAGTTTTGCAGTCAGGGTGCGTAATATAACCATTAAAGTGCTGCTGCTGTCATACGAAGTCGCCCCCTAGGCAATAGCTCCATGTGTAGGTTCAGTGTGTGCAGAACGCAGGCAGGTAGGTTGCAGTCCCTCAGCCTGACTCCTCCTAATCACAAGCAGCCATCCCTGGCACCGAAGCAGAACCGGCTTGCATCAGAAAACATAAAAGACCTCCAGAAGACACAACAGATATCCACCATGCTCTCTCTTCAAATGGTTCAAATGGCTCTGAGCACTATGGGACTTAACACCTGAGGTCATCAGTCGCCTAGAACATAGAACTACTTAAGCCTAACTAACCTAAGGACATCACACACTGTAAGTAGGCTGTTTATGTTTTCTTATTGGCAACGTTACGTAGCGCTCAATATGAAAATCACTGGCTGTGCTGTGTGCAGTCTGTGGCTAGTTTGCATTGTTGTCTGCCATTGTAGTGTTGGGCAGCAGCAGCTGGCTGTGAACAGCGCGTAGCGTTGCGCAGTTGGAGGTGAGCCGCCAGCAGTGGTGGATGTGTGGAGAGAGATGGCGGAGTTTTGTAATTTTTCATGAACTGGTATATTTATATATGATGATATCAAGGTAAATACATTGTTTGTTCTCTATTAATATCTTTCATTTGCTAACTATCCCTATCAGTAGTTAGTGCCTTCAGTAGTTTGAGTCTTTTATTTAGCTGGCAGTAGTGGCGCTCGCTGTATTGCAGTAGCTTGAGCAGCGAAGATTTTTGTGAGGTAAGTGATTTGTGAAAGGTATAGTTTAATGTTTGTCGTTGCGCTAAAAATATTGTGTGTCAGGTTAAGCACAGTCGTGTCTCACATTTTGCGCTACAGGACACGTATTTGAGTCATTAATTTTGTACTTAAAACATTTATTTTTAAAGATTTTTGAATTACAAAGAAAGTTTTCAGTGATACATTTCATTTCATTGCTGTAATCTGTAACACCTGAGGGTATAATTACATTAATCCTCAGGGGGGTACACGCTTACTTTGTGTACCATGTGTTTGGCAAGCACAAGGAGCCCTAGCTAATATGGTATTTGCTTATACAACTTTACACATCGGTACCATATTTCTCTAACACACAAATTACACAGCTATCTGATCATTTAACTGAGAGATAAACATGTTTTTTACTACATCAGTGACAGATGTTTACGCAATTACACCGTTGGATAACTTCACACTTATGAAACTGTATTTTGTCTGTACTTTGTAAACTGTTCATATTTTTTCGGAATCATTGTGATACTATGAGAGCTTTGAATGATGTATTTGGTATGAGATCATGATTTTTAAAGTACGTTTGAGGCAGCTGACACTTTTGACATGAGCAGAGAATTATTTTAGGCTTAGAAATTATTGGAGGAAGTTACGACGATTTTGAGATTTGACTGAAGTGTTATGATGTTATTATTACGACGACGATGTGTATTATGTTGTTGAGGAATGTTTATTATGCTACGTATTTCTCATGATGAAATATTGAAGAAGTGTCGACGAATATGTATATGTATAATGAGGTAAGGAATAATGAGTAGTGTTTAGGGACTCTGATTTATGAAAAGGATGTTGGAAACCAAGAAACGTACTTTAAGAGTTATGAAATGTGTGACTGTATCACAATGCTGACCAATATTTTTTTTTGGACACTTATATTTATAGGATTTTGTTTCTACAGATTTGCAACGCTAATTCTTGACCTGTGAAATATTTTTATGTGCGACTGTGTCTGTAGCGGAAACTGCTGTCGTAAATATTTCCGTAAGAAAGTTAACGGACCACCTACACATAATGCGTCGTGGGCACCCAGCTGTGTCAGACGCCTGGAGAAAAAGCCATTAGCGCGTGCCTTTCAGAGCACAGGAAAACACCTGGAGAACAAGCCATTAGGGTGTGCCTTTCATCGCTTATGCGACACCCTCGTTACTTGAAAACATATGATTACTCGCACTTTGTGCTAATTGCTGAAATGCTTATGAATTGATGGGAAATATTCGTACATCTGCACACCTGATTATGACAAGTGTCTTTCTATGAGAGTTGAGAGCTACTGACTTACGAAATGCCACATAGCTATTGAATGATGTTTTTATGCTTTGGTTTGCGTAATTGCTTATTTCATTTGACATCTGTTTTCCAGCTGTGTTGCAGCATTGGTTTCATAAAATAAAATTAAATGCATTTGCTAATGTGAACACTTTCTGTCAACAGATCTATTAAATAATTATTTTATGATCCACATTCTTTAAAAAAGGAGCACTTGGAAAGGAAAGAACAATAAGAAGGAACTAGTAACTGCATTCATAATTTTCTTTTCAAGTAATTGGTAACTTTTTGGTAGAATAACTTCTTGTGGTGCACCACTTTAATTACATAGACATTAAGATGTGAATATACATTTCCCTTATCTGCATTGTTGTTTAGTGTAATATTTTTTCTGCTTGCGCTATGTCATGTTTAGGTATAAGTTGCTGCTGTTTGCCAGGCATAGTGTTATTGAATTTGACTTTTGCTCATTTATGCTGCTAGCTTTGCCAATTTGCATTTTTTGCATTGCTGTTTGTGTTGATTTGTTATGTGATGCTGCATTGCCTCGTCCCTTAGTTTAGCATCTGAGCTCAGTAGATTTAAGTTAGCTTAAGAGGGGGTAGCCTCTAAGAGAATGAGTTGCGATGAATTGGAAGAAATGCATTGAGAAAACAGGTTTAGGTAGGATTTTCTTGGAAAATAAATAATGAGGTAAGAAATATGTGAACATATAAATACAGAAAGCATGCTTTGATAGGATTTTTTTGGTCGAAACAAATGTTGAAATAAGACGAAAGATCTGTGGAATGAAGTTTTGGGTTGGACTGCAGTACCAAATGTTACACTGAAAACGAACCCTGTCCTTTCCTATTGGTGTTATCCCACTATGTGTTTGTGTACCCTTGAGTATTTGTTTTCTTCCTGTCTCTGTGTACTGTTTCATAGAATTTTTTTCTCTTCTAATACTAAGCTATATTCACTATGAGGAGGAATACTGTTATCCTCAAATATAAGTTGCATTAATAATATGTTATTTTCTTTGTAAAGTTGTTTACAATTCTGTTCTGTTTCAATGTTCATGTGTGAAATTAATGTTTCGAAAACTATTCTCATTATTTTATGTATGTACTTATGTCACTATTTTTGTAACACTCATGTATATGTTTATTTCTATTCTTTTGTAAAGCCTGTACTACAAATGTTATCTGTATTATTATGTTTTTAATGATGTATTTTGTACCTTTGTAATTGTATTCTTATGTTATAAAATTGTAATTGTCACCAGTTCATGACATTATTAACTTGTTAGTTACATTTCACTGCACACGTTTCTGTTGGTCATAGTATGTGGACAATATATGAGAAGTAGGGACTGTTAGTGTTTGCACGTGTGTTAATAACTCAGCAAGGGACTGGATAACACCATTGCTGGATCTAAGGACAATTCCAGAAACTTTGTGAGTGCACAAGTGGTGGTTTATGGACTTGCTATATTCTCCGCAAGACTCTTCGATGGTGAATGTGCACCTGCACAATCGCAACAGATGGCTGCTGGCCATTTCTACAAGGACTGCAGTGGGTCTGCACCTCTGGTGGCCCACCAATACCACAATCTCTACCAGGACTACAGTGGGTCTGCTCTGTGATGACCTACCTACCAATATTCTTCCAAACTACGACTGACTCTGCTGTGGGTTTACTCTGTTGTGGCCCATTACCTGCATGCATGTCGAGAGTCAGCACTGTCTTTCCATTGGAAGGACAACACTACTTCTTCAAGACTGCATGGAAATCCACTACTTCTGTGTGCATTTTCTTTTACTGCTCAGACTTTGAGAAAAACACTGCTATTCTCCTGTTATGTACGATTAGGACTGTCTTTATGGACTGTGAGACAATTTTAGCTTTTGACCAAGATTGTATCAATAAGTGTGTGCATTTGATTTCTTTGTTATTGTAATTATGAAAAGAAAAATTTTTGTCAAATCTGTATTGGCCAGTGCCCAACACCATTTGTAAAAATTTTTTGTGGGGAGCATGGGGGCTATGTAAGTAGGCTGTTTATGTTTTCTTATTGGCAACGTTACGTAGCGCTCAATATGAAAATCACTGGCTGTGCTGTGTGCAGTCTGTGGCTAGTTTGCATTGTTGTCTGCCATTGTAGTGTTGGGCAGCAGCAGCTGGCTGTGAACAGCGCGTAGCGTTGCGCAGTTGGAGGTGAGCCGCCAGCAGTGGTGGATGTGTGGAGAGAGATGGCGGAGTTTTGTAATTTTTCATGAACTGGTATATTTATATATGATGATATCAAGGTAAATACATTGTTTGTTCTCTATTAATATCTTTCATTTGCTAACTATCCCTATCAGTAGTTAGTGCCTTCAGTAGTTTGAGTCTTTTATTTAGCTGGCAGTAGTGGCGCTCGCTGTATTGCAGTAGCTTGAGCAGCGAAGATTTTTGTGAGGTAAGTGATTTGTGAAAGGTATAGTTTAATGTTTGTCAGGGCCATTCTTTAGTAGGAAATTTTGAAAGTCAGATTGCGTTGCGCTAAAAATATTGTGTGTCAGGTTAAGCACAGTCGTGTATAAATTGTTCAAAGGGGACGTTTCAACACATCCATGCCCAAGGCAGGAGTCGAACCTGCGACCGTAGCGGTCGCGCGGTTCCAGACTGATGCGCCTAGATCCGCTCGGCAACTACGGCAGGCGCTCTCTCTTCACTCCAGCCGCCTGGCTCGAGGCTGTGTTTGAGGTAAAAGATTTGTAACAGTTCGTTGTGTCACTGTGGTGCCAAGTACTGCTCAAATTGCTGCTGCAGATGCATTACGATGCGCCAGGGTCATACATCGAACACGACGGTCATCCCTCTCTTTAGTTTCACATGGCCGACCAGAACCCGGTCATCTTGCAATCGCACATTCTCGTGACCACGGCTGCCATCGATCATGTATTGTGGTTACATTCCTGCCACGTCTTTGTGCAGTGTCGTGGTAGGAACATCCAGCTTCTCGTACTCTGTTACACGACCTCGTTCAAACTCAGTGAGGTGTTGATAATAACGTTTTCGACGCCTTAAAGGCATTCTTGACTATCATCAACTCCAATCTCAGACGTAAACAGCTCTTACATCCGTTACAGCGTGTATTTAAAGCAAACCTGCTTTGCATGCTCATAGCGGTGCTACTAGTGGCAGTCTTATGCAACTGGCGTGAAATTAGAATTGACATCATCTTTCAGATGAAGAAACACGCCTAAAAACGTACGGTCATGTCACATAACTACTTGTTGGTGTTGCGATTTAATGTATCAGAAAAATTAAATACATGTGTCATCAGCGCATTCATCGGGACTGGTTTCCTTCATTCAGCCAGGCAATTCCCGTGAGTGGGGGTAGTAGCTGTTAAATATTACAGACCTCTAAATAAGTGACACTATATTTTATATTTTTACTGGCGTATTTTTTGCTACCATCTGGAATCGAATGAGACGTATTCAAATCGAACGAGGCTAAAAGAAGAAATGTCGCCCTTGAAGCTAAAAAAAGAAGAAATTCTACTGATTATTAAAACACTCACAAACCATTAGAGAACAATTAATGAAAACTATTAGTTAAATTTTATTCACAGTGGTCTTCTTAGGCATAAGTTACACAGAATTCGAGGTGGTTCATTCAAGGTAACTCGCACTGCAGTGCTTAACAACACACAGCCTCAGTCAACAGCAGTTAACTTAATGTTGTGAATATGACAAAATGGTGCGAATTGCACTTTCTGGACATTGGTATAAGCATCATCAATTTATAAAACTTTTTATAAATTGTTCAGCTAAATCTTGGCGCTTGGTAACAGAATTATTTACATCTTTGGTATGTCAATAAACCGTAGACCAGTGATGTATTCATTGTGTTATTCCTAGTTATGACACAATAAGAAATGGCGACAAGCCAGCAACTATCTACATTGGCAGCTGTACTGACGCAACTTAGTTATCAGCAGGACGAGAACCAGAAGCGGCTACTGAACACCCTTCAACCACTCCTACAAAGCGTATTGCAGAAACAATCAACACAGTAAGTGCCGGCTTTTTCTTCCTTTGATAAGGCTTTAGAGGACTGGGAAGCCTACGAATCAAGAATACTGGAACGTTTCCACGTAATCAAAGTAACTGACACCAGTCTCATAAAATCTTTGTTTTTGTCATGGCCAAAACGTAAGATTTACCGGCTACTGTGTAAACTGGCCCCCTTATCTAAGCCTTAAGAGCTCACCTTTCCAAATATTCATTCGTTGCTGACTACATATTACCAGCGGCATACAAGTGTTATTTCCTCCCGGGTAGCATTTTACCGTTGCAAGAAACAGCCAAACCAGACTCATAGAGAACAGGCGGCAGAGTTACAAGTTTTAGGGTGAAAATGTCATTTTGTTATCCTTAAAAGTAAGGAGTCATATGCAGGAGGAATGATCAGGGACATGACCATCTGGGGCACTCCAGACAGGGATTTCCAACACGAGGCACTTCAACTCGAAGACTTGTCATTAAACAAAGTTTTGGACTTAGCACAAAGCTCCGAAGTGAGCCGAGCAGCATGCAAGAAACTGGAGTCGTGGATCGACATAACAGCCGTCGATATAAAAACATCCGACCCAGCAGCCAATGGCCACACTAATGTCGATTTGGACGTAGTAACCGTACAGGCAGGATGCCTTACCATTAACCAACAACGTCCTCCACCCTGCTCCAGCCGATCAAACTGATCTTGGGTATCGAAACGATTGACATCACGTCCGGATTGTTTTAAGAAACATCAACGTGAAGACTGTCCTGACAGATGTGTCTATTGCCAAAACTGTTTTGCCACTTAGCTTCTGTATGTTGTAAGTCTCGTCAGGCAAGACAGCCTCCTGGCCAACAGATGAATGTTAATCTGGTAACCACTATATACCATCAAGAGACGTCCAATAAGCTTTCCGTAGAAGTGAAAATCGCACACAAACCAGTCCAATTACAAGTAGACACCGGCGCAGCCGTGACCATTCTGAATTACGGTACCAATTTGAAACTTGGAGCTCTTTCCTTGCAAGAAACAAAGAGGCGTCTAAAATGGTTCAAATGGTTCTGAGCACTATGGGACTTAACTTATGAGGTCATCAGGCCCCCAGAACTTAGAACTACTTAAACCTAACTAACCTAAGGACATCACACACATCCATGCCCGAAGCAGGATTCGAACCTGCGACCGTAGCGGTCGCGCGGTTCCAGACGTAGCGCCTAGAACCACTCGGGCACCCCGGCCGGCAAAGAGACGTCTAACGGCGTATAATTAACATACCATCCCAGTCAAGTAGAATTGTCAAACACATCACAATGTAACCCTTAACATTACCTTCTTAGTCGTTAACACCTATTCCACTAAAATCTTATTTGCACTTGACACTCTTTTCAGAAATTCGTATTTTCAATGGACGATGATGTTCCGTACTCGGACCTAGACACACTTCGCCACGATTATGAGGACACGTTCACCCCGGAACTCGGCACCGCAACGGATTTTGAGGCACACATCGCACTGAAACGCAATACACGGCCCCGGTACTTTAGGCACAGTGCGAAAGCCATCGCGGACGATCCGCCTGTCTGGCGATTTTAAAGTAACTGTCAGTGCCCAACCAGAGGTTGCGCCATATCCTATTCCTTAGCCGGAAGAATTACTGTCAAAAGTAAAAGGTGGAAAGTTCTTCTCTAAAACAGACCTCGCAGATGGATACTTCCAACTTCCTCTTGGTACAGAATCTCAACAGTTTGTTGCACTTAACACGCCGAAGGGGTTTTATTGTGTAAACGCCTAATGTTTGGTATAACAAGTGCCCCCGCCATGTTTCAACGGTCTTTGGAACAATTAGTATTCTAAGTGGATGAATGCATTAACTATTTAGACGACATTATTGTAACAGGGAGAACCACGGGGGAACATCTTCGCAACCCGAAATCTTTATTCAGCGTCTTGAGGGAGGCTGGCCTAAAATGCAAGAAAGAAAGACGTTGTTTTTCCAGGCTGAGATTGAGTACCTCGGCCACACCATTTCCAGCATGGGCATTCGTCCTCTGGATAAACATGTGGAAGCCATAATCAAACTTCCCAGACCAACAACGCTTAAGCTACTTCTTTCCTTTCTGGGGAAGATGTCGCATTACTGGAAGTTCTTACCTGCAGCAGTAACATAAACCGCCCCCTTGACCTAGGTACGCAAAACAGGGATGCCTTTCCAATGGACACCAGCTTGCGAGCGTGCCTTCCACAGGTTGAAATCCCATTTGTTAACGGCCTCGTGCTTCGCACGTATTGATCCATCAAAGCAGACAGTTATTGCAACGGAAGCATCTGATACAGGCGTCTGAGCAGTCCTGGCACACCGGCATGCGGATGGCTCTGAGCACCCTGAGGACTATGCATCCAAAACATTGACTCACACCCAACGCAGGTACTCCCAAGTATAAAAGGAAACGCTGGCCATCATCTTCGCGTTAAAGAAATTCCACGTTTTTGTTTATGGCACAAAATTTCACCTGGTCACAGACCTTAAACCGCTGATCTCCATCTTCAGTCCAGGAGCGAAGATTCCAGACAGGACTGCTCACGGCCTCCAGCGCTGGACTTTATTTTTGGCGCGCTTCCACTATGCGATTCACTTCCGCGACACTACTGAGCGTGCCAAGGCTGATGCCCTCTCCCGCCTTCCATGGGGCACAATCCAGAGTTCGAAAAAGAAGAAATTATGTGTTTTCACATCGATGAAGAAGCAGAAGCCGCCATAGATTCTTTCCCCATTACCAGCTCCCGGGTCGAAGACGCAACCGGTAGCGACGAGGTACTCCAACAAGTCCGGAATCACATACTTATGGATGGCCCGGACGACAACCTCCCAAGACTTCCCGTCATCCCATCAATTCTTTAATGCTCGCCATCAGCTCATGTTGATCGATGGGGTAATTCTGCTCGTTTCGGACGAGGGACACACACGCGTAGTCATTCCTTATTCTTTAAGTTGGCACTGCCTGCAACTATTACACGAGGGTCACTTGGGGTCTCCCGAACTAAACTCCTGGTTCGAAGGTTCCCTAACTGGCCAGGCATGAATCAAGAGATTGAATGACTCACGGAAATGTGCCCATTCTGCCAAAGCCAACAGGCAGCCCCATGACATTAATTTGCATTAACTTGCTTCTTGGCAACCATGTCCTCGTCCTTGGGAGCGAGTAAACATTGATTTTGCCGGACAAGTGTTTAACGCCATGTTCTTGATAGTGGTTGATGTTTACTCCCGATTTCCGTACGTGGTCTGATGCAACGCCACGTCAACCACCAACACCATCATAGCCTTAGAGAAGGTTTTGGCGATTGAGGGTCTGCCGGAAGTGCTCGTAACTGATAATGGTCCACAATTCAGAGAGAAATTTCGTGATTTCTGTACCCAGCATGGCAATCGCTACATTCCAACACCCCCCATCCATCCAAAATCGAATGGAGAAGCCGAGAGGATGGTCCGCGCAGATGAAGAAATACCTTCAAGATCACTCCACCGATGCATCACTAACTTTTTTTGAGCAGTTACAGGTCCATCCCCATCAGAGACAAAAGTCCCGTGGAACTTCTCCACAGACGGCAGCCCCAGACCCTCTTGAGCCTGCTCATGCCAACGCCACGGCCAGCACCTCCACGGCTTGCTTCCAAGTTCCGTCCTGGAATCTTGGTATGGGTGAAAGAATTTGGTCGGCAGCCAGCCTGGATTCTGGGAACAATGGTACAGCACCGGGGTCGGAAGGTCTTCAGGGTGTAGCTTCGGGACCGGGAGGTTCTGCAACATGCCGATGAACTTCGTCCTCGACTAGTTTCTCAACAGTTTTTTTCCGTTCCCCTCTCCGCACCACCATTACCAGTCACCAAGTTCCCATCCTACCCCAAGCCACCCAGCCAGTGTAACACCACACTTATATGTGCCTTTTGCGCAGAGCCAGATGACCAGCACCACACCCCAACAAGTGCGACTTACCCCGGACATCCCCCAATTTCAGAGGCTGCCCTACCCGGATAATGGGATGTCGCCAGGTCACCAACCACGAGTAATTCCGGATGAAGATGAAGAAATACCGCTGGCTCCTCCTGCTCCACCTTCTCTGCTGCTGAGTTCCACACCATACAACCTTCGCCCCCAGGCTGGGGCAGTTTCGTCTGTAGACTCCTGTGCGCCGAGTCACCAACGCCGCTGAGGACTCGGAGGAAGACCCCATGGATCTGGCGTTCATTCGCAGCAGATGTTTCCCCTCTTCCCCAAGGGAAGAGGGGTGTAGTATCCAACACAATTAAATCTCCACACTGATCAGAGGTGCGCTCCATTACCCGCGGCCGAGAAATGCATCTTTGTTACACATTTGTAACTGTGAATTTTTGTTTATCCTTGGGCATGAAAGCTGTCTGAGGCTGAATTGCGTATATTCGAAACCGTCAAAATTACTTTTTGAATACAGTAACCTAAAACTAATTTGTGTCTGGCTGCTGTAGACCATCGACTATTTAAATCCCCATGTGTTTCCTTTCTCTCATCGTGCATTCTCTTTTTGTATAATGTATGTCTTAAGTAGAGCCATATCCGATACACACAAAAAAGTTTGACTCGACTCTCAATCCCACGAGTGTTACTCGCAATGTGTACTTTTGGCCCGCATTTTTTCCACGAGTCGGACTCGTCAGGGTACGGCAAGGGATTAAATAAATGGATCAGCTGTCTTGGCAGTTGGAGTTTCCCTTCGAGCAGTGACCTTGGAGACAGCGGACTCCTTCTCGCGCTTTTTGTATGTCTAATACCAGAATAGATGATACTAACAGGGGACGTAGTGGAAGCTACATACAAGCACCAGATAAACAGTTAAAGGAGTGGGTGTTTACTGATCGCCAAGAAAGGATAAAATACGCTGTAGCCATGATATACTTCGGAATGAAATCAACACACAGTTCTGCATTACTCGGCGCTACCGTTTTCCTCTGTAGGAGAAATTAACAACAGTAAAACACTATAATGTAAATGGTAGACTGTCCAGTCTTTAGAGCGCGGTATTCAGTGTAAAGAAATGAATAATTTTAAGCGTTTCAGACCCCCTGGCTACAACCGCGTGCATTAATTTTTACTGCGTGTTAGCTGCAAGAAAGGTGTTTTTACCAATACAAACAGAGGTAGACATTTTGAATGTTCAACCTTTTCATCATGCGGCAAGTGCTGCCAACTGTTGGGCATCACTATGAAAATATCACCAAGTCGATGTAGCAGTTCACACCACAATACACGGATGTCGTTGGCTCGCCATATTTCACTGTTTAACTAAATATTGTTATTGTTATTTTTCATGGTAACTATTTATCATTTCACTATTTATTAAAATACATAACATTTTGTGATTAGTTATTTTAGTTGATAAAATGAAGCTGAGTATACACAGTATGTCTTGCATCAAAAATCATTTAAAAAAATCACCTACGAGTAGTACCACATGAAGAAAAATTTACCTTCCTTCAGAAAAAATTCATATCTGAAAGGGTTAAGTAAATTAGAAGACAGGATGTGGTTAGCCGCGAGAAATGTCGAATACCGGCGCAAACGTGGCAACGCGACCGTGCTTACCACGTCATTATCGTCGAATGCGTGATTTGGGAAGCTTGTGGCACAAGCCACTTCAATGTCAAATAAATATAGCGGTGAATTATGCATTAATATCTGTAACGAAGTGACACCTGCTAAGAGCTACAACGGAGTAAGATCGGGGAACGTCTATTCGTGGTTTCATGGACCCGGACGCAGCACGGCAGTATGCCTGCTCCTAGAGAATCTAGCTCCAATAGCCACGTTTAACGGCAGTCTCAGTGAAGACAGTTTCTGCGGATTCTGGCCGTCGGGGTGAATGGACTTCTTGGTGTTTGTGGGTTGAGTAACCTATCGTTTCGCCACAACAACCGCGGCAGAATCTGCGTCCACTTCAGCGTCGGCGTGTATGCAGCAGAAATCTGAACGCAGCTCTCCGAATATTACTGATTTGCGCCATCTTGTGGCTCTCAGAATTTAACTGATCAGCGAATATTAAAAATGATCCGCCCCTGCCATCCGATGGTCCTTTACTCAAGCAACGCATTGGTTGGTCCAAGAGGCTAGGTGAAATTGATATTAATGTACAAATCTGCCGACTAAGTTTATCGACTTGTCAATTAATTACGCAACAGCCCGTGACTAATGTCGTTTGAATCGTAATTAAGTGTATCATATTAATTTCTGATGAGACACATGTTTACTACGTATTTATACCGTGTTAATGTTCAAAAATGGTTCAAATGGCTCTGAGCACTATGGGACTTAACATCTGTGGTCATCAGTCCCCTAGAACTTAGAACTACTTAAACCTAACTAACCTAAGGACATCACACACATCCATGCCCGAGGCAGGATTCGAACCTGCGACCGTAGCAGTCACGCGGCTCCGGACTGAGCGCCTAGAACCGCGAGACCACCGCGGCCGGCCCGTGATAATGTTATAAAATTTCACGGATGATGGAAAAGGGTAAATATATCAGTTTGAGGTTACGTCCCCGGTCTGGAAACGAAAAGAAAATCGTTCTGATACATCTGGAAGTGGAATACATGTACCGTACTGTTGTTGCTAAGGTTATATGTTAGGCAGCTTTCGGAGTATGTAATACGTACCATAAAATGTCCAATAAACATGGACTCTAAAATGCGTATCTTATGAGCTATGAAGATTTGTTCATCTTCGCTACTGTGAAACACATCTGTATTGAGCAAGTGCTCAAGGCTTTTGTGGTAGCGCATTTTAGAGCCCGTATCCACTGGACATTTTAGTAGAAAAAAATGCATTTTGACCGTCATTTCTAATACAATAAAACATGTTGCCATCATGGCCGTCAAACTAGAACAGCATGTTCCACTGTCCGCTGCGTGTCCTTACCTATTGCAAGACGTCACATCCACCTACCACAGAGGGTGCGTTTCAGTATTCTACAAGCACTTTAAGTATATACATACGGCCCAGTTGATTACATTTGCAAGAAGCTTGGTTATTGCATTATTACACTAAAACGTGGGTGTCACCTGGATCCTGCTGACGCTCTCGATCGCATACGCCTGCCAAGTGGTTACCTCTTCACATGCTACAAGGGTCTTACCAGCAAACTCCTCGTCTGATACCTAGGAAATACTGACTCATACGATGAATCACACTCTTTGCATGCTACATGTGTCTTACCAACTAAGACCTCATGAGAATCTGTTGAGATCTGATAAATTACACTATTCAAATGTTCTCATGGAAAGAAGTGTAACGAAGTTAACTCATACGTTGATCTGAACACGTTAGACGCTCTGTAGCACTTTTGGACGATGCTTTCCAGACACGTTCTTCCATGGATCCTCTAAGATTCATCAAGAAGTCCCGTTTCATTTTAAGACATCACGTACATTGCACATTGCATAAAATACAGTTAACGTGGACCCTTCATTGACTCTGAAATCTAAACAGGGAAAATGAAGTGTCACTGCATCACTGCTTGGCCATAAACATGTATATATCGTACTACACGAGCCACTGCACAGGGCTGAGAAAACTTCGTATCAATATTAGTGATTTTCTGCTGTTACGAGTCAGTTTATGTTCAGACTGTCACATAACCTACTTTCACAATATAATATGCAGATTCTAATAGTCAGTATAGTCAATTCTCTAACGCTGCATGATTGCACTGCTAATTAGTTCTTCTTCTCCTTTCTTCTAAAAAATGGTTTAAATGGCTCTTAGCACTATGGGACTTAGCTGCTGTGGTCATCAGTCCCCTAGAACTTAGAACTACTTAAACCTAACTAACCTAAGGACATCACACACATCCATGCCCGAGGCAGGATTCGAACCTGCGACCGTAGCAGTCGCGCGGTTCCGGACTGCGCGCCTAGAACCGCGAGACCACCGCGGCCGGCTCCTTTCTTCTCAATAAGGTGAGGAAGACCTGTTATTTTCGCAGTCTTCAGGGCTTTCGCAGTCTTCAGGGAAATTTAATTAGAAGCACCGGAGTGTTATGAAATTGTTTGGTGCTTAAACACGTCTCCACACAGGTAAAGAGCACCGAAATGGCAGTCTCTCACGCCTGCACAGCAGGAGCTATGTGGGGGCAGACTGCCTTCCATATATACTACATTGTGAGAGACGCTAAAAGAAATCCTTTTCACCAGATACGACCTGTTGGTCAGGAGAGCACACAGAGATTTAGACCAAGGGACCAGCTGTTGGACATTGGCGTGCCATGAAGGAATGTTCGTTTAAATCTCAGTAAAGGGGTCTGTGATTCGCTTTTTTAGGTAGAAGGCGCGTTTTCCAGTGTGTGACTATCTGCAATAACTGTGGTTGGCCATGGCTAGAAATGGGAGAGATTTTCTGCTTTCTGTCCCATGACACACCATTACTGTTTAACCACGACAGAATCCATTAAACTAGGGAATTGTTAAATTTGTTTATAAAATTAATATTGTTTGGAATTGGCAAGGTCTGCTGGAATTGGCCGACGGGATTGTGACACTGGCAGAATCAACAGTTTTCTGGAGAAAAGTCAGAGACACACTTGTGGTAAGGACATCAAGGAGTAAACTTCCTTCAGGGATGCCATCAAGAACACGCGCTTCACCTTAGATAGTCATAGCAGATATTCACAAAGACAGATGTCTCCGAGTTAGAGAAAGATACACTAGCTAAGCTGACCCAGAATTTCCAGTGTTACTGCAGCCGCCTTCCACACTCGCATCATTTAAGGGTGGTAAGATTGATGCATCCAGTGAAGCGAGGGTGATGCGAAGCTAGTTAATGTGCAACAGGGCTTTGTTGCACAGATTTAACTTTCACACACAGATAGTAGCACCCCTCATGCACTTAGCTGAAAGTATTGGTTTTGTTCTTACTTTTCCGGAGATCTTTCTTCAAACCACTAAGCATTTTCACAGTCATTGGCCTTGTCCATGGTATGTTTCCACATTACGCTTGTTCTAGGCACCTCAGTCTGGAACCGCGTGACCGCTACGGTCGCAGGTTCGAATCCAGCCTCGGGCATGGATGTGTGTGATGTCGTTAGGTTAGTTAGGATTAAGTAGATCTAAGTTCTAGGGGACTGGTGACCACAGATGTTAAGTCCCATAGTGCTCAGAGCCATTTGAACCATATTACGCTTTCATATATCTGCTCACATGTGTCAAGGCTATAATTCATATTTGAAAACTGTTTTCCACTTATTAAATGCTTATATGATTGAACCAGAAGGTAAATCATTATGTTTCATGTTCCAGAGTTTCGAGTTTTTATCGAGTAGGCGTGACAACGGGCATAGATCGAATCCAGACACTAGGATCTTAACAAGTCCATACAGTCTACGTGAGGAAAAGTTATTTTGCAATGAGTCGCATTAGCGTCTTGTATGTGACTTTGAGATTTCCACTGCCGGCCGCTGTGGCGAAGCGGTTTTAGGCACTTCAGTCCGGAACCGCGCTGCTTCTGCGGTCGAAAAAAAATGGTTCAAATGGCTCTGAGCACTATGGGACTCAACTGCTGAGGTCATAAGTCCCCTAGAACTTAGAACTAGTTAAACCTAACTAACCTAAGGACATCACAAACATCCATGCCCGAGGCAGCATTCGAACCTGCGACCGTAGCGGTCTTGCGGTTCCAGACTGCAGCGCCTTTAACCGCACGGCCACTTCGGCCGGCTTCTACGGTCGAATCCTGCCTCGGGCATGGATGTGTGTGGTGTCCTTAGGTTAGTTAGGTTTAAGTAGATCTAAGTCTAGGAGACTGATGACCTCAGGTCTTAAGTCCCATAGTGCTTAGAGCCATTTGAATCACCTTTGAGATTTCCATTACAGATGCACCACAGTTTCCTAAACCCCTTCGAACTACAAATACAAGTCTTTGAATGGTTTTCCCTGATAAAGCATTTACATGTTATCCCATTTCATATTGTAACAGTCCGGGCATGTATGTCTTCCTTTTATTCCCAACAAAATATTAATTTTAAAGGGTAAGCTACCAAAATATTAATTTCAACCTGTTGCTAAGTGGTGAGAGAAGGGCAAGAAGTGGGGAAAAGCCCTTAATGATTTTGGTAAAAAATTTATTCACCCTATGAGCAAATAATGTCCACGCCAGGACCCAATTTCGATTTCGAGGGTATACAATACCCAGAGGAAAGATCGTATGTGGAGGAGGAGTGGAACAAAGGGATGATTGTAAGAGGTTCAGACTCGGAAAACCGCCACTGCATTGCAGAAACAAGAAAATTGTATTTTGGACTTTTATTTGTTGTTGCGTAAGGCTAGGACTACTGCACTGTTGAGTAATATTTTAAAAGGCTGTTAGGATGTTATTAATATGAGTTTCATTGGCTGTATTATTATTCAAAGAATCCATATTCTGTTTCGCTCTCAGCAGTCCGTTGTTTCCTTTGCAAAGTAAGTGATGTGAAAGTGATATGACCTATTTTCAGCCAGTTTAAGGCAGTGAACACTTTCTTCTTAATTTCTTAGACAACTTCTTGCTCTTCGTTTTGTCATTTAGTATTCATTCGTGGTTGTCGGCGGAGAATTATTGAAGGCACTCAGGCACGCATTTTAGGGTCTCACATATGACCTTTATATCGGTAACTCAAATTTTCCTGGGGATATTTTTTTTAGGCCTCTTCAAGTGTATTTACATCGCACCAACAGTGTGTAATGATTGGATCTAAATGGTCGCAAATGACGGATGTAGTATCAGAGGGCCCACATTGATCAATCAGTACTGGGTCCACTACCTTTCTCATTGCATGTTAACCATGTGTCAACTATTCTCTCCCACTGCAGACATCAACTATACGTCAACGACCTTGACTTAGTTATAATGCAAGCCCAAAGAACCTGTGCACAGCAATCTAGCCTTATTTGCCCTAGCAGAGTCGGCCCAGAGTTAACCCATCTAAAACGCAAGCATTCTTAGTCGCTCGCAAAGGACTTATTCCTACGTAGTTCAGAGAATCTCTTTCACCCTTTAACCCTAACGGCATACAAATAATCTCCTCCTGTTCTGAAAAGAACTTGGTGTTAATTCTGGACCATCACTCAGACTGAACAGAAAACTCAACTGCAGTCTGCAGGGAGGTGTCTGCGTTATTTTAAGCAGTCTGTGAAAATGTGTCAGCGTCATTTCATTCTCTATAGAAATATAAAAAAAGCATTTCTTTCTAGGTCAAAAAGAAGCTCGTAGAGTCACTAGTAGTCGCCATACTTGACTACGCTGATGCTGTTCTCCAAGGACTTCCGCACTAATGTTCACGCAGGTTAGAACTGGCGTTGAATGCCTATGCGCGGTACATTTGTAACGTACGCTATTTCGACCATATCACTCCTGCCTATGTGCCTATGAGCCTATGTGCCTATGTGCCTATCATGGTTATGTACCGATAAGCTTAGAGACTACCATAGTTATGCGTGCTCTACTGTCTTCTCAGTCGTTCCACTCCCTCTCATGGATCTTCGACTTGCACACTACTGTCTGAAAAGCACAGCAGAAATACTCGTTCTCAACAAAGTAAAATCCTCTCCGTGTCATCACAAAACGCCGCCATGTTCTGTAACTGATATTCTTGTATCAGGAATCCGACTTTGGAATAGCCTTCCTCAAAAAATCAGAAATTAAATTCCTTCACTGGCATACTACTCTTCTACTCCTTCTTTACGCCTTGCGCTTCTATAATACTAAACAACTATTCACATATGCTAAATTCATCTACATCATTCTTAATGCCCTTTACTATTATTATCATTTTACTTGTTAGTGTCAACTACAATTTGTATTATTGTTATTATTTCCCATTATTATCCTCCTTATTAGCGTCAATACAAAAATAATAATATAATAGTAATAATAATAAGTTATTATTATTATCACTGTTATTACTGTGACTTTTGTAATATCTTTGGTATGTGTCGTTCCTGGCCAGATGAAAGAGAAGGCGTTAAGGCCCTAATCTGGTCACGCCAATAAATAATAAATAAGCAAATACAGCCCTGATTAGCCCGAGAAAAGCAGTTAGAACTTATTATCTTTTTTTGAAAAAAAAAGGAAGGGGCCGCTACAGTACCGATTTTTGGCACTACCAGTAAACATTTACACGATGTGGTGTGATGTACGTGCTCTGGATATTCACGCTAACACTAACCATTTAATCGGATACTGTCGGTTTCTCCTCGTTTCTTACAGGCACTTGACCATATGTAACGTTAGCGCCGTCCATTTATACGATCTGTGTGCCCCACAGTAGTTATGTCCAGCGTATAAATACGCTAACATGAATTAAGAAATACATCGCCAAGGCTACAGGCAACTGATGCCGGCAGCGTTACAGAGTACGACCGACCGACCGAATGAATGAATAAGTAAATAAATAAAATCCAGGACCAGCAGCTTTTCGGAGAGTGGCGGCGTTGCTGTCCCAGGAGGAACCAAAGGAAAAGTCGCAGAAGACGACCGAGGAGGAACCGATCTATATCTTCCTCAGCCGCTCATAATGCCACGCCTGAGAGTAACGGGTGCCGCGAGAAATGAGATTTGCCTCCGGGTTAAGAAGTAATTTCACTTCCTTTTCAGCGGCGCCCGCCAGCCCCTTAATCCCTTCCCGGAGGGCCCAGCCCGGCCATTCTTTCGTGGCTCCTTGCGTCTACGCGCACGTTGGATCCTCCGGCCCCCCTACCAATTCCGCGTCGGCCACCACCATTGGTTCATCCCCCCCCCTTCCCCCACCGCTGGTCCTCCTAGGCCACCAGCTGATCCTTTCCATTCCTTATCTTCACCTGGCAGCCACCCTGACTGCCAGATCTTTGCGGAGTAGTCTGCTGCGAACCCTGGGAGACATCGAAACCCAGCTCTCCGTTCCCCACTCAGCCTCACACCTGCTAACGGATGTTACCAACACCCGGGAGAGAGAGGGGAAAAAATTAATCGAAGCTCCCGAACGACGCGGTGTTTGCCGGTGCTGCTGATTGATTTTCCGGAGTTTTAATCAAACGGTTCCGCCTGATTAAAAGGATGGTCTCGCGAAGACCCGCTCGGTACGACAAATTACATTTCTCCCGACAGGGAACGAGCTCTTTTTACCATATTGATTCATAAGTCACACCAAGTTTACTAACTGGTCCTCGTTCTCTCTGCCGTCAATTTTAGGTACATCATAGTTAATATATTAAAAAAGTAGATTACTTACTCCTCCTGTCCCTACTATTTTTCATTTTTTGCTTCCTAGCTCACGTATTTCTTTACGTTGTTCTGCAGCTTCATAATCCCAATATTTTCGCTTTCCCGATATCTTCACATTCCAAATATTTTGTTCCTTCCCACATTTCCCACAACGCAAATTTCATTTCATAAACAAAGCACGTCTTCAGATAATATTTCTGTAAATTTTTGGCGAATATGTGAGACCAGTATTGTAAATTATCCATCACTTACGTCCGTCTTCACATTATAATCTCCAACAAGATTAATGTAAACTCTAGTATATCGGAACTTTTTCATTTCGTCTATCTGTTTTTATTGTAATTCTCAGTTTTTGCTCGTATAAATCCTCCAGCTGCCAGTCCTAGATTCTTTTATGTTTACTTTTATCTTCCTCTCAGATTCAGCCCTCACTAGCTGATTTTTTGAACGCAATAGTTCGTCTAACACGTCTTTACCTCTACCCAGGGATATTATCTCATCCGCGACTTCAGTACACATATTCCTCAGGTTACCGTTCGACGTAGGAGTAATACAGGTAGTAACATAATTAGTATCGCACAACTGAAACTGTATTATAATACATGAAAGATGTTGCAGTGAAAATGGGTTAGATGATGATCCATTCGAAAGACCAACGTATGGTTTCGAGTCGCCACTGACTTCTATATGAAATATTGTCCTAGTTAGTGGAAATGTATTTGAAATTTACGCTTTTCCATCAAGTCTGCATGTAATTGGGCACGAATTTCAAAATGATTTACTTCAACAAGAAATATGTAACTTACTGAAGTGTAACGGTCGTTCAAAAAGAAACAAGCCGGAAGCATAATTACAGAAACCAGTACCTGTATGTTAGAAGTATCGACCCTGGCTGTTGAGACACTTGTCCCACTGTGACACAAAGCGGCGAAAGGCTGTTTCATAAAATTCCCGGGGCTGCAAAGTGAAGCAGTTCCGCCCGTACAGCTGGACGTCGTCGTCCAGGTGAATCGCTTGCCCCTCAGAGGCTTTTTAAAGGGACCAAAAATTACGTAACCACAGGAAGAGAGGTCTGGGCTGTATGGAAGGTGGCCGAGAACCTCCCATTTGAATTTCTGCGAGAGTGCCGCGACTACGTCTGCCGTATGAGGCATTGCATTGTCGCGGAGTCGAATGACCCCACGAGTGAGATTGTCTGGTCGATTTAATTTGATCGATTGGCGAAGGGTGGTCAAGGTTTGACAGTAATGCTGGCCATTCATTGTTGTCCCGTGGTGCAGGAAGTGAATCAGAAGGGGGGCATCTGGGTCAAAGTAGAACATCAGGATAACCTTTCAAGCTTATTTGTCCGTCGCTGACATAGAAGACCGAAAACCTTCTTTCCTTCCCGTCTGGGCAAGCTGTGCAGTGACTAGAGTACATGTAAAGCTTACTGGGACGGGGTAAATGTTAGCTACAATGAAGTTGATAATTCAATTGTAATATTGGGATTTTAATTTGATATCCCCCACAACTGACAAAATTTACAAAAGAAAAAAAAAAAGCGAATTTCTTTGTCCACCCACACACTCCTGAGAATGGCACATAAACAATTTGCAGTTACGCGCCCCTATTACCGGCAGCTGCGTTGATAAATACTCGGCACCTCGCAAGGATAACTAACAGACCAAGAATATTAAGTAAGTTGTTGGAAGTGGTTAAGCGCTGGTGAAAATCTCGCTTCTGAGCACACAAGGAGCTCTAACCGCAGAACTCTGGGCGGAATACGCGTTAGTGCACTGCTGCAATACATACCCTATATCTCCCTTCAAAGACGATGGCCAAGACGCCGTCTCCAGGTCCATACCGCTCGATGGTTGAAGGCGAAGTCCACCTCTCCAGAATTCTCTTGTCTCCCACGCGTACGAAAACGCGGTGGAAGAATACTCAGTTTCGGCCAATGTCGGACGCTCTATCATCGCCGAAATCCCTCCAACGGCATTTCTGAGATCTTCCCAATGATCGAGTAGGTCATATCGCCCCTAGGCAAACGAAATTCCCGTCTTCGCCACGTGTTGCCCAGCACAGGTGGCTCCGGATGCCGGGCTATCCCCAAAAGCGCCGTATTGCCCCGCGTTTCTGGTGACCGCTACTTGCCGTCCACGGCGGCCCGGCGAGCTACGGCCAGGTACAGACTTTATATTCCACAATTCTCAGCTTCCGACACTTTTCACCAACGCTTTAAGTTAGTGGCTGAATCATGCAGACATGCAGGGAGTACTGCTAGAGAGTGCCTCATATTTATCATAATTCATCAGAGTCATGATCTCATGCCCTTGCCAGTCCCTTTATTATTAATACTAATGTTGGTAAGCTAACGTGTAAGTGCCCATGTCCTGGCACCTTACAACCTCCCCTGCACTCGTGTGGACGATGACGTCTAGCTGTACGTGCGGAACTGGTTCACATCGCAGCCCCGGGAATTTTAAAAAAAATGGTTCAAATGGCTCTGAGCACTATGGGACTTAACATCTGTGGTCATCAGTCCCCTAGAACTTAGAACTACTTAAACCTAACTAACCTAAGGACATCACACACATCCATGCCCAAGGCAGGATTCGAACCTGCGACCGTAGCAGTCACGCGGTTCCGGACTGAGCGCCTAGAACCGCTAGACCACAGCGGCCGGCCCGGGAATTTTATGAGACAGCCATTCACCGCCTTGTGTCACAGTGGGATAAGTGTCTCAACAGCCAGAGTCAATACTTCTAGCATACAGGTACTGGTTTCTGTAATTACGCCTCCGGCTCGTTTGTTTTTGAACGCCCATTATAATGCTGTGTTACAATTACTGTAAATTCATTCTTATTAAAAGAGATATTTCACGTATTTTTCACGCATATACAGCACTCCCTGTGCAGCTAATTAAGAACTCTCTCTAATACCCTCGGGTCATCTCGTAAATCTTGACAAGACTATTGAGTTCGCTGCACCATTTCTTCAACTGTATCAATGATGGTGGTGAACACTTACTTTACTTTCGAGATTATCCCAAGCAAAAAAATCCAGAACATTGGCGTCTGGTGATCAACAAGTTAAAGAACAATCCGTGTTCGACCTAACTGTCTTGGACCACACAGGCGCTTTCGGTGTTGTCTTACATCAGCAGCACAATGTGCTAGTGCTCCAACATGTTTACCCCACATTTGCCAGCCATAGGTTATAATATTATGTACGGAAATCATTCGCGTCCGTAACCAGACGTCTGCAATTACGATGGACGTTCAGTAAGTAATGCAACACATTTTTTCTCGGCATATTCAGGTTGAAAAATGCGGATTTCGCTGTCGGACATCGTGGAATATTCCAGCTTCAGCCCCTACAGTTTCATGAATTTCCGATACGTCGCGGCCTTCAAAGTGGCGTCTGTAACAGAGATGCATTCCGTGCAGAGAGCTGTCATTAAGTTCCTTTTGCAGGAAAACCAGAGCATCATAGGCATTCATAGGTGCTTGCAGAATGTCTATGGAGACCTGCCAATAAACAAAAGCACGGTGAGTCTTTGGGCGAGTCGGTTGTCATCATCTCAACAAGGTCGCGCGGAACTGTCCGATCTCCCTCGACTTCGGTAACATTGGAACGTGCAGACACTCTCAAAAAATGGTTCAAATGGCTCTGAGCACTATGCGACTTAACTTCAGAGGTCATCAGTCACCTAGAACTTAGAACTACTTAAACCTAACTAACCTAAGGACATCACACACATCCATGCCCAAGGCAGGATTCGAACCTGCGACCGTAGCCGCCGCTCGGTTCCAGACTGTAGCGCCCAGAACCGCACGGCCACTCCGGCCGGAGCAGACACTCTCATTCGCGGTGATCGACGGATCACAATGAGACACCTCGCTGCTCAACTGAATGTTTCTATTGCTAGTGCTGACGTACTCATCCACCAGCTGAAGTACTCAAACGTGCGTGACCGCTGGGTTAATCGTCGCCTAGCAGAATGCCATAACAGCAACGAAGGACTGTCTGTGCCGAATTGCTGGAGCGCATTACGAGGCTGACTGTGATAGTTTTTTATCGAACTTCGTCACAGCACGACATTGGCTCCGACGTCGACCAATAGAGGTACGTTGCCGCCATATAGGCCCTCCCAGTAAGGTGGCGTAAGAACATCTCATTGAACGGATATTATGTTAAAAAATACTGTTTTGTAGCCAACAGAGTGAGTAATAACAGTGAACTGGAATCCTGAATAAAACCAACCTGTTTTCAGAAAAAAATTGCATTACGTATAGAACGCCCCTCGTACCTGACAAGCGAATCAATGCTTTTGCTTCTTTAACGTATATTTTCACCATCGCCAGCTTTCACTCCATTAAAAACTGAAAACTAATTTTGGAAACAATCTCCCAGACTATGGATAAGCCATGTCTCCGTAATATCCTTTCTTCCAGGAGTGCCAGTCACGAAACCTATGCTGAAGAACTTCAGTGAAGTTTGGAGGCCAGGTACTGATGGTAGTAAAACTATGAGGACGAAACGCGAGTTGTGTTCGGAGAGCTCAGGTGATGAAGTTCTTATACGTGAAAATCAAAGGTCCCACATACGAGTCCCAGTGTGGCACACTGTTGTAATCTGCTAACGAGTTTCATATCAGAACACACTCCGTTAAGCGTGAAATTTCATTCTGGGGACAGTCCACCAGGCAGCTGCTAAGACATGTTTCTGCAGTACCATTTCTCCTAAGAGTGATAGCCCGTCAAGTTACAGAGGAGAACTTCTGTGAGGTTTGGTGGCTAGGAGATGAGCTACTGGCGAAAGTAAAGTTGTGAAGACAAGTCGTGAGTAATGCTCGGGTAACTCAGTTGCCAGAGCTCTTGCCCGCAAAAATCAACGGGCCCTGGTTTGAATTCCTGTGTGGCACACACTTATAATCTGCCAAGATGTTTTATAACAGAGACATTATGCTGCAAAGAGAAAATTCGTTCTGTTTGCGTAACTTGTTTCCGCAAGTTGTACTGTTGTGTCACTCCGTCAAAATGGCTGCTGCAGTTGATGGTTGTGTGAAGCAATGTACTGGTATTTAGTTCCTGTGTTATGAGAACGAGACAGTGGCAAACATTGACAAAAGACAAGAAAATGTATGGCAATGACGCTGTTCGCAGTATAGTTAGTTACTGGATAAGCAGGTTATCTGGTGAAAGTGGACAGGCCGATATTCGGGACCAATAGCGCACACTCGGTACAGTGTGCAACATATTCATAGTCTGATTGTTGCTGAGAAACGCATAACAGTGAACGAACTGGCATTGGAACAGGAGAAGCGAGAGTCGGCAGAATGCTGAGACAGCTGAAATTGAGAGAGGTTTGCCTCATGTGAATTCCGAGAATGTTAAAGTGTGCCCACAAACAAACAAGGAAGACAGTGAAATTTTGGAACACGAAGAGAATTCTGCAGATGTCTTCCTTGCAGGAATTGTGACACAAGATGAAATTTGGTTGGAAAACTGTTAACTTTCGACGGAAACCGACGGAATGGCACCATGCACATTCGAAGAAGAAGAAGAAACCAAAACAGTGCCTTTAACAGGAAAAGTGATGGCTACTGTGTTTTTTGACTTAGAACCACTATTGTTTGTGGCCATCTAGCCTCAGAGAACCACTGTCAATTCTGACGCGAATGTGGCAACCCTTAAAAAACTGAATGCTGGAATACGTCGCTTTGGAGAACATTGGGGAAAAGACAATGTTTTGATGCTGCATGATAAAGCCAGGTCACAAGTAGGTGAGAAAAACACCACTGAAATCACAAAGTTTGGGTGGACAACACTGAACCACCTACGCTACAGTCTGACCTGGTGGCATCGTGTGATCACCACCACTTTAGCCAGCCGGGGTGGCCGAGCAGTTCTAGGCGCTATAGTCTGGAGCCGCGCGACCGCTACGGTCGCAGGTTCGAATCCTGCCTCGGGCATGGATGTGTGTGATGTCCTTAGGTTAGTTAGGTTTAAGTAGTTCTAAGTTCTAGGGGACTGATGACCTCAGAAGTTAAGTCCCACAGTGCTCAGAGCCATTTTTGAACCAGCACTTTGGTAAGCTGAAGGAATTCCTTCGTGAAACGAGATTTGAAGCTGACGACTCATCTTCTGAAGGCTGCTAAACAGTGGCTCAAACGTCCTGGTCCTGATTTCTACTGTACAGGTATACGAGCCGTGGTTTGATGGTGACGTAAGGCAATTGGAAGGGATGGAGGTTATGAGGAGAAATGACTTTTTTCTGTCAAGGATGTATCAGCGTACTGTAAAATTACCAAAGATATGGAAAACAAGCTGAATGCTTAAAAAAAATATTGTGCATACCTTAGGAGCGACAGACACTCTTACGGGTATTCGCATATGGCACATATTTTCTCTGCACAAATACTGAGTAACTAGTAACGGATTCAGCTAGTTGTGAGTAGTCCGACATTTGAGGTCGAGACTGTTGGAACGACCGGACGGCTGGTAATTGGCCGTCCGGGAGGATTAACGGGCAGATGCGCTGCCAGCCACTCGGGCATCGGTAATTGTGTGCGCTGTCCCGTGGACGGACGGGCGTGACACGCAGGATCGGTCATCTGCGGCAGTGCACCCTGATGTGACGCACCGCATCCGGAACTGTTCTCGTAATCGCGACGAGGGTAGTAGCACTGCAGTTTCCGTATAGCAGGAGATACCTATTGCTTAATTACTGATTATATAGTATTTTGTTTCTGTAGCCATACGGTACAATAGAAGTCAAGGAAAAACAGTGAATGGAAACGGGAGTAGATATAAGGTATCCTGGAGCAATAATAAATACACTCCTGGAAATGGAAAAAAGAACACATTGACACCGGTGTGTCAGACCCACCATACTTGCTCCGGACACTGCGAGAGGGCTGTACAAGCAATGATCACACGCACGGCACAGCGGACACACCAGGAACCGCGGTGTTGGCCGTCGAATGGCGCTAGCTGCGCAGCATTTGTGCACCGCCGCCGTCAGTGTCAGCCAGTTTGCCGTGGCATACGGAGCTCCATCGCAGTCTTTAACACTGGTAGCATGCCGCGACAGCGTGGACGTGAACCGTATGTGCAGTTGACGGACTTTGAGCGAGGGCGTATAGTGGGCATGCGGGAGGCCGGGTGGACGTACCGCCGAATTGCTCAACACGTGGGGCGTGAGGTCTCCACAGTACATCGATGTTGTCGCCAGTGGTCGGCGGAAGGTGCACGTGCCCGTCGACCTGGGACCGGACCGCAGCGACGCACGGATGCACGCCAAGACCGTAGGATCCTACGCAGTGCCGTAGGGGACCGCACCGCCACTTCCCAGCAAATTAGGGACACTGTTGCTCCTGGGGTATCGGCGAGGACCATTCGCAACCGTCTCCATGAAGCTGGGCTACGGTCCCGCACACCGTTAGGCCGTCTTCCGCTCACGCCCCAACATCGTGCAGCCCGCCTCCAGTGGTGTCGCGACAGGCGTGAATGGAGGGACGAATGGAGACGTGTCGTCTTCAGCGATGAGAGTCGCTTCTGCCTTGGTGCCAATGATGGTCGTATGCGTGTTTGGCGCCGTGCAGGTGAGCGCCACAATCAGGACTGCATACGACCGAGGCACACAGGGCCAACACCCGGCATCATGGTGTGGGGAGCGATCTCCTACACTGGCCGTACACCACTGGTGATCGTCGAGGGGACACTGAATAGTGCACGGTACATCCAAACCGTCATCGAACCCATCGTTCTACCATTCCTAGACCGGCAAGGGAACTTGCTGTTCCAACGGGACAATGCACGTCCGCATGTATCCCGTGCCACCCAACGTGCTCTAGAAGGTGTAAGTCAACTACCCTGGCCAGCAAGATCTCCGGATCTGTCCCCCATTGAGCATGTTTGGGACTGGATGAAGCGTCGTCTCACGCGGTCTGCACGTCCAGCACAAACGCTGGTCAAACTGAGGCGCCAGGTGGAAATGGCATGGCAAGCCGTTCCACAGGACTACATCCAGCATCTCTACGATCGTCTCCATGGGAGAATAGCAGCCTGCATTCCTGCGAAAGGTGGATATACACTGTACTAGTGCCGACATTGTGCATGCTCTGTTGCCTGTGTCTATGTGCCTGTGGTTCTGTCAGTGTGATCATCTGATGTATCTGACCCCAGGAATGTGTCAATAAAGTTTTCCCTTCCTGGGACAATGAATTCACGGTGTTCTTATTTCAATTTCCAGGAGTGTATTTCATAAGGGAGTAGTACAGATTAATTCGAGTAAAGTATTTCATAAAATATTGTCCAATTGTTATTGGCTGAAAGATTACAGCTGTTAGAATTTAACCTAAGCACTCACGGAGAAAAGGAGAGTGATATAGTTCCTAGTTGATTTTTGAAAGTAAATAATAAATGTGTGACTAGGGTCTCCCATCGGGTAGACCATTCGCCGGGTGCAAGACTTCCGATTTGACGCCACTTCGGCGACTTGCCCGTTGATGGAAATGAAATGATGATAATTAGGACAACACAACACGCTGTCCCTGAGCGGAGAAAATCTCCGACCCAGCCGGGAATCGAAATCGGGCCCTTAGGAATAATATTCTGTCGCGCCGACATTTTTTTTTTTTTTTTTTTTTTTTTGCGGTTGTTCGTTGTTGATCGTTGTGTTCGGTCGTTGCGGACGTCACATGACATCCGTTCAAGTTCGGTTGTTGATCCTCCTACCCAGTTTTTTATTGCAGAGGCCAACCAGCTCTCTGACCGAACACGCTGAGCTACCGTGCCGGCTAAAGGTCAGCCAACAGCACCCGGTGAAGAAGCTGAAGGGAAAATGTGCAGAGATCTAGGTGGACAAGGAATGTGACCATATATTCCGTACCATCTTTCGGGGTATTTCAGCTTACATGACGTGTCGCTTGGCGACTCTCGTCTCTGTCACTCCCTGGCTAAGAAATGGACTGATGTACTCTAACGTACCACCAGTGTTTCCATTACAGGACTCGTTCACAAATACCACATCAGCATACTCAGCATATGAAAGTACGTGCAGTATGCTTAAACTACAGTGAAGAGCCAAAGAAACTGATACATCTACCTAATATCGTGTAGGGTCCCCGCGAGCACGCAAAAGTGCCGCAACACGACGTACCATGGACTCGACTGATGTGTGAAGTAGTGCTGGAGGGAAATGACACCATGAACCCTACAGAGCTGTCCATAAATCTGTAAGAGATACAGATCTTTTCTGAACAGCACGTTGCAGTGCATCATAGATATGCTCGATAATGTCCGTGTCTGGGGAGTTTGGTCGCCAGCAGAAGTGTTTAAACTCAGAAGAGTGTTCTGGAGCCACTCTGTAGCAATTCTGGACGTATGGGGTGTCGTATTCTGCTGCTGGAATTGCTCAAGTCAGTTCGAATGCACAATGGAAATGAATGAATGCAGGTGCACCTGCCAGAGTAGTATCTAGACGTATCAGGGGTCCCACATCACTCCGACTGCACACGCCTCACACCATTACAAAGTTTGCACCAGCTTGAACAGTCCCCTGCTGACATGCAGGGTCCATCGATTCATGAGGTTGTCCCCATGCCAGTACATGTCCACCCGCTCGATACAATTTCAAACGAGACCAGGCAACATGTTTCCAGACATCAACAATCCAATGTCGGTGCTGACGGACCCATGAAGGATCTGCGAGTGGCCCTTCGGCTCCGAAAGTCCATATCGATGATGTTTCGTTGAATGGTTCGCACGCTGACACTTTTTGATAGCCCAGTATTGAAATCTGCAGCAATTTGCGGAAGGGTTGCACTTCTGTCACGTTGAATGATTGTCTTCAGTCGTCATTCTACCCGTTCTTGCAGGATATTTCTCCGACCGCAGCGATGTCGGAGATTTCACGTTTCATCGACTTCCTGATATTCACGGTACTTTCGAGAAATGGTCGAACGAGGAAATCCCCACTTCATCGCTACCTCGGAGATGCTGTGTCCTCTCCCTCGTGCGCCGACTATAACACCAGGTTCGAACTCACTTAAATCTTGACAACCTGTCATTGTAGCAGCAGTAACCGATCTAACAACTGCGCCAGACACTTGCTGTCTTATATAGGCCATATTATGCCTATTTACTCATCTCTGTGTTTGAATACGCTCGCCTATATGAGTTTCTTTGGCACTTCAATAGATATAACAGAAATGGCCAACAAATCACAGTCACATACATAGTTTAAAAATTCAGTTATGTGAAATAAAGCACAGCTTCACAACTTGAACTCCAAAACAAATCTGGCAGTCGATAAATAAACCTATAGCAGCTGGACACCAATATGCGAAATAAATCCTCATCATTGTGATCAGCTGTATCTCTGCGAAGAATATTGTTTTCTAGTAAAGTACACAGGTGGCAGTTGTCATTTGTGGACGTTGTATTCGACCGAACACATGCAAAGCGTCAACTTAATACGGTTCAAGTTGTAAGGGCGACCTGCCTGATCCAAAAAGCAAACATTGCATTGAAACAAGCCTTCAGTTCATAGTGCTGTGGAATGTGGGAAAAAAACAGCAAATTGGCATTCATAAGAAGAAGAACAGCACCAAAAATGCAACAGGAGCGTAATATGTAAGAAATTGTCCACGCAACCTGCCACTGATGATGCCTTGCAGAAAATAAAGGCGAAACGCGTATGGCACTAAAATTGTGTTTTATTCAGTTGCTGTCAGACGGTCCATAAGTAAAAATTATCAATATACCGTGATATTACACGCAACTGAGGAAGACAGGATTACAAAAGTTGAAGATGTCTTGACACTACTGTAGGCACAACTGTGGAAAGGGATATGCCCTGCCCGCTTTCCATCGGCACCTGTGTATCCAACACGTCGTGCTGGTAAACATTTTCGTTGCTTGTTCTGCAGCACCCGACAACACGTCAGCATTTAAAAGCTCGCCTCGCGACGCGGGACTTCAGCGCTGCCGTTTTTGTTCTTTCGGGCCGCGCCGTCTGTATTCAATTCTTCCCCCTCCGAAGACAGTCATTCTTGTTTTTTGAAAGACTGCCTCCCTGTCGCCTCGGGGGCGGCATCTCCCCCCCGCCGAACCCTTTTATCTCTGGCGCCAACGACATGTGTCAGTCGGCGGCCACCGTCTCCGCCGCGGGGAAGCAGCGCCCGGCGTCGAGACGGCGGCCTGGCGTCTGGCTCCACTGCTGTGTCCCGTGTCGCGCATTCAGATACACGGGCAGCGACAAGCCGGGGGGCCTCCGCACCTTCAGATGTGTGTGTGTGCACCACAGCCGCAGCTGCCTCACTGCCGTCCCCCCCCCCCCCCCCCCCCTCCCTACGCCCATTTTTTTGCATTACAACGCTACTTCTCCCTTAGTGGCGTTGTTTCCGCCACTGTGTTGCTGTTATTCTTTTCTGAGGGAAAAGTTTCGCCTTTCTTTGTCCTCCCCGCGCCCCCATGCCAACCTCACCCCTAGCCGCGGTACGGTTTGTTTAGGGGTCTGTTATTTTTCCAGGCGCCTCCACGCCGCTCAAACTCGTTCTCCGACAAGTTTACGTCCACTCCGACCTAGGTCGTCTCCCCCACTCCCAGAAGGACCACGCACGACGAATGTCACCCCCGCGATGCAGCTTTGCGTTCGTGGTAGAGCTCTTCTATAATGCACTGTTTTTTCCCTCCTCCGAGCACTATCAAACCAGCCCCTAACACCTACGGCCCCATTTCAGACCATTGCATCCATAAGAGTTACATGCGATGGCAGCTTTTCGACAAAACCACATTCGACCATTTTCGCGATATAAACAGTAACTGTAAGTATTACGACACGCAAAAGTTGATAACAAGGAAGCATAAATTAATGATCGTTGCGGACTACATGATACAAAAATAACGAGTGGGAAAATCGAAACCACTGCTTCACAGTCCACGTTAAGCTCATCAGAAAGTATCATCACTTCTGTCTCTATGTTGTTCATTTTTGGAACACAACCTACGACCAGCTTAGAGACAGAAGTAATTGAAACTTTCGGCAGGACCTGACCATCATTTCGCAGGACAATGCTCAAGCACGTACAGTGCAAGCTGTTACTGATTTGTTTGACTGATGGGGTTCCTAAGTGCTATACCACCTACTGCACTCCCCTGACTTAAGCCTTCACAAATTCAACTCGACTTCTAAACTCCAGGAAACAATTCACGGCATTCGTTCAGAACTGCTACAAATTCGTCGGGCAATAGACCGCTCCGCTCGAACTGTCAACATAACTGGCATTGCTAAGATGGTTCAAATAGCTCTGAGCACTATGGGACTTAGCAGCTGTGGTCATCAGTCCCCTAGAACTTAGAACTACTTAAACCTAACTAACCTAAGGACATCACACACATCCATGCCCGAGGCAGGATTCGAACCTGCGACCGTAGCAGTCGCGCGGTTCCGGACTGCGCGCCTAGAACCGCGAGACCACCGCGGCCGGCATTGCTAAGAGTATCCTACGACTTCCCCATCACTGGCAACGGGCTGTACACAATGCTGGTGACTATTTTGAAGGTCAGTAAAACTTTGAAACACGTAACTATTTTGTACGGGCTGCAAATAAATAGTTGCCAGTATTAAAGTTCCAATCCTCGTATGTATGTATGTATGTATGTTTGTATGCGCCAAGTCTCCTCCTAAACCACAGGACCGATTTCAACCAAACTTGGTACATATATCATTTACTACATAGAAAGAATCGCGGTTGGGGTAAGAACCACCTATCTATCAAAGGTGTGGGGATGGAGGTGAAAAAGCACTGTAGCCCACGCAGATACAATAACAATACTTTAGTTATCTTGTGTTACAGAATGAGAGCACTTAGAGACTTGCAATAAACTTTCCATATAGTTTGAAACCTTTACGAAACTTTTTTCTCGCTGTCGAGTCTAAAAAAAGATGAAAGGAAAGCTTCTCTTTTACTGCATTTTAGCTGTTCATACATTTAACCTGCCATTTTATAACTGCCGTTTAAATTTATTACTTATTTAGTACTGAATGCATTCACAACACATTTTACAGACGGTATTCACATATGTCACTGAATGTACCAGGAAAAGTACGTCGTTGTACGAGACATAGCCCAGGATACATGACTTCATAGATACTGAATGCGTGAGAAACCGTCGTAATATGCAAAACGTCTCAGTTTATTGCTTCCTTACTACCAATTCAATTTGCAACAAATTTCGCAGTCAGTATCGAAATATGCTCCTGAATATACCAAGAAAAATGTATCACTGTACTACACATAGTTCAGATGATATGACATCATGAATTTTAAGTTGCGTCAAAGTGAAACTGCAGTGCAAAATTCGCTAGACATACAGGTGAAATATGTCTACCAATATGCGTGAAAAATGTTAAATATGCGTAAAAAATATTTGAAATGTGAAAATGCACGCAAAGCCACTGGTAGAAAGGTCATCCTAAGCCCTGGGAAAAATTTCATTCAAATTTGGAACACACGTTAGTTACAATCTGGGAAGAAATACTGTTGGGATAAAAACCACCAGCCTCCTATTGGGGCGAGTGTGGTAACATAGAAAGAGAAATGAGGACGAAGAGTTGGACAGACAGCGAGGGGAAGGAGGAAATAGGAACAGATAAGAGAAAATGGTGGGCACAGATAGGGGAAGGGAAATGGACAGAGAGAGGAGGAAATGAACAGGGAAAAGAAAGAGGAGGAGATGGAAAGAGGCAGGGAGAGCAGGGCGAGGAAGAGGTAGTCTAGGAGAGGGGAGAAGGAAATGAATAGGGAGAGGAGGAGGAGGAGGAGGAGGAGGAGTAAGAGGAGGAGCAGGAGGAAGAGGAAGAAATGGACAGAGAAATGGAACAGGAGAAAATAGACAGAGACAGGGTAGAGGAAGAGGTGGACTCGGAAAGAAAAGGGAAGGGGATGAGCAGGAAGAAGGGGAGTAGGAGATGGACAGAGAGAGAGGAAGGAGGAGATGGACAGAGAGAGATGGAGGAGGAGATGGACTGAGAGAGGAGGAGGAGGAGGAGGAGGAGGAGGAGATTGAGGAAGGGAGGGGGAGGAGGAGATTGAATTAAAGAGGGCAGGAGGCGATGGACAGAGGCAGTGGTGGCAAATGGACAGAAGGGGTAGTGGTAGATGGACAGAGGGGGAAGGAGCAGATGGATAGATAGAGGGGTATGGAGGAGGTGGACAGAGAGAGATGGAGGAGGAGATGGACAGAGAGAGATGGAGGAGGAGATGGACTGAGAGAGGAGGAGGAGGAGGAGGAGGAAGAGGAGGAGGAGGAGGAGGAGGAGATTGACGAAGGGAGGGGGAGGAGGAGATGGAATTAAAGAGGGCAGGAGGCGGTGGACAGAGGCAGTGGTGGCAAATGGACAGAAGGGGTAGTGGTAGATGGACAGAGGGGGAAGGAGCAGATGGATAGATAGAGGGGTATGGAGGAGGTGGACAGAGAGAGGAGTTGGTGGAGATGGACAGAGTGAGGGGGCGAAGATGATGAACAGAGATAGAGGGTACAGATAGAGAGAGGAGGAAGGAGAGGTGGATATAAGAAGAGGGATGGGTAGAGAGAAGAGGGAAGAGGAGGTGGATAGAGAGAGACGATGGAGAGAGGTAAGGGCCGAAAGCAGATGAATATAATAAGAGAGAAGGAGAAGGTCGGAGAGAGGCGGGAGGGAGAGATATACTAATAGGTGATTGGAATAAATACGTACCTGGGCAACTCCGAGCTTCTCTGCTAGTTTGTTATATTTGTAGACACTCAAAGTAAGAGTAACACAGACTTTTATAATAATTTTGTGAGACACTTTAACCTTAGCGCCTCATGTTGTGCGTGTTTCCGCTATATGCCCCAAGTAGTTTGTAAGTACGGGAATTTATTCGGTATCAGCTTTCTCAAGAAGCACTGATACGAGACTTTAACTTGCATATTATACGCTACTGGTCATTAAGATTGATGACGTGTTACAGATGCGAAATTTAACCGACAGGAAGAAGATGCTGTAATATGCAAATGATTAGCTTTTCAGAGCATTCACACAAGGTTGGCGCCGGTGGTAACACCTACAACGTACTGACATGACGATAGTTTCCAACCGATTTCTTATACACAAACAGCAGTTGACCGGCGTTGCCTGGTGAAACGTTGTTATGATGCCTCGTGTAAGGAGGAGAAATGCGTACCAACGACGACGGTCCAAACCCGCATCCGGCCATCCTGATTTAGGTTTTCCGTGATTTCCCTAAATCGCTTCAGACAAATGCCGGGATGATTCCTTTGAAAGGGCACAGCCGGTTTCCTACACCATCCTTCTCTACTCCGATGTGACCTATGACCTCGCTGTTTGGTGCTCTCCTCCAAATGAGCCAACCAACAATGTTCAAACAAAGACAAACTGCGCGGTGCCTCATTCCTCTACGAGCTTACAAAGGACAGATTGTTTTGAAGAGACACTTTTGCACGAATTACATCGCTTATACGACGTGCAACTCCTTCTAGAAACTTCTCGAATGTTATGATAGCCCAAGTAACAAAAATGTCATTTCTGCTTTTAAGAATAATGACAGATTTGAATAAATTTATATATTTTTGAAGGAAAAACTTTTAGAAATGTAATAGAAACAAAATATGTTGAGATGAGTGTGAAAATAAAACTTTTCCAAAATATGCCACTTCATAAGCTTCGCATGAATTAAGTTGGTAAATTAATCATATGTATGACTGATATTAATAACTTTTATGAAGCAGAAATAAAGACAAGATTATGTTTTGTACCGTATCATTAGATTTATAGGAGAACTAATTTTCGTAGCATAAGGTAGAAACGTGTAAAATCACCATTACGTTATGGAGCAACTTTCAGCAATTCAGAACCTCGCCATAATTTCGTTATGGTACGAATCGGGTAATTCATATCCAAAAATTGGTACAAACATCACAAGAAAATTAATAAAAGTAAAGTGGTCTTGCTAGTTTCCGTAGTCTCAGGAAGTTCCAGTAAAACTTGATTTGTTATACGTTACATTCACCGTTACGAAAGAGAGAACAGTCGAAGGAAAAGCAGTCAGAAGCGAGGCAGCTCTTTCGGAATGAGTGGCAGGCGCCACGGTCAAGGAAGCGTAGTGGCGGGCAGATGGCTCATCCGCATTAGGCGCAACACATGTCTGCCGAATAATGCCCGCGCGTCGTGCATTTATGCATCGCGGCCGCGGCGCTGGCGAGGGCCGGATATTTCTTGGCGGCGTACACTTGCTCCGCCAGTTGGCGCCAGCTGCCGCCGGCGGAATATCATTTTCCGGACGGACGGCCACCGGCCTCCTGTTCGTTGTCGCCGCCTGGCCGCCTCCTCCGCCCCTTGTCACCGCACGTCCACCCCCACCCCCGCCATCAGCCTTCCCTCCCACCCCAGCAGACAACTTTGTTTCTCCGTGACGCACCGGCTCCGCAGAAGGGGACCTTGCACATTTATGAGACACACCACGTATGAAACACGTTTTCTCCTAAAATTGCGACAAGCAGGTAAAAGAGGCTGACAGCGTTAAAATCTTGGTATTGCAGATTGATAACCTACATTTCTAGCAGAGAAAGCTTTTGACAATGTTGACTGGAATACTCTCTTTCAAATTCTCAAGGTGGCAGGGGTACAATACAGGGAGCGAAAGGCTATTTACAATTTGTACAGAAACCAGATGGCAGTTATAAGAGTCGAGGGGTATGAAAGGGAAGCAGTGGTTGAGAAGGGAGTGAGACAGGGTTGTAGCCTCTCCCCGATGTTATTCAACCTGTATATCGAGCAAGCAGTAAAGAAAACAAAAGAAAAATTCGGAGTAGGAATTAAAATCCATGGAGAAGATATAAAAACTTTGAGGTTCGCTGATGACATAGTAATTCTGTCCGAGACCGCAAAGGGCTTGGAAGAGCAGTTGAACGGAATGGACAGTGTCTTGAAAGGAGGATATAAGATGAGCAGCAACAAAAACAAATCGAGGATAATGGAATGCAGTCGAATTAAGTCAGGTGATGCTGAGGGAATTAGATTAGGAAATGAGACACTTAAAGTAGTAAAGGAGTTTTGCTATTTGGGGAGAAAAATAACTGATGATGGTGGAAGTAGAGAGGATATAAAATGTAGACTGCCAATGGCAAGGAAAGCGTTTCTGAAGAAGAGAAATTTGTTAACATCTAATATAGATTTAAGTGTCAGGCAGTCGTATTTGTTTGGAGTGTGGCCATATACGGAAGTGAAACGTCGACAATAAATACTTTGGACAAGAAGAGAATAGAAGCTTTCGAAATGTGGTGCTACAGAAGAATGCTGAAGATTATACAGGTAGATCACATAACTAATGAGGAGGCATTGAATAGAACTAGGGAGAAGAGAAATTTGTGGCACACCTTGACTAGAAGAAGGGATCGGTTGGTAGGACATGTTCTGAGGCATCAAGGGATCACCAATTTAGTATTGGAGGGCAACGTGGAGGGTAAAAGTCGTAGAGGGAGACCAAAAGATGAATACACTAAGCAGATTCAGAAGGATGTAGCTTGCAGTAGGTACTGGGAGATGAAGAAGCTTGCAAAGGATAGAGTAAAATGGAGAGCTGCATCAAACCAGTCGCTGGACTCAAGATCACAACAACAAAACAGTACATGGAATTGGCAGCAGCATGCCACAGAACTTCTGAAGTGCCAAATATTCTTATTTATGTTGCAAATGTTGTTAGCCAAAAATTACAATGAGTACAACAAAGGGCTACCATACTTCCCTTACTTGCGCTACATATTATCATGCAGGTTCAGTTTCTCTGGTAATCCACAATGCTAATCTACATTTTGCGAATGCAAAAGCGTGTAATACCAGCTGTTCGAGGTATCAATTCAAGAAAGTCTTGTACAGGCTCGTTCAAGGAATGGGGGATACTGGCTACCGTGCTACCGTTTTCCAGTATACACTTTTGACCTATTACTGGACAATAGTACGGAGTGTGTCCACCGTTCGGCTATATGTCTGACTGAACTCTGCTGGGGACACTTTCAATCAGTTGTCTGAAGAAGAATGGCTGCCCATTCCTGCACATGAGGCGAAAACGAAGAGAATAGCGAAGTTGGACGCTGGGGCACGGAGTGAATTCGACGTTATGACTCATCCCGAAGGGCAGGCCAGTCCATTTCAGGGATGTTATTGTACAGGAATCATTAACTCACAGATGGTGCTTAATAACAGGATGCATTGTTATACTAATAAAGACAATAATCTTCTATGAACAGTTCTCCTGCTGCACACAACATACAGTGATGTAAAATGGATTTATATCCTCCTGCATTTATCGTCTTTATAAGCACAAAAAGGGAACTACACCCTAAGCCTGACAAAGATACACATACCGTAATTCGACATTCTTCGTACTTCCCTGTTATCACTACACGGGAATGTAGGTAATGTTCTCCAGGAACACTCCAAAGTCAAATCCTTCCATGGAAATGGAAGCTCCAGGTTGAAATATCACCAATATAAGGAAAAGATAGATTGCTATTTACCGTAAACATGACACGTTGAATTGCAGACACGCTCCACGAAAAGAAACTTACACATTAGCTTTCGGCCAAAGCCAAATACACACACACACACACACACACACACACACACACACACACGTACGTTAATTCACACAAGAACGCACATGTCACACACACATAACCGCCACCTCCGGAAGCCTAGACTGGAATGCAGAAGTCCAGTCCAAGCTGCCGTAGTTGACGGTCATGTATGCGTTTCTTGCTACGAAAAGGAATGACAGTCCAGATCATCACTCCTGGCTCTTGGGCGTTACGACGGGTGACATTCAAGTTCGCATCCCACCGCTCTCTGGGACACCTCCAGACACGTCTTCGCTGGTCATTTGATCATTTGGTTTCAATTCCCAGCAGGACTAATCACTGAAGGCAGTTCTACAGCCTTACAGCCCCGTCAACAGTATTCTGCGTCCCATTCTGTTGCCTTTCATCGCAAGCCATGTTGGGCCAATATTTCAGCAAGATAATGCCCGCCCGCACACGGCAAGAGTTTCTACTCCTTGTCTTCGTGCTTGTCCAATCCTACCTTGGCCAGCAAGGTCGCCAGATCTGTTCTCAATTGAAAATGTTGGGGCATTATGGGCAGCGCCCTCCAACCAACACCGGATTTTGACGATTTAACGCACCCGTTGGACATAGTCCGGCACGATATTCCTCAGGAAGACATCCAGAAACTTAATCAATTAATGCCAGTCAGAATAACTGCTTTCATAAGAGCCAGACGTGGACCAACACGTTATTGACTTGCAGAGTTTGTGGTCCTCTTTCTCTTGAATAATCATCCAATTTTTCTGAAATTGCAATCATTTGTTTGCCTCTATAGGATAGTCATTCCTGCCGATTTTAATCCCAATCGGATAACACCTTTTCTTTTTCTTTTTTTTCCCTTAAAGTGTACAAGAGTTGTGGAAGATCGAATGAAAGTTTCGTATGTGAGTCGGGAATAGATAGATTGATGAAAAGCTCAGTTTTTAAATTCAGTGTACCATTTTTAAGCAGTATAGACCCCATATTCCCTCCTGCAAGTGGCTCCTTGACTCAAAATATCAGAACAGAAATTCAGACACGTGAGACCTCTATGTCCCAGGAAATTCTTCTGTCTCTTTCCGTCGCTTAGCTGAGTAAGTTTACAGAAGCATCTTGCGCTACTTTCCTTAATCTCAGGATGAAGCAACGAAAATTTGTGTAATAAAGTGTGATAATTAGCTGCCGCATGGGAGCCCATATTCACACGTTTCATAATTAGTTACCTTTATAGCACTTTTTTCTTCTAGCCCTGCTTATTCCAAAAATCAATATTTATTTCGCAGAATGCAGAAGTAGGCATCTGGACCCGCCAGGATAGCCGAGAGCTCTAACGCGCTGCTTCCTGGACTCGGGTAGGAGCGCCGGCCCCGGATTACCGACGGTGGCCGGTGTGCCAGCCAGCCTGGATGTGGTTTTTAGGCGGTTTTCCACGTCCTACTAGGTTAATACCGGGCTGGTCGCCTCAGTTACACCACTCGCAGACATTTGCAGCACATTCACACTACTTCACGCTTTACACTAGAAAGAGACAGCTGGGGTACACTAATTCCGTCCCAGGGGGTTCGATGTGGCGGCAGGAAGGGCATCCGACCACCCCTTAAAATTAACCATGCCAAATCCGTACTTAACCCTGCCGACAATGCGCAGAATGCGGGATACAGGCTGCAGCAAAAGAATGAAAGAAAGCAGAGGTAAGTAGCTACAATTAAACAGTTAACATAAAGGGTGATTAATAAGTACGTCCAAAAATTCAGAAGACAATTGTGTGAGGACTATGAGACACAAAAAGTAAGGTAACATATCAGTTAATAGAGTATCTGCCAATGTTTTGATTCCTGTTCTGCGCCATGGCGTAGTTCCAGAGCACACCATTAGGGGCCGGCGTGTCAGAAGATGTAGACGAATCATCTTCTTCATTTTATCGCATTAAATTAGTCCGCACATGCAGATAGGCAACCCAATGACCAGACTTACAAAATGGGCTGCTATCGCTGATCGTCCCAGGGGGCAGCAGCAGCAGTAGCAGTGATTTCAGTGAATTACGTGCACGAACTGACTTTCCCACGTCACAGACCGTACTTTCATGAGCACCTGTAATGTGAATTAAAAAATGAAAAACCGCTCTATCCACTGATACGTGTTTCTTTGTTGTCTGTCTTGTAGTTTTCACGCAGTAGTGGAATGGAAGTACTTACGAGGGAGTGGTCAAAAATATGGAAACACCAGAAGTACGCCGGCTGCAGTGGCCGAGCGGTTCTAGGCGCCTCAGTCTGGAACAACGCGGCTGCTGCGGTCGCAGGTTCGAATCCTGCCTCGGGCATGGATGTGTGTGATGTCCTTGGGTTAGTTAGGGTAAAGTAGTTCTACGTCTAGGGAACTGATGACCTCAGATGTTAAGTGCCATAGTGCTTAGAGCCATTTGAACCATTTTTGGACCATAAGTACGATATATTTACCAAGTGTCATACGTTGGCATTCAAAACAGCTTCCAGTCGTAACGGAATGGATAAATACATCTTCTGTAAGTCTTTCCAGGGAATTTTATACTATTCTTCCTGCAAAATGGTGGCTACTTCAGGTAACAATCACTCATTCTTCTCCCTAAAGTAGCCCAGAAAGTCTAAAAAATACTAAGATCTGGTGACTGGCTGCCATAGGAGATGCTACAGTTCATCCTCCTGCCCAAAAATCCGTTCCTTGGCGATGTAAGCTGTGTGAACAGGGGTTCTGTTGTCTCGGAGCGCAGCATGACCACTGACTAACAAATATTATACCATGGTATGGACCTGAGTAGCCAAAATGGTCAATAATCATTGGCAGCAGTGTGAGCTTGCAGAGTAATAATGAGCACCAACGAATGCTACGACTTGGCTTACGAAATATTCGCCGAACCCCTGCCGTGTTTCACTCTTGACAGCTAGCAGTCAGCGTCAGCCAGAAGTTGGAAAGAGTGTGAAAAAAGACTATTCCGACCAAACGCCATCCTTCCATGGCTCCATAGTCCTAGTTTTATGCTTCGGCAGCATGCTTTCCTATTACGAGCATTTGCACCACTAACGTGAGATTCTAGATTTCCACCTCGCTCTCCAATTCCCATCTCATCGAGCTCCCTTCGTGTTGTTTTTCTGCTGACAGGGTACGCGAGGTACTTTTGCAGTGACTTTTTCAGCTGTTCCACTCACTTTTCAATGACCGTCCGCCACCGTTATTTAACACAAATTTTCTTCCGATTTGTGACATAGCGATTACCTTTTTCCGCTTTCCCTGTATGCAGTATAAATTCTCGATGTGGTGCCTCTTGAAACACCAAACACTTCGGCAACTTTGGTTATGGAAGCACTCACCATACAAGCACAAACATTATTTGCCCGTGTTCGACTTTGCTTAGCTCCAACACAATGCGCTCAGAACTACAAAGAACACTATTCTGACCAGGACTGGCAAATTTCACAAATTAATGAGAATATTTCACGGGTGCTGTTCGAGATCGTATACCGGGTGGTCCCTTGATAGTGACCGGGCCAAATACCTCACGAAATAAGCAACAAACCAAAAAACTACAAAGAACGAAACTCGTCTAGCTTGAAGGGGGAAACCAGATGGCGCTATGGTTGGCCCGCTAGATGGCGCTGCCATAGGTCAAACGGATATCAACTGTGTTTTTTTTTTTTTTTTTTTTTTTAAATAGGAACCCCCATTTTATTACATATTCGTGGAGTACGTAAAGAAATATGAATAGTTTAGTTGGACAACTTGTTTCGCTTTGTGATAGATGGTGCTGTAATAGTCACAAACGTATAAGTACGTGGTATCACGTAACATTCCGCCAGTGCGGACGGTATTTGCTTCGTAATACATTACCCGTTTAAAATGGACCGTTTACCAATTGCGGAAAAGGTCGATATCGTGTTTATGTATGGCTGTTGTGATCAAAATGCCCAACGGGCGTGTGCCAAGTATGCTGTTCGGTATCCTGGACGACATCATCCAAGTGTCCGGACCGTTCACGGGATTGTTACGTTATATAAGGAAACAGGAAGTGTTCAGCCACATGTTAAACGTCAACCACGACCTGCAACAAATGATGATGCCCAAGTAGGTGTTCTAATCCGCGCATCAGTAGCAGACAAATTGCGCGAGAATCGGGAATCTCAAAAACGTCGGTGTTGAGAATGCTACATCAACGTCGATTGCACCCGTACCATATTTCTATGCACCAGGAATTGCATGGCGACGACTTAGAGCGTCGTGTACAGTTCTGCCAACGGGCACAAGAGAAATTACGGGACGATGACAGATTTTCTTCACGCGTTCTATTTAGTGACGAAGCGTGATTCACCAACAGCGGTAAAGTAAAAAAATGGTTCAAATGGCTCTGAGCGCTATGGGACTCAACTTCTGAGGTCATCAGTCCCCTAGAACTACTCAAACCTAACTAACCTAAGGACATCACACACATCCATGCCCGAGGCGGGATTCGAACCTGCGGTCGGGCAGTTCCAGGCTGAAGCGCCTAGAACCGCTCGGCCACAACGGCCGGCGCGGTAAAGTAAACCGGCATAATATGCATTATTGGACAACGGAAGATCCACGATGGCTGCGACAAGTGGAACATCAGCCACCTTAACGGGTTAATGTATGATGCGGCATTATGGGAGGAAGGATAATTGGCCCCCATTTTATCGATGGCAATCTAAATGGTGCAATGTATGCTGATTACCTACGTAATCTTCTACCGATGTTACTACAAGATGTTTCACTGCATGACAGAATCGCGATGTACTTCCAACATGATGGATGTCCGGCACATAGCTCGCGTGCGGTTGAAGCGGTGTTGAATCGCATATTTCATGACAGGTGGATTGGTCGTCGAAGCACTATTCCATGGCTCGCACGTTCACCGGATCTGACGCCCCCGGATTTTTTTCTGTGGGGAAAGTTGAAGGTATTTGGTATCGTGATCCAACAACAACGCGTGACTACATGCGTCAGCGCATTGTCAATGCATGTGCGAACATAATGGAAGGCGAAGTACTCGCTGTTGAGAGGAATGTCGTTACACGTATTGCCAAACGCATTGAGGTTGACAGACATCATTTTGAGCATTTATCGCATTGATGTTGTATTTACAGGTATTCACGTTGTAACAGCATACGTTCTCAGAAATGATAAGTTCACAGAGGTACATGTATCACATTGAAACAACCGAAATAAAATGTTCAAACGTACCTACGTTCTGTACTTTAATTTAACACCTACCGCTTACCAACTGTTCGTCTAAAATTGTGAGTCATATGTTTGTGACTATTACAGCGCCATCTATCACAAAGCGAAAAAAGTGGTCTAATTAAAACATTCATATTTCTTCACGTACTACACGAATAAGTAATAAAAATGGGGATTCGTATTTTAAAAACACACAGTTGATATCCGTTTGATTTATAGCAGCGCCATTTAGCGCTCCAACCATAGCACCATCTGGTTTCCCACTTCAAGCTAGACAAGTTTCGTTCTTTGCAGTTTTCTCGTTTGACGCTTATATCGTGAGATATTTGGCCCGGTCACAATCAATGGCCACCCTGTATAATAGCGTCATATGCAGGCTTGTCTATCACCTGTATTTATGTTCAAGCATGCGTGTCTTGCGCTGTGTTTCCGTGCAGCGCCCACTGCAGAGGATGCGCTGGGTGTGGCCCTCAGGTAAGGAATGCCCGCACGTGCGGCTAATGCGGCAGCCATTACGGCTGTTTGACCCAAGTGCGCCGGCTTTATCGTATGCGTCATTAGAGCGGACAATAGGCGGCGCAGCGAAGGCAGGCATCGCCGCAGACCGACGACGGCCACACGTGCGCCCGTGTCATCCATTTGTCACGCTGAGTGCCTTTTCGCTTACAACGTTCTGGAACGCTTTTTCTATTCTTTCCGCTCCTTACTTCGACGGACACATTTGTCTGCTCGTACACTCACTTCACCTTCCCAGTCAGAGTTAGTGCGCTTCTTTCCGTTCGTGAAACCTATCGATCGTTCCACAAAATCAGCACAAGTATGGGAGGCCAGCCACTTGGAGGATTTGGGGGAGAGGTAGGAGGTGCCTCATTAATGATGTAATAAAGAATGGGATCCTCCTGACCAAGAAGAGTGATAATTCCCAAACACTCGTGGAGCACTTCGCTGAAATCAAAGATGCTACCTGACAAGATTCAATTTTCTGTCGCTGTATCTACTCGAATACTCTGCAAATCACATCTAAGTGCCTGGCAGAGGGTTCATCGAACCACCTTCACAATTCTCTATTATTCCAATCTCGTATAGAGCGCGGGAAGAATGAACACCTATATCTTTCCGTATGAGCTCTGATTTCCCTTATTTTATCGTAGTGATCGTTCCTCGCTATGTAAGTCGGTGTCAACAAAATCTTTTCGCATTCAGATGAGAAAGTTGGTGATTGGAATTTCGTGAGAAGATTCCGTCGCAACGAAAAACGCCTTTCTTTTATTGATGTCTGTGGTGTCACCGCCAGACACCACACTTGCTAGGTGGTAGCTTAAATCGGCCGCGGTCCATTTAGTACATGTCGGACCCGCGTGTCGCCACTGTGTGATCGCAGACCGAGCGCCACCACAAGGCAGGTCTCGAGATACGATATAGCACTCGCCCCAGTTGTACGACGACTTTGCTAGCGACTACACTTACGAAGCCTTTCTCTCATTTGCCGAGAGACTGTTAGAATAGCCTTCAGCTAAGTCCATGGCTACGACCTAGCAAGGCGCCATTAGCCTTACATAGCAAGTGATAGTTTGATAGTTATCGTATGAAATGTCTCATCAAGAATGCTGTAATTCACATCAAAGAATAAAAGATAAGTATTCGAGGAGCTGCATACTTTTCTTGCTACCATTCACTACTTATCCTGTTCCAGAATTCACGCCCGTCTGCGTTAGATACAGTGCATTTCGGCCTCCTCGATCTACAAGGTGTTGGCACATTTACCAACACATCAATGTCCATCCCAAATCCTGTATCATTTCTGTGACACTCTCTCCAATATTTCGCGATAATACAAAACGTGCTGCCTTTCTTTGAACTTTTTCGATTTACTCAGTCAGTCCTATCTGGTAAGGATCCCACACCGCGCAACAGTATTCTGAAATAGGACGGACTAGCGTAGTGTAGGCAGTCTCCTTAGTAGCTGTGTTAGATTTTCTAAGTGTCCTGCCAATGAAACGCAGTCTTTGGTTAGCCTTCCCCACAACATTTTCTGTGTGTTCCTTCCCATTTAAATCGTTCGTAATTGTAATTCCTAGGTATTTAGTTGAATTTACGGCTTTTGGATTACTGTGAGCTTGCTGAGACGAGCAGTTGAGAATTACTTTCCACTAGCAACGAAGACTGTGTAAATGCCTTCCCTCCCCCCCCCCCCCCCCCCCGCAATCTCCTGTTCAATGTGGGAGTTTAAAGACGTGGTCAAAGCGGGAGGGAGATTAAGAGGGCACTGACCGCTCCTCGCATCACCTAAATTAAGTTACACACGACCTAGTTGTCGTGTGGTGAAACTGAAAGATATTTGGATTTTCAATCGCATGACCAAAAAGTGATATGCACTACCTATCATCAACATGTCCAACGAAAGATTTACGCCAACTGTACATCCACAGCACTATTCGCTATCGCTCATCCCTATTTTGGCCAAGAAATGGTTCAAATGGCTCTGAGCACTATGGGATTCGAACCTGCGATCGTAGCGTGGTTGTTGTTTGGTACATCAGTTCAGTTCTTGACGTTAAATCTAATGTAAGTGTTACCGTTCACTGTTTTTGTGCTGTATGATATCGTTAAGGTTTCTAATTATGGATCAGTTGGCAACAAGAAAGAAGAGAAAACAGATTTTTATTTGTTCGCTATCGTTACGATGATTTAAAAATATGTTCGCGTTATTATAATAGCCTAGTTATCTATTTATAGCAGTTTAATGTTAATACTGGAGTTGTTATTTGGAGGATGGTAGAGCTTTGGGGTTGCAATTTCAGTATTTTACACGGCAACGAAACGATAAATATCATTTAAAATAAAGTTAAATTAACATCAGTGTATGAAAATACACTAAATACTCCTGGATTTCCCTGTACCTCCTAAAAGTCGCGTTCATCAACAAAAATAATCCCTAACGGCGATGGTTGCATTTCTTTAAAAAAATTGCTTAACAGTCTATCATTTGTAGCCCAAATGGCAAAGTACCCCCACTCCCCCAATCTCATCACGCAGGTAGTGCTCCCGAAAACCAGTTCCGATATGGAATGGTGGGAAAGCGTAAGGGATATGTGATGACAGCACAATCTATACTTCGTTCGTTTCTAAAAGATTTTTTCAGCGGGCTGCTTGAATTCTTCCAGGCTAACTACGCCCTGCTACCCTCCCTTTTCCTTTCGCCAAATGGTGCAAATGGCTCTGAGCACTATGGGACTTAACATCTGTGGTCATCAGTCCCCTAGAACTTAGAACTACTTAAACCTAACTAACCTAAGGACATCACACAACAGCCAGTCATCACGAGGCAGAGAAAACCCTGATCCCGTCGGGAATCGAACCCGGGAACCCGGGCGCGGGAAGCGAGAACGCTACCGCACGACCACGAGCTGCGGACTCCCTTTCGTCCAAAATCTGTTAACGTTTTTGTAACAGTAAAATAGCTGAACCCACCAGTTCCATGCACAATTAAATCTTAAAATACGCCTGCATTCACGCACTACCACAGGCACACGCAGAATTAGAGGAAAGAGAAACGTATTGCCAGAATTCAGTTTTTTGTTGTTATGCATTTTATTTTAAAACAATGTACAGCAACCAGCTTTTCCAAATTCTCCACCGATGTTGGGTACTTTTGCGTGTTGACCCGCTGAGCTAGCAGTACCTGGATTAGGGACCAACCTGGTTTGAATCGATCCGCCGGCAACTTTGGAAACGGTTTTCCTTGGTTTCCCATTTTCAGTAGGCAAATGCCGTGGTTGCTCCTTTCTTATCGCCACAGTGAATTTCTTTCGGATACCTTTCTTTCCTAGTGGATTCCGATTTCCCTAAAGATGAAGCCCCTCTGCTTTAATGACAAGAGCCGCATCGAAGGCGAGCCGAGCCTATGTTCGGATACTTCCGACACTAAAAGCCATAAGATAAACAAACAATAATCAAAATTCTCCTCATTTAGTTTTCTTACATTGCATGAAGTGTCAGACGAATAGTTAAATGCGGAAATTTGGGAAAGTTTAAAGCTGAATAACTCCAGATCCTTTGCTTTTTCGCCACACTTTTTTTTTCTTTGCTAGCTTCTGTGTCGAACACGGATCTCGTTATTCTAAGAGCCCTGTCGGTAATAACCACGGTGTCCCAAAAAACTAGAGCTCGTCCATTCCTAACTGATTTCTCAGCTCAAATCCAGACTGAAAGAAGAAGGGTATCAAATGATCTTGGAGGGTGATGGGAGGATGGACTGTGACTGCTTCTTAATGATTTGCCAATCTGGTGCACTCCTAAGTAACGAGATCACCTCTCTGCTTGCTGAAAACTCGGAAATCATTGTCGAATGAAATGGTTCATCGTTCTTTACGGAAATTCTCAGAATAAATAAAAAATAGAAGTCTTGTTGAGGTTCTCTTTGAAAAATCTCATCCGCTCTTTGACGAAATCCTGACAACGTCCTTGGGGAGTTGGATTCAGCTTTGACTACAGCCCTGGAATTACCGGAAATACCCAAGCGTCTATCATTATGTTGCGCTCACTAGCATTGTGGGAACGACCTTTAATAGCGGATAGTCAACAGTCGCCTTGTAGGGATTTTAGAATCCACTCAGCTCTTTAGTCACTTTCATATTGCCTTTTCTTAAGCGTAAACGGCTTTTACGCCGTATTTTTTGGTCGTGATTTCAGGTAAGGTAAATGTAAGTTCAATAGCAAGTGATTTTGACGCAAATTTAGAATTTGTGGGAGGTACTATAAATGTAGCCATTTAATCGTTATAACAACTCCAGCACTGTTTTGTGAAAGTTTGCAAGGTAGCCTGCTACAAATGATGTTGAATTTTATAGTCCATAGTACTGTTACCCATATGCACTACTGGCAATTAAAATTGCTACACCAAGAAGATGACGTGCTACAGACGCGAAATTTAACCGACAGGAAGAGGATGCTGTGATATGCAAATGATTAGCTTTTCAGAGCATTCACACAAGGTTGGCGCCGGTGGCGACACCTACAACGCGCTGACATGAGGGAAGTTTCCAACTGATTTCTCATATACAAACAGCACTTGACCGGCGTTGCCTTGTGAAACATTGTTGTGATGCCTCGTGTAAAGAAGAGAAATGCGTACCATCATGTTTCCGACTTCGATATAGGTCGGATTGTAGCCTATCGCGATTGCGGTTTATCATATCGCGACATTGCTGCTCGCGTTGGTCAAGATCCAATGACTGTTAGCAGAATATGGATTCGGTGGGTTCGGGAGGGTAATACGGAACGCCGTGCTGGATCCCAACGGTCTCGTACCACTAGCAGTCGAGATGATAGGCATCTTATCTGCATGGATGTAACGGATGGTGCAGCCACGTCTCGATCCATGAGTCAACAGATGCAAGACAACAACCATCTGCACGAACAGTTCGACGACGTTTGCAGCAGCATGGAAAAACGTCATTTTTTCTGATGAATCCAGGTTCTGTTTACAGCATCATGATGGTCGCATCCGTGTTTGGCGACATCGCGGTGAACGCACATTGGAAGCGGGTATTCGTCATCGCCATACTGGCGTATCACCCGGCGTCATGGCATGGGGTGCCATCGGTTACACGTCTCGGTAACCTCTTGTTCGCGTTGACGGCACTTTGAACAGTGGACTTTACATTTCAGATTTGTTACGACCAGTGGCCCTACCCTTCATTTGATCCCTGCGAAATCCTCCATTTCAGCAGGATAATGCACGACCGCATGTTGCAGGTGCTGGATACAGAAAATGTTCGACTGCTGCCATGACCAGCACATTCTCCAGATCTCTCACCAATTGGAAAACGTCTGGTCAATGGTGGCCGAGCAACTGGCTCGTCACAATACGCCAGTCACTACTCTTGATGAACTGTGGTATCGTGTTGAAGCTTCATGGGCAGCTGTACCTTACACGCCATCCAAGTTCTGTTTGACTCAATGCCCATGCGTATCAAGGCCGTTATTACGGCTAGAGGTGGTTGTTCTGGGTACTGATTTCTCAGGATCTATGCACCCAAAATGCGTGAAAATGTAATCGCGTGTCAGTCCTGGTATAATGTATTTGTCCAATGAATATCCGTTTATCATCTGCATTTCTTCTTGGTGTAGCAATTTTAATGGCCAGTAGCGTACATCGGTTACATTGTAAACTAGAGGCCTATATGTTTGTTTTACAATCGCTATTCACGCAAACTTCAGGAAAGGCTGATAAATCACCTGGCAATTGATTTTGCGAATTTCATGGTTTCAAGATGTTATTTTAATTCTCTTGATCACTTCTGTAACATGTATAGCAATCTAGTATCGCACAAGCAACAGCGGACAATCTCAGACTTTGGCGAAGAAGTACACTTTGTGCACTTTGCCGTAAAGGCCGGGACCAAGACAAGTCATGTATCCAACACAGAGCGTGATGAAATAGCCAGGAAGGACCGCTGCGTCCAATGCAAATGGGAGAGGGCACAAATGGCCAACATCGGTCTAAAAAAAATGTGGCTAGCTAGAATGCTAAAAGTTAGAGAGAAAAACGTAGTATTCGATTTAAAGGACGATCCAAAACAAAAGAATAAATGCAGCCTCCGATTCACCTGCCAATTGGCATTATGAGACAATACATTGAAGTCCTACTAGAAGGTGGTCACACTTTGAAGTATGTGGCACATAAGTTACCACGGCCGTCAGAAGTTAAGGCGAACGAGGTGGTTTCTTCGTCAGCTAACTAACGAACGAAGAAACATTTTAAAACAAAATCAGTGAAACTTAAAGATCATCTTCGATATCCTCTAAATAATTTGTCAACAAGCTTTTTGACAACTGCAAGGATCTTGATTATGAGAACTAGAGAGAAACGTGCTGAATGACGTCAAAGTATTGGACGCCTGAAAGAGCTCGTGGTCTGGACTCCCGCGTTAACTATTTTCTAGAAAATCCAGGTGCTGTGAATGAGGAACGGGGAGAAAAATTACTTCAAAAAACTCAACAAGTCGAACTGGATTACCAGCACTGATGCGATGTCAGTATTATAGCTGACTGCTGCTGGATGCTGAACTGGGAGTGTTCTCATCAGTGCACAGAAGAAAACGCTAAGGACATGTGACGGGAAAAAGAAGAGTCGTTAAGATTTATGCCTTGTCTTAGTCCTGAAGAACATAGAACTTCATTATAATGTTATGAGCGCCTTGCTTTACCATGAATTTCTTTTAATAACTTGTTTTTTGAGTATATGTGTTTTGCATGAATTTTCTGGACTTTTATCATAATTCTGTATAAAAAAATCCTTATGTTGATAATGAGAACCTTTAGCATTTCGAAATTAGCATATCAAAATCATTAGAATCATATAAAATAATGAAGAAGAAACTTGGAAAATATAAATTTATAGACCTGCGTAACCTGACCCTGCGCGAGAAGGCTATACTACGGGATTTCCTCGCAGCCAACACATAACTAGTGTTTTCTCCGACAAAAGAGAGGGACTATGATACTAGTTGACGACATAACACCCTTGGGCAACTACACGCACGAGGCTTCCTGTTTTATATGGTCCTTCCTCTCCGCACGTTTATTTATTATTATTATTATTATTTTAATCTCGAGTTTGTGATGTCTTATAGCATACAAGGAAACATTGTTCTCCATGACACTGTCTTAATCGTGACTTTACTTTAATAGCTATAGATTGTGTTACCTTCACAGCTAGGGAGTCTTGTTCAGTGCTCTTTACTTGTGGACGTCTTTAATGTTTTTGTTCACGTTCCAGTCTTACAGGAAGTATACACGAGCTGCAGATTTCTGTTGACAGATTGGATGAAAGAGCATCAGAAACTAATTTTAAATTTTTGTCAGAAAAATCGGTTGTTTTTACTGTTCACTTCGGCCCCTTAATCTCCCATAATTTAATTTCAGGGAGACGGTTTTAAATTTTAAATACTCGATGACACATGTGCGCCTCTGTTTCGACTAGAAGCTTGTGTGCTCGCCTCACCCGAGGGCCTTGAAAACGCGTTGCACACCGGTTATCGGGACCAGACCGAGCACGTGTGCTCCAGGCATTTTACACCTTTTTATCTGTCTCGGCTTGACTATAGATGCACAGTGTGTAGGTGTACGTGTCTCTTAGGCCATCGTTCCAAAAGATACTTGATGCATCCCACCATGAGGACATTATGTAGGCCACAGGCAAGCTTAGAACAAGTCATGTTCTCAACCCCTGTGGTGACCATGGCGAGCCGCCGTTTCCAATCAGACAGCAGTTTCTTATGGCGCGACAAGTGTACGAAATGAATTCCGTACCCTAGACGCCTGCATGCTCAGCGACTTAAAATACAGTGTTCAGGTCTGATTTCAAGAATTTCGGCAGCCGAAACCCACTGAAAAGTTGGCAATGTGTTCACAAGGTGTCAGGCTGCTCTTGCTGCAAAGGAACATCGATTGATCACTGAAGATAAAAGTAAGCTTACTTTAGTAGCATTACGTGAAACTTCCTGGCAGGTACAACTGTGTGTCGGACCGAGACTCGAACTCGGGATCTTTGCCTTTTGCAGGCAAGTGCTCTACCAGCTGAGCTACCCAAGTACGACTCACGCCCCGTCCTCACAGCTTCATTTCTGCCAGTACCTCGACTCCTACCGTCCAAATTTTACAGAAGCTCTCCTGCGAATCTTGCAGAACTAGCACTCCTGAAAGAAAGGTCCTGAGTTTGAGGCTCGGTCCGACACAAAGTTTTAATCTGCCAGGGAGTTTCATATCAGCGCACACTCCGCTGCAGAGTGAAAATCTCAGTCTAGTAGCATTATGTCTCTGTTTTTCAACTGAGAGCAAGCAAGCCGAGACTTCATGCGAGACCTGGTGAGGCACGTAGCTAGTGCATATCCCATGTTAAGTACAGGCATGTACTTGTGTCGTACGCGGGACAGCCCGTATTCACAAACGGGCGGTCGAATAATTGTAGCCGCACTTCTCATGAAAGTGACTTCCGTAAAAGATATCCAAAAGCATCAGCCAAGGATGGATGCACCGAAAAAGTATACAGTGTGCGGTTGGACAATCGTCTACTATAGTGTCTGGAATAGATGACGCCACAGGCGAATGACAGGATAGTGTACGGCGAATTTATAGCGAACGTTTGTGAAAGATGCGAGCCGTATTTGTTGGGTACTGCAAAAGAGAAATTGAATTCCTTTCCAATATACGCACCGTTTTCAAAAGTATAAACAAATTTATTTTGCCATACTGCTTCTTATAGAGGGTTAAGTCACGAGCCCATCACTACGCGCCAAGAGTGAAACTGCAGTCAAAGCAATGGACGAGACTAGGTACATTTGATCTAAAGCCAAGCTCATGGATAGTATCCCCGGGTTTTAAAAGTGATTGTTCTTGTAGATATCCTTGAAACGGTTAAAACTATAAAAGCCGAGTATTACGCCCGTCTCCAGAAGCAGCACGGTGGGAAACTATTATGATGGTGCTTAAGTTAGTAGCGTTTTTCCATAATTCTTATAAACACAACAGATACACGTAACAGAGTGTTTTCTATAAGTTTCATAAACACAACAGGTAGATATAACAAGGACTTCAGTCATTAATAATATCTCTCCTTCACTATTTACAACAGTCTGACAACACAGGGGTAACTTTTCGATATTGCGACTTTACAAATCACGTGAAATGAAATGATCGTATAGCACTGATGGCTGGGAGTGAGCACCTGAGGAACTTAGACCGCCGATTTGCAAGTCTTTTTAGTTGATCCCTCAGTGGGCGACATACGTGTCGATGATGATGAACTGATGATAAGGACGACACAATACCTCGTCACCGAGAGGACGAAATCTCCGGCCCGGCAGGGAATCGAATCCAGGCGTGGCAGTCAGACGCTCTGACCACTCAGAAAAGGGGAAGAACGGAAGTCACGTGATTTTGAGGCGAAGTTCTCGTCGAGCCATGTTGCAGCGCAATTTCATCCGGAGAGGAAGTTCCTTGAAGGCTGTTCGATGGAAAGCGGAAAAGATGAAAATCTGAGGGCGCAAGATCAGGCGAATAAGATGGGTGCAGAATGACTTGGCAATGCATCTCCTGTCAGTTCCTTTGCAGCTTAGCAGAATGCGGAAGGATACCATCGTGGAGTAAAATCACTTGACGCGCTCTGCCCGATAGTTGTTCTTGGCTCGTGTCGGTCGTTGTTCTTGGCTTGTGTCCGCAAGACGTTTGTTGTTGGCAATAAATGTCAGCATTAATGATTACACGTCGTGAAGTAATTCGCAATACACCACACCGTTGCTGTTCCACAAAATGCATAACATTATCTTTTGTGGATGTGCACAGGTCTTTGTACGTGGGGTTACTGCTTTGTTTGGTCTCCACCATTCCTTTTTTTCCCTTATGTTACCATGAAGACACGATTTCTCGTCACCAGTAAAGGTACAGGACAGTAATCGTCGGTGTTGTTCACGAGAGAATTGATGACGAGCAAGCAGAGATGCACATACCTCCACCTGCCGATTTTCGTGGTTTTGGCATGGAGCATGCAGAACGGAAACACCCAATTTCTGAAGCTTCCCCATTGCATGCAAATTTCGCACAGTAGCAGTAAGATCACAGTTCATCACATTTGCCAGCTCTCGAATATACGTACGTGGATGATTGTGGATCAATGTGTTTAAACGATCTTCATCAAACCCCGAAAATCTTTCTGAATGTGGCGAGTCACTAATGTCAGATTGATCCTCCATAGAACGTGCTCTGTCGAATGGCATTATCCCCATGTACGGCGCAAGTGTTTCTGGCTGCCTATCCTGCTGTCGCCCCTCTATTGAACTCAAAAAGAAGAGTATGTCGGAAATGAAATGTCGTGTGGCTAGGGCCTCCCGTCGGGTAGACCGTTCGCCTGGTGCAGGTCTTTTCAGTTGACGCCACTTCGGCGACCTGCTCGTCGATGGGGATGAAATCTACATCTACATCTACATCTATACTCCGCGAGCCACCTTACGGTGTGTGGCGGAGGGTACTTATTGTACCACTATCTGATCCCCCCTTCCCTGTTCCATTCACGAATTGTGCGTGGGAAGAACGACTGCTTGTAAGTCTCCGTATTTGCTCTAATTTCTCGGATCTTTTCGTTGTGATCATTACGCGAGATATATGTGGGCGGTAGTAATATGTTGCCCATCTCTTCCCGGAATGTGCTCTCTCGTAATTTCGATAATAAACCTCTCCGTATTGCGTAACGCCTTTCTTGAAGTGTCCGCCACTGGAGCTTGTTCAGCATCTCCGTAACGCTCTCGCGCTGACTAAATGTCCCCATGACGAATCGCGCTGCTTTTCGCTGGATCATGTCTATCTCTTCTATTAATCCAACCTGGTAAGGGTCCCATACTGATGAGCAATACTCAAGAATCGGACGAACAAGCGTTTTGTAAGCTACTTCTTTCGTCGATGAGTCACATTTTCTTAGAATTCTTCCTATGAATCTCAACCTGGCGCCTGCTTTTCCCACTATTTGTTTTATGTGATCATTCCACTTCAGATCGCTCCGGATAGTAACTCCTAAGTATTTTACGGTCGTTACCGCTTCCAATGATTTACCACCTATGGCATAATCGTACTGGAATGGATTTCTGCTCCTATGTATGCGCATTATATTACATTTATCTACGTTTAGGGAAAGCTGCCAGCTGTCGCACCATGCATTAATCCTCTGCAGGTCCTCCTGGAGTACGTACGAGTCTTCTGATGTTGCTACTTTCTTGTAGACAACCGTGTCATCTGCAAATAGCCTCACGGAGCTACCGATGTTGTCAACTAAGTCATTTATGTATATTGTAAACAATAAAGGTCCTATCACGCTTCCCTGCGGTACTCCCGAAATTACCTCTACATCTGCAGATTTTGAACCGTTAAGAATGACATGTTGTGTTCTTTCTTCTAGGAAATCCTGAATCCAATCACAAACCTGGTCCGATATTCCGTAAGCTCGTATTTTTTTCACTAAACGTAAGTGCGGAACCGTATCAAATGCCTTCCTGAAGTCCAGGAATACGGCATCAATCTGCTCGCCAGTGTCTACGGCACTGTGAATTTCTTGGGCAAATAGGGCGAGCTGAGTTTCACATGATCTCTGTTTGCGGAATCCATGTTGGTTATGATGAAGGAGATTTGTATTATCTAAGAACGTCATAATACGAGAACACAAAACATGTTCCATTATTCTACAACAGATTGACGTAAGCGAAATAGGCCTATAATTATTCGCATCTGATTTATGACCCTTCTTGAAAATGGGAACGACCTGCGCTTTCTTCCAGTCGCTAGGTACTTTACGTTCTTCCAGCGATCTACGATAAATTGCTGATAGAAAGGGGGCAAGTTCTTTAGCATAATCACTGTAGAATCTTAAGGGTATCTCGTCTGGTCCGGATGCTTTTCCGCTACTAAGTGATAGCAGTTGTTTTTCAATTCCGATATCGTTTATTTCAATATTTTCCATTTTGGCGTCCGTGCGACGGCTGAAGTCAGGGACCGTGTTACGATTTTCCGCAGTGAAACAGTTTCGGAACACTGAATTCAGTATTTCTGCCTTTCTTCGGTCGTCCTCTGTTTCGGTGCCATCGTGGTCAACGAGTGACTGAATAGGGGATTTAGATCCGCTTACCGATTTTACATATGACCAAAACTTTTTAGGGTTCTTGTTTAGATTGTTTGCCAATGTTTTATGTTCGAATTCGTTGAATGCTTCTCTCATTGCTCTCTTTACGCTCTTTTTCGCTTCGTTCAGCTTTTCCTTATCAGCTATGATTCGACTACTCTTAAACCTATGATGAAGCTTTCTTTGTTTCCGTAGTACCTTTCGTACATGATTGTTATACCACGGTGGATCTTTCCCCTCGCTTTGGACCTTAGTCGGTACGAACTTATCTAAGGCGTACTGGACGATGTTTCTGAATTTTTTCCATTTTTGTTCCACATCCTCTTCATCAGAAATGAACGTTTGATGGTGGTCACTCAGATATTCTGCCATTTGTGCCCTATCACTCTTGTTAAGCAAATATATTTTCCTTCCTTTCTTGGCATTTCTTATTACACTTGTAGTCATTGATGCAACCACTGACTTATGATCACTGATACCCTCTTCTTACATTCACGGAGTCGAAAAGTTCCGGTCTATTTGTTGCTATGAGGTCTAAAACGTTAGCTTCACGAGTTGGTTCTCTAACTATCTGCTCGAAGTAATTCTCGGACAAGGCAGTCAGGATAATGTCACAAGAGTCTCTGTCCCTGGCTCCAGTTCTGATTGTGTGACTATCCCATTCTATACCTGGTAGATTGAAGTCTCCCCCTATTACAATAGTACGATCACGAAACTTCTTCACGACGTTCTGCAGGTTCTCTCTGAGGCGCTCAACTACTACGGTTGCTGATGCAGGTGGTCTATAGAAGCATCCGACTATCATATCTGACCCACCATTGATACTTAACTTAACCCAGATTATTTCACATTCGCATTCGCTAATAACTTCACTGGATATTATTGAATTCTTTACTGCTATAAATACTCCTCCACCATTGGCGTTTATCCTATCCTTGCGGTATATATTCCATTCTGTGTCTAGGATTTCGTTACTGTTCACTTCCGGTTTTAACCAACTTTCCGTTCCTAATACTATATGCGCACTATTTCCTTCAATAAGAGATACTAATTCAGGAACCTTGCCCTGGATACTCCTGCAGTTTACCAATATTACGTTAACTTTTCCTGTTTTTGGTCTTTATCAACGATGATAATGTCCTCTCTGGTAAGCCGTCAGGTATTTTATCGTTTCGCCCAAGGGGGGGTCCCTCTAACCTAAAAAACCCCCGTGTGCACGCCACACGTACTCTGCTACCCTAGTAGCTGCTTCCGGTGTGTAGTGCACGCCTGACCTGTCTAGGGGGGCCCTACAGTTCTCCACCCAATAACGAAGGTCGATGAATTTGCAACCATTATAGTCGCAGAGTCGTCTGAGCCTCTGGTTTAGACCCTCCACACGGCTCCAAACCAGAGGACCGCGATCGACTCTGGGCACTATGCTGCAGATATTAAGCTCAGCTTGCGCTCCGCGTGCGATGCTGGTTGTCTTCACCAAATCAGCCAGCCGCCGGAAGGAACCAAGGATGGCCTCAGAACCCAAGCGGCAGGCGTCATTCGTTCCGACATGTGCTACTATCTGCAGCCGGTCACACCCAGTGCGTTCAATAGCTGCCGGTAGGGCCTCCTCCACATTACGGACGAGACCCCCCGGCAAGCACACCGAGTGCACACTGGCATTCTTCCCCGACCTACCCGCTATTTTCCTGAGGGGCTCCATAACCCACCTAACGTTGGAGCTCCCTATAACTAATAGGCCCGCCCTCTGTGACTGTCGGGACCTTGCCGGAGAATCGGCCACTGGCCCAACAGGCGAGGCATCCTGTGGTGGCTCGGAAACGATGTCATCACCACTAGGAAGCACCCCGTACCTGTTGGAAAGGGGTAAGGCAGCTGCCACGCGGCCAGATCCCACCTTCGCCTTTCGGCCAGGCACGCGCGAGCCCACCACTGTCCGCCATTCACCCTGGAGTGATGGCTGACCGGTAAGATGCTCACTGCCGGAAGACGCAGGGACATCAGGGGTTCCATGTGATTCCAAGGCCACCGAAGTAGGCATAGGTCTCACCACAGTTGCCCCAACGCCACTACGAGCCGACGCCTGCGCCTCGAGCTCGATGAGCCTAACAGACAAAGCCTCCACCTGCCCCCGAAGAGTGGCCAATTCTCCTTGCGTCCGCTCACTAATTAGGACAACACACATGATTAGGACAACACAACACCCAGTCCCTGAGGGGAGAAAATCTCGACATGATCTGATTTCTCCACTCGGCACTCCAGTTCTAGCGTCCGCAGCTCGACTCACTATCTCCAAATGACAAAACGGCGATATGTAAACTCAAACAGCACAGTGAACTACAAATAAACATGGCAATAGGTAAATAAACCCACAGCAGCCGGAAGACCAACATGCACAACAAGAACGCTACGAACTTATGCACCGCCCTACTACATGAGATGAAACCTGGATGGCAGAAAAAGTCTAGTTACAGGCCAATACGCTTGCGAACACAGGTGCTTTGGGTTAACATTCTACTACGGCGTCTGAACATTGTAAGTAGCCTGTTTAGGTTTTTATGTTGGTATCACCACGTAGCGCTCTGTATGAAAATCACTGACTGTGCTGTGTGCAGTCTGTGGCTGGTTGGCATTGTTGAAATATTCGCTACTGTAGTGTTGGTGGGCAGTTGGATGTGAACAGCGCGTAGCGCTGCGCAGTTGGAGGTGGGCCGCCAGCAATGGTGGATGTGCGGAGAGAGATGGCAGAATTTTAAGAGCGGACGATCTGGACGTGTGTCCGCCAGAAAGAGTAAATTTGTAATACTGTATATCATGAACTGATATATATATATATATGACTTTTGAACATTATTAAGGTAAATACATTGTTTGTTCTCTATGAAAATCTCTGGTTTGCTAAGTATGGCTATCAGTAGTTAGTGCCTTCAGTAGTTAGAATCTTTTATTTAGCTGGTAGTATTGGCGCTCGCTGTATTGCAGTAGTTCGAGGAACGAAGATTTTTGTGAGGTAAGTGATTCATGAAAGGTATAGGTTATTGTTAGTGAGGGCCATTCTTTTGCAGGGATTGTTGCATTGTGCTAAAAATATTGTGTGTCAGTTTAGTGTTGATCAGAATAAGTAAAGAGCGAAATGTCTGAGTACGTTCAGTTTTGCTCAGCTGTTTGAAAATCAAATAACGTAAGATGTTTCCCAGTACTGTCATTTATAAAAGTTTACTAAGCATTTCTATCATTCCCTGGTGTATAGTTAGCCCCAACCATCTGTTTCTTTTCGGGTATTTACTACTGCTTGATTGAAAATGTAGGGGCAGGAAAGAAGACGGGCTGAGCCCTTATCCAAACACGTTCATTCATTCATTCACTCATTCTCCCGCGCTTGAAAATAATGTCGCGCGCAACCACTTGAGGAAGCTTAAGAGTAAATGGCCTGGCACCCTCATCAGTGTAGAATCGCGGCGGGTGACTTGTCGATGATATCAGCCTTTTGGCTCGCAGTCACTCGTTCTCAGTCTCCCCTAAGCAGCCAGAGTGCGAGAGCAGAATGCAGAAGGGGTGCACGCGACAGTTTGAGGCACTGCCCTCGCCTCGCGGAGCCGCACGTCGGCCACCGCGGGACTCTGGGGGGCGCGCTGACGCGCCCGGCGCCAGGTCGGGGAAGCCCCGGTCTGAATAATACAGCGGCCGCCGCCACGGGGCGTGAAATAAAACATGGCCGTCAGGAGGCGCGTGCGGCGCGGACTGCCGCGGCGTGGCTGCGACGCTGGCGCCGCGTGGGGGAATCCCCCCAATGCGAGCCAACCGACGGAGGACTTGGATTCAGAAAAATAACCTGCTCAAAACGCTGTGCAGACACTCGTCCACTGGTCAACGGTGTCCGTCTACATGTTGTTGTTGTTGTGGTCTTCAGTCCTGAGACTGGTTTGATGCAGCTCTCCATGCTACTCTATCGTGTGCAAGCTTCTTCATCTCCCAGTACCTACTGCAGCTTACATTCTTCTGTATCTGTTTAGTGTATTCATCTCTTGGTCTCCCTCTACGATTTTTATCCTCCACACTGCCCTCCAGTACTAAATTGGTGATCCCTTGATGCCTCAGAACATGTCCTAGCAACCGAACCCTTCTTCTAGTCAAGTTGTGCCACAAACTCCTCTTCTTCCCAATTCTATTCAATACCTCCTCATTAGTTATGTGATCTAGCCATTTAATCTTCAGCATTCTTCTGTAGCACCACATTTCGAAAGCTTCTATTCTCTTCTTCTCTAAACTATTTATCGTCCACGTTTCACTTCCATACATGCCTACACTCCATACACATACTTTCAGAAACGACTTCCTAACACCTAAATCAATGCTCGATATTAACAAATTTCTCTTCTTCAGAAACGCTTTCCTTGCCATTGCCAGTCTACATTTTATATCCTCTCTACTTCGACCATCATCAGTTATTTTTCTCCCCAAATAGCAAAACTCCTTTACTACTTTAAGTGTCTCATTTCCTAATCTAATTCCCTCAGCACCACCCGACTTAATTCGATTACATTCCATTATCCTTGTTTTGCTTTTGTTGATGTTCATCTTATACCCTCCTTTCAAGACACTGTCCAATCCGTCCAAGTGCTCTTCCAAATCCTTTTCAGTTTCTGACAGAATTACAAAGTCATCGGCGAACCTCAAAGTTTTTATTTCTTCTCCATGGATTTTAATACCTACCCCGAACTTTTCTTTTGTTTCCTTTACTGCTTGTTCAATCCACAGATTGAATAGCATCGGGGAGAGGCTACAACCCTGTCTCACTCCCTTCCCAACCACTGCTTCCCTTTCATGTCCCTCGACTCTTATAACTGCCATCTGGTTTATGTACAAATTGTAAATAGCCTTTCGCTCCCTGTATTTTACCTCTGCCACCCTTAGAATTTGAAAGAGAGTATTCGAGTTAACATTGTCAAAAGCTTTCTCTAAGTCTACAAATGCTAGAAACGTAGGTTTGCCTTTCCTTAATCTTTCTTCTAAGATAAGTCGTAGGGTCAGTATTGCCTCACGTGTCAACATTTCTACGGAATCCAAACTGATCTTCCCCGAGGTCGGCTTCTACCAGTTTTTCCATTCGTCTGTAAAGAATTCGTGTTAGTATTTTGCAGCTGTGACTTATTAAACTGTTAGTTCGGTAATTTTCACATCTGTCAACACCTGCCTTCTTTGGGATTGGAATTATTATATTCTTCTTGAAGTCTGAGGGAATTTCGCCTGTCTCATACACCTTGCTCACCAGATGGTAGAGTTTTGTAAGGACTGGCTTTCCCAAGGCTGTCAGTAGTTCTAATGGAATGTTGTCTACTCTCGGGGCCTTGTTTCGACTTAGGTCTTTCAGTGCTCTGTCAAACTCTCCACGCAGTATCGTATCTCCCATTTCATCTTCATCTACATCCGTCTACATAAGATATTAAAAAAAATACATAAAAATAAAAATTTGCGTCCACTTTCCTAAGAGACAGTTTCCATTTCTTCCAAAGTAACTACCGACCAGATGTGACTTACATTTAGAGATGCAGTGTTTTCGGCGACTGGGAGTTTCGTACCACGTAAAGTAATAAAAGGTCCCAGAAGGTACACAAAGCAGGTTAGACACTGTTGCAGATGCAAAGAAAAAGGCGTCCCACATTTAAAGGAACAGAAAATCTCCAAAATTGCCGACGTTTCACAAACGTTCGAAGCTTTCCGTGGATTTCAATGCAAGATGCTTTTAGCAGTTTTCATAACGAAACTATGTCTCCAAATCTGGCGGAAAATCCAAAGAGCTTCTGGTAGTGTATAAAGTATACCATATCAAGACATTATCTCCACAGCACGATAGCAATGGAAATGTAACCGATAACACTGCCACTAAGGTGAAGATATTAAACAGCGTTTTCCGAGATTCCCTCACTAAAGACGGTATAGTAAATGATCTAGAATTTCTAATCAAGAACAGCTGCCAAGATGAATAATTTAGAAGTAGATATCCTCGGTGTAACGAAGCCTCGTGATTCACTTAATGAAGGCAGGTAGTCAATTCCAGACTGTATAGCACTTACGTTGCTTTCGGGGTACGCTGACGAAATAGCTCCAGGCTTAGCGATCAATCACAGCCACTCGCTCGATGTGATGATGATGCTAGATATAGGACGCTGAACAGCAGGTTCATCAACACCCTAACGTAGAGTCTGCATGCCACACACTGAGTGGGGCGGAGGGGGGGGGGGGGGGCGTGAACGACGGCTGTCCCCACAGTCGAAGTTGCTTACAAGGCATTAAAATGTACGTATGGATTATAAATCCGCCCTCATGGTACACCTAATTATGACACATTAATCGACTATTGAAAATGCTAAGCTACTCGGGCGGGGTGTGCGTTCAGTGCAGGATGACCTCCCCTCGGCAACACTTCAAGCATGAGGCCCGCAATTACAAAGAATTTCAAATCAAGCGTTACACAGGTGTCGTAGTCGGCGAGGATGGTGGGCAGATCCCCAACCAAATTAAGGGTTGACCTTATATCACTACAACAAATACACATAGCCAAAACATTTTGAATCGAAAATGATACACTACACACGTCATAGAGCGGTAGACCTGCCTCCTGAAGTCGGAGACCGTGTGTTAATGGGCAGTATCCTCTTCGCAGTTTGGTGAACTCGCTCGACGAGAGAGTAGCACCTAAAGATTCCAGAATGAGATTTTCACTCTGCAGCGGAGTGTGCGCTGATATGAAACATCCTGGCAGATAAAAACTGTGTGCCGGACCGAGACTCGAACTCGGTACCTTTGCCTTTCGCGGGCAAGTGCTCTACCAACTGAGCAACCCAAGCACGACTCACGCCCGTCCTCACAGAAGTAAAGCTGTGAGGACGGGGCGTGAGTCGTACTTGGATAGCTAAGTTGGTAGAGCACTTGCCCGCGAAAGGCAAAGGTCCCGAGTTCGAGTCTCAGTCCGGCACACAGCTTTAATCTGCCAGGAAGGTTCTTACCTAAAGATTGTTCACATCAATACACAAGAAAGGAAACGGAAGGAAGCCGCTGAATTATAAATCTATATCACTCGCATCGTGCCCATGAGGGTGTAGCGGGCACAGCACTAGACTTCAGCTCTGGTGGGTCTGGGTTCGATCCCAGATAGAAGTTGGGACTCTTTCTCGTTCCAGTTCCTTCAGGACGGTCCCAGATCCATTCAGCCGAAAGTAAAAGGCCGGTGGAGGGATGAGCTTCCTCTCATAGCGCTTCGCAGAAGAAAGGCTACAATCTACTAGCAATCAGGCCAGTGACCCGGACACGGGTTTGCACTAAAAACTGTATTTGTCTACCTTTATCTTTCATTGTGATTTGCAGCAGGATTTTGGAACTTGTACTGTCTTCGAACTTCATGAAATACCTCGAACAAAACGAACTACTGAGACACAATCAGAACGGATTCAGAAAGTGTCGTTCTTATAAAACACGGTCGACTCTTTATTCAGGACGAACCATTGAGACCTGTCGACAGAGGATGTCAACTTGATTTCGTATTTCTAGATTTCCAGAAGGTTTTTGACACTGTTCCTCACAAATAGCTAATAATGAAATTGCGTGTCTATGCAGTATCTTTTCAGTGGCGTGACTGGATTCGCGATTTCCTGTCAGAAAGGTTCGTAGCAACAACTGTGAAGTTATCTACCGAAGCATAACTTACTCCTCGCTTTCCCCAACGAAGTGCTGTTCCTAATTTATGTGAACAATTTAGGACACAGTCTGAACAGCCCTCTTGGATTCTTTGCACGTGTCTTTTAGCTTACAGTGCCAGTCGGCGTGGCCGAGCGGTCCTAGGCGCTACAGTCTGAACGTGCGACCGCTACGGTCGTAGGTTCGAATCTTGCTTCGGTAATGGATGTGTGTGATGTGCTTAGGTTATTTAGGTTTAAGTAGTTCTAAGTTATAGGGGACTGATGACCTCAGAAGTTAAGTCCCATACTGCTTAGAGCCATTTAAAACTTTTTTTTTTTTTAGCTTACAGTAATCAGAAGATCAAAACGAGTACCAACATTGTTTTGATAAGGAATCTGCATGGTGCGAAACAATAAAATATGTGATGTCCTCCACGTATGCACTACATAAATTCGATATATACATCTATATCTAATGGTGTGTGACAGATGGTACTTCTGGTATCACTAACAGATCCCCCCTATCCTGTTCATCAGCAAATATGGTGTGGGTAGAATGATTCTCGTTAAGCCTCTCTAGCGTCTTTAATTTCAAGAAATTTCTCATCGAGGTCATTACATGTGATGTATGTGTGAGGAAGGAATACGTTGTTCGACTCTCCCCGGAGAGGGCTCTCTCGAAATTTCGACAGTAAACCTCGAACCGGTGCACAACGCCCGCCCTGTTACCTGTCGGTAACTCTCTAGCGCAGACTAAATGACCTCATGACGAAACGTGCCCATCTTCGTTGGATCTTCTGTATCTGTTCTATCACTCATACACGGTATGGATCCCACATCGATGAATAACACTCAAGACTCTGTCGAAAAAGCGCATTACAAGCCACTTCCTTCGTGGATGAGTTAAATTCACATAAGGTTCTTTTATGTGGTCATTCCACTTAAGGTCGCTGTGGTTAGTTACTTCCAGATTTTTACGGTAGATACTGCTTCCAGCAGTTTCTGTTCATTAGTGTAACTGAACAGTAATCACTTTCTCTTCCTGTGTATGCGCAATATGTTACATTTATTTACTTTCAGGCTCAACTTGCAGGGCCTGCACCATTCATCTTTGCTCCGCAGCATATTCTGCAAATCGCTGCTGTCTCTGGCGTTGAAACCTTGTTGTAGACAACCACATCGTCTCCGAAGTCTTAAAAAACACCCGACGCTTTATGCTAGGTAGTTTATATACACTGTAAACAATAACAGCCCTGTCACACTTCCTTGAACTACTCCGAACTTACCTTTATATCTAAGTACTGTGCTGCACATGTTAACCCTGTACCTAGCCGTATTTGTAATTTTTCCTTTAAGAATGGCTAGTTTCCTGAACGTTTGAAGTACTCAGCAGTAAAGCCGCTATATAGAAAGGGAGAAAGGGATAATGTAGACAATTTTAGACCTATTTCTACGCCTTCAGTGTTTGCTAAAGTTATTGAAAAGGCTGTGTATGTGAGGATCATTGATCATTTTATATCACATAATTTGCTATCAAATGTACAGTTCGGCTTTAGAAGTCGTTCAACAATTAAAAATACTATATTATTTTTTTCTCTGTGAGGTACTGGATGGATTACACCAAAGGTTTCGAACGCTAGGCATATTTTTTGATTTATCTTAGGCCTTTAATTGGTTTGATCACAAAACATTGCTCCAGCAACTGGACCATTACGGAATACGGAGAGTAGATCACAATTGGTTCACCTAAGGTTCATTATTCACACTGCTGCGAATGGCTGAGATGTGGGATCTGAGTGTGGTATGGTCAAGTGGGGGGGGGGGGGGGCTTCCCCAGGGATCAGTGTAGGGGCCACTCCTGTTCCTTACTTATATAAATGATGTGCCCTCTAGTATTACGAGTATTTCTAAAATATTTATATTTGCTGATGACACTAGCTTGGTAGTAAAGGATGTTGTGTGCAACATTGGCTCTGTTTCAAATAGTGTAGTTCATGACATAAGTTAGTGGCTTGTAGAAAACCAACTAACGCTACATCACATTAAGACAAAGTTTTGACAGTTTATAACAGACAGTTCAACAAAACCCGACGTTATAATTTCACAGAATGAGCATGTAATTAGTGAAACTGAACAGCTCAAATTTCCAGGCGTTCAGATAGATAGTAAACTGTCGTGTAAAGCCCACGTTCAGGATCTTGTTCGAAGACTTAATGCTGCCACTTTTACTATTCGAACGGTATCTGAAGTAAGTGATCGTTCAACACAAAAATTAGTCTACTTTGCTTTTTTCCATTCGCTTATGTCGTATGGTTTCATGTTTTGGGGTAACTCTTTCCATTCTAAAAGAATTTTTAGGCTCAGAAATGGGCAGTTCGGACAATAAGCGGTGTAAATTCGCGGACCTCTTGTCGATTCCTGCTCACTAGTCTGTGTATTTTGACATTGGCCTCTCAATATCTATATTCTTTACTGTCGTTTCTTGTTAAAAATATATCAGCTTATTCCCAAGAATTAGCAGCTTTCACTCAGTTAATACTCGAGAGAAATCCAGTCTGCATTTCGATCGCACTTCCTTAACTCTTGTGCAGAAAGGTGTGCAGTATGCTGGTGCATCCATTTTCAATAAGCTACCATAAGAATTCAAAAATCTTAGAAGTAATCCACGCGCTTTCAAATGAAACTGACGAGTTTCATCATGGGTCACTCCTTCTATTCTGTTGAGAAGTTCCTCGCAAAATTAAGCTGATTCTTATTTTAAATTGTTGATTGCGTTTAATTGAACTTATGGCTTGACTGTTTTGGGTTCATAAACATTTTATTTTATCTGTTATAACTTATGTTGTAAGTTCATGTACTGACGCGCTCCATGACCTAGGAGGTTTTTTCATAAATTTGTTTCTACGGAACTAAACATGTAAATAAATAAAAATTGTATCGATCGATATTGTTTTTTAATTGTGTTACACGACAAGCCATACAAATTTAAAGATTACAATTAAGAACTACTTATATGGAACCATCTCATAGTAAATGCTGTGGAGAAGACGAACCAGAGACTGCGTTTTATAGACGGAACACGTAGAAGGTTCAACGAATGTACTAAAGACATTGCGTACACCTCGCTTGACTGCCCTCTTCCCGACAGCTGCTCTGTTATGTGGAATCGTTACCAGACAGGACCGACGGCGGTCATCGAAAAATTCTGCTAATAACTCACCGTGTGCACCAACAGAGAAACAGGAAATGAGTGTCCAGAGATCGACCATCTATGGGATGTAGGTATTGCACTTCAGAAAAACACATTGAACCACTGACTCGCACCATGAACACCGAATGTAACTTGGCGAAGCACAGTGATCATAAATATTCGCACCATCAAGATCGAAGGCGAACTCCTTGGGAGTTACAAATCGCGCAGGAGGTTCAGCTAGCTGTCCACTCTTAGAGAATGCGTACACAGAATCATATTGGTGTGACGAGATGGTGAGAACTTTTGGAATGTGATGGCATGTAACCGAATGCGAAACACCTATCGTGGAGCTTATCGTGAAACTGGCTATCCTTTAACAAATAACAGCAGATAATGCGACGTTATACTTAATTCAGAGCTGAATTTGTCCTGTGGTTTCAGCTGGTATAAATTGCAATATCACACACCTTGAAGAAGATAGTTTGCTCTAAAGAAGTGTGAGTTTATATGCAGACCAAGAATCAAACAAAAGCAAGTTATTTTGACCAACTATTCCTGATCTTACATTTCAGCAAGATAGTGCCGGCCCGCACATGGCGAGAGTTTCTACTGCTTTTCTTCGTGTTTGCCACACCCTACTTTAGCCAGGAATGTCGCCGAATATCTGCCCAATTGAGAACGTTTGGAGTATCATGGGTAGGACCGTCACCCAACTCGGGTTTTTGAAGATCTAACACGACTGTTTGACAGAATTTGGTACGATATCCCTAAGGAGGATCTCCAAAAACTCTGTAAATCAGTGCCAAGCCGAAGAGCTGCTTGCATAAGGGCCAGAGGTGGAACAACACGTTATTAATTTGTTCAGTTCGTGAAGCTTTCGCTCTTGAACTCATCATCTGGTTTTCCTAAATTTTAATCATCTGCTTGTCTGCACATGCAGAGTACATCACGTATACTGATTTCCTTCCTGTTCGAATAAATCCTTCTTTTCTTGTCTTAGAGTGTATAAGGAACCTAACTGTCACTGTCTCCTGTCTCAGAGCCACAGTCTCCTTCGTTCCGTCCTACTACTACAGTCTTCTCTCACAATCACACTCTCCATAAGATCCCAAATCGAAAAACCTTGAAAATTGTCTTCATGTTTTTATCTGTTTCCGAGATACATTGGTTCAAAGTACACTACTTTACACGTAAAATATGCACGTAAAACGTGGTGGCAGGCGACAACGTAGTTTATACAATGACGTAGCACGGAGAAATATGCTGTGAAGTGCCTTAGTTATCATTAGAACGGTTCTGGGTACCGCGTGTTGTAGTACTGAAGCACATATGAAATTTTTGTGGATGTAAAGTTTGATCTGCAATGTCAAATTAGTTTTGAGTTACTTTAATTTCACATAAGTCAACTATAAAATTTTACTGACCCATACAGCTCATTTCATATGAGCGACGTACCATTCGGTGGCAGGCAGAAGAAGGGAACCAGCGGAGAAATGCTCCTATCGGATGTGCGAATATGCTCCGGTTTAAAAGACCCTGCTTGTAAAGTGGGGTACCAGATGTTCATTCTTCCACCCTAAACACCTTTAAAAATGTCCCCAACAGTGAGAAAGAGACGGATAAGTAATAAAAACTGGAAGATAGTACACAGAGGTTGTGGCACAATAAGGACGCCTTTCTCGTGAGTAGCTGCACCTGTTTTAGATATTGCCCGACATTTGCGTAATTTCGCAACGTTCTGTTCTTAGCCGGCTGATAGGGCTAAATCTTTTTTAATCATCTGTCATCGGTCACCTTTGAAGCACTCCTCCACAACTTCCTGTTCAGTGAAAACCTGTTTATTTCAGAGTAGTGCTTTTTCCGAACGCCCTCAGTTACTTGTCGTATTTATTCCAATCTCGGTCTTCCCCAAAAAAATTTTCCTTCTACAGCTCCCTGTGTTCCGATGAAAGATATTGGCAGATATGTTAACCCATATCCCATTATCCTGTCCCTTCTTCTTGTAAGTATTTTGGGCTTATTTCTATCTTCGCCAATTCTTCGGAATAGTTTTTATTTCTTTTCTTATCAGACCATCCAATTTTCACCACCTTTCTATAGTACCACAGATAAACACAAACCTCACTTCACTTAATTTCCCATTGAGGATTCAAGTCAAAAGTTTTGTGCACAGAATTGCCGTCGTAATTGGATTGATTATCTCCGAAAAAATCCTCACTGCCTGTGACGTTGCTGGATCAACACTGGAATTGCTCGAACGGGTACGACAGAACTTAGTTCCTGGGGGACAGCGTTTTAAAAAAAATAGTGGTAATGCAGCACCTTGTAAAGTAAATAAAATTATAAAAAATTGTTTTAATAAGATTTTTATCATCGTTTACAGATCACTGGTAAATTTGAAATTTTCACATTTTCACTGAGACCATTCGATGCAGTATTTCCAGTTCAGGCTGTAAGTAGGCTGTTTAGGTTTTTATATTGGTAACGCCACGTAGCGCTCTGTATGAAAATCACTGGCTGTGCTGTGTGCAGTCTGTGACTGGTTTGCATTGTTGTTGGCTATTGTAGTGTTGGGTAGTTGGCTGTTAACAGCGCGTAGCGTTGCGCAGTTGGAGGTGAGCCGCCAGTAGTGGTGGATGTGGGGAGTGAGATGGCGGAGTTTTGATAGCGGATGATCTGGACAGATACAGTAAATCTGAACTGATATATATTATGGCTTTTGAACACTATTAAGGTAAATACATTGTTTGTTCCTATCAAAATCTTTCATTTGCTAACTATGCCTATCAGTAGTTAGTGCCTTCAGTAGTCTGAATCTTTTATTTAGCTGGCAGTAGTGGCGCTCGCTGTACTGCAGTAGCTTGAGTAACGAAGATTTTTGTGAGGTAAGTGATTTGTGAAAGGTATAGGTTAATGTTAGTCAGGGCCATTCTTTTGTAGGGATTATTGAAAGTCAGATACCGTTGCGATAAAAATATTGTGTGTCGGTTTAAGCACAGTCATGGATAATTTTTCTAAGGGGACGTTTCATATGGCGACCCTGCCAGGAAGTGCACAAGTGGTCTTTTATGGACTTGCTATATAGTACAAGACTCTTCGATGGTGATTGTGCACCTGCACAGTCGCAACAGATGGCTGCTGCCCATCTCTACAAGGACTGAAGTGGGTCTGCACCTTTGATGATCCACCAATACCATTATTTCTACAAGGACTGCAGTGGGTCTGCACCTCTGGTGGCCCACCAAAACCATACTCTCTACCAAGACTATAGTGGGTCTGTTCTGTGATGGCCTACCTACCAACATTCTTCAAAACTTCGAATGACTGTGCTGTGGGTTTGCTCTGTTGTGGCCCATTACCTGTCTGCATGTCAAGACTCAGCATTGTCTTTCCGTTGGAAGGACAACACTACTTCTTCAAGACTGCATGGAAATCCACTACTTCCATGTGCATTTTCTTTTACTACTCAGACTTTGAGAAAAACACTGCAATTTTACTGTGATGAATGATCAGGACTGTCTTTATGGACTGTGAGAAAATTTTAGCTTTTGACCAATACTGTATCAATAAGTGTGTGCATTTGATATCTTTGTTATTGTAATTATGAAAATTTTTTTTTCGAAGGGGACGTTTCATATGTCGACCCTTAGCTGAGGATACCTCACTGGAATCTTCTGATTTTTTCTTGTAGTTTGTGTAAATAGTGTAGCTTTTGTTTATTGCTAGCGCGTAATTGTAGAGAGACTCTCATTTGTAGTTGCAGTCTTTCATTGTTGTACAGTAAAACAGTTGTGGCATGCAGGTAGATCTGCACCAAGTATTTCGCAGTTGCACTAGCAATTAACGAGATATTATTTTCAATGCTATGTTAATGTGTTTTCTTATTTTGCTCTTCAAATTGTGCTTTTCTGTGTTGTCGTGTGAAATATTGTGACAATAATGGCGTGTGAAAAGCGTAACACTAAGCTCCAAAGTAAACTGAGAAATAGTAGTGACGACGAGCGTAGCGTATCAGCAACACTGTGTAGTGAATTAACAGACATTCAGAGTAGTAATTTGGTAATTGTGCATAGGGAAATGAAGCGGGCTGCAAATAATGGTGTAGGCAGTGAAACAATTAGTGAACAGGGAAGCATTATCACAGTAAAATTGCAGTGTTTTTCTCAAAGTCTGAGTAGTAAAAGAAAATGCACATGGAAGTAGTGGATTTCCATGCAGTCTTGAAGAAGTAGTGTTGTCCTTCCAATGGAAAGACAATGCTGAGTCTTGACATGCAGAAAGGTAATGGGCCCCAACAGAGCAAACCCACAGCAGAGTCATTCGAAGTTTTGAAGAATATTGGTAGGTAGGTCATCACAGAGCAGACCCACTATAGTTTTGGTAGAGAGTATGGTATCGGTGGACCACCAGAGATGCAGACCCACTGCAGTCCTTGTAGAAATAATGGTATTGGTGGATCATCAAAGGTGCAGACCCACTTCGGTCCTTGTAGAGACGGCCAACAGCCAACGTTTCAAGGCTTCCTTGCCTCAAGTTAATATGCTATCATTTTTGCGAAAAACTCATGCACGTTAGTAGAATTAAGTAGACGTAATGTGTGAATGATGCGTCGTGTAAGTTTCGTGAACGCTGAATGGCTGTACGTCATTAATTGATCCATTTGTGACGGACGCGCGTGTAGCGGACAGCGAGGCGTTACGTATAGCCAGAAGTGCGTGCTGTATAAGACATGAGACGTCGGCCGAAGCGTCGTGCCGCGTGCTGTGTGCGAAGATCGACCTTTTGTCTCTGCCAGGCGTGGCTGTAAATGTTTCACGGTCTGTTTCATTTATTAGCAGGCCGGCAGCGAAGACGCCGACGAACAGCTGGTCGGAGGGTCGGAAACCAGAAAGACGGAAGCCAAAGTGGCGCCGGTAGCTGACTTTCATTCCCGAAGGTTACCACAGAAGAGGAAATTCCTCTCATGAATTATAACAGCTCAACGATGAGCACGCAGAGCTAGCGCATTTGAGGTCTTTCGTTGTCAACGGAAGAACGTCAAGTTCTCTGCAGAAGGTCCTTCACACCTCTTTTATGATTTTACTGGCTGTCGGCAAATGTGAGGGTGACCGTCTATGACGAATTTTATGTCCGTGTCATTCTTCACATGAGCAAAATGTGGACTGGATAATCTATAGGATCTAGGTGTCGAAATTGGGCAATTAGCCTTTTTCGTGTTTCTTTCAGATTGATCTAGGCACCATGCCAATAGAGAGTTACTTGATTCCAGTGGAAATTCGTAACCCTTATAGTTGTTTGTGGTGCAGAGATATGGAATCACCGCCTTGTACACAGATACATCTACATCTACATCTACATCTACATGATTACTCTGCAATTCACATTTAAGTGCTTGGCAGAGGGTTCATCGAACCACAATCATACTATCTCTCTACCATTCCACTCCCGTACAGAGCGCGGGAAAAACGAACACCTATACCTTTCTGTTCGAGCTCTGATTTCTCTTATTTTATTTTGATGATCATTCCTACCTATGTAGGTTGGGCTCAACAAAATATTTTCGCATTTGGAAGAGAAAGTTGGTGACTCAAATTTCGTAAATAGATCTCGCCGCGACGAAAAACGTCTTTGCTTTAATGACTTCCATCCCAACTAGCGTATCATATCTCCCACACTCTCTCCCCTATTACGTGATAATACAAAACGAGCTGCCCTTTTTTGCACTCTTTCGATGTCCTCCGTCAATCCCACCTGGCAAGGATACCACACCGCGCAGCAATATTCTGACAGAGGACGAACGGGTGTAGTGAAAGCTGTCTCTTTAGTGGACTTGTTGCATCTTCTAAGTGTCCTGCCAATGAAACGCAACCTTTGGCTCGCCTTCCCCACAGTATTATCTATGTGGTCTTTCCAACTGAAGTTGTCCGTAATTTTAACACCCAGGTACTTAGTTGAATTGACAGCCTTGAGAACTGTACTATTTATCGAGTAATCGAATTCCAACGGATTTCTTTTGGAACATGTGGATCACCTCACACTTTTCGTTATTTAGCGTCAACTGCCACCTGCCACACCATACAGAAACCTTTTCTAAATCGCTTTGCAACTGATACTGGTCTTCGGATGACCTTACTAGACGGTAAATTACAGCATCATCTGCGAACAACCTAAGAGAACTGCTCAGATTGTCACCCAGGTCATTTATATTGATCAGGAACAGCAGAGCTCCCAGGACGCTTCCCTGGGGAACACCTGATATCACTTCAGTTTTACTCGATGATTTGCCGTCTATTACTACGAACTGCGACCTTCCTGACAGGAAATCACGAATCCAGTCGCACAGCTGAGAAGATATTCCGTAGGCCCGCAGCGTGATTGGAAGTCGCTTGTGAGGAACGGTGTCAAAAGCTTTCCGGAAATCTAGACATACGGAATCAACTTGAGATCCCCTGTCGATAGCGGCCATTACTTCGTGCGAATAAAGAGCTAGCTGCGTTGCATAAGAACGATGTTTTCTGAAGCCATGCTGATTACGTATCAATAGATCGTTCCCTTCGAGGTGATTCATAATGTTTGAATACAGTATATGCTCCAAAACCCTACTGCATACCTAACAGGTTTAAGCACCACCAGAACACTGTCAATTCACGTACGTAACATGTGCTTCACTGTACTGCAGTTTGCTGCTCCTTCAGCTTATTGCTCCACTCAGGCTTGTGTGTTTTGTGAAACGGAAGTCCAGACTTTCAGTTCATCAGGAAATAGGAAGTAGGAACAGAGTAGGAAGGATACTACTATAAAAAAAGATTAACGCCAATTTTAATAAATTGCTTTTGACGTAATATGAGTAAAGCGATGCTGCGAGACATAATATATTGCAGAAAGAATCTCCTTCGATTTTAACTGTAACTTAAAAATACTTAGACAACTTAAAACCCGTGCCTTACTTTTCTCGTTGATATGGGAACTGGTAAAAGATCTTGTAACAGACAGGCCGAATAGGCAAACCTTTTCAGTTTAGTATCTTGCTCATATGTATCTATGGAAAATTACTTCTATGAAAATATTCCCAACTCAGTAACGCTAACACTCTATACCACGCATTCAAAATAAGATACTTTCACCACTTCGACTGGAATTTTATTCATGACTTGTAGTGAGCCATGAGTTTTTTTGACCTCTCTATTGCTCTACACGGAAAGATTTTGATTTGACTATAGCGGTACCGTAAGTGCAATGACAGATCTGCGTAAGCCAACTTGGCCCTAACAAGGAAAGATGCGAAGTCCCCCCGACTTCACTTTAGACCGCCCACATGATTCATTTATTAATTAATTACCTTGCTAATCAGAATGATTTTACTTGCAAATTATTCTCATGTGAGACGGTGAATTTCTAGTAAATGAAAATAGGTAGATTGACATTAATATTGCATCTTTATTAACAAAAGAAGAGAGACTGAATGTTTTACGAATACAAAAAGTGAACCTCCTTATTCTTACTTCCTCTGATAGCATTGAACATGACCTTATCTGGGGTAGGGAGCGATGCAGCTGGTCTAACAGCCTGTCTTTTCCGCAATGACGGGGAAACAAAAGTATTGTAGATAAGGAAACGAAGAAGTTATGTTACCTTAATAAGGGAATTGAGTTATCAGAATGCAACCGCCACTACTGTAAACTAAACAGAACACCTGTTGTTGTATCTGAAAATGTTCATAATTTTGAATAGCTTACAAAGCAATAAACAATTCTGCAGTGAACACATAATGTGTTGTGGGGCGATCACTCTGTTGCAGAAATAATTTAAAAGCCAAGATCGCTTAAACACTGTTTACTATACGACCGGTTTCTACACACTAAAGGTGCCATTATCGGATCTGAATGTAGCTAAACATGTATAAATCCTTTGGACATAACGATTCATGAGGCAGACCAGCTGATATAAAATCACTGTCACAGAAATAAAAATTAAGAAACAACTGCTCTCATGGTCATTCTATTCCATTAGATATATAAAACCGAAGTCACAAGATAAAAATATTTGACACATGACCGCAGCTCGACTAACAGCAGTCGGTATCACATGAGGAGTGAGAGGAGTGAGAAGGGAAACGTCTTAAGCGTTGTATATCTGAACTGGTTGATATTTCATGTCATTGATGCGAACTTCGGTGATAGCGGACGATAGAAGCCAACAAGAAATACCAGCCACATTCTACCTGTTGTTTTAAACATATCACAGCAAAGAGTATGTTTGTATGATTTTATATTCTCCGCTTCATTTTTGTCAAAAAATTACTAGTACATCAACTGCAATTACTTTTTCGCTCTGCATGCACTATTGAGAAAGTGTACTCGCAGACTGATTACTCTATGGTCATGGAAACAAATGAGAGTAAAGAAAGTATCAGTCACTCAGGCAAGTACTGCACTCCAACCACTAGACAGTTGATCTTCTTCCAAATCTGTACACAAGAACTACGACTGTTTCTCTGTTTTGTGTACTGCCGCTTTCTCTCTTCCCTCTTCGTTGCTCTCTAGTGTCTTTCTGCAGCCGGCCCCTGTGGCCGAGCGGTTCTAGGCGCTTCAGCCCGGAACCACGCTGCTGCTACGGTCGCAGGTTCGAATCCTGCCTCGGGCATGGATGTGTGAGGTGTGATTAGCTTAGACAGGTTTAAGTAGTTCTACGTCTAGGGGACTGATGACCTCAGATGTTAAGTCCCATAGTGCTTAGGGCCATTTGAATCATTTCGTCTTTCTGTCTCTATGGCTTTGACACCATTTCAAGCGTTTCACTCTCTACTTCCCTTTCTTAGCGTCCTCTATTTCGATGCAACTACGCGCGACCTCACTTTGAACCAAGAGTTTTCGATCCCTCTCTGTGTCGTGTAACGGTTACGTAAATATCTTTTCCGTCTTTGTAAAAACTGGAGCAGACTGAAATGTGCCACGTGGCTAATCTGCAGCTAATTGCTTAAGATTATATGCTCGAAATATTGGCTGTTCCGGAACGTAGTCCAGCCTGCAACGCTCTGAAACGAAGAAATAAATTCATGCTATTATACAGCGAAATTTCCTCTAAAATGTTTAGAGTGTTGTCTTTAATTGACTCCATTTTCATGAGAAAGGAAACGTGTGACTCTGTTAGCAGACGAGTTTCCGAATTAATTATGAGCCGGATAATCTCTCACCTGTAAAAGTCTTGAACTCTTTGCTCAGAGAAACACCTTCTGGTCTTCAATACTGTGTACTGGAATCATCTTCGCGAAATAAATGTTGCGCTAGCTGGATGTATCAGCTGATTATGGTTACAATTTTTGAAAGAAAAATGAATGGTTCCCTTTGGTTACAATTGACAACTGTAATTTCTAAAGGTATGGAACACTATTCTAAAGAAATTTACGTTACTAAAGCTATAATCGCATTTAGTACTACTCTATTAACTGCTATTATTGATCGAATTAAGTATAAGCAGCATAAGCGGCATTGGGAAATAAACTGCGAAAGAACACTCGTAAACGAAGTCTTAAGCCCCACGTCTTAAGATCCCGTGCGTAACATCATAATCAACCTATTACTTATCCTATTCTGAATAGTGCTGTTTGGCAGGCCGCTGTAGCCGAGCGGTTCTAGGCGCTTCAGCCCGGAACCACGCTGCTGCTACTGTCGCAGGTTCGAATCCTGCCTCGGGCATGGATGTGTGTGATGTCCTTAGGTTAGTTAGGTTTAAGTAGTTCTAAGTTCTAGGGGACTGATGACCTCAGAAGTTAAGTCCCATAGTGCTGAGAGCCGCAATAGCGCTGTTTATGTATTTCCCACTATAGTAGAAAGATACACCAGCATACATTTTTAAAAGAAGTTTTATTTCGTACCTGCGCGGGCTAATTTACTGTACTATTAACGGTTTGACTAAACCACTGCTCCAACTCAAATAATCTGGCTTCAAAGTGATCTGCTTCCTTCAAACGCATCTGACAGTTCACAGGAGGCAATCATGTATTTCATAAAGGTAATCGCTTCTTGTCTTATGGACTACAGACATACAGCTACGATGGGGAATACCTAGAGCAACAGCAGCCGTGTCTGAAATGAAACAACATGATAATACTATGCTATTAGATCTGCATAATGTATCACAAACAGCGGTACTGGACCATCTGCTTTTTACGTTATTGTAACACATTCTTCATTTCGTCTCGGGAAGGGTGATGATCAGGTGGCTCAGTCCTACGTAGGAGAATATTCTCATGAAACGTGGGTGACTGATAGAATTCTTAAGAAATAAATTTTTATATTATCACTATTGTTCAAAGTAGTTACTGAACATCTAAATAGGCTAACATTTTCATTCGGTACAATGGTATCACACAGTCATTTAGACGCTTAAGGAATTATGTTTGCCTTAGGAGAAGAAATATGAAGTACTGCTGCGTGGCATTGATGTATTGGAAAAATTAATTACGAGATGAAAACAACATCATGTTATTTCTTTAATTACTTAATTTCTATATTATGTAGGATCTTTCTTACTGCCGCATTCTGACCACGCATTATGTCCATGAATCATCGTGCCTCAGTTCACTTTACCGTCCACTAACTTGATGTAACACTGAACGTTTGATTTTAAACAGAGCAGGCGATAGCTCATCAACGGCACACTTTTAAAATATAATCTTTATAGAAAGACCGTATATTCAGATTCCATGCTAAATGAAGATGAACGCTTACTGGGAGTCCAGTGTGAAAACAAACGTAAATTTCAGTTCCAGAGGACATCCCTCTTTTACCAGCAACACGGACAATCTAGCTGTATCTTCAGTATGCTTAACAAAAATGGCAAGTCACCTCGGCACTTGATTTCCTGACTAATGTCCACAGCAGGAATGGTAATCAGTCACGAGCTTACGAGTCGCGGGAATTTGTAAAAATATTCCACGACGTTCATTTGGATAAAGGGGAAATACGTAGTTTAGGAAACTCAGATAACTATTTTCTACGAAGAGCTAGAACGTAGTTATAAAATACGCTGGGAAGTGTGGGGCAAAAAATGTCACGGTCCTTCACAGGAAAGAGTACAGATTGCGCACTAGTATGCACATATGTAAATTCACCGGATAACATATTATCCACGTCTTTCGAAGAGCAGACCGGTCGCTTTGGAGCACTGTTCTCTGTGTATAACTGGTACCAGGCAGTCACGCAAACTTCCGTTGATGACGTAAGTAATTATAGTGAGCTACGTTAGAGCAGTGATATAGGTCAATATGGAAAAGTCTCATAATGTCTACAAAGAGTTATAGTGCTTAGATGTGACCAAAAACACACAGTGAATGAAGTTGCCCGCATCCTGTCCATTGTGTCAACAAGGGCTGGTGTACCACTAACAGACGTGTAACAAGGCGGAAGGTCAGTGTTTGTAAACATAGCCTAACTTAACCGACAGCACTCACAGACGAGTGTCACGCCATCTCAATATTAGCCGGTTTCATACCCGACAGAAACTGCTGGTGTCAGTAAATACACGTCCTCTGCAGCCACTTTTCGAGGGTACACTGCAGCGGGAACTGCATGCAATGGATATTTGGAGTTGGATATACCGCAAAAGGCCACTGCTCACGACGTCACATACATCTGCACATCTTGAGTGGACCAGACTACACATAAATACGACAGTAGCTGACCTGAAGTACGATTTTGTCTCATTTACTATAATGCCAGGCGTAGAACGCAGAGACGGTTCAAAAAATGGTTCAAATGGCTCTGAGCACTATGGGTCTTAACTTCTCAAGTCATCAGTCCCCTAGAACTTAGAACTACTTAAACCTAACTAACCTAAGGACATTACACACATCCATGCCCGAGGCAGGATAAGAACCTGCGACCGGACCTGTCGCGCGGTTCCAGAGGCGGTTCATTTTGTCTTTTAACCTCCATTGTATGGAGAGCCTTACGTTCAGGCTTCAGATGATTCAGTGATCTGGTTTCCGTACCATGACGTAGGCTGCGTCCTTCAGGTTACCACTAACATCAACTTGGATGATTTTTCACCGTTATCGGTGATCAAGTGCTGCCATTTCTTCTACATCTCTATAAAAATAAGTCTGTCGACATATCCTTCTTGTGCGGTGACAAATGCCGCTTTGCATTCCTGTATGCATAGCGCCTGGTTTGACGAACGAACAGTTACCCCGACTCAAAACGACTGACCCGCTAGATCCCCTAATCTTAATCCCACAGCAGATATCTGTGACTACTAGGGACTGTGGGAGAAACGTAGCAGTCACCACACCTGCAGTCTGGTAGCTATTCTAGATCTGATCATCAGTATGCCGCTTCGGCTGGATATGGACTGCAAGAAGAGACTTACAGACTCTTCTTCGTCGAAGCGAGGGCATTGTCAAGGCCGTCGGCAGTGTTACACGCTATTAGCGTGACGTCACCTCGAAAGTGACTTATTTGTTGTCCGCTATGCTCATAAATCAGTTTGTAATACCTATGATAACCGCCGTTGTTCAAGTAGCTCCGAACTACAATCCTATACCTGAGCGTCAATCATGGCTGCCTCAGAGAACCTCTGCATCGCATCTGCCTTCCGCCATAATAGGTGTGGGCAGTTGGTGAACGCCAACCATGTCTCACCCGGTTGCATTAATCAGCATGATGACGCACATTCTCTGCTGCAAGTTTAATTAATAAGGGACTCTCCAGCCAGTCGTTAAAACAGAGGAAGAACAAAAAATGCACAGGTACCTACCCCAAGGTTTTTTATTTACTTAGACTACCCAAATACTTATGAAGTTTGTAATTGAAATGCTAAGATTTGCGACACAGCTAAGAAGTTACAGAAGTTTTTTAATTAGTCTGCATTATTACATACTTTTCTAGAAAAGCTGCTGCCTATAAAAGAAATGTCTTACTAGAGATAATGAAATTAAATTACATGTTCAATAAAATTCTTCAGGGTATCAGGCCCTGATGAAGGCTAGCTGCAACGCTGGCCGAAGCGTTGGCGCATTTTAAATTATGACGATGCGGTCTGATACCCTGAAGAATTTTATTGAAGAAGTCAACGGCCGCGGAAGCCTACGCTTACATAAATTACATGTGTTATGAAAATTCCGCAAGTTGCTGCTTTTATACGTCAAATATGGAATAATTGTATTTCATTTGAATTTGTTTTATTACAGGAGTAAATACAGGTTGTTACAGTTAAACTGACGGTTTTCTCAGAACTACAGTGCGAGCTGTCTACTTCGCAGGACGACAAAATATTCATACATAGTATATACATTTATTTAATGGTGGGCTAGCGGAGTATGCTGAAAAAAATAATAGTTCCACTTCCTGCCAAATGGTGGAAACGTGGCGATGTAAGCTGTCAGAATGAGAAATGTTTCCTTTTTGTCGTCGGTGTGCCGTTTATCGCTGGACGATGTACGTTCACTTCTTTTGCAAATGGCTCTGAGCACTATGGGACTTAACATCTATGGTCATCAGTCCCCTAGAACTCAGAACTACTTAAACCTAACTAACCTAAGGACATCACACAACACCCAGTCATCACGAGGCAGAGAAAATCCCTGATCCCGTCACTTCTTTTGCGAAGTGACTGTTGGTGTAAAGGATTAAGAAGGTTGAAGTTTTCCGTACGGAACGAAATGGCTATTGAGAAGAAAGACCGTGGACTGCAGGTGTTGTTTTATCAGGACGGCACCGACAACAGCGCTGCATTGTGGGAATATGGCCGACGGAATCAGCTGCGAAGAGGCCCCATTTCAATGAATGTCCGCCATAATGCACAAAGGACATGAAGGGATGCGGGTGATCAGACAGGATGCTTACGTACGTGTCACCTGTCAGAGTCCTATCTAGACGTATCAAGGGTCACATATCACTCCAACTGCACACGCCTCACACCATTACAGAGCCTCCACCAGCTTGAACACTCCCCTGCTGACATACAGAGTCTATGGATTCATGAGATTGTCTCCATACCCGTACACGTCCATCCGTTCGATACAATCTGAAACGAGACTCTTCCGACCAGACAAGATGTTTCCAGTCATCAACAGTCCAATGTCGGTGCTGACGGGGCCAGGCGAGACGTAAATCTTTGTGTCGTGCAGTCATAAATGGTACACGAGTGGACATGCGCCTCCGAAAGCCCATATCTATGATGTTTCGTGGAATGGTTCGCACGCTGTCACTTGTTGATGGCCCAGCATTGAAATCTACTGTAATTTGCGGAAGGGTTGCACTTCTGTCACGTCGAACGATTCTCTTCAGTCGTCGTTGGTCCCGTTCTAGCAGGATCTTTTTCCGGAAGCTGTGATTTCGGAGATTTGATGTTTTATCGGATTCCTGATACTCACGGTACACTCGTGAACTGATCGTATGGGAAAATCCCCATTTCATCGCTACCTCGGAGATGCTGTGTTCAATCGCTTGTGCGCCGACTATATCATCACGTTCAAACTCACTTAAATCTTAATAACCTGTCCCTGTAGCAGCAGTAACCGATCTAACAACTGCGCGTAACACTTGTTGCCGGCCGCAGCGCTGTATTCTCCTTGTTTACATATCTTTGTATTTGAATAGGCATGCCTTTACCACTTTCTTTGGCGCTTCAGTATATAATCTGTATTTACACACTGACATTATTTCTCTACATAGATCCCACCCAATTTCAAACATCCGTCTTACAATGTCACCAGCTTCTTTATCCCTTCATCTAAGAACGGTGTCGTCTGGTGTTTCAATCAGCTGTTGACAGCATCGTTGAGTTCATCGTCGGTCGTGAAGTGCAGTGTAGCAGGCCGGGCCTTCATTTTGGTGCCAACTCTGTACTTCAGGGAGGATACTGGAAAATTTCCAGCCGAAGAGTCTGAGCTTTTCCTTCTTTCGATTCTCAGTATGGGATTCTAGCCGCTCCGTTTGTTTTGGATTAACCTTCGGAGTTTCCTTTGAATATCGCAATTAACTTATGTTGTTCCACTATGCCCATGCGTTATTCTTTTAAAATCTGTTTTCAACATTCCTTCACGATCTTATTGGAAAAATGAGTGAGGATCCATTGTTTGGAGAGTTCCTTGGTTTTAGTTCACGTACTGTACCCGTGTCTCGTCACCCGTCAGTGGTTAATGCAAAAAATTCTACTCCCTCTTCATGGTAGCACGGAAGGAATATCGAGGCCGTACCCTTTCTTTCAGTTTTGTGAACATCGGTTTAACATTTTGATACGCACCGTGAACGAAACGTGTGGTAACGTAACCTCTTTGTGACCACCTTAAAGAGAATTGTCTTTGAAATGTGAGGAATATTTTTATTAGAAAGGAAATTGTGAACCGTTGTCTCGCATAGAAAGGTTCGTCAATACGTTGAACAAGTTAATCAGTCACATCTCAATGTCATCCTCGACCACTTGCATCACGTGCATCTGTGTGACCAAGCTTGAATTTTGTTAACCACTTGCGCGCAATACCATCACACACAATTCCATCCTCAAAAGCAACTACACGTTTCGAAGGCATTGACTCGGCCTGCAGAAAGGAAGGGAATGACAGAACATACCTCGCACCTGGTTCATCGCCCATTTCAGTCGCTTGTTTCCAACATACTGACGAACGAAACAGAGAGTAGACTGATACAACGTGACCTTCTAGTCTTCGTTCGCAACCGCGCAGGTGCCTTGAAGCTCCAAGAAATGGTTCATTTTTAGTAGCTAATCGAAGATTCAAATGGCTCTGAGCACTACGGGACTTAACTGCTGTGGTCATCAGTGTCCTAGAACTTAGAACTACTTAAACCTATCTAACCTAAGGACATCACACACATCCATGCCCGAGGCGGGATTCGAACCTGCTACCGTAGCGTTCGCGAAGTTCCGGACTGTAGCGCCTAGAACCGCTCGGGCACTCCGGCCGACAATCGGAGTTTAATTTAAGAATAGACCTCGTATTTGTGGTCCAGACAGACACGTAATTAAGTTGTAAGGGGCGATCAAAAAGTTCCTTTTGAGTGCGTCGCTACATCGTGTATGAAACCCAGCGCGAATCCGTTGTGGGTAGATAAGTACCGACATGTACGCAAAGGGTTTTTGTGGCTTTCGAACAGAAACCTTTCTATTCGCCTTTATACATTCACCAATTGTTCCGCCACACCTTGTATGCTTGAAGCGGCACACTCATTTCTGGAAGCTGCTGCTGAACAGCGTCCAACGAAACAAGTTAAGTTATGCGAGTGTGAAAAGGAAAGAAGAGAAACAAGCCCAGTCGATTACGACGCATGAATGAAATCTTCACCATCGCCTAACCGCCTCCGTTTGTTACACTCGGGTACAGCCACGAGAGCGTGGGTCCAGAGAAAGAAAAATGCGCTACAGGTGAGCACAAATGGGGACGTTAAGCCTGAGACCTGGTTGTAAGTCAGAGGGGGCGGCCGTCTGTTTGGAGATCACTATCTCGGGACGTCGCCCACCTGCATCCCTGACGCATCTCGTTAAGCACTTACTTAAACTATATTATTCTTCCTTTTTTTCCGTCTGCCGGTCCAAAACGCCTCCTTTCCAGGGCATAATAATGTCTTAATCATCACGACGTACAAGGGTCTCCTGCATCCCAGAGCCACGGGAGAGGTAAGATCCAGCGAGACTCGGGAAGGCTCCCACAGGGGAAACATAAAAAAAAGGACTATGTAGAAGAGGAGGTGGAGGAGGGGTGAGGCGAGGGGTGGGCGTGACAAACGCTGGGAGTCCTCCCGTGGCCATAGCCGGAGCAGTGTAAATTACCCTGGCGCGGCCACGGCCAGCCACTTTTCCATTAAACATACTCCCGCAGACGCGCCGCTGGTTGCCTACCCAGCAGGCACCTCGACGCCCGGCACAATGTCTTCCATAAAACATCGCCTGCGCGTCGCGCGCCCATAAAAGTCGAACCGGGCGCCGGTGCGCGCTCCATCAAACGGACGGCGACGCCGCCGCACCGGGACGCCGCACGCGGCCAAAGTTGTCGCCTCGCCTCAATTAATTCCCTCAAACTTCTTCCTCTCCTCTAACTAGCCAGTAAATACGACCTAAAGCAGTCTGACTTTATGTTTCCTACAGGAATCCGGAGTGACGGAGTGATAAAGCTTGTTCTATCGGTGTAGGCTTGAAAACAGTATTGTGGTCGATCGTGGAGATATATCCCACTCAGCATCGTTTTAGTGCCTGTACACGATGAATGAAGGTATCACGAAGTTATCTTCTTCAGCACGAGAACAAATTATGGTAGTGAAACTCATCCACAACATTTCCTGTTCGCCAGTAACATGTCAATCCACTACACTGTAGCGAGCTATTTATCAGTTTCATCAAAGAAATGTGAATAGAATGGATCAATCAATAGTGAAAACTGGCATGGATGACTGTATACGGTAATACAGTCAAAGATGTTCCAGGAAACGATGGTTCACAAACGAACGGTTCGCGAGATTGCTGCGAATGTTTGGTTACAACCAGTCGCTGCATAGAAACTTCCTCGCAGATTAAAATTGTGTGCCGCACCGAGACTCGAACTCGGGACCTTTGCCTTTCACTGGCAAGTGCTCTACCATCTTTTTTTTTTTTTTAATTGACTTCCCAGTTTTTTTTTTTTTCTTTGAGTGAGGTTTTTTTTTATTTATTTATATGAAGGAAGGTAGGAGAAACAGAAACCTTTATTATTCACAAAATAAACATAGTACGTCCTGTCACATGATAACTGTTCTGGACGGATCCTTGTGCCGTCCTACCATGCAGCATGAAATAACAACAAAATCGAAGTGGGGCCACCTCCGGCACCCTAAAGAAAAGTATTTTGGATATGAAAACAAAATTTGAAATACATCCATTTGATAACTGTTCAAGCGTGAGTTTTTCGCAAGTCGCATACTCGCATAGTGTTCTTAGTCGATCACTTTAACTTGGTCGGTTTCACAAGACAGCACCGCCGCTCATCTTTGCGCACCCGGCACACCCCAGGTATATGGCGGGTCCGCAAAAACCGTTACTAGGAAATTGGCATACCAATCCTTGTACTTTTGTAGCCGTAATAGTTTCGTGTGTCCATCTTGCAAGTATTGCCAGTAATCCAGGACGTTCAGTAAGTTCGTACGTGTGTCTCTATAGATGTAATGGACCGTCATACCTGTGATCCACGCCACCGCGTTCGTCTTATGACGCGGAAAATACGTTTCCTCTGGAAAAAATACTATGTCAGAAGAGACTGCTGTATAGATAGTGCGCCGCATGAACGCTATTATCTTTCTTGCGAGAGTCCAGACAGCCAATGCCTCGCCGCAGACCAGCCGATGGTCGTCCGTATCCAGCACGCCGCATTGCTGACACAAGGGCGAATCCGCCAAATGTATTGCGTACTTTTTGTCATTTGTAGGGTATTTTCGGTTGACGACAAGGTACCATGTTGATCTGACTGATGTAGGTAGGTGGGGGTGGTGGACCGTGCGCCACACCACGTGCCAATGAACAGCTGGATGTTTGCGTTCCACCCTATTCCGGGCGATCTGTCGAAGGAGCAGATGGTACACGTCCTTCGATGTCGACTGTCGGGTCGTCGGTAAACGCTCTCGAACGTAACTGTGTTCCACGATGAACGTGCGCACATACGTTAAAGGGGGCGATATATGGCCGACACTGACTGGAGGAAGATGCGATGGTGGTACGAGTTCTTCGATGATCGTCCCCGTAAGCGAGTGGTTCCTGTTGCGCCACCGTTTGAGCATAGTATTAATAAACATGGCACGCGCCTTCTCGTGCACGTTCACTAAACCAACGCCCCCCTCTCGCGCTGGGAGGGTAAGCGTGTTGTACTGTACCTTAAAGAGTTGTCCCAGGCACACATAGTACCCAAAAGCCGCCTGAATCCTCATAGCCATCGTACGCGTCAAGGGGAGAAGGTGTGTCAGGTGGCACATCATGGGCGCGAGAAAAAGGTTGACGAGTAACACTCGCTGCAGCATATCCATCGACCGTAGGGCGTTTAGTCGTACTGCCGTGCGGACTCTGAGTAACAGTCTTCGGTAGTTGTCCGCAGCCGTTCCCGCTGTCTCTTTATGAAAGGTGATACCCAAACAGCGAAGGGTTTCCACCGCAGGTAAGGGTCCTTCCGTTCCTGGTTCTAGGCCACGCCCCACATGCATGAATTGTGATTTTTGGTAGTTGACCACACTTCCAGCTGCCATTCCATACGTCTGTAGCCAATCCAGTGCTGTTTGAGTCTCCCTCTCATTCCGTACGAGGAACACAATATCATCCGCATATGCTCTGCATTTGAATGATAAATGCCGTAGGGAGATCCCGGTAAGACGGCGGCGAAGGCCTGCGAGGCACGGTTCTAAGGCAATCGCATAAAGGAGGATCGACGAGGGGCAACCCTGTCTCACTGATCTTAAGATCTTAAAATACTCAGTTCTCCCTCCGTTGACCACCATCGCTGATCTGGCGCCGTGCAACAAACGCATCACAGCATTGGTCAATAATGGCGAGACACCCATCCTATTCATCACCGCCGCGAGGTACACATGATCCACGCGATCAAAAGCATGATCGAAATCTACAGCAACCATCGCCCCCCGGAGGCGGCATGCAGCCGCGAGGGCGACGACGTCACGATAGTCTCCCAAGGCTGTGTGGATATTACTGATGCCGCCAAGACAAGTCTGATCGGCATGTATTCGATGCTCCAGCGACTTTTTGATACGACTTCCCAGGATGCGCATGAAGATCTTGTAGTCACTATTAAGGAGGGTCAAGGGGCGATAATCACAAGGCCGTTTGCCATCACGGGGCTTCGGTATCGGTATCATGAGTCTTTCCGTGAACTGAATGTGAACCGGTACTTCTTGCCGCAGAAGCTCATTAAACATACATAGCCACATCGGTGTCATAATGGTCACGAAGGCACGGTAAAATTCCAACGGGAATCCATCTGGACCTGGGGACTTGTTGCAAGCACCTCGTGTAATCGCTTCTTCCAGCTCTTCACACGTAATTTCGGATAACCCGTCTGCTTCCCCGTTCACAGTCGTCGCGTCAGGGATCTCTTCCAGGACGTTCCCCAGCTCCCTCTGACCCTCCCCGTTGCTCGCGTAGAATCTGCTAAAATGATCCGTGAACGCCTGTGCTATGCCCCTTTGTGTTGTATAACGATGTCCATCGCCGAGATCGATCTCATGTATTAAATTCCTGCGTCTTCTTCGTCTTTCCTTTATCACGTAATGCATCGAGGGAACCTCGTTGGGCAGGAAATCCTGCGACCTCGCGCGTATCATCGTACCTGCCATCCTCTGTGTCGCAAGTTGTACCAGCTTCGCTTTAACTCGGTGGACGGCCGTCTGGCGTTCTGGTGTAGGTGGTTGAGCTAACAGTTCCCGGAGAGCCGTGAAGTAGAACTCAGTGGTCGTGCGCTGCCATTGAGAAACCTCCTTCCCATAACATATTAACGTCCTCCGTAAAGCTGGCTTCGCGCACTCGATCCACCACTGCAGGACAGAACCGAAAGAATTTCGTCGACGGAGGCAGCCATGCCACGCGTCCTCCACCATGCGTCGGCATTCTGCATCTCGCAGGTGGGAGACGTTCATCTTCCAAATACCCCTCCGTCTCCACACCTGCTGTCTATCAAGGTTAACTGTACAAATATATGCCTCGTGGTCTGTAAACGCTGTCGGCCATATTTCTGCGTCCACCGTCGACACTGCTAACGCCCTTGAAACGTAGATTCGATCCAAACGGCCCGCGGAGTGGCTAGTAAAAAATGTATATCCTGGTTGGTTGCGATACTTCAGGTCCCATGTATCGACTAATTCCATCCCGTTGACCAGCTCCCTAAGTTCTTGGCTAGTAGTATAGTTAGGTTGTTGGTCCTTTCTGTCAAGCACACAATTAAAATCTCCGCCGAGTATGCAACCATCGTATCGTCCCTGGAACAACGGTGCAACCTCATGGGCGTAAAAATCTGCTCTGTCCCTTCTCTTATCCGAACCTGACGGTGCGTATATGTTGATCAAACGTATTCCTCCTATGGTCACGGCCGTACCACGGGCAGAAGGCAAATACTCTACTTCGTCTGCACGTATCCCTTCCTTTAATAGTATAGCTGTACCAACGCCTCTCTCGTCACACGGGGAACAGTAAATGTCGTAACCGTAAAAGTCCGAGGGGGGAAGTACCCGAACTTCTTGTAATAGTGCGATGTCTAAATCCGCAGCCTTTATCATGTCACTGAGCATCTTGATTTTCACCGGCGTCCCAATGCGATTGATGTTAACAGACCCTATCCGATAAGCTTGGTGCATGGCGGTCAACGTAGATAGGGTACCGTACGGTCGCTAATTTTGCCGTACATAGGCTGCTGTCGGACTAACGTCCCCCGCCGTCCCCTCATATAGTCTGCCATTATTCCGTGCACCCTGCCGGTCTTACACCGGGAGAGTGCGTGGGAGCAGTTCCTCCGGCATCATCTGTTCCCCAAGGGGGTGTCTGAGCTACTCAAGTAAGACTCACGCCCCGTCTTCACAGCCTTACTTCTACCAGTACCTCGTCTCCTACCTTTCAAACTTTACAGAAGCTCTCCTGCTAACTTTGCAGAACTAGCACCCCTGAAAGAAAGACGAGTCTCGGTCTGGCACACAGTTTTAATCTGCCAGGAAGTTTAATATTAGCGCACACTACGCTGCAGAGTCAAAATCTCATTCTGGAAACATCCCCTAGGCTGTGGCTAAGCCATGTCTCCGCAATATCCTTTCTTTCAGGAATCCTAGTTCTGCAAGGTTCGCAGGAGAGCTTCTGTAAAGTTTGGAAAGTAGAAGACGAGGTACTGGTAGAAGTACAGCTGTGTGGACGGGGCTGAGTCGAGCTTGGGTAGCTCAGATGGTAGAGGACTTGCTCGCGGAAGGCAAAGGTCCCGAGTTCGAGTCTCGGGGCGGCACACAATTTTAATCTGCTAGGAAGTTTCACATCAGCGCACACTCCGCTGCAGAGTGAAAATCTCATTCCAGTCACTGAATTCATTACGAATTATTGTCCAAATTAGTACACATGTAGCATAAGAGGCAATCAAATTAAAACGAAACATATGGAAGAAATGCAAGTAAACTGCCTAATATTTCGAAAGTAATCGCCATATCTGTTGATACACTTAAACCACAGTGAAACGGGATGATATCTGCTTTCATGGGGAATTGTTTGCGCTCGTCTATGGAAGCATGATTGCACACAGGCACGCACGTCTTCGCACGAAGCAAATCGACGGCCACTAATTGTAAGGAATTTCCTGGAGAACTTCTCCAGTGCAGTTGAAACTACGTTTGCAACATGTGGGATCAAGCGATTTCGATATTTTTTGGTTTTGGAAGCCTGCAGAAAGACGTTCGAGGCCGTCAATTCGCTTCTGGCGAAGAGGTGCACGCCTGGGTACAACCATGGTTCCGTAGCCAACCGCAAACATTTTTCCATGAAACCACTGACTGTCTTGTCTTACAGTGGGATAAATGTACAGTTATGGGGATCACTTTTGGAATATTAAACATTTTACTTGCTTTCCTTCCGTCTGTCTCGCTTTCATTCGACTACCCCCTATACAGAGTGTTTCCATAAGAGCGTGAAAAATGCAACAGGACACAGAGAATGCTTCACAGAACAATTTGAGGTAGGGAACCTAGGGTAGGAGGAGCCTGCTTCCGGAGATATGGAATAAATTTGTTTACCGCTTTGTCTAGCATTGCACTTTCCTTGCTTATTTACAACTAATATGTGTATAAGTTCACACATACTGTGCTGTTTATTTAGATGTACATTCTTTATTTCCTGCAAGGAAACAGGGAGGACGAGGCTGTTTACCAGGAAGTCATGATGCAGATTTTTTTTTATTTTGTTTACTTTACCTGTCCATAAGGTGACTCTAGTCGTATTTACATTGTCCCATGACAGAACGTACTATGAATCAACGACAGGCCAATCTTTACCCAGTGCTATTCACAGACGTATAGTACAATACGATGGAGCAGTACTGGTGCAGTATTTCCTGTTCGCTGGATTGGGGGAGGTGCTATTCCATGGCCTGCGACGTCACCTGACCTGCATTCTCTTGATTATTTCCTATGAGGCTATTTAAAGTCACTTTGTATATCTAAAGTCACTTTGTATGAGACACCAGTGGATACAGAGACGGAATTAGTCACCAGAATTGTAGCTGCCTGTGATGTGATTCGAAACACACCAGGGATATTTGTCAGGGTGCGTCAGAACCTTATTCATCGCTGTCTGGCTTGCATTGAGATTGGTCATTTGTGATATTTGCAGGTAACCAATGTAAAAAAGCGTACACAGAAATGTGATTTTATCCATATTATCTCCTTAAGCTACCTTTTACGACCACAGGTTCCCTACCACAAATTGTTCAGTGGAGCATGTGTAAGTAGGCTGTTTATGTTTTCTTATTGGCAATGTTACGTAGCGCTCTGTATGAAAATCACTGGCTGTGCTGTGTGCAGTCTGTGGCTAGTTTGCATTGTTGTCTGCCATTGTAGCGTTGGGCAGCGGCAGCTGGATGTTAACAGCGCGTAGCGTTGCGCATTTGGAGGTGAGCCGCTAGCAGTGGTGGATGTGGGGAGAGAGATGGCGGAGTTCTGAAATTTGTAACACTGGTTGTCATGAACTGCTGTATATATTATGACCTTTGAACACTCGTAAGGTAAATACATTGTTTGTTCTCTATTTAAATCTTTCATTTGCTAACTATGCCTATCAGTAGTTAGTGCCTTCCGTACTTTGAATCTTTTATTTAGCTGGCAGTAGTGGCGCTCGCTGTATTGCAGTAGTTCGAGTAACCAAGATTTTTGTGTTTCACATGCTCTATGTCCTGTAAAATTTTTGCACGCTGTTACGGAAAAGCCTTGCATAGTTGAAATTCTAATTTGTCGATCACGTTCTGATCTAACTGGACTAAAATATCACTCATGGCCCATGGATGGGGATTATAATACATGCGTGATGGGGAATTGACTCATTTTGATGCTGATACAAAGCGACTACTAACGCTTCAGTACGGTCCAAGACAGATAGGTCGATCAGGGGCTGTACATTGACCTCCAAGACCACCTGAATTTTTCTGTCTGGAGTCATCTAGAAAATGAAGAGTACAGCACTTCCGCAGGTACAGTTGAGGAAGTGGAGCAGCGAAATTTACAGTCTTGTCAGTATTTACGAGATGAGACTAGGACGTTTCTAAGCCTACGTTTCTCACCACAGAAACGAGTGGAGTATTGCAACCAACTGTGAGGAAGATACGTGAAACATTCCCTGTAAGAGTGTACAGTAAATTGTAGCATCTAATGTGCTGACACAGTTTATATATTTCTTGTTAAGATTGAGCATGGGTGAAATGAGGTCCCAATGATACAGAGAGTTAGTAGAAAAGTTTTCAGTTCCAGTGCATCTGTATTATCTGGGATAATATTTCATACGGTAGTCAGCGGCTGCTTGTAACCATACCTGTTGTCCGCCATTAATTCCAAATAGCTCCATAAACAGAGCCATGTTTAGTAAAACTTTTTTTAAAATTTATTATTATTATTTTTTTAATTGTTCCAGCGTATACTTTCGTCGTGTCATTTTTCGTTGTTAATAACGTGATGTACTTTTATTAATTTATGTACTCTGGTGAAGGTGATTTTGGGTGTGGTACTTACGTTGTGATGACTCCATGACAAGGAAATGGAAACAAGCTCCGTCAGTTACGACCTGTGATTGAGGTCTTCAACACAGAAGAAATGGGTTCGAGTCCACGTACTAATAGTGATTTTTGCTCGATGAGAGTGGAACGAGGTGCACTCAGCCTGGTGAAGTCAATTGAGGAGCTAATTGAGTGAGACGTAGAGGCTCCAAGGTCTGAATAACTGGCAGCGGTCGAGAGGGTGGTGTACTAACTCCATACCGCATCATAGGACTCCCGATTTTTGGGGGTACTTTATGCTCACCATAAAAAGTAAAAAAAAAAGACCAAAATTCATTAATTCTTGTTTCCGTATGTTAACAACATACTTTCAAATATGTACTGATGTATAAGTTTGATAAAGAATATGAAAATACCTTTTAGCACATTCTTGTCATAATCAACAACAAGTAATTTGGAACTTTATGACCACCAAAAAAATTTTAAAAACTGAAATTTTTATTAATTTTTGTATACTTCTAGTAACAACATATATTTTAAATAGATAATGATGTGTAAGTAAGATACAGTGCCTGAAAACACTGAATATGACGATCACTGTGAAAAGTGACATCAACTACTAAGACTTAAATTTTCCCGACTTACATTTTTTCCTTAAGTTTAACTGTAAAGTTCAAAACATTTATGGTACATCGTAGAAAAGTTTGCTATAAACAAAACTTTTTTTTCAAATTTTAAAATGTCGAGTAACTTACTAGATTACAATATTTTCAAAAGATTGGCATAAAGTATCCCCCTTCCCAGCCTACCACCACCTCCCCCCCACTTGTTATGGCGAGAGGGGCTACTATACATTAATCATATTTATTAATCCCCTCCATGGACCATGGACCTTGCCGTTGGTGGGGAGGTTTGCGTGCGTCAGCAATACAGATAGCCGTAACGTAGGTGCAACCACAATGGAGGGGTGTTGAGAGACCAGACGAACATGTGGTTCCTGAAGGGGGGCAGTAGTCTTTTCAGAAGTTACAGGGTCAACAGCCTGGGTGATTGATGATCTGGCCTTGTAATATCAACCAAAACGACCTCGCTGTGCTGGTACTGCGAACGGGTGAAAGCAAGGGGAAAATACAGCTGTAATTTTTCCCGAGGGCATGAAGCTTTACTGTATGGTTAAATGATAATGGTGTCCTCTTGGGTAATATAGTTCGGAGGTAAAATAATCCCCCACTCGAATCTCAGTGCGGGGAATACTCAGGAGAACGTCATCATCAGGAGAAACAAAACTGGAGTTCTAGGGATCCCTTAATCTGGCAGGTAGGTTGGAAAATTTGGAAACGGAAATCGATAGGTTAAAGTTAGATATCGTGGGAATTAGTGAAGTTCGGTGGCATGAGGAACAAGACTTCTGGTCAGGTGACTAAGGGGTTATAAATACAAAATCAAATAAGGGTAATGCAGAAGTAGGTGTAATAATTAATAACAATAATAAGTACGCGGATAGGCTGCTATGAACAGCACAGTGAACGCATTATTGTAGCGAAGATAGACACGAAGCCCTTGCCTACCACAGTCGTACAAGTTTATGAGCCAATTAGCTCCGCAGATGATGCACAGATTGAAGAAATGGATAATGCGATAAAAGAAATTATTCAGATAGTGACGGAAGACGAAAATTTAATAGTCACGGGGGCTGAAATTCGACAATGGGAAAAGGAAGAGAAGGAATAGTAGTAGAAGAATATGGCTGGAGGTAAGGAATGAAAAAGGAAGCCGCCTGGTAGAATTTTGCACAAAGCATACTCCAATCATAGCAAACATTTGGTTTAAGGATCACGGAAAAAGGTTGTATGCGTGGAAGAGGCCTGGAGACATTGGAAGATTTCAGATAGCTTATATAATGGTTAGACAGAGATTTAGGAACCAGGTTTTAAATTGTAAGACACATCCAAGGGCAGATGTGGACACTGGCCACAATTTCTTGGTTATGAACTGTAGATTAAAACTGAAGAAACTGCAAAAAGGTGGCTTTTTAAGGAGATGAGACATGGATAAATTGAAAGAACCAGAGGTTGTAGAGAATTTCAGTGAGAGCATTAGGGAACGATTGACATGAACAGAGGAAAGAAATAAAGTAAATGAAGATTAGGTAGGTCCGAGAGATGAAATATTGAAAACAGCAGTGGATCAAGTAGGTATAAAAGACGAGGGCTAGCAGAAATCCTTGGGTAACAGAAGAGATTCTGAATTTAGTGGATGAAAGGACAAAATATAAAAATGCAGTAAATGAAGCAGGCGAAAAGCAATACAAACGTCTCAAAAATGAGATCGAAAGAAAGTGAAAAATGGCTAAGCAGGCATGGCTAGAGGACAAATGCAAGGATGCAGAGGCATATATCACTAGGGAGAGGGTAGATGGAGCCTACAGAGAAACTAAAAAGACCTTTGGAGAAAAGAGAACCACCCATATGAACATCAAGAGCTCAGATGGAAAACCAGCTCTAAGCAAAGAAGGAAATGCAGAAAGGTGGAAGGAGTACATAGAGGGTCTATACATGGGGGATGTACTTGAGGGCAATATTATGGAAATTGAAGAGTATATAGATGAAGATGAAATGGGAGATATGATACTGCGTGAAGAATTTGACAGAGCACTGAAAGACCCAAGTCGAAACAAAGCCCTGGGAGTAAACGACATTTCTTTAGAACTACTGATAGCCTTGGCAGTGCCAGCCATGACAAAACTCTCCCATCTGGTGAACAAGATGTATGGGATAGGCGAAATACCCACAGACTTCAAAAAGAATATAATAATTCCGATCTCAAAGAAACTGACTCTAGCATAGTTTCTTTAATTTCTTTCCAATCATACATCTTGTGTTTAGTATGTCACAGAATATGTCCTGATTTTGCGTGAGAAATTTAGTATTCACTCTTGGAAATCTTCTTGGTTTTGGTTTAGGTTTATTCGGTTGGAACATAGCCTTTATTTCAGTCAGATAATGGTGTGAGTCTATTTTAAGGCCCTTCCTCACTTCGACATCCAAAAAACAGTATTTTTATACCATTAAAACATTATTTTTAACAACCTGTGATTTTTCCAGCCCCGCAACATGGAAACTGTTAGTCCTAGAGAAAAAATGAACAGGATTTTTTTTGTAGGAAATGTAATATATTTTAATTTGAAACTGGGAAGGATTTTCGCTATAAGCTTCCATGTTAAGACCCATAAAAAGTAACGTGTACGTGTGGCGACTGAAGTGTGTGTTACTGCTGTCAGACTGGACCGCAACAGGGTTTTCACAGCAGTGTCTCAAAGTGATCCTTACCGTTTAGGATCACAATAGTAAATATGGCATTTTAGACAGAGATTTGTCTTGTTCATTGAACATTACCACTGACAATTGACTGGTGATATACCATATTTTCTGTCCCGGTCCGTGTAATATTGCCTCCATCACACTTGGTTCGCTTCACTCCCTGCAGTTAGGGGAAGCAATGTGTGTTATTACTGAGAATTACGTCTGATGCTAAATAATTCACAAGAGTTCAGTTTAACATAACGGAAGTGGAAGAGTACAAACAATCGACAGTATGCTGTTGACACTAGCAGTAACCTATTCAGATGTGACTCAAATGTTAACAGATAAACAGTGCATTACAGTTTTGCACAAACTATCTAGAGATGTTCATTAACACCACGCCGAAACTACGACATAAAATGCAGAAACAATGAAAAGTACCTGACAGCAAACTGCTCCATATTCAATGGCAGTAAATAAATGAAGAATTAAAAAGAGCTGAATATGATATAACAGAAGTCGAAGCGTACAAATTGCCAACAGTGTATGGTAGACACTAGCGGTACCCCAGACAGGTGTGACACTAATGCTGATTGATGAGCATTGAGTTACAGTTTTCAGAAATTGCAGCACAGCCATGTATTTAATTACTGTCACTGGAGATCGACCAGTTCTACGATAACATATAAGTCTACAGCAGGGTATAAGCGAGAACCTGTATAATGCACTAACCCGTTTACTTTTTAGTGATTAACAACGTGAAGTATAAATACCAACTGCACAAGACTAGAGTTCAAAGAACGGCCTATTCATTCTGATTTACATGTACCGAAACTTCCCTAAATCGCACCTACCCCAAGAGCGCGCGCTCCAGCTCTAATGACCTTGATATCGACGCCACGTCGATCTACAGCCCCCATTTTCTTGGGCAATCCTACATAATGCTCGTGCAAATCAACGTCAGCACTAGAGGAGAAGGAAGTCGCAGAGACTATCACATGTGTTGGTGTTTCTGCGCACGTTCTCTTTCTTAATTTTCATAAATTCAACAAATATGTTACAGTAATTTCTTCATCATCAATAAATTGAGGCTGTGTGGATGTAAGTGACATAGGAAAATCATTTGCTGTGACAGCCTGAAACAGGAAAATATATTGCTATCTTTAAGGACTTCTTTATGATAACTAACCGAGGAAGAAAAGTATTTCATTCAGAGACTCACCAATCGACTAAAATTATCCCAAGTAGAAAATGGTCTCATGGATACTCCCTTTCTCAATGCAGGCGTCTTACCTGAAAAAAAATCAGTACATAATATGAAGATAGTGATTTTGACAGTCTGATTCTCATAGTAAATATACCGGGTGATCAAAAAGTCAGTATAAATTTGAAACCTTAACAAACCACGGAATAATGTAGATAGAGAGGTAAAAATTGACACACATGCTTGGAATGACATGGGGTTTTATTAGAACCAGAAAAAAAACCATACTGCTAGACGGGTGAAAGATCTCTTGCGCGCGTCATTTGGTGATGATCGTGTGCTCAGCCGCCACATTCGTCATGCTTGGCCTCCCAGGTCCCCAGTCCGTGCCATTATTGGCTTTGGGGTTACCTGAAGTCGCAAGTGCATCGTGATCGACCGACATCTCTAGGGATGCTGAAAGACAACATCCGACGCCAATGTCTCACCATAACTGTGTACGTGCTTTACAGTGATGTTCACAACATTATTTCTCGACTATAGCTATTGTTGAGGAATGATGGTGGACATATTGAGCATTTCCTGTAAAGAACATCACCTTTGCTTTGTCTTACTTTGTTATGCTAATTATTGCTATTCTGATCAGATGAAGCGCCATCTGACGGACATTTTTTGAACGTTTGTATTTTTTTGGTTCTAATAAAACCCCATGTCATTCCAAACGTGTGTGTCAATTTGTACCTCTCTATCTACATTATTCCGTGATTTATTCAGTTTTCAAATTTATACTGACTTTTTGATCACCCGGTATATGTATACAGGAAAAAAGCGCCACACACACACGTACACACACACATAGTAAGAGTGAAGCGGAAGAAAGGAGGGAGGGAGGGAGAGAGGAAGGAGGGGGAGAGAGGAAGGAGGGGGAGAGAGGAAGGAGGGGGAGAGAGGAAGGAGGGGGAGAGGGAGGGAGGCGGGCAGAGAGAGAGACTTAAGGCTGTTTGAAACGGAACAATATCGGGAGATACGTTCACATACTGAAATAAGAGGCAAAACTTTGCACGTTCTGTGTCAGTAACACTAATACGTTGCCTAAACATGTATCACAGTAATGCAGTCTTCTTTCACTGCCTGGTCAAAGAATTTCATACAAGACATACTGCAGTGTAAAATGAATTCCTAAGAAGCGTGAGCAAGATTGTGACAGAGATTGTGTAGCTTGCGGACATATACATTGCTTTTAGAATTTAATTTAAAATTAGAATCCAACAGAGAATAACGACGTTCATAGTGTAACGTCACAGCGAGATGCTGGTGAACATTTGAAAGGAAGACACATGTAACGTAATAAAAGTTATCACAGGCCTTCTAGCATATTTTTGGTGAGGGTATCACGTTGACTACAGACGCATGTACAGTAGTACCGTCATCGTTCAAGTATTTCAGAGATATCCTTCCTCTAGACATAGAGGGAGTGAAAGGCATAGCTGTAGGTGTGTTTGTGAAATTGGGGACAGAAACTGACAGTTACCATTTGAAATACATCATTGCAGCAGTTACCCGAAATGATTTTATGAAAGTACAGAAAACGTATGTAAGGAGCCCTGTTAGGGATTTTAAGTCTAATAAAGTACTCACGGTGCCACCTTTTTCGATGCTGTTAGCCACAGAAGTGAGACATACCCATAAAAAAGTTTTGCACTACTGCAAGAAAATTTTCGTATCTTCTGTGTATGTCATAATGACATTTCTTCTTGAGCTATATTGACATTATTCGAAACTCCTGGTCCTTCGAACTTTTTAAATATGTAAACAACCTTGGACACTGGCTCACCTACCGCAAACACACTCATTGTACTGAATGTCGGTGAGGCATATATACGTATACTTTCGTTCAGACAACAGCGTGGGGTCCTTTTAAACAGTGTACAGTCTTTTTAACAGTGTATGGACATTCTGAGATGATACGAATATCAACATTTGAACACACAAAGATTTTTGCTTTATTTCAAGAACGGATAACAACAAGATAAGTTACCAGACGAACAGCAATGAGCCAGACCGATGAGAAACGGATTTTGAATGGCTTTCAAGACACAAATAATGTTCACGACTTCTCCCGTACTGTGTGCCAAGCCGTTTCCTGCAATTTCAAACCTCCGGAAGAACGGACAGCACTATAACGACGATAAACAATGACTTCCAAAGGAGCGGATGACGTCGAAGTGCTTAAGTAGATCAATACTCCTGATTCAGTACGACATACAAAGGGCATACATTTGCAACCAGGCTTGATAATGATGCCTGTGTGCTGGTCTTAAGTCAAGACTATTGCAGCACGGGATTAGCCGAGCGGTCTCAGGCGCTGCAGTCATGGACTGTGCTGCTAGTCCCGGCGGAGGTTCGAGTCCTCCTTCGGGCATGGGTGTGTGTGTTTGTCCTTAGGATAATTGAGGTTAAGTAGTGTGTAAGCTTAGGGACTGATGACCTTTGCAGTAAAGTTCCATAAGATTTCACACACATTTGAACATTTTTCAAGATTATTTGCTTGAGGAGTGTAGAACTAAGCTGAGTTTACTCTCGTGTGAAATCATTTTACGGACAAGCACGTATACATGGTGTGGACACTGAATTCTCGTGCGTCGTAGGCACTCAGTGTACAGACAGTAACTATGGAGAGAGCGCGCTTGATCTGATTTAAGTCGAGGTTGGCGACTGTAATCATTACTCCTATTACTCAGCGTGCGGCTTGATTGACTAGCTCATGCTTTTTTATTCCGGATGGGAAATATGTTATTTAACTGCTTATTCAATTTTGTATAGACTAGAACAGGGAGTGTGCGTGTGAAAGAAACTGTCTTGTTAGGGACCGTGACAAAGTAGTGATATTTTGCACGGTTTGAGAAATAAAAATAAATAAACTGTCAACTTTGGAGATAGTGTGCTTGAATATTATAAGCGGTCACTCTCTTGTTCTCCTGTTCCTTTCTTATAAAAACTCTTCGGACTGTAGAGCGAGTGAGTATTTGAGTATGTGCGAATGTTTAATTGAGAGCACACCCTTTCTCCTTGCCTAGCGTAGATAAACGTGGCGTCAGAGATCAATTTTATGGAGAAACTGAATAAACCTATTGGTTCCCGCCAAGAGTGGGATTTAGCAAAATAATTGTCAACAGTTTACCATATACAACTACATAGGAGACCAGTAGTTTAGCAGACGAAAAATGAGAGTGTTATCTTTTTTCCCGACAAGAGTGGCTTATCTGAGTAAGTAAATGTGGAAAGTGTTCAAAGAACACGGAGGGGCATCCATTTGCATTTGTGAACCATACCTTGCAATCACTCCCACCATTTTTACCACCATAACAGCCATTATCAGCATGGAAAGGCCAGTACATGCCATGAGCGTGGCAGAAGAAGGAAGTGAACAAGCCAATAAAACACTGAGTGGCTCACTTTGCTTAACTTTCATTGACGTATATTCACTTTCGCGTTATCCGTTGTGAAACTTAGCTTTTGAACATCAGTAATATGTTGTAATGAACTCACTTAGGGTCAGTATTTGTCCGACCTATACTTATTTCAAATTTCGTGAAGGGTACGTAATAGTTCAAAATGTCCAAATGTGTGTAAAATCTTATGGGACTTTACTGCTAAGGTCATCAGTCCCTAAGGTTACACACGACTTAACCTAAATTATCCGAAGGATAAACACACACACCCATGCCCGAGGGAGGACTCGAACCTCCGCCGGGACCAGCCGCACAGTCCATGACTGCAGCGCCTTAGACCGCACGGCTAATCCTGCGTGGCAACAACACAGTCAGTAGGTGGTATTGTCTATACGACCACTACAGAGAAATTTGGTTTGGACGACGCATCGCCAACGGTAGTTGCTCTATAGCTGGTGATAGCTTATCAGATGTCTGGTGCTCCGATTGCAATAGTGAAGCATTGGAGGCTTCTTTTGTTTGTTTGTTTTTACTTCTCTTGAAAACGATACACGTCAAGGGCGTCCGAAAATTGGAGCCACTGACAAGAATGTAAAGAAAGTATACAATATACAACTGGAGTATGAGCCTCGGAGAGGACCTGTAAGGACTTCCAAAGACCCTGAAAGTCATTTCCCTGCCAATGTCGACAGCTTCAAAAGGAAAGAACAGGCCGGCCGCTGTGTCCGTGCGGTTCTAGGCGCTTCAGTCTGGAACCGCGTGACCACTACGGTCGCGGGTTCGAATCCATCCTCGGGCATGGACGTGTGTGATGTCCTTAGGTTAGTTAGGTTTAAGTAGTTCTAAATTCTAGGGGACTGATGACCACAGATGTTAAGTCCCATAGTCCTCAGAGCCACTTGAACCAATTTGGAAAGAACAAAAATATAACATGACAGCAAAATTCCTAATCATGAGCTAGAAGTCTAAAACAAATGAGAGAAGTAGGACTTTAGTGTCTAATTTGTAACGTAGTAGTTAAGTGTGGTGCAATGCAGCGGTGTTTAGTGTAATGTAGAAGTTTGAATTGGAAATAACGTTTAGTAATGGGAAGTAGTGTATTGGCATATTAAGATTTAGTGTGCATTCTGCAGAAGCACGCCAGAGGACCAAACCGTATTAAGTACACATATATCTTTTCTCTGGATGTAATTATTCTTTCTTTTCCTTTCTTGCTCTCTCAAGTCCTCTTCAGACGTACCTATTCCATTTTATTTCGTAAAATTTTCTTATGTTGAAAAAATGTTCAAATGTGTGCGAAATCTTATCGGACTTTACTGCTAAGGTCATCAGTCCCTAAGGTTACACACGACTTAACCTAAATTATCCGAAGGACAAACACGCACACCCATGTCCGAGGGAGGACTCGAACCTCCGCCGTGACCAGCCGCACAGTCCATGACTGCAGCGCCTCAGACCGCTCGGCTAGTCCCGCGCGGCTACGTGATAGTGAGCGGGCCTCAGTATATGATGTGGCCCCTTACACGTGTGAAAACCACATAGAACTTTCAACATCTCTTTTCTAACTCATGTCTTAGATAAACGAAGAGAAACGGATCGTTGGTGACGGTATTAATAAAACTTTGTCTAGCTAAAATACAGACCGACATGAAGCAAAAGTATTTCAACAGCCGCTCTCAAAGCAATTTGTTCCGTTTATACACTGATGCGCCAAAGAAACTGGTATAGGCACGCATATTCAAGTAAAGAGCTGTGTAGACAGGCAGTATACGGTTCGGCGGTCGACGACGACTATCTAAGACAACAAGTGTCTGGCGCAGTTGTTAGATCGGTTACTGCTGCTACAATGGTAGGTTATCAAGATTTAAGTGAGTCTGAATGTGGCGTTACAGTCGGCGCACGAGCAATGCGGCACAGCATATCCGAGATAGCAATGAAGTCGGGATATTCCCATACAACCATTTCACGAGTGTACCGTCAATACCAGGAATCCTGTAAAACATCAAATCTCCGACATCTCTGCTGACGGAAAACGATCTTGCAAGAACGGCTCCAACGACGACTGGAGAGGATCGTTCATCGTGACAAAAGTGCAACCTTTCCGCAAATTGCTGCAGATTTCAATGCTGGGCAATCAACAAGTGTCAGTGTGCGAAACATTCAACGAAACATCATCGATATGAGCTTTCGGAGCCGAAAGCCCACTCGTGTAACCTTGATGGCTGCACGACGCAAAGCTTTACGCCGGCTGAGCTCATCAACACCGACATTGGACTGTTGATGACTGGAAACATGTTGCCTGGTTGGATCAGTCTCGTTTCAGATTGTATCGAGCGGATGGAAGTGTACGGGTACGGAAACAACCTCATGAATCCATACACCCTGCATGTCAGCAGAGGACTGATCGAGATAGTGGACGCTCTGTAATGGTGTGAGGCGTGTGTAGTTGGAGCGATATGGTTCAAATGACTCTGAGCACTATGGGACTTAACTTCCGAGGTCATAAGTCCTAGAACTTAGAACTACTTAAACCTAACTAACCTAAGGACATCACACACATCCATGCCCGAGGCAGGATTCGAACCTGCGACCGTAGCGGTCGCGCGGTTCCAGACTGTAGCGCCTAGAACCGCTCGGTCACACCGGCCGGCGAGCGATATGGGACTCCTGATACGTCTAGATACGACTCTGAGAGGTGACACGTACGTAAGCATCCTGTGTGATCACCTGAATCCATTCATGTCCATTGTGCATTACGAAGGACATGGACAATTTCAGCAGGACAATGCTACACCCCATACGTCCAGAATATCTACAGAGTGGTTCCAGGAACACTCTTCTGAGTTTATACACTTCCGCTGGCCACCAAACTCCCCAGACATGAACATTATTGAGTGTATCTGGGATGCCTTGCGACGTGTTGATCAGGATAGGTCTCCACCCCCTCGTACTCTTCCGGATCTATGGACAGCCCTGCAGGGCTCATGGTATCAGTTCCCTCCAGCACTATTTCAGACGCTAGTCGAGTCCTTGCAACGTCGTGTTGCGGCACTTCTGCGTGCTCGCGGGGGCCGTACAAGATAGTAGGCACGTTTACCAGTTTTGCATTTTTTTCTGTTCTGTGTACTATGAGGTTGAATCACGACGCAATCGTAACTGATCCGTCTTAGATCAACATGAGGCTGTCTATAGTCTGTTCTGACGCCTTCTACAGCGTAAGGTACGCGTTATGAAGTACTTGCAACCTGCTCAGTGTCGCAGTCTGTGCCATTTGCACCACAGACAGCACCGGCCATCTCTCCTGTCTTAAGCCGCCTTCAGACGGGACGTGTTATTCGACGTGAAACGCACAGACGTGGTCTCCACAACGCTGCTGTACGCTCGGAAACGATCCGGCTGGTTCATACGGTACGTGTACTGCGACGTAATCATAAGCGACTGCAGCGCCGTACGGCGGCAGTTGGTGGCTTAATGTATCACACAGGAGCTACACACCAATACTGGAAATGGGAGAGTGTAAACTAGGATGAATTATCATTCTGCAGCGGAGTGCACGCTGATTACAAACTTCCTGGCAGATTAAAACTGTATGCCGCACCGCGACTCACACGCGGAAAGTTTGGCTTTCGGGGACAGTCGCTCCTAACGGCTGATCCACCCGGACATGACTCGAGACCCGTCCTCTCTGCTTTTCTTCTACCAGTATATGGCTCCAACTTTCCAAGTTTCATAGATGAAAATCCACTTTGTAAACCGCCCACTATATTGTGGCCAAGCCGTTTCCGCACAGTATCCGTTCTTCCAGAAATGCTAATACCACAAAGTGTGCAGGAAAGCTTCTGTTACGTTTAGACGGCAGAATAGGGGTATTGTAGGAATAAATGCTGTGAGGATGGATCGTGAGTCATACCGATGTTCCTCAGCTGTTAGACTGAAAGGAAAAAGTTTCGTTTCCGAGCTATAACTGTTTCTTACGAGGATTCCGAATTGAATCATCTGAAGTAGATGCTGGCGGAAGAATGGCTTCATCCCCATGATACCAAGACGGCAATCTCTAGGACACGGAGATGTGAAAATATTGAATAACACACGATGACCCATCGATTGTGTTCCTTCCTTTTTGCAATGCTACATGCATTAAAATAAGCAGAGTTTGGGAAGAGGAGGAATAATACCAACTTTCTGGCCAACTTGAAAGATAAAGCAGGTGCTGCGCCCGTTTCAGGATAATCTCAGCCACAGGGTCCTGGGATTTCTAATACCGCCTGTGAGTACCGAAGGAACTACATCCGTCAGTCCATACGTACCGTTTCCGACCGCTGTGCAAAAGAACAGTGGCACATTTAAAATTGCGAACACACAGTTTTTCCCGCCTCTAATGTGCCGTGATGCTCACCCTGTATTGAAAGGAAAAGTAACCTGCATGTGGATTGGGTGGCGTTCTTTTATTTCATTGTTGCTCAACGCGCGTTCAGAATGTTGATATGCTTAATATTCCTCTGCACGTTCGGAAAGCCTCCACAACGTGCGTTTTCCGCTCTCTGACATCGCAAAATCGTCTTTATGGAATCGAAGTCTTCTGTATGAAATAGCTTCAGACGTCTGATAATAAATGAATTAATGTGTTAAATATTAGCTTTGAGCATGTGAGCCAAGAAAAGCTTAGGACAGTTTTCAAATTATGCTTAATTGTCGTAATTCTCTAAGTGCTCTCATTATGAAAGACTGTGCGAATGTAAACTGGATAATCTGCGCTGTATTTTAAGGAAAATCTAGATTGTTACGCATCTAAACGTTTATGGCGTCATATCTCCTGAACTATGGGGCATACAATGATACAGTAATGCAGATGCTTTCAGTGATGTACGTAGATACTGTACGAAAAATGTGTGTTGCGAATAGAGTTAGTAATAAAGAAGCAATAAATAGAACATAATTCGTGATGCTACCATTTATTGCATCCAAAGCGGAAATGTAGTAAGGGGTAAATTAATTTATTTCCATGATTTTGTAGGGGGCGTCTGCGAGAAAAAGTTTCGAAAAGTTTTAAAATTACGCGTAATGTTTGTTGGAAGGCGCTAACTGCTCTCATTCTCAGATACTGGATGAATAAAGTCCAGGCATTTGCGCGCTGCCAAATACGTTGCCTAAAGATAAAAATATATTTTCCGCCTGTAACACCTGTCGTATTGTGTTAAACTTTTAACATATGATTACATCACTTAATAAGTAGAGTATCACCACATTTTAAATTTCTGAATTCAGTCAATAATTACACGAAATGTTGAAAATTAAATATTTGTTGCCCCTGGAAGCCGTCAGATAGGCAACCTGCGTTTCTCATACCAGCCTTCTACACCCAGCGTCTACATCTCACATTCAGAGACTGCATTGATGTGCAACGCTTTGTTTCTACTAACGATTTCGCCATTGTTAGTAAGAAAGGAAAGATGGAAGATTAGTGTTTAAATTTCATGCGAGAGAGGCTCTTATGTGTGGCACGTTGGCTTCATGACATAAGTGCCAAAATACAAATAGAAAGAGAAGAGAGTAAAATTCTTTTCGTAAAAGGCTTGGTCATTTTTAAACACTAAAACAGCTACAAATCATACTTTCGGCCGTCTTTGCAGCGGATCTCTACAGGGTCACTATTTTGCTGATCTCAAGGAAAGTCTTCCGTATATAAAGAATGTAACAAAATTACGCGTACAAAATCTTAGAATGTCTATAGGAGATATAAATAGGCACTTTTTTATGTAACAGAGTCATCACGGGTGTTCCGTTTCCCTGCTAGGAATTCAAGAAGACTTTGACTCTAGATATGTTCAGATATTCTGTTCGAACTGCCGCGTGATGGATAAGGTTTTAGAGATGTCAACATTATAAGGATTTCCTTTTGTGAGGGGAGATAAGCCGTTTCGTGTCCGAGACATAGATAGACATTCAAAAACAGCTAGTTGTATTGTGGGTGAAGGTGCAACCATTATTCGTGAAGCATCCGGTTGTTTTGAGCGTACTAATCACTAGTACGGAGATGGTAACTTCCCATTAATGTAAACGGACTACACTTTCAACACCATCTCTAAAACAATATTCATCACACTGCAGTCCGAACAACGTCCCTGAACATCACTAGCGTCAAAACCTTCGTGCATCCCTAGAGGGAAAACTGTGAAACTGTGTTACTTTTGTCACATGACAAATCCGTTTCCCTTTATCTCCTTTAAACACTTTAAATTGTTATACACGTATGTTTTTACACCCCGATACCGTGTTATTACAGTGACAACTGATTTCACTACACTGAAACATCAATTGATGTCCCAAAGATATTCCTTGGAGGGATGGTTGTACAACAGACTTGTTGTAGAGAAGGGGCCTACGCTCTTATAGCTGAACTGCGAAAGAGGATCTTGTAGCCAGAAGCAGTGTTTTAATGAGGAAAGACGTCGATGCCGCACATCAGTTGTTTTGTGGATGCTTCTTCCCTGCTATTCATCTGAAAGAGAAGCTCATGCAATAACGATTCATACAAGCCCTCTATTAGCGATCCTGACTTTATATTATGCAGTCTCTCTCTAGAGTAGTGGCGCTGGCTGTCGTGTGACGACGGAAACAGGACGATATATAGAGAGAACTCTATCCCAATAACCCAGCACCTTAGTCACCCTGAAGAGGACCGTTGTGCACATAGTCGAAACGTCCGTTTTACTCTGGTTTTAATGCTCGTAAATGATGCGGCTTAATACCCATAATCTTTTTACGTGAACTGACACAATCATAAGAAACTTGTGCACTTGTATCAGAAGAAACAGCATATAATCCTCAGTCGACTTCTGAGCTTTGTCTAATGCTTATAACCTCCTTGAATTCGAACAATAGGAAAAATACCAAGCTGCACTGCGGTTCGAAGTCTACTTCGAATTGCAGTTTAAGTGGCTGCGTTAGACAAGTTCAGAGGTTGAAAAGAACATACTTCAAATGGTTCAAATGGCTCTGAGCACTGTGGGACTTAACATCTGAGGTCATCCGTCCCCTAGAACTTAGAGTTACTTAAACCTAACTAACCTAAGTACATCACACACATCCATGCCCGAGGCAGGATTCGAACCTGCGACCGTAGAGGTCGCGCAGTTCCACATTGAAGCACCTAGACGGCCACAACGGCCGGCAGTGAACATACTACTATGTCCAATAGGACGATGCACAGCATGGCACTACGGTGTTCATCACCAACGTTCAGGTGGAGACAAGCTTTAAGCTTAGACACATGTGGTGGCAGCATGTGGACATCTGGCAGATATCCTCGTTTCTATGCTGCTTGTTTCAGTTGTTACGCGACCACAAATCGATCTTTGTCAAGAAATGTACAGCTAAGCAACTAACTTTAACAACAGGGTGTTGCTCATTATGTTCTAACAGATCGGTATACACAGCGAGGACAAAAGATGGTACATGTCGACCGTGGATTGAAACATCTCGAAAGGTAGTGCATTCGTCGATTGGGCACCAACGAATCACCTCCGATTCAGTGTATGACGGCAATAAAGACGAAAGTGATAACTCGACAACACGGCAAAGACAAAGACAGTAAAACAATAAATACCAGCGTCGGGGACGGTCGGATGTGGGTGGTCCGTGAAGGTCGGCGGCAGGGCTACAGAAACAGAACTTCGGAAAGCACTCCTCATTCCATGCTAGGGGAAAGGACAGGTAGTCCCGGTCGGCTCTTCGTGGTGTGTGGTCCTGGGAGCGTTCTCTGAGATTCTGGAGCTCCGGCGTCTGCGCGCCCTGGGGCGAGTTTACTTCTGAGTGGGCGGTGGCCACCGGCCGGGACTCACCAGCAAGGGTCAAGGAACTGCCGAGGCCGGAACAATGGGCGCATAACGTAGGAGGAGCGTAAGACAAATGGAACCCACGACACGACAGCTGTAGTGAGCGGGAGGCCGAGAGAAGGGAATCCTGGGAAGAGGGCCACATCGGTACAAGCTAAAGTAATTGTGTAACAGTTGTAACGAAGCTTCAAGTCAGTAGTTACTGGGCTTAGAGTTTGACCGTTGACAGTGAGACCATTAAAGATGGGATCTTTAATTGCATTAGGTATGGATGGAATCGCTCAAACAATAGCAAACATTAGGTATGGACGTCATCGCTCAGATAATAATAGAAGGGGAAACAGCCATGTTCTTGAGCACGCAATAATATTGGTGAGAACCACTGACAATCGAACTGTTGGTACTGACAGTTGTCTCAAAACACGATGATATGCTCTGACGATTATTGACATATGCATATTATGTAACGTAATAAGAATGACTTTTGGACTGTAGAACAATAAGTGTAGTGTTTTTTCAAACTTTTCACAGCAAACGAAACATATTGCATATACCAAATATTTCAAATATATTACATATTCCTTCATATTTCGTTATATTCTTTTGCTGCGTTTCACAGTTATGTATTACAGAGGGTGATGCAGATGTGTCACCGTGAATATGTACTCACCTATCGTGCAGATCGTTTCCCTCACTATTGTCTGTAAAGTCATTTTCTTATCAATCGTATACTTTACAACTGACTGATGACAAATCATCCTACGAACCGAGAACTGATTCTTTATAATTCTCCAGCTTTTGTAAGCGTGTTTCGGTGCAACAAATCTACAGAAGAAGCTTCGTACACTACACCTGTCCGTCCACTGCTAGAGTTTTGTTATACGGTATGGAATCGTTATCAGATAGGGCTGATCGAGGATATCGAAAAAGTTCAAGGAAGTGCAGCTAGCTTTTTACTACCGTGAAACAGAGGAGACAGTGTCACGGATAAAGCGCGAGAATTGAAATGTCATTCAAAAAAACAAGGCATTTTTCGTTGCGGCAAGATCTTTGCTCGAAATTTCAACCACAAAGTTTGTCATTCAAATACGAAAATATTCTGTTGACGCTCACCTGCATACGAAGAAATGACCAGCGTAATAAAATAAGAGAAATCGGAGCTCACACGAAAAGAGTTTCGTGTTAACTTTTACCGCGCCCTGTTCGAGAGTGGAACATGAAGAACTAGTGGGAAAGTGGTTCAATGAACCTTCTGCCAGGCACGTAAGCCTAAATTTCGAAGTAGTCATGTGGATGTAGGCGTAGATGCACATACACATTACACATACATTATTTTTATTTCTCAGACATTCGACTTCGATGTACGCAACTGCAAAAATAAGCGGTAATGCGCCTTCCATGGCTGTCCCGGCCGGTGATGATCACGTAATTAAGAGCTCTTTTGGTCCATAAGTGACTTCCCAAACTGCTTTGTCGGTTAATGTATAGCACCTAGCGTCAAATTTGTAGCGCAGCAGAATGAGACACTGAAAAGATTACAAAGCTGTGCTCCAAGACTCTAAGAGTGGACTATAGTTACGGGATCTCAGAAGAGCCTCACTGATAGGACAAATACTGCAAAAGAGTTAGTTGTTTTCTCAGCTGACATCTTTACAGGTGTGTTTGTGGGAAGAGAAAGACGCTTGTAGACTAGGCTAATGATATGCGTTTAGAGATTCACAGATTGTTCAGGAATAACAAAAGACTCGCAACTGTCCATGAAACTAGGCATAGAAATCTCATGAAAAATTTCTCTCACAGAAATGCTTCCCTGGCATCTGAAAGAACCCCATTAGATCATATTACTGTTTGCAAACATCATGGTATTGTTCTGTATCAAAATGTCAATCGTAACAAGCAACACGTTTCTAAAGTTGGTAACTCTGTTCTCATATCAGAGCACTTCAGCCTCACGTTTGTAAACATTTTCGTTCCATGTGTGCAACATCAATAAATTTTGGAGTGTTTGTTGTTGTTGTTGTGGTCTTCAGTCCTGAGACTAGTTTGATCCAGCTCACCATGCTGCTCTATCCTGTGCAAGCTTCTTCATCGCACAGTACCTACTGCAACCTACATCCTTCTGACTCTTCTTAGCGTATTCATCTCTTGGTCTCCCTCTACGATTTTTACCCTCCACGCTGCCCTCCAATACTAAATTGGTGATCCCTTGACGCCTAAAAATATGTCCTACGAACCGATCCCTTCTTCTAGTCAAGTTGTGCCACAGACTCCTCCTCTCCCCAAATCTGTTCAATACCCCCTCATTAGTTAAGTGATCTACCCATCTAATCTTCAGCATTCTTCTGTAGCACCACATTGCGAAAGCTTCAATTCTATCCTTGTCCAAACTATTTATCGTCCATGTTTCACTTCCATACATGGCTACACTCCATACAAATACTTTCAGAAACGACTGCCTGACACTTAAATCTATACTCGATGTTAACAAATTTCTCTTCTTCAGAAACGCTTTCCTTGCTATTGCTAATCTACATTTTATATCTTGTCTACTTCGACCATCATCAGTTATTTTGCTCCCCAAATAGCAAAATTCGTTTACTACTTTAAGTGTTTCATTTCCTAATCTAATTCCCTCAGCATCATCCGACTTAATTCGACTACATTCCTTTATCCTCGTTTTGCTTTTGTTGATGTTCACCTTATATCCTCCTTTCAAGACACTGTCCATTCCGTTCAACTGCTCTTTCAGGTCCTTTGCTGTCTCTGACAGAATTACAATGTCATCGACGAACCTCGAAGTTTTTATTTCTTCTCCATGGATTTTAATACCTACGCCGAATTTTTCTTTTGTTTCCTTCACTGCTTGCTCAATATACAGATTGAATAACATCGGGGAGAGGCTACAACCCTGTCTCACTCCCTTCCCAACCACTGCTTCCCTTTCACGTCCCTCGACTCTTACAACTGCCATCTGGTTTCTGTACAAATTATAAATACCTTTCGTTCCCTGTATTTTACCCCTGCCACCTTCAGAATTTGCGAGAGAGTATTAGAGTCAACATTGTCAAAAGCTTTCTCTGAGTCTACAAATGCTAGAAACGTAGGTTTTCCTTTCCTTAATCTTTCTTCTAACATAAGTCGTAGGGTCAGTATTGCCTCACGTGTTCCAGTGTTTCTACGGAATCCAGACTGATCTTCCCCGAGGTCGGCTTCTACCAGTTTTTCCATTCGCCTGTAAAGAATTCGCTTTAGTATTTTGCAGCCGTGACTTATTAAACTGATACATCGGTAATTTTCACATATATCAACACCTGCATTCTTTGGGATTGGAATTATTATACACTCCTGGAAATTGAAATAAGAACACCGTGAATTCATTGTCCCAGGAAGGGGAAACTTTATTGACACATTCCTGGGGTCAGATACATCACATGATCACACTGACAGAACCACAGGCACATAGACAAAGGCAACAGAGCATGCACAATTTCGGCACTAGTACAGTGTATATCCACCTTTCGCAGCAATGCAGGCTGCTATTCTCCCATGGAGACGATCGCAGAGATGCTGGATGTAGTCCTGTGGAACGGCTTGCCATGCCATTTCCACCCGGCGCCTCAGTTGGACCAGCGTTCGTGCTGGACGTGCAGACCGCGTGAGACGACGCTTCATCCAGTCCCAAACATGCTCAATGGGGGACAGATCCGGAGATCTTGCTGGCCAGGGTAGTTGACTTACACCTTCTAGAGCACGTTGGGTGGCACGGGATACATGCGGACGTGCATTGTCCTGTTGGAACAGCAAGTTCCCTTGCCGGTCTAGGAATGGTAGAACGATGGGTTCGATGACGGTTTGGATGTACCGTGCACAATTCAGTGTCCCCTCGACGATCACCAGTGGTGTACGGCCAGTGTAGGAGATCGCTCCCCACACCATGATGCCGGGTGTTGGCCCAGTGTGCCTCGGTCGTATGCAGTCCTGATTGTGGCGCTCACCTGCACGGCGCCAAACACGCATACGACCATCATTGGCACCAAGGCAGAAGCGACTCTCATCGCTGAAGACGACACGTCTCCATTCGTCCCTCCATTCACGCCTGTAGCGACACCACTGGAGGCGGGCTGCACGATGTTGGGGCGTGAGCGGAAGACGGCCTAACGGTGTGCGGGACCGTAGCCCAGCTTCATGGAGACGGTTGCGAATGGTCCTCGCCGATACCCCAGGAACAACAGTGTCCCTAATTTGGTGGGAAGTGGCGGTGCGGTCCCCTACGGCGCTGCGTAGGATCCTACGGTGTTGGCGTGCATCCGTGCGTCGCTGCGGTCCGGTCCCAGGTCGACGGGCACGTGCACCTTCCGCCGACCACTGGCGACAACATCGATGTACTGTGGAGACCTCACGCCCCACGTGTTGAGCAATTCGGCGGTACGTCCACCCGGCCTCCCGCATGCCCACTATACGCCCTAGCTCAAAGTCCGTCAACTGCACATACGGTTCACGTCCACGCTGTCGCGGCATGCTACCAGTGTTAAAGACTGCGATGGAGCTCCGTATGCCACGGCAAACTGGCTGACACTGACGGCGGCGGTGCACAAATGCTGCGCAGCTAGCGCCATTCGACGGCCAACACCGCGGTTCCTGGTGTGTCCGCTGTGCTGTGCGTGTGATCATTGCTTGTACAGCCCTCTCGCAGTGTCCGGAGCAAGTATGGTGGGTCTGACACACCGGTGTCAATGTGTTCTTTTTTCCATTTCCAGGAGTGTATTCTTCTTGAAGTCTGAGGGTATTTCGCCTGTCTCATTTTGGAGTAAAGTACCAAATTTCAATCCGTACAGATCATCGAGAACTGATAACTGACGTCGGTTTCTGAAAGCGTGTTCCCGTATCTTAAACAGGCGAATATGGAGGTGTGGCGCCCTGTCTCCATTTCTAAGTTATCTGAGTCGACTTCAACGTTTACGTCTACATCAACATCCATTCTCAGCCAACTACAGTGAAGTTTGTAACAGACGACACTTACGTTTGTATCATGTATCAGGGTTTCTTCTCGTTCCACTCACGTATGGAGCGAGGGAAGAATTGCTGCTTAGGTACGTCTAAGCACGCTGTAATTAGTCTAGTCTTATCTGCACTGTCCGAGCAATACTGGCAGGGGGGGGGGGGCTGTAATATATTTCTAGGTTCCTCAATCAATAGTAGATTTTAAAAATTTGTACGTAGGTATCGCGTGATAATTTTAGCTGACCTTCAAGTGTTGGTTTACAGAATCTCAATGACGCTCTTCCGAGGGTCAAAAGAAATCTGTGTTGCCCTTCTTTGTTTACTTCCAATGTCCCCTGTTGGCGTTATATGACGCTCGTCCCACAAGCTGTATCAGTATTGTTGAACTGTCGCACGAATGTCTTTGTAAGCTATTTCCTTTGCAGACTGACTCAATTTTCCATCCATCCTATCAACGAACGGGAGTCTGCTAGCAGCTTTACCTATGACTGAGCTTAAGAGAGTTTTCATTTGATGTTCCTATAAATTGTCACACCCAGGCATTTGTGAGAGTTGGCTTATTCCGACGCGCAGTTTTAAGTTTCTGGGCGTTCAAAGTATGTTGTCAAATTCTGCACCACTCTGGAAATCTTATCAGGATATGACTGATTATATCTGTGGCTTTTTTCGGACAGTACTTTATTATACGTAATTGAAATGGAAATGCCGTGTGGCTACGGCCTCCCGTCGGGTAGACCGTGCACCTGCTGCAAGTCTTTCGAGTTGACGCCACTTCGGCGACTTGCGTGTCGATGGGGATGAAATGATGATGAGAAGGACAACACAACATCCAACCTTGAGCGGAGAAAATCTCCGAATCAGCCGGGAATCGATCCCGGGCCGTTAGGCGTGACATTCCGTCTCGCTGACCACTCAGCTACCAGGGGCGGACATAATACGTAATTGTATGATCCGTAAAATTCCTGAATCTATTAGTCATACGGTTAGCCGTTCGTTACTACACACCATAAATAAGAAGGGTTCCAACACGCCTCCTTGGGACACACATTACGAATCTTTTTCGTCTGTCGTTGACTCTTCTTCCCTGGCAGTGCAGTCCGTCTTCCCTACAAATAAATCCTCAATACGCTTTAAAATTTCATTTAATGACTTGTAACGCCCCATAAGACTGTACTTTCATTAGTAAACGATAGTGTCATACCAAGTGAAATGCTTTTTGCAGGACCAAGAAGAGTGTATCTTCGTGATTGTCCTGGTCCATGACTTTTGATATGTTATGTAACAAAAGAGTGAGCTGGCTGTTTACCTAATTCTGGTGCATGAATCAACAAACCTAAGTGCTCAGACATTTCTCTCTAAAGAACTTTCTTACTTTACATATGGGAAGGGTTTTATCGACCCTACGCCTGCTCTACTATTTTCTTCCGTTTCTTTCTGTGGAGTGCACAGAAGAAAGTATCACGTTTGATACATCTCAAGTAACGAATTATCTCAATGGAATATGAGATATCAACTGCTACAGCCATCGACCACTTCAAATGCTGAACATTTTTTGCAGCATTTTGGTATCGGTGCTTGTGAAGTTCGACGAACGCCCACCGCAGTAGGTAACGTCCCTAAAGAGACACCACCAACACATCCACACTTTTACATGTCGACACCTGTCGCTAGAGATTCACGTCGGCAAGTTCCCGTTTGCATTTATTTCCACAAACATCTCTTACTCATACGCAACTGCACCTCCAAGAGTTAATTTACAACCTCCGTTGAGCTCTGGTTTCTGTTTCTCGGTAGTATCTTTTAATTAGACATCATTTGAGTACCTTATATTTGGACTGCCTGGCTAGCCCTGCGGTCTAACACACTGCTACCCGAGCGGGAAGGAGTGCCGGACCCCGGCACGAATCCGCCCGGCGGATTAGTGTCGAGGTCCGGTGTGCCGGCCAGCCTGTGGATGGTTTTAAAGGCGGTTTTCCATCTGCCTCGGCGAATGCGGGTTGATTCCCCTTATTCCGCCTCAGTTACACTATGTCTGCGATTGCTGCGCAAACACTGTCTCCACGTACGCGTACACCATAATTACTCTACCACGCAAACATTGGGGTTACACCCGTCTTGAATGAGACGTTTCTGGGGTGGGGGGCGAGGGGGGGGGGGGTCCACTGGGGGCCGAACCGCACAATAACCCTGGGTTCGGTGTGGGGCAGCGGTGGGTTGAGTGGACTGCTGTAGCCCGTTGTGGAGTTGTGTACCACTGGGGTCTACGGCGGGACGAATCCTCTCCGTCGTTTCTAGGTCCCCAGTTCCCTATACACATCTATGTTTTGTATTTTATTTGTGGTGGCGCGCCCACATACGCCGCAACCTCGCCTGCAAAGTTAGCCCGCATCTCGTGGTCGTGCGGTAGCGTTCTCGCTTCCCACGCCCGGGTTCCCGGGTTCGATTCCCGGCGGGGTCAGGGATTTTCTCTGCCTCGTGATGGCTGGGTGTTGTGTGCTGTCCTTAGGTTAGTTAGGTTTAAAAGTTCTAAGTTCTAGGGGACTGATGACCATAGACGTTAAGTCCCATAGTGCTCAGAGCCATTTGAACCATTTGAACCAAAGTTAGTATTTGGCGCCGCCCGCTAGAAAGCAATACGAGGACGCCTGTTTCACTCGATTTCAGAGCCACCGCTTGACGAGAGTTCCCGGGGCCGCGCTCTCTTGTGCTTCAGCCGTACTCCACGATGGATCTGCGCACAGAGTTGGAAAGTTACGTGTTACTGTGTGACGAATATCGCATCTCTTCGGATTCGACCTGGACTTGTATTTTTCAGTTAATATTCTCTCACTCTTGTATAACTCCGGCGCTCGGCTCACTGCCGTTGTGTACAGGCTGTCTCAAACCTTTCGAGTCCAACAGAAACAGGTGATAGTAAGTCCTCAACCGATTATATAGAAATGGAGAACCAATGATCGAAAATGAATATTTACTGTGTTACGAACATACACAGCATACTCCGCATAATAACAACTTAGCTCATAGTAACTGTTCAAAGTGACGACCGCCAGTCTCAGTACATGCATGGCAACGGCGCATGAAGCCATGTTGCACTCTCTCAAAGATCCCAGAAGGCAGGCAGCTTGAATCCTAGCAAACAGGTCATCATCCATTTCAATGGGGGTTTCATACACCAACATCTTGGCGTAACCCCAGAGGAAAGTTGCACAGGTCACACCAATATTCAAGAATGGTAGTAGGAGTAATACACCACATTACAGGCCCATATCGTTAATGTCGATATGCAGCAGGATTTCAGAACATATATTGTGTTCGAACATTATGAATTACATAGATTTTTGGACAAGATGGTTGTGGAGAGAAGCAGCGATTAGTATGATTAATCAATAATTCAAGAACAGTCTTAATCGCATTAATTATTGTTATAATACCGCCAACCGGTTTCAACCCTACGTAGGGGTCATCTTCTGGACGTTTATACCATTGGTCGACTACTGGTGGTGTCACTCCTGTCTACAAAACCTTATGTAGACATGAGTGACACCACCAGCAGTTGACCAATGGTGTAAACGTCCAGAAGATGACCCCTACGTCGGGTTGAAACCGGTTGGCGGTATTATGACAATAATTAATGCGATTAAGCCTGTTCTTGAATTATTGATTATGAATTACCTCGAAGAGAACGGTCTATTGACACACAGTCAACATCGGTTTAGAAAACATCGTTCCTGTGAAACACAAAAAATGGTTCAAATGACTGTGAGCACTATGGGACTTAACATCTGTGGTCATCAGTCCCCTAGAACTTAGAACTTTTAAACCTAACTAACCTAAGGAAATCACACACATCCATGCCCGAGGAAGGATGCGAACCTGCGACCGTAGCGGTCACGCGGTTCCAGACTGAAGCGCCTAGAACCACACGGCCACACCGGCCAGCTGTGAAACACAACTATCTCTTTATTCACATGAAGTGTTGAGTGCTCTTGACAAGGGATTTCAGATCGATTCCGTAATTCTCGATTGACGCAAGGCTTTTGACACTGTACCACACAAGCAGCTCATAGTGAAATTGCGTGCTTATGGAATATCGTCTCAGTTATGTGACTGGATTTGTGATTTCCTGTCAGAGAGGTCACACTTCGTAGTAATTGACGGAAAATCATCGAGTAAAACAGAAGTGATTTCTGGCGTTCCCCAAGGTAGTGTTATAGGCTCTTTACTGTTCATTATCTATATAAACGATTTTGGAGACAATCTGAGCAGCCGCCTTCGGTGGTTTGCAGATGACGCTGTCGTTTATCGACTAATAAAGACATCAGAAGATCAAAACAAACAACAAAACGATTTAGAAAAAATATCTGAATAGTGCGAAAAGTGGCAGTTGACCCTAAATAACGACAAGTGTGAGGTCATCCGCCGGCCGGAGTGACCGTGCGGTTCTAGGCGCTACAGCTGGAACCGAGCGACCGCTACGGTCGCAGGTTCGAATCCTGCCTCGGGCATGGATGTGTGTGATGTCCTTAGGTCAGTTAGGTTTCATTAGTTCTAAGTTCTAGGTGACTGATGACCTCAGAAGTTAAGTCGCATAGTGCTCAGAGCCATTTGAACCATTTTGAGGTCATCCACGTGAGTGCTACAAGGAACTCGTTAAACTTCGGTTACATGATAAATAAGTCTAATCTAAAAGCCGTAAATTTAACTAAATACCTAGGTATTACAATTACGAACAATTTAAATTGGAAGGAACACACAGAAAATGTTGTGGGGAAGGCTAACCAAAGACTGCGTTCTATTGGCGGGACACTTAGAAAATGTAACAGATCTATTTAGGAGACAGCCTACACTACGCTTGTCCGTTCTCTCTTAGAATACTGCTGCGCGGTGTGGGATCCTTGCCAGATAGGACTAACGGAGTACATCGAAAAAATTGAAAGAAAGGCAGCACGTTTTGTATTATCGCGAAATATGGGAGAGGGTGTCACAGAAATTATACAGGATTTGGGCTGGACATCATTAACAGAAAGGCGTTATTCGTTGGGACGGAATCTTCTCACGAAATTCCAATCACCAATTTTCTCCTTCGAATGCGAAAATATTTTGTTGACACCGACCTGCATAGGGAGAAACGATCACCAAGATAAAATAAGGGAAATCAGAGCTCGTACTGAAAGTTATAGGTGTTCATTCTTTCCGCGCGCTATACGAGGTGGGAATTATAGAGAATTGTGAAGGTGGTTCGATGAACCCTCCGCCAGGCACTTTAATGTGATTTGCAGAGTATCCATGTAGATGTAGTTGAAAAAGTACGAGATATGAGATCCGGCGATCGCGCTGGTCACGGGACTGGACCTCCATTTCCAATCCAGCGATGAGGGTACGTGTTGCCCAAGTGCTCGTGTATATTAAACACGAAGTAGGCTGGTGCACCGTCGTGGACAACATCCGGTGCAGGCTTCATCTGTGAACAGTACACACTGTACTAAGTTCGACGCTTCAGCACTGCGGTGGATAATCCATTGACAGAAGTGATCACTGGGCTCAAAATTCATTGATCCAGTGCTTGCACGTCTTCTTTATGGTAAGGGTATAACACCTCGCCCACCAATACTTTCCACCACGCCTCCTTCACGGGCAAGTTGACTGGTGCTTACTGCTGGGTGGTAGGCCACAGCATCCGGTACCATCCCCTCAAAGTCTGGAGCTCTGAAATGTCTTTGATTGGAACCTCGGCTAGCTCCTTGTAGCGTGAATGATCTTGTCTCTCGTAAGTTGGTATCCACAGAGATAAACATCTTACAATTAGGATGAGGCCTGATGGGTGAGCATTCTCTCTACATATGTGCTGATTTACTGATGTTACATCATGGCGTACCGTATGTTAAGTGAATACCTACCAACTCCTGACGAGTAATGTTCCAGCTTTTACTACGCACTGTAAACAGTAACACACCTTACTATGGACGCATCACAAGCTGTCTGATGCAATGGTCAACTGACACCAATAATAGCCGTGTGCTTACGGGAGCGGTTAATGTGCTGTATGCCCTGTATATTCACAACACAATAAATATACATTTCCGATCATTGGTTCCCTATATCAATACAGTCGGTTGTTGGGCCACTACCACCTGCTTTGATTTGATCCAAAAGAGTTGAGACAGGCTGTATATTTTTTTTTGTTTTTGGGTTGTTGTTGTTGTTATTGTCAGTAAAGAACTGTAGATACCACAATATTCATGGGTTGCCTTTCACTTTTTGTGAAACTAAATTCAGTGTTCTCTATTATAAAACTTTGTCTTCCTGTTTTCGTGACGTCAAAGCAACTACCATCACTACCATTATTTGGCACTAATTGGAATCTGTAGCCATAGACGGTCAAATTTGGCCACTAAAAGTGACACAACGTGGAATTCAGATCGTCACTGTTGTATATCCAATAATTAAGGGTATCCTCCGACACACCCGTACCATGCTGCAAGCTTCCACACGATCGCCGAGAGAGGGGTCAGCGTCGTGGAGAGTGAGGGCGGTAGGAATTTAATTACAGTACGGTACGGTAGAGCGCCATGGAATATTAATCGTCGGAGCAGCGGTCGGCCGGCCGTTGGCCGACACTTAAATTACACGTGTCCCTCCTTCCGCAGCCGGGCAGGCCAAAACAAACATTTATTCTGGAGGCGCACGTGTCGGCGGCGTGGCCATCCACACGGGGATTACGTCGCCATCTGCATTTTCCGTTCCGCTGGGCGGCTAATAACGCCCGACACCGGTTCCCGGAGAAAGTCGGGCGCGCCCGCCACCGTATCAGGCTGCGACGGGAGACCTCATCCCCGACGGGATTGTCCCCCTTTTGGCGCATAGTAATCTGATCCACACCGGCTAGTCGTGGAAGTTAAGTTTCCGGACAACATTTCTGGCCGAAATGATTTCTTGAACATTCTACGGCTGTTGTCTCTTCCTGAGGGACCCTAGTGCCGTCTCTCAGATTACCTTGAGGGAAGACAAGGAAGCACTCCGTCGACGTCATGGTCATCACATAGAGAGCCCCAGTGCAGCATCTTATACATGCAACTTGCCTGTCCCACCGACATATACGTAGTAATTTTATTCTGTTCGACAATTTTATGCATGGAATTGGTTTAATGAAAAAATGAATACTTGCACCTGTAAGTGAATGAGGATGGCTACTATTGTTACAAGTGTGAATGTGTGATTGTGGTTCACCTCTTACCATAAACTGACATTTAAATGTTATTAGTTTCGATAGCTATTGTTTAAAGAATAATTCTAAAGTAAACGATAGTAATGTGCGAGGTGCTCGGGTGGAGAAGAGTTTGTACCTCTTTAATTCAGACGAATTTTGCATGAGAGCGAGGCATGCACTCGACGCCCTCCTTACCTACCACCTAATTAATTATGCGGACAACGGTAACGAAAGGAAATGATGGTGGGCCCTGCTAGCTGGTAAAATAAGGAGTGCACACTCACAATAATATAATAAAAATCGTGATCTACTCAAACAAAAGAGAACTTCATCATAATAAACAACAGGAAATGGGATTATCCATATATCTACGAAATGATATGCGGATTAAATATTACAATGAGATTTATTATACATCAAAACACAAACGCACATGATTGTCGATAAAAACAGTAGTTTAAAGGATAGGGTTTACTGAACTGTTATGAGAACAAGAGTTGGCTCGAGAACAAGGGGCTCCTATTCTCTGTGATGCAATAGATTGACGATAATGACTGAAGTTTTTAATGACTCAAATATTAATCTTCCAACTACAGAGCGGTATCGCAATTAGTAGTGAGAGCTCAAATGGGATCACATGGAGATAAGCAAGGTGGACTTGTAGCAAAGTGAGCGCACGTGCTGCTGAGGATTCAGTAAAAAATTGATAAGGTCCTACAATTCCGGAGCCACAAAGTACTGTACCAGTACTGAAATTTGTAGCACGTCGTCGGTAGGCAGCGTCCTGATGATGTAGGCGCCGACTTCTGCCGTGCAGCAACTCTGTGTCAACCCCTGGCCTCGAAGGCTGTCCGAGAATTCTAAGTTCTTCCGAAAAAGAGCGACCATGTCGCAAGACCGTACGACTCCGACGAAGATCAGATCCCGAAACCCACGCCTGCGCAACGCAAGAGCGAAGCCAACATTGCTCTACTCCCTTCTCTCCTCAAAAACCACGAATCAGCATTCAGTTTTGATTCCAAAATTCCCCCAAACTGTCTCAGAACATCATTCGCGCCAATAGCGACCATTCCCTCGAATTTAGAGCAGGGCTTAATGATGTCAACTAGCCTCAGTTTAAGTTGACCAATCATGCTTCTGCCATTCAGTTGATGGCACTGAACTAGCCGTTTGACAGGCTAGGAAAACAACCTGCCTAGACCACCGGCATAAGGCGCCAGACAGTCGCACCCAGCAGGGAACAGTCCAAGAAGTATTCTCAGAATCAAGAAGACAATGCAGTCAGTCGGTGCCAGTGATCTTCGTTCCGGACGCGCCGGAACGGTAAACAAACTGCGGTGACACTCTGACGTCTCGCAGGTCGTTTCGCCCTGCATACAATAGGCGAAACTCGACCAACGTCAGTCGTTCTGCCAGGCCCTGAAGCCTGTTGTACGAACCCCTCAGAGTTCAGGGAAGAGCAGCCCCCAACCCGAAATGCTGTGTGCCGCGTCCTTCAATGCTTGCTTCGCACAAGCCGCCCAGGGAAGTAAAACAACATGTATGAATCAAGTTAAAAGTGATTCAAAAAGAATACCACCACTTTAGGAATTTAAAACTCTGCAACGACAAAAGGCAGAGCTAAGCACTATCTGTCGGCGAATTAAGGGAGCTATAAAGTTTCATTTAGTTGTATATCTGTTCGCTTGAGGCGCTGTTGACTAGGCGTCAGCGTCAGTTGATGCTAAGATGGCGACCGCTCAACAGAAAGCTTTTTGTGTTATTGTGTACGGCAGAAGTGAATCGACGACAGTTGTTCAGCGTGCATTTCGAACGACGTATGGTGTATTAAACGTTGATATAAACAGTTTACAGAGAATGGGTGTTTGTGCAAAGGGAAAAGTTCTGGACGGGCGAGAACGAGTGATGAAAATGTAGCACGCATCCAGCAAGCATTTGTTGGCAGCCCAGGAAAATCGACTCGCAGAGAGCTGCAAATTCCACAATCAACTGTATGGAGAGTCCTACGAAAAAGGTTAGTTATGAAACCTTATAGTCTGAAATTGCTTCAAGCGCTGTCTGCAGTTGATAAGATTAAAAGAATCGATTTCTGTGATTTTATCCTTGCTCAAATGGAAACAGATTAATCTTTCGTTTCAAAGATTGTGTTTAGTGATGAAGCAACTTTCCACACTAACGGGAAAGTCAACCGTCACAATGTCTGTATATAGGGCACTGAGAATCCGCGGGAAACAACTCAGTATGAACGTGACTCGCCTAAGGTGAACGTTTTCTGTGCCATTTCAGCCAATAAAGTTTTTGGTCCCTTTTTCTTCGAAGGTGCTACTGTAACTGGACTACAGTATCTGGAGATGTTAGAGAATTGGCTGTTCCCTCAGCTCGAACAAGAAGCACAACAATTCATATTTCAGCAGGATGGAGCGCCACCACATTGGCACTTATCTGTCCGTAACTACCTGAACGTCAACTACCCGAGGCGATGGATCGGCCGCCAGGCAGCCCGTGACAGAGCACTTCATCATTGGCCTCCAAGAAGCGCTGATCTTACCCCCTGCGATTTTTTCTTATGGGGGTATGTTAAGGATATGGTGTTTCAGCCACCTCTCCCAGCCACCATTGATGATTTGAAACGAGAAATAACAGCAGCTATCCAAACTGTTACGCCTGATATGCTACAGAGAGTGTGGAACGAGTTGGAGTATCGGGTTGATATTGCTCGAGTGTCTGGAGGGGGCCATATTGAACATCTCTGAACTTGTTTTTCAGTGAAAAAAAACCTTTTTAAATACTCTTTGTAATGATGTGTAACAGAAGGTTATATTATGTTTCTTTCATTAAATACACATTTTTAAAGTTGTGGTATTCTTTTTGAAGCACCCTGTATTTTTTTGAGCTCTCAGTACAAATACTCTCATTACAATAACCTTATTCGGTCTGTTATTACCGTGCAATGATATAGAACGTTAGTAAAATTGATGAAAATGAGAGGTGACATGCAAAAGAGGGCATGGAACCTCTCAAATGACACTAGGCGTAAGAGGGTGGTCATGTCAAATGACTTACCAAGTTGTCGACTGTAGTCAAATGTTCACAAACATGATTAAATTTTTTTACTAAGCCAAAGAGTAGTAGCACCATCAAATTGGGAATAGGTTGTATTCATGTAGAGGGAGTGCCTCTAGATGAAAAGAAACAGCGATGCCAGACCGAGAAAAGACATGGTGACTCGTTTCGATTATGACGGAGAGAACAAGGCTGCAGAGACGCGCAGTGGTAAGCGACAAAGCACCAGCGAATGTGCCAGTTAATGAACTGAACATGTGGACAGCTCACTACTGTTCCACAGTTCCAGCCCAATAATTAAATCATGATAACACTGTCGTAAGAAGGAACAATGTAACTCGGTTTCTTGCTGTTTAACACAGATGCAAAGACCATCCGTTATACTGGAGAGTGTCAGCCTCGTAAAATCCGTTTCACAGAGCTGCTATGAGTAGCGGCAACAAGGTAGCCAGTAGAACATGTGTGTTTTCCCCACGAGGCGAGAAATATACTGCCTGTGACTTGACAGACATATTTACTTTTGTGTGTTCGTTGCCACAAAACTGCCAGCCAATTTTTTCTTCTCTATAACAACGCAAGGCCTCACACCATTCGACGCATTCAAGAGGAACTCACAAAATTTTACAGCACTATTCTTCCTCACCCACCCGACATCCCGGACCCGCGCCCGGGTTCCCGGGTTGGATTCCCGGCGGGGTCATGGATTTTCTATGCCTCGTGATGACTGAGTGTTCTGTGATGTCCTTAGGTTAGTTAGGTTTAAGTAGTTCTAAGTTCTCGGAGACTGATGACCATTGATGTTAAGTCCCATAGTGCTCAGAGCCATTCGAACCATCCTGGATTCGCGCCTTCCTACTTTCTTCTGTTCGGCCCTATGAAGGATGCTGTACGCGGGAAGCTGTATGTGGATATCGGGAGTAGAGTCGGGAATTGTGTGGTGTAAGGGAGTCGTGAATAAAACCGAACTGCTTTCAGAAAGTAATATTGCATTACTTATTAGGATCCTCTCGTTGGTGCATCCTTGGCTAATTGCATATTTCATATTTCGTTTCATTTCTGAAATATAAGAGGCCGCAGAGTTATATGGGACACCATGTATGTTTGCTACAGCATGAATTCTCTCTTCCCCCCGCGTGGCTATTCACAGATAATACTTGGGTCCCATTAGAGGAACTTCGTAGCTCAAACAGCCACGCCACGGACGATTCCAGATGGCCTCGCCCATTCCGTTTTTCCCGCCTCAGAGCTCGGGGCCGTCATTAACATATAAATACCGAGTAGAGCCGGGAAAGCAGACAGCGGCCGGCAGCCTGGGTGGAGGCGGCAGAGATCTGCCCTTCGTCTGCAGGGCCTGCGCTTGAGCTGACCGCGTGGGTAGTCACGGCGGCCTCACAGCCTGGGGACTCCAGAGGCTCACCAAGGCCGCCCCAGCCGGTAAGCAGGTGCGCCGCTCCGTCTGCGTACAGGCCGCAGTAGGATTCACGGAAACACCGCTTCCTTACGTATCAATATCAGTTTAACGTATGAACCGCAGTGAGATCAGTTATACAGCGTCTTTAGAGAGTCATCTTGCGTATAGGACTATACTCAGCATCCGAGCTATGAGCAAGATGCGACGGTGCCTAACTAACTGCTAGTGTAGCTGGTCCTTTAAACAACAGTCCATACGAGCGAGCCAGATGCGTTACTCGTACTCGCTCAGTCTGCGTATCCCGGCATTAGTACAGGCCGCAGTAGCATTCATGTACATCTACATTTATACTCCGCAAGCCACCCAACGTTGCGTGGCGGAGGGCACTTTACGTGCCACTGTCATTTCCTCCGTTTCCTGTTCCAGTCGCGTGTGGTTTGCAGGAAGACCGACTGCCGGAAAGCCTCCGTGCGCGCTCGAATCTCTCTAATTTTACATTCGCTATCTCGTCGGGAGGTATAAGTAGGGGGAAGCAATATATTCGATACCTCATACAGAAACGCACCCTCTCGAAACCTGGACAGCAAGCTACACCGCGATGCAGAGAGTCTCTCTTGAAGAGTCTGCCACTTGAGTTTTCTAAACATCTCCGTAACGCTATCACACTGGTACGGATCCCACACTGATGAGCAATACTCAAGTATAGGTCGAACGAGTGTTTTGTAAGCCACCTCCTTTGTTGATGGACTATATTTTCTAAGGACTCTCCCAATGAATCTCAACCTGGCACCCGCCTTACCAACAATTAATTTTATATGATCATTCCACTTCAAATCGTTCCGCACGCATACTCCCAAATATTTTACAGAAGTAACTGCTACCAGTGTTTGTTCCGCTATCATATAATCATACAATAAAGGATCCTTCTTTCATGTATTCGCAATACATTACATTTGTCTATGTTAAGGGTCAGTTGCCACTCCCTGCACCAAGTTGCTATCCGCTGCAGATCTTCTTGCATTTCGCTGCAATTTTCTAATGCTGCAACTTCTCTGTATACTACAGCATCATCCGCGAAAAGCCGCATGGAACTTCCGACACTATCTACTACGTCATTTATATATATTGTGAAAAGAACGGCCCCGTAACGTCTGTAGACATCTCTCCATTGAGAACAACATGCTATGTTCAGTTTGCTAAAAACTCTTCAATGCAGCCATACAGCTGGTCTGATATTCCGTAGGCTCTTACTTCGTTTATCAGGCGACAGTGCGGAACTGTATCGAACGCCTTCTGGAAGTCAAGGAAAATGGCATCTACCTCGAAGACTGTATCTAATATTTTCTGGGTCTCATGAAATAAATTCACGCAAACACCGTTTGCCTACATATCAATATCAGTTTAACATATGAATCGCAGTGAGGTCGTTTATACGGCGTATAGGACCACACCCAGAATCCGAAGTATGAGCAAGATGCGACGGTACCTAACTGTTACTACTTGTGTAGTTGGTCCTTTAAACAGCAGTCCATACGAGCAAGCCAGTTGAGTTACTCGTACTTTAGTACTTGGGCTAAGCACGGCTCTGTTTAAAAAGGATAGCTCGATGTAGTTTTAGGGTCGAGTCGCGCACGTCTGCTTCCATGCCCCGCAGATAATTCACTACAAGTAATAAACTGTGGCTATGACCTCGCAGTCAAATCATCTTTACATTTTCTAGAATTGCGAGTTGATAAAACACACAGAAACACAAAATAAAAGTTAAAATGAATAATTTAATAACAAGGGTTCTGTACTAAGGCATGTAATTAATGTAGATGATACAGAATTATGTGGAATATGAAAGGAGGATATAAGATGAACATGAACAAAAGCAAAACGAGGATAATGGAATGCAGCTGAATTAAATCGGGTGATGCTGGGAGAATTAGATTAGGAATTGAGAGGCTTAAAGTAGTAAATGAGTTTTGCTATTTGGGGAGCAAAATAACTGATGATGGAAGAAGTAGAGAGGATATAAAACGCAGACTGGCAATGGCAAGGAAAACGTTTCTGAAGAAGAGAAATTTGTTAACATCGAGTATAGATTTACGTGTCAGGAAGTCGTTTCTGAAAGTATTTGTAAGGAGTGTAGCCACGTATGGAAGTGAAACGTTTACGATAAATAGTTTAGACAAGAAGAGAATAGAAGCTTTCGAAATGTGGTGCTACAGAAGAATGTTGAAGATTAGATGGGTAGATCACATAACTAGTGAGGAGGTACTGAAAAGAATTGGAGAGAACAGAAATTTGTGGCAGAAGTTGACTAGAAGAAGGGATTGGTTGGTAGGGTATATTCTGAGGCATGAAAGAATCACCAAATTAGTATTGGAGGGCAGCGTGCGGGGCAAAAATCGTAGAAGGAGACCAAGAGATGAATACACTAAACAGATTCAGAAAGATGTAGGTTGCAGTAGGTACTGGGAGATGAAGAAACTTGCACAGGATAGAGTAGCATGGAGAGCTGCATCAAACCAGTCTCTGGACTGAAGACCACTACAACAACAATGTTTATTGAAAGAAAGGACACCTCAAATGGCCAGGAAGTCGGCCTACGATATTCAGCTCAATACTGACAGAAAATATCCCAATCAAATGCACTATAGTTACGTTGAGAACGTACCGTAAACTAATTCAGCATCAAAGATACTTGAAAGCTAAGTCGATTTCGTAATCACAATACACGAAATATTCACCAGCTCGAAACAGTTCAGAGGTCGGAAAGATGATTTACAAATTAACACACACATGACGAGCAGAGAACTCATACTGTGTGTACTACGCACTACAAGCGAAAAAACTTATCAGGAGCACACTCAGACCTCTACTGATATAAAGTCCCTTCAGAACTTATAGTCTCTTAGCGGTCATTCACTACCTAGAATCTATCACCCACTCCATCAAATATCACTCAATACCATAGGCAGGTCTGCCTTTTTGCAGAACGAACATCCAAGTGTCCACATTAGCTCCCACGAGCTCTTCATTCGAAAGTCCCAGTCTCCACTTTACTTCTGTAGTGTTCTGCTGCTGTCTGCTTTTCCACTGGCTGAAGGCCATCTTCACCAAAAATATACAGCGATCTTAAGTCCTACAGATATAATTTAACTCAGCTTGGAAATTTCTTGGACTTAACTAATATATTATAACAATATTTAAAAAAAGAAATTTTATAAATATACCTATAAAAAGAAAACAGCCTGACCAGTAATAGATATAAGCAACAAAATATTAGAGTCATTAATGTGGATCTGCCTTTTAGTATAAGGAAAAAGTGACGAACATCCTGGAAGTACATACACGAGGCAGTTATACTTTATTGAAGAGTCATGCATGTTACGATATTTATGCAGCCCTCTAATTGTTCCTGTTGTCTTGGAAGACGAAAGTGTCCACACACTAAGTAGATATAGACATCACTTGCCTACCGAGTATTCCGAAGTAAACATCATGGTTCATGTTCACGGTGATCTGCGTAGTGGACCCAAATTATGGCACGTAAAGCATCCCCGGAATGTGACAGAACCAAATTTGGCCTGAACTACATCCTCCACAGGTAAAACGTCTCAATGGGGCGTCGGTGCGTTCCACGCCTTCCATTTATTAAAAAGAGGAGAAATTGGAACTCCTTGCACCAAATTACACGATTCTAGCCATCTACTGTCAAGTATATATATTGTTTGGTGCCTCGAGTATGTGCAACCTTACGTGTCCCTATGAGGTCCCCGATTCCAAACATCCATTCCACGCAGTCAACTCCACAGTGTTCGTTCGGAAACTGTTTGACACGGGTTGGCATTCATTGGTATCACCAATTCCTGTGGGGTCTGAAACCCACTGCCACTGGAAGACTTGAATGTGATTTGCAGAGCATCCATGTAGATGTAGATGTAGATCCGATCCTCACTCTTCTCAATCAATGGTCGGTTCATTTGGACCAGACGAAGCAATACAGTACATGTAAACACAGTCCGTACCATTATGGATCCACCACCAGCTTGCACAGTATCTTCTTGATAACTTGGGTCCTTGGTCTCGTGGGGTCTGCGCCACATTTGAACCTTACCACCAGCTCTTAACAACTGAAATCGAGACTCACTTGACCAGGCCACAGATTTCAGCCGTCTAGGCCCCAACCGATAAGGTCACGTGACCGTGAAAGGCGCTGCAGGCGATGTCGTGCTGTTAGCAAAGGCACTCGCGTCGGTTGTCTGCTAGCATAGCCCATTAATGTCAAATTCCCCCCACTCTGTCCTAATTGATACGTTCGTTGTACGTCTCACTTTGAGTTTCATGGTTGGCTCAAATGGTTCAAATGGCTCTGAGAACTATGGGACTTAACATCTGTGGTCATCAGTCCGCTAGAACTTAGAACTACTTAAACCTAACTAACCTAAGGACATCACAAACATCCATGCCCGAGGCAGGATTCGATCCTGCGACCGTAGCGGTCATGCGGTTCCAGACTGGAGCGCCTAGAACCGCACGGCCACACCGGCCGGCTTGAGTTCCATGGTTAATTCACGTACTGTTCCTAGTCTGTTAGCTATGACAACTCTGCATAAATGCCGCTGCTCTCGATCGTCAAGTGAAGACCATCGGCTACTGTACTATTCGTGGTGAGGGGTAATGCCTGAAATTTGGAATTCTAGGCTTACTCTTGACACTGTGGAATTCGGAGTACTGAATTACATAACGATTTCCGAAACGGGATGTGCCGTGCGTCTAGTTCCAACTACCATGTCACATTCAAAGTCTGTTTACTCCCGTCGTGCAGCCAGAATCACATCGGAAACCTTTTCACATTAATTACCTGACAAGGGAACCTCCCCATCGCACCCACCTCAGATTTAGTTATAAGTTGGTGTTGTGACTTGGCAAGACAGCCAAGCCACTATGAGGTGAAGCCGAAAGCCACGCGTTAAAACTCACGCAGGCTGGCCTGAGGTCTGGAAAATGACAAGGTCTTTATTGTAGCAAAAATAGTACGTAGCTTCTGCAATACTTAACTTTAATCCATAATTGGTGAACATCTGTCTGACGGTACATGCATCACAAGATAAATAGCAAATGATAATGGCGCCTTGCTAGGTCGTAGCAAATGACGTAGCTGAAGGCTATGCTAACTATCGTCTCGGCAAATAAGAGCGTAATTTGTCAGTGAACCATCGCTAGCAAAGTCGGCTGTACAACTGGGGCGAGTGCTAGGAAGTCTCTCTAGACCTGCCGTGTAGCGGCGCTCGGTCTGCAATCACTGACAGTGGCGACACGCGGGTCCGGCGTATACTAACGGACCGCGGCCGATTTAAAGGCTACCACCTAGCAAGTGTGGTGTCTGGCGGTGACACCACAGTTGGCACAGTGGATAGGCCTTGAAAAACTGAACACAGATCAATCGAGAACACAGGAAGAAGATGTGTGGAACTACGAAAAAAATAAGCAAAATATACAAACTGAGTAGTCCACGCGCAAGATAGGCAACATCAAGGATTCCGTGAACCCTGGAGCGCCGTGGTCCCGTGGTTAGCGTGAGCAGCTGCGGTATGAGAGACCCTTGGTTCAAGCCGTCCCTCAAGTGAAAGTTTTGCTTTCTTTATTTTGGGAAAGTTACGATCTGTGCGTTCATTTATTGACGTCTCTGTTCACTGTAATTAGTTTAGTGTCTGTGTTCTGCGACCGCACCGCAAAACCGTGCAATTAGTAGACGAAAGGACGTGCCTTTCCAATGGGAACCGAAAACATTTGATCGCAAGGTTATAGGTCAACCGATTCCCCCACAGTAAAACACGTCTGATATATTCTATACGACACTGGTGACGGCATATGCGTCGCATGACAGGAATATGTTGTCGACCCTCTTAACTTGTACAATTGGCGAATGGGTAAAAAGATTCTTCTACCTTGTCCGATTTAGGTTTTCTTGTGGATGTGATAATCACTCCCAAAACAGTGATGAAAACATAAGAGTTTCACACATAAACTACAACAAATGAATGCAACAGTTTCACAGTCGCACAGTTTTCCCCGTGCTCTATCAAAACATTTGTTTTTAACGTTTTCAAATTTTTCCGTGTGTAGACCGTCAAATCCTGCATATGTCCAAGCAAATATGAACATGTCCTGCAATTTTGGAGAGCGAAGTTGATTATGTGTGAGTGCCTGAACTTTGATAATTGTCTGAAAATAAAAAATTAAAATCTTCACTCCAGGGAAGACTTGAACCACGGACCTCTCTTTCCACAGCTGCTCACGCTAACCACGGGCCCACGGCGCTCTTGAGCTCACATGATCCTTGATGTTGCCTATCTTGCGCGTGGACTACTCAGTTTGTATATTTTGCTTATTTTTTTCATAGTTCCACACAACTTCTTCCTGTTTTCTCGATTGATCTGTGTTCAGTTTTTCAAGGACTATCCACTGTGCCAACTTATAACTAAATATGGAGGGGGTGCGATCGGGAGGTTCCCTTGTGAGTACAAATAACCGCTCCGCCAATACACTGCCCTTTTATACCTTGTGTACGCGATACTAACGCTATCTGTAAATGTGCATATCGCTATCCAAGGACATTTATCATCTCAGTGGATATGGCTGCACATATATAAAGTTTTCAGTAACTATGATTTAATTTAGGAACATAATCAAATAAAGGTTCAAATCGCTCTAAGCACTATGGGACTTAACACCTGAGGTCATCAGTCCCCTAGGTGGTGGTGGTTATTGTTTAACGTCCCGTCGACAACGAGGTCATTAGAGACGGAGCGCAAGCTCGGGTTAGGGAAGGATTGGGAAGGAAATCGGCCGTGCCCTTTCAAAGGAACCATCTCGGCATTCGCCTGAAACGATTTAGGGAAATCACGGAAAACCTAAATCAGGATGGCCGGAGACGGGATTGAACCGTCGTCCTCCTGAATGCGAGTCCAGTGTGCTAACCACTGCCCCACCTCGCTCGGTATCATCAGTGCCCTAGACTTAGAACTAGTTAAACCTAACTAACCTAAGGACATCACAAACATCCATGCCCGAGGCAGGATTCGAACCTGCGACCGTAGCAGCCACGTGGTTCCAGACTGAAGCGCCTAGAACCGCTCGGCCACCTCGGCCGGCCATTATCAAAACATTTAGGTTTTCGTTCAGCGCTCTTTGAATCGCGAAGAAGTAATGCGTAAGGAAATTTTAATTGTTCCAAGCATATGTTATGTATTTCATAATACGAACGTATTTTGTTCAGTATGAAATGCATCTACAAAACTTTGCTTTTCTTAATATATTAATTCGGTTGAAGTTTTAAAAATATAGGTGACCGTTAGTGGCGAAGAATGTACTCACATTACTGAATACATTTCGTAGTTCTGAAATAATGAAGTGTTTTGAGTTCAGGCGTAAGTAATTTAGAAATCGTAGATGTTTTTTCGTCGCGAATGCTATCAGTGTAGTTAAACCAAACCACTATCATATTCTGAAAATATATTTACGTAGCCAGAAATCTTTCTAAAATACTTTTTATATTTTACAAGTTCTGTATATAAATGTAGCCGGTGACGCAGACGCTTATCATGCGACATAGTTGATTAATTTGAAGTAGCTTAACATGTAACAAGATATAGCCGAATTACCACTTTTATTGGCTTATATTTCTTTCCCCGCAACGCAGCAAGCAATTCTTCACTGGTGATAGGCTACTTTTAAGTGTTTAAGGAAATAGGTAATCTTATTTGAGTCTTAAATAAAACTTCAATATAATTTCTCATATTTATCGTGTGCTGCGTAGTGGCTGGACGTTATTGTTATTTGTATTTGCATATATGTACACGCTTAGAGTCGCCTCCTAGTCGGCCGAAAGAGAAGCGGTGTCCGCCTTCTGACGTACTTTGTGGCCACACGGTAGCGGCGAGCAGATAAGTGGCTCGGGATGGTCTGTGTGTAATGTCGGCCCAGGGGCAAGGAATACCATCACAGCGGCTGCCGGCGGAGGAGGGCGCCCTAAATTCAGTGATTTCGATTCTAATGCATTCGTGTAAAATAAACATGAGACGGCGGGATGAGCGATGACGTGCGGCGGCCGCTCTTTATAGTATCGGCGGAGTCAGAGGGCGGGCCGGTTATGGCTGGGAAAAGAGAAAAAAAATGGGCCGTAGGTAGAGTGTGTGAGAGGGGTGGTTGAGTGGGGGGGGGGGGGGGGGGAGAGGGGCGGATGCAATGCCGATCAGTGCCTGCCACAGGGATACACCACTGCTCTTGCCGGCCGCCATCTGCGAGCGTAACTGCATCCCGACATACACACTAAGCGAAGGGATCACTGTTTTACACTATTCATATACCGACGACGCCACAAAAGATACCTCGAAGTACGTACAGATAAAGTTTTAATTCACTCCTGTGCCATTAGTACTAATACATATTTTCACATACTAATGTCTGGCTTGTAATACTGAATATTTCATGATGTACTGGGTGTAACACGAAGCAGTCAGTGCGGCTCTCTTAAAATTTTACTGAGCCTGTCATCAGACAAACACATCCTAGGAAAAGATACTTAGCGCGGCGGCCAAGGTGAGACAGTATAAAAGGAGTCTGCATTTTGATACCTTACATGCTGCGTATTCGTGAGAACGTCGACAGGCAATTCTCTGGCTCCAAGACCTACAGTCGCTTATCCGTCTGCTGCGGTAATACATTCTGGGTGCAAACAGTAAGTTGCTTCTTGTTTCGGGCGGGAAGGAGCGCCGGTCCCATGCACGAATCCGCCCGGCGGATTTGTGTCGAGGTCCGGTGAACCGGCCAGTCTGTGGATGGTTTTTAGGCGGTTTCCCATCTCCCTCGGCGAATACGTGCTGGTTCCCCTTATTCCGCCTCAGTTACACTATGTCGGCGATTGCTGCGCAAACAAGCTCTCCACGTACGCGTACACCACCATTACTCTACCACACAAACAAAGGGATTACACTCGTTTGGTGTGAGACGTTCACTGGGTGGGGGGGGGGGGAGGGGGGGTACCGAGGGCCGAACCGCACAATAACCCTGGGTTGGGTGTGTGGCGGCGGAGGGGTGAAGTGGACTGCGGTAGTCGTCGTGGGGTTGTGGACCACTGCGGCTGCGGCGGGTACGGAGCCTCTCCGTCGTTTCTAGGTCCCCGGTTAACATACAATACAATACAAGCAACTTCTTGACAACTGGTGCAAGGTTTGGCTGGACTCATTCAATGGGGAAGGTTGGCAACAGGGTTCATTCACAAGGCCCAGTGGCCCGAAAAGATTCTCTAGCTTCCCGGCTTGCTGCCGTGACGTCAGCGTACCAATTTTATCTCTTACTATATCGTAGATGATTATCTTGTTATAGCGAATTGGACATATTCCACCATTTTCTTTTTGGATTACGCTGAGATGCTTGCCGGTTAGCGTGATTGCGCTCTGTTTAGTTTGTTGAAAGTTATGTGGTTCCCCTAGTTACAGAGCATTACATTTCTCCGCGATAAATATCACAGTCAAGGTTAGAGTGGGAGATATAAGGCCTTTGTTGGCAAATTCAACTTTTTAGTACACGTGGGATAAATATTCAATTTAACTGACAAGGGAACATTCCTAGTGGTCAATAAATAATCTTGATGTCACACGGCGAGTGTGTAGAGAGAGCACAATAATGCAATGTGATTTTTTTGTTTGTACTTTGCTTTACTTTTAATGGGTAAAACACTTCCCGAAAGGTAATTTGGCACATTCGGTTTGGAGGGAATACCTTTAAAACGATGATATATGTAGAAGTTTCGTATGTAATTAAAGTTTCTGAAGACTGTATAATCGAGTTTTCAAATAATTTAAAATTTTGCAGAGCATCCCACCACCATTAATTGCGCCTGAAAATGAAAACTTTTATTACAACATAAATTAAAGAAGCTTTCAAGCTACATACATCCCCCTGTAAAAAAGCTGGTTCCTGAAGCACCATTCTCGTTTCAAAATGGTTTAAATGGCACTGAGCACTATGGGACTTAACATCTGAGGTCATCAGTCCCCTAGAACTGAGAACTACTTAAACCAAACTAACATAAGGACATCACGCACATCCATGCCCGAGGCAGGGTTCGAACCAGCGACCGTAAGCGGTCGCGCGGAGCCAGGCTGAAGCGCTGGGCGCCAACAGCCGGCACCATTCTCGGGAAACAAGCTGTACACGACATGTAGGGTGAGTATTTTCAACATAACTATCTCAAATATCTGAACGTTCGTTATTAGTCTAATTATTTATTTCGCTTATATTTGTTTTACGTTTTAAATTGTTATTTAACGTTCCAATTTCATTTTTTTTCTTTCTTTTGTTTTTCGTTGCAGTTTTCCATTTCACATACGTGTATATTGATAGTTAAAAATAATAAGGAACTCATTTTCCTGATGCAAAATCGTTACAATAATGATAATCTATAAATGCATGCTTAAAACGTAATGTTTATTGCACCATACTCGCAAGATGAACGAAATTTCTTCTCACAATACGCACGACAGAGGGACAATATAGGGCAAAATTCAGCAGGATTGCAATGTTTTGCAGATGGCTCTCTGAATATCCAGATCTGTACGACACGTAGATCCGGAGATATGATGTCATAAAGACTAAGGTGAGTGAAAAACTGCCGCATCATGCAAGATGTTTAAATTTATTACCTCGTCGCTACTAACTCTATTCGCAATAGTTTTCTCAAACAGTATCCCATTCTGCCGCTGAATGTACCTAGAGAAATACATCATTGTATAAAACGTAGCTCAGGAGATACTACGTCATGAACATTAAATTGCGTGAAAATGAAACTCCATTTCGAAATTCGCTAGAGGTTCACTTGAAATACATGTACAAATACGTGTGAAACATGTCAAATATATCTGATACGTGCCTGCGCGAGCAAAGCCATGGGTAAAAAGCTCATCCTAAGCTGCAGGGGTGATTTCAACCAAATTTGGTACGCGTATTAATTACGATTTGGAAAGAAATATTGCGAAAGGTAAGCAGCGCCAACGTCATATTAGGGTGGGAGAGATAACATGGAGAAACAAGGATGAGGTGAAGATTGATAGCGGCGGGGAAGGAGGTGATGGACAGAGGTCTGGGGAGGAGGAGATGTAAAGAGAGAGGGGGAGGGCATATAGACAGAGAAAGGGGCGAGGAGGAGATGAACAGGGAAAAAAAGAGACGGACAGAGACAGGATGAGGAAGCGAGACACAGGGACACGGGCAAAGAGGAGATGAACACAGAGAAAGGGAGGAGCAGATGGGCTGAGAAAGAGAAGAGGAGTAGATAAACAGGGAGCAGTGGGACTAGGAGGTAGGCAGGGAAAGGGGGGGGGTGAGAGAGGGAGACGGACAGAGAGAGGGTGAAGGGTATGACGCAGAGCGAGAGGGGAGGTGAATGTGGGCTAATAGGACATAGAAATAAATACAGACCCCTGCATCGCCGGGTACTCGGCTATATTGCTCAAAATTTGTCACAAAATCACTTGTGCTCTTTTTAATTATTGGCTCACTGGTTAAATCTGGTTATGGTCAAGTGGTTTCATAGCTGTGGTATAGTGCATCAACTTGGTTGCACTGCTACGTCCCTATTTCTTATAAACATTTTTAGTCTGATGATAGGCCCAGTAGTGTGTTAAGGTAGGAACATTGATTACATCCTCTTCTAGCTGATTCTTCTGGGTCATTTCACCTAAACATTTAATTATCCTCACAAGTTTGATGTGTCCATAATCGCTACCAATCCAATGTAGCCCATGACTCGCGTTTGTCATGTATTTTGTTTTTGCCGAAGATAATCTGTGTACGAAATCTCACAGGAAGAGGAACATTTATAACTGCTAGCTCAACTTTCTTACCTCCTACGTGTATGGTCTACGCAACTACGAGGCAACCAGCATATACTCCTTATAAATCGGGGTCCAATATGAAGTGATCATCGTTTTCTTCTTGACTCAATATCTTTTCCCATTTTCGGATGACTCTTCCCGTAACACAGTTGGAAATAAATGGAGAAGGTCCACAATCCAATATGACACGTCTTATCTCGGTTTCTGAGATGTTGATTAGGTCACATAAAATCTTATTTGGTACTATATGTTCACAGCATGTTAAACAGGACCCTATACTTCTGTAAAAGTCACATCGCGCTATTGCTAACATGTTGTGGACAAACTGATTTGTTCACTTTGCGTGTAACTCCGAATTCGTCCAGAGTTCAACAAACACTGCCACCAGCGAGTTTCATTAAACTGGAACGAGCTGTTGGTTGTTGTCACAGCTACTCCAGAGCGAAATTTTCCTACGCGTCCGATGGAAAATTCATTGCGCCCTTAGTGCGTCGCTCTGGCGTCGTTGTCAACACCGTGTGGACAGCAATGTAAACAAGTTTTGCATATCGACAGGCGCTTCAGCGAGCGCGTTGCCGTGTCGCTGTCCCGGCCTACACGCACAGCTGGCTTGCCACTGCCACTGCCACAGCCGCGTCCACACTCAGAGTGGCCCGTTTGGACCGGGGGGGGGGCAGTTTCAGATGTTAGCAGACCCTAACCTGGGCACTTTGAGATAAGAGCACGACGGGCGAGAGTCGTCAGTTACAGTTTTATGAAAATAAACCCCTTACTGGTTAATTTTTTTTGGAGCATGGTTCATTCTCATGTAGACCTCACCAGAGCACGAAATAATTTGAATCACCTGAGTTATAATTTATACTGTGCGGTCACTATCAGGTAGAAGATGGAAATTTGAGGATATATGCGTATATACAGAACAGAAATGGGAAGAGACTCGTAAACTTGGAAACTGTAGACGATAAATCCGAAGCTCGTGATCTAGTGGCTAGCGTTGCTGCCTCTGGATCACGGGGTCCCGGGTTCGCTTCCCGGCTGGGAGGGGGATTTCCTCTGCTCGGGGTCTGGGTGTTTGTGTTGTCCTCATCATTTCATCATTATCATCATCATCATCATCATCATCATCATCATCATCATCATTCGTTACAGTGGCTCGATTGGATTGCGTGAAAAACTGGACTGTGTAAAAATTGGAATTTGTACGGGCGCTGATGACCGCGTAGTTGATCGCCCTATAAACCAGACACCATCTGTAGACGATAAAGTAGTTCTAGCCAACACTATGATAGCACGGCAATCCTCTATGAAAGACGTATCACGTAGTTACGAAATTGTGGGATTTAAGATCAATCTGTTCAAAACAAATACTATACTCAACAAATGACTCTGAGCACTATGGGACTTAACATCTGTGGTCATCAGTCCCCTATACTCAACAACTGAGTAGCCCAGATGCAAAAGCCGCTATCAGTATGATAATCAAAACTGAGATAATCGCAAAAAACTCGCCCATTCAAACGGCTAAAGTTAAGGACTTCACTATTAAAAAAAAAAAAAAAAGTAAAAAATAATTAATTATTTGGTATTAATCTGAAATGTGCGTTTATGTTTTATAAAATCGGCAGGTATGTCTTATACGTTAAAATCTTAAGTGAAGTACTCACTTAGAGGTTTTTGCATCTGATTTATGCAATTAGCAGTTTTTGCAAACGTATCGATCCTATTATGAAACAAACATTCGATAGCAAAACCCGCTATAAGGTGACATGTCAGGAATGACAGAAGGATGGAATTTAGTTATTTCGAATATAAACAGAATACGTTTTATTTCAAAGAGAAGTGTGAGAATTCTACAAAACTGGCACGTAAAAATACGAGGGTGATATTATTTAACAGGAAAACTGACTAATTTAACTTCAAAAACAGAACAGAAGCGAATGTCCAACATTAGGTATTTTTTTTAAAAAAGCACACCATCGTGCGTTCGACATCACAAGATATTTTAGAAAATAAAATAAGCTTGAGATTACATCTTAGTATAAAATCGACAAAATTTCAGAAAACTATAAAACAGGTGGAAAGTTGCAATTAAGTTAAAACAGCAACAAATATTTTAGAAAATGAAACTGGATGAACATTACTTTTAAGTCAAACGACCTCAACGCAAAATTTCAGAAAACTATAAAACTGGTGGAAAGTTGCATCTCAGTTAAAACAGCAACAAATATTTTAGAAAATGAAACTGGATGAACATTGCTTTTAAGTCAAACGACCTCAACACTGTCCATCAACTCAAAATTGCTTCCGGCTTCTTCCTCGTTCTGAGGGTTGGTAGCAGCAGGAGCGACTCTAGGAGTACCTTCCTGCACGTCTAACAGGTCGTTGTAGCATTCGAGTTTGTTGTTGTTCGCCAAGTCTTCACCAAAGTGGAACACCAAAAGCTTTTTTACGTCTCCGAATTGGGCTACTTCAAGTTCTACACCTGCTGTGATTGGTGTTGGGCCGTTTCCTATGCCGAAGTTTTTTCCCCTTTTCAGAACGCACTTCTCCTCTCCAGCTCAAAATTTTAAAAGGGCACTCCACGAACTAGACATACTTCTTGTTTTTGCTTATCGTGACTAGAATTTTTTTTTATTTTCGAATCTGTAAAGCCACTTAGCAGTCACTTTCACTAAGGCTTTGTGTGAGATACGTTTGGAATGTGTCTAGGCTGGCAAATCCAGAGGTAAAAAGCTCATCCTAAACTCGCTGGAAGGATATGAATCAAATTTGGTGCACGTATTAGCTACAATCTGGAAAGAAATACTGTAGGAGTAAGAACCACCAGCCTCCTACTGAGGTGAGCGTGATAACGTGAAGAGAGGAAAGGGAGAGGAAGGGGAGGGGAGATGGATAGACAGTGAGGAGGAAAGAGGAGATGGGCGCCGATACGGGGGTGAGCAGTATACGGAGTGAGAGAGGGGGGGGGAGGGAGGGGTCAGTGGACGGAGAGAAGGGAAGCGGAGGAGAGGGACAGAGAGAGTGGAGAGGAGGAGATGAACAAAGAAAGGAAAGGAGCGAAGGAGAACATGGAGAGAGGAGACAAAGAGATGGACAGAGAGGGTGGTAGGAATAGATGGACAGAGAGTGGGCGGGGGGTGGGTGCAGGAAGTGGATACAGAGAGAGGATGGTGAAGATGGACAGAGAGAGGGGGAAGGAGGTGATGGAAAGGAGGAAATTGGCTAAAGAAAATTGGGATAAATACATACTCGGGCAAAGCCGGGTACGCAGCTAGTAAAGAAATACATAAATATATTCTCACGCGAGAAAACATTAGAGTGATACACCCCTTGAAAAAGCACACTGGCCTCTTTAAAGCTTTGTAGATGGTGCAGAACTGGTACAAGGCAAGAATGTGGTTTTTCACCGCTGATATACAAGTAAGTCACGCAGTTAAGTGAAGTGTGTGCGCTAGACGGTTGAATGGGATCAACGCAGTAATATGGACTGACGTGGAGACGTGTGACATTGGCAGAGGGCGTGTACCGCGTTTGGACGTACCCACGACCACGCTATGCATAAAGTTGTCCAATTTATTGGGAAATCAGCGCGGATTGTCCAACGTGACTACAACGAATTGTGTACCACTCGCAGCCATATAACACGGCGTAAGAGCAGTGGACTTGAAAAGGTCGTAACCAAGAGATACAGGAAACGACTGTTGACTTTGTTACTGGCAACCAGTTTCAAATGCGACAGAAATTTGCGCAGTCTGCGAACACAAGTCCGTCTCAACCAGTTTCCGAGCTAACATTGTGATAGGAATTACATGATAGGGGACTGATGACCTCAGATGTAAAGTCCCATAGTGCTCAGAGCCATTTGAGCCAATCACATGCTACGGACGTTTTCAATCTGGCACCTCGCAAAAGACTGCTACTTGAATCGGCATATGAAGCTCCACGTCTCCAGTCGATCACACAGAACAGGTAGGCTGCAGCGCCAGAAAACTAGCGAAATGCAGGAACACATGCACAGGATCTACAGCGCATTGACGATTGGTGCAGGACCTGGCAGTTGGCACTGAACGTAGATAAATATAACTATATGTGACAAATCGCTGCAAACAATAACTACCGCAAAATTCCCTGGGGTAACAACCCGAAGCCATCTAAAGTAGCGTTACCATATGAAATAAACTGTAGAAACAGAAGAAACAAGGCTGAGATTCATTGGGAGATTCTTAAGGAAATATAGTTGATCCACGAAAGAAGTGGCTTACAGAACACGCGTTCGATCGGTATTGAGATTGACATCTGGAATTTTTATTAAGTATTATTATTATTATTATTATTATTATTATGAAACATTATGAAACATTTTGGAAACATTGCCCAGGCTGTGACTACGTCATGTCCCCGCAATATCCTTTCTTCCAGGAGTGCTAGTTCTGCAGATTCGCAGAAGAGCTTCTGTGAAATTTGGAAGGTAGGAGAGGAGGTACTGGCAGAACTGAAGGTGTGAGGACGGGTTGCGAGTCGCGCTTGGGTAGTTCAGATGGTAGAACACTTGCCCGAGAAAGGTAAAGGTCCCGAGTTCGAGTCTCGGTTTGTCACACAGTTTTAATCTGCCAGGAAATTCCAGTAGCTGACCTGACTGTGGGCGTATATTGTATTCCGACGAGTAGCAATTTTGCATCATTCCAAATCACGCAAGGCGTCGAATACATTCACGGACAGCTGAGGCGTTTAACGCGCAATGTGTGGGAGGATTTAGTTGAGACCAGAGGTGGTTCTGTGTCGCATTGACATGACGGTGTGTGTAAAGGGCAGTTTTGACAGCACTAGTGTGTTTCCTCTTTCGTATTTCAGTCCCATGACTCCGGCTGACTCAGTCAATTTACCGTGAACATTTCACCATTGTAGGCGACCAAGTGTTTCCCTTTCTTTTACAACTTCGTGTTGCGTAAGCCGTGGATACCCTCGTCGTAAAAGATGATAATAGCCGTATTCACAGGGCTGCACGGATACGTTCCTGGTTTCAAGAACGTGGAGGCACGTTCTTGCACCAAGACTGGCTCCCAAAATCGCCCGATCATAATCCGACAGAAAATATCTGCGACCTTTTAGAACAGGGTGCGAAACGTTAACAGTCAGGATTCTCGCAATTTGGTAGCTCTGCGCAATCAGATCAGAAATGTGCCGCTTCAATTGGGTGTGGCATGTTATGTCACGTTAACCGGGGACCTAGAAACGACGGAGAGGCTCCGTCCCCGCCGCAGCCGCAGTGGTCCACAACCTCTCGACGACTACCGTAGTCCACTTCACCCCTCCGCGCCCCACACCGAACCCAGGGTTATTGTGCGGTTCGGCCCCCGACGGACCCCCCAGGGATCGTCTCACGCCAGACGAGTGTAACCCCTATGTTTGCGTGGTAGAGTTATGGTGATGCACGCGTACGTGGAGCACTTGGATGTGGCATAACTGAAGAAAATTTTTGGGCTGTATTTCTCACATTATAGAGGCCATTATCGAGGCTACAAAGGATGATACATGATTTTATCGTGATGTCTATTGTCGGTGATTTGAGTTTTTGACCGTTGTGATCATTTTGTCTTTTTTATTATTTATAAACTATTTATAGTGCAGTAGCAGTTTCGTTGTCACTTCAACCTCACCCTTGAGAGGCGAGGGAATGAAAATAAAGGTAGAGGGAAAAAAGCCAACACATATCTCGTCTCCAATACCGAAACAAGTGTGGACTTCTAGCGCTTTGGGCACCGAGTGACGTGGGGCAGTATTTAGCACACTGGACTCGCATTCGGGGACAGAGCGAGGTGGTGCAGTGGTTAGCAAAAATGGTTTAAATGGCACTGAGCACTATGGGACTTGTCTTCTGGGGTCATTAGTCCCCTAGAACTCAGAACTACATAAACCTAAGGCCATCCGACACATCCATGCCCAAGGCAGGATTCGAACCTGTGACCGTAGCGGTCGTGCGGTTCCAGACTGTAGTGCCTAGAATCGCTCGGCCACACCGGCCGGCAGTGGTTAGCACACTGAGTTTGTGCATCGTCTCTAATGACCTCGATGATAATGGAACGTTAAGCCTAATCTTCCTTGCTTTGTTTGTATTTGGGAGGACGACAGTTCAAATTCGTGTCCGGTCATCTAAATTTAAGTTTTCCGCGGTTTTCTTAAATCAGTGAAGCCAAATGCAGGGACGATTCCGCAAAATGGCACGGCCCATTTTCTTCCCCATCCTTGAATCGTGCCAAGCTTACGGTCTGTCTCCAATAGCATCGCTGTGGCTGCGCGTTAAATCATAATTTTCCTTTCTTTCATGTTTGTTACGGGGACTTTGATAACGTGAATTTTGGAGTATACTTAAACGGCTGATAAGAAATCTGATGTTGATTTCGTTGATGATAGGGGCTAGACATTCTGTCCCATCGACAGCTGCGCAGTCGCAAGATGTCTTCATACAGCTGCAGTCCCGAAACCTCATGGGACGCTGCCCTGCAGTTCGAAGGCGAATATTACGCTGCAGAAGTTGTGTTCACAAGGATGACTAGCTGGCGTGTTACTCGGCCCACGCCAGCTCTACCAGCTCTGTCAGTGGGCGGAGCAACGCCACGCATTCTTCCTGTCCGGCATCAACAGCTGCTGGGATCCCAGATGCCGGCCAACACGGACGCCCGTCCATGAATAAACATACGTATTCGGGAAGGGCTGTGTCAGGACTGGAATAAGAGCGGAACGTGCGCATCCTTCACACAATGGGTTGTTAAGCTCCCCGCGCACCGTAATAACCAGACGGACCTCGGGGAGCGGTCAAACGGCAGCCAGATGTCCGCGTGGGACGGGCCCGTCACTCCTGCTCCTGACGTATCCTAGTGCCACGTGGGCGCCTCGCCCAGCTTTCCCCACTTCGTCACAAACTACATTAGAGAGCGTGTAAGTTCACTTCCCGTGTTGGCAGGGAATACCTCAATGAACAAATCACTGCGTTGCGGAAGGACGAACTTTTTAAATCATGTAACCGCGGCAACGGATTAACTAGTGCTACAAGTGCGATTTTCATCCGGGAGTATGCGTGCGTAGTGGAAGGACAACACGAAACTAATCGTACGTAATACTGTTGCAGCCGGCCGAAGTGGCCGAGCGGTTCTAGGCGCTACCGTCTGCAACCGCGCGACCGCAACGGTCGCAGGATCGAATTCTGCCTGGGGCATGGATGTGTGTGATGTCCTTAGGTTAGTTAGGTTTAAGTAGTTCTGAGTTTTAGGGGACTGATGACCTCAGAAGCCATTTGAACCATTTACACTGTTGCCAACTGTGATTCAGTGGAAGAATCTTCAAGAAGAAAACTCAAGTCTACGAAGGAGTTAGCTTACAAAACCCTCGATCGAACGATAGTTGAATATTGCCCACACCCATTTGAACCATTTAACACTGTTGCCAACTGTGATTCAGTGGAACAATGCTCAAGAAGAAAACTCAAGTCTACGAAGGATTTAGCTTACAAAATCCTCGATCGAACGATAGTTGGGTACTGCTCACAGCCATTTGAACCATTTAACACTGTTGCCAACTGTGATTCAGTGGAAGAATCCTCTAGAAGAATCCTCAAGTCTACGAAAGACTTGGCTTCCAAAACCCTCGATCGACCGATAGTTCAACATTGCTCACAATACTGGATACTTTACCAAATGAAACTGACAGAGGAAATAGACAAGATCCAAATAAAAGCTGCGAGCTTCGTGACAAATCTGTTTAGTAAGCGTGAAAGTGTCACGGAGATGCTTATGTAACTATCGTATCAGACGCTGCAGTAGGCTTTCTGGATCATCGTGTAGTTTACTGCTAAAATGCCGAGAGTTTACGTTCCTTGAAGAGTTAGTGCATATATTCAATCCTTCTACATGTATCTTGCGAAATATTGTGTAGTCCCAACTGAAGCTAACCAATTAATGTTCATGCCGTCCACCTTTCGCGAGTAGAACAGGAAAGGGGAGAGTGAGAGGGGTCCACGAAGTACCCTCCGCCATACATCATAAGGTGAATGGTAGAATATGGGTGTGGATTCAGATGTATTTCGGTTTTGTTGGAAAACTGAAGTACAATCAGACACGGTCACTTTTGGCGTTATTTTGAAAATTATTCCTTTCTACTGTCACCGAAAAATAAACTAGTTTCATGTGTGCGAGCCACAGCGACTGTACAAGTCATCAGGGTTCGCACTTTGGCACCTTCCATCCGGGCCCTAAATATTGTGTTATTTTTTTCCCGTCAGTGCAATACACAGTAACAAAAGCACAAAGGAACTATGACATTATGGTTCAGAAAAACTCATTCTGTGATGCTAAACGATGCTAGAATAAAATTCTAGTTAGCAAATACTGCCATACGTTTGTGTGTGTCTGTGTGTGTGTGTGTGTGTGTGTGTCCCCGGTTGCGGTGGCCGTGCGGTTCTACGCACTTCAGTCCGGAACTGTGTGACTGCTACGGTCGCAGGTTCGAATCCTGCCTCGGGCATGGATGTGTGTGATGCCTTTAGGTTAGTTAGGTTTAAGTAGTTCTAAGTTCTAAGGGCTCATGACCTCAGATGTTAAGTCCCATAGTGCCCAGAGCCATTTGTGTGTGTGTGTGTGTGTGTGTGTGTGTGTGTGTGTGTGTGTGTGAATTCCTAACGTACCAAACTGCTGAGGTCATCGGTCCCTAGACTTACACACTTCTTAAACTAATTTAAACTAACTTATGCTAAGAACAACACACGTACCCATGCCCGAGGGAGGGCTCGAACCTCCGGCGGCAGGGGTCGGGTCGACTATCATACGTATTATCTGCCGAGCATATTACGTTTTAGTAAAAAACGAGTAAATTCCCTACGCTGTTTCTTTAAAGAATCGAACTAACATGTTGAAAACGTCGCATCTCCTGAATTATGTGTTGCACAATGATATAATTTTGCAGGTGCATTTTTTTGTATATACAGATATTGTCTGCAAAATGTGTTTCGAACAGAGTAGGTACTGAAGAAGCAATAAATTAAAGCGTTATGCCTAGTACTGCAGTTTTACAGAATAGACAGTGAAAATTCAGTTACCAATAATTTTTTCCTTTCATTATTTTGTGAGGTGCGTAAACGAGCGAAAAACACGGAAAAGTTTTAAATATGTGTATATTTTTGGGAGTGGCAGTGGTGTCGTTCTCAGCTACTGGGTGAATGTATTCTGGTTAATTTGCGAGCCACGAGTTACGCTGACTAAAGGTACGGCGTAACACTTACTGAACTATATGAAATAACATCATCATAACGTTTGAACAGTTTGAGGTAGGACGGTTGGCTGCGGAGCATGATGGGAATTAGTATTCGCATGCGTACGCGCCTTGTTGTTGTCTGCCATTTGCACGTGAAAATGTCATAGCAGAGCTTGCCCGAGCTCGTGACGGCCTGCTATACGAGCGATAACAGCTCCACCGCTGCTCAAAGGAAGTTTGCGACCGAGTTCAAGAGGAAAACAACCCGTCCAAGTTTGCTAACAATCAAGAATTTCATTCGAAGTTCGAGGGAACAGGTAGTGTTCGTGATGACAGTATTGGCAATTTAGGTCGTCCATAAAGGGTGAAAACGCCTGAACACATCGAGCAGACATGCGCTGTGTTTCAAACCAGCCCCAGGAAATCGATCAGGCGAGCTGCACAACAGGAGGGTATCAACTGGTAGACACAAATCGTTGTTAATGACCTGCATCTCTTCCCATACAAACTTCAGACCCATCAGCCATTAAGCCCCAGGGCCATGGAACAGCGATTGTGTTTCGTCAACACTATTATCCACAGAATTGACGAACAGGACTTTGATGTGAACATGGTTTGGTTTCGCCGACCGTTGTGGCTGAGCGTTTCTAGGCGCTTCAGTCTGGAACCGCGCGACCGCTACGGTCGCAGGTTCGAATCCTGTCTCGGACATGGATGTGTGTGATGTCCTTAGGTTAGTTAGGTTTAAGTAGTTCTAAGTTCTAGGGGACTGATGACCTCAGATGTTAAGTCCCATAGTGCGCGGAACCATTTAAACTCATTATTTTTTATGGTTTGGTTTAGCGACGAAGCCCACTTTCATTTGGATGGGTTCGACAACAAGCAAATCTGGTGCATTTGGGGGACTGAGAATCCGTATTTCGCGATGTAAAAGTCTCTTCACCCTCAACGGATGACTGTGTGGCGTGCAGTGTCCAACAGGAAATAATCGGTGCGATATTCCTTGATGGCACGATGGCTACCGAACGGTACGTAAAGGTTTTGGAAGGTGATTTCATCCCCATTATTCAAAGTGACCGCGATTTGGACAAGATGTGGTCCACGCAAGATGTAGTTCGACCCCATCGAAGCAGTAGTATGTCTGATGTCCTGGAGGAGCATTTTAAGGACAGGCTACTGGCATGGGCCTCGATTAGTTGCCATATTGTCCGGATCTGAACACATGCCACTCCTATTGTTGGGGCGATATTAAAGACAAGGTGTACAGAAATAATCCCAGAACCATAGCTGAGCTGAAACCAGCTATTCAGAGGTCAATGACAGCACCAAGTTTCCGACACTTCAGCGGTTCATGCAGAATTTCGCTATTTGTCAGCGTCACATCATCGTCAACGATGCCTGGCATATCGAACATGTCATAACCTATATCGAAACATCTGTAGTGATGTTTACATGTTGAATAAAGTGTGTGCACACCATACTTCGTAACTAATTTAGATTTTTTTGTGTAGTTTAATAATTGTCACCCTATATATACAGAGATTCTAATAGTTCCATGTGGCTTATTCTGTTAAGCCTTTAACAAAAAATTAAATTTCTTAGTGAATAGATTATGAAAACGTTTAAAATTTTTCTATTTGTCAATAAGTGTATGAATACTGAACTTTTTTTGTAGCCCCTGGAAGATATTAGATAGGCAACCAGTAATTGTGCCTCGAATTCAAAATTGGCTCTGAGCACTATGGGACTTAACATCTGTGGTCATCAGTCCCCTAGAACTTAGAACTACTTAAACCTAACTAACCTAAGGACATCACACACATCCATGCCCGAGGCAGGATTCGAACCTGCGACCGTGGCGGTCGCGCGGTTCCAAACTGTAGCGCCTAGAACCGCTCGGCCACCACGTCCGGCTGTTGAGCTCCCCACAAACGAAGCATCACCATCTATCTCAGGTATTATGCCTTCGCCTTCCTACAATGTAAGAGGCCTTTCAATAAGTATATTATGTGCAGACCTACAGAACCAAATGCAACACATTACCGTGCCTAATACTGCGTAGTAGAAGAGTAGACATTCAAAACAGCTTCCAGATCGCCTATGAATGTAAGGATAAAGTTCGTTATGGTTTCCAAGAGAATCTTTTATCATTCCTTCTGCAAACTTACTGACATGTTCAGATAACGGATGATGAACGTGGATAGTTATGACACACCTTCTCTCCAAAGTAGACCACAAAGACTCAGTAATATTGAAGTCTGGTGAATGTGGTGGACAGGGAGGATGCGAAAATTCACCCATGTGCTCACAAAACCAATTCTGAGTGATGAGAGATGTGTGAAAAGGGGTCCTGTAGTCTTGGAACACAGTATCATCTTTGGGGGACAAACATTCTACGATGGGATGGATCTGATCACCCAAAATGGTCAAATACTCCTCGACGGTAATGCGTCCTCGCAGAGTAACCGTACTATCCATGGAATACCACGATATGAGTGCCTCTCACCAAATCCCCGCGAAGTTTCACTCATTGTGAGCAAGCTCGGCCAGAAGTAGGAAACGATGTAAAACAAGCCTCATCCGACGAAATCAGATTCTTCCGTTGCTGTGTAGTGCAGGGTTTAAGGCTTCAGCACGGCGTTGTTCCGTTACGGGCATTTGCGTCACTGATGAGTGACTTTGAAATTCCAGCTCGCTCTGCAACTCTCTGAATTTGAAGCTCCCTTCGTGTTGTTTTGGTGAAGACAGGGTTCGCGAGTGCGACATCGTATAATTATTCGTCACATTCCTCTTCAGTCACTGTCTGTCACGCACCACATACTTTCGTCCGTATACTGACTTCGTGGACACTGTTTTCCGCTTTCCTTACGTCTGGTACAAATCTCAGATATGTTTTTGCATTTATGTTCAGGTATGCATTTCTTCCGGTGTCTCCATGTTTATTTTTTTAGTTGAACGTGGAAGAGCACGAGGTTATGTGCTAATTCGTAGATTGGTGATCAGCCTGGTTGACAGTTCTGCGGACTAGATATTTTTGATACCGGGTACAATCGAAGACTTTACCCCAATGAGAACACTCAGCCACTTCAGAATAAATGAAGGGGTATTGTAAGTACAAGCATAGCTTGCGGATGAAAATGTTACATCAGCAGATTACCGATAAGCCGACGTAACGTGCCTGCACCAATATTGCCGTCTAATGACAAGCTTCGGTCGGCAATAGAGTGGCTATATGTCGGTATGCTAATTTACACCGAGGTGGCGAAAGTCATCGGATAGTGATATGCACTGCATTTGCACGGACATATATAAATATCATCCATCCTTTCTAAGCTCCTCCTTACTTCGTGTGTGCTCACTAAACTTGGCGTACTCCAGGACCACTAACTACATTGTAAGAAAAAATGGTTCAAATGGCTCTGAGATCATCAGTCCCCTAGATATAGAACTACTTAAACCTAACTAGCCTAAGGACATCACACACATCCATGCCCGAGGCAGGATTCGAACCTGCGAACGTAGCAGCACCGTGGTTCCGGTCTGAAGCGCCGCCTACATTGTAACACATTTTACAATAATGAACAAATGGTGTAGAGCTTTTCAGACTTGCAGTTCGCCTTATGACGGCATAATCGTCGGAACTCGATGCAGCATAATAAAAATTTTAGCAGTGTTTTGCTAGTATACAGTAAAATTTTATAAACGTACAATCAGTGCAAATAGTTAGTTCTTGCTGACGACCTATGGTAACTATCTCTTAATTCTGCATCTTACGTGAGAATATGACTCCATCCTCGATTATGAAATTTTAGCTGTTAACTGAAGCGTGACAGTAAGAATAATCAGCAATTTACTGGTTTCTTTGAAAATAAAAAACCATTTGGGTTTGAATCCTATTTTTAACTTTACTGTTCATCAGGACTTCCTCAGATTAGATGAACACTCTATCTTTTCTAAGACTCAAATACAATGACAGATCGCTGTTCATGGCAGTTTAAACCCTTGGTGTTTGTGGCTGCGTTGGCGTAGGAATCAAAAGGGGGCACAGGCAGAAAATAGCTTTCACAGTAAAGAGCTAGACTCACCACAAAATGAAAGGTGGCCGGGGTCAGATGTTATCTTTAGTGTAACCTTCACAAACATTAGATGAGCAAGTAGAAATCTCCGTACGTTTGTTGCTCGTATTATACAGCCTTTCGAAAATCCAGCACCTACTGGTTCCTGTTAGGGCTATTGACAGTAATACATGCGCTCCGACAATGGTCTTGCATCACAACTTGCTACTTTCTGTATCAGATTAGTAGGTCAGTTAGTACGTCACGCTAGAAACTGAACATATCTAATATGTCATTAAAGAGATTGTATTAGAATGGTCTCAAATTTTAATTTGTTTTGACGTAGTCTCTCACCTTACTTGCATTCCATATGGTTAGATGAGGTTGGGTTTGCTGCTGAACTAGGAATCTGTTTCGACATGAGTTGACTTCCAGCAAGTTTTTACTCTCTGACTAGTTCTATGAGTAGACAAATATGTAATATGACTAAGTTCACTGACTGTAGGCTGAATGTGATGCATCGTATGTGCGTAAGTAAAAGATCATATTCATAGTACTAGTTAGCTGAGTGATTAAATCTGTCTTCGGTGAGGTTGGACTGTTACTTCTAGAAACGACGTTGACAAAGAAAGGCAACTCTATCAGTCCTTCAACTGGCTTCTATTGCACGTAAATGCATTAGTAGTACCAGAGGATGTAATCCGAGGAACTCGATAGCAGGTGCACGAGCCACTAAATGAGTGGTCGCAAATCCAGTATGGCTCCGCCGGTGGGAAGTGAAAAATAAAGTACGACTGTGGAAGTGCGCTCCCGCTAAGAGGGGAAATTAACCCGCAGACTGGGCAGAGAGGAAAGGAGAAGGCGTCTCCGACAAAAGAAAACGAGAAATACTAATGAGACAGGACATTAATTTTGTGCGAAGAACACAATGGGCAAGGCCGCGGAGCAATTAACGTCTTAGGGTCTCAGTAATTTCCTCGACAGGGAAAAGAGCGTTCCCTCCCCGTGAAAGATATACAAGAAGTTTTCTAATGAGGTCTTAAAGACCGCAGGGGGGGGGGGGGGGGGGAGGGGGCAGTGTGGAGGCGTTCGGCGGCGCCTGTGAGGCGATCGCAGGCCGCAGTCTCTTTCCGATAGAAAATTTACGCCGGAAACCGGTTTTTTTATTCTGCTGTTTCTACGCTGCCGAAGACCTCAAGTAGTGGACGTTACCGTAATTACCGAAGTGGTGGTGTCTGCCAGTGTCTTGCGACAAATATGGTCAGTGGAGAATAGGGAGTGAGCGTGTGATTGCTCTTACATCAGCAGGCAGTCACCACTTCTCCAACGTGCCCAACACAACCATTATGACGAGTAAACGAAGTCGGCCTAACTTTCTACAACGGTCGAACAACTGTGGACACTCCCTTCCCAATTGCACTAACAATATCACCCAAATTGTAAGCAAAGACGAATACTGTGGGCAGGTTCTTCCGTTCATAATAAAACCTAGACATCAGTATAATTCATTAACCCATTCGCTAACATCAACTACAAGCACAGGAATGTCATACAATACAAATTACATAGCGATCGGTCGACCAGTTAAGTCAGATGGCTGGGCAAGACCACATGATCGGATGTAAGAGTAGTACTATAAAATATCCAAGTATAAAGCACCCAGTAGGGTGCAAACCTCGATTTACATTATCCGGTCAAAAATATCCTGACACCCTTGTGTGTACCGAGCGAGGCTGCGCAGTGGCTAGCACACTCGACTCGCTTTCGGAAGGATGACGGTTCAATCCCTCATCCGGCCATCTTGATTTAGGTTTTCCGTGATTTCCCTAAATCGCTCCAGACAAATGCCGGGACGGCTCCCTTGAAAGAGCACGACCGACTACCTTCCCTGTCCTTTCCTAATCCCACGAGACCGATGACCTCGCTGTCTGGTCTCCTTCCCCAAACAAGCCAACCCAACACCCTTGTGTAATGCTGACCACATCACCAGAGGCTCACCCGCCAATATAAAAGGGAGGTGAAGAGGATAGAGTTCTGAGTAAAGAAGGAGTAACAGCAGAATGAATCAGTCAAGAGAGTTCAGTGACTTGGAACGTTGACTTTCCATTGGATGTCACCTAAACAACAGATTCTCCAGGGATATTTTAACCCTTACAGTGCTCCCCAAGTGGACTGTTGGTGATGTGATTGTCAAATGAAATTACAAAGGAACAACCGTAGTAAAACCAAGTAGCCAGGCTGTATTCATCCAGTATCTGAGAATGAAAACACTTAGGACTGATTGTATAAAGCACTTGACCTTAGAATAACACAGAAAATGTTCTCAGATCAAGAACTATCGAAAACGTGACTAAACTGCTATGGCAACTGCATGAGAACTGATGAAGAAATAATCAAATGTACGTAAGTTGTTTATCACGTTATTATGTATTAGGCAATATTCGTCAAACTGTCTCGGTAGCTCTGCGCTTGCGTTTTAGTTTCTCGTATGAAGTAACTCAGGTTCAAAACCAGGTCAAGTCTATGAATTTTTTCCCATTTGATACTACTTCCTCTGCTGTATTAGCCATAAATATAATCATAACAACGCTAAATTGTGAAACCATGTAACTCTTTCCGTTTTGTGAGCGTTCTGGGCCACTGCGGTGGGGAGCATTATCCATGCAAGAAACTTACACGATGTGAATTACGCAATACTGTTTCCTTTGGTTTACTTTGCAGATATGTGAGTATTCCGATGTGTCTGCTGAGGACGATAAAGGGTGGAATCATTCTCTAAATTAAGTGATGAATCATTTAAGCTTTGCAAAAAAATTCCTACGCAGCTGCCAGAACTAATTTTGAGGGAGTACGAATCTGATGAAACCACAAAAAGAAACCAGCCACTGACTCCAAGGCGCACGCTACGTTTTACATTAAGATTTTGTGCTACAGGAAGCTTTCAGATGAGATTTGTTCAAACATACAATATGTTAGCAACAGACTGCAGAGTTGTCCTCAAGGTATCGGCCTGCACTGCCTAACTCAAGAAAGAATTAATCAAAATACCCACGTACCTACGGAAGAAAATAACACGGCGAAAACGCAACATGGTTTTGATGAAATATCAGGTTTTCCTGGTATTTTAGGTACTGTGGACTGTACCCATATCCCCATCATATGTCCTCGTGGGAAAAGTGCACAGATATTTAGGAATTGTCACTGACGGTTTTCGTAAAATGTGGAAGAAAACTCAGACACGAAGCTTAATCAGAGCCTATTAAAATGTAAAAAGCATCGCAAGTAACTCCGGGATGAAACTCATTCTACGAAGAGAGTCCATATGTTGTTCGTAGCAGCTTTATCAGTTTTTTTTTTCATTCTGTTGTGTCATTATATTGGCTCAATACGATTTCCAGGAAAAAAATCTCTTCTTGTATGGGCGGATGTTCGAAGATTTGTTATTCTTCTGTTTTATTTCCTTAATCTTCATAACATGACACTTTCCGCCAAAAATACTGTGCATGTACGATGTACGGTTAATATCTGCGTTCGTAGCGCGATAGTCGTGACGATGGCCAATTTCTGCAAGCATATCTCTTTCTACCTTAGATCAACACTGAGCTTTCTTTGGTGGATCCCAGTTTAGTATTGTACAATAGAGCAGAGTCCTGACACAGTCCAGTTTATGGACTAATGTCAGAATTGATGTCCAGCCAGCGATGTTTGTACAATCAGCCCTTAGCGACTTGCAACAAGACCTCAAGTACTGACGGAAAGAGGCTGTCGAGCATTGCGGAAGATGATTGTACAAAATCGCATAAGATAAGCGAAACGAATCACTCGTGAGTACTACCAGCAGTCCAACTAACCCAGTGATTGTGCGTAGGGAGTTACAAAGCAAAGAACGAGGTACAACGGTCGAACAACTACTCATTCCTGTAGTCACTGGTAATCGACATTTGAAGTGCTGCAAATGGCAACATCACAGGACAGTGAACAACGGGTAAACACTGCATTCGAGTCGTTAAACACCCTGTACTGTGTGTGAATCTGATGGAAAGATTTTCTGGGTTTGTCGATTGTACTGAGAATATCAACTGCCACCATTTGTAGTGCCAACTGTAATGTACGGAAGAGGTGATGTTATGGCACGGAAGAGATTTTCGTCTTTATCATGTGATCCCTTTATTGCGCTTAAAATATTTCTATATGCGAAAGGATGTGTACACATTTTACAGTACTGTTTTCAGCGTTCAGTAGAGGAACAGTAAGCAGGCGATGATTGTATCGACATGAAACTACACCCTGTCACAAAGCAGCATTTGTGAGGCAATGTTTTGTGGACATTTACGTTCCTGCAATGAAAAGACCCGTCCAGAGTCGCCACCTGAATCAGATGGAACAGCATGGGATGAGTTACAGCACTGACTTCGCTCCAGACCTCAACTCCCAACACCATTACATCCTCTATATTCATTTATTCCATATGGATAAAAACCAATAAAAAATCCGCAGGATGTTAGACTAATACGAAGTACTCTCTCAGCACGCGTATCCAACCACTGAATTCTATTTCAACTCCGTAATTGCCACACTCGAAATATCACTGAATAAATCTCATTTAATCTTGGGCAAATCTGTATAAAATATCTTCGCTTTCCAACATGTTTTGGAACTATTGATTAAATACTGTTTCTTTCTTTATTAGTTCACTGAACCATGTCTCTCTAATGCTAAAAAAAATGATACTTTATTAATATTTGGTCTATTGATTTGCCTAATAATTTCCATAGATGTTTTCCCTCTCATTTCAGTTCAGTAACTACTATGGTTTGAAGATTAGTTAAGAAGTCATCAAGAAATAATATAATCTTGAATATGCATGGAACATCTCATATAACTGGTCAGTCAACGTGAAAGGTGAGCTATGGTATCGCGCATGATGGAAATAAAAGCTTATAGTTGACATCATACATAGAACAATATACTTTCAGATAAGGTCTAAAATACTGTAATACGGTAGTGTGATTGCCCTGTTTGTCATGTTAATCTGAATCAGGGCCAGGCAAGGGACTATGTTTGCCATGTGTAATATGTCACAGAGAGGTGAAATACCGTGTCACCGTTCTGTATTATGTGTGTACCTTGAATCACGTATGGTTCCCTGTTATTCACTTTGTGGATTACCACCTATTACCACGCCTTAACCAATATGAAAAGTTTTCTCACCATGTTATTATAACCACCAGATTACATACAAACTAAATCACTCGTAAATAAGAAAAACAAACCGTAATATAATGTCCGGTCAATACAGGGTGTCTCAAACCTTCTGGGTCAAATTGAAATAGATCATAGTGGGTTCACAATCGATTTCATTGAGACAAGGAGCCAATGGACATATACAGCGTACACCGCATAATAACAACGAAGCTCATAGTAATTGTTCAAAGTCACAGCCGCCAGTCACAGTGCATGCATGGTAGCCGTGGATGAAGTTGTCCGCACTCTCTCGAAGAGACCATGTCTCTCTTGTACAAAGAGACAAGAAATTTGGGCCCTAGCAAGCTGATCATCCGTTTCTACGGAGGTATCATACATCAATGTCTAGAAATAACCTCTTAGGAAAAAGTCCGTGGGCATGAGATCCGGCGAACGCTTTGGCCATGGTACAGGACCTCTCTTCCCGGGCCAGTGATGATGGAACGTGTTTTCCAGGTGCTGGCGGACATTATCACTGAAGTCTGCTGCTTTAGAGTCGCGTTGAAACAACGTCTTTTCGTGGACAACAATGAGTACAGTCTCCAAGAACTGTGGCAGAATATCTGGCAGGAACACCAGGTAAAATGGACGAGTCAAATGGAGAGGCAGTAAATAAGGTCCTGTTAGGTGATTTTGGACAATGACCGCCCTTCCATTGACATAGAATCGTTGCTGGTGGGCACCGATGTGAATGGCGAGGGGATTGTCCTCATTCCAGACGTGGCTGTTGCGGCTGTTGGAAACATCATCATGAGTGAATGAGGCCTCATCTGTGAACAATATAAACCGTACGAAGTTCGGCAGTACAGCACTGCGGTGGATAATCCATTTGCAGAAGCGAACACAGGTATCAAAATCCGTCGGTCCCACAGCTTAACACAAGCTCTTTATCATAGGGATGTAATGCCTGTTCCAACAGGTGCTCTCCACACTCTGTCCTTCGGGCAAGTTGACGGGTGCTCATTGCTGGGTGGTCGGCCACACAATCCAACACACCTCCTCGAAGTCTACTGTTCGGACATGACTTTGGCGGAAAATTTGGCCGGCTGTCTGTGGCGTGAACGATCCCGTCTCTCGTAAGCAGGTATTCACGGACATAAACTTTTTCCAACTTCGATGACGCCTGTTGGGAAAGCTTTCACTGTACATTCGTGCTATTTTAAGGGTGCCCCTACATCCTGCAGAACCATACACTGAATGCATGTCTGCCAACTCTCGTGACGATAACGTTTCATTTTTGATTACGCGTCAACCACAGTAACACTCCTCACCATGGACACACAATAAGCTCTCTGATGCGATGGGCAACTGACGCCAGGGGTAGTGGTGTGCGTGCTGCACAGGTTAATGCTCCAGTGCGATGCATATGCTCGTCATATGACACACGTTCTTTGATCTAAGATGCTTGCAGCAAGTCTGTTTGACGTTCAGGGTCATACTCTGTTTGTGACCCTCTTCCTGTTCCACCGGGGATCTTACCGAGAATGCACCAGAACTGCAACGTGTCGTTGCAGTAAATGCATTCAAACTAGTGGTCTTCGCTTTGAGCAGTTACTATGAGCTACGTTATTATTCTCGACCATTGGTTCTCTAGTATCACCTTTTTCATTTAATTTTGACCCAGAAGGTTTGAGATACATCAGAAACGAAGAGCTAGTATAGTTGGAAAGGCAATAATAGAAGCTGCTTGTGACCATCTGGAAGGTATTCACACTGAGTGAGTTACAGGAATCAATGAAAACTTATATCACAAAGCTTAAAAGAAAATTAGAACCGACCTGCCAACCGTGGCTCCAGTGGCAATATATCACTTCGAGTGAGCGTCAGTTCATGTATTCTGCTTTAATATTTACCTGAGCGTACATGCTGACAAGAACATAGTACATTAAAACTATAGTGAACATTAGACATACTAGTGAAAAATAGGTACTGTATCAACATGTTACTGAGTGGTCAGGGCGACAGAATGTCAATCCTAAGGGCCCGTGTTCGATTCCCGGCTAGGTCGGAGATTTTCTCCGCTTAGGGACTAGGTGTTGTGTTGTCATCATCATCATCATTTCATCCCCATCGACGCGCAAGTAACCGAAGTGGCGTCAAATCGAAAGACTTGCACCCGGCGAACGGTCTACTCGACGGGAGGCTCTAGTCACACGGCATTTATTTAACACGTTCCTAGCATTACATTAGCTGACAATGTGGTTGGTCGCTTGTTGCATTGAAATATGGTGATGTAACTCATTATGAAATAAAGACAGTCAATATCGGCTCAAATAGGCAACGTTTTACATATATTACGTTGATTAAACAACACTTTAAAAAAATCTCTGTCAATTTCGAGGTTTGCCTCTACGAAAGAACGAACATTTTTCCATAATAAATTTAGTTAGTACATAATATTCCAGGAGTTGTACTGCACCCAATATAGCGTGGCAGTTAGTGTCGCTGTCTAGTGTACTGTCGGTTGCCAGTTAAAACCCGACTACGAGTAGTTAATTGTTAATTAGATTTCATCATTCCTGGAAGGTACTCGACATTTCTAATGTTTGTATGTTCTGGAAAATACGATGCCTGTACAACTAGCAACGCGCTCCGTTCAGGATTTCAGTTCCAATCAGCCCGTATATTGGTATCAGTAATAAAAACCTGTCAGGACAAAGCGTTGTACTTCACTGGCGACCATGCTTTCGGAGTTGCACTTGACTGTGTTTACGATGTGACAATATTATTGCTACTTTTCACATTTGGATCCTATTGGACCATGCTTTGTACAACAAGGACACTTTCGGAGTTTCAATTTTGCTTTTCTTTGTGGCCATAGACCTTTCACTCTCTCGGAATTGGCTCTACTGCGCTCGTCAGTAAGTTGTTCCGCTATTCTTGGGTTTCTGCCAGGTCAGCTATCCAGTCGTAAATTTTCTGCCTGAAAATGTTTTTGTCTAGAACAACAACGTGTTATTCTTGCTTCTTCAACTGCACCGATCTATTTCATTGTTTCACTTTATGCTTTCGTGCAAGTTTCGAGGAGATCCATAATCTGTCTATTTAATCTGGTTTCTACCATTGATATAACAAGCCCATAGAATTTTAGTCTGAGTTTTTTGGTATGTCGATAATAGTTGGCATACTTTGCAGAGTTTTCTGCTTGCGCATTGTCTATAAGTTCCTGCCTCAGTACAGACTGGACCTAAAAGTTTCCTGATTACTTTTCTTTTTCTTTTGAAATTATTCAGTACCTTTTTGTGTATTTATAATGTGTACTGCAGCCCATAAAGATACTGGGGTTCGATGACTGTTTTGTAGTGTCTCAGTCCGGAGAACTTTCAGATGCATTTCCAAATTTAGAAGTTTTCTGTGATTCTGAAATATGTTTCCATTTCTCGAAAACAATCTTTTTCAGGCCTGTTTGCTGAACTGTTTCGCTTAGATACCTGAACTGGAAAAATATCGATTTTCCTACGTTTCACATTTAGAGTTTTTGGTGCAAGGTCGTTGCCAAACATTATTTTTATTACTTATTTTGTCAATAAAACCACTTTTTCTTGCGGCAATTTCATTTACTTTTCCCAGACGCGTTTCGATTTTTTATTACTCTAAGAAATCTTCAGTGGGATCAAGAACGATACAGTTTTGTTATTTTTAGATTATCATAGAGTTACTAAACTCTATCGTTCTAGAACTCACGAAGATGCCTTGGAGCAAGAAAAAGGCGAAACGCGTTTGGGAAAAGTAAATGAAGTTCCAACAAGAAAAGGTGGTTTTATTTACAAAACAAGTATATGCGTGCTTGCTGCGGAGTATGGCTACGCAAATAAACTTGTTACGTATTTTGTTTTTCCAGTGAAATGTGGAGCCCTAGTCTTTTCGATGTTTCTTTTAGAACAACGCTTTGTTTTTGTACTGTTTAAATGTTATCGGGTGCGCACACGTGTGTGTGTGTGTGTGTGTGTGTGTGTGTGTGTGTGTGTGTTCATGCTTACCGGCGCTCAACGTCGAGGTCGTCAGCGCCCTGACACACGTTAAAATAAACGAATGTGAACAAACTTTGTAAAATGAAAGCGTACATGCTAAGAAAGCGGGAAAAGATGAAAAATACTGTACAAGAAAATAAAACGTAAGGGAAACGAGGAAGGAGCGTCAAGGCTGCCATGGGAAATGGTCACTGGCTGGCCACTTACGTAAAATATGGGCCAGCCAGTCACCCTGTGAACATATTAGTACCCTCTCCGTAAAATCTTGGTAAAAACATTGGACCAGTCGCAGAACTTTAAAACTTTAACCCCATTCGTTTGAGTATATCCTAAAAGCGATGGCAGATCCTCCAGCAAGTCGGCTGCGGCCCGCTGGTCAGAATATTAAACGCAATCCGATAAAACGTGGCGCACAGTGACCTGGACGCCACAAGCACCACACATTGGAGGGTCCTCTCGCCGGAACACAAAGCCATGCGTCATAGGACTGTGGTCTATCCGAAGACGAGTGAGGAGAACCTCGTCCCGTCTACGGGGCTGGAAGGAAGTACACCACACACGCGTTGTGTGCTTGACTAAACGGGGCTTATTCTCAGTCATTTCCAGCCACTCAACCCCCCACCGACGCATGACTCGTGAACTCAACAGCGAGGTGAGTACGTGCAGGGGGATGGCACACTGAGATACTTGTGGGGCGAGATACGCCTCCTTGGCTGCGAGATCTGCCCCTTCATTCCCAGCAATGCCAACGTGTCCCGGAACCCAGCAGAAAGCCATCTCCTTCCTCAGTCGTTATAGTTGGAGGAGGGCATCCTGGATGGTCTTGAGTATTTTATCTGCTGGATACAAACATGGCAATGAGCGAAGGGTACTTAGTGAATCGGAACAGATCAGAAATTTAGGACGGGAAGAACGTCTCATCTGCTGCAGTGCCCGCAAAATCGCATAAAATTCTGCATCAAAGACAGTAAAAGCTTGAGGCAGTCGGACCTTGAGGACACGATCCGGAAAAACAACAGAGCAACCAAGGGAATCCCCCTGTTTTGACCGATCCATAAAAACAGCTATACGGTCGTAGTGCTCAGATAAAATGGCAGAAAATGTTGCACTAAAAACAGTGAGTGCAAGGTCATCGTAACTCGACAGTACGAGGTGCATTCAAGTTCTAAGGCCTCCGATTTTTTTCCTAACTAACTACTCACCCGAAATCGATGAAACTGGCGTTACTTCTCGACGTAATCGCCCTGCAGACGTTCACATTTTTCACTACACTGACGCCATGATTCCATGGCAGCGACGAAGGCTTCTTTAGGAGTCTGTTTTGACCACTGGAAAATCGCTGAGGCAATAGCAGCACGGCTGGTGAATGTGCGGCCACGGAGAGTGTCTTTCATTGTTGGAAAAAGCCAAAAATCACTAGGAGCCACGTCAGGTGAGTAGGGAGCATGAGAAATCACTTCAAAGTTGTTATCACGAAGAACCTGTTGCGTAACGTTAGCTCGATGTGCGGGTGCGTTGTCTTGGTGAAACAGCACACGCGCAGCCCTTCCTGGACGTTTTTATTGCAGTGCAGGAAGGAATTTGTTCTTCAAAACATTTTCGTAGGATGTACCTGTTACCGTAGTGCCTTTTGGAACGCAATGGGTAAGGATTACGCCCTCGCTGTCCCAGAACATGGACACCATCATTTTTTCAGCACTGGCGGTTACCCGAAATTTTTTTGGTGGCGGTGAATCTGTGTGCTTTCATTGAGCTGACTGGCGCTTTGTTTCTGGATTGAAAAATGGCATCCACGTCTCATCCATCGTCACAACCGACGAAAAGAAAGTCCCATTCATGCTGTCGTTGCACATCAACATTGCTTGCCAACATGCCACACAGGCAGCCATGTGGTCGTCCGTCAGCATTTGTGGCACCCACCTGGATGACACTTTTCGCATTTTCAGGTCGTCATGCAGGATTGTGTGCACAGAACCCACAGAAATGCCAACTCTGGAGGCGATCTGTTCAACAGTCATTCGGCGATCCCCCAAAACAATTCTCTCCACTTTCTTGATCATGTCGTCACACCGGCTTGTGCGAGCCCAAGAATGTTTCAGTTTGTTGTCACACGATGTTCTGCCTTCATTAAACTGTCGCACCCACGAACGCACTTTCGACACATCCATAACTCCATCACCACATGTCTCCTTCAACTGTCGATGAGTTTCAATTGCTTTCACACCACGCAAATTCAGAAAACGAATAATTGCACGCTGATCAAGTAAGGAAAACGTCGCCATTTTAAGTATTTAAAACAGTTCTCATTCTCGCCGCTGGCGGTAAAATTCCATCTGCCGTACGGTGCTGCCATCTCTGGGACGTATTGACAATGAACGCGGCCTCATTTTAAAACAATGCGCATCTTTCTATCTCTTTCCATCTTTCCAGTCCGGTGAAAAAAAATCGGAGGCCTTAGAACTTGAATGCACCTCGTATACCCGAATAAACAGGGTTATTCATAAATACCTCCGCGGATTCAAAAGACAACTGTGTGAAAAATACAAAGAAAAACGACACATATCAGTGGGTTGAGTGTCTCTCCAAGTTTCGATTCGTAATGCGCTCCGCAGCATAGTTACACTAGGACGCCTGTTTGTCAAAACACGAAGACAAATCGTCGGCTCCGTAATGCTATAATGATCATCTCCGTGATATTTACTTTGTCGAATCGTACATTACTGGCCATTAAAATTGCTACACCACGAAGATGACGTGCTACAGATGCGAAATTTAACCAACAGGAAGAAGATGCTGTGATATGCAAATGATTAGCTTTTCAGAGCATTCACACAAGGTTGGCGCCAGTGGCGGCACCTACAACGTGACATGAGGAAATTCTCCAACAAATTTCTCATACACAAGCAGCAGTTGCCGGGCGTTGCTTGGTGAAACGTTATTGTGATGCCTCGTAAGGAGGAGAAATGCGTACCACCACGTTTCCGACTTTGATAAAGGTCGGATTGTAGCCTTTCGCGATTACAGTTTATCGTATCGCGAAATTGCTGCTCGCGTTGGTCGAGATCCAATGACTGTTAGCAGACTATGGAATCGGTGGGTTCAGGAGGGTAATACGGAATGCTGTGCTGGATCCCAACGGCCTCGTATCACTAGCAGTCGAGATGACAGGCATCTTATCCGCATGGCTGTAATGGATCGTGAAGCCACGTCTCTATCCCTGAGTCAAGAGATGGAGACGTTTGCAAGACAACAACCATCTGCACGAACAGCTCGACGACTTTCACAGCAGCAGGGACTATTAGCTCGGAGACCGTGGCTGCGGTTACCCTTGACGCTGCATCACAGACAGGAGCGCCTGCGATGGTGTACTCAACGGCGAACCTGGGTGAACGAATGGCAAAACGTCATTTTTTCGGATGAATCCAGGTTCTGTTTACAGCATCATGATGGTCGCATCCGTGTTTGGCGACATCGCGGTGAACGCACATTGGAAGCGTGTATTCGTCATCGCCATACTGACGTATCACCCGGCGTGATGGTATGGGGTGCCACTGGATACACGTCTCGGTCACCTCTTGTTCGCATTGACGGCACTTTGAACAGTGGACGTTACGTTTCAGATGTGTTACGACCCGTGGCTCTACTCTTCATTCGATCCCTGCGAAACCCTACATTTCAGCAGGATACTGCACGACCGCATGTTTCAGGCCCTGTATGGGCCTTTCTGGATACAGAAAATGTTCGACTGCTGCGCTGGCCAGCACATTCTCCAGATATCTCACCAATTGAAAACGTCTGGTCAATGGTGGCCGTCACAATACGCCAGTCACTACTCTTGATGAACTGTGTTATCGTGTTGAAGCTGCATGGACAACTGTACCAGTACACGCCATTCAAGCTCTTGTTTGACTCAATGCCCAGGCGTATCAAGGCCGTTATTACGGCCGGAGGTGATTGTTCTGGGTACTGATTTCTCAGGATTTATACACCCAAAATGCTTGAAAATGTAATCACATGTCAGTTCTAGTATAATCTCACGCCTGCAAGTAGGCAACCAAATACAGAAAGTTTCAAAAGAGGCTTCATTCGCGGCTTCTCAGGTTATTGGTGTTTGCAACTTCAACTAATTACAAACGCGTATTAACGTTTACCTCACAATCTTTAATGTCAGTTAAAAACTTGGGCGGATGCTTTCTCGAGTGATACGTTTCTTTTATGTGTATGCGTTGTAGTCTCCTGGACATTACAAAGGTGGGACATGGTTCTTAATGGGGTGTGTCGTCACCACGAACGGCAGTGGATGCTCTGAAACGTGCTCGCATGCTAGCCAAAGTTTGGCAAAGCGGTCTTCAGGTAGGGCATTCCATTCCTCTACCATCGCAGTTGTGTGGTCGTTAGTGGATGTGACGTCCTGTAGTACACTTCAACAAGGCATCCCATACGTGCTCGGTGGGATTTTAGTGAAAGGAACGGGCAGCCCAGCCCATACCACGAACATTCTCTCGTTCCAGGAGCTCTTCCATATGCGCAGTTGGAGTTGGATGCGGTAGCGCGTTGTCATCCGTAAAAATGAAGTCAGCGCCTAATACACCGCTAAGAACACGCACTTGTGGCAGGCAAACATTGTCACTATAGCGTCGACCGTTGAATGTGCCGCGTTCAAAGATTTGGAAGTGAGAACGCACACGCAACGCTATGTTTCCCTACTCCGTACCACCTGGTCCATCATGTTCGATTACGTAACCTCATACGGTAAGAAGTGGGAGCACGTAATGTACCCACGAACATTGTCGAACGTGACTGTTTTGGTGGTCCAAGTATTGTGGTTTAAAGGCCTACTGTAGCATTGGATACTGTCCTTCAAATCGTTGGATATATAACACTCACCGGTCAACCTTATTACGGCACTGTACTAATTCCTCATGTGTGTCTTTTCAGGGGTGCACTGGGCCCTGGCTTCATTTTGATGGTTGGTATATCAGACTCCGCAGACTGGAGGAGCTCTTCAAACGAGAGGATACTCGTCAAATGGACTGACCTCCCTATTCCCCCGACTTAAATTCTTTCAGGCAAGTGTGTGATGCGTTAGGGAGACGTATTGGAGCTTGTCCACATCCACCAACCATCATGCTACGGTGTTTGTGGGCCCCTACAACAAGAACTCCTCACCATGTCCTGCCTTTTTTAATGTCCATGGGACTGTCATAAATCGCGATGACTGCAATGAAATTATTGTGTTTGAACAAACGAGTCATTTCTGTTCCCACGATTATGATCAAAAGTATCCGAACACCCCCAGAGACATACGTTTTTCACATTAGGTGCATTGTGCTGCCACCAACTCCCTGGGCCACGCGGAGTCGCGGCGCGGTTTGAGGAGCCATGTCAGGGACTGAGCATCCTCTCCCGTCGGAGGTTCGAGTCCTCCCTCGGGCATGGATGTGTCTGTTGTTCTTAGTATAAGTTAGTTTAAGTAATGTGTAAGTCTAGAAACCGATGACCTCAGCAGCCTGGTCTCATAGAAATTCACACACACACGCAACTGCCAGGTACTCCATATCAGCGACCTCAGTAGTCATTATACATCGTGAGGGAGCAGAATGGGACGCACCGCGGAACTCACCGACTTCGAACGTGGTCACGTGATTGTCACTTGTGTCGTATCTCTCTACGCGAGATTTCCACATTCCTAAACATCCCTAGGTCCACTCTTTCCGACGTGATACTGAAGTGGAAACGTGAAGGGACATGTACAGCACAAAAACGTACAGACCGTCCTCGTCTGTTGACTGACAGAGACCGCCGACAGTTGAAGAGGGTCGTAATGTGTAATAGGCAGACATCTATCCAGACCATCACACAGGTATTCCAAACTGCATCACGATCCACTGCAAGTACTATGACAGCTAGGCTGGAGGTGCGAAAACTTGGATTTTATGGTCGAGCGGCTGCTCATAAGTCACACATCACGGCAGTAAATGCCAAACGACGCATCGCTTGGTGTAAGGACCGTAAACATTGGACGACTGAATTGTAGAAAAACGTTGTGTGGAGTGACGAATCACGCTACACAATGTGGAGAAGCGATGGCGGAGTGTGGGTATGGCGAATGCCCGGTGAACGTCCTCTGCCAGCGTGTGTAGCGCTAACAGTAAAATTCATAGGCGGCGACGTTATGGTGTGGTCGTGGTTATCATGAAGGAGGCTTGCACCCCTTGTTGTTTTAAGTAGCACTATCACATCCAGGCGTGCATTGATGTTTTAAGCATCTTCTTGCTTCCCACTCTTGAAGAGCAATTCGATGATGGCGATTGCGTCTTCCAAAACGATCGAGCACCTGTTCATAATGTACAGCCTGTGGCGGAGTGGTTACAAGACAGTAACATCCATGTATTGGGCTGGTCTGCACAGAGTCCTGACCTGAAACATACAGAACACCTTTGGGATGTTTTGGGAATCCGACTTCATGCTAGGTCTCACCGACCGTCATCGATACCTCTCCTCAGAGCAGCACTCCGTGAAGAATGGACTGCCATTCCGCAACAAACCTTCCAGCACCAGATTGAACGTATGCCTGCGAGAATGGAATCTGCGGGTGGGCTCAATTACAGTATTACCGATAGAGGGCGCCACGAACCTGTAGGTTCTTTCAGCCACGTGTCCGCATACGTTTGATTGCATAGTATATATATATATATATATATTAAATGGGACGCTGTTCCTTTTTTACCATCATTCTAACGCCATTCGATCCCCGGAAGCCCCTTTTGTTGATGGTGGATGCATCGGATTTCGGGATCGGTGCTGTGCTTGCGCACAAAGATGGCTCGCACGATCGCCCTATTGCCTCTGCGTCCACATTGCTCTCGTCTGCGCAAAGAAACTGTTCACAGATCGAGAAAGAAGCATTGGATCTCGTATTTGGTGTTACTAAGTATCATGACTTCTTGTCTGGTCGTCGTTCTACCATAATTACAGATCACAAACCTTTGACATCGCTTTTTCATCCGAACAAGCCTGTACCTACACGTACAGCGCAGAAATTCATTCGCTGGTCTATTTTCCTCTCTCAGTTCCGCTACGATATCTTGTATCGGTCCACTGCTAAGCACGGAAATGCCGATGCGTTGTCCCGTTTGCCTGTTGCTGAGGATAGAGCATTCGATTCCTCAGAACTTGGTTGCATGTTCATTGATTCGGAAACCGATGACGTGGTCGAATCGTTTCCGATTGATTTTCGTCGTGTAGCTACAGCCACAACTGCCGACCTTGTCCTTGCTACCGTTATGCGTTTTGTTGCTACGCAATGGCCATTGTCACGGATCGGGGACCCGTTGGTTCGCCGATTTTTTGCTCACAAGGAGAGACTATTTGTTCGACGTGGTGTTTTGCTGTTCCGTTCTGATAATGATCAGTCCAGGGTCGTGGTCCCATGTTCGTTACAGTCCTCTGTCTTAAAGCTTCTCCACCAAGGACATTGGAGTATAGTGAGAACGAAACAACTTGCTCGTCAGCACTGTACTTGGTTCGGAATCGATGCCGCGATTACGAGTATGTGCTCTTCTTGCGTGGTGTGTGCCGATCAACCATCAGCACCATGGCGGAAATTCTTTGCATGGCCAAAAGCCACTTTCCCTTGGCAAGGCTTACACATCGATTTTGCTGGTCCATTCCCTAGCTCCCCCGGTCAGTAATTTTCCTTTTGTTGTCCAGATGTCTTCCACGACATCATCTGCCACCATCCAAACGTTATCTGCTATCTTTTGCATTGAAGGTCTTCCACAGACAATTGTTTCCGACAATGGCCCACAATTCATGTCCGCAGAATTTCAGTCATTCTACAAGACCAATGGTATTCAACATCTGACGTCCGCGCCGTTTTCGCCACAGTCAAACGGTGCCGCTGGTCAGGACTTTCAAGTCACAGATGTTGAAGTTGAAAGAGTAGCATTCTCGGGAGGACGCGTTATTGCTCTTTTTGTCCTCATATCGCTCTCAGCCCCGAGATGGTCGCTCGCCAGCCGAGTTGCTCCACGGTCGCCCTCATCGAACCTTGATGTCTTTGCTACATCCGCCACATCAGGTTCCTGTGCAGCGGCAGACACCTGCTTTTGCCCCAGGGGACGTTGTCTACTATCGCCACTATCGAGGTTCACGGCGTTGGCTCGAAGGGCGCATGCTTCGCTGCCTCGGACGCGCTATGTATCTGGTTTTGGGGGCCTCTGGTGAGGTGCGCCGGCATCTCAATTAGCTGCGCCTCTGTCGTCGCGCGGGATCTTCCGCTCCCCGTCTGCTTTCAGCGACGGTGCCGTCCGGTCGGCGCCCCGGGGACCCATCTACTGGCTCGCCTCAGCCCCAGGTGCTACCCACGCTGCCTTCCATTTTGCCCCATGGCGACGCGCCGCCGCCGCCGCCGCCGCCTGTTCTCCCGCCGGCGACACCCGCAGTGGACGCGTCGCTGCAGCCGTCGGGCGCCTCCCTGGGTCACGCGCCGCCGATCGCTTACCGTGACCAGTTGTCCTCCGACATGGAACTCTCGCCCGCTCCGGATCATATGTCGTCTTCGCCCGTCGGGTGCTCCGGCGCGATGGAGGTCGACCCTTCGGCCCCTCCTGTCCCTCTACGGGCGCATACACTGCAGTCTGGCGTGCACCCTGGAGTAGGTTTTCAGGCGTTTCCTAGCTCCCCGCGGTCCGAATGGCAGTGTGCGGGTGGCACAGCCTAGCCTGTTGTTAGGCTCCCCATCTCGTCGCATACGTCAACATGGGGTCCTCCCCACGGCGGGCGGAGGCCTTTTACCACAACCGTCCGCCGATTTGCGGGGGAGGAATGTGGAGTCACCGCCAGACACCACACTTGCTAGGTGGTAGCCTCTAAATCCGCCGCGGTCCGCTAGTATACGTCGGAACCGCGTATCGCCACTATCAGTGATTGCAGACCGAGCGCAGCCACACGGCAGGTCTAGAGAGACTCCCAAGCACTCACCGCAGTTGTACAGCCGACTTTGCTAGCGATGGTTCACTGACTACATACGCTCTCATTTGCCGAGAGGGCAGTTTAGCATAGTCTTCAGCTACGTCATTTGCTACGACCTACCAAGGCGCCATATTCAGTTACTATTTTGAACAGATAATATTGTGAATCATGTACCGTCAAGAGCGATGTTCATCATTAATAGATTAAAGTTAAGTATCAAACTACTTACGTCCGCTTTCTGAATACTAATTCCTTGTCATGTTCCAGACCTCACGTCAGTATAATTCATCCCTCCTCACGCCAGCCTGCGTGAGCTAAAACGCGTGCATTTCAGCCTCCTCTAGTAACACGTTGTTGGCTCTTCTGCCAACCCAACAGTTCCGTTTAAAATAGTGTACGTTTACACAAAAAATACACTTTGCATTATTACAATCTGTCTATTGACTTACAATATGAGCTACCAATCCCTTCTGTGAAATTGTATATCAATAGATATATTACACGTGTGTGTGTGTGTGTGTGTGTGTGTGTGTGTGTGTGTGTGTGTGTGTGTGTATACCACTTTTTCTCTGCTGCCGGGGCTCGGCTTACTCCTTTTTGCGGGCTAGGAGATAGCCTACGGCGTACATTGTCTTCCGGGAGACAGGAGCGAGAAGAACGGGCCGCGCGCGCCGCATTGCTGAAACATTGCATTTAAAAGTGAAATCAGAGGCCGGCCGACTGCCTGCCCGCCACCGTGGATCGTCCGTCCTGGGCGCGCGGTGCTGTCCTTAACTTCATTTGCGTGTCGGCGCCGTAGCAAGTGTTCGCAGCCGCTCACGCTTTTTATCATTCGAGAACTACACGTGAGAGAGACACGTGAGCGACGGCCTTTGTCATCCAGCATGCCGCTGCTTCCGTTCTTCTCTTCTTCCCTCTTTCGCACGGCTCTGTTGCCATTATGTCGAGCGTGACGGTTCTGCGGAAAAAGTAGTTCATCTCTGTCCAGATGCGACGATAAACTGCAGCTGACGTACCGAGGATTTTAAATTTTCTTGAACATTTTTTTTTTCAAGAATCTACCCTCCCCCCTCCCCCCCTTCCCTCCGCTTCCCCGCTCCACACACTCATCCCTTTCCCTTTAATTCGTTTACAGCCCACAGTTTTTGTATTTTGTTTCTTTCCACAGATCTTGTTTGTCAGGTAACAAACCCAGATGGAAGTCACGACGCTAAACTGACCCAAATTTTATGTTCCGCAGCAAATGTCTTTCTCGTGTTAACTAACCGTAGGAATCACACTGTATAATGAATCAGGTCAACTATATCTGGGTGACTATTTTATCGACTTCCTTGTCACCCAAAACAACTGACACATGTTTTACGATGTCCCGAAAGATAGCCCCCACTGCATTACCGCAGTTTTGGCGACAACAGACGCCATGGTGTTCGAACTCATATAGGCAGCTCTGAAGGAATTAGGAGTGTCCATATAAGCAGCCACCTCAAAATCTAGACCCTACGAGTACGGCATTGAGGACGAGGAGCCCGGCAACATTAGACCAATGTAGGTGAGAGCGGCAACTACGATGGGGCGGAGCAGAAGCGAAGAATTGCATTGCCTTGTGGGCGGACCCTATTTACGCAGTACTTTGGAAGACACATCGGACACATAAAGTAAAGTGTTTTGTACACATTTACTGAGCTAAAATAATACACCTTTTGTTGTGACTGACTTTAAACTGAATTTTCCGCATAAATAAGCGTAGTAGTCCTCTAGTATGTTTCTCAATACACTTGTCACGACGGCAGATCGCTCTGCGCAACCACCTGCATAATGGAAGTAAACGTAAACCTACACTCTTAGCGTTCTTACGTAGACTGCGGACAATACCGCTTGTTTACATTGTAGAGTCTTTAGACATGCTTCGGAGAGCGTAGCGGTCCAGTTACATATGTACTTCTTATTCCGTGATAACATGTTAGTTTCAAATATCAGTTAGGAACATACTGACCGCAAATCGTTGCTGAGTGGTAGCAAAGGGCGCCAAATGGGGAAAAACCATTTTGTTAATGATTTGTGGCAAAAAAATTGTTAAATATCCTCAAAGAAATTCCAAACCGCGACGTAGTTTCAAGTTTTGAGGAGTAAAGTAGCTATATTCACGATAAATGATGACACCCAGCCGGCCGGAGTGGCCGTGCGGTTCTAGGCGCTACAGTCTGGAACCGAGCGACCGCTACGGTCGCAGGTTCGAATCCTGCCTCGGGCTTGGATGTGTGTGATGTCCTTAGGTTAGTTAGGTTTAATTAGTTCTAAGTTCTAGGCGACTGATGATCTCAGAAGTTAAGTCGCATAGTGCTCAGAGCCATTTGAACCATTTGATGGCAGCCAAAACAGTTGCAGGATAAAGATTTGGCACTAAATCCGGAGATTACAAAATGACTTGTAACGACTGCCCAAACTATTACATTGGACAGACAGGTAGACCCATTAAAGTAAGGCATAAAGAACACATGCTAGGTAAAAATGGGGAAAAGGTATATAATTCCACGTTTGCCGAACATCTATGGCTCTTACAGCATACGCCACGTAAACTGGATGACGTAGAATTGCTTCATGAAGCGAGTAAGGGTTACTAACTGGACCTGGTCGAAGAATTAGAGATTTTCAAGCATTTGTCTCAAAAAGATGGTTTTGTTCTTATTGAAGAGGTGCAGCTTAGAATCAAAAATTTTTAGACAGTTTCAGACCCCTCCTTGCTTCAATGTAATATAGTCTGGCTGACCAGAAGTAAGTCTTCTAGCCTGTTGATGCCGGCGAAATGCGCTTTTCCTGTGTTGTTGGGATTTTACGTATTTTTGATGTTTGCTGTTTGTGATTTTCGATGTGTATGTGTGGTTAATTGACTGTTATGTTTTTATTCACAATGACAGATGGTTTCGTTTCACTTTAACATTTTGGATGTTTTCGCTAGTATGTATTTTACCGTTTCTGTTACGCGAGTTTCTCGCGCATAACACTAGTGCCCTCTCTTGTTAGATGTGTTCCATAGCGCAAGCTTCATCTACTTAACAGTAGGACACGGGTAAATTGGTTACATATTTTCTATTTTACATACATGTTTTAATATGGTTCTGATATGTTATATTTATTCATGATAGAGGGTTTGAATTAGCACAACTTTTAATAATTTTGTTGCGCATGTGTATGTATCCATGGATTTTAATGTGCGTGAATGTCTGGCATATACCACAAGTGTCCTCTCTCGGCGAAACTATTTGCCATAGGGCTTTCACACTCTCGTCTCGATAGTTCATAGGCGAAGTACTGATGCTAAACTGTGTTCGCAGCGACCACGTGTCCACAATTATGTTGTACAAATAGAGATGATGTCTTAACTACTGACGACGCCTTTGGCACAATTGTTTTATTAATCTCCATCGCAGGATGTAATTTTAGTAAGCGACTAAAAGTTTTTGTGCCTGTAATACTCTGGTAATTTTACGGTTACTTAAGCTATAGTGTTTTTTCTTTTTCATTTCCGATGCTAAGTTTTTGCTAATGAAAGTGTTGTGACTTCGTGAGACAGCCAAGCCCCTATGAGGTAGCCGAAAGGCACGCGTTTAAGTTCACGCAGGCTGGCGTGAGGTCTGGAACAGTTAAAGGAGTTGAGTCTAGTAAAATAAGTACGTAGCTTCTGGAATACTTAACTTTAATCCATAATTGGTGAACATCGGTCTGACGGTACATGCATCACAAGATAAATAGCAAATGATAATGGCGCATTGCTAGGTCGTAGCAAATGACGTAGCTGAAGGCTATGCTAACTATCGTCTCGGCAAATGAGAGCGTAATTTGTCAGTGAACCATCGCTAGCAAAGTCGGCTGTAAAACTGGGGCGAGTGCTAGGAAGTCTCTCTAGACCTGCCGTGTGGCGGCACTCGGTCTGCAATCACTGATAGTGGCGACACGCGGGTCCGACGTATACTAACGGACCGCGGCCGATTTAAAGGCTACCAGCTAGCAAGTGTGGCGTCTGGCGGTGACACCACAGAAAGCGTCTTCTTGTTCAGGATATTTTATTTTTGATGAAGGTATATTTATATCTACCGAAACTTTGGTCAAGAATTTTAATGAATCTTTATCCTGCAACTGTTTTGGCTATCATCATTTATCGTGAAGAATTTCAACAGCTGCTGTTTCAGCCATGTTTAAAATCTTGAAACAGTAGGTATATGTTTAATGTGAATACGTTGGAGGTGTGGAACAGTGATTTAAGAGGGACACAGCACTCACAAGCCAACACCGTCATGAGGAAAACAAGGCTAATGAAACTATGTAACTGTGAGCATTAGCGTATTATACATTTTGGACAGACGTGTTACATATTTGCGCTAGTTAATTAATTCATGTTAGAAAAGACAGTTCTGGTGTTAATATTTCCAGAATACAATCACGTTTCTGGTTCTGTTTTCAATCGTTGCTCTTATTTAATGAATATGTGTGACAGTGTGGCTACTCATATCCAGTTGTTTGCTTAGAGTTCAGTTTCTTTTTATTATTGACTGTTGTATTGAGCCTAAGGCTAACTGAACGATGCATTCTATCCATTTTCGACTGACGTCTGACATATTTGCACCTGGCTAGGGCTACTGAACTTAATTAATTCACTTTTTGTCAGGACAGGTTTCTAGTTCTGTGATCAATTGTTTATCATACTGAACGAGTATTTGTCACAGTGTGGTTACTTATTTCCAGTATTGATTGCTTATGTTGCAATTTCTTTTTTATTATTTATTACTGCCTTAACCTTATTTATCTCTTTTTACTTTTAAGATTCTGTATTTTTGCAGCTTAGTGAAGACCGGAGGGCGAAACATGATTAACTGAAATCAGATACGTATTCTAAGGTCCCACTCACGATTTTTATACCGGCTCAGTAATATTGGCAGGGGATTCTTATTGTGGGACCGTTACAGCGGCGGCTCACTCGGGGCAGACAGTAAAAACTTACCTTTAAAGCTCGGGCTGCAATTGTTATTCAGTTTATTTTTAGGAAAGGTAGCCCCCACAAGAATCGTTTGGTGCATGGACCGTTTGCGTATCGTATCTTTATAGCAAGAAGGATTATCAGCATAGGAAGTTACCCACCGAATTGAGCCACAGAAAGACTGACATCGCAAGATATAAATCACTGAAGTGGCAGACCGTGATCAACAACACCAAACCATGGCCTCTACAGCAATGCAAATCAGTATAAAGGCAAGGATATTTATAGGAAGGTTGGCTGGTTGGCTGGGTGATTTGCGGGAGGGGACCAAACAGTGAGGTCATCGGTCTCATCGGATTAGGGAAGGATGGGGAAGGTAGACGCCCGTGCCCTTTGAAAGGAATCATCCCGGCATTAGCCTGAAGCGATTTATGGAAATCAGGGAAAACCTAAATCAGGATGGCCGGACGCAGGTTTGAACCGTCGTCCTCCCGAATGCGAGTCCTATGTGCTAACCACTGCGTCACCTCGCTCGGTGGATATTTGTAAGAAAATTAAAAGTGTCAGCTAGAATAGTTATGCACAGCACATGCAGCAGTATGAGGTGTAGTATACTAACAAATGCATGGCGTTTGACGTCAGTAGTACGGTATATAACAAAACATGAACGATCAGGTGGCAGAGGGTGGAACTCAGTATACGGGCAGCCGACCCAGTGTGATGTTAGTATGTGCATGTATGCCTTTACTGCATATAGGAAACAGACACAATTAATGACAGCGCTTGTTGTATATGTAAACCAAGACTGTGACAATTGCACACAGAAAATTTTTATCGTGAAAAAGCAAAAATCGGTGTGTACAAGGAGACGGGTCAAATCGACAAGAAGTGATTGATAATTTCGTTAGATTGGTCGCAGTATTTGTGTAGAACGCAAAATATAAGCAGAGTAGAAAAATATTTGAGGCATCGCAACGGTTCATTTTTCACACATCAAGAGTGACAATCCGCTACTATTCTCAATTTGTTGCTGATTTAGAGTTGTCAATTACTCCCAGACGAGTACGACAAATTTTGTCAAATGACAACATCTTGAATTCGTCCGCCCCTTGTAGATGAGTGGTCAGCGCGACGGAATGTCATAACTAACGGCCCGGGTTCGATTCCCGGCTGGGTCGGAGATTTTCTCCGCTCAGGGACTAGGTGTTGTGTTGTCCTTATCATCATAATTTTATCCCCATCGACACTCAAGTCGCCGAAGTGGCGTCAACTCGAAAGACTTACAACAGGCGAACGGCCTACCCGACGGGAGGCCCTAGCCACACGGCATTTCCATTTCCATCTTGAATTCAAGAAACGACTGCAGAAACCTGCTCTAACACCCAACCATAAACAGGCTGTATTGGAGGATGTCATGGACTTCAGAATGAGATAAAGTGATCTTCAGTGATGAGAACAAATCTAATTTAGGCGGGACGGATGGATTTCAGTATTTTGGCGTGATCTGAGAACAGAGGAGCAGGTAAGAACGAGTAGAAATTTTGGTGGTCAAGTGTTATGATTCGGACAGCCATATGCTCCAAATGTGTATCGCGCGTTGCTGGATGAACACTACAATGAATTCTAACATATACATTGAGCTGCTAGAAACAGAGTTGATTAGAATGTACGAGAACTTAGGGGCGGAAGTCTAACGTTCGAACAAGATTATGCATCTGTGTATGTTTCTGCTACAACCAAAAAGTAGCTTGAAGATAAGGAGGTGGAGGAGAACATTAATGTTTAGCATTCCGCCGACAACGAGGTCGTTAGACACTGGGCACAAGATAGGATTAGGGAATGTTGGATAAGGATAGTGTCCGCAGCTCGTGGTCGTGCGGTAGCGTTCTCGCTTCCCGCGCCCGGGTTCCCGGGTTCGATTCCCGGCGGGGTCAGGGATTTTCTCTGCCTCGTGATGACTGGGTATTGTGTGATGTCCTTAGGTTAGTTAGGTTTAAGTAGTTCTAAGTTCTAGGGGACTGATGACCATAGATGTTAAGTCCCATAGTGCTCAGAGCCAGTTGAACCAGTTGATAAGGATAGTGGACGTGCCCTTTCAAAGGAACCATCCCGGCACTTGCCTTATGCAGTTTAGGGAAATCACGGAAAACCTAACTCAGGATGGTCGGAGGCGGGTCTGCAAGTCGCAAAAAAATGGTTCAAATGGCTCTGAGCACTATGGGACTTAACATCTATGGTCATCAGTCCTCTAGAACTTAGAACTACTTAAGCCTAACTAACCAGAGGACATCACACAATACCCAGTGCAAGTCGCAGTCCAGTGTGCGACCTCGCTGGGTTTGAAGATTAAGATATCGATGTCTTGCCCTGGTCTGCAATTAGCCCAGATATGAACCCCATAGTAACCTTTGAGGAATACTTTGAAGGCGTGTTTATCGCAATGGAAGGAAATTTCAGGTCACATGTGAGCTGAAAAGTGCGATACGAGATGAGCGCGTGATAATTTCGCTGCAAGAACAATAAACCCTAACAGCACCAATGCCGAAAAGAAATTCTGAGGTAATTAGGAAGAACGGAGATTGTACGAAGTACTAACAATACAATAACACAACAGGACAATGAGCGCCATTACACCAGTTTGCATCCAGGAAATCCAAACGCCTCATTTTGTTACTCGTGTTACGAAAGAAACTATATAATTCCTTCTTGATTGTTTCTGTCATATAGGAATCTACTACTTTAGTAATAAATTCGATATAGCATGCTACATACAGTGCACTATTACTTTTGTAGGTATCCTGTCTTTATACTGATTTCCAGAACTGTAACTACAAATTATGGCTCGCCGTTACAGCTAAGAGAATCCAAAACAGCTGCACGGTACACCCTTGCAAGCAACTGGGAGGGTTGTGCCGACCTTAACACTACGCCAACGCCACCACGTCATCAAATCTATTTTAATAAACGGCTAACATGCTCACCAAGTCTCAGCTACAGTCTGCATATCGAACGACTGCCAGGGTCAACAAAACTTGATTTTAAGTGTTTCATAGGACTTCTGTCTAAATTTAAAAGCCTGTCATAACCTACTCATAAACGGTATAATCCTACGTTAAACATTTCGCGCATTTAAGGCAAGTATTAAAATCAGAAACAGTGCATATGTTTTGAACTATCGTAACTGGTGTAAAAACCCCAACTGTATTTATTCAGTATTTGAGGATGAAAGCAGTAAAAGAGTTCCAAAAAGACTTTACACATAATTTCAAACCATCCTGAATCTTTTCCTCACTGATATCACCTCACAAAATAGCGACAAGAAGAAAGTTCATCGCTTACTACATTTTCAACGTTCATTGTTCAAGTTGTAAGACTTCAGCATCAAGCATGACGTTTTAATTTATTTCTTCTTCATTATTAACTGTATACGTAATTTATTTTGCAGACAGAATGTACCTGCAATATTATATCACTGTACGCCACACAGATCAGGAGATATGACGTCATAAATATTGACATGCTCGAAAAACAAGGTTTTGGCTGAAATTCAATCCCTTAATGTAATCGGGGCTGCGGGGTTACTTGTTTTCACTACCGCAAAACTGCTCATGTCTTTACCGAAAAATATTAGAAATCACAGGTGCAAATGTAAACTATACAACAGCTTAATTTTAAAACTGCTTGCCCCGGAGAAAGACTTTTCCTATTGTAATTCGTGTTACGTAATCCAGTAACGATAATTCACCATGATGATGTTTTTCCCAAAATTCAGTAGCAGTACTATGATTTTCACGGTCACGTTTGTTTATTTTCTTTTATAATGCATTGTGTTAAAGCACAGATATGTTTCACTTTGCAGCTGCTTCAAGACTTCCGTGAACTCGGGGTAGAAGGATAGGGTTTGTACAATTTTTGTTTTAAATGTCGATGACAAGAATCCGCACCATTTTTAGTTCTGATTTTATCTGGTGATATACAGGCCCATAAATTAGGGGGAAAATTAGCATCTTCACTTACATAGTTTTCAAGTGCATAGAAAAAATATCTGATTATGATTGGAAGCAGTACTACGCAGCTCTATGAACTCATCCCCAACTGTGCTTGGACGTAGAAATCTTAAACCACACAAATATTTGAGAAACTTTCTGACTTCTGATTCAAGAGTGGTGTACTTAGAACGAAGGTAAAGATCGTACATTTCGATACCGTGTGGACCTACGTGGAAACTGCAGCCCTTAAAGTTAACGTTTGGAAACATATTCTATGCAGCCGCATGGACTAAAACTTCAAAATCAAAGATTAATGTTTGAGGATTAAACATTTTACTGCACAGACTACAAATACCGTTGCACATGCATTCATACACTAATACAGTTTCTGACAACATTAAACAAAAAGCAACTTGGACATATCCCAAGTATGTATCTAACGAGTGAAGCAGATAGAAGTGTTTTGGTGAAACGTAAAATGTCCCATTCGCTAAATACAGTACGCATATTACTACACAGAAACTGCAGTTTTTGTTCACAAGTCAAAAATAATATATTATTTTCGAGGGCTACGAAGCACAACCATCAGTCTCGTTTTGTCTAAATATCTAAACCGCTTAACGGATCTATCGGCCCCTCTGCAGTACGAGGATGAGTGGACGTCTGTTTCTTTCGGGCTCTGTACAATGATAAACGAAAATTAGATGTCTCGTTTTTGGGTATTTGATTGCCAGCTGACCTAGATAATTTGGCACGTGTTATTTTTCTATGTTATCAACTGACTTCATAACAGGCTTTTCTTTTCCAATTATTCGGCATAATACGTAATCGATAACACCGGCGCTTTAACTATAGTATTTCGCTCATTTCCGGATTAGTCTGTGAAGTTGCAACACAATTCGTCTCCATGAAACTCCACTAAATGCCAGCGGTGCTAGCTTTACGCTGCTGTCTGTATTTAACTGACCTTAATTATACAGTCCACTCCACGATTTGAATAATTTTATGAACTCCACTCTATAACCCTTAAAGTGACAATAAAGGGATGAATGCACTTCAATACCACTATTTAGAGACATCCAACACACCACCGAACAGCCGCGCGGGTGTCAGCCGAGCAGTCTAGGGCGCTGCAGTCATGGACTGTGCGGCTGATCCCGGCGGAGGTTCGCGTCCTCCTTCGGGCATGGGTGTGTGTGTTTGTCCATAGGATACTTTAGGTTAAGTAATGTGTAAGCTTAGGGACTGATGACCTCAGCAGTTAAGTCCCATAAGATTTTATACACATCTGAACATTTTTGAACACCACCGAACACAACATGCAGCCTTCTATCTGGTGTTAACATCATCTACAGTAACTTTCGCCAGTGACCATAGAGTCACACAATCTTCTACCCAGTGCGATCTACACTATGTCATCAAAAGTATCCGGGCACCCCGAAAAACATACGTTCTTCATATTAGTTTCATTGTGCTGCCACCTACTGCCAGGTACTGTGTATCAGCGATCTCAATAGTCATTAGGCATCGTAAAAGAGCGAAAGGGGGGCTCCGCGGAACTCACGGACTTCGAACGTGTTCAGTTGGTTACGTGTCACTTGTGTCATACCTCTGTACGCGAGATTTCCACACTCCTAAACATTCCTACGTCCACTGTTTCCTATGTGATACTGAAGTGGAAACGTGAAGGAACACATACAGCACAAAAGCGTACAGGCCGAACTCGTCTGTTGACTGACATAGACCATCGACAGATGAAGACGGTCGAAATGTCTAATAGGCAGACATCTATCCAGACCATCGAACAGGAATTCCAAACTGCATCAGAATCCACTGCAAGTACTATGACAGTTAGGCGGGAGGTGATAAAACTGGAATTTCATGGTCGAGCGGCTGCTCATAAGCCACACATAACGCAAGTAAATGGCAAATGACGCCTCGTTTGGTGTAAGGAGCGTAAACATTGCACGACTGATCAGGAAAAACGTTGCGTGGAGTGTCTAATCACGGTACACAATGTGGCGATCCGATGGCGGCGTATGGGTACGGCGGATGCTCGGTGAATATCATCTGCCCGTGTGTGTAGTGCCAAAAGTAAAATTCAGAGGCGCTGGTGTTATTGTGTGGACGTGTTTTTCATGGAGAGGGCTTGCTCCCCTTATTGTTTGCGTGGCACTATCACAGCAGAGGCCTACATGGATGTTTTAAGGTCCTTCTTGTTCTCACTGTTAAAGAGCAATTCGGGGATGTCGACCGCATCTTTCAACACGCTCGAGCACCTGTTCATTATGTATGGCCTGTGGCGGAGTGGTTACACAACAATAACATCCTTGTAATGGGCTGGCCTGCACAGTCCTGTCCAGAGTCCTATACAACACCTTTGGGATGTTTTGGAACGCCGACTTCGTGCCAGGCCTCACCGACCGGCATCGATACGCCTCCTCATAGCAGCACTCCATGAAGAATTGGCTGCAATTCCCCAGAAAACCTTCCAGCACCTGATTGAACGTATGCCTGTGAGAGCGGAAGCTGTCATCAAGGCTAAGGGTGGGTCAACACCATACTGAATTCTAGGATTACCGATGGAGAGCGCCACGAGCTTTTAAGTTGTTTTCAAACCAGGTGTCCGGATACTTTTGATCACATAGTGTACAAGCAGCTATAGTTACGTACGCAGGACGGTATAGCATAAACGTGGAGTTGCAAAACTTACTTACTATGTACTTAAAAATTTAATTTAGAGAAAGTCAAAATTTATCTTTTGCGGTAATGTAAATGTATTTTTTGTGGTAATAAAAATAAATTTTTCTACATTATTTTCTATGTTTTTACGCATTTGATATCCAGCCAACCTAACGGCCCGATTCTGAATGGCTTCAGCGTCTTCCTTTAAGGCGACCTGGTGGAGACAGTAAACACCCGATCAGTACTCAAGAAGTGTTCGCACTTCTGCTCTGCACAGCCTCCTTTACAGGTGAGTTACCACTTACTACAATTCTTCCAGTCAATCGAAGTTGATCATTCGCGTTCCCTACTGCTGCCCTCACGAGTTCATCCCATTTGATATCTCTTTGCAACTTTACGCCTACATAGTTAATCGATGTTACTGAGTCAAGCAACACACTACTAATGCTGTATTTGAGTGTTATAGGATTGCTTCTCCTACTCAACTGGATTAGCTTACATTTTCCTACATTCAGGGTAAGCTGTCATTCATTACACGTAATTAAAATTGTGTCAAAATTACACTGTATTCTGCTACAGTCACTTAACGACGACACCTTCCCGTACATTAAAGCGTCATCAGCAAACTCTTGCAGATAGCTGCTCAACCTGTCCGTTAGATCATTTATGTTTCAATGCATATTATAAAAACCTATTTGTGTTAGTAAATATGTATACATGATCATATGAGTGTATTAACGTATGTATGTACGTTCCATATCTCCTCCAAAAACGCACGACAGATTTCAACCACATTTCGTTACACACTTACTGCCTGGAAAGAATCGCTTTGGGGGTTGAGTGGGTGGTATGGAAAAGCAGTGTAGCTCATCACGTGTGAATACTGAGACTTCATTCATCCCACATTTCAGAATGAGAGCACATAGAGACTTGCAACAAATTTTACACGTAATTTCAAACATTTGCTTTATTTTCGTTTTTCATGAAGAACTATAAAACTGCTGCACGAAGCATGACGTTTTCATTTCTTTTGGTTCTTTACTACTAGCTGTATTCGCTACACATTTTGCAAACAGCATTCTCGTGGACCACTGAATGTACTAACAAAATTACATCATTTTAAGAGACATAGTTCTGGCGATATGACGTCATAAACATTGAGCTGCGTGAAGAAGAAACTGCACGATGAAATTCGCTAGAGGCACAGTTGAAATATGTGCACAAATTCGTGTGAAATGTGTTAAATACATGAGAAAAACATGTGACTTATTCGTACGTGAGGAAAGTCACAGGTAAAAAATTTCTCGTAAAGCTTTGAATAGATTTCAACCAAATTTGGAACGGATATTACTATTTGGAATGAAATTATAGGGGAAAGGGGAAGGGGGCAGAATTTTGGATGGGGGTGATAACAAGACGAGAGAAGGGGCAGATCGAGATGTATAGACGGAACTGGTTAAGGAGGATACTATTACAATATGGGTGAGGAGGAAGATGGACAGAGAGAGTGGGAGGGGAAAATGAGCAGTGAAGTGGAAGAGGAAGAAGCGGAGAAAGATAGGAGCAAGGAGGAGATGGATGGAGAGAGGGGGAGGGGCAAATGGACAGTGAAATAGAAGTGGTTATGGACAGAGGTAGGGACGAGGAGGGGGTGGACAGAGAGTGGGGAAGGAATAGGTGGGCTTGGAGAGGGATGTGTAGTAAACGGACAGACAGAGAGGGAGCGTAAAATGGACAGAGAAAGTAAAGAGGAGGAGATGGACAGAGAGAGGAGAGAGGAGGATGTGGAGAGCGAGTGGGGGGAGGAAGAGGTTTACAAGGAGAGGCCGGAGAAGGAGATGGAGACAGGGGAAGGATCAGATGGACAGCGGCGGTGGAGCAGATGGACAATGAGAGGGGCAGGAAGAAATGGACGGAGAGATGGGCAGGAAGAGACAGACAGAGAGTAGTGACTGGACGAGGCGGACAGAGAGTGAGGGGAGGGGAGGGAGAAGGAGATGGGATTGGGAGAGGGGAGGGTAAACTGGACTAGTAGAAGACTGGAATAGATACATACTCAGGCAACGCCAGGTACTGAGCTAGTGTAAAGTATAACAACGGTCGTCTGACGATAATTTTATCACTGATGTATATTCGCCATAGCGGACAACGCTATGTTGTATCGTAAAAAAGTCTTCAAGCCACTCGTGTACCTCGCAACTTATGCTCTTACCTGCAGCGGGGCATCGTGTCAAACGATTTCCGGAAATCAAGTAATCTGCCTGTTGCTATTCATCCATTATTCGCAGGGTATCAAGTGAGAAATAAGCAAGCTGCGACTTGTATGAGTGATGTGTGAAATCGTGCTGATTTTCGAACAGAAGCTTTCCCGTTTCAAGGTAATCTATTATATTCGATCTCAGAATATTTTTCAAAAAATCTGCAGCAAACGATGTTATGGATATCGGTCTGTAAACTCGAGTGTCTTTTGCACTTTTCCTAGTCGCTCGTGACTTCACGTAAGACAAGGAACTGGTGATAAATGCAAGCTTAGTAAGGGACCAGTACCGCAGAGTTTCCGCTGTGAAATCGAGTGGGAATTCCATCCGGACCTGACGACTTATCTGTTTTCAACTATTTCAGTTGCTTCTCTACACTAGGGATGCCCGTTGCTATACCCTCCATACGGGAGTCTGGACTCTGGGTCCTTAATGGACTTGATTGAACTGTTACGTTACTATTATTCGTTTGGTGATAGTTTAAGCGGATCGAGAAATCTAATTCTAGATTTTATTTTTTGGACAATATCACCACTACTTACAGCGAGAGTGAATTCTGCTTGTGGCGTCGACACCTGATACGGTAATGATGTATACAGGCACAGCAGCGACTAACGGTGAATCACTCCAGCAACAATATGGGCCGAAAATTGGGAAACGCACTGGCATAATCGACTCTGAGAAACGGCAGTATGTTATGACAAGGCGTCTGGGAACATTTCGGAAACGATGAAGCTTGTTGCGAGCTAGCGCGCTTCTGTAGTGAGCATCTACAGAAACTAGTTGAAGGGTGGTGGAACCAGGAGTAGATAACGAAGTGTCGGACGTCCAACGCTCATTACAGAACGTGGAAGTCTGACACTTGCCCGCTCTGTAAAGCATGCGTCCCTTACGTGTTCCCATGTTGACTCAACGACGTTGTCAATTATGGCTTCAGTGGTCATGCGATTTTCGAGAATGGATAGTGGGTGAATGGAAACGTGTCGTCTCGTCGGATGAATCAGGATTCAAGGTACACAAGGTCCGTGTCTAGATACGCCTTCACCCAGGCGAACGTCTGCTCAAAATATGCACCGCGCGAGGGACGCTGGCCGATGTGGGCAATATTATGCCATAGGAGACATCCATCAGAACTTCCACGAGCCCTGTAGTAGTACTGTCAACTGTGGACTGCGTGAACATTATTGCAGATCACCTGCTATCCTTCATGCTTGATGCGTTCCCCACCAGAGATGCAGGACATCTGTCTACAGCGTAGGCCTATAACGGTCCTACAGTGGTTTGAGGAGCGCGATAGTAAACTCATATTGGTGTCTTGGCTTGATGTGAACCGATGGAAAATATCTGCGACACTGTCAGGTGCTATCTCCACACTCGAAAACCACCGGCCCGTAATTTAATCTGAATTTTAACTTAGACATCTGATGCTACACACCTCTCGAAATATACCAAGAAGTTTTCAAATCCATAAAAGGCAGAAAGGCAGAATAGCTGCTTTGGAGCGTTCAGAAGGTGGAAGCACATACTATACTACTGGCCATTAAAATTGCTACACCACGAAGATGTCGTCCTACAGAAGCGAAATTTAAGAAACAGGAAGAAGATGCTGTGATATGCAAATGATTAGCTTTCCAGAGCATTCACACAATGTTGACGCCGGTGCCGACACCTACAACGTGCTGACATGTGGAAAGCTTCCAACCGATTTCTCATACACAAAAAGCACTTGACCGGCGTTGCCTGGTGAAACGTTGTTGTGATGCCTCGTGTAAGGAGGAGAAATGCGTACCATCACGTTTCCGACTTTGATAAAGGTCGGATTGTAACCTTTCGCGATTGCGGTTTATCGTATCGCGACATTGCTGCACGCGTTGGTCGATATCCAATGATTGTTAGCAGAATATGGAATCGGTGGGTTCAGGAGGGTAATACGGAACGCCGTGTTGGATCCCAACGGCCTCGTATCACTAGCAGTCGAGATGACAGGCATGTTATCCGCATGGCTGTAACGAATCGTGCAGCCACGTCTCGATCTCTGAGCCAACTGATGGGGACGTTTGCTAGACAACAACCAACTGCACGAACAGTTCGACGACGTTTGCAGCAGCATGGAATATCAGCTCGGAGACCATGGCTGCGGTTACTCTTGACGCTGCATCACAGACAGGAGCGCCTGCGATGGTGTACTCAACGACGAACCTGGGTGCACGAATGGCTAAACGTCATTTTTTCGGATGAATCCAGGTTCTGTTTACAGTATCATGATGGTCGCATCCGTGTTTGGCGACATCGCGCTGAACGCACATTGGAAGCGTGTATTCGGTATCGCCATGCTCGCGTATCGCCCGGCGTGATGGTATGGGGTGCCATTGGTTACACGTCTCGGTCACCTCTTGTTCGCATTGACGGCATTTTGAACAGTGGACGTTACATTTCAGATGTGTTACGACCCGTGGCTCTACCCTTCATTCGATCCCTGCGAAACCCTACATTTCAGCAGGATAATGCACGACCACATGTTGCAGGTCCTGTACGGGCCTTTCTGGATACAGAGAATGTTCGACTGCTGCCCTGGGCAGCACATTCTCCAGATCTCTCACCAACTGAAAACGTCTGGTCAATGGTGGCCGAAGAACTGGCTCGTCACAATACGCCAGTCACTACTCTTGGTGAACTGTGGTATCGTGTTGAAGCTGCATGGGCAGCTGTGCCTGTACACGCCATCCAAGCTCTGTTTGACTCAATGCCCAGGCGTATCAAGACCGTTATTACGGCCAGAGGTGGTTGTTATGGGTACTGATTTCTCAGGATCTATGCACCCAAATTGAAAATGTAATCACAATTCAGTTCTAGTATAATATATTTGTCCAATGAATACCCGTTTACCATCTGTATTTCTTCTTGGTGTAGCAAATTTAATGGCCAGTAGTGTATAAAGCAGGTAGTCATAACGTTCAGGCTCATGAGTGTGTATTATTTTAAAGTTATTTTTCACAGCCTGGATGTAAAAGTCAAATGCCTGGGAGGGAAGGAGACAGTTATTAATTCTTTGAGATACGCCTCGGTGTTCCTTTGTTCTTTCAAAGCTCGTGGACTACTCCTCTGCCGCTCTTATAACACAAAAGCACGCTCGCAGCACAGTACTGGGGTGTAGGATAGGGCTCAGCGTGGAATGGAGTCCTCTAATAGAGACATCGTGGCTGCGGGTCACAGCGGCCTGCTGCTCCGGTAAGAATGCCAGCTAACCGCCGACCCAGTCTCCGCTCTGCCCTGGGACAAATGACGCCGTGCCGCCCCCCGGCACCTGTGGCGTCTACGTCTGTGTCACTGCCACGGCGGCGGCTGTGGCTGTGGAGGCGTTCAGGAGCCCCGCCGCCGGCATTGTATCGAGAGACTGAGCTTTGTTTACGGCGGCAGGCTTTCCCGAGCCAAGTTCTCTACACGACTGTCTCAGAAAATTTTCTTTCTTTCAGGCATTCAGCTGGTTCTCTGTTGGTGGTAAGGAAGCTAAAGTAAAATAAAAAATAATAAAGTGCGGAGAAGAGTCGACCGAACAGCCGTAGTTTGTTAAAAAATGAACCTTCGTTGGCAATGCACTGAAATTGATCACGTTACCGTGAGATACTTTGATGCAAATGCAACACGTATTTAAGCTGCTGCAATATAACTTTTCCTTTCTGTGCTGATGAACCTTCTGAACTTTCTTGAGGAGACCGTCAGTGAGAGGAACATCGTAATTTATTCTACATACAGATAACGAAACGCCGCCATCACGTACTGAAGTCTACGCCACGTACATCAGCCACAGTGTCATCCCCCACCACGTGGCTTTACGCGGATGCGGTACGCAGGGGCATGACGTCAACACACCACTCATCAGACCGGAGCCGACGTTTTAGATCTTAGAGCGGTATCTTTCAATAGGTAGCTCCTCATTTGGCGTCACGAGGCTGAGTGAAGCCCGAACCAGTAGTGCCACCAAGGAAAAATCCTCGACAGTAATGGGAATCGAATTCAAGGCCTCCAGTTGGTACCCATCTTCACTGACCCCTCAGATACAGTGACTGACTTTACATACATATTACTCTGCCAATCATAAAATGTGATACTCTTCTTCAGTATGAAGCCGAATCATCAAGTCAAACTCACACAATATTTGACGGTCCAACAGGCTGTCATCTTCACGCGAGACGCTGCCGTTGTCCTGTCTCGTCGAACTCATGCCATGCTTCTTTTCTCTTTTTCCGTACTGATGTTCCAATTCGCAAAGAAGAGACGGTAGGTAGCGTATTACACTGCTATTCAGCCAATGTTTTACGTGCGTGAAAGATATCTGGAAGACGAAAAATGCAGAAGACAATAGACGACGTTTTAAAATAGAAAGATGCTGGGTGACAATTTTTATGACTTTTCGAACATGTGGGACGATTAGTCAAAATACAGTCACTTACACCGAGCGAGGTGGCGCAGTGGTTAGCACACTGGACTCGCATTCGGGAGGACGACGGTTCAATCCCGCGTCCGGCCATCCTGATTTAGGTTTTCCGTAATTTCCCTAAATCACTCCAGGCAAATGCCGGGATGGTTCCTTTGAAAGGGCACGGCCGACTTCCTTCCCCGTCCTTCCTCAATCCGATGAGACCGATGACCTCGCTGTTTGGTCTCTTCCCCCCATACAATCCAAATCCAATCCAATCCAATCCACAGTCACTTACAATAATTTTAATGCTGATGTGATACGATTGTGATGCTGGTATTGTATGAACTCGTTCACGATGTAGGTGGAATGATGAATATGACTGTGAAGACCTGTGGAACCACAGATAGCACCGAAAGGTCACTGAGACGGAGGGAGGAAAACAGAAGGATGATGTGAGATGGAGCGTTCTGACTGGGGTTGGGAAGGAGGTTATACCTGGGGATGGATTTCATCGTTGGATAGTGGGCGCTGCTAGACGTTCTGGCGTGATAGTATGGATAAGGCATTACGTGTACGGTAGGTCGCATATGGATGAAGTGGTGCGGTGTGTTCCTGTATTAGTGATTACTGTTAGCGGTACTGGGCGCTGGGACCGGATTCTGTAGCTGGTGCGTTGGATCCGCAGGTGTTCTAAGATGAAAGGAAGATGTTAGAAGTCTATGAGCTGGTAAAAGAAGCTAATTGGTGAAGGTAGACGGAATGTAATTTTGGGGGGAGTGCATGGGTTTCTAGGATTCCTAGTGATCTGTAGAATTTAAGGAAGACGGAGATCCAGACGATGTAGGCATAATGTAGTATGGGTCAGATGAGAGATTTACAGATCAGCATACTGCTGGATCAACAAAATCAAAATGAGGATAATGAAGTAGAGTCGAATTAAATCAGGTTATGCTGAGAAAACTAGATTAGGAAACGATAGACTTAAAGCAGCAGATAAGGGCTACTTCGGCAGCATAATAACTGATAATGGCCGAATTACAGAGAATACAAAATGTAGACTGGCAGTGGCATAAACAGCGCTTATGAAGAACAGGAATGTGTTAACATGGAATGTAGATTTGACTGTAAGGAAGTCTTTTCTGAAAGTATTTCTATGGAGCGCAGTCAATATGGAAGTGAAAGTGGACGATAAACAGTTTAACGAGGATGAGAACAGAAGCATTTAAAATGTTGTATTACAGAAAAATGTTGAAGATTAGATGTGTGGATCACATAACTCATAAGGAGGAATTGAACGGAATCGGGGAGAATAGAAATTTATGCAAAACCGGACTAGAAGAATGGATTGGTTGACAGGAAACATTCTGAGACATCAAGGTAGCGACAATTTAGAACTAATGGAAGCGTGGGGGGTAAAAATAGTAATAGGAGACCACCAGATGAATACAGTAAGGAAATTCGGAAGGATACAGGCTGCAGTGGTTATTGGGACATGAAGAGCCTTGCACAGGATAGAGCAGCTTGGAGAGCTGCATCAAACCTGTATTCGGATTGAAGGCGACAACTGTAGTGGTAGTAGGATGTAGACCCCGGGTGCGGCCAGTTAGTAGTAGTTTAAGTTCTTTTAGGCGTTTTCTGACTTTTGTTGGATGATAAGGAGATGAACATTCGATCTTACTTTTTCTCAGAAGTTAGTACTAAATACACTGACAGAAAATACATCTTAACACTAAGAAGAAGTTGTGTGACATAAACGAAAGCTGGTAGGCGTGTTTCTACAGCTGAAAGATGTTGTCCTATTCAAATTTCATCTACTTCTACATCATACTCTGCATGCCATCTAATGGCGTGTGGCGGAGAGTACTTTTGTACCACTATCTGAGTCCTCCAAACGTGTTCCACTCGCGAACAGCGCGTAGGACGAATGATTGTCGGTAAGCCTCCGTATTGGCTCTAATTTCTCGCCTTTTCTCCTCGTCATCATTACGGGAGACGTATGTAGGAGGAAGTAATATATTGTCCGACTCTTCCCGGGAAGTGCTGCCTCGAAATTTCAATGATAAATCTCTCCGTGATGGCCAACGCCTCTCTTGTAACGTCTGCCAATGGAGTTTGTTGAGCATCTCCGTAACGCTCTCGCACCGGCTAAACGGTCCCGTGACGAAACGCGCCGCTCTTCGTTTGATCTTCTCTATCTCCTCTAGCAGTCCTACCTGATGGAGACCCCAGATAGATGAACAATACTCAAGAATCGGTCGAACAAGCGCCTTATAAGCCACTTACTTCGTGGACGAGTTATATTTCCTCAAGATACTTAGTATTAATCTGAGTCTGACATCTGTTTTCCCCACTATTTGTTTTAAGCGGTCCTTCGGCTTAAGGTCGCTTCGTATAGTTACTCCTACATATTTTACGCTAGATACTGCTTCCAGCTGTTTGTCATCAACAGTGTAACTGTACAATAGTGGGATTCTTTTCCTATGTGTGCACGATATGTTACATTTGCGTACTTTCATGGGGCATCTGCCAGAGCCTGCCCCATTCATGAGTTCTCTGGAGGCCATTCTGCAAATCGTTATTACCTTCTGGCGTTGCTACTTTTCTATAGGCAGCCGCGTCATCTGTGCAAATCCTTAAAGAGCATAATCAAGTTTGCTTTAAATGCACCCTGTGGCGGTAGTGAGCCGGCCGGGGTGGCCGACCGGTTCTAGGCGCTGCAGTCTGGAACAGTGTGACCTCTACGGTCGCAGGTTCGAATACTGCCTAGGGCATGGATGTGTGTGATGTCCTTAGGTTAGTTAGGTTTAAGCAGTTCTAAGTTCTAGGGGACTGATGACCTCAACAGTTAAGTCCCATAGTGCTCAGAGCCATTTTGACGGTAGTGAGTGCTAGTTACCTTTGAGACTGGACGGGGTAGTTGATGTTTGTGAAGAACGCTGATAAGGCGACTGAATTTGAGCGAGGTCGTTGTAATAGAGCTATGAGAAGCTGACTGTTCCTTCTGCTATACTACAGAAAGACTTGGCAGGAATGTAGACAACGCAGATGACTACTGGTGGCAGTGACTACGAGAATGTACGGTCAAAAGAGGAGAGGGCTACAGACGGCCACGTGACGCTACCGAGAGTGAAGGCCGCCGTGTCTGACGTATGTGCCGTGTGCATCGTGATGCCTGTACAACACTATACATGCACGTTTGCATACTTGCGCTCAACAAATGGCTCAAATGGCTCTGAGCACTGTGGGACTTAACATCTTAGGTCATCAGTCCCCTAGAACTTAGAACTACTTAAACCTAACTAACCTAAGGACATCACACACATCTACGACCGAGGCAGGATTCGAACCTGCCACCATGGCATTCACACGGTTCCGGACTGAAGCGCCTAGAACCGCTCGGCCACCGCGGCCGGCTGCACTCAACATTCTGGATGTTACACCGGCCATTAATGTACCAGTATTTCACATTCGCAATGGCGCAATTTGAGCTTACATTAACTTGTGGTCTTGTATTGTTAATCACTTAAGTATAGCAATATGTGTAGCACCTGGCACCACAGTGATACAACGAACTGTTACAAATCGCTTACTTCAATGACAGCTCAGAGCCAGACGCTCTGTAGCGTGCATGCCACTGTCCCCAAACTACCACTAGTTGTGACTTCAGTGTTGTCAGGCGAGAGCTCATTGGAGTGCAGGGTTGAGGTCTGTCGTGTTTTCTGATGAAAGCAGTCTCGGTGACAGTGATGGCCGTGTTTTGGTTAGGAGGCCACTTAAGGACCTACAATCAACCTGTCTGCGTACCAGACACACAGGACCTAAACCTGGAGCTATGGTCAGGGATGCGATTTCGTATGACAGCAGTAGCGCTCTCGTGGTTATCTCATGCACCCTGACTGCAGGTTGGTACGTCAATTTGGCGATTCGACCTGTTGTGCTGCCATTCATGAACAGCGTTCAAATGGCTCAAATGGCTCTGAGCACTATGCGACTTAACTTCTGAGGTCATTAGTCGGCTAGAACTTAGAACTAACTAAACCTAACTAACCTAAAGACATCACACACATCCATGCCCGAGGCAGGATTCGAACCTGCGACCGTAGCGGTCGCTCGGCTCCAGACTGTAGCGCCTAGAACCTCACAGCCACTCCGGCCGGCTGAACAGCGTTCCAGGGTGTGTTTTCCAAAAGGATAGCGCTTGCCCACATATCGCTGTTGTAACCCAACATGATCTACAGAGTTTCAGCATGTTGCCTTTGCCTGCTCAGCAACAGATCTCTCTTCAATCGAGCACGTATGGAACATCATCGGACAACAAATGCAACATCATCTACAAACAGCATGAGCCGTCTCAGTGCTGACCGATCAGGTGCAACAAGCATGGAACTCTATTCCACAAACTGATATACGGCATCTGAACAGCACTATAAATGCACCATGCACGTTTACATATTTGCTTTCAACATTGTAGATGTTACTCCGGCCATTAATGTATCAGTATTTCACATTTGCAAGGGCTTACCTCGAGCTTACATAAACTTATGATTTTGTAATGGACTTAAATATGTTACCTAGACAAATGCAGTCCTGTAATTTAATTACTCTGTATTAATTATTTTTTTGGTGTTGCGATTCTTATCGTCAGTGTAACTTGTTATATCACAGGGGTGGGTTGGTTGTAGATGGAGAAGGGGAAATCTGGACGACGGAAATATCGACCAAAGCTGGTGGATTTCACACTGGAGCCAAGACAATAGGCCAAAAGAGTTTACTCTGCGTATGTGCCAAGTTCCGTAGTTCCTGCAGAAGGTGCAAACAGCGCTACCGATGGTAAAGGCAAGCAAAAACGAAGTGTCGATTAGGTGAGTAATCATAAAAATATTCTACCGACTGAGTGAAAAAGATGTGTTTCAAAACAGATTTGCCCAGGCTTCCACGAATTGCTCAGGGGATAGTTTTTGTACCTAATAATAAGATAATCAGCTAACATAATTTAATGGATTCCTTCAGACACAATCCCAGCTACTGGAAATGACAGCAACCATCGCTGTCTCATCAAATTTTACTAGCCGAGTACTTAGCGTTGTCCAGTATGTATTTATTCCACTGTTATACTAGTTCATCTCCTTCCCCTCTCTTTGACAGGATCCTCCTCTCAACTCATCCTGTCTTCTTCTCCTCACCCTCTCGAGGTTTATTCCCCCTACCCCGCTCTCTGTCCAATATCCTTCTCTCTCTTACTTATGTCCATCTCCTCCTCCCCTTTTCTGTCTATCCAGTTCATCTTCCCTCTGTTCTCATCTCACCCCCACATCAACAGAATGTTTCAGATTCTTATCCCCACAGTATTTACAATATTTACAGACTGTAGGTAACACGTGTACCAAGTTTGGTTGCAATCCATCAAAGGGTTTAGGTGCAGCATCGTACCACGGTTTTGTTCGCGTACGGCCTTGTCACATATATTTAATGTCTTTCACTCATATCTGTCCATTTTTTCCATTTGTATCTATAACTAATTTCGCCCTGCAGTTTCGTTCACACAGCTCATTGTTTATCACGTCATGTCTCTGAACTATGTATCGTACAACGATATAATTTTTCTAGTACATCCAGTGGCATATGTGGATATGTGGATAGTGTCTGCGAAATATGTTACGCCAGCCAGTAGTGCAGAAGTATTAAATTAAAACTTCATGCCTGATACGGCAGTTTTACTTCATGGACACGGAAAATGTAGTAAGCGGTAACTTTTTTTTCTTTTCATGATTTTGCGGTGGCTGTCAGCGAGAAGAAATCCCGTGAGTGTTTGAAGTTATGCCTGAGGTTTGTTGCATGTCACTGAGTGTTCCCATTCTCAAATACTGGGTGATCTGTGCATCGTGAAGTACTTTATTTTTCCACTCCCCTCCCCGCCCCTCCCCCCTTACAGTTATTCTTTTCAGACAGTATGTGATAAGTCTGCCAAGTTTGGGTGAAATCGATCCAATGTTTTGGGAGGAGATGTGGACCTCACCTACATACATATATACATACATACACACATAAATACATCCAATTGTATTACATGTATAGATTACGAGTCCCTAGCATAAGCAAAGCACTGCCAATGCGGATTTTTCTGGTTGTTATAATGCTGTGTGGCGTAGACGTAGGAATACTTTGAGATATCTATTCTTCACCATTGTAGAATACTATTAAGGACTGGAATACTGTTGAGTGCAAATATGTGGAATGTTAAGTCTCAAGTGTTTCTGCATACAAAAGTACGCATCGTATTATCTATATACAGGAAATGAAATCCTAAATTTGCAGATATATTTTTGTGTCTACAACTATTATGTTGCTTTCGAACAAGAGAAATCACGATTTTCAGTGATATGGAAAAGCTTGTATCAAAGGAAACATGAAACTCAGAAATTACTGCAACGTAAATTACTGTGGTTTCTGCTAATATAAATCTTGTTTGACTATTCTGTAAGACACTAATACGTGCCGTGTGCTATAGTAAACCTTTTTCTACTGTTTCTTCAGTCATTTGGTTACTTTTTGTTCTTGATGAAGTCTGAAGTTCATTTACTGGATCCCCTGTGAAGTGTTGGCAGAAGAGCCAATACCGTGTTGCTAGAGGAGGCCGAAATGCACGCTTTTAAGCTCACGCAGATTGGCGTGAGGTCTGGAACAGTTAAGGGAATTAATAGTAGCAAGTAAAGTACGTAGTTGATGTAATACTTAACTTTAATCCATAATTGGTGAACATTGGTCTGACGGTACAGGCATCACAAGTTAAATATCTATTGATAATGGCGCCTTGCTAGGTCGTAGCAAATGACGTAGATGAAGGCTATGCTAACTATCGTCTCGGCAAATGAGAGCGTATTTGTCAGTGAACCTTTCCTAGCAAAGTCGGCTGTACAACTGGGGCGAGTGCTAGGAAGTCTCTCTAGACCTGCCGTGTGGCGGCGCTCGGTCTGCAATCACTGACAGTGGCGACACGCGGGTCCGACGTATACTACCGGACCGCGGCCGATTTAAAGGCTACCACCTAGCAAGTGTGGTGTCTGGCGGTGACACCACACCCTGATTGTTCATCTCATTATTAAATACACTCAAATTTATTATGGTATACGTATTTGTTCGTGCAACAAAGTATCTTATTAAGTATCCCAATGCGAGACTATTGAGTACTTATGAGTTACAGTGGGGTACATAGGGACAACGTTAAATCTGTATCGATTCTTCTGTTTGTATGACAGTTTCAGCACTGTGTTATGTGTGCATGAACCCATAAATATATTAAAACACATGTAGGTACCTTTTTACCATGCACTGTTCTAACGGTGTAGGCCATACATTCAGGAAGTATAAAAAGTAGCCAGCCGTAGTGGTCGAAGGTTCTAGGCGCTACAGTCTGGAACAGCGTGACCACTACGGTCGCAGGTTCGAATCCTGCCTCGGGCATGGATGTGTGTGATGTCCTTAGGTTAGTTAGGTTTAAGTAGTTCTAAGTTCTAGGGGACTGATGACCTCAGCAGTTAAGTCCCATAGTGCTCAGAGCCATTTGAACCATTTATAAAAAGTAATATCGTAATTAGTAGGTTCAGCGGAATTTTGAGTAACACAAAACAGGGTAGGAACTTAAAAAAAAAAAACGAACAGGGAAAAGAGAAGAAAAGGATTGAGGGAAATGAAACAATATGTATTTGAAAACACCTGATATCCTCACATATACGATATAATCCATCCCGCTAGTAACTACCCGGATGTAAGTTGAAGCTCGTTGCAACAAGGGGAAACTGCAGAATAGGTAACGAAGTGAGTGACTTACCTTTGTCCAACTGCTGGAGGAGGGCGGAACCGGCGCAGCGTCCCACGGCTGCCAACATTGCGGCCCAGAATGCAGCAGCTAGGAAGCGCGTGGGAATTCCCCACGCCCTCGCTGGCATGGTCCGGCTGCCAGGCACCATCTTCAGTTCTGCAACACAAGCCACTGAACTCAGCCATAGATGCGGTGGAGGGGGGGGGAGGTGATGCAGACCGAGACTGTTTCGCTAATTTGACAGCAGGAATGGAAAAGTTGAAGCGTCTGAGCCATTGTGGGTGACACAGTAATGCTTTCCAAAGCGGTGTTTATATACTATTACACAAATACCTTATACATCTATGACAAATACATTGCAAACTACTGTAAAATGCATGGCGGATTGATAGCAGAAACGGGCGAGTACGAGACTAATTTTGAGCGTTGCATACCTTAGAAATCGAGGCATCGCTGTTATGTGAGTGCTATAATGACTTCCTCGTTTCCCGTAGCAGTTCTGCGTGTATGAAGAGTCTGAGAATATTGGAGCTGCGATAGCTTTCTGCTCATCGACTGTTTCTGCCTTACTGAAGCCTGTACATCTACATCTACATCTACATTTATACTCCGCAAGCCGCCCAACGGTGTGTGGCGGAGGGCACTTTACGTGCCACTGTCATTACCTCCCTTTCCTGTTCCAGTCGCGTGTGGCTCGCAGGAAGAACGACTCCCGGAAAGCCTCCGTGCGCGCTCGAATCTCTCTAATTTTACATTCGTGAGCTCCTCGGGAGGTATAAGTAGGGGGAGCAATACATTCGATACCTCATCCAGAAACGCACCCTCTCGAAACCCGGACAGCAAGCTACACCGCGATGCAGAGCGCCTCTCTTGCAGAGTCTGCCACTTGCGTTTGCTAAACATCTCCGTAACGCTATCACGCTTACTAAATAACCCTGTGACGAAACGCGCCGCTCTTCTTTGGATCTTCTCTATCCCTTATGTCAACCCGACCTGGTACGGATCCCACACTGATGAGCAATACTCAAATATAGGTCGAATGAGTGCTTTGTGAACCACCTCCTTTGTTGATGGACTACATTTTCTAAGGATTCTCCCAATGAATCTCAACCTGGCACCCACCTTACCAACAATTAATTTTATATGATCATTCCATTTCAAATCGTTCCGTACGCATACTCCCAGATATTTTACAGAAGTAACTGCTACCAGTGTTTGTTCCGCTATCATATAATCATACCATAAAGGATCCTTCTTTCTATGTATTCGCAATACATTACATTTGTCTATGTTAAGGGTCAGTTACCTCTCCGTGCACCAAGTGCCTATACGCTGCAGATATTCCTGCATTTCGCTGCAATTTTCTAATGCTGCAACTTCTCTGTATACTGCAGCATCCTCCGCGAAAAGCCGCATGTAACTTCCGACACTATCTACTGTAGGGGTGTAAAGCAAGGCGTGACTTAATTTGGAAACTGAATGCACGATCTCGCTGTTGGAAAGTAGCTCTAACGCACCGACGGCGAAGTAAGCGACTGTAGGGATCAGACGGCCTGTGATGAGGCTGTGTTTCTTGAGGGTGTGGAAGTTGTAAGACGAAAATAAAGTGTTTCAGTGTACGCGAATGCAAATGTGCCCTATAGCAGGAAGTGTGATGTCTGGAAAAAGTTCGCTGCTGTAGTCCACCCCTCAGACGAAGAACATACGAAGTATGTCGAATACAAACGAATTGGTTGTATTCTTGGTTATTCGACCTCCATCTTGAGAAAACATAAGCGCTCTGCCAGAACAGGATACAGAGTAACGTCGTTGTTACGTCCCTGTGACCAGCAAGGGCGCTATTTGACTAATCTTTTCGCAATGACAACAGGCTTTCACTGGCTTGGCGAGTTGTAGCTTATAATTCAATTCTGTAAATCTTTAGAAGAGTAATGTGTAAGTTTATTTTAGTATTTAATCACCATTAGAGAATACACTTCATCCTCGTGACCTGTTTTCTTGTACTGTCGTCAAAGACTTCGAGACGTGTCGAAAGTGTGAATGTCACTGTAACACTTAGATGTTCTCTCAACAGATATTAAATATTAAAATAAATTTCCAGTAGTTTCGAATGTACACTTTGTAACGTTGTTACTTCAATTTGCTATGAAAGCGGTACTGATGGACAATAAAAGCGGTTTAAAAGCTGTGAGCTGTCTGGGGAAGTTAACCTTGCATTATTGAGCAACTGTTTTACCAGGTATCCAGTCTAGCTTACCAAATTCCCAACCAGACTAACATTAATTATAATCTTTTAATAGTCGTACGGCAACAAGAGAATTTAAATACAAGAAATAAATCAGTTTATATTTGGAAATTTATTTTAACATTGATCATTGAAATTTCAGCATATTAAACTTGATTCCTAACTAAACTGGTGCCTTATTTAGGATTGTGAAAATGTGAGATTGTAATCTTACAGAACACATCAATTATGGAGCCAAGATTGGGAGACTGCATACAACACTGCATTCATAAAACAACACACAAAGAACGTTGAAACATATGCAACAGAAAATTAACCACTACCAACCGATTCAATTTTCACCCAAAGAAGTTACGTTCGTAGCACAATCCTGTCCGTCATGTAATTACCACACACTGTTATACTAAATTCATATTAATTCTTTGTGAAATCTTCGCGAAAAGAATAGCTGAGGGCTACTTTGATGATTACATCTATGCTTCACGTGGTCAACTTGGTTTACACAAAGAGTGTAACTCCACAATAATTTTGATAATTAAAATAAATTAGATCGAAAAGCAATTTAGAAAACAAAAACCTCGAACTGGTTACTATCGTCTTACTATTAACCTGATGGGTCAAACAATTGTATAAGCACGTGGTACTGGTTTCACAAAGTACACCCCACGTGGGTTGAACATAAAGAAAAGTTGCTATATTGAAAATTATTGTCAAGACGAGACGTTATAATCTCACGCACATTCGCATTTAAGATTGATGAACTTAGTTAGAGTTACTGATCAACACGTGGTTCCACTTTACTCACAAAGTAGTGACAAAGCAACTACCGGAGTATATTCTGAACTTCACACGAGAATTACACTGCGCTGCAATTTAAGATAAGATTAGATATTTTAGAGCTAAACCTGAAATAAAGGTGATTAAATTTTTAGTTAAGCTGAAGTTAAGAAATCCATTGTCCTACGGACTTAGCAGAGACGCGCTTAGCCGGAGATCTTACCACTTCAGACGCTCGCCACGGACAGACTGCCGTGGTTCCTACCTGAGGGGTGCCTCACAAATACAAACGGAAGTGACCAGAGAGGCTGCTTCCTATACCAACATGACAAGGGACGGGCAGGACCATACTAAGGATGGAAACCTCTTTGCTTTGAGAAAGCGTAGCTACCTGTTCCGACGTTGGTCCTACTGTTCTCTAGCAGACAGGCTTGTCTGCTACCCTCAAGCATGCACTAGAAATACATTTGCTCATTCATCCTCTCACACAGAAGGGAAGGGGGATGACAGTATCTTATCATATACAGTATACAAAAGAAAGCGGATGTAGGTTCCGTATGAGACTGTGTGACATGAATTACATATAAACTGTGTTTTAAAGTGTAGTAGTGTGACAGATCGTTCTTGTTTATGTGTAAAAGTAACACGTTCCACTACTCAGTCTCCTCCCAGATAGTCAGAAACGCCACAGTAAATTTAGAAGAGGAATTTATGCCGTAAATGACAACAGATGTAAGAAATTAAATATGAAAGGAATCCAACAGAGACCTTTCAACTTGCATAAAACATATATACATACATGCATAATATTATATAGAGGTGATGACATATACAGGGAGAAGAAAAAATGCCGCATTTGGAGGTCGGCATGCGATTTCTCATCCCAGTTCAAGACAAAAGTGTATGTAGCAAAACCTAGTCCCGCCAAAAGATATACTAGGAATGAGATTTACAAAATGAGGCTCTGGCAGCGCTGTAACTGCGTGCAGCGTGCCCAAGAATAGGTAGCATGAACTTTGCGCCGTGTCGAAACTGTCCCATTAGCTCAGTAAGTAGTTGGCACGGTAGCTCAGCTTGTTCGGTCAGAGGGTTAGTTGCCCTCGGGTGAATGGATCACCGATGAACTTGAACGGGGGTCATGGGACGTCCGCCCCGAACAATTGCAACGAACAATAACGAACAACATGAGACCAACAACAACAAGAAAAAAAAAAAGTAAGATGAGGCAATGCAGTGGGCAACGGATATGCTGACTCGCCGATGTCCGATTCGCGTACGCTGCAAACTTCTTTTGGTTTTTACAGTTGAAGCTTCAAATTGCATCCAATTTATACAGGGTGTTACAAAAAGGTACGGCAAAACTTTCAGGAAACATTCCTCACACACAAATAAAGAAAAGATGTCATGTGGACATGTGTCCGGAAACGCTTAATTTCCATGTTAGAGCTCATTTTAGTTTGTTCTTCCACCTACGCTCAATGGAGCACGTTATCATGATTTCATACGGGATACTCTACCTGTGCTGCTAGAACATGTGCCTTTACAAGTACGACACAACATGTGGTTCATGCACGATGGAGCTCCTGCACATTTCAGTCGAAGTGTTCGTACGCTGCTCAACAACAGATTCGGTGACGGATCAATTCCATGGCCTCCACGCTCTCCTGACCTCAACCCTCTTGACTTTCATTTACGGGGGCATTTGAAAGCTCTTGTCTACGCAACCCCGGTACCAAATGTAGAGACTCTTCGTGCTCGTATTGTGGACGGCTGTGATTCAATACGCCATTCTCCGGGACTGCCTCAGCGCATCAGGGATTCCATGCGACGGAGGGTGGTTGCAGGTATCCTTGCTAACGGAGGACATTTTGAACATTTCCTGTAACAAAGTGTTTGAAGTCACGCTGGTACGTTCTGTTGCTGTGTGTTTCCATTCCATGATTAATGTGATTTGAAGAGAAGTAATAAAATGAGCTCTAACATGGAAAGTAAGCGTTTCTGGACACACGTCCACATAACATATTTTCTTTCTTTGTGTGTGAGGAATGTTTGCTGAAAGTTTGGCCGTACCTTTTTGTAACACCCTGTATTTCCACAGTGGGGTGTCTTGTGTATTTGTTTCTTTTACTGTTACCTTTATTTAAACATTAAAACGTAACTTGATCCTTTTACAGATGGAAACGACCACTTTGTTTCGTCCGTGACAAAAAGTAAGCTAATAGAAAATAACAGTGGATACAGTAACATTGTCTGTGTCCAATGAGGTATAAAAAACACAACAGGTAGGCTACAAGAGGTTCCACATTATGCTATACACAATGATACTGTACTTTTGACGTCCAGGTTTATCTTAACAAAGCAGTAGCTAAACATAAGACCACCTTTCATTTTAGAGGAGATGCCAATGCGACAACCTTGCATATACAAACACTTCTCCACTCGTTGGATGATACTTTGCTGGACCCAACGCAACACATCTGCATCTACCATTGCTGAAGCAGCATACACGCAAGCCATTAGGTCTCGTACTCGCACGTGCATGGATGGAATTATATAAACTTGTTCTTTGAAGTGTCGCAACAAATAAAACTCTAGTGGATTTAGGGTCTGGGAAAGGGGGGGCCAAAACCTGAGACCTCAACGACCAAACCATTTTCCTGAAAAAGCTTCATTTAAATAGTTACGCACATTCATTCTAAAATGTGGCGGTGTGCCATCATTCTGAATTCATAGCTGTTGCTGGACGCCCAGTGGAAAATTTTCTAATGCATCAAAAAAAGTATTGCTATGAAACGAACGATACAGGGGCGCATTCAGCTAGTCCAGCAGCAGGTAAGGGTCCAAAAGCATTCCTCCCGCGATTGTAGCCCGCTGGTTCATGCCAAAGCGTGCCTGAAACCCACGTTCAGGGGTGACATTTGGAATGTTGTCCAACCAATAACAGCTGTTGTGGAAGTTGAAGATAAATTCGCGAGTGAATCTAGATTAGCCAGTCCATATCACATTACTTATAAAATGTTTGTTGTCTTACACTTGGTGCACAAACCATTCACAAAACTGTACTCGTCGAATGCGGTCTTCTGGCCGCTGGAGTGAAGTTAATGTGTAATGACAACGATGCAGTTATTCATCGTGTAACAATCCAACAACCAATCTTTGAGATATCTGGAGGTTCCTTGCAGTATCATGGGCACTTCGCCGAGGTGACTGGTGAACGATTTCGAGAATCACGTCTTCTGTCTATGGAGTACATCTAGTCCTCGAACGACCTCTGTCTATCATTTGTGGCTGGTTTCCCAAAAACGTTGCTCCAGGTGACGAAAAACATTCCTATCAGGAAGGCGCCTATGAAGGTACAGTGCAGTATACGCACGAGCAACAGTAGCAGCTTGGTTATCAGATGCACCAGCACCAAAAGCATCTCGAAGTATTCACTGCTTGTGTACTCCATCGGAGAAGCCGCCATACATGAACTTCACATGACCAGTTATGGTTGCGCACTGCACGTTTAATACATACGTGCACGCAGTTTAATGGTTCCCACTCCCATGTAATGGGCTTTGTGATCAAATGATGTCCCAGTCATAAACTAAGAGAACTGAAAAACCATCGTCTATAAATAAATAAATAAAATAAAAAAAAACGAGAATTTTTTTAAATCTGATTTTCTTCGTTATTGTTCGTTGCATTCGCTCGGGGCGGAAGTCCCATGACATCCGTTCAAGTTCATTGTTGATCCATTTAATGAGTTTATTTATTTATTTATTTTTACAGAGGGTAACTAACCCTCTGTGCGAACATGCTGAGCTACCGTGCCGGCTGGGATTCGAACCATGGCTCCATGACAGATGAGAGTTTGTTGTTCCAGCAGTCTACTCAGTGAGCTACGACAGCTGGGATGGTAGTGCGGGGGCATCCTGATGTGTTGCACGATGTGACAGTGTTGCCAATCCCTCGTTTTCACACATTTTTCTAAATGCATCCGATCTGATTTTGCTAGATAAACTAGTGCCTTGAACGTGGATGACGAATTGCATGCCTATCTCCGAGTGCAACATTTTTCTTCACCCTGAATACATACATTTTTACATAGATATATATTTACGCATAAATATATGACATAGATATGTATATACATATACTGACATATGTACGTGCACACACACACACACACACACACACACACACACACACACAGACACACAGACACAGACACAGACACAGACACAGACACACACACACACACACACACACACACACACACACACACACACACACACACACATATATATATAGTGGAATAAAATGTGTTATACAGACATGGGCTCTGAAGCGCTTCCTTTCCATGTTAGAGCTTACTCATCAGAAAGACACAGAAACAGCACACACCAGCGTCACATAAAACGTTTTCTTATATGAAATGTTCAAAATACCCTGTTGGTTACGTTTGGTTAGAATTTACAATCAGTTGTAATTCGTAAATTCACCACCAACGTTTGTTGCTCCACTGAAACGAAGGTAATATTGACATTGCTTGAGTTGAAATGCGGCTAACCTCATTGTCTACTAACATCAAATACGCAGCATCAGCTCTTTAGCGTTCATCACGGACTGTACAAGCTCTTGGAACAAACTATTTAGTGTCCGTCACGGACTTAGTTTCCAGTACAGTGAAGTGGAATTATACTCAAATGTGGATTTCGCAGATGCCCATTTGCTGTACGGATTATCAGATGGTAATCATCTACCACTAAAAGTTGGTATTGGGAGAGGGGCTGGAGGAGGCCTAGAAGGAAGAGGACATCTCAGGTGAAGGCAGAACTACTTCGTGCAGTTGATGACCAACCTAGCGTCAGTGTAAGACAATCAACTGCAACAAGTAATGTTGACCACATGAGTGTACGGAGAGCGGTGCATGAGAACTTGCTGTACCTGTACCATGTACAGCACGTGCACGCACTATCAGCTGCTTGTTTTCATGCACGGGTGCACCTCTGTGTACCTCAACAATGTTTCAACCCTCACTTTAGTGCAAATGTGCTGCTCCCGGATGACGCACCGTTTCAACGTGTGGTCAAGTTCTTAGTTTTCGCAATTAGTAGGCATGGGCTGTCGAGAACTATCAGAAAATCTTTGCTGCTGACGTGACTGCACAATTTCCTGTCAGCTTTTGAGCTGCCATTGTCGGTGTCTATTTGTTAGGGACTCATGTGCTTCAACCCAGGCTCCATGGAGGAACTTATGCTTTCTTAGAGAATACTCGTCCTATTCATATAGAACATGAGCGTTTACAAGTGCGTCGGTACATGTATTTCACCAACGATAGGGCTCCTCCTCATTTCAGAGTTAATGTTTGTATGTTCGCAGGCTTCTAAATAACAGAATACATGGTAGATGGATAGGTTAGTAGTGGACCAACTCGTTGGCGTTCACGTTCTCCAGACTTAAACCCACTATACTATTATTTGTCGGGGATGAGGGGGGCGATCTGAAAGCTCTTGTTTATGTCTTTTGAACATTTCATTTAGGAAGCGTTTCATACCATGCTGATACGTTCTTTTCTTGCGTTTTCCCATGATCAATGTGATTATGAAAAGAAGTAAAAACTGAGATCTAACATGTAAATAAAATGTGTCCATATAACATATCCTCTTCCTCTATGTGTGAGGACTCTTTCCTAAAAGTTTGCCCATACATTTTCATTACAAGCTATATACATCCATACATACATACATGCATAGACAGATATGTATAGAGACACACATAGACAAATACATACACACATAGACAAATGCTCTCTCTCTCTCTCACACACACACACACACACACACACACACACACACACACACACACGGACACACACAACTTGGATCCATCAGGTCAATTTTTTTTTTTTTTTTTGTCATCATTCTACTGACTGGTTTGATGCGGCCCGCCACGAATTCCTTTCCTGTGCTAACCTCTTCATCTCAGAGTAGCACTTGCAACTTACGTCCTCAATTATTTGCTTGACGTATTCCAATCTCTGTCTTCCTCTACAGTTTTTGCCCTCTACAGCTCCCTCTAGAACCATGGAAGTCATTCCCTCATGTCTTAGCAGATGACCTATCATCCTGTCCCTTCTCCTTATCAGTGTTTTCCACATATTCCTTTCCTCTCCGATTCTGCGTAGAACCTCCTCATTCCTTATCTTATCAGTCCACCTAATTTTCAACATTCGTCTAGAGCACCACATCTCAAATGCTTCGATTCTCTTCTGTTCCGGTTTTCCCACAGTCCATGTTTCACTACCATACAATGCTGCACTCCAGACGTACATCCTCAGAAATTTCTTCCAAAATTTAAGGCCGGTATTTGATATTAGTAGACTTCTCTTGGCCAGAAATGCCTTTTTTGCCATAGCGAGTCTGCTTTTGATGTCCTCCTTGCTCCGTCCGTCATTGGTTATTTTACTGCCTAGGTAGCAGAATTCCTTAACTTCATTGACTTCGTGACCATCAATCCTGATGTTAAGTTTCTCGCTGTTCTCATTTCTACTACTTCTCATTACCTTCGTCTTTCTCCGATTTACTCTCAAACCATACTGTGTACTCATTAGTCTGTTCATTCCGTTCAGCAGATCATTTAATTCTTCTTCACTTTCACTCAGGATAACAATGTCATCAGCGAATCGTATCATTGATATCCTTTCACCTTGTATTTTAATTCCACTCCTGAACCTTTCTTTTATTTTCATCATTGCTTCCTCGATGTACAGATTGAAGAGTAGGGGCGAAAAACTACAGCCTTGTCTTACACCCTTCTTAATACGAGCACTTCGTTCTTGATCGTCCACTCATATTATTCCCTCTTGGTTGTTGTACATATTGTATATGACCCGTCTCTCCCTATAGCTTACCCCTGCTGTTTTCAGAATCTCGAACAGCTTGCACCATTTTATATTGTCGAACGCTTTTTCCAGGTCGACAAATCCTATGAAAGTGTCTTGATTTTTCTTAAGCCTTGCTACCACTATTAGCCGTAACGTCAGAATTGCCTCTCTCGTCCATTTACTTTTCCTAAAGCCAAACTGATCGTCACCTAGCGCATTCTCAATTTTCTTTTCCATTCTTCTGTATATTATTCTTGTAAGCACCTACGATGCATGAGCTGTTAAGCTGATTGTGCGATAATTCTCGCACTTGTCAGCTCTTGCCGTCTTCGGAATTGTGTGAATGATGCTTTTCCGGATGTCAGATGGTATATCGCCAGACTCATATATTCTACACACCAACGTGAATAGTCGTTTTGTTGGCACTTCCCCCAATGATTTTAGAAATTCTGATGGAATGTTATCTATCCCTTCTGCCTTATTTGACCGTAAGACCTCCAAAGCTCATTTAAATTCCGATTCTAATACTGGATCCTCTATCTCTTCTAAATCGTCTCCTGTTTCTTCTTCTATCACATCAGACAAATCTTCACCCTCATAGAGGCTTCCAATGTATTCTTCCCACCTATCTGCTCTCTCCTCTGCATTTAACAGTGGAATTCCCGTTGCACTCTTAATGTTACCACCGTTGCTTTTAATGTCACCAAAGTTTGTTTTGACTTTCCTGTATGCTGAGTCTGTCCCTCCGACAATTATATCCTTTTCGATGTCTTCACATTTTTCCTGCAGCCATTTCGTCTTAGCTTCCCCGCACTTCCTATTTATTTCATTCGTCAGCGATTTGTATTTCTGTATTCCTGATTTTCCCGGAACATGTTTGTACTTCCTCCTTTCATCAATGAACTTAAGTATTTCTTCTGTTACCCATGGTTTCTTCGCAGCTACCTTCTTTGTACCTATGTTTTCCTTCCCAACTTCTGTGATGGCCCTTTTTAGAGATGTCCATTTCTCTTCAACCGTACTGCCTACCGCGCTATTCCTTATTGCTGTATCTATAGCGTTAGAGAACTTCAAACGTATCTCGTCACTCCTTAGTACTTCTGTATCCCACTTCCTTGCGTATTGATTCTTCCTGACTAATGTCTTGAACTTCAGCCTACTCTTCATCACTACTATATTGTGATCTGAGTCTATATCTGCTCCTGGGTACGCCTTACAATCCAGTATCTGATTTCGGAATCTCTGTCTGACCATGATGTAATCTAATTGAAATCTTCCCGTATCTCCCGGCCTTTTCCAAGTATACCTCCTCCTCTTGTGATTCTTTAACAGGGTATTCGCTATTACTAGCTGACACTTGTTACAGAACTCAATTAGTCTTTCTCCTCTTTCGTTCCTTGTACCAAGCCCACATTCTCCTGTAACCTTTTCTTCTACTCCTTCCCCTACAACTGCATTCCAGTCGCCCATGACTATTAGATTTTCATCCTCCTTTACATACTGCATTACCCTTTCAATATCCTCATACACTTTCTCTATCTGTTCATCTTCAGCTTGCGACGTCGGCATGTATACCTGAACTATCGTTGTCTGTGTTGGTCTGCTGTCGATTCTGATTAGAACAACCCGTTCACTGAACTGTTCACAGTAACACACCCTCTGCCCTACCTTCCTATTCGTAACGAATCGTACACCTGTTATACCATTTTCTGCTGCTGTTGATATTACCCGATACTCATCTGACCAGAAATTCTTGTCTTCCTTCCACTTCACTTCACTGACCCCTACTATATCTAGATTGAGCCTTTGCATTTCCCTTTTCAGATTTTCTAGTTTCCCTACCACGTTCAAGCTTCTGACATTCCACGCCCCGACTCGTAGAACGTTATCCTTTCGTTGATTATTCAATCTTTTTCACGTGGTAACCTCCCCCTTGGCAGTCCCCTCCCGGAGATCCGAATGGGGGACTATTCCGGAATCTTTTGCCAATGGAGAGATCATCATGACACTTCTTCAAATACAGGCCACATGTCCTGTGGGTTCACGTTACGTGTCTTTAATGCAGTGGTTTCCATTGCCTTCTGCATCCTCATGTCGTTGATCATTGCTGATTCTTCCGCCTTTAGGGGCAATTTCCCACCCCTAGGACAAGAGAGTGCCCTGAACCTCTATCCGCTCCTCCGCCCTCTTTGACAAGGCGGTTGGCAGAATGAGGCTGACTTCTTATGCCGGAAGTCTTCGGCCACCAATGCTGATTATTTATCAAAATTTTGGCAGTGGCGGGGATCGATCCCGGGAACAAAGACGCTTTGATTATGAATCAAAGACGCTATCCCTAGACCACGGGTCAAATAATACTTAGAAATGGCTCATTTAAGCCCATTAGACATATTAAACAGAAACTCATACAGGAAAAATAGCAAATGGGAAATAGTGCCAAAGAATGGAGTCACCACCAGACTTGGGAAAAAGAGAACTGAACAAAGAAAAAGAATTCGCAGAGAAAAAAGTGAGAGCTGAAAAGCATGAACACTCCGATGATTGGAACATAATAGGTTTGGATGGTCTGCTAGCGTCCAAATGCATGCTAGGGCCCACATGCAGCTGATATATACATCAATTAACTGGTATATAATAATCGCCAAGCCCAACAGTCGCTAATGTAGCCGCGAGACCTGGTTACAAATGGCTATAATTAAGCTTTTGCTACCTCAGCGGGTGTAGATGGAAAGCTATTTACAATATGGGTACACAACGATGATGATGATTGCTTTGTGGGGCGCTCAACTGAACGCCTATCAGCGCCCGTACAAATTCCCAACCTTTGCTCAGTGCAATCTCGCCACTTTTCATGAATGATGATGAAATGATGAGGACAACACAAACACCCAGTCATCTCGAGGCGCGAAAATCCCTGCCCCCCCCCCCCCCCCCCCCGGATCGAACCCGGAACCCCGTGCTCGGGAACTTTATTGGAGTGATGTTCAGACTTGTGCTGCAGGATTTGCGTTGTATTGTTAATGTCATCTGTCGTCATTATGTAACTATACCGGTACGGCGGTGCAGGGCTCAAACACATGCAGCAGTGTGCATTACAGTTGCACATAGTCAACAAGGGTCTGAAATAGGTGGCCAAGGCTTTACCTATAAAACTGTTTTGTCAAAACAACGGCTATAATTCTGCCGCTCTTCGCGAGTATCGACGTCCTTTTCCCGCACCGGGGTTGAAGAACATGATTCGGAAGTTCCAGTTAACTGGCGATTTGTGAGTTGCTTCTGGAAGCAGTGGACGAGCTGTGTCTCCACACGGTCCACCGTTGTTACGGGCAGCAATAGGGCAAAGTCTAATGCCGTTCCAGTCTGTCGTGGACGCAGATGATCGTCCCATTCGCAAACGTTTGTAGCCGGAACATAATCATGTTACGCAATGAACAAACGTTGTCCTCTCATGTGGAAATTGAAATGTGTCCCTTTCAATGGTTTGTTCGTTGTTTCTTTTTTGCATATCTTTGAAAATGTTTTAACGAAGTTTTCTGTCCTACGACCACTCCATTTTCACAAGGGACCTCTCAAGTAGTGAAAGTTTAATCATAACCACCGTCTACCTGAGAACTAGTGTACTACGCTAGTAGAGTCCGCTTTAATCCTGAAGACTTACGGGACGAGTTCACTGCTGACTGCGCAGCGGCGGAGACTCACGAGTGGAGTCTGCGGGCGTACGAAGACGGCGAGTTTTGAGATGACGTCATACAACCCGCTGGCGAGTTTAAAGTGAGTATATGGAGCTCGTGTCTGATCTCCAATGACGGAGGGTGCTTTTATTATAGTAACATCTTAGGCGTCATCTCTCCTTACATTCACAGACTGAATGTGGAAGGAATGTGTGGTCATATGCCTCTGTGTGAGTTGTTAATAGTTACATTTTATTTTCACATTCTTCCTGGAATGATTTGTAGAGACCATCGTAAGATACGTAATTCCATCTTAACAGGTACACATACCATTATCTTCTAAACTTTCACGATTAACAAGGTGTCTTCCTTTATCTGTCAGTTCACAATTTAATACCATCAGAAACGTAATCGTAGTTTAATAACAAATCTGCATAGAGTAGCTGCAAAGCATGCTTAATATCTTGAAGACAAAACATGTGCAGTTAGTTAAAAATCGTAGTGATAGATTTAACAGGACCTTTTACTGTACCAGAGCAGCAGTTCCACGTTCAATGCCAGTAAGCAATAAATAACTTCACTTGAAATGACTATTGAAAATAGATTTCTAAACACTGAAATACGCATGCGATATGAAACTGGGACAACCAGATATGATATATCTAACAAGGGAAACTCCCTGTCGCACCCCCCTCAGATTTAATGGTAAGAGGGCCTAATGGTCAGCCCTTCGAAAACGGAACACAGATCAAGCATGAATACAGGAAGAATGTGTACTGAACTGTGAAAAAAAAAAATGTAAAATAGGATCAGTGAATGCTCCAAGGACGAGTTATGCAGTATAGAAGAGCACGGTAAAGCAATGTTGACGTGTTTAAGTGACGGCACGGTAGCTCAGTGCGTTCGGTCAGAGGTTTAGCTCAATTGTGTAATAACTAAACTGAGTGAATGGATCAGCGAAGAACCTTTAGCGGTTGTCATGGGATGTCCCTTCCGTCCTCCCCCCCCCCCCCCTCCCGCCCCCTCTCCGAACAACAAATGCACCCGACAATAACGAACATAATGAGATATCCTACCCCCATGAACCATGGACCTTGCCCCTATTTGGATCTCCGGGCGGGGACTACTCAAGATGATGTCGTTATCAGGAGAAAGAAAACTGGCGTTCTACGGATCGGAGCGTGGAATGTCAGATCCCTTAATCGGGCAGGTAGGTTAGAATATTTAAAAAGGGAAATGGATAGGTTAAAGTTAGATATAGTGGGAATTAGTGAAGTTCGGTGGCAGGAGGAACAAGACTTCTGGTCAGGTGACTACAGGGGTATAAACACAAAATCAAATAGGGGTAATGCAGGAGTAGGTTTAATAACGAATAGGAAAATAGGAATGCGGGTAAGCTACTACAAACAGCATAGTGGACGCATTATTGTGGCCAAGATAGATACGAAGCCCACACCTACTACAGTAGTAAAAGTTTATATGCCAACTAGCTCTGCAGATGACGAAGAAATTGATGAAATGTATGATGAAATAAAAGAAATTATTCAGATAGTGAAGGGTGACGATGATTTAATAGTCATGGGGGACTGGAATTCGGTAGTAGGAAAAGGGAGAGATGGAAACGTAGTAGGTGAATATGGATTGGGGCTAAGAAATGAAAGAGGAAGCCGCCTGGTAGAATTTTGCTCAGAGCACAACTTAATCATAGCTAACGCTTGGTTCAAGAATCATAAAAGAAGGCTGTATACGTGGAAGAAGCCTGGAGATACTGACAGGTTTCAGATAGATTATATAATGGTAAGACAGAGATTTAGGAACCAGGTTTTAAATTGTAAGACATTTACAGGGACAGATGTGGACTCTGACCACAATCTATTGGTTATGACCTGTAGATTAAAACTGAAGATACTGCAAAAAGGTGGGAATTTAAGGAGATGGGACCTGGATAAACTGACTAAACCAGAGGTTGTACAGAGTTTCAGGGACAGCATAAGGGAACAATTGATAGGAATGGGGGAAAGAAATACAGTAGAAGAAGAATGGGTAGCTTTGAGGGATGAAGTAGTGAAGGCAGCAGAGGATCAAGTAGGTAAAAAGACTAGGGCTAGTAGAAATCCTTGGGTGACAAATGAAATACTGAATTTAATTGATGAAAGGGGAAAATATAAAAATGCAGTAAATGAAGCAGGCAAAAAGGAATACAAACGTCTCAAAAATAAGATCGACAGGAAGTGCAAAATGGCTAAGCAGGGATGGCTAGAGGACAAATGTAAGGATGTAGAGACTTATCCCACTGGGGGTAAAATAGATACTGCCTACAGGAAAATTAAAGAGATCTTTGGAGATAAGAGAACCACTTGTGTGAACATCATTAACTGAGATGGAAACCCAGTTCTAAGTAAAGAAGGGAAACCAGAAAGGCGGAAGGAGTATATAGAGGGTCTATACAAGGGCGATGTACTTGAGGACAATATTATGGAAATGGAAGAGGATGTAGATGAAGATGAATTGGGAGGTACGATACTGCGTGAAGAGTTTGACAGAGCACTGAAAGACCTGAGTCGAAACAAAGCCCCGGGAGTAGACAACATTCCATTGGAACTACTGACGGCCTTGGGAGAGAGCCAGTCCTGACAAAACTCTACCATCTGGTGAGCAAGATGTATGAAACAGGCGAAATACCATCAGACTTCAAGAAAAATATAATAATTCCAATCCCAAAGAATGCAGCTGTTGACAGACGTGAAAATTACCGAACTATCAGTTTAATAAGTCACAGCTGCAAAATACTAACGCGAATTCTTTATAGACGAATCGAAAAATTAGTAGAAGCCGACCTCGGGGAAGATCAGTTTGGATTCCGTAGAAATGTTGGAATACGTGAGGCAATACTGACCCTACGACTTATCTTAGAAGCTAGATTAAGGAAGGGCAAAGCTACGTTTTTAGTATTTGTAGACTTAGAGAAAGATTTTGACAATGTTGACTGGAATATTCTCTTTCAAATTCTGATGGTAGCAGAGGTAAAACACAGGGAGCGAAAGCTATTTACAATTTGTACAGAAACCAGATGGCAGTTATAAGAGTCGAGGGACATGAAAGGGAAGCAGTGGTTGGGAAGGAAGTGAGACAGGGTTGTAGTCTCTCCCCGATGTTATTCAATCTGTATATTGAGCAAGCGGTGAAGGAAACAAAAGAAAAATTCGGAGTAGGTATTAAAATCCATGGAGAAAAAGTAAAAACTTTGAGGTTTGCCGATGACATTGTAATTCTGTCAGAGACAGCAAAGGACTTGGAAGAGCAGTTGAACGGAATGAATAGTGTCTTGAAAGGAGGATATAATATGAACATCAACAAAAGCAAAACGAGGATAATGGAATGTAGTCGAATGAAGTCGAGTGATGCTGAGGGAATTAGATTAGGAAATGAGACACTTAAAGTAGGAAAGGAGTTTTGCTATTTGGGGAGCAAAATAACTGATGATGGTCGAAGTAGAGAGGATATAAAATGTAGACTGGCAATGGCAAGGAAAGCGTTTCTGAAGAAGAGAAATTTGTTAACCTCGAGTATAGATTTAAGTGTCAGGAAGTCATTTCTGAAAGTATTTGTATGGAGTGTAGCCATGTATGGAAGTGAAACATGGACGATAAATAATTTGGACAAGTAGAGAATAGAAGCTTTCGAAATGTGGTGCTACAGAAGAATGCTGAAGATTAGATTCGTAGATCACATAACTAATGAGGAAGTATTGAATAGGTTTGTGGAGAATTTTCTGGCACAACTTGACCAGAAGAAGGGATCGGTTGGTAGGACATGTTCTGAGGCATCAAGAGATCACCAATTTAGTATTGGAGGGCAGCGTGGAGGGTAAAAATCGTAGAGGAAGACCAAGAGGTGAATACACTAAGCAGATTCAGAAGGATGTAGGTTGCAGTAGGTAGTGGGAGATGAAGAAGCTTGCACAGGATAGAATAGCATGGAGAGCTGCATCAAACCAGTCTCAGGACTGAAGACTACAACAACAACAACGAGATATTAAAAAGAAGTGGTCAAGATGTTGGACTACCAACCGGGCGAGCGGAGTTTAAAACTCCCTCGTGTCAGTTTCTTTTCTTTTTGCGCTGCTCGATGTTTACAAACTTGTGTGTGTGTCGTGGTGTAACGTCCGTTTGCAACAGTGAGGTCTAAGGAAGGGATCTATAATAACACTTGATCCTGCACAACTACTCTTTCAGCAGCGGAAAGGAAGTGCTTTAGACTGGGAACCGAAAACGTATTATGAAAAGGCGACTATTCAACCGGATCATATACCAGAAAACACGTCTGGTGCGTCATACACAGCATTAATAACATTACGTGTGTCGTATAAAAGGAATCTCTTATCGATGCACTTAATTTGTACGCATGATAAGTGAGTGAGATACGCCTCCTTGCCCGATATACGTGTTCTTATGAATGTGAACACTCGCAAGGAAATAATGAAAACGTAATAGTTTGTCACGTAAGCTGCAACAACTGAACGCATCAGTTTCACAATCGCACGATTTATCTGTCAAAACATATGTTTTTATCGTTTTTGAAGTTACGTGCCGTTTTGGAAGTTTTGACTCTTGAATTCCTTTGTTGTAACATAGTGAAAGACGCGCACTTCATTCACCATTCACAGCTCGCATTTCATATCTCTAATCCCAGCATTCTGGTACTCGCTAAAGTAATAATTCAGGTAATATTAATAATTTCTATGGGTTGCCTGATTTATTTGACGATTTTTACAGCTTGTCTCACACTGATCTGTGAGAGGAGCTTGGCGCCAGGAATTTTCTTTATTTATGGGCGAGGGCAGCAGTCTTCCCAGCACCCATGATGGCTTCCTGTTTCCTATCCTTTTTCCGATCGCCAGGGTAGCACGTGGTGTCGTTTGAAAGTTCAGTAGTGGCCAAAGTTTCTCCTGTTCTCAGTTCCCCAACCTGCCTTCCAACCTTGTAACTGTTATTTCTGCTCAATTTTCACGTCGCGAGGTCGCTCCCTGTGAAATTCCGGCCCTATGATTGGCCAGTTCAGGTTCGCGCCCGTCTTTCGCGGGCAGGCGCCAACCGCCCTCCGCGGATGAGTGGTGGACAAAGGGGCAGTAGTTCAATTCTTGTGTGACCGGCGGGGTCAGGGATTTTCTCGGCCTCGTGATGACTGGGTGCTGTGTGCTGTCCTTAGGTTAGTTAGGTTTAAGTAGTTCTATGTTCTAGTGGACTGATGACCACAGATGTTAAGTCCCATAGTGCTCAGAGCCATTTGACCAATCTAGTGTGACCGTGCCGGAGACCGGAGATGCCGCTTCCAGGAGATGAAGTTCGGTAAGCATGAGCGCCGACATGCACTGTAGATTCGCGCGCTGCGGCGCAGAGGGAAGCTGATAGGTCATTGTGAATAGTTCCGCGTCTTGCGGGTTTTATTGCTTTAGTACGGGAGGCTACCTAGCGATTCACGCACTGTAGCGTCTTCGTAGTCTTTGGCTGATTCCTGGTGGTGGTCGTTGCATGCCTGCAACCCCTTCATTTAGGAAATTGGACACCATTTGATAATACGGCTATCGTTCCAAAAATTCCTTTCCTCCTGCTATCGTGGCTTGTTATGAACGCACGTTGGGGCAGGCTGCTGAACTTGAATCTTTCTTCCCCCCCCCCCCCCCCCACTCCCATTTGGTTGTATTATTGTTCGATTCTCAACTGTTTAATAAATGAGTCCGTTAATCTTGCATTCTCTCTCTTTCATTACGTGAACTCACCCCAAGTGTAACAGAATATTGCAGAACTATAACGGTTGCAAGTCTCGCGCCATTAACAATAGTATAAAGATTCAATATCGCGCGCCTGGCACGACCGTCGCACGCATGGCACCTACAACAGTAGTAATCAGGTTCAGTTGCTCCCCATTGATAAACTGGGAAGTGTTCACGGCTCAGTGTGAGAACGTGAGCACTCAATCCACTTGATGGGGTGGAAGTAGTGACCTCTGTTTTACCTTGCTGGTTTAGACAAAAAATATCAAAAATTACAGACCCTACAGCAAGGAATAGCAACCTTAAAAAAAAAAAAAACGAGCCACTGCTTTTAATAGTTCACACCCGTTCATTTTTTGTTTTCATTTATGTGAGACGTCTACATAGTATCTCGCGTGCTCTCACTATTCATCACGTTTACGTGGGACGCTAACGTAGTCTTACCACATGACTCATATTCTATAATCAGTGTATAGTATAACAACTCCCAAGTCTACAGAAAGAGAAGAAACATTTCAATGACCTGACGGACAGTTCATAATGTTGTGAAAAAAATAAATAAATAAAACTAAATAGCGTGAGGGAGGTTTAAACACAGCTCGCCCGGCTTAAATGTCAACACTATAACCACTTTTTTGTTCGTTTTTGTTCGTTGTTGATCGTTGGGTTTGGTCGTTGCGGACGTCACATGACATCCGTTGAAGTTCGTTTGTTGCTCCTTCCACTTGGTATTTTATTACAGTTGCCAACCAGCTCTCTGACCGAACACGCTGAGCTACCGTGCCGGCGTTAACCACGACGTCACGGCTGTTCACGTTTCATCAATATTGCACATTTTGAGCTTGAACCGCTCAGTGTTTCTATTTTGCTTTTTCCCACAGTTCAATACACTTTCTTCCCGTTTTCCTGCTAGATCTGTGTTCAGTTCTTGACAGGCTATGCACTGGGCCACCTTACCACTAAATGTGAGGTGGGGTGCGATGCGATACTCCCTTATAACAAATGGTAAAATGCCATTTAGAAGTAAGCCTACTAGGTTACGCTGTAAGATTTCATAAAAAGCTGTTTAATGTCCTACGTTTCCAGTTTCATTAATACCGACGATGAACAGTACGATGGAAAAATTTAAGCACCAAACATAAATTACTTTTAATGTAGGAAAAATCATACGAAAATAATTGTTCTTCTAACTAAAATATACATTCTCTTCACTACTTTGTAGGTGACATAAATCAGCCAATAAAACGACCAAAAGCAGGCCACGTTGCACAGTTCCAACTTCACAATTAATGTAATCTCAGTCCGAGAATAAAAAAAAAAAAATAGAAATTGAATCTCAGGTTTTGTATAACACTTTACAGCAATGAAACGAGTTCCAACGAAGTTTTTACAGTGGTGTTCAGACATGTTTTGGTAAAGAAACGAAAAAGGAATTACATTATTCTTTGCATACGGCGTAGTTGTAAAAACCCAAATTTAGCTAGCAAACATCGAATTTCAGAAATATGATAATCAATATTCACATTAAGAAGCCGTGAACATACTGTTCTGATAACGTTTTTCATAGATACGCCACAAAATTCTCATTTCTGTATGTAAAAGAAGTCCATGTGGGTGAATAACAGGAAATTGCATATAGATGTAGGAACGCACTAACAGTGAGTGTTATAATCTACATTACTACGACATCCAAAATAGTGTTGTGCAATACAGATAGCCAATGATCTTCCTTACTATTCAACATGTTAAGTAACAGGGCAATCCACCACGTAAGGGCTACCGTGTGACGTAACGTGGTGCCACAAATGTCCGTCATCATGGAATAATTACTTGTGTAAGGCGGCCCCAAGCGAGGATACCATTGTCCTCCGAGCAAGCGGCTTACGTGCAGCCCGGCAAGACAACATTAGTTTATAATTAACGGAGAATTACAAGGAGCGGCGGTGGGGCGTTCATTATTGCAGGATTAGGGCGGCGAGCGAGAAAAACGTTATCCCCTAATTAGCGGGAATTACGGGCAAATAGGAGGAACAAGTTGACGCTCGGCTTGGCACCGACGGTCAGCGGCGGGCAGCGTAATTCCACAGTGGCTGGGAAGGATCTCGCCGACTCGCAGGTGAGGATTAATCCCCTCGCGGTAAAAATTGAGCCTGCAGCAGACTTCCCTCCCCACTAGCAGTCTCCGTTCCATCCCTTACCAGCGCCGACGGCTGGCCGTGAAAAGAGGGATGCCACGTCATCTGGGCAACCCCCTACTGTGCTCTTCAGGTGATCAGAGTCCCACCGACAATCCGATTATCTCAAATACACGTCGGCCACTCCCTGCTCCTACCCCTTCCCCCGCCATTTCCCTCGCGCACACATACCCCCTTCTGCTCACCTATCACTCACCCCTCACACACACACCCTCCCCCCCCCCCCAACCCTCCCCCGACCACACCTACACACATCAAACACACGAGGGGGGCCGTCTAAATGCACAGAAAAATTGACAAAGGAAGCCAAGTACTCTTCTGTTAGCAGTCTAAATTCACTTCTCGAAATATCTCACTCCCCCATTTCTAAAAATAAAAAAAAATTATGAGTAGCACCCAACAATGCAGGGTGAGTGACAAGTAGGGGTGGCGCATCACGTGCTGGGAGCTGAATGATTAAGCGTCCGATCCCTCGCTCCCGCCCTCGCTTTCGAACCGGTCTGCGGGGCGAGCGCCCGTCTAATTACACTAACAAGCCTTTGAACTGGGAGGCCCTCGCGCCAGTGGTTAGCACGGACTGAGCTATATGTAGCACCACCCCTTCCTGTAACAATGATATCGAAAATCTCCCTGGCAGCCAACCCCGACCGCCACACCCTCGTTCGGTGATTCCCGCGGTAATCTCAGCCGGTCCAGTGCTCGCTGCCGTATATAACATTTGTTCTGGTGTGTCAGACCTAAGAGATTAATAGCCGCCTGCGCGTGAATCCACATTCGTGTGCCAAGACGACGACCGGCGATAGGCCTACAACTGAGGTCTCCCGCGCGCGAGAAAATGTCACACTTCAGATCGCCCAAAGCGATTGGTTGTTTTGTTTCTGCCCGGCTACAAACACTACGGTTCTCGCGGGGAGTTAATAAAAAAGACAGGCCAGACAGTTGTTTCAAAAAGTTCCAAAACCCAGATAAAAATAACGAACGAGAATGAAATACAAAGTGATCAAGGCTAGCCGTGGGTGCGGGTAAGCAATATTGGTTTTTCTGGCTTCACATATGAACGTAATATGGATGGGCAACGTGCAACCATACACGTTGCCGGCGAGCGCTGATTCTTTCCTTTCTTGTGTGTGTGGTTTCGATCGTGTGCAATATTCGTCCAACGCAGCTCCATCGTACTGGATGTGAAATTATGGCCAGTTTCTTTCTGTTTTCGTACCTTTGTCGGTGTTGATACCTTACTGGTCTTTCCCAAATCCTTGTTTCCCTCCTGTGCAATATTCGTCCAACGTAGCTCTAACGTAGCGAATGTGGAATTATGGCCAGTTCCTTTCTGCTCTCGTATCGTCGACAGTATTGATATTTTATTGGTTTTTCCCATATCCTTGTTTCCCCTTTTTAATTTTTTTAAAAACTTCCGTCTATAAGTGCATGAACAGCTGACGACTGGCGCTACAGCGAGATCGTTATTTTAATGAAGTGACTTCCGAAAATTATTGATTACAGAGACGTTGCCACTCACGAGGAGTATGGATGTGAGGGCGAGAAGCGTGAGTGTGAAGGGAGTGACTTCTTAAAATTACCAATTACAAAGTTGATGTCAGTCACGAGAAGTGTGTGTGTGCGTAGAAGAGAGAGAGAGAGAGAGAGAGAGAGAGAGAGAGAGAGAGAGAGAGAGAGAGGGGGGGGGGCAGAGGGGAGTGGGGGGGGGGAATACGAAATTACTGCTTCATGCCATGTGGATAGAGGCACCCAACAATACTCGAAAAGACACACATTATTTATATTTAGTAACCACTGCACAAAAAGTACCTTCTACCCACAGAGAACTTAACTGAAAGACTTTAGTTCGCGTGTCATTTGCGTGATTTTAATCTCAGGCATATGACCTTTTGACGCACGTTATTACTTTCTATATTATCATTTGTAGTAATTACTTTCCTTTAGTATGGCTAATAATACGAGACGGGAGTGTCGCCCATTGAAGGTATGACTGTAGGAACTGCCAACAACGACCTCCACTGCGTGTATCGACGTGATCTTCTAAGACGTTCCAAATACAATAGTGTTCATGAGGGATGAGACGCATTTTCATTTAAATGATTCATAGCAAACTACTTGGGGTAGTTCGTGAAATACCTCTTCACTCCTCACTCATGGATGTGTACCATAGCGGCAATTACTGTAACCGGACTTTTTTTTTTTTTGTTAGGCAGCGGAGATGAGGGATAAACAAAAGAAATGTTTCTTCACAGCAGGGTGGTGCAAAGCCACCAAGGTCACCAGACATGTCTACTTCTGACCTTTTCTAGTTACGGTATTTGAAAGAAAGTGTCTATGTTGACTAATAATAGTGCCTAACGGCGTTGAAAGCTGCCACTAAAGAAGAGGTGGGTTTGACTGACCAACGCCTGTTGCCCAAAGTCATGAGAAACTTCAGGATGATATCTGAAAATTGTATTCGAGAGTAAGGTCACTACTTGGATACATAGTTTTCCGTAACTGACGATGGAAACCAAAGAGAAGCTACCAATCTTTGATTTTGTATAAATTAATGTTTATTTTCGTAAAAATTAACAAACTAATGTTCATGCAAAAGCTGCCCGTTTCCTATAGGTGACCTCTCTGAATCTGAGGAAAGGAACGCAGGAACGACTGAGTCCAAAGTTACGAACTCAAACTCATGGGTGAACTCTGCCAGCTGAACATATGTAACTACGAGTCGTTATTTGTATGCTGTATTCTCTGTTACGAACATTATAAGTTGGATAGCAAAATGAGAGCTTGTTTTATAATGAGCTTCCTCACCTGATCTGATCCCACTTGATCATATCCGGCAGTATACGCAAGAACCATGGAAGCCCTCCAATTACTGTGTCTAGAATGAGAATCAATAACCTCCGTGTAGCCAGTGAAGGATATCAGTCACATCATTTTGCTTTCTTCACATTTCTTTAAGATTCAATGCAAAACATACCCAGTTAACAAATAACTCGTACTAAATCATTATTTTGGTGTGTGGGGTTCATAACAGAAGTTGGATGGTGCTTCAATAGATACTTTTGACAGCCATATATAACAATTCTAGGTCGAAATAGTGGAGCCGCCCTTAGTAATGTCACATATTTTGCTCATTAGTGTCTAAATAGTACAGATGGAGTAGGGTCACAAACTGGGTATTCTGAAATAAGGAACAAGTGATCAGAAACCAGTATTTCAGGTGCAACGAGGTCCTCACTGAACAGTGCCTGTGAAGGACGTTGAGTCATGTGTATATTTTTCGTGACAAGCAATTGCCTGCTGCACTGACAGTGGTGGTGATGCCTTGAAAAACCAAACTGAGTGTTCTGTGGTGTGCGGGCTATGGAGCTTACCACTGTTTGCAGTCGATCACTGGTAGTCGAGGTTGAAGAAACTTACAGAAATGTATTTATTGGAGCAATTATACGAAAGTGTAGCTCATCTACACAGCAGAGAGTGCATAGATCACTAAAGTGTGTTTGGGATCGTAATCGGGGTCATTAAAGAAAGGCATCGAAGCAGTGCAGAGTCGTGCTGCTCGGTTTGTTACCGGTAGATTCGAACACGAGAGTATTATGGAAATGAAATTACAATGTAATCCAGACCATTAGCTGCTTAAAGGCGTCGATAAATATCAGCGGAGACAGTGGACAGTTCCAAATGTGTGCCCCGACCGGGACACGAACCCGGTATCTCCTGCTTACATGGCAGACGCTCTATCCGACTTTTTTTTTTTTTTTCAATCCGACTTTGTTCGTTAATGTCTGTTGCCCTTGTTCGGGGCGGACGTCCCACGACACCAGTAGAAGTTCGTTCTTGATCTATTTACTCAGTTTTTTTTATTACAGAGGGCTGCTAACCTTCCGACCGGAATCGCTGAGCTACCGTGCAGGCATACGACTGAGCCATCGAAGACACGGAGGATAGTGCGACTACGGGGACTTATCTCTGCCACGCTCCCCGTGAGACCCACACTTCCGACTTACTGTCCACACACTACATTTGTAGTGTCCCTGACCACTATACTCATTACTGGCGGCAGTCAATCTACCGATTACCGTAAGAGTTGGAGCAATGTGAGTGCATCCACATTGATGAAGATCACTGGCCGGTAAGCCTTATTTATATGAAGATAGTATTTGTTCATTATGGAAATGGTTGGTTGATTGGTTGATTTGGGGAAGAAACCAAACAGCGAGGTCATCGGTCCCATCGGTTTAGGGAAGGACGGGGAAGGAAGTCAACTGTGCCCTTTCAAAGGAACCATCCCGGCACTTGCCTGAAGCGACTTACGGAAATCACGGAAAATCTAAATCAGGATGATCGGCCGCGGGTTTGAAACGTCGTCCTCCCGTATGAGAGTCCAGTGCGCTAACCACTGCGCCACCTAGCTAGTTATAGTGAAATGGTTCGTGAACTCAAAAGGGAATCACCAGATGGAAACCGACGTTCTTCTCGCGAACTCCTACCGAGAAAATTTAGACAAGCAGCATTTGCAGCTGACTGCGCAAACATTCTACTGCTACCAACATATGGAACAACCCGAAAACAACATACGAAGTCAACGCTCGTATGGCGGCGCAGTGATAGTCGTTACTTCCTGTCTCACTTGCGAGGGGAACGGGAAATGGAATGGCTAATAATGATACCAGGTACCATCCATATTTCTGCGTATGGTGGCTGGAGGAGAATGTGCACTGAGGTGGCAGAAGTCATGGGATACCTCATAATACCGTGTAGGACCTCCTTTTGCTCGGCGGTAATGCAGCATCTTGACGTGGTACGGAGTCAAAAAATCGTTTTAAGCCCCTACAGAAATATTGAGCCACGCTGCGTCCATTTTTTTTTTTTTCGACCCGCCACGTATTCCTCTCCTGTGCCAAACTCTTCGTCACAGAGTAGTTGTTGATGTCCCCTACGTCCTCAATTATCTGCTTGACGTATTCCAATTTCTGTCTTCCTCTACATTTTTACCCTCTGCAGCTCCCTCCAAAACCACGGAAGTTATTGTGTGATGTCTTAATGGATATCCTAATATCCTGACCCTTCTTCTTTTTAATGTTTTCCATATATTTTTTCTGTCCGATTCTTTGCAAAACCTCCTCGTTTCTTACGTTATCCTCCACCTAATTTTCCACAGGCGGCTGCTGTGGCCGAGCGGTTCTAGGCGCTTCAGTCCGGAACGGCGCTGCTCCTACGGTCGCAGGTACGAATCCTGCCTCGAGCATGGATGTATGTGGTTAGGTTAGTTAGGTTCAAGTAATTCTAAGTCTAGGGGACTGATGACCTCAGATGTTAAGTCCCATAGTACTTAGAGCCATTTCAATCATTTTTTTTATTTTCCACATTCTTCTGTAGCACCGCATCTCAAAAGCATCGATTCTCTTCTTTTCTGGTCTTCCTACAGTCCATGTTTCACTGCCATACAATCTTGTGCTCCAAACGTACAACTCAGAAATTTCTTCCTCAAATTAAGGCATATGTTTGATAGCAATATATTTTTCTTAGCCAGGAACGCCCATTTTGCCAGTGATAGTCTGCTTTTCATGTCCTTCTTGTCCTCCTTGCTCGGTCGTCATTGGCTATTTTGCTGCCTACGTAGCAGAATTCGTTAAATTCATGTGCCACCTGCCATCAGTCCCGATATTAAATTTCTCGCTGTTCTCATTTCTGCTACTTCTCATTACTTTCGTCTTTCTTCGATTTACTCTCAGTCTCTATTCAGTACTCATCAGACTACTCATTCCATTCAGCATATCTTGTAATTATTCTCCACTTTCACTGAACATAGAAATGTTGTCAGCGAATCTTATCACTGATATCCTTTCACTTTGAATTTACATTTCACTCTTGAAACTTTCTTTTATTTCCATCACCGCTTTTTCGATATATGGATCATAGAGTAGATGCGAAAGATTACGTTCTTGTCATATATCCTCTGTAATCCGAGAACTTCGTTGTTGGTCTTCCACTCTTATTATTCCTCTTGTACATGTTGTAAATTGCCCACCTCCTTATGGCTTAGACCTATTTTCCTGTCAACAGCCATCCATAATTGCGAAAGTGATGCTGGTGCAGGGTTTTGTTCACGAACCAGCCTCTCGATTATGTCCCATAAACATTGGATGAGACTCATATTGGGTGACCTGGGTCGCCAAATCATTCGCCCGAACTGTCCAGAACGTTCTTCACGCCAAACACGAACGGCTGTAACCCGGTGACATGGCGCACTGTCATCCTAAAAAGTTCGGCAACATTAAGTTCACGAAGGGCTGTAAGTGGTCTCGAAGTAGCCGAACATAACCATTTCCAATCAATGTTTGGTTTATTTGAATCAGAGGAGCCAGTCCATTCCATGAATACACAGCCCACACCATCATGGAGCCACCACCGGCTTGCAAAGTGCCTTGTTGACAACTTGGGTGCATGGCTTCGTGGGGCCTGGGCCAGATTCGAACCCTACCATCAGCACTTATCAACTGGAATCGGGACTTAGCTGACCAGGACACGGTTTTCCAGTAGTCTAATATCCAACCGATACGGCCACGAGCCCAGTATATACGCTGCAGGAGATGGCCTGTTAGCAAAGGCGCTTGCATCGGTCGTCTGTTACTATAGCCCATTAACGCCAAATTTTGTCGCACTGTCGTAACGGATGCTCTCTTTTTACGCTCAACACCAATATATGCGTTTATTTCACGTTGTTTGTTTGTTAACGTTGACAACTCTCTGTAAGCTATGCTGGTCTCGATCGTTAACTGAAGGTCGTCAGCCACTACGTTGTCCAGGTATTGCCTAAACTGTGCTATTCTCGGCACACTCCTGACACTGTGGATCTCGGAATATTGGACTGCTTAACGATATCCCGAATGGAACGTCGTAGTCGTCTAGCTCCAACTGCCATTCCGTTTTCAAAGTCTGTTAGTTCTCGTCGTGCGGCGACAATGAGTCAGGAAACATTTTTCACATGGATCACCTGAGTGCATACGACAGTTCGCTAATGCACTGTTCTTTTATGCCTCATTTACGCGATACTACCGCCATCTATATATGCACATACCGCTATCCAAAACTTTATTCACCGCAGTGTTACGTGGATGTGGAATGTATGGTGCGACATGTTACAGTGCCAGCAAAGCCGGACGAACGCATATGGAAAATGTTCTCAAATGGATTCGTAATTGTAAGATATTAATCTTTGTGCATAGAAACCATGAAAAACCTGGTCGCCAAAGCACTAGAGCCGGTCCCGTCTCTCGACAAATGATTATTCGGGATGTGGAATTTGAAGAAATGATGTAAGAAACGACTTAGTAATAAGTGCACGTCACTTTAGCTGTGAAATTCGCTTATCGAAGATCAAACAATGGAGAAGAAGTGTAAATAATTATTGCTGGAAAGAGCAAATAAGCAGTTACCACATCCTGATTACACAATGAATGGACATAATTCAGTTCCAGCACGATGGGCGTAAAGGAATTAAGGAAAAAGTTGAAAATGATTATAAATCGTCGTCTTTGGAGAAGTATGTGCTGAGTAAGTGGATTAAGGGCGAAAAAACCAATGTGGTTTCACGAAAAAAAAAGGAATATCGGAAAATATCGTGGAAGCAAAGATTGGTGCCCTCCAGGTTCAAAAAAGAACGTGTCCACGGGCAAATGGTTCAAATGGCTCTGAGCACTATGGGACTTAACTTCTAAGATCATCAGTCCCCTAGAACTTAGAACTACTTAAACATAACTAACCTAAGGACATCAGACACATCCATGCCCGAGGCAGGATTCGAACCTGCGACCGTAGCGGTCAAGCGGTTCCAGACTGTAGCGCCTAGAACCGCACGGCCACCCCGGCCGGCTTCACGGGCAAAAGTTAACAGAAACTTTTGCATCTAAAGGAAGATCGATGCGAAAAGCAGTTTCCACCTCCATACGTTAACGAGAAACATTGCTGAGAAAATGTGAAAACTCAGGTTCTAAAATCATTAAGCAGGTCGAAGGCTTATATCGTTGCACCCAAGTTTTAACTGTCTTCCACTTTCTGACGGAATGCCCATTTTTTAACCGTTTACACTCTCATTTGGGTTTGCCGTCTGAACTATCGGCCGTTTTAGTAAATGACGCGAGGACTGTCGACCGTGTTTTACTTTTTATTCGCTAAAGCCATATGGCGAATGCCATTTAATTTTTAGTTTTGGACCTCAGTTTCTGTGTGGTGTCTTTTTTAGCTCTTTCTCCATGTGCCTGTTTTTATCTGTCTTCTCTTACGTCAGTTGGGACTGACGTATAGCCGTTTTTTAGTTCCTCCCTATTTTCGTGTTCTATAGTTTTGACCTGGGCATGTTTTTGTGCCCTAAAGCAAAACAAAACACAACCCCAACCAACTCGTCGACCAGTCCGATGTGGTAGAAGAAGACAAAGAAAGATGAAATTATAAATTTCGTGTTTAAGATACCAATCAGCGTTCCACCAACCTCCGTATGGAGCAGATAATAATAGAAATCACTGGCGTAAAAGGGTTGAAAACAAATAAGTCCCCAAGTCCGAATATAATCCGGTTTTACGGAGAGTAGCCTGCAGCACTTGTCTGTTACTTAGCTTTCATTTACCGCACAAAGTCAGAAGCCACTGGAAAAACGCGCAGATGATTCCTGCATATATGAAGGGTAAAATAACGGATCCTCAAAATTACAGGCCAATATCCTTAACATCGCTTTGCTGCAGAATGCTTGAGGATATTCTGAGATGGAATGTAATAAATTTCCATGAGACAGGAAAACTTGTGTCCACGTCAGCACGGATTTAGAAAGCACCACTCGGGCGAAATTCAGATTTCCTATTTCCCTGACGTTAACCCGCAAACAGCGGATGAAGGACAAGAGAAAGTTTCTATATTCCTAGATTTTCGCAAATTGTTTGACACAGTGCCGCACTGCAGACTATTAACGTATTTTTATGGAGATTAGCAGGTAAAACAACCGCGTAATGCTCAAATGCCGCATTAGTGGCTGCTACTTGACGCAGTCGAGTCGATTACATACCTAGGCGTAACGTTGAAAAGCGATATGAAATGGACAGAGCACGCACGGACGGTGGAATGGAAGGTGACTGTTCTGCTCTGTGTACTGGGAGAGTTTTAGGAAGGTGTAGTTGATCTACAATGGGGACCGTATACAGACCAGTACGAGACGTTCTTGAGTACTGCTCGAGCGTTTGGGATTCCCGGATTTAAGGAACACATTGAAGCAATTCACAAGTATGCTGCACATTATTACCGGTAGGTTAGATCAACACGCCAGTATTGCGGAAATGGTACGTGAAGTCAAATGGGAATGCCCAGATGGAAGACGACGTTCCCGTTAAGTCCGATTGGAGTCCCTGGAGGAGAGACGACATTTCTCTGAAATACTGTTGAGCATTTGCAGCTGATTGAAGGGTGGTTCTACTGCTGCTAACGTAGATTTCGCCTAAGGACAGCGCAGACGAGAGAAATCAGGGCTCGCACAGAGACACATGGAGAGTGGCTTTTCCTTAACTCCATTTGCCAGTGGAACGGGAAGGGGAATGATTAGTAGTGGTACATGATACCCTCCGCCCTGTACCTTACTATGGGTCGCGGAGTACATATGTAGATGCAGATGTACAACTGTATCACGAATTACGTGTGCAAGCAATGGGGTGCAAATAATTATGAATCTTGAGTTCCGGTCTGTGATGCGATGATGTCGTAAACCAAGAAAATTAAACGTCACATCGAGGAGATGTTAAATAGAGACGGAGGGCATTCTCGAACTGAAAGATGGTGGAAAAGGAAATAGGCAGTGCGCTTTCAAATGAATCATCACGCTATTCACCGAAAGCGCTGTTAGGAAATCACGCCGGAGCATTTACCTTAGGATCACTTACCAGTTGCAAAATTTAGTGCCCATGGGTTTCTGAACCTCAGTAAATGAAGCTACACTGAAGAGCCAAAGAAACTAGTACACCTATCGTACAGCCCCCCACCCCGCCACCAAGCGAGCATGCAGAAGAGCCACAGCACGACATGGCATCGACTCGAATAATGTCTGAAGTAGTGCTGGAGGGAAGTGAAACCATTAATCCTGCAGGGCTGTCCATAAATCGGTCAGATTACATCTCTTCTGAAAAGCACTTTGCAAGGCATCCAGGATATGCTCAGTAATATTCATGTCTGGCGAGTTTGGTGACCAGTGGAAGTGTTTAAACTCAGAAGAGTGTGCCTGGAGTAACTCTGTAGCAATTCTGCATGTGCGGGCTGTCGCATTGTCCTGCTGGAATAGCCCAAATCCATCGGAATGCACAATGGACACGAATGAATGCAGGTGATCAGACAGGATGATTGCGTACGAGTCACCTGTCAGAATCGTATCACTCCAACTGCGCATGCCCCACACGATTACAGAACCTCCACCAGTTTGACAGTCCCCTGCCGGGATGCAGGATCCATGGATTCATGAGGCTGTCTCCATATTCGTACACGTCCATCGCCTGGATACAAATTGAGACGAGACTTGTCCGACTAGGCAACATGTTTCCAGTCATCGACAGTCCAATGTCGGTGCTTACGGACTCATTTGAGGAGACGTAAGGCTTCGTGTCGTGCAATCATCAAGGGTACAATAGAGGGCCTTCGGCTTCGAAAGTGCATGCAACTGATGTCTCGTTGAATTGTTCGTACGCTGACACTTGTTGATGGCCCAGCATTGAAATCTGCAGCAATTTGTGGAAAGGTCTTCTGTCGAGTTGAACGATTCTCTTCAATCGTGGTTGGTCCCGTTCTTGCAGGACCTTTTTCCGTTAGCAGCGATGTCAGAGATTTGATGTTTTACCGGATTCTTGATATTCAATGTAGAATCGTGACATTGTCGTAAGGGAAAACCTCACTCGGAGATGCTGTGCCCCGTTGCTCGTGCGCTGACTTTAACGCCACGTTCGAACCCACATAATCTTGGCTAACCTACCGTTGTAGCACCAGTAACCTATCTAACAACTGCGCCAGACACTTGTTGTTTTGCATAGGCGTTGCCGACCGCAGCGCCGTAAAAATGAAAGTGGCGTATGGCATCGTTGGCCGGGAGACCCCTATTGGGGGAAGTTCGTGCGCCAAGTGCAAGTCTTATTTCATTCGACGCCACAGTGGGCGACTTGCGTGCCGGTGATGAGGATGAAATGATAATGAGGACAACACAATACCCAGTACCCAAGAGTAGAAAATCTGCAACCCGACCGGGATTCGAACCCGTGACCACTTGCATAAGAGGTGAACACCTTACCACCCAGCTAAGCAGGCGGACCTTAGCGCCGTGTTGTGCCTGTTTACATATCTCTGTATTTAAATCTGCATGACTATACCAGTTTCTTTGGCGCTTCAGTGTATAAGATATAAAACTGTCCCTCTCACAATGACTTTGCTTTTGCCGTTATCCGGTGGAGATACACAGCTGGAGTGCACTCAGTTCGTATGCAGAATTCTCGCGTGACAGTTCTGCCAACGTAACGAACGGCACGCGGAACAGCGGACGACGTGCGCGAACGCGATAGCAGGTACTCGCGGCGCTGAATAATCTGCACTCGTTTGTAACCACAGCTGTTGCGTCCCATTAATCGCAGACCTCAGCCCCGCTAGTCAGAGCTGGTACCCCTCACCTGTGTCTGTAGCAAACGTAAGTGAGCGCCTGCGGAAATATTTAACTCTGGTTGAAAGTGACCCGGCAAGTTGTAACACCTCCGTTTATTTATCCCGACCTGATCTGATCGAATAGCTGCCCAATAATTATTATTAATGTGACCGTGTACCTAATGGGGCTGTCAATCGGATTTGACTGCTACGGAAGTTGTTACTTTCCAGTTCGTCCTGTTCAATATTGTAATAATGAAATGTCTGGTAATAAGAAAAACACCAACACAGTTTCACTAATTACGAACCTATATTCGTCTCAAAAACACAAAAAAAGGAGACAGCCACTGCCTTCGTCATACATATCTAATTACGGCTAATCTCAGCATAGGCTTCTTCATTTTCCATTATCGTCACACGCTAATCCATCACTGCATCCAACACTGCAATCCAACACTGCAATCCAAGGTGATGCCGGCGCGGTCGACGCGAAACCAAATATCGGCCCTAGAAATGTCACTGATCACTTTCGTAATAATACTTCTTCACCTTCCCGGTATTATTTTAGTACAAAGGGGTCTAACCACGGCGATGGCGACTCCCTTCTCCGTTAAAGCCTTACGTTTCAACAACGACCTCCACACACCTCTACCCGCAACATGGCACTGGCTCAACTCCACACTCGCTCTCGCAACACGACACAATCGATTGTTCACCCTATCGACCTGTGCCGGGTGCAAATTTATAGTAAGGGCCTACGGACCCCTTACAAAGTGGAGCGAAATTAAGCTTGTTTGAGGTAAAGCCAGAATGATAACCGAGATGGCAGAGACGGACGAGTCACAACCTACAACAACAAATATGCCGGTGTCACTGGCACACAACTAAGGCAATGGCTACATTTGTGCTAGGTGGAGAGTAATTATGGATATGTTTTATTTCCCTTCTTCCCTGTTCCAATCACGAATGGCACGGGGGAAGAGCAAATGTCGGCATGGCTCCATATGATCTCGAATTTCTCTTATCTTCGCGTCACGATAACTTCGCGACATTTATGCTGAGAGGAAGCAATATGTCGGATGACTTTTCCTGCAATGTGCGCTCAAGGGATTGAAGCAGTAAACTACTCCGTGACAAGTATTTCCTCTCTGTATTATAACTGATCTCTACTGGTGCCTGACTTTATTTTACAATAACGAAACAATGAAATCTTTATTTGATTTGGTAGTCGTCATATTGCGTGAGGATCAGCTATAGATTCGTCGTAACTGAGAAAATGATTGAATCAAATAATATCCGTGACTTGAGTACTGAATTATTAACAAAGACTGCATGCAAGAATCCCTTTTACTCTCTTATCCCGATTTTATATATTTCTGTCTTCACATGCACTGATTTTCTGCTCAAGCCAAAGTTAATGAGTAGCTTCAGCTTTTGTGGTTGCGCCTGGAAATAAATATTTACTGACGATTAATTCATAGCACGTAATCTAATAAATGCATCGTACTTCAAAGAAAGAAAAATATGTGCAAGTTCCGGTGGACGGTAGAAACAAGAAATGGCCATTAAAGATGAAAGTAATTATCTGTAACACGCAAACCCACACTAACTTCCACTAGTACAATTACAGTGATCACGTTCAAGGCTTTAAGATAATGAAAGGATGAGAAATTACGTAGGGAAGATAAAACAACTCTCTTCTGATTATTATTGTTCCAATTAGAACAATATACTTACGTTCATTAGTACAGAAGTGCTTTCACATGTAATCTCGATCAGAACAAAAGCAATAATGAACGATTCGTTGTAGCGTCTAGTTATATAACATGAAAATTGAAGAAACCAGGAGCGCTGCTCCCTTAGCGTTCTGTTACTTTTGGACCAACATGGAACTGTATACAAATCATATCTCTGTAGTCTACATTCATTTTCATGATATAAACGTAAAACTACATAATACTAAATTAAATTTTCTTTCGTGGTTTCCAAATACTTTCAGCGTGACAGCTGCTTTCCCGAATACTAATTTTATGTAGTTATCTCAATTTCGTTGGTCCAATCGGATATTAGTACATATTTTGAGGTGGTTCCTGTTTTTAGTGATTTTTCTTCAATAATTCCGTCCATGCTCCGAATCACCTTTCTTTGATCTTCGTGGAGACTTTGAAGCTATCCAAAGACTGGTGGTCATATCCACTGAAATGAAGAGGATCGTTACAACTATTTTCACACAGGAAGATACATTCGTTTATTGAGAAGTTTAACACTGCTTCATTGCGCCAAATGTAAATCACCTTCCTATCAGCCTAGTGGAGTTTCAGAAGTTATCCGAAGGCTGGTTCTCATATCCGTTGAAGCGAACGGGGCTATTTCACCTGTTTCAGCAGAATAAAAAAAAAAAAAAATTTCAAATGTGTATGAATTCATATGGGACTAAACTGCTGAGGTCATCGGTCCCTAGACTTACACACTACTCAAACTAACTTACGCTAAAGGCAACACACACACCCATGCCCGAGGGAGGACTCGAACCTCCGGCGGGAGGGGCCGCGCAATCCGTGACATGGTGCCTCAAACCGTGCGGCCACTCAGCGCGGCTCAGCAAAATACGCTTCATTTATTTATTGTAAAGTTCATCTGTGCGCCCCTGCAAAAGAATTGATTAACGGCAAATGAAATTTGACGTTTGTTACTTTACTGTGGAAGAAATTGCAGCAGGCAGGCACTAATTACATTGTCAAGTTTATTTTATTGTCTTTCACTGGTTTCCGGGGTTTGAACTATCCTCCTCCCTGATGCGGCACCAGTATGCTAACCACTGCACTAACACGCTAGTTGAGAACAAGAGTTGTACACATTGCAATAGAGTATGTTTTGTGATCAGTATAAATCTGTTGGTATCCCTAAAATATCAGCTCACTCATTGCTAACACCGAAGTAGGCTATTAATCACTGCAGTAAAGGCAGCGGTATCAACCGTTCTACAGCCGTGCGGTGTTTGCTACGTAAGCGACGCATCTATAAAACATACACGTTGAGTCGAACGAATATTCGTGACTAGTGGCTGCAGTGTGCATGTCCACCTACAAAGGTCACGTGGAATGCCTGGGTGTCAAGACCAGCCGATATCATCACCTCATCGACCGTAATGTTGAGAGGAGACGTTGCAGCCGGTCATCTGTCTGAAAAAGACTCTCACTCTGCAGTGGATCATTATTCCAACAGCACACTACATCTACTATACAGGGGTAATGATAGTAAGTATCATTAGTTAATATACAGTCAAACAGTATAGATGCGTGCATCCTACTTCTAACATTTATTTCTAAAATAGAATTGTCATGAAACGACCGGCATCTTATGTCCTTTGCTTTGAGTAAAGACTGCAGCAGCACACGAACGAGGCTAAAACGGTTGGAACTAACACCAGTACCTTACTACAAAAACCTGTAATTTACCCTGTGCGTCTTAACTTGCAATGCCTGCTTGGCACGATGCCTCTAATGAAAACACAGCAATGAAACAGAAATAAAACAGAAAATTATGATGTTCAAACGAATATTCTTAGCGCAACCATTCCTGTCTCACAATGTTATAGTTGAAGTGAAAGATTCATGTGCAAACTACTTAAAAGTCGAAAATTTCGGTGTAGATTCACTACAATAATGTTAAAATCTGTTTAAATTCCATTTGGTACTGCTAGATTGTATGATGCAAAGAGCCCCACGGCTGATCTGTGTTCACCGGTGGTTTACACGACTAATTTCTGGAGGCGAACGGTAGCTGCGTCGAAAAATGGGCTACACTGGTATCCAGTGTTTTAATTCCTGCATTTCAATAAGCTCTTGCCATTAATTTAATTAGCGCGCTCTGAAAAAAAAATACTTCATTTGTGGGCGGATGTGAAATTTTTGGACATAATATGCAGGTATAAAGAAGTGGCGTGGATTGCAAAAAGCGCACCTAATTACAACGAGCAACGTTACAACACAGAGAGGGGCGCGTGACGTAATTAACAGCGTCCTGTGATCGACCATTAACAAAGCGATTTCAATTAATTAAATAGATAAAATTAATTTCAAAAGAGCGGACACCGTATCGTAAACATCAGCAAGTGCGCACGTGACATGCTACTAATTAAAAACTGCGCCAGCACGCGTTCGTTAAATTTTTCGCTACCGATCTGTCCGGGTGCACTCATGCATCATCGCAGCACGAATAAATCTGTGCGGACCAGAAGGGGTGGGACAGCCAGCCTGAAGCAAACGTACATGACAGCGGAACCATGAATCCTAGTGTTCAGTCATGCACTTCTTGAAACACTGTCAACGAGTTTTACTCTACATATCGGGAGTCTTTGAGAAAATTATTTTCTCTCCACTCGTCGATCTTAACGAAACAAATCTGATAGAGCTCAGTGCAGTGGTCTTTGGAAGGGACGCGTGCGCCAGGAGGCTGTAGCGAAATGCGCGGAAAAGCGATGTTTGTAACACGGACTGGTAGCTGACCCTGAACGCAAACAGATGTAACTTATTGGCCGTGACTAGGCGAAGGAATTTGTCACTGTTACCACTACTAGCAACAAGTCACTGGAGGCAGTGTCCACGGTTCGTAGCATAGCGGAGAATGGGAAGCCAGAGACTAATTAACGAAGCCGACTAATGAAGATGGATTAGGGTTAACCGACTCCGAAAGAAAATGCGTAACCACCATAGTTAAAATATTATAAAATTAATGAAATAACCATAAATTCAGTCGGATCTATTGAAGGCCGCATGCGGAATTACCACAAAAAGTAAAGCTCACCGACGGACACCAATAAATACAACTCGCACTCTCAAAATCACTCCCAAATGAAAACAACTACACTGCGAAGAAGGTTATGGGCGGATCACAGAAGGAAACAGTACAAATATCATTCAGCAAAATGAAACACGAAGGATACAACGTGGTCTAAGTTTTCGACCGTAAGTTCGGCGCTGCGTTCGGTCACTTACATGTTCTTAAACGATCTTTTCCGACAGCATTACGATGACACCAACTGAACCATACTGGAAAACCATACTGTTAATGCTGTGACTTGACTGACAAAGCGCTGCCCTGAATAGTAGGCTGCTGAAGGACCCTAGGCTTATGGAAGTGGTCCACATTTAAATATGCAATGCTGTTAGCAACCGTAACAGCTGAAATTAACAACTAGAAGATAATAAACACCGATTTCAAAACTTTCCCGACTTCAAAGATGAAAACAATCACGTGGCTTATACAGGGTGAGTCACCTAACGTTACCGCTGGATATATTTCGTAAACCACATCAAATATTGACGAATCAATTCCACAGACCGAACGTGAGGAGAGGGGCTAGTGTAATTGGTTAATACAAACCATAAAAAAATGCACGGAAGTATGTTTTTTAACACAAACCTACGTTTTTTTAAATGGAACCCCGTTAGTTTTGTTAGCACATCTTAACATATAAACAAATACGTAATCAGTGCCGTTTGTTGCATTGTAAAATGTTAATTACATCCGGAGATATTGTAACCTAAAGTCGACGCTTGAGTACCACTCCTCCGCTGTTCGATCGTGTGTATCGGAGAGCACCGAATTACGTAGGGATCCAAAGGGAACGGTGATGGACCTTAGGTACAGAAGAGACTGGAACAGCACATTACGTCCACATGCTAACACCTTTTAATTGGTCTTTTTCACTGACGCACATGTACATTACCATGAGGGGTGAGGTACACGTACACACGTGGTTTCCGTTTTCAATTACGGAGTGGAATAGAGTGTGTCCAGACATGTCAGGCCAATAGATGTTCAATGTGGTGTCCATTATTTGCTGCACACAACTGCAATCTCTGGCGTAATGAATGTCGTACACGACGCAGTACATCTGGTGTAATGTCGCCTCAGGCTGCCACAATACGTTGTTTCATACCCTCTGGAGTTGTAGGCACATCACGGTACACATTCTCCTTTAACGTACCCCACAGAAAGAAGTCCAGAGGTGTAAGATCAGGAGAACGGGCTGGCCAATTTATGCGTCCTCCACGTCCTATGAAACGTCCTTCGAACGTGTACCTCACCCCTCATGGTAATGTACATGTGCGTCAGTGAAAAAGACCAATTAAAAGGTGTTAGCATGTGGACGTAATGTGCTGTTCCAGTCTCTTCTGTACCTAAGGTCCATCACCGTTCCCTTTGGATCCCTACGTAATTCGGTGCTCTCTGATAAACACGATCGAACAGCGGAGGAGTGGTACTCAAGCGTCAACTTTAGTTTACAATATCTCCCGATGTAATTAACATTTTACAATGCAACAAACGGCACTGATTACGTATTTGTTTATATGTTCAGATGTGCTAACAAAACTAACGGGGTTCCATTTAAAAAAACGTAGGTTTGTGTTAAAAAACATACTTCCGTGCATTTTTTTATGGTTTGTATTAACCAATTACACTAGCCCCTCTCCTCACGTTCGGTCTGTGGAATCGATTCGTCAGTATTTGATGTGGTTTACGAAATATATCCAGCGGTAATGTTAGGTGACTCACCCTGTATATTCCTATTCAAGGCATACGGAAATTTCCGTCACAAATTTCTAGGGCTTGCAGAGGGGAGTGAGTACATAATATTTTGGATAGGAAACCATGTCCGGAAAAGTAACATTTCCGTTCTACGACGGGTTCAGTTTGGATCTGCAACGCATTTGCGTCACCTGAGGGAAAGAGAAAAGTCTCTGAGTTGCTTGTCCTGGTATCCAGTAGGATATAAGGGATGATGTGTACAACGCTATACTGCTTCTTGAGCGGTCGTATGCTAATTTTAATTGACTAGACTCCTGTGGAGACAGAGGAAGATCTGCTGGCACGAGTTGTGGCCGCTACAATAGAAACTGAAGAGGCACCTGGTGGGATGGAGAGTGAGTACCAGAACAAGCTTCGTTTGGTACAATGTCTGTAACAGCGTTGGTAGTTGCCACATCGAGCAACTGTTGTAATGTGTTAGTAGTGGATGAGTTAAACATTTTTACTGACACCATCACAGAACGGAAACGGTACGTGTCCGGACGAGGGGTTCCTATTCAAATTATTAAGTATTGATTCCCCTCTACAAGTCCTTGAAGCTTGTAACGGGGATTTCCGAAGAGCCTGTATAATCCACGTCACAACGATAAAGGTGAATCTGTAACTGAATTCAGTCTGTACTTGAACCAGGAAAGGTGCAAAATTGTCAACGGCAACCGTACAAAGGAGAAATTCGGCCCATTTATATACCTATTATAAAAACACGAGTATTTTAAAAAAGAAAACAGAACAAAATTACTTTCCACAGCATGAAGTTTCTAGTTAATGTTGATGTGCGGTTTAGCTTCATAATTTCAAATAAAGTCATCATCATCATCATCATTTAAGACTGATTATGCCTTTCAGCGTTCAGTCTGGAGCATAGCCCCCTTTATGAAATTCCTCCACGATCCCCTATTCAGTGCTAACATTGGTGCCTCTTCTGATGTTAAACCTATTACTTCAAAATCATTCTTAACCGAATCCAGGTACCTTCTCCTTGGTCCTCCCAGACTCCTCCTACCCTCTACTGCTGAACCCATGAGTCTCTTGGGTAACCTTGCTTCTCCCATGCGTGTAACATGACCCCACCATCTAAGCCGGTTCGCCCTGACTGCTACATCTATAGAGTTCATTCCAAGTTTTTCTTTGATTTCCTCATTGTGGACACCCTCCTGCCATTGTTCCCATCTACTAGCACCTGCAAACATCCTAGCTACTTTCACATCCGTAACCTCAACCTTGTTAATAAGGTAACCTGAATCCACCCAGCTTTCGCTCCCATACAACAAAGTTGGTCGAAAGATTGAACGGTGCACAGATAACTTAGTCTTGGTACTGACTTCCTTCTTGCAGAAGAGAGTAGATCGTAGCTGAGCGCTCACTGCATTAGCTTTGCTACACCTCGCTTCCAGTTCTTTCACTATGTTGCCATCCTGTGAGAATATGCATCCTAAGTACTTGAAACCGTCCACCTGTTCTAACTTTGTTCCTCCTATTTGGCACTCAATCCGTTTATATTTCTTTCCCACTGACATTACTTTCGTTTTGGAGATACTAATCTTCATACCATAGTCCTTCCATTTCTGATCTAGCTCTGAAATATTACTTTGCAAACGTTCAATCGAATCTGCCATCACAACTAAGTCATCCGCATATGCAAGACTGCTTATTTTGTGTTCACATATCTTAATCTCACCCAGCCAGTGTATTGTTTTCAGCATATGATCCATAAATAATATGGACAACAGTGGAGACAGGTTGCAGCCTTGTGTTACCCCTGAAACTACTCTGAACCATGAACTCAATTTACCGTCAACTCTAATTGCTGCCTGACTATCCATGTAAAGACCTTTAATTGCTTGCAAAAGTTTGCCTCCTATTCCATAATCTCGTAGAACAGACAATAACTTCTTCCTAGGAACCCGGTCATATGCCTTTTCTAGACCTATAAACCATAGATACAATTCCCTGTTCCACTCATAACACTTCTCCATTATTTGCCGCAAGCTAAAGATCTGGTCCTGACAACCTCTAAGACACCTAAACCCACACTGATTTTCATCCAGTTGGTCCTCAACTAATACTCGCACTTTCCTTTCAACAGTACCTGAGAAGATTTTACCCACAACGCTGATTAAAGAGATACCTCTGTAGTTGTTACAATCTTTTCTGTTTTCATGTTTAGGAAGATTGGTGTGATTACTGCTTTTGTCCAGTCTGATGGAACCTGTCCCGACTCCCAGGCCAATTCAGTTATCCTGTGTAGCCATTTAAGACCTGTCGTTCCACTGTATTTGATGAGTTCCGACTTAATTTCATCCACCCCAGCAGCTTTATTGCACTGCAATCTAGTGACCATTTTCTCCACTTCCTCAAATGTGATCCTATTTCCATCATCATTCCTATCCCATTCTACCTCGAAATCGGAAACATTACTGATCGTATTTTCACCTACATTGAGCAACTCTTCAAAATATTCCCTCCATCTGGCCAACACATCCACAGGATTCACCAGCAGTTTTCCTGACCTGTCCAAAATACTTGTCATTTCCTTCTTACCTCCCTTTCGAAGACTGCTAATTAAACTCCAGAATGGTTTTCCAGCAGCTTGACTCATAGTCTCCAACCTGTTTCCAAAGTCTTCCCAAGATTTCTTCTTGGATGCTGCAATTATCTGTTTGGCTTTGTTTCTTTCTTCAACATAACTTTCTCTGTCTACCTGAGTTCTAGTATGTAGCCATTTTTGATACACCTTTTTCCTTGACTGTGTCGTTCCACCAAGCTGTTTGCTTCATCCTACTTTTACACACTACTGTTCCAAGACATTCTTTAGCCACTTCTAGTACTGTGTCCCAGTACCTTGTCCATTCCTTTTCCAATGACTGTAATTGACTACATTCAACTAACTTTCTGAGATCGCTGGTACGTACTTCTGCCTGATTTCCCTATCCTGAAGCTTCTCCACTCTTATCCTCCTACATATGGACCTGACCTCCTCCACTTTCGGCCTCAAAATCCCAATTTCACTGCAGATTAAATAATGATCAGTGTCATCAAAGAATCCCCTGAATACACGTGTGTCCCTCAGCCTTCCTGAATTCCTGATCTGTTATTATAGAGTCAATGACAGATCTGGTTCCCCTGCCTTGTCAAGTATACCGGTGAATGTTCTTATGTTTAAAAAAGGAATTTGTGATTACTAAGCCCATACTGGCAAAGAAATCCAAGAGTTGTTTCCCGTTCCTGTTGGCCTCCATATCCTCTCCAAATTTACCCATAACCTTTTCATACCCTTCTGTTCGATTTCAAATCCTGGCGTTAAAATCACCCATGAGCAGAACACTGTCCTTGTCCTTTACTCTAACAACTACAACACTGAGTGCCTCATAAAAACTATCCATCTTATCTTGATCTGTCCCTTCACAATGCGAATATACTGACACAGTCCTAATTTTCTTGCTAGACACTGTCAAATCTATCCACATCGGTCGTTCGTTTACATACCTTATTGCAACCACACTGGGTTCCATTTCTTTCCTGATGTAAAGCCCTACACCCCATTGTGCTATTCCTGCTTTGACTCCTGACAGGTAGACCTTGTATTCTCCCACTTCCTCTTCTTCCTCACCCCTTACCCGAATGTCACTAACAGCTAAAACGTCCAGCACCATCTTACTTGCAGCCTCTGCCAGCTCTACCTTCTTCCCAGAGTAGCCCCCATTGATATTAATAGCTCCCCATCTCATTACCATTCGTTTGCCAAGTCGTATCTTAGGAGTCCCTGGTTTGTCAGTTAGAGGTGGGACTCCGTCACCTCCGAAGGTCCGAGGCATTTTGCTCTGATTGTTGCCAGCATCATATTTAAAGTACCAGGGAAGCAGGTTGCTAGCCTTACTTGCCCCGAGTCCCATTGAGTTTTACCCCGAACGGTTGAGGGACTAACTGGTGGATTTGGTAGTCTTTGCCGTATGAGCACAAAGGTGACCACGACTTAGAATATGTCCGAGATGCCCAGCCTTAATCCAAAGTAACTGGTATCCCGACTGTCGGGACCACTTACTTGGCCACTCATACGTTGCCCGTGGTTCATGAACTAGGACATGACTACAGGAACGCACGCCATGAACAAATAAAGTAAGAATATATTTTTAAATCATCTGAGATCCACAAATTAAATACTAACAAACGCGTAAGAACAAGAAAGTTTTTGTTTTAAGATGAAATAAGAGCTTTTAGTTGTTTTTAGACGAGAAGAATTTAGGTAAATAAGGATAATACGAAATTTGCTGAAGGAAGCTAGCCGATGAAGGCAAATCCGGCGAAGAAAACGAAAAAAGTTGCTAGAGTTGTTCCCTCCAGATCGCAGCTGTCGATTCCCGGCAGGATTGGAGATTTTCTTGGCTCGAGGACTGGGTGTCTGTTTTGTACGCATCATTTCAGCTCATCTTCTTTAACGTGCAACTCGCCGAAATGGTGTCAAACAGAGAGACTTGTACCGGGATCCTAAACAACCTCAGACGACTTCTCCTAGCCAGTAAGAAGAACCTAGAACTAAAAATCCGGGGTGACGTATAAGGAATGACGAGATAAAGTTACTTGCAGGAAAAATATATTCCAGGCTGAGACGGACTCGAAGAATCTTCAAAACACTTGTTGGACCGTCTGAGTATTGCACTTCAGTTGGATTAATGGGAGGGAGAGAGAGAGAGAGAGAGAGAGAGATTCGACCAATAGCGGCGCGTTACGTCACGGAATTGCTTAGAGGGAGCGAGTGTGTTACGGGCTCAACTAGTATCAGTGGCAGGAACTATAAGACAGGCGTTGTGGATCAAGGAGAGATTTGCTGTTAAAAATCCGCAAGAGATGGCTCCGGGAAGAGTCGGAGCCGGGTAACAGACTACTTACTCCCACATAATGTCTCGCGAAATGATCACAACGAGAAAATCACAGAAATTAGAGTTAATAGAAAGAATCACCTACATTCTTCCCACGCATCCTTCGTTAATGGAGCAGGGAAGAAGGGAAAAGACAGTGGTGTCAGAAGTACCCTGCACCACACAGCTTGAGGTGGATTGTGAAGTATAGATGTAGACGTACGAGTAGACATGCAAACTGCAACGCCATACAAGAGTGTGTCTACGAGTCTCGAAGTGAACTTGTTAGGCAAGGATGCAATGGTGATATTTTTAAATTCCTTTGTGTATACATGCAGCCATACATCACAGTCGGATGTGACAACCATTATCCGCCGCACATCGCTATATTCTACGAAGAACTAAATCAATTAGGCTCTGGACAATTTTCTGTGGAAATGCGTTTCATGATGCGATTTTACATTTAATATGCTGCGAAATTACGCCACTCCTAAATCACTTTTACCGATAACCTGTCGCACAGTGAGTAGCCCCGCTGACCGGAAAACAGCGCTGTTCGCTTCTGATGAAAAGAAGACAGAAGACAGAATTAGATACCGTATCCGTAAAGTTCATCTGCTGCAGGAACCTAAAGCATATATTTGGTCCAACAACATGGCGTTCCTGGAACAAAAGGGATTTCCCTCAAAGTAAGACAAAGGTCAGGGAAAATCGATTCTTTCACACACGATATTTTATAACATTTCATTAATAACCGATATTTAAGATACAATGTCTTCATAAAAAACGTAACTGATTCAAAGATCTTTTCGCTAATATAATCGAATACGTTAGAGAATATGGTGAAAATTCAATACAAGCAGTACATTGTGTGTGCGCCATGCAAGCCTGAAACGATCACTAACATCCTCAATATTGTTAAAAGTTTTATAGTATAAGACCGGCAGCGCTGTCAGATTGTTCAGTGATGATGCTGTTGTCTACTGGAAAGTATTGCTGCTGGGAGACTGTATGGAGATTTGAAATTACAAACAGTATTTACAATCGGCGTACTGAAACACAGCTCTCTTTAAATGTCAACAAAGCACTCCGTCTTCAGGCCACGAGTGGCCTACCGGGACCATCCGAGCGCCGTGTCATCCTCGGTGGAGGATGCGGACAGGAGGGGCGTGGGGTAAGCACACAGCTCTCCCGGTCGTAAGATGGTATTCTTGACCGAAGCCACTACTATTCGGTCGAGTAGCTCCTCAACTGGCATCACGAGGCTGAGTGCATCCCGAAAAATGGCAACAGCGCATGGCGGCCTGGATGGTCACCCATCCAAGTGCCGACCACACTCGACAGCGCTTAACTTCCGTGATCTCACGGGAACCGGTGTATCCACTACGGCAATGCCGTTGCCCAAATGTCGATAAACCCAAGACAATGGATAAAACAAAGCGAAATTACCAGACAGTATCCAATTACAGGTTTAGTAAATTCCTGCAGACTGTCAGAACGTAGTATGTAGGGCTTCTTCTATGAGGAACAAGTGAATTAATTGTTATGAAAAGACTGTGAAAGACTCGAGATATGTCGGGTGCTATGTGAGAGAGTGTGGAGCTTCTGCAAAGGAAGTTAGCTCGAGTTCATAGTGTGTCTGTTCCTAGAGCACTGTCCCTCGTTTGGATGCATTATAAAGTAGGCGAGGTAACAGAATAGTTCAGTAGTCAACAGTGCGGAACTCTTTAGAACGTCACGGAACACAACGTAAACCTGCACACCATTGTCTACTGCCGTCCTGATTTCATAGACTAACAGCGCAAGCAAACTTTAACAACAGCACTCTGTGTATCCTACAGAGGTGGCTTTAATTTCCCAAACAGGAGAGCATGCGCGAGCATAAAAGACGTGCATACTCCTACAACAAATATGACAAATACTTCAAATGTAGGAGAAGAAGAAAAATAAGATAAAAAGTAGAAGAAAAAATGAAGGATATCAGCTAAAGACCCACAATTACGTACACAGGTCAAAAATAAAACACTCTCCATCGAATGGGAGTATTGTAATTCAGAGTTACTCACTGCACAATGTTTTCAGTAGCACAGCGAAGTAGGACTGTATTATATGCATCTCTGCGATGATCCTTGTTGTAATCAGTGATGTAGTGAGATGTGAACTGTGGATTTATCCATTCTGCTCGTCTTTGTATAACAGGAAATCAAAGAGTTTCTGTTTGAGAACATTGCTGCAGCATACACAGTATATGTAACGTAACGCGACTCCGATGCTGGCATGAATGCACTGACGTGTAGCCAAAGGATTAGTGTGGCATTCCTATCTTCCCGAGTTGAGTGCGTTACATGCGGAAACGTGAGCTATGGCGACGTTATTAGCAAATGTATCGAAACAGGACCACTGTGTTGTTATTTTTTTCTTGGCTGCCGAACGACAGACACCAGTAGGCATCCAACCTCTGCTGGAAAGAAAGTGGGTTTCTGGACCGCATTACATATTAACTTCAAGGCTCCTGGTGTACCCATCAATGGGGAACGATACCATGCGATCATCACGCATTCGGTCCCTTAAAAAGGGCCGGCCGACGTGGCCGTGCGGTTAAAGGCGCTGCAGTCTGGAACCGCAAGACCGCTACGGTCGCAGGTTCGACTCCTGCCTCGGGCATGGATGTTTGTGATCTCCTTAGGTTAGTTAGGTTTAACTAGTTCTAAGTTCTAGGGGACTAATGACCTCAGCAGTTGAGTCCCATAGTGCTCAGAGCCATTTGAACCTTAAAAAAGGTCTTGAATGGTCGACGATTTCTGTTGGAAGAGGATGTGCAGCAGGTGGTTACAGACTTCTTCAGGCGGCAGGATATGGTGCTTCACCAGACGGGTATCTTAAACTTGGTGAGTCGGTGGGTAGATTGCCTCAATACTCACGGCGAATTCGCCTGGTTGGCATATGGGTTCTGGACTGTACGGGCTTCGAAGGGGAACCTTTTGATCGCCCCATATACACTACTGGCCATTAAATTGCTACACCACGAAGATGACGTGCTACAGACGCGAAATTTAACCGACAGGAAGAAGATGCTGTGATATGCAAATGATCAGCTTTTCAGAACATTCACACATGGTTGGTGCCGGTGGCGACACCTACAATGTGTTGAGACGAGGAAAGTTTCCAACCGATTTCTCATACACAAACAGCAGTTGACCGGCGTTGCCCGGTGAAACGTTGTTGTGATGCCTCGTGTAAGGAGGAGAAATGCGTACCATCACGTTTCCGACTTTGATAAAGGTCGGATTGTAGCCTATCGCGATTGCAGTTTATCGTATCGCGACATTGCTGCGCGCCTTGGTCGATATCCAATGACTGTAAGCAGAATATGGAATCTGTGGGTTCAGGAGGGTAATACGGAACGCCGTGTTGGATCCCAACGGTCTCGTGTCACTAGCGGTCGAGATGACAGGCATCCTGCAGCAGCATGGACTATTAGCTCGGAGACCATGGCTGCCGTTACACTTGACGCTGCATCACAGACAGGAGCGCCTGAGATAGTGTACTTAACGACGAACCTGGGTGCACGAATGGAAAAACGTCACTTTTTCGGATTAATCCAGGTTCTGTTTACAGCATCATGTTGGTCGCATCCGGGTTTGGCGACACTGCGGTGAATACACATTGGAAGCGTGTGTTCGTCATCGCCATACTGGCGTATCACCCTGCGTGATGCTGTGGGGTGCCATTGGTTCCACGTCTCGGTCACCTCTAATTCGCACTGACAGCACTTTGAACAGTGGACGTTACATTGCAGATGTGTTACTATCCGTGGCTCTACCCTTCATTCGATCTCTGCGAATCCCTACATTTCAGCAGGATAATGCACGACTGCATGTTGCAGGTCCTGTACGGGCCTTTCTGGATACAGAAAATGTTCGACTGCTGCCCTGGCCAGCACATTCTCCAGATCTCTCACCAACTGAAAACGTCTGGTCAATGGTGACTGAGCAACTGGCTCGTCACAATACGCCAGTCACTACTTTTGATTAAATGTGGTATCGTGTTGAAGCTGCATGGGCAGCTCTACCTGTACACGCCATCCAAGCTCTGTTTGACTCAATGCCCAGGCGTAACAAGACCGCTATTATGGCCAGAGGTGGTTGTTCTGGGTACTGATTTCTCAGGATCTATGTAACCAAATTGCATAAAAATGTAATCACATGTTAGTTCTAGTATAATATATTTGTCCAATGAATACCGTTTCTCATCTGCAATTCTTCTTCGTGTAGCAATTGTAATGGCCAGTAGTGTAATAGGAGGAAGGAGGGAAGGAATGAAAGAAGATTAGGATTTAACATCCCGTCGAGATTGCGGTCAGTAGAGACGGAAAACAAGAAAGGACTCTGCTACGGCAGTATCGTTTTTCATCTGTTATTCATCAATGGCCAATCGGATTGTGTTACGTAATATATGACGATCCTAATATTTCATTAGAAATAGGCCTTTTCTGCGTGCATGACTTCCTTCCGATTCTAGTAAAGAAATATTATAAAGTGCTTCCAGAAAATTCATCCGATTTCACAAGGGAATATTTTCTTCAAGATGAAGTGAAATCTATCTTATGCACTGAAACTAAAAGCTTCCCTTGGCACCAGGTGTAAACTGAGATTTCATCTGGTTACCAGCAGGGCTCGCCGTTGTGCAGCTACCTCGCTCGTTCTTTACCCTGTCTGTGTAGTTGGCAATGACCAAGCAAACAAAAGGCGTTCTGCGTTCTTTGTTTCAGAGTGTGTTTTGTGATTCTCATGGAGAGTCTGGCTCTCCAATTTCTACACCATAAAGTACGTGCTGATATCACGCTGTATCATTGGCCACCAAGGTGATACTATGCTGATAATATGCTTTATTTTGTGTGTGTATATGGGGAGGGGGGGGGGGTTACATTCTGAAAAATTCCGCATATGAGTCTCATTATCCATCAACTTTGGATGAACTGCAACACCGCGGGGTGACAGAAAATTGAAACTTCTGGCATGCTGGCAAAAATACGAGATGAGTTTGATTGTCGTCTGAATGTTTGCCGTACGTCCATTGAAGGAAGCAATGAACATTTATGAAAACTGAAAAAGAACATCTATCCTGAGCAAAATTGTAAAACGTTTGAATGTGTATGCATGTAAAAGATACACACCTACAAAGTCGGACGATTCTTTGCAAAAAGAAAACTTTGTAGTCCTATGTGTAGTTCGAAATTCACACGAAGTTTTTACCTTCTTCTGTGTACAAGATATAATGTTGTGAAACAAGATAAATTTTTTTGCACTGCCCTGTATGATGGTACGAATTTACTGCAGCCTTTCGACAAAACTGAGTCAATATTTAGTCAAAATTGAGAAATTTGTTTACACCATCACTCTGAAGATATTGTACTGTGGTGAAATATGTTATTATCATTCATCAACAACAAGTTACAGAGAGTCATTCTTCGTGAAGTCCAACGGAGAGAAATGATAAACGCTTCTTTTGAATCCTAAGTTGGCCCTATTCACTGAAGGTGAAGGATTGTTTCTCAGACTCTTCGAAGAAACGCAAGCGTCTTTATCAGTTGACAGAATTCTAGAAAATCCGCACTGAATTAGACGCACTGAAACTACAGGCCCCAGCGGAAACGACTGTTATATTTATTTGGTTTTGTCTAAAGACGTGAAGGAAACATATTTTTATCGACTGCATTAGTCACTAAAATTACAGTATTTCTCTTTTCTCTTGGTCGTTATTTGATGGTCTGCTTGCTCGTCCCTCCGGATGATTTCACTTGCTCGAAAGTCGAAAAGAGGTACGTAAGAACCGCACGTTGCCTTCTTGCGTTCTCCATTCGAGTCCATTTTTCATTTGACTGACAGTATCTCTTCATTCACTTGCAAGTAGTGGTGTAGGAGCCGCTGGCGAGATAAGAGCACAAGTCAGCGGTCAGTGAGAATCTCAAAGGGGGAAGTGCAGTCCGTGCGGTGGATCTTGACATAGCATCGCCTGTTGATGGATCACCATGTCTGACACAGCCCTACTGCGTATAAGTATAGTACAGAAGAAGAGGAGCTCCTCAGTTTTCCTACGTTATTCACTGTTGCGAAATTTGCTATCTGCTTTTTCTATTCTAACCCTCATCAATCACGTTGTTAAGGTTTTTTCAATACTCACCAGAATACCCAAAAGGAGCAAATCCTGTTTATCGCCATTCCACGACGAGCAGAAACTCTGGGCAGAGGTACAGGTAAGGACAACAGATGCTTCTTTGTGTGTCATACGCAAATTTTCAGCAGTCCAACATAACTTAAATTCGGAAACCCATTCATGACGTTAGCATATTGGATCTAATGGCAATAAATAGACCTAAAGAAAAGGATGGAAGAGTTAACGTCCCATCAACATCGAGGTGATGTAAGGCGGAGCACAAGCTCGAGTTGTGTCAAGGATATGGAAGGAAATCAACCGTGCTCTTACAAAGGAATCATCCCATCATTTGACTGGAGCAATTTAGGGAATTCCCGGAAAACCTAAATCTGAATGGTCGGTCGCGGGTTTGAACCATCGCCTCCCGAAGAGGAGCCCAGTGTGCTAACCACTGCGCCAACTCGCTCGGTCAAACGAACCTGACTTGTTCGAAGACGCCAACGCTGAAACTGGTATGTGTGGCCACGAGGCGGTGACAACAACAAAACAAATAGAATGATTTATATGTTCAGCAAAGTTGATAAAAGTACAACAGTGTCACATCCGTTAAGGAACATGAAGCGTGTTTGTCTCTGCAAGAACATATGAAGGAATTGTAACGCAAGTTAAGAAAATTAATTGACCAAGCACTGGATAAGTAAGTATATAGCAGAACAGTTTATTTCTCCACAAAGAGGTCTCTATTGAAACACCTAATATAAGACCATAGGAAGAAAACAAAGCATACGCCTACAGATGATGTGCCAAATTAAACGTATTTGATAGTTAAAATAGCAGTTAATGAATCATTAAACAGCTACCGTGGCAGAATCTCACAAAAAGGCCTTTCACGAAAGCCAAAGAAATTCTGGTCGTATGTGAGGATTATCAATTGCACTGAAGTTAATATTCAGACACTAACGGACGTCACAAAAAAAAGCTAGAATTCGTCTTCCAATAGTCCTTTCCAAAGGAAATTCCAAGAGTATTGCCGTATTTTACTTCTTGCACCACTACAAGTAAAATGATGGAGATGTCAGTGTCTGAGGCGTTGAGAAACAATGGAGACCGCTAAAACTGAACGAAGCTATAGGTCTCAACGGAATCCCTAGTAAATTATAGATAGGAGCTACGGCTGAGTTAGCCCTTGCGTTACGTGTAATATATCGAAGATCACTCGAACAAAAACTGAAAAACGGAGTCCAGAAGCTGGAAGAAGGCGCCAGGCCACAACCATATTCGGGAAGGGCAGAAGAAATTATCCCCAAAACTACCCTCCAGTATCCTTGACTACCAATCAGTGGAATGTTATAACATATTCTGAACTCAAACTTAACGTGGTATCTCGAACGAAAGTACCTGAATCATGTCAGTCAATATGCATTCTGGTAACACCGTTCATACGGAACCCACCTGGCTCGTTCCTCACGTGACTTCTCGAAATCCAGTAATCAGAGCAATCTGGTAGACGCAGTGTTTCTTGACTTCCGAGAAGGATTTGTCACAGAAACCGACCAGCGAACACTTACGAATATACGACCACGTGGACTATCATGTGACTGGATTCGTAACTTCTTGATAGGGAGCATGCAGTATCAAATCATGGATGGTGAATGATCGACTAATATAAAAGTAAAGAAATTACTAAAGTTTTGGTTCAAATGGCTTTGAGCACTATGGGACTTGACAGCGGAGGTCATCAGTCCCCTAGACCTTAGAACTACTTAAACATAACTAACCTAAGGACATCACACACATCCATGCCCGAGGCAGGATTCGAGCCTGCGACCGTAGCGGTCGCGCGGTTCCAGACTGAAGCGCCTAGAACCTCACGGCCACTCCAGCAGGCTACTAAAGTGTGTTAGTACACTTGTTGTTCATGTTCTATATTAGCAACTACGCAGAAAAATTAATAGTAACTTCAGGCTTTTCACAGTTGGTGCAGTTATCTATCTGAAAAAGTTGCACAAATATTGTCAGATATTGATTTTTTTCCAAAGTGGTGCTTTAAATGCTGAAAAGATGAGCAATGGTATAATCACACGGGCTCAGTTATAAGTAAAGCAGTTGGCAAGCTTCGTTTCGTTAGTAGGATAAATGGAAAACGTATTTAGTCTACAAAGAAGACTACTTAGAAAATACGTTCTCAGAATGCTAGAGACAGATTGAAATGCCTACCTCTCTGAAAATCATTCTTACAACGAATCGTGTCCCAGCGAAGATGGCAATCAACTTTCTTCAGTAACTGCTTTTTCCATCAATATGAATTGTATTATTTTCTATTTAAATCTTAGACCATGGCGTTATCTTTGTATAGTCTTCTGAAAACGTTTATAATGTGTTATAGACAACCTCATTTTCCATTACTCTCAAAAAATTCCCTCTGTTAACATGATCGACAGCTTTTATAACGTATACTTACGCTAAATGGGCTCCTCTCCAACTGACAAATAAGTGTATGGTGATACTCACGGCTCCTTAATATACGCACGGTAGTCTGGCGGTAGAGAAACCACGACGTCACATCTAAACATTATCTTCAGGCCCAATTTCATCGGGAGCTTCCATTGCACTGTCTCAGAAATCCGAAACCGTTGCTACGCAACAACTCGAAAAGTGACGTCATATTATCTGCGTTGTGGACCTAGACCCGTCGTCCACACTGTTGGCGCCGTGTGACGTCGGTCGCTGGGTTGTGTGACTGCCTACAGGAAATCATTAAAAATAGATGCGTGAGGCGTGTGTTCAAACGTTCAAATGTGTGTGAAATCTTATGGGACTTAACTGCTAAGGTCACCAGTCAAATGATTCAAATGGCTCTGAGCACTATGGGACTTAACATCTGTGGTCATCAGTCCCCTAGAACTTAGAACTACTTAAACCTAACTAACCTAAGGACATCACACACATCCATGCCCGAGGCAGGATTCGAACCTGCGACCGTAGCAGTCACGCGGTTCCAGACTGAAGCGCCTAGAACCGCACGGCCACACCGGCCGGCCGGTCATCAGTCCCTAAGCTTACACACTACTTAACCTAAATTATCCTAAGGACAAACACACACACCCATGCCAGAGGGAGGACTCCTACCTCCGCCGGGACCAGCCGCACAGTCCATGGCTGCAGCGCCTGAGACCGCTCGGATAATCCCGCGCGGCCGTGAGGCGTGTGTCCTCCGTTAATACTACAACCCCATGTAGCTGTGAACACGCTACGTATGAGCTGTTTACTTTTGTAAGCAACAGAAAGGATAGATGACACTCTTTTGGAATTTTCGAAAGCCTTGTAGGAAGTGACAACCTAGCGACTGTTCAAATTTTTATGTGAAATCTCTGAGTCTGGAGACAAAGATTCAGACTTTCGGAAAAATATCATCCAACCAATTCCGAAAGATAGCAAGAACGTCAGCAATAAAAATGGAAGACCAAGAACGAAGTACGATTAAAAGCGGTGTAAGACAGGGATGTAGTTTTTCGCGCCTACTGTTCAACCTATATATGTAAGATGCAATGACGGAAACAAAGGAAACGTTCAAGAGTGGGATTAAAATTCAGGCAGAAAGGAGATCAATGATAAGATTTGGCGCTGGCACTGCTGTTCTGAATGAAAATGAGAAATAATTGCAGGACCTGTCAATGGAATGAACAATCCAATAAGCAGATAAATTGAGAGTTAACTGAAGAAAGGCAAAACTGAAGATGAGCAGCAGAAATTGTAAAGCGATAAACGTAACATCATAAATGGAGACCACAAACTAAAGGAGGAAAATTACCAAAGAGCAAAGAGGACGCAAAAGGCTGATGAACATATGCAGACAGGTCATTTTTGCCCAGAGAAGTCTACTGTTATCAAACATGGGCCTTAAGGGGACGACGAACTGTCTGTGAAGGTACATTTGATCTACAGCGCTGTATGGTGGCGAATCATGGACTGTGGGAAAACTGTAACAGAAGAGAATCTAAGGGTTTGAGATGTGGTGGTATACAGAACCGTTGAAAATCAGATCTACTGATAAGACAATGAATGGAGAGAGCCTGCACAGAATTAGCGAAGAAAGCACCGTACGGAAAACTGACAATAAGAAGGGACAAGATGATATGACATGATTTAGGACACTAGGAAAAATCAGACATGGCAACAGTAGAGGGTATAAACAGTTGGGCAAGACAGCGGTTGAGGACGCAGAGTGTATGTGCTACACCGCCGATGAAGTAGATTTATTCGTGGCAGGCTCCAGTCAGAAGACTGACGACTGAGAAAAAAAGGAGCCCCAGCCCAAACTTCGCAAGACACAGTCACACATGCTGCTTCTTTGCGTTATTAAATTCTGCCTTATTGACCGCACCCCCAGCACCCTCCGGTGTCTTCCTAAATTGGCTCGCAGTCTTTTATCGGATGAAGAAAACATTATGCGACAAGCATTTCGTTCATGACAACAAGATAGTTTTTGAGGTGGAGTTTTTCCTGAAAATCACCATACTGACTTCTACAACCAAATACTCCATCACTGAGGATAAAATGTCACATTAGTGAGCGAATACGCAAAAAAGGACTGAAACTGTCACAGTCATGACCGTAGCTTGATTTTTTTCGAGGTGATAATTACACTACTGGTCATTAAAATTGCTACACCACGAAGATGACGTGCTACAGACGCGAAATTCAACTGAAAGGAAAAAGATGCTTATGATATGCAAATGATTAGCTTTTCAGAGCATTCGCACAAGATTGGCGCCCCTGGCGACACCTACAACATGCTGATATGAGGAAAGTTTCCAACCGATTTCTCATACACCAACTGCAGTTGACCAGCATTGCCTGGTGAAACGTTGTTGTGATGGCTCGTGTAACGAGGAGAAACGCGTACCATCACGTTTTCGACTTTGATAAAGGTCGGATTGTAGCCTATCGCGATTGCGGTTTATCGTATCGCGACATTGCTGCTCGCGTTGGTAGAGATCCAATGACTGTTAGCAGAATATGGAATCGGTGGGTTCAGGAGGGTAATACGGAATGCCATGACAGATCCCAACGGCCTCGTATCACTAGCGGTCGAGATTACAGGCATCTTATCCGCATGGCTGTAACGGATCGTGCAGCCACGTCTCGATCCCTGAGTCAACAGATGGGGACGTTTGCAAACCAACAATCATCTGCACGAACAGTTCGATGACGTTTGCAGAAGCATGGGCTATCAGCTCGGAGACCAACGCCAAGCGATAAGAGTGTTTACATAACAAAACTGTTGCATCCTTGGGCCTCCGGTTCTAGATGTACCCATCTCCGGTTAGTGGCTGACGTTACAGATCTTTATTTATGGAAATATACAGCACAATCAGATACAAACTTTGCATATTCACATACACCTTTACCTTTAAACCAGATAAATACAGACTCATTTTGATTAATTCTTCTTTTGCTCCGAGTATACAAGACAAGAGTAGACGTTTAGTCATACGCTCATTTACCAAAATCTTTACTACCAATTTCAAACATATGATAGGTACGATAGGTAATTACATCTCTATCGTTAAAACTGTCAAGACCAGGTACACTAGGAACTCCGCTACCACCTCTTACTATGGCAACTGTGAACCATCCATTTCCATGTGAGAAAGTGTCGTTTATATCCAAGCTAAAATTAAGAGAACATCCAAGAAATACACACGGTCCATCGACGAGGGCGTGGGCTGCAATACTCTTCACTGGAATGCGATTTTTCTTGTCTCCTGATGTTGTTGTAAGTTCAATGTTTTCTATGGTTTTGTATAGTTGTGCGGGTACGACGATACCTCCTGTAGGGCATGTTGGCGGCGTTCAATGCAGTTGCCTGTGCGCCTGCGATGTTGTACTCAATGACGAACCTGGGTGCACGAATGGCAGAACGTCATTTTTTCAGATGAATCCAGGTTCTGTTTACAGCATCATGATGGTCGCATCCGTGTTTGCGACACTGCGGTGAACACACATTGGAAGCTTGTATTCGTGATCGCCATACTGGCGTATCATCCGGCGTGGTGGTATGGGGTGCCATCGGTTGCATGTCTCGGTCACCTCTTGTTTGCATTGACGGCACTTTGAACAGTGGACGTTGCATTTCAGACGTGTCACGACCCGTGGCTCTACCCTTCATTCGATCCCTGCGAAACTCTGCATTTCAGCAGGATAATGCACGGCCGCATGTTGCAGGTCCTGAACGGGCCTTTCTGGGTACAGAAAATGTTCGGCTGCTGCCCTGATCAGGACATTCTCCAGATCTCTTACCAACTGAAAACGTCCGCTCAAAAGTGGCCGAGCAACTGGCTCGTCACAATACGCCAGTCACTACTCTTGATGAACTGTGGTTTCGTGTTGAAGCTACATGGGCAGCTAGCTGTACCTGTACACGCCATCTAAGCTCTGTTTGAATCAACGCCCAGGCGTGTCAAGGCCGTTATTACGGCCAGAGGTGGTTGTTCTGGGTACTGATTCCTCAGGATCTATGCACCCAAATTGCGTGAATATGTAATCACATGTCAGTTCTAGTATAACATATTTGTCCAATGAATACCCGTTTATCATCTGCATTTCTTCTTGGTGTAGCAATTTTAATGGCCAGTAGTGTATAATGTCATGACTACTCCTGGTAGACGTGTGTGTTAGGGAGGGCGAGCGATGGAAATGCAGCCAGTACCGTGCTGGGCAGGAGCACTACCACCCCCGCGTCTGCGCTGACCGCCCCCGTATTAATAACGGGCAGCGGACAAGGCCGGCCGGGCACGCGATGTGGGCGCCCCCAACCCCCGGTATTGCTGGGCCCAGTGGGGTGACGCACCCCCCGCCCCTGCGACGCCGCCCCTACGGCTGCCTTCCGCTTTGCCGCCCTGACCCTCCGCTGGCCTCTTTGTCCTCGCATTAGTCGAACCACGTCCTCGAAGCGAACCGTTCGCTTCTTCTCCCCTCGGCTCTTACAAATCACTGTGCAATTTCCAGCTGCTGCATTGTTCCGCTCCCAGGTCTGCGAGCCTCGCTCACAATCTTGAATCGCAATAATTATAATTGCTGTAGCGAAGGCTGAAGCTTCGTTGCTCACCGAATAGCTGCACTAATTTCTGAAACAGACGGTTAGAGAAAAGTTCCTATTGTGTTATAAGTATGTTAGAATACACATGGACCCCTCGGTAAGTTTACGAATAATCTCCTTAGAACATAGACCAAATACACTCCTGGAAATGGAAAAAAGAACACATTGACACCAGTGTGTCAGACCCACCATACTTGCTCCGAACACTGCGAGAGGGCTGTACAAGCAATGATCACACGCACGGCACAGCGGACACACCAGGAACCGCGGTGTTGGCCGTCGAATGGCGCTAGCTGCGCAGCATTTGTGCACCGCCGCCGTCAGTGTCAGCCAGTTTTCCGTGGCATACGGAGCTCCATCGCAGTCTTTAACACTGGTAGCATGCCGCGACAGCGTGGACGTGAACCGTATGTGCAGTTGACGGACTTTGAGCGAGGCCGTATAGTGGGCATGCGGGAGGCCGGGTGGACGTACCGCCGAATTGCTCAACACGTGGGGCGTGAGGTCTCCACAGTACATCGATGTTGTCGCCAGTGGTCGGCGGAAGGTGCACGTGCCCGTCGACCTGGGACCGCACCGCAGCGACGCACGGATGCGCGCCAAGACCGTAGGATCCTACGCAGTGCCGTAGGGGACCGCACCGCCACTTCCCAGCAAATTAGGGACACTGTTGCTCCTGGGGTATCGGCGAGGACCATTCGCAACCGTCTCCATGAAGCTGGGATACGGTCCCGCACACCGTTAGGCCGTCTTCCGCTCACGCCCCAACATCGTGCAGCCCGCCTCCAGTGGTGTCGCGACAGGCGTGAATGGAGGGACGAATGGAGACGTGTCGTCTTCAGCGATGAGAGTCGCTTCTGCCTTGGTGCCAATGATGGTCGTATGCGTGTTTGGCGCCGTGCAGGTGAGCGCCACAATCAGGACTGCATACGACCGAGGCACGCAGGGCCAACACCCGGCATCATGGTGTGGGGAGCGATCTCCTACACTGGCCGTACACCACTGGTGATCGTCGAGGGGACACTGAATAGTGCACGGTACATCCAAACCGTCATCGAACCCATCGTTCTACCATTCCTAGACCGGCAAGGGAACTTGCTGTTCCAACAGGACAATGCACGTCCGCATGTATCCCGTGCCACCCAACGTGCTCTAGAAGGTGTAAGTCAACTACCCTGGCCAGCAAGATCTCCGGATCTGTCCCCCATTGAGCATGTTTGGGACTGGATGAAGCGTCGTCTCACGCGGTCTGCACGTCCAGCACGAACGCTGGTCCAACTGAGGCGCCAGGTGGAAATGGCATGGCAAGCCGTTCCACAGGACTACATCCAGCATCTCTACGATCGTCTCCATGGGAGAATAGCAGCCTGCATTGCTGCGAAAGGTGGATATACACTGTACTAGTGCCGACATTGCGCATGCTCTGTTGGCTGTGTCTATGTGCCTGTGGTTCTGTCAGTGTGATCATGTGATGTATCTGACCCCAGGAATGTGTCAATAAAGTTTCCCCTTCCTGGGACAATGAATTCACGGTGTTCTTATTTCAATTTCCAGGAGTGTATTTCTTTCCTCATTTAGTAGCGTACTTAGTTTTATTCTGGACACTGGACAAGTGTCCCACGCCGAAAGCTTACTGCCGCTAGTGACATCTGTCGATAATAAGGGGACCGTAGTTTTGACACCACAATCACTTCTTCCCTTCCCTGTCCAACAGCGAAAGGTCTGTCAGAAGAATGATTGTTGGTGAACTTCCACATGAATTATAACTTCACTCTTCTTTTTATCGCTGTGGTCATTTCACTAGGTGTGTGTGGCCGAAGTAATATGTTACTCGAGTCCTCCTGCAACGTACGTTGCCGGAAGTATTAAAAACTAGCGGTTTCGCTCGCATATCTGCAGTTTTGTTGTGATGAGTGATGGTGAATAAGTAAGCTAATAATTTTACGCGATGTCTTCATATACAGGGTGAGTCGCGTAAGACGTAACACCCCCATTATTCGGTTGGCGATTGCACGTATCGACAAGCGGTGTTCGGCGAATCATAGCCGACTATGGGGCACATACTTTGGTACATGCACAATAATCACAACGTTTATATTGACCGAGATAATGAGGCAAGTACATGTTTTTTAAATAGGACGCTATACTTTTTTTACCATCATTCGAACGCTCTGGAAAAGACGCGTATAGTGATGTAACGCATGTTACTATTGTGATTCAAACTTCGCTTCAAAGACGATGGGAAATACTGCACGATTGAAGGTCGAGGCGGTCGGAAGCGGCTGCAGGTCGTAAACACGCCTCGCGCGCCCGCAGGCCGAGTTGCCGTGCTCTATGCAGCATGCACGGCCTACGCTACGTAGGTAAATCCTCATCCGCCCTCTTTTAAGCACAGTTTGAATCACTGTAGCAACATGCGTTACATCACTATACGCGTCTTTTCCAGAGTGTTTGAATGATGGTAAAAAGTATAGCGTCCCATTTAAAAAATATGTACTTGCCTCATAATCTCGGTCAATATAAACTTTGAGATTATTTTGCATGTACCAACGCATGTGGCCCATAGTCGGCTATGATTCGCCGAAAACCGCATGCCGATACGTGCAATCGCCCCTGGAATAAATGGGGTGTTACCTGTTATGCGACTCACCCTTTATAGTCGTGTTGAGACGTCAGTATAAAACATGTATGCAGAGCAGTTATGTAGGTACATAATTAACGTCATTCTGCACTGGAGCGCGAAAGAAACTGGTATAGGCATACGTATTCAAATACAGATATATGTAAAAAGGTAGAAGACGGCACTGCGGTAGATAACGCCTTTATAAGACAACAAGTGTCTGGCGCGTTATTAGACCGATTACTGCTGTTACAATGATAGGTTATCAAGACTTAAGTGAGTCTGAACGTGATGTTACATTCGGCGCACGAGCAATGTGGCACAGCATCTCCGAGACACCAATGAAGCCGGAATATTCCTGTACAACTATTTCACGAGTGTACTGCGAATATCAGGAATCTGGTAAAACATCAAATCTCCGACATCGTCGTGGCCGAAAAAAAAGATGCTGCAAGAACGGGACTAACGGCAACTGAAGAGATTCATTCAATGTGACGGAAGTACAGCCCTTCCGTAAATTACTGCAGATTTCAATGATGAGCCATCAACAAGTGTCGACATGTGAGCCATTCAACGAAACATTATCGATGTGGGCTTTTACCCTTCCCCTAGGAGTCACTCAAATGATTCCCATGTAGTCTTCCATTCACAATAGGCAGGTGTTAGTCGTTCAAAGACGGTCCACACAGTATCAACAGAACCTCAAGAAGGCATTAAGATTGTGTCTACAGTGGCCATCAAGAAGAGTCCGACTGGGTATTCCCATGCGGTTACTGAAAAGAGAAACGACTGGAGGCTGTAAGATGAAAACCGCTGAAGGAATCGTATTACCATTGTTTGCGAAAGAAGGTGTGGTCCCTGTGGTGTCACCGCCAGACACCACACTTGCTAGGTGGTAGATTAAATCGGCCGCGGTCCATTTAGTACATGTCGGACCCGCGTGTCGCCACTGTGATCGCATGACCTAGCGCCACCACAAGGCAGGTCTCTTGATACGATAGAGCACTCGACCCAGTTGTACGGACGACCTAGCTAGCGACTAGATGTACGAAGCCTTTCTCTCTCATTAGCCGAGAGACAGAATAGCCTTCAGCTAAGTTAATGGCTACGAACTAGCAAGGCGCCATTAGCCTTACAGTGATTGTAATTAAAGTCTCCTGTGTATAGTCAAGAGCGATGTACCACAATGATTGATTAAAGATAAGTATTAATCCAGCTACGTACTTTTCTTCATAGCATTAATTACGTAGCCTGTTCCAGTACTTCACGCCCGTCTGCGTTAGTCTAGCGTGCATTTTCAGCCATCTCGATCTACAAGGTGTTGGCCCAGCTGCCAAAACATCAGTCCCTATAAGATTAGTGAGGTTACAAGCTCGCTGCTAGAGGGACAGGGGCGCACACCCACGGGACGGCAGAGCGAGGATGTGCGCGTGTCAGACGTCCACTGCATGCACAAGCAATTCAAGGAAGGGCGGATGTCGTTATGCGATCCCTCGTGATTTGGAACGCCACACCGCATTACCGATACCACTGTCTAGCAGGTTGGTTGTCTCACTACTGAAGACCGGACAGATAGTGGGAGTCGTTGCCCCAGAGGTCGAACAGAGCGCCGAAATTGCAACGTACATGCAATGCTCTTCGTACATTATTGCCATTTGTCAATGAATTCCCGTCCCTCGCACTTCGTCCGCTGTAAAGCAACTCCCTACACCCCGTTGCCCTTATCTGGAAATCACAAAGTTGTCTGTCTTCAGCACTACTGAGAGTAGTGGATGGTCGACTAGTGCACTGCTCACCCTGTTATCCCGTGGGCTCGGACTCATGTCCCTCTAGCGGCCACTTTAGGGCCTCAGCGCTATTAAAGTGACCGTCATTTTCCCGTAGGCAACGGAATTACGACCCCTACTGTGGTACGACGCCTGTACGCTATGGGCAGGGTCAGCGAGTGACCCAGGCAGTGACTTGATGGGACCTCGGGTTTGGTATCGCGGTGGTGCACTGTTGTGTTTTGGGGCTTTTCTGCTGCGAGGGCATGTATAGGTTCTTGTTGCTGGCCATTGAAATTGAGATGTGCCTATGGCGTGATGGAGGAAATGTGTGATACTCGCCGCTGTTGCATCTGAAAACGCTTCGTCTGCCTTGTGTCTGTGCAGGAAATTATGTGAAGTAAATACCTGATACCACTGCGACGTTTTGCTCTCACGCGTTGTTGAATATATTTCGGAATTACTGAATTGTGAAGATATCCCGCGAGTAAAGCAAATGAAGCCATTTGCGCCATACTAAGGAGCTGTTTTATTCTGCTTAAATCTGCGTCAGTTGTATGCGCATTTGTATGCCCTTCGATAGTTGCAGAAGTTACAGAAGTGTGTAAACAGAGAGGGATGCAAAGTTGAAACCCTTCCAATAAGTGAATACACTCGAACTCTGTATTACTAAAGGTGCCTTTCGATACCAGCACCTATCTTGGGTAGTAAGTGTTATTAGGAGGTTGTCATGGTACTGTAAGTAATTACTATACACAAAAATTTTTATTCAGATTATACTAAATTGGAGATGTAAGGTCGGTTGTGTGCCGCTGTAAATTACTATTGTTTCCTCTGTGTGGCAGCCTAGCATTGTCAGTGGCTTCAATCATTATTCCTGTCATATTTCGAGTTTTGTATTCGCGGGTTTGCTTAAGCTGACAATGTTGAGTTGTAAGACCTATAAACAGGCAAGTCAAATTGAGTATTCTATGAGCACAAGACGATATTCTATTACGTGGTACCTTAATTTGTTGTAAGTTAGAAGTATTTTACATGTTATTAATATTCTGCCGTTTATTTTGTCTAAAGAGGAGTTAGTTCTGTGAAGTAATCGTTTATATTTTATTAGTGTGTTACGCGTTGTGCCTTTTCATGTAAATTGTTTTTAAGAAGCTGCAAATGACTCTGTGTATGTTGCAGGTAGCTGAAACTGACGTGTTGACGGGGGTCGCATCCTGAAGGGGTTGATAGTGGCCTTTTTTACTAAGGGCCATCCGGCTAACGTGCTTCAGTACATTTGTCTCGCTTATATCGTTACTACGTTCGTCGAGTGGAATTAGGGCCTACTGTAATCACCTTATATGTTGAAGTTAAGTATGTCCGTTGACAGGGCGTGAACCTTCGGGGACATAGTCGTATTCTCATCTGTGAAGACTGATAGTGTTATTCATTTGTTCTTGTCACATGTATGATTATTTATCTTGCTATGTGTCAGCGAGGTCCGAATTGGGGCGTTGTATTCTCCCCTTGTGGAAACAAATTTAAGTGATTTTATTCCTTTTTTAAGTAGCCTTTAGATACGTACTTGTTTGGTGTTTTTATGGTTTCCGAGTTAATTAAAATTACAATTAAGGTAAATTTTTGCAACGGATGGTTTCGTGTATTTATTAGTTGCTAAGTGGATCCTAAGTTAAGTGCAAAGTCCCTACCACAGATTTCGCCTTGTCTCTTTTTAAGTGAGCCTCACAAATATGATCGTAGTTATCGTTCTATCTATTCAGGACTAGACCAGGGTTAAAGACAGATCAGCACGAGTAATCACTGAACTGTTCATACTCACCATTTTCATACTACAGTTAAGTATCTGTAAAGTTTCTATTAATAAATTATTGTTAAATGTTGCTAACTTATGTTACCATCATTTCGACATAAATGTCCCCTGTCCCTTACCGGTACCTTTGACAAAAAAGCTTTAAAATAACGTTTCAAGACGTCTAAATTTCAGAAACTACACATCTCAGGAAGTCACAGTACGGGAGCCTCATTTTTTACAAATCAAGAACCCTATTTCCAATTGGCCAGGTGATGAGTCTATACAGTTACTGCGTGCAAGCAAGTTACTTCTTAAGAGCAACTACTTGCGGTGGTAGAAGCTTCTCTTCATGCCACTTACTAATGCCTGACACGAAGAGCTATTGATGAGTACAACTACAACTGCCGGCCGGTGTTGCCGTGCGGTTGTGGGCGCCTCAGTCTGGAACCGCGTGACCCCTATGGTCGCAGGTTCGAATCCTGCTTCGGGCATGGATGTGTGTGATGTCCTTAGGTTGTTGTTGTTGTTGTGGTCTTTAGTCCTGAGACTGGTTTGATACAGCTCTCCATGCTAATCTATCCTGTGCAAGCTCCTTCATCTCCCAGTACCTACTGCAAAATACATCCTTCTGAATCCGCTTGGTGTATTCATCTCTTGGTCTCCCTCTACGATTTTTACCCTCCACGCGGCCCTCCAATGCTAAATTTGTGATCCCTTGATGCCTCAGAACATGTCCTACCAACGGATCCCTTCTTCTAGTCGAATTGTGCCACAAAGTTCTCCCCAATTCTATGCAATACCTCCTCATTAGTTATGTGACCTACCCACCTAATCTTCAACATTCTTTTGTAGCACCACATTTCGAAAGCTTCTATTCTCTTCTTGTCTAAACTATTTATCGTCCTCGCTTCACTTCCATTCATGGCTACACTCCATACAAATAGTTTCAGAAACGACTTCCTGACACTTAAATCTATACTCGATGTTAACAAATTTCTCTTCTTCAGAAACGCTTTCCTTGCCATTGCCAGTCTACATTTTATATATTCTCTACTTCGACCATCATCAGTTATTTTGCTCCCCATATTGCAAAACTCATTTACTACTTTAAGCGTCTCATTTCCTAATCTAATTCCCGAAGTATCACTCGATTTAATTTGACTACATTCCATTATCCTCGTTTTGCTTTTGTTGATGTTCATCTTATATCCTCCTTTCAAGACACTGTCTATTACGTTGAGCTGCTTTTCCAGGTCCTTTGCTGTCTCTGACAGAATTATAATGTCATCGGCAAACCTCAAAGTTTTTATTTCTTCTCCATGGATTTTAATACCTACTCTAAATTTTTCTTTTGTTTCCTTTACTGCTTGCTCAATATATAGATTAGCTTAGTTAGGTTTAAGTAGTTCTAAGTTCTAGGGGACTGATGACCACAGATGTTAAGTCCCATAGTGCTCAGAGTCATTTGAACCAACTACAACTGGTAGACCGGCAGCCTTCCAGGTCGTGATTGGGGGACGTGCGTTCATTACTACGGTTGTAGATGGAGCCCGACAGCCGCAGAGCACAGTGAACCGTGACGCGCGTATTGGGCCAGGCCCGTGTTGCTTGCAGCAGCAGCTGTCCACACGAGCGCTGTTTGGCAGTGTCCCCGCCAAGCCATTGAGAGCGGGGCGGGGCGGCGGTCCCTTGCGGCTGCATTGTGTCGCTATTCTCGAAGGAGGCGGCGCCTCGTGTGCTGAATGGTGGCCGCTGCGTCGCGACGCGTTGGGCGCCGGCTTATCTGCGTGGACACTGGGCCGGCCGCTGCCCCCTGCCCCCGGCGCGCGTGTCGCCAGGGAATCCGCTACAGGGAGTAATCAGCCGGCCGGACCTCCGCGGATCCCCGAAATGCTGACAGCGGCGCAGGGCGACGCACCGTCGCGTTCTGTGCTCCTGTGTAACAGTCCAGACAGAGCAGCATTGGGTAGTCGACGTCGACTCACGCTCAGGATCCCTCACAAGGCCCTTCCAATACAGTGCAGACGTTGGAATTATTTCTCCCATTTAATACCGTACTTCTTAAGCCAGAACACTTTCGTGTCTGTGTGATCCGCGATATCCTCATACACGAGTTATAATTTTATGGGGCTAGCGGAACACGAGAAAGGCGAATATGATTGTGTCTATTACACTACTGGCCTTTAAAATTGCTACACCACGAAGATGACGTGCTACAGACGCGAAATTTAACCGACAGGAAGAAGATGGTGTGATATGCAAATGATTAGTTTTTCAGAGCACTCACACAAGATTTGTGCCCCTGGCGACACCTACAACGTGCCGATATGAGGAAAGTTTCCCACCGATTTCTCATACACAAATAGCAGTTGACCGGCGTTGCCTGGTGCAACGTTGTTGTGATGCCTCGTGTAAGGAGGAGAAATGCGTACCATCACGTTTCGACTATGATAAAGGTCGGATTGTAGCTAATCGAAGTTGCGGTTTATCGTATCGCGACACTGCTGCTCGCGTTCGTCGAGAACCAATGACTGTCAGCAGAGTATGGAATCGGTGGGTTCAGGAGGGTAATACGGAACGACGTGCTGGATCCCAACGGCCTCGTACCGCTAACAGTCGAGATGACAGGCATCTTATCCGCATGGCTGTAACGGATCGCGCAGCCACGTCTCTATCCCTGAGTCAACAGATAAGGACGTTTCCAAGACAACAACCATCTGCAGGAACAGTTCGTCGACGTTTGCAGCTGCAGGGACTATCAGCTCGGAGACCATGGCTGCGGTTACCCTTGACGCTCCATCACAGACAGGAGCGCCTGCGATAGTGTACTCAACGACGAACCTGGGCGCAGGAATGGCAAAACGTCATTTTTTCGGATGAATCCAGGTTCTGTTTCCAGCATCATGATGGTTGCATCCGTGTTTGGCGACATCGCGGTGAACGCACATTGGAAGCGTGTATTCGCCATCGTCATACTGGTGTATCACCCGGCGTGATGATATGGGGTGCCATTGGTTACACGTCTCGGTCACCTCTTGTTCGCATTGACGGCACTTCGAACAGTGGACGCTATGTTTCAGATGTGTTACGACATGTGATTCTACCCTTCATTCGATCCCTGCGAAACCCTACATTTCAGCAGGATAATGCACGACCGCATGTTGCAGGTCCTGTATGGGCCTTTCTGGATACAGAAAATATTCGACTGCTGCCCTGCCCAGCACATTCTCCAGATCTCTCACCAATTGAAAACGTCCGGTCAATGGTGGCCGAGCAACTGGCTCGTCGAAATTCGCCAGTCACTACTCTTGATGAACTGTGGTATTGCGTTGAAGCTGCATGGGCAGCTGTACTTGTACACGCCATCCAAGCTCTGTTTGACTCAATGCCCAGGCGTATCAAGGCCGTTATTACGGCCAGAGCTGGTTGTTCTGGGCACTGATTTCTCAGGATCTATGCACCCAAAATGCTTGAAAATGTAATCACATGTTAGTCCTAGTATAATATATTTGTCCAATAAATACCCGTTTATCATCTGCATTTCTTCCTGGTGTAGCAATTTTAATGGCCAGCAGTGTGAAAGTCTTTCACTGAATTTTTGCCACCAGCTCAATCATTCTACCTTTCTCAGTATCTTTAAAAATTTTCCCCAAAGTTTTGGCATTTGAGCACATGTACGCTTTGTTAACATGCAACTCACCTCTCACTCCCTCAAGTCCCCTAACTGTAACTCGCCCACAACACGTGTCCACGCTGGGAGTCGCTCATATCCATCCACCCTCAAGTGCCCATTCTAACGCACTCATTCAGCCCAACTCACTGTCATTGTTTCTTTGTGTTTCTCTGTCACTGTTCCCTGTCTCACAGCCACAGTTTCATTCCTTTTGTTCTACTAATACCGTCTCCTCTTATTGTCACTGTTCCCCTCTTGCTCTCTGTTCGTGCTATTACACTACTGGCCATTAAAATTGCTACACCAAGAAGAAATGCAGATGAAGAATGGGTATTCTTTGGATAAATATATTATACTAGAACAGACCTGTGATTACATGTTCACGCAATTTGCGTGCATAGATCCTGAAAAATCAGTAACCAGAACAACTACCTCTCGCCGTAATAACGGCCTTGATACGCCTAGGCATTGAGTCAAATAGAGCTTGGATGGCGTGCACAGGTACAGCTGCCCATGCAGCTACAACACGATCCCACAGTTCATCAAGAGTAGTGACTGGCATTATTTGACGAGCCAGTTGCTCCGCCACCATTGACAAGACGTTTTCAATTGGAGAGAGATCTGGAGAATGTGTTGGCCAGGGTAGTAATCGAACATTTCCTGTATCCAGAAAGGCCCGCACAGGACCCGCAACATGCGGTTGTGCATTATCCTACTGAAATGAAGGGTTTCACAGGGATCGAATGAAGGGTAGAGCCACGGGTCGTAACACATCTGAAATGTAACGTCCACTGTTCAAAGTGCCGTCAATGCGAACAAGAGGTGACCGAGCCGTGTAACCAATGGCACCCCATACCATCACGCCGGGTGATACGCCAGTATGGCGATCACGAATACACGCTTCCAATGTGCGTTCAACTCGATATCGCCAGACACAGATGCGACCATTATGATGCTGTAAACAGAACCTGTAATCAAATGTAAGTTCTAGTATAATATATTTGTCCAATGAATACCCGTTTATCATCTGCCTTTCTTCTTGGTGTAGCAATTTTAGTGGCCAGTAGTGTATTAATCTGACCGGGTGGGTATCCCAAACACTCGAGCAATACTGAAGCAATACTGAAGAATGGCTTGTGTCCTGTGCGTGGTCGCCTTTACAGATGAATCACACTATCCTATAACTGTTCCAATAAACCGAAGACGACAATTCCCCTTCCCTACTACCGTCCTTACATATTCGTTCCATTTTATATCGTTTCGCAACGTTACGCGTAGATATTTAATCGACATGATTACAAGAAGGACGCTACTAATGCTGTATTCAGACATTACGGGAACTTGTTTCCTACTCATATGCATTAACATACATTTTTCTACATCTAGCGGCCATGCAATGAAGAGCTTAGATTTTCACACTCCGCCCCATTACAAAGTCAACTATTCCTTGACGTCTCAAGATGTGTCCTATCAATTTATTCCCATTATTGGTCAAGTTGCGCCATAAAGCTCATTTCATCCCCATTCAGTTGGAAACCTTTTCATTACTTATACTACCAGCCACTATAACCTTCGGCGTTCTTGTATAGCAACCCTTTTCAAAAGCTTATATTATTTTGTATAAACTCTATTCCTTCTCTCATTTCCTACTTTCATTCCCTCACAATCACCTGACTTATTTCGACTGCACTCCATTACCCTTGTAGAATTTTACTTACGTTCCATCTTATAATTTCGTTTGAAGACACTACTAAATTCCGTTTAACTGATCTCGCTCTATAGTGAACAACAATACTCTTTTCGTTGCGGCCGCCTAGTAGAAACACAGGTAACTTAACGCTGGTATTATTACTGATTTACTGAATACTGAGCAGAGAAAAGGTTAGCTCTGAAACTTCTGAAAAGTATTTACTATGCACTGAAAACTTTCTCAAGTGCTACGCTAGTGGGGAAATACCCACCATCCCCTAAAGAGTTACGTCAAAGGGTTTATTTCACTCCTTGTTTTACTCAGGTCACCTGCCGAATACCCTGATGAGGCTGTCGCCGGGCTCGAAGAGTGCCTATCCCCATCGGCCTGGGGAAAAATTTATGTCTTTTGCAGTGCGAGTGTAACTTTATTCACCAGTTTCCGCGATAACAACAGCGTTTTCCCTCCAGTGATGTACTGGCCATGTAGGTTGGACTTTTGTACTCGGTGTATAGTTTTGTTACAGTCTCAGCAACGAGTCTCTGAATTTCTTCGTCTTCTTTCTTCAGACGTGACTGTGAAGTCTCCTATACACTGTACGATCGAATAAGTTCCACTAGCGTCTTTTTTTTTTTTTTTTTTTTTTTTTTTTTTTTTTTTTTTTTTGTCAAAATTTGCCCGAAACATCTCTGGAGGCTTCCAGACAAATATAAGTCTTCCGTTCGCCCTCTAACTAATTTAATGTGTTTATTCGATTAATTTCACCACTAATGTTACTCACAGGAGTATAAACAATGTGAAAATCAATAGACTTTACAACTAATCTTTCTATCTGATCCTTCAGACAATAGTTGCCAAAAAGCAGTAGCTTCAATAAACAATCACTTTCAGTATTCATCATGGATATTACTTCATATTTATCGACCGTAATTTAAGAGAGCAGCCAACTTTAAGCTGCTTCTTACTAACGAAAATAGTGGGGAATTTGTGTTAGTTACCAGTTAATGCAAAGCGCTGATTTCTTAGTGGAGGCACAAATTATACTTCTGGTTGTGGTATATTTAAGGTAACAGACGGCATCAAAAACAATTAATACATGATTAATAAATCAAAACGATCCGATAACTTATTACTGAAACGTGTGCAACTCGCGAAACAAGAAATTTTGCTTTACAATGATTTCATCCCACTGACAGTTTATTCAGTAATCCAAAAGTTTTGTCAGAAATTAATCCAACGGAGTATCTATCGCAGCAGTCAGTATATAATAAGCAACCTAAAAAGGAAAAAGACAGAGACAGTGGGAGAGGTAGCTGCGTGATTGCAAAATCCTTGGCCACCATTGAGAACAAGATAAGATGATAATGACAGTGATGGTGTGTGTGATACGTATGAGAGAGACAGAACGGAGGCCTGACAATGGCAGAGAATAGAAGGGGAGAGGGAAGGAGGGAGGGAGGGAGGGACGGAGGGAGGGAGTGAGGTGGGAGAGAGAGAGAGAGAGAGAGAGAGAGAGAGAGAGAGAGAGAGAGAGTGATGATGATGATGATGATGATGATGATGACGATGATAAGGAACCGAGAGAGTACGATAAAAACACAGTCTTTTACGACCTTTACCATGAAAGAAATGGGAAGTGTTACACTAAACTTATCTTGACAGCTCTCCCGAACTGATATTCCATTGAAACTTCCTGGCAGATTAAAACTGTGTGCCGGACCGGGACTCGAACTCGGGAGCTTTGCCTTTCACGGTCAAGTGCTCTACCAACTGAGCTACCCAAGCACTACTCACGCCCCGTCCTCACAGCTTTACTTCCGCCAGTACCTCGTCTCCTACCTTCCAAACTTTACAGAAGTTCTCCTGCGAACCTTGCAGAACTAGCACTCCTGAAAGAAAGAATATTGCGTAGACCTGGCTTAGCAACAGCCTGCGTGATGTTTCCAGAATGAGATTTTCACTCTGCAACGGAGTGTTCTCTGCCAGGAAGTTTCATATCAGCGCACACTCCGCTGCAGAGTGAAAATCTCAATCTGATATTCCATTATTTCCATGCCTGTGCCAATACATTGATTATAATTTCATCCTTTGTGGATCCGCAGGATGATGAACGATGTAAGTACATCTTGGGCATTGGTTGGTTGGTTGGTTGGTTTGGGGAAGGAGACCAGACAGCGTGGTCATCGGTCTCATCAGATTAGGGAAGGATTGGGAAGGAAGTCGGCCGTGCCCTTTCAGAGAAACCATCCCGGCATTTGCCTGGAGTGATTTAGGGAAATCACGGAAAACCTAAATCAGGATGGCCGGACGCGGGATTGAACCGTCGTCCTCCCGAATGCGAGTCCAGTGTCTAACCACTGCGCCACCCCGCTCGGTCTTGGGCATTGGATATATATATATATATATATATATATATATATATATATATATATATATATATATATATATATATATATCGTCACGGCAACTTTTCGGATGATGATCGCAAGACAGCATGCCTAGAGATCGTGTGCGTGCAGCTTACCGGTATCTTTATGACTTAGAGAACGGTCGAACGGTAATGATGAGGTAGACGGCAGCAAAATACTGGCGTTCCGCGCAAACATTTGGTTGTACTGCAATAAAGCACAGCAAGTGGTGAGGAAAAGTACTCTGGACAACAGTGTGGTAAGGAGATCCTTCCAGGAGGACTAAACCTCAAGGAGACTGTAGGAAAGTTGTGCTGGTTGTCTCCAATAAACAGATGACAACAGCTAAAGTATGGGCAGAGTTCACTGGCACAGTGTCACCTTGAGCCGTGGGAACACATCATTTGCTTACTGGATTGAGATCTTGAGCTACAATGCGTCGTTTACCATTGGCATCCCACCACAGACCACCGAGACGTGGATGGCGTAAGGCAGGAGTCAGCTGGGAAATTGAGTGGCATTCTGTTGTGTTCAGCAATGAGCTTCCTTCGCGGCTGTTACGTCGACGCCAACAAGTCTGTAGACGATATGGTGAAAGGTTCAGAAAGCAGAGATTCTCGGGACTCCTACCTCTCCAACTCGTGGTATCACAGTATGGGCAGCTATTGGATAAGTCAACAGCACTGACCTGATAAGTATTTAATGTTAGATAGTATGTGGCTACAAAGGGACAACCTTCGTGACCATCGTATGAAATGGTATTTTTCAGCAGAATAATGCAAGACCACATTGCATTTCACGCAACTTCTTTGAGGAATATGCGGATCCTTGACTGACCTGCCCATAGAGCATGTTTTGGATACGGTGGGAGGACGTATAGTTACAGAGCAGCCTCCTGCCTGCAACCTTCATGAAATGACAATGCTTGTGTTTTATGTTTGACAAGAACTCGCTCAATATTAAACATGACCTTCAGATGCTAACTGATACTAGGCCACAAAGATTACAACAATGTTTTCGCGACCGTGGAGCTCACACTTCATACTGATGCTGATAATAGGCGTCGGTTCCGAATAGAATGAAAGTTTCACCATTATATTGAAGGTCGCGAGCTCTATCTTCTTACCTCGTGTTTTCTACTAAAAATCTCGTGCTTGTTCTCTTGTTAACTTTACTATTACAGAGATCGCCTAAACTTTTTTTTTAATTGGTCCTGTGCGCAATAAATAACTTACTTGGTCTTTCTGCTGCCACTGCTTGATCTGCTGCATTCCATTATTTAACAAAAACATAAAAAAACCTATTATTCATGCTGAGTGCAATGCATGTTCTGTATGGCGGCTCCTGCGGCTGCTGCTGCTTACTACAACTACATATACACTCCTGGAAATTGAAATAAGAACACCGTGAATTCATTGTCCCAGGAAGGGGAAACTTTATTGACACATTCCTGGGGTCAGATACATCACATGATCACACTGACAGAACCACAGGCACATAGACACAGGCAACAGAGCATGCACAATGTCGGCACTAGTACAGTGTATATCCACCTTTCGCAGCAATGCAGGCTGCTATTCTCCCATGGAGACGATCGTAGAGATGCTGGATGTAGTCCTGTGGAACGGCTTGCCATGCCATTTCCACCTGGAGCCTCAGTTGGACCAGCGTTCGTGCTGGACGTGCAGACCGCGTGAGACGACGCTTCATCCAGTCCCAAACATGCTCAATGGGGGACAGATCCGGAGATCTTGCTGGCCAGGGTAGTTGACTTACACCTTCTAGAGCACGTTGGGTGGCACGGGATACATGCGGACGTGCATTGTCCTGTTGGAACAGCAAGTTCCCGTGCCGGTCTAGGAATGGTAGAACGATGGGTTCGATGACGGTTTGGATGTACCGTGCACTATTCAGTGTCCCCTCGACGATCACCAGTGGTGTACGGCCAGTGTAGGAGATCGCTCCCCACACCATGATGCCGGGTGTTGGCCCTGTGTGCCTCGGTCGTATGCAGTCCTGATTGTGGCGCTCACCTGCACGGCGCCAAACACGCATACGAACATCATTGGCACCAAGGCAGAAGCGACTCTCATCGCTGAAGACGACACGTCTCCATTCGTCCCTCCATTCACGCCTGTCGCGACACCACTGGAGGCGGGCTGCACGATGTTGGGGCGTGAGCGGAAGACGGCCTAACGGTGTGCGGGACCGTAGCCCAGCTTCGTGGAGACGGTTGCGAATGGTCCTCGCCGATACCCCAGGAGCAACAGTGTCCCTAATTTGCTGGGAAGTGGCGGTGCGGTCCCCTACGGCACTGCTTAGGATCCTACGATCTTGGCGTGCATTCGTGCGTCGCTGCGGTCCGGTCCCAGGTCGACGGGCACGTGCATCTTCCGCCGACCACTGGCGACAACATCGATGTACTGTGGAGACCTCACGCCCCACGTGTTGAGCAATTCGGCGGTACTTCCACCCGGCCTCCCGCATGCTCATTATACGCCCTCGCTCAAAGTCCGTCAATTGCTCATACGGTTCACGTCCACGCTGTCGCGGCATGCTACCAGTGTTAAAGACTGCGATGGAGCTCCGTATGCCACGGCAAACTGGCTGACACTGACGGCGGCGGTGCACAAATGCTGCGCAGCTAGCGCCATTCGACGGCCAACACCGCGGTTCCTGGTGTGTCCGCTGTGCCGTGCGTGTGATCATTGCTTGTACAGCCTTCTCGCAGTGACCGGAGCAAGTATGGTGGGTCTGACACACCGGTGTCAATGTGTTCTTTTTTCCATTTCCAGGAGTGTAATTCAAGAGAAAAGGTTTGGTCAACTCTAAACTCGATAAATGATAACCCAAACAAGTAATTCCTTTTTTAAAAAAAAACTATATTCTGAAAGCGATTCATTCTCATTCAATTAACAAAACGCTAGAAGCCCTTTGAACAATCGTTTCGTATGTAAATCTGCCTCCAGTGGCATTAAAGCAATATTACAAATTAATCAAACGCTTGAGACAGACTGAAATACTTCTCAATTAAATACATGGTGAAACAAGTCCCTGAAAATTACAAAAGAAATCAATGACAAAAATCAACACTTAATCTAATCGCCTAACAATGGTTTCCTTTAAGAATTCAACCCCTATCACTATCAAAATTACCGTCTGCTGCTATGCACATACACAAACCCACTTCTTTAAATTAATAAGCGCGCTGCAAATTATAGAAAATATCATCTCAATACCAAATCCTGTGTCGCTGCTGGCGGACACGGCAGTACGGCAGCTCGGCGACGACCCCTCGTCCAACACACGTGCGCAGCACAGCAGGCGGGCTCCTACACTGGCTTCAAAACTGCCACTAGTTAATCCGTGATCTGAGAAGCGCGACAACAATATCTTAGATTACAGAGCTTGTGTATGCGTGCTGTAGCCAATCTTTAAATCCTAAGAGAGTATTGCCAGCTCTCATAATATCCGTCGTGTGATGAATATGTCCAAAGTGTTTAATAAATATCGGACTGGTGCTTCGTGGTGTACCACGTTTCACTTCCGTCAGTGTACATTTGACATTTTACAGACTGCCGAATTTATTCGTTAGCGGTAGTACTTTGACCATGTCTTCCGTTGAGGCTGTGCATCACGCAGACCGCCTTCCCTCGCATCGCCTGCTACCCTGCCGGTGGGTCCCCCAGGCGGTCAGCCCCTCCCTCCTCACACACGAGCCCAGGGGGCGCCGTCACGCACGTCGCACAGCTCACGTATTAATAACAGCCTCCGCCTTTCCGGTAGGGAAACCAAACCACCACTGCAACCGCTTGCGTGCCTTCCCCCCACCTCTCCCCAGCCGGCCGCATATTTTCTTTCCTTGCTGAGGAAAACTTCCCGTGTCCCAGCGTCTCCCCCAATCGCTTACCGAGATCGTTCGGCGACCTCATGCGGAAGGAACGCGCCCATGCGATCGGCCGCTTTTGTCCGCGGATCGGCATCTGCCGAATTCGTTGGCTCTCCACAAAGAGACCGCGCCGTGCTCGACTGGGCATTTAGCACTAACAGGATCCTCGCCGCTTTACACGTACGCGTCTCCCGTGGCGAATGGTCCAGTAGGAATTTCCAGTTTTTCAGTTGTGCAACGGCCGACTATACGTTTGTAAACAGCTCTGAAATACTTCAGATTGCACACAAGAAAGTAACAAAAATCATGACTCCTCATCGAGACTACAATAGAGAATTGTACTGACAGAACATGCTAATACTGACATCTACCACATTAATGTCGTCACATCTATAATGACCACGTCACCATTCTACAGGGTGAACTCGAACACCACCTACAAAATTTCGTATGTTGGCCATTGTGGTGTTTCAAAAGTCTAATCAGGAAACATCGCGTTTCTTTACGGCTTGAGCTACGTCAGGTAAGAAATGTTAATATATATATATTTATTTGTAGTATGTTAAGTGGAGACTTGTTATTTAAAAAGATTTTGTTTCTTTTCTTTCATGTCGAGCGTGGCAGCAAGATGATCCAGTGGGGACCTCAGACGCGGCGGACGACGAGAGCTAACCACTATTGCATCGTAGTCGACGGTCGGCGGCTGGAACAACACTTGAAACATTATGCTGACCATTATTAAAATATGTTTCATGTTTTTTTTTTATATAAAATGAAAAGGGAGTTCAATGTTGAATGTGGAAGGTTGAAGTTTGTAACTGGATGTCAACTGGTTATCAACTGTTAAATAAACTTCCAGTTGTAAGTTCGGACAGTCAGTTGACTCTGTCGTTACGACATGCATCGTAAATACTACGTATGTCCTAACCGCCGTCTGCTTCACGTCTGCTGTGCAGCGAGCTACCTTAATTTAAGTATTAACTGTATTTTCCTTACTTGTCACTTCTTCTTCCGTGTGTTTTTACTTTTAGGAAGCTTTAATTGTCGAGTGCTATTAATGGTGTTCCATAGATTTCGTGTTTGTTTTGAATACAGTCAGAGAGAGTCCCTTTAGTCAACCATAGTTCCAGTAGTGCTAGTGTTTGTTTTCAATACAGTCCAGAGACAGGTAGTGCTATTTTCATTGTTTTCTACAAGAAGTGGCTAGCAATCACAGTTTAGTCAATAATCAGCCGCCTTTAGTGAATTAGCAGTCTAGTTAAAGGTTGATTACTCTCTTCGGTAAATTGATTCCTTAGGATGGATAGGATGTGTGACTGCTGTGTACGGACGCAGGAGGAGCTGGCCACTGTTCGCGAACAGCTGAACGTGCTGATGGCCGCGGTCAGCCGTCTTCAGGCTGCTGCCTCGGAGTGTAGCGGCAGTGGGGAGTCTGGTGCGTCGCAAGGTACACCCCAGGTGTTACATGCTTCACCCACTGTCTCTGGCCGGTCGGTGTGGCCAAGCGGTTAAAGGCGCTGCAGTCTGGAACCGCGTGACCGCTACGGTCGCAGGTTCGAATCCTGCCTCGGGCATGGATGTGTGTGATGTCCTTAGGTTAGTTAGTTTTAAGTAGTTCTAAGTTCTAGGGGACTGATGACCTTAGAAGTTAAGTCCCATAGTGCTCAGAGCCATTTGAACCACTGTCTCTGCTGTCGAGACATCTTCGCGGGTACCGGGTGCGGCTGGGCCAACCTCTCACCAAGGGGAGTTGCGGGTTCAGCGGCTTTCGCGGCGCACGAGGCGGAGGGTCAATGTGGAGGCTGGCCGTGTGGCATCGCCCGCTCTGCCTGTGAGTGGACATGTGGCCGCTCCTTCAGCAAGGTCCGAGCAGGCACGCGGGGGGAGGGGTTTATTAGCTATTTGGAGCTCCAACGTTAGGCGGGTGATGGAGCCCCTTAGGGAAATAGCGGAAAGGTCGCGGAAGAAGGCCAGTGTTCACTCTGTCTGCTTGCCGGGGGGTCTCATCCGAGATGTGGAGGAGGCCCTACCGGCGGCGATAGAGAGCACTGGGTGCACCCGACTGCAAATTGTTGCTCATGTCGGCACCAATGACTCCTGCTGTCTGGGTTCAGAGGTCATCCTCAGTTCGTACAGGCGGTTGGCGGAATTGGTGAAGGCGGAAAGCCTTGCTCGCGGGGTGGAATCAGAGATAACTATTTGTAGTATCGTTCCCAGAACCGATCGCGGTCCTCTGGTTTGGAGCCGAGTGGAAGGCTCAGACGATTCTGCGGAGATCTGGGGTGCAAATTTCTCTACCTCCGCTATCAGGTGGAGAAATGTAGGGTCTCCCCGAATAGGTCAGGCGTGCACTACAGGCCGGAAGCGGCTGCAAGGGTAGCGGAGTACGTGTGGAGTGCACATGGGGGTTTTTTAGGTTAGAGAATTCCCTCCCTAGGCCCGAAAAGACGCCTCCTGAGACGCGGCATGGTAGGCAAAATGCTGCAGAGAATAACAATATTAATGTGCTAATAGTAAACTGCAGGAGCGTCTATAGAAAGGTCCCAGAACTGCTCTCATTAATAAATGGTCACAACGCCCATATAGTACTAGGGACAGAAAGTTGGCTGAAACCAGACGTAAACAGTAATAAAATCCAAAACTCAGATTGGAATGTATACCGCAGAGACAGGCTGGACAGTGAAGGGGGAGGCGTGTTTATAGCGATAAGAAGTGCAATAGTATCGAAGGAAATTGACGGAGATTCGAAATGTGAAATGATTTGGGTGAAGGTCACCGTTAAAGCAGGCTCAGACATGGTAATTGGATGTCTCTATAGGCCCCCTGGCTCAGCAGCTGTTGTGACTGAGATCCTGAAGGATAATTTGGAAAATATTTCGAGTAGATTTCCCCACCATGTTATAGTTCTGGGTGGAGATTTTAATTTGCCGGATATAGACTGGGAGACTCAAACGTTCATAACGGGTGGCAGGGACAAAGAACCCAGTAAAATTTTTGCAAGTGCTTTATCTGAAAACTACCTTGAGCAGTTAAACCGAGAACCGACTCGTGGCGATAACATATTAGACCTTCTGGTGACAAACAGACCCGAACTATTTGAAACAGTTAAGGCAGAACCAGGAATCAGCGATCATAAAGCGGTTACGGCATCGATGATTTCAGCCGTAAATAGAAATATTGAAAAAGGTAGGAAGATTTTTCTGTTCATCAAAAGTGACAAAAAGAAGATTACAGAGTACCTGACGGCTCAACACAAAAGTTTTGTCTCAAGTACAGATAGTGTTGACGATCAGTGGACAAAGTTCAAAACCATCGTACAATATGCGTTAGATGAGTATGTGCCAAGCAAGATCGTAAGAGATGGAAAAGAGCCACCGTGGTACAACAACCGAGTTAGAAAACTGCTGCGGAAGCAAAGGGAACTTCACAGCAAACATAGCCAAAGCCTTGCAGACAAACAAAAATTACGCGAATCGAATTGTAGTGTGAGGAGGGCTATGCGAGAGGCGTTCAATGAATTCGAAAGTAAAGTTCTATGTACTGACTTGGCAGAAAATCCTAAGAAATTTTGGACTTATGTCAAAGCGGTAGGTGGATCAAAACAAAATGTACAAACACTCTGTGACCAAAACGGTACTGAAACAGAGGATGACAGACTAAAGGCCGAAATACTAAATGTCTCTTTCCAAAGCTGTTTCACAGAGGAAGACTGCACTGTAGTACCTTCGCTAGATTGTCGCACAGATGACAAAATGGTAGATATCGAAATAGACGACAGAGGGATAGAGAAACAATTAAAATCGCTCAAAAGATGAAAGGCCGCTGGATCTGATGGGATACCAGTTCGATTTTACACAGAGTACGCGAAGGAACTTGCCCCCCTTCTTGCAGCGGTGTACCGTAGGTCTCTAGAAGAGCGTAGCGTTCCAAAGGATTGTAAAAGGGCACAGGTCATCCCCGTTTTCAAGAAGGGGCGTCGAACAGATGTGCAGAACTATAGACCTATATCTCTAACGTCGATCAGTTGTAGAATTTTGGAAAACGTATTATGTTCGAGTATAATCACTTTTCTGGAAACTAGAAATCTACTCTGTAGGAATCAGCATGGGTTTCGAAAAAGACGATCGTGTGAAACCCACCTCGCGCTATTCGTCCACGAGACTCAGAGGACCATAGACACGGGTTCACAGGTAGATGTCGTGTTTCTTGACTTCCGCAAGGCGTTCGTTACAGTTCCCCACAGTCGTTTAATGAACAAAGTAAGAGCATATGAACTATCAGATCAATTGTGTGATTGGATTGCAGAGTTCCTAGATAACAGAACGCAGCATGTCATTCTCAATGGAGACAAGTCTTCCGAAGTAAGAGTGATTTCAGGTGTGCCGCAGGGGAGTGTCGTAGGACAGTTGCTATTCATAATATACCTAAATGACCTTGTGGATGACATCGGAAGTTAACTGAGGTTTTTTGCGGATGGTGCTGTGGTATATCGAGAGGTTGTAACAATGGAAAATTGTACTGAAATGCAGGAGGATCTGCAGCGAATTCGCGCATTGTGAAGGGAATGGCAAATGAATCTCATTATAGAGAAGTGTAATGTGCTGCGCATACATAGAAAGAAAGATCCCATGTCATTTAGCTACAATATACCAGGTCAGCAACTGGAAGCAGTTAATTTCATAAATTATCTGGGACTACGCATTAAGAGTGATTTAAAATGTAATGATCATATAAAGTTCATCGTCGGTAAATCAGATGTCAGACTGAGATTCATTGGAAGAATCCTAAGGAAATGCAGTCCGAAAACAAAGGAAGTAGGTTACAGTACGCTTGTTCGCCCACTGCTTGAATACTGCTCAGCAGTGTCGGATCCGTACCAGATAGGGTTGATAGAAGAGATAGAGAAGGTCCAACGGAGAGCAGCGCGCTTCGTTACAGGATCATTTAGTAATCGCGAAAGCGTTACGGAGATGATAGATAAACTCCAGTGGAAGATTCTGCAGGAGAGACGCTCAGTAGCTCGGTACGGGCTTTTGTTAAAGTTTCGAGAACATACCTTCACCGAAGAGTCAAGCAGTATATTGCTCCCTCCTACGTATATCTCGCGAAGAGACCATGAGGATAAAATCAGAGAGATTAGAGCCCACACAGAAGTATACCGACAATCCTTCTTTCCACGAACAATACGAGACTGGAATAGAAGGGAGAACCGATAGAGGTACTCAGGGTACCCTCCGCCACACACCGTCAGGTGGCTTGCGGAGTATGGATGTAGATGTAGATGTAGATGTATGTGTGAGATTTTGTTAAAATTCAGACTTCTTGAAGAGGTTCTGGAAGGGTTTTGTCGAGAGTGCGTACGGTCTTCAATGGTTGGCTGGTTTGAAGTTTTATTGGTGAGAGGTCGACACGTATTGATATTTTGAAAATAATCGATAATGTGAAGTGTGTTAGGATTCTGTTTTGAAACTTTATCGGCGATTGTGGTCGGGAGGATCGGTCTTAAAGTGGAATATTTCGTTGAATGAGAACAGGATTTTTTAGTGACATTAATTAATTATTTAAGGAAAAATAAGGACAATTTCAATTTATTCTGGCAAAGATATCAAGGAGTATCAGACCGCACAACGAACATATAGAATCTCTGTGACTTTGTGGAACTATAAAAAAAAATTTTACGATAAAGCTTTTCTACAACAGGGACTGGTGAATTTTGCTGCCTCTATCCTTATCTTCTAGGTTGAATCTGCTACAGCTTAAAGTTTTTCTTTATGGATTTTTCAAGTAACTGGGAAATGAACTTATAATTTGTTCTGCAGCGGACCGTCGGTATTGGGTACACGGTTAGGCTGTAGTGAAGCCTGTTGGTTTGCAGATTGCCTTTCTTTCCCCTGCTGCAGACATCGTTGCTGAGTTGCTGCGACAGGATCGGCGGTTCAGCGCACCATTAAGAATTTCTGATTATTTTAGCTTGAGGAATACTAACCTTGGTCTTCGCTGGGACGTTTCAGATTGTTACCCAAATTGTCTTGGATAGTGTGAAAACACCTTTACAAAAGCGAAAAAACCTGTAATGTGCTTTCATCAAAACGTACGCCTCAAGGCAGGGACATATTCCCGACATACTCTCATTGGAACAGCAACGAATACAATACTGAAAAGGTATATGTTTCAGTCCACAGCACAGTTTACTTATCTTGACTACTGGCTACCGCTTTCATACAGACAAACATACAGACAAACCACATGGCAATGCAGATAGTTTAACATGCAAGCAATTGATTGTATGTTAAACTATTTGCATTGCTATTTAGATTGTCTGCTGTGGCTGTTCCAAACATCCAGATACCGACAAATTTCCAATTTTTGTCAACGCTGCCTGTAAATCTTCTTCGCTTTCACCGAGGATAGCAATGTCATCAGCGAATCTTATCACTGATATAATTTCACACTGAATTTTAATCTCACTCTTGAATTTTTCTTGCATTAAGACCTTTGCTTCTTCGTTTTACAGATTGAAGGGTTTGGGAGAAACACTGCAACATTGCTATAAGCTATTTTTCATTTAGAGCACTTCGCTCTTTACTTCCGTTTTTCATTGTTTCCACTTGTCACTTGTATGTACCGAAATGTTACAGGTCAGCCTATCCCTTCTTCTGGTCAATCTGTGCCACAAACTTATTTCTGCCCCTGCGGATTATTCACTCGCTCTACTCACCCAATTTTCAGCATTGTTCTCTCGCTGCATCTGTGTCTTCAAAACGAATTCATTCTTTATAGAAATGTATGAGGTTCTTCGAAAATTTAATCTCACTTGCTTCCTTCATGATACTGTCGAATTCGCTGGAAGTGCACGGCAGAATCTCTATGTTGTTACACTCCACAGGGTATCCTATGAAATATAACAACACAAAGAGTCTGGTGTCCACTTCCAGCTATTGAGACAGTGTTACTGAAGAGACAGAGATTCTGTCGTCGACGTCTAGGTACTGGGATAGTGTTATTAAGGAACGAGTTGAGATTAAATCTGCAACTGATCTCATAAACAGAGACGACCTTTTCGGCCTAAATTCTGATTGGAATCCTGCTCCCTCTGTGGTCAAACAACAAAGGGACCGACTTAATGCTACTTGCTCATCTGTTTGTAACCATTACTCTCTATCGGTATTTTCTGACGTTGATCATCTGATTGTGTGGTGGCACTTATTCTTTCCTATGGGTGTGTTGCCTGTCTGTGCTGCCCATATCGAGATTCTTTTTTTCTTTGCACAGCGCTCTCTCGTTCCATTTGAGCCTTGAGACTGCCGGGATGTGCACCTGTCGAAATATAACCGGTTGCCGAAAAGTCACCTAGCTTCATTCCCGAAAGTTAACGAAATCTTCTCGGGCTTTCGGTCGTGTCAGGCGACAAATTGCAAGAGCTTTGTACCGAGTTCTCCTCGGTGATTGTCAAGTGGTAAATGACTGCCGTGGCCTCGTCATTATATAGCCGCGCTACTGGCTGTGACGTCACTGGTGCTCTCTTCCTCGCGAAATATAGTGAAGTTTTCGTCCCGCGTCCGCCGCGCCTTATTGATCATCGAGATTGCCGGGTTCCAGGCTGTGCTGAACGGCAACCGCCGTCTTTATTGATGGTGGGATTTTAACCACCCAACGCAGCTGGAAACCTGACAAGATTTTATAAAGTCATATAGCAGCAAGACTTTGCATTCATATATTCCAGTCAGTTGTTTGAATTTTCTTGTCTTATTGTGTCGGACTGACCTAGTCGGAAATACTTGTAATTGTACTACTAAAATAATACCATCGGCATCTCAGTCCAGCTGGAATCTTTGTCGCACAGAATCGCCGAAATGGTGGCCCGACGTCACGCAAGCAGCAGCAGCATCATCTGCCACCACACTGGCACCGATGTCGATGGCTACTGTCGACTACCGACATGGGCCGATGACGACCAATCTTCAAAACATCAGTACATCACTACGTGCGCGGTACCAGTGTACCGGATCTTATCGCTCGAACGTATCGACTTCGGATGACAATCGGTGAAGCTGAAATCAGTTTGTTTTCTTCGGCCACATCCGCCGAAAGAACACGAAACATGGACCGTGAGGAAGTGATACGATTAGTCAAATAAAGGGTCTGTGGCATCCTGAGGACGAAAAATATAATCGGGATATACAGAGCTATTACAAATGATTGAAGCGATTTCATAAATTCACTGTAGCTCCATTCATTGACATATGGTCACGACACACTACAGATACGTAGAAAAACTCATAAAGTTTTGTTCGGCTGAAGCCGCACTTCAGGTTTCTGCCGCCAGAGCGCTCGAGAGCGCAGGGAGGCAAAATGGCGACAGGAGCCGAGAAAGCGTATGTCGTGCTTGAAATGCACTCACATCAGTCTGTCATAACAGTGCAACGACACTTCAAGACGAAGTTCAACAAAGATCCACCAACTGCTAACTCCATTCGGCTATGGTATCCGCAGTTCAAACCTTTTGGATGCCCCTGTAAGGGGAAATCAATGGGTCGGCCTGCAGTGAGCGAAGAAACGGTTGAACGCGTGCGGGCAAGTTTCACGCGTAGCCCGCGGAAGTCGACGAATAAAGCAAGCAGGGAGCTAAACGTACCACAGCCAACGGTTTGGAAAATCTTACGGAAAAGGCTAAAGCAGAAGCCTTACCGTTTACAATTGCTACAAGCCCTGACACCCGATGACAAAGTCAAACGCTTTGAATTTTCGGCGCGGTTGCAACAGCTCATGGAAGAGGATGCGTTCAGTGCGAAACTTGTTTTCAGTGATGAAGCAACATTTTTTCTTAATGGTGAAGTGAACAGACACAATGTGCAAATCTGGGCGGTAGAGAATCCTCACGCATTCGTGCAGCAAATTCGCAATTCACCAAAAGTTAACGTGTTTTGTGCAATCTCACGGTTTAAAGTTTACGGCCCCTTTTTCTTCTGCGAAAAAAACGTTACAGGACATGTATATCTGGACATGCTGGAAAATTGGCTCATGCCACAACTGGAGACCGACAGCGCCGGCTTCATCTTTCAACAGGATGGTGCTCCACCGCACTTCCATCATGATGTTCGGCATTTCTTAAACAGGATGGATCGGTCGTGGTGGAGATCATGATCAGCAATTCATCTCATGGACTCCACGCTCTCCCTACTTAACCCCATGTGATTTCTTTCTGTGGGGTTATGTGAAAGATTCAGTGTTTAAACCTCCTCTACAAAGAAACGTGCCAGAACTGCGAGCTCGCATTTACGATGCTTTCGAACTCATTGATGGGGATATGCTGCGCCGAGTGTGGGAGGAACTTGATCATCGGCTTGATGTCTGCCGAATCACTGTAGGGGCACATATCGAACATCTGTGAATGCCTAAAAAAACTTTTTGAGTTTTTGTATGTGTGTACAAAGCATTGTGAAAATATCTCAAATAATAAAGTTATTGTAGAGCTGTGAAATCGCTTCAATCATTTGTAATAACCCTGTAGTTCGCAATATGTGGAATGTAACTGCACGCTTATTGCAAACCATAAGCAGGCAAAATCGGTACCGAAAATTTTAGGCGTAAATTACAAACTCAAAAAATGTGTTCCAGAGGGAACAAACCTACTGAAGAGGACCTTTTTTGGGTTATGGTACATGGAGACGAACTATCTACAAATTACTATTAATGCTTACTGTCGTTTTTACATCAGGAAGATTCCATTACATTAAGTAGTTTGTCAATGTAATATGTGTTTCTCTACGTTTCATTGCTGTTACGGCATAAAGTCAGCGCCGGCACGGCAGTTGGGAACGACAGAGAAGAGGAGACTGGAGACGAGGACAGCCAGTCGCACACTGACCGACCTCCCTCCAGGACGACAGTGCGACGGTAGGGACTCTATGTGAAGAAGACATAAACGCGTCGCCTGACTGGTGGCAGCCCACTTCGATAGCATCTTGAACGTTATCGACTTCGTTAGTCGACGCTACGTAGCACAGTTTGAGATCAGCAGTCACTGCAGTTCAGTTGTCAGATTTTTGTTAGTAGTGGCCGCTAGGACCAGAAGTATTCCCTGTTTTTGTCTGTTCTGAAGAAGACTGGTCCTTTTGTATGTCGTCCTTTACAGTACATCTGTGTAATTGGACTTGTGGATGATCATGTACAAAGGACTACAAGAATTCTCAGATCAAAGTTAAGTATTGTGCTTCTCTTGCTGTTTGCACAGTTTGAGATCAGCAGTCACTGCAGTTCAGTTGTCAGATTTTTGTTAGTAGTGGCCGCTAGGACCAGAAGTATTCCCTGTTTTTGTCTGTTCTGAAGAAGACTGGTCCTTTTGTATGTCGTCCTTTACAGTACATCTGTGTAATTGGACTTGTGGATGATCATGTACAAAGGACTACAAGAATTCTCAGATCAAAGTTAAGTATTGTGCTTCTCTTGCTGTAATAAAACTCATTAATATGATGATGATGATGATGAGCGTGTGGCGTCATTGGCCGGGAGGCCCCTCGCGGGGCAGGTCCGGCCGCCATATCGCAGGTCTTATTACATTCGGCGCCACATTGGGCGACCTGCACGCCGGATGGGGATGAAATGATGATGAACACAACACAACACCCAGTCCGTGAGCGGAGAAAATCTCCGACCCAGCCGGGAATCGAACCCGGGCCCAGAGGACGGCAATCCGTCACGCTGACCACTCAGCTACTGGGGCGGACAACTCATTAATATGACTTGTTTGATTGTTTGTCTAGCGAAACGAATTCCTAGACGTAACAATTGCTTTATGTGTTGAGAGTATCTTATTCTCAACTTTATGTTTGTCTTTCACAGGTATGGTGTATAACTGACATTGAAGGTTAATTGACCTGCACTATGTGATCAAAAGTATCCGGACACGGGGCTGAAAATGACTTACAAGTTCGTGGCTCCCCGATCGGTAATGCTGGAATTTAGTATGGTGCTGGCCCACCCACAGTGTTACTGAGAGCTTCCACTCACTCAGGCATACGTTCAGTCAGGTGCTGGAAGGTTTCATGGGGAATGGCAGCCCATTCTTCACAGAATGCTGCACTGAGGGGAGGTATTGATGTCGGTTGGTGAGGCCTAGCAAAAGAGTCGGCGTTCCAAGACATCCCAGAGGTGTTCTATAGGATTCAAGTCAGGACTCTGTGCAGGCCAGTCGATTACAGGGATGTTATTGTCGTGTAACCTCTCCGCCACAGGCTGTGCATTATGAATAGGTGCTCGATCGTGTTGAAGGATACAATCACCATCTCCTAACTGCTCTTTAACAGTGAGAAGCTAGAGGGTGCCTAAAACATCAGTGTAGGCCTGTGCTGTGATAGTGCCACGCAAAACAACAAGGGGTGCAAGCCCCCTCCATGAAAAACACGACCAAAACATAACACCACCGGATCCGAAAATTAGTGTTAGCTCTACACACGCTGGCAGAAGACGTTTAGCGGGCATTCGCCATATCCACACTCTGCTATCAGATCGCCACATTGTGTACCGTGATTCGTCACTCCACACAACGTTGTTCCACTGTTAAATCGTCCAATGTTTACGCTCCTTACACCAAGCAGTGTGTCGTTAGACATTTACCGGCGTGATGCGTAGCTTATTAGCACCAGCTCGATCATGAAATCCAAGTTTTCTCACCTCCCACCTAAATTAGTACTTGCAGTGGATCCTGATGCAGTTTGAAACTCCTGCGTGATGGTCTGGATAGATGTCTGCCTGTTACATTACGACCCTCTTCAGCTTTCGGCGCTTTCTGTCAGTCAACAGACGAGGTCAGCCTGTACGCTTGTAAGCTTCCTACTTCCTTTTATAATCTGAATTATAATAAAATGGCAAGATACTGTTAATCAGAACACAGGAAGGAGCTGTGATCTAAATATCAATATATTTATCCATTCTTAACATCAAAAGACAAAAAAAAATGGCTAAAGAAACGTTACACAAACCTTTTTATTGGATAAACGCATTCACTCATATGGAATCTGTGGTTGACAAAGCGATCAGTTGGCGATCGACGCACGACACTAACCAGAACACTAATCGATTTATCTGACTTCATACACGTGAATACGGGGTATGGCACATAAACTACGCCAACATCAATCATTTACACTCTCCTATTCCAAAAAGAAAAATATGGTTCGAAAGAACAGTGTGCAGAGAAACATATATTGTAGCCCCACGTCGTAGCAGCGAATACTTTACCATTGTGCTGGTCAGGGCGGCACACCGCGATGCGTTCGGTGACTGAAGTCATGGAGGGCAGCAACCTTTTATTAACGGCGCGCCCCCGTAAAGTGCAAGTACGCGGTCTCGCGCTAGGCTAATTCGGAACGCAGGTACTTCCCTATGAGCCTCTGAAACCCCGGTGGATTCCAGTGTGCAGGTGGACTCGTTTGCTGATCTGCCAAACCAATTTGACTCCGTCCCACGACTATGCATGACGGAATATGTTAGCCGGCCGGGGTGACCGAGCGGTTCTAGGCGTTACAGTCTGGAACCGCGAGACCGCTACGGCCGCAGGTTCGAATCCTGCCTCGGGCATGGATGTGTGTGATGTCTTTAGGTTGGTTAGATTTTAGTAGTTCTGAGTTCTAGGGGACTGGTGACCTCAGAAGTTAAGTCCCATAGTGCTCAGAGCCATTTGAACCATTCGTACGGAATATGTTGGACTATTAGGCGGCCGACTTAAGACAAATAAGTACGCCCACGCATCACTAGTTGTGTGCATGATGCTAGAAGCAGTACCTCTGACGGTTCAGAAGTTGACTGGCACAGGCTCTAACTGGCAGACTGGCAAAGGACACAACTCTCACCATTTAGGTAGAGACCTGCATTTCACTACTAGCGAAGCGCCATTACAAGAGTGACCACTTCTCTTTCTCTCCGCTTTCCTCACCAGCTCGGTAGCAAAGCACATTTACATCTTAGACTTCTCCCACTTATCACAAGCCAATCACGAACTGGAGCGCTGCATTCGATTATGGGAGACTGCTCCTTGCTCTGCAAACACCGATTTGACCAATCAGAGACTTTAAAGTTAATTGGGAGAAACGAAAAGATTCGCAGCCTCTTTCCCACACTTTTACGCCATGTCTTGTGCTAACGACCAGGATCGAACCACAGTCCTGCATAAAAAGATCGTTATCTCCCCTGTTATGTCCATTTCGAAGTTTCCAAAGAATGACCATAAACTCGCTAAGCCTCGCACCTTCACAAATATGTTTTGTAACAGAGTCTGGACGTCTGGGCGCCTGTCTCACGGAAATTTGCAGAAAGTTCACAGGGAGTCGTCGGCTTTCTGCCTAACAAGGGCCCATCCTCCGCTTTATTGCCGGTCTTCAATGTTGTGGCCATTGCAGCGGCGAATTCTGGGTCCTAGTCAGCCCACCGGTGCCAACCAACGTGTCTTCACAATGAGACCACTGAACTCGGTAGTTCGGGAATCTTTTCACCCAGGTTCCGCAGAAAAAACGTACACCCTTCGTCCCTCAGTTGCCATACACTTTTACTGCAATCGTTTAGATTGGCACCCTATTCCTTTGACCGCAGCCAGAGCTTACCACTATTCCTTCACTAGAGCACACAAGCAAGAGCGTTAACTACTGCCCATCATTTCATCATGATGTATGAAGTCAGATCGTAATAAAGATCATCTTCACTAATAGCATTAAGTGGAATGACACCGAATCAGAAGTGAGAGTACCATGCAATCTCTCACGCTTTTGTACTGTACGTGTCCCATCACGTTTCAACTTCACTATCACTTCAGAACAATGGACCCAGGGATCTTTAGGAGCGTGGAAATCTCGGGTACAGACGTATGACACAAGTGATACCCAATCACCTGACCACGTTCGAAGTCCGTGAGTTCTGCGGAGCGCCCCATTCTGCTCTCTCACGATGGCTAATGACTACTTAGGTGGCGGATATGGAATACCTGGCAGTAGGTGACAGCACAATGCACCTAAAATGAAAAACGTATGTTTTTGGGGGTGTACGGATACATAGTGTGTGTTTGTACAACTTAAAATAAATTCAGCAAAACAGTGCTTGTAATCTTGCTTTTCAAGGTCGCTATAAATCATCTGGAGTATATAACAGAATGTTTCTCCATTCATTTCATATATTCGTAAAACTTTTCTGGTAATTCCAATAAATGATGTCAGAATATACAGTTCTCGCCACGTTCTTTTCGAGACAGGTATAAACTGATCAGCCAGAACATCATGACCACCGTCCTACTTTCTTTATAAAACCACCCAGGTGACAGCAGCGTCACCTAGCGAGGAATGACTGCTACTCAGAGACACGCACAGTCCATGTAGATTCAGTGTGCTTGCTGTCCGTGTGTGGAATGGGGAAGGCGCGCTATCTATCTGAGTTTCACTGACAAGGGGAGGCCGCCAATTGTGAAATTCAGGTTCGATTTATACTGCGCATAATAAAAGCTCATGGCCAGAGGTGTAATGTGGCAAAGCACCAAGATGCACTTCTCAGCCGTTGTCGAGAAAATCGACAGTTAAAAGAAACCGCTGCGGTGAAATACTCTCTACGATTAATATTTTTCTACAACGTCGTGGCGCAGCGGTAAGCGCTCGGGTTCGTAATCCGAAGGTGGCCGGATCGAATCTCGCGCCATGCAACCTTTCTTTTAGTATTTGTTTTTTGTAATTCAAATGTGTGTATACACACACACAAACACACACACACACACACACACACACACACACACACATATATATATATATATATATATAATTCCCGGCAATGTGTTGCAAGTTGCAACAATTATGCATATAATAAGTTGTTGAAAGTCGGTTGTCGTGGAAAAACTGGCGACTTCGAACATCATTATGTTTTCCGCAAACAAAGTTGTATTTCATAAATGTTATTAATTGTCCTCATAATGTTAACCACGTATAGTTAACGGAAGACGTAGAAACGATATTCCGAAACGAATACGTATAGCGTAAGTCAAACGTTCGAATTAGAATAGAGGCCCCACGAACACAAATTTGCTGTGGCAGGTATGAAATATAAACTCCGTTACTCGCTCGTTACACTTGAAGGACAGATGTTGAATGGGGCGAAACGAGCCGCCGCATAACAGCGTAGTTGCCTGCTAACTTCGAAAGAAGGTAGATGCGGTTCCTAGCGCAACTTATAATATCGTCGAAAATCGGTGCGGACGTGAGAGCTTTGGTACACCCTGTTAAACAAACGGAAAAATGGAGGCGGTACAATTGGAGAGCGATCCGCCTTCACCAACATGCATAAGAAATTCATTAATAGTTTTTATATATATATATATATATATATATATATATATATATATATATATATATATATATATTTGAACTACAAAAAACTAACAATAAAAAAAATTGCATGGCACGAGATTCGATCCGGCGACCTTTGGATTACGCACCCGAGCGCTTACCGCTGCGCCACGACGCTATAGAAAATTATTAATCGTAGAGAGTATTTCACCGCAACGGTTTCTTTTAACGTCGATTTTCTCGAGAACGGCTGAGAAGTGCATCTTGGTGCTTTGCCACATTACACCTCTGGCCAGGAGCTTTTATTATGCGCAGTATGAATCGAATCTGAATTTCACAATTGGCGGCCTCCCCTTGTGAGAGCAGATTGTCATCTGCCGGAGACCTGGCTCGAGCATTTCGGAAACTGCACGATTTCTCGGGTGTTCGAGCAGTGCTGTGGTGAGTGACTGCAACACGTGTCGAAACCAAGGTGAAACCATGTCGAGGCACGCTGGGGTTGGGCGCCCACCTCTCATTACTGATGTCAGACACCGTGGGCTGGGCAGGCTGGTAGAACAGGACACGTGGCAAACTGTGGCGGAACTAACATCAGATTTTAATTCTGTACAGAGAACAATTATGTCTGAACAGACAGTGCACCGAACACACCTAACGATGGATCTCCATAGCCGACGACCTATGCATGTGCCAATGTTAACAGCACGACATCGGCAACTATGGCTGAAATGGGCACATGAACATTGGCACTGTATGTTGGCGCAGTGGCAGAGTGTTGCATGGTCTGATGAATCCCGATGCCTTCTTCATCATGCTGACAGGAAGGTGCCAATCCGTCGCCTCCTAGGGCAAAAGCTCCATGACACCTATACTTCAGGAAGGACACAAGATGGCGGCGCATCCATTATTCTCTGGGAAATATTCACTTAGTCATCTAATGGTCCAGTGGAGCAAGTGGGAGGCACCGTGACAGACAACGAGTACTGTACACTTGTTGCAAACCACATACACCCCTTAATGACGATAATGTTTCCCAATTGAGATGCCATTTTTCGGCGAGACAATGCTACATGTCACAAGGCCAGGAGTGTGATGCAATGGTTCGAGGAACACAATGACGAGTTCCAATGGATGTGCTGCCACCCCCCCCCCCCTCCTCCCGCCTCCCAGCTCGCCAGATCTGACCCAGATCGAAAGCATCTGGGATGTGATTGAATGTGGCGTCAGAGCTCATCGCCACCCTCCCCGGAAATTATGGGAATTATGTGACTTGTGTGTTCACATGTGGTGCCAACTCCTTCCAGCGACCTACCAAGGCCGCTTTGCTTCCACGCCGCGACTCGTCGCCGCTGTTATTCGAAACAAAAATGGACATACCAGCTCTTAGGTAGGTGCTCGTAATGTTCTGACTGATCGTTGAAGCTCATTCAATTGCATTCGGTATATTTGAATAACAAAGGCCACACTGTAGCACTCCTCTCCAACCGCCCACTCCATCCCTGTGGTTAAGACAAAAGCTACTTTGTACATAGAATAGCTTCTAACATATTCAAATTTAAACAGACGCAAAATCCCCAAGATTGGCGATCTTGTACAGAAGCTCGAAATTTAGCGCGGACTTCAATGCGAGATGCCTATAACAGTTTCCACAACGAAACTTCGTCTCGAAACCTGGCAGAAAGTCCAAAGAGGTTCCGGTCTTATGTGAAGTATGTTAGCGGCAAGAAAGAATCAATGTCTTCTCTGCACAATAGCAATGGAGATACTATCGAAGACAGTGCTGCCAAAGCAGAGTTACTAAACACAGCCTTCCGAAATGCCTTCACAAAAGAAGAAGAAGTAAATATTCCAGAATTCGAATCGAGAACAGCTGCCAACATCAGTAACTTAGAAGTAAATATCCTCGGAGTAATGAAGCAACTTGAATCATTTAATAAAATCAAGTCTTCTGGTAAAAACTGTGTACCAATTAGGTTCCTTTTGGAGTATGCTGATGCATTAGCTCCATACTTGAAAATCATATACAACCGTTCGCTCGACCAATGATCCGTACCCAAAGACTGGAAAGCTGCGCAGGTCACACCAATATTCAAGAAAGATAGTAGGAGTAATCCACTAAATTACAGGCCCATATCGTTAACGTCGATATGCAGAAGGATTTTGGAACATACATTGTGTTAGAAAGTTATGAATTACCTCGAAGAAAAATGTCTATTGACACACAGTCAACATGGGTTTAGAAAACACCGTTCTTGTGAAACACAACTAGCTCTTTATTCACATGAAGTGCTGAGTGCTATTGACAAGCGATTTCTGATCGATTCCGTAGTTCTGGATTTCCGGAGGCTTTAGACACTGTACCACACAAGAGGCTAGTAGTAAAATTGAGTGCTTATGGAATATCGTCTCAGTTATGTGACTGATTTGTGATTTCCTGTCAGAGAGGTCACAATTGGTAGAAATTGATGGAAAGTCATCGAGTAAAACAGAAGTGATTTCTGGCGTTCCCCAAGGTAGTATTATAGGCCCTTTGCTGTTCCGTATCTATATAAACGATTTTGGAGACAATCTGAGCAGCTGTCTTCGGTTGTTTGCAGATGACGCTGTCGTTTATCGACTAATAAAGTCATTAGAGGATCAAAATAAACTGACAACGATTTAGAAAAGATATCTGAATGTTGCGAAAAGTGGCTGTTGACCCTAAATAACGAAAAGTGTGAAGTCATCCACATGAGCGCTAAAAGCAACTCGTTAAACTTCGGTTACACGATAAATCAGTCTAATCTAAAAGCCGTAAATTCAACTAAATACCTAGGTATTACAATTACGAACAACTTAAATTGGAAGGAACACATAGAAAATGTTGTGGGGAAGGCTAACCGAAGGCTGCGTTTTATTGGCAGCACACTTAGAAATTGTAACAGACGTACTAAGGAGACTGCCTACACTACGCTTGTCCGTCCTCTTTTAGAATACTGCTACGCGATGTAGGATCTTTACCAGACAGGACTGACGGAGTACATCGAAAAAGTTGAAAGAAAGGCAGCACGTTTTGTATTATCGCGAAATATGGGAAAGAGTGTCACAGAAATGATACAGGATTTGGGCTGGACATCATTAAAAGAAAAATATTTTTCGTTGTGACGGGATCCTCTCACGAAATTTCAATCACCAACTTTCTCCACCGAATGCGAAAATATTTTGTTGACACCGACCTACGTAGGGAGGAACGATCACTAAGATAAAATAAGGGAAATCAGAGGTCGTTCGGAAAGATATAGGTGTTCGTTCTATCAGCGCGCTATACGAGATTGGAATAATGGAGAATTGTGAAGGTGGTTCGATGAACCCTCTGCCAGGCACTTAAATGTGATTTGCAGAGTATCCACGTAGATGTAGATGTTCTTGACCTCGCCGAAAACTGACGAAGGAGATCGGACGTACACTACTGGCCATTAAAATTGCTACACCACGAAGATGACGTGCTACAGACGCGAAATTCAACCGACAGTAAGAACATGCTGTGATATGCACATGATTAGCCTTAAAGAGCATTCACAAGGTTTGCGCCGGTGGCGACACCTACAACTTGCTGACATGAGGAAAGCTTCCAACCGATATCTCATACACAAACAGCAGTTGACTGGCGTTGCCTGGTGAAACGTTGTTGTGATGCCTCGTGTAAGGAGGAGAAATGCGTACCATCACGTTTCCGACTTCGATAAACGTCGGATTGTAGCCTATCGCGATTGCGGTTTATCGTATCGCGACATTACTGATCGCGTTGGTCGAGATCAAATGACTGTTAGCAGAATATGGAATCGGTGGGTTCTGGAGGGTAATACGTAACGCCGTGCTGGATCCCAATCGCCTAGTATCACTAGCAGTCGAGATGACAGGCGTCGTATCCATATGGCTGTAAAGGATGGGGCAGCCATGTCTCGAACCCTGAGTGAACAGATGGGGACGTTTGCAAGACAACAACCATCTGCACGAACAGTTCGGCGACGTTTGCAGCAGCATGGACTATCAGCTCGGAGACGATGGCTGCGGTTACTCTTGACGCTGCCTCACAGACAGGAGCGCCTGCGATGGTGTACTCAACGACGAACCTGGTTGCACGAATGGCAAAACGTCATTTTTTGGGATGAATCCAGGTTTTGTTTACAGCATCACGGTAGTCGCATCCGTGTTTGGCGACAACACGGTCAAAACACATTGGAAGCGTGTATTCGTCATCGCCCTACTGCCGTATCACTCGGCGTGGCGGTATGGGGTGCCATTGGTTACACGTCTCGGTCAGCTCTTGTTCTCATTGACGGCGGTTTGAACAGTAGGCGTTACATATCAGATGTGTTACGACCCGTGGCTCTAACCTTCATTCGATCTCTGCGAAACCCTACATTTCAGCAGGATAAAGCACGACCGCATGTTGGAGGTCCTGTACGGGCCTTTCTGGATACAGAAAATGTTCGACTGCTGCCCTGGGCCAGCACATTCTCCAGATCTCTCACCAATTGAAAACGTCTGGTCAGTGGTGGTCGAGCAACTGGCTCGTCACAATACGCCAGTCACTACTCTTGATGAACTGTGGTATCGTGTTGAAACTGCATGGGCAGCTGTACCTGAACACGCCATCCAAGCTCTGTTTGACTCAATACCCAGGCGTATCAAGGCCGTTATTACGGCCAGAGGTAGTTGTTCTGGGTACTAATTTCTCAGTATCTATGCACGCAAACTGCGTGAAAATGTAATTACATGTCAGTTCTAGTATAATATATTTGTCCAATGACTACCCGTTTATCATCTGCATTTCTTCTTGGTGTAGCAATTTTAATGGCCATTAGTGTAGTTTGCCGACATGATTGGACGACCTGTGGAGACGGCGCCTGACGACCGTTGCCCGTGCCTCTGTGAATGCAGCCTAAAAGACCAAGTTCGGCAATCCAGACACCACAGAGTCCCATGCCAGCGCTTTATTGCTAGTGACGCTACCTCTGCGCATGCATTTCGCATCCCTCAGTTAGAGGAAGCCAGCATAATTTCCTGGCGGCACACGTCTGGTGCCTCTCAGAGCGGCGGCCCCCCGTGGCGCGCGCCGGCACGCAGCAGGAGCAGCGGCGGCACCGGGACGGCGTGACGTCAGCGGCGGCAGCGCAACGTCAACGTCGCGCCTAATTCCGCGCGGGCCGTCGGGAACCCCGCGGCGCCAGCCGGGCTCGCGTTACGCGCGGCGGAAGTCGTGCCGCCGTAATGAAAGCGTGAGGTCGCCGTGCCACGGCCGGAAACTAATAATCCCAGACGTCGCGTCGCACCGCCGCGCCTCCAGGCCGAAGGACAGCCCCGCTGTCATAAAGTGGCGTGGAGCGCCGTCTCCTGTTCCAACTCGGGGCAGGGCCGCTTACCGCAGCTCTCGCACCGCACCCGGGGGCTGAACACAAAGGAAGCCCTTGCTCACCGCACCGGTCCCTAGGAGTGTGTCGTAACGCTCCATTACATTGAAAACAATATAGTCAACTTAACGCTATTCTTTGCATTGTGTAAGCACTCAGATATCGATAGTAACAATCTGAGGGCGAAACATGGGAGCACGATTCTGAGCATTTTTGCGAGGCGAGGTCTCTCTGCGAGACTGGAAATAGTAGTGTCGGTCGAGAGCTCGGAGGCAGAAGACGTGTCGCGCTCCCCTCACGTCGTTGATGGCAGATCTTACCACACTTAAGGCGTGATCTAATTTCTATAGCCAGAAGAGATTTAGATGGTTTAACTGCGCTTGAAGATGGAATTCCAGGCAAAATTCGTAAGCATAGCGCAAAAGCAAATGCAGGGTTAGGCTCCGTAATGTTATGCGTGCCTCACTGCTTTTTTTAAACTAATTTGTGCCCGATTTTATTCCGAGAAGCTCAGTAACGTATGTAAATACCGTAAATGTAAATGTGATTCAAAAAGTACTTGAAGTGAAGTGAAGCGCAGCTGGACGGCAAGAAACTCTCTAGCGCGCAATCCCCGCAACGATAGTAGTTGTGAATCTTTGAGTATGGACTCTAAAAACAGGCAATTGATTTATTTAAAAAAAAGAGGGCTGTTATTCTGTACTTGTGGAAAGAGGACGTGTTGCTAGGCCGTCGCTCAGAACGTGTTCTTATATTTAATGAAAATTGATATTTTAGTGAAAAAAACGATTAAAGTATGTGTAAGAGTTGCCACACATTTATCATACAAATTTTCAGGAAGTGAAGAACAGATATATCTTGTTTTCGGAAAAGGAGGTGAACTTCATTGTCGTCGCAGTCTATCAATCGACAGAATTGTAAGTGTACAAAGTTCACTAAAATACAGGAAAACAAACGCATTCTCTATAGTTTTCATCCAATAAGTCACAAAATCCCCTAATTTCTTAATTACAGTAATTGGATTATGTTCTTGTACAATAATATGGTGCTGAACTCTACTGACCAATTTTGATATAGCAAGACGTGTAGTTTGAAGGAAGTTTGTGTACTAAGCAATCTCCTTTTCTCACGAAAAGCAGATTGCTGTTTGATCTTACTTACTTACAACAGTGGTCCCTTAGGTATGAAAACCTGCGAAAACTTGGCTCAAAGGTATCCGCTACACGGCCAAGTAACTAACAGTGTCGTATTTTAAACCTTAAAGAACAATAATTTACTCCAAATTATAATACGTCACCAACTGGTACAGAAGCTGATCATTCAAGGAGGCAGCAACCAAAATTCAGGTAGCAGTTACGACTTAAAGTAAAAATCTCAATCAAAAATCTATCTCTCTCTCCAAACACATAGAAATATTCATATTATTAAAAAAAAGTCATTTTATAGCTTGTTATTCGTAGTCCGACTTTGCAATAATCCCATGTTTTGTTTGTCAGCTAAAGAAGCCTCCTTATCATCCAAATAACACTAATTACTCTCGACATCTAATTAATAAATAAATGCTGTGGTTATTAAATGTTAATGTAACTTTGAAATTAAAATAATTTGTTAATCTGGCACTCAGCCATTATTGATACCTATGAGTTGTAATAGTCATTTTTTATTGTTGTTCATAATGATTCTGAAGTTTTAAATAGACTTAATATATGAAATCCATTCTCACACGTTATTTAGTAGTTAACAGGACCCAAGCAAACTTCTTTTTTATTAAATTCATTCTTAGTAACAATAAGCTTTAGCCGCTGCTGCTCCATGCTGCTGAGAATTGCTGTAAACAATGGAAAAAGGCAGTCATCTGAAGAGATGAGTACTAAACTTAGGGTCGAAACAGAGGCACTGACACACGACAGCAAGTCATGTACTCTAAACCAATAAATTCCGTTGCCCAAGTCAGATTCTGTATCACTTGTAAATTCTTGTCCAAAAATGCAGTCAAATAGCTTAGGTATTCCTTGTTAGAGGTTCACTTGTTACTGTATTTTTTCATATTTAAATACGCAGTCAGATAGCTTATCCAAATGGTACTTTAAGATTTTCATGTAACGATCTATTGAGGGCTTAAAGGACAGCGAAACTGATAAAACACGCACTCTGTGGTATTCAGGTTAGACTCCGTATACTGATACCTCAGGTTGCTTATGGAGTCCATTTTCGCCGACGAACATAGAAATATTTGCTGTAGCTACGTTACATCACTATAAAATTATTTGTCCCAAGCGCAGTTTAATGAAGCTATTAGATAATTGATTTACACTGTTAAACAACCATCTTCAGATCTACAAAAATAAGAAAAGTGTGCCCAGTGGTAGGAAGAGAGAACATGTCACACACGTCTACAAGAAGGGCAGCAGAATTGACCCACAAAACTAGTATTGTAAGGCTCCCATATCTATTCTGCTGTTGTAAATAATTCACCTTTACCGCACTGGGACAAAGATGATGAGCCCACTGCATGAATAGTGCGTAAGATCCTTGACTTCAGTTTTATCAGTGGTTGGCTTGCTGATCAGTCAGTTGTGCAGCACTGGGGCATTCTTATTTGAGGCATAGTAGCGAAGAATTGAGATTTTCAGAGAATGAGATCTGGTATTTGTGAAATTGAGAGAAGTTACTTTATTATGGAGATGAAAACTCATTTATAACACTTTCTCGTTCTTTATGTTGATGGAGAAGAGTGTGAAGGACTTCTAAAGGTGAAGACGGCATGCACAAAAATAAAATGTTTGTCAAAACTGTTAACTGTACGAAATATTTTTCCCTCACATAACTAATAACTTTCACGATTAGTGTTAATTCGATCTCTTTGTTATTCATCATGTCACAAGTTACGCAATTGGTTGTGATGTCTGTAATTTTAGTAGTGAGAGAATTTCGCAATTGTTAGTCTTTTTATATTGTTTAGTCCTTTTGTAAATAACCAGAGTTTGATTTCTCAATAACGACTTTCCTTAAAATACAATGCACCTCCATGATTCACAGAATGGTTTTGAATATATCTGTCGTATGTGCATTGCTCCTTACGCCGCTCGCAGCAACAGATTCTTTCTGACAAGATTACAAAAAAAAGGGTAGATTATTTATCTTTAGCTGCTGCATATGCTGATTTGCTGATTTTTATTTGCTATCGAGAACGTCAGTACTCCACGTATAAAATCAGAGAGCTAAGCAAAAGGTAATTCACTTTTATTTCAGGGCAGATCTCACCTTACAGTCTTGAGCGAACAGAGTGTAATGAGGACTGTGTCGTGCAAGCAAGCAGACTGGTTTTCAGTGAACAGTGTTGGTAAGTTTATTTATTTTCTTCAGAGTAGTGAAATAATTTATTTTTGTGGATATTCCGCATCTGACATTGCACTTCACGTCACGCAAAGTTCATAATGTATTTCGTTACTGAGTTTTACTTACATAGATTTCACTTAGCACACAATTACTTTCCTTTGGTATTTAATTAGAGTCATTTTCTTTATCTCAGATTCCGCATTTCACAAAGATTAAAGTTTCATTTCACGACATTGCGCAACACAAGAACAGCCAACAGTCACTTTGCTCCGCACTTGAAAACAATATCTAAAGTACACGTTACAAGAGGGAAAAGTTTTTGAAATCAACATAGTCTCTATCCATGCACATGGAAAGCTCTATTTCACAGAAAGTTTACTATATATGCTTGACTCCATTTGTTATAGACTCTTAAAGCACATTCTGAGCTCAATTACAAGATGGACAAAACAGGAAGGTGAGTCAGTAAATGAGTTTCAAACTGGAATAGAGACACTAGAGCAACGAGTACTAAGTTACAGGTTGATTATTGCAGAGAAGATAGCAAACAACCAGTCACCTTTATTATGTTATTTATCTATATAAATTGCTCTGTTACCGGTTCAGAACAGTCAGGCTCATCATCAGACTCTCTGTTTAACTGTAACTGTGCTGCATAACGATTTCAAACGACGTAAACAAATTATTAAACTGAAAATGTTACAGTTAAACAGTTTCTCACATAAATAGTTTCTCATGTTTTGGTTGAAGGGCACCAGTACCCCAAGGAATTTCCTCCGTATGGAAGAATAAAAAGTGAAAACTAATCCAAACTACAACAAAAATGTATCTTGACGTGAACAAGCAGTCTGACAATGAACTTGTCGATTCGAAACTAATAACGGCGCTATATATTATACAGGGTGTCCCAGCTACCTTGTCCACCCAAAATATCTCTGGAACAATAACAGCTATTGGAAAACGACTTTCACCAGTATCAATGTTGGGCTGGGGCCCATGAATGTACATATTTGGAAACATTCTAAAACGAAAGCCTATGTCTTTTTTAACACAAACTTATGTTTTTTTAAATGGACCTCCTATATTTTTTCTTCAGCAATCCATAGCATGACAAAGCACATACACAATGGCGTTGATTGCATCGCAATATTCCCATTACATCCCGAGATATTAAGACGCAAAGTTGACGCTTGAAACACCCGACATGCGCTGTTGGCGCACGTTCTGAGGTTCAGGCGTGAACCACATGCTGCCCGTAATCGCGATGTGATTGACATGCGTAATCACACTTCCATACTTATTAAGAGCTCCGAAACGAATAATATGGTCAGATGTTCAGTGATTACTATAAAACAACGAAATGTCTCGTACTCGAATGAGACGGCGTTATCAGCACCTCACAGAGTTAGATAGGGGTCCCATTGTGGATCTTCACTTGACTGGCGGGCCGAATCGTGCAGTATCCAAATTTGTCTGGCATTAGGACGCGACAGTAGCTCGATGACATCGTGAAGGTAGGCAGATTCGTCGTATAGTTTCCTGTCAACCACGTCTGAGGATTGCCGTGTTGTGTACGAAGAACAGCCCAACGTCGTGACATCTGCGCCTGCTGCCTGTGATGAAGCAATGGGCTCCCTGGAGCACTGTGTCATCACGCACCAGTATTCGTGGTCCAGCAGCAGCGAGAGAGGCAGTTACCATTTCATGCGAGGGTACCATTAATATCACAACACCAATGACTGAATTAAGAGTAGTGCTGTGACCGCAAAGTACACTACTGCCCATTACAATTGCTATACCAAGAAGAAATGCAGATGATATATGGATATTCATTCGACAACGACATTATACTAGAACTGACATGTGACTACATTTTCAAGAAATTTGGGTGCACAGATCCTGAGAAATCAGTGCCCAGAACAACCATCTCTCACCGTAATAACAGCCTTGATACGCCTGGGCATGGAGTCAAACAGAATTTGGATGGCGTGTACAGGTACAGCTGCCCATGCAGCTTCAACACGATACCACAGTTCATCAAGAGCAGTGACTGGCGTATAGTGACGACCCAGTTGCCCGGCCACCATTGACCAGACGTAGTCAATTGGTTAGAGATCTGGAGAATGTGCTGGCCAGGGCAGCAATCAAACATTTTCTGTATCCAGAAAGGTCCCAACAGGACCTGCAACATACTGTCGTGCATTACCCTGCTGATATGTAGGGTTTCGCAGGGATCGAATGAAAGGTAGAGCCACGGGTCGTAACACATCTGAAATGTAACGTCCACTGTTCAAAGTGCCATCAATGCGAACAAGAGGTGACCGAGACTTGTAACCGGTGACACCCCATACTATCACGTCGGGTGATACGCCAGTATGGCGATGACGAACACACGCTTCCAATGTGCGTTCACCGCGATGTCGCCAAACACGGGTGCGACCATCATGATGCTGTAAACAGAACCTGGATTCATCAGATTCGTCGATGAGTTCACCATCGCAGGCGCTCCTGTCTGTGATGCAGTGTCAAGGGTAACGGTCTCCGAGCTGATAGTCCATGCTGGTGCAAACATCGTCGAACTGTTCGTACAGATGGTGGTTGTCTTGCACACGTCCCCATCTGTTGACTCAGGGATCGAGACGTGGCTGCACGATCCGTTACAGCCATGCGGATAAGATGCTTGTCATCTCGAGTCCTAGTGATACGAAGTCGTTGGGATCCAGCACGCTGTTCCGTATTGCCCTCCTGAACCCACCGATTCTGTGGTGTCACCGCCAGACACCACACTTGCTAGGTGGTAGCTTTAAATCGGCCGCGGTCCATTAGTACATGTCGGACCCGCGTGTCGCCACTGTGTGATCGCAGACCGAGCGCCACCACAAGGCAGGTCTCGAGATACGGACTAGCACTCGACCCCAGTTGTACGGACGACGTAGCTAGCGACTACACTGAAGAAGCCTCGCTCATTTGCAGAGCAGATAGTTAGAATAGCCTTCAGCTAAGTCAATGGCTACGACCTAGCAAGGCGCCATTAGTAACATTGCATGTATCTAAAGAGTCTCACTTGTATCGCCACAATCTCCAAATGTACCAAAAGGATGGATTAAAGTTAAGTATTCCAGAAGCTAAGTACTTTTCTTTATAGCATTCATTACGTATCCTGTTTCAGACCTCACGTCATACTGCTTTAACTTAGCGCGTGCCTTTCGGCTTCCTCTCATTGTGTCTAGGCTGTCTTGTCTAGACACAACAGATTCCATATTCTGCTAACAGTCATTGGATCTCGACCAACGCGAGCAGCAATGTCGCGGTACGATAAACCGTAATCGCGATACGCTGCAATCCGACCTTTATCAAAGTCGGAAACGTGATGGTACGCATTTCTCCTCCTTACACGAGGCATCACAACAATGTTTCATCCGGCAACGCCGGTCAACTGTTCTTTGTGTGTGAGAAATCGGTTGGAAACTTTTTTCATGTCAGCATGTTGTAGGTGTCGCCACCTGCACCAACCTTGTGCGAATGCTCTGAAAAGCTAATCATTTGCATATCACAGCATCTTCTTCTTGTCGGTTAAATTCCGCGTCTGTAGCACGTCATCTTCGTGGCGTAGCAATTTTAATGGCCAGTAGTGTACAATGTTTAACTTGCAAACATGCCGCGAAGGAATGCTCGCTGGATAAGCGACTAGCGACCTCTCATGTAGCTGCATCGTGTGCATATTCCAATAGGACAATGTTCGTCCACACATGGGCCGTATCTCTATGAACAGTTAGCGTGAGGTGCTCCCGTGGCCAGCGAGATCCACAGATCTGCCCAAATAAAATATGTGTGAGAATCAGCTAGGACGCCATCTCCATTCCCACTGCCAGTATCCAGGATACTAAGGACCAGTTACAACAGTTACGGGCGTCTTTGCCGCAGGAGAAGATACAATGGTTTGATGACACCCTTCCCAACCGAATCAGTTCATGCGTTCAGGCCAGAAGAGGTTCAACGTCATACCAGCAAATGGGCTCATATTGCCAAATTCGGTGATAATATGACTTGAGTTCATAATCACTGAAATAACATCTCATCCCCTCTCAGCACATGAAGTTTCATTTTGTTCCCCCCTGCCCTTCTAGGTGCTTCACTTTTTTCCTTTACCAGAAGTGTATATTGCCAACAATAATAGTCCTACAGTATTCCCTTGGGGTACAAACGTTTGAAGACATTTTTCCGTTAAAAACAGCATGATGTGTTCTCTTTGGAAGGACTCCAATGGCCAGTATGAGGTCAGGGGGATACTTATCAGGGCGACTGGTCATCTTCCTGACCTTAGGTGTGCAAGTTGTCTAGAGGGAGCAGGCGCAGATGGAGTGACATTGAGGTTCATCTATATCTACGTTTATACTCCGCAAGCCATCCAACGGTGTGTGGCCGAGGGCACTTTACGTCCCACTGTCATTACCTCCCTTTCCTGTTCCACTCGCGTATGGTTCGCGGGTAGGATGACTGCCGGGAAGCCTCCGCACGCGCTTGAATCTCTCTAATTTTACATTCGTGATCTCCTCGGGAGGTATAAGTAGGGGGAAGCAATATATTCGATACCTCATCCAGAAACGCACCCTCTCGAAACCTGGACACCAAGCTACACCGCGAAGCAGAGTGCCTCTCTTGCCACTTGAGTTTGCTAATCATCTCCGTAACGCTGTCACGCTTACCAAATAACCCTGTGACGAAACGCGCCGCTCTTCTTTGGTTCTTCTCTATCTCCTCTGTCAATCCGACCTGGTACTGATGCCACAGTGATGAGCAATACTCAAGTATAGGTCGAACGAGTGTTTTGTAAGCCACCTCCTTTGTTGATGGACTACATTTTCTAAGGACTCTCCCAATGAATCTCAACCTGGCACCCGCCTTACCAACAATTAATTTTATATGATAATTCCACTTCAAATCGTTCCGCACGCATACTCCCAGATATCTTACAGAAGTAACTGCTACCAGTGTTTGTTCCGCTATCATATAATCATACAATAAAGGATCCATCTTTCTATGTATTCGCAATACATTACATTTGTCTGTGTTAAGGGTCAGTTGCCACTCAGTGCACCAAGTGCCTATCCGCTGCAGATCTTCCTGCATTTCGCTGCAGTTTTCTAATGCTGCAACTTCTCTGTATACTACAGCATCATCCGCGAAAAGCCGCATGGAACTTCCGACACTATCTACAAGGTCATTTACATATATTGTGAAAAGCAATGGTCCCATAACACTCCCCTGTGACACGCCAGAGGCTACTTTAACGTCTGTAGACCTCTCTCCATTGAAAAAAAACATGCTGTGTTCTGTTTGCTAAAAACTCTTCAATCCAGCCACACAGCTGGTCTGATATTCCGTGGGCTCTTACTTTGTTTATCAGGCGACAGTGCGGAACTGTATCGAACGCCTTCCGGAAGTCAAGAAAAATAGCATCTACCTGGGAGCCTGTATCTAATATTTTCTGGATCTCATGAACAAATAAAGCGAGTTGGAAGTCCCATAGTGCTCAGAGCCATTTGAACTATTTTTGAACAAAGAGTCTCCAGGTAATAGTGCACTCGCTTCACAGTTGTCGCCGAGTCGGTGCCTTTTGCTGGTTGGGTAACAATTAATAATATGTACCGGTGCCTCAGGCCCCACCTACGACCAGCTCCCCTCTTGCAGTACTGCAGGAGCGCCTTGGATTTCTATAATGCCGCTGGTTACCGACCAGGAAGAGGTTCCACCTGATTATTGCAATCAGCAGTTAGGGCAGTCGCGGATTACGACGGCCAGTATCGCTGCATATCAATCCGATCACAAATCTATGAGGTGTGATTAGAAAGTTTTAATAAAGGATCAGCTACTGGTTACTGGTTTGGCGGGCAGGTACACAGAGGGTGGGGAGTGAGTCGTTGCCTTGTCCTTGAACGACCTCTAACAGGAAACTGCGTTTACATTATTTAGTTCGTTGCGGCAGCTGGTTGAGTGCGGGTCTGTTACGGCTTGTTGCTTGATTCTGTCTGCGTGAAAATGGAAGTAAAAACGGAGCAACGAGTTTGTGTGGAATTTTTTTTTTAAAGCGGGAAATCAGCTTCTGAGTATTACGAACTATTAAAAACAGCTTTTGGAGACAGTTGTATGAGTCAGTCAAGTGTTTTTGTCTCGTTCAACAGATTTAAAAATGGCCGCGAATGATTTGAAGATGAACCTCGGTCCGGCTGTCCTTCCACCTCAAAAACGAATGAAAATGTTGTCGAAGTTCGTGTTGTGAAAGTTAGTGCGCTCTGATCGTAGACTTACAACTAGGGAGATGGTTGATGACTTAATTTAAGTTTATATGCAGTTCAGTCAATTTTAACTGACGATCTGAACATACATCGAGTGTCCACAAAATTCATTCCAAAAGTGTTGTCAAGTGACCAGAGAAAACACCGACTTGAAGTGTGACAAGAACTGATTAATCGATCTAAAAATGATCTAGATTTGTTAAGTAGGGTAATTCCAGGTGACGAATCGGTGGTATATGGATATGATCCTGAAAACAAACTGCAGTCTCCTCAGTGGAAGGCTCCAGGATCACCACGACCGAAAAAAGCACGGTTAAGTCGGTCGAGGGAAAAGACAATGTTGGTATTGTCCATCATGAATTTACCTCTGGAGGACAGACAATCAACCAGGAGCGTTTGCGCGAAAAGGTGCAGAAGAAAAGGCCTGCATTTTGGAAAGACAGGAGTTGGGTGCTAGACCATGCCAATGCTCCGGCTCGTCGTGCCTTCTCCATTGTTGAATTTTTGACCAATTTCAAAATTCTTGTTCTTTCATAACCGCCATATTCCCCTGATTTGGCCCCTGAGGACGTCTACCTGTTTCCTAAACTGAAATTTTCACTGAAAGGGTAGCGATTTGACTCGATCGAAGAGATTGAGGGAAATACGGGGAGCGCCCGTAACACAACTCAGCAAAAAAATTTCCAGGTATGTTTCCAAAACTGGAAACACCGTTGGAGTCGGTATGGTCAGTCAGAACTGGACTATTTTGAAGAAAATGCATCACAGTAGCACTTAAGTACCACCATTGTACAATTACGAGCTCATTCTTTAAACTTTCCAATCACACCTCGTAGTACGATATTCTATATGCTCGATTGCTGTTCAATAGGAAACGGAACTATATCGGACACATTCCCCGTAATCGTGAAACATAGCATCAATCTAACGCCAGTATCTACTCCCTACTGAGTCACATATACTATATAATCAAAAGTATCCGGACATCCCCAAACATACGTTATTCGTATTAGGTGCATTGTGCTGCCACCCACTGCCAAGTACTCCATATCAACAACCTCAGCAGTCATTAGACATCGGGACAGAGCAGATGGGGCGCTCCACGGAACTCACCGACTTCGAACTTGGTCAGGTGATTGGGTGTCACTTGAGTCATACGTCTGTACGCGAGATTTCCACACTCCTAAACATTCCTAGGTCCATTGTTTCCGATATGATAGTGATGTAGAAACGTGATGGGACATATACAGTACAAAAGCGTACACGCCGACCTCGTCCGTTGACTGACAGAGATCACCGACATCTGAAGAGGGTCGTAATATGTAAAGGGCAGACATCTATCCAGACCATCACGCAGGGATTCCAAACTACATCAGAATCCACTGTAAGTACAGTGATAGTTAGGCGGGAGGTGAGAAAACTTGGATTTCATGGTCGAGCGGTGCTCGTAAGCCACACATCACGCCGGAAAACGACAAACTGATTGGTGTAAGGAGCGTAAATATTGGACTACTGAACAGTGAAAAAACGTTTTATGAAGTGACGAATCACGGTACACAATCTGGCGATCCCATGGCAGGGTGTGAGTATGGCGAATGCCCGGTGAACGTCATCTGCCAATACGTGTAGTGGCAACAGTGAAATTCGGAGCCGGTGGTGTTGTGGTGTGATCGTGTTTTCCATGGAGGTGTCTTGCACACCTTTTTGTTTTGCACGCCACTATCACAGCACAGGCCTACATTGCTGTTTTAAGCACCTTTTTTGCTTCCCACAGTTGCAGAGCAATTCGGGGATGGCGATTGCATCTTCCAACACGATAGAGCACCTGTTCATAATTCACGGCCTGTGGTGGAGTGGTTACACGATAATAACATCCCTGCACAGAATCCCTGCACAGAATCCCTGCACAGAATCCTGACCTGAATCCTATAGAACACCTTTGGGATGTTTTGGACCGCCGATTTCGTGCCAAGCCTCACCGTTCGACATCGATACTTCTCATTAGTGCAGCACTCCGTGAAGAATGGGCTGCCATTCCCCAAGAAACCTTCCAGCACCTGAAACTTCCTGGCAGATTAAAACTGTGTGCAGGACCGAGACTCGAACTCGGGACCGTTCCCGGGCAAGTGCTCTACCAACTGAGCTACTCAAGCACGACTCACGCCCCGTCCTCACAGCCTTACTTCTGCCAGTATCTCGTCTCCTACCTTCCAAACTTTACAGAAGCTCTCCTGCGAACCTTGCAGAACTAGCGCTCCTGAAAGATAGAATATTGCGGAGACATGGCTTAGCCACAGCCTGAGGGATGTTTCCAGAATGAGATTTTCTATCTGCAGCGGAGTGTGCGCTGATATGAAACTTCCTGGCAGATTAAAACTGTGTGCCGGACCGAGACTCGAACTCGGGACCTGACTCGTGCTTGGGTAGCTCAGTTGGTAGAGCGCTTGCCCGCGAAAGGCATTGGCCCCGAGTTCGAGTCTCGGTCCGGCAGACAGTTTTAATCTGCCAGGAAGTTTCATATCAGCGCACACTCCGCTGCAGAGTGAAAATCTCATTCTTCCAGCACCTTACTGAACGTATGCCTGCGAGAGTTGAGGCTGTCATCAAGGCTATGGGTGGGGGAACACCATATTGAATTCCACAACTACCGATGGAGGGTAACGAACTTGTAAGTCATTTCAGCCAGGTGCCCGGATACTTTTAATCACAAAATGTAGACGAATAGGAAGAGGTGTACTATAAGATTGTTGCCTGCGGATACACAAGAAATTATCACACTCCAGAAAGGTCACGATACGTGATCATCAAACTTGTAAAATTCAAGGTGGAATTGATGTCGCTGATACAGCCCTGTAGTTATGAGAATATGCTTGACTACACTTCTTGAAAACGGGGATGGTACGAAGAGGATATTGTGAGTATTAGCAGATGTACTTCATCCTGCTGTGTCAGAATGCGGCATGTAGCTGCGTGAGCGGGTCGCCACCCACCTTGCGCGCCCTGCACTGTAACAGCCAGCAGACGGCCTCCAGGGGCGCTGCACGCCTCCAGCTCTTTAGCGGCAGACTCCGACGCCGACGCCGACGCCGACGAGTGCTTTCCGGCGTCGCCTGCAAATTTGATCCGGCGAGGACAGGCGACCAGGGAACGCTCTCCGGCGAGAGTGCTGCTGTCTGGCGGCGGGGTCCCAGGGCACGACGCCTCCACCTGTCGTCGGCCTCAGTGTCTGCCCGCGCTCCAGATTCCGGCTGGAACTCGCTCAGCACAGGTGCGTGGGGATCGTCCCCAGAGTGTCGCCAAGTGGGCTTGTCAGGAACCTGTCCACAGCACAACTGCTGCTGAACTTGTGAACACCGTTATTACTCCCTAGCCCTCACGGATCACTGGTGTCTTCCGCTGTCAGATGAAGAAACAATTTCCGGACAGATGAAGGGTAACACAACGTTATTTGATCCTGTCCTTTGTACTAAAAACCCTTCAGGTCGTTTCTTTTTCTTCATTTGCTTCTTCATTAAATACTTCACCCTTTAAGTACGTTTTCATTAAAATTGCCTGGATCGCAATTGACGTTATGGCAAAGTTGAACGATTTCGGTTGCTAAGTACTCACCGTTGCAACCCCTTCAGGTTAGTTATAAAGTAATGATTCACAGCATGATGTGTTGATCATGAACATCAAATACGGACTCTTAGTACGTCACCGAAATGAAAATTCAGTTATTGTACACTACCGGCCATTAAAATTGCTACACCACGAAGATGACGTGCTACAGACGCAAAATTGAACAGACTGGACGAAGATACAGCCATATGCAAATGATTAGCTTTTCAGAGCATTCACACAAGGTTGGCGCCAGTGGCAATACCTACAACGTGCTGACATGAGGAAAGTTTCCAACCGATTACTCATACACAAACAGCAGTTGACCGGCGTTGCCTGGTGAAACGTCGTTGTGATGCCTCGTGTAAGGAGGAGAAATGCATACCATCACGTTCCCGACTTTAATAAAGGTAGGATTGTAGCTTATCGCGATTGTGGTTTATCGTATCGCGACACTGCTGCTCGCGTTGGTCGAGATCCAATGACTGTTAGCAGAATATGGAATCGGTGGGTTCAGGAGGGTAATACGGAAGGTCGTGTTGGATCCCAACGGCCTCGTATCACTAGCAGTAGAGATGACAGGCATCTTATCCGCATGGCTGTAACGGATCGTGCAGCCACGTCTCGATCCCTGAGTCAACAGATGGGGACGTTTGCAAAACAACAACCATCTGCACGAACAGTTCGACGACGTTTGCAGCAGCATGGACTATCAGCTCGGAGACCATGGCTGTGGTTACCCTTGACGCTGCATCACAGACAGGAGCGCCTGCGACGGTGTACTCAACGTCAAATTAGGGTGCCCGAATGGCAAAACGTCACTTTTTTCGGACGAATTCAGGTTATGTTTACAACATCGTGATGGTCGCATCCGTGTTTGGCGACATCGCGGTGAACGCACAATGGAAGCGTATATTCGTCATCGCCATACTGCCATATCACTCGGCGTGGTGGTATGGGGTGCCACTGGTTACACGTCTCGGTCACCTCTTGTGCAGGTCCTGTACGGGGTCTTTCTGGATACAGAAAATGTTCGACTGCTGCCCTGGCCAGCACATTCTCCAGATCGCTCACCAATTGAAAACGTCTGGTCAATGGTGGCCGAGCCACAGGCTCGTCGCAATACGCCAGTCACTACTCTTGATGAACTGTGGTATCGTGTTGAACCTGCATGGGCAGCTGTACCTGTACACACCATCCAAACTCTGACTCAATGCCCAGGTGTGTCAAGGCCGTTATTACGGCCAGAGGTGGTTGTTCTGGGTCTGATTTCTCAGGATCTATGCACCCAAATTGCGTGAAAATGTCATCACGTGTCAGTTGTCCAATGAATACCCGCTTATCATCTGCATTTCTTCTTGGTGTAGCAATTTTAATGGCCGGTAGTGTATATTTGTTTCATTAGTCGGTGTGTTTAAACTGTTGAGAAGAATCCAGTTGTGGGTTGATACCTCTTTTGACTTCACCTTCCTCATACCCATATCCGTTTTCAGTTCTTTCTCAAGGATCCGTATGGTCTGATGTAGTCCTCCACTACCATTCCCATGTCAGCCACTTCATCTTTTTGGTGCACGTGCAACTATCAGTCTCGATTATTGGTGAAACATACTAGAATTTCTGTCTTCCCCCACAGATACGATCTCTACGGCTTCCTCTAGAGCTATTAAGTTATTCCCAGATGTCTTAACACAGATCATATGAGCCTCTCCGATCTTATATTTGGTGTGTGGTAGGTCCGCTGTTGTTTTCTATCTACATAAAGGATCTTTTGGATAGGGTGGATAGCAATGTGCGGCTGTTTACTCATGATGCTCTGGCGTACGGGAAGGTGTCGTCGTTGAGTGACTGTAGGACGATACAAGATGATTTGGATAGGATTTGTGTAAAGAATGGCAGCTAACTCTACATATAGATAAATGTAAATTAATGCAGATGAATAGGAAAAAGAATCCCGTAATGTTTGAATACTCCATTAGAAGTGTAGCGCTTGACACAGTCACGTCGATGAAATATTTGGGCGTAACATTGGAGAGCGATACGAAGTGGGACAATCATGTAATGGCAGTTCTGGGGAAGGCGGATAGTCGTCTTCGGTTCATTGGTAGAATTTTGGGAAGATGTGGTTCATCTGTAAAGGAGGCCGCTTATAAAACACTAATACGACCTATTCTTGAGTACTGCTCGAGCGTTTGGGATCCCTATCAAGTCAGATTGACGGAGGACATAGAAGCAATTCAGAGGCGGGCTGCTAGATTTGTTACTGGTAGGTTTGATCATCACGCAAGTGTTACGGAAATGCTTCAGGAACTCGGGTGGGTGTCTCTAGAGGAAAGGAGGCGTTCTTTTCGTGAATCGCTACTGAGGAAATTTAGAGAACCAGCATTTGAGGCTCACTGTGGTACAATTTTACTGCCGCCAACTTATATTTCGCGGGAAGACCACAAAGATAAGATAAGAGAGATTAGGGCTCTTACAGAGGCATATAGGCAGTCATTTTTCCCTCGTTATGTTCGGGAGTGTAACAGGGAGAGAAGATGCTAGTTGTGGTACGAGATACCCTCCGCCACGCACCGTATGGTGGATTGCGGAGTATGTCTGTAGATGTAGATGTAGATGCTTTCCTCGTACTCTTTTTCCCATCCAAGGCGGTGACTACTGTGTTGTCAGCAGAGAAGCAGTAAGAGCAGAATGCTTCCGTCAGGAAACTCAGTGTCAGTGACTTCGAAATTGAGCGAATCATTCGATGTTACCTGACAATAAATCTATCAGAGTTATTTCAACCACTATAAAGCTGACCAGTTGACTGTTTGTGACGTGTTTGTGAAGTGAAAACGCAAACAAAAAAGCAAACAACTATAGCTAAACTAGCCAGACCACATATACTGAAGGCATCAACCGTCGAATATTATGAGTGTGATTTTAAAAATGCATGAAGTCAGCGGAAGGCTTCACTCGTGAGTTCCAGTGGGCTCTCAGCAGTCCACCTTTTTCAATAGCACTGCTTATGGAGTTAAGAAGAACAGGTTGCAGTAGGCGAGCAGTTCCTCGTAAGCTAAACATTTCTGTGGTTTACAGTCAGGTGAGGCGGAAGGTGGTGTGAAGAACGACATCAGTAGACACTGAATGACTGCAGTCGATTGCTTTGAAATGATGAATCATACTATATCCTGTGGCAATACGATGAAAGTGTTTGGGTTTGGCGAATGCGTGGACAGTGCTACCAGCCGTAATGTGTAGTGCCAACTGTGATACATGGAGGTGGTGCTGTTGTTGACTGAAGGCGTCTTTAGATGTTAAGTTGTGGTCCCCTTGTGGCACTTAAGTGAAGGACAAATGAGGAACACGTTTTATAGTATCGTATACTGCGGACAGTAGATGAACAGTTCGGAGACGATGACTGTTTGTCAGAGCGTGACTGCGCACTCTGTCGTAAAGCAGGATTCATAAGGCAATGATTTGTGGACAACAACATTCCTGAAATGGATTGGCCTGCCCAAAATCCTGACCTGATTCCAATGTAAAACTTGTAGAATGAGTTAGAACGTCGACTTTGCTCAGCACGGCCGGCCGGTGTAGCCGTGCGGCTCTAGGCGCTTCAGTCTGGAACCGCGTGACCGATACGGTCGCAGGTTCGAATCCTGCCTCGGGCATGGATGTGTGTGATGTCCTTAGGTTAGTTAGGTTTAAGTAGTTCTAAGTTCTAGGAGACTGATGACCACAGATGTTAAGTCCCATAGTGCTCAGAGCCATTTGAACCATTTTTTTTTTTTTTTTGCTCAGCACCTCAGTATCTGGTTTCGGCTCTTGAGGACAAACGGGCTGCCATTATTTGAAAGATATTCCAAACACCACAGCACAGTTCAAGCCACCACAAGGCGAATGGTGGACACACCTTATATTAATGTCCCCTAATAAGTGTACGGATACTTCTGATGAGATAGTGTATATCGCGCGGGTTAGCCGTGCGGTCTGAGGCGTCCTGTCACAGTTCGCCCGGTTCCCCCCGTCGAGTCCTCCCTCGGGCATGGGTGCGTGTGTTGTTCTTAGCGTAAGTTCGTTTAAGTTAGATTAAATACCCCGTAAGCCTAGGGACCGATGACCTCAGAAGTTTGGGCCCATAGTCCTTACCGCAAATTTCCAAATTTGTGTATCTCGAACGAAACTCTCCGGAATAATGTAAGAAAATTGACCTCAAATTCAAAGTCAATCAGTGTTAGAAGTAGCTAGATTCTTAGCATTCCGAAACGTACAAGTTTCATAACCACATTAACTTCTCTTCTCTTCTCTTCTCTTCTCCTTTTCTTTCTCGGACACACTATCCCTTCTTTGCTGAATAACTGCCTAATGGATGATATTTTAATTTACACGTACACTTTTAAGTAAGAAGATTATGGGGCGAAGAGGTGGAAAAGTGGAACAACTATGTTGTCTTTGCAAACCAGACAACCAATATGATCGTTTTGAGCACACTTTCGGCGTTTTAAATAAGGCGGAAATTGTTGGACGTCCGCAGTGACGATGACAGCACTCCAGGCTGAGTGGAGGGGAAAGGGGTCTGGGTTAGTGGAGGGAGTCCCTACGTGAGCACATCAGAGGCGTTTGGAGAGTGTGGAATGGCAGCTGCGGCAACTTTCAGAGTCGAGAGCAGCCGCTAAAAGCCTCTTTTCCACCATCAAAAATTTTTGCCTGCATTCCAGTCTTTCACCCTGCCATAAGCCACAATGCACAACACTAACTTTTCACCGAACCTCTGTTGACTATTTTTTGCCTCAGTATAACGTGCGTTTTTAGGACTCCGCGTGCCGCGAACCCCCTCCCGTCATCACTTTTGTTTTTTAGTGCCCTCTTCTCACTCTCAGCTTTCCGCCCCCACTCTCCAACCCATTTGCTGCGACAGATATTCCGGGATGAGGGTGTCTCTTAAAAGCCTTCCCGAATTTTTATAATCCATTTATAAATTTACGGCCCGGCAGCGAACGACGGAAGGCACGCACTCGCCGAAAGGGAAGAGGGTGATCAAAAAAGATTAAAAAATGTAATGCACATCGTAGTCCATAAAAATAAGAGTCGACACCTGTTTTCTTCAGTCTTAAACTTAATCAAGGTCGCGAGCTTCAAAACGGAGAGAGAACATACTGCGGTATGTAACGGGATTAAAGAAATTTAAGCGGAACGCCCACGAATCGATGTTGTTAACTTATTTTTCTCGTCTGCTATTCAGTGGTAGTCGTGAGTTGGGACGCGGTTGCAGGAAAGAATAGTGGGGAAAAAAAGTGGAAAAAAATTGTTTCCTCGATCTACAGGGAAGGACGTGTCACCGTACTCTTTCAGAGTACTTCAGTTCCGGCAACTTTCTGTTAAACGGGGTGCTTCAAAATTTCAATTACAGACTTGTAGGAGTTGTAAGTAGGAATTAGTAGATGAAGTTTTGTGAAAGAACCCACATCCGGTGATGTAACGTTTGGAAATACAATGCCTGAAGATCGTATCACTTTCATATCTCCCACGTCACACATAACGCTCACAAGGTGAGAAAAGGACACAGCCGTCAGTCCCTGTTTTTATTATGACATCGTCACGTAACACCTTTGTCCGAACACACAACAACGGATGCAAGAAATTGGTACGTGCTAAACTACAAGGGTTGGCTGTAGTGCTCTAAGGAAGCGCTACACTCTCAACTTTTAAGTGAACGTCCTTCGTCATGTAGAAAATGATCGGAGGACAAGTACCCAAAATATTGCCGATGTCATGTGCTCCTACAGCACACAGGTAATAGCTTATTGCGTCCCCTGTGTGTTTGTTTCTTATAAAATATTCATCTACTAAGTCCCCTCTACAACCTCTAGAAACCTGCAATAGGAATTTTTGAATCACCCTGTGCAGTTATACACACATCAAAAAAATGTTCTGCATCACCTCGGTTACGAAAGTTCCGGAACCTGTACAAAAAATTGGGATAGAGATCAACATACACATCGTTTCCGCCCATTTTATTCCTCATGAGAAACCACACATTGCATGTTGTACCACCATACAGCGAGACGTTCAGAGATGGTGGTTCAGACTGCTGTACCTCTAATACGCAGTAGCACGTCCTCTTGCACTGATGCATGCCTGTATTCGTTCATCAAAGAACTCTTCAACAGCGATTCCGCGTAGATCCCTCAGAGTGGTTGATGGGTCACGTCGTCCATAAACAGTATATTTCAATCTATCTCAGGCATGTTCGATGGGGTTCATGTCTGGAGAACATGCTGGCCACTCCAATCGAGCGATGTCGTTATCCTGAAGGAAGTCATTAACAAGACATGCACAATGGGGGCGCGAATTGCCGCCCATGAAGACGAATGCCTCACCAATATGCTGCTGATATGGTTGTACTATCGGTCAGACGATGGCATTCACATATCGTACAGCCGTTACGGCGCCTTCCATGACCACCAGCGACGTACGTCGTCCCCACATAATGCCACCCCAAAACAGCAGGGAACCTCCACTTTGCTGCACTCGCTGGACATTGTGTCTAAGGCGTTCAGCCTGACCGGCTTGCCTCCAAATAAGTCTCCCACCACTGTCTGGTTGAAGGCATATGCGACACTCATCGGTGAAGAGAACGTAATGCCAATCCTGAGCGGTGCATTCGACGTCTTTTTCGGCCCATCTGTACCACGCTGCATGGTGTCCTGACTGCAAAGATGGACCGCGCCTTGGACGATGGGAGTGAAGTTGCGCATCATGCAGCCTCTTGCGCACAGTTTGAGTCATAACACGATGTCCTGTGACTGCACGAAAAGCATTATTTAACATGGTGGCGTTACTGCCAGGGTTCCTCCGAGCGATAATCCGTAGGTAGCGGTCATCCACTGCAGTAGTAGCCCTTGGATGACCTAAGCGAGGCATGTCGTCGACAGTTCCTGTCCCTCTGTATTTCCTCCATGTCCTAACAACATCGTTTTGATTCTCTCTGCGACGCCTGGACACTTCCCTTGTTGAGAGCACTTCCTGGCCCCGATCGAACCGCGGTTTTGTCCGTCTAGGCATGATTGAACTACAGACAACACGAGCCGTGTACCTCCTTTCTGATAAAATGACTGGAACTGATCGGCTGTCGGACCCCCTCCGTCTAATAGGCGCTGCTCATGCATGGTTGTTTACATCTTTGGGCGGGTTTAGTGACATCTCTGCACAGTAAAAGAGACTGTGTCTGTGGTACAACATCCACAATCAACGTCTATCTTCAGGACATCTGGGAACCGGGGTGAAGCAAAACATTTTTGGTGTATGTACATCGCAGACAGTCTCAGCGCACAATGGCAAACTTGATTGTACAGTACTTAATTCAGAACTAGATTCAGACGTAAAATAAATATTTTTATTTTCTTAAGGTCTTATGATAGTTTTTTTTACTTTTACTACAGTAGCATCTTAAATTGGCAAATTGTGAGCCGATACAGGTTATTATTGCCCCACAAAAAGTGACTGTGTCACAGATAAACAAAACTTGCTAATATTTATGGAATATTCTGTCGGTTCTTGGAGGAACATAGACATATTGATGACCTGAATACAACGTATTAATGTTGCACGTCTTTCTTCCCATCTCTTCATTCGGTCTGTTCATCACATTCGCCAGTAGATATGGGTGAACTCGTTCATTCGTGGAAACTAGTTTACTGGTGATCGCTCTTCTATGCAAATCGCTCATTTTTACTCGTTAACCGTTCATTTGCGCATGGTATATGGTTCTTATGAAAAATTGAAAATTAGTAGCATAGGTAACTGAAGATGGAAGGAACCAAGAGGAGGCACTTACCTCCCTCCCTCCCCCCCCCCCCCCCTAGCGTACAGAGTTTTTATTCTTTACACAATTCTCACACACTTGTAGAAGTAATTTTCGTACTTCTGAAAAGCCTCTTGTTCAGCCAACTGCTCATTGCAGTGAAATAATATAAGGTGGCGCGCGAAAAGCCTGTCCGGAGTACAGATTGCTCGCCAACTCCGCAAGATTTGTTGAGCGCTACGAGCAGAATAGATAAACATGTAATAATTAGGCAATAAAGCAATAACAAATAAATTAATGGAAACAACAACTTCGAAACGATAGATGACGACTGGAGGGCGACAGTGAGCAGTTTAGTACTCGGTGCTGATTTTTCGTGCGCCACCCTACACCACTGATAATACTGTAGAAGTTATCATATTTTCTTTAGAAAATGTGACACCAGACTGTCGACTATAGACCGCGAGTTTCAATCGGCTGTAAGTCCTTCCATAGCAATGAACATGCTGTTTTACCTTGGATCAAAACAAGACGGGAAATGGCAACTCGTGTGTGCCGTGCCGACTTCCTTTGCAAGTGTAATAACAAAAAACTTGCCTTTTTATATGTCTTCTGCTGTTAATCTAAATCGTGAAATAAGCTGATATGCCCTTTTCTTACCTGAAAAGATGTATGTATTACATACCACGTAATTTTTATGTAATTTACGTAACTGTACAATACATTTTAATTGCCGATCGTGGACGCTGAATAAAATACGTAAAGAACCAGAAGTTCAGAGATCAAAAAAGATTCGAAACAGATCTAGAATGGACGTGCACAGCAAACAAAACGATCAACTCGATACTGAACTAACTAGGAGCAGTCGGTAGTGGAACTGCGACGAGTGGCCACGCGAAGAAGAACGAGTCCGTCCGAGGGAAACCGAGACCGAGATGGACGGGAACTGGACCGAGGCTGGGGCCCTATTCAGTATCGTTCATACCGATCGGTGCAGTAGGTTAGTCTCGGTAGTGACGTCATTTTCGGTTGTTTATCCGTATTTCCTATTCAGTGAGCTTGTGAGACATGTTACCAAACGGTTCTCCCGCCGATTTTTCGATAACTGTACCGATAGGCTTTAGATTTCGGTATGGCCCTGTCGTTCGGATAGCTGTGGTTTATTTACATCTATAATTTGCTATTTTAAACACTATGAACGGTTTTAGCTTTGAATTTGGTGATTGTGATACAAAAGAATCACCACAGGACGTGTCCAGTTGGAAAGTGAGTTCATAATGGACTATTTTCCTTTGGTGGAAATATGGTTAGGTTAGGTTGTTAGTGTGAATGATTACAACATTCAAAAAAAATGAAACGTTCTTGGTCAATATTCTCTCAACAAACCTGTTATTTTTATGCAATTAAGAGATTAAAAATCATTAAATACCAAGAAATCGGTTCTCCTTACATGTATTACATCAGTGTTAGCTGCAGTTACTAGTGACTTCGCGAATTCTTTTCCGCAAATGGTTTACTTACTAATTATCTAAACATGTTTAAAACTTTTAAGTAACAATTCAAATGAATTTTGTGAATGTTAATAGAGGAAACCTTCCAAAATTTCATGCATTTACAGCTTACGCCCGTATCGTTCGGCAACAAAGTCAGCCTGCGTCTTTCTGGAACGCAATTACATAAAATAAAACGCCGCCAGTATGCGAGTTGTAGTAGCGAAGTTAGTAAGGCGACGAAGAGCATCAAGAATCTCGTTACAAAATGCCATACGTTTGCATTTGTCATCAGGACGCAGAGTTTGTTCAAAATGTTCAAATGTGTGTGAAATCTTATGGGACTTAATTGCTAAGGTCATCAGTCCCTAAGCTTACAAACTACTTAACCTAAATTATCCTAAGGACAAACACACCCACCCATGCCCGAGGGAGGACTCGAATCTCCGCCGGGACCAGTCGCACAACCCATGACTGCACCGCCCCTGACTGCTCGGCTAATCCCGCGCGGCGCAGCGTTTGTAAAAGCCGAACTTGTACGCCTTCATAACCAACCGACGTCTCAAAGTACGCCAAACTGTTCTTGTAGGCAGTTGCAACTCCCGACTGGCACGGCGAGTTGATTTAGAAGTACTACGTTGGAAAGCAGATTGAATTCGTGCAACACTTTCTTCAGGAACACGAGGGCGGCCAGGACTCTTTCCTTTACATACACATCCTGTATCTAGAAAGTGTTGATACCAACTGCGAATGTTCCACCCATTCAGAGGATCAATTTGGTACCTCAATCTCAAAGGTCTTTACACTGTAATAACGGAATTGCACTTCGCAAACTCGAAAACAAAGTGATTTCTGCTGTGGAGTAGCCATTTAACATGTACTAAAAAAACAGAAGACAACTGACATCTAGCGGCTATTAATATAAACTAGGCTATGTATTCGTTTCTCCAATAGCATAGCCGAGTCGCAGCGATCGGTAGTTTGGACAAAATAATACTTTTTGAAATACCCTGCACCGCCGCCAACCCCTTAGGGCAATTACTGTTTCAAAAATTAGCAATGACCTGAACAGTAGTCGTCTGATATAATACTGAAATAATCGCGCAGCATCAGGTGTTCACACACGTAATTAAATCTACAAGCTAAAAATAAGAATAAGTGAATACTAAAATAAATAACTTCAGATAATAAAATACAGTTAAATGCATTATTTTAGAATGAGCTTTGAAATACACAACTCTGAATTTAATGAAACTAGAGCTCACTATTGTTACTACAAAACTTACGTAACCTCACGCTGTTGATGACTCGTAACTAGTAGTTTTTGAGGAAACACAGATTACCCGAAGTTTAATGAAATAGTTTGTAATACTATTCTTTATCAACTTTGAAAGTTAATTTGACTTCAAACCAATGGTGTGCTTCACATTGAGAATTGCAACACATTACTAATAATGAACTCTGAATCAAGCTGATACTCTCATAAACAATGATATTCAAAAATTGTATGTATACCTGCTATTTACATATATCTGCAAGTAATTTACATTTACTTTTATTCTCAAACTCAAAGTGAACAGTACCTCTGAGTGCTATGCAAGACAAAAAAGGTAACTATACAAGGCGTTTCTAATAGCTGCATTTAACCAATTTTTAAATAGCAAAGCAAACTGGCAGGCTCTTAATTTACTTATTCACTATTTTTCTTTCACACACAATACTCGGATTAGCACACACAGGATAGGTTTGTACCCTGCCTAGGTAATGACTTATGTTAACGAATATGATAGGAAAATGTTACTGTGTCACTTATTACTTGAAAAAAATCATCAAAACCAATTTAGTGGATAATGCCTCTCAGTTTCTACACAACTTGAATGATTGTATACGAACTTACAGTCTTTTGTAGTCGTCGAGATGCTGCAGTCGGCATAGGCAACAATGCTCCAACAACTCCACCTCTGTCGAGTGCACTTGCATTAACCACAGCACACTCAGGGGCATGATCTTGATGTAACATGATATGACCACACTTACCATGGATCAATGCCTCGCAATATATATATTAAGTAGTTTCACATGACCACAGAAACACAGAGCATGCTACTGGCACGTCCAACCACTTCCATAACTCAGCTCTCAGTGAATATCTCCTGTATCGCTCGTTTTCTAGCCGCGCGAGATTAGCCGAGCGGTCTTGGGCGCTGCAGTCATGGACTGTGCGGTTGGTCCCGGCGAAGTTTCGAGTCCTCCCTCGGGCAGGGGTACGTGTGTTCGTCCTTAGGATAATTTAGGTTAAGTAGTGTGTAAGCTTAGGGACTGATGACCTTCGCAGCTAAGTCCGATAATATTTCACACACATTTGAACATTCGCTCCCTCTCTGACGTCACGTCCCACTGACCAGAAACTGTGTTCTCTGCCTATCTGTTGCTTTTATCATCGGCAGCCAGTATCATTACAATGTCTAAAATTTGTAATCTTACATTAGGTAAAAAAAAAACATTTGACGTATTAACATTACAAATGAATAGACAGTCATAATAGTTTTACTTAACATCGACTATGAAGTACACGAAATTCGCAAGAAAATGGGTGGGCTCTGTATTATAGGCGTCACAAGTTACGTCTGAGCTCGGACAGTGGCTGAGGGGGTAAACAGAGCGATTAGGAGTCTTGAAGAGGAGACGGCGGCGGGTGGGTGGAATGTTTGTGGACCCGGCGTCCTCGGGAGCAGACAGAGAGGGTGCGAGGTCGGCAGGGAGGAACACGGCCCTTCCATTAGGGCAGGTCGCCCTACAAGGGCCGCTTGTGTGCCGAGGAACTACTCTTTTCCTGGCCAGCGCGCAGCATCCAAAGGGCGGGCGACCTCTTACTGGACGCCGGGCGTACATCCATTTCTGTCCGTCGATTCCCAAGGACCGTGAGCGGACGACCAATGTAGGATTTGTCGCTGCACGGAAAGGATTATACTGTCAGACGGTTGTCTGTCCTCATTAGAGGGCTCATCAACATGGGTTACATCCCTCAGATCGGTGCTTGAGTTTAGGAAGACCATCAGCCTTACAAATATTAGGAATATAGTATCAGAAAAACGGAACTGATGAGTAATGGCCAAACCAAGGATAAAAATTGAGATACGGAAGAAATTTGCCTCCGACCTCAAAAAATAACTTCAATTTTTTTTCACTGTTTGGTTTCAGGGATACCAGTCCTTTTCACATATGCATATCATGTTTCTTGGCCATATACACATATACCTAGTATGTAAACTTCATACGTATCGATTAGACATGCACTGTCGGAAAAAAAATTAGTACGCCCTGTTACACTTATTGTTCAGAAATGCACATGGAGTACATGAAATGGTTACATTTACAAGCGGTTCTGCAGTACCAACTATTGAGCCATGCTGAAACACCCACATTAGTAAATGGTGTAGTCTCCACAGGCGGCAATACAGACGCTGAGTCTGGTATCCAGTCGATCGTACAGATGCCGAATATTGTCCTGGGATACATTATGCCATGTCTGCTCGCCCTGTTCACGTTGATCCGTATGAATTGTGGGCTGACGGGTCACACGAGGCACTTCTCGTTCCATTATGTCCGACATGTGCTCCATTGGAGACAAGTCCGGAGATCGTGCTGGCCAGTTGCTGCACCTGGAAGTTGTTTTCCTTCAGGAAGTCCGACCAGAGCTCTGTCTCGATACCTACGGATGTGAAGCCTACGCCCTGTCTTCAGACGTGGGAGGATGAGGTATGGATGGCTATTCTGCTCAGTGAAAAGATTATGGCAACTGACGTATTCTACTTACCACTGGCCCGTGGGTTCGCACTCGCAGTTCGTCTGGTGAACCTGTACGCTCCTTCCGGAACCGACAGACGGAAAGAACGCCGCACCTTTTCTGCTGAAGACATAGCACTGCTCTTCCAGGACATTGCCGACCACTGGGCAGTAGGCGGGGATTTCAATTTCGTGCTTAGACCATCCGACCAGATGTCGCACAATACCATCTGCCCGGCACTTCAGGTGCTTGTAACGGATTTGGCTTCGTTAGACACATGGCTCATACAGCATGGCTCGACAGAAATACACCTACTTTACTAGCCACTCCGCGAGCCGTTTGGAAAGACTTTATGTGGTGTCACCGCCAGACACCACACTTGCTAGGTGGTAGCCTTTAAATCGGCCGCGCTCCATTAGTATACGTCGGACCCGCGTGTCGCCACTGTCAGTGACAGCAGACCGAGCGCCACCACGCGGCAGGTCTAGAGAGACTTCCTAGCACTCGCCCCAGTTGTACAGCAGACTTTGCTAGCGACGCTGCACTGACAAATACGCTCTCATTTGCCGAGACGATAGTTAGCATAGCCTTCAGCTACATTTGCTACGACCTAGCAAGGCGCCGTATTCAATTGATATCTATTATATGAAGCATGTATCATCAAGAGAGATGTTCTACAATTATGGATTAAAGATAAGTATTACATCATCTACGTACTTTATTTGCAATTCTCAAGATATTGTCCTGTTCCAGACCTCACGCCAGTCAGCGTGTAATTGAACGCGTGCATTTCGGCCTTCCTCTAGAAACACAGTGTTGGCTCTTCTGCCAAAATTACACTTTACGTCACACGCGACCTGCGGTCGGCAGTTGCTGAGAAGTGGCTGGTAGCGTTCACGGACCACCTAGTTCACGTGTACACTCTCATCCTCACCCGTCAAAGTGTCCATCGCAGGAGGGGTCCGTGTCAACAGGTCCGTCAGATAGGGCTGTTCTCTTTCTGCCATGATACCGTCCATTGCCCTCGAACCAGCTCTTTACGGACTACGGCGAAGCTTGGAAGACTTAACCTTCGCTCCATGACCTTTCGATGTGGCGCGTACGCAGATGACGTGATGTTCGTAGCTCGCACGGCTCATGAAACACGTACGGCATATCCTGGCTCCAACAGTATGGGATGGTGGCGGGCAGCGTGATCAGCTTACGGAAATCACGCTGAATGGAGGTCTGACGACACATGCCTATGGAATTGGATGTACCCCTGACAAATGTCCCAATGCTCAAATGTTTAGGGATGTCATTCCATCGGCAAATACAACGTATCGCGGCCTCTACGTAACGGAAGGTCTTATAACGACTCAGGCTCACCTCAACAAATTTAGATCGTTGGATCCTATTGAGCGAGCTTGGTAAGTCAATGCGTACATAGCTTCTCAACATAACCATTATGCCCACGTATTACCGATGACAGACACTATGGCTTCCAAGATATAGGCAGTGTTCGGAGAAGTGGCGAACGCAGGTTTTAAAATCCGTTTTCTTACTATTACTCCACCCTTCCACAAAGGAGGTGTTTGACACACGCACGTGAAGCAGACATCACTGGCGCTGTACCTTCGTTCAAGTTGGTGACTCTGGCCTTCACCAACAGACAATCTTACTGGCTCCCTGATAGCACAGGTGGTTCCACACACTTTGCGCCCTCCAGCACCTGTTGGACACTTGTTGCACTCACTATCTCATATTAGAATGTTTTTCGTGGAACAGAGCTATATTTTGGGAGTTCTGCTGGAAACCGACAGCAAAGATTTGTTATAGTGTCCTCCAACGCTGGAATCCGTTTAAAGGCATTGTACGACGATATCCAACGGACTGGACGCGGGTTTGGCGAGCAGTCCACTCTTCCTCTCCACTCTTGTGCTGTCGACGTGGAATGCGGTCACTAACGAGAAATTTCAGACCGGACGAGGGTTCCATGCCATTCACCTGCGATCCCATGTGTCCCCGTTGAGCGACAATAGACACGGACGAACACAGACTGAACTGTGGCCCCGCACGCGAATGCTGGAAATTGATCCGCCAGATACTAGTTTTCCTCCTACGCCGCCCTTTTGTTTCGACTGCGGCCATGGACCTCTTTCATCTCGACACCGTCTATTTCACGATGGCCAGGATGAATGCGGTCAGTTGGGTAAAGGGAATACATTACAAGCACCGCGACGGTGATAAGTAAGTCCTCGAGAATGAGATTTTCACTCTGCAGCGGAGTGTGCGTGTGATATGAGATTCGAAATCGGGACCTTTGCCTTTCGCGGGCAAGTGCTCTACCATCTGAGCTACCCAAACACGACTCCTAGATAGTTCAGATGGTAGAGCACTTGCCTGCGAAAGGCGAAGGTTCCGATTTCAAGTCTCGGTCCGCACACAGTTTTAATATGCCAGGAAGTTTCATATCAGCGCACACTCCGCTGCAGAGTGAAAATCTAATTCTGGAAACATCCCCCAGGCGCTGGCTAAGCCATGACTCCGCAATATCCTTTCTTTCAGGAGTGCTAGTTCTACAACGTTCGCAGGAGAGCTTCTGTAAAGTTTGGAAGATAGGAGACGAGGTACTGGCAGAAGTAAAACTGTGAGGACGGGACGCGAGTGGTGCTTGCGTAGCTCAGATGGTAGAGCACTTGTTCGCGAAAGGTGAAGGTCTCGAGTTCGAGTCTCGGTCCGCCACACAGTTTTAATCTGCCAGGAAGTTTCAAGGAAGTCCTCGATTTTTGTCAATACATGAGTTTATTGTCTTAACTAACAGAACGCAATACTGGAAGTATTTTGCTGACTATTTGGGGTCGTAGTTCACGGACCCACCGCCCAGCAGGGGTGTGCCGGGTGTGAGGAGAAGAATTGCAGACGTGATTTCCAGTATACCCCTACTGTAACAGAAACAGTCTTTGACTGCGTGCAGCGGCCCCGGACGCCCTGACGGTGCCTCGTGATGATCGCTGAAATGACGACCACCTCTTACTGGACGCCCGCTTCGATAAGGTGTTCCCAGTGGGAAATATGGTGCTTCTTAATTCACATCACGTCAAGATTTTTCGCTTATGGCTCCATCGTATCGTTGATTTTTTAATTTATATTAAAAAGAGACATTGTGTCCGTGCACCGTGGTGATGGGAGAGGGAGGAATCGTCGCCAGGCTTCAAAATTCGACCCCCGCCCGCCTTGCCTCCTACAGCAGTCCGCAGACTGTGTTCCTTCAGGAAACAAAACAAAAAAAAAAAAAAGATTGGCAGGCTGCGGCGCTCGTGGAGTATCGACGCCACGTGTGGCGAGTTCTAGAAGTGTTTCTTTGTGTTGTCCCTTCCTTCCGTACTCAGTATAAAAGGGAAAAAAAAGAAGTGTCTACCGCACATGCCTAGTAATAAAACCAAAATACAAAAAAAAAAAAACCTCAAGGCCTTGATGTGTAGGGTGCTACTGGCAAAAAAGATCGCTTATGCACGTTTGCACGTTTATGCGGTGGCGCTCGACCCGGGTGTAAGCAGGTTCGAATCCTGGTGGCGTAAAAAATTTTCACTACTTGTATTTGGTCAGCAAGGGAAGGAGAGGTGGTGATGTGAAATTCCTAATCACAAGTCTTTGCTACAATGTCCTGGTTACAAAACCAAATATGTCCGCATTGTCTCATGAAGGAAGAGAGAGCATGTGACACTGTTGGTCATCCATCCGTCTGATGCGGATGTTAAGCTTGGCGACCTCCTTGCTACTATTCGCAAGTAATAGGTTATGTGCTGGCATCGAGTTTCAGTCTCTCCCATCCCTCATCATCATCACTATCATCATGATCACCATCATCGTCATACAACACAAACACACACAATAAGTACATGTAGTAATACAAATATTTTAAAGGAGCATGTTGTAAATAAAAAATTTAACAAGTAGTAGCTGCAACTCTGTAATGGGATGACCATAACAAATTTTAATATCACGTACAGAAAACGTACAAGGGCAATCAAGAGTGAATGTGCACACTCTAGGTATGCACAACACTTAATAAAAGAAAATCACCCCTATACTGGGATAAAAAAAGGTCATTTACAGCATAACAAAAATAAATAAGTAAAACAAAATAAAATAAAAGGAACTCTAAACCTCCAGGAGGACTATTTCATACAGAAGGCCGTAAATTAAATTGAAGATATGCCCAGTGATCAAAAGAGCAATAACAGATTAACAATATTGAACATATTCGCGATTAACCATAAAAAAAATTAAAAATTATAAAAAGAAAAATAATAGAAAGAAAGAAAAATACTAACCATAAATTTTTAAAACAATCACTAACACTCCAACACAATTCACCACCAACCCACCATCAATACATCCCCACCCAAATACCCCACTCTACCCTCACCCCCTACAGCTGCCAAGATCCCTGAGTCAGCCCAAAAGCACGTGGGCAAGATGACGTGGAGTGTGGTACAGTATAGGTTACGTGCAGAGAAATAGTTAAGTGTGACCCATCAATTGAAAGAAACTTATATTACCTGCATCTAGTGCTTGCAGAACAACGTACACATACATGAAAACGACATAAAAACGGATGAAAGTGTAGAAACACAAGAATATATGTGTACATTGATAGATATCTCAAATGAACTGCCGAGAGTAGCTACAGGTCCCCCGTCAAACACGTGCATTAAATAATTTATTTATAGACCATTGGAGATGCCTAACCGAATATGCGAAACATGTTTGTCACACATAAATAAAACATTCAGTTGCAGTGGACGGAATGTTTCCTTGTGTACGAGGGGCTTTCAGTACGAAATGCCACCAATATTTTGTCATACAATTTAGTTTAAAAAGAGGGATAGTTTATTGCATTATTCCAGCTTCAGTCCCTATAGTTTCACTAAGTTCCGACAGGTCGTGGAGCTATACGAAGCCATCAAAATACTATCCGTAACGGAGGTCTGTTCCAAGCGGAGAGCTGTCACTGAATTTCTTTTGGCAGAAAACCCAGAGCGTCACAAATATTCATAGGCCCTTGCAGAATGTCTACGGAAAGCTGGCAGTGAACAAAAGCACGGTGACTCGTTGGGCGAGGCGGCTGCCATTATCGGAACAGAGCTGCGCAAATCTGTCCGATATCTCACATGCCGACCGGTTGCACACAGCCGTAACTCGTGCAGTGTTGGAACACTCTCATTCAAGGTGATTGACGGTATGAAACGTCCCCTTTTGAAAAATTATATACGTGACTGGGCTTAAACTGACACACAATGTTTTTAGCGCAACGCAATCTGACTTCCAAAAATCCCTACAAAAAAATTGCCCTGACTAACATTAACCTATGCGTTTCACAAATCGCTTACCTCACAAAAATCTTGGTTACTCGAACTACTGCAATACAGCGAGCGCCACAACTGCCAGCTAAATAAAAGATTCAAACTACGGAAGACACTAACTACTGATAGGCATAGTTAGCAAATGAAAGATTTTAACAGAGAACAAACAATGTGTTTACCTTAATAGTCATAATATACATAGCAGTTCATGACATTCAGTCTTACAAATTTCAAAACTCCGCCATCTCTCTCCCCACATCCACCACTGCTGGCGGCTCACCTCCAACTGCGCAACGCTATGCGCTGTTCACATCCAGCTGCCGCTGCCCAACACTACAATGGCAGACAACAATGCAAACTAGCCACAGACTGCACACAGCACAGCCAGTGATTTTCATACAGAGCGCTACGTAACGTTGCCAATAAGAAAACATAAACAGCCTACTTACAACGGATGCAGACGAACTTTTCCATGACAAGCCAAGGCCTCAAATAAGTCTGCGCACCCGAAAGGAGTTCACAAATCTGCATTAGACGGCTCTTCATTATCCATCCTACAGTCCCGATCTCACACCTTCGGACTTTCACCTGTTTGACCCAATGAAGGATGCACTCTATTAGAAGCAGTACGTGGATCATGGGGAGGTTATTAATCCACAATATGCTGACTTAGACGTCGACCAGTACAATGATGCCATGCGGGCATAAAGGACCTACAAGTAAGGTGACGTAAGGCCGTCGCACTGAACACAGGGAGATTTTGTTGAAAAATAGTGTAGCCACAATAGTGGGGAATAATATGGTGTATTGGAAAGCTGAAAAAAAACCTGCAGTCAGAAATGAAATGTGTTGCGTTACTTACTGAACGCCACTCGTATATAATAAAATCTGTTTCAAGTATTAACTGGGGAAAACTGGCTGCGTACATTAAGAATTTCAGAATTTTATTTTTTTCTCCATAAAACAAGCATATGAACACATCGACCTCCGGTTTCTTTCAGCATCTGTTCAATTACAAATTAATGTCAAAAACTAGAGTGAAATACTCAACAGCTGTAAGTTTTAAACTTCTGAAGAAATTTAATACACTGCATACGTGCTTAAAGCATAGGATTCAGTATTTCCTTAAGCTCTTACGAAGCCTTAGCGTCCTTATTCGGAACGATTGTTGCCCCATTATTTGCTTTTACTTCTTGGTTTGGTGGTCGTTCTGGTGATTTGTCAGAACCTTCCATTTTTATCATGTACAAGTGTTTTAACCAGTTCTATACCACTCGTCATTACTAACTACTAAAATGTCATATATATGCCTGCCTATGCCACGCCAATAGATTCTTTTATTTTTCACGCAGTTGTTCTAGTTTTCTAGAACAACCACTATGGTGCACTCTGGTCTTGACAATTTCCTCGAAGAAACTTCGACCACTCTACGAAAGATCAAGACTTTTGTATTCGGATTCTCAACCCAGCCACAGCACCGATACGGCAGAAGGGTTAGAGGTACTGTGACACAACTTGCTTCCACGGTGGATCCCGGCGCTTCTGTGGGCATTTCACGTGGGCCCGGAAACTGACGCGACAATGCCCATAAATACTGCACCCCTCGCTATTTCTCTGAAGCTTTCATAACGCGCCACTGTTAGTGCGCTAAGGTGACAAAAGTCATGGGGTATTTCCTAATACCTTATCGCACCTTTTTTTCACCCGCCTTATTGGAGCAGCCCGACGTGCTGTGGACTCAACAAGATGTTGAAAGTCCCCTGCAGAAATATTGAGCCATGCCGCCTCTATAGCCGAAAGTGTTGTAGATGCAGGATTTTGTGCACGATCTGGCATCTCGATTATGTCCCATAATGCTCAACGGGTTTGATGTCGGACGATCTGGGTGGTCACATCATCCGCTCGAATTGTGCACATAGTTCTTCAAACCAGTCGCAAACAATAGTGATCCCATGACACGGGATATTGTCATCCATAAAAATTCGATTCTTTTTTGGGAAAAAATCCGTGAATGGCTGCAAATAGTCTCCAAGTAGCCGAACACACCCATTTCCAATAAATGATCGGTTCAGCTGGATACGAGGACCGAATCCACTCCATGTAAACAAGGCCCACACCATTATGGAGCGACCAACAGCTTGCCAAGTGCTTTGTTGACAACTTGGGACTATGACTTCGTCGGGTCTGCGCCACACTCGAACCCTACCATTAGCTCTTACCAACTAAAATTGGCACTAATCTGACCAGACCATGGATTTCCAGTAGTCTAGGACCCAAACGGATACATTCGTTGTGCGCCCCACAATGATTTCTGCGGTTATTTTACGTAATGTTGCTGGTCTGTTAGCACTACCAACTCTACGCTGCTCTCAATCGTTAAGTGAAAGCCGCCACCCACTGCGTTGGTGGCGATGAGAGGACTGTTGACACTGTACATCTCGGAATACTGAACTATTTCCGAAGTGGAATACACCACGCGTCTAGCTACAGCTTCCAATCCGCGTTCAAAGTCTGTTAATTTCCGTCGGGCGGTCATAATCACGTCGGAAACCTTTTCAATGATACAAACGACAGCTCCGCCAATAAGGCACTGCCCTCTTATGCCTCGTGTACGTGATACTACCGCCATCTGTATGTGTGCATATCGCTATCCCTTGACTTTTCTCACCTTTTCGTTAAGTGATTGGCCTTGTCTGTGTTTACATTTCTCGATTCGGATAGCTCCCTGGACTGTGCACGTGCTTAGGTCGACTTTCACTGTGCTCTGGACTTTGTTTAGGGCAGGACACTCTCTTCATAAATTCCGCCTTCAATGACCGTAGGACCTGGACGATCAACAGAACGGAATAAACAGTGCCTTAAGAAAAAAGCCACATGAGTATGAACAAAGTGAGAAACACGGATAATGCAATGGAGTCCAATGAAATCAGGCAATGCTTAGGGTATTAGATTAGTGAAGATACACTAGAATTACTAGATAACATTTACTACTAGGACAGCAGAATAACTGAAGATGACATCAGTACAGAGGTTATAAATTGCAGATAGTGGAAAAAGAAACATTCTGAAAAAGAGTATTTTGTTATCATCGAATAAATTTATGTTTTGGAAAATCCTTCCTGAAGGTGCTGGTTGGTTATAATTAAAGTGTAGTTATTCACGATGTCCTCTGTGGGCTGTAACTATCGTAGGACAGCGTTAATGTGGAATCGATTTACATTGGAAAAACATTAGTTCCAATTTTGGTCACCAGGTCCAATCTGGCGCTGTGCAGCATCCCGTCGACGTCTCTAGTCCACATATTGAACAAACTGTGGAGGTGACAGTTAATAATAAAATCAACATTATACCTGTCTCACTTGTTAGATCTTTTCAGCCCATGTCCTGTTCCTAATCCATTATATATGGAACATCTCTTTCTCGCATTCACTGCGTCAAATTTTCACAGGTGGCCAAAGTTGGGACAAATATTAACACATTAGAGTATCTACCAGTTTCCCTGCTATACAATAATTACAGGCCACACTGAACTTCTCTTAGTGGCTGCACTTTAATTACAGCCACTCACTGTTTGTCTGGAGTACAGCCTTGTACGAAACCGTAACGTCGATGATAAACAGTTCACATAAGTAGAGAATAAAATCCACTGAAACGGGTGCCACAGAAGAATTTTGTAGGGTAGGATGGTAGATTGGGTACTAATAAGTAGATACTGTTGATATTTGCAGAAATTTTTCTTCAGTCACTACTTGAATATTTCCTTCTTGCAGAGTGCTAGTACTGCAAGTTCTGCAGGAGGAATTCTGTGAAATTTTGGGGAGTAGGAGTGTAGCATCAGCAGCAGCAACCCCTCAGTGGTGGGTGGTGCTTGGAGAGTTGAGTTGGTTAACGGCAGCGCCTGCGAAAGGTTAGTGTCCCAGTCCGGTACACAGTTTTAATCTGCAAGAATTTTTCAAAAAAGCGTACGTTCCGCAGCAGAAGGGAAGATTCATTCCGATAAACGTTTACGAATATTGATATTTTCGAGACGAAATAAATGATACACTACATTTCGGCACTCCAGACGCATAAATTCTATTTCTTCTCCTTCTTCTGATATTTCGTCCGTGTACCATAGTCAAAGAAGCAGTTGAATTTCAGTTGGCGAATAATTTTATTAACAAAGATGGCGGTTTAAATCTGGAGTAATCCTGGAGTCCTGTGCTTCCTTTAATAACCTCACAAAGACGGTGCTACATAATAGCACGGATCGACCGCTAGCAACGTGACAACGGAAGACGGCGCTACGAACATACGCTGTACATTGCCTTGAAGCTGGCGTCGACATGTTGGATGCCCCAAAACATTAGCAGACTACCGTTTACGATTTCCTCTTCTTCAAAATTTCCTTCGCGTGCACGCAACAATTATTTTAAATATAAACCGTTACTGTGTGTTCGTGAGTAACACAGCGTCAGGAAAAAATTTTCAGATGAAGCTTCCTGGCAGACTAAAACTGTGTGCCGGACCGAGACTCGAACCCGGGACCTTTGTCTTTCACGGGCAAGTGCTCCACCAACTGAGCTACCCAAGCACGACTCACGCCCCGTCCTCACAGCTGTACTTCTGCCAGTACCTCGTCTCCTACCTTCCAAATTTTAGAGGACTTGCCCGCGAAAGGCAAAGGTCCCGAGTTCGAGTTTCGGTCCGGCACAAAGTTTTAATCTGTCAGGAGGTTTCATATCAGCGTACACTCCGCTGCAGAGTGAAAATCTCGTTCTCGAAATATTTTCAGATATTTCTGTGGTATTGTGTGCATATTAGATCCAGTAATACGACGCATTTCGCCTCGTTAAAGTAACTCTCTTTGTTAACGTTTAGAATAACCAAGAAGAGAAGTGTGTCATGTGAGAGACTGTTTTCGTAATCCAGCATTTTTCCTAAATACAGACTGACGACACTGACGTTAAATCTATGTCTTCTTCCTGAAAATACTGGGAAAACATTTTGCTACGTTTGGGCGGTTTCCAGTCTTTCTTTCTCACTATCGTTATCCAGAGAGCTTCTCGAGCTGAACTGACAGAAAATCTATAAAGTTGGATGACAGAAATAAAACCACTACTGTGGAAGTAAACAGTGCATCCAAAATTTATGCATAGAAAATAAATACCGCTCGAACGAGACCACTTACGAGTTAAATATGATTCCTTTACATATTAGATTATAATCAGATTGATTAGTACGGCATGCTGGCATTTTTGATCAAAAAACTTCCACCAAAAGATGATGTTTGGCGCAACTAACATGATGGACGTCGGCGTCAAGTTTGCAACGTCATGACAAAACTCCATTATTATGTCTCCATGCTGTCTGTCGCAGATTAATGTCTCTGGCGCTAGTGCACCTGCGGTTTAAAACGACCTAACGAGTACTGTAGATTCATTCTGTCGGTTCACTCTCAAAATGGCAGAAAGGTATACGACCGAAATATCAGAAGAAGAAGAAGAAGAAAGACAGATTATGCGGCTGCACTCTCTAAATTTAATGGATCAATCTGGATGATATTTGTGTGTGTGTGTGTGTGTGTGTGTGTGTGTTTGTGTGTGTGTGTGTGTGTGTGTGTGTTAGCAGGAAATGGACTATTCACTGAAATATACACATGGAAGACTATTTGATTCTAATGCAATTGACTTTATTTTCAGACAGTGCCGTAAACATTTGTGAACGGAATTGAGTTACAACAAATATGAACACTTTAACAGCTCATCACGTTACCGGGCAGCAGATGGGTTAGCCTTCTGCATCCACACGCGCACCCAGATCGAAGCAAATTAATTAAGACAACAACGATAGAGCGCGCTACATTTGGAATTTAATAAACAAAGCGGCAGTCGGCGCCTAGTGTAAACTGCGGGCCGCCGTTGTTCCGGTTATTTTTCTTTTATCGGCGCGCGGAATGCCGGCCCCTTTTCAATCAGGGCCTCAGCGGCCCCCATCCCCGGAGCTGGCGGGGAGGCTAGGCGTTGCCTTCCCGTTCCCTTCCAGCGGCAAATCGTGCGGCAAAACACGTCCCAGACGTTCGGGCGGACGGACGAGAGAATTTAATCTAAACAGAAACCCGGAGGAGGGGAGGGGCGGGGAAAAAGGGGAACGTTATTTCTCGTGGCGGCCCCTAACCTTTCCGTCACCCCAGCGAGCTCTGGCCGCCCGTGAGGACCCGTAGGGTGAGCATCCAAACAATGAAGAAATACTATAAAAAGAGAAGCTACGACAAACTCCAGCTGTCTCCTTAGAAATCAGTCACTCGCCGTGATGAGAACGAACGAAGCGCGCGCACACACACACGCACGGACACACACGCACGCACACATACACACGCACACACAAGAAACTTTTACTCCTCCCTGGCAACGAAAGGCCAACTCAGCTCTGAGTGTCTACGAAGAATGGAAGTGAAGTCCAAACACACACACACACACACACACACACACACACACACACACACATACGAACAGTGTGGCGACTCCTTTTCTTCAAGATGAGTCTCGTATTTAATTAAATATTATTCCATCCCGAACGCTAATTACGGTATTTACAGTTTTTGCCTATGGGGTATCGTCTCAGTTGTGTGACTGGATTCGTGATTTCCTGTCAGGAAGGTCGCAGTTCGTAGTAATAGACGGCAAATCATCGAGTAAAACTGAAGTGATATCAGGTGTTCCCCAGGGAAGCGTCCTGGGACCTCTGCTGTCCCTGATCTACACTCCTGGAAATGGAAAAAAGAACACATTGACACCGGTGTGTCAGACCCACCATACTTGCTCCGGACACTGCGAGAGGGCTGTACAAGCAATGATCACACGCACGGCACAGCGGACACACCAGGAACTGCGGTGTTGGCCGTCGAATGGCGCTAGCTGCGCAGCATTTGTGCACCGCCGCCGTCAGTGTCAGCCAGTTTGCCGTGGCATACGGAGCTCCATCGCAGTCTTTAACACTGGCAGCATGCCGCGACAGTGTGGACGTGAACCGTATGTGCAGTTGACGGACTTTGAGCGAGGGCGTATAGTGGGCATGCGGGAGGCCAGGTGGACGTACTGCCGAATTGCTCAACACGTGGGGCGTGAGGTCTCCACAGTACATCGATGTTGTCGCCAGTGGTCGGCGGAAGGTGCACGTGCCCGTCGACCTGGGACCGGACCGCAGCGACGCACGGATGCACGCCAAGATCGTAGGATCCTACGCAGTGCCGTAGGGGACCGCACCGCAACTTCCCAGCAAATTAGGGACACTGTTGCTCCTGGGGTATCGGCGAGGACCATTCGCAACCGTCTCCATGAAGCTGGCCTACGGTCCCGCACACCGTTAGGCCGTCTTCCGCTCACGCCCCAACATCGTGCAGCCCGCCTCCAGTGGTGTCGCGACAGGCGTGAATGGAGGGACGAATGAAGACGTGTCGTCTTCAGCGATGAGAGTCGCTTCTGCCTTGGTGCCAATGATGGTCATATGCGTGTTTGGCGCCGTGCAGGTGAGCGCCACAATCAGGACTGCATACGACCGAGGCACACAGGGCCAACACCCGGCATCATGGTGTTGGGAGCGATCTCGTACACTGGCCGTACACCACTGGTGATCGTCGAGGGGACACTGAATAGTGCACGGTACATCCAAACCGTCATCGAACCCATAGTTCTACCATTCCTATACCGGCAAGGGAACTTGCTGTTCCAACAGGACAATGCACGTCCGTATGTATCCCGTGCCACCCAACGTGCTCTAGAAGGTGTAAGTCAACTACCCTGGCCAGCAAGATCTCCGGATCTGTCCCCCATTGAGCATGTTTGGGACTGGATGAAGCGTCGTCTCACGCGGTCTGCACGTCCAGCACGAACGCTGGTCCATCTGAGGTGCCAGGTGGAAATGGCATGGCAAGCCGTTCCACAGGACTACATCCAGCATATCTACGATCGTCTCCATGGGAGAATAGCAGCCTGCATTGCTGCGAAAGGTGGATATACACTGTACTAGTGCCGACATTGTGCATGCTCTGTTGCCTGTGTCTATGTGCCTGTGGTTCTGTCAGTGTGATCATGTGATGTATCTGACCCCAGGAATGTGTCAATAAAGTTTCCCCTTCCTGGGACAATGAATTCACGGTGTTCTTATTTCAATTTCCAGGAGTGTATATAAATGACCTGGGTGACAATGTGAGCAGTTCTCTTAGGTTGTTCGTAGATGATACCGTAATTTACCGTCTAGTAAGGTCATCCGAAGACCAGTATCAGTTGCAAAGCGATTTAGAAAAGATTGCTGTATGGTGTGGCAGGTGGCAGTTGACGCTAAATAACGAAAAGTGTGAGGTGATCCACATGAGTTCCAAAAGAAAACCGTTGGAATCCGATTACTCGATAAATAGTATAATTCTCGGGGCTGTCAATTCAACTAAGTACCTGGGTGTTAAAATTACGAACAACTTCAGTTGGAATGACCACATAGATAATATTGTGGGGAAGGCGAGCCAAAAGTTGCGTTTCATTGGCAGGACACTTAGAAGATGCAACAAGTCCACTAAAGAGACAGCTTACACTACACTCGTTCGTCCTCTGTCAGAATATTGCTGCGCGGTGTGGGACCCTTACCAGGTGGGATTGACGGAGGACATCGAAAGGGTGCAAAAAAGGGCAGCTCGTTTTGTATTATCACGTAATAGGGGAGAGAGTGTGGCAGATAAGATACCCGAGTTGGGATGGAAGTCATTAAAGCAAAGACGTTTTTCGTCGCGGCGATATCTATTTACGAAATTTCAGTCACCAACTTTCTCTTCCGAATGCAAAAATATTTTGTTGAGCCCAACCTACATAGGTAGGAATGATCATCAAAATAAAATAAGAGAAATCAGAGCTCGAACAGAAAGGTTTAGGCGTTCGTTTTTCCCGCACGCTGTTCGGGAGTGGAATGGTGGAGAGACAGTATGATTGTGGTTCGATGAACCCTCTGCCAAGCACTTAAATGTGAATTGCAGAGTAGTCATGTAGATGTAGATGTTGTCTCCAGTAAACCACCGCAACGAAGCGCGTAAAATAAAAATGCCCTCAAAAATTCAATTTAGCAGCATGATAAATTGATTGTGGGTGCTAATTTTGGGTCCTTGCCGTAGATTCCTCTTGAAAATACCGGGCAAAAATAATTACTAATATTTCGTGTTAATACGAAATTCACTTATCAGTCTCTTTAACACAATAACTATACACTGCCCCCTTTTTTTATTTTGGGTTTCTTACGAGGGTACAATTGTAATATTTTCCGCATCCATCTCTACTCGCTCGGTTCCGACTCCCGATCGCGGTTGGTCGTCGGTTGTAGAACTGGCAGCTCAAATTGTTCGCCACAGCCCGGCTGCGTAGTGCGCGTGGGTCCTTAACGGACACTGTGTATGCAGTCTTAGAGCTCGAATTACTGCCCTCCGTCACACATTTCTGAATTCTATGTTACAGCCCAGCGCCCTACCAGATCCTTCCTCCGAAGTACGACGGGTACCATGGACATCCCGGTCTGCTGCTTGTCATGACGTTTCGCCCATTGGACACAGTGAGGGTGTGGTTGGTCGACGCCTTGTACATCACAGACGTTCAGCAGAAATCTCTCACAATGATGCTTCGTATAAAAGCGGCGTCTGCGGCTATTAGGTAGTATGACTCTTTTACAAGAAGCTACAGAGAATGAATAGTAATAGAACTTAGCGATTTTATAAGCCACTGACTCTTTTACAAGAAGCTACAGAGAATGAATAGTAATAGAACTTAGCGATTTTATAAGCCACTATTTCCACAAATTACTTCAAAAACATTCAAATACACAAAAAAGTAGAGTTAAATTAAACCCGGCTTGTCACCATTTGCCAATTATACAATAATCGTACTTAGTGGATATCGAAAACTAAATTGCATGAACTTCCTTGTAATTTTTAACAGTAAAATATTCAGTAACAACTTAATATTTGACAGTTTATTACTCGAGAATAGGAAATACGGCATCACCTAACAGGAGAGAAGTTCAAATACATCTTCACTGTTCTTATTACACATATTATCAAACTGACATTAAATGCAATACGCAAGATGATTAGGTATTTAACACTCATCAAATTTATTGTTTATTTCCACAATATGTCTCATGTATCTGCTTGGATGTACAACATATGTCTCGAACTACGTCACATTTCATCACCGGCATCGTGAAAGTAAAGTTGTGACTTTAATGAGTTGGTCTTACCTATTTCTAACAGTATGTAAAGTAATCCAATACCTAAGACGACTCTTAGTTTGATTCTTAACACGTACCGGGAATTTCTATGAAGATGAAATAATCTTGTGATATAACTTGAACATTTAAAATGTGCAATATCGCATTTTATCCTGACATGATCTACTTCATTCAAACTGAAAAGCATCTTGACTTTGCTTTCGCATGGCAGTCGCTCTGATTTTAATACCTCTTAAGTTATAGACTAAGGCATTTGATACAGTTCCCCACAGTCGTTTAATGAACAAAGTAAGAGAATACGGACTATCAGACCAATTGTGTGATTGGATTGAAGACTTCCTAGATAACAGAACGCAGCATGTCATTCTCAATGGAGAAAAGTCTTCCGAAGTAAGATTGATTTCAGGTGTGCCACAGGAGAGTGTCGTAGGACTGTTGCTATTCACAATAAATATAAATGACCTTGTGGATAACATCGGAAGTTCACTGAGGCTTTTTGCAGATGATGTTGTAGTATATCGAGAGGTTGTAACAGTGGAAAATTGTACTGAAATGCAGGAGGATCTGCAGCGAATTGACGCATGGTGCATAGAACGGCAATTGAATGTCAGTGCAGACAAGTGTAATGTGCTGCGAATACATAGAAAGAAAGATCCTTTATCGTTTAGCTACAATATAGCAGGTCAGCAACTGGAAGCAGTTAATTCCATAAATTATCTTGGAGTACGCATTACGAGTGATCTAAAATAGAATGACCATATAAAATTAATCGTCGGTAAAACAGATGCCAGACTGGGATTCACTGGAAGAATCCTAAGGAAATGCAGTCCCAAAACAAAAAAAAGTAGGTTACAGAACACTTGTTCGGCCACTGCTTCAATATTGCTCACCGATGTGGGATCCATACCAGATAGAGTTGATAGAAGAGATAGAGAAGATCCAACGGAGAGTAGCGCGCTTCGTTACAGAATCATTTAGTAATCGCGAAAACGTTACGGAGATGATAGATAGACTCCAGTGGAAGACTCTGCAAGAGAGACGCTCAGTAGCTCGGTACGGGCTTTTGTTGTAGTTTCGAGAACATACCTTCACGCGAGGAATCAAGCAATATATTGCTCCCTCCTACGTATATCTCGCGAAAGGACCATGAGGATAAAATCAGAGAGATTAGAGCCCACAAAGACGCATACCGACAATCTTTCTTTCCACTAACAATACGAGACTGGAATAGAAGGGAGAACCGATGGAAGTACTCACGGTACCCTCCGCCACACACCGTCACGTGGCTTGCGGAGTATAGATGTAGATCTAAGTTAGTAACGTCAGTTACTAAGGCGTTATTTCTTAGTGGTTTAATGTCTGACAACGAATTGAAATGCGACAAAAATATGTCTAGCTTTGGATTCAGATGTATTCCGTCGATTCGCGGTGGTCCTGGCATTGTAGCTGGGATTTCGACAAAATTTTCGACACTGGCGGTGCCTTGTGTTACTAGGCAGGATGAACTAGCTCGCATGTTCACTAATCCAATAAGATCTCAATAAGTCTTCGAGAGATTCAAATTAATCGCATAATTCAAGGCTTCAGTCTTTAGGGTATAAATGAAAATAATTTAAAAACATTAATAGTATTTTAGCGTAGCTTTTGTTGACTTATGGTGAGCAGAATGCCACACGATTCATTCTGCTGTCTTTATATGCGACTGCCGTCGTTGATAATTGTTTATGGTACCATTGGTTTCGTTTCTTACAAAATAACTTTTACTCCTAATAGCCATGATTTATATTCATTTGGGTGTTGTGTGATGTCCTTAGGTTAGTTAGGTTTAAGTAGTTCTAAGTTCTAGGGGACTGATGACCATAGATGTTAAGTCCCATAGTGCTCAGAGCCATTTTTTTATATTCATTTCCTGCACGACGAGTTTCAGGAAATAATTTCTTGTACCAAGTGCGTTTTTCTTGTATTATAACTGAAACGTCCCCTTACAACAATTTCAAACAGCTGAGCGTAACTCAACGTACTCAAACAGCTTTCTCTTTACTTGTTATGATCATCACTAAACTTTCACACAATATTTTTAGTGCAACGCAATCTGACTTTCAAAAATCCCTGCAAAAGAATGACCCTGACTAACAATAACCTATACCTTTCATGAATCACTTACCTCACAAAAATCTTCGTTACTCAGACTACCGCAATACAGCGAGTGCCAATACTGCCAGCTAAATAAAATGTTCTAACTACTGAAGGCACTAACTACTGATAGGCATAGCTAGGAAATGAAAGATTTTGATTTGTGTTTACCTTAATAATGTTCAAAGGTCATCATATATATCTATCAATTCATGACAACCATCTTTACAAATTTCCTTTTCCTGGCGGACACACGTCAAGGTCGTCAGTTTATAGTAACCTCTGAAAACTATGGCATCGCTCTCTCCACATCCACCACTGCTGGCGGCTCAGCTCCAACTGCCCAACGCTACGCGCTGTTCACATCCAACTGCCCAACACTACACAAGCGAATATTCCAGCAATGTGTCCAACCAGCCACAGACTGCACACAGTGCAGTCAGTGATTTTCATACATAGCACTAAGTGGCGTTACCAACATAAAAACTTAAACAGCCCACTTACATAACTTTTAAGAGTAATACTTGCTGGGAGTCAGGCGTTGAATTACTCTTTTGGCTTTGGGTTTTCCTGTAGTCCTCGGATTTCTTCAGATGGCACGACGGAATCCTTAAATAAGCAAATAAAATACTGCTACATAGAAATAAGTGTCTTTATATTTAATACACAAGAAAATAATTTTTCAGATTACATACGACAAAGGCCTTATGCACTAAAGAATAGTATACATACTTAGTGGACGATCTGTAGCATCACATCTCTGTTGGTAATAGGAAAAATATGTTCAAATGGTTCCAATGGCTCTGAGCACTATGCGACTTAACTTCTGAGGTCATCAGTCGCCTAGAACGTAGAACTAATTAAACCTAACTAACCTAAGTACAGCACACATATCCATGCCCGAGGCAGGATTCGAACCTGTGACCGTGGCGGTCGCTCGGTTCCAGACTGTAGCGCCTAGAACCGCACGGCCACACTGGCCGGCTGAAAAACATGTTTGTGACTGTTTATTGTTATACATATATCCTTTTAACATGTGCACTTCACTGTGAATTGTCGAAGTGGTGTTTCATACAGGAGTTTCTGGATAAAAACGCTACAAGAAAGCTAAAGCCACCAGAAAGCACGGCAATTCACAAATCTTAGACATCACGTCCAAATTCCATAATACAGGAAAAAAGAACTTGTGGGCGTAAATTATTTCCTGAAACGTGTAAATGCTATAATAAAGAAAAGACGCACTTGAAATTGAAATTGTTTCCTGGAATGCAATATGTAGCAAGTAAATAAAAGAAAGTCGTGAGTAAAAGCAGAACAAGTTATTTTATAGCAAACGGGACAAGTCGGAGGCTTTCATACGAACTATTGCTAAGGATAAAATAAAACTATGTGCTAACATTGACGAAATTCTCTATGAGTTCGATGAGTATGAGTTTTGATAGTAAGAAATATCGTTGAAGAAATTTTGTTACTATATCACGTCCATGTCACCCCAACAAACGAAAAATGATGCAACAAACCCTGTAGCACTGACGTATTTACGTACTGACGAGGAAGCGGTTGTAATGCTAGACATGCATCTGACGCTGAGAGTAGATTTCCATGTGGGCCGTAATCACTGTGATGCCGACCTTCTTGTTTGAGAAGTGCTTTTAGCAAGACAGCCATAAATACTATGACTAGATAGCGATAAAACCACTATCTGACAGTGTTGACAGTGTTTCATCCTCGATATCTGCCAAAACCCGGGATTTACTGGTCCTAGGACTGATACAAACATCTGCTGTCTTTGTAGTGCACTTAAAACTGCTTTTAGTGAGAGCAGGTATCCCAATACCTGGCGAAGTGTGGTGCAGTTAATGACCAGCAAGCGGTTACTTTGCTTTAGTCCGCCTGGAGCCTTGTGTTGTCAGAAATAATACTGGCCTCAGCCTACATTCAGTGTACGAGAAGATGTACTCAGCGACTTACTGAGAACCACCTAAGGTCTTTCTTTTTAACTGTCCAGTTTATATCTATCGAATTATGAGGATAATAAAGTATCAGTCTGTGATTGGGAGAAAATAAGGAACATAAATAGTGAATAATAGCAACTACCATTGGAAAAAATGGTTCAAATGGCTTTGAGCACTATGGGACTTAACATCTGTAGTCATCAGTCCCCTGGAACTTAGAACTACTTAAACCTAACTCACCTAAGGACACCACACACATCCATGCCCGAGGTAGGATTCGAACCTGCGACCGTAACGGTCACGCGGTTCCAGAGTGAAGCGCCTAGAACCCCACGGTCACACCGGCCGGCCTACCATTGGCAGAACAACGTCCTAGTTCTATAGTTCTGATTGATGGCACAGAACAGATGAAAAAGCTTCAAACACGACATAGTTATTCACAAGTATGTCTTCGGTTTCAGGAGAGGACTGTGTGAAAACTACGTCGTATACATAAAACAGAAACATATCCGTGTACAGAATATCTCTGAATATTTTTAATTTCACATTACAAATGCTCAACGTCGGCGCGAACTAACTTGATACGACACTACGTAAGAAATACGAAGGGAGACCATTAAATAGATCAGCACACACACGTGCGCACACACACACACACACACACACACACACACACACACACACACACACACACACACACACACAAGAAATGCGATTATCATATATGTATTTGGGGGAATACTGAGACACGATGTGAAATGGGACTCATATATTGCTAGGGAAGGCGAATGTAAGTTTTGTTGGAAGGATTTTGTGAAAATACAATGGATCTATGGAATGGACAAAGTCCCCAAGTAAGGAGATAAGATGAACATTAACAAAAGCAACACAAGGATAAGGGAATGCAGTTGAATTAAATCAGACAATGCTAAGGAAATCAGACACTAAAAGTAGTAGATTAGTTTTTCTATCTCGCCAGTAAACTAGTCGATGATGGCCGAAACAATACGACATGAAATGTATACTGGCAATGCCAAGAAAAATGTTTTGATGAAGAAACGTTTGTTAGTGATGGAAATTCTTTTCTGGAGGTACTTGTCTGCAGCGTAGCCTTGTACGATTGTGTGACGTACACCACAAACAGTTCAGAGAAGAAGAGAACAGAAGCCTGTGGACTGTAGTACTTACCCGTTCTCAGTCTCCATCCTCCTTACTATTTCCGATAGGCCCAATTGTATATACACAACTGGCCATTAAAATTGCTACACCGACAGGAAATGCAGATGATAAACGAGTATTCATTGGACAAATATATTATACTAGAACTGACATGTGATTACATTTTCATGCAATTTGGGTAAATAGATCATGAGAAATCAGTACCCAGAACAACCACCACTGGGCGTAATAACGGCCTTGATACGCCTGGGCATTGAGTCAAACAGAGCTTGGATGGCGTGTACAGGTACAGCTGCCTATGCAGCTTCAACACGATACCACAGTTCATCAAGAGTAGTGACTGGCGTCTTGTGACGAGCTAGTTGCACGGCCACCATTGACCAGACGTTTTCAATTGGTGAGAGATCTGGAGAATGGGCAGGGCAGCAGTCTTAACACATCTGAAACGTAACGTCCACTGTCCAAAGTGCCGTCAATGGGAACAAGAGGTGACCGAGATGTGTAACCAATGGCAGCCCATACCATCACGCCGGGTGATACGCCAATATGGCGATGACGAATACCCGCTTGCAATGTGCGTTCACCGCGATGTCGCCAAACACGGATGCGACCATCATGATGCTGTATACAGAATCTGGATTCATCCGAAAAAATGACGTTTTGCCATTCGTGCACCCAGGTTCGTCGTTGAGTACACCATCGCAGGCGCTCCTGTCTGTGATGCAGCGTCAAGGGTAACCGCAGCCATGGTCTCCGAGCTGATAGTCCATGCTGCTGCAAGCGTCTTCGAATTGTTCGTGCAGATGGTTGTTGTCTTGCAAACGTCCCCATCTGTTGACTCAGGGACCGAGACGTGGCTGCACGATCCGTTACAGTCATGCGGATAAGATGCCTGTCATCCCGACTGTGATACGAGGCCGCTGGGATCCAGCACGGCGTTCCGTATTACCCTCCTGAACCCACTGATTCCATATTCTGCTAACAGTCATTGGATCTCGACCAACGCGAGCAGCAATGTCGCGATACGATAAACCGCAGTCGAGACAGGCTCCAATCCGACCTTTATCAAAGTCGGAAACGTGATGGTACGCATTTCTCCTCCTTACACGAGGCATCACAACAACGTTTCACCGGGCAACGCCGGTCAACTGCTGTTTGTGTATGAGAAATCGGTTGGAAACTTTCCTCATGCGTTGCAGGTGTTGCCACCGGCGGCAACCTTGTGTGAATGCTCTGAAAAGCTAATCATTTGCATATCACAGCATCTTCTTCCTGTCTGTTAAATTTCGCGTCTGTAGCACGTCATCTTCCTGGTGCAGCCAGCAGCGTATAACGGAAGTAATAAAGACATATCAATACCCCTTTTATCCTCTGCAGGAAACCCGATTAGATTCCCGAAATTTACCGTGGATACGCGCACAGGCCACGAGAAAAGGATCCCACGGCCGCACTCAGGGTTGAGATGCGGCCTCTTACTGCACTGCGCGAGCGGCGGCAGCGGCGGCCGCTGTTTCCGGCAGCACAGGCCGAATTGGAAAGAATCCCCGGGCTTTGCGTGGGGTGGGGATAGGGAGATGGGCCGGGGGCCGTGACGTGTGGGAGCGCGCGCTGGCAATAAGTAGCCGTGTCGGCCAATTTAATTCGCAATATATCTCTATTACTCGCGGGCCGAGTCGCAATCCCGACCGCCGCGTCTTCCGAGCCCTCGAGGCGCCCGCCTGCCTGCTCCGCCCTCACCTCCTCTCCACTCTGGCGGGCCCTTAAAGCCGCGCGCGCAGATTTTATCCGAGTAATTTTCACTACAACTCCATCTTATCAAAGCGCCGTCCTCTTTTCTCTCCGTCCCTGCGCCGGTGGAGGCGCCTCGCGACTGCAGCTTTCACCCTCATTCCGCTTTACTCTCGGCACCTCCCTACGCCCTCCGGCATAAATCGCCGGCAAGAGGGACGGGGGCTTGTGACCTGGGTGTAGACTTTATCTCCCCTCCGCGATACAACTAGAGGGGGCGGGGCGGCAGCGGTGGCGGATGCAGTGCCCTGTAACAGCTAGCTGCAATTAGACTCACCGTTTCACGTCCAGCATCATTACCACTGAAAGCTTTGTCTGAACTGCTACTGTATAAATTTCGTATATCTATCCTTGTGTAGTCTTCTGACTGTATTTTTCTGGGTAATATTCTGCATATAGAATAGGAACCTAGAACTGTGACTGCTGTGTAACCTTTAAACAGTTGAAAGGTCTCTGTTGTATTCCTTTCATGTTAATTTCTTAAATCTGTTGTCAAAATGGCTCTGAGCACTATGGGACTTAACTACTGTGGTCATCAGTCCCCTAGAACTTATAACTACTTAAACCTAACTAACCTAAGGACATCACACACATCCATGCCCGACGCAGGATTCGAACCTGCGACCGTAGCGGTGACGCGGTTCCAGACTGTAGCGCCTATAACCGCACGGCCACTACGGCCGGCTAAATCTGTTGTCATTTACGGCATAAATTCCTCTTCTAAATTTACTGTGGTGTTTCTGACTCTATCTGGGAGGAGACTGAGTAGTGGAACGTGTTACTTTTACACATAAACAAGAACGATCTGTCACACTACTACACTTTAAAACACAGTTTATATGTAATTCATGTCACACAGTCTCATACGGAACCTACATCCGCTTTCTTTTATATACTGTATATGATAAGATACTGTCATCTCCCTTCCCTTCTGTGTGAAAGGATGAATGAACAAATGTATTTCTAGTTGCATACTTGATGGTAGCAGACAAGCCTGTCTGCTAGAGAACAGTAGGACCAACGTCGGAACAGGTAGCTACGCTTTCTAAAAGCAAGGAGGTTTCTATTCTTGGTATGGTCCTGTTCGTCCCTTGTAATGTTGGTATAGGAAGCTGCCTCTCTGGGCACTTCCGTTTGTATCTGCGGAGCACCCTCGGTAGGGGCCCACGGCAGTCAGTCCGCGGCGAGCGTCTGAAGTGGTAAGATCTCGGGGTAAGCGCGTCTCTGCTAAGTCCGTAGGACAATGGATTTCTTAAGTTCAGCCTAACTGAATATTTAATCACCTTTATTTCAGGTTTAGATGTAAAATATCTAATGTTATCTTAAATTGCAAACAGTGTAATTCGAGTGTGAAGTTCAAAATATCTTCCAGCAGTTGCTTTGTCACTACTTTGCGAGTAAAGTGGAACCATGTGTGGATGATCCGTAATTCTAACTAAGATCAATCAATATTAAACGCGAATGTATGTGAGATTATAACGTCTCATCTTGACAATATTTTTCAATATAGCAACTTTCCTTTATGTTGAACCCACGTGGGATGTACTTTGTGAGACCAGTTCCACGTGCTTATACAATTGTTTGACCCATCATGTTAATAGTAAGACGATAGTAACCAGTTTGAGGTTTTTGTTTTGCAATTTGCGTTTCGATGTAATTTATTTTAATTATCAGAATTATTGTGGAGTTACACTCTTTGTGTAAACCAAGTTCACCACGTGAAGCATGTGGTGTAAGCATCAAAGTAGCTCTCAGCTATTCTTTTCGGGAAGATTTCACAGAGAGCTAGTATGAATTTAGTATACCAGTGTGTGGTAATTTCATGACGGACAGGATTGCGCTACGAACGTAACTTCTTTGGGTGAAAATTGAATCGGTTGCTTGTGGTTAATTTCCTCTTGCATATGTTTCAACGTTCTTCGTGTGTTCCGTAAGATTACAAACTCACATGTACACAGTCCTAAATAAGGCACCTGTTTAGTTATGAATCAAGTTTGATATGCTGGAATTTTAACGGAACAATGATCAGTGTTAAAATAAATGTCCAAATATAAACTGATTTATTTCTCTTCATTTAAATTATCTATATATATATATATATCACCGGTTATCGTAAGATGAGTACTAAAAGATTATAATTAATGTTAGTCTGGTTGGGAATTTGGTAAGCTAGACTGGATACCTGGTGAAACAGTTGCTCAGTAATGCAAGGTTAACTTCCCCAGATAGCTCACAGCTTTTAACCCGCTTTTATTGTCTTGAATATCAGCACCGCTTTCAGAACAAATTAATGCATCAACATTACACGGTGCAGCCAGTACATTGTAACACGAACACTGTGTGACTGTACAACTTCCTAAATGGGAAACATACTTTCCAGCACCGCGAATGTAGAATAATTCAGTATTTTCTGAAAGCAATATTTCATAATGTAAGAGGAATTGTGGAAATGTGAATTAGCATTTGTGAGTGATAACTTTACAAGAATAAAGTCTGTGATATTTATTGACTTATAGAACAGCTATGTACAGTTACTAATCCCGCCCTGAATGTACGAGTATCGTTTTCAATAAGTAATACCCCACATTCTTTTTCAGAACATATTTAATGTTAAGAGCAGAGTTTATTGACAATATACATCAACATGTCTTGTCCTATTTTTCTCCGTAGTCTCCATCACGTTCTGTGGCCGTACGCCAACGTTGTGGAAGGGCATGTATTCCCCTGCTGGTAAAGGCTCTTGTCCTGTGGGCGTAGCCATGTTTTCACTGCATGAGTGACACACTCATCATCTTCAAAGCGTGTTCCCCATAGAGAATCCTTTAGCGGCCAACAATTCAGGTGATATTGCCTTTCTTTGAATCTTGTCGTCCGCTGTGCGTATTCGTGGAACCCACCGTGAGCACTTCTTTGAATATCCGAGAATCTAGATCATTGCAGACGCACTTCCAATTCTGACCGACAATTGTAGAGCCAATTGTCGGGTTGTGATGCGCCGGTCGGCACGAATAATGGCATCAGAACGATTCAGCATGTCTGGAGCAGTGGCTGTGACAGGACGTCCCGAGCGTGGCTGATCATGGAGCTCTGTTTCTGCATTTCCTGAGGCTGTAACTTTCCTTGCCCATAGCCCAACTGTACTCCCATCAACTGCAGCATCGCCATACACTACAGACAAACGTTTCTGGATGTTCACCACGGTTTCTTTTTCTGTGCACAAGAATTCAATAACAGCACGCTGCTTGTAACGTGAGTGGTATGTAGACGCCATTTTGACGCTGTGCTACCGCTCTGCCATCTGCCAGAATAGTTTGAAACTTCAGCGGTGCACAGATCAAACATCAAATGTGAAACACTAACAAGGACGTTGGTCTATGTATGTTAATGGTTTTTTTTTTTTAATGTGGGGCGTTACTTATTCAACGACTCTCGTACAATAGTCGTGGTTTGAATAAATAAATAGTACAACAGATGTGGATATTGCTATATTAGTTATTTTTCTATTCATTGTGACATGGAAACACACAGCCTTCAAATTCCATCCTCAGAAAGTGCTTGCCGTTTGTAAAACGTATGTTGTTTCAGATCATGGTTCAAGGCTAGACCCTCTTATGACAGTATTCATCTTCCCATCTCTCTTTTTGACAAGCCGCAGGACCGTGCCGGCGGGTCAAGCTTCAGTACATTTCTCAGGGCGTTTACGGTGTGAACTGCGCTGTGAGACATGGCATTATCTTTGTGTGATATACTGTGTATCATTATGAGTACGGACCAACTGAAAGTGCGACGACCACATTAAACTAACCACACATAAGGCAAAACCCAGACTGGAATCCTCAGTCTGTGTACTGCACAAACATAGTAGGTTGTTTATAAAATCCTCGTTCAACCGATACTCCAATACTATTCGTCGACCTGGGATACACATCAGATAGGACTCATACAGGAAATAGTGGAAACCCCAAGAAAAGTTGTGTTTTTCGCTAAGGTTGGCTTAGTAAACACGAAATCGTCACGAAGATGCTCATTCAACTTTAGTGGCTTTCTGCGTCATAGTGTGGTTTACTGTGAAAATTCCGAGCGCGTACGTTCGGTGAATAGTCAGACCAATTTCCAATAAAGTGACAGAAGCCAAGAATTACCTCCTAATATCATGTCGGACCTCCTTTTGTCCGATGTAGCGCAACAACTCGACGTGGCACCCATTCAACGAGTTGTTTGAAGTCCTCTGCAGAGATACCGAACCATGCTGCCTCTATAGTTATCCATAATTGAGAAATTATTGCCGGTGCAGGGATTTGTGCGGTAATTGGCCCCTAAATTCTATAAACGTTCGATGGAATTCGTGTTGGACGATCTGGATGGCCAAATAATTCGCACGAATTGTCCAGAATGTTCTTCAAACCAGTCGCGAAACCGGTGACGGCGCACTGTCATCCATCACAGAATCTGTTTATAGTTATAATTCTCAATATTTATAATTATAAAATATTTCAGGTCAGAACCTCACTGTTGTTTGGGTACATGAAGTCGATGTACGGTTCTCCCTTCTATTCCAGTCTCGTATTGTTCGTGAAAAGAAAGACTGTCGGTATGCCTCTGTGTGGGCTCTAATCTGATTTTATCCTCATCGTCTCTTCGCGGGATATACGTCGAAGGGAGCAATATACTGCTTGACACCTCGGCGCAGGTATGTTCTCGAAACTTCAACAAAAGCCCGTACCGAGCTACCGAGCGTCTCTCCTGCAGAGTCTTCCACTGGAGTTTATCTATCACCTCAGCAACGCTTTCGCGATTATTAAATGATCTTGTAACGAAGCGCGCTACTCTCAGTTGGATCTACTCTATCTCGTTTATCAACCCTATCTGGTAGGGAAGCCACACTGCGTGAGCAGTATTCAAGTAGTGGGCGAACAAGTGTACTGTAACGTACTTCCTTTGTTTTCGGATTGCATTTCCTTAGGATTCTTCCAATGAATCTCAGTCTGGCATCTGCTTTACCGACGATCAACTGTATAAGATCATTCCATTTTAAATCACTCCTAATGCCTACTCTCAATTTATGGAATTAACTGCTTCCAGTTGCTGACCTGCTATATTGTAGCTAAAGGATAAAGGATCTTTCTTTCTACGTATTCGCAGCACGTTACACTTGTCTACATTGAGATTCAATTGCCATTCCCTGCATTCGTTGCAGATCCTCCTGCATTTTAGTACAATTTTCCATTGTTACAACCTCTAGATATACTACAGCATCATCCGCAAAAAGCCTCAGTGAACATCCGATGTTATCCACTCCCCTGTGGCACACCTGAAATCACTCTTACTTCGGAAGACTTCTTTCCATTGAGAATGACATGATGCGTTCTGTTATCTAGGAACTCTTCAATCCAATTACACAATTGGTCTGATAGTCCATATGCTCTTACTTTGTTCACTAAACGACTGTGGGGAACTGTATCGAAAGCCTTGCGGAAGTCAAGAAACACTGCATGTACCTGTGAACCCGTGTCTATGGCTCTCTGAATCTCGTGGACGAATAGCGCGAGCTGTGTTTCACACGATCGTCTTTTTCGAAACCCATGCTGATTCCTACAGAGTAGATTTCTAGTCTCCAGAAAAGTCATTACACTCGAACATAATACGTGTTCCAAACTTCTACAACTGATCGACGTTAGAGATTAGGTCTATAGATCTGCACATCTGTTCGACGTCCTTTCCTCAAAACGGGGATGACCCGTGGCCTTTTCCAATCCTTTGGAACGCTACGCTCTTCTAGAGACCTACCGTACACCGCTGCAGGAAGAGGGGGGGGGGGGGGGCAAGTTTCTTCGCGTACTCTGTGTAAAATCGAACTGGTATCCCATCAGGTCCAGCGGCCTTTCCGCTTTTGAGCGATTTTGATTGTTTTTCTATCCCAAATGAGAAGTTTTTCGACAATATAGTTGTGTGGAGATAACAGCGATTAGTTTACTTATAATCAGTTATCCAAAATGAAAGTCACAATCGCATCATTTATTTTGTCGCAAACCGGTTTCAACCCGCGATCGTGTCATCTTCAGGGCAATTTACACCATTAGGTCGCTCGCTGGAGTCGTCACCCTGCCTGTGCACGGTTGGTAGTTACCAAGCCAGAGTGACGACTCCAGCGAGCGACCAAATGGTGTAAATTGCCCTGAAGATGACCCCATCGGGGGTTGAAACCGGGTGGCGGCAAAATAAATAATGCGATTGTGACTATCATTTTGAATAATTGATCAAATGAGAGGGATGACTCTGGTGGAAACTACATCTTTCTGATTTTCTCGGTGTGTTATTACAACAGGAACTGCAAAAATGAAATATTTGTTCAGTATATATTAACAAACTCTTTTTGATAATTATTCTCTTCTGAACAAGAGGTTATAAAGGAGTAAAGCAACGAAATACGATACACGAACACTGGCGATCATTGTGTTCATTTCAACATATTTACGAATTTCACGTTTTAAGGACAGAGGATAATGGTAATAATCTCATTATGTATAAAACATTTGCTGCTTTGTTTACCGTTTCCTTGGAAAAAACATATTCTCACTAGACAAAAGATTATAAATTTCCGTGTGAGAGCTTCACATATGCATTTTGTTCACTCAGGTCGCTTAATCTCACTCTAGATATAAGATGATAATTTTGCGATTTTCTGTTAGAAATATACTGGCAGGATTTTCAGCAGAGTCTTAGTTTAAGTAAAAGTGTAAAAATAGTTTTCACGTGCTAAATGAGATATTATTAGCTTCACAGATCTGCTTGTTACTTAACGGGATGAGACAAGGTGGTAGTTGGTATTCCAAGGATAAATCGTTATTGAAATGAGAAGCTCTGTGAATTGTAGAAACATGATCTCACAGTGACTCAACTTGTTTATCCTTATAAACGATTATGAAATGCTGGGTGTAGAGTCGTTCATTGCCTAATACTTTCCTCCACTCCCTTAAAGTTAAGTGATTAGTTATTCAACACATTAAGCTCGATCACAAAGTGTTTAGCTGGTGTTTAAGGTACGCAGCTAGGAGAATTTGGAATGTCTAGAAATAGTGAGCTCGTAGCGGAGTTTATATACAGTAAGAATTATTTTGTAAATCCTTCCAGTACTGCGTAGCTTATCTGGTTCTCGGAACGGAAGAGGAAAATGCGACCTTTAACTAGGAACAAACAGTAAAGCATACAGCCGACATATACGTCGCGAGAAAACAGCAACTGTACAGCTGTTTACAACAATTCTAATGTATAATTTAATTTTCAGTACCAGCTGCACATTTCTCTTAAGCTATGACTAGTTTCAATCTTCTTGAATCAGTCACAGTTTTAGACTCGGTTTTTAGATCTGAAGATGATCCAGGAAGATCGGGACTGTGTACGTGGACCGAAAAATAAACGATGTATTAAAATTGTTATCAACAATGAAGCATTGCAGGTTTCAAATCAAATTCATATATTGATGTCTGTCTCGATTTATGCCTAAATTGACGTAAGTCGAGTAATATTACATTTCATACGGTGTTCTATTCCTCTTTAGCCAAGTCAGTCCCAGCCAAACCACTCACTTCTTCTAACACTCCCACATCTAGCTCAACAACTCTTTCCCACTCTCACACCTATCTCCCACACACACATCCCAAATCCCACTAGTCTCACCTTCCTTTTTCCACATCCTCACTCGCCCATTTCTCTGCACTCCCTCTTATAGCCCAACACTTTCCCCCGTTCTTCTCTCTCTCCTCCCCTCTTTTGTCCCCCATTCTTCTTGCCCCTCCTGCTCTCCACCCTCTTCCTCGTCTCCTATCTTCCTCTTTTCCTTGTTTCTCTATCTCCCTCTTCCTCTTTCCTCACCTTCCTCTACTCCGTTTTTCTTTCCCCCTTCTACCCAGCCTTTCCAACCTCTCTTCTACCCTACTCTTCCTCTTCCCCTGTTCCTCTTTCCTCCTCTTTTTCTCTTCCTCTCTTCCCTATTTCCTTAACGCCCATGTTTCCTATGGACCTCCAGACCTCTCCGTCTTTCACTCTCTCTCGCTCTATCTCTCTCTCTCTCTCTCTCTCTCTCTCTCTCTCCCCTCTCGCTAGCCGTCTCCCACTTTCCCAGCTTTACCTGGTTTTCTCAACTGAGGAGTATAATTACGTTTAGATACCCGTATATCAGTATTCTCACTTTTTCTGCGCGATTCATTTCCTGTCAGTAGCAGGTTCTCGTTACTTCTTCACGTTTTAGTGGTTTTAGTGCCAGAGTGCAGTGCTCAGTGTAATCGCGGCGACAGCCACTACGTGTCCCCCTACAGAAGCGCCATGTCTGGATTTACGCGCCCCTCCCTGGACTCGTCAGTTTTCCTACTGGCGCTGTGTCGCTGCCAGTACCCCTCCCCCTCACCGCCGCCCCCTCTCTAGAGCATCAAGGGAATGAAAAGCTCCTGCAAACAGCTGATAACGGGAGAGCCAGGATCACCGAGGCTGCCCCGTGAGGAGTCAACTAGGGAATGCTTTATGGCTGCCGCAAATCGACGGATTTGTAACATACGAGCAGCAACTGAATGACCCCTTAATCGCAGCTTTCCTGCCAAAGCGCACAGACGTAAAAGGGCCATCTCTCATTGCCATCTGACCCTTGCTATATAGATATATTTGTGAGTATCTTCCCAATGTCGCTCTACAAATAACGTCAGAAAGTCAACAGATAACTGGTGCGTTTCTTTGTGCTCCTGCAGATTTAACAGCGCACAAATGGACACTTCTTTTGCTTGCGGTTTAAGTACTTATTTACCGTGAGACACATGTCCTAAGTTTTTTTATTAATGGAGCTGAAGGACATATGTGGTTCTGTAAACACCTAACAGAGTTTGTGTCTGACAACTAGGTAATTCTACACAACACTTGGTTTTGTAAACGATGAGCAGATTTTATCTGCACCGATACATAAACACTGATATATGAGTCTATGATCTGCAAATAACATGAAGCCCATAAAGACATTTCAAAGTCATAGGTATTATTAACAATAGGGTGCTACGTAAAACTAACTGGAAATTTTCAAGAAGTGAGACAATCAATTAAGATGAAAAGGAACCAGTCGATTTCTGCAAGATGACAGTACTCGTATAATGTAAAAAATACACGTTTAACATTAATTTGTTCTTTTCCTAGAGGCAAAATCAACGATGTATACGTGAGGAACGTAATACACCTTTCTGGAAATTATTAAAAGAGTAATTGGAACAAACCGTAGTATACTGTTCCTCAGACTGTGAGATTAACCACCGTTTACCGTTACAAGTAAATATTATTGCAACAAATACATAATTAGCCGAAATTCATAAATTTAGCTCCTTTTTTTCTGAAGCATCAAATCTCATGTTGATTTAAACATTGATTTCTCAGATTCATTCACCTGTCGTGAAATTATATTTAAATTACTACATTCTTTACGTTAATGATGTCCATCCCCCGTGTAGTTCTGTTATCACAGAAGCGACAGTTTGCCTGCTTGGTGCAAAAGAACCTGCCTCAAAAGGGATTTAAGACTGCAAGGTGGCGGACCTAGTGTGTAGCGTCGTTAAAAGTTTCATTTCTCCTGCAACATCCGCCACAGCCGCGAAATCAAGCTACAAGTTACATTCTGCACCAGGTCAACATCGTACTGCATCCGGCCGGCCTGTACATTGCCAATGATCCACTCATATACGGCAACACCCACATGTGTTATCTGCCCCATCCTCCTTATAAACAATTTGAGTATGTATGTCAAACGCACATAAAACGTAAATGTAATTACTGTACTCGTGAACTCGGAACAGTTTCTTATTTGATTTTGATTTATGTTATTTTATTGGCAAACTGTCTGGTTACAGTTGTAGCTTTAGCAGGACACTATGGTTGGAACTGTAATCGACTGCCGATTTCTTTACTTTGGGACCGATGTGTAAGATAAGATACACAGGTGGATGTCCAAATTGCTCCACCTAAAACCAATCATGTATGTGATGCAAAGGAATCTTCCTTAAACTTTGCGAGGCGCCCATCCTTGAGCTGAAGATGGTCACTTGACCAGAAACAGTTGTCCGTACAAATTTGTTACAATTTTTGGTGGTATTTGATGTCTTTCGTTATAATTTATTTTTGGATTACTAAAAAAGGCGATGAACAGCAGAAACACACCAATGTTTTCTAAAGCTGTCTTCGTGTTACACGATGAATTCCTCAATGTAAAGATTAAAATGTAATCAGATGTCGGTTGACAGCCGTGGAATGGTACAGAAACTCTTTGTGAGAGTGATTACTCAATAGAATCGTTTATTTCTGAGACAACATTTCCCGGGAAATGAATAAAAAAAAGTAATTTTTCATTTGGTTCTATAACATGAGACCAATACAAAAGCCTACAGTATTTTTAATAGTGATGGAGAAGTATTGTTTCTGAAATAAACTGCAATAACTTAGGAAACAAAAACCAGTAAATCGTTGTAGTAATCTGTAATTAATTTAGAAACTTATAAATTTATAGTCTTAGATACTCGATAAAGAATGAGAAGATAAACATAACATCTTATATGTATGTACGGAGCTCTATTAACATAACCAGTTATTGTCGATGGTTTAGTTAATACCTATTATAAAAGTCACGATGTTCTGTAGGTATGTATGGCCACGATTTCTTTATGTAAGTTTCTTCTCATTTACTTCCACATAGTCGTGTGGATAAGCAGGAGAACATGCCAAGAATGGACGACTGATTGTAAAAAGAAACAGTTTCAGATTATGAACGACCTCACCATGGATGCAATTCTTTCCTCTGACACGATCCTCTTCGTATTCAAACGTCATAAATTCACTTACATGGAATGTTACTTTTTCACCTATGTTCACTTTCCTTCCTTAGCCTTCACTGAAAGTACTGGTTTCTTGAAGTATTTTGGTCATCAGTCATGAAAATGAAAAATGCCTGCTGTTTGTACCACTTCAACAGTAAATCGGTAGTTCTTATTCGAAGTAATTATTAATTTTACGTATTCATTCAGAGATTAGATTCTATCTGATGTACGAATCTTTCTCTTCACAGCACGAAGATCACGATGACAAGGCTTGAAAGAATGAGCACGTATGTGAAAATAATGGTGTATGATTTGTAATGTTCCAGTAGTAATGAGGATTTGGAGAAATCTGTTACCAGTGCTATTTTTGCCCTGACCTTGGCCGTGCGTGGGACTTAGTAAAACGCGATAATTCAATATTAATGTAATCAAAGACGAAAGCACAAACTTCATATAAACTTTCTTTAGCGTGCTCCACAGGATGTATATACAATTTTGAAGTACTACCCCTCATTTTATGAATACACTCCTGGAAATTGAAATAAGAACACCGTGAATTCATTGTCCCAGGAAGGGGAAACTTTATTGACACATTCCTGGGGTCAGATACATCACATGATCACACTGACAGAACCACAGGCACATAGACACAGGCAACAGAGCATGCACAATGTCGGCACTATTACAGTGTATATCCACCTCTCGCAGCAATGCAGGCTGCTATTCTCCCATGGAGACGATCGTAGAGATGCTGGATGTAGTCCTGTGGAACGGCTTGCCATGCCATTTCCACCTGGCGCCTCAGTTGGACCAGCGTTCGTGCTGGACGTGCAGACCGCGTGAGACGACGCTTCATCCAGTCCCAAACATGCTCAATGGGGGACAGATCCGGAGATCTTGCTGGCCAGGGTAGTTGACTTACACCTTCTAGAGCACGTTGGGTGGCACGGGATACATGCGGACGTGCATTGTCCTGTTGGAACAGCAAGTTCCCTTGCCGGTCTAGGAATGGTAGAACGATGGGTTCGATGACGGTTTGGATGTACCGTGCACTAGTCAGTGTCCCCTCGACGATCACCAGTGGTGTACGGCCAGTGTAGGAGATCGCTCCCCACACCATGATGCCGGGTGTTGGCCCTGTGTGCCTCGGTCGTATGCAGTCCTGATTGTGGCGCTCACCTGCACGGCGCCAAACACGCATACTACCATCATTGGCACCAAGGCAGAAGCGACTCTCATCGCTGAAGACGACACGTCTCCATTCGTCCCTCCATTCACGCCTGTCGCGACACCACTGGAGGCGGGCTGCACGATGTTGGGGCGTGAGCGGAAGACGGCCTAACGGTGTGCGGGACCGTAGCCCAGCTTCATGGAGACGGTTGCGAATGGTCCTCGCCGATACCCCAGGAGCAACAGTGTCCCTAATTTGCTGGGAAGTGGCGGTGCGGTCCCCTACGGCACTGCGTAGGATCCTACGGTCTTGGCGTGCATCCGTGCGTCGCTGCGGTCCGGTCCCAGGTCGACGGGCACGTGCACCTTCCGCCGACCACTGGCGACAACATCGATGTACTGTGGAGACCTCACGCCCCACGTGTTGAGCAATTCGGCGGTACGTCCACCCGGCCTCCCGCATGCCCACTATACGCCCTCTCTCAAAGTCCGTCAACTGCACATACGGTTCACGTCCACGCTGTCGCGGCATGCTACCAGTGTTAAAGACTGCGATGGAGCTCCGTATGCCACGGCAAACTGGCTGACACTGACGGCGGCGGTGCACAAATGCTGCGCAGCTAGCGCCATTCGACGGCCAACACCGCGGTTCCTGGTGTGTCCGCTGTGCCGTGCGTGTGATCATTGCTTGTACAGCCCTCTCGCAGTGTCCGGAGCAAGTATGGTGGGTCTGACACACCGGTGTCAATGTGTTCTTTTTTCTATTTCCAGGAGTGTATTAACTACATTAATGGTAGCTTGCCCGCACTAGAATGCTTCCTGCACTGATATTTCAAGTGCATATTTAGAGCACAAACAGCACTTCTCCAGGGGATGTGTCATTTCTGCACTAACCTGAAATTTTACATTCTGTCTGCAGGCCAGGGATATATGGCAGACGTTTTCTTTCCACATACAACAATAGGTATTGCCTGTATCACCACGAAAATATGAATAACTCATATAGTTTCAAAAAGAATAGAAATGCTGTTTCTGCAGTAGACGATTCAATTATATGTGCAGTTTACAATATCGTAAGAAGACTATGATCAGTCTGAAAACTGCTATGTTATCTGACACGAGTATAATGGTGATTCTGGCGGAATATCAGTAGCAAGTTAAAGCACTAACGATTAAGCAATACATTGGTAATTAACGTATCACTTCGCCATCGTAATGAGCTTTAAAGACTATTTTATGTTCCTTTCAAACCAAAACGTGTATATCTGCTGCAGTGCAAATATTTTAAAAAACAGATCATGAAAGCCATATGTATTATGAAAATGAAAGTATATACACCGAATGAGAAAAACTCAGAACACAAAAAAAAACTAACGTAGAGTAATAAAATTTTGGGAATACACTTGTGTAGGTAACATATGTAAGAGATTAAAATTGCAAGTTCAAAGGTTAATTTAAGCGCGAGGTAAGTCATTGCAAATGTGAACCGCCGTTACATTAATAACCCATGCAACCAACAGAATGTTAAATGAAAGCATGCATGCATTGTATTGTACAGGGGGAGGATGTCAGCCTGTGGGAAAGGGTTTGACGCCTGTTGCACTTGGTCGGTCAATACAGGGACAGTTAAAGTAGTTTTGGATGACGCTGGAGTTGTTGTCCCGTGTTGTTCCATATGTTTTCGACTGGAAACAGATCTGGTGATCCAGTAGGCCAAGGCAACGTGTCGACACTCTGTAGAGCATGTTGGGTTACAACAGCGGTACGTACACGAGAGTTATCGTGTTGGAAAACACCCACTGGAATTCTGTTCATGAATGGTGGCACAACAGGTCCAGTCACCAGACTGACGCACAAATTTGCAGTCAGTGCGTATTGGACAACCACGAGAGGGCTCCTTATATCATGCGATATCGAACCCCAGAACATAAATCCAGGTGCTGCCCAGTGTATCTAGGCCGCAGACAGGTTGGCTGCTGGCTCTCAACTGGTCTCCTTCGAACCAACACATGGTCATCACTGCCACCGAGGCAGAACCGGCTTTCATCAGAAAACCCAACAGACGTGCACCCTGCTCTCCAATGAGCACTTGCTTGACATTACTGAAGTTGCAGATGACGGTATTTTGGGATCGGTAGGATGCACGCCACAGGTCGTCTGGCTCGGCGCTGAATGTACCTAGAAAACTGTATTATTGTAGCAAAAAATTTCAAGAGATATGACGTCATGAACGTTGAAATACATGAAGAGTATTTTAATTTACCACATATTCACTACTAAATCTATTCAAACACATTTGGTAGACAATATCCACATTTACCAATGGATGTATCTATAAAATTATATCATTTTACAGTAAATAGTCAGGAGACATAGCTGACCCGCCAGGATAACCGAGAGCGCTAACGCACTGCTTCCTGGATTCGGATAGGCGCGCCGGCCCCGGATCGAATCCGCCCGGCAGATTAACGACGGCGGCCGGTGTGCCGGCCAGCCTGTATGTGGTTTTTAGGCGGTTTCCCACATCCTACTAGATGAATACCGGGCTGGTCCCCACGTCCCGCCTCAGTTACACGACTCGCAGACATTTGAAACACATTCACACTATTTCACGATTTACACTAGACACAGACAGCTGGGGTACACTCATTCCGTCCCGGGGGGTATGGGGTGGTGGCAGGAAGGGCATCCGGCCACCCCTTAACTTAACCATGCCAAATCCGTACTGCGGGATAAAGCCAGTAGCGAAAGAAAGAAAGTCAGGAGACATAGCTCGATAAACATTGAGCTGCGTGAAAATGAATCTGCAGGGCGAAATTCGCTAGAGATTCACGTGATATATGTGTACAAATATGTGGGATATATGTTACATACATGTGAAATATATTTGACATGAGCGTACGCGGGCAGAGCCCAGAACCTCTGGAACGATTTCAACCAAGTTCAGATATTAGTTACAATCTAGAAAGAAATACTGTGGGGGTAAGAACCATCAACATGCCATTGGGGTGAGCTTGACAACGTGGCGAGGGAAAGGGCAGGAGAAGAGATGGACAGACAGCGAGGAGGATGGAGGAGATGGGCACATATACAAAGAGGTCATATGGAGAGAGGGGGGGGGGAGGTGCATAGACAGTGAGAAAGGAAGAAGGGGTTGGGCAGAGAGAGGAAAGAGGAGGAAATAGACAGAGAAAGCGGGCAGGAGGAGTTGCACTGAGAGAGGTGGGAGAATGTGAGGGGTAGAGGGGAGGATATGGACAGAGAGAGTTGGGAACAGGGGATGGACAGAGAGAGAGAGAGAAGGGTGGAACTGGTGGTCAGAGAGAGGTGGAGGACGGGGAGAAGAGAGACAGAGAGGGAGTGAAGTAGGAGATGCACTAATAGAAGACTGCAATAAATACATATCTAGGCAACGCGTGGGTACTCAGCTAGTTACAGATTCAGAAAATGAATGTTGATTATGACATCATTCCCTCTCGCAAAACAGGACGACTTTTCTGTTTTTCACCGCGTGAGCATATGCAAAAAATCTTGTTATCACAGTAGTTTCAATCTTTTACCTTATACAAAATTGTTAAGGCTTTCGTGGCCACTTGTTGACAAACTGCCCATTGGCTTCTGTCTCGGGTTCTTCGGCCGACGTTCATCTAATGATTTTACTGACGTTTCGCCAGCGCGAGTGGCTAGCATTGTCAAAGCTTCACCCTCCATTGGCGGTGGTGAAATGGAGACGAGCTCGCAACCGCAGACTATATGTACCTGGCGAGCCAACGTCTGAGGGCTTCTCCACGGTTATTTCCGGTGCGGTTCTCCTCTTGCTACCTGCGACTGTCGTTCGCTACAGTACGGGAAGCCAGGATCCGTTCACCTTAAGGCTTTCCTCTTTCTTGTTGAAATTGTTCTCGTGTTTTTGTATTTCTACAGCTTCATTGAACAAGCGCGTATGATAGTGCTTCTCTAAAGCCAGAACTTCCGTGTCGGCCAATTTTATTACGTGGTCGGTCTCAGTGCGTGCTCTGTCACGGCCCATTTCTCCACCTGCCCCAACGTGCAATGTCGCTTATGCTCTTTGATCCTGGTGTTAATTGATCGCCCAGTCATTCCGACAAAAACTTCTCCGCATGTGCATGGTATACGGTATATTCCCGACATTGCAAGTTGGCCCCTTTTCTTCTTCGCCGCTCTAATACACTCTTTGATCTTCCTTGTCGGTTTGAAAATCGTCTTTACGCCACGTTTGCGCAATATACGGCCGATTCTGTGCGTCACTCTGGGAATGTATGGCAGAAAGGCCGTAACTGACATTTCTTTTTCTGATTCCTTACTTCGCCGACTGTTTGGCTCTGTTACACTTCTAATATAATTTGTGGAGTACCCTTTGCTCCTCAGAACACTTTCCAGGTGTTGCATTTCTCGTCTGAGGTGCTGCGGTTCACATATTCGTCCTGCTCTCGTGACGAGCGTATTAATCATGCCCCTTTCTGGCTCGGGTGGTGGTTCGATAGTTTGTGCAGGTATCGGTCCGTGTGTGTCGGTTTCCGATACACGCTGTGTCCCAGGTTTTCACCGTCCCTTGTGACCAGCACATCTAGAAATGGCAGTTTCTTGTCCTTTTCTACTTCCATGGTAAATGTTATGTTGTCATGGAGGCTGTTCAAGTGTCTTAGGAAGTCACCGAGCTGTTCTCCACCATGGCTCCACACCACAAAAGTGTCATCGACGTACCTTATATTAGCCTTGGAATTTTTTTCCTTGCATTTATCCCGTCTCTTCAGAGGGTCGACTTATTAATTATTATACCTGGCAATGGCCGTGTTACAGTGGCCGGTGCCTTCCCTGCCACCATCCCTTTGTGTACACCAACAATTTGAGTCTAGTGTTTTCACACGTGAAAGTGTACAAACGTTTTCTAAATGTTCGCGTATCGTGTAATTGAGGCGAGACGTGGGGAGCAGCTCGTTATTCATCTATTCGACTGTGGTAAACCGCCCTTAAACCACATATAGGCTGGCCGGCACCCAAGCACCTGTCGCTAAACCGCCGATCCGGGACCGGCACGCATCTCTAAATCCTGGAAGCGGCATGCTAACGCGTTCGGATAACCCGGCTTAAAACTGCTAACATTTTTATTCCTGATTAGGACTAAATAAAATGTTTTACTAAATGTGCAGCCAGTAAACGGTTCAAAATGGTTCAAATGGCTCTGAGCACTATGCGGCTTAACTTCTGAGGTCATCAGTCGCCTAGAACTTAGAACTAATTAAACCTAATTAACCTAAGGACATCACACACATCCATGCCCAAGGCAGGATTCGAACCTGCGACCGTAGCGGTCACCCGGTTCCAGACTGTAGCGCCTAGAACCGCACGGCCACTCTGGCCGGCGCCAGTAAATGGATTTCTGGTGAATAAAATAATATGTATTATACAGGGTTATTACAAATGATTGAAGCGATTTCATAAATTCACTGTAGCTCCATTCATTGACATATGGTCACGACACACTACAGATACATAGAAAAACTCATAAAGTTTTGTTCGGCTGAAGCCGCACTTCAGGTTTCTGCCGCCAGAGCGCTCGAGAGCGCAGTGAGACAAAATGGCGACAGGAGCCGAGAAAGCGTATGTCGTGGTTGAAATGCACTCACATCAGTCAGTCATAACAGTGCAACGACACTTCAGGACGAAGTTCAACAAAGATCCATCAACTGCTAACTACATTCGGCGATGGTATGCGCCGTTTAAAGCTTCTGGATGCCTCTGTAAGGGGAAATCAACGGGTCGGCCTGCAGTGAGCGAAGAAACGGTTGAACGCGTGCGGGCAAGTTTCATGCGTAGCCCGCGGAAGTCGACGAATAAAGCAAGCAGGGAGCTAAACGTACCACAGCCGACGGTTTGGAAAATCTTACGGAAAAGGCTAAAGCAGAAGCATTTCTTAAACAGGAGATTGGAAAACCGATGGATCGGTCGTGGTGGAGATCATGATCAACAATTCATGTCATGGCCTCCACGCTCTCCCGGCTTAACACCACGCGATTTCTTTCTATGGGGTTATGTGAAAGATGCAGTGTTTAAACCTCCTCTACCAAGAAACGTGCCAGAACTGCGAGCTCGCATCAACGATGCTTTCGAACTCATTGATGGGGACATGCTGCGCCGAGTGTGGGAGGAACTTGATTATCGGCTTGATGTCTGCCGAATTACTAAAGGGGCACATATCGAACATTTGTGAATGCCTAAAAAAACTTTTTGAGTTTTTGTATGTATGTGCAAAGCATTGTGAAAATATCTCAAATAATAAAGTTATTGTAGAGCTGTGAAATCGCTTCAATCATTTGTAATAACCCTATACGATGAATCCCTCCTAAGGGTCCCCAGGCGCATTTTTCCTGGTTTTCCGACAGGAGTGCGTAATTTCGATTCTGCAATGCGTGGCTCGACTCAGCCCAAAGACCTACTGCTCATCACTCCTTTCATGCGACTTCCGACGCCAACAGAAAAAGTCGGTTTGTTTCCTGATACAGAGTAGTCTTGTCCAACCCTCATTTTATTGACATATATTAACAGGGACAGTAAAACATGAAGAACAACAAGTAGTCTAGCAGCGACTGAGCAGCGCCGCTGCGTCGTGGTAACAGCGAGCGCCGATCGGGGCGGTGCTGTCGCTGCCGTAGTACTGGTTACACTTTGTGTTTTACTGGCATATGTTCGGATACGCTAATGATTAGCGTTTCAGTTGTACCGTACGAAGTGGGTAGGAAGGAGGGCATCTACATTCTCTATATGAGGAAAGACACCGTAACAGGTATCACATTCGAATGTTGGTTGTTTGACTCTCAAACCATGTACAGGAAGGAAAGACGTCTACTAAGACGTAATGGAATTCGACAGCGGGAGAATCGTGGCATAACAACACAGCGTTTGTCGCGGTGGTTGCAGATCCACAGCTGTCATGTGAATATCAAACCGACAGGTTGAGGACAGCTACACTTGTTGGCATCAACAGCTCCACGCGACTAATGCCTGAGGACGGGGTGGCGGCGCTGTAAGGGACACACGTATCGTCCCCTCACTGACACAGGATCGTACCTCGAGTCAGGATTGCAGCATGACAAGTAGCGAAACGGACAGTTAGATTTCACTTTTTTTTTACACATATACATTTGTTTTTATTGACAGTCCATCACCTAGCTATCTAAATGGATGCTTTTTTTACAATTTTGTAACATATTCTACAAAAGAAATTTGTATTACTTTTCTTTAAACTATCTGGTACATTCTTATGACCTCAACAAAGAAACAAAAGCTTAAAAATAAGCGTAGACTGAGAAGTTCGAGGCATCTGACTTACGATTATTTGCTTTGAAAGGAAAAAAATAGAAGAATATAGGATAGAATGTGTAAGGTTCCTAGAACGTACCAGTGAAGTAGTAGACACCTACCCAATAGTCTCCGCGTGTCATACTGATTTCTGATCATAGTGAATGACATACAAGCAATAATCTCCAAATTAAAACGGAGTCGCTGCCTTAAATTTGACTGCTGTGCTATTTTCATCGAATTTCTATTCTACTGCAATCCAGTTTCCAATTTCTCGTGTTGTTCTGTGTGTGTGGTTAAGGAACTTTATTTCTGCCCGCGTTGGGTTTATCGAGCCTGCCGCTCGCGTATCCCGGCCTAGACGGGTACAGATGTGGCCTCTGCATCTATGACCTACTTAGTTCTGGCGATACTGCTAACATACTGCAGCGACTACGGATTTAACGTTTCTGCTTTGGGCCCAGACAAACACACGGACAGCGCAGCGAAGTCCCCACCCTTCGGACTATCAAAACGGCGGCCATTGCTGCGGCTAAGTTTGATGTGACAAACAGAGAAATGTGGCGGGACAATGGTGGTCTAAGGACAGCGTCTGACACGTGAGAGGCACCACGTACTATTTTCAGCCGAGCTGTGTACCTGCATGCGGCATCCACCGAGAAAAAACCGTGCCCGGTCGCCTTTTGCATCGTCATATAGACCCAGTACTTGTAATGGTGACTGGTTCCATTGGGTATGCAGCTTTATAACCTGTCGTTGGCATACCTGCTTATTTGGACATGAAGCTTTAGACTTCTGACGTCTTCAGACTGCTGGCTGTACGCTACTTACGAGGTCTCTGTGACATCTTTCAACAATATAACGCAAGACCGATGTTGCCCGTTCTGTCCAGTTCAGAGGTTGTTCGACTGTTGCGCTAGTCAGCACATTCTTAAGATCCTTCACTCACAGAAAACATCTGGACATAGGCTGGTGAGAGACTGGCATGCAGCCATTCACCAACCACTTCGATTATTGAACTCCTGCCAAGATATAATGCAGCATGGAATGTCGTACCCTTATCTGCCATCCAAGTTCAGTTTGACTCGATGCCCAGCCAGGATAAATCAATTACTGCCGCGAGAAGTGGAAAGCATGTACACTAAATTTCGTACCCTGTTTAGCCCTATATCAAATACAAATGTAATCGTGTATTCCTCCTACTATGCTGTACACAAACAACAAGTAAAGTATAGTTATTGACCATCGTTTGATGTTATAAAGTTAATGGCCAGCTGTGCACATCAAGAAAAGCAAAGGACCGAACTCAGAACACTTTGCAACGCCCCTTCTTAACATGATCCTAGTCACATTCAACTCATATATATAGTAAGATGGTATCTGTTCTTTCAGACATGTCCGAAAGAACAGATACCATCGGTGACCATGCAGCTCGTTAGAATGAGATTACAATGAAATGAACACCATTAGCTGCTTACAAACGTTGACTTACGTCAACGGGGACAGATGAAAATGTGTGCCCTGACCAGGACTCGAGCCCAGGATCTCCTTCTTACATGGCAGACGCTCTATCCATGTGAGCCACGGAGAACATAGAGGATAGCGCGAGTGCAGGGATTTATCTCTGGCCCGCCAACCGCGAAACCCATATTCTCAACGTATTGTCCAGCACTACATCCGTAGTGCCCCCGCCCCTTATACTCATTACTCGCGGCGCGTTGCCGATTCCCGTAAGAGTTCGCGCACTGTTTGTGCATCTGCACAGAAGAAGAAGATGGTCAAGTGGCCGGTGAGCCTTAACTATATATATATACTAAGATGATATCTGTTCTTTCGCCCATGTCCGATACCATCTTAGTATATATATAGTTAAGGCCAACCAGCCACTTGACTATCTTCTTCTTCCGTGCGAATGCACAAACAGTGCCCAACTCTTACGGGAATCGGCAACGCGCCGCGAGTAATGAGTATAATGGGCGGGGGCACTACGGATGTAGTGCGGGACAATACGTTGAGAATGTGGGTTTCGCGGGAGGCGTGCGAGAGATAAATCCCTGCAGTCGCGCTGTCCTCTGTGTCCTCGGTGGCTCGGATGGATAGAGCGTCTGCCATGTAAGCAGGAGATCCCGGATTCGAGTCCCGCTCGGGGCACACATCTTCATCTGTCCCCGTTGACGTACGTCAACGCCTGTAAGCAGCTAAGGGTGTTCATTTCATTGTAATTACATTCAACTCACCTCCCCATTTATCGACCCCGAATGATAACCTGCTTCGTATTTATACAGAATGTTACAAAATTCTCTTTCTAATTAATCTCAAGCTTGGTTAAACCTACTTGTATACTGTTGTAATTTGGCAAGACAGCCAAGCCACTAGGAGGTAGCCGAAAGGCACGCGTTTATGCTCACGCAGGCTGGCGTGAGGTCTGGAACAGTTAAAGGAGTTGAGTCTAGTACAAAAAGGTACGGAGCTTCAGGAATACTTAACTTTAATCCATAATTGGTGAACATCGGTCTGACGGTACATGCAAGATAAATAGCAAATGATAATGGCGCCTTGCTAGGTCGTAGCAAATGACGTAGCTGAAGGCTATGCTAACTATCGTCTCGGCAAATGAGAGCGTAATTTGTCACTGAACCATCGCTAGCAAAGTCGGCTGTACAACTGGGGCGAGTGCTAGGAAGTGTCTAGACCTGCCGTGTGGCGGCGCTCGGTCTGCAATCACTGACAGTGGCGACACGCGGGTCCGACATATACTAACGGACCGCGGCCGATTTAAAGGCTACCACCTAGCAAGTGTGGTGTCTGGCGGTGACACCACATATATCAGCCTACCTGTTCCCGCATGTATTACTGTTGTCCCGTCAGAAACGTTACAATCCCTCTGAGAACAATGAAGACCGTCACGGTGAGAGACGGAAGTGATAATCAATGCTCCCGCGGTCGCCACGGCCACCGCCACCGCCACCGCCACCGCCATCGACTGCCCCCGATCGTAGCTAGGGGGGGTACCGCCGGCGGACCAATGCCATTAAAGCTGCAGCGGCGCGACGTGTCCCCAGTCAGCGGTGAGTGGCAGCCGGCGGTCGATGCGTTTGTCACAGCGCGGCCAACTTACGTCGCCTCAATTATTCACGCGCCGGCGCTGGCGTGATCGCCCCGCGTCTCTGCAATATTCTCGTCACCGGGGCAGCCCCGTTCCGTCTTCCGAGTGGGCGTGCCCAAACGTCTCCTGACAGGCCACGAGCCACAGCGCTCATTAACTTCGTAGCAGGCAACCAATATGGCAATTAGAGATCGAACACAGGTCTGTGTCCAAAGCTGTGTAGGGGTTTGTCACTGTCACACGACAGAACACAGCCAATACGGCAGTGGAGTGTGCCGAGCTCAGATCTACATCTACATCTACATTTATACTCCGCAAGCCACCCAATGGTGTGTGGCGGAGGGCACTTTACGTGCCACTGTCATTACCTCCCTTTCCTGTTCCAGTCGCGTATGGTTCGCGGGATGAACGACTGTCTGAAAGCCTCCGTGCGCACTCTAACCTCTCTAATTTTACATTCGTGATCTCCTCGGGAGGTATAAGTAGGGGGAAGCAATATATTCGATACCTCATCCAGAAACGCATCCTCTCGAAACCTGGCGAGCAAGCTACACCGCGATGCAGAGTGCCTCTCTTGCAGAGTCTGCCACTTGAGTTTGTTAAACATCTCCGTAACGGTATCACGGTTACCAAATAACCCTGTGACGAAACGCGCCGCTCTTCTTTGGATCTTCTCTATCTCCTCCGTCAACCCGATCTGGTACGGATCCCACACTCATGAGCAATACTCAAGTATAGGTCGAACGAGTGTTTTGTAAGCCACCTCCTTTGTTGAAGGACTACATTTCCTAAGGACTCACCCAATGAATCTAAACCTGGTACCCGCCTTACCAACAATTAATTTTATATGATCATTCCACTTCAAATCGTTCCGCACGCATACTCCCAGATATTTTACAGAAGTAACTGCTACCAGTGTTTGTTCCGCTATCATATAATCATACAATAAAGGATCCTTCTTTCTATGTATTCGCAATACATTACATTTGTCTATGTTAAGGGTCAGTTGCCATTCAGTGCACCAAGTGCCTATCCGCTGCAGATCTTCCTGCATTTCGCTACATTTTTCTAATGCTGCAACTTCTCTGTATACTACAGCATCATCCGCGAAAAGCCGCATGGGACTTCCGACACTATCTACTAGGTCATTTATATATATTGTGAAAAACAATGGTCCCATAACACTCCCCTGTGGCACGCCAGAAGTTACTTTAACGTCTGTAGACGTCTCTCCATTGATAACAACATGCTGTGTTCTGTTTGCTAAAAACTCTTCAATCCAGCCACACAGCTGGTCTGATATTCCGTAGGCTCTTACTTTGTTTATCAGGCGACAGTGCGGAACTGGATCGAACGCCATCCGGAAGTCAAGAAAAATAGCATCTACCTGGGAGCCTGTATCTAATATTTTCTGGGTCTCATGAACAAATAAAGCGAGTTGGGTCTCACACGATCGCTGTTTCCGGAATCCATGTTGATTCCTACGTAGTAGATTCTGGGTTTCCAAAAACGACATGATACTCGAGCAAAAACATGTTCTAAAATTCTACAACAGATCGACGTCAGAGATATAGGTCTATAGTTTTGCGCATCTGCTCGACGTCCCTTCTTGAAGACTGGGACTACCTGTGCTCTTTTCCAATCATTTGGAACCTTCCGTTCTTCTAGAGACTGTGCCTAAATCTGAATCGACGTTAACTCGGACGTTTTCTGGAAACGAGTCACACTTGTCGGAGACGGTCGATGCAGAAACTGCAAATTGACCCATAACACAGGCAAATGTAACCCATAGTGCAAAAAATAATCGGAAAGAGTCTTCATCGTTTAGTTACACATTTGCGGTGCAATAACCAAATGCAGTATAATCCATCATGCATGTGATTTAAAGTTGAACAATAGTAAAAAGCGAATCGCAGGAAAGCCAGATGACTGACAGATTTATTGCAAAGATCCACAGACGCTAATTGCAGAGGTTTCTGACGAAAAATTAGAGGTTGACAGCTGCAAATTCGGTATAGAACTGAATGTTGCACACGCGACCTCTGTCACCAAGAAAACAACATCGAGGTAGATCCATAAGCAGGGAAATGCTGGGCGACCTGAAATTCCAAAACCAGTCATCAGCGGTGTAAATGCCCGTAACAGCTGTGGCCGAGCGGTTCTAGGCGCTTCGGTAGGGAACCGCGCGACCGCTACGGCCGCAAGTTCGAATCCTGCCTCGGGGATGGATGTATGTGATGTCCTTAGATTACTTAGGTTTAAGTAGTTCTACACCATTGGCCATTAAAATTGCTACACCAAGTAGAATTGCAGATGATAAACGAGTATTCATTGGATAAAAATATAATACTAGAACTGACATGTGATTACATTTTCACGCAATTTCGGTGCATAGATCCTGAGAAATCAGTACCCAGAACAACCACCTCTGGCCGTAATAACGGCCTTGATACGCCTCGGCGTTGAGTCAAACAGAGCTTGGATGGCGTGTACAGGTACAGCTGCCCATGCAGCTTCAACACGATACCACAGTTCATCAAGAGTAGTGACTGGCGTATTGTGACGAGCCAGTTAGTCGGCCACCATCGACCAGACCTTTTCAATTGGGGAGAGATCTGGAGAATGTGCTGTCCATGACAGCAGTCGAACATTTTCTGTATCCAGAAAAGCCCGTACAGGACCTGCAACATGCGGTCGTGCATTATCCTGCTGAAATGTAGGGTTTCGCAGGGTTCGAATGAAGGCTAGAGCCACAGGTCGTAACACATTTGAAATGTAACGTCCACTGTTCAAAGTGCCGTCAATGCGAACAAGAGGTGACCGAGACGTGTAACCAATGGCACCCCATACCATCACGCTGGGTGATACGCCAGTATGGCGATGACGAATACACGCTTCCATTGTGCGTTCACCGCGATGTTGCCAAACACGGGTGCGACCATCATTATGCTGTAAACACAACCTGGATTCATCCGAAAAAATGACGTTTTGCCATTTGTGCACGCAGGTTCGTCGTTGAGTAAACCATCGCAGGCGCTCCTGTCTGTTCAAAATGGTTTAAATGGCTCAGAGCACTATGGGACTCAACTTCTGAGGTCATTAGTCATTAGAACTTAGAACTAGTTAAACCTAACTAACCTAAGGACATCACACACATCCATGCCCGAGGCATGATTCGAACCTGCGACCGTAGTGGTCTCGCGGTTCCAGGCTGCAGCGCCTAGAACCGCACGGCCACTTCGACCGGCGCTCCTGTCTGTGATGCAGCGTCAAGGGTAACCGCAGCCATGGTCTCCGAGTTAATATTCCATGCTGCTGCAAACGTCGTCGAACTGTTCGTGCAGATGGTTGTTGCCTTGCAAACGTCTGTTGACTCAAGGATCGAGACGTGGCTACTATCCGTTACAGCCACGCGGACAAGATACCTGTCATCTCGGCTGCTAGTGATACGAGGCCGTTTGGATCCAGCACGGCGTTCCGTATTACCATCCTGAACCCACCGATTCCATATTCCGCTAACAGTCATTGGATCCCGACCAACGCGAGCAGCAATGTCGCGATACGATAAACCGCAATCGCGATAGGCTACAATCCGACCTTTATCAAAGTCGGAAACGTGATGGTACACATTTCTCCTCCTTACACAAGGCACCACAACAACGTTTCACCAGGCAACGCCTGTCAACTGCAGTTTGTGTGTGAGAAATCGGTTGGAAACTTACCTCATGTCAGCATGTAGTAGGTGTCGCCACCGGCGCCAACCTTGTGTGAATGCTCTGAAAAGCTAATCATTTGCATATCACAGCATCTTCTTCCTGTCGGTTAAATTTCGCGTCTGTAGCACGTCATATTTGTGGTGTAGCAATTGTAATGGCCAGTAGAGTAAGTTCTAGTGGCTGATGACCTCAGATGTTAATTCCCATAGTGCTCAGTGCCATTTTTTTGAGATCACATTACTGCCAAAGATTGCGTCATCATGTTGGCTGATCGGACCCACCCCATGGTCAAATGTATGTTTCCCAGTGACGATGCAGTGTTCAGAGACGACAGCGTCCCTGTTCACACAGTTCGGATCGTCCTGGACAAGTTATGTGAATACGAGGACAAACTGTCACATGTCCCCAGGCCACCACCGTCACGACCTTTGTGACCTACTTTGAAGATAAGAGTGCGTGATTGCTATCCATCATAGTTACCTGAACTTGCCACTATTTTGTAGAAAGAGTGGTAAAAGACTACCTTGAAGACCATACAGGACCTGAATTTATACATTCCAAGACGATTGGAAGCTGTTCTGAATGCCAACTGGTTTTCTACACCGTATTAGACATGGTAATGTGTTGCGTTTATGGTGTGCCCACATTGTTGTTTAGCCCCTGTATCTTGTAAAAAGACAGTGAAGGCAAAATCATAGAGAAGATCCAAAGAAGAGCGGCGCGTTTCGTCACAGGGTTATTTGGTAACCGTGATAGCATTACGGAGATGTTTAGCAAACTCAAGTGGCAGACTCTGCAAGAGAGGCGCTCTGCATCGCGGTGTACCTTGCTGCTGTCCAGGTTTCGAGAGGGTGTTTTTCTGGATGAGGTATCGAGTATATTGCTTCCCCCTACTTATACCTCCCGAGGAGATCACGAACGTAAAATTAGAGAGATTCGAGAGCGCACGGATGCTTTCCAGCAGTCGTTCTTCCCGCGAACCATACGCGACTGGAACAGGACAGGGAGGTAATGACAGGGGCACGTAAGTACCCTCCGCCACACACCGTTTGGTCGCTTTCGGAGTATAAATGTAGATGTAGAGATTCCACCTCATACGAAGGACTGCCAAAATTAGTTCTTCCCACGCACTTTTTTTGACTGTACCAGGCAATGGGGTCCGGTACACTAGTACACGGAGCACCCTCCGCCACACACCGTAAAGTGGCTTTCGGAGAAAAGACACAGATGTATTTGCAACGCTCCTGGGAGCAGTCTTTGCCGGCCGTTGTGGCCGAGCGGTTCTCGTCGCTTCAGTCTGGAACCGCGCCACCGCTACGGACGCAGGTTTGAATTCTGTCTCGGGCATGGATGCGTGTGATGTCCTTAGGTTAGTTGGGCTTAAGTAGTTCTAGGTTCTAGGAGATTGATGACCTCAGCAGTTAAGTCCCGTAGTGCTCAGAGACATTTGAACCATTTGGAGTAGGGATGTTTCCAGAATGAGATTTTCACTCTGGATCGGAGTGTGCGCTGATATGAAACTTCCTGGCACTTCTAGAGCACTTGCCCGCGAAAGACCAAGGTCCTGAGTTCGAGTTTCGGCCCGGCACACAGTTTTAATCTGCCAGAAGTTTCATTTGGAGTAGGGTTTGGAGAGGGCGCCCATGGGAGTCGTGAGCGACACTACCATCTCAAGGCAGCAGCAGCTGCTGAAGCATTTTTAATGGGACTAGATTCCGGTATAATAGTATCTACAATGGACATTTGGAGTCGAGTACCCATAAAAAGATCATTGCTCAAAGCGGTACATCTTCAGTGGGACAAACAACACAGAAACTGGACAGTGGTCCGATCAGTCACGATATTGCCTCTTTCTCGAAACACGCATAGCGTCGAGTGGGCCAGTGATGCGTTTAACCCGCTGTGTGTTGGATGTGTAGTTTGGACTGGAGATGTTTCCGTGATATTTTGAGGGTGTTTTTCATGCTATGGTTTCGGCTCACTCAATCAGGCTACCGTGAACTTGAACAACTATGGTTATTTGAACGTTCTCAGTGGCCATCATCTTCATGATGATTATCCTGGCCATTCCCGTTTTCCAACCCCACAATTTCCATTTTCGCAAGGCTGCACCAGCACATGTTCCTTGTCTGACAAACACTCGGCCACCTTAACGCACTTCCAGTGATCAACTACATCACCCGTCCTTAAATGCATGGAAAAGACCTGGAACTACTGGGATCCGGAGCAGCCAACAGTCTGAATTTTGGTGGTTTTATAGTATCTAATTATCAATGAATGGCTTCGGCTGGATATAATGCACCTTAATAAACTTGTAAACTCTAAATAATGTGTTACACAGTATTAGCGTGATTAATTCTATGGTGGTCAATGTTTGTCCGGTGTACTAAATAGGTGAAAGGTAACATATTTTTCCTATCCTGAGCGTTTTTTCTACATATAATGTTAACTCTGGCTCGTAGTCCAACAAATCTTTCACTTACGCCCCAGGTGAGTTTCGATGTGAAGCGGCATCGTATCCCCACGGCGGCCCGCCCCAGATTAAGATGCATGGATGTCGTCCGCAGATCACAGGGATGATTTCCATAAATATAGAAATAACTGCTGATTGCATGTGCCTGGCTTCTATAGAGCTTTGAACTTCGGATTCGACTTGTATCATGCCACAACAACACGCTCGTCCTCTTACTCTGTGATTCTTAAGATGGCTAAACCATTACTGTAACACCTTCTAAAATACTATACTACAAATCTTGGTGAGTCGCCAAACTTGTTCTGTTGCTTTGTTCAGTGCCACGTAGTGAGGACATTACATACGTTGCTGCCATTCACAGACGTTGTCAAGATGAGTTGGCGCTACGTTCCTATCGATCTTGCTGCCGATTAAATATCACATACTGCATACTAAGACAATCGTTATTAAATTCTGAGAACTCTATTAGCACAGGTCAATATTCACTTACAACCGTTCTGTTATATGCTACAAAATTAATTCAAAAATAATTGGACTTTGTTATTCATTATCTGTCATGTTATTTTCCAAATTTCAATTGAGTCACATGTTCATGGAAATCTATTTCCGACGATATAGGTCGGTATACACTACGTACATCTAATTACAGATATAATTAAGAAGTGTTACACCTAGCTTTACATTACTGTACTCCGCGATTTTATGAATATGCAACAGGTCGGTTTTTTTGAATTTTTGGTAGAATTTACTTCCTACAGTATTAACTACTCTAAAAGCGACTACAGGTTCGCCCCCTACCAGATGGAAGTATTACAGGACCATTATCTGGATCATATGCAGCCAGACGCTGCGGTTGTGGTACTGGGGGAAATGACGTAAATTAGTCAATGAGAGCGAGAAGCTTATAAAAGAGAAGGTTATTATACTTTGGGAACTGGAATTACACTGTCTCGTGGTATCCAGGGCGAATGTACATTGTGCAGGTTATAGACACATACACAAGTTATACAGCTGAATTTGGCAACCCGCTGATTCAGATTTAGGTAATCACTGAACTAAGTACACAAATCTAATTATGACAGATATAACACTTTGCGATCTGTGACAGACCACGCTTTTTCTCCATATACATAAACGATTTCTCAAATAGTGTGAGCTGTAATCTACGACTGTTTTACGATGACGCTGTGATGTAGGGAGGCTGTCATCGTTGAGTGACGATACACAGATACTGGATGACACACCAAATTTCTATCTGGTGCGGTGACTAGTAGCTTGCTCTAAATGTGAAGAAATGGAAGTTAATGCGGATGGGTAGGGAAAAAATCCCTTAATGTTCGAATACAGTACTACTGATATGCTGTATGACGCAGTAATGTCGATTAAATATCTAGGCGTAACGTTCCAAAGCGATATGAAATGGAACGAGTAGTAACATTTTTAGCAGGGAAGAACTTCAGGTTACTGGGAGAATTCAGGGAAAATATAGCTTACCTATTACGGAGACCTCTTGTAAAACACCAGTGCGACCCATTCTTGAGTACTGGTTGAGTGTTTGGAACCCCACCAGATCGGATTAAAGGAAGACATTGCAGCAATTTAGCAGCGTGCTGCTCGGTTTGTTAGCGGTGGGTTCGATCAACACGCCAGTATTACGAAGATATTCCATGAAATCAAATGGGAATCATGAAGGGAATATGCGAAACACTATTCAGTAAACTTTAGAAACTCTGCACTTTTGACTTACTGCAGAGCAATTCTACTGCTAACAACGGATATTTCGCGTAAGTACCCTGAAGACACGGCAAGAGAAGTTAGGGCTAGTAAGGAAACATAAAGACCGTTGCTACCTCGCTCCATTTGCGAGTGGATTGAGACAGAGAATGACTAGCAATAGTGAACGGTACGCTCAGCCTTGCACCGTGAGGTGGCTGGCGGAGCATGTTTGTAGATGTAGATGGGATAATCAGAAAGTCTATAGATCCTACACAAACAAGACAGATATTATTGCTGTGCGTCAACAACAGCGGAAGATATTCATTATATTTCAGTTAAAGTAGACTTTAAATTCTAAGACAACGATTTAGTAATCTCTTATCACGTCTAATGTTTTAACGTGTGTATTTGCCTACGAAATATTATAAACCTATGATATGAAACACATGGTAGTCGGAAAACTCATGTCACCATTTGATTTGGCACTCCTACCTACGAAATGTGATGGGCTGCCTCATCAATATACAAGTTGTTTTAAGTATTACTTAACGTAGTGGAAAAGAGAACAGTGTCATGTTGCTGAACATTAAATAGCTCTAGCTGTAAATGCTATTACAGAGACGACTAGAATTTGTTGTTATTAATACTACGCGTGTCACGGCTTTCTAAACCATGATTATCTCTGTCTCTCCTCCGCGCTCTCTCTCTCTCTCTCTCTCTCTCTCTCTACTTGGTGCATTTGGTCGGTTTGAAATGTCCGCTACGAATAGCGCCTGTTGTATTAAGAGCAGCCTGACCCGCAACGCATCCCACTGTGCCTCCGACAGCCGCTTGGGTGCAGCACTGCGGCATCGCTTCGATGCGCTAGTATCGCCTGCCGGCGGTTAGATGGCGGGACGGTCGAACCCAAGTTTGCTCAAGCTAAAAATCCGTCTGGCTACATCAAAAATGGATTAGCACAACAAATACGGCAAAGCAGAAGGTAGTAGTATCTTCAGTGAATGATTATCTTCGGAGTATGATTTACGCTATATTTTTTCGATGTGTGGCCTGCGATGGATGTAAGAAAAGCAAAGCATGTTTCTCCTGAAATTACACGAGAGATGTCATAAAAAAATGATTATTTTTCCCAATCATGTTGAAATAAGATTCTATGTTTACTTTCCATGATTAGCGTCACCAATCCATTTTTGAAATAATAAGAACTTCTGTAGACACAGCTCTACATTATAATATTATTTTATCCCCCATTTCACTTTGTATTTGTCAGTGGCATCATCTGTTCTGAATGAAGCCTGCTGACGAAGTCAAACTGAAAAGTCGCTAAGTTCCAATTACACAGTATCAGACGGCAAACTCTTTTACAGGAAGACATTAACATCTGCAATTAAGACCACAAATTATACAAATACCAAGTGGAAACAATTATAGATTAGTGCCTGAAATTTTAGACACGTAGCCTAATCTTCAGTTACCACATTCTGCTGTTCTGCGAAAACACTAACTTGCGGTTTAAGAGAGTAGTCCCTGCATGAAGCAGAGTTACAGCGAGTTGACAGAGATTTGCTATACGACGGCAACGACTACATTTTACTGTGGTCGATAGCGATTATGGAAACTGATGACTACACCACGTCATACTTCGGACTCTAATCTGATACATGAAATACGCTTTTTGGTGATTTATTTTTCAAACACGATCGACAGTTTTTCGTGTGGCGTGGAACAGCTACAGTTTCCTTTATTCTAACATTAAAAATTACGGTCATATAAATATTTACGTGTTTTTATCTACCTTTAATATCTTGATTTAAGCAAATTCTGAAAGTTTGTTTTATTTGCAAACAAATATTTCTACACATGTAATTTTTTCCTGCTTTGACGTTTGAATAAAACTAGAACGTAAACTTTAATGCACATAGTGTGACGCTAAGATATCATCTGCAGATACATAGAAATGTTCACATGCATTTATGCGTAGTCACAGATTGCTTTTGTGAGCATTTGCGTTGAAGATACTTTTAAATGTGTGCAGTTAACCTTCTTTATCCTAGGTCTAATATGATGGACAGAGGCAAATATAAAGAGTTACTAGATGACTTGCTACACTTGCTAGATGACTAAATTTCCGAATTCCATCGAAAAAAATTCGGGGATCGTTCAGGGACAGCTTCTCATCGTTTTTCCCTAACGGACGCGTGGTCTCCAAAGCCTCGTTACAGAATCATCATGTAACAATATTTTGTTCGGTTTCTCACGTCGGTTACTTTTGCTTTTGTGCAAACGGCGAAAAAATTCTCTCTTTTTGACTAATACCTTACTGCTTCCCTTTTCACTGTAAGATACTGCAATAAATATCTGCACTTCCAAGTGAGTGAATGACTGCACTATTAAACTTTTCTGAAATCCTAGTAAAGTTCTATATCATGTTTCTTCCTTATCGTTTCACAATTCTGTAAAGTGTGTAAATTGTATATAACAACTCTAATATGCACGCCAACATTCCTTACGTAATGCATAAAACCATCAAAAGAGTTATGTATTAGCCACATTGGCAGAATGCTGCGCATGTGGTTCAATATGTGGCAGCACGTGCGCTACCTAAATAAATGTTGGCAGTTTGAACGAGATACAGAGAGTATTACGGAAAGTGACGGACAATGTCAACATTTGTTAGGATGACGATCAGTGAACATGTACGGACAAATTAAATTGTTACTTGTGTAATATGTTTTATACCACAGCTCCTTTTCTGTGCGTTTACTGTACGAACATCGATGTACACCAAAAATTATCGTCAGTTCTCTGCAACTACGTCTCGATGCGTTTTGCTGTAAGTGCGTTCTTTAGGACATGGAGGTCAACTATTCCTACATTGCATCAGAACAGCATAACGATCAATATCACAACAATGTTCGGAGAAAAATTGTTTAAGTACAAAATTAATATGGGCAGGAGTCTTTTGAATGCCAAATATGTGAGTTTCTATAAATATGCACTAAGATGGTATACAAAATTAGCTTCAAAAACATTGCTTGAAAGTTAAAACAAAGTAGAAAGTAATAGGAATGAGAAGTTTATTTATCACTGGCACAGAGCTATAAAGACGATTTAACAGGGTCTGCCAACGAGTTCTACACCTAACATTTGAAGAAAGAATACGAAATGATGAGGAACCTTGTAAGTGCCTGATTCTTCATAGTAATAAATACTAAAATTAGAACATACTGGTTGGGTATTCAGCTGCCTCTAGTGATATATATATTGTCCACGACATCTTGGTAGGTGATTGTTGCAGTGTCTGTGTGTTTATGGGTTGCATTTTTTCATATGACTTGTCAATGGCAGCACGGCATCTCTCGCCGCAATTGTCACAAGTGCATCTGGCTGCTGTTGTATAGAGATATGCAAAATACCTAATTTTTAATTAGTTACTCCCTAATACCTCCCTAATGGATTACTTTAAAAATAATTGGTCTGTATTTAGTATTTTTTTAATACAATTTTTTATATGAGGAAGGGAAAACTGGTGTTTGTAACGTGTAGTGAAGGTAATAACGCCACCTTGAAATTCCCTTTCATTTATGACATCCAGCGTACGATGCATTAATCAAATATGAAAAATGCGTAATTTTAACCGATAATAGAAGTAATACACCGCAAATTAAGAAAAGTATGTAAAATTTAAGAATACAGTGAATTTCTAATTCAGTCACTTTCAAGTTCAGCACCGACATCTTTGCACAATGTATACAATCCTGATTTTTTTTTACAGATCAATTATCACATGTTTCATGATACCCTTTTGAACATATTTTGCACTGAATCCAATCTTTCAAATGATTCAAATGGCTCTGAGCACTATAGGACTTAACATCTGAGGTCATCAGTCCCCTAGAACTTAGAACTACTTAAATCTAACTAACCTAAGGACATCACACACATCCATGCCCGAGGCAGGATTCGAGCCTACGACCGTAGCAGTCGCGTGGTTCCTGACTGAAGCGCCTAGAACCTTTCGTCCAAAACGGCCGGCAACCCAATCTTTCTTGTTCCTTTTGTCTTAGAAGTAGCCGCCACAGTCACCACAGTTCTGATCGGCATTACAGGACTTGGAGTGTGCTTTGATTGAGGTTTTCTTGCCAGTATTTGCAAGATTCCACTTCGATGCTGCTGATTAATCAGTACTGAACAACTCTATTCAGAACTGTTGCTCTGGATTACGGTTTTCCTTCCATCCTTGCTCAACAAGTCTGGAAGAGCTCTGCATGGGATGTTAAATGTCCTTGAAGACTCCGCAACAGTAATTCACGATATGACTGGTCCAGTCGCCTTCCGTTGATCTTCATGAGTCCACTTTGCACGAATATTTTGACGGGACTTACCTATATCGATACCTGGAGGAGAAAAATACAGAAACGGCGTCTTTACCTACAGGTATCTCATGAAATTTTTTATCAAATGTACTGAAAATTATTCAAATAATTTAAAATCTATTTATATTCTTTAATACACAAAATAATGTATTTTAATCACAGTGTAATCGAACATTAAATGATAATGACGTTAAAACTTTATACGTACCTTCTTTAACTCACGGCAAATATTTAGTGTCAATAGAAAGCAAACTTTTAGCACGCGACCTCACTCTGACAGCTGTACAACTCATATTGAAGTTGCTGTTGCTGCAAAGACGCTATACGCATGCAGTGGAAGCTTCCCCCTTTGTTATTCGTTACTTACACGGGGCCGCCACAATCGGAATATTTCCAAACCTGCCATTAAACTGCACATGGCATTAAACCCTTCGCATCGTTACTACCTTCAGTTACTCTATCTGGACCTCGATATTCGGCTATGAGCCGGCCGCGGTGGCCGAGCGGTTCTATGCGCTTCAGTCCGGAACTGCGCAACTGCTACTGTTGCAGGTTCGAATCCTGCTTCGGGCATGGATGTGTGTGATGTCCTTAGATTAGTTAGGTTTAAGTAGTTCTAAGTTCTAGGGGACTGATGACCTCAGATATTAAATCCCATAGTGCTCAGAGCCACACCTTCTTCTACGTGAGATTGTTTAATGTTGTATTTACAATTATTTTCCAGTTATTGAGAGACTGGGTAACACATCGAGTCATAAAAATCCCTTAACACTACATGCTTTCTGTTTGCAGTATTTGTATTCAGCCCACTAATGGCCCCTTTTAAGTGGCTGGAACGCTTCGTGCAGCCTGTATGACAATCCACGTGGGCTGACTCACAGCAAGGAACTGAAAGGTAAAATTCCTTTCCAAACACTTAAGTTTTCAAGCTGAATTATTTGCAATAAGTTGGCTAAAATGTCCGATGAGATCTCGGGATTGCAGCCGGATCATGTTGACTTTTTGCCACTATATTTCGGCTGGCAATCGTCCAGCCATCTTCAGGTGAGTGTCCATCACTGGAGACTGCAAGTTCCCAGAGTCAACATTATAGCAAAAATTTGGCGCGAAAACGCATGCGCATTGGCCTCCCTCACAGGAGCGCCCTCTATCGAAATCCGCCCCCTCTGGAGCTACTGTTCTATCTGTGGCTCGCAGGCGCATGCGTAAAGGTGAAAACTGCATGTCCACCCTCTGTCGGAATGCGCGGATTTCGATAGAGGGCGCTCCTGTGACGGAGGCCAATGCGCATGCGGTTTCGCGCCAAATTATTGCTATAATGTTGACTCTGGGAACTTGCAGTCTCCAGTGATGGACACTCACCTGAAGATGGCTGGACGACTGGCAGGCGAAATATCGTGGCAAGAAGTGAACATGATCCGGCTGCAATCCCGAAATCTCATCGAACATTCAATACGCCGGGAAAAATTCAAGAATCACAGTTGGCTAAAATGTTTGTAAATTTATGCATGCTGTAATTCAGGAGACATGATGTCACAGAGACAGCTGCGCGAAAATTAAACCGCATTAGCTACAGGTGAAATAAGTGTACTAATTTGTGGGACATTTCTTAAAATTATATGAAATATACGTAACATGTGCATACTCTAGCAAAGATGTGAGGAAAAAGCTCCAACTTAACTCCTGGACCGATTTCAGCCTATCTTGATACACATGGTATTTTCTATCTGGAAAGAAGTACTGCAGGGGTACGAAACAGCAGTCTCCTGTTGCGGTGGGGATAATAACGGGAGAGAACGGGGAGGAAGAAACGGACAGGCAGAGAAGATGAAGACACGGGCACGGGAACAGATAGGGAGGAGGGCTGGGGAGATGGAGAGAGTGAGCGCAAGAGGGAAGTGGACTGAGAAAGGGAAGAGAAGGAGATGGACAAAGAGTCGAGCAGACAAAGGACAGAGGAGGGAACAGACAGAGAGAGGGGGCAGAAGGACATGGACAGATAGATGAAAAAAAAAGGAATAAAGGGAGTGGGGAGGAGATAGATGGGCCAGGGGAGACGGGCTAATGGAATTCAGTTAAATACATACATAGTCCTTTTATATAAATTTCAATCGCTGCGTTGAATTATAATTTAATATACCATAAATGCCTAAAATTTCAACCGCTGCAATGTAACAGTGTAAGAGGTTTTCGTAAATTGTCTTTTCTGTGAAGTCACAACCCCGATGATCCTCCCCTTGGATCTACGATTGGAAATTCGCAGAATTCCCGTGGGCTGACGCTCGAGAATTCCAGGAAACCGCCGAAGATCGGTGCGAATGGACTTGGGATTCCCCTGGCGTGCGCGCGGTGACGGCCACAGTTAGTTCTGACGCTATTGGTCGAAATGGCGGGAATGACAATGAGTCGGCGGGACATTAGGGCACAATGCACCGACGGACAATGGAGTCGTTAGCGCGGAATGCGCCGCGATGGCGGCCGCTCGTTTTGTTAACCTCCCCGTGCCGCTGCCCGCCACTGTACACTTGTTCCCGCCGCTGCGGCTACCGGGCGCACATCAGCGTCCGGCAGAATACCTCGCGCGTTACTGGCCAGCGTCCACTGCAACACCTCGTGTGTAATGCGGGGTTGGCTCCTAGATCGCTGCTGCAATGTACGGAACGCTGTTCACGTCTGTTCCAGAATTAAAGAAGAAAGTGTATTTGCTAGAAACTCTGTACTTTAGAAAAGAGAGGAAGAGAGATCACAGAAATATATTTCTTCGTCCAACTACGAAAAATGAATGTACACTTACTTCCCAAGCTAGTTGACACTACGAGACACGGGGGATGGTGGAGGGTAAGGTGTATGAAAACCCCCACAAGCATCTATCTGCAACTGTTTACATTTTCATATGTACTGTGGAGGTGAAACATTGTAGCTACCGCTCACCTCGGCACCGAATACTACTTGGCGGCGCTGCAGGCACCTGACCCGGTATAGGAGGTATATTAGCGTAGTATAGACGAATCAGGATTCGTTACAGCCACGATATGGGCCGCCAATGAGGAAATCCTGTGACATCAGCGACTTTGACAAAGGACGGAATCTTATAAGAGTGTGTACATCGGAAATGGCGAAGGTGACCTGCTGTCCGAGTGCTAATGGCGTGAGCAACTGTAGAAAGAGAACCCACCTCGGCAGCCGAGGTGGCTAACAAAAGCTCGTGCGATGGCGTAAGGCCGGTCGTTGTGGCCGAGCGGTTCTAGGCGCTTCAGTCCGGAACCGCGTTCACCGAGGCTTTTTGCGGATGATGCTGTGGTATATCGAGAGGTTGTAAGAATGGAAAATTGTACTGAAATGCAGGATGATCTGCAGCGAATTGACACATGGTGCAGGGAATGGCAATTGAATCTCAATGTCGACAAGTGTAATGTGCTGCGTATACATAGAAAGAAAGATCCCCTATCATTTAGCTACAATATAGCAGGTCAGCAACTTGAAGCAGATTCTTCCATAAATTATCTGGGACTACGCATTAGGAGTGATTTAAAATGGAATTATCATATAAAGTTGATCGTCGGTAAAGCAGATGCCAGACTGAGATTCGTTGGAAGGATCCTAAGGAAATGCAATCCGAAAACAAAGGAAGTAGGTTACAGTACGCTTGTTCGCCCACTGCTTGAATATTGCTCACCAGTGTGGGATCCGTACCAGATAGGGTTGATAGAAGAGATAGAGAAGATCCAACGGAGAGCAGCGCGCTTCGTTACAGAATCATTTAGTAATCGCGAAAGCGTTATGGAGGTGATAGATAAACTCCAGTGGAAGACTCTGCAGGAGAGACGCTCAGTAGCTCGGTACGGGCTTTTGTTGAATTTTCGAGAACATACCTTCACCGAGGAGTCAAGCAGTATATTGCTCCCTCCTACGTATATCTCGCGAAGAGATCATGAGGATAAAATCAGAGAGATTAGAGCCCACATAGAGGCATACCGACAATCCTTCTTTCCACGAACAATACGAGACTGGAATAGAGGGGAGAACCGATAGAGGTACTCAATGTACCCTCCGCCACACACCGTCAGGTGGCTTGCGGAGAATGGATGTAGATGTAGATGCTGCTACGGGCGCAGGTTCGAAATTCTGCCTCGGGCATGGATGTGTGTGACCCTTAGGTTAGTTAGATTTAAGTAGTTCTAAGTGCAGGGGACCGATGACCTCAGATGTTAAGTCCCATAGTGCTTAGAGCCATTTGAATTTGATGGAGTAAGACTTTGACGTAAGCCGATTCGAACCCTGGTGGTGGATGAAATTTTCACTTCCAGTACTTGGCTGGCAACTAGAGTAGACGACTTCCTAGCGTAAAGTTGCTGCTCACTACTGTTTGTGCCAATGGCCTGGATCAGAGTCAAGACCTTGAAAGCAGTCTACTGGGGTACACTTACATGAGGCACCAGACTATTGTAATGTTACTAACGTAAACTAAAACGTATCTATTATATTGTAAACGATGTATGTCTCTGGTGGGCTCTATAATGCGGATCGCTGACTTCGCACAATCGCAGAGTGAAAGATACTGCTTCTGGTCTGAGATTGTAGTATTGGAGAAGAGAGCGCTTGGCGCATACCAGTCAGTGTGTTTCATTCTGTGACCGAAAGAGGAAGCAGTAGGCAGTTTTTGTCGTGTGATCTGTGAAGCCACCAAGTGTTGGATGATAATGAAGGAATTTTTTCATACCAATATTTTATAATACATCGCATGTAAAATTGGTAGTTGAAAATAATGAGTGATTTTATAATGGAATGTAAAATGAATTGATGAAATGAAAGTTTAATTGAGAAAAGAAAGGATTACTGGACTGATGTTAAAAAGAAGCTTCACGAGTACATGTATTATTGGAAATATAAATGTGCATGCAGAAGAATTCTCGCAGTTAAGATAAAGAAGTTAATTTTTTATTACTTTTCTTTTGCCAGTGCTTTAGTGTAAATGAGTTGGCTGATAATTGATAACAGTGGGTCCTATGTTGAGCAACTCCAGAAGTGCGTAAACAGATTTGATGTATAGGCTAGTTAGATATTCCCCTTTTGTAAGGTTTCTAAGATTTGTTAACACAGGTATACGTAACTTGAAGATTTGTCTTTATGCTTTTTAGGGATTTAGATAATACTTGCTGAACAAATCTCATTGTTTGTGACTATCTCCGCACAGAAGGGATGCAATTTTTCTGAGTAATGTAATTTCAGTTGTCAGATGTTTTGAAATGCCAAACGTAACGTCAAAGACAAATTCTCTATTGAAAAACTCAGTGTTAGCAATTCACCAAAATCACTACCAGCTCCCTCTCCAGATCATATGTTTTTACAGACATTGAATTTTTATGAAATATTTCCATTTATCAGCCAAAAGAATTTCATGAATATTTCAAAGTATTACAGCCAGCATTGCACACTGCTGAGCCTGTAGCTAGAATTTTTTTTTTTTTTTTCATGAGAGAGCAGAATATAACGCGTTCCATTGTTACTGCTTTAAAAGCAAGACAATTTTATTTATTTTCTACGTGCACAGGGACCAAAGTCATCAGTTTTGAACAGGGCCAGAAGATTCAGTACCTAAGGAGCTGAATGTATTTTGCAGTGATTGTATTTCTTTATTGGCATTGTGGGTTGCATTGCCCAATCAGTTCGTGTAAAGTTTTGCTAAAAATAACACAGATTAAGCACACCACTTGCAGTTACAACGCGCTACACGATAACTCCTAGTTCAGACATTCATTTATGTATTACAATCATTATAAGGAACATTACAACCTCACCATAATAGCTCATGAAGTGAGGGGGTATATGACGCTATTGATCTGTCCTTTGGATGGGGCCGTTAAATAAATACACATACAGCATTATTTTCACATATCGGCAAGAAGAAGAACCGATGTGTGGAGGATGAACACTCTTTCTGATAGGAGGATGAACCTGCCACGTGAGATATCACAGCCAACAGTGCGTTACGACGTTTACATTCATTTAGGGAAAGAAGCTGAATGGTGGTGAAACTACGAGTGCAGAACAAGGTACTGGACCTTTCCTGCTTTGGAAACCACAATCATGTAGCACTTTTTTAGAGATATTTCCGTAAATCACTTCTGTCTCTATGCTGTTCATTTTTGGATCACAAGCTACGACCAGCTTAGAGACAGAAGTGATGACACTTTCTGAAGGACCTGACCACCATTTTGCAGGGCAATGCCCTAGCACGTACAGTGCAAGTTGTTACTGATTTGTTTGACTGATGGGGCTGCTAAGTGCTATACCACCCACTGTACTCCCCTGACTTAAGCCCTCGTGAGTACAACTCGATTTCTAAACTGGAGGAAACACTTCACGATATTCGCTTCAGAACTACTACAAATCCGTCGGGCAATACACAGCGGCGCTCGAACTGTCAACACAACTGGCACTGCCAAGAGTATCCTACGACTTCCACATCTGTGGTAACGGGTTATGCACAATGCTGGTGACTACTTTGAAGGTCAGTAAAACTGTGAAACATGTATCTATTTTGTACGAGCTGTAAATAAATAGTTACCACTATTAAAGTTCCAATCCTCGTATTAAAATCATATCTTTCTCTTGTGAAAGAATTTTCTGTCTGCAGCGGAATGTGCACTGATAGGAATCTTCCTGCGAGATAAAAGCTGTGTGCCGAACCGGACCTCAAACCTCGATCCTTGGCCGGTGCTGTTACACAAGTTTGGTCCGGTACACAGTTTTAATCTACCATGAAGTTTCAAACCAGCATACACTCCACTGCAGAGCGAAAATTCTTTCTAGAAACAGTCCCCAGAATGTCCCTCTGACATTCACCCACAATATAATTTTCTCCAATTTGTGCCAGTCTCGCAACATGTGCAGGCGAACTTCTCTGCAGTTTGGAAGTTGGTAAAATAAGTACTTGCAGAGGTAAAGCTGTACCCAGTGAGAAGCCAGTTACCTTTGAGTGTGCTTGATTCGACGGAAAATGTCATGCACAAGGCTTGAGAAACTGAACGAGACTGATGAAGAACATTTGTCTACTTGCCACATTTGGTCAGTCTGTGACAGCTGCCTTCTCAGTAAGACCATTAGAGACCACAGCCGTATGCACTCGTTCGTTCCACAACTCGAACCACTTCCGAAAATCATTTTGCCTGTTGTTCAACGAGTGCTAATAGGCGTGTAGTAACCTGCTCAGTAAATGCTGCTAGTTAATTGAGGCTGAAAGCAGTCAGCAATACGGAATCATAAATAGTTCCTTACTGAAGAGGCATACTTTTTGTAGGTCAGTCAATGTACACTGTTGGTGGGGACTACATTAAGAGGATTTGTGCACAGCCATAGAATAGCTGCGAAACACTTAAACGCCAATTCTCTGCTGTCCAACTGGAGAAATGCTATTTGGCCCTGAGACCAGCGCAACGATTGCTATAGCATGACGACAAAAAAGATAAATTGTGAGACAGGAGTCTGGATTGACCCGTTATCTGCATAGAACCGAAAGCACAATAAAAGGTGTGTTCTGAGAGAAGTACTATGACCGGGAAGTACACCTTACGTTTGGAGAACATGAGGAGAGAGGAGAAAAGAAATTTTTTCGGAAGGCCCAGAATCGGCCGTTGAACTTACCTTGGTGCTCTCTGAATGTGATTACGGACGAGAGAAGAAGAATCTTGTGGAGGAACAAAAGCCCGGCGTCCAGGCGGCGGTCTCCTTTACGGCGCTGAGGCTTTCAACGCTCCGAGACTCTTCTTTACCTGAAGTCGTCGGCATTTCATGAAAGACATTCAGAAGCAGGCGGGTAGCCATTCATCCCTCAGAGGAGCCCCCGCTCCAGCCTCCTCTTCCAGAACATTGCTTCCTCCGACTCTTTCCTTTTGTGCCCCTTACTCCTACTTCCGGAACCATAAGCTTCCTACAGTGTTTCTCTCTACTTGTTTCCAAAAAAAAAAAAAAAAAAAAAAGTTTAATGTAAATTTGTGTGTCATAGCTACTTCTGAGTCGAACAGCAACAACTATTATGTTGGTTCATAAATTCGAAGCGTTTTTGTTTCGAATGTTGTTGTTCCGGTTGTTCAAAAATGGTTCTGAGCACTATGGGACTTAACTACTGAGGTCGTCAGTCCCCTAGAACTTAGAACTACTTAAACATAACTAACCTAAGGACATCACACACATCCATGCCCGAGGCAGGATTCGAACCTGCGACCGTAGCGGTCACGCGGTTCCAAACTGAAGCGCTTAGAACCGCACGGCCACACCGGCCGGCTGTGTTCCGGTTGTTTTAGGGCTCTCTATCTGTTGTCATCTTTTATCTGTAGTTCACATATTGCCATTTTGTCATTTGGAGATAGTGAGTGGAGCCATGAACGATAGAAAATGGAGTGCCAAATGAAGAAATCGGAACATTTCAGACATATTCTTCTCTTTGAGTTCTGCAGAGTGGTGACAGGAGCGCAGGCACGTACAAATATTTGCGCCTTTTGTGGGCGACAATGCCACTGGACAAAGCACCGAAAGAAATGGTTTTCTCTTTTTGAGGAGGATCGTTTTGACTTCAGGAAGACATTCGGGATATGACGAAGATCGTTTAAATGCATCAGTTCTCAATTATCCACGCTATTGTTCTCGAAAAGAATGGAAATGAGCGTATGGCATCGTTGGCCGGGAGGCCCCATCCGGGGAAGTTCGGTCACCAAGTGAAAGTCTTATTTCATTCGTCGCCACGCTGGGCGACTTGCGCGCCGGTGACGAGAATGAAATGGTGATGAGGACAACACAACACCCAATCCCCGAGCAGAGAAAATCTCCAACCCGGCCGGGAATCGTACCCTGGCCCGCTTGCATGGGAGCCTAATACGTTATCAGTTACCACCCAGCTGAGGAGGCGATCGTTGTTCTCGAGAACTGGAAAAAGTGATGATCATTCCAACATCGTGCGGCATTTGCATGCAGTGAGGAAGGTTCTAGAATCTCGTGTAGGGGTACTGCATTCTCCAAGGCAAAATCACAAAAATCGGCGGGTGGTCATAAGTGCATCTCTCCTCGTTTGTCATCAATTGGCTCATGAAAAATACCGTCCATTCCTATCCTGTACTGTTATTGCTGACGGGAAATGGTGTCTTTATGCTAAGGAAAAGACAGGAATGGTTTAGCCCGAACATAGTAGCAACTCCCCAAAATGTTATGCAACTGGGTATAACCATCCCTACAAACACTCAATAAGTTAATCGTCCTGCAGACGCAATCCAAGATCAACGACCAAGAAGACTACTTGAAATAATGGCACTCCACAATAAGGTCCGCCAGCATCCCGTTTTACTGACAAAAAACGCTGTATAGATGGGTGCGAGATGATTTTCCAAAGTCATTCCAAACCTACCTTATTAACCTGATCTCACGTCTTTAGATTTACACCTTTTCCTCTCTCTATCGAACAAGCTTCAAAGAACATCCATTCCGATTGAAAATACACTTAGGACATGGCTTACCGAGCTCTCCACCTGCAAACTATGTGATTTCTACAACCGCGGAATCGAACAGTTATCCAGCGCTGACAGACAGTTTGAAATAGTGAAGGAGAATATACACTACTGTCCATTAAAATTGCTACACCACGAAGATGACGTGCTACAGACGCGAAATTTTACCGACAGGTAGAAAATGCTGTGATATGCAAATGATTAGTTTTTCAGACCATTCACACAAGGTTGGCGCCGGTGACGACACCTTCAACGTGCTGACATGAGAAAAGTTTCCAACCGATTTCTCATACACAAACAGCAGTTGACCGGCATTGCCTGGTGAAACGTTGTTGTGATGCCTCGTCAAAGGAGGAGAAATGCGTACCATCACATTTTCGACTTTGATAAAGGTCGGATTGTAGCCTATCGCGATTGCGGTTTATCGTATCACGACATTGCTGCTCGCGTTCGTTGAGATCCAATGACTGTTAGCAGAATATGGAATCGTTGGGTTCAGGAGGGTAATACGGAACGCCGTGCTGGATCCCAACGGCCTCGTATCACTAGCAGTCGAGATGACAGGCATCTTATTCGCATGGCTGTAACGGATCGTGCAGCCACGTCTCGATCCCTGAGTCAACAGTTCGACGACGTTTTCAGCAGCATGGACTATCAGCCCGGAGACCGTGGCTGCTGTTACCCTTGACGCTGCATCACAGACAGGAGCGCCTGCGATGGTGCACTTAACGACGAACCTGGGAGCACGAATGGCGAAACGTAATTTTTTCGGATGAATCCAGGTTCTGTTTACAGCATCATGATGGTCGAATCCATGTTTGGCGACATCGCGGTGAACGCACATTGGTAGCGTGTATTCGTCATCGCCATACTGGCGTATCACCCGGCGCGATGGTATGGGGTGACATTGGTTACACGTCTCGAACACCTCTTGTTTGCATTGACGGCACTTTGAACAGTGGACGTTACACTTCAGATGTGTTACGACCCGTGGCTCTATCTTTCATTCGATCCCTGCGAAATACTACATTTCAGCTGGATAATACACGACCGAATGTTGCAGGTTCGGTACGGGCCTTTCTGGATACAGAAAATGTTCGACGGCTGCCCTGGCCAGCACATTCTCCAGTTCTCTCACCAATTGAAAACGTCTGGTCAGTGACGGCCGAGCAACTGGCTCATCACAGTACGCCAGTCACTACTCTTGAACTGTGGAACCATGTTGAAGCTGCATGGGCAGCTGTACCTGTACACGCCATCCTAGCTCTGTTTGACTCAATTTCCACGCGTATGAAGGCCGTTATTACGGCCAGAGATGGTTGTTTTGGGCACTGATTTCTCAGGATCTATGCACCCAAATTGCGTGAAAATGTAATCACATGTCAGTTCTAGTATAATATATTTGTCCAATGAATATCGGTTTATCATCTGCGTTTCTTCTTGGTGTAGCAATTTTAATGGCCAGTAGTGTATTATTGATGACTAAGGTCTCTGTTATTTGTATCTGTTGTGTTTAATAAACTGACAGAAGAACGCTAGGAGCTTATTTACCAATCTAATATCTGATTGTAATTCAGCAGGAGAAAACTTGCTTGTAAATTCTGTAACTTCCTGTGCTGCCCGACAGTTCAGATCAGGAACTGCAGCTAATTCCATGCATCGCTTGGACTGGTGGTGCATCATAATACGTTTTGTACGGCCAGATTGTGATACGTTAATCACACGAGTAATGGGATTCATACCTCGTTAACACTGTCAGTTCGTTAAACAGCACCAGCCACACACAGACGAGCAAAAGCTGCACGAAGCTACAATTAGCTGAAGAAGCGTAAAGCGTTCAACCAATTCAAACTTAATATTCTTTCTACCCAATTGATAGAAAACGCTAAGAAGTTTTGGTCTTACGTTAAATCAGTAAAATGATCGATGACCTGTGTCCAGCTACTCTTTGACCATAATGACAGTGATACGAAGATGACACAGAACAGGCCGAAATACTAAATGCCTTTTTCCAAAACTGTTCCGCAGAAGAAGGTCGCTGTGTAATGCCTCCTTAAAGTCGTCGCATGAATGGTGAAATGGCAGATTTCGAAATAAGTGAACGTCGGACAGAAAAGCAACGAAGTCGCTCAACAGATCAGAGATCATGGGATACCAGAACCATTCTATGTCAATATGCTAAAGGCTTGCCCCTCTTCCAGTAGCTGCGTACCGTATGTCTCTGGAGGAGCGACGAGTTGCTAATGATTGGAGAAAAAAGCATTCGTCATTCCCTTTTTCAAGAAGAATCGTCGAAAAGACGCACGAAACTATAAACTTATTATCTCTATGACACCTCTTGTGATAGTAAATCTCCTCTGAAATCAGCACGGATGTGAAAATAAGGGCCGTGTAGCAGCCAGCTCCCTCATTTCAGCCACAAGACCCAGAAAGCAGTAGACTCCGGCGCCTAGGTGGATAACACGTCCTTTGACTTCCGGACTGCATTCAATATAATTCCACACTGCCGCTTAATGAACAAAACACGAGCCTACGGAATATCAGTGTGACAAGACAGACGAGCTTTCAGCAGACAGAAAGCAAGATGTTATTCTCATTGGAGAGAAACCTTCAAAGATAACTTTGGGCGTACCCAAAGGTAGTGGTGTAGGTTGAAACGTCTCTGTGAAGTCCTTTCATAAGACGCTTGTCGAATTCGGTACAACTTATTCACTTTACTACCTGATTTTAGCTCAATTCATGAACTCTTCGAGAAAGACTGAGCACTCAAATAAGGCCTATTGAATATTATATGTGTGTTTTAATGTGGGGTTTCGGTTTTGTTTTGTGGGAAACGCTGAGTTGGTCAGCGTCTGATGGAAGCAGACGATGTTGCTTCTCGTTCAAAGGAGAGCACAGGATGACCAACTTAGGTTTCCAATACCTGAACAGAGAGACTTACTCATCTTAGTCGAAGGCTGTGTAGAAGGCTGTTTTTGTGTGTGAGGTTGGTGACGGAGGGCTTCCCCTCTGGTAGCTTCCGCTGCACGGGGAGCTAGCTAATCTCGAAAGAGGAAGCGGCACTCTTCGGTGAACGCTTGGTGAGTACGGAACGTAGCTCTTATGAGGGATTTCAGGTGTTAGGAGGCACGTTGAGTTAGGACTTCGTTATGTTTAACTGTTGAAATACTTCAGAACTTCAGCTTAACTGAAGCGTGTGACGTTATTTTTCGGAATGTGCCATAATTATATTGCTTTAAATAGGCGATTTTTGGGTGTTTAAGTTACAAGCGTGGAAGTTACTTTGATCATTTTGAACAGTGATGAAGTAGAATTTCAAACGGTAAATCTGATTAGGAAAAGCTGGTTAGGATCACTTCAGCCGTACGAGAGTGTAATACTGTGTCGAAGCGAGTATGATTTTTTAATGATTTTAATCTTATATTTTGTGCAAGTTGCTATTGTCTTCGTCTGTCGATTTTGTGCCACGTGTTTGGTAATCAATGACCCTTCTGGTCCACCACGGCACCGCAATAGGCTTTATTTTAACAGTTTGCTTGTTTAATGAGCTATAATTTCGGCAAGAATATCTGTTCTTTCATGCGTTTTCTACAAAGCAGCACAACAGTTTGATTCAGAATGTACCCCGTGCTCTAGTTCGGCCGTTTGCAAGCAGCAGACGCAGTTAGTATATTGAATAATTATCGCACAATCTCGTGCATTGGTTAAACCTCTATCCAGAATAGTGCATGCGTAGAATCGTAATGCGAATCTCACTGAGATATTTTTATGGTATGAATGCAAAGGAGATGATAGTATCATTGTCTCCCACCCCCGTTTTCTGTGTTTCTTCTTGCTGTAGTTAAATTGTGCTCTGTTACATTCTCACGTAATTCTTACTTAAATATTTCTAGTCAGGCATCAGTTATGTGTAGTTAGGATGTGCAACCAAATACTCAGATACAATAAATAATCTACTTGAAAGATAAATTCTGTGGTGTTGATCTTATCCACTTACTCCGATTTCCAATCCTGAATTAATCAAGTTGCTTCACACACGACATGGAGTGCTATTTATCTGGCTACTTAAAGAAATTTTCATACGTGTAATTAAATTATTAAAGTAATTAAAGACATAATATTCCAATTCTGTTTTTTTTCTTAATGGTTAGGAAAGGCTTGGGCTGGTGGCGACCCTGAAATTCTGAATTTTTATCATTATTTGTGTGAGAGAAGTAGCTAGAAATGCTAGATAACGTATATGGCTCGATGAGAAACGTTGTAAAGATAGTAATACGTTACAAGGTCCATGCATTTCGTGAGTCACTTCGCAGATGAGAAGCCGCGACGCTAGAAAATTGTAACGGAGTGCAGGAAGACCTGCAGAGGAATTACGCTTGATCCAAGGAGTTGCAGTTGTCCCTCAACATAAACAAATGGAACGAATTGCCAATACATGCACAGAAATCCCCCTAATTGTATGATTACACGAGTGCAGAACAGTCACTGGAGACCGTTAGTTCCATAAAGTACCTAGGAGGGCATATGCGTTCGGATCCATTTAAAGTGGAACGACGACATAAAACCAATCGCAAGAAAAGCGGGTACCAGACTGAGACTCATTGTAAGAATTCTCAGGAAATGTAGTCCGTCAACAAGGGCAGTAGCTTACAAAATATATTGCTCGTCAATCTGGGATCCTTTCTGGATCGGACTGCTAGACGAAATAGAGAATATCCAAAGAAGAGCAGCGCGTTTCGTTAAAGGCACCAAGGCATCACGGAGATGATCAAGCAACTCCAGTGGCAGATGTTGCAACATAGGCATTTCGCATCATAGTGTGGTTCACTGTTAAGATTGTGAGAGTGTAGGTTCCTAGAAGAATAACAAATATATTGCTTTCTCCTACGTATATCTCATACAAATAGTTTATAGCCCACACGATGGTTTACCGGTAGTCGTACTTTCCGCAAATCATTCACTACTGGAACAGGAATGGGGAACTGATAGTGTACACAAAGTACCCTTCCGCTACATACCGCAAGGTATGCGGAGTACGCATATGGACGAAGATACAGAGATGCACATCTGCATTGCACGAATCGCTTCTATAAGGATTCATTCACCAACACTGTCACCTTGCATTATAACATATGTAAAGATTACGGGTTCAATTTATTGTAACTTAAATGAAAGAAGTAGTCACATCGCGTTAGTGTTCATTTATGGGTCACATTTCAAACGAAGAGGAATGTTTCAAGAGATTAAAACCGTTGTCATTATGAGTTTTGCGCTCACAGATCAGAGATTTAAGTCACAGACCACTTTCAAGCTGTAGCGTGCATATGAGATTCCTAAACTCTCATGCGGAACTGGCCAAACAAGCAGATGTTTTCTTTTAGTCAGCTGTGATCTAGACGTACGTTACGATGAGGATCAGGATTGCTGCACCAAATAACTGCTTGCTACCTTAAGGCCTAGAAGAAGGGCAGCTTTTAATGTTTACATTAATTGACTATAGACACAGGCTAACTAAGTTTGGTGTACAATCAATGTGTTGTACACTTGACTAAGTCGCCCCAACAGGCTGATGAAACGAAATGACAGTTACAATCATTGATTTGACATCAACTTTTTTAAAAAACCTTATAATCTACTTTATATCAATTGATTTTACTTTCATTAGAGATTCTGGGAATTAATTTGATTCATCTCATCAACTTGCTTTTAGCAAAGCCCTTTGCATTACAAAGGTCGAAGCAAAGTGACAGCATCTCAGACATGATATTAAATCAGGCAACGCGGAAGGAATTAAACGGGGGAAATAAGACAGTAACAGAAGTGGATGAGTTTTGCTGTTTGAGCAGGAAAGTATGTTGGTCATGTCCGAAATAAAGAGTGTATAAAGTGTAATCTGGGTAAAGTAAGAAAAACATTACTGTAAAAAAGGAAATTGTTAAAATTTAAAATAAAGTTAATTGTAAGGCAGAGTTCTTGAATGTATTTGTCTTGAATGTAGTCTTTTGTTAACTGAAATGTGCACGATGTCCTATTCAGACAAGACGAGGAAAGATGTTTTTGATGTGTGATGCTACAGAAGAATGCTGACGAATAGACTGTTACATAGAGTTACTGTCGGGGAGGAACAGAACTGCATTGGGAGAGAATTAAATGTGTGCCACAACTTGACTAAAAGAAGAGTTTGGTTGATAGGACCCATCCTGATGTATCAAGGAACTGACAGTTTGGTGATGGAAGTAAGTATAGAAGGAAAAATTAGAGTGGGAAAGCAGTTATACGTATAGGAAGCAGGTTCAAATAGGTGTAGGTCGCAGCAGTGATGAAGAGGCTTGCAAAGGACAGGCTAGCGTGGACCCTGCATCGAAATTCTTTGCACTGAAGTTGAGAGGTGGCATGAGCCCCCTCTCATATTTCTATCTTACTCGGAGTAATTCGATTTTCCTCTCTAATTGCATGTGGTGAAAAGTTGCTATTCCTTCACATGTGGACTTCCCAAGCAGCGGCTCTCGTCACCCGGGTGGTCCAGTGACAGGCGGGTTCTGCTGAACTTGAAAGAGTTAAACCGACGGGTGTGAGGGAGTCGATTGGATGCTTCCCAGACGCCGACATTCTCATAAGAGCGGGAGCGACACGCCCACAGGGGCCTGAAGGAACAGCTGGACTAGAGATTCCGTTACTTCGTAGAAACTTAGTGAAAACACTTTCTGGCGGGCTACCAGCGAGGCATCGGAATGACTTGTGTTCCCAGTCAGTCTTGGCGGGTAAATTCCCGCGTTTTCTGCAAAATCGTAACTGTGATTGGCTTGCTCAGGGCATAGCTCCGTGACGTAGCAAAATCGGCGCAGAAATTGGCGCCAAGAATCTCCATCGGTAGAATGGTAGTGCTTCGGCAATAGAGTGGAATTTTCCACTGGTTTTCGAGTTGTTGATTGGAACGTTTAACCATGGCCACTGTCGTGGGGGCGGGAATGTTCTGTGTTCGGTTTGTACGGGAGCTCTTGAGAGAGTCGGCTCTCGCCTTTCGGTCGGAGTAGGGTACAAGACTGAGCTCTCGCTGCTCTGGACAGCCTGTCTTCCGTTGGCTGTCTGGTATGCTTTCATTTAATGGTAACTGTTTGAGGAAGTTACTGAAGTTTCGACTTCAACGTAACTTTCCGAGTACAGTTGGCAATTGAGCGTTCTGCGTACAAGCGGCCTATGTTGTCCGTCTTGAGCAGTTTTCGCTAAAGTTGACTGTATCGGAGTTACTGTGTGACTTCTCTTGTTTAAATCACTCACTGTACCGTCCGTGATTGTGTAGCGAGCCTTCTTCGTCTCCCTCAGAGGCCTATTTGTGTTGCTAGACAGTCTTTAGTCTGGAACAACCAGACCAAGAGAATTTGCTTCGGGCTATACTCGCGACATTATCATTACCACGACGGTACATCGAAGCAACCAGCCATCGCCTCCGGTATGCCAGATCGTGTCCTTGCAGTTAAGAAGACAGCTTGGTAATGTATGTCCACAGCAGATTAGGGCATTTTACAAGGTGATAATCAGAGCTCAGCAGAGCGCGCCTGTTCGTCTTTTCTAATTTCGCTCTGTCTTGGGTGTTCATTGTCTGAGTTCTCCCTACTGTAGCAGCAATTAATGTTGGGTTCGCTGGGTGTTTCTCTTAAGATCTGAGTTCCAAAGAATTGGCTCCACATACCACTTCGTCATAAATGTCACAATCTAGTTTAGGGACAACTTCACCTTCACAGCAGTTATTTGAGTATACGATTTGATGTATTGTAAATGTTTCATGTGTTTTGTTTATTATTTTGAGTTTAGTCATAATAAAGCAAATTGTTATTTTGGACAGAACTTTCATTCTATTAATCGGTAGAGCAACCCTTCCATTTCTCACTGCGGTAACGGAACTTTGCTTTACCTAAGTAATTTCTATCCAATCAAATTATTGCAGGTGCCAAACTCTTTTCTACTCCACTTGCAGGGTCGATTACAGTCAGTTCACGTTTCTTCTTAATCCATGAATCCATGTGCAACAGCAAAGTCGGAGTTAGGAAAGGGGGGGGGGGGGGGGCGGGGGCTTAGAGCATCATTTCCATATGAACATTCGAGAATAATTTAGTGTTAAATACACTGCTAGCCCCGGCACCTCGCAAAGTGCGCAACAGCAACAATAACAACAACAACAACAGTAATAGATATTATTAGGAGTACGAATCAATAGCAACGTGCAGCTCACGTTGATTGTTTTTATTGGGTATAAGTAGAATCACGCAACCCCCGTTGTTCGTGCTTCAGCCGACGAATGCCGACATGAATTCCCGCCACGGCTACAAAACGCGGCCATTTGCAGAGGAGAGAGGAGCAGAGGGTGCAGTCGAGGCCAGATCGACGCCAACGCCACTCACACCACGCCACAGCACAGCACACGCAGGCGTGGCGTATTGCGCACGAGCCAACCGCTCCCTCCCCCAACCATTCGCGGCGCGCATTCCTGCGCCCTGCCGCCGCCCTTTAGAAAATATATAAACACCAGCTATGCTGGGCTCGTAGGGGGTGGCGGAAGATGTAAATCATTACCCCGTAAATACGTGTCAGCTGCCGGCGGGGGGTGGCGCTGCCCGACAGCGAAAAGGCGGATGCGCGCGCGCGCACACACACACCCACGCACACACACACACACACACACACACACGCGCACACATACACACGCACACACACACACACACACACATACACATAGAAAGCGATGTGCCACCCCGCTGCGCTCCGAAATGAGGGAACGTGTCGGCCTTCTCACCTGCCCCTGTCGGCCGCACGAAGAATCCACCGCCCCTGGTTTCGTCATCAGCACGCCTCTTATACTAGAAGAGGCTATCATCTCCATACAACGGCGTCACACGTGAGAACATCCGACTGCAGAACAATACACAGTGTGTCCGTTAGGACTGCGGCTATGAGAAATAAAGGACATGGTCTGTGTTCACAAAATCGCTTTATTTACTTTGAACAGTCTCCTCCTGAAGCAATACACAGCTCAAATCGTTACAAAACAGTTCTGAAACAGTCACACTAGTCCTTGTTTGGAGCTGCTTTTAGTAGCGCAGTACAATTTTCTTGGCTGTCCATAACTGCGTCGTAACGGTGTCCTTTCATTGCCAGGTTCAGTTTGGGGAACAAATTTGGCGAGCTCGGCAGGTGATCCAGGACTACGATCTAAACCCGGGCCGGTGAAACATGTCACTTGACAGCTCGCAAGTACGTTTTCTAACAATGGAGAGAATGACGACATAGACTAAGCGTTTGATAGTATATTAACCCTCAAATGGAGTTGTGAATTCTTAGTATCATAAATGGTGTTGTGGAGTCCAAAAGGATACCACTCAATTTTATCCATGAAAATTAATTTACTTTACTTTCATTACAAATATTTATTTATAAATTCCTTAATTGCCTATGTTACAACACAAAACTTCAGTTAAACTAAAAAAATCTCTATAAAAATCACAAAAGGAAAACAAGTTTATGCAACTCTACTTAACATTGAAATGAGATGCAACATAAAAATTCAAACTAGTTTATTGTATCAGAAACAACACGAAATTGCTGTGAGATGAATATATAGTGTTTGAAAAATTAGCTGCATGTTATGAACATCAAATATGAATTGATACAGAGTCTTTCACAAATCGTCAATAATCACCCGCATTTTCCTCTCCACACTCTTCACAGACAACCGAACGACAGGTTTGGCATACTGGGCGACTGTGGCAGGTACTACAGTGGTTTGTCTTTTTCTCACTGGCACATGGACAAAGAGCACATCATTTCCTCTTTGAATACAGAGTGGATATTTGTCATTTTGGTAGAGGTTTCTTCAAAAGTCCTGAGATTGTTACTCTGAGTTCTTTTGATAGTCTGCCATTCATCAGCCTCTCATTGAGATGGGGTTCAGTAAGCTGCCTGGCAAGTGTCTTGATGAATTCAAACCGGGAAATAGGTATGTACTTCTTGCAGGACGTTTGTATTACATACGAGTTAACTGCGAGTATGTTCAGAACTTCATAAAATACAGCAAGAGGCCATCTGCGTGTTCTTCTGCCTGTGCTGTAGGTAACACACTTCTGGTCCAGAGAGTCACCGCACCTTTTGTGCTGTTGCAAAAGGAAATTATTTCTGGTTTTCCTGTTTTTGGATGTGTTCTTTTTGAATGATGCATGCTGGAAATCAAAATGACAGCTTTTCCTTTTTTAGGGGCATAAGAAATCAATGTTCTGTCATTTATGAAGCCATAAAGTGTTGAACCTTCCACACGCCTCTTAGATGGCTGGAATTCGGGTGGGATTTCCTTTTTGTTTTTCCTCAATGTACCAACATAGGTCAACTTTCGTTTTTTCAACTCCGAAACTAATTCAATAGAGCCAAAATAGTTGTCAGCTGCAATGTTGCGGTTTGTACCGTAAATGGCCTTCGCCAGTCTCAGAACAGATTGAGTAAGTATCTGAAATTTCTTTTCTTCTGGCGTCAAGCCAACGCCATCACTGCCTTTTCCAATGTATAAATAGGCATTCAGAAGGTAATTTGTTTGAGCATAAGTTAAAATCATTATTTTCAGCCCATATTTCGCTGGTTTACTAGCCATATAAACCCAAAATCCGTATCTCCCATGAAAACCAACCAGCATTTCATCCACGCATGCATGTGAACATATGTTATAAGATGCGTGAGAAGTGTGAACCATTCTGTCGAAAATCCAAGAAATCGCTGCTGCAGGGTCATTTTCTTTCCTCTCATCTCTGCTAGCTATGTCATCAAATCTTAGGCAGTAAAGCAATATCAGCACCCTCTTCATGAATAGTGTGGTGCGGAGAATATCTATTCCAGTGCAGTCTGTTGCAAACATAGACTCCAGATTTTCACGATTAGATTTGAAAATGGCACTGAGGTATAATAATCCAAATAATGCCTTAAGTTCATTGACGTTTATGTCTCGTAATTCCGCGCGCTGCTGATCAGAAAATTTTGATCGATATGAAGAAATTTTCACATTGGTATGACTCACAATTTCTTCTAACATATCTCTGGTAAACAAACACTCCCACGCTTCCAATGGACTGCATGAGTCTCCCAATCGGCTTGCAGAGCCTTTCAGTGTAGGAACTTTTGTTGTCAAGTTGTGGGCTGGTGTTCTCACATTCCTTTGAGGTTCCAGAGTGGACCACTTATACCTATTTCTGCCATAGAAACTAGACGATTCCCTTCTATGTTTACTTCCCTCTAATTTATCTGATTCACTAGTCACGACTTTGTTATGAAGCAGTTTCATGTTCACTGTTGTAAGAAGGGTCATTTTCATCGTCCAGATCATTTGCATCACTACCCTCTACTCCTTCTTCTAGTTCTCCCAGCGTTTTCCTCACAAAGTCTTGAAAACTTGGATCGAGCACTGACACATGCGAATGAGAGCACGAAGTCATAGTAACAATGAAAATAAATGAAAACACTCACTAAGCTTAAAAATAAAATGACATCTCGTTGATAAGTAAACTTTTGACGTAGGGCAAACAGAAACACTTACGAAACTTCCTGGCAGATTAAAACTGTGTGCCCGACCGAGACTCGAACTCGGGACCTTTGCCTTTCGCGGGCAAGTGCTCTACCATCTGAGCTACCGAAGCACGCCTCACGACCGGTACTCACAGCTTTACTTCTGCCAGTACCTCGTCTCCTACCTTCCAAACTTTACAGAAGCTCTCCTGCGAACCTTGCAGAACTAGTACTCCTGCAAGGTTCGCAGGAGAGCTTCTGTAAAGTTTGGAAGGTAGGAGACGAGGTACTGGCAGAAGTACAGCTGTGAGTACCGGGCGTGAGTCGTGCTTCGGTAGCTCAGATGGTAGAGCACTTGCCCGCGAAAGGCAAAGGTCCCGAGTTCGAGTCTCGGTCGGGCGCACAGTTTTTATCTGCCAGGAAGTTTCATATCAGCGCACACTCCGCTGCAGAGTGAAAATCTCATTCTAGAAACACTTACGGTGTCGTGGGGTCAATAATGGCACCACCCAAACTTTACAGCTGTGCACTGAAAAAGAGAACAACTCGACAGTGCTGCTAGTTCGTCAGGAGGTTCACTATCAACTGCTGAGAAGGTATGTAGAACCGCCAACAACAGAATGACCAACAGAGGAAATGGCACGTGTGTACACTGGTATCAAAAAGGACCCGACAACTCCGTTTGAGGGTAAAACCAGGAAATAACAACACCTGAAGTTAATGACAATATCTATGAAAATTCGCCCTGTGTTACAGCAATAGCTGCATGTAAAACGTCGTATAATAATGCAAATCTGAGCATACCAAATAACACGCTATCCACACTCATATAAAGAAATAAAGCAAAACATACATAGCCTACCCGATTTCAGAGAGAAAAATAATTAATTCTGTATACATTTACATTCACCAATTTATGATGTCAATTGCGCAATTCCATCCAGTTATCCTTCACTGTCGTCGGAATCCGCGCCAAAACCGTTGTCTTCGTCATCATCATCATCATTAAGAGAAATCATTAATTGCTCGTTTTCATTTATAATGCCATCTATAGACTGTGCTTCTCTTATCAGTTTAGCAACATGGTCTACTTTTTCCCTCCATGAGGTAGAGTCTACCGCAGCAAGACCTTCACGTAGCAGTTTTTCCACTTCTGTTATTGTAAAAGTCTTGTTGTTACTTCTAATCTACGCCTTGACTTCACTCCAAACCAATTCAGTTGGATTAAAATGACAGTGATAAGGCGGTATCCTAATTACCAAGTGACCCTGTTCGCTTGCAGTTTCGTCTACAACGTATTTAAGCGTCACAGGTCTATTTAGTTTCGCGAGCTAGTATAACAGCAGTTTTGTTATGCTCATGTCCGTAGCAATGTCTCTCGAGTGCAACCACTGCACCATAGTTTCTTTACGGTCACTAGTGGTGGGAGCTTTATCTAAAATCACGGAGTGGTACGGTGCATTGTCCATCACAAACACTGTCGGAACACTAAACTGCAGCAACAAATTTTTAAACCACTGTAGAACCCGTGGGTGGTCCATATCCTCATTATAGTCACCGGTTTTTTCGATCGAAAAACTAGAAGTCCTTCAGGCACAAAGCCGTTTGAAGATCCTGCATGGGCCACAATTAATCGTGATCCTCTTCCTGTTGGCTGATGACCGCTGCTATTCGGAGTATCATCTGTCCAGCATTTCTCGACTGATTCTCCAGGTTTCGTCTAACCATATGAGTGAGTGTATGTCCTTTCCTACAATTTTCTGTGAGAAAATAGTACGAACTGCAACGACATGAGCTTTTTCTAGTAACAGTTTTCGTCCATCTAACTTTTGAAAACGGAAGCCCATACTTTTTAATATCATCTTAAGTGACGTTTCCCCCCCTGAGAAAAGTTCACTTTCTTTTAAAGAAATTAGCAGCTTCGCTATTGTGGGGTATTCTTTCCTTTTATAGTATCCGTATGTGTGCCAACGAATTGCATCGGATTGGAAAGAATCAACATCTGTAATAGGACGAAGCTGCTTCTTTTTCTTGCCCGGAGTAATTAAAAAGACACTGTTTCTTCCACAGGGGCTTTCTTCCACAGCTGGCTGGTGTGGCCGAGCGGTTCTAGGCACTTCAGTCTGGAACCGCGCGACCGCTACGGTCGCAGGTTCGAATCCTGCCTCGGGTATGGATGTGTGTGATGTCCTTAGGTTAGTTAGGTTTAAGTAGTTCTAAGTTCTAGGGGGCTGATGACCTCAGATGTTAAGTCCCATAGTGCTCAGAGCCATTTGAACCATTTTTTTTTTCTTCCACACTGTTTATTTCACTGTCTTGCAAGTCTTGAACTAGCATCCCTTTCCCTATCACTGTTCTTTCACTGAGTCGTAGAGTTTTCGAGGTACGCTCTAAAGCTTTATCAGCATGTTCATGAACAGAAACATATTCTTTTTCTTGCTCATAAAACTCACGCGTCCTCTGTAGTAATTCCAAAGCCTGACTAATGGCACTCCACGGCGCTTGGTGGACGACATCGTTTCGGTGACATTGTTTAACAAACAAAAACTGTAGTCGAGGCGGTTAACACAACACAACAGCAGGCGTTCGCGCACTAACGTGCAATGTTTACACGGAAGCCGGCAACGTGGTAGCGTCGACGCCGGAATCGGCTTTTGTTCGGTGCTGTTATTGGTTCAGTAGACGCGGCGCCTTCCGTTCCTCATTTGTTCGTTAGTTATCCTACCAACTCTACGGCGCTTGGGGAGTGACCTTGAAGTGACGTGTTTCAGCGGCCCGGGTATATTTGTTGTCCAAACAGTCGCGCACGACCTTCGCTTTGTGGACTGGGGTGTCATCGTGAGCGACCGACCAGGAACATACTTCTCGGTAATCGGGTTAAATTCTACGAATTCCCACCAACAAACACAGAACTTAACACGAAACTTGATGTCACCTCGGCGCTCCACCACCATCTTCCGACCAGTGTCAGATACTAACAGTTCCATTCGTGGTCAGGACGTCTGGTGCAGCGATGCTGGTGGTTTGACCTTCTACGTTGTTGTTGTTGAAACTTCAAGCATCGTAATGTAGCAGAAGCAGTCCTAACGGACCTGGGACACACCGTGTATGTTCATGCTACTTAAAAACCAGTTGATGCCTAGTATATTGCAGTAAGAAAAGTGATGAAGGATATGCAGGGTGATTCTTTCCACCGTGGACAAACTCTGGTGATTGCTCGATGGGAAGATATTGAACAAAAAATGTCTGATGAACTTCTGTTTGGAAATGCATGGTTTCCCTGTTAGAGACCATTTATTCAATCAGGCATTGTTACAAAGACTGCGGTCTAATACGCTCTGTACCATGCAGCCACAGTTATAGTATGTGCTGAAAATGGTTTCCATGTGCCTCAACGCAAGGGTGTACGGGCCGTAGCACGATCTGTCTCACGCCTTCAAATCGGTCAGGCTACATCCGAACACTGTCAAAGGCAGCATGGATACGGGGCTCCAGTGTCTCCACATATGGGACGCACTATGCATACATGTTACTTCTTAGATGGCTCCATAACCTGAAATCGTACGGGTTGAGATCCGGTGAAGGAGCAGGCGATGCAAATCGTCCGATCCGTCGACCAAGGAAGACACGATTGAGATGCGTCCGGACGTTAACGGCGAATGGGCTGGAGCACCGTCGTGTAGCAGCCACATTACCCTTGGAATCATCAATGGTACTTATTACAGCTGGGGAGTTTTTTTTTAAATACTTTATTGATACAACAACATTATAAAACAATCGAAAAGAAGGTATTATGATACAAATTATTTATAAACAACAAACATTGTATGATATACACTAACCCACCACCTTATGTAATTAGTGGGTCCAATTATTATACTTAAAAACAGGCAGCTTATACTAGTTAATTAATGGCACTTGCTATGGACAGGGTTAATCTAACTACTAGACTACTCTGGTTATTCTAGGACTAGCTACTGTGCAGCGTTACAGGTGTGCCATACTAAATACAGACCTACTAATATGGCCTGCTCACTGAGCTAATCCCAGTGAGCGTGCCCCTGGCACTGGGCTGGCCTACTACTTTTGGAATCGCTGCAGTCCCTGCCTATGTTAGTAATGTTAGTATTCTAATTTTACGTTATTCTAGTGTAACTACTTCCTATCAAATCTTAGTGCATATGTCAAGTCCGGGAATGGTGCTCCTGCTCCCCTGATCCGACAACGCGGCGGATTCCAGTTGTGAAACAACCGGCCAGTACCGCGCTCGGCGGAAATTGCAGGTGCACCTAAGTCTTCATCGAGCTATATTTTTTGATCTCTAACCGTGTTGGTTACTAATAAAATCCCTCAAGATCTTTTGGGATATTTCATTTGCCAAACTGTTGAGGACATTGAAGGTCTCGGCACGTCGCAATAGTGTGTATGTGTCTCTGTTTGGTAACTGATTCCTAAGTTCGAGCGCCACATCATCATATAACGTGCAGTCATAGACGACATGTTCGGGTGTTCCATCCGGAGCACCACAGTCGCATGCTGGTGTCGCCCGTTTTCCAAATCGACATAGATATGTCGGATATGGCCCGTGACCTGTAAGAAAGTGCAGCAGATCTCTGCTTGGCTCAAAGTGGCTCATTTGAAGCCTTTCTCTGATGTTCGGTAGTAGCTGGAATACCCTTCTTCCCGTTTCCTCAGTTTCCCATTGCTGTTGCCGTAACTCTTCGCCCCTTCTCTTTATTGTGTATCTATCCCCAACTTGTACCCCCATGATTTCCCTGGCCTTATCTATCTTTTCTTTCGAGACCCAGTACCACGCTCCCTGTTCTCTAATTTTTATGTCTAAGGGACATAATCCTGTTATTGTCAGTAAGGCCCCCCCAGGTGTTGTTCGGTATGCCCCGACTGAACGCAACAGCATGTTCCGCTGCACCCTTCTCATGGTCACTGCGGGCACCACCCTTGTGAGCCTGTGTGCCCAAACCCCGCTCGCATATCCTACTAAGGATGTTAGGATACTGTTGTGATAAAGTTTGATCAAGTTGGGAGGTAGGTGGAATCTTCTGTGGCCTATACTCATAAGATTATTTAGAACTTCTAATGCTCGCTGCGTAATGTTTTCTATATGAGTATTATAATTCCATTTTTCATCTATTGTGACTCCTAGGTATCTAGCCTCTCGACGCCGAAGAACTGGAGTTCCTTCAATTCTGACGGTTGGATTTCTGACGAAACTGCCTTTCATTAATAGATATGTGGATTTGTGCGGTGCAACTTTCATTTTTGCTTCTTGGCACCATTTCTGAAGCACTATCATAGCTTGCTCTACCTTAGGCTCAAGTTCCTCTCGGCTGCGGCCGCCTACCAGCAGGAGGAGGTCGTCAGCATAAGCTATCACGTCTAACACGTCCTCACTTAGTTGTAATTTCTCTAGAAGGGGTTCTATGTTTATATCCCAAAAGAGTGGCGCCAGAACTGATCCCTGGGGACACCCTTTCGTGATGGTTTTACTTGTTCTTCCGCTAGGCGACGATAGCCATACCTCCCTGTCCATGCAATAGCTCCTCAGCCATAGAGGGGTCCTGTGCACTCCTTCTCACGCAAGCGGGAGAAGAGCGAGGGCCACCACAGGTTGTCGAAGGCGCCACTGATGTCCACCATGATGCCTACTACATATGGGGAGTTTAAGTCACGCGCAACAAACGTCGATATTCCGGCCTGTTAAGCGACGTGGAAGGAAGACTGGTCCCAAAAGATGGTCACCAATTATCGCGGCACACATATTCCGGCTGCAACGATGCTGAAGATTTGCTGTCACCATACCATAAGGATTCTGCATACTATTCCACAGATGACTGTTATGGAAGTTGAAGATACCAGTCCACGTAAAAGTGGTGGTCTCGTCTGTGAATAGGATGGATGACACATATCCTGGAATCGTGGTTACCTGGTGAAGAAATCAGTGACAAAACAGCTCCCAATGTGCAAAGTCTGTCGCTAGTAAGCTCTGCACACGTTGTAAGTGATAGGGATAGAACAATTTTCATGGAGAATGTTCCACACTGTCGTCTGGCTTACCTTATACCGGCGGGCCAACTGCTTGGTACTGACAAGGCGGTGGCATTCCAAAGTGTTAATTACATTTTCCTCAGAGTGTGGTGTCCGAACATTTCGGGTACGTCCTTCTTGATTTCCTGCGTCCTTAAACCACCCTGTCTCAGACAAACGGCGAAACACCAGTTACTATGGCAGGAGAGGGCGCTAGGGCATGACGTATGAGTAACAGTACCACGCTCTAGGAGAAAACAGTGGATACTTTAACTGACGCTGCGTGGTAGAGCGCGTATTAGTCCGCAGTCACTGTAGCAAAGTATGATTGAATGAATGGTCTCTAGCACGGAAACCATGCATTTCCGGACATAAGCTCATTAGACGCTTTTGTTCCGTATCCTCTCATCGAGAATCCCTAGAATTTGTACTGAATGCACAAAATGACAATGAACCAGAAGGGCAAGAAAAAACGAATTGAAACATCACTAGTTGAGGGGGTCTATGATGTTATTTCAGTCAAATTTACAAATAACTTGGCAGCACGAGCCCACTTACCAGTGCGACTTGTAAGTAGGCTGTTTAGGTTTTTATGTTGGTAACGCCACGTAGCGCTCTGTATGAAAATCACTGACACTTCAGTATACCCATGCATTTGAGATACTTTCATTAAAATTTCATCCTAATATTAGTTTATTTTCATTATTTTCAGTATTTTCGGTAGAAAGTGACATTACTGCGGATGAAAAATGTTATGAATGCGGGTTGGCTATTGAGGTTGTCTAGAGTTACTGAAAATTTTAAAGTGGAGATAGCAACACAGCTTGCCTAGAGGGCGTGCCGGTGGAGCTTGTCGCCATCTTTAGGACTTTGAGGAATGTTGACTTATTGCTGGGAGGGATATGGGAGCATCATACCGACAGATCACACGAACCTGTACTGCAACGACTAAAGAACGCTTTGGTCTAATGAGTCTTATCTTTCTTCAGTGGCAATCTTTAAAGGCATAAAAGATCGTAACGTGCGATTAATCCTTTGACGGCTCTTAAAATAATGTAGAGTTAATATGAACGTTAGAGAAAGCCATTAACTACAATTTCCATACTGCTGGTCGGGAGAACTTCAGTGTTCTGGCAGATGTTTTGGCCGAAGTCCGTATACCTATGGGCAATTCTGAAGGGAAGCGACTTGGAAAAAGGTATCTTACATGCGCTCCGAGCATAATAAATTTTATCCAGGCACACGTTTACATCCTGTCCACGTAAAGCTTGTAAGTTGGACTACAGCGTCAACATATATTTCGGTATGAGATGACACTTTTTCGGCAGAACACTCACTGATATTATGTTGTAATTACTGCAAAACTGATTTTGAGTTGCAACCAATAGCAAGACGTTTTGAAACGCCTTAGTGCATGTCACAGTCTAGAACTAACAAGGGAACCTCCCCATCGCACCCCACTCAGATTTACTTATAAGTTGGCACAGTGGATAGGCCTTGAAAAACTGAACACAGATCAATCGATAAAACAGGAAGAAGTTGTGTGGAACTATGAAAAAATAAGCAAAATATACAAACTGAGTAGTCCATGGGACACATATGCAACATCACAGAGTTCATGGGTTCAGGAGCACCGTGGTCTCGTGGTAGCGTGAGCAGCTGCAGATGAAGTGAAAATTTTACTTTCTTTATTTTTGCATAGTTATTATCTGTCCGTTCGTTCATTGACGTCTCTGTTCACTGTAATAAGTTTAGTGTCAGTGTTTTGCGACCGCATCGCAAAACCGTGCGATTAAGTAGACGAAAGGACGTGCCTCCCCAATGGGAACGGAAAACATTTGATCGCAAGGTCATAGTTCAACCGATTCCTCCACAGGAAAACACATCTGATATATTCTATACGACACTGGTGACGGCATGTGCGTCACATGACAGGAATATGTTGTCGACCGACCTAACTTGTACACTTGGCGAATGGGTAAAAAGACTCTTCTACCTTGCCCGATTTAGGTTTTCTTGTGGATGTGATAATTACTCCCAAAAAAGTGATGAAAACATAAGAGTTTGTCACATAAACTGGAAATAAAAAATTAAAATTTTCACTTGATCGAAGATTTGAACCAAGGACCTTTCGTCTCGCAGCTGCTCACGTTACCACGAGACCACGAAGCTCCTGCTGTCCCAGCGTCCTAAATGTTACATATGTTGCCATGAACTACTAAGTTTGTATATTTCGCTTATTTTTTCTCTGTTCCACACAACTTCTTCCGGTTTTCTCAATAGATCTGTGTTCAGTTTTTCAAGGCCTATCCACTGTGCCAACTTATAACTAAATCTGAGGGTGGTGCGATGGGGAGGTTCCCTCGTAAGTAACCGATATGCCTAATATCTATCGTCATGACTACTCATGGCTCCATACTGGAAAAACAGTGTGGTGAACTGAGTATCAAATGAGGTGTCTTGTAGCCGTGTACATAGTGCGATTTGAAAATGGCATTTGAATAAATTGAATACCACATGACAAACAGTCGCCTGGCGAAAGTGTCCTCATTTCTTAAATACAACGTCAATTTCGAGAAAAACGGAGCGAAAATATTGACATTTCATATTTCCCAATAATGTATCTATATCACGTACTGGTCCTCAAAGACAGCTCTATTATCAAGGTTGTTATTTTTACTTACAACGAGCTGTGCAATAGAGACAAGAAACTTTATTAGAGTTGCGGCTGTGAAATAGGCAGGTAATAGTTGGAGCCGACAGACAGATTCTGTCGCCCTTTTTTAGAAACACCAGCCAACGAGTATCTACAAGCGTATTGCGACAGAGTTTAACATACTTAGTTTGTAACCTACCATTCTAGTAGTCTATCCTTGGTTTCATTGTGATAATTATTTGCTAAGTAAAATGTTACGTTTGCCTGTACGTGACAGTCAGGTTCTGCACCATAGCTATAACGTACAATACACCTCGCGGAGCCAACAGTACATCACATCAGATTCAACACGTTATTCACCTGTGTATTTCAGTGTCATTCCTGTTATCTGCAGCCAGGTTAGAGAAAATTGCAAGGACAAAGTCGTCAGACATACGATTAACATTCCATTAAACTGGGTACATAACTATGCTTCAAAGTTCGCTAAACGTATCTGTTGAGTTCTGCACTCGTCGATTCTCATCCCGTATTAATTTTGTAGGTTTTATCTGAAATAACGACAAAACCTTTAGCTGTTGTTTTGATTGCTCAGTGTCGGTGGGAAACGATAACGACTGTATTCTGTTTCGATAAAAAACAGTGCTGTTTGTCTCGTACAAAGGCGTTTCGGGAAATTATGGTTTATAGAGAGTTTTGAAAAACATAAACTCGACAGAAAACCCATATCTTTTGAACCACCCCCAAACATTTTTCCTACCCAGAAACCCCTCAGTGAACGCCTTTGGCAAGAAAATTGGAACAATTGGTAGGCAGCAGTTCAAGAGAACGTTCTATGGGAACGATAGTTCCAGAACAACAACTACAGTAGAAAAAACATGTAAAACATATCAAAGATGGGAGTACACTATGATAACATTTCATGTTGCGTCTTGGACTCAGTAAAGACACTTCGCGGTAAACGTAGGGTTCCACTGCCTCATCTGCGAAAGACTCCTTATTTTGAAGAGCTAGATCTACTTTTCAAAAGCTGTGCATCGAATGTATATTTGGCATATGGTAACAGTTGCAGCACTCATCGAATGAAAAACATCTACCTTTTCCAAAACTTCGAGCAAAATGTGATGGACGCCCTCTGTCGTTAACATATACAGTGGCAACTAATATTTTCGATCAGTTATCACAGTATTGCCAAATTTTCCTACAATCGCATCTCAGTACTGCTTTCTGGACGTCCTGACTGCTCGCGCCCTGCATTGTAAGCTCGACTGTGCTGAAAATGAGCTGCCACTTCTCAAAGTTTGGAAGCAAAGGAAAATAACTTTTTTACAAATTCGAAGCCTTTTTTTTTTAATTTGTGATAAGATCCTATGCTGCCAAATTGCAGAGGTCATCGGTCCCTAAGCTTACATACTACTTAATCTCACTTAAACTAACTTACGCCGGCCGGTGTGGCCACGCGGTTCTAGGCGCTTCAGTCTGGAACCGCGCGACCGCTACGGTCGCAGGTTCGAATCCTGCCTCGGGCATGGATGTGTGTGATGTGCTTAGGTTAGTTGGGTTTAAGTAGTTCTAAGTTCCAGGGGACTGATGACCTCAGATGTTAAGTCCCATAGTGCTCAGAGCCATTTGAACCATTTTGAACTAACTTACGCTAAGGACAATACACATACGCTCATGCCCAAGGGAGGATTCGAGGCTCGGACGGGGGGAGCTGCTTTCAGATTGGGGCAAAGCTTTTAAAATGAGGTAGTTTTTCACATTTCGTGATTCAGTTTCGTCTGTCTTCCCGATAATGTTAATATATATTTCTTTACAAACAAGCGGATAAATTATACAGACTGTGCGTGAAACACAGTGATGGCCTCGTAAATGGTTCTATACAGGGTGGTCCATTGATCGTGACCGGGCCAAATATTTCACGAAATGAGCGTCAAACGAAAAAACTGCAAATAACGAAACTTGTCTAGCTTGCAGGGGGAAACCAGATGGCGCTATGGTTAGCCTGCTAGATGGCGCTGCCATAGGTCAAACGGATATCAACTGCGTTTTTTTAAATAGGAATCCCCATTTTCTATTACATATTCGTGTAGTACGTAAGGAAATATGAATATTTTAGTTGCACCACTTTTTTAGCTTTGTGATAGATGGCGCTGTAATAGTCACAAACGTATGGCTCACAATTTTAGACGAACAGTTGGTAACAGGTAGGTTTTTTTAATTAAAATACAGAACGTAGGTACGTTAAAACATTTTATTTAGGTTGTTCCAATGTGATACATGTACCTTTGTGAACTTATCGTTTCTGAGAACGCATGCTGTTAGAGCGTGTTTACCTGTAAACACTACAGTAATGCAATAAATGCTCAAAATGAAGTCCGTCAGCCTCAGTGCATTTGGCAGTACGTGTAACGACATTCCTGTCAACAGCGAGTAGTTCGCCCTCCGTAATGTTCGCACATGCATTGACAATGCGTTGACGCATGTTGTCAGGCGTTGTCGGTAGATAACGATAGCAAATATCCTTCAACTTTCCCCACGGAAAGAAATCCGGGGACGACAGATCCGGCGAACGTGCGGGCCATGGTATCGTGCCTCGACGACCAATCCACCTGTCCTGAAATATGCTATTCAATACCACTTCAACCGCACGCGATCTATGTGCTGGACATCCATCATTTTGGAAGTACATCGCCATTCTATCATGGAGTGGAACATCTTGTAGTAACATCGGTACAACATTACGTAGGAAATCAGCATACATTGCACCATTTAGATTGCCATCGATAAAATGGGAGCCAATTATCCTTCCTCCCATAATGCCGCACCGTACATTAACCCGCCAAGGTCGCTGATGTTCCACTTGTCGCAGCAATCGTGGATTTTCCGTTGCCCAATAGTGCATATTACGTCGGTTTACGTTACCGCTGTTGGTGAATGATGCTTCGTCGCTAAATAGAGCGCGTGCGCAAATTCTGTCACCATCACCTAATTTCTCTTGTGCCCAGTGGCAGAACTGCACACGACGTTCAAATTCGTCGCCATGCAATTCCTGGCGCACAGAAATATGGTACGGGTGCAATCGATGTTTATGTAGCATTCTCAACACCGACGTTTTTGATCTTCCCGATTCTCGCGCAGTTTGTCTGCTACTAATGTGTGGGTTAGCCGCGACAGCAGCTAAAACAACTACTTCGGCATCATCATTTGTTGCAGGTCGTGGTTGACGTTTCACATGTGGCTGAACACTTCCTGTTTCCTTAAATACCGTAACTATTCGGTGAACGGTCCAGACACTTGGATGATGTCGTCCAGGATACCGAGCAGCATACATAGCACACGCCCGTTGGGCATTTTGATCACAATAGCCACACATCAACCCGATATCGACCTTTTCTGCAATTGGTAAACGGTCCATTTTAACTCGGGTAATGTATCACGAAGCAAATACCGTCTGCACTGGCGAAATGTTACGTGATACCACGTTGTGACTATTACAGCGCCATCTATTACAAAGCGAAAAAAGTGGTCGAACTAAAACATTCATATTTCTTTACGTACTACACGAACATGTAATTGAAAATGGGGGTTCCTATTTTAAAAACGCAGTTGATATCCCTTTGACTTATGGCAGCGCCATCTAGCGGGCCAACCATAGCGCCATCTGGTTTCCCCCTTCAAGCTAGACGAGTTTCGTTGTTTGTAGTTTTTCATTTGATGCTTAATTCGCGAGATATTTGGCCCGGTGGCTATCAATGGTCTACCCTGTATAGATTACAGCATCAAAATACTCGAGTAGCATCGTTACCGGTTCTGAATTATTATCAAGTCCTCGTCAGATAATTTTTCTAAAAAAAATAGAAGCGCGGATACTAAAATACTAGGGAACTGAATTACAAATCAAACTAGCTTCTCTGCACATGCTTCTATAAGTCGCATAGTAAGTGTCTATATCTACATCTACAACTACATAATTTCTCTGCAATTTACACTGAAGTGTTTGTCAGAGAATTCATCGAACTAGTTTCAGGTACTTCTCTACCGTTGACTCTGGAGCAGCACGTAGGAAAACAAGCACCTATATCTTTCCGCGTGATCTCTGATTTCTCTCATTTTATTACGATGATTATTTCTTCTTGTGTAGGTGGGCATCAACAAAATATTTTCGCACTCGGATGAAATGTTTGTAATTCAAATTTCGTGGAAAGATTCTGCCGCAACGAAAAACGCCTCTGCCTTAATGATTGCCAACCCAATTGGCGTATCGTCTCTCTCTCTCTCTCTCTCTCTCTCTCTCTCTCTCTCACACACACACACACACACACACACACACACACACACACACACACTTCTCTCTTCCTCTCTCTTTCTCTCTCTCCCTCTCTTCCTCCCACTTCGCGATCGTACAAAACGAGCTGCCTTTCTTTGAACTTCTTGATGTCCGCCGTAAAACCTGTCTCTCGTGACAATTAGATATCAAGCAGCATTACCCCAGAACAGGACGGACAGGCATAATGTAGGCAGTCTCTCTACTAGATTTGTCGCATCTTCGAAGAGCTCTGCCCATAAAACGCAGCCTGTGATTCGGCTTTCCCACAACAATTTCTGTGTAATGGTTCCAATATAAACTATTGGAATTGTAACCCATAGGTAAGAGTTATGGCGTAACCAAAATGTCACGAGTAATTAGTACTTCTGTGGAGTAAGTCAAATTTTTTATGTTTATAGTTAAATGCAACCTTTTTATACCAAGCAGATATCTGCTCTAAAACATTTTTCAGTTCGTTCTGCTCTTGAGATAGCTTCACTAGACGGTGAACGACAGTGTTATCTGGAAACAATATAACAGGCTTACTTGGACTGTCTCCTGAGTAGGCCTATATATGTAAGTGGCAAATGGTTCAAATGGCTCTAAGCACTATGGGACTTAACATCTGAGTTCATCAGTCCCCTAGACCTGGAACTACTTAAACCTAAGTAACCTAAGGACATTACACACATCCATGCTCGAGGCAGAATTCGAACCTGTGACCGCAGCAGCAGCGCGTTTTCCGACTGAAGCGCCTAGAACCGCTCGGTCACAAGGGCCGGCGATGTAAGGGGCAGCAGAGGGTCTTCTTCCCCGGGGAAGGCTAGATTTCACTTTCGTTTCACTCGATGATTTTCAGTTGCTGTAAACAGTGACATTTCTGACAGAAAATAACGAGTCCACTACGCGCATTACACTGCAAGCATTCAGCTGCGTATGAGGAACTGTACCAAAAGCTTCTGTAAACCTAGAAATATGGAATCAAGTTGAAGTCCCCTGTCAATATCAATCAACATTTTGTGTCAATAAAGAGTTAATTGTGTTTCGAAAAACGATAATCTGAATCCATGTAAACAGTGAGTCAACAGAGCAGTTGATTAACACACTTAAGCATGACAGTATTTTACACTTCCCCTTGTTCTCTGGTGATGACCTGACAATAAGCAGAAACCAGTAATGATCCCATTTAAACGATTTGAGCCTGAGCTGTCTAATAAGTCAGTTAAACGTTCTTCTCTGAAATTTCGCACACCGCCATCTGAAGAGTTTCAGTTTGCAAACATTATGATGTTCTGGCTACGTCACATACAATCTCCGTGCTCGGTAGAGTGCGTTTAGAAGCGTCCCCGTAGATCCGGACCACGTGCAGAGCAGCAGTGCGCGTGGGCACAGCTTGCCGTAGCTGCGTGATTGCGCTCACACACACACACACACACACACACACACACACGCACACACACAGAGGCGCACAGAAAGCGCGCCTAACGAACGGTGACGGCAGCCATCGGCGCCCACAACGCCGCATAATATATTGATCGCCATTACGGCTCATCAGAGACGGCGCGCACCCGTCCTTGGCATTCTGTGCTGCCCCGAGCCTCGCCGGGTCCCCATGGGTTCGGGACGGGCCAACTCAGTGCGGCAGCTGTCCCCGAGCGCTGCTTAATGTACTCCAAACACTGTGCTCCCCGCAACGTACTCGTGTTACTGGCCATAGCAGCGCAGAAGCATCGGTTATTACACTCGACGTGTAAAGTAGAAAATTTCCATTCCTCATCCGGCTACCAGGATTTAGGATTTCCGTGCTTTCCCTCAGACTTCAAGAAGAATATAATAATTCCAGTCCCAAAGAAAGCAGGTCTTAACAGATGCGAAAATTGCCGAACTATCAGTTTAATAAGTCACAGCTGCAAAATACTAACACGAATTCTTCACAGAGGAATGGAAAAACTGGTAGAAGCCGACCTCGGAGAAGATCAGTTTGGATTCCTTAGAAATATTGGAACACGTGAGGCAATACTGACCTTACGACTTATCTTAGAAGAAAGATTAAGCAAAGGCAAACCTATGTTTCTAGCATTTGTAGACTTAGAGAAAGCTTTCGACAATGTTAACTGGAATACTCTCCTTCAAATTCTAAAGGTGGCAGGGGTAAAATACAGGCAGCGAAAGGCTATTTACAATTTGTACGGAAACCAGATGGCAGTTATAAGAGTCGAGGGGCATGAAAGGGAAGCATTGGTTGGGAATGGAGTGAGACAGGGTTGTAGCCTCTCCCCGATGTTATTCAATCTGTATGTTGAGCAAGCAGTGAAGGAAACAAAAGAAAAATTGGGAGTAGGTATTAAAACCCATGGAGAAGAAATAAAAAGTTTGAAGTTCGTCGATGACATTGTAATGCTATCAGAGACAGCAAAGGACTTGGAAGAGCAGTCGAACGGAATGGACAGTGTCTTGAAAGGAGGATATAAGATGGTTGAAATGGCTCTGAGCACAATGGGACTTAACTGCTGTGGTCATCAGTCCCCTAGAACCTAGAACCACTTAAACCTAACTAACCTAAGGACATCACACACATCCATGCCCGAGGTAGTATTCGAACCTGCGACCGTAGCGGTCTTGCGGTTCCAGACTATAGCGCCTAGAACCGCACGGCCACTCCGGCCGGCGATATAAGATGAACGTCAACAAAAGTAAGACGAGGATAATGGAATGTAGTCGAATTAAGTCGGCTAATGCTGAGGGAATTAGATTAGGAAATGAGACACTTAAAGTAGTAAAAGAGTTTTGCTACTTGGGGAGCAAAATAACTGATGATGGTCGAAGTGGAGAGGATATAAAATGTAGACTGGCAATGGCAAGGAAAGCGTGTCTGAAGAAGAGAAATTTGTTAACATCGAGTATAGATTTAAGTGTCAGAAAGTCGTTTCTGAAAGTATTTGTGTGGAGTGTAGCCATGTATGGAAGTGAAACGTGGACGATAAATAGTTTAGACAAGAAGAGAATAGAAGCTCTTGAAATTTGGTGCTACAGAAGAATGCTGAAGATTAGATGGTTAGATCACATAACTAATGAGGAGGTATTGAATAGAATTGGGGAGAAGAGGAGTTTGTGGGACAACTCGACTAGAAGAAGGGACCAGTTCGTAGAGCATATTCTGAGGCATCAAGGGATCACCAGTTTAGTTTTGGAGGGCAGTGTGGAGGGTAAAAATCGTAGAGGGAGACCAAGAGATTAATACACTAAGGAGATTCAGAAGGATGTAGGTTGCAGTAGGTACCGGGAGATGAAGAAGCTTGCACAGGATAGGGTAGCATGGAGAGCTGCATCTAAACAGTCTCAGGACTGAAGACCACAACAACAACAACAACAACAACAACAACAACATGCTTTCCCTGCCTGAAAGAGTGGCGATGAATCTGTATTTTTTCTTTTGTCCAGCATGTTAAACATGATGGTTCAAGGTATCCACAACTGTTCTAGTTGACTGGAAGCAAATTACATTTCCATTGCCAATTTTATTTTCTAGCAGCACGGCGGATTTTCTCTATCATTTTCAAGATGAACCAGCGTCGTAGAAGTACACAGATGCGAACTGCATGAGTCTGCGGCTGTCTACCTCACTACACAAGGTCATATCCACGTGAAAATAACATTCGTGCCTGAAACCGTTCTTGGCGACAGAAAATAAAATTGCAGGTGTGATGGTTGTTTCAAAATCTATAATGACATGTGGAAAAAAGCTTCACAAATATTTAGTCAGACGTTGAAGAGACTTCAAAATGGTGCAAAGCTTGAAATGTTCAAAACGAAAAATTTAGAATTTCTCAAAACCAATAAAAGTAGTACCATACGACTACAAAATGAATGAGTCGAACTGGTAACAATCAACCCATACAAATACTAATCTGTAACAATCCGTAGTGGTATGAAATGGAATGATCACATATCGCCGGTTTTAGGCGAAGCAGACACTTGACTTTGATTCATTCAAATGGTTCAAATGGCTCTGAGCTATGGGGCTTAGCATCTGTGGTCATCAGTCCCCTAGATCGTAGAATTACTTAAACCTAACTAACCTAAGGACATCACACACATCCATGCCCGAGGCAGGATTCGAACCTGCGACCGTAGCGGTCACGCGGTTCCAGATTGATGCTCCTAGAACCGCACGGCCACACCGACCGGCTTTGATTCATTGACGTGATATTCAGAATACATTATAAGTAAAAAAATTAATTGTAGTATGGCACTATCGGCTAGGACATCCCTCAGGATCGTTTCAGCCGCCTGCCGGAAAGGGTCTTCGCCGCCCACACTTACTCCTTTCCTCGCAGATATCTGACAAATGTGCCGTGTGTGTATATCTAGAGTCAAGGTGAGTGTAATGGAAGCGTGTGCAGTGCAGTGCTATATTTGTGTTGTATGGTGGTGACGATGAGAAGGGACAGATTGAAACCGATGCTGCCACATAACCTATTACTCTAGAGTAGCACCAAATCGGTGGAGAAGCTTAACGTTGCCATTTTACTGTCACTTACAACCATTTATGTGCTGCGGAAATTTTGGAATTTTACGCTGGACACTGGGGAAAAGACTGGAGATCAGGACTCTTACGCTAGCAACTCTCCTCGTCTCTCTGCCAAATACTGATAGTGAACAATGCAGACAACACAGGCAAGTATGCTATGAGACACAGAGCAACTGCCACGAAAACACTCATTCGAACGATTATAAAATATTGTTCAAGTGTGTGGAATCTGTACTAAAAAGGCCAAAATGGGATATTGTACAGGGTAGCACCAATGGTCAGAGGTTTGACTGATGCATGAAAGAGTGCTACCGAGATGATGAAGGTTTTGAGAAGCCAGATGGCAGGGTGGGGGATTCCATTGCGCAATTGGACTGTTTGGAATTTGTCGCGACTTTTGAATTTTCCTCCATTTTATATGTAGGCGAATTTGGCTATATCCGCCATCTTGCATTAGTGGACCTATATGACATTTGGGGCTGTACATTCACAGTTATTCTACACGAACCATACCTGAGATTGGTGTTTGTTTACAAATGATACAGTTGGGCAGACGGCAGCGTATGTTAACGTGAAATATGACGAACAGCAGTCTGATTCGAAAGTACACGCTAACATGTAGGTTGCCCTGTAACCGGATGGTTAACCAATTCACAGGTCGGAGTAAGGCAACAGCATACCACCCACAATAGGATCTTACCTAGCAGAGCAGTGTGATGCCCAGGTTGATGATAGGTTTGCTTTACTTTACGGCAGGCGTTTGTGTGACCTCTTCTTCAGGAGACGGGAAAGTGGTTTTGTGGTGCTGTGATCCTGCTACTATTTGCGACGGTATCTCACGGTTACTGCTGAGTAGTTTCTCTCCCAAAGAGAATCCCACACGAGCAAACCAGGTGCGTATTTACTTGCGGTTAGTCTTACTTTAGGTACTTGGTCTATGCGCGGATCTGTTCGGAAAAAAAAGCTCGATGTAGTCATAGGATCCAGTCGCGCTTACCTGCTTTCATGTCCTGCATCTAATTCGCTGCAAATAATAACCAGTAGCTGTGGTCCTGCGTCAGTTAGTGTATGCGTTGGCTAGAATTGCGAGTTAATAAAAAAAACACGGAAATACTAAATAAAAGTTACCATCTGTAATGAATGTAGGTGACAGAGAATTATGTTGAATAATGTTTATACACAAAAGATATCTCAATAAACGGAAAGTGGTCCTACGATATTCAGACAAAAATATCGTTTCAAATGCAGTAGAGTTAGCTGAGAGCATATGAGAATAGTAGCAAAATCCTCAAACAATCATCAAGGATACGAGAAAAGTGAGCCCATATCGTAATCACAATACACGAAATATTCACCACCTGGAAACAGTTCCGAGTTCAACATGATGTTCACAAATTAACAGGTGTGACAAGAGGAAGAGTAACTCGTACTCTGTCCTCAGTCCCGTAAATCAAGCGGCAAACGTAATCTCCTATCCTGCAGCACAGGCAGAACTCTCGAAAATTAAAGTATGGTAGCGGCTGTTCATCGCTCTGAATCTATCACGCACTCCATCAAAAACGACATGACACCATAGGCATGTATTATTTCTTCCAGAACGAACATCCGAGTGTCCCCTTCGATATCTAGTTGAAAAGTGTCCTCAAAAGTTACAGTCTCATAGTGGTTGTTCACCACCCAGAATCTATCACCTAAACGTCCAGATCACACACATTACCACAGGTAACTCTGTCTGTATCCAGCATAAGCCTAAAAATGTGCCGAGAATCATTTCCTTGAGCTCTTCACCTGAAAGATCCCAGTCTCCACCTAACTCCAGTAGCCTTCCACTAATGTCTGCTTTCTCATCGGCTGAAGGCCGTGCCCACCAAAAACACATCTTTCTTAAGTTGTACCGGCATGATCTGATTCAAGCTGACCACAGCCTGGACTAAACTAATATATGACAACCATATTTAAAGAAAGAAACGTCATAAACATTAGGTTACACTCAGATCATTTACATTACATGTAGGTAATAGCTGGTTCATACATAACTAAGCCAGCATTCTTACATAAGTATACTCAAGGTAAATGACAACAGATTGTCCTTAACAATTATTTATGCCTTCTTGACAGAAGCGCCTTTTGGTACTCTTTTCAACTGCTAAGATATGTGATTGACCACTTTTAAATTAGCACAGTTTTCTTACAGCTCTCGCAGTCAACATTGAAATAACGCTACTGGCAAAATAGTAAACAGTTTATTAAATAACTATACAAGTATCACGAAATGTGAGGTGTCCCTGCAGTAGTCATTTGTTACGTGACGTGGAGAATATGATGTTCTGACAAACTTTTGGATGTAAAAAGGATATAAAAGATGTAATATATCAATATATGAAATAGATACAGATACGTAGCTTTCAGGAACGACAGCTATAGTGTAAAGGTATCATCTGAGGTATCATTTGTTGAAATCTCCAGGAGCGATTGCTAACTCAGAAGTTCATTGCGTAAACATTTATTCACCTTGAAATATTAACTTCTGAAGTTCTAGAGGTACTGAAATCACTGTTGTGTCATTCGATGCGCCTCATTTTTCTGGGAGCTCCGGTACATTCAGATCTGCATTAATGTGTAATTCTAAATTATTATAGACTCAAAGTGCTGTAAGTAGCTGTCTTTCAGCTTACTGGACACTCCATTTCTTGGAGCAATGCCTTCTGCACAAATGCCTTCAGAGCGACAGCCGTACAGACTCCCAGCTTTGGGATTTACCCATATCTGGTCCTTTGTTGAAGCACATGGCTCACCTTGATCTTATGCGGCGGCCCGCGCTGCCGCAAAGCGTTGCCCGCCCTGACGTCGCACAGCTTCACAAACAGAATCACCTCACCTTGCACCAATTCAAGGCGACCGATTAGCTCGCCTATATACGTACAGCGTTACACGATCAAGTGCAGAAATGCTATGTCGTTGAGATCCTCTTCAAAAGCTTTCTCCAGTGCCACAGTAAACACGTAGGCTTGTATAAAAAAAATTCATTATTACTATGCAAGCTATAAATCAGGCTCGTCCAAACTGTGTCCGAGCCGTATCACTTAGCTGGCCGTGCAGACCGCCGGCCGAGCCTCGCCATGCCGCTGTACGCAAATATTGCAATAGATACAAATTTATTTTGCGACCACACATCACTGTCCTTTTCAGCGGAACTGGGGGAAAGCGCATCTAAAACCAATCTTTTTTCTTAGTTTTTTATTTGAGTTTCAATGAATTAAACAATTAATTGTTAAAATGATAAAAGTGTTTTAAAAACAGGATTGTACAAAATTAATTGTATGTTCTTCTTTGTCGTGGTACGAGCAGGAAACAGGTGGGCAAAATTTGTGCGCAAGTTACAAATGATCTCAAAGAATTGGGAAAGCAGGGAAACCCTTTGCCGCTTTGAATCCCATCAAGGATTGCCTGGTCGACTCGGCGGCTTGTATTTGTCCTCCAGACCTGACGGAAAAAATTGAAAAAACAGCTCTCTTTTAAAGCTTGCTAAAACTAAGAACCATTCATTACTTGGCGATAAAAATTTGACTCATTCTTTGAGGTTATCAGTCTCAGGGAATATTGTACCAAACATTGACAAAACCGTTTCCTCGAAAAAGAGAAAAGTGTAATGTTAATTGTCTTCTTTAACAATGTTGACTGTAAGAATTAAAGAGCTTTATAACCTTAATTCTATTTTTAATAAGTTTTCAAACTTGGTCGGTTAAAATTATTACGTACAAAACAGCAAACTAAGGATCCGATTTCTAAACTCTGAAAAGGGATATAAAGAGATGTAGCCCGAAGTATAACAAAAAATATTTACTTGTAACTGCTAACAGTAATAATGAGACTCTATATCACTTACATAACGTTATTTCTAAAATACAGTATTTATGACTCTAGTTCATTTAAGAAACTGATACATTTTTCAGAAGACGCCTATTGTACATATGACTAGTGTGCATGTGCAGTACTAATAGAATGAAACTGTGGGTCAGAAAACAACTAACAAGGGAACCTCCCCATCGGACCCCTCTCAGATTTAGTTATAAGTTGGCACAGTGGATGGGCCTTGAAAAACGGAACACAGATCAATCGAGAAAACAGGAAGAAGTTGTGTGGAGCTATGAAAAAAATAAGCAAGATATGCAACATCAAGGACGGTGTTAGCTGAGGAGCGCCGTGGTCCCGTGGTTAGCGTGAGTGGTTGCGGAACGAGAGGTCCTTGGTTCAAGTCTTCCATCGACTGAAAAGTTTAATTTTTTATTTTCAGAAAATTATTATGTGTCCGTCCGTTATATTTTCATCACTATTTTGGGAGTGATTATCACATCCACAAGAAAACCAAGTAGGTAGAAGAATCTTTTTACCCATTCGCCAAGTGTACAAGTTAGGTGGGTCAACAACATATTCCTGTCATGTGACGCACATGCCGTCACCAGTGTCGTATAGAATATATTAGACGTGTTTTCCTGTGGAGGAATCGGTTGACCTATGGCCTTGCGATCAAATGTTTTCCGTTCCCATTGGAGAGGCACGTCCTTTCGTCTACTAATCGCACGGTTTTGCGGTGCGGTCGCAAAACACAGACACTAAACTTATTACAGTGAAAAGAGACGTCAATGAACGAACGGACAGATCATTACTTTGCGAAAATAAAGAAAGTAATATTTTCAGTCGAGGGAAGACTTGAACCAAGGACCTCTCATTCCGCAGCCGCTCTCGCTAACCACGGGACCACGGCGCTCCTGAGCTCACGTTGTCCTTGATGTTGCCTATCTTGCACATGGACTACTCAGTTTGCATATTTTGCTTATTTTTTTCATAGTTCCACACAACTTCTTCCTGTTTTCTCGATTTATCTGTGTTCCGTTTTTCAAGGCCTATCCACTGTGCCAACTTATAACTAAATCTGAGGGGGGTGCGATGGGGAGGTTCCCTTGTAAGATGTTCTCCGATTCTTGTTTTGGGTATTGTTGTCTGAAGCTTTGCCTAGTAATTCTGCCACACGAACACTAGTTGTTACCTAAACGGTAAACGGTTTGCATGTTTTACCGCTCATCGGCCTCTTTTACAGAGGTGCACTTCCTCTGTTATTTTGTTTGCGTTGGATCTGACTGCGGTAAAGTCCACCGCAGAGCAGTGGAGCATAAATCCCGTAGTACTCAGAGAGAGAGAGCAGTGGAGCAGTGGTGTGCGGTCTCACTCGGTCCGCAGCTGTCTCTCTCGCTCCTATGGCGACACTAGCGACACACGGTCGCGGACGGGGCGCTGAACTACACTGCCTGGCGGCCGCGGGGCGCGGGCGCGCCCGCCGGCCGCAGTTCTTGGATGGGCCTGCTATAAATATTACAAATTACCTGCACGCTCCAGAAAATTTTCCGCGTCGTTCTCTACAACTTAGCGACAACTGCACAACGACAGATTTACTCGTCTTTCATGTATTAGGGGTGGCCTGTGTTAGCTGCCTCCCTCGGTATAGGACAGGGGTTGGTCATAACATTCAATTACCAATTTTAAGAAAACAAATCTGCAAGCCATACGAATTTGGTGACAGATTTAGTCGTTTTCAATATGGTTTCCCCCGAAAGGGAAATGACTAGGTGGAGACCTCCTTCAGAGACGACTGTATTTTGGATATTCAGGAAACTTCCCACCACAAAAATCACCTTTTCTTCGCATTGGAACTGGTTTCTCCGTACCAGGGATGAAGTCACAATGAGACGGGAGTAAAAATTTGGTAGCCCACAGAAGCAGGACGTGTGACAATGCCCTGTGCAGAATCAGCTGGGGTGTCGTCGCGGAGTAAAAGCGCACCTTCGGACATCTTCCCAAACGCTACGTTTTGAAGACCATCTGTAACCACGACAGGGGATTTCAGTAGTACGCACCTGTGATAGTTTGCTACTTTCGAGTATAATCAGTTTGCACCGCACCATGGCAGTCCAAAAAACACTCAAATCCACGCTGCTCGATGATGAATGAGTAAGCGCCTGTTGGGGCAGTGATATATCCCCATGTTTCCATTGCTTCTTTTGCTCCTTTGTCTCGTCCTTGACGATTATGCGGCTCCATAAGTCATTCGCATTGCCCTGACAAGGCTGTTAACAATAGCGCTGCTGCGTGTGAGTTGTTGCAGAAACCCAGAGGGTGAAGAACTTCATGTTCAAAATGTCGCGCTAGTTGTTGGAAACCGATGTATGAATGCTTTTCACTTTTTCAACAGTCGCCTCGATTGTGATATGATGGTCTTGCTGCACTTGGTGCTCCTTTTATGTTAAGAGTCTCGGATCTACACCGAAAGATGCTGTGCAACATCGTCCTCTGTCATTCAGTTTTGTCTCACCACACTGGAAGCGTCTGCACCACCAAGCCACAGTCTGAACTTCTCGGATCCAAGCAATACACTGTTGCCCTGTGTTCCCATTCGCCAGCATTTCACCACCAGTGCCGTCTTCCTCTTTCAGACCTCTCTTCCTCAACATTGTATTTATAACCGCTTCCCATATTACTCTCAGTTGTCCGCGCTTTCTTCGTACGTGTGCGGCCAATTCAGAATTGCTTTTGGCCATCGTGCTTGCTCCATTCACCATGTATGGCCATATCACTCAAGAGCTCTTCTGAGTTCTGTGAACGACTGCTTGTTCCATATCCATTACATCCCTAATTTCCTCATTTCTTCTCGTCTCTGTCCTGCTTATACTGTCTGCCTTCCTTATTTCATTCAACTCCACTGTCTTTAATCTACTGTAACCTCCCCACAAAATTTTAAACGACAATATTTAATAGAAATGGAGCCAAAGCGTAACTTCTCTAGCAATTAAATTTAACGACAATAAAAATGGGAATCGCAATCTGACTCAAGTATAAGTTCCTTACAAAAATAAAAGTCAATTCAGTGATAAGAAAATCTCAGTGATAATTAAAATTCAATTAAACCGAAATATCGGTCTTTGGCCCTGTGCAAAAAAAAAAATCAGAATTAATTTCTTACCTCACTGAAACTGCTCGTCAAATTTCTGCTCTTATTGTTGGCCACGGCTTGGAGGAACTGCATTGAAAATAATATTTTTTTTTTGAAATTTAACTGAAACTTTTCTTTAAGGGAAATGGAAGGAAATCGTTGGTTCAATTAAATGCTTCTTTTGTTAAAAATATTGCTTTGAAATCAAAATTATTATTGGGGCACTTGTTGAAAATTAATTACAATAAATAAACTTTACATTATCTGATGATTACCTTAATTAACAATATACCTCATTCAGCATCTTGACCAGAATGCCATGTGGACACTCGCCGACTCCTCACACACACAACTGCACTCGACTGCTACTACCGACATACTGCACTGCTCACAGACTGCCCACTGACAGACTGCTCGCAACTGTACTACACGACTACTACTAGCGTACTACTCGTAACACTCGCGCGGTCAAGCGCATACTAACTGTGGTGTCACCGCCAGACACCACACTTGCTAGGTGGTAGCTTAAATCGGCCGCGGTCCATTTAGTACATGTCGGACCCGCGTGTCGCCACTGTGTAATCGCAGACCTAGCGCCACCACCAAGGCAGGTCTCGTGATACGAGAGAGCACTCGCCCAGTTGTACGAGAACCTAGCTACCGCCCAGTTGTACGAGAACCTAGCTACAGCCCAGTTGTACGAGAACCTAGCTACCGCCCAGTTGTACGAGAACCTAGCTACCGCCCAGATGTACGAAGCCTTTCTCTCTCATTAGCCGAGAGACAGAATAGCCATCAGCTAAGTTAATGGCTACGAACTAGCAAGGCGCCATTAGCCATACAGTGATTGTACTTAAAGTCTCCTGTGTATCGTCAAGATCGATGTACCTCAAGGAATGAGTAAAGTTAAGTATTAAACCTGCTCCGTACTTTTCTTCCTAACATTAATTACGTATCCTGTTCCAGTACATCACGCCCGTCTGCGGTAGTCTAGAGTGCCTTTTCAGCCATCTCAACTTCACGGTGTCGGCCCAGCTACCGACACAACATTGGCGACGGTTTAAAGTGTTCTTTCTGATTGCTTACATTTAATTGTGTCATGGCTTCGCCACATTCCCCAGATGTACTGTCCGAATTTTATCGCTTGCAGAATCAGCAGACGCAGGCGTTACTGGATGCCCTTGGACAGCTCGTCCAGGGTCAACGTACCATTCACACCGATGCGGCCGCCGCCGCTTCTTCGCTACCGCTGCCACTAAACGCTGTTGCACCTCCCTTTCGACCATACGTGGCAGCCGATGAGACCTGGCACGAGTGGTCTCGCCAGTTCAACTTTCATCTAGCAGCCTACAGAATTCAAGGTAAAGAGCGGCAGCCGTTTTTGCTTTCTTGTGTCGGTGTGTCCACATACCGTGTGATAGTGAAATTGTTTCCCAGACGCGACGTAGCAACTCTGTCCTACGAGGAAATTTTGTCTGCATTAGATGCCTATTTCAAAGAAACAGTTAATGTGGTTGCAAAACGGTATACGTTCTTTCGTACGAAACGTACGGCCGGTCAAACTAATAGGGAGTGGGTAGCAACATTGCAAGGACTTACTAGGGACTGTGCCTTTGACTGTGACTGTGGTCTTTCTTATTCAGATACAATGGTACGTGATGCAATTGCACAGAACGTTTCTGATGTTCGCATACGGGAGCAAATTTTGAAACTAGTTAATCCCTCCCTTCAACAAGTGATAGACATATTGGATAGACAGGACACACTTGACTGTGCTCAGGAATCTTTTGAAACTTCGCCAGCCGTGTGTAACATTAACCGGCCCGCTGGACGCGCTGCGCGGCCCGGTAAACGGGCCTCGCGCACGTCCGCACAGCGGCCGCCGCGTGCTAAGCCAGAGGTGCCGCGCCGGCACACAAATGCAGTGAAATCATGCCCACGGTGTGCTACTCGACATTCGCGTGAACATTGCCCGTCACGCCAAGCTATTTGCTTTTTCTGCAATAAGAAAGGACATGTTCAAAGTGTTTGCCAGAAAAAGCTCAGATCAGACAATCACAATCATTCCAGGCCCTTTGATTCGCGCCGGAATCGAATCAAGGACACTCAGGCTCGTGGACCTTCGCCTATGGACATTCATGTCGTTAATTTCGCTTCGTCCAGTGACACTTTCTCTAACAGTGACTGTGATCGTCCCACAAAAACTGTGCGTCGACGTCGCCGGAAATCACGTCAATTAGCCAGTGATTCTGTACCAGTGTCTGTTCCAATTGCACAAAACAGTCGCTCTTGTCGTCAGCAGAACAATAAACTTTTTGTGGACTTAGACTTTGAAGGCAAAGTGATACCATTCCAGCTCGATACCGGAGCTGCAGTTTCATTGCTCAATCATGACACGTACAAACAACTGGGCAAACCTCCGTTGCGTTCCGCAAATGTTAAGCTAACTACATATTCCGGACAGAAAATTCCTGTGTTAGGACAGTGCAGCCTTCTTGCAACATACAAGGGACAAACAAAACTTGTGTCATTTTACGTTCTTCGTTCTTCTTCTGCAGTGAACTTGTTTGGTCTCGATTTATTTCAGTTGTTTAACATGGCTATTGTAAATCAGGTCCTAACAGTGAATCAGACTGTGCCTACAGACAGTGTTTCTCGGCTGTGTGACGAATTTGCAGACATTTTTGCACCGGGCTTAGGTTGCGCTAAAAACTATGAAGCACATTTAGAACTGAAGGTAAAAGCGCAACCGAAATTTTTCAGGGCGCGCAATGTTCCCCACGCATTGCGTGATGAGGTCGCAAGAACGTTACACGATCTCGAATCACAGGGTGTAATTGAACGTGTGCAAGCTTCTCTCTGGGCCTCACCCTTAGTAATTTTGCCAAAACCTTCCGGAAAATTGAGACTTTGCGTGGACTTCAAGGCCACAGTGAATCCACAGCTAGTGACTGCTACTTTTCCTTTGTCCCGCCCGGAAGATCTTTTTGCTAAACTGTGCCCGGGAAAATATTTTTCAAAGTTGGACCTCGCCGATGCGTACTTGCAAATACCGGTGGACGACGAATCCCAGCGCGTATTGGTGGTTAACACGCATCTTGGATTGTACCGCTTCAAAAGACTGCCATTCGGGTGTGCATCCGCCCCTGCCTTGTTTCAGCAATATTTACAAACTATTTGTGCGTCGGTCCCTACTGCAGCAAACTATCTGGACGATATAGTGATCTCCGGACAGACAGAAGAAGATCATCTTGCGAATTTACGAACATTATTTCAGGTCTTGCGGCAAAATGGTTTTCGCTTGAGGAAGGACAAATGTGTGTTTTTTGCTCGTGACTTACCATACCTGGGACATGTCATTAATGCCCAAGGCATACATCCGAGTCCAGAGCACCTCCGTGCCATACAAGAATTGCCTTCCCCTCAAAATGTGAAACAGCTACAGAGTGTGTTGGGTAAAATTAATTATTACAACAAATTTGTGCGCAATGCCTCTTCCATTTCAGCTCCGCTTCATCGCTTACGCCGTAAAGGTGTTCCGTTCGTCTGGACGACGGAATGCGAACGCGCCTTTCGCCAGTTGAAATCGGCGTTGCTTTCTAATACTTGCCTTACGCCATTCGATCCCCAGAAACCCCTTTTGTTGATGGTAGATGCATCGGATTTCGGGATCGGTGCTGTGCTTGCGCACAAAGTTGGCTCCCATGATCGCCCTATTGCCTTTGCGTCCAAATTGCTCTCGTCTGCGCAAAGAAATTATTCACAGATAGAAAAAGAAGCTTTGGCTCTCGTGTTTGGTGTTACTAAGTTCCATGATTTCTTGTATGGTCGTCACTTTACCATCATCACAGACCACAAACCTTTGACATCGCTTTTTCATCCGACCAAGCCTGTACCTCCACGTACAGCGCAGAAATTCATTCGCTGGTCTATTTTCCTCTCGCAGTACCGCTACGATATCTTGTATCGGTCCCCTGCTAAGCACGGAAACGCCGATGCGTTGTCCCGTTTGCCTGTTGCTGAGGATAAAGCATTCGATTCTTCCGAACTTGCTTGCATGTTCATTGATTCGGAAACCGATGAAGTGGTCGAATCGTTTCCGATTGATTTTCGTCGTGTCGCTACAGCCACAGCTGCTGACCCTGTCCTTGCTACTGTTCTACGTTTTGTTGCTACGCAATGGCCTTTGTCAAAGTCTCGGATCGAGGATCCGTTGGTTCGCCGATTTTTTGCTCACGAGGAGAGACTTTTTGTTCGACGTGGTGTTTTGTTGTTGCGTTCTGATAATGATCAGTCCAGAGTCGTGGTCCCACGTTCGTTACAGTCCTCTGTTTTACGGATTCTTCACCAAGGACATTGGGGTATAGTGCGAACGAAACAACTTGCTCGTCAGCACTGTACTTGGTTCGGAATCGATGCTGCGATTACGAATATGTGTTCTTCGTGCCCGGCGTGTGCCGAACAACAATCCGCACCGCCGCGGAAAGTCTTTGCATGGCCAAAAGCCACTTCCCCTTGGCAACGCTTGCACATTGATTTTGCTGGTCCATTCTGGAATGCTCGATGGTTGGTTCTGGTCGACGCCTTCAGTAATTTTCCTTTTGTTGTCCGGATGTCTTCCACGACGTCCTCCGCCACCATCCAAGCGTTGTCTGCTATCTTTTGCATTGAAGGTCTGCCGCAGACTATTGTTTCCGACAATGGCCCACAATTCATGTCCGCAGAATTTCAGTCATTCTGCCAGGCCAATGGTATTCAACATCTGACATCCGCGCCGTTTTCGCCTCAGTCCAACGGTGCCGCTGAACGATTGGTCCGGACTTTCAAGTCACAGATGTTGAAATTGCAAGAGTCGCATTCTCGGGAGGACGCATTGTTGCTCTTTTTGTCTTCGTATCGCTCTCAGCCCCGAGATGGTCGCTCGCCGGCTGAGTTGCTCCACGGTCGTCCTCATCGCACCTTGATGTCTTTGCTGCATCCGCCGCATCAGGTTCCTGTGCAGCGGCAGACTCCTGCTTTTGCTCCAGGCGACGTTGTATTTTATCGCAACTATCGCGGTTCACGGCGTTGGCTCGCAGGGCGCATTCTTCGCTGCCTCGGCCGCGCGATGTATTTGGTTTTGGGGGCCTCTGGTGAGGTGCGTCGGCATCTCAATCAGCTGCGCCTCTGTCGTCGCTCGGGTTCTGCCGCTCCCCGTCTGCTTTCAGCGACGGTGCCGTCCGGTCAGCGCCCTGGGGACCCATCTACTGGCTCGCCTCATCCCCAGGTGTTACCGACGATGCCTTCCATTTTGCCCCATGGCGACGTGCCGCCGCCGCCGCCGCAGCAGCAGCAGCCGCCGCCGCCGCCGCTTGTTCTCCCGCCGGCGCCGCCCGCATTCGACGCTTCGTTGCGGCCGCCAAGCGCCTCCCAGGGTCACGCGCCGCCGATCGCTTCCCGTGAACAGCTGTCCTCCGCCATGGAACTCCCGCCCGCTCCGGACCACATGACGTCATCGCGCGTCGGCTACCCCGACGCAATGGAGGTTGATCCTTCGGTCCCTCCTGTCTCTTTACGGGCGCATACACCGCATGTTGACGTGCACCCTGGACTAGTTTTTCAGGCGTTTCCTAGCTCCCCTCGGACCGAATGGCCGGGTGCGGGTGGCACAGCCTCGCCTGTTGTTAGGCTCCCCACCTCATCGCATACGTCAACATGTGGTCCTCCCCACGGCGGGCGGAAGCCTTATCACACGACCGTTCGCCGATTTGCGGGGGAGGAATGTGGTGTCACCGCCAGACACCACACTTGCTAGGTGGTAGCTTAAATCGGCCGCGGTCCATTTAGTACATGTCGGACCCGCGTGTCGCCACTGTGTAATCGCAGACCTAGCGCCACCACCAAGGCAGGTCTCGTGATACGAGAGAGCACTCGCCCAGTTGTACGAGAACCTAGCTACCGCCCAGTTGTACGAGAACCTAGCTACAGCCCAGTTGTACGAGAACCTAGCTACCGCCCAGTTGTACGAGAACCTAGCTACCGCCCAGATGTACGAAGCCTTTCTCTCTCATTAGCCGAGAGACAGAATAGCCATCAGCTAAGTTAATGGCTACGAACTAGCAAGGCGCCATTAGCCATACAGTGATTGTACTTAAAGTCTCCCGTGTATCGTCAAGATCGATGTACCTCAAGGAATGAGTAAAGTTAAGTATTAAACCTGCTCCGTACTTTTCTTCCTAACATTAATTACGTATCCTGTTCCAGTACATCACGCCCGTCTGCGGTAGTCTAGAGTGCCTTTTCAGCCATCTCAACTTCACGGTGTCGGCCCAGCTACCGACACAAAACTAACCACGATAATAGGCTCTCTGGTCAAAGATTTTAACGTGCCTCACCATCGCTGCTACGTTACATACGTGTTTCACTACTTCTCTGCCACTCTCCCCAGGGTCCATTCTTTCGGGCCATATATTAGTATACCTTCAACTATGCTGAATATTCTTCCTCTTGTTTTGATGTTGTCCTCCTCCACGGAACTCTATTTAGCATTCTAACTGCCCCTCTCGCCTGCTGTATTCTGCCTCCCATATCTGCTTCACAGCTTCTCGAGGTACAGATCATCAATCCCGAATATTAAAACTACTTTACTGCTTTGCAGAAATACTGTATTCCTTCCATGTGCTCCCACTACTAGATATTCTGTTTTGTTCATACGACTTCTAAGCCCGCCCCATTCAGACTCTTCGACCAGCTTCTTTATCATGAAATTAGCATCCTCTCTACTTTGTGCTATCAATACTTGATCAATCTAAAATAATAATAACCTGGTAGTTCGATGCTAGTAATTGATTCCCATATTTCCATAAGACTAGTTCCACCATTCCAATATGTACTGCATATATCTGTGGAATAGGCTCGGTGAAATACATCACAGCTTCATCCTTACTTTAACACCTCAGTACGGCCTCCGGTATACTCTCTGAATTTCCGAATTAGGGATATTTGCTTTGCCTGTACACCTATACATTCCATTGCTTCCCATAGTGCGATGATAGACACGTTATTTCTAAATCCACTATTTTACCGAGGCGATAAAACTATGAATACCATTCGCGTATAACCTATTTCCTAACACTCACCTGAAGAACGATTGCGGCTGATGTGCTACCAGGATTTGCGCTGTGACTGTCGGTTTCGTTCTTTTCTACTTCCCTCCTACATCTTGTATGTTTCACCAAGCCTTACAGAATTATGCTGTCGACTCCCGCTGCATACAGTAGACATCAATTGCGTAATATAAGGAATATAGTAAATCCCGCCCCCATTATCTCCCAACACCAGTCCTCTATTCCTTGAGCAATCGAACTGCCGTGTATAAAACAGCTGCATATGTCTGATTACTTTAACAACGACTTGATGTCTTTCCCACGTATTTTCAATGCTTTTGACGTCCATTCTTCTGAACCGTGTGTCGTACAGTGACATAAATTTGCACGTACATTCAGTGTTGTAGGTGAATATTGTCTGCAAAATGTGTTACAAACATAGTGAAGAAATAGCATATTAAATCGTCATGCCTGATTCTGAACATTTACTGCGTAAATGGCAAAAGAGCAGTTGGCGAACAGCTTTTTTCCTTTATTTTGTGTCAGAGAGAAGAAGTTTAAAGTAAGTTTAAGAAGTTTAAAGTAAGTTTGAAGTTACATGCGAAGTTTGTTAAAAGTCGTTAAGTGCTCTCATTCTCAATTACTGGAAAAATATAGTCTGGTTAGTTTCCAAGTGACCAGTTATACTGCTTCAAAACATATATGTAACAGGTATAAGTGAAGATATTTGTGTTGGTGATTGAGGACGGTGTACTGAACAACATTACATCAGTATTAATGTCATTTGCAGACTAATAATTATAGTCATTACAAGTCGGATGTTTTTAGGTTAGTTAGTACTTCCAAGGACACGTGGTAAGAGGAAGCCATTAAAGCTTATTTCCACCGAGGGAACTGGTCAGGTGTTCAAGTGTGAAGATGTGGATGCGAAACTGTTCGTCTATATCGACAGGTGTCGCCCACTTAATGGTGCTGTACAGCCATGCAAAAAACATCAGGTCATAAAGTTTGTGACAGGTTTGTGGGAAGACTGTTCGACGCAGACAACACATAATCAACAGAGTGATGTGTGATGATGTTTGGTTTGTGGGGCCCTCAAATGCGAGGTTATCAGTGCCCGTACAAATTCCTAACTTTTGCTCAGCCCAATCTCGCCACTTTCATGATGATGCTGAAATGATGAGGAAAACACAATCACTCAGTCATCTCGAGGCAGGTGAAAATCCCTGACCCCGCCGGGAGTCGAACCCGGAATCCCTTGCTTGGGAAGCGAGAACGCGAATGCGAGACCACGAGGCGCTGATCATACGGTGATGTGTGTATTACGGTACTGCATATAAAATATCGTCTCTTATATCTCTTTCACAACTGTATATTTTCTAGCCGGCCGGAGTGGTTCAAATGGTTCTGAGGACTATGGGACTCAACTGCTGTGGTCATAAGTCCCCTAGAACTTAGAACTACTTAAACCTGACTAGCCTAAGGACATCACACACATCTATGTCCGAGGCAGGATTCGAACCTGCGACCGTAGCGGTCGCGCGTTTCCAGACTGTAGCGCCTTTAACCGCTCGGCCACTCCGGCCGGCGCCAGCCGGAGTGGCCGAGCGGTTCTAGGCGCTTCAGTCTGGAACTGCGCGACCGCTACGGTCGCGGGTTCGAATCCTGCCTTGAGCATTGATGTGTGTGATGTCCTTAGGTGAGTTAGGTTGAAGTAGTTCTAAGTTCTAGGGGACTGATGACCTGAGATGTTAAGTCCCGTAGTGCTCAGAGCCATTCGAACCATTTCTAGCTTTAGTACTTGATTTATTGTGTTTAATCTCAGATTTAAGATTACACCTCTTAATGAGTAGATTCTGACAACATTTTTATATTCTCTCAATAATTATGTGAAATACTGAATGTGAAATTTTTGTTGCTCTTGGAAGTCTATAAAAAGGAAATCTGCATTTGGCACAGGTTGAGTGCGTAACTGTTTTAGCCGTCCGATAATAAAGATGGTTTTTAACGATACAGTACATGCTCGAACTCCCGCCTGCCGCACTGTGATGACAGAGATTTCAGCTGGACGGAGTGTCGTATACTCGTCGCGCCGTGATGGATGGAGCCCGCTCGCCCCTGTACACCTGGCAGTGCGCCTGCTCTCCGTCCTGCCGGCTCGCTCGCTCAGCCCGCTTATACATGCCACGTGCTGACGACAGCGAAACCGTCAGCCCAGCGAGCCCGCGCAAAAAAATGAGCAGGGGTGGCAGATAGAGTCCGCCCAGTGCTCCCACGGCCGCGTGATGGATGCAGACGCCGCTTGAGAGATTTGTACGTGCCTGCCGAGGGAGGCCGACGCACGCCAGGCCAGCTGCACACAGCAAAAAAATCGTTATCGTTTCTCTGGTCATTGGTGCCACATCCGACCCAAAATTGTCATTTATTTGACATGAGCTGTATTTCCGAGCTGCGTGGAGCTGCTCATCAAATACACTACTCGCCATTAAAATAGCTACACCACGAAGATGACATGCTACAGACGCGAAATTTAACCGACAGGAAGAATATGCTGTGATATGCAAATGATTAGCTTCTCCGAGCATTCACACAAGGTTGGCGCCGGTGGCGACACCTACAACGTGCTCACATGAGGAAAGTTTACAACCGATTTCTCATACACAAACAGCAGTCGACCGGCGTTGCCTGGTGAAACGTTATTCTGATGCCTCGTGTAAGGAGGAGAAATGCGCACCATCACGTTTTCGACTTTGGTAAAGGTCTGATTGTAGCCTATCACGATTGCGGTTTATCGTATCGCCACATAGCTGTTCGCGTTGGTCGAGATCCAATGACTGTTAGCAAAATATGGAATAGGTGGGTTCAGGAAGGTAATACGGAACGCCGTGCTGGATCGCAACGGCCTCGTATCACTAGCAGTCGAGATGACAGGCATCTTATCCGAATGGCTGTAATGGATCGTGTCTTGATCCCTGAGTCAAGAGATGGGGACGTTTGCAACACAGCAACCATTTGCACGAACAGTGCCACGACGTTTGCAGCAGCATGGACTATCAGCTCGGAGATCGTGGCTGCGGTTACCCTTGACGCTGCATCACAGACAGGAGCGCCTGCGATGGTGTACTCAACGACGAACCTGGGTGCACGAATGGCAAAACGTCATTTTTTCGGATGAATCCAGGTTCTGTTTACAGCATCATGATGGTCGCATCCGTGTTTAGCGACATCGCGGTGAACGAACGTTGTAAGCGTGCATTCGTCATCGCCATACTTGCGTAACACCCGGTGTGATGGTATGGGGTGCCATTGGTTACACGTGTCGGTCACCTCTTGTTCGCATTGACGGCACTTTGAACACTGGACGTTACATTTCAGATGTGTTACGACCCGTGGCTCTACCCTTCATTCGATTCCTGCGAAACCATACATTTCAGCAGGATAATGCACGACCGCATGTTGCAGGTCCTGTACGGGCCTTTCTGGATACAGAGAATGTTCGACTTCTGCCCTGGCCCGCACATTCTCCAGATCTCTCACCAATTGAAAACATCTGGTCAATGGTGGCCGAGCAACTGCCTCGTTACAATACGCCAGTCACTACTCTTGATAAACGGTGGTATCGTGTTGAAGCTGCATGGGCAGCTGCACCTGTACACGCTATCCAAGCTCTGTCTGAGTCAATACCCAGGTGTATCAAGGCAGTTATTACGGCCAGAGGTGGTTGTTCTGGGTACGGATTTCTCAGGATCTATGCACCGAAATTGCGTGAAAATATAATCACATGTCAGTTCTAGTATAATATATTTGTCCAATGAGTACCCGTTTATCATCTGCATTTCTTCTTTGCGTAGCTATTTTAATGGCCGGTAGTGTACATTTGTATTCACTATGCGTTTCTATCGTCTAACCGTCTTCAGGTATCACAAAATAATTTAAATACCCCACACATAAAACGAAAGCCACAATTCATCACTTCTCTCTGTAGTAAAAAGCACTGTAAGCAATAAAATGTTCCATCAGAGTTAACCTCTATTCGTAATTTATCTACACTTATTACTATATTGAAGCCTCCACAGCGTACGTCTGTCTATATGTGAAAGTTAAGGCCAGAAACTACTGTAGGATTTCTAACAAGATCTTTACTAATAGGCTGATACACGAGGAAGATATTTGCACATATACTTCCGGAAGAAAATATTACTACACCCTTTCAAAGGCTTGGCAACGGCTTTGCCGCAGTGGCTACACCGGTTCACGTGCGATCGCCGAAGTTAAGCGCTATCAGGCGTGGTCGGCACTTGGATGGGTGACCGTCCACGCCGCCATGCGCTGTTGCCGTTTTTCGGGGTGCACTCAGCCTCGTGATGTCAATTGAGGAGCTACTCGACCGAATAGTAGCGGCTTCGGTCAAGAATACCATCATAACGAGCGGGAGAGCGGTGTGCTGACGCCACGCCCCTCCTATCCACATCCTTCACTGAGGATGACACGGCGGTCGGTTGGTCCCGGTAGGCCACTCGTGGCCTGAAGACGGAGCTTTCAGAGGTTTCCCCGTCACGCAAGATTTATTGTTGCAACAGTGCATAGTATGGAGTACATGAAATGACTACATTTACAGATCAATAGTACAAGCGGTTCTGAGGTACCAGTTATAGACCCATGGTAAAACACTCATATTAGTACAATGTGTAGCCTCCACGGGAAGCAATGCGGGCGCTGACTCTGACAACTAGTCGATCATGCAGATGGCGAATACTGTCCTGGGATACGTTATGCGACGTTTGCTTCAGCTGTTCATGTAATTTTGTAAGACTCGTCGGTTGGCACGTCGAATAAGGCGCTTTTTGTCCCATCACATCCCCACAGGTGCTCGACTGCTGACACAGCTGGGGATTGTGCTGGCCAGGTAAGCTCCTGCATGTCTTGCAGAGCACGTCGAATTTCATTGGGCAGTGTGTGGGTGAACATTATCCTGCTCGAAAAACCTCACCTACCTGTTGCAAGAGAAACAAAAGAACGGCTAACAACATTCTGCACGTGCCAACCGCTGGTTACCGTCCCCTCCAGGAACAATAAAAATGAATGCGGATAGTGTGTAGCTCATTGTACCACATATCATAAGGCCTGGGATCGAGCCTGTCTGTTTTGGACAAATGCACTCTACGCTACAGACCTCAGCAAGTCTACGTCATAAGCGAAAACTACCATCACTTGTGTGCAGGCAGAATCTGCTTTCATCACTGAAAACAACGGAGCGCCTTCCATTTACAAGTGATCTTCCGATGGCTACGATAGAGCTTGCATATCGATGCTGTGGCACGAATGGAAGACGGGCTAGAAATGTGCTTGTCCGTAGTTCCACTGCTAATAACCGGTTCGCAATAATTCATGTTGACACGTTTGGGCTCACAAGCCCTCTAATCTGTGCTGCGGCAATATGACGATACTGGCGGGCATCTGTGCTGCGTGGATGTACAGAACCTTGTCTACGGGTGTGAGAATGTTCACGTGACCACTGATACCCGCACCGTTGCAAAACTAAGGCCATACGCCCACTTGAGTGGCAAATCTCCGAAAGGACAACCTCGCCACCCAGAAGGTTTCAATTTGACCCCTTTCAAAGTATCTCAGTTGACTGTAGGAGCGTCTCCGTAGCATGGTTGCCTGCCTACTTCACACGTTTGCACGAAAGTGAGCCTTCTGGCTGTGAGGGTTCCCTATTAAAGGCTACACACAGGATACACACAGGATACACAAAGGATAGAAACTTATGTAAAAGTAGCTGGGTATGGAACTCATATGTCATACGAATATAACTATATAAAATGGAAAATGGATGCGACAGTGACGATATATAATTCCTCCGTCATAAAAACACATAAAATGCAAGGTAGATCTAGTGAAAAGAAAAGAAAATGTCAAGTATATCACCACGAAGGTATGGAGAAGTTGCGGACAAATTTCATAGACGGATCACATGTTACCTTGAACACACTAGCTGACACTCCCTCAGTAGTTCAAAATAGGGCCATGCTTACAAAAATAAAAGCAGTATGAGCCGCAAGGAGCACAATATCTTTATGGCTAGCACACAAGTACTACTGTGACAGAACGCGACACAAACATCGCGTTTAGTGTATCAAGAGGAGTCGTGGTGGCTTTCATGACCGGTGTGAGGCACGTATACGAAACATAAAACATGCGTAAAAGTAATAAACTGAGATCCATGTAAGCAAAACATGGCAACCACAAGAAGCCAAAAGTACGTTACGCTTCCCCTTTACAAAACAAAGTAATGAGTCAAAATGATGACAAAAAATAACAAATTAAAATATGTCATTTAACTGTCGTACAGAATAAAGTAGTTAAATTTTAGAGTGCTTGCACACCGTATGCATACAAAACCAACAACCCAGATATCAAGGCATCGGGATCAAGGGCGGTCGTTAGCGTTGTAAACTACTGACAAAGACCTATACGCATTTCTAGCCATTGGAATAAAATATAAGTTCCAGAACATAAAAAAGTAAGATCACCCATCATAAAACAAATTCATTCATAAGCCTTCCCTTGAAATATAATCCCCCTCGTTTCTTACACAACGAAGCAAACAAATTGAAAATCAGGCTGTCGACAAAATAAAAGGTATCACTGCAGCAACATTTCAGACACTGGAAGCATTGTGTGATAATATACTGGATTTCTGCTAATCAATTGATCATACAGAAACTTTTCTTTGTCGATATGGAGATGCTTAACAGTTTCCAACTCCTCAAGTAGATTCACCTTTTTCTCCTTGTGAGAAGGGTGTCGACAAACGTAGAATTCTAGGGAGAATGCCTGCCCTTTCTTCGTTAGCATGTGCTCGCTGAATCTGGTCTTAAACATCCTACCGGTCTGGCCTATACACTACAGTTCACAACCACTACAATCTAATTTATATACGCCAGATCCTGCATACATAACCTTATGGATGCCTTCATTGTTGATGTGACTATGCTGAAGTTTATTACCAGTAGTGGAAACAACATGTAACTCCTGGTTTTTAAAGAGCTTAGCCAAATCGTAAGAGAGGTTCCCCGTGAACGGGATCTTCACAAATTTGGACCTCGAAAACACCGAGACAAGGGTTGGGGACCTCTGCACTCAGCGACTGACGTTTTCTCTTTATATAGTTCATCGAAAATTGCAGGACTGTAGGCATTATTTACAGAACTGCATTTGAAATTCGCTAACTCTTTATGTCCATAGGACTGGCTGAGCGGTAAATCACAAATGCGGTGCGCCATAGATTTGAAAAAACTCAAATTGATGATGGCAGGAGGAAACATGGATTATAGAATTGCTAGTCGTGGGTTTACAATAGGTGTCGAACCGAATAATACCCTCAACAAGCTATACCCTCAACAAGCTGAAGTTGCGAGTCTAAGTAATTATGCGAATAAGATGGGCAGGTCATTTAGATTTTTGTACATCATCCATGTGCACGTAAGTGAGAGAAAAAGTTATTTTGCTGTTAAACAATCTTTAGTCTTTTCGTGGCGTAGTCTTTGCCTCTACTCAGTCTGATACATTCTTCGTTGAAACGAAGGCAGATGATGGACGCATTAAGTAGTGCTGTGTTGACTTGTAATGGTATCTGCTAGATGACGAAAGACTTCTTGTAAATCACAGCAAGGATAAATATGATGTATATTTTGGAAAGCGAAGAAATGATAAATTTTGAATAATGTTGTTATTTCCCAAGATAAGAAGTTTCAGTTAAGATTGCAGCACTGCGCAACTATTTTTTTTCAAATAATTGTTGTCGGCAAGTTAAACCCACTTACCTGAGTCATGCCTTACGATATCAACTGATTAAGCTGTTTGCTTTTTACAGAAACTCTCTGTTAACAATGTACCCTTTTCAAACTATTGTTAACTTTGTTAAGCGTAGAATTGTTCAGACCAATGACATGCGAGAACATCACGCCAAGCTTTACTCTGTCTTTTTGAATACATACTTTCCTGTAAAATCGTTGTCTTGGAATATCATTTCATAGGAATAGTTAGCCTCCTCACCCCACTTTTAAAGAAGGTTTATCATTACGCATTACCATATTCAATCATATGGCATGCAACAGTTTGAATATTTATTTATAATTAGAAATCTAACTTATCCACTGCCTGCTTGCTGTTTGCTGTTGTGCTTTCGAGAAATCTGCAACATTGTAATTAAGATGCGAGGTCAGCGGAAATTTTGATTAGCGCCAGATAATTATTTTACTTCAGTTGCGTATTTAATATAAAGACAAGTTGTATTCAGAGCAGTTACAGTTCAATTCAAATTAGGTTCTGATAGTTATCATCGAAGTTTAAGATGGATAACAGCTTTTGCTTACATATTTTTCGTAATACGTAGACTTTTTATTGTGTGTGACGTTAAGTTGGGCAACATTTCACGTAGTCGGGGGTTTACAAGCGTTTTATCATGGTCCATCGCTTCGTGAGTGAATACCATCTTTTCGTGCAAAGCATTAAATTCCTCAGCTGGCCACATAATGTCAGAAAGAGTGTGGCTGAAGACAATTAAGTAAGGACTCTAAAAATTAGGTAGTATATTCGATATGACAATTTAATGGCATATTTTAATTCCTATTTTTTGTCATCATTTTAACTCATTATTTTGTTTTATAAACGGGAACCGTAACGTACTTTTGGCTTCTTGTGGTTGTCATGGTTTGCATATATGTATCTTAATTCATTACTTTTACGCACGGTTTTATGTTTCGTAAATGTGCCTTACGCCGGTCAAGCCCGCCACTAGGACATCTTTTGCTACACCATATGCGCTGTTTGGGTCGCGGTCTGTCACAGTAGTATTTACTTGGGTGCGATACAAAAAGACACTGTGCTCCTTGCGGTTCACACCGATTTTATTTTTGCAAACGGGGCCCTATTTTGTACCAGTATAGCGACGTCGGCGGTGTCAGCTGGTGTGTTAGAGATAACACGCGATATGTCGATGACATTCCCGCCACCTCTCTATACCTTCGTAATGATATACTGGAGTTTTTCTTTTCTTTTAAATAGATCTACCTTGCACTTTATAAGTTTTTATGACGGATGGATTACATATCCAGTTACTGTTACGTCCTTTTTCCATTTTAGATGGCCACACTCGTAAGACAGAGGAGTTCCATATCTAGCTACTTTTACGTAAGTTTCCATTACTTTCGGTTCATTTTACCTACATAGTCGAGCAAGATAGGAACATGCCCCTCCTCTCTTACTAATTGATTGGTTTCTTATTTTAATAGACAATCTGGCGAGTCCCCAAAAGGGTGTAATGTGTAATTGGAATTAAATAACTTCGCAAACAAAACTGTTTTTATTCTTAAATTAGTATCACCGTAAAACTGATGTTTTCTAAAGGAGCACTGCTGTGAAACTAGGTAACTAAGAAAGGAAAGATCATTTAACGAAAAAAAGAGAGTTCTGATTACAGGTCACCCAAACCTACATAAATACAATATAGGACACAAAACTGCGACACTGTGAAAGTAGCATGCAACAAATGACAAATTAACATTAAGTGTACTACATGGGTATGCCAACGATTAATATTTCAGTGCAAGCCTACAAGGTGGGTTGTAGCAAATCCAAATACGTTCTGTATATAAGGAAAAACTACTCGTCGTTTTTCACATTCAGATATTCCGTTTCATTAGTGATTATTTGACAGACGAATGTGTAACACCTCGCATAAAAAGGGGAAACGTTTACCACCTCGTGTCTGTATTAGAGAGCGCCAGGATCGTAACCTACCATAATTGTGGTTCATTGTTGGAAGATATAATAGCTAGGCCTGGGATCAGACGACTGTTATGTGAATAAGAAATCAACGCGTTCAGAAAGGCCATTCTCAATCCCAAGCAACATCTCAGCGGTTTACCTTTGAGTGAAGAAATTTGCTTGCTTGCAGCAATATAAGCATTCACACAGACAGTGCGACTGTCTGCACAATGGCCATTGTTGCGGCTTCACGTGAGAGAAACACGCCCTCACTTGTGTGGCCAACGATAACACAGGAAACAGTATAAGCATAAATGTTGTCTTTTGCCTGTTGAGTGGGTAGAGTTTTTTAACTGAATTCTTTAATGAAATAAATGGATTTGGTCCTGTAATATTTGACACTCGCAAATTCTCAACCAAATCAATGATTAAGGAATGCGTCAGACTACTAAATCAAACAATGATAAAATCAGTGCTTCATTAAAATGAATTTCTTCCAAAAAAATGCTGATTGCTACCTCAGATTTCATTCCCAATGTAATGCTTAAATGAAAGATCGTCGCTTCCCTTGTATTATTAGCCTCAATACCTTTTTAGAATTCAGATATTAACAAATATCTAACAATATCTTTTACTGTAAGTACTATGACAGTATCTGGCTCACAGTTATAAATTCGCGTACTTAGTCATCAGCTGCATTGAATTCGGCTAAGGAAACATATATTACTAATAGTTATTTTGTATTCCCACCTATTCCCCCATTCCCCATTTTTTCATGCTTTCTCTCCATAAATGACATTCGTCTTCGGTGTTGTTTCTGCTCACGATGATTTCCGTATAAAGGTAACATTCCCCAGTTATTAACCAAAAACTCTGTTGTATTCCAGACGATATTACTGAGTGATCCATATCATTGGGCGCACGTCCTCAGCATTCCATTTCTTAAAAAATTTCAAGTAAGTGCTGCTTACTGAACTCGCAGGACAGTCTGTAACACTTATATCGATTAGGAAGAGGTTTATATTATGTATCTGTGTATCTACAATTATGAAGTACTTATTCTATGTTAGTTAAGTCATTGATTTGTGACAGGAAATTTAAAGTTAGTTGTATATGGAAAAAAAGGATTGTTAAAACAATGGAATTTTATAGTATGTGTAAGTTTATAACATAAACAATGTGTATTGGAAGCTTGTTCTTGCTTAGGGCACTTGTATAGTAAAATGTAAAAGACGCACGCAAGTTCCTCCTCAACGGAAGTAGCACAGCGCGATGTAAAAGGTGGTTCTGGCGGTCGAACTGGGCGGCTCGTTGGTGGGAACTGTAAGCAGTCAGTGGCTAGCAGTTGCACAGTACACATCGACGGTACCAAGGGAGGCAACTGGAGGCAGCTTCGCATGGAATTCTGCCTCGCATGTGGATTTGGCTGTTGCTTAGTACTCTTGACAATAAGGAATGGCTCTAATAAGTTGAATAAGAGTCGCCAAGAAGAAATTTTATAGAGCATTCAAACATCAAGAGCCGAGAGTACAGTTAGCCGCCACGTCGCTTGCCATCGCAACTTTGCCACTGTTGCACATACTTCATGCGTACAGATATGTATCAGAGCATTGACCACTTAAGTTTGTGACTGATTTTAATAACAATCCAAATGCAAAAATCTGTGTTTGGAACCGTATCTTCTATCCTGATGATGAACCTATGCAGGGTCCTCTCCTAAGTGTTTATAAAACCGAGTATCCTGTTTCAAATAAACTAGTGGTTTATTTATGTATGTCAAATGTACAAGGATCAGAAAAAGTTGAAGTTAGTTAGAATTTGGTTAAAGTACTCTCAGTTTACTGCAAGGTACCGTTTTGCAAAAAAATTTAGTGCCAGACAGTGTAAATCTTACTGTCTAAAATATGGTGATGAAAAAGGCGTATAAGTTAAACTTATTTGAAACATAATTTAGCCTTAATTACTATCATGAATGATTTTTTTGACGTTGATTGGGCACAGTGTTGAATAATTTGCCCTAAAAAGTAAAAGATAAACTATCCCAAGTGAAGTCAAGATGTGACTTTGTTTAAATTAAATTTTGCTACTGAAATAATCATAGAGTTTGGCTAGTGATACAATATCTGTGTATGAGTCCCCACCATATTCTTCTCATATTAAAAAGATAAGTGAAATAATACAGATAGTAAGGAGATGTGATAAATTTCTTTAAATGGGAGTATAAACATTGTAATTGTGATATTTACTGTTTTTATTAGTGGTTTTTACATGATAGTTAAGTCAGAAGCTTCCCCTGTCGAAGTTTAGCTCTGCGCTTGCTGCAGTAACAATTCAGTACTGATTCAAGTAATGATCTTGAGTGTAGCTCCTATTAGTGTGAGTTTTGCACAATTTTGGGTTCTATGATTACTAGTATGTGCATTATTGGTGACCGCTGCTACCCACAGCTCAGAATGCCCTTTGTTTGTTTGTGTCCAGAGAGCTATTCAAAGGGAAATTTAAGTTAATGTATATGCAGTTTTTCTACACTACTAGTGATTAAAATTGCTACACTAAGCAGAAATGCAGGTGATAAACGGGTATTCATTGGACAAATATATTATACTAGAACTGACATATAATTACATTTTCACGTAATTTGGGTGCATAGATCCTGAGAAATCAGTACCCAGAACAACCACCTCTGGAAGTAATAACGGACTTCATACGCCTCGGCATTGAGTCAAACAGAGCTTGGACGGCGTGTACTTGTATAGCTGCCCACGCAGGTTCAACACGATACCACAGTTCATCAAGAGTAGTTACTGGCATATTGTGACGAGCCAGCTGCTCGGCCACCATTGACCAGACGTTTTCAGTTGGTGAGAGATCTGGAGAATGTGCTGGCCAGGGCAGCAGTCGAACATTATCTGTATCCAGAAAGGACCGTACAGGACCTGCAACATGCGGTTGTGCATTATCCTGCTGAAATGTAGGGTTTCGCAGGGATCGAATGACGGGTAGAGCCACGGATCGTAACACATCTGAAATGTAACGTCCACTGTGCAAAGCGCCATCAATCCGAACAAGAGGTGATCGAAACGAGTAACCAATGGCACCCCATACGATCACGCCGGGTTATACGCCAGTATGGCGATGACGAATACACGCTTCCAGTGTTAGTTCAGCGCGATGTCGCCAAGCACGGATTCGACCATCATGATGCTGTAAACAGAACCTGGAGTCATCCGAAAAAATGACGTTTTGCTATTCTTGCACCCAGGTTCGTCGTTGAGTACACCATCGCAGGCGCTCCTGTCTGTGATGCAGAGTCAAGGATAACCACAGCCATGGTCTCCGAGCTGATAGTGCACGCTGGTGCAAACGTCGTCAAACTGTTGGTGCAGATGGTGGTTGTCCTGCAATCGTCCCTATATGTTGATTCAGGAATCGAGACGTGGCTGCAAGATCCGTTACAGCCATGTGGATAAGATGCCTGTCATCTCGACTGCTAGTGATGTGAGGCCGTTGGGATCAAGCACGGCATTCCGTATTACCCTCCTGAACCCACCGATTCTATATTCTGCTAACAGTCATTGGATCTCGACCAACGCGAGCAGCGATGTCGCCATACGATAAACCGCTATCGCGATAGGCTACAATCCGACCTTTATCGAAGTCGGAAACGAGATGGTTCGCTATTCGCCTCCTTACACGAGTCATCACAACAACATTTCACCAGGCCACGCCGGTCAACTGTTGATTGTGTATGAGAAATCGGTTGTAAACTTTCCTCATGTCAGTACGTTGTAGGTGTCGCCACCGGTGCCAACCTTGTGTGAATGTGTAAGCAGGCTGTTTAGGTTTTTTTATTGGTAACGCCAACTCAGTATAAAAATCACTGGATGTGCTGTGTGCAGTCTGTGTCTAGTTTCCATTGTTGTCTGCCATTGTAGTGTTGGGCAGCGGCAGCTGGATGTGAACAGCGCGTAGCGTTGCGCAGTTGGAGGTGAGCCACCAGCAGTGGTGGATGTGGGGAGAGAGATGGCGGAGTTTTGTAATTTGTTATGAACTGATATATATATATGTATATATATATATATATATATATATATATATATATTATGACTATTGAGGTAAATACATTGTTTGTTCTCTATTTAAATCTTTCATTTGCTAACTATGCCTATCAGTAGTTAGTGCCTTCCGTAGTTTGAATCTTTCATTTAGCTGGCAGTAGTGGCGCTTGCTGTATTGCAGTAGCTTGAGTAACCAAGATTTTTGTGAGGTAAGCGATTTGTGAAATGCACAGGTTAATGTTAGTAAGGGCCATTCTTTTGTAGGGATTTTTGAAAGTCAGATTGCGTTGTGCTAATAAAAATATTGTGTGTCAGTTTAAGGACAGTCGTGTTTAATTGTTGCAAGGGGACGTTTCATATGGCGACCCTGCCAGGATGTAATGCGTTGTGGCGCCGAGCTGGGCCAGCCGCCTGGAGAAAAAGCCATTAGGTGGAGAAAAAAAGAGGCCATTTACCTCACTTCTGACATTCCTTTGTAGAAAGCATCGCAAATACGACACGTTCATTACTTGGAAAGATACTTACATCTGCACACCTGATTATGACAAGCGTCTTTCTCGAGAATTGAGAGAATTTTTACTGCCTTATGAAATGCCATATGGCTAATGAATGATGTTTCATGCCGTCCTTTGTACATAATTGCTCATTTTCTTTAATATCTAGTTTCTAGCTGCACTGCAGCATTGGTTAAAATAAAATTTAATATATGTACTAATATAATTATTTTATGCCTACAGATCCAGTCAATAAGAAATTTATGATCTACTTCCAAGAAAACGAGGGCACATAAATAGACATTTCCCTTCACAGGAATTGCATAAATAATTTCTTTACGATTTGGTAACTTATCTGCTAGTGTAAGTTCTCATGATGGATCACTCTAGTGTGAAGATGTGACATAGGTATTAGACATGGCCATTTTCAGTGTAATATTTTTTCTGCTTGAGCTATGTCATGTTTAGGTATAAGTTATTTCATTTTCTGCTGCTGTTTGCCAGGCATAATGTTACTGAATTTGACTTTGTATTACGCCGTTAAGCCAGTTTTACTACGCATTTATTTTTCTTGTTTGCTGCACAGTGCCTTATATTAGTTGTAATATTGCTGCTTGCTTGGCCAATTTGAATAGTTTGTCATTGATGTTTGTGTTACTTGTGTTGTGCTGCTGCATTGCCTTGTCCCTTAGTTTAGCATCTGAGCTCAGTAGATTTAAGTTAGCTTACGAGGGGGTAGACTACATAAGAAACTGACTATGGACAATAGGGAAAAAATGCATTGAGAAGTTATATGAAAAATATTTGGGCCAAACTGAGTATTGTACACTGAGAAATTATTATATTGAAAGAAATATGAGTAGAATACAGAAAGCAGGTATAGATAGGACTTTTTGGGAATAATGATGAATGAAGGGAGATCTCCAAGAAGTAATGAAAGTTTTGTTTGCAAAATACTGCAGTAAAACAAACCCTGTCCTTTCCTTTTGTATTATTATGCTATGTGTTTGTGTACCCTTGTGTATTTCTTTTCTTCCTGTCTCTGTGTACTGTTTCATAGAAATTTTTTTCTGTTCTAGTACTAAGCTACATTCACTATGATGAGGAATACTGTTATCCTCAAATATAATTTGCATTTATAATATGTTATTTTCTTTGTAAAGATGTTTAGACATTATTTATTCTGTTCTGTTTTTAATGCTCATGTGTGAAGTTGATATTTCAAAAGTTATGCTGAACTTTTATGTATTTACTTATGTCATAATTCCTGTAACACTGATGTATCTATTTATTTCTATTCTCTTGTAAAGCCTGTTTTACTACAAATTTTATCTGTATTGTTATGTTCTTTAATGATGTATTTTGTACCTTTGTAATTGTATTCTCATGTTATAAAATTGTAATTGACGCCAGTTCACCAAATTAAGTAACTTGTAAGTTACATTTCACTGCACACGTTTCTGTTGGTCATAGTATATGGACAATATGTGAGAAGTTGGGACTGATAGTGTTTGCACATGTGTTAATAATTCAGCAAGGGACTGGATAACAGCATTGCTGGTTCTAAGGACAATTCCAAAAACTTTGTGAGTGCACAAGTGGTGGTTTATGGACTTGCTATATTCTCCGCAAGACTCTTCAATGGTAATTGTGCACCTGCACAGTCGCAACAGATGGCTGCTGGCCGTCTCTACAAGGACTACAGTGGGTCTGCACCTTCGATGGCCCACCAATACCATTATTCCTACAAGGACTGCAGTGGGTCTGCACCTCTGGTGACCCACCAATACCGTAATCTCTACCAGGACTACAGTGTGTCTACTCTGTGATGACCTACCTGCCAATATTCTTCAAAACGTCAAATGACTCTGCTGTGGGTTTGCTCCGTTGTGGCCCATTACTTGTCTGCATGTCAAGAGTCAGCACTGTCTTTCCGTTGGAAGGACACTCCTTCTTCAAGACTGCATGGAAATCCACTACTTCTGTGTGCATTCTCTTTTACTGTTCAGACTTTGAAAAAAAAGAAAAACACTGTAATTTTACTGTGATGACTCAGGACTGTATAGACTGTGAGAAAATTTTAGCTTTTGACCAACATTGTATCAATGAGTGTGTGCATTTGATATCTTTGTTATTGTAATTATGAAAAATTTTATCAAATCATTATTGGCGACTGCCCAAAACAATTTGTAAAATTTTTTGTGGGGAGCATGGGGGCTATGTAAGTAGGCTGTTTAGGTCTTTTTATTGGTAACGCCAACTCTGTATAAAAATCACTGGCTGTGCTGTGTGCAGTCTGTGTCTAGTTTGCATTGTTGTCTGCCATTGTAGTGTTGGGCAGCGGCAGCTGGATGTGAACAGCGCGTAGCGTTGCGCAGTTGGAGATGAGCCGCCAGCAGTGGTGGATGTGGGGAGAGAGATGGCGGAGTGTAGTAATTTGTCATGAACTGATATATATATATTATGACTATTAAGGTAAATACATTGTTTGTTCTCTATTAAAATTTTTCATTTGCTAACTATGCCTATCAGTAGTTAGTGCCTTCCGTAGTTTGAATCTTTCATTTAGCTGGCAGTAGTGGCGCTCGCTGTATTGCAGTAGCTTAAGTAACCAAGATTTGTGTGAGGTAAGCGATTTGTGAAATGCACAGGTTAATGTTAGTAAGGGCCATTCTTTTGTAGGGATTTTTGAAAGTCAGATTGCGTTGCGCTAATAAAAATATTGTGTGTCAGTTTAAGGACAGTCGTGTTTAATTGTTACAATGGGACGTTTCAAATGCTCTGAAAAGCTAATCATTTGCATATCACAGCATCTTCTTCCTGTAGGTTAAATTTCGCGTCTCAAGCACGTCATTTTCGTGGTGTCGCAATTTTAATGGCCAGTGGTGTATTAATTGCAATATATTTAAAATTACAGTCCGATACATTTATCCATTACTCACACGCACTGCCGAATTTCCCAAATCCTTTCAGAGGGTAACAGTAGCTTATGTCACAGCAGGTTAGTGTTCCAGAATGAGATTTTCACTCTGCAGCGGAGTGTGCGCTGATATGAAACTTGCTGGTAGATTGAAACTAGCACTCCTGAAAGAAAGGATAGCACTCCTGAAAGAAAGGATACTGCGGAGACATGGCTTAGCCACAGCCTGGGGGAGGTTTCCAGAATGAGATTTTCACTCTGCAGCGGAAGTTGCACTGATATGAAACTTCCTGGCAGATTAAAACTGTGTGACTGACCGAGACTCGAGTCGGGAAAGTGCTCTACCATCTGAGCTACCGAAGCACGACTCACACCCGGTACTCACAGCTTTACTTCTGCCAGTATCTCGTCTCCTACCTTCCAAACTTTACAGAAGCTCTCCTGCGAACCTTGCAGAACTAGCACTCCTGAAAGAAAGGATACTGCGGAGACATGGCTTAGCCACAGCCTGGGGGAGGTTTCCAGAATGAGATATTCACTCTGCAGTGGAGTGTGCGCTGATATGGAACTTCCTGGCAGATTAAAACTGTGTGCCCGACCGAGACTCGAACACGGGACCTTTGCCTTTCGCGGGCAAGTGCTCTACCATCTGAGCTACCGGAGCACGACTCACGCCCGGTACTCACAGCTTTACTTCTGCCAGTATCTCGTGACGGGACAGAGGGTTACATTGTTAGGGAAGAGTGACGTCTTACGAAGCTAGTGTTATAAGTCGTCGACAATTTCAGACATTCCGGCACACTGTTCTGATCAAGCACTGGACCGTTTCTACAATACTTTCTGCCCCCTACGCATTGATCCTGGTGCAACAGTGCCAGAAAAAATTAGCACACCCTTTTCGACGTTTCCAATTCACTCAAGCAACAGTTCATAGTATGCAGTACATGAAATAATTATATTTAAAGATCAACGGCACAAGTGGTTCTGAGGCACCAGGTATCGATCCATGCTGAAACACTCATACTGGTACGAGGTGTAGTCTCCACAGTATTCAGGCATTGCAGGTGCTGACTGTCGCATCCAGTCGATCGTACAGACGTCGAATATTGTCCTGGGATACGTTATACCACGCCTGCTTGATTTTTTCGCGTAGTTCTATAAGAACTGTTGGTTGACGAATCGCAAGAGTCACTTCTCGCTCCATCACATTCCACACGTGCTCGATTCCAGACAAACCCGGAAATTTTGCTGGCTGGGAAGCTGCTGTACGCTTTGCAGAACACGTTCAGTTTCACGGGTAGTGTGTGTGGGCGAGCATTATCGCGTTGCAACAACGCATCACCTTCCTGATGCGAGAACGGCAGAAGAACGAGTCTTAGTCTTCTCTCAATGGAGAAAAGTCTTCCGAAGTAAGAGTGATTTCAGGTCTGCCGCAGGGGAGTGTCGAAGGACCGTTGCTATTCACAATATACATAAATGACCTTGTGGATAACATCGGAAGTTCACTGTGGCTTTTTGCGGATGATGCTGCAGTATATCGAGAGGTTGTAATAATGAAAAATTGTATTGAAATGCAGGAGGATCTGCAACGAATTGACGCAATGTGCTGGGAATGGCAATTGAATCTCAATGTAGACAAGTGTAATGTGCTGCGAATACATAGAAAGACAGATCCTTTATCATTTAACTACAATATATCAGGTCAGCAACTGGAAGCAGTTAATTTCATAAATTATCTGGGAGTAGGCATTAGGAGTGATTTAAAATGAGATGATTATATAAAGTTGATCGTCGGTAAAGCAGATACCAGACTGAGATTCATTGGAAGAATCCTAAGGAAATGCAATCCGGAAACAAAGGAAGTAGGTTACAGTACACTTGTTCGCCCACTGCTTGAATATTGCTCACCAGTGTGGGATCCGTACCAGGTAGGGTTGATAGAAGAGATAGAGAAGATCCAACGGAGAGCAGCGCGCTTCGTTACAGGATCATTTAGTAATCGCGAAAGCGTTACGAAGATGATAGACAAACTCCAGTGGAAGACTCTGCAGGAGAGACGGTCAGTAGCTCGGTAGGGGCTTTTGTTGAAGTTTCGAGAACATATCTTCACCGAGGAGTCAAGCAGTATATTGCTCCCTCCTACGTATATCTCGCGAAGAGACCATGAGGGTAAAATCAGAGAGATTAGAGACCACACAGTGGCATACCGACAATCTTTCTTTCCACTAACAATACGAAACTGAAGTAGAAGGGAGAACCGATAGAGGTATTCGAAGTACCCTCCGCTACACACCGCCAGGTGGCTTGCGGAGTATGGATGTATATGTAGATGTAGATAACATTCTGCACGTAGATGTAGATAACATTCTGCACGTATCGAGCGCTGAATAGCGACCCTTCCAGAAACACCCACGGTGAACGGTAGTTGTAGCTCATGGCACACACGCGTCACTTGTATGCAGGCAGAATCTGTTTTCGTCACTGTAGACCACGGCGCGCCATTCCATCTTCAAAGTGATCCTCTGACGGCACCAGTTGAGTTGTGTATGTCGGTGCTGTGGCGTGATTGGAAGACGGATTAGAGATATGCATGCCCGTAGTTCCACTGCTAATAACCAGTTCGCGACAGTCTGCGTTGACACGTCTAGGCTTTCAAGCCCTCTTGTCTGTGCTGTAGTAGCTGTACGAACTGCCATTGCTGCCCTTACAATACGCCGATCCTGGCTTGTATCAATGCTGCGTATTCGTCCAGAACCTCGTCCTCGTGTGTGATAATATCCACGTTACCACTGATAACAGTATCGTTTCACAAGTTACGCACCACGTTGAAGTTGTGTGGCAGTATTCCGAAAGGAGGATCCCGCCACTCGGAAGGTCACAATGTGACCCCTTTGAAACCCGCTCAGTCAGCTGTAGGAACCACGTGGCACGGTTGCCTACTTCCTTCACAGGTCTGCACCACAAGCAGCCTTCTGGCTGTGAGCGTTCCCTGTTAATGGGTAGACACAAATTTTGCTCTGATAGCTATGTCACTACGCTATCTGTTACTGGACGACGATGAAACCATTGTCAGTACATCCACTATCCCCAAGATGACATATGCCGTCATGGGATCAAAATCGACGTTGTCATTCCAGTCTGTAATGGTTGTTTATTTACGTGACTGTTACGGCACTCGAAACCCAGTTCTCGATACCAGTAATACTTTTCTGCGAAGTAACAATATTTTTGTGACAATATTCATATTTGGTTTTATTAATGTATAGGTACTCCGATGTATCGATATATTACAGTGATATGGTTCTTGCGTGTATTCATTTCTGTGAGACTGTCATAATCTTTGACTTACTTGTAACCGTTTTGGCGCGAACTTTGCACAAGTTAAGTTGTTCTTTCGCTTTGTAAAAGAACAGTCAAGTATTATGTTTGGTTGAAGTGGAAATTAAATATATGAAGATTGATACAAATCTGCTTTCTTGATGATGTGACAATTAAGAAGAGGTATATGTAAATTTACAAGAAGTATAATAAAAATGTGGATCGTGAACACCAAGTCAAAAATTATTTCAAATGTTCAAATGCGTGTGAAATCTTATGGGACTTAACTGCTAAGGTCGTCAGCCCCTAAGCTTACACACTACTTAACCTAAACTACCCTAAAGACAAACACACACACCCATGCCCGAGGGAGGACTCGAACCTCCTCCGGGACCAGCCGCACAGTCCATGACTGCAGCGCATCAGACCGCTCGGCTAATCCCGCGTGGCAAAAATTATTTCTACCATACCATTGTTCTGATCTGGAATTATTTGACCATTAAGAATTTCCTGAAAAACGCATTTGTTAGGTCTTCAAATATTGCTAAAATACAGATCTGGACCTTCTAGCAGTCAAAGTGGAATCACCCTAGAATCAACAAGATGAGCCATAACAACTTCGATGAAATGTACGTGGGAATCCATTCAAGATAAATGACAAAATTAATGAATTTTTTACAGTGACTTCATTATTTCCATTCTGACGATGCCATCCACAGTCAGTAACTTTGTTGTTGGCCGATAAAGCGAACATATGCTGCGTGGGCAACATTATTAATCTGATCTCTAACCTACTTTGCAAGTGGTGGTATTGTTAGAAGGCGTGCCAATTTTTTTCCGGCAGTGTATTTGGAGATAGTTTAAACAGGAACTTCTAACAATACCACCACTTTAGAAGTAGGTTAGAAATCAGATTAATAATGTTGTTTACACAGCATATGTTGGCTTTATCGGCCAACAACAAAGTTATTGACTGCAGATGGCATCGTCAGAATGGAAATAAAGAAGTCACTGTAAAAAATTCATTAATTTTGGCACTTACCTTGAATGGATTCACACTTAGATTTCGTCGAAGTTGTTATGGCTCACCTTGTTGATGCTAGAGTGATTCCACTTTGACTGCTAGATGGTCCAGATATGTATTTTAGCAATATTTGAAGACCTAACAAATGCGTTTTTCAGGAAATTCTTAATGATCAAACAATCCCAGATCAGAACAATGGTATGGTAGAAATAATTTTTGACTTGGTGTTCATGATCCACATTTTTATTAAACTTCTTGTAAATTCACATATACTTCTTAATTGTCACATCATCAAGAAAACAGTTCTGTATCAGTCTTCATATATTTAATTTCCACTTTAACCAAACACAAGACTTGACTGTTCTTTTACAAAGCGAAATAACAACCTAACTTCTGCAAAGTGAACGGTTACAAGTAAGTCAAATATTATGACAGTCTTACAGAAATGAATACACACAAGAACCATATCACTGTAATATATCTATACATCGGAGTACCTATGCATTAATAAAACCAAATGTGAATGTTGTCACAAAAATGTATCTGTTACTTCGCAGAAAAGTAGTACGAAATTACTAGTATCGAGAACTGGGGATGGAGTGCCCTAATGGTCACGTAAACAAAGAACCATTACAAACTGAAGACACCAAAATCCATGTTCGAATGACACGCACACTGAACTCACATTCGGGAGGACGATGGTTAAAACCCGCATCCGGCCATCCACATTTGGGTTTTCTTTTATTTTCCCAAGTCGCTTAAGGCAAATGCGGGGATTGTTCTTTTGAACGGTCACGCCAGATTTCCTTCTCCGTCCTTCCCTAATCAGAGCTTGTACTCCAATGACCTCGTTATCGATGGTGTAGTGGACTGGCCAGACAGCCAATCCACTATGACCGGTAGCCGAAAGGCACGCGTTTAAGCTCAGGCACACTGGCGTGAGGTCTGGAAAATGACAAGGAATTATAGTAGCCAATAATAGTACATAACTTCTGGAATACTTAACTTTAATCCATAATTGAGGAACATCGCTCTTGATGATACATAATTATGATCTGAATATAAACTGGTAATGGCGCCTTGCTAGGTCGTAGCAAATGACGTAGCTGAAGGCTGTGTCAGAAATCAGATACAAGTCACCACTGAGGTAATTTCAGTACTGGGTCCTCGACACATATCTGTAGTATGAGAGCGTAGTTGTCAGTGTAGCATCGCTAGCAAAGTCGGCTGTACAACTGGGGCGAGTGCTAGGACGTCTCACTAGACCTGCCGTGTGGTGGCGCTCGGTCTGCAATCACTGATAGTGGCGACACGCGGGTCCGACGTATACTAACGGACCGCGGCCGATTTAAAGGCTACCACCTAGCAAGTGTGGCGGTGACAGCACAGATGGGACGTTAAAAACTAATCTCCTCCACTATCTCCTCCTCCTCCACCTCCTCCTCGAACGACACGCTGTGTCAGAAATCAGATACAAGTCACCACTGAGGTAATTTCGGTACTGGGTCCTCGAAACATATCTGTAGTACAAGCACACAGTGCCTCCGTGTAGAGCACGAGGTTGTGGGGATGAACTATTTTGTTCCCTCCACGTAGCGTCTGCGGGCCCTCTATTGTGTATTTTGTGCGGAAGATGATGATGAAGAAGAAAAGGATAAATAAAAAGAAAAAAAGAAAACAAAAGAAAAAAAAGAAACACGTGTTTAGCAGATAGTCATACTGCCTCTCGGCCCTTCCGCCCATTCGAGCTTCAAACATTTTTCACTCGTGACTGAAAATATGCATCCACCGTCATCAGAGAAGAGTGTTCCTCGATGCTGTTACATCTGCCACAGGCCAATACACGTTGGACGCCATAATGAGCCTTTATTCTGCCGCGGCACAGAATATTGGCCTGCGGGCGTGATTAGCCATGACAACGTACATATTGGCCTCTCCGGCGCTCTTGCGGTGGGGTACAGTTGGGTTCCACGAATCCATACTGTAAAATGTCAGCACAGCGTGCAAATCAGTGTCATACAGAAACGAAATTTTCTTGCCGCGGTGGGATGTTCTCTGAAAATGAGCCCTCCTGCCAAACTCCCCCTCCTTTGTGAACAGGGATTGGAACTCGGATGTCTGCCTCCCACGCGCAGAGGATCGACCCCAGTGCCACAGTTATAAACCGTCAGAACTTCCCCTACATTTTTACCCACCCCGTACTGCTTGGCGCGGCCGGGAGATATTTTAAACTGATTTGAATCGTGGCGAGTTTGTTGTACTAGAGCCACTAACTTCAAAAACTCACTTTGAAACCTGGTAGTCAAGGGAAGGCAGAATTCGGTTTCGATTGTGGACGGGGCCGTAATCAGTTACTGCTGGCTGCCTTTTACAGTTACACACAGTTTATTTTAACCCAGTAATTCCAGACTCAACAATAAATATAAGTGCCACACGTTGTTAATGAAGAAATAAACAACTGTGTAAATAATAGTGTTTTCAGTGAGCTACAATTCAGCAAATCACCATTAAATACAGATAAAGCAGATAATGTGAATCTTCAGGTTTTCGCGGCGCAAAGACTGCTCCATTAAGTTTCGGGAATGGAGCCGCATGAATTCTGCTTCTTCTTCTAATATTTCGGCTGTATACCTTTCAGCCATCTTCAGAGAGAGCCGTACGACTGACGCTCCAGCGCTCGCTCCATCCTTCTAAACTCGCGGACCGCGCCACTGCGCATGCGGCCACAGATAAACAAGGCGCCAGTGATGTTGATCGGCGGCAAAGACGTAACATATGCATGAGTTACGTCTGTGGCTGCGCATTCGATCCATGCTGGGAGGTCGATGTATTACTGGGAGCTGAACTGTAGCGACGTCTTTGTAAGTTCAATATTGAAAGTGCCGGATTCGATGATTTATCTAATGTGAAACCGCTGTCTCTATTAATTAAATTCTTCGTCAAGCGGATTTCAATGGCCTCTTTTACTACGGAGTCCCAGAAAGATGAAACAGAAGTCAGAATTTCGACATTTTCATATACCATAGAGTGACCAGAATCAATACAATGCTCTGCCACAGCCGATTTACTGGGTTGTAAGAGCCGAGTGTACCTGCGATGTTCCGTACGCCACTCTTGGACTGTACGATTCGTTTGTCCGATATATGAAAGGCCACATTCACATGATATCTTGTAAACTCCAGGCTTGCGGAGTAGTAAGTCATCTTTAACGGAACCCAGGAGTGCAGTCGTCTTCGCCGGTGGACGAAAAATCACTTTTACTTTATGTTTAGTGAGGATCCGTCCTATTTTGGATGAAAGGCTTCCCACATACGGCAGGACAGCCATGGATTTAAATGTTTCCTCGTCATCTTCTGCATTCCTTACGGGCACCTTAGGTTTTATTTGTAGTGCATTACGTATCTGTTGTGTAATAAGAAGTCGAGGAAAGCTAATCAGATCCGCCTTCCCCAGGCACTCCCTGCGCTTCGCCTCGGCGACACTACGAGCAGCAACACGAACCCAAGTCACAGGAGAATCTCGAGATACCACAGTGGTGGAGGTTTCTCTACTGGCATTAAAATGCGCTCATCTTAAAGCTTGATGGATCCGGTTTACGACGAGGTCGTGCACCAATGTGACCACAGCCCTTCCATCCGGCAGTCCCTGCGTGCCGCCAGCGGTCCCGGCGCGTTCTGGCACTGGACGGACCTGTGTCCTCCTGAGCCCCAACCAAACTGGCCCAATCACACGACACGGAAAAACAACGACGTTGCCCCAAAGATAGGGCAACAGTTACTACATATCGATAACCGCCGCAGGTGCCAGTAGCGGATCGGCAGCGCTTGCGAAACCGAGTGGAGCCAGTCAACACGAGAACAACCGCAACCATGCCAACTAAACGATACCGTCTGGCCTCCAACAGATGGCGGAAAACAACAAACGGCACCATCGCGAGCCGCAGCGCGGCTCTCACTAGTGACAGTTTCCGCAACAGCCGATCAAATGTAAGTACTGAGCGTTTTACTAAGATATGTTTTAAAGTTAACGTATATTTTTTAACTACAAAGAATGTTTTGCGTTTCTTACTTGATGCAACTGGCAATAACCGGGAGAATATGTGACGCCTCTGAAGACCGAGCTGTGCCGTGTGCTTGACCACCAGCTGCAGATGCGTCAAAGGCCATCGGTCCTTGAAGAAGCGCTCGCGTATTTCCTGGAAATCTCCTATCGTTGTTGAAGCAGGAGAACAACCTTTCTACAACGCGTAACACAGCTAAAGGACGACTTCTTAGAAATATCGTAATTGTGTTGCACTGGATTCCACATCACTCTCGGGCTCGGCAACTCTTCAAACAGCAATGTATCGTAATGTACGAAAAAAGGGGGTCAGGGTTCAGGAGTTCACGTGAGGCATGAGGTGGGTTAATGATTCCTCACTCATATTGGCATAAAATTTCGCCACAGTTCTGCCCAACATCATCGTGGACGCGCCACGCGATGGGATGGTTGTTGTATCCCCTCTTACCCATATTTCACCCCTTCCTTTGACACTCTGTGATAAAGGTGAGAACCGCGAGACCTAGCATCGAAATCAAGCAGTCTTCTTATGACACAGTATCACGCCATTCACTGAACCAAATTCACGCATCAGAGAACAAGAAATAATCAGTAAGGTCCGCTCCACTCCCAATTTTTTAAAGAAGCGAACCTTGGTGTACAAAACAGCTTCGAACATCTGATTACTTTGAAAATGAGTTAATATGTTAAGTATTTGACGTTAATTGACTTTAGAAGTTTAGAAAAGGTTTCAAACTATGTTTAAAGTTCGTTCGAAATTGCTAGATGAACATTATCTTGGAAACTGGTTGACGAAACATTTGAGACACACTGCCTCTCAGAATCGGTATAAAAAGTACTCCAGTGGTGGCGAAAAAGGTGTCAATAAACTCCATCCTTCACAGGGGGTGTTGACCTTCGAACATTTTGTAGTCGAAAATGAGATTTTGCAGCGCGATGAGGACGACGTTCTTGTCAACGTTCGACACTGCTTTCGCCCCCAACACGAGTCTACCCGTCGCTAAAGAGATCATGAAGCTGTAGGTCCACTGAAAGTGATCTTACCCCTTTGGAGTGGCAACTTTTGTTCTAGTATACAGAATGGAGTCTCTAGGAACCGTTTAGAACCATTCGACGAAATTTGTACATCATTACAAACAGTCAAGTGTGTTCATGTATTTCCAGCAATCCTGTTCGCGACCTCTTGTTATGTGAACACAGTGAGTGGTGGAAGGTGGGGCGGGGGCGTTATGCAACATTGAACGTACGTGAACAAAATGAACAAAACGGCGAAGTGTCCATCTAAGAACTTAAAGTACGGCGAAATCTTCGGTTCCCATCATTTATTTTAACTGAGCACTTTAAAAATATACGTTTACAGAGACTTTAACAGCCAGCCAACCGAGCAGGACGTTCCTGCTGCTGCTGCTGCTGCTGCTCTAGCGCCAGAGGGCAGGCAACCCCTTCGACAGAGTTAGATGTCTGCACGCAGGCGCCAGACCAGCAGCCGAGAACCACTGAGTTGAATGGGTGTCGAAGTTTCTGTACAGAAATATTTTTCATTGTTAACGTTCTAAGGCGTGGTAGGGGAACCGAGGGCGTTGCCGAACTGGAAGGGGGGAGGGCCTTAGAGGTACCTTTTTGCATTATGTTCAAGGATGTTTCAATGTTGAACTCTTCTGTGCTCATGCCACAGGCGGTCGCGGAAGAGGAGGGCTGAAAAAGCGTAAACACCCTTTACTGATTTTGTCACTTTCAGATTACGTTGAATGGTTTTGAACTGTCCCTAATAGCCCCAACCTGTATACTACAGCAAAAAAATGCTGTTACGCTACACTTCAAAGGGGCGAGATGGGGTTGCAGCCTACGATACCCTTAGGGAAAGGCTGACTTGTCCAGAAGGTGTCAGCAGTGTCTAACGTTCACAAGAATGTCGTTCTGTTGCTTTCCGCGAACTGTAGTCTTCGACCATAAAATGCGTGGGGATCAACAACTCACGGGAAGGGGTAGTTTCATTGAAGCCCAAAATGCAGCCTCTTGAGGACTTCATATCTCGATTCTGAGCGGCAGTCTGCAATGTGTTCCTTGACCACCCATCAGAAAACGGCGTGATTTTAATCCCGCGTGTCGCGGTTACAACCTCTGTCAAAGCGGCGTCAACAGAAGGGGTGAAAATGGGTAAGAGAGGGTGTGACGACCTTCCCATTGCGTGACATTCCCACGACAATGTAGGCCAGAATTGTGGCGAAATTTGGTGCCAATGTGACAATATACACCCGTCTTACGCCTCAAGTGAACTTCTGAGCTCTGGTCTTTTCTCGCATTCGTCGACATTTCGCTGGCTGAAGCGCCGCCGACCCCGAGAGTCGCGTCACAAGGCACCACGCTTTTGCATCATTACAGAGCCAAATCTGAAACGTCCTTCACGATGGGAGACGATTATGGTGTTTCATAAAAGTGATTCTTTAATTGTGTTGGCAGTGTATATTACTAAATTGTTAATCCGATTAATGGTCCATGGGTAATAGAGCAGCTAACAAGCTACAGGCGGCCCAACAAACAACTTCAGATGCAAAAAATTTGGAATTTCAGTATTTCGTAATTTAATAACTGAGATTAAAATTTAAAATCTTGTCATGGCTTTCTCACTAGAGGGAATGATCTTGCTTTAAAGCTTTAACTCATCAAGACAAATATTACAGTTAAAAATTGTGTGTTTATTTTCGGGGAGTGAAACTCATGTCACACAAATAAGGAGGACTATACTCATCCAGTATTAGACAACGCGAACACACAGCGGCTTTCACCAATCTGTACACATAGTTTCAAGCCTTCACGAAACTTTTTCTCGCTGACACCTTCCACAAAATAATGACAGGAAAACGATTAGACCGTTACGGTCGCAGGTTGGAATCCTGCCTCGGGCATGGATGTGTGTGATGCCCTTAGGTTAGTTAGGTTTCAGTAGTTCTAAGCTCTAGGGGACTGATGACCTCAGAAGTTAAGTCCCATAGCGCTCAGAGCCATTTGAACCATTACTGCGTTCTCCTTGTTCATCCGGTAAAACTTCAACTTTATTACTTTTTGTCTAATTACTTTGCTTGCAACATATTTTGCAGACAGTATCCATATGCATCACTGAATGCATATGCAAAACTGTATCACTCTACGACATATAGTTCAGGAGGTGCGACGTTATAAAAACTGAGATGCGTGGAAAAGTGGCTTTTACTTTAACCCTTTCGTGAGCCGTGGGAAACATGGTTCCCACTACAATGAACTCGCTCCTAGTCCCGTGGGATTCACAGTACCCACCTCTGTATGGTGGCTGCCACCTAGTGAACAGTATAGGGTACTACTTCCAATCGGAAGTTGCCGCCGTTTTTGCTGTACCTTCGCGCAGAGGCATTGTATAGCTGAGTGTTGGTCTGTAGAGGAGCCTTTCAGTGCTGTTTGCGTCACATTTTGTGATTTTTTTCCTCAAAGCTATAGTATAAGGTAAATACTTTTGATTTACCCAAATTTATGAAGGATAATGTAAAATTGGAACGAGGAGAATTGCAGTTTGAAACAAAAGGAGGCATTTCTGTAGTAAAATGGATGGATAACCGTCCAGTCACTTTCCTGTCCTCAATTCATGATCCATGAGAAACAGCCACAGTGAAAACGAAAAACAGGGATGGTACTAGTACAGAGGTTTCTTGTCTTCAATTTGTGGCAGAATACAACAAAATAATGGGTGGTGTCGTTAAGTTTGATCACTTACGAGAAAGGTATGCTATTGGCAGACGTTCTGTAAAATGGTAGCACAGAATATTTTATTTCCTGGTGGACGTTGCTGCAGTGACAAGTTTTATCCTGTGGACGATAAGTAAAAGAGAATGTGGATAGCATGATCAGCTCACATACAGGATCCATCTAGCCAGACAATTGATCGCTGGCTTCTCATCCCAAAAATGGCGTGGACAAAAACCTGTCTTTCTGGCAAAAAGGCGTAAAGTACCTGAAGATTTTCGTCATGTGGCTGTAGGGGAGCATAAACCCATTTTTGGAGAAACCTACTGGACGTGCCGTCATTGTAGTACCAAAGCTGCGGAAAAAAGCACTCGCTGTGTTTGTACATATTGTCAAATAGTACTTTGCATAGACCCATGTTTTAGAAAATTTCATGGCAAGTAATTGTGAACAATCATTGTAACAAGAGAAGTAAATTTATCAAATCAATATGACATGTATTGAAAAAGTTGTTTTTGTCATTTAACTGCAAGGAAGGGCAGTGGGAAGAATGCTTCCCACCTTGTTGTGTGACCTCACTTTCACAGTTGGAGCAAATTTGATATTCTGTTTGATAAATATACCTATCTGTTAACTACTATCTGCTCTCCATTCATTAAAAAAAACTGCTCAATAATTTTGCCCACGAAAGGGTTAAACGGAGTGCCAATTTCCAAGATAATATTCATCTAGTGTTTGTAAATGAGAGCACTTAACAATTTCTAACGAACTTTAAACATAATTTCAAACCTTTTCTAAAGCTCTCAACTCAATTACTTGATTAATGTAACACATTAACTCTTTTTTAAAGTAATCAGATGTTCGAAGCTGTTTTGTGTACTGAGATTCTCTTCTTTAAAAAACTGCAAGTGGAGGGGACTTTGAAAGGTAACGCTGTTTGGACTACATAAAAATGAATGAGAATGTATGCAAAATTTTGTTTACGAACAACATTTATTTTCCCAAAACAAAGGGTTTAAAACCGCAGTGGACATGGATCCTGGGTGGCAGAAGTGAGTCAAGTAATCTGGCCCTAAAAATGTGGATAACGCAATCTGAATTGATCTGACGCTGAGCAGACTTTGACTGATAATCTACAGAAGTTTTTCAACATATGTGCAAGTGAGAGCAAGTGGCGATTGAGATCTGTACGCCCTGACAAGGCCAGAGTGGCAGTACGTTACCCTGTTTGCTTCGTGCAGCGTGTAGCTTGCAGCTGGCGAGATGTGTGCGGCGGGGGCGACACGTGAGGCGGCACCTGTGAATCGATCGCCGTCACGAAAGAAATGCAGAAATCTCACGGTCTAGCGATCAGGCAGACGGATCGCAATTTACTGTCTGCCAGTGTCCTGAAATCACGGTAGCTTTCAGTGTGTGACACACCTGTTCGAGACACTGGACTCGCATTTGGGAGGACGACGGTTCGATCCCGCGTCCGGCCATCCTGATTTAGTTTTTCCGTGATTTCCCTAAATCGCTCCAGGCAAATGCCGGGATGGTTCTTTTGAAAGGGCACGGCCGACTTCCTTCCCCGTCCATCCACCAATTTGGCTCACTTATAGGACAGAGCGCACAATGATACCAAACGTAAGGACTGGTAAACCGAAAACGGGTAAGTGTCCCTTGGCAAACGAGTAGTCCGAGACATTTGAAGCCACACTGCTGGTACAGTAAGAACTTCACCACCGGCTCCCCAGGCTAAACTACTCGCAAGTGAAGTCAGTCTCAGGACAGGTCCCAAGCACCAACCAAACATGCCAGAGTATCGACCAGAAGTCACCTTACCACAACAAAGTCCAGCACCTGAGTGCCTCGCACCTCTTCAGAAAAAGAAAAAAAAAATCCGTTTTCCCGCGAAGTGCACGTACCACACTGCCTTCTCGCCGTCTTGAGCCAATCATAGGGCTCTAGGGATGCTAAATCTCCCCTCCCATGCGACGGAACAAACTCCTGTCGAACCAGGGCAAGAGGCATGAACCATGCGTCTCTGGAAAAAGAAGAAACCGCCTATTACTGGCCTTTTTTAAGTTTATGTGGAGACGGAAGATGTTTTCGTCCAAAGTCACATCACTTTCCATGTCAACAAGCGAATAGATACAATCTTAAAGATCTTTATCTAAATCGCCTCTGCCTTGGAGCTTGTTAGTTCTAGCTATGAGGTGTAATACAGATTCTATCTCTAAACGTTTGACGCCGGAGTTCTTATACAACCGAGGCAGCCCATGGAAGTGGGTCACAGGCCTATTTGCAATGTCAGCGAACACGAAAACTTGTAAATTTTTATTACACATGGCTCTGCACACAATGCCCAGTTTATGCCTCCACTGTGTAGACACGTCCCTTCAGCCTGTCGACTCCAGCCCAGCCTTCAGCTGGCGCCATTGCAGGTATAGTGGCATTGTTCTGCTGGAGACCTTTCTCAACACGGGGCTTCTCTGTCTGCCCTGTATGGCTGTGGGTCTGTCTGACAAGATTTACTGAGAGATGGGCTCGCCACCAATTGCTTCCAACTCCCAACCACAAAAATTCTTCATTCGTATTGCGCTCTACCAGGCACCATCAACATTTGCTCAGGCCATTAACTTTCTAGGGTCTCGCTAAAGGACATCAGGTTGTAGTAAAATCTTTAATATACGAAACATAGGTGAGAAAGTAACTTGTCCTCTCTCAACATTACTGATAATTTCTAAGCTGTATACTTTTTTGTTCTCTGGTGCATGAATTTGGTTCTGTGATTGGGGTGATGTTAAGTCATGACAGAAAAAAAAAGTTTGAAGAATTTGGTTGTAAGTTGGTGATACTTATTTCTGTGCAGCTAACTGGTGTCTCGGAACACACGACGGATTTATTAATATTGCAAAGAATATTTAACTGAAAATGTTAGTTGATTTTGTCGATCTGTGGCGGATGTTTAAGTTAATTGATGGCAGTGCAATATGAAGAAGTTAATGACTGCCATTTTTCCGTCTAATCTTCTATTACTTCTCACTCTCATGTTAGTAAAAATAAAAACTTGCAACTTTTTTTTTAAATAACTAGTAAAGAGAAGAGTCTGGACAGAGCCATAGATCTACATTCAACTGAACTATTAAACATCCCTGCTGGCAGAGATGTATTTTACGATTCCAAAACACCACTGATCTAAAACCCGAATTCATATTTGATAACTATATAATTAAATGATCATAACACCAACCAAAAAGAAAGCCCCGAGTACGACTGCTTATCACTTGTAGGTTTAGTCAATCAGAAAAATTCTGATAATTGTGTGTGCAACTTGGAAACATCAATGTTGCTTCACCTACTTCAGAGTACTGTAAATAAAGAAATAATACGATTATTGTGTGATGGCATATATCGTCCAGATAGCCGTGGGCGATAGCATTCAGGGAGCAACACCAACCCCGAGTCGAAACCCCTCCCAGCGCTTTAACGACGAGGGCTGGTACGGTGGACACTCTGGATGCCGTTTTTAGGTGGTTTCCCACATCCAACAGGTGAATACCAAGATAGTAACCACTTCGAACACGTTCTCACTCTTTCAGATAGGATAACACTAGATGTAGACATATGGGTACACAAATTCTGTCTCGAGTGAGGGGTGTGGAAGGGAGGGCTATCGACCAATCCCTATCACTAATATTGCCAAATACAGAATAACCTACCTACCCCGTGAAAATACGTGTTACGTTAAGAGAAAATAAGAAGAAGATAAGGTGTTAACTGTTTACATTCGAATCGACACTAGCACGATACCTGTTTGTCAATTCTCTGTTACAGTATAGACAAGATAATCTGTCCTTCAAATTATACTTTTGATTTCGCTTCACAAAATCCTCTATTCTCTACAAGCATATTTACTTAAAGGTGGCCAGGCGTTCTCCCATTGTGGCTTGTTAAGTATTCATTGTCAATAAATTATCGACTCATAAGAAACTTTTTCTTTCTTCTTGTCATTTTCACAATGTCTTCTCATATTAGGGGAAGGTTAATCTCAAGAACAACTGCAGGGGTTTTGATGAGGTACGCACTAATAGACAGACGGTATGACGATTACATTTTTTTACATGATTTATTACCAATGCGTCACACAATTTGTCCAGCTGCAGAAACTGAGTGCCATCCGTTAGAGGCCGGGACGGGTGGTTATATTAGAGAGCGTCCCTCCTAAGAATGGTAAGGCGTATTTTATCTTGTGTTTCAGCAGATATTGGCAATTTCGTTTTCCCAATGAGAAGCTCGAGTCAGCCGAATGAAATAATGCTCATTACTTCTTCCATGCGACGCCCAGTGTCAACGAAAGGCGCCTGTTTTTTTTCTCATTACAAAGAAACCAATTTTTATAGAGGAATTTTAGTTGCTCATTGGACGGAGCGTTCCCGTATTGGTGTAGAGCGAGATTAGTTTTGTCCACCTGCATGACAATGACAACAAAACAGGAACAAAAACCATTCTGCGTCAGGCTCTAATAGCGATATTGTTTCTGAAACAACGGTTGCTTGCCAACGCGCTCTGAACACAAAACAAATTTTGAGTAATCGGAAATTAAAGTCATTAAGATAGATCGTCTGAATAGAGCTAACTACTATTCAAAGGCGTTAAGGTTTTAAAAGTTGCAATGAAGACCTTTATACTTATCGTTTGTCTGTAGCCTGATTTCGCATTTCTGATCACGAACTCCACATCAGCTGAGTTCTAGCCGTCTTCCTTCGACGCTGGAACAGAGGGGCTTCCTGTAAACCACTCGAAGCAGTCTCTCCCGCTTGCGTATGGAGCGTTTTTTAACACAGCGGCTCGCGTGCAGTCTTTCACGGTTATGTGCATTAAGTGCCTTGTGTTACTCATCTACATCTACATCTACATCTACATTTATACTCCGCAAGCCACCCGACGGTGTGTGGCGGAGGGCACTTTATGTGCCACTGTCATTACCTCCCTTTCCTGTTCCAGTCGCGTATGGTTCGCGGGAAGAACGACTGCCGGAAAGCCTCCGTGCGCGCTCTAATCTCTCTAATTTTACATTCGTGATCTCTTCGGGTGGTATAAGTAGGGGGAAGCAATATATTCGATACCTCATCCAGAAACGCACCCTCTCGAAACCTGGCGAGCAAGCTACACCGCGATGCAGAGCGCCTCTCTTGCAAAGTCTGCCACTTGAGTTTGCTAAACATCTCCGTAACGCTATCACGGTTACCAAATAACCCTGTGACGAAACGCGCCGCTCTTCTTTGGATCTTCTCTATCTCCTCCGTCAAACCGATCTGGTACGGATCCCACACTGATGAGCAATACTCAAGTATAGGTCGAACGAGTGTTTTGTAAGCCACCTCCTTTGTTGATGGACTACATTTTCTAAGCACTCTCCCAATGAATCTCAACCTGGTACTCGCCTTACCAACAATTAATTTTATATGATCATTCCACTTCAAATCGTTCCGCACGCATACTCCCAGATATTTTACGGAAGTAACTGCTACCAGTGTTTGTTCCGCTATCATATAATCATACAATAAAGGATCCTTCTTTCTAATCTCTGGGATTAGGGTGATTTATGTGGTGAAAGTACCCTCAACTAATTATGTTAATGTCAAGTGTGGTACTGTGGAACAACACTGATGCCACAAGCATCAAACGATGTTTCAGAATGATGTCTGGTTTGCGGGGCGGTCAACTGCGTGGTCATCAGTGCCCGTACCAAGTCCCAATTTTCACACAATTCAATTTTTACACATTCCAATCTAGTCATTGTCACGAATGATGACGATGAAATGATGACAACACAAACACCCAGTCCCCAGGCAGAGATAATCCCCAACCCGGCCGGGAATCGAACCCGGCATCCCGTGATCCAGAGACAGCAAGGCTAGCCACTAGACCAAGAGCTGCGGATACAGCCATCAGAGAAATTTCCTACTTGGAGGGAACCCAGCTCCTCATTTATGTGAGCTACTCTTGTCTGGAGTTAAAGTTACTCGTCTGTTCAAATATTCTCTGTTGTCTTTTCGACCCCAATTTTCTCGTAGTTGTCGTTGATGTTGAGGTCATCAGTCTGAAGTCTCCATGCAGTCTCCATGCTGCTCTACCAAAAATGATTCAAATGGCTCTGAGCACTATGGGACTTGACATCCGAGGTCATCAATCACCTAGAACTTAGAACTACTTAAACCTAACGAACCTAAGGACATCACACATATCCATGCCCGAGGCAGGATTCGAACCTGCGGCCGGAGCAGTCGCGCGGTTCCGGACTAAAGCGCCTAGAACCGCTCGGTCACGGCGAACGGCGCTACTCTATCCTGAGCTATCTGAATGACTGCTGCGAACTACATCCTTTTGAGTCTTCTCACTTTCTCCGTCTCCTTCTACCGCTTTTAACCCCCAAGCTTCCTGTCTGTACTAACTCGATGATCCTTTGATGGCTCAGAATGTGCACTATCAACCGATCCATTCATATAGACGGGTTTTGTCACAAATTTCTATGCTCATCAATTCTGTTTTGCACTTCCTTATTAGTTACATGATCTACGCATTTAATCTTCAAAATTCTTCTCTGGCACCACATTTCAAAATGTTCTATTCTCTCCTTGTCTAAACGGTTTATCTTCCAAGTTTCGCTCCCCTACATGGCTACACTACACGGCTACACTCCAACTCTATATTTGAAGTTAGCAAATCTCTCTTCTTCAGAAACGCTTTTCTTGCCATTGTCCGTCTATATTTTATATTCTTAGTTATTTTGCTCCCCAAACAGCATAACTTACCTACTACTTTAAGTGTGTCCTTTCCTAATCTAATCCCTCAGCACCACATGATTTAATACGACTACGTTCCATTAACCTTGTGTGATGAAGTTCATCTTATATCCTCCTCTAAAGACATTCCATTCAGTATTTTTATGATTTTTATGCAGCGACAGCAACTGATATTGTTTATATGAGAATATACAGCCTACAGTTGCTGGTTAACTTTATCGTTTACCTATGTTTCAACGTTAGTAATAACGTCTTCTTCAGAACCTGCAAAAAGTTAGTATTATAATGTGCTATTAAATTGTATTAGATATGGACATCCTACAGGATGCAATGTGTAGTACTTACATAAAATAGTATTTAAATGTTTGCCTAAAACAAGCCATGTCCTAAGTCAACTTTATAAAACTGATGAATAACCATAAGGTTTTGTCACTTCTATTAAACAAGCTGTGGCAAATTCACTTTAAGCCCGTTGTATGGGCCTCGTCGTGTGACTAGAGACTGCGGACCGCGAGTGCTTCGCGGTCTGCCTCACAGAGGGCGGAGCGCATGCGCGAGACGAATTCAATCAAACTCTTATTACGCACGCGTCAGATAACATTTTTGCTATGAATTAATTTTATACTTTACTATTGTGAGTTAATTACAGTATCCAGCATGACTACGTTTTACATTCTACTACAGAGCCTTATAAAATGGCCAACAAATCTGGTATGAACATCTGTAGGAAAGGTTCTATTATTACAGAAACTGTAATGGTCACATGCATTATGAATTATTGTAAACCTAATATAGGCTGGAAGCCTTCGAAGTATGCCCTATTTTTTAGATACAGTTGATCGTTCAGTAAATTGCCTCTATCTGTAATTAGGTGTGCATATATTTGTAGTTTTCTCAAGCGTGTCGAGTCTATATCCCGTAACTTCATGATGTAGTAGCTCTACCACGTAAAGGTTTAGGTGTATGAGCCATTTGCACCAGATGTTCCGCAAAGGCAGACCCCCGTGTTCCTACGCCCTTTATTGGAAAATGTTCTTTAAACCTTACTGCTATAGCTCTACCTATTTGACCTATGTAATAACAAGGGCAATCATCACACATAACCTTATATACGCCTGATTTCGCTGACTTATCACAGTTTTTCTCAAGGGAATGAGCCAAATTTTGCTTGAAACTATTACTCGTGGAGAAGGAAATTTCAAAACCTGCATTTTTCAACAGGCGTCCTATCTTGTAGGAGACATTACCTATATAAGGAACCGACAACCATTTCTTGGTCTGATCTTGGGTTAGAGTATTTGTGTTTACTAAATTCGTTGTCCTTTTTCGCGTTTTCTTATGATATAGCTTCCATTCAACTGCTCTTTCAAGTCGTTTACCGTCTCTGACGCAATTATTACCTCATCGGCAAACATCAAAGTTTTTCTTTCCCTGGGTAGTAATTCATACTCCAAATTTGTCTTTGCTTTCCTTCACTGCTTGCTCAATGTACAGACTAAATAACATCGGGAATAGGCTACAACTCTCACTTCCTTTCAACCACTACCTCTCTCTCACGCGCCTCGACTCTTACAACAGCCGTCTTGTTTCTGTGCATGCTGTTAACAGCCTTTAGCACCATGTATTTTACCCCTGCTACCTTCAAAATTTAATGGAGAATTTTCCAGTCAACACTGTCAAAAGCTTTCTCTAAGTTCTTACATGCTATTAATGTAGGTGACCTACCTTCTAAGAGAAACCATAGAGTCAGAATTGCCTCGCGTGTTACTACATTTCTCCAGAATTCAAATTGATCTTCTCCAAGGTCGGTTTCTATCAGGTTTTCCATTCCTCTGTAAATAATTCATGTTAGTATTTTACGACTTACCAAAATGATAAATCGGAAACTTTCACACCTACCATAGTTGTCGCTTTAGCTGGGATGGCTACATGTGAAGTTAAGGAATATGTCTTCGACCGAAATATTCTCTTTTCGCTCTTAACGGTCGTTACGCTACTGGCCATTAAAATTGCTACACCAGGAAGAAATGCAGATGATGAACGGGTTTTCATTGGACAAATATATTATACTAGAACTGACATGTGATTACATTTTCACGCAGTTTGGGTGCATAGATCCTGAGAAATCAGTACACAGAACAACCACCTCTGGCAGTAATAACGGCCTTGATACGCCTGGGCATTGAGTCTGAAAGGGTACAGTACCGCCCGACATTAAAAATAGGTACAACATTCTTCGTTATTCTTGTCAGAACAACATATTTTTTCTAATAGTAACTCGATTTCAATTAATACAGCAAAGCCGGATACCAGTGTAGGAAAGAATGACAATTTATTTATTTAATTGATTACATGTGCACTCCCACAAAATAAATCCCTACATCCAATTTGGTGAGATCTGTGAAATGAATGAATGTGTGGTCGTCTGCTAACGGCAGATAGTGAATGTGCAATATATGATCATCTTTGAGAAGGTCCTTTGGTCACCTTTGGTGGAACCAAAGAGATGAAATTTACCTGAGCTTTGAGTGCCTGAAATGTGGCTGACCAATACGGTAGCATGGTGCTCCCCCACTTTGGCGGAGGTGCGAGATCGGCCATGTTTCGGCATTCTGGTGCTGGATGTTGTGTTGGTAACACCTGTCTTAGGTGTGCTCCGTAAAGACAGAAGAGTGGATAGAATAGTATGCATGTGGAATACTTAAGAGTACTTTGGAATAATAATTTCTCTATTTCAGGAACTTTTGTGGGGAGAATTAAATGTCAGGCAGGTAATATTAAGGGGATCGTAGTAATCTTCGGAACTGACCAACGGTCACAATGAAACCACGTGTAGCAATAAGTTGAAATACTTCCGAGTGCTTAAGCTAAGCTGAATTACTGGCGTGTGTACTATAAGTTGGAAATAGTTAAGAAATGGCGTGTGCAGGACTTGAAATTAGAGACGAGTGCTTCCACGTGGTGAGTACTGTGTGAGTCTCAATCTGTGTGTGAGACAAAGGATAAAGCGAAGTACTCGTCCATGGTATCAGTTGAGGACTCGCGTGTGTGACGAATATGTTCTTAATATTACTTTGCGTGTTATGTTTCCGTGTGACGCTTGATTCAAACTATAATACTCTGAGAGTGAAGCAAGGTGAGTCAGCCGTCTATCCAGCAACGCCACTTGGCTTGCATTGCACAGGAAGACGTGCATATATCGTGCAGAGTTGATAGTAGGAAAGAAAAGTTACGAAGTGGGGCAGTGTCGTGTGAAACTGGGATGAATACTAATTGAAGTGGGAAAGCTGAAAGAGATGTGATTATAACGTTGCGACTATTCCTTGTATTGTATTCCATGTTGCCAGTGTGGTGTATTTCGTGTAATTTAAGTATGTGTGGTATGCATGGGAGACTAGCAAGATAGTTTCAGAGGCAGTGGGTTATGCATGTTCCTTTTCGTAACGCTCGGTCTGGAGGAAATTTTCGTGATGATGGGTGTGACAGTCGAAGTGTGAGATATAGCAAAAGATCCACCATCCTATCCAGAAAGTGCACGGTAGTGTTAGATAATTACGAGACCATAAGATAGAGAATCACCAATGTAAAGCCATGCCCACGGTGTCCGGACATTTGCCACGCCGGACATTTGCCACGGTTTTACCTGCTCCGAAGGGTTCGGTCCCTTGTCTCCCCCCCCCCCCCCTCCTCCTCCTCCTACTCCTCCTCCTCCTCCTCCTCACCCGCCCGCCCAGTTTGCTTTCGAAGTTCCTAACGTGGCCATCAGTATGGAAGTTATTACAACGAACAAGGGCAGGCCTCCTGCTCATTACAAAGGTTACGCGTATCTTAAACAGAGGGAATCTAAAGAAGGTGTTGTTACGTGGATGTGCTTACGCCGAAAAGCGGATCATTGCAAGGGAAAGCTGCTTTCGAGGAACGGAGAAGTGTTGAGCGTATTAGAACATCTCTGTGGACCACCTGACGATGCAGCTCTGAAAGTGAGAAAGCAAGTGGAAAGAGCGAAGAGAAGGTCTCGAGAAGAAACTACACAGTTATCGGAGATACACGCGGATGAAATGGGAAATCTACATAACAAAGTTTATGACTTTGTTACAGTGATGCCTAATTCAGAATCTATGAAGAGAACCATGCGTCGTCGATAGAGTCAAGCGCGGGGGAACCAACAAGAGCCTAAAAACTCTTATGAAATTGGTCTTCATGAAGATCTATTAAAAATGGGAGATGGCAGCAGTTTCCTTCTGGAAGACGATAGATTAGAGGTGAGAATAATGATTTTTAGTGGAAGCAAAGGAAAATAAAGTTCAAAAACATGTTCCCTTTTTTTTATGGATGGAACATTTAAGAGATGCAGCAAGCAGTTTGCACAGATCTACACCATACACGTAGACTTAGGAGGCCCGATTAAAGAAACAAACATTCTTCCTACTGTATTTGCACTGCTCCCTAATAAGAAGAAAGACACATATGTTCGTCTGTTTCGTCTGATAAAACAGGCAGTCTCTGAGTGGTGTCCTAAACAAGTAAAGATGGACTTTGAGGCAGCTGCGATATCGGCCATTCGTCAAGTTTTTCCCACAACTGAAATAAATGGATTGTATTTCCATATGAAGAAGAGTTTATGGAGAAGAACTCGAGTTCTCGGTCTAAATGAAGAGTACCGCTAGAACGAGGATTTAAGACTTCACGTCAGCATGTGTGCGCCGCTGGCAGTTGTAAAACCGGACGACGTAAGCAATGGATGGATTGAGATTCATGCAGAAGCTCCTGATAACGGAAGGTTCTCTCAATTTTTGACTACTTTCTGGATAACTGGCTAGAGAATGAGGATATCGCAATAGAAATGTGGGACTGTTACGGAAAAAGGCACCGAACGACGAATGCTGTTGAAGGGTGGCACAACAAAATAAATAGTATTATTGGAAACCCTCACCCTAAAATAAACTATTTGGTGGAGTGCTTGAAAAAGGAAGCAGAGCTCACAAACTGCATGTACATGAAATTGGAAATGGATCTTGAAGGTAAGAAGAGGAAGAAGAAGTACTTGAAGCTGGACGACAGGATAGAGAGAATTATAAAGAATTATGAAGAGACTGGCAACATTAGGCCTTGCTTGAAAGCCATTGCCCATATTCAGAAACTGGACTAAAATACGTTAAAAGTAATGTATTAAAAACTATGAAGACCACCGAGTCCTCGCAGGTTACTGACATAAAATTATTAAGACATTGAAGCAGCATTATCGGAGGTAATATTAAGTTGTAATTGTAAATAGAGTGTACATTAGTTCAGCTTGTTTAGGCTGATTTTACACACGCCTGAATGGTAGATGGTCATTTATCATTTTCACGGTCCAAAGCCTGTGCAAAGTGTGATGCGAATCAGCCTTTAATGTAAAAATTAAAAAGTGTTTCAAGCCTCACAAAAGTATCCCTATTGTTGTCACGTTAATATAACTTTTTTCTACCTTCCAATATTATGGCCATACTATTAAATAATTGTGAGTTCTAAAATAATTTTCTGAAGCTTCAGAATCGCAACTATCATCTAAAATATCATGGTTTGTTAAACTGATAGTATACGCTTTTGTAAAAGAAAATGCGAACTGAACCTTTGAATTGCACCTAAAATTGACATCCCAAAACTGATCTGATGCTAAGGTAGACAATTTTGGCCCCTCAAATATTTTTTATTTAAGTTTAGCTGCAAACATTTATAGTAGATGTAAATCCACTTAAATACATGTCGATATAGTCCTTTAAAAATTAGAACTTCTTACTAAATTCTTAATTATCTTTAAACAGGTCAGTAAAAGCAAGGAGCTTACTACTGAAAATTATTTGTTACTAAATAACATCAGAAACAAATGTATTAGACCTACTATTCTTATACATTAGAGACTTTTTGAAAAGATATTTGATCATTTCCTCTGTCTCTGACAGAGTAATTTCAGTTGCTTTGCAACACCAGGGATATCTACTTCTAAATTATCTTTGCAGCTGTTCTCATTTCGAATTCTGGAATATTTACTTCGTCTTCTTTGGTGGAGGAATTTCGGAAAATGCATTTACTAACTCCACTTTAGTGGCACTGTCATTAGTAACATTACCGTCGCTGTCGCGCAGTAAAGGTACTTACTGAGCCTTTCCGCTGGTTTACTTAACATGGGACCAGTATCTCTTTGGATTTTCCGCCACGTTTCTAGAGCGAGTTTCGTTGTGGAAACTATTAAATGCATCTCGCATTGAAATCCGCACCAAACTTCGAGCCTCAGTAAAACTTCACCAATCTGGGAGATTTTGCGTCCGTCTAAATTATACGTGCCTTTTGCGGTGCTACTGCAACAGCTTTCTGTCGTGTTTTGTGTACCATGGGGGATCAGTTCCGTCTCTTATTAATTTATTTGGTATGATTATCTCGAGTGCTGTTGACGCTATTTCTTTGAACTTAAGCCACATGTGGTCTCCATTTACATAGTTTGGAAGGATTGGAGACAATCTCTTAGAAAGACGTCACCTGAATTTTTAGCTGCTTTTATAAATAGATATATTTCGCGTTAATTTTGGTGAATTTCTTTGTTACGGAAGTGAGCCTCTCTACGACTGCGTGTTCACTAATCCCTGTATCCGTCGTGATGCTCAGGATTATTTGTGGCTAAGAGATCAAGTGTATTTTCGTAACCATTTACAAATTGGATGGCCTCGTCAACTACTTGCTAAAAATAATTTTTAAAAAAGCATTTAGAACAATTACGGAAATTGTATTCTATTTACAATAGGGTATGAAAATGTATTTTTGTCAACATGCGGAAGGTAGATTGAAGTAACTGCCAACTATAATTGTATGAGTAGGTTACCTATTTGTGATGAGACTCAAGTTTTCTTTTCTTTGAACTGTTTAGCAACTGTTTCATCTGAGACAGAGGGTCGGTAAAAGGAGCCAGTTATTAATTTATTCCGGTTGTCGAGTATAACCTCTGCCCATACTAAGTCACAGGAACTACCTGCTTCAAAGTCGATTGTGAGCTTACATTGTTTTTCCTTAAGTTGTCCTTCTTGTTTCTGTTGTAGCGCAGATAATTACAATTACGGCTTTTCCCTCCAGAACCTAAGATGCTTTCTCTGTGACCCTGTAAATACCAGAGCTAAACAATGTAGAACAACGTACGTTACAAGTGTAGCATTCTGTATTACTTCATTGCCTTATTTCTAACATTTTAAAACTGTAAGTCGACTTTAGATGACATGTCAGTCATAGATGTTCTTATCTCTATTTAGTGAACGTGTTTTCAGTTGTTTTGAACATTGTCCCGCTACATTTTATTAACTAATGTTTTTAGAGAGTAAATTAATATGGAGTATGTCGTTCTTCTTTTCAAACATTCACAAACCCATTTATTCTTTCCCTATTGTCTTTTGGGTATGCAGTTGTAGTAATTAAAGTAGGCATAAATGCAGTGATAAAAAAGAAATGATTAGCGTACATTTGCATTCTCGTTTCATCGTTCCTTTCTTGTTACTCCCATGCCGATGGACTGTTTCTATCGCAATCAGTAAGCGTGAAAGGAAGCTACCGTACAGACAGAGGAATCTATATTTATACTTGGCAGAACTAATTACACACTGACATAATCGTCGGTATTGCTTTCGTTTCCCAAAAGTTATAAATATTTCGATTTCGGAAAAGAAGCTCTGTATTTGGCCAAGGTGTCGAATAGAAGGTCCCTTACGTACTGGTTGTATCGAGTAAGATGTGGAGTCAGCGATTTGAAAACGGACAGAAGAAGTACGAGGAAGGGCGTCCCTTACCTGAGGGATCGCTACCTGGTGAAGGGGCAAGTGTGGCAAATGTCCGGCGTGGCAAATGTCCGGTGTGGCAAATGTCCGGCATTCATGCCCACTGGGAGGAGTTAATTTTGTAGAAAATGTAATAGTGTGTTTAGGTTATAGAATTTATCGGAATAAATAAGATAGTGAAAAGAAAAAGGTTGGTGGCCTTTTCCTTCGAATAGTATGTTGTCATGATATCCAGAATTTATAATGTGTGCGACACTCATATTCAGTGCGATGGCCACGTGTTGATCAAAGCCGTTGGGTAAGAAAGAAAATGTGGTATTGCCAGTGCGTAGTGGTCAGAGATGTGTAAATTACTAATAGTCAGATGTGCGTTATCCGTTTCCGTTGGTTAATATTCAAACAGAGAATAATTTGTAACTTAATTGTGAGTACTAGAGCTCATGTTACTCTATAAATAAGAATGAATCCACTCGCTTTGCAGACCACTCATCTTGCAGGCCTGACTGCTTGATGCCACAAGTCAAACGGAGCTTGGATGGCGTGTACAGGTACAGCTGCCCATGCAGCTTCAACACGATACCACAGTTCACCAAGAGTAGTGACTGGCGTATTGTGACTAGCCAATTGCTCGGCCACCATTCACCAGACGTTTTCAATTGGTGAGAGATCTGGAGAATGTGCTGGCCAGGGCAGCAGTGGAACATTTTCTGTATCCAGAAAGGCCCAGAAGGACCTGCAAAAGGCAGTCGTGCACTATCCTGTTGAAATGTACGATTTGGCAGGGATCTAATGAAAGGTAGAGCCACGGGTCGTAACACATCTGAAATTTAACGTCCACTGTCAAAGTGCCGTCAATGCGAACAAGGGGTGACCGATAGGCTACAATCCGACCTTTATCAAGGTCGGAAACGTGATGGTATGCATTTCTCCTCCTTACACGAGGATGACAACAACGTTTCACCAGGCAACGCCGGTCAACTGCTGTTCGTGGATGAGAAATCGGTTGGAAACTTTCCTCATGTCAGCACGTTGTAGGTGTTGCCACCTGCGCCGACCTTGTGTGAATGCTCTGAAAAGATAATAATTTGCATATCAGAGCACCCTCTTCCTGTTGGTTAAATTTCGCGTCTGTAGCACGTCATCTTCGTGGCGTAGCAATTTTAATGCCCAGTAGAGTACATGATCCGTCTTGTTGCGGCTGAAGAAATGCCCACTTCCTCGGAATACTGAACAAGGCTGTAGCGTCCGGAACAGCGAACAGAACCAGCAGGGAAGCGCGGTCACTGTACGGTGTGTTACAAGAACTACACATTTGTTTTCTGAACGGTTTCCTCCTCATTTCCACGGCTCAGAAACACTTGCACCAGTCACAATGTAAGGCATTATATTCGGCGGTTACGCAAGCACAAATGGAGCTCGGTCATCCAGTTTACTGAACGCCAAGCAGGTCGCAGACACGGTGAGAGATGGCAACGTCCGCAGTGTTCCCGAGGGCATCCCGACGATGCGACGCAAAGCGCGTCCCGGGAGCGCGGTCGTAGCCACCTCGCTGACACCGCGGCCCGGCTAATGACGGCGAGCATTGACTTGCAAATGGCTGCAGGTATAGCGCCACGGCGCAGCCCAGGTAGCAGGTAGCGTGTTGTTGAGTTCCCCGGGAGGCGCGTGTACATGCCGACGCCAACTTCCAGTCCCAGCGTCCGCCGCCATTAGCATAGCGGCGTACGCGGCCGCCGAATGCTATTACTGCGCTCCAGCCTCCTGTCTCTTGCATCCCGCTGCGACGTCGCGTGTCCTTGCATCAAGTTCACGTCCACGGGAACGAGTCCGTATACCCGTTACTTAGGTGATTCGAGTCCATGCACCCCCGTAATCTAAATTCGTTGCATCCCAATTAAAGAGTGAACCCACGAGCCTACTCGTCTCCAAGGAATAGAAAAGCAACTGAAATACCAGTTCGATTCTACACAGAGTACGTGAAGTGTACCGCAAGTCTCTAGAGGAACGGAAGGTTCCAAATGATTGGAGAAGAGCACAGGTAGTTCCAATTTTCAAGAAGGGCCATCGAGCAGATGCGCAAAACTATAGGCCTGTATCTCCGACATCGATCTGTTGTAGAATTTTAGAACACGTTTTTTGCTCGCGTATCGTGTCATTTCTGGAAACCCAGAATCTACTCTGTAGGAATCAACATGGATTAAAGAAACAGCGATCGTGTGAGACCCAACTTGTTTTATTTGTTCATGAGACCCAGAAAATATTAGATACAGGCTCCCAGGTAGATGCTATTTTCCTTGACTTCCGGAAGGTGTTCGATACAGTTCCGCACTGTCGCCTGATAAACAAAGTAAGAGTCTACGGAATATCAGACCAGCTGTGTGGCTGGATTGAAGAGTTTTTAGCAAACAGAACACAGCATGTTGTTCTCAATGGAGAGATGTCTACAGACGTTAAAGTAACCTCTGGCGTGACACAGGGGAGTGTTATGGGACCATTGCTTTTCACAATATATATAAATGACCTAGTAGATAGTGTCGGAAGTTCCATACGAATTTTCGCGGATGATGCTGTAGTATGCAGAGAGGTTGCAGCATTAGAAAATTGCAGCGAAATGCAGGAAGATCTGCTGCAACTGACCCTTAACATAGACAAATGTAATGTATTGCCCCAGATCACGTAAGAAACAGATTGCCCGATCGCTTGGTCTAGCAGGCAACCCTTCTCAGGGAACGGCCACCGGGCGGCAACAGCATCACACCCTTACATCTGAAATCAACCACTAGATGGCACTCCGTTCTGTGAAATATGTAGCAACATCGGCCAAATGTGTGCAGCTTTCCACTATTTGGCGTCTGTGAAGTACAGCTGTTTCTGACATACTGGTGGTAGTGGATCGAGTCGTCATACCGAGGACCTACGAGTATATCAACTGTGGAAGGAGTAGACGAACAAATCCTCAACTAAAAATGTTCAGATTTCCCGTCAAAGGTAAAGAAAGTTACGCGAGTGGATTTTAAATTCAGGTAAATCAATAAATCAGTTACGAGTAAGAATTAATAAAGAGCCATAAGCATTCGATCCTATTTCAATTTTGTCGATGTTATATTCGATATAACGTGGCAGCCCTTCCTGTACGAGAATCATATCACATAATTTTTAAATGAAATCTTTGCTGCGATTTGGACTTTTTAAAACTGTTTATTCACTTCACTATCGTAATTTTGGGTGTAGAGGTATTTTTGTGTGCAATGTGAAAACTGAAACCAAATAACATATGGATAACAAAATGCAAAGCATAGTGTGGTAACATTTGGTAAACAATTTAAGAAGCATTACCTTACAAGACCTTTCCCTTGGTACTTGAAAATGGCTCTAGAGCTGAAATCGCAACAGTGAAATAAATGAATAATAGCCGTCATCTAACTGCTAGATCATCGGTCGCTCTAAATCCTGGTATATACTAGAGCGAACGAGTGTAAAACATCGTTTACACTGCTGCAAACGAGTACTCATAGATAATTCGCCAATGTTCACTGCCATTCGCTTATACTTGTGAACAAGCGTTTATACTGGAATGAAGGGAGGAGAATAGAAGAGAACGAGCATAACATGCAAACTATAGACGCTGCCTATTTTAATTTTTTTTAATCTCTGCACTAATAATCCTCTCACAGCTTTCACTTGAAAACAACACCACTTATAGTAACAGGTCTGCGCGAGTGCGGATATCCCCAGTAATAACTGTGTCTGTTGCGAATATTTGCGGGTTATCTTCAAACGGTACAAAGTAAATTTTTAACTTAATTATGGTTTGTCGTCTGTGACTCTTCAAAGTTGACACCGCCAAAATATGCTCGAAATACACGCTTTCACTTGTATATCACCGCGTTTGCAGCCCCCTTTCAACAACAATCCAAAATTCATCGTTTTGTGCCACTCTTATATCATTTACGATAAGTTACATGCAAAGTAAAAGAATGTAAATTTGAAATGACTGTCACTGAAATATGTCCTGCCTTAATTCGCATCATAACCGAGTGCGGATTTTGAAAACTTTCTAGTGTTAACCTGCACGTGGAGATGTTTTTTACCACCATAATCCGTATCAGAAGAGCTGTATAGCAAAGAGGAAATCGACGGCATGGAAGGCGAGTGTAAAATCCTTGCGACTGCAATACAGTCTGCATTTAAACAGTAACTCGCGAGAAATGTTTGTGTGTTACTTTTCATTTATTTCATTTCGCATATGATTGTGAGAAATAAACTTGGTTTGTAGAATTACAGGAGCTAATCTACATTCTTAGATTGAAAACTCGGGAAAAAACACAGCCGATAATGAGCTACAGTCAGCAGTGTGACGAATGCATTTCGCGCGCAGCGCTCTAGCCGAACGCAAATGAGCGTCATTCACGTCACCGAAGGTACAGCGTTGCCAATTCCGCGACATGGACAGGTCAGTTAGCATTGTAGCGTCGGCTGCGACATCTGTTGACCGACGGGAAAACTATTTTTACGGTTGCCTGTTCCGCCGTACGGACGGTCAATATGTTTCTTACGTGATCTGGGGTATTGCGAATACATGGAAAGAAGGATCATTTATTGTATGATTATATGATAGCGCAACAAACACTGGTAGCAGTTACTTCTGTAAAATATCTGGGAGTATGTGTACGGAATGATTTGAAGTGGAATGATCATATAAAATTAATTGTTGGTAAGGCGGGTGCCAGGTTGAGATTCATTGGGAGAGTCCTTAGAAAATGGGGTCCATCAACAAAGGAGGTGGCTTACAAAATACTCGATCGACCTATACTTGAGTATTGCTCAGCAGTGTGGGATCCGTACCAGGTCAGGTTGTCAGAGGAGATGTAGTAGATCCAAAGAAGAGCGGCGCGTTTCGACACACGGTTATTTGGTAAGCGTGATGGGGTTACGGAGATATTTCGCAAACTCAAGTGGCAGACTCTGCAAGAGAGACGCTCTGCATCGCGGTGTAGCTTTCTGTCCAGGTTTCGAGAGGGTGTGTTTCTGGATGAGGTATCGAATATATTGCTTCCCTCTACTTATACCACCCGAGGAGATCACGAATGTAAAATTAGAGAGATTCGAGCGCGCACGGAGGCTTTCCGGCAGTCGTTCTTCCCGCGAACCATGCGCGACTGGAACAGGAAAGGGAGGTAATGACAGTGACACGTAAAGTGCCCTCCGCCACACACCGTTGGGTGGCTTGCGGAGTATAAATGTAGATGTAGGTGTAGATCCCCGGTGAGTGGTGCACGAATAACAAACTCGCAACAGCGACTAATAAAGCCGTTCACCTACTTCTAAGAGGCACACTGAAGAGAAATCCAATCACTGAATCGAACAACGTATCTATAAATAGGAAAGCAATGACAAGCTACCTCGGTATTTATATTGCCGAACATTTACACTTGCCAGACCAACAACAAAGCGACGAAACGGATCCTCAAATTAGCAAGACTGAACGCTACGCGACAGAGACCACCCTTACAGACCAATCACTGGTTCTGTGGCTAGTGCTTCGGCACATCGATTATGTTTAAGTACTCATAAAACACTTGTTAGTCGCGGCTAGAGGAGTGTTCTACTCAGAATCTAAGGGGCTCTCGGTACAGTCTCGATTGAGGCACTGTGTGTCGTACTGGGAGTTTTCACTACAGATATTCAAATTCGCCACAGAGCAGCTGCTGACTGTCTGAAGAGGGGAAGACGCGACAAAATAAGAGAAATAACTGGACAAGATATAACCGACAAATGGAAATCAAACAGGTGGGGGACGGACACATGGCAGACAGAATGCGACAAAACTGACGCGTTTACCCTTTCTTCCCCAGTATCCGAGAACGATGAATTAAATGGTGAAACCTAAGACTTACCGTCATGCGGTGGTAAAAGACCGAAATTTCTTATTATATGCATAGATTTCGATCTTTGACCAAGAGACGTTGGTCTATCTTAGGATGTACCCATACCAAGTGGTAAAACCCTATTATTTAGGAAAAATCAGATATTTAATGAAATAATTTGTATATGTTTTAAATTTATGTATTTTAAACATTCTTGCATACCAATGTGATTATAATGAGCAATATTCCACATTAGAGAAAAATGTTGTAAAAATGTTACCTTGTGAACGTTAATTTTTGTTACAACAAGGCTGACTATTGTGGCATTTAGAGTTACAACAAATGGTTCAAATGGCTCTGAGCACTATGGGACTTAACTTCTAAGGCCATCAGTCCCCTAAGAACTACTTAAACCTAACTAACCTAAGGACATCGCACACATCCGTGCCCGAGGCAGGATTCGAACCTGCGACCGTAGTGGTGGCGCGGTTCCGGACTGTAGCACCTAGAACTGCTCGGCCACCCGGCCGGCCTAATATGGAACACGATTTACATAAACATTTTCAGGTGATCACTTTTTTAAAGTAATTGCACTTTTTGAACCCTTGCCCTCCAACGAAAGATTGTTTGGGAACCACACCCCGTAGACTAATTCCTTCTCTTGCTTCTTCTTCGACACTGGTAAAATTTTCCTTGCGCAACGTACAATGCTTCCTAGTGTACAAAGACTTCACTTTACCAGCTTTGGTACCAAGTTGATAAAATTCATCATCCTGAATATTTGTCACTATTGCATCAATTTTGGGCCTGTCTACATCCGGTGTTTTAATTCTCACATTCTGTCCAGCTGAAGGTTTTTGAATTTGTTACGTGAGGCTGCTTTCATTTTCTTTGCCTGCAATTGAAGACCATCTTTGGCAGCTTCTCGGATCAGTTTCACTTCATTAACACAGTTGGAAGCTGCCAGCGTCTCGTGACAACCATCAGTTGGTGCCGGTGCCATCAAATCTTGTGTCTCTGGTGTTTCCTCACCTACTGCAGCCGCACTTTCTACCTCCGTTCCTTCTGTTACAGTATTTGATTCACTGGCATCAATTCCTTGGCCGTCATTTTCAATTTGCTGTGAGTCAGTAGAAGTGGTGTTTAACACTGTTTCCAAGTCTTCTTCAGAGTTTATACTTTTTATTAAATCACGCGATTCAACTGATGCCGCAATTCCCATTTTCATTGGAATCCCAGACAGGGTTTCTTCATATGGTTAACATCTGATAAGGCTTTATTTTTCATTGCTTGCACAAACCTCAGCCCTTCAGACTATTTTGAAGATTCATTTGTTTCCATCAACGTTGATAACATATTTTAGATATCTTGATTTGCTCTTTCGACTGATCCCTGGCCCTAACTGTGCCTCGGCTTCCCGTGGACTATCTTTATATCATTCCACAACCCACATTACTTTTGAATGACTTGGTTACAAAACTCTTTATCATTATAACTGATGTGTTGGTAAATGTGCCAACACCTTGTAGATAGAGGAGGCCGAAATCTAACGCAGACGGGCGTGAATTCTGGAACAGGATAAGTAGTGAATGATAGTAAGAAAAGTATGCAGCTCCTCGAATACTTATCTTTTAATTTATCCTTGTTGTGAATACAGCATTCTGGATGAGACATTTCATACGATAACTATCAAACTATGTAAGGCTAACGGCGCCTTGCTAGGTCGTAGCCATGGACTTAGCTGAAGGCTATTCTAACTGTCTCTCGGCAAATGAGAGAAAGGCTTCGTCAATGTAGTCGCTAGCAAAGTCGTCGTACAACTGGGGCGAGTGCTGGTCCGTATCTCGAGACATGCCTTGTGGTGGCGCTCGGTCTGCGATCACACAGTGGCGACACGCGGGTCCGACATGTACTAAATGGACCGCGGCCGATTTAAGCTACCACCTAGCAAGTGTGGTGTCTGGCGGTGACACCACAATAACAATGAAGGATACTTGGGGCCAAAAGAGGTAGTAAAAATGTCCAAAAGATGATATACTACTTCACCAGTCTTTTTCGAAGTTAGTGCACAGAGGATAATAAATTTTGTCAGATGATGTAAGTATACAAGTATGAACTTCGATTTATTGTCTGGGTTTGCCTGCATGTCGATTAAGTCCATTTGGCATTCATTTCACTGTGTATGATAGGTTTCATTACAACATCACTTTTCAATGTTTTTTGCTTTCTCTGACATGGTTCACATAATCTCAAATAAGTAACGATTGATTCAACAGTCACATTCTTGTACTTACGGTTCAGTTTCACAACCATCCGTGTTCGGCCACCATGGCCTATAGCAATAAGAGTCTCATGTAGTACGTTAAACAGTTCATCAAAATGAACGTAATAACGAATTTCTTCTTTTCCAGAAGACACCTGTACTGTGAGTTTCTCTTCCTCTCCTATGTTGAGAACATCATATCGCTTTAAACGTCTGTAGTGAACAGATTTTTTTATTGGAAACGATTTTTGCATTTTTCACTTCACTTAACAGACTATTACATTTCTCAGCAGTTACATAAAAATTGTTGTCCTTCCTTTTATTCACTGATTCACTTAAAAGTTCGTAAAATCTGTTATGCATTACATCACTCATTCTGATGCAAAACTGCAGAAGAAACACCACCAAAACGAGCCGCAAAGATAATCATACACACGATGCTCGACACTGATGCTACGCAGCGGCGAGCGGACTGAGAACTCATAACTGCCAGCAAAGAAACTTATCTGAACATATAACTGGCAACCTTCACGACGAAGGCGGGAGTCTTCGATCCAGCTTTTACCAGTTTACATCGGTAAATCCTAAGACTTACCAATGTCTCTTGGTAAAAGTTAGAAATCTATACATATAATGAGAAATTTCGGACTTTTACCACACCGTGATGGTAAATCTTAGGTTTCACTGTTTTATTCTATGATTTATTAATTATCTTACTTTTACAGTACCATACAAACCCACACACGGCATGGTGTACTTTGTCACGGTCCATGACTCATATCCAGCGCACCTACACAGGTTTGGGCTGAAACAAACTGTTGTGCCTGCGGTGGGAATGGCTCGCATGAACCCACAGTGCTCGTCGGTGATGCCCTAGGATACATAAACCTGAGGTAAGGAAAGCCAGACGTAGGACAGTTGTCGCAACCAGGATGACTGGAACTCCACAAGCAACTTCACAGATGAAGCATCGCGAGCACTAAAAGCGGATGCGCTAGAATAAGACACGCTCCATATGTGACAGTTCAGCAGTACATAGTAAATGAGACACAGACACAGACACTGACTCGTATGCTACATTACATACAGGAAGTGATGACGAGATACACATAAGAACACGGTAAAAGTAAGCTTATGTTTTCCAACACTAAATCGAATTAACCTGAAAATTTAACTCTCTCTATGTAGTTGGTTGTTATACCATTTCAAAACTTGTAACATCATCTGAAGATGTGACGTTTCTTCTTCTTTCGCTACATCAGGTGTGACTGGCTCCAAGTTTTACCGACCCCTCGCACCTGATGCAGCAGACTATGACACATTAAATGAACTCCAAATCTCCACTGTTACCTTGCGTCCGCAAACACATTGTAGACTAATTAATTAGTACATCATTAATTAAGTATTACTATAGTCAAGACAACATATGCAACAGATGTAAACCAAACACATAGAAGCCATACAGTGAACAAATGTCGCCTCATACCTAAGTCAGATTTGTCGTCATCTCTTATTCCTTCCATTAAATACAATTTTAACTTAAAATATATACACAACCTATTATGTATTTTATTTATTGTCATTATCTAAGTAAGCAAGGAATTTTGACAAAAAATTTAAAATGCGTTTCTAATTTTTATGTTTCTTTACTTTTTATTTTATGCTTTTGTCAAGTTCTCCAAAAATGTAATAGTTTAAAATTGAATTTGTGTGACATAACATGTAAAACCACAAAATGTATGTTGAGAAGCAGCGCGTCAGCAATAGTGAATAATTTAAAGATTGTAAAGAACCCACCGGATGTTGGCCTAGGTTTCGGCGCGGACAACTACGCCTTCTTCGGAACACACTAAAACTACAAACTGCCTCTTTAGGCCTCTTTAGGCAGTTTGTAATTTTAGTGTGTTCCGAAGAAGGCGTGGTTATCCGCGTCGAAACCTAGGTCAACATCCGGTTTCTATTTGCAATCGAGGCGGATTCTTTATTATCACAAAATGTGTGACCTGATATATAACGACAGGCAGCAGGTCTTTATATGAGAATCAAGCAAATGACTTAAACAGGTTTCGGAAGCAAGAGAATTCTCTCTGAACTCATTCTCCTTTCCATTTGGCTGTGTACGTGTTCTACGGAAATGACCGATGAGAATTCGTGCAGTCTGCTTCTGGTTATGGTTGGCTCGAAAGCGTAAGTGTGAAGTTATTTTGTGGAGGATGCCGGGAGCTCGCGAAATCGAGGAGTGGGCCGGTAGCCTTCGCCGGAAGTAGGAGCCGCGTGTCCTCGGTGGAGAGCTGGTGTGTATTTGAGAAGTCGGCAGTAAGTGATCCATCGTGATCAGTCATGTGATTTACTGCAGTACAGAAGACGGAAAGAATCCGAAGTGCCTTGCCAGAAGCAAGTATAGAATTCATCTCAGACACTTACCTTTTTTTTTTTGTTAGCGAGTGTTGTGGATCACTGAGTGTGGACTTGTTCGGTAAAAAAGAAAGATGTCGGACAAAGTGCGCAGCCATTAGCTAGTTAAAGGTGGTGTTCTATAAGAGTGACCAACTTTGCTATGGTTAATTCATGACAATAAATTTCATTTGTTTCCCTTAAAATCTAAGAGTGATGTTTTTGTATGACTCTTTTGCTGTCGAGTTTGTACGGTATTCCTGTTTTTCTGTTGGGTTTAGTGCAGGAAATAACTAGCAGTCAGTTAGAGACAGTGTACGAACTGTGATGTATATATGCTAGTGTCCTGTGATCGGATCGCAAAATTTGTTCGCAAGTGGTTAGATTGTTAAAGGGCATTTATTGATTCACTTTGGAGTAAGGATAAGTTTTAACCCCGCCTCGTGAGCCAACGCGAGACTGGTGGCCATTATTTAGACTGATTTTACATGTGCGGCGGGGAAAGGAATTAATTCGGGTCCACCAACAAATGTTTCCAATTAAGTACACGGAGCAGTACTTCGCGTAATTTGTATCGCGCGCCGTAGATCCCCAAGAGAACTTGGAATTAAGCCACAGGCGCGAGGGAGGATTCGCGCGACGCAACGGAAGCTCTGAGGCACAGATAAAAAGAACTTTTCAGTGCGTATGCGCCAGTCGGTGGTACGGAATCGGAGAGTAAGACGGTCTGACGTGCTGCTGCGACACGATAGAAAGGAGTTACCGTGTTCTGATGTGTCCACCACAACGCCGTGAAGGAAGTTGCGTGATTTTTTTATGTAAGATCGCGAACTGTGCAACGTGTCTACAGGGAATGGAGTACAACTCACGTACTCCAGTCCTAACCGGCTGGGAATGGGAAAGTGGCAGACCTTGTAGATGACAACCGACAAGAACTGTTGATGTCAGTGAATGCTGATCTATCTCACCAGTTTCTGAGCGAATCCTGCGGAGTTAGCTGGTGTAGCCCCCAATAAGCTGCTTCTCACATTTATTTGTTTTGTTTCAGAGAGCATGTCCATGTCAGAACCGTAGAAGGCGAAGAGGAAAAAGGAGCTAAAAAGCGACTACGGGTTAAGCCCATAGACGGAAGGAAAGATAGCTCAAAACAGGAACTTCCTCTTGGATAAAGGTCCATAAAATACGTCGCAGAGACAACGGAAGCCCTGAACTAAAAATTAAATATGCTTCGCCATGTTGCTACGACGGATAAAAAGTAAAACTCAGTAGACAGCTCGCGCGTCGTTCGCTAAAATGGCCATGATTCTTTTTTCTTTTCTTTGTTTTTTTTTTTTTTTTCCTCATTAGTCTTCCGAACGGTTTGATGCTGCCCGCCACGAATTCCTCTCCTGTGCTAACCTCTTCACTTCAGAGTAGCATTTGCAACATGCGTCCTCAGTAACTTGCTGGATGTATTGCAATCTCTGCCTTCCTCTACAGTTTTTGCCCTCTACAGCTCCCTATACTACAATGGAAGTCATTCCCTCATGTCATAACAGATGTCCTGTCATCTTGTCGCTTCTCCTTATCAGTGTTTTCCACATATTCCTTTCCTCTCCAGTTCTGTGTAGAGCCTCCTGACTCCTTAGCTTACCAGTCCACCTAATTTTCAACATTCGTCTGTAGCGCCACATTTCAAATGCTTCAATTCTCTTCTGTTCCGGTTTTCCCACAGTTCATGTTTCACTACCATACAATACTGTACTCCAGACGTACATTCTCAAAAATGTCTCCCTCAAATTAAGACCGATATTTGATATTAGTAGACTTCTCTCGGCCAGTAATGCCTTTTTTGCCATAGCTAGTCTGCTTTTGATGTTCTCCTTGCTCAGACCTCATTGGTTATTTTATTGCCTACGTAGCAGAATTTCTTCATCTACTTCGTGACCATCAATCCTGATGTTAAGTTTCTCGCTGTTCTCATTTCTACTACTTCTCATTACCTTCGTGTTCCTTCGATTTACTCTCAATCCATACTGTGTACCCATTAGACTGTTCATTCCGTTTAGCAGATCATGTAATTTGTCTTCACTTTCACTCAGGATAGCAATGTCATCAGCGAATCGTATCGCTGATATCCTTTCACCTTGTATTTTAATTCCACTCCTGAACCTTTCTTTTATTTCCATCATTGCTTCCTCAATGTACAGATTGAACAATAGGGGCGAAAGGCCACGACTATGTCTTATACCCTCTTCAATACGTGCACTTTGTTCTTGATCGGCCAGTCTCATTAACCCCTCCTGGCTGTTATATAAATTGTATATGACCTGTCTCTCCCTATAGCTTACCCCATTTTACATTGTCGAACGCTTTTTCCAAGGTCGACAAATCCCATGAACGTGCCTTGACTTTTCCTTAGTCTTTCTTCCATTATTAACCGCAACATCAGAATGGCCTCTCTCGTGCCTTTACTTTTAGTAACGCCAAACTGATCGTCATCTAGCGCATCCTCAATTTTCTTTTCGATTCTTCTGTATATTATTCTCGTAAGCAACTTAGATGCATGAGTTCTTAAGCCGATTGTGCGATAATTCTCGCACTTGTCAGCTCTTGCCGTCCTCGGAACTGTGTGTATGATGCTTTTCCGAAAGTCAGATGGTACGTCGGCAGACTCATACATTCTACATACCAACGTGAATAGTCGTTTTGTAGCCACTTACCCCAATGATTTTAGAAATTCTGATGGAATTTTATCTATCCCTTGTGTCTCATTTGACCTTAAATCCTCCAAAACTCTTTTAAATTCTGATTATAATAGCGGATCCCCTATCTCTTCTAAATCGACTCCTGTTTCTTCTACTATCACATCAGAAAAATTTTCCCCCTCACAGGGGCCTTCAATGTATTCTTTTCATCTACCCGCTCTATCCTCAGTGGAATTCCCGTTGCAATTCTAATGTTACCACCCTGGAGTTTAATGTCACTGAAGGTTGCTTTGACATTCCTGTATGTTGAGTCTGCCCTTTCGACAATCAGGGAAGCGGAAGGGAATTTTCCGTAACCTTCCAAAGGAGCCATACAGGTATTTGCGTGGACCCGTTTAGAGAAATCACGGAAAACCTAAATCTTGGTGGCCGGACGCGGATTTGAACCGTCGTCCTCCGGAATACGAGTCCAGTGTGCTGACCAGTGCACCACCTCGCTCAGTGCGCAGGACGATTCTAAAGCCTCAACGTGCGTAGGTGTAATACTGATACCGCCTTAACACTTGCAAAAGTATTGAACGTTAAACTGTCGACTCGTTACAAACCAGTACCTAGAAAAAATGGTTCGCCTGCTGCAATTTGGTTGCATTCTAAAATGACCGAGTTGTTAGAAACTACCTTTTGCGAATAGGAAATGTCCCTATTAGTGATATTGTCTGTTTCACGGTACATGGTCCGACGTATAATAAATTACAGTTGAAAGCAAGATTGTACCAGTCACCGTCTTCCCGTATGAAAGACGATGTCTCTATTTCCTTCTCTGAGCTCCCCCACGTCTCAACAGATGGATCAGCTCCCTTCGTAACTAAAGCTTCCCTCCCCTCCCCTCTCCGAACACAAGTGCAGGACTCCGTCGCTATCTCCCCTCCTCTGCGATGCGCACACACATGCAGGCTGTAGGAACACACACACACACACACACACACACACAAAGCTAGCTCTGAATGATGGCTGCATTAGGCCTTATGTCTTCTGTGGATTCCCAGAGCCATAAATATGAAATGCCCTTTCCTGATACGGCACGTTCGTCACCATCAACGTGTCATTTGCCAGACGTCTCCAATCTCCAGCTCATTATGATCCTCTAGATGCTCTGGGATGTCACTGTAGATACTCCTTTGCAAAGACATTAATTTTAATTTTCGTTATTGTATTTAACATGAAAAGGAAAAACACGAACGTAAACAATATCTGCGTATGATCCAAACATGATCGACATTATTCGTGTTCGCAGCAGGAATCAGCAGAGGAGGACAGACGCTGCGTGCTTCCAGCAGTGGTTATTAGGACCGACGATTAAAACCAAGTATGACTAAGCTTTGTCTGTTTGACACAGTTCTCATTACACACGGATCACTAGAACAGATGAAAAAGGATGGCAAAGAAATTCAACAGTGCCCTTGTTGGAATAAAAAGTGGAATTTGCCTGTAGACGTAATGATAAACTCGGGCATACCCCAGAGCAGTGTTATAGGACATTACTTTTCGAAGTATATATAAATGACCTGTGGATAACATCGGTGTCTGTATTAGGCTTTCCGCATATAATGCCGTTGTGTATAGAAAAGCCACAACGCTAAAAAATTGCAGCGAAATTCAGGGAGACATGCAGAGTATGGACGTTTGGGCAGGGATTGGCAGTTGTCCTCAACAAATACAAATGTAATGGATTATGCATAAACGCTCAGAAAGACACATTATTCTACGAGGATAGCTCCGAAAGTAATGAATGCCTCCTATTTTTATTCATGGAACCTACAGGAGATACATAAAACACAACAGCACAGCTAAATAGAGCAATATTTCACCTACAGACTGTCATTTTTCCACATGGTCACTAGCATTCATTATGCACTTTGATGAAGCAGAGCCGGCATGCCGCGTTTGTAGAAGTCGGAACCAGCTGAGACTAACTGCTCATTCCTTACAGCTTTGACAACAGCCTCCGAGTCTTGAAAATATTAGAGACCCTAAGAGATGGAAGTCTGTAGGTACCAAATCGGGACTGTAAGGCTGCATGTGATAAGGCAGTCCAGTCAAATTTTGCAATGAGTTGCGTGGTCGCAAAACTGGTGTCGGCTCTGGCATTATCATGTTGCAGGTGAAAGTTGGTCTTCTTCTCTGGCCTTCCCTTCAAAATTCGTGCTTTCAGCTTAGTAAATGTCGTCTTGAAGCGTGGTGAATTGACAGTTTCCCCAGGTAACACACTGGCTATCCCATGAGACTACGCACATGACTTTGTCTGCAGACGGCTGTGTCTTGAATTTCTTCTTTGACGGAGAATTCGTATGTCGCCATTCTATGGGCAGTGTTTTGGATTCCGGTTCGTAGTGGTGACACCACGTCTCATATCCGGTGGCGATGCTATTCAGAAAATTGTCGCCTTCAACTTCATATTGGTACAGCAGGTTGCGACAAATTTCCATTCCTTAAGTTTTTTGTTCTCCTGTAAGCATCCGCAGGATCCATCTCACATTATGTTTCAAAGTACTGCACTGAAAAGGTGTTTGAATGTTGTGCAGGTGTGGTTAAATTTAGTGGAGCTAAACTTCTTACTGTTGTTATTTATAGATCCCCAGACTCCGATTTCACAACATTTTTGCTAAAGCTAGAGGAGGTTCTTGGTTCACTTTATAGGAAATACAAAAAGTTAGTTATATGTGGTGACTTCAATATTAATTGTATAAGTGATTGTGCAAGGAAAAGGATGCTGGTAGACCTCCTTAATTCATATAATCTTATGCAAACCGTATTCTTTCCAACGAGAGTGCAAGGGAACAGTAGAACAACCATAGACAATATTTTTGTTCATTCGTCATTATTAGAAGGGCATTCTGTTAGCAAAAAGGTGAATGGCCTTTCAGATCATGATGCACAAATTTTAAGTCTAAAAGATTTTTGTGCTTCAACACATGTTAAATATAGTTACCAACTTTTTAGGAAAGCTGATCCAGTTGCTGTACAGACTTTTGTAAACCTTATCAAGGAACAAGATTGGCAAGATGTTTATAGTGCTGATACAGTAGACGATAAATATAATGCTTTCCTCAAGACTTTTCTCGTGCTCTTTGAAAGTTGCTTTCCGTTAGAACGTTTAAAACAGGGTACTAGCACAAACAGGCAGCCTGGGTGGCTGACTAAAGGGATAAGAATATCTTGTAGAACAAAGTGGCAATTATATCAAAACGTTAGAAACAGTCAAAATCTAAATGCAGCAGCCCATTACAAACAGTATTGTAAGGTGCTTAAAAAAGTTATTAGGAAGGCAAAAAGTATGTGGTATGCAGATAGAATAGCTAAGTCTCAGGATAAAATTAAAACCATATGGTCAGTCGTAAAGGAAGTGGCTGGTCTGCAGAGACAGGTCGAGGATATAGAATCAGTGCGTAGTGGGGATGTCCGTGTTGCTGATAAGTCGCATATATGTACAGTACTTAATAATCACTTTCTGAATATAGCAGGTGAACTAAATAGAAACCTAGTCCCAACAGGGAATCATATAGCGCTCTTAGAAAAAAGTGTTCCGAGACTGTTACCTGAAATGCTCCTCCATGATACTGACAAGAGGGAGATTGAGTTAATAATTAAATCACTAAAGACCAAGAACTCTCATGGATATGACGGGGTATCTAGCAGAATACTGAAGTATTGTTCCACGTATATTAGCTCAGTACTTAGCCATATCTGTAACTTTTCCTTTAGCAGTGGTCGGTTTCCTGACCGATTAAAGTACTCGGTAGTGAAGCCACTTTATAAAAAGGGAGACAGGGATAATGTTGACAATTATAGACCTATTTCTATGCCATCGGTGTTTGCTAAAGTTATCGAGAGGCTTGTATATACAAGGTTACTGCAGCATTTAAATTCACATAATTTGCTGTCAAATGTACAGTTTGGTTTTAGAAATGGCTTAACAACTGAAAATGCTATATTCTCTTTTCTCTGTGAGGTTTTGGACGGATTAAATAAAAGGTTGACAACGTTAGGTGTTTTCTTTGATTTAACGAAGGCTTTTGACTGTGTTGACCACAAAATATTACTGCAGAAGTTGGAACATTATGGAGTAAGGGGAGTAGCTTACAATTGGTTCGCCTCCTACTTTAAGAACAGAAAGCAGAAGGTAATCCTCCGCAATATTGAGAGTGGTAATGATGTTCAGTCCCAATGGGGCACTGTTAAATGGGGCGTTCCCCAAGGGTCGGTGCTGGGGCCACTGCTGTTCCTTATTTATGTAAATGATATGCCTTCTAGTATTACAGGTGATTCAAAAATATTTCTGTTTGCTGATGACACCACCTTGGTAGTGAAGGATCTTGTGTGTAATATTGAAACATTATCAAATAATGTAGTTCATGAAGTAAGTTCGTGGCTTGTGGAAAATAATTTGATGCTAAATCACAGTAAGACTCAGTTTTTACAGTTTCTAACCCACAATTCAACAAGAACTGACATTTTAATCAGACAGAATGGGCATGTTATAAGCGAGACGGAACAGTTCAAGTTCCTAGGCGTACGGATAGATAGTAAGCTGTTGTGGAAAGCCCATGTTCAGGATCTTGTTCAGAAACTAAATGCCGCTTTATTTACCATTAGAACAGTATCTGGAATAAGTGACATTTCAACACGAAAAGTAGTATACTTCGCATATTTTCATACGCTTATGTCATATGGTATTATTTTTTGGGGTAATTCTTCTGATTCAAAAAGGGTATTTTTGGCTCAAAAACGGGCTGTTCGAGCTATGTATGGTGTAAGTTCGAAAACCTCTTGTCGACCCCTATTCAATAGTCTGGGAATTTTGACATTGCCCTCACAGTATGTATTTTCTTTAATGTCGTTTGTTGTTAGCAATATTAGCTTATTCCCAAGAGTTAGCAGCTTTCACTCAGTTAATACTAGGCAGAAATCAAATCTGCATGTGGAATGCACTTCCTTGACTCTTGTGCAGAAAGGAGTGCAGTATTCTGCTGCATCCATTTTCAATAAGCTACCACAAGAACTCAAAAATCTTAGCAGTAGCCCAAACACTTTTAAGTCTAAACTGAAGAGTTTCCTCATGGCTCACTCCTTCTATTCTGTCGAGGAGCTCCTGGAAGAGATAAAAAATTAAGCAAATTCCAGTGTTACATTCTTGATTTTCTTTATTTAAACTAACGACTTGTTTCATTTTATGTGTTTCTACAATCGTGTTATAATTTCATGTATTGACTCGTTCCATGACCATGGAGACTTCTCCTAAATGTGGTCCCACGGAACAATAAATAAATAAATAAATAAATAAATAAATAGACTTTCGATAACCAAGATGTTCCAACATTCCAGAATGAAATTTTCACTCTGCAGCGGAGTGTGCACTGATACGAAACTTCCTGGTAGATTAAAACTGTGTACCGGACCAACACTCGAACTCGGGATCTTGCTTTTGCGGGCAAGTCCTCCATTAGGAGCCAGCCGCGGTGGCCAAGCGGTTCTAGGCGCTACAGTCCGGAACCGCGGGACTGCTACGGTCGCAGGTTCGAATCCTGCCTCGGGCATGGATGTGTGTGACGTCCTTAGGTTAGTTAGGTTTAAGTAGTTCTAAGTTCTAGGGGACTGATGACCTCAAACGTTAAGTCCCATAGTGCTCAGAGCCATTTGAACCATTTTTTCCTCCATTAGGAGACGAATTACTGGCGGAATTAAAGCTGTGAGAGTGGTGCGTGAGTCGAACTTATGTAACTAAGCCGGTGAAGCACTTTCCCGCGAAAGGCAAAGGTCTCAAGTTCGAGTCTCGGTCCGGCATGCAGTTTTAATCTGCCAGGAAGTTTCACGTTCCAAAATTGTTTCCAAGGCATTGCAGCCGGCATTCAGCTTTGCACACAATTCCCTGGTCATTATTGACCGATCAGCACGGATGAGTTGATCAAGACGCTCTTCATTGCGAGGGATGACAGCTGTGCAAGGTCGACCGCGCTGTGGCTTGTCACGTACACCCTTTTCACCAACTTGAAAATGTCGTACCCGTAGCCTCACATTGCTCACGTCTATTTTATGATCTCCATACACCTTTAGCAATCATCGATGCATTTCATTCGCTTCAATTTCTTCAGCAGTGATGAATTCAATCACACATCGCTGTTTTATCCTTGCGTCCACATCAGACTCTATTCCGGAATACTTCTCTGCTGGGCGCCAACTACGGCAGAACAACGAAACCACCTGCAAATGAAAGAGATTGGCTGAAACATTAGCGCTACACTAACGACAATTGGCGCGGACATCCAGTCACCACAAAAAATAGGAGACATTACTTTCGGAACGACCCTCGTGTCATTACACAGTTGCATAATAATGACAGGAAGCAGTCATATCTATTAAACTTCTAGGTCTATACGTACGGAATGATTTAAAATGGGATGACCACATAAAACTAATGACAAGTAGGGTGGATGCTAGACTGAGATACAGTAGAAGAATCCTCAGGAAGTATAGTGGCTCTGAGCACTATGGGACTTAACATCTATGGTCATCAGTCCCCTAGGACTTAGAACTACTTAAACCTAACTAACCTAAGGACATCACACAACACCCAGTCATCACGAGGCAGAGAAAATCCCTGACCCCGCCGGGTTCAAATGGTTCAAATGGCTCTGAGCACTATGGGACTCAACATCTATGGTCATCAGTCCCCTAGAACGTAGAACTACTTAAACCTAACTAACCTAAGGACAGCACACAACACCTAGCCATCACGAGGCAGAGAAAATCCCTGACCCCGCCGGGAATCGAACCCGGGAATCCCGGCGTGGGAAGCGAGAACGCTACCGCACGACCACGAGCTGCGGACAGGAAGTGTAGTCGACCAGCATAGGTTACTCACAAAATCTTTTTCTAACAACACTTAAATATTGTTTGTCAGTATGGCATCCGTGCAAGATAGGACTGGAAGAGGAAAGAGAGAGTATCCAAAGAATAGCTGGGCGTTTCTTCACAGATTCGATCAGTAAGCGCTAAAGCGTCACAAACATTCTCAGCCAACTCCTGTGGCAGACGCTGAAAGACAGGTGTTCTGCAACATTAAGTAGTTTACTGTTAAAGTCCCGAAACGTCTCTTCCTAGAGGGGTCAACCATTATATTGCAGCCTGCTACGCACATCTCGCTATAAGATCACGAAGATAGAGGGACTCGAGCTCACACGTAGGCTTACGTCAATTGTTGTCCTCACGGTGTACTAGAGACTGGAACAGGGAAGGAAACGGGATAAATGAAAGTACCACGAATGGTAAACGAAGTACCTTCCGTCACGCACTATAAAGCGACTTGCGGAGTATAGGCGCAAAGTCTGAGGTAGATGTACTGATTTAGGGAAACCACAGAAAATTGAAAATTGAGTTTTAGGGCAGATCTTTTAATGCCATGTCTGCCGAATATGAGGCAGGCGCCGTAGCTCTTGCAACACGTCGCCCATTCACCACCTGTAGTAGTTGATAACGACTGTGAAAATTACTCCTTTCAGAAACACTGCCACAAATAGATCAAAATCCAAGTGTTTTTCAGGCAATGTGTTAGTAATACGTAATTAAAAACTTCGAAGAATTGGCGTACACCTTAGCATGGGAGCATCGATAAGCTGACTCATTGAATAACTGTCGATGGATATGTAAAAGTGAAAGCAAGTGCCATTAAACGTTGTGAAAGTCAAAGGGCATACTATTAATGTTACATTAATTTCGGCTGGGTTCAAGCTAACGGCTATTACGGAATGCTATTTATTGTACTTAGCAGCTATTCAAAGAGTTCAGTACTCGGTAGGAAATGGCGAGAACGGCGATGGTACGCCCGCGCGAGTGTATGTGTATGTGTGTGTGTGTGTGTGTGTGTGTGTGTGTGTGTGTAGGAGACTGCTCTCTGTTTCAGACGCTATTAATAGAGGTGACATACAGAGGTAGTTAATGGCTCTTTCTCAAATTAATGAGGGGTCCGTTTCAGTTTGTTGCAGTATGACTGTCTCATTTGCTTGTACCTAGTAACTAGCTAGTTTGTGTGTAGGATGACGCCCCTTTCATGCTTTCATGTGCATGTGTGTCACAACGAGAATGGAAGGGAGAGAGAGAGAGAGAGAGAGAGAGAGAGAGAGAGAGAGAGAGAGAGAGAGAGAGCGAGAGAGAGAGAGAGAGAGAGAGAGAGACACAGAGAGAGATGGGATTGGGGGTGGAGGGAGAGGGGGCGCTGCGAGTAGGGAAAGAATGAATGACACACGCAATTGTTCGCGAAAAATTACAACATTTTCTTCCGCACGACTTTAAATATCGTTGAAGCACTGTAACTACATTCGCCTCTGATTTATAGCAAGATCGCCCCGTACTGCAATAGTTGCGTTAATGATTATTGATGCTGGGTTCCAGAATTCGCGACCAGCTCGCCATCTACGGCTTAAGAAAGTCTTTTCAAATCAAAAATTTTCACCAAAATGGTAGCCACGTAACAGCTCTTCACTTGTTTTATGAGAAGTAGCTGAATTTATTTTGCGTCCGGAATTAATAATGAACCAATCCTGACACGGTAACTGGTTCCTAAAAAAAGCAGCATCTGGATGAAATCAGGCAATAAAAATGGAAAATGAAGTGTTCAAGTAAAGAACGTCAGCTGGAAGGCGCTGAGGAATAACTACACTTTGCATTACATTTTGCCCTGAGGCTATAGCTTTGGTATGTGAAAAACAAATACCGCAATCGTTACGAATTTTTGAATTTACTTATCGAAATCACATTGAAGGTAAGCCAGAGTTCAAAAAATGTAACAATAAAGTCTGCACCGTTCCGCTGCCGGACGCGGTGGCCGAGCGGTTTTAGGCGTTTCTGTCCGGAACCGCGCGACTGCTACGGTCGCAGGTTCAAATCCTGTCTCGGGCATCGATGTGTGTGATGTCCTTAGGTTAGTTAGGTTAAAGTAGTTCTGAGTTCTAGGGGACTGATGACCTCAGCTGGTAAGTCCCATAGTGCTCAGAGCCATTTTAACCATTTGAACCGTTCCGCTCCTATAGACAGGTGCTGAGAACGATGTGAGTACAAAATATCCTTCTTTTGACGATGTTCTGTTGTAAACAGAAGAACGAGCACATCAGTCCCTACCCTCTCTGCCTGGTTACGCTGCTGGGAGCAACTAATGTCGTATTCATAAGGCTATGCCGCCCCTTTCCCAGTGCACCATTTAAATGAATGGCAATCCGTTCTGCAGACACGTCTGGGAGTGTTTATTTTCCATAAATGTGTTAAAAACTTAGGAAATTCAGACCTTAGTAACTAACACAACTAACGCATAAATGGACCTAAACAACATCTATTACAGCAACGTATGTTAAACTGCACAATTAGACGGCTAAATTTTTCACAGCCCGACTGGCTCGCCGGTCCACCCTACCGTGTCTGGGCACCAGAGACTGCTTGACAGACCATACCTGTCTGCACGACGGTGTGTAGGCTGGCAGGTAGTGGTCGGCGCAAGCAGGTAGAGGTCTGCCTGTCAAACCGAAGTACCCGGACAACGGACCCGACCGCGGACTCGTCGCCCACAGACTGTCGATTGGTTCGGAGCTGACTCCTCTGGGAGCGGGTCAGTGGACCAGTCGGACAGTGAATGGCGTCTGTACGGTAGGCTAGGCGTTCTTCCGCGAAAAGCCACTTCCCACACCAAACGAGCTGCTCGCACATCAGTAGTTAACAAACAGGCTATACTAAAACGGGTGAGACTCCCGCTAAACCCGATGGGCAGAACAGGTAATAGGATTGTGGAATGGGCCAAGGGTTGAGGTCAGTTTGGAACCGCGTGACCGCTACGGTCGCAGGTTCAAATCCTGCCTCGGGCATGGATGTGTGTGATGTCCTTAGGTTAGTTAGGTTTAAGTAGTTCTAAGTTCTAGGGGACTGATGACCTTAGAAGTTAAGTCCCATGGTGCTCAGAGCCATTTGAGGTCAGTTTCTGCTTGTAATTGTCATTTATTGTAATTCAGTACACTTTACAACCAAAGCGGCACATAGCCGAATCTTTATGGAATGCATCTCTTTCGCGGCTGAAGGCCTCCAACAAGAAATCTTAACAAGATAGTAATACAATTAAGACAGCAATAAAATAATTCAAAAACAACATACGCAAAGTGCAATACAAATAGCTCAGAGCCACAATTCAATTACAAAATTTTAAAGTATATTACCATAGACCTTTAAAGGCAGAAGGCCAACAAAAAATCTTAAAAAGATTAAAAATTCCATTAAGATAGCAATAAAACAATTTAAACCCAAAAAGCAACATATGCAAGGTGCAACACGAATGGCTGAGGGCCATAATTAAACTTCAAAACTTATATTACCATATTACCATAGACCTTTAAAGGCAGAAGACCAGCATGTTTAACAACAAGAAATCTTTAAAGTCAAAAAGATAAAAATTCAATTAAGATAGCAATAAAATAATTTAAAGAAGCAACAAATGCAAGGCGCAATAGCAATGACTGAGGGCCACAATTATACTTCAAAATTTTAAAATATACTACTATAATGTTTAAAGGCCGCAGTGTTTAAGCTTGAAAGATAAATTTAAAAATTAATTTTTCAAAATTTTAAGAAAACAAACAAATAACCATAAGCCTAAAATTTAAAATAGCTGACAACAGACAACTAAACACCGGTGGCACTCAGAAGGCCTCCAGGGAGGTCGGTCTGCCCTCGTTCACTTAGGTGAGACAGGTGGTGAGCCCAACTGTACTTGATCCGTCGGAACCCATCCAGATGACAGCCACGGACCGACCGAGACAACGACTTGCTTCCTGTCAATCAATACATGAGAACTCAAATCGGCAATGTTACAAACGTGATAACCCACAATGGAGTATGTAGTAGCGACAGCGACAACAGGTGAGGAAAGGACGCTGCCTGAAATTACATTAGTGGCCAGGACAAGTAACCAGAACACCAACGGCCACTAGGCAGAAAATTCCGCTGGTACACTTGAGCTTGAAACACGGTGATAGTTCGCTCAAAAGAACACTGCTTGAATTTACGACAGTCCCCAGGGCAGGTAACCAGAACACTAACTGTCAAAAGACAGAACATTCCACTCCATAAAACACTTGCACGAAGACCTAAACGGTGCCCAACACTAACTAAACACGCACGAAGACAAATCGGGAGTCGATGCACACACACACCCTCAGCCGACTGATGAATGATCGGCGAGCCAACACTTGTCGTCCGGTAGGAGGACCGACCGACCATCCAGCAAGACCGTGGCCCGGCTCAAGTGATGCGTGGCGGCAATGGTCGGGCGAGCCATGTCGGCGCCAGCCTCACTGCTGCTCCAACCCGACTGCACACTAGGTTCGTATGAGCAGTTGCCAGCGGGCTCGTGCGCATGCGCAGAGCTGAATTCGCGTATGAGCAGTGCCTTCCTCCCGCTTCTGGCTACTTGGAGCGTGGCTGTTTGGTGTACGAGCAGTAGCAGCAAGTAGCCAGAAGCTACCCGGAAAAATTTTCCTGGCGCGCCCAAGCTGCCAGATTCGCGCATGCGCAGAGCAAGCTGAGTTATAGTGGGGGGTCCTTCCTCACGTGACCCGTGGCCGTGTCTTCGTTTACAGCTCCCACGTCAAATGAAAACAAAACAGATTTCTGTGGCCGGGAGCCATCAAGTGAATTAATATACATTCTCATAACCATGAAAGACCAAAATAAGTTAGTAGTTTCAATTTTCTGGTTTTATATTATTTCCAGGTTATTAGTAATCAACCATTAATGTCTTAATGAAGCTATTTCTGTCTGTTTTACAGAGAAATTTGCTTCAGTTAATTTTTTTTCTGCTGAGGCAGTTAGTTTATTTGAAACGAAACGAAGTGTTTCATTCCGCGCTATTGGCTACTTTCAACCTCGTTCAATTTAAAGTTCAAATTTTCATTTTCTGGGACGAATGGCGTTATACCATAATAAAGAACCAAATATGAGAATACAGTCCTAGACCTCCAAGAAAATTTGTATCACGAGAACCACATGAAAAGCTGAATATCAGGAACTTCAGAGTCCATCTGGACATAGAAATGTGCAATTAGAGCGGAATGAAGCATTTAGTATGGTTTATGGAATTCCGATGTTGCTGGAATAGTCTCTGATGTCCTGTTCCTTGTATGACACTGTAAGATCTCTTAATGGTATATACGTACGAACATACGTAAACATTGACTTGAAGCTAAGTAGGCAAATTTGGTCAGTGGTTTTGAACTAAATATTTTGTTTCAAATATAATGACAGCTGTAGCAGAATTTTATAGATCTGCCTTCTGTGAAAGTGGTTTTCGATCACAAGGCACTTTTCTCGTACTTCCTCTGGGCCTGAAGTTATTTCTTAATTTGTGTTTACGTCTTAAATTTATAGAATGCCATTCTATGCTAAATTTTAGACTGGCAGCGTACCATGTTTTATCGTTTTGAACTCCCCACGTGGCTTCATATTTATTCCTAGAGTAGAATATAAACTGTCAGTTGTACAGTTTCTTTGCCTCATAGACAACCATGTTAATTTTTTCACATTTTGAAATAGTCATGAAATTTATTGCCCTTATTCCGGTGTAAGCTACACAAGAAACTCTCTCTTTTCCTGTTACAAGTAATTTGTATTACATCCTAGTAGCTTTTTGCAGTGATGTGTAGATGTAAACGTGTTGGAAATGCTACATAACAACATTGCGGAGCACGAATTAAAAAAAAAAAAAAAAAAAATCTGTCAAAAATTTTACGGTACGTCGAGCTGTGGAGTCTAATTTTGAAATGACTCAAAAGCCAAGAACTGCTTCCTTACTTGCATCCTTTATCTATGTGCTCTAAGTACAATTCAGTGTGTCCTCTCAACAACATACCGCACGGGCGGCACGGCTACACATGGTCACGTGATGCCCCACCAGAAATACGACGAAAAGCGTATGAGCAGAGCAAGCACCAAGCACGGGCTGCCTACGTCATCGTAGCTGCGCATGCGCAGTACAGCCTGTTGTCTGGCGCATTCTGGCAACTGCTCAAACGAACCTAGTGCCGCATTGCAACTCCCGACTGGCAGGTCCGGACTGCACTCCAGACGCGTCCCCGCTGATTGGCAGACCCGAACTCGCAACCCGAACTGTGCGACCAGCTCACTTACAACAGACAACAAGCGGGAAGTAATAGCAGTGAAGAAAAGATATTAGGAAAGAGGATATATCGATACGCGCTGCTAACGCGGCTCACGGTCAGGCAGAGCAGCAACTCAGTGACAGTAGTAATTTAAATTAACGTAGTGAGGTGGAAGTGCGTTAAAAACAGGCTGTAAAATACATGATGACGGGAACACGAGCCACGTACGGCTCAACGGGTTTTCCCTTTCTGTTTCAGGAATGTCACATGTGCTGTTGGCCACTGTCACCAGTGTTTGAGGTGTCAAAAGTGATGGAATACCTCCTAATATCGCGTTGACCATCCTTTAGCCCGGCGTAGCCCAGCAACTCGACGTCGTTGGACATCTCCTGCATAAATACTGAACCATCTTCTTCTACAGCCGTCCATAACTGCGGAAGTGTTGCTGGTCCAGGAATTCGTGCACGAACTGACCTCTTGATTATGTCCCATAAATGTACGATGGGATTCACATCGGACGATCTGGGTGGCCTCATCAATCGTTCGAATTTTCCAGAATATTCTTCAAACCAATCACGAACTGTTGGAGCCTGGTAATATGGCGCACTGTCACTCGTACATGTTCCATCGTTGTTTGAGAACTTGAAGTCCATGAATGGCTGACAACTGTCTCTAGCTAGCCGAACATAACCATTTCCTGCCACTGATCAGTCCAGTCCCGCCAGAGGATGCAGTCCATTTCACGTAAACACAGCCCACACTATTACTGAGCCACCACCAGCTTTCGTAATGCCTTGTCGATAATTGGAGTCCGGGGTGTCGTGGATCTGCACTACACACGAACCCTGCCATCAGCTCTTACAAACATAAAGCGGGACTTGTGTGACCAGACCACGGTGTTTCAGGCATCTAGGGTGCAACCGATTTAGTCACGAGCAGAAGAGAGGCGCTGCAGGCGATGTCGTGGTGTTAGCAAAGGCACTCGCGTCGGTCGTGTGCTGCCATAGTCCAATAACGCCAAATTTCGATGCCTTGTCCTAACGGATACGTTCGTCGTATGTCCCACGTCGATTTAGGTGGTTATTTCATGCGGTGTTGGTTGTCTGTTAGCGCTGACAACTCTACACAAATGTCGATGCTGTCGGTAAGTGAAGGCCGTCGGCTACCGCGTTTTCTATGGTCAGAAGTAATCACTGAAGTTTGATATTTTCTTGATACTGTAGATCTCGGGATTTTGAGTTTTCTGACGACTTCCGAAATGGAATGTCCCATGCGTCCAGCTCCAACTACCTTTCCGCATTCAAAGTCTGTTAACTTCCGTCGTGCGGTGATGCTAAGCACAGGCTTACGTTTTGCTAAGAGATTTGGAAACAAGTGCATGACGACGAAGTCGATCCTTACCTCATTCTTTTGGAGACGAGACTTGGTTTGTCTTACACGGGTGTGTTAAATCCCAAAACTGTCGACACTAGAGTGCTGATAGACCTTTCATGAGCAACCCCTTCAGGATCTGAAAATAGGACTGTGGTGCGCAGTTTTTGGTTATAAAATAAAAGACCCAAAATTTTTAACGACACAGTTAACAATGAAATGCGAGTATATGTGCAGAACGTTTTGGAACAATTGTAAGGTGCCAGGACATGGGCAGTTACACGTTACCTTACCAACATTAGTATTAATAATAAAGGGACTGGCAAGGGCATCAGATCATGACTCTATTGAATTACGATAAATATGAGGCAATCTCGAGCAGTATTCCCTGCATGTCTACATGATTAAGTCACTAACTTAAAGCGTTGGTCCGGCCAGTGTGGCCGAGCGGTTCTAAGCGCTTCATTCCAGAACCGCGCAACCGCTACAGTCGCACGTTCCAATCCTACCTTGGGTTGGGTGTGTGTGTGTGATGTCGTTAGGTTATTTAGGTTTAAGTAGTTCTAAGTTCTAGGGGACTGATGCCCTCACATGTTAAGTTCCATAGTGATAAGAGCAATTTAAAGCGTTGGAGAAAAGTGTCGGAAGTTGAGAATTGCGGAATATAAAGTCTGCAGCTGGCCGCAGTTCGCCGGGCCGCCGTGGGCGGCAGGTATCGGTCACCGGAAACGCGGGACAATACGGCGGTTTTGGGGATGGCCCTTGCATCCGGAGCCACCTGTGCTGGGCAACACGTGGCGGAGACGGGAATTTCTTTTGCCTAGGGACGTTATGACCTACTCGATCATTGGGTAGATCTCAGAAATATCGTTGGAGGGATTTCGGCGATGATAGAGCGTTCGACATTGGCCGAAACTGAGTATCCTTCTGCCGCGTTTTCGTACGCGTGGGAGACGGGAGAATTGTGGAGAGGTGGACTTCGCCTTCAGCCATCGAGCGGTACGACTTGGAGACGGCGTCTTGGCCATCGTCTTCGAAGGGAGATATACGGTCTGTATCGGAGCATAATATTCTTGAACTGGTAGTTATCCTTGCAACGTGCCGAGTATTTATCAACGTAGCTGCCGGTAATAGGGGTGCGTAGAATGAAATTTTCACTCTACAGCGGAGAGTGTGTAATTGCAAATTGTTAATGTGCCATTATCAGGAGTGTGTTGGTGGACAAAGAAATTCACACTTTTTTGTAAATTTTGTCGGTTGTGGGGGACATCAAATTAAAATGCCAGTATTACAATCGAATTATCAATTCATTGTAGCTAGTGCTTACCCTGTCCCAGTAAGCTTTACATGTACGCTAGTCACTGCACTGCTTGCCCAGACGAGAAGGAAAGCCGGTCGGAGTGGCCGAGTGGTTACAGGCGCTACAGTCTGGAACCGCACGACCGCTACGGTCGCGGGTTCGAATACTGCCTCGGGCATGGATGTGTGTGATGTCCTTAGGTTAGGTTTAAGTAGTTCTAAGTTCTAGGGGACTTAAGACCACAGCAGTTGAGTCCCATAGTGTTCAGAACCATTTGAACGGGAAGGAAAGAAGGTTTGCGGTCTTCTAAGCGACGGACAAATACGTTAACACAGTTTTCAATGAATGGAGTGAAAGAGACGAAACTTTGCGTTTCGCAACAGGATTCGCCACGGGCTTATACGGCTCATGTTTCTTTGCACGCAAATCACGACTTCTTCCACGACAGAGTCAGCAGCAACAATATCTGCCCCGCTCGAAGTCTCGATATAACCCCTTGTGACTTTTTGTGGGGAACACTAACGGATATGGTGTGCCAACAAATCCGCAACGTTACAGTAAGTCAAGGATAATATCTGCAAATCAATTAATTCAATTTCTAAAAGAGAATTAACATCGTGTGATGAATAATTTCGTGAGCAGATGTCAGAAATGAGTAAAAAACCAATGGCAGGTAGTTCCAGAATCTCCTTGCATGACATGGATGAGTATAGAATTTATTTGCACGTGTTTTAAATTTAGTACTACGGCAGTACATGCGCCACGTGGCATCTGATTCCCCAGGCAACGGAGTCCTCGCTGCCCGCCATCTACTGCGCTGCGCATGTGGTGATTAGATAAATGGAACACCCTGTAGCTTGAGAGACAGAGAAGCGAACCAGACCGGGATAAAATTCGAATTCGGGCCGCACAATAATATCCGTCGATCTGGTGTGTCGCGAGCTTCACCGTGATTTTTAGTCTGCTTTCCAAGCTCTTTGAGGCAAATGCTTTGCTGGTTCCCAATCTCCGGCCCAGAAATACGATACACAAACAGCTAAAATACGATAACAACACAGAAGAAAGCGTGACATAGCGAACGCAAGCACCGACTACAGGGGAAACCGCAATCTTTGTAATTAATTTGGGGACAATTCATCACAGATCGTGCTTTGTTTGATTTGTTTGATCTACTCTCATTGGACTCGAGACTAAAGCACTACTCAGTACCATTGTCGACACAAACTGGGATGAGTTGGATCTGCAATGGTTACTGGAAGGTCATTATTGGCTGGTTGTATGATCCAAAACAGAGCAGGGAAAGTTACCACGAACCATTGGAAAAGTAAGGGCAACGTCAATAATACCGACGATGGTGGAACCATTTTTATACCTGTCTAAAATAGTAAATAAACAAGCTAGCACAATTATCGGAACAGGTTATGTGCTCTTACCAACCCAATTTACATCTTTTTATTTATTTATTTTTAGTGTGTTGGGTAGTCAGCTTTTTTCTATTTGAGTGGCCATTTAAGTGAGGAAGTGACTAATTAACTGACTACAGCATAATATCTAAGATTATCTGGTTAAAATATCACAAAACATTAATATGTAGATAGCACCTGTAAGTTTGAAATCAAACGTACCTAGGCAAGTAAAGCAAAAGAAGGTCAATGGTTACCACTTATATGGGAGTTTACATACATCACCGGAGCATACAATCGCAATGGATATATATAAGATTTGAAACAACTAATTAAAATACGTTCAGACTGACATAATTCGTGGGACTGGTGTCATTATTGTGTTGTGTCTGAATTCGTGACAGTACAATAGGATGAATGCAAGAAAAGATAGACACTTGTCAAATAAATGTAACAAAAATAGGTACAAACATGGCATAATTTGTTGAAGCAAGGACAGAAGAAGAGGAGCTTGTGATTGTAGACCTTTGGCATGACATTTTCATAAAATCTAGTACACCGGATGACAACTTGTGGAATATGGTTAACAGAAACAAAATTTCAGTATTGATAAAGCATCATACACGATAACTCATTATCGTTTCAGCTACTTGTTTGAATTATTTTTCTCAAATGAACATCTGAACATCGTAAATTGAAGTACCAGTGTCAGTCTTGGATTGCTGATGAGCCTTCTCCTGATTGTTTACGAGCAAGAATGTCGTCGTACTCTCCAAATTATGAAGTAATGACTATGAAATTAGATGCCAAAATCACTTTGTGTTTGAGACCTGAAATTTCACAAAACCTTTCTTTTTTACCGTGTTAATCCATTTGCGCATTATTGCTTAGCATGAGGATGTAAATAATAGTTATTTTGTTTTATATTTATACAATTAAGATTGTTAGTATCTAATACATGTTATTAACTGTGTTCAATTAAAAATTCATGTCGAAACATAAATAATCTCTGCTGCCAATCCGATAGCCCAGAATGTGTTTTTAGATACAAAATGGTTGGGGACTGCTGCCCTACTTGATATAATTATACAGAGGTTTTCTAAGGTAGGATTAACAGTAACTTCCCACAGATAGGTAAAATCTTTATCAAGATTGGCAATAAACAGTGAAAACTTTGAAACGTAACCGACAATATTGGCCCCATAGGCCGATGATAGGAAACTGTATTGTTGCAGTACCAGTTTGTTAGAGATAGGGAAGGGGAGGACTCTGGGCAGAAATTGAACTTTCTTTTGTTATTTCTAATAGCAGCTGAAAGACAGATGTTGCTGTGTCACAGAGAAATTTTGGCCACATTGAAGGGAAAATATTTTGCGGCACTGAAATACGATTTACATGCGCACATTTGTAACATAATTCAGTATTTCAGTAGAGTAATTTCCGCCACAACTTCTGGCTGGGGCAGCCTTTTTAATAACTGTCCACAGAAATTGTGAATTCGTTGGCTGTTCGTAGAACGCAGCCTCATTTCAGTCGTCCAATGACCGCCAATTTTTTTTTAAAAAAAAGAGAATTCAAAACAAGAAGAAAAAGAAACAGCGGCTAAGGAACAGCAGTACCGTTTGCTGTCATTGTTATTGTGTTTGAAAATGAACCTTCGCTACAGCGAAACAGTCCTGCCTTCATCCGACCTAAGCAACGGGCCAACAACAAAACCGGCGACTAAAACGATGGAGTGGCGACGAACGGAGAGAAAAGTGGAAGGGAGAGGGAGAGAGAGAAAGAGGGGGCGGGGGGGGGGGCAGATAGGGACAGAGACAGACAGAGAGAGAGAACAAAAAAAAGGAACTCAAAGGACAAAGCTGTAATTGTCAACATACGGGGCTTAGGTACCTACACAAAACACACACCCACACATCCGGCAGGGCGCTGAATATCTGAATGGTCGGCTGGGAGACTTTTGTGCCACATTTTTACCTCACTCCCGTGTCTGTGTGTTTTGTCTGTCTGTTCCCCTTCTCTTTTTTCTGCCTTTCTTTTTGCGTCTGAAATGCGCCGTATTATTTTGTTGTTTTCGCTGTCGCCGTCACGGGCAGGCGCGACCGTGGCGCCACGCGGCCGCGGCGGCCGGTGCTGGAAACACCTACCGCTCTGAGAGCTGAAGCGGGCGCGGACAGGGCAGGTGACAGTTGAAAACCGAGCCCGTGACGTCACAAAGCGAGGACGAGGAGCGGCGGGACAAAGCGCGCGCCGGTGTGAAGTGGCTGGCTGGCTTGGCGCCCGCTCCGCGTCAAACGGTCTCGCGGGGGCGTCGGAGGGCGGAGGGTGGAGTGCGCCGGCTATCGGCCGCCGAGGTGCTAACGAGAGGGCCGTCGTGGTTTCCGCCACCTAACAAGGTCTGCTTTCTGCTCAGCCAGCGCGTGCACGAGAGCTACGCGCTGCACAAAATAGGCACGCCGCGCCCCAGCTTCGACAAAGCCTGTATCCTCACTGCACCGTTCTCGAAACCATGCATGTCGACTACCAGTGGCTACAACTAAAAGTTTTACATTACATTCTACAGATCGAATTTCTACTCAGAGCAGTCTACACTGATGATCGTACTTGTAGAAACGGCAACATTAAGAAAGATTCCAAATAATAAAATTGTACTTATCTGTAGGTCATCTGCTGGTCTACATGTTGTGAAATGTAGTACAGAGTGCTAGCATCTCTGGCAGTAACGGATATATGAAAACTGCACACAATGAATTCTGCATCCACAAGAGAATTTGTGAAATTTACGATCAACAATTGCTACAGTGGTAACACCGGTTCCTGTCGGGGCACCAAAGTTAAGTGGTGTCGGGTTTGGCTAGTATTTAGATGGATGACTGTCCGAGCTTGGTAAACAAGATGCACTCTTTGTGGCCAGTTGACAAGCTACGTGAATGAGAACTAGCGGCTCTGGTCACGAAAAATGACTCATTGCTACATTACTTACCAGTGTGAGCAAATGAAAACCTTTAATATTTTTTAAAAATATTATTTATTGTGCAGAATTGGTACAAAGCTGTATCACTTTTCAACATAATCTCCCCCACGCTCAATGCAAGTCCTACAGCGCTTACAAAGGGTATAAATTCCTTTAGGAAAAAATTCTTTTGATAGTCCGCGCAACCACTCATGCACCGCGTGGCGTACCTCCGCAACAGAACGGAACTTCCTTCCTCCCATTGCGTCTTTGACTGGTCCAAACATATGGAAATCACTTGGTGCAAGGTCTGATGAGTACGGTGGATGAGGAAGACACTCAAAATGCAGGTCTGTGATTGATGCAACTTGTAGTATGGGCAGTGTGGGGCCTTGCATTGTCATGTTCCAAAAGGACACCTGCTGACAGCAATCCACGTCGCTTTGATTTGATTGCAGACCGCAGATGATTTTTTAGGAGATCTGTGTATGATGCACTGGTGACATTGGTCCCTCTAGGCATGTAAAGCTCCAAAATGAAGCCTCTTTCGTCCCAAAAGAGAATCAGCATATCGTTCCCTGATGATGGTTCTGTTCGGAACTTCTTTGGTTTTGGTGTTGAGGAATGGTGCCATTCTTTGCTCGCTCTCTTCGTTTCCGGTTAGTAGAAGTGAACCCAGGTTTCGTCCCCAGTAACGTTTCTTGCAAGGAAGCCATCACCTTGTCGTTCAAAGCGCCGAAGAGGTTCTTCACAAGCATCAACACGTCGATCTCTCATTTCAGGAGTCAGCTGCCGTGGCATCCATCTTGCAGACACTTTGTGAAACTGGAGCACATCATGCACAATGTGGTCTGCTGACCCATGACTAATCTGTAAACATGCTGCAATGTCCTTCAGTGTCACTCTGCGGTTTTCCTTCACCATGGCTTCAACTGCTGCAATGTTCTGTGGAGTCACAACTCGTTGTGCCTGGCCTGGACTAGGAGTATCTTCCACTGAAGTCACACCATTTGCGAACTTCCTACTCAATTCGTAGACTTGCTGCTGTGACAAACATTCATCACCGTACTGAACCTACATTCTTCGATGAATTTCAATAGGTTTCACACCTTCACTACGCAAAAACCGAATAACAGAACGCTGTTCTTCGCTGGAGCAAGTCGCAAGTGGGCCGGCCATCTTTCTACTGATACTGCGACAGTATGTGTGCATCTGCTCTATGCTGCCACCTATAGGCCATTCTGCACGCTGTTTGTAGCACGCTTACCAACTTACAGGATAACGTCGCGAAATTTCGATTTGTTATTAGAAATGTAACAACATTATACGACAGCTAAACATGAGTGAGCGTTTAAATGACGATCAAGGTTACTGCGAGTAAAAAAGTAAATAAATAAATGAGTACACTAAAGATGTGAATACTTATTTTTACCTTCTGATTATTATTTCTTCTCGAAATAACAATTTACATCGCCTCTAAATTTTTGTATGAGGCTTTCTTTATTACTGCTTTTAACGACACATAATTGAGTTTTTAAAGGAACACTCACTAGAGCTTGTAAATACACTCAGAGATTTTACATATATACGCATACTTACAGATTTAATGCTTATAATTTTATATGTGTTTAGAAATTCGCCTAGGTAAGTGGTTTAATTACACCACTTGTAATAGTGCTGTAATCTTTGAATCGAAGTCTCTTTGCGTGTTGGCCTTGACATGTAAAATAATAGAAAGTGTTGGGTATTTAAATTGTACACACGTCTAGCCGTTCAGGTAGGCACATTAATTAAGTACATCAATTGTCACAGTATCGGTTATGATGTATAACGATGCAGATTTATCTTTAGTTCATGTGTATATGAAGACAAAATTTGGACTTGTCTTGGATGAGCTTCACTAACTTAACCGAGAAGTTAGGAACCTGTGATAACTGACGAACTTTGGCGTCATATGTACGTTTGCTTTGAAGAACCCAGAAACTGAATAAGTAAACTAGGTACTCCATAAGGGCTGTGTAGTGTTTTGATCAAATATAGCTAATATTTACGTCGAGCACTTTAATTATTAGTAGAGACAGTAAACGGTTACAGAGACACTCGGTTTGAATTTCCTACATCATACGTTTTCTGCAGCTTGCATTCTTTTCCTGTTCCTCTGCACTGCCTCTCTTGTGTTCCTCACAGTTCGATTCCTCTCCCTCTTAATTTCGCTTGCAGTTTTAGTTTCATTTCCCCCCACGCGCCATCTTTTGTTTACTAGCGATTCCAAGATGGCGCTTTGCGCTCTACACGGAGCAGTTCCTCGTTGTATTGTATTGTACTGTATATTTATTGGTCCTGTGAATCCCACACTGTACTGGGGTACATAATGATATAGGACAAGTCACATAATTTGCAATAAAGTTTAACAGAAAAATTGTTGTATGGTTTTCAGTATATAGCAATATAACTCTAACATACAGGAATAACATTTCACAAATACACAAATAAATTTTACACGCAGACATTTCATACTTTAGGCCTTGATTATATAGACACACACATGTATGTAATAGACCACATACAATACACGGATAAATCAACATATACACATTTCTTATTTTGGCTTTAATTATATAAACTATTTAAATTTTTCGCATATTTACATTGTAGATAAAAATTCATCAACGTTGTAAGCGTAGCATGGGGTGACGGGAAGACGAGCAGTGGGGAGTGGTCGCGAGTAGTGCGACCTTCGTCGACGCCCTATGCCTAGTGTGGACGCGGCCTCGAAAAGGTTACTGGCGTCGGGACGTAATAGTGGTGTCTGATTCAAGACGTTATGGAAATTCTATCAGTTCTGTTTCCTCTATGTTGCTGGTATGGAAACAAGACTGTTTTCCGGTACCGGTAGCTATTCGTCGGAGTGTGCATCAATCAAAATAAGACCTATCATGAGCGCCCGGTTAGCCGTTCGGTCTAATCCACGGTTTTCCCGATTGGGAAGGAGCACCTGGTCCTCAGCACGAATCTGTCCGGCGGACTTGTGTCGAGGTCCGGTGAGCCGGCCAGTCTGTGGATGGTTTTTAGGCGGTTTTCCATCTGCCTTGGCGAATGCGGGCTGGTTCCCCTTATTTCGCCTCAGCTACACTATGTCGGCGATTGCTGCGCTTACACCACCATTACTCTACCACGCAAACATAGGGGTTACACTTGTCTGGTGTGAGACATTCCCTGGGGGGTTCCACCGGAGACCGAACCGCACAATAACCGTCAAAGAGTGGTTCGGTTTGGGGCAGCGGAGGGGTGGACTTCGGTAGTCGTCGTGGGGTTGTGGACCACTACGGCTGTTGTGGGGACGTAACCTCTCCGTCGTTTCTAGCCCCCTGGTTAACATACAATACAATACAATACAATACAAAGACCTATCATACACCTTTGTTTAGCGGTGGTTGACATTCACATTCCGCTAAAACGGTGATTCACTAACTCGGCCATATTGCCAAAGTTGTACGTCGTGAATACTGTTGACAGACGCTTTAGTATTCTTTTCCGTTTCTCCCGCTGTGTGCTGTTGGGTTCATTTCACTGTTAATAATCAGCCCAATGTGTTAGAAATGAATTCTTGTTGTCTTTTGGTTGAGTCCTGGGTTTGCCTCTGAGCGCTATGGGACTTAACTGCTGTGGTCATCAGTCCCCTAGAACTTAGAACTACTTAAACCTAACTAACCATATCCATGCCCGAGACAGGATTCGAACCTGCGACCGTAGCGGTCACGCGGTTCCAGACTGTAGCGCCTAGAACCGCACGGCCACTCCGGCCGGCAGTCCTGGGTTTGTTTGAATCGATAACCAGCACGTCCCATACCACTCATGACGCACGTCAAGCAACCAAGATAAATGTGACTTACATTTGCATTTGTGTGACTTGTTTATCCAGTTTTCTATGAGATTTTAGTTAATTAGTTAAATAATTATTTTATAATTTAAATTATGTAAAACTTGTTCTGTCCGTGAAATGGGGTTTTGACATGCGATGTTCTCTTTTTTTGGGTTCTGGCCACGTCCACGTTACGTCATCTTAATGACCTGTTAAGTGCCTCAGCACTCGAAACAGTCATATGGTGTATATCTAATTTATTTCGTAGGTTCATTCCGGTCCTCTCATTTCCTGAGTGACTACAAGGTCTTCTATCGGGACTGTTTGTTCTTCAGCCAATCGCTTCAATTAATGAGTTTAGGACCTTGTGGAGGTCACCCTTTCTTTACCGGCCTCAGCCTTAGGGAAGGGTTTAATTCCCCAAGCTAGCTTTAGGCCAGCGCTGGTCCATTAGGATTCCTTTGATCTTATGATAGTTTTATGTAGCTCTAGAGAGTAACTTATTGTGGTCGAGTTTATTAAGTCGATTTTACACGGCCAATGTGATCCCAAAGTGATGGTTTTAAGTATAATTTGTAGCCCCTTTTAACTGCTGAATTGTTCAGGGTGAAACAGAGTTGTGTTAGAAGCCTGTTTATATATATTTATGATACCTTTAAATTTATTGTGTTATTTCCATAATTTAAAGTATATGCCCCTTTAAATGGGTGCTAGATTTATCCTGTCTTATTTAGTATTTAAGTAAGCCCACTGAAATATCACTCTCAAATTAAACGAACTGATACGGTTTCCGGTAACACGTGAATTTGCTTATTTCTCCGTGTTCTACGATTTATCTCGTTGAAAAGTGTTTCAGTGTTATAATATATACCAGTCAAATCTGAACCAAGTTGTTCTCCAGTTTAACTATTTATTCCCCAATTTCCGTGGAATTTAAAATTTCTAGATTTGCAAGCCTTAATCTGTTTGTGTAAATTGTTGTCAGTATAGCTGCGACCTACCTAATCAATTGCAACACGTAATATTTGGTGTTTTAACTGGTTGTGTTGCAATAAATGCAAACTTAAAGTGAAGCATGTGGGTGATTCACATTCCCCGGTTCCTCATCCTCAGTAATGCTAGAATTAATTTTCTTTTATTAAAGGTTGTGTTAAGATTTTTCGGTAAGTTACTGGGAGAAAAGAAAAGGAGGCGCTACAGTCACCATTGAGCAAATGGGATGTAATCGGACACCATCGCCTGACTAGCTCACATAGTATTACTGTCATGCTGAATATAATAATACGTTATCAAGACAAGTGGCACAGGTGGATGTAAACTGTTATTTTGAGAAGAAAAAATAATCTAAAGGTAAAAATTAGTAGTTACTATTTCAGCGTATTCATTTCTTACTTGTTGTGACTTTGATCCTTATTTAAGGACTGACTCATGTTTTATTCTTGAGTAATGGACTTTTTCGTATGTTATGTAGCACCGTATACTTATTCTGCGACAAAGTATGAACTGTGTTGAGAAAGCACGCCCCTCAGCAAACGTGTTTTGATAAACGTAATGTTAAGAGCATCTGCGTACCTGCAGCTAGTTTTTACACGATAGCAAACTGAAGTGTTAGCAGTAAAGCTCAGATAGTTACTTTCTCAATATATTATTACTATTATGATCATTATTATTATTATTATTATTATTATTATTATTATTATTCTCCTAAGGAGAGAGAGCAAATATACATGGCATTTTTCGTCTCTTTCTTAATTCTTTCCAAAACTTCTCAATATTCACTGTGTTTACACTTCCTCTCTTCTGTCCATTTCGTTCCTGTTATCTTCTCTTACCGCATTTTTTCTAATTTTTTCTGTATTTTTTTCCTTGTCTGTCATGTCTTCTATGGAGATGTTCAGTCCCTTGAGGTCTTCGACGGTTTCCTTTACCCAGCTAGTTTTGACTATATAAGTTGTCAATGTGTTAAAAATCTTGTTGGTCAGTCTGTTTTCGTTCGTCCTATGCACGTGTCCGAAGAACTTCACCCTTCTTTCTCCTGATTTTGTTTTCGAAAGTCTCTGTTTGTTCGTCCAATTCTTTTGCCTATCTTCTTAACGAGAACCCCTCTTTCTGAACCGGCACGTAGATCTTTCTTAGTATTTCCCTCTCCTGTTTCCCTATCTCCTTGATTTTCGTCCTTCCCTTGATTATTGTTGTTTCTGAGGCATACAAGGCATCTGGTAAGACTACCGTAACAAAGCGTCATACTTCGGCGTTGATGGAAAGAGTTCTTTGTTGTAGTGTTTCCATTTAAGTTTGCATGTTTTTTGTAGTTTTGTACTGTGCGGCTGGTCCCGGTGGAGGTTCGAGTCCTCCCTCGGGCATGGGTGTGTGTGTTTGTCCTTAGGATTAATTAGGTTAAGTAGTGTGTAGGCTTAGGGACTGATGACATTAGCAGTTAAGTTCCATAAGATTTCACACACATTTGAACATTTTTGTAGTTTTGTGATGCTTTGTTCACTGGATAACGAAATCAGTCCTATTTTCTTTATAATCTCTTCCATGCATTAGAAACTCCCTGTATGTGTTATCTTTCCATACTTCGTTACCAGTGGGTGTCTGTCCACGTACTGAATTTGGTAATACGAGATTTGTAGTCCAGTTTTCGCTGAGATTCGTGTTAGTGTCTCTAGACCTCCTTGGCTTCTTTTCTGTTATTTGATATGATGGCTATACCGTCAGCAAAGTGCAACATTTTATGTTGACAGTTCTATCTCTGTGTTTCCCCACTGATTTTCTCCAAACGCGAGTTAAATAGAATGGGCGACAGGTCCTCTCCGTGTCTCAATCTTGTCTTGATTTCGAATGGTTCCGAGATCTCTATCACAAACCTGATTTTGGATGTTGTATTTGTTGTTGTTTCTCAATTAATTGTGTACTTACTCCCTCTTTTTGTACTCACATACGAATATTGCACTTTTTCTTGTTGTTTGAACGTTTAAGTTCTGATTCTTCTCCCTTTATGATGCATTCCCTGCACTAAAACGAAAACTTATGTCACGCATTGTCGCCTTTAAGGTCCGTACTCTGTCCTTACAAAGATTATCTTAGTTTACATACAATTTTATAATTCTAATGTACCAAGCAAACTCCTCACGTTAAGAACAACTGCCACAGTGTTCACAGGAATGTCTTGCCTAAAACATTTAATACGGTGGTGGCCTATCTAAAACGATGCTGTGCTCTTCATAGTTGTCTACGAACTAGGCCGAGCGTTTCTCTGCTCAGCCGTAAGTAGACGAGCCGTGGTGATGACGCAGAAAAGCTCTAGGAGGCGTGGCTATGCCTGCGGAACAGAGTGTCTGCCGTTTCACTGGAGGTGCAAACAATGCTTTTGCACCCCTCTCTTAGGACGACACCACAAATGAAATAGTCTTTCAGTCCTCCCTTGTGTTACAGTTTTAATAATAAGAAGTGTAGTTGCTTAGTAATGGAAACATTTTTGTTTCTTTTGTGTCAGATCTCGCAGCAGTCAGCTAGCTCGACAACAATTGAGAAACAGGGGCCAGATGTGCCGTATACTATAACACCAATAATCGATAGGTTTACGTATGATCTGCATACGTTCTCTTCTGACATTGTGGATTAGTGAACCTGCAAAGTCAAGATCTTTGGTTGTGTAAATATTTAATAATTAAGTTAATTATTTTGGCGTTTTAAGAAATTATATTCTAACTGTACTTCTGGTTTTATATACATCAAAAAAAGTTTTCATCTCCTCGGTTCAGAGAGTTCCGGAACCTGTACAGAAAATTGGAATAGAGATCAACTTAAACATTATTTCGCCCTTTTTATTGCTCATGAAAACCACACATTTCATGTTGTACCACCATACAGAGTTGGTGGTCCAGATTGCTACACACACCGGTACCTCTAACACCCAGGAGCACACCCTCTTGCGTTGATGCATGCCCGTATTCGTCATGGCATACTATCCAAAAGTTCATCAACGCAGATCCCTCAGAGTGGTTGGTGGGTCACGTCGTCCATAAATAGCCTTTTTGAATCTATCTCAGGCATGTTCGATAGGGTTCATGTCTGGAGAACATGCTGGTCACTCTAGTCGAGCGATGTCGTTGTCCTGAAGGAAGTCATGCACAAGGTGTACACGATGGGGGCGCCTATTGTCGGCCATGAAGACGAATGCCTCGCCAATATGCTGCCGATATGGTTGCACTATCGGTCGGAGGATGGCATTCACGTATCGTGCAGCCGTTAAAGTGCCTCGCATTAACACCCGCAGCGTACGTCGGCCCCACATAACGTCACCCCAAAACACCAAGAAACCTCCACCTAGCTTCACTCGCTGGACAGTGTGGTTCAAAATGGTTCAAATGCCTCTGAGCGCTATGCGACTTAAATTCTGAGGTCATCAGTCGCCTAAAACTTAGAACTAATCTAAGGACATCACACACATCTATGCCCGAGGCAGGATTCGAACTTGCGACCGTAGAGGTCGCTCGGCTCCAAACTGAAGTGCCTAGAACCGCACGGCCACTCCGGCCGGCCTGGACAGTGTTTCTAAGGCGTTCAGCCTGACCGGGTTGCCCACCAAATACATCTCCGAAAATTTTCTGGTTGAAGGCATACGCGACACTCATCGGTGTAGAGGACGTGATGCCAAACCTGAGCGGTTCATTCGGCATGTTGTTGGGCCCATTTGTGCCGCGCTGCATGGTGTCGTGGTTGCAACGATGGACCTCGTCATGGACGTCGGGAGTGAAGTTGCGCATCAGGCAGCCTATTGCGCACAATTTGAGTCGTAACACGACATCCTGTGGTTGCACGAAAAACATTATTCAACATGGTGGCGTTGCTGTCAGGGTTTCTCCGAGCCATAATCCGTAGGTAGCGGTCATCCACTGCAGTTGTAGCCCTTAGGAGGCCTGGGGGAGGCATGTCATCGACATTTCCTGTCTATCTGTACCTCTTCCACGTTCGAACAACAACGCTTTGGTTCACTCCGAGATGCCTGGACACTTCCCTTGTTGAAAGCCCTTCCTGGCACAAAGTAACAATGCGGACACGATCTAACCGTGGTACTGACCGTCTAGGCATGGTTGAACCACAGACAACACGAGCCGTGCACCTCCTTCCTGGTGGAATGACTGGAACTGATCGGCTGTCGGACCCACTCCAATAGGCGCTGCTCATATATGGTTTTTTTACATCTTTGGGCGTGTTTAGTGACATCTTTGAACAGTCAAAGGGACTGTGTGATACAATATCCAGAGTCAACGTCTATCTTCTGGAGTTCTGGGAACCAGGGTGATGCAAAACTTTTTTTGATGTGTGCATAATGCTCTCTGAACGTAAAAATTTGTAAAACTCTGTATATTTTACCGGTCCATAAGCTAACTGTAAAACCTGTAGTAAAAGCCCCACCGTTACGGAAGTAGTTTGGCGGGACTGGAAAAGGTGGACTTGGCGCGCAACGCTTTGATTCGTTTGTGGCGAGCTATACAGCCGAGTCCCGACTGTGTTACTGAGTGGTGAGAGGCTGCATGGGCCAGCTATTGCGGCATAAATTGATGCAAGGACAGCTTGCGAGCCTGTAAATTAGCCTAGGATGGAATGTAAAGTGGCTTGCCGACCATGGTATCATTATTGGTCCTGTTTACTTAAATTTGCGACGCCGAGAAGAGCTATATCAGGGCGTGGCTGACACCACGTATCTGGTTGCTTTACCGCCAGTTTTATAGCCACTGTAATTTGCACAAGCGCTAGCACCTTCAGCAGAACTGTTATCTAAATGAAGTATTATGTACTGAATAATAACTTTCGTGGAGCCTCCAAATTGCATGTGCACACGCTTGATTATCCCGGTCACACTCCGAGACGGGGTACTTTCCAAGTGAATTAATTCCGAGTATCCTCTTTTAATTAGCTGATTATTTTGACAGCAAAACAGTTTGCAGATTTTATTAACTTTGTGGAGTATGAAGTTCGGTCAGTTTTCTATACAACAGAAAAGAATTACTCCACATATTTTTCCATCTTAAAGTTTTCTAAAGTTTGTCCACAAAGAAACATTTTCATTAACTACGAAGCTGCTATTGAAATAATCAGTGACAAAAATATGAAGTACGTATAGCTGTCTGTAAGTAAAAGTTATAAAAAAGACACCGGTATTATTTCACTTTCAACAGGTTTGTAAATTAGTAATCGTTTGTTCCTCTTTATACGCTGTTTTAAAATGGTTTTTCATGTTGTGCACTTATTTACAGAGCCAGTTCGAGTTGGATTCCATTCAGAGACTAGTTGATACGACCTCTCGTTAACTGTTGAAATATTTTGCATTATTCATTATACTTAAAGTTGTTACTAAGGTTATTTGCCATTTTCTTAATTTTGTGTGTTACCATTTACTATTGAACATGGTTCTCCAGACCATACTAGTTTAAGGAACGTCATAAGCTGCTTAACTTGTGTGATAAAGGAAAGAAAGGCTCTTTCTGAGCAAGTGCAGATGCTAGTGCAATCATTTATTCTGCACCAAAACTTTTCTTATAAATAACAGCTGTACTCTGTATGGAGTAATTTCGTATATAAAATACTGAAGTCCATACTAACCAGTACTGCTTCAAAATCGTGATGTTTTATGTGATAGTTAATTAAAATAATAGTGGCTCTTGCTATCGTCAGGCATACTTTGTTAGCATGTTCGTATGCCCTTCTGTATTTGTTCACTGTACTTTCCAGCAGTTTTTGCCAGTAGCAAGCTTTATTGTGAGACAGTGCGTATTTCTGCATCTATTGACCATTCTCATCTTCTACGTAAGGGTTAGCTGTGGCATTGCTTGCTAAGACAATTACTGTATAATATGGAGAGTAACTGTCTTAGAAGAGCTTAAAAAAATGGTTCAAATGGCTCTGAGCACTATGGGACTTAACATCTGTGGTCATCAGTCCCCTAGAACTTAGAACTACTTAAACCCAACTAACCTAAGGACATCACACACATCCATGCCCGAGGCAGGATTCGAACGTACGACCGTAGCGGTCACGCGGTTCCAGATTGAAGCGCCTAGAACCGCACGGCCACACCGGCCGGCCAGTTACAAACATATGGCTCAAAATTTTAGACGAACAGTTGGTAACAGTTAGGTACTTTAAATTAAAATGCAGAACGTTAGTACGTTTGAACATTTTATTTCGGTTGTTCCAGTGGGGTACACGTACCTTTGTGAACTTATTATTTCCGAGAACACATGCTGCTACAGCCTGATTACCTGTAAATGCCACATTAATGTAATAAATGCTCAAAATGATGTCCGTCAACCTGAATGCATTTGCCAGTACGTGTAACGATATTCCTCTCAGCAACGAGTAGTTCGCCTTCCGTAATGTTAGCACATGCATTGACAATGCGCTGACGCATGTTGTCAGGCGTTGTCGGTGGATCATTATAGCAAATATCCTTCAACTTTCCCCACAGAAAAAAGTCCGGGGACGTCACATCCGGTGAACGTGCGGGCCATGGTATTGTGCTTCGACGACCAATCCACTTATCATGAAATATGCTACTTAATACCTCTTCAACGGCACGGCTATGTGCCGGACATCCATCATGTTGGAAGTGAATCGCCATTTATCATGCAGTGAAACATCTTGTAGGTACATCGGTAGAACATTATGTAGGAAATCAGCATACATTGCACCATTTAGAATGCTATCGATAAAATGGGGGCCAATTGTCCTTCCTCCCATAATGCCGCATCATACATTAACCCGCCAAGGTCGCTGATGTTCCATTTGTCGCAGCCATCGTGGATTTTCCGTTGCCCAATAGTCCATATTATGCCGGTTTACGTTACCACTGTTGGTGAATGACGCTTCGTCGTTAAATAGAACGCGTGCAAAAAATCTGTCTCTTGTGCCCAGTGGCAGAACTGTACACGACGTTCAAAGTTGTCGCCATGCAGTTCCTGGTGCATAGTGATATGGTACGGGTGCAATCGATGTTGATGTAGCATTCTCAACACCGACGTTTTAGAAACTCCCGATTCTCGCGCAATTTGTCTGCTACTGATGTGCTGATTGGCCGCGACAGCAGCTAAAACACCTACTTGACATCATCATTTGTTGCAGGTCGTGGTTGGCTGAACACTTCCTGTTTCCTTAAATAACGGCGGACGGTCCGGACATTTGGATGATGTCGTCCAGGATACCGAGCAGCGTACATAGCACACCCCCTTTGGGCATTTTGATCACAATAGCCATACATCAACACGATGTCGACCTTTTCCGCAATTGGTAAACGGCCCATTTTAACACGGGTAATGTATCACGAAGCAAATACCGTCCGCACTGGCGGAATGTTACGTGATACCACGTACTTATACGTTTTTGACTATTACAGCGCCATCTATCACAAAGCGAAAAAAAATTGTCCAACTAAAACATTCATATTTGTTTACGTACTACACCAATATGTAATAGAAAATAGAGTTCCTATTCAAAAAAACGCAGTTGATATCCGTTTGACCTACGGCAGCGCCATCTAGCGGGCCAACCATGGCGCCATCCCCCTTCAAGCTACACGATTTTCGTTCTTTGTAGTTTTTTCGTTTGATGCTTATTTTGGGTGTTGTGTGCTGTCCTTAGGTTAGTTAGGTTTAAGTAGTTATAAGTTCTAGGGGACTGATGACCATAGATGTTAAGTCCCATAGTGCTCAGAGCCATTTGAACCATCTGATGCTTATTTCGTGAGATATTTGGCCCGGTCACTACCAATGGACCACCCTGTATCTATAATTACAGATTACTTTCGTATTGGTAGGACGTCACTTCAAAACCTGTTTACTTTTCTGTTGTGTTTGTTTCGCTAACTTCGCGATTACAAAATTATAGTCCGATTTGATGTCATTGGGTACAGCCACGGTCAGGCTAAAACTCCTCACAGAAGGTTAACATTACCGGTGATTGCCAGTTTAGTAATGGCCGGTAGTGTTACAATAGTGCTACTAGATAAGAACGACTGCTGCTACATCATCATTAGGGAACGATTTACTGCCAGCAGCTGACCGTATCTAAAAGCACGATTCACGTTGCGCTCTGGGAGTGTCTTCTGTTCTCGCCCCACGCCGCCGTGTGTCGCTTCCAGGCCGAGACGCACGGCGATCCGCCAGCTACACACACGGCGCTCGCCGATGGCTCCCCAGGGCCGGACCGGCTGCCTGAATCCCGAAAGTAATTACGGGAACCCGTGTAGCGCGCCGCGCGCCAGGTGGCTGCGCCGGAACAAGTGTCTGCCTTGTTCGGCCAGCGGCTAGGATTACACGCCGCGCGACACCGCCGCCTGCTAACGCGTTTACACGGGCCACCAGGGGCTGCGGGAGGGGACGCCGCACCTGCGCGACTTCTGCCCCACGCTCACAGAGATTCACGATTAAAATCGAGGACAGGGATCGCATGAGGAAGACACAAATGAAACGTTTCTACATCTGTAATTTACAAGTGTAGGCAAGCGTACTTCAGGACTACTGTAAAGGATTTCTCAAAAATAAAGAGTATAACTTCAGGTATGTATTCCTCATATATAGACAGCGAAAGTTCAGTGGAGCATATGACCTGGAATGCTCTGTTTCCTAATTATGGCGTTCGAAACAGTGATACGAACTTAAATTGCATACTTCTTTATAACTTACCACATTTCGATTCTGAAGGGATTCTATGTCAGGCGCTGGGTATGAATACTCCAATGACTTTAAAAGGCTCTCCACAAGCAGAAATCGATAGTGTCGAAATAAGGTGAGCATCGCAGTCAAGCAATTGGACCATTTCTGCCTATCCACCGATTTGGAAACATTCTATCCAAGTACCAGCGAACAGCAAGACTAAAGTCTGCAGGAGTGTCACCATGCAAGAAGAGAGCTTTTTGGATAATGGCCATCTTCAACAGCTTGAGGTATGTTTTTTCCACGTAGTTTATGTACGTCTGGCCCATATGTCTGTTTGCAGATACATGGATTCCAACTAGCACATCGTTAATGACACCAGCCAACATGCTGAGGCAAAGAGTCACTTTGTGAGAGACGGAACAATTTATGTATCCAAGTACCAGCGAACAGCAAGACTAAAGTCTGCAGGAGTGTCATCATGCAAGAAGAGAGCTTTTTGGGTAATGGCCATCTTCAACAGCTTGATGTATAATTGCCCTTCGTCTGTAAATAAAACTAAGGCAGGAAAACTGCTGTGAGAATGATTCGCAGAGCATCGCTCGTTTTGGGAAATCTGCTGCTAGCATGGCCTGTACACATTTCTAGCCAGTCTCTGTGGTTCTAGGTGCTTGAGTCCGGAACCACTCGCCCGCTACGATCGCAGGTTCGAATCCTGCTTCGGGCATGGATGTGTGTGCTGTCCTTAGGTGTGTGTATGAAATCTTGTGGGACTAAGGTCATCAGTCCCTAAGCTTAAACACTACTTAACCTAAATTACCCTAAGGACAAACACATACACCCATGCCCGAGGGAGAACTCGAACCTCCGCCGGGACCAGCCGGACAGTGCATGACTGCAGCGCCTCAGACCGCTCGGCTAATCCCGCGCGGCTCCTTCGGTTAGTCAGGTTTAAGTAGTTCTAAGTCTAGGGGACTGATGACCTCAGATCTTAAGTCCCATAGTCCTTAGAGCCATTTGAACACATTGCTAATGATTAGGATACAGCTGTTGCTATCTCCACAGTCTCCAGTATGAGAAATATTCATCTGCAATGCTAACCTCTGTGTGCTCATTGGATCCAGAATCTTCTGCTCTACATATGGAATTGTAGATCTTGCTCGTCGTCTGTCTAAACTAGGAGATGAGAACTTCCCAAGAGGACGCAGACGGAAATGAACACTTTCGAATGTCTTCTAATCTTGAATATCTTTGTCTCTCCTGCTACAAATGATGAGCCAACGCATTACTTTTTCGCATTTCTGCCAGATCCTGATACTAATACATGTCAAACACCAAAGACAATACTCAATGTACCCTTCGCCTCGAAATTAATTGTCCTGTTAATATCTTCCAGGGCAGCAACTATATGCAAAGGACAATCGTTACAGTGAATATCATGGTAAATGTAAATGTCGTCTCACTAGGGTCTTCCATTGGGTAGGCCGTTCGCCGGGTGCAAGACTTCGATTTCACGCCACTTCGGCGACTTGCGCGTTGATGGGGATGAAATAATGATGACTGGGACAACACCCAGCCCCTGAGCGGAGGAAATCTCCGACGCAGTCGAGAATCGAACCCGGGCCCTTAGGATTGACATTCTGTCGCGCTGACTACTCAGCTACTGGGGGCGGAGGATATATGGTCATAACTTAGAAACAAAGCATTCCCACACATATGCAATGAACTTTTTTACTGTCTGTTTTACATGGCAGTTTATGATGAAACTGTCACACAATGCAACAAGCATATCTCAATAGTCAATATAGTCGATTCTGTAACGCTGCATGAGAACTGTAGACAACATTTGCCATTGATTACACAGCTAATTACTTTTTCTAATTTCATTTTACTTCAGTGAGGGATACTTGTTATTTTTTGCAGCAGTGGGGAGCTTTCTTCAGCTGGTTTGTGACAGGGAAGTTAACTTAAGGTGGTCACTCACAGGCTGGCCACTTATTCCACAGAGCAGATCGCTGACCCCTCTGCCTGCATGTGGCCACACCAGAATTGCATGATTCCCCACCTGCACCCAGTCATGTGTCAGCTTTGACCATACCAAAACAAGACGGGAAAGGACAGAGTGTGAGGTGACAGGTAACTGTCGTAGTAGTGTGTAAGCGGAGCTGACACACCCAGGCCACGGACCTCACCGCTATAAAATAACCCACACAGAGGCAAACATGTGACAGATCTGCTCGGTGCAGGGGAGCTTCGTTGACTCGTCGGCCTGTGAATGGATAGCTTTAGAAAGACCAGAGTGTCATAAACTTAATGGCACTGAAAGCAGTCCCGGAGCAAGTACATAACAGGGAACTCACTGCTCAGAAGGAAGGCCTGCACAGAAGGAAGACCTGCATTCCGTAAATGCTGCGTTATTCGAGGCACTGTAAGGAATTCTTTTTGGTGAAATAAAGATCAGAATCTGAGACCACAGGATCGACCATTGTCCGTGGCTATGCCATCAAGGAGTGTTCATTTAAATTTGAGGAACAGGGGCTGCTATTGGTTCACGATAATTATTGTAGCAAAAGGCAGGTTTTCCCGCACAGGTCTACACGCAGGCCCTTTTGGTTGGCTGAAGTTGAAAACTTATCACGTAGTGGGAGAGATTTTCTGCATCAGCACACCATTATTGGTTAACCATGACAAAATTGTGTTGCTGTTGTGGTCTTCAGTCCAGAGACTGGTTTGATGCAGCTCTCTATGTTAATCTATCTTGTGCAAGGTTCTTCATCTCCCAGTACCTACTGCAACCTACATCCTTCTGAATCTGTTTAGTTTATTCATCTCTTGGTCTCCCTCTACGATTTTTACCCTCCACGCTGTCCTCCAATACTAAAGTGGTGATCCCTTGATGCCTCAGATTATGGCCTACCAACCGATCCCTTCTTCTAGTCAAGTTGTGCCACAAATTTCTCTTCAATTCTATTCAATACCTCCTCATTAGTTATGTGATCTACCCATCTAATCTTCAGTATTCTTCTGTAGCACCACATTTCGGAAGCTTATATTCTCTTCTTGTCTAAACTATTTATCGTCCATGTTTCACTTCCATACATGGTTACACTCTATACAAATACTTTCAGAAACGACTTCCTGACACTTAAATCTATACTCGATGTTAACAAATTTCTCTTCTTCAGAAACGCTTTGTTTCCCATTGTCAGTCTACATTTTATATCCTCTCTACTTCGACCATCATCAGTTATTTTGCTCCCTAAATAGCAAAACTCATTTACTACTTTAAGCGTAATTCACGCATCATCACCCGATTTAATTCGACTGCAAAACTGTGAGGGTTGGAATTTATTAAACGTGTTTATAAAGAAGTTATTGTCAGAACTTTCAAGGTCTGCTGTAACTGGCTGGCGAGATTCCTAAGCCGGCAGAACCAGTCAAGTTTCAGGGAGTAAAGTCAGAAAAATACCTGTTGCCAGAAGACCAAAGAGAACACCTTCAGGTCCACAGTCAAGAACTTCGCTCTTAACGGAACTAAATCGACAGATGTAAAGGTAATATCCGGAGTACCACAGGGTAGTGTGATAGGACCGTTGCTGTTTACAATATATATAAGTGATCTAGTAGAAAGGGTCGGATGCTCTTTAAGGCCTTTTGCAGATGATGCAGTTATCTACACCAAAGTACCAACGCCAGGAGATAGTAAGAATTTGGAGAACGACCTGAAGAGAATTGATGAATGGTGCAGGCTCCGACAGTTGACCCTGAACGTAAATAAATGTAACATATTGCACAGATATAGGAAAAGAAATCTACTACTATTGATGACAAACAGCTGGAGACAGCTTCTGCCGTAAAATATCTAGACGTAGCTATCCAGAGCGACCGTAAGTGGAATGACCATATAAAACAGATAGTGGGAAAAACAGACACCAAACAGATTCATCGGAAGAATCTTAAGGATATGTAACTGATCCATGAAAGAAGTGGCTTGTAAGGCCCTTGTTCGCCAGATTCTTGAGTATTATTCATCTATCTGGGATCACTACCAGGTAGGACTGATAGAGGAGATAGAGAAGACCCAACGAAGAGCGGCGCGTTTCGTCACGGGATCGTTTAGCTGGCGAGAGAGCTTTACGGAAATGCTAAACAGATTCCACAGGCAGACGTTGTGCATCACGGAGAGATTTGCTACTGAAATTTCGGGACAACACTTTTCAGGAGGAGTCGGACAGCATATTACTTCCCCCAACATACATCTTACGTATTGACCACTTGGAGAAAATTCGAGAAATTAGAGCCAATACAGAGGCTTACCGACAATCATTCTTCCCACGCACTATTCGCGAGTGGAACAGGGTTGGAAGGATAAGATAGTGGTACCGAAAGTACTCTCCGTCACACACCATTAGGTGGCTTGCGAAGTATGATGTAGATATACTTCACTTTAGGCAACCACAGAGATGGATGTATCTGACTTAGAGCCAAGTACACAGGTCGTGCTGGATTCAGAACTTCTAGCCATTACTTAGGTCATCTTCCACATTCGCCCTGTTTAAGAGTGTAAGCATGAGTCAGTGAAGCAATTACTAAGCCAAGTGGGTCTGACACTAGGTAATTTACACCAGGGTTTAACTATGCAGCTTTAATTTTCATAGACAGATGGCTGCTACCATCACATACTTCTGCAAATCTATTGGTGTTTGTGCTTGCTTCTCTTGGGATCTTTCGTTAAATCAGTAATCATTTTCACCGCCACTGGCCCTATCCGTGATACAGCTTCATGTCATAGTATCCTGAGTCCACCCACCTGTGCGACGGCCGTAGCTCATCATTACAAACCTATGCCCACTTCTTAATTGTTTGCGTGTTTGATGAAGCGGGTAAATAATTAGTTTGGAGTCTTATAGTAATAAAGCCAGCTGTTGTAGTGGCTACGAGTTTCCTTTCGCATTGTTTTCCATTGGAGGCTGAAAACTTGCATCATAAGGAGTCACCCTCATTCAGCTAACGGCCTTGTCAAAGACTGCAGAGGAGTGGATAAAGGTTCACAGCGCTCTCTTGTCCTTGGGGTGGGAAACTTCCCCTAAAGGCGTTAACACAAGTGAACGTAGCAAGCCAACGCCCAGCGAGACACCCAGAGCTATGCGTCCGCACTCCTCGACGTTCGCAGAGCGAATGACGCTCCGTGCTGCGGCGCATCGCGAGCACGCGGCGGCCGGAAGTTGACGTCATGATAAGCGCCGCGTTATCGCTTGTGGCGCAATAGACCGGAAGTGAGTTTTCGAGCAACACGGGCCTAGTAATACCAGGGCCCGTGTTGCCCGGATTTGAATTCCCGCCACGGTTTGAGTTGCGCGCCACAGGCTACCAGCCAATCACAGGCCGCGAAGCGCACAGCGCTGCGGCTAAGTCCGCTTCAAGGTCACCGCCACAGCGGGGCCAAGCAGCGGCCTACGGATCAACGGAATGATGATGTACAAGGCAAGGGAACCACTGCATTAAAGACACAATGAGTATCCACATAACATGTGGCCTATAATTGAAGAAGTGTCATGATGATCTCTCCATTGGCAAAAGATTCAAGAGCCGCACTGGCGTCTCTGGGAGTTGATTGCCAATCGGAAGGGTTCATGAAAAAAGATTGAATAACCAAAGAACAGATAACGTTCGATGATTCGGGGCGTGGAAAGTCAGAAGTTTGAACGTGATAGGTAAGCTAGCAAATCTGAAAATGGAAATGCTAAGCCTCAATCTCGATATAGTGGGAGTTAGTGAAGGGGAATGGAAGGAAGACAGGGATTTCTGGTCGGAAGGGTATAAGGTAATATAAGCAGCAACAGAAAATGGTATAACGGGAGTAGGACTCGTTACAATAGGATGGTCGGGCAGAGAACATGATACTGTGAACAGTTCATTGATAGGGTTGTTCTATCAGAATCCACAGCAAACGAACACCGGTAGCGATAGTTCAGGTACACATGCCGACGTTGCAAGCTGAAGAAGAAGAGATGGAGAACGGGTAATTCAGTACGTAAAGAGAGATAAAAACCTAATAGTCATGGGGAACTGGAATGCGGCTGTAGGGAGGGAGTGGAAGAAAGGGTTACGGGAGAATATGGGCTTTGTAGCAGACATGAGAGAGCAGAAAGACTGAGTTCTGCAATGAATATCATTTAGTAAAAGTGAATACTCTGTTCAAGAATCACAGAGGATTCCTATGGATTTTCGTTCTTGACTCCAGAAGAACTGGTTTCTCGTTTGGGTGAAACTGCAGCTGTTAATCGTGAAGTACCTGGTTGTTCTCAGCGTGTTAGACAATCATTAGAACGCGGATGACAATGTGCATTAATGTAAACGGACGACATTTTCAGCAAAATCTCAAAAAAACAATATTCATCATATGGCAGTCTGAACACCGTCCCTGAACATCATCTAGCGTCAAAGCCTTTTCGGAACCTGTGTCATTTTTGTCACAAGACAGGATGTTTTCATTTATCTCCTCCCTAAAGTCTAAAATTTTGTTTAAATCTTTTCTTTTACATTCTTTTTAACGAACAAACCCCAAATTGTACCTCAATCAGATTCGAAAAATTCTGTAAACAAGTACCTAATTTAAAAAAAAATACTCATCTTAAACATTGCCTGTTATTATTCGATAAGATTTATTTCGAGTAGTCCTCATTAGAACGCAAATATTTCATAATGCCACTTGAAAGGATTGATATAGAATTTGTAGAATTACATGTACGTTTGATTCTATGGGACTTTTGCTTTCACGGCATGGAGAGATGCTTGGAAGAAATTAGCCCGTTAAACGTAGACTACACGATTCTCAGGGAATGAAACTGTGTGTACCGAGACATTTTCTCTTTTCTTTTTAAGGTCGGCTGTCCGAGCATGGAATTAGCTGGTAGGCCGTAGCCGCAGGTATCGGGTGAGGTGTGAGGGCGGAACCGGACGGACTTGGGGTAGGGTGGGGGCGGTATTGGGAGGCTTCCCCTGGCCACAGCGTCACCTGCCAGACCTCTGACCTTTGGCGCACTCCGCCGCAGGGGACCTGTTCGTAGAAGCTAGGGATGGGCCAAAATGTGGCTTTCCTATGTCAGTGATTTCTGTGAATGCAACTTTTGGGTAACTGTGATTCTCAGTTGCTGTTTGTTACAGTTTAGAGACGCAGTTTACAGTTCACAACCTGTGTCCCTCACAATACCAACATTAAAATGCGATGTTTGCGACCTCTGCGGTTTATCACCGTAGATCTGACACTGATTATTCGCAAGTAGCAACTAACAGGCAGTGGTAAGTATATCTGCTAACTGGTATTTCTGGTCAGATACACTGTCTCTGTGCAAGAAAATTAATATGATCTCGACTGTAAAGAGGGAAAACTTAGTATTTCAGCAGTATGTCATTGAAGTCGTTGTGCGATTTGAAACGAATGCGTAATACATTTTGAATGAGAACGAAATTTCCATTCTTCCCTTACTAAAGCCGTCCCATACACCCAAATTCTCTGCCAAGTTGTTATGGATAAAAAGGTGTCTTTTGAGGTTGGTGATATGCAGTTGAAAAGAGTAGGAAGTACAAATTTTCCAGTTTAAAGTTGCCATTGGGATTAGTTCAAGTGCAATATCTGAATATACGCGATAAAGTTTACGTGCGAGTTGTGTTGAAAAAAACATCCATTTACATAGTTGAGCTCTCACTCAAAAATTTCTTAGTTTATGTACGATATGTGTGTATAATAAGTATCGCAATACTCGTTGGGGCCTCTTAAGTGAGGTAATACACGTTTTCTGTCTTATCTTGCTGTTTTGCTTCTTGTGATGAAAAGTCGTGTGTGTGTGTGAATATGGCGCGAACGTAAACGTTAGGCTACAGTAGAAGCCAATCTGCAACCACAATCTCCATTTGGAATTCATATCCTTTTGGGCTCATCGACTCTCAGTAGAATTACCAATTTTCAAATTAATTGAAACCTCGAGCTAAACTACATTACCAAGAATTCTGGGTGAGAAAGGGGCCTTCTTGGTTCATTTATTCGACCACAGGCTGCACATCCACACGGGGTTCTTAGAACGAAATATGAAGGTCAGACGACATATGTCACACGTCATTGAATTTTAAATGTTCCTTTTAGTTGCTCCTTCTACGTGTGTCTCCTATTTGTGCCTGAAATTACTGCCATATACCGTAAAGTTGTTACTGTGGAAAGGGCGACTACTGAATCATTGTGATTTCTAAAAGACACGCGACTGCTTGCCCATCTCTAGTAGGAACCACACCTACGTCATCCAAGAAAGGAAATTAGAACGGAATTTAAAGTCCCGTCAAAAACCATAACTTTAGACCCAGCACCTAAGGGCAAACAGCTTGCGCAGAAAAGGTTTTGCACCATCTGCATATCTGAGAAAGTGTATGGATAATGGTTCAGAAGTGCTGGGAATTAACAAATAAGCCATGTAACAGATCGCCTACATCGAAGGTTAACACGGCTGTTTTACGTCGTCTGACAAGTAAGATAGAAAAATGTAAAGAGAAACGTGGCTGAGCGACCGTATATTAATGTGGTCTAGAAATGTTCTAGAAAGGACTCTGGGGACGCCATGGAGTAATCGGAAGCCCAAGGAAAGAGGTTCCAGGCCAGTCCTGCTTATGTGGCGGCAGCAGAACGACAATAAGATCAACTATGTAAAACGCCAGCCGTTGTTCTGTATAATTTGCGTTCTGTAGATTGGCGCAATCCTTTATGTTGCGTCAAGCCAGATCTGTCATTGAAGTTAGTATTAAAACTGACTGAATATTTAAAAAAGGTAGAGCCGGCCGAAGTGGCCGAGCAGCTCTAGGCGCTTCAGTCTGGAACCGCCTGATCGCCACGGTCGCAGGTCCGAATCCTGCCTCGGGCATGGATGTGTGTGATGTCTTTAGGTTTAAATAGTTCTAAGTCTAGGGGACTGATGACCTCAGATGTTAAGTCCCATAGTGCTTAGAGCCATTTTTTAAAAAGGTAGATATGCAAAAGACATGGCGCGCCGTGTGTAAGAATTTGTTTGAAAATATATTTAAAATCTGTTCCAGTATTTGCTCGGTTTTACTCGTAGTTGGAAGATATCGACGTGAGAATAAATTACCTGTGGTAATATTGTTCGGTTTTGATTTGTGGGAAACGCTGAGTTGGTCATCGTCTGCTGGGAGCAAACGACGTTGCTTCTCGTTCGAAGGAGAGCACAGGATGACCGGTTTAGGTTTCCAATACCTGAACAGAGAAGTTTACCCATCTTAGTCGAAGGCTGTTTTTGTGTGTAAAGTTGGTGACGGAGGGTACCCCTCTGGTAGCTTCCGCTGCACGGGGAGCTAGGTAATCTCGATAAATAAAGCGGCACTCTTCGGTGAACGCTTGGTGAGTACGGATCGTAGCTCTTAAGGGGGTTTCGGGTGATAGGAAGCAGGTTGAGTTAGGACTTCGTTATGTTTAACTGTTGAAATACTTAAGAACTGAATCGTGTGAAGCGAGTTATTTTTCCGAATATGCCATAATTATATTGCTTTAAATAGGCGATTTTTGGGTGTTTGAGTTAAAAGTGTGGAAGTTACTTTTTTCATTTTGAACAACGATGAAATAGAATTTCAAACGGCAAATCTGATTAGGAAAAGTTGGTTAGGATCACTTCAACCGTACGTGAGTGTAACACTGTGTCGAAGCCAGTATAATATTTAATGGTTTTTAATCTTATATTTTGTGGAAGTTGCTTTTGTCTTTGTGTGTCGATTTTTTGCCACGTGTTTGGTAATCAATGACCCTTTTGGTCCACCACGGCACCGCAAAAGGCTTTATTTTAACAGTTTGCTTGTTTAATGAGCTATAATTTCTGCAAGAATATCTGTCCTTTCGTGCGCTTTCTACAAAGCAGCACAACAGTTTGAGTCGGAATGCACCACGTGCTCTAGTTCGGCTGTTTGCAAGCTGCAGACGCAGTTCGTATGTTGAATAATTATCGCACAACCTCGTGAATTGGTTAAAACTCAGCCCAGAATAATGCATGCGTAGAATCGTAATGCGAATCTCACTGAGATGTTTTTATAGTGTGAATGCAAAGGAGATGATAGTACCATTGTCTCCCACCTCCGTTTTCTGTGTTTCTTCTTGCTGTAGTTAAATTGTGCTCTGTTTCATTCTCACGTAATTCTTATTTAAATATTTCTAGCAAGGCACCAGTTATGTGTAGTTTGGATATGCTACCAAATACTTAGATACAATAAATAATGTACTTGAAAGATACATTCTGTGGTGTTTATCTTACCTACTTACTCCGATTTCCACTCCTGAATTAATCAAGTTGTTTCATGCACGACACGGAGTGCTATTTATCTGGCTACTTAAAGACATTTGCATACTTGTAATTAAATTATTAATGTAATTAAACTAATAATTTTCCAGCTCCGTTTTTTTCTAAATTGTTAGGAAAGGCTTGGGCTGGTGGCGACCCTAAATTTCTGAATTTTTATCATTATTTGTGTGAGAGAAGCAGCTAGAAATGCGAGATAACGTATATGGCTCGATGAGAAACGTCGTAAAAATAGTAATACATTACAATTGGTTTGATGATTATCAATCAGTGCAACGTTTAATTTATTTGAACCTATGCTCTAAGACAACAAATTTCGACGCACCACGAAGGAAACATCCTGATGGGACGTATATATTCAAGAGACATGGCTTCAAAAGTTAAGCAAATCAATAAAGTGTTGGTCCACCTACGGCCATTATGGTGCATTACATCGTCAAAATCTAGAGCTGGTTGGAGGGCGGTGCCCATAATGATCCAAACGGTCTTAGTTTGAGAGAGATCCGGCGACCTTGCTGGCCAAGGTAGGGTTTGGAAAGCACTAAGACAAGCAGTGCGCGAGCGGACAATGTCTTCCTGAAATGTAAGCGCAGGATGGCTTGCCATGCAGGGCAACAAAACGAGGCGTTGAATATTATCGACGTACCGTTGTGCTATGCCGGTGCTGCGGATGGAAACCAAAGGGGTACTGCTGTGATAGTAAACGACACCCTGGACCATCACTCCTAGCCGTATGGCGGGCGACAGTTAGATTGGTACTCCACCGATGTCCTGCGTATCTACAGGCATGTCTTGGCTGCTCATTGGTGCTCAGTTCGTAGCAGCACTCATCACTGGAGACAATTCTAATCCATTTAGTGAAATTCCAGGAGGAATAATTCCTTCGTGGTGAGCCGCTTCCTTTTATATCTTATAGTGTATTCATGTAAGCTATATTTATTTTTTGAAGGTGACAGAGACTCTGAGGATCTATCAACTTCAGTATACCTGTTTGGAAATAGTTAACCAAGTACGCAGTCCTATGTAGATCCAGGCCCAAAACATTGTTAATATTAATTAAATATCCGTGCGTTTACTTCAATATGTGAATATCAGGCTCCTATTACAGGTAGTATGAACTGAGTTAGATTTGCTAAAATAAATGTAGTCTGTCAGAATGTGCACATATTTGCACACTTTGAAAACAAAACCTGCCAGATCACTGTAATTTGTTTGCATTATATTTGCAATATTGCCCACAGAATGGAGTGAGAGGGAGAACGTTTTCAAGGATGCATAGCGCAGGCGATTTTGAAACGGAGAGACGTTGTTGGCTTCATACTAAATGAAAAAGGATGCAAAAGCTTAAGAATTCAATTTAAGGTTAGTTTATTTCCCAATGGTTCACCCTTGTTCAGAGAGATAACTTACCATTCTACATCAGGTTACCTTCCATTCAGAAGGCTGTTGCACGCAGCAACTGTTCTATTGACTTTTAAATAATAGATTTCAGCTATCAGTCGACCTTTTTAAATTTTATTGGCAGTTCTAGATTTCAGGTAGAAACTAGCCATTCTCAATACTAACAAGGGAACCTCCCCATCGCACCCCTCTCAGATTTAGTTATAAGTTGGCACAGTGGATAGGCCTTGAAAAAGTGAACACAGATCAATCGAGAAAACAGGAAGAAATTGTGTGGAACTATGAAAAAAATAAGCAAAATATACAAACTGAGTAGTCCATGCGCAAGATATGCAACATCAAGGACAGTGTAAGCTGAGGAGCGCCGTGGTCCCGTGGTTAGCGTGAGCAGCTGCGGAACGAGACGTTCTTGGTTCAAGTCTTCCGCCGAGTGAAAAGTTTACTTTCTTTATTATCGCCAAGTTAAGATCTGTCCGTTCGTTTATTGACGTCTCTGTTCACTGTGATAAGTTTAGTGTCTGTGTTTTGCAACCGCATCGCAAAACCGTGCGATTAATAGACACATGGACGTGCCTCTCCAATGGGAACCGAAAACATTTGATCCCAAGGTCATAGTTCAACCGATTCCTCCACAGGAAAACACGTCTGACATATTCTATACGACACTGGTGACGGCATGTGCGTCACATGACAGGAATATGTTGTCGACCCACCTAACTTGTACACTTGGCGAATGGGTAAAAAGATTCTTCTACCTTGCCCGATTTAGGTTTTCTTGTGGATGTGATAATCATAAATTAAATAAAATTCTACACTTTTCACTTGAGGGAATACTTGAACCAAGGATCTCTCGTGCCGCAGCTGCTCACGCTAACCATGGGACCACGGCGCTCTTGAACTTACGTTCTCCTTTATGTTGCCTATCTTGTGCATGGACTACTCAGTTTGTATATTTTGCTTATTTTTTTCATAGTTCCACACAACTTCTTCCTGTTTTCTCGATTGATCTGTGTTCAGTTTTTCAAGGCCTATCCACTGTGCCAACTTATAACTAAATCTGAGGGGGGTGCGATGGGGAGATTCCCTTGTAAGAATACAAAAGGTACATAGTTAGACGATGTCATAAAAAGTTGCAATTAATGGCTTAACTCATATGGTTTGTATATTACATACCACTATCATTTTTTATCAATGCATGTAATGCCTGTTGGTGGCGCTTCATCCACAATTCATTGAATACTACTGTTTGCGGAAGGCGGGCTGTATGGAGAACACATCGGTTGTTACATGGCGCCTGTGGTATCGATACTAACGATGCCACATAGTTTTAAAGGTTGGCACTACCACGAGACACCGACAGCAGCGCCCTCTAGCTGGTGCTGTGCAGCTCTACGAGCTCCGCGACAGTCAGGAAACTTCGATTCGACTTCGCATCACCCTGCAAGTTATGTATTCTTATTGGTTGAGTAAATGGTATTTAAATTCATACAGCAGTACCGACGTGTTTTACCTTTTCCTGATCCAACCCACGCGCAGCCTTCCAGGTGGGATACAAAAGCGCCATCTATGTGAACTACGTATAAACCTCAAGGGAAGCAAACCACTTCAAATTTAATTACATAAAATGATACATAAGCAAAATTCTTACATTGTCGTCCAACTTATTTCATATTTGTCATCAAGTAATAAAATTAACATTTTCTTGTGAGTCCGTTATTATTATTAAAACATTTAAATTACGTCAGGTGGGTAAAACTTTTTTAAATTTTAAAAACTTTTTTTATTGTAAAATACTAGAAGACAACTGCTGTATACACCTATTAGTTGATGTGGGTTAAGTATATTTATTTTTATATTATATCTCCCTTTATTAAAACATAATAAGTATATTGTTCACCATATTTACTAAATAGTTCGTAGATGGCGCCAGACAACAGTCAGATGCATGGTTATTACAGTTTGGCTATTCTGCTATAAATATAGATATCTCTCTTAAAGCCGATTTTCCTTGTAAATGCAAAACAACCAATATACTGAATTGCTGTTAATAATACTGTTTATGCATCTGACGTATCATGGAAGAAGTTCTGTTGGTTCAGAATTATTAACAGCAATTCAATATATTGGTTGTCTTGCATTTACAACGAAAATGGGCTTTAGGGGAGAAAGAGGTTAGCACACTCTACATCTATAGCGGAATAGCCAAATTGTAATAACAATGCATGCGACTGATGTCTGGCGCCATCTACAAACTATTTAGTAAATATGATAAACAATATACTTAATATCTTTTAATAAAGGGAGGTATAATATAAAAATAGATATAGTTAAGCCACATCAACTAATAGGTGTATACAGCACTTGTCTTCTAGTATTTTATAATTTAAAGAAAAAGAAAGAGATGTTTTTAAAATTTAAAAAAGTTTTACCCACCTGACATAATTTAAATGTTTTAATAATAATAACGCACTCACAAGGAGTGAACATAGAAATTTTATTACTTGATGATAAATATGAAATAAGTCGGGAGACAATGTATTCACATAGATGACGTCATATAATCAACTGATGTGTTCTCCATACAGCCCGCCTTCCGCAAACAGTAGTATTCAGTGTACTGTGAATGAAGCCCGACCAACAGGAATTACGATTACTTAATGATTCAGAATGTGTCGCAGCAAACTGCCGCTTTTGTTAGCATTAGGAATGGTGTAACTAAATGCTACTATTGATTCCGCAGTTGGTGAAGTCAACAACTTGTCCGTGGCGTTCCCCCTGCCAGTCGCTCAGGCGGGATGGAGTGACCCTCACGCGTCTTCCGATTGGGCACTGTCCTCTCACACACAGCTTTCTGTTACGGCGGCAGGTTCCCCCGTTTTGTGATGCTTGTGGTGTTCACATCTCTATCCGCCACATTTTAAAGGAGTGCGTTTTATACCATGATGCAAGGGCAGGAGCAAAACTTGGTGGGGATCTGCCCTCTATTTTAGCTGATGATGAGACGAGTGTGTATAGGGTTTCAAAGTTTCGCGATGCGTCTGGACTCTGGCCTAAACTTTTACGCTGAACGTTTCAGTGTGTTGCAGAATGGTTGGCTTCTCCCTTTTTTTCTTTGCGGTCAGCCAGCCACATCCATCTGCTATCTTGTTTTAGCTCCTTCAACCACTTTCTTCCTGTGCCGTCCATTTGTTACTACTGAAGCAATGCTTCGTTCCATTCTCCGCTGTAGGTCCGCACATAGTTTTCCAGCCTTCGTTACCTGTGTTTTACGTTTTCTGATTTATCTTCCTATTCCGGGCATTTTCGTGACACCCGTCTCAATCGCTTTTTACGCGGGCGCTAAAGACCTTGCAGTCATGCGCCCATACAAACCTCTCCTTCCCTCCCTCCATCCATCCATCCTATTAATTCCGCCAAAGCATCAATGGTAGCACAGAAGACGTTCACAGCTATTGTTCAACATACTGGGTGGTAATTGTATATTATAACTATCAACACAAATACTTACTCGACAGTGTGGCACTAGAGGAAAAAAACGGTGGCAACATAATAAGAAATAATGAATAATATTTAATACGAAAATGTTACAAAATGGTACTTAACATTGGTACAGTTTGAACAGAGTTAACTGGATGTCCCGTACCTAATTCAAAGATATTCAAATAATTTTGCTGTCTCTTGGCGGTCTATGATATTGTCAGAAAGAAGTATTGCAAACACTCGTGATTGTCCTATTACGCCATAAATAGCGCCTACTAAACGGGAATGTAGTCTTCTCAATGGAATTCGAAGAAACTGTGCTCCATAGCGAATTTTCAGGCACTCAGTTGAACTGTCTGACTGCGCGAGCAGGAGTGTGCCGTCCAGCTGCAAGATCAGAGGTGTTTGAATGCCCGCAGCGCGTTGTCTTTTGTACCTGCCGGCGGAAGGATTTCCATCTCCGCCAGTACAAGGTGGAAGCAATGTAGTCCATGGCTGACAGCATCCTCTTTGGCGGCTGACCACACTATCATCGAACGAGTTAGATGAGCAGATGGATGTGGCGTAGAAGCAAAAACTGGTCTAATTTGTGAGCGCCGTCTGCTCAAAACTGAGAGGCACCAGGCGAGTTTTTGTGCCTCTGCGGTGGGGTCTTCCGTGGTATCTGTGTGTACCCTTAAGCCTGGCATCAGATCACAGCGGATTCAACTAATCGTCAGCATTCTCCTGTAGCACTACTGAGACGCCCGCAGGACAGGACAGGTAGTTTAAATTGTGGAAAGGGGCCAAAGTAAGCGGCTGTCAGTTACTCTCGAACATAAAACTTTATTTATTTGATCAAACATTACAAGAGCCAAGTAAATTAAAAATAAACACAGCATTAATTTTTGGAACTTAATAACCGGCTGAATACGCCATACAATCTCATGCCTTAAGAGCAAGACCAATTTAATTTAAAATCGGCTGAAAGCCATTAACTTAAAACTCACACCAAAATCAGAATTTTTAAAAGGCAAAAGGCCTTATCTACAGTTATTTTATTAGGCTGAAGGACCAAACAATTTGACACCTGAAGAGCAAAACAACCTTAATTTAAAAATCGCCTGAAGGCCCATCACTTAAGACTCAAACCAAAATAAATTTTTAAAAAGGCTAAAGGACTTACCTTAAAACAGTTATTTAAATTAGGCTGAGGGCCCAAACAATCTTATGCCTTAAGGGCAAAACAACCTTAATTTAAAATCGGTTAGAAGCCATACAAATACAAACAACAAGAACAAATAAGAAAAAGCAGTACACTCAACGGCGCTCACAAGTTTCCGAGGGTCGACCTGGACTTCAAACACTAACGCTCGCTTAGGTGAGACAGCAGTCGGCAGAACCAATCCTGATCCGACGACAACCCAACCGATAGACAGTCAACGGACCCACCGACAAGATAACTTCCACTACACCCGACCAGCATACAACAGGGTGTTCAACGGAACAACGTAGTATTGGCGCCCACAACCAATTATACATTGAGCTGCCAAACTACACACCGTGCCGGACAGCGACAACACGATGAGGATACACTGCCTGAATTTAAGTCAACGGCCAGGGTAGGTAACGGGCACGTTAACGGCCACAAGGCAGAAGATTCCGCTGGTGCACTTCAGTTCAAAATAACCAAGCACAGTTTAACTCCACCGGAGGGTGGCTAAAATTTGCCAACTTCAAAACCCACTTTGTTGCTCGCGGGAATGTCCCAACAGTCGACAACGGAATCCAAACGACACAATGTGAACTGTCGTGACTTGCTGGCAGATTAAGTCAAAACTCAACTTTCGTATGGAGCATCGGTGAGCCACGGGCGTCGTAGCAATGGGAACAGCACCACACACTCCGACCGCTCGTGGACGCCGCCAGCGGCCTCGGCCAAACTACGCGCCGCGGAGATTTCCTCGCTGCTCCACGCCAACCGACCAACTGCCCGCACACACCACAGCCGGAAACTGTAAGCTCCAGGCCAAAAATAGTACAAGGTGCGAATATCGATACACACCGCTACTGCCACTCGCGGAGAGAGAGTATAACAACATAATCGCAATAACCGCGGGAGACTAAACACAGAATAGCAATCAAGGTTTAATCCAACGCATAACATGAGTAAGTCACGGCTCAACTACACTGCGAAAGTCAGTATCCCCCTCTTGCATACTTACCTGCAATTTTTATCACCCAAGTTTTGCTTCCCTGTAAGGTTACATTGCGCACAAATAGTTTCGGAAAGAGTTCCTAATACTTGAATCTATGTGATGGAATTACATTTTCCTGGAGACATAGGAATCTCACCTTTACCATCGATAAGGATATAAGCTGAAGTAATAAATTAAAATTTGTGCCAAGGCCAGGACTTGAACCTGGATCTTCTGTTCACTAGGCCGATTTGTTAACCACTGCACCATCACGGCACTGCGGCTACCGCCACTGCACAGACTATCCCAGCCAGACGCACCCCCCCAACACAAAGTTCAATTGATACCTTCAGCCTGTTTTCATTACTTGAGTTTCTATCCTTATGGAAGATAAAGCTGAGACTCCAGAAAAATGTAATTCAATCAGAGCAATATCACGTACGACTGAGGAACAGGCAAGATTTCCACAGTACAAATAAAGCTGAGGTGATACATTAATATCAGAGAGCCTCGGCAATACTGATGATTTAACAAGGGAAAAATGGGCTGAGGGCATGAACTGAACATTGTGTTAGGGAGGGCTTGGACTATGGTACTCCGTGCAGCTATAGTAACCACAGTGTCACAATGAAGCAGTGGTTACCACATCTCCCTACTAAGCAGGAACCCTAGCCTTGGCACAAATTTAAATTCGTTACTTCAGCTATCCTTATCGAACTTAAAACTACGTAAGATGGTAACGTAGTAAGAAAACATTTCAAGAAGAAAGTGGTGGAAATGCAGAAGACAAGTGGAATTCAAAACGTGAACCAATACTGTTTGAATAAAACCAAATACTGTAACACCGATTAAACTCTAACAGAGTATAGAAGCTGCAGTATAGATTTTCTTGACTTCAGAAACCGTCGGAGTGGAATTTTCAGAAAAGGTGAAGCACAAATAGGTAAATTTGTGAGCAACCTCGGAACCAAGATTTATCTTTCCATAGTTTCTATGAATTGTTTAAAGAAACTGTCTGTATGGCCCATCTGAATAGACACGACAAATTTCCTTCCTCGCAATACCAATATGTAATACGCCTAAAATGCTCCGTTCTTCTTTTCAGAGCAAGGTAGTGGAGCGGTGATATTCACGGTTTTGAGACGAGGCGACAGGAATTGGTCAAAAGTAATACGATGACAAATCTTTTAACGAAACGATTATCGCAACAGGACTGCAATGAAATGTAACGTCACAAATGACAGAATACGACTCCAGGATACAAAGGAGTACTGACTGTGGCGAAAAACACCACTCAGAAAACGAACAAGCCATGTAAATAACCACAGTTTTCTCAGAATACGCCGTTCTTCCAGGTTAGCTGTATTTCGACCAAGTAAATAATGCAGCCTGTAGCAGAGTTGGCCACTAATCAGACACGTCCATGTGTGAAAACCCACTTGGTTAACGTGAAGCGGACACCTAACAAGTTGCTTGTTTAAAATCAAGTAAAGACACAAAACAACTGTGTGGCGTTAATGGACAAATGTTACGCGGAAGCACGTCAGCGCAGCTCAAATATACGACACGCATTCTGTGTTAGCGTCTGTTTTGTTTGTACACCACGTGCACTCTGTTCCGTTCGAGATCACAAGCGGCACGAGCGCGCGTTCGGTCTCTCTCTATCTCTCCCTCCCCGCAAATTGAAGAGCGTGTCGCGTCTAGTTGATCAGTCGTAAACAGACTACCACCAATGGACTACAATCGCTGTCGGTGAAACAACAGTAGCCTACATTCGAATAAAATAGCCGAAAGACAAAAGAAGCGACAGGGTTCTGGTTGCAAAACGGTTCCGCGGAATTGTATCGGCGTTCGGGATGGACGAGAGTTGTGCTAAACGGTTGGAGAACGGCAGCAAGGCGACTATGATTGTGCATTCGGTGTGGTGTCGGTACCTGTTCGGATTACTTGCGCCGTTAGACACTCGATTTGGGAAAAAATATGTGATGTAGACGCTGAAAGGAAGCATGTTTACTCCTACCACTTATCATACTACGTTGTTATCTCGTTATTACAAATATAAAATCGTGATTACACGGTAAATAGTCACAAATTTAGTAACTTTTACATTTGGTATACGATTTCATATTATTATTATTATTATTATTATTATTATTATCTTCACTTTCTCAGACGTTAAGTCCGGTTAAAAATGGAGTGACGCGGACCTTGATCAAGCGTCACTTCCTTTTAACTGTACGGTATGTGTTATATTGCATTTAGGAACTTTCGGGTAATTGAACATGTATCAATAATTACGGATTTCTGTAGTTGTATATATATGTTTGGATGTAGCTGTATTGCATTGATGTACTGGTGAATATTGTGTGGTATGACTCCTGTAGTTGATAGTATAATTGGTATGATGTCAACTTTATCCTGATGCCACATGTCTTTGACTTCCTCAGCCAGTTGGATGTATTTTTCAATTTTTTCTCCTGTTTTCTTTTGTATATTTGTTGTATTGGGTATGGATATTTCGATTAGTTGTGTTAATTTCTTCTTTTTATTGGTGAGTATGATGTCAGGTTTGTTATGTGGCGTTGTTTTATCTGTTATAATGGTTCTGTTCCAGTATAATTTGTATTCATCATTCTCCAGTACATTTTGTGGTGTATACTTGTATGTAGGAACGTGTTGTTTTAAACGTTTATGTTGTAAGGCAAACTGTTGATGTATTATTTTTGCGACATTGTCATGTCTTCTGGGGTATTCTGTATTTGCTAGTATTGTACATCCGCTTGTGATGTGATCTACTGTTTTTATTTGTTGTTTACAAAGTCTGCATTTATCCGTTGTGGTATGGGGATCTTTAATAATATGCTTGCTGTAATACCTGGTGTTTATTGTTTGATCCTGTATTGCAATCATGAATCCTTCTGTCTCACTGTATATATTGCCTTTTCTTAGCCATGTGTTGGATGCGTCTTGATCGATGTGTGGCTGTGTTAGATGATACGGGTGCTTGCCATGAAGTGTTTTCTTTTTCCAATTTACTTTCTTCGTATCTGTTGATGTTATGTGATCTAAAGGGTTGTAGAAGTGGTTATGAAATTGCAGTGGTGTAGCCGATGTATTTATATGAGTGATTGCCTTGTGTATTTTGCTAGTTTCTGCTCGTTCTAGAAAGAATTTTCTTAAATTGTCTACCTGTCCATAATGTAGGTTTTTTATGTCGATAAATCCCCTTCCTCCTTCCTTTCTGCTTAATGTGAATCTTTCTGTTGCTGAATGTATGTGATGTATTCTATATTTGTGGCATTGTGATCGTGTAAGTGTATTGAGTGCTTCTAGGTCTGTGTTACTCCATTTCACTACTCCAAATGAGTAGGTCAATATTGGTATGGCATAAGTATTTATAGCTTTTGTCTTGTTTCTTGCTGTCAATTCTGTTTTCAGTATTTTTGTTAGTCTTTGTCTACATTTTTCTTTTAGTTCTTCTTTAATATTTGTATTATCTATTCCTATTTTTTGTCTGTATCCTAGATATTTATAGGCATCCGTTTTTTCCATCGCTTCTATGCAGTCGCTGTGGTTATCCAATATGTAATCTTCTTGTTTAGTGTGTTTTCCCTTGACTATGCTATTTTTCTTACATTTGTCTGTTCCAAAAGCCATACTTATATCATTGCTGAATCCTTCTGTTATCTTTAGTAATTGGTTGAGTTGTTGATTTGTTGCTGCCAGTAGTTTTAGATCATCCATGTATAGCAAATGTGTGATTTTGTGTGGGTATGTTCCAGTAATATTGTATCCATAATTTGTATTATTTAGCATGTTGGATAGTGGGTTCAGAGCAAGGCAGAACCAGAAAGGACTTAATGAGTCTCCTTGGTATATTCCACGCTTAATCTGTATTGGCTGTGATGTGATATTATTTGAATTTGTTTGGATATTAAGTGTGGTTTTCCAATTTTTCATTACTATGTTTAGGAACTGTATCAATTTAGGATCTACTTTGTATATTTCCAATATTTGTAGTAACCATGAGTGGGGTACACTATCAAAAGCTTTTTGGTAATCAATGTATGCGTAGTGTAGCGACTTTCTTTAGTTTTAGCTTGATATGTCACCTCTGCATCTATTATCAGTTGCTCTTTACATCCTCGTGCTCCTTTGCAACAGCCTTTTTGTTCTTCATTTATAATTTTGTTCTGCGTTGTATGTGTCATTAATTTCTGTTTAATGACTGAAGTTAATATTTTGTATATTGTTGGTAGGCATGTTATGGGGCGATATTTAGCTGGGTTTGCTGTGTCTGCTTGATCTTTAGGTTTCAGATATGTTATTCCGTGTGTAAGTGTATCAGGGAATGTGTATGGGTCTGCAATGTAACTGTTAAATAATTTAGTTAGATGTGAATGTGTTGAGGTGAACTTCTTTAACCAGAAATTTGCTATTTTATCATTTCCAGGGGCTTTCCAATTGTGAGTAGAATTAATTGCTTGGGTGACTTCATGTTGCAAAATTATCACTTCAGGCATTTGTGGTATCATCTTGTATGTGTCTGTTTCTGCTTGTATCCATCGTGCATGCCTGTTATGTTGTACCGGGTTTGACCATATGTTGCTCCAGAAGTGTTCCATGTCTGTTATGTTTGGTGGATTGTCTATTTTAATGTGTGTGTTATCTATTGTCTGGTAAAATTTCTTTTGGTTTGTGTTGAATGTTTGGTTTTGTTTCCTTCTATTTTCACTTTTTTTGTATCTTCTGAGTCGTTTGGCTAATGCTTGTAATTTCTGCTTCTTTTCGTCTAATTGCTCTGTCGCATCTTGTTGTGAGATTTTACCTAACCTTTTTCTTTTTTTTCCGAGATTTCATTTCTTATAAATTGTGTTAGCTGTCCGATGTCTTTTCTCAGTTTTTCTATTTTGATCTGTAGCCTGTGTTGCCATGCTGGTTTTGTGGGTTTCTTCTGTGTGTTGGTTGGTTCTGATCTCTGCCTAGTGTGTATATTTAGTGTTGTGAGTGCTCCTTTATAAACCAGTAGTTGTAACTCTTCCATAGTTGTGTTTTCATTTATTTTGTTGTGTATGATTGTGTTGATAGTTTTTATTGTTGTTTCGACTTGTGGGTTATTTGGTGGTCTATGCAAGAATGGTCTAATGTCTGTATTTGTGTCTTTGTATTCTATATATGTTAGCTGAAATTTTTCTTCTATATCTAACATCTGTGTCACTTCGTGTTCTATTTGTGCTTGTTCTGGTGGCTGTCTTAAGATTTCGTTTTCCTCTGATTGTTTAATTGGTGCGTGTTGTTCTTTGTTTGTTTGTTCTGGGATGTTTGAGTCCATTACTGTATTTTCTTCTTCTTCTGATTGCACATTATTTTGTTCCAGTATTTGTTGTACTTGTTGTTTGATGTTTTCTAATTCTGACAGGGGTATCTTGTTATTTTTTATTATTACACGGATCTGATCAGCTAGTCGTTGTTCTGTTAAAAATTTTAATTCTGGGTATCTGGTAATAAATGTTGTGTATACTTGTGATCTGTATCCAGTTGTGTTGGTTCCTAGGTTTGTTGCTTGGTAATAACAGAACATGAGGTGTCGATTAACTTCATCTGACCAGCTCATCCTCTGTCTTTGTTTTCCTTCTAGGGTGGTTGCAGGAAGCATATCCTGCAAAACACCCCTATTTGGATTTAAATCATTTTCCAGTTGGCTAGCAGTGTCGTTACCATTGTGGGCGGGCATAGGGTTCAAGCGTCGTCCCCGACCATGACGGCGCTTGTCCGAGGCTTCTTTAGTTCTGTCCTGAACCAACTAATCACACTAAAAGGGGGGTTAGCCCTATTAGTGGTTTGTTCTTTTCGTCGCCTTTTACGACTGGCAGAACATACCGGAGGCCTATTCTTTTGTTACTGTTATTATTATTATTATTATTATTCCAAATAAACTGTTTCTAACCATGAAAATTGACAGATAACTCTTTCCACTTACAGTTAATTAGCCGGCCGCGGTGGTCTAGCGGTTCTAGGCGCTCAGTCCGGAACCGCGCGACTCCTACGGTCGCAGGTTCGAATCCTGCCTCGGGCATGGATGTGTGTGATGTCCTTAGGTTGGTTAGGTTTAAGTAGTTCTAAGTTCTAGGGGACTGATGACCACAGATGTTAAGTCCCATAGTGCTCCGAGCCATTTGAACCATTTTACAGTTAATTAATCGAGGAATTGCCAGAATTTGAAGAAATCTTATTATATTTACCTGAGAAACACACTTTAGTCAGAATTTAAATCTAAGAACCAACAACTGATTAGCTTTGCAGGCTGATTTATCATGACTCTGACAAAGCTTAAATTTCCGTACTTTGGAAGTTATTAATTGGTTCAAATGGCTCTCAGCACTATGGGACTTAACATCTGTGGTCATCAGTCCCCTAGAACTTAGAACTACTTAAACCTAACTAACCTAAGGACATCACACACATCCATGCCCGAGGCAGGATTCGAACCTGCGACCGTAGCGGTCACGCGGTTCCAGACTGAAGCGCCTAGAACAGCACGGCCATACCGGCCGGCAGTTATTAATTAATTAATATATCAGCGCACCATTCGCGTTCTTACTCTACAATATTTCAAAATTCTGTTCTGAAAATAATGAAGCTCGAAATTTTCCGATAGCAGTGATGTCCTTAAATTTCTCATATTTTGATTTTTAAAGAAAATATTTGAAGTTTAAACTATCGTTAAATAGATGATAGATGGCGGCTCTCTTAAAAAGCTCTGAATTTTTCTTGAACATTAAGTTACAGTGTTACGGTGTCAAAGAGTAGTGTCTCGTGTTACTGTAAAACACAAAAACAGAAAACTTTGGGTACATGAAGGAAATGTACTAGAAATTCAGATTGGTTACCATTAAAGTTATTAATGAAGATAGCATTCTTTTGTAAATGACTAGGCACCGTAACGTGGCGCATTACCACCAAAGGGCAAGATTATAGAGAGCCTGACATGAGCTGAACTGTCAATCCATGACAGAACAGTCCATGTTAACATTAACAGTGAAAGTATGGTTGTAGTGTACCGAGCAGGGATACTATCAGAACTGTCGTGAACTATATTAATGTATTGACAACAGCGGGTGATGAAAATGAAGTACTGAAACTTTAACAGTGTACATGTATCTAACTGAACAGTTAACAGTTACTGTGGTGTATGTATTTCGAGACTGTGTTAGTGTATAACATCTGGCATCATCAAGAGTATACATTTTGCGGGAATAAACTGCCCATAAATAATAACGTCGTCCGTCAGCGTACTCTGTCTATAAGCATATCTCGTCATGTTCCAGTGCACTTTCACCGTTGAGATTTTTAGGTTAACAGTTCAGAGAAACATAAGGACGGTAAGAAGCACCCACAAGGAAAAAGTTTCTCCTTTGCAAACCCCTGTGGTGTTTGCAACGTACAGCGTGCGTATGTGTGGTTGTCTAGTGTTGTCTCCGCAGAGCAATTCTCACGCCTACAAATGATTAAAACAATCCTGCCTTTGACAACCTGCACGTAGGGATTTCCATAAAAGGAAGTATCAATTTGTGGTTTTACTTCAATTTAGCAAACCAAACCAAATATTCCTATCGGGAGGCTCCTAGACTGAATCACAACTTAGATACCGGAAATGATTTTTTCTCAACAAAACGTGTAGAGTGCAAGAAGTTTTATAAATATGAAGTACAGAATATCAGATCTACCCTAAATGTAATTTCGGGATTGATAGAAAGTATGTTTGACTTTCATAAGACCGCTCCCCCTTTTTATTAGAGAAACAAATGGTTCAAATGGCTCTGAGCACTATGGGACTTAACATCTGAGGTCATCAGACCCCTAGAACCTAGAACTACTTAAACCTAACTAACCTAAGGACATCACACACATCCATGCCCGAGGCAGGATTCGAACCTGCGACAGTAGCGGTCGCGAGGTTCCTGACTGAAGCACCTAGAACCGCTCGACCACACAGGCCGGCTATTAGAGGAACACAAAGATGCCCGATACAGATTAGTGGCGTGAAACAGAGAACTTACAGCATGACTAACTCCTTCAGAAAAAGCTCAGTGGCCTAACAAATGGAGAGCGACGCGTTTACTGTGAGTGTTTCCCTATCCACTGAACCAAAGTGCGCATATCACTTATTGCCGTACGGAGAGCAGTTATATTGCACCGATGGTCTACCCTTTGGGGCGTTGGCCACTGTACAGATGACGTACGTGGTGTACTGTAATTCTCTGCCTACATGGTGGACACAGTATGCCATCTGCAAACTGCTGTGGGTGGAACTACCTCAGTAAAAGGACAGAGCACGAGTCATTTCTGTTTTATCACTAGCCAGGAACAGAAATTAGACTCAGGTATGCTTCCATGGAGAAGCGCTTCACTGTGTGTCGGACTCCATAGAGAGGTAGGGAACCATCGCTCGAGTAAACGGAATAACAACTCCGTTCACAGAGAAACGACTTCTTACACTACTTGTGGCGAAATCAACGCTCCTTAAAATATAACCGCCAGATTCTCCGCAATGAGTCTCGTCACCAAAGTCTCTAGGTCGAAGTGTCTTCAATCGATCCGCACAAGGAAGGGTGTCTCCATGCCATATGACCACTCCCGTCTAGACGTGTCTGTTTGTGCTCAGGTGACAAATCCCAGCATCTGTTACATAAACATGACCCCGTACTGCATGGACCATGAATCTGCCAGCCAATCGCCTGAAGCCCATGCTCATTTCCGAAGATTTTCTGTAAGATTCCATTGCCCCTCCTAAATCCTTATCACTCTGCCAGTGAAATACTTGTCTCTGCTTTTCGGTGAGAAGCATTTCCCAGCCCTTCCAGTGAGAAGATTCCTTGGAGGTCAGCTCGTGACCATCGTTTGTCTCCCCCCGCACATTCCCTCACACTAAAAAGGACGTCTTTTCGCCTCGTTCCGCCCCCAACGTTCTTCTGCAAGGTACGCCATTCTGAAATTTTATCGGACCACCAGAGGACAGCCTTCTGCCGACACGTGCCACTCTATGTGGATTCTGTAGCCTTCAGCGTTGGAAACTGCCGCCACCCTTGCTCTGGTCATTCGCAGGGCAGTAAATGCCCACCCCTGCAGAATACAACCATTCTTTTTGCAACCACTCTTTAGAAAATAGCAGCTTATGAGGAACAACTTGCCTACATCAGCGTTTCTGTCAGTGTTCTGCTCTAATTAACTCCCAGACATGCAGTACTACAAAAATTGTTAGTATGAAATACTAGCCAGTATAGCCCAAATAAATTATTAATAATCTGATTGTGAATTGTAAACAGGTTCTAATATAAAAATAAATCGAAAAGAATATACAGAATATAACATGTATAGGGCAAATTCTTGCCGCTTTACACTGTGTTTTGCGTTAAACATAATTAAGTCAATGTAGTGTTCATCTATGACCTTTTTTTTCCTTTCCTTTTCTAGTCCGGAACGCCGCAACTGTAGCAGTAAGAAACTAACAAGCTGTCAGCCAGGAAGTTGGTACAAAGAGAACGAACAGCTCAAATCTTAGAATTTTAGAAATATGTCCATAAATAAACTATTTTTGGCAATCACTGCTCTCTAGCAGTTCGACGAAAGATTTTTACTAACACTTGAAGAGATAGAATCGGAAATACTTTAATTAACAAATCTCATGCTAGTCAAGAGAATCAAAAAAGAATTTATCTGTTTTTGCACATAACATATTTCTATCCAAAACCTAAAGAGGTATTCCGATACCACAGTATTATGTTACCTCACTCATCTCTGCAAAAAATAATAAGACAAACTGGAAAATAAATAATATATTAAGAGTGTTTTGCGTGCTATATCAGGAAACTGCCCGGTCCTAAGTGACATTAAAGAAGTTGTTGTTCCAAGGAGGCACTACGTTTTATCTGTGCTAAGTAATGAAATACGGCAGTCATACTTTAACTAGTAGAACTGTATTTAACAAAAAACATTTGTCACTTACACAGAAAGTTTTTATTCAAACATCTCCAGTCACAGTTGTATTGTGGTATTAAGTTACACCATGCATTTTGGACCCAGTGGGTTCATCCGCAGGTGAAAACCGTTTAACATGTAGTTTAACTTCGCTCTTGAGTGATGCGATATGCATTTTCTGGTGAGTCAAGGAAGAACATTTTCCACCTTTAGAGCTCAACATCCGTTGGTTTATTCAGACAGTCGTCGCACATCACGTCGTTGAAGGCACACCTTTGTTTACATCTACTGATTCAGACCTGTTTCTAATTGAGACGCAATCGTAAGATCTATTGCTGGTGAGTTGTGAAGAACGGATCTGAAAAAAGTTGCAATTTTACTATTGACTGTACTGCAAATGATACGGAAATAATTCACTAATAGAATAAGAACGGAAGCGAATTTTAACTACCTGGTTTATTATTATAAAAACGAACTTTTGGGATCCTAATTACAAAATATAAATAATTTTAAAAATGTTATTTTATAACGCTGAACACAAAGATTCGCCAGAAGCCAATGCATGGCAAATTTAAAAGAGGAGGTTTGATTTAGTTGCTCGCTCGTTCTGACATAGCACTGAATGGTTGTATGGCCCATTTGTTACCTACAATGGCTGACCATTCGTTCGATGAACCATGAGTCTGGGCGCCCACTGATGGGCTGCAAGTACGTGAAGCATTTTCGGGACGAGGAAACGCTACACTGCTACAAGCCGTCCAGCGGATTAACGACGAGGATGTGGTTTTTAGGCGGTTTCCTACAGCCCACTAGGTAAATACCAGCTGGTACCCAGGTACCGCGTCAGATACACGCTATACATACATTTAGAAAACCCTCTTCGTCTGCACATGGACTTTGCTTCAGCCGAAGACAGATGGAGTAGTCTGATTCCTTCATGGGGGTGAAAAGGACCTTAGATGTTTAGTCTCCACAAAATCGTAATGAGCAGCGTCAGGAGCAGCCACTCCGTGATGCCCAGACATCACCGACTGTTTCAAAAAAAAAAAAAAGAAAAAAAGTCTTACTTGCAGCCAGTAATCGTCAACTACACTCTGCGATATTTCGACTGAGCGTCGAAGTGTTCGGCAGCTCACCTGATGATGGCTGGCAGCTGCCCAGTGTAGATGAAGACGACCGGTTGCATGCCCGAATTTTCTTCGAACACAATGGCGCTGTTGCAGCATCTACATCAGAGATTGTTGAGCGTATCTGCAACGGTATCGAGCCTGTGAAGATATGCGTCCCTCTTAGTGGGACCTTCTACTCTGTTAGTCCACCCTGTTAAGGGTATGAATCTCAGCCCGGCATCTGCTTTTGCTGTGATTAGTTTTATATAAGCAAAATTAATGATGATGGTCGAAGTAGAGAGGATATAGAATGTAGACTGGTAATGGCAAGGAAAGCGTTTCTGAAGAAGAGAAATTTGTTAACATCGAGTATAGATTTAAGTGTCAGGAAGTCGTTTCTGAAAGTGTTTGTATGCCACTGTATGTAAGTGAAACATGGAGGGCAAATAGTTTGGACAAGAAGAGAATAGAAGCTTTCGAAATGTGGTGCTACAAAAGAATGCTGAAGATTAGATGGGTAGATCATATAACTAATGAGGAGGAGTTTGTGGCACAACTTGACTAGAAGAAGGGATCGGTTGGTAGGACATGTTCTGAGGCATCAAGGGATTACCAATTTGGTATTGGAGGGCAGCGTGGAGGGTAAAAATCGTAGAGGGAGACCAAGAGATGGATACACTAAACAGATTCAGAAGGATGTAGGTTGCAGTAGGTACTGGGAGATGAAGAAGCTTGCACAGGATAGAGTAGCATGGAGAGCTGTATCAAACCAGGACTGAAGTTGTTGGCTCTGAGCACTATCCGACTTAACGTCTGAGGTCATCAGTCGCCTAGAACTTAGAACTAATTAAACCTAACTAGCCTAAGGACATCACAAACATCCATGCTCGAGGCAGGATTCGTACCTGTGACCGTAGCGGTTGCTCGGTTCCAGACTGTAGCGCCTAGAACCGCACGGCCACTCCGGCCGGCTCAGGACTGAAGACCACAACAACAACAGTTTTATATGCACATTCACATTAAGGTTGTTACATATGATTACTCCTATATAGTACAGTAGTTATGTTTCTAACATTTCATCCTCAGTGGTGTAATCGAACAGTCGTGGATTACTTTGGCTGTTTATGATGCGCAATACGTTGAATTTATGTGTATTTACAGTCTGCTGCCAGTGCCGTCTTCAATCTCCACTCTTCTGAGGGAGTTCCTGCATTTCACTACACTTACGAAACCTCAAAAGTTTTCCAGTAGATCGTTTATATATATTGTAAACAGTAACGGACCTGTGTCACACGTTTGGAAAACTCCTGAAATTACCTTTAAATCTGTCGACTTAAGTCAAGAACGACATGTTGAGTTCTGTCTGCAAGAAAGTCTTGAACAAAATCACCAGTCCTTTTTTGAGATATGTCACTGTGTTCTGGTGTCACTACCAGCAATGTATTTGACAGTCATTATAAAAATAATTACGGTGCGTGTAAACGCAATGATTAAATTGATGTGTCGATGAATACCGTGTTTTTGCCTTACATGTAACACATATTCTTCTTGTTTGTAAAGGCTGTACCAACGCTGCGACTGGTATGGCATTAATCACTGCTAAGACATAAACCCCATCTTCAAACACGAACAAAGGCTATGTCGCTGAATCCAGATTCGAGATAATCTTCTCAACGATAGTTAAAGAGTACAGCACATTAATCGTCCTCTAGAATTAATCTGGTGGAGGCATTAATGCGACAGCTACGTAACAACACACTAAAGCTCTGATCAACATGATGTACTGAGGCATAATGGGGGCTACCGTCACAACGTGGGGTGAACGGATTGAAACCATACACAGATTGATGGCTATGAAAAGGAAAAATATGGGTATATGGTTTCAATATTGCATTTGTCCGCTCTATTACGTTCACCAAATTGTAAAACTGAACTGGTCATGTACACGATGCACACAAAGCCAGAGTTTCATAAGGGCTGCTAACAGGCAGAAAAACGGCTTGTCATAAATTAAGCACTCAGTTGTCAGTTTTGTCGTACATTGTCATACACGATTTCGTAGGTTGCCTTTGTACATGTTCCCATTTTACTAGAGTGATATACGCCATCGAGCTAGGTGAAATCACACAGTGCCCTGAAAATGCGGATATTTATGACGTGTGTCGGAGACAATGGAATCCACTGCGTGGTGGAAATGAAAACAGTGAATCACGAACAACCCTGAATACAGCTCTGCACTAGAAGCGACGTTCCGAATAGCAATAGAGGTACGCCTACACAATGCTCGGTATTGTACTCCAAACCAGTAACTGTACAACGTCAATACGAAAAGAAAATAATCCCGGGAGGAAAACTTCAGTGTGCGCATAATTAAACACATCGAAGTACACGATTAGAAGGCAAATAGACATGTGATAAGGAAGAGCTATTTTTATGATTTTAAGTCCAACAAGAGAAAAATTGCTAAGGCTCATAGGAGGATAAATTTTTACTATAAAACGCAAAGATATATTGAAATCGAGCCGAGTCATATCATCGATTACGGTAAGTTATGATCGAGCTATCAGTCGGCTCTTATCAAAGAGATGAACGTCGTGTTGCGTATACAGACTGAAGAGCAAAAGAAACTGGTACACCTGCCTAATATCGTGTAGGGCCCCGCGAGCACGCAGAAATGCCGCAACACGACGTAGCAAGGACTCGACTAATGTCTAACGTAGTACTGGAGGGAATTGACACCAGAAAGCCTGCAGGGCTGTCCATACATCTGTAAGAGTACTAGGGTTGGAGATGTCGTCTGAACAGCACGTGTGGGGTGTCGCATTGTCCTGCTGGAATTGCCAAAGTCCGTCGGAATGCACAATGGACATGAATGGAGCAGATGTTCAGACAGTATGTTTACGTACGTGTCACCTGTCAGAGTCGGATCTAGACCTATCAGGTTATCGGTCCCTAGACGTACACACTAATTAAACTAAGTTAATCTAACTTATGCTAAGAAAAACACACATACACTCATGTTCGAAGGAGGTCTCGAACCTTCGGCGGGAGGAGCCGCGCAATCCGCACGGCTCCGAAAACCCATATCGATGATTTTTCCTTGAATGGTTCGCACTCTGACACTTATTGACGGCCCAGCATTGAAATCTGCAGTAATTTGCGGAAAGGTTCCACTTCCGTCACATTGAACAGTTCTCTTCAGTCGCCGTTGGTCCCGTTCTTGGACGGTCTTTTTCGGCCGCAGCTGTGTCGGAGATTTCATGTTTCACCGGATTACTAATATCCAACGTACACTAGTGAAATGGTCGTACGGGAAAATCCCCACTTAATCCCTATCGCGGAGATGCTGTGTCCCATCGCTCGTGCGCCGATTATAACAGCACGTTCAGACTCACTTAAATCTTGACAACCTGTCACTGTAGCGGCAGTATCAGATCTAATAACTCCCCCAGACATTTGTATTATATGGGTGTCGCCAACCGCAGCGCCGTATTCTGTCTGTTTACACATCTCTGTATTTGAATACGCATGCCAATACCAGTTTCTTTTGCGCTTCAGTGTAAGAGGGGGAGTACAGTCACCGATTGAGATATAGAGGCGGGTAATCAGTAATAAATGGAACTCTTCAAGCAGCTGCAGTCACCAACAAAGAACATTTCGCTGTGAACTAGCCGTCTCTCTCTGCGCACATACACAGAGGGCGGTGTGGACTCTGCGACTGGAGGTGAGTCGGTCACAGTCGTGACGGGAATCTTGGTCGTTGGTAGCAGCGCCGCAGGCATACATTATGGTGCGTGCATTGCGAATGCATCCATCATGAATCATGGACATTAGAGTTAGGCTACGTGGCGTACGCGAATGGTACGTTAACGTTACGAACGTTGAAAAGACATTGTGAAGATTTAAAACAAGGGTATCGATGTTATCTCGCAGCAGTAGCAAGTACTAATAACTGAATTGCATTACGGACTTGTTTTCGTACAAGTGTAACCTGTCTGCGAGAGAACTGATGCGCACAGTCTAGTAATAATTAAAACTGGCAGTAAGACGATCTGTTCCGAACTTTGGGCCTTATTCACTAATAAACCTCGTTAATGTTAAGGAAAGAGGGAGACGATATTAAAACTGTCGAGAACCTGACCAGTCAAAAAGGGAGTCAGTTTTAGAAGTACAGCATATCTTCTCATTGAAAAATATGCAACATGCCGAATGTTTACATGTTTTTTTTTAACGTTCTTAAAATTAACACAAATGGAAAGGTTTATATTCAGTGTCTTGCAATCCCCCGACCTCCTCTCTCTCTCTCTCTCTCTCTCTCTCTCTCTCTCTCTCTCACACACACACACACACACACACACACACACACACACACAAGCGGGGGCACAAGCACATAATCATATGCAACAAATTCAGAAATTCTTCTCTCAGCAGAAGAGTTCTCGTCCACACAGGACACACGACCCTATGGGTGTCGCTCAAATGCTCCAGTGACGAGCAAGATCCCTAGATCTGACCCCGACAGAACTCTTGCGGAACCGGACAGCATGTGATCTCCGTCGCAGTGCCAGTATCCAGAATATCAGTCACTTAAACAGCTTGACAACGGTTTAATAACACTGTTTCCATCTGTATCAGTACATGTATCCACGCCAGAGTGGGTGCAGCGTCACACTGACTACTTATACAAACGTATAAGTGCGTGGTATCCCGTAACATTCCGCCAGTGCTGACGGTATTTGCTTCGTGATACATTACCCCTGTTAAAATGGACCGTTTATCAATTGCAGAAAAGGTCGATATCGTCTTGATGATAACTATTGAGATCAAAATGCCCAACGGGCGTGTGCTATGTATGCTGCTCGGTATCCTGGACGACATCATCCACGTGTCCGGACCGTTCGCCGAATAGTTACGTTATTTAAGGAAACAGGAAGTGTTTAGCCACTTAGCTACGACCTGCAACAAATGATGACGCCCAAGCAGGTGTTTTAGCAGACAAATTGCGCGAGAATCGGGAATCTCAAAAACGTCGGTGTTGAGAATGCTACATCAACATCGATTGCACCTGTATCATATTTCTATGCACCAGGAATTGCATGGCGACGACTTTGGATGTCGTGTACAGTTCTGCCACTGGGCACAAGAGATATTACGGGACGATGACAGATTTTTTGCAGGCGTTCTATTTAGCGACGAAGCGTCATTCCCCAACAGCGTTAACGTATACCGGCATAATATGCACTATTGGGAAACGGAAAATCCACGATGGCTACGACAAGTGGAACATCAGCGACCTTGTCGGGTTAATGTATAGTGTGGCATTATGGGAGGAAGGATAATTGGCCCCTATTTTATCGATGTCAATCTAAATGGTACGATGTATGCTGATTTCCTACATAACGTTCTACCGATGTTACTACAAGATGTTACACAGCATGACAGAATGGCGATGTACTTCCAACATGATGGATGTCCGGCACGTAGCTTGCGTGCGGTTGAAGCGTTTCTGAATAGCATATTTCATGACGGGTGGGGCCGGCTCGTGTGGCCGAGCGGTTCTAGGCGCTACAGTCTGGAACCGCGCGACCGCTACGGTCGCAGTTTCGAATCCTGCCTCGGGCATGGATGTGTGTGATGTCCTTAGGTTAGTTAGGTTTAAGTAGTTCTAAGTTCTAGGGGACCGATGACCTCAGGAGATAAGTCCCATAGTCCTCAGAGCCATGGTAGGTGGACTGGTCGCCGAAACACTATACCATGGCCCACACGTTCACCGGATCTGACGTCCCCGGATTTCTCCGTGTGGGGAAAGTTGAAGGATATTTGCTATCGTGATCCACCGACAACGCCTGGCAACATGAGTCAGCGCATTGTCAATGCACGTGCGAACATTACCGGAGGCAAACTACTCGCTGTTGAGAGGAATGTAGTTACACGTATTGCCAAATGTATTGAGGTTGACGGACATCATTTTGAGTATTTATTGCATTAATGTGGTATTTACAGGTAATCACGCTGTAAAAGCATGCGTTCTCAGAAATGATGAGTTTACAAAGGTACATGTATCACATTGGAACAACCGAAATAAAATATTCAAACGTACCTACGTTCTGTATTCTAATTTAAAAAACCTACCTGTTACCAGCTGTTCGTCTAAAATTGTGAGTCATATGTTTGTGTCCATTATAGCGGCATCTATCACCAAGCGAAAAATGTGGTCCAACTAATACATTCATATTTCTTTACGTACAACACGAATATGTCATAAAAAATGGGGGTTGCTATTTAAAAAAACGCAGTTGATATCCGTTTGACCTTTGGCAGCGCCATCTAGCGGGCCAACCATAACGCCATCTGGTTTCACCTTTCAAGCTAGACGAGTTTCGTTCTTTGCAGTTTTTTCGTTTGACGCTTATTTCGTGAGATATTTGGCCCGGTCATGATCAATGGACCACCCTGTATAAACGATCGTTCATTGCCTGCAGGTCTTTCCTGCGTTTGGGTACAACTTTCTGGTGTTGCGACTCCGTCAGCTCCTATTAGTTTATGGTGTGGAAATCAAGATATTTCTATAAGCATCCACATTTTCTTATGATCATCAAAATCTTCACGTTGGTAAGCAACGTCGGCGACTGCTGTCTCTTTAACAATGATCTAGTCGAGCGGCTTATGGGGGTCCGTTGCTTTACGATTAACGCACCAACAGACTCTTCGTATAATTATCCAGATCTGTACCTGAGACTTCTACATATCATACGAGTTATCGACGTCTGATACTACGACAAAACGTATGGTAGTAGTATTGTTAATTGTCTGCAGTGATCGACGCTGTGGTCGACACTGAATTTTTAGATTATGCCTAGAAAACAGACTTACAGGATACAACAAACTGTGCGTGCTTTATGTTGGAAAATGAGGGTTCACTATGAAAAGGTGAACGTCGATCGTTTGCGGGAACCACTGAGCAACCATTCGAAACAAGAGACGCTGTATGGTGGAGACCAACTATGCACCGTTGAATGGTGTTGGACTACCAGTGAAAGAGAACTGCTGTTGCATTCCTTCTTAATCCCGAAGAATTTCCGGCGGCAGACCTCTCTCCTTTTAAAGTACAAAAATCGAAATCGCAATGAAGTAAGTGTGTGAGTTGGGGCATATTAAAATTGTTGATAAACAGGTCAACAATGCCACTGTTTACTCGTTTTACAATGTAGGTTTCGAAGTAACTACACTTCTCTTGTAAGTTCTGTCTTAGGGCATCTTACTGTCTTGCTGTTCTTCGTATTTGGAAAGTATCTACCGTATTTAATTGAAGTTAGTAAAAAGTTCTTTACATCATAATAACAAATTTATTTGTAGAAATGTTTCAGAAATATCTTACATTAAATAATCTCTTTCTTATGGAATATTATCTGATTGATACTCATAAAACAAATGATCACTCATTAACATCCATTTTGTCCGGAAGGATTACAAAGCAGACTATTGTCTCGCTTATTTTATGTTTCCAAGGAATATTATAAGGAGATTAGATGAGCAGCAACTTAAAATGTTTCAGTTTGTACTCACGCGTAGACACTGTCAGAAACTTCACCGACACATGGTAGTCGATTAACAGGGTGGAACACTTGCAGCCAAGTCCCAGTCCTTACCTAATGGAATGAAAACAGAAATAAGATCTGTTAATAATTTTTCCAAAACAACGATAATTTATTTTACATATCATTACTGCAAAGTTAAGCTGAAAAGCAAATGCTTCATGTAATGTATATTAACTTGTTTCAACCATTCAACCACAGATTGAGAATTTAGTGCATAACTACTGGCCCTTAAAATTGCTACACCATGAAGATCACGCGCTACAGACGCGAAATTTAACCGACGGGAAGAAGATGCTATGATATGCAAATGATTAGCTTTTCAGAGCATTCACACAAGGTTGGCGCCGGTGGCGACACCTACAACGTGCTGACATGAGGAAAGTTTCCAACCGATTACTCATACACAAACAGCAGTTGACCGGTGTTGCCTGGTGAAACGTTGTTGTGATGCCTCGTGTAAGGAGGACAAACGCGTACCATCACGTTTCCGACTTTGATAAAGGTCGGATTGTAGCCTATCACGATTGGAGTTTATCGTATAGCGACATTGCTGCTCGCGTTGGTCGAGATCCAATGACTGTTAGCAGAATATACACTCCTGGAAATGGAGAAAAGAACACATTGACACCGGTGTGTCAGACCCACCATACTTGCTCCGGACACTGCGAGAGGGCTGTACAAGCAATGATCACACGCACGGCACAGCGGACACACCAGGAACCGCAGTGTTCGCCGTCGAATGGCGCTAGCTGCGCAGCATTTGTGCACCGCCGCCGTCAGTGTCAGCCAGTTTGCCGTGGCATACGGAGCTCCATCGCAGTCTTTAACACTGGTAGCATGCCGCGACAGCGTGGACGTGAACCGTATGTGCAGTTGACGGACTTTGAGCGAGGGCGTATAGTGGGCATGCGGGAGGCCGGGTGGACGTACCGCCGAATTGCTCAACACGTGGGGCGTGAGGTCTCCACAGTACATCGATGTTGTCGCCAGTGGTCGGCGGAAGGTGCACGTGCCCGTCGACCTGGGACCGGACCGCAGCGACGCACGGATGCACGCCAAGACCGTAGGATCCTACGCAGTGCCGTAGGGGACCGCACCGCCACTTCCCAGCAAATTAGGGACACTGTTGCTCCTGGGGTATCGGCGAGGACCATTCGCAACCGTCTCCATGAAGCTGGGCTACGGTCCCGCACACCGTTAGGCCATCTTCCGCTCACGCCCCAACATCGTGCACCCCGCCTCCAGTGGTGTCGCGACAGGCGTGAATGGAGGGACGAATGGAGACGTGTCGTCTTCAGCGATGAGAGTCGCTTCTGCCTTGGTGCCAACGATGGTCGTATGCGTGTTTGGCGCCGTGCAGGTGAGCGCCACAATCAGGACTGCATACGACCGAGGCACACAGGGCCAATACCCGCCATCATGGTGTGGGGAGCGATCTCCTACACTGGCCGTACACCACTGGTGATCGTCGAGGTGACACTGAATAGTGCACGGTACATCCAAACCGTCATCGAACCCATCGTTCTACCATTCCTAGACCGGCAAGGGAACTTGCTGTTCCAACAGGACAATGCACGTCCGCATGTATCCCGTGCCACCCAACGTGCTCCAGAAGGTGTAAGTCAACTACCCTGGCCAGCAAGATCTCCGGATCTGTCCCCCATTGAGCATGTTTGGGACTGGATGAAGCGCCGTCTCACGCGGTCTGCGCGTCCAGCACGAACGCTGGTCCAACTGAGGCGCCAGGTGGAAATTGCATGGCAAGCCGTTCCACAGGACTACATCCAGCATCTCTACGATCGTCTCCATGGGAGAATAGCAGCGAAAGGTGGATATACACTGTACTAGTGCCGACATTGTGCATGCTCTGTTGCCTGTGTCTACGTGCCTGTGGTTCTGTCAGTGTGATCATGTTATGTATCTGACCCCAGGAATGTGTCAATAAAGTTTCCCCTTCCTGGGACAATGAATTCACGGTGTTCTTATTTCAATTTCCAGGAGTGTAGAATCGGTGGGTTCAGGTGGATAATACCGAACACCGTGCTGGATCCCAACGGCCTCGTAATACTAACAGTCGAGGTGACTTGCATCTTACCCTCATGGCTGTAACGGATCGTGCAGCCACGTCTCGATCCCTGAGTCAACAGATGGGGACGTTTGCAAGACAACAACGATCTGCACGAACAGTTCGACGACGTTTGCAGCAGCATGGACTATCAGCTCGGAGACCATGGCTACAGTTACCCTTGACGCTGCATCACAGACAGGAGCGCCTGTGGTGGTGTACTCAATGACGACCCGGGTGCACGAATGGCAAAACGTCATTTTTTCGGATGAATCCAGGTTCTGTTTGCAGCATCATGATGGTCGCATCTATGTTTGGCGACATCGCGGTGAACGCATATTGGAAGCGTGTATTCGTCATCGCCATACTGGCGTATCACCCGGCGTGATGGTACGGGGTGCCATTGGTTACAAGACTCGGTCACCTCTTGTTCGCATTGACGGCACTGTGAACAGTGGACGTTACAATCCAGATGTGTTACGACCCGTGGCTCTACCCTTCATTCGATCCCTGTGAAACTCTACAGTTCAGCAGGATAATGCACGACCGCATGTTGCAGGTCCTGTACGGGCCATTCTGGATGCAGAAAATGTTCGACTGCTGCCCTGGCCAGCAGATTCTCCAGATCTCTCACTAATTGAAAACGTCTGGTCAATGGTGGCCGAGCAGCTGGCTCGTCACAGTACGCCAGTCACTACTCCTGATGAACTGTGGTATCGTATGAAGCTGCATGGGCGGCTGTACCTGTACACGCCATGCAAACTCTGTTTGACTCAATAGAAATGTAGGCTGTCATACCAGAAAAGATCAAAGTCAGTGGATAACGAAAAACACACCAACATTAAGCAGTAGAGCCAAAGAATTATGTTCTTCTTTATAGTGTTAGACCTGCTCTCTACGTAACTGACATTACTATAAGGAATCCTGACAATTTAAAATAATAGCAGGTGGGAACCAGAAACTTGGATTTGTGTTACCTGATAACGTTTCACGGCCCGACTTAGTTCTTCAGTTTGATAGTACATCTGTCCTCCTCAAGCAAACTCTAAAGACCCTGTAGAGGTACCTTCCCGGACTAATACTTCAGGAACTTGGCTGCGGCTCATAATGACGGAGTCGCACCATGGGATTTCTCTTTGAAATAAATATTTCTCCTGGCACCGTACGGATTTTTTTTTTTTTTTTTTTTTTTTTGGTCATCAGTCTACTGACTGGTTTGATGCGGCCCGCCACGAATTCCTTTCCTGTGCTAACCTCTTCATCTCAGAGTAGCACTTGCAACCTACGTCCTCAATTATTTGCTTGACGTATTCCGATCTCTGTCTTCCTCTACAGTTTTTGCCCTCTACAGCTCCCTCTAGTACCATGGAAGTCATTCCCTCATGCCTAAGCAGATGTCCTATCATCCTGTCCCTTCTCCTTATCAGTGTTTTCCACATACTCCTTTCCTCTCCGATTCTGCGTAGAACCTCCTCATTCCTTACCTTATCAGTCCACCTAATTTTCAACATTCGTCTATAGCACCACATCTCAAATGCTTCGATTCTCTTCTGTTCCGGTTTTCCCACAGTCCATGTTTCACTACCATACAATGCAGTACTCCAGACGTACATCATAAGAAATTTCTTCCTCAAATTAAGGCCGGTATTTAATATTAGTAGACTTCTCTTGGCCAGAAATGCCTTTTTTGCCATAGCGTGTCTGCTTTTGATGTCCTCCTTGCTCCGTCCGTCATTGGTTATTTTACTGCCTAGGTAGCAGAATTCCTTAACTTCATTCACTTCGTGACCATCAATCCTGATGTTAAGTTTCTCGCTGTTCTCATTTCTACTACTTCTCATTACCTTCGTCTTTCTCCGATTTACTCTCAAAACATACTGTGTACTCATTAGACTGTTCATTCCGTTCAGCAGATCATTTAATTCTTCTTCACTTTCACTCAGGATAGCAATGTCATCAGCGAATCGTATCACTGTTATCCTTTCACCTTGTATTTTAATTCCATTCCCGAACCTTTCTTTTATTTCCATCATTGCTTCCTCGATGTACAGATTGAAGAGTAGGGGCGAAAGGCTACAGCCTTGTCTTACACCCTTCTTAATAGGAGCACGTACGGATACTGCACTGTTAAACTTTCCAGTTGCCCTGTATAGCGCAATCAGGCAGTTTGGTTGGCAAGGGCGTTGTCCTCTAAAGACCTCGGTCAGACGTGACACAAATGTTTGCTTTGTTAGGACATTTCTGATAGTGTACACTTCGTTTCTCATCCAGATTAATCCCGTGCGGATAGGTGTGAATTCCTTTTTCTCAATTACTGTATTTGTAATTAGTTTCTGCGACCATGGTAGGGATTAAGGATTGTGATGTCACAGTTTTGTATTCCAGATATCGATGATTGTTTTTGTATCTACTCCAGGGGCTTTTTGTAATTTATTTCTATTATTGATTATGTAATTCTTATTATTCGTCAGGCCCTTATTAAAAGCACGGATATTTATGAATGCTAAATTTACTTTAGTGTGAACTGACTAGAATCTAATTCGCTATGACTTGCGAACGTAAACGAGGGCTTATAACACAATAATGGCTGCACTGGTGGTACATGAAACAGAGACGTTGAGTGTCAAAGAGGAATGTGATTGGAAACTTCCAGAGAAATTAATAGATTTAGAACAAGACATTAACAAAGTACTGCAGCACCAACAAATCACAATCGTGTTGCTCAAAAGAGCTGACTGTATTATACTTAAAAAACATTATTCATGTAGCACAGTGATTCCAAAATACGTTAATGTCAGATAAATGAAGTTAAGCTATCAAAAATTTGATGTAAAATTCTAGATAATGTTCTGCGAACTCTGCGAAATAGGGATAGCTGGAGACGAAGACACAAAAGACCGTTATGTGGAACAGTAAAGTAACCGAAAGCTTTTCACGAAACTGAAGGAGACAAAATCTTTACAATGAGGCCGTGTTCCTTCTATGCAAAGCAACTTGAAGCTAAACCCGAGATTGTGGGAAGGCCGAAAGAAACACTTGAGCCCAGCAGACCTCTGAAGCGATTGGTGAATGAAACTGCGAAGGAACCACGATAACACAGGTCTAAAATAACTGGAAGCAAAAAGCCCATGTCTTCAGTTCAGGGAAGCAGAACGTGAAACCGTCTCAAGACCTTCTAGTGAAGTAAGAAATCAGTCCACTAAGGATTATTTCCTTTGGGTCTTCTTTCCCTCGAGTTCTGCTTATCTTACAAAGTTCAAATGTAAAAAAGTAGGAAGAAGTCAATATCTTGGACATATTTCAATATCAGAGCGTTAAAATATATTACTTCGAAATGTAGGTTTCATATAGTGTGTATAGATATAGTAGTAAAAATGAGATTAGGGAAAAACTTAACATCAGAAAGAAGACCACGAAATGAAGTAAGCTAAGGAATGCAGCTACCTTGAAAGGAAAATAAAATTTGGCGGTAGAAACAAGGAAGACATGAAAAGCAGACTGGCACACGCAAAGAGGGTATTTGAAGCTAAGCAAATGCTGCCTGCATCAAACATCGGTCTTAACCTGGGGTGTAAATTTCTGAGCATTTCCTTTAGGAGCACAGCACTATACGGTAGTGAATCGTGAACTGAGGGAAAACTGGGAAAGAAAGGAATCGAACCGTTTCAAATGTGATACTACAGAACGATGTTGAGAATTGGATGGGCGGATATGCAATGAGGTGATTCTTCACAGAATCGCCGAAGAAAGGAACGTACGCAATGCGTTTGATACAGTTCCCCACAGTCGTTTAATGGAGTAAGAGCATATGGACTATCAGACCAATTGTGTGATTCAAGAGGCAGCACGCCATTCTCAATGGAGAGAAGTCTTCCGAAGAAAGAGTGATTTCAGGTGTACCACAGGGGAATGTCGTAGGACCGTTGCTATTCACAGTATATATAAATGACCTTGTGGACAACATCGGAAGTTCACTGAGGCTTTTTGCGGATTATGCTGTAGTATATCGAGAGGTAGAAACAACGGAAAATTGTACTGAAATGCAAGAGGATCTGCAACGAATTGACAGATGATGCAGGGAATGGCAACTGAATCTCAATGTAGACAAGTGTAATGTGCTGCGAATACATAGAATGGAAGATCCTTTATTATTTAGCTGCAATATAGCAGGTCAGCAACTGGAAGCAGTTAATTCCATAAATTATCTGGGAGTAGGCATTAGAAGTGATTAAAATGGAATGACCATATACAGTTAATCGTCGGTAAAGCAGATGCCTAAGATTCATTGGAAGAATCCTAAGGAAATGCAGTCCGAAAACAAAGGAAGTAAGTTACAGTACACTCGTTCGTCAACTACTTGAATACTGCTCACCGGTGTGTGATCCGTACCAGATAGGGTTGATGGAAGAGATAGAGAAGATCCAACGGAGAGCAGCACGCTTCGTTACAGGATCATTTAGTAATCGCGAAAGCATTACGAAGATGATAGATAAACTCCAGTGGAAGACTCTGCAAGAGAGACGCTCAGTATCTCGGTACGGGCTTTTGTTGAAGTTTCGAGAACGTACCTTCACCGAGGAGTCAAGCAGTATATTGCTCCCTCCTACGTATATCTCGCGAAGAGACCACGAGGATAAAATCAGAGAGATTAGAGCCCACACAGAGGCATACCGACAATCTTTCTTTCCACGAAGAACAAGAGACTGGAATAGAAGGGAGAACCGATAGAGGTGCTCAAAGTACCCTTCACCACACACCCTCATGTGGCTTGCGGAGTGTGGATGTGGCAGATTGATAGAAGGTCAGGGAGTAACTTCCATGATACAGGAGAAAGCTGTAGAGGATAAAAACTGTAGGGGAATAATGGCATTGGAATACGTCCGACAACGAATGCAGGGTGCAAGAGCTACCCCGAAATGAAGAGGCTGGCACAAGAGAGGGATTAGTAATAGGCTGCAGTCAGAGGACTGATGAAGAATCTTTAACAACCAATAGGACGTTTCCCGTCACTGTATTGCAAGATATCGTGCCAATAACGTCGATGTGCAGTAGAATTTTAGAACATATATTGTGTTCGAACATAATGAATTACCTCGAAGAAAACGGTCTATTGACACACAGTCAGAATGGGTTTAGAAAACATCGTTCTGGTGAAACACAACTAGCTCTTTATTTAGATGAAGTGCTGAGTGCTATTGACAAGGGATTTCAGATCGATTCCGTATTTCTGTATTTCCGGAAGGCTTTTGACACTGGTCTTGGGTGGCGTTCTCGCTTCCCGCGCACGGAGTCCCGGGTTCGATTCCCGGCGGGGTCAGGGATTTTCTCGGCCTCGAGATGACTGGGTGTTGTGTGTCTTTCATCCTCATTCACTCGAAAGTCGCCGTAGTGGCGTTAAAGAACTTGTGGAGCGGCGGCCGAACCGCCCCGCGAGGGGTCTCCTGGCCACGCTCATTGTCATTACTGTACCACACAAGCGACTCGTAGTGAAATTGCGTGCTTATGGCATATCGTCTCAGGTATGTGACTGGATCTGTGATTTCCTGTCAGAGAGGTCACAGTTCATTGTAATTGACGGAAAGTCATCGAGTAAAGCAGAAGTGATTTCTGGCGTTCCCCAAGGTAGTGCTATAGGCCCTTTGCTCTTCCTTATCTATATAAACGATTTGCGAGACAATCTGAGCAGCCGTCTTAGGTTGTTTGCAGATGACACTGTCGTTTATCGACTAATAAAGTCATCAGAGGATGAAAACAAACTGCAAAACGATTTAGAAGAAACATCGGAATGGTGCGAAAAGTGACAGTTGACCTTAAATAACGAAAAGTGTGAGGTCATCCATATGAGTGCTGAAAGGAACGCGTTAAACTTCGGTTACACGATAAATCAGTCTAATCTAAAAGCCTCAAATTCAACTAAATAGCTAGGTATTACAATTACGAACAATTTAAATTGGAAGGAACACATAGAAAATTGTTGGGGGGAAGGCTAACCAAAAACTACGTTTTATTGGCAGGACACTCAGAAAATGTAACAGACCTACTAAGGAGACTGCCTACATTACGCTTGTCCGTCCTCTTTTAAAATACTGTTGCGCGGTGTGGGATCCTTACCAGATAGGACTTACTGAGTACATCGAAAAAGTTCAAAGAATGGCAGCACGTTTGGTATTATCGCCAAATATGGGAGAGAGTGTCACAGAAATGATACAGGATTTGGGATGGACATCCTTAAAAGAAAGGCGTTTCTCGTTGCGACGGAATCTTCTCACGAAATTCCCGTCACCAACTTTCTCTTCCGAATGCGAAAATATTTTGTTGACACCGACCTACATAGGGCGGAAGGATCATCACGACAAAATAGGGGAAATAAGAGGTCGTGCGGAAAGACATAGGTGTTCATTCTTTCAGCGCGATATATGAGATTGGAATAATAGAGAATTGTGAAGGTGGTTCGATGAACCCTCTGCCAGGCACTTAAATGTGATTCGCAGAGTATCGATGTAAATGTAGATGTAGAATAATGGCACAATTCTGAAGGATCCTCAATGTGCTGGTGTTGGGAAATAGCAAATGTTGATAATACATAAATTATAATATTAAAATGCACCAAAAATTAGCTGAACTGAAAACGATAAAGTCGAGTACGGCGTCTCGCAAGTAGTGCTCGTGACGTAGAGCGCCGTCATGAGCCTCACGCGCCACGTTCCTTTCCACGAAGCAAAATTGTGACGTGTTATTGAGTGTTTCACGGTAGGGGATGCTGTGAAACTTGAAAATTCCACGCTGTGACGTCACGAAACGAGCAACCAGCTCCTCGTCCACGTCCCGTGTGAGGACGACTTCGCGACACGTGTAAGTAGACTGGCCGCCCTTCTGGGCTGCTGGCGCAAGGCGCACGCAGCGGCGGGCTGCGCCGCGCTGCTTGCTCGTGACGTGTCACTAATTAGCTGCGCCCCCCCTCTCTCTCTCTCTCTCTCCTCTCGCCTCTCGCCTCTACAGCAACCAGAACCCTCGCATCCCGGCGCCAGCCACTTAATTTGGGCGCAGGAAATTGTAAGATAACGGAGCCGCGCTGGCTGGGGGTGGAAGGCGAGAACGGGAACCGGTCGAAACAACGCGGCCGGGCCGGAGAGGAGGAGTAGCGCCCTGATGGATGCTCGCCACCGACAACAACAGTTGCGGCCCGGGCCTCCACCCCGGCCAACCCTTGCTTCTCGCCACGCGGAAACCCTCCCTGGCCTCAAATTTTCTCGCCGGCTCCCCGCAAATTTGGGGTAAATTAAAAACTTAATTTTAATCGCGAGATAGGCAGCCGATAATGCGCAGTAGGACGGGGCCCGCTGGCTCACCCTCGACGAGAGGTGGCCCGCCTGCGAGGGAGTCCTTCATTAAAAGCGCGTTAGCGAGCCGAGCCGAGCCGAGCCAAGCCCAGACCCCGCCGGTCGGGAGCGCTTTGTGGGCCTCTTTAGCCACAACTGATCAACCGCGCTTCCCGTAGTTTTTCTCGCCTTTGCGAGAGGGACGCCGCCTTCGCTAAACACTCTCTTAAAAAGACTTCTATAACGCAAGTTTGATAGCGCTCCACAGCACGATTTGAAAGTGTTTGTGATAAATTAACGAATTTAGAGTATACGGCCATCAATTTGTCCTTGACGTTTTAATATCCGCGACCAACAAATAAGAACATCGAACTTTTCCTTCTGAAAGGAATATTACTTGCACTTCCTGCTAAGCACTACGTATTGGATGGTGCGTGTTGGTCACTTTGAGAGGTTCCATGCCCTCTTTTGCATGTCTCCTCTCATTTTCATCAATTTATTAATGTTCTATGCCATTGCACGGTAGTAACAGACCGAATAAGGTTATTGTAATGAGTGTATTTGTACTGATAGCTCAAATATACTTTTCACTTGATTCCTAAACATGTTGTTTTACTTCCCTGGGTGGCCTGTGCGAGTCGAGAATCTGAGGACGCGGCAGACTGCGTTTCCGGTTGGGGGCTGCAATTCCCTGAATTCTGAGGAGTTCGTACAATAGGCTTAAGCGCCTGGAGGAACGACTGACGTCGGTCGAGTTTCGCCTGCGGGCAGGGCAAAACGACCTGCGAGACGTCTGAGTGTCGCTGCAGTTTATGTGTTTACCATTCCGGCGCGTCCAGAACGAAAATTCCTGGCACCGACTAACTGCATTGTCCTCTTGATGCTGAGAATACCTGTGGACTGTGTCCTGCTGGGTGCGACCGTCTGGTGCCGGATGGCCGGTGGTCTAGGCAGTTTGTTTTCGTAGCTGGTCAAACGGCAAGTTCAGAGCCCTCAGGCATGTTCGGTCAACTTAAATCGAGGCTAGTTGACGTTATAAAGCCCTGCTCGAAATTGGAGGGAACGGTCGCTATTGGCGCGAATGATGTTCTGAGACAGTGTGGGGGAATTTTGGAATCAGAACTGAATGCTGATTCTCAGTTTTTCGAGGAGAGGAGGGAGTAGAGCAATGTTGGCTTCGCTCTTGCGTTGCGCGGGCAGTGGATTCGGGGTCTGATCTTCCTCAGAGTCGGACGGCCTTGCGACTTGGTCGCTCGTTTTCGGAGCAACTTAGAATTCTCGGACAGCCTTCGCGGCCAGGGGTTGACACAGAGTTGCTGCACGGCAGAAGTCGGCGCCTACATCATCAGGATGCTGCCTACCGACGACGTGCTGCAGATTTCAGTACTGGTACAGTATTTTGCCGCTCCGGCATTGTAGGACCTTATCAATTTTATAAAAAAAAAAAGGTTCAAATGGCTCTGAGCACTATGCGACTTAACTTCTGAGGTCATCAGCCGCCTAGAACTTAGAACTACTTAAACCTAACTAAGGACATCACACACATCCATGCCCGAGGCAGGATTCGAACCTGCGACCGTAGCGGTCGCTCGGTTCCAGACTGTAGCGCCTAGAACCCCACGGCCACTCCGGCCGGCTATCAATTTTATACTGAATCCCTCAGCAGCATGGGCATTCGCTTTGCTACAAGTCCAACTTGCTTGTTTCTCCATGTCACCCCATTTGAGCGATACTGCTATATAATCGGGAGATTAATATGTGATTCATTAGGACCTCCAGTCACTATCGTCAGTCTATTGGATCACAGAGAGTAGGAACCCCTTGTTCTCGAGCCAACTCTTATTCTCATAATATTTCAGTATACTTTATCCCTTAAACTACTGTGTGTGTCAACAATCACGTGCATTTATGTTCTGATATATAATAAATCTCATTATAATATTTAATTCACATATCATTTCTTAGATATAAGCAGAATCCCATTTCCTGTTGTTTGTTATGGTAAAGTTATCTTTTTTGAGTACATTACGATTTTTATTAAATTATTGTGAGTGTGCACTCCTTATTTTACCAACTAGCAGGGTCCACGATCATTTCCTTCCGTTACCGTTGTCCGCATAATTAATTAGGTGGTAGATTAGGAGGAGGTCGAGTGCATGTCTCTTTCTCATGCAAAATTCGTCTCACCTTATTTAATTAGATTAAATTCCATTAATGTACGTGTGCAATGAGAACGTTAATGGTCTCATTAAGCGTACATATGGGTCCAAATTTATCTTATTCTCGTGATCCCCCCGTTATACTTGGGTAAACACAACAGTAGTGTTTGTATCGTCTAGTGCCATTATAAGTCCTATAAGTATATCGAGGCAGTATTTTGAAACTGACACCTTTCTTCAAACGATTGCACTTTAATTTACCTTTGTGTCCCAGTTGCACTTTCTTTGCAAGCGTAATGCACGATTATTAAGAATTTTTTCCACATCTGCTGTTACACTTGACTCACAACGAGTACAAACATCTGTGCAGTACTCTGGAATATATCGTACTATCGGCTTAACAGATATATTGCAATATTCTTGAATACTCCAACAATCCTGTGCCTTTCTATTTCACAAAGTCCTATACGTTTACTGAACTTTAGTTCGGCTTCTTGGTTGTTGTTCATAAAAACTTAGGTTAGTCCTGAAGTTTGTACAATTAATCAACCATTTCCTTTTCTAATGTCTTCAGTCCGTTTTTTCGCTATTTACGTATTTTTTGTTTTATTTTGTTACTCCTTTCGATCACTTCCCACAGACTGACGATACAAATTAACTGCAGCTGACTGCCTGTAAACAAAACATAAAATCGTTTTAAAAGGGACACATAGTGATCGCATGGGTAGAGCCACGGGTCGGAACACATCTGAAATGTAACGTCCACTGTTTAAAGTGCCGTCAGTGCGAACAAGAGGTGACCGAGACGTGTAACCAATGGCACCCCATACCATCACGCCGGGTGATAAGCCAGTATGGCGATGACGAATACACGCTTCCGATGTGCGTTCACAGCGATGTCGCCAAACACGGATGCGACCATCATGATGCTGTAAACAGAACCTGGATTCATCCGAAAAAGTGACGTTTTGCCATTCGTGCACCCAGGTTCGTCGTTGAGTAAACCATCGTAGGTGTTCCCGTCTGAGATGCAGCGTCAAGAGTAACCGCAGCCATGGTCTCCGAGCTGATAGTCCACGCCGCTGCAAACGTCGTCGAACTGTTCGTGTTGTTGTCTAGCAAACGTCCCCATCAGTTGACTCAGGGATCGAGACGTGGCTGAACGATTCGTTACAGCCATGCGGATAAGATGCCTGTCATCTCGATTGCTAGTGATACGAGGCCGTTGGGATCCTGCACGGTGTTCCGTATTACCCTCCTGAACCCACCGATTCCATATTCTGCTAACAGTCATTGGATCTCGACCGACGCGAGCAGCAATGTCACGATACGATAAACCGCAAATCCCGATAGGCTACAATCCGACCTTTATCAAAGTCGGAAACGTGATGGTACGCATTCCTCCTCCTTACACGATGGAACACAACAACGTTTCACCAGGCAACGCCGGTCAACTGTTGTTTGTGTATGAGAAATCTGATGGGAATTTTCCTCACGGCAGCACGTTGTAGGTGTCGCCACCGGCGCCAACCTTGTGTGAATGCTCTGAAAACCTAATCATTTGCATACCACAGCATCTTCTTCCTGTCGGTTAAATTTCGCGTCTGTAGCACGTCAACTTCGTTGTGTGGCAATTTTAATGGCCAGTATTGTAGATACACTGAAAGACGTGCACTTCATTGTCAGTCACTATACACATCTTTCATATTTTATTCTTCTTGTGACGAAACTATTTTCCATCAGCCTCTTGTAATTGCAGTTGAATGCCTATTTGGGTAAATAAGTATTATATTAACATCACGCAGATTGATGAGAGAGGATGAGTGCAGGATATTTTTCTTTACTGTGCAGACAATTCAGCAGATTCCCTGTAGCCATGATGGCTTCGCGGTTGTTCTAAGGGGTGCAAATGAGACCAGTTTGAGTGCTACTTGGTGGACAAAGTAGTCCCTCTTCTTCGTTTGTCAAGCCATCATACAATCTCTGAAATTGCATTTCTCACTCTCTTTTAATGCCACAAAGTAGACCCCCTGGGAAGTCCGGGCCTTCAGATTGTTCGATGTAGGAGAGCGCCAATGCGCGATACCTGGCACTCAGAGCTCCCTTCTGGATACAAGTAATCTTCAGGTAGTGCTAATTTGTTGCTGGAGGTGCGACGTCGATGTCCCGTATCGGTAATATTGTTTTTTGTGGACTTCAGTTTCGTTGGGTACGATCGTGTGAATGGGTTAGGAAATCCTTCATTTAGAGCGCGTTCGTATTTTTTTGTGTTTATCCCGTAAATCTAAGAAATTCTTTGTCATTCTAGATTTGGTATCCAACCTCTGTTCGTTAGACGCCAGAAGTCGGTTGCACGTCATACCGCGTTCTTTCTCTGTTTTTTTTTCTTCGTGACATTATGATTCGTTAAACTGAACTGCAACCTTTGTGAAATGGACTTGATCCCTTTTGCTAGGCCACGTGACCACGTGACGAGCAGCTGGTCTTACGTTCCATGGCAAGGGTTCATATCCGTGGTAATTTCATCCTCTTTTCTCAGTCTAAAGTTATTATCATGGAAAGTTATTATTATCGTTAGACTAGATTACTGGGCGGGAGACCACTTCTTATCCTAGAGCTCAGCACTTTTTCTATTTAATTTACAGTAGTGGCGCCGGTTGTTGTGGCCGAGCGTTTCTAGGCACTTCAGTCCGGAACCGCACTGCTGCTACGGTCGCAGGTTCGCATCCTGCCTCGGGGATGGATGTGTGTGATGTCCTTAGGTTAGTTAGGTTTAAGTAGTTCTAAGTTCTAGGGGACTAATGGCCTCAGACGTTGAGTCCCATAGTGCTCAGAGCCATTTGAACCAAGTTGTTACCGTGCTACCGCCACTACTGCTCAGATGATTCAAATGGCTCTGAGCACTGTGGGACTTAACTTCTGCCCGCATCTCGTGGTCGTGCGCTAGCGTTCTCGCTTCCCACGCTCGGGTTCCCGGGTTCGATTCCCGGCGGGGTCAGGGATTTTCTCTGCCTCGTGATGGCTGGGTGTTGTGTGCTGTCCTTAGGTTAGTTAGGTTTAAGTAGTTCTAAGTTCTAGGGGACTGATGACCATAGCTGTTAAGTCCCATAGTGCTCAGAGCCAACTTAACTTCTGAGGTTATCAGTCCCCTAGAACTTAGAACTACTTAAACCTAACTAACCTAAGGACGTCACACACACCCATGCCCGAGGCAGGATTCGAGTGGTTCCAGACGGTAGCGCCTAGAGCCACTCGGCCACCCCGGCCGACGCAATTAATTAAACAATGCATTATGTGGGTGGTGTCCGTAACGTCAGGCGGATTTTATGTCCTGGCCCATGTTGGTTTACGCATGTCCGTTATGGCCAACGTGCTTACGGTACTCCTAATTGCCAGATCATATATCTTCCCCCTCAGAGCAAGACTGCAAGCCATGAATAAAATTACATTCCATGTGATGTAAGTAGAATGCCTTTTTCTGAATAGACTGAATATGGGGTTAACAGTTATCGGTACTGAGTTGGGAACATTTTTACAGGCGCATGTGACCAATATACTAAACCCACAACGCTTTGAGTATTCGGGTTGTATAATACAAGATCTTTCATCAGTTCCCATATTTATGAGGAAGATAAGTCACCCCTTTTTAACACGTACAACAGAAAATTATATGCCACACTGAAAATTATCGCCGGGCGCTGTCTCCGCTGCGTACCCATATCAACGACAGCACAGCATTTACACAGTGAATATTGGAAACGAAAAAATTACGGTTCGAAATAACTTAGAAAATTTAGTTTCTCACAAAACACCCTTCATTTTTTAAAGATTTAAGTTCGTAATAAATTATTTCTGATAAATCAAGAATAATCCTGTGTACAATACTTGCCGGATGGATGAACTTATCTCAGTATTTGTAATTTAATTGTCTTGTCATTGTAACAACATAAAGTGAATAATTTCAACCCATGAGAAGTGTGTTACTGTAAGTCATTAGCTTTCGACTGGTTTGACGCTGTCCATCAATTTTCCTGTTTTATAGTAGCCTCTACATTTCTCTAGTACATCTACACGCCATGGCATCTATAAAAAGTTTGGCAAATTCTTGTCTGTATCTGTGTGTATTATTATGTTTTTCCTTCGATGCTTCTTCCATTTTCAAGTTTAGTACTACTGGATATTGTAGCAGATGTACCATAAGCTCTTCTTCTGCTAAGGGTCTTACACAGGACTTCCATCCTAACCTACTTCACTTAGCAGCTCTGCTTTCCGTACTTTACCTGTACATTTCATTTTAACCTAATGCATCTACTTTCCTCTCCTCCCTATTTCCAATGGTCCACATTCTACTTCTATAGAATTATATCTCCAGACCGACATTTTTAAGATCTTCATCTTTAGTTTAATAGCAATAAGTAATACCAATAGAGCTCTTTTACTGAAGAAAGGCTTTTCTTACTTGTGTCAGTTTACTTCTGATGTCTTCCTTGCTTCGGCCATTCCGTGTGATCTTGTTGCATGAGATGAGAATTCTTTCGCTTTTTTCATTACCGTTTTGTTCCCAGTGAAAGTTTGTCTCCGTTTATTTAACTTTAACCTTGGATTTCATATGAAATTATCATCCCGCTTTTATGCCCTGATTTGTTACGCCTTTATATTAAAAGTGACACACATGTAAGTAAACGTAATGTGCAATGAGTAAAGTTTCGGAGTGGCAAGGACTTCCGCAAAACGTAACGAAAGGAGAAGGATTTAACCATAGTTAACCAAGACAAAACCGAAAATTAGTCCTCACTGCAGACATCATGCATCTGCTGACTGTGAGTGTAAAGAAACTGTATTTTATATGCATAGTCTGTACAAGACAAACGTTTTACCATGTATGTCCTACATAACCTAATAATCGCAATGAAACCCTCAGGTTATGTGGTAGCAGAAATTGTCTCGATGACTTCGTCCCCACCAGCAGTGTCTCGAAGTTAAAGTGACACAGATTTACCTATATTGCTGACAATTCTTGAATCATATAATTGTGAGAACTGCTTAATAAAGTGTGCTTTACCCAATCTTTAAATATAATTAAAATGAATGGGATACGAGAATGTAGTTATTGAGTGGAAGTAAGCATTACAACAAATAACAAAGAGGAGCATAATAAATTCATAAGAAACAACATAATGAGCGAAGTTCATACATGGGGTAAGATGGTTCATCGATAAGTAGATAGTTCCTGTGACTTAGTATGGGTAGAGGTCATTCTTGATAATCGAAAGAAAGTAGTAATTGGATCCTTTTACTGAACTCCCAATTCAGATGATACAATCGCTGAAGAGTTCAAAGAAAACTTGAGTCTAATTTAAAAGACGTGCACTACACATTTACTTATAGATGGTGGTGACTTCAATTAATCCTCGCTATGTTGGCAAAAAAAACATGTTTGAATACGGAGACACGAATAAAATATTATCCGAAATTGTGCTAAGCCCATTGCCTGAAAGTTTGTTTTTCGAGGAACTATTTCATTAGAACACTCGAATAATAAACCGTTGTGAAAACATATTTGACTTCTTAGCAACGAATAATCCTGAGCTAATAACGAGTATCAAAACAGATACAGGGATTAGTGAACTCAAGGTTGTCGTAGCGAGACTGAATTCCATAATCCTCAAATCCACCAAAAATAAACGAAAGATCTGTTAGTTCAAAACAGCAGATAAGAAGTAGCTTGACGTCTTCCTGAGAGACAATGTAATCTCCCCTCCTTCCATACTAACAATGGAAGCGTAGCAAAGATGTGGCTTGAATTCAAAGAAATAATATGGACAGCAATTGAGAGATTTATACCAAATATCAACAAACGAAGGAGCTGATACCCCATGGTACGCAAAAAAGGGTCAGAACACGCAAAAAATGTCAGAACATTGTTGCAGAAACAACGAAAAAGGCATGCAAAATTTAGACGAACGAAAAATCCCAAACACCGTGTTCTTTTACATACGCTTAAAATTTAGCGCTGACTCCAATGCAATATGCTTATTACGATCTCCACACGGAAACTTCGTCTCGAAACCTGGCACAGATTCCAAAGAGATGCTGATCGTGTGTATAGTATACTAGCGACAAAACACGATCAATGCCTTCTCTGCGCGATAGTAATGGAAATACCATCGATGACAGAATTCAAATCAAGAACAGCTGCCAATATGTGTGCTTAGAAGTAGTGAAGCAAATCACTTAACAAAAGCAAGTATTCCGGTCCAAATTGTACGGAAATTTGATTCCTTTCAGAGTAAGCTGATGTAGTAGCTCGATAAACCGTACCTTAAGACTGAAATGTTGCACAGGTCACACCAATATTCGAGAAATACAGTAGTTGTAGTCCACTCAATTACCGTTCCATATTATTAACGTCGATATTTAGTAGGCTTTTGTAGCGTATATTGTGTTGGAACAATATGAATTACCTCGAAGAGAACGGTCTATTAACACACAGTCAACACGTATTTAGAAAACATCGTTCTTGTGAAACGCCACTTGCTCTTCATTCACACGATGTGTTGAGTACTATCGACAAGGGATTTAGGATTGCTTCCGTATTTCTAGATTTCCAGAAGGCTTTTGACACTGTACCTCACAAGCGTCTTGCAATCAAATTGCGTGCTTATGGAATATCGTTTCAGTTATGCTACTGGATTCGTGATATCCATCAGAGATCACAGGTCATGGTAATTGGCGGGAAGTCATAGAGTAAAACAGAAGTGATTTCTTGCGTTCCCCAAGGTAGTGTTGCAGGCCCTCTGCTGTTCCATTTCTATATAAACGATTTAGGAGGAAATCTGGCGAGCCATCATAGGTTGTTTGCAGATGATGCTGTCGTTCATTGTCTAATAAAGTTATCAGAAACGAAAACCATCTGCAAAAGACCCTACATAATGAAAAGTGTGAGGTCATCCATATGAATGCTAAAAGGAATCCCTTAAATTTCGGTTACTAGATAAATTAATCAAATCTTAAGGCCATAAATACAACTAAATGCCTAGTAATTACAATTACGAACAACTTAAATTGGAAGGGGTACATAGAAAACGTTGTGAGGAAGGCGAACCAAAGACTGTGTTATACTACTTACAAATGCGACAGATCTACTAATGAGACTGCCTATACTATATTTGCCCATCCTCTTTTGAAGTACTGCTGTACAGTGTAGGATCCTTGCCACATAGGATCAACGGCATACATCACGAAAGGACAAGAAAGGACAGCACATTTTAGATTATCGGGAAATGGGGGAGAGAGTGTCATGGACATGACACAGTATTTGGTGTGGATATCATTTAAACAAAGACATTTCTCGTTGCGATGGGATCATCTCACAAAATTTCAATCACCAACATTTTCCTCCGAATGCGAAAACATTTTGTTGATTGGCCTATCTTGGGAGGAACGTTCATTACAAAAAATAAGGGAAATCAAATCTTACACAGAGAGATATTGGTATTTATTTTTCCCACACGCTGTTTTAGAGTGGAACATTAGAGAATTTGTGTGAAGGAGTAACTGAACCTGGGACTGGCTTAAATTGTTCAAGACGGCAGCACTCCCTGGGGGTTTCGCCACCTCTTCTCCACAGCGTGTAGATGTGGCAACATTGCACAGATGTCATCACCACCCCACTCCCTCTCCCTTCTCCCACCTCCCCTCCCCCACTCCCTCCCCTCCCCCACTCCCTCTCCCTTCCACCACTTCCCCCTCCCTCTGCCACTTATGAACTGGCAGGACAAAGACAGGGTCTGTGCTGAGCTGCTGGAGAAAGAGGATGTATGGATTGTCGTTGGGCTATCCCCCCTCCTACACTTATGAATTGGTAGGAAAGAGGCTAGAGAGGAAGGATGTAAGGTACTTATTTATTGGTGGGAAATTTGTTCAGTTAACAAGATGGTGGTTTTGGACACAGAGGAGTTCAGTAAATGTATTATCTGTAAGCATACAGCCGAGGACTACGTTCGTAGCCTCCTACATGAGGAATGGAAGGACCTCATAATGGATGAGTGTATGAGGAATAACTTATAGCAAATAATGGTAATGCAGCAGGATGGACTGAGGAGTTCAGTGAGTGTATTATCTGTAAGCATACAGCTGAGGACTATGTTCATAGCCTCCTACATGAGGAATGGAAGGACCTCATAATGGATGAGTGTATGAGTGGGGGGAATAACTTTTAGCAATTAATGGTGATGCAGCAGGATGAACTGAGGATGCATTTCACAGCTCATGAAGACTACTACCTATCCTGAAACTATTGTGTTTTTGAAATCGCTGGTCAGTCCACAGTCCAGAATTAAAGAAACGCAGGTGCTCGACTTGGTATAGGGGGATCGACTGAAAACGTCTGAAACGCGTTTTGTTCCCCTTTCTGATCACATGTGCAAGTATATGTTCACCTTGCAGTGTGTCCTAGTACCCAATACCACTCGAAATTGGCGGAAATGTCCTAGCAGCTACTGGAAAAATTGCCTTCTACCGATGTGCAAGTGTACAGCTGCTGACGAATATACGAGAGTTGGAACTTAAATAGTGGCATCTATTTATTCACAACCGATACAAAAGAGTTATATGTTTGCACCTGTTACTGTCCTTCAAAGTAGTCACCAGCGTTGTGTAGAACCCGTTGCCAGCGATGTGGAAGGTGTAATATACCGTTAGCAGAGCCTGTTCTATTGATGGTGCGAATGGAGCGGTCTACTGCCTGTTGAAACTCTGGAACAGTTCTGACGCGAATGAAACGAAGTGATTCCTTCATCTTCGGAAACAAATCAAAGTAACAAGGACTTAAGTCCGGGCAGTATGGTGGATGGTACAGTACTTCCTAGTGCCATCGATCGAACAGAGCAGCCACAGCTTGCGCTGTATGCGCCCGCGTATTGTGCAAAATGATGGGTCGCAGGTGATGCTCCAAAAACGAACAGCAATAGTGTGCACTGACGTTGGCATTCGCTTCAGAACTGTTCCAGAGGTTCGACAGGTAGCAGACCGCTCCATTCGCATTACCAACAGAAGAGGCTCTGCTCACGGTATACTATGCCTTCAACATCACTGGCAACGGGTTCTACACAACGCTGGTGACTACTTTGATGGACAGTAATAGGTGCAAACACGTAACGCTTTTGTGTAATTTGTGAATAAATAGTTGCCACTGTTTAAGTTCCAACCCTAGTATGTAGTGAGAAGGGATAAAAATGGTTCAAATGGCTCGAGCACTATGGAAGTTAACTTCTGAGGTCATCAGTCCCCTAGAACTTAGAACTACTTAAACCTAACTAACCTAAAGACATCACACACATCCATGCCCGAGGCAGGATTCGAACCTGAGACCGTAGCGGTCGCGCGGTTCCAGACTGTAGCGCCTAGAACCGCTCGGCCATCCCAGCCGGCTGAGAAAGGATAGGGCAGCAGACTATGACTGATGTGTAGGAGGGCCATTGCACACTACAACAGCTAATGGAAAATGGTTCACTTCTCTAATTCTACATCGAAACTGTCATGAAAGAACCAGCGCTAGTAAATAACAGATCATATTCCAACACATGCACTGATAACAAAAATACCACTGTAAATACCAGACTACCACAAAATCCGAACTCAAAACATCTCGTCAGGGGAGAGTGCAGGCTGCTGCACGTGCTCTCACCTCTCCTCCCCCCTCCCAATAGGCAAAGTGTGGATACAGATAATGCAGCTTAGAACCAGACAACTCATATACCCTCTCCACCCTCCCTATTCTCCCCCCTCCCTATAGGCAGGGATACCGGTTATCCAGGCTTGTTCTAACATGACACTGATGGTACGCAATGAGATCCATCTGCTGCAATGATACACTGTTTCCAGTCTGCAGAAATCAGTCATAGAGGGACCAAAGACTCAAGAACAGGACACTTATGCAAAATGTTCAACGTTTTTCTCAAAAAGGCTGACCCCTCCTCCTCCTCCCCCCCCCACCTAGAACAATAGCGAAATACTTGACTATCCATCACTGATGGAGAACTGAACAGTCACCAGCAACATGCTTTTGAACGACCTGAATGTGCAGCACTTCCTGAAAGTGGTCCCAGCTGAGTAAAATCGGTTTCAGATACAGAAAGCATGGCCCGTGTGAATATGATAACAGGGATCTTAATACTACTCAGCTGTCTGTGCTCAGTTCTGTCCACTCTGCCCCCTGACAGGGGGAGAGCACAGTGTCTGCACTCGCTAGCCTCTGCCACTGCATGCAATTATAGCCCATCATTTCTCGCATTTATTATACTTCTTCACGTAAGCTGTCCAAAGGCTGTCTGTTATAAGTTTGCGAAACTCCACTGTACCAAATAAAAGCTTTGTGTGTGTATGTGTGTGTGTGTGTGTGTGTGTGTGTGTGTGTGTGTGTGTGTGTAAGAATGAGACATTCTGCTCGCCTCACAGAATGTTGTCTTTATCATTGTTATTTAGCAACATCTGCGTAAGAACAATGTTTTGTTTACGATGCTCTAGGTACATCTGTAGGTGGCTGGAGGAATTGTACACAAGTCACTTGCTCCTCGTGGAGTAATACACTGCGTGTGTGCCTAAAGTGTTGCCGTTCTTAACAACTCAGCTGCTCTAATGTTGGCTCATTTATTTGAAAAAAGTGACTTGGTAAGCAGAAATATTCATTTTCTGTACGAAGCATTACTACTGTGTATTCTCCAGATGTGATTCTTATGTTTGCTACAACGAATATTGTATCGGGAGACGTCATCTCACGTCGTGTAACGGGTTTAGTGTTACGCTTTAAAACAAAGATGATGACGACAATAGTACAAATAGCGTATATTGTAATAAAATCAATGAAATCTACTGGTAAATAAGTGTGAACACTCTTGCGGCTGAACTTATGCTTGTTACAATGAATTTTGAGCTGAGAACATTTCAAAATGTTCGAATGTGTGTGAAATATTATAGAACTCAACTGCTAAGGTCATCAGTCCCTAAGCTTACAGCGCCGGCCGGAGTGGCCGAGCGGTTCTAGGCGCTTCAGTCTGGAACCGCGCGACCGCTGCGGTCGCAGGTTCGAATCCTGCCTCGGGCATGGATGTGTGTGTCGTCCTTAGGTTAGTTAGGTTTAAGTAGTTCTAAGTTCTAGGGGACTGATGACCACAGATGTTAAGTCCCATAGTGCTCAGAGCCATTTGAACCATTTGAACCTAAGCTTACACACTACTTAACCTAAATTATCCTAACGACAAACACACACAGCCATGCCCGAGTGAGGACTCGAACCTCCGCCGGGACCAGCCGCGCCTGAGAACATTGAATCTCACTACAATATAAGCAATTAACACTATCCTACAGTCCTTAAACATACATTCAGGTAGCAAGTTTCACACACTATGGTGAGTAGAAAACTTTGCAAATAACGTAATGAAGATAGAACCAAACAACAACATGATAACCAGCATTGAGCGAACATTCTGGGAGAGTTAGACTTGTTTTTCTTGTGAGTGGATCATTATATCTCAGGCGGAGAGAGCAGATGTTAAAAAAAATAGAGTAGCAACGACTATGTTACGTTACGACAGCAGTTTGGCATCGCTTCTACAGGAGGATGAAAGAACATTGAATCTCACGTTGAATATACTCATCTTAGAACCAGTCTCTTACCTCTCCTCCTAGGCATATTAATTTTCCAGGCCTGTTCTAACTTGTCGATGATGATGCACAAAGAAGTCCATTCAGTGCAGGTGCTCTGCTTTGATCGACGCTACGCTGACAATGATATGTTTCCAGTCAGCAGCATCTGCTTCAGGTAGGGTACTGCTTTCTCAGGTGTGTTTCGAGCTTCTTTGACTTTCATTATGCTTGCACGACAAAATGAGATAAATACAAGAAAACCCTACATTTCGTTTCTCGTTACTTTGGCCAGCCTTCCTCTGACGATTTCCACCACGATTTCGTTTAAGATCCAGAGCAGATCATTTGCATCTCCATCACTGTAGTTACCGATGCGTTCCCTTCTCATGCGACAGTGTGCACTAGAGCTTCTATTCTGAAGACCTCGACACGGACGGAGCGTTAACCCATATCGCAGCCTTCCCTAACCCTGACGGGCAGACAGTTTGAGGCTGCGTCGGCACAAGCAGCTGGCAGGGCACTCGCGCGATTACGGAGCCACACCCACCTTTATGAAGCAGCGGCCGTTATCTGCGCACCGCTGGGTCGTCCCAGCCGCCGCACGCCACCGCAGCCGCACAAATGAAACACCCTGCTGAAGGCACGCTGCGTCGCGATACCGTAAGTGCATTCGTAATTCAGGCGAAAATTTATCTGACGCTCAAACGTGCTTTAGATAGAATTGCCTGCCAGTGAGGGGATGATGATTTGCTGTGAGCACAGCAGTGCGTCATTTGTTTCATGGTCTGTTCTTACTACATTGAATAGCCTGATTCATTCCACTGTTCGAAGACATTTTTCTGATCGTGGCTTTATAGATATGAAATCTCATGTCCTCTTATACTCAGTGCTTACATCCAGGAAGCTACAGACCGAGAAACTACTGAGGTGGGGATCAAAATAAATGGGCAGAAGATAGACATGCTACGTTATGCAGATGATATTGCTATAGTCACGGAGACAAAAGAAGATCTATAGGAAGTCCTCAGAACAATGGCAAAAATTCTATGGAATCAGTATGGAATGAGAATAAACAAGGAAAAAAAAACTGAAGTGATGGTATGCAGTACAGGAGCAGAATATGAACCTCTGGGAATGAGAATTGTAAGGGAGGAGCTGGAAGTGATAGAGGAATTTACTTACCTGGGAAGCAAAATCACAAGAGATGGTAGAAGCCGGAAAGGAATTGCGACCACAATACAAAAGGCCAAAATTGCATTTAATCAGAGAAGGAACTTACTCACCAGCAACAACATCAGTCTGAAAATAAGGAAACGTATCATGAAAGGTTTCGTTTGTAGTGTGGCCCTATACCGATGTGAAACTTGGACAACTGGAAGAGAAGAGAAAAGACGGCTAGAGGCCCTGGAGATGTGGTGCTATAGAAGGATGATGAAGATCAGCTAGAGAGACAAAGTAACAAATGAAGAGGTGCTTAGAAGAGTACAGGAAACCAGATCTCTGTGGAGGCACATCCAAACAAGAAGAGACTAACTTGTAGGGCACATCCTACGACACAACAACATCATTGGAAGAATAGCACAAGGAGCTATTGATGGAAGGAATTGACGGGGGCGACCAAGGCTATCATACATACAACAGATCATGAATGACGTTGGATGCAAGACATACGTGGAAATGAAGAGGAAGGCAGACAGAAGAGTGGAATGGCGCTCTGCTGCAAACCAACCTCAGGGTTGAACACTAAAAGAATTCATAAATACTCTATCAAATTATACACTGACGTAAGGAATCGCAACAGAAAAACATAATTATTGTATACTAATGAATTTTCGGAAATATACTTGTCTAGCTAACATGTTGGTGTTGTTGTTGTGGTCTTCAGTCCTGAGACTGGTTTGATGCAGCTCTCCATGCTACTCTATCCTGTGCAAGCTTCTTCATCTCCCAGTACCTACTGCAACGTACATCCTTCTGAATCTGCTTAGTGTATTCATCTCTTGGTCTCCCCCTACGATTTTTACCCTCCACGCTGCCCTCCAATACTAAATTGGTGATCCCTTGATGCCTCAGAACATGTCCTACCAACTGATCCCTTCTTCTGGTCAAGTTGTGCCACAAACTTCTCTTCTCCCCAATTCGATTCAGTACTTCCTCTTTAGTTACGTGATCTACCCATCTAATATTCAGCATTCTTCCGTAGCACCACATTTCGAAAGCTTATATTCTCTCGTTGTCCAAACTATTTATCGTCCATGTTTCACTTCCACACATGGCTACACTCCATACAAATACCTTCAGAAAAGACTTCCTGACACCTAAATCTACACTCTATGTTAACAAATTTTTCTTCAGAAACGGTTTCCTTGCCGTCGCGGTCTACATTTTATATCCTCTCTACTTCGACCATCATGAGTTATTTTGCTCCCCAAATATCAAAATTCCTTTACTACTTTAAGTGTCTCGTTTCCTAATCTAATTTCCTCAGCATCACCCGACTTAATTCGACTACATTCCATTATCCACATTTTGCTTTTGTTGATGTTCGTCTTATATCCTCCTTTCAAGACACTGTCCATTCCGTTCAACTGCTCTTCCAGGTCCTTTGCTGTCTCTGACAGAATTACAATGTCATCGGTGAACCTCAATGTTTCTGTATGTGCTCCATGGATTTTAATTCCTACTCCAAATTTTTCTTTTGTTTCCTTTACTGCTTGGTCAATACACGGATTGAATAACATCGGGGATAGGCTACAACACTGTCTCACTCCCTTCCCAACCACTGCTTCCCTTTCATACCCCTCGTCTCTTATAACTGTCATCTGGTTTCTGTACAAATTGTAAATAGCCTTTCGCTCCCTGTATTTTACCCCTGCCACCTTTAGAATTTGGAAGAGAGTATTCCAGTCAACATTGTCAAAAGCTTTCTCTAAGTCTACAAATGCTAGAAACGTAGGTTTGCCTTTCCTTAATCTTTGTTCTAAGATAGGTCGTAAGGTCAGTATTGCCTCACGTGTTCCAGTATTTCTACGGAATCCAAACTGATCTTCCCCGAAGTCGGCTTGTAGTAGTTTTTCCATTCGTCTGTAAAGCTAACATATGAAAGTGATTAATATTGCAAAATCACAGGTCACTGTAGGCGCGAGAGAATCCACTGCAAATGTGAAATGATGGTATATTAACAACAGGTGTAAACGCCTGGTTGCTGAATGTAACCATGCAAACGTGACTGAATTGCGAAGTGCAGGTGATGGATGTTAGTTTTTGGGATGGAGTTCCATGCCTGTTGCACTTTGTCGGTCAGTACACAGGCAGTTAATGCTGTATGTGGCTGACGCTGGTTCTATCGTCTGGTGATGTTCCATATGTGCTAGACTGGAAACGGTTCTGGTGACTGAGCAGGTGAAGGCAACATGGCGGCACTCCGTAGAGCATGTTGCGTTACTGAGCGTTATCCAGCTGGAAAACTCCTCCTGGAATGGGGTTCGCCTTCTGGAATGGGGTTCATGAATGGCAGCACTACAGGGTGCGTGGGAGAACCAGGAGATTGCACCTGTTGTCTTAGGAAATCGCATCTTGGGCAGTAACTCCAGGTGTAGATCCAGTGTGTCCGACACACAGACAGGTTGGTTGCAGGTTCTCAACTGGCCTGCTTCTAATCAATACACGGCCGTCACTGGCACTGAGGCAGAACCAGCGTTTATCAGAAAAAAAGCAGCAGACCTCCGCCCTGCCCTCCGATGAGATCTCGTTTGACACCACTAGAGTCGCAACTGACTGGTTTTGGATCAGTGGATCGCACACTACAGGGCGTCTGACTCTGTGCTGGCCTTGAAGTACCAGATTTGTAACAGTTCGTTGTGTCACTGTGATACTGGCTATTGCTAATGTTGCTGTTGCAGATGCAGTTCGATGCGCCAGAGCCATATGCCGAACACGACGGTCTTCCCTGTCGGTAGTGACACGTAATCATCTGGAGTCCGGTCTTCTTGAGACAGTGCATTCTCGTGACCACCGCTGCCAGCAATCACGTACAGCGGCGTCATCCCTGCCAAGTATTCCTGCAATATCGCAGAAAACACATTCACCTTCTTGTAGCCGTACTACACGACCTCGTTCAAACTCAATGGTGTGTTAATAATGGCGCCTTTGTTGCCTTAAAGATATTACTGACTAACGTCAACTCACCACGTCCAATCTCAAAGGCAACTAACGCTTACGACCGTTACGGCGCGTTTTTAAAGCGAACCTTATTTTCACCCTCATTGTGGCACTACTAGCGCTACTCTCATGCGAATTGCGCTAAATCTGAATAGATATCATCTTTCAGATGTAGTGGTACCCCTGACGAATTCTGCTTATACTGCACAACTTCTTTTTGGTGTTGTGATTGTGTTTTCGTCTTTGTGTTTATAGGACTACGTATACAGCTTCTCTCACAGTATTCGTAACGTACAACGGCGCTGCTTCATGTCTCTTATCAATCCTACAACCTGTAAGAAACTTATAAGTACAGTATAACAGACAATAATGGATGTTTCATCTTCCTGTCGAAAACGTCGTATTATCAATTACTTCACATTTCTGTCATAATATCCGTGTCACTGACAACATCTGGTGTTTCTCTTGTCACTGTTTGCTGATATTTATTCTGAAAACTACAACATTCGTGCTAGCGGAATATTACATAAATATTCGTACGATCATCGACTGAAGTACTCAACAAAAGACCTAGAATAGCAACTGCGGTGGTTTCTCGATTCCACAAATATACCAAAAATCTTTCTTCGATTATGAACGAAACCTGGCCAGTCCCTGATGACTTGCAGTATCGTGCACGGGTAATGACTAGAAAAAGCAATCTAGATCTACATACACACTCCCCAAGCCAACGCACTGTCCATGGTGGAGGATACGCTGTATCACAACTAGTCTTCTCCTTTCCTGTTCCACTCGCAGGCAGAGCGAGGGAAAAACGACTGTCTGTATGCCTGAGCCCTAATTTCTCGTACCTTATCTTAGTGGTCCCTACGCGAAATGTATATTGGCGGCAGTATAGTTCTGCAATCAGCTTCGAATGCCGGTTCTCTAAAGATTCTCAGTAGTGTTCTTAGAAATAAATGTCTTCTTCCCTCCAGCGATTCCTACTTGAGCTCCCGAAGCATATCCCTTATGCTTGCAGGCTGATCGAACTTATCGGTAACAAATTTAGCAGCTCGCCTCTGGATTGCTTCGATGTCTTCTTTCAATCCGACCCGGTGCGGATCCCAAACACTTGAGCAACACTCAAGAATAGGTTGCACTAGTGGCCTATGTGCAGTCTCCTTACAGATGAACCATAACTTACTAAAATTCTCTCGATAAACTGAAGTCGATCATTCGCCTTCCCTACCACAATCCTCACATACTCGTTCCATTTCATATCGCTTCACAACGTTACGCCCAGATACTGAACGACGTGACTGTGTGAAGCAAGACACTAATAATGCTGTATCCGAACACTACGGCTTTGTTTTTCCTACTCATCCGCACTAACCTTTTCTACATTAAGAGCCAGTTGCCATTCATCACACCAACTAGAAATATTGTGTAGGTAATCTCGTATCATCCTACAGCCACCGATCTGCGACATCCTCCTGTACACCACAGCATCATCAGCGAACAACCGCAGATCGCTGTCCACCTCGTCCGCCAGATCATTTACGTATATACGAGAGTCACTCCAAAAGAAATGCACACTATTTTTTTTAATCCATCTTTTATTCTACATGTTTGAAAGTTTTACAATGTGTAGATACATCCTTTAGGATCAATATTTTCATGTCTCTACATAATTTCCATCCCTTTCAACTAACTTACGCTATCTTGTTCCACGAAGAGAGTCTTTCAGTTTCCCAAAGTGATGATAGTCACATGGAGCAAGGTCAGTACTGTAAGGCGGGTGTTTCAGTGTCGTCCACCCAAGTTTTGTGTTCGCTTCCATGGTTGTTCGACTGACATGAGGCCGCGCATTGTCGTGCAACAGCAAAACATCCTGCTTTTGCCGATGTAGTCGAAGACAGTCCAGCTTGAAGTTTCTTCAGTGTCGTCACATATGCATCAGAATTTATGGTGGTTCCACTTGGCATGATGTCCACAAGCAAGAGTCCTTCGGAATCGAAAAACACTGTAGCCATAACTTTTCCAGCAGAAGGTGTGATTTTGAGTTTGTTTTTTCTTGGGTGAATTTACACGATGCCACTCCACTGATTGCCTCTTCGTCTCTGGTGAAAAATGATGCAGCGATGTTTCATCACCTGTCACAATTCTTCCAAGAAATTCATCTCCACCATTGTCGTAGTGTTCCATACGTTCGCTGCATACCGTTTTCCTTATTTCTTTGTGAGCCACTGTCAACATCCTGGGAACCCACCCGGCACAAACCTTTTTTAACTCCAACACATTCAGTATTTTGCAAAAACTTCCTTCCCCTATCCCAATGTAGCGTGTTAATTCGTTCACTATGATGCGTCTGTCAGTAGTCACCAGTTCTTTAACTCTCTGCACATTGTCTGGAGTGTGTGCAGTACGAGGCCTGCCGCTGCGAGGACAATCCTCAAAATTGCTGTGGCCACTTTCATCACGTAGCCTGCTTGCCCACTGACTAACTGTACTGCGATCGACAGCAGCATCTCCATACACCTTTCTCAACCTCTTGCGGATGTTTCCCACTGTCTCGTTTTCACAGCACAGGAATTCTATGACAGCACGTTGCTTCTGATGAACGTCGAATGTAGCAGCCATCTTGAAGACATGCTGTGACGGCGCCACTCACGGGAATAGGTTAAACTAAGTTTGAAAACAAACGTGGAGGATGTATCTACACACTGTAAAACTTTCACACATGCAGAATGAAAACTGTATTTTTGCAAAAATAGTGTACATTTCTTTTGGAGTGACCCTCGTAGAAGATAACAAGGGTCCTATCACACTTCTCTGTGGCACTCCTGATGTTACTGCTGTCTCCTATGAACACTCGCCGTTGAGGACAGCGTACTCGTTTCTATTACTTAAGAAGTCATAGAGCCAGTCAAATATCTGGGAGCCTGTTCTGTATGCTCGTACATTCATTCTCAGTCTGCAGTGGGGTACCGTATCGAATGATTTTCAGAAATCTAGAAATAAGGAAGGAGCCTGTTGCCCTTCACCCACAGTTCGCAGCATATCATTTGAAAAAAGAGCAAGCTGCGTTTCGTACGAGCGATACTTTCTAAAGCCGTGCTGATTCGTGGGCATGAGCTTTCTGGTTTCTACGAAATTTATTATATTCGAACTAAGAATATCCTCTAGAATTCTGCAGCAAATCCATGTTAAGGATGTTGGTCTGCAAAATGTGCGGGGCCCATTCCTTTACCCTTCTCATATACAGGAGTCACTTGCACTTTTTAACAGTCGCTTGGCACTTTGCGTTGCTCGAGAGATTCGTGATAAATGCAAAATATGTAAGTGGCCAGTCACATAGAGTACTGTTTGTAAAGCCGAACTGGGATTCCATCTGGACATAGCGACTTACTTATTTTCAATTCTTTCAGTTGTTTCTCTACGCCAGGGATGTTTATTACTATGTCATCCATACGGAGCTCTGTGTAATGGTCAACCGGCGGTACGTTTATACGATTCTCCTACGTGATCGATTTCTTAAACGTGCAATTCAAAACTTCAGCCTTCCTTTCGCTATCTCCTACTGCCAAACCAGACTGGTCAATGAGTAACTGGATGTGGTAGCCTTAGACCAGCTTAGCGACTTTACACAGGACCAGAATTTTTGCGGGTTCTCTGTCAGGTCTTTAGCCAAGGTATGGCGGTGGTAGCTGTTGTATGCTTCGCGCATGGATCTTTTCACACATGCACGAATCTCTGCTAATCTTTGTCTGTCGTCATTTCCGAATCCTCATTTCAACCAAGAGGGCAATTGCCTTTTCTTCATCTGCATTTTTCGAATTTCATTACTAAACCACGGTGGGTACTTTCCATCCTTAATCCACTTACTAGGTACATACTTGCCCAGAACACGATTTTACAATCTGTTTAAATTTTGCCCATCATTCCTCTATGTCCAACATTCTAGAACTAAGTGATTGCAGCTCATTGCCTGAGATGCCAACAACTGCTTATCTGCTCTTTTTAGCAGTAACACTCTCCTAGCCTTCCTGACTGATGTATTAGCTTCCGTAATCATAGTCGCTATGATGACGTCACGATCACTAATACCCGTCCCAATACTGACGCCATCGGTAAGGTCGGGCCTGTTCGTAGATATATCCATCACCTGTTGGCTGCCGAAGTAGCTGCCCATGACAGTTTTCGGAAAACGTATTCAAAAGCACTTCACAAGACATTCTGTCTGTACCCATGCAATGAATCCGTACACATCTCAGTCCACACTCGGTACGTTAAAGTCTGAACCAACTAGTATTGCATGATCTGGGTATTTATATGACCATAGATTTTCTCTGAATGACTCTAGAAACGTTACAGCGTAGTCGGGTGATCGGTAAAAACACACAATAATTAATTTGGCTTCATCTAGATCTGTCATGCGCGACCAGATAACTTCACTCAGTTTCAATCTCGATAGAGACAATATTTTTGTCGACTGCACTGAACAATCCCACTTGTACAGGGTCTAATCAGTCTTTCTGTTAAACGTTACAAGACCCACTAAATATCTCAGAGCTTTTTACACCGAGTTTCAGCCAGCCCTCAGTGCCGAGAATAATTTGAGGTTGAGAAATTTCCTGGGGGGCAGTAAATTCGGGAACTTGGTTACGAGTACTTCGACCATTTACTGATAAAATTTTTACAGTCGAACTGTGTTTACTCTGAATACAACCTGATTTCCCTATAATCGTATCGACTGGCGAGTGTTCTTGAGAGTACCTCAGACTACCGCCTAGCCTAAAAGAAAAAAGAAAACAACAGCAAGCCAAAACGAAAAGGGTTTTGTGAACAAGGTTGACCTTCTGGAGCACTTCAGAAAAGTGGATAGTATACGAAACTGCATTCAATAAAGCGGGCAATTTTCCTCCAAGTTCCGAAGAAGTTCCCAATGAAGCCCTCACAACAACTCCAAAAAGTTGTAACTCCTCGCATTAATAACAATATTGAATCACCTTCCGAAGAAGACTGCAAGTTCTGGTTCTATTAGATATGATAGCACGCAACAACGCTCCTCTCACTCCACAAGTTATAAAGAAACTACTAGCTGTAGGGTGAATCCGAACAACAAAGCCTCGCCTTAATCATAAGTTTAATATTTTTTCACATGTGCAAGGCATATACGGCTCACATACCTAATTCCCTGACATACATTATTTCGTGACAACAGACACATTTTTGTGTTCTGAGGTAAGAGGCATTCTACACTGAGCCCGAACCTAAGTCAGCAATGGCTGGAATGTCTTCATACCGGAAAAGCATTCTGACCGGGAATAGCGGCTGGGAGTGCGTTGTTGCTGGGCTTATTATGTAATACAAGTTTACTAATGTAAGTTGTTCAAGCGGTCATCCAGACACTTGAATTTAGTTGTATTGGCTAAGGAACATACTGACGGTTTTAATAATCGGAGGTGGATTTAAATGCATGATTACTGGAATAATCGCTTAGAAAAACGGCAATGATCCTTCCGGTTTATGACCATTAAGACACAACAGTTCCAACTCTAAGCAAATAGCGAAGAAGGGAAACTGAAGCAAGCCTAAACAAAAAGGGTTTTTGAACAAGACTGACCTTCTGGAGCATTTCAGAAAAGCGAACAGTACACAAAGCTGCATTCAATAAAACAGGCATTTTTTTCTTCAAGTTCCGAAGAAGTTCCCAATGAAGCACTCACACAGCTCCAGTGAGTCGCAATTCCTCTGCGGAAGAAACGTGTAGGTCAATGCGTGATCGTAAAGGACTTTTCATTTCAGCAACAAGCCTCACACTGTCAACTAATATTTTTCTAAGGGCATTAAATGTAATTTTATCAGCCGGCTGGGGTGGCCGAGCGGTTCTAGGCGCTACAGTCTGGAGCCGCGTGACCGCTACGGTCGCAGGTTCGAATCCTGCCTCGGGCATGGATGTGTGTGATGTCCTTAGGTTAGTTAGGTTTAAGTAGTTCTAAGTTCTAGGGGACTGATGACCTCAGAAGTCAAGTCCCATATTGCTCAGCACCATTTGAACCATTTTTGTAATTTTATCCTAGACATTAACATCCCTATGCGGTGGAAATCAGGTGGAAGTTGTTACGGCTCTTTTAGACTCAGCAATGTTTGGCTCTCTGGACACCCACTAGTGCTGTACCCTTAGAAGCCAACCCTCCAGACCTCTGCTCCATAGAATTAACAGGAATTCGAGGCGCAGCCTAAATATTATCTCCTACCTGAAACTTCCTGGCAGATTAAAACTGTGTGCCGGGCCGAGACTCGAACTCGGGACCTTTGCCTTTCGCGAGCAAGTGCTCTACCAACTGAGCTACCCAAGCACGACTCACGCCCCGTCCTCACACCTTCAATTCCGCCAGTACCTCCTCTCCTAGCTTCCTAACTTCGCAAAAGCTCTCCTGCATATCTTGCAGAAATATCACTCCTGGAAGAAAGGATATTGCGGAGACATGGCTTAGCCACAGCCTAGGGGATGTCTCCAGAATGAAATTCTCACTCTGCAGTGGAGTGTGCGCTCATATGAAACTTCCTAGCTGATTAAAACTGAGTGCCGGGCCGAGAACTCGGGACCTTTACCTTTTGCGGGCAAGTGCTCTCTACCATCTGAGCTAACCAGTTTTAATCTGCCAGGAAGATTCATATCAGCGCACACTCCGCTGCAGAGTGAGAATTTCATTCTGGATATCTCCTACATGTTTCAAAAACATCGCTCAACACCTACATTTCTATAAACGTCGGCTGCCATCATTTAAATCCATGTGGGAAAAATTCGAAAAGATCTCTGACAATTTAAATTTTGCAATATATTATTGCAAAACATATTTTGTTACATCCTTCGTAAATTTCGTGTCCGCGCTTTTAAGTACGAGCCGTTCCTGATTCGGATTAATCCCATTACAAGCTCATGGGCTCAAAGAATTGCTCCATCGTCATGTAGTTGAGTAAATGCTCCATTTTTAACGGCTTCGAAGTAGACGTTACGCTGAGACAGTGTTGTGAAGATATATTTTCTGATGCAGGACTGACGTTTTTCATGATTACCACTTAGTATCTGTGCTGAAGGTCAGATGAGATTTTATTGTAACATGTCATTTGACGTGGAAAAGCATTTAATACCTACAACAGAATGAAAGAAATATGAGAAAATACTGAGCACAAAGACTCTCTCTGCAATATTTAGATAGAAAAACAGCAGTTACTGTTTTAACACCAGTTGTAATAACCGCAGAAAAGCCAGGTAATGCCACACATTATGACTGTAGCTCAAATAAACAGGGGTGGACGGGGCGCCCATCATAACAGTTTATTGGAGTCGCTCCTCTTATCGAAACAATGAGCACTTTTCGATTATTGTGAATCCAGCGAGCCGGTAATCCGTTGTGCAGGACAGCAGGTTTGCCACGTGTGTCCGCATTAAGCACAGCCCCGTTTGAGTTTCATTATTCAGAGCGGCCGTAATCCGGCGCGTAACAGATGATGGAGATGGGACTGGCACAGAAACGCAGGCGCCACGGCCGTGTTTAACAGCTCGGCACTGGCGCGTTACGACAGCCTGCGCAGCTGGACCGCGCATTCATCCCTACCGACACACGCACTCAGACATTATACGCGTTTCCGTACAGTTGTAGTTTATTGCGCGAGCCCTGATGACGTATTTCCCGGCGAAGGGGCCGGTATTAGCATTTAATAGGTCTATCGTCAACATAAAAAGCATTGTCACGTAGCTGCTGACGACTAGATTTTAAAACCTAAATAATAAAGCTGTCAGAAACGTTACTAAAATTTTATGAGACAGAAGTGGTTACGCCGATTACGCATAAAAGACTGTTCAAAAAATGGTTCAAATGGCTCTGAGCACTATGGGACTCAACATCTATGGTCATCAGTCCCCTAGAACTTAGAACTACTTAAAACTAACTAACCTAAGGACATCACACACACCCAGTCATCACGAGGCAGAGAAAATCCCTGACCCCGCCGGGAATCGAACCCGGGAACCCGGGCGTGGGAAGCGAGAACACTACCGCACGACCACGAGCTGCGGACTAAAAGACTGTTCAACCTACATGTGAATATACACTCCTGGAAATTGAAATAAGAACACCGTGAATTCATTGTCCCAGGAAGGGGAAACTTTATTGACACATTCCTGGGGTCAGATACATCACATGATCACACTGACAGAACCACAGGTACATAGACACAGGCAACAGAGCATGCACAATGTCGGTACTAGTACAGTGTATATCCACCTTTCGCAGCAATGCAGGCTGCTATTCTCCCATGGAGACGATCGTAGAGATGCTGGATGTAGTCCTGTGGAACGGCTTGCCATGCCATTTCCACCTGGCGCCTCAGTTGGACCAGCGTTCGTGCTGGACGTGCAGACCGCGTGAGACGACGCTTCATCCAGTCCCAAACATGCTCAATGGGGGACAGATCCGGAGATCTTGCTGGCCAGGGTAGTTGACTTACACCTTCTAGAGCACGTTGGGTGGCACGGGATACATGCGGACGTGCATTGTCCTGTTGGAACAGTAAGTTCCCTTGCCGGTCTAGGAATGGTAGAACGATGGGTTCGATGACGGTTTGAATGTACCGTGCACTATTCAGTGTCCCTTCGACGATCACCAGTGGTGTACGGCCAGTGTAGGAGATCGCTCCCCACACCATGATGCCGGGTGTTGGCCCTGTGTGCCTCGGTCGTATGCAGTCCTGATTGTGGCGCTCACCTGCACGGCGCCAAACACGCATACGACCATCATTGGCACCAAGGCAGAAGCGACTCTCATCGCTGAAGACGACACGTCTCCATTCGTCCCTCCATTCACGCCTGTCGCGACACCACTGGAGGCGGGCTGCATGATGTTGGGGCGTGAGCGGAAGACGGCCTAACGGTGTGCGGGGCCGTAGCCCAGCTTCATGGAGACGGTTGCGAATGGTTCTCGCCGATACCCCAGGAGCAACAGTGTCCCTAATTTGCTGGGAAGTGGCGGTGCGGTCCCCTATGGCACTGCGTAGGATCCTACGGTCTTGGCGTGCATCCGTGCGTCGCTGCGGTCCGGTCCCAGGTCGACGGGCACGTGCACCTTCCGCCGACCACTGGCGACAACATCGATGTACTGTGGAGACCTCACGCCCCACGTGTTGAGCAATTCGGCGGTACGTCCACCCGGCCTCCCGCATGCCCACTATACGCCCTCGCTCAAAGTCCGTCAACTGCACATACGGTTCACGTCCACGCTGTCGCGGCATGCTACCAGTGTTAAAGACTGCGATGGAGCTCCGTATGCCACGGCAAACTGGCTGACACTGACGGCGGCGGTGCACAAATGCTGCGCAGCTAGCGCCATTCGACGGCCAACACCGCGGTTCCTGGTGCGTCCGCTGTGCCGTGCGTGTGATCATTGCTTGTACAGCCCTCTCGCAGTGTCCGGAGCAAGTATGGTGGGTCTGACACACCGGTGTCAATGTGTTCTTTTTTCCATTTCCAGGAGTGTATATGCTTCTGTTTCTGTCTCTTCTTTCTCTGTGTCTCTGAACCATTCTCCCACTCCCCCCCTCGCTAGCAGTTCCCTATCCCTCTCCCCCTCTCTCTCTCCCCCTCTCCCTCCTCACTCCGTCTCTCTCTCTCTCTCTCTCTCTCTCTAAGCCACTATATCTAGCTCTCTCTCTCCCTCTCTATCTTCCAAACGCTCAAACCCTCTACATTCCTATTCACTTCTCATTCTGTTGTAACGCAGGATTTCGGTAGAGTTCGAGCTGGGTGTTTGGAGGCCGGGACTTGCTTTGACAAACGGCGTGTATTGAACAAATATACCTTCCAACGCAGTAAAAAAACTAGCAGTTTAACACACTACATTCAAATATATGGGCCAGTTATAGTTCCTGAAGCTTTGGGTTCAAATATGGTTCAAATGGCTCTGAGCACTATGGGACTTAACTTCTGAGGTCATCAGTCCCCTAGAACTTAGAACGACTTACACCTAACTAACGTAAGGACATCACACACATCCATGCTCGAGGCAGGATTCGAACGTGCGACCGTAGCGGTCGCGCGGTTCCAGACGGTAGCGCCTAGAACCGCTCGGCCACACAGGCCGGCTGAAGCTTTGGGCATTAGGACATCACAATAATTTAATTAAAATGTATTCAGTATAATAATTTAAAAAATTTGAAATTAACCACACCTCAGTAACAATGAAATGGAGGCAATAACAAGAACACTAACATTTAACCATTTTTAGCCTCTTGGCCCGAAAATACACTACTGGCGATTAAAATTGGTCCACCACGATGATGACGTGCTACAGACGTGAAAATTAACCGTTGGGAAAAAGATGCTATGCTATGCAAATGATTAGCTTTTCAGAGCATTCACACAATGTTGGCGCCAATGGTGACACCTATAACCTGCTGACATCAGGAAAGTTTCCAACCGATTTCTCATACACAAACAGCTGTTGACCGGCGTTGAATGGTGAAACGTTGTGATGCCTCGTGTAAGGAGGAGAAATGCATACCGTCACGTTTCCGACTTTGATAAAGGTCGGATTGTAGCCTATCGCGATTGCGGTTTATCGATCGCGACATTGCTGCTCGTGTTAGTCGAGATCCAATGACTGATAGCAGAATATGGAATCGGTGGTTTCAGGAGGGTAATACGGAACACCGTGCTATATTCCAACGGCCTCGTATCACTAGCAGTCGAGGTGGCAGGCATCTTATCCGCATGGCTGTAGCGGATCGTGCAGCCACGTCTCGATCCCTGAGTCAACAGATGGGGACGTTTGCAAGACAACAACCATCTGCACGAACAGTTCGACGACGTTTGCAGCAGCATCGACTATCAGCTCGGAGACCATGGCTGCAGTTACCCTTGACGCTGCATGACAGGCAGGAGCGCCTGCGATGGCGTACTCAACGACGACTTGGGTGCACGAATGAAAAACGTCATTTTTTCGGATGAATCCAGGTTCTGTTTACAGCATCATGATGATCGCATCCGTGTTTGGCGACATCGCTGTGAACGCACATTGGAAGCGTGTATTCGTCATCGCCAAACTGGCGCATCACCCGGCGTCATGCTATGGAGTGCCATTGGTTACACGTCTCGGTCACCTCTTGTTCGCATTGACGGCACTTTGAACAGTGGACGTTACATTTCAGATGTGTTACGAGCCGTGTCTCTACCCTTCATTCGATCCCTGCGAAACCCTACATTTCAGTAGGATAAGGCACGACCGCATGTTACAGGTCCTGTACGGGCCTTTCTGGATACAGAAAATGTTTGACTGCTGCCTTGGCCAGCACATTCACTAGATCTCTCACCAACTGAAAATGTCTGGTGAATGGTGGCCGAGCAACTGGCTCGTCAAAATAAGCCAGTCACTACTCTCGATGAACTGTGGTATCGTGTTGAAGCTGCATGGGCAGGTGTACCTGTTCACGCTATCCAAGCTCTGTTTGACTAAGTGCCCAGGCGTATCAAGGCCGTTATTACGGCCAGAGCTGGTTGTTCTGCGTACTGATCTCTCAGCATCCATGCACCAAAATTGCGTGACAATGTAATCACATGTCAGTTCTAGTAAAATATATTTGTCCAATGAATACCCGTTTATCATCAGCGTTTCTTCTTGGTGTAGCAATTTTAATGGCCAGTAGTGTACATCTGATGACACAGTCATTGTCTGTCCGATACGACATTCGTGAGATAAACCTGGAGCTGGTATTTTTCTGTTTTTCATCAGTCTTATGACTGGTTTGATGTTTGATGCAGCCCGCCATGAACTTCTCTGCTTTGCCAATCTCTTCAGCTCAGAGTTGCACTTGTAACCTACGTCCTCAATTATCTGCTGGATATATTCCAACCTCTGTCTTCCTCTACAGTTTTTGCCATCTACAGCTTCCTCTACTACCATGGAAGTCAGTCCCTGATGTCTTAACAGAAGTCCTATGAGCCTGTCGCTTCTCCTTGTCAGTGTTTTCCACATATACCTTTCCTCTCCAATTCTGCCCAGATCCTATCCATTTCTTACCATATCAGTCCACCTAATTTTCAACATTCGTCTTTAGCACAACATCTCAAACGCTTCGATTCTCTTCTGTTTCGGTTTTCCCAAAGTCCATGTTTCACTAACATACAATGCTGTGCACCGAAAGTATATTCTCAGAAATTTCTTCCTCAGATTAAGTCCTATGTTTGACACTAGTAGACTTCTTTTGGCCAGGAATGCCCTTTTTGATAGTACTAGTCTGCTTTTGATGTCCGCCTTGCTCCGTCCGTCATTGGTTGTTTTGCTGCCCAGTTAGCCGAATTCCTCAACAGCATCTACCTAGTGAGCATCAATCCTGACGTTAAGTTTCTCGCTGTTCTCATTTTTGCTACTTCTCATTACTTTCGTCTGTCTTCGATTTACTCTCAATCCGTATTCTGTACGCATTAGACTGTTCATACAATTCAACAGATCATGTAAGTCTTCACTTTAACTCACGACAGCACTGTCATCAGCGAATCGTACCATTGATATCCTTTCACCTTGAATTTTTATTCCACTCCCGAACCTTTCTTTTATTACCATCATTGCTTCTTCGATGTACAGATTGAACAGTAGGGGCGAAAAACCACATATCTGTCTTACACGCTTTTTAATCGGAGCACTTCGTTCTTGGTTATCCACTCTTGTTATTCCCTCTTGCTTGTTGTACATATTGTATGTTACCCGTCTCTCCCTATAGCTTATCCCTATTTTTCTCAGAATTTCGAAAATATTGCACCATTTTACATTGTCGAATGTTTTTTGTAGGTCGACCAATCCTATGAAGTGTCTTCATATTTATTTAGTCTTGTTTACATTATCAGTCTCAACGTCGGAATTGCTCCTCTGGTGTCTTTACCTTTCCTAACGCCAAACTGATCGTCATCTAACACATCCTCAAGTTTCTTTTCCATTCTTTTGTATATTATTCTTGTCAGCATCTTGGATGCATGATCCATTAAGCTGATTATGCAATAATTCACGCACTTGTTAACACTCGCAGTCTTCGGAACTAAGTGGATGTTATTTTTCCGAAAGTCAGATGATATGTCACCAGACTCATACATTCTACACATCAACGTCAATAATCGTTTTGTTACCACTTTCCCTAATGATTTTAGAAATTCTGATGGAATGATATCGATCCCTTCTGACTTATTTAATTTAAGTCCTCAAAAGCTGTCTTAAAATTTGATTCTAATACTAAATCCCGAATCTCTTCTAAATCAATTCCTGCTTCTTCCTCTATTACATCAGACAAATCTTCCCCCTCATAGAGGTCTTTCCACCTTTCCGCTCTCTCCTCTGCGTTTAACAATGGAATTTTGGTTGCACTCTTAATGTTACCACCTTTGCTTTTAATTTCACCGAAGGTTCTTTTGAATTTCCTATGAGTCATTCCTTCCGACTATCATTTCTTTTTCGATTTGTTAATATTTCTCATGCTGCCACTTCGCCTTAACTTCCCTGCACTTCCTATTTGTTTCATTCCTCAGCGACTTGTATTTCTGCATTCCTGAATTTCCCCGAATACTTTTGAACTTCCTTCTTTCATCAATCAGCTGACGTATTTCTTGTTACTCATGGTTTCTTTGCAGTTACCTTCTTTGTATCTACGTTTTTCTTTCCAGCTTCTGTGATTGTTCTTTTTCAGATATGTCGAGTCCTCCTCAGCTGTACTGCCTACTGGACTATTGGTTATTGCTGTATCTACAGCTTTAGAGAACTTCAAGTGTATCTCGTCATTCCTTAGTACTTCTGTATCCAATTTCTTTGCGTATTGATTCTTCATGACTAATGTCTTAAATTTCACCCTACTGTTCATCACTACTACATTGCGATCTGAGTCTGCATCTGCTCCTGGGTTCGCCTTACAACCAGCATCTGATTTCTGAATCTTTGTCTGACCGTGGTGTAATCTGACTGAAATCTTCCCGTATCACCCGGCCTTTTCCAAGTATACCTCCTCTCCTGTGATTCTTGAACAGATTATTCGCTATTACTAGGGTTATACTGTGTGAAAAATACAGATGTTACTTTCTGAATCTGCTTCCACATCACCTGGCAGGATGTAAGCAAGTGAAAGGAGACGTGTAAGGGTCGTCAACTCCTAGGCTGGAAACCTCTAATGTTTGTTTGGATTAAGGCCGACAATCTTGTGTGGTGTAGCCAGACGCAATAAAGAGTATTAAACATTACTTCATATGTTTCTAGGAGTCTCGCCCCCATATCTTCAGCGGTGGCTGGCGGGTCAGCCAGCCGGCGAGCAATCCCGTGAATCCAGTGGCTGGCTCAAGTCGCCTGTATCTTCTAGTACGCGGATTGCCGCCTGTACTGCGGTAGGCGCACACCGTAACCTCCGCTCAGCGATGGCAATGACCATGGCAGATATGTTTTATGTCTCGCACGCCATTCTGGAACTACCGTGTCTCTCCCGTCCCCTGAGATAGAGAGCGACGCTGGATGACGTGAGGTCATGCTGAACGCTGGTACTGGCCTGGAGGTTCGGTAGGCTGTCTGACCCAAGCGATGCTGGAGCTTAGAGCAATTTGTGCCCCAGGACTGGAACAGTGTTGGTAGGACCCTGGAGCAACCATCAGTGGTGGAAATGGAGGCTAACTTCAGTCATCTGTGGCTCTCATAAGGCAGCACGAGTATGACCAGTACTGGAACAGTCTCATACATAAGATGTTACAATTCAATAATCAGAGAATCAATTGCGAACAACGTGAACGCCATCAATCCTACTGATAGCCTGAGTCTAGGCTAGCGAGGTGGGGTACTTATGACATCGAAGAGTGGCTTTGATTTTTGAGGTCATCTGTCATGACCGAATCAATACTCTTCTTTAAGAATTGTCAGCTTTCTCCTGTTCTGTTACATTTGGTTAACCAATTTGTTTCAGTGTCTTAATTGCTTTGTCAAACCCCTAGTGGGTGTTTTTGCGTCCTCCTTAGCGATTCTTACATAATGTTAAAAGAGTAACGGAGGCAATTGGGTCTACACTCAATTGCCTCCTTTTCCACTGAGCTCGCTTGCACACACAAGTACAGAAGTGCTGATGTTACAATCTTGGTGACTGACTAACCATGCCAAAATGTTAAAACTGGTGGCTGGCATGTGTCGATACTTCCATGTGCTTCAGCAATTCTGTTCGACCTCAGAAAATTTCACATTTCCAATCCCTTACTTTCTTGACGTGAAACGGAACGTTTGTCGCCCATTGCCTCTGGCCATATAAAGTAATCCAACATGTAAGCAAATAATCTCTCTATGTTCATCTTTCCAGCGATGGTTGTGGGACACGGCTGTTAGATACAGGATGGCAAATGAAACACCTTTCAGCAGTCTGGTTTCGAAACTTATTTTATGTGGCTACCATTTTCGGCAATTTACTACGCCATCTTCAGACCCCTGGCCAGCATGTAGCAATCTTCCATCTCGGTTCTGGTCAAAACAGCTGGCAGATGCTAATGTGCTGCACGTGTTCCTTCACGTTTCCACTCCCTATCACATCGGAAACAGTGTACCTAGGGATGTTTAGGAGTGTCGAAATCTCGCTTACAGACGTATGACACAAGTGGCACACAATCACCTGACCACGTTCGAAGTCAGTGATTTCCACGGGGCGCCCCATTCTGCTCTCTCACGATGTATAATGACTACTGATGTCTCTGATGTGGAGTACCTGGCAGTAGCTGGGCGCACAATGCGCCTAATATGAAAAACATATGTTTCTGGGGGTGTAGCCAGACGCAATAAACTGTATTAAACATTACTTCATTTGTTTCTATGAGTCTCGCCGCCATATCTTCAGCGGTGGCTGGTTAGCAAGCCGGCGAGCAATCCCCTGAACTAAGTGGCTGGCTCAACTTGCTTGTATATCTTCAAACGACAAAAGTTATTAATATGTAACACTGAACACAACACTGAAGAACATTACCTTTTTTCCCAAAATCATTTTCAATGCATCTCTCAAAAACAATTGCTCTGTGCAGTAAGAAAAAAATACGCTTCACACGCTTGACACATTACTTCGGCTTTTGCTTCACCCACTCTTCTTACAACGCACTCCATTTTTTGTGATGATGCTTTTTCTCGTCTTTGGTGTACCACTGCCAGCGCTTCTATACCGTTTCCTTCCATCCTCGCCATTACTATCTGTGTAACTGGAAGTATCATCGTCTTTTTCTGAAAATTCCTCTGCCAGAGCTATACTGAAACCCATGAGCTGCTGAACATTCTTTCTGGGCTCATTTAATTTAATCTTGTCCATCCCATGCAACAACTGTTAAATCAAGAAAATGGAAAACAGTTCTTACGGTTCGCTTTTTTTGTTTGATTGTTGACCTGTAGTAGCTAATCATTCTGTCAGTGTGGTGTGTCCCTTCCATGTTGAAGATGTTTTGAGATACGACTGAAGGTCTTGGGACGTAAATGTATTGTTTCTCCTCCTTTGACCATCGTTTGCATGTGACCTCAAATTACACACCTAGTTCACTGAATGCCATCAAAATAGGCTTCTGGTTGTGCCATTTTATTTCACACAATAAATCATCTTCGCTTGCTGACTGGTCAGAAGTCTCACTGGGTACTTTGCTTAAAATTTTGTCTGCTGTGAGATGTACCGCTGCTGGTACTCGAGATTCCACAGTTGTTCCTGAAGCTGCAATGGCTTTTTCTGCTAGGATCTCCTGTAGAGACAGTGAAGAGCAACACATATAAAAGAAGATATATGAAGCTTTCCTGATCGTTTCACGTAGTCCCTGTACTGCAGATGCTCCAACACTCTGTTTATTTGTATCTGTAGAAGTAGTAAATGTTTCTTTTCCTTAGTACACCTCAAAATCCATAAGTAACCATGAAGAAGAAGTCAAAACAAAATTCTTTAATCCTTGTGGATTTGGTTGCCTCGAACGAATTGTTTAACCGCGCAGACACTTGTAAACGGCATAACTGTTTCGTCAAAGACCAACGTTGTTTCACGAAGCAATTTTAGGCACTCTGCTTTCACTCAGTTCATTAGGGATCTAACTTTCCAAAGCTCATATTCCTTTTTCTCTTCTTCTAAGATTACTTCTGATAGTAAAATATCTATTTTGCCCAGTACATTCTTATTCTGGTGTATCGAAAGCAAGAAATTAGTACGCTGGCTGCTAAAGACAAATACATGTTGTTGAGATTCAACTGCCGTGATTTGCCAGCATTTTAACAAACCTCATGTTGGTAAATTCAATCATTTTCCTTACGTCATCAACATCAAAATACTGTGAAAAATAGGCCCTTGCTACCGACATCTTTCGCAAATGAAATGTGACCTCGACTACAGAGGAAGGGATACTGACACCATCAAACCCGAAAGTAATTAAAAGTCTATTGTAGTAAAACTGGAAATATTGGCTAACAGAGAAATCCCACTCCACTTAAAATAAACAGTGAGTTTAATTCTAAGAACATACCTCCCACATTTTTGCCAAAATTTCCTCCCAGCATTTCCAGTTTCCATCTCATCACCTATACCGTTAGTATCATCACCCTCATCACTTGACGAATCATCTTTATGTAGTTGCTCTTGATGTTTTCCACTGATGGCTATTGTCTACAAGATCATCTTTCTTAACGTCGTTAAAACCGTCCAAGTCAAAAAATTCTCCATTCACCAATAAATCCATTATCTGTTCATCTGTAAGGTCCTCTCTTCCTAGTAAAACAAATCATGTATTTTAAATATGCATATGAATAAGAACTGCGATGCTCTACAATGTTTTTCAACTTTTTCACACAATTTGAAGAAGTTTTAGTTCATGTGAGAATGTGCTTTGTTAGCACAAAATCCCATTGTCCATTAAAATGGACATCAAAATCTCAAAAAGATAAGCAACCGAAAATCGTATTCAATGCTGTTGGTAAATTCATTTAAGTGTTTTAGAAACATTGAAACAATATTTTAAGCATTAATATTGGCCTGTGATTTGTTTAAAAGAAGTTATTTCCTAATAAAGCACACTCAATTCCACCTGCCATGTTTCACTTCCACAGCTACTACTAACACAGAAGCTCAGTTCTTCATGTAATATGCACAAGCTCCAACAGATGGAAACTCCAGACAGTTTGCTTTGTTGAACAATGGATTGTGCTTAGCAAAAACTTGTATCTACAAAACGGCAGCACAAAATTTAAACGTCAGTTTTAATGGACGTGGGGTCCCAAGAGGAAAATATTGATTAAAAATGCAAAAGAGAAGGAAATGAAGATTAAGTGGTTGCTGAGTGATGGGAGAGTGGTGAGAAGTGGGGAAACAGCCTTTCATTAATAATTTGTTGGAAAACTTTCTTGCATGTTTACTGTAAAGGACGTCGGAACTGCCACCCAGCTTCACGTTCCCAGGAATGAACTATCCGGCAGGCTGATGTCAATAAGAGGCATAACCCAGCATCCGTTGAGAATCCAGGCAAAATTGAGTGTATAATAGTCAGTATTGCGTTGTATACATTCTGGACTGATGTGTTTGTACTTGTGCCTGTCTAAGGTTATTGCATTTTTATAGTCTGTAACAAAGCCTGATATTGCGAAATGCAGTGCCCGTAATGTTACTACAAAATGAACTGACCTGTAGGTGTGCTTACTTTACCTGCGTAGAGTGCGGTCTTTAAATCGCAGCCTGAAACGAAGGCAAGCATTTATTCCTTCAATAAGTATTGTGTTCAGTTGTTTTGTTAGCTGAATCACCGGAACATTTTTAAAGCAGTCAGATGACAAATGTAGGCCCCTAGTTATAATTCTTAGACTGGTAACTAAATCTTCCAAAGGAATTTTTCATTTAGACCCCTTAGAGCGTTGCTTCACTCGAGCCATGATGTACAAACTAGATTAAAACTCAACTTAAGCGCTCGAGGCTGGAAGCAATCTTAAATAACACTTTAATAAATTCAGATCTCATATTGAGAACGGGAGGCGCTACAAAGTATTACAATTTCTTAACGACTGAATCTAACTTGATCATGCAATCAACGCAGTGAAAATGAGGACTGACTTAACCCTATGGGAAAACTGTAAACTTTTGGACTCTGCACATGCTGAGTGTAAAATGAATACCCTCCTCAGCCCACGATTGCCTTCACCGTTATCATACGCTTCTTGCTCATAATTGTGTCGATGACCGCGTTTAGAACACTGCTGATCCGTAGATGCATACGGATCTCATACAGCATGTTATGCCAAACATGACTCTGAGCTTAGAATATTATCGGCGATAATATTCTATGACAGATACACGGAGCTACGGAATCAGCGTTACTGAACAACGACCGAAGGGTACCGAGTTCAATTCTCGGCCGCATCGGGCTTTGTGTTGTCCTCAAGCCATTTCCCCATCAAGGACGCGCAAGTCGCCCATATAAAAAGACTTGCACCCAGCGACGAACCGCCACACGACGGGGAAAAAGAGCTACAAAGCTAAAGCCTCAGAAATTGGAGTTTGTAAACGAAGAGCAGCATCGCATTAGGGGTATCTGCAGGCTCTTGCATCACGTACGCTAGCCTTTTAGTTTGTTTAATTACCTTTAATCTTATTGCAGAGTTCAGTGTGTCCACTTGTTGGTGACGATGGTTGTGATGGTGGCGGTCGTGGTGGTGTTGTCGTCGTCGTCCCGCTCTTCTCAGGTGTTGGCAAATTGACTTTTATTTAACTTTGCAGCCGAATGCCCTCCCTTTAGCAGCAATCGACACTTATGGATAGAATGATCCTTGCACCACCTGAATGTAAATTTTGTTAACTTTATTCTGAGTCTGATCATATTTAAACCGTTAGTGTACCGTACCGTCTGAAGCAAAAAGTGGGGACCAGCCCAGCATTTGTCTCAACGAGCGAGTGAAACCGCCTAAAAACCACACTCGAGCTGACTTGCGCAACGGCCAAGGCCGTCGATTAGCCGCGCGTATACAATCGGGATGTGGGTTACCTCCCAGTCTCGCAGGATAGCGCAATGCGCGTTACGCTGCACTATCAGGTCTGCCTGTGTACTGTATTGATTTATCCTTCATCCGGTACCCGCAGTTAGGTACTGAAGTACTAAATTTCTTTTCTGCCACCTGTTGTCCAGTAAAAAATTCCTTTTTTAGGCAGTTGACATTGTAAATTTCAGCAGACAGCAAAGTTTTTAATAAACTCTCCTCCTTGGTTACCCCACTGTATATAACACATGCCGATGCTTCTCTTCTGTACCGTTACCTTTCGTGTTGGCTTCTGTCAGTCCCAAAACATGTACAGTCTGATTCTTGAAGTCCCCTTCGCAATTTCACAATTGCTAATGTCACCGATCAAAATCCGTTTCCGTACCAAGTTTAGTTCACCGTATGATGCGTCTAGTTCACTGACTCCATCGCCAAAATATCGACACATCTACTTCCATCTTAAGGGACATTCAATTTTTGCTCAAGGTTTTCTTTTATGACATTATTTTTCTTTGAGGACGCTGGAGGCTTAAATCCGATTTTTGGTTTGCTCACCTATTTTTGAGACCACTACTCACTGTGACACCCCCCCCCCCCCCCCCCCCATGAACCATGGACCTTGCCGTTGGTGGGGAGGGTTGAGTGCTTCAGCGATACAGATAGCCGTACCGTAGGTGCAACCACAACGGAGGGGTATCTGTTGAGAGGCCAGACAAACGTGTGGTTCCTGAAGAGGGGCAGCAGCCTTTTCAGTAGTTGCAGGGGCAACAGTCTGGATGATTGACTGATCTGGCCTTGTAACAATAACCAAAACGGCCTTGCTGTGCTGGTACTGCGAACGGCTGAAAGCAAGGGGAAACTACAGCCGTAATTTTTCCCGAGGGCATGCAGCTTTACTGTATGATTACATGATGATGGCGTCCTCTTGGGTAAAATATTCCGGAGGTAAAATAGTCCCCCATTCGAATCTCCGGGCGGGGACTACTCAAGAGGATGTCGTTATCAGGAGAAAGAAAACTGGCGTTCTGCGGATCGGAGCGTGGAATGTCAGATCCCTTAATCGGGCAGGTAGGTTAGAAAATTTAAAAAGGGAAATGGATAGGTTGAAGTTAGATATAGTGGGAATTAGTGAAGTTCGGTGGCAGGAGGAACAAGACTTCTGGTCAGGTGACTACAGGGTTATAAACACAAAATCAAATAGGGGTAATGCAGGAGTAGGTTTAATAATGAATAGGAAAATAGGAATGCGGGTAAGCTACTACAAACAGCATAGTGAACGCATTATTGTGGCCAAGATAGATACGAAGCCCACACCTACTACAGTAGTACAAGTTTATATGCCAACTAGATCTGCAGATGACGAAGAAATTGAAGAAATGTATGGTGAAATAAAAGAAATTATTCAGATTGTGAAGGGAGACGAAAATTTAATAGTCATGGGTGACTGGAATTCGAGTGTAGGAAAAAGGAGAGAAGGAAACATAGTAGGTGAATATGGATTGGGGGACAGAAATGAAAGAGGAAGCCGCCTTGTAGAATTTTGCACAGAGCACAACATAATCATAACTAACACTTGGTTTAAGAATCATGAAAGAAGGTTGTACACATGGAAGAACCCTGGAGATACTAAAAGGTATCAGATAGATTATATAATGGTAAGACAGAGATTTAGGAACCAGGTTTTAAATTGTAAGACATTTCCAGGGGCAGATGTGGACTCTGACCACAATCTATTGGTTATGGCCTGTAGATTAAAACTGAAGAAACTGCAAAAAGGTGGGAATTTAAGGAGATGGGACCTGGATAAACTAAAAGAACCAGAGGTTGTACAGAGATTCAGGGAGAGCATAAGGGAGCAATTGACAGGAATGGGAGAAATAAATACAGTAGAAGAAGAATGGGTAGCTTTGAGGGATGAAGTAGTGAAGGCAGAAGAGGATCAAGTAGGTAAAAAGACGAGGGCTAGTAGAAATCCTTGGGTAACAGAAGAAATGTTGTATTTAATTGATGAAAGGAGAAAATATAAAAATGCAGTAAGTGAAACAGGCAAAAAGGAATACAAACGTCTAAAAATGAGATCGACAGGAAGTGCAAAATGGCTAAGCAGGGATGGCTAGAGGACAAATGTAAAGATGTAGAGGCCTATCTCACTAGGGGTAAGATAGATACCGCCTACAGGAAAATTAAAGAGACCTTTGGAGAGAAGAAAACCACTTGTATGAATATCAAGAGCTCAGATGGAAACCCAGTTCTAAGCAAAGAAGGGAAAGCAGAAAGGTGGAAGGAGTATATAGAGGGTCTATACAAGGGCGATGTACTTGAGGACAATATTATGGAAATGGAAGAGGATGTAGATGAAGATGAAATGGGAGATATGATACTGCGTGAAGAGTTTGACAGAGCACTGAAAGACCTGAGTCGAAACAAGGCCCCCGGAGTAGACAATATTCCATTGGAACTACTGACGGCCGTGGGAGAGCCAGTCCTGACAAAACTCTACCATCTTGTGAGCAAGATGTATGAAACAGGCGAAATACCCTCAGACATCAAGAAGAATATAATAATTCCAATCCCAAAGAAAGCAGGTGTTGACAGATGTGAAAATTACCGAACTATCAGCTTAATAAGTCACAGCTGCAAAATACTAACACGAATTCTTTACAGACGAATGGAAAAACTAGTAGAACCCAACCTCGGGGAAGATCAGTTTGGATTCCGTAGAAACACTGGAACACGTGAGGCAATACTGACCTTACGACTTATCTTAGAAGAAAGATTAAGGAAAGGCAAACCTATGTTTCTAGCATTTGTAGACTTAGAGAAAGCTTTTGACAATGTTGACTGGAATACTCTCTTTCAAATTCTAAAGGTGGCAGGGGTAAAATACAGGGAGCGAATGGCTATTTACAATTTATACAGAAACCAGGTGGCAGTTATAAGAGTCGAGGGACATGAAAGGGAAGCAGTGGTTGGGAAGGGAGTAAGACAGGGTTGTAGCCTCTCCCCGATGTTGTTCAATCTGTATATTGAGCAAGCAGTAAAGGAAACAAAAGAAAAATTCGGAGTAGGTATTAAAATCCATGGAGAAGAAATAAAAACTTTGAGGTTCGCTGATGACATTGTAATTCTGTCAGAGACAGCAAAGGACTTGGAAGAGCAGTTGAATGGAATGGACAGTGTCTTGAAAGGAGGATATAAGATGAACATCAACAAAAGCAAAACAAGGATAATGGAATGTAGTCTAATTAAGTCGGGTGATGCTGAGGGAATTAGATTAGGAAATGAGGCACTTAAAGTAGTAAAGGAGTTTTGCTATTTGGGGAGCAAAATAACTGATGATGGTCGAAGTAGAGAGGATATAAAATGTAGGCTGGCAATGGCAAGGAAAGCGTTTCTGAAGAAGAGAAATTTGTTAACATCCAGTATTGATTTAAGTGTCAGGAAGTCATTTCTGAAAGCATTCGTATGGAGTGTAGCCATGTATGGAAGTGAAACATGGACAATAAATAGTTTGGACAAGAAGAGAATAGAACCTTTCGAAATGTGGTGCTACAGAAGAATGCTGAAGATTAGATGGGTAGATCACGTAACTAATGATGAAGTATTGAATAGGATTGGGGAGAAGAGAAGTTTGTGGCACAACTTGACCAGAAGAAGGGATCGGTTGGTAGGACATGTTCTGAGGCATCAAGGGATCACCAATTTAGTATTGGAGGGCAGCGTGGAGGGTAAAAATCGTAGAGGGAGACCAAGAGATGAATACACTAAGCAGATTCAGAAGGATGTAGGTTGCAGTAGGTACTGGGAGATGAAAAAGCTTGCACAGGATAGAGTAGCATGGAGAGCTGCATCAAACCAGTCTCAGGACTGAAGACCACAACAACAACAACAACAACTCACTGTAACCTGTTGTCCGGCATCCCCCACAGGGTGCCATAATTCGTACCAGATGAACTCTCTCTCTCTCTCTCTCTCTTTCCACATTTAAAAATCACATGGAGATATGAGCGATACTGCCACATTACTGCTCTCTATATTCATTTCAGCAGTCGGTCAATCATACGTGTTCCTTGAGTAACGTAGTACGATATGGACAATTAAGGACTGAAAGCCGTCAGTTATAAACGTGTTTCATGTTATGTATCAGTGCGTGAGTTGCGAATGGCTTGCGTGACTCAAAGATTCTATATTCAATACTCTCGTCTGGTATGGAAGTCTCATCTGTTGTTGAGCAAGGAAAAAGCATGTCCTTCAACCTGTACTTTGAGTGCGGAGCCTTACGAGTCAATCAGGTCGCCCGGAATAGAGATCTCAAGTTCGATAGGACCATGAGCACAGGCGGACACCCTACCCTTTCCCATGGTTGATGACTGAAGATGCTAACATCGTACCGAATGTGTTAGTATCGTACTGCTGGTGTATTACTGAGATGAGCTTTCGTAAGCTGCAGCTTCCTGGATTATTGGAGAGGTCGTTGCTTGCTGGCGTTGCTTTAACTTAATTCAGTATTACACGAGTTTTCAGCTGCATCTGCGGGAAAGGCTTTTGCAATTGAGTGTCCATGTGAGCGTCTGTTTGAAAACATGAGGATTAATATGCAACTTTAATTTAGTCAACCGTTGATACAAATCGCCTTCATATTACTTTTCCTTTCTCTAAATATTGTAATGGGGATTCAATGTATATGGGGGTTAGCTTTCTGCTTTTTCTTTCATCTGTGATTATGTGGTATTGCACACCCTAGACGGCCGTTAGAGGACGTTTATACGTGTTCAAATGATTCAAATGGCTCAGCACTATGGGACTTAACATCTGAGGTCATCAGTCCCACAGAACTTAGAACTACTTAAACCTAACCAACCTAAGGACGTCATACACATTCATGCCCGAGGCAGGATTCGAACCTGCGGCCGTAGCGCTCACGCAGTTCCAGACTGAAGTGCCTAGAACCGCTCGGCCACAGCGGCAGGCAATACGTGTTTTTTATGAATTCTTGAGTCTGTTTTGTAAATAAGAACTTAATTGAAAATCTCTCAAGAATTATTTTCGTCTCGAAGTCATTTCCCTGTCCTACGAACTCTTATGCTCATATGCATTTGTTCATGCTTGCATCATATGCGAGTACAACGTATTTAAAATGTACTACCTTCAGCAGTATTAATATTACGATAAACTGTCTTCAGAAAACTCAGTACATTCCTTAATCACGTACTGTTATTCATGCAAACAAGGAAAGTGTGCACGAAACGCAAAGTTCAAAATTTTGCATTTAATTGAACAGTTTCTTTTCGTTAGGTATGAAGAATTTCATTGTGCAGTTACATCTGCATAGGTTCCGTCTCTCTAAAAGGAAGCGAGGCATTTACACTGATTGCCTGTACCTGGACGGCTGAGGATTTTAGTTTCAATTTATTTTACTACCATTTGTATCAAATGTCCGTGCACTATGAAAGTTAGCTCTATCTCTCAAGTTGCATTAATATTAATCAGATCGTGTTGTCTATTCACGAGTCAAATTAAACGGAAAGGGAAATTTTTTTTAGGGCATTAATACCACAGCTGCTATGCACTCACTGATGAAACAACTAAGGTAATAGCAGCTTTCAAGATTTCATTAGCAACCATTTATAGCGGATCTCGAAATGTATTGTTTATTATTACAATTGTTTGTTCTCTCAAAAAGCTCCAGTTACCACAATCTTAATGAACTTCATCACACTGTAACTTCAAGTATACTTTAGCCGTGAAGTGAATAACAGAACTGAGCAGAATCTCGAGACACGTGCAAATATCTCCTTGTTATATCGAAACACACACGACTCATTGCATCTGCATCTCGAGAACAGACTACTGGGACTGATTCAAATCTTATACCAAGCGCGCATGCAACACAACAACGACCAATACAAAAAAGACGGTGTCGGCAGGTACAGATTATGCTCACTGCTGGACACACCTTAAACTGCTATGGCTACCTGACAGTCGACACTCGATCTGCACCGAAACACAAGGTAAGCTTTAAAACGCCAAAAAGTAGTACATAATGTAATGTGTGAGGATACAGGAGCCTCATATCCACCACGTTTTGCATTCGTGCACGAACGTTATGACGCGGAAGATAGTGAATATAAGCTCTGTGCATTAGCCGTGAAGTTTCTGGAAAAGAATCTGTGGAATATGAAGTTTTGAACATTGTTAGCAGAGAAATAATAGGCGAACAACGTATTAATTGCTGTAATTTTAAGGCCGAGAATTAGGAACTTTCAAGAAGAGGTATAGATGGATTGGCAAAATCAGGTAGTTGAAAGCGCAAACGATATCACTTTAATGTTTAGATGAAAATGCACAATAATTAATCATCAGAGTCAGCATGTATCCACACCAATTCACCATCACTAAAGTAACGAAGGAGATTGAAGAAATGCTATTTTTAAATGTGTCATTCACGTTACTTCAAGATAACCGCGAGAATCGATAATCATTTAATAATTACAAATATTAAGAGTAGACTACACGGTGACATAAAAGTATTCACATAGCATGAAAACAGATAGCTTTCTTTCAGTCATGACATATTTCAAGTATTTGCTCCTCTTTCCACGGAAAATTGGTTCAAAAATGGTTCGAAAGGGTACAGTACCGCCCGACATTGAAAATAGGTACAACATACTTCATTATTTTTGTCAGAACAACACATTTTTTTTGTAAAATAACTCAATTTCAATTAATACAGCGAAGCCGGATACCATTGTGGTAAAGAATGACCATTTATTTATTTAATTGATCACATGAAAGTAAATCCCTACATCCAGTTTGGTGAGATCTGTGAAATGAATGAATGTATGGTCGTCTGCTAACCGCAGATAGTGAATATGAATATATGATCATCTTTGAGTCGATCCTTTGGCCACCTTTGGTGGGACCAAAGAGATGAAATTTGCCTGAGCTCTGAGCGCCTGAAATGTGGCTGACCAATACGGTAGCAAGGTGCTCCCCCACTTCGACAGAGGTGTGAGAGGACCTGGAGAATGGCCATGTTTCAGCACTCTGCCACTGGGTCTTGTGCTGTTAAGACCTGTGTTAGTTGTGCTCCGTAAAGACAAAGGAGTGGAGACATGGTATGCATGTGGAGTATTTAAGAGTAGTTTGAAATAATAATTTCTCTATTTCAGGAACTTTTGTGGGGAGAATTAAAATGTCAGGCAGGTAATATTAATGAGATTGTAGTAATCTTCGGAAGTGACCAACAGTCACAATGAAACCACATGTAGCAATAAGCTGAAATACTTCCGTGTGCTTAAGTTAAGCTGAATTACTAGCGTGTGTACAATAAGTTGAAATATTTAAGAAATAGCGTGTGTACCATAAGTTGAAATATTTAAGAAATGGCGTGTGCAGGACTTGAAATTAGAGACGAGTACTTACACGTGGTGAGTACTGTGGGAGTCTCAAACTGTGTATGAGACAAAAGATAAAGAGAAGTACTCGTCCATGGTATCAGTTGAGGACTCGCGTGTGTGATGAATACGTTCTTAATATTACTTTGCGTGATATGATTCCATGTGACACTAGATTCAAACTCTGAGAGAGAAGCAAGGTGAGTCGGACGTCTATCCAGCAACGCCACTTGGCTTGCATTGCACAGGAAGACGTGCATATATCTCCAGAGTTCATGGTAGGACAGTAGAATTACGAAGTGGGGCAGTGTCGTGTGAAACTGGGATTAATACTAATTGAAGTGAGAAAGCTGAAAGTGATAGTGTTGTGACTATTTAGTGTCTTGTATTCCATGTCATAGTGTGGTGTATGTCATGTAATTTGGGTATCTGTGGTTTGCATGGGAGAGTAGCAAGGTAGTTTCAAAAGATTAGTGGGTTATGCTTGTTCCTTCTGTACCGCTTGATCTGGAGGAAAGTTTCGTGATGATGATTGTGAGAGTCGAAGTGTGAGATATAATAAAAGATCCACCATCCTATCCAGAAAGTGCACTGTAGCGTTAAATAATTACAAGACCATAATATAGAGATTCACCAATGTAAAGCCATGCCCACTGGGCGGACTCTCTCATGTGTTATTGTTGTAGGTTTTAGAATTTGTGTGTTTAAGTTAGAGAATTTATCGGAATAAATAAGTGAAAAGAAAAAGATTGGTGGACTTTTCTTTCGTATTGTATGTTGTCATAATGCCCCGAATTTATAATGTGTGCGCCATTCATATTCAGTGCAGTGGCCACGTGTTGACAAAAGCCGTTAAATAAAAAAAAAAGAAAGAAAATGTGGTATTGCCAGTGTTCTGTAAATTACTGATAGTCAGAAGCGGGTTTCCGTTGCGTATTAATCATATAGGAGGATAACTTGTAACTTAAGTTTGGGTACTAGAGTTCATGTTACTCGATAAATAAGAGCGAATCTACTCGCTTGGCAGACCACTCAACTTGCAGGCCTGACTGCTTGATGCCACAGTATGAGCAAGGTATGTGGGTGCCTCTCATAATTTCGACCCTGCCAGGATATTTTGCCAGGATTTTGCCAGGATTTTTTGCTGTTAGGGTTTGCTGTTAAGATTTTTTTATGGAATGTATTGTGATAGCGCTAAGAAGTAAAATTTTTTCTGTTTGCAATTTCTTTCTGGATAGGTGAGGATCTTTTATTTTTTTGTGTAATTAATTGCTATATCGTCCAAGGCTGGAAGATCGTTGTATAATTTTTTTTGCGTAATGTCCGTAGTAACTAGGTCGCAGTCGAAAAGTGTAGTCACCATGGAGAACAGCGATTCTGGGGTGAACGTAGCAGTGCAGCAGGAAGTAGGTGTCGACCATGGGCTAATGAGCGGGAACGGCAAACACTCAGAAGGGACTGAATTGTTCAGTGGACCGCTGCTAGGTGATCCTTTGAGCGGTGGGCTTTGTTCACAATCGGAGGCTTTTCCCGACGACGCGGGCGAGCCGGGACTAGGTCAGGTATGCAGTGAGAGTGCAGCTACCCTTAGCGAAGCTACGGTTTCTCAGGCAAACGAGGTGAGCGCACCGAAAGTAGCAAATGACAGTGTGCTACTGCAGTTTTTACAGAGGATGGATAGAGATAATAAGGAAAGATTGGAAGCGATGAATAAAGATAATAAGGAAAGATTAGAAGTGATGAATAGAGATAATAGGGAGAGAGATAGGGAGAATAAGGAAAGATTTGAAGCAACTAAGGAAAGATTGGAAGCAAATAAGGAAAGACTGGAGGCAATGGATAAGGGAAATAAAGAGGCAATGAGGAAGCTACACTCAGTTATCGATAAGCGTCTGCCTGCAGTTAATACTCGGTTAGATGAGGGGGAGAAGAATCTGGGTGCGTTGAAGCAAGTATGTGACGCCGTGAAAGAAAAAGCCAATAATTTGGAGGTACTAATATTTGCAATAGAGAGTGATACTACAGAACGTAGGGACGTGTTGCCGGATGAGCGAATCAAAGAGGTAGTGGTCAGAATGAATACGATTAGTGCAGATGTAGAAAAGATCAGTATAAGAGGCGAGACAGGCTCTGACAGTGCGCAGCGCGAGGTTTATGCTAACCAGGGAGAGATACAATCGCTATTACAGCTTAAAGAGGCGCAATTAGAAATAAGTGGGAAACATAGTGAAGAACTAGCACAGTTGCAATTAGCATGCAGTAGCGAAGGTGACACACCACCAGGTAGATTGCAGAGGGAGAGTGAGATAAATTCAAAAAACGAAAATAGGCAGAAAGAGGAAGACGAACTCAGAGAGTTAGAAGAACGGTTGTGTCGGATAAAACAGGTGGCAAACCCAACTGGGTATAGTCCAAGGCTGTCTCAATTTCACGATTCATTACCTTCATCGTGGGGACCGCTCCTCAAAATGAAGTTTGTGTGTAACCATTTGAGGGACGAGGCTAGAGCGAAAATGCAGGAAGTTATTAAAGACTGTAGTAGCTATTTAAATGAATTCTGGTCGAAAAGTAAGCAGGACCAGGTTACGCAAAGCATATTGATGATGCCAAATTGTAACGAAGGTGGTATAAGAGATCCAGTGTCGTGCTATCTGGAAATACTGAGACGAAATAGGTATTTGGATGTGCCATACGAACCTGGGGAGTTCGTTAGGATCTGTATAACGAAGTTGCCAGTGAAATTGCGCAGAGATATAGTGATAGCAGGCAGAGGCTTAGACGATTCCGCGTCATTTCAGCACTTGTTACAGAAACTGGGTAATGACAGCAATATCGTGAACGGAAACACGACTCATAGGTCAGATAGTGTCGAGGATAGGAACGGCAGAAACTATCAGAATGACAGGAGAGCATGGAATCCTGGCATTTCATTCTTGTCATAATGGATTGAAGGATAGGAGAAACTAATCCAACATACCAGCGCTTAGCATCTTGCCTTAAAACACATGCAGATGGCACTGAAAATTGTCTATGTGGCAGACATACTCTACTGATATGTAGGAATGCAAATACCATACTTCTGATCAGAGAATAAAACACCAGTAATGGCATCTGTTAGGCTGGTCTCTCAGAGCAAAATTTGCAAATTTTTATTTCGAACAGTAAAGTAAAAGGACTGTTTCCTCAAAGAAACCAGTTGCTAAAATGTTATGTAATAATGCCAATGAGTCCAGTATAATTAGTGCAATTTGACTATTGCAGGTACTTAACACGTAATGTAAAAAAGTAAACATTGTGATCTGTATGGAATAGGGTACGTTTATACTGCTGTTACAGGTCACATCAGTAATATGATCGAAGTTTTTAAATTAGATGCCATCTGACCGGTAGTATGTCATTGTCATAGTGACAGTTATGAGGTGTTGCGTATGGTTGTTCGGAATCTGGTGTTAGGGAAAGAGGCCACTAGCACCTAAGTTTCTAACACTTGGGCTGCTCATTTCTCCCAGCTTGTATATTCTCTGCACACATTTAATTTTCATGTAAGCTTAGATTCCTGACTAGCAAATTCTTTACTGTGTATAGTGGACCATTCAGAGTGAGGCGGATTGTCCATGAAAATGCTGTACTGATTGAGACGATCAAGGGAAAACAATCTCGTGGGCTTCATCACATTTCTAACATCAAATTATGGAAAAGTTAAGGATAGATCTAAAGTAGGCAATTTATGGTAGATAGTCAGTGTATTTATTTGTGGTGTGTAACGTTGTGCAGGGTCAAATCGAACATAACAATTTTCAGGCGGGATGTCAGGAAGTATGACGGAATAGACTGGTCGAATGAGTCATGAACAGGAGTCGACAGAGTGGTGTATGTACGTATTTTTTGTCATGAATAAGGATCAAGCAGAAATGACGTGATGATTAATGAGTGGATAAAGATGGTAGATAGAAAAGCGACGTGATAAATAGTGGTGGATAAAGGTGATATTTAAGGAGAGAAGCGACGTGAAGCAGTGTGATTAATAAAGAGAGATTCGACGTGATGAAACAGTGGTAAATAAAGATGAGTAGAATTGAATAATGTGGAGATGTCTTAGATGCATGTTACAGAGAGGCCGGTGTATGCTGCAATCGAGATAGATGCGAATGGCGAAGGAAGACCAGGAAATGATGGAGTAATCGACGGACGGAGAGCCGAAATACGAATGAAGAGATGAGGACAACTGCACAACGTGAAAGAACATAAAGGGAGTATGAGATCCAGATGGTGAACGTTGTGGAATACTGACGTAAGATGTAATATAAGTGTAAATCTAATTCTTACCATAACAGTTGCTAAGTGAAAAAATAATTTTTGTTGTTGTTGTTGTTGAAGCCTGGTACCAGTATAACTTATCAAAACGGTACCAAGAATGTGTACAGTTATTTTGCAGGATGAATAATTTGTGTATTTTTTGTTCTTAGATGAAATGTCGCAATTCTAAGTTGATATTTAGCAGGATGAATAATCGGTAAAGTGAATGCGGAGGTAAGCTGATGGAGAGAGGTGCCAGAGTGAAAGGACGAATTCGGAGACTGGAAAGCTATCTCCGAAGCAGCTTCATGTGTTATGTGGTTGCGTATAAGGGAGCAAACGTATAGTATGTTGTCGTGAGTGTGGTGGTGTTAAGGTTAGCTGACTTCTAGACCTATTCTGTTAGTGTATTAATGGATTGGATGAGAAGGAAAATGTGATGTCTGGTGAGTGAGAGTCGTAGAGTGGTGTGATCAATGCGCAGCCTCCTGTAAAGGGAATGCTACCGATCCATAACTAAAACATTATTGTGCCTTGTTGTTTGATTTGGATGAACCTGGATGGCAGGTCAGGATTTGACATCATGTGGATGGTACATACATGTCCTAGAAATGTTGTTATATATAATGAAAAGGTAAAATATATAAAGAGATACTAATTTCAGTCTGTCACAAGCACAAAGGTGCATTGTATGTTATAGATTTAGAGTCATCAGTTTCTAAAATGTTTATTGTGTCAGTATGTTAAAGTAGTTTACTATTTGATAACATGTGGTAGGTAATTGTGAGCTGTGTAGATTATTTATTATTTTTTTGTTAGAACACTTTCAAGAGGTATTAATTTCAGTCTGTCACAAGCACAAAGGTTCACTGTATATTGTAGTTTTAGAATCAACAGGTTCTAATGTTTTCACTGTGATAGTATATTATAATAGTCTACTATCTGATATTGTAATTATGAGCTGTATAGATTGTGTCTTATTCCTTTTCTTTAACACTTTCATGTTTTGTATGAGGGACGACAGGTACAATCAATAGCACAAGTGTGGGCTGTATATTGAAAAGAGATAAATGTTGATGTTGTATGTGTAGAAAACTAGGGTGTATAATTTTATGTTTTTTAGAACAAAGATTCTTTTATTCCAATGTATCTAATAGATCATACAAGTAATCAATGAGTATTTAAATACTGTAAGAATATCCTTTTGTCTGTAATGTTGCGAGATGCACGGAAGGGTCTGACTGAGTGGGTGTCGTAACGCCCATACCGCTAGCGGGGCGAAGCTGACGTCGCCATGGGAGAGGTGACAAATCCGTGGCACTCCCCAATCCACTGCCGGTTGGGGTACACTCCACACGCCCGTTACAGCAGGTCAACGGCCTGGGGCGACACACACGTACCACTGGCCATTCGTAAGTTCCGCCACCCTTACGACTGGGGAAAGTATCTCGCAGAGGCAACAGCGGGTGGTTTCTTCTGCTCAACGGTGGAGAGACGGCAGAATGAATGACGCGCGGCAGAGCCCGGCGGGCATTTTTTACCAGCAACTATTAACTAGTACTGGACTGTGGAGCCGTGAAACAAGATGACTGCTCGTATGTCTCCATAAGTTGGAAAGTGAAGGACTGGTGTTTCCACGTTGTGAGTGGTGGAAAAGATTTTGTCTTTAGCAGACAGGACGGTCGTTTTGTTTTGTCTTGAGCACTGAACGGTGCGATCCATAAACTTTTGGCAGTGACTTGTTAAGTGTGCTTTGTGAATTGCATGTGGGACGCTTGGTATACTTAAAGAGGACAGTTGTCGCTTGGTGACTAATCATTGTATGAATGCAAGAATCTAAAGTGGGACATTGACATTTGCTTTTGTAGTAGGAGACATTTTATTAATTGGTGCAGGAATAAGTGCTGTTTGTTGGAACTTACGACTTTTAATTACACCATGAACTGAAAGGACAGAACTGTGGGTAATAGTAGTTGTAGAGCCATTTTTGGACGACCAGATTCGTGTGGATGGTACTCTGAGAGTGACTATGACATTTGTGTTTAATGTGAGATACAGTTTACTGTTCAGTGCGTGTTCAAAATGCCGATTTGAGTGACTTAAAGACTTTCGTCCGGGTAACCATGGGAGAGCTTTGACACCGAGACAGTGTTTCTGGGGAACCTATCAGCAACTTTTAGACCCCAAGAAAATCACAGAATGAAATGTTTCCGTGTGACTCGCAAGATAGGGAATAATGTATTTGTAATTGTGTAAATGTCTTTTTTTTTTCTATGTTTCATTCCTGAAGGGACAGCAAGTGTAATTGTATTTCGTTAACATTTGTGTTTAGAATAGTTAGTGTTTGTTTTTTGTTTGTTCTGGGTTATCAAGTTCACGTACCATGTTTATTAGAATATTTGGTACAATGATGCTTTAATTATTAGCCAGTGGCTTAATACTAACATAGCGGCTCTTGTTGCATTGGTCAGTAAGGTTGTCACAGGGGACAAGAGTTTGCATTGCACAACAAATATCGGAATTAACTGATGTATTTTGATGTCGTGGACAGTAATAATCCTGTTCGTGTGTTGACTGAAGCCACTTATTTGCATTATCACAGTGGTGATATTTCACATTAAAGTGTAACGAAGGCTAGTCGAAATGCAAGTTCTTGTCATCCAAATGTGTAACAACAGAGAAATGAGCAGTAAAGTAAGATACGAGAGCTACTGGTGGATTCAAGCACTTATTGCTAAACTATTTACTGCGTGTATTGATCAAAGTTGATGGACTGACTGGCTCAGCAGCAGGTATTTGTACTGGTGGACAAGGAAAAGGTTAAACTCACAGTCGAGTAGTGGTGGCAATTGCTTAGGTGATGATAGTTAATGAGGTATGACATGATGTCTTAGTCGAACTATATTACGTAACCAGTATGTAACTCGTGGTATATTTCATTGTTTTTCTTCTCAGTTTTATTTCTCTGTAGGTTTGATGTATATTTTAGAGTAATGGTATGGAGCCTGACATTCTACATGTAACTAGCGTACGCAATGTTTTTATTTTGTTGATTTTGTTTTGTATTTAGGCTTTGGTGTGTAAAGGTTTTTACCCCACAATTTATGAATGCACATTACTTGCTCTGTGTTTGGACGGTGAGCTATTTAAAATTTCATGAGTACAATTAGTATTTTTTTTATTTGTCATAGGATTATTGAAGTTTGGATTACTCATAAAAATAACGAAGATCCCAGTAACTAAGCAAATTTTTATCTCAACATTATTTTTTATTTGTATGATGTGATGTTTGATTTGTCGTTTGGATTGTTGTAAATATGTATGTGTACGTTACTCTGGATTGTGGAGAGTAAAATAATGCAACAACTGTGTCAATAATTTGGTAAAGTAACAGCATTTGGTCGTCTATTTGAGGTCACCAGGAGCTAAGGTCTCCTCCTGGTTATTTTGATGACTTGCTACGTTTGTTCTAATACAGTTTTCTTAAAAAAATGTTCGGAACTACCCTCGCATTCCAAGGATAGTACCGTGCCATTGTTTTCTGCATGGGTAGCCGGTGGTGAAAGGATACAGTACCGCCCGACATTGAAAATAGGTACAACATACTTCATTATTTTTGTCAGAACAACACTTTTTTTTGTAAAATAACTCAATTTCAATTAATACAGCGAAGCTGGATACCAGTGTGGGAAAGAATGACCATTTATTTATTTAATTCATCACATGAAAGTAAATCCCTACGTCCAGTTTGGTGAGATCTGTGAAATGAATGAATGTATGGTCGTCTGCTAACCGCAGATAGTGAATGTGAATATATGATCATCTTTGAGTCGATCCTCTGGCCACCTTTGGTGGGACCAAAGAGATGAAATTTACCTGAGCTTTGAGCACCTGAAATGTGGCTGACCAATACGGTAGCAAGGTGCTCCCCCACTTCGACAGAGGTGTGAGAGGACCTGGAGAACGGTCATGTTTCAGCACTCTGCCGCTGGATCTTGTGCTGTTAAGACCTGTTTTAGTTGTGCTCCGTAAAGACAAAGGAGTGGAGACATGGTATGCATGTGGAGTATTTAAGAGTAGTTTGAAATAATAATTTCTCTATTTCAGGAACTTTTGTGGGGAGAATTAAATGTCAGGCAGGTAATATTTATTGGATCGTAGTTATCTTCGGAAGTGACCAACGGTCACAATGAAACCACGTGTAGCAATAAGTTGAAATACTTCCGTGTGCTTAAGTTAAGCTGAATTACTAGCGTGTGTACAATAAGTTGAAATATTTAAGAAATAGCGTGTGTACCATAAGTTGAAATATTTAAGAAATGGCGTGTGCAGGACTTGAAATTAGAGACGAGTACTTCCACATGGTGAGTACTGTGGGAGTCTCAAACTGTGTATGAGACAAAAGATAAAGAGAAGTACTCGTCCATGGTATCAGTTGAGGACTCGCGTGTGTGATGAATACGTTCTTAATATTACTTTGCGTGATATGATTCCGTGTGACACTAGATTCAAACTCTGAGAGAGAAGCATGGTGAGTCGGACGTCTATCCAGCAACGCCACTTGGCTTGCATTGCACAGGAAGACGTGCATATATCTCCAGAGTTCATGGTAGGAACGTAGAATTACGAAGTGGGGCAGTGTCATGTGAAACTGGGATAAATACTAATTGAAGTGGGAAAGCTGGAAGTGATAGTGTTGTGACTATTTAGTGTTTTGTATTCCATGTCGTAGTGTGGTGTATGTCATGTAATTTGGGTATGTGTGGTTTGCATGGGGGAGTAGCAAGGTAGTTTCAAATGATTAGTGAGTTATGCTTGTTCCTTCTGTACCGCTCGATCTGGAGGAAAGTTTCGTGATGATGATTGTGAGAGTCGAAGTGTGAGATATAATAAAAGATCCACCATCCTATCCAGAAAGTGCACTGTAGCGTTAAATAATTACGAGACCATAATATAGAGATTCACCAATGTAAAGCCATGCCCACTGGGCGGACTTTCTCATGTGTTATTGTTGTAGGTTATAGAATTTGTGTGTTTAAGTTAGAGAATTTATCGGAATAAATAAGTGAAAAGAAAAAGATTGGTGGACTTTTTCTTCGTATTGTATGTTGTCATAATGTCCCGAATTTATAATGTGTGCGCCATTCATATTCAGTGCGGTGGCCACGTGTTGACAAAAGCCGTTAAATAAAAAAAGAAAATGTGGTATTGCCAGTGCGTAGTGTACTGTCAGAGTTCTGTAAATTACTGATAGTCAGATGCTGGTTTCCGTTGCGTATTAATCATATAGGAGGATAACTTGTAACTTAAGTTTGAGTACTAGAGTTCATGTTACTCGATAAATAAGAACGAATCTACTCGCTTGGCAGACCACTAATCTTGCAGGCCTGACTGCTTGATGCCACAGTATGAGCAAGGCATGTGGGTGCCTCTCAATTTAATAATTACAAATATTAAGAGTAGACTACACGGTAACATAAAAGTATTCACATTGCATGAAAACAGATAGATTTCTTTCAGTCATGACAGATTTCAAGTATTTGCTCCTCTTTCCACGGAAAATTGGTTCAAAAATGGTTCAAATGGCTCTGAGCACTATGGGACTTAACATCTGTGGTCATCAGTCCCCTAGAACTTAGAACTACTTAAACCTAACTAACCTAAGGACATCACACACATCCATGCCCGAGGAAGGATTCGAACCTGCGACCGTAGCGGCCGCTAGGCTCCAGACTGCAGCGCCTAGAAACGCACGGCCACTCCGGCCGGCGGAAAATTGGTAGTTGACGCCAGTTTCAGTGATGTAACTTGACCATTTGCTGCACTCAAATCCGCATGTACTCTACAAGCCACGATACGAAGTGTAGTGCACCAGAATTATTGTCCTCCTTTGTGACTTTATTCACATATGTTTTGAGAAAAAAGGAGTTGTTTATGCATATCCAGAATTCACTCATTTTATCCGCTGACGTCACACAACACGAGCAGTGTGTTCCCGATACATTTTCAATTAGATTCTTCCGATTCTCTTCAGCACTGGAACAATTGCGGCGGCTTTCTGACAGTCATTTGATTAGTACATCATTCGCCAATGGAACAAGAAAACGGCAAACTGTAGTATAATGGAAGCACTGTCCTCCGTAATTAATTGAAAAGTTTGTAGAACCTAAATATAAATTATGTGTTCATATTGTGATAGCATATTTTTGTCGACCTAAACTACATTATGCTTATGTTGTGGGCGAAGAACCAGTTACGATCATATTCCAACCTTCCACAATTTTGTAACAATTACCTAACGGTGTGATCTGTCTTTATACACTACTGGCCATTTAAATTGCTACACCACGAAGATTACGTGCTACAGACGCGAAATTTAAGCGGCAGGAAGAAGATGCTGTGATATACAAATGATTAGCTTTTCAGAGCATTCACACAAGGTTGGTACCGGTGTGAACACCTACAACGTGCTGACATGAGGAAAGTTTCCAACCAATTTTTCATACACAAACAGCAGTTGACCGGCGTTGCCTGGTGAAACGTTGTTGTGATGCCTTGTGTAAGGAGGAGAAATGCGTACGATCACGTTTCCGACTTTGATAAAGGTCGGATTGTAGCCTATCACGATTGCGGTTTATCGTATCGTGAAATTTCTGCCCGCGTTGGTCGACAACCAATGACTGTTAGAAGAATATGGAATCAGTGGGTTCAGGAGGGTAATACGGAATGCCGTGCTGGATCCCAACGGCCTCGTATCACTAGCAGTTGATATGACAGGCATCTTATCCGCATGGCTGTAACGGATCGTGGAGCCACGTCTCGATTCCTAAGTCAACAGATGGGGACGTTTGCAAGACAACAACCATCTGCACGAACAGTTCGACGACGTTTGCAGCAGCATGGACTATCAGCTCGGAGACCATGGCTGCGGTTACCCTTGACTCTGCATCACAGACAGGAGCACCTGCGATGGTGTACTTAACGACGAACCTGGGAGCACGAATCGCGAAACGTAATTTTTTCGGATGAATCCAGGTTCTGTTTACACCATCATAATGGCCGCATCCGTGTTTGGTGACATCACGGTGAACGCACATTGGAAGCGTATATTCGTCATCGCCATACTGGCGTATCACCCGGCGTGATGGTACGGGGTGCCATTGGTTACACGTCTCGGTCACCTCTTGTTCGCATTGACGGCACTTTGAACAGTGGACGTTACATTTCAGATGTGTTACGAGCCGTGTCTCTACCCTTCATTCGATCCCTGCGAAACCCTACATTTCATCAGGATAATACACGACCGCATGTTGCAGCCCCTTTACGGGCCTTTCTGAATACAGAAAATGTTCGACTGCTGCCCTGGCCAGCACTCTCTCCAGATCTCTCACCAACTGAAAACGTCTGGTCAACGGTGGCCGAGAAACTGGCTCGTCCCAATAAGACAGTCACTACTCTTGATGAACTGTGGTATCGTGTTGAAGCTGCATGGGTAGCTGAACCTGTACACGCCATCCAAGCTCTATTTGACTCAATGCCCAGGCGTATCAAGGCCGTTATTACGGCCAGATTTGGTTGTTCTGGGTACTGATTTCTCAGGATCTATGCATCCAAATTGCGTGAAAATGTAATCACATGTCAGTTCTAGTATAATATATTTCTCTAATGAATACCCGTTTATAACACCTGCATTTCCTCTTGGTGTAGCAATTGTAATGGCCAGTAGTGTACATATGACGACACAGCCATTTTCGGTCCAATACGACGTTCGTGAGATACACTGGACGCGAAGTTTGATTCTGATGATATTTCACCGTTTTAAGCTTGAGAGTATGGGATCCAGTCGCAGTCGTGTCAAATTTTGGAATCGCATATTTTGTTTACTATGCGACAGAAGCATAGGAGAGAAAGAGGCGTAGGGAAGGAATACGACACATTCAGACTTGCCTGCCGAGTGCGCTAGTCGCCCTTCTCTGTCACATCAGACTGAGTAATGGAAGGCGAGACTCGCAGTAGACGCTGTGCCCCACCAGCGAGACCCCTGCGCCGCTACGGCGGCGTGTATCGCCACATGCTGGGAAGGCGGGCGTTCATCAATCACGAGACGACGGTTTCGGAACCTTGGCGTGACACGGCGCTAAAGGATGGAACCTGTAGCCGGGAAGCGCGCTCAGAGGCGCGTGAAATCGGAAGTTGGGGGCGTACGTGCGCCATAAGCAGAGGGTTCAGCTGCTGGTTTCCAAACAGTGCACGAACTTGTAGTAAATGAATGTCTTTTCTCGTCAGCTATTATTCGAAGCAGTGTGCATCAATACTTATGACATACACGCACACAGGATGCAGACAAGTTTTGAGACGTAAATAAGTGATTTGAAGGTTTCCATTTCCTGTCCAAGTCGGCATACTTAACGCTATTTCTGGTTTGTGTAATGACTGACTCACATTTCGTCATAGAATCTTACGTCTATAGCATGAAATGTAATTCTTGGCGCCAAATAGTGGAGCATATAGAGTAAGAACACTGAAATTCATGTGGAAAAGGACGCTCTTGTGAGAGATCCTAGATGGATGTGAGTTGGCCACGCATGGAATATTGCTGGCGATCTATTTATACTCAAATGTGTCATTACAAATAGTCTATGACTACAGGGGGATGGTATATTAACATTTAATGCAATAAATTCACTTGTTGATTGACAAAACATCCAGTTGCAACATCTTGCTGTGTTGCAGCGAGGTCATCGGTCTCATCGGATTAGGGAAGGATGTGGAAGGGAGTCGGTCGTGCCATTTCAAAGGAATCATCCTGGTATTTGCGTGGAGCAATTTAGGGAAATCACGAAAAACCTGAATCAGGATGGCCGGACGCGGGATTGAACTTTCGTCCTCCTGAATGTGAGTCCAGTGTGCTAACTACTGCGCCACCTCACTTCGTGCTGTGTTACAAAATGTTCAAATGTGTGTGAAATCTTATGGGACTTAACTGCTAAGGTCATCAGTCCCTAAGCTTACACACTACTTAACCTAAATTATCCTAAGGACAAACAGACACACCCATGCCAAAGGAAGGACTCGAACCTCCGCCAGGACCAGCTGCACACTGTAGCGCCCTAGACTGCTCAGCTAATCCCGCGCGGCGCTGTGTTACATCATGTGATCATTTGCATAATTACATTGCACAGTAACCTCAATAAATTCGTTTTATACATATATGACTGATTTTCTGGAAATCATCCTTTACATTTCCCTCACAATACTTCCAGCTGGTCACATAATTTATGCTGACGCTCTTGAAATAAGGGCCAAATAAGTATTCCTATAGATGCAGACCAGCATCTGTGGGACACCGGTCTTCATGAGGTACATCCAGTACAATATTGACAGCCACATGGAAAGACCGGTAGGAATGCTATAAATCAGAAGGACAAAATTTAGAATCCTGGCAGGGTCGCCAAATGTTGCACAGCTAATGTCCAAGAACTGAATTCTGTGCCACCCAGGTTTGGTCACTTAACTTCTGGAGGCAGTGTAGTAATCAGATTCCTGCAAACCTTGAACCATTGTTGCTTGTTTGTTACACATATATTCATTTACAAATCAAATATTTTAGTGTAAGAATTTTGTTATTAATGCTGAATACATGGAGATATATACACTACTGTCATGGCAAATTGCCAGGCTGAATTTTGAGAAATTATTTTTCTAGTATATTATCATAGTAACTCGACAGCTTACCTAGAACCGCTCTTCGCCCTACTACTGCGAAGTTCTTGCCTTATGCAGCTATAGCGCTGTTGTATCAGAAAATAAAGTACCTCTTCTTTCCAATTATTGACTGGTCATTGACATATTATACAAGACTGAAACGGGAACACTGTCTTGGGGAAGATCATTTTTCTGTAGTTACTATCTGTTGATTTCTTTCTGCATAATAAGGCTGACATGCAACTGCTGGTTTTGAAGGAAAGTTCTATTATGCCACTGCGCCAGGAAACAAACGCATCCGGGCCCAAGGACGAGCACAACGGCGGAGCCATTAAGACATAGAGTCGTTTCTGGGAAGAGAGGTGTATAAATATCGGTCTACATTTACTCCTCCTTCATTAACAGATATACAGTGGTGGCCCTGCATTTTTTGCATATGTTGGTCAGCTGCAGAGAGTGTCTATTTCTCAATCTGCATATGCATCTACGATTACATCTACCACCGTTCCCAACTTTTCTTCCTTCGCTGATTCATTCTTCGATGGTTCGTGGAAATGCACTGTAGGAAATACACTCCTGGAAATTGAAATAAGAACACCGTGAATTCATTGTCCCAGGAAGGGGAAACTTTATTGACACATTCCTGGGGTCAGATACATCACATGATCACACTGACAGAACCACAGGCACGTAGACACAGGCAACAGAGCATGCACAATGTCGGCACTAGTACAGTGTATATCCACCTTTCGCTGCTATTCTCCCATGGAGACGATCGTAGAGATGCTGGATGTAGTCCTGTGGAACGGCTTGCCATGCAGTTTCCACCTGGCGCCTCAGTTGGACCAGCGTTCGTGCTGGACGCGCAGACCGCGTGAGACGACGCTTCATCCAGTCCCAAACATGCTCAATGGGGGACAGATCCGGAGATCTTGCTGGCCAGGGTAGTTGACTTACACCTTCTGGAGCACGTTGGGTGGCACGGGATACATGCGGACGTGCATTGTCCTGTTGGAACAGCAAGTTCCCTTGCCGGTCTAGGAATGGTAGAACGATGGGTTCGATGACGGTTTGGATGTACCGTGCACTATTCAGTGTCACCTCGACGATCACCAGTGGTGTACGGCCAGTGTAGGAGATCGCTCCCCACACCATGATGCCGGGTGTTGGCCCTGTGTGCCTCGGTCGTATGCAGTCCTGATTGTGGCGCTCACCTGCACGGCGCCAAACACGCATACGACCATCATTGGCACCAAGGCAGAAGCGACTCTCATCGCTGAAGACGACACGTCTCCATTCGTCCCTCCATTCACGCCTGTCGCGACACCACTGGAGGCGGGCTGCACGATGTTGGGGCGTGAGCGGAAGACGGCCTAACGGTGTGCGGGACCGTAGCCCAGCTTCATGGAGACGGTTGCGAATGGTCCTCGCCGATACCCCAGGAGCAACAGTGTCCCTAATTTGCTGGGAAGTGGCTGTGCGGTCCCCTATGGCACTGCGTAGGATCCTACGGTCTTGGCGTGCATCCGTGCGTCGCTGCGGTCCGGTCCCAGGTCGACGGGCACGTGCACCTTCCGCCGACCACTGGCGACAACATCGATGTACTGTGGAGACCTCACGCCCCACGTGTTGAGCAATTCGGCGGTACGTCCACCCGGCCTCCCGCATGCCCACTATACTCCCTCGCTCAAAGTCCGTCAACTGCACATACGGTTCACGTCCACGCTGTCGCGGCATGCTACCAGTGTTAAAGACTGCGATGGAGCTCCGTATGCCACGGCAAACTGGCTGACACTGACGGCGGCGGTGCACAAATGCTGCGCAGCTAGCGCCATTCGACGGCCGACACCGCGGTTCCTGGTGTGTCCGCTGTGCCGTGCGTGTGATCATTGCTTGTACAGCCCTCTCGCAGTGTCCGGAGCAAGTATGGTGGGTCTGACACACCGGTGTCAATGTGTTCTTTTTTTCATTTCCAGGAGTGTAGATCGTGTTATATGATGAAAACATTGACCGAATGCTACCAACAGAATCTCTAGTATTTCCATATCTCTCGGTTATGTTGATTACAATTTCATCTTCATGCAAGCTTATTTTTTAGTATGGACAAAATCTTTTCCCACAAATGAAAAATGGGGTGAGTAGATGATTGCTATTGGATGTCTCTAATGATACTGCAGCTGTTCAGATGGAGATAGCAACATAGCATAAGCACAGGATGTGCTAGTGCAGCTTACCATCATCTTTCGGCCATTAAGAATGGTCGAATCACTGTCATTATGGACGTGGGAGTATTATACTCTCAGACTGCACACAAGAGTTAAATGGTTGGCTGCAAAACAACGACTGCAGACTGACTCAGAGCAACAGGGTGACAACAGGAGCAGGTAGAGGGCCTTCCCGAAGAACTACACCACGAAATGACCACAGCCTTGTTCCAATAGCTCAAATAGACGAACGACAACAGCTGAAATTCGGTGAGATGCTAAAGGTGGAATGCCACCACGTTTAAAACAGATTACTGGTAGCCAGGCTGAAGTCTTCAATTGTCAATTGTCATTTACTGCTGACAGCGTACCACAAACATGAAATACGTACGTTGTACAGCCGTAGTGAACGAGACTTTGCATGACATTCCGTGGAGTTCATCGGAGGGACCTGTTTCTGTTTTTGGCGGTCAGATCGACGTCCACGTGTTCGCTGCCCACTCATTGAATGATAGGTCATGTTACATGATGAAAACATTGGTGTGAGGAGCGATTCAATGTGACAACAGGACGGATTGTTACTTGTTGGAGGTAAGCATGCTCTCCATTCTGTGAAAAGACTGGTGAAAGCTGCTGTCATACCATGCCTGATCAGCGAAGCAAAATGCTTACTCCAGTAGAATAACGCAATTCCACAATCTGCAATTCACACTGCAAACGCCTTGAGGAACATAAGAATTCTCGGACAGACATCACTTTCGAATGGAATGTACGTTTAATCATTCAATATCCGTTTCACGAGAAACATATCGACAGTGTTTGACAAATATCTAACTATTTCACGGTTGAGCAATTCCATGCTCGCCAGTCTCAGAAATTTTGGTAGATTTCTCTGTAAGCTGAAATTCTTCTGATTTTACCGTCATGCATCCTTTGGGAGATATAGGTCTGCGTGTGAAGAAGTTATATCTTGGCACTTCTGGTACGTATGCTCTTGCAGCTTTGACAGCAATCCCCTCCAAGATATAAAATGATTCGCTTGTAGCGTCACTGCTTGAGTTTGAAGCATATCCTGAAGGAAACGCACCATTTTTCGTTGAATTTTCTCAAACGACTCTAATAATCTGGATGGATAATCTATCCAGACTGACGACAAATACACAAAAATCGGCTGAAAGATGTGTATAACATAATTTTATTTTTCTCCAATTTCATGAAATCAATCGACGTTAAATAACCCTGGACGAAGTCTCCTGGATATATTACGGTTGTAACTCAGTCTCTCTGTGATTCGGCCAACGGCCTTGCCGCAGTGGTAACACCGGTTCCCGTCTGATCACCTAAGTTAAGCGCTGTCGGGCTGGGCTAGCACTTGTGTGGGTGACGCTGTTGGCAAACGGGTTGCACTCAGCAGACTGAGGAGTTACTTGATTGAGAAGTAGCGGCTCCGGTCTTGCAAACTGAAAAACGGCTGGGAGAGCGGCGTGCTGATCACATGCCCCTCCATATCCGCATCCAGTGACGCCTGTGGGCTGCAGATGACACGGCGGCCGGTCGGTACCGTTGGGCCTTCATGGCCTGTTCGGAAGGAGATTAGCTTCTCTGTGATTCAAAGTGTTTCTCATTTTCCGTTTTTTGTTGTTGTTGCATTTGCCTTGATGAAAGTATATAACCAGAGCACAAACAAATTAGAAACCATTCCAGTGACGTGTAACACAGCCAGAGCCGAAGACATGTCACTGGGAAGCGAGCACCGACCGCCGCCAGACGTCGTTCAGGAAAAGTGAGCAGCTGCCATGTCGTTGTCACTGTTGACGTGCCAACAACCTGAGGCACTTCTCAGCCTTCGGGAATCTTTTAAAAGTTTACCCATGGCCACATTATAACAGCCGGGCCTCGGTCACTGACCCTGTTCCTGACACTTCCACCAGACACATAAATGCTGCCACTTCAGCTGAGTCAGTGCAAGACCTCTGCATTTAAAGCCCCTGGTCCAGCTCGTCACGGGGTCAACCAGCTGGGCAATGTAGCCGCGACCAGCCTGTGTCGGTTGCCGCCTTGGAGCCGCGATGTAACACTGTCGCAGCTGCCAGCACCACCACGGGGCTCTGAACCACTGACCACTGCCTCCACGAGACTTCTTCAGCAGGGTGATGCCTCCGTCTCACGGCCAGGACACAGCGGAGCCTCCAGCTGCCCGCTGCTGCTCTAGAGTTGTCAGTCCAGGCGCGACCTGCCATTGAACGCCGCCAGCTGCCTCATATCCTTAGCAGAGCCGCGACCCATCTGCTGACCGCCACCATCGACTAAGCAGGAGAACACGAAAAGTGCCATAACCTTATTTCCCAAAAACTTAGCTCAGTGGAGGAGTGGACAGAATAAGCGACACGTGTCTCGGCTTATCCGTAGATACTAGACCTTTCCTGAAAAAACGGTGGTCAAACTTTTCGATTTATTTTCTAGATACTTTATATGCCTTTTAGCGCGCTATACCCTCATAGAAACTGTGGTTCAGTGGATCCGTCTGGTATATCACCGTCAATGACAAACAGGTCAACCAGTTTCGTTCGCACCGCATCTGCATCAACGACACATACCTATGCGTTCACTGAGCTATGGACTACACAGTCGCCCACAGGTTCTCATGAAGACCAACTGGAGGCTGTGCAGCGTATCTTGGCTTCTTTTACGCACAAGAAACCTACTCAGATCACTTTCCAGCCGCTTTTATTCCCGAGTGTAATTCATTATTCTGAAACGAAAACTAACGCTAACATTTTCTTCAGATATGTAGACGATACTTTTGTCGTTTGGTCTCATTGTAGTGACAATTTAAACCGGTTTTTGGAACACCTAAATTCAATCCACCAGAATATTCAGTTCACTATGGAGGTGGAAAAGAATGGATGCCTTCCCTTCCTTGATGTGTTGGTCAAAAGTGTTGTGGATTGGCAAGAGAGCCAACCCACTATGAGAGGAAGCCAAAAGGCACGCGTTTTAGCTCACGCAGGCTGGCGTGAGGTCTGGAACAGGTCAAGGAAATTATACTAGCAAAAAACGTACGTAGCTGCTGGAATACTTAACTTTAATCCTTAATTGGTGAACATCGCTCTTGACGGTACATGTTTTACAGCATCAATAGTAACTGGTAATGGCGCCTTGCTAGGTCGTAGCAAATGACGTAGCTGAAGGCTATGCTAACTATCGTCTCGGCAAATGAGAGCGTAATTTGTCAGTGAACCATCGCTAGCAAAGTCGGCTGTACAACTGGGGCGAGTGCTAGGAAGTCTCTCTAGACCTGCCGTGTGGCGGCGCTCGGTCTGCAATCACTGATAGTGGCGACACGCGGGTCCGACGTATACTAACGGACCGCGGCCGATTTAAAGGCTACCACCTAGCAAGTGTGGTGTCTGGCGGTGACACCACAAAAAGCAAGACCAATGGTACGTTGGGACATTCTGTTTATAGGAAGCCTACTCACACTGATTTGTATCTGCGAGCTGATAGTTGTCACCATCCAGCTCAGCGTGAAGTAGTACTTCGTACCTTGGTCCACAGGGCCCACGTTATCTCAGACCCAGAAAGTTTGGCAGCTGAGCTATTACATCTCGAAGTCACCTTTCGTCAGAATGGTTATAGTGAGAGGAAGATCAAACGTGCGTTGCGCTATCAGCCTTCTGTGTAAAGGGTGAGTGACGATAACAACGAAGTGGCACCTAAATCTACGGCCTTTTTGACTCGCGTAGGAAGCATTTCCAACAGGATTGGCCGTATTTTGCGGAAATATGATGTGGAATGTGTTTTTCGACGACCTTCTAAGATTAAGGCCCTGTTGGCGTCCGTTTAAGATGATGGGCTGGGGTCTATCGTATTCCTTGCAGTTGTGGCATGTCACATATTGGTCAAACAATCAGGACTGTGGAAGACCGGTGTATTGAACATAAGCGTCACACACGCTTACAACAGCCGAGGAAATCCGCTATTGCAGAACATTGCCTTGACACCGGTCATCCTATGGAATACAACAACACGGAGATTCTGGCTTGCACGTCCAGCTATTGGGATAGTGTTTTCAAGGAAGCTGTTGAAATCAGACTATCAAGCAACCTTATTAACAGAGATAGTGGTTTTTGTTTAAATGCTGCTTGGAATCCGGCCCTGTCTCTCATAAAAAAACAGAGGGACAGAATTAGTGCTACCTCACCTGTTGATTAATAGTAACTATCGATATTTCTGATTTTGGTTATCTTTGTTTGTGTTGACACTTGTGGTATCTTCCTTGTTTCTCCTCTGTGAACCGAGGTATTAAATTTCCTTGCACATTTCTTCCTCCTTCCATTTGTGCCTTGAGAATGGCAGGCTGTGCTCCTGTGGAAATACCGGCGGTGTTCGACGATGTTACCCGGCAGCAAACCCGTATGTTATTGGTACATTCAATTCGCCGGGAAAAGTTAAGGTCTCACAGCTCCTTGGCTTCCCGATACTCCCGAAGCCAGTGCTGTTTATCTTAGCAGACGACACTTCACTGGTAATACCTCTTCACCTTTCTGACAGACAGGAGTATCCAGGGCAAGGTTCCTGAATTAGTATCTCTTATTGAAGGAAATAGTGCGCATACAGTATTAGGAACGGAAAGTTGGTTAAAACCGGAAGTGAACAGTAACGAAATCCTAGACACAGAATGGAATATATACCGCAAGGATAGGATAAACGCCAATGGTGGAGGAGTATTTATAGCAGTAAAGAATTCAATAATATCCAGTGAAGTTATTAGCGAATGCGAATGTGAAATAATCTGGGTTAAGTATCAAAGGTGGGTCAGATATGATAGTCGGATGCTTCTATAGACCACCTGCATCAGCAACCGTAGTAGTTGAGCGCTTCAGAGAGAACCTGCAGAACGTCGTGAAGAAGTTTCGTGATCATACTATTGTAATAGGGGGAGACTTCAATCTACCAGGTATAGAATGGGATAGTCACACAATCAGAACTGGAGCCAGGGACAGAGACTCTTGTGACATTATCCTGACTGCCTTGTCCGAGAATTACTTCGAGCAGATAGTTAGAGAACCAACTCGTGAAGCTAACGTTTTAGACCTCATAGCAACAAATAGACCGGAACTTTTCGACTCCGTGAATGTAGAAGAGGGTATCAGTGATCATAAGTCAGTGGTTGCATCAATGACTACAAGTGTAATAAGAAATGCCAAGAAAGGAAGGAAAATATATTTGCTTAACAAGAGTGATAGGGCACAAATCGCAGAATATCTGAGTGACCACCATCAAACGTTCATTTCTGAGGAAGAGGATGTGGAACAAAAATGGAAAAAATTCAGAAACATCGTCCAGTACGCCTTAGATAAGTTCGTACCGACTAAGGTCCAAAGCGAGGGGAAAGATCCACCGTGGTATAACAATCATGTACGAAAGGTACTACGGAAACAAAGAAAGCTTCATCATAGGTTTAAGAGTAGTCGAATCATAGCTGATAAGGAAAAGCTGAACGAAGCGAAAAAGAGCGTAAAGAGAGCAATGAGAGAAGCATTCAACGAATTCGAACATAAAACATTGGCAAACAATCTAAACAAGAACCCTAAAAAGTTTTGGTCGTATGTAAAATCGGTAAGCGGATCTAAATCCCCTATTCAGTCACTCGTTGACCACGATGGCACCGAAACAGAGGACGACCCAAGAAAGGCAGAAATACTGAATTCAGTGTTCTGAAACTGTTTCACTGCGGAAAATCGTAACACGGTCCCTGACTTCAGCCGTCGCACGGATGCCAAAATGGAAAATATTGAAATAAACGATATCGGAATTGAAAAACAACTGCTATCACTTAGTAGCGGAAAAGCATCCGGACCAGACGAGATACCCTTAAGATTCTACAGTGATTATGTTAAAGAACTTGCCCCCTTTCTATCAGCAATTTATCGTAGATCGCTGGAAGAACGTAAAGTACCTAGCGACTGGAAGAAAGAGCAGGTCGTTCCCATTTTCAAGAAGGGTCATAAATCAGATGCGAATAATTATAGGCCTATTTCGCTTACGTCAATCTGTTGTAGAATAATGGAACATGTTTTGTGTTCTCGTATTATGACGTTCTTAGATAATACAAATCTCCTTCATCATAACCAACATGGATTCCGCAAACAGAGATCATGTGAAACTCAGCTCGCCCTATTTGCCCAAGAAATTCACAGTGCCGTAGACACTGGAGAGCAGATTGATGCAGTATTCCTGGACTTCAGGAAGGCATTTGATACGGTTCCGCACTTACGTTTAGTGAAAAAAATACGAGCTTACGGAATATCGGACCAGGTTTGTGATTGGATTCAGGATTTCCTAGAAGAAAGAACACAACATGTCATTCTTAACGGTTCAAAATCTGCAGATGTAGAGGTAATTTCGGGAGTACCGCAGGGAAGCGTGATAGGACCTTTATTGTTTACAATATACATAAATGACTTAGTTGACAACATCGGTAGCTCCGTGAGGCTATTTGCGGATGACACGGTTGTCTACAAGAAAGTAGCAACATCAGAAGACTCGTACGTACTCCAGGAGGACCTGCAGAGGATTAATGCATGGTGCGACAGCTGGCAGCTTTCCCTAAACGTAGATAAATGTAATATAATGCGCATACATAGGGGCAGAAATCCATTCCAGTACGATTATGCCATAGGTGGTAAATCATTGGAAGCGGTAACGACCGTAAAATACTTAGGAGTTACTATCCGGAGCGATCTGAAGTGGAATGATCACATAAAACAAATAGTGGGAAAATCATGCGCCAGGTTGAGATTCATAGGAAGAATTCTGAGAAAATGTGACTCATCGACGAAAGAAGTAGCTTACAAAACGCTTGTTCGTCCGATTCTTGAGTATTGCTCATCAGTATGGGACCCTTACCAGGTTGGATTAATAGAAGAGATAGACATGATCCAGCGAAAAGCAGCGCGATTCGTCATGGGGACATTTAGTCAGCGCGAGAGCGTTACGGAGATGCTGAACAAGCTCCAGTGGCGGACACTTCAAGAAAGGCGTTACGCAATACGGAGAGGTTTATTATCGAAATTACGAGAGAGCACATTCCGGGAAGAGATGGGCAACATATTACTACCGCCCACATATATCTCACGTAATGATCACAACGAAAAGATCCGAGAAATTAGAGCAAATACGGAGACTTACAAGCAGTCGTTCTTCCCACGCACAATTCGTGAATGGAACAGGGAAGGGGGGATCAGATAGTGGTACAATAAGTACCCTCCGCCACACACCGTAAGGTGGCTCGCGGAGTATAGATGTAGATGTAGATGTAGATGTATCCCAGTTCGGCAGACCAAGGCAAAGGAGAGGCCGCTACGACTCTCTCTTGGTTGGTACGGCGGCTTTCACCACCGTAGTAAACGCCCTAACGAGAGTCTCGGCGTACTCCTCCACGTTGTCTTTACCTTCTGTGCTATAGTGCAGTAACTTCCTGGCAGATTAAAACCGTGTGCCGGATCGAGGCTCGCATTCGCGACCTTTTCCACTCGCGGGCAAGTGCTCTACCGACTGAGCTACCCAAGCACGACATACGACCCGACCTCGCAGCTTTACTTCCGCCACTACCGCGTCACCTACTTACTTTGTTTCTTCCAAGTTTCATCGAGCTTTGTTACTTGGCAGTGTCACATTGTACGAAAGTTACTGTTGTACTTTTGTCCTTAGGTTTTGCACACCATTGTTTATCTCGTGGAAAGAGACGAGGATGATTGGTTCAAATGGCTCTGAGCACTATGGGACTCAACTTCTGAAGTCATCAGTCCCCTAGAACTTAGAACTATTTAAACCTAACTGACCTAAGGACAACACACACATCCATGCCCGAGGCAGGATTCGAACCTGCGACCGTAGCGGTCTCGCTGTTCCAGACTATAGCGCCTAGAACCGCACGGCCACTCTGGCCGGCAGACGAGGATGAAATTGAGCATTTGGGTAACACGGTCGCATGTCAACTGATGATTTACTATTTTTGACGGGATGAAGGGAAGTGACTTTTGTACATCCATCCCTTGCACACACTGTAACGGATCGCACTGATTCTATAAATTCAAGGTGGAGGGAGGAGAAAGGAGAGAAAAGGGGAGGGACTGACGATATCAGCTGCATCGGGACGTTATGTGGAATCAGAGACGACGAATGTAAATTGTGCCGGCTCTGCTACTTACTAGGCAGTAATGTTAACCGCAGCGCCAGATACAGTGCCGGCCGAAGTGGCCGTGGGGTTAAAGGCGCTGCAGTATGGAACCGCAAGACCGCTACGGTCGCCGGTTCGAATCCTGCCTCGGGCATGGATGTTTGTGATGTCCTTAAGTTAGTTATGTTTAACTAGTTCTAAGTTCTAGGGGACTAATGACCTCAGCGGTTGAGTCCCATAGTGCTCAGAGCCATTTGAACCATTCTTGAACCAGATACAGTGTTTGTCACTACTTCACGGTCTTTCTCGCTATGCTCCGCAGCCGACTCACATTCCCAGCTAGCGCCACCTATCCGCTGTCCCCGTGCGTGTCCTCCATGCTCGCTAATTTTAGATTCCAGCTGGATGTCGAACAGTATTATGCATCCTCACTGAAGATTGAGGATCCATTACCGAACATGGCGGTTCAGTTATAGCTGTGCGTGGTAACAGTTGTTTCAGACATGTCAGGTATTCATGTCGGGAACAAGCCGATATGCTGTTTGTGTATGGCGAAGCAGATGGAAACGGTCGAGAAGCAGCACGGCAGTACCAAAACAAGTACCCTCACAGACACCTGCCACAACACAAAAAATTTCATGGCCTTTTAGGGCATTTGTGTGATGATGGGTCCTTTCAGAGAGACGAATGTGTAGGGATGCGGAAGGCTGTGCGTACACCAGAACCGGGATCTGACCCTCGATCGTATCCATCTGCTTGGCCGCACACAGACACCGTCTCGGCTTGTTCCCGATATGAATACCAGACCGTTCTGCTGCTTACAGTACACTGCGTCAATCACACAGCCTGCAACACACAAGGAACACATGGCACGTGGTCAGATGAACTGTCATTCCTCAGCGCCATCTACACGGAAGCGCCAAAGAAACTGTCACGCGTATTCAAATACGGAGATATGTAAACAGCCAGAATACGGCGCTGCGGTCGGCAACGGCTACATAAGACAAAGAATGTCTGGCGCAGTTGTTAGATCGGTTACTGCTGATACAATGGCAGGTTATCAAGATCTGAGTCAGCCTGAACGCGGTGTTATAGTCGGCTCACGAGGGACGGGTCACAGCACCTCCGCGGTAGCGATGAAGTGGGAATTTTCCCGTACGACCATCAAGAATCCGGTAAAACATAAAATCTTCGTCATCGCTGCCTGCGGAGAAAGATCCCGGAAGAACGGAACCAACGACGACTGAAGAAAATCGTTCAGCGTGGCAGAACTGCAATCCTCCCGCAAAACGCTGCAGATTTCGATGCTGGGCCACCAGTAAGTGTCAGCGTGCGAACCATTCAACTAAACATCATCGATATGGGCTTTCGGGGCTGATGATTGCACGGCACAAAGTTTTACGCCTCGCCTGGGCCCGTCAGCATGCGACATTGAACTGTTATGACTGGACATAACATGCCTGATCGGACGAGTCTCATTTAAAATTGTATAGAGCGGATGAACGTGTACGGGTTGGAGACAACCCCATGAATCCATAGACTATGTATGTCAGCAGGGGAGTGTTCAAAGCTGGCGGAGACTCTGTAATGGTGTGGGGCGTGTGCAGTTGGAGTGATATGAAATCGCTGATACGTCTAGATACGACTCTGACAGATGAACCGTCCGTAATCACCCTGTCTGACCACCCGCATCACCGAGCGAGGTGGCGAAGTGGTTAGCACACTGGACTTGCATTCGGGAGGAAGATGGTTCAATCCCGCGTCCGGCCATCCTGATTTAGGTTTTCCGTGATTTCCCTACAGGCACATGCCGGGATGGTTCCTTTGAAAAGGGCACGGCCGACTTCCTTACCCATCCTTCCATAATCCGATGAGACGGATGACCTCGCAGTTTGGTCTCCTCTCCCAAAACAACCCAACCCTTAAACCACCTGCATCCGTTCATGTCCATTGTGCATTCCGACGGACTTTGGCAATTCCAGCAGGACAATGCTTCAGTGGCTCCAGGAACACTCTTCTGAATTTAAACACTTCCACTGGCCACCAAACCCCACAGACTTGAACATTATTGAACATATCTGGGATCCCTCGTAACGTGGTCTTACGGATTTATTGACAGCCTTGCATGTTTCATGGTGTCATTTCCCTTCAGAAATACTTCAGACATTAGTGGAATCCACGACAGGTCGTGTTGCGGCACTTCTGCGTGCTCAGGGGTGGGAGCTACACGATAATTGGTAGGTGTTCAAATGGTTCAAATGGCTCTGAGCACTATGGAACTTAACTTCTGAGGTCATCAGTCCCCTAGAACGTAGAACTACTTAAACCCAACTAACCTAAAGACATCCATGCTCGAGGCAGGATTCGAACCTGCAACCGTAGCGGTCGCGCGGTTCCCAACTGCAGCGCCTAGAACCGCACGGCCACCCCGGCCGGCAATTGGCAGGTATACCAGTTTCTTTGGCTGTTCAGTGTACAACGGTATCGATGCATTTCCGTTCATAGAAGCTTTCCAGTCAGGAATCCGTCCCTGCACTTTGTCTGTTTGTTCACCCTGTCTAAGTTACTTTTCCGTTTTTCAGCCCAATATCTGAGAGGTTTCAAAAAAGTGATAGCTGGAGAAATGACTGCGACGCTCTCGCTGTTAACTCGTCATCCCTGAACAGCGGCCAACCGGGTTCTGCGCCCCGTCACGGCCGCTGTTGCTCCGGAGGCCAGCCGGTCGTTCGATATTCAATTTTCTCGAAAGGGAACAATTATGTGGGAAACTGCGCGCCAGAGTTGCCGAGGCGAGCCCGCAACCGGCCTATCGGCTACTCTGCCCTCCCCGTATTTCAGCCAGGTCGGCAGTTTGTTGTGGTCGCCCGGGAGTTGCCGCGAGAGAGCGGGAGCGGTGTTTAAGGGGTCGGTGGAGGGGTGTGTACGGGTTGCGGGGGTGGGCGAAGGAGAGGACGGGACGGGACGGACGAGGCGCGGCGCTGATGAAACTGGCTCGGTAAATACCGCGGCGGCAATTTGCCAGCGGTCCGGTTATAAACACGCAAACCGCAGGCGGGCGGGCTCGGCGGCGGATTAAACGGCGCGGCCGCCGCCGAGTCTACCTGCCGAGGCGCAGGTGCCGCGGCGCGAATACACCGCCGACCGGCGGCTGCTGCACTCGGCGGCCTCGCCAGAAATCGCGCAAAGCTCGCAGCCGCACTCGTACACAAATCAGCTTAGCGAGAGGAGCTGAGCTCCGCCCTTTGCTGACGCGCCAAAATGCTTCTGTCTGGTCGCGGTAGATGCGAGGGTGCGCGCGAGGGAGGCTGAAGGTTATGTGCGCTACAGCAAAAGGGTTCCACATTCTGCTTTCAGTTTTCCTGAAACAAGACAGCTAAACGTTTTTGTAGCAGGTGTGTCAGGTTAATGCAAAGAGGTACACACGTGATTATTTAAAATATATCCACTGAGTGATGGCCTAAGGGAGGATGGTGTAACTACGAAAGCACCGTAGACGGAGGACAGACTTCAACGAGATGTACGTGCTGGACTCGGTCGGGATGGGAAAATGAGCAGGAAGCGCAGCGTTCGCTGGTGTCAGAAAAAAAAATTCGGAAGAACAAACTGTTTCCAGTCACCAATGGAGATTTTATTTCTCAAAAAGCCTGAGCCTAAGAGGTACACTACTCATACTTGCTACGGCCACAGGAGGCTGCCGCAAATAAACTGAGAGCCATTGCACCCCCAACGGAGAAGCTGATGGAAACGTCGAATCGCGGAGCGAGATGGCAGGTAAGAAAGCGTTCTCAATAAAAATGCATTCTCACCAACCCCTTTGGCGTTCCCCACGTGACGTGCCGCGATGCTCCTATTGGTGGGCAGACAGTGCTTCAGTGGGCGTCCGCCCGTCGGCGGGACTCAACACAGCGCCCCTAGCCAGCGGTTCCACCGTGGGACGATGTTCAAGTGTACTGGGAGTGGGTGATACGCAAGACATCCGCTAATAACCCGGCCCAGCATCAGCCACTATCTTACTAGAGAGGCAGTATCGTACGTCATGTGAAAGACGTTTATAATGGAATATTCCAAAAAAAATTGAAAACCCGTTTTTCCTCTCACTGTAATACAGCACAGGAAGGAAGATGAAAGTCTAACAGTCATGGGGGGCTGGAATGCAGTTGTAGTGGAAGGTGGAAGGTGTCAGGCAAATCCAACACCTTCCATAAAAACCCTGACATGATAGCATATCCGGCAATATGTCACATAGCTCCGAATAAATCCTGACATTAAATTAACCAAAGTGAAAAAAATGAAATGATCCTATGGCATTGTTGGCCGGGAGGCCCCATATGGGGAAGTTCGGCCGCCTTATCGCAAGTCCTTTTTAGTTGACGCCACTTCGGCGACTTGCTAGTCAATGGTGATGAAATGATGATGAGGAACACACAACACCCAGTCGTCACGAGGCAGAGAAAATACCTGACCCCGCCGGGAATCGAACCCGGGACCCCGTGCCCAGGAAGCGAGAACGCTACCGCAAGACCACGAGATGCGAACAATCAACCATCGTAATACGATCAACGAGTGAGCAAATGGAATATCACAGACTAACACAAGAACGTCTAAATGCATGTCATACCTTCCCATCGTGAAACAGACGCAGTTCCGAGGCGAGAAACGATAACAGAAGCCGAGAGCAGAGCCGTGTAGGCTAGAAGGCCCTACAAGAAGAGCGGGACAATGGGACACCTGCATCGCCAGCCGACCGTCAAGAGGTCCATCCCCCAGCCCATGTTAAAAGATAGAGCCCTCCAGAAGAACAGTATAGATCTTACGATAACACTAAAAGGGCCACACCAGCTGCAAGTTTTAGCGTGAGACTATACGCGTCTCTGTTACGTAGCAAACATTAAAAACATTTCCCCACCACGAAAAGTATGACGTTTCTCGCTGGATAGACAGAACTTTTGCAGGCGGAGCTTAAGGTTAACATTGAGCCAGATACATTTTTCTTAAAGCAACTTCGGTAAGCAGTAGTAAGGATAAGCTCGAGAGAGTCGGTGATTAAAGGTAATTGAGGGTCCCTGTACACCATTTTGGATAGTTTTCTCTTTTATGAAATTTAATTTAAACCTAGATTATAGATGTGATATGGCATAGGTCATCCTTCGATCCATTATAGAACTTGGAAACCCATTCAGGGAATATTCGTTCACATTTTTGTTGAACGCAGTTGGTTTTTATAGTCATGTATTAAAATATTTCTTTTTATCAAAATTACAATTTACAAAAAATGTTTTGTGAGTAGAATAAAAATTCAAATCGTAAACTTAACTGCGTTTTCGACATTAAAGCCTTGAACCCTTCCACTAAATTTAGTTAGTATTAAGATTGTTTTACAGGGAGTACACTGGAGCTGACGCTGAAATCATTAAGTATTTGATTATATCATTGCTAGTCTCACTGAACTCTTCTGAACTCTACGTGTCATGTGTAGTCTGGCGTCTCCTTACCAGCAACAGGTCCCAGGTTCAAACTAGTCAATTCCCTAAAAAACACGCTCAGAGCGTCGTTGCGCGAAAGTGGTAGGGAGACACGACTTAGAACAAACAGACACCACGCAGAATGTTAGAAAGGAGCAGAAGAAGAGGTTACTGGACTTCATGGGCTTGGGGCAAAGAATGAAAGAGGAGAAAGACTAATTGAGTTCTGTAATAAATTTCAACTAGTTATAGCAAATACGCTGTTCAAGAATGACAATAGCAGGAGGTATACTTGGAAAAGACCGGGTGGTATGGGAAATTTCAATTAGATTACATCATGGTCAGGCAGACATTTCCAAATCAGATACTAGATTTCAAAGATAAGCTCAGGTTACAATGTAGTAAAGATGAAGAGTAGGCTGAAGTTTAAGAGATTAGTGGGCAAGAATCAATATGCAAAGGAGTGGGATGCGGAAGTGATAAGGAATGACGAGATACGCTTGATGTTCTCTAAGGCTATAGGCATGGCAGTAAGGAATAGCCCTGTAGGCAGTACAGTTGAAGAGAAATGGACATCTCTAAAAACGGTAATCACAGTTCGAAAGGAAAACATAGTTACAAAGAAGGTAACTGCGAAAAAACCATGGTAACAGAAGAAATGTATTAGTTCATCGATGAAAGAAATAAGTACAAAAACGTTCTGAGAAATTCGGGAATACAGAAATACATGTCGCTGAGGAATGAAATATAAAGGAAGTGCGGGAAAGCTCAGACAAAGTGGCTGCATCAAAAATGTGAAGAAATCTAAAAAGAAATCGGAAGGCCTGACTCAGCACATAGGAAAGTCAAAACAATCTTCGGTAAAATTAAAAGCAATGGTCTTAACATTAAGAGTGCAACGATAATACCACTGTTAAATGTTGGAAGAGTACATTGAAGGCCTCTATGAGGGGGAAGATTTGTCTGATGTGATAGAAGAAGAAACAGGGGTCGATTTAGAAGAGATAGAGGATCCAGTATTAGAATTTAAAAGACCTTTGGAGGACTTCAGATCAAATAACGCAGAAGGGATAGATAACATTCCCTCAGATTTCCTAAAATCAGTGGGGGAAGTGGCAACAAAAGACTATTCACGTTGGCGTGTAGAGTGTACGAGTAGGTGACATACAATCTGACTTTCGGAAGAATATCACCCCCACAATTCCGAAGATGCAAGAGCTGATAAGTGCGCACAATCAACTTAACAGCTCATGCATCCAAGTTGCTGACAAGAATAACATACAGAAGAAGGGAAAGGAAAATTGAGGATGTGCTACATGACGATTCAAGATGTTCAAATGTGTGTGAAATCGTATGGGACTTAACTGCTAAGCTCATCAGTCCCTAAGCTTACACACTACTCAACCTAAATTGTCCTAAGGACAAACACACACACCCATGCCCGAGGGAGGACTCGAACATCCGCTGAGACTAGCCGCACAGTCCGTGACTGTAGCGCCTTAGACCGCTCGCTTAATCCCGCGCGGCACATGACGATTAGTTCGGCTTCAGAAAAGGTAAAGACACCAGAGGAGCAATTCTGACGCTGCGGTTGACGATGGAAGCAAGACTAAAGAAAAATGAAGACACGCTCATAGGATCTGTTGGTCCTGAAAAAGCATTCGACAATGTAAAATGGTCCAATATGTTCGAAACTCTGGGAAAAATAGGGGTAAGCTATAGTAGAGACGGGTCATATACAATAGGTAAAAGAGCTAAGACGGAACAATGAGAGTGAACGACAAAGAACGAAATGCTCCGATTAAGAAATGTGAACAGCGAGAAACTAAATATCAGTACTGATGGTCACGAAGCAGATGAAGTTAAGGATTTCTACTCAATAGGCAGCAAAATAACCAATGACGGATGGAAGGACATCAAAAGCAGACTAGTACTGGCAAAAATAGCATTCCTGACCAAGAGAAGTCTACTAGTATCTAGCATAGGCCTTCATTTGAGGAAGAAATTTCTGAGAATGTTCGTTTGGAGCACTGCATTATATGGATGTGAAACATGGACTGTGGGAAAACCAGATCAGAAGAGAATCGAAGCATTTGGGATGTGGTGTTAAAGGCGAATGTTGAAAATTAGATGGACTGACAAGGATTGAGGAGGTTCTGCGCAGAATCGGAGAGGAAAGGGAAATGTGAATAACACTGACAGTGAGAAGGTTCAGAATGATAGGACACCTGTTAAGACATCAGGAAATAACTATCATGCTACTAGATCAAACAGAAACTAGAAACATCCAGCAAGTAACTGATGACTTAGGTTGCAAGTGGTTTTAGGAAATGAAGAGTTTGGCACAGGAGAGGAATTCGTGGTGTACTGCAACAAACGCGTCAGAAGATTGATGACTCAAAAACTGCTCGTCATACACAAACATTAGAGGGGAAAACCTGCCATGTCTTTTTCAAAACAACCACCGCGGTATTGGATATGTTATAAATCAGCTGTCACCCATTAATTTCGTGACATTTCACATATTTTAATAGTTCTTACAAATTTAGTTTATCATAAGATGACTACATTGCACAGTAAGGTCCGAATGTCCTGTCACCCCGTTCTGCCGGCCGCTGTAGCCGAGCGGTTCTAGGCGCTCCAGTCTGGAACCGCGCGACCGCTACGGTCGCAGGTTCGAATCCTGCCTCGGGCATGGATGTGTGTGATTTCCTTGGGTTAGTTAAGTTTAGTTCTAAGTCATAGGGGACTGATGACCTCAGATGTTAAGTCCTATAGTGCTCAGAGCCAATCACCCCGTTCTTTTCTGGTCATGATGTGCATTTATACTCCATATGCCTTTTCTTTCTTTCCTTTTTGATGGCGAAGGTCGTGTACTAGCGAGTGCATGGGCTAATGCGTACCGTAAAGAGGTGGGCAACACGATTTTCCAGAAAGATTCAATAAAGAAGCTCCACCAAAACGAACGATACTGCGCTCGTAACAGAAACGCTTCAGAACCGGATCCATTTTGGTTGGAAACAGGGCAAGTCGTCCATCAACACACAACAAACGAATGCAGCCGTGGCGGATTCTGTCACTAGGTCTCCTATACAATATTTGCTGAAATTGGAATTCCGAAACCTACTATGCTGATACACATGAGAAAAAGACCTCGAAATAATGCCTATTTGGCCTACATTCGTAAACGAGCTGAATGATGAGGACATGCGGCGAAGACATGAAGCTTCCTCAGTATTACTCTTATGTGCTTGTGGCGTCCCCACAGCGGGGCAAAGTTTTCTTCTCAGACGAATATGCAGTTCATTGGACTTGTCGAAGTATGGGTAATTTTTCTGGAGCAAGGAAAATCGACGTTAGTATGAAGAGAATAATCCCACAAATGTTGTGATCTCGGCTGCTATGGCACCTCATACGAGGGGTGTTTGAAAAGTCCGTGCAAAAATAAAAACTACTTACGTGTTTGGGGTAAACCTTTTTTTTATTTTCGACATAGTCTTCTTTGATACACTCTTCGTCCAACGCTGTTCTAATTTGGTGATCCCTTCCGAATAGGAATTGTCCAAGTCTGCAAAATAGCTATTAGTTGCTGCTATCACCTCCTCGTTTGAATAAAATCTTTGTCCCGACAGCCATTTCTTCAAACTGGGGAACAAACAGTAGTCCGAGGGAGCCAAGTCTGGAGAATAGGGGGGATGTGAAACGAGTTGGAATCCTATTTCTATTAATTTTGGGACCACAACTGCTGAGGTGTGTGCTGGTACATTGTAATTATGGAAAAGTATTTTTTTGCGGTCCAATGGCCGGCGGTTTGCTTGCAGCTCGGTTATCAAACGGCCCAATAACGATGAATTATAGGCACCTGTAATAGTTTTACCCTTTTCCACATAGTCAATGAGGATTATCCCTTGCGAATCTCAAAAGACAGTCGGCTTAACCTTTCCGGCCGAAGGAATGGTCTTGGTTTTTTTGGTGCAGATTCTCCTGTGGTAACCCATTGTTTAGATTGTTGTTTGATCTCAGAAGTATAGTAATGTATCCATGTTTCATCCACAGTGACAAAACGACGCTTAAAGTCCTGCAGATTCTTCCTGAACAGATACAAACCATCCTTGCAACACTTCGCACGATTCCGTTTTTGGTCAAGCGTGAGCAATTGCGGAACCCATCTTGCGGATAGCTTCATGACTAAATGTTTATGCAAAATATTATGTATCCGTTCATTCGAGATGCCCACAGCACTAGCAATCTCACGCACCTTAACTCTTCTGTCATCCATCACTATATCATGGATTTTATCAATGATTTCTGGGATCGTAACCTCCACGGGGTGTCCAGAATGTTTAGCATCACTTGTGCCCTTATGGCCACTCCGAAAATTTTGAAATCACTTATAAACTCTTCTAATCGAAGGTACAGACCGTAATGTTTATAAAGCTTCTCGTTAGTCTCCTGGGGCGTTTTGCTTTTCATAAAGCAATGTTTAATCACGACACGAAATTATTTTTCGTCCATTTTTTTGACAGCCACTCGACTTCCTTGATTCACACGAATGCCAAACATAAGGAAATAGACCAATATGGCTGAAACTTGGTGTGCGTTCTTTACAAAGATGCTACTAACTAAACATGACCTCTCGGACTTTGCACGGACTTTTCAAACGCCCCTCGTAGAGCCTTATTTCTTTGACTATGCAGTGAATCGACATTCTTACTTGCAAATGTTGCGTGAATGTTTTATTACAGAGTTTCAGAGACTGAACAGCCTTTGAGATAGTTGGCTTCAACAAGATGACACTTCTGTCCGCTACGTTGTCATTGTTCGAGAATTCTTGGATGAAGTGTTACCGCAGAGGTGGGCAGGGACAGGATCAGCGCGTCGGCCAGCGCCGAACAAGGATCCTTCGAGGAGTCCAGATCTGACAACATACGACAATTCTCTGAGGGGAATAATGAAACAGTATGATGCGAAACAACGATATCAGGCAAATGACGAACTGAAGCAACCTATCAGGGAGGCATTCAAGGAAATCACAGTGTCCAGACAGACTGGAGTGTTCGTCGCGTACAACAACGCGTAAAAGTTGAGTTCTGTTTCAAGATGCAAAAACGTGCCAAGTAACTCATAAACGTTTAAATTTGCGTGTGGAGATAATTCTGCAACTCTGAAGGCTGTTTGAAAGTGGTATGGGTGATTTATGTGTCTGTAGAAGACGAGCAACTTTTGGGATGTGCAATAACCTCAAAAACAGAAGAAATCGTGCGAAAAGTGGAAAAAATTTTCGTTCAGAGAGACGAATAGCTGTTCGAGAGCTTTCTGAAGAAATTAGCATCTCGTACGGGCATGCACAATGCAGCAATCAGCAAATGAGACGGGCGATTGCAAAATTTGTTCCCAGACGAGTGATGAACGGAAGGAAAATTGTATGGCACCTTGCGCAGATTTGAAGGATCGTTTTAGATTAGATTTGATTAGTACTTGATCCATAGATCATGAATACGACACTCCGTAATGATGTAGAACGTGTCAGGTTAATAAAAGGTGTCTATACAAATATTACATTACACAAAATATTACAAAACACTTAATATTTATTTATTTATTTATTTATTTTTTTGGTGGGGTTAGGGAAATAACCTACTTACTATAACCAAAAATTCATCTATCTAATGAGTAGAAGGACTTGCCATTAATAAATTCTTTTAATTTACTTTTAAATGCTATATGGCTATCTGTCAGACTTTTGATGCTATTAGGTAAGTGACCAAAGACTTTTGTGGCAGCATAACTTACCCCCTTCTGAGCCAAAGCTAAATTTAACCTTGAGTAGTGAAGATCCTCGTTTTTTCTAGAGTCGTAGTCATGTACACTGCTTTTACTTTTGAATTCGTTAGGATTGTCAATAACAAATTTCATAAGTGAGTATATATATCGCGAGGCTGCAGTGAAGATCCCTAGTACTTTAAATAAGTGTCTGCAGGATGATCTGGGATGAACTCCAACAATTGTTCTGATTACACGCTTTTGTGCAATGAACAGTCTTTTACTCAATGATGAGTTACCCCAGAATATGATGCCATACGAAAGCAGAGAATTAAAATAGGTGTGGTAAGCTAATTTACTGAGATGTATATCGCCAAAATTTGCAATGACCCTAATAGCATAAGCAGCTGAACTCAAACGTTTCAGCAGATCTTCAGTGTGTTTTTTCCAGTTCAACCTCTCATCAATGAATACTACAAATTTTGAATATTCTACCTTAGCTACCGATTTCTGATCGAACTCTATATTTATTAATGGTGTCATCTCATTTACTGTGTGGAACTGTATGTACTCTGTTTTGTCAAAGTTTAATGAGAGCCCATTTGCAGAGAACCACTTAATGATTTTCTGAAAAACATCGTTTACAATTTCACCAGTTAATTCTTGTCTGTTGGGTGTGGTAGCTATACTTGCATCATCGGCAAAAAGTACCAGCTTTGCATCTTCTTAATATATAATAATAAGTTGTCATTCTATATTCACGAACAGCAGAGGACCCAACACCGAACCTTGAGGCACCCCATTCTTGATGGTTCCCTGTTTGAAAAATCACCAGTTATTTGCATATTATGTGAACTGCTTATTTCAACTTTCTGCACTCTTCCAGTTAGGTATGATTTAAACCATTTGAGCGCTAACCTATCATACCACAGTACTTGAGCTTATCTAGAAGTGTTCCATGATTGATACAATCAAAAGCGTTTGAGAGATCAAAAAAAAAACCAACGGGTGACTTCCGCTTACTCAGAGCATTTAATATTTCATTAGTGAAAGTATATATAGCATTTTCCGTTGAAAAACCTTTCTGGAAACCATTTTATTAAAATTTTATTTTTATAAAGGTGTGAAGCTATTCACAATATATTACTTTTTCAAGAATTTTGGATAAGGCAGTTAGAAGAGGTATTGGGCGGCAGTCTTCATTCAGATCCAAAACTGTGCCTGAAGGTGAACCTCGCGTCTATAGGTATGGCCTGAGACGAAAATTTAGAGTTCCCAATGGAAAACCAGTGAATGTTCTCATACTAAACAAGGTACGCCACTAAAAATCGAATATCAAATTCATGCATATTGGTTTTTTGATATGGAGGAATAAAGGATCAGAGTTCGTTCCAAGTGGAACAACTGTAAATGTAGGATTTTGCAAGTGCATACTGCAACGTTTGCGACGTACGAAGAAAGAGGCCAGAAAAATTGGCCAATGGCTTGCTTCTTCATCACGACAACGTACCTCGGTTTTGGAACGCGAGTTTTTTTGCTGGAAAAAAGTATTCCTATCTGTTCAACATCCGCCTTACTGACCCAATTTAGCACCATGGGACTTCCGACTCTTCCCAAAATTTAAAACAGTTTTTAAAGGAAAACGTTTTGACACTATTCATGACACAGAGTGCTACGACAGAGCAGCTGAACGCCCTTCCAAAAGAAGCGTTCTAGAACTGCTTCCTGTCTTGGATTCACCACTGAGGTAAATGCATTGCTAAGCAAGGACTGTACTTTGAAAGAGATTAAATAAAATTCCATGTAGACTTGTTACTTTGTCTATAATGAAATTATTCATCGCATTTTTTGATCACGCCTCGTATAACACAGCTGAGCCGTGATGCGCCTTTTCTGTCACACCAGCTCTTTGGCAGTACTATCGATTACCCGGCTGTACTACGATCTTTGCCCCTGTTGTGATCTGGCGGCGGGTATTTGCGGTCGGGGAGTTGGTCGTCGGTTTTGTATCCCGTCTAGAAGGCGGCGAGTGGGTCTGCTCCTGTAAACTGAATGTAGGAAGTGAGTAGGAGCAGGAAAAGGTGAAATATCTCGGTACTGCTCTTAGAAATGGTTTTACTATATCACAATATTAACTGAATCCATAATAACGTGAATACCTAACTTTGCACTGAAGAGCAAGTAGGTGCGAAGTCTTAGACCCGTCATAAGTAGTGCAAAGTCCCTATATGAAGCGAAGTGTACCGGCCCTCTGCTCTTGATCAAATGGGTAGAACTGCAGCGGTGCTCGTATAGCTGAAAAGCGCCGACTAGAGGGCGCTGGTGTCGGTGTCGTAGTGCCAACCTACGAACTTGTACCTACGCCGTGGCATCGTAGCTATCGATACCACAGTCGGACTGGCTACGAGGCGCTAGGACGTGCTTGAGGGGACGAAGCAGCAAAACACGCGGGCTCGGCCAGCAGCGGCGCGGCCGGTCTACCTTGCAAGACGGTCGCGAGCTTGTGGTGGACCTGTCTGATGTCAACTTAGGACGCTGCTCGTCGCATTGCTTTGGGGCCTGTTTTCTCGAACAGACCATTCCCTCGAGACCATCTCGAACAACTCTCTCCAGTGAAGGTGTGAGTGGTTTTGGTGCCTTCGTTTCGTGGAACCATTTGCGTCGTAGCGACTGTCATTTGTGGGTTGACTGGTTGTTCTAGTGTATGCGTTGATGCAATAAGAGGAGCCGGCAAGAGGTGACCGAAAGGAGACCAGCAGTCAATACTTCTTTCAGGAAATCAGCGACCCCGAAAGATGTAGTGACTGTAAGCTGTTGAAGATAATAGGTCATAGTCTAGTTGTAATTTGCTGCATACCAAACTTAAACAATTCAGTTACATTGCAGACCTATGCAAGGAACTTAAGGTGGACAAAACCTAGTTTGTGCTGAAGTTGTGCATTTGAATAACGTACTATTTTCTTGAAATGTCTCCAATTCATCTGGAACACATTGTCGGTCTTTATCATGTGGAAATATTGTTTGGAAAACTATGAGTGTGCATTTCTTAGTTTAAATGTTTTACAACATTGATATTGCTGCAAAATCTGTCACTTCTATTAATAGCACTTATTGGTTTTCTAATTTAGTAGTATTGATCTCTTAACTTATATTAATTGATGTTTGTTTGGTGTTTGCCGTGTTTTCTGCGGTTTCTGCGGTCTGTTTGTGTTCCAGTTTTCTGCGAGTTGGGTTGTGTGGGAGCGGTACCACGTTCCGCTTCAGTGCACATAAGCTGTGACGTGACGTCTAATGGGAAGTGACTTCCGGTTGGGCCCCGGCATTTAGGTGTTCTTTAGGACTACTGATCTGCTGCTTTTGGCATTTTAAGTTAAGTCACCTTTTACCCAAGTCAGCCTGGCGTCACTAAACTCGCATGTATAACAAAAAAAAATTAAATTTGCTCGCCAATCAAATATATATAACACAAGTAGGACATTACAGTTAATATATTTGATTGGCGAGCAAATTTAAATTTTTTTTTTTTTGGTTCTAAATGCGAGTTTATGAAACGGGCAGTGACGCCAGGCTGACCTGGGTCAAATGTGACTTAACTTAAAATGCCAGAAGCGGCAGATCAGTAGTCCTATAGAACACCTAAACGCCGGGTGTCATATATTTGGTGCCACATTCCACATTTCTTTAAATCACTTCTGATGTAATGCACTGTTCGTTAAGTAATCATAATTTGCTGCTTGCTTAAGAAGGAAATTGTTGATTTTCGATATTATCTTAATGATGGCCACATGTTGGTTGTATGTTAGCTTGAATTGCTAGTTGTTATGTTTAAGGAGTGACATTATAGAGGCCCTGACCTTCCATGCTAAGTGTTCCCTTCATCCCCACTTCCTAAGCCACAACAGCCATGGAACCTTCATACTGTTATATACTGCCAAATTGTCTATATCCTGGTATTACCTCGTATCAGCCTGAACAACAGAAAACTTTGAATGATGCCCCATGGTTTCTACGTAAGAAATCCTCGAATTTGAAACGTTCTTAGTCTGATGGAAAATTTACGGCACACATCAGTGGAAATTCTCGTAGTCGACCAGCTTTGTCTTCTGATCACCTGTGATACCAAAGGCGACCGTACAGTCCGGTGTGAGAGGTACACCGTTTGCCGCAGTGACGATAGGTGGTCCTGGGTAGAACAGCTTCTATCCTCCATTTCGTCTCAACATTTTCTTTCATTTCCTACACTTCATCTTGTCAATCACTGTTTGTCGGCTGTTTTCTTCAAAAAGAAGTGAGCCGCGAAGGACTAGTGAGCTGCAAGGTGAAAGGCTGAGAGCTGAGATCTCATAACCTTAATACGGGAAGGTAAACTGCTGCGGGAACTGTGTGGCGACTCTCATACTGTCGGAATGGCAGACAGTGCTTGTGACATGTCAACAAATCACTAAGGAAACATAACAAACTTTTTTGCTTTGGTATTTAGATTAACACCTTCGTATGATGTCTTGTTTCCTAACACTCTCTTTCTAGAAGTAACCTCACATTCTAACCGAAAAACCGTCTACATTTATTCTACAGTTCACTTCAAAGACAAACGATCACCTTATCTGTTGTCGGCAGTCAAACTGGTGTCGTACGCATTCTGCACCCTCAGAAACGATAGCAACATACTTTGCCTCCGTCAAATTTCCTGATTAGCTAGATTTTGGATGAGAGCTGTCCCTGACATCTTTCTTTCCTTGGCTGGGTTTGAAATTTTGCAGTCTTGGTTCCACTTCATGTCGCAAGAAGTGTCCATTAGCAAAATATTCCCGAGAAACAACCAAGGGCCAAGAGTTGACGTAAGTGCAGAATGCTGTATCTGTTACCCCTCGTTAGCGTCACTGACTGTTTTAAAATACACTCATGCTCATAAATTAAGTATAATTGCAGAATGTGGTGCCACACAACGTGGCACTACACAAAACTGGCGCTAATAGCATAGGCACATAGGGAGCACATACGATACAGCTCTGTAAGTCCACAGTATTGCTGATATGTTGAGAAAACCATCCCGAAACGCATGTACTACAAATCGGCACTGTATCCTGCGCATGTTCCCCGACATTAATATGGGATATGATCACCATGCACACGTACACAGGCCGCACAACGGGTTGGCATATTCTGGATGAGGTGGTAGACCAGCTGCTGGGGTATAGCCGCACAGTCTTGCACCAGTGCCTGTCGGAGCTCCGGAAGTGTCGTAGGGGTTTGAAGACGTGCAACGATACGTCGATCGAAAGCATCCCAGACGTGTTTGATGGGATTCAGGTCTGGAGAACAGGTAAGCCACTCCATTCACCTGATACCTTCTGTTTCAAGGTACTCCTCCACGATGGCAGCTCGGTGAGGCAATGCGTTAACATCCATCAGGAGGAAGGTGGGACTCACTGCACCCCTGAAAAGGCGGACATACTGGTGCAAAATGACGTCCCGATACACCTGACCTGTTACAGTTCCTCTGTCAAAGACATGTAGGGGTCTACGTGCACCAATCATAACCCCACCCTACCCCATCAAACCGCGACCTCCATACAGATCCCTTTCAACGACATTAAGGGGTTGGTATCTGGTTCCTGGTAAACGGCAGATGAAAACCCGGCGATAATCACTCTTCAGACTATACCTGGACTCGTCCGTGAACATAACCTGGGACCACTGTTCCAGTGACGATGTACTGTGTTCTTGACACCAGGTTTTACGGGCTCTCCTTTGACCAGGGTCAGTGCAATACACCTTGCAGGTCTCCGGGCGAATAAGCCATGTCTGTTCAGCCGTCTGTAGACTGTGCGTGGAAACAACTGTTCCAGTGGCTGCAGTAAGGTCCCTGGCAAGGCTACCTGCAGTACTCCGTGGCCGTCTGCGGACATTGATGGTGAGATATCGGTATTCTTGTGGTGTTGTACACTGTGGACGTCCCGTACTGTAGCGCCTGGACACGTTTCCTGTCGTTGCCGTAATCTTGAGATCACACTTTGTGGCACACGAAAGGCCCATGCTACGACCTGCTGAGTGACCAGCCTCCAGTCGCCTTAGTATTCTACCCCTCATAATGTCATCAACATGTGTTCTTTGAGCCATTTTCAACACACAGTCACCATTAGCACGTCTAAAAACGTCTGCACACTTAACTCGCTGCACCGTACTCTGATATGCACCAACACACCTCTGCGTATGTGGACTGCAGCCTGCTGCACCGTGCGACGACCGCAGGTCAAATGCATCGCACAGTCATACCCCGATATGATTTAAACCCGCAAACCGCCCACCAGAGCGTTGTTGCACCATATATCAGCATTATCCTTAATTTATGATCGTGAGTATATATCTTACCTTCGTTCTTACCGGTTTGATGTGGTCCGCCACCAATTCATGTCCTGCGCCAGCCTTTTCGTCATACATTCGCATTTGCGCCTCAAGTATTTGTTGGAATAATCACAATCTCTGTCTTCCTCTGTAGTTCTCCCCCACAACAGCCCCCTCTGGCATCGTGCAAGTTAATGCTTTATGTCTTAACAGAGGTCTCGTCATCCTGTACCTTGTCCTCGTCAGCGATTTCCACACATTTCTTCCCCCACCGATGCTATGGAGAGCTTCCTAATTTCTTACTTTATCAGTCCACCTGATTTTCAACGTTTTTCTATACCACCATATCGCTAACTTTTAGATTCTCTTGTTTTCGTGTTTTACCACAGTCTGTAATTCCCTATCATAAAATGCTGTGCTCCAGACGTATATTCTCAGAAATTTCGTCCTCAGATTAAGGCAGATGTCTGATGCAATCAGATTTCTCTTGACCAGAAAGTCCCTTTCTGCGACTGCTAGTAATCTTTTTATGTCCTGCGAACTTCATTCGTCATGTGCTGTTTTGCGTCCAAGGTAGCAGAATGCCTTAACTTAGTCTACTTCATGTTTCCTAATTTTGATGTACATTTTATCACTTGTTTCGTTTTGCTACTGCTCATTACTTTCTTCTTTCTTCAGTTTACTGTCAGTCTATGTTCTGTACTCAGCAGACTACTTATTCCACTCAACAGGACTCTTCAACCTTTCTTTTGAGTCCATCGTTGCTTCTTCGTTGTACAGACTGAGCAGTAGGAGAGATAGTTTGCATCTCTTTCTCATACCCTTTTCGATCCGAGCATTTAGTTCTTGGCTTCCATTGTTATTGCTGTCTCTTGGTTCTCCTAAATATTGCGTATTATCCGTCTTTCCCTAAAACTTACACCTGTATTCCTGAAAATTTTAAACACCTTGAATCATTTTACACTGTCGATCGTGAGCCGTGGCGCTCGTTACTGGCGCGTCAGTCTCTTCGATGTCCATTATCGATCCTTCGATGTTTCTTATCTTTGCTTGCCTTGTTGTTTTCCGCATTCGCGGGGCGAGTGGCAGTTGATGTTTGCTCGGGCTACCTGCTGAGACACCGCGAGGTACGAGGTGGATGCAACTACGTATATGTGGAGTTGGTTGTACGCGATCTGCCGGTTCAGCATGGAGGATATGTATTGGCTGCCTGCCTGTCTGCTCTCCTGATTTTGCACGCCGTGCCTTGCGACCGCCTAGTTTGGGTTGCTGCCTGGTGTAACCTACACGAGCCATGCCGGACGTCCAGCAGAAGTTAAGCTGCCTTGTGTTTCTTTAAAGAAAAGAGAAAATGTATAAGACCTTATGTAACCAATTTTGGTGGCCTCTTAAGTGTGGCCTTCGCGTTTACACTGCCTTTGAGGAGAGCTAATTCTTTTAAATTTAAATATTTGAGGTTGCCTGTCCTTTGTAATCTTTTGGGGGTTTTAATTGAATTTTCTCTTTGGGGTTCCTTCCTTGTGCTTGGTAAAATGTTTACTTGTATAGCGGGAAGTGACTCCTGCTTAAAATGTGGTGTCACCGCCAGACACCACACTTGCTAGCTGGTAGCCTTTTAAATCGGCCGCGGTCTGTTAGTATACGTCGGACCCGCGTGTCGCCACTATCAGTGATTGCAGACCGAGCGCCGCCACACGGCAGGTCTAGAGAGACGTCCTAGCACTCGCCCCAGTTGTACAGCCGGCTTTGCTAGGGATGGTTCACTGACAAAGTACACTCTCACTTGCCGAGACGATAGTTAGCATAGCCTTCAGCTACGTCATTTGCAACGACCTAGCAAGGCGCCATTATCAATTGCTATTTAGCTTGTGATGCATGTACCGTCAGGCCGATGTTCACCAATTATGGATTAAAGTTAAGTATTCCAGAAGCTACGTACTTTATCTACTAGAATCAACTCCTTTAACTGTTCCAGACCTCACGCCAGCCTACGTGAGCTTAAACGCGTGCCTTTCGGCTTCACCTCATAGTGACTTGGCTGTCTTGCCAAGTCACAACATAAAACTCGGAGAAGGTGTTTGATGTTACTGCCGCTTCCGGCATTTGTCTTTTCAATTAAGTGTTGTCGTCCCTTCGAGCGACCTGGTGTCACGACTCGTTAATTAATGCTGGTTCATGTGTACTTAATTTTGAATTGGCCATTTAAATGAATATTTTGGAGCGCAGTATAGCACTAAGGCAACCTCATTGTGTACCACCTTGTGCCCCGGTCTAGTACCTTAATTTTCAGTGGCACGAGTTAGCTCCACTACCGGTTTTACTGATGTTCTCCCTTCAAAATCTTGTCTTGTATAAGTTTGCCCCATGTGTGTCTGGAAACACAGAGATGAGCTTTAGTGTGACTTCAGTGCTAGTCAGTTGATGGAATCTTCATTTTGGCTTGGCTTCCACTGAAGAGTTTGAGTGAGGCGTAGTGTGTTTGATTTGTTATTCATTTAATTACTGTAAGTTTGATTATTTAATGGGGAGCAAGGCATTTAAAGACTGTATTAACTCCCCTAGTTGCGGGGTGTTGCTAATTCATTCCAAATGGCCTACTACTTATTCAATGGCAAGGCTGTTGATTAGTTGGTTACTGTGCGTACAAATTCACTCTATTTATTTGTTACCGAAATCGTTGAAGTGTCTGTGTCGTGATTCAATCACTAGCTACGTGTTTGAGCTAAATTGATATAAACCTTACATTGTGTTATATCCTAGCCAGTAACGCCACCCGAGCCCGCTGCCAAAAGGTTGGCAGCATCAAAGTCCGGACGCCGTCCGCATAAGCAGCGCCAGCGAGACAGGAAATCGCCGCAAGTCTGCGCGCGCCACCGCTGGCTTCTGGCTTCTTAAGCGCTGGAGTCGCGAGCGCTAGGACAGTTCTGTATTCGCCGCTCAGTCGTATACTCGCCACCGAATTGTGTACTTGCTAGTCAGTTGTGTGTTCATCGCAGCAGAGTTGTTGTTTGTCGTCAGCCGACGCTGACCTAGCCGCTCCGACTCGAACTAGACAGATTCTGTAGACACGGAGTTCACTAATGTGTTTCTGTATCTTCGTTAATAAAGATAAGTACCGACTTTTATTTAATCAGAGTGTTTGGGTTTTCATCTTTCTGTTCACTGTTCCAGCGGACCGGTCGGCCCGCTATTAAAAGTGTGGCGGTGACTTCGTAAGCCGTTTCTACAGCGAATTGTTTGTCGCTACGAACACCGCCACAAAACTGGCGACGAGGACTTCCGAACTCGTGTGCAGGGCTGGTTCAACTTGTTGCTGGTTATACTAATTATAGCGATAAAATTTTTGGGGGCTGGTTTAATTTGTGTTCACTATGTCTGCCGAATTACAACAGTTGATCTTGTTACAGAGTCAGCAAATACAAAGTCTGGTGGACGCAATCGCCAAACAAGCGGCTAATCCTCCAACACAAAAGGAACAAGCACAGGCAGCACCACCTTTCCGTGCTTTTGATGCATCAAGAGAAGAATGGCGAGAATATTTCGCGCAGTTGCAGGCGCACATGACAGTCTACAAAATCACAGGTACTGAGCGGCAGCTTTATTTAATTTCCACTGCAGGCGTGGAAGTCTGTCGACTACTTTGTAAGTTGTTCCCGGAATCCCAGCCCGAAGCTTTAGACTATGACGTTGTTGTTAACAAGCTTGCTGAGTATTTCGAGTCGCGAGTTCATGTGGCAGCAGCCAGATTCAAGTTCTTCAGATTAAAGAAACTGCCACATCAATCTAATAAACAGTAGTTAACAGATTTACGGGGCCTCACCCGTCAGTGCCGATTTAATTGTGTGTGTGGAGCTTCCTACAGTGATGTCATGCTACGAGACGCTATTACTCAAAACATTGCAGATTCTCGTATTCGTGCTGCTATCTTAAAGTTGCCTGACCCGTCATTAGAGACTGTGCTGAACATCATTGAAGCCCAAGATACTTTTGACTATGCTGAGTGTGAGTTAGATCAGCCATGTATTTCTCAAATTGCCTATGCTAAGCAAGTTATGTCACGCCCGCGGCCCCACCGACAGAGTCAGACTGTAAACACAAGCCGGCCGCGTCATGTTAAACACATTCGTCAGCCGCGTGTGCAAAATGATAGAGTTAAGTCTTGCCCTAAGTGTGTTCTTGCTCATCCTCGTGAACGTTGCCCGTTAAGAAACGCGGTTTGTCACTTTTGTCAAAGGAAAGGACACATCCAGACTGATTGTTTGCGTAAACGCAAGAACAATTCTAGTGCTGCCCAGCCCATGGATATTCATGTTCTTCAAAGCCAGCCCGCCCAGAAGGTCGCGTTTAAAGACTCTTCCACGGTTCGTGTGGGTAATAAACTTGTTCGCAACAAGCCACCAACCCAGCCCTCTGCTAAGCGACCCAAGCGTAATTCAAACGCTGTAGCAAGTAATGTACAGACTGCAAGTGAAGCGGGAGTTGTTGTTCCACCCGCCCAACCCACGAGTTGTCGTAAGCAGCGAACACACGCTAAACGCGCTGATTTTGTGTCTTCCGCCTCAACTGCACCGATCCAGAGACGGTGTAATAAACTATTTGTGATGCTACGCATCCAGGATAAGACCTTCAATTTTCAATTAGACACTGGTGCGTCTGTGACTCTCATAAATAGTGCTACGTATGCGGCTATCGGCCGCCCTAAACTTTCAGCGGCGAAACATTCTTTGGCTACTTATAGTGGAGAACAAATTCCTGTGTTAGGTGTATGTAGCGTGCCAGCCACATTCCGTGGCAATACAAAAACAGTTTCATTCACAGTGCTCCGCGCTACAGACAGTGTAAACATTTTCGGATTAGACTGTTTTGACTTGTTTGGCCTGTCTATCCAAGACAATGTGTTGCAAATTCATTCTGTTGTTGTTCCTCAAGACAGCATAACCGATTTGTGTAAACGATACAGTGACATATTTAAAGACGAACTAGGTTGTGCTGCGAACTTTGCTGCTCATATTACGTTAAAAGATAATGCTCAGCCTCGATTTTGTCGTGCTCGTCCAGTGCCTCACGCCCTCCGGCCACCTGTAGAAGATGAACTTCGTCGTTGGCAAAACAACGGTGTTATTCAACCCGTTTCAGCGAGCCAGTGGGCTTCTCCCTTAGTTATTATAAAGAAACCGTCTGGCAAGTTACGTTTGTGTGCTGATTTTAAGTCGACAGTTAATCCTCAGACTGTCATTGATTCTTTTCCTTTGCCTAGACCGGACGAGCTGATGGATAAGTTAGGGGAAGCTCGTTTCTTTTCCAAAATTGATCTCCGTGAAGCATATTTGCAATTGCCCCTCGACGAGCAATCACAACAGTATTTTGTCATAAACACGTCGTTGGGGTTGTTCCGTTTTCTGCGTTTGCCTTTTGGTTGTGCGTCAGCTCCAGCTGTTTTTCAGCGTTTTTTGTCACAACTTCTGGCTAATGTGCCATCGTGTTGCAACTATTTAGACGATATTGTTGTGTCCGGTCGGACGCCTGCTGAACATTTCCGTAATTTGGAGTGTTTGTTTCAAGTGTTGTCTCAGGCAGGCCTACGTTGCAACATCGATAAATGTTCATTTTTCCTTACGGAGTTGGAGTATCTGGGACATGTTATTAATGCTCAAGGCATTCATCCCTCCCAGTCACATTTAGCAGCTATTCGTGATTTGCCCGCCCCTCGCAATCTGCATGAATTGCAAGCCGTTCTTGGCAAATTGACATATTATACTCGGTTTATACCTAATGCATCACAGATTGCTGCACCGTTGCATCGTCTCCGCCGTAAGGATGTTCCGTTTGTGTGGTCAGCTGATTGCCAATCAGCCTTTCAGCAGCTTAAAGAGGCTTTATTGAATGATCGTTGTCTAGTCCATTACGACCCTAACAAGCCTCTGGTATTAGCTTGTGATGCCTCTTCTTACGGCCTCGGTGCTGTGTTGTCTCACCGCGTCGGTAACGCCGAACGTCCTATTGCGTTCGCATCTAAATTGCTAAACAAAGCTCAGTGTAATTATAGCCAATTGGACAAGGAAGCGTTGGCTATTGTGTTCGGTGTCACAAAATTCCATCACTACCTCTATGGTAGACCATTCCATTTAGTGACAGATCCCAAGCCCCTGACGTCACTGTTTCATCCGTCTAAACCAGTTCCTCAGCGGACAGCTCAGAGACTACAACGTTGGGCTCTTTTGTTATCACAATACCAGTATGAGATACTGTATCGCCCTACAGCTCAGCATGCAAACGCTGACGCGCTTTCTAGATTGCCGATTGCTGCGGATGATGTCTTCGATTCCTCTGACGACTCTTGCCATCAGATTGACGCCGATGAGCATCAATCCCTCCGGGATTTTCCGATTGATTATCGTCAGGTGGCACGTGAGACAGCTACGGATCCTCATCTGAGTTTACTATTACGTTTTGTTCAACGTGGTTGGCCGTCCAAGGCAAAGGACATATCGGATCCTGTGGTTCGTCGCTATTATCCGCAACGTCATCTGTTGTCTGTTTCGCACGGAGTTTTGCTGTTACGCACCGAGAATGACCAGCTTCGTGTAGTGGTTCCCCAAGTGCTCCAATCCAAGGTCCTCGCCTTGTTGCATCAAGGTCATTGGGGAGTGGTCCGCACCAAGCAGCTTGCCCGCCGTCATTGTACATGGATCGGCATTGATAAGCAGATTACGCAGATGTCTACAGATTGTTCGACGTGTGCCGAACACCAAGCTGCTCCGCCTCAACGCTATTTTGAGTGGGCACGCCCTGCCGGTCCCTGGCAGCGAGTACATATTGATTTCGCTGGTCCATATTGGAATTCTCGTTGGCTCATCGTGATAGATGCATTTAGTAATTTTCCGTTTGTTGTGCCCATGCAGTCTACAACGTCTGCACAAACTATACAGGTGTTGACTTCAATTTTTTGTATTGAGGGTCTTCCAGAAGTTTTAGTGTCTGACAATGGTCCACAATTTACCTCTGCTGAATTTGAAAGTTTTTGTTCTGCCAATGGCATTCGCCATGTTCTTACTCCGCCGTTCCACCCTCAACCCTCAATCGAAGGGTGCAGCGGAACGTTTTGTACGCACATTCAAGGATCATATGGACCGCCTTCGTGCTACGCACTTTCGTCAGCAGGCCCTCATCACGTTCCTGTCGTCGTACCGGACCACGCCACGCGACGGCCCTTCGCCTGCGGAGCTTCTCCACGGCCGTCGTCATCGCACCCTACTACGGTTGTTGCACCCCCCGGATCGACCCGCCGCTTCTGAGCATCGCACGCGTTTTCAGCGCTACGACGCCGGTTTTTTTTCAGAGTTTATCACGGTCGCCGTCGTTGGGAACGTGGTACCGTGATAAGTGTCCAGGGTCGCGGTTTTTATACTGTTCAAGGTGCTACTGGGGTGCACAGGAGGCATCAGAACCAGTTGCGCCGCGCTGGCCGCCCGGATTCTGCCGCTCGTTCTTTGTCCACAGATTTGGTCCGCGGCGAGTTCCAGCCGCGCCTTCCGACTTCGCTGCCGCACTCAGGGCAGCAGCAGCAGCCGTCGCCGCTACCACGCCGACAGCTCGTCCCGTTGATGCCTCCCGCGCAGCTTCATCCGGGAGCGCCCCAGGTGGTCGCTCCGGCGCCTGCGGTCCCTCTTCAGTCGCCACCGCCTTCGGAGCTGATGGACGTCGACCCCTCAGCCGGGCCGCCTTCCCAAAAGACGCTGCCTCTCTTCGTGGGTCCCTACGCCCCGTCGCGTCCAGTACCAGAAGCTGCGCCCGTGGTCACAGGCGTGCACCCTGACCTCGGTTTTCAGTCGGTGTTTCCCGCGGCCCCGCGCAACCAATGCTGGGGTGCGGACCGGGGACTGCCACCGATGTCTCCGCCCCGGTCTCGTCCGCTACGCCTGCGGCCAGACCCCTCCCCCGCCGTCGACGCTCGCCACGTCATTATTCAACGACGGTGCGGCGATTTGGGGGGGAGGAGTTTTTTTTTTTTTTTACACTACAGAGTAGCCCACCACCTGGGTTACTAAGGTGGGCCGTGTGCTACTTAAAACAAGTAACAAGCCAGGCAGTATTTGGTCTCTTAGCCGAAATGGCTCCTTGCAAGTTATGTCAGCTTGACAAGTCCCCATTCCGTTACCGTCCCTGCCACGTGGAGGCTGACCTTTTCTAATGTTTCTGCCCTGGCTGTTGCTCTGTGTGTTCGTACACTAATTATTACAATGTGTGACGTTTATCTGCAAGCTAATTGATAAAAATAATATAATTATTTAAATATAAAAGTAACAAATAAAATATAAAAAGAAATATACATAAAAGAAGACAAAGGAAAAAAGAGATTTTAAACTATAAGGTGTCTACAGAGAGCCGGGTTCCCGCTGCTACATTTTTAGAGTACAATTTACACATATGCCAAAAATTTAAAGTGGGCTAAATTCATCTATATAAGATTATTAGTGATATAAGGATTTTACATGAAACATGGTAGCATAATAAATATTAAGATAACTTGCGTACACAATCTTAGATACAGGAAAAATTAGATTAAAGTAGGAGATAGCATACTAATTAACAATTTTTAGAAATAGGTGAATATCAAAGTTAATATAATTAAAAAAGGAATATGATTATACATAGTGTTAAGAAAATAAATATTGATTTCTCTCACATGCAACTCCTAAATGTGAAGGCTATGTATGTGCCTGTAGACTGACCATAAACTAGATTCCTCTATGTGACAATAAAAATTTGATTACAAAAACAGAATAACAATATTAATATATCATAAGAGCTAGAAAACTATAGACAAATCAAGAGTAAGTTGCATGGAAGTTTAAATTATGATAAATTAAATGTAAAATTACTTAAATTAATACATGTAAGTCCAGAATATGCAGCGACAAGGTTGCGAGGCAGGAAGGGGAATCTGAATGAGTGTCCAATAAGATCTCTGTTGCTCTATAAGACGAAGCTGGGGACCTTCAGTGTCTACATACATATAGTATTGATCAACACCTTCCGTCAGAATTAATCCATATCTGTACTATTGTCTATGTCACTGTCAGAGCTTGTATCTTCCCAAGTTATGTGTTGAGGTTCTGTCTCTGTCTGTATTCTTGTTCTGGCAGTAGGATGTTGATTTTTGTAAATATCAAGCAGTGTCATTGACACTGAGTCAGCCAGACTATTTAAGGTGTTCCATTTATCTGGGTCCCGAAGGACCGCACTTACCTCATCATCTCTTATTGCAGGTCGTTCATGGTCGAGTAGATCACACCTTAGCACAACATGATCGGGCGTTCCGAGAATGCCACATGTGCAAATCTCTGTTTGCGTTACTCCCATACGGTGTAGGTGTGTTGGATAAGGTCCGTGCCCAGTCAAGTAGTGAACCATGCCACGACTTGGCTCCACATGTTTTAGTTTTAACCTCTCAAATACGTTTGGAAAAAAGGAAAAAACACGCCGCCCTTTGTCTGATGTCTCCCATTCTCTTTGCCAGGTGTCTAACTTCCATTTGTGTAGCTGTTGCTTGGTTTGTATGTTTTCTCCTGTTATTTGGAAAACCGTTTCGAGGTCACCATTTTTCAACCAATATGAGGCAGCTCTACAGCGAATAGTAAGGTCTATTGGGCATGTTCCTAAGACCACATACAGGGCCTCGACAGGTGTTGTACTAAACGCTCCCGACATCCTAAGTAAAACACTTCTTTGCCCTCTCCTGACTATTGTTTTATAAGTTACCAAACATAGACGATGTGCCCAGGCACTTGCTGCAAAACATGCGATAGACTCTAATAATGCCGTGTGATACATCCGCATCATTGTTAATGGTAATCTGAACTGCACTGAGTTTAATCTCGCAAGTTTATGCATAATTTTAGCAGCTTTATCAACAGTGCGCTGTATGTGTTCTTTGAAGGAGAGCCGTTCATCTAAATGGAGTCCTAAATATCTTGCTACCTGTTTCCTTTGTATATTAATGTTACTGAATTTTATACTAGGATTTCGCTGCAGTATTCCCTTGAGCAATAAATAAACTGTTTTATTTCCTGCTATTTTCAATTTGTTTTGATTACACCAGTGATTGATCATCCGTAATATTAAAGTACGTTTATTTTCCAATTGCAGTCTAGATGGTGCAGAAACAACGACCAACAGATCATCTGCATAGGCGACAACACCTTCTACAAGTGTGTCCCTATCCAAGATGTCCAATAGTGGCTCAATCGCTATATCCCAAAAGATGGGACTACAGATTGATCCCTGTGGACATCCCTTGGTTACTCTTTTAACCACGTTCTGTGTTCCTGCTTTCCACTCTACAATTCTTCCCCTACAATAGTCCATAAAACTAGAATACAGGGCAGTAGGTAGTCGAATTTCCCGTAGTCTAGCAAATAGTGACGGCCACCAGAGATTATCAAAAGCTCCAGCGATATCAATGAGTATGGCGACCGCATATTTCTCCGTCGTATTCCCCACAATTTGTAGGGCGCGGTTTATGGCGTCATCTATCGATTTTTGTTCTCTAAATCCAAATTGGTGCGGAGTTAGACCATAAAGGCGCCTATGTGCCTGTAGTCTATCACACAGGAGCCTCTCCTGCACCTTTGCAAGTGTGTTCAGGAGACAGATAGGTCTATAGGATTTCGGGTCAGTTGGATCCCTATCTTCAGACTTTTTAATAATGACTGCATTAGCCATTTTCCAGAGTGTAGGGATTCTTCCTTGTAGAAGGGCTTCGTTAAAAAGGTCAGATAAATACGGGGTGATCAGTATACTGGCATTCTTCAATGTTTCTGTGTATATTCCATCGGGGCCTGGCGCCTTCCTATTTTTGAGTTTATCTCTTGCTAGGGCTACCTCTTCCTGCGAGAAAGGGAGTGTGACATCCTGATTTACATATGCAGATTCCATTCCGTCACGTAAGTCACGATGATGTCGCTCGTCCTCTATGTATGAGTCATCTGGTAGAAGCTTGTTTAGGAGATATTCTGCTGAGCATCTTCAGCCACTTGTCATGGTTCCGTCTGTTCGTTTTAACGTTGACATCACCATCGGAGTTTTAATGCGATCAGTTAGTAATTTAAATGGTTGTCCCCATATATCTTTCTGTAAATTCGTTTTAACAAAGTCAGTCCAATACTTATGTCTGGTTTTACGGAGTTCAGTTTTATACTTTAGTTTTGCATTCCGGTACTGATCCAGTCTAAGCTGTCGTTCTTGGGCTGATGTAGCCCTCTGATAGTACTTTCTCTTATTCCGCGAATCTTTCCGTAGTCGAGTCAGTTCAACTGTCCAAGATCGTTGATGCCTCCGCTTAGCACTGGCCAGTGGGATGGCACTCTTTTGTGCTTTTTGCAGGACATCTGTCAAAACATGTGTTTTAAAGTCTATACTACCTTGGGTAGTGTACAATACTGATTCTTCTATTACATTTCTTAATTTGTTCCAGTCTGCCCTACCAAAAGCTAGATACTGTTGTTGTGTCTGAGTATTTTGAGTGTTTCTATAATTGCCTGTGTGGATAATAATAACATTGTGATCACTGTGTGTGGCCCCATCCATGACTTCCCACATCTTTATATGTGGTAAGGAAATATCATTTGCCAAGGAAATATCAATATTACTTTGGCCACCAGCGTGACCACGAAAGGTTGGAGGTTGTCCTGCTCTGTTTAATGGGAATAAATTACATTCGTTTATTACATCCTCGACCATGTGTCCTCTAACATCTGTCCTATCAGCATGCCATATGGTTGACCGTGCATTTATGTCTGCTAATATTAGCAATCTTTTCCCTTGTGAAAACCGTGCAATATCTCGCATTTTTTCGATAAAGGGATCAATTTCATATGAATATTGGGCATATATAGATGAAATTATCCATGTATCACGCCCGTGTACAATCTCTACTGTAGCAATGTGTTCTGTACAGAGCTGAGATATCCTTGTCACAGTCAAATTTGGGTTAATCAGCACTATTGCTGCCTTAGCATTTTGAGTTCCCGCAATTGTGGTGAGTTGCACCGATAGGCCAGTAACTTTGCCCCCCCGCATGTGTGGCTCTTGCAGGCAAGCTATATCGACATGTATTTCGTCTATTAACCTGTTAAGTTCCATGCCTACATGGGTACTTCCCATACAGTTGAGTTGAATTATCGTCATTTGTTTAGTATGTCTAGCATTAGATGCCTGTGTAAATACTTCCGTGACGGGTTGGGGGTGTACTGTCTCGCGATTTAAGTTACAGTTCATGTTAGTGAGCATCATTCACTATATCGTAATCTGTACGTTCAATTTGTCTTTCATAGAGCATTTTATATGTTTGACATTCAGGCCCCCCTGCCTTGTCGCAGACCTTGTTCCTATACTTGCACGGAATACATCCAATTTCTGTCTCCTCTTTACAATCAATTCTCTTATGCCCTGTCTTGGCACATCTTCCACACACCTGCATCTTATCACATCGTTTAGTGGAGTGTCCAAGACCCCAGCAGTTAAAGCATTTCTGTACACCTACGAAATCTCTAATGCCTCTGAGCACTATGGGACTCAACTGCTGAGGTCATTAGTCCCCTAGAACTTAGAACTAGTTAAACCTAACTAACCTCAGGACATCACAAACATCCATGCCCGAAGCAGGATTCGAACCTGCGACCGTAGCGAAATCTCTAATATTTAATGCTTCAAACTGGATGTACACCCTATCACTCAGTAATAGCTGCTGACGAATTTTTGGTGATACCTCAAGGACATTGTTTACTGTACGTTTCCCTCGTGGTCCCGTTTTAAACTTAATTGAAACACCCTCACTGAATTCTTCCCTTGAAATGTACTCACTTAGATTGATTTCATACAACTCTTCGAGAAATTCATCATCAGTTAGAGTTGTTAGTACTTGATACACAGCAAGCAGTGGCCTAAATTTTCTAGGTTCCTCACATCTGATATTCTGAAGCAGTGCTGTCTTTTCCATTATTTTTATTTTATCTGCTTGTGTTTCTGTCTCCAAAATTACAGTGTTTGCCGTCGATCTTATTGCCTTTATTTTAACTTTGTCCTGTTTCGGATTTATTGTCTTTGTTACCACTTCCCTTATTGTTTTAACATCTGTATTATTATCCGACTTAAAAAAGAGGGTGCTAGTCTGTTTCGCTTTCATTTGACTAATCTGTTGTTCCAACTTACTTTTCAAATTTCTCTGGGGAACACTAGCAACCGCAGTTGCAAAGGACACTGGAAGGGATCGATTTTCGGATCTCAACTTCTCGTTCTCCGCTTTCAGTTCTACTATCTCTGCCTGTAGTTTCTCAAAACGTGCCTGCAAATCAGGAGCGCTTACTGCTGCTAATTCCCTACTTAACCTAGTATTTTCTACTCTGAGTTCTTCTATTTGCCCATATAGTTTCGCCTGCCCCAATGCAAGAATCCATATTTTATTCTTTACCGATGAGGATATAGCCGTTGATGTTTTCTTTCCTCTAAGGTCTGTCTGAAGTTCTGTGATTATTTCCTCCACTGCCTCTGTCATGCGACTTTCCATGTTTGATCTTCTAGGTGTCTCTCCCCACGGACTGCTACGTGGTATCTCCCTACTGTGCCTGCCTGTGGGTGTGTCAATACTATGTCGACGAACACTGTTAGGTGTACCCTCCATATTTATTGACATGGTTTCACCCCCACCTTTAATTAATCCGTTAGCTGCCACCAGCTTTTATAGAAATATTCCTACTCCGTTTCCGCGTATTAACGCGAGAGTAAACAGGTCAATGTTACAGCGTTCAGTACAAATCATCATAAAGACTTTGGACAAGAGAAGTCCATATAATATTAAAACTGACGCCAAGGATTAGCACGTCGGCGCTCTTCCAGTGTCTCTCTCTATCATATAAAAAAAAGAAACAAAAGAGTTCGCTTCACGCCTGCGTCACTAGATATCAGTGTCTCAGTATCCGGGTGATGCACCCATGTATGATAAAGTAAGACACTCAGCCCTACAGTGCTGCATTCCTTAGTCGAAGGCAGGAGATACACTCTGATAGTTGACGAACCCGCAGCAAGATGACACTACGACAGCGCACTGGACATCAAAGTGGTTACCAAACAGTGCTGCATTCTCTGGCCACAAGGAAAAGTCAGTAGTTGAGAAAATCCGCCGCAAGATGACGTCGCAGCGTCGAACTCAACGCCAGGGCGGTTATCACCAGACAAACGACTCTTTTAAATTCACCAATACAAGGCTCCTATCACAAGTGACGCAACAGAAATGACAACAAGAAGAGGCACGGAAATATGCTAGCCACTCCGGTCTTTTCCCGCCAAGATTACGTCACACAAACGGATGCTAGTCACATGCCACGACATCCCACCAAAATAAGATAAACACTGTCAAATTTCAAAGTTAGGACCATATTACGCATAGGCCTTCATACCCTGATTAACCTGTCTACAAAATTCACATAAAGTATCTACAAAAACGACCGAGCAGACAACATTAAGTTTTCTTTCAGTCCTCAAGACACTCTCAGCTTGGCTAGTTTTTAAACCGTGAAAAGTAAATTCATAAACAATTCTCAAGGAATATTTTAATAATTTAACACTGTCGCACAGTACCTTCTTCTGCATACACCCAGAAAACACTCAACATCAAAAAAGCACTACAAGATACCACTGAAAACTGTCGCATTTATAGGGACAGCGGGAATGTTATATCCTAGCCAGTAATGCCACCCGAGCCCGCTGCCAAAAGGTTGGCAGCATCAAAGTCCGGACGCCGTCCGCATAAGCAGCGCCAGCGAGACAGGAAATCGCCGCAAGTCTGCGCGCGCCACCGCTGGCTTCTGGCTTCTTAAGCGCTGGAGTCGCGAGCGCTAGGACAGTTCTGTATTCGCCGCTCAGTCGTATACTCGCCACCGAATTGTGTACTTGCTAGTCAGTTGTGTGTTCATCGCAGCAGAGTTGTTGTTTGTCGTCAGCCGACGCTGACCTAGCCGCTCCGACTCGAACTAGACAGATTCTGTAGACACGGAGTTCACTAATGTGTTTCTGTATCTTCGTTAATAAAGATAAGTACCGACTTTTATTTAATCAGAGTGTTTGGGTTTTCATCTTTCTGTTCACTGTTCCAGCGGACCGGTCGGCCCGCTATTAAAAGTGTGGCGGTGACTTCGTAAGCCGTTTCTACAGCGAATTGTTTGTCGCTACGAACACCGCCACAAAACATTGCTTCCTTAAAATTTGTTGCCAGCAGAAACCCTTAAGACAACTAAGTTTTGTCACTGCTTATGTTAACCTTTACTGGGAGCAATATTTCATGTAGTTAAATTTTGTCTTAAAATGTGTATTTCTCTGATGTAATACACGAGTGATAAAAGAAAAAAGCAAAGGGGCCTGGTCCCTCCCATTGTGTCCGGTTCCTAACACGTACCAGATCGTATTTTCTAAGTCGACAGATTCTATGAAAGGTCTCGAATTGGTCTTTAGTCCTTCCTTTCACTACGAATCACAGTGTCAGAACCGTCTCTCTCGTGCCTTTACCATCGTGAAAGGCAAACTAATCGTCTATGAGCTCCTCGATTTTTTTTTCCATTCTTTTATACACTATTGTAATCAGAAACTTCGATGCTTATGATGCTAAGTTGGTCTATCTCATAGACTGTACATATGTACTTAAGTCGTTTTGTTACCTCTTTAGAAATTATAAGGGAATGTCGAATCTTCTGTATCTTCAATATCTATAATTACTTAATACTGCCTAATATGCACATGTACAGTTGTGAAGTGGCGCATTTTCGCCACTGCATGCAGCAAAGTTTCCTCGGTACTGTTCACAAGGGAGTCACACAATCAGTGGCTCGCCTCCACGTCTTCATCGCACGTGACTTCCTCTACAGTTCGTCGGCTGTGCATTGGTCGTCGTCTCATTTTCGCCACGGCGGATGTTACCCCAGGACGTCTCCCTCCGCCTCGCCCGTCCAACGCCCCCTTGAAGGCCCCTAACCCAGTCGGAGGCGCACTCATCGAATGCCGGCCGGGATGAGACGGGGCTTTGTCTGAGGCGCGGTGTCGAGTGTCCCTCATCAGCATATCGACCGCCCCGGCCGCCCCCACCCTCAGACGCGGCGCCGCCTGCCGCCTTTTATAGTAATTTGTCCTTTGAAAATGGATTCGGATGCGCGATGCGCGCGCTTCGGCAGGAACGGTAGCTGGCAATATGCCGGAAGCGAAATTCCGCGCCGCCGCTGCCACGCATCTGTTTTCCGCGAGGAATGAATACTTTGGCGAAATTACAAACAAGGGGGGAAGCGCAGGAGGCATTGTTCGGGATAAAGACCGGCTGGAAACGGGTACTCCCGCCCGCGGCTGCGCCAGCTTTTTTGGGAGGAACCGACTAGCAGCCTGTGACGCGGGAGGACGGCTGCGTCTGCTGGAGCGGATAACGAACTCTTGCTCGATACAAAGAATTGAGCAGCTGCGGAAATATTTATCAGGAGCTATACGGAGAATACAGCGTAGCCAGCCTGAGCATCTCGTCCAATAACGGAGGGTGTGTGTTCGTATGTGATAGTTGTTTCTATAATCTCATCAATACGCAACTCGTGGTGACAGATACTTACAATACTACCAAAAATCAATGCAATGAGGTATGTTATCATCACAGTACAGAAAAGTTGTCGTTATTGGATCACAAGGAAAACGTATAGTAAAACATGTGTTCGAAACTTTATTAAACGTTAGAACCTGTAATCATGACGATCAATTACTTTTTATTTTTTCCTGTTTTCTGTTTACTTATCTCATTCACAAGTGTGCCTTGAAAGTTTTGAATACAATTAGTTTATGTTGTTCCACGAAATTTTTTAATTAATCTTCGAGTTTATGTAAAATTTTTCACGGGGACAATTTGCATAAATATTTAACTCTTACCAAGGCGAAAAACATTTTGCTCTTCCTGACTAAAGTTTTTTTGTGAAGTTTTAAAACTGCTGTGAATTTCAATTAAGACGAAAGTATGGCCAGTAATTTCCATTTTTCCTTAGTACTGATGTTCTGCAGAAAATTTACGCATAATTCCTGTCATTTGATATTAATGAGTTACGTTTCAGTGGCGGTCACCGAGGGACCAGCGTTGCTTCAGCTCGATAGTGTTTAACAAATCTGAATGTGGTAAAGAGGACTGGTATTCTCAATATTTCAAACTCTCCAACGTTTCGGGAAAGATCGTAATTTTCCTTTCTCGGAGTGTTTAACTGATTCTGAGTGACACAAACTTCTGTGGAGTAACGTATGTAGGCGAGACAGGGCGGCCGATTAGCACATGGATAACTGAGTATGAAACATATGTTCGTCTGAGACAGCTCTCTGAGTAACCGGTGGTTGATTGTCAGGATGAGTGACGCTAAAAGCCGGCACAAGGCTAATTGTAAACAGCACTGTGTCACAACAACCGCTTATTTGTCATTCGCCATTTCCACATTGACAAGAAATAAGACAAGCAACAGTAAGGGACATCTATTTCGACCCGCCGTACGGAATGACCACGTGGTTTGAGGCGCCATGTCACGGGTTGTGCGGCTCCCTCTCGATGGAGGTTAGTCCTCCCTTTGGCTTGGGAGTGTGTGTGTTGTTCTTAGCGTAAGTTAGTTTAAGTTGGTTTAAAAAGTGTGCAAGTCTAGGAACCGATGACCGCAGCTGTTTGGTCCTATAGGAATTCACACACATTTGAACATTTATTTCCACCAATGACAAGAAGTAAGCAAAATACCACCAAAGCTTTCTCCGCTGGGACGTAATAATTTAAGGGGCTATAACACGCATAAGTGTCAAGAAAACGTATTACAAAAAAATTGTTTTTAGGTTTATGAACAAATAACATTTTTCTTCGTGGAAATTGTACGGAAGAACTTTCCACAATTAGAGGAATTTAAAAGTGTCTGCACTCAAGACGACGCCATCTATCACAATTTTTTTGAACTATGAGTTTTGACAGCAAAATCTTTTCAACAGTCAACTTTAAACATAACAGTGTAAAGAACTTCAAGAAAAAAATCAAGTCTGTACTATGTGCATTTTTAAATTTTCGCGGTGTTATGAATAATCCAATAAATTTCGGGCATGTACCCGCGCAAACAAAATTTCTTGCACTCATATTTCGGCCGCGGACAAAACGCGGTCTAAATATCAGTGGAAGAAATTTTGTTTGCGCGGCTGCATGCCCGAAAGTTAATAGACAGTTTGTGCTATGTTTTTATTTCGAGGTGTGCACCTATCCTGTACATAAAACATTAACATGTTTTATTTCACTTAGAATACAAAGCACAGTTCACAAGAAAGTGTGAGACCAAGAGGTGTGCTTCATATATCAAATTTTTCCCACAAGATCTGTTTAAAGATGGGAAGCATTAGATGGGATTGCAGCACTTGTTCGTCCATCTACATTTTAAAGAAAACTGATAAATTTATCAAGATTTCCCTTGTGTTCCTGAACCCAACCACTTACGGAGAGTTAGAACGGAAAGTTATTTTTTCACATTTTCGGATTTTTATCTCATTACAAAATTGGTAATTTTCCGAATAAAATTATAATATATCACTTATAATCTCGAATGGAAAGTATTTTGTTTTATTTTTTAAATGTAATCTACACCGGTTGCAAACGTTAAAATTTTTAACATGCATTACTTCAAGATCTAATAAAATCGGTAATTTTTATACAGAAATCTGTGGATTTCTGTGTCACAATGGTCATGCCCAGAAGAGAATGGACACCAGGTTGAGGAAGGAGAGACAAAGAAACAAGAAACTTTCTGATGGTAAAATCATAAGGGCAGGCTGACAGACAAAATGATTGATGAACTACAGCAGTATTATGGGATGGCCATTAGAAAGAATACTGAGGATTTGTTGAAAATGAAGCAGGCAGTATGGGCTACCTACTTTCACAAACTGTCAACTGAAGAAAACCCATGTACACCATCTTTGCCCTCCTGGACCTGATTCATGGTGCAATTACCGCAATGCCCAGTACTCAAACAGTTCCTACAGCCATAAGCATTCCATCCCAGCAGCAGTCATGGATATCATAAAAATCATAAAACCCTGTATTACTGGAGAAGTGTCTGCATGGTCAGACTCAAAATCCCAGTGAGTCATTCAATAATCTTATACGGACTCCCTTAACAAAAAATGTTTTTATTGGAATGAAGACACTAAAGTGAGGGGCCAGTGATGCTGTTATTGCTTTTAATGATGGCAACATAGGTAGGGTGAAAGTGCTACAGCATATGGGAATTAATCCTGTAGCAAACTGCATCTGAGAACTTGAACAAATGGATGAGGTTTGCATTGATAAAGCACAGTATGCAGTGCAATTGGCCAACAAGGAGTGCAGGGTCATTCCATATCAAATCACCCAATAAAAAATAAATTTTACACTCGCCTCCTTAGATTTTCATGAAATTTGGCTCAAATGGTTCTAATACCATCCTGACAACACCTGCAAATTTTTTTTGCTGTGTCTCTTATAGTATTTTTATAAATTTTTAAAGTTTTTATATTTTGAGTTTTCCAAACCTTCAGAAATGGTAAATTTAATTTGTATTCAAAACTTTAAAAATGCTTATCTTAAAAACTCTTTTAGATAACATCATGAATTTTTGCAGCAAGTTTATTAATTATACATATTTGAAGATAAAAATGATACTATTAAAATATATTAATATTTCCTATGAAATATATATATATATATATATATATATATATATATATATATATATATTCTTTTTTTTAATGGATGTTTTGTTTTATAAGAACTGCAATATCTAGAGTCTCAGACTTGATAGAATGCTCAAATTTGTTTTAATTTACTCTTAAACATATAGGCTACTTGATAAAACAAAAATAATGATGGCTTTTTAACATGTTTATTAATTATAGTAGATTACATTAGAATTATGTACAAAGATAGTGTTCTTACAACACTTATGTATAACCCAACTGATTGCTTGAAACATTGAATTTTTTGAGTAATTTTGTCTTTTTAATAAACATTAATGCTGATTCAAACTGTTTTTCCACTTCATCCAAGAGCTTTCAGTTCTTTTGATACAGTCTTTTTTGAAGTAATACCTTCTTCCAGTGCCGCTTGATTGAGGTGCGTCTACTACACAGACTATGTGCTCCAAAGGCACTATGCAAGAATCTTCTCTTTCAGGCCAATAAAATGATGCAGCTGGTCCTGAAGGATGTAGAAATAGAATTTCTGCATCTTCTTCATCATTGAATATTGTTTTTACCTGTCCAAAGTACCAGTTACCATCGTGATTTGCATGGTTCAACACGAACCCAATCAGAAGAAGAATGGAAAGAAAAGACTAAGGAGGGTTTTACACTATCTATAGTCCTTCTAATTTCAAGGTTGTTTGTTGGAAGTGGTTTGAAGTTATGAAAACTTCTTGTTCCAGGTATGGTTCGGGTTGCTGAAAAAACGTTTTTCTAGTTTTAACCGTAGCAAATCAGCTTCTTTTTTGTCAATAAAGTGAAAATGAATGTTTTCAATATTTTTTTCACAAAACTTGTACACATCGATTGCTGTCATTATTTGTTCTTCATCCGAAAGCTGTAGACTGGCTTTCCTTAAAATTCTTTTAATAGTTATTCCTAGGCCATCCATCACAAATTGACTTCCCATGACTTGTTGCAAAAAGAGTGTTGGGCCTTCAAATTAAAGTATCTCAAGTGTTCAGTCAAATTTTTAAAACTGTTTCTATTTTTGTACTGCCCAGCACAACCACCTGTAAAGTAGTGAACTGAGTCAATTTCAGTATGATGTAATGACAGCCACTTTGTAATTTCTTTTTGTACAAAGTTAACAAAACCAGTGTCATGTTCTTGGTCATCACTAATAAAACAGTGGTTGGAACCAAAAACATTGTTTTCCTCATTTCCTAGGAAAATTCCAACTGGGTGCAGAGTGCAACCACCTGTATTCCAGTGGTAACTTTGGATCTCATTTTGTATAACAAAGGAATAATTTTCACTGAAATCCATCACAATAATTGCTGTTTTGGGTGGTGGGTCTTCTTTCAATCTTTTAAAGGCTGCTGATTGGCATTTTGCTATAAACGAGTGTGGGGTGAGCTTTTCCAATGACCTAACCAATAAAGAAATGTAGTCTTCAACACTGATAGACTGTTTGATCATTTCTGCCCTGTCTGTGTTAACCCACTGACTGATTACAATTTCTTCTTCTAAATCATAATCCTCACTTAGTTTTTCAGTTAAGTACTCAGTTAGTGCAGCATTTGCAGGGCAGCTGTCGCAATGATGCAGCATGCAGTTTTGGTTTTCCGTGTTGCACACAAGCATCTTAATTAGGTGTTTATAAGATTCTTCCATTTTCACAGCATCCAATAATAGTTTAACATTCTGGTGGATACTGCATACACAGACAGTGTGTGTGCCTGCAGCACCAGCAAGGATACACCATTTAGGTCTCAAGAAACAAAATTTTGAAAATTCTACTTTTACCTCAGGATTATCCCATTTGGAAGAATAATAGTTCTCTCAAGTTACACAAAATGAGTCTTTTTTGGATGTACACATTTTTTTGAACACTTACTTTGTCTTTTGTTCCAGGTAGCACTCTGGAACTTTCATCCTTCTCATAAAAATCTGTTACAAGTCTTACTGTATTTTCAGAAAGAGTTTTACCTTTTTTTGGACCAGGAGTTTCCAAAATACCCTTTTCAGATTTTTGCTTTCTAGCTTGTCGCACCATGTACTCACTTACATTAAATTCTTTCATCACTTTATTTCGACTCCAAGAATCTGGAGCCAAGGTCAGAATCTGGATTTTTCTAGACCTCCAACAGATGACATCTTCTCTTTTGTAAGAGAAATCACTACATCAAAATCCTTTGCTTTCTTGTATCTTCTTCGTCATCATCAGAACTTGGTGCATCATATTTTAATGCTTTTGAAACCGCCTTTTTTGCAGTCTTTTCAATACTACTAACCTTCCTTCTAAAATAAGACCCTTTACTTTGTTCTAACAAGCCATGAAGCTTTATCGGTGTTAAACCTAAAATATCAAGAGCAATGTTTGTTTGTACGAGGGATTCATTTCTGGATTCCAATGATTCTAATTCAACCATGACTTCATCATCTGTTTCACTTTCATTGACTTCAACTCTTAATTTTTCCTCACAAAAGTTGCGGCATGTTGAGCAAAGCTTTTGTCCAGGTTTTATGCTACTATTTTTTGTCAGTAATTGTTTACAAAGATCCAAGCCTACACTTCTCAACGACTTTTGATGGGCTTTTTATGTTTTTTTTAGTGGGTCTACACATTTTGTTTGGTACTTTTCAAAAACATTTAAAAATTAGTAGCTGTGGTGTGAATATATATTCTTAAATTCATACAGATTAATTCCAGATAGTAAGTGGATCAAATTTTTTTCTTCCTCACTCAATTCAGGTACCGGTTCTAACTTTTTTGAAGGTGTGTAGGTTGTTTGGAAACAGTCGGATTTTTTAAATAACCCTACGCTACAGGTTTCAATATCTGACATACTGATTTCACTTTTGGTCCGATTACTGTTCTGGTTACTTTTATAGGATACTGGAAAAGAATCTCTGTAACTAAGTAACAGTACTTACTGAAAGTTCGAATAAATTTAATAAAATACTATCCAAGCACTATTTAACACTGTAATAATTTTTTACTTCAAAACACAGGAATAACAAAACAAAATCTAAGCATACATTGTTACTCCAAGAAGACAAAAACTTATTTTTGGTGTCTAAGTCACTTGGTACTTTTTATTTTTAAATATAAAATTAATATTCTTTAAAAAATTAGATAACTATTGAACAGGTTAAAAAGCCAACATAATTTTTCTTTTCTCTAATAGCCTATACAATTAAGAGTATTTTAAAACAAATTTGAGCTTTCTATCAGGTCTGAGACTCTAGATATTGCAGTTTCTGTAAAACTAAACAAAAAAAACAACTACTTGTAATTTTTTTTCATTTGGAAGATTTTAATATACCTTTATGGTAATTTTTTTAACATTCAGATATAATACACAAACTTATTCCAAAATTTCATACTGATATCCTGAGTATTCTTTAACATACAAATTTTTTTAGTTGTGAGGACACGTTTGAGTTACGTATTCCGACTGCTGAAACAACGCCAGATCTAAAAACTTTGAAAATTTATAAAAAAACTAAGAGATGGAGCAAAAAAATTTTACAAGTGCTTTCAGGATGATAAAAGAAGTATTTGTACCAAGTTTCATCAAAATCTGACATGGTTGGTGTCAAGGCCTGGGTGACTTGACATGGAATGACCCTCCAGAAAGAAGGAAATAAGAAAAAACTTGGAAAAAGATCAAGAAGATGACATACAGTATGATGCAGGGTACTTCTGAGTGACTATAAATGAAAAAAATTAGCATATACTAAATGAGCTACAATCTTTTGAAACTTTAGAAGCCGTTCCTGAAAATTTACATTTTCTGTTGCATTTTCCCCTAAATCACAGAAACCACTTCGAGTAGTCAAATTTTCACGGAGTAATAACATACATATCCTGAGTCTACTGAACTAAATGAAGAACATAATGTTACGTATAATTAAAATTATTTAGGTAAACGTACAAAAAAGTATATTATCCGTGTGATTAAATAAAGAATTAATTAAAAGAAGGATCTAGGTTGCAGTAGGTACTGAGAGATGAAGCAGCTTACACAGGGTAGAGTAGCATGGAGAGCTGCATCAAACCAGTCTCTGGACTGAAGACCGCAACAACAACAATTAAAAAATTGTATTTCCGAAAGCAGTAGGTGAAATGCAGTTATTGTAGTTCATTAGACTCAGAGCATACAGTTTAATGTCCTGTAAAAGTTTCATGGCAATGGCTACAGTGGTTCTTGAAATACAGGGAAGCCAGGTCACCAAATTTAACATTGTCAGGATAGGGCGTTCCAAATCCCCGTAAGTTTTTCTCATTCAGGAGCCCCGCAAGGAAGGCTGCTTGCAACAGTGACCTAAACGTTGGAGAATTTACATATAGACAATTCCTAACATTCCCTGAACAATTTTATCAACCGCGACAACGGCTACGGAAGCTATTTAGCACGTCGTTAGTATACGACATATATACCGTTTGCTTGTACTGTGTTCAATTTCAGCCGGCCGGAGTGGCCGTGCGGTTCTAGGCGCTACAGTCTGCAGCCGAGCGACCGCTACGGTCGCAGGTTCGAATCCTGCCTCGGGCATGGATGTGTGTGATGTCCTTAGGTTAGTTAGGTTTAATTCGTTCTAAGTTCTAGGCGACTGATGACCTCAGAAATTAAGTCGCATAGTGCTCAGAGCCATTTGAACCACTTTTTGTGTTCAATTTTATGAAACAAGTGTCAACCCGTTAAAACTGGAAAACCGAAAGAGGGCAGCAGCAAAAATGTCGTCACCGATACCCCCCAGGGGGTCCACAACTCTTTCGTGGATACGTGCGTGGCGAGCACGGGGCCCCGAGCCATTGCAGCCTTCTTTCTCTCCCGGGCTGCATTTCCTTTCCCTTCCCCTCCTTTCCCCTCCATACCCCTTTCCCCTCGCCCTCTCCTCTCCCTCTATTGGTGTCCTTGCTTATGTTGGCCCCCGCTATCCTCCTGGTTCTGTTGGTTTTACACTCTGGCTTTGTTGCGTAATCATCTCCTCCTTTTGGCATTCCTTGGTCCCCCTCTGGGGTTTGACCTCCATTCCAAAATTTCTCTTCCGTAGTGTGAGCCATTTGGGGAAGAGCACCTTACCTAGTGTCTCCGACGTGTGCCCTCCTAGTATATTCCATCTTTTCTTCTACGTCGTTGTCTGATGCTAGGGTGCATAGCCAGCACGGTAGCCAGCCCGTGTGGTGGGGTCGCTATGTACCCTTTTGGTTGAGCCCCCTGAACACACAGGGATCACACTTCTGATACCTGAGCTGTGACCTCCTCATGCATGCCTTGGAGTGGTTGCTCGTCATCCTGGAGCATCGGAACTCCCGGCAATGGCCGCCGTGCCAGACGGCCCTTGCTGTGGCTGGGTGGCGCCCGTGAGGAGAGCCCCTGATCGGAGTGGGTGGTATCAGGGAGGACGCTATGCAGATGAAACGCATAAGGGTCCAAACCTCTGGCCGCTCTTCTGCGGCCATCTCTCTGCGTGGTACTGATTCCTCAAGTGCTGCTTCTCTTGCCCCTTCGGCCTTCCCTTCCGTGGCTACCCCCTGGGAGGAGGGTCAGGCCCGTCGTCTAGGGGCAAAACCCTTCCCCCGTTATCTAGTTTGCACCAGGACTGATGGAGATACTTTCACCAGTGTCAAACCTTTATTCTTTGTGGAACACATTGAAGACAAGTTCGGCGAAGTGGACTCCCTGAGCAAGATGCGGTCGGGTTCATTACTGATAAAAACTGCTTCGGCTGCCCAATCTGCGGTCCTTCGTGCCTGTACCCATCTTGGCACAATTCCCGTGTCCATTACCCCTCACCAGTCTCTAAATATGGTACAAGGTGTGATTTTTCACAGAGACCTCATCCTTCAAACTGATGAGGAACTTCGGGACAATCTCGGACGGCGGGGTGTTCACTTTGTTCGGCGTGTTCAGAAGGGTCCTAAAGATAATCGTATTGATACTGGTGCCTTTATCCTGGCCTTTGAAGGGGATACCCTTCCTGAGAAAGTTAAGATTATGGTCTATCGCTGTGATGTGAAGCCGTACATCCCACCTCCTATGCGGTGTTTTAAATGCTTGCGTTTTGGCCACATGTCTTCTCGCTGTTCCCAGGACCCTCTCTGTGGTGACTGTGGACATCCACTCCATGAGGGGAGTCCCTGTGTTCCCCCTCCTGTATGTGTAAATTGTCATGGTAGTCATTCTCCACGTTCAGCAGATTGCCCAGTCTATAAGAAAGAAAAAAAGATACAGGAGTATAAGTCTCTTGATCGTTTAAGCTACACAGAGGCCCGTAAGAAATATGCACGATTGCACCCTGTGTCCATGACATCTAGTTACGCCTTGGTTACATCTTCATCGCTTCCTCCCCCTTCCTTACCCCCGTCCCGGACCCCTCTCCTTCCCCCCTCCCCTGCGGCTCCCACACCTTCTCCTCTGGGCGCCGCTCCCCCTCCCCAGCCGGAGAAGTGTCCCACTCCTTCGGCGTCTGCCGGTCAAGGGCGCCTCTCCCGGGATGCCCCTTCCCGGCACCTTCCAGGTCAAAGGTCTGCTGCAGCGCGGCGACCGCGAGAGCCGCGGTCTATCGGCCCCCAGGTCGCCCGGTCTCTTTCTGTTCCTGATCTTGCTGCAGCTGGCTCCATTATGCCACACAGCCCTCCTCGATCTCAGCCTGAAAAGAAGAAGAAACATAAGTCCCGGGACAAAGAGCCTCTGGTGTCACCGGAGGTCCCTTCCCCGGCTTCACAACCGGATTCTGACCTGTCGTTTATGGATGTCGCCCCCTCCTTGTCGGTGACAGGTGGGGACCCGGCGGTATGACTGGATTTAGCGTGTTCAGCCCTCGTTTAAACCATCGTTCTGTGGTTCTCCAATGGAATTGTAATGGCTACTATCGTCACCTTCCGGAATTGAAATCCCTTCTTTCGTCCTACTCAGCAGCTTGTGTGGTTCTCCAGGAATCTCATTTTACTGATGCTCACTCACCGACCCTCCGTGGGTTCCGTGTTTTCTGTCGAAATCGGGTCGGACCCTTGCGGGCTTCTGGTGGCGTTTGTACGTTGGTCCGTGCAGACATTGCTAGCACGTGGATTCCTCTCCAAACTACATTGGAAGCAGTTGCTGTTAGGGTCCACTTAGACTCTGCAGTCACAGTATGCAATCTTTATCTCCCTCCTGACAGGACTCTTACACCTGCTGCCTTAACCACCCTTCTTCAGCAACTTCCTCCTCCCTTCCTCCTCCTTGGGGATTTTAATGCTCATCATCCTTTGTGGGGCAGTGCCTTTCCATCTAAACGAGGTCTTCTTATCGACCAATTTATTGCAGACCACGACCTGTGCCTTCTTAATGATGGCTCCCCTACTCATTTCAGTGCTGGTCATGGTACCTTTTCTGCCATTGATCTTTCTCTTTCTTCTCCCTCTCTCCTCCCTTCATTACACTGGTCGCCACACGACGACCTTTGTGATAGTGACCATTTCCCGTTGATTATCACGCTCCCTTCCCGCTCCCCGATGGAGAGGTTACCTCGTTGGTCTTTCCACCGCGCCGATTGGCCTCTATATACTGCACAGGTCGAGTTTTCTCCCTCTTTGTCGGGTTGTATTGATGACGTCCTACGTGACGTGTCTGACGCGATTGTTCGCTCTGCTAACCTTGCTGTCCCGCGCTCATCTGGACAATTTCGTCGTCGGCAAGTCCCGTGGTGGAGTACGGCCATTGCCATTGCCATCCGTGATCGCCGTCGAGCTTTGCAACACTTTAAGAGGCACCCATCTGTAGCCAGCCTTTCTACCTTTAAGCGCCTTCGCGCTAAAGCCCGTTATTTAATCAAACAGAGCAAGCGGATATGTTGGGAACGATTCGTTTCTTCCCTTGGTTCCACTGTCCCTCTGTCACGGGTATGGGCTACACTTCGCTCTCTCCAAGGTTGCCATCGGCAGTCCACCCTCCCAGGCCTTCACCTCCCAGATGGCATTTGTACGGACCCATTAGTTCTCGCAGAACATCTTGCGACCCATTTTGCAGTGGCATCAGCGTCGGCCTCCTATCCAGCTGCTTTCCTTCATCAAAAACAGCAGGCTGAAGCTGTCACCTTATGTTTCACCACTTGTGAGTCAGAATCTTACAACGAACCTTTCACTGAATGGGAATTTCTTTCTGCTCTATCTGCTTCTCATGATACGGCTCCTGGCCCAGATTCCATTCATAACCAGCTGCTTCAAAATCTCAGTGCTCCACAACGGCACCATCTTCTTCGGGTGTTTAACCGTATCTGGCTCCAGGGTGACTTCCCTTCTCAGTGGAGGGATAGCATTGTGGTTCCTGTCCTTAAGCCTGGTCAGAACCCCGTATCTGTTGACAGCTATCGGCCAATTAGTTTGACCAATGTTGGTTGTAAGTTACTTGAACGGCTGGTAGCCCGTCGGCTCACTTGGGTCCTCGAATCTCGGGATCTATTGTCCCCTTACCAGTGTGGCTTTCGAGAGGGACGATCTCCAATCGATCATTTGCTTCGCTTGGAATCCGCAGTTCGGCAGGCTTTTTCCCAGCGCCGCCATTTGGTTGCAGTGTTTTTTGACCTTCGCAAGGCCTATGACACGGCCTGGCGCCATCACATCTTACTAACCCTTCATCAGTGGGGTCTTCGGGGCCCACTCCCGATTTTTATCCGCCAGTTCCTGATCCATCGGTCATTCAGAGTTCGAGTTGGTACTGCTTTTAGTTCTCCACGGACCCAGGAGACGGGCATCCCACAGGGTTCTGTCTTGAATGTCCTTCTTTTCCTCATTGCTATCGATGGACTTGTGGCCTCTGTCGGTCCCTTGGTCGCCCCTGCCCTGTATGTGGATGATTTCTGCATTTGGGTTAGTTCCTCCTCGATGCCATCTGCAGAACGGCAGCTCCAGGTGGCTATACGGCGTGCCTCTGCATGGACCCTCTCCCACGGGTTTCAATTCTCTCCTTTAAAATCGCGGGTGGTCCACTTCTGTCGCCGTACTACGCTCCACCCTGATCCAGAGCTCTATCTCGCTGCACAAAGATTGCCTGTGGTTCCACAGTTTCGTTTCCTAGGTCTTCTTTTCGACAACAAGCTCACTTGGCTGCCCCATATCAGACTCCTGAAGGTAGGATGTTTCCGTAAACTCAATGTCCTTCGCTTCCTTGCCCACTCCTCCTGGGGTGCGGACCGTTCCCTCCTCCTCCGTCTTTATCGTGCTCTAGTTCTGTCACGTTTGGACTATGGTTGTCAAGTTTATGGTTCAGCTGCTCCTTCCACGCTGCACGTGCTGGATCCAGTCCACCATCGTGGTATCCGTTTGGCCACCGGTGCCTTCCCTACTAGCCCTGTTGATAGTCTCCTGGTTGAAGCTGGGATCACCCCCCTTTCTGTTCGGCGGTCCCAGCTTCTGGTGTCTTATGCCCTTACTATCCGTTCTTCTCCCGCTCATCCTTCCTATTCTATCCTATTCCCAGACCATGGGTGTCGCCCGCCTGACTCCCGCCCTCGGGCGGGTTTACCGGTTGGGCTGCGCCTTGCGTCTCTTACCCGTGATTTTCGGCTTCCTCCTTTGTCCTGTCTTCCTCGCTCCCTCCCCTCCACCCCTCCTTGGTTAGTTCCTCGGCCTCGAATTCGGATGGATCTCCGCCGCGGTCCGAAAGATTCCATCCCCCCGGTGGTGTTCCGTTCCTTTTTCCGCCAAATTTTATGGGAGTTTCGGGATGCTGTTGTTTTTTACACTGATGGTTCTAAATCTGCTGATCATGTTGGGTATGCCTTCACGTCCTTTGTTGGAACGGAAAATCATCTACTGCCACCCTCATGTGGGGTGTTTACTGCGGAATTGATGGCAATTTCCCGGGCCCTTACCTTTATTAAACAATCCCAACACAACCGCGTTTTGTTATGTACGGACTCGATGAGTGGCCTTCTTGCTATTGACCGGTGTTTTTCGCGCCATCCCTTGGTCTCTGCCATCCATGACCATCTCGCTGATCTTCACCGTGCTGCTTGTTCCATTGACTTCCTATGGGTCCCGGGCCATGTGGGTATCCCGGGTAATGAGCTCGCTGATCGTTTGGCTGGGGGAGCAGTTACTTACCCCCCGTTTTCTGTAACCCCTCCTGCAGCGGATTTACGGCTTCACATCAAATCCCACTTTGCACAGTCATGGGCCAATTCTTGGGAGGCTACTCCACTGTCTAATAAACTTCGTGCCATTAAGGTGAATACAGGCCCATGGCGTTCTTCCTTTAGCCTCTCCCGCAAGGACTCGACCACACTGTGTCGTCTCCGCATTGGCCATACCAGGCTGACCCATGGTTTCCTTTTGCGTGATGAGCCACCCCCGCTATGTGGTTGTGGAGCCTTCCAGTCAGTGGCCCACATTTTGGTTGAATGCCCCCTTCTTTTGGCTCTGCGTGCTAAGTACAGACTCCCCCACACTTTACCTTTGATGTTGGCTGACGATTCCCGGATGGTCTCTCTGGTTCTAGGTTTCCTCCGGGAGAGTGGTTTTTATTCTCAGTTTTAAAGTTTTTAATCTCCCTCTGGTGTTGGGGCAGGGCGGTGAGTGTTTGGGTGTCTCCCACTGTAGGCAGTGTTCAGAGATTCCCGATTCACCTCCCTGACCGGAATCCTCTTTTCTTTCCCTTTTACTCTGTTTTTACCCCTTCTTTTTAAGGCTTGGTTAGTTTTTCTATTCCCATACGTACTTTCTGCATTGTAGCAGTTGTACCTTTTAAGTCACAGGTTGTCTTGCCTATGCTGTTTCAGCATAGTGTTGGGTTCGTTCTCTTGCCAACTTCCCTCATTTGTTTTTACTAATGACAACGTGACTGCCCTTTTACGTTTCCCCTTTATCCGTTTTATTTTTCTGACTATACTGAGATGTCCCGTTAGCAGAATGGAGTCTATTTGAAACAAGGGACTGATGACCTTGCTGTTTGGTCCCTTTAACCTCAAACAACCAACCATCGTCACCGATACAGATAGTGTAGAAGCGTGTTCTCTGGTGCCAGGCGAGGCCTCACTTTCCAACATCATGGAGTTCATCCAGTCCCAGGTAGGCACGCCGTTGGGAAGCCACGTTACGCCAGAGCTTGTGCTGCACTCAGTCACGGACGCGGTAATGGCAGCAACCATTGACCAATTTCGAAAGATGATCGTATGTCGCAGCACCGAAATCCGATCTTGATGGATGTTTAACTAAATATGTAAAAAAGAGTCTTCGATGTATAGAGTAAACTGTCCGCGGTAATCAGTAAATTAAAGCAATATCAGGGAACCGCACTTATTCACGTGTTCTAAAATGGCCGGGAGCCAAAGGTCTATTTATCCAAATTGTTCAAATGGCTCTGAACACTATGGGACTTATCATCTGAGGTCATCAGTCCCCTAGAACTTAGAACTACTTAAACCTAACTAACCTAAGAACATCACACACACCCATGCTCGAGGCAGGATTCGAACCTGCGACCGTAGCAACCACGCGGTTCCGGACTTAAGCGCCTAGAACTGCTCGGCCACCACGGCCGGCGGCTATTTATTCGTCATGGTCCTTCGTAAGAAGCATGACGAACATGAAAAACGTGACGGATATTGAAAATACGTCTTAATGCATTAACGATGCGAAACATTAAATGGAAATGAAACTTTTTTTTCATTGCCTAAGTGAGTGTTGTGAGTGCAACTCGAAAATGCGAGAATATGCGGTACATGACACAGATCTATTCGAGGAAACTGATTGATTAAACGTACCGGGAGTGTTTACACTCGGATCATATATGGACGAGAAAGTCGTTGGCCTTTTTTTGGAACGCAGTACTACAGCTTCTGCGCGTGGTATGGGTTCAAGGAATCCTTAACACGCTTCTGGACGTATGTGACGCCACGTTTACGCGCACGGTTTACTCAGTTCATATACACTACTGGCCATTAAAATTGCTACACCAAGAAGAAATGCAGATGATAAACGGCTATTCATTGGATAAATATATTATACTAGAATTGACATGTGAATACATTTTCACGGAATTTGGGTACATAGACCCTCAGAAATCAGTACCCAGAACAAACCACTCTGGACGTAATAACGGCCTTGATACGCCTGGGCATTGAGTGAAACAGAACTTGCACGGCGTGTACAGGTACAGCTGCCCATGCAGCTTCAACACGATACCACAGCTCATCCAGAGTAGTGACTGGCGTATCATGACGAGCCAGTTGATCGGCCACCATTGAACAGACGTTTTCAATTGGTGAGATCTGGAGAATGTGCTGGCCAAGGCAGCAGTCGAACACTTTCTGTATCCAGAAAGACCCGTACAAGACCTGCAACATGTGGTCGTGCATTATTATTTCGCAGGGATCGAATGAAGAGTAGAGCCACGGGTCGTAACACATCTGAAATATAACGTCCACTGTACAAAGTGCCGTCAATGCGAACAAGAGGTGACCGAGACGTGTAACCAATGGCACCCCATACCATCACGCCGGGTGATACGCCAGTATGGCGATGACGAATACATGCTTCCAATGTGCGTTCACCGCGATGTCGCCAAACACGGATGCGACCATCATGATCCTATAAAGAGAACCTGGATTCATCCGAAAAAATGACGTTTTGCCATTCGTGCACCCAGGTTCGTCGTTGAGAACATCATCGCAGGCGCTCCTGTCTGTGATGCAGCGTCAAGGGTAACCGCAGCCATGGTCTCCGAGCTGATGGTCCATGCTGCTGCAAACGTCGTCGAACTGTTCCTGCAGGTGGTTGTTATCTAGCAAACGTCCCCATCTGTTGACTCAGGGATCGAGACGTGGCTGCACGATCCGTTACAGCCATGCGGATAAGATGCCTGTCATCTCGACTGCTAGTGACACGAGGCCGTTGGGATCCAGCACTTCGTTCCGTATTACCCTCCTGAACCCACCGATTGCATAGTCTGCTAACAGTCACTGGATCTTGAACAACGCGAGCAGCAATGTCGCGATGCGATAAACAGCAATAGCGATAGGCTACAATCCGACCTTTATCAAAGTCGGAAACGTGATGGTACGCATTTATCCTCCTTACACGAGGCATCACAACGACGTTTCGCCAGTCAACTGCGGTTTGTGTATGAGAAATCGGTTGGGAACGTTCCTCATGTCAACACGTTGTAGGTGTCGCCACGGGGGCCAACCTTGTTTGAATGCTCCGAAAAGGTAATCATTTGTATATCACAGCATATTCTTCCTGTCGGTTAAATTTCGCGTCTGTAGCAAGTCATCTTCGTGGTGCAGTAATTTTAATGTCCAGTAGTGTAAATTCCTGGACGGTGGCTTATGGGTGCCGTGCTGGCGTTCAAAATGTGTTCCATCGAGTGCAGACCAGGCGAATCTGGTGGTCACGTGATCAAAGTGAGTTCACTACCTTGCACCACTGTAGCACGATTCTTGTTGTGTGACGTTATTCTTTCTGCGAGAAGATGCCATTGACGTCACGTAAGCCATTCACAATGAAGGGATGAAGGTGGTATGCAGTAACATTAACGTAGTCCACAACCTTTATTGTGCAGCACTACAAAAGGTCTCGTGCAGCCCACGTGAGTGTCACCCATAGCATACTACTGCCCTGCGTTCGTAGCGCGATGTATGTTGTACGGAGCCGTTCTTCTGCATGACGACGTATCCAGATATGACCATCGAGCTGGTTTGACAAGAAAATTGGTCCATCCGAAGGGGCAACACGTTTCCATTTATTCACTGTCCAATCTCGATGGCCATGTGTCTACTACAGTTGTTACTGACAGTGTCTTAGAGTCAACGTGGGTACATGGAAAGATCGTCTGCTGCGGAGCCATATGTTCAGCATTGTCTGCTGAACAGTGTGCTCCGAAACACTTGTGCCTGCAGCAGTGCTGCACTCTGCTGTCTGATTTCCTGCAGATCGTCGCTTATCCCGGTTTACAGAGCGTGCAAGCATCTGACCACCATGTTCTGTCATGAGCTGTGGACTTCCAACTCCCTGTCCCCTACTGGTGGTTTCGCCATTCTCCGACCACTTTCCATATGTCCTCAAAACTGTTTCCCGCGAACAGCGACCAACTTTGTCTTTTCTCACATGCTCGTTTCCTCTGGGTCGCAATAATCTGTTTGTCAAAATTCCGTTCCTCGGTGGTTTCCTCTTTTGCGATCCATACTGTCGCTAAAATAAATGCTTATTCGCCTTCGCTTAACTTACACAGTGTGTAACGGTTAAAAGAGCAGATATTTCTAGTGGTCACAGAAAAGAGTACCGAACAACATTATATCGGTATTTAGATCATTTAGAGACTAACAGTTATAGCTATTAGGAGTTTTATGTTTTTAGGCCGGTTACTACCTACAAATGCATTTGGCAAGAGTAAGCCATTTTCCCCTGGGCATCAGGTCAGGCGCTGAAGTGTAATGCATGAACGCAGAACAGGTAGTCTACCCTGACAGGCGTAGTCCACTTAGTAGTACACTTACAACTGTGCAAAGAACGTCGGGTAGTAAATTATGTGACATGTTTGTGGAAGACCGTTGGACGCAGAAAAAAAATCGACAAACTGCTGTATGTATATATTAAAGTAGCACGTTTAAAAATGTCTTCGTTCATACTCGTTACACACCCCACATGATCCACGAACCTTGCCTTCAGTGGGGTGGCTTGCTTCCATCTGCATCAGCGATGCAGATAACCGTACTGTCGGTACAAACACAACAGATGGGTACCTGTTGAGAGGCCAGACAAACGTATGGCTCCTGAAGAGGGGCAGAAGTTCTTTCAGTAACATTTTGGATGACTGGCTGATTTGGCCTTGTAACATCAACCAAAACGGCCTTGCTGTGCTGCTACTGTGAACTCCTGAAAGCAAGGGGAAACTATAGCAGTAATTTTTCCATAGGTCATATATCTTTACTATATGGTTAAATGATGGTGTCCTCACGGGTAAAATATTACGGAGATAAAATACTGCCCCATTCGGATCGCTGGGCGCACACAACTCAGTAGATTTTCATCAGGAGAAACAAAACTGGTATTCCATGGATCGGAACGTGGAATGTTGTTTCCTTTAATCTGGCACTCAGGTTAGAAAATTTAAAAACAGAAACGGATACGTTGAAGTTAGATATAGCGGGAAAAGGTGAAGTTCGGTGACAGAAGGAGCAGGAATTCTCGTCAGGTTAATACTGGCTTATAAATACAAAATCAAATAGGTGTAATGCAAGAGTGGCTTTAATAACGAATAAGAAAACAGGGAGGTAGATAAGCTGTCCACCTGCTTAGCTGGGTGGTAACGTGCTTGCCTCTCATGCAGGCCGCCTGGGTTCGATTCCCGGCCGGGTTGGAGATTTTCTCCGCTCGTGGACTGGGTGTTGTGTTGTCCTCATCATAATTTCATCCTCATCAGTGGAACGCAAGTCGCCCAATGTGGCGTCGACTGAAATAAGACTTGCACTTGGCGGTCGAACTTCCCCAGATGGGGCCCTCCCGGCCCCCAGCCTACAGTTCCACATGCTCAATACCTTTTTTTTTTTTTTTTGATAAACTACTATGATATGAACATCAGTGTGAACGCATTATCGCAGACAAGATTGATAGGAAGCCCATGCCTAATTCAGTAGTACAAGTTTACGTGCCAACTAGCTCCGCAGATGATCAAGAGATTGAAGAAATGTTTGATGAGGTAAAAGAAATTATTCAGATAGTTAAAGGAGACGAAAATCTAGTATTGATTGGTGATTGGAATTAGATACTACGAACAGGAAGAGAAGAAAAATAGTGAATATAGACTGAGGGAAAGGAATGGAGGAGGAAACCAGCTGGTAGAATTTTGTACAGAGTGTAATTTAATCATAGGTACCACTTGCTTTAAGAATCATAAAAGAAGGTTGTGTGTGCGGAAGAGACCAGGAAACACCGGTAGGTTTGAGATTGATTATATAGTGGCTAGACAGAGATTTAGGAACAAGAGTTTAAACTGTAAGACATTTTCAGGAGCAGTTGTAGACTCTGACCACAGTTTACTGCTTATGAACTGTAGATTAAAATCGAAGAAATTAGAAAAAGGTAGGAAATTAAGGAGATGGGACCTGGATAAGTTGAAAAAAAAAAAAAATAAAAACAGAGTTTGCTGACAGCTTCCGGGAGAGCATTATACAGCCGATGACTAGAACAGGGGAAAGGAATACATTAGAAGAAGAATGGATAGGTTTAACAGATGAAATAGTGAAGGCAGGAGAGGATCGAATAGGTAAAATGACAAGTCCTAGAAGAAAACCTTGGATAACACAAAAATATTGAATTTAACTGACGATACTAAAAAATTTAAAAATGTAGCAATTGAAGCAGGCGAACAGGAGTACAAACGTTTTAAAAAAGAGATTGACAGGAAATGCATAATTGCTAATCAGAAATGGCTAGAGGACAAATGTAAGGATTTAGAAGCATATTTCACTAGGGTAAAGGAAGATACTGCCTACAGGAAAATTTTTGGCAAAAGGGAAGTAACTGTATGAGTATAAAGAGCTTAGATGGCGAACCAGTCCTAATTAAGGAAGGGAGAGCTGAAAGGTGAAAGGAGAATGTAAAGCGTCTATACAAGGGAGATAAAAGCTATATTATAGAAAAGGAAGTGTGTGTAGATGAATAGGAGCGGGGAGATATCATACTGCTAGAAGTATTTGAAAATGTTCTGGAAGATCTAAGTCGAAACAAAGCGCTGATAGTAGACGATAGAGCTACCAATAGCCTTGGGAGAGCCAGCCATGACAAAACTCTTCTACGTGGCGTGCAAGATGTGTGTGACAGCCGAAAGAACCTCAGACTTCAAGCAGACTGTAGTAATTCCAGTTCAAAAAAAAAAAGTAGTTGCTGACAGGAGTCATAATAACTGAACTACCGGTTTAATAAGTCATGGTTGCAAATTACTAACACAAAGCAGAAGCATTGAAAGACTGGTAGCAGCAGACCTACAGGAAGATTAATTCGTATGCCTGAGAAATGTAGGAATTCGTGATTCGATAATGATTCTACGACTTGTCTTAGAAGATACGTTAAGGAAAAGCAAACCTACATTTACAGCATTTGTGGACTCACAGAAACCTTTTAACAATGTTGACTGGAATACTCTCATTGACATTCTGAGGGTAGCTGTGGTAAAATACAGGGAGTGAATAGTTATTTATAACTTGTAGAGAAGCCAGACGGCAGTTACAAAAGTCGAGGGTCATGAAAGGGAGGCAGTGGTTGAAAAGGGAGTGATATAGAGATGTTGCATATGCCAGTATTATTCAACACATACAATGAACAAGCAGCAGAGGAAACCGAAGAAAAATTTGTACTAGGAATTAAAGTTCAGAGAGAAGAAATAAAAACTTTAATGGTTGCCGAGGACACTGTAATTCTGTCAAAGACAGCAAAAGACTTTGTAGAGAAGTTGAACGGAATGGACAATGTCTTTAAAAGAGGATATAAGATGAATATTAACAAAAGCAAAACAAGGATAATGGAATGTAGTCAAATTTAGTTGGGTGATGCTAATGGAAATAGATTAGAAAATGAGGTACTTAGTAGTAGATGAGCTTTGGTATTTAGTCAGCAAAATAAATGATGGACGAAGTAGAAAGGAAATAAAATGTGACTGGCATTGGAAAGAACAGCATTTCTGGAGACGAGAAATTTGTTAACATAGAATATAGATGTAAGTGTTAGGAAGTCTTTTTTGAGTGTATTTGTCTTGAGTGTAGCCATGTACGGAAGTGAATCATGGACGATTAACAGTTTGGATAAAAAGAGAATAGAAACTTTAGAAATGTCTTGCTAGAGAAGAATGCTGAAGATTAGGTGGGTTGATCAAGTAACAAATGAGGAAGTACTGAATAGAATTGGGGGACAAGGAATTTGTGGCGCAACTTAACCGAAAGAAAGGATCGTTTGATAGGACACCGAGGCATCAAAAGATGGCTGGTTTAGTATTGGATGGAAGTTTGTGGAGTAAAAAGCCATAGAGGGAGATCAAGAGATGAATACAGTAAGCAGATTCAGAAAAATGTAGGTTGCAGTAGTTATTCGGAGATGAAGAGGCTTGCACAATATAGAGTAGCACGGAGAGCTGCACTAAACCAGTCTTCGGACTGAAGACCACGCAACAACAACCGCTACACACTGTATATACGTCCTCCCCTTACATGTCACATGCACCCAACTTCACCAGACGCTACTCAATACAACGGTGCCCAATGGTCATAATGTATTGGCTCACTTGTGTCTGTGGTTACTGTATGAATGTCAAGGAGAATCAATGCTATACTGCGCTTCAAATGTGGACCAACATCCTACTAAGGAAAAGTTCACCTTCTTCCAAATATTTCCATTTAAATCTCCTGGGTATCCATACTATGCTCTGATATGGATGTACTCCCTTCTTATCATCCTAGGAGTGCAGCTCTAAACTCTGAATTCTTGTGACGTCTGCTGTCGTGTGTACTTGATAGGAACTCCAAACACCCCAGTTGCGCCGCACTTTTCCTGTAGTTTCACAACAAATACATTCTTCATCCCTACTAATGATTCACTTCATTTCATAAGACCTTTTAATATATCTCAAAATACATGAGAGGCCACCAACATCCTACTTCTAAACAGGGTGATTCAGATGCCCCTACAGATCTCGTTTTATTCAACCTACTCCACATCTTTATAAGGACCGGTATCCAGACGGGCGACAACCACGTAATCGATAGAAATTCTTTCTCAGATTGTTAGCAAACAGTATCACACTGTAAAAAAGAAAGCCTAGAATCGCATGGTATTTTTGGACCAAAATATTTCTGCCATTCTTATCCTAGTGTCTCCAATTCCTCTTTACGTGATTAGGGTTGTACTCACAAAGATTTAGGATGTCTCAGTAAGTTTTTTCTGTTTACAGCACTTAATCTTTCATAAATGGTTCCGAAATATTGCCTAATACAGTGTGTTCCACGATCTGAAACAACGAAATAAGACGAAATTAACGATATGAAAATAGAAGTGTGAAAGCAACAACTTTCCAGCTTATTACTCAATGAAACTGTAAGGTGGCAACAGCCTTGCACCTTACATGAGTCCATTTAACGTGACACTTCAGGTTTTGTTGGAGTAATACTCTAAATTACGGTGTAGGAAATCTATGTGGAAACGCAATGACACGCGAGAATTCCGCGATTTTGTAATTATAAGATTTTGCGGAAAGGCAGTACGTGAGACAGAGTTCGGCTACGTCCCCGCCTAGCCACCGAAGGCCACAGCCTGACGGTATGAATGGTGAACTGGGGGATTTCTGTAATCCGTTCAGGGAGGCCACAGCGGCCGCCAACCTCTGACGGACGCGCGGCTGCAGGTGTTCAAGTGTTTACCAAAACAGTGCAGTGGATAGCTGGACGGGCTTTCCTGTGCGTGCTCTCGCCTGTGTCCCACTAATTTTGCACTTTCGGGTAACTCAAGTGGGGCAGGCCAGGAGTTCCGAATAACAAACTTTCAATGCAAGAATCTGTGTTCGTTACGGCGGGGAATCATGCCGGGAAAATCTCGAGTGGTCTCTTGGGAGAAAACTTGCAGTAAACGTGTTATTGCCCACACCTGTGGTTCTTCCCAGCTGGCGAGGGCGGAGTTTACTTGTGAAATTTTGTAGAAATAAAAGAATTGTGGAAAAGAGTTCGTACAGTGGTCGGCACTGGAAAACTGGGTATTTTGAGAGCTTCTAGTGATGTGATTCGCTCGATAAAAGTTGAGGTCTTCCGTTTTGCGCTCTCGTACTAAGAGGACGTTAGCCAAGTCGGCTGCCCTCTTGGTCTCTCGTTATGAGAGGACGTTGAGCGCGCCAGCTCATTGCTGACGGAAACATTGTCGCAATTAGAGAAGTTTACGGACAGCAGTCGGGTGTTCGAATACTGTAGGATTGTACTTTCCGAGACTCCAACGCCGACCGCACGGCCGCGCCGTCGCCGTCGGAGACCGCCGCTACAACAGGAATATTACGGTGAGATCGCTCCCGTTTCGGCCTGTGTTAGGAGTAACGTTAAATAGTTGGATCAACTGCAATTGCTGTTTCCACAGAGGTTTCTCGGTACTTTGGAGTGTAGTGGTTCTTCGTATATATGTTATAAGAGATAGCGTTTTGGACCGATTTTAACACAGTTTCTGCCAATGCCAGTTAGGAGGATAATTCGTAAATTGTTCATTGTGTTTCATTCAGCATTGATCTGAAGGTTATAATAAAATTATTGTGATTCAGTAGAGCCTTTACTTTCAGTAGTTGATCCTGAATTCACCCTTTTGCTTTATTTTATATTTGTGCATGTGTTTGATGTCATTGAACACCCTAAGTGTTCGTGATCGTTCATGTTCGGAAGATAAAATAGGTGTGATTTATCGTCAACACTACCACTGCATGGGTGACAGGGCCACATTTAAATCTAGCGTTATCCATATTTGCGTACAGTTCCACTCCCAATTTCTCTGTAAGTTGTTTTTGAGGGGCGAACACACGCAAAAATCGGACAAGCAACGGTTAGGTGTTACAAGACGATTAATATATGACCCACTGCCTTAGTGTGCTACATTTGTTTGATAAACAAAATTTTTAAAATAGGTCTAAGATATCTTCGTATACTTTACCAGTTATTCTGCGACATTTTGAGAATGTGCATCACCTCTCTAGAGCGAATGGCCAAGAGCACTTTTCAGTCACGCGTGGTTGCATAAAATGGCATCGGTAGGGGCAGCTGAATCACATTGTGTATAGAATGATTCAAGTCTTGCTCTGCTGAGCGTAAGCGGCAGTGCTAAGAATTTCGTTCCTTGGTTACGGAATGCGGATGTTAAGGCGCCAACTGGACGGTCGGTTCGGCCTTGACCCAGCAGTGCGGAAAGTTGGCGCGCCTGGCGTGGGCGTCGTGTGTGGCACAGTGCTGCGTCGGGCCGATGAAAGCGGCCCTGTTGGTGCGTATCGCTGCACGGCGGCGCTGACGTCACTGCTGCTCTAGGACCGGCGGCGTGTCTGAACGCTGAACTGGCTGGCCGCGACGTCACATCTGCTCCTCGCGTCACTTCAGTCTATTTTTCCAGAGGTGTGCGCTCCTTACGAGCATGAACAAACAGTGTATCCAATAATGTACCCACTATATGAACTATGTGCTGAAAATAGGGTGGAGGTTGGAAGGGGGGGGGGGGGGTGAAACTCATATTAGTTTCCTGGCTAACGACGAATTACTTTCAATTATACTACGGGACATTAAAACTGCTACACCAAGAAGAAGACGTGCTACAGGCGCGAAATTTAACCGACAGGAAGAAGATGCTGTGATATGCAAATGATTAGCTTTTTAGTGCATTCACACAAGACTGGTGCCGGTGGCGACACCTACAATGTGCTGACATGAGTAAAGTTTCCAACCGGTTTCTCATACGCAAACAGCAGTTGACCGGCGTTGCCTGGTAAATGTTGTTGTGATGCCTCGTGTAAGGAGGAGAAATGCGTACCATCACGTTTCCGACTTTGATAAGGGTCGGATTGTAGCCTATCGCGGTTGCGGTTTATCGTATCGAGAAATTGCCCCTCTCGTTGGTCGAGATCCAGTGACTGTTAGCAGAATAAGAATCGGTGGGTTCAGGAGGGTAATACGGAACGCCGTGCTGGATCCCAACGGCCTTGTATCACTAGCAGTCGAGATGGCAGGCATCTTATCCGCATGGCTGTAACGGATCGTGCAGCCACGACTCAATCCTTGAATCAACAGAAGGGGACGTTTGCAGTACAACAAGCATCTGCACGAACAGTTTGACGACGTTTTCAGCAGCATGGACTATCAGCTCGATGACCATGGCTGCAATTATCCTTGACGCTGCATCACAGACAGGAGCGCCTGCGATGATGTTCTCAACGACGAACCTGGGTGGACGAATGGCAAAGCGTTATTTTTTCGGATGAATCCAGGTTCTGTTTACAGGATCATGATGGTCGCATCCGTGTTTGGCGACATCGCGGTGAACGCACATTGGAAGCGTGTATTCGTCATCGCCATACTGGCGTATCACCCGACGTGGTGGTATGGGGTGCCATTGCTTACACGTCTCGGTCACCTCTTGTTCGCATTGACGGCACTTTGAACAGTGGAAGTTACATTTCAGATGTGTTACGAACCGTGGCTCTACCCTTCAATTGATCCCTGTGAAACCCAACATTTCAGCAGGATAATGCACGACCGCTTGTTGCAGGTCATGTACGGGCCTTTCTGGATACAGAAAATGTTAGACTGCTGCCCTGGCCAGCACATTCTCCAAGATCTCTCACCAATTGAAAACGTCTGGTCAATGGTGACCGAGTCAGTCACTACTCTTGATGAAGTGTGGTATCGTGTTGAAGCTGCATGGGCAGGTTCTAGGCGAGCAGTCCGGAACCGTGCGACTGCTACGGTTGCGGGTTCGAATCCTGCCTCGGGCATGGATGTGTGTTATGTCCTTAGGTTAGTTAGGTTTAAGTAGTTCTAAGTTCTAGGGGACTGATGACCACAGCAGTTGAGTCCCATAGTGCTCAGAGCCATTTTTTTTGCATGGGCAGCTGTACCTGCACTCGCCATCCAAGCTCTGTTTGCCTCAATGCCTAGGCGTTCAAGGCCGTTATTACGGCAAGAGTTGGTTGTTCTGGTTTCTCAGGATCTATGCACCCAAATTGCGTGAAAATGTAATCACATGTCAGTTCTAGTATGATATATTTGTCCAATGTATACCGGTTTATCATTTGCATTTCTTCTTGGTGTAGCAATTTTAATGGCCAGTAGTGTAGTTTAGAGATATCATGGTAAGTGTTTCTTCATGGTACATTTACTAGTAGTCAGTATCGATTACATGTTCCACTTTTTTTATTTATTTATTTCCAAACCGATACATCACTGGCATATCTTCGTGGCGGGTCAATCTGCATTCGATTTGTGAAGATAATTTTATATACAAAAGGGCAGTTGCCAACGAGCTCCGCTCCCTCGCGCACCCCCTTCTGGGAGAGAGGTAAACAGTGTTAGAATGTATTGTACTATACAGCATCATAACTTAGTTTTAGCTTTCTGACTTTAACGGCGACTGTGTAAACTGAGAATTTACACATTTTACCACGTACAAAGAAATTTTCAGCATACTCTTATCCACATTTCATTAACGTAATTACCGCAGATACTATGGCTTTGATTATTCTATATGCATTCTCTTTTAGTACAGATAACTCAAATTCCAATAACAGCTCTCTGCCTTTTTTAACTCATTAATTCCCTGTTATTAAACCAACAAAATAGCTGTTCTACTGCCAAATAAAGACACAAACTAGAGTTACCTTCAAGTTTGCTACGATTATTTACATTGCCAGGAATGTGTCGGTACTGGAGAAGTGGCATAAATTCACGTTTACAACAACCCAAATTTTTATGGCACTGTATTAATAAGACATAAAAAAATGGTTCAAATGGCTCTGAGCACTATGGGACTTAACATCTTTGGTCATCAGTCCCCTAGAACTTAGAACTACTTAAACCTAACCAACCTAAGGAAATCACACACATCCATGCCCGAGGCAGGATTCGAACCTGCGACCGTAGCGGTCACGCGGTTCCAGACTGAAGCGCCAAGAACCGCACGGCCACACCGGCCGGCTAATAATAGACATATATTCTGAAAATAAATATATATTCTGAAAATAATTTACTATCCGGCACAATAAAACTTATTTCTCAACGACATTGCCGGTTTCGGTAGTCATCAACCATTATGAAATCACAAAACGGGTGTCGTGTGTACCACACTGCCATTTGTCACTTTGATTAACAACGACCGCTTGCATATGGCATGCGAGCAACGTTCTATCGCCGGAAGAAGTTGGAGGAGTTTTTCAACACTTCACGTGGCGCCGATGCCCCAGCCTGAACTACTAACGTTATCCAACTTTCCATGCTAACAATGAGAAGTCTGACATTTGCAGAAAGGAATTCACAACTCCTGTTGCGCATGTGAAAAGGGTACTTTCCCCTTTGTGTTCTTCGTGTTTTCCCAGTGGCCCACATTATACTCTTACGAGCAATGGATTTGCTCTGGTAATAATTGTATGGACACCTTAATGCGATTCCAGAAGGTAATAAATTTGGAAGATGAAGAGTAAAATCTAGAAAAGTATTCTCATTTAGTGATCGTACATATGTGGAGTTCCGTAGTTCTTTGGAAATCAATGACTTCTTTTAAAAGTTTTATCTATCAATCCTTCTACCTGACGTCAATTTCCGCTTTTTTTGTCACTATTGCTGTAGCAATACACTTGACTGTCTTATCGCAAATTGAGCCATACAGTTAATTCTAGCGTTAACGATTTCTTCTTGTTCCCAACCTTTGTGACATACTCGAATTGTTCTCGTTTCGAAGTTCTTCGTTTCTTAGTTTTGCTTATCCTTTCCACATTTCTGTTCCACAAAGTGCGTCAGTCCAAACACAATTCTTCTACTAAGCCAAGGCTTCACAGAAGCAGGTGCTATCGAAGTACATGTTACTAGATGGACTATGTCTTTCGTAATGTTGTATTAGAAAATTTACCCATACCCAGTAAACATGAATCTAAGCAATGAAATAGTTAGAAATTTGTGATGGGAAGTGATTTTTCCGTGTCAGTATAATACTGAGACCATGTCAACTTGTGTTTAACGTTTTTATTTTAATATTCCAAACCACTGTTCTTTCTAGGATCAAGTTCTGCGGCTTTCTTTGGCTACGACCGGTCTCTGACTGTATGAAATGCGAAGCTAACAGAGCCTTGAATATGACTGAGTTCCGCGTAGTTCAGCAGCACTCGTTCCCTGTTCGCGCTTCAGAGCTCGCACGCTGCACAGCTCTGGCCAATGCTAGCGTAGCCTATATTTGCCAGGCAGATCGATGTGGCCGCTTTACACTGCAGAGCACTACCTACCGTTGGAGTGGGGTATCCACACACAACACTTAGTAGGCAAGAGACTGAAAACATCGAAATATTGTCTCGTTAAGAAAGATGCTGAGAATCTGAGAAAATGCCTTGAACTAGGGAACCAGAAATTGTTGCTGACTAAACAATTGACATCCTATTGGAAGGATGTGAACTGAAGCATTTGTAGCAGAAGAATTGTAGCTAAGTGAATCATTCATCAATTATAGAGGGTGTTCGGAAACTCTTGTTACGAGCTTCAATGTTTTACAGAGTGGAGTAAATAAATTGTATTTTGAATAGGAACCCGTATCAGAACCCGGAAACGTGCTGTTTCCGTTCTAAGACGGTTAGGTCACCCACTTCTGGTTGCGGATTGAATTAGGCCTGACGCTGTACATTTGTTAGGTGATAACTCGGAAGGAAATGTAACGAAACATCCATTTATCACTTAAGAGCATTTGTTTGTATTAATACCTACACATTAGATGTTTTCATTATTCCAAAACAAAGAAGAAGAGAATATACTGTACGTACAAAACATTACTGATGCATTACAACAGTGGTTCGATATGCTTGAGTGATAAATGGATGATTCGTTATGTTTGCCTCCGAACTGTTACCTAATAATTGTATTGCATCACATCTAATTCAGTTCCTCAAACAGAAGTGGATGAGTTAAACACATGAAGTGAGACCATCTTAGAACGGAAGCGGTACGTTTCCCGGCATGGGTTTCTATTGAAAATATTGTGTACTCACTTCCCTCTACAAGTCCTATAAATTTGTAACGGGAATTTTCGAACACCATCGGATGTTTCTAACCGTAATTTCAGAACATCCTGTAGTCAGGTGCAGATAATGTGTCTCAGACAAATAGTCGAAGAACGTAAAACAAAGAAAAAAATGCACGTCTCCGTAGATATTATGAAGTAACAAACTTCGGCCTATGACAATCTGTGTGATAATGGAACACAGGGATAAGAATTCGACTGCTTGAAATGGTTAAGGAGAGATGGCAACACTAACTTACTCTTTTGCTTAACAATGTGCACCAATACATCCACAATACTGTACTGATAGACGAGCTTTTAAATTGAGCTATGAGTGCATTTTTGGCAGTAGTTAGTTGCAGTATTCGACATTCACCTGATACGGTCGTCCTATTGTTACACCATCTGCAGTACTGCTCATATGTACTTATAAGCATTTGCCAAATCCCAAGAATTCCTCAAGCAGGAACGTGTTTCGACGGAAAAGTAGATCAACGCCATGATCATTATGGCAATTTAAAATTCTGTTTCAGCTATTCGCAATGACCTAACACAGCGTATATTCTAACCTTTGTAAATCCTCGTCGTCAATTTCATACAGGCCTCGTCGCTACCGCTGTGAAGGCCGAGTTGCCACTGTTGTTACGGTAGGCCGAGTTTGCGGGTTCGTGACACGGCCTCTAGTGCAGTTCACCGTAAGACAATTTCTGCCTGCCACTATTACACAGCAATGTCGCAGGGTCAGGTAACAGGATATGAGAACGAAAGTTCTACAACACTCTAACAAAGTCGCACAAATGAATTAGAAGGTTTACTTATGTTTGTGTCTAGTTGAATAATGAAGTCAGTAGCACTGCCGTAATATAACAAAAAGAAAGGCCCTCAATGGCTTAAGTGCAAATAATCGTAGGTAAATTTGACAGAACATAGCAAATGCAATTTACAACAACCGTCTGTTCACTTCTAAGGGTTCACTAAACAACGTTCCCTGTCTAAGTCAGTACTGGACGATGATCCATAAACAAGTGGGCGAGAGCTCCTCTTCTGTCTCCCGGGTAGGCTTCTGTCCGTTGTCGTCCGGTCAGTGGCGGATTTTACTCGGCCGGCAATTGGCAGAGGCATAGAGAACCTCCCCATCGGACCCGCCTCAGATTTAGTTATAACTTGGCACAGTGGATAGGCCTTGATAAACTGAACACAGATCAATTGAGAAAACAGGAAGAAGTTGTGTGGAATTGTGAAAAAATAAGCAAAATATACAAACTGGTCATCAGTCTTGGCCACATAGGCAACATAAAGGAGAACGTGAGCTCACGAGCGCCGTGGTCCTGTGGTAGAGTGAGCAGCTGCAGAAGGAAAGGTCCTTGGTTCAAGTCTTCCCACAAGTGAAATTTTTACTTTCTTTATTTTTGCATAGTTATCTGTCCGTTCGTTCATTGACGTCTCTGTTTACTGTAATAAGTTTAGTGTCTGTGTTTTGCGACCGCATCGCAAAACCGTGCGATTGGTAGACGAAAGGACGTGCCTCTCCAATCGGAACCGAAAACATTTGATCGCAAGGTCATAGGTCAACCGATTCCTCCACAGGAAAACACATCTGATATATTCTATACGACACTGGTGACGGCATGTGCGTCATGTGACAGGAATATGTTGTCGACCCACTTAACTTGTACACTTGGCGAATGGGTAAAGAGACTCTTCTACCTTGCCCGATTTAAGTTTTCTTGTGGATGTAATAATCACTCCATAAAAAGTGATGAAAACATAAGGGTTTGTCACATAAACTGAAAATAAAAAGTTAAAATTTTTGGTCGAGGGAAGGTTTGAACCAATGACCTCTAATTTCGCAACTGTTCACGCTAACCACGGGACCACGGCTCTCCTCGTCTCACATCGCCCTAAATATTGCCTATATTGCACATGGACGACCCAGTTTGTATATTTTGCTTACTTTTTCATAGTTCCACACAACTTCTTCCTGTTTACTCGATCGATCTGTGTTCAGTTTTTCAAGGCCTATCCACTGTGTCAGCTTGTAACTAAATCTGAGGGGGGTGCGATGGGGAGGTTCCCTTGTCAGCGCCGCCTGTGGCCCTGGAGGAACTCGAGCAAGTGGCAAGCCTCTACGGGACTGGCACCAGTTCGCATCTTTGAGCCTGTGGTGCTTTTGTCCTGGCTGTGTCTTGTTCGTACGACACAGTACCAACGAAATCGAAATAATGTATGTCACAGTCCACCATTTAACTTTTCTGTGTATTGCTTTGTTTGTGTATCACCACATAATTACGAGGTCATAAATCACCGTGGAATCCTTCCTGAAAAATCACAGCCGTTTTCGATACGCACAATAGTGATAAATGTATAAATATCGAAGCAATGTCTATTTCGAGCTAATACAGATACTTACACAACCACTGGAGGAATTGTGCCGTCCCAGTACTGCAGAGTGTTTCAGTTTAAGACGTGACAGGGCAGGAACTCAGAGCATATGAGGATCTGGTCGCATACATTGTGAAGCCTGGTTCTCCTGATCGAAATGCAATCACACGTCTGACTGATCTTCAAACGTGTGATAAACGAAAGTCAGCTATTGCAAGGGAATAATATCCGGTAGTCGTCAGGTAAGTGAACTGCAACTTCAGCAACGGGGAGTGATTTGTACTTTCAACAGAATCCGCAGCTCCTAATACAAAGGATGCACTCACCATCACCGACATTATCATCATTGCCATTAGCGAGCCTTGGCCTTCTGTAGAAGATTATTCTTTTTTTCTTCATTTAGTGCCGCATTCCTGCAATTCTGAATTCCTATTTGGATTGTGTACTCTTTGACAAAAAAAAAATGGCTCTGAGCACTATGGGACTTAACATCTATGGTCATCAGTCCCCTAGAACTTAGAACTACTTAAACCTAACTAACCTACGGACATCACACAACACCCAGTCATCACGAGGCAGAGAAAATCCGTGACCCCACCGGGAATCAAACCCGGGAAACCGGGGGCGGGAAGCGAGAACGCTACCGGATGACCACGAGCTGCGGACCATCTTTGACATCTTCGACCTACTTTAGTTTTCGCATTCCAACTCACATAGTTAGTTTAGGCACGGCGTTGAATATCCTCTTAATCACTCTGCCCTCAATACATTTCCTGCCCATTCCTGTCCCTTAATGTAGCTCAATATGTCTTATTCGTTACATACATTAAAGGAGTCATACTTGGGTGTCTGAAGGAAGAAATTCTTTTCTTCTAGTGGCCCTGGGATTTGTCTCAAGATCTTTCTTTTTAATAGGCCAATTAGCTTTTCACCGAATTTCGTTATAGTTCATGTTTCAGCACCGTATTTTAGCACCGGCTTCATGAAGACTTCACAGTTGTAACTATAGTTGTCCTGAATATCAGCGTATATTTCAGATGTTTTCTGAGGCAGTGGTAGCAGTTGTTGGCGGACAATATTTGTTTTTAGGTTTCAGAATATCCACTATTTACTTCCAATCCAAGGTAAGTGAAACTGCACACATCAAATTAACACGGATCAACCTCTATAGATGGAGGCCCGTTGGGATAACCTTTCTTAGTTACGGGTACACATTTAGTTATCCCTTAATTTCTACGTAGGTTCTAGCAGCCCTCTCAAGACTTGTAAAGGCTTCCTTTATTGCTCTTGGTTTCTTGCAATTGCATCAATATCATCTGCATATGCAAGCACCAGAACTTATTTGTACACGATAGTCCCCTTATACTGGTGATCATGTCTCTTACAACTTCTTCCAAGGCTATATTAAACAGAAGGTAGGACAATGCGTCGCGCTGCCTTGCTTCATTTGGTTCGATCACAGCACTTGATAACATACTCTGTGCTTTAAACTGACTGTGGGTTTTTTCGATAGTGGCAGTCACATGTCGCTATGCGACGTTCAGACATTTTATGTGCTAAGTTTTGGCTATGTCTGAGGAAAGCACAAGGCTGAAAAGCTCTGGAGAATGGGTTCAGTTTGACTCGATGTGTAGCGAGTGTGTGATGTGGTAAACTAGCGGTTGTGGCTTGACCACGGGAAGTCGATCACCAAGGCTCTGTTGAAGGGAAGCAGGTCTAGTGGGCCGGGCTTTTCTCAGAAGCGTCTGCAGTAAACCCCTGTTCATGACTTCCGACTATGAATGCAGTTTTCTCAAAAAGAAGCGGCGGACAACCCATCACAGGAAAACTGTGCTTGACTAATCCAGCTTCCTGTACACGGATCACAGAAGACATAATGACACTAGCCCACCTTGGGAAAACTCGTTGCCCTTACTCCAGAGTCTGGCTAGCCATTCATGTGAATCTGTCTGATAACGTGCTCTGGCGACAAGGTTCAAGGAATAGTTCAAAGGGCTCTGAGCACTATGGGACTTAACTTCAGAGGTCATAAGTCCCCTAGAACTTAGAACTACTTAATCCTAACTAACCTAAGGACATCACACACATCCATGCCCGAGGCAGGATTCGAACCTGCGACCGTAGCAGTCTCGCGGTTCCAGACTGTAGCGCCTAGAACCGCTCGGCCACTCCGGCCGGCGCTGGCGACAAGGGCTCGACCAATACGTGGAACTTGGGTAGGCGTCAATAACAACCTTCTGCATATTAAAATGAATTTAGTGAGCCAAGAATGGGAAAGTTGTGCAGTGTTCCGCTGTATTCTGGAGAAGCAAGCAAAATTCTCGCTGGTCACTGTGGCAACGGCTGGAGGTCCGCCCATACACGATGAATTTTTTGAGAAGTTAGTTGTCTGGTTGTTTTGGGAGGAAGCGACCAAAAAGCAAGTTCACGGGTCCCAGTATAAAGCTATTTATGGTTCATTAAATTTGTTATAATTATTGCCTTAAAATTTTCGTATATTGGTACTATATTTTCTATATATGTAATGTAAAATATGCTATATTGGAGGTTGAATTGCTCTGCATTGTACGTGAGACATGTAAAATACTGTGTAAATTGTTAATTAAGTTAAATAATTTTCTGTTGACATTTTGTATTTAAAAATAGTTATGTGTATAAACTGTTCGTGTTAATGTAAATTTGACAATTATAAGAAGTGGTCATGCTTAGGAACAATGTAAGAAATGCGTGTTACGTAAAAGCCAGTGTTCTTTTGTTTGAAACGAAAGTGGCTATGGGGAGTGGAAAAGGTGGTAAAGGCGAACTGCCGCGCTACCTAGAGCAAGCGCGGGAAAAATGTCATACAGTCTGTATACAGCAGTGATTGAGGCAACACCCTCCTGCAGCAGGAGAAGCCTTAATCACTTTTGAATACATTATTGGAGTGGCAGTTACTATTAAAAACAGTCTTGATCACGATTTATTTATCGAGGTGACGGGTAAAATAGTAGTGATTTTCCAACAAAGAGGTTCCTGCTCAATGGTCTGAAGATGACCACAGCAGTGGTCGAAACCGGTCACCTTCATAAGAATATCGTGATCAAGACTGTTTTTAATAGTTGCCTGCAAATTTGCACAAAAATGCTTCGGTTGAAGACTGCAAATGGCTTACGGCATAACTGCGAATTGTTGGGATACTGTAGGTAAAATTGAATGACTCCAAGAAGAGAAATTGAGCCCATACAGAAAGGTACTTGCAGGTAGCGTAGCCACTACAACTGTTGGACACGCACAAGCCTACAGCTACCAGATAAGGTTTTTTTTTTGGTATTTTACTTTTGTTCAGCGTGAACCATTAATTTAAACTGTGTTTTATTAGTGAATAATCATTCCTGAACTTTAAAGAAACTGGTTCACCCTGTAATTTCATCCTAACCATACAACTATATAGTGTTCCTTCCTGGTGTTTGGTTAATCCTAGTAACCTGTTTTACAGACTTATGAAGTGCCAAGTTAACGCGCAAATCAAAAAACGTTTTGCATCACCAGGGTTCCCAGAACTCCTGAAGATAGTCGTTGACTGTGGAAATTGTATCAAACACACAGTCCCTTACACTGTTCAGAGATGTCACTAAACCCTCCCAAAGATGTAAACGACCATTCATGAGCAGCGCCTATTTGACCGTGGGGGTCCAACAGCCGATCAGTTCTACCAGGAAGGAGGTACACGACTCGTGTTGTCTGTAGTTCGACCATGCCAAGACGGTCAAGACCGCGGTTAGATCGCATCCGCATTGTTACTTGGTGCCAGGAACGCCTCTCAACAAGGGATGTGTCCAGGCGTCTCGGAGTGAACCAAAGCGATGTTTTTCGGACATAGAGGAGATACAGAGAGACAGGAACTGTCGATGACATGCCTCGCTCAGCCCGCTAAAGAGCTACTACTGCAAATGGATGACCGCTACCTACGTATTATGGCTCGGAGGAACCCTGACGGCAACGCCACCATGTTGAATAATGCTTTTCGTGCAGCCACAGGACGTCGTGTTACGACTCGAATTGTGCGCAATAGACTGCATGATGCGCAACTTCACTCCCGACGTCCATAGCGAGGTCCATCTTTGCAACCACCACACCACGCAGCGCGGTACAGATGGGCCCAACGACATGCCGAAGGGACAGCTCAGAAGTGGCATCACGTTCTCTTCGCCGATGAGAGTCGCATATGCCTTCAACCAGACAATCGTCGGAGACGTGTTTGGTGGCAACCTGGTCAGGCTGAGTGGCTTAGACACACTGCCCAGCGAGTGCAGTAAGGTAGAGGTTCCCGGCTGTTTTGGAGTGGCATTATGTGCGGCCGACGTACGCCGCTGGTGGTCGTGGAAGGTGCCGTAACGGCTGTAATATACGTGAATGCCATCCTCCGACCGATAGTGCGCCGATATCCGCAGCATATTGTCGAGGCATTCGTCTTCATGGACGACAATTCGCGCTGTGCACTTCTTGTGAATTACTTCCTTCAGGATAACGACATCGCTCGACTAGAGTGGCAGCATGTTCTCCAAACATGAACCCTTTCGAACATGCCTGGGATAGATTGAAAAGGGCTGTTTATGGACGACGTGACCCACCAACAACTCTGAGGGATCTACACCGAATCGCCGATGAGGAGCGGGACAATCTGGACCAACAGTGTCTTGATGAACTTGTGGACAGTATGCCACGACGAATACCGGCATGCATCAATGCAGGAGATGATGTTTATGCTGATCTCCATTCCAATTTTCTGTACAGGTTCCGGAACTCTCGGAACCGAGGTGATACAAAACCGTTTTTGATGTGTGCATAAAGAAGTATCATTTATGGTAAGCTGTTGTTGTGTACATAATGAGATATTTATGTGAGGGACTAAATCCTGTAGTAATGAAATAGTGGAAGAGTGTTAACCGAATAGAGTGAATTTAAATGTAATTTCTCATCATAAAGTTAAAGAGTTCATAAATATTTTTATCTTGAACAATAGTTAAAGAAAAGTTGTCTTAGTTGTTTCACCTAAAGGCGTAATGGAAATATTAGTAAGAGTAATAACACATCCATGCTTTAGTACTTCACAGAGAAATAAAGTCAAACTATTGTTGTTTTAAAAGTTTCCTTAACTTTTGGAAATTGTTATTGTAAAAGTTTTTTTACGTAAAATTCAGTCAGGGTGAAGCAAAGCTACTAGAATCTGTTAAATGACTATACAGAGTCAGTTCAAAGAGTAATAGCTTCTGAAAGTATATTCGAATAAGAAAGAGATTTTCTTGAAGTGAGATGTTCAGTATACAAAGTGTGTTTTTAGTATCTAAGTGTTATAGTATTTAAGTTTGTTGGTTATGGAAAGTGCTTTTCTAAAGGTCCCTCCTAGCCATATTCTTTTTAGCTGCCTTGAAGTTTTCTACTGGTTTTTTTTCTCTTTTGAAACGTAATACATAAGGATGTAGTAATCAAGTAATTAGTGTCTGCACCAACATTGTTTACGTGGAGTAATACTTATTTAAAGAAGCAACTTAGAGAGTAGCAAGAAAGTAGACAAAATTCATACTTCTGCTTTTCCAATACTTCCCTGTTACATTGCCTGTATAGGCTGGCGACCGTTAGTACGTATTTTAAACCACTAAATGAACTTGGAACTGAGTTGTCCTATTTTCAATATAATACTATTCATACTGCGTTTCTTTGTAACCGCTCGGTATGATCTTAGAGAAAGAATGGAATAGTCTGATTTACTTATCCATTAGAAACAACACTTGGTCTAATCCTATAAAAAGGGCAACTCTATTGATTAGCTTTTCCCAGTAACCGGACTATCCTCCCATAGCGTACTTTATTTAAACTAAATTTTGTTTGAGGGCTATACGTGGCAAATCAGAGACAGGGTTTTCTGTTATTTAGGTAAAAGCATACTAAATTACAATAGTAGTGGTAGGGTTATACCATCGGATTAGCCCACCCCCATTTGCCTGAAGCGGTTTGGGGAAATCACGGAAAACCTAAATAGGATGCCCGGACTGTGGTTTTAACCGTCGCCCTCCCGAATGCGAGTACAGTTTGCTAACCACTGCGCCATCTCGCTCCGTTTTTCAAGACGTTTAGATTGGGTTGAGACCCGAATCTGCTTTGGAACTTGCCGTAGGGAAGACGTCTGGACCTCTCCTGATGCCGGTGGCATTTTTTCTCTGCTGCCATCTCTGTCGTTTGTGCGTTGCGCTGCACGCTCACTGACTTGTACTTAAGTTTAGCACTTTACGATTAGCTCTGTCCGTTATCTAAGCAATGCGCAATTTGCAGGATTTTCTGCGCAACTGCGATTACTTGATTAACAGTCTTATTTCGTGAGTATTGTAATTACTTTGCATTTACGAGCTGTGCAGATTACGAAAGGACGTAGCGCTTCCCAGGCAGTCTTCCAGTTACATTTAATGTATTGTCCAATATGTTAGCGGTACAATGAGATGCAATTAAGCTTCTAGTGAGCCATCATTTGCTGTTAATGATCAGAGAACTGGTGTTTGCACGATAGTAGTTGCCTGACAGTAACTGTCGTTGATTCATGTGTAACCTTTTATCAAAATAAATCGATTTTGTCCAGTTCAGTCTTCCTTTGTAGTTAGCAATCCGGTTGTCGTACATCTAATCCAGACTGTGCGACCGTCCAATAATAGATAGTCCGATACAGTACCTGATATGTCGTCCCGCTATAACGGTGTTTCAGTTCCAATGCAGAGTGTCCACGCTTACGAAACTACTGCTAATTTGTTTAATTAATGTATAATGAGCATTTCACTCGCTCGTATAGAAATTTGATGTTCAAGTCGCAAGTGTGCTAGGAAGACACCACAGACAACTGCTGAGTCACAGCAGGACTTGGACGTAAAGTCTCATAGGGACGTTGGTGAGAATCCACAATAGGCGGCAAATGTCACTGATCATACTGTATAAGAAAGGTAGGGCTGCAACCTGCACCACGCAAGTAACGAGCAGCCCTTAGCGGCTCGCCATCACAGTTTCCTTTATATTAAATATCTTTGTGACTAATGTCCTTTTGGCATATTTATTATTTTATAAATGGCAGATAAGTACTGCCAGTCTTGCACCCTATCATACGTCTTTAGTCATAATTCTGTGACCATGCTATACAATATACACCATTCTTTGATTTAAATTCTGAGGAAGACACTCCTAGCAGTGTTGAAACCATGTTAATTTGTTAAAAATAGTGACCGAGGGCTGTTTTTCTTTCAGTTGTAACTATTCACGGTCTCTGAACGTGCCGCCATGTACAAAATGTTTCCTACACAGTATTAGACATAGTAATGCGTTATGTTTTTGGTGTTCTCATATTTTTGGTCACCCTCTGTACATCTCACTCTGTAGTCTTCCCGTATGAGCAGTCCATACAATGAATGTGCGAGGGTCATTCCTAAACTACAGGCTCTGGCTTTTTGTGTAAATTTCGAGTACCTGAACCAGGTTATGATTCTTTAATCCTTTTTTTTAATCTTCCCTTAAAAGTCTTTCCTGGTTTCGCTGCCCTGCGACAGACGCTGTAGCATGGAAACGTTCTAAATCGGCTTATGGCATCGATAATCGCATAAAACAGGTGTCACTGAATTCGTCGTTGATAATCCAGCTGCGCCAACGTAAATCAATCTTTGCTAACCGAAGTTGCATAGAGATTATTCCTTCGCCAACGTAAATCAATCTTTGCTTACTTAAGTTGTATAGAGACGATTCCGTAGACGTAAGGAATGTGAGAGGGTGAGTACTGCGATTTCAGCAGTGGTGGAAGAGCTGTACACGACATTTTACGCCATGGTGCTCATTTGTCATTCCCCATAATGAACAGCGACTCGATCAGTTCGTCCGTGATGTTCAGCGGGTTTCGACCATGGAAGTGTGTGCAAAGCTGAATATCGATTGTAATGCCTTAGACAAGTTGTTCGGCAACCTTAATTTTCGGAGAGCATTTGCGAGATGGGTGCTGGGGATGCTTACATAAGACACAAAAATCATCGAATGCAATTTTTAAGTACGTGGTGGACCAATGCGAGGCTGAAGATGGCAACATTCTTAGCATTATCATAACAGGAGATGAGATGTGTTACCACTACGACCCAAAATACAGTTCATGAAGTGGTGACATGTGGATCGTCCTACACAGAAGAAGTGCAACACAAATTGTCATCTTCTGACAAACTGATGTTTACCATCTTTGAGGATAAGCAGGGTGTGTTTGTTTTGCATGGCTTGGATCACAGAACCACCGTAAATTTATAAGGCTACAAGACGACACTACCTACGTTGACAGCACAAATTTGCTGTGTCAGGACAGAATTTAAAATAGCAACTTTCATCAACTGTTGGAACTGTAAAATTTTATTTCTGGAAGAGCTCTCTGTCAAAAAGAGCATGGATTACTTTCTGTTGCGGTTTAGCGTTAAATTGTTCACATCATGCTGATATTAGCGACTACCTTATTAGCTTTGTCATTTACTCGTATTTTATGGTCCGCAGCTCGTGGTTTCGCCGTCGCGTTCTCGCTTCCCGAGCACGGGGCCCCGGGTTCGATTCCCGGCGGGGTCAGTGATATTCAGCTGCCTCGAGATGACTGGGTGTTTGTGTTGTCCTCATCATTTCATCATCATTCATGAAAGTGGCGAGATTGGGATGAGCAAAGGTTGAGAATTTGTACGGGCGCTGATAACCGCGCATTTGAGCGACCCACAAACCAAATATCATCATCATCATCATTGTATTTTATGTTCCACGTCTGTCACTACGACACTTGTATCATATGTAGACATCTGCATACAGAAAAAGTTTTGAGATACCTGTCATGTTTGGCTAAAGATAATTGATATCATTGATATATACTATCGAGAAGAACGAGGGACCTGAAACGGACCCCTGTGACACTCCCCACTTTACATGTTCTCAGTCTTCGCTGTTTGTTGACACAGGAGGGAAAAACTTTGAAGGGAACCACTGTTGGGCTTTTCCCGAATCTCATAATAATCCAAATTATGCAGAAGTATTGCAAGTGCACAAAAATTAATGCTTTTGCTGAGTTAATAATAATACCAACTGTCCTCAGCCTATCATTTAGCTTTGCTACCGCCTGATAGAGAGAAGAATACCGGCGTCATTGTGCTTTCTGTTACGGTTGTAAATGCCACGAAAATAAATGGGAAAGGCTCTCGTACATTGTGTCACAGTTGCCGCTCATACAAGTTGCACTCATGTGAAATCGGTGCCGTTGTGAACCCTGCGACGGAGGTACGAGCGACTAGCGTGGCTCGGACAATGGACGAATTCCGAATGTATAGGGCTGCTGTCGGTTGCAGCTGTGTGCAGGCGGCCAGCTGTGCGGCTGTGCAGACACGATGGTCGAGGAAAGAAGAAGAGCGAGCGAGCGCCGTCATGCGCCGAGCATTCGTCTTCATCTGTGCCACTTAGCCCTGACGCGCTCTCTGTTGGGCAGACTTGCACCCCATCCGGCGTCAATTACTTTAAACGGCTTTCACGGAAGTCAAAGCTCCGGCCCCTTTCTCTTCGGCTATCTAGATTTACACACTGCAGGGCTCAACCGCAGTGCGATGACCACGCCGTTGGCCGTCACCATTCTCTCAGCGCATAAATTTAGAAAACAATTCTAAACAACAAAGTACATGTGCACAGATATGTGTCGAATTTTTTCTACTACTCTTAGGGGCTTTAATAGAGTACAGTTACTGAAAATTACTCAGAGACGTACGTAACTCACTCACAAAGTTTACACTTCTGATGTTCAGGACCTTTTTACTTGGATAACACTATACTAACCGATCAGTAGCATTCGGATAGCCCCAAGTAATCCATGTAATGCAGTGTTGACTAATATGTGTGACGAAATAATAGGATGCGGACAGCAGAGAAGACGTAACAGCACAGTAGGTTATCGGATGTCATCTGCACGTCAGATCCACCGGGGACATTTCATCTCTTCTGGCCGGCCGGAGTGGCCGTGCGGTTCTAGGCGCTACAGTCTGGAACCGATCACAGAAAGGGGAAACTGCCCTTTTCACATGCGCAACAGGAGTAGTGAATTCCTTCCTGCAAATTTCAGACTTCTCATTGTTAGCATGGTAAGTTGGCTAACGTTAGTAGTTCAGGCTGGGGAATTGGCGCCACCTGACATGTTGAAAAACTCCTCCAACTTCTTCCGGCGATAGAACGTTGCTCGCGTGCCATATGCAATCGGTCGTTGTTAATCAAAGTGACAAATGACAGTGTGGTACCCACGACACCTGTCTTTGTGATTTCATGATGGTTGATGACTACCGAAACCAATAATGTCGTTTAGAAATAGGTTTTATTGTGCCGGAAAATGCCGGCCGCGGTGGATGAGCGATTCAAGGCGCGCCGACCGGAGTGGCCGTGCAGTTCTAGGCGCTACAGTCTGGAACCGAACGACCGCTACGGTCGCAGTTTCGAATCCTGCCTCGGGCATGGATGTGTGTGATGTCCTTAGATTAGTTAGGTTTAAGTAGTTCCAGGTTCTAGGCGACTGATGACCTCAGAAGTTAAGTTGCATAGTGCTCAGAGCCATTTGAACCATCACTTCTGCAGCTGCACAACTCGATTTTGGTGATGTGATTATCACGTGGAAACTCTAATGCACGACCACAGTTAATCCGAGACCAAGCAGACCTCACGAACATAGACCGTCGAGCATTATGGAGGGTGGTTTAAAACATCGCTTGAAGTCACCAGCTGGAATAACTCGTGAGTTGCAAGTGCTACCAGTAGTACAACTAGCACAATGACTGTGGGTAGGGAGTTAAAAAGAATGGAGTAAAATGGTTCCTCACAATCTACCTATTTCTGAAGTCAGTGCAAAGCCATTGGACAGTGGATGACTGGAAATGAGACTGAAAACGAATGATCTGGAGTGGTCAATCGCGTTATATACCATGGCAATCCGATGGAACGGTTTGGCATTGGCGAATACCTGGAGAATGTGTAGTGCCAGTCGTGAAGTACGGAGGAAGTAGTGTTGGGGGAGTTTGTTTCGTGGTTACCGCGCGGATCCTATGTTGCTCTGAAGAAAATGCTAAATTTGGAAGGATATGAACAAATTTTAAGGCACTGTATACTGCATATATCGAATTCTGCCCACTCGTGTAATATAGGGTGCCTAGGATGCTGCTTTCTCTGATACATAAGCAACAATACAAGTTAATAACATTAATTGAATTGAGAATACTTAACTTCCAACATGGTGAGTCGCTAATAGATGGCGACATGCTTGAATTGACAATACTTAGCTTCCTACATGGTGGGTCGCCAGCAGCTGGCGACAAGCAAATAATCAATGTCCTTTGATATATACAATTTCCATGCAAGATAATCACACAAGTTCATAAGCCACTGCTATCGTTAATACACTACTGGCCATTAAAATTGCTACACCAAATGCAGGTGATAAGCGGGTAGTCATTGAACAAATATATTATACTAGAACTGACATGTGATTATATTTAAACGCAATTTGGGTGCATAGATCTTGTGAAATCAGTACCCATAACAACCACCTCTGGCCGTGATGACGGCCTTGATACGCCTGGGCATTGAGTCAAACAGAGCTTGGATGACGTGTACAGGTACAACTGCCCATGCAGCTTCAACATGATACCACAGTTCATCAAAAGTAGTGACTGGCGCATTGTGAGGAGCCAGTTGCTCGGCCACCATTGACCACACGTTTTCAATTGGTGCGAGATCTGGAGAATGTGCTGGCAAGGGCAGCAGTCGAACATTTTCTGTATCTAGAAAGGCCCGTACAGGTCGTGCATTATCCTGCTAAAATGTAGGGTTTCGCAGGAATCGAATGAAGGGTAGAGCCACGGGTCGTAACACATCTGAAGTGTAACGTCCACTGTTCAAAGTGCAGTCAATCCGAAGAAGAGGTGACCGAGACGTGTAACCAGTGGCACCCCATACCATCACGCCGTGTGATACGCCAGTATGGCGATGACGAATACACGCTTCCAATGTGCATTCACTTCGACGTCGCCAAATACGGATGCGACCATCATAATGCTGTAAACACAACCCGCATTCGTCCGGAAAAATGACGTTTTGCCATTCGTGCACCCAGGTTCGTCGTTGCGTGCTCCTATCTGTGATGCAGCGTCAAGGGTAACCGCAGCTATGGTCTCGTAGCTGATAGTCCATGCTGCTGCAAACGTCGTCGAACTGTTCGTGCAGATGGTTGTTGTCTTGCAAACGTCCCCACCTCTCGACTCCGGGATCGAGACGTGGCAGCACGATCCGTTACAGCCATGCGGATAAGATGCCTGTCATCTCGACTGCTAGTGATACGAGGTCGTGGGATCCAGCACGGCGTTCCGTATTACCCTCGTGTAACCACCGATTCCATATTCTACTAACAGTGATTGGATTTCGACCACCGCGAGCAGCACTGTCGCGATACGATAAACCGCAATCGCGATAGGCTACAATCTGACCTTTATCAAAGCCGGAAAGGATACAGTACGCATTTCTGCTCCTTACACGAGGCATCACAACACCGTTTCACCAGGCAACGCCGGCCACCTGCTGTTTGTGTATGAGAGATCGGTTGGAAACTTTGCTGATGTCAGCACGATGTAGGTGTCGCCACCGGCGCCAACCTTGTGTGAATGCTCCGTAAAGCTAATCGTATGTATATCACAGCATCATCTTCCTGTCGGTTAAATTTCGCGTCTGTAGCACGTCATCTTCGTGGTGTAGCAATTTTAATGGCCAGGAGTGTATCACTGCGGCTCTTCTAGTCGCGTCTTTTACTGTGCGGCCGATGCTAGGCGGCGCATTGCTTTTATTCTCTTCTTGTAGAGACGTCCGAGTTAGCTTGCTATTGACTGACATCGTCTCATAGCCCTATCTGCTGTATCGTTCTTGATCTTCGTTCCGGCGCTTGTCGTTTCGCTGGAACAGCATTACATAGGGATCAATCTCGAGCCGATGACTGATTGTAGGAGCGTGGGAATTCATCTTGGAGGCAACGTTTTGTGATATGGGCTGGACTACCCAGAGTGCTGACCTAAACGCAATGGAACACCTTTGGGATGAGTTAGAACGTCGACTTTGCTCTAGATCCCAGTCACTACCTTCTCTGGTCTCTGCTCTTGAGGAACAATGGGCTGTAATTCTTCCACAGATATTCGGAGTCTTCATTGAAAGTGTCCCTAGCAGACTACAAGCCGTCATAAAGGCGAATGGCGTACGCACCAGATATCAGTGTCCACTAATAGATGTCCGTCCTCTTTTAGAATACTGCTGCGCGGTGTGGGATCCTTACCAGATAGGACTGACAGAGTACATCGAAAAAGTCCAAAGAACGTTTTGTATTATCGCGACATATGAGAGAGAGTGTAACAGAAATAATACAGGATTTGGGCTGGACATCATTAAAAGAAAGGCGTATTTCGTTGCGACGGAATCTTCTCACGAAATTCCAGTCACCAACTTTCTCCTCCGAATGCGAAAATATTTAGTTGACACCGACCTACATAGGGATAAACGATCACCACGATAAAATAAGGGAAATCAGAGCTCGTACGGAAAGATATAGGTATTCGTTCTTTCCGAGCGCTATACGAGACTGGAATAGTAGAGAATTGTGAAGGTGGTTCGATGACCCCTCTGCGAGGCAATTAAATGTGATTTGCAGAGTATTCATATAGACGTAGATGTCCGGATACTTTTAAACAAATAGAGTATTCTGGAACAAGTGACATCCTCCAACTATCTGAGATGTCAAACTGGACACGACAGTGATTAATATACTGACACAAAATTTGTGAAATATGGAAATACACGCGATAATGTTCAGAGTAACCATGATTCTGTCACTTATTCCGAATGGTACCGGTAACTGAATTCTACTGAAGAGAACATTCAGTGCAAAACAAAGTATCAGAACAAAACGCTGCTCTAGAGGAGGCGCCCGCACCTCGTGGTCGTGCGGTAGCGTTCTCGCTTTCCACGCCCGAGTTCCCGGGTTCGATTCCCGGCGGGGTCAGGGATTTTCTCTGCCTCGTGATGGCTGGGTGTTGTGTGATGTCCTTAGGTTAGTTAGGTTTAAGTAGTTCTAAGTTCTAGGGGACTGATGACCATAGATGTTAAGTCCCATAGTGCTCAGAGCCATTTGAACCATCTAGAGGAGGCCATGCATGAAACGGGACTGTGCCCCAACGACTGGAAATAGACGCAATAGAAAGTAGCAGCAGGTGGCATCAAAGCGTATGCAGATTTAACATCACAACGTTTACGAAATTAGTGTTAAATTGTAAACTGAATGGAGGAAGCGATATGGCAACCACCAAAATATATACTACGATAATTTGTGAAACATTTTTGATTTAACTACCATGAAAGAGATTCATTTTTCTTGGTTCTTGAAAGCTTCTAGATTACTAGCAATGCAGATGTTTTTCTAATATAAAATTAGATATGTAATAAAGAACTATCTCATACTTGTCCTAATGTGAGCATCAACCTTTTAAAAGAACTAGGAAAGTAACGAGGAGTATTCGTAAACAGCTGCACTTCACACATCGGACTGATATAATAAAAAAATTCAAATAATTCATTTTTTAATCAGAAGAGGTAACACAAGGCTAAAGTTAAAACAGGGAAAAAGTGTTAGACTAGCATGAGCGAAAAGATGTTTTTCAGGAAATAAAATATATTATTTTCCAAATCTGTTCTCTTTGAACACGTTACAGTAGTGAAATAATATCTGTACAGAAAGGAAGTGTTTCACCAAGTTCCATATCGTGTATCTCTCTATAGAGAAATGCTGCGAACCTAAAGTCAACGTGTGGAGGGCTTCACGCATTGAAGGTGTAGGTCTTCATAACGAACATTTTGAAACCCTAAAATTTGTGATTGATTCAATTCTGAGAGAATTTTCAGTTTCAGCACGAGTCACCTAACCTAAAACATAAAATATCCGTAGCAACTTCTACTTGCTTGGTAGCTGAATTAAAGACAAATTTGTCGAGCTTCCTTCGCAGATATTGTTGCAAATTTTTGAGAATATCATATGTAAGCTGAATTATAGCTGATAATGGACAGAAGGCAACGAGTTAGTTTGAAGCTGTTGCAGCTAGCTATCAGAATTTCGCTGCTATTTGCAGCATCCTCAGTGGGGGAGGAGAAGAACAAAAATAAATCATCTCATAAAATTTGTGTTAACACAGTCCTGTGGTGATCATAATTTTTCTCCTGGAAATATTTTCTCCCATTGGCGACATTCTATGACTGCAGAATTTTCGGAGAAGTGCCTGGTTATTCGTTGTGATTTAGAATGATCGGGAAGGTAGGCAATCTTAGAAATCTTTGTCAAGTTAGACATTTTAGTAAGCAAATGTGACATAAAATTATTTTCTTTCACACAGAGTACAGAGTTTCAAAATAAAAATAGGTATTGTTGGTCCTTCTGACCGTACATTTCGTATCTCGGGCAGGTCTGAGTGCATGTTAAGATAACAGAGTAGACTAAGGTGTTAGTCTGACGTTGATTTCAACTATAAGTATTATTTTCAGGTTAAATTTTATAAGACATTTTCGCGATATTACATACTTTATTACACATTGTTTCTATTTCATTTACACTACTAGCCATTAAAATTGCCACACCAAGAAGAAATGCAGATGATAAACCGCTATTCATTGGACAAATATATTATACTAGAACTGACATGTTATTACATTTTCACACAACTTGGGTGCATAGATCCTGAGAAATCAGTACCCAGAACAACCACCTCTGGCCGTAATAACGGCCCTGATACGCCTGGGCACTGAGTCAAACAGAGCTTGGATGGCGTATACAGGTACAGCTGTCCATGCAGCTTCAACACGATACCACAGTTCATCAAGAGTAGTCACTGGCGTATTGTGACGAGCCAGTTGCTCGGCCACCATTGATCACACTTTTTCAATTCTTGATAGATCTGGAGAACGTGCTCGCCAGAGCATCATTCGAACGTTTTCTGTATCCAGAATGACCCGTACAGGAGCTGCTACATGCGGTCGTGCATTATCCTGCTGAAATGTAGGGTAGAGCCACGGGTCGTAACATATCTGAAATCTAGCGTCCACTGATCAAAGTGCCGTCAGTGCGAACAAGAGGTGACCGGGAGGTGTAACCAGTGGCACCCCATACAATCACGCCGGGTGATACGCCAGTATGGCGATGACGAATTCCAATGTGCGTCCACCACGATGTCGCCAAACACGGATGCGACCATCATGTTGCTGTAAACAGAACCGGGATTCATCCGAAAAAATGACGTTTTGCCATTCGTGCACCCAGGTTCGTCGTTGAGTACACCATCGCAGGTGCTCCTGTCTGTGATGCAGCGTAAAGGGTAACCGTAGCCATGGTCTCCGATTTGATAGTCCGTGCAGCTGCAAACGTCGTCGAACTGTTCGTGCAGATGGTTGTTGTCTTGCAAACGTCCCCATCTGTTGACTCAGGGATCGAGACGTGGCTGCACGATCCGGTAGAGCCATGCAGATAAGATGCTTATCATCTCTACTGCTAGTGATACGAGGCCGTTGGGATCCAGCACGGCGTTCCGTATTACCCTCCTGAGGCCAACGATTCCATATTCTGCTAACAGTCATTGGATCCCGACCAACGCGTGCAGCAATGTCGCGATACGATAAACCGCAATCGCGACAGGCTACAATCCGACCTTTATCAAAGTCGGAAGCGTGATGGTACGCATTTCTCCTCCTTACACGAGGCATCACAACAACGTTTCACCAGGAAACGCCGGTCAACTTCTGCTTGTGTATGTGAAATCGGTTGGAAACTTCTCTCGTGTCAGCACGTTGTAGATGTCGCCACCGGCGCCAACCTTGTGTGAATGCTCTGAAAAGAAAATAATTTGCATATTTCAGCATCTGCTTACTGTCTCTTAAATTTCCCATCTGTATCACGTCATCTTCGTGGTGTAGCAATTTTAGTGGCCAGTAGTGTACATAAACATGTATACATTATAGCGTCCTCTGATGCAGGTTGGAGTGAATAGGAGATGACTTGGGAGCCCAGGTGACTGCAGAGAAATGCAGCTGCAAATGAAACAATCTTTTACTGACGTATCTACGATGTTTTGTACACTGGGTCGGTGGATGGCTGGCCGCTGAAGTCTGCTGGTCCGACTGGCCGCACTCCTGACACGTTAGCGGGATGTGTGGACCCCGCACCTACGGTGTGCAAACTCTACGCTTCTGTGGGCACGATGGACCCTGCTGTCCCTCGAAGGCGAAACGACGCGGGATGCCCACCATGCTGAGACGACAGTCTGGCGGTGTCGCATGGCAGCTGGTAGCCATGGTAAGTGATACACTGCCTCCTGGGCAGAAGTTCGGCATGATGCTGGAGGTAACCCGTGGAAATATGTCTGAAGAGGGACTTAGAGCAGAGCTGTTGCTCTGCTGTGTCGTCGAACTGGTTACCTCTGCTTGGAGATCCATGTCGCATCTTCGTCTGGCACATCTGTCATCTTGGTTAGGCTGCTAGACCCAGAATTATTGTATTACAGGAATGACCAGTACTTGCCATCGGTAGTGGGACACTTGTGCATGTATACCATCACCAGTCACGTATGTGAAACCACTACTGCAAATGTCACTGATGGTATCTGCCTTGCACCTTGCTGCCGTATTCGATGCAGTACGACTGTTCGCTGTTTCAGAAATATACCTTGCCTCACAACATTGCATTGTTCTTGCTCGGTTATTAAAGGCACAATAACCCACTCTCCCCGGCCTGAGTGACCGTGCGGTTCTAGGCGCTACAGTCTGGAACCGAGCGACCGCTACGGTCGCAGGTTCGAATCCTGCTTCGGGCATGGATGTGTGTGATGTCCTTAGGTTAGTTAGGTTTAAGTAGTTCTAAGTCTAGGGGACTGATGACCTCAGATGTTAAGCCCATAGACCTTGGAGTCATTTGAACCATGAACAAATGCAAACTGTGTCACTTCTAAAAGTTTAATTCTACGTTAGATATGGCCTATAAGATTTATATTGTAAAACAGAGGGTGGCGGAAATCCTCATCCACAAAGGCAACTGAGCTCGCATTCATAGGAGGCAAGGCCTCTCCACGCAGCAACTAGCTCCATTTTCTCCGTTGGCTATCAGTTACGATCACTGAATATGAAACAACAATGTGAGACGTTCCACCAAAGATACGTCAGAGCACAGTCACATTTGCTGCCACAGGGCGGCCTAGTGCTAGGCGCCGGTGACTACAACTTCGACGCTCTGCAAAGCTCTTGGATGACGTTCCCGAACACGGCGTCCTAACCACTATTTGTTCCTACAGACATCCTGTAGAAACCCTTAAAGTAAATCACAACAATTCTTCGACACCGTGTATATAGTGTGAAATGTGTGGAATGCCTAGTTAGATGTAAAAGTGGGATAGATGTCTCTAATATTGTCAGATTAAATAACCAATATATACACTACTGGCCATTAAAATTGCTACACCAAGAAGCAATGCAGATGATAAACGGGTATTAAATGGACAAATATATTATACTAGAACTGAAATATAATTACATTTTCACGCAATTTGAATGCATAGATCCTGAGAAATCAGTACCCAGAACAACCACCTCTGGCCGTAATAACGACCTTGATACGCCTGGGCATTGAGTCAAACAGAGCTTGGATGGCGTGTACAAGTACAGCTGCCGATGCAGCTTCAACACGATACCACAGTTCATCAAGAGTAGTGACTGGCGTATTGTGACGGGCCATTTGCTCGGACACCATTGACCAGACGTTTTCAATTGGTGAGAGATGTGGAGAATGTGTGGGCCGAACAGGACCTGCAACATGCAGTCGTGCATTATCTTGCTGTAATGTAGGGTTTCGCAGGAATCGAATGAAGGGTAGAACCACGAGTCGTAACACATCTGCAATGTAACGTCCACTGTGCAAAGTGCCGTCAATGCTAACAAGAAATGACCGAGAGGTGTAACCAATGGCACCCAGTATGGCGATGACGAATACACGCTTCCAATGTGCGTTCACCGCGATGTCGCCAAACACGGATGCGGCCATCATCATGCTGTAAACAGAACCTGGATTCATCCGAAAAAACAACGTTTTGCCATTCGTGCACCCAGGTTCGTCGTTGAGTACACCATCGCCGGCGCTCTTGTCTGTGATGCTGCATCAAGGGTAACCGCAGCCATGGTCTCCGAGCTGATAGTCCATGCTGCTGCAAACGTCGTCAAACTGTTCGTGTAGATGGTTGTTGTCTTGCAAACGTCCCCATCTGTTGACTCAGGGATCGAGACGTGGTTGCACGATCCGTTACAGCCATGCGGATGTCTGTCATGTCGACTGCTAGTGATACGAGGCCATTGGGATCCATCACGGAGTTCCGTACCAGCCTCCTGTACCCAACGATTCCATATTCTGCTAACAGTCATTGGATCTCGACCAACACGAGCAGCAATGTCGCGATACGATAAACCACAATCGCGATAGGCTACAATCCGACCTTTATCAAAGCCGGAAACATGGTGGTACGCATTTCTCCTCCTTACACGAGGAATCACAACAACGTTTCACAGGCAACGCCGGTCAACTGCTGTTTGTGTATGAGAAATAGGTTGGAAACTTTCCTCATGTTAGCACGTTGTAGGTGTCGCCACTGGCGCCAACCTTGTGTGAATGCTCTGAAAAGCTAATCATTGCATATCACAACAGCTTCTTCCTGTCGGTTAAATTTCGTGTCTGTAGCACGTCATCTTCTTGGTGTAGCAATTTTAATGGCCAGTAGTGTATAACACAGTATAAAGTTGTCGCATTAAACTCTTTGGGAAGTCATAACCACTGCTGATCGGTAGCTGTCAGTTTCATTGTTTACGAAATTATGCTTTCTATCCTCCATCTCTGCCATGAACGTGATATGAGTGACTCCCTACACGAGTTCCCCACTTACCTGATGTATATTCTCGATACAGGCAGGTAAAAGGGTTTGAGTACTGGTGTATAGCAAAATCCATGCGTCTCTACGTATTTCCCTACGCCAAATGCAACATCCCGATGTTTTGAACCGGTTATGAAATACTAGGGCTGTTGTGACGACTTTGGTGACCCGCCCTCTCCATGTGTCCGGAGTGCAGCCTGCCACGGAACGTTTCCCGTGCGATTTACGAGCTTCCGTCAGTGCTGCGGTGCGGTGGGCGCGGACACCAGCGGCCGACGCAGCCAATCTCGCCGTAAATAACGGCACGGCCGCGACGCCCTAACTGCGCCGATAGCGGGCCACCTCACGTGCGGCCGGCGCTCTTTTGTTTACCGCTGGGGCCGTAAACTGCTGCCGCTTCCTCGGCCGCGCCGTGACGTCAGCGTGCCCCACTAATCACTGCCCGCGGGGTTGCGCCCCTGAGATAGTCGGCAGCCACCCCAAACCCCACCCCGCAGTTACTCACCGGGGGGCGCCGCGTTGCGCTATTGTTTGTCGCGCAGCGTCCCGCGGAAAGCGCGTGCCGTGTTAGCTTTTTTTCCACGGGTTGAAAATCTAACAAATGAGCAGCGATACCGTTTTGCGATGATAGCGCATGTTATGTGTATATGTAGAAACAAAGAGCAACCTCATGTATTTGTTGGTTCCTTAAAATATAGGCACAAGGAGCAAAGGTGTTGTTGGAATTATATAAATGTTAGTCCGTGACCCATGGTAAAATCTGCTGTTTCGCAGCGCCGCAGCGCGTAGTGTAAAGCAGTCGCACTCCGTTTCTGGAGTTGGCGCCGCTGTGGCAGGCGCAACTTTGATGTTTCCCTCTGGTGGGAAAGGGGAAAGGTAGTCTGTTCACGTGCGCTATGACCTCGCTATGGTGGAGTCTGGTCAGCTGGTGAGCCGGGTCAATGTGGGGCAGTCAGTGTTTGTCTGTCGTCCGGAGTGCTAGTATGTCTTAGGCCGCCAGTCTGCTCGAGTTTTTTCAGGCAATGGTCATTGGCGGTTGGATCGATCGGTTGGTCAGTCGTGAACTGGAACACAAGATGACTTGTCGGTCTTGAGCGTCGGCGCATGTGAGGTCGCCACGTGAGTCCAGATGGGCCGCGCCGTATAGCGAGGGGTAGTGGCTTCGCGGCCGACACGAGAGCAACAGGAGTCAACCCACGACATCGGTCTGGCCGGCGCGAGGTGCGACGCCGTGAGACGGGAGACCGGCGCGCTTTCCTGCGTCCGTTGAAGCGGCTGGCAGCGGACGGTTCGAGAGACCGTTTTGGGGGTGCTGCGCCAGGTCTTCGCCAGACATCGCAGTTTATTAAAGGTTAAATGATTCGTGATATGTTGTTTCATTTACTTGTTAAATTCTACTTGTGTTCTTGTCCAGACTCTCATCCCCAGCTCGCTCGTGTGTCTCTCGTCCGCATTTGTTAGGCAGTTAGTGTCTGTTTGTCTGTCTGTCGGTCCGCCGTACGTTAATAGCTGCCCCTGTCATGTTTGTCGGATTCGGTGTTAACAAATTTATTGCTTAAGGTGTAACGGCCGAATTCCTGAAATGTGGTTTTATCTTGCCTATCATCTTGAGAGGCGGTATATGTGTAATGCAGAGCATGTTTATACAATTTATGTAAGACTGCATTTCATGGGTTTCTATTTAAATGGTCATTTTAGCATATAAAGTTGCCACCCTTCCACCGGAAGAGTTCTTTTAAAAACAAGTTGCACTTTCGATGGCAAGTAATTCTTTATGTGAGTGTTTTGTACCATTTCCGTCCCTCGTACATGTGTTTGTGTGAGTTGATACAATTTTTAGTTTAAGGCAATCTGGTGTGTTGCAGATTTGCACCAGTGTCGTCTTTCAGAGGTTGTAGTGAGCGGTCGTAACTACGGCCTTGTTTAAAGGGAGCGGCAAGGTTCTCAGCCCGAAAGCCCATACTGTCAAAAAAATTGTTATTTTTGCCTCTGAATAAATTGTAACTTGATATTTAAAGGGTGCTTTCTGATTATAATGTTTAAATCTGTTTTTTTTTTAAGAAATGGCTTTTAGGAATAAAATTTCCATTTGCTGAAAGTATTTGTTTTCATTAGTTACCTACTGGCAACTACTTCCACCCTCACATAGTGTGATTAAATGTGTTAATGTTCTTGATGAATCGCTAGTAAATAAAGTAAATTCTTTAAGAAAAGATTTTGAAATTAAATCCACGGTTCAGTCCGCTTGGTAACAAATCAGAGAGACGAAAGGCTGCAGGACAGATGAGGTGGTAAAGGGGATGAGGAGTCTCTATGTAGTGATTAGATCGTCAAATCCACCTTTAAAAAATTCTGAATAAATGCTCTAATTCGTAGCAGGCTCCACAGGCACAAATTTTTTAACTGAAAGAGGCGTTTTCCACTTTGTATTTACGAAATATTCCACTGATGATCCAGAACACTGTGGCCACTACCCACGGTGAGGCTGAATGCCGCTTGGTAGAGGTCCGAGCATGTAACGTGGGTAGGAAAATATTAAACGAAGCAGAGACGAATGGGCAATGATTGTAGGGGCCAGTAGAAAAATCTACTGACTTAAGATGTTTTGAGGACAGTAGATGATTACTGACCGGCGCCTGGGAGCGAGACCTTAAGAAAGTGCGCTGCTGGTCGGCTGTTCACGTGCTGCTGTCGAGAGACTCAATGTAAAGTACTGTGACCAGGTGAAACTTCTTTCGTCTGGCCACAACTGTGGGTTCTTTCATTGCTCTGGGAGAAGGCTTGTCACACTAGACCACATGAAATCTTAGTTCCCTTTGTTATGTAGGTGAATAAAAGATTCTCTCAAAATTGAGACAGACTTTACTACAGGATCGCTTGATACACCACATCTGTTATTAGTCATTAAAGCATCAATTGATGCACAGGTTAAAAAATGTTGCAGCACGATATTCCGTATTTAAATGAACAAGTCCATCACAAGCTTTAACTATCACGTTGGTGCTGTACTATGATGCTAACTGCTACAGATGAGGTCATGACCTCGGGAGAGCTCCTGCACCCTCGACACTATATTGAGGACGACGGTTCAAATCCGTATCCGGCCAACTGCTGGGATGGTTTTTTTGAAAGGGCATGGCAGATTTCCTTCCCCATCTTTCCCTAATCCGATGGAACCGATGACCTCGCCCTTTCTTCCTCTCTGCCAAATCAACCAACCAACTACCATATTGACCTCAGCATAATGGTGCTGCTGTTTCTGAGAGGGAGGCGTGGTCTTGTGGAGCGGCTCCCATAAGTCTTTGCGGATTCCAGCGAACCGTCTCTAATGGCTACGGAATCGATTGATGATGCTGACTTTGATGTTGCACCGTCATATCTGGACTAGACAGCAGAAAGTAGCTGAAGGACGGTCAAACCGCATTTCACCACAGAATTCGGAGGTCGGTGGCTTGTCCACTCCCTATTGCAGAATAGGCGGCAGTCTGACAGATCTGAAGACAGAGTACAATGCTGGTTCAGCACAGGTGTTTCGGAACATTGCATTCAGCACATGCGGTTTTACATGGATCTTTGCAGCAGACGACCCCTACGTGTACACACGTTGACCCAACGACGTCGTCGCCGGCCGGTGTGGCCGTGCGGTTCTAGGCGTTTCAGTCTGGAACCGCGTGACCGCTACGGTCGCAGGTTCGAATCCAGCCTCGGGCATGGATGTGTGTGATGTCCTTAGGTTAGTTAGGTTTAAGTACTTCTAGGTTCTAGAGGACTGATGACCACAAATGTTAAGTCCCATAGTGCTGAGAGCCATTTGAACCATTTTGAACGACGTCGTCAACAATTCTACTGGGCGTGGATCATCGAGATTGGATCAATGGAAATATGTCGTCTGGTTGGATGAATCACAACCTTTGTTACACCAGCTCTATGGTCGTGTCCGGATACAGCTTCAACCAGGTGAACTGCTGTTTGAAACATGCACCATGGGATGAACGTAAGTTGCTTAGGCCGTATCATGCCTTGGTGGCTTTCATGAGACTTATGGTAGTAATCGAAGGCTCCTTATCAGGTCCGAACTATGTGAATATTACTGCAGAACATCTGTGTCTCTTCGTGTTTCACCTTCCTCGATGGGGATAGCATCATCCAGATCGATAAGTGTCTGTGCCGCAGGGCCAAAATCGTCCTACAGTGATTTGAGGAGCGTAATAGTGAACTTAAGTTGATATCTTGGCCACCAAATAAGCCCGATTCGAAACCGATGGAACACATCTGAGCCCACTTGATTTATGGCTGTTGCGTGATGTGAGCGTAGACATCTGGTGCAATATACGTCCAGAAGCCTACCAAGGATTTTTCGCATCCGTGTCACGCAGAATTGTGTCAGTCTTGCATTCCAAAGGTGTCTACGCTAATAATCAGATGGCCATCATATTTGGCATCACCAGCACGGTTTCGACATTTTAAGCCATTATTGAGCATTTAGCTACAACATAGTCTCATAGTACGAAAATGTCAGCGTATCAACACGATTGGTTTCCGTTAGTTTCGGTTTGTAAATTTTACTGTACCGTGAAGCTCTTAAAGTCGCTGTGGAACGAGGACAAAGTGTAAATAAATTCAGGCTGTGTAAAAACGCAGCTTTCGTTTATTAAGATCACCATTGCTTAAGTTTTGTGGGTAGCAAGTGTTTTGTCAGTGTTTCCGACCGCATTTGTATGTGGCTTGTGGCAAAATATTTTCCAAGTGTAATAACTTACAACAGCGATTCTATTAACTGAATTGTTTGAATCTATGTGTAAACGCTTGATTGACATTTTGCGGCCAACATGTCATTCGCAGATATCTGATGAGCAACTGGCAATTGCTATAATTCAAAGTAAAACAAACTCATTGATTGTGCAGCCATCATGAAATAAGTTTTTTCACTAGCTTCATAGAATATTCTGTAGTTGCTAGAAGTTGCAGAGGAGACTGGCAGATAGCTGTACATGTGAAAAATGTTCCCGGGAATGATCCATCACCATGTTATATTCATATGTTTAACTTTAATACTAATACTGATCTTTCTTTCATATTCGGGTGCAGAAAATGCTCGATATGAAGAGCATTATGTTGGTAGCTCAAGTCGTATTTATACAGTAATTTACGACAAAATCAGTCATCGGGTGTTCGGCGAAATATTTCTACCGCTCTTTTAACGCTAACAAGCTGTGATATCGTATCCAAAGGTCTTTATGTGGTATCACGAGAAAATCTCTAGCGGAATAAAATCCGGGGGTCTTGTTGCAAAGCACGTGGTCTCCCACAGTTTATGCCAGGATTCAGACTGCGTGGAAAAAATGTACATTCCTCTGAATTTCGCTGCGATTGTTGGCCTCTGCCCATACAACAACAAAGTAAATGGAATCAAACAAACAATCCATCGTGTTTCATTTGTGTTAGTGCCTCCAGCGACATTTATCAACAATTATTGACTGATGATGAAATTTAGTCATATCAGTAATTTTATTCAAATCCACCGTGTAGGATGTCCTTAGCATGCTGAATGTACATTCAAAAAAAATTGGAAACCAGTTTGCTTCCTGTTGATATTCCCACAGTGAGGTAATAACAGTGTTACAGTATACGATACTGCTGTACATTCGTAACAAATTAAAAAGATGAATCGCAGTGCGATTCTTAACTATACACACTGACCCTTCACTGAGCCTACTTGTATATGATACTGCGTTTTATTTCCAATGAATGATTCCAAGAGCACAGCACCGTATTCATGCCAGAGAAAACTGACCTATTCTGGAACAAGCACTTCAGGACATTCACCTGGTAACTACAACACATCGCACTGAATGAGGAACCAAGATGCCTTATTGGCATCAAGGTTCTGATGATGGTCAGAGAAGATTGGTGACTATGAAGAAGAAAGGGAGAGAAATCTTGTCATATTAAACAATTTACTTTTCACAAAAAATACGAAGTTGCTAGCCAAGTTCCACATCACTGTAAAAATAAAATAAAATAAAATAGTGATTCATCGTCAACGTGGGTCATGCACTTTATCTGAAACCCAACTGTCATATTTCTCACATGACATCCCGATGCAGTATGTCAATTTCCGAAAGCCATACGACTCAGTACCACTTCAATGCCTATTATCACATGTACGATCGTATGGGACACGAAGCGAAATTTGTGACTCAGTTGTTGATTTCTTGGTAGAGAGGATGTAGCATTTTATCTCTAGTGGAGAATCATGGACAGATGTAGAAGTAGCTTCGGGAACTGTGTTGGGACCATTTCTGTTAATGTTAATAGATACTTTGAAGTATCTGTCTTAATGACCTTGGCGATAATATTAACAGAACCCCGACTTTTCGCAGATGTTGTTCCTATCTATACTGAAGCACTATCCGAAGAAAACTTTTACAAATATTGATTCGGATTTTGATAATATTGCAAAATGGCGCAAAGACTGGTAGCTTCTTTTAAATATTCAGAAACGTAGAACTGTGAACTTGAGAACGAAAAGACGTAGTATGACATGACTATAGCATCAACGAGTCACAAATGGAATCGGTCAGCTCTTACAAATTTAAAGTCATTCTTTAAAATGTCAACTTTCAAGCTGTTCATTCTTGCTCGAATTCTAAATCAGAAGTCTGTTACTAAGTCAATTTGTACCAAGGATATCGATTGTTTGGTGAATTACAGTTTTTGACTGGTCGTGTGAAGGCGTGTCTACTGGACCATACTTCGGAAGCAGTATGTGCAAGCCAAAGGTGTGTGCTGACCGTATCGCGTATTTGTGAATCTCCTAGAACGGAGACAAAGCATTCTGCATTATGTATTCTGCATCCGGTTGCTATTTATGCTTCCTACGCGCGGTTCTGTACTGAACATCTGGTGCCGCTGCTTGCTCATGGACGCTGGTATCTGAACTGAAGTTATTTTCTAATGGCCATTCTCACTCTAAAAGCTACGGGAAATGTGGTGAGATTGTTGTTGTTGTGGTCTTCAGTCCTGAGACTGGTTTGATGCAGCTCTCCATGCTACCCTATTCTGTGCAAGTTTCTTCATCTCACAGTACCTACTGCAACCTGCAACCTACATCCTTCTGAATCTGCTTAGTGTATTCATCTCTTGGTCTCCCTCTACGATTTTTACCCTCCACGCTGCCCTCCAATGCTAAATTTGTGATCCCTTGATGCCTCAGAACATGTCCTACCAACCGGTCCCTCCTTCTCGTCAAATTGTGCCACAAACTCCTCTTCTCCCCAATTCTTTTCAATACCTCCTCATTAGTAATGTGATCTACACATCTAATCTTCAGCATTCTTCTGTAGCACCACATTTCGAAAGCTTCTATTCACTTCCTGTTCAAACTATTTATCGTCCATGTTTCACATTCATACATGGCTACACTCCATACGAATACTTTCAGAAACGACTTCCTGACACTTAAATCTATACTCGATGTTAACAAATTTCTCTTCTTCAGAAACGCTTTCCTTGCCATTGCCAGTCTACATTTTATATCTTCTCTACTTCGACCATCATCAGTTATTTTGCTCCCCAAATAGAAAAACTCCTTTACTACTTTAAGTGTCTCATTTCCCAATCTAATTCCCTCAGCACCGCCCGACTTAATTCGACTACATTCCATTATCCTCGTTTTGCTTTTGTTGATGTTCATCTTATATCCTCCTTTCAAGACACTGTCCATTCCGTTCAACTGCCCTTCAAGTCCTTTGCTGTCTCTGACAGAATTACAATGTCATCGGCGAATCTCAAAGTTTTTATTTCTTGGAACTTCCTGGCAGATTAAAACTGTGTGCCCGACCGAGACTCGAACTCGGGCCCTTTGCCTTTCGCGGGCAAGTGCTCTACCAACTGAGCTACCGAAGCACGACTCACGCCCGGTACTCACAGCCCTACTTCTGCCAGTACCTCGTCTCCTACCTTCCAAACTTTATAGAAGCTCTCCTTGGCTTTTAATACCTACTCCGAATTTTTCTTTTGTTTCCATTACTGCTTGCTCAATATACAGATTGAATAACATTGGGGAGAGGCTACAACCCTGTCTCACTCCCTTCCCAACCACAGCCTCCCTTTCATGCCCCTCGACTCTTATAACTGCCATCTGGTTTCTGTACTAATTTTAAATAGCCTTTCGCTCCCTGTATTTTACCCTTACCACCTTTAGAATTTGAAAGAGAGTATTCCAGTCAACATTGTCAAAAGCTTTCTCTAAGTCTACAAATGCTAGAAACGTAGGTTTGCCTTTCCTTAATCTTTCTTCTAAGATAAGTCGTAAGGTCAGTATTGCCTCACGTGTTCCAATATTTCTACGGAATCCAAACTGATCTTTGCCGAGGTCGGCTTCTACCAATTTTTCCATTCGTCTGTAAAGAATTCGTGTTAGTATTTTGCAGCTGTGACTTATTAAACTGATAATTCGGTAATTTTCACATCTGTGAACACCTGCTTTCTTTGGGATTGGAATTATTATATTCTTCTTGAAGTCTGAGGGTATTTTGCCTGTCTCATACATCTTGCTCACCAGATGGTAGACTTTTGTCAGGACTGGCTCTCCCAAGGCCCTCAGTAGTTCTAATGGAATGTTGTCTACTCCCGGGGCCTTGTTTCGACTCAGGTCTTTCAGTGCTCTGTCAAACTCTTCATGCAGTATCGTATCTCCCATTTCATCTTCATCTACATCCTCTTCCATTTCCATAATATTGTCCTCAAGTACATCGCCCTTGTATAAGCCCTCTATATACTCCTTCCACCTTTCTGCTTTCCCTTCTTTGCTTAGAACTGGGTTTCCGTATGAGCTCTTGATATTCATACAAGTGTTTCTCTTTTCTTCAAATGTCTCTTTAATTTTCCTGTAGGCAGTATCTATCTTACCCCTAGTTAGATAAGACTCTACATCCTTACATTTGTCCTCTAGCCATCCCTGCTTAGTCATTTTGCACTTCCTGTCGATCTCATTTTTGAGACGTTTGTATTCCTTTTTGCCTGCTTCATTTACCGCATTCTTATATTTTCTCCTTTCATCAATTAAATTCAATATTTCTTCTGCTACCCAAGGAGTTCTACTAGCCCTCGTCTTTTTACCTACTTGATCCTCTGCTGCCTTCACTACTTCATTCCTCAGAACTACCCATTCTTCTTCTACTGTACTTATTTCCCACATTGCTGTCAATTGTTCCCTTATGCTCTCCCTGAAACTCTGTACAACCTCTGGTTTAGTCAGTTTATCCAGGTCCCATCTACTTAAATTCCCAACTTTTTGCACTTTCTTCAGTTTTAATCTACAGTTCATAACCAATAGATTGTGGTCAGAATCCACATCTGCCCCTGGAAATGTCTTACAATTTAAAACCTGGTTCCTGAATCTCTGTCTTACCATTATATAATCTATCTCATACCTTTTAGTACCTCCAGGATTCTTCCATGTATACAACCTTTTTTTATGATTCTTGAACCAAGTGTTAGCTATGATTAAGTTATGCTCTGTGCAAAATTCTACCAGACGGCTTCCTCTTTAATTTCTTTCCCCCAATCCATATTCACCTACTATGTTTCCTTCTCTCCCTTTTCCTACTCTCGAATTCCAGTCACCCATGACTATTAAATTTTCGTCCCCCTTCACTACCTGAATAATTTCTTTTATCTCATCACACATTTCATCAATTTCTTCATCATCTGCAGAGCTAGTTGGCATATAAACTTGTACTACTGTAGTAGGCGTGGGCTTCGTGTATATCTTGGCCACAATAATGGGTTCACTATGCTGTTTGTAGTAGCTTATCCGCAGTCCTATCTTTTTATTCATTATTAAACCTACTCCTGCATTACCCCTATTTGATTTTGTATTTATAACCCTGTATTCACCTGACCAAAAGTCTTGTTCCTCCTGCCACCGAACTTCACTAATTCCCACTATATCTAACTTTAACCTATCCATTTCCCTTTTTAAATTTTCTAACCTACCTGTTCGATTTAAGGATCTGACATTCCACGCTCCGATCCGTAGAACGCCAGTTTTCTTTTTCCTGATAACGACGTCCTCTTGAGTAGTCCCTGCCCGGAGATCCGAATGGGGGACTATTTTACCTCCGGAATATTTTACCCAAGAGGACGCCATCATCAGTTAACCATACAGTAAAGCTGCATGCCCTCGGGAAAAATTACGGCCTAGTTTCCCCTTGCTTTCAGCCGTTCGCAGTACCAGCACTGCAAGGCCGTTTTGGTTATTGTTACAGGGCCAGATCAGTCAATCATCCAGACTGTTGCCCCTGCAACTACTGAAAAGGCTGCTGTCCCTCTTCAGGAACCACACGTTTGTCTGGCCTCTCAACAGATACCCCTCCGTTGTGGTTGCACCTACGGTACGGCCATCTGTATCGCTGAGGCACGCAAGCCTCCCCACCAACGGCAAGGTCTATGGTTCATGGGGTGTGAGATTAAGGCTCACATTTTACGGCTGGGCGTAACATTCTGTCTGCCCCGTTCCAGGTCTTTAAATATGACGTCACGTATGTTCAGTCTTAACTGCCAATGTTCATTGAGGTAGATCGTGATCCACGCCCGTGGTACATAATAGGATTTTCACTCGTTTTCAGGACGATAGGCGCAATAGCTTACAGCATATTCCAGTTAACTACAACGTGTTCAGTATCTGTTAAAGTGCCTAGAGTTTTTCTGTTTATAATTTTTCACGTATTGTGGATTTTTATATCACGTTGTCGATCGAAGTATAATACTTTATTTATTTGAGTCTTAATAATCCTAAATTTTTACTAAAGCAGCTACCATTACATTCCTGAGTCACTTATGAAATCTATGCAAAAAAAGCGACTGCGCACGAGTTTTTACATTCATTGACAAATTTGGAGTTTATTCGAGCACGAACATTACTATGAATTTTGCTTTCTGCAAGAATATGAGTCATTGTGAGGCATAAGTGACATTAGGAGAGGCGTTTCAAAACGCAGCCTTTTTTTTTTTTTTAATCTTTGCCTGCTCATGAGGTAAGTGGTGTTGCTGAGATAGGTGTTATGCTAGTAGAGTGTGGCACATGTCTTCATGGCACTTGGTCCACGTACAAAGGAAGATTAATTACACGTTCGACGAATCAGTTTATGAAATTTATAGAAGTAACGTGATCTCTAAATCAATGAAATATTCATTTATAACCCCATTTCCTCTTGTTGCGCAATGTAAGCATCACATACTCTTAAATATATTTATGAAACTGTGGTCAGAATGCGTTGGAAATTATTACTTGGGTCAAAATTCTGTGTGAAAACGGTATGTATTCAGAATATTTTTACAAAGACTTATTTTATCTACTCACATCAATTACAAGAAAAGAGTAGGAGGCTTTCCAAACATCTGGGTGTGACAGCTCGTAGGGAAATGAAATCTGAATATCACATCGGCTCAGTAGAAGGTGAAGCAGGTGGCAGATTTCGGTTCATTGGTAGAATACTAAGAAATTGCAATCAGTCTCAAACGAGATTGTTTACAAAACACCCTTGCGACCCATTCTAGGATACTGCTCAAACTTGTGGGACCAGTAGCAGGTACGTCAAATGGGGCGTACTGAATGTACGCAAAGGTCAGTACAAGGGGCCACAGGTTTGTTTGACCGATGGGAGAGTGTCACAGATACGCTGAGGAAACTGAACTGGCTGGCGTTTGAAGATAGACGCGAATTGTCCTCAGAAAGCCTACCTACAAAGACTCAACAAACAGTACTATGTAATGAATTTAGGAATATACTACACGACTCCTACGTATCGCTTTCATAGGGACCGCATGGGCAACATTAGACTAAATGGAGTAGGCACAGTGGCATTAGAGCAATCATCCTTTCTGCGCTCCATACTTTACTGGAACGGAAAGACGCTTTTTAAATGGTACAACGGGAAGTAGTCTCTGCTATGCATTTCCCTGTGGCTGGCACAGTATGTCTCTTGATGTAGATGAAGACACAGATTTAATACAGACACTGCGGAAAGTATTGGATATCGATACGCGACACTGGATCACAGCTAGCCATCACCTCCTGCAAATTCCGATCATTCCCCTGTCTCGTTTGAACATTCATTCGAACCGGTCAACTTTGCATCTGGTACTCTTAGGGGTTTTTAACATATATTACAGTGAAAGATTACACCTTGCAATATACTATGCTTGCAATTCAGAACAACAGCAATCATCTTATCCATCTGAGTCCATAATGTGCCATCTACAGACAGTCTTCAGTACGAAAGTAAAATATGTTCATATGTCACTAACACAGCTGTATTCAAGGCAAAACGCAGTGATTGGCCTTTCATTAGGTGTTTCATTACACTGAATGTGAAATTTAATTGTGAAAACAGGAAATTAGAAATAAAACTGTATCGTGCATGGAGCGTCTGAATTACACACAACGCAATTTGAAAGGGAGAAAGAAAGCAGTTCTTTCTTTCTTTATTCGTGTCAGAGGTACACTAAAATGAACACATATACAATACATACAAAGAAAACTATACAGTATTCACCCAGAATTGGGAAACTTTGATTGCATTGGGTGCTGCAGACGTTAAGTCCTTCATGCTACAGCTAGTTGAGCATAAGTTACATTAGAAGAGATGCAGTTAATAACTACAGTAAATGAACATCCAACAGAAACTGAGAAATCTACCGACAGGTTGAGTGAGACAGTAATTTTTGCGCTGTTATTTAGTGATTCTATTTATTTAAGTTCAATTTACTGGCTATTGGTTCGGTACCATGTAGCCCCCTCAATACCGGAAAGACGGCACTGCGGTGTATTTCAGAACACTTTCATGTCAGTAAATGACGATACGAATGTAAAGACAACACCTAGGCCCCAAGCGAAGAAAATCTCCGACGGGACCGGGAATCGAACCAGGACCTCTTCGATTAGCAGTCTGCCGCTCTGACCCCACAGCTACCAGGCGGACCTGCTATTTAGTTCACTACCTGCGCGATCATCTTGGTACCGAATAGCTGAAAGTAGTTAGCTGCATCGATGTTAATAGTGAGACCCAAGGTACAGGCCTTCTCCGAGCCTTTTTATGCATTACGGTCTTCGGATATAAAGATATGTCAAACAAGCGTGTTTTCCAATGCCATACCCCATATTACATTAGCTCTTTGTCTTCTCATTTCTTGAGGTCCAGGAAAGAATATCGTTGTTCCTGCTAGCATTAATACTTTCCGTTTCAGAGATTTAAGTAGCTTCATTTGGAAAAAGCTACTTAGTTGTGAACAGCACTAAATATCATTTACACTCTTCTGTTTACTGGCTGTACATACAGGTGTAGTCGGTCTATACAATAACTAATAAAATATTTCTAGAGTTTATTACTTTCTGCTACTTTCTACCACTACAGTGTGAAAGTGACTGAGCTTTTAGTAACTCAGAAAATATTTGTGGGCATGTACACGCATTTATATATCTCGATAGAGGTAGAATGAAACAATTAAAAGCAACGACCTGGAGGTGGTCGAAATAAAAGTTATCTGCTTGTACTCAGTTTAGCTCTGCACAATATGTGCGAGTGTTTGCTGCCTGTTGCCACATTTAAAATACTTGCTTATTATGTACCACTGCAGTTATTATTTGGCCACTGCGCACGTTGTAAACACCATCACATCGAGACATCAATTTCATGTGCACTAGGTGATATTTATTAAATAAGCGTCGCTTAACCACGGGTGAATTATTAGGAAATTGGTTTCACAAATGTTAAGTCGAGTATACAATTACCATAAGCTTTATTCAATCTTAAAATCACAAACATGTAATTTTATTGAAATGTTATGCTTAAAACACAGAAAACTAACCTGAACAGCAAACTACGATGGGACCCTGAAATTATTCGGAGCACTGAAGGAAGGAGAAATAAGAGCTCCTCAACTGGTCAGCTATTTTCAAATAAATAAGAGAAGAACTGACACAATGAACACTGCATTCTGGATGCACATGTGAATAACTTCCATTCGAAGTGTTCAGAATATGTGCTCTGAAATGTAACAAACACGTCATCCTATCTCCGCTTCCGCAAAAAGTGATACTGTTCATCTCACAGTTCCAGAAAGTGGTTGTCAGCCACAACAAGACAAGAACCAGAAAGTGAATGCTTAAAAATTCTATACTGTCCTTTCTGAGCTGAACACTTCGCCCAAACTCCTTTGTAGGGTAAATAGACTCCTTGTTATCAATATGACGATGTGTGAATGTGCCCTGCCCTGTAGCTTCAAGTGAGGGTCAACGTCGCTGAAACTTCTGTCATGGCGTAAATATATACATATTACTATCTATCGGGTTGGGACCGAGTCTGGGCAGTCTTTCTCTGTTGGTAGTCTTAGCACACCCATTATCTAGTAAGGTGGGGGGCAACACATCGGATTTGACGGTAATTAACAACAGAACCGTCGAAGCTAAATTTTCCTCCCATAGAAAAATTTTAACTCTTTTCCCTCCTCTAATTACTTTGGTAAGTGGATGAGGGTTCATGAGTTTTAATATTTCTTAGCTTACCTCATTTTGAATTAGAAGTCAACGCGGCCAGATGCATAGCTTTCGAGAAAACATTTTTAAAAAAGCAATAAATAACAAGAACCGCTCACGTGAGATTTTTGTCCCACTGAATAAACCAAGCGATGCCTAATGCTTCACATTACTGGGAGCCTTCATTCGGTCTGCTGCTACAATACACATCTAAAACTGCAGATGCGGCGTCTGTTCCGAAATAAAGCTTCAAATGAATAGAACACACAGCCCTGTGAAGTAGTGCAACATCCCTCGTTGTTTCAGTCTCAGGGATGAGCAGACGTTAGTTTTGATAAATAAATTTGAAGAAGCTAAATGGTGCAAATGGCTCTGAGCACTATGGGACTCAACTGCTGTGGTCATAAGTCCCCTATAACTTAGAACTACTTAAACCTAACTAACATAAGGACATCACACACATCCATGCCCGAGGCAGGATTCGAACCTGCGACCGTAGCAGTCGTGCGGTTCCAGACTGTAGCGCCTTTAACCGCTTGGCCACTCTGGCCGCCGACCGTAGCAGTCGCGCGGTTCCGGACTGAGCGCCTAGAACCGCTAGACCACCGCGGCCGGCTTGAAGTTAAATTCGAAGAAGAGCACGTAGACTTATTTCAGCTGAATCTGATTACGCCGTAAAACTAAGTAAAGAAGGGCGATCGAAAGAATCAGAGTGCAGCGATGAAGATAACAGTGAATCTCCATGGATACATATTAGTGGAAATGGTAAGAAATAATGTTTTTGAGACTGTATATCATTGTTTTCCCAATTTTCATTGCATATGTGTTCATTCCATAAGTACTGCTCATCTGACATATCTTTACGTGCCGGTGCATCCAAAGGGCAACCACGTCGTTGGGGTAGTAGAAAAGGTAGCAATTCTGGCACAGTAGTTCGCGGTTGTACAGTCAGAGCTGTTATGGTTGGCATTTTTGAAGATAACAGTGATAGACAGAGTATAGGTACAGCAAAATGAGATCCAAAGCGGGAGTTAGTTCCTACTAATATTGGAGCTCCTAGGAGGAGGATTCTTGTCCATCTCTGTGTAAGTAGAGGCGTGTCATCCGTGATTCTCCACCCGATGCTTGGCACTTGTTTATTGGCAAATCTGTTCTCAAAAATACTCCAAACTGCTCGAGACAGAAACCTGTAGCGTGTCTGAAAGTGAAGGATGGTCATTACCATTAGAAGAGCTGGATGCATTTTTGATATTCTTTATATTAGGAGTGCCACTGGATCATGAGGAGTTGAAGTGGACCATCTTTTGTAAGAGAGAACGAGAAATTTTTACAAGTCTGTGATGCCACGCAATCACTTTAAGAAAATTACGATATTCCCAACGTTTAATCTATAATCGATACGGACAAAGTGACTAAAAATGTAATTTGTTCTTACGTCACGTATGTAGAGAGAGTCGTAACAAACTCTCGAAGTGTTCATGGTCATCAGTGTCGATAAGCGATAGGCCCCGTCCAAGTTTAGATGTCTGTTCACTCATTTCAGAATCTAGTAAGTGTGGGCAGAAATAGAGGATGGTTGTCAGTAAAGATTCTCAGTACATGCTGAATTCTTTCTCATACCTTGGTAAAGATGGACAGCGCGGAATGGCTGCGCGGTCCTGGGCGCCATGTCATGGATTGCGCTGCCCTCCCGTCGGATGTTCGAGTCCTCCCTCGGGCTTAGGTGTGTGTGTTGTTCTTAGTATAAGTTAGTTTAAGTAGTGTGTAAATCTAGAGACCGATGACGAAAGCAGTTTGATCCCATCGGAATTCACACACAATTGAACATTGAATTGGTAAAGATGGAACTTGTCCAGATTGTGAACGGAAGAATCTAACATGACGGTACTTAATGTTTACAACTACAATAAAATGACTGACCTTTAGAATGACTATCTGTTACAGAAAAACTCATTCCTAAAATAAGAAAAAGGCTGAGGAAAAACTGTAAACGCATCGACCGGAAACGGAACGTTTTTATCCCGAAGGCAATTTTAGGCGTTCAAGAACTCCGGCGGTTCTTGAGTTAAAAAAAGCAAGAAAATGGTTTGATCGCAAAATAATTCACGTGCCATGACCTTCTGTGCACAGTGCGTTCACTATCATCAGAGTCTTGGTAAAATGAAATGACAATCAAAATAAAGAGCTAATGCAAGAGTTTTTCCGATTTACGGTTTTCACTTAAGTAATTTGCAATTCAAACTGTATCATATGACTATTTTTCACGAAGAATTATAATTCTCTTTGAATTTCAGCTCCCCCCCGCCCATGGAGGAAGTGGATGAGTTGTTAAGGATTGGAATGGCACTTGGTGTACGTAGAGCTAATTTTTCTTGTCATCCATTCCAACTGTTCTGTGGTGCTCATAAATTATCTCTAGCGAGGAATTAAAAGCCCCATTGAATTTCAGCTCCTCGCCACTCCCCCCCCCCCCTCCCCCCCCCTCGGATGGAGTGGATCAGTTGTAAAGGATTGGAATGGCATTTGGTGTACATAGATTTAAAGTTTCTGCTGAATCATGTTTACTGCTCTGCGGTGCTCATAGATTACCTCTAGCCCATGCTGGGGTGGTGTCCAAGTACACTCTCAAAACTGTTTGCCTGGTGATAGAGTATACCAGACTTCTACACTTTCTAACAAATATACCAGCAGTTTTTTTCAGGACAAAATCAGATAGGAGAAATATGACTGGGTTTAAAAGTATTCGCAAAGATAACGACGAGAAAGTTCGAGAAATTTAACAATAGAATTGGAGGAAACTTGAAAATATGAAAGAAAAAAAAGTAATAATCCATCAAATCATATTCCGACCTTTTTGTTTCTTTCACAAAAATCCAAGGGAGATGGAACTGGTGTGGTGGAATTTGAGAAGGCATCTCCAAACTCAGATTTAGTCTTAAAGTCACGGAAAATCTCCCGAAAATCCTGATTTTGAGTGTATGTATTTGCGAGCTGCTAGTGAAGGAGAGTTGTTCCAGATAGGAAGAGCCAGTTCCGAAATTTGCTTTGCAACAGAGGGAAGCATTCGGTATATCTAAGTCAGAATCGGGGGAAGGTACCTATTTTTTATTTCATTTTGAGACAACACGTCTTTCACGAAAAAGTGAGATCCTAATGTTTCTGGAACTAAATTTTTGGTCAGTAAACAGAGTACAGTAGAAGAATTGCGCTATATGTCCAATGACGTAAATTTCGGTTGCAAAAAATCTGATTTTAAAGTTCCCATTTCACGGGTAAACTCGCTGCGAGTGTTCCTGATGAGATGCTTTACTGAAAAATCACGCAACGCACTGACATTTTGCGCAGCCAATTCGATCCTAACGTAATATTCGGAACTCTGTTTTTTCCTGTGCTCTGCAACAATACGAATAAAAGTACACTGTTGATATATTTTGGGTGCAGAGCGCGTAAAAGCGAGTGGTGTCGGGGCTTTCAGCGGCTGTGGCTGCCATTATGCTGGGATGTCGCCCTCGGGAGTGGAGGGCCCATACAGCGCGCCCTCTTCGCACTCACACAGGTCATTCCTCAATTAGCGCGCTGGCAGATGGTAATGCACTGTGTCCGGCGACGCTCACCGCTGCCGTCGCAACACGCAGCCCGCATTTGTTTATTCCACTGTGCGTCTCTCGCAGCACTGGGCCGCGTTCTCATCTCCCTCACTTCCGTCCTCTGGCTCTGCTGTAATTCCTCCGTAAGTAGACTGTCTTCCATGTCTAGTCCAGCTCTTATCAGCGGTCTGGTTTATTGGGATCCATCGTTTGTTCGTGCAGAGCATTTAACACCCCGCTCTCGGAATCGACACCATCGGCCTACAGAGTACACACGGTGACAATTTCTGAAACAAAACCACATCTCCTCCAGAGGTCACAGATACCGTAGGCTTCACACACGCTGGGCCTGACAACTACAAAAATCAATGGTTGAAGGCTTTCAAAGTACTTTGGTGTCAGTAAAAAAAATGGTTCAAATGGCTCTGAGCACTACGGGACTTAACATCTGAGGTCATCAGTCCCCTAGAACTTAGAACTACTTAAACCTAACTAACCTAAGGACAGCACAGACATCCATGCCCGAGGCAGGATTTGAACCTGTGACCGTAGCGGTCGCGCGGTTCCAGACTGAAGCGCATAGAACCGCTCGGCTACAACGGCCGGCTGTCAGTAAAAGGCGAAGACACCAATCATTGAGAAAACGCTGGAGGGATGAAGTAACTAAGTTCGGCTGCGACAGGAAGACAATGATGATAACAAACGAGTGTTTGAGGAGGTACAGAGATTAAAAAAGTGAAGCAGGCAGAGGACGTGGTCGGACGTCAATCTAACTTCGTACGCGAACACACTATTGGCGCCTATGTAAATGATCAGTGTTGCATTTTCCTGTTGTAATGTCCCCACAGCAAATACCCTCTACCACGCACCAATTAATCATTTTCAATCAAACCATCCACATTCATTCCATTGGAAAAGTTATCTGATCTGATTTTCTCGTAATATATGCGGCGACAGCTCGTCGACGCCAAAGTATTTTCTAGTGCGTTTATTCTTTGTAATAACAGAGATGCATATATGCATTCTCCATGGTTGTTAGAGTGGTAATTAGGTCAGCTTCTGGAGTATCTGTTGAGGGATTGACGTGTTTCTGAGAGATACATATTCTGCTTTTCTTCTCGCTAAAGCGAGCCAATTAACATTTGTGCCGTTGGCGGTTTGTTTTGGAGAGAAAGAGATTGTAAAAGGAAAATAATTAAGGCGTGGAATCACCGGAGATCTTGACATGTAATGGAGATGGATTTAATACACGATTTCCTCCATAAATAAGGTTTGTGACTTTTTTGTTCTGGAGTGAATCATTTGTTGATCACGTTGGCCCTGTAATTAGTGGGGAAGTTTCAGCTGTGTCGAAGAGAGTCTGTGTTAAATCGTCCAAAAAGGCTTCGTACACATCTGGAATTCGCAATCTTTCGTAAAAGGAACAAATTGTCCAAACTATTGATTCTCCCGACTGACTGCAGTGTTTAACAGTAATAATAAATGTAAAGCTCTCTTACAGCAAGCCAGCTGCTGATTACCAAGACGAAGGACTCCACCAAAGATTCTTTTTATCACGTAATGAAATCTTATATTAAAAACTATACGCAGATAAAGGAGAGAAAGAGAAAGAGCGAATGAAAATAGAGATAATACTAATAATCCTCCATTAGTCTAATTTTTCGCCTGTCTTATCATGGATCAGCCAAGAACTGGGAGGGCTTTACTTTACTATATAGACTTTTGTGTGAAGGTGAAGGGATCTTAAAGACAACAGATACACGTCTATACAGACAAGACATTACACAGAGATAGCGGCTAGCTGCATTGATCATTTTTTCTTAGATTAAAGAGACGGCAACTTATTATCAGAACATTTAAAAATGTTCAACTGTGACAACTGTTCTTCACGTTTGGTGTTGTTACCAGGCCTGGTAGGGTATATAATAGCGTCAGCTGTTGAGTGGTCATTGTGAAGGACAAGGAGATGCCAAGTATTCGTGATGGCCAGCGTTACCAGCACTGGAGGCAGTGTCTCGGCAAAATACAGAAAGGGATTCAGTCTCAAAGGGTGCAGGACGAAAGTAGGAAGACCGTACACGTAGCAACAATCAGTATGGTGGTTGTAAACTGTCGCAGCCTTGTTGGGAAAGAATCAGCGCTTCAAGCGCCAATAGAAAGCACTGAAACTGAAATCGTTATAGGTTCCAAAAGCTGGCAAACACAGGAGACAACTTGAGCTGAAATTTTTACGAAAGACGTAACTGTGTTCGGAAAGGACAGATTGAATATTGTTCATGCTGACATGTTCGTTGATATTGGAAGCAGTTTAGCGAAACTGAAGTAGATAGCTCGTGTGAGTTAGAATGTGTATTGGCTATACTTGACACCACGCTAAACCAATAACTGATTCCTTTCCCCGACCCCAAGCCAGATGATCCAGTTGCTGGACACTTCACAGAAAACAGCTGCAAGAAACAATCAATATCTTCACTATGCGAGAGCAGTGGTAAAGTTACCGATGTCAGTGCCACCAAAGCGGAGTTATTAACCGCGGTTTTCCGAAATTCCTTCACCAAAGAAGACGAAGTAGTATTCGATATTTCGAATCATGGACAGTTGCCAACACGAGTAACGCAGATAGCCTATTTGTATCGAAGTAGCTTAAACCACTTAATAAAGGCAAGTCTTCCGGTCCACATACACCATTTAGGTTCTTTTCACAGTACGCTGTATCATTCTTATCAATCCTATACAACCGCTCGGAGGACAAAAGATCCGAACCAAAAAACTGGAAATTTGCACAGATCTCACCAGCATGCAAGAAAGGAAGTAGGAGTAATCCGATGAACTACAGACCGTATCACCGACGTAAATTTGCAGTTGGATTATGGAACATATAGTGTTTTCGAATATTATGAATTACTTTGAACAAAACGGTCTACTGGCGCACGGCACTAATTCAGATAATATAAATCCCTTGAAACACAGATAGTTCTTTACACACACGAAGTAATGAGTGCTATCAACAGGGCATCCCAAAGTGATTCCACATCTCTCGATTTCCTGAAGGCTTTTGACACCGTTCCTCACAAGACACTTCTAATCAAATTGCAAGTCTATGGAGTATCGCTTCAGGTATGCTACTGGAATGTGATTTCCTATCAGTACGCAGTAATCGACGGAAAACCATTGAGTAAAACAGAAGATATACTGTGTTCCCTCTGTTGTTCCTAGTCCATATAAACGATTTCGGAGATAATCGGAGCGGCCCTCTTAGATTATTTGCAGATGACGCTGTCATTTAAAATGTAGGAAAGATATAAAATAGTCAAATGATTTCGACAAAATATCTGTATGGTGATAATAGTCTCAATTTTCTCTGAATAAGAGAAAGTGAAAGGTATGTGCTAAGGTCTGATCAGGGTAGGTCCAGAAAATAAAGTCAATAGTTGCCAACCGCAAGGTGGAATGAGTATAATATCTTTGAGCGGGAGGATCTTTAATGGTTAAGAGAGCCGGCACACGCAGTAAAAAACTCGGTTGTCGCAGCTAGGTGTCCAGAGGAAGCAGACGTGTGGCGACAGCTTTAAGGTAGGATTCGTGCTACGCAGTTTTCAGGTTGTACACTGAGCAAACTTTATCTAGGAGAAGCTATAAAATGATTTCAAAATGGTTTTTGTTAGATAATGTTCAGAGTTAGGATTTGTATGTCCAAGTTTTGACGCAGTAAGCGTTTTGTAAAATTGAAACTTCCTGGCAGATTAAAACTGTGTGCCCGACCGAGACTCGAACTCGGGACCTTTGCCTTTCGCGGGCAAGTGCTCTACCATCTGAGCTACCGAAGCACGACTCACGCCCGGTACTCACAGCTTTACTTCTGCCAGTACCTCGTCTCCTACCTTCCAAACTTTACAGAAGCTCTCCTGCAATCCTTGCAGAACTAGCACTCCTGAAAGAAAGGATATTGCGGAGACATGGCTTAGCCACAGCCTGGGGGATGTTTCCAGAATGAGATTTTCACTCTGCAGCGGAGTGTGCGCTGATATGAAACTTCCTGGCAGATTAAAACTGTGTGCACGACCGAGACTCGAACTCGGGACACAGTTTTAATCTGCCAGGAAGTTTCATATCAGCGTACACTCCGCTGCAGAGTGAAAATCTCATTTTGTAAAATTGTTTGTAAGAGTGATAAGTGCAAAAAAAATGTAAATGGTATAAGATTTAAATTTTTATCAACATTGTGTTTAAATCTAACAGCCTGAATCATAATCAACATCCTTTGCTTGCACTGAATGTGAAAGAACGTAAAGAAAACGAGGCCTCTATGCAATATATATGTGCAGTTCATGGTCTGAAATCTATTTTAGTATAACTAAAGTTATCAGAGCACAGTTATTTCAAATAAGTAATTTTATGCCACTGCACAACTGGCTTTATTCAAGATAAAATTTCATTAAGTAAACACCGGGGCCAAAAGTTAATTTTTCAGTGCCATGTTACTGCCATTGCACAAACAGCATTATTGTCTTAAACTTCATTGCTGAGTCAGATACATGTTTCATTACTGGCAAAATGGAGGAGTGCACGAAACAAGTTCGCAGACGCAGTCAGATGCAGGTCTGTAGAATGATTATTTTGGAACAATTTTATATTTGATACTTTCACTAATTGAAAAGGAAACAATTTTGGGTTGGATACTTTCACTTTTAAAGATAATTTTGGACATGATACTTCCGAACGTTAAACCACATGACTACTAAAAGGTAACAGTATAAATCATACACGTTTATAGGCTATCAATTCAAATAAATATTTAGGAACTACAACTATGAATGTCTTAAATTGGGACGATCACATAGGTCAAATTATGAAAAGACATGTTTCATTGAGAGAAGACTTGGAAGATGCAACAGGTGAGCTGAAGAAACTGCCTACACAACGATTGTCTGTCCTCTGCTGGAGTGCTGCTATGTGGTATGAGATCTTTACTACACAGCGTTGATGGAAGACATCGAAAAAGTCTAAAGGACAACTCGTTTTGTATTATCATCAAATAGGGAAGAGGGTGTCATGGATATGACAAAGTTGTGGTGGCGATGAGAAAAACAAAGGCGTTTTTCGTTTCGGCCATAGTTTTTCATGAAATTTCAATCACTAGCTTTCTCCACTAAATGTGATAATAATTTAATGTCAACAACATACATAGGAAGAAATGATCATTGTAACAAAGTGAGAGAAATAAGAGGTCGTACAGAAAGATTCCAGTGTTTATTTTTTCAATGTGGTGTTAGTCCGGCATGGTAGAGAAATAGTCTGTAGGTAGAAGAGTGCTCTGCCAGACACTTAACTGGGAGATGCAGGGTAATCATGTTGATTTAGATGCGAGGGGTCTTATCGTGAGTTGGCATTTGGTTGGCTGCTTGAATTGCACAAGATCCAGATTTGTGAGCAGTTCAAATGTGGCATTGGCCATATGTTGGAAGGTATGGGAGTATAAGCGTGTGTGCACTTGCCGGGGTTCCAGTCGATCATCTCTGACCACAACAAGGGAGGTCTGAGTTATTGTTCCACAAGCTCATCGTAACCCCTTCACATTTGTGCCTGACATCCGTGTACACGTAATGGACAAGTTACTGACACTTTAAGAGTCAGAGGTGAATGGGCAGGATGCCTCAGCATGCACCCAGGCCGAGCAATCTAAGGTGCTGCAGTCATGGACTGTGCGGCTGGTCCCGGCGGAGGTTCAAGTCCTCCCTCGGGCATGGGTGTCTGTCTCTGTGTCTGTCCTTAGGATGATTTAGGTTAAGTAAAGTGTAACCTTAGGGACTGATGACCTTAGTAGTTAAGTCCCATAAGATTTCACACACATTTGAACCTTTTTTGAACATGCATCCAGGCCAGATGCTGACAGGATCTTTGTAAATTTGACTCGAAGATGTGAACACCGTTCCTAGGTGCTTCCTGTTTACTTTTTTTTCCGGCCAGTAAATATCGCATATACAGGGTGCTTTAACATAAGACAAGTAACTATCTCGAAAATAACGCATTATAGAAAAGTTGATATTATCTGTGCTACACCTGGCCACTTCCTAACGATCCCTCCTATGTGAGCGAGGTCAACCTTGTATTTTCAAATGGGAACCCCCGCATTTGATTCCACACTTCTTTTACGATGTACGATGGTTGCCCAGAAAGTAATGCACCGCATTTCTTTTCTCAGCCGATAACAATGCTACGAATGCCAAACGTTACGTATGTATTATCGGAAGTCTCCTGAGAGAGCGGGGCAAGTTTCCGTCGCTTCCGACAGATAGCTTAGCTGCAGGAGAGTTTCAAAATGGCGTCAGTAGGTGATGTAAGTTACAAGCAACGTGTCGTCGCTGAATTTCTCACTGCAAAGAAATAAACTGTGGGGCACATTCACAAACGCTTGTGCAAAGTCTATAGACGATCTGCTGTCGACAGAAGTACAGTTAGTCGCTGGGCTCGGTGGGTGAGATCATCAGAAGGCCGTTCGGCGGAGCTCCCCGATTTACAATGGTCGGAGAGACAATCCGCGGCTGTCAGAGTCATGTTGCAGCGAGCTAATGTTGTCACTCGTCAATAAAGGATGACGTTAATAGAAGACATTTTGAAGACGACGAGGAAGTGGTTCACACAGTGAAGCACTGTCTCCACGACCAGGACAAGGATTGGTACCGACAGGGCATAAACGCCCTTGTTTCGCGCTAGAGAAAGGCCATAGAATGAATTACGTGGAAAAATAGGGTATGTGGATAAAACACCATTCTTTCGAGTGTGTAATTCTCATTATCTGCAATAAAGAATTACTGAAAAAAGAAATTTCAGCACATTACTTTTGGGCAACCGTCGTAAATGTAGACTTTAGTGTTCTAATGGTTGATACTGATATTAGAATGATACTTGAGTGTTGTAGATGTAATTGTACGGTACACTATTGGCCATTAAAATTGCTACACCAAGAAGAAATGCAGACGATAAACGGGTATCGTTGGACCAATATATTATACTACAGCTGACATATGATTACATTTTCACGCAATTTGGGTGCATAGATCCTGAGAAATCAGTACCCAGAACAACCACCTCTGGCCGTAATAGCGGCCATGATACGACTGGGCATTGAGTCAAACAGAGCTTGGATGGCGTGTACAGGTACAGCTGCCCATGCAGCTTCAACAAAATACCACAGTTCATCAAGAGTAGTGACTGGCGTATTGTGACGAGCCAGTTGCTCGGCCAACATTGAACAGACGTTTTCAATTGGTGAGAGATCTGGAGAATGTGCTGGCCAGGACAGCAGTCAAACATTTTCTTTATCCAGAAAGGCCCGTACAGGACCTGCAACATGCGGTCGTGCATTATCCTGCTGAAATGTAGGGTTTTGCAGCGATCGAATGAAGGGTAGAGCCACGGGTCGTAACACGCCTGAAATGTAACGTCCACTGTTCAAAGTGCCGTCAATACGAACAAGAGGAGACCGAGACGGGTAACCAATGGCACCCCATACCATCACGCTGGGTGATACGCCAGTATGGCGTTGACGAATACACGCTTCCAATATGCGTTCACCGCGATGTCGCCAAACACGGATCCGACCAGCATGATGCTGTAAACAGAACATGGATTCATCCGAAAAAATGACGCTTTGCCATTCGTGCACCCAGGCTCGTCGTTGAGTACACCATCGCAGGCGCTCCTGTCTGTGATGCAGCGTCAAGGATAACCGCAGCCATAGTCTCCGAGCTCATAGTCCATGCTGCTGCAAACGTCGTCGAACTGTTCGTGCAGATGCTTGTTGTCTTGCAAACGTCCCCATCTGTTTACTCAGGGATCGACACGTGGCTGCACGATCCGTTACAGCCATGCGGATAAGACGCCTATCTCGACTGCTAGTGGTACGAGGCATTGGGATCCAGCACGGCGTTCCGTATTACCCTCCTGAATCCACCGATTCCATATTCTGCAAACAGTCATTGGATCTCGACTAACGCGAGCAGCAATTTCCCGATACGATAAACCGCAATCGCGATAAGCTACAATCCGATCTTTATCAAAGTCGGAAACGTTGGTACGCATTTCTGCTCCTTACACGAGGCATCACAACAACGTTTCACCAAGCAAGGCCGGTCAACTGCTGTTTGTGTATAAGAATTCGGTTGGAAACTTTCCTCATGTCAGCACGTTGTAGGTGTCGCTACCGGCGCGAACCTTATGTGAATGCTCTGAAAAGCTAATCATTTGCATATCACAGCATCTTCTTGCTGTCGGTTAAATTTTGCGTCTGTAGCACGTCATCTTCGTGGCGTAGCAATTTTAATGGCCAGAAATGTAGATATGATATGGCTAGACATTGAAATTTCTGACAAATAAGCTGCTCGTATGGTAGTTTTCTGCTCCCTTTGTGATTGATTGTGGTGAGTTCGCAAACCATCAGAATTCTTAATTTTGATGGGCGCCTTCAAGTTGAATTTGGTGTGTGTGTGTGTGTGTGTGTGTGTGTGTGTGTGTGTGTGTGTGTGTGTGTGTGTGTGTGTGTGTGTGTCAGTTCAGCTCTCGTTCAGTACATATCCACACAGCCGCCATCCTCTAACAAAGAGGTGAAATTTTTGCCAGGGTGAACCAGATCCAGGCCCACCGGTGTGGAAAGCCAGACCCAGGGACGGAATAGACAAGGGATCTGCCATAACTCTCACGCTGCCCGCTACGCGGCTACTGGCGGTATACAAACCAAAACCATTGTAATAAGGCAAAACGCCCATGAATTGACAGTGACAGGCATACGTGCCATGGACACTCACCGAAATCAAGTATCACAATGGTGAGAGGTAATGGGTCTCATCACAATGGTGAGAGGTAACGGATCTCACGGAAATTAAGCGCCCCAATGATGAGTGGCCCGGGGCATCACTCCAATCAGGAAAGCGAGTGGGAGCAGAAATATATTACATTCACGCTAAATGTAGTTTCTAAACTTGATATGTTTAACCATATTGCACTGTACAATCAAATTTGCAACACTAAAGTAAATTTCGAACATAAACATCGACCGTTAGAGCACAAAGGTTCACATTTACATCCGAAACGAAATGCAGAATCAAATACGCCTGTTCTTAACTACTGCGGGACTACTCCCGCCGGAGGTTCGAGTCCTCCCTCGGGCATGGATGTGTGTGTGTGTTTCTTGGCTAAGTTAGTTTAAGTAGTGTGTAGGTCTGGGGACCGATGACCTCAGCAGTTTGGTCCCTTAGAAATTCATACACATTTGAACATTTTGTTCTTAACTGCAAAGAACAGGCACACTTGATATTTGTCGAACAGCGGCATGTACCACAAATGGGGACAATTATCTGGGTAAACCATACGTATTTTTTTTGCGTAGATTCCGAATATGCTATATAAACGAGGTGCTCCCATTTTAAGATAACAAGTTGCCTCGTCGCAAGCGGGTGGGTGTTTTAAGAGATGGAAATTTGTACGCTGTGGCCGAGCGGCTCTGGGCGCTTCAGTCCGGGACCGCGCTACTGCTACGGTCGCAGGTTCGAATCCTGCCTTGGGCATGGATGTGTGTGATGTCCTTAGGTTAGTTAGGTTTAACTAGTTCTAACTGTAGGGGACTGATGACCTCAGATGTTAAGTCCAATAGTGCTCAGAGCCATTTGAAACTTTTTTTTTTTTTTAAATTTTTAGCACAGACAGGTGTCCCATCTAGTAATATTAACTTTTCATCTAGAACATATGTTTCGTACGAGGTACTGTTTTAGATATATTTAGTTGCCTCATGCAAAAACAAGTACCCTGTATACAGTGTGGTCCATTGATAGCGACAGGGCCGAATATCTCACGAAATAAGCATCAAACGATAAAACTACAAAGAACGAAACTCATCTAGCTTGAAGGGGGAAACGAGATAGCGCTATGGTTGGCCCGCTAGATGGCGCTGCCATAGGTCAAACGGATATCAACTGCGTTTTTAAAAATAGGAACCCCCATTTTTTATTACATATTCGTGGTAGTACGTAAAAAAATATTAATGTTTTAGTTGGACCACCTTTATCGCTTTGTGATAGATGGCGCTGTAATAGTCACAAACATATAGGTACGTGGTATCACGTAACATTCCGCTAGTGCGGACGGTATTTGCTTCGTGATACATTACTCGTGTTAAAATGGACCGTTTACCAATTGCGGAAAAGGTCGATATCGTGCTGATGTATGGCTATTGTGTTCAAAATGCCCAACGGGCGTATGCTATGTATGCTGCTCGGTATCCTGGACGATATCATCCAAGTGTCCGGACTTTTCGCCGGATAGTTACGTTATTTAAGGAAACAGGAAGTGTTCAGCCACATGTGAAACGTCAACCACGACCTGCAACAAATGATGATCCCGAAGTAGGTGTTTTAGCTGCTGTCGCGGCTAATCCGCACATCGGTAGCAGACAAATTGCGCGAGAATCGGGAATCTCAAAAACGTCGGTGCTGAGAATGCTACATCAACATCGATTGCACCCGTACCATACTTCTATGCAGCAGGAATTGCATGGCGACGACTTTGAACGTCGTGTACAGTTCTGGCACTGGGCACAAGAGAAATTACGGGACGATGACAGATTTTTTGCACGAGTTGTATTTAGCGACGAAGCGTCATTCACGGTCTACCCGACGGGAAGCCCTCGTCACACGACATTTCCATTTTTACCAACAGCGGTAACGTAAACCGGCATAATATGCATTATTGGTCAACGGAAAATCCACAATGGCTGCGACAAGTGGAACATCAGCGACCTTGGCGGGTTAATGTATGGTGCGGCATTATGGGAGGAAGGATAATTGGTCCCTATTTTATCGATGGCAATCTAAATGGTGCAATGTATGCTGATTTCCTACGTAATGTTCTACCGATGTTACTACAAGATGTTTCACTGCGTGACGGAATGGCGATGTACTTCCAACATGATGGATGTCCGGCACATAGCTCGCGTGCGATTGAAACGGTATTGAGTAGTATATTTCATGACAGGTGGGTTAGTCGTCGAAGCACCATACCATGGCCCACACGTTCACCGGATCTGACGTCCCCGGATGTCTTTCTGTGGGAAAGTTGAAGGATATTTGCTGTCGTGATCCACCGACAAGCCGGCCAGCGTGGCCGAGCGTTTCTAGGCGCTACAGTCTGGAACCAGGCGACCGCTACGGTCGCAGGTTCGAATCCTGCCTCGGGCATGGATGTGTGCGATGTCGTTAGGTTAGTTACGTTTAAGTAGTTCTAAGTTTTAGGGGATTGATGACCTCGGTAGTTAAGTCCCATAGTGCTCAGAGCCATTTGAACCATTCCACCGACAATGCCTGGCAACATGCGTCAGCGCATTGTCAATGCATGTGCGAACATTACGGAATTCGAACTACTGGCTGTTGAGAGGAATGTCTTTACACGTATTGCCAAATGCATTGAGGTTAACAGACATCATTTTGAGCATTTATTGAATTAATGTGGTATTTACAGGTAATCACGCTGTAACAGCATGCGTTCTCAGAAATGGTAAGTTCACAAAGGTACATGTATCACATTGGAACAACCGAAATAAAATGTTCAAACGTACCTACGTTCTGTATTTTAATTTAAAAAACCTACCTGTTACCAACTGCTCATCTAAAATTGTGAGCCATATGTTTGTGACTACTACAACGCCATCTATCACAAAGCGAAAACTACACGAATATGTAATAAAAAATGGGGGTTCCTATTTTAAAAAAAAACGCAGTTGATATCCGTTTGACCTATGGCAGCGCCATCTAGCGGGCCAACCATAGCGCCATCTGGTTTCCCCCTTCTTTGTAGTATTTTCGTTTGACGCTTATTTCCTGAGATATTTGGACCACTATCGATGGACCACCCTGCATTGGTGTGCCGAACGTAAGGACAAAAGTGATTTCTACGTGGTGTATCACTGCCAAGTACAGTAACTCGATGAATCTTGGACCATACATGGAAATAATTGCTCAGTACAGTACAGGACAATTCAGAATACAGCTGATAGAAATACGCTGTGAGACGAACGGATACGACACTTCTACTCAAAGACAGTAATTACACTTAAGTCCTACGGACATTACAAATCACTATACATGCTTCTTAACAGGGCCTATAATCAACGAAGACCGTAATGCATGCTCTGCAACGTGCCCTCGCGGTGGTCACAAGGTTGGTGAGGTGTGCTTGTTGTGATAGGGCGCTGCATTCCTCCAGCAGCGCGGTTGACAACTGCTGGATGATTGGAATGGCTCTAAGTACTATGGGACTTAACATCTGAGGTCATTAGTCCCCAAGAACTTAGAACTACTTAAACCTAACTAACCTAAGGACATCATACACATCCATGCCCGAGGCAGGATTCGTACCTGCGACACTAGCAGCAGCGCGGTTCCGGACTGAATCGTCTAGAACCGCTCCGCCACAGCGGCCGGCAACTGTTGGATGCCACATGCTGCATACGGGCGTGTTGCAATCTTCCCAACGCATCCCACATGTGCTGGACGTGATTTACGTCTGGACAACGGGCATGTCAGTCCATTCGCTGAATATGCTCTCGTTTGAAGGACTCCTCCACTCCCTCATTTCAACAGGGTTGCGCATTGTCATCGATAAAAATGAAGCTAGTGCCAGGACACTTCTGAAAAGACGCACGTGTGGATGGAGTACAGTATCATAATACAGCTGATCGGTGGGTGCACCGTGTTCAAAGATTTGGTGGTCAGTATGGAAATGCAACATTACGTTTCCCCACACAATAACATCTGGACCACCAAAATTTACTTGTTCGACAATTTTCTCGGTTGCATTACGTGTTCCCATCTCTCGCTGTTCAGGTGTATGCCCAGCATGTTGGAATGTAGTCGTATAGGGAACCAAGGCGTTTTGGTGTAGGGAGGTGTTGCGTTACATCACCGCAGTTAGCTCCAAATCTTTGAACATGGTCAACATTATTGTGACACTATTCTCTTTCTCCAAGTGCGTCTTTTCAGGGGTGCATTCTGCCTTGACAATTCTTTGGATAACAATGTGCGAATGCATCGTAGAGCGCAGTTGGAGAAGCTCTTGGAAAGAGAAGATATTCCGTGAAAGAACAGGCCTGCCCTTTTCCCCGACTAAAATCCTGTGTAACACTTGTGGGATGCGGTGGGGAGGCGTGTCGCGGCACGTCCACATGCAACAATGACCGTCCAATGGCTGTCAACCACTCTGGTGGAAGAATGGAACGTCCTACCACCAGAACCCCTTCGCGATCATTTGACCAGCATAGAACCTTGTTGCAAGTAGTCCTATGCATTGCAGCCAGTGGTTCTATTAAGAACCATGCCTCGCTTTTCGTCGTGTCTAGGACCATCATCATGAATTACGATGACTTCAGTGTAGTTATTTTCTCTGAATAAAAGCTTCATTTCTATTTATCTCATTGCGTTTTTCTTTCATTTAGCTTCTGAACAATACCGTAGCAGCTCTTTCGACGTATCGTTCGAATTTCAGCGAGTTGTGTGAGTTGGCAGTGATACATAATGCTGAAGTTACTTTCGTCCTTCAGTTTTGCACACCAGTATATATTACCGGTCAAAGACTTTCCATCATCCATGAAACAGGTTCTATACTTTATTTCAATGTACAAACACGTTGTGGAAACTACACAGATCAACAAAACTAACATTTTCTCTTTCTATCATTAAGCACAATATAGTATAGTTTAGATTTTAGCCTCTTGAAAATACCCACGGGTTACGTTTAGAACCGCTGCACAAATCTTGGCATTTTGGGGATACGATTTTGTAGTGTTTCTGCGGCTTTTGTAGTCCAAAACGTCTGTAAGTTATTCCAGGGATCTTCAACATTGGATGACCTCACTTTTTTGAGCTGTCTGTACATTTCATCCCACAATGAGATTCAAGACAAGTGTCTGACTTGGCCAAATCATATTCTCCAGCTACCCATATTTCTCTTTTCTACTGATATACCACCAGTAAAATTTAGAAGCATGTTTTGGAACATTGTCCGTCTGCAGAGCAAACTCATGTCTAATAAGATAATAAAAGAAAATTTTGCGAACACGTAGACAAAGTGAATCGTGGTAGACTATATTATAATGTTACGCGGTATGCAGAAGACGTCTGACAAGAGGAAGACCTCAGACACGGTCAACTGATCCGGCTCAAATTTGGCAGGTCGCTAGTGTACAATCTAAAATGAAGGAATCTAAGATATTTTGGGTCAACACCCCCGCATTTTTGAAAAAAATCACCCCTAAAGGTTATGACGAGCAATCGACACAAAATTGGCAGGATCGATAGATAACTGTAAATAGAGCATTTTTCATCATCAGATAAGGGGTCCGAAAACGCATACTTTTCCAGAAATCTTGGTAAGAAACTTTTACAACTGCCCTTTCTGTATTCACATGGTAAACGCTTCTCGCCGATAGCACCGATAGCGCAACGGCCAAGGTAACTGACAGGGAATGGGAGAACCCGGGTTCGAATCTCGAAGAAACGTAGTGGATTTTCTTCTTTTCGTTTGTGTTTTTTCCATATCTCAATTGATAGGGACAGGAGGGTTAATAAGGTAAGTAAATCAATAAAGGATGATAATAATAAGGTAGGCAAATAAATTTCTCAAACCTCTTGGGACAGTAAACAACTAAAATGTTACTTCAGGTCACTTTACAATTGCTCTTCCAGTCACTGTTACGTGTCCTCACTTTTCTTCGAACAGTTATATGGATGGTACTTGTCATACAAACAGTCGAAACAAATTTACTCACGGCACCAAGAACATCTAATGAATGCAATCTTTCGACAGCTACACTGTTTCTTCCGAAGAGTCGGCGGAAAACACACTTGGTTTACATTTAAAAATATGTCTTTTCGGGAATTAATTTTGATGCGTACCACGCATACGATATCATTGCCTGAAAAATTGGTGCTGAAAGTTGGTTATGAATTATGCTGTGAATAGTTATTGCATCCGTGCGGTTGTGCAATTCCCGCTGGGTTTTCAGAAGCACACTGCAATTCTGAAGCGTGGAAATAAAGTTTTTAACGTGGCGATAGAAATAAACATCACACGGCTGGCACACAGGCGTGCAGTTTGGGGGTATTACTTTTACTGTGCACGTCGGCTGACCCTCGCCACCTATAAACATTGTGTCATATCTTGTAGTATTAATATGTCGACTCCAGGAATCCAATATTAGACAAAACTTGTTATCAGAAACGCATGGTTTTAACAGTCTCAAGAAATGTTCTGTAAAGCGCATTCGTCAGTTACCCGAATTTGGAGCAAGTAATGTAAACATTTTTCAACGAGTCGGTTAAACGATTGACATCTTCTATAACCCGAGGACCCAATGTAACATTCGCTTCCTGTAAACAAAGGGAAACCTTAGGCAACACTTTTCCAGAGGCTGTGATGGCATATTGCGACGTGTACGAAAGTGTTAGTTTGTTTTTACTACTAACTGCGACAAGGGTTCGTTTTTCTCCCTTATGCGATAACGTCCGTCGAATGTTCACCCGATAGTTACTGGCTTCCTGTTTGATCGGTGTTGATCACGATTAAAACCGGTCATAAGTGCCACCGTTTGCGTGCTGAAAAGTGCCTCCACTTTCTGTATATCTTCTATATTTTGTACTTCCTTATGAGAGACGTATTTAGTGATGTGCCGTTGACGGATTTTATGTTCCGATTTGAAATTTCTTGCCCAACATAATGATGCAGCAAACATAAAATCCTTGTTGGCCGCATATTGAAGCGCTGTACCTGCAGCCCACTCCTGAAGTATTCTCGTTGTTTCATTCTCGTTACGACAACGACATTCGACAACTCGGTCGTATGTCCACTTATTTATCGCCTGGTATTTGTCGTATCTTGTCCCTCCTTTAACGATATCATTCTCCCACAATTTTAGTTCCTTCTTCCTCTTCAGGGCTGTTGTTGCTCCTTTCTTTTGCAGTGTTTGTAAATTCCCATTTGGATGATTCCTGGCTAGCGCTACCTCCATTACTTTTACTTCAAGGGGTACAGCACCGTAGTTCAATCGTTTAGTAACCAGATCGTAATACTCATCGGGAACAGATGAAGCATATATTCCCAGTGACACGGAGACTTCCAAAGTATTATGACCATTTTGCGATTCACTAGTCGGGATATCTTCCACTGAATCACCTTCTGCTTCGTCTTCATGGTACAGTATTTCAGTATAAACAACAGTCATTTCGTTCGTCAGCTCTAAAAATCGCTCGACGATAGCCGCTTCTATCAATCTGAAACGCCGAGAAACAGAACTGCCCGCTTCCGGTAGTGTACTCATAATGTATCTGTCTTGCAACACTTTTACAAACCAAAACACAGTGTCGGTAACTTCCCGCTTGCCATCGTCTGTGACAGGCTCCCAACTATATATTACAGCGCTAGTCGAAGGGTGTACATCCTCCATTGTTCCGATTATGCACCTGAAAGATATGACACAACAAACAGTAACTAGTTTCTAGGGCATAAACAGACGAGCTAATTACTATAAACGACATACTGTATTCGTCATATGTTACTTACGGAAGAACACTGTATTGGCTGGCTCTGAGCACTATGCGGCTTAACTTCTGAGGTCATCAGTCGCCTAGAACTTAGAACTAATTAAACCTAACTAACCTAAGGAGGCAGGATTCGAACCTGCGACCGTAGCGGTCGCTCGGTTCCAGACTGTAGCGCCTAGAACCGCTCGGCCACTCCGGCCGGCTACTGTATTCATTCACAAAACGAATTTCATTCGGCGCATTAACGTGGAAAAATCACAACATTTATCCGCGAGGTTCGCAGCAGCCTAATGATGGAAAACAACTCTTTCCTATTGACTTCTATAAGACTCGTGCTGGACACCTTCACTCTTCCAGGTTCACAACGGAGAGGCAACCGTGACAACATAACTCTCCCCGCGTGCATTCTGTCCAGTGCCTCGCTGTAAACAAGCGTCGCGCGGTTGGCTATCTGTGATCCCTCGTGAAGAATTTGCAGCACTCTTACTCGGAGTTGTTTTCATGTGACAAGGCTTAAAAGTTTAATACTCACGGCGTTTCGAACATTAGTTTGCTTACCTTATTATCATTCCTTATTGATTTAATTACCTTATTAACCCTCCTATGCCTATCACTTGAGATATGGAAAATACAAACGAAAAGAATAACATCCATTAGATTTCTTCGAGATTCGAACCCGGGTTTTCCGATTCCCAGCGAATTACCTTGGCCGTTGCGCAATTTTTTTTTAGTCTCATTTTGTTCGTTTTCGTTTGTTGTATCTGCTCGGAGCGGACGTCATAAGACACCCGTTTAAGTTCGTCGTTTATCCATTAACTCAGTTTTTTCATTACAGAGGGCAGCTAACCCTCTGACCGAACGCGCTGAGTTACCATGCCGATGCTGCCGGCGAAAAGCGTTTACCATGTGCGTACAGAAGCAGCAGTTGTAAAAGTTTCTTTCCTCGTTTGCGTTTGCGGACCCCATACCTGATGATGAAAAATGCTCTATTTACAATTATCTATCGATCCCTCCAATTTTGAGTCGAGTGCCGGTCATAACCTTTAGGGGTGATTTTCTCAAAATTGCGGGGGTGTTGACCCAAAATATCTTAGTCATTCGTTTTAGGTTGTACACAAGCTACCTGCCAAATCTGAGCCGAATCGCTTGTCCGTGTCTGAGGCCTTCCCCTTGCCAGAAGGCTATCGGAGAAAGGGGCTCTGCAACAGGAGAAAGACCTATACTTGAAGTGCAGAAAAAATAGAAGAAGAGAAAGAAATACACCATTTCAATAAAAATGTGCTTCCGTGAAAGTGAGCATTTCTTCATTTTCGAATCCTCTGAGGTCTGTACGGAAGATCCCTCTTTGAACGCTGCGTCGGTGATTTAAGAAAATCTCACAAAATTTAAATCCGCATCGTTGAGTCCGTATGTGAAGCCCGCTCTTTCCCATTACAAGGCTACGGTCTAAACTGGGGTTAACGATGATGACAGTGCAGAAGGCATCACGATATCATATCTGCCATGAAAAACTTGCTAATAATCGTGCTGAGTTTTGGTGGATACTGCACTCAGCACACGTAGTGGACAATGTGTTTGTATCTTGTGCAATCCTGAGGGAACCTATTCCTCAGTTCATTCGTTCGTTCATCGCTCAACATGAACTTCGCTTTGTCTTTGCGGCTGTAAATAAGCCATATTCAACATCGTTAGCCTGAATGTGACATTGAATCTGAGTTAGACAACCCCAAGGGATTAATGTTCTCGGGACACATGTTGGGAGAGGCAAATGGCCGTTGTGGTGAATTAAACCTCCTAGTTCCGCAGCTTGGGCGATACATTTGTGCTGTGGAAACACGGCCAAATGAACTATGAGCTCTTCACACCTGATTAATGGTAACCTAAAGATTCACTTTGCCATGGGTAGGAGGTAAACGGCGGACTATATTTCTTGGACGTGCCAGGTTTCGAGGGAGTAGATAATAGCTTGGGACACAAGGTGTAATGAAAGTTCTCACAAACACAAAATCTTTAGCATAATAGTGAAAATGATTTTACAACATTACGCGAATCCACACTCGTAAAACGTTTATGCTAACTGACTCTGGCAGCGATTGCCAACTTGCATTCCAGACGTTATTTTCATCAGTAACATCCGTGGCAGAAACGTCGGAGCGTTGAAACGTTAACGGACAGCGCAAGGAAAATGTGTGCAGCGCAGTAACCTGAGGAGTAAATAAAATGTATCACCAGCACGTTGTTAGAGAAGGTACATGAAGTTATGGTCGTCGCGGTGAGGTCACAGACTCTTACATTTGATTCCAGTCTACAGGGTTCTTTTCTCGGATAGTCGGCATTCTGAATAATTTGGTGCGACCCGCCATGAATCCTCTGCTGTGCCAAACTCTTTATCTCACAGCAATGCTTGCACCAAACGTAATCCATTATTCGCTGGATGAATTCCAATCTTTGACTTAACCTACAGTTTTGGCCCTCTGCAACTCCCCCAGGTACCACGTCTTAACGCATGTCCGTCAATCCATTGCCTTCTTCCTGTCGATGTTTCCCACATATACCCATCCTCACCGTTTCTACGGATAACCTCCTCATTTCTTATATCATAAGCCCACCTATTTCCAAGCATCCTTCAAAGTTTTATTAACCTTCACTAGAGAGGTCACTGCCTGTATACGAAAGATCTTCGATATCGGCATATTAGTGTAGTACACGAAACCAACGAGTATGATGCAGGATGTTTAAGGTGAGCAAGATTGTTCTCCAATTGCTAGGAAAAGATGAGGCATACAAAACACCGTGTAGTTGTGAGCTACATAGAAACCTGCAGAAAAATGAGTAATGAAGTGTAAAGGTAACTGTGTAAAGCCGCGCGGGATTAGCCGAGCGGTCTCAGGCGCTGCAGTCATGGACTGTGCGGCTGGTCCCGGCGGAGGTTCGAGTCCTCCCTCGGGCATGGGTGTGTGTGTTTGTCCTTAGGATAATTAAGGCTAAGTAGCGTGTAAGCTTAGGGACTGATGACCTTAGCAGTTAAGTCCCATAAGATTAAAAAAAATGGGAAAGAAAGAAACCTGTGTAAAGGGGGAAAACAGGAAGTTTATTAGTAGCTTCTTGATTTCTGGAAACCTCACAACTCAAACGGTCCCTGGCAGCCTCGAGCCGACTCTGTGACAGGCTCTGCTGAGGTCCACTAGAAACTGGAAAACATGATGATAATTTCAGCTTGGGAGAGGAAGGCGTCAGTCTCAATGGTATCCAGCTCCCAATACTGAAGCAGTAGTGCACCTATCTTCTGCTGGGGTATGGCAGAGGTAGTGTACAACAACCACCGATAAGGGCCAACAGCGCTTGAGTTCTCAAACTGTCATGTATCTTGCAAGAAATTTCATTTCAGTCAACGTCGAGCCAATATGTGTAACGATTCAACGCCATGACAACATATCCCCCTCCCCACCCCTTCCTCATTCACCCATGGAAATGCCCACTGCACGCGAGAACAAATCGGAAAGTTTACCAAAGAAATGTTTCGAGCGCGACGATCCAAATTTACATTTATATAACAAGTAAAGTGACCTATGTATGATATAAATTATAACAGGTACAAGCATTTACAAGAAATAATTCCTACAACCACGACACATCAATTCGGTCTTCAGTGAAGGCGTGGTTCAAATAGCACTTAGCACTATGGGACTTTGAACATATGAGATCATCAGGACATCACACGCATCCATGCCCGAGGCAGGATTCGAACCTGCGACCGTAGCAGCAGCGCGGTTCCGGATTGAAGCGCCTAGAACCGCACGGCCACAGCTGCCGGCAGTAAAGGCATATCTGATATGGTAAGTCATACATTTTTATAGCAATATCGATGTATAAAAGTGAATGTCCCGCGTGACTGACTCACTGACTCGTCATCGCCCAGTCCAAACCACTAAGGACAGAAACTTGAAATTTGCAGAGCGTGTTGATATTTTACCGTAGGTGTCGTTTAAGAAGCTGTTTATCGAAATAGCACCCCTAAGAAAGTGAAATAGGGATGACATACTTTTGGAAAATACGTCACTCTTACGGCATTTTGAAGCTAGATCTACGGAAACTGGTATTTGGTTTATAGGTCAAAAAGAAAGTAATAAGTTTTTGTTTCAGCATTTTTAAAATTTAACCCTTGTGGGAGTGAAATACTGGATGATTTTTTTACATATATCTTTGATTAAAAATACCAAAGTATTTTTAAAGTTACGTCTATGAAAATTGGCATTTGAGTTTTAGATTAGAATTTAAAAAAATATACACATTTAAATCTTCTTGGTTACACAACCGCTAAAAGGGTGAAATAGGACCAGACTGATTCACTGACTAATTACTGCCAAGCCCAAACCACTAAGGATAGAAATTTAAAATTTGGAGACGGCGTGAATCTTACACTGTAGGCATCGTTTAAGAAAGGATTGTTCGAAATTCCCCTCCAAAGGGTGTGAATCAGGTGACGAAGAGCTTTTTGGAAGTATGTCACTATTTCAATATATTAAAAAAATTTAGAAGCTAAATCTATGAAACCGGTATTTCACTTTTCTGTTAGATATAAGGAAATATCCGTTAGGGGATGTAAGTTTCTATGGAAATATAACCACAAGAACGCAAAAGGAATGATTACGAAAAACATGTACTCCAGCTCCTGAATCTCTGTTTGGTCGGAAATACAGTTGGAAAAACCATGCTTCTATGGCCTTAATTAGCGTGAAAAATTTAAGTATTGCAATTTGTGGACAACGTAAAAATTCCACTGAACAAAAAAAAAAAAAGATACAAAAATATCTGTGCAGCCCATAAAGTCATTGCGAACTAGTCGCTTGTAAGTCTTAAGTTGTTGCGTGCAATATGTACTGTTGTAGTCCTTTTCCCACTCATTGCGACCTGCTGCTCCAACTTAAAAGATTACATCAACTGATAACCCTGTTTCATGGAAGTTGTCATTTCTTTCATTTTAGCAAGGACAGGCCCTTCCTCCATTAGAAATATAGAAAAAATCTGATCTTTTTCACGACGTCAAATATCTTTCATCACACATATGCAATCCATTGGTGAAGTCAAGTGAAACCTGCCTGTCATTTACCACATGATAATTCTGACACTGGGCATTTAATTATGAATCTTTCAAAGTTTTAATAAGCTATACACTTCCGTTGCACTTAATTTCGTTGTCATTGTCCCGTTGCTTTCATAAGTAAGCAGACCATGAATGTAGACTTAATACTACGAAAGCGGTTTAACACTGCAGTTATGGGAAAGTAATACTGTTCTTAAGGCCTTTTAGAACATAAAACACAGACGAAAAATTGTATTTCACATCTAGAGTTACCTCACGAATAGCATCATTCGACCTAGAGAACGCTGATCTGCATGCTGTCCTCTACAGAACAGGAAACGTACCTGCAACAAAAGAAAACGCAGTTAGATGTAAAATATCCGTGTACATTCATCAACACGCTTTATATTTTCCATTTCGTACCTGTTCTTTCCATTGCTTTGAAGCTCTTTTTACTCACGTCGTACACCTGAGCTCTTACATATAAAATATATTTGTTTCGATATATCATAGCCGATGTATCTCCCTTTAAGTCAGTTCTTTTCTTTTTCTTTATTCTTCGTACGGATTTTGATCTCTCTCTTTTCTAGTCGGGATTCTATCACTTGTGCATACATCAGTAAAGATTTTCGTTGGTGTCAAATGGCTTGACAGGTGTGTCATACGTTATGTGCCGACTCATTACGAAGTAGTAGTTTTATGTACATAACACTTTTGTTCTGTTTAATGTAGCCTAATGATGATGTAGGCGGTCTTACAAGCACAGAGAAGATTTTGTGTCTTATCAACCAGAGCTCTGCAATATGGAGCATTGCCCGATTTAACACGAAGCCCATGTCGGCTCCTTCACTGTCCCTCCAGTGGATAGCATGTCATTATTAACAAAACTCATTAATAATATTTTCTTGTCATGCCTCATATTTACGCGAATTTTAATAGAGAGAAGCTAAGGCTGGGAACATGCAAATTTTCGCCATTTTCTCCCTTGTTTACCCATCTTAGGGAACACTCGTCTACGACACAGTGATGATAGCACATTATATCTGTTAGGAATAATGAACAGCACTGTGTGAATGGAATAGATGGACTTGAGTTAGATATTTCCTGCCAGTCACAAAGAACGTCAGGAGAAAAAATAATTAAATGTTGACGTTCAGCACTCAGCTGTTTGAAAACCTGCTGGATACTTCAATGAAAAGGTAATGCCGACTAGATAATAATTACTTCTACTTCAAAGAGCGAAATTATGTCTTACTTATGCACCGTGGAACATAGCCCCTTTAACTGGAACCCACATCCGCTACTTCACTATCCGACCACTTGATAGTATATCATTATTTACAAAAACGTTACTGGATGTTATTTGTTTTTACAGTGAACAGTCTTAAACTAAGTGTTTTAATTTGAAGTCCTGACAATTCTAATATTGTTTCAGTTCCTAGTTCTACTTTTTATTAGATCTAGGAATTCATTACCAGGATTTCCACACACAAAAATCGAGAAAAGATACCGCCAGTGGGTTAGTCCCCTTAGGGCTTGGTAAAGTGGGGAAATCAACCACATCCGGGAATATCACAAACCCTTAGCGCCTCTTTTCTTCTTTTGAGTGTGCAAGCGAGATGAAATGTGTTTTTTCGTACACTCTTATTGTTTTTATATCACATTTCGTCGCAAATTCATGTTTCCAGGCTGACCGCAAACCACCAACTCATATGACACAACGTTCACACAAAATACCTTTCCGGGAAAGATATTAATGTGTCGAGCAGGGAAAGCTAAAATGTTACCTTACTGAGGAAAGTTACGAACATATTTACTTGTGTTTTGTTTGTTGTTATTGATAACATGATTAATAAACAACACTTTGTTAAATGTGCTTATGGCAAAGCGATTCACCTAAACCTTTCAATGTGCATATTTTCTACGGTAGAAGTGTACTTAGTACACAGAATGCAAAGTAGAAAATTAGATTACGTGAGACGAAGCACAGACTCGTCCTCTTCAAAAGAATAAATGCATTCAACTAAAGCGATTTTGATAAATAGTCAAAAATCTGCACTGACGAGTCAAAACGGTTTAAACATTTGTTTAATAGCATTGGCCAATCTTTGGAACGCAATGCAGTAGCCATTTCGCACGGTATAGACTAAGCACAGGTCATACAGCTCTCATAATTTTCGTATGAGGTCTCAGAGCTGACACCTGATAGGCTTCTAGATGTGCTCCATCGGGAGAATTTGGTGGACAACGCAGCAACATGAATTCACTATCACGGACCTCAAACCACCTTGTGACACGAACTGTTACGCTCCTGGAAGATCCCACTGACATCAGGGAAGATATCAAGTATGTGGAAATGCAAATGGTAAGGAATATAGTTCAAAATCGCAGCAGTCATGGTACCTTCGATTATTACCATGGGTCCCAAATAAGCACAGATGAATGACCCCCATAGCATAATACTGTCTTCTACACCATGCACCTCTGGCACCTTGATTTGTTTCGAGCAGCTGTTCATTTGAATGAAGCCGTATTGAGACTCGAACATCGGCATGGTGTAACAGGAAATGTGACCGTTCGACCAAACAATACGTTTCCATTGATCAACATTCCGATCTCGGTGATCCAGTGCCCACTGTAATCGTAGCTGACTCAACAGTTAGGTGTATGGGAAGGAGAGACAGCATTGGTCGTATTTTTTTGTTTTATTAGCCGCAAAATCGATTTTCGGTCAATTAGTGACCATCTTCAGTGCTGTAATATACAATTTAAATCGGTAGGCACTAAATTGTATGTTACAGCACTGAAGATGGTCACTAAGTGACCGAAAATCGATTTTGCTGTTAAAAAAATACGACCAATGCTGTCTCTCCTTCCAAGTATACCCATTATCTGGTCGTGGTGCACGGGACACTCCATGGAGTCGCCAATCAATAAAAGTTAGATGTCTGCAGGGATACTCTGCTGGGGAGCGCCATTCCCAACTATGTGCACTCAGGTATATGGTCCGATAAACCAGTGCCTGTACCTGCCTTTTACACTGTTGACAAAACTGCCACAGATACCACCTATCCAGCTTCAGACTGCGGGCAACCGTCCGACCTCCATATAGTGTGATGCGCCGTAGACGTCAACACCCCGTTCCACAGATGCTCACGAAAGCATCACGGGAACTGCCGACCCATTTCACAGTTTCCGAGATGATCATTCCCAGACGCCGGACCACAACTATCTTCCACATGTCAAAGCCTCTAATATCAGAAACTTTTCGCATTTGCGGCTTTTATCGTCTCTAGATTGCTTACTCATCAGACTTTGCTCCATATGTACACATGTGATCATCTTTCATGAGCATTCACTATGTGGCAGCAAATATTTCAACTTTCTAATACAGCGTCATCCAGCAATGCTATACGAAATCCTGACTATGGAAAGGAGGAACACATGGTTACGCCATGATATAATCTCAGTTCATACCGGGAGTTTCTATAGCCTGTCCTGACCGAATGTTTACTAGATGCTAGAAGGGACGAAGAGAAACAGCAAGCTGTACTGCCCAGTCCATCTCTCTGACACAAATAGACTTTTTGCCACTGCGAGTAACTGAGGGGCGACATTTTCTAGGAAAATTCCGGTTCTGACCAGTCTCTTCAGACTTTACTTCTCAATTCAAATATCACATGTAGCGTTTGTTGCATACCAGGCTGGAGAGATGTAGTACAGCTAACAGCCATCATTTTAAACTCAGCCGGCGTAGCACATATATGGCTACTGTAGATACAGTTAACGTGCTGAAAGACAAGGCTCGTAGTTATACTGCATTGTCACATTTTTGCACTAGAACTGAGTAAACGTAGACCAAGTGCTTCAGATGACCTGTCCTGTTTTCTCAGTTTCTATTTGACAACATTTATCCACACCAAACATGTTTCCCACAGTTATTGAATCCCTGTATAGATAAACTCTGAGGTCCCTTGTGTGTACCTCTGTTTTGTAAAAACTACACATCAGCTTCTCATTCCGTTGATATGTATCTCAGGTGCTACATTTGCATAAATTACCTTATGTGTTGGTTAGGACATGGTCACACTTAGAACTTACTTTTAATAACAACCGGTTTCAATACCGCGTCCAGATTTTTACTGCTGCTATTGGAAAATAAGTGCATTGCCTATGACCTCTGATAACTGCGCAGTCCGTACACTTTGTTTGTTCTGCGGACGACCGTTAGAAAGAGAGAGATTGGAGGGGATAAGGACAGAGAAAGATATTTGTGCCCAGAGAGAACAGTTTGTATGCTCCGCGGATGAATATTAGAAAGAGAGAGGTTCGATGGGGTAGTAACATAGAGACAGACAGAGAAAGAGAGGAAGCCGACCGTGGTGGACGAGCAGCTCTAGTCGCTACAGTCTCGAACCGAGCGACCGCTACGCTCGCAGGTTCGATCCTGCCTCGGACATGGATGTGTGTGATGTCCTTACGTTAGTTAGGTTCAAGTAGTTCTACGTTCTAGGGGAATGATGACCTCAGAAGTTATGGCCCATAGTGCTCAGAGCCATTTGAACCATTTTGTGGCCCATCGCTCGTTCGCCTACTATAACACCACATTCAAACTCACCTAAATCTTGATAACCTGCCATTATAGCAGCCATCTGAACACAAGAGAGAAAGAAATGAGAGGGAGAGTGACTGATCTTTATTCTCAGATGTATACTGGCTCGTCCAGGAATGCACCTAAACATCGCGTAGAAAATATCATCTTATGTCAATCGGCGGCCAGTCAGGCTGACGGCTGTCAAATCTGGCGAACAGCCACTGCTAGAATAACACCTTGCGCTGGAAATGGCCATAAACATTGGTTCGGACCGTTCAAAAAGGAACAATCTATGTGACAGCAGCAATAAAACGGCCAGCCGTTGCCGACGGGGAGTAACGTGGAGGGGACAGCACAGCTGCTTCCGTACACTGTGTATGGACCTAGAGCTCTAGACGGCCACACATCCCCGCTGTCGAGCACTGGTTACCATCCTGGCTACCCAATTTTTACCAGAAGTCATGGTGCTCGGTCTACAACACCCGGCGAGATTTCTCTTCCACCGTTTGAAGGTCCGCCTCCGGTGATGCTTCGTTCTGAGGTGTAATATCCCACTCCATTCAGTGTGGAACAAAGCTAAACGTCTAGCAAAATAAGTGCACTCTAACTGGTATACACCAAGGAGCAATATATGACAGTGAAAAATGTAAATCAGTATACCTGGGGATGACAGGTAGGAACTTCAAAACTAGATATAAAGAACGTACAAGAAGTTGGCAATTTGAAAATAGACGTTCTACCTTCGCCAAACACCTGATAAAACATGGACAGGAGCCATTTAACATGGAACATGAAACGACAAGTATTAGAATGAACAACCGCTAGAAAAAGCTTCTGACATTACAAGAAACCTTTCACATACAAAGAGCCTTTACAATTGAAAGAAGGTACTCAATGACCAAATCCATATAAGCAATAATTAATAACTTTCTGATTATGTTAGCCACTAAAACAATAACAAACAGAGATCCGAAACATAAACAGAATAACAATCAATGAATCTCCCTCCCTCCCCCTCTGCCACTATTCTCTCTTTCTCTCGCTCACACACACACACACACACACACACACACACATGTCTATTTGAAAAAGAAAATACCACTGTCTCAAAGAACGACACATTCACACACAACAAAAAACACACACATAAAATAAATGAAAATATGAAACCACACACACAAAAGACGAAAGGTAAACACACAGCGACAGTTGACAACATTCCACACCAAAAATACACAGAGGTTGAACACAACATGTAAACTTCAAGTGATGTATGCGATGTGTTGAGTCAAATGTGGGTGAAAGAACGCCGGAAATCGGCCAACTAGAGCATGGAGACTAATTAACACATCTCCAGGGCCACACATATGGGCTAACAGTGCTGGAAATCGTAAGTAAACCGAACGATAATTTCACATCACTAAATTTGTGCTATAAAAGATAAGTCTCACTTAAGGAACAGGAGAAAAACATGACGAAATGCAACATACGAACATTTAGCTACCACATAATACATTTATTAGATGTATAAAAATAAGCTTGTATTACAGGCCACTGAAGATGCCTCACAAATACAAGAAGTGGAACGTTTGTGGCAATAAACAAACTCCCCGCAATTAGTTGCATAGACGGGACACACCTCCACGAAATAAGTTCTACTTATCTTTCTCCGTCGCTCACTGCTCGTAGTCTAAGATCAGGTTTCTTTTGTAATGGCAAATACATTGCGTTTCTTCTCTAATGACTGAAAAACATTTCTTCGCCGTTTCCTTCATTTCTTAACATCATATCTGCTATACACGACACAGCTTCTACACACAAGTTAGACAAATGACAAACTTCTTCAGACTAGTGGCAGGGCATCCATACTATCAGGTAGGAAATTAGTAACAGATTGACACGTCAGAAGCTAAAGACAGGCTGACAAATTGGTTATAACGCCAATATTTATAATCTCCCACCTCCCACGAGAATTTTTTCGAGATAGAAATGTTTAATTTCAATAATTTTATAATCAGGACATTACATTGGAAAAAAGAATACATTTTTAGCAACCTGAGAATAAAGTATACAGGGTTATAGTTTTCGTTACTCAAATCATTCACCTTTACAAAATAATATTTTAGAATGTGAAGGATTTTATTAATAACTTTTCAAAGAAATCAGTTTTTGGAAAGGAAACTTGTTCGTTCAAATACGGATGGGAGGAGCTTTCTTTTAAAGTATATCAAGGCTAATACAACCAACTTTCGTTTGTGTAGAAATGTTAGGCAATAAATACTTTGTAGGTACCTCAATTTTATCATAGTTCTTTAAATGAAATATTTTAATAAAAGTAATTACACTGTTACGCTCAGGAGACTGTTAATAAACACTGAGTAACAATATTTAATGTGAAACATATTCCGTAAAACTTCGATAAATTCTGGAACATGGTGTTCACACATTACGTATCCATAATTCCTTTCTTTACTTTAAAATAAACGATGTGATTCCTACTTCATATTAAACATACATGTTGTACTTGAAAACGCTTTTGTTAGGAACAAGGCATGTGGAGTGAAATTACTACCTAAATGTGGTCACATGTACCACACAATTCAAAAATATGTTGGTATCGAGAGCTTTTATAAACGCTGATATCGACTATTACAGTAATGAAACTTAACATACTTCCCACGTTTGCTTCACAGGGTACACCAGTTTGTCACATGAGTAGGAATGGTAACCCACGAACAGTTATGCGAGAAAACGACGTACGGTCTACCCACATACTTCGTCGAGGTTAGTAAGAGCTCTTGGATGTAAGTTGCACAACAAACGACTGCACCGTCGTGGTAAGAGTAAGGAAGACACCCTGCGTCTCTTATCACTAATTCCTCACTACGTCGCTTGATGCTAACTCAGACAGTTGTAAGCTTACATATACTAATACTGAATCAACACCATCACTATCTTAAGCCAATCTAAAAAAGATGTTCAAATGTGTGTGAAATCTTATAGGACTTAACTGCTAAGGTCATCAGTCCCTAAGCTTACATACTACTTAACCTAAATTATCCTAAGGACAAACACATACACCCATGCCCGAGGGAGGACTCGAACCTCCGCCAGGACCAGCCGCACAGTCCATGCCTGCAGCGCCCCAGACCACTCGGCAAATCCCGCGCGTCCTTATGCCAATCTAACACCAGCTGCCACAAGACAAGGGAGTTCCTGGGTTTTAATAGAGACGTTATCGATAAGCTTCACACGCCAGGGGCATACAAGCTGAACCGCGATTGCGGTCTGGTCAGCAGTGCTGAGACAAAATGGCCTACCAATACGAGCACAGAGTACTAGCAATACACACGGCTTGATCAACGTACTAAATTGACAGTGGCAGAAGATGAAAATAATTTGAACAAGCCTTTGCAGCCACTAACCACTAAGAGAAAATGCAGAGGCCCTCGGGTTAGGAAAGAGCCCGTCCAACACAAAACGTGTTGAGGGTTGCAGACTAACGCCGCCTTGGTTGGCAACTATTGCAGCACAGGGGCCCAGTCGCACTGCAAGAAGTCAGGACCACACTGCATGCAAAACGATGCGCTGACAGATCTCAGTTGCCACTGGCTAATACGTAAGCAGCGCTAAGTCACGATGGCAGTTACTGGAATCAAATATGTGACGGCAGTAACCATCTGATGTCCCTCCAGTTACCCAATATACAGCTCTCATAATGTCACTACGCTGTAGCGACCCAGTTACGTACGGCTGTTATTTCCATCCAACATATTAATTTCAAATGTAAATGAGAGGATAATGAATTTTAAGCTATTCATGAGTGATGGTGCGACAAATTGGGTAAAATTATTACTATTATTATTATTACTATTATTATTATTACTATTATTATTATTATCATTAGGTTACCTTCCATTCGGAAAGTGGATGCACTCAGTGACTATATGTGACTTATAAATTATAGAGTGCAGCAAATTTTTAGATTTTATTATGCAAATCCAGATTTCTGTTAGTAACTAGCCATTCTCAATGCGCTATTTTTTATTCTCCATGCATGTAAGTCCCTGTTGTTCGGGCATCAGTCACAGTTATTTAAATATTATTATTATTATTATTATCTAATATTTTTACAGGCCAACCAAGCAGTACGTCAAACCAACTATTTATTTTCAATAAAAATTTTATGGGTTTGTGACCGCATTGTCAGTATATATAAAACTACCAACGTTTCGGTCCCTGTTCTTTCTTTAGGGTGGTTTTGCTGCTTTTACTGCTGAATGGGGAAACTTTGTTTTTTATATACCTGCAGACATGGCTGTTATCTAAATGTTAGAAGTCTTTATTTGTTTTACTATTTCTTTGCATTGGTGGAAGCCCGACGTTTTGGTTGGTGTTTGTATTACTGCTTGTGATTAGTGGAAATCGGCGAATGGATGTGGCGTTCTTTTCCTCCTTTCTAATGCCGGCGGAGGCGCGCCAATACTCTATGCACCTGTGGCCGCTGAGGTCTCCCGTGCGCCTGTATGCGTTACTTGTGCCGCGTTCTCTGCCTCTCGAAATGTCCTGAATCAAACTTTTTAAACTTAGGATCTAATAATATCAAAAGCATATTAACAGTTAATGTGTTAAGTGGTTTCACTTCTTCAATGACTGATTTAATGGAGGAATCCAGAACACTTCGTCCTTCATTAGTTGTTAAGGTGCTTTAAAAGTGTGAAAACTTTGCAACAATACCTCGTATTAGAGGTAAAATTACAGGAGCAGTGATGTATAACTTCCCTGAGATTGTTGTTCTTGCTACTTCAAAAGGTTAAAAAATAGCTAACATCTCATGTTGCAGCTAAGTAATTTTCTGCTGTGGGGATAGGCAGTGCGTTTGAACTGTCATTGATCGCAATCTCAAGCTCACTTCGTACTTCCAAAATTCTTTTGAGAGTGTGGCATGAGCTGTTACATCCAGTCGGCAACTCTTGTATCAGTCTCAGTTCTTTTTTGTTTGCTGTTTTTTGAACATTGCGCAGTTTGTCACTGGCCAGTGTAGAGTTATGAAAGAAAGTCACAATAGCCTTTGTTTTCTATAAAGTTTTGGGAAATATTTCTGCTTTGAAACAATCTTTCGCTGTTAAGATGGTGGAGTGGTAAAAACAGAGTGAATGTCGAATCCTTAAGATTTAGACAGCTTTTTCGTAACTGCAGTGTTGTCTGTAACCACTTCCACTTTCTTATCACGGATATTATATTCTAGTAATATTTGACTTGTGACCTGAAACATGGAATGTTAAAGTAACCTACTAGTATGTCCGAAATAATTGTCAGTAATATGGTAAAGAAATTTCTTCTTTTCAACGTCTTGTCATCTGAAAAATTCCTTTCCTGCACCAAAAAATAATTCTCATAAAAATTGGGCCAATATATTACTTGTCGATGTTGCGTTGAGTTTCAGCGTCTTAGAAGCACAGGGAAAGAAGTAAGAGGAAGAGGAAGGAGAAGAGGGAGGCACCATAAGGAATATGAATGCGAGAGGGGAGATGTTTACTGCTCTGTCACGAAATACTGCTACCTTAAGTGTGCTTGCTTGCTGATGAACTGCAGTAGATACGGTATAGACTGAACATGGGAATAATAAGATTGAAACTGCGATGAAGAGATCAAGGGTGGCTACTTCACTCATAATGTTTTTTCTCAGTTGAGTAGACACTCAGTTCAAAACAAAAGAGCCATCGCTCTACTGTAGTGCTACAGCTGCTACATCGCTGAGATCGGCAGCACTTGTGATGTTAGTGCAGTCGACATAAAGTGAGCAGCTTGATGAAATTTTGTGAGATTTTTCGCCTTTCGCCGGGGAAGCAGCACGGAGTGCTATAAAGAGCACAATACGGTATTAACTAAGGATAAGGAAAGGTGCGGCGAGAGACAGCAGTGCTGGCACCTTCACTCATCATACCGATTGCTATAATATATCCACGCCGCTCAAAGTCTGCGCTTGACAGAACCTGATAGATAGCGTTTCGTCGGCTTCACTGCAGCGGCGATAAAACATCTTGCATTGCACAACAGCTGATGGTTTCCCATCACCACTGTAAAGATCCGATTCGGTTAGTGACATGGCCCCACAGGCGTTGGCTGGGAAAGATACCGGGAAAAACATCAATGGAGTCAATGCTTTGAATACGTGTAAGTAGTAAGGGGTACGGGCAAGCACCGTTTCTCTAATAAAAGCCTTTATTTACCTTTAAAATTTTACAACTTGATTAACTTGATATTAAAATAGCAAGGGAACATTCGTCATCATGAACAACAAGATCCTCAATACAGTTTGTTAATGAACGTTCCTTAAGTATTTTAACAGATGAAACAGCAGCTCTCACAATCAATTGCCAATGCTTAAAACTCTAAATCCCTTTCCAAGCAACGAAAAAAATACAAATTACATAATGCAATGTTAAATAACATATTCTAACGCCAAATGGCAATCCCAAAATTTTCGTAGATATGACCTGTGATCTCTAAAGGCAATAAAATATTGATCACAAAATTTTAAATTAAAACAACTTAAATGCAATGAAGTCTGATTACTATCAACGTATACCAAATTCCGTAGCCTCTAAGATGCGCATCGTATCACAAAATATTTTCCACTCTTTTAAACACTTTACATCATAAACATCCTTACATTAGATGCATACTATCGCCAACGATTTATGACAAATAATTAAACATAAATGCTATAATTAACCAAATATGTAAAAATTTTCCTTTCAAAATCAAAAAAACACAAATCAACTCGTAAGCTCAGTGCTTACATCCGTTAAAAATATACAATACATATCTTTTGATTTCGTAGTGTTCATGCGCTGTTGTGCGTTGTGCTGTCCTTCAGAATCACGTGCGGCACGGGAAATAATTTCAACGATGGATGAAACATTAAGAGGGCGCAACCAACTTACACAACTTGCCTACTAGGATCATACGTCGACGTGGATGCGGCTCCCAAATCTTAAATCGGGCGAGGGGTAGATACGGTACTACTGAACACTTCGACTATACCGCACTGAACAGCAGTACGGTGGGATAGACTAGAGAAATCAACAACTGCTGCAAGGCAACCTCAGTAAAGGCAGTAAGAGAATATTTGGGGCTTTAAACTCTTGGGAGGGCCAAACCAAACCACAGAATGACGTCCCAAGCTAAATTATGAAAATACTATCGGCGATTTCGCCACGACAAGTAGAATCGTAAAGTATCATAAGAAGCGAACTGCAGTTAACACAATTCATAAGCGTCCGACTGAAAAGCCCCACAGTCAGTCTTTCCCTTGCTAGGAACACTTAACAGTACCTCCAAAGTTCACTCGTGGACACTACCAGATTGTCTGTTACTCGTTGTAACTGCCGATAACGTTAATACACTGGGGGCCGACTTAGGTTCCTTAACAAGACAAGCAGTGATTCGGTCCTTCACTTAGATCCACCTTCGATCCAAAACAGTCATTTACCTTAAAGCAGCTAAATAGATGACACTTCCGATATCAACGCTCTCCTCCCAAGCTGCGCTCTAACTGGAGACTGCAGTCCCGAAGCAAAGCGTACAGCCCTCACCGACGAAGCTGTCTTGCGCTCTGACGCCGGCGTCGCTCCTCAGGCAAAATAAAAAATAAAAATAAAAAAAATTTTTCAAATGGCTCTGAGCACTATGGGACTAAACATCTGAGGTCATCAGTCTCTTAGAACTTTGAACTACTTAAACCTAACTAACCTAAGGACATCACACACATCCATGCCTAAGGCAGGATTCGAACCTGCGACCTTAGCGGTCGCATGGTTCCAGCCTGACGCTCCTAGAACCACCGCTCGGCCACACCGGCCGGCTCTCCTCAGGCACAGTCCGGAGCTAACTCCCAGAAAGCACCTGATTTCTCCTTCTGGCCGCCTCGCACCGCGTGGAAGTCAACTCGCCAAAGATAAGCGGCGACTAGAGATTCCAATGCGATCTTGATATTGACATCGCGGCCAGTACTGACAAGGCGGGTGGTTTCAAAAGGCAACAAAATTTAAATAGCGACCCGTACCGTCTCAGTTAGTAAGGCCTATATTTACAACTTCCTATGGTTAGTCTTCTTTGACAAATATATACATTAATACTGACCGAAAGTTTTAATTCTGTTCCGATTCGCTAACACAATGGAAGAACTTCCGCATAAATCGCCACAAAAGCAAGTTGTTTATATACTCGAAAGACTGCAAGACAGTAACTGTAGCACCACTGCCAACTGATTTTGCTATGCTGCGTTAATTTTGGTTCAGACGGTGTTGGGATTCGCTTTCGTTTCTCACTTGTTAGTCTTCTATCGCACAAATTCTCAAGTGAAACCTACGGGCGCGAAATTAGCAATGTTTTGAGAAAGTGCATTATAGAGACATATATGCTCAAATGTGTTGCTTGTTTGTAGTAATGAATTAGAAAATATATTACGCCTGTTGTTACGCAATTATTCAATGATTTATTACGGTTGGCAGTGTCCGTAAACAGGAGACACATGACACGACGGCTTCAGATTTCTATCGACAAGAGGGGTGAGAGGGAGTGGGGTCGAGGAGGGGAGAGGACGAACTACCAAGAAATACCTAACAAGTTACGGCGACTTGACTTACACTGACATATACCGATCACTAGAATGAAACGAAATTCAGCTCAGCATTGACGAGTTAAAGGAACATTTAAAAAATGTTAGTTACATGTGCGTAGATTCTGCGTAGTGATAATCTGCGGTTTTTGTCACTTTTAGTGTAGGTAAAACTAATTTTTGGTCTATAATAAAGTGGTAATTCAATGGCAGTATGCCTTCATTCGATTTGCTTTTTCACATGTCTGTTCTAACACTAAAATAAGTACGTTTTGTAAGGGCTTCCTCTAATTTATTTTTTATCTCTTCATATAGGTTTGAGAACAATAAACATGATTTCATCTGGCAACTCATATCTGCTGTCGAGGGCATAAACGATTTGTTGATGGTCGGAAGTTTTGTACGGTAGCATATTGATAGCAGTCATCCTCGGATAAAGAGAATCAAGTCCTATTTTTACTTTTGACCAGCCATCGTACAACTGTCTTCTGTTAAAATAATTTTTTATAGAGCTTCTCGATTCTTTTGGTTGCACCTCTTCCACTTGATCTAGCTCACACGTTGATCCCTGACCTTCCAATTCTATTACTAATTCGTGGTTCCTAGTGTTTCACCATGCTTTGCTGTTAGTGGTCTCTTAAATTAGTCCCATTCCCTGATCATGTTTACAGTCTTTCATGCAGATGGCACACTTAACAAACTGACTATTATCCCCCACTTTTTTGAAAAAAATCCACAAATATGATTGATTTTACGGTTCACTTTCAAAACAATAACAAAAAGCTCTATTTACGCACCTCTTACATAAACAAAATAACACTGGAAGCTCGGAATTTCCTCAGCCAACAGAGTACTGAACGTTCCATGTCGACACCTTTCGGACCACATCTTCGCTACTGTGCTGTTTGTCTCACTGCTGCTAACGACAGCGATTCTACAGATGTGGCACTATAGTTGCGTGATGAAGAATAATCATGTTGTTGTGTGGCGAAGAAGCCATTGTTGGTATGTTGTGGTCACCTCACACGATACCCCGTAGAGCCAGAAGCTTTAGAGGCGGAATTCCTCCTCGTGACGCTCGAAATAGTATGAATCAGGCTGCAGAGTGATGTAAACCCGAAAAAATGAAAAAAATAATGGTGAGCTTATGCACCCGCTGCACAAGTTTCAAACAAGGGATTTCAGCATTAACGGGAAAGAGCTTAAGAAATATCTACAGGATTTGAAATTTTGCAAAAACATTCCTGGACATTCATAGTCAACTCTTACCAAGAAGAGATTAGTTTTGTCTCACATCCACTGAAACATACACATTTCACCAGAATTACTTATGAATATGCCCTGCAATGCTGTGAAAGCAGGTAGCATGTAAATACAGTTGTATATTTTAACGATTATGTCCAGCCACCACAAAAATAAAAAAACTTGACACTCGACGGGCTGTGCTTTTACTATATTCAGTTTTCGGGAGCTGGTGTATCCTTCAAGGAACAATCACCGCTAATCGACCAAAACATGGGCAACCAACATAAGAGTGATATTTGTGCTTCCGAAAATGCAGAAGTGACGCAGGGGCATTAGGACTGCGTCAGTGTTTTGCGTTTTTAAATCACTTCACACATTAACATGTACTACTGAGAACACTTGTAAGTAAAATGAGGACTCAGAAACAGAAGAGAACAGTAGCAGGTTCGTTTAATTAATAACGACATTAAGTGTATTTATTTTAAAATGCATTATACAGTACAATCAGAAACACTTAACAAATCTTTAAAATGTCATTTTTTTTTCCTCTAATAACTGCGCTGCATTACAACAGCCTTATTTACATTTGTATTCCTTGCTACAAGTAAGTAAGCTCACACATTTGAAGATGAAAATCAGTACAATGCACATTCACGAATCCGTGTTATTTACGTGTGTACTATTTACAGGCCGGCCGCGGTGGCCGTGCGGTTCTGGCGCTGCAGTCCGGAACCGCGGGACTGCTACGGTCGCAGGTTCGAATCCTGCCTCGGGCATGGGTGTGTGTGATGTCCTTAGGTTAGTTAGGTTTAAGTAGTTCTAAGTTCTAGGGGACTTATGACCCAAGATGTTGAGTCCCATTGTGCTCAGAGCCATTTGAGCCATACTATTTACAATAAGCATCTGATCGGTACGACATGCGCACGACCTTGATTTGTTATCACTGAAAGACGTGCAAGAAAATTCCCTCTTACACGACGCCTCCCTCAATGCGACCGATTTATTAACAACTAAGTTTATAAACAACTTAGAGTGGCTAAGGTACCACCATATTTATTGTTGATTAAATACCTCCACACAACATACTTTCATTCTGCACTCCAAACGCTATGGAGGTAAAAGGAACCGCCAATTTCTCAGGCGCCAGTTGAAAAAAGAATTCCATTGTAAACGATAAGACTATCGATAGTTAAACTAGACAGCCGATAGTCACGGCAGTGCAGATACTATCGAATAATCGACAGTTTATCGACGTATAAATAACACTACTCACTACCTTGTGAGAATAAGGAACTAGTTGTGTCTCACAACATCTATGTTTTCCTGACCTGTGCTGACTATTTGTCAATAAATAGTTTTCTTCGAGGTAATTTATAATTTCGAACACAGCTTAGGTTCCAAAATCCTACTGCAAATCGATATTAGTGATGCAGGCCTGTAATTCAGCGAATTATTTCTACTTCGTTTCTAGGGTATTCTACAGAGAAAGACAGATATTTTCTGTTTTTGGTATTGCATGCTTGGAGACTTCAAACAGTGTTGGTAAAAGTGTGTTAGTTTTACCAGTGTGGCTTTGTGTCTCTGCGTTGGTAGATTAAAAGGTCTCAATCATGTCCACCTCTCAAAACTGCAGAAACAGCACAGAGGAGATTTATTTAAATGGAACCTGGATGTGAAGGACTCCAGCATTACACTAGGGAGAGGCATATAATACGGAGAATGGCGTGATAGGGTATCATACATTCCCAGCTAGTCTACACTGAAGAGCCAAAGAAACTGGTACACCTGCTTAGAATCGTGTAGGGCCCACGCAAGCACGTAAAAGTGCCGCAACACGACGTGGCATGGACTCGACTAGTATCTGTAGTGCTGGAGTAATTTACACAATGACTCCTGCAGGGCAGTCCATAAATCTGTAATAGTACGAGGAGGTGATCTCTTCTGAACAGCACGCTGCAAGGGATGCTAGGTATGCTCAATAATGTTCATGTCTGAGGAGTTTGGTGGCCGACGGAACTGTTTAAACTCAGAAGAGTGTGCCTGGAGCCACTCTGTAGCAATTTCCCATGTCCGTCGGATTGCACAATAGACATAAATGAAAGTAGGTGATCAGACATGATGCTTACGTACATGTCACCTGTCAGAGTCGTATCTACACGTATCAGGGGCCCCATATCACTCCAACTGCAAACACCCCACACCATTACAGAGCTTCCACCAGCTTGAACAGTCCCCTGCTGACATGCCATACACGTACACGTCCATCTGCTCGGGACAATTTGAAACGAGACTCGTCCGACCAGGCAACATTTTTCCAGTCCAATGTCGGTGGTGACGAGCCGACGCGGGGCGTAAAGGTGTCGTGCAGTGACAAGGGTACACGACGGGACCTTCTGCTCCAAAAGCCTATATCGGTTATGTTTCGTAGAATGGTTCGCACGCTGGCACTTGCTGATGGCCCGCCTTGAAATCTGCAGGCCAGCCGGTGTGGCCGAGTGGTTCTGGAACCGCGCCACCACTACGGTCGCAGGTTCGAATCCTGCTTCGGGCATGTATGTGTGTGATGTCCTTAGGTTAGTTAGCTTTAAACAGTTCTAAGTTCTAGGGGACTGATGAGCTCAGGTGTTAAGTCCCATAGTGCTCAGGCCATTTGAACCGTCTGAAATCTGCAGCATGTTGCGAAAGTGGTATACTTCTGTCCCATTTAACGATTCTCTTCAGTTGTTTTTGGTCCCGTTCTTGCAGGATCTTTTTCGCACCGCAGCGATGTCGGAGATTTGTTTTACAGGATTCCTGATACGGTACACACGTGAAATGGTCGTACGGGAAAATTCCAACCTCATCGCTACCTCGGAGATTTTGTGGCCGCCGGCGGAGTGGCCGTGCGGTTCTAGGCGCTACAGTCTGAAGCCGAGCGACCGCTACGGTCGCAGGTTCGAATCCTGCCTCGGGTATGGATGTGTGTGATGTCCTTAGGTTGGTTAGGTTTAATTAGCTCTAAGTTCTAGGCGACTGATGACCTGTGAAGTCGCATAGTGTTCAGAGCCATTTGAACCATTTTGTGGCCCATCGCTCGTTTGCCTACTATAACACCACATTCAAACTCACCCAAATCTTGATAACCTGAGATTGTAGCAGCAGTAACCGATCTAACAACTGCGCCAGACATTCGTTATATTATATAGCCGTTGCCTACAGCAGAGCCGTATTCTGCCTGTTTACATATCTCTGTATTTGAATACGCATGCCTGTACCAGTTTCTCTGGAGCTTCAGTTTGGCTTTATCGGCCCTGATCTCGGTATGTAAATCCTTCAATCATCATGCCTCGAACCGTCTTCCCCCACATTCACCTCAAGAACACTGGCGCGGTTTAGCGACCTCAGTCCCGGAGACGAGCCCCCTGGCTGCACGCTATGCTGCTCGTTAGTGGGAACCGCGGTACTGTGCGACGCTGGTGCGTTGCCCAGCCGCTCATCCGCGGGGTACGCCTGCGGCTCGCTGGGTGAATGCGACGAATGAAAGGTGAGTCGCAACTGCAGCCTGGCACGGCGTCGAAAGGCAAGGCAGGCGGGTGGAGCGTGTGTGTCCGTAATGATCGCGCCAGCCGCTCGCATGACATTCCAATTATTTTTGGGAGTTTTAACAGTCGCTACCTGCCAGCCAGAAGCACATCAGTTCGAGGCGGGCTCCGCGAAATGCGATACGCCGCTCGTTGCCGGACGGCGTTCTGACCGGTCGCATTAAAATAATTGGGTGCGGCACAGAGGGCGAGGGTCGGAGGGGCGGTGAGCGAACCGCCAGTTCCAGTAATGACGTGATTAGTGCCGGAAACGAAACCTGGCGCCGAGCGGTCGGAACGGGCGCCGCCTGCAATTAAGCTACGGGCAAAGCGCAGCCCGGTAGCGGCTCCCGACAGGTGTGGTCCGGGGTTGTGCGTTCAAGAACGCAGTCTCTAGTGAGGTTGCCGCGTTCTGTAGGAGGTCCACGTCTCGCAGGGAAAGCGTGCACCCAACATGTCACCGATATTCCTCATTTCTGTCACGACTGTGGTAAATAGACTAATGGCCATTAGAATTTGCTACATCAAGAAGAAATGCAGACGGTAAACGGCTATTCCATTGGACAAATATATTATACTAGAAGTGACATGTGATTATATTTTCACGCAATTTGAGTGCATAGATCTTGAGAAATCAGTACCCAGAACAACCACGTCTGGCCGTAATAACTGCCTTGATACGCCTGGGCATTGAGTCAAACAGAGCTTGGATGGCGTGTACAGGTACAGCTGCCCATGCAACTTCAACACTGTACCACAGTTCATCAGAACTTCTGACTGGCGTATTGTGACGAGCCAGTTGCTCGGCTACCATTGACCAGACGTTTTTACTTGGTGAGAGATCTGGAGAATGTGCTGGCCAGGGCAGCAGTCGAACATTTTCTGTGTCCAGAAAGGCCCGTACAGGACCTGCAACAAGCGGTCATGCATTATCCTGCTGAAATGTAGGGTTTCGCGGGGATGGAATGAAGGGTAGAGCCACGGGTCGTAACACATCTGAAATGTAACGTCCACTATTCAAAGTGCCGTCAATGCGAACAAGAGGTGACCGAGACGTGTAACCCGTGGCATCCCATACCATCACGCCAGGTGATACGCCAGTATGGCGATGACTAATACACACTTCCAATGTGCGTTCACCGCGATGTCGCCAAACACGGATGCAACCATCATGATGCTGTAAACAGAACATGGATTCATCCGAAAAAATGACGTTTTGCCATTCGTGCACCCAGGTTCGTCGTTGAATACACCATCGCTGGTGGTCCTGTCTGTGATGGAGCGTCAAGGTTAACCGCGGCCATGGTCTCCGAGCTGATAGTCCATGCTGCTGCAAACGTCGTCGAACTGTTCGTCCAGACGGTTGTTGTCTTGCAAACGTCCCCATCTGCTGAATCAGGGATTGAGACGTGGCTGCACGATCCGTTACAGCCATGCGGATAAGATGCCTTTCATCTCGACTGCTAGTGATACGAGTCCGTTGGGATCCAGCACGGCGTTCCGTATTACCCTCCTGAACCCACCGATTCCATGTTCTGCAAACAGTCATTGGAACTCGACCAACGCGAGCAGCAATGTCGCGGTATGATAAACCGCAATCGCGATAGGCTACAATCCGACCTTTATCAAAGTCGGGAACGTGATGGTACGCATTTCTCCTCCTTACACGAGGCATCACAACAACGTTTCACCAGGCAAAGCCGGTCAACTGCTCTTTGCGTATGAGAAATCGGTTGGAAACTTTCCTCATGTCAGCACGTTGTAGGTGTCGCCACCTGCGCGAACCTTTTGTGAATGCTGTTCAAAGGTAATCACTTGCATATCACAGCATCTTCTTCGTGTCAGTTAAATTTCGCGTCTGTAGGACGTCATCTTCGTGGTGTAGCAATTTTAATGGACAGTAGTGTACTTTAGTGAAACAAATACTGAGTACAACGATGCGTTTACGAGAAATCAAATTTTCCCGGTCTAGAGGGTTTCCAATATGTTTTTTTTTTTCGGCTCCTTATACTCTTAGGAATATATGGTCAAAAGTATATCGTCGGTAAATAATTATTTGTACCTGAAAGTCACTTTCCAGTGGATGCGCGCATAAGACCACTGCAGGCGCTTTTGGCGCTTGGGCCTTTTGCGACTCAGATCGATATTTGTTACCCTGTAAAGCGATTGTAACTTTCTAGGTCGAAGAAAAGATCGATATAGCTGATGTAATATTACCAGCCAGAAATCTCAAGTACATGTTTTCGACGAAAGTAAAATGAAAAAATAAAGTGGTTATGGCGGCACTTTATCACAGGAGTTCAACCAACGACAATGCGCAGAACGGTTACTGTTTTGAAAGTTGGTGCAGTTGGAAACTAACTGAGATAAACGGTACACTAGATACCTTTGGTCATAAATCACCACTGAGATGTGAATTTATTGAAGCTGTTGCCGATACGTAAAAACAACTGTTTGAAGAGAATTTGACGGGGATAGGCATTCGAGACTATATGCAAAAGTTCAATGAAGCACTGAATACATTAATATGGACTTACGCTCCAAAACACATGTTTGCATTGTAAAAGAAGTCCAAATTGTTAACACACGAGCGTGCGTAATATTTAACCGCGGTTTTAAGGCCGCCGTCCTTAACACGAAAATCATGTGAGTCGTTATCGGTACCACACGGCTTGCTCACTCACCACCAAAAGCGACGGAAAATGCTTCAAGCGTTCGGAACGGTACTCGTTCCAGAGCATCGTCTAGCCAAGAATTGCGGCTAGACAGGATCGCACTTTAGGAAACGTGATCTTCGAAGAAGAGAAAGGTCTACTCTATGGTGCAGGTACAGCAGATTAATGGCAAGCTGCAAAATTTTAAATTTATATACACTAAAGCCGGACTTCAAATGCTATTTCGCTAGACAACATTCTTTAAACTGGGTCACACGATTAAAAGAAAGACCTGATTCGTAAGACTGGAGCCGTTCTGACTTAATAAAACAGACTTGTAATTTTGGTGTGAACTTGAAGAAATATATAATTTCATCATATTTGTTATTCATTTACATTTAAATACAACAAAATACGTTTTCAAGTGGCCGCCATTTTGAAATGCACTGCAGGAAATTTGATTTTTCAAGTTCACGACATAATTTGATTCTTATGATTTACATATGTTTAATTTGAAATGCAGACCTGTACTTCACGTCCATCGTGCGAACCGTGTACTTTCGTAATCTGCGCAGAGGTATTTTGGCCGCCATTTTATGCTGCATAGGCTATCAAATTACCAGCCAAAAATTATTTACATAGTATTTAAGGTATGTAGTTTTGTTTGTTGATAAATATCTGTATGAATAAATTACCTTTTGCAGAAAATAAATGTTGAACATGAGCATAAAATAATGCTACGAGACCGGAAAACCACGTAAAGAGCTATTCATGAGTATCTATCTGGTTTCAGAAGATGACTGCGGTAAAACCACAAAACATACGGAACTTTGGAACATTTTAGTGTTTCTGAGCCTAATATTGGAGTTGTATAATCTTGTTTTCAACATGTACGAGCAGGGTAAAATTCCTACAGACTTTGAGAAAAACATTATGGTTCCCATTCCAAAGAAGGCAAATGCTACAAGATATGAAAATTATAGGACACTCAGCCTAGTTACTCACGCCTCTAAAATATTAACCTCAATTATCCTAAAACGCATAGAACAAAAAGTCGAAGCTACACTCTCCGAAGACTAGTTTGGATTCCGGAAAGATAGAGGAACCAGAGAAGCAATATTTGCTCTAAAACTAATAATAGAGAAACGACTAGATAAGAACCTGAAAACATACATAGCTTTCGTAGACGTAGAGAAAGCCTTTGATAATGTTAAATGGGATAAGATGTTTGAGGTACTCAAAAAAGTAGGAATAGACCATAAAGATAGAAAAATGATATGGAACCTGTACAAAAACGAGACAGCAGTTATCCGTGGACGGACAAAACAAGAAGAGGTGCAGATACAGAAAGGTGTCCGGCAAGGTTGCGCACTATCCCCTGTTATCTTTAACGTATACATTGAAGAGGCGCTGAAAAAAGTAAGGGAAAATTCACAGACAGGGGTAGTAATTCATGGCCAACGAATAGATATGATAAGATATGCCGATGATATAGCTGTCCTGGCTGAAAGTGAAGAAGATCTTGTAGTCCTACTGAATAGAATGGATAAAGTTATGGGTGAAGAATATAATATGAGAATTAATAAAGCAAAAACAAAAGTAATGGCATGCGACAAAGAAGATCAAGTGAAAGTCCAAGTTCATGTAGGCAATGAACTGCTTGAACAAGTTGATAAATTTACTTATCTGGGCAGTAATATTACCAGGGATGGAAGGAGCAAGGGAGAAGTGAGAAGTAGAATAGCTCAAGCAAAGGCTGCTTTTAACAAGAAGAAAAACATATTAACATCTAACAGCATCAGCCTTGAAACCAGTAAAGGATTTTGAAATCATATGTGTGGAGTGTGGCATGCTATGGGTGTGAAACATGGACTCTCGGAACAGAGGAACAGCAGAAGCTAAATTCTTTTGAAATGTGGTGCTACAGACGCATGCTCAAAATAAAATGGATCGACAAGGTCGCAAACGAAGTGGTTCTGGAAAGAGCAGGTGAGAAAAGAAGCTTCTGGAGTTTCAGTGTTAAAAGAAGAGTGCAATTTACAGGCCGTCTATTAAGACATAAAGGACTCCTGAACACAATCATAGAGGGATATGTCGAGGGAAAAAGACCAAGAGGAAGACCACGACTGAGGTACATGGATCAAATCGTGAAAGATGTGGGATGTAACACCTATAAAGAGAAAAGCTGAAAGACGCACTGAATGGGAACAAGCTGTCATTGTAGCTGTTGCAAACCAATCCTTGGATTGACCACTACAGAAGAAGAAGAGCCTAATATTATATCCCAACTTTCTGTGACTAACACACGGAGAAAGCTTTTGACGACACAGCTTTATCCGTGCTAGTGGAAGGTTTACACTGTGCACCGACGCCAAAGCGTTTGCCAGTAGTTGACATTGTTACTTCTGTTGAACAGGTTGTTTTTAAACTACCGCAAAGGAGGCTGTGTTGATTGGCGCACGTCCACTCAAAAGTAATATCACAGCATCTGCGAGGTTGGCTTTACGTTCACTTACAGTTGTTATTTTACTTGAGGATAAGGGATATGCTACCGCTGTTTTGCACAGCAGAACTATGTTCAGAAGATGCAGTGTTCACAGTCTTATTTAGCGCATCGCAGGATCGATTCTGACGTCACGAAAAGTGTTGAGAGAAAGACTAACAGCCTCCTGAAGAAAAGTTATTTGTCGCAGAAGAGTGTCAACAATTTTATTGTGCTGCTCCCCCAGTTTATATGGCCTTCCTGAGGTCCACAAGGTACTTCCTCGTTCGATTGTAACACTGGTGCTCCGACATATCAAGTAGCAAAATACCTTCCCGCACTTCTGAGCCCCATAGCAGATCGGTTGAGCACCACGATAAGAACTCGTTGGATTTCTTACGTCGATTAGAGGGAAAGCGTTTGAATGAATCTGATATTCTAGTACGTTTTGATGTGGTTTCTCTCTTCACTCGTGTTCCTCGATCTGACTGAGGTTAGGTTTGGCGTTGAATTAACGAATCTGTTTCGACATGTGTTGATTTCCACTTCATTTTTATTCAGTGAGCAGTACTACGAGCAGATAGTTGGATTTGCGACGGGAACTCCCTTGTCACCTGTTATTACCAATTTGATTATGGAAGACTTCGAGGAATGGCGACTTTGAAACCTCCGTGTTCAAATGATTCAAATGGCTCTGAGCACTATGGGACTTAATATCTGAGGTCATCAGTCCCCTATAACATAGAACTACTTAAGCCTAACCAACCTAAGGACATCGCCGGCCGGTGTGGCCGTGCGGTTAAAGGCGCTTCAGTCTGGAACCGCGTGACCGCTACGGCCGCAGGTTCGAATCCTGCCTCGGGCATGGATGTATGTGATGTCCTTAGGTTAGTTAGGTTTAATTAGTTCTAAGTTCTAGGCGACTGATGACCTCAGAAGTTAAGTCGCATAGTGCTCAGAGCCATTTGAACCAACCTAAGGACATCACACGCATCCATCCCCTAGGCAGGACTCGAACCTGCGACCGTAGCGGTTCCGGACTGAAGCGCCTCGAACCGCTCAGCCACCGCGGCTGGCAAACCTCCGTGTCTTTTCAAATATGCAGAAGATATTTTTGTTCTGTGGTCTCGCGAAAGTGAGAATTTGGAGTTATTAGAACACCTGAATTCAATCGATCCGAATATTTGTCTCATGGTGGAGATGGAAAACATGGCTGTCTTCCCTTCCTTGATGTTTTGGTCAGGAGGAAGTCTGATAGTACGTTGGTTCACGATGTTTGTAGTAAGCCTAATCACATCGACTTGTACCTCAAGGCTGATAGTTGTCACCATTCGGCTCAACATAACTGGGTAGTTCGTACCTTGATTCACAGCAGCCATGTCCCCTCGGACCCTGAGAGTTTGTCAGCAGAATTAGCCGATCTAGAGGTCGCCTTTCGTCAGAATCGTTATAATGAAATACAGACCAAAAGCGCGTTGCGCTATAGCACAACTGTGTACGGGGTGCTTGATGATAATACCGAGGTATCACCAAAATCTACGGCCTTTTTGCCTTACGCAGGGAGCATTTCGATCAGGATTGATCGTATTTTGGGGAAATATAATGTGAAACGTGTTTTTCTACCACTATCTAAGATTAGGATTCCTTTAAGTTCCGTAAAGGATAATCTAGGCTTCCATGAACTTCGCTTACAACTGCCGAGCAAATCCGTCATTGCAGAACACGGATATTTTGCGTGCACTTCCAGCCATTCATGTATTAAGAAAGCAGTTGAAGTTATATTGGCTAATAACCTTATATATAAAGGTGATAGTTATCGTTTAAATACTGCATGGAATCCTGCTCTCTCCCTTGTCACGTAATAGCGGGACAGAGTTAAATCTGCCTCACCCGCTGACCATTAATTTTACTATCGATAACGTGTGACCTCGATCATCTTTGGTTTGTGATGGTGCTAGAGATTACAAAGTGCGCGCGCGCATTTGTATGTCTGTGTGTGTGTGTGTGTGTGTGTGTGTGTGTGTGTGTGTGTGTGTGTGTTTTACGTTTCCAGAATTTTTTTCTGTTTTTAAGTTCCCTTGCACAGCGCTTACTTGCTGCAGCTTTGCCTTGTAAATGGTAGGCTGTATTCCTGTCGAAAATATCGCCAGTTGTCGACGACGTCACCCAGCTGCTTTCCCGTAAGTTATTAGAAATTTGTGTATGTTAAGCCAGGAAAAACTCATGTCTACTATATATTACGTTTTCCAGAGCAATACGTGCGCAAGTAATAAATCAACGAGTGCTAATAATTGTAAATAATGCCTTTAAGTCGCACTCACGATGGAAATTTTTCTCGCCACATTCAGTGCTTACTTGTTTCTTTATATCTTACCACAGCTACACTACCTCAACAATGTTCCAAATATTCATTAAACGTGTCCCATCTGGTGATGAATCGCTAGGATATTCCAAACCGGTCATAGTAAATAAAAATTGAAGCATAACAGAAGGCCACTGAAACTTTTATTCAAAACAGTCGCAGTGTTCCACATCCATAATGAATATAAGTTTTAGATTCCAGACTACCCGAATGATCCACATGATAACTTCATCTCCAGTGATTACAATGTTGAGGATCACTGGATAAAATTCGAGAACATTGTAAAGAACGCTTTAGATATCAGTGAGCTGAGGAAAGTTCTGAAGGATGGCTCGACAGCCGTACTGGAAAGCTACTACGAAAGCGAAGAGAGCTTCAGTACAAATTTAAACTTAGCCGAATCATTCACCAAATTAAAAAGTAAAATTCTATCTTCCGACTTGATAGAAAATCATCAGAAGTTTTTATCTGATGTTAAAATTGTAAACGGGTCGAAGCCATCTGTGCAGACTCTAGTTCGCAATATAGTTCTCCTTTAAACCATACCACGGACGTTAGACAGACTGATATCAAAATAAGTGACAACAGTATACAGAAGCAACTGGTATTTGTTCAACACGAAAAAAGGCCACTGGGCCCAACAGGATAGCAGTGCTATTCTCCACAAAGCAAGCGAAAGAACTTGTTGCTCTTCTGGCATCAATGTAGCGGGGGTTGCTGTAGGAGTGAAACGTTAATAATGGTTTGTAGAAGCTGATCTCCATAGTGCGTGGTGAAGCTGCGCTACTACAGGTCAGGAAGCCCTTCTGCTTTCCACAATGTGCGCAGTAGCATGGTAGGTAGGTACTAGATAAATGCCTTACATCCGGTCGTAAAAAACATCAATTTCAAATTTATTTATTTATTCTGTATGAAAGTCAAGATGGTGCTTGGCGATGGTCAGCACACCAAGATGCAAGTTGATCTTGGTCAATACAGTGAGATTAGGTCAGCAAGTGGCCTCCTGTCACTGCAAGGATGCAGGATAGCGTCCCTGCAGTGGGCAGCAGCTCAAGTGAGGATACATAATCAGCACTCTATCTGTGTGGCACTGAGTCAACACTGGAGGCCGGGCGGTATGCATAGACCAGAGAAGGTCATCGAACTGACTGGTATGACACACAGATCAGTGTGGGACACACCTGAGTGTACAGAGACAAACTGTGAACCTTAGGGTGGACAGCAACAGCGCACAGTGTTGAAGAGAGCCCGCACAGGGTGGCGAATAGCACCAAAGTTTGCCCACGGAGGCTATAGCACCTAAGTGGATAAATGGCACAGGCACGGCCCACAGAACCACAAGTTAGGTGGCCGGCAGTTGGTGGAAGTTATCTTGCACGTGGTCCTACGGATAGAAGGCACAAAGTCAGCGGTATTCAGACTTTGGCACAGATAGCAGACCTGCAGCCAGTGAAAATAGCATCCAGTCATGGCAACTTGACGACTTGTTTCGTAGGTATGTCAGGAGTAGTTTTCCTCATACATGGTTGCACACATTTAAACTGCCTGTCTAAAATCGACAGTGTATTTTCGAGCTCAGTCCAACATTGTCTCTGAAACAGCAGCATTTGCATCCTCGAACTCACAGCAAACCAATATAGGCAGCCGGCGGCTGCCGCTCGGCCCACTCGCGCTCGAAGCCACTAGGACTTTTTTCCTCGCTTCATTATTTATAATGAGCCTATGTACACTTAGAGGAATATGCTGAATAGCCAAAGAAACTGGTACACCTGCCTAATATAGTGTAGGGCCCCAGAGAGCACGTAGAAGTGCCGCAACACGACGAGGTATGGACTCGACTAGTATCTGTAGTGCTGGAGTAATTTACACAATGACTGCTGCAGTAGTGCTGGAGGAAACTGACACTATGAATCTCAAAGAGTATGAGGGGTTGGAGATGTCTTCTGAACAGAATGTTGCAAGGCATCCCAGATATGAATAAAGGTCATGTCTGGGGAGTTTTCTAGCCATCAGAAGTGCTTAAATTCAGAAGTGTGTTCCTGGAGCCACGCTGTAGCAATTCTGGACGTATGGGGTTTCGCATTGTACTGCTGGAATTTCAAAGTCCATTGCACTGCACAATAGACATGATTGGAAGCAGGTGATCAGACTGGTTGCTTACGTACATGTCACCTGTCAGAGTCGTATCTAGACGTATCAGGGGTCCTATATCACTCCAACGGTACACGTCCAGCACCATTACAGAGCCTCCACCAGCTTGAACAGTCCCCTGCCTGCATATCAGGTCCATGGATTCGTGAGGTTGTCTCCATACCCGTACATGTCCACCCTCTCGATACAATCTCAAACAAGACTCGTGCGAGCAGGCAACATGTTTCCAGTCGTCAGCAATTCAATGTCTGTATTGGGCTGAGGCGAAGGATAAAGCTTTGTTAATTTTTTCACAATGTGGGGCCACAGTCCTAATATGTTTCTTTAAAGTCAGTATCGCCATTAGAGTGTTTTTTATTTGCAGTGGTACATTTGCACAATGACAATGTGTCTAATAGTGTATTTTAAATATGACAGTATACCTTCTTAGGCACTGTATAACATTAAAACACTTGACAATGGCATTTTAGGCTGAAATCATGATCGTGTAAATGCAACACTGCAAATAAAAAGCAGTCTAATGGCGGTACTGTCTTTAAAGAAAAGCTTTGTGTCGTGAGTCATCAAGGGTGGACGAGTGGGCCTTCGGCTCCGAAAGCCCATATCGATGATGTTTCTCTGAACGGTTCGCACGATGACACTTGTTGATGACCCAGCACTGAAATCTGCAGCAATTTGCGGAAAGACTGCACTTCTGCCACGTTGAATGATTCTCTTCAGTGGGCGTTTGTCCCTTTCTTGCAGGATCTTTTTCGGTCCGCAGCGATGTCGGAGGGCTTACGTTTTACCGGATTCCTGATATTCACGGTAAACTCGTGAAATGGTCGTACAGGAAAATCCCCACCTCGGAGATGCTGTGTCCCATAGCTCGTGCGGCGACTATAACACCAAGTTCAAACTCACTTAAATCTGCATAACCTGTCATGATAACAGCAGTAACCGATCTAAGAGTTGCGCCAGACACCTGTGGTCTTATGTAGGTGTTGCCAACCGCATCGCCGTATTCTGCCTGTTGAATACGCATGCCTATACCAGTTTCTTTGGCGCTTCAGTGTACAGGTTAAGTAAATCTTCTGCTTACTGTGTTAACTTGTTCGCTCATTATTTCTGCTTCTGTCCAGATTCCCTCCGACAACAGTTGCTGCACCAGTCTTTAGCCTATCTCTTCTTACCGTTATGTACGAAGTTGTACACAACAAAACCCAGTTCACTCCGTCTGTCTGCGAGGTACAGAAAGCAATGGATACGGCGCCAAGGTTGACGCCGTCATTCTTGACTTCCGGAAGTCATTCAACACAGTTCGGCCCTGTCAGCTAAAGAACAAAAATGAGCGCACGGAATATCACAAGAGTTGTGTGGCTGGAATGAAGAGATTCTAAGAAACACAACACAGTATGTCTTTCTCAACAATGAGATATTTTCAGACCCAAAAATAACTTTGTGCAATCCCCAGTTCATAGTTTATATAATGATGTGATGGATAACGTCTGAATTTCCATGAGGCTTTTGGCGGGTGATGCTGTTCTGTACAGAGAATTTGCACAGCTAGAAAATTTTAGCGAAATTCAGGAAGCTGTGCAGAGAATAGATGCTTGGTGCACCTAAAGGCTGCTGATCTTCACCGAAAACAAATGTAAAGTAATGCGCATACATAGATAGAAGTCTCATTAGTGTATGATTTTCAATTGATCACTCAGTGGAAGTAGTCACATCCATTAAATATCTACGAGTAGCGTTCGGAGCGATTTAATGTGAAATGACCACATAAAACTAATCGCAAATGAGGTAGATGCCAGATTGAGTTTCACTGGATTGTTGGCAACGTAATTAGTACATTTAATGTTTTGGACATGTCACATAATTACTTAAACGAAAACGAAATTTAAGCTATGTAAACTTGACAGAAAAGGATTTGTGTACCATTTGAAATATTTACTCTATCGTATGTATTCGTCCACTCAACCAAGTAGATCCACAATGCTTTAAGACTTACCCCAACATAATGGTTTTGTTTTGCTACACGTTCTTAGAACTTTGAAATAGTTTTTCTGCCTTTGCTATACGTTCTTTGCACCTACTAGTTTTTAGACGTCAACATAGCTTACAAATTGTGACAAAATGTGCGATGTACTACGACAGATGAAGGAAGGAAGGAACGTTGGGCTCAACGTCCCGTCGACATCGAGGTCATTAGAGACCGAACTCAAGTTCAGATGATGTCAAGGATGGCAAAGGAAATTGGCTGTGCCATCTCAAAGGATCCATTTTCCTAGGACGATTTCGGGAAATCATGGGAAACCTAAATCTAGATGGACGGACGCGGGTTCGAATTGTCGTCCACCCGAATGCGATTCTGTGTGCTAACCATTGCGTCATTTCGATCGGTTGTACAACAGAGAAGGAACCTGTGACCACTAAAGTTACTCTATTTCAGTTTCATTATTTTTACATTTACATTTAAGTTTTTATTCGGCCATTTTCGGTAATTATATTTTATTTTATTTCTCTACTCGATATTGCTACAGGTTACTCCAAACTTGACACACGTCATACACACAATGCACCTGATGATGGGGGTTTAAACTTTTGAAACCCTTTGTGAAAATAAATAAACAGTGATTGATAACAGTAAATCTGTCGGTCGTTGATCCTCGAGAAACGTATTCCACCCACGGAGGAAGTAGTTAAAAAAATTGTTCGACCACTGCTGGAATATTGCTCTTCAGTCTGGGATGAGAAGCAAAATGTATTGATAAAGTAAATAGGAAGGATTCAAAGAACAGCACGTTTCGATACAGGTTCATTTTGTAAACGCGAAAGCGTCGCAGAAATTATCAGGCAACTCCTGTGGCATACACTGCAAAAGAGGCGTTCTACGTCACAGCGTGTTTTGCTCTTAAGAGCTTTGATAGCGTACGTTCCTAGAACAGATAACCAATATATTTCTTCCTCATACGTACATTTCGTGAAAAGAGCATGAAGGTGAAATTAGAGAGATTCTACCTCGCACAGGGGCGTATCAGCTGCTGCTCTTCCCGCAATTCGTTCGGGAGTGGAACAGGAAATGGGGGAAGTGACAGTGGTACATAAGGCACCCTCAGCCACACACCGTAACATGGCCGATGGAGTACAGAAGCAAATGCAGGTGAAGTACTGTGTGGGCAATTTATGTAGGTTCAAACACTTACACTGTCCTTTCTTACAATACGATGGCAATTTATAAAAGAAAACTTCAAAAATAATGCTGTTACTGAACTATGGCGAAAGCAGTTGAATTTGAAGGAATTCATTCTCCAGTCTGTGGTCTGTTTTAATAGATCGACTCATGCTGATCATTAAAAATATACGTATAGCATATTCGAGCAGCAGGTTTTAGGGAATATTTGTACTGTGCACCGGTTGTTATTATTTCTTATTGCTTAAATATTGATGCACCTGTATTCTGTACTACGCCATAAGTATTACTGTATGTTTGTTGGCGAATACCACCTTATGTATGCCTGCCCCGGAATACCATTCCGTAATGCATCAATAAAATGAAGCAAGCAGATTAAACTAACCTACATTCGATCACAAATAGCGGCAACCACTCACAGAAATAATGTAGTCGACATAAAAAGTTTCAGAAGAAATAAGTAGTGAGCTGTAGTAAAGTTAGCTTTGGAAAGCGCGCCGCAGCGCGTAGCGTGAAGCAGTCGCCCTCTGTTTTCTGGCGATGGCGCCGTTGTCGCAATTGTAAGCTTCGGTGTCTTCCTCTAGCGGGAATGGGGAAAAATGGGCTGTTCGCGTGGGTTTAAGAAGTGGCTGTACGGGCTCTCGTGGAGAGTTGGCAGTCGGGGCATGAAGAAGCGACTTCTCTGCCGGTGCTACAGGGATAGCACGCAGACCGCGGCATCAGCGTAAGCGACGCGAGCAGCGTCTCCGTTATATGGGGCGCTGACTGCTCGTCGCGAAAGGAATCTTCCTGAGCGTGGGTCCGGGAGGGGCCTAATTTGCAGTTCGGCCGTATGCTGTCGACCGGCGTGGAGGTTCTGAAAATCGGCGCGCCTTCCTGCGTCCATTGAAACGGCAGGCAGCAGGCGGTTCGGCAGAGCATTTGGAGGTGCTGCGTAGGTTCAGTCCTGGGAGTCGTAACGCACCAGAAGTTGAGTATTGATTGTTAACACATTTTATGAAGTTTAATTGAATTCAATTTACTTATTCTTGTTAATTATACCGGCCGTATATTTTGAGGGTTTCCCGCCATTCATTCTCGTCTGCCCACCAGCGGGAAGGTGGTAATATTAGAAAGGGTGGTCCGTTTGTCCCCTTTTGAGGACGAAAGGAAGGGGAGAGAGAGTAAATCTGTGGTTCGGATTGCTTCTTTCCCCTCCCAGCTTACCTACGGGTTTATTCGACTGTTAGCCACTGCCATGTGTGTAAAAGTCTGAGGCACCAATGGCTGTACTGTTTAAACTGCAAGGCACTAAGACCTGATCCATTCTCTCGCCTGCCATAACTAGTATTACTAGACTCACGTGTAAAAGGTTAAGAAAGAAGAAAAATTCCTTTTACCTCATCGTAAGAACTAGTCCATTGTGTAACGAATTCCTGCTCATCTGGAAGCTGTAACTTACGTACATTTGTGTTTATGTATATTTGGCTATAATCAAGCAAGGTTGTTAATGTACGCCTTTGTGGATTTTTTTATATTGTTTCTGGTCAGCGAAAACGTGTGTTTTTTCCAATTCAATACCTTTTAAGGCTTTTACTCGACGTGCTTATGTGTTTTATACAGGTAGTTGGTTATTAGTGTGTTATCTTGCCATGCAAAAGTTTGACTTTTCATTACGGGTAGAAATTGCTGCCTTGGAAGGAGAATGTTGTAAAAGTTCGCAAGTCCTAACTTGCGAACCTATGTGTTTGCCGTAAGTTAACTGGCAGAGATTTGTAAAATTTTTTTTATATTTTGGAAATTTTTATGTTATTAATTGTGAGTGTCCTCCCCCGGGTGCATGACTCGTGCGTTTTGGTTTTTTCAAAAATGGCTCTGAGCACTACGCGACTTAACTTCTGAGGTTATCAGTCGCCTAGAACTTAGAGCTAATTAAACCTAGCTAACCTAAGGACATCACACACATCCATGCCCGAGGCAGGATTCGAACCTGCGACCGTAGCGGTCGCTCGGTTCCAGACTGTAGCGCCTAGAACCGCACGGCCACTCCGGCCGGCTTGGTTTTTTTCTATTTTGAGAACTTTTGTAAGCAGGATTGTCTTTATATGTTGCAGACAAGTTAGATTCTGTGCCATTTAACGAGCCTGAATGAGGCTGTTGTGGGCGGCCGTCGCTACGGCTGTTGTAACCAAGTGAGAAATTTGTCTGCCCAAAAGTGAAGTCATATATTCAAATTGTATTCATTTATTAATGGAGTGAAATTCACCTGTAATCTAGCTGAGCTTCGAATATTATACAGCGTCGCGTTGTATACGTTAAATTGCTTGCCTGTACTTGCCTTTACTGGTGCGAATTTTTTTTGTAATAATTTATAACTCCTTTGCTATCGTAAATTGTGACTTATTCGTTAAATGATTTTTGAGATTTTTTTTAAATATCGTAAAGTCTTGCATCAAATTTTAATAAAGAGCGTTACTGAAAATTGTGTGTAATTTCACCAGTTATTCCTTGGAACCTACTTGACTTTAAGAATAGAGATGTTGACTGCCAATTAAGTTTTTTTATTTATAGAGCTTTAAGGGTTTTTCCATAAAAAATTAGGATGCATGAATTTCAGCTCGCCCAATAATTGACGCTCTGAACTTTCACACCAATCGAGATTTCGACATTTTGTGTATTAATTGTGATTAATAACCTTTGGCGAACCAGTAGTAATTTTACGGTTCAAGTAGCATATGATTTACGATTTGGCTCTTCGCCACTGAAAGAACCTGCAGTAGTAACAAATGTGGGCAGGTATTCCTCAGAAACTGATTCTCTTTATTGTCATACCCGCCCCCCGTAAATTGTAGAGAGCTGCTTGTTGACGAAAACAACTTCACGACTGCAGAAGGAAGGCAGATTGGTCGTATCTCAGTTTGTTGCCTCACTTCCCATACCTCCTGCGGCTGTTGGCCATTCACAGGTGACAGTAAGAAGGCCTAGGCAGTCCCACCGGCTTTTATCCGAACGAATCCAACCGACGTTATTGCTCTTTCCCGGGACGAAGTATTGAATCTATGGCCGATTCAGTATCAATAACCGAGGCTCCTATAGAGGCGTGCGGACCAGTGCAGAGCCATTCAGCTGCCTGTTAAAGGGGATGGGGGGATGGCCGATAGGCGGCTGTGGCCACTCCCTCGCAATCGCAGATCGTCAGAGTTGCCAGCTTCGCTGCGTTTCGTCATTTGCTACAGTAACTTCCTTTTCTCGTACGTAGCAAAAACAAAACCCGCTGCAAATAATAAGGTTTATTAACACATATTTTGTCGTTATAAGAAATAAAACTGTATCCTTTTCGTCTTGACTTTAAGTGTCGCCAAATACAGCGTATTACTTGGTGTATAGTACATAGTACGAGGGCATGCTAAAAAGTAACGCCCTCGAATTTTTAATGTGAGGACGCTTAAAGCTCTTCAACAATTAAAAATGTTATAACATTCTACACTACTGGCCATTAAAATTGCTACACCAAGAAGAAAAGCTGATGATAAACGGGTATTCATTGGACAAATATATTATACTAGAACTGACGTGTGATTACATTTTCACGCAATTTGGATGCATAGATCCTGAGAAATCAGTACCCAGAACAACCACCTGTGACCGTAATATCGGCCTTGATACGCCTGGGCATGGAGTCAAACAGAGGTTGGATGGCGTGTACAGGTACAGCAGCCCATGCAGCTTCACCAAGATACCACAGTTCATCAAGAGTAGTGACTGGCGCATTGTGACGAGCCAGTTGCTCAGCCACCATTGACCAGACGTTTTCAATTGGTGAGAGATGTGGAGAATGTGCTGGCCAGGGCAGCAGTCGAACATTTTCTGTATCCAGAAAGGACCGTACAGGACCAGCAACATGCCGTCGTGCATTATCCTGCTGAAATATAGGGTTTCGCAGGGATCGAATGAAGGGTAGAGCCACGGGTCGTAACGCATCTGAAATGTAACGTCCACTGTTCAAAGTGCCGTCATTGCGAACAAGAGGTGACCGAGACGTGTAACCAATGGCACCCCATACGATCACGCCAGGTGATACGCCAGTATGGCGATGGCGATGACGAAGACACGGTTCCAATGTGCGTTCACCGCGATGTCGCCAAACACGGATGCGACCATCATGATGCTGTAAACAGAACCTGAATTCATCCGAAAAAATGATGTTTTGCCATTCGTGCACCCAGGTTCGTCGTTGAGTACACCATCGTAGGTGCTCCTGTCTGTGATGCAGCGTCAAGGGTAAACGCAGCCATGGTCTCCTAGCTGATAGTCCATGCTGTTGCAAACGTCGGCGAACTGTTCGTGCAGAGGGTTGTTGTCTTGCAAACGTCCCATCTGTTGACTCAGGGATCGAGACGTGGCTGCACGATCCGTTACAGCCATGCGGATAAGATGCCTGTCATCTCGACTGCTAGTGATACGAGGCCGTTGGGATCCAGCACGGCGTTCCGTATTACCCTACTGAACCCACCAATTCCATATTTTGCTAACAGTTATTGAATTTCGACCAGCGCGAGCAGCAATGTCGCGATACGATAAACCGCGATAGGCTACATTCCGACCTTTATCAAAGTCGGAAACGTGATGGTACTCATTTCTCCTCCTGACACGAGGCATCACAACAACGTTTCACCAGAGATATCGGTTGGAAACTTTCCTCATGTCAGCACGTTGTAGGTGTCGCCACCGGCGCCAACCCTGTGTGAATGCTTTGAAAAGCTAATCATTTGCATCTCCTTGCTGTCGGTTAAATTTTGGGTCGGTGCACATCATCTTCGTAGTGTAGCAATTTTAATGCCCAGTAGTGTAACATTCTACATTTTTATTCTTCACGTCTACATTTTTGCAGGCATCTCCAGCTAGATGGCTCCGGATAGTAGCGAATAAGACGCCGGTGTACAACGTTATCTTCGTGGGTAAGTGAGAAAGAGCATGCCGTAGTAGAGTTTAGAATACGAAGACTTCGTCCTGACATGGAGCACCCTTCCCTTCAGCATGACAACGCCATACCGCACACTAGCGGTGCGGCATCTGCAACAGTCCGACGCGATGGTTTCACTGTCATTGATCATCCTCCATTCAATACCGACTTGGCCCCATGCCATTTTCAGCTGTTTCCAAAACTTAAAAAGCATCTTCGAAGATTTCACTTTGATAGTGATGAAGCGGTTCAAGCAGAGGCTTAGTTGTGGCTACGTCAACCAAGTCAACCGTTCTACAGAGATGGCATAAACACACTGGTCTCTCGTTGGGAGAAATGTGTTCGTCGCCAGGGTAATCACGTTGATAAATAAATATCTAGACACTAAAAATAGAGTTATTGACTGCCAATTAATTGTTTTTTATTTATAGAGCTTTAAACGTTTTTCCATACAAAATTAGGAAGCATTAATTTTCAGGGTGCACAATATTTAACGCTCTGAACTTTCTCACCGATCGAGATTTCGACATATTTTTTAACATTACTAAGATGCACTTTCACATGCCAGTCAGTAGTCCCACAGAAAAGAAACATGTGTACAATATCACATATGAATATTTTCTCAGTAAGTTTCTCAAAAACAGGTGGAAAATTTGTCAAAATGATAGGCCAATAGAGAGAGCAGTTCCAAGTCCTTTCTTAAATAAACATACTACTTAATCTTGAAAGATAGCCAATTTAGTACGAGAGTCTTTCACATTCACGCACTCACACGCCGCGCGTAAGTCACTTGTCTACTCACAGTCGATTCGACGCTAACTCTCTCTGTCTGCTGGAGCGTTTTGCCTTTGCAATAAAATTACGCAGCCCTCTCTTAGACAGACGTGAAAGCTTCGGCAGGTGACTGTCGGTCAGAGCACAGGGCACTTTTTTTCCAGCTGGGACGCCTCGTGCAATTTGAGCACAAAGCACTCCCCTTCCTGGTAGCATATCGAGCAGGTATTATTTAGACACTTGTGTTTTCGAGATGAGTGCATTCGATCGACAACTTTCATCACCGTGGTGAGAATACAGCCAGGCCCGAGCATTAGAGTTGTCTTTAGGCGATTAAGATTAAAGTGTGTTTTGGGGCTGTGTGGAACGCGTTGCGTTTTGCATTCTAACAAGCCCTGAATACGTTATACCTTTGGTCCCACCTTTTACATCACCAGAACGTGTGCTGATTGGTATCCGTTTCTGAGTTAACCATTCATTAATTCAAGTGACTTACAAACAGATTTCTCTCTCTCAAGATTACACGTATTTCAGAGGTTTGTAAATTGCTTTTTAAGTATTCTTGTGCTGTGATAGGAGGGCACGTTAACCGGTTTGATCCAATGTTGTATTTATCCACGACTAGCAACATTATGTATAATGTTTTTTTCCTAAGATCTTACTGTCTCCGGCAATTTATTATCTTGCACATCTTCACGTATTTCATCAGGTGTTCCGTACCTCTATATGTGAATACTTACAGTTGGCTTGATAAAACGTGTTCCATCCACTTATACTGCATCTGCTCAGCGGCTACGTTATATACGTAATCGATACTTACAATTGTCCTCCTAAGAAATTCACATCAGTTCAGGTTCGCGACATAAATGCAGTACTTCGAGAGAGGCGGCGGAAGCAATGGCTGCATCATCGAATGTTGTCTCTTCCATCGAACAACCTCTAGTTTTTCATGTTATTAGGCAGTGTAGGCCACTATCAATAACACCTATTTCCCGCACAAATTTAGCTTAGAACATCCATTTCATTACTTTTTGTGGTAGTACAGTAAGATGTTTGCATTCAATGATCTAATTCAAATCTCAGTTGGGTTACTTTAGAGCAACCCTCAGCCATTTTCCGTTGCACTTTTCGAAAAACTTAGGCATCTCCACAACATTATATTACCAGTCAACTAGCGTTATTAATGGGCTGTGTTCAGTTGTCTGGAAGTATAATTCAGGGCTAAAACCAAATTCATAATCTTACACGAACGTTCTGGTTCAGTTTCAAAAGGAGTGGCCGCTTTCAAGCCCTTTGTTCGGATGGGACCCGAACCCAGAACCTTCTTTTTCGCGTGCAGTGCTCTTGCTACAGGCCTTCAGATGCAACCAGATAGCTCAGTCGGTAAGCGCATTTCCTGTGAAACACAAGGTTACTGGAATCTAGTAATGACCTTCTAAACTGCCAGGGGTCTTCAAAACAGCACACACTCCGCTGCACAACGAGTTTTTAAAAGGTTTTAATTTAGGTTTAAAGTTTGTTAGAAATCACTAAATGCTCTCGTTGTGGGAGTAGGACGTCAACAGGTCATTATAGACGGAGCGCAAACCCAGATTAGGAAAGGGATGAAAAAAAAAAAAAGAAAGAAAGAATCCGACCGTGCACTTCCAAACGAACCACCCTGAATCGTCCTCCAGAATGCGAGTCCAGTGTGCTGGTCAGTGCGCTAACTCTCTTGGTGCTCTCTTTATAAAACAGTGGATGAATGTGAGTCTGGGTAATTTGCGCTTCGTTTTTAGCAAAAGCTAGTTTTTTTTTCAGGTATCTGAATGTTTATGACGTTATATGTACTGAAATGCGTGTCGTACAATGATATAATTTTGCAGGTACATTAAGGCAGATATGTAAATGCTGTCTGGAAAATATGTTGTAAGTTCAGTTAGTAGTACGTAAGTATTAAATTAAAACGTCATTCTCGTTGCTGTAGTTTTACTGCATGAACAGCGAAAATATAGCAAGCGATAATTTTTTGGAGTTGCTAGCGAGAAAAAATTTTGTAAAGATTTGAAACTATGCATAAAGTTTGTTGGAAGTCGTAAAGTGCTCTCACTCTTAAATACTGGATGAATATAGTCTGAGTAATTTGCGCGTCGTGATCTACTCTGCCTCAAGACACTAACTGCAGTACTTTTCTTGATGTGTTCACGCCTTAACATGAAATTATAACTCCTAATGAGCATATTCTGACAGAATTTTAAATGTTTAAATCAAGTCAATAATTATATGAAATACAGAAAATCAAATTTCTGTTTGCAGTTTCATAGGCAACCTGCAAGAGGGTCTTGGTGGCCATGCACCGATTTAGTCGCTTAGTGATGTAGACACGAGTATATTAGTGGCGATGGACCTTCGAAGTGGCGCCATATTTCAGCCTCAAGTTGTTGCACATTTCGCTAAGGCTTTTAGAAGAATTTTACTGGAAATATTCATGCACTATATAAAATTTGATTTTGCTCTTGCGTCAAGCATTGACTGTCGCTGATATGTATTCTGCTTCTTTTTCGTAAGTGAGCTTCTTTGCACTACGGCGAAGAAACAGACATTAGTATTACATCTACAGGATTACTCCGCAATTCACCATTGCGTGCCTGGCAGAGGGTACTTAGAACCACTTTCGAACAGCGAGCGGGAAAAACGAACACTTAAATCCTTCCGTGAGAGCTCTGATTTCTCATATTTAATTATGGTGATCAGTTCTCGCTATGCAGGCTGGCGCCGACAAAATATATTCACACTCTGAGGAGAAAGCTGGTGATCGAAATTTATTCAGAAGGTCCTGTCGCAGCGAAAAACGCATTTTGTTTTATTGACTGCCACCCAATTCGCGTGTTATAACCGTGGCACTATCTCCCTTATTTCGCGATAGTTAAAACGAGCTGCCCTTCTTTGAACTTTCTTGTTCATTTTCTAAGTGTTTTGATTGTACATCGCCGTCTTTGGTTTTCTTTCTCCACAAAATTATCTACGCGATCGATCTAATTTGAGTTATTCGTTATTGTAATCCCTAAGTATATAGCTGAATTTACAGCTTTTAGAGTTGTGAAATTTGTCGTGTACCCGAAATTTAGCGGATCCTTTTTAGTTCTTTTTAGTGGATGACTTCACACTATTCATGATTTAGATTCAACTGACACTTTTTACGCCATGCAAATATCTTGTCTAAATCATTTTCCAATTCGTTTCGATCATCTGGAGACATTAATTGACCGTATATGACAGCAACATCTGCAAACAATATAAGAATGCTGCTGAGATTTTCTCCTAAGTCTTTAATGCAACCTGGAACAGCAGTGGATCCATGAAACTTCCTTGGGGAACGTCTGATTTTACTTACGTTTTACTCTATGTCTTTTTGTCAGTTATTACGAACTGTGGCCTTTCTGATAGCAAATCACCAATCCAGTCACACAGCTGAGATGGTACTTCGTAGACACGCAGTTTAATTAGAAGTCGCTTGTGAGAAACAGTGTCAAAAGCCTTCTGTAATCGAAAAATATGGAATCAATTTGATATCCCCTGTCGACAGCAGTCATTGCTTCGTGAAAATAAAGATCCAGCTGTGTTCTCCAAGAACGATATTTTCTGAATCCGTGTTTACTATTTCTCAATGTTAACTAAGAAGTAGAGTACTTGCACCGATGAGTACCATAACTAGCCCGAAACCTTGCCTGGATATATGAAAAATTTATAGATTGCTGTAATTCAGTCCTACGAGACAGCGATACACAAGAAGCTATGGGGATAAGTACTACGATTTTTGGCAGTAATTTACAATACGTTACTATGCAGATTAACTTAATGAAAGTAATTATTTAACAGAAGCTGCGAATTTAGACTAACTATAATACATAAGTATTCGCGTTCAGTTCCTATGACTAAAAGTCGATATTTGTAAGGTATATCAGTGATGTTTGAACCAGATTTCTCAATATCAAGTATAAGTCTTTCCTTTCTGAGCTGATGCACCTAAATCATCAACATGCTAACATCAAGGTATTCATCTCTACTCCAGATATATTTAACACAAATTAATTATTCCAAGACCAGCTGTAACTAAATATTAAGATAATAATCAGTTTTTATTGGTTTGATGAAAACATTCTTTTAACAGCGCAAATAAGTATTTCTGCAGTTAAACATTAATTTTATACTTTTATCTACGATCTGTGTTATTTAACTTCGTAAGAAAGAGACGAAAAAATAAACAAATAATACGCTTCAAGTACAACATTTACTTAGGATGAATATTCTACTTTCATATTTATTCATAATATTCTACTTCCATATTTACTATATAAGTGACTTATTAGTAGTTTTTTCATTCATCTCTGCCTTTCTTGTGTTGTGATCTGATATTTGTGAGTGTTTCGTATCGAGCAACTTAACCTCTTACCTGTGTTTACATTCCGTCCTGACCAGTTGCAGCTGTAGCGGCGCATCGAAAGCTAAGTACTAATTAATTGTTTGTGTATAGTGGATAATTTAGGAACTTTAGTAGTCTTCAACCGGTGTTCTTGCTGTTTTATGGTGAAATAATTTCAGAAGAAATTTTTGGGAACTGTTTTCAGTTTCGTTACAGCGTCATTAGACGTTTAATTTTCTTTCTGTGATAGTCTTTTGTTCTATTCTCATTTGTTGTTGATTAATACTGTTAATAAATGTAGTTACTTCCCTTGTAGAGTAAATTTGTGATTATTGTAGTCAGTTTTTAACATCTTCTTATTGTAGTAGCGGAACTTAGATTAAGTAGTTTTCTTGTTTCAATAACTGTAAAAATTTTACCATGAGTGAGAAGTGTGGGCTTTGCCGTAGGTTCGTGAGTAGTGGATTGCGGTGTGAGACTTGTTCGAAGTATTTTCACTGGGGGGAATGCTGTGGGGAAGCCAGTGGGCATTCTGCTGAGATCCTCTCCTGGAACTGCAGGTTATTTAGCAAGAGTAAGTTGATAGAGGAGCAGGAGCGTAAGATCTGTGCCCTTCAGGTGCAGTTGAAAAACGCACAGGAGGAGCTAGATAGGATGAGGAGGGAGAAGGGAGTTGGGGAATGGGAGCTGGGTGATGTCAAAAGATCTGCTAGGAGAAGGAGATTTTCAAATAGTTTTATCTTTGGTGTTTGCAATAGATATGACCAACTGTCAGAGTCTAGTGGAGAGGAATCTCTAGTAGCTGTAGATGTAGGAAGTATGCAGCAGACCTCAGCAGTTACGGTGGCTAGGACAGTTACAAAGTCAAAGAGAAAGAAGGAGGTTCTGCTGTTAGGTAGTTCTCATGGCAGAGGTGTAGGCCAGCAGTTGCAGGAAGTGTTGGAGAGAGAGTACCAGGTCACCAGCATTGTGAAGCTTAATGCAGGACTGGCTCAGGTGACTTAACATAGGGGGGATATGTAGGGATTTTACTAAAGAGGATCAGGTAGTGATTGTGGATGGGGCTGGTAACAATATTGATAGAGATGAGGAGTATGACATAATGGTGACCTGGAAAAGATAGCCACTCAGACTGGCAACATGAATGTGCATTTCGTTGAACTGTTTCAGCGTCACGATCGGCCTCATCTTAATACAGCCGTCAGGCGTAAAACATGAGACTTGGGGGTGTGCTGATGACAGAAGGCATGGGTCACATTTCAGTGGTGTCGGTGGGGTCTATCAGCAGGACGGGTTTCACTAGACATGGCATACACCTCAAGAGGTATGGGAAGGGGAGGTTGGCAAAACTTATAGGTGACAGCATAGGTGGGGGTGGTGGGATCACTCATGGGAAAATTCCGGTAGTTGTGGGTGTTAGAGCTGTACCTTTTTTAGATTGAAGTCAGCTGATAGGTATTCCTGCTTAAGGGAAGTCTCTCTAACAAAGAAACCACTCTCGACAAAGCTTAGGTATCCGAGTAATGAGGGAATTAGTACAGTATATTTCATCAAAATATGCTAGGTATTAGAGATAAAGTTAGTGAACTACTTATAGATGTTGACTCTGAAATTATTGGTATATCTGAACACTTCTTAAATAAGGAGATAATTCAGAGTCTTCCTTTACCAGGATACTGGTTGGCTGGCAGCTTTTCTAGGAGCTCTTTGCGGTGTGGGGGAGTAACCATGTATGTGAAAAACGGCATCCCATTTGAGTCAATTGATGTTTCAAAGTACTGCACTTAAAAGGTGTTCGAATGTTGTGCAGGTGTGGTTAAATTTAGTGGAGCTAAACTTCTAACTGTTGTTATTTATAGATCCCCAGTCTCCGATTTCACAACAGTTTTGCTAAAGCTAGAGGAGGTTCTTGGTTCACTTTATAGGAAATACAAAAAGTTAGTTATATGTGGTGACTTCAATTTTAATTGTATAAGTGACTGTGCAAGGAAAGGGATGCTGGTAGACCTCCTTAATTCATATAATCTTATGCAAACCGTATTCTTTCCAACGAAAGTGCAAGGGAACAGTAGAACAACCATAGACAACATTTTTGTTCATTCCTCATTAGTAGAAGGGCATTCTGTTAGCAAAAAAGGTGAATGGTCTTTCAGATCAAGATGCACAAATTTTAACTCTAAAAGATTTTTGTGCTGCAACACATCTTAAATATAGTTATCAACTGTTTAGGAAAGCTGATCCAGTTGCTGTGGAGACCTTTGTAAACCTCATCCAGGAACAAGAGTGGAAAGATGTTTATAGTGCCGATACAGTAGACGATAAATATAATGCTTTCCTCAAGACTTTTCTCGTGCTCTCTGAAAGTTGCTTTCCGTTAGAACGTTCAGCAGCCTTGGTGGTTGACTAGAAGGATAAGAATATCTTGTAGAACAAAGTGGCAATTATATCAAAACGTTAGAAACAGTCAAAATCTAAATGCAGCAGCCCATTACAAACAGTATTATAAGGTTCTTAAAAATGTTATTAGGAAGGCAAGACGTATGTGGTAAGCAGATAGAATAGCTAAGTCTCAGAATAAAATTAAAACCATATGGTCAGTCGTAGAGGAAGTGGCTGGTCTGTAGAGACAGGTCGAGGATATAGAATCAGTGCGTAGTGGGAATTTCCGTGTTACTTATAAGTCGCATATATGTACAGTATTTAATAATCACTTTCTGAATATAGCAGGTGAACTAAATAGAAACCTAGTCCCAAAAAGGAATCATATAGCGCTTATAGAAAAAAGTGTTCCGAGACTGTTAACTGAAATGCTCCTCCGTGATACTGACAAGAGGGATATTGAGTTAATAATTAAATCACTAAAGACCAAGAACTCTCATGGATATGACGGTGTATCTAGCAGAATACTGAAGTATTGTTCTATGTATGTTAGCCCGGTACTTAGCCATATCTGTAACTTTTCCTTTGGGAGTGGTCGGTTTCCCGACCGATTAAAGTACTCGGTAGTGAAGCCACTTTATAAAAAGGGAGACAGGAATAATGTTGACAATTTTAGACCTATTTCTATGCCATCGGTGTTTGCTAAAGTTATCGAGAAGGTTGTATACACAAGGTTACTGGAGCATTTAAAGTCACATAATTTGCTGTCAGATGCATAGTTTGGTTTTACAGATCGTTTAACAACTGAAAAATGCTATATTCTCTTTTCTCTGTGAGGTTTTGGACGGATTAAATAAAAGGTTGCGAACGCTAGGTGTTTTCTTTGATTTAACGAAGGCTTTTGACTGTGTTGAGCACAGAATATTACTGCACAAATTGGACCATTATGGAGTAAGGGGAGTAGCTTACAATTGGTTCGCCTCTTACTTTAATAACAGAAATCAGAAGGTAATTCTCCGCAATATTGAGAGTGGTAGTGATGTTCAGTCCCAATGGGGCACTGTTAAGTGGGGCGTTCCCCAAGGGTGGGTGCTGGGGCCACTGCTGTTTCGTATTTATATAAATGATATGCCTTCTAGTATTACAGGTGATTCAAAAATATTTCTGTTTGCTGATGACACAAGCTTGGTAGTGAAGTATCTTGTGTGTAATATTGAAACAGTATCAAATAATGTAGTTTATGAAATAAGTTCGTGGCTTGTGGAAAATAATTTGATGCTAAACCACAGTAAGACTCAGTTTTTACAGTTTCTAACTCACAATTCAACAAGAACCGATATTTTGATGAGACAGAATGGGCATATTACAAGCGAGACGAAACAGTTCAAGTTCCTAGGCGCTCGGATAGATAGTAAGCTGTTGTGGAAAGCCCATGTTCAGGATCTTGTTCAGAAACTAAATGCTGCTTTATTTACCATTAGAACAGTATCTGAAATAAGTGACAGTTCAACACGAAAAGTAGTCTACTTCGCATATTTTCATACGCTTATGTCGTATGGTATTATTTTTTGGGGTAATTCTTCTGATTCAAAAAGGATATTTTTGGCTCAAAAACAGGCTGTTCGAGCTATATGTGGTGTAAGGGCTGTTCGAACTATATGTGGTGTAAGTTCGAGAACCTCTTGTCGACCCCTATTCAATAGTCTGGGAATTCTGACATTGCCCTCACAGTATATATTTTCTTTGAAGTCGTTTGCTGTTAGCTATATTAGCTTATTCCCAAGAGTTAGCAGCTTTCACTCAGTTAATGTTGTTGTTGTTGTTGTTGTTGTTGTTGTGGTCTTCAGTCCTGAGACTGGTTTGATGCAGCTCTCCATGCTACTCTATCCTGTGCAAGCTTTTTCATCTCCCAGTACCTACTGCAACCTACATCCTTCTGAATCTGCTTAGTGTATTCATCTCTTGGTCTCCCTCTACGATTTTTACCCTCCACGCTGCCCTCCAATACTAAATTGGTGATCCCTTGATGCCTCAGAACATGTCCTACCAACCGATCCCTTCTTCTGGTCAAGTTGTGCCACAAACTTCTCTTCTCCCCAATCCTATTCAATACTTCCTCATTAGTTATGTGATCTACCCATCTAATCTTCAGCATTCTTCTGTAGCACCACATTTCGAAAGCTTCTATTCTCTTCTTGTCCAAACTATTTATCGTCCATGTTTCACTTCCATACATGGCTACACTCCATACGAATACTTTCAGAAATGACTTCCTGACACTTAAATCAATACTGGATGTTAACAAATTTCTCTTCTTCAGAAACGCTTTCCTTGCCATTGCCAGCCTACATTTTATATCCTCTCTACTTCGACCATCATCAGTTATTTTGCTTCCCAAATGGCAAAATATTAGGCAGAAATCAAATCTGCATGTGTAATGCACTTCCTTGACTCTTGTGTAGAAAGGGGTGCAGTATTCTGCTGCATACATTTTCAATAAGCTACCACAAGAACTCAGAAATCTTAGCAGTAGCCCAAACACTTTTAAATCTAAACTGAAGAGTTTTCTCATAGCTCACTCCTTCTATTCTGTCGAGGAGCTCCTGGAAGAGCTGAAAACTTAAGCAAATTGCAGTGTTACATTGTTGATTTTCTTTATTTAAACTTACGACTTGTCGCCTGAATATGTTTCTTATATAACATTTTATCTGTTTCTACTATCGTGTTATAATTTCATCTACTGATTCGTTCCATGACCATGGAGACTTCTCCTTAACTTGGTCCCATGGAACAATAAATAAATAAAATAATTAATGTCTATGTCTATTCTCTGGCGCCTAGAATTACACTTAGAAGTAAGCGTTTACTAAATGTACAAGTCGATCTCAATACCACAATGATTTAATGATCATTAAAATACTGAAAGAAATTTAAGGAAGTTTTTTTTTTACTGTCTTTTGTTATCACTTTCTCCTATCTAGTTGTTCCTATTTTCCACTATTTGCGTTCGATTGCAAAGCAGAAGAGTCTTGTCCTCAAGCAATTGCTTATCAAAATGACGACAGAGTGAAAAATGTAGCTATTTGGTTACAAAGCACTTCTCGTCGTATGCGTAGATTTTCCTTATAATCTGCCCATACATCAAGCCAAATATTTAATCAAACATGTCACAAAAAATTACTGCTTATAGAGACTATTAAATTCCAAATTCGTCTATTAGAGATGGTATAATTTTCGGTTTCACCAGCTGCCTTATAGAAATATTTCAGGCAATGTAAATATGACATACCGTGCAATGAGAATGTGATTAACAACAATTTGGATGTTGCTGCCGTGGTCTTCAGTCCGAAGACTGGTTGGATGCAGCTCTCCATTCTACTCTATCCTATGCAAGCATCTTCATCTTCGAGTAACTACTGCAATCTACAGCCCTCTGAATCTTCTTACGGTATTCATCTCTTGGTCTCCCTCTACGACTTTAAACCTCAGCCCCCCATCCCCACCCCCACGCTTCCCTCCAGTACTAAGCTGGTAATGCCTTGATCTCTCAGAATGTGTCCTGCCAACCGATCCCTTCTTTTAGTCAGGTTCTACCAGAAATTTCTCTTCTATTCAGTACCACCTCATTAGTTACCCAATCTACCCATCTAATCTTCAGCATTCTGTAGCACCACATTTCAAAAGCTTCTACTCTCTTCTTGTGAACACTGTTTACCGTCCATGTTTCACTTCCATAAGGGGCTGCACTCGATAGAAATACTTTCAGAAAGGACATCCTGACACATTTAAAATCGATGATAGCAAATTTCTCTTCTACAGAAACGCTTTTCTTCCGATTGCCAGTCTCCCTACTACCCATCGTCAGTTATTTTGCTTCACAAATAGCAAAACTGATTTACTACTTTAAGTCTCTCATTTGCTAATCTAATTCTCTCAGGAGAACCTGATTTAATTCGGCCAACCGCAAAATTGTTATTTCTTCTCCATGTACATTAATTCCTGCTCCAAAATTTTCTTTTCTTTACTGATTGCTCGATGTACAGATTCAGTAACATCGGGGATAGGCTATAGCCCTGTCTCACTCCCATTTGAACCACTGCATCCCTTTCGTGCCCCTGGCTTTTATAACTGCCACTTGGTTTCTGTAAAAATTGTAAATAGCCTTTCGCTCCCTGTATTTTACCCCTGACACCTTTGGAATTTGAAAGAGAGAGTTCCAGTCAACATTGTCAGAAGCTTTCTCTGTCTACAAATGCTATAAACGTAGGTTTGCCTTTCCTTTGTGAGAAGCTTTCTCTAAGTCTACAAATGCTATAAACGTAGGTTTGCTTTCCTTAACCTATATTCTATGAGAAGACGTAGGGTCAGTACTGCCTCGCATGTTCCTACATTTCTACGGAATCCAAACTGATTTTCCCCGAGGTCGCCTTCTACCTGTTTTTCCTTTCACTGTAAAGGATTCGTTTAGTACTTTGCAGCCGTGACTTATTAAACTGATAGTTCGGTAATTTTCACACCTGTCAGCATCTGCTTTCTTTGGAATTGAGATTATTACATTCTTCTTGAAATCTGATGGTATTTCGCCTGTCTCATACACCTTGCTCACCAGAGGGAATAGATTTTCCACGGCTGGCTCTCCCAAGGTTGTCCGTAGCTCTAACGGAATGTTGTCTACTCCAGGGGACTTGTTTCGACAGGTCTTTCAGTGCTCTGTCAAACTCATCACGCAGTATCATATCCCCCATCTCATCTTCCTCTACGTCCTCTTCCCTTCCCATTATATTGCCCCCCCCCCCCCCCCAAGTACGTCTCCCTTGTGTAGACCTTCTATATACTCCTTTCAGCTTGCTGCTTTCCCTTTTTTGCTTAGGGCTGGTTTCCCATCTGAGCTCTTGATATTCATACATGTGGTCGCCTTTTCTCCAAAGGTCTCTTCAATTTTCCTGTAGGCAGTAGCTATCTTACCCCTTGTGATATTTGCTTCTGCATCCTTACATTTGCCCTTCTAGCCATTCCTGCTTAGCCGTTTTGCACTTCCTGTCAGTCTCATTCTTTAGATGTTTAAGGTTCCTTTCACGTGCTTCATTTACTGAATTTTTATATTTTCTCCTTTCCTCGATAAATTCAGTATCTCTTGTGTTACCCAAAGTCTTCTACCAGCCCTCGTCTTTTTACCTAGTTGATCCTCTGCTGCCTTCACTATTTCATTTCTCAAAGTTACCCATTCTTCTTCTACTGTATTCCTTTCCCCTGTTCTTGTCAATCGTTCCCTAATGCTTACTCTGAAACTCTCTACAACCTCTGGGACTTTCACTTTATGCAGGTCCCACCTCCTTAAATTCCTGACTTTTTGCAGTTTCTTCAGTTTTGATCTGCAGTTCACAAGTGGTCAGAGATCACATCTGCTCTGGAAATGTCTTACAGTTTAAAATCTGGTTCCTAAATCTCTTTCTAACCATTATATAATCAAACTGAAACCTTCCGGTGGCTCTGGGTATACGTGCCAAAATAAAATGTTGTAATCATTTCTCATGCGTGAGAACCACGCAGTTCCTCTCGATGTGGTGAATATTTGACTTGTGATACGAGAACTGACATCTATTTCATTTACGGATATTGTTTCCTGCATGAGCCAACCGGGACTCGGGGCAATGTTCATTTATCAAAGTTCTATGTTGTAATAATGTCAACCGCTAACACTATGTTTTCAGGTCCTAAAATAGTTGTTCTGTGCACAGCTTAGTAAAATAAAAAGACATAAATGGAATATAATAAGGCAGATAAGGCAGGCGTGGTGTTGAGGGCTGGGGACGTGGGTGGGGAAGGAGGGGGTGGAGGGGGATTACAGGCGTGGTGAAGCCAGATTTCCTAAAGGAGTAAACGTGATACAATTCCAGTTTGCCCGGGAATTTTCTGGGATAACGAGAAGTGCTATACAAGGTGCCAACAGCCTATTTGTGAGTGGACTAGCGGATCGCGGTCAGGGCACTCTATTGCACTTTGACCCGAAACTGTCCCAAAAGGTGCAAGAACCACTAGTTAGTCAGCTGCATTAGGATGCATAACGCACTGCACTAAAGATCCTTGATATTCACGTGGCATGGCTCTGTTCAATGGAAAATTATTCAAAGTTCCTATTCCCTCTTTCGAATCTCCGTGTGGGAATGCTTTGAACGCTGTTGTGATTACTAAGGCCGACAGTTTTGGAACGATGAAAGTATATGAGAACAAAGTTCGAATTCCTGCAGGGAATGTTCGCAGTTTGTATATTGGCTGGAAAGCTTGCAGACAGAGAGATATCCAGGTTGAAAGTAGACGTCCTCGGATTAAGCGAAGTACAATGACCTCGATTTGGGATTCTCAGTTCCTATACTTTTCTGGAAGAACTGACACTAACCATAGTCACAGCGTTCCTGTACACGTGTCATCAGTTACGGAAAAATCAGTTCTCAATTTTGTTCGACTTGATGATAGGGTAATGGTATTAAGAATTGAAAACATCACATCGAGCTATGAAATTATTCAGATTCATGCAGCAACAGTAGGCAAAGATAATAACGAGACAGAATAATTCTATGACAGCTTGTATGAAGCAATGAAACTCATAAGAAACACAGATGACACTGGTCACAGGTGATTTTAATTCAAAAATTTCCTCTGACGTAGAAATCAATTCAGTAGCGAGCTATGGTGTTGAGGAAGGTGCAGTTTTGTACAGAACATGAAGTTTTTGTGTATAATACACTTTTCAGACTTCATGCTAAGAGGCGACAAGCATGGATATGACCCTCTGATAGTGAAAAGAAGACAGTCAGAAATCAAAGTGATTTTATTCTGGTGATGCAAGAGCCAAGAGAATATGTGAAATCCGTTAAAACGTATCCTGGTGCTGATGTCGACAATGAACGCAACCCAGTAGTAACGGACTTCAGAATGCAACGACTTAGAAACGATAGAAGGGACGTTAAGATATCAACAGACATAGCTATAAGAAAATCAGCAAGTTCTGAAATGAGATTTAATATTGGTGCTGCTCTGAAGGAAAAGAGGAAATCAACAGAAGTGACTGGGGCTATAGAATTTGAATCCACTTAGTCCAGCAAAGTCGCACTGAGTACAGCACCAACAAAATAATGTGGAACTATATATCTGTTGAAATACTAGAGTTTTTGAATGAAAGAGGCCAATATAAAACCAAAGATACCATGAAATACACAACCCTACAGAAAGATGTACTCGGAAAATACAGAGAAGCGGGGGAATCATGGATGTCTGACAAATGTAAAGGAATTGTAATACGCCAGGAGAAACACAATCACTGAGACTTATGTAAGAAGTTGAAAGAGTTGTGTGGCCTACAGAGGAAGCAACGCGCTGAGGAATTCGAATTATGAAATTATGATAGGATTTGATGGAAAATTCAAAAGATGGAAAGAATATATCGACGTCTTTTCCAAGACGATACAGGTCATCCTCCTGCACTTTTGTAAAATAATCAATAAAATCAATTCTGAAATCACGTAGAATGAAGCGGTACATACGATTAAACTGCAGAAGAATGCTAGAACCGCCGGCCCTCATGAAGTTTACGCTGAAGTTATCAGAGTTTTAGCTCAACAGAAGTCGATTGGTCTCAGCCTCCTAAAATCTTTGTTCAGTGTTATCCATGCACCAGGGAAGACACCTCATGACTGGCTGACATCAACTTTAACACCACTGCCGAAAACTCCTCATGGTGTGACGACTATCGTATGATTAGTTTGATGTCTCTCGTACTCAAGATATTTCTGCGAATTGTACACGCACAGATATAAACGGAATGTGAATCCCAAATGGACGTCACCCAGTTTAGCTTCTGAAATGGAGTTGGGACTCGTGAAGCCCTCTTCTCCATAAATGCACTAGTGCAGAGGTGCAGAGATATGAATATCGATGAGTACGCTTCTTCCAGTGATTATAAAAAAGCCTTTGACTGCATGAAAGATAAAAAGATGGTGGAGATTTTGAAGTCAACTGGTACTGACCAAAATGGTTTACACATCAGCACCGCGATTTGTGGGAATCAGACCGCAGATTTAAAAACTGACCTTGGATCAATTGAAGCGACTACTAAGACGTTTGTCGGGGCTGTATGCTATGACCTCTCTTTTCTCGAAGCAAATGATCTACCGCTCCAACACGTGACAGAAAATTTAGTGCAGTGCAGTGCAGTGAACAGTTTGGCCTATTAATCAACACTTCCAAGAACAAGCCGAAGCCTTCTCTAAGAGTAGATTCTAAGCAAATTTGTAAATGAAAAGAAATAAGATTGTACATTATCCTCCTTGACACTCTGATGGATAAATAGTGGGGCTGCAACAAAGAGATCAGATTAGAACAGAAGAGGCCAGGAGACAGTTTATTAGCATGAAGAAACTTTTCATAAGATCGGTTCTTAGTCTGCAACTGAGAATGCGAATGATTCTTTACTACGTGTTCTTAATTTTTCTCTATGGATGCGAAAGCTGGACCTCTGACCAATACCTAGAGAAACGAATTTTTAGAAATGTATCTTTATCGCAATCTCTTGCACATACGCTGGGTGATGCAATTTTCAATATAAGAAATTCTTCATGTGATGAAAAAGCAAAAAGAGCTGTTGCTAACTACAAAGGAGAACTCTATATCTGGGACACATTATAAAAACCGAAAGATGCTGGCTATTACAACTCAACACTGAAGGGAAAATACAAGGAAAAAGGTCTGTTGGAAGATGAGGGAGCTGATGGCTGAAGGACATTCGGCGATGATACAATTACACGTCAGAAGATATCTTCCATGCTGCAACGTCACGTTTGGCTACGTGGACCGACAACTTCCGTCAGCAGAGGGCACCTTAAGAAGAAGAACATAGGAAGGAAAATAACATTTTGTTTGTGGTTGAACTGAACTAGCAAACCAGTCTTATGAACTGAAGACCGCCGATGACCATTGAAAACGATAGCTCATTTTAAGAAGAAGAACGTGGGAAGGAAAATAAGATTTTATTTGTGGTTGGACTGAACTAGCAAACGAGTCTTATGAACTGAAGACCGCCGGTGACCATTGAAAACGATAGCTCATTTTTGAAGTTGTGTGTGATTGTTCTGTAGAATGAACTACATTAAAAACAAATATTTTGAAAGGCATACGAAGAGAACAATGTAGCCAGATGTGCCATAGTGGCACATCGATGCCAGTCAGTTCAAACACAAACAGCGCAACATTGTCTCCTGCATAAAACATGGATCCATAATACAGCGTCGATGGGCGCATTCACATCCTCGGAAACTAGCATTTCTTCGACGTGTTCTCTGCATGAATACACGATTGGCACGAACCATTATGGGCTACAGTACTTTCGAGCAGCAAAGCAAACGATCTCATCGCACATCATAGTGCCGTTACGGCTTCATTTTATGGTAACGACGTCCCTAGTTCTGCGAGGTTTGATGACCTATTATAGCCTATGTTTCAGCATGTGAAGCACAGCGTATTGGGATTGTAGCGTCATGAAATAACAAATTCGTTCTAGTTTCGGCTAAATTTGGCATTCGCTCTCAGTCTGAGTTACAGGTAGCAGACGACGCAATATCTGAAGCCAGATATTTCCCTGAAGTGATTGCAGATATCGTCTCGTACGTGGTTTGCTTTACGCCTTATACATAAACCACTGAACTTGTTGTATACAACTGTCATGGTAATACTGAAGTAAAAGTCCGACCACAGAAAATACCAAGAAGAAATACAGTGAGATATATCATCACTGTCAACTGACCACCAAACGCGTATACACATGTTATATAAAGGGATATTGTCTTCCCGCCTCCGCAGACATTAGCGCATTCTTGTACTGTAGAGCACGACCCCTCGTAGTGGAAATGATTTCCATCGTCAGTGTTTAGCTGAATGTGGAGAAGACATATCTGGTTATAAAACTTAGCGCCACTGTCTCGTGCACTGAGGGCATGTTATTGTTTATGGTTTTTTTGTCAGGTAACTAGCGGAGAGCGTTAACAAATATATTCCTGTTAACAATAATTTTCGTGGAAGTCGAATGTTCACAAAAATGAGGCAAACTTGTCGCTGGACAAAGAAGGCAGAAGAATGCTGGCGGCGGCTTCTCCAAGTAGTCTCCGATAATGAGTGACCACATTTTCCCTAAAACAGTTGGCAATCCTTCAAGGATCTATCATGTCGGTCACCAGACCTGAAATGTAAGACACCATGGGGAATATGAGATGAAACTTGGGAAAGTGATTGGTCTACATCATCTGCCAGCGGAACTGTGGAGGTCAAAGCATTGGGAGGCAGCTGAATGACTGACAGGATTCCTAAATAAGATCACTGAGGAATAGAAGAAGACACGAAACAAGTAGACATTGGGCAATACAGCCCCAATTTGCAAAGAAAAGATATGTCCGATTGGATGTTGCAACCACCAATCTCTACGCCTTCTACCACACACAATGAAATCTTAGAGCGCATCATAGACAGCAGAATATACATTGTTGACAATATTACCACCATTCATTGTGGTTTTGTGGATGTTGGACCAACGATGTTATCCACACATCTGGGTTACTTACTGAAAAACATTGGGAGTAGCATCTTCACTTGGATTTGGAAAGCCCTTTTGACCTAGTACCAAGGAATCTCACGTGGTTGGCCCTCCAAGGGCAAAAAGTACCTGAAGAATTAAATGAATGAGCCCGGGTACTCTACCGCAATCCTTAAGTCGAATACTTCCTGTCGCTGAGACATCAAATTACTGTCCTGTTTCTGCTGTTTATCCTCTAGTGCTCATCATATTAATGGACCCTGTCACCAGATATCTTCAGAAATTAGCATCTTGGGTACTTCTGAATGCTGATGGTATCCTGGTGACCTTCAACATAATCTGACTCAGCTGTGGGCAATAACTACCTCAAGGGCTATTAAAACTGGCTGATAAGTCGGAATGGGTTTAGTAACTTAAATCTTTTATGTGAGTATTTAGCTGCCGTAAACGTTATTCTTAAGTATTGGTGGTGACCTGTGGATCAGATGGGAACGTAAAGCTCGTCGATCACCTGAGTACATACTGGAAGCAGGGTGCCCCAAAATAACACTGATCCGGAAATTGAGCTCCAAACAGGAATTTCAGCACTGCAACTGCTCCTCACCTTAGTTTTCTGACGTTTAATGACGTATGCTCTCTGAGTTGTATAACATTATTCCGCTAACACAGATGTCCAGGTAGGTATTAAAACAGTGTAGACGAAAAGCAAATTCCTTGCCTGACTTGCTACACTTATTATTATTCCAGGGTACATGGAAGGAGCCTTCATGAATGATTGTTGTAGAGGGAACGTAGTCGGGCGTATTCTGGAGACTTTAAACTGTTATCAACGCCTAATTCTTCCACCACTGGGAAACATCTGATAAACAATAGACAATGAAATCCAGTAAACGAAAACCCTAGGATCCAACACCATTTCATCCCAAAACCACCACCGGAAATGAATGCGAACGAATTAGTGTGGATATTTAACTTATACACACTATGAAATTTGGAAGGACAAAGAGGAGTTAATTTCTGATAATTTCCTGCCATAAAGATTTTGTAATTCCCACTTGCAGAGGTAACTAATCGTCTGTTCACTGTGGTAAGCAAAAAAAATATACGGTATTCTTCTGAATCCGGCCTCTTATCGACGAATTGGTCACTGATCAGAGAAATTTCTATGATTCCTGTATTCCAAAATTACAATTATAAGCGACCAAAACGCTTTGACAAGGAAGAAATGTACAAGTGATGTTTACCTGCTCCAGTCATGCTGATTTCTGTTTTATTTGGTTTACAAGACACAGCTTGAGCCAAATTTGGAATGTAGAAATGTGTGTATGTGTTGGTTGGTTGACGATTGGGGGGGGAGGGGGGGGGGGAGGAGGAGGAGATACTTTGGGAGGAGATTAAGTTTTGATTGCAATAAGACGTTTCAAATTGAGGTCGTTAGCAGTAGATATGTAGAGATGCAGAGGATGTAGTAGCGTGAGGTCTAGGATCAAATCAGTATCCTTACAGAAGAACACAACGACGCATCTTCTCTGTATCTTGTAATGAGTTGTATAACATTATTCCGTTAACACAGATGTCCAGGTAGGTATTAAAACAGTGTAGACGAAAAGCAAATTCCTTGCCTGACTCGCTACAATTATTATTCCAGGGTACATGGAAGGAGCCTTCATGAATGATTGTTGTAGAGGGAACGTAGTCGGGCTTATTCTGGAGACTTTAAACTGTTATCAACGCCTAATCCTTCCACCACTGGGAAACATCTGATAAACAATAGACAAAATTCGCAAACACGCAAAACTATCCACTTTCAAACCAAAAATTGTGACGCATTCGTTAAATATTGGAGGGTCGTCAAGAGAGAAGGAAATTTTACCATCACACAAGTGCAAACAACATTCGTGGGAAATTTTAGCATTCTAAGAAACACACAGAGGGATAAAGATCATAAACTGAAGAGCTGAAGGTAGTACTAGAATTCCCTCGTGAACAATACCGTAGCGCTATCTCTGTACGACCGTATATAGAGATTAAGTCGTCAGTATCTCGGAGACAAAGAACACTGAAATTTTAACAATTGAGCTAAGTCGTGTACTATTATGTCACTGTTACATCACCCAATAACGGTTTTACCTTTCGCAAGCCAAATAATTTTCATAACGAGAGCATTAGGACGTGACAACGGGTGATATATATCGACTGGTGAAAGGTGGGAACAACTAGACACCCGGACAAAAAGAGGGGCTAATGCTTCTTTTTGATGCTGAAGTAACGGTATAATTCTGACAATATCTTCGTTATGGAAGGAATTAGCAAACTGTAAATACGGTACTACCGCAGCTATACAAACTGCTTGAAAAAAAAATTTAAATTTTTGCTGGACTGGTACTCGGAACCTGATTTCCCACTTTATGCGAACGGTCGCCTCATGCGCTTCAGCCGCCTGAGAACACTTAACGGACAGAGCCCAACTTCCGTATGTCCCAACGACTGCCTCCCATAGGGCTCGTACAATGATGTCATTCACGCACAGGGAGTGACTTAACTAGTTTTCTCGTCAGGTTTCCTTGTCTTTGGCATAAATATATTAGTGCAGAGTTCGTATTTGGCAGTGTCTGTAAAGTTCCTTCAGATATGCATCCTTGTCCAAAGGCACAGTGCATCGAACTTTGCAGATACTGTCAAATACAGACACTGCACTAATGAACATACTCATTACTGAGAGCATTGCTCATCATGTTACAAAAGCAGTAGAAGAACCCATCCACAGAACGGAACATTGTCCTATATCTTGTAAATTTTCTCTAGTTGTCCGAGTAGGAGTTGTACCCCTCAAACGCCGTTTATCTTCAAGAAAGTGAAATCGAAACCATTCAGGGGAAGAACGGATCTCAAAATTGAAAACATAGAGGAAGCTACAAAAAACTGCAAAGAATTTGTCGAATTTGTAAAGAAAACAGCAAGGAAGTATCGTCCACGTGACGTCTATCGTAGCAAGTACAACGCACATCCTTTCTCAGCAGATACAACTGAAGCCGAAGGAAAAATATTCCGAAACCTTGCTGAAAAAAAAAGGGAAAGATGGGCTGAATTACAATCAGATCTGGACATGAAGATCGTGAAAGGTGTTAAAAATTCTTAGCAATGATACGAGTCCGCCGTTAAGTACAATTGAACGAGGTTGACCACCAACTTCTACTGAATCAAATGTCAAGATAGAAGGGAAATAGATTTACTTTCAAGTGTACTATAGGAGGAGAGAGCGAATGTCTACAGACTCCATTCTCAACTGATGAACTGGGAAAAACATTGCGAGAAATTAATGAAAGTAAAGCAGCAGACCCTGACAACGTATAGCCTGAGCAAATAAAACAGTTTGGTAAAAAAACTAATGAACGGCTGGTGAGGGTGATGAATAGATGCTCGGATAGAGGTCTGATTCCCAAACGGTGGAGAAAGGTACAAGTAGTAGCAAAATTGTCACGAAACGTGTCCGTGGAAAAGATGCTTTCAGACCAAGGAAAGCGTGTCTTAGTTAAAGGCTAAAAACGACAACACAATGCAGACGGTTTCGAAACGAAGTTGACAACTGCTACTGTCTTTGTTGGCCTGTTTGCTGCCTACGATACAGTAAACCACATACGAAATCCCCTGAGAGTCCCTGAAATAACAATGGACAATTGACTTACTTACTTGCTAAGAGAAGAGCTCCAGTATCGAAAATTTTACGTAATCCTAAAAGGGAAGTGTACGGAGAAACCAGAACAGTGGATTATCACAAGGGAACATTTCGTCTGCTATTCTGTCCAGTATGTACACAAATTGGCATCCACATTAGCCGGAAATAAAAAGATTCATATCTTTAGATTACACCGTTATTACTGCTCAAGGAAGAACATCTGAAGAGGTTGAAAGAAATTTGACAGAGACTTTTCAGTCCTTGGAGTATTGCTTCGAGGAAAATCATCTGTAACCTAAATCAGAAAATGACCTCAAGTATGTTCGTTCCACTACCAGATATCAGACGCGAATTAGTCGGTGAAACAGAACAAAACAGCAAACCGAGCCACTGCACTTCATGCGTAATCACGAAACTGATCCCCTCGTCTTAAGACGTTTATCCAACGGATATTGCCGCTGTATGGCCAACATGACACCCGCTGTGTATCTTTAAGGTTGGACTGTCTGCAAAGCGCAAACCAGCACCCAAAAGAGGAAAGCATAGAAGGGCAGCAACAACAGTGCAGTACGCGGATAGCACTGAACAGATTAAGAACAGGACTCGTAAAATGCAAAGTAAACTTGGTTAAGTGGGGCTACTCTGAAGATTGCCAGTGTGAATAAGGAGAGGCATAGAAGACTGAACATTTGTTCACGCCGGCCGCTGTGACCGAGCGGTTGTAGGCGCTTCAGTCTGGAACCGCGCGACCGCTACTGTCGCAGGTTCGAATCCTGCCTCGGGCATGGATGTGTGTGATGTCCTTAGCTTAGTTAGGTTTAAGTAGTTCTAAGTTCTAGGGGACTGATGACCTCAGATGTTAAGTCCCATAGTGCTCAAAGCCATTTGAACCATTTGCTCACGTGCCGAAGGATGGAGATTGTCTGCACGGCGGAAGATCAATTTTTATGCAATGACAAGGTTTTTAAACCAAGAATAGAGTTCAGATTTTCCCATCCGGACACGGAAAGCGAAGGAAGTAATACTATTCCTATTTCTGTTTCTATTCCTATTTCCATTTCTGTCTTCATCCCCATTCCTGCTCCTTCCGTTACTTTGCTACCAACTCTGACTCTGGCGTTTTGCTTCAGTTATAACTTCTCAATTAATTTTCTTTCACTTCCGTCAACCCGGTGTTCCGAATATTAGCGTAAGCATTACTATGTCCCACCATATTTAAAGCTTTTCCCAAATCAATAAATACATCAAAGGTCTTCTTATCTTTCCAACGTATCTCTGCTAGTACTCACATTAAGCCCATACTACCTCTCGTGCCTACCACACTTCTGAAACCATACGGCTCTTCTCCGAAGCTGTTATTATATTCTTCATGCACTCTAAAACCATGGCTACATGCAGTATCAATGTTCTACGTTCCTCACATTTTACTGAACAGTTTTTATTTCGGAGTGGTCCCAAGATCGCTTCCAGGAAGTCATTAAGTCACTCTCTCCCTTCTTCTTCCATCTGAGGTTTTTAATATCTCTGTGGGCAATTCATCGATACAGGTGTCCTATTAATTTTTCATCTTTTCAAGAGCTGCCTCCAGGTTACTCTTTAAACGATTCATAGGGAATTATACCCAGGACACAAATATCGTGAAATTGCTGGCATTCCCCAAAGTAGTGTTATATGCCCGCTGGTTTTCCTTACCTATATATACAAATTAGGAGGCAATCTGAGCAACCGTCTTACGTTTTTGCAGATGACGCTGTCGTTTATCGTCTAGTAAAGTCATCAGAAGGTCAAAACCAACTGCAAAACGATTTAGACAAGGTATCTGTATAGTGTGAAAATTGGTAATCGACCATAAATAATGAGAAGTCTGAGGTCATCCTGTAAAATTAATCCGTTAAACTTTGGTTACACGATAATGAAATAAATGTAAAGGCCGTAAATTCATCTAAATATGTAGGAATTACAATTAAGGAAAACTTAAATTGAAAATAACACATAGAAAATGTCGTGGGGAAGGCGAACCAAAGACTACGTTTTATTGGCAGAACAGAAGCAATATATCTACTAAAGAGATTGCCTAGACTACGCTTGTTAGTCCTCTTTTGGAGTACTGCTACGCGGTGTGAAATCTTTACGAGATAGGATTAACGGAGTACATCGAGAAAGCTCAGAGAAGGGTAGAGCGTCATGGACATGATACAGGATTTGTCGTGAACAGCATTAAAACATAGGTTTTTCTCACTGCGGCTGAGATCTCACGAAATTACAATCGACAATTTTCTCCTCCGAATGTGAAAATATTTTGCTCACGCCGACCTACGTACGGAGAAACGATCATCGTAATAAAATGACGGAAATCAGAGCTCGCACTGGAAGACATAGGTGCTCGTTTCTTCCGCGCGCTCTTCGAGATTGGAATAACGGAGAATTATTGTGAAGGCCTGGCGCGTAAGTGTGATTTGCAGAATACCCACGTAGATGAAAATAAAGGGGCGCGAATAATGTTCCTAAGTAGAAGAGCACAAGAAAATAAGCTCATCCGAGTTAATGTGGTCCTAAGGTGGCCAAAACGGTACGAAGAAGTATTACATAGCTCATAAAGCTGTCATGCGGGGAAATCCAGACAGTAACGCCGATGGGAGTTGAGCTGAGCCTACCACCTGGCTACAACGTATCTTCTGAAAGGCACCGCAGGTGGAGTTCTCCCTGCTTGGATGCCTCAGGCGGCTGTAGGGCAGCGGGTGTCGACAATGGAGGCCTCGCCGCTTCACAGTGCATTACCTGCCAATTAAGACGGGCGCGCAGCACCTGGCCGCCGCCAAGACGCGCCAGAACAATGCCAGCCAGCGACACGCTGCTCTGCTCTGCGCCCCCCCCCCCCCCCCACTTTTCCTTATTACGTCAGACCCTCCATTCCCCACCCAACTCCCACTCTTCGTTATTTTCCTTTTTTCCCATTTTTGTTCCTCCTCGTCCTTCACGCTGCACCCAATTACGAAGTCCTCTTTCCAGAGGAGAGACGACGGCGCAAAGGGGATGAAGAGCAGTTTTTTTTTAAGAGCGTCTCTGTCTGCCGGGAAAACGAGGCTGACCAGCGCCGCAGTGCGCAGTCGGAATTTGGGGCTAAGTGACGGAGTCGAGTGCCCCTAGCGGGACATAATCGGTGCTCTATTAACATCGTGGGTGGGGATGCTGAAGAACTTAAATCCCCTAAGAAAAAGGATACAGGAGAAGATAGTCTGAAAAGAAATGGGACGCTGTCAGTATTCTAATACAATCTACGGAATTAGTATTACAGCCAACTTTCTTCCTCCCTTCCTTTGTGGCTCGTGTACCTTTCAGCTGAAATTTTTAAGAGGCCATTTTTTTTTCACCGCTACTTTATATCTATGCTAAGTGTGTATAGGAGAATCTAACATACGACTTGAACAAATTATATGTTTTTGAGTAAATTCGAAACAATCATCATTTTTACGGAGTCTAGTTGCCATACTACAAGGGTTTTGATGAATTCCGTATAAATCAGCTGCCGCTTTTAACACGTTTTACAAACTGTCTGATTTAGTAACTGCAGGATGAATACGTAATTTACTTGTCTTATGAGGAGAAAACTGCAAAGGCCATAACCCGATGTCCCAAAATCATCGGTCAGTGGAAGAGAAGTCAAAGTAAACGAACGTGTGTCTCGGCTTATCCGCAGATACTCGACAATTTCTTAGAAAACGACGGCCAAAGTTTTCAAAATGGTTTAAATGGCTCTAAGCATATGGGACTTAACATCTGAGGTCATCAGTCCCCTAGACATAGAACTAGTTAAACCTAACTAACATAAGGACATCACACTCATCCATGCGACCGTAGTAACAGCGTGGTTCCGGACTGAAGCACCTTGAACCGCTCGGCCACTGCGGCCGGCTCCAAAGTTTTCGAGTTATGTGACTTGTAGCGAGTAAGCAGAACGACCGAAGCGGTGGCGCAGTGGCTACCGTCGTGACTTCACATTTTTGTGCCTCGTGTTCGAAACTGGATTCTTATTTTTATTTTTGTTTTTCATTAATTACCCATGTCCATAAAAGATTACTATAGCAATGTTTTCCAATGTAATAACGTTGTCCATATTCGTCTACTAATTGTGTGTTTGGTGATGACTGAGAAAATTATATGAAATTGTTTTCAGTGAGATTCCTGTAGCGTATCTTCATTCACAATCAACTGCAAGCGCCAGTTTCCGGTAGAGCGATCCGTTATGTGTGGTTTGCCGCGGAATTATTGCCAACGCGTGAAATCGTCAGCAATGTCAGCGACGTTTCTTTTCAGGGCGATATTCGTATCATACGAGGAAATTTCGCTATGGAAACCTGCACTCACGTGATGCTCGTGGTGTACGGAATTTGCATGTTTCGAATGCTTCTTCGATGGGTATCACCCAAGGGAATGCACAAAACCGTTATGAAGAATAATTAATAGAAGAAATGATGTAATAATGAAGTACAAGAACATGAAAATTTAAAAAGCCTTGTAGCAGTTGGAAATAACAATACACACATATTGTATAACAAATGTATGAGAAAGTGAAACCCAGTTTGCAATTAAGATAACGCCCCTGAATCCTCTAACTTGATAAGAAATTCGTGTAGTAACCTTCTACTGACATCGGTAGATAAAGGAAGAAAATAAAGCAAATAAAATAAATAAAAACTATAATCGGTTTTCGAACACAGGACGCAAAGGTGAGAGATCGTGAGGCTAGCCACTATGCCACCATTCCGCGTGAGATCCCCCCCCCCCCCCGCCTGCCCTAAAAGGCATTTAAATTACGTCGAAAACTCTGGCCGTCGTTTTAGCAGAAGCGGTCGAGGTTACATAAAAAGGCTCAGAAACGTACCTATTCATGGTATTTATTTAGGGACTTTACTTTGACCAACCTTCGGATCTGCAATCGGAATAAATGAAGATACTGGACAAAACATTTACTCAACCCCAGGATAGATAATGCTAACACCGTGTATCATCGTGCCTCTAGCCTTGATAATTGCTTCAGTTTGGCGAGGAATAGACTCCACGAAATTTTTCAGTTATGTCGTATCGAGCTGAGGCCATTTATTCATGATGAGACGCTGCGGAGCTACTAAATAGCGCGGATGCAATGTTTCACACGATGTCTCAGAAACTAGCAGATATATTAAGTGAGTGGTAAGACAGCACGTTTTAACGAGCCAATCGCGGTGCGAGAGGATACCTGATTATTCTACGTACCAGGAACGTATGCGTGCAATCCTGTGATCTCGGCTGTTGTTATCTTGGAAGATGGGAGGATCCAAGGAATACGTACTCAAAATGAAGATGTCAAAGTAAGGGCAACATTTGGCCTCCGACAGTTGAAATAAACATCGCAGTTCGTGTTCACAGTTGCCTGAATAAGTAGTTGCAAGTGGTGGTCCGATAAACACCTTCAAAGCATCGCAGAGTCACCTACGGTCCTGTAAAAAATCCGCGTTCAAGGCCGTAATGGGCTGCCGGTGCTGTCGACGACTTGCATCGGTTGAAAAGTAACAAAATTACGACTTATCGGACCGCACTAGGCCACTGTTGTGATGTTCTTCTGTTTCTGTGCACTCTGACACTTTGGCGACCTGCTACTTTACGTGCCACTGCAAGAAATGTCCGTAGGTGAAATGCCTCATTCGAAAAGTCAGTTGCAAGCAGATCTTTCTGTAATGTTCGCCCGGAAACTAGCTGCGATGGCACTGCTGTTGCTCCTGTTGGGTTTGAAATCCACTGCCATTAAAATAGAGCTACACTTGCCATCGGTCTCGGTCGGATAGCAAATTCTTAAGGCTGTTATTGTAACGCCGTGTGCTGTAAGTGATTAATCATACCTTGCGGTGGCCGAGCGGTTCTAGGTGCTTCAGTTTGGAACCGCGCGACTGCTACGATCGCAGGTTCGAATCCTCCCTCAGGCATGGATGTGTATGACGTCCTTAGGTTAGATAGATTTAAGTACACTACTGTCCATTAAAATTGCTACACCAAGAACAAATACAGATGACAAACGGGTATTTATTGGACAAATATATTATACTAGAAGTGACATGTGATTACATTTTCACGCAATTTGGGTGCATAGATCCTGGGCAATCAGTACCCAGAACAACCACCTCTGGCCGTAATAACGGCCTTGATACGCCTGGGCATTGAGTCAAACTGAGCTTGGATGGCGTGTACAGGTACAGGTGGCCATGCAGCTTCAACACGATACCACGGTTCATCAAGAGTAGTGATTGATGTATTGTGACGAGCCAGTGTCTCGGCCACCATTGACCAGACGTTTTCAGTTGGTGAGAGATCTGGAGACTGTGCTGGCCAGGGCAGCAGTCGAACATTTTCTGTATCCTGAAAGGCGCGTACAGAACCTGCAACATGCGGCCGTGCATTATCCTGCTGAAATGTAGGGTTTCGCAGGGATCGAATGAAGGGTAGAGCCACGGGTCGTAACATCTGAAATGTAACGTCCACTGTTCAAAGTGCCGTCAATGTGAACAAGAGATGACGGAGACGTGTAACCAATGGCACCCCATACCATCACGCCGGGTGATACGCCAGTACGGCGATGACGAATACACGCTTCAAACGTGCGTTCACCGTGATGTCGCCTAACACGGATGCGATCATCACGATGCTGTAAACAGAACCTGGATTCATCTGAAAAAATGACGTTTTGCCATTCGTGCAGCCAGGTTCGTCGTTGAGTACACCATCGCAGGCGCTCCTGTCTGTGATGCAGCATCAAGGGTAACCGCAGCCATGGTCTCCGAGCTGATAGTCCATGCTGCTGCAAATGTCGTCGAACTGTTCGTGCAGTTGGTTGTTGTCTTTACCCTCCTGAACCCACCGATTCCATATTCTGCTAACAGACATTGGATCTCGACCAACGCGAGCAGCAGTGTCGCGATACGATAAACCTCAATCGCGATATGCTACAATCCGACCTTTATAAAAGTCGTGATGGTACGCATTTCTCCCCCTTACACGAGGCATCATAACAACGTTTCACCAGGCAACGCCGGTCAACTGCTGTTTGTGTATGAGAAATCGGTTGGAAACTTTCTTCATGCCACCGGCGCCACCCTTGTGTGAATGCTCTGAAAAGCTTATCATTTGCATATCACAATATCTTCTCCCTGTCGGTTACATTTCGAGTCTGTAGCACGTCATCTTTGTGGTGTAGTAATTTTAATGGCCAGTAGTGTAGTTCTAAGCTTTAGGGGACTGATGACCTCAGATGTCAACTCCCATAGTGGTCAGAGCCACTTTTGACCACACCTTGTACACCATTTCGACATGCCGTGTTGGCTTGCGATCGAATTTCATTTACGGTTTGGACATTGCCACGTTCAAACAGGGTATCTTCTCTCTGTCGTTCTGTGACGTTCCCTCGTCGACCCATCTTACTGTGGCAATCACATTCAACTGTCTGGCAGAGACACACCGCTTCACTGCTTTGTCTCTCGTCAGCCATGGAGGGTGCTATGACCTCCCGGCGTTAGTCTTACAAAACCAATAGTGCTGCAGAGCGACTCGTGTGTTCTTTTAAATGGTTGACTTATAATTTGTTTGGCACCCTTATTACTTCACATAATAATTCCAATGACAAATAACGTCCCGTCGGCAACACAGTCGTTAGAGACGGAGCACAAACTCGAATTAGGGAAGGATGGGGAAGGAAACAGGCTGCGCGCTTTCAAAAGAACCATCCCGGCATTTGCAACTGGAGCGATTTAGGGAAATCACGGAAAATCTCCCTCCCAAACGCAAGTCCAGTGTATTACCACGGCGCCACCTCAATTGGTGTAAAGGAGGCATGTGATGACAGATGGAGTACTACGGCACCATCACTTTACATGGTTGCAAATTAATGACACAAGTTGTTTATAGAACAATGGGAAAGCTGGTAGAGGCCGATCTCATTGAATGAGTTGGTAGAAGACGATCTCGGAGAGTATCAGCTTGGGTTCTGGTAAATTGCAGGAATACGAGAGGCAATACTGTCTCTACGACCCATATTAAAAGGCAGATTGAAGGAAGTCAAATCTACATTTCTTGCAGTTGTAAAGTTAGGGATAGCTTTTTACAGGGTTGACTAGATCTTTGGAATTTTGAAGGTAGCACGAATAAAACAAAGGCAGCGAAACGTTATTTACACCTTGTACAGATACAAGACTGTAACTATAAGAATAGAAGAGCATGAAAGGGAAGCCATAGTCGAGAAGGGAATTAGATACGGTTGTCCCATAACCCATATGTTATTCAGACTGTACACTGAACGACCTGAGATGGAAACTAAGGAGAAATTTGTAAAGGGAATTAAAGTTCAGCGAGGAGAGAGAATAAGTTCGACGTCTGACGATTTTCAACAATGTCGTACACAATTCGCCGTAACTTAACCAGCGAAATTCCATCGAATAATTGTACCAATGTAATCTTCCCAAGGAATGTTGCTCGTTTGAAAATTATTTTAGTCTATTACACAAAGTAATTTTTGATACACTGCTCAGTGATTTCACTGATTTCACTAAAATTATTGCCTTTTTCAGGATTTCTACAATTCAATCAGCCGTCTCTGATTTTCTTGGAGCTTTGATGGTGCTCGAAAAGTTAAAAAACACATGCTGAAACCAATTGGAAAACATACTATCCACCTACATTATAATTATTTCCGTCAAAAAAAGTACTGAAACGCTAACTCATTTCGAGCATAAACCAAACACTGCATCTAAATTCAGTAAAAAAATGTGTTTAGCGCCACAATAAGATTATCGTCCCGAAGATATCGTAACCTATGCACCCTACTTCTAGCGTCGTCCTCTGTGCTGCAGTAATGCTTCCCACAGACTACGATGTTACTCAACTGAGAAACCGATGCTGTCGCCATTTGCTGGTACGTCAGTAGTTCCCCGGTCTCTCTTGTTCAAATGGTTCAAATGGCTCTGAGCACTATGCGACTTAACTTCTGAGGTCATCAGTCGCCTAGAACGTAGAACTAATTAAACCTAACTAACCTAAGGACATCACACACATCCATGCCCGAGGCAGAATTCGAACCTGCGACCGTTGCGGTGTCCGACATAGAGAGGATATAAAATGTAGACTGGCAGTAATAAGAAAAACATTTCTGAGAAAGAGCAATTTCTTTAAAGCCAGTACCGCCATTAGACTGTTGTTTACTTACAGTGTTACATTTACACTTACACAATCATGATTTCGGCTTCAAAGTGCCATTATGAAGTGTTTTACGTGTTATAAATTGCCTAAGATGGCACTTTGAAGCCGAAATCATGTTTGTGTAAGTGTAAATGTAAAACTGTAAGCGAAGAACAGACTAATGGCGGAACTGACTTTAAAGAAATACAGGGTGAGTCACCTAACGTTACCGCTGGATACATTTCGTAAACCACATCAAATACTGACGAATCGTTTCCACAGACCGAACGTGAGGAGAGGGGCTAGTGTAATTGGTTAATACAAACCATAAAAAAATGCACGGAAGTATGTTTTTTAACACAAACCTACGTTTTTTTTAAAATGGAACCCCGTTAGTTTTGTTAGCCCATCTGAACGTATAAACAAATACGCAATCAGTGCCGTTTGTCGCATTGTAAAACGTTAATTACATCCGGAGATATTGTAACCTAAAGTTGACGCTTGAATACCACTCCTCCGCTGTTCGATCGTGTGTATCAGAGAGCACCGAATTACGTAGGGAACCAAAGGGAACGGTAATGGACCTTAGGTACAGAAGAGACTGGAACAGCACATTACGTCCACATGCTAACACCTTTTTATTGGTCTTTTTCACTGACGCACATGTACATTACCATGAGGGGTGAGGTACACGTACACACGTGGTTTCCGTTTTCAATTACGGAGTGGAATAGAGTGTGTTCCGACATGTCAGGGCAATAGATGTTCAATGTGGTGGTCATCATTTGCTGCACACAATTGCATTCTCTGGCGTAATGAATGTCGTACACGCCGCAGTACATCTGGTGTAATGTCGCCGCAGGCTGCCACAATAAGTTGTTTCATATCCTCTGCGGTTGTAGGCATATCACGGTACACATTCTCCTTTAACTTACCCCACAGAAAGAAGTCCAGAGGTGTACGATCAGGAGAACGGGCTGGCCAATTTATGCATCCTCCACGTCCTATGAAACGCCCGTCGAACGTGTACCTCACCCCTCATGGTAATGTACATGTGCGTCAGTGAAAAAGGGCAATAAAAAGGTGTTAGCATGTGGACGTAATGTGCTGTTCCAGTCTCTTCTGTACCTAAGGTCCATCACCGTTCCCTTTGGTTCCCTACGTAATTCGGTGCTCTCCGATACACACGATCGAACATCGGAGGAGTGGTACTCAAGCGTCAACTTCAGGTTTCAATATCTCCGGATGTAATTAACATTTTACAATGCAACAAACGGCACTGATTACGTATTTGTTTATATGTTCAGATGGGCTAACAAAACTAACGGGGTTCAATTTAAAAAAACGTAGGTTTGTGTTAAACATACTTCCGTGCATTTTTTTTATGGTTTGTATTAACCAATTACACTAGCCCCTCTCCTCACGTTCGGTCTGTGGAATCGATTCGTCAGTATTTGATGTGGTTTACGAAATATATCCAGCGGTAATGTTAGGTGACTCACCCTGTATATTATGACTGTGGCCCCGCATTATGAAAAAATTATTAAAGAGCAATTTGTGAAGAACTAATATAAATGTAAGCGTTAAGACGTCTTTTCTGAAGATATTTGTCTCGGGTGAAGCCTTGTATTAACGTGAAACGTGATCAAAACGCAATTCAATGAAGCAGAGAACAGAAACTTTTTAAATGTGATCCTATCGAAGAATGGTGAAGATCATGTGAGTATATCGTGTAAATAATGAGAAGATACTCAATAGATTTGGTGAGAAAATAAGTTAGTGACACAATCTCAAGAAGAGAGGGGATCGGTCGGGAGAACACATCCTTAGGCATCAAAGAATATTGTCAATTTGGTGCTGGAAGGAAGTGTGTGTGTGTGTGTGTGTGTGTGTGTGTGTAGGAGGGGGGGAATGGAGTTACACTGTGTAAGGAGACCAAGATTTGAATACAGCAAGCACGTTTAAATGGATGTATGACGCGGTTGTTATCTAGAGATGATGAGGCTTGTACAGGATAGAGAAGCGTGGAGAGCTGCATTAAAACAGTCTTCGTGCTGAGAAAACTATATTCGAACAACTGTGACATATTAGAGGCTCAGAGGATACTGGAGAGTTGACAGAAAGCCTCAAGCACAGTTGTTCAGCTTTTCCGAAGGCCTCTGTTGTAAGGCTAAGTACTGATTGAGGGGGACAGATAGGTGAAATTTTTGTAGCGTCAAGACGACGTGACACATTGAGCGAACATTTTAGCAAGAGTGGGGAGTAAGTCTAGATTATTGGTTTATAACGTTTCGCCCCTTACACGGGAGATTTTGTCACAAGGAAACAACTACACCATTAGCGGACTTGAATAATTTTAAGCGAACTAGTTGCCGACATTCTTTGCAGGAATAAGTGAGACAGTCAGTTCCTTACTGACTAAAAATTAGAACTTCGTCTCTGGACTTGGCGATGACGTCATCAGTATTCCCTAGGATTCGCTCTCAACTGAAACAACAGACTCCTTTAGGAGAGTGGGATCCAGTGTTTGAGTTCTTGGCGGAGCAGTTCTAACGACGTACTTAACGGCAGCCAGACACTGTGTCACTTATCCGCTCGTATAGCGCTGATGGTAATGGATAATAAAACTTGCAGCTTCGGCATGTTAGGTACATGTCGGACTAGAAATTCAGAATCGTGTTCAGATTCTCTTTCCCGCATTCGTCAGCGCATTTCCAGTTTTGTGGGTTTGTTGACTTCTCCGGTCAGGCAAATAAATATTGTAACTGATGCGAGTTAAATTTCAATAGTTCACTACACATGACGGCAGTACCTGTTCCCGAAACAACAGTTACCGTAAATGACCATGCAGCTTTTGCTAGAATGAAATGATAATTAAATGGACACCCTAGCTGCAACCAGGCGTTGATATACTTCATTGGGGACACGATGAAAATGTGTGCCCCGACCGGGATTCGAACCCGGGACCTCCTGCTTACATGGCAGACGGTCTATCCATCTTTTTTTTATTTTTTTTAACAAGAAGTTGATTATGTGTGAGTGCCTGAACTCTGATAATTGTCTGAAAATAAAAATTTAAACTTTACACTCGAGGGAAGACTTGAACCAAGGACCTCTCGTTCCGCAGCTGCTCACGCTAACCACTATTTTTTTAACACAGCAGAAGCTTAAAACATTACATTCAATTTTTTTTTAGGATGGTCAGGGCGCACTAGCAGTGGGGTCTCTTCACGGCACTGCCAGTGCGTCGAGGCCCACCCCCTCCCACCCCTTTTTTCATGTCCCCTGTTGGGTCATATCACTAAGTGTGCAGAAATCTTAACACAATATTCCCATTCTTCGATGTAAGAAAGACAAAGGAACCTCTTCTCTGAGTAGAAACTGAACACTGATAAAAACTTAACAATTCTTCTTGAATCACACAAATACTTTGGAAGTCGAACACGAGTAATTCTGAACAAATTTTTTTGAAGGAAAAAAAAAACACTTTTCGTGTAACATAGAAGTTCCGGAAGCAAGGTAATAGTAAATAATAATAATAAACCAAGTGACCTTTAATTTTCTTCTGTTCGTTCTCGTTCAAGGTGTTGTAGTGGTTTCACATATTTAACCAACACCCATTCGTTCAAAAATGATCTTCAGCATGTTGCCGTAGTGCTTCTTGTACTTGCGATACGTGCTGATTGTTGCATATTCACACTTCATGTAAACGCGGAATTCTATCTCGTTGTCCGACCCAAGTTTGTGGATGACATAACTAACATATTTTCCCAGTAACCAGCTAATGGCGTTGGTTTTTAATTTCGGAAATTATGTCATCTCTGGTCTCAGGAGGAGCGATGGCGTTATATATTCCGTAGAGGATCTGGTGAGAAAGGCGATTTGTTGCCTGATCCAATTCCAGTTATGCACATTGCCACCACAGGTGAATCTGTGGATGAGTGTATCCACCAGATTGCATTTTCCACAAAGGTGTGTCTGGTCTAAACCGATCCCATATAGTCTCTCGTTGGTGCTGATGAAATTGTTAACTATTCTTTACCATGCGGAAATAGCGTCTGTAGATAACCCGGCATAGTTGATGTTCCGTCATACAGCTTTCCAGTCACAATTTGAGAATTTCGTTTCAATTTTGTTTCTGCCCTCATTTAACTTCCTTTCAAGTATGATGTCGCACGCTGTGATACGTGTGTTGCTTCTGACTTCGTCACTAAGATAACTTGCTTCGAGGAAAAAGTTCCTCACATACTGCAGACGGGCATTAATCCTTCGCACATCAATCGGTGCTTGCAGGCAATGAGGTGTCACAGCCTCAAAGAGCTTTGCGGTTATACATTGTGGAAGTTCTCTGAGTATATGGAAAGTCCGTTTGAGGAACAGAGCAAACGCTTTATTGCGAATATCCACCAAACCGAGGCCCCCGTTTCTGACATCCAAGTAGTCGCACCGACCCTGACTATGTCTCCTCGCCATAAATAATTGGTAACAGTGGACATGATCCCTTCCACTACTAGTTTATGGATTGGAAATACCTGCGCAGTGAAATACGCTTTAGACAAAACGCAGGAGTTGATGAATCTGACTTTTTGCACCAGGTCCATAGTTCGATGGATGTTCTCCATTACAGCACCATGAACTTTCCTCCTAGTTTCCGTCCAGTTAAAAGCAGCCATCCTCATCGGACATGCCATTAAGGTTATTCCCAAAGTTTTATGTTTGTTGTCTTGTTTTACCCATGCCAGTCGGAGGTGATCTAGGCCCCGTAGTTTCAATATTTTACTTTTGTTTTCATTTGTAGTCGCTCCCGACGCTAGACAATACCTTTGGATTTCTCTTTCCAGTGTAACTGTCTCCTCCTTGCTCCTTATTACAACGCCCACGTCATCAGCATAAGCTCGTATGGCAGTTTTCTCACCACTCAATGTTATGCCTGTTAATCTTGCGTGGATATTGCGGAGGAAGGGCTCTAAAGATACGGAAAATAAAAACATAGACAAGGGACTGCCCTGTGGAACCCCTCGCCTTATCTGTATGGGTTTAGATGTTTGGCCATTGATTGCTATTTTCGCATTTATACCTGTTGCATATTTCTTAGCATGTTGACAATCTGGGGGTGGAAAGCCATTCTTGACAGCGTCGCAAAGAGGTATCTATGACTAACGCGGTCAAAAGCTTTGTTGAAATCTAAAAAGATTAAAGCACATTTTATACTTGTCACTGAGGTAATTGCAATGACGTCTCTGTATGCAGATAGACTTTCGAATATCGTTCTGGTCGGAGAACAAGATTGATGACGACTCAATATTTTGTTGGAAAAGGCAGAGAGTCTTTTGTTGATAATACGCGAAATTATTTTGTAATCAGAATTTAGTAGCGAAAGAGGCCGAAAATTATTTAAGTTGGTTTTGCCTTTACTCTTAGGAATCAGTACTATTTTACGTTCCTTAAACTCTGCAGGGACCGTTTTTCCGTTCAGGACCTCATTTGTCATGGAAGTGATCTTGTCCCCAATTATAGACCAGTAGCGGGCATAAAACTCCACAGGGAGGCCATCAAGTCCCGGAGATTTTTTGAGAGGTGAGTTACGCACTGCCTCATGCACTTCATCTTTAGTAATAGGTGACAGGATGTCAGCGTTGTCTGTTCCCGACAATTGTGGACCTAAAATAGTGAGAAAGTCCTCGAGAGCTGCATCTTCCACTGTGGTAGGGGCATATAAGGTTTCATAGTACCTGTGGACTTCGTCCAGTATTTCTCTCTGGCATGTGAGCCTCGTACCAGTATGCGTCTGGACTTCATCAATAAAAGTTTGACGTCTGTTTTTAGCATGCCGCACCAAGTGATACAGAAAAGCTGTTTCATCTGCTACGACTGATGTGGCTTTCGATTTAATTTTTAGTCCCTCCATCTGTTGCCGTTTAATGCTTAATAACTTCACTTTTATTTTTTTGATATCATTCAGACGAATTACGTCATCATGGGCCTGTTGATATAAGTCTCTTAAAACTTTATAATAAAACTCCATTGTGTTCCTCAACTCCCTGTGCCTCGCTGCACAAAACTGCATGACAACTTTCCGTAGCCTTGGTTTAGCCCTCCTAGTCCACCAGTCTACTGTGCGGAGGCACATAGTCCACGCTACTCTTATTTCCTGTTCCAGTTCTTCGTCAGTTAAAACAGAGATATTTAAATTCCATTGGCCTCCGAATCGACGGGTTGGCAGTACATTTAAATTAAAGCAAGTTAAAAGTGTACTGTGATCGCTAAAATACACGGGAATAGTTTCAATGTTTAATAAATAATTTTGCAAATTTGGTGACACGTAAATTCTATCTAGTCTGCTGCGGGAGTGGCTGGTTATATACGTGAACCCGACTGACGTCGGGTGCTGAAGTTCCCACACATCCTTAAGGTGTAGATCACTTACTAACTTTTTTAACTGTGGCGAGTAGTTGAAATTGGGTTGTTGATCTTTCTGGTTTAAAACACAATTAAAATCTCCACCTAGTATAAGAGAACACGGATTTTTCCTCAATAAATAAATCAGTTCATCTTGAAAAAACTTCGCACGATCCAATTTGTGGGAATTTCCTGACGGGGCGTAAAGGTTAAGCACTGTCACATCGAAAATTTTTATGCCTATGGCTCTTCCTGATTCTAGTCGTTCGATTTCAGTTACCGGAATGCCTTCACTTATAAGAATGGCTGCACCGATATTGGCTTCCGTAGAAACATTAACAATTTCAAAAAAGCCTGGGATCCGAAATTCTGTTATCGCAACTTCTTGTAGTTACGCGATATCTGTCCCGGACTAGTACAAGAATTCCTTTAGTGCTGATTCTAGCAGCAACGTGCTTCTCTACAAGTCACGATCTTTACAAGCTGTGTGCCCATTACATGTACTAACTTCCAAGAAAAAGTTTCACTGCTTTTAAACAAAGGGCTTGAGAAGAAAAGTATCCTGAAATCCTGACAATGCATTGCTATGAGCCACTGTGGCCCTTCTCTTTCTCCTCTTCAGTGTTGGCCCTGATGACTTCATATTTAATATTCTTTTTAATGATGTCTTTCTTCTCTGGTGTGGCTTTCGCTTGATGACGCGTGACAGCCGTCTGGAGCAACGGCCGTGGCTTGCGAGTCGTCAATATTTGGTTCCGGCGTGGTGTTTGTTGTGTTGTCTTGCTGGCGAGGCGGTGATGCTTGTTTATTTCCTCCTTCGCGCGGCGTTGCGCTTCGGAGTCAGCAGGTTGTTTACTTTGCACTTCCTCGTACTGTTCGCACTGTATGGGCTATGCACTTGATGCGGTTATTGCAGCTGTGACCTCAGGCTCAGGGTCACATTTCCGTGAATGATCACTACCAGCTGCGTCACTATCTGTTCGTGGCGGTATAAGTCCTTGTGCGGAAGTGGGAGCCACATCGATCTGCATTTCATCTCCTTTTTCCACTTCCAACAGATCTTCAGGACTGGGCTTCGGCTTCCTGGCAACGGGTGTTTCACAGGAAGAGTCCTCATCAACATTTTTTTCAGTGTCCTCTAGAGGACGCTTTTTAGTGGGAATCTCGCTGTCACGGGACGGAATTTCAGCAGTTAATGCAGGTTTTAAAGACGGAAAGTCATTAACATTAAGTGCAACATTTTCAGAGGTAGTAACAGGATCCACGACAGCCGCCGGCTCTGTTGTATTACTGGATGGCAACAAATCGTTGAGTGTTAATTTCCGGCGTTGCGTAAGGTTATTTGTTAGCACAAAACACGGCGAGGGCAGTCCTGACGGAGGTGACCAGACTCGTTACATACATGACATGTAGGGTTTTGCCCTGAGTACATAACATGCGCCTTGTGCCCGTCAACAAAGATGTGGGAGGGAATGTTTGCCTTCACTTCCATCTCCACGGAGCGAATGCCGTTAAAGCACTGCAGCTTGAAATGCGAAGCCCACCTTTCGTTGACTGTTTGCCTGACAACCCCATGCTTTGAAAGGACATGTTTAATTTTCGAGTTGTCTACTTCTATGGGAATATTCAAAACCCTAAACATTCCTAATTAAAGACTCGGAATTCCGGAGTTTTACAGTACTTTTAGTACCATCACGGTGTATAAACTCCGTTTCATAACCAAATTTTGCCAGAAAGCGGTCTACACTCACGGAATCGTTAAACTTTACAAAAATGCAGTATTAATCAGAGTCTAGCTGCATGGTATGAACAGATGCAGAATGAAGGCCAATTACCTCGGTAATCTAGTCGTGTGTTTCAAGTGCAGAGGGCTGTTCTCGGCGGGTGTACTTGTCGGAGGTGAAAATCACGGTGTTTTTTCTCACGGAGTTTGCCATGGTGTTCTGCAGCGAAGAAATACCGGACAACGCCGAAATCCCAACGGCACTACGTAGAAAGACGACGCGAATGAAGACCAAATGCTCAATTGATAACGCTTAATTCACGTGCAAAACGCCAATAAACGATCACGAAACACGAAAACACTGGCGTAAACACTGAACGTTCACGGAGCAAACTCGAGGAGCGTGCGACCGCTGTGACAGCTAAAGCCAGACTTCTATGCCCGAACTCGTACGGGACTTGGTAGATTAATCTGCCATGAGTAATGAGTATGATGAGCAAACATCTAATAGACGCACTACGAATGTAGTGGTGTGGACATGTTGGGAATGCGTCTCACGGGAAGCGTGCAAGGGATAAGTTCCTGTAGTCGAGCTATTCATCTGTGTCCTCGGTAACTCAGATGGATAGAGCTTCTGCCATGTAAGCAGGAGATCCCGGGTTCGAGTCCCGGTCGCGGCACACATTTTCAACATGTCCCCAATGAAGGATATCAACACCTGGTTGCATATAGGGTGTCCATTTAATTATCATTTCATTCAATAGTTCACTTATGTACTTCCCATAGTTAATACTCTATGTTTGTAGCGTTCATGATTCCATGAATGATTTAGATGCGTGTTCGCTCTTAGGCCTTTTTGTAATAAACTAATGAGGTGACGCAAATTATCTTTTTGATTCAAGTAGATAGTCTCCCACGGTTGTATTTACTACTTTTCAGTGATACGCAAGGGGCTTTCGTAGCTTTAATCATTCCGTTGGTACGTTTAGTCCAGCATTTCGTCTTACGGACGCGTCTGCACCACGATTAGGTTTGATACATTTAACTCCAGTCACGCACGTGTAGGGTATCTCACAGCTACAGAGAACAGACGCAGCCGCCGAGTCTCATCTTGCTAGGGAGCAGAGGCGCGGTTCGTCGGCCACTCAATTACCGCGCGGAAGACTGTGAAACACTGCAGAGGGCTGCAAATATGCCCTGTCCACAAGGAACTGGGGCGGAAGTGCCCCTCGGCCCGCAACCACCCACACCGCTGTCCGGGCCTTCCTGTGATAACGCCGTCCGCAGCAGACCAGAGGACACGGGGTCCGCCGGCCGCCTCCGCCGCCACATACTCCCCCCACCCCTTTCCGCCACACCCGACCCACCCCCCACAATGCACTGCGCCTCACACAGCCTCTTTCCTCCGCCCGCCTGCCAGCTAATTTCCTTTTCCAGCGGGCCGGAGCTCCGCTTGCCTGGCACTCCCTTTGAAAAAGCCCGACCAGATTCTCCCCGCCGGCGGATAAAACCGACGCTTTGCATTGCAGATTATCCGCGCTGCGGCGCTTGGGCGAGCGGCAACTGATTAATACATAAGCGACGCAAGTTTGTTCTGCGAGCCTTTATCTGGAAGGCCTCATTACCGACGGCTCTAAGGTGCGACTATCGAACCGAGCCTCGTCTCCTTCTTCCTCCGTCTCCCCGTTAAACACACTTTTTCGCACTTCCTGACGCACCGAACGCCGATAATAGTCATTAGACGCAGGCCCTGCCCAGTGCGGCGGGAAGCGCTTATTTGAGCACGTTCCAGGACGTTCCAGCTGGCCCTTTAAAGGTCGCCGCCTCCTCCAGGTCTAGCTCGCCTTGCGCAGACCTTTCGTTCCCTCCTGAGTTTCCGCCAGATAGAATCCAGGCGTCTTCCAGAAATTTCTTCGCACAGACTTCTCGAGGCAAAAAACTTTATATAGAACGGAGCTGGAACTGGTAGCCCTCTTCAACCAATTCAATGTACACTACTGGCCATTAAAATTGCTACACCACGAAGATGACGTGCTACAAAATGACTCTGAGCACTATGGGACTTAACTTCTGAGGTCATCAGTCCCCTAGAACTTAGAACTACTTAAACGTAACTAACCTAAGGACATCACACACACCCATGCCCGAGGCAGGATTCGAACCTGCGACCGTAGTGGTCACGCGGTTCCAGACTGAAGCGCCTAGAACCGCACGGCCACAACGGCCGGACCGTAGAATGTAAGGAAGGACAAGCACACAACATTGAGTCGGAATCCCATTAATTTTTATCATGTTTGCAAATCCAGATTTCGGCTGTAAATAGCCATATTCAGCGCGTATTCGTTACAGTTAATCGGACTCCCGGCAGTTGGCGTCACCATATGTTATTACAAGTGTATAGGCGGAAGGAAACGCCTCACTGTCCTCCTGCCTGTACACCTGTGAGAACATATGGTGACGTCCACTGCCGAGAGTCTGTTTAATTGTAACAAAAATGCACTGAAGATGACTATTTATAGCCGAAATCTAGATTTGAAAGCATAATAAAAATTAATGAGATTGGCGACTGAATGATGTGTGCCTATCCTTCCTTAAATTCCGACATGCTGGCTTTGAAACGGCACCGCCGATTTCCTTCCCCATCCTTGAAACATTCCAAGCTGGTGGTTCGCCTCTAATGACATTGATGTCGACGGTACGTTAAACTCTAATTTTCCTTTTCTAAATTATAATCACTGACATCGGCGTGGTACAATCATCGAGAAACCTGCTGTAAAACTTACTGGTAAATAACACTCTGAGCTGCTACATAATGCTGGGATGGACAAAAAATACCTAAAATACAAGGTAGCATTTAAATGCCAAATACTGCGATCAGTAACTGAGTAGATACTCTGAAAAGACACTTCGACATGACTGTTTTCTGTAAATTAAGATACCTTTTTGTTCATTCGCAAAATGGTTCAAATGGCTCTTAGCACTATGGGACTTAACATCTATGGTCATTAGTCCCCTAGAACTTAGAACTACTTAAACCTAACTAACCTAAGGACATCACACAACACCAAGCCATCACGAGGCAGAGAAAATCCCTGACCCCGCCGGGAATCGAACCCGGGAACCTGGGCGTGGGAAGCGAGAACGCTACCGCACGACCACGAGATGCGGGCGTTCATTCGCAAACGGAATCCGTACATCACTTACGCTTGAGGGCAAATGCGGGAAACTTCATTGCTTTTTAATTGCCCATAGGGCCTTTGACCTTTATATGGTACATCTCTTTTCGTATGGAAGGTATAAGCTACGTTCTCTAGATACTTTCATCTGCTCTACTGATATGGTACATTATAGTCTGCAAACAACGACCACGTTCTGGTGCACATTCTATAATACCCCGTAATTCCAAAAAAATTAAGACAACGTTAATAAAATCACAGAAACTTTAAAATAGTAGTTTTAGAGCCTCAGGTGTCTTACATAGTCTGCTCCCACTTGGGCACGACGCACAGATATTTGATACGAGTGCAGTCATGTAAAAGCGTCAGAAAAGTCAATCTTTGGGATACTGTTCAAATTACGCGTCACATTGGCATGAACGTCAGTTCCTATGAATTTCGGAAGTTTGACATCATTTCTCGTCATCCATGATATTTTCTTCTTCAGCAAAGAACTGTCCTAGTGTTGCACTGCAATCAAGTCGCGACAGATGTTCACTCGTCGTTGTTTTTGTCTGGGACTCAAAGAGTGCCGGATAAACTTTGCACATGTCTTTCTCTTCTTCGGAACATTATGGAGACTGTCTTGAAAACTTGATTTAAAGTGGTTCAAATGGCTCTGAGCACTATGGGACTTAACATCTGTGGTCATCAGTCCCCTAGAACTTAGAACTACTTAAACCTCACTAACCTAAGGACATAACACACATCCATGTCCGAGGCAGGATTCGAACCTGCGGCCGTAGCAGTCGCGCGGTTCCGGACTGAGCGCCTAGACTTGATTTAAAGGTGTTGCGCTATAGCGATTTGTGACGGAACGAAGCTGAAACACTACGGCCGCACGTCCACTACTTAATACTGCTGCTCATAACTAACAGGTTGAGTGCACATCTCTTGTTTGTAGTTGTTAGCCGCACGGGATTGGCCGAGCGGTCTAGGGCGCTGCAGTCATGGACTGTGAGGCTGGTCCCGGCGGAGGTTCGAGTCCTCCCTCGGGCATGGGTGCGTGTGTTTGTCCTTAGGATAATTTAGGTTAAGTATTATGTAAGCTTAGGGACTGATGACCTTCGCAGGTAAGTCCCATAACATTTGACGCCCATCTGAACATTTGTAGTTGTTAGTCCAAGCTGTCACCGTAACTACTGGTCTGATGTCGCTTATGCGCCAGGAACAAAATCAGTCTCGGAACATTTTTGGGCGGATGGTGTACGCAACAGCGGTGAGTGCTCTCGGAATGGCGTGAAATCAATGTTTTGCGACAGAAAAGTCTTGTTTTCGTGTATTTCCGTGTACAGAGTGGAGGAAAGCGACCTGATAATAACCTCAGAGCAGGGCAGGGGACGTGTAATCGCACAGTTTTCCAGATACCCAACAGGTCAGAAATGTACTGTTGTTGAGCTAGGACCTTGAAACGACGGCGAGCTCGTGAAAGTTAGTCTGGTACTACACAGATTATTGTCTTAACAAATTAACGCCATTACTATACTTTCAGCACAGCGATTTTCGATAGTCAAGCTTTATTTCGCAATCATCATAAAAATTCAGCCATGGATAAGAATTTAAAATTTGTCTACCCTCAACATATCAGCTAAAATCGTTTTCTCTTCCAAATGTAAGTCATTTCTGCGCTCTGGGTCTGTTGCTATCATTTTCCCCTCTCCCATTCCATTCGGAAATGGTGTATGTAAAGAGCAGCTGACGGTACGCCTTGATATGAGCTATTACACTGACTTTCTCGTCCTATTCATTTGGCGAGGCGTATGTCGGAGGCCACTTGGAACGTGTGATGTCAACGGTTTGACAGCAATCTTCTTCGTGGTGCGTAGCACGTCTGTTATGGCGTCCGCCACCGAAGTAGGAAAAATGTCTTGTTAGGGCTCTCACGCTTACCACACTAATTAATGACGTAATAATAAGCTCTATTTAGGCTTATATACAGGTGATTCAAAGTTACTTCACAACTCATGTGGTGAATGTGTATCTATTAACTTTCACGAAAAATATAAAACCTTCAACTTAATCGCAGCTGTCATTTGAGTGGTAACTTACTTTTGAGTAACCCTGTACATCCGGGAACTCTAGCACGACAGCTCATACATCCAAGCTGCTTGTTGAATAATATACGGAAGAATGCATAAGGAACTTGAGAACCTGTTGGATTTTGAGAAGTTTGGTATTAGGAGAGATGAACGTACTAAGAAGGTAGCTTGACGTTACACCGTATCAGTGGTAGTCAACCTGGTCCGTAATGCACATTAGTGGGCAATCCAACTTTCGTTGTAGGTGGCAGACAGTATGGATTTTGAAAATATTTTGATTAATGGCACGTAATTATTATTATATGCTTAAACCTGTTGTGACTTTGGTTTATAAATTTTATAATGTTACGTTACTTCCCTATCTTATAAATGATCATTACGGTGGAACTGGTAGGCGGCTGGAAAATTTACTACTAAAAATACTACAAAAATAGGTGGTAGATAAAAAAAAGGTTGATTACCCCTACACTAGATAATGGATGGAATAGCTGAGGGAAATTAAGGCGATATAATGGTATTTGTGGATTTAGATGAGGCGTTCAGTAAAGCAGACATAATGTGTCTGAAATCCTCGAAGCAGTAGATATTCTCTGTAGGATCATCTGTAATATGTACCGGAACCAACACAGAACAATAAATTTGGGAAGCCAAGCAAAGTGTGCTTGGATGAAAAAGTAATGTAAGCTAGGTATGTAATTCAGATAATCTACAAATCTGTATGTAGAAGAAGTAAAAAGGAAATGAAAGAAACTCATACGAGGTGAAAAAATATCGATGATAAGATTCGCACATTAAAATCAAAGGCTTACGAAGATGCTGAGTATCAACGGAAATGACATTAGCTACAAGCTTAGCGTTGCAACTGACGATCGCATCCCGGGTGAAATGAAAGAAATGTGTTACATAGCGAGAGAACAACGCACAACAGACGAAGAATGAAGTACATCCGAAGGGAAGGCATAGAGAACACTTCTCACAAATAGAAGATTACCAGCATCGCAAATATGCTTCATTTTGAGAAAGAAGTTTCTGAGGGTAAACGTTTGGAGAACAACATTGCATACAATAGAATCATGAACTGTGGGAAGATAGGAAATGAAGTCTGCGATATGCTGTTGCAGAAGGACACCGACCGTTTAGGAAAACTGGTAAGAAAAGGGTGGCGGGTTCCCCATAATCGGCAAGGAAAAGAACACATGGGAAACAATAATTCGAAGGATGGATAGAACGACAGAACGTGTGATAAGACGTCAAGCAGAAACTTATATGGGGTAGATGGTGGTAAAAATTGTAGTGGAAAACCGAGATGAGAATAAAGCAACAAAAAATATATGACGATTGTGAGCCAGTAAGCAGAAGGTACACACACCCACAAGGAAGAGAGAATTCTATATTATCCTTTCTTCGTAAATGACGCAGATGGGCTGGACTACTAAAAAACTGTAGAAGTTTCTTGTAGGTTACGTCTTTGGCGGAGATATTATGTTTCCTAAGATTCTTCCAGTTATTCTTTGCCTGATATTTCTTTTCTTGGAAAAAGTTTATTTTCTCATTTCACAATAGATTCATCTTGACGGATGCTCTCAGATATTCTACTACTGCTGTAGATTCCACGGATCTTTGGCGCCTACTTATGAGCACTGCGTCACAGTTGTTTACATCGAGGATCTACTGCCATTCCCTGCAACAAATGGTGATCCCCTACATGTCTTCCTGCAATATTCTAGTGTTGCTACTTTCCTATAGCCAACAAAATTGTCCCCCTAAGACCCTCACGGGGCATACAACATTATCCATTGGTTCATGAAGCATAAACAGTAGCTTCTCTGCATTCCTTCAGATTCTCTCAAATTATCCATTAGTTCATGAAGCATGAACAGTAGCTTCTCTGTATTACTTCAGGTTCTCTCCAATTATCTTTCCTGTCTCACGATTTTTCCCGATTAATATCGATTTGTTGAATTCTGTCTGCTAGGAAATCCTGACCACATCATATGTTCCAATGTTCCATAAACGCGTGTTTCATACACTAGCCGACAATGTGGAACCACACCGGAAGTGGATCGGAAGTCAATGAATACGGCATCAATCTTGACGTCGTTAACTTTTACCCTCCTGTCTCACGAAAGAACCGAGAAAGCTGACTTTGAAAACCCCCCAGAGGAAAGAACTGTTGACGAGTTTTCCATGGGGAAGGCCTATAATTAACTAATTAACTTAGCCGTTTAGTTAATACCTTAACCGGTATTTTTCGTGTAACTAATTAGAAGCCATAATAAACGGAGCTGCACTTGTATTGTCAAACGAAGCACTAGAATGCCAAATTTGTATTACGAACAGGTTGATTCTATGCTGTCGGAAGGTTTCGATAATAACCAACGCCTACATGCATTATACTGGTTGTACAGTTCAGTACAGGTAGTGAAGATTAGATACACACTCAAGTTACAATAAATACATATTTATTTTGTAGTTAATGCAAGCTATCGACTCCGATACCATCGAACAAATATGAAGTTGAAGAACAGTCTGCGTCGACATGTGAATCCACTATAAGGCGTCGGACGGAAGGGACACGGCGTACCAGAATCAGTCTCTCCCGCCCAGGCGCTGTTTTATCAAATTTTTTTGTATCTGTCTATCCCCTGCCACTTTTTGCTGTCTTTATATGAAGACTAATCTCACGAACTATTTTAGGGAATGTGATGCGGTTTCCGCAAATAGACTGCCTCACTAGGAGGTTTAGTCTATACTGCTACTCCAGACAAATAGTCGGGCTGTAAATAGTGCTAAGCGACCGAAGCCGAGGCGGTTTAATCATATGAGACATACTTCTTAGTCCGAAATACATTGGTAGGTGCGCCCTCGGAGTTCTGAGAATACGGTTCTCCGCTATGCACTACGCCTTTCTTGTAGTTTCTGAAGTTGGAGATTCCTGAGTATTTCCGAGAGGCTCTCATTCTGACCAAACTTCACAAATGTAAACGCTTCGTTTGAATTTTCCGTCTCGCCCTTCTATACATTTATTACAACCTGATAACTTACGGCTCGTATGCGAAATGGCCACCGTGGTTTCATATCATGAAGTACACGCTACAGCAAATATTCGCCTAACGACTTACCTGCCAATAAGACTATGGAGCTTTTCCGAGGGCAAAATCTCCAACTGTTTTGGTATTAAAATGTTGATTGCAGTTCGTAGAACATCATGAAACACCTTTTAGTTGATTTCAGCTCCCAGCTCGTAAAGCTATATAGTCGATACATAAAGATCTCCAGAATCAAATGGCTCTGAGCACTATGGGAGAACTACTTAAACCTAACTAACCTAACGACATCACACACATCCATTCCCGAGGCAGGATTCGAACCAGCGACCTTAGCGGTCGCGCGGGACCAGACTGTAGCGCCTAGAACCGCTCGGCCACCACGGCCGGCATCTCCAGAATCAACGATTACTAGAACTCAAGAAGGATGTCTCCTATCTTACGCATGCGGCCTCACATGAAGAATGGTGGTGCCCTCTATAAGGCTGTAATATCCGTATAAAATCGATATTCGTTGATATTTCTACGCAGCCCCAAGTTTTTCAGCTCCGAGAAAACTATTTGCGAAGGGTTTTATGAGTCAACAACGACCTCTCAGACAGTAATTTTTAACAAAAGGAAACTTCATCAGTGCAAACCTTTATTTTAATAATTTTTAATTTCTTTGGGCCCCTGGAAGGTAATGCGACTAGCTCCTTGCTTTTGGCGATGCAAGACTGCAGTCGTAGCGTAGCGTGGCAGGAAATTAATTACGCCAACAGCACTTCACGACAGTGGTCGATAGTTTCCTCCGTGATGTTGGCAACTATGGGTTGTGGCCAGCAGCTGACTGTGGGGCGAGAGGCGGCCGCTGAAATGAACGGACGATTGCTACCGAGAGAAGGCGATAGCCGGCTGGCGGGCGATGCGATGTGGCTCTGCAATTTCCGACCGTTTGTTCCCTCCCCTGCTCCCCAGTCCAGCCTACGCCCCTCGCCCGCCCCCGACATTCCTCCTCCGGCTGTTTCGCCCCGTGGCCTTCCAACTTCGCAATCCTCGGGGAATCTTTCTGGCGAAATTGCCCCTGTGGCGTTCGCTTTCAGCTCCTTACGATATCGCTGAACTCACCACGCGCGTCTGGTTTCCTCCGTAAGAGCAGATTGACATCCAGGACGTGTTACTATGTGGAAACTCACGCGATGAAACAGAAATGACTCAGTTATATAACATCTGGTCGACAGATGTTGGTTGAAGTGATCGGTATAGCAAAAATCTGCTGTTACCAGTACTGCTGGCCCCTGTTTCGATCACAATCGAGATAGAATCTTCTTATACGTCGGTCAGGGGCTTGAATAAGGCGTATTTTACATCTACGTATCTACATCTACATTCATACTCCGCAATCCACTATACGGTGCGTGGCGGAGGGGACCTCGTACCACAACTAGCATCTTCTCTCCCTGTTCCACTCCCAAACAGAACGAGGCCAAAATGACTGCCTTTATGCCTCTGTACGAGCCCGACTCTCTCTTATTTTATCTTTGTGGTCTTTCCGCGAAATATAAGTTGGTGTCAGTAAAATTGTACTGCAGTCAGCCTCAAATGCTGGTTCTCTAAATTTCCTCAGTAGCGATTCACGAAAAGAACGCCTCCTTTCCTCCACACTCCCATCCGAGTTCCTGAAGCATTTCCGTAACACGCGCGTGATGATCAAACCTACAAATCTAGCAGCCCGCTTCTGAATTTCTTCTATGTCCTCCCTAATTCCGACCTGATCCCAAACGCTCGAGCAGTACTCAAGAATAGGTCGTATTAGAGTTTTATAGGCGGTCTCCTTTACAGATGAACCACATCTTCCCAAAATTCTACCAATGAACCGAAGACGACTATCCGCCTTCCCCACAACTGCCATTACATGCTTGTTCCACTTCATATCGCTCTGCAATGTTACGCCCAAATATTTAATCGACGTGACTGTGTCAAGCGCTACACTAATAAGGGAGTATTCAAACATTACGGGATTCTTTTTCCTATTCATCTGCATTTATTTATATTTATTTATAGTTAGCTGCCATTCTTTACACCAATCACAAATCCTGTCCAAGTCATCTTGTATCCTCCTACAGTCAGTCAACGACGATACCTTCCCGTACACCACAGGATCATCAGCAAACAGCCGCACATTGCTATCCACCCTATCCAAAAGATCATTTATGTAGATAGAAAGCAACAGCGGACCTACCACGCTTCCCTGGGGCACTCCAGCCGATACCGTCACCTCCGATGAACAGTCACCATCGAGGACAACGTACTGGGTTCTATTACTTAAAAAGTCTTCGAGCCACTCACATATTTGGGAACCAATCCCATATGCTCGTACCTTAGTTAGGAGTCTGCAGTGGGGCACCGAGTCAAACGCTTCCCGAAAGTCAAGGAATATTGCATCCGTCTGATACCCTTCATCCATGGTTCGCAAGATATCATGTGAAAAAGGGCGAGTTGCGTTTCGCAGGAGCGATGCTTTCTAAAGCCGTGCTGATGCATGGACAGCAACTTCTCTGTCTCAAGGAAATTCATTATATTCGAACTGAGAATATGTTCGAGAATCCTGCAACAAACCGATGTTAAGGATATTGGTCTGTAATTTTGAGGATCCGTCCTTCTACCCTTCTCATATACAGGCGTCACCTGAGCTTTTTTCCAGTCGCTCGGGACTTTACGTTGGGCAAGAGATTCGCGATAAATGCAAGCTAAGTATGGAGCCAGTGCAGTAGAGTACTCTCTGTAAAACCGAATTGGAATCCCATCAGGACCTGGCGATTTATTTATTTGAACCCATTCAGCTGCTTCACAACCTCAAGGACGTCTATCACTATGTCCTCCATACAGGAATCTGTACGAGACTCAAACGGCGGTATGTTTGTACGATCCTCCCGCGTGAAAGATTTCTCAAATGCTAAATTTAAAATTTCAGCTTTCGTTTTGCTGTCTTCCGTTGCCAGGCCAGACGGATCAGTGAGTGACTGGATGGAAGCCTTCGACCCGCTTACCGATTTTACATAAGACCAGAATGTGGTGTCACCGCCAGACACCACACTTGCTAGGTGGTAGATTAAATCGGCCGCGGTCCATTTAGTACATGTCGGACCCGCGTGTCGCCACTGTGTGATCGCAGACCTAGCGCCACCACAAGGCAGGTCTCGTGATACGAACAAGGACTCGCCCCAGTTGTACGGACGACCTAGCTAGCGACTAGATGTACGAAGCCTTTCTCTCTCATTAGCCGAGAGACAGAATAGCCTTCAGCTAAGTTAATGGCTACGAACTAGCAAGGCGCCATTAGCCTTACAGTGATTGTAATTAAAGTCTCCTGTGTATAGTCAAGAGCGATGTACCACAATGATTGATTAAAGATAAGTATTAATCCAGCTACGTACTTTTCTTCATAGCATTAATTACGTAGCCTGTTCCAGTACTTCACGCCCGTCTGCGTTAGTCTAGCGTGCATTTTCAGCCATCTCTATCTACAAGGTGTTGGCCCAGCTGCCGACACATCACAGAATGTCCTTGGGTTTTCAGCGAGATCTTTTACTAAGGTATGACGGTGGTAGTGGTTGTATGTTTTGCGAATCACTCTTTTTACAGCAGGGCGAATCTCTCCTAACTTTTGCCTGTCCTCATTCTCCCGATCTTTCTTGTACCACGAATGCAACTGTCTTTGCTTCCTGAGCATTCTCAGAATTGCGCTGTTAAACCACGGTGGGTCTTTTCCGTCCGTAACCCACTCTATCGGCACATACTTCTCCAATGCGTGATTTACAATGTGTTTAAAATTTGCCCATAATTCTTCCACGTCCATCGTACCGGAAGTAAAAGAAGTCGATTCATTTACTAAGTGGATGCTAACAACAAACGCAGAAAATTGTTGCCAGACAAAATAAGGTGGGAAACTACACGGTTGAAAGGTGTTTAATTTCACATCCTGTATCGAACAGCCGAGTCCCGCAACCATCTCTAAAAAGATGGACATACAGAGAACTGTAGCTGGTCTTCAGATACGTATTAACAAATTGTTGAACCTGTACATAGCACTCACTGTTCATAGTGCCAAGAAAGAAAGTGATGAAAATTTGCCTACTTGAAGCCGAAAACCAATCACAAACTTTTTAATCTGTAGCAGGGTCTCATGGTGCCAATGTGTATTTACGTAGCCCAGATGCGAGAATTCTGTACACTCACGTATCCATGAAGGTGGTACTACGCATAATCAGACCAAAACCAATCACAGACTGATTCGCCATCTGGTATTACAGATTACTTGGAAACGGTGTCGTCTATATACAGCTTTTCATCTCTACAATATATGCCTTGCAATGAAAGATTGACAGCATATGTATGACCATATCGAGTGAAGCACAGCGATGTGTGCTTGTTGGCAAATCTTGGTTTCTTGCGATTCGATATTTTCGAAGCTGAAATGTCATTAAGCCTGAGCTAAGGGAGTGTCCTTTTGCTGTTTCCTGCGCGCTCTTTTCGGCACCGCAGTGAGATCATTTCTCATGTCGAAAAGCTGTTCCTTGCTTTGTGGTACCACTATTCTTCGTGTGTATTTCACCGTTTAGCTGATTATCGTCAGCAAGTAAATATACATTCAGGCCAAATCATCCACACGTTTTCTGTGGTTAAGGAGCGAGCACCCATACAGTTTCCCTCTCTCTCTCTCTCTCTCTCTCTCTCTCTCTCTCTCTGTCTGTGTGTGTGTGTGTGTGTGTGTGTGTGTGTGTGTGTGTGTGTGTGTGTAATGTAACATCCACGAGATAAATTTTAGCTACAGTGCGACGAGAGGAAATTATGCCTCTAACAGTTATAAACATTATCTATCCGACATATGAAAAAACAGTGAAAACGATGATAAATATTAATTATTTACGTAATATTTTATGATGTAATTGGACATATCGATGTGTATCATACAAAGACAATGATAATTGTAAATTCCTTTTATGATCTGCGTTTGTCTTCCTTTGTTTTTTTATCTTTTATTGGTTGGCTTTTGTAGAGTGCGGACGCAAGACGCATATCAAACTGAGGTCTGTTAAGAAGTTGTAATTATTTGTTAATTATTACTTGAGAATAGAGTTCATTATTATTATAAATATGAGTGAATAATTATTTGTAACTTTAATTCCTCTCTCAATAAGTATTATCTTTGTCAATCATTTCTTTCCGCTGCAAGGAGAGCAGCCATTGATGATAGCGATTTGTATCGCGTTTTTATCTGTGTTTCTTAGGAAAAAATCAAACGTTTGCTTGATGAAAATTAGTCTAAATAGTTCACAATATGAAAGTAATGTTTAATAAGCATTTCAAATACTTATCCTGTTAAAAGAAAATTTACTCTAACAATAGAAAATCTGTATCAATTGTCTTCCGCCATCTTAACAATTATCTCACCGGCAAGTTCAAATTACGCATCTCTGTAGACGAGGTAATAAAAATGTGTAAAAATAAATGTGCACCGGTGGTCCTGAACTCATTTTAATGAAAATAATTCCAATCAGATTAGTTCTTTAAAAACAGTGCTCATACCACGATCCATATAACAAACTTTTCTATCTGATGTATGGAGCCGAAATTAATTACGCACGAGTTGCGAAGAATATTGTTTCCGGTAACATACGCCAGTGTTGTGCACGGCTGATATTCGATGGTTTTAATGATCATTGTGCTGAAGATAACTGTTTCCCTCATAATCAATAGTTGTATAGAATCTGTTGTATGAACTGTGATTTAGTGACACTTACACAACTTACAGACAACACTTTAACACAACGTTAACTTGCAGTTCTTTAGCAGCTTGACCAAATCTTTAGCTGAAGAAAAATTATTTATTAATTACTCACTGTAATAAAATAAGATTATCGTTTTCATTTACAAATCAGTTAAATACCAAACCACTGAATAAAACAGAGAACGCCACAGTGCGTGTGTGCGTGTATTTATTTTGCCTCTTAGTTCTGACGTACATGGGACAATCAAATGGCAACCGATCACAGGCCATGACATATACCAGATATGGTCCCACTGTTATTACGTTTCGATAGTGTCTGCCACATCACAGGTGCACGTAGTTGTTGGGTTATGGCCTTGGTTGTTGGTGTACTGGTCTAGTGTGATTGTCCAGCTGTCATAGTATCACAAGAATAGCGCCTGCGATTACACTTCCTCCAGAAAACTGTGTAGCAAAAGTGGCTTGTATTCCTCCCTCGCTTGCTACACGGATCCCGGAGATCACATGCAAAGAAATTCCTCCGGGGATGAACCACATCTGGACGAACGTACGCTTCAGAGATTTGGTCTGGAAACTCTGCAAGATCCTCCGTATATCCCGGATCTTTCAACGTGTGGTTTTCACATCTCTGGCGACATTAACAAAGATATCCGTAGCCGTCGGTTTCAGTCGAACGAGGGCGTGCAGAGTGAGTGCGACTGTGGATCAGACCGCGTTCTACGAAACAGGAATTGATCGTCTCGTCTCCCAGTCGACAAAAGTTTTAAGGTGCGCTGTGATTACTTTTGAATGGAACCAGTCCACGGTCCTGTTGTGGCGAGTGAGATAGTTTGTCCATCATACATCGCTTAAGCGACACGTGGCTATGTAATGATGCAAGTTCGACGCCCATTATTTATCCATGTTTTTCTTTGGTAAAAATGTTGGAATTGGCAAAAGCCATTGGTGATAGATTTTTTTAACACAAGTCAAAAATTCCATATTTACCGTCTGCCGTTCTGCAATTTGCAGTTACACCATGTCTTAAGAATCTTACGAAGAATTTGTTTGACAAAGATAAATACACTTTTGTATTGCTCTCGTGTGTCCAGCTGTGTGCTGCAGTTTATCTAATATGATATTTTGGCTGCGTACCCTGACGTCATCTAAAGGTGATACTTGCAGGATAAGTGCGTCTGCTCCATGCCGGCTTCTGTACACTCACATCGCCCCCCCTCTCCCCCGCTCCTTTCCTGACGACATGGCTGCACGTCGCGTAGAGTGGAATGGTGGTGGGGGAGAACACGATCTCCGAACGCAAGGCGTGAACTCCCGCCCCTTAGGGTTTCTGCAGGCCCCGTCGGACGCACAAGTTGCTCTCGATCAATGTTGTGACTTCACTGGGTTGAGCGCTGGGACCGCTCTTTACAGAGAGTGAAGCCACTTTCTCCATTGATCAGGTTGTTGACCACTCATATTTTAATCGCCTCCATTAGATCATAGTCCATAACGACGAGGTCTATCGCAGTACTTCCATTTGTTCGGATTTCATGACTCCTCCTTAGCTCTATAGTCTTCCGCAACATAATATGTTGGTTGTTTATGTTTGGTGTGTGTCCTGAACACCTTGCACCTTTCTTCGACTGTTCGCACCGTATGCCAGATGTATGACTTACCTCACTCGCACGTAAAATGAGAAACACCCGGTTTACGGAGCCCCAAGTCATGTTCCAGCGTATTTAATAGTGCACACGTTTTCGGAGGTGGACAGAAAATCCATGTCATGTTACGTCGAGCCAAGATTTTGTCGATTTAGACACGCTATTGTCTTTTCCTGCTTGTTATATTCCCTGCATCAAAATTTCTGCCTGAAAACATTCTGGTTGTGTCTCCTGTCGTATCCGTTCTTTTTAGTGTGCCTTGAAGATGGTTGACCTCTCTGGGTAGGCATTCTTCGTCCGATATTTCACGGGCCACCAATATATGTAGTACACCATCACCCTGCGAAGGATGAAGATGATAGCTAGGAGGCGTGCAAATACAGATCATTGTGTGTGACTCTCCTGTGAACAATGTGTCTCGTTGCTGCCCGCTTAATTCTTGACTAGGACATTCAAAAAGGTGACTTCGCCATTGTAGGGTTCAGAGAATATGGGTGTTGGAGAAAATGGTGTTAATGTTCATCTGTGATTTGGACTTCTGTTGTTGCTTGGTCTAATTTAAACAGCTACATTACTTTAAACCAATGTAGTAAAATAGACTAAATTAAATTATATTCTAACCTATCTAAGGTGGTCTTAAGGATTCATTAATCAAGAAGACCTGCTTGTCTCTTGAAGAACTTCTCGAGGGTTTTTGGCACATTAAATATATGACTAATTTTACTCTCATACGGGCATGAAGCAGATATTGTTCACCTTAAATTTTTGGTCAGGAAATCTAGGAAATTAATCTTTCAGTTTAATTTACATCCTGTCGTATTATTCTATTAGAAGTTTACGATTTTTTTAAAATCAATTGAGAACCGACATACTTAATACCCTAAACTCACCTCTGTACTTTATTAACAGTACTGTAGTAAAGATAAGAATGTAATACTCTAAATCAGTGCCTTTGCTTACTTCTTTTAGCACCTACAAATTTTGCCTCATTAATGGGCCTGGAACACTGAAAGATCATGTCCCTACGTGATTTTCTATCGCCTGAAGAGAATGTGAAGGATAAAATAAAATGCGAGAAGGAACACTTCCGAAAATTATTAGTACGTGAAGATAAGATCAAAGTGAAGAGTAGAAGCATACGAAGAAACAGGGAACATTTAGACAACTGTTAAATGCACAACGCTTTGACATGTACACATTTGGAAACCTACACAATTTGAAAAGCAATGAAGTATATATTGCTATTAAGCGTATGAAGTCCTGAAGCACTGACAGTTATTAAATGTAGTCATTTTTGGAGCGCAGAAAGCTGTGAAACATAGACAATTGTGTAGCATAGACAGTTGTTATGCAGTTCACATGTGAAACATACACTTGTGAAGTACTAATAACTGACAATCTGCGACGAATTGACAGCTGTGAGGCGGTGACAGTTGTGAAATGCTGACAGCTTTAAACTACTATCAATTGAGAAATTATAGTGGTTGCCAAAAGCTGTTAGTTATGAAGCGCTGCCAGTTGTGAACCTTTGTTGGTCTTAAAATGCTGATAGTTGTGAGCATAGGCAAATTTCGCAGAAGCCAGTTCATGTTGTGGAGAGTTGTGCGGCCGGCCGCTGTGGCTAAGCGGTTCTAGGCGTTTCTGTCTGGAACTGCGCGTCCGCTACGGTCGCAGGTTCTAATCCTGCCTTGGGCATGGATGTGTGTGATCTCCTTAGGTTAGTTAGGTCTAAGTAGTTCTAAGTTCTAGGGGACTGATGACCTCAGATATTAAGTCACATAGTGCTCAGAGCCATTAGCCGGCCGCGGTGGTCTAGCGGTTCTAGGCGCGCAGTCCGGAACCGCGCGACTGCTACGGTCGCAGGTTCGAATCCTGCCTCGGGCATGGATGTGTGTGATGTCCTTAGGTTAGTTAGGTTTAAGTAGTTCTAAGTTCTAGGGGACTGATGACCACAGTAGTTAAGTCCCATAGTGCTCAGAGCCATTTTTTTCAGAGCCATTAGAGTTGTGCGTGTAGGCACTTGTGATGCATAGCCAGTTGTGAAGTATAGATGGTTGTGAAATGTGGACAGTTTTGAGGAGTACACTGTTGTGACATGTAGACAATTGTTAAATTAAACAGACACAGCTATGACTAGCTGCAGCTGTGAAGCAATGATTATTCCGTAAGTGTTGTCGGTATGAAGCATTTCCAGTTGTGAAATAGTGTCGGTTGCAAAGTGGTGGCAGTTGTGGGCATAGATTATGGCGAATATCGAAAATTTTCGGCCCGTGCAGCTGTGATGCACGGACGGTTATGAAACGTAGACAGTTATGATGTGGATCAATTATCAACTGTAGACACTTAAGATGCATAGACAGACCACTGACAGAGTAAGACTTGGAAAAGACATGTAACAGTTCCAAAGCCTGGTAACACGTTTAATATATGACGAATATACGCCCACTATTATTCTCATGTCAGCAGAGTGGAAGAATGTGTGTTTGAATTGCATGTATTCGAAAGACTGAGTGTGACTTGTCGTGGTAACTGCCTGGTACAGATTTCCTGATATCTCATGGCCTCCTGTATCTTCTTTAGTTTATTTTACCAACAGTACGGTTACGTTGCGAGCTCACGAATATATGACACACATGTTGGGATACCATGCACTGTTGAGAAATGGCCAATGAACTGAATTAGTATTTCGTAGGATAGAAATCCCAACCTCCGTTCAGCCGTCCACATTCTTGTTTCCTAAAATCGCTAATACAAATCCTGAAAGCTCCTTTTGTTAATGATATCATCGATTTACTAATCCATCGAACTCCAATCTCGTGGCTCGCCCCTGTTGATCTCGTCGTCGACGGTACGTGAATCCCTCACCTTCCCTCCCTGGCGTTCCCATGTATCAATAGAAACGCTTACTGACCATTCATAATGGTAGTCTTCTAGGCTTTTTATCTTTAATGTTGATTTCAGCTGCTGTAAACATCTCCATTTGATAGCAAATATTCTCCTTATTAATGTAATTTTCTCAATATGACTTTAAATGTCGGCATCAGAAAACTTATCCTCGCCTGTCTCAATACCTCAATGACGGCACATTGCTTCTAATTGTAATCCGTTTCGCAAACGCAAGAGAAACGAGATTCTAAAAATTCTTCTCTGAGAAATACGCTGTGCGGCTGGTCCCGGCAGAGGTTCGAGTCCTCCCTCGGGCATGGGTGCGTGAGTTTCTCCTTAGGATAATTTAGGTTAAGTAGTGTGTAAGATTTCACACACATTTAAACTTTTTTTTTTTTTTTTTTTTTTTTTTTTTTTTGAGAATTACACACTTCCAGGACGTGGGCTATTTGAGCTGTCTACGTCAGCTAATGAATAAGTTACGAAATTATTGCATTACCTCCGGCGCAATTTTCATATAGGAGCCCTAATGTGTTGGGGGCATTAAAACAAACGGATCCGCCAGTAAAATAATTGGATCTCTCTCGTCAGCTATAATTCCATCGTGCCCGTTTTTACGTGTGTTCAGTGACTGTCGCTAGATAAACGCTTCAGATAGCATTTGGTGCCTTTTTTACCACCCAAATACGTTCTTCAAGCGCCGTGTCACACTCTGGATCGAAACGTAAGCTCCCTAAACGGCCGCCATCAGCAGAACTGCCCGACATCATCGCCGCAATCCATTTGCGAGCTAGCAGCCCCTCCCTGCCACCGACCCTGTGACAGCACGGGGCGCGGTACGGCATCCATCTCTGTCGCGGCCGCTGAAAGCAGGCCGCATTAATAAACACGAATGCAAACAAGGATAATAAAGACGCGCCTCGCAAACCAGCGCACGTTGCTCGGCCGCTACCTGGTGGGTGCTGCGCGGGTTGCCTAGGGCTGCAGGAGTCCTTTGTATCGCTTCTCGCCCCTCGCCTAGCACTGTTACTGCCATTAGCCTGGCGGCCACCACGCGAAAAGCCCATTTGAGTCCGTCCGTTGCGGGACAATCATGACCTCCGCTCCACAGCGTCCTGCACGATGTATTTATTTATTTACTGCTCAGTGCCGCTGTCTTCACCGCCTCTACAGTCTGCTTGCACAGATGCCTAGCGAAAACGTAACGTTCCCATTACAGTTCTAAAACTGCACTTTTCTCAGAAAAACCTATTAACTTATCACTGGTGCTGACGACGTCGTTACAAATAGTGTAGTTGAAATTAGCAAGATCATATTCATGATTATTACACCGGAAGCAGGCTTGAAGGAATATCATAAAAAGTGAAAAAGTAATAGATGAATATGAGATGCGAGATATGACACTACGAAATGTATTTGACGGAGCATTGAAGTAAGACACCTGAAGTAGACGACAATCTTTCAGAGTTTCTGAGACCTGTGGGAAAATAGTATACGTCATAATTACTCCATCCGGTGTGGGAAATTCATGAGACTGGTCAAGTATCCAGGAATTCCAAGAAGATTGTAATAATTCCAGTTCCAAAGAAGGCAGGTGAAGTCACCGTAAATATTGTCGGTACTGTAGAACCATCACTTTAATAAGCCATGGCTGCAAAATACTTTTATTTATAGAAGAATGGAGGATCTGGTGCACGCCGACATCGGAAAAAATTAATTTGCTGTTCCTCAAAAACAGAGGAACACTCCATAAAATACAGACCCCAGCAGCATACGTTAGGAGACAGGTTGAAGGAAGACAAATCACCGTTTTTAGCACTTGTAGATTTATAGAATACTTTTGAGAATGTTGCTGCATTACACTGTTTGAAGTTGTTAAGTTATCAGAGTTAAAATAGTGGATGCGGAGGGTTATCTACAGCTTGTCTGGAAACCACACACCAGTAATTAGAGTTGAATGACATCAAAAAGGCCGCGCGGGATTAGCGGAGTGGTCTGAGGCGCTGCAGTCACGGACTGTGCGGCTGGTCCTGGTGGAGGTTCGAGTCCTCTCTCGGGCATGGGTGTGTGTGTTTGTCCTAAGGATAATTTAGGTTAAGTAGTGTGTAAGATTAGGGACTGATGACCTTAGCAGTTAAGCCCTGTAAGATTTCACACACATTTGAACATTTGACATCAAAAGGAAGCTTTTGAGATTCGAGCGGGACAGAGTTGAAGTCTATCTCCACAGTTATTCAATATATGCGTTAAACAAACAATAAACGAAACAATGAGAAAACTGGAAAGGGAATTTAGGTTCTGGGAGACGAAATAGGAACTTCTGAGGATTGCCGGGGACATTGTTATCCTGTCAGAGGCGTCAGAGATCTTCGAACAGCAGATGAATAGAATGGATAATTCTTGAGAAGCCTTTATGAGACGAATATTACCAAAAGTAAGAAAAAAGTTATTAAATATGGTAGAATTAATTCAGCGGATGCAAAGAGAAAGAGATTAGGCAATGAGACACTAAAGTGGCATAAAGACTGAAATGGCCGAATTAGTGAGGATATAAAATGTGGAGTGGCAATGCTAAAATGAAGTTAATCTGTTAACGTCGAATATATATTGCAATATTAGGAAGTCTCTTCTGTAGGTATTTTTCTGGATTGTTACATTGTGTCGCAGTGTAACACTGACAGTGAAAGAAATTTGGTGCTAGAGGAGAATGTTGAAGATCAGATGGGTTGATCGAATAATATACGAGGACGCACTAAATCGAACTGGGTAGACAAGGAAATTTATGGCAAAGCTTGACTAAGAGAAGATATCATTTCATAGGACACATCCTGAGGAATCAAGTAATCCTCAGTCTGGTAATGAAGGTAATTGAGTGTTTGTGTTTGTTTGTGTGTGTGTGTGTGTGTGTGTGTGTGTGTGTGTGTGTGTGTGCAGTGTGTTGGTTGGGGGTGTGTGGGTGGGAGTGGGTAGTATATATACATACCAAGGTTTTGAAACAGTAAGCACATTCAAATGGATGTGGATGGTAGTAGTCACGCTGAGACGAAGAGGCTTGCACAGGACAGACTAACTTGGATAACAGCATCAAACCAGTCTTCAGACTGACGAAGAAGAAGAAGAAGAAGAAGAAGAACAACAACAACAACAACAACATGAAAATCAGACTGTAAAAATTAGTTTCGTAAAATTCATATTATTATAAAAGGCACAACTGAAATTAAGAAAATTATGTTTATAGTTTTGCAATATATAGGGTGAACTCTATGCCCAGTGACAAGCGTTCGGGGATTGTTAAGTGGTATTTTTTGCGTATTTTGGTGAAATGGACCTGTATCTCCAGTGGCGAGTTACAGTCTTACCGGCGTAATCATTGCATAAATATTGTACTGAAAGTTTCTGTACAAGAATGTGAATGTGGATAGTATGCGCTGTGAGTGAGGTTTTGCAACAAACTTGTTCCATTTATTCGCGCTATTTGCCATTGAGAACAGTTATTTCCACTTTGCTCTCCACCTTCTAGCTGGCATTGAGTAGTGCACAGTTCTGACTCTGATTCGTTTTTCCAGCACTGATAGTTGTTCATTAACAGTTATATGTGGCAGTATGGACAGGTTCAATGATGAAGAGCTGGCACAATACTCTAGCGTCTGAGGATTGATAAATTTCTCTCTTTTCGTGTTGTACGTTTTGGTGATTCCATTTTGCAGGCTTTTTCACTGCTGTGAAGGTATTTTCAGAGAAACGGGGGTAATTGAGGTAGAAAGTCAAATAAATCGTAATTACATTATTAGACTGTAAAATACCACCAAACACGAAATCTTCATTATACCAAAATACTCAGAAAACATCCCTTAACAACCTCGATATTTCGTCGGTGTATTTGATATAGGCATCTGACATAGTAGGTTCTCAGGCAAGAGAAATAATCATATCGTCTCTTTTTGATGCAATATCTATAAAGCAGTGTACGGTTCCAAAAAAGTTAAAGTCTCATCATCACTGTTTATATTTTCTACTGTTGCTTCCTGGTTTCAGTTTCCACATAGTTTAAACGGCATTTTTGGACTTTCAACTTGACCAGGTCTATCTTTCACGAGACGTAGTTTGTGGAGAATGCTAATATTTCTTAAGATTTCTAATTTCCGATGTGTACATTAATGACTGTAAAAGTTCTGTGTATAGATCGTAGAGCTCTATCTGTATAATTCCTTGAAATGCAATGGAAGCAACAAACCAACTGAGGAAGAGGGACCGTAAGGAAGTAGGCAGTACCTCAGCTGGACACACGTGAGTAACGGATTCGGCCAGAACATTGCTCGATGAATCTTTTCGCCATTCGATTGAGGCAACACAGGAAAAGCATTGATAGTGTATTTTCGAATGGGTCAGCGTGATTCGATTAAAATTAAGTACACTGCATGGTTTACAATGCACTGTGGGTAAATGCTTGTTCATACTGAAGAGGATACATTCATCTTTCACGCAACACTGACACATCTCTGTGTTGTTACAAGTTAAGAACTCTAAAGTCCCAATATCGGAAATAGGAATTACTTCCCAGCTGATGGAAAACGTACGAGTAGTGTTTCTTATGAAACACGTTGTTTTCTGATTTGTATATTCATAATCCATGATACGTGCTATTACAGAACTGAAATAATAATCTTACTTTCCCGACCAGTTTTAATACTGCGATGTAAAGAACGAGGAAAAAGATTTTCCTTCCTCTTTTTTTTTTATAGGTGCAGTTCACTGTGCTCTGATTAATATCTTTTTCACTTTATTCGCCGTTACGAAAAGGATAAGCCGTTCTCAACAAGAGTTAATATCTCCTGGTTCTGCAGTATGAGTCAACAAAGAGAATGGAGGAATGATTAACATGTATGTTCGTCAAGACCATTGTTCCCGAGAACACTCTGCCCTTGTCAGCTGCCTTTCCGTCGCGCATTGGGGACAGCGGCAAGCGCCTTTCTCGCGGCCGGCAGCAACCCGCATAGCGGAGTCGCCGACTTTTGAACTTGGGCGACAAAGGCACAAAGCGGACGTAGGCAGGCAGCTAACCGCTCCGCCAGATTCACTCACGAGACCTGTGAGCAAGTGCTCCTAATCGCTGCAAAGAGCCGCGCCAGTTATTTAGCAGTCTTCTGCTGCCGGTAAGCCAACACGTCAGGGTTTTCTGTTCCACAGCAACACACGTCAGAAATGGGCACCAGTAACACATAAACATTTAATTGGGGATATCATATGATAATGATATACAATTTTTCATTACAATACAACGAAAATAAATAGATGTTTTCTTTGTCATCGGTTTTGCGACTGCCTTGATTCGGTCACGAATTCTTCTCCTGTGCCAACCTCTTCATCTTACTTTAACCCTACAGCCTCAATTATTTGTTACGTGGATTGCAATCTCTCTCTTCCCCTACAATTTGTACCCTTTACAACTCCATCTAGTATCACGGAAGTTTTTCCCTGGTGTCTTAACACTTGTCCTGACATCTTGTCCCTTATTTTTGTCACTAGTTTATGTATGTTCTCTTTGTTGATTCTGCGGAGAACCTCCTCATTCGTTATCCGATCAGTCAACCGCATTTTCAGCTTTCTTCTGTAGCACCACATCTCAAACACTTCGATTCTTTCTGATCTGGTTTTCCCACTGTCCGCGATTGATTACCGTACAATGCTGTGCTAGAAATGTACATTCTCACAAATTTTTTCCTCGCATTTAAACTATGTTTGATACTATTAGACTTCTTTTGGCTAACAATGCCCTTTTGGCCAACGTTAGTCTGCTTTTTATGTCTTCTTGCTTCGTTCTTAATTCGTTATTATGCCTTCAAGGTAGGAGAACTGCTTAATCGTACTGAAATATGTAGTAAGTGAATCCGCCCGGGTAGCCGTGAGTGTTTAAGCATCACATCCGGAACATGGACGTACGCTGGTCCAGATCGAATGCACCTGGCGGATTAACGGCGAGGGTTGGTGTGCCGGCCAGCCTGGATGTGGTTTTTAGCCAGTTCTGCACGTCGTACAAGGTGAATACCTTGTTGGTAGTCAACTCTCGCCTGAGTTACACAATTCGCAAACATTTGGCAAATTTTCGCTCCCCTTCACATGGATAACACTGTATGCTCACGGTTGGTGCATTCCGTCCATGGGAGGGGGGCAAAAATAAGGGCGTCTGGCCACCTTATGTTGAGGAGGAACGAAGGCACAAGAAAATGTTTAAATAAGTCGCAAGTAACGTAAAAAGATACTAATACTAATTGGGGATCGATTGTTAAACCTTTGGTTACGTATTCTAGCACTTACACAATGAGCCACCAAACTATCCAAAACAAACAGTACAATAACGATTAAGAAGTTCAGAAAAATCCAGTAATGTAATACGAGTGATTGCCACAAGAGTAGGTTAACTTCTGCGGGTAACAGACGACGTCAACGTGAAATCTTTCGTCCCACTGCTGTTGCGCTCTGTCATTTGAAATGCACCGGGAATGTTTTGATGCACCGTTCCGATCAATAATGTGACGTCCAGTGCAAATAGACATTTAAACCTTGTTTACGCCAGAGTGAAAACGAGCGAAAGAGCGTCAGAAAATGAGAATTCTCTCTGGTTTAAACGGTTGGCGAGCACAACGTAACTTCATTCGGTCGTATTCGGCTCACATTTGTTAGTGTTCCCTCATGTTCCATTGGGTGTCTCCCCTTTAGTGAACCATCAAAGGACGTTTGCGTCTTCTCCACTTTGGCTTTAACAGTGCTGAAAGCTTTCGTCAGCTCTCTTGTCTATTTTTGTTGTTGACATGAGTTACGTGAGTAATAGAACGGTGTGAAGTGAATGTTCTGTTGGTGATAAAAGAATATAGATATCACAGGTGCGTCTGGTATCTACAGCACAAATTGCCGAAGGAGAAACCGTAGCACCGTCGACCCATTCCCAGTCCAAAGCTGTGAGTGTTATTGATAACTGCAACTCTTACGTCCTCCTATTTCGTGCACAACGGCCAATATTACGATCAGACAGACGGCGTAGCAATGGGTAGCCCGTTAGCTCCAGCTGTTGCAATCCTCTTCATGGAGAATTTTGAGGATATTGCCATAGATACTGCGCCATTGAAGCCGAAGTGTTTCTTTCGATACGTTGACCACACGTTCGTCATTTGGCCACACGGACGCGAGAAACTAGAAGAGTTTTTGGAATACCTCAATGGCATCAACAGTAATATCCAGCTCACCATGGAGGTGGAAAAAGATAATGCATTGCACTTCCTCGATGTGCTCGTCCACCGTAAACGATATGGGTGCCTTGGCCACAGCGTCTACAGAAAACCCACCCACACAGACCTGTACCTGCACGCCACCGGCCATCATCATCCAGCACAGAAGCGCACAGTATTACAAACATTAGTGCATCGTGCAAGAGTAATATCAGACGATGATAATCTGCCCCATGAACTGAGCCACCTACGCACCGTTTTCAGGAATAACGGCTACAGCGCCCCTCAAGTGAAAGAAGTGATTTCTGGAAATTATCAGAAGAGCAGGAAAACAGACTTGCTTTGCTGCCATTCTGTGGCTCTGTGTCGGGCAAGATAAGCTGCCTGTTGAAAAGACACAACATGAAATCAATCTTCAGGCCTCCAACGAAAATCCGCCAAATACTGAGACCAGTTAGAGACGCAGTAGGTCTCAGAACATCTGGAGTCTATGAAATACCTTGTGAGTGAGGCCAGAAGTACAACGGACAAACAGTGCGCACTGTGGAACAACGCAGGAAAGAACATGAGAAGTATTATCACCTACGCTATCCAGAGAAATCTGCGTTAGCTGGGCATGCGTTAGAAAACGGTCACCACATAAAATTTTACGATACCTCTGTCGTGGCTCGCACTAACGGCTTCTGGGACAGTTTAATAAAGGAAGCTATTGAAATAAAAATTACTGCAAACATCCTGAATAGAGACGGTGGCTTGTAGCTCAACGCTGCGTGGGATCCAGCGATCTCGCGGTTGAAGAGGGCACATCGAACGCCGACTCTAAACATGCCCATATATGGCAATGTTACGGGCACCAGTGACGTCGCAGCCCACTGGCAGTCATACCACTTGACAATGACCAAGGAGTGCTTGGCCGAAAGCTCGTGTAGTTTTAAGCAATTGACGCGGTAGGAAGCCCGAGAACATTTTATTCCATACATATTCTTTACCGTGCGTTCTCTTCCGTCCCTTGTAGCGTAAATGTTTGTTTACAGATACAAGCGCATGGTAGTTAACACTGGCAAATGATCAGCGAATGCCCATTCACTTGTCTTCGCTTCGGTTCGCTCCGTCGTAAACCAGGCTTTAGACAAACAACGGACGAGTAACGGAAACTCTGCCATTGGCTATACTTTGAAACAGGTGGATCAGAAGACACGATGGACGTGGATCTGTTCCTAGCGCAGTGGAGAGCACGGTACACGAGGAGACACGTCAGGAACATGGAGCTACGTAGCGGCAACCGACGACGATGGCAATAGCGGCCACGCCGGCTGGGCCAGACGCACGTTGGATGGGGGAGGGGGGATGAAGGGGGGGGGGGGCGCTCTACGCGTATCGATTGGCTGTTGGCTGGCGCGACACCCGCCAGCCAGTGCAGGAGGAAACAGAAATCCGCTCCGCCGGCCCGACAGCGTCTGCGGCAGGACAGCAGCTCCCACCTGCCGTCTCGCTGCTTACAGGTGGCTGTCTCGGCGCAGGGCATTCTCGTTATGCTACGGTCGCAGTGGCACCAACAAACAACGGACGCCCGACGCCGCCCGATGACACAAGCCGACGTACTGGTCAGAGCACACCGGATCCCGTCGCCAGTTTTGGTGGGGCGAACGCCACGACTGCATTGCTGATTTTCCTATTGAAAGGAAATGATCATATGGTATTACCGTCAGGTGACCAGTCTGACGTAGTTCAGTCACCTAATGCAATTCTTTATGTGACGACACATCGGCGACTTGCGCGTCAATGAAGATAATATGACATGACAACACAAACGCCTAATCCCCAAGCGAAGAAAATCTTCGGCCTGTCAGGGAATAGCGAGCAGGAGCCCAGCGGGTAGAGACAGAAACGATAACTGCTAGGCTGCGGCCTCTCGGATCTTAAATGAGGCGGTATGTAGGTGTGGAATGTCTCTTTCCGGTTTTAAGTTCTTTAGGTATTCAGAATATTAAATTCTAAAATTTATTTTTGTAATGTTTCAAGAAACAGACACTGGTGGCGATCTTGCAGTTCTACGAAGTTTCTGAAATTTATTTGCAACTGTGAAATCTATCTGACATTAACTGCATTAAATAGGAAGGTCACCGATGTGACGTCAAATAAAGAACTGCACTAGGTGACTGAACTACCTCAGACTGGCCTCCAGCCGGTAATACCATATGATCATTTCATTTGAATAGAAAATTCAGCAATACAGTCGTAGCGTTCGCATCTCAGTTACCTTTACTTCACTTCTATGGTCGCAATTTTTTTGTCATTAGGGTATCGGTTTCTGTCTATATAATGACCATCATACTGGAGCCATAGGACATGTGTTTTGCTATTAAGGTGGTGCCGAATGCGTGTGAAGAGAACGTGGCGAGACCCTACATTGCTCCCTCAGTTACTGGAATAACCAAAAATATATGAGATGAGGGAATCATTCTATTACATGTTCGAAATAAATTGTGGTGACACTGAACAGCAAGATGACGAACACTCTGCACGACTGCAAATAAGTTCATCAAAACAAACACATCTCAGTTACCTTTACTTCACGTCTATGGTCGCAAATTTTTTGTCATTAGACTACCGGTTTCAGTCTATAACGACCATCTTCAGATCTGTTTTATAAAAACATGTCTTAATATACTGGAGCCATAGGACATGTGTTTTATAAAACAGATCTGAAGATGGTCATTACAGACCGAAATCGGTAGTCTAATGACGAAAAGTTTGTGACCATAGCCGTGAAGTAAGGGAATTTTATTCTATATTCGGATCACTGTTCAATTCGGGACAATGTTGCAGCTTGTGAAACATCTCAGTTAACCTGCAACGACTGACGTTCAGCTTACGTGTGAAGCACATACATAAATTTTAGAAATTTATTAGTAATTACCAAATGTTTCTGAAGTTATCTGCATTTGGTACGAAGATATTATCTTTCGGTGACAAGTGAAAATAGGTGTTGGGCTGGGACTCCAACCCTTAACCATTTTCGCTATCTACGTATGCTTCCAGGACCGGCCCAAAAGTTCCATACGTCGTACTGTCTACGAAGTTCGAGTTGGTCCTGAAAATTTGGGATAAATGGTTAAGGTGACTGCTCGCGACTAAAGGGAATTTCGTTTTCCAGTCCCAGTCGAGCACAAACTGCGAAAAGTGGGCTGCAGAGTACTATGGCAGTTCTCGCTGTGGGAAAGCAGGACGGGACTAGAAATGATTAACGAACAAGTTAACACAATAAACAGATTTACTTAAGGGTGCCACACCGTAGTTGAGGTCGAAAAAAATCGATTTTCGATTTTCATCATATTTCGATAGATTAAGGTTTTATTTAAGTACACTGAAAACGATTTTGCTCAAAAAAATTTTTTCGAGCATTTAACGAGCATTTTCTTGCCACGTGTGTTTATGTGCCACGCCCACTTTTCTGTCACCCACTTTTCATATATTTTAGATCTTTATATCCCCTGCATTGCACGTTAGGGATTTTTTTTTACTCCCGAATGTGTTGGCTATCCTTGGAATGCAACGGTCGATATTTTTTTTGTTTCTGCTGTTTGTAAACAACACTCTTTCAATTAGAAGATAAAAAATTGTTGACCGGACAGGGTAGGTTAACTAAAACTGAAATAGAAAACTTGCAGGTATAGTATGGGCAGGCAATTAGGAGAAATAAAGAAAATCTGGAGGCAATGAAGAGAAATGTTTGGGCCATATTCTTCCGTAAGTTCTCTACTGATGATAAGCCAAATCATGGATTGTGTCCATTAGGATAAAATTCGTGGTGCAAATGCAATAGGGCTCAGGCAACTGGAGAATCATATTCTCACCAGCATTCTCTTCCTGTTGCTGTTGTTACAGCAATTAAACCTATTTTCAGACACTTGGTTCATCTTGACCTTTTAAGGAAATGTCTGCATGGGCAGACACAGAAACCATATGAATGTTTCAACAGCATAATTTGGAACCGCCTTCCTAAAACTGTATTTGTAAGCATGCATACAATGAAACTAGGAGTTCATGATGCTGTAATTACATTCAGTTGTGGTAATATTGGAAAGTGTTGGGTACCGAAAAAGCTGGGAATTAATACTGGTGAAAACACGATCCCTGGACTGCAACATTGCTATAAAATGAGGATCGCCGATGCAGACAGGTCAGCATCTAATATGGACATAAAAGCAAGACAAACATCCAGGAAGGTGAAAAAGAAGCCTGAAGACCGGCTAGAGGCCAAAGAAGGACCACCATATGCAGCAGGACAGTTTTAATTGACTGTAAGTAACAAATTTCAAAAGTTTTTAAGTCGATTTGCCGCAAAGTAAAATTTTCAGTACATATGTCCCCTTATATCAAAAACTATCATAGATAAATCAATGAAATTTTCAGAGACTCTGCATAACATAAAAAGCCACCTCTGGTACTACATTCATTAATATTCCCCCATTAGGAAATTCACAAAACATATTTTCTGCAGAAAAAACTTAATATTTTTGTTAATAAATTTAAAAAAGTATTCCTTAAAAACTATAAAATGGATAAAGTAGATTTTAGTACAGTTTTGACTATTAGCGTCATGTAACATTCAGTAAAAATATTAAGGTCCTGCATCAAATAATTTTTTCAGAAATGGGTCAAAAACTTGGCTAAATTAACATGGGTTAGACAGGCAGGGTGTGGTCCCCTCAACTGTATTTCTCCAAGGGAATGAAGACCCATTACAAATACTACAGCAAGAATTAAAGTCCAGCTCTCAGTGTCAACAAGGAAGTGAGTCGTTGTACTAAAGCATGAACGATGGAGTCGGAGAAGCAAGTAGGTAAAGTATGCCTAGCGTTACGTAGCGAAGGGGCTCCAAATCACTATGCGGCTGCCGCCTGCCATTCTGTATTGGAGGGGCAGAGGACGCTCATGGTACAGAGCCGGTGGAGGCGTGCCTCAGGGGGTGCACACCACTGGCTCTACCAGATCCCACGCGGATGCTATTGCCGTCTGACAGAAACCTGCAATTTCTTTGCCAACATAAAGAAGCCAGCAGGGTGGTATCTATCATGTGATACCACAAAATGTGTCACCAACAGGTAATACCTTCCTATTTAATGCAGTTAATGTCAGATAGATTTCACAGTTGCAAATAAATTTCAGAAACTCCGTAGAACTGCAAGATCGCCACCAGTGTCTGCTTCTTCAAACATTATTGAAAATAAATTTCGGAATAAAATATTCTGAAGACATAAAGAACTTAAAAACGGAAAGAGAGACTCCACATCTGGATACCGCCTCATTTAACAGTATCACCACCCTACTGGTATAAAAATATCTGTAAGCAGTGATAAAAATTCGTAAACTGCTAATGCCCAATCACCACAGTCCGAAAAAGAACCATAGCAGTAACTTAAAGCATCAAAATTGACATACGCCACCATTCCGATTTGAACATATAATTTTTGAGATTAGTATCTAGGAATAAAGAATCCGATACAGATTTTGGCTGTATTGCAGATGACATACTGCCTTCCGTATAGACATGAGTCTCAAGTGGACGTACGGCTACAGAACATGCATAATATAACACAAGGTAGCGTTCACTTACTTATTATATTCTTAATTCGATCGGAACTTGTGGTTTCTAATAAAGTAGCACTTTCAGTCCGCAGATTCCGAGACATTTCTTGTTATGAATTTCTTATCCTTTCTTGTACTGCAATCAGTGTTTTGCGTGTGGGGATGTCGCTCGACTCGACCGAAGGAAACAAACTAATCTAATTCCGCCGACCGTGATCCAAAATTTTTTGCGTTTCAGTGCTGAGATCGATTGCAGTGAGACCTCCCCCTCCCCCCCCCCCCCCCCCAGGCACTGGTGTCCTGCTTTGAAAAGATCGGCCGTCTATGGCCGATGTTGGTCGACGACGGAATCTCCTGATGTCGGTGCAACTGTGAACGCAACCTTATGGTGAAGAGTCGTCAGATATACGCCATGGCTAGAGTTACAGTAACGGCTCCATACGACGAAGTACGAGAGGTGATCATAAAGTCTTATCACCCCGACAAAATAAATATGCGAACTTTAACTGCAGTGACGGGCTCAGTATTCCCCTGCATATAAACTCCCAATGTCACACATTGTTTCCAATAACGCATGACTCCGCAGATCTTCACTGTTTAGCAGACAGTGTGGTAATGCCTGCCACGGAATGATTTCCTCATCCGAGGAATGAGTAAAGTCACTATGTGCACTGTCATCTGAATACAAGACGTAAAGCCAAACACGATTGCCCATAGAAGCAGCATGTCTGACTGTGTTCTGTGCATTATAGACTGGAGTGTTGTGATGGAGAAAAAAAGAAAAAGAAACACCTTGGTTTTCTCCTCACAATGACGTTTCCATTTTACAGCCTGTAATAAACTCTTCAGGACATTTCGCTAGTACGCTCCATTAACGGTTGCCCCTTAAAATCCCAATACAGGGTGATTACGCGATGACGTTACAAGCTTCCAGGTACGATAGGGAAGGGCAAACATATCGAACTGAGGTATAGGACCATTACCTGGAAGCGATCGCGTCGGAAGTTATAAGCGAAAACCCTTCTAATATTTAGAACAGCGAATTTCTTCCACAGCAACCTCTTCGCTTTCCATACTGAGCGAAGTGGTAGTATGGACAAAAACAAGAGAAAAATGTCCAGTAAACAAGAGTTCTAAAGTGCATATCTTAGGAACTATGATCACTTGTTCATCTTTGCTATTGTGAGACACGTCTCTTCAACAGCACAAGTACTCTTAGTTCTCAACGTATGCTCTGTAGATCCCATGTTTCCACGACATTCCTACATTCCTTTCTTGTTTTGGTCCATATTACACAACTGGCCATTAAAATTGCTACGCCAAGAAGTAATGCAATTGATAAACGGGTATTCATTGGACAAATATATTTTACTAGAACTGACATATGATTATATTTTCACGCAATTTGGGCATTGAGTCAAACAGAGTTTGGATGGCGTGTAAAGGTACAGCTGCCCATGCAGCTTCAACACAATACCACAGTTCATCAAGAGTAGTGACTGGCATATTGTGAAGAGCCAGTTGCTCGGCCACCATTGACGAGACGTTTTCAATTGGTGAGAGATCTGTAGAATGTGCTGGCCAGGGCAACAGTCGAATACTTTCTGTGTTCAGAAAGGCCCGTACAGGACCTGCAACATGAGGTCGTGCATTATCCTGCTGAAATTTAGGGTTTCGCAGGGATCGAATGAAGGGTAGAGCCACGGGTCGTAACACATCTGAAATGTGACGTTCACTGTTCAAAGGGCCGTCAATGCGAACAAGAGGTGACCGAGACGTGTAAACAATGGCACCCCATATCATCACGCCGAGTGATACGCCAGTATGGCGATGACGAATACACGCTTCCAATGTGCGTCCACCGCGATGTCGCCAAACACGGATCCGACCATCATGATTCCGCAAACAAAACTTGAATTCATCCGAAAAAATGACGTTTTGCCGTTCGTGCACCCAGGCTCGTCGTTCAGTACACCATCGCAAGCGCTCCTGTCTGTGATGCATCGTCAAGGGTAACCGCAGCCATGGTATTTGAGCTTATAGTCCATGCTGCTGCAAACGTCGTCGAACTGTTCGTGCAGACGGTTGTTGTCTTGCAAACGTTGCCATCTGTTGACTCAGGGATCCAGACGTGGCTGCACGATCCGTTACAGCCATGCGGATAAGATGTCTGTCATCTCGACTGCTAGTGATACGAGGCCGTTGGGATCCAGTACGGTATTTCGTATTACTCTCCTCAACACACCGATTCCATATTCTGCTAACACTCATTGGATCTCAACCAACGCGAGCAGCAATGTCGCGATACGATAAACCGCAATCGCGATAGGCTACAATGCGACCTTTATCAAAGTTGGAAACGTGATGGTACACATTTCTCCTCCTTACACGAGGCATCGCAACAACGTTTCACCAGGCAGTGCCGGTTAACTGCCGTTTGTGTATGAGATATCGGTTGGAAACTTTCCTCATGTCAGCACGTTGTAGGTGTCGCCACCGGCGCCAACCTTGTGTGAATGCTCTGAAAAGCTAATCATTTGCATATCACAGCATCTTCTTCCTGTCGGCTAAATTTCGCTTGTGTAGCACGTCATCTTCGTGGTGTAGCAATTTTAATGGCCTTCTCCCAAAATATGGACGCAAAGAACTTGCAGCAGTAAAGTTTCACTGTCACAGATCATCAGAACAGTTTTCGCTTACAATCTTCGACTCGCTAGAGGATAAGGGGCAAAAAAGGAATATACACATGTAGCTGGGGAAACGCTCCAGGGTACTCTAACTCGAAGTGGGAGATAAATGACTTTTGACAGTGTAGGTTTCAATGACTGAAAGCACACATCAAGAAATACCAGGCAAATTGGAATTTTCTATCGGTACTTGCGTTTTAGCTCGACACTCAATATTCCAGTGATGTCGACGAAGATGGTGAACTCACACATCGGTACTAGGGCATCCGCATCACTGCTGTTACCGATGAATTCCGGTGTGTTCAGTAGTGCAGAGAGACGATGGTCCGGTATGTAAAATGCTGGTGCAATAGCAACCGTTGTAACTGCAGAACGTTGAATCCAACCATGCAGATGTGCATGCATTGTGTTGTACATGTACCGGATGGCAGTTTGTGGATAGAGTTCCATGCCTGTTGTACTTGGTCGGTCAGTACAGGGATGGTTAATGCTGTTTGTGGATGACGCTGGAGGTGTCTTCCAATGATGTGCCGTAAGTGCTAGACTGGAGACAGGTCTGGTGAACAAGTAGTCGAAGGCAACATGTCGACACCCTGTAGAGGATGTCGGGCTACGACAACGGTATGCGGGCGAGCATTATCCTGTTGGAAAACACACCCAGGAATGCTGTTCAAGAGTGACTGCCTACCCAACGGTTCCCTCGATGCATGTTGTGGCAAAGGAAAGAAGAAGAAGACGAAGAACGTTAATTTATGAGATCGATCTCGGCGATGGCCGACGTTTATCAACACAAAGGGCCATAGCACAGGCGTTCATGGATTATTTTAGCAGACACTATGCGAACGACGGGAAGAGCCAGAGGGTGCCGCGGACCGTCCTGGACGAGACCTCAAACGCGACGCGTCCGAACGGGTAAGCGGACGTGTTACCTGAAATTATGTGTGAGGAGTTGGAAGAAGCGATTACACGAGGTGCCTCCAACATGTCCCCAGGCTATGATGGATTCCAGTTGGAATTTTACCGTGCCTTTGTGGCCATTTTGACACGGGTGTGGTTATGCATGTTTAATGAGGTTCTGCGGAAAGAAGACCCGGTTCCCGTAGAATTCATAAAAGGTCTCGTGATCCCGACACCCAGGCCGCGTGGCGGCAAACGACCTTGTGGTTATAACGATTTGACCCTCCTTAATAGTGACTACAAGATGTTTATGCGCATACTGGGTAGTCGTATCAAAACGTCGTTGGCGGATCGAATATATACCTATCAGACTTGTCTTGGCGACATCAGTAATATCCACACCGTCTTGGGAGACTTCGTCGCCCTGGCGGCTGCATGCCGCCTCAGGGGGGCACTAGTTGCTATAGATTTCGATCATGGCTTTGATCGGGTGAGTCATGTGTTCATCGCGGCGGTGATGAACAGGATGGGTGTTCCTCCATTATTGACCACTGCAGTGATGCGACAGTTGCACAGCGCCAGATCAGCGATGGTAATCAGCGGAGGGAGAATAGAGTATTTTAAGATATTCTGTCGACAGGATTGCCCCTTGTCGATCCTCCTATACGCGATCGCCTTACAACCGTGCGTTGCCAGCCTTCGCCGCCGACTTACCGGGGTCTCCCTGAGACATCTATCATTCAATGCGCGGATGACATTGCGTTCCGTAATGAGGGGAAAACTCGATCAGCACTGAACTGGCTACAGCCGTATGGGATGGCAGCTAGCAGCGACGTCAACTTCCGAACATCACAATTCATGCATGTGGGGCGTGGACTAGAACCAGGAACTGAAGTACCCTTGCCTGTGGTGCAAACTCTCCGAAGTTTGGTTACCACCATTCATAAGGTGACGGCAGGAACGACTGCGGACAAGTACCGACGGCTCGCTCAGAGTTCGCACGTCAGTACGACTAAACGCCTTACTGTTGATGAATATGTCACAGCGAGTGTCACTCGTCAACCTTTATCTCGCTCCCATGGTGTGCCACCTGTCGCACCTTCTCCCCTTGACGCGCACGATGGCTATGAAGCTTCAGGCACCTTTTGGGTACATGTAAGCATGCAACAGTTCTTTAAGGTACAGTACAACACGCTTGCCCTCCCAGCGCGCGAAGGGAGCGTTGGTTTAGTCTACGTACACGAGAAGGCGCGTGTCATGTATATTAATGCGTGCTAAAACGATGGTGCAACAGGAATCACTTGCTTAAGGGTACGAACATCGAGGAACTAGTACCAAAATCCCGCCTTCCCCCGGTCAGGATCCATACGTTAACGTATGTGCACACGTTCATCGTTGAACACAGTTACATTCGAGATCGTTTACCGACGTCCCGACAGTCGACATCGAAGGACGTTTACTATCTCCTTCTTCGACAGATCGTCCGGAACAGACTGGAAGTAATTGGCAAGTGGTATGGCGCACGGTACTCCATCCTCAACTACCTAAAACAGTCAGGTCAACATGGTACATTGTAGTGAACCGGAAATACCCAACGAATGACAAAAAAGTACGCAATACATTTGGCGGATTCGCCCATGTGTCAGTAATGCGGCATGCTGGATACGGACGATCACCGTGTGCTCTGCGACGAGGCGTTGGCTGTCTGGACTCTGGCAAGGAAGATCATAGCGTTCATACGGCGCACTGTATACACAGCAGTATCTTCCGACACAGTATTTTTTCCATAGGAAACGTATTTTCCGCGTCAGAAGACGAACGCAGTGACGTGGATCAAAGATATGACGGTCTATTGCATATATAGAGATACACATATGAATGTACTGGATTACTGGCAGTACTTGCAAGACGGACACACAAAACAGATACGGCTAGGAAGATTCAAGGACTGGTATGGAAATTTCCTAAGAACGGTTTCAAAAATGTTCAAATGTGTGTGAATTCTTATGGGACTTAACTGCTAAGGTCATCAGTCCCTAAGCTTACACACTACTTAACCTAAATTATCCTAAGGCCAAACACACACACCCATGCCCGAGGGAGGACTCGAACCTCCGCCGGGATCAGCCGCACAAAGAACGGTTTCTGCGGACGCGCCAGGTAGATGAGTGTGGTACTGTGGAACCGACCAACTAAAGTGATCAGCTAAGGAAACTACTCGAGTATGCGCCAGAGGAAGAACTAACAGTTGCACAGCTAGCAATGTAATGTTTCCTTTAATTTTGTTTTAACATATTTAAATGCTTTTCTAAGGGTGCCGGAGGTGGCCCCACTTTGACTTTGTTGTTACTTCCTGCTGCATGGTAGAAAGGCAGTGAGGTTCCTTCCAGGACAGTTATAATGTTACGAGGACAAAAAAAAAAAAAAAAAAAAAAAAAAAAAAAAAAAAAAAAAAAAAACAAATGGCTCCGAGCACTATGGGACTCAACTGCTGAGGTCATTAGTCCCCTAGAACTTAGAACTAGTTAAACCTAACTAACCTAAGGACATCACAAACATCCATGCCCGAGGCAGGATTCGAACCTGCGACCGTAGCGGTCTTGCGGTTCCAGACTGCAGCGCCTTTAACCGCACGGCTACTTCGGCCGGCTGTTACGAGGACATGCTTTAGTTTTGTGAATAACAAAGATTTCTGTTTCGCCTACCTTTCTTTAAAAAAAACCGGCAGGGCACTTGCCCGCATAAGGTATTCTCGGAACAGGGAAGTAAATTCCCAGGAAAAGTCACCCGTAAAGGAACTAGGACTTGCGAGAACAGTTCCGTCCATTGAGAGGGTGACGAAATCAAATAATCGTGATTGCAAACGAACACTTAACAAGGAAACGTACAGTTACCATATGTTGTTGTGTGGGTGCAGCGTAAGAATATCTGATTCACAGGTACGACATTCCGTCGCGCTGACCACTTTTTTTTTTTTTTTTTTTTTAACACGAAAGGAAGGTCATTATCGCCGCATACGGGTGCTTTACTGGCGAACTGTAATCAGTTCGTCTATGAAGTGATGTCACCGTTCCTGGTTGATTCCTATTTTCTTATCGTATGCGACCATTTTTTTGTTCTTTTTTTTTAACATATTGCCGCACAGTCCCTGAATGCAGCGTCTCAGACCGCTTTGTTAATTTTATTTTTTTATTTATTTTTTTATTGTTTTAATTGTAAATTATTTTCTCTGCCAACCTTTTGTTTTTGATTTTTTATTTGTTTTATTTTTTAACTTTTTTTATTTTTTTATATGGAAAAAGGCGTCTTTCAGTTACGACAAACAAAATTAAAATGTACATCCGTAGTAACAACAGAACAAGAGTTCCTTCTAAACTATGAAATAGAATTTGAAACTAATAGTGTGATGATAGATAATAAAGAAAGAAAAACGTAACCAAATCCCGCACGCCATTCCATGTGCATGGCCCATCTGCGTACAGATTCCATGTTCCCAATTGGTACAACATTTCGCAGCGTGTGGAGACCCATGAAGGCGGTCATCCACTGCCCGGTGCTCCCCAACTGTGAGGGGGGTTATCGAAGACACTCCACAACTAGTTCGTAAATAGTTGTCGGTATCGGGGTGTACACTCAAGTGTGCTATGACTGTCCTGGAGAAATTGCCAGTAATCAAGCACCATCTTCTCATCATCTCGAAAGAGGTAGTATATGGACATGCCTTTAAACCATGTGAGAGCGTGAGTCTTCGCAGGCGGGAAATAAGTATCCTCCGGACAAAGGAGGAGCCGTGGCTCAATTGTGCGAGGCGCGATTCGTAGGTAGCAGGCGAGGATCTTCTGCACTAGCAGCCATACCTCTAACGCCGATCCACATGTTAAACGGTGTTCGCCAGTATCCACGAGGTGGCAAGGTGGACGAAGGGGGGAATCCGTCATCCCAATAGCGTGCAGTCTTTGTCGTGTTACAAACTTCCCGTTCACCACCTGGTACCCCGTGGCTCGTACCCGCGTGGGGAGGAACGGCTTCTGGACCGCTCTCCACACTGCAGGCCATAGGGTCGTAGGGCTCTTCCTCTCAATCACATTGCGAGGGCTGGACCTTAGCAGCAGTCTGTAAACGTCTCTCGCCTTGGGAGTGCGAGTGTTGGGAAGGTCTGGGTGCACGTAAATATACTCAAGAATAAATGCCGAGATGTGCGAGAGTGAGGGTGTAATGTGCGCAACCGTGACAGGTGGCAGAAGAGACGCCGGCAGCAATTCCTCTAACAGACGTCCCGTAAGGGAAGCATCTTTGTGGGTCCACAATTTCATCATTGTGCGCAAGTATAACGCTGTAGCCCTCGCTCGTACATTTATAAGTCCCAGTTCGCCATCAAGCGGAGGGAGGGTGAGTGTTTCGTAGCGGACTTTGAATAGGTGTCCGGCGGTAAGGTAATATCCAAACGCTGCTCGCAGTCTGTGTGCCACCGCTGTCGACATCGGTAGGACCTGGGCCATGTGGATCATCTTAGTCGCCACGTGAAGGTTGAGGTATTCCACACGCTGTAGGAGGTCCATCCGTCGAAGTAAGTTCCGGCGAACTTCTGTGCGTATTGCCTGTAGTAATCGTGCACAGTTCATGGCAGCCGTGCGGCGCACATCCTGTGTAAATGTTATGCCCAAGAACCGGATCTTGTTAACTAGTGGGAGTGGAGCTAAAGCGTCCTCCTGTAGACCTCTCCCAATGGGCATCGCTGCCGACTTGGTCACATTCATGAGGCTGCCCGCTGCCAAACCATAGCGATTGATCCATTGTATCACCGAGCGTACCTCGTCACCAGATCGGACAAGTAATAGAAGGTCATCAGCATATATCCTGCAGTGGTGTGATCCGTCAATGACATGCCCGAGAGCCTGTTTTTCAACCCTCCGACAAGTGATTCGAGTGCGATCGCGTAAAGGATCATGGAGAGTGGGCATCCTTGGTGGACTGACCGTCGGATCGGAAAGGGACCCGCAATCCGTCCATTCACCAGTACACGGGATGCAGCTCCACGGAAAAGTCGCTGAAAGATGACGAGGAAGTCAGGCGGGAAGCCCATGCGGGCTATAACGGACAGAAGGAACTTGTGGTGAACTCTGTCGAAGGCGTGGTCGAAATCAACGGACATCAGAGCAGCTCGAAGGCGACAGGATGTGGCGATGGCTATTAAATCCCTGCATTCACTGGTTGCCGTTTGCATGTTGGTCACTCCGCCCTGTGTCGTTTGCTCCATTGAGAGGAGTAGGGGCAGAAACTTCTTTATGCGGCTGGCGAGTAGTCGGGCGAAGATTTTATAGTCCGAGTTGAGCATTGCAATTGGCCTGTAGTCCTCGACTGTCCGACCTCTGGAAGGCTTGTGTATCGGTATAAGGAGACCTTCCACGAGTGCAGGTGGCACGTGGGAACCGGGGGTCATCAGTTCTTGGCACATGCTGATCCATCGGGGCATCATTAGATCGCGGAAAGTCCGATAAAACTCGAGCGGCAGTCCGTCTGGCCCGGGAGATTTGTTGAGTGCTCCCTTGTTAAGCGCGTCCTCGATGTCGTCCCGTGTAATTCCACCTAACAGCGTCGCCGCTGCTGCATTGTCGAGGGTGTGCGACACGTGCTGCAGTATGTCGTGATGATCCGCTTCCTCGTCCTCTGTATTCACCTCGTCGTAAAACCGGCGATAGCGATCTGCAAAGGCCTCTGTAACCGCCGCCTGAGTCATTACGACCCTACCACCTGGCAATACGAGGTCTGTGATCAGCTGCTGTCGGCGTCGGCGGCTATCGAGCACGATGTGATGCATAGACGGGGTTTCTCCTTCCGCTCGGTCTTGACGTCGCGATCGCACTACGACCTCCTCCAAACGTTTCCTCGTAAGAGACAATATTTTACCTTTAATTCGGCGGCTTTCCATTTGTCGGTTTGGAGATGGTGGTTGACTGTCGAGTTCGCGAAGCATCGTGTAATTTAATTCGGCGGCTTTCCATTTGTCGGTTTGGAGATGGTGGTTGGCTGTCGAGTTCGCGAAGCATCGTGTAATAAAAGTCCAATGTGTGACGATGCCAAGCTGCGATATCTTTTCAAATTGTGTTAGCACACGCCGAAACGCTGGTTTTGCACAGTCCACCCACCATACTAGAGTCGAAGGGTATCGGGAAAGACGACGTTCGCAATCCAGCCATGTGTTGGCGATAATCTGACGGCATTCCGGGGCTTGAAGATGTGCCACATTCAGCTTCCAGGGTCCTCGGCTGCGCCATATCCGCTGCTGTTGTAGAGTGAGTGTGCATATGAAAGCGCTATGATCGGAGAAGGCAAGCGGCCAACGTTCGGCGTCCAAGCTCGTGAGACATAAATGCGGTCTAGGCGACTGGCGGAGTGACTAGTAAGGTATGTCGGCCCGGGACGGTCACCGTGCACTGTCTCCCACGTGTCGGTGAGAAGTAGAACCAGGAGCCGAAGTTCTTGACAAGTCGAGAAATGTGGGACTTGGTCTTTGGGGTGGAGCACACAGTTAAAATCGCCGCCGAAGATATATTGCTCGAAGCGGCTGATAAAGAGGGGGGCGATATCCTCCGAGTAGAACAGCGATCGTTCGCGGCGTTGGTCAGTTCCTGATGGAGCGTAAATGTTAATGATGGGCGTGCCCAGTGCTGTGATCGCCAGCCCCCTTCCTGACGGAAGGTAAGTCACTTCTTCGATGGCAATTCCGTCGCGCACTAGTATTGCCGTACCGCTGCCATTCCGGTCCGCCGGTGACACATATGTCACATAACCGTAGAAAACGGGGAGGGCCGCTATATACACTTCTGGCAACAAGGCAGTGTCACCATCCGAAGAACGAAGCATCTCACGTAGCAACTGGATATTCACTGCCGTTCGTATCGTGTTGATGTGAAGCGTGGCGATACGATAAGCTTGTTGCCGAACCGCAGGTGTTAAGTTATCCATTAAGACTGGAATTACCTATGACGCTTCTGACTGTATTGACACATCCACATCCCCCCAAACCTCACCTGCAGTCCTTTCTAGAGATCCGGCGCCAATGGCGTGGGCTCTGTTGGCGTAACTTGCATGGTTCGGTCGTCGTCGTGGTCATCCGCCTACGTCGGGGAACTCAAAGCAAGATCGGCTTCCCTAGCATCCTCAGGACACGGCATGGGTGCTTGCACTCCAGAAGGTGGTGGGCAGCATCTGTCCTGCATATCGGCATCCGATTTTCCCACTGTAGATATATGTGGTTTGTCCTCAGTTCCGTTCGGTGGTGCCACACTGCAGCAAATGGCGGCTGCCTCTGTGGTAGCGTCGTCATTGAAGGTGGAGTCGTCGTCCTCTGGAGGCTGTGTCGCATCCCGTTCGGAAGTTGTTCGACGCCTCCGCTTCCGTCGCTTCGGAGAGCGTTGCTTCCTGGTGTGTCCTTCTGTGTCAGACGATGGCAAAGATTCACGACGTTCTGGCACAAAGGCAGCCGTAGGCACAATAAGCAACTATACGGCCATGCTATCGTCATGTATGTTGTTATCCGTCGACGGGGGCGGCGGCATCGGAGTTGAATCCGTAGCTTGTGGAACGGGTGTGTCATCATTGCCCTGTATTGGAGCATGGAGCCGCGACCCAACAGTGGATGTCGGCTGTCGTGGTGAAGTGGTAGCTGTCGTGAGGGCTGCTGCATAAGTCACAGGAAGCAGCGTCGGCTGCGACGGCGGGTCCACGTCAGCCGGCGGCAGTTGAGTGATTCGACGTTGGATACATTCTGATCTGAGGTGTCCCTCCTTCCCACAACCAGAGCAGGTCTTCGGTTGCCCATCGTAGACGACGATGGCACGGCAGCCACCGATATTCAGATATGAAGGTACATGTCTTTTAAGTTCTATTCGGACCTGGCGGACTCCGTTCAGCACAGGATATGTCTGGAATTGCGTCCATTTTTCCGCAATATGATCATGGACCGTGCCGTAGGTGCGCAGCGCTGTCACGACGTCCTCCGCCGGTAGTTCGAAAGGAAGTTCGAAAAGTCTGATCGTGCGGAGTCCCATGCCAGAATAATCGACGTGCACAGTCCCCACATTTCCATCAGTATGGCAGAAACGGAGGCCCTGTTTCGTGTACCGAAGGATCCGTTCACATGTTGCGTCGTTGATGATCTTGACATATACGATACTACTCACAATGTACAAGTGAATGCCGAGAATGTCAGTCGCCGGGATTTTAACTTCTTCTTGTAGAAATCGTTAGACTTCGAGTGCTTTGGGCCGTGCAAATTCGTTGCGGAACGTAAATTTGAGCGTCGAATTTCTGTATTGGTGCGCCATAGTGATCTATATGCTGAGTACGGCACGCGCGAAACGGCCGAGTATGATGTAAACAACACAAGCGCTCGCTCCGCGGCAGGAACACAAACAGCGCGTCCTCACCGCAGCACAGCCAAAGGCCAACTCCCTACTCAGCTACCAAGGGCCGACCATTGGCGATGGTGTGACGGAGACAAATAGCGAAATCATGCATGACCCGCAGAAGTGATGGAACATCGATGTTTTCAGCTGAGCAATGGTTTTCGGATTATTGCTGTATACCCTGTCTTTAATATAAGGAGACGCATGTGTTCATATCCGGAGAATGTGGGGCCAATTGAGGCCCATGCCAGTGGCCTCTGTGTACCCCAGAGCCAGAATGCGGTTCCCGAAGTGTTCCTCGAGGATATAAAACACTCTGCTGCTTCGATGTGTTCGGTCTCCGTCTTGCATGAACCACATCTTGTCGAAATCCGGGTCGCTTTGGATAATGGGGATGAAATCATCTTCCATGACTTTCACGTACCGGTCTGTAGTCACCGTGCCGTCAAGGAATATCGCACAGATTATTCTGTGACTGGACACTGCACACCCACAGTCAGCCGTTGAGAGTGTAGAGGCTTCTCGACCGCGAACTGCGGATTCTCAGCCCCGAAATGCGCCAATTTTGCCTTCTGACGAACCCACCCAAATCAAAGTGGGCTTCGTCACTAAAGAGAACCGTAACCGCGGCCAACCGTGCAGCTTGAACGTCCTAACGGGAAAAAATCAGAAGTTATGACGATTTTATTTCATATAGTTCAATAATTGTCACCATGTAGAATATATCTCATCATACTGAGAGGTGGCTGTAGTTGGGTGTGTTTACATCTTCTGCACTACAACTGTAGTTATCGACTACCAACTCAACAAAAGAGCTTTCTATCTCAATACATGCTACGCGTAGTTCTCTGTTGAACGCTGTGTGAGGAGAGCAATAGCTGACGTCAAAAATTTTCCGGCCACGTTAACGAGCAGGTAATAACTTGACGGGAACGAACTCACTCTTGCTTCCGGGACGCCGTCTGGAGTTAACTGGCTGCAACCACCGGTCCACCTGTCCGCGTGTTGAGTGTTGTAAGGTGTACGAACGCTTTCGTGCGAACCGCGGACTGTAATATTTTGTAATATGATTAGGGCAGAACAATAATGTTGCGAGTCATTAATTTTATATCAGAGTCATGATTAAAAAATCGCTGGCTTGGAGTCGCTTCATAGTAGTTATGAGGACCGCAAGGTCTAGTTGGATAAGACTATCTGCGTCTGCAGCTCGATGTCATTTGAGAGTATATAACGATAAATAAAGGTATTGTGTGATGTCAGAATTTCATTCTGAGCATCCACCAAAGTGATTCGGTCTTTTTAAATATGGTTAAGTTTTGTGGTTTTAACGTAATCTGAGTTAACGGTCGAGACGTTTATTCCCTTCCATTTAACAACTTAAACAGTATTTGATGCAGAAATATTTTGACGAAAATGTGATGTATTACTATAGTTTCTATGTTCGATGCTTGCTTCCATGAGGTCGTGATAGACATTTTTGTCTAAAGATGGTATACAGGGTGTTACAAAAAGGTACGGCCAAACTTTCAGGAAACATTGCTCACACACAAAGAAAGAAAATATGTTATGTGGACATGTGTCCGGAAACGCTTACTTCCCATCTTAGAGCTCATTTTGTTACTTCTCTTCAAATCACATTAATCATGGAATGGAAACACACAGCAACAGAACGTACCAGCGTGACTTCAAACACTTTGTTACAGGAAATGTTCAAAATGTCCCCCGTTAGCGAGGATACATGCATCCACCCTCCCTCGCATGGAATCCCTGATGCGCTGATGCAGCCCTGGAGAATGGCGTATTGTATCACAGCCGTCCACAATACGAGCACGAAGAGTCTCTACATTTGGTACCGGGGCTGCGTAGACAAGAGCTTTCAAATGCCCCCATAAATGAAAGTCAAGAGGGTTGAGGTCAGGAGAGCGTGGAGGCCATGGAATTGGTCCGCCTCTACCAATCCATCGGTCACCGAATCTGTTGTTGAGAAGCGTACGAACACTTCGACTGAAATGTGCAGGAGCTCCATCGTGCATGAACCACATGTTGTGTCGTACTTGTAAAGGCACATGTCCTAGCAGCACAGGTAGAGTATCCCGTATGAAATCATGATAACGTGCTCCATTGAGCGTAGGTGGAAGAACATGGGGCCCAATCAAGACATCACCAACAATGCCTGCCCAAACGTTCACAGAAAATCTGTGTTGATGACGTGATTGCACAATTGCGTGCGGATTCTCGTCAGGCCACACATGTTGATTGTGAAAATTTACAATTTGATCACGTTGGAATGAAGCCTCATCCGTAAAGAGAACATTTGCACTGAAATGAGGATTGACACATTGTTGGATGAACCATTCGTATAAGTGTACCCGTGGAGGCCAGGTTCTCCCGTTGCACTCTCCATACAGTGACGTGGTCAACGTTATCTTGTACAGCAGCAACTTTTCTGACGCTGACATTAGGGTTATCGTCAGCTGCACGAAGAATTGCCTCGTCCATTGCAGGTGTCCTCGTCGTTCTGGGTCTTCCCCAGTCGCGAGTCATAGGCTGGAATGTTGCCTGCTCCCTAAGACGCCGATCAGTTGCTTCGAACGTCTTCCTGTCGGGACACCTTCGTTCTGGAAATCTGTCTCGATACAAACGTACCGCGCCATGGCTATTGCCCCGTGCTAATCCATACATCAAATGGGCATCTGCCAACTCCGCATTTGTAAACATTGCACTGACTTCAAAACCACGTTCGTGATGAACACTAACCTGTTGATGCTACGTACTGATGTGCTTGATGCTAGTACTGTAGAGGAATGAGTCGCATGTCAACACAAGCACCGAAGTCAACATTACCTTCCTTCAATTGGGCCAACTGGCAGTGAATCGAGGAAGTACAGTACATAATGACGAAACTAAAATGAGCTCTAACATGGAAATTAAGCGTTTCTGGACACATGTCCTCATAACATCTTTATTTGTGTGTGAGGAATGTTACCTGAAAGTTTGGCCGTACCCTTTTGTAACACCCTGTATAACGATAAATACAGGTATTGTGTGGAGTCAGACATTCATTCTAAGCATCCAACAAAGTGATTCGGTTTTTTCCAAAAAGTGGTTATGTGTTGTGGTTTTAACGTAATCTGAGTTAACGGTCGAGACGTTTATTCCCTTCCATTTAACAACTTAAACAGTATTTGATGCAGAAATATTTTGACGAAAATGTGATGTATTACTATCGTTTCTATGTTCGATGCTTGCTTCCATGAGGTCGTGATAGACATTTTTGTCTAAAGATGGCATGTAAGTGTAAATGTCTTTTAACCACGTATTTGTTTTCCGAGTTTCAATACAAAATTTGTACTCTAGTATATTGTTGATTCACATTACCTTACGACTTCACACTTCCCATTTACTACTGAAAAATCACCTTGCACAAATAAGTACACCCGCACCATGCAGCTGCGTGACTTACTTCAGGTGCAGATACTGTCGTTCAGATATTGCTGCATAGGCAACATTTTCAGTTCCAGAGTTATAAGCAGCAGTTATTTTGTGTGATTTAGAGCGACTGGAAATGTCTTTTAATTCTTCATAAGTTGACACGACAAAACTGGTAAAACTGAGGAAAGTTTACTAGGTAGCACTTTAGCAAATTTCGAAACGTGTCAAAGGTATTTCATCGAGTTTCAACATTCTGTCGACGGAGGGCAACATCTACTCCTTTTCGAAGCTATCAGAGTGCTCCGTTGATAATCGAACGGACAGTTTTTCTGTAATAACCGGAATAATCCAGTACTGACTTTTCAACAGAGTAGACGAATGGTGGTCGGCGTCCTGTTTACGTTTCAGGAACATGCTCTATCAGCATCAAGAGACTGCATATTAATTCCTCCACAGCACGGCAAGGGTGCCGAGCTGTTACATTTCCTGTCAGCCAGGCCGATTCTTTCTTGCAGCATCCGCAGTCAGCAACGAGCACCGCATCTGTATTCGCCGCTGAATCCGCAGCGAGAGTTGCAGGCGGCATATTCCACGCAATTACGTCGCGCCCTCACCTCAACCCCACCCCCGCGCTGCACGCCACACAGTCCACCGCTGGCCTCCAGTGGAACGCAGCGTTCCCTAATACACCCCACTCCACACACCATTTCTGCAGGCCGCAATTTTTTACAGTGCTGCGGCTCCCAGGACTGGGAGTAAAAAAGTGAATATAAAAGAACTGGAAACTCGGTGGCTGGCTACAGAGACCGCTGGGTGGAACACGGTACCGTAGAGTTGGTGGCAGTGGGGACGAACGAAATGGAGGGGGAAGCGAGGTTCAGAATTTAAATGATAAGTTTATTGGTGGCATTAGGGGGACCCCGAACACACACACACACACACACACACACACACACACACAGGAGGGACTTCGCTTGATGTAGCGGGGGTGTGGCATGGGTTGAGGGGTGTGCCACCTCTCGGAAACGAAGCAGTTGAACTGTCGTTAGCGGAGAGGGCCCATGTACGCCAGGGGCATTAGCCGTCGGCGAGGGTTTGGAGGCCGACGGCGGGCCCGTGCAATGAAATGAAAACTAAAAGGGATGAAAACGGCCGTCCCCGGCCCCCTTCCCTACAACTCGGCCGAAACGGCCAACGCGGTGGCCCTTGTGTACGGCCGAAGGATGGAAAAAGAAAAGTGGTGGGGATACGTGGGGTGGTTGTTGCTGAGTGTTTCCCAGATTAACCTCTCACCTCTGCCTCATTCATTACGCTACAGCGCCGCATTTCTTATGGATTTATTCCCAAAAAACAACGTGAGAAATCTCATTATTGAAAAGTTATATTTACATCTTCATTACTAAGAAATCAAAAAAATTTCTACGTCGTTCATTTTCCAACCACAAGGGCTTTTTTTTTTTTTTACAGTATGACTAGTTTCGATCTCCCTGGATCATCCCCATATCTCTGTACACTACTGGCCACTAAAATTGCCACAGCAAGAAGAAACGCAGATGATAAACGGGTATTCATTGGACAATTATATTATACTAGAACTGACATGTGATTATATTTTCACGCAATTTGGGTGCATAGATCCTGAGAAATCAGTACCCAGAACAACAACCTCTGGCCGTAATAACGGCCTTGATACGCCTGGGCATTGAGTGAAACAGAGCTTGGATGGCGTGTACAGGTACAGCTGCCCATGCAGCTTCAACACTATACCACAGTTCATCCAGAGTAGTGACTGGCGTATTGTGACGAGCCAGTTGCTCGGCCACCATTGACCAGACGTTTTCCATCGGTGAGAGATAATGTGCTGGCCGGGGCAGCAGTATCCAGAAAGGCCCGTAAAGGACCTGCAACATGCGGTCGTGCATTATCGTGCTGAAATGTAGGGTTTCGCAGGAGTCGAGTGAAGGGTAGAGCCACGGGTCGTAAAACATCTAAAATGTAACGTTCACTGTTCTAAGTGCCGTCAATGCGAACAAGAGGTGACCGAAAAGGCCGGCCGGTGTGGCCGAGCGGTTGGAAACTTTCCTCATGTCAGCACGTTGTAGGTGTCGCCACCGGCGCTAACCTTGTGTGAATGCTCTGAAAAGCTAATCATTTGCATATCACAGCATCTTCTTCCTGTCGGTTAAATTTCGCGTCTGTAGCACGTCATCGTCGTGGTGTGGCAATTTTAATGGCCGGTAGTGTAGTTGCATCAGCAAAGCATCTGGTCTGTATCGGAATTGAACCTCAGAATACCGGAAAATAAACGACGTATAAAACTTTCAAATATCAATACAACGGCTAAATTATGTCGTGACAGCTGTGTCGGTTACAAAATGAAGGAATCATTTAGTTGGTTCAGAGAACAATTGAAAACCTTGGCTGCAAACATTGGTATGGCACAGTCGACGAGAAACAGAGTTACTGCACGTAAAGCATGATAAGCAGTGTGCGTTATTCATATTAGATGATAGTTCCACGATCCGCGATAAACCGAGAAGTACGAGCTCTGTCTCCGATTTCAGGTACTCGTTAACGGCAATTTTGTGAGTGTGAGCCGTGCCGGCTATTATCGATTTTGCACGTGATTAAGCTCTTTGGCTGTTACCCAGCAATGGCCTAGCGCGTGGCGTCCGAGAGTGTGCGTTCGGCGACTTCTTAGCCTTTCACAAGCGTGCCAGGCTCACGGAGGAAATGCTTCGTCTTGAGGTCAAAAAGGACGGATCAAGCCTCCCAAGTAGTGTGTGGCCAAATACACAGCGTCGTGCCTATGCGAACGTCCAGACGGGAGCCGAAGTGGGTGGCTAGACATCGGGCGAAGGAATCGTCCATTTGCGGGATGTGACCAAAGCAAGATTGGTGTGACAGTTACTACTTGGAATAGCACTTATTCAACCAGGAAAAACTGAACCTTTCCTGTGCACTTTCGCCGCAGAGCGGACTTTTAACATATAGTCCAGTGTGGCTTAGTGCTATTTCCCACAACTTCAAGCCCGATTGATCTGCAGTCGGTTTTTTATTTCGTGTTCGTTACTGGCACCGACAGACGTGCAAATAGTTAATTATTTACTGTTCGGTGTTATATTGCTCTCATCCATTAATTTGTTTTTGTTAGTGTGGGTCAAAATTAAATGTTATTTTCCCAACGTTTACACTGGCTATCTATTCGTTTGAGAATTGTGGTTTACCGGGGAATGGCTTGGCTTTGAGCACTATGCGACTTAACTTCTCAGGTCATCAGTCGCCTAGAACTTAGAACTAATTAAACCTAACTAACCAAAGGACATCACACACATCCGTGCCCGAGGCAGGATTCGAACCTGCGACCGTAGCGGTCGCTCGGCTCCAGACTGTAGCGCCTAGAACCGCCCGGCCACTCCGGCCGGCCCGGGAGAATATATCTGAGTGGTAGAGCTAGTCGGACCTTGTTCAGAGAGCGTCTGGTTTTACTATTTTTATTACGTGAGTACTGTGACTTGTCCTAGTCGATGCAGTGCCTTTTACTTAATTCTGTTCTGTCAGCACTGTTTCTTGCAAGTTTCAATCTGGCTGTGTTACGGTTGTACCGGCATTTCCAGGAATTGTTGTTGATGATGTATTATTCAACATTTAATACATTTTAGCATTAGATACAAGCACCATTGTTTTAGCTTACCATTATTTTGATTTGTGGGGTTTAAATTATTAATTAGTACTATGAAAGGTTATTTTAAATATATTTCTGGGCGCGAGCAATGCAATGTGAGTTCCAGTGAAACTTTGAACAGCTGCCCACTTTTGTGAACAGGTTAATGCGAGACTGTTAAATGTAATCATATGTTTAAGAGGTATGATTGACTGCGATTTTTGCTCTTTACTTTACAAGAAAGGTAATAGGTCTGTGTGTTGCAGGTCGGAAAGAGGCCTGACTGCGATTCTGTTTTGGGAAGTGAGGGATTATGCAAAGAAGGCAGGTGAGTGGATTTCTGCAATTGCGAATGAGGTGATCATTGGGCATTGGGCACTAGTGGCAATGGTAGGACTGCGGTTGGGATTCGGATTTTTGAAGTTTCACTCTGTGAAGACGGTGGTAAATCAGAGGTCCCTCTTTGAATACGTGGAGGTGAAATCTCTGAAAACTTAGACGAGGAATGTAAGAATATTGTCAGTGTTTATTAGGAGACCATTGCGGATTCCACCTCCTCATCTGTGATCTCAGGTTCGACATCTGCGAAAACAACAGGGAGGATTGGAGAAAGGCTTCATGGATGAGGATGGTGGTTGTGGTGGTGGTGAGAGGTGCTAGGCGCGGATTGAGGCCGAAGATACAATACAATTTTATATAAGATGCTGGCGTGGTTGGTGTGACTCGGAATTTGATTAGAACCGAATATTTCCTGAGAACTATTTGGTGGATGATGGTGTTCAGGGTGTCCCTTTTGATTTCGAGAGTTAAGTTTTGGCGTTTGGGAATTTTGGTTTTTGGCGGGAGAGCACTAAAGTCTGAGCATAAAGAGAAATTAAAAGAATGATAGGCGTTCCACCCATGCGTTCAGTATTGTCTGGTTTTGCACGGACATATTTTGGAGGTGACAGTCAACAGCAGTGCTTCTATGTAATTCTGGAGGCTTTCTGTTTACAGTAGAATCAGGACAAGGGGTGGCTGTTGGATGTCAGTGTTGAAAGTTACTTGAGGATAGTACAGGTTCTTCAGCGTGACTTGTTGATGGAGAGGGTGGTGGTATAGAGACAGGTGCTCTTCAGATATTTACTCTTGATGAGGTGGCGGTAGCTGCTTCTGAGGAGATTGCAGTGAAGAGAAATGTTGGCTGGGGTGGATGTGCAAGGAGTAAGAAAGGATTTGTAAAGGAAACTGGAGGAGATGTCGGAAAGATGTTGGGTAGTGGGCGAGCGGAAATCCTCCGTGTTGTGATAAGGGGAGCAGGTGAATGGTATGGTAGCTTGAAACAGTGGGTGGAAGTTCCATTGGACAAACCCACGGGTGCCCGTGTATCGGCGGCGGGAATTCAAATCTCACAACGGCCGCTCCAAAAAAGTTGAACAGCTCCCTTAATGGTTGTTTACGCGGCTGGCAGCTCACGTCCGCCGTCCACAGCTCTCGTAGGCGATGTAGACCGCTGCTTCTGCCGCCTTATTGCTCCAAAGGCTGGTTTGCAAGCTGCACTGAGCGGCAATATACGCTTGAAGATTTTATTGCATTGAAGCACCGCGAAGACTTTCATACACATCTCACTGTTCATTTCAACAAATGTCATGCCACATTTGACTGTGATACATTCAAAGTGCGATATTAAAAAGAATTTTTGTTAATAGATAATAAGGTCTGAGAACAGTAATATCACTGTTATTGTGTAATTAGCAAGTCAAAACATTAATTTCACCAAACGCTGATGGCGTTATGAATGATGTTGGACATTATTTGAATTATATTACTGTTTGATTTTAAATTGTGTGTGCTGATGTGAGACAATTGGATGTTGACCTAATTTCTCTTACATTTCGCTTGTGTATATTATTGAGATACAAAGCGATAATGGACATTAATGTCCGAGTATATTTGTGGTACAATAAAATATGTACAGATAAAGCTGCCTGCTCGAAACGACTCCCATTTCATATATTAGTAAACGAGTTGCTAATCACTTGTATGAATCAAAGAGCAAATAGCTAATTTTTTTGTCAGCCGGGGCAGTCTCATCTGTGGCTGAGAACTGGAAGGGATTTCTCTAGCCAGTAATTTGAAATTTTACTCTCGCCAGCTAAACATATTGCTTGGCGAGGAGTCTTGAGTTCGCTATGACGGCTTTGCTGGCTGGACACAGACGTCCTCGTCTTCTGCCAGCCGTCGCGAGCAATTCTCTTCGCAAGCTGCCATGAATTTACGGACTTTTAAAGCATGGACACTTTGTCTTGTGATACAGAGATTGGCACATCCTAGATACATCATCCAGGAATTTGGGTGAGATAGTTCCTCGTTAGCATTTCTATTACTTAATTACCTTCCATGTGATTTTTCAGATTTATTTACAAAACATTTTTGCAGTTTCATTTTATGTGGGCAAGGCTAGTAGGTTGTTAGAATTCGTTTGTTGGTTAGAACACCTAGGGATCGATGTTTACTTTAAGTCACTCGAGCATACATGTCGCTCATCTCATTATCTTCTCAGTTATTAACTAATTTTAAAGGTCCTTGTACGAATTTGATTTATTTTTCTTTTCTTTTCAAATGTGTACCATTGTAAAGGCATGGAGTCCGTTGAAGGACATCTATATGTATTATTCTTGAGCTTGTCTATCCACTTTCTGAACGATGTAACAACTGAAATTCAGTATCCACCTAAAATCACGCTCTTACGAAGTAATTTTTCGATTCCATGATCTTTATGCTAAGCCACACATGTGCTCGCTTAAATCTTGTTAAAGAACCACGTTCGAGTGCATTATAGTTGCTCATGAGATAAGATGAACTGCCCTCCGTAGAAACAGCATTTATTAAGATTTTTCAACTAAATAAGATGAGTGTATGTTGCAATGCATCTCCAAGATCCGTGTTCAGCACCGACGAGGACTTCAAGTCTTTGCTATTAAATAAGACTTTTTCAGTCGTGTAGTTGTTATAGATGACTCGTGCAGTGCAAAGACCCATCTGCATTGTACATATTACTTCTGTACTGAGCGATACACCAACACTGACACATCGCACTAGATAACTTGAAACCTTTGGTTGCCGTTTATCCTGACTTACTTTAAATACACTTCTTGTCAATATCTATTGTTTTGTGGTAGGTAAGTATTCATAACGTCGAATCTCGTAATCCGCGGTGATTTTTTCCAGAAAAGAGTTGTCTGCTTTTTTCACTAGAATCAAGTCGCTGCAGGCATTCGCGCGTCTTCATTTTGTGCAGACTAACTTGAACAGTTGGTACATAGACGCTGCTCCATTGCGGGTGTTCATTTGACAAATATATTTTACAAGTACTGACATGTGATTACATTTTCACGCAATTGGGGTGCAAAGATCCTGAGAAATCAGTACCCACCTCTGGACGTAATAACGGCCTTGATACGCCTGGGCATTGAGTCAAACAGAGCTAGGATGGCGTGTACAGGTACAGCTGCCCATGCAGCTTCCACACGATATCACAGTTCATCAAGAATAGTGACTGGCGTATTGTGACGAGCCAGTTGCTCGGCCACCATTGAGCAGACGTTTTTAATTGGTGAGAGATCTGGAGAATGTGCTGACCAGGGCAACAGTCGAACATTTCCTGTACACAGAAAGGCCCGTACAGGACCTGCAACATGCGGTCGTGCATTATCCTGGTGAAATGTAGGGGTTTCGCAGGCATCGAATGAAGGGTAGAGAAACGATTCGTAAAACATCTGAAATGTTACGTCCACTGTTCAAAGTGCCGTCAATGCGAACAAGAGGTGACCGACACGTGTAACCAATGGCACCCCAACACCATCATGCCAGGTGATACGCCAGTATGGGGATGACGAATACCCGCTTCCAATGTGCGTTCACCGCGATGTCGCCAAACACGAATGCGACCATCATGATGCTGTAAACAGAACCTGGATTCATCAGAAAAAATGACGTTTTGCCATTCGTGCACCCGGGTTCGTCGTTGAGTACACCATCGCAGGCGCTCCTGTCTGTGATGCAGCGTCAAGAGTAACCGCAGCCATGGTCTCCGAGGTGATAGTCCATGCTGTTGCAAACGTCGTCGAACTGTTCGTGCAGATGGTTGTTGTCTTGCAAACGTTCTTATCTGTTGACTCATGGATCGAGACGTGGCTGCACGATCCGTTACAGCCATGCGGATAAAATGCCTGTCATCTCGACTGCTAGTGATACGAGGCCGTTGGGATCCAGCACGGCGTTCCGTATTACCCTCCTGAACCCACCGATTCCATATTCTGCTAACAGTAATTGGATGTCGACCAACGCGAGCAGCAATGTCGCGATACGATAAACCGCAATCGCGATAGGCTACAATCCGACCTTTATCAAAGTCGGAAACGTGATGGTACACACTTCTCCTCCTTACACGACGCTTCACAACAACGTTTCACCAGGCAACGCCGGTCAACTGCTGTTTGTGAATGCGAAATCGGTTGGAAACTTTCCTCATGTCAGCACGTTGTAGGTGTCGCCACCGGCGACAATCTTGTGTGAATGCTCTGAAAAGCTAATCATTTGCCTATCACAGCATCTTCTTCCTGTTGGTTAAATTTCGCGTCTGTAGCGCCTTATCTTCGTGGTGTAGCAATCTTAATGGCTATTAGTGTAAAATCAGTGTCGAAAATTTTTGGGCACACGGTGTACGCTTCACAACTGTGCCTAGTGTCTGCTGCAGTAGCAGGTCAGGTGAGGTGAGGTGAGGTGAGGTGTAAAGAGGGCTGCTGTGATAGGTTTATTGATGACGGCGCCGCGGGCTCTCGGAAATGAAGCAGTTGAGCCGCCATTAGCAACAGCGAGGCCCCCCTAGCGCACCCTGCGCCCCCTGCCGGCCGCCCGAAGAGGAATCGATTAAACAAGTGCTTAGCATGCTGCGTGTCTGCTGCCACGGAAGAGCGCTGTTCCGCCACGCGAAGCCGCCCCAGCGAGGGTGGATGGCGAGTCAGACCTCATTTCTGTCATCACGTCGAAGCCCCAGTACAGAACCAAATTCATAATGTCCAGGACTGAGGTACGTCAGTTGCCCTCCTGTTTTGACTGAGCTTCAATCATCATGCCTCTCATCACCTGACAAGTTACATACTGGCCACTTGAACTGCATCCAGTAAATTGCATTATCGATCTGACGAATTTCTGCGGTTAACCTTTATACCACTTAAGTTCAACGCGCTACACTCTCATTGGTGCACAAAACGGGTTAGAACACTATTGCAGAAACAACGAAAACAACATGTCAAATTTAAACAGATGGAAAATCCCCAAGATTGGCGATCCTTTACAGAAGCTCGAAATTTAGCGCGGAGTTCAATGCGAGACGCCTATAACAGTTTCCACAACGAAACTTTGTCTCGAAACCAGGGAGAAAATCCAAAGAGATTCTGATCGTATGTGAAGTATGTTAGCGGCAAGAAACAGTCAATGCCGTCTCTGCGCGATAGCAATGGAGATACCATCGAAGACAGTTCTGCCAAAGCAGATTTACTAAACACAGCCTGCCGAAATGCCTTCACAAAAGGAGACGAAGTAAATATTCCAGAATTCGAATGGAGAACAGCTGCCAACATGAGTAACGTAGAAGTAAATATCCTCGGATTAGAGAAGCAACTTAAATCACTTATTAAAAGTAAGTCTTCCGGTCCAGACTGGATACCAATTAGGTTCCTTTCGGAGTATGCTGGTGCACTAGCTCTATACTTAACAATCATATACAACCGCTCGCTCGACGAAAGGTCCGTAACCAAAGACAGGAAAGATGCACAGGTCACACCAATAATCAAGAAAGGTAGTAGGAGTAATTCACTAAATAACATGCCCATATCGTTAACGTCGATATGCAGCAGGATTTTAGGACATATATTGTGTTCGAACGTAATGAATTACCTCGAAGAAAACGCTCTATTGACTCACAGTCAACATGGGTTTAGAAATCATCGTTCCTGTGAAACACAACTATCTCTTTATTCACATGAAGTGTTGAGTGCTATTGACAAGGGATCTCAGATCGATTCCGTATTTCTGGATTTCCGGAAGGCTTTTAACATTGCACCACACAAGCGGCTCGTAGTGGCTCAAATGGCTCTGAGCACTATGGGACTCAACTGCTGAGGTCATTAGTCCCCTAGAACTTAGAACTAGTTAAACCTAACTAACCTAAGGACATCACACACATCCATGGCCGAGGCTGGATTCGAACCTGCGACCGTAGTGGACTTGCGGTTCCAGACTGCAGCGCCTTTAACCGCACGGCCACTTCGGCCGGCGGCTCGTAGTGACATTGCGTGCTTAACGAATATCGTCTCAGTTATGAGACTGGATTTGCAATTTCCTGTCAGAAAGGACACAGTTCGTAGTAATTGGCAGAAAGTCGTCGAGTAAAACAGAAGTGATTTCAGGCGTTCTCCAAGGTAGTGTTATAGGCCCTTTGCTGTTCCTTATCTATATAAACGATTTGGGAGACAATCTGAGCAGCCGTCTTCGGTTGTTTGCACATGGCGCTGTCGTTTGTAGACTAATAAAGTCATCAGAAGATCAAAACAAACTGCAAAACGATTTATAAAAAATATATGAATGGCCCAAAAAGTAGCAGTTGACCCTAAATAATGAAAAGTGTGAGGTCATCCACATGAGTATTAAAAGGAACTCGTTGAATTTCGGTTACACGATAAATCAGTCTAATCGAAAAGCCGTAAATTCAACTAAATACCTAGGTATTACAATTACGAACAACTTAAATTGGAAAGAACACATAGATAATGTTGTGGGGAAGGCTAACGAAAGACTGCGTTTTATTGGCAGGACACTTAGGAAATGTAACAGACCTACTAAGGAGACTGCCTACACTATGCTTGTCCGTTCCCTTTTAGAATTCTGCTGCGCGGTGTTTGATCCTTACCAGGTAGGACTAACAGAGTACATCGAAAAAGTTCAAAGAAAGGCAGCACGTTTTGTATTATCGCGAAATATGGGAGAGAGTTTCACAGAAATGATACAGGATTTGGGCTGGAAATCATTAAAAGAAATGTGTTTTTCGTTGCGACGGCATCTTCTCACGAAATTACAATCACCAACTTCCTCCTCCGAATGCGAAAATATTTTGTTGACACCGACCTACATAGGGCGGAACGATCACCACGATAAAATATGGGAAATCAGAGCTCGTACGGAAAGATATAGGTGTTCATTCTTTCCGCGCACTATACGAGATTGGAATGATAGAGAATTGCGAAGGTGGTTCGATGAACCCTCTGCCAGGCATTTAAATGTGATTTGTAGAGTATCCATGTAGATGTAGATGTAGATGTAGATTACGCCCAGTAAACAGCAAGTGTGTAACGTCGTTCTTCTGCGGGCACGAGTGCTCAGTCTTCGTACGTGTCACCACCCAATAAACTCAGTCTGTGTCATCTGAATTACATCGATCCACTCTTACAAAGTAAGGCGAAGTGCGCTATCTTGGGGGACTGGAAGGTGAGCCAATCCAGGTTCGAATCCGTTAGGGCCGGCCGCGGTGGTCTAGCGGTTCTAGGCGCTCAGTCCGGCACCGCGGGACTGCTACGGTCGCAGGTTCGAATCCTGCCTCAGGCATGGATGTGTGTGATGTCCTTAGGTTCGTTAGGTTTAAGTAGTTCTAAGTTCTAGGGGACTGATGACCTCAAATGTTAAGTCCCATAGTGCTCAGAGCCATTTGAACCATTTTTTGAATCCGTTAGGCCAACTGTGACCGTGGTTGGTCACTGACCTGCCTGAGTGTGGTTTTCAGGCGGTTTACCACCCCCGTTTAGGTAAATACTGTGCTTGTTCCAGCTTCCCGCCGCTGAAAATACACTACAATAACAGTTAAGACACGTAGATGACACATAGAACACATTTCACCCTGTTCACAGATTGGTGGCACTCACGACTTCACTGCCTCAGGTATCTGATGACTCCGGCGACAGACAAGACGTCCGGCGGTAGATTTAAATAAAATAAATTCTCCAAAACTTGAGTAAAGTGGAGATCGTGCTAGGGGCGATGAACGCTAACGAAAAGGAGGTCACTTGAATCACATCAGTTAAACGGCAAGTCCATTACGTCAGTTAACCACCTGTTGTGTTAGGAGAGAATATTTATCCCGCACTCAATTAAGTAACTAGCATCTTTGATTTAACTCGATACTCGTGGGAGGAAAACTGCCTCCTCATAACACAGTAAGACAAACAGGAATGAAATACACAAAGCCTTGAATATACGACTACACTACGTATCTAGTAGCCGAATTCCACTAAATAAAGGGTCTGACTCTGAAACTAATAGCCGAGACAAATCCAGGGAAACAGTCAGGTCTTGAATGAAATCACACTTATTTTCGTCAAGTTACGGCACTTTTGGCTTTTACTCTTTCTCTTGTGGCAGCTTATTCGCTTCAGAGTATCTAACAGACTAAACATTAAAATCACATATGTTCTGCACTGTATCTAATCTTCGTGCTACTTTTCCACTGCGTCGCTGTCACCAGAGACACCAGAGATCGTGTTGGATGCTTTAGTACGTGTCACACTAATCACTTCTTCCTTCTGCTAAGGTCTGTGCACGGACATTTTCTAATACCTCTAATTGTATACTTTTTTACTTAACGTTTTTTTTCCCTTTTATTCCAGCAACAAAGTTAAGAAACTTATTTTTTGTGGTTTTTTGCACGGGATACTTTTTACTTAAGTACTTCCAAAGCCTTTTTTTCAACCACAGAGGCCAGTCTTTGACGCGAATGCATTCGTTTTGTTGTATTGATTTTTCGTTGCTGCTCCCAGGCCATACGTATACGCTGCATCACGTACGTATTTATTTATTTAGCTATTGGCACGACACACTACATTGGAAACAGCATAAAAGAGAATTTACATTATTAAAATATAGGACACAAACATAATAAAATAATGTAAATTGAATGTTGGCACATAACTGTAAATGTATAACTATGTATGTTATTAGTGAACAAAATATATTCGGTCACTATAATGTATCGCGCTCAAAACTCGTCCCAAGGTCCATCTCATCAATTTTGTTAATTATATCTCCAACTTATCATTGATATTTTTTGGATTATTTTATTCGGGAGCTCCTAATTCCATCTGGAAGTTCTTCACTTCCACCCACTGCCAGACAAGCAGTATCATCTTTAAATTTTTAACATTATTATTGTATGGCAGGAGGGCCATTCCTGCCAGCATAGCAAAAGAATAAAGAAAAGTCCTCTGCCTAGTAACATTTCGCTCAGTAGTCTTGAACGCTGCTCCTGCACATTTGCGTCCTCAACTTTCTTGTCATCAGTTGGTTGTCTCTCGCGTTATGAAGCAATGATACCACGTACCGTAGCTTATGGCACGAATGGCAGACTCAGAAATGAGAGTTGCGGAGCGATTTAGGAATATCGCAGTATAAGAGCTCTTGCTACGAAAAATTTGGAATTTGGCGTACATAAAAGCAGAAGATATTGATAGTAGGCAACAGCGATTATTAGCGATGGACACCTAGAGAGTTCAAATTCACATTTAAAAATGGACGATTGTCTGCATGTAGAATGGCATATTAAAATGGGAGAGGAGACTTTTCACAACAGCATTCCGCCCAGATATGAAGAAGCAACACAAGGTTTCCAAGACATAGAGGTCCATTCTCGGTAAGTATGAACATTTGAGGCGTTGAGATCAGAGACGGGACTTGTCATCATTTTTTAGATATATGAGTTATTACTGTAGTTGGTATTTTCACGCGATTCTGCATCTGTTGGTTCCAAAATGGGACTTGTTCAGTGTTATTTTCCCCTGTCAAAACTAGTGTTGTAATTACGTTTCGTGCGGAAAGAGGACTTGTCACAGAAACAAGTCCCTATATTGCACGACAGAACGTGAGGCGTGAGGGCAGAACTGTAGCGGTTTGCAGTAATCAGCTGTGAGATTTCAAAATAGCTTCGGTGATGGAACCGTCAGACGAATCCGAAGACGATTTACATGAATTTAGAAGGAAGAAAAGAATTTAGAAGAAAGAGGAACGTGAGTAAACAAAAGAAGTTCAAGGGTTTGGAGCATACCAACTGGAAAGGAAACATTGTTCCTAGGAGGGAAACAAGTGCGGATTGCAGGTAAATAGTAACACAATGTTCATTTTTTGAATTCTCTGTACATAATGTAATATTCTTAGCAGAGGCAAGTTGTGTAGAAACATTGTACTAAAATGTGATTATAAATTCCTTTCATAGACGTAAAGTTTCAACTTATGTTTTAGTTGTAATACGGGGAATCGGTAAACATATGTTATTCGCCGATTATATAGATTAATAATACGCTAATATCTGTTTACAGATGCCGGCGTAAATGTTTTGACAAGGAATTATTGTTGACAGAATTCAACAATATGCCCAATAAAGATGGACAGGATGGGTACTTGAGTGCTCACATTCTTCCCTTCATTCCAAAAGCAAGGAGACCACGCCCAAATTCCATTACCAATCGCGGAAGGACAGCAAACTATTATTATAAGGTAGCTGACATGACAATTGTAATATTATTTTATTAACCATTTCGTTCCCGAATTATGTACATCTTTGATCCACGTTTTGTAAAATCTTTAAGGCAAATAATTAATGAATATATTTAATAGGGTTACAGTATTACGATTATGTAGATTTTTGTTTTACGATACTAATTCACTTGTACCTAAAGGTTAAAGTTGGCTTCAAGGAAACTATGGTATGCAAGAAATCTTTTATTGCACTCCATGGCATAACAAAACGCCGAGTGGAGAGACTGTGCCGCTTAAGTCAAGGAGGAGTGACCTCACCACATGATGGTCGTGGTAGACACCAAAACCATTAATCCGTTCCAGAAAATACCAATGTCATGATAGCGGAATTCATTGAGTCGTTTCCAGTAAAGGGTAGCACATTATGGACGTTGTGGTAGGAAGAAGAGATACCTCTCAAGTTCTTTATCTGTGAAAACCATGTGGGAAATGTTACTTGAAAAATGCGACCCCGAAATGTACATAATTTATGAGTCTCAATGTAACACTACAGACCCAGGGCTGTTCAAACCAAAGGTACGATATCGTTATTTTTGTGATTATTTGAAGAATCATTATAACTATGGCTTTGGTCGTCCTCGAGTGGATGTCTGTGGTGAATGTGAAAGGCTTACACGTACAATTGAAGGAGAGAACAACCTTGCTATCAAGATTGCAGCGCAAAATGAGTTGAAACTCCATAAGCTTCGGGAATGTCAGTTCTATGATAACATGGAATGTTGTGAAAAACTTGTACAAGGAGAACAGGTGGAAAAATCAGAAATGATCACATTCGATTTCATGCACAACGTGCCTGTTCCACATATACCCGTAACGGATATGTTCTTTTTGCGGCAGCCATGGGTATTTACATTTGGTATTCGTAGATTTTCTTGTAATAAAGCTTTCATTTATATGTTTCATGAAGTAACCGCTAAGAAGGGTCCTGATGCAGTTGTTTCTCTCCTTATGAATTTCATAACCTAACATGTGGCCTCTAGTGTGGAAACGTTGTATGCATTTTCAGATGCCTGTACAGGACAGAATAGCAATCGCACAACCCGTGGACATCCTTACAATGCCTGTGATAGGGACTTTACAAGTCTGGAATTACGGAAAAGTAAACAGGACACAGTGTATACTCCCCATCAATGCCCGCAGTACTACAGAAAGCAAAGAAACGCATGCATGTTGAACTATGCCCACAAGACGTATTCACTGACCATCAGAAACATCTAGATTCATTTTTTAAGAAGTCTGTAACTGTAAAAGGAGAAAAATGGGCTGTTGCACGTTACAAACTATTTGAGTACACTGACCAGTCAAAATGCGTCTCTGTTTCACCCAATACCAGTAGAATGGTGAAATATGATTTCTGTCTGGTTAAGGCTGGGACAGTCCCTAATTTGCATAATGTGCCGAGAGCATACAAGGACGTCATTCCACTGAAACCTGAGAAACTGAAGGATATTGCACGCATGATTGACGTTATCCCTTAGCAGTTTCGTGAGATTTTGATAGCCTTCTAAAGCAATGTGACATTATTAAACTGACTAGTGGAGAGGACGCCAATGAATCTGGAAGTGAAGTTTGGGACAGTGACCAAGAGTGACAAATTTATGAACATATATCTCTGTCATTATGAAAAGAGTTGTTTAGTAAGTAAAACTTGCAGAATTAACTCTCCCATGTTACATGTGTATGACCATATTGAAATGATTAAAAATAATATTTTGCTTGTAGATGTGGTATTCTGTTTCGTTACACAATATTTCAGTACAATGACTGTTGTTTAAATCAAAAAGAGATATGTCAGTCATTTTCTATTACCATTTACTATTAGTTGCTTTCATCCTATGACTACAGATTGTTGGTAAAACATTGCACTCTTACTCACGAGTCTGTGGGACTAACTATAAGGTTTGGGAATAATACTACTCAAAATTATACAGTTTATTCAATAAATCTCAGAATATCAATTCAGTGACATGTCCCCTTTTTGATCTCAACGCCTCATTTGCTGTGTGGGTTCAGGCTTCCCCAAGGCGTTATATAATGGAACATTGAATGAGTAATGCAACACATCTTTTTCTCGGCCAATTTCGGTTGAAAGAATGCAGAATTTGTTGCAAAACATTGTGGAATATTCCCGCTTCTACCGCTATAATCCATGAAGTTCCCATAGGTGGCGGCGTTATACGTAACCTTCAAAATGGCGTTTGTAACGGCGTTGCGTTCCAAGCAGAGTGATGTCATTGAGTTTCTTTTCGACGAAGGCGCGGTGGCAGTGAACAAAAGCGCGGTGAGTCGTTGCGTGAGTCGTCTGTCATCATCGCAACAAGGTCGCGAAAACGTGTCCGATCTCCCACGTGCCTCCCGGCCGCACACAGCTGTGACTCCTGCAATGCTGGAACGTGCGGACACACTCGTTCGAGGTGATAGACATATCACAATCAAACACTTCGCAGAACAACAGAATGTTTCTTTTGGTAGTGCTCACACACTCGTACTGGCTACTCATAGGTTTGTGCCCGCTGGGTTCCTCGCCGCCCAACAGAGGACCATAAAGGGCAATGGAGGACCATCTGTGTGGAACTGATTGCGCGTTACAAGGCTAAACGAGACAATGTTTTGGCTAACATCGTCACAGGTGTGCATGGGTTCACTACTTCGAACCGGAAGTAAATCGACAATACACTGAGTGACGCCTCACCACCTCCCCTCGAAGAAAAATTTTAGAAGCCGCATCCTCACCTGGTAAAGTCATGGCCAAGGTCTTCTGGAACTTTGAAGGTGTTATTCTGTTTGACGTCCTCCCAAATGCTGCAGCGATCAAGTATAAAGTGGACTGTGCTTTTCTTAGGAAATTGATGAAACCACTGAAACGCCCACTAAACCCGCTGGGCAGAACACGTAATAGGATTGTGGAAAGGGCCAAGGTGTGAAATCAGTTTCTGCTTCTAATTGTCATTTGTTGTAATTTAGCAACTCTTTCACGGCTGAAGGCCTCCAACAAGAAATCTTAAGAAGATAAAAAATCAATTAAGATAGCAATAAAATAATTCAAAAGCAACATACACAAAGTTCGATACAAATGGCTGAGGGCCACAATTAATTTCTAAAATTTCCGAATATATTACCACAGACCTTTAAAGGAAGAAGGCCAACATGTTTAACAACAAGAAATATTAAAAATCAGCAAGATAAAAATCCAATTAAGAGAGCAATAAAATAATTTAAAGAAACAACATATGCAATTTGCAATACCAATGGCTGAGGGCGACAATCAAACTTCAAAATTTTAAAATATATTACCATCATCTTTAAAGGCAGAAGGCCGCAGTGTTTAAGCTTGAAAGATAAATTTAAAAATTAATTTTGCAAAATTTTAAGAAACAAATAATAACCACTAGCCTAAAATTTAAAATAGCTGACAACAGATAATTAAACACCGGTGGCTCTCAGAAGGCCTCCAAGGAGGTCGGTCTGCCCTCGTTCATTTGGTGCGACAGGTGGTGAGCCCAACTATACTCGATCCGTCGGAACCCAACCAGGGGGCAGCCACGGACCGACCGACACAACAACTTGCTTCCCGTCAATCAGTACATGAGAACCCCAACCAGAAATGTTACAAACGTCATAATCCACGCTGGAGTACGTATTAGATGTCAAAATTACACACCATGTTGGAGAGTGACAACAGGTGAGGAAAGGACGCTGCTTGAAATTACGTTAGTGGCCAGGGCAGGTAACAAGAACATTAACGGCCACAAGACAGAAAATTCCACTGGTGCAACTCAAATCGTAGTCGGCCAAAATAGTTAATTGCACCGCATGGCGGCTAAAACTCAGCAGTAAAACCACTCGGTGTTGCTCACCGAAAAACCTCCCCAACAAGAAACCACCGAAGCGAACCACCACAACAGGAATAGACGTGGCTTGGGTAGTTGAAACCACTACTTAACTTTAACGTCCTGAGTCAGCAAACCACAAAGCTCGCAGCGATCTGACAGCTCCACACATGTTCCGACACTGTGCAGGGACTGCCAGCGGCCCCAGCTGACTGCACCGTGTGGAGAACTTCCCTCGTACGCAACAACCGACTGACTCATTCCAGACCCCCTTGCCGGAAACTATATGCACCAAACCAAAGATGGTACACGGCGCAAATATCGATACACACCACTGCTGCCACACGTATGAGAAAGAAGAACCACGACGTAACCGCGACAAGGGCGGGAAACCAAACACAGATAGACAGCCAAGTTCACGAAAACGCATAGTTGGCAGAGAGCACGGCTCAACCACATAAACGTGTTGAACTCACAAAACTTTATTGGACCGTTCTTCCTCATACGCTCCACAGTCCCGATCACAAACCTTCCGTTTTCCATCTGTTCCGCACAAAGAAGGATGCGGGAAGCGGTACGTAGTTAATGGTGTGGTTAATGATTCAGCAAGACGATGGCTCTGACTTCGACCAGTAGATTGGTATCATGCGGGTATACATGAACTCCCACTAAGGTGGTGTAAAGCCGTCACATTTAACGGAGATTATATGGAAAAACAGGGTTTTGTAGCCAAGAGATTGGGGAATAGTAAGGTGTATTGGAATCGCGAATAAAATCAACCTGCTTTCGGATAAGTATGTATTGCATTACTTGCTAAACGCGCATTTTTCTATTACGGATAACTGTTACACTACTCGCCATTAAAATTGCTACACCACGAAGATGACGTGCTACACACGCGAAATTTAACCGACAGGAAGAAGATGATGTGATATGCATATGATAAGCTTTTCAGAGAATTCACACATGGTTGGCGCCAGTGGTGACACCTACAACGTGCTGACATGAGGAAAGTTTCCACCCGATTTATCATACACAAACAGCAGTTTACCGGCGTTGCCTGGTGGAACGTTGTTGTGATGCCTCGTCTAAGGAGGAGAAACGCGTACCATCACGTTTCCGACTTTGATAAAGGTCGGATTGTAGCCTATCGCGATTGCGGTTTATCGTATCGCGACATCGCTGCTCGCGTTGGTCGAGATCCAATGACTGTTAGCAGAATATGGAATCGGTGGGTTCAGGAGGGTAATACGGAATGCCGTGCTGGATCCCAACGGCCTCGTATCACTTGCAGTCGAGATGACAGGCATCTTATCCGCATGGCTGTAACAGATCGTGCAGCCACGTCTCGATCCCTGAGTCAACAGATGGGGACGTTTGCATGACAACAAACCATCTGCACGAACAGTTCGACGACGTTTGCAGCAGCATGGACTATCAGCTCGGAGACCATGGCTGCGGTTACCCTTGATGCTGCATCACAGACAGTAGCGCCTGCGATGGTGTGCTCAACGACGAACCTGGGTGCACGAATGGCGAAACGTCATTTTTTCAGATGAATCCAGGTTCTGTTTACAGCATTACGATGGTCGCATCCGTGTCTGGCGACATCGCGGTAAACTCACATTGGAAGCGTGTATTCGTCATCCCTATACTGGCATATCATCCGGGATGATGGTATGGGGTGCCATTGGTTACACGTCTCTGTCACCTCTTGTTCGCATTGACGGCACTTTGAACAGTGGACGTAACATTTCAGAAGTGTCACGACCCGTGACTCTACCCTCCATTCGATCCATGCGAAACGCTACATTTCAGCAGGATAATGCGCGACCGCATGTTGCAGGTCCTGTACGGGCCTTCCTGGATACAGAAAATGTTCGACTGCTGCCCTGGCCAGCACATTCTCCAGATCTCTCACCAATTGAAAACGGCTAGTCAACGGTGGCCGAGCAACTGGCTCGTCACAATGTGCCAGTCACTACTCTTGATGAACTGTGGTATCGTTTTGAAGCTGCATGGGCAGCTGTACCTTTACACGCCATCCAAGCTCAGTTTGACCCAATGCCCAGGCGTATCAAGGCCGTTATTACGGCCAGAGGTGGTTGTTCTGGGTACTGATTTCTCAGGATCTATGCACCCAAACTGCGTGTAAATGTAATCACATGTCAGTTCTAGTATAATATATTTGTCCAATGATTACCCGTTTATCATCTGCATTTCTTCTTGGTGTAGCAATTTTAATGGCCAGTAGTATAGATCAGTTTTAAGCCTCGCAAAAATGAGAATTGGTTGAAGGATTGTCCACTGCGTATCGTACAGCCGGCTAATTTTAGAAAAACGCACGTGTCACGTATCCCGGAGCGCGACTTGGACCGACAGGTGCGTTGCATTGGCGGCGGAAGCGATGAAAGGTTTCCCGTGTAACAGCCGCGGGGCCGCCCACTAACACGTGGGGTGAGCTGACCCAGCGTGCCGGTCGCTCCGAGGACAGCCCAACGTGCAGGGAACAGATAATGAAGACAACAAGCGGTGAACGGGCGTAGCGCGAGACGGCGACGGTTAAAATGGGATAATACACTTCAGATACAGCCCAATTTTGTCAGTTGTTGACATGTTGAAAGCAAAACTGTAAAGTAGCTAATAACAACTAAACTGAACGGCTGTTTACATCCTCGTTAAGTTGTTTTCCGTAGATTTTATGAAAGACAGACTAATGTACAACGACGACAAGCTGCTATAATTTTTATCATTCTCCAAATACTTCCGATAATATTGTGAACGTCGGTCAGAGATTAAGAATTTTTATGGTGTGTACTACATGTCTATAATTTAAAAATGTATTACATATTTATTTACTACTTTGTATGTGGTTGACTCTGGAGTACGTGTGTGACAATGGCATTCCATACCACGACCGCCTACATGCTTAGTGCTAAATAGAAATCTACGAGGGCTGTTCAATAAGGAATGACCACAATTTTTTATGGTCGTAATTTCTCTCGCTAAAATTTAATCTTATGATATTCCGTTAGTTTAATGTGTAACAAACGCGCCATAGTAGTTTCATTGTTGGAACTCCTGGTTTCCGCCTGTGCGAGGCAGTCAAGATCGAACATGTTCAGTACTGCCTACCGCTGCAACGGAGGTAACACAGAAGGAACAACATGCGGCTTTGAAATTCTGCTTTCGTCTCAACAAATCTTCAGCTGAGGCCTATACAATGTTACAGGAGGCCTTTGGACAGTCTGTTCTTCCCTACAGCACAGCTCGAAGGTTGTTTAAAATGTTTTAAGAGGGGAGACAATTAATTTGAAAAGAAGGTGGACCTGTTGCTCCAGTTACTGTTCTTACGGAAGAAAACAACAAAACTGCTGCTGTCATTGTGAGACAGGATCGACGAGTTATCTTAAGATCACTTTCTGAAATACTGAACATTTCATTGGGTGTCACCCACACGATGGTGACAGAAAAATTACACATGACACGTTATTCTGGGCGATGGGTTGCAAGACTGTTGATTCCCGAACAAAAGGACATTCATTTGTAGGTCTGCATGCAGTTAAAACTGATGTTAGAGTAAGATCCAGAGTATCTTACAAATGTAATCACTGCTGATGAAACTTGGCTACATAATTTTCATCCTGAGAACAAATAGCAAAGCTAGTGTTGGAATCTCCATCATCAGCTCCCAAAAAAGCAAAAGTGGTTGTTTCTGCTGGGAAAGTTATGGTCATCTCATTCTTTGATAGTCATGGAATGGTTTATCACCATGTTGTACCAGCACACACACCAGTAACTGGACTATACTACAGGGTTAATACTACAGGGATGTCCTAAAAAGCATTGCAAGTCCATATCAGGTGCTAAAAACCACATCTCCGTGAACCAGCCTGGATGCTGCTCCACGATAACGCACGGCCGCATATTGCCAATGTTGTTGCTGAATATCTTGCAAAAATCAACGTGAAGTGCATGCCTCACCCTCCCTATAGTCCGGATTTAGCCCCATGTGACTTTTTTCTATACCCTAACATGAAGAAATGTCTTTGGGAGAGGCATTATCAATCATCAGAAGCATTGGTGGAGGCTGCAGAGGCTATTTTGAAGGATCTCCCAAAAAAATGGTTTCCATCAAGACTGGCAGAAACGCTGGGACAAGTGCATCGCATTCATGGAAAACTAGTTTGAAAAGGACCATTAAAATTACGAGGATGAGTAAAGGTATGTTGTCAAAAAGTTATGATCGTTCTTTATTGAACATCCCTCGTAATAAAGTTTGAAGCTGTTTACGTGGCCAGTAAGACTGGACATGCGTTAAGGTATGACATTTTTGCAGAATGTTATTGCTTAGTATGTCTGAATACTACAAGCTCCATTGCCAAAACGTCACGAAACAACATACGGATAACTTACATTGCTATAGCAAATCGACACCGCTCTTCAAATGGTTCAAAAGGCTCTGAGCGCTATGGGACGCAACATCTGAGGTCATCAGACCCCTAGAACTTAGAACTACTTAAACCCAACTAACCTAAGGACATCACACACATCCATGCACGAGGCAGGATTCGAACCTGCGACCTTAGAGGCCACGCTGTTCCAGACTGTAGCGCCTAGCGCCGCTCGGCCACACTGGCCGGCGACACCGCTCTCCCTAGGCAACAAACAGACTTATAATCAAACAAGACGAAAGAGTGCAATGATCTTTACCTTCACTGAATAATAGGAGAATGGTCGTTGAGTTTGTCCGAGGTGCACAACGATGACACCGTCAAAGGGAGAACAATAATCTTTGATGGGCAACAGGTAATATTTATTAATAGAAGGTAGCCTAACCATGGAAAAATTGTAGGAGAATTTAAAGTCTTTTATAATTTAAATCACGTCTAACAGAATTTTCTTTGCTCCAATTACTGTTCACAATACATAAGTACCTAAGAGAGAGGAAAGTTTTGTAAAAGTCTTGATTCAATTCACACAAATTACGCCAAGATATCGGAAGGTACCAAATTCTTTGGATGACTGCATGGAGAAAATGTAAAAAGTTATCCATATCCGCACAGCTCACGAATTCAACGTTAATGACACAATATCATAAAAAGCAATCCAATCGTCAACTGAGAATGCGTGCCAGAACAAGTAAGTAGTGGGATGCTGAGAAGCGCTACCACAGACTGCGATGATTACATTTCCCCAAAGCCGGGAAAGGGTGGACCAGACGGCGGCCCCGAGACCAAAATCCTGTGGTCGGAACACAAATGTCACGAAACCTACCCTTCAAAACTCTCTACTTGAAAAAAAAAATTAACATGGAGGGGACGACTCAGCGCTGTCGCCAATGTGATGGACGAGAAGGCCGCTTATTTTATGCAGACAGAAAAAAAAGAAAGGGGGACGCCGCAGAAACTTCCCACTCTTAGCGTTCAAATCTTACATTAACAAACAAGAGGTTGGTGCTGTCTGAGAGCAGCGTCTCCTCAACTGTTCAGCCTCTTGGCACCGTGGACAGTGATGAAGTGATTAAATTTGATAAGATGAACAACTTCATGAAAGCAATTGTCATTGTCATGTTGGCTGGGTTATGCTGCAGCATCTCGACCTTCGATCGTCCTGCAGAAAAGACAAAAATGTAATACCCAGTTATTCCCTGGGGATGGCAGTGGCGGCACGGTATCCCCCGCCCTCGGCTGGGCCAGGTATCGGCTCTGCCCGCAAAAGCATGGACCAGGCTACAGCCTCACTTGCACAACTGCCCGTCTCAGGGTGGAGGCTCGCATCTCCCAATGAAATGCGCTGACTGCCTTCTGCTTACAACATGACCCTGAAGCCGTACCGGAGACTCACCTTCCTAGCGTGAAAGAGCGCAAAACCTCCCACCCAATCATAAGTTTCCAGTACTCTTAATAAAATAGCTACCAAACTGTGACAGAGTAGGAAACAGTGTCATTTAGCGACATGTGAAAGTAACATCACAAATTATACATATGTAGCAAACACCATAAAAATGTTTTCAATACCATGACATAAATGTAAAAAACTAATTTTAGGGCACTAAAATTTTTTGCTTGAACGAGCCAATTATTTAGATTTCTTTTGATTGCTGTTACCAGTTTTGAAATAGTCAGTTCACCGCTGGGTAGATTTAATAAATTATTAAGGTGAAAGTGACAGTTGCATGTACTGTATTTTCACATTAGGAGACAACTAAACGAGAAATGAAAAAACAAGATTTGTACTGTATCAGCACAAGACATGTTAGTACTGTAATAGGATGACCAGAGCGGGTGACATGGTCGGGGTTGTAGGGCGTGGCTGGGTAGAAGAAGGTGGCTGTTTTTAGCAATCTTCCTCTTTATTGTTGGTTCTCCCAATACATTTTCCAGTAGCTGAGCCCCACCACTCGTGTCGTGGTGGAGACGGGCTGATGCACGCAATCCGGGGAACGCGACGCCGCGCTCGGTCAGCGGCTGTGCAGGCGGTAGGAGGTTAGCGGCACGAGGCACGGCCCAGCTCGCAGACGCGGCGGCTCGTGACGACGCCGGGAGTCGCCGGTGCAGCAGCGGGCAACGCCCCCCGCCGACCGGTCCTCGGGGACAGCGTCACTGATGACGACGACGTGACAGCGACCGAACGCCCAGTCGGTCGAACCGAATGCCGACGCCCACCTCTGATGCCCTTAAATAATGCAGACCGCTGCTGAATCCGCCAGTGACACTGCGGCGTGTTTATTGGAAGGTTCTCTATGAGTTGGCTAACGCCTGCGTAATTCTGCTAATTCTACGTTCGTATGGCTGCTGCGCACGTACACACATAGCCTACCGATGCTCGTTGCAAAACCGTGTCACCTGCATAACGCGCCGCCGGCCAGCCTTCGTCCGCCGTTTGCCGTGAGGCTGGCGCATCGCACACTGAAACACACTATATCACAATCTCGCACCGTATTTCCTACAAATAACCCCTTGACCTCTACAGTATAGTGTACCGCGCTGATCTCGAGCTTGACAGATAGTGAAGCAAGCCAAACAAAGTTCTAAACCATAGTGTGGATTAAGAACCGTGGCTGGTGCACCAGCTAGACTGAGTGTGTTTTTAGGCGGTTTCCCACTCTCCTTCAGAGTAATACTGGGTTGTTCTCCATTTCCCATCTCAAAAAATAGGATGCACAAACAGTTAAAATACAATCGAATACGTAACAGATTCTACACATTCCACAGATAGGTAGCGCACACGGCCTCCTTCCCTCTGGTGACTCGAGGATACGGTTAGAGAAAGAGCATACAGTCGCGGAATTATATAAAAATAAATTAGCCAAGTCCTAGAGTACAGCGGGGCCCGTACAACACGGGAGTAATGCAGAGTAAAAGAAGAAGAAGCAGAAGAAGAAGAAAAACCTGTATTAGTAAAAAGGCACGCCTGACAAAAGAAGAGAGTGTACCGACAGACCATAGTGCTGAAGGTGCACTGCAGAAACTGCTGTGGATCTGAGGCATGTCAACAATAACGCACAATGGAGGAGCCTGCACATGGACATTGCGGTACTGATGGCTTCTTGTCACGTTCAATCCGATGGGATACGGCAATGCGGCATTACGCAAGAACGACTTACAAATGGACATTTTGGAAGGCAATGACAACTGCTACCAAATAATTAGATTAGTGCGATGAGAACTATGACTTGCCTGTGTTATCTAAAAGCAAACTCAAAGCCAACTTTGCAGAATGTGAAGGCCCGGTCCAGCTCCTGATGGGAGGTACTTCCACTTCTGCTTGGAAATTACTTACGACCGTGGTTCTGACCGGAATGGTTATTGGACAGAGGCACTGTCGCTATCGCCTGGCGCAGCGCAACCTCGTCAATGCAACATCTGCATGGAAAAGCTACTCTCTCATAAGCGTAAGAGTACCTCGACGTAAACACACCCTCAAAAAAATGGTTCAAATGGCTCTGAGCACTATGGGACTAAACGTCTGAGGTCATCAGTCCCCTAGACTTAGAACTACTTAAACCTAACTAACCTAAGGACATCACACACATCCATGCCCGAGGCAGGTTTCGAACCTGCGACCGTACCGGTCGCGCGGTTCCAGACTGTAGCGCCTAGAACCGCTCTACCACCCCGGCCGGCAAACACACGCTCAACTCACCACCTGCTTGTATAGTGCACCAGCTCTCCCAGGTACAAATCCACCTGCCAATGTATGTGTTAAACTATACAGTGACGTGACGAAAGTCATGTCATTCTAACACCGTGTCGGATATCCTTTTGCGCCGCGCGGGATCAGCCGAGCGGTCTAGCGCGCTGCAATTATGGACTGTGCGGCTGGTCCCAGTAGAGGTTGGAGTCCTCCCTTGGGCATGGGTGTGTGTTTGTCCTTTGGATAATTTAGGTTAAGTAGTGTGTAAGCTTAGGGACTCATGACCTTAGCAGTTACGTCCCATAGGATTTCACACACATTTGAACATTTTGATATCCTTTTGCCAGGCGTTGTGCAGAAACTTTACGTGTCATGGATTTTCCACAAATATTTAGTGTGCTGCCACTATAGACGTTCGTAGTTTCGAGAATGTTGCCGGTGCAGGAAGTTGGAAATTTGTGGTAAGATCTTGTGGGACCAAACTGCTGAGGTCATCGGTCCCTAAGCTCGCACACTATTTAATCTAATTTCAAGTAAGGACAACACACACATCCATGCCCGGGGGAGGACTCGAACCTCCGACGAGGGAGAGCCACGCGGACCGTGACAAGTTGCCCCAGACCGCATGGCTACCCCGCGCGGCCCGGTGCAGGATTTTGTACGCGAACTGACCTCTCGATTATGTCCCATAAATGGTCGATGGCGTCCAGGACGGGCAATATGAGGGGCCAAATAATACGCTCCAACTGTCGCCACCAACTGTAGTACGGTGAAGTGGCTTTTTGTCATTCATAAATATTCTATCATTGTTTGGGAACATGAAATTTATGAATGGCTGCTAGTCGTCTCCAAACAGCCAAACATAAACATTTGTTGTTAATCATCGGTTCAGTTGGACAAGAGGATCCTGTCTATTGCATGTAAACACACCCAACACCCTTATGGAGCCACCACAGTGCCTTATTCACAGGCAGTCGGGGTGGCCGAGCGGTTCTAGGCGCTACAGTCTGGAACCGCGCCACCGCTACGGTCGCAGGTTCGAATCCTGCCTCGGGAATGGATGTGCGTGAAGTCCTTAGGTTAGTTAGGTTTAAGTATTTCTAAGTTCTAGGGGACCTCAGAAGTTAAGTCCCATAGTGCTCACAGCCATTTGAACCATTTGAACCTTGTTCACAACTTAGGTCTATGGCTTCGTGGGGTTTGCGTCACTCTCTTGCGTTACTATCAGATCTTATCAACTGAAATCGGGACTCAGCTAACCAGGTCACGATTTTCCTGTTGTCCAGATTTGTTCGTTGATTCGGGGCAGGGGACCAAACAGCGAAGTCATTGGTCCCATCGGATTAGGGAAGAAAGGGGAAGGAATTCGGCTGTGCCCTTTCAAAGAAACCACCCCGGCATTTGGCTGAAGCGATTTCGGGAAATCACGGAAAACCTAAATCAGGATGGCCCGACGCGGGTTTGAACAGTCGTCCTTCCGAATGTGAGTCCAGTGTGCTATTGTAGTCTAGAGTCCAACCGACACGGTCACGAGCCCGGGAGAAGCACTGCAAATGTCGTGATGTTTGCAAAGTCACTTGCGTGGGTCGGCTACTGGGATAGCCAATTAGCACCAGATTTCACCACACCGCCCAAACGGATACGTTCGTCGTACGTCCCATATTGATCTGCGGTTATTTCATGCAGTGCTGCTTGTCTCTCAGCACTGACAAATCTAAGCAAACGCCGCTGCTCTCGGTCATTAAGTGAAGGCCGTCGACGTTGTCCTTGGTGAGGCGTTATGTCTGGCATTTGGTATTCTCGGCAACATTCTTAACACTGTGGATCTCGGAATATTGTATTCCCAAACGATTTCCGAAATGCAATGCCCCATGCGCCTAGCTCCAACCGCCATTCACCGTTCAAAGTCTGTTAATTCCCGTCGTACGACCGTAATCACGTCGTGAACCTTTTCACATGAACCACCTGTTCACAAATGACAGATCGCCGATGCACTACCATTTTATACCTGGAGTACGCGATACTGCCCCCAAAGGATAATACGATAAACCATCATCATCACTTACGTAGCTCACCAAAAACAAAAAAGTATAGAATAAAAAAGCATCATCTCTATGCAGATTATCTACACGCGATTTTTTTCACAACGTGAATACGTCAGCCAAAACTATGACTTTTATACGTACAGTGAACACGGTTTTTTCATTCCATACCACTGTACCACAAAAGTTCTGAGTCACTTTTCTCCGTAACATCTACTTGTAGCTGACATAAAACGAGGTGTTCCTGTTATAATATATAAATTGAGGTATTAAAAACAAGGCCGGCCGCGGTGGTCTAGCGGTTCAGGCGCTCAGTCCGGAACCGCGGGACTGCTAAGGTCGCAGGTTCGAATCCTGCCTCGGGCATGGATGTGTTAGGTTAGTTGGATTTAAGTAGTTATAAGTTCTAGGGGACTGATGACCACAGATGTTAAGTCCCATAGTGCTAAGAGCCATTTGAACCATTTATTAAAAACAAACATCACAATGTCAAGCTATACGTTCATCTTCAAGTTCAAATATGTTCCGTACAAAATTCAACTACAAACTAACGTCAGAGCTGTACTCATACAGTCGTTTCCACAACAAAGTGTACGCCTTAATTTTACCATAAATGTAACGCCCGGAGCGAAATCTGTGGTAGTGGTCTCGAATATGTACTCAGTGCGCTTTTGCACAATGTGTAGATAAATCATGTGAGAGTTGAATGTTTTGTTTTGTCAGTTGCCATTCAGAATGAGTGCAAAATAGCTGAAGCGTCACGAGGTAGTGAAAAAATGTGCAACATTTATCAAAAATGCCTCCTGAGGTCCGTTACGAAGCTATTTGTTTCGAACGACGCAAACTGGAATAATTATCCGAAACAACGCAGCCGTCTCTGTACAACGTGAAAACAACGCAGTGGGGTGTTCACGATGGATTGGCCTGCAATATCTCCGGATGCATATCCGATCGTAAATGTCTGGTCTTAAAAGAAAACCAAAACATACTTTGAAGCAGCTGTCATATAAAGTCAGGACGATATGGAGATCTTTTCCTAGTGAATTGCAGAAAATCTTGTGAAAACATGCCAAAAATATGCCAAGCTATAATCGATAACTGCGGCGATTGGATTAACTATTAGGAAATTGTGCAATTAGTTCAAAAATGGTTCAAATGGCTTTGAGCACAATGGGACTTAACATCTGAGGTCATCAGTCCCCTAGACTTAGAACTACTTAAACCTAACGAACCTAAGGACATCACACACATCCATGCCAAAGGCAGGATTCGAACCTGCGACCGCAGCAGCAACGCGGTTCCAGACTGAAGTGCCTAGAACCGCTCGCCCGCAACGGCAGGCATGCAATTAGTAACAACATTTATTTTCATATAAAATGTATTTATAATAGTGTCTTTTATTTTATAGAGATAACGGCGTACACTTTCTTGTGGAACTGACTGTATATTACATTCGCATGAAAATCAGACTTTTTATGAATGTGGTAGAGGAACAATGGATCAAGCGAGATGTTACGGTAGTTGTCAAGTATCTGCCATAGGTAACAAACGTTCCTGCTTTAGGTATTCGCCCACATATTTAAACGTCTTGACTGTGTCAAGCGAAACACTATTAATGCTATATCCGAATATCACAGGTTTATTCTGACTGCCCATCCAAGTTAAGTAACATTTTTGCACATTTAGAGCTAGCAGCCACTCATCACACCAACTAGAAGTTCGATTTAAGTCGCCATGTACGCCCTGTGTGTTCCTACAGTCACTCAACTTCGACGCCTTACCGTACACCACAGCATCATCAGTAAACAACTGAAGGTTGCTGCCCACCGTGTCCGCTAAACGATTTATGTATATAGAGAACCACAGCGGTCCTATCACACTTCCCTGGGCCCCTCCTTACGATAACCTTGGCTCTGATCAACACTCGCCGTTGAGGACAACATACGGGGTTCAATTACTTCAGATGCCTTCGAGCCACTCACGTATCTGAGAATTTACTCTACATACTCGTACCTTCGTTAATAGCCTGCACTGGGGCACCGTGTCAAAAGCTTTCCGGAAATCTAGAAATGTGGAATCTGCCGGTTGCCTTCATCCATAATTCTCAATATATTGTATGAGAAAAGGGCAAGCTGAATTTCGCACGAGCGGTACTTACTAAAACTATGCTGATCCTAGACTTAAGTTACTTAGTTTCAAAGATGTTTATTATATTCGCACTGAGAACATGTTGAAGGGCTCTGCAGCAAACCGAAGTTAGGGATATTGGTCTATAATTTTGCGGGTTCATCCTCTTACCTTTCTTATATACTGGAGTCACCTGTGCCTCTTTTCCACTTGCTTCTATAAGGAACGTTATAGAAAGTATTTTTAGTCTATTTTTATTACTTTCGCATCTATCTTCTATCCAGAGTTCAGAACACTAATACCACGCTATCACACATCGTGCTGTCTTCCTTTTTAAATAATGGGATAACAACTGTAGTTGCCCACCTTCTTGAATGTATCTATATTTCCAATTAGCACTTACAAACATTAAGAGCTTTAATAGGAATGATTCACAAGCATATTTAAATACCGGAGCACATTTAAATAATAGTCTGTCGAGAATAGTACACTACTGCCCATTAAAATTGCTACACCACGAACATGACGTCCTAAAGACGCGAAATTTAGCCGACAGCAAGAAGATGCTGTGATATGCAAATGATTAGCTATTCAGAGCATTCACACAAGGTTGGCAACGGTGGCGACACCTACAACGTGCCGACACGAGGAAAGTTTCCAACCGATTTCTCATACACAAACAGTAGTTGAACGGCGTTGCCTGGTGAAATCTTGTTGTGATGCCTCGTGTAAGGAGGAGAAATTCGTACTATCACGTATCCGACTTTGAAAAAGGTTGGATTGTAGCCTATCGCGATTGCGGTTTATCGTATCGCGAAATTGCTGCTCGCGTTGGTCGAGATCCAATGACTGTTAGCAGAATATGGAATCGGTGGCTTCGGGAGGGTAATACGGAACGCCGCGTGGGACTAGCCGAGCAGTCTAGGGCGTTGCAGTCATGGACTGTGCGGCTGGTCCCAGCGGAGTTTCGAGTCCCGCCTCGGGCATGGGTGTTAGTGTTCGTCCTTAGGATAATTTAGGTTACGTAGTGTGTTAGTGTAGGGACTGATGACTTTCGAAGTTAGGTCCCATAAGATTTCACACACATTTGAACATTTGATTTTTTTTTTTTTTTTTTTTTTTTTTTTTTTTTTTTTTTTTTTTTTTTTTTTTTTTTGGTAATGCGGAACGCCGTGCTGGATCCCAACGGCCTCGTATCACTAGCAGTCGAGATGACAGGCATCTTATCCGCAAGGCTGTAACTGATTGTGCAGCGGCGTCTTGATCCCTGAGTCAACAGATGTGGTCGTTTGCAAGACAACAAACCATCTGCACGAACAATTCGACGACGTTTGCAGCAGCATAGACTATCAGCTCGGAGACCATGGCTGCAGTTAACCTGGACGCTGCGTCACAGACAGGAGCGCCTGCCATGGTGTACCCAACTACGAACCTGGGTGCACGAATTGCAAAACGTCATTTATTCGGATGAATACAGGTTCTGTTTACAGCATCATGATGGTCACATCCGTGTTTGGCGACATCGCGGTGAACGCACATTGGAAGCGGGTATTCGTCATCGCCATACTAGCGTATCACCCTGCGTGATGGTATGGGGTGCCATTGGTTACACGTCTCGGTCACCTCTTGTTCGCATTGACGGTATTTTGAACAGTGGCCTTACATTTCAGACGTCTTACGACCCGTGGCTCTACTCTTCATTCGATCCCTGCGAAACCCTACATTTCAGCAGGATAATGCACGACCGCTTGTTGCAGGTCCTCTACGGGCCTTTCTGGATACAGAAAATGTTCGACGGCTGCCCTGGCCAGCACATTCTACAGATCTCTCACCAATTGAAAACGTCTGGTCAATGGTGGCCGAGCAACTGGCTCTTCACAATGTGCCAGTCACTACTCTTGATGAACTGTGGTATCGTGTTGAAGCTGCATCCAAGATCTGTTTGACTCAATGCCCAGGCGTATCAAGGCTGTTATTACGGCCAGAGGTGGTTGTTCTGGGTACTGATTGCTCAGGATCTATGCATCCAAATTGCGTGAAAATGTAATCACACGTCAGTTATAGTATAATAAATTTGTCCAATGAATACCCGTGTATCATCTGCATTTTTCTTGGTGTAGCAATTTTAATGCCCAGTAGTGTATATTGTCACGTCTTGATTATGCTTAACATTTTGGCATTGTTTATGAATAGATCGGTTCTTGATACCCAAGTCAAAAATCTCTCTTTTATCCAGCACAAAATTCGACGTGTAAAAGACCGGTTTTTCTGTCAAATTTCGGCGAATGGACCGGTGTAGGTGCAACCCATGTTCTGTATTGTAAAGACGTAATCTTACACGACGTACGACTTAACATCCGTTCTTCAATTGATACTAATTATTCGTAACTGTTCTGTTCTGTTTGTACTACGATACTGTAGCAGCGAATTACATATGACCTGGCTTTCTTTGCCTATATCTAACTTCGATAAGGTTCTGAATGCGAGAAGTAAAAGGCTACAAGAGATGGACAGCGGTGTAGCGCCCGAGGGTAACACATATTGTTTAAGACATGGTACCGTTTCATTGTCTCCCAGACCACTGTTGCATCTGGAGTCCGCGCAATGAATTACAAGCAAGAATGCTGCTAAATCGAGCCCCTGACTCACAGAGGGTGGGGACAGAACTGTGTGGGGCGGTCGCGTCTCGCGGACTCCTCATCACTCCTGCAGGGACACGGCGGCGAGCGCAAACAAAAGAAGAAGAACTTTAATCTCGTGAAGAAGCGTTCATACGTGAGCAGAGCGCCAAGCGCCGGGGATTTCCCGCCGCTCTGCTGCCTCGTGCGCCGTAGTCCCGGCTCTCCGCGAGCTCACTGGAGACGGGATGAAGTTGCGGGAGGCGTGGGCGCAATGCGGGGCAGCGAAAGGCTGGCATCACACAACGCACAGTCTCCTACGATAATGGTGTTCCTGGGCACGCTGGACAACACACTGGTCCACTTGCCGCGTTGGCACACTGTAAATGGTGTGGACCTTGTACCAGGCAGTCACCTAGTTGCCCAATGCTGACATACGCCGTCAAGTAGGGCGTAAGTAACAGACGGTGTCGACATGAAGACGTGACAGAAAAGTGGAACGAAGCTGACTACACCATGAATGAAGCTGCTCCACTTGTTAGTATACCACCGTCCATGGTCTTAAGTGTGTGCAAGGTACGGTACAACATTCACAGCCGTCTAACATGACACAAGAACGGTTGTCCTAAAAAGGTCTGAACCCAAAGGATCCGGAGACGAGTGCCATACCTTGTCATTGACTATGTGTTTCAAACCAGACAAAAATTGCGCTGCTGTGAGTGAATGCAGGTCCATCTCAACAAGCTTCCGATTGGACATTGCGAAGGTAACTGTTTCAGCGCACATGTTGAATTAGGGGACCTCGCAAAAGGCTCATGCACAAATAGTCAAAGCTATATGTCTTTACCCCCCCCCCCCCCCCCCCCATGAACCATGGACCTTGCCGTTGGTGGGGAGGCTTGCGTGCCTCAGCGATACAGATAGCCGTACCGTAGGTACAACCACAACGGAGGGGTATCTGTTGAGAGGCCAGACAAACGTGTGGTTCCTGAAGAGGGGCAGCAGCCTTTTCAGTAGTTGCAAGGGCAACAGTCTGGATGATTGACTGATCTGGCATTGTAACAATAACCAAAAGGGCCTTGCTGTGCTGGTACTGCGAACGGCTGAAAGCAAGGGGAAACTACGGCCGTAATTTTTCCCGAGGGCATGCAGCTTTTAGACTTAGAGAAAGCTTTTGACAATGTTGACTGGAATACTCTCTTTCAAATTCTAAAGGTGGCAGGGGTAAAATACAGGGAGCGAAAGGCTATTTACAACTTGTACAGAAACCAGATGGCAGTTATAAGAGTTGAGGGACATGAAAGGGAAGCAGTGGTTGGGAAGGGAGTAAGACAGGGTTGTAGCCTCTCCCCGATGTTATTCAATCTCTATATTGAGCAAGCAGTAAAGGAAACAAAAGAAAAATTTGGAGTAGGTATTAAAATCCATGGGGAAGAAATAAAAACTTTGAGGTTCGCCGATGACATTGTAATTCTGTCAGAGACAGCAAAGGACTTGGAAGAGCAGTTGAACGGAATGGATGGTGTCTTGAAGGGAGGATATAAGATGAACATCAACAAAAGCAAAACGAGGATAATGGAATGTAGTCGAGTTAAGTCGGGTGATGCTGAGGGTATTAGATTAGGAAATGAGACACTTAAAGTAGTAAAGGAGTTTTGCTACTTGGGGAGCAAAATAACTGATGATGGACGAAGTAGAGAGGATATAAAATGTAGACTGGCAATGGCAAGGAAAGCGTTTCTGAAGAAGAGAAATTTGTTAACATCGAGTATAGATTTAAGTGTCAGGAAGTTATTTCTGAAAGTATTTGTATGGAGTGTAGCGATGTATGGAAGTGAAACATGGACGGTAAATAGTTTGGACAAGAAGAGAATAGAAGCTTTTGAAATGTGGTGCTACAGAAGAATGCTGAAGATTATATGGGTAGATCACATAACTAATGAGGAAGTATTGAATAGGATTGGGGAGAAGAGAAGTTTGTGGCACAACTTGACCAGAAGAAGGGATCGGTTGGTAGGACATGTTCTGAGGCATCAAGGGATCACCAATTTAGTATTGGAGGGCAGCGTGGAGGGTAAAAATCGTAGGGGGAGACCAAGAGATGAATACACTAAGCAGATTCAGAAGGATGTAGGTTGCAGTAAGTACTGGGAGATGAAGAAGCTTGCACAGGATAGAGTAGCATGGAGAGCTGCATCGAACCAGTCTCAGGACTGAAGACCACAACAACAACAACATATGTCTTTAGTGGTCCGAAATTCAACAATGGGTTACTGGAGGTTTCCGGCGTTGCTCAAAATGTCGCACCTTTGACTGGTTTCAAGTGATGTAACGCGTCCAGTGCATCGACAATGAAACGAAACATTTAGCCCGCAGTGTGTGAAGGGTGTAGCTCGCGCCGGAGGTGACTCTGTGATGTTTAGGTGTGCTTTTCTTACCATCACGCGGGTTTACTCATTCAGGTACCGTAACATGATCAAAATCCAGAATGAGATTTTCACTCTGCAGCGGAGTGTGCGCTGATATGAAACTTCCTGGCAGATTAAAACTGTGTGCCGGACCGAGACTCGAACTCGGGACATTTGCCTTTCACGGGCATGTGCTCTACCGAGTTCCCGAGTTCGAGTCTCGGTCCGGCACACAGTATAAATCTGCCAGGAAGTTTCATGGACCAGAATGTTTATTTCAGCACTCTCGGTGACCAAGTGTTGCCTTTCCTTCGGCGTCTTCATGATGAGAATGCAGTGAATACTACAGTCTTCTAAGTTGACAACTCCAGCCGTGTTCTTCGGGCTGCACGCAAGTGTTGCTTGTATGATAAGCTGCGTGGGGTAGCGGCCGTAAGCCAGGCTAGGGGCTGAGTTAGACGCTATTAGCGGCACGTCTCGTGGAAATGTCTCATATACTGTGCGATATAATTGATAATATGTAAGGTTTGAAACAGCTGTGCAGAGGAATCCAACCATAAAATGTTTACAAAACTTTGTGACTCTTCAGTATTGTGGAATTTGCACAACTTGATCCGGCGACAAGCCCGTGTAGACTATTTACAACACTATAAAAACTTTGCTGTTGCAGTCTCTTTTGACAACTATTGCCGGTTTTTGAGGCTGTCTAGCAGAGGTGCCAAAAGACCGTCAGTAAATGCTGCTTGATACCTCTGTTTGTGACTGTGGACACTGCTGTCAAAAAACAACCGCTGTTGTTTTCCTTTCCTTTAGTGAATGTGAATTAAGTGCCATCTCAAGGACAACAAAAATTGATATTGCCAGGTACCACGCAGAATTTTAAGGATAATATCTCTCCACAAGAGTCTAATACATTAATATTTCAGATAGTATTATAACTACTTTCGTAGCTAATTCCTCACTTGAGAATATTGTTTAAACATCCGTAGCAAATTTCTCACGTGAGAATATTGTTTAAACATAAACAGTTTCTGGATAAAGTTCTCTCCGTTTTTATGTACGTATTAGGCTGATGAGAAACGTCCATGGTTTGCAACAGAGAACAACAAAATATTTTTTTTGTTTTGCTCATCTATCATCACGGAACAGCGACCTCAGTCATGAATATCCATCCAAAGCCCCGACCATAGACTGGAAATGGAGAATGAAAGCCTTAAATTTGTTGTATTACAGTTTTTAATGAAGCAACTATGTCGCAGCTCGTAAAACTAAATTGATTTTTGTTGCTCGTAAATCTTCCATGTTGTATGGTCATAGTCCTTGAAATTATTTTAGATGCTTATGTACGGAGTGTCCCAGGGAAATGGTCAATATTCAGGGATATGACAGGAACGTAATTACAATCAAAAATAGTCTAGTAGCCATGGGCTCTAGAATGCATAGGCCCTACCTATAAGCCGGCCTCGGTGGCCGAGCGGTTCTAGGCGCTTCAGTTTGGAACCGCGCGACTGCTACTGTCGCAGGTTCGAATCCTGCCTCGGGCATGAATGTGTGTGATGTCCTTAGATTAGTTAGGTTTAAGTAGTTCTAAGTTCTAGGGGACTGATGACTTCAGATGTTAAGTCCCATAGTCCTCAGAGCCATTTGAACCATTTGAACCCTACCTATACTATATGCGCTTCATCTTCGATACTGTGAAAGAGATCTCTTCCGTTACAACCTCTTTACTTTCCATGTTTCGAGTGGTGGTAGCACCCACTAAAACAGGGAAAAGATATTCAGTAAATCTGAGCTTTAAAGCTATGAGCACTTCTGCTGTGAAAGATCTCTTCTATTGAATGAGTGGTCATAGCTCGTAAGTTACGTTTTTTAGAGGCCACGTTTACAGGAAATTTTTGATTCGAATGATAATTCCTGTTATATCCCTGAATATACATGATTCCTCCTGGGACACCTTGGAGACAACATTATCCCGCTAATAAAGGTGGCCGCGCGGGATTAGCCGAGCGGTCTGAGGCGCTGCAGTCGTGGCCTGTGCGGCTGGTCCCGGCGGAGGTTCGAGTCCTCTCTCGGGCATGGGTGTGTGAGTTTGTCCTTAGGATAATTTAGGATAAGTAGTGCGTAAGCTTAGGGACTGATGACCTTAGGAGTAAAGTCCCATAAGATTTCACACACACCTGAACGTTTTTTTTAATAAAGGTGACCACTGTGCCGTATTTTAACTTGCAACCTGTGCCAGCTAGTTTCCTGTAGACACCTACATGGTGCTTTGATTAGCTTTTCTGTCTAGTGATTTTGTAATCATTGCACTTGTCTCACTGTTGAAACATCTCTCACTGCTATGCTACTAACTTTTGCAATGTGTGCCATTTCAACACCATGTATTTAGGAAGTTTCACTGGTTCTCCTGCATTTCTAAGGATAGCCTTGTAGAACGTTATTCGAGAAAAATATCTAACCCATTTTCATTTTTTCTGCATCTTGCCAACACTGAGGATATGACAGCTTTAGCATTACGATATCCACCACAATACTACTGCGCCCAGTTATGTGTCGGTCGTTGATTTTACTCATTGTCTTTCTCCCCGCACAATGGATGGAGACTTCCTTATACAACTTAATTTTGTGCTACTGCATTATGGTAAGGATTCTAGACAGATGAATATTATCAATAACTAAAGAACCAGTATTTTATATGGGAGTTGTCCTGAAAGTAGCCGTGTCGAGCCTCAGACATTTCTCTGCTGTGATCATTTGTTTCGAATTTGACAGGCCGTAATTAAACGTTTTTGACGATGTGAGTGATGCCAGCAGTACCACTGGGGCTCCCTGGAACACAAATCTGGTCTCTTCGGCTCCTTACGCTCATTATTTTCAAATTATTGGAAAGCATAATCACCTAAAACGTTTTATTGTCTTCTTACTGGTGTAAATGGTATACGTCATGTATCAAATTTAAAATCCGAATGTCACCAAGTCAGAACTAATACATTTCGGTCCACCTTAAAAATGGGAATTAATGAAATTAAGAGAAATATTGTCGCTGGTAGGCGGAGGTGAAACGTAGTTATCGGCCGCAATTACACTGATTCGCACTTTTTTCGCGTCTCCTGAATTTATTAGAGCAATTAAAATCAGCGACGTAATTCCCACTGCATCGCTGTTTCGGTCTATTAAGGGGAGCGCAATGTGTGATATTGCAAATATTTATTTTGCAATTAGGTTGTCGTTTACGGCATTAGCGCGCCCGTGTTGCGCAGATAATAACATCGGGCGGCCGTGGATAAATAACGCGCGAAGGAAAAACGTTGCCCGCGTGCTGTAATTACAAATCTGCGACAGAAAAAAATGTACTAGAGATTGATGATTAGTCAACAAATAAGTGAGATTCCCATGTAGAGCGACAAAAGCTACGTTTAATAACGCACGAAATACCGTAATTATAGTATCTCTTATTCCGAGATACTTCAGTTTTAATGAGACTCATTTTGCTGTTAACTAGCCCTAGAAAGTCAGAAAAAAATGAGCATGCCAATGCATTATGACGTGGCACTGAAATAATGCATTCTGAAAGGGAATAATTCTTTGAATATTTATTTATTTATTTATCTTAAGCAAATTTTATATACGTGTGTAAATTTCGTACATGTATATATTTTCTAATTGAAATACTGTGTCCAGACAAACTCACGTCATCGTAAAATCAGAGGAACAGCGAGATGTTGACAACTAATGAACGTTTGTGTGAAGGAACGTGCAATGGCGTTCGTCGGACTGATTCCCGACAGAAGTACACTAATAATTACTGCAATATTGGGGCGTCTGTGTCGTTGAGAAGAACGATGAAATGATCATTTTGACATGCACGAATGTCCGATGGAACAGGCACAGCGGAGACTGCAGCCGTTATGAAATAAATGAAATGTATTCGCAGTTACGAATTCGAAAAACCATCAGCTGTATAAGGGAACGACGACAGTGAAAATCTATGCCGGACCAGAATACAGCTGTCTTTACGCCTGCGTATGAGCACCATTGGGGGAAGTGGCAACAAAACGACTATTCACGTTGGTGTGTAGAATATATGAGTCTGGCGACATACCATCTGACTTTCGGAAAAGCATCCACACAATTCCGAAGACGGCAAGAGCTGACAAGTGCGAGAATTATCGCACAATCAGCTTAACAGCGCATGCATCGAAGCTGCTTACAAGAATAATATACAGAAGAATGGAAAAGAAAATTGAGAATGCGCTAGGTGACGATCAGTTCGGCTTTAGGAAAAGTAAAGGGACGAGAGAGGCAATTCTGACGTTACGGCTAATAATGGAAGCAAGGCTAAAGAAAAATCAAGACACTTTCATAGGATTTGTCGACCTGGAAAAAGCGTTCGACAATATAAAATGGTGCAAGCTGTTCGAGATTCTGAAAAAAGTAGGGGTAAGCTATAGGGAGAGAGGGGTCATATACAATATGTACAACAACCAAGAGGGAATAATGAGAGTGGACGATCAGGAACGAAGTGCTCGTATTAAGAAGGGTGTAAGACAAGGCCGTAGCCTTTCGCCCCTACTCTTCAATCTGTACATCGAGGAAGCAATGATGGAAATAAAAGAAAGGTTCAGGAGTGGAATTAAAATACAAGGTGAAAGGATATCAATGATACGATTCGCTGATGACATTGCTATCCTGAGTGAAAGTGAAGAAGAATTAAATGATCTGCTGAACGGAATGAACAGTCTAATGAGTAGACAGTATGGTTTGAGAGTAAATCGGAGAAAGACGAAGGTAATGAGAAGTAGTAGAAATGAGAACAGCGAGAAACTTAACATCAGGATTGATGGTCACGAAGTCAATGAAGTTAAGGAATTCTGCTACCTAGGCAGTAAAATAACCAATGACGGACGGAGCAAGGAGGACATCAAAAGCAGACTCGCTATGGCAAAAAAGGCATTTCTGGACAAGAGAAGTCTACTAATATCAAATACCGGCCTTAATTTGAGGAAGAAATTTCTGAGAATGTACGTCTGGAGTACAGCATTGTATGGTAGTGAAACATGGGCTGTGGGAAAACCGGAACAGAAGAGAATCGAAGCATTTGAGATGTGGTGCTATAGACGAATGTTGAAAATTAGGTGGACTGATGAGGTAAGGAATGAGGAGGTTCTACGCAGAATCGGAGAGGAAAGGAATATGTGGAAAACACTGGTAAGGAGAAGGGACAGGATGATAGAACATCTGCTAAGACATGAGGGAATGACTTCCATGGTACTAGAGGGAGCTGTAGAGGGCAAAAACTGTAGAGGAAGACAGAGATTGGAATACGTCAAGCAAATAATTGCGGACGTAGGTTGCAAGTGCTACTCTGAGATGAAGAGGTTATCACAGGAAAGGAATTCGTGGCGGGCCGCATCAAAACAGTCAGTAGACTGATGACAAAAAAAAAGAGCACCAATTTCTCGAATCTTATCCTCGTGGTCCTTACGCGCAGTGTATGTTGGCGACAGTAGAATCTTCCGGCAGTCAGCATCAAATGCCCCAATAGGGTTTGTCGAAAAGAAAGTCGCCTTCCCTCCGTGGATTCCCATTTGAGTTCCCGAAGCATCTCCTTAATACTTACGTATTGTTCGAACTTACCGGTAACAAATCTAGCAGCCCACTCAGGTTTGCTTCGGCGTCTTCCTTCAATCCGACCTGGCACGGATCCCACTCGAACAAAACTCAAGAACAGATACCGCCAGCGTCCTATATGTAGTCTCCTTTACAAGTGAATCACTCTCTCCTAAAATCCTCCCAATGTTGCGAACTCAACCACTCTCCTTCCGCGCCACAGTTCTCACATGCTCTTTCTGTTGTGTTGGCAGAAGAACCAACACCGTGTTACTAGAGGAGGCCGAAATGCACGCGTTTTAGCTCACGCAGGCTGGCGTGAGGAGGGAAGAACTATACTGACGTGAGGTCTGGAACATGACAAGGAATTAGAATTCAGAAAGCAGACGAAATTAGTTAGATACTTAACTTTAATCCATTAATGATGAACGTCGCTGTTGACGGTACATCATTCACAATATTATCTGTTCAGTTTATAGTAACTGAATATGGCGCCTTGCTAAGTCGTAGCAATTGACGTAGCTGAAGGCTAAGCTAAACTGTCGTCTGCAAATGAGAACGTATGTAGACAGTGAACCATCGCTAGCAAAGTCGGCTGGACAACTGGGGCGAGTGCTAGGGAGTCTCTCTAGACTAGACCTGCCGTGTGGCGGCGCTCGATCTGCAATTCACTGATAGTGGCGACACGCAGGTTCGACGTATATTAACGGACCGCGGCCGATTTGAAGGCTACCACGTAGCAAGTGTGGTGTCTGGCGGTGACACCACACCTTCCATTTCATATCGCTCTGCAACGTTACGCCCAAAAATTTAAACGACTTGACTGTGTCAAGCAGGATACTATTAACGCTATATCCGAACATTCCAGGTTGGTTCTGACTACTCATCCACATTTAGAGCTAACTGCCATTCATCACATCAATTGAAAATTTTGTTTAAATCGTCTTGTATCCCTCTACAGTCACTCAACTTCGACACCTTACCGTACACCACAGCATCATCAGCAAAAACCGCATACCGTTTCCCACCTAGTCCGCCAAATAATTAATGTATATAGAGAACAACAGCGTTTCTATCACACTTCCGTGGGACACTCCTGACGATATCCTTGTATCTGACGAACATTCGCCGTCGAGGACAATATACTAATTCCAAAATGTAAATAAATTAGACGAATCGTCGACACTGCTAACGAATCCGCATTTTTCAAGTGCTCGCGTCTGTTTTGGACTGCCTTAACAGATATGATATGTTAATGGTCTAAGAACATTTAGCATTGTACTTGATAATGACATAAAACCCAAAATCAACATAGGCCAGCAGATAAGTACAACAATACACAATCAAATGGCGGGTTACTCTTTCAAAACAATACGGCATAACTGTGGCTCAACACCATCGAAAACGTTTCGTGAAAGATGCCTTTTGATTTCTGATTAATGAAAAAAATTTCCTCTACAACGTTTTGCTAGCTAGAGTTGAGGAGGTGGTAGCTTACAGCTCCTGATGAGCTGATTTTATGCGTAATGTTCTGTATTAAATACAGTCTCTCACTGAGTGAGGGTATATGATGAATACGTTCTGGCTAATGTATTTCTTAGTTATCAGACGCAGTGCCCTTGACTATTAGGGTATCGATCAATGTCACCATTTGTTCACTATATCAGAAACAGGTCCACTTCCGCGCGAACGTCTTTCGAGACGTGTACTCGCTCGTCATGCGTGAGTCACTTGTGAACTCGGAGGCTACACTACCGTGGCCGACTCGCTCTGCTAGATAATGATGATGGTGATGTTTAGATTGTGGGGCGCTCAACTGCGCGGCTATCAGCGCCCGTACAAATTCCCAACCTTTTCTCAGTCCAATCTTGCCACTTGCATGAATGATGGTGAAATGATGAGGACAACACAAACAAACAGTTATCTGACCCTGCCGGGAATCGAACCCAGGACCCCGTGCTCGGGTAGCGAGAACGCGACAGCGAAACCACGAGCTGCGGACCGCTCTGCTAGAGTGGCGCACCTTGGGATAGGTATCTCTTGGGGACACACGGGAACTTGGACCGTTGCAGCCAATCAGAACGCGGGGCTTGTATATTTCGGTGGGACGTCTCGTGAAGCTATGAACAATGAACTCTGGATCCTCACAGCGCATCGAATAGACGTGATTTCTGCAATTATGTTATACTTTTGAGATGGCCACACTCCATCGACAGCTGCCTGCAATACGGTGAGGTTGTAGCAAGCGACGGGTATTTGTTATGCAGAACTGTTTTCCCTTTCGTATTGCGTTTTACAATGCAACTCTCTGTGAGGGAAGTTATGCCACTGTTCTCACTGTTGAGCTCTTCAGAAGACTTGCCAATCGGTATCTACCATAACGATGTGTGACTTCAAGTGCTTAGAAACAATTCTTCTCATTTGGAAGGCCACGTTTCAGAAGTGTTATTTCCGATTTTCCTTGTGCACTAATGTCCGATAGGTACGTTAAACGTCTTGATCTAATGCTTCTCTTTGTCCGTAGCGAATAACCTTATGTATGTAGTCTCTTTCGAATATTGTATTGCAATTGGTCAATGCTAATTTATTATCTTGCACCTTTTCCTTTGTCCGACTCTGTAGTTGAGTGATCAGCATAGATGGCTGCCATGCGGAGGATCCTAGTTCGATTCTAGATACTTCCAAGAATTTTTCCTTGGAGGGCGGACTGTTATGCGATGCACTCAGTATCGTGATGCCAGCTGATGAGTTACTTGACCGAGAAGTAGCGGCTCCATCGTCCGCTTAATACCACAAGATAGAGGATGGCACGGCGGTCGGTAAACACCCTTTGGGCCTTCACGTCCTGATGAGGAGTTTATTTTATCTCATTCTTTGTTCGCGAGTTCTACAACGTGCACCAATGCTCTGCATGTGAATGATTAAGATTTGTTATAGTACATCTTATAATTAAATTATCCCCAAGACATTAAAGTCTCGCTTTTATCTACGAGCCCCAGCCTATGCACCAATTTTAATTCATTTATTTAGCTTCCATCATTATCGTAGATAAAGATGAGATTTAAATTCCTTGGGAAAAATTTAATTATAAGATTTATAAGATCACTTATGGTACAGGACTTCACCACTCTGTCCAACGCTTGGGTGCTAATCCAATGTCGGAAAGCCTTGGCAATTGTGAGAATGTAAGGGGGAAAATATGCTAAAGACATGAACTGAAGTTTGTGTTGCGGAGGGCGCTCGACTTGGGTAGTTCGTGCAGCAGTGTTGACCATAGAGCTGAGGTGGTGAGCCTGCACTGTATCTCAGCGTCTTCGGTTAGAGGGTTAGCTGCCCTCTGTAATAAAAAGAAGAAAAAAAAGAAAAAAACTGAGTTAATGGGTGAACGATGAACTTGAATAAGCGTCTTGCGACGTCCGCCCCGAACAAGCAGAACGAACAATAACAAACAAAATAAGATCAACAAAAAAAAGGTAGTGTAATGGTTAGTATTTCCACCTAGTAACCAAGATGACCCGGGTTCGAGTTCCAGCTGTGGCCCAAATTGTAATTCATTTGTTCTGCTTCCATCATTGTCGTACTTAAGATTTGCTTCATATATATGTAGTCCATTCACTTTCCATACAATTAATCCAAAGATACGGACTATAAATACAAAACGATTGTAGTTATTTTCCGCTGGAATTTTACAGCACCGATCCAAGGCTGCTGAAGGGAACTACTTTGAAGGGAATAACATTGTTTCCAGAATGAGATTTTCACTCTGCAGCGGAATGTGCGCTGGTATGAAACTTCCTGGCAGATTAAAACTGTGTGCCGGACCGAGACTCGAACTCGGGACCTTTGCCTTTCGCGGGCAAGTGCTCTACCAACTGAGCTACCCAAGCACGACTCACGGCTAGTCTTCACAGCTTTACTTCTGCCCGCGAAAGGCAAAGGTCCCGAGTTCGAGTCTCGGTCCGGCACACAGTTTTAATCTGCCAGGAAGTTTCATATCAGCGCACACTCCGCTGCAGAGTGAAAATCTCATTCTGGAAACATCCCCCAGGCTGTGGCTAAGCCATGTCTCCGCAATATCCTTTCTTTCAGGAGTGCTAGTTCTGCAGGGTTCGCAGGAGAGTTTGGAAGGTAGGAGACGAGATACTGGCGGAAGTAAAGCTGTGAGGACTGGGCGTGAGTCGTGCTTGGGGAGCTCAGTTGGTAGAACACTTGCCCGCGAAAGGCAAAGGCCCCGAGTTCGAGTCTCTGTCCGTCCGGCACTCAATTTTAATCTGCCAGGAAGTTTTAATAACATTGTTGTTTGAAAAAAATGAAAACAATGGTACATGAAAAAAACCAGTCTCAATACTTTTCTCATACGTTTCGAAAGTATAATTTCATTATTTGCTATCCTTACAGGCGTTGCAGTTTTAATGGCCAGTGGTGTAGTCTGATGTGAATAGATAACGAAGAATTCGCGAGATAGCTGTATAATTTCAGAAAAGGGAGTGAAATTTATTTGAAGGTACGTCCACGGAGAGCAGGCTGTCCTCGCGGGCAGAAGCCCCAGAACCCCCTGGCGCTGCTCGCGGTGGGCTGATGGGGACGTGCAGGCCAGCCCAGCAGGTGGAGCGCCGCGTACTCCAGCGTGGCGGAGGGTTGGCCCGCCGGCGATCAATAGCGTCTTGCCGCTCCTACACCGAGCTGTACGCCCCACGTCCAGACAGCGACGTCCCGCAGACCACCTGTCGTCTTCCCGACAGCTGCACCGGCATTTCTTAGTTCTAATCCGTTTGGGCTCCTTTTACATTATGCTGCCCGAAAAACGTAAGGCAACCTGACCCAAAAATGACTCACCCACGTCAGACATCACGCTAATACCGTGTTACACCGCATCTGGCCGCCATGGAAGGGTGTACGCTTCATCAAGCTGAAACTAATCATTGATAGCGAGATCCCTCGGGGCTACCAAACTACGGAGATCTTGAGTGCGACATCTCATATGCTGTTCCACACAGTCCCCACATTTAGATTGGGTGGTTCAGTGGGCCAATCGGACTGAGCTGTGAAAGAGTTCCTGAGCGTTTCTTGTATCTGCAGCGTATACAGGGTGGTGCATTGATAGTGACCGGGCCAAATATCTCACGAAATAAGCATCAAACGAAAAAACTACAAAGAACGAAACTCGTCTAGCTTGAAGGGGGAAACTAGATGGCTCTATGGTTGACATGCTAGATGGCGCTGCCATAGGTCAAACGGATATCAACAGCGGTTTTTTTCAGTAGGAACCCCTACTTTTTGTTACATATTCGTGTAGTACGTAAAGAAATATGAATGTTTTAGTTGGACCACTTTTTTCGCTTTGTGATAGATGGCGCTATAATAGTCGCAAACGTATCAGTACGTGGTATCACGTAACATTCCGCCAGTGCGGACGGTATTTGCTTCGTGATACATTACCCGTGTTAAAATGGACCGTTTACCAAATGCGGAAAAGGTCGATATCGGGTTGATGTATGGCTATTGTGGTCAAAATGCCCAACGGGCGTGTGCTATGTATGCTGCTCGGTATCCTGGACGACATCACCCAAGTGTCCGGACTGATCGCCGTATTATTTAAGGAAACAGGTAGTGTTCAGCCACATGTGAAACGTCAACCGCGACCTGCAACAAATGATGATGCCCAAGTAGATGTTTTAGCTACTGTCGCGGCTAATCCGCACATCAGTAGCAGACAAATTGCGCGAGAATCGGGAATCTCAAAAATGTCGGTGTCGAGTATGCTACATCAACATCGATTGCACCCGTACCATATTTCTATGCACCAGGAATTGCATGGCGACGACTTTGAACGTCGTGTACAGTTCTGCCACTGCGCACAAGAGAAATTACTGGACGATGACAGATTTTTTGCACGCGTTCTATTTAGTAGCGACGAATCGTTATTCACCAACAGCGGTAATGTAAACTGGCATAATATGCACTATTGGGCAACAGAAAATCCACAATGGCTGCGACAAGTCTAACATCAGCGACCTTGGCGGGTTAATGTATGGTGCGGCATTATGGGACGAAGGATAATTGGCCCCCATTTTGTCAATGGCAATCTAAATGCTGCAATGTACGCTGATTTCCTACGTAATGTTGCACCGATGTTACTACAAGATGTTGTACTGCATGGCAGAATGGTAATGTACTTCCAACATGTTGATGTCCGGCACATAGCTCGCGTGCTGTTGAAGAGGTTTTGAATAGCATATTTCATGACAGGTGGATTGGTCGTCGAAGCCCCATACCATGGCCCGCATGTTCATCGGATCTGATGTCCCCGGATTTCCTTCTGTGGGGAAAGTTGAAGGATATTTGCTATCGTGATCCACCGACAACGCCTGACAACATGCGTCAGTGCATTGTCAATGCACTTGCGAACATTACGGAAGGCGAACTACTCGCTGTTGAGAGGAATGTCGTTACCGTATTGCCAAATGCATTGAGGTTGACGGACATCATTTTGAGCATTTATTGCATTAATGTGGTATTTACAGGTAATCACGATGTAACAGCATGCGTTCTCAGAAATGATAAGTTCACAAAGATACATGTATCACATTGGAACAACTGAAATAAAATGTTGAAACGTACCTACGTTCTGTATTTCAATTTAAAAACCTACCTGTTACCAACTGTTCGTCTAAAATTGTGAGCCATGTGTTTGTAACTATTAAGGCGCCATCTTCACAAAGCGAAAGAAATGGTCCAACTAAAACATTCATATTTCTTTACGTACTACACGAATATCTAATAAAAAATTTGTGTTCCTGTTTAAAAAAATGCAGTTGATATCCGTTTGACCTATGGCAGCGCCATCTAGCGGGCCAACCATAGCGCCATCTGGTTTCCCCCTTCAAGCTAGACAAGTTTCGTTCTTTGTGGTTTTTTCGTTTGACGCTTATTTTGTGAGACATTTGGCCCGGTCACGATCAATCGACCCCCTGTATACGCTACTCTATAAATATGGTTTTTGTCATCGCAGAAGACAAGAGTGATCGCAGCATACCCAAAATGAATATATAGAAGAAAGGGCACTCCTGGAGATCGGGAACGTTGAAACAAAGACTCTGCTTCATATTCAGGATTACCTGAATTAGTGAGTCCAAGTCATGTTACAGAAATACCCCCAAAATATCACGTAACTATCCCTCGTCTGATCTACACTGCGGTGACAAAAGTCTTGGAATAGCGATATGCACATATATAGATGGCGGTAGTATCGTATATACAAGATATTAAAGGGCAGTTCTTTGATGGAGCTGTTATTTGTACTCAGGTTATTCATATGAAAAAGTTACCAAAATGATTGTGGCTGCACGATGGGCATTAACAGACTTTGAACGTGGAATGGTAGTTCGAGCTACGTTCTTGAACATTCCATTTCCGAAATTATTAGAGAATTCAGTATTCCGAGAGCCACAGTCTCAAGACTGTGCTGAGAATACCATATTTCAGGCATTACATCTCACCGTGGACAACGCACTGGCCGATGCCCTTCAACTTAACCACCGAGGGCAGCGGTATTTGTATACTGTTGTCAGTGCTAACAGACAAGCAACACTGCGTAAAATAAGTGCAGAAATCAATGTGGGACGTATGATGGGCGTATTCTTAGGACAGTATGGCGAAATCTGGCAGCAGAGGACCGAAACCAGTCCTTCGCTGTCATCACTATACCGCCTGCAGTGCCTCTCCTGAGATCGTGACCATATCGGTTGGACCCTAGACAACCGTGGCCTGGTCAGACGAATTCCGATTTCGGTTAGTAAGAGCTGATGGTAGGTTTCGAGTGTGGCGCAGACCTCATGAAGCCACGGACAGAAGTGTCAAAAAGGTACTGTGCAAGTTGGTGGAATCTCCATAACGACGTGGGCTGTGTTTACATAGGATGGATTGGGTTCTGTGGTCCAACTAAACCGATCACTTAGTGGAAATGATTGTGTCTGGTTACTTGGAGACGATTTGCGCCTATTCATGGACTTCATGCTCCCAAACAACAGCCGGCCGAAGTGGCCGTGCGGTTAAAGGCGCTGCAGTCTGGAACCGCAAGACCGCTACGGTCGCAGGTTCGAATCCTGCCTCGGGCATGGATGTTTGTGATGTCCTTAGGTTCGTTAGGTTTAACCAGTTCTAAGTTCTAGGGGACTAATGACCTCAGCAGTTGAGTCCCATAGTGCTCAGAGCCATGTGAACCATTTTTGAACCCAAACAACAATGGTGATCTTATGGATGACAATCCACCATGGCACCAAGTCACAAATATTTGTGATTGGTTTGAAGTGCATTCTGGAAAATCCAGGCGAACGATGTGGCCATCAAGATCGCCCAACATGAATCCCATCGAACATTTATGGGACTAATCGAGAGTTCAGTTCGCACACAAAATACTGCACCAGCAACACTTTCGCAATTATTAACGGTTATAGAGGCAGCATAGCTCAATATTTCTGCAGCGGATTTCCAGCGACCTGTTGAATGCACGCCTCATCGAACTGCTGCAGTATGCCAGCCAAAAGGAAGTCCGCCACGATATTACGAGGCATCCCTTGTCTTCTGTCAGCTCAGTGTACGTCCTCCACACACACAGAGCTGAATAGACGCGTGATGGGGTTGTCGGTACACTGGTCACCTTGCATCAGTTCAGGAGAAGAGAAATCGCTGTTCGCCGGACAACCTAACACACCTCCATTCAGCTACGGTCCAGTGCCTGTGTCGTTTGGCTCATTCAAGACTTGCAGCTTTATATACCGGTGTGCATAATGGCCATTTGTGAGGTGAACCTATTGCAAATACCAGATGCTTGCAATTTCCCTCGCAAAATTGGCTCGCAAATGGGTTGAGGTGGGCCTGCATTCAGCGATGGCAGCACCTGTTGCTAGCTGTAAAATCGATTGCCAAGGACAAGGTATGACACTGGTCTCTGGTTCTTGCGACGGGCACACTTTTTATCACCACTGTTCTCACGCCGTCTTACATGCCAGCGAGTGGTAGACCAGTCCTTGTACACCCGTTGGACAGTCAACGTTGATAAGCCAACAAGTCGGCTGGCTAAACTCATTCGCGGTATGATCATGGCCACGTCCAAACGAGATACCTACTTTCTTACAGTCTATAATATGTTTCTATGGTACCGACCTGAACGTATACACCACTTCACTTTTATGGCTTTCATCACCGGTAGAAGGTGCGGAGTCAAGCTAACTGCCGAGCTTCCTAATCTCTGGTTAACACCTAGCCGATGTAGTCGTCGTCCACGTAATCAGAATGTAACGGAAACACAGTGTCCATCGTCGTAGTCACCTCACGCCCAAGCACCAGGAGAAATGGCGTAAATCCTGTGGTGTCTTGTTTGGCGGTGTTGTAGGCAAACGTCACGAAGGTAGCACCTCACCGCAGTTGCTCTGCTCAACATAGACGAACGTTGATAGCATGTCGGCCAAGGTCTTATTATGGCGTTCAGTAAGCTCGTTAGTTTGCTGATGGTAGGCAGTCGTCATGTGACGAGTAATGTTGCATCGACCGTTTATCTCTGTCACAAGATTCGATTGAAAACTTTCCCTCGATCCGTAATTAACGAGCTCGGGGCACCATGTATTAATACAATTCTTCCACGATGAATTTGGCTACCTAGGATGCTTCGGCTGTTTTCACGGCTTTTGTAATGGCATAGCGTGTCAGATAATCAGTGCAAACAATAATCCATCTATTGACACAAGCAGACGTTGGAAATCGTCCGAGGAGGTCAATCTCAACACGCTGGAAAGGTGCTTCGGCTGGTGGAATGTATGAGTCGGCCAGGTGGTTTCTGAGGAACTGCCTTTTTCCTCTGATACTCTCGACAGTGACACATAGTGACGGACATTCCTAAATAAACCTGGCCAAAAAAATCTCTTGTGGATTCCATCGTATGTCTTAACAAATCCTAGATGTCCGGCATCAGGTGTGTCATGGAATATCTGTGTTTAGGAATCACTGGTAGCCACCTCTTTGCAAACGGATCAACGTTTTCTTGCAAAGTAATCCATTAACTACCTTAAATTGTCCTTTCACATCATCTGACCGATTTAAGGCAAGCATAATTTGAGATATCTTGGCGTCCTTCTTCTGCTCAGCAGAGACATCCTGGAGTGCAGCGTGACAGTCACTATCTTCATCAAAGTCTTGATGGTCTTGCACAGGGTTTCTTGAGAGACAGTCGGCATCTTGGTGTTCTCTTCCACTTTTGTACACTATGGTATTGTCATACTCTTGAAGACGTAGTTCCCACCTGGCGAGTCGTCCTGTTGGATCCTTAAGACCTGTCAACCAACAAAGTGAATGATGGTGTGTAACAACGGTGAATGGCCTTCCATAGAGATTCGAAATTTGCACATGGCCCAGATCACAGCAAGACATTCTCTTTCTGTAGCAGAGTGGTTTCTCTCGGCTTTTGTAAGTGTCCTAGAAGCATAGGCTATAATCTTCTCTTTTCCATCCGAAATTTGCACCAGAACAGCACCGACTCCATTCCCCGCTGGCATCTGTGTGTAGTTCTGTAGGTGCTCTCTCATCATGCAGACCAAGTACAGGGTCAGTCGTTTGAGCTTTTCGCAGCACAACGAAATAATCCTGTTGAGCACTAGCCCAGATAAATTTAGCATCAGCTTTTAGCTTTTGTAAGTGTCGTAGAAGCATAGGCTATAATCTTCTCTTTTCCATCCGAAATTTGCACCAGAACAGCACCGACTCCATTCCCCGCTGGCATCTGTGTGTAGTTCTGTAGGTGCTCTCTCATCATGCAGACCAAGTACAGGGTCAGTCGTTTGAGCTTTTCGCAGCACAACGAAATAATCCTGTTGAGCACTACCACAGATAAATTTAGCATCAGCTTTTAACAACCCTTGTAGCTGCCTGGCTTTGATACAAAAGTCTTAAATGAAACGACGGTAATAAGAACGTAATCCGAGAAAGCTTCTCACTTCTCTAATACTTTTAGGAATAGATAATTCCGTTATAGATCTTATGTGGTGTGCGTACTGTAAGACCTTCGGTACACACACCATCAGATTATTTGACTCGTCGCTCTAACGAAGTAGGCGAGTGTCAGCAATGTGTCTCATGCTCTTATCGTGGCGTGTTTATCTTCTGCCGTTAGATCAAACGATAGAAATGCCACTTGCACGCAGTTTGACGATGACCAACCTTAAACAGAACTGGATTAATTTTCACTCACATTTATTAAAATAATAACAAGCATAAAATTACTTAACTTGGTTCTGGATGCTATTTACAATTGAAAATGTGAAGTTCCCTTGGTATTGGTACGTTAATCTTATTCTCATATATCTCTGATATTTGACAAAAGTGTCTATACATTTATCTTCATGGCTATGTACAGGATTATGGTACTGTTATTAGGCACAGACTGAAACTTGACTATAGACTGGTACAGACTAATGCAGACTGGTACAGACTGGTGAAGACAAATGCAGACTGACTAATCGGATGTCTGTACACTCGTTATACCACCTCGCGCGTTCTGGTATCACTGCGCGAGTGTGATCCGCGAGGAGAAAAGGTTCTACGTTAACAGCAATCTCATTGGCTGCGTTACATACACTCCTGGAAATGGAAAAAAGAACACATTGACACCGGTGTGTCAGACCCACCATACTTGCTCCGGACACTGCGAGAGGGCTGTACAAGCAATGATCACACGCACGGCACAGCGGACACACCAGGAACCGCGGTGTTGGCCGTCGAATGGCGCTAGCTGCGCAGCATTTGTGCACCGCCGCCGTCAGTGTCAGCCAGTTTGCCGTGGCATACGGAGCTCCATCGCAGTCTTTAACACTGGTAGCATGCCGCGACAGCGTGGACGTGAACCGTATGTGCAGTTGACGGACTTTGAGCGAGGGCGTATAGTGGGCATGCGGGAGGCCGGGTGGACGTACCGCCGAATTGCTCAACACGTGGGGCGTGAGGTCTCCACAGTACATCGATGTTGTCGCCAGTGGTCGGCGGAAGGTGCACGTGCCCGTCGACCTGGGACCGGACCGCAGCGACGCACGGATGCACGCCAAGACCGTAGGATCCTACGCAGTGCCGTAGGGGACCGCACCGCCACTTCCCAGCAAATTAGGGACACTGTTGCTCCTGGGGTATCGGCGAGGACCATTCGCAACCGTCTCCATGAAGCTGGGCTACGGTCCCGCACACCGTTAGGCCGTCTTCCGCTCACGCCCCAACATCGTGCAGCCCGCCTCCAGTGGTGTCGCGACAGGCGTGAATGGAGGGACGAATGGAGACGTGTCGTCTTCAGCGATGAGAGTCGCTTCTGCCTTGGTGCCAATGATGGTCGTATGCGTGTTTGGCGCCGTGCAGGTGAGCGCCACAATCAGGACTGCATACAACCGAGGCACACAGGGCCAACACCCGGCATCATGGTGTGGGGAGCGATCTCCTACACTGGCCGTACACCACTGGTGATCGTCGAGGGGACACTGAATAGTGCACGGTACATCCAAACCGTCATCGAACCCATCCTTCTACCATTCCTAGACCGGCAAGGGAACTTGCTGTTCCAACAGGACAATGCACGTCCGCATGTATCCCGTGCCACCCAACGTACTCTAGAAGGTGTAAGTCAACTACCCTGGCCAGCAAGATCTCCGGATCTGTCCCCCACTGAGCATGTTTGGGACTGGATGAAGCGTCGTCTCACGCAGTCTGCACGTCCAGCACGAACGCTGGTCCAACTGAGGCGCCAGGTGGAAATGGCATGGCAAGCCGTTCCACAGGACTACATCCAGCATCTCTACGATCGTCTCCGTGGGAGAATAGCAGCCTGCATTGCTGCGAAAGGTGGATATACACTGTACTAGTGCCGACATTGTGCATGCTCTGTTGCCTGTGTCTATGTGCCTGTGGTTCTGTCAGTGTGATCATGTGATGTATCTGACCCCAGGAATGTGTCAATAAAGTTTCCCTTCCTGGGACAATGAATTCACGGTGTTCTTATTTCAATTTCCAGGAGTGTATTAATACGCGGATCGGCGGAAGCAGAATTTGGTCCGACTCTTAGGCAGCGCCATCTTGTAGTGCGGAGACGGGCGAGCACTGCACCTGCACAATTGTGCTTAGCGGGGCGCGCTCTAGTGGGAATGTTGTGTACGCGCTGACTACGCGGAACTATGTACACACTTGCCTTTTCTGGGTCCTGCCGCACACCTTCGTTTGACACAACGTGACCAAGTATTTTGATTTCTTTATCTTACTAAGCTTCCTGTAATCAAAACCAACTGCCATCCTTCTTCCTGACGAGGACCACTGGTGACCACCATGTCCTCTGCGAAGGCTGAATGATGTCATTCTTCATCATTTTCTCTACCTCGTCGAGAATTATTCGACGTTCCGCTGCTGACATAAGGTATGCTCTATGGCTTATTGGTTGATGGTCTCCAGTGCTAATCCGGTGCTTCACCGTCGATTTGTCTAATTTGCTCTTCACCTGTGGATCGAAGCATCCAGAGAACTCTTGAAGAATGGCAAGTAGCTTCTTCTGTTGTTCCTTAGTGAGATCTGGTGACAGTCGAGCAAGAAGATCTTGTCTCGTAGCTGTAGCGCTAATTTCGCCCACAGATTCGGCATGGGTGGTTTCTATGACGTTCAGCTGTTCTTCAATTAACGGCTCAGCGTTTCCTACGCACATGCGTCTTAGAAGGATCTGCGGTTCTCGGTGACAGTTAACTATCCACAATTCACCGAATCCGACGACAGAGGCTGGGATGACCAAGTTATTCTTCAGTGGTATGCTTCTCTTAAATACCACTACAAGATCCATTGGTTGATGCATGGCATGACACTGACAGTTATCTTTCAAGCGCTGACTGCAGGAATGATCACTTCATCCAGCACACATAGTCTCCACACACCCGAATGCGCATCTTCCCGTCCACAGTATCTCATCTCGTCTAGCATAATCTTCGAGCGACCACAATCTGAGAAGCTTTGAAAAAGTCCCACCCGGGAATGACTACACTCTTGTAAGACGATGTATTCTAAGGGCTGTGTATGGCCACTTATACACACACGAATGGTACATCTTCCTGTAGGTTTTACATATTTCCCATTAGCCACCTTCAGCAGAGATTTTTTACTGTCGACAAATACGATTTCCCGCAACTGGCGACTGTACGTCGCCGAAATGACTGAATATGATGGTCCAGAGTCCAGAAGAGCTTGGGATGGTCGGCCATCCATGAGGATATTGTCGTAATTTCCTGTAGTGATCGGCGGCGGCGGAGGATTTTTCTCTTCAGCGGCCTCACCGCCAAGGAAGGTCGCACACTTTAGTTTTCCAGGTTGTGGCGGCTAGGCGACCGGCTTGAGCTTCTAAACGGCGATGGAGACCTTTCTGCGTGTTGGAGAGCGTCCTCTCCAGCGCCTAGCTTCTGGCGATGGTGACCTACGTCGTCCTGCACCCACATCTTGTTCATCTTCGTCGTCCCGGAATTGGCGTCGTCTAAGATTGGTCTGCTGTGTTCTGGCGTGAGCTTCTTCAAATATCCGCCGCCTTTCTTGACAATAGCGCACCACATGTCCCGGTCGTCAGCAGTGGAAACATACTGGTTGGTTATCTTGAGTCCTCCAGACGTCAATCTTCCTTGGTACCCAAACAGGTTCCTCATAAGGCATTGTAGGAACGTAACTTTGCCTGGGTCTCGACTTTTTTACCGTTTTAAACTGAAATGAAGGACGAGAGATTGGGTTCAATGTCTGTTCCACTTCCTCCCTTACGACCTCTTGAAGTGTCTCAGTTTTCTGCTCGCCGTGCAATCCAAGTGCCTTCTGAACTTCCTCTCTCACTATTTGACGAAGAACACTTGTTACTTCTATCACATACGTCAATTCGACGTTTGGAAGCCGTTCAAACTTCTGGCGTGTTATTCTTTTTTTATGCATTGTCTCGTTATACTGGCACCATTTTATGAAGTCGTCTGGTGTCGAAACCTCCTTCAGGAGTAGGGCTAGATACATGTCCTCAGCAACACCCATAATGAGATGTGCATCTTCTTCCTTCATTCTAGGATCCACTATTTTACACAGCTCCAAGACGTCTTGAATGTAGGATGCCGTAGTTTCTCCTGGACACTGTGCCCTGCACTATCTTCAGCCTTGCACTTCTGTCGTTGTGTGTCGCCAAACTACTTGCGCAGTTCCGCCTGGAATATTTCCCAGCTTGTGAACTTCTCCTCGTTTTTCTCATACCATTGCTTGGCAGTGCCCTCCAAGTAGAAAAATACGTTAGCCAAAGACACGGCGCCATCCATTTGTTAAATTTGGCTATACGCCTATATACCTTCAGCCACTTGTTTGGATCTTGGCCATCGTCACCAGAGAACCCGGAAGGATGTCTCATGTGGTGGCACACAGCTGCTGTCATCGTAACGTCCTCATCTTCTTCTGTCTCCGGTAGATTGCAGTCTGTTGAATATGGCTCGAACTCGGGTTTCTCGCCACTTAAATGGCGGCTCTGTCGTGGGCTGATGGGAGCCACTATGTCGTCGATGTGCCATATCAAAAGTTCCAATACCCAGCGCCTCCACCAGAATAATATCACCTAGAAGAAGGTGTGATTAGATGACTGATGAACACTAACTTCACTTAAGGAAGGTTTATTCAGCACTTGCACATATAAGAGCGAGGAGCGAACTGCCTCCGGCCAGATCTCATACAGTATATATACTTCTACAGAACCTTTCAGTACAATGATACTTGACATTTGTGGATACTTCTAGAATGTACTAGAACCGAATATAGAAATTAAAACTATACAGTCCAAGTGAGATTTGAACTCACGACCCTCTGGGCAACGGTTCAGTATCACAATCGCTACACCACGGAGCTACTCAGCGTCTTCTGTGACAATACTGAAAAATGGGTAATAACTGAAGAACGACACGCATGTGACCACGGGGACAGGGTTCCGCCCAAATTTCACTCAACCGACTCTGTATTGTCATCGAGAGGTCCACGACTGTGATCATGTATGGAGTTTCAGTGTGGAGTCGTGTTTTGTAAATGTTGGGCCAATAGACCTCAGGGCGTTTTTAAGAAAGTGACTTATTTCCAGACTTTGCAACAATTCCCTGCATTAAATTTCAAACCGCAATGAGGGCGTGTGATACTGTTGATGATGAGCTATACATGGGACGGGTGGTTAGATTCACAGATTCTTTAGGTGCTGTTCTAGAGGAGTAGTTTGTTTTCCGCCACTGTGTTTCACCTTCTCGCCCTTCTCACCTTCGTACAACACAATGTCATCTACACTCAACAGAAGATCATTTGGCTGGCTCTGAGCACTATGCGACTTAATTTCTGGGATCATCAGTCGCCTAGAACTTAGAACTAATTAAACCTAACAAACCTAAGGACATCACACACATTCATGTCCGAGGAAGGATTCGAACCTGCGACCGTAGCGGTCGCTCGGTTCCAGACTGTAGCGCCTACAACCGCACGGCCACTCCGGCCGGCGAAGATCATTTTGTACCAAGCAGTTGAACAATAACTCTAGGTCTACCAATCAGTAACTTCACAGACTCTTTTTCTTTTGTTTTCTTTGTTTAGTTCCTTGCATGCGACAGAAGACTCGGTAAATGTTATCATAAGTGCTCATGGGATATCACCTTCCAATGGCCAGTTTTTTAGGGCTTAGTTCAGCTGCACAGCCCACTATATATCTACTGAACCGTGCCTCTTGTTAACACATTCTGCTGTCGATTCTTGATAGCTGTCGGTGGATAAGAACGTTCTATGTGAATTTTTATTTTCTGGTTAGGTATGGTGCTCAATTCACTTTCTAATTTATCCATATGTTTTACTTCTTATCATATTGTCCGTTTATCCTAGGTATCTGTCTGATAACTGGTATACATTCGTTATTATAACAACGAGGCAAAAGATCTCTCACAAGTGGACCCTCCATACTGTAAATCACGGATTTTGATGCGCTTCAAATATGTTGTAGAGGCACTTACCCTGAGTATCTGACTATCCGGGTTTTTAGCGACGGGCCTTGGTTTTTTAGAAAATCGATTTTGAAGTTCATTGCGTGCTTTGTATAGCCGTAACATTACATAATTTTCAGAGCAAGTCAGCGTAGCGCAACAGCGAAGGTTCACGACTACCGACTTTGACTCCCTATGGATGCGTTTAGAAGGCTGGAACTGACAAAAATAACAAGGCAGTGAAGTATTTTGCGATGTCGCTGTTCGAGACTCCTCTTCTGTCCACATAATTTACCCTGGAAGGAACATACAGCAAGGATTTACTGAATGATTAATGTGGGTCTGGAAAATGATGATTAGGAACCTCAGGCAGCAAAAGAAGAAAATGTGCATGCTGAACTGCCACCAGTTGAAGATGATAGTGAAGGTGCTAAATTGTGCTACTACTAAGGACTCATTCTTTGAATGCTGTAATTTATGACTACAATTATCTGTCACCCTATTTATGTCATTTCATTGTAGCCATTTTTGTTACGGTTTTTGTGGAATTAAAAAAAAACTTGGAGGTGCTGGGTTCGAATCCTGCTCGTGTATATATATTTTTTTTCAAAATCGACCGAATATTTCAATTTAATTTCAACCAATATCAACAAACAGTGTAAGGTGTGCGAAATTATAAAGATATGTTCAGTTATTAAATTTTCTGTCATACAATACTACAAAATCTTATTTTTCATTGTCCACATTGCTTGATGTGCCAGAACAATTTTGTGGGTGATACTTACCATAGAAACAACCAAACCACAAATTTTCTCAGCACCAGGCGCATTTTATGAAAGTAACCGTCTTGCAGGCGCACTGTTTCTTCATGAGCGATACCGTGAAACAAAAGTCTTTTGCATTCAAAATTATTTCCCTTTCATCCGCTAATTTCGATCATATGCATATCTAATCATGCTTTCAAAATTAGGTGCGCTGAATTGATGAAGGATTAGCGAATGTAATTTTATAGAATCTTCCCTATAAGCGATCTCTCTAATGTCTTTCATCAAGTCGGGATGATTCTGAATAATTTTCGTGAAGATTTTTACCTGTCTGTAAAAATAAACATCGCAGGGCTGGAAATAAGGCGTGCACTATGGTGGGTCCACTTTTAGGGTGCAGGTGTTCGCTTTCCTTTCATCAGTGAACAGATGATCGTATAAAATTGAATCGGTTTGCCCTCTCCACGAATCGATAATGCACAAAAAAATTTTCTGTCCCACGTACGGAAGAATTACAGAACGCAAAAATTCTTCGTACACCAGTTTCCTGAACTTCCCGGATTTCGTGCAGGACACGATTACATTTCTGTATTTCCCAGTTAATTCGTCTACTCGTTTTTGAACGCCAGGACCAAATTTTCTGGACTGTTCTTGCTTACATAAAAAAAACTATGACAGCAGGATTCGAACACGGTACCTCCAGCGCGGTAGCCGTGAGCCTACACCACTGCGCTACGCTGGCTTGCTCGAAATACATCTAATGTTACTGGCATACACTGGACGCAATGAGCTTCAAAATCGATTTTCTTAAAAACAAAGGCCCCCCGCTAAAAAACCGGATAGTCAGTTAATCAGGGTAAGTGCCTGTACAACATATTTGAAGCGCATCGAAATCCGTGATTTACAGTATGGATGGTGCCCTTGTCAGTGTAAATGACAATTATATCACTTTTCAACGAAACATCATATTTCGCAGCATGAAGAAATGAAGAGGTTGTTTTCTGTCTGTCTCTACGTCAATATCTATTCTGTACCAGTTATTGTGAAGTGAATGGTAAAGTTTACTTTTTGTTATACCATATAATGTCGCTATTCCTCTTCTGTCCATACTTCGACAAGCTCGTGCTTGTACCATCCTGTACAAACTATTATTACCGAAATTTTATTTTCGCTTTATCGACAGGATGAACAATCAGAAGGCTGAAGTATATTCGCACCTTTTTCCCTGAAAGTCAGTTCTTGGAAATTTCTAATCACTCTTTAGGAAAGTCTAACATGTATGTCTTTCAGAATCTCATCTTTAATATTTCGCAGTGTTTATCTTACACTACCTCAAAAAAAAAAAAAAAAAAAAAAAAAAAAAAAAAAAAAAAAAAAAAAGGTCCTTCCTCGTATATGCTCGAGCTTTCAACATTATTTGGTACCATAAGCAGAACACTCATGCAACAAAGAACAAAATAGATAACACTTCAAAATTGTACTAACAGGAGGAAAAAGAGAAGCATAATAGTAGACGAACAAAAAAATGTCACTAGAGCGTGCTGACAAGTAATGCCTCTGATTTTCTGTAGGTGATAACTCTGAAACCTTTTTAAGTGAAACAAACTATTAAAATTCTATCTCTTTATTCCTCATTTCTACCCGTTTATTTCTCAACATATTCACCCCGGCGAAGAATAGGTTTCTCCCAACAAGAACACAGTTTGTTGGTACCGTCACTGTAGAATGTTTGACTTCGTTGCCACAGTCACAACTTCACCTCTGCTTCAGACACTATCTTCACCACAGTAAAGTCCTCACTGTTCTTTAAGTTATGGAAAACGGTGAAAATCGGATGGAGCTAAGTCGGGACTGATTGGAGAATGATTTATGACAATGAACCCAAAGCGTCGTATCACTATAAATGTCGCTTCGCTCGTGTGTAGTATGGTATCCTCATACCGAAGGAAGACGATCACAGCACACTGTTTCTCACGCATCAATGAAGTTATGTCACACACCGACAGGTTACACGCTACAATACGGAGCGCTCTAGCGGCAGAGAGCTGCAAATATGTTGCCATGAACAATAAAGTTGTAGAAAGTTAATAACGTTCGTTTTATTCAATTAGCTTTAAGACTTTTCACACGAACAAATTCGGAGGCATTACTTTTCAGCATGCTCTTGTACATTTTCGAGATCACTATGATGTACATCAAAGTGCAACGAGGAATTTCCACTCCCTGGCACTGCTTGGTTCTTTGCACGCCTGCGAGCGGGCAGTCAGCCCATGGAGGAAGTCAGCGGGTTTGGCAGTTTCACTTGCGGAACTGCCAGACGAACGGTCACTTTGGGACTGTGGCGAGCTGAAACCGGGGGCCGAGGGCCACAGGTGGCAGGCAGCACGATGGAGCTCTCACTGGCGCGTCTGGGAACACACTGCTGCTGTGCGCCCCCGAGAGACAGAAAATGTGGACGGTTGATGTAGCTGAAGACAAGTGTCAGCGAAAGCCACCAAAACTCACTCAAACAGCACAAGTACGGGGGCGCACTGGAAAGTAGTGCCTGCAATTGTTTATTTGAGAGCTCTTATTAGTCCAGTAGGGTGAAACCTAAAAATTAGACGAATCGGAAATAGTTGCTACAAACGGTTTTATGGTTTTAATGGCTTCATTTGTGGCACAATATGACTATCCTAGGTTTTTTCCCTGGGCGGAGTTGTGGAAAAGTGGTGAGGGGGCAAAAATGAACCCGAAAAAGGGGTATTTTTTCGGTTTTGTGATTATATCTCGTAAATGACTCGCAGTATTGAAAACATAGTGGGATTAAAAATTGTAGGGCATGAAATTCTGCATTGACTTAGACCATCTGCATATTTTTTGGACCACCCGTTTCTATACTAGTGCTCTTCAAAATTTGAATTCAAAGGCTGGTTTACTATCAGAAGGTCTGATAAGTTTTGGAGTGGGGTATGGTCTGACATGACGATTGAGCAAACACTAATGCGCTCGTTGAAAAGTACCGGAGGGCTCAGTCATGGTCGCAGCATTTCAGACAGTACTCTGAGCAGATGGATTCTGATTATGCCAACTGTTACTACAGTGACCCATCAGGTTGAAGAGTTTTGTGGGGTATCACTCACTACCTCAGAGCAACATGTTGATGCGAGTGATGCTAGAGTTCAGCGTGACAATGCAGATCTTCAGAAATTTATTGAGTGGTTTCAATCCAATGATCCTTTTCCTGTTACTAAATTTGTTACGTCTATCAGCACAAGAATCGTCGGAGATGACTCAATTAACTGTCACAGAGCCTTTGAAATGGGCAAGTCCTCAATGCTCGCCCCAGTTGGTCAAATCTTTGACAACATCTAGGTTGTCCGAAAGAAAAGAGTGACGAGTATACAGGGATTTAAATCTAAGGTGACCATGGATGGGGAGGATGTACCAGTGAACCCTAAAACCATATTCCATCGGATAGCACTTCTCAAGAAATCTGACGAACAACTTAAAGAATTCTTCTCCAAAGAACCAGCTCCACAGTCTCTTCTCTCAACAATTTCCTGCAAATGCAACAAGGGCTGTGCAGGTAGTTGTGGGTGTCAGAAGGCTGGTGTTAAGTGTTCATTAATTTGTGTCAACTGCAAGGGGAACTCATGCACTAACTCCCTCCAACCAGATGAAACTGACGAACCAGATGTTGAGGAAGACCTGGACTGTATATATGAGGTGACGAAAATTACTGACTTTGAGGAGCCGAGTGACGGGGCGTCGGACTCGGAAATTACAGACTTTGAGCAGCCGAGTGGTGCAAAGACATTCAAACGTCAACGTATGTGAAATTTCTGTACATACCTACTTTTACCCTTTTCATCTCATACATTTATGTAAAATTTTGTAATTACGAAATATAACAACCACTACTTAATTTCAAGGAGTCTCTCTCTCGTCCTGTCTCCTTCATACCAGTTGAATGGGTATCACTACATTATATCGAGGGTTAAGAACGGAGACCACGCATCTGACAAAATACAAATTTTACAGGGGAGCTAAAAAACATAACTTTTTAGCAAAAATTTTGATTACTTTGATTTTTTATTTAGATCACAATTATTTATTACTCTCGGGTTGTGCATTGTCTTTTTTGCATCATTTTATTATAAAATGGATTTTTTTCACTTACAGGTCTTTCTTGAGGTAGGACTTTTTCTGACATCTGTCAGATACGAGGCCTCAGTTCTTAACCCTCGATAGATGAAACATTTTTTAATATTATTTTTCAAATTTTACAAAATTTTAATATTTTATTCTATTTCTGTATTAAATAAGTACAAGACAATGGGTTGCTATAGTTCTGTATTTAAAAGAGTGAACATAAGAATTACTGAAGAACTACATTTGAAATTGTCTTCATTGTTGATGAAAAATAGTCCAAATTTAATGAGGAGCTGTACACAAATGGGTGACGCAATAAATTCACTTTTGGTTTCATCGAATGCAGAATTTATCTCTCCATATCTTTTTCACGAACGTCATTACTGGTAGGTGGGTTAGTTTCAACGATATTACCAAAAAACAGAGGTGAAAACGAAAATTTTTCATGAACATGTAAAATTGGTCCAATTTTGAAGAGCACTAGTATGGAAACGTGTGGTCCAAAAATCTGCGGATAGTCTCATTCAGTGTAGAATTTCATGCCCTACAATTTCTAATTCCACTATGTTTTCGATATTGTGAGTCATTTACCAGATAAAATCACACTACCGATAAAACACCTTTATTCGGCTACATTTTTGCCCCCCACCACTTTGCCACAAATCCGCAGACTGGGAAAACCTAGGATAGTCATACCTGGGACACAAACTAAGCCATTAAAACAATAAAACCTTTTTTAGCAATTATTTTCCGATTTGAATGCTAATTCTACTGGACTATATAGATTTTTAAATAAAACAAATGTTACGTAAATTTTACATCTTTATTTTTCATACCTACATCTTCATTTCTTAACATAGTCGCGCTGGAGAAGAACACAATACTCCCAACGAATGACCAGTTTATTGACACCACTGCAGAAAGTTCGGATTTGACGACGGAGACAGGAACGTCACCTCTGCTTGCACCGCTTCATCACTATCAAAGTGAAGTCCTCCTAGCTATTCTTTAAGTTTTACAAGCAAATGAAACTCGGGACTGTATGCAGGTTGGCCGATGACAGTGAACAGTGAACTCAACGTGCCAGTTTGTTGTGGATATCGTGTCGCGCGTGTGCGGTCTAGCGTTGTCATGCTGAAGAAGAGGGTGCTCCACGTGTAGACGAACTCTTCGAAATCTGAACTCGATTGCTGCTCACTGTTTCTCACGCACCGACGTATTTACGTCAGACATTCCTACGTTACACGCCACAATTCGCAACACTCTAGCGACAGAGTGGTGCAACTTGCGTCAGTGAAGCGACAAAGTCGACCGAAAAAATGCATGAAATGTCACACCTCAAACGAAATTGTTAATATTATTAAAAATTGGAAGGCATTATTAATTCAGCACGTCCTCGTAGTTCATTACACGTAGTCGCGTATATCGAAAGACACATACGTTTGTGTCATGGCCCTCTTTACAGAGAAACCATCAGTATACGTGCAAGAGATGAATCGAGGTTCTGTTTACAGCATCATGATGGCCGCATCCGTGTTTGGCAACATCGCGGTGAACGCACATTGGAAGCGTGTATGCGTCATCGCCATACTGGCGTGATAGTGTGGGATGCCATTGGTTACACGTCTCGGTCACCTCTTGTTCGAATTGACAGTACTCTGAACAGTGGACGTTACATTTCAGATGTGTTACGACCCGTGACTCTATCCTTCATTCGATCCCTGCGAAACCCTACATTTCAGCAGGATAATGCACGACCGCATGTTGCAGGTCGTGTAGGGGCCTTTCTGGATACAGAAAATGTTCGACGTCTGCCCTGGCCAGCACATTCTCCAGATTTCTCACCGATTGTAAACGTCTGGTCAATGGTTGCCGAGCAAATGGCTCGTCACAATACGCCGGTCACTGCTATTGATGAACTGTGGTATCGTGTTGAAGCTGCATGGGCAGCAGTACCTGTACACGCCATCCTAGCACTGTTTGACTCAATGCCCAGACATATCAAGGCCATTATTACGCCAGAGGTGGTTGTTTTGGGTACTGATTTGTCAGGATCTACGCACCCAAATTGCGTGAAAATGTAATCACATGTCAGTTCTAGTATAATATATCTGTCCAATGAATATCCGTTTATCATCTGCATTTCTTCTTGGTGTAGTAATTTTAATGGCCAGTAGTTTATGAAACTCGAGATTGTACAGAGGTTTCCCTTTAATCAGCGTTGAGGATAAAATCTTCTCAGGTATTATTGAAAGTAAAGTGCAAGTATTAGTTGAGGACAAATTTGATGAAAATCACTGTGAGTTTAGGCCTCTTAGAGGTTGTCAAAACCAGATCATTAGCTTACGGCAAATAATGGACAAGTGTTACGAGTGGAACAGGGAATTGTATCTATGCTTTATGGATCTAGAAAAGGCATATGACCGGGTTCCTAGGAGGAAATTATTGTCTGTTCTACAAGATTATGGAATAGGAGGCAAACTTTTGCAAGCAATTAAAGGTCTTTACATAGATAGTCAGGCAGCAGTTAGAGTTGACGGTAAATTGAGTTCATATTTCAGAGTAGTTTCAGGGGTAAGGCAAGGCTGCAACCTGTCTCCACTGTTTTTCATATTATTTATTGGTCATATGTTGGAAACAATAGACTGACTGCGTTAGATTAAGATATGTGAACACAAAATATGTAGTCTCGCATATGCGGATGACTTAGTTGTGATGGCAGATTCGGTTGAAAGTTTGCAAAGTAATATTTCAGAGCTAGAGCAGAAATGTGCAGACCATGATATGAAAGTTAGCATCTCCAAAACGAACTTAATGTCAGTGGGAAAGAGATATAAACGGATTGAGTGCCAAATAGGAGGAACAAAGTTAGAACAGGTGGACGGTTTCAAGTACTTAGGATGCATATTCCTACACGATGGCAACATAGTGAAAGAACTGGAAGCGAGATGCGGCGAAGCTAATGCAGTGAGCGCTTAGCTACGATCTATTCTCTTCTGCAAGAAGGAAGTCAGTACCAAGACTAAGTTATCTGTGCACCGTTCAATTTTTCGACCAACTTTGTTGTATGGGAGCGAAAGCTGGGTGGATTCAGGTTACCTTATCAATAAGGTTGAGGTTACGGATATGAAGGTAGCTAGGATAATTGCAGGTACTAGTAGATGGGAACAATGGCAGGAGGGTTGTCCACAATGAGGAAATCATAGAAAAACTGGAAATGAACTCTATAGATGTAGCAGTCAGGGCGAACAGGCTTAGATGGTGGGGTCATGTTACACACATGGGAGAAGCAAGGTTACCCAAGAGACTCATGGGTTCAGCAGTAGAGGGTAGGAGGAGTCGGGATAGACCAAGGAGAAGGTACCTGGATTCGGTTAAGAATGATTTTGAAGTAATAGGCTTAACATCAGAAGAGGCACCAATATTAGCAGTGAATAGGGGATCATGGAGGAATTTTATAAGGGGGACTATGCTCCAGACTGAACGCTGAAAGACATAATCAGTCTTAAATGATGATGATGATGATGGTGGTGGTGGTGAGTAGCGTATGAAAGAGGAAAAGCCCTTATCATTTCTCAACTTAGCATAGAAAAAGAGCTTTACAATCACCTAAAATTATTAAGAAATTGTAATCTATACATTTGTAGACTTGTGGTGCTGAACGATGTAATATCGTGCATTTCCATAAATGAAGTTGGAGGACTTGCAGGGAATCTGAGAATGTGGCATCAAAGTGCTGGCGCTAAGGAATCACAGCTAACCAGGCAGTGGCCGGTGTAAGCCGTCGCCCCCCTCAGGGGCTTCCCCCAGCCCGGCCGGGCTGAGAAGCCAGCAGCGGGCGCTTACTTGGCAGCTGAAGAGCTCCTCCTTCACCTCCGCACTTAACGAGATTGCCGGCGGCTACTCCTTCCGGAGCGCGCCCGCCCGGCCGGACTTTTGTAGTGCGACGCGACAATAACGCGGAGAGAGGGCCGTCACGCGGCGGGTCATCGACTTTAACAACGCCGGCCTCGGCGCGGCACACTTGCCGCCGCCGCGGCGCATAAGCGCCCCTCATCTATCCTTGTCACTGCCCGACGTCCTCCTACTTTATTCGTTTTGTTTGCCCGCACTTCTCCGTTTCACTCGCGGAATGGACTCGTTAATTTCTTTAGCAAAGAGTGCGCTCATTCCTAGTCATTCACGACACAGCGACCTGCTTTCTGCTCTTCCTTTGCGGAGCTTTCCGTCTATGATACAGCGTATCGTTTCTATGAGATTTAGTAAGGCGACATCGTGGTTAATTATCGTCATCTCGTCATACCTACAAGGAACTTAAATTCCTCGGATCTTCGTCAGTATTTTGTGTGTGTACACTACTGCCCATTAAAATCGCTACCCCCAAGAAGAAATGCAGATGATAAACGGGTATTCATTGGACTAATATATTATACTAGAACTGACATGTGATTACATTTTCACGCAATTTTGGTGCATAGATCCTGAGAAATCAGTACCCAGAACAACAACCTCTGGCCGTAATAACGGCCTTGATACATCTGGCCATTGAGTCAGAGCTTGGATGGCGTGTACGGGTACAGCTCCCCATGCAGCTTCAACACGATACCACAGTTCATCAACAGTAGTGACTGGCGTATTGTGACGAGCCAGTTCCTTGGCCACCATAGACCATACGTTTTCAGTTGGTGAGAGATCTGTAAAATGTGCTGGCCAGGGCAGCAGTCGAACATTTTCTGTGTCCAGAAAGGCCCGTACAGGACCCGCAATATGCGGTCGTGCATTATCCTGCTGAAATGTAGGGGTTTCGCAGGGATCGAATGAAGGGTAGAGCCACGAGTAGTAATACATCTGAAATGTAGCGTCCACTGTTCAAAGTGCCGTCAATGCGAAGAAGAGGTGACCGAGACGTGTAACCAATGGCACCCCATACCATCACGCCGGGTGATACGCTAGTATGGGCATGACGAATACACGCTTCCAATGTGCGTTCACCCTGATGTCCCCAAACACGGATGCGACCATCATGACGCTGTAAACTGAACCTGGATTCATCCGAAAAAATGACGTTTAGCCATTCGAGCACACAGGTCCGTTGTTGAGTACACCATCGCAGGCGACCCAGTCTGTGATGCAGCATCAAGGGTAACCGCAGCCGTGGTCTGCGAGCTGACAGTCCACGCTGCTGCAAACGCCATCGAAGTGTACGCGCAGATGGTTGTTATCTTGCAAACGTCCCCATCTGTTGACTCAGGGATCGAGACGTGGCAGCACGATCCGTTACAGCTGTGCGGGTAAGATGCCTGTCATCTCGACTACTAGTGATAAGAGGCCGTTGGGATCCAGCAGGGCGTTCCGTATTACCCTCCGGAACCCACCGATTCCATATTCTGCTAACAGTCATTTGATCTCGACCAACGCGAGCAGCAATCTCGCGATACGATAAACCGCAATCGCGATAGTCTACAATCCGATCTTTATGAAAGTCGGAAACGTGATGGTACGCACTTCTCCTCCTTACATGAGCCATCACAACAACGTTTCAGCAGGCAACGCCGGTCAACTGCTGTTTGTGTATGAGAAATCGGTTGGAAACTTACCTCATGTCAGTACGTTGTAGATGTCGTCATCGGCGCCAGCCTTGTGTGAATGCTCTGAAAAGCTTATCATTTGCATATCACAGCATCTTCTTCCTGTCGGTTAAATTTCACGTCTGTAGTACGTCATCTTCGTGGTGTAGCAATTTTAATGGCCAGTAGTGTATTGGAGAAGAATAGAAAATATTCCAGCGCCCTACTACACTGACCTGGCAAAAGTCATGGCACTACACGTAGTATCGTGTGGGACCTCCTCTGGCTGGTGTAGTGCACCAACTCAAAGTGGCATGGACTCATGTCGTTGCAAGTCGTTGCAAGTCGTTGCAAGTCGTTGCAAGTCCCTTGCAGAAATACTGAGCCATGTTGCCTCTACAGCCGTCCACAACTCCAGGAGTTTCGCCCGTGCAGGATTTTGTGGACGAACTGACCACTCGATTAAGTCTCATGTACGTTCGATGGGGATTCACGTCGGGCGGTCTGTGTTACCTGATTATTCGCTCGAATTTTCCATATTGTTCTTCAGATCAAGCACGAAAAACTATGGCCTGGTGACATGGTGCACTGTCATCCATAAGAAAATCCGTCGTCGTTTGGGAACATGAAGTCCATGAGCGGTTGCAAATGATCTCCAACTGGCTGCAGATGATCTCCATGTAAACACAGCACACATTATTACGGAGCCTCCACTAGCTTGCTTTGTGCTTTGTTGACACCTTGGATCCTTGGCTTCGTAGTGTCTGTGCGATACTCGAACCCTACCAGCAACTCTTACCAACTGAAATCGGGACTCATCTCACCAGTCAGTCGTCTAAGATCCAACCGATATGGTCACGAGCCGAGTAGAGGCCCTGCAGGCAACATCGTGCTGTTAGCAAAGGCACTCACGTCGGTAGTCTTCTGCCATATCCCATTAACGCCAAATTTCGTCGCACTGTCCTAATGGATACGTTCGTCGCACGTCCAACATTGGTTTCCGTGGTTATTTCAGGCAGTGTGTTGCTTGTCTGTCAGCACTGACAACTCTACTCAAACGCCGCGACCCTCGGTCGTTAAGCGAAGGCCGTCGCCCAATGCGTTGGCAGTGGTGAGAGTTATGCATGAGGAATTTTGTACTGTCGGCATAATCTTGACACTGTGAATCTCGGAATACTGAATTCTCTAACGATTTCCGAAATGGAATGGTCCAAGCGTCTAGCTCCAACTACCATTCTGCTTCGAAAGTCTCTTAATACCCGTCGTTTGGCCATAGGCACGTCGGAGACCTTTTCACATGAAGCACCTGGGTACAAATGACAGCTCCGACAATGCACTGACCTTTTATACATTGCGCAAGCGATACTACAGTCATCTGTATAATAGCATATCGCTGTCCCATGACTTGAGCCATTTCAGTGTAAATCAATGTGAAATTGCTATGCACCAGGTGCTGCCAGTGCATCCTTAAGCAATGCAGGCCCACAGAGTGTTAATTTTGTAAGATATTTCCTCCAGAAATATGGAGTACCGTATTTTGAAGCTTTTGTTGATACACCAGCTGCCAACTTCCAGAAAAAAAAATGCAAGAAGGAAGATTAGTAATGATTTAAATAAGGAGCCACTGCACCAGTTACGATTTCTTGTGCGTGGAAAAGCACGTTTCATAAATATAGCCCCATTTTATTAAATGAGTAATATATGTGTGATGTCAGTGAGTGTGTTATTCCGATTCTCTTCCTTACATTCATGTTCTTACTGCAATCGGAAACCATAGATCTTGGAATTTTAGACTGTAGTGTTATAAAATAGTAGTATTTTCCGGAACTCTATGCAGATATTCTCTCTGCTTTGGGACGTATAAACCCTTGTAGACCAACACATAAGTCACACTGTTTGTTTTTTGTTAAATCATGACGTAGTACGAAGATAACTACGACAAAATCGCATCTCGAAGAGATTGGGCACAGTCAAAGATGCCCTATTTTAGTGGATTATATTTGCATTTACGCTAGACTGTCGTTTATAACGACTATCTGTGATGACAATGACTATTTACAACAACAATAATGGTTTCCAGTCAATTTCATGTAATTTTCTGGCAATTTATTTTCTAGTTCTTTTTTGTACAACCTCAGTTGCTGTATAAGAAGGAAATACGTGAAGAGCTCAAATTATTTTTAAATTTACTACAGTTATTAAATGTAATTGAAACATTTGAAGTAATTAGTGACTGACAGCCCAGCTTGTCGTTAAGTGTTCTTTCCCCTGATTTAATTGTGATACAAAAATTTCTAGTTTTTTCATTAAATCGAAAGCAAGTTGTCTTTGTAAGTGATGGAAAAATGGTTCAAATGGCTCTGAGCACTATGGGACTTAACATCTGAGGTCATTAGTCCCGTAGAACTGAGAACTACTCGTACTTAAACCTAACTAACCTTAGGACATTACACACATCCATGCCCGAGGCAGAATTCGAACCTGCGACCGTAGCGGTCGCGTGGTTCCAGACTAAAGTGCCTAGAACCGCTCGGCCACACCAGCCGGCTATTCTGTAAATATGTTGGAAAAAAACTCCTGTTCCTTACTGATTCTGATATGTACCTGATGTTCGATAAATTTCATCGTTACTTCTTAACTTCCAAAATGCCGCATTTTCCTGAGGACTTAACATTTTCGGCGTAATCGTTCTTTCTAATACTTCTAATTCGTGAGGTCTGCAATGTAATACTTTATATTCGCTAGCACAAGAGCATTCTGCATCTAATCCTGTTTTGTAGTGCTTTAAAGACTTTACGTAAGCACGATTTGTGGTATGTATTCTTAGTTGAACGTTACGATTTTTCCATCTTGTGTATTTTTTCTCTAAAGCAGATTTCTGTGAAACGTTTTATTCCAAAATCTACAGTTATCATTTGAATTTTTTACCTTTTATATTTGTTCAATACACGCCTCCAGTGTAGTGACCACTATGTCTTTTCGCTGGAGCCACTACTTCACAAAGAGTGAACCCTACAGAACAGTGGTTATGTCCGCCCCGGATGGAACCATGTCGTGTTTTCTGACAGCGGCTGACAAATCGAAATGGTTCCAGCTTACGTATCATATATTCCTCGGTGGTCGGATTGCAGGAAGTTATTAGCTTCTCTGGAGAACATTTCTACTACGCAAATGTCTACTGAAGTAATAAATAGCCACTGAAGTTGCTAATACGTTCTTTGTGTTAGTCCACAATCGGTTTCGTTTTATATTGAAGCCATTTTCTGAGGGATACTGTCCCGTCCATTATGTAAGTAGGCTGTTTATGTTTTCTTATTGGCAACGTTACGTAGCGCTCTGTATGAAAATCACTGTCTGTGCTGTGTGCAGTCTGTGGCTAGCTTGCATTGTTGTCTGCCATTGTAGTGCTGGGCAGCTGGATGTGAAAAGCGCGTAGCGTTGCGCAGTTGGAGGTGGGCCGCCAGCAGTGGTGGATGTGAGGAGAGAGATGGCGGAGTTTTGAAATTTGTAAGACTGGATGTCATGAACTGCTATATACATTATGACTTTTGAACACTATTGAGGTAAATACATTGTTTGTTCTCTATCAAAATCTTTCATTTGCTAACTATGCCTATTAGTAGTTAGTGCCTTCAGTAGTCTGAATCTTTTATTTAGCTGGCAGTAGTGGCGCTCGCTGTATTGCAGTAGTTCGAATAACGAAGATTTTTGGTGAGGTAAGTGATTTGTGAAAGGCATAGGTTAATGTTAGTCAGGGCCATTCTTTTGTAGGGATTTTTGAAAGTCAGATTGCGTTGCGCTAAAAATATTGTGTGTCAGTTTAAACACAGTCATGTATAATTGTTCAAAGGGGAGGTTTCAATTACTTCACCAGAGCACAACAGAGAACGTTTGGAGCATTACGGACAGGGCCCTACAGGAAGCTCGTAGTTTTGGCGATCTATCGCGCCAATTGGACAGAATTTGTCACGATATTCCTCAGGAGAATATTCAACAACTCTATCAATCAATGCATTGCCAAATAACTGTTCTATGACAGTCATAGTTTGACTAACGTGTGCCGGCCGTTGTGGCCGAGCGGTTCTAGGCACTTCAGTCGGCAACGACCCTGGTACATATACAGGGCTATTACAAATGATTGAAGCCATTTCATAAATTCACTGTAGCTCCGTTCATTGACATATGGTCACGACACACTACAGATACGTAGAAAAACTCATAAAGTTTTGTTCGGCTGACGCCGCACTTCAGGTTTCTGCCGCCAGAGCGCTCTAGAGCGCATTGAGACAAAATGGCGATAAGAGCCGAGAAAGCGTATGTCGTGCTTGAAATGCACTCACATTAGTCAGTCATAACAGTGCAACGACACTTCAGGACGAAGTTCAACAAAGATCCACCAACTGCTAACTCCATTCGGCGATGGTATGCGCAGTTTAAAGCTTCTGGATGCCTCTGTAAGGGGAAATCAACGGGTCGGCCTCCAGTGAGCGAAGAAACGGTTGAACGAGTGCGGGCAAGTTTCACGCGTAGCCCGCGGAAGTCGACGAATAAGGCAAGCAGGGAGCTAAACGTACCACAGCCGACGGTATGGAAAATCTTACGGAAAAGGCTAAACCAGAAGCCTTACCGTTTACAATTGCTACAAGCCCTGACACCCGATGACAAAGTCAAAAGCTTTGAATTTTCGGCGCGGTTGCAACAGATGGAAGAGGATGCGTTCAGTGCGAAACTTGTTTTCAGTGATGAAGCAACATTTTTTCTTAATGGTGAAGTGAACAGACACAATGTGCGAATCTGGGCGGTAGAGAATCCTCACGCATTCGTGCAGCAAATTCGCAATTCACCAAAAGTTAACGTGTTTTGTGCAATCTCACGGTTTAAAGTTTACGGCCCCTTTTTCTTCTGCGAAAAAAACGTTACAGGACACGTGTATCTGGACATGCTGGAAAATTGGCTCATGCCACAACTGGAGACCGACAGCGCCGACTTCATCTTTCAACAGGATGGTGCTCCACCGCACTTCCATCATGATGTTCGGCATTTCTTAAACAGAAGATTGGAAAACCGATGGATCGGTCGTGGTGGAGATCATGATCAGCAATTGATGTCATGGCCTCCACGCTCTCCCGACTTAACCCCATGCGATTTCTTTCTGTGGGGTTATGTGAAAGATTCAGTGTTTAAACCTCCTCTACCAAGAAACGTGCCAGAACTGCGAGCTCGCATCAACGATGCTTTCGAACTCATTGATGGGGACATGCTGCGCCGAGTGTGGGGGAAACTTGATTATCGGCTTGATGTCTGCCGAATCACTAAAGGGACACATATCGAACATCTGTGAATGGCTAAAAAATCTTTTTGAGTTTTTGTATGTGTGTGCAAAGCATTGTGAAAATATCTCAAATAATAAAGTAATTGTAGAGCTGTGAAATCGCTTCAATCATTTGTAATAACCCTGTACAGACAGACAAATATAAATGGTTACAATTGATTTAATCAAGTCAAAAAAAATGGCTCTGAGCACTATGGGACTTAACATCTGAGGTCATCAGTGCCCTAGAACTCAGAACCACTTAAACCTAACTAACCTAAGGACATCACACACATCCATGCCCGAGACAGGATTCGAACCTGCGACCGTAGCGGTAGCGCGGTTCCAGACTGTAGCGCCTAGAACCGCTCGGCCACACCGGCACGGGGACTACCGAACTGTACGTGAAGGTTTTGGAAGATGATTTCTTTCCCAATATCCGAAGCGACCCTGATTTCGGCATGATATGGTTTATGCAAGACGGAGCTCGACCCCATTGAAGCAGGAGAGTGACTGATGTCCTGAAGGATCACTCTGGTGACCGCATTCTGGCTCTGGGGTACCCAGAGATCACTGGCATAGACCTCATGTTCTCTGGATCGGAACACATGCGACGCCTTTTTGTGTGGCTATGTTAAATACAAGGCGTACAGCATCAACCCAAAACCATTGCTGAGATGAAAACAGCCATTCAGAAGGTCACCGACAGCATCGATGTTCCGACACTTCATCGGGTCCTGTAGAATTTCGCTATTCTTCTGCGCCACATCGCCAATGATGGCAGGCATATCGAACATGTCATAACCTAAACCCCAATACATGTAGTAACGTTTACATGTTCAACAAAGTGTGTGAAGTAGTTTCTAAATAATTTACTTTTTTAATATAATTTAATAATTGTCACCCTGTATGTGGTGTCATCCGAAAATTAAGGTACTATAACGAAGTTGGCACCACACCACGTGAAACCACAAGTAAGCATAGTCATTGCCAGAGACCGCGACAAATGAGAGGCACGGTCACACGAGTTTCAATACGCCACCCCTGCTGAAGACTCACTTTACGTCAGAGTGTAGTGCCGTTCACCCGACCCTGCAGTCATCACCGAAGAGCACAGCACTGTCTCACTACAGATCCGTCAGCGTGCGAGTTATATCGGACAGAACTATGTAGCAAAGTTTTTAGTCAATTGTACATTGAGAGAAGAAACTATTACTCAGTACTGTATTAAGTGATATGGTAGTGTTCAGCGAAAGTAAGAAATATACATCACAGTCCAGTGGAAATGGATTTTTTCAAAAGCATTCCTCCTTGTTCATGTTATAATAAAAAGACATAATATTATGCGTATGGTAGTATCCACTCATCCTCCTCCAAAAATAAATCTAATACACCACCACAGTTCCTTCGAGTGCTTTTTGCGGCACAACAGTTTATAACCGGTTTCGACTTCTTAGAAACTAACCATTAGACGATGTTAATACGACATGTACTAGTAATACGCATGCGCACAGCATTGCGTTGAATTTGCAGGAGACCTACGCCGCTAGCGACGTATCGTTACATAACGTGTTCAAATAACATTTTAATGAATCTCAAAAAAGTCTAAGAAATTCAGAGCTGGAAAAAGAACAATAGAATTTTATTTGCATTTTAACAATAAATTTTACTTTAGTGGGCAATGAGCCATGCAGCAGTACTTCAGTTAATTGTAGCGAGTGTGTCTTGAAAATAAATGAACAACTAATGTTACAATACCTAATTCCTTGTTAAGACGTTTACCATCAAGATTCAAGGGTCGTTAAGTAGGACATGTGCAATGGCATCCGAATCCCGTATGGCTAGTAAGTCGGCTTATCTTGCAAACTCGTCTGCGTTGACTCACCTGCAAAGACAAAGAAGGTAATATTCAGTGTATCTATGCCTACTTCATTATACACTCCTGGAAATTGAAATACGAACACCGTGAATTCATTGTCCCAGGAAGGGGAAACTTTATTGACACATTCCTGGGGTCAGATACATCACATGATCACACTGACAGAACCACAGGCACATAGACACAGGCAACAGAGCATGCACAATGTCGGCATTAGTACAGTGTATATCCACCTTTCGCAGCAATGAAGGCTGCTATTCTCCCATGGAGACGATCGTAGAGATGCTGGATGTAGTCCTGTGGAACGGCTTGCCATGCCATTTCCACCTGGCGCCTCAGTTGGACCAGCGTTCGTGCTGGACGTGCAGACCGCGTGAGACGACGCTTCATCCAGTCCCAAACATGCTCAATGGGGGACAGATCCGGAGATCTTGCTGGCCAGGGTAGTTGACTTACACCTTCTAGAGCACGTTGGGTGGCACGGGATACATGCGGACGTGCATTGTCCTGTTGGAACAGCAAGTTCCCTTGCCGGTCTAGGAATGGTAGAACGATGGGTTCGATGACGGTTTGGATGTACCGTGCACTATTCAGTGTCCCCTCGACGATCACCAGTAGTGTACGGCCAGTGTAGGAGATCGCTCCCCACACCATGATGCCGGGTGTTGGCCCTGTGTGTCTCGGTCGTATGCAGTCCTGATTGTGGCGCTCACCTGCACGGCGCCAAACACGCATACGACCATCATTGGCACCAAAGCAGAAGCGACTCTCATCGCTGAAGACGACACGTCTCCATTCGTCCCTCCATTCACGCCTGTCGCGACACCACTGGAGGCGGGCTGCACGATGTTGGGGCGTGAGCGGAAGACGGCCTAACGGTGTGCGGGACCGTAGCCCAGCTTCATGGAGACGGTTGCGAATGGTCCTCGCCGATACCCCAGGAGCAACAGTGTCCCTAATTTGCTGGGAAGTGGCGGTGCGGTCCCCTACGGCTCTGCGTAGGATCCTACGGTCTTGGCGTGTATCCGGGGGACACTGCAGGAGCCTCCACGAAGATTGCGTTCACCACTCGAACAACAAGCAATCGGGCGTCCCCTGGAAACGACCTAGTCGGCCAATCCTGCAAACACCGGAGCACCAAAACCAAAGATGACAAAACTCTCCGAAGAGACTCAAAAAAGGCCTTTATCAAGACCATCACCAGTGACAAGTTCCTGCAATATTGAAGGCTTATCTGTAAATAAAGAAATTTTATTATCTGACATGTGCAAACGAAATAACTGTGACGTTTTAGTGTTACAAGAAACACACAGAGCACCAACTAGCCATAGACCAAAAATACAGGGCATGAAATTAGTTCTCGCGAGACCACACGAAAGGTACGGAAGTGCTATATTTGTGAAACCGAACTTAGACGTACGCTCCTGTGCTCTGACCTGCGAAAAAAATATAGAAATTTTAACTATTGAGCTACATTCATGTGCTGTAACATCCGTGTACAAACCACCCAGTGCGAGGTTTAAATTTACGGAGCCTGGAAATTTCCATTCAAAAAACATTAAAGTTGTACTAGGAGATTTTAACTGTCACGGTCTCGCATGGGGTTATAAAGAGACAAATGACGATGGCGAAATGCTGGAGACCTGGGCAGACCAGGCTAAACTGAAATTGATACATGACCCAAAGTTGCCTGCATCATTTAACAGCGGAAGATGGAAACGAGGATTTAATCCAGATAACATCTTTGTCTCCGAAAAGGTATCCCTGCAAACTGTAAAGCAAATCGAGGACCCAATTCCAAGATCGCAACACAGAGCAATAACTTGCTGCATTACTGCAGTAATCAAATCAGATGTAATGCCCTTTAAGAGACGCTTCAATTTCAAAAAAGCTCATTGGGAACTTTTTACAGAGGACCTTGATAAGGAGATCTTGGAAATTAAACCAGAGATACAATCATATGAAACTTTCATAGACCTCGTCAAGAAAATCTCTCGACGGCGCATACCTAGAGGGTGCCGCACCCAGTATATCGCTGGACTAAATGGTAGCAGCAAGGAAGCTCTGAAAAAGTATGAAGAACTATACAATAAGGACCCCTTCTCAGAGGAAACGATCCAGGCAGGTGAGGCACTGATGTCTGGTATCTCCGAAGCGAGAAAGGAAAAGTGGTGCAACCTCCTACAAGAGACGGACATGAAGCACAGCAGTAGGAAGGCATGGAAACTGGTCAAAAGTCTCAACAACGACCCAACAGAACCACAACCAAATTACAGTGAAGTTACACCCGATCAGATAGCTCACCAACTACTCATGAACGGAAAAACTAAAAGGAAGATCAGGAATGGCAAAATTAAAAGAAAATTGAACGAGGAGATTAGCTTCCTAGCTCGCCCGTTCTTCATTCAGGAGCTACAAGATGCCATCAATGATTTGAAAAACAATAAGGCCGCTGACCTCGACGATCTGAGATCTGAGCAAATTAAACATTTTGGACCGGGAGTACAAGCATGGATCCTAGAGCTAATGAATAATTGTATTACAACAATGCAAATTCCTAAACTGTGGAGGGAAGCTCGGGTTATTGCATTACTAAAACCAGGGAAAGATCCAGCTGAAGCTAAAAATTTCCGGCCTGTATCACTGCTTTGTCATTTATTTAAAGTGCTGGAGCGAATGGTCCTCAAACGCATAGCTGATTATGTGGACAAAGCCCTCATTAACGAACAAGCTGGATTCCGACCAGGAAAATCATGCTGTGGCCAAATTCTTAATCTCACACAGTACATCGAAGACGGCTATCAGAGAGGAGAAGTAACTGGGGTCGCATTCCTGGATCTCAGTGCTGCATATGACACAGTTAACCATAAGTTGCTTACCCAGAAAGTGTATAATGTCACTAAGGACTACACCCTTTCTATGTTCGTGCAATGTCTGCTACAAAACAGACGCTACTATGTAACCTTACAATCTAAAAACAGCCGTTGGAGGACACAGAAAAATGGACTTGCACAGGGTAGTGTCTTGGCTCCAATATTATTTAACATCTATACCAATGATCTTCCCATCAGCCGCCGGACACGAATGTTCATATATGCTGATGATGCAGCAGTGGCCACACAGGATAAAACCTTTGAACAAGTGGAGGAGAATCTCACAGGAGCCTTAACAGAACTTGCTACCTATTACGACGGCAATAATCTCAAACCAAACCCTAGTAAATCTCAAGTATCCGCCTTCCATCTTAGGAACAAACAAGCCAAACGGAAACTCCGAGTCATGTGGCAAGGGGAAGAGCTGAAACATACAAACAGCCCAAAATACCTGGGAGTAACATTGGACAGAGCACTTACTTTTAAGCAGCACTGTCACAAAAAAGGTCTGTGCCAGGAACAACATACTGCAGAAGCTAACAGGTTCATCGTGGGGAGCTCAACCACATGTTTTGCGCACCACGGGTCTGGTGCTGAGTATCTCAGCAGCGGAATATGCGGCGCCAGTTTGGAGGAACTCTGCTCACACTAAGCAAGTTGACGTCGCCGTAAACGAAACTGTACGTATTGCCACAGGGTGCCTCAAACCAACTCCCACAGACATCATTTACCCCATCATAGGCATAGCACCACCCACTATCCGCAGACAAGTAGCCGCCGAGATCGAAAGATCAAAACAAAAGAATGATCCTCGACACCCGTTGCATATGCACCGAAAACAACGTGTCCGGCTGAAATCCCGCAGGAGTTTCATTGAAACTACTGAAGAGCTCGTCACCAATCCCGCCGCAAGGCGGCTATCTCTTTGGGAAGAAATGGTGCCACACTCCACAATGGATCTACTTGAGGAGGGATCTGCAGGATTTCAACTACCTTTTACAACTTGGAGGTCATTAAACCGGCTGCGCACTGGAGTAACTGGGTGCAAATCAAACCTATTTAAATGGGGTTACAGTGATGGCGACAGGTGTGAATGCGGAGCAATACAGGACTTGGACCACCTACTGATCTGCCCAGATATGTCTATGACATGCACTAAAGATGATATTTTGAAAGTCAGTGACAAAGCAATCTACGTTGCTAATTTCTGGGAAGGGAAGATATAATTGGTGCATCCGGACACGGAAGAAGAAGAAGGCGTGCATCCGTGCGTCGCTGCGGTCCGGTCTCAGGTCGACGGGCACGTGCACCTTCCGCCGACCACTGGCGACAACATCGATGTACTGTGGAGACCTCACGCCCCACGTGTTGAGCAATTCGGCGGTACGTCCACCCGGCCTCCCGCATGCCCACTATACGCCCTCGCTCAAAGTCCGTCAACTGCACATACGGTTCACGTCCACGCTGTCGCGGCATGCTACCAGTGTTAAAGACTACGATGGAGCTCCGTATGCCACGGCAAACTGGCTGACACTGACGACGGCGGTGCACAAATGCTGCGCAGCTAGCGCCATTCGACGGCCAACACCGCGGTTCCTGGTGTGTCCGCTGTGCCGTGCGTGTGATCATTGCTTGTACAGCCCTCTCGCAGTGTCCGGAGCAAGTATGGTGGGTCTGACACACCGGTGTCAATGTGTTCTTTTTTCCATTTCCAGGAGTGTATTAATCTGCTATCTTAGATACGTTTTTATAAAAATGGCAAACAGGTTACAATAATTTTGAAAATTGACCGTACCTGCGGTAACGTCCGATGTCAACCTCCATTTAATTCATCAACAAACAATTAAACGTGGTACACGTAACGTAAGAGATAAAGTAACACTGAACTCAAATCCCAGAGCACGTAGCAGTCTGATTAGAAGGAAGAACCAAATAGAAAAGGAAAATATTAAAAGAGTATTACATTCATCGTTAAATAGTGTGAAACATATGTTTTAATACGTAGAAATTACCACAAAGAATGTAGGGATGCTACTTCGTGGCGTTACGCGAGTAGATATACCCCCAGAGTGACGCCAACCAGGGCAGTCGCAGGCAATGGTCGACGTCAACGAAAATTGGGGACGAGAGGAAGTTAGGTTTGGGCGTCGCAAGTGAAAAGCAACGAGTGAGATCGAATTATGTGAGAAAATAGTGACATAATTAGCTGTTGTGAGAGGAAATAGTGAAGGCGGAAGCCGGTGTTGAATACTGAATATATAAGTACTCAGACATGTTTATTTTTGACGAATTGCAACAGAATGAAAATATGTGGTGCAGACTATACAAATAAAAATCATTTGCCGCATGTACGAAAGACCATCACCTGAAAACGGCATGACGGATTTGTTGATTTTTTGTTGTTGTGCACTAGACTGTCAGAAAAAAGTTCGTACGATAGAAAATTTTTGGGGAATCCAATAAAAAAAGCCGAAAATTAATATCAGTTGCTGCAGGCATGAAATATTGCCAATTACGAACGCTTCGACAGATTTGGTTGATTTTTGTCCTTTTAATGTTCGTAAACGTCAGGGCAAGGTTTATATGAAGGAATGTTTTGAAAAATCTACTACAAAATTTGAAAATTAAAATCAGTTGTGAAAAATCATCACTTGAGAACGACAGGACCGATGTAACTGATTTTTTTCTGATTGTTCGTAATTGTGAATGGTAATGGTATTTCTGGTTTGAAACAGGAAGTAAAAAAAGAGAAAACTTTCTTTCAGGTTGACAGTTCCGCTGTCACAAAAAAATAAGTTTCAGTTATATATATATAATGTGTGGTGTCACCACCAGACACCACACTTGCTAGGTGGTAGCCTTTGAATCGGCCGCGGTCCGGTAGTATACGTCGGACCCGCGTGTCCCCACTGTCAGTGATTGCAGACCGAGTGCCGCCACACGGCAGGTCTAGAGAGACTTCCTAGCACTCGCCCCAGTTGTACAGCCGACTTTGCTAGCGATGGTTCACTGACAAATTACGTTCTCATTTGCCGAGACGATAGTTAGCATAGCCTTCAGCTACGTCATTTGCTACGACCTAGCAATGCGCCATTATCATTTGCTATTTATCTTGTGATGCATGTACCGTCAGACCGATGTTCACCAATTATGGATTAAAGTTAAGTATTCCAGAAGCTACGTACTTTTTTTACTAGACTCAACTCCTTTAACTGTTCCAGACCACACGCCAGCCTGCGTGAGCTTAAACGCGTGCCTTTCGGCTATCTCATAGTGGCTTGGCTGTCTTGCCAAGTCACAACATAATGTCTGAACACATACGTAATATACGAAGGGGAAAGTTTGTTACCGACGATCTCGAAGAGTTCTTAACAGATTTACCAAAATTTTTTTCACGACACGCTAATGAATGCTCTGAGGGAGCTATATATTTTTCTAACATATACAATATATGCATACATACATACATACATAATATATGAAAGGAAAGTGTAGTTACCACACATCTCTAAGAGCTCTAGACCAATTTGCTTCAGATTTTTGCGCAATAATCTAACATTCGGATGTACATAGGCAGACATGCTATAAATTATTGTAATACATGTATTTCTACACATATATGTAATATGTGTTACATGACGATCTAATGAACTTTCGGGCGAACGCAGACTATATATTTTTGCAATATATTCTAAACATAAAGATACACACAACAATGAAGTTTTGCATCACCTCGGTTCCGAGAGTTCCGGAACGTGTACAGAAAATTGGAATAGAGATCAACATAAACAATATTTCCGCCCTTTTTATTGCTCATGAAAACCACACATTGCGTGTTGTACCACCAGATAGCGAGACCTTCATAGGTGGTGGTCCAGATTGCTGTACAAACAGGTACCTCTAATACCAAGAAGCATGTCTTCTTGCATTGATGCATGCCTGTATTTGACGGATACTATCCACAAGTTCATCAAGGCGCTGTTGGTCCCGTTTGTCTCACTCCTCAACAGTGATTCGGCCTTGATCCCTCAGAGTGGGTGGTGGGCCACGTCGGCATTAAACAGCCCTTATCAATCTATCCCAGGCATGTTCGATATGGTTCATGTCTGGAGAACAAGCTGGCCTCTCTAGTCTAGCGATGTCGTTATCCTGAAGGAAGTCATTCACAAGATGTGCACGATGAGGGCGCGAATTGTCGTCCATTAAGCCGAATGCCTCGCCAATATGATGCCGATGTGGTTGCACTATCGGTGGGAGGACGGCCTTCGCGTTGTACAGCTGTTACGGCGCCTTCCATGACCACCAGCGGCGTGCGTCAGCCCCACATAATGTCACCCGAAAGCAGTAGGGAACTTCCACCTTGCTGCACTCGCTGGACAGTGTGTGTAAGTCGTTCAGCCTAACCGGGTCGCCTCCAACATGTCTCCGACGATTGTCTGGTTGATGGCATATGCGACACTCATCGGTGAAGAGAACTTGATGCCAATCCTGAGCGGTCCATTCGTCATGTTGTTGGGCCCATCTATACGGCGCTGCATGGTGTCGTGGTTGCTAAGATGGACCTCACTATGGAAGTCGGGAGTGAACGTGCGCATCATGCAGCCTACTCCGCACAGTTTGAGTCGTAACAGGACGTCCTGTGGCTGCACAAAAAGCATTATTCAACATGGTGACGTTGCTGTCAGAGTTCCTCCGAGCCATAATCCATAGGTAGCGGTAATCCACTACAGTAGTAGCCCTTGGGCGCCTGAGCGAGGCATGTCATCGACAGGTCTTGTCTCTCTGTGCCTCTCCCATGTCCGAACATTGCTTTGGTGTACTCCAAGACGACTGGACACTTCGCTTGTTGAGAGCCCTTCCTAGCACAAAGTAACAGTGCGGACGCGATCAAACCGCGGTATTGACCGTCTCGGCATGGTTGAACTACAGACAACACGAGCCGAGTACCTTCTTTCTGGTGGAATGACAGAAACTGATCTGCTGTCGGACCCTCTCCGTCTATTACGCGCTGCTCATGCATGGTTGCGTACATCTTTGGGCGGGTTTAGTGACATCTCTGAACAGTGAAAGGGACTGTGTCTGTGATATAATATCTAGAGTCAACGTCTATCTTCAGAGGTTCTGGGAACCGGGGTGATACAAAACTTTTTTTGATGTGTGTATATGTAATATACACTCCTGGAAATTGAAATAAGAACACCGTGAATTCATTGTCCCAGGAAGGGGAAACTTTATTGACACATTCCTGGGGTCAGATACATCACATGATCACACTGACGGAACCACAGGCACATAGACACAGGCAACAGAGCATGCACAATGTCGGCACTAGTACAGTGTATATCCACCTTTCGCAGCAATGCAGGCTCCTATTCTCCCATGGAGACGATCGTAGAGATGCTGGATGTAGTCCTGTGGAACGGCTTGCCATGCCATTTCCACCTGGCGCCTCAGTTGGACCAGCGTTCGTGCTGAACGTGCAGACCGCGTGAGACGACGCTTCATCCAGTGCCAAACATGCTCAATGGGGGACAGATCCGGAGATCTTGCTGGCCAGGGTAGTTGACTTACACCTTCTAGAGCACGTTGGGTGGCACGGGATACATGCGGACGTGCATTGTCCTGTTGGAACAGCAAGTTCCCTTGCCGGTCTAGGAATGGTAGAACGATGGGTTCGATGACGGTTTGGATGTACCGTGCACTATTCAGTGTCCCCTCGACGATCACCAGTGGTGTACGGCCAGTGTAGGAGATCGCTCCCCACACCATGATGCCGGGTGTTGGCCCTGTGTGCCTCGGTCGTATGCAGTCCTGATTGTGGCGCTCACCTGCACGGCGCCAAACACGCATACGACCATCATTGGCACCAAGGCAGAAGCGACTCTCATCGCTGAAGACGACACGTCTCCATTCGTCCCTCCATTCACGCCTGTCGCGACACCACTGGAGGCGGGCTGCACGATGTTGGGGCGTGAGCGGAAGACGGCCTAACGGTGTGCGGGACCGTAGCCCAGCTTCATGGAGACGGTTGCGAATGGTCCTCGCCGATACCCCAGGAGCAACAGTGTCCCTAATTTGCTGGGAAGTGGCGGTGCGGTCCCCTACGGCACTGCGTAGGATCCTACGGTCTTGGCGTGCATCCGTGCGTCGCTGCGGTCCGGTCCCAGGTCGACGGGCACGTGCACCTTCCGCCGACCACTGGCGACAACATCGATGTACTGTGGAGACCTCACGCCCCACGTGTTGAGCAATTCGGCGGTACGTCCACCCGGCCTCCTGCATGTCCACTATACGCCCTCGCTCAAAGTCCGTCAACTGCACATACGGTTCACGTCCACGCTGTCGCGGCATGCTACCAGTGTTAAAGACTGCGATGGAGCTCCGTATGCCACGGCAAACTGGCTGACACTGACGGCGGCGGTGCACAAATGCTGCGCAGCTAGCGCCATTCGACGGCCAACAGCGCGGTTCCTGGTGTGTCCGCTGTGCCGTGCGTGTGATCATTGCTTGTACAGCCCTCTCGCAGTGTCCGGAGCAAGTATGGTGGGTCTGACACACCGGTGTCAATGTGTTCTTTTTTCCATTTCCAGGAGTGTATAAAAGGGAAACTTTGTTCCGAAAAATCTCGAAAAGATCATGTATTTACTTCAAACTTTTACATGATGCTCTATCGAAGATTCAGATGGAAATGAACACAGAAAAAGTGGAGTAGGAGATGGACAGAGAGAGGGGGGAAGGAGGTTGTGCACACAGAGATGGAGGAGGAGGAGATGTACGAAGAGAGAGAGAGAGAGAGAGAGAGAGAGGGATGGTAATATGGGCAGACAGAAGGGAGCATGGAATTTAGGACGTATTTGCATTTGTATTTCCCATACACTTTTAGCAATTGCGAAACATTGCTGATATTGCTAGTACGTAATAATAATAAATGGTCACATGTCGTATTACACCAGAGTAAATAGTAAGTAATTAGGCAAAAGGAATGAGTGTAGGTTTCTCTTACTTCAATAAATCATTTGCCTACGAATTTACCTCAAGAAAGAATCGACCCTCTCTATCGCAGCTCAACTAATCTAGGCTAACAAAGATCAGAATAAATTCACTGAGGATGCGACAACTACGGTGAAACAAGATTGATGATCAAAGAAAATAAATGATAGTATTCTTGCAAGGTGGCAGACCATCTTTATTCATTTTATGTATTATACTTCGTTTACCATAGCAATGAGTGTACAGTGATGTACCAAAAGGCACGATATACTTGCCCCAGACTGCTAGGGTAGGATAATAAACCGACGTTAAAATTTTATCAAAGAAGCCATGCAGGTTTTGCATAGGAAGTTTGATAGTGTATGGAACCGATTCATGTGCAACAGCTTTTAATCAACGCAGTATGAGAAAAAGGTGCTTGTTGGTTTTCCATTCAAGTTAACATTTCTCGTGACTGATAAATGAAATATTGCTTAAGAGCAGGAGCTATGGAAGTAATTGGTATTAAGTGTCCAATAACAGTAACTCTTGTGTAACGGTTACTTGGGATAATTTGTGAAACTACAGGTTATTCATAAGATAGAATATGACAATGCCAAGAGGGTGGAAGGAAGAAAAGAATAAAATTTTCAAAGACATTGAAAATGTTGATGAAATTAGAAAAATTTAGATCACTGCATACATTTACGTACATGCCAAGTACATTTGTGAGGAATGTGAAAGACCCGTGTTGGGTCAGCAGCAGTTTTAAAATTAATTACGAAATTATACACACCTTCTTTAGAACTCTGAACAAAGACGATCCCTTTTAGATAGAAGTTTTCGGAAGTGGGAGTATGTCTCCTAACAGTTCCTTATTTAAACAACATTCTTTTGACGTTCTCCCAACACTCATTTTATCATAATACCTTACATCTTCGAAATAAATATAATTCTTCTAAATCTGAAAACAGATAACAAGGCTATCAACTTCAGTTATAAAATGCTCATCCATATTTAGAACGAGTTTTAATTTCGATGTGATTTCTGTCGAAGATACCACCAACACAGTGCTTGGACTCCGTACTTCCTAGTAATGATTAGATGTTTTCTTCCAAAAATTTCCAGATCGCAAATGTTCTGATACTGCCTTTGATGTGTCAGCCTGAATTCTTCGAATGATAGTGCCTACTCAGAAAAAAATAAAAGGAAAGTAGGATACACATTCGGGTCTTTAAACACCTTAAGGCTGATAAAGAGAATCCACCATACGTCGCTCGCAGACACAGTCGAAACTTTGCAGAGTGGATGAAGTGTGAAAATAAAGAGACACGTATTTTGGCTTAAGTGCCGACAACAAGCAGTTTGCCAGAATATAAGGGTTAAAGTTTCAACGCTACTTTATCGAGTCGCTTGTGAGGTATTGATCGTAATGAATACATTAACATCGTGAGCAAGAAAACCGTTTCGAATTTCTGCGTCCTGTGTCCAAATGCAACTAACGTTTCTTTTCTTTAATTTTTGTTAGCACAGAAGTACGTGTCATTAAAATTTTTTTATGACATGAAATAAAATTAAATTATTGATTAAAGTAACAAATTGTTCTAATCTTATTAAAAATAGATTTTATCGTCACTAATCTTGTATATACTTATATGATTAACAGCAGTTTATTTCATCGAGAAATAATCCATTGTATAAGGAAATTAAAATATTAGAATTCATATGTTTGAGTTTTAGTTATTGTCAATAAGGTTCTACCAGATCAGTGATGATAAAATCCATTTTTAGTATGATTCTATTGTATTTCTTGACGTCACCAAATATATTGGCTTCACTTACTTCCAAAACAACAAAAGATAAAGAGAAAAACAGCATAATATTGGATTTTAACAAGGAGCGCGAAAATGCGGACCTATGCTGTTAGCCAATATGCCACCACATTACGAGATTGAATATAGGGACAGCAGACTGATACAGTAGCTCGAAATTTTAATCATGATTTTCTCGGAAACTACTGTCGTCAGTTAAGCCAAAATAGGTGTCACTTTATTTTGAGCTCTTTCACCCTGCAACGTCTCATGTGTGTCACAGAGTTGCCTATGATCGGGTCTCCTTGTGAATTCACACGAGCGGATGTTTACGAAACGCGATAAAGTTTTGAAAAACCCCTACATTTAAATTCTGAGAAACTCCTACATTTCTCTTAATGGTGACGGTGCACTTAACCATTTTCACTTACAAAATAATGAGACATTGTATGTCTGTTCCTTACTGCTTACACGTTTCTTCTTCTTTCATCTAGGTTTGCGGAAAACTCGAATCCTTTCGCAGTAAATGTGTCTCCAAGATGGTGACATCCAGAACATAGTATGTTTGAGTTATATCTACAGCAAAATTCCATTTCACGTTAATTGCTCGTGCTGTTCGTTTGGCAATATGTGAACAAATACAGTAACTGAATGTTGGGTGAGTCTGCCGCTGGATATGCCATCAGCTGTAGTCTTCAGATGAAAATAACTCTTAATACGATATTACCTCAAATATGTGAGGTCAACTGACTTTATAAGCCACACACGGACACATCACCAAATAACAGGCACAGCTAAAGCATCGAGTGTGTTTTGTCGCGCTCTTCGGTGCCACATGTTACAATGTATCACTTATGTATTCTAGATGACAAGAGATATGGCTCTCCCTGCAATGTTAAAAACAATTTCGTTAAGTTAGCTAGATTTTTAGGCAGAATTATTTGGCCTATAATGTACCAAACATACAGTGGTTACCAACTACACTTATCACTGTAAACTTCTCCAATTATCTTGCTGCACTTACTGAATTCTGAAATATTAAAATAACTATACGCATCATGGAAAAGAGAGCCAGTCCATTATCAAGCTGCGATACTAGACTACAGAAACAAATCTTTTATTGAATAGTTTCCTCGAAATCGAATGAGCAAAATTACGTATTGGTGAACACGCATCAAACCCAAACCAGTAGTTTTTAATTTTTTACGCGAAAAGTTAAACTTTTACTGGCAAAGTAACTACAGAGGCGGATGTGGCTTTTCTTCATGTACATAAAATAATTAAGTTGAACAAAGCCAGAACACTTTCGTTATGCGAAAAGGACGTGATGGCACTTTACTTCTACCGGCGTCGAGTCACGCTCATGCCACGCCACTGCTATGTATCTGCAACGCCATGCGTCACGTCAGTTTTCACGCTACTTGTGCGGACTCTCTGCCTAACACAGACATGGAAATTCGTGGCGCATAAGACATAGATGTTACGGTCGGCTCAATAACGGCAGCAATGCATGCAGAATATTTATCACATACAAAACGCCGCAAATCTGCAATGTTTAATAATCAGTTGAATGACCGCAGGTGAGGTATGTGGCAATGTCAGGTATGCTTTCCCAACCATACATATATGTAAGGGAATGTACACGAGTTATCTAAATGGGAGTCATCTCCTGGTTAATTATATCAACTGCAAGTCGTAACTGCGGATCACCCAGTATACTAGAAGTGTGAGAACGGCCGTATCTGTATGAATCCATCCATACACAGCCAACGCAAAAAGCGAGAGAGCCACTTACGTTCTGTGTGTGTGTGTGTGTGTGTGTGTGTGTGTGTGTGTGTGTGTGTGTGTGTGTGTGTGTGTGTGTGTGTGGTAGAAAATTAACCACACTGGCACAACATTTTGTACATTGTCACACTTTGCAATTAATGATCGGTCCGCAAAAGAGATAACCTCGACTATTAGCCGCAAAAATCATTGATGTTCACGCTTGCAGAGTTTGCTCAATTTGTTGTTGTGAACATCCGTTTTTGATGAATGTGGAATTCGGGTGCAGCTGCTAGTCTTGTATTCCATGAGCATCTGAGAGTCCTTATATCATCCAAGGAAGCTCATAATCTACGAACGAGTCAGGCCGCTGGGCGTCTTCAAGTGCATAAGTCGTACGCGACGTATGAACCTTGAAGTTCATGGAAGAGTTTTGGGTCTTTGTTACTGGCGTCACGGGGGAAAAAACTACTTGGAAGGTTTCGGTCAAAATAACTTGCAAGGCAATGTATGCCCCGACCGGGACTCGGGACTCGAACCCGGGATATCCTGCTGGCATGGCAAGCGCTCTATCCATCTTTTTTTTTCTTTTTGATCACATTTTGTTCTATATTGTTCGTTGAATTTGTTCGTGGCGGACGTCCGATGACACTCATTCAGCTTTTTCGTTGATCCGTTTACTCAGCTTTTTATTACAGAGAGTGGCTAAACCCTCTGACCGAACACGCTGAGCTACCGTGCCGGCAACCAATCTGAGCCACCGAGGACACAGAGGATAGTGCAACTGGCACGCTTCCCGTGAGACCCACATTCGTAACTTATTGCCTCGCACTATATTCATAGTGTCCCTGCCCATTATAATCACTACTCGCGGCTTTACTGCCGATTCCCGTAAGAGTTCGGGTTCTGTTTGTGCATCTTCACATGTCCGAAAGAACAGATACCATCTTCCTGAACAGAGCGGAAATCAATAGGTCGATCTACATGTATATTTGTTTCAGAAACATTATTTAATTTATACAAGAGAAAGAACTTCACAAATTGAGCAAGTCACTAAACCACTGGTCCGCCTCTGATACTTATGCAAGAAGTTATTCGGCTTTGCATTGATTAATAGTGTTGTTTGATGTCCTCCTGAGAAATATCGTGCCAAATTCTACCCAACTGGCGCGTTAGATCGTCAAAATCTCGAGCTCGTTGGAGGACCCTGATCATAGGGCTCGAAACGTTCTCAACTGGAGAGACATCTGGCGACCTTGTTGGCCAAGGAAGGGTTTGTCAAACCCGAGCACAAGCAGTAGAAATTCTCGCCGTGTGCGGGTGGGCATTATCTTGCTGGTACGCAAGGCCAGGATAGCCTGCTATAAAGGGCAACAAAGTGGGGCGTAAAATATCGTCGACGTACCACTGTTCAATAAGGGTGCCGCGGCTGACAACCACAGGGGGCCTGCTATGAAAAGAAATGGAATCCCAGACCATCACTCCTGGCTGTTGAATAGCATAGCGGGTGGCAGGAAGGTTGGTGTCCCACTGATGTGTTTTTACCGCTTGTCTTCGTGCATGCCAAATCTACCTTTTCAAGCATGTCGCCGGACCTCTCCCCGACTGAGAACGTTGTGACCATTATGGACAGGGCCTTCCAACCAACCCAGTAATTCGACGATCCTACACGTCATTTAGAAAGACTTTGGCACGATTTCCCTTCGGAGGACATACAACAAATCTATCAGTGAATGCCTAGTACCTGCATAAGGGCCAAAGGTGGACTACCGCGTTATTAACTTGCTCGATTTGTGAAGCTCTTTCTCCCGAATAAATTTTCAAATTCTTTTGAAATTGTAATCATTTGCTTATACGTGTATATTACATCTACCGATTTCCATCCCATTCGGAAAATTCCTTCGTAGTGCAACCTTTTCTTTTTTTGTCTTTGAGTGTACCACAAGAAAACCTAATACCTCCCAGATGTTACGGTGATTGGTATATATTTATGAAGTAAAATAAAACAAAAGGTATTACGTTAAGTTTTCTTTTTCTTCATTGGATGGTAGTGTAACAATAATATAACCTCACAATATCAAGATACGTCGTGTACCTGCGCCTCTGGATTAAAAGGAAATAAGAAAGAGAAATATAGCCAAGAAATCAGTTTATTTCGGATTTACAGGATAGTTTGATGCAATAATCTAAGACATCCAGGTACCGTACGTGGTTCGGGCTGTTATCTGCGAAAAATGGAAGGGTCGCAACTGCAGAGTATAGAGACACTAAAGTCCACTGGTTGGATATGAAGATAGTGACTTCCTTATGGCGTCTGCCGAAGACTGACATTAATTGAACAATTCCTCGTCCCGAAGACACAGTGTCTAGAACGAGGTTCCCCTATACAATGGGCATTTTTGGGGGACTATCTTCAAAAAATGGCTCTGAGTACTATGGGACTTAACATCTTAGGTCATCAGTCCCCTAGAACTTAGATCTACTTAAACCTAACTAACCTAAGGACATCACACACATCCATGCCCGAGGCAGGATTCGAACCTGCGACCGTAGCAGTCCCGCGGTTCCGGACTGTAGCGCCTAGAACCGCACGGCCACCGCGGCCGGCGGGGGAAGGGGGGGGGGGGACTATCTTCGAGAAGGACGGTGCCCTTCCAGCTACGCCAAAATCATACAATCCTTTCTTGATGGGACACTTCCTGAAAGCTGGAGTGGGAGAGGTGAACCAACGCTATTGCAATTAAGCTCACAAATACGAGACCCCATTGATATTCTTCCCGTGGAGGCCGTGAAAAAATAAGCGTATGGCACTCATGTGGTTGATTGTCAGATCTTCGAGGCTGGATTAAAGCGGAGATAGCACAAGAAGAGTATAGAAGCGTTTCAAATATGGTACTAAAGAGGAAGCACTGTGCCGAATTGCAGAGAAGAGAAACTTGTGGCCTCAATCTAATTCAGAGAAGGGATGGTTGATGGGAGATATCCTGAGGCGCCAGTAGGTTCGATAATCGAGGTTGGGGTAGTGGGGTCTGCGGGTGGAAACCAAGGCTCGAGTACAGTAAGCAGGTTGAAATGGATGTAACTTGCTGTAGTTATTCAGAGATGAAGATGCTTGCATGGAGAAGACTAACCTGGACAAAAAAGCAGCCTTCAGACTGAAGACCACAATGACAGCAGGACTAGTCACAAAAGCGATGCTTACTAACGTGGCACTACGTATCAGGAGATTGATATCGCCAAGTTATAATCGACATACCAAATGACGCTCAAGTGAAAGCCTGCTCTAATTTTTTGTCTCTCTGTTCACTTTGTAAACCGCAACGCAATGAATAACAGTTTCGAAGATATAGTTGTTTATTTTCTGTCAGTTCATTCTCGGAGACACTGTACATATGTATACTGACAGAAGTGCAGACTCTTACACCATGAAGCACCTTCTTGACACTTATCAAATTTCTGGAGATGTTCATCATATTACGTGTATTAGACGGTTTCCAACTGAAACTGGTGTCCATCATCAGCATAAAGTGTGAGACCCATGGCGACAATATTGGTTGGTACTATATTGGTTGTGGCATGGAAGGTTACAGTTTCCAAATGTCTTGAGCGATTTACTGCCAGGTCTAATGCATGCTATGTCAGTTGATAAAGACTGATGGCTGGAGGCACTTTTGAAAGTATTACGCCTTCCCATGGCATACCAGACGTGTTCGATGGGCGACAAATGAGTGTACCGAGCAGACCTGTGAAGGATCAGTGTATTCGTGAAAGCGTCAGTGATGTGAAATTCAGCGTGATGTCTTGTATTACCCTGATGACATGTGACACTTTTTACCTTGGTCTGTTTAGAAAAAGTGACAAAAAGCAGATTTCAGAGTACCTGTTGGCTCAACACAAAAGTTTTGTCTCAAGTACAGATAGTGTTGAGGATCAGTGGACAAAGTTCAAAACCGTCGTACATAATGCGTTAGATGAGTACGTGCCAAGCAAGATCGTAAGAGATGGAAAAGACCCACCGTGGTACAACAACCGAGTTAGAAAACTGCTGCGGAAGCAAAGGGAACTTCACAGCAAACATAAACATAGCCAAAGCCTTGCAGACAAACAAAAATTACGCGAAGCGAAATGTAGTGTGAGGAGGGCTATGCGAGAGGCGTTTAATGAATTCGAAAGTAAAGTTCTATGTACTGACTTGGCAGAAAATCCTAAGAAATTTTGGTCTTATGTCAAAGCGGTAGGTGGGTCAAAACAAAATGTCCAGACACTCTGTGACCAAAATGGTACTGAAACAGAGGATGACAGACTAAAGGCCGAAATACTAAATGTCTTTTTCCAAAGTTGTTTCACAGAGTTCCTGTAGTTCCTTCTCTAGATTGTCGCACAGATGACAAAATGGTAGATATCGAAATAGACGACAGAGGGATAGAGAAACAATTAAAATCGCTCAAAAGAGGAAAGGCCTCTGGACCTGATGGGATACCAGTTCAATTTTACACAGAGTACGCGAAGGAACTTGCCCCCCTTCTTGCAGCGGTGTACCGTAGGTCTCTAGAAGAGCGTAGCGTTCCAAAGGATTGGAAAAGGGCACAGGTCATCCCCGTTTTCAAGAAGGGACGTCGAGCAGATGTGCAGAACTATAGACCTATATCTCTAACGTCGATCAGTTGTAGAATTTTGGAACTCGTATTGTGTTCGAGTATAATGACTTTTCTGGAGACAAGAAATCTACTCTGTAGGAATCAGCATGGGTTTCGAAAAAGACGGTCATGTGAAACCCAGCTCGCGCTATTCGTCCACGAGACTCAGAGGGCCATAGACACGGGTTCACAGGTAGATGCCGTGTTTCTTGACTTCCGCAAGGCGTTCGATACAGTTCCCCACAGTCGTTTAATGAACAAAGTAAGAGCATATGGACTATCAGACCAATTGTGTGATTGGATTGAGGAGTTCCTAGATAACAGGACGCAGCATGTCATTCTCAATGGAGAGAAGTCTTCCGAAGTAAGAGTGATTTCAGGTGTGCCGCAGGGGAGTGTCATAGGACCGTTGCTATTCACAATATACATAAATGACCTTGTGGATGACATCGGAAGTTCACTGAGGCTTTTTGCGGATGATGCTGTGGTGTATCGAGAGGTTGTAACAATGGAAAATTGTACTGAAATGCAGGAGGATCTGCAGCGAATTGACGCATAGTGCAGGGAATGGCAATTGAATTTCAATGTAGACAAGTGTAATGTGCTGCGAATACACAGAAAGATAGATTCTTTATCATTTAGCTACAAAATAGCAGGTCAGCAACTGGAAGCAGTTAATACCATAAATTATCTGGGAGTACGCATTAGGAGTGATTTAAAATGGAATGATCATATAATGTTGATCGTCGGTAAAGCAGATCCCAGACTGAGATTCATTGGAAGAATCCTAAGGAAATGCAATCCGAAAACAAAGGAAGTAGGTTACAGTACGCTTGTTCGCCCACTGCTTGAATACTGCTCAGCAGTGTGGGATCCGTACCAGATAGGGTTGATAGAAGATATAGAGAAGATCCAACGGAGGGCAGCGCGCTTCGTTACAGGATCATTTAGTAATCGCGAAAGCATTACGGAGATGATAGATAAACTCCAGTGGAAGACTCTGCAGGAGAGACGCTCAGTAGCTCGGTACGGGCTTTTGTCAAAGTTTCGAGAATATACCTTCACCGAAGAGTCAAGCAGTATATTGCTCCCTCCTACGTACATCTCGCGAAGAGACCATGAGGATAAAATCAGAGAGATTAGAGCACACACAGAGGCATACCGACAACCCTTCTTTCCACGAACAACACGAGACTGGAATAGAAGGGAGAACCGATAGAGGTACTCAAGGTACCCTCCGCCACACACCGTCAGGTGGCTTGCGGAGTATGGATGTAGATGTAGATGTAGAAGGATATCATAATGGGATTTACAAATCTTGTCACATACTAGCGAGGATTCAGTCCCCCTCCCCCCCCCCCCCCCCCCGGACAATTACTAACTTAGTGATGTAGTCTTGTCAAATATTTGCCTAGATCTTGATTCCAGGAGTTGCAGATGCATGAGTCTCGAGAACCGTTGATCTTACTGCCACAAATAAAGTTGAGACTAACAGCTGAATAACACAAAATGACACTCAGTTCCGCTGTTGACGCTGTCTCTACGCCCCTTCCAGTCTCTTTTGTCTGTGGTATAGTATAAGCAGTAAAAGACGCATGGTTACTTGAGATCTCAAACTAACTGCCAGTAATTTGTTCCTGGCCGGTTCGTGGTGACACCCTACCTCTAACCTCTGGTCGGATTTAAGCTGTTGTCATCGGAGTCATTCTGGGACGACCTGTGCCTGTTCTTCTTGCCACATTGCTCTCCTGAGACCATCTCGTGACCACTCTGTCTCCAGTCATTGCGCTACAGACAGCCATTGGTACGAATCTGTCTGTATGATGCTCCTATGTCCCCAAAGAAAAAGATTCGATCGTGCTCAAAGTCTGCACATTCACATTGTGCGTTGAGGCCAGGCTTTGATTACTCTGGGAGATGGCTCATTGGAACTGTAACAGAAGAAATATCAGTTCATTTTATTACGCGAATGAATAAAAAGATTTACTAAACTTGATACAGTCCTTGCCACAGGAGTGCTTGATAATTTACATCTGTCGCTGACTGTTAAAGCATCCCCTGATGTGCTAATTAACAAGCTCTTCTCTTGAAGTACATTGTTCAACATTCATAAAAATACATTTCAACCCGAGACTTCGACAACACTTTAATCCTACTCGATGATGCTGACTGCTTCAGCGGGGGTCACGATCTGGATCAGAGCACTTCCATGCTCAGTTCTAATTTGACCTCCACGCGAGGGCGCTGAAGAACTGAAAGAGAGGCCTTCCATTCGTCGTTGCGGAGTGCACAGTGACCTTACTAACGTCTGTAGTGTCAATGTGCGTTGCCGTCTCTGGTGTGGCGCCGTGATCTTCGAATGATACTACTCTGTGAACATAGTGTGGTGATATCACATCCTGGAAAGTTCAAGTAACTTCAGACACGGTCTAATGGCCATTATGCACTCACATAATCTATCACATATATGAATGGCTTTTATATGTACTGCAAATAAGCCTTCGTAAAGATGTAATTTTAGTCAACATAACCCATTGGTATGATAATAGTTGAGTTTACGATATTCATGATGTAAACCTATAAATTTACATCAATGTATACTCTAACAACCCATCTCTCCAAAAAAATATGAAAACATGTTCGTAGTATAACGGCGACATTACTTGTAAGACAACGAGAGTGTTCTTTTAAGGGAGTGTCTGAAATTTTGTCCAGTGGACTTATCTATACGGCATGCAGTAACGCCTCTGGCAGCCGCGCTTCCAGTGCTGGGCAAAATGAAATTGCCATGGAAAATATTTATTCGACTGGCGTGGAAATGACCCTTGTTAATGAACAGGGTAACTGGTCATCACGGAAAATGACGGAAACCGTGATTTCGATGCACTAATCATTTTGATTCACATGTTTGCACATTCGCATTTTCCGGATGCTCTGATCCGATTAATTGGCTGCCATTGCATTCAAGTGAGAGGAGAAAACGTAGATATAGACCAGTTGATCGCAGCAACAACTGCTGCTCACGATAAAACAGGACGTGTTCATTGCATAGTGTTATTTTTATGCGCGCTAATTCGTAGAAAACGTGTGCAGGGCAGTTTGCGTAATAATTTATGATCGGAAATGTTTTGGCAAATCTTACAGCGAAGTCTGTGAAGCAGAACGTAGTGACAAATCAGCTCGTAACGGGCTCTGCAGCGAATAGAAACCCTAAGTATCCGACAAGAGTTCGAACAACAGAAAACGTTGCTCGAGGGGAGCAAAGCCTGGAAGGAAGTCTGACGAAATCTCAACACCGTTTATGTGTGCAAAAGGGAATAAAGAGCTCTTCGAGTCGAACATTATCAGCCAGAACTTGCATCTGTATCTTTACAAATTTACGGATGTGCATGAGTTAAAGCATCTAGATAATGGCCGGCCGCGGTGGTCTAGCGGTTCTAGGCGCTCGGTCCGGAACCGCGAGACTGCTACGGTCGCAGGTTCGAATCCTGCCTCGGGCATGGATGTGTGTGATGTCCTTAGGTTAGTTAGGTTTCAGTAGTTCTAAGTTCTAGGGGACTGATGACCACAGATGTTAAGTCCCATAGTGCTCAGAGCCATTTGAACCATTAGCCATCTAGATAATGTTTCGTCAGTTCAGTACTACCGGTGGTTTCTGAGCGAATTGTAAAACGGACTTTTGGATCTTCGGTTTTTTATTCTTTTCAGATAAGGCATGGTTCAACCTGTCATGATATGAAAACCCCAAGAACGTATGTCGTTACGCTTAAGAAAATCCCCGGCAGTACTTTCTAGAGTTGTTGCATATTCTCAAAATTTACTTTTGGTGTGCGACGATTGGCGCCCGCATCGTAACTTGATTCTTTCACCAACTGTTTAATCCATACGTGGATGAACTCAGAAAAGATCAACGACTGGATAGATATTTTCAGCAAGACTTCACACCGACAAGATAACCATGTTCGGTAACGAGAGCACTATGAGTTAGAGACAGTTCCATCTGCTGGCTACTCTGATCGCCTAATCTCCCTTCCTGTGATTTTCACCCATAGCGCAAATTAAAGAGCCTGATGTATTCAAGTAATGGTTACAAACTAGAAGAGTCGCAATAGCACGTTGAAAACGCTATTGACCCATCTCTCAGGCACAGTTGTTACGTGTGTCTCACAATCTCATAAATCGAACATAGTGCTGCATCTATGTCAATGGACTCGATTTCCAGCAGCTTAAATGATTTTCATTAACTAAGATCTATTCCACATCAGTCACCGAGTGAGGTGGCGCAGTGTTTAGCACACTGGACTCGCCTTCGTGGAGGACGACGGTTCAATCCCGCGTCTGGCCATCCTGATTTAGGTTTTCTGTGATTTCCCTAAATCGCTCCAGGCAAATGCGGGGATGGTTCCTTTGAAAGGGCACGGCCAACTTCCTTCCCTGTCCTTCCCTGATCCGGTGAGACCGATGACCTCGCTGTTTGGTCTCTTCCCCCAAACAACCCAACCCAACCCACATCAGTCTTCTTCTAAATATCCCGTGGCAAGTTTGATTTTACCTGTCCAGTAGACATCACAGGACAATTATAAAACTGCTGTCACTACGAAGCGTGGCTGAGAAAGGAAAAAAAGAAATAAGATTAGGGTTTAACATGTAGTTAAGAGGTTCCGTGCCCTCTTTTGCATGTCTCCTCTCATTTTAATCAATTGTATTAATATTCTATGTCATTGGTTCAAAATGTTCAAATGTGTGTGAAATCTTATGGGACTAGACTGCTAAGCTCATCAGCCCCTAAGCTTACACACTTCTTAACCTAAATTGTCCTAAGGACAAACACACACACCTGTGTCCGAGGGAGGACTCGAACCTCCGCCGGAACCAGCCGCACAGTCCATGACTGCAGCGCCTCAGACTGCTCGGTTAATCCCGCATGGCCACTGAATGGTAGTAACAGACCAAATAAGGTTATTATAATGAATTTGTACTGAGGGCTCAAAAAATACTTTTCACTTGATTCTTAAACATGTTGTTTTACTTCCCTGGGTGGCCTGTGCGAGGCGAGCATCTGAGGACGCGGCAAACTGCGTTTCCGGTTGGGGGGTGCACTTCCCTGAATTCTGTGCGGTTCATACAATAGGCTTAAGCGCGTCCGGAACGAAGATTCCTGGCACCGACTGACTGCATTGTCCTCTTGATTCGGAGAAAACTTGTGGACTGTGCCCTGCTGAGTGCGACTGTCTGGCACCGAATGGCCGGTGGTCTAGGCAGGTTGTTTTCGTAGCCGGTCTAACGGCAAGTTCAGTGCCCTCAGCTGAATAGCAGAGGCACGATTGGTCAACTTAAACTAAGGCTAGATGACATCATAAAGCCCTGTTCGAAATTGGAGGGAACGGTCGCTATTGGCACGAATGATGTTCTGAGACAGTGTGGGGGAATTTTGGAATCAGAACTGAATGCTGATTCGCGGTTTTCGAGGAGAGTAGGGAGTAGAGCAATGTTGGCTTTGCTCTTCCGTTGCGCTGGCAGTGGGATTCGGGATCTGATCTTCCTCAGAGTCGGACGGTCTTGCGACTTGGTCGCTCATTTTCGGAAGAACTTAAAATTCTCGGACAGCCTTCGCGGCCAGGGTTTGACACAGAGTTGCTGCACGGCAGAAGTCGGCGCCTACGTCATCAGGACGCTGTTTACCGACGACGTGCTGCAGGTTTCAGTACTGGTACAGTATTTTGCGGCTCCGGCATTGTAGGACCTTATCAATTTTATACTGAATCCCTCAGCAGCACGCGCGTTCACTTTGCTACAAGTCCACCTTGCTTGTTTCTCCATGTGAACCCATTTAAGCTCTCACTACTAATTGCGATATTGCTATATAGTCAGGAGATTAATATTTGATTCATTAGGGCCTCCAGTCATTATCGTCAATCGTTTGCATCACAGAGAGTAGGAGCCCCTTGTTCTCGAACCAACTCTTATTCTCATTATATTTCAGTACACCCTGTCTTAACTCACTGTTTGTATCGATAATCATTTAGATTTATATTGTGATGTATAATAAATCTCACTGTAATATTTAATCCGCATATCATTTCGTAAATATAGGCATAATCCCATTTCCTGTTGTTTATTATGACAAAGTTCTCTATTTAGAACGAAATTTTCACTCTACAGCGGAATGTGCGCTGATGTGAAACTTCCTGGCGGATTAAAACTGTGTGCCGGACCGAGACTCGAACTCGGGACCTGTTGCCTTTCGTGGGAAAGTGCTCTACCAACTGAGCTACCCAAGCACGACTCATGCCCCGTTCTCACAGCTTTAATTCCGCCAGTACCTCGTCTCCTGCCTTCCAAAATTCACAGAAGCTCTCCTGCGAACCTTTCAGAACTAGCACTCCTCGAAGAAAGGATATGGCGGGGACCTGGCTTAGCCACAGCCTGGAGAATGTTTCTAGAATGCAATTTTCACTCTACAGCAGAGTGTGCGCTGATGTAAAACTTCCTGGTAGATTAAAACTGTGGCCGATCCGAGACTCTAACTCGGGACCTTTGCCTTTCGCGGGCAAGAGCTTGCCGGGACCTTTGCCCGCGAAAGGCAAAGGTTCCGAGTTCGAGTCTGGATGCGGCACACAGTTTTAATCTGCCAGGAAGTTTTACGAAGTTCTCTTTTCTTTGAGTAGATTTCGTTTTTTATTTAATTATTGTGAGTGTGCACTCCTTATTTTACGAACTAGCAGGGTCCACCATCACTTCCTTCCGTTACCGTTGCGCGCATAATTAATTTGCTGGCAGGTAAGGAGGGGGTCGAGTGCATGTCTCGTTCTCATGCAAAATTCGTCTGAATGAAAGAGGTACACACTCTCGTCCACCCCGGCACCTAGCACAGTATCTGTGCAGAGGCGGAGCTCAAGCTCAGAAAGTTGCCAACGACTGCGAAGGAAGTCAGCCGAGCGATTTCTACGGAACCAACGCGACATTTGCCCTGAGTGTTTGCGGAAATCTGGATGACTTGACGCGGATTCGAACCTTCGTCCTGCAGAATGTGAGTCCAGATTGCTAACCACGCCGCTGGGTCTGAGGAAGAAGAGGCAGTGACAATGCCCGTCGAGCAACGTCGGGCACAGTGGCAGAGTAGAGTCGCGGTGGCAGCGGCGGCGGCGGCTCCGCAATCGATTACTGCGGCAGCGTGCGAGGGTGCGTGCCGCTGCTGCCTGCGGCTGCGGCTGCCTGGCTGGGCCGGGCCCGCCGCTCGCTGGCGCTGGCGCTGGCGCTGCCGCAGCGCACGCACGGACACGCGCCGCGCCGGAGGCGGAGGAGGCGAAGGCGCTGCCGGCTGCGGGGGCCGCGTGCCGGCCACGTGGAGCCCGGGCCGCGTCTGCACTGCGGCGCCGCCACCAGCCCCCACCCAACCCCCGCATCAGGTAACGGCGTCGCCGGCACCACGTCAGGCACATTGTTCCAGCCCGTATGTCAACAGAAGAGCCGGGAGACATATCTGGGAGCATACGTTTAGTGCTTTTGGACGATCCTCAAGAAGATATTCTCCATCTACTTACACTATCCGTTGGAAAGGATCTGGAGAACCATTAATGTACACTACCGGCCATTAAAATTGTTACACCAAGAAGAAATGCAGATGATAAACGGGTATTCATTGGACACATATATTATACTAGAACTGACATGTGATTACATTTTCGCGCAGCTTGGGTGCATAGATCCCGAGAAATCAGTACCCAGAACAACCACCTCTGGCCGTAATAACGGCCTTCATACGCCTGGGCATTGAGTCAAACAGAGATTGGATGGCGTGTACAGGTATAGCTGCCCATGCAGCTTCAACACGATACCACAGTTCATCAACAGTAGTGACTGGCATATTGTGACGTGCCAGTTGCTCGGCACCATTGACCAGAAGTTTTCAAATGGTGAGAGATCTGGAGCATGTGCTAGCCAGGGTAGCAGTCGAACATTTTCTGTATCCAGAAAGGCCCGTACAGGACCTGCAACATGCGGTCGTGCACTATCCTGCTGAAATGTAGGGTTTCGCAGGGATCGAATGAAGGGTAGAGCCACAGGTCGTAACACATCTGAAATGTAACGTTCACTGTTCAAAGCGCCGTCAATGCGAACAAGCCATGACCGAGACATCTAACCACTGGCACCCCGTACCATCACGCCGGGTGAAACGCCAGTATGGAGATGACGAATACACGCTTCCAATGTGCGTTCACCGCGAAGTCTCCAAACACGGATTGGAACATCATGATGTTGTAAACAGAACCTGGATTCATCCGAAAAAATGACGTTCTGCCATTCGTGTACCCAGGTTCGGCATTGAGTACACCATCGCAGGTGCTTTTGTCTGCACGATCCGTTACAGCCATGCGGAAAAGATGCCCGTCATCTCGACTGCTAGTGATACGAGGCCGTTGGGATCCAGCACGGCGCTCCGTATTACCCTCCTGAATCCACAGATTCCATATTCTGCTAACAGCCATTGGATTTCGACCAACGCGAGCAGCAATTCCGCGATACGATAAACCGCAATCGCTATAGGCTACAATCCGACCTTTATCAAAGTCGGAAACGTGATTGTACGCATTTCGCCTCGTTACTCGAGGCATCACAACACGGTTTCACCAGGCAACGCCGGTCAACTGCTGTTTGTGTATGAGAAATCGGTTGGAAACTTTCCTCATGTCAGCACGTTGTAGGTGTCGCCACCGGCGCCAACCTTGTGTGAATGCTCTGAAAAGCTAATCATTTACATATCACAGCATCCTCTTCCTGTCGGTTAAATTTCGCATCTGTAGAACGTCATCTTCGTTGTGTAGCAATTTTAATGGCCAGTAGTGTAGATTAACCTGGAGTGTGTCCATTCTCCGGCTAAAGCTCTGCTGGGAACACTTTCAATGACGTGTCTGAATGTCTGTGGAGGAATGACGGCCCATATTCATCCAAAACCAAAACCAGAGAGGGCAGTATTGTTGCACACTGGGTCTGGAGCAAAGTCGAAGTTCTAACTCTTTCCAAATGTGTTTCATTGGCTTGAGGTCGGGATTCTGGACAGGCTGGACCATGGATGTTATTACTCACAAACTATGACCTCACAGATGCTGATTTATGACACGGCGTATTGTCGTGCTGATACGGACAGTCCATTGATGGTCTCCGGACTAGTCCTTTACTGTTTGCAATACACAATGGTGCAAAACATTTTCATGTCCCTCCACAATTACAGTTTTACTATAGGCGATAAGGGTACCACATCATAATCACAAAAACACCCCGGTAGTATAACATGCTCTTTTCTGCACGTCATTGTTGGCTCTACATAAGTTGGCAGGTAACCGGCTTGTAGACTCTAGAAGCATTCGCCTAGTCCAAACACTCCCACCAGATTGCCGTAGGTTCTATCGTAATTCGTCGCCCCAACTCAATCGTTTCCAATAATCCGCTGTGCAATGGCATTGCTTTTTACACCACCTCAAGCGTCGTTTAGCACTGACTAAAGCCATGTGTAGCTTTTGAGCAGCTGCTCGGCCATGTTAATCGATCGCTTTATCTAGTTTAAGTACACTATCTGTGCTTGGTGGACTGTTGAAAGCATTCTGGAACTCACGAATGGTTCCATCGGCTGATTTCACGGGATTTTTTGCAAAAGCCTTCCACCTTGCTCGACGGTTCCCAACTGTCATAACAGGAGATCTGCCTTCTCTTGGTTTAACTGTGGTTGCTGCTTCGGGTCTCCACTTCATAAACACAACAGTATCAGTCGATTTCTGTAAGTTTACAAGGGTTGAAATATCCCTGATTCATCTGGTACTCCGGTGACATCTAGTGACGAGTACAGTTTCTACGTCACTGATCCACCCAATTTGCTGTAACTGCTACTCTACTGACAACGCAGTTTTCTCCGCGTTCTTTTATACTTGCGAGTCCGCCTCTTCTGATATCTACTGATCAGTTCCGCACTATATAAGTTTCTCCCGATGCTTTTGATCAGACAGTATGGTGCATGGCGGAGGTTATATTTTACCAATATTATCGACTTTATTTCGAATTGCATACCCTTAACGCACTATGGAAAATCACTGTTTGCCACTGTACACCCCATAAAGATACACCGTTTTATTCTAATGATCTATACACGAATTACAGGCCCCGTGTCGGTGGCAACGTAATGGTCACACAAGCTTCTTCGAATATATGTTCTATAAATTTACCGAAAAGCGTTCCACGCTAGTAAATGGTCTCTGTTTCTAATGATCCCCAATTACATTCTCAGAGAATGTCTGTTACGCTATCGTATTGGCTAAATCGGTCTGTTGCTAGCCAATAGTTCGGTTCTGATTTAGTTCGATGTTTGCTCTCATCCCTAGTTGACCAGGACGTCAAACACTGGACTAATACTCAGGGATCCATTTCCCCAGAATCTGCCGATCGCAGAAAGTTACCTACAAAAGCAAACTTTCAACTTGCTGTAAGTTTCTCCCAAACTTCTCCGCAACTTGTCAAAATCGATGGGGTGTGAGACTAGCAAATCAGGATGAATGAACTTAGCAGATCTGTGCACTTAAATACAACTTATCAGCTCACGATCTATTTTGGTAACAGATATTGCTACTGATTTAAGGAAGGACTCCCTAAAATTACGTGGGGTGTTGGAAACACTTTTTAGTACTTTCGCATGTAACTGTCGATGGGGGAACATGTGGATGCGTACAGTTCCTTCATTTAATCTGAAACGTTTCGCGATGACTCGTTGAGTGAGTGGACGCAACGCAGCTGATGGCGGCCTCTATCCCAGATGGGGTCTTCGAACTCAGCAGTCGACTTGGTACTCTTCGAGGAGAATACCCTGTGTGTCAGTACCGGTCTTCACTGCTTGGCTTACTTTCATTGTCACACTTGAAACACGGCTCCTTCCTATGTGGCCATTTTCGTACTATGCGCACTTATGCGCCAAACGAAAGTCAATTATTTCCTCGGGGAATCTTGGTCGCTGGAAAATTCGTCTGCCAGATAGGTGTGTTTGCAAGTCATCATGTGGCGCCTATTGATCCCCCGCGACCTTTCATCCAGTGACAGCTAAACAGAAGACAGGCTGCATGTTGCACAGAAGACAGATTGCATGTTGTAGAACAAAGCAGAACTCTTTCTTTTTCTCCGGAAGCTGGCTGCTACTTCTTCGTCGAAAAGATTTAAAGTACACGTTTGTCTTGTGTGTTTCAACATAGGGGAATACAACATGATGCTTCTAAGGATTTTGTAAGATAGCGGTTTGCTTGGTGCATTCGCGTTTACGTTGCTGGAATTTTATGTATGGTTAAAATTCTGGCTCTCATATCGCGTTTATCATTCGAATTGCCGAGGGAGCTTGACATTTTTTTGTGGCCCATTCGATTTCACCTAGATGCCATCCATCTGTGTATGCAAGTGATTCAGTCTCTCTCTCTCTCTCTCTCTCTTTTCTCTGTCTCGTAAAATTACGGTCACCAGTTTTGTAATACTACGCTACTGGCCATTAAAATTGCTACACCACGAAGATGACGTGCTACAGACGCGAAATTTAACCGACAGGAAGAAGATGCTGTGATATGCAAATGATTAGCTCTTCAGAGCATTCACACAAGGTTGGCGACGGTGGCGACACCTACAACGTGCTGACATGAGGAAAGTTTCCGAACGATTTCTCATACACAAACAGCAGTTGACCAGCGTTGCCTGGTGAAACGTTGTTGTGATGTCTCGTGTAAGGAGGAGAAATGCGTACAATCACGTTTCCGATATTGATAAAGGTCAGATTGTAGCTGCGGTTACCCTTGACGCTGCATCACAGACAGGAGCGCCTGCGATGGTGTACTCAACGACGATCCTGGGTGCACGAATGGGAAAACGTCAATTTTTCGGATGAATACAGGTTTTGTTTACAACATCATGATGGTCGCATCCGTGTTTGGCGACATCGCGGTGACGCACATTGGAAGCGTGTATTCGTCATATCCATACTGGCGCTTCACCTGTCGTGATGGTAGGGGTGCCATTGGTTAGATGTCTCGGTCATCGCTTGTTCGCATTTACAGCACTTTGAATAGCGGACTTTACATTTCAGATGTGTTACGACCAGTGGCTCTACCGTTCATTAGATCCCTGCGAAACCCTACATTCCAGCAGGATATTGCAAGACCGCGTGTTGCAGGTCCTGTACGGGCCTTTCTGGATACAGAACACGTTCTACTGCTGCCCTGGCCAGCACATTCTCCAGATCTCTCACCAATTGAATACGTCTGGTCAATGCTGCCGAAGCAACTGGCTCATCACAATACGCCAGTCACTAGTCCTGATGAACTGTGGTAGCATGTTGAAGCTGCATGGGCAGCTATACCTGTACATGCCATCAAAGCTCTGTTTGACTCAATGCCCAGGCGTATCAAGGCCGTCATTACGGCCTGAGGTGGTTGTTCTGGGTACTGATTTCTCAGGATCTATGCACCCAAGCTGCGCGAAAATGTAATCACATGTCAGTTCTAGTATAATATATTTGACCAATGAATACCTGTTTATCATCTGCATTTCTTCTTGGTGTAGCAATTTTAATGGCCAGAAGTTATTTTGAAGATGTCTTGAGTGATGATACAAAATTCCGGTGTTGAATACCCTCGATCGAACGTATAGTATCCGTCCATGCCTTCGTGAATTCATTGATTCACATACATCCCTTTTTCAAGTAGTCCGGATTGCTGCTCGCGTTAGTACGCCGCTTCCGGAATTCGGGGAGGTTTGCTGGGCCCACATCAAATTCATCCGGCGGGTAAACGACGAAAGCAGCCGTGCCGGCCAGCCTGTATGTGGTTCTTAGGCGTCTTCCCACATCCTACTAAATGAATACCGGGTTGGTAATAACGTGTGCGCCTCACTTACACGATTCACAAACATTAAGAAAACGTTCTCACACGAGATAACACTAAATGCTCAGTGATGAACTGGACAAATTTTATCCACTGAAATAGGGGTTGGCAGGAGCGTTGGCGACAGGAGGAGATGCCGGCCGCCCTTCACAGTGACATTGCCAAACTGAGCAATTAAAATACCGATCCCATGGCGACACGAGACAGTGGGCAGGAAAGAAAAGACACAGTTCCCTGGATGTATTCCTCCGACCACGTGTCACTCACTTGATCCCGTTAGAGTTGCAAGTTTTTTTGTGTGGCCATGTTCCGCTGCAAGCATATAAATACTTGTTTTGCAAATCAAACTGCCTTTTGCCGGCCAGGGTGGCCAAGCGGTTCTAGGCGCTACAGTCTGGAACCGCGCGACCGCTACGGTCGCAGGTTCGAATACTGCCTCGGGCATGGATGTGTTTGATGTCCTTAGGTTAGTTAGGTTTAAGTAGTTCTAAGTCTAGGGGACTGATGACCTCAGACGTTTAGTCCCATAGTGCTCAGAGCCATTTGAACCATTTGAAACTGCCTTTTCCTGCTGCTAGTTACTTTATTTATGCCATACGCGTTTCGCCTTCTCCTGTTCTAAGGCATCATCAGTGAGATCTATAACGATACATTTTTGTCAGTTATAGATTATCAAACAGTTCACTTCGCGATTTTTTGTAAAAAAGTAATTACTTACGATTTTCTGATCTGCGTTTCCTCACATCTGGTCTAGAGGTCGCACTACCAGTACTGGCAGTGATAAAAGTGGTAGTGCGACCTCCACACTAGATGTGAGGAAACGCACATCAGCAAATCGTAAGTAATTACTTTTTTACAAAAATCGCGAGGTGAACTGTTTGATAATCTATAACTGACAAAAATGTATCGTTATAGATCTCACTGATGATGCCTTAGAACAGGAGAAGGCGAAACGCGTATGGCATAAATAAAGTAACTAGCAGCAGGAAAAGGCAGTTTGATTTGCAAAACATTAGAGTAGCTTCATGGAAATGATTACCATTTTCCTACAATGTGTTATTCTCATGGGAAACGGCATTTAATTATGCAGCACTTTTTCCATTGCCTTCCTGAGCATTTTCAAGCACTACATGTAAAGCTGAGTGATGCATTTCTGCGAAGCACACGGTTTCAGAAACTACGCCAGCTCATGGGCTATCAGACTTTTGATCACCTGAATGTTATAAAACAGCCAGCGTACGAAATATGAGATGTTTTCAGCAATGCGGTTATTGACATCAGTATTCTTTGTTAAGCTTTGTACGTTGATTAGACGGAGACGGAGGATGCTTCATACTGACAATTAAAGCGATATCTGCCGTGATACCAAGTGATAAGTGGAATTTAATGAATAGGTATCATGTGCCGGTGGTGGAGTGCGCATTAATTGCTACTGAAGTAGCTCTCCCGTAGCAAAGGCGGCTGCTGCAGTGCCGGGAAGCGTTGCAGCCCACCAGAATATAAACACACGGAGGGCCGCAGCGGCCCGTGACAACAAACAGCCGCTCGCTTCCGCAGCTCTCGACTGGAGCAGGCGGCAGTGGTTCCGCCATCCATTCCCGTACCCTGTGTAGCGTCACAAACTAACTGCCATACTGTGACTAACAGTCAAAAAGGGAAGGAAGATCAGGATTTAGAGTACCGTCAACAACGAGGTCATTAGAAATGGAGCACAGACTCGGATTGCGGAAGGATAGGAAAGGAATTCAGCGGGGTCCTTCTCAAAGAAAACATTCCGACATTTGACCTGAGTGATTTAGAGAAACCATGGAAGATATAAACACTGATGGCCAGATAGAGAACTGAACCGCTGGCAACCTGAATGCGAGTTCAATACCGCATAATTACACTACCTCGTTCGCACTTTAAAAAACGGATATGACGTCAGAATGGCCATTAAAATTGCTACACCACGAAGATGACGTGCTACACACGTGAAAGCTAACCGACAGGAAGAAGACGCTGTGATATGCAAATGATTAGCTTTCCAGAGCATTCACACAAGGATGGTGCCGGTGGCGACACCTACAACGTGCTGACATGAGGAAAGTTTACAACAGATTTCTCATACACAAACAACAACTGCCCGGCGCTGCCTGGTGAAACGCTGTTGTGATGCCTCGTGTAAGGAGGAGAAAAGCGTACCATCACGTTTTCGACTTTGATAAAGGTCAGATTGTAGCATATCGCGATTACGGTTTACCGTATCGAGACATTGCTGCCCACGTTGGTCGAGATCCAATGACTGTTAGCAGAATATGAAATCGGTGGGTTCAGGAGGGTAATACGAAACGCAGTGCTGGATCCCAACGGCCTCGTATCACTAGCAGTCGAGATGACAGGCATCATATCCGCATGACTGTAACGGATTGTGCAGCCACGTCTCGATCCCTGAGTCAACAGATGGGGACGTTTGCAAGACAACAACCATCTGCACGAATAGTTCGACGACGACGTCCGCAGCAGCATGGACTATCAGTTCGGAGACCATGGCTGCGGTTACCCTTGACGCTGCATCACAGACAGCCAGGTTCTGTTTACAACATCATGATGGTCGCATCCGTGTTTGGCGACATCGCGGTGAACGCACATTGGAAGCGTGTATTCGTCATCGCCATACTGGCGTATCACCCGCCGTGATGGTATGGGGTGCCATTGGTTACACGTCTCGGTCACGTTTTGTCCGGATTGGCGGCACTTTGAAGAGTGAACGTTACATTTCAGATGTGTTACGACCCGTGGCTCTACCCTTCATTCGATCTCTGCGAAACCCTACATTTCAGCAGGATAATGCACGACCGCATGCTGCAGGTCTTGTAGGGCCTTTCTGGATACAGAAAATGTTCGACTGCTGCCCTGGTCAGCCAATTCTCCATATCTCTCAGCAATTGAAAACTTCTTGAATGGTGGCCGAGCAACTGACTCGTCACAATACGCCAGTCGCTACTCTTGATAAACTGTGGTATCGTGGTGAAGCTGCATGGGCTGCTGTACCTGTACACGCCATCAAAGCTCTGTTTGACTCAATGCCCAGGCGTATGAAGGCCGTTATTACGGCCAGAGGTGGTTGTTCTGCGTACTGATTTCTCAGGATCTATGCACGCAAGTTGCGCGGAAATGTAATCACATGTTCTAGTATAATACACTCCTGGAAATTGAAATAAGAACACCGTGAATTCATTGTCCCAGGAAGGGGAAACTTTATTGACACATTCCTGGGGTCAGATACATCACATGATCACACTGACAGAACCACAGGCACATAGACACAGGCAACAGAGCATGCACAATGTCGGCACTAGTACAGTGTGTATCCACCTTTCGCAGCAATGCAGGCTGCTATTCTCCCATGGAGACGATCGTAGAGATGCTGGATGTAGTCCTGTGGAACGGCTTGCCATGCCATTTCCACCTGGCGCCTCAGTTGGACCAGCGTTCGTGCTGGACGTGCAGACCGCGTGAGACGACGCTTCATCCAGTCCCAAACATGCTCAATGGGGGACAGATCCGGAGATCTTGCTGGCCAGGGTAGTTGACTTACACCTTCTAGAGCACGTTGGGTGGCACGGGATACATGCGGACGTGCATTGTCCTCTTGGAACAGCAAGTTCCCTTGCCGGTCTAGGAATGGTAGAACGATGGGTTCGATGACGGTTTGGATGTGCCGTGCACTATTCAGTGTCCCCTCGACGATCACCAATGGTGTACGACCAGTGTAGGAGATCGCTCCCCACACCATGATGCCGGGTGTTTGCCCTGTGTGCATCGGTCGTATGCAGTCCTGATTGTGGCGTTCACCTGCACGGCGCCAAACACGCATACGACCATCATTGGCACCAAGGCAGAAGCGACTCTCATCGCTGAAGACGACACGTCTCCATTCGTCCCTCCATTCACGCCTGTCGCGACACCACTGGAGGCGGGCTGCACGATGTTGGGGCGTGAGCGGAAGACGGCCTAACGGTGTGCGGGACCGTAGCCCAGCTTCATGGAGACGGTTGCGAATGGTCATCGCCGATACCCCAGGAGCACCAGTGTCCCTAATTTGCTGGGAAGTGGCGGTGCGGTCCCCTACGGCACTGCGTAGGATCCTACGGTCTTGGCGTGCATCCGTGCGTCGCTGCGGTCCGGTCCCAGGTCGACGGGCACGTGCACCTTCCGCCGACCACTGGCGACAACATCGATGTACTGTGGAGACCTCACGCCCCACGTGTTGAGCAATTCGGCGGTACGTCCACCCGGCCTCCCGCATGCCCACTATACGCCCTCGCTCAAAGTCCGTCAACTGCACATACGGTTCACGTCCACGCTGTCGCGGCATGCTACCAGTGTTAAAGACTGCGATGGAGCTCCGTATGCCACGGCAAACTGGCTGACACTGACGGCGGCGGTGCACAAATGCTGCGCAGCTAGCGCCATTCGACGGCCAACACCGCGGTTCCTGGTGTGTCCGCTGTGCCGTGCGTGTGATCATTGCTTGTACAGCCCTCTCCCAGTGTCCGGAGCAAGTATGGTGGGTCTGACACACCGGTGTCAATGTGTTCTTTTTTCCATTTCCAGGAGTGTATATGTGTCCAATGAATACCCGTTTATCATCTACATTTCTTCTTGGTGTAGCATTTTTAATGGCCAGTAGTGTAGGTCCAACTCCAATGTAACCTGTTCAATTCTCCGCAGTTTCGACAGTGCAGGCGGAGGAAAATATATTCCCATATGCACTATTTGAAGCGTAATAACTGTGGAGGTCCAAAATGAGATTATCACTCTGCAACGGAGTGTGCGCTGTTACGAAACATCCTGGCAGATTAAAACTGTGTGCTGGACAGAGACTCGAACTCGGGACCTTTGCCTTTCGCGGCAAGTGGTCAATCATCTGAGCCACCCAAGCTCGAGGATGTGAGGACGGGTCGTAAGTCGTGCTTGGGTAGCTCAGATGGTTGAGCACTTTCCCGCGAAAGGCAAAGTTCCCGGGTTCGAGTCTCGATCCAAGCCACAGTTTTAATCAGCCAGGATGTTTCAACTGAGTAGGTATTTATGTTAATCTGATACTGTTGTGATTATATGGTGTTCTCATGACTTGTGTGGCCGGCCGTGGTGGCCGAGCGGTTCTAGGCGCTTCAGTCTGGAACCGCGCGACTGCTACGGTCGCAGGTTCGAATCCTGTCTCGGTCATGAATGTGTGTGATGTTCTTAGGTTAGTTACGTTAAGTAGTTCTAAGTTCTACGGGACTGAAGAACTCAGATGTTAAGTCCCACAGTGCTCAGAGCCATTTGAGCCATGACTAGTGTACGTAGCCACTAAGTTGTTTCTCCTTTGTTTATTTTCAGTTGTCATCATCTATAAGTAATAACAAGATGGCTAGAAATTTGTCCTTGATGCGAAGAAATGGATTTTACAGTGTTATTCGAAATTTGAAAACATGAAAGAAGTGCACAGACGATGGATGGCAGAGTTTGATACAGTGCCACCGCCACACGTCTCAATAACGAAGGAAGGTGACAAATTCGAGAGGGAAGGAAGTGTGCATGATATGAAGAAGGTAGGGTGTGGCAGGAAGAAATCAGTAGTGGGTGAAAGAGGAGTCGAAACAGTTGGACAAGCTGTCAGAAGACCCTCAAAGTAGTCCATGAAGCAGTGTGTACGTGTAGGAAAATCGAAGGCTCACCGAAATTTAAAGCAAGCCAAGTGGAAACCATAAATTCACAGGTTACTTCACGCGATGAAAAACGACGACACATACTGGCGCTTTGAATTTTGTGAAAGGATTTGCGATATTGAACACTTGACTGATGTCACTGTTTCGTCTGATGAGGTGACGTTTAAACTGAATAGAACCATCAATCGCCATAACTGTGTGTACTGAGCAAGAGATGATCTCCATGTTACGGAAGAAAGAGGTGTTAATCTTCCTGTTTTGTCAGTTAGGTGTGGTATGTCTGTCAGAGGACTTACAGGCCCATTCTCTTTTGAAGGAACAGCGAGAGCTGTAAAAGGGCTTATTTTGTTGCAGGAACGAATTGTGCCAGCCGTTCACTAACTGTACAAAGTTATAGTGACGTATGGTAATTCCCGGATGAAACATTTGTAGAAAAGTGGACAGGTTGACGAGGAGTGTTGAGTTTCCACCCAGATCTCACATGTGTGTTGAACTGTTCCGCAGCGTTGCAGACAGTGTACTGCTGCCTCTGGGGGACAGTTTGAACTTCTTCAACAGCAAAACAACATCAGTAATTTCGTGACCTTCTATGTGACTTAATCATTCAGAATTTTTTTTTTTTTGTTCATGTTATTAAAGTTCATACATTGTAAACCAGTAAGTAGGACAGATTCTATTAATTTGTAATTCAACAGGAATAGTGGCACCATGCAGGCCACATGAACTTGCACGTGGAACGGGCCAGTACATAGTTCACAAAAATGTGAAGATACATCTAAAACACCAAGAAAAAGTACATAACAATAGAAGACACACAGAACATTTACCGTAGTATATACAGAAAACGATACATTACAGTGCAGTGCTCTAAATTGTTCTTAGTAACTCCTGTGGAGGATGAATGCCGAGCGCCACATGCAAACCATTTAATTCAGATTTTGGAAACCTGTTGCTTACTGCATTTTTAGTACTGCTTCTAATGTATTGTAAATCAAACTTGCAAAATTATAGTTACCATTGTCGACAGTGATTAAATGTGAGTTGGCCAGCTACAAATCGATCGTCTGCTGTATGTTCATTGAGAGAATGTGGAGGTTCCTTTTGAAAGAGTGTGTATTACTAATATCAAACCCAATGCGTGATAATATGCGCATAGATGGTAGCGTTAGAATACCGAGGTGTGGAGAAACAAGGCGTGATCCAAACTCTTGAAGTAACACCGCTGTTCATTCGGACTAAATTTTTTGGGATAAGAAAATGGTTTGTTTCACACACGTTTGTTTCAAAATACGAGAGCATAGGACATAACAGAATAAATCAGCTTTCTCTTTTCAGTGTTACAGAACAGAACTAATTCTTTTAGAACAGGCTGTAGGATGTAGTTTCAGTACAAGGTCCTGTACGTGATATTTCCATTTAAATCTCACTCCTAAGAACGTAAAATATTCTACTTAAAAAAAGACTATTTTAGCAATTTCTTAAGCTGCTGCAGTTCAGGGCCAAATTACAACTTCTCACATATCTTCATTACTGATAACGTTTATATCAGTAACATTTCACTAACGGAACTGTTCGGTAGGGGAATTAAGATATGTGGCCATTTAATTTTACTAAACATCCATTATTTTCAATTTTAACTTCTTGTGCTAATGCAGAGAGCATTCTGTTTGGTACTAGTGAAAAATAAAACTCAGTTCGTTTCAGCCATATCCCATGGAACCAATAGTGGGGGTACAAGATTCCCAATTAGAAAGGTTGCCAGTTCCTGCATTTATCTCGAAACCAACGGAGACGTTGGTAAATACCATGAGTGAGACAGTACACCTAGTCTAAATGACTTACGCTCTATACTGACTGTTAAAGTTCTCAAGTAGCTTTGCTGAGTGACAAGTATAGTCTATATGACCGCCCGCAGGCCATAACATGTGTTAAGACCGAGTATTTCACTTGAGGTCGCTGATGACTTGGCCGCTCAGAATCGTAACTATAGCCATCTCAGCAAACTGCCAACAGTGTACAATGTGGAAGTTTCTTGTACGTTGGTAATATATCTCCTCGTGCTCTAATGGTAAACGTCGCACAGTGCAGTCGGTCGAACGAGGGTTCAAAGTGCATTTCGCTTGTCTTCTAAACGTATCAGTCTGAAGTAAACGCAAAGGTAGGTCATTTTACTTTCTAACCCATCAGCAATAGCACATTCTTGTAAAGACATTTCTGCGAAAGAGCTTCTGTCTCTGTCTTTCTATAACAAAACTTCTCTTGATGCAAGGGACGCCGACCACAGGCCGCTAGTCACCTAACGATAGCGATCGTCCGCTCAGTTAATCGTGATGCATTGCACATTGTGCCTTATCTACAGCCCAAGCAGCTGTATTCGCTTTGACAAGCCGAAATGTCAGGAAAATTTTTTGTGTTTTACGTATTTTATAAGATAACGCAGTAGCAGACTGGGAAGGTGTTAATGAGAAGCATATCAAAATTTATCACTACAGAACGAGTTCTAGCGCGAACTGTTTTCGATAAACTGCTCGAATACAGTGCAGTCATTACAGCGCTGTGACCAATGCCCAGGCAGTATACAAGACGAAAATTGGTGAGTACTGAATCTAACAACACATAAAAATCTACTATAAAAAATTATCGATGTGTTAAGTGGACCACACCACGCCTATCTAACCCATTTTAATTTACGCAAGTATTTGACCCATTTCTGAAAAAACTCTTTGATGAAGGACCTTAATATTTTTACTGTATGTTACATGATGCTAATACAGTCAACTGTACTAAAATCTACTTTATCCATTTTATAGTTTTTAAGACATACTTTTTTAAATTTATTAACAAAAAATATTTAATTTTTTCAGCAGAAAATATTTTTTTGGGAACTTCCTAATTGGGGAATATTAATGAATGTAGTACCAGAGGTGGCCTTTTATGTTATGCAGAGTCTCTGAAAATTTCATTCATTTATCTACGATAGTTCCTGATATACTGGGGCATATGTACTGAAAATTTTAGTTTGCGGGAAATTGACTTAAAAGAAAAAAAACTTTTGAAATTTGTTACTTACAGTAAATTAAAACTGATCTGCTGCATATGATGGCCCTTCTTTGCCCTCTAGCAGGTCTTCCAGCTTCTTTTTCATCTTGCTGGATGTTTGTCTTGCTTTCTTGGCCGTATTAAATGCAGACCTCTCTGCATCGTCTATCCTCATTTTATCGCAGTGTTGCTGGCCAGTGATCATATTTTCACCAGGATTAAATCCCAGCTTTTTCAGTACCCGACAGTTTCCAATATTACCACAATTTAATGCAATAACATCATGAACTCCTAGTATCATTGTATGCATGCCTACAAATACAGTTTTAGGAAGGCTGTTCAAAATTATGCTGTTGAAACATTCATTTGGGTTCTGTGTCTGCCCATGCAGACATTTCCTTAGAAGGTCAGGATGAGCCAAGTCTCTGAAAATAGGTTTAATTGCTGTAATAACAGCAGCAGGAAGAGAATATTGTTGAGAATAAGATTCTCCAGTTGCCTGAGCCCTATCGTACTTGCACCACGAATTTTCTCCTGATGGACACAATCCATGACGTGGCTTATCATCAGTAGAGGGCTGAAGGAAGAATATGGCCCAAACATCTCTCTTCACTGCCTCCAGATTTTCTTTAGTTCTGCTAATTGCCTGCCCATAGTATACTTGCAAGTTTTCTGTTTCAGTTTTAGTTATCCGACCCTGTCCAGTGAACAATTTTCCATCTTCTAATTTTTTTCGTCTCATATCAACAGTTAGTTTTCTTAGCCTTGTTCCCAAACGTTTTTGAACATGGCCTACACATACTGTTTTGCTCATAATGGCATCTCCAAATGGCATGGAGATGGCAGTGGGTGGGTTGACAGTGGGTGACAGAAAAGTGGGCGTGGCACATAAACACACGTGGTAGGAAAATGCTCTTTAAATTTTTTCCAGCAAAATCCTTTTCAGAGTACTTAAATAAAACCTTAATCTTTCCAAATATGATGAAAACCGAAAATCGATATTTTTCGACCTGAACCACGGTATGGACCCCTAAGGTTTCTCGTAGCGTGTTGTCTTGAAGGACGCTTTGATTGCATTTATTAGCAGACATTTTCATTTTAATTTCAATTCTAGCAGTGTTCTCACAGTTACATATCCAGTGATGAACTGAAGTCCCCCGCCACAGTGAAAACGATGTCGTTGCCACCCAGTGGTGCATGGTAGAGACCCTTGGAAAAATGCATACATATTATAAATGGAATGTGCTCCACCACGTTTTCCGTTTGTACGTCAAAGCTAATTTCAGAAACTACAGTACAGAGTTTGACACTGTTTTCACTACACTGCTAAATACATTGATTCACGAGTAATATTTGTAGGCGCAGGAGAAGGCCGTGAGGCTGTGCGACGGTAGCGGCGGGCCGGCGTCATTTACCACTACCGTGAGGTAGGAGCAAGCTATCGCCTGCTTACTAAGCTACCGCCTGCTTCCTAAATGACCTGCGATGCAGGACGTCGGGTGGGTCGCGCGTTAGGCTGACTTCACAGTAGCGCCGACAACGCTCGTCACACACCGTCGCCAGAGGGTGTTGAATAACACCGGACGACAGCTTGGCCACGGTGCGTCCGATCTCATTCGTCAGTTTTTGGCGGGGTCGACGAGGTTACGTTAGAATCTATTCAGTGTATGGAAGTACGTTAGATTTTAACCTATTAGGGTCTGATGGATGGCACGACGCCTGTGTGTTTGGAGACGACTGCTGCAATGCGGCGTTTGCTATTTATAATTTTCCGAATGAGCTATATCTGTCTCACAAAGAACGTATCGATACTGTACACTCTGTCTTCAGTTACTAAAATTACCAGACAAGTTTTACAAAATACCCATGTATTACGAAAATATTTAGTTTCAATGATACAGCGTGCTAAGGATCTCTGCGAAACGCGCTCTTCAGAGTACGGTCTGTTATGCTATACTGGCGACATCGGCATATGAAGGTTTTGCCATTGAAGTTATGAGCACAAGGTTAATTTACATGGTGAAAGCTGATGTTTCTATTATATTTGAATCGATAAAATCTGTGTGTGAGTGAGCAAGTATTATTTAGTTAATGAAATGTAAATTTGTGGATTCACAGTATCTCACTTTATTAAAAAAACGGTGAATATTAATGCAGTATTGGCAGTTGGCATAATCAGATTCTAGTTCTATAAACTTCAATGCTCTTTGAACACTTCCCCAGTGGACCTTAGAAGGAACGAACAAGTGGAGGCAGTATTATTTCAGACTGAGTGCAGTTTTTAATATAGAAAATCAACTATATTACAGTGTCTCTTAGGACACTTGCACGAAGCGTAGCACCAAAATTCAGTATGGAATAAATTAAAAATTTCGTTGTATCCGGAATGCAAGAGTGAAAACATTTGCTTTAAAATAAGAATTTAGGGCATCGTAAATAGCACCCAACACAGCATACAAAACATTCAAACTGTACTTTACAAAATGCGATGTAGGCCAAACCATTGGAAATACGTACGTTCTAGGTCTACTTGAGCCAAAATTGCATTGTTAATGTGAGTACTGGGTTCTTTAATGGAGGTCACCCATACAAACACTCGAGATCTGTTTCGCTGAATTGAAGTTGTCAGTTAACATTCAATGACTGTTATTCAGCATACGTGTAAACGACAAACACAGAGTCTGGAAAAGATAATCTGAACACCTAAATCAATGCAAAGTGGAAGTACACGCGTGCAGCACATTTGCAAACCACCTCAGGGAACAGAATAACCAGCCTACTGGCATAAAACCACCAGTAAGCAGTAACAATAATTTGTAGATAGCTAATGTCCACCTACCACAGCCCAAAAATGACAGCCGCAGTAACGTTAATCATAAGGTACACCATCCGTATCACTTCAACTATTTTTCAAGGTTATAATATACACCTAAAATTTCCGATAAAGATTTTGTCTACTTGTGGGTTCCAATAAACCTGTGGTTTCAGTTCATAGATTCCGAACTACACTCCTGGAAATTGAAATAAGAACACCGTGAATTTATTGTCCCAGGAAGGGGAAACTTTATTGACACATTCCTGGGGTCAGATACATCACATGATCACACTGACAGAACTACAGGCACATAGACACAGGCAACAGAGCATGCACAATGTCGGCACTAGTACAGTGTATATCCACCTTTCGCAGCAATGCAGGCTGCTATTCTCCCATGGAGACGATCGTAGAGATGCTGGATGTAGTCCTGTGGAACGGCTTGCCATGCCATTTCCACCTGGCGCCTCAGTTGGACCAGCGTTCGTGCTGGACGTGCAGACCGCGTGAGACGACGCTTCATCCAGTCCTAAACATACTCAATGGGGGACAGATCCGGAGATCTTGCTGGCCAGGGTAGTTGACTTACACCTTCTAGAGCACGTTGGGTGGCACGGGATACATGCGGACGTGCATTGTCCTCTTGGAACAGCAAGTTCCCTTGCCGGTCTAGGAATGGTGGAACGATGGGTTCGATGACGGTTTGGATGTACCGTGCACTATTCAGTGTCCCCTCGACGATCACCAGTGGTGTACGGCCAGTGTAGGAGATCGCTTCCCACACCATGATGCCGGGTGTTGGCCCTGTGTGCCTCGGTCGTATGCAGTCCTGATTGTGGCGCTCACCTGCACGGCGCCAAACACGCATACGACCATCATTGGCACCAAGGCAGAAGCGACTCTCATCGCTGAAGACGACACGTCTCCATTCGTCCCTCCATTCACGCCTGTCGCGACACCACTGGAGGCGGGCTGCACGATGTTGGGGCGTGAGCGGAAGACGGCCGAACGGTGTGCGGGACTGTAGCCCAGCTTCATGGAGACGGTTGCGAATGGTCCTCGCCGATACCCCAGGAGCAACAGTGTCCCTAATTTGCTGGGAAGTGGCGGTGCGGTCCCCTACGGCACTGCGTAGGATCCTACGGTCTTGGCGTGCATCCGTGCGTCGCTGCGGTCCGGTCCCAGGTCGACGGGCACGTGCACCTTCCGCCGACCACTGGTGACAACATCGATGTACTGTGGAGACCTCACGCCCCACGTGTTGAGCAATTCGGCGGTACGTCCACCCGCCCTCCCGCATGCCCACTATACGCCCTCGCTCAAAGTCCGTCAACTGCACATACGGTTCACGTCCACGCTGTCGCGGCATGCTACCAGTGTTAAAGACTGCGATGGAGCTCCGTATGCCACGGCAAACTGGCTGACACTGACGGCGGCGGTGCACAAATGCTGCGCAGCTAGCGCCATTCGACGGCCAACACCGCAGTTCCTGGTGTGTCCGCTGTGCCGTGCGTGTGATCATTGCTTGTACAGCCCTCTCGCAGTGTCCGGAGCAAGTATGGTGGGTCTGACACACCGGTGTCAATGTGTTCTTTTTTCCATTTCCAGGAGTGTACATCCCGATTATGTTGTTCAGCCTGAGGACGGTACAAACTACTTGATCGACTAAACTTGTCAGTTTTTCACAGTCCTTGTTTCGTGTCGTGTCGGCTATTATGACAAAAAAAAAATTAGAATTTCGCCGATTGCCGTCCAAAATCTGTACGTTCGGGCGATAAGGTCGGCTACATTGTCACCGTGCACGTATTGGCTTACTTATTTTAAAAGATTGCCCGTCTTCGGACAGTGTCAGTCGTCGGTAGATCCCACCGAATTCGGTGTCACTGCGACCCCAGCGTTACTAGTGCTGCACTGCATTTGGGCTCGAGCTGAACTGGCGCTGCAGTCACGGCGGCTGAACAGTGCGGTAGCTCGTAACTGTCACCACTGCCTTAGATGTCACTCCAGATGCGAATTAAATATCGAACAGATAACATTTCGGCCTCCGGAGAAACTTCCCGGCATCTGCATCTTGAATGATTTCAGTTACATGAAAGTAAAGATATTCGGTTACCTTATGTAACTATCGAAATTTTAATTATACTCGTAACTCTGTACATTGGTCCATAAACAAATTACCGTTATGACAGACAAGTTTTCCAGCCACAGATACGTATTGCTGCCCATGTTGAGCTTCTGCGTGTTGTTATATATACGTAAATTGGAGATATCAACCAAAGTTTGTGTTTGCACCTCCAGGTTAATCTCTGGACTTTCTGATGGTATTTCGGTACGGTTTTTACTAAAAGATAGACCGGTTCATGAGAATGATTTGTGGACACAATTTATAAACAAATCCTGCAAACTGGCTGAACCATGATGAATTACGAAATTAGAATTATACACTCCTGGAAATGGAAAACAGAACACATTGACACCGGTGTGTCAGACCCACCATACTTGCTCCGGACACTGCGAGAGGGCTCTACAAGCAATGATCACACGCACGGCACAGCGGACACACCAGGAACCGCGGTGTTGGCCGTCGAATGGCGCTAGCTGCGCAGCATTTGTGCACCGCCGCCGTCAGTGTCAGCCAGTTTGCCGTGGCATACGGAGCTCCATCGCAGTCTTTAACACTGGTAGCATGTCGCGACAGCGTGGACGTGAACCGTATGTGCAGTTGACGGACTTTGAGCGAGGGCGTATAGTGGGCATGCGGGAGGCCGGGTGGACGTACCGCCGAATTGCTCAACACGTGGGGCGTGAGGTCTCCACAGTACATCGATGTTGTCGCCAGCAAATTAGGGACACTGTTGCTCCTGGGGTATCGGCGAGGACCATTCGCAACCGTCTCCATGAAGCTGGGCTACGGTCCCGCACACCGTTAGGCCGTCTTCCGCTCACGCCCCAACATCGTGCAGCCCGCCTCCAGTGGTGTCGCGACAGGCGTGAATGGAGGGACGAATGGAGACGTGTCGTCTTCAGCGATGAGAGTCGCTTCTGCCTTGGTGCCAATGATGGTCGTATGCGTGTTTGGCGACGTGCAGGTGAGCGCCACAATCAGGACTGCATACGACCGAGGCACACAGGGCCAACACCCGGCATCATGGTGTGGGGAGCGATCTCCTACACTGGCCGTACACCACTAGTGATCGTCGAGGGGACACTGAATAGTGCACGGTACATCCAAACCGTCATCGAACCCATCGTTCTACCATTCCTAGACCGGCAAGGGAACTTGCTGTTCCAAGAGGACAATGCACGTCCGCATGTATCCCGTGCCACCCAACGTGCTCTAGAAGGTGTAAGTCAACTACCCTGGCCAGCAAGATCTCCGGATCTGTCCCCCATTGAGCATGTTTGGGACTGGATGAAGCGTCGTCTCACGAGGTCTGCACGTCCAGCACGAACGCTGGTCCAACTGAGGCGCCAGGTGGAAATGGCATGGCAAGCCGTTCCACAGGACTACATCCAGCATCTCTACGATCGTCTCCATGGGAGAATAGCAGCCTGCATTGCTGCGAAAGGTGGATATACACTGTACTAGTGCCGACATTGTGCATGCTCTGTTGCCTGTGTCTATGTGCCTGTGGTTCTGTCAGTGTGATCATGTGATGTATCTGACTCCAGGAATGTGTCAATAAAGTTTCCCCTTCCTGGGACAATGAATTCACGGTGTTCTTATTTCAATTTCCAGAAGTGTATATTAATACCTTCTGCTGCTGACGGGCGTTGATATATATCAACGGAGACAGCCACCGAGGGCACAGAGGACAGTGCGATTGCACGGACTATTTCGCGCACGACTCTCGCGAGAACCCCATTCTCACCTTACATGTCCACACACTACATTCGTAGTGTCCCACCCTAACACACTCATTACTCGTGAAAGACATTCTTACCAAGTCCCGTAAGAGCTCAGGGAATATTTGTGCATCCATACAGAAGAAGAAGGTCTTGGCCGATATTGCCAGAATTATATACGTATATGGATATGGTGTCTGTTCTTTCGGACATGTAAGAATGTCTTCCACGAGTGACGAGTGTTTCGGGCACAGACACTACGAAGGTAGTGTGTGGACAAATAAGATGAGAATGTGGGTCTTGCGAGATGCGAGAAGCGTGCGCAAGATCGTTCCTGCAGTCGCACTATCCTCTGTGCCTTCGGTGGCTAAGATGGATAGAGCGTCTGCTATATAAGCAGAGATCCCGGGTACGAGTCCCGATCGGAGCACACATTTTCACCTGTCCCCGTTGATATATATCAACGCCCGTCAGCAGGTGAAGGTATTAATGTATAATTCTAATTTTGTTCTTTCGGTCATGTCCCAAAGAACAGACACCATATCCATATAAGTGTGATGAATTACAGTCCCCGGCCATTGTGAAAGCGATACCATTGCCATCTGGAACTTCTCACAAGGGAACCTCCCCATCGCACCCCCCTCAAATTTACTTATAAGTTGGCACAGTGGATAGGCCTTGAAAACCTGAACACAGATCAATCGAGAAAACAGGAAGAAGTTGTGTAGAAATATGAAAAAAAGAAGCAAAACATACAAACTGAGTAGTCCATGTGCAACATATATAACATTAAGGATAGTTTGAGCACAGGAGTGCTACGGTCCCGTGGTTAGCGTGAGCAGCTGCGGGACGGAAGGTCCTAGGTTCAACACTTCCCTCGAGTGAAAAATTTACGTTTTTGTTTTCGCAAAGTTATGATCTGTCCGTTCGTTCATTGACGTCTCTGTTCACTGTAATAAGTTTAGTGTCTGTGTTTTGCGAGCGCACCGCAAAACCTTGCGATTAGTAGACGAAAGGACGTGCCTCTCCAATGGGAACCGAAAACATTTGATCGCAAGGTCATAGGTCAACCGATTCCTCCACAGGAAAACACGTCTGATATATTCTATACGACACTGGTGACAGCATGTGCGTCACATGACAGGAATATGTTGTCGGCCCACCTAACTTGTACACTTGGCGAATGGGTAAAAAGATTCTTCTACCTTGCCCGGTTTAGGTTCTCTTGTGGATGTGATAATCACTCCCAAAAAAGTGATGGAAAACATAACGTGTTTTTCACGTAAACTACAACAAATTAATGCAACAGTATCACAGTCGCACAGTTTTCCCTGTGCTCTGTCAAAACATATGTTTTTAACGTTTTCAAATTTTTCAGTGTGTAGATCGTCAAATCCTGCATATGTCCAAGCAAATCTGAACATGTCCTGGAATTTCGGAGAGCGAAGCTGATTATATGTGAGTGCCTGGACTTTAATAATTGTCTTAAAATAAAAAATTAAATTTTTCACTCGAGGGAAGACTTGAACCAAGGACCTCTCGTTCCGCAGCTGCTCACGCTAACCACGGGACCAGGCGCTCCTGGGTTCACATGATGTTGATGTTGCCTATCTTGCACATGGACTACTCAGTTTGTATATTTTGCTTATTTTTTTATAGTTCGACACAACTTCTTCATGTTTTCTCGATTGATCTGTGTTCAGTTTTTCAAGGCCTATCCACTGTGCCAACTTATAAGTAAATCTGAGGGGGGTGCGATGGGGAGGTTCCCTTGTCAGAAGCATCCATACACAAGTCGCCTGAATGCAGCCTGAGGCCAATGTGGGCTATTGCTACCGGTAAACAACCTACAGTGCAGCACGTATCAGATATTACACTGATCAGAACAGACATTTTCGTATAGATTTAATGTTTAGGGGGTGTGAAAGGAAAAGAGAGATAGCATCATACAGAAAATGTAGCTCACGTCAAACTGGCACTGGACTCGGCCCAAGCTCACAGCTCCCATCGTTACCATCAGCCTTCACTCCAAACTCCAAGTAAACGTGGAACAGGCAATATTCAGACTTCTGAGAAACTCTCCTTGTGATCACTACTGTGTCCTTTAAGTTATTTGAAAATGATTATATTTAGCTACCTAAAGCTGTTCTCAGAATATTAACCAGGAATATATGCAATGGCCTGTAAACAAAATTACTGCTGTACCAATTAAGTCATCCAGCTGTAGATACTTAGAGCTACCCTACTAAGATAGAAGGGTCACTACTGTAAAGTAACAACTTTGCTCTGAAGATCTAAAATTTCTAAATTATATGTTGATACCATCCTATTTACCATGGACCTTGCAGTTGGTGGGGAGGCTTGCGTGCCTCAGCGATACAGATAGCCACACCGCAGGTGCAAAGAAAACGGAGTGGTATCTGTCGAGAGGCCAGACAAACATGTGGTTCCTGAGGAGGGGCAGCAGCCTTTACAGTAGTTGCAGGGGCAACAGTCTAGATAATTGACTGACCTGGCCTTGTAACATTAACCAAAACGGCCTTGCTGTGCTGATACTGCGAACGGTTGAAAGCAAATGGAAACTACAGCCGTAATTTTCCCCGAGTGTATGCAGCTTTACTGTACGGTTAAGTCATGATGCCGTCCTCTTGTGTAAAACAGTCTCGAGACAAAATAGTCTTACATTCGGATCTCCGGGCGGGGACTACTCAGGAGGACGTCGTTATCTGGAGAAAGAAAACTGCCGTTCTGCGGATTGGAGCGTGGAATGTCAGATAGGTTAGAAAATTTAAAAAGGGAAATGGATAGGCTAAACGCAGATATAGTGGGAATTAGTGAAATTCGATGGCAGGAGGAACGGACTTCTGATTATAAATACAAAATCAAATAGGGTTAATACAGGGGTAGGTTTAATAACGAATAAAAAAATAGAAGCGCGGATAAGCTACTACGTACAGCATAGTGAACGCATTATTGTAGCCACACGAAGCCTACGCCTACTACAGTAGTACAAGTTTATATCCCAACCATCTCCGCATATGATGAAGAAATTGAAGAAATGTATGATGCAGTAAAAGAAAATATTGAGGTAGTGAAGGGAGACGAAAATTTAATGGGGGATTGGAATTCGATAGGAAAAGGAAGACAAGGAAAAGTAATAGGTGAATATGGAATGAGGGTAAGAAATGGAAGAGGAAGCCAGCTGGTAGGATTTAGCGCAAAACATAACTTAATCATAGCTAACACTTGGTTTAAAATCATGAAAGATCGTATGCGTTGAAGAGGCCTGGAGACACTAGGAAGGTTTCAGATAGATTATACAATGGTAAAACAGCGATTTAGGAACCAGGTTTTAAATGTAAGACATTTCCAGGGGCAGATGTGGTCTCTGACTACAATCTATTGGTTATGAACTATAGATTAAAACTGAAGAAACAGCAAAAAGGCGGGAATTTAAGGAGATGGGACGTGGATACAGTGAAAAAACCAGAGATTGTAGAGAGTTTCAGAGAGACCATCATGGAACGATTGAAAAGAATTGATGAAAGAAGTGCAGTAGAAGAAGAATGGGTGGCTTAGAGAGATGAAATAGTGAATGCAGCAGAGGATCAGGTAGGTAAAAAGACGAGGGGTAGTACAAATCCTTGGGTAACAGAAGAGATAATGAATTTAATTGATGAAAGGAGAAAATATAAAAATGCAGCAAATGAAACAGGTAAAAAGGAATACAAACGTCTCAAAAATGAAGTCGACAGGTGGTGAAAAGTGGCTAAGCAAGGATGGCCGGAGGGAAAAAGTAAGGATGTAGAGGCATATATCACTTGGGGTAAGACAAACACTGCCTACAGGAAAATTGAAGAGACCTTTGGAGAAAAAATAACCACCTATATGAATATCAAGAGCTCAGATGGAAAACCAGTTCTAAGCAAAGAGGGTAAAGACGAAAGGAGGGAGGAATATACTGAGGGTCTATACAAGAGAGACGTACTTGAGTGCAATATTATGTAAATGGAAGAGGAAGTAAATGAAAATGGAATGGGAGATATGACACAGCGTGAAGATTTTGGCAGAGCACTGAAAGATCGAAGTCGAAACAAGGTTCCAGGTGCAGACAGCATTCCATTACAACTACTGACAGCCTTGGGAGAGCCAGTCTGACAAAACTCTACCATCTGGTGAGCAAGATGTATGAGATAGGCAAAATATCCTCAGACTTACAGAAGAATATAATAATTCCATCCCGAAAGAAAGCAGGTGTTGACAGATGCAAAAATTGCCAAACTATCAGTTTAATAAATCATGGCTGCAAAATACTAACATGAATTCCTTACAGATCAATGGAAAAGCTGGTAGAAGACGACCTCGAAGAAGTACAGTTTGGATTCCGTAGAAATGTTGGCACACGCGAGGCGGTACTGACCCTACGACTTATCTCAGAAGATAGGTTAAGAAAAGGCAAACCTACGTTTCTAGTTTTTGTTGACTTCGAGAAGGATTTCGACAATGTTGACTGGAATACTCTCTTTCAAATTTGGAAGGTGGCAGGCGTCAAATACAGGGCGCGAAAGGCTATTTATAATTTGTACAGAAACCGGATGGCAGTAATAAGAGTCGAGGGGCATGAAAGGGATCCGTGGTTGGGAAGGCAGTGAGACAGAGTTGTAGCCTATCCCTAATGTCATTCCATCTGTATAACGAGCAAGCAGGAAAGAAAACAAAATTAATGGAGTAGGAATTAAAATCCATGGAGAAGAAATAAAAACTGTGAGGTTTGCCGGTGGCATTGTAATTCTGTCAGAGACAGCAAAGTACTTGGAAGATCAGTTGAACGCAACGGACGGTGTCTTGAAAGGAGGATATAAGAGGAACATCAATAAAATTAGAACGACGATATTGGAATGTAGTCGAATTAAATCAGGTGATGCTGAGGGAATTAGATTAGGAAATGAGACACAAAGTAATAGGTGATTTTTGTTATTTGGGGAAAAAAATTTCTAATGATGGTCGAAGTAGAGAGGATATAAAATGTAGACTGGCAACGGCAAGAAAAGCGTTTCTGAAGAAGAGAAATTTGTTAACATCAATCAATGGCTCTGAGCACTATGGGACTCAACTGCTGAGGTCATTAGTCCCCTAGAACTTAGAAATAGTTAAACCTAACTAACCTAAGGACATCACAAACATCCATGCCCGAGGCAGGATTCGAACCTGCGACCGTAGCGGTCTTGCGGTTCCAGACTGCAGCGCCTTTAACTGCACGGCCACTTCGGCCGGCTTGTTAACATCGTTTATAGATTTAAGTGTCAGGAAGTCGTTTCTGAAAGTATTTATATGGAGTGTAGCCACGTACGGAAGTGAAACGTGGACGATAAATAGTTTAGGCAAGAAGAGAATAGAAGCTTTCGAAATGTGGAGCTACAAAAGAATGCTGAAGATTAGATGGGTAGGTCACGTAACTAATGAGGAGGTACTAAATAGAATTAGGGAGAAGAGAAATTTGTTGCTCAACTTGCCTAGAAGGGATCGGTTGGTAGGACATGTTCTGAGGCATCAGGGGATCATCAATTTAGTATTTGAGGGAGGCGTGGAGGGTAAAAATCGATGAGGGATACCAAGGGATGAATACACTAAAAAGATTCAGAAGGATGTAGGTTGCAGTAGTTACTCAGAAATGAAGAAGTTTGCACAAGATAGAGTAGCATGGAGAGCTGCATCAAATAGTTCAAATGGTTCAAATGGCTCTGAGCACCATGGGACATAACATCTGAGGTCAATCAGACCCTTAGAACTTAGAACTACGTAAACCTAACTAACCTAAGGACATCACACGCATCCATGCCCGAGGCAGGATTCGAACCTGCGACCGTAGCGGTTGCGCGGTTCCAGACTGAAGTGCCTAGAACCGCTCGGCCACTGCGGCCGGTGCATCCAAAGTCTCTGGACTGAAGACCACAACAACAACAACATGCTGATACCTCTTACTCACAAGCATATCACTTTAAAAGGTTGTTTCTGGCACAAAAATCTTCATCTGATGTATGTTCGTAAGGCAATTAATGTGTTAATTTCACTATTTTACTTAAATCTATTAATGAAAATATAGGCCTGTAGTGGTAATTGGCATCGTGTAACCAAAACGATGCCCACTAAGATCATCATAGTCATTTTATAAATTTAATTGTTTTTTTTCGTGCTGCAGTATATTTTATTTGCTCCAGACATGTTTTGCGATTAGCATTAAGGCATCTTCATTGGATTTAATCTGGAATAATAGTTTTGTTCTCATCTGCAGTTTCAACGTAAATGATATCATGCTCACCGGACAAAAAATTTAGTCACGCCAGTGCACACGCACAGACGAATTGTTAAACTTTTAGAAATGGCGTAGCTACCGATATTAGTATTTCCACAGTTACGTGCTCAACCGCGCGCGTGCTGCCTCTACGTGAGCATAAGGCAGTACTGCTAACTGAGGCATTTTTCAGGCGCACATTGTACGTAAACTTAGGTAATGAAGTATCAGAATGACAAAAAAGAAAAATGGTGTTTGGCCGTGCCTCTAGCCATAAGGTGCGTGTAGCTGCTGGATTTGTTGGTGTTTCGTGGTGGAGTGTTCAACGTGCATATCACCAGCGGCGTAACACGCGTGGCTGCGAAATACGGGTCCCAACTGTGGTGGGGAAAAGAACCCAAGACGGACAGGAGAGCGTATCACGGCTTGTGATTCAAAAACAGCTTCCAAAGTACGACAGGAAATGCTGTATGTAAGTTAGTGAGAGAACATTGCGAAGGGAACTGCGTGCAATGAACAATTGGAGTCGGTCACCTCGCAAGAGACCATTGCTCAGACAGGCACATAGAGACGACAGCACCAAAGTTCATCGGGCTGAAAGAATATGTGACTGCTTTTCTGAATACTCCCCCATCATATTACATTGCGAATGGCCTGCGAAATCACCTAACCTGAATCCCACAGAAAATCTGTGAGATATGTTGGAACAGATGGCGAAACGCCGACATTAGCATTCCCGCAGTTTAGTGGAACCACGCGATCAAATCGTCAGCGAGTGGCTCAAACTGCATGTGACATACCTGCACGGCTTTGCGCACTCACTTCCTAACCGAATCGAGGCGGTTACCAAGTCCAGTGGCGGAATCACACGGTTAAATGATTCTTGTAATTATTGCTCTGGGGCTGACTAACTTTTGTCCAATGAGCTCACTACTAACAGTGTTATTCCTTTTTCCGACCGTTTTATACAACGAATACTTATCCTTGCTGCGGTTGATGATAGCGCAAACAATCACAGTGTATCAAGTGATACAGATCAGTATAACGAAGTATTGTGTCACTAAAAATTACACATTATGTCGCAAACCTCAGTCTCTGCAGACGTAAAAAGGTAGCAGACGCAGAAACTGTTTTAAAGTCGTAACTAGGAGCTGTTGGCCAGAACCAGCCGGAGCGTTGCGACATCGGTTGAACGAGTATGTCCTTGTATCCGCCCACCGACCGACAGGGAGTCACGCATTGCGTGCGTGACTGCAGCCATGCCGGACAGAAAGAAACGTCAAAGTAGGTATTCCAAAATGTTTCCTAATATTGTATGTTCCAAGAGAGTTACCTCTGTGATCAATATAAATCCTTTTTACTAACAAAGGAAATCCCAAACATCCGTGCTATTTGAAAAGTATTTTATTTTATTTTGACCCCACAGTTTCGCCAATTCAATATTCCTGCGTCAGACCCCATAAGCACCTCATGATACAGGTTTTCAAATGTGTCGATATTGTGTCTGTATCATAAGCTGTATATGGGGCCTGAAGATGGCTTACTTAATTGCCGAAAATGGCTGTGAAAATAAATATAATAACTTCTCAAATTGCACGGCTGTTTGGCGATTTTCCTTTGTTAAGTATAAGAACAGCTGCTAAGGGTCCTATTCCGACCAAGGGAGAACAGGTCTTTAGTAGTATGTAGACTCAATCCCTTTGTCGCTCGACGCACAGTCTCGGACGTTGAACGGTGTCAGCCTTCGGATGGCGCAGTTGCTGGCAAGGAAGATTCTGAGGAATAGTTAACCGACTTAAGTCGACACGCGTTCAGGGTTAAATAACAAGGACTTAGCCTTGAAGTAGTTCCTGAAGTAGAGTTCAATTATTTTGATTCATTCTGACTGATTTCTATCCCGTCTCCTAGAGAATGACTCCGAGTTCTGTGCTCTGAAATGCTTCGAACTCGTAGACGAGCCACTGTCGGAGTACCACAAGCAGTCTATTTGTATCGACTGACGGAAGATCACCTGTCTTCAGTACAGCGTCTTTCTACCTCCCTCTCGGGACACAGCTCTTCTTTACGTGCCACTGTCATTACCTTCCTTTCCTGTTCCAGTCGCGCATGTTTCGCGGGAAGAACGACTGCCGGAAAGCCTCCATGCGCACTCGAATCTATCTAATTTTAAATTCGTGATCTCCTCGGGAGGTATAAGTAGGGGGAAGCAACATATTCGATACCTTATCGAAAAACACACCCCCTCGAAACCTGGACAGCAAGCTACAACGCGATGCAGAGCGCCTTTCTTGCAGAGTCTGCCACTTGAGCTTGCCAAATAGCTCCATAACGCTACCACACTTACCAAATAACCCTGTGGCGAAACGCGCCGCTCTTCTTTGGATCTTATCTATCTCCTCCGACAATCCGACCTGGTACGGATCCCACACTGATGAGCAATACTCAAGCATAGGTCGAACGAGTGTTTTGTAGGCCACCTCCTTTGTTGATGGACTACATTTTCTAAGGACTCTCCCAATGAATCTCAACCTGGCACGCACCTTACCAACAATTAATTTTATATGATCATTCCACTTCAAATCGTTCCGCACGCATACTCCCAGATATTTTACAGAAGTAACTGCTACCAGTGTTTGTTCCGCTATCATATGATCATACAATGAAGGCTCCTTCTTTCTATGTATTCGAAATACATTACATCTGTCTATGTTAAGGGTCAGTTGCCACTACCTGCACCAAGTGCCTATCCGCTGCAGATATTCCTGCATTTCGCTACAATTTTCTAATGCTGCGACCTCTCTGTATACTACAGCATCATTCGCGAAAAGCCGCATGGAACTTCCGACACTATCTACTGGGTCATTTATATATATTGTGAAAAGCAATGTTCCCATAACACTCCCCTGTGGCACACCAGAGTTTACTTTAACGTCTGTAGACATCTCTCCATTGAGAACAACATGCTGTGTTCTGTTTGCTACAAACTCTTCAATCCAGTCACACAGCTGGTCTGATTTTCCGTAGGCTCTTACTTTGTTTATCAGGCGACAATGAGGAACTGTATCGAACGCCTTCCGGAAGTCAAGGAAAATGGCATCTACCTGGGAGCCTGTATCTAATATTTTCTGGGTCTCATGAACAAATAAAGCGAGTTGGGTCTCACGCGATCGCTGTTTCCGGAATCCATTTTGATTCCTACAGAGTAGATTCTGGGTTTCCAGAAATGACATGATACGCGAGCAAATAACATGTTCTAAATTCTACAACAGATCGATGTCAGAGATAGAGGCCTATAGATTTGCGCATCTGCTCGATGACCCTTCATGAAAACTGGAACTACCTATGCTCTTTTCCAATCATTTGGAACCTTCCGTTCCTCTAGAGACTTGCGGTACACGGCTGTTAGAAGGGGGGCAAGTTCTTTCACGTACTCTGTGTAGAATCGAGCTGGTATCCCGTCAGGTCGTGTGGACTTTCCTCTGCTTAGTGATTTCAGTTGGTTTTCTATTCCTTAGAGACTTAGTTCGATGTCAGCCATTTTTTCGTTCGTGCGAAGATTTAGAGAAGGAACTGCAGTGCGGTCTTCCTCTGTTTCAATGCCATTATCATCCTGGAGTGTCTGGATATGCTGTTTCGATCCACTTACTGATTTGACGTAAGACCAGAACTTCCTTGGATTTTCTGTCAAGTCGGTACATAGAATTTTACTTTCGAATTCACTGAACGCTTCACGCATAGCCCTCCTTACGCTAACTTTGACATCGTTTAGCTTCTCTTTGTCTGAGAGGTTTTGGCTGCATTTAAATTTGCAGTGAAGCTCTCTTTGCTTCCGCAGTAGTTTCCTAACTTTGTTGCTGAATCACGGTGGGTTTTTCCCGTCCCTCACAATTTTACTCGGCACGTACCTGTCTAAAACGCATCTTACGATTGCCTTGAACTTTTTCCATAAACACTCAACATTGTCAGTGTCGGAGCAGAAATTTTCGTTTTGATCTGCCTACGCGCCTCAGGGAATGAAACGAGTTTGCTGAATTCAGTGACAGGTATCCCCACAACCCCGGGATTGGAATCGACCACCTACACCGCACAGTTGTAAGTCAACGACAACTTCTATGGACGCCATGTGTAAAATTTGCCAAGGATGGGCAAAACTATAGCCGCCAGTCGTACGAGAGGCCGCTAAACGCAGCAGGACGGAGTCTGACGAAGCCAGTCCCACGTCCGTCCGGTGCGGGCGTCAGAAACAATTTCGGTGTCCAAACAAGTGCCACGCTTTTGTCCCGTGTGTCTCTGGCCAATTACCGGCTGGGGCGGGCGCCGCTTATCCGTTTGTAGGGCCAGTGGGCGCGGGCGGGGCGTGTGTTTGCCCGCTTTGTTTGCAGTGCGCCGCGCGCTGACCTGACAAGCTGCTGCGCGTGTGAACCGGAAGCAGTGACCCCACAGACGAACACAAAAATAATTTACTTTGCTTGTCAGCCGTCGTACGCAAGACGACCGTGAAGTGCCTCTCCGATACCGCTCTGAAAATTTACGAGCTGCGCCTCTTGTCGGACGTGTCCACACGTGTCGTTCGCAGCAGTACGTGACTATTCTTCACTCTGCTTACAGGAAAACAAACATTGTGGCCCGTCATAGCAGTGGTGGGCGAGGTGTGTGACAAGCGATGAGGGCTGCAGAGCGTTGGATTTTGCTTCCGATTCTGGATTTCTCCACAATAGTAAAACTTGTACCTACACCAGGATAGAATTTCTGACCAGTGTGCGTTCACAGAGTAAATTAGAGATAATGGGTGTTTAAAAAAAGTGTCGTATATTCCTAATGGAGATAGTATTGGCCAAAACTTGAAGAAACGTTCCTATGATTGTATGTTCTGAAACCATTACTTCTTGACATATGGGCCATTTTACTGGTGACGAGGAATGTTTACCATACACAGCTGAGGCAGGTTCCACAAGACATGGCAAGTTACCGCAATGCGTACGTGTGGGCAGACTCAAATACTCGAGCAGTCATGAAAGTGAAGGGTCAACATCATTACAGGATCTCCGCGACAGTAAATCACCCCAGCCTTTCGTGAAGACCCTTTCAGTAAGCAGCATACACGGTCTGGCCTGGTGGTACAAACTCCTTGTGGACCACACCTTTAGTATCGAGAAGACTTGCTCATTCTTACCTTCCTTCGTTTGCGAAACGTCTTGCTGTACTATTCGCGCTATGTCCCCGGTAATAAAGCCGACAAAAGAGTTAGCATCAGTCTGAACAAGTTCCGAAAGTTCATTCACAATCGTCACCCGAAAAACCGCGAAAACGGTGGGAACCAATTTGGCGCACACCTTTCGCATGCTGAGATCGTCCGTCATCATCGTGTGCCCAATAACCATTTAAAAGCCCAGTGTTCGTGCATTCATTCTTACTCTCAGGTCAGAGTGCAGCAAATCACGCAGACTAGTCATACTTCCGTCCGTGGGGCTAACTGACAGCTGTCCAGAGTGGGGCGGTCGGTCAACTCTTCCCGGTCTTCCCTAACCACCTTCAACCACAACGGAACTTCCGAAGAGGATAGAGTAGAATCCCCGTGGGCTTGCTGGATGAACTGATTGATGTCGCTACAACTTTTGCCAAGTTTTGCGTTAAACTTTGTTCGACTATCATCGTGCCACGGTCTCTGGGACGAGTTTCGTAGAATCTGACACAACCACTGCTCGAAGCAGACTGACCTTTGGCGCGTTGTAAAGTCAAGCAAACGCCCAGTCTAGCCCACAAGATCTAAGTTCGCTGCGACTTATAGTCACTCCAGAATAAACCCCCTGTCTGCTTCAGTCCATCGCACTATAACAGCAGAACCGCGGGACAGTTAGAAGGAATTCCTCATGAGACATATCCTGTTAATCGTATCAGTAAAGCTGATGCATGTGTATTGTCCTCAACACCTGTGCAGCATAATGATAGACACTTTCGGATGCCAAAAGTGAGGAAGATCGGAATCACGTTATGTTGAACTGCGACAAATACACAGTTGACCAATGTAAGATGGGAAAAACTTGAAAATAAAGCGAACTCCTCTGTCAAGAACCCTTAAAAATGGGATAGCACAGTATCAACACTGATTATATTACAGTGCACTACGTGCAAAAAGGTAATTAAATCTCTGACATGACATATACTGTAAACTGTAAACTTTTTTAAGTTTGAGCCTCTATTTTAACGATTCCTCGACTCTTTCTTGTTTTCAGAATGTTCTCATTAACATTTGACACATAAAGGAATAGTAATTATAAATATGTAGGATATATATGAAGGTGGTATCTGTTCCCTAAAGAACAGATACCATTGATGACCGTGCAGCTTCTCTAGAATGAAATGATAATTAAATTGACACCATAGCTGTAGAAACGCGTTGATATACATCATTGGGGACATGTTGAAAATGTGTGCCTCGACCGGTACTCGAACCCGGGATCTCCTGCTTACGTGGCAGACGCTCTATCCATCTTTTTTTTCTTTTTTTTCATTTTGTTTAGTATAGTTCGTTGCGTTTGGTCTGTGAGGACGTCACATGACGTCCGTTCAAGTTGATCGTTGATTCCTTTACTCCGTTTTTTTTTTTTTACGTAAGACAATTGGCCCTCTGACCGAACACGCCGAGCTACCGTGCCGGCTCTATCTGAGCCACCGAGGGACTTATCCCCTGCACGCTCCCCGTGAGACCCACATTCCCAATATGTCCACGCCACTACATTCGTAGTGCACCTAATAGATGTTTGCCCCTCACACTCATTAGTCGTAACAGATTAATCTACCAAGTCCCATACGAGTTGGGGCACAGCGTGTGCGTTCGCACAAGAAGGTCAAGCCATATTTTAACTATATATGAAGGTAGTATCTGTTCCCGAAAGAGCATCTACTATGCGCACTACGAATGTAGTGGTGTGGACATATTGGGAATGTGGGTCTCATGGGGAGCGTGAAAGGGATAAGTCCCTGCAGGCGCACTATCCTCTTTGCCCTCGGTGGCTCAGGTGGCGCTGGTGTTCGGTCAGAGAGCCGGTTGGCCTCTGTAATTAAAAAAACTGGTTGGAAGGATCAACAAACGAACTCGAACGGATGTCATATGACGTCCGCAATGACCCAACACAACGATTAAAAAAAATGTGGCTAGAGCCTCTGCCATGTAAGCAGAAGATCCCCGGTTCGAGTCCCGGTCGAGGCACACATTTTCAACATGTCCCCAATGATGTATATCAACGCCTGTTTGCAGTTAGGGTGTCGATTTAATTGTCATTTCATGTAGGATATGATTATTTTAGCTATGAATGATATTGTAACATTGTAACGTGAATATTTATTTGAATTTATGAACGGTCGTAACGTTTTCAGTGAAAGACCAATACCAAAAACTGGAAAAAAAGGAAAGAAATGGGGCAGTAATTAGAAAGGAATACAAATACATAAGGGCGAAGACATCTTTGAATCATTCCAAAAACTAAAAAATAATTTTTTTAGTAAAATAACATTGTTTGTATACATTCAGCAATACTGAAATTTTGTTTGAAAATTATTGGATTTTCGTAGACTGTGTCCGTGGAACTAACATCACCTTATTTCTAAATCAGACGATGAAAGCATTCCGTATCTACACTCCTGGAAATGGAAAAAAGAACACATTGACACCGGTGTGTCAGACCCACCATACTTGCTCCGGACACTGCGAGAGGGCTGTACAAGCAATGATCACACGCACGGCACAGCGGACACACCAGGAACCGCGGTGTTGGCCGTCGAATGGCGCTAGCTGCGCAGCATTTGTGCACCGCCGCCGTCAGTGTCAGCCAGTTTGCCGTGGCATACGGAGCTCCATCGCAGTCTTTAACACTGGTAGCATGCCGCGACAGCGTGGACGTGAACCGTATGTGCAGTTGACGGACTTTGAGCGAGGGCGTATAGTGGGCATGCGGGAGGCCGGGTGGACGTACCGCCGAATTGCTCAACACGTGGGGCGTGAGGTCTCCACAGTACATCGATGTTGTCGCCAGTGGTCGGCGGAAGGTGCACGTGCCCGTCGACCTGGACCGGACCGCAGCGACGCACGGATGCACGCCAAGACCGTAGGATCCTACGTAGTGCCGTAGGGGACCGCACCGCCACTTCCCAGCAAATTAGGGACACTGTTGCCCCTGGGGTATCGGCGAGGACCATTCGCAACCGTCTCCATGAAGCTGGGCTACGGTCCCGCACACCGTTAGGCCGTCTTCCGCTCACGCCCCAACATCGTGCAGCCCGCCTCCAGTGGTGTCGCGACAGGCGTGAATGGAGGGACGAATGGAGACGTGTCGTCTTCAGCGATGAGAGTCGCTTCTGCCTTGGAGCCAATGATGGTCGTATGCGTGTTTGGCGCCGTGCAGGTGAGCGCCACAATCAGGACTGCATACGACCGAGGCACACAGGGCCAACACCCGGCATCATGGTGTGGGGAGCGATCACCTACACTGGCCGTACACCACTGGTGATCGTCGAGGGGACACTGCAGAGTGCACGGTACATCCAAACCGTCATCGAACCCATCGTTCTTCCATTCCTAGACCGGCAAGGGAACTTGCTGTTCCAAGAGGACAATGCACGTCCGCATGTATCCCGTGTCACCCAACGTGCTCTAGAAGGTGTAAGTCAACTACCCTGGCCAGCAAGATCTCCGGATCTGTCCCCCATTGAGCATGTTTGGGACTGGATGAAGCGTCGTCTCACGCGGTCTGCACGTCCAGCACGAACGCTGGTCCAACTGAGGCGCCAGGTGGAAATGGCATGGCAAGCCGTTCCACAGGACTACATCCAGCATCTCTACGATCGTCTCCATGGGAGAATAGCAGCCTGCATTGCTGCGAAAGGTGGATATACACTGTACTAGTGCCGACATTGTGCATGCTCTGTTGCCTGTGTCTATGTGCCTGTGGTTCTGTCAGTGTGATCATGTGATGTATCTGACCCCAGGAATGTGTCAATAAAGTTTCCCCTTCCTGGGACAATGAATTCACGGTGTTCTTATTTCAATTTCCAGGAGTGTATTACGGTTTGTACGTCATCGGAGCTTTTGTCACTGTCATCTTTTTAGTATCGTCTCTTCGCCATTTAAAAACCACATGCCTACGTCAGTTGCAACTATTAGATATCCTCACTGAATTTCACTTTCATTTCTTTATTTTTCCTTTCGACTTACCCGAAGAGGAGGTAACGTCTCGTAGCTACCAAAGCTGAATGTTAGATCTTGCAAATCGTGTAGAGCGATTTGATATTTGCGGCCCATTTGATACTCGCGCGTCGAGATAACAGAAGACTATCGCGTTTCTGGTCGGTCACAAAATTTTTCCCGCATTTAGCCACCAGTTTTCCTTTTCAAATCTTGGCTCACGTCGTCTCGAGCCTGTCGAAGCAATTGGTGTTCGTTCAGTCTTCTCCTATTGCGTAAACAGTTCTATTTCTACTGGTGGTACCGCATTAGAGGAAAGACTTACCTTTGAGTTATGTCGTCGTTGCATCAGTGACACACTTCATTTGGTCGGGTGTATGGCATGATAATAATAAACAGTGACCGTGTATTGACATAGCGTAACGAGTGTAACATGTTGTGCGCTTTAATATGACCGCATATTATTTGGAATTCTAATATATTTTCATTTTATTTTACATTTGAGCACGCGCAATTACATTAGAGCAAAACACGTTTAAAGATCTAAATTTGTGCAACAGCGGTCGAAACTGCGGGATATAATTTTACAACGTTACGCAGTCTACAACACATTCTATTGAATAATGCCTATCGGTTAGCTTATTTTGTAGGTTAATAGGGCAAAACGGAGCACAAATAACCGCAAGGCACTCAGAAGCAAACCGCATAAAAAATTGGTTCAAATGGCTCTGAGCACTATGCGACTTAACTTCTGAGTTCATCAGTCGGCTAGAACTTAGAACTAATTAAACCTAACTAACCTAAGGACATCACACACATCCATGCCCAAGGCAGGATTCGAACCTGCGACCGTAGTGGCGGCAAACCGCATATTTAAACGCTGTGTATGATACTGAAATTGAGAACCTTGGTGAACTACGTATTTTGCGCTGTTTTCCTAAAGAGAGGACTTCATGAATTTAAATTTGCGGAAACTACAATAACGACACACTTCTATTCTTTTCGTTCTACAAGTACGTACTGAACCTCTCCGCTAAAAAGAGCTCTTATCTGGGAATAATTAGTCAGTGTTTATGTGTCGAAAAATCCAGAATGCGTTCGTTCGCTATCTTTTATTACCGTTTTCATGTGAAAATGTTCTCATCTACACCCTATTGCAATTATTATTGTTATTCTCGTTGATAGGAATGGAGATGATTTAGTGGTAATGAAACATTCGGACGCCTATTTAGCATAATGTGTTCGTCTTTAGAGCCAGCCTGAATGAGCGAGTGTAGCTTTTAATTTGTACCCGTCTCCGAAGGTGTAATACATCACAAAGCACTAAATCATATTCGTACCTGGGCGTCGTTCAGCTCACACGCTTATAATGAAATATCCTATTTTCTTCCAGACGATCAGTATCAATTAACTTTCTGCAGAAAAAAGTACTAATTTGCAGCATGTAATTGGAAAGCCCCCCTCCAGAGTTAATTTTGAAGTTATGGTGCTTGTGTTGGGGTAGGGGGAAGGCCAATTCCATTACAAGGAGGAAACTAATTTTGTCATTAGTAGCGCGAGCCTTTTTAGGAAAGTGTCCAGAGCGTGGCGGATTATTAATTAAGCGAGCGATTGAAAAGTCTGCTGCGGCAGCCGCGGGGCGGGGGACAGGAGGCGACGAACGCACACACACGGGGTGCTGTTAGCGCACCCCGGGGACGCACGGCGTAAGTTATGGCGTGCGAGATTAGATAGCGCCGATGGCGTGCGCCAAGGAGCACAGCGGAATGCGGCCGCAGCGCCCGAGGCGTCGCGAATCGATTATCACAGGTAACTGACACGCGGGAGCACACACTTTTATTATTTCACGGGCTCGTCGCTTCAGATGTCGACTAATGCTGTAACCATCGACGCTTAGGGACACGGAAAAAGTATCCATAATTCTTGGTAATGGCTACTGTCAACGTGATACCGATAATTTTTGGTCAAATGTTTGAGTGGAGCGAAAACCACACTCTCTGGACATAAAAGAATGGTATCTTTATCCGAATTTTAACAGCCAATCGAAGGGCGGGAAATCAAGAGATCAAATAGATCAGTGTCTGGTCTAGTTTTATAGAAAAAGGTTTAACTGCTTGAAAGTGTTCACGATAATTAAGAAAAAATGAAATGAAATGATCGTATGCCATTGTTGGCCGGGAGGCCCCATGCGGGGGAGTTCGGCCGCCGTATTGCAAGTCCTTTTTAGTTGACGCCACTTCGGCGACTTGCGAGTCAGTGATGATGAAATGATGATGAATAACACACAACACCCAGTCATCACGAAGCAGAGAAAATCCCTGACCCCGCCGGGAATCGAAACCTTGACCCCGCGCGCGGCAAGCGAGAATCCTACCGCCAAGACCACGAGAAAAACTTAGTGATTTGAGTGAAACGTTTTGTGCGAATTTTCACAGGCAATGACGTAACAAACTAACTAGTGTCAGCTCTAGTTTTGCAAAGAAAGATGTAACTGATTGAGAATAATCAGGATAATTAAGAAAAACTTTATTAGCGATTTGAGGGAAAATTATATAGTGAATATTATTTGGAGGTTCGAGTCCTCCCTCGGGCATGGGTGTGTGTGTTTGTCCTTAGGATAATGTAGGTTAAGTAGTGTGTAATCTTAGGGACTGATGACCTTAGCAGTTAAGTCGCATAACTGCACACATTTGAACATTTTTGAGCAATATTATTTGGAATTTTTACAACCAAACGAAGAGTTGGAAACGGACAAATGGGATATGAAGCTGACCAATATGAAGCCTAGTTTTGCAAAAAACAAATTACTTAATAGCTTAAAAGTACTGAGAGTAATTAAGAAAAAGTTTATTAATGATATGATGGAAAAGTTTTGGCCGAATTTTCATAGCCGAAAAAGGAGAGGAAAATGGACAAACGGCGTGTCAAACTGACCGGCGTGAGGTCTAGTTTTGCAACAAATATTTAACTTGTTGAAAGCACCGGAGCAATATCGCCTTGTTCGGTACTGCGGACAGATGATTTGTTCACTGTCTTTCTGTTCAGGAAATTAATACGTACCGTCGAATGGATATTGACTAAGTTACATCTGAAGATGAGATATGAAGTCTTTAAATCGATCAGGCAATAAAATTAACCCTGCGTCAGATGGATTCGGTCAGTCAGACATGCAAGAAAATAAACAAGTTTGCCAAATAACAGTAGATGATATTACTGACACTTTCTCCCTTCTATCGTCTTTTGGGGTATAGATGCAACGGTTAGTATGGCTGTAGATGTTTCAGCGGCATTGTTAGACTGTATTTATGACTCAGTTGTTCTTCTAAACACCTGAAAGACCCAAACTATCCGTTGGTCTAGGTGTAAGAGAAACGGTAAATATTCTTTATTTAGTTGTAATAGTGATATAGGCGCTACGTTTTGAAATTCATTATAATTTTTAAGCATGTGCTCTTCAGTTCGACTGGAATTTCACAAACGAACCACGCTAACAAACGTTTTCGATGAGTGGGTGAGGACGTTATTAGAACAGACTTTCTCGAGGAGTTCAAAAATTTGAAAGAATGTGCAAAAGGTGAAGAACATCACTTTCCAGATGATGATTCAGACAAAAACCCAGCTTTCCACACACCGATAGATCACGACAGCAGTTCGGAGCAGCTAATGACAAGGAAGAAATGGCTGGTGGAGGAAACGACTCAGAAAACGAAAATGAAGCAAATTACTATGTAGGGAAGGATGGCATAAAACGGAAGAAAAATTCTCCTTCCCACAATGTGCGAACTAGATGCTGCAATATTGTGCATAAATTTCCTGGTGTTGGTATCGTAAAACAAGCAAAAGCTGCCAGTGAATGTTATAACTTATTCTTTAGGCCAGCTATGATGTCAGAAATAACTCAATTACTAATATTTATACTGATAATGTAAAAGAAGATCTTGAGTCAGAGAAAAGTCAGAAAAAGAAATAAGATCGTTTATAGGTATATTATCTTTGTTACGACTGTGTAAGTGAGGAAGGAGAAACCCTTAAGAGTTCTGGGCTAGAGATGGTTCAGGAATAGTATTTTCGTCCTCTTATGTCCCTCATTCGCTTCACATTCCTCATGATGGTTATTCGGCCTGATGATGTTTCATCTGGGGCAGAGAGAAAAGAAGCTGACAGATTACCGGCCGTGAGGAATATATTTCAAAATTTTGTGGAGCACTGTCAGAAGCTTTATTGCTTAGGAGAATTTGCCATACTTGATTAAATGCTTTTAACCTTCTGAGTGGACGCTGATTCAAAATTTACTTCCCATCTAAACCGGCAAAATATGGGATAAAGGTGTTTTCATTAGTTGATGCAAAACGTACTACACATATGAACTGGAAACATAATGTGGAAAACCGTCTACAGGGCCATTTTAAAACACCAGTTTCAAACTTGACGATGTTGTTGAAATGATGTGTGAAGACATTTTTGGTTCAAACAGCAATATAATCGTGGAAAATTGGTTCATGTCATATCCTCTGATAAACAAAATGACTGAACATGAGCTATGTATGGTTGAAACAGTTAAAAAAAAAAACACAAGAGAACATCCATCGTAGTTGGCGCGTTCGAAAAACCAACATGTGCATTCCAGTTTGTTAGGGTTCCAAGAGGGCTTAACTTGCGTTTCCCGCGTGCCAAGGAAAGGAAAGACACCTACATTATTATCTTCTAAGAACTTGGATATAAAATTGATGCAGAAAGTGTTCACCAAAAGAAACCCGAGAGCATAACGTGCTACAATGCAACTAAACCCGGAGTACATTGTGTCGTCGAACTATCTTCTCTCTAAATGTGGGCAGGAAAACCAAACGATGGCCTTTGGTAATATTCTATTAATTACTGAATGTTGCTACCATTAATGCTTTCGTCATTTATAAGAATAATTTTTGCAGTGAAAGAAAAAAAGAGACATAATGTGATTACAGAACTAGCGTTTGAGTTCAAAAGAGAACGTCTTACGGTGTACTCTTAGCACCTTTCAACAGAGACAAGAACTCTGGCATTGAAGATGCTTGGGAAGGAAAGCGAAGAAGAAGCAAGGACTGTTGTAGTGTAAGGAAACCGAGGGAGGTGCTTTAAGTGTACAGAACACGGAAGGACTCGCTATTTATGTGTTTCACACAAAACATATCTTTGACTCGAGCACTATTCTATGTTGTGTGAAGATTCAAAAACATAAACATTGGACAGCAACGTCTTCATTATAGGTGTCAATAATTTTGTTCACATTTTTAGTAATAATCTCTTATTTTGGATTCAGTCATTTCGTATTTAGGTACATCGTACTGCTAAATAGGGTTTGAAATTAGGGTTGGGTTGTTTCGGGGAGGAGACCAAACAGCGAAGACATCGGTCTCGGGAAGGATGGGAAGGGAAGTCGGCCGTGCCCTTACAAAGGAATCACCCCGGCATTTACCTGAAGGAAATCACTGAAAACCTAAATCAGGATGGCCGGACACGGGATTGAATCGTCGTCCTCACGAATGCGAGTCCAGTATGCTAACCACTGCGCCACCTCGTTCGGTGGGTTTGAAACGTACACATTCATATTGTGTTTTAATTATCACGCAAGAATTTCCATTAGTAATTAAAATGTTTATTTAGGAATCATTCTCACGTATTAAGTGGATAAATATATTCCAGAACCACATAATAAATTATGTTAAATTTTAATTAAATTCTGGTCTCTCAGAATCAATTCATCCATTCCCATTAAATTTCCTCACCCTTCTGCTGCAGGGTTAATAAAACCATTATCGAACTCGGCAATGCTCCGCAATTACTAAATTTGCCAGGGAACTGGCTGTGTGTCCCGATCTCCTTCTCGAGCCTCTCTCAGTCCATGTCCTCGTCTTTCTCCCCCGCCCGCTGTACGTTGCGTCCTCCTCCCTCTCTCTCTCTCTCTCTCTCTCTCTCTCTCTCTCTGTTTATCTCCTCTTCCTCCCCCTCTCACTTCTCCTCCCTCTCTCCAACTCCTCCTTCCGCCTTTCCATGTCTATTCCCCTTCCCCACCCCTGTCTGTCCATTTGATCTAACCTCCTCTCGCTAACCTTGTGCAGTTTTTATTGTTATTACATTGATAAAATAAATGGGTACTTGGTTGTGATCATTGGTATACGGGGTATGAATGACCTCTCCGTCTATCGGATCTTTGGGGATGGTAGCTTCAACGATGGTATTTCGCACAGTTTTAATATGCAAACTAGTAGCATTACAACGTTTCATACGATTTAGATTGCATAGTAGTACTCTGACTACAAGCCGATAAACCATAACTACAACTTTCCTGTTTCCTGTGAAAACCGACTGAGAGGAAGAAATCAAAACGGCACATCATTGTGTATACAGTTTTTGTCTAAAAATGTATATAACGAGAAAGGATATGTATGGGTGGGAGAAGCAGATAAAGTAATGGTATAAATACCCTGCAATTCTAGTTAAAACTGACTGAGAGAAAATCTATTAAAAAATATGTAACCTATGGCCGACCAAACGTTAACTTGGGTATTGAGAAAAAATTTCAAATAAATCGTTGAAGAACTTTTCGAAATTTTTGCTAACAACGCTACCCGTTATATAGCATATACATATTTATATACCACATATATTGGCAATATATGCAGTCTGTGTCCGTCGGAGCGTTTATTGGCGTATCGTGGAAAAATGTGAAGCAAGACGGTCAAGAATTTTTCAAAATTTTTGGTAACAACGTTAAATATCGACTTGTCTTGATGTAGTATCGAGTGGTTATAATTAAACTTTCCCCTTTAACACATTATAACACAGGAACTAATTACCGTACGAGTACAAACTTGGTAGCATTAATGTCCAGAGTATGGCGTGCATGATTTACATGCGCCACAGCCGCACCGTCCTGTTCTAACTATGCCCGCCGGATCCCGTGATCAGCCATCGTGATTTATAGTCTCACGCACCTGACCAGTCGCAGTGCACTTATTGACGTTTCAACATGAGCTTAGACAAAAGAAACAGGGCATTACCGGTGAAGCTCTGTTCTCAAAACAACAGTAATGCTGCAACTGCACTTCGAGAATATCGCCGGCTGAAAGGATTAGGGAAGTGTCCACTTTCTCCACCTGCTGTGCGGAGCGTGATGAAGAAATTCGGCTCAATTGGAGAACTAGGCGTCGCTCGGGAAAGGACCGACGACCCGTTGCACCACTGGCGGTGACGACATCGCTGTTGCTACGGCACAAAACGCTGCGCACAATTCTCGATTGTCAGGCAGTGAGCGTGCTGCGTCACAACAATTGTACATCCCGTGGTCCACTGAACGGAAGGAGCTTCGAACCATTCCTAAATGGTATCCGTACAAGATCCATGTTGTAAGGCAGCTTGTACCACAGGACACACAACGACGTGATGACTTCGGTCTCCACTTTCTCGCAAGGATGGACGTTGACAAGGGCTAGATCTGGACTATCCTGTGAGGCTGGTCTCGGCGGAGGTTGGCATGATGCCAACTTCACTCACGACGTCCATGGCAAGGTCCATCTTTGCTACCGCGACACCATGTAGCGCGGTACAGATGGGCCCAACAACATGCCGAACGGGCCGCTCAGGATTCGCATCACGTTCTCTTCACCGATGAGTGTCGCATATGCTTTCAACCAGACGAACTTCGGAGACGTGTTTGGAGGTAACCCGGTCAGGCTGAGCGCCTTAGAAACACTGTCCAGCGAGTGCAGCAAGGTGGAGGTTCCCTGCTGTTTTGGGGTGGCATTATGTGGGGCCGACGTACGCCGCTGGTGGTCATGGAAGGCGCGGTACCGGCTGTACGATAAGTGAGTGCCATCCTCCGACCGACAGTGCAACCATATCGGCAGCATACTGGCGAGGCATTCGTCTTCATGGACGACAATTCGCGCCCCCATTGTGCACATCTTCCTTCAGGATAACGACATCAAATGGATCTGAGCACTTATTATGGTGAAGTGTGTTCAAATGGTTCAAATGGCTCTGAGCACTATGGGACTTAACTTCTGAGGTCATCAGTCCCCTAGAACTTAGAACTACTTAAACCTAACTAACCTAAGGACATCACACACATCCACGCCCGAGGCAGGATTCGAACCTGCGACGGTAGCGGTCGCGCGGTTCCAGACTGCAGCGCCTAGAACCGTTCGGCCACTCCGGCCGGCAAAGAGTCAAATATCACATCTATAAAGAACACAGGCATTCATAACCAGCACCACATGCCGTGAGCTTTCCTGCGAATGGCCTTGTGGGATGACATCGTTGTAATCAGTTATTGGAAGTACAAGAGTTCGCACAAGTTTATTTTTCAGGTCAAGATGGTGGCTACCTAGTGTGGGTGGTGATTGTCTAAGATCTTCCATTTACACATTAACGAGATGTCAGGCTCATTAAAACACTAATAGTCGCTATAAAAACAGTTCACGAGTGTTCTTCATTTGAAAGAAATTCGCCAATCATGAATTCACGACTGTAACGTATGTGGCAAAAGGGATATTCGTAAATTCACTATCTTCAAGTTTACTGGACTTCTGTACCCTTTCAAAACTGTGTGCTTGATATTAATAACTGTATCGTGTGACTTAAATGTTATCGACGTAAACATAGAACGCATGTAGTTCTAGTTGCTTCCAAACAGCCGATAGCAAGGTACAAGAGGATGTAGCGGATTACCACTGACTGATGTACTATGATTTCCCCTTCGCAACTGCATAGCTGTTGACGACGTAGCAGAAAATCTGTCACGCACAGACAAGCTCTCTGTCACTACCTCAATAAAGACATTGGAAGCAGTTTCACCCATTTTGCATCTACTCGATCCTGTGACATTTATGTAAACCACCGCCTGTGTTCGCGTCAACCACTCAAGGTCGGCCGGAGGCAACACTAGCAGTGGAGGGTATATAAAGCGGGTCGATGGGGACGCGGAAACCACGCAGTAGTTGTCGTAGTGCAGACACGGAGCGACTTATCTGCCGTCCAGAAGGGCATGATCATTGGCTTTCGGGCCAGGGGTGGAAACATACCCAAAACGACTAAGTTTGTAAACTGTTCGCGTGCCGCCGTGGTTAAATTATACATTGCAAGGCAGCACTATCCAAAAGCGACGCCGCGGCAAGTGTGGTGCATCACGGGCCATACATGAAAGGGTGAACGAATACTGCGGAGATGTGTACCGGCGAATAGGTGGGCAACTGACCGCCCAGATGAACCAATGGACTACTAACTGTATCTACTCCACGATCACTCAGCGATTGGCCTCTGTAGTAGGTGCCTGTTTCGTGCACTCTTGCTGACTGCTATTCGTAAGCGACGAACGCTGGAATTTGCACGTCAGTACCGCAACTGGACGTCCAATGAGAGGCGACAGGTGGCGTCGAAGTGAGCAAGTAAAATCTCGTCGACGAAAGTACCATGTGCTGTCGGAACGGTGCCTGGGTTCTCAGGTAGAAATCAAAAGAATGAGAGAACACGATCATGGAGAGAAATATTGTATTACACTCAGCTTTGGTATAGAACGTCCTTGTCGTACTCCATATACATGTCATTGGCAAATCCCGGTAAAGTTAAACACTGTAACGGTTTACAATACAGAAATAAAGTCCTGAGGCAAGTTCTGATGTACTACTTTTGCTGAGAATGTTGCGACTGCACTATGACGATGCGAGAACTGGTTAGAGCTACAGTCGGGCAGTCTTCTATCCATGCGATCCGTGGCGTTAGGTGGCGCCTCAGCTCGGGGGGAGGGGGGGGGGGGGGCGTGGCACTTGTGCGGCCAACGGTTGGCGGCGCCGGTCGCTGTCCCTGCCGCTATCGGGCCACAGTGGACCCTCTACCCTAGCGCCCGCCTCTGTATACGGGACAATTGCCCACTGTGTGGTGTTGACTGGCTACGATACCACAGTAATTTCATATGCATTACGTTTTATGCTCCATCGGACAGATGGCCCTTGACGTGTATAGTCCTGCAACAATAGTCGCAACGCTCCAGGTGAAACACGTATGTAACATAGCAGCGATGGCGAGGCATTGTAGCATCTGTGACCAGAGAGTATGCGCTTGACCGCGCGAGTGTTGCGAGCGGTTCTCAGTCTGTCAGTCAGTCGTTGCGAGTCTGTAGCTCTGTCTAGTTGAGAGCAGTACTCTGTCAGTAGTCGTTGCGTGCAGTACGCTAATAGTCGTCATGCAGAGCAGTCGGTCAGTAGTAGCAGCCCAGTGCGGTTGTGTGATGTAGGCGGTCGGCAACACTGGTCAAGATGGTGAATGAGGTATACTATTAATTAATATAATCATTAGACAATGTAAAAATTTATTTATTGTAATTATTCTCCAACAAGTCCCCCAATAATAATTTTTATTTCAAAAGCATTTTCCCAAAAATTTAATTTTTTTATTGAACTAAAGATTTCGTTGCACTTCCCATTTCATTCCACTTCTTTTGAAGAAAAATTTCACTAAAATCACAAAAAAAGAGAATATTATTATTTGCAATGCAGTTCCTCCAAGCGGTGCGCAACAACAAGAGCAGAAATGTGACATCCATTTATTCTGAGGTAAGACTTTAATTCTGATTGTTTTACACAGGGCCAAAGACCGATGTTTCGGTTTAATTGAATTTTCTTATCACTGAATGGACTTTAATTTTTCATGAGGAATTTATATTTGAGTCAGATTGCGAATTTCACATTTTTGTTGCCATTGTCAGTACATTTCATTGTGGGCAGGTTACGCTTAGCGCAATGTCCATTGGCATTCTTAAATAATATTTCTGTCTTGTAAATTTTTGTGGGGAGGTTACACAGGCAGGAGTGTTATGGACTGGGGAATTTTTTCGCGGGATTTCCTGGATGATCTTGTTATTCTGGAAGGCACAACTGATCAACACGAGTATTCATCTATCCCTGGGGACTACGTTCAAGCCGGCTGGTATGGCTGAGCGGTTCTAGGCGCTTCAGTCTGGTTCAAAAAATGCTCAAATGGCTCTGAGCACTATGGGACTTGACTTCTGAGGTCATCAGTCCCCTAGGACTTAGAACTAATTAAACCTAACTAACCTAAGGACATCACACACTTCCATGTCCGAGGCAGGATTTGAACCTGCGACCGTAGCGGTCCCGCGGTTCCAGACTGTAGCGCCTAGAACCGCTCGGCCACTTCGGCCGGCGCTTCAGTCTGGAACCGCGCGACTACTACAGTCGCAGGTTCGACTCCTGCCTCGGGCATGGCTGTGTGTGTTGTCTTTAGGTTAGGTTTAAGTAGTTCTAAGTTCTAGGGGACTGATGACCTCAGATGTTAAGTCAAATAGTGCTCAGAGCCAAAGATTGGCTAAAATTTACAGACGCGCGAAATTTGTGACGGACTTCAATGCGAGATGCCTTTAATAGGTTCCACAACGAAACATTGCCTCTAAATTTGGTAGAAAATCCGAAGAAATTCTGGTCGTATGTAAAGTACACAAGCGGCAAGACGCAGTCAATACCTTCGCTGCACAATGCCGATGGTACTGTTACCGACGACTATGCCGCTAAAGCGGAGTTATTGAACGCAGTTTTCCGAAATTCCTTCACCAGGGAAGACGAATGGAATATTCCAGAATTTGAAACACGAACAGCTGCTAGCATGAGTTTCTTAGAAGTAGATACCTTAGGGTTCGCGAAACAACTCAAATCGCTTGATACGGGCAAGTCTTCAGGTCTAGATTGTATATCGATTAAGTTCCTTTCAGATTACGCTGATACAATAGCTCCCTACTTAGAAATCATATAAAACCGCTCGCTCACCGATAGATCTGTACCTACAGATTGGAAAATTGCGTAGGTCGCACCAGTGTTTAAGAAGGGTAGTAGGAGTTATCCATCGAACTACAGACCTATATCTTTGACGTCGGTTTGCAGTAGGGTTTTGGAGCGTACATTGTATTCAAACATTATGAATCACCTCGAAGGAAACGATCTATTGCTACGTAATCAGCATGGTTTCAGAAAACATCGTTCTTGTGCAACGCAGCTAGCTCTTTATTCGGACGAAGTAATGGCCGCTATCGACAGGGGATCTCAAAATGATTCCGTATTTCTAGATTTCCGGAAAGCTTTTGACACCGTTCCTCACAAGCGGCTTCTAATCAAGCTGCGGGCCTATGGGGTATCGTCTCAGTTGTGCGACTGGATTCGTGATTTCCTGTCAGGAAGGTCGCAGTTCGTAGTAATAGACGGCAAATCATCGAGTGAAATTGAAGTGATATCAGGTTTTCCCCAGGGAAGCGTCCTGAGATCTCTGCTGTTCCTGATCTATATAAATGACCTGGGTGACAATCTGAGCAGTTCTCTTAGGTTGTTCGCAGATGATGCTGTAATTTACCGTCTTGTAAGGTCATCCGAAGACCAGAATCACTTGCAAAGCGATTTAGAAAAGATTGCTGCATGGTGTAGCAGGTGACAGTTGACGCTAAATAATGAAAAGTGTGAGGTGATCCGCATGAGTTCCAAAAGAAATCCGTTGGAATTCGATTACTCGATAAATAGTACAATACTCAAGGCTGTCAACTAAGTACCCGGGTGTTAAAATTACGAACAACTTCAGTTGGAAAGACCACATAGATAATATTGTGGGGAAGGCGAGCCAAAGGTTGTGTTTCACTGGCAGGACACTTAGAAGATGCAAGTCCACTAAAGAGACAGCTTACACTACACTCGTTCGTCCTCTGTTAGAATATTGCTGCCCAGTATGGGATCCTTACCACGTTGGATTTACGGAGGACATCGAAAGGGTGCAAAAAAGGACAGCTAGTTTTGTATTATCACGTAATAGGGGAGAGAGTGTGGCAGATGTGATACGCAAGTTGGGATGGAAATTTCAGTCACCATCTTTCTCTTCCGAATGCGAAAATATTTTGTTGAGCCCAACCTACATAGGTAGGAACGATCATCAAAATAAAATAAGAGAAATCAGAGCTCGAACAGAAAGGTTTAGGTGTTCGCCTTTCCCGCGGGCTGTTCGGGAGTGGAATGGTAGGGAGATAGTTTGATTGTGAATCAAAATATCCACGGGTATGCTGCCGGTCTATAGTGTCCAACGGGCACAATATTTCGGCGATCATACATGTCGCCATCATCAGGTGAACTGACGGACTGAGCTCCTGTAAACGTGCCGGCACGGAGATCCGTACGCTATGGCTGCTCAGAGGGAACTGGGTTCGGTCGTGGCGGCGGACGATTTAAATACCTTCCGTCCGCGGCGCGCTCTCTCCGCCGTCCGCGCCCCGCGCCACAGTCGCGCGGTGGAACAGATTGCGGCGGCGCCTGAGATGACGTCGGTGTGATGGCTCTGTCCGCCGTGGTCGTCACAACTATACGTTTGCTCGATTTACTCTTGATTAACCCGATCGCTGGTTCCCAAGCCTTGCTAAGATTATAGCCACAGTCACGGTTTATGAGGTCGTCATTGGTGCGAATTTCGATGGCCTCTCTAACAACGCTGTCCCAGTATCTCAACGTCTGTACCAGAATCCTCGTGCGGTCATACTCCAAGGCGTGATTTTCCGACAAACAATGTTCAGCGACCGCCGACTTGCTCGGATACATCAGTCGAGTGTGCCTCTGGTGTTCACGGCATCGATCCTCGACGGTACGCATCGTCTGACCAATATACGACTTGCCACATTGACACGGAATCTGGTACACGCCGGCCTTCCTCAAACCGAGGTCATCTTTGGCGCTCCCCACCAGTGAACGAGTTTTATTTGGAGGGCAAAACACAGTTCCGACCCGGTGTTTCTTCAGAATGCGGGCGATTTTCCCCGAGAGTGCGCCTGTGTATGGAATAAATGCAGTGCCTACCTTCTCCCTCGTGACTTCATCCATCTCAACAGGTTGTGCTGCAGTGGTTGGGTGGAGAGCACGTTGAATCTGCCAGTACTAGAGTTTTAAGTACCCCATTCCTCTGTGAAGGGTGGTGGCAGCAGTCTGATCTGTATTTGCACGCAGACAGCTGCCACCACCCTTCACAGAGGAATGGGGTACTTAAAACTCTAGTACTGGCAGATTCAACGTGCTCTCCACCCAACCACTGCAGCACAACCTGTTGAGATGGATGAAGTCACGAGGGAGGAGGTAGGCACTGCATTTATTCCATATACAGGCGCACTCTCGGGGAAAATCGCCCGCATTCTGAAGAGACACCGGGTCGGAACTGTGTTTTGTCCTCCAAATAAAACTCGTGCACTGGTGGGGAGCACCAAAGATGATCTCGGTTTGAGGGAGGCCGGCGTGTACCAGATTCCGTGTCAATGTGGCAAGTCGTATATTGGTCAGACGATGCGTACCGTCGAGGATCGATGCCGTGAACACCAGAGGCACACTCGACTGATGTATCCGAGCAAGTCGGCGGTCGCTGAACATTGTTTGTCGGAAAATCACGCCATGGAGTATTACCGCACGAGGATTCTGGTACAGACGTCGAGATACTGGGACAGTGTTGTTAGAGAGGCCATCGAAATTCGCACCAATGACGACCTCATAAACCGTGACTGTGGCTATAATCTTAGCAAGGCTTGGGAACCAGCGATCGGATTAATCAAGAGTAAATCGAGCAAACGTATAGTTGTGACGACCACGGCGGACAGAGCCATCACACCGACGTCATCTCAGACGCCGCCGCAATCTGTTCCACCGCGCGACCGTGGCGCGGGGCGCGGACGGCGGAGGGAGCGCGCCGCAGGCGGAGGGTATTTAAATCGGCCGCCGCCGCGACCGAACCCAGTTCCCTCTGAGCAGCCATAGCGTACGGATGTCCGTGCCGGCACGTTTACAGGAGCTCAGTCCGTCAGTTCACCTGATGATGGCGACATGTATGATCGCCGAAATATTGTGCCCGGTGGACCCTATAGACCGGCAGCATACCCGTGGATATTTTGATTATCAAATACGCCGGGATAAACTCAAGAATCACAGTTTGATTGTGGTTCGATGAACCCTCTGCCAAGCACTTAAATGTGAATTGCAAAGTAATCATGTAGATGTAGATGTAGATGTAGAACCACCCAAAATGTTTTCCTGTAGGTCCTCATTTTTGATTTTGTGCTGTTTTATCTGGGGAGCAGATTATCAGCATAGGCTCTTAGAAATCAGTTGATGACGGTGCAGGGTGCAGGTGTGGGAGAGTCTCCCGAAAGTTGTTAGAATGCTCTAAGGCACTGATTAGTAGCACAAGAGTTGTGTAAATTTTAACCACCTCGTGTAGAAATAGTAAATACGTTGAAAACACAGAGGAGTAGTGAATTGACGTTGATTGGCGTAATAAGTCACAAGCCTCTTTGTTTGTTACTTATCCTCGTCCCATCTTTGCAGTTTCCTCGATGTTTCGCATTGGCACAATATGCCTAGAAGTATGTCTTCTGTATAAAGACGAGATATCCAGGATTGTGATTGCTGGTTTGCATTGACTTTAGAAATGATCCGTACCGAAAGTTTTTTCTGATCGCTTTTTCCATCTTTTAAAGCTTGTTCGCATTAACGGCACTTTGAACAGTGGACGTTACATTTCAGATGTGTTCCGACCTGTGCCTCTACCCTTTATTCGATTCTTGTGAAACCCTATATTTCAGCAGGATAATGCACGACCGCATGTTGCAGGTCCTGTACGGGCCTTTCTGGATACAAAAAATGTTCGAGTGCTGCCCTGTCCAGCACATTCTCCAGATCTTTCACCAATTGAAAACGTCTGATCAGTGGTGGCCGAGAACCTGGCTCGTCCCAATACGCCAGTCACTACTACTGGTGAACTGTGGTATCGTGTTGAAGCTGTATGGGCAGCTGTACCTGTACACCCATCCAAGCTCTGTTTGCCTCAATGCCCAGGCGTATCAAGGCCGTTATTACGGCCGGAGGTGGTTGTTCTGGGTAGTGATTTCTCATGATCTATGCACCCAAACTGCGTGAAAATGTAATCACATGTCAGTTCTAATATAATATATTTGTCCAATGAATACCCGTTTATCATCTGCATTTCTTCTTGGTGTAGCAATTTTAATGGCCAGCAGTGTATTCCCACTATTATTAGTATTTATAAAATTTCCATGAGAACTTACAACATTTATTAACATCAGTTACAAATTACACATAAAATTATTTGAGTTTGTGTAGATCTAACTCAAGACAACATCTTTGTATACCTCGGTTGATCTCTCAGCGTTATTGGCGTATTGTCGTTAGTTTTGCGATGAGTTTTGTAACATGTGGTTGATGAGAGTCTGATGTGAACCGATATGGTGTTAAGGAGAGATGTTTACTGAAAAGTTTTTGTAATTCAAGATTACGTGTGTTATAACGTATTCTTCAAACTCAAGCACCCCATATCATCATGCTGGGTGATACGCCAGTATAGCGATGACGAATACACGCTTCCAATGTCCGTTCGTTCACCGCGATGTCGCCAAACACGGATGTGAACATCATGATGCTGTAAACAGAACCAGGATTCATCCGAAAAAATGACGTTTTGCTATTCGTGCACCCAGGTTCGTCGTCGAGTACACCATCGCAGGCGCTCCTGTCTATGATGCAGTGTCAATGGTAACCGCAGCCATGGTTTTCGAGCTGATAGTCCATGCTGCTGCAAACGTAATCGAACTGTTAGTGCAGACGGTTGTTGTCTTGCAAACGTCCCCATCTGTTGACTCACGGATCGAGACGTGGCTGCACAATCCGTTACAGCCATACGGATAATATGTCTGTCATCTCGACTGCTAGTGACACGAGGCCATTGGGATCCAGCACGGCGTTCCGTATCACCCTCCCGAACCCACCGATTCCATATTTTGCTAACAGTCATTGGATCTCGACCAACGCGAGCAGTAATGTCGCGATACGATAAACCGCAACCTCGATAGGCTACAATTCGACCTTTATAAAAGTCGGAAACGTGATGGTACGCATTTCTCCTCCTTACACAAGGCATCACAACAACGTTTCACCAGGAAACGCCGGTCAACTTTTGTTTGTGTATGAGAAATGGGTTGGAATCTTTCCTCATGTCAGCACGTTGTAGGTGTCGCCACCGGCGCCTACCTTGTGTGAATGCTCTGAAAAGATAATCGTATGCATATCACAGCATCTTCTTCCTGTCGGTTAAATTTCGCGTCTGTAGCACGTCATCTTCGTGGGGTAGCAATTTTAATGGCCAGTAGTGTAATAATGATTACAGATTTTTTTTAAATATAAAATGTTTCTGAACAAATTGGTATTACAATATGCATTAACTTTTGATTGCTATATTTTTACATGTAAATCTATACATATTGTACTTTATTTTTGCACGTAAAGGAAAACAGAAATTTACTGTTGTGTGCAAAGGGTCAATCGACCTGGTAGGACCTCGTTGTGTTTTTTGAGTTGTATACTAAAATTAAAAATGTGTCACTGGTCACTTACAGTCAGTAGTAGGGGGAAGAGGCAATCGAAGATTAGACTGTGGAAAACAGTTTATGTAGCAAGCTGGGAGTAGAACTTACCTGGGCATAAATAGATTAGCAAAATGTCCGCAGCTCGTGGTCGTGCGGTAGCGTTCTCGCTTCCCACGCCCGCGTTCCCGGGTTCGATTCCCGGCGGGGTCAGGGATTTTCTCTGCCTCGTGATGTCCATAGGTTAGTTAGGTTTAAATAGTTCTAAGTTCTAGGGTACTGATGACCATAGATGTTAAGTCCCATAGTGCTCAGAGCCATTTGAACTATTTTTGATTAGCAAAAAACAGGAATATATGGGGGTGTGCATCAAACAAATCGAAAAATTCATGTCTTAAAAAATGAAGAAAGTCCCTAACTTTCGAGAATATTTGTCTTGCAGAAAAACCAGTGGCCTGGCTAACATACTTAAAAAATGGATTAAAAACAGTCTTGACAGCAATGAATTTGATTTGGATTCAAGAGCCCCATACATTTTAAAACAAATAGCCAAAGCTTATGGTTTTAATGTAGTGAAGTTTAGCATGCGATCTACGAGTTTTCGGCAAATTCCCACAAATTGCTATTTCTGTTCTCACAACTAATTACTATTGGTTATCTCTCCTATATTTTTTTTATCACATATTAACGAAATGCTGTTTGTAGATGTCATTGCGCATAATGTAATGGTCCTATTTCTTCATTTGTTACCCTGTATGTAAATATTCTGTATGTAACTTATTGTAAAAATTGTCTTATGTCCTGTATTCCTGACTGTCTGTCGGTGATGTAATTCGGTATGTGACGGGTTGAGCATTGTGTATTTAAGCAACAAATACGTTGCACTCCTTAGCAGTAAACGTTCGTTAAGGGGTAGAGAGGAGATTAGTGTCTTACGTCCCGTCAACAACGAGGGAGCACAACCTCGGATTACAGAAGGATGGAGAAGGGAAGCTACCGTGCCCATTCGAAGGAACCAGCATCTGCCTTAGGCGATTTAGGGATATCATGGAAAACTTAAATCAAGATGGTTAGACGATGGTTTGAACTGTCGTCTTCCTGAATGGGAGTCCAGTGTGCTAACCAATGAGCAGCTTCACTCAGTACAAATGAATAAACACAATAACTGCTTCATTCATAATTATCGCCTACCATCAAGGGTATAAATTCTTCTTTTCGCTTTCGTTGTACGTCATGTATTTCATATGTTACTACTATTGTCAGACATAGTAGTAACGCCGGTTCCCGCCAGGTCACTGGAGTTAATTGCTGTCAGGCTTGGCTAGAATTTGGATGGGTCACTGTCCGGGTCGCCTGAATGCTGTTGGGAAGTGGGGCCAATAGAGGAGCTATGTGATTGAGGAGTTGCAGCGCCGGTCACGAAAAATAACAATGCCCCTCCGTATCCGCATCCGCTGACGCATACGGACTGGGGATGACACGGCGGTCGGTCGGCGCCGTTGAGCCTTCAGGGCCTGTTCGGACTATTAGAAATAAATATTTTTATTGTGTCGAAGACTGTTTTTAATCCATTTTTAAAGAAAATCCTTTTTGCGCCTATGGCAGGTGCTGTACAACAAAGCGCTAAAAATGTGAAAAATAATCGAGATTTTGGCAATGTAGTCGCATTCCTTCCCTTCGCCAGTCTTGTTTATTACCTCATTACATTTGATCCACGAGGGTTGTGCGCACTGCCATTTTATAGTCCACCCGAGGCGATGGTGTTAGCTTCTTGTACAACCGGAGCAGTGGCTACCTTGCTCCTGACTGCCGCAGTGGCGCTGATTGGTGCAGCCCGCTCGGCGAACATTAAGCTAATGAGACTAGTTCCGACGAAAGCTGCTTTGCTTGTGTTGGAGGATAGGATGTTGCCCTGGCTCTCAGCGCCCGACGCGCACGGGGCCTGTAGCCTGTAGACTGTGGAGTCCACTTAAGTGGGGCAGCTCTGAGCGCTGACCGCCCTGCTGGGTGCTGGGGAAGGGTGGCGGAGGTGGGCGGTGCTGAGTGGGTGGTGGGGGGGTAGCACGCATCCCAATGGCGAGGCACTCCACCTGATGAAGAGCCTGTCTAGCGCCGCTGCAATCCCTATCAGAGTGGACCCGTTGCAGTGCAGTATGCAGCTCAGCCACTGCACAGCGTATATTAAAATGGCTAAAACGGTCACACAGTATCGCTAGGAGGTTGCCTTTCTAACGGCTTTCAGGTGCAACAAAAATTTAATTTTCAGTATTTCTTACAATTATCCATCGACATCGAATATTTATTTACATTGTAGTCATAGTGCACTCACTAAGAAAAAAATTGCTCTGAGCACTATGCGACTAAACTTCTGAGGTCATCAGTCGCCTAGAACTTATAACTCATTAAACCTAACTAACTTAAGGACACCACACACATCCATGCCCGAGGCAGAATTCGAACCCGCGACCTTAGCGGTCGCTCGGCTAAAGACTGCAGCGCCTAGAACCGCACGGCCACTCCGGCCGGCACACTAACTAAGAGGTATGATGTTTAAAAAGATAAAAACAGTGGACCAATACACGACTTGAAGCAGTGTAACTCATGCCGCGCAAATTTGACAGACTACATTAATCCAGTATTTGAGAAAGAGAGCACTTGTAAGTAGGCTGTTTATGTTTTCTCTATGTAAGTAGGCTGTTTAGGTTTTTTATTGGCAACGCCACCTCTGTATGACAATCACTGGTTGTGCTGTGTGCAGTCTGTGGCTGCTTTGCATTGTTGTAATACTCGCCATTGTAGTGTTAGGCAGCTGGCTGTGAACAGCGCGTAGCGTTGCGCAGTTGGAGGTGAGCCGCCAGCAGTGGTGGATGTGGGGAGAGAGATGGCGGAGATTTGTAATTTGTCATGAACTGATATATATATTATGACTTGTGATGATATTAAGGTAAATACATTGTTTGTTCTCTATTAATATCTTTCATTTGCTAACTATCCCTATCAGTAGTTAGTGCCTTCCATAGTTTGAATCTTTTATTTAGCTGGCAGTAGTGGCGCTCGCTGTATTGCAGTAGCTTGAGCAGCGAAGATTTTTGTGAGGTAAGTGATTTGTGAAAGGTATAGTTTAATGTTAGTCAGGGCCATTCTTTTGTAGGGAATTTTGAAAGTCAGATTGCGTTGCGCTAACAAAGTATTGTGTGTCAGGTTAAGCACAGTCTCGTGTATAATTGTTCAAAGGGGACGTTTCATATGTCGACCCTTAGCCTAGGATACCTCACTGGAATCTTCTGATTTTTTCTTGTAGTTTGTGTATTTAGTGTAGATTTTGTTTATTGCTAGCATGTAATTGTAGAGAGAATCTCCTTTGTAGTTGTAGTTTTCATTGTTGTAGAGTAAAACAGTTGTGGCATGCATGTAGATTTGCACCAAGTATTTCGCAGCTGCAATTAACTAGACATTATTTCCATTGCTACGTTATTTTATTTTGCTCTTCAAATTGTGTTTTTCTGTGTTGTCGTGTGAAATACTGTGACAATAATGGCGTGTGAAAAACGTAATACTAGGCTCCAAAGTAAACTGAGAAATGACAGTGAAGACGAAGGCAGTGTGTTAGCGCCGCAGAGTAATGAATTAACTGATGTTCAAAGTAGTAATTTGGTAATCGTGCATAGGGAAATGGAGCGGGCGGCAAACAATGGCACGGACAGTGAAACAATTAGTGAAGAGGGAAGCATTATCGATCGATCGGTCGGCAACAGCTCGCCTCAGGAATCCGAAATGACAGGACACAATTTCGCAAATACTGTAGATTCAGGTTTTGGGTCATCACCGTTTTCTCAAATAAGTCAAGACACATTTTCTGCTTGTCAAAATGTGAATGTTGTCGGTGCAAATGCACTGCCGAAAAGCGTAGAGAAACAGATTCCAGACACTAATACATTATTATTGCAATTAATGCAACAAATGGAACAAAATCAGAGACAAACACAGCAAAAGCTTGAAAAGTTAGACACAATGGAACAAAATCAGAGACAAACACAGCAAAAGCTTCAAAAGTTAGACACAATGGAACAAAATCTTAAAAAGTTAGACTCATTGGAGCAAACTCTTGAACGAACACGTGAGGATTTAACTGCTGAGTTACATCACGTTGAATCGAAATGTCAAAAAGTCTGTAACGACGTAAAAACACAAATTTGTGAGCATTTCCAACCTATTTTTTCGCGTCATGAAAATGCATTACAGAATCACGAAGCAGCCATAAAAGAACTGCAAACTATTGTTCATGAAAATCACAACACCTTGCAAGCTAAAATTGACGCAGTTGCATCTACCGATTCGGCTACGCAACTTGCAAAAAGTCAAGAAAACTTAAAAGACACAGTAGACACGATTGCAACACAATTGGACACTCTGAAACTTGGTTCAAAAAAACATACAGAGGAAATGATTTCACTATCGGATAAAGTAGCCGAACTTTCAGATCAGTTCACTAACTTATCTACAAAGGTAGATGATGATCTGAATGACACAACACCTGTAGCCTTCACTGACACAGAAGAGTATGAACAAATTAGAAAATTCAAACAAAATCAAAATCAAATCAATACACAGTACAAAAGAGAAATCCGGGAAGTGCAAGATCAGTTGGCACAAGTAGTACAAGAATTACGTATTTCAGAGGACACTCGCGCCCCAATACGGGAAGAGGGACATACAAATACGGAACAGACACAAAATAACACAGGGCATTTCGGAAGTTATGAAAGAAATTGGCAATGTGCACCGAATTTTGAGATGGAACGGCCGACACGACCTAACAATGACCGATATGCGACTCGCCGACATGATGATTTTGACTATAAACTGTTCATTACTACACGTAAATTCAAAACATTTAAGAATTCTGGCAACGACATTCATCCACAAGCATGGCTCCATCAATTCTCTCATTGTTTTCCTCCCAACTGGTCGTTGGAACACAGATTAGAATTTATGTGTGGCTACTTAGAGAATGAACCAGCTGTAAGAATGCGATCGGTAATTCACGATTGCCACAGTGAAGGAGAGTTTTACCATGCCTTCCTCTCAGCGTATTGGTCTCAAGCTACACAAGACCGTGTAAAACATAACATCATAATGATGAAACACTTCGAACAATCTGAATTTTCCAGTCTTGTGAAATATTTTGAAGACATGTTGCACAAGAATCAGTACCTGTCAAACCCATACAGCCCCTCAGAACTCATCCGCATTTGCTTAATCAAATTACCTGAACATTTACGGCATATTATTTTAGCAGGTCGTTGCAAAGACGACATTGAAGCTTTTCAGGGACTCCTACAAGAATTAGAAATTGACACTGACAATCGCGGAACGCGAAACCAGGAACACAACAATTACAGGTCACATCCGTCGCAAATCCGCGATGAAAGAAGTAATAACTGGACACGACAAGGCTATTCTCACAACACATATCGTGAACAAAACAGACACCACCCGTATGACAACCGTTGGCAGAGTAGTAATAACTACAGGGAAAGATCACCTCTCCGTGGTAATGACTATCACAGAGACAATCAGAGAAACAGACAATATGGGAACCAAAACAATCATTATCAAGGGAGACAGAATAACTTTAGACGCAACGGTCCAGCGTGCAGTTACGATTCAGGGAGAAATTCTCCACCACGTGACCGACAAGGAAGAAACTACGGATTCTACCGAAATGACGACAGACGATATGATCATAACGACAGACGTCAATTGCATCAGAACTGGCGGGATTCAAACAGAGCAGGGCCCTCTCGGCAAGGCGAATTTGTAGAAGTTAGGTCTCCTAATCCCAATAACGACGCGCGCCAACAAAGAGACAGACAATGACTCGCACAGCAGGCAGCCGCGTGCGCCAGGTGGCTCAGAGAAAAATAACATAGACGCTAACCTTGAGAAAAACTCCAGTATTCTTTACCGACTTATACCGCCTGACAATTGCATTCAAGTTCAAACTCTGAGTACTATGAAGAGTAAAGGTTTACACCACATTCCACATGTAAAACCGTTTATTGAGAGATAATCTGCTTTTTACCTTTGTCTTTGCCATATAACTTTTCACTTTACGTTGCTAGTATGCTTTGTCAGACTTAGAATCTGTTAACATGTAACAATGTTTGAAGTGAAATATCCAGTCAAGAACCAAGAGAACTTATTTAAACAGACATGACGAATGCATTGTTATTGCGAACAGACGACACAGTGTAATTGTGTGTGTACATTCTTGCTTGTTAGTTGCACGATTAGAACATTTACCAGTACTGCTAATGAGATTTTAATGCAACATTTTGGTTTACTTGAAAATACATTCCGGATTTAAAGTACTTTCTGTGAGATACCAGATGAGACAATAGTTAGTTTATGTGACAGCTACACGATTTTATCACGACGCTACTAATGAGTGACAATTTACAATGTTGCTTTTGCAGTGTATCTGTTTTATATCTGCACAGTTTTCTGAATTCTTCTGGAAATCAAAACATGTTTTATTAGTAACTTTTGTGGTATAGCTACAAGGAGACAGCCTTTTCCATAGCACAACAATACGTTACAGCACAGTACTTTCATCATCACAACAATAAGCGTAATAACTAAGATATCTATACGCAAAGCATTTTACTTTTGTTTCTGATGGGGTAAGTACATTGACTTCTGCAGAACTTAGCTTTCGGAGGACGATAATTACGACACTTCCACAGAATTATCTTACAGCAAGACGCACATTTGGCGCTACAGGACACGCATTTGAGAGATTTTGTACTTAAAACATTTATTTTTAAAGGTTTTTTTAATTACAAAGAAAGTTTTCCGTGATACATTACATTCCATTGAAGTAATCTGTAACACCTGAGGGTATAATTACATTTATCCTCAGGGGGGTACACACTTACTTTGTGTACCATGTGTGTGGCAACCACAAGGAACCCTAGCTAATATGGTATTTGCTTATACAACTTTACACATCGGTACCATATTTCTCTAACACACAAATTACACAGCTATCTGATCATTTAACTGAGAGATAAACATTTTTTTTTCTACATCAGTGACACATGTTTACGCAATACACAGTTGGGTAACTTCACACTTATGAAACTGTATTTTGTCTGTACTGTGTGATCTGTTCATATTTTTTCGGAACCATTGTGATACTATGAGAGCTTTGAATGATGTATTTGGTATGGATTCATGATTTTTAAAGTACTTTTGAGGCAGATGACACTATTGAAATGAGCAGAGAATTTTTTTTTACGTTTTGAAATTATTGGAGGAAGTTACGACGATTTTGAGATTTGACTGAAGTGTTATGATGTTATTATTACGACGACGATGTGTACTATGCTGTTGAGGTATGTTTATGATAAATAAGCTGATGCTATATGAGGAATCTGATTATGCTATGTAGCTATTATGATGAAATATTGAAGACGTGTTGATGAATATGAATATGTATATGTGTAATAAGGTAAGGAATAAGGAGTAGGGGTTAGGGACTCTGATTTATGAAAAGGTTGTTGGAAACCAAGAATTGTACTTTAAGAGTTATGACATGTGTGTGTATATGCATGAATGTATCACAATGCCACTGAAAATTTTTTTTGGACACTGTTATATTTATAGGGTTTTATTTCTACAGATTTGCAACGCTAATTCTTGACCTGTGAAATATCTTTATATGAGACTACCACGGTAGCAGAATCTCCTGTCGTAAATATTTCCGTACGAAAGTTAAGTGACCACCTGCACGTAATGCGTCGCGGGCACCCAGCTGTGTCAGACGCCTGGAGAAAAAGGCATTAGCGCGTGCCTTTCAGAGCACAGGAAGAAAAAAAAAAAGAAAGGGAAGGCCATTATCCTGGCCATTGTCATTCCTTTAGAGAAAGCATCAAAAAAACGACACGGTCGAACTTGAAAACATATGATTACACTAGCTCTTAATTTACGATATTTACTGAAATGCCTAATAAAATGACAAGAAATATTTTTACATCTGCACACCTGATTATGACAAGCGTCTTTCTATGAGAGTTGAGAGAATTTCTACTAACTTATGAAATGTCACATGACTACTGAATGATATTTTTATGCTTTGCTTTTCATAGTTGCTTATTTCATTTGACATCTGTTTTCCAGCTGTGTTGCAGCATTGCTTTTATAAAATAAAATGCATTTGCTAATGTGAACACTTTCTGTCAACAGATCTATTAAATAATTATTTTATGATCCACATTCTTTAAAAAAGGAGCACTTGGAAAGGAAAGAACAATAAGAAGGAACTAGTAACTGCATTCATAATTTTCTTTTCAAGTAATTGGTAACTTTTTGGTAGAATAACTTCTTGTGGTGCACCACTTTAATTACATAGACATTAAGATGTGAATATACATTTCCCTTATCTGCATTGTTGTTTAGTATAATATTTTTTCTGCTTGCGCTATGTCATGTTTAGGTATAAGTTGCTGCTGTTTGCCAGACATAGTGTTATTGAATTTGATTTTTGCTCATTTATGTTGCTAGCTTTGCCAATTTGCATTTTTTTGCATTGCTGTTTGTGTTGATTTGTTATGTGATGCTGCATTGCCTCGTCCCTTAGTTTAGCATCTGAGCTCAGTAGATTTAAGTTAGCTTAAGAGGGGGTAGACTATATAAGAGAATGAGTTGCGATGAATTGGAAGAAATGCATTGAGAATTAATACGAAAAAAGTACATAAAACAGGTTTAGGTAGGATTTTCTTGGAAATAAATGTTGAGGTAAGAAATGTGTGAACATATAAATACAGAAAGCATGCTTAGATAGAATTTTTTTGATGGAAACAAAGGATGAAATAAGAGGAAAGATATATGAAGTTTTGGGTTGGACTGCAGTACCAAATGTTACACTGAAAACGAACCCTGTCCTTTCCTATTGGTGTTATCCCACTATGTGTTTGTGTACCCTTGTGTATTTGTTTTCTTCCTGTCTCTATGTACTGTTTCATAGAATTTTTTTCTCTTCTAATACTAAGCTATATTCACTATGAGGAAGAATACTGTTGTCCTCAAATATAAGTTGCATTAATAATATGTTATTTTCTTTGTAAAGTTGTTTACAATTCTGTTCTGTTTCAATGTTCATGTGTGAAATTAATGTTTCGAAAACTATTCTCATTATTTTATGTATGTACTTATGTCACTATTTTTGTAACACTGATGTATATGTTTATTTCTATTCTTTTGTAAAGCCTGTACTACAAATGTTATCTGTATTATTATGTTTTAATGATGTATTTTGTACCTTTGTAATTGTATTCTTATGTTATAAAATTGTAATTGTCACCAGTTCATGACATTATTAACTTGTTAGTTACATTTCACTGCACACGTTTCTGTTGGTCATAGTATGTGGACAATATGTGAGAAGTAGGGACTGATAGTGTTTGCACGTGTGTTAATGATTCAGCAAGGGACTGGATAACAGCATTGCTGGTTCTAAGGACAATTCCAAAAACTTTGTGAGCGCACAAGTGGTGGTTATGGACTTGCTATATTGTCTGCAAGACTCTTTGATGGTGATTGTGCACCTGCACAATCGCAACAGATGGCTGCTGGCCATCTCTACAAGGACTACAGTGGGTCTACATCTTTGATGACCCACCAGGCCATTAATTCTACAAGGACTGCAGTGAGTCTGCACCTCTGGTGGCCCACCAATACCACAATCTCTACCAGGACTCCAGTGGGTCTGCTCTGTGATGACCTACCTACCAATATTCGTCAGAACTTCGAATGACTCTGCTGTGGGTTTGCTCTGTTGTGGCCCATTACCTGTATGCATATCAAGAGTCAGCACTGTCTTTCCATTGGAAGGACAACACTACTTCTTCAAGACTGCATGGAAATCCACTACTTCCGTGTGCATTTTCTTTTACTGCTCAGACTTTGAGAAAAAACACTGCTATTCTAATGTGATGAACAATGTGGACTGTCTTTATGGACTGTGAGAAATTTTGATCTTTTGACCAACATAATATTAATAAGTGTGTGCATTTTATATCTTTGTTACTGTAATTGTGAAAAATTTTTGTCAAATCTGTATTGGCCAGTGCCCAACACCATTTGTAAAAAATTTTTGTGGGGAGCATGGGGGCTATGTAAGTAGTGTTTATGTTTTCTCTATGTAAGTAGGCTGTTTAGGTTTTTTATTGGTAACGCCACCTCTGTATGACAATCACTGGCTGTGCTGTGTGCAGTCTGTGGCTGCTTTGCATTGTTGTAATACTCGCCATTGTAGTGTTGGGGAGAGGCAGCTGGCTGTGAACAGCGCGTAGCGTTGCGCAGTTGGAGGTGAGCCGCCAGCAGTAGTGGATGTGGGGAGAGAGATGGCGGAGTTTTGAAATTTGTCATGAACTGCTATATTTATATATGATGATATCAAGGTAAATACATTGTTTGTTCTCTATTAATATCTTTCATTTGCTAACTATCCCTATCAGTAGTTAGTGCCTTCCATAGTTTGAATCTTTTATTTAGCTGGCAGTAGTGGCGCTCGCTGTATTGCAGTAGCTTGAGCAGCGAAGATTTTTGTGAGGTAAGTGATTTGTGAAAGGTATAGTTTAATGTTAGTCAGGGCCATTCTTTTGTAGGGAATTTTGAAAGTCAGATTGCGTTGCGCTAACAAAGTATTGTGTGTCAGGTTAAGCACAGTCTCGTGTATAATTGTTTAAAGGGGACGTTTCACACTTAGTAATCTTACACATAATTTCAGTCCTCTTAGAATCTTGTTCTCGCTGACACCCACTACAAAACGATGAAAGGAAGAAAGTTTAGTGATAATTACATTTCTGCAGCTCATACAGTAAACCTTCAGCACGAGGCATGAGTCTTCAATTTCTCAAATCAGGAAAAAGATTTCAGTAATCAGTCGCAACCAATCTTCAATTTATTGCAGATCTAGATATCAGCTATTGATCAGCTACCTTCAGAGCGTTCACATCAAGTAATATAGAGTCGTCAAGTACGTGGCAACTGTTAACTATTCGACTTAGTCTTGTACAAAAAGGTGTGCATTATTCAGGAACACACATTTTCAATTACTTGCCAGCAACCATAAAAAGCTTAACAACCAATGAAATTCAGTTTAAGAGAAGCCTAAAGGATTTATTGGTGGCCAACTCCTTCTACGCCATTGATGAATTTCTCAGTAGAACCAACTGATTTGTATATATATAATATAACTTCTGCACCAGTTGAGTGCAGTAATGTGTTCATTGTAAATAAGTATTTAGTAGTTGTATTACACGTTTATTACCTTATAAATAATTAAAAAACTTTTTTATTTTAAATTCAATTCATTAGTATTTGTAAAATGATTCTTTCATATAGCGTTCATTAAAAAATGACGACCATGCCACTTGGGACCTGTGGAATGGTACATTAGCTTATTTGTTTGAGTTGTAAATATTTGTCATGTATTGTTGTTTATCTGACATGTTCTACATCCTGGAGGACCTCCTCACTACGGATCAATTGGAATGAAAGTAAATCTAATCTAATCTAATCTTTGATACGTACAAACCCAGATACAAACTGAGACGTACGTGTTAAAGTCATACAGTGACAGGTGTCTGGTCGGAATTGGTTACAATAGAGTGACGTTAGGACTTTGGAAGAGACTCTCCTGCAAATGATGTAGCTATTATTTCTACAGTTTCAAACAATACTACAGCAACTGATGGTGGTCTGGGTAACACCGTCTGGAGTGGGCCAGTGGGTGTAACGTCAAGTACAGAGGCAGCAGATAGGGCAGACTGTTTGACTAAGTCGAAGAAGCATTTCAGGTAGTACAGTGACTACGTATGTAAATTTATATGCACGCTCTCAAGTTGGTTGTAAAGTCTCGTAAATGTTTGAAATTATGAGTAAAGTTTGTTGCAAGTCACTAAGTGCTCTCATTCACAAATACTGGGTGACTAAAAGTATGAGTATAGAGCGCTGTGGGCTACATTGCTACCTTATCTTGCCCCCCCCCCCCTTCCCCTTAACACCTTTGAAAGGTAGGTGGTTATTACCTTCACAGCGATTCTTTCCATACAATAAATGATATCTATACCAAGTTTGATTGAAATCGGTCCGCCGGCCGCTGTGGCCGAGCGTTCTAGGCGCTTCAGTCCGGAACCGCAGTGCTGCTATGGTCGCAGGTTCGAATCCTGCCTCGGGCATGGATGTGTGTGATGTCCTTAGGTTAGTTGGGTTTAAGTAGTTCTAAGTTCTAGGGCACTGATGACCTCAGATGTTAAGTCCCATAGTGCTTAGAGCCATATGAACCAATTTTGAAATCCGTCCCGTGGTTTAGGAGGAGATGTGGAACATAGATTCATAATTAACATTACAAGCATCAGAAGTTTCGAGAAATTTGCAGAGACGATCAATACGAAATAACAGTATTTGGTTGTTGGGTTTAAATTGGCGACCGGCAACACAACCGAGCGAGGTGGCTCAGTGTTTAGCACACTGGACTCGCATTCGGGAGGACGACGGTTCAATCCCGTCTCCAGCCATCCTCATTTAGGTTTTCCGTGATTTCCCTAAATCGCTCCAGGCAAATGCCGGGATGGTTCCTTTGAAAGGGCACGGCCGATTTCCTTCCCAATCCTTCCCTAACCTGAGCTTGGGCTCCGTCTCTAATGACCTCGTTGTCGACGGGACGTTAAACACTATCCACCACTACCACCGGCAACACACTAGGTAACCGCTACGCCGTAGTGCATGCAGCAAAGTTCGCGGAAACATCCGTGCTGTGATCCATACATATTATAAAAATTGGTATACATATACCCATTTATATATGTATATATGTCCGTTTTTATAACATGTGTGGACTACAGCACGGATGTTGCACGAGCTTTGCTGCATGCACTGTGGCGTAGCGATGAGCTCGTGTGTTGCCGGTCGCCATTTCAATCCCGACAACCAAATACTGTTATTTCGTATATATGACCTCTGGAAGTTTCTTGAAACTTCTGATGGTTATAATGTTCGTATATTCCAGAATAAAATCTGTGTTAAAATGTATGTGAAATCTGGGACTTAACTGCCAAGACCATCAGTCCCTAAGCTTAAACACTTCTTAACCTAAATTATCCTAAGGACAAACACACACACCCATGCCCGAGGGAGGACTCGAACCTCCGCCGGGACCAGTCGCACAGTCCATGACTGCAGCGTCTTACACCGCTCGGCTAACCCCGCGCGGCTATTCCAGAATATTCGATGTATTTGTAATTAGCGACACACTCTGTGCAGTAGTTCAGTTCAATTCTCTTGTGGGACTGTGCGTTGGTGCTCGTAATATATGTACTTCTAGTGCTATATATTGTAACTGACTGACGACCCTGTTTTCGGATTTGGACTCGACTGTCTTTATGACGTGACAATATGTTTAGCTTCGGTGTGCCTCTCCGACCTCATCAGCTGATGAGTTACTGTGTAACATTACCAGGTACTTAGTGGCTGTGCATCGAAGTTAATTTAATTTTAATTTAGTTTACTGGCATTTCACGATCTCCCTTTTCTTTCCTTATAAAATTTTAACCTGGTAATTACATGATAATAAATCGTAACTGGTATTGACCCTACTTGAACAGCCTGAAGCTGAAATCAAACAACGTATTACAAGACGATCTTTCTCAGTGACAGAATAACGGGTCTGTGAAGTACCTAGGTGTCCGAACAAAAATCAATGCCTCAACAGACACAAGAAAACAGAGCTTGCGATTTCGCAGACGAGCAACAGAACTGCTGCACTGTGATAAGCTTTGTAGGGAAGCGACTCGTGAACGTGATGTATTATAGGGCAAGCAGCTGAAGACACGAGGGAGCGGGCGATGGGCAGCTGCCTGTTGCCTTGCTGCCTGGTGCCTGTGGGTCTCTCGAACTTCCCGGAACTGCGCGCCATGTGTCTTCCGCCGCGCCAAGGACGGGTTCAAGGGCAGCCCGGCAGCGGGCTTCTGGCACGGACAAGATCGACCTCTGTGTTTCTCTGGCCTAGTAATGTTCGAGCAAAATGGAAGACTAAGTATCATTTACACGACCAGCAGCACTATTTTGGAACAAATAATCTCACAGTAAACGGTTCTCTTCCTACATTCACCCCTCCTCCCCCCCACCCCCATCGATTTTATGCTGAATACCACATAATTAATAGGCACTTTAGTGGAGACATCCGTCTACTGATCAAGCTCTCTGTAAGAAAATGGCTGTTTCCTTTTAGTAGCCGGCCACGGTGACCATGCGATTCTAGGCGCAGCAGTCCAGAACCGCCGGACGGCTGCAGTCGCAGGTTCGAATCCTGCCTCGGGCATGGATGTCTGTGATGTCCTTAGGTTAGTTAAGTTTAAGTACTTCTAAGTTCCAGGGGACTGATGACCTCAGATGCTAAGTCCCATAGTCCTCAGGGCCATTTGAACCATTTTTTTTCCTTTTACTAAATACACAAATGGCCATTACGATTGCTACACCAAAATGAAATGCAGATGATAAACGGGTATTCATTGGACATATATATCATACTAGAACTGACATGTGATTACATTTTCACGCAATTTGGGTGTATAGAACCTGAGAAATCAGTACCCAGTATAACCACCTCTGGCCGTAATAACGGCCTTGATACGCCTGGGCTTTGAGTCAGAGCTTGGATGGCGTGTACAGGTACAGCTGCCCATGCAACTTCAACACGATACCACAATTCATTAAGAGTAGTGACTAGCGTATTGTGACGAACCAGTTGCTCGGACACCATTGACCAGACGTTTTCAATTGGTGAGAGATCTGGAGAATTTGCTGGCCAGGGCAGCAGTCGAACATTTTCTGTATGCAGAAAGGCCCGTACAGGACCTCCAACATGCGGTCGTGCATTATCCTACTGAAATGTAGGGTTTCGCAAGTATCGAATGAAGGGTAGAGCCACGGGTCGTAACACATCTGAAATGTAACGTCCATGGTTCAAAGTGTCGTCAATGCGAACAAGAGGTGACCGAGACGTGTAACCAATGGCACCCCATACCATCAAGCCGGGTGAAATGCCAATGTGGCGATGACGAATACACGCTTCCAATGTGCGTTCACCGCGATGTCGCCAAACACGGATGCGACCATCATGATGCTGTAAACAGAACCTGGATTCATCCGAAAAAATGATGTTTTGCCATTCGTGCACCGAGGTTCGTCATCGAGTACACCATCGCAGGCGCTCCTGTCTATGATGCAGTGTCAATGGTAACCGCAGCCATGGTTTTCGAGCTGATAGTCCATGCTGCTGCAAACGTAATCGAACTGTTAGTGCACATGTTTGTTGTCTTGCAAACGTCCCCATCTGTTGACTCACGGATCGAGACGTGGCTGCACAATCCGTTACAGCCATGCGGATAATATGTCTGTCATCTCGACTGCTAGTGATACGAGGCCATTGGGATCCAGCACGGCGTTCCGTATTACCCTCCCGAACCCACCGATTCCATATTTTGCTAACAGTCATTGGATCTCGATCAACGCGAGCAGTAATGTCGCGATACGATAAACCGCGACCTCGATAGGCTACAATTCGACCTTTATAAAAGTCGGAAACGTGATGGTACGCATTTCTCCTCCTTACATAAGGCATCACAACAACGTTTCACCAGGCAACGCCGATCAACTGCTGTTTGTGTATGAGAAATCGGTTGGAAACTTTCCTCATGTCAGCAAGTTGTAGGTGTCGCCACCGGCGCCAACCTTGTGTGAATGCTCTGAAAAGCTAATCATTTGCATATCACAGCATCTTCTTCCTGTCGGTTAAATTTCGCGTCTGTAGCACGTCGTCTTCGTGGTGTAGCAATTTTAATCGCCAGTAATGTAGCATTATTATGATGAGTTAGTAGCTTTCATTTTTTACTTATTGTGACAACTAACAGAATACTTGTACAGCCGATTTTCAACAGTGAAGCATAAAACAAAATCTTCTCTGATGTTCGTGCCCCCCATTCCTTTGGAGTAGTACAAACACTTTTAGATCGTGACTCCTGATGTGCTTCGCGTTTTCCTGTTCTTTCTTGAAAAGTACTGGGTGGGCAAAATACTTCGTGCTCTTTCAGATATGGAAGTCAGCTTACCCACAGCCGGGGCAGACAATGTAAGTTGGTGTGTCTGTCTGAAGGTGCACGAAATGCACTGCCGGAAAAGTTAGTGGAATGCCGACGTCGTTGACGGCAAATGTCACCTGGGGAATAGTAAGTGTACTGATAATGCTTTCATCGTCGCCTGCCTACAGATAGCGAAGCGGCATAGCAAACAAAGCGCCGTCTGTGTCTACCCATTAATAGAGAATGCTCACAGGCAGAAAGGTGGGTGTGGTACGAACGTAATAGGCCAACATGCTACGGAGGGACTTTACTGCTTCCTACAGCCAACTGAGCGAGTTTGAAAGGGACCAAATTGTGGCCTTCCGAGTGACGGGTTGGTTCTTTGGAAAACTTGCTAAACAAGCTGGCCGTGCTGCGTCAGTTGTGCAACGATGCTAGTATTGTAGTCACGTGAACATTCTGACGCCCAGAGACGAGTTTCTGGACAACGCCAGCCAGGGTCGTCGTATTGTAAGCGTCGCAACGTCAGCTCGTACAGCTACCACAGCACAGATAAGAGAGCTTTTGAGCCCAGACGAGTCGACACGAACTGCTGCGAAATGGTTATTAGCAGTGGACTATGGGCACGCAAACCTCTAGCCCGTCTTCCACTCACATCAGAGCACTAACGTGCTCGGTTCGCCTAGTGAAGTCAGAGGAGAGGATGGAATGGCTGCCGTGGTCTTCGGCGGCGCCATCTAGCGGGCCAACCATAGCGCCACCTGGTTTCCCCCTACAAGCTAGTCGAGTTTCGTTCTTTGTAGTTTTTTCGTTTGATGCTTATTTCGTGAGATGTTTGGCCAGGTCGCTATCAATGGACCACCCTGTATACAGGAGTCACCTGCGCTTTTTTCCAGTCGTTTGGGTCTTTCTTCTGGGCGAGTGATTCACTATAAATGCAAGCTAGGTATGGCGTCAATGCCGTTAGAGTAATCTTTGAAAAATCGAACTGGCGTCCAACTTCACTCATGTATGCAACCATTTAACTCATTGTATCCTGCATGGAGTCGTGTTGTCAGGGAGACTTGTTTACATCCGTCATTCGCCTCTCTTTTACGTGTCTGTTGAGAACATTTGGTACAGGTACCGCATTAGCTGTAAGTGCTCAGTTCAAACATGGCATGATGTTAATTGTTGAGTAGGCAGACACGATTTTTATCTACGGCCGATAGAATGGTAATAGAAATGAGATTGCACTGCTGTATCAGACGGCGGTTCCAGATCGAAGGCAGCCGAATCATCCAACTTCTGGTATTGTGTATCTTCGCGTTGCCGAGACAGGATCCGTAGCGGTACTGACTACTGATCGAGGAAGACTACGTGCTGCTCGAGCCCTCGATCAGGATAGGTACGATCCACAGGCACATGCCACATCGCCAAGATCATCAAGGAGAATAATTCAAGAGAAACTCATGCATCCGTACCATCTTCAACGCGTGCAGGGCCTTAAGCCTGCCGATCACGCACCACAGGAGAAATTTTGCCGATGTGTTGCTGCACAAAGTGTCAATCTGTTGTTTGTCTCTTCTGTTTTGTTTACAGAGGAAGCGACGTTTGGTGGAGATGGAATAACCAATTTCAACAACCAACACGTATCGACCGATAGCAGTCCTCATTACACAGCACAGGCGAGATCTGGACATGAATTTAAGACTAATATGTAGGCTGGTATTGTACGTGAATATCTGGTAAGGATGGTACGTTCTCCCAACATGTCTTCCAGATGATGTTATTCAAAACACTCTCCAAAACCGACTAGACGATGTGCCCCTGTAAATGAGAAGTAACATGTGGTTTATGCATGATGCAGTTCCAGGACATTTCAGTGTTCGAGTTACCCTGGCTGGTATGTACTATAACAGGTGGATGGGTGTAGTAGGAACAGTTCCATGGTCTGCACGCTCCCCCGGTCTTAGACCTCTCGATTATTATCTATGTGAGTTCCTTAAACAATTTGTCTATGCAACTGACGAAGTGGATGCAGAAACTCTTCATCGAAGTGTCATGGAAGCCTGCGAAGGCATTACAAACCGACATGGAGTATTTTGAAGATTGCGACAATCAATCATTCGACGAGTGCATGCGTGTTTAGAAGCAAGAGGATGTCATTTAGTGAATTTATTATGAGTTTAGGCGTTGGTGAGCTCCAGTCACCTAAATTATAAACATCCTTTAATAACCTGAACAGGAAGAAGTTTCGTACTTATGTTATATGAACTTACTTCTTGCTTGGTGTAAGGAACCTGTTCCTGATCTTAGGAAAAGTATTTCTGAACCATTCTGAATTTAAAAAATGGAGCACCATAACTACAAAGAAATAACTGTCACTGCTCTATTCTCTAAGCTGGGCAAGCAGGAATTTCCGAAGCGCAATAGTACCTCGCTAAGTGACACGCCAGAAGAAATATTGAGGTCGGCCTTTCTGCCATACATCCTGACGTGACGGACATAAACGGCTGTTTATTTCGCAGACCCTCCAAGAAGAACAAAGAATGTCTCGGATCGGTGAAAGACAACACGGAACCCACTCGCAACGTTACAATACACGGCATATCGCGTATATCTGAAAAAGTCTTTGTCGGAATGACCGGACGAGCTATCAGTTCAGAATTATATAATGCAGAACTGCCATGGGAGAGAAGGAGAAATCGGCCGCGGTGAACTACGTACAGTGTGAGAGTGACAACCTAATAAAATTCGCCTACACGGAGCACCTCCCCCTTCTGTTCTAGAAAACCCTCAAAATGCACTAGCACGACCATAGCTTCATCAAGAAAGAGGGATGCGTCAAGGTAACCATAGCCTTTATAGCCCCTCTGCAGCAAACGATTATTGCAGGTAACAAGGAGAGAACTACAGTGGTAAGGAATAAGCGAGCTCTTCCGCAGCCCACCACCAGGAATGGAGACTTTTTTTAAAAAAAGGACACTAAACCATCGGCGGCCGTAGATATCCAGACGAGCGCCAATGGCCAACTTATCAGTGAGTAACGGGCTTCGACCTTTTTATTGCATTTTAGAGAATATTAATAATTTTTTAAAGACTGTTGCATCTACCAATTCCGTATATACCTCAATGGCGAATTACCAGTGAGCATTTCAGATTGATGCTCTATCGCAAGGATACAGCAAGCAGCTTTGGTAACAGAGTGAAAGATAATTCACCGAAATCGGCAGCTTTGATAACAGAGTGGAAGATAATTCACCAAAATCGGCATCTTTCGCACAACGTTTTCACCCGACAGAGAAATGGTCTAATATTGCTAACAGTTTGATGGAAATCGGTACCCGAGATCACTTTAAAATGGAATAATGACATAACTGAATTTTCCGTCGTGCTTGGCAGAACATGATAGCAAAGTGAAATAGGAAACACTTATAATGTTCTGCAATATATACATATTTGGCCAAACGTAGGTAAAATGACGTGCGGCTAATAAAGATATTCGTCATACAGAAAAAGCACAACAAACAAAAATGACGACACGTGCAGTGTTTGCAAAGGAAAGTATTACACTTTTTAGAATTTCGTGAAGAAAGAATAACAGTAACTTTGAAAGCAAAGTTATTTATGTGGGTATACATTTAACTACTAATGAAAAAATCTGAATCTATAATATTAATCTAGTATGCGTTAATGAAATTTAATTTAATAGGAGGTGAAGGAAACGATTCTGTCAATAATAAGCTGACATTCTGTGTCATATATTTGTTGAATTCTAGTATTTACATTAAGGTCCTCTTTCTGCTTTTCTATACAGACTGTAAATATTCAATCTTTGCTGATCATCTTTTAACAGAAAACCACAATATGGTGTAGAATGTAAGTTGTGGCATTCTGTTAAGAAAAGCAGGATATTAAGTTACATTAAATTTTAGTTGCAACCATTAGATTAATATCTTGAATTAAAAATTATTTTTCAGTAGCTGTTAAACGCATCTCCACATAAAAAACTTTGCTTGCTCCTTTAGTTAACATAACTTTTTCTGTGTGAAATAAAAAATGGTACTGAACTTTGCTATGTAAATGCTTTGCATGTTTCCGTTGTTGTATCTTTCGTATAATGTCGTCTGTGTAAGTGGCACGTAATGTCTTTGAGTTTGCGACGTTCAGTTTACACCTTATGAGGGCCTAGGAAGCCGAAAACCGATTCATGACCAAATAAACATGATTTTGCAAAACTTCAGAAAGTATTTTCTATTCAGCTTTATTAATAATACCATTATTTATGAGGACAATTGAACAAATAAAATATCTGTATCCTGAGCATTGATTATTTCACAAATCACTAACCATTTTATTCAGAAGAGACTTCTGGTATGGGAACCCGATAAGACTATAGCAATAATGCTTATTACCTAGCATTGAGCTCTTGAACGGCTCTTAACAACACTTTCAACTTTATAATGTTGTATGAGTAAACAAACATTTAGATACACTTTTCTTTAAAGTAACTACAAAGGAACACATTGGTCTATGTGTGCCCAGTACTGTCCGCTCATGTTTCCATGTGGTCAGCCCTACTGTAAATAACATGCTTCTTGGCCGAGGGATCTGAAGAAGAAATTCTAACTTGACTCCCCTAGATAATTCTTTTGAGCTACAAGAAAACATAATGCATGCTGATCGCTGTCAGTTAAGCAGTATTTCGAGTTACATAAGTGCTCGAATACGTAAAACGCACGTCCTTAGAACAATGCAAAAATGATTTTAAATATCTCTTTCAATAAGTGTAAAACTAGCATACATTTTCTTTCGAAATAACTTTTAAATAAAAGCATAATTTCTACTTTAAAATCGAGGCGAAATATATTTTTTTTAGAAACGGAGTGTGCATTCAAAATTTCTGTCCCTTACAGCCTGATTTAAATGTACGCCTAACCATTTCATCATCCCACGAAAATTTTATTTATTTCGTTAACCATTGCTCACGTCATCAGTGGACTATATTTTGAAGATATAAAAAACGTCAAATTTTATTATTAATAATAAATGTTCGTTTTTGAGAACAATGTTCAACAGTACTAAGTACATAACGTCATATTTCGAATTATGAAGTTGTGCAACATGTCCTGATGACAACTCTCGGCACTTTTTTGGCGAAATACGTTACAGCTTGCACAAAGGAGGGTAGTGACATTCGCTAGTGATAGGTGTTGATAAGTGTACCACGTCCCAGAAAGTCTGTGTAAATCACTGTTCAGACACTGTTGTAACCTTATACCCCAACCCGTCCATGTATCCCAAAAACATTCGTTAAGTGTCAGCACACATGTTTTGTGTAGTGACGAATCACGGTACACAATGTGGCGATTCGATGGCAGGGTGTGGATATGGCGAATTCCCGATGAACATCATCTGCCAGCACAGGCCTACCTTCATGTTTTAAGCATCTTCTTGCTTCCTACCGTTGAAGAGCCATTCAGGGATGGCGACTGCATCTTTCAGCACGATCGAGCACCTTTTCATAATGTACGGCCTGTGGCGGAGTGACTACAAGACAATAACATCCCTGTAAGGACTGGCCTGCACTGAGTCCTGACCTGAATCCTACAGAACAGCTTTGGGATGTTTTGGAACGACGACTTCGCGCCAGGCCTCACCGACCGATGTTGATGCCTCTCCTCAGTGCAGCACTCCCTGAAGAATGGGCTGCCATTCCCCAAGAAAGCTTCCAGCACCTGACTGAACGTATGCCTGCGAGAGTGGAAGCTGTCGTCAAAACTGAGGGTGGGCCAACACCATATTGAATTCCAGCATTACCGACGGAGGGCGCCACGAGCTTGTAAGTCATTTTCAGCCAGGTGTCCGGATACTTTTGATCACGTAGTGTAGGTTTTCATAGGTTGTAATTACCAGAATATGTTTAATGATACTTTTGCACGACCGTTGCTTCATTCACTGGCAACCCATCGCCTCGAGCACGTTACTTCTTCCTGAAGTGTCTCAAACAGAGGCGAATTTCTATCTGCTAGCCTATGCCCCAGGTTCCACGAGTGGTGTTTTCTTCGCTCACAGAGCTCTGAGATGTGACATCCAATTAGAGGGCAAGCAATCAAAATTAGCTTTCGTAGAACCTCTTGTTGCTGAGGAAAGCTTATACTCTCGTTCGGGGCAGCTCATGGAATGGAAGCGATATAGGCACTTCTCTTGTGTGTTGGGAGATGGATGCATTCAACCTGCTGCCATAACTGATGTAGCGAGATCGCAGCTGGCTTAGTGCATTCGCATTTCTTTTATGATGCATATATTTTCAGACTAAGCCAAAACCAGCATAATTTCTAACATCCCATTTTCATTCCAATTGCTACAGTGAACGTAATGCCATTACAGTTGTTTGACTTTGCCAGAGAACGTGGTAGCCAGTATCTCATTCTGATTTAAACATATGTGGTTTCAAGTGACATAATACAATTCCCTCTCAGTCATACAAACAGGATTTGCAACTTCATATTGTTTTTTCTAAGCTCTCTTTTTGTGACAATGTACGTATGATTTGTTGAAAATGTTAGATTTGGTATCTTGAAATGAACCATTAATCTCTCTCTTTGATTCATTATACTGCGTTTACAGTACTTTTAGCATTCGTAAATTTTTTATTGACAAACTTGTTTTGTCTAATGATTCCGATTACGTGTCCCCCCATCTGCATCAGGGTATACTTAAAATTACTTCATGAAAGCATGCTCTTCTCACTTACACGGCATAGTGCTCATCGGCAAAGATACACTTGCTGATTCCGTAACGATGTTACAAATTTTCAGGGATGATGAAGAAGGGTAAAACTATAAATCAGAGGTCGGGGACCGTGGTCCGAAAACGAGCAAGTTCAAAGTTACAAGCGAAAACGCTTCTGAGGCCTCTGACAGTGGAGTACATGTATCGATACTGTTCTTCCTAATATTATACGGTAGGTAACTTTCAAGGCAGTAGTACAGACCAAAAGAAGGAAAACATGTCTGACAAAAATAGACATTACAATGAATACCTTAACAGCTATGAACACTTGTTCTCAGTCACTATTGTGAATCACTTCCCTTCTACTGAACAACTACCCTTGGCTCTTAAGGTATGCATTTTAGAGTCAACATTTACTGGATTTGTTTTGATCCATACTATGTGCCTCCTCCAACGGCATATAAACCACAGATCTCGCATAGAAGATATGTGTTTCACAATATCGAAGATGAACAAGCGTCCATTGATCTTAGGCATTTTAGAGCCCATGTTTACTTGTCTTTTTTCTTGTTTTGGGCCGTAATACCTAGTCTGCAAGTTGCCTATTCTACATTCTTAAATGTCACCGGTAAAGGTAACTGTCGGAGATGTCAACACGATTTTCGCTTATAACTTTCGACTCGTTTCCGGGGCACGGTCCGTTATCTCTTATCGATACATTTACCTTTCTCCACCGTCCCTGAAAGTCTGTAGCATCATAACGGAATCAACCGGAATAGGTACGTAGTTTTAGTACTATTTGCTGTTCGAAACGCTTTTCAGCACTCCAGATAAGGCTGCCTAATGCAGCGCAACACATGCGGCTGTACGAACGACGTCAGCGGATACCATTTTCCCCACCACAGCAGCTCGCACATTAATAGGGTTTTCATTCAGTACACAAAATAACGGCAAGCAATGCTGCGGTAGTCGAGTCTATTACGTCTAGCTTAATACACGATAAATGCTCATTATTTGTGATTACCAATAGGTATTCATATCTAAATTATTCTGAATTACTTCAGATCATATCTACTGCTTGCTCCTTCGAAAGTTCCTGCAACCTGCGAAGTATTTATAATTCAGGCAGATTGTGTTATCAAGGGTTTTATTCAATATTTGCGGTAAATATCAGAGAAAAACTACGTTCACAATTATTCATGAACTTCCAGGTTTAAATTTACAAGAAGTGGTATTCTCTCATCGTACATCGAAACCCCTGAATCTATCGAAACATAGTACTCTGACTTACCTTGTGATGCTTATGGAATCCCAACAGTTTTATTGAGAATCAATGTTGACGAGTTATCCACGGATTTCTAGACTAAATTGCACCACTCCTCTTTTGGGATGAAGTTCGTGTTGTCGGTCGCTCATGGTGTCTTACCTGAAACAACAGGAAACAGGAAATTGAGTTAAGGTAAGCAGTAAAGAATGAATGCATCTACTTCCAAAATTGCAGTCTCCTAATTTTCAGATATAGTGAAGTTAGCGTATTCAGTGGCAATTATTAGGCGACAATAGTATTTTTTTTAAATAATACACTGCCTGATTAAAACAGTGAAGTACCAAAAGACATAGTTGGGTGACAGTGTGACTTCGTACTTTTACACGCCTTCGGAGGGTATATAAAGAAGTAATTACGGCTGTAATTCTCTGTGAAAAGTAAAACGGTTACCGCAGTGTATTAGTGGCGTTCATTACCAGGTCTGTGAGGGAGTATAAGGAGCGTGAAGACCGTCAAACATTGAGTGATGAATGTGAAGGACACGGAGAAGCGAACTTCTCGCATGAGAAAGCGTTGTCAGCGCTTGATAGAGCTTCTAATAGGCTCATTGTGTATCTCCATTCGGCCGACTGGTCGAATCGTGCAACATCCAAAATTGTGGCTCAGGTGCAACAGTGACCTGATGATGGACAGCATGGGAACTTGAGGGCCGCCATAGCGGCCGTCAAGGTTTCGATTGACCACGTCTAAACATGTCAAAGGCAGACGGCCTTAGGAGTACACCAGAACATCGTAGTTCCTTCACATCTGCGCCTCCATCCGACAAGTAACTGACACGCTGCAACAGTCTATGTCGTACCGCACCATTCCTCAGAGACTAGCAGTTGCCGAACTGTGGAGTTACTGTGAGAGGTTCCATGCCCTCTTTTGCATGTCTCCTCTCATTTTCATCAATTTTATTAATGTTCTATGTCATTACACGTTAGTAACAGACCGAATAAGGTTATTGTAATGAGAGCATTAGTACTGAGAGCTCAAAAAATACTTTTAACTTGATTCCTATACATGTTGGGTTAGTTCCCTGGGTGGCTTGTGCGAACCAAGCATCAGAGGACGGGCACACGGCATTTCCGGTTGGGGACTGTACTTCCCTGAATTCTGAGGGGTTCGCACAGTAGGTTTAAGCGCCTAGCGGAACGACTGACGTCGGTCGAGTTTCGCCTATTGTATGCAGGGCGAAACGACCTGCGAGACGTCTGAGTGTCGCCGCAGTTTGTTTACCGTTCCGGCGCGTCCGGAACGAAGATTCCTGGCATCGACCGATTGCGTTGTCCTCTTGATTCTGAGAATACTTGTGGACCGTGCCCTGCTAGGTGCGACTGTCTGGCGCCGGATGGCCGGTGGTCTAGGCAGGTTGTTTTCGTAGTCGGTCAAACGGCAGGTTCAGTGCCCTCAGCTGAATAGCAGAGGCATGATTGGTCAACTTAAACTAAGGCTAGTTGACGTCATAAAGCCCTGCTCGAAATTAGAGGGAACGGTCGCTATTGGTGCGAATGATGTTCCGAGACAGTGTGGGGGAATTTTGGAATCAGCACTGAATGCTGATACGCGGTTTTCGAGGAGAGTAAGGAGTTGAACAATGCTGGCTTCGCTCTTGCATCGCATCACAGAGGGGGAATTCGGGATCTGATCTTCTTCGGAGTCGGACGGTCTTACGACTTGGTCGCTCGTTTTCGGAGGAACTAAGAATTCTCGGACAGCCTTCGCGGCCAGGGTTTGACACAGAGTTGCTGCACGGCAGAAGTCGGCGCCTACATCATCAGGACGCTGCCTACCGACGACGTGCTACAAATTTCAGTACTGGTACAGTATTTTGTGGCTCCGGCATTGTAGGACCTTATCAATTTTTTACTGAATCCTCAGCAGCACGCGCGCTCGCTTTGCTACAAGTCCACCTTGCTTGTTTCTCCATGTGATCCCATTTGAGCTCTCACTACTAATTGCGATACAGCTGTATAGTCGGGAGATTAATATTTGATTCATTAGGGCCTGTACTCATTATCGTCAATCTATTGCATCACAGAGATTAGGAGCCCCTTGTTCTCTAGCCAACTCTTATTTTCATAATATTTCAGTATACCCTATCCTTTAACCTACTGTTTGTGTCGATAATCATGTGCATTTATGTTCTGATGTACAATAAATCTCATTGTAATATTTATTCCGCATATAATTTCGTAGATATAGGCAGAATCCCATTTCATGTTGTTTATTATGATAAAGTTCTCTTTTTTCTTGAGTAGATTACGATTTTTATTGAAGTATTGTGAGTGTGCACTCCTTACTTTACCAACTAGCAGGGGCCACCATCATATCCTTCCGTTACCGTTGTGAGCATAATTAATTAGCTGGTAGATAAGGAGGGGGTCTAGTGCATGTCTCCTCCTCAATCAAAATTCGTCGGAATTAAAGAGGTACAAACTCTTCTCCACCCCGGCACCTCGCAACTGTCGTGTCCGTATGGTGCCAGTAACACCATAACGCAAATGGCTGCATATGGAATGGTGTCATGACCGGGATGCATGGACTGCTGATAGACGGCGTAGGATTGTGTTCAGCGATGAACAGCGGTTCTGCACTAGTCCACGTGACAATCGGCGTCAAGTACGGCGGCGTCCTGAGAAGAAGTCTCATTCTTCAAATGTTTCAGACAGGACAGTGTTGTTATTCCCGGCACCGTGGTGTGGGCAGCCATCGGGTATAACTTTAGGTCACGGATGCCAGTGACTGAGGCAACTTTGACGGCACAACTGTACATCACGAACACAACGTGTTACCTCTCATATCATTTTTCAACGGGTCAGTGTCCTTCCGCAGATGGCACGTGTCTCTATGGACAGTCTGCGTGATGTTGAGGTACCCAAATGGCCAGCAAGGCCCCAGATCGGTCCCTAGCAGAACATGTATGGGACCAGCCCATACGTCAAGTCCGATGCGTTGCGGAGACGTCCAAGTGGCACGCCGATGTTTTCACTGTCGGGTCAAATACGGTGCCACACGGTCTGACGCATAATGAGACTGAAATTACCGATAGACACCACTTGAGAAAGTTGGTGACTTTTGTACCAAGATGATGAGGTTTATCTGATAAAATCAGTACTTACTATAAACGTTTTGTATCAGTGCCTGGCAATACTGGAGCACGTAAAACCATCATCTGGAAAACAGTCACAAATGAAATTTAATGAAATAGCTATTCTGAAATGAGTCGAGACAATAATTTAGGAGATATATAGAAAGAATTGTTTTAATAACTCTTGTAAATGTCTGTTGGGGCTGTAATTAACTGTTTTTGTTTTTAACTTCCTATTACGGTACTGCTGCATCGAGGTCCTGAGAATGTCCCGTCACAAACCACAATAAAGATGCGAAACCTGTAAGTACCTTGAACGCTAACTTCAACTTTCGAAGGGTTGCGAAGGAACTGTATATTAATCGTTCCGTGCTAAAGGCGCACTGTGCCGATTTTCGTCCACTCAGTTACCTGCTATTGAGTAATCATCGCTCGTTATCAAACAGAACGCATAAAACTGAATTCATTACACGTGCATCTCATCATAGAAAGTAATCTTAAATGTTGCACTTGCTTATGGTAAGTTAAAGTATACTTACTGCAAAGCTCGTGCAAACTGCTAGGAAAAGCTCGTCTATTATGATGAGTCAATATTCACCTACCTCCACTATTACAAGTATGAAGGGTGTTTCAAAAAGAATGACGTGATTTCAAAACTCCATTTTTATCGGAGAAATACGTAATTGAAACATGGTATGAATTGCAAAATACTCACAAAATCTTACAGTTTTAGCCATGCTATTACAAATCCTTCATAAGTCCACCAGCAGCAGCAGCAGAATCGACACTAGAAGATAGCTGAATTATAAACTTTCCACATTATGTCTGCTTTTACAGAAAATATGGCGACTGTTATTCAGTTCTTGTGAGATGTCATGAGGAAAAGGGGAGATGAATACACTTCCCTCCACATATTCCCACAAGAGAGAATCTCAGGGGGTTATGACTGCCGATCTTGGAGGCCAAGAATACAGGATAGTGTCTCGGGGTCCCGTGCACACTATACAGCGCTGAGGCAGCGTGTCACTGAGAAGTAGACGTACATGCCTGTGTGTTGGAGATCCATACTGTTGGAAAATGAAGTCATCAGAGTCCTCCTGAAGTTGCGGATAAAGCCAGTTCCGCAGCATTTGAAGACAGCTCAACTCTGGATAGGGCGCACGGGACCCCAAAACTGCTCCACATTCTTGGCCTATAAGATCGCCAGACCTGACTCCGTGCGATATTTTCTTGTGTAGTTATGTGAAAGAGAATGACAAGCCAGGTTATCCGAGAGCGCAAATGCACTGCTTTCGGGTAGGCGCGCCAGCCCCGGATCGAATTCGCCCGGCGGCTTCATGACGGAGGCCGGTGTGCCGGCCAGCCTGGATGTGGTTTTTAGGCGGTTTTCCACATCCCACTAGGTGAATACCGGGTTGGTCCCCACGTTCCACCACAGTTGCAGGGCTCGCAGACATCTGAACACATTTGCACTATTCCATGGATTACACTAGCCACAGACAGCTGGGGTACAACAATTCCGTCCTGGGGGGTACATGGTGGCGGCAGGAATGGCATCCAGCCATCCCTTAAATTAACCTTGCCAATTCCGATTAACTATGCCGACCCTGCGTCATTGTGGGAAAAAGGCAAAAGCCAAAGAAAGAAAGAAAGAATATGTGAAAGAGAGTGTTTTCATCTCCCCTTTCACTCGTAAGATAAAGGAAGTGAAGAGCGGAATAACAGCCACCATAACTTCTGTAAAAGTAGATACAATGTGTAAAGTTTATGATGAATTTAGTTATCGTCTAGATATTGTTCGTGCAACTGCAGGTGGACACACAGAGCATTTGTCATAGCGTAGCTAAAATATTAAGATTTCGCAATGCATCCCTTGTTTGTAGTATTTTTTATCAATAAACATGGAGTTTTGAAATCAGCTCATTCTTTTTGAAACAATCTGTAATATTTTCATCTGCGAATAAGAACGACAGATCACGAAAAAATCATGTATGTTTCGCGAAAGTATCCCGAAGATACAGGTGCCTTTATACTTTGTGTGTTTATCGTCCAACCCACCGATACAATTGCGTAGATTATACAGTGTATAGAAACGCTTAGGTGTTTTATGTTATTGGGTTAAAATATATAAAAACTATCCAAACATCTTGTAAATATGTAAATGTAGGCTTCCGCGGCCTTTGGCACAGTCAATACAATTTTTATGGGTTTGTTACCGCATTGTCATTATGTAAAACTACCGACGTTTCGGTCACTACTGCAAGTGACTTCTTCAGGGTGTTTTTTGTTTACTGCTCTTATATGCCTGCAGACGTGCCTGTTATCTAATCCTGATAGGCTGTTAAGGACGAAGAGAGGAATGTTAGTTCTTTACTGGTGTTTTTATTATTTCTTTTCATTGGTGGAAACTCGACGTTGTGATTGGTGGAAATCGGCAAATGTGAAACAAGGCGGTAGTTGTGACGTGGCGTTTAGCTGCTTTCTAGCGCCGGCTCAAGCACGCTAGTACTCTATGCACCCGCGGCCGCTGCGGTCTCCCGTGCGCCTGTGTGTATTGCTTCACGTGAGCTGTCGTCCCGTAACGCTGTTATTGCTGGCAACCAAGACGTCGGAAGTCGGTACCTGTCTTCTCTGTCAATGTTGGAGGATCACTGGCTATTTCTATTGCCTCTCTAACCTTTCTCCTGAAAGTAAGAGGCTATATCGCCAGTCCGCGAGCTTCACCAAAATCAATCTGTTTACCGCATTCTTACTGGTATTATACCACCGCTGACTTGGTGTGTTGTCTTAGTCGATTATATCTTCAGTGTTCAGATATCTGTGCTGAGCTGATGTGTCGCCCTGTCTCGCCCACATACACTAATCCACATTCGCACCTGATTTCATAAACTCCAGCAGCAAGTAGTTTGTCAACTGCATCTTTCGTTGTGCAAAGAACATGATCGAAACGTCGGTAGTTTTACATATTGACAATGCGCTCACAAACCCAGAAAAATTTTGTTGATCTTGTAAATATTCTGTAAATGGTCCCAATACTTTAATATGCAGTAACTGTTCTCCTTTTTCAAATGCAGTGGATGTATCCCACATCATCTTCGCTCTGAACATCTACGAGTTGCAGACTAGCTATCGCATACATCTCTGTCTGGGTTTGGCCTGGAGGGCATGCTGTGGCATGGCCATATCGCGCCTGGTCACAGCACACTTCCTCTCCTCGAAAAGTTGCCGTCACGTTACTTCCAAGAGCTCCTGCCACGCTATTTCTGCATGCAATGCGCCTTCACTGCGGGCGAACGGACCGGAACCCAATACGCGTCGATCTGAGGGTGTGAGTACCTTGAAAACCACTCGAGTCAGTGGATACCATTTGTCAATAGACACTGTCCCTGTACATGCTGGAGGTAAGGTATTCTCGTGTGCAGGGGTCGTTAACATGGGATTCATGTCTATCACAGATAATACGTTTGTCAAAAAATGTTCAAATGTGTGTGAAATCTTCTGGGACTTAACTGCTAAGGTCATCAGTCCCTAACCTTACACAATATTTAACCTATATTATCCTAAGGACAAACACACACACCCATGCCCGAGCGGGGACTCGAACCTCCGCCTACGTTTGTCATTGTCTGTCGCTGGCGCACGATGGTAGTAACGGTTGTCTTGCAAGGTGAGTCTGTTTCTCCCGCATAAAGCGCACAAATGGACACTTATAACTTGAGCAACACACTGCATCCTTCCACCGCTAGTAAAGTGTTTATGGAACACACTGCGGTCATCAACGGTAAATGTGCGCCACCTCCTCTCATATCCCAAAGTTACCTGACTTAAATCGCACCGAGAACTTCTTGGATGCCGTAAGAGGGATTTGTGTGCCTTGACACAGCTCCGCCATTTGTGGACAGTGTTTGAGGGGTGATGGCTGTCGGTGTCTCGAGGAATCTATAGCATCGTATGGTGCTACGTACTATTGGGTAGGTGTCCCTAACTTAATCGCACCAGAGCGTGTAATCGCACTACGGCCACACATTTAACCATCGTATTTTTAATTTTAAATGTGTTCTCATTCTGGGAATTCTTGTCGTACACGTAGGTAATGTAAGGTATTAAACTGATCAATACCTGCGTATTAATCTCATTGTCACGCCATCGCATTGTTATTTTCTGGTTATTTTCCGATACAGGGTGAACATGAACTTGACCCATATAGTTATTTACCATGTGGTTTAAGGAAATATCCTGAGTACAAAAAAGAAAGCAGTTTCTGACAGGTGTGAAAACTATCGAAATATCGGTTTAATAATTCATGGTTGCAAAACAATGACGCGAATTCTTTACAGAGGAATGGAAAAGCTGGTAGAAGCAGACAACGGGGAAGATCAATTTGGATTTTACAGAAACGTAAGAACACGCGAGGCAGTACTGACCTTACAACTCATCTTAGAAGACAGGCTAACGAAAGGCAAACCTACATTGACAGCATTTGTAGGCTTAGAGAAAGTTTTTGAACATTCTGGCTGGAATACTCTCTTTGAAATTTTGAAGGGGTAAAATGCAGGGAACGAAAGGATATTTACAACTTGTACAGAAACCAGACTGCAGTTATAAGAGTTGAGGGACATGAAATGGAGGCAGTGGTTGAGAAGAGTGTGACACAGGGTTGTAGCCTATACCAGATGTTATTCAACATGTACACTGAATATGCAGTGAAGGAAGCCAAACAAAATTTAGTGTAGGAATTAAAATGTAAAAAGAAGAAACAAAAAATTTGAGGTTTACCGATGGCATTGCAGTTCTGTCAGAGACAGCGAAGGCCTTGGAAAAGCAGTTAAACGGAATGGACGGTATCTTGAAAGGAGGATATAAGATGAACATCAACAAAAGGAAAATAAGGATTTTTTTTTGGAAATTTGCGGTAAGTTCCTATGGGGACAAAACCAAACTGCTAAGGTCATCGGTACGAATCGAGACACTAGAAGTAGCAGACGAGTTTTGATATATGGGCAGCTACGTAACTGATGATGGCCGAAGTACAGAGCATATAAAGCGTAGACTCACAATGGCAAGCAAAGCGTTTCTGAATAAGAGAAATTTGTTAACATTGAATATAGATTTAAGTGCTAGGAAGTCTTTTCTGAAGGTATTTGTCTGAAGTGTAGCCTCGTATGAAAGTGAAACATGGACGATAAACAGTTTAATAAAAACAGAATAGAAGTTTTCGGAATGTGGTATTACAGAAGAATGCTGAAGATTAGATGGGTCGCCGGCCGCGGTGGCCGTGCGGTTCTACGCTTAAGTCCGGATCCGTGCGACTGCTACGGCCGCAGGTTCGAATCCTGCCTCGGGCATGGATGTGTGTGATGTCCTTAGGTTAGTTAGGTTTAATTAGTACTAAGTTCTAGGGGACTGATGACCTCAGATGTTAAGTCCCATAGTGCTCAGAGCCATTTTTTTTTAGATGGGTCGATCACTTAACTAATGAGGAAGTAGTGACTATAATTGGGGAGACAAGAAATCTGTGGCACAATTTGACCAAAAGGAGGGATCGGTTGATATGACACATTCTGAGACATCAAGGGATCAACACTTCAGTACTGGCGGGAAGTGTGGGGGTTAAAAAGACCCAGAGATGAATACTGTAGACAGATTTAGAAAGATGTATGTTGCAGTAGTTATTCGGAGATGAAGAGCTTTACGCAAGATTGAGTAGCATCGAGACCTACATCAAACCAATGTTCGGAGTAAAGACCACAACAACAACAACAACAACAACAACGCTAAGAGAGAGAGAGAGAGAGAGAGAGAGAGAGAGAGAGAGAGAGAGAAAAGGACGCACCAGGAATGAGTTATGCATATTGGTCACAACATGAGATTCGTACAGATATCGAGGGAGAACGCAAAACTGTTAACTGTAACGACTGATGGATGAATGTGTGACGCTGCTCCACTGCACAGCTGGCAAGAACAGTAAATACATGATATGTCGATACCAGTGCATAAAGACATTGAGGAGTCCATTATGTGTATGCCTTGCAGACTGGTTAACAGCATACGCACATGTCCGCATTTGAGAGAGGACGAGTAGTTGGGAACAAAGAAGGCTGTTGGAGTTATCGGTGAATCACTCCACATTTGAATAGGAAAGATGCCACCAATCGACGATGTTGGCAAGAATCGGTGAATCATGCACAACCGCAGCGCCAAGACGTAAACGTTCGACCTAGGGAGACGCCACAATGTGAGGACTGAGCAATCGTCAGAGACGCATTCAAATCCCCGGAGAATAATAATCATCGACCCAATGTGCAAATGATGCTTCAGTGACGACATGGGCCGTGAATAGGCTAATCACAGAAAGGAGTCTGAGTTCGCGGCTCCCTTTCCACCGTTTACCATTGACTTCTCCACTGCAACAATTCCGTTTGCAGTGGTGTCAGTTATATTCAGTGTGGAATCTCATTGAGTGGAGTAGAACTGTCTGCACTGATGAGTCTCGACGGCCAGGGAAGACGTGCCTGGAGGTGCCCCGGAAAGTGGTGGGATACCAGCTTCGCTGTTGGCCGTCGTACGGCCAGACAACCATTAAATGGTGGTCTAGGGTGCCAATTCATTTCACAGCAGCACCCCTTTGGTTGTCACCGGAGGCACTCTTACAGCAAATAGCTCCATGTATAAGCGCCAGAGGTGGGCTAGTGCTTTATTGTCTTGATCAGTTTGTGAAGCTCTCTCTCTTGAATAAATCATGCAATTTTTCTGAAATGGAAATCATTTCAAAAAAATGGTTCAAATGGCTCTGAGCGCTATGGGACTCAACTGCTGTGGTCGTAAGTCCCCTAGAACTTAGAACTACTTAAACCTAACTAACCTAAGGTAGGATTCGAACCTGCGACCGTAGCGGTCGTGCGGTTCCAGACTGTAGCGCCTTTAACCTCTCGGCCACTCCGTCCGGTGGAAATCATTTGTTTCTCTTTACATGTACATGACATATAGCGATTTTCGTCTCATTCGGATAATTTCTTCGTGGTGCGTCCTTTTTTCTCTTAGACTGCATTTTAGTACAAATCATCTGTGGCACCCAGTGGCTCGTCCCAGAGTAAAAATGTAATTCTGATTTATCCGGTTTATCACCCAAATTACCTTTGCTCTGTGAAAATATTTTCACAACATTCAAAAAGCTGTAAATGCCAATTGCTATCATTGTAGACTATGTGATAGAAAGTATCCGGAGACCTCCAAAAGCATACGTTTTTCATATTAGGTGTATTGTGCTGCCGCCTGATGCCAGGCATATCAGCGACCTAAGTAGTCATTAGACAGCATGAGAGAGAAGAATGGGGCGATACGTGGAACTTACCGACTTCGTACGTAGTCAGATGATTGGGTGTCACTTGTGTCATACGTCTGCAGGCGAGCTTTCCACACTCTGAAACACTCCTAGGCCCAATGTCTCCGATGTGATAGAGAAGTGGAAACGTGAAGAAACACGTGCAGCACAAAAGCGTACAGACCGACCTCGTCTGTTGACTGACAGAGAGCGCCGACAAGTTGAAGAGGATCGTAATGTGTATTAGGCTAGCATCTAACCAGACCATCACACAGGAATTCCAAACTGCATCAGGATCAACAGAAAGTACTATGACAGTTTGGCGGGAGGAGAGAAAACTTGGATTTCATGGTCGAGCGGCTGCCCATAAGCCAAACATCACGCCAGCAAATGCCTAACGACGCCTCGCTTAGTGTAAGGAGCGTAAACATTGGGTGGTTGAACAGTGGAAAAACGTTGTGTGGAGTGGCCAGTAACGGCACACTATGTGGCTGTGCGATGGCGGAGTGTGGGTATGGCGAATGCCCGATGAACATCATCTGCCAGCGTATGTAGTGCCAACAGTAAAATTCTGAGGCGGTGGTGTTATGGTGTGATCGTGTTTTTCTTGGAGGGGGCTTGCACCCCTTCTTGTATTGCGTGGTACTATCACAGCACAAGCCTACATTGATGTTTTAAGCACCATCTTGCTTCCCACTGTTGACGGCGATTGCATCTTTCAACCCCGATCGAGCACCTGTTCGTAATGCACGGCCTGTGGCGGAGTGGTTAACGACAATAATATCCCTGTAATGGAATGTCCTGCACAGAGTCCTGACCTGAATCCAACAGAACAGCTTTGGGATGTTTTGGAACGCTGACTTCGTGCCAGGCCTCAACGACCGACATCGATACCTGTCCTCAGTGCAGCACTCCGTGAAAAATTGGCTGTCATTCCCCAAGAAACCTTCCAGCACCTTATTGAACGCATGTCTGCGAGAGTGGACGCTGTCAACAAGGCTAAGGGTGGGCCGACACCGTAACCAATTCCAGCATTACCGATTGAGGGCGCCACGAACTTGTAAGTCATTTTCAACCAGGTATCCGGATACTTTTGATCACATAGTGTAGTATGGAACGATATGGATTCTCGTAGGGGCGTATGTATATAGGGTGTTTCCGCAAGAGCATGCAAAAATTTGCAGGACATAAAGGATGCTCCATTGAACTATTTGAGGTAGGAACCCCGGGGTCAGAGAAGACAGCTTAAGGAGATAACAGGAAGAAAATCACACTATTGTGTACTTTTTGATTTACATTACTTTCAGTTAACTGCAAATAACATTATTGACACAAAGAACGTACCATTTGTACTGTATCTTACAAAATGTACTGAAACTGACGCCCATAAACCTCAATGCAAGCATAACGGCGGCGAACAGGTTTTGATGCAGCCTGACAAATATCCCCGGCGTGTTTGGAATCACGTCACAGGTAGCTACAATTCTGGTAACTAATTCCATCTCCGTATCCACTGGGGTCTCATACACAAGTGACTTTAGATATCCCAATAGGAAACAGTCAAGGAGATTCAGGTCAGGTGACCTCGCAAGTGATGGAATAGACCCCCCCCCCCTTCCAAACCAGCGACCAGGAAACACAGCATTGGGATAGTTGCGGATATCCGTACTGAAGTGAGGCGGTGCACCGTCGTGTTGTATCCACGTCCTCTTACGAACACCCAGGGGTACGCTCTCCAACAACTCAAGCAGAACTCTTTACACGAACCTCGAGTACAGATGGCTGCATAGACGGCCAGGTAGAAGATACGGCGCAGTGAGATTGTCGCTTACAATGCCGGCCCAGATATTCACAGCAAAACGTACTTGATGGTGTTAATCTACTACGGCGTGAGGGTTTTCCACATCCCACACATGTCTATTCCTGCTGTTCGAAACATCATTACGATCAGATGAGGCCTCGCCAGTAAGCAGAACGATTTGGATGAAATCTAGTTGATCAACTCATTGTTGCAGCCGCCACCGACACAATGCGACCCTTGGTGCAAAGTCAGTCACAAGCATAGCATGGACTCGTTGTGGGTGATATGGGTGTAATTGTTGTTTGCGGGGTACTTGCCGCACGCTAGTATGTACAGCGCCAATTTCACATGCATTTCGACGAGTACTTTTAGTCCAATCCGCTGCAACACATGCCACCACCTCCTCTTCAAAATAGGGTGTGCGAGTGGTCCTTATGTTGCCAGGTCCCTCGTTCTTTTCTTTCCATTGAATCAGTCTCCCACATTCTTCGATCGAGAGAAATAAACACTCGTCGTGACGGACGATACTTGTTAGGAAATCGTTTCCTGTACAGCTTTTCAGCAGCGAGAGCATTGCAACCTACTTCCCCATATACGAGTACAAACTACATGTCCTGCAAAACTGCAACGGTATTACTCCATTGTATTGTACTGTACGTCTCTGAATAGCACTGTGTTATGAATAAGTCTGTCACTGATTTGTAGCACGTTCCATAATGGGACAATGTAAATACGATACAACACAGCCACCGTAAGGACAAGTAAAGTAAGCAAAACCTGCATCATAATTTTCTGGTAATCAGGCTCGTTATCCTTGTTTCCTTGCAGGAAGTAAAGAATGTGCATGTAAATAAACACCATAGTACGTGTAAAGTTGTACGCATGTTAGTTGTAAATAATCCGGAAAACAGTAATGGCAGACATAGCGGTAGACAAGTTTACTTCCATATCCTCTTAAGCTGGCTTTTTCGACCCCAGGTTCCCTACCTCAATCTGTTCGGTGGAGCATTCTCTGTGTCCTGGTGCATTTTTGCACGCTCTTACAGAAAAATCCTGTAGATGCAAGAGTAGTGTGATCTGATTGCAGTCGCTGTGGGAACACAGCAAAGCGATATTGTGCTGATGTTACATGGCATTCATCGAACCCGTGCACGAGACGCATATCGCCCTACTTTTCACCACTAAAGCTACACTTGTGTTCTGTACCAATGTTGACGTACAACTAATACCGTCGGAAATCGGACCCGAGGTGTAACTGAGCAACACTTAGTGTAAGCCTGAGGGCGAAGAGTACTGCTGTCAACACAAAGTACAGTTAGTGAATGGAACAAGTTTGTCTCCATAGAAGACACACATCACACACCATCAAGAATTGCATTGTGGCTGAAATATTTTCAGTGCAATACACAGAGAAGAATAAATTGGTAAGAAATCAAATCAAGTGGAATGTCTCTGCAACGAACCACCGAGCCCTTATACCAAAACACCCAGAAAATATCCACGAACACCATTCAAATACTGTCAGTGGAGCTAGAATTCTGCGCCGGCCGGTGTGGCCGAGCGGTTCTAGGCGCTACAGTCTGGAACCGTTCGACCGCTACGGTTGCAGGTTCGAATCCTGCCTCGGGCATGGATGTGTGTGATGTCCTTAGGTTAGTTAGGTTTAAGTAGTTCTAAGTTCTAGGGCACTGATGGCCTCAGAAGTTAAGTCCCATAGTGCTCAGAGCCATTTGAGCCATTTGAACTATAATTCTGCTAACATATTTTCGGAGCACTACTGGGAAGACAAACTTCATATTTCACGGACAAACTACGCGAGCAATAGCAGAATACGTCCTAACTGGCTCGCTAAAACATCCGTTTTGGGACTCCCATTTAATACTTCTTAATATTAAATATTTCATAGATAATAGTCGAGAATATTGCCACTGGAGGACCTGTAGTCACATCGTTCACAATTTTCGTACATACAATTCGCAATTCTGAGCGCAGTAATTGTTAACAATTGACACCAATATTGAAATAAAAAATAATCTCTGCGTCAGGGGTGCTCAGTAAGCTTCATATAATTATACGCCTTTGTTGACCTACTGGTTTTTGGAAGTTCACTAACAAATCCAACCTGTATTTGGTGGAACATTTATCTACTAACGCTACGAAACGGGTTTTAGCATAACATTTTATCTTCACCCTCTGGTTCTTAACTAACAGGTCTGCGTTAAACTTCGCTATAAATGTTAAGCAGAAATCGAAATGAACTGGCAACATTACATGTATCGAAACTTTTCTATGAAAAAGAATTTCAGTAGCTAATTTGATCAGTAAAAAGGCGCTCATAAAGACAGTTTGTTGAAACTAAATTCCCGAGTGTGGTATTGCAAAGTTGAAGTTGTTATCACCAACGTTCCCCCTAAACAAAAGTTAATATCAGAGAACACATAATGAGATTCATAGAATAAAAAAGACGTTCCGCAATGTTTCCGTCCTAATGGCCCTACAGAGTAATTTAACTGGGACTCGTGCATTATACTTGCAAACAAAATTAAACTCCTATGTGAGAACAACTTTAAATAGGCGTTCCGTCCGTTTTAACGCTCTCCGCTCCGTGAAAGGGAAACGGGAGTAAGTGAAAAGGACAGACATTCGGGCACAAATTTCAAGAGGCGGGAGCACGGAGCCCATTCACGGCTTCTGCACCAGCCAGGACTTGTCTTTTAATTCATACCTTCATAATACGGCAAGTTGCCGGTGCGTGCAAATGCAGACGCGAAGCTGCGCCCTCCAAAGCGGAGGGCGGAATTAAAGAGTTGAGCAGCTATTCTCCTTTGACTTGCGTACCGTTCTCTCGCCGCCTGTCCGACGAAATTAATAAAATGCTCGCTACGGAGTCGTCCGCCGTGAGACACAAGAGCGCCTAGCTGCTTCCCTCGTACACACTCGTCGCGTCGCAGGCGTTTTCATTAATAAAGACGCCGCCGGCCCGCTACTCGAATTACGACCTGCCCTGTCCGCGGAAGTATAGTTTGCGACCAGATTCCGAATTTTGCTGTGAACAGGACTTAATTGATAAAAGGTCACAATATGAAGCTCGTTACAACGACCACTTTTCAGTTTCGCTTTAAACAGGACTTTCTACGTAAAAGGACGCGAATAGAAATCTGTTTCAACGCTCGTTTGTCAGTGATATCTCCTTTGAACAACAGCGCAGTAGCCTCGTATATACCTTCTGCAACTGGAGCATGCTTCTCAACGTGAATTATGTTGACCCACACAATGACCTAAGGAACATACTGTAATCAGTCGGAAAATTTATCTTTAATTACGGAAGCAGTGTGAAAATCTAGTCGCGTACACAACATCTTTGTTTTCTTTTTCGCCTTATGTAATTTCTGTGAGTTAATTTCACAGTAAGCTCTATTTTGATAACTGTCTTTGTTTCCAGTGTAAACCCTGTCAGTCTATTTACCAATTTTGTTCGTACAAACATAAACTGAGCACTATCGCCAGTGGATGTTTACCTCAGTCCATATTTTTAGATTTCCGGAAGGTTTTTGATACCGTTCCTCAAAAGCGACTTCTAATCAGATTGCGTGCCTGTAGAGTGTCGATTCAGTTGCGTGACTTTATTCGTGATTCTCGTAAGAGAGATCACAGCTCGTAATAACTAACGGAAAGTCATCTAATAAAACAGAAGTATTATCTAGCTTCGGCTTTCCGGGCGGGAAGGAGCACCTGGTCCCCTCCACGAATCCGCCCGGCGGATTTGTGTCGAGGTCCGGTGAACCGCCCAGTCTGTGGATGGTTTTTAGGCGGTTTTCCCTCTGTCTCGGCGAATGCGGGCTGGTTCTCCTTATTCCGCCTCAGTTACACTATGTCGGCGATTGCTGCGCGAACAAGTTCTCCACGTACGCGTACACCACCATTACTCTACCACGCAAACATAGAGGTTACATTCGTCTTGTGTGAGACGTTCCCTTGGGGGTCCACAATAACCCTGGGGTTTGGTGTGGGACGGCGGAGGGGTGAAGTGGACTGCGGTAGTCGTTGTGGGGTTGTGGACCACTGCGGCTGCGGCGGGGACGGAGCCTCTCCGTCGTTTCTAGGTCGCCGGTTAACATACAATACAATACATACAATTATCTGGCATTTCCCAAGCATCCATAAAAACGATTTAGGAGGCAATCTGAGCAGTCCTCTTCGAAATTTTGCAGATGATGCTGTTATTCGGAGCGGCCGCCCCAATACAATACAATACATACAATTATCTGACATTTCCCAAGCATCCATAAAAACGACTTAGGCGGAATCTGAGCAGTCCTCTCAGAAATTTTACAGATGATGCTGTTATTCGGAGCGGCCGCTCCAATACAATACAACACATACAATTATCTGGCATTTCCCAAGCACCCATAAAAACGATTTAGGAGGCAATCTGAGCAGTCCTCTTAGAAATTTTGCAGATGATGCTGTTATTCGGAGCGGCCGCCCCATGTCAAAGATTGTGCGGCCCCTTTCGCCGGGTATTCGAGTCCTCCCTCGGGCATGGGCGTGTGTGTTGTTCTAGGCATTAGTTAGTTTAAGTTAGTTTAAGTAGTGTGTAACACTAGGGACCAATGACCTCAACAGTTCCGTCCCTTAGGAATTCACACACATTTGAACATTTTTGATGCTGTTATTTACCGTCATGTAAAGTCAACAGATGATCAAAACGAATCGCGATGTGAATTAGACAAGATATCTATATCGTACTAAAAGTTGCAAATTACTCTAAATCATGAAACGTGTGAAGTCACCCAAATGAACACAAAAAAAATCCGCTAAATTTCAGTTACACGATAAATCACATAAATTCAAATGGTGTAAATTCAAATAAATACTCAGGGGTTACAATTACGATTAACTTAAACTGGAACGATCACATAGACAATTTTGTAGGGAAAGATTTATTGGCAGAACACTTTTTGAAAACCTAACAGATTTGCTAGACTACTTACACTATGCTTGTCCGCCATCTTCTTGGTGTGGGATCCGCGTCAGATAGGACTGAAGGAGGACATCAAAAAATTCAAAGGGCAGCTCGTTTTGTACTATCGCGGAATAAGGGGGGATAGTGCCACGGATATGACACACGAATTGGGATCACAGTCACTGAAAAAAAGGTGTTTTTCGCTGCGGCAGGACCTTCTCATGAAATTTCAACCATCAGCTTCATCCTCAGACTGTGAAAATATTTTGTTGGCACCCCCATATATAGGAAGAACTGACCATCACAATAAAATAAGAGACCTCGCACGGAAAACGTTCGTTTCTCCCACGCGCTGTTCGAGGGAAGGGAAGAAACACTGGGTTTAACGGTCCGTTGACATCGAGGTCGTTAGATAAGGAGCACAAACTGGGATTGTGTCATGGATGGGGAAGGAAATCGGGAGTGCCCTTTCGAAGGAACCATCCTGGAATTTGCCTGAAGCAATTTGGAGGAATCACGGAAAGCCTAAATCTGGATGGCGGGTTTCAACCACCGTCGTCCCGAATGCGAGTGCAGTGTGCTAACCACTACGCCACCTCACTCGGTGCGTTGCTAGAGAATGGAACGCTACAGAAGTAGCTTTAAGGTGGTTCAATAAACCCTCCGCCAGGCACTTAATTAGAAACTCATTAATAATCATGTAGATTTAGATAAAAATGTTAGTGAACGTATCCTTTCACACAAAACCTCATTTGTAAATGCAGTCATTTTTTATAAATTTATGAAATGCAAATTTTATGATATACGTAATTAAATACTATCTCCGTCAGGCTGAAACTAATGTCTTTATTTTGTAAGAGTGGTAGGAGACGCAGACTACTTACAGTGAGGAGTGGAGATACTTAAAGTTGATTAGAGCGGGTAAAATCATGTAATATGGTAGACAAAAAGTATTTCGATTTAATGTTTAGATTGTTGTATGCAGAAATGGTGCGGGAGGAGAGATTGTAACGGGAAGAAGATGATGCTATGTTATTTGACAATTTGTCAGTGTAGCGAATTGTGTTATTGCTGACTACGTAATGGCGTCGTGATAGAATCTGCCGTTGGACTATTAGTGGGAGCATTATGCGTATAAAGTTTTCAAAGACAACCGAAGAGGACCAAGAAAGAAGAGGAGCGGTTTGACAGTCGGGATAGGGAATTCGAGTTAAATTGACGAAAAAAATCTTCAAAAACGAAGAATGAAAGACTTCTGGATTTGTTTAATGGCAGTTATCTGCTTTAGTTGTTTCATGTTTGTGCTGTTTATGTAGGACGTGTAAGGCAATCCGTATCAGGGAAGCTTGTGTATCACTATGTATCAGGGCCAATTAGCTTGACGTTATCGTAGTGGTAAAGAGGTTTTACAAACGTTCAAATGACTTCGCTGGAGACAACAACCCAGTTAAATTTAGGTGAAACACTGTTTGCTGGCAGCTGGATTCTGTAGAGATCAACGTCGTCATCAGGCGTATTAAAGACAACACTGAAACAGAGTAGTGACGTAGGCAGTAGCTTCGTATAGGGATAGAGCTATTACGTCGGTGAAGACTGTATCAAGTTAGCACAGAGATGGAACAGCATTTTCTGTTTATCTCATAAAACGGTATTGAATGGATTACCACCGTGTTGGTTTACAAGCGCTAGATACTTGGAAATCGTCTTCAGTCATCCACACACAAGAAATAAATTACGAAATGTGATTCTTTACAGCGTAACTACAATTTGTTTTATAATTCTTAAGAGTGATATATAAGAAAACTCTCGATCCTTGTAGTCAAGCCATAAATTCATTTTACAGTTGGAAAGCAAACCTTTGGCAAGATTTCACACAAAATAATTAAGGTTACCAGTGAAGCTGATTAATATCAGGAGATTCCAGAACCGAATACTGGTAGGGTAGCAAGAGGAAAGCCGCCACTCTTCAGTAACTTTAAACTGTGTACGCATAAGAAGTTACTACCTGAGCATTAATGCCCTGAAACATTCTCCTTTGTATGAAATTTGACCTATAAGCGAACAACAATGCGATCTAACTATTTTTACTAAAAAATGAGTTTGCGGACCAACTGGCGTAGTGGAACGCAAACAATTAAGAGGATTTTAACGTAGGTTAAGGCAAACTTCATCCTAGGTCATGTAGCTGTTCTGACACAACTTATTCAGTCTAAATGTATCATACCTTACAGGAAAGATAGGTATAATGCAGATGAACCGATCACAGTATATTCTAGTATTTAACGAATAGAAAATAAATCATTCGGAAGCCAAGTAAGGAAACATTCTTCGTTGCAGCATGTATGTCGAAGGTCACTGCGACTCACACGTACCTCAATTAGTTGAAAGTTGCATATAAATAGAAGAAAATTATAGCTGCTGAAAGCAGTTACTGGAAATGTTTTGTCTACTGAAAGCGGCTCAGTTCAAATCTATTTTAAAAAGATTGCTCGTTAACGTCTTGTACTCACGAATACACTCCTGGAAATGGAAAAAAGAACACATTGACACCGGTGTGTCAGACCCACCATACTTGCTCCGGACTCTGCGAGAGGGCTGTACAAGCAATGATCACACGCACGGCACAGCGGACACACCAGGAAACGCGGTGTTGGCCGTCGAATGGCGCTAGCTGCGCAGCATTTGTGCACCGCCGCCGTCAGTGTCAGCCAGTTTGCCGTGGCATACGGAGCTCCATCGCAGTCTTTAACACTGGTAGCATGCCGCGACAGCGTGGACGTGAACCGTATGTGCAGTTGACGGACTTTGAGCGAGGGCGTATAGTGGGCATGCGGGAGGCCGGGTGGACGTACCGCCGAATTGCTCAACACGTGGGGCGTGAGGTCTCCACAGTACATCGATGTTGTCGCCAGTGGTCGGCGGAAGGTTCACGTGCCCGTCGACCTGGGACCGGACCGCAGCGACGTACGGATGCACGCCAAGACCGTAGGATCCTACGCAGTGCCGTAGGGGACCGCACCGCCACTTCCCAGCAAATTAGGGACACTGTTGCTCCTGGGGTATCGGCGAGGACCATTCGCAAGCGTCTCCATGAAGCTGGGCTACGGTCCCGCACACCGTTAGGCCGTCTTCCGCTCACGCCCCAACATCGTGCAGCCCGCCTCCAGTGGTGTCGCGACAGGCGTGAATGGAGGGACGAATGGAGACGTGTCGTCTTCAGCGATGAGTGTCGCTTCTGCCTTGGTGCCAATGATGGTCGTATGCGTGTTTGGCGCCGTGCAGGTGAGCGCCACAATCAGGACTGCATACGACCGAGGCACACAGGGCCAACACTCGGCATCATGGTGTGGGGAGCGATCTCCTACACTGGCCGTACACCACTGGTGATCGTCGAGGGGACACTGAATAGTGCACGGTACATCCAAACCGTTATCGAACCCATCGTTCTACCATTCCTAGACCGGCAAGGGAACTTGCTGTTCCAACAGGACAATGCACGTCCGCATGTATCCCGTGCCACCCAACGTGCTCTAGAAGGTGTAAGTCAACTACCCTGGCCAGCAAGATCTCCGGATCTGTCCCCCATTGAGCATGTTTGGGACTGGATGAAGCGTCGTCTCACGCGGTCTGCACGTCCAGCACGAACGCTGGTCCAACTGAGGCGCCAGGTGGAAATGGCATGGCAAGCCGTTCCACAGGACTACATCCAGCATCTCTACGATCGTCTCCATGGGAGAATAGCAGCCTGCATTGCTGCGAAAGGTGGATATACACTGTACTAGTGCCGACATTGTGCATGCTCTGTTGCCTGTGTCTATGTGCCTGTGGTTCCGTCAGTGTGATCATGTGATGTATCTGACCCCAGGAATGTGTCAATAAAGTTTCCCCTTCCTGGGACAATGAATTCACGGTGTTCTTATTTCAATTTCCAGGAGTGTATATGTGCAAATAAGGATCAAAGTTTGAAAGACAAAAAGACGACTTCTTGAGGAAATTAGATTAGTTTAGCTAAGGCTTGCATTTAAACGTAGTTATTATTCAGACAGTAGACAGCAAAAGCTCATGTGTAAGATGTACAAACGTCCGTTAGTTGACCTCGCTACCGTACTGAACGACAAATTTACTGAAGGTAGAAAAATAACCCCATAGTCATGATAAACGACATATTTTTAATTAAAGATTGTGAAAGTGACACTGTACAGAAGATTCGATGAAAGATAGATTTTATCCTCACGTGTCCTAACAAGGAGGTGAATTGAACAAAACGTTTCTCACAAAAGTACACAGTTGCTAAGTACGTCCCGTAAGCGAACTTGAAAAACCATGCAACACAGAAATTTGCCAGGGCAGTGCAAGCAAGCAACGGTCTCACCAGTAAGCCTGAACGGCGTAGACTCAAAACACCCATCCCAAAATCACGAGACGAATGTCTGTACCTCACAAATCGGCGGCAGGCAGATCGATGTTCACAGCGTCAGGCGGGAGCTCAGTTCATAATTAAAGTTCCCTAGTGTTGTATATACAACCTTTAAAATGTGTAAATTGTCACGTAAATGAAATTTTTTAGTACTCACTTGGAGGATATTTAAGTTTTTATTCATAGAATGAAGGCTTTCACGGCAGGTGTTGTCATCATTTAACACTTTCGGGCTGAGATTCCGTGGTCCATACATAAAACTCTCCCCTGACGTTTCACCTTCGACTGCGGAAGTCATCCTCCGAGGACAATCGGCGAACTGTAACGAGAGCGCGAGTGAGCGCCGTATATATAAACCATCCAGAGGGCGCCGCTGTCAATCTTGTGACGTCGGCTGTGCTATGATCTCTGATATTGCCAACTTTTTCAATTGAAATCAATCGATTGGCACGCTGTTGCTGCAATGTTGACATCCGTATCTTATCCAGCTTAATGCCTTCATCTTTTCTATTAAAATTATTGCAGTGTTTGGCAATCTGCAGAAAGATTCTAACAACCACCCAAGACATAAAAGAGGGGTGATTAAAACATCAATGGACAGGGGGCACAAAATATGTGAACCAGCTCACTTAGATGATGAGACTGAAGACCTTAGAGCGACCTTCAAGAAGAATGGGTATTCCAACAGAGAGCTAGATCGTGCACTACGCCCTAGACTGAGAATCAGGACGGACGAGGATTGACACCAACCTAAGGGGAAAGTGTTCTTACCATTTATGAGCAAGGTCACTGATCGCATTGGAAAAATTTTAAGCGAGTACGATGTGGAAACTGCTTTCAGACCCACCACGAAAGTAAAGGAATCTTTAAAATCCGTAAAAGATAAACGACATCCTCTAGCTACACCAGGTGTGTATAAAATTCTGTGCAGTTGTGGAAAGGTCTATATAGGCACAACAAAAAGAAGTGTCAACACCCGTGTGGGTGAACATAAAAGGAACTGCCGCCTCGGACATGTTGATAAATGGGCTGTAGTAGAACATGTGTTTCAGGAAGGTAATCATGAAGTAAAGTTTAGTGAGACGACCGTCATAGCAAAAACGTCGCATTATTATGCGCGAAAGTACAGAGAGGCCATTGACACTGCCAAACACTGCAATAATTTTAACAGAAAATATGAAGGCATAAAGCTGGATAAGATATGGATGTCAACATTGCAGCAACAGCGTGACAATCGATTAATTTCAACTGAGGAAGTTGGCAATATCAGAGATCATAGCACAGCCACGGTCACGTGACTGACAGTGGCGCCCTCTGGATGGTTTATATATACGGCGGTCACTCGCGATCTCGTTGCAGTTCGCCCATTGTCCTCGGAGGATGCCTTCCGCAGTCGAAGTCGAAACGTCAGGGGAGAGTTTTATGCATGGACCACAGCTTCTCAGCCCGGAAGTGTTAAGTGATGACAGTTTTTATTGTTTAAGGTCAATTACTTTCACACCATATAAGTATGTTGTCTAAATCATTTTGTTTTTCGTTTTGACTTTCGCATGTATGTACTAGAAGATAAATGTCATCATCTATAAACAATATGAGAGCTTTATATAATGTTTATAAGTAGTTTTCATAGATTAAGAACAGCAGACTGAGTTTCAAATCTTGTGGACAACGCGGTCATTAAGAGACAGAGCACAAAAGATTACGAAAGGGACGAGGAAGGAAAATGGCCACGTCCTTTTCAACGGAACCATCTCAGCATTTGCCTGGAGCGATTTAGCGAAATCACGAAAAAGCTAAACTTGTATGGCTGGACAGGGATTTTGAAGCGTCGTCCTCGCGAACGTGACCCATTGTGGCAACCACTGCCCCAACTCGCTCGGTAAGAACAGAAGAAGGCCTGAAACAGTTTCCTGGGGCGCCACGATATTACCTCTTTTTCAGTAGACAACTTCCCGTCAGTAACCACAAACTGTGGCCTTCCTGAGAGGATCCCGTCCAGATGCCAGTTTCGCTGCATAGCGTCCGTCTGTGGCGTTGAAGATGGGCGTGGCCTGTCTAGACGGGCGGTTCTGCGGAGGTGGCCGGCAGTGAGGTAGGGTTGGTGCAAACGCGGGTCTACCGCATAGTTAGGGCCAGCCGCAGGCAGACCTCCCGGCAGCCAATGCCTCCCTCCCCCACCACCCCCGTACTACCAATCCCCGCCGCGCGTTGCTGTGGACACGGCGCTCTGAGGGGCTGTGTGCACTGGGCACTGTGCACGCGTCCGCCGGCCCACGGTTGCCGGCCCTGAATACAAATCGCCTCCCGCGCGCGCGCAGACGAGACTGCGCAATTAAGACCGCAGCCGGCGGGCGTGGAACACCCGCTGCGCCGCTACCCTCTTCCCGTATGTGCTCATTCTCCACTGTGCTCGGGGATTCCCCTACAAGGCCTGTCACAGTCGGGTGGCGGCAAGCGGGACACGAGACAATTTTTACACAGTGGGATCTTCATCATCATGGCAGTTTTATTTTTAGTTATTTGTTTCATCCAGGGATCATCTTAAAATTACAATAGTGGCATTAATTCTTGTCACTTTGTACAGATTCATTGAATATAACATTCGGGAATTTATTTTAGGTGAAATATATAGTTTTCTTCACTACAAATTTTCGGAAAACATGCTTTAAAATTAAAGTTTAAATATAAAAAAAGGTTCAAATGGCTCTGAGTACTATGAGACTTAACTGTTGAGGTCATCAGTCCCCTTGAACTTAGAACTACTTAAACCTATCTAACCTAAGGACATCACACACATCCATGCCCAAGGCAGGATTCGAACCTGCGACCGTAGCGGTCGAACGGTTCCTCGCTCAAGCGACTAGAACCGCTCTGCCACTCCGGCCGGCTAAATATAAACATTTAATTAAAAATTTCAAAATCAAACTAAATACTCACAACCCCACAGCTTCAGAAAGTTACAAATTACTTGGCACAAAAGTTATTATAATATTTCTTAGCATTTTGTGGGCTATCCTTTTAATTTTATCGCTGCCTCGTCTCTGCGTGGCATCGAGTCGACCAAATGTCGAAGATCTTCTGGTCTGATCACTCTGAACCACGAACTGACGATGGCCTCTAGGAGCCGTGAAACATTCTTTTTAAGCCTTGACCACAAGTTCTCAATTGGGTTGAGATCGGGACTCTTGCCAGGCCAAGACAGCAGGCTGAGTTAGTGGTCATAGATTCATTTCTTATTGATTTTCGCTGTATGACATGGCGCTCTGTTTTGCCGTAATATGCAGCGATGGTTATTACTTTCAAACAAATCGCAAGTAGAGGACAGTAATTTCCGCACTAAGACTTTGTCTTGGTACATTTTTACGGTAATGTTGCCCCCCAACACTGCCAGACGTCGAATACCATGAATTGCCCTGCAGCACCACACCATGACACTGATGGGATAATTCGTAGTGGTAGTGGTGCTCTGAACCAATAAGTCTTCGACTGGTCGACGACAAACGAAATTAACTCAATAACATCCGAAGAAGTCAAAGGGGATGCCTGGAACAATTTTTCGAATTAAGACACGCTTTGTTGAATTTCTGAATGAGAACGAAAGGCAAGGGAAAAAATTAGAATATCTGGAATGGGTTACAGACCTCGCACTTCAGTGAATTTTAGACCGCACTGTTCACAATAAGACGGTGTAAGGTGAGAAACAAATTCTTTCTCATTTGATGGAGATGCATTTCAAAACCAAAGGCATTGTGGAAGGGACAACTTCTGACAGAAGCACCGTCAATTTTCTTGAAGTGACAGGCATTAAAGGAGAGTAGTCGAAGAACTACAAGAATAGCTTTCTAAATGTTTTGGAAGTATGGTAGGTTGGGTTTAACGTCCCGTCGACATCGAGGTCATTAGGGACGGAGCAGAAGCTCAGATTAGGGAAGGATGGGAGAACAAATCGGCCATGCTCTTTCAAAAGAACCACCAGCGATTTAGGGTGTAACCTCCCCACAGAAATTTTAAATGGAAATGGAGCCAAGTGTAACCTCCCCGCAGAAAATAACAATGTTAAATAATAATGAAAATGGAGATGAGCCAAGTGTAACCTCACAAAGAATAACAATTAAATGAATTTTTCTAATATTGTAACCTCTGAACAAAATTGGCTCCCATTTATAGTCTGTGCGCAGAAATGCATTCACACTTAATATTCCCACAAAAATTCTTTCCTCATTTAATGTCAAGTTCGAAACAGAAAAATTCCTAAACACCAAAAATAATAAAGAAGTTTAGTAACCTGATAAATCTATCAGGACAGCAGCGCTGATCTTCGGCCCTGTATCCTGAATAAAAAAAGCAAAAATTCTTACCTCATTAAAACTGCAATTATATCTGCTCTTAATTAGTCATTTTTCGACACAGCTTCGTGCAGTGCTGGCCTATATTTTTATTGATTCTCGGATGCAATGATAATGCATTGGAAAGTCTTTAAATTGAAATGAATGCTTTTCTTTAAAAGAGTTGCTTTATATTATAAAAACTATTATTGGGGCATTTCTTTGAACAAATTAAATTACAATTAACATACATTATTAAATATGCGCAAGGCTGCTTCTCTACCTTCTACAACAATACTCATCCTCCAGAGTCCTGACCAGAGTCGCGAGCAGAGCACACAGCCGACGCATGCCGACTCCACCAGACTACTGCAGGCTACTACCGACTCTCTACTAAAGCCGACCAACTACTACTGTCCACTCGCGCAGTCAAGCGCAGACGAGCGACAAGCAACAACTAACGATAAACTACTCTCTGGTCAGAGATTAGAGATTCTGTCATGCCTCGCCCATCGCCGGCAAAGCATACGTCTTACATAACCCTCCACTGGGGGGGGGGGGGGGGGGACAAATATTTGGCAGCGATGGTGAGTCAATTGGACTTGCCATGAGCAACAAATTTTTCTTAATTAACTAAGTTGACAATCACAAAATATATACATATATATAAGTGCAGAACATGAAATAAAATATAGTGCACATGCACTGAGTACAGAACATATCAAGCAATGACAAAATATATACGTAACGAGTACAAATGGCATATTAACAAATGGCATAAAGTGCACACGCACTGTAGTTCAGAACATATCACCAAATCACAAAAATGTATATGCAATGAATACAAATCATGTTAACAAAATGACGAAAGTGCACACGCACTGTAGTACAGAACATATCTGGGAATCACAAAATGTATACGTAATGAGTACAAATCATATTAACAAATGGCATAAAGTGCATACGCACTGTAAAACTCTTTGGCATTTTTCAAGAATTTAAACGCATTGTATAAGTGTTTACCATTTTACAAGAACTAGGAAAGGAATGGGAAGGATTGCGTCATGGTTGTAGCACTTTAGGTTGCACGCAGCTGCACTAAAAGTCCATATCTTTCTATAGAACCACAACACCAAGTGAGACAATCTGTAGTTCTTTTCCTTGAAGTATTAATCAATGTAGCCAAAACACTGAAATTTAGTAGTAATATTCCATGTTATCATTTTGATAGTACATTAGGTACACCAAACAGTGGGACCATAATAACATCTCCATCGCTCAAGATGCTGGACAGCATGTCGTGTCAACACCACGTTCTTGTAAAGTACACCAACGTATAATTAGTGCAAAAACCAAATATAGTGCTCCATGATCATGAGGATAGACAGGACAAACGAATATTGCAGTAATTTCTGGTAATTAGGTCAGAAGGTGAAGGACATTAAGTCACATTGTAGTATGCATTGAGAATTACACTAGTCTAACAGCTAATTTGAGTAATTGGTGGCACTCATCGCCCAGTTACTGAACAGTTCTGTACCATGTATGTAGTATTACAGAATAATGTTCATAAATCATCTGTTTACAGAGAACATTGGCACTCATTGGCCAGTTACAAACCATCAGAAGTCATCATTCAAAACAGGAGCTAATGAATGGCATAGTATTAACATAATTCATTTAATTATAGTAATCATTGGAATCATAGGTCATCTTATTACAGTAATCAGTGGCATTCATTGGCCAGTTACAAAGCATTTTTTTATGCATTATTCAGAAGTGATCATTCAAAATGAGTTAATTATTGGCATATCATTTGTACATAATTAATCTAATTATAGTAATCATTGGCATCATAAGTCATCTCATTACAATAATCAGTGGCATTCATTGGCCAGCTACAAAGCATTTTTTATTCATTATTCAGAAGTGATCATTCAAAAGAAGAGTTAATTATTGGCATAGCATTTATAGAGTATAACAAAAATATTATCTACAGAAATTATGTGCATAGTATTTATGCATTATTACAAAGCATCAATCAGTATTATTCAGAAGTCATTATTGAAGTGACATACTATTCAGAGCTGATCAGTATTACTCAGAATTCTCTTTAACTGGTAGCATTATTTGGGACTGGTAATACATTTTTTTTTTTCTTTTTGCTAGCAATGCATTGCGTTGGGATCGATAATAAATTACTGTGGAATAACAATATTTGCTTTTGAGTTATTGCTGCAAATGAAGATGTGTAATGTCATTTGTCATGAGTCAGCTGTAGTAAGGTTATGAAACAAGTAAAGTATATGTGATGTCATTCATAAATGACATCGGTTTAATGAACAGCTGCTTATAGCACATTAATTTCATGAATAATTTCTCCTGCAAAATATACAAAATGGAATATTAAACTGAAAGAAGAAACGCATATTATGCTGAAAAGTAGTGAACTTCGAATTAACAGGTAGTGAAATGTGTGTATAAAATATATATGTTCTCTAGTTGTCCTTTCCAAAACCTTCAGTAATCATACCATGCGATATAAGACATACTGTCAAAACGAACTGCAACAAATACTTAAATAACTATATAGTATAAATACATAAACTTCAACATTATCCTCGTCTGCAAAGAAAAATCTTCATTATACATATTATCATAACTCCATTATTGTCATCACCTGTAAAGAAAAACTTCATTATCCATAGTAGCATGTTCTTCATCATTATTCATCACCATTCATTATCATCTGCAAAAAAGTCACTTCATTATTCATTATACAACTATTCCTTATTTCTAGCATATTTCATCACTAAAACTAAGATGTGTAGTTCTGTCTGACAGCCTGCATCAATCGCCTCGTATTCTGAAAGAAAAAATTAGTTAAGACTGCTATTCTACGATGTGTATAGTATATTCTTGTTAATGCTTGTTAATTCTGATCCATTTACTCTTCGTCATGAGGTATTGCATACTCTTTCGTTCATTCCGAAGGTGAAATTCCCATTTCTGTTTAATTTATTTCTTTTACACGTTATTCCTTTCTGAAAATGATGAACAAAGATTAATGTCTTGCATTTAAATCATATACCCATTAAATAAAAATTGGTTTATAGTAACATATTTGAGCATACAGCATAGCATGACAGAAAACGTAATACGTCAAAACATCGACAGTGTTCAGAAGCAAAAAATGTACACAGTGTATCACAACGTAGCAGCAAAAAAAAAAAAGTAAAGTAGTCACGATGTTGAGATATCATATGGCAAAAATGTTAAAGTCAACTGGTGTTTGTTATATCTTAACTATTTCATAGTGCATACAAAAAAAAAAAAACAGGAAAACAATCATACATACATAAAAAATGGAAAATATGCACGGTCTGATGTGTAACGACAAGAAAAGCGGCCTGCTAACCTTACCTTGCTGGGCACTTCCCAAGAAAAAATACGACAATCATCAGTAAGTAGTCACATAAATATAATTGCATAAGTGGTCATAAAATGTGTAAGTTCATCTGGAAAAATATGCACGGTCTGATGTGTAACGACAAGAAGAGCGACCTGCTAACCTTACCTTGCCGGGCACTTGCCAAGAAAAAATACGACAATCATCAGTAAGTGTTCATGTGGATATAATTGCATAAGTGGTCATAAAAAATTAGGAAATGGCATTACAGTGTGATAAATCATAAAGTATGTTCATTAAATAAAAGGTTTGATTTTGGATATGTGGTGGTTCCCTTTGGTTTTTCTGGTTCTCAAAGTTTCGACGTGTACTATATTGGGGTGAGGAATGCTGCAAATCCGATATGGACCTGCGTATAGAAGCTCAAATTTACTGCATCTACTCTTTCTTCTGTTGGATAAATAGTGTGTACGTACTAATATCTTCTGTCCAATGTGAAAGTCACGGCGTGTACAAACCTGTTTTTGCTGTCTTCTCCGGCGCTCTGCGGCACGTTTGATGTTGTTCAGCGCAATGTCAATTATTTCATGGTGTCGTAGTCGACGAGATGTAGGAAAGGTTACTAATTCTTTAATTTTGTTAGGTGGTTCAACATTTTTCAGTATAACAGACGGAGATAGCATAGTAGATTCATTTGGCATGGAATTAATTACATCTTGGAATGAGAGTATGTGTGTGTCCCAATCAATATGTTTTTAATGGCAGTATATTCTACACAGTTTACCAATTTCTTTCATTAATCGTTCACAAGGGTTCAAAGAAGCTTGGTACCTGGATATATAGATCGGAGAAATGTTTCTAGCTCGTAACATACGTGACCATATAGCAGATCGAAACTGTGGTCCATTGTCGGAAATTACTTTCAACATATGCCCTACATGAAATAGAAAATGTTTTACAAATGCTTTCGAAACAGTTTTAGCAGTAGCTTTGCGTAAGGGAGTGAAGGTAACATATTTTGAAGGAAGTTCAACAGCGACAAAGATGTAGCAAAAACCTGGTAGTGAGGTCGGACGTGTTCTTTTGTGTTCCGATTCTACTTTGTTAGTATCCGTAATAGCTTGCACGTGTCAAAATTAATAATTTGCTGAAAAACATTTGTTTGTGTTTTGTGAGTGTCGTAAATTGGTAGTGACAGCAGAAGACAACACAGCTGACGGACAGAAGCATTAGCTCGCGCAGCTGACCAAAGCATGTGAAAGAAAAAAAGAATACTATGTCTCGTAATGACGACGAAATGAAATTTCCAAATGCAAATTGTTGAATGTACATGACGCTGAAATTTGCTTTGCAGAAGTTGGTTGCGATGTCTTGCTGATTGTTGTTAAGAGAACGGGATAGTGCGTCTGCTACAATATTTTGTGTGCCGGGAATGTGAACAATTGTAAAATTAAATTCCTGTAAATAAAGTTTCCATCTACTTAATCTGTCGTGTGTTAATTTAGCCGAAAGTAAAAATTGTATCGCCCTATGATCTGTGTAAACGGTAGTGTGTCTTTCATAAAGAAAATGCCAAAATCTGGTAAAAGCCCACACAACACATAATGTTTCAAGTTCTGTAACAGAATAATTTCGTTCAGCAGGTGACAGAATGCGACTTGCAAAAGCGATGTTTTTAATTACTGTACAACCATCTTCTTCCATTTCCTGAAAAATATGTACGCCTAAAGCGGTGTTAGAACTGTCGGTGGCAATGGAAAAATTTCTGGTAAGATCTGGGTGCGATAAATGTGGTGCATTCAACAAAACATATTTCAAATAACATTCTCGTGAACAAGATTCTGCGTGTCAAAAGTATTGCTTACGTTACTGGAATATGCAACCTGTACTGTATCTAGTCAAATTCCATCTGGTGTGTCATTATTTTCGGGAGGATGCTGTGGCATTTCCACTATTTGTACTGTTCTGTTATTTCTTCCTGACGTCTTACGTTCTGGATGATACCTACTGTCTGGTTCATTCGTGATAATCTGTTGTTGCTGATGTTTTTTCTGCTGATAAGATCGACTGTTATTAAATGTACGCTCAAAATTGTGCTCATTATTTTTACGTCTGTCATGGTAGTCATTTCTATACGTTGCATTGCGATACGAATTGAAATAGTGTGTTTTCTGTACATACTGATTTCCTTGTTGCTGTGTGTTTGTTGGAGCTGATGCTATACGCGTACGCGGCGAAACATTAAAGCTTAGTTGACCTTGTGCATTACATTGTTGGTTAGGTATGCTAACCGGTTGGTTTTGTTGCTGTTGTTGGGAAAAACCTCTATTGTTACCAAAATGTGGTTCCTGTTGCTGATAATTTTGACGATACTGATAATTAAAATTTTGCCAGTTATTAAAATTCTGGTGGTTGTCATTCCTGAAGCGTCTATTAGCTTTGCTATTGAAATTGCGTGGTTGATCGTAATTGCTGTATGTTTGTTGACTTTGGTTATTATATGAAAAATTTTTGTTTATAGACGAATAATCCGATTGCTGCACTTCCAAAAGCTGTAACAGATCTCTGAATGCCGAAATATTTTCCTTCAGCTGACCCGTTAAAAGTGACACTCTTAATGACCGTGGTAATTTAGAAATGCATAATTGTATAAGTGCAGATTCACTGTACGGTTCACTTAAGTACTGGTTTTGTTGGACCATGTGCTCAAAAAATTGCGTGACAGTGGAAAAATTTGAGTTCTCATAATTCGGTAAACTAATTAATTGATCCTTAATTCCGCGCTGTGTCGTATTCGACCAATACGCTGACAGAAAAGCATTCTGAAATTCTTCTTCTCACGATCGGTCTCATACGAGTTGCCAGTTCGCCTTCCAAAAAACTGCAAATAAATTCAAGTTTGTGCGTTACAGGCCAAGTCGGTGGAAAAGCAAAGCTAAATTGTTGTATCCAATCCAAGGGGTGGATATGTGTTCTGTCATTTTTAAATACTTTAAATTTTCTCACTGATAGAAAATGTTTGTAATCAAAATTATCGTCTCTGTACGTCTAAACAGGTTCACGATTGTATGAGAATCTATTTGTGTGTGACTGTTCGAAATCTAGGTCACGTACTCTCTGTAAATTACCTAAATTATACTGGCTGTGTGAGTCTGACAAATGTTCGGAATGTGCCGTGTGCTGTGACGTGTTATTGACTGAAACGTTTTTCATCTCTGTCACTTCTTGCTGTAAAGTTGACAATTTTCTACGTAATGTATTATTAGACGAATCTATCTCACTGATCGTCTGCTGTAGATTTTGGAATTCAGGTGTTTGATTAAACGAAATTGGTGAAGTATCGTCTGATTTGCTGTCATTATTACTTTCAATAACGTCAATACGACTGGCCAATTCATCATATTTTTTAGTCAGTATTTTTTACCTGATCATCGTTTTTAGTGTCACAAGCATTAATCTGTTTTTGTATTTTACGTGTGGTTTCGTTCAATTTTTTAACGTCAGCTTTGATTACTTCGGGATCCTGAATTAGTTATAATTGTTCAAGTCTGTCGGTCACTGTCTGAAAGTCTACTGTGTGTGTGTCTGTTTTTGTTTTAAGATCGGAAATTTCATCACGCAATTCGGTGTTCAACTCTTTGATTGTATTAATTTCGTCTGATACAGTAGCAATATTGTTGTCTACGTATGTTTTTGCTTTCGTAAACAATTTGCGTTTATCTTTCTGTCTCTGTGCGGTAATTGTTTCCATGACTTGTCGCTTTACTTTACTTTGTTCCTTTATAAATTTACGGAAACGCGTTTCACTGTTTTGTAGGTGATGATTAAAACGTTCGTCAATTTGACTGTTCTGTTGGTCGAATTTCGCGTCTACTTTTGCATCCAGTGTGCGCAAAAGTTCTGCTGTCGTTAATTTAAACTCGTCGCGTAACTGTGTTGCTTTTTCAGAGCGTTGTTTACCGACTGCACTAATCTCGTCTCTAAGTGATTCTGTTGTAGCTGTTTGCATATCCCTTAATTCTTTAGCAACAGATCTAATTTCTTCACTACTTTTCCTAGCACAAGCCTCAATTTCCTCACGTAATTGTTCTTTAGTATCATGACACTGCGCGGCAACGGATGTAATCTGTTCACTAAGCTGTCTGGAATTGTTGTCTAATTTTTCATTAAGGTTGTCATGTTTTCCATTAAGTTGTTTGAAATTTTCATTAAGGTTGTCTTGTTTTTCATTAAGTTGTTTGATCTGCTCACTAAGTTGTTTGTGATTGTTGTCTTGTCTTTCATTCTGTTGTTTGAGATTTTCATTATTTTGTTTGTTCTGTTCACTAAGTTGATTGGAATTGTTGTCTAGTTTTTCACTATTTTCATTAATTTATTGTTTGAGATTTTCATTAAGTTGTAGCATTAATGCTATAATTCGATTCATGTCAAAATTAGCTACTGTATTCTCTGTGCTGCGTGATGGTATATCTGCTTTTGTCGCGTTTTGTGTAACCAGTTGGTCATTCGCTGATTCTTGAAAATCTTCACCACTTGGATGAGCACTGTTAGTCACTACCTCGGAAACAGATAAATCTGTCGTACTTTGAGTACACTGTCCATTTTCGATAGAAAAATTTATCTGTTCACAACGTAAATTTTGCAAATCAGGTGTGTTAAACTGGACAGCGTTCATTGTAACAGAACGTCCCGCGTCATCAATTGTCGTTAAATTAACAGAGGACACAATTGAATTCGTCTGTTCATCACTAGGATCAAAATCGTTATTAATAATCCGCACACTCTGATTGTCTGTAAATAGGGGACTGTCTTTAAGACACTGAGTGTCGCAACTACTATCGGTCAAGTTATTTGAGTTGGCTATTTCACTCATTGTACATCGCGATGTACTATTAACAGTTTTTCGCGGCATTTTTCACAAATCAAAATTATTCACAAATGAAACAAAGACAATGCAGATACAACAAACACAAATACAACAAAGAGCAACAAATTGCCGATGATCCGTGAAAGAAAGAGTGACAAATTAGTAAATGCATAGCGCCATATGCAAACTACGTTTAACTAAATAAGAGCAGATATATTTCTACTTATCAGAAGATTCACAAAGAAATACGATCCCGGCAGGGTCGCTAAGTGTAACCTCCCCACAGAAATTTTAAATGGAAATGGAGCCAAGTGTAACCTCCCCACAGAAAATAACAATGTTAAATAATAATGAAAATGGAGATGAGCCAAGTGTAACCTCCCAAAGAATAATAATTAAATGAATTTTTCTAATATTGTAACCTCTGAACAAAATTGGCTCCCATTTATAGTCTGTGCGCAGAAATGCATTCACACTTAATATTCCCACAAAAATTCTTTCCTCATTTAATGTCAAGTTCGAAACAGAAAAATTCCTAAACACCAAGAATAATAAAAAAGTTTAGTAACCTGATAAATTTATAAGGACAGCAGCGCTGACCTTCGGCCCTGTATCCTGAATAAAAAAAAGCAGAAATTCTTACCTCATTAAAACTGCAGTTATATCTGCTCTTAATTAGTCATTTTTCGACACAGCTTCGTGCAATGCTGGCCTATATTTTTTTTTGATTCTCGGATGCAATGATAATGCATTGGAAATTCTTTAAATTGAAATGAATGCTTTTCTTTAAAAGAGTTGCTTTATATTATAAAAACTATTATTGGGGCATTTCTTTGAACAAATTAAATTACAATTAACATACATTATTAAATATGCGCAAGGCTGCTTCTCTACCTTCTACAACAATACTCATCCTCCAGAGTCCTGACCAGAGTCGCGAGCAGAGCACACAGCCGACGCATGCCGACTCCACCAGACTACTGCAGACTACTACCGACTCTCTACTAAAGCCGACCAACTACTACTGTCCACTCGCGCAGTCAAGCGCAGACGAGCGACAAGCAACAACTAACGATAAACTACTCTCTGGTCAGAGATTCTGTCATGCCTCGCCCATCGCCGGCAAAGCATACGTCTTACAAGGGAAATCACGGAAAACCTAAATCTGGATGGCCGAACCCGTGTTTGATTCGTCGTCCTCCCGAAAGCGAGTCTAGTGTGTCTAAACGTTTTGAGGACACTGCAAATCTTGCACGTGTTTTTGAGCTGTTTTAAAGACCGTTTCCCGTTTCAGTTGAGAGCTCCCCTGTGCATTTCTGGACGGAACTGATCGATCTGTAGCGTAACTCCAATTTAAAGGGCCGTTTCTTCTGTGTTAAAACTATCCAGCTGCTCAACGTTGCTTTCTTCAGGAAGAGTTTTCTTGCCTCCGAAAATCTGCGAAATTGTGACGTTTGGCAGTTTGTATTAGGCAGACATTTTTATTACGTGTTCAGAGTGCCAAAAATAATTGAGTAATAGTGAAAACATGTTTGCGATCTGTGTTGTAGAAAAATGTGAAATAAGAAACCAAGCCACAGGCAAGCCGTTTAATGTTCCTCGTGCGACTACATTGGTACCAAGAGCATGCGTCATCGGATCTTTTCCTCCGTGAGGACGTCGCGTGTTATTGTGGACATTCTGTACTTACGTGGCAGAGGTCAACACACGTGCAACAGCTCCGCACACGTGCAGAATTTTTGCCAGTCCCAGGCTTAGAGGGAGTATCAGCGTCAATGGGTAATCGATATCTCATGTGGGATACTTGGTGCGACAATGGAAGGCTGGACATGGAGAACGGTGACAGTGCCAAAATTTGATATTTTAATTTTCTTCCTATAAACCGCCGAAAGTGCCATAGGTAATATCCTGAGATATATTGGAAGTACCAGAGAAACCTCTATGTACTAAAAAAATACCAAATGTAACAGTGTGTATGTTCCTTTTTTTGTGGTATGTGCAATGCTGAACATGCGGAACTTGCCTGACTGCAGTGGCAAACATGTTATAACCTGTTTGTCCCCCGATTTCCCACAAGCAGCAAGCAGTAGTACGCTTTACTTCATTAAGTTATTTCTAGTGCATGATGATGAATGGAACGACAATATAAGAAACATAGACAACGATACTGAGCTAAGTATTCAAGGAAAGTCGTGCAGTGACGTCGTGTTTGTTTACAGTTTTGACCACAATTTTGAATTCAGACTTTACTGACAAGAAGAAACAGACCATACGGCGTGACAACTGTTTGGCATACAACAAAAATTGCTTACTGGCGATAACTTTAACGTTACTTGTTTCCGAAGTTATATCTGAAGGAGTTGAAATGTTGGTCACGCGTAAATGTCTCTGAATCGTGATGTTGTTATTGCAGAGAACAAGAAAAGCAATATTAAACGTATGATGCCAGAAAATCTGGAAACTAAGGCCGCCAACACTAGGGTTACAAACCTTTTCAGGTCACTGAAAATCGAAGACGAGATTTCTTGCATCTGCCTCTCTAGGCCAAATGATTTTAAATATCACAGTCTGCAGATAGCAAAATCTTCAGCAATATGTTTCAGTTCAGAGAAGAAACGGAAACCCCCTGATTGAAAGTTCATTTAATGATGAAGACGGAACTGAGTTTGTTGTGATGAAGAAGTGGTTCAAGCTGTATGATCTTTCCACCTCAGAAAATATTCCTCGACGTCCACTGACTAACAAATTAAGTGGTGAAGAAAAAGAAGGACTTATCGCCACGAACAATCTCTTGAAGTGAAAATACGGTGAATTTTATTTCTTGTCGTGTCTTAGTTAGAGTTCGGAAATTAGTGAGATGATGCTGTGCACATTCAGTCATTCCTTGGAAGTGAAGCATGGCGTTAACACCGCTACCAAAATTTTCAGTGTCTCTTTTTGTTTCAGGTTCTACACTTTTTATCTTCAACCTATTTTCTTACATTTTGAAATTTCACGCTTCTAGCGCTTCCCATTTTCAGTCTACAATTACTCATTTCATCAACCGAAACCTTAACAGCACAGCTTTCTCTCACGAATTATTACTCGTCTTGAAGGCCGGCCGAAGTGGCCGAGCGGTTCTAGGCGCTACAATCTGGAACCATGCGAGCGCTACAGTCGCAGTTTCGAATTCTGCCTCGGGCATGGATGTGTGTGATGTCCATAGGTTAGTTATGTTTAAGTAGTTCTAAGTTCTAGGGGACTGATGATCCCAGAAGTTAAGTCCAATAGTGCTCAGAACCATTTTTTGAACTCGTCTTGAAGTGCCTCTAAGGTATTGAACGCTTATGTGGAACCATGTGGACGGGTGTTCAGCACATAATGCCTAGCATACACGTCGCGTTCTGTAACCAAAGTATCACAGCAGACCCACTGGTCGTGGAGGAACAGTGGATTGGCCTCCTCGGTCTCGTGACTTAACTCCTCTGGACAGTTTTCTTTGCGGGTGCTTGGAAGTCGTCGTCTATCACAATATTCTAACAACCCCAGAGAACATAAAATAACATATCAGAGTTGCTTGTAATTCACTGCGGCAGGTAATACTGGAAGCAGTGTGAGCGTGGGGTTGATCTGCTATTGTGTTATTCTGCGCAACGGATTGATCTGAGATGTACCCTTTATCATGTGACTCCTCCAAGGTAAAATTTCCACCCCCACACTACTTCAGAAGTCAGACAGACGCTCCTAACGTTCTAAAGAGAAATGCCTGAAAAACTTTTAACAATAAATATCTCCTGGAGTCGTCCACTGTAAGGAAATGACACAAAAATTCACAAAATTTCTTATGTAACTGGTGGGACACTTGGGTACTGGAGTAGTGCTAGTTAGTGTGAGAAAAACATGAAACTAACGAAAATTATTATTTATTTTGCAAAAATTCTGAGAAATCACAATGGCACTTTTAGTTATGAACTGAACGAGTTATATCCTGGTTCTTTTCGGAATGTGAAGTTACCTCTCAAGGATAGGATTCGCTAATGAAATTTGTATACAAAGTTTAAGATTGTTATTGACTTGGCAGAATGGCTGAGAGGCGTGCCTACTCAACTTGAATAATTATCCTTTATAATGTTGCTAGGTACGGACGAGGCTGTTGTGTGTGAAGTGCAGTGAAGTGTACTGTTGTGGAGGAAATATGGGGCTCGCAATAGCTGTAGCGCACAATACCGTAAGCTGTGATGACTACTGTCTGCGACACTCGCTGCTGACAAATAAGATAACTCTCGTTCTATCTGGATTGACCTTCGCCAATCAAACTCTCCCTACGCCTTGATGAAGGCAAGGATTCCTATTCGCCCCTAGTCTAACTATTGGTGTGGTACACTGGTCAGATAGCCAGTCCACTGCAATGCCACTCAAAAATGCGCTCACAGGCGTTTCACTATAGCTCTGTCCGTTCACGCCGGACAATAAGTGTGTCGGCTAACAAAGTGAACAACGCTTAATCGCAAGGACTCAATATAGAATCGCACTTCGATTCGCTCTCAACAGAGGTGCTCTCCCAGTGAAGTACTGAGGAGAGACTTGTTTCTCACTCCAAGAGCGACAACGGAACGGCGCCTCTCCACGCCAGATGTGAAGGGGTACATCTTTCATTCTCTTCCATTACTCCTTCAGCTCAAGGCGTCAGAAATATCGTCTGCCAATCAGCATTGCTCTTCTAAAATGGGAGAACGACGTTTCGTTAATGGCGACCAATCTGGAAATCTGTAGTATCGGCGTTAGGCGTTTGCTGTCTCCCTGTGAAAATATCTGAAACTGTGTGCTATGTGTAAAGAATGCGTAGGTTGGACACTCCCACACAATGTAGCGGAATTTGCTTTTAAGCCGAACACAGGGTCGTTCCCCCTTTCACTCGGGCACATGCTGTCTGCTGCACGGGCGGCCAAGGTTGACTCATCCTCTGAAGGGACCGGCCTCCCGGTATGTGGTCTGCCTCTCTCAAACTAAAAGGTCCTGTGACCGTCATGTCCGGAATTAATGTGTGTACGCCAGCCTCGAGTGCTTCAACCCCGGTGCACACTTGTTATTTGCAGATCGTGGAGGAGCTACGTTACCCTATGTATCTGCACTGTGTGCTATAGCAGGAAAGTCAAAGTCAGCTTTCAGCTGTTTCCAAAATCAGGAGAACAAGTGGATCGCCGAATAAGAAATTTAGTGTGCTATTTAAAAAAGACTTATTGCTGCTCATATCTTTGTAAGGAAGATATTGGTAAATGTCGCTCGAAGCTGATTCATATATCCCTGAATTTTTTTTTTTATTTGCTTTTCAACAAAAAGCCATGTGGGGTGGTCGGGATATATGTGACACCACATACAGGAAGGTCAGATGCAGTCTGAAAAGCTTGTAGGGATGTTGCAGGGTAGGTTGTGTTCAGAAATAACTGTTACGAAACAATTTCCAGAAGTTGCACCGTTTCCTAGTTAGATGGCATTGAATTTAGCGAGCCGATCACGCCGTTGCGCGTAAAAATTCAAGCGGCCCGCCAGAGACTGTGTTACCATATGTCTCGTTCCTTTTGTTTCTTAAAACCGAGCAAGAGAGGGATACAAAAATTGGATATGGAGCGGTACTGACGACAGAACACGAGCCAAAGGCTGGGGAGTCTAGTGAGCTATCATCTATGCTGTGAGAAAACTGTCAGTATTTATGTCTGGTAGACTGCTTGAATCAGCACGAGCAACAGCTTGATTGGCTAACGTAAATACTAATTAACTCCTAAACGGCGCAACGTGACTAATTATTTTCTGAAAACTTATTTCTCAGCACAACCAACCCTGAAACACCCTAACAAGCTTTCCAGATTGTTTCTGACCGGTACTACCCGGGTATGTATTTATTGCAATCTTCTGTTAGTCCATCTCCTCCTTCCCCGTCTCTCTTCGTATCTCTTCGTTACGCCTCTGCCTATCCATTTTCTCCAACCCTTCTCTGTGTCCACCATCTGCATCCCACACTCTCTGAGCATCTCCTTTTACCCCTTTCTCTGCCTGTCTCCTACTTCCCCCAGCTAATTCCATTTCCTCCTCACCTTCTCTTTGTACATTTTGTACATGCCCTCCACCCCCTCTCTTTCTCCATCCCCTCCTCCCTCTATTTTTCTTCACCTCTTCCTCTCCCTCCTCGCTGTCCCTCTCCCTCCTCCCCCCCCCCTCTCTCTCTCTCTCTCTCTCTCTCTCTCTCTCTCTCTCTCTCTCTGAGTCCACCTCCTCCTCTTTCCTTTCTCCATTTATTTCCTCTTCCCCTCTCTCTGCCCATGTCCTCCCCTTTCCTTTCTCTGTCCATCTCCTCTCTCTCTCTCTCTCTCTCTCTCTCTCTCTCTCTCTCTCTCTCTGTCCATCTCCGTATCCATTCTTTCTCCACGGTATCGCTCCCACCACAGTAGGAGGCTGGTGGTTCCTACTCACACACTATTTCTTCCCACATCGTAGCTAATATTTGAACCATATCTTTTGAAATAGTCCCAAAGGTTCAGGGTGAGACTTATACCCATTGCTTTGCTCGTGTACTCACATGTCAAACAAATTTATCATATATTTAACATACGAGGATTGAATGACAAGTAATGCCTCCACCTTCGTTAACTGGGTTTGGATGGGAATATCTTAATAAACAAACGTAGAAATAATCCTTAGAATGTGATCTTTAGCTACCAATATTCACTTTTCCACATAATCACCAGCCATTTGGATACATTTCTGCCAACAATGAACAAGTTTTCTGCAGCCGTCAAGATAGAATTCGACACTCTGTTTCCGCAACCACAGTCTCACAGTTCTCTCAACGTCTTCATCAGAAGCATAATGACGTCCCCACAGATCGCATTTCATTATCGGTAAAATATGGAAGCCAGACAGTGCTAAATCTGGACTGTATGGAGGATGCCGTACGGTGGTGAGATTCAGTCTCATAAGTTCTGCTGTGGTGGCACGTGAAGTGTGCGCTTTGGTATTGTCATGCTGCACGAAAATATTTCCCTTTCAGACCATTGTTAACCATCGTTTCAGAGTTCTCAGCGTTATGATGCAACGCTCTGAATGTATTGTTGTTCCACGATCAAGGAAATCAACATGGATGACACCATCTGCGTCCAAGAACACTGTGGCCATGATTTTCCCAGCTGAGGGCTGCGTCTTGAATTTCTTTTTCTGGGAGGAGTCTTTGTGTCGATATTCCAAGTTTCGTCTCCTGTCACAAAAAAAAAGTGTGTGAAATCTTATGGGACTTAACTGCTAAGGACAAACACACACACCCATGCCCGAGGGAGGACTCGAACCTCCGCCGGGACCAGCCGCACAGTCCGTGACTGCAGCGCCTAAGACCGCTCGGCTAATCCCGCGCGGCTAACGAATTTATAGAGTTAAGGTAAAGGCCGAATTCCTGAAATGTGTTTTTATCTTGCCTATCATCTTGCGAGGCGGTATATGTGTAATGTAGAGCAAGTTGTACACTTTATGTAAGTCTGAATTTCATGGCTTTTATTTAAATAGTCACTTTTATAAAGTTGCCACCTTTCCGTCGTAAGAGCCCTTTTAAAAACAAATTGCACTTTTGGTAGCAAATAATTGCTTAGTGTGAGTGTTAGTTCCATTTACATCCCTCTTACAGGGTGCATAGTTGATGTGTTTGTGTGAGTTGTTAAAATTTTTAGTTTAAAGTAATCTGGTGTGTTGCAGATTTGCACCAGTGTACTTTTTTAGAGGTCGTTGTGAGTGGTCGTGACTACGGCCGTGTTGAAAGGGAGAGGAAGCTTCTCAGCCCGAAGGCTCCTACTGTAAAAAAAATTGTAATTCTGCCTCTGAATAACTATAACTTGATATTTAGAGGGCCCTTATGATTGTAATTTTAAACCTGTTTTTCAAAAGGCTTTTAGGATTAAAATTCACATTTGTTAAAGGTAATTTTGTTTTCCATCAGTTACGTCCTGGCAACTACTTCCATGCTCACCTAGTGTGATTAAATGTGTTAATGTTCTAGGTGAATCGTTAGTAAATAAATTCTTTAAGAAAAGATTTTGAAAGTAAAATTACGGTTGAAGTCATTCACAGGGTCTGCCTGTGTCTTTGAGAAAGCTTTCTCTTATGAATGGCTCCAGACTTTGCCCTTGTTCTGCAGATGGTCCTTAGCAGAAAAAGATTACAGAGTGCGCCTGGCTGACAAATTCTCTCCAGGAAGCAGACAGAGCACAACGAACAGCGATCTCCAGCATTCCTCCTCCGCCCCGAATCCGGCACCAGACGCCGAACAGCCTCTGCCTGTTAAGCCAGGGGTTGGGGAGGCGCGGGGTTGGAATGGTTACTCTGTTCAACTGCCATTGTTGCTCTGCGGCTGCTACAACACGTCGCCTTAGCCCATACCCAATACCTGCATTGGGATATCTACAAGTGGCTAGATGGAAGAAAAGGAAGCAATCACCTACGCAATCACTGTCGTATTCCAATTAAAAATACACGTACGTTTCCACACCTTCCCTGATTTAGACTTGATTTAATTTGAAATGTAATTGATTTGCAGATCAGATGGACTCTAATTTGCAATTAAAAATGTGGCTAGTTTCCATAATAATGTATTGCAGAATGAAAACTGACACAGGCTACTGCTCTGATACATTTCAATGTGCCATATACTGACGAGCACTGTCCTCTTCAAAAATTTTACTTCGATACTATCGCACGAGAGGTAACACATAAGGACACAGGATGTCCGTGACGTATCACAGTGTCGTCAGAGTTCACTCAAACGCTAACAGCCGTGACTGAAATCTTACAGGATTACCCTTCACACCACGACTCCACGAGTAACACCTCGGTGCTTCTCCAAAACACTGGAAGAATGGGAACTCGCATCAGGTTACCGCAGTACTCGCCAACGATGGATATCCGAAGTTGAGCAGAACTGAGCTTCTTCGCTGAACACAATGAGACATCATTCATCACCAGTCCGTGCTTTCCGGTCACGACACCACTCAAAACACAGCCGTTTCGTGTTGTGCTAACGGCAGCCCACGCGAGGGCAGTAATTACCTGGTCTGCCTGCTGCAAGTCTCCGACCAATGGTGTAGGATGAGGCACAATGTCGCAGGCAGTCCATTACGTGTTCTTGGATGGGAGGCACAGTTGTGAAGGAATTACAGTGTGCTTGGTACACAACACGACGATTCTGCCTTGTCGTGGTCACACGTGGTTGGCCAAACCATTCACGACGATTACGCCTGCCCTCACATTACCACACAGTCCAACATCGGATGACTGTCACTTCCGGATGCCCCAAAAAATCTGGATACAGCATGATTCGACCAGCGGACTAAATGGAGAGACCTACAGTGTTTCCCCTTCCAAATACACTCGGGTGCTAACAACGCTGTCTCAGACGCTAGTGCGCCACCCTCGTGTCCTTGACAGTACTCGATCATCGTCTAACGCCGCTCGCGCCCCTCATATCACCTCTCCCGTTACCAACACTACAGTCCAACAAAAATCATGCACACTTGTGGCCGTTCTACCTGTCACAGAGAACTGCAACTATAATTATTCACATGGTGTGTAGGTGCACAAAGTTGGATTAATTTCCGACCATGTCTTCTGTCTGCTTCACCTTTTTATCAAATAGTGCATACAGGTTCAATCTGTGGGATGCTAAATATCAGCAATAATGTTATTCGTTTATTAATGCTTAGAACAAGGAATCTCATGGTGTGACCACCGAAATGGGAGGTTGATTCAGTAACAGTGTGACTGATAAATAATGTTTTCTTTTGTATGTGTAAAATCAATCCATACTAATATTGACAACCTGAAGTTTTGTTTAGGTAAATATTTACTACCGTAGGAACTAAAACTAATGAAACTAAACCTCGTTCGAACAGGCCGTGAAGGCCCAACAGGACCGACAAGCCGCCGTGTCATCCTCATCCCACAGGCGTCACTGGATGCGGATATGGAGGGGCGTGTGTTCAGCTCTCCCGTATGTCATTTAACGTAGGAGCTACTTAACAATAAAAAAAGGAAAAATGGGATAGGTTCTATCAAACCAATGGAAAAGCGTATGAGACCAAAACAGCAAAGAAAAGCTGTGACAAAATAAATGCAAGGAACAAAATAATTACATCAGATAAATTCTACAGAATTTCGATTTATTCGTAGATGGCGCTTGTGACGTAAATGCTCGTTTGTAGAGCTGGGCCAAGGAATCAGCGCTCAGTCACGAGCCTATATATTTAGTCGCGTGTTCTGATGACAGTATTCTCAGAACATATTTCACATACTCTCTCTCTCTCTCTGTCTGTCTCTCTCTCTCCCTCTCTCTCTCTCTCTCTCTCTCTCTCTCTCTCTCTCTCTCCCTCCCTTCCCTCTCTCTCCACACCCACGGTTTTCTCATCCCATAGGCAACCACATTTTTTTGCAACCAGAAAGAAACAGGAGCAAATGTGTACAACATTTCTGAAAAAAATGGCACCGTAAACATTTAAGCCGCTGCTCAGTTCACAGACTCGATGTTGCTCAAACAATAATATTGTACTGACAAATACAGTCACACAGATGACCCATTGTAAATATTGACTGAAACAGCGCCATTGGATGTCAAAACGGATTAATATTTAAACGACGTTTGTAAACAGGTAGACTCCTCGGCATATTTACATTCTTCGCAGAACGAACATTGTACACGTGACGTGTGTGTGTGTGTGTGTGTGTGTGTGTGTGTGTGTGTGTGTGTGTGTGTGTGTGTGTGTGTGTGCTTCGAACATGCTCACGTAGCGACGGCACACGTCCCGAGCCAGTAGGTGACAAGAATAAAGCGCCGTACTCATCGCAGACACCGAAGTGTTAAATGGAAAGCCGCTAACCAAATATTATCCGGCGTATTCACATAGTAGAAATGAATGCTTCCATACATGATGAAAAAAATGTCGTCTCCAGCTTACGTGATGAGTAAACTCTTTCGTACCACTTTGTTTTCTATCAGCACAGAAACGCTATTCCACAAACACTCTTGCATAAGCTCTGTGCAGAGACTGATAAGAAGTTATTTCTCTACGAAAGGCAAATTGAAGCAGGGATTTCTTGCACAATTAATGAGTTACCACTTGTCAGTCATGCCATACAAGTCATTGAAAAACTAATGTAGGTCCGTGATCTGCGGCTACAACCGTCAGTGTTAATGCAGGACAAGCCAAGAGGCGAAACCGAAAGAGCGAACTGATAAGGATGAACAAACAGTAAAAGCGCAAATCCTCTTTCTGTAGATCCAACCAATTACAGCTCCATTCCAGAAACCACACGGCCGTCCGGAGCCAATGAAGACAGCTGTTACATTAAAACAATGGTCCTCTGCTGGCCTCGTCGATGTTTCCAGGGACACAGTTGTATAGTGCCTTCTAGCTTCCACTCGTGCGATCTCATAACCCAGAAGGCTTTTAGGCTCGGGAAAGCTGAGCGAAGGCCTTCAAGAAGAGGTCCCAACTCCGACAAAGGATAAGCGACAACAATCAGCCGCCAAGGGCCGTACACCCGCGACTGCTGAGAACAACTACAAGAAACGAAATTTTCAGGAAACACATTTTATTGATTTATTTTAATAGCATACGTTGTTGATGTCTCACAACATTACACTTCACAAATAAACTCTAGACAGATAACACAGCGGCGGATAAACGTTTCTACCAGCTTTCAGTTGCAAATAAGAAGATACGTAAAAATCATGATTTTTTCCCAACCTGAACATTACAGTTTAATTATTTTATAGCAGTTACGTTCCAGTTTATTTTAACCAACTGAGCAAATAATAATTTAATAAATTGCTTCATTAAGATACTGTACTTCATTATTTTCTTTGTCGTACTCATCGAAACACTCTACGGCCTTCCCATACAGCACCCGGGTTCAAATGGCTCTAAGCACTATTGGACTTAACATCTGAGGTCATCAGTTCCCTAGACTTAGAACTACTTAAATCTAACTAACCTAAAGACATCACACACATTCATGCCCGAAGCAGGATTCGAACCTTTGCCGTAGCAACAGCGCGGTTCCAGACTAAGGCGCCTAGAACCGCTCGGCCACAGCTGCCGGCGTTTCTTCACATAAAACTCCAGTTTATGACATTGTCAGCGTTTTTGACACTCATATTGTTTCTAGTTTTTACTACAGCTGATCTATAAATGTCCTTGAAATTATCTTTGTTACTTTCCTTCACTTTAACGATGATCGGGAAGAAACAGCATGTTGTTTCAGCTTTGCAGATGCCACTACCTTTGTTTGCGTTTTTATAAATTATTTAGAATGTTAGCTTCTTAAAGTCGCTTCCCGCAAATATATAAGTATCATGGTGGCTCAAAACCTCATGATAGTGTGATGGTAAGGTTATGGTCTCAAGTTTCCTCAATTATTTTTCAATGATACCAGATAACTTATCAGTCTGCATCTGATTGAGACCCCTCATTGGGAAGTAGTGAGCTACTAACAATAGATGACTACGATAAGTGGTAGATGTTCATAATTGGCGAAAATTGTTTTTAGTGTATGCCGAATTTAAAAAAATTTCAGTTCTTCACGAAGATTACATACGCAAATAGTACATTTCTATAAATTTCGTGTACTATAATGGATTCGTCTAATTATACGTACACAAATACAGATATCACTCATTTTTCCAAATTTTGTAGGTGTTGAGTTGTGTGAAAATGGCCTTCAATTGTTATTTGTACAGAAAAAGGTAAATATCTTGCGACGAGAGAGCGACTTACTTTAGTATGAAAAAGCTAACTTTTAAATTTACCTACCTCCTAGTGAATTGCCAAGAGTCTAAAGTCCCTTATATAGTGAGGTTTATAGCCTTTACAGTGCTTGTCAAAACTATATGCAGGATTTGAGCATATCCTTAGACGTCAGTGCTTCTCGGTGAATTATACAGTGTGTGCTTCGACAATCAAGAGTAACATTCTTCACTTTTGCTGCCAGCCCTGTTTGGTATCTAGGTAACCCTGTCTGTAAAAATACCAACATATTTTTACCAAGGAACAGCTACTTTAAATAAATAAAGGTCAGTCATACTGAAAATATTTTCTGCTGTAGCACTTGATAGAAGCGGTTTGCAATACAAAAACCCTTCTATATTTGTGACACTTACACTCTCGTCTATTTGAAGCGCAAAGTAGGTGTACCTTTCCGGCTTTAATAACATTTCTTCAATATTGGAAGGCTTCTACAATTCACCTTTGCACCATATTGTTGGATATAGAAACTTTTTGTATTTATTTGACTACTTTTCCACCCAAAAATGCTTGGACCATGTCTCTCGCTGCGTGCGGCAAGAGTAAGTCACAAATTCAGTGAGGTTTTCCTTCCTTTGCAATACTAAAACTATCTTTTTTCAAGTTGGTATCAGTGTTAATAAAATTTGCCTTGCATTCGGATTCTGTTTAACAAAACGCATATTTTCTTTGGAAAAAGGCAAAATATTTACCAACTACTTCAGACTGAAAAAGAACTTCGGGAACGTTTTATAAAGAGGGCTATATGCTTTGATTTAAAATCACTTCTAAGTATTCAACGCATTGGGGAATTGCATTATCACTGGTTACTTTACCGGCCTTTACTATAAAGCGAAGTTGTAAATTGCTTCATCAAGCTTGCAGTTAGGTGCTGGTTTCGGTTTTTACTGCTTCCTTGGAGATAGAAGGAGTTTCCTCGCTTAAAAATCACGTCATGGTTAACTTAAAACATAAACACGTGTAAGTCACTCAATAAAGAAAAACTGCACATTACAGTACTACAGTAGTGAAGAATCAGCTCATTGAAATAGGCACACTGTGATTCCAAATGCAAGTTTTGTTCGTATCACGATGCCATCTAACGTAATGCCCAACAAGGCGACAATACCAACAATAAGCAGGCCACTGCGTAATGACTACTGCAGCGCCACACATTGGTACACCGCATAAATTGGCAGCGCTTCGAAAGCGGCACGAAAATTTGTGAACAGCCAGCGGCAATACCGGATCAAAGTAGCGTCCACTTCGATGAGTCATTCCAGCCCAAGGCAGCGGTGACTAAAGAGTGCAGCGGTGGGGAAGATAAAACCCGACCATCCTGTTTCCTACGGACAGTCCGAAACTAACACCCTGCAATAAATCCATTTTTTAACATTATAAAGATGCTACTCTTATCAAGCAGTTTTCACAATACAATTTTACTTTAAAAATAAACTAAAGTAAGAGAATAAGTTTACGTAAATCAACACATGTTTTATGCACTTATACGCGTACCACATGAAGTGCCCATGCTTACTACCAGTGTGACGCTTACCATCCCCCTCTCGCATCCCTTAAGCCCCCCCCCCCCCCCCAGTTACTGCGCTGCTCACTCCTCTGCCCCTGAGGTGAGCGGCAAACTCTACTTACCTCACGGCCGAAACCACTAATGTCAATTAAAATTAAGAACATACCCACATATTACTGTGTGTCTCAAGTATTCTTCTTTGTTACTGAACAGGAAAAGTACACTTTTAAAAATCTTTTGAGGTTAGCTGGAATTTTTGGATTCGGCTGTTAGTTGCCAGATGCACATTGTTATAAAATACGTGTGAGAACCGCTTCCGCATGAACGCTTCGATACGACCACTGGTTTAGGAGGTCCAGGGGGCGAAGAAGGGATTTGCTGCGTCGCTCGAATAGCTCTTCATCTACACCTCTTAACACTGTCGTGGTCCGTCTAGCTTGCATCTCCAAATATTTCTATTATCTATCAGCGTTATTCGTCTACTCCTTGTTTATGCATGACAGATCCCTTAACTTGTGTTTTGCGTGGCGCGTGATAACAATATTTGATTTTTTGTACGTAATAATATCATATAATTTAATTTGTAATTCACTATAATCTCTCGACAGATCTTGAAGATTTTTATTGTATATGTCTAAAAGGAACAAGACAGTTGCAACACTTACTATAGGGAAGGTACCAGTGATCGGAATATGACCACACACCTAACCACAATCTACCAAGAGCAGTCATGGAAATTATGGAAGCAATATTCAGATATTTGTCTGATAATAAATTATGCTCCCTGAAGTTTCTTTGTGCTGGATGTCGTAGTTAATGTCTTCTCACACGCAAGCCCTCTACTGCTAGTAGCATTGTTCGTGTTGTTACAACAAACTGCCACTGTCCTGTTATGTGTTTACCTTCCTAGAGACTTTTTTCATTTTAAATTCCCGATTACTGAATAATGCCAATTTGCGCTGAAATAACATCACACCCCACAAAATAACAAGAAAGATACTACATTATTCTGGAGACTTACCTGAAATGGAGAGTATTGCCTGAGGTACTATTTTATACGGCCGTGGGAACATGTCTCACAGATATACTCCTACTATCTGCGCATTTACCAGAAAGTTTGTATGGTGCATTTTGTCAGAGTACATGTCACGAAAAACGTATGATATAATTTTTTAAGAAACATAATTGAAAAGAGAATAAAGCTACGGAGGGTCTTTGAGGAGGAATAGTAAATACTTTAGGATGTTGTGGTATAGAGTAATCCGGATATAACATTCCTTACAACATGTGTCCAATTGATACTGGTTTCAGAGATACGGCCGCCAGAATATAACACAAACATATACTTAAGCGATGACTAAGATGGAAGTTGATTACTAGAAATTCCACCTCCGACTTCAGCGTCCTTTCGGTTGCTCTTTACAACACCACTTGTCAACCTGATGTTGTCTTCACTTATTCGTTCTTTTATAAGGGCAGTTCATCTCTCTTCTTATCTTTCTCTTTGTACACTTCGCATTTCACTTCCTTCCATAGCCATAAAGCGATCGCAGGGATGTCCGGGGACTGTGATGGCCAAGAAACGTGACCTTTCTGCCAATCCATCTTCCGGGGAATGTTAGATTTAGATGTTATGGCACCTACTAAGAAGAACGTGCGGGGTTCCACACTTGCTGCAAGAATATACCCGTCCTTCTGGTTAAAGAAACTTCTTCCAGTAATCCTGGAAGCTCGCTTTCGAGGAAGTCTAGATAATAGCGCCCTGTAAGACGATATGGCAACACAAGAGGCCTAGTCAGTTGATTGTTTACCATCCTAATCCAATAATTTACAGAGAAACAATCTCGAAAATCTGTCTCCGTACCGATCCCTGAAGTAAGTAGCGAGTGTTATTGATACCTTCATGACTGTGACACACTTAATCAGGATACAACAGTAACAGAATTACTCGGCGACTTGCAGTTAGCCAACAACAAAATTACAGTCGTCAAGATTTCAATTGCCTACCTTCATCTCCTTCTCAGTACTGTTGAATACCATGTAAATGATAAGGATCTGGCCGTGAACTTGTATATGTGTATATGTGTAACACCCACAAATCCTGCATGTACTTGTTGAAGAGCTACAATCTACTTACTAAATAATGTATTCTGCTTCAGCAAACACAGTTTATTTGTACGTTCAGATGAAATACAGCTGCTGGTCGCTTAACCAGTCTCATGTGGTTCAGTGGAAACTCTTTAATCTGGTAATTCGAGGTCAGAAAATTGTTTACCGTATTCTCTAGAAGCAACAACAGCATTTTCATTACAAAACACACATACGAATACCACACCGGGCCTGTACAACCATGCGGCATGCTTAAACGATCCTGTTGAATCGGCCAACAAATGGAGAGTCACAATCACGGCTGAAAAATTAAGTTGTGTAAACTCAAGCAATTACATAACCTGGACTTGGATAAATAAACACAGCCCCAACACGCGAAACATAAACTTTTCTCTGTAGTCAGCTGTCTCTCTTTAACCAATAAAATGTTTTATTGCAATTGACTTTACTAACATTTTCTAAAATATTCACCAGTCCTCCTGAACAGCCCCTATACAAACGACAAACGTTATTTTAAAGAGGAAAGTCTCCTCTACTATTTTACTTGAGAGGTGGCATGAGCCCCCTCTCATATTTCTATCTTACGATTTTCCTCTCTAATTGCATGCAGTGAAAAGTCGCTATTCCTTCACATGTGGACTTCCCACACAGTGTCTCTCGTCACCCGGGTGGTCCAGTGACAGGTGGGCTCTGCTGATCTGGAAAGGGTTAAGCCGACGGGTGTGAGGAAGTCGAGTGAATGCTTTGCAGACGCTGACATTGTCAAAAAGACACGCCCGGAGGGGTCTGAAGTAGCGGCTGGGCTAGAGGTTCCGTTACTTCGCAGAATCTAAGCGAAAACACTTTCTGGCGGGCTACCAGCGAGGCGTGGGAATGACTTGTGTACCGAGGCAGTTGTGGCGGGAAAATTCCCGCGCTTTCTGCAAAATAGTAACTGTGATTGGCTTGCTCAGGGCATAGCTCCGTGACGTAGCAAAATCAGCGCAGAAATTGGCGCCAAGAATCTCCATTGGTGGAATGGTAGTGCTCCGGCAATGGAGTGGAATTTTCCGCCGGTTTTCGAGTTGCTGATTGGAACGTTTAACCACGGCCACTGTCGTGGGGGCGGGAATGTTGTGTGTTCGGCCTGTACGGGTGCTCTAGGGAGTAGTCTGTCGCCTTTCAGTCGAGGACGTCGAAGCAACCAGCCATCGCCTCCAGTACGCCAGATCGTGTTCTGGCAGTTAAGAAGACAGTTTGGTAATGTATGTCCGCAGCACCGGCAGATAGGGATTTTCCTAGGCGATAATCAGAGCTCAGCAGAGCGCGCCTGTTCGTCTTTTTCTAACTTTGTTCTGTCTTGAGTAGCAGCCATTAATGTTGGGTTAGCTGTCTCTCTTAAGATTTGAGTGGCAAGGAATTGGCTCCACATACCACTTCGTCATAAACCTCACAATCTAGTTTAGGGACAACTTCACCTTTACAGCATTTGTTTGAGCATCCAATTTGAGCCAATTTGATGTATTATAAATGTTTCATGTGTTTTTGTTTATTATTTTGTGTTTAGTCTTCATAAATCATATTGTTATTTTGGACAGAACTTTCATTCTGTTAATCGGTAGAGCAACCCATCATTTCTCACTACGTTAATGAAACCTTCCTTATTTTAACTTATTTATCAAATTAAATTATTGCAGGTGCCAAACTTTTTTCTACTCCACTTGCAGGGTTGATTACAGTCAGTTCGCGTATATTTTTTAATCCATGTGCAACAGCAAAAGTCGGAGTTAGAATAGGGGGGGCTTAGAGCATCATTTACATATGTAGATTCTAGATGGATTTAGTGTTAAATACACTGCTTGCCCCGGCACCTCGCATACTACATCAAAGAACCAGTACCAGTACCCGTCCCTGTAGCTTCTTCGCATCTGTTGTTGTACTCTGTAAAATGTTAACTCTGAACAACGAGATGTTGTACAACCGCAGACACTGTACTCGTATTGTTCTCCACGCCTGACGCGTCCCAGTGACTGGCTACGCTTCCCCAGTGCGTTAAGAGGCGTTTCATTTCCAGTGGCCTCGTTCTTGAGGAATGACTTAGCTCCAGACTGACCTAACCACTGTACGTGCCAGGCGACGTGAAGGAAGGTCTTTATCTTTCTCACGGAGGGCGCGGGAGAAACGCCGGCCGCTTAGCGGTACGTCGCTAGTGGTCCTCCTAAGACCTGAGGAGTGCGGCCAGACACGCCTTTGTGTGTGTGCCGGCGGTGGGCGGCGGCGCGACCTGTGATCGCGTACACAGTGCGGCCCTTGTGAGACCGTCAGCGGCGGCGGCGGCTTCACAAAGTAGCGGCGGAGCCCAGGCTGACGCGCGTTCGCTTGTAGGGAAAGAAAGGCCGTGTCGGAGGTACAGCCAGTACCAGCAGTGATGGGACGAGGGGGACATTACCATGCTTTTGCTGCGAAGTGGTAAACTTTCACTACATTGGCACACAGAAAGTAGGTACAACACCAAGAATGTTTCTGATTGTCTAGTGCATCATTACACACGACCTGGAACCTTGACTGCGTACAACACCGACTCAAAGGAAGGCCTCGGCACTTGTTGGTGACGTCACGTCAGCTAGGCACGGCGATCGCCAGGTCTGTTGCAGGCAGAAACGCCTGGGCGCGCTTATCACTATAAATCTCTTATTTTTGGACAAAATGTTTGGTATTGTTTTGGATTCTGCAGTTTTATTTAGATGAAAGATTTTCTTACTATCGTAAAGCTACAAATGAAGATCATAGTTCTGTATTACTGAATCCTGTCGAAACAAACGTGGATCAATATGAGAAGATGCTTTGCCCCATTGCAAGCTTTGGAAATTTTACATTCAAGTAACTATATTTACTTGATCCATTTTGTTATCGAAACTTACCCCAACCCCTTACAATTAACTCGTTTCTTTTAGTTATTTATTTATTTTCGTTTGACATCGTCACTGGAAATGTGAACTAATTTATATGTGTAAATGTCCAACTGTTGCCAGTCATTAGATTACACTCGTTTTCAAAGAAAGAAATTCTAAACAGGAAACAAAATAGCTTCATACATCGAAAATACTGCTGAGCTTAAACTTTTTTAAACATGCACATTAGAAAAGATAAATATTCCCCTCTTGCAACTGAAAGGAGAAACTTTATAAGATAAAAAAATTTTATTTGATAAAACAAGTATCTCTCTTTTGCCTCTTCTTCTGTCCCCCACACCCTCCCCCAATGTGTTCAGTCGCAAGATATTTCATTAACATTCAGTGCTCCTCACCCCATAGTCAACCAAGATACCTAAAGAAGAGCACCAATATGTTCACAGTTTCTCTTAATAGCAACCCAGCACAAACGTAACTTCCTCAGATTTACAAATAAGGTAAGGAAGCACGAATTCTGTTGCTGCTGGACCATGAAGTTGTTTTTGTATGTGAATCCTTAAATCGGTTGGAAATATAAGTTCAGGAGTACACTATTTGTTAAGAAGTGTAATGAATTGCACAATTAATTGATTGCAGAAATCTCTCAGAACAATGTGTGTTGGTCAACTACCGCCAATAGTTTCACATTTGCCTGTGTCAGAGAGGGAGACACCACCATTATGAGTATGCCTGCAACAGACCTGGCGTTCGCCGTGCCTAGCTGACGCGACGTCACGAACAAGCGCCGAGGCCTTCCTTTGAGACGGTGTTGCTGCGTATCATACGATAGTTTGTAGGGATTGGAGGGGGGGGGGGGAGGCAAACCGGGGCGTATGAAGTATTTTTTATATTTTAGAAGACGAAAGGCGACTTTTATGTAGCCATAATAAAGTTCCAGTGCAAGTGCTCTACCAACTGAGCTACCCAAGCAGGACAGCTTCTGTAAAGTGTGGAAGGTAGGAGACGAGGTACTGGCAGAAGTAAAGCTGTGAGGACGGGGTGTGAGTCGTGCTTGTTTAGCTCAGTTGATAGAGCACTTGCCGCAAAAGGCAAGGGTCCCGAGTTCGAGTCTCGGTACTACACGCAGTTTTAATCTGCCAGGAAGTTTCAGCACAGTACTTGTTTATAGTAATGCTACCGCGTGTTTCCGACAATGGCCACAGGAGGCCAAGTGCAATACTATGATGGTCTGTAAATACACCTGTGTCACAGTCGTGTGCAATCTTAGTGTAAGTGTGGATAGTTAAGACGGCTAGCTGGTTTGCCGCCCGACAGCTGATTTAAAAGAGAATGAGCGCTTGAGAATGCGCAAATACCAAAAAAAATATGGTGTACATGTGGAACTATTATATAAAATTAATATCGTTTGCTATTTTTCTGTTTATGGGCAGCAGCTCGTGATCTAAGGCATGTTTCTGTGCCTCAAGTTTTATCTCTTGTTTCTGTAGATATTATTAGTTTCTTCCGATACTATGGTTTTATCTAGGGCCAGTCGTTACTACACTAGGACTACAGAGAAGCGGTAGGAATCCAGAAGCCCCATTTCTTGGGCTCTGCAAGCTGTGTATCACACATCGGCGTGGCTTTTGTCTTAAAGTTGATTCACACGTTTGTTGAAGTGGACAACAAGTGCATGCTAAACCGAACGGGGGAAGTCACATACGGTTAGAGGAACTGCGATGCTCACATTAGTGTTGCACGCACGGGCAACAAAATATCACTGCATCGGATTCTGGCTGAAAGAAAATCAGCCGTTCCTGTTTTCTCTGCTGCCGTTACATTATATGCAATGAGAGGGAACACAGCCACAACAAGGAAACGCCATTATGAATGGAAAAATGGATGAACGGACGGGAACGAAAAAAACTTCTTTTAGAGAAAGAGTACTCGTTTTGAAGTTAATTGACTATAAGTGGGTACAATTATCGATTCTAATGTAGATCCTGTTGTACAGAAATTAACGAAACAGGACACTGTCATGAGAAACACAGTAACTTTTTGCCTGAAGTCATCGGCTACTGAAGTTTGCCAAAAAACTGTACTTTTGGTACATAAATAACCTCACTGCCGCCATCGCTTCCCTTTGAAGATCTCAGTGACACATCTTCCTTTTTTTTCTTTTTACTTTCATTTCCACCTCTGCGGCCTGCACTCTCTTAAGGTACAGCTTCTTTTTACTGGATTGTACCCCGTATCTCCACAGAGCTGGCGTTTTAATTTGGATTTGACAATTTTTGTGGTACAGAGTGATCGGATACCCTTTCTGTCCTCACAGCATCCCCTCTGGGACGGATCTTGTGTACCCCTTCTCTCTGCGTCAAGTGTTATCCCTGTGAAAGTGTGCGACGATTTGTCGAAATGTTAGTGAACTATGTACCTGAGGCGGGAGATGGGTATCAGCCAGGTGTTCACCTAGTGCATTGTGGGAAACTGCCGAAATACCACATCCATTTCTGGGTTGGCAGGTGAGCTGTCCAGTATACCCCTAGGATACCATAATCCTATCTCTAATGACCCACAGAGAAGGGAATCGCCACAAAACATAATGCAACTTCTTAAGGAAATGACGATGTCACACAAATGAAAACATCTTATTGAATGACATTTAATATGGGTGATCTAATCAAGCATGGATATACAGACAACACATCACCCGTGGATAAAGAGTATAGGTCACCTACGTAAAACAGAAACAAGTGGCCACTGTAACAATCAGACTTACGACCGTAAAGCATCAACGTATGAATTACTCACTGAGATAAACAAACGAACATTTAATAAATTGACAAGCGATCAGAATTGTGCAATCTAACCTTGGCATAGGTGGATGAGCACTATAAAAGCATAATTATGAAAACAATCCGCTGAAACTGACAATGACCACAATAATGATTAATGGATTATAGAAGAAACCCGGAAAAACAAGTATGAACAGCAGTAAGATTGTTGCAGTACATGATAGAAGCAACTAGCTGACTCTGAAGTCTTAAACATTTAAGTAGCCCCTGAGGCTAGTTAACTAATGTAGTGAAGCAGTTGAATCACTGCTAATCCAGCTCACCCTCTGTACTCAGTACTGAAGTGGTGACATCCTTCTGCATGGCTGCAAGTCTTGTCTGACAGCAAGTCCTCAGTCTTCGATCATTGGCCCGCAAGTTTCTTCTGTCTTAATATTCTGAAATTTGGCTGTTTCTGCTAGACCAGGCATCTTGCCAGCCAATAGCGGTAGACGTTTTAAGTTCTGTACAGTAATAATTTTTTAAGTAAACTCAACAAACTCCTGCTCCTGTAGACTTTGTCGTTATTATTAACCTATGATGCTGTACTTTGAGGAGGAAGGCAGATAACTTCTCCCACTCCATGGTACAGTTCTAAGCTGATGAATTGAAAGGCTCCCACACAGACATACAGGAGAAATCACACGCTCTACAGAAATAGTCACTATGAAATAATCACATTGTCCGTTACAAGAATTTAAAATGTATGGTCCTCCATCAAGTTGCTACCAATGGAAATGGCAGTTCTCACATCGCCCTATCTCTGAAGGACTGCCCCTGGCTTAGATTTTTATCTTTCTATGAGAATTTCTCCCAGTTTCTCAAACAATAAGTTTCTTAACAGACAGCTCGCTTCCGACTACATGTCCTGAAAGACACATCTCAGCACTGAACATGTTTATGGGCTCCTCAGGTTCTTCTGGCAACTTTAACCCTCGAGAAATGGTGCACCTATGCATAAAGTGCGCCAACGATTCCATTGTTGTTTCACAATTGCGAGCCCATACCTATTCCCTCATTAGTGCTTCAGATATCGCAGTAATAAATTTTGTTGTTATACGTCCAAGTGAGCAGCAGTAATATAAAATAAACAGTTAGCTGGCTGAGAAAAGATTTACATTTCATGCAGGAAAGTGACCCAGGTTACGAGCCGTTAGCAGAATCCTACAACGAGGCAGTTGTCTATGTGATAATTAGTAACCAAATAAGTGGCTAGCTGGGATCTGACGCAACCGCGCTGTTTAATGCTTCGAGTGGGTCATTACTGTGGGGTTAATATCTGTCCGTAGCAAAAGAGCGATATAATGAAAGTTTATTTTACTAATGTTTAGTTAAACAATGCTGTAGCTCATATCAAATAAGTTTAGTTTACTATCGTTTCATTAAACAGGGATTTAACTGTGATTTTGCTCATACATGTTTATCACAATAACACAGAGGCAGCTATTCTTTACGTGTGTGCAAAATATGACGCATACCCACTCACGTTCTGTGAAACTGCACACCCACTAGAGGGACCCTCCATACTGTAAATCACGGATTTTGATGCGGTTCAAATATGTTGTAGAGGCACTTAACCTGAATACCTGGCTATCCGGTTTTTTAACGACGGGCATTGGTTTTTGAGAAAATCGATTTTGAAGCTCATTGCGCGCTTTGTATACCCGTAATATTAACATACATTCCGAGCAAGTCAGCGTAGCGCAGCGGTAAAGGTTCACGGCTACCGCGCTACAGGTACTGTGTTCGAATCCTACTTGTGTATCTTTGTTTATCAAAATCGACCGAACTTTTCAATTTTATTTCAAAGACTATCAATAGACAGTTTAAGGTGTGCGAAATTATAAAGATATATTCAGTTATTAATTTTTTCAAATATTCATTCAGTTTGTGGTTCGCAGTTGGAGTTACAAATGTTCGTACAACGGTCGCTTCTTGTATTACCTGAAATCGATCTCCGCCTGTAATCGTGCCCTCTACCGTGAATACCGTTAGCCGTAAGGGAACCCCAGCTCCTAGTTGCGGCCAATGAGGATGCGAGTTGCATTCCTTTACGGTCGCATCTAACTACAGCGTCAGTTGCTCGCAAAGCGTCTCTAGTGCCGTGTGTTAGAAAAATTCTGTGAAATGGAAGAACCGAGTGTTTCTGCAGTAGTGCAGCCAGAAGAAGATCCACAAGTAGAGGAGTTGAACGAAGAATCAAAAGGAGAAATCACAAATGCCATTAAATACTCTTCAATTTGAATCTCCTGACTAATACATCGCCTAGCGTGATCTCTGCCAATTCCGTTGCAATTGGCGATGAGATACAGGATCTCTTGGCCGAAAGACAGATAGTTATTGATGATGAATTGATAGATTTCAACGAAGAAGATGAACTGGGAGAATATGATGCGGTGAGTTTACTTTTTTATGAATATTTTCTCTTTCGAACGAATGAAAAAAATAAATAAATAAAACTTCACTTTGCAGTGTATGGGGATAGAGGAAGTGGCGATTACATTCCCGAAGAGTTAGCTCCAGAACCGACAGATTATGTGCCTCTGTACTACAAGGAAAAAGCAGTCGCTTTTGCAGCAGCTCATCCGAAATGTAGCTTGAAAAGTCTGCAGTCTCACATAAATCGATACTATATCGATGGAAAGATGATGTAAAACGAGGAGGAACTCGTCTCGATAAATGGAGAACCATTGATTGTAAGACTTATGATAGGTTCGTTGAAGCTTGGCAGAATTTGGAACAGGTAAATCATTTCGACATGAAATATATGTCTAGTATACCGTAAAAAAGAAAATGGCTTGTGAAAATAATTAAAAAAAATCCGATATCAGGTGACAACAAGAACTCTACAGCAGTGGGCGATGAAAGCTGCTTTTCCCTTTTTATCGGAGACCTTCAATTTCATAGCCGGCCGTGCCTGGGTTGAGCGGTTCAAGAAAAAACGTAATATTCGGCAAAGAAAAATCAGTTCGTCAGCTCTAAGGAATTTGCGACGACAGACGAAGTTTTAGTAGCTGCCGAACAATTCCGCATACAAAAGAGAATACTTAAGGAGAATTTCAACCTTGACTTCGTAATCGACACTGATCAAACTGGTTGTCAGTATCAGGCAGCGTATGACAGATCACTTTCGGGAAAAGGAACGAAAACCGTTCTCGTCCGAAAAAAAGATTTAAACAAGACTACCCATTCTTATACGGCCAGGTATACCACAACAGCCTCAGGAAAGGTGATCCCATACGTTTTTTTTTATGTATGCAAGAACCGCCCGGAAAATTTAGCCCTAAGGTTCAAAAACGAGTAGACGAATTAACTGGGAAATACAGAAATGTTGTCGTGTCCTTCCCGACATCCGGGAAGTTCACGAAACTCGTGTACGAAGAATTTTTGCGTTCTTAAATTCTTCCGTTCATGGGACAGAATTTTTTTTTTTTTTTGTACATTATCGATTCGTGGGCAGTTCAAATCGATTCAACTTTATACGATCATCTGCACGTGCACCCTAAAAGTTATCCCACCAAAGTGCACTCCTTATTGCCAGCCCTGCGATGTTTATTTTTACCGACAGGTGAAAATGTTCAAGAAAACGATTCAGAATGCTCCCGACTTGATGAAAGACAGTAGAGAGATCGCTTCTAGGGAAGATTCGATAGAATTACATTCGCTAATCCTACATCAATTCAGCGCGCCTATTTTTGAAAGCATGATTAAATACGCACGGTTCGCATCGAAATTAGCGGATGAAAGAGAAATCTTTTTGAATGCTAAAGAATTGTCTTTCTCGGTATCGCTCATGAGTGAACCGTGCGCCTGCAAGATGGTTGCTTCCACAAAATGCGCGGGGTGCTGCAAAAATTTGCGCTTCGGTTGTTTCTATGGTAAGTATCACCCACAATATTGGTCCGGCACATCAAACAATGTGGACGATGAAAAATAAGATTTTGTAATATTGTATGACAGAAAAAATTAACAACTGAATATATCTTTATAATTTCGCACACCTTACACTGGTTGTTGATATCCTTTGAAATAAAATTGAAAAATTCGGTCGATTTTGAAAAAAAAAGTGCACGAACCGGAATTGAACACGGTACTTCCAGCGCGGTATCCGCGAGCCTTTACCGCTGCGCTACGCTGACATGCTCAGAAAAAAATGGGTCAAATGGCTCTGAGCACTATGGGACTTAACATCTGAGGTCATCAGTCCCCTAGAACTACTTAAACCAAACTAACCTAATGACATCACACACATCAATGCCCGAGGCAGGATTGGAACCTACGAGAGTAGCGGTCTCGCTGTTCCAGACTGAAGCGCATAGAACCGCTCGGCCTCAACGGCCGGTGACTTGCTCAGAATATGCTCTGAATATTCGTAATATTATGGGTATACAAAGCGTGCAATGAACTTCAAAATCGATTTTCTTAAAAACAAAGGCCCCCCGCTAAAAAAACCGGATAGCCAGGTACTCAGGGTAAGTGCTTCTACAACATATTTGTAGCGCATCAACATGCGTGATTTACTGTATGGAGGGTCCCCTTGTAAGTAAGCTTCTATGTCGTCCAAGCCAGGTCGGAAACTGTCAGCTCTGCATAAAAACAAGCCAGTCAACATAATGAAAGAGAGAAATAGAAGAAGAATCTAGATATTCCGTCACTGGTAGTACTGAATGTTGCCTCTAGTTATGTTGCAGCGTAAGGGACTACACCGACCAAACAGTATATAACATAATGAAATATGTTGTCTTACGGTATTGGGTTAAAGGGGTCATAGCTTCCATACAACACAGGCTGGCTGGCAAACTGGAATTTGGAAATTTGTGGTAAGTTCTTATGGGACCAAACTGCTGAGGTCATCGGTCCTTTTTTACACACTTCTTAATTTAACTTAAACTACGATGAGGACAACACACACACCCATGCCCGAGGGAGGACTCGTACCTCCGACGGGGGGAACCGCGCGAACCGTGGCAAGGCGGCCTCGACCGCGCGGCTTCCCCGCGTGGCGCTGGCAAACTGGCCCACATCTTACATCCAACAGGCGGATTCGATATGGAGTCAGAATCACCTCTAATCCTGGCAGTGTTAATGTGCGCAGCAATCCGGGTCAGTTCTCTTAAGGTCCAGCAATCTCACTTAATGCTGTATTACATTTGTTCGTTCCTTTTGTGATAATCTTAACTTCTGAAGTCAAAAAGACAAGGCCTAGTTTCTTATTACTAGTTTCCCCATGTTCAGAGAGGTCTGTCTTCCCGCAACTACATATTGTATTTAATGAAAGTCCACTCCAGTTGATGACACGCAGTTTATTAAGTCCACTACCAGCTTAGGCTTTGCGATATTTATTTTTTGCTGTCATTTGACGTTACTTTGAATGGCACGATTCATATCCACTTGAAAATAACTTCAATATGAAGGTTGAGGCAGTTTGTGATCTTAAATAAAATACATATCAGCAGCTGGAGTGGCCTTAGATTAATCTCTTCAAATAGTGAATTGAAGTTCTCACGTGTTCTTTGAACTAAGTTGCCATATTCTACATTCCTTCTTTCCAAAATCACTTGTTCAGTGGGTCGTGTAAGCCGTGAAGTGCACAGCTGCTGATGCCTCCATCGCTTGGAAGCACATGTGCGAGTGAACATTTTGGCTTCTAACAGTAGTGTTCGTGTAACATTGTATGTACTTTCAATTTGCTGTCACACAGGTATGTAGATCTGCAAGCATGGGAGGGGGAGTTGGTGTTAGCGATTTTAGGCAGTATGCGCAAACCCCCGACAGTCTTAAAGAGGGTGCAAATGAGCATTTAGGCACTGTATGACGATGTCACGATGGGCTACATATGAACAGTTCGGCTCACTGAGCTTGTTGGAGTTTAAACTTCCGTGTTTGAATACCTTCTGGTGACTCAAGCATTAGCAGACGAAAGGTTGGGCACAGCAGCATTCTTTAGACAACAGCTTAATTTCCGGTGTGGAATTAAAATACATACACTACTGGCCATTAAAATTACTACACCAAGAAGAAATGCAGATAATAAACAGGTATTCATTGGACAAATATATTATACTAGAACTGACATGTGATTAGATTTTCACGCAATTTGGGTGCATAGAACCTGAGAAATCAGTACCTAGAACAACCACCTCTTGATACGCCTAGATACGCCTGAGCATTGGGTCAAACAGAGGTTGGATGGCGTGTACAGGTACAGCTGCCCATGCAACTTCAACACGATAACACAGTTCATCAAGAGTAGTGACTGGCGTATTGTGACAAGCTAGTTGATCGGCCACCATAGACCAGTCGTTTCCAGTTGGTGAGAGATCTGGAGAATGTGCTGGCCAGGGCAGCAGCCGAACATTTTCTGTATCCAGAAAGGCCCGTACAGGACCTGCAACATGCGGTCGTGCATTGTCCTGCTGAAATGTAGGGTTTCGCAGGGATCGAATGAAGGGTAGAGCCACGGGTCGTAACACATCTGAAATGTAACGTCCACTGTTCAAAGTGCCGTCAATGCGAACAAGAGGTAAGCGAGATATGTAACCAATGGGACCCCATACCACCACTCCAGGTGATACGCCAGTACGGCGATGACGAATACATGCTTCCAATGTGCGTTCACCACGATGGCGCCAAAAACGGATGCGACCATCATGATGCTGTTAACAGAACCTGCATTCATCCGAAAAAATGACGTTTTGCCATTCGTGCACCCAGGTTCGTCGTTGAGTACACCATCGCAGGCGCTCCTGTCTGTGATGCAGCGTCAACGGTAACCGCAGCCATGCTCTCCGAGGTGATAGTCCATGTTGGTGCAAACGTCGTCGAACTGTTCGTGCAGATGGTTGTTGTCTTGCAAACGTCCCCATCTGTTGACTAAGGGATCGATTCGTGGCTGCACGACCCGTTACAGCCATGCGGATAAGATGTCTGTCATCTCGACTGCTAGTGAGACGAGGCCGTTGGGATCCAGCACGGCGTTCCGTATTATCCTCCTGAACCCACCGATTCCATATTCTGCTAACAGTCATTGGATCTTGACCAACGCGAGCAGCAATGTCGCGACACGATAAACCGCAATCGCGATAGGCTACAATCCGACCTTTATCAAAGTCGGAAACATGATGGTGCGCATTTCTCCTCCATACACGAGGCATCACAACAACGTTTCACCAGGCAACGCCGGTCAACTGCTGTTTGTGTATGAGAAATCGGTTGGAAACTTTCCTCATGTCAGCACGTTGTAGGTGTCGCCACCGGAGCCAACCTTGTGTGAATGCTCTGAAAAGCTAATCATTTACATATCACAGCATCTTCCTCCTGTCTGTTAAATTTCGCCTTTATAGCACGTCATCTTCGTGGTGTATCAATTTTAATGGCCAGTAGTGTATAAGCAACTGGAACGGCTTTAAATGGATCACCAAGAGTGCCAGTTCCAGCCGTGAAAGTCGGCGTTGTAGGGAAAAGTAAGCTGCGAATTGCCTGTGCACCTTCTCTCGGAAAGTCATTCTTTTCATGCAATCACACAAAAATGGTTCAAATGGCTCTGAGCACTATGGGACTTAACTGCTTTGGTCACCAGTCCCCTAGAACTTAGAACTACGCGTACTTAAACCTAACTAACCTAAGGACATCACAAACATCCATGCCCGTGGCAGGATTCGAACCTCCGTCCGTAGCGGTCGCGCGGTTCCAGACTGTAGCGCCTAGAACCACTCGGCCACGCAATCACACATGACGGAGAGAAGACTACTCTTGCAAAGGCACGCACACTTCCACCTCACATTTGTAAATTACACCCAAGAAATACTAGATCACCCTTAGATGGATTGAATCTGAATATTAGGACAGGTGCAACACTAAATGCGAATCTGCGCGAGGAAACAGCAGCGTGGTGCCGTGTTTCACGGCATTGCGAGCACTCTAGGGACCGTAACGTAATAGCTGGTGAATATGTCGTCACGGCCGAAGGCAGGATCCGGCACTGCGAGACAGGACAGACTTATGCCGCGTTGAGGCATGGCCCGGCGGCTGGGCATTTTATTCGTCTCGGCTCCTCCGCCTCGCGCCGCTCCTAATGGCAGCCAGATGAAGACGAATGCGCACGCAGCCGCCAGGTGAGACGTTCTGTATATAAGGAGCGGCGCTATACACCTCTCGCCTCCCAGATGGGCCATCAGCGGCAGTCCTTAGCCAGAATGGTCGCCGGGCTTTTCCCTCGCGCCCCTGCAGCGGCCGTTGCCTAGGGAAGCGACGGTCGACACGGGCGGTTGTTTACGGCCTGTGTTAAATTCAGATGGGAGCGATAAAAGCACGAGACCGACGCGACTGGCATTAACTAACATGCTGACGATAACAGTCCTACAGGCTTAACGTCTGTCGGCATCCATAACACTGTATGCTGAATGTTCAGAAGGCTACGAAAATAAATTAAAATGCTCTCCCTTCGTTCCGATGACGGTCACCCCGACTACCACGATTTCCTTGAAGGAAGTCATTTACCTGCATCGGGTGCACTTTTTAATTTTGAAGCCGCGTGGAGTGGCCGTGTGGTTTGAGGCGCCATGTCACGGATTGCGAATTCCTCCCCACCGGCGGTTCGAGTTGTAAGTTGGCTGTTTAGGTTTTTATGTTGGTAACGCTACGTAGCGCTCTGTATGAAAATCACTGACTGTGCTGTGTGCAGTCTGCGGCTGATTTGCATTGTTGGAATATTTGCTATTGTAGTGTTCGATAGTTGGATGTGAACAGCGCGTAGCTTAGCGCAGTTGGAGGTGAACCACCAGCAATGATGGATGTGGGGAGAGAGATGGCAGAGTTTTGGGAGCGGATGATCTGGACGTGTGTCCGTCAGAAAAACGAAATTTGTAAGACTGGATGTCGTATAATGACATTTGAACACTATTAAGGTAAATACATTGTTTGTTCTCTATCAAAATCTTTCATTTGCCAACTATACCTATCAGTATTTAGTGCCTTCAGTAGTTGGAACCTTTTATTTCGCTGGCAGTATTGGCGCTAGCTGTATTGCAGTAGTTCGAGTAACGAAGATTTTTGTGAGGTAAGTGATTCATGAAAGGTTATTGTTAGTCAGGGCCATTCTTTTGTAGGGATTATAGAAAGTCAGATTGCGTTGCGCAAAAGATATTGTGTGTCAATTTAGTGACGATCCGAATAAGTAAAGAGAGAAATGTCTGAGTACGTTCAGTTTTGCTCAGCTGTTTGAAAATCAAATAACGTAAAAGGTTTACCAGCACAGTAATTCATAAATTTTTAAGGAGATGTTTCAGAGTTGTCCCTCGGGCATGGGTGTGTGTGTTGTCCCTAGTGTAAGTTACTGTAAGTTGTGTGTAAGTCTAGGGTTCGATGCCCTCAACAGTTTGGTCCTTTAGGTATTCACACCCATTTGAACATAATTTCGAAATAAATATTTGGTTCCATTATTTAGCAGCACGGAACCTGTTTGTTTAAAAAGAGAAGAACGGCCTGCTTAGGAAAATAATATCCTTCATTAAATTCACAGTGGCTTTGAACCAGTATGTACGAAAGACATGTTACGATTTGCACTCATGCTCTGGCCTACAACACATACTTACATCATCACTGACTGTATAAAATATGGTACTTCAGCCTGTCTAATTTTGAAAGTTTTCCTAATTATCAGAATTTTATAATGAACGGTCAGTAACGTTCGTTACTTTTCGACAGTAATCGGTACAGCGCGACATTTCATTTAGCACCGCGGTCCGCCATTTTTCAGTTGGTACGACTTTCTGCAGTTCGGCAGAATCGTGGTGTCTGCGCTGTTTACTTTTCGCTGTTTGTTCATAGTATAAATAGAATTTCACAGGCCTGGTGGCTGTTTGTACAAATACAAGCAGGCTAGCGTTCTGTTCCACAAGCCTTTAAAAATAAATGAGAACGCTGGGGCAGAAGGATATAAATTCTCTATATCTGTTTCGCGATATACAGTCGCATAATTGATGGGTACCGCAAATTTGCTATGGAACCACTTTATAACACCACACAGAAAGAAGTTAAAAGATTTAGTTGACAATGAATGAGCGAAAACTTACGAGAATTGGGGACGGTATTCATTGTTCGGTACATAAAAAAGCAGTTTGTATTACATTTGTAGACATGGAGCACGTGATGAAGTTAGTGGTAGGAATATTAATTTTTTTGAAGTTGCATGCATTATTCCACTGTCAGGTGCAACGGTTCTCGAGGGAAATGAACGGAGAGTATGGAGACTTCATGTATTACTCTTAAGTGCGTTGATTAAGTGAAGGGGCCTGCCTGGAACGATAATTCGATTTAAAACCCGCTATGGTTGAATTTATGAAGAATAAAAAATGTTCAAATGTGTGAAAGCTTATGGGACTTAACTGCTAAGGTCATCAGTCCCTAAGCTTACACTCTACCTGACCTAAATTATCCTAAGGACAAACACACACACCCATGCTCGAGGGAGGACTCGAACCTCCGCCGGGATCAGCCGCACAATCCATGACTGCAGCGCCTGAGACCGCTCGGCTAATCCCGCGCGGCCTGAAGGATAAAGAAGAGCAGGAACAAAAATTAGAACAACTGGAATGAATTGCAAGCGTCTCACTTTAAATGGACTTCACTGCAAACTGCCCACAACAGGACACTGCAAGATGAGAAACAGCTTATTTCTTATTTTTTTGGAGATGCAATTGCAAAGAAATTCGCTCTGCGGGAGGGACAAAAGTTGACAAAAAACACTGCCCATTTTCCCAACAAAATGTGAGATATCAAGAATTCATTGTGGCCTTGAAAGAATAACTAGGATACGTTTCTAAACGTTTCGAGGTCATTGCCAACCTGCATCTGTTTTTGAGCTGTTTTCAAGACCACTTGCCATTTTAGCTGAAAGCTCCCCTGTGCATGTGAACTGAGTCATTTCCAGTGTAACTCCTGTTTCAAAGAAAAATTCTTTTAAGTTAAAACTGTCCAGGAAGTTTATGTCGTTTTCGTCAGGAGGAACTTCAACGTCTCCATAATCACATTCCAAATGTGAGAAAACATTTCGAATAACATACGTGAGTGAAAAAACTTTTTTCCGTTACGATACTTAATAAATCACGATTACGTGGCAACCTGAGTGCAAAAGCCTATGAAACTGTTTGGGCCTGTCGGTATGCCGACAGTTGGTACCACATAGAAGTTATAGTATGGCTTCAGTGCGCAAAAGTAATTAAATAATACTGAAAATCTGGTTATTTGTTACCAAAAAAAATGTTCAAATGTGTGTGAAATCTTATGGGACTTAACTGCCAAGGTCATCAGTCCCTAAGCCTACACACTACTTAACATAAAGTATCCTAAGGAGAAACACACACACCCATGCCCGAGGGAGGACTCGAACCTCCCCCGGGACCAGCCGCACAGTCTGTTTGTTATCAAGGTTGTTGAGAAATGTGAATTACAAAACCAATTAAATGTGGCCTTTTCGCAGTTTCCCTGCCTTCCCCCTCCTCCTCCTCAGACTCAGACAGCATGGCATGGCAGCTGGAGAAGCACACAGCCAGGCGAGAAAGCTGTGGCATGCGAGCAACAGCACTGCACACGTGCCGAATTCCCGGCCGTCCCTGCTACAGTGAAAATCTACGGTATCTCCAGCTATACTATATATTGGTGTTGTTACAAATGTTACTGTGATGAAGGAGAATTGGAAAATCTGTAGTGGACCACGTTATTTTCGGTTTTGAATTCGTGATCTCCACACACTACCTACTAAGAAGAGAATACTAAAAACAAATCAACCCCGTAAGACGTCACATGCTTTCTGTCGAACACAGGCTGTAGCCTTCAAAGTGGTCTCAAATTCGGAAACGAAGAGATTCCACACGGTTCTTCAGGTGTTCCACATCCAGACGAAGCCACTCACTGATGATTACGTCATACACACCTACCAAACTGTGGGGTTGTTAATTGATAGCTTTCATTCACTATTTTTAATGTTCCATGGCAAATGTCTGTCATACGCCACTGCTCATATTCTTCTTTGAGCTTTTTTAACATATAGTATACATTGTAAGTAGGCTGTTTAGGTTTTTTATTGGTAACGCCACCTCTGTATGAAAATCACTGGCTATGCTGTGTGCAGTCTGTGGCTGCTTTGCATTGTTGTAATACTCGCCATTGTAGTGTTGGGCAGAGGCAGCTGGCTGTGAACAGCGCGTAGCGTTGCGCAGTTGGAGGTGAGCCGCCAGCAGTAGTGGATGTGGGGAGAGAGATGGCGGAGTTTTGGAATTTGTCATGAACTGCTATATTTATATATGATGATATCAAGGTAAATACATTGTTTCTTCTCTATTAATATCTTTCATTTGCTAACTATCCCTATCAGTAGTTAGTGCCTTCAGTAGTTTGAATCTTTTATTTAGCTGGCAGTAGTGGCGCTCGCTGTATTGCAGTAGCTTGAGCAGCGAAGATTTTTGTGAGGTAAGTGATTTGTGAAACGTATAGGTTAATGTTAGTCAGGGCCATTCTTTCGTAAGGATTTTTTTTGAAAGTCAGATTGCGTTGCGCTAAAAAATATTGTGTGTCAGGTAAAGGACAGTCGTGTATTATTGTTCAAAGGGGACGTGTCATATATGTAAGTAGGCTGTTTAGGTTTTTTTATTGGTAACGCCACCTCTGTATGAAAATCACTGGCTATGCTGTGTGCAGTCTGTGGCTGCTTTGCATTGTTGTAATACTCGCCATTGTAGTGTTGGGCAGCTGGATGTGAACAGCGCGTAGCGTTGCGCAGTTGGAGGTGAGCCGCCAGCAGTAGTGGATGTGGGGAGAGAGATGGCGGAGTTTTGAAATTTGTCATGAACTGCTATATTTATATATGATGATATCAAGGTAAATACATTGTTTGTTCTCTATTAATATCTTTCATTTGCTAACTATCCCTATCAGTAGTTAGTGCCTTCAGTAGTTTGAATCTTTTATTTAGCTGGCAGTAGTGGCGCTCGCTGTATTGCAGTAGCTTGAGCAACGAAGATTTTTGTGAGGTAAGTGATTTGTGAAACGTATAGGTTAATGTTAGTCAGGGCCATTCTTTCGTAGGGATTTTTTTGAAAGTCAGATTGCGTTGCGCTAAAAAATATTGTGTGTCAGGTAAAGGACAGTCGTGTATTATTGTTCAAAGGGGACGTTTCATATATGTAAGTAGGCTGTTTAGGTTTTTTTATTGGTAACGCCACCTCTGTATGAAAATCACTGGCTATGCTGTGTGCAGTCTGTGGCTGCTTTGCATTGTTGTAATACTCGCCTTTGTAGTGTTGGGGAGAGGCAGCTGGCTGTGAACAGCGCGTAGCGTTGCGCAGTTGGAGGTGAGCCGCCAGCAGTAGTGGATGTGGGGAGAGAGATGGCGGAGTTTTGAAATTTGTCATGAACTGCTATATTTATATATGATGATATCAAGGTAAATACATTGTTTGTTCTCTATTAATATCTTTCATTTGCTAACTATCCCTATCAGTAGTTAGTGCCTTCAGTAGTTTGAATCTTTTATTTAGCTGGCAGTAGTGGCGCTTGCTGTATTGCAGTAGCTTGAGCAGCGAAGATTTTTGTGAGGTAAGTGATTTATGAAACGTCCCCTTTGAACAATAATACACGACTGTCCTTTACCTGACACACAATATTTTTTAGCGCAACGCAATCTGACTTTCAAAAAAATCCCTACGAAAGAATGGCCCTGACTAACATTAACCTATACGTTTCACAAATCACTTACCTCACAAAAATCTTCGCTGCTCAAGCTACTGCAATACAGCGAGCGCCACTACTGCCAGCTAAATAAAAGATTCAAACTACTGAAGGCACTAACTACTGATAGGGATAGTTAGCAAATGAAAGATATTAATAGAGAACAAACAATGTATTTACCTTGATATCATCATATATAAATATAGCAGTTCATGACAAATTTCAAAACTCCGCCATCTCTCTCCCCACATCCACTACTGCTGGCGGCTCACCTCCAACTGCGCAACGCTACGCGCTGTTCACAGCCAGCTGCCCAACACTACAATGGCGAGTATTACAACAATGCAAAGCAGCCACAGACTGCACACAGCACAGCCAGTGATTTTCATACAGAGGTGGCGTTACCAATAAAAAAACCTAAACAGCCTACTTACAACATCATCATCTTCCTCGTCGAAAATGACCTGGTCGTTTAGGAGAACAGGATATCAGCATCTATTACACTCCCAGTTTTTCGGTGCTTCGTTCAAAAACGTTTTTAAGATGGTACGGACTAAGCAGCAGCCTTGACTCACTCCTTTGCTAACCTTAAATTTCTGCGATACTAATTTCACAACTTTAACACAGCAAGAATACCACTGCCCAAATGCTCATTTTCACCTTCTTTAAGACCGTCAGGGTCTCCGCACACTGCCTAAATCACTACCACTAATTCCCCCTCCCCCACTTGTACGTAACATTGATGTATATTTTAATTGTTCATCGTTTCTCACATCCTAGAAGAGGGGCAATGTCAGGACTTTTGCAAGTCTATAAATACCACGTTGGTCTCCACGTTATGTGGCGCTCTCTTTTCAGTCACCTGTGTAGTCTGCTGATATTGTCAATACAACAGCTACTTACTAAGAAGCCACTCTGTTCTTCTACTTCCTTAATTTGAATTTTAGTTTCACGGGGCGTCCCGTATTGTCTCGATACGGAACTTAGAACTGTGATGCCCCGATAATTTCTGCAGCCATTCTAGCGAAAACTCCTTCTTTAAACTCTACGGATATCTCCCATCCACTGAGACAGTGATCAAACAGTTTCGTGAAATGTTCGAATAATACATTTGACCCGGCATTTAACAACTCGTATAAATACCTCCACGTCCTGTCGCTGTGACATTATAAACTGTTTAACTGTCTCCTGAACCTCGGCTGTTGTCACTCCTGAATTTTTCTGTCATTTTCGTTGCCTACAAACAAGCGTATGATTTGAAAGTCGGATAGATCTTCTCTAAACAATTCATCATAATATGTCTTCCACCTATCTAGACTTAAAACTTTACGCCGGCCGAAGTGGCCGTGCGGTTAAAGGCGCTGCAGTCTGGAACCGCAAGACCGCTACGGTCGCAGGTTCGAATCCTGCCTCGGGCATGGATGTTTGTGATGTCCTTAGGTTAGTTAGGTTTAACTAGTTCTAAGTTCTAGGGGACTAATGACCTCAGCAGTTGAGTCCCATCGTGCTCAGAGCCATTTTTTGAACTTAAAACTTTAAGTTATACTACTTCTGTCATTCGTTTTTAGCTGTTTTACCACCAACTATGCTTCTCTGGACTTTGAATTCCCTCTGCAGTTGTTAAATTCCTCAGCATTTTTTGCTCTCATTACTGCTTTCTTTGTCTCTGCCGCCAGTCTCACATACCTGCTTCTGTCATCAGTATTATTGCTCATAAAACATCTGTTGCAGGCCTCCTTCTTCTCCTTCACCTTTGCTGCAGTATCATGATTCCACCAATTACTTTTAAATTTGCCATATGCGTTCCTAACCATTTCGAGACTTTCATAGATCGCTTTGTGTAGATCTCTCACAGTTGCCTTATACACTACTTCCATTGTCGTATCACCAGTTTGATGTAGCTTCCCACTCAACCTAAGCTTGTATAAGAAGTCAGTTGAAGGATCCTTCTCTATACTAATACTGTGGTCGCTCTAGTTTATCTCCACTCTCATTAAAGCTTTTTTGTCACATACTAATTTTTTGAAAGGAGAATCAAAGAGCACAACGAATCATATAATGATCATATTCAAAATTCTCGTCTGCTATAAACTCTACAGTCTTTCACCTATGTACGATTTATTTCTTTCCCTTTAGCGTAATTAATTATACAGTGTAACATCTTCGTATGTATTCATGTGTTTTTATAAATCTCTTTGCGCTGGAAAAAACCGTTCCGCATCTTAAGAGCGTAGTGGTCCCACATTTCTACCATCCTTTCTACATTATCTTTCACAGTAAGCTCCCAAAATTTGCCTACAATCTTGCTAACATCCTGCCTTATGTGTGGGTGCACATACTGAAATCATAGCTCCGTCAGTACCCTTTTAGCTTCGTACCCACAAGCATCAGACATTCCTTCGCACAGTCCCGCATCTTCCTGTGAGTTTTCACATTTTTATGCATTTATAAAGAAAATTATTCATTTCAATCATAGAAAATGTCATACATACACAACACTCAAGAATCCAAGGATCGGCCGCGCGGGATTAGCCAAGCGGTCTTAGGCACTGCAGTCATAGACTGTGCGGCTGGTCCCGGCGGAGGTTCGAGTCCTCCCTCGGGCATGGGTGTGTGTGTTTGTCCCTAGGATAATTTAGTTTAAGTAGTGTGTAAGCTTAGGGACTGATGACCTTAGCAGTTAAAGTCGCATAAGATTTCACACACATTTGAAGAATCCAAGGATCCGTACCCTATTTCATTAATGGTGCCTGCTGCATCTGCTGTTAGACATGTGCACTGAGGTGACGAAAGTCATGGAGTGACGATGTGCTCCTATACAGATGGCCGTAATATCGCGCACACTAGATATAAAAGGGCAGTTCGTTGGCGGAGCTGTCACTGGTAATCAGGTGATTCATGTGACATCTTTTCAGATGTGAATACGGACGCACGATGGAAAGTAACAGATTTCGAATGCGGAATCGTAGTTGGAGCTAGACGTACGGGACATTCCATTCCGGAAACGTTAAGGAATTCGATATTCAGAGATCCACAGTGTCAAGAGCGTGCCGAGAATACAAAATTTCAGTCAGTCCCTCTCAACATTGACAACGCAGTGGCCGATGGCCTTCACTTAACGACCGAGAGCAGCTTCGTTTGCTTAGAGTTCTTGGTGCTAACAGACAAGTAAAACTGCGTGAAATAAAGCAGAAATCATTGTGGGGACGTACGACGAACGTATCCGTCACGGCAATGCGGCGAAAATTTGGCGTTAATGGACTATGGCAGCAGACGACAGACGCGAGTGCTTTTGGTATCAGCACGACATTGCCTGCAGTGCGTCTCCTGACGTCGCGACCATATCTGTTGGAGCCTAGACGACTGGAAAACAGTGGCCTGGTTAGACGAGTCCCCATTTCAGTTACAAAGAGTTGATGGTAGGATTTGATTGTGGCGGAGACCTCAGGAAGCTATGGATCCAAGTTGTGAACAAGACACTGTGCAAGCTGATGGTGGCTCCATAAGGGTGTGGGCTGGGTTCTCTGGTCCAACTGAACCGATCAATGACTGGAAATGATGTTTGGCTACTTGGAGACCATTTGCAGCCATTCATGAACGTCAAGTTGCCACACAAAGATGGAGGTTTTGTGAGGGAGGGAGGGAGGGAGGGAGAAACGATCATCACGATAAAATAAGAGAAATCAGGGCTCGCAAAGAAAAATTGAAGTGCTTGTAAGAGGTCCACGAGTAAGGAATTTGTTGCTAGCGCACTCGAGCAGATGAAATTTCGATGGATTGCTCACGCGCTGCCTGCGATAAGTAAGCTATAAGAGAATCTCAAAAAAATGGCTCTCAGCACTATGAGACTTAACATCTGAGGTCATCAGTCCCCTAGAACTTAGAACTACTTAAACCTAACTAACCTAAGGACATCACACACATCCATGCCCGAGGCAGGATTCGAACCTGCGACCGTAGCGGTCTCGCGGTTCCAGACTGAAGCGCCTAGAACCGCACGGCCACACCGGCCGGCAGAGAATCTCAGACCAGAGAGCAGTGTTGTCAGCAGTAGGAACTGCGTAGCAGTAGGAGTAAGTAGTTGCTAGCGAGCAGTCTGGTGTATTGAGTTGGCTGGGCCGATCGTGGGAGCGATGGCGGTGCCTGAGCGATGTAGTCTAAGGTAAAAGGAGCCTCGCGCATATGTACTATTGTTATATCAAGTCCCACGTAAACGTTTTTAAAAAAAATCTCTTAATAATAGTCTTTCTTATAAAAATTAACATTTGACAATCATTCATCGCAATTTAAAGAATTTACAAATTTCTCCAATCCATGGTTTTCCCAATTGTTGTAAAGAAAAATCAGTTGTTTCTTTTTATACATGACAAATCTATCGGTCAGCATTGCACGGGGCTGTGCGAGAAAAATTTCTTATAGGAGCAGATATATACGCGCTATCCGGCGACCTTATTGAGGTAAGAATTTTCCATTTATTCAGTATGATCTTTCTGGGCCATGACGCAGCACTGCTGACGTCCAAATTTACCAGTTTAAATTCACAGACAGTTAATTTTTGAAAGGTTACACATGAGTCACATTTTTTATTAGGAGGTTAGTCACATTTTATTATTGGTACGGTACGGAATTTATCTGTTGGTAGGTTACGCTAAATGTAAATGATATATTTCTTGCTGTTGGGAGGTTATTGTAATTTTTATCTGTGGGGAGGTTACATGCTCATTTTTCCCACGTGCCGTTCGAGACTGCCGCGGTAGAGAGACAGCAAGAAGGTGGTTCACTGAACCCTCTGCCAGGCACTTTATTGTAAATAGCAGAGTAATCACGTAGATGTAGACATAGATGGATGACTATGCGCTGTATCACAGGCCCAGCCCACAGCTGTTGGCAGTTGGTTTGAAAAACATTCTGGAAAATTCGAGCGAATGATTTGACCACCGATAGCGTTCGAAATGAATCATCTGAATATTTATGGATCGTAATCGAGTGGTCAGTTCGTGCACAAAATCCTGCATCAGCACGACTCGCAGTTATGGAGGGCTGTAGGGGCAGCATTTCTCAGTATTTCTCAAGGGTACTTCCGACGACTTCTTGTGTCTGTGCTACGTCGAGCTGCCGCACAACGCCGTGCAAAAGTCGGTGCGACTCGATCTTAGGAGATATCTCATGATGTTTGTCACCTCAGTGTATCTTGTTTTGTCATAATGATCCGATGGGTGACCTGCTTACGTTTATGAAACAGGATACCTCCTTGCGTGTACCATCGGTCGAGATTGAACTATGGGTAGAGGGAAGAGATGAAATACTTGGAACAAGTGGGGGTCTGCTGGAGAATGTGGAGGCAAGAGGCAGCAGCTTAGGCGCAAGTAGCATCCCGCCCCTCGGACGCTTTCAGCTCTGCGAGAGCGAGAGTGGCGGGGGCGGACCGTGAGCCCGGTGCCTGGAGCCGCGAGCCGCGGCGCAGAACAAAAGGAAGCCGCCTGCCGGCCTACCGGGCTGCCGGCTGCGCGCCATGCATCATTCATCCGCGCCGCCCCAGTTGCCTAGCAACGCGGCACGCATCCCGGCATTAGGCGCTCGCTGTCGCAACCCGCCGCCTCTTCCTGCCTTCGCACTGCCGGCTGTTGCTTCTTCAGCCGCTTCGCGGGAGGCCTAAGTTACTACGTCGTCCACTGTCTCCGTCCCACAACTTGACTTCACAAACAGCCGCTTCCTTTACTGCACTACACTGATGTGGCAAAAGTCATGGGATAGCGCTACGCACATATACACTACTGGCCATTAAAATTGCTACACCCTGATGATGACGTGCTAAGCACGCGAAATTTAACTAACAGGAAGAAGATACTATGATATGCAAATTATTAGCTTCTCAGAGCATTCACACAAGGTTGGCGCTGGTGGCGACACCTACAACGTGCTGACATGAGGAAAGTTTCCAACCGATTTCTCATGCACAAACAGCAGTTGACCGGCGTTGCCTGGTGAAACGTTGTTGTGATGCCTCGTGTATGGAGGAGAAATGCGTACCATCATGTTTCCGACTTTGATAAAGGTCTGATTGTAGCCTATCGCGATTGCGATTTATCGTATCGCGACATTGCTGCTCGCGATGGTCAAGATCCAATGACTGTTAGCAGAATATGGAATCGGCGGGTTCAGGAGGGTAATACGGAACGCCGTGCTGAATCCCAACGGCCTCTTATCACTAGCAGTCGAGATGACAGGGATCTTATCCGCATGGCTGTAACGTATCGTGCAGCCACGTCTCGATCCCTGAGTCAACAGATGGGAACGTTTGCAAGATAACAACCATGTGCACATACAGTTCGACGACGTTTGCAGCAGCGTGGACTATCAGCTCGGAGACCATGGCTGCGGTTACACTTGACGCTGCATCACAAACAGGAGCGCCTGCGATGGTGTACTCAACGACGAACCTGGGTGCACGCTTGGCAAAACGTCATTTTTTCGGATGAACTAGGTTCTGTTTACAGCATCACGATGGTCGCATCCGTGTTTGGCGACATCGCGGTGAACGCACATTGGAAGCATGTATTCATCATCGCCATACTGGTGTATCACCCGGCTTGATGGTATGGGGTGCCATTGGTTACACGTCTCGGTCACCTCTTGTTCGCATTGACGGCACATTGAACAGTGGACGTTACATTTCAGATGTGTTATGACCCGTGGCTCTACCCCTCATTCGATCCCTGCGAAACCCTACATTTCAGCAGGACAATGCGCGACCGCATATTGCAGGTCCTGTACGGGCCTTTCTGGATACAAAAAATGTTCGACCACTACCCTGGCCAACACATTCTCCAGATCTCTCACCAACTGAAAACGTCTGGTTAATGGTGGCCGAGGAACTGGCTCGTCACAATACGCCAGTCACTCCTCTTGATGAACTGTGGTACCGTGTTAAAGCTGCATGGGCAGCTGTACCTGTACACGCCATCCAAGCTCTGTTTGACTCAATGCCAAGGGGTATCAAGGCGGTTATTACCGCCTGAGGTTGTTGTTCTAGGTACTGATTTCTCACGATCTATGCACCCAAATTGCGTGAAAATGTAATCGCATGTCAGTTCTAGTATAATATATTTGTTCAATGAATACTCGTTTATCATCTGCATTGGTGTAGAAATTTCAATGGCCAGTAGTGTACAAACGGCGGTAGTATCGCATACACAATGAGTAAGGGCAGAGCACTGGCGGATGTGTCATTGGTACCCAGGTGGTTCATGTGAAAAGATTTTTGACGTGATCATGGCCGCAAGGCGGGAATTAACAGACTTCGAACGCGGAGTTGTAGTGCCAGCTAAACGCATGGACCATTCCATTTGGGAAATCGTTACGGAATTCAGTATTCCGAGAACCACGGTGTCAATAGCGTGCGGAGAATACGAAATGTCAGTCAGTACCTCTCACCACGGGAAACGAAGTGGCCGACAGCCTTCACTTAACGACCGGGAGCAGCGGCGTTTGCATAGAATTTTGAAGTGCTAACATACACTACTGGTCATTAAAATTGCTGCACCAAGAAGAAATGTAGATGATAAACGGGTATTCATTGGACAAATATATTATACTAGAACTGACATGTCCTTAGATTTTCACGCACTTTGAGTGCATAGATTCTGAGAAATCAGTACCCATAACAACCACCTCTGGCTGTAATAACGGCCTTGATACGCCTGGGCATTGAGTCAAACAGAGTTTGGATGGCGCGTACAGGTACAGCTGCCCATGTAGCTTCAACACGATACCACAGTTCATCAAGAGTAATGACTGGCGTATTGTGACGAGCCAGTTGCTCGCGCACCATTGACCAGACGTTTTCAATTGGTGAGACATCTGGAGAAAGTGCTGGCCAGGGCAGCAGTCCAACGTTTTCTGTATTCAGAAATGCCCGTATAGGACCAGTAACATGCGGTCGTGCATTATCCTGCTGAAATGGAGGGTTTCGCAGGGATCGAATGAAGGGTAGAGCCACGGGTCGTAACACATCTGAAATGTAAGGTCCACTGCTCAAAGTGCCGTCAATGCGAACAAGAGGTGAGCGAGACGTGTAACCAATGGCACCCCATACCATCACGCCGGGTGATACGCCAATATGGCGATGACGAATACACGCTTCCAATGTGCGTTCACCGCGATGACGCCAAATACGAATGCTATCGTCAGGAAGCTGTAAACAGAACCTGGATTCATCCGAAAAAATGACATTATGCCATTCGTACACCCAGGTTCGTCGTTGAGTACACCATATGAGGCGCTCCTGTCTGTGATGCAGCGTCAAGGGTAACCGCGCCATGGTTTCCGAGCTGATGGTCCATGCTGCTGCAAACGTCGTCGAACTGTTCGTGCAGATAATTGTTGTCTTGCAAACGTCTCCATCTGTTGACTCAGGGATCGACACGTGGCTGCGCGATCAGTTACAGCCATGCGGATAAGATGCCTGTCATCTCGACTGCTAGCGATAAGAGGCCGTTGGGATCCAGCACGGCGTTCGGTATTACCCTCCTGAACCCACCGATTCCATATTCTGCTTACAGTCATTGGATCTCGACCAACGCGAGCAGCAATGTCGCGATATGATAACCCGCAATCGAGATAGGCTTCAGTCCGACATTTATCAAAGTCAGAAACGTGATGGTATGCATTTCTCCTCCTTACGCGAGGCATCACAACAATGTTTCACTAGGCAACGCCGGTCAACTGCTGTTTGTGTATGAGAAATCGGTTGGAAACTTTCCTCATGTGATAACGTTGTAGGTGTCACCACCGGCGCCAACCTTGTGTGAATGCTCTGAAAAGCTAATCATTCGCATATCACAGCATCTTCTTCCCGTCGGTTAAATTTCGCGTCTGTTGCACGTCATCTTCGTGGTGCGGCAATTTTAATGGCCAGTAGTGTATATGCTGCACTGCGTGAAATAACTGTGGAAATCAATAGTGGACGTCGAAGAACCGATGCATTAGGGCAGTGCAACGAAATCTGACGTTAAAGGGGTATGGTAGCAGATGACGAACGCGAGTGCCCTTGCTAATAGCACGACATCGGCTGCAGCGCCCTTCCTGGACTCGTGACCATATCGGTTGGACGCTAGACGATCAGAAAACTGCGGCCTGGTCAGATGAGACCCGATTTTAGTTGATGAGAGGTGATGGTAGGGTTCAGGAGTGGCGCAAAGCGCATGAAGCCATGGTCCCAGATTGTCAACTAGACACTGTGTAAGCTGATGGTGGCTCCACAATCGTGTTTAAATGGAATAGACTTGGTTCCCTTGTCCGATCGTTGACTAGAAATGGTTATATTCGGCTACTTGGAAACAATTTGTAATCGTTGATGGACTTCATGCGCCTTAACAATGATTGAACTCTTATGGATTATGATGCGCCATGTCACCAGCCCACAAAGGTTTGCGATTGATTTGAAAAACATTCAGGGCAATTCGAGCGAATAACTTGGCCACCCAGGTCGCCCGACATGAATCCCATCGAACATGTCAGTTCGTGCACAAAATCCTGCACATGCAACACTTTCGCAGCTATACATGCACCATCGCTTACTATTCCTGGAGGGGCTTCCAGCGACTTGTTAAGTCCAATGCCATGTCCAGCTGCTGCACTAGGACGGGAAAAAGGAGGCGCGACTCGATATTATGAGTTACGCTATGACTTTTTTCACCTCAGTGAATTTAATACTGACATACTTTCCTTGCCCGCAACTACTTGCGTGACGTAAGAAAATGCTATGACATGGCAATTCGTAATGGAAATGCATTTTTTTACTACTGTTTCAGCCCCCTCATCTCACATGCGCGGAGTGAGGACTGTCAACAGTACAAACAAACCACTATTCACCCAAAAGATTTAAAATACCCTGTTATCCATTTATCCATAAATAAATCCGTGCTTTTGGAAGATGACTATGCAGAAACTACAAGACACAAAAAATACGCGTATCAGTGGATGGGTATCTCTTCAAGTTTTTAATTCACATTAAAGGAATCGGTAAGAGCACTTTTTGTGATGCGGCAATCGTCAGTACAAACGGGAAAGCACGTGCAATTTCTTGAATTTACTGCTGCTGGAAGACGCTTCGATAGCAGCCCGCTTATGATATCTGCGCACGACGTTAGCTGTTTGCAGGCGTAAAGTAATTCGATGCGATAGAGGATAGACGGTGCGTTCGATTTGTGTACATGTACTGCCACGCTTGTCCCATAGAGGAGCGATCTGTAGCTATGACATGGTGCGTATAGTGAATCGAGACTCGGTAAGACGTACTATCCACTGAGTTTTCTGTATGTCCTGTGGTTCTCACGCAGTCGTCTTCTCAAACTCTGAAGGTCTTTATGAATACACCTGCATACATACAGACGAAACAATGTAACTGAATGAGAGAGCATTTACATAATTTTTTAAATAATAAAAATACTGTTTTCATTGATGGCATTAAATAAAATGAACCAGTAAACGTCCCTTTTTTTATTGAAAATACTAGGGGAGGACGAAAATACGGAAACACAACACATTATCCTAAGTAATACGGCGCAGGAAACACTATGGCGCTCAAATCAGCTACCAGCCGTCTCAGAACGGATAAAGACAGTTATTGTATGGTTTTTTAGGGAATTTTACACCATTCTTCCTGCAAAATCGTGGTAAGTTGAGGTAGCGATGATAGTAGTGGATAAGACCAGCATCCCACTTCTAAAGTCGACCAAAATGCTTCAGCACTATTGAGATCTGGTGACTGCAGTGGCCAGTGGAGATGCGAAAATTCGTCACAAAACCAGTCCTGTACGATCGAACTCCATGAAGAGGGGTCCTGTCGTCTTGGAACGCAGCATCAATGCTGGGAAATATACACTGTAACGATGGACCTGAGCAGCCAAAATGGTCACATAATCATTGACTGTAATCCGACTTTTTAGAAAAACCACAGAGTCTACGGAGTACCATGATATGGCTGTCCATATCACAACCGATATTCCGTCATCTAAATCTACTTTTACGTCTACATACTCGGGTGGCGCAGGATATCCTGTACCATCTGTAGTCATTTCCTTTTCTGCCCTACTCGCAAACCGAGCAAGGGAAAAACGAATGTGTATATGCCTCCATATGCACACTAATTTCTCCTGCCTTACCTACGTGGCACTGCAGCCCGTTCCGCCCGTCCACCGCGGAGGAGCCACCAGGAGGAGCAGGGAAGAAGACGGGGTGGGATAAAGTACACTCCACACTACGAGAACGCGTCTCGTGCCGACAGCGCCGGGACTCCAACCCGGAGCCTCCTACACACAGCGGCCTGCTGTCCGCCGCCGAGTCGGCCGGCCAGCAGGGCGCCGCCAGCCACGCGGAGCCGAAGTAAGGGCATTCGACCGCCACGTCACAGCACGCGGCGCTGCGCTAGCAAGACTGGTGCGGCCCGGAGCTGGTGTCATCGCTCCGAGTCAGCGAGGACTCGGGGAAGGTCGTTGATATCACCAAGTTCAGCCAGCCTGTGTTACGCGGGCCACATTGTACTCGGCAGGAATAAAGGTGTCATGAATTAATAATGTTTCTTTGGCGTTTCCGACGCGTCCACAGTCATTTCCTAGTATCCTGACAACTGGAGAGGTCCCTGCTCGGCTTCCAGTCCACCGTAGGCGACCGGGACCACCGGGGCGCCTACAGTTTTTTATACCTCTGTCTTACACTCTATGAAAGTCTCCGTCTAACACAAACCCGCGTGCTAAGCAATTCTCTCTCGCCTGGTATGTGTAACCAGGCCACTGCCCCTGCGTGGCGACACATTCCAATACATGTGCAATCCTCTTACCTCTTGGCTAACCTACTGCCTCTGGCTCTCGGCATAGGTAACGAAACTTTGACAATATTCCACGTTTCCAACTCTTTACTATTCTGCGACACTACAGCACTTACGCGAAATGTATGGTCGCGGCAGTAGAATCGTTCTGCGACCGGCTTCAAATGCCTGTTCTTTAACTTTTCTCGCTAGTGTACCTCGAAAAGAACGTCACTTTATCTCCAGGGCTTCCAACTTGAGTTCCTGAAGCAACTCAGTAATTCCTGCGCGTTGTTTAGACTTTCCAGTAACAAATCCAACAGGCCACCTCTGAACTGCTTCGATGTCATCCTTTAATACGACCTGGTGTGAATCCCGAACACTCGACAGTACTCGAGAATAAGTCGCACAAGTATTCTACATATGGCCTCCTTTACAAATGAACGACACTTTCCTAAAATTCTTTCAAAATATCAAGTCGACGTTAGGCCCAGACATGACGTGACTGTGTCAAGCAGTACACTACTAATGCTGTATCCGAAAATTATGGGATAGTTTTTCCTACTAATCCGCATTAACTTATTTTTTTCTAAAATTTAGCTCGAGCTGGCTTTCATCACACCAACTATACATTTTGTGTAAGTCGTCTTGTATCCTTCTACCACCATTCAACGTCGACACCTAGGCCGTACACCACAGCATCATCAGCATAAGCAGGAGACTTCTGCCCACTCTGTGCGCCAGATCTTTTATGTACATAGAAAACAACAGTGGTCATATGACACTTCTCTGGGTCACTCCTGACGGTACCCTTGTATCTGGTGAACAGTTGCCGTCGAGGACAACATACTGAGTTTTGTTACTAAATGTCTTCTAGCCACTCTCATATCTGACAATCAATTCCATATGCTCGTACCTTCGCTAACAGTTTGCATGTCAAATACTTTTCGAAAATGTAGAAATATGGAATCTGCCAGTTGCCCTTCATCCACAGTTCGCAGTGTATCATGTGAGACAGTGGTAAACTGAGTTTCGCACGAGCGATGCTTCCTGAAACCATGCTGGTTTCTGGACAGAATCTTCTCGCTCTCATGAAATTTATTATAATCGAACTGTGAATACGTTCAAGAATTCTGTGGCAAACCGATGTTAAGGATGTTGGTCTGTGGTTTTGCAGGTCTCCAATATTTTACCTTTCTTACATACGGAAGTCACCTGTGCTTTTTTCCAGCCACATGGAACTTTGCACAGAATTTGAAACACGAACAGCTGCTAGTATGAGTTTCTTAGAAGCAGATACCTTAGGGGTTGCGAAGCAACTCAGATCGCTTATACGGGCAAGTGTTCAGGTCCAGATTGTATACCGATTAGGTTCCATTCAGATTACGCTGATACAATAGCTCCCTAGTTAGCAATCATATACAACCGCTCGCTCACCGATAGATCTGTACCTACAGATTGGAAAATTGCGCAGGTCGCACCAGTGTTTAAGAAGGGTAGTAGGAGTAATCCATCGAACTACGGACCTATATCGTTGATGTCGGTTTGCAGTAGGGTTTTGGAGCATATACTGTATTCAAACATTATGAATCACCTCGAAGGGAACGATCTATTGATACGTAATCAGGATGGTTTCAGAAAACATCGTTCCTGTGCAACGCAGCTAGCTCTTTATTCGGACGAAGTAATGGCCCTATCGACAGAGGATGTCAAGTTGATTCCGTATTTCTAGATTTCCGGAAAGCTTTCGACACCGTTCCTCACAAACGAATTCTAATCAAGCTGCGGGCCTATGGGGTATCGTCTCAGTTGTTCGACTGGATTCGTGATTTACTGTCAGGAAGGTCGCAGTTCGTAGTAATAGACGGCAAATCGTCGAGTAAAACTGAAGTGATATCAGGTGTTCCCCAGGGAAGCGTCCTGGGACCTTTGCTGTTCCTGATCTATATAAATGACCTGGGTGACAATCTCAGCAGTTCTCTTAGGTTGTTCGCAGATGATGCTGTAATTTACCGTCTAGTAAGGTCATCCGAAGACCAGTATCAGTTGCAAAGCGATTTAGGAAAGGTTGCTGTATGGTGTGGCAGGTGGCAGTTGACGCTAAATAACGAAAAGTGTGAGGCGATCCACATGAGTTCCAAAAGAAATCCGTTGGAATTCGATTTCTCGATAAATAGTACAATTCTCAACGCTGTCAATTCGACTAAGTACCTGGGTGTTAAAATTATGAACAACTTCAGTTGGAAAGACCACATACATAATATTGTGGGGAAGGCGAGCCAAAGGTTGCGTTTCATTGGCAGGACATTTAGAAGATGCAACAAGAGACAGCGTACACTACACTCGTTCGTCCTCTGTTAGAATATTGCTGCGCAGTGTGGGATCCTTACCAGGTGGGATTGACGGAGGACATCGAAAGGGTGCAAAAAAGGGCAGCTCGATTTGTATTATCACGTAATAGGGTTCAAAAAATGGCTCTGAGCACTACGGGACTCAACTGCTGAGGTCATTAGTCCCCTAGAAGTTAGAACTAGTTAAACCTAACTAACCTAAGGACATCACAAACATCCATGCCCAAGGCAGGATTCGAACCTGCGACCGTAGCGGTCTTGCGGTTCCAGACTGCAGCGCCTTTAACCGCACGGCCACTTCGGCCGGCACGTAATACGGAAGAGAGTGTGGCAGATATGATACGCGAGTTGGGATGGAAGTCATTAAAGCAAAGACGTTTTTCGTCGCGGCGAGATCTATTTACGAAATTTAAGTCATCAACTTTCTCTTCCGAATGCGAAAACATTTTGTTGAGCCCAGCCTACATAGTTAGGAATGATCATCAAAATAAAATAAGAGAATTCAGAGCTCGAACAGAAAGGTTTAGGTGTTCGTTTTTCCGGCCCGCTGTTCGGGAGTGGAATTGTAGAGAGATAGTATGATTGTGGTTCGATGAACCCTCTGCCAAACACTTAAATGTGAATTGCAGAGTAATCATGTAGATGTAGATGTAGAGATTCGCGATAAATGCAAGCTATGTATGGAACCAGTGTCATAGAGTACTCCTAGCAAAACTGATAATGAATTTCATTCTGACATGCGGACATGATTGTTTTAAACTCTTTCTGTTGTTTCTCTATGCCAGGCATAGTTACTACTATGTCGTCCATATGGGGGTCTCATCGATAGTCACACGACGGTAGCTTTTACGACCCTGCGTAGACGACTTTTTAAAAGCGAAGTTTTAAACGTCGGCTTTCGTTTTGCTGTCTTCTACTACCACACGAGACTGTTCAACGAGTGACTGGATGGAATCCTCAGACCCGCTTAGCAGTTTTACATAGGACTAGACTTTCCTCGGGCATTCGGCCAGATATTTTGCTTAGGTATGACGGTGGAGGTTGTTGCATGCTTCACGCATAGGCCTTTTCACACATGTACGAATCTCTACTAAACTTTGCGTTTCGTCATTTAAGTGTTCTCTTTTGAGCCGAGAGTGCCACAGCCTTTGCTTCCTCAGTATTTTCAGAATTTCGTTGTTAAGCTACAATAGCTCTTTCCGTCCTTAATCCACTTACTAGGCACATACTTCACCATGTCACGATTTACAATCTTTCCAAACTTTGCCCACAGTTGCTCTACTTCTATCATAATGGAACGAAGTGACATCAGTTCACTGTCTAAGTGAGATACTGACAACTCTTTGGAACAGAACCACTCTCGTAGACTTCTTAACTGCTTTACTAACTGTAGTATCCACATTCGCTTTGACGACATCATGGTCACTAATTTCCGTCTCTATACAGACGCCCTCTATACGGTTCAGCCTGTTTATACCTACAAGGTCTAAAATATTTTCGTTGCGTGTAGGCTGCCGAAGTAGCTGTTCAAACAGTTTTCGGAAAACCAAAAGTACTTCGCAAAACTGTCTGTATGTACTCCCTGTAATGAAACAATAGGCGTCTCAGTCTATACTTGATATGTTAAAGTCGTCTCCAACTATTACTGCATAACCTCGGTATTTAAGCGCTACTTACCATAGACTTTCTTTGAATGACTGTAGGACTGCTGCAGCGGAATCGGGTGGCAGGAAAAACGTACAACTATTAACTTGATTTCACTTAGACCCATTACACGCGGGCAGATAAGTTCACTATTACTCAACTTAGACCTCAAGAGAGACAATATTTTTGTCAACTGCAATGAATATTTCCCCTTCTTTGGTGACTAATCTATCTTTCCGATACACGTTTCATGTCTCGATAAGTATCTCAAAGTTTTATACTTCGGATTTCAGCCAGCTCTCGATCCCAACAATAATTTGATTGCGAGAATTTGCTTGAAGATAGTAAATTCGGGAACTTTGTTACGAGTACTTCGACAATTTATGGTTCAAATGGTTCTGAGCACTATGGGACTTAACATCTGTGGTCATCAGTCCCCTAGAAGTTAGAACTACTTAAAGCTAACTAACCTAAGCACATCACAAACATCAATGCCCGAGGCAGGATTCGAACCTGTATGACATTCAGCTCTGCAGTGACTTTTGCAGCTATCATTATCTTATTTGTCCTCACAATCCTTTACAATGACCGTCTGTCATGATCACTCAACACACATTTTCGTCCACGTTGTGACTTACCGGATGATGTTTTTCAGCTTTCCTCGTAAACGGTAGTAATCTTCTAAACTGCGCCTTTTGAAATACCAAACACCTCGATCCCTTGTTTACGGATACATTCATCATACGAGCTCGAGCAATTTACCCACGTTCTAATTCACTTAACTCTGACATGATTATAACTGGCACTTGCAACGCATTGAAGACATTGCACTATACAATAGCGCAACCTGCTGGCTAGGCTAGCATCGGCATTTGTGTTCAAGAGTACCATTTCTCGTGGTGTTTCCGTATTTTCGTTCAACACCTGTATAAAGTGAAATAAAAAATAAAAATAACAGTTGTATAAAGATGACTACTTAAAATGTAGAAACTGAACATTCACTAAAATCTGAGGGTGCTACAGTGGGGAATGACAGAATGTGTGATAAACTGAAGGGCGGGAACTGAAGAATTTCGCCCCGTAATAAGCATAAACCGTATCAGAATCATAGTACGGTGCATTAGGTTTGGCAAATTTGGAATTCGCGATGAAAGGGAACAGACAGGATAATAGCAATTATGGAAACACTTTCTATGTTTGTACAGAACTGTCAGCAGTCGCACATCTTTGGAGAAAATGTTACACCTGACGAGAAACGCGAAGGATGTCGTCGAATCGCAGCTTTCACCAATATATACTCAGGAAACAAAACAGATACAGCTTTAAGGCGTACTTTTATCTGTATAATTTGGAAATACGTGGTAGGTTGCAACCAGAAAGGCTCAAAAATGGTTAAAATGGCTCTAAGCACTATGGGACTTAACATCTGAGGTCATCAGTCCCCTAGACTTAGGACTACTTAAACCTAACTAAACCTAAGAATATCACACACATCCATGCCCGAGGCAGGACTCGAACCTGCGACCGCAGCAGCAGTGTGGTTCCACAGTGAAGCGCCTAGAACCGCTCGGCCATCGAGGCCGGCAACCAGAAAGGTTTTACCACGTAAGCAACAAGCCTTCAGATGTTGTTCCGCGACTGTATGAAGCTGGTAATTAGTCAGGTCGAAATGTACTTCAGACGATTGATTTATCAGTCAACACCTGGTCGAAGAGTTTGGAATAAGAAAATTTCTTTTATTGGAAGTATAAAGAATGACAGGCGTGAGAATCCTCTGGAGTTAATAACCGGTAAAGGAAATGCTACCTGAAGTTCTTTTTTTTGTCTGCAACAAAAACTGTATTGTAGTATCCTACGTCTCTAAAAAATGGAAGTGAGTGAAATCAAGATTTCATGAGAGTAATTCAAACGATGCTGACACAGGAGATAAACAGGGGCCATCAATTGCAAAATTCTGTGCTGGTATCAAAGACAGAATCGACACTAATGAATGCACAAGTAACTTGTTTTGGCAACAATTAAAACTGTATCAGCGGGGAAATTATCCCTGAAGCGACGGTCATCTCATGTGTTAGTTTTGCCTCATTTGGTTGGAAGAAGTTTGACAACTTCAGGAATTGAGGCTGAAACATTATTGTCTAACATGTGACCGAGAATTAGAAGACGAAAGCAGAAATGAACAAAATGGAACTGGGGTCCGGAGAAAAATATACATATGAAGGGCTTATTTCAATAGTGGTACAAGTCCATTACATCCACTTTTCTGCCTATAATTCTTCTGCAATTAATGATCTAAACTAACAGAAAGAAAGGTTCATCGCTAGCAAGAAGCCATATGCTTGAATATTTCTGGTATCTCAACTGCAGATTTTTCAGCGCTTATTTAACTTTAGGACTCTGTATCTCACAATGAACAAAAATGGACTAGACTTGTACCACTATTGAAATAAGCCCTTCATATAATAACTGCCCAGCAAAGGAAAGGCAGACAAAATATTGTCAAAAAATTCCGATCTCTTTGATGCACATTAAAACTTCTTGCCCTGGCTGCAGTAAAATTCAAAATTCCTCTTTTGTTACCACACTCCAACAGTGATGACGAGACACGTGAATAATTAACATCTCTGTTGGTGTTGTGCCCTTATGTCATATTTTGACTCTCTAAGAAGACTTTTGTCATTCGTGATGAGTTTAATTAATGCAATTTAATGTAAAGTTCAAATGTGTGTGAAATTTTATGGGACTTAACTGCTAAGGTCATCGGTCCCTAAGCTTACACACAACTTAACTTAAATTATCCTAAGGAGAAACACTCACACCCATGCCCGAGGGAGGACTCGAACCTCCGTCGGGACCAGCCTTAATGTAAAGAAATCAAGTAAATAAACGGTGTGATCAGTCTGATACACCACGCCCATGCCAAGCTCAGTAATCAACCATAGTTCTCAAACTACATAGTATATGAAATCCATCACTAGACAAATTACACATCCTGCGCCCCTAATAAAATGCTTACAACAGTAATATTGTAACAAATAGAGGGTATGCTGTATTCTGAAGTTCGTTCGAAAGTGCACACACACACAAATTTGTGTTATCAGCTGTCTGCCATGTCCTCCACACTCACTTGCATTTTTGCAGTCATATCCCTCCCTGGCGTTGCAGTTCCCTTTTTATTTCATTTCGCTGGCAGAAAATGTCATTCTACGGTGAATACGTTAAGTCTAGAATACTACGTAAGACCCCTCGAGCTTGTGAAACAGCTAAAGTAATGGGAGAGACTCTGAAAATTGCCACATCAGGGTAAGGGGCACCAAAGGACCATTTTGTGCCGGTAAAGTGCCGGCGGGAAAAAAAAAATTCTGAATTTAAAAAAAAAAAAAAAAAGCCAGGCATAAGACGGACGGGTGAAGTACGTCGCCTCTGATGAGCGGTAATTTGGGCGCCTAAGAATTATTGCCCACGGCGCCTTTCATCTTGATACATGCGCCCGCCCGCTTTAATAGCTGCTTCCTCCGCGAAGGAGGCACAATGTCCGCTAATGGTAAACATGTTTTCGAGTTTCCTTCCCCCTCAACGCCCTCCCTCCTTGAGAACACTGAGCGGTCCGCCGGCGGGATCATCTTGAGCTTCCAGCACAGAGCGGAATGGCCGAGCGTGTGCCTGCCCCCACCCGCTGGACTCGCGCGTTACTGTTTTCGCTTGTTTGCTTGCACGGATGCATCCGGTCTCTCACACACCCACTACGCATGTGCGCGCGCACGCCCGTTGCGAGCCCACTCACTCGTCGCCCTCTTTGATCTCCACCTGCGGCTCTCTGCTGGGTTAATTTCCGCCGTGCGCCCGGCGGCCACATCAAAGTGTTCATTAAAATGACTGCGCTCCGGGCAGATGGCGTGCGTGAGCGGCGACGGCACAACACGGGCTTCGGTGACGCAGTGCGTGACGGGAATGCCCGCACTTCAAAGAAACTCGGCCAGTGGAGACCGCAAAAGCGATCGGCGAAATCCACATTCCCGTCGTTATCCGTGTTACTCATCTTTTGCGAGTGCTTTTACATTCTGGCGGAGCACTGCACGTACATAATATATTGCGCGTCTGTAGGAATTTGATTACTGGTAACGATGTTTCTCGCATGCCGAAGAAATTTTAATCCATCCGTTAGATTCAGAATATTGGGAATAGAGTACTGGGCGCAACGCTGCTGTACCGTCTGACTCTAGGGTGTCTTCCCTTTCCAAAACTACACCAATTAAATACCAAGCACATGTGATTCTTAGTTACGGGTTATAGCTTGTTCTTCTAATACGAGGGTGAGTCAAATGAAAACCTTAAATATTTTTTTAAATATTATTTACTGTGCAGAAGTGGTACAAAGCTGTATCACTTTTCAACATAATCTCCCCCACGCTCAACGCAAGTCCTCCAGCGCTTACAAAGTGCATAAATTCCTTTAGAAAAAAATTATTTCGGTAGTCCGATCAACCACTCATGCACCGCGTGGCGTACCTCTTCATCAGAACGGAACTTCTTTCCTCCCATTGCGCCTCTGCGTGGTCCAAACATATGGAAATCACTTGGGGCAAGGTCTGGTGAGTATGGTGGAAGACACTCAAAATGCAGGTCTGTGATTGTTGCAACTGTTGTACGGGCAGTGTGGGACCTTGCGTTGTCATGTTGCAAAAGGACACCTGCTGACAGCAATCCAAGTCGCTTTGATTTGATTGCAGGCCGCAGATTACTTTTTAGAAGATCTGTGTATGATGCACTAGTGACAGTGGTCCCTTTAGGCATGTAATGCTCCAAAATGACGCCTTTTTCGTCCCAAAAGAGATTCAACATTACCTTCCCTGCTGATGGTTCTGTTCGAAACTTCTTTGGTTTTGGTGATGGGGAATGGCGCCATTCCTTGCTCGCTCTCTTCGTTCCCTGTTGGTGTAAGTGAACCCAGGTTTCGTCCCCAGTCACGATTCTTGCGAGGAAGCTATTACCTTCTCGATCAAAGCGCCGAAGAAGTACTTCACAAGCATCAACAGGTAGTTCTCTCATTTCAGGAGTCAGCTGCTGTGGCACTCATCTTGCAGACACATTGTGAAACTGGAGCACATAATGCACAATGTGGTGTGCTGACCCATGACTAATCTGTAAACATGCTGCAACGTCATTCAGTGTCACTCGGCGGTTTTCCTTCACTATGGCTTCAACTGCTGCAATGTTCTGTGGAGTCACAACTCGTCGTGCCTGACCTGGACGAGGAGCATCTTCCACTGAAGTCACACCATTTGCGAACTTTCTACTCCACCCGTAGACTTGCTGCGGTGACAAACATGCATCACCGTACTGAACCTTCAAATGGTTCAAATGGCTCTGAGCGCTATGGGACTCAACATCTGTGGTCATCAGTCCCCTAGAACTTAGAACTACTTAAACCTAACTAACCTAAGGACATCACACACATCCATGCCCGAGGCAGGATTCCAACCTGCGACCGTAGCGGTCACGCGGCTCCAGACTGAAGCGCCTAGAACCGCACGGCCACACCGGCCGGCCTGAACCTTCATTCGTCGATGAATTTCAATAGGTTTCACACCTTCACTACACAAAAACCAAATAACAGAACGCTGTTTTTCCCTGGTGCAAGTCGCAAGTGGCGTGGCCGTCTTTATCCTGATACTGCGACGGTATGTGTGCATCTTCACTATGCTGACATCTACAAGCCATTCGGCACGCTGTTTGTAGCACGCTTACGAACTTACAGGATAACGGCGCGAAATTTAGACTTGTTATTACAAATTGAAGGTTTACATTTGAGTCACCCTCGTATTTAGGCTGCATATCATCAGGCCACCTTCTGAGCACAGTGCTCAATAATTATTGTTCGGCCGTTTTAAACAACAGAAAACACAAGTACTAGAAACGCTGATCAGAGGCAAAGAGTATAGGATAAACTGAATCTGTGGCTGCACGTTCGATCTATGCTGGGATATCGACGTGAAGTTATTTGCTGCTCTGTAGCGATATCTTTGCAAGTTAATTAAAGAAAGCGCCTGAAATCATAATTTGTCTAGGTTTAAACAGCTATATTTGTTAATTAAATTCTTCACCAAACAAATTTCCGTTGATTCTTTCACCACTGACTCATTAAAACATGGACACGACGCTAGAATTCCGATATTTTCATACCGCACGGGCTGACCAGCATCGAGGCCGATTTGTTCGGCTGTAAAAGTCTGGTGTTTCTACAGAGCTCCATGCATGTTTTCTGGATTATACGAGTAGTTCCCGAATACACGGAAGGCGACGTTCGCAGGGGATATTGCAAACCTCAGTCTTGCGGAGCATCAATTAATCTCTGACAGAATTTAAAATTGCTCCTGTTTTCGGTGAACGGCGAAAACCACTTTAGCTCTGTGTTTGGTCAAAATACGTTCTTTTTTTAATGACTGGCTTCCCATACATGGCAAGACAGCCATATGCTTACTTCTTTCTAGCTCTTCTTCTTCGTTCTTTACGTCCGCCCGTGAGAATGCCGAAATTCTAAAATCGACTTCATCTTTTTGGGACTCGGTCGTGAAAGAAGAGAATCGTTGAACGTGACAGAAGTGCAACCCTTCTGCAAATTGCTCCAGATTTCAATGCTGGGCCATCAACAAGTGTCAGAGTGCGAACAATTCAACGAAGCATCATCGATGTGGGCTTTCGGAGCCGAAAGCCCACTCGTTTACCCTTGATGACTGCACGACACAAATCTTCACGCCTCGCCTCGACCTGTCGACACCGACATTGGACTGTTGAGGACTGGAAACATGTTAACTGTTCGGACGAGTCTCGTTTCAAAGTGTATCGAGCGGATGGACGTGTACGGGTTTAGAGGCAACCTAATGAATCCATGGACCCTGAGTGTCTGCGAGGGACTGTTGAAGATAGTGGAGGATCTGTAATGGTGTGGGAGGTGTGCAGTTGGAGTGATATTAGATCCCTGATACTTCTAGATACGAGTCTTGACAGGTTGTACGTACGTGAGAATCCTGTTTGATCACCTCCATCCATTCACGTTCATTGTGCATTACGACGGACTTGGGCAATTCCAGCAGGACAATGCGACGTTCCACAAGTCCACAGAGCGGCTCAAGGAACACTCTTCTGTGTTTAAGCATTTCCGCTGGCCACCAAACTCCTCAGACATGAACATTATTGACCATATCTGGGATTCTTTTCAACGTGCTATTCAGAAGAAATCTCCAGCCTCTCGTACTCTTACAAAGTTATGGGCAGCCCTGCACGATTCATGGTGTCATTTCCCAACAGCACTACTTCAGACATTAGTCGACTTCATGCCACGTCGTGTTGCGGCACTTCTGCGTGTTCGCGGGGCCCTACGAGATATTAGGCAAGTGTAACAGTTTCTTGGCTCTTCAGTGTCGGAACATGGAAAGTAAGATCCACGTATCAAGGAAAATTAGACTTAGTCAAACGAGAAATGGAGATGATTAACATCGACATTCTGGGAACAAGTGAAATGAAGTCTCATGAGAAAATTTGCTCCAGATGGCCATATGGCATACTATTCTGAAAAAAAGAACAACAGAAGTAATGGAGTAGCCTTCATAGCTAGTGACAAAGTAGTAAAAACTGTAATGGAATACAATTATGTAAGTGATAGAACGGTGCCCATCAGATTTCCAGGTCAGCCCTTTTAATATCACAGCCATTCAAGTTTGTGTGCGAACCAGTGATGCTGGAATGGAATGTATTGACCAGTTCTATGAAGATTTACAAGAATTACTTCTGTCGACACCAAAACACGACGTCGTCTTCATGGTTGGAGATTGGGACGCAAAAGTGGGGAATCAAATTGTAGAGGGTGTAACGGGAAAATTTAGTCTTGATACAACAAATGAAGCGGGACAGAGATTTCTAGAATTCTGCCAAGACAATTCGTTGGTTATTACTAACACACTGCCGCAGCTACCCAAACGAAGCCTATATTCTTGGACTTCGTCAGACAGCCAAGCCCCCTAATAAAACAGATTACATATTTTGTAATCAGATGTGAAAAAGAGTGGTTCAGTGAACTACAACATGACGTGGAGCTGATTGCGGATCAGATCACGAACTCTTAACTGCAAAATTCCGGCTGAAACTGAAGAAAGTAGCAAAAACTGTTCCATCTTGTAGATACGACTTTAAGATCACATTCTTTGACTACACAGTAGAAGTCCTAGACAGATTTAATGCATTAGATACAGAAGACAAAAGCCCACAAGAGTTGTGGACAGAAGTAGCTAATACCATCAAGTAGGCAGCAGAAGAAGCAAGAAAAAGAATAACAAGAAAGCCAGATGGCTATAGGCTGAGATATTGCAAGTTAAAGAAGAAAGAAGGAAAGCAAAAATCAAATGGGATGGATTATCGATGTTTAAATTAAATACAGAGTTTCATAAATTAGCTAGAAGAGATAAAAATGGTATCTTAAACGAACAGTGAAAAGAAGCTGAACATGATAACGTAATGGGGAAGACAATGGATCTTTACAAGAAAATTAGAGACATCAAACGAAAATTCCAGGCGAAAATTGGAACGATAAAAAATAGAAATGAAAAAGATTTAACGGAAGCAGAGGACGTTAAAGGAAGACGGGCAGAATGTGTAGAACTGCATACTAGCAACGCTGACGGTGATGAAGTTAATGTTATTTTCGAACTGGAGCCAGATATTTTGGAGAGGGATGTCAAATGGGCTCTCGAAAATACGGCGAAAAACAAAACTAGTGGACATGATGGTATTTCAGCAGAATTGTTCAATATCATTACAAAGAACGCAGTGAAAGTACTACATTCAGTATGTCAGAAAATATGGAGCATGCACCAGTGGCCAGAAGATGGAGAAGATCAGTATTCATCCCGATCCCAAAGAAGGAATTCCTAAAGAATGTTTAGATCACCGAACAATCGCACTTACCTCACATGCTAGCAAAGTCATTTTGAAAATCTTACAAAATAAACTTCGCCGGTATCTAGAGAGAGAACTACAGGAAGATCTAGATGGATTTCGTAAAGGAAGGGCAACCAGAGATCAAATTGCCAACAATAGGTGGATTATGGAAAAGGCAAGCGAATTCCATAATGACGTGATTATTGTGTGATACTGGATATATTATGGGAAGTACTCAAAAATGTGGGAGTATCAGGTCACCTCATTCATCTCATACGGAGTTTATACTCTGACGAAGAAGCCACGTTGAGCACTATGTATAAAACAACTAAATTGATCAAGATTCAGAAATGGGCACGGCAAGGCAGCTTACTATCACTTTACTTATTAAATCTGTATGCAGAGCACGTTATGAGGAATGGCGGGCTATATGAAGAAGAAACCGGAATTAAAGTACCTGGGACAAGTATAAACAACCTTGGAGATGCATGATACTATACTGCTGACAGAAAGTGAAGAAGAGTTAAAGACTGTTGGTGTAGGTGAAAGAAGGAAGTGAAAAAGTGGTCTTAGGCTGAATGTTAATAAAACGAAAATTATGGGAACTACACCTATTATTTCATGGCGTATAGGAGGAGAAACAATGGAGGTAGTAGTGTCTACGTTCAATCATCTCGGTTTCCTGCTTATTAGGCTGCAGTCGCGATATTAGGAGACACTTCTCGCTTGATAGAAAGGTAATGTCAAATCTCGACAAGATTTTAAGGAGTAAAGATGTAACTTTACCAACAAAGATCATATTGTAAGGACTATGGTCTTTCCAGTTGTGATGTATGGATGTGAGACCTGGACCATTAGAAAGGTGGAACGGCGAAGAATAGACTCTTTTAATTGTTATGTTGGAGGAAAGTTTTTAGAGACCCATGGACTACAAAGAAAACGAATAGATCAATATTAGGGCAAATAAAAACAAAGTGCTCCCTGGAAGGTCTGATACTAGAACAAAAGCTGACCTACTTTGGACAAATCATGAGCAGACAGGTTTCATTAGAAGAAGACATTAATTCTGGGGAAGATCGAAGACACTGGAAGAAGAGGACGTCAGAGGTTGAGATCACAGAAGTAAATTGTTCCAACCTGGAAAACCTGCGGGAAAAAGTGCAGGACTGAAAGGACAGAAGAAATTGGCGTACTTTGGTTCACGATGTCACAGGAAGTCGAAAAAGAGTAGAAAGAGAGAGAGAGAGAGAGAGAGAGAGAGAGAGAGAGTAGGAGACTGAGAGAGAGAGAGAGAGAGAGAGAGAGAGAGAGTTCATGAGAAGCACAGTAATGTTGAAACAGGGGGAATTTTTAATACAGGTCTAATGAAAAGACAAATATTGATGATTTTGTGAAGGTGAACTAATTCTAAAGAATTACAGGAGAGGCAGTCGTATGTATTGCATAAAAGCCATCGAATTCCTAGTTTTACAACACAGGCAAAGAGTAACATAACCATAGCAATCTGGATGCTAATAGTCGAGAAAGAGAGAGCAAGATAGATAAATAGACAGGGAGAGAGAGAAAGGGGGGGTGGGGAGAGAGAGAAAGATTAAGTAGTACGAAAACTACACGCTTGAAGTGCAATTGAATATCATTTTCCAGGTGGACTCATGTTTTAGGACCGATCGCAAAGTTACATTTGAGTTAGAAAAACTACACAACGCGAACATATATCCCTTGTGAACATGACTCCTGCATCAAATGTAAATGAAACATGCGTGGAAAGTGTTGTTTCCAAGCAAAGAACATACAACAAGCTTCGCGAATAAACGGCGCAACACGGTGAAACTGCACACCAGCGTTCGTAGAATACCAAACCATAAGCCTCTGATTGGCTCTCACAAGGCAAAATCCCTCACCTAAGTGAAATACACAATTTTCAGCCCCTCAGAGATAATGAAGCAGACACTCGGGTATTGCTGCCTGTTAGAAATACCACACTTCGCAAAAATAGCTGCGTGGAAAACTGGGCGCTAGTAAAATAAGCCAATGGGAGTAGCGTACTGCAACCACAACCCGTGTAAAAGACGTGATAGTGTGGCTGGTGGTAACAGCTAGAGAGTTCCACTGAAGAATGCACTCGGGTATGTTCAGCATCAGGCACGCATCACAGAATCCTAATTGCTCACTTTGCGTCTGCTAAAGTTATTATCCCTCTTCCAGAAGATCACACACGATGGTATTTCCGTTTATGATATGGCACGAAACTGTTGTGAGAGAAATGACAAAAATGCTTTTTGACGGAATCCCATTAATTCATTCATCGTTAAATTTCTTGCTGCAACATTCTTAAAAACACAATCACAAAATATTACAGAACATTCAATTCAAGGCACTGTTTCGTGAGTCACGGACTTAACTCGTTAAATGTAGTGTAAATCACACTTTAATATTACTAAATCAATAATAACTATAAATAATATACGCTACGAGCACTTCTACCCGAAGCACTAACTACCGTGCCCCATAACTTTGCACTCACAATCGCTGACATTGGAGGAAGACACTCCATTCTCCGTCGGCCGCAGCTGAGTCCCGATTCTCTGCGTTGACCAATCAGCGGCCACGAAAAGCAACGCTGTCGTTTAAGTTCATGCTGTGAACTGGCAATGAGAAGTGGAGATGCTGTCTCCAAGTGAATAGTTGTGCATTAACTCACGATTACAGTGCGTTAAAAACGCAATATGCTACACGAAAACAGGGATTGAGACATATTGCTCAACATTTCAGGTCGCCCTGGACCAACCTGCTACCAACGTTACACAACACGTTTCAAAATTATATCGTGATGTTCACGTTCTATTGTAAATCTGACGTGTATGTAACCGAACAGCATCTACACTCCTGGAAATTGAAATAAGAACACCGTGAATTCATTGTCCCAGGAAGGGGAAACTTTATTGACACATTCCTGGGGTCAGATACATCACATGATCACACTGACAGAACCACAGACACATAGACACAGGCAACAGAGCATGCACAATGTCGGCACTAGTACAGTGTATATCCACCTTTCGCAGCAATGCAGGCTGCTATTCTCCCATGGAGACGATCGTAGAGATGCTGGATGTAGTCCTGTGGAACGGCTTGCCATGCCATTTCCACCTGGCGCCTCAGTTGGACCAGCGTTCGTGCTGGACGTGCAGACCGCGTGAGACGACGCTTCATCCAGTCCCAAACATGCTCAATGGGGGACAGATCCGGAGATCTTGCTGGCCAGGGTAGTTGACTTACACATTCTAGAGCACGTTGGGTGGCACGGGATACATGCGGACGTGCATTGTCCTGTTGGAACAGCAAGTTCCCTTGCCGGTCTAGGAATGGTAGAACGATGGGTTCGATGACGGTTTGGATGTACCGTGCACTATTCAGTGTCCCCTCGACGATCACCAGCGGTGTACGGCCAGTGTAGGAGATCGCTCCCCACACCATGATGCCGGGTGTTGGCCCTGTGTGCCTCGGTCGTATGCAGTCCTGATTGTGGCGCTCACCTGCACGGCGCCAAACACGCATACGACCATCATTGGCACCAAGGCAGAAGCGACTCTCATCGCTGAAGACGACACGTCTCCATTCGTCCCTCCATTCACGCTTGTCGCGACACCACCGGAGGCGGGCTGCACGATGTTGGGGCGTGAGCGGAAGACGGCCTAACGGTGTGCGGGACCGTAGCCCAGCTGCATGGAGACGGTTGCGAATGGTCCTCGCCGATACCCCAGGAGCAACAGTGTCCCTAATTTGCTGGGAAGTGGCGGTGCGGTCCCCTACGGCACTGCGTAGGATCCTACGGTCTTGGCGTGCATCCGTGCGTCGCTGCGGTCCGGTCCCAGGTCGACGGGCACGTGCACCTTCCGCCGACCACTGGCGACAACATCGATGTACTGTGGAGACCTCACGCCCCACGTGTTGAGCAATTCGGCGGTACGTCCACCCGGCCTCCCGCATGCCCACTATACGCCCTCGCTCAAAGTCCGCCAACTGCACATACGGTTCACGTCCACGCTGTCGCGGCATGCTACCAGTGTTAAAGACTGCGATGGAGCTCCGTATGCCACGGCAAACTGGCTGACACTGACGGCGGCGGTGCACAAATGCTGCGCAGCTAGCGCCATTCGACGGCCAACACCGCGGTTCCTGGTGTGTCCGCTGTGCCGTGCGTGTGATCATTGCTTGTACAGCCCTCTCGCAGTGTCCAGAGCAAGTATGGTGGGTCTGACACACCGGTGTCAATGTGTTCTTTTTTTCCATTTCCAGGAGTGTATTATTCCACGCCGGGAGCCAATGCAGTTGCTACTCTTAGTCATCTGCACCTCATAACTAAGCGAGAGGGATGTAATGGTGTGTGTAATTGGCGGGGTTCTAAACCATGGCTGAATGTCAGTATAAGATGGAGAGGACCGACATAATATTGAGATTAGAGAAGGTTACGAGACGTCGAATTGAGAAAGTTTTTCCAGATTACTGTGAGTCAGAAGTAGTACACGTTTCGCCACTCTCGTACAGCTTCAGTTTTTACAAACGCAAACATGAGCTTGACCTCTGTCATTATTTTTATAAGGACATCCATGACATTATCGATAACGTGAACTGATGACATCATCAGTGACAAAATCGTCCTATCACTGGGTATCCACTCCTCATTTTCCCCTCCCCTCCTTATTTACAGTCCTTTATAGCGCAGTATTAAAAATCAAAGATAACTGAAACGCCTCAATTGTGTTAGTGGAAAGTTAGTTAAGTCTTCCCCTTCCCTCATCTCCAACCAGTCACAGCACTGTACTTCTTGTCCCCAGCCAATTATAATGCAGCATTTGGATCCAAGATGATGGAATCAGATCAAGTGAAGGCTTCCTACTCCATGACCCTTCTCTGTCTCTAGCCAATGAGAGCATAGTATAAAAATGATCTGTAAAAAGGTGTCAGATTACTTAATTCCTGATATAGGAAGCAAGTCACATCACCTACCTCAACTAATTTCCAGGAAATCATAGCGCAATATTAAAAGAAAGTGCAATAGGTGGTGGAAACAGACAAATTGTGTGTTTTATACCCTACTCCCTGTCACCTTCTCAACGAATCAATGTGCTGTATTCGAAAATAGCCCTGTTGTGTTAATAGAAAATTGAAAATCTTGCCCTCCTCTCAATCACCAGTCAGTCATAGAGCAGTATGAAGCATCCAAGATGACTGAAACACACCGGTTGTCCTATAATTACATTCCAAGCTCCCTCTCCTGCCTATCTGCAACCAACGAGATTGCAGTGTTACAAAATAGCACCAGATATGCTGGAAAAATTACGTACCCTCCCCCTGAAAGTCTTATTAATTCCTGGAAAATCGAAGATATCACTTCATTTCTGGTATAAAAGTGGTATCAATTGCCAATATTTATACACCGAACAATGGAGTCATTTATATCCCCTCCTCCGTCTCCTCCCTTTCCAGACCAATCAGAGATTAGTATTAGAAAATACATCAGTAAATTAAAAAGCTCTTTCTTTCTCCCCTCCCCACCTCTCTATCGCCAACCAGTCACAGCGCAACATAACACTACTGGCCATTAAAATTGCTACGCCACGAAGGTGACGTGCTGTAGACACGAAATTTAACCGACAGGAAGAAGAAGCTGTGATATGCAAATGATTAGCTTTCCAGAGGATTCACACTAGGTTGGCGCCGGTGGCGACACCTACAACGTGCCGACATGAGGAAAGTTTCCAACCGATTTCTCATACACAAACAGCAGTTGACCGGCGTTGCCTGGTGAAACGTTGTTGTGATGCCTCGTGTAAGCTCTCTGGTAAAGCTCGGATTGTAGCCTATCGCGATTGCGATTTATCGTATCGCGACATTGCTGCTCGTGTTGGTCGAGATCGAATGACTCTTAGCAGAATATGGAATCGGTGGGGTCAGGAGGGTAATACGGAACGCCGTGCTGGATCCCAACGGCCTCGTATCACTAGCAGTCGAGATGACAGGTATCATATCCGCAAGGCTGTAACGGAATGCGCAGCCACGTCTCGAACCCTGAGTCAACAGATGGGGACGTTTGCAAGACAACAACCAGCTGCAATAACAGTTCGACGACGTTTGCTGCAACATGGACTATCAGCTCGGAGACCATGGCTGGGGTTACCCTTGATGCTGCATCACAGACAGGAGCGCCTGGGATGGTGTACTCAACGACGAACCTGGGTGCACGAATGGCAAAACGTCATTTTTTGGATGAATCCAGGTTCTGTTTACATCATCATGATGGTCGCATCCGTGTTTGGCGACATCACGGTGAACGCACATTGGAAGCGTGTATTCGTCATCGCCATACTGGCGTATCACCCGGCTTGATGGTATGGGGTGCCATTGGTTACACGTCTCGGTCACCTCTTGTTCGCATTGACGACAATTTGAACAGTTGACGTTACATTTCAGATGTGTTACGACCCGTGGCTCTACCCTTCATTCGATCCCTGCGAAACCCTGCATATCAGCAGAATAATGCACGATCGCATGTTGGAGGTTCTGTATGGGCCTTTCTGAATACAGAAGATGTTCGACTGGTGCCCTAGCCAGCACATTCTCCAGATCTCTCACCAACTGAAAACGTCTGGGCAATGGTGGCCGAGCAACTGGCTCTTCACAATACGCCAGTCACTACTCTAAATGAACTGTGGTATCGTGTTGAAGCTGCATGGGCAGCCGTACCTGTACACCTGTACACCATCCAAGCTTTATTTGACTCAATGCCCAGGCGTATCAAGACCGTTATTACGGCCAGAGGTGGTTGTTGTGGGCACCGATTTCTCAGGATCTATGCTCCCAACTTGCGTGAAAATGTGATCACATGTCAGTCCAAGTATAATATATTTGTCCAATGAATACCCGTTTATCATCTGCATTTCTTCTTGGTGTAGCAATTTTAATGGCCAATAGTGTAGTTGTACGTAGTTCACAGCTGACCAATCTGCAGGTGGGACCTGTGTTGGTCCTTCCTCTCTTCGTTGAGGCCATCTTCAGAATTCGACGAAACAGTGAGTGCTGCCAGGAAGACTTTGACACTGCAAGTTGCAGTGCTGCCATTCGCGTCAAGACTGATTGGAAGCTGTGGGCTACCTCCACCATCAGGCCTTCTGGAGACTTAAAAAGTGGGGCAAGGGAGCAGTCACAGGGCTGTGCCGCAGCTGCCTCTCGCCTTCCGTCCATGTAGACACTGTGACGCTGGGGGTTTTCCTCTCGTAGAAGTCCGCCAGCCCACGGCCTCGAGCTTTTTTTTCTTTTTTTTTCTTTGTTCATCAGATTCTGACTGGTTTGGTGCTGCCCTCCACGAATTCCTCTCTGTGTTAACCTCTTCATCTCAGAGTAGCACTTACAACCTACGTCCTCAAATTATTTGCTGGATGTGTTCCAATCTCTGTCTTTCTCTACAGTTTTTTCCCTCCACAGCTCCCTCTAGTACCATGGAAGTCATTCCCTCATGTCTTAGCAGATGTCCTATCATCCTCTCCCTTCCACATATTCCTTTCCTCTCCGATTCTGCGCAGAACCTCCTCATTCCTTACCTCATCAGTCCACCTAATTTTCAACATTCGTCTATAGCACCACATCTCAAATGCTTCGATTCTCTTCTGTTCCGGTTTTCCCACAGTCCATGTTTCACTACCATACAATGCTGTACTCCAGACGTACATCCTCAGAAATTTCTTCCTCAAATTAAGGCCGGTATTTGATATTAGTAGACTTCTCCTGGCCAGAAATGCCTTTTTTGCCATAGCGAGTCTGCTTTTGATGTCCTCCTTGCTCCGTCCGTCATTGGTTATTTTACTGCCTAGGTAGCAGAATTTCTTAACTTCATTTATTTCGTGACCATCAATCCTGATGTTTAGCTTCTCGCTGTTCTCATTTCTACTACTTCTCATTGCCTCCGTCTTTCTTCGATTTACTCTCAGTCCACACTCTGTAATCATTATGCTGTTCATTCCGTTCACCAGATCATATAATTCTTCTTCACTTTCACTCAAGATAGCAATGTCATCAGCGAATCGTATCATTGATATCCTTTCACCTTGAATTTTAATTCCACTCATGAATCTTTCTTTTATTTCCATCATTGCTTCCTCGATGTCAGATTAAGCCGGCCGGGGTGGCAGAGCGGTTATAGGCGCTACAGTTTCGAACTGCGCGACCACTACGGTCGCAGGTTCGAATGCTGCCTCGGGCATGGATGTGTGTGATGTCCTTAGGTTAGTTAGGGTTAAGTAATTTTAAGTTCTAGGGGACTGATGACCTCAGAAGTTAAGTCCCATAGTGCTCAGAGCCATTTGAGCCATTTTGTCAGTTTAAACAATAGGGGAGAAATGCTACATCCTTGTCTTGCACCCTTTTTAATATGAGCACTTCGTTGTTGGTCGTCCACTCTTATTATTCCCTCTTGGCTGTTGTACATATTGTATACGACCCGCCTCTCCCTATAGCTTACCCTTACTTTTCAGAGAATTTCGAACATTTTGCACCACTTTACACTGTCGAACGCTTTTTCCAGGTCGACAAATCCTATGAACGCGTCTTGATTTTTCTGTAGTCTTGTTTCCATTATTTACCGCAACGTCAGAATTGCCTCTCTCGTGCCTTTACCTCTCCTAAACTGATCGTCATGTAAGACGTCCTCAGTTTTCTATTCCATTCTTCTGTATATTATTCTTGTAAGCTACTTCGATGCATGAGGTGTTAAGCCGATTGTGCGATAATTCTCGCTCTTGACAGATCTTGACGTCTTCGGAATTTTTCGGAAAATGCTTTTCCGAAAGTCAGATGGTATGTCGCCAGACTCATACATTCTACACGTCAACGTGAATAGTCGTTTTGTTGCCACTTCCCCCAATGATTTTAGAAGTTCTGAGGGAATGTTATCTATCCCTCCTGCCTTATCAGATCTTAAGTCCTCCAAAGCTCTATTAAATTCTGATTCTAATACTGGATCCCCTAACTCTTCTAAATCGGCTTCTGTTTCTTCTTCTATACATCAGACAAATCTTCCCATTCACAGATGCTTTCAATGTATTCTTTCCACCTATCCGCTCTCTCCTCTGCATTTAACAGTGGAATTCCAGTTGCACTCTTAACGTTATCACCCTTGCTTTTAATGTCACCGAAGGTTGTTTTGACTTTCCTGTATACTGAGTCTGTGCTTCCGTCAATCATTTCTTTTTCGACGTCGTCACATTTTTCCTGCAGCCATTTCGTCTTAGCTTCCCTGCACTTCCTGCTAACATCTAAGGCAGCACACACAACACCGGCTGAGCTGCGGCCAACGTACCGTGACGTCTTTTAAGGTGCGAGTACGAGCCTCTACGACTGTAGTGGGTGTGACGGCGCGACGTGCGCGGGCGTCAGTGCATTCCGGCGTGGTTACCGCCCTGCTGCCCTCCGTTTCTACTGGCAGCTGTGAATGAAGACAAAAGCATATTCTGGAACAATAAATGCTTGTTTATTGATGATGTATCATTACTGCCTTCGGGCGCTGAGCCGGCAATCTCCCAGTCACAAGGAATCCCTTGAATGCGAGGTCGCAATTTCAATCTTTAGTAAGGCTCTTTGAAAGCGTTGTGTTAACATTCATGATAGGAAAAATTTTAACTGGTAATTTCTGTGTCGTCTCTTTGCAGCCTTGTACCAAGGGAAGGAAGGAGAGGATGTTGACTGGTGGCTGTTATCCTCTTTCTATAAGACAAACTGAACGCATATATTAACTGGGTTCTTTATTGACAAGAATAAGAAAGCTACTTAACTCAAGATAGTACAGTTGTCGTGGCACAGGCTGTCTGTGATAGTCCATGTTAGCCTCACTACTGGTGAAGTACAAGTCCGCTATGTACACTACTCTGGTCGCTGTGTCCTGCCTGCGGCTGCAAGTGACTGAGCTGCGCCTGACATGTCGGTGACTCACAGGAGTGTCCAGGAGGTGCAGGGACCAAAAAATGGTTTAAATGGCTCTGAGCACTATGGGACTTAACATCTGAGGTAATCAGTTCCCTAGAACTTAGAACTACTTAAACCTAACTAACCTAAGGACATCACACACATCCATGCCCGAGGCGGATTCGAACCCGCGACCGTAGCGGTCGTGCGGTTCCAGACTGAAGCACCTAGAGCCGCTCAGCCACACAGGCCGGCGCAGGGACCAAACTTCTATGGGATGCATGTATAACACTTCACAAAACTCACAACGGCCACATTCAATAAATGTTCAAAGCAAACCATTAACTTGAATCATGAACACCGAATGAAACATGGTGCGCCACACTGACCACAAAGGTTCGCACCATAAAGATGGAAGGCGAACTCCTTGGAAGTTACTAACCATGCACAACATCCATCTTGCTATCCACTCTTAACGTACGCATATTGAACCATTCTGGTGTAATGGGTTGCTGATAACTGATGTTATTCGATGCCATGCAACCGATGTATCATAATCATTGTACTTCTCATGTACATTGTCTATGTAGTCGAGAGGATTACGATACCACATCTTCCACGGACTCGTCTTGCAGAAACGCTAATATTTCATCTACTACTGCTTCCTCACTCTGCGAAATTCCTTGGGTTCCTTTCTGACAAAATGTCAACTACGGTAACTTTTGTTGTAGATACAATGCAATGTTTGGTTTCTTTATCACTGCCATTGATACGCTTTGTATCAATACCACTGGCGCTGTAGTGCTGTTGTGAATTACTCGTCGACTACGCAGTTTTACTACGCTCCTCTGTGCTCCTCGTGCTGCGCTCACCACTTCCAGTTCCGCCACTGTTGCCATTAGCAGCCAAAATTGTCGTTGCATCGTAAGACAATATGTGGGGCGCCGAATGTCATACACTTCATCGGCTTTTTGCGACCTAGCACTCGAGTAGTGCCTTATAAGATATCGATTACCCTTGCCCGGAGGGTGACGTTTCGGCCTGACCCTAAATCGACTAACACCGTCACTCAACTTACTGTCGAGTGTCCGACAGGACACAAAATGTTTTCCTTTTCAAAAGAACCACCGGATTTTACAATGGCATATATTTTACCTATACGTACGTGTAACCATATCATCTTCCACGCACAGGATGAAGTCACCGAATTTGAGACGTTGCTATTTGTCACCATCACGAAGGAGTTGCTGTAGCTGAACCTCCCGTGGTTTTCAACGTAAACGTCACCGCAGAATACGCCAGGTAGACACGAGAATTTGCGAATTCTCGGCTGGAAAGAGGTGTAGACTACTGGAAACAACGTGCAAAATTACTGAGAGAGCCCGAGGGAACGACCCGTAGATTTCCCATCACCATACATGAACAATCAGTGTGTTGAAACTGCGGATGCCATCGTCGAGCTGTGCAAGCAGCCAAAATGTAACTGAATTACACCAGCTGAAACAAAGAATGCCAAACGCCTCTTGTTACTGTGTTTTCGCCATCTCGACCAAAAGTGCGTTACTTATCAAAAGCTGCGCCAGGTAGACCCATATCGCTTATCACGTGAAACAGTAACTTAAAAACTGGCACCAACGTAAACTTTTGGTTTCGATGCGTAAGTGAAAATCTGTCCTTTTCGTGTATAAGACATTCTCTTGTGAAATCGAATGAATTTTTTTTTTTTTTTAAAACGCAGTAGAACTCTTAAGACAATGAAGAAAAATGGAAATACACTGATGCAAGACCAAGAAATAACTAACCTAGAATAATGCAATTTTGGGAATACATTTGTCTACGTTACATATTTAAGTGATTAATGTTGCAATATCACAGGTTAATGTAAGAGCGAGATAAGCCGTTGCAAATGCGAAATGTTAGTACATTAATAACTCGTGTGACCGCCACATTGTTGAATGAAATCATGCAAACGTGCATGCACTGTGTTGTAGAGGTACCGGATGTAAGTGTGTGGGCTGGAGTTCCTTGCCTGTTGCACTTGGTCTGTCAGTACAGGGACGGGTAATGCTGGTTGTGGATGACGTTAGAGTTCTCGTTAGATGGCCATTTATGCGCTCGAATGGAGCCAGTTCTGGTAGAGCATGTTGGATTACAACAGCGGTATGTGGACGAGCGATATCTTGTTGGAAAACACCCCCTGGAATGCTGTTTATGAATGTCAACACTGCAGGTCGAATCACCAGACTGACGTACAGTTTTGCAGTCAAGTTACTTGGGATAACCACGAAAGCGCTCTTGCTGCCATACGAAACCGTACCCCAGACCTTAACTCGAGGAGCAGGTCCAATGCGTCCAACACGCAGATGGGTTGATATCAGGGGCTAAGTTCGTCTACCCGTAACCAACATACAGCCATCACTGGCACCGAGGCAGAACCAACTTTCATCAGAAAATACAACAGGTCTCGTCTCCACCTTCCCAATAAGCTCTCGCATGGCATAGTGAAGTCGCAAATGGCGGTAGTTTGGAGTAGGTGAAATGCACGCTACAGGGCTTCGGGCTCGTAACTGTCCTTGACGTAACCGATTTCTAACAGTTCACTGCGTCACTGTGGTGCGAACTGCTGCTCAGACTGCTGCCGCAGCTTCAGTGCAATGCACAAGAGCCATACGTCGAACACGATGGTCTGCCCTCTCAGTAGCACCAGTGACCGTCATCTTGCGATTGTGCATTCTCGTGATCACCACTGCCAGCAGTCATGTACAGTGGCTCCGTTCCTGCCAAGTCTCTAGTCAATATCGAGGAGGAACATCCGCTCCCTGTAGCCCTATTACATGATCTCATTCAAACTTAGTGAGGTACTAAGAATGGTGTCTTTGTCGCCTTAAAGACATTCTTGGCTAACATCAACTCACCACGCCCAATCTCAAAGGTAGCTAGCGCTTGCGACAGTTGTAGCGTGTATATAAAGCAAACCAGATTTGCATCCTCATGGAGATGCGCGAAATTTGAATAGAGATCATCTTTCGGATGTAGAAACACGCCTAGTAACTTTCGTTTTTGTCGCACTGCTCCTGGTTGTTGACGTGACTTTTTTCAGTCAGTGTATTTCCACTGGTAGAATATCGAGAAATTCGCATATTACTTCAAGCCTTCCATCAGAAATCAGACAAACTCAACACTTACAAATATGTTTCCGAAGTGTAGCTCTGTAAACTAGTAGGGAAGGGCGGGAAAATGCCGTTCAGAGGGTAACATCGTGCACCGCTTTATCCAGTTTCCTAGAGGGACTAAACAGCGCCCTGCATAGTGCTGGCACATGGCGAAAGGAACTACAAACAGATCCAGAAAAATCGTGAGGTTTTAACTCAGACGTTTGTGAAAGTTGGTTTCATTTAATTTCAAATGTTGGTTTAAAATCAGCTGATCACGAGTATAGAGGTACATGACATATGTTAATAGTAACAATATTTAAAGTAGCTCGATTTAGTTGCGCATGTCTTGAACTTGTTTTAAACATAAAATGTTTGGAATTAAAAATGCAAGGTTATGTTGTAACGAGGCAATACCGCCCAGTAGTGTCCCATGGTGAACGCTGCTGCCCCATATAATAATCTGTTTCAATATTTTCGTGAATTATATTCTTGGAAATTTGTGCCATCTTAAAAACTATTTTTCAACACAGATGGTGAGAAAAAGAGTGAGAACAACTAAAAGGCGGAACGGGTGGACGGAACATGAAATAAATTGCGCACTCCACGATGTTTCAGGAAATGAAAAGCTGCAGAGAGGAGTTGCCAGATTTATGGAACACAATCTTCTAATTTAAGAGATAGGTTAAAAACTCGAGATTGTTACAAAGTAAGTTTACGGAGAAAACCTAAATTTTCTAAAGAACATGAAGATGACATAGTTAAGCATGTGCTTCTTTAGCAAAGATATTTTATGGAATATCTTCAGTGGAGCTGAGAAGATTAAGTTATGAATATGCCGAAGCAAATAATATTTAGCATGATTTTAAAGCGTCCAAAACAGCTGGAGAGGATTGGCTCACTGGGTTTCTTACAAGAAATCCGTCAGTCAGCATTCGGAAACCTGAGGATACCAGCCTCAATCTGATTTCACCTTTTAACACAAGTGATGTTTAACTCTTTTCCTCGAACCTCACCGAAGTAATAGACGTCCATAAGTTCGAAGTCTCTAGAATTTACAATTCTGATGAGACGGGAATACCAACAGCTCAAAAGCTAGGAAAAATTTTAGCACCCAAAGGAGCTAAATATTGTCTGAGCAATAAGCTGGAGGCGTGGGAAGAACATTATAGTGTGTTGTGTATTGTGTGCCAGTGGGGCATGTGCACCCCCATGTTTATTTTTTCTCTGCTTACGTTGCTTCTGCCCGACAGAAAGGGAAGCCACAAAATTCAATACATGAATGTAGCATGAACGATTGGATGGCCGAGGTTCTCTTTCCATAGTGGCTGAAGCATTCTGCTAACTTTACCAAGGCATTTAAGAAAAATAAAATTCTTTTGATTTTAGCCAATCATACTAGCCATGTGTCCCTAGACGTCTACAACTTTTGCAAGGACAATGGAATAGTAGAGATAACACTACCTTCTCACTGCTCTCACAGGCAAGAATCTTTAGATGTGGCCTTTTTCAGCAGCTTGAAGACTTCATTTAATCAAAAATGTGACAATTATAAGAAGTCTAACCCTCACCAGGAAATAACACCCTAAGACTTTTGTCCTATCTTTAGCAAAGCCTTCACGAGAATTGGAAATATTGTAAAGGGCATCTCCGCCTACAGCAGAACAGGAATTTTCCCTCTAGACCCCGTCAAATTTAGTGACGACGACTTCATGCTTTTGCACCCAGAAGAAAAGACAGCTTTAAGACTACCAGTTGTTCAGGATGGTAGCGCTAAAAATGATGAAAGCAATGAGACAGTTGTGCTTTGTTCCTTAAAGAAAGTGGTTGGTGTCCTCCATGATGTAGACAAAAACTAGTTCAGCCTGCAGCTGGGCTACAATTCAGAGACATTTCTTCATTATCAGGCCCTCTTTTATGGAAGAAATATGCCAGACAATAGCATTCCTCAATTGTCACTTTGAGTCCCAACAAAGTTAGTTTATAAAAAGCTGCGAAGAGTAAAAAATCAAAATTAAGAAAGAAAGAAATAAAAGAAGGTGAATTTCCTTCAGGAGAATCAAAGTTAAAGTCTAAGAGAAAAAGCAAGTTCAGAAAGTTTGCATCAAAGTTAAGACCTCAGCAATCTGACTTAATGAAATCTTGACGGAAAATTTCTTTGGAGTCTTTATCGGATGACGATTTAGAACCAGCGTAGTACAAACTCTGTAGTGATGATGAAATGGATGATACTGATCCTTTCGGAGAAACCCCTGTTACAAGAAACACTGGAGCGTTTACTGACGACGATTTCGTTTGCCTACTCTGTGGAGAGTTTGGGAAAAACAGCAAACTGTGGATTCGAAGTGTGATTTGCAGTGGGTGTGTTCATTCAGAGTGTTGTGGATATGACGCTGCTGAAAAGCATGTTTGTGACTTCTGCCGTTCAAATAGGCCCTAAATGTGAGCAGAGACATGTAGGGTCCACTACGTTACAATGTTATTTCACCAGTAAAAGGATTTTTGATTTTTTGCTCTATGTAGGAACTTTAATAAGTTGTGAAATTTACATTTTTTAAATTCTAAATAAGTTCTAAAGTCAGAATATTTTCAGTTGTTTTACATTTACAGAGTTTTTGCCATTTTGAGTACTATATTGTATTACACATCAACATTTTTGTAAAGCACCTGTAGAAATGTAAATGGATTTAATATACCAAATACGGAATCATAAAGATGTAGGGACCTGACCGCTTCACAAAATAAGATGTTCACTATTTCAGTTGAGTTCGAAAAATAAGATCTATTTTTTAAAAAATAGCTGAAGTGCATGGTATTTCCCCACTTTCCTCTATGTTATACTGCGGCAATACGTGGTTTTAATTTACGTGTTTTACGAGAATTCGAAATGCCGAACATGTTCATTTATTTAACAGCCATGTTATTTATTAGATTAGTGAATTAGAGACATACTCATTTTCCATTCTCTCTGTATACGTTTGAGTAATTTTCTGCAAAAATAAATAACTGAGCAGTACCGGTGGTTATTTTTCCACCGAGCTAAATTTAATTCACAAAACGCGACAGACTGCTTACGCTGCTCTCCAAATTCGTAATTATCAGAATTTAATGATTCTTCCGTAATTGAAGGAAACGTAGTATTCGTTAAGCTGAGTGTAGGTGAAATATGAGACATCTATCTTGTACTTTATTTCGAAAGAATAGCGGACTGACTGTTTATGTCTCTTTCAAACGACTGATTTACGTAAATAGCCATACAAACAACCGTTAGAACGCAAAAAGTATGAAACTCTTGATTTCTATTGAAGTGAGATGCATGGACATCATAAGCATTATCTCATCAACTGTTTTTATTTTCTGTTACGTACGTCGAAATGTCATTTAAGACGAAATATAAGAGTTTACCGAACCTTAGAACATGGAGCAGCAACTATATGAATGTGTGTCGACTTTAAATCGGGGTTTGGTTTGACAAAGTTTCAAATTTTTTGGATTCTTTCACCAACTGCTTTATTGTGGATTGAACGCTTCAGAAGACATGGTCATTCACAAGGCACATAGGAAACCACAAATAGATTGCTAATGAATTATGTACGACATACTTAATGTTAATAACGATTAATCATTGGAGGTTTCGATTTTGACGTGCATTCGCCAAACTGAAAGGGGTAGGACTTATGGCACACCATACTAATTGCAGACTTTCTCGGCGAATTTCATTGATGAAATCTTCTCGGGTTATCAGCCTAGATGCAGTGTCGTATTGTTGCAACTTTTCGACGACTTTCCCTTTCGTCATCTTCAGGCGCCTGAAAATGACCTGTGGGACATTCGTCGAAACGTTGAGATAACACGACGGAACGACTCGGCTGACAACCCGAGAAGATTTCATCACACGTAACGTCAAGGAAGCTAAAGCATGCTTATGGTTTACCGTCCCGTTGAGAGCGAAGTCATTACAGCCGGAGAACAACTTCAGCTTTGGCAAGGATGCGGAAAGAAACGGCCGTGTCCTTTCAGAGCAACCATCCCAACATTTGCCCCACATGATTTGTGAAAACAAAAGAAAGACTAAACCACGACGGATGACTGTGTCTTTAGGGTTCTGCATCCTAAATAGGTAAAAACTTTGTCTGTCCGTCTGTTAAGACCCATTTTTTTCAGTAATGGGTAGTGGTATAAACTTTAAGTCAAATACTATGCTCTACGGTTCCTCGGCGGTGTAAAAGATTTCTGCTTATAAGTCAATGCAATCAAAGATAAAGCCACTTACGGCACATATTTTGATACTAGCAAAGTCACTCGCAAAACTATCTACATACACCACATACAACTATCTATATATGTAATTAAGTTTGTCCTGTTTATTTTGTAACACTGCTGTCAGTGAATGCTGATTTATCTGAACCTGTTTCAAGCGAACATTACAAAGGGAACTGCTTGTTATACACATTTGGAGTCGGTTACGTCGAAAAAGGCGATTGTTCACGCAGACAAAATTATTCGTTCTCACTGGGTCAAACAAGACACAAACTATTCAACAGCTGACAGGGGGCGTTTAGTGTTGACCGACGAGTCACCACTTTGCCCCTGTCCAACTGATGCAAGTCATCAGTTGCAGCCATGGCCCACTGAAGGGCTTACCTTACAGACTGTGGAAGCTGTACTTCAGACAGGAGGCGGTTCCGTGATGTTTTCGGGCTTTTTCTAGTACCATGAACTAGACTCACTTATTTAAGTTACCGTGAACATGAACCGCTACGTTTATTTGTGCAACGTGTTGCCTGTAGACATTCCAGTGTACCAAGATGACAACAGACCTGTTTATTGAGCTGCACGCAGTCGTTCCTGGTTTGATGAAGACTCGAGCACACTACTGCACTTAGACCGGCTGGTTAAGTCACACGATGTTATCTCAATATAAAACGTCTGAGACTATGATGAAAACTAGCAATCAAAATCCCCAGAGATCGACAGCTCTACGGGGTCTAATCATCAAGCAATGACTTAACGTGGATATAACATACCTGAAGAAGTTCGTGAACTGTCTCCATCGCCGAATTAGCCCCATTAGAAAACATTAGAAGACACTGGGCTCCAATATTAGAGTAAGAATTTAACAGAGAATTGTAAAACATGAGACAACTAAAGCACAAAGGACAGATAAGATTCCTGCGGAATTTCCGTAAACATTGCGCGAAAATAGCTTTTCGGTCTATGACAGATCATTAGATTTCCAGAAAAATATCATCCACGTAATTCCGAAGACTGCAAGAGCAGGTATGTGCGAGAACTACCGCTCCGTTAGATTAACAGCTCACCCTTCCAAGCTGTCGCCAAGAATAAAGTACAGAAGGAAAAGGAAACTTGAAAATATGTTACACCAGATTTAACGAATCGAACTCCCAAGGCATAAAACAACTTCAACCTGATGAGTACTTTACAAGTGAATTCATGTGTTCAATATTTGACGTTAAGTATGTAAACGACAAAAAGTTTAGGGAAAATTTGAAATTATGTGTAAAGTCTACTGCAAGTCAGTAAGCGCTCTCATTCTCAAATATTGGAATATATAGTCTGGCTATTTGTGCATTGTAAGTTACTCTGCCTCAAGACGTTTAAAAAGCTACTAAGTTTAATTGTTGTCTTACTCTGTTAGAAAATTAACGTAAGATTATAGCTCTTAATACGTAGATGATGACAGCATTTTAAATTTTTAAATTCGGTCAGTAACTGCGTGAAATATTGAAAATTAAATTTTGTTGCCCCTGGAAGGCATGAGACAGGCATACTGCAATTGAGATTCTGAACCATGAGTCACGAACCAGGATACCAGTTTAGTAATATAGATTGCGACACGTTTAGCTTTAAGGGAAGTAAAAGCAACTTTAGGGACAGTTCTGACGTTGCACTGATAATGGAAGCAAAACTGAGAAAAAAATCAAGACACGTTCATAGGATTTGTCAACCTATAAAACGCATTAGACAATGTAAAATGGTGCAAGATATTTGAAGTTCTGAGAAAAATACAAAGAGTGCTCTACGTCATTGGCCCCGTACTTGGTTTACATTTATCGCGAATCTCTAGACTAGTACAGAGTGCCAAGCGAATGGAAAAATGAGCAGGTTACTCGTGTATATAAGAAGGATAAAAGAACGGACCCGCTGAATTAGAGACCAATTCCCCTGACAATGGTTTGTTGCAGAATTCTATTCTGAGTTCGAATATAATGAAGTTGTTAGAGAGTGAGACGCTCAGTCCACGAATGAGGACTGGTTTAGAAAGCATTGATCGTGCGAAACCCAGCTTACTCTTTTCTCAAAGAATATATTGCTAACTAACGACGGAGGGCAACAGACTGATTCCATATTTCTAGATTTCCGAGAAGCATTCGACACTGCAGACTGTTAACGACGGTACGTGCATATGGAACAGGCTATCAGATATGTGACTGGCACCAAAACTTCTTAAGTAATAGAACCCAGTATGTTGTCCTCGACGGTGAGCGTTCATCGCAGACAGGGATAACATCAGGAGTGTCCCGGAGAAAAGTTATTTTCTACACACGTAAATGATCTGGCAGACAGGGTAGGCTGTTGTTCGCTGATGATGATGCTGTGGTGCACAGGAAGGTGTCAAAGATAAGTAACTGCAGGTTCATACAAGATGAGCTAGATAAAGTTTATAGTTGGCTCTTAATATAGAAAAATGTAATTTAACGCGGTTGAGGAGGACAAACAAAGCCCTAATATTCGGATACAGCCTTAGTAGTGACTTGCGTAACACAGCCACATCGTTTAAATATCTGGGCGTAAAGCTGCGAAGTGATATGAAGTGGTACAAGCATGTGAGAATTGTGGAACGGAAGGAGAATGTGTCGACTTCGGTTTATTGGGAGAATTTTAGGAAAGTGTGGTTCCTAAGTGAAGGAGAAGGCATATAGGACGCTAGTGCGACCTGTTCTTGAGTACTGCTCGAGTATTTTGGACCCGCACCGGGTCGGGTTGAAAGAGAATATCGAAGCAATTCAGAGGTGTGCTGCTAGATTTGCTACCTATAGGTTCCATCAGTGTGCAGGTGTTACGGATATGCTTCGGGAGGTGAAGTGGGAGTCCCTAGAAGGGAAGAAGACATTAATTTCGAAGAATACTACTAAGAAAGTGTAGAAAACCGGCAACTGAAGATGACTGCAGAACGAGCCTACTGCAGCTCAAAAAATGGCTCTCAGCACTACAGGACTTAACATCTCAGGTCATCAGTCCCCTAGAACTTAGAACTAGTTAAACCTAACTAACCTAAGGACATTACACACATCCATGCCCGAGGCAGGATTCGAACCTGCAACCGTAGCGGTCGCGCGGTTCCAGACTGAAGCGCCTAGAATCGCTCGGCCACCAGCGGCCGGCCCTACTGCAGCCAACATAAATTTCGCGTAGGGACCACGAGGAACAGATACGAGAAATTAGGACTCATACTGATGCATATAGTTAGTCGTTTCTCCGTAGCTATATCTGCGAGTGGAACAGGAAAGGAAATGACTAGTTGTGGTACAGGTTACCCTCCGCCACACACTGTACGGTAGCTTGCTGAGTATGTAGGTGGACGAAGATGCACATGTATGCTATAGGGAAAGGCGAATGATAAACAATATGTACAAGAACCAGAAGGAATGTAAATATGGTAGACCTGTCTACAACAGGAATGTAGTCTTTCGACCTGCTGTTCAATACAGGGTTATTACAAATGATTGAAGCGATTTCATAAATTCACTGTAGCTCCATTCATTGACATATGGTCACGACACACTGCAGATACGTAGAAAAACTCATAAAGTTTTGTTCGGCTGAAGCCGAAATTCAGTTTTCTGCCGCCAGAGCGCTCAAGAGCGCAGTGAGACAAAATGGCGACAGGAGCCGAGAAAGCGTATGTCGTGCTTGAAATGCACTCACATCAGTCAGTCATAACAGTGCAACAGACACAATGTGCGAATCTGGGCGGTAGAGAATCCTCACGCACTCGTGCAGTAAATTCGCAAATCACCAAAAGTTAACGTGTTTTGTGCAATCTCACGGTTTAAAGTTTACGGCCCCTTTTTCTTCTGCAAAACAAACGTTACAGGACACGTGTATCTGGACATGCTGGAAAATTGGCTCATGCCACAACTGGAGACCGACAGCGCCGACTTCATCCTTTAACAGGATGGTGCTACACCGCACTTCCATCATGATGTTCGGTATTTCTTAAACAGGAGATTGGAAAACCGATAGATCGGTCGTGGTGGAGATCATGATCAGCAATTCATGTCATGGCCTCCACGCTGTCCCGACTTAACCCCATGCGATTTCTTTCTGTGGGCTTATGTGAAAGATTCAGTGTTTAAACCTCCTCTACCAAGAAACGTGCCAGAACTGAAAGCTCGCATCAACGATGCTTTCGAACTCATTCATGGGGACATGCTGCGCCGAGTGTGGGAGGAACTTGATTATCGGCTTGATGTCTGCCGAATCACTAAAGGGGCACATATCGAACATTTGTGAATGCCTAAAGAAACTTTTTCAATTTTTGTATGTGTGTGCAAAGCATTGTGAAAATATCTCAAATAATAAAGTTATTGTAGAGCTGTGAAATCGCTTCAATCATTTGTAATAACCCTGTACATACGTCGAAGCAAAAATCATGGAGATACCTCGCAAATATCGTGATCAGTTTATTTGAATTTGTTTACACTGCGTTCTAATAAAAATTTACACAGACATAAGCTGTGTATTTTTTTAAAATTATATATGACATATATGATGATGATGAAGTCCCATACTCCTTAACAGAGCGTAGGGGAACTATGCGGGAGACCAGCGCCGCCTTACTAGGCAAGGTCCTAGTGGAGGTGGTTTGCCATTGCCTTCCTCCGACCGTAATGGGGGTGATGTTGAAAACGACAGAACAACACCCAATCATCTCGAGGCTGATGGAAATCCCTGACCCTGCCGGGAATCGAACCCGGGACCATGTGCTCGGGAAGCGAGAATCCTACCCCGAGCCCACGAGCTGCGGACTGTGACATATAAATATGTGTATAAAACATAAAGAGGAAAAAGTTGGATAGCAAAAATCTCGGTAAGTTCCCGACCGACAGTTTTAAATGGTTACATGATACTCTAATACACATTAAGTTTGATGGAGACTACATATTCCTTTAATATAAAGGGTGGTCCATTGATAGTGACCGGGCCGAATATCTCACGAAATACGCATCAAACGAAAAAACTACAAAGAACGAAACTCGTCTAGCTTCAAGGGGGAGACCAGATGGCGCTACGGTTGGACCGCTAGATGGCACTGCCATAGGTCATACGGATATCAACTGCGTTTTTTTAAAATAGGAACCCCCATTTTTTGTTACATATTCGTGTAGTACGTAAAGAAATATGAATGTTTTAGTTGGACCACTTTTTTCGCTTTGTGATAGATGGCGCTGTATGTTGGGTTGGCTGAAGAGCCAACACCGTGTTACTAGAGGAGGCCGAAATGCACGCGTATTAGCTCACGCAGGCTGGCGTGAGGAGGGAAGGAGTATACTGACGTGAGGTCTGGAACATGACAAGAAATTAGAATTCAGAAAGCGGACGTAGCTGGTTTGATACTTAACTTTAATCCATTAATGTTGAACGTCACTCTTGACGGTACATGATTCACAATATCAATATCAATAGTAACTGAATATGGCGCCTTGCTAGGTCGTAGCAAATGTCGTAACTGAAGGCTATGCTAAACTGTCGTCTCGGCAAATGAGAGCGTATGTAGTCAGTGAACCATCGCTAGCAAAGTCGGCTGTACCACTGGGGCGTGTGCTAGAGAGTCTCTCTAGACCTGCCGTGTGGCGGCGCTCGGTCTGCAATCACTGACAGTGGCGACACGCGGGTCCGACGTATACTAATGGACTGCGGCCGATTTAAAGGCTACCACCTAGCAAGTGTGGTGTCTGGCGGTGAAACCACACTGTAATACTCACAAACGTATAAGTACGTGGTATCACGTAACATTCCGCCAGTGCGGACGGAATTTGCTTCGTGATACATTACCTCTGCTAAAATGGACCGTTTACCAATTGCGGAAAAGGTCGATATCGTGTTGATGTATGGCTATTGTGATCAAAATGCCCAACGGGCGTGTGTTATGTATGCTGCTCGGTATCCTGGACGACATCATCCAAGTGTCCGGACCGTTCGCCGGATAGTAAAGTTATGCAAGGAAACAGGAAGTGTTCAGCCACATGTGAAACGTCAAGGACGACCTGCAACAAATGATGATGCCCAAGCAGGTGTTTTAGCTGCTGTCGCGACTAATCCGCACATCAGAAGCAGACAAATTGAGCGGGGATCGGGAATCTCAAAAACGTCGGTGTTGAGGATGCCACATCAACATCGATGTTTAGAATGCTTCATCAACATCGATTGCACCCGAACCGTATTTCTATGCACCGGGAATTGCATGGCGACGACTTTGAACGTCGTGTACAATTCTGTCACTGGGCACGAGAGAAATTACGGGACGATGACAGATTCATTCACCAACAGCGGTACGTAAACCGGCATAATATACACTATTTGGCAACGGAAAATCCACGATGGCTGCGACAAGTGGAACATCAGCGACCTTGGCCGGTTAATGTATGATGCGGCAGTATGGGAGGAAGGATAACTGGCTCCCATTTTATAGATGGCAATCTAAATGGTGCAATGTATGCTGATTTCCTACGTAATGTTCTACCGATGTTGAAGCGGTATTGAACAGCATATTTCATGACAGGTGGATTGGTCGTCGAAGCACCATACCATGGCCCCCACGTTCAGAATAGCATATTTCATGATAGGTGGATTGGTCGTCGAAGCACCATACCATGGCCCCCATGTTCACCGGATCTGACGTCCCCGGAATTCTTTCTGTGGGGAAAGTTGAAGAATATTTGCTATCGTTATCCACTGAGAACTCCGCATTTTCCATGCATGTGCAAACATTACGGAAGGCGAACTACTCGCTGTTGAGAGGAATGTCGTTACACGTATTGCCAAATGAATTGAGATTGACGGACATCATTTTGAGCATTTATTGAATTAATGTGGTATTCACAGGTAATCACGCTGTAACAGCATGCGTTCTCACAAATGATAAGATCACAAAGCTACATGTATCACATTGGAACAACCGAAATAAAATGTTCGAACGTACCTACGTTCTGTATTTTAATTTAAAAAAACCTACCAGTTACCAACTGCTCGTCTAAAATTGTGAGCCATATGTGTGTGACTATTAGAGCGCCATCTACCACAAAGCGAAAAAAGTGGTCCAACCGAAACATTCATATTTCTTTACGTACTACAGGAATATGTAATAATAAAAAAAAAACGCAGTTGATATCCGTTTGACCTATGGCAGCGCTATCCAGCGGTCCAACCATAGCGTCATCTGGTTTCCCTCTTCAAGCTAGACAAGTTTCGTTCTTTGTAGGTTTTTCGTTTGACGTTTATTTCGGGAGATATTTGGCACGATCACGATCAATGGACCACCCTGTATATGGTGTATAAATGTGTATACAGTACGTAAAGGGGAAAGGTTGTAAGCAAAAAGCACTTGATCGTTTTACTTAAAATTGTTACACGACACTTTACTGATATGCAGAATCACATAGTCTATAACGCTTCCGCCACGGCCGTCAGAATGTTGATTAGAGTACTGTGTAAAAATTTTAAGTAAATCAGCTGGTACAGCTGGAGAATTTTGCTGACGCCATTTACCTTATATTTATCTATTTATATGCGGGAAAAAGTAACATATGTACAGGGTGGTCAGAAAATGTCTGAAACGCTTGTCGTGATGTTGTAGGGCAGATTGTACTGAGACATAAATGTTAAGAAAAAAATGCGATACGTTGCGCCGTTTCCGAGTTATTAAGCACTGAATGTAGCCAATCGGGGCGTCGCGCGCTCACATTCAAGCGGCCTGCCAGGGGCGGTGTTGCCCAACGAGTGCTTTGTTTGGTTAGCAGAAACTTGAATTCGCGCGCGCAAAGACCTTATTGGCTAACTTCAATGCTAAATAACTCGGAAACGGCGCAATGCATCGCATTTTTTTCTTAACATTTATGTCTCACTACAATCTTTCCTACAACATCACGACAAGCGTTTCAGTCATTTTCTGACCACCCTGTATATGTGTGTATTTATTAGAGTATCGTGTACAAACCTGAAGTAAATTAATCGAGAATTTTTAGAGATTTTTACTAACGATCTTTCTCATTTATATAGTGTATATATACCCACGTATATTTTAATAGTGTGTAGCGTTGCCCGTCCAAAAGTTTATTAAAGTATCGTGTAAAAATTTGAAGTAAATCGGTCACCAACATTTCGTGGTTTTTGGTAACATCGATAAACTGTGGCTTGTCGTTATACAGAAGTATAAATTTTACATACATATGTAAATGCCATATGTATTGAAAAGTATGCACCCCATATCTGCCATAACGTTTATAGAGTATCATGTAAAAGGCAGAAGTAAATCGGTTACGAACTTTTCGAGAATTTCGCTAACAATGCTAAACTGCAACTAACCTCTGTAACTGGCCGACATTACGTCAGAAATGACCAGTACATTGAGACACCGTGGAGAACAACCAGCTTGTACGGCAATGAATCCGCACTGTTTTCCTGCGTAGAACCACGTCTGGAACAGACCCGGGGGCGAGGCTTCCAGTGGGCCCGTTCGCATGACCACGCCCCTGGCCGACAATGTTTACTCCCTGGACTATTCTCGGTCGTCACTGAGATACGGCCGCTAATGAAGACTCGCGCTGCAGATAGCTGTCGGAAGGGGCGGCTGCGTGGCTTGAATGGAGGGAGTGGCCACGGCCAGCTTATCTGCCGTTAATCACCGCTTGGTTACCGCCGACTAATAACCGCACGCCCCGACGCTGCCATCAAAATCTGGATTATTACCTCGTCACTGACCAGGTGTCTGCCTCAGCTGCTTTAATCGTCATGTGAGTGCACGTTAAGGCGCAAGACGAGCTTGTGACCGTTAAAGGCGAGTGAGAGTATAATGCAATTTGAAATGCATGCAGTAGGCCTTTGCCTTTCCGACCTTGTACATATGCTTCTTTAGTCTCATCAAAATCCGTCAATGTAACCTTCTTCCAATAAGTGATAGCCAATTCTAACAACTAATAGGGACGTAACACTAGGCAATTGAATTTTCTTTTCTCTTATTTCACTCTTATTTGCGACCAATAAAAATTCCGGTGATCAGTTTTTTATTATTGTGACCTAGGATCACACGCAAATTGGCAAGAAGTATGGCAAAATAGTCACAATGAATCGTCATAGAAGTTATCAAACATACTATTGGGCGCTGACTGTCACATAGTATGTACACAAATTAACAATTCAACTACGACTGCCTATTGCGCAACGCCATTTTATAGACGAGTGTATTAGAGAAATTAATAAAATGGTGTTCTAAAGATTTAAAAAATAATTTAAGATTGGAACATTCTGGAACACTGAAATTTTGAATGCGTTTGACATTCGAAATATTAAGTTTATAGAAACAGTAAAACTTTTTCTGTACAGAGGAGAACAACGGGTTTCAAATAAGCTATGTTAATGTATAGACAAATAATTTTTGGTGGGGTGAAATGTGGACGAGCATTTAGTTCACAGGTACAGTAAATTATAAATATTTCCTTAAATAGTGAGATACTGCACGAATAACAATAGCCACTGTGTGTACAAACAATATTTGCATCAGTAACATACAGAGATCATAAAAGAGAAACTAGGAATTAATATTTGCCTAGGAACGGTACAAGAACAAGTAGGATATTGGCACCTTGTTCTGTTACAAGCTCTTCTCATAGATCTACTCCACAGCAGTGACAAAAGGTATGGGTGTATTAAATGAAGTTATATTTCGATTATGGCTGTATTTGTATAGAGTTACCCTTCGTTCCACATATACTCCCGGTTTTCCAGCCATTACCGAGTTTTAGCTAGAAGTATTTGCTATAGTTATGAAAATGGAGTCGTGTTTACAGATGTTTCGTTCGTTTTGGACAGGAATGGAGCATCTAATATGGTTTAAGCATAAACAGAGCAAAGACTCCAGACGCTCCAGAGGCTCCGTAGACAGAAGAGAAGTAACGTTTAAGGTTCGCTGACGACATACGAGTAGGCCTTCCGGTCTGATGCAAAGCAGGCTTAGACCTGTTGAAAGAAACAACTACGTACTGATTACGGAATAAGTATTGTGGATGTAAGGAGCAAGGACGAAAGTAATTGCCCGACCGCTACGGTTTCAGGTTCGAATCCTGCCTCGGGCATGGATGTGTGTGATGTCCTTAGGTTAGTTAGGTTTACGTAGTTCTAAGTTCTAGGGGACTGACGACCTCAGACGTTAAGTTCCACAGTGCTCAGAGTCATTTGAACCATTTTTGAAAGTAATTAAGAAAAGTAGAATGATTAACCTCAAAACTGGATACTATTCAGTAGTGGAAAAAGTAAAAGAATCCTATTGACACATCGGTGCTTCGATATGAACTCCAAAGCAGGGTATAATTTGTTTGCCATCGTACATACGCAGCCGCCTCCTATACTGTACTAACTTTGCTAAATTTGTCTATGCCACTGCTATTCCTGACAGGTTGTCTATTTCCTTTCTATACGATTTGTGCCCTCTTGGCAGTTTATAAATATTATTTGTGCTCGTTATATGTAATTTATTTGCCACTCAGAACTTATGTAAGTTCAGTTTCTCTATCTGCCGTTTTAGTTCAAGCCATGTGGGGGTTGTTGTTTAACTTTTATTTATACATTCTTTTGCAGAAATAGCATGAGTTATCACAACTTAAAACGAAGCTACGTGCATCGGTACATCATCTAGGCGCTCAGATTTGCATTCTATCTAATTCCATGTTTGGCTATTTCTAATCTCAGGCTCTTTAAGGAAACAGCTACAATCTATTTATAAGAGTTCAAAATGTTCAAATGTGTCTGAAATCTTATGGGACTTAACTGCCAAGGTAATCAGTCCCGAAGCTTACACACTACTTAACCTAAACTATCCTAAGGACAAACACACAAAACCCACACCCGAGGGAGGACTCGAACCTCCGTCGGGACCAGCCGCGGAGTACATGACTGCAGCGCCTAGACCGCTAGGCTAATCCTGCGCGGCATATAAGAGTTCAATGGTGTTCCTTGGAATTATGTAAAAGTCATACTTCACATTGTTTTTACTGTTGCTAATTGACTGTTGGGGACTGGCGTGTTTAGAGGTGTTAACTGATGTGTTAAATAAGTATTTATTCGTTCTTGATGTATTATTCCGGAACATTTGTTAATCGATTTGTTTTTCTGTCTGTTTTAGTAGTCCTTGAATTCGTACTGTGCTTTAGAATTTATTTCGAGACAGAATCACCTGAGTGAGGTGAAGTTCTACATGAGGTCACGATTTGAAATTTTCAGTATTCATCAAATTTGTAATACTAAATGCTTATTAGTGACTTTTTGGATTGTTATAAATAACTGCATTTATATGAGTTTTTCAAATTTCTAGTGATGAGAAGAATTCATAATAACAATTAGCACAATATGTTAAATAAAATTAATTTATCTTTTCAGGTTAACGTGTTATGTTTTTGGTTGATTAATGCTTTACTACTCCCAGCTCCTCCCTTGGTAACGTTTTCACCTATCCATGAACCAAGGTTAGAGTGGCTCAAGCAAGGAACACTGCGTTGGAAGACTGGTTCAGATGAAGAAAGCTTTCTCCGATAGAAAAGCTCCACTAATAGCAAACACTGATGTGGAACTGTGTAAGAAGTTACTGAAAGTGTACATGTAAGGTATAGCACTGGATGGAAGTGAAAAATGTACCGTCGCAAATCCTGTAAAGAAGAAAATAGTAGCATTTGAATTGTGATGCGAGTAAAGAACATTAAAAATAAAATAGCCATTGAAAGGCATCTTCTTCTCGTCTCGACTCGTTTGACTGGTAACATTAACATGACGCTATCCTGTCTTATTCAAAGAGGCAAGGACCTAGACACTCTGGTTCAGCCGGCCGAGGTGGCCGAGCGGTTCTAGGCGCTACAGTCTGGAACCCCGCGTGACCGCTACGGTCGCAGGTTCGAATCCTGCCTCGGGCTTGTATGTGTGTGATGTCCTTAGGTTAGTTAGGTTTAAATAGTTGTAAGTTCTAGGAGACTGGTGACCTCAGAAGTTACTCCCATACTGCTCAGAGCCATTTGAACCATTTTGAACTGTGGTTCATGATGTAGTGTCTCGTAAAGCTCTTTGCCCTAACAAAACCTCTCACCAGTCCTACGGGACGGGAGCTCTTTGGTTTGCAGCAGCTAATCAGACGCTTTCCGCGACAATTCTCTTGAAACTTGGGGTGGTAGCGTGGCCACATTTATGATTGTTCTTGTCTTAATTCTACTTGGCCAGCGGACGTCAACTGCTGTTCCACTTTCAGTTGCTAAGAATCTGTTTGTGAGATCGCTACATGCGACTGGCTTAAGCAATGCATTGAAAATGAAATCAGTTGCTTTCATGTGGGATTAACTCGTTTTTTCAATACAGCCGTTAGGCTTCTTCTTGGCATTTCGATTTAAAACGGAGTTTAGTTCTTTGTGGACGAGACTGAGTCGTATGTCCACGTGGAGTGCTACAGCAATGAATTCTATTGCCATCCATGACCATGCTACAGAGTAACAAGTCAGTTCGATAACCAATAAATTAAGCTATTTCATTTTGATACACGAATGGAAAAACTAGTAGAAGCCAACCTCGGAGAAGATCAGTTTGGATTCCGTAGAAACATGAGAACACGTGAGGCAATACTGACCTTACGACTTATCTTAGAAGAAAGATTAAGGAAAGGCAAACCTACGTTTCTAGCATTTGTAAACTTAGAGAAAGCTTTTGACAATGTTGACTGGAATACTCTCTTTCAAATTCTGAAGGTGGCAGGGGTAAAATACAGGGAGCGAAAGGCTATTTACAATTTGTACAGAAACCAGATGGCAGTTATAAGAGTCCAGGGACATGAAAGGGAAGCAGTGGTTGGGAAGTGAGTAAGACAGGGTTGTAGCCTCTCCCCGATGTTGTTCAATCTGTATATTGAGCAAGCAGTAAAGGAAACAAAAGAAAAATACGGGGTAGGTATTAAAATTCATGGAGAAGAAATAAAAACTTTGAGGTTCGCCGATGACATAGTAATTCTGTCAGAGACAGCAAAGGACTTGGAAGAGCAGTTGAATGGAATGGACAGTGTCTTGAAAGGAGGATATAAGATGAACATCAACAAAAGCAAAACAAGGATAATGGAATGTAGTCTAATTAAGTCGGGTGATGCTGAGGGAATTAGATTAGGAAATGAGGCACTTAAAGTAGTAAAGGAGTTTTGCTATTTGGGGAGCAAAATAACTGATGATGGTCGAAGTAGAGAGGATATAAAATGTAGGCTGGCAATGGCAAGGAAAGCGTTTCTGAAGAAGAGAAATTTGTTAACATCCGGTATTGATTTAAGTGTCAGGAAGTCATTTCTGAAAGTATTCGTATGGAGTGTAGCCATGTATGGAAGTGAAACATGGACGATAAATAGTTTGGACAAGAAGAGAATAGAAGCTTTCGAAATGTGGTGCTACAGAAGAATGCTGAAGATTAGATGGGTAGATCACATAACTAATGAGGAAGTATTGAATAGGATTGGGGAGAAGAGAAGTTTGTGGCACAACTTGACCAGAAGAAGGGATCGGTTGGTAGGACATGTTCTGAGGCATCAAGGGATCACCAATTTAGTATTGGAGGGCAGCGTGGAGGGTAAAAATCGTAGAGGGAGACCAAGAGATGAATACACTAAGCAGATTCAGAAGGATGTAGGTTGCAGTAGGTACTGGGAGATGAAAAAGCTTGCACAGGATAGAGTGGCATGGAGAGCTGCATCAAACCAGTCTCAGGACTGAAGACCACAACAACAACAACAACAACATTTTGATACTGATTAACGAGATTCAGTGTATAACTGATTATTGTGTAGAAGTCATCGTTACCTAATAGTGCAAGTTGTTATAAATTTCTCTGCCCATGTACTCATTTTTTAATATTTCTTTGCTTCTTTCCTTTAACGAATAGCTTACACAAGCTCACGGTTCGCAAAATGCCACACAACGATTCCATATCATGTTTACTTACTCTGACCATCAGAAATATCTTGCATATTTCCCAACGCCACGAGTATTACTATATGTTATTCAGCAATTTAGGTAAATACTCGTACAACGGACGGACGATAAATGCAGCAGCACAGTCTGCACACGTTGCAGATCAGCTCTCATCAAAGGCTATTTTTGTGTTTTAAACATATGTATCTTCTATAAGACGATCTCCATTACGCTCTGAATTCATGATCCTTGCATCCCCTTAATTTCACTCATCCTTGCAGTCTTTCTGAGACAGTTTTCCGTTACGCTCGAGAAGGTTAATTGTTCTCACCGTATAAATATGTGTTTACACTATGGATTGTTGGAAATAAGGCTGAAATCATTTTTAAAAATGTTTCAAATGCCTCTAAGCACTATGGGACTTAACTTCTGAATTCATCCGACCCCTAGACTTAGAATTACTTAAACCGATCTAACCTAAGGACATCACACACATCCATGCCCGAGGCAGGATTCGAACCTGCGACCGCAGCCGCAGCACGGTACCTGACTGAAGCGCCTAGAACCTCTCGGCTACAACGGCCGGCTCATTTAAAAGTAAATCATATATTTTGTTTGTGTAATTAAAGGAATGCTGACAACAGTTAGCGTCTGTTTATAACATACAGAGTACCGAAAAGAATAGGAGAGGAAAGAAGTCTGTTGAAGAGAATTACTAGTAGAGAGGATAGATACGTAGTGGGCCTTCTGCTACGGCATCCTGTAACAGTTAATCTGCCGCAGAAAGGAGCAATCGGCGGAGAACAATGAAGGCAGACCAACTGAGGAAATGCGGAACAGGTAATAGAGGGTGTCGGGCATAACAGCTTGGTGAGCTTTTAAGATTGGCATGAAACAGGAGTAAATGAGGGACATTATCAGACTAGTCGGGAGATAGATGAATAACATTGTGCAGACTGTATCACACCAAAACTCCAGCACAAACATCCTGGAATGCGTATAGGCATTTCAGACGCGTCACATTTAGCGCGCTATTGGCTCCAGCCGCTGAATGCATGCTGAGGTGACAAAAGCTGGGATACTTCCGAATATCGTGTCGAACCACCTTTTACCTGGAGTAGTGTAGCAGCTCGACCTGGCATAGACTCCACAAGTCGTCTGATGTCGCCTGCAGAAATATTGATCCATGCTGCCTCTATAGCCGTCCACAATTGCGAAGGTGTTGTCGGTGCAGGATTTCGTGCACGAACCGAACTCTCGATTATCTTCCATAAATATACGGTGGGTTAAATGTTGGGCGAACTGCGTGGCCAAATTATTCGTTCGAATTGTCCAGAATGTTCTTCAAACCACTCACGAATAACTGTGGTTCGGAGACATGGCGCACTGCCATACACAAAAATTACATCGTTCATAGGAACAGGAGGTTTATGAACGCCAAATAGCCGAACATGCCCATTTCCAGTCAATGATCGGTTCAGTTGGACCGGAGTACCACGTCCACTCCATGTAGACACAGCCCACACTGTTATGGAGCCATCATAGCTTGCACAGTGCCTTGTTGACAACTTGGGTCCATGGCTTCGTGATGTCTGCACCACACTCGAACCATACCATCAGCTCTTACTATTGAAATCGGGGTCCAACCGATATTGTCACTAGCCCAGAAGAGGCGCTGCAGGCGACGTCGTGCTGTTAGCTACGGCACTCGCGTCGGTCGTCTGCCGGTATAGCCCATAACGCCGAATTTCGCCGCGATGCCCTATCGGATTCATTGATTTCTGCGGTTATTTCACGAAGTACTGCTTGTCTGTTAGCACTGATAATCTATGCAAACGCCGCTGCTCTTGGTCGTTAAGTAAAGGCGGCTACTGCTTTGTCCATGGTGGAAGGTAATGCCTGAATTTTGGTATTCTCGGCACACAAGTGACTATGTGAATCTCGAAATACTGAATTGCCTAACGATGTCCGAAATGGAATGCCCCCATACGGCAAGCTCCAACTACCTTTCCGTGTTGGAAGTCTGTTAACTCCTGTTGCCTCCAACTTCTTGGACACTGTGGTGGCTAGTAACAGTGTAGTTAATTAGAACACTCTAAGTAATATCAAACTTCCTGGCAGATTAAAACTGTGTGCCGGACCGAGACTCGAACTCGGGACCTTTGTTCTTCGCGGGCAAGTGCTCTACCATCTGAGCTACCTAAGCATGACTCACGCCCCATCCTCACAGCTTTACTTCTGCCAGTACCTCGTCTCCTACCTTCCAAACTTTACAGAAGCTCTCCTGCGAACCTTGCAGAACTAGCACTCCTGAAGGAAAGGATATTGCGGAGACATGGCTTTGCCACAGCCTGGGGTGTGTACAGGTACAGCTGCCCATGCAGCTTCAACACGGTATCACAGTTCATCAGGAGTAGTGACTGGCGTATTGGGACGAGTGAGTTCAAAAAATGGCTCTGAGCACTATGGGACTCAACTGCTGAGGTCATTAGTCCCCTAGAACTTAGAACTAGTTAAACCTAACTAACCTAAGGACATCACAAACATCCATGCCCGAGGCAGGATTCGAACCTGCGACCGTAGCGGTCTTGCGGTTGCAGACTGTAGCGCCTTTAACCGCACGGCCACTTCGGCCGGCGACGAGTGAGTTGCTCGGCCACCATTGACGAGACGTTTTCAATTGGTGAGAGATCTGGAGAAGTGCTGGACAGGGCAGCATTCGAACATTTTCTGTATCCAGAAAGGCCCGTACAGGACCTGCAACATGCGGTCGTACATTATCCTGCTGAAATGTAGGGTTTCGCAGGGATCGAATGAAGGGTAGAGCCACGGATCGTAACACATCTGAAATGTAACGTCCACTGTCCAAAGTGATACGACAGTATGGCGATGACGAATACACGCTTCCAGTGTGCGTTCCCCGCGATGTCGCCAAACATGGATGCGACCATCATGATGCAGTGAACAGAACATGGATTCATCCGAAAAAACGACGTTTTGCCATTCGTGCACCCAGGTTCGTCGTTGAGTACACCATCGCAGGCGCTCCTGTCTGTGATGTAGCGTCAAGGGTAACCGCAGCCATGGTCTCCGAGCTGATGGACCATGCTGCTGCAAACGTCGTCGAACTGTTCGTGCAGATGGTTGTTATCTTGGAAACGTCCCCATTTGTTGACTCGGGGATCGAGACGTGGCTGCACGATTCGTTACAGCCATGGGGATAAGATGGCTATCATCTCGACTGCTAGTGATACGAGGCCGTTGGGATCCAGCACGGCGTTCCGTATTACTTTCCTGAACCCACCGATTCCATATTCTGCTAACAGTCATTGGATCTCGACCAACGCGAGCAGCAATGTCGCGATACGATAAACCGAAATCACGATAGGGTACAATCCGACCTTTATCAAAGCGGAAACTTGATGGTACGCGTTTCTCCTCCTTACACGAGGCATCACAACAACGTTTTACCAGGCAACGCCGGTCAACTGCTGTTTGTGTATGAGAAATTGGTTGGAAACTTTCCTCGTGTCGGCACGTTGTAGGTGTCGCCACCGGCGCCAACCTTGTGTGAATGCTCTGAAAAGCTAATCATTCGCATATCACAGCATCTTCGTTCTGTCTGTTAAATTTCATCTCTGTAGCATGTTATCTTCGTGGTGTAGCAATTTTAATGGCGAGTAGTGCAGAACGAAAAGGCATACTCAACTCCCTGGAGTATCTCAATGAACGCAGGTTGCAAGCACCCGAGAGCACCACCTGCCGTACAGGATGATGCAGCCAAGTCACGTACCTTAAATAGGAAATTATTCAAGGTACTTGGACACTGTGACGTCGTCTGGAGCACCAGGAGTTGACCGCACAGCGATCACTGCTGCGGCTTCCCTTATGGCATGAAGATGGACGTATCCCCCTGTCGAGCCCCCTAGGCGAAAGAACATTGTCATATTGCATTCGTAATCGCCATATAGTCTTAGCGCTTGGCGCGTTGGTATGGGATGGCTTGGTGTACACAATACTATCACTTTTTGTTCGTTCAGCCGCTATTATTGACGGCAGCCGTTACGGCTATGGCGTTATAAGGCCAATAAGTATGTCTGTCTTTCATGTCTCCTTGAAGTTACCTTTCATGTACATCTACATTTATACTCCGCAAGCCACCCAACGGTTTGTGGCGGAGGGCACTTTACGTGCCACTGTCATTACCTCACTTTCCTGTTCCAGTCACGTATGGTTCGCGGGAAGAACGACTGCCGGAAAGCCTCCGTGCGCGCTCGAATCTCTCTAATTTTACATTCGTGATCTCCTCGGGACGTATAAGTTATGGGAAGCAATATATTCGATACCTCATCCAGAAACGCACCCTCTCGAAATCTGGACAACAAGCTACACCGCGATGCAGAGCGCCTCTCTTGCAGAGTCTGCTATTTGAGTTTGCTAAACATCTCCGTAACGCTATCACGCTTACCAAATGACCCTGTGACGAAACGCGCCGCTCTTCTTTGGATCTTCTCTACCTCCTCTGTCAACCCGACCTGGTACGGATCCCACACTGATGAGCAATACTCAAGTATAGGTCGAACGAGTGTTTTGTTGGCCACCTCCTTTGTTGATGACTACGTTTTCTAAGGACTCTCCCAATGAATCTCAACCTGGCACCCGCCTTACCAACAATTAATTTTATATGATCATTCCACTTCAAATCGTTCCGTTCGCATACTCCCAGATGTTTTGCGGAAGTAACTGCTACCAGTGTTTGTTCCGCTATCATATAATAATACAATAAAGGATCCTTCTTTCTGTGTATTCGCAATACATTACATTTGCCTATGTTAAGGGTCAGTTGCCACTCCCTGCACCAAGTGCCTATCCGCTGCAGATATTCCTGCATTTCGCTGCAATTTTCTAATGCTGCAACTTCTCTGCATACTACAGCATCATCCGCGAAAAGCCGCATGGAACTTCCGACACTATCTACTAGGTCATTTGTATATATTGTGAAAAGTAATGGTCCCATAACACTCCCCTGTGGCACGCCAGAGGTTACTTTAACGTCTGTAGATATCTCTCCATTGAAAACAACATGCTGTGTTCTGTTTGCTAAAAACTCCTCAATCCAGCCAAATAGCTGGTCTGATATTCCGTAGCCTCTTACTTTGTTTATCAGGCGACAAAAAAAAATGACTGTGAGCACTATGCGACTTAATTTGTGAGGTCATCAGTCGCCTAGAACTTAGAACTAGTTAAACCTAACTAACCTAAGGACATCACACACATCCATGCCCGAGGCAGGATTCGAACGTGCGACCGTAGCGGTGGCTCGGCTCCAGACTGTAGCGCCTAGAACCGCACGGCCACTCCGGCTGGCTATCAGGCGACAGTGCGGAACTGTATCGAACGCCTTCCGGAAGTCAAGGAAAATGACATCTACCTGGGAGCCTGTATCTAATATTTTCTGGGTCTCATGAACAAATAAAGCGAGTTGGGTCTCACACGATCGCTGTTTCCGGAATCCATATTGATTCCTACAAAGTAGATTCTGGGTTTCCAGAAATGACAAATGACATGATACGCGAGCAAAAACATGTTCTAAAATTCTACAACAGATAGATGTCAGAGATGTAGGCCTATAGTTTAGCGCATCTGCATCGACTAGCCTTCCTGAAAACTGGAACTACCTGTGCTCTTTTCCAATCACTTAGAACCTTTCGTTCTTCTAGAGACTTGCGGTACGTGGCTGTTAGAAGGAGGGCAAGTTCTTTCGCAACAAGATAACGCAAAACGGTGTGCTGTTTGGCACGTTAACCAGATCTCTCACCTATTGAAACTACCCCGTCATTGGTTGCCGTGAGACTGTCACACCACTGCTCGCGAGTCACTACGACAATGAACGCTGGAATAGAGTGGAAACAACACCGAATGACGTACCCGCATTCGTTATCCGAGCCCAGTTCGACACGATACCCATATTGGTTGGGGTCACTGTTGCTGTCACAGGTGGAAGCTCTGAGTACTGAATTTTGCATCCCCTAAATCATTTACGAACTTAATCTTCGATTCCCCCTGTATTATTGTACACACTTCTTGCATTCTTCAGTTGCTCTACAGTTCGTTGTGAACCCTGGCTGCTTCAACATTCCTCCCTCAGTTATCACGGTCCAACGCTCGAGTTTATCATCCCCCACAGCCAATTTTCAGCAGGTGCTCCTTGACTCTGTCTATTAGTACTGTTCTCGTTTGACTCCGTCCTCACTTACGCCCTTGGTCCCCATGTAATATCTCTTTAGCTACATCACAAAACGAACGAGCGCAATATACTATTACTATAACATCAATGAGTCACAGTTGCAATCGGTAAACTCGAGCCAATACCTGGAGGTAACACTTCGTAGGGACACGAAATAGAATGATCACATAGGCTACGTTGTGGATAAAGCAAGTAGCAGATTCCGGGAAATGCAGTCAGTCTACAAAGGAGATTGCTTGGTGATCACTCGTGCGACCCTTGTAGAATATTGCTCCTGACCAAATGGGGCTAAAAGGGAAAACAGGGCTAACAGCGGTTCTTCAATGAATACAGAAAAATCCAGCACAAATTATCACATATTAGTTTGATCCAAAGGAGAGTGTTCCAGAGACAAGGAAACAACTGAATTGGCGGACTCTTGAAGATTGACGTGAACTGACCACAGAAATCCTACTTACAAAGTTTCAAGAACTGGCTTTGTATTACGTATGATTCTACGAATATACTACAATCCCACATATCGCTGCAGTAGGGTTTGTGAGTACAAGACAAGATTAATTACAGTACGCACAAAGACTTTCAAACAGTCATTCTTCTCTCGTTCCATACGCAAATGGAACGGTGAAAAGCCATTACAACTAGTATAGTGGGACGCACCCCCTCCGAGGCACTTCATAGTAGTTTCCAGAGTATGGATGTAGATGAAGAGGTATCACTCTTAAGTGGAATGTGTCTCATTCATCTCAATCTGGTTTATTTCGTTATTCTTCAAATAAGTGGACCTCTGTGTATGTTGTAATGCTCACGACTGTACATTCTCTTCCATCTTCCTCTTTCACAGATTGGGGCAACGATCCTTGGTTGTGCTATTCTCTCAAAACCACCTGTGATTCCATTACCTGTTGGTGCTAATGACAAAATTTTCGAGGTATAGGCAAGCATCGATCTTTTAAGTGTTTTCTAAATAGTTAATTTCGTAACAGGCGATGAGCAAAATAACACTGACCTGCAAAATATTCCTTGCACCTTAGGACAGGCATCCAAACTTACATCACACGCTTCCAGGGCAGATGAAGTACGTTGGATTGCCTATCTTAAGGTGCAAGGAATACTTTGTAGGCCGTTTTCATTTCACCCACCTTTAACAAGTTAAGAGCCTGGAGGAAAACAGCTTTTTTTTTTTTAAATACATGACATGTTTTGTTGGCTTTTCATTAACCTCTGTTTAATTTTCTATGAGCTGACTGTCGATCCTAGATAATTAAACTGCTCAACTTTCTCAAAATGATGACTGCGTATTGTCATTTAGTGTGGCATTTTCTCCTTGCGTGCTACCCCAGCCGTCATCGGTAAGCAAACGACAGCACCCTCACCAATATATTCCAAAAGGCCGCTCACAAGCACGGAATCTTCCGCTGCTCATACCTCGGCTTCTGTCGGCGATAAAAAGGTAGTATCAGATGTTTTTGATAGCCCCTGGACTAGGGACCATTAGTCTGCCCAACTAAAGGAGCTTCGTAGTGTCGCTATCCGACAGTACAGGGTCAAAATATCAATGTTACACACTTCCTTCTTCTTAGAAAATGGAGCAAATCGGTTGGTTCTTTTTGCATTTGGGTGTCTACGGTGGCCTTGATGGGACTTCTGGAGCCACCATTAGTTCATGTGCAGTTCCTCAGAAAACTCTCAAAAACGGCTTTTTATTGTATACTCACAGTCAATAGCAGACCAAATACCAGCGGAGGATTCCAAACTGCTTTCCATAGCAAATTGTTCAAATTTTTCAGATATGTTCCAATGATCCCGGCCTCAAAAAATCTTGGAAATTTTCTTGATATCTTTATCTGTTTCTAAGGCACTGAGATTCAAAGCTAACCCACTTCCACATGTAACATCCGGTACGAGGCCAAATCTAAATAACTAATAACAGCAGCAAATTGCTGAAAATTTAACGATATATTCTCTAGGCATTTATCTAGAAGACCCATCTACCTGTTTCTAAAAATCTTTATTGTTATCGAGAAACACCCCTAACTTGTTTTTTGAGTACCAGAATCCAGGCGCGGCTTTGCACAGCAAACAGATATAATTTTGACCATATTTGGTATTCCTAAGATCCCGACTTCGAACAACCCTGAAACTTTTCTGCATATTTTTAGCAGTTTACGATGTGCTGAGGTTCAAAGTTATCCTATTTGTACGCGTATAATACGCATGTAAAATCTCATATGAGTCGAAAATGTAGCTTATAAAATGACGTAGCATGAAGAAACATGCTGTAAACTTCCTCCATTATCATTTGAGAACCCCACGTTGTAGGTACTATTGAAGGCTATGCAAAATTTTTCTGCACGTAAGGTGTAAAATTAGCTTTGGGGTATTTAAATTGCACATAAGTAAACTATCTAAATTTCTGTAACTAATAGATTTCTTTTCACATGAATTATATGCCTTGTTGCAGCAGAGGAACCAAGGGAACCAGTAGAAAAATGCTCCTATGGGAAAGCAAAAAGTGTGAATATGCTCTGTTTATTTAAAAGACTGAGTGGAAAGTGGGGTACCAGCTACCTCAGTCTACTTTCCTCAGCACCTTTAAATCTGTTCCTACAACTTTTGACATTAGAATATATTCGCGATTTTTTATGCTGGGAGAGAAGAAGGATGTGTCAGTGATAAGGAAAAGGAAAAGAAATAAATACCAGAAGTTAGCAGACTGTGGCTATGCTATATAAAGATCGAAGGAGACAATGGCAGTGTCAGAGAAAGATAGGGACACTGTGGCAGTGAAACATAGTTGACAATGAGAGATCTGTGCTAGGAAAAGAGTGAAGGAGACAGTGTCGGTGGGGACGGGCTGGGGGGGGGGGGGAGGGGAGAGGAGGGTTGAGGTATAAAGAGAAAGGGAAAGTGGAAGGGGATGAGGACCAGAGATAAAGAGCGACGGAGTATATGATATGACATTGACAATAGGTGCGGGGGGGGGGGGGGCGCAGAGGGAGGGAGAGACAGAGACAGAGAGAGAGAGAGAGAGAGATAGCAGGAATAGGAAGGAAGGAATGAGATATTAGCAATGAGAGAGAGCGATACAGTGACTGTGAGACTGTAGTAGTAGGACAGAGCGAAGGGGGCTGTGGCTATGACATGGGAGACAGACACGAAGATATAATGACAATGAGTTGCGCTGAATGAGTGAGTAAGAATGAGCAACAGGCAGTGGATGAAATTTGAAATTTGCGGTAAGTTCCTATGGCACAAAACTGCTAAGGTCATCGGTCCCTCGGCTCACACACTACTTCATCTAACTTAAACTGACTTACGCTAAGGGCGCAACACACGCACCCATGCCCGAGGGAGGACTCGAACCTCCGACGGAGGTAGCCGCGTGAACCGGGGCCAAGCGTCTCGGACCTCACTAGCCGTGAGGCAGGAGTGGATGGATATGAGCGACTTTCAGCTATGGACCAATAGGCGTGAGTCAGCTACAGAAGCTCTCCTGCGAACCTTCGCAGGAGAGTTTCTGTAAGGTTTGGAAGGTAGGAGACGAGATACTGGCAGAAGTAAAGCTGTGAGGACGGGGCGTGAGTCGTGCTTGGGTAGCTCAGTTGGTAGAGCACTTGCCCGCGAAAGGCAGAGGTCCCGAGTTCGAGTCTCGGTCCTGCACACAGTTTTAATCTGCCAGGAACTTTCATATCAGCGCACACTCCGCTGCAGAGTGAAAATTTCATTCTAAAGGCGAATATGTTCGCATGCGCCGAGGTTTTAGGGAAAATTTTTTAAAGGTGCTCAGGCAAGCAGAATGAGGCAGTTGGTACATCTTTTCAATGAAGAGAAACATAACCACATTTTTTGTGCTCCGATAGGAGCAGTTTTACGCTCGTATATTTTGTTTTCTGTTGGTTGATATTTAGTCCGACAGTCCTAAAAAAAAATGGTTCAAATGGCTCTGAGCACTATGGGACAACTACTAACGTCATCAGTCCCCTAGAACTTAGGACTACTTAAACCTAACTAACCTAAGGACATCACACACATCCATGCCCGAAGCAGGATTCGAACCTGCGACCGTAGCGGTCACGCGGTTCCAAACTGACGCGCTTAGAACCGCCGGCCACACCGGCCGGCTCCGACAATCCTACCGGCTTACTCAAATGCGATGAAAGTCGCCCTCGCCGTCTTTCGAATTCTTGCGACTGTGTGTACGTCATCGACATAAGCGAAACTATACATCTATGCATTTATGTACAAAAGGTGGTATTCCTGCTGAACAGCTTTGCGTCCCTCAAGACCAATTCGAAGTCAGCATTAAAAAAGAGAGGCAGGCCAGCTTATCTCTTTGCATTACACCATGTCGTTTATCTAAGCTGTTTACGCACAATAAGTAAAACTGAGTTATTTGCTATTGTGCCTGTAGCCGTTTCAATCGGCTGCAGTGTATTACGCAACCTCTATTTCCCTCAGCCACAATTAAGTCGCAAGAGAACCGCCTGAGGGCGTGCAGTGGCAGAGAAGCCCCAGGTAAGAGAGATATTCCGCCAGTGCTCATATTTCGCAGACGCGTATCCGCAGATTTCATTAGGGCTTTTCAATGAAACGGCGAAGCCCCGGGGACCGGCGCAGTCTCCGCCGCGGTGCGGACGGCTCGGGATTAGCGCTGGCTCGTTACGGCCTAATGTCGCCCTTATCCGCCGCCTTGCCGGCCGTTAACTTCTTCCCCGGGCGCGCTAAGGCCGCCTAAATAATGGATGCTTCAATTTCCTAAACTTGGCGGCGGGGCTTAGCAGCTGAGGGCGCGGTCGCCCTAGCCCCAATGAGGCCGAATTTGCCTCGGCGAACCGCCGGAACTGTTATCGCCGTCCCTGGCACAAGTCGGTCAGCTCGCCCCACCTTATCGCAGCCGCTACTGTCTTCCACTCCGCCTTCAGAAAAAAAGCAGTGTTATTATCTTATATTCTAGGCCCTCACATCGTAATCCCACAGAAAGTACGCAGTTTTATCGCGAGAGATCTTCCAGAAAAAGGAATTTCCTCCATCGTTGGCTGGCTCAATGTTAAGTCTCACGTATTTCGGCCACAGCTGAACAAAAATTTCGTCTGAGAACGAACATTTAAACTGCGAAAATTCTTTACCACCGAACCAGTAATCGATTCTTTAAAGAACCGAACTTCTATTATTAAAAGATTTGAAACTGTTGAGAGTCTCTAGAGCTCTCGTTAACACACACTGAATCCATGTAGCATGATAATTTTCGCTCCGATTTAAGTAGTTCTTGAAACTTTCTGACAGATTACAACTGTGTGCCCGACCGAGACTCGAACTCGGGACCTTTGCCTTTCGCGGGCAAGTTCTCTACCATCCGAGCTACCGAAGCACGACTCACGCTCGGTACTCACAGCTTTACTTCTGCCAGTATCTCATCTCCTACCTTCCAAACTTTACAGAAGCTCTCCTGCGAAAGGCAAAGGTCCCGATTTCGAGTCTTGGTCGGGAACATAGTTTTAATCTGCCAGGAAGTTCCATATCAGCGCACACTCCACTGCAGAATGAAAATCTCATTCTGGAAACATCCACCAGGCGGTGGCTAAGCCATGTCTCCGCAATATCCTTTCTTTCAGGAGTGCTAGTTCTGCATGGTTCGCAGGAGAGCTACTGTAAAGTTTGGAAGGTAGGAGATGAGATACTGGCAGAAGTAAAGCTGTGAGTACCGGGCGTGAGTCGTGCTTCGGTAGCTCAGATGGTAGAGCACTTTCCCGCGAAAGGCAAAGGTCCCGAGTTCGAGTTTCGGTCGGGCACACAGTTTTAATCTGCCAGGAAGTTTCATATCAGCGCACACTCCGCTGCAGAGTGAAAATCTCATTCTGGAAACATCCCCCAAGCGGTGGCTAAGCCATGTCTCCGCAATATCCTTTCTTTCAGGAGTGCTAGTTCTGCATGGTTCGCAGGAGAGCTTCTGTAAAGTTTGGAAGGTAGGAAATCAGATACTGGCAGAAGTAAAGCTGTGAGTACCGGGCGTGAGTCGTGCTTGGGTAGCTCAGATGGTAGAGCACTTGCCCGCGAAAGGCAAATGTCCCGAATTCGAGTCTCCGTCGGGCACACAGTTTTAATCTGCCAGGAAGTTTCATATCAGCGCACACTCCGCTGCAGAGTGAAAGTCTCATTCTAAGTGGTTCTTGTTTTTCACTCGTCTCAATGTCTATGACGTCATATCTCCTGAACAATGTGTCCTACAATGACATAATTTTGCCAGTATTTTACAAGATGTTTTAGAGATGTTTCTAGAGGTTGTAGAGTGGAGTTAGTAGATCAAATTTTACGTAGGAAGCCAAATCCGGAAACGTCATCCAACAGCACCGACAAGGTGTCCAAGTTACAGGCGCCGGCGCCCATGAATACATGTGCATACAGGATGGTTCCGTGACAATGTTACAGACTCTCAAGGATGATGGAGAAGGATAAATGAATCAATTTGAGATTGAGCGTCCCATTACAGCAAACGAACGAGTTCTGGTGCCACTGACAGTAGAATACATGTACAGGTACTGTTGTTGCTAACCCAGGTTCCCGGGTTCGATTCCCGGCGGGGTCAGGGATTTTCTCTGCCTCATGAAGACTGGGTGTTGTGTGCTGTCCTTAGGTTAGTTAGGTTTAAGTAGTTCTAAGTTCTAGGGACTGATGACCATACATGGAAAGTCCCATAATGCTCAGAGCCATTTGAACCATTTTGTTGTTGCTAAGAATGTAGGATATAAAACTTTCCGAGGTGGTAGTATGGGTCTAGACAACAAAAAATGTCGAGTAAACATTGGTTCTAATATGCGTACCTGTGGACCTGAACGCTAGTGCGAAACACGTTTCCTCTACTGAACAAGAGCTCATAGCCCTAAGGTATGCACTTTGAATCTACGTTCACTGCACATTTGTTTCTTGCTTTGGACCATAATACCACCTCTGAAAGTTGCATACTCTAAATTCCTAACAGCAACAGTGCTGGTACATGTGCCGCACTACTAGTCTGTCAGAACAGTTTTCGCTTATAACTTTCGGCTCGTTCGTTTCTGTGCAAGTGACCGTTACCTAAAACTGATACATTTTTCCGACTCTATCATCCTTCAGCGAAAGCTTTTAACAATGTTGGCTGGAATACTCTCTTTCAAATTCTGAAGGTAGCAAGGGTAAAATACAGGGAGTGAATGGCTATTTACAATTTGTAGAGAAACCAGAAGGCAGTTATAAGAGTCGAGGGGCATGAAAGGGAAGCAGTGGTTGGGACCGGAGTGAGACAGGGTTGTAGCCTCTCCCCGATGTTATTCAATCTGTATATTGAGCAAGCAATGAGGGAAACAAGAAAAATTCGGAGTAGGTATTAAAATCCATGGAGAAGAAATAAAAACTTTGAGGTTCGCCGATAACATTGCAATTCTGTCAGAGACAGCAAAGGACTTGGAAGAGCACTTGAACGGAATGGACAGTGTCTTGAAAGGAGAATATGGTTCAAATGGCCCTGAGCACTAAGGGACATAACTTCTCAGGTCATCAGTCCCCTAGAACTTAGAACTACTTAAACCTAACTAACCTAAGGACATCACACACATCCATTCCCGAGGCAGGATTCGAACCTGCGAGCGTAGCGGTCGCGCGGTTCCAAATTGTAGCGCCTAGAACAGCTCGGCCACTAAGGCCGGCCAAAAGGAGGGTATAAGATGAACATCAACAAAAGCAAAACGAGGATAATGGAATGTACTCGAATTACGTCGGGTGATGCTGAGGGAATTAGATTAGGAAATGAGACACTTAAAGTAGTAATGGAGTTTTGCTATTTGGGGAGCAAAATAACTGATGATGGTCGAAGTAGAGAGGATATAACATGTAGCTTGGCAATGGCAAGGAAAGCGTTTCTGAAAAAGAGAAATTTGTTAACATCGAGTATAGATTTAAGCGTCAGAAAGTCGTTTGTGGAAGTATTTGTATGGAGTGTAGTCATGTATGTAAGTGAAACGTGGACGATAAATAGTTTGGACAAGAAGAGAATAGAAGCTTTCGAAATGTGGTGCTACAGAAGAGTGCTGAAGATTAGATTGGTAGATCACATAACTAATTAGGAGGTATTGAATAGAATCGGGGAGAAGAGAAATTTGTGGCACAACTTGACAAGAAGAAGGGAGCGGTTGGTAGGCCATGTTCTGAGGCATCAAGGGATCACAAATTTAGTATTGGAGGGCAGTGTGGAGGGTAAAAATCGTAGAGGGAGACCAAGAGATGAATATACGAAGCAGATTCAGAAGGATGTAGATTGCAGTAGGTACTGGGAGATGAAGAAGCTTGCACAGAATAGAGTTGCATGGAGAGCTGAATCAAACCAGCCTCAGGGCAGAAGACCACAACAACAATATCATCCTTCAAAGCAATATCATCACGGAATCACCATGTATATACACACATTTGAGGGCGTCGTCTGTTATATCTTTGGCGCTCTGTAGCGTAGTTGCATGACGTTTTCGGACATGGGCTCCTACGTAAAATTTGATCTACTTAGTCCCCTCTACAACCTCCAGAAGTGTGTAACAGGCTTATTTGTACTGTATGTAAAATACGTTGCGAACAGAGTTAGTAGTAAAGAAGTAATATTGCTGGAAGTCGGTAAGTGCTCTCATTCTCAAATACTGGATGAATATATTATGGGTAATTCGCGTGTCCGGAGTTACGCTGCCTCAACACATACTGGCGGAGGGGATAGGGGGTTGTACCATTGAACACATTTCAGAGTCGTTTCTTAGCAGCCCTGTAATAGGAGTTTAATATACTTTCTTATTCCATTTTTAGAGCATGGCATTAACTTTTTATGTGTTTCAGTCCTTTTCTGAAACTGTTAAAATTACCACGGAAGATTAAAGTTTTTCCAAACGTAAAAACATGTTCCAAGGTGCAGCATGGTCATGTACCTAGGAACAAATATTCGACTGAAATTTAGAAGCGTTTCAGTCGAGAGAAGCTGTCCTTACTGTATATAATAGTCTACCTGTCACATTATTACTCTACTACTCACCAACAGTCATTAAGTGACGTCAAATAAAGTAGAAGTGTTACCAAAAAACGAGCTACAAGTTAAATACATTTTGAAATAATATCTGTTACAAACTATTTTCTATTTTCAAGATAGGTTCAGTTGCCAATCCATTAAAGAAATTCAGTTCATTTGTAAGTATCACTTGTTCCGTGGTGAAAACCCATCTTCTGTTTCATGTTTCAAGATGGTGCACTACGGATGAAGTGTGGATTAACTGTGCACATGTTATATCAACACTTTTAAGAATATATAGAATTCCCTCACCATAAAATTCTGTGCCTGAAGCACTAACACTTTATTCCAAACAGCGTCAATTTATCACACACCACTTTAATGTGTGGAACGCTAAACATTTACAAACGCTGCGCATAACAATCTCACGTCTAAAAATAACAAAAACTGTAGAAAATCGCACAAATGCGTGTCGCGGTCTCTAGTTTCGATTCCTTCATGTGATTTTAAAATCAACGCTAAAGTACCGTTATCATCATTAATGTTCTGCCAAAAGGCAGGTTTTCACATGGTAGTTCTCCAGGCTATCCTGTCTTCTGCCGTCCTCTTCAGGTCCGCATAATTTTCTCTTCCCTTTATGTCATCTATCATCTTGTCTCTCCTTCTTCTCTCAGTCTCCTCCCATAAAGCAGTCCTTCAAAGCATCTGTTAGCAAGCACTCCCTCCTCAATGAATGTCCCAAACAGTTATTTTTCCTTTCTCTTATAACCATCAGCAGACATCTTCTCTCACCAGCCCTTTCCAGTACTCTTTCATTACTCACTCTTTGCATCCAGCTTATTCCCTCCATTCTCCTCCACATCCACATCTCAAATGCTTCCAACCTGTTTTCATCCTCTCGTCTCAGCGTTCATGTTTCTACCTCATACAGTGCCACACTCCAGACAATACATTTGCCAAGCCTTTATCTAATTTGCCACATGACAATCTCCTATTCCTGTGGCATGCCTCCTTCACTATGGAAATTCGAGTTTTCACCTCCTGGTGACAGCAAGTCTTCAGTTATTGTGCTTCCAAGATATTTAAAGACGCTTACTTGGCTAATGGTAGCTTGTCCTATTTTAATATTGGACAGTCTGCGTCTTGTACTGATGACCATACTCTTTGTTTTTGCTGTGTTCATTTGCATCCCATATTCCACACAAGCTTCATTCAGATCCTCCAGCATGTTATTCACTGTCCGCTCACCTTCTGCCACTAATACCATTTCATCAGCAGGTCTTATACATTCTATTCTTTTTCCACCAAGACATATTCCTCTTTTCCCACCTAAGCCTAAAGTACCGATAAAAAAAGAAAACATAAGATTATACCTCTTAGTGACTATATTATGGTAGCATTTAAATTTTTAGTCGGTCAATAATTATATGAAAACCTGGGAGACGGTAAACAGGCAATCGGGAACTGGGACTACGTGGCCGGGAGACCATTTTAGCTTTTTAGTAACGTTCGTGAACACCATGTAGATCAGAACAAATAATATCCATCTTTTCCCCTGAATGCTTGTTTTGTTTGTTCTAATTTACATAATGAGCGTAACTGACATAGGAAGTGGAGAAGAATGGTTGCAAAATATTAACAATACTGATCATTCCAGTTTATTCCCATCACATAATCAACAGCGTCAACTTTAAATACTAAAAAAAAAAAACGAGGTTATAGAAGTCCCTTGCTGGCCAGCGAGTACTGGAGGGACCACACGAAAATGACAATCTTAGATAAGCTCCCAGAGTGTTCCCGTCCAATAATGTGACAATTAAAGGCAAAGAATGTAGCTAACGTATCACATATGGATGCAATATCACACGGTGGATGCCTTTCTTGGATACATACCTATGTTGTTGATTTTTAGAGGAAAAGAAAACACCAAAAGGCCACAATTTTTCCCTGAACTTTATTTCCACACTGATCTAGGAGGAGTTATTTTCATTCTCAATACTGTATAACAGAAGAAAAAGTTGTTACATGAAAAACAGAAGGTAAAAATATTTACGTATAAGAAACTTTTTAACAGTTTTTTTCTGAGATCATGGAATAACGATGTGGGAATCATGCTACGTTAGATTCCAAAATAATTTCCTGAGGTACATCATTAGACATTATTATACATTGAGTTCATCACAATTAAAATACTTAAATGTTGGAAGCATTCCAAATCACATTCAAACCGTAAAAAAAGGCATGTTTGACATATTGTACGTGATTCCGGTATAATGTGGTCTAACTTAAGACACATCATTATGGATTACGGGAAAAAGCTGTGCATATCATACTGCGGCGTCGTGCCCGAACCAAACGGTGCAACGTCAACTTCTGAATCAAGTGCTGTAACTGTGTTGTTATGATGGAGTCTCTCAAAACATTGCAACATTGTAAAGCGGAAGATGACGTTTTATTTCGTCTTCATCCCAACTGGAGATCGCAGATTCGGTCACGATATTGGTGGCTAATTCAAGATGCTTATCGTCAATGATGTAATCTAATAGAATTGTAATTTTTCTAACGTTCGTGTATCCCACTGTTGACCACATTTTGTGGTGCAGCGCTTAGCGAAATCGGATGGCTAATTTTTTACATGTAAATATTTATTACTTTTATTTTCTGCATAACTGTGTTATTCAACATGTTCGCTTTGTTCCTGCGCTTGTTCCTGGTCTTGTTCTAAAAGGTCAAATTCGAAAATTTAAGAGAGTCTAACTAAAAATTCTGCGGAGAGAGTATTGCACAGAACGAAAAATATAAATAATGTCATTCAACGGAAACTGGAAAGGCCCTATTTGTTGTACCCCCTGCAGTTTCCGATCTTTGGCTCGCTCTGTACGATCTAAGTTATTCCTCTCATCTTGTTCTTTTCTGTTCAGTGTTTACAGCATATTATTTGCCTTGTCGATTCTCTATAAAAGCTCCTCATGACTTATTTCAGTATTGCACTACCTTTCACTATCGTTCTGTAACACCACATCTGAGCTGTTTCGATTTCCTTTCTTCCACGGCTCCCCCGAAGTCCATACAATTTTGCGCACCAGCCGTACATTCTCAGTACCTTTAAGTGTTATAATGTCGGTTCAAACTCCTATTAACAGAGTAAAAGACACTTGAATCGACGCGTTTAGATGATGAAGCATTCATCTTCAGAATTACTGTACCAGAAACCTCTAAGAGCGAGCAATATAAAATATTAGCAAGATCAATAAAAATAATAAAATGAAGTGGCTACCTCCCATGCAGCTGTGTCTTTTGAAAATGTGTACACACATCACTGTCAACTAATAAAATAGATTAAAATGTAATGATATGTGGTGTCCACAGGCTTTGGCAGCGTCGCAGTAACAGCCCTAAACGTTGAGCTGAGGTTCTCTCATCCAGTTTAACAACCATGACCTCGTATCCATTTTGGACAAAATCAGTGCTCAGGAGTTTTGTTCGAATGTACTTCTATTGGACAAAATCAATGCTCAGGAGTTTTGTTCGAATGTACTTCTATCTTCGGTACTGTTATACTCATCTTCACGACGAGTGCTAGTTTGCTTCTTGTATCAGCCTTCCTTCACCCGTCACGCGTTCTTATTTCCAAGGTTGAAGAATTCTTTCACCTCGTCGTCACTACGTGATCCCCAGAATACAGAAGACTTGTACATATATTTTATGAATAAAAGTCTGTCGGCTGTCTGAAAATTCCGTTTCAGATTTTTATTTTCATCATAAGTGTTTTCAATATTCAGACGAGGCTATACGTCTTTAACTGGCGAAGCAGTTGCACCTGCAACTTAGAGGAAGTGTTTCACTGGTGGCCCATGAGGAAATTACTCAAGATTGTTTTCTTTTTATTGTACACATGTCGTAATATACGTTCTTCACTATATGAGTACAATAAAAAGCAATAATTTAGTGATAACACTTCGTCCTGTGCAGTAACTGGGCGTGAGAATTTAATTACTTTACAATATTAACTAAATTTTACGTGTGACTTCTCAAATAACACAGTAGTTTTAATTTTTATTTTTAGATTTCAAGATGGACATTCAAGATGTACAAATCAATCGTTCGTAAATGTAATTGTGAGTTTTTTTGGAAAATAAACTAAACAACATTTTAACTATTTCTAGCAGGGAGAGTTTTCACCAGATGATAAAGGTAATGTCGTACTTTGTGAACCCTTGATGAATCTAGTCGAATCCAGGATAAAATCACAAATCTCCCAGTTGCAGAGCTACTACCTTAACCATTGCATGATCCCGAGTATTTTAGGTGGCAGTGATATGAACATTAGGATAGTCAAAATACAGGGTGATTCAAAAAGAATACAACTTTAAAAATGTGTATTTAATGAAAGAAATATAATATAACCTTCTGTTATACATCATTACAAAGAGTATTTAAAAAGGTTTTTTTTTTCACTCAAAAACAAGTTCAGAGATGTTCAATATGGCCCCCTCCAGACACTCGAGCAATATCAACCCGATACTCCAACTCGTTCCACACTCTCTGTAGCATATCAGGCGTAACAGTTTGGATAGCTGCTGTTATTACTCATTTCAGATCATCAATGGTGGCTGGGAGAAGTGGCCGAAACACCATACCATTAACATACGCCCATAAGAAAAAATCGCAGGGGGTAAGATCAGGGCTTCTTGGAGGCCAGTGATGAAGTGCTCTGTCACGGGCTGCCTGGCGGCCGATCCATCGCCTCGGGTAGTTGACGTTCAGGTTTCATAACTAACCTTTTTCGTAGGACTCTCCATACAGTTGATTGTGGAATTTGCAGCTCTCTGCTAGCTCTGCGAGTCGATTTTCCTGGGCTGCGAACAAATGCTTGCTGGATGCGTGCTACACTTTCATCACTCGTTCTCGGCCGTCCAGAACTTTTCCCTTTGCACAAACACCCATTCTCTGTAAACTGTTTATACCAACGTTTAATACACCACCTATCAGGAGGTTTAACACCATACTTCGTTCGAAATGCACGCTGAACAACTGTCGTCGATTCACTTCTGCAGTACTCAATAACACAAAAAGCTTTCTGTTGAGCGGTCGCCATCTGGGCATCAACTGACGCTGACGCCTAGTCAACAGCGCCTCAAGCGAACAAATGTACAACTAAATGAAACTTTATAGCTCCCTTAATTCGCCGACAGATAGTGCTTAGCTCTGCCTTTTATTGTTGCAGAGTTTTAAATTCCTAAAGTTGTGGTATTCTTTTTGAATCACCCTGTATATATAAAAATCTGGATAAGCTAAACGATAAGCAAGTGAGGTGTAAAACTTGCAGAGTATGTGCAAAGAATATTTCACTGTTCCGAAGAGAATTGGGTCTTCATCATTTAATTTTGACAAAGAAAACAGGTACTAGTGTTGAATAAGAAAATAGCTATAATTATTTAATAATGGAAACGTACTAAATCTCTCCAAGAGTGGGCTTGTTACCGTCCATGCTGTGAAACAGTTTTTAGAAACGAAACTTCTTCAACGCATTCCTGTCGACGAGAAGATATTGAGAATAACGACAAGTTAAAATATTCTTAATATATTACCGTGTATATCGTATCATATATATGGATCACGCGTGTACATCATATCTCATTATTTTATCTAGACAAGGTTTTTCATTAGGAATTTTAATTAAGTGTTTAGCGTTCCTTCGTTAACAACACGTCAATTCCGATATTTTAAATATATTTACATATCTTCCATCTGCTCATAAGTCGTTGTAAGTCGTTTCCCGAATCCCAGAAGTCTTGAAAGGTCGCCCTCTAGTTCCTGGGCGGTAATTTCGGAATGCGGTTTCACGGGCCCTGTATCGTTGCTGTTCAGACGAGATCTACGAGCTCATCCTACAGAGGTATCGCCCCTGGTCCATCTCGTTGCCCCAGATGAAGCACGTTGTCCTGGCAGGCGGCCAATTAGATGCACGCTTCTGCCCTCTAAGGAAGTACCGGACGAAGGCGAGCGGCGTATCTAGCTCCTTATCTCATCTGCGAACCGAGCGGACATCAATACACAGTCAAGTCGGCGTTCTGCCAACAAATTATCGTTCAACTAAGACCCAAATGAGCGTGCTGAAGTCTCTGATTGTGTATCGAATTTAGGACTCCCGTATCGGTAACTGCTTGTTAACAAAGTAAAAAGTACTGTGAAACAAGAACCGTACTAATTCTCTCTACGATATGTAAACAGGTCACTAAATACAGACATTGCGATACTTTTCTGAGCTACAGCGAGTCTCTGTAAGAAAAAGATATTTAAAAACAAATATATTCAAAAATGTTCAAATGTGTGTGAAATCATATGGGACTTAACTGCTAAGGTCATCAGTCCCTAAGCTTACACACTATTTAACCTAAATTATCCTAAGGACAAACACACACACCCATGCCCAAGGGAGGACTCGAACCTCCGCCGGGACCAGCCGCACTGTCCGTGACTGCAGCGACTTAGCCGGCCAGAGTGGCCGAGCGGTTCTAGGCGCTACAGTCTGGAACCGCGCGACCGCTACGGTCGCAGGTTCGAATTCTGCTTCGGGCATGGATATGTGTGGTGTCCTTAGGTTAGTTAGGCTTAAGTAGTTCTAAGTTCTAGGGGACTGATGACCTCACAAGTTAAGTCTCATAGTGCTCAGAGCCATTTTGGAGCGCCTGAGACCGCTCGGCTAATCCCGCGCGGCAAATATATTCATAGGTTATCAACTACATACATATCTTAATTTATGCACGTCTTAATTCATGGCAAATTCATTTTAAGATCTGTGAAAGCAGAAATTTTTGGAATGATGAGCAATTATTTCAAGGATAAGTAGCTGTTTCGTAAACTATTAATTGTATATAACACTCACACAGGATTACAGGATTCTGTCTGTAGCCTTTCGAAGGGGATACACTTTTCGAACTGTAGATTAGCAGCCAAAAAATTGCAGATACCGACCAAATCCAACATTACTTTATGTTTGACTTACTCTGCGCCCAGAGACAGGGCTATGTAGAGCAAGTATTCAAAGGATAAATTTGCTTACATCGTTACAGTCCAATTTTTCAATGTTACCAGCGCAATTTAACATCATCTCTCACTCTGAATTGCTATAATATTTTCTAGTGATACTGCAACTTAATTTAAATAATTTAAACATAAATTTCCTTATGAGCAACTCAATGTGGAGTAGGATGATTTTCGCCGCGTGGGATTAGCCGAGCGGTCCGAGGCGCTGCAGTCATGGACTCTGCGGCTGATACCGGCGGAGGTTCGAGTCCTCCCTCGGGCATGGGTGTGTGTGTTTGTCCTTAGGATAATTTAGGTTAAGTAGTGTGCAAGCTTAGGGACTGATGACCTTAGCAGTTAAGTCCCATAAGATTTCACACACATTTGAACATTTTTTAGGATGATATTCTTATTTCGTGTGAATAATGCCGCATGAATTCCACTGATTTTTTACGCATATTCTACGGTTAGTCATAAAACATTATTTGTTAAAATGGCAAAGCTAGAAAATTCGTGTAAGAGAAAGATAAATATCTCGAATATCATAGTCACAAAACTTCGTCTTCAGATGGCATCCGTAGCACGCTCTCACAGTCGTAGAGAGAGCGTAGAATTGTGAAGAGCGCCATTGAAAATGTACAGCATTCTGGTAAATGTTCATTAAGAGATCGGTACACCCACCCCGTGGCAGCAGGGCTCAAATGAACGTGAGCGAACGATCGACGTTTATTTCGTAATGTTGCTGCAGTGTTGTATTTACAAAAAACCAGTATCGAAACAAAGCAGACAAGTCGTAGCTCGGCACTGCACTTCGAAATGTGACGTCAACACGGGAGAAATGACATTATATTCGTGTTTTAGTTATATAAATTGGAGTATATGCAGTATATGATCAAAAGTATCGGGACACCTGACTGCAAATGAGTTACAAGTTCGTGGCACCATCCATCAGTAATGCTGGAATTCAATATGGGGTTGGCCCACCCTTAGCCGTGATGACAGTTTCCACTCTCGCAGGCACACGTTCAATCAGGTGCTGAAAGATTAGTTAGGGAATGACAGCCCATTCTTCACGAAGGGCTGCACTGAGGAGAGGAATCGATGTCGATCGGTGAGGCCTGGCACGAAGTCAGCGTTTCAAAACATCCCAAAGGTGTTCTATAGGATTCCGGTCAGGACTCTGTACAGGCAAGTCCATTACAGGGATACTATTGTCGTGTAACCACTCCGCCACACGCAGTGCGTTATGAACAGGTGCTCGATCGTGTTGAAAGATGGAAACGCCATCCCCGAATTGCTCTTCAACAGTGGGAAGTAAGAACGTGTTTAAAACGTCAGTGTAGGGCTGTGACGTGATAGTACCACGCAAAAGAATAAGGGGTGCAAGCCCCCTCCATGAAAAACACAACCACACCATAACATCACCACCTCCGAATTTTACTGTTGGCACTACACACGCTGGCAGATAGCGTTCACCGGGCATTCCCCATACCCACACCCTGCCATCGGATGGCCACACTGTGTAACGTGATTCGTCACTCCGCACAATGTTTTTCCACTGTTCAACCGTCCAATGTTTACGCTCCTTACACCAAGCGTTGCGTAGTTTGGCATTTATCGCCGTAATGTGTGGCTTATGAGCAGCCACTCGACCATGAAATCCAAGTTTTCTCACCTCCCATCTAACTGTCATACTACTTGCAGTGGATCCTGATGCAGTTCCGAATTCCTGTGTGATGGTCTGGATGGATGTCTGTCTAGTACAAATCGTCTTCAACTGTCGGCGGTCTCTGTCAGTCAACATTCGAGATCAGCCTGTACGCTTTTGTGCTGTATGTGTCCCTTCATGTTTCCACTTCACTATCGCATAGGAAACGGTGGACCTAGGAATGTTTAGGAGTGTGGAAATCTCGCGTACAGACGTATGACGCAAGTGACACCCAATCACCTGACCACGTCTGAAGTCCGTGAGTTGTGCGGGGCTCCCCATTCTGCTCTCGTACGATGTCTAACTACTACTGAGGTTGCTGATATGAAGTACCTCTCAATAGGTTGCAGCACAATGCACCTAATATGAAAAACGAATGTTTTTGGGGGTGTGTGGATACTTTTCATCACATAGTGTATATGGGGTGAACCCAAACTGCAGCGACAAAATTTGGAAGTTGTTCAGGGACACTGTTTTGGTATGAGGGACCCGCCTCACCTGACTGCACGAGGTGGAGCAGTGACTAGCACATTGCACTTGCATTCGGGAGGACGATAGTTCAACTCCCTGTCTGGCCATCGAGACTTAGATTTTCTGTGATTTCCCAAAGCCACCCAGGGATGGTTCCTTTGAAAGGGCACGGCCTATTCCTTCTTCATCTTTGAACAAGTCGGAGCTTGTGCTCTGTCTCTAATGACCTAGCTGTCGACGGGACGCTAAACTCTTCTTTCTTCCTTTTTTTTCATGGTCTCTGGAAGCTCGTTACTGAATAATAATATAATTACGAGTCATTTGGTTTGTTATCCAAATTACCATTACTCCTGTGGAATATCTCCATAAATCATCAAAACTTGGAGTGAAAAACACAGAATATAGCACAAGCATCGGACGATGCAAAAGTACTCAGATGTGATTGACTGGCAGCAGCAACAATGAGCACTGAGTTGTTTTGCCGCTCTTGCAATGTATTCAACGAACCCATGCGCGAAGCGCACATTGGCCACCTCTTCATCATTAAACGCCGAGATATGGTCGAAGAGTAAACTGGGTATTGCTGTTTTCAAGAGGGAGTTGTCCGTGAATGGAACAAATTTGCTTCCAAACTGGGCATACAGCGCACTCTGTCGACATTTGCACTACTGTGCTGATATTTTCAGTGCAATACCAATACAGAGATAAATAAGATAACAAGAAATCGAACGAAACACAACTATTCTGTAACGAGTCACCGAAGACCGTCGATCGCTTCTATCAATATGATCAGCAAACCAACGAAATTTTGTCAGTGACGCTGTATCGGAAGAAGAATAGTGCATGAAGAGGGTATTTTACTCGCCAAGAGATATCTGTTAGTGTTAAACGTATGCCTTAACTTCAAAACGAAAATTCTGAGAATGCACGTATGAAGCGCACACTTGTACGGAAGCGAATAGTGAAGGTAGGAAAACCGGAAATAAGAAGAGATTCGAAGCATTTAGATGTGCTATAGACGGCTGCTGAAGATTAAGTAGACTGATAAGCAATGACGAAATTCTTCACAAATTCGGCGAGGAAAGAAATGTATGAAAAACAGTTACTAGAAGGAGGAATACGATATTGAGTGCCTATGTCGTTAAGAACAACGTTGAAATGTTCCGTCGGAAATGCAGCGTCGTTCTTCTTAACGACACAGGTACTACAATATCGTATTGATCCGCCGATGCCAGGCAGTGACTTTGACTTAAAATGTCCTTCCTTGTACGAGTATTACGCAATGCGTATACGAGCACAGAGTGTGACGCAGGAACAGACGACATATGGAAGCTTGGGTATGGGTATGTGTGTGGGTCGTCAATGGACAGCTCGTGTAAAGCAGGAAATCAGCGTTTGAGTTCCGGTCCGGCACAAATTATTGTCGTCATTCCATTCTACAGCTGAACGTAATGTCCAAACTGAGAGTCAGGAATTTGTCTGAGAGACGAAAATATGGGCTCAAGAGAGGAAATGGAGAGGCCCCCATCAAACAAGACTCATGTCGACACAATGTTGGAATGGTCGGTTAGAGCGAGGGAGATTGTGATTGTAACATACCGTTTCATGGCCGTGTATGTGTGCTCGTCCAGTAGCTACTGTGTAGTCAGGGACCGATTTCCAGAGGTCAGAGGAAAAGATGCTTCTGTCCATTTTGGAGAGATTGGAAAAAATTGCTGGCCGCTGGATCGACTTACCCGTTTTCAAGGATGAGTGTTTTCGCCACGATGGTCGGTATTTTAACATAGTCTGTGAGAAATAAGCTTGCAAAGACCTTGCAGAAAGTAGCTCTTTACTGCTTACAAAAGTGCTGTTGCTTTCATCGGCATTTGTTGACCTATAGTCTGTTAGCCACTGTCTCTAGTTTTTTGGCCGACATTTGTCTGACATTCTTCCGGATGTTTCGGCATCATGAGGGACTGGCGTTGTCATTGCTGGTGGCGGACTGCATTCGAGCTCGCGGCCGGAAATGGCAAGTACCTCTAGCGCCAAGCTCATAAAGCTTTTCTACATCCACATCTACATCCATACTCCGCAAGCCACCGAACGGTGTGTAGCGGAAGGTACCATGAGTAGTTCTATCAGTTCTCCCTTCTATTCCAGTCTCGTATTGTTCGTGGAAAGAAACATAGTCGGTATGCCTCTGTGTGGGCTCTAATCGCGCCGATTTTATCCTCATGGTCTCTTCGCGAGACAGACGTAGGAGGGAGTCATATACTGCTCGACTCCTCGGTGAAGGTATGTTCTCGAAACTTCAACAAAAGCCCATATCTTCTACTGAGGGTCTCTCTTGCAGAGTCTTCCACTGGAGTTTATCTATCACATCCGTAACGCTTTCGCGATTACTAAATGATCCTGTAACGAAGCGTGCTGCTTTCCATTGGATCTTGTCTATCTCTTCTATCAACCCTATCTGGTACGGATCCCACACCGATGAGCAGTACTCAAGCAGTGGGCGAACAAGTGTACTATAACCTACTTCCTTTGTTTTCGGACTGCATTTCTTTAAGATTCTTCCAATGAATCTCAGTCTGGCATATGCTTCACTGACGATTAATTTTATATGGTCATTCCATTTTAAATCACTCCTAATGCATACTCCCAGATAATTTATGGAATTAACTGCTTCCAGTTACTGACCTGCTATTTTGTAGATAAATGATAAGGGAAGTATCTTTCTATGTATTCGCAGCACATTGCACTTGTCTGCATTGAGATTCAACTGCCATTCACTGCACCATGGGTCAATTCGCTGCAGATCCTCCTGCATTTCAGTACAGTTTTCCATCGTTACAACCTCTCGATATACTACAGCATCATCCGCAAAAAGTCTCAGCGAACTTCCGATGTTATCCACAAGGTCATTTATGTATATTGTGAATAGCAGCGGTCCTACGACACGCTCCTGTGGAACACCTGAAGTCACTCTTACTTCGGAAGACTTCTCTCCATTGAGAATGACATGCTGCGTTGTGTTATCTAGGAACTCTTCAATCCATTCACACAATTGGTCTGATGGTCCATATGCTCTTACTTTGTTCATTAAACGACTTTGGGGAACTGTATCAAACGCCTTGCGGAAGTCAAGAAACACGGCATCTACCTGGGAACCCGTGTCTATGGCCATGGGAGTCTCTTGGACGAATAGCGCGACGTGGGTTTCACACCATCGTCTTTTTCGAAAACCATGCTGATTCCTAGAGAGTAGATTTCTAGTCTCCAGAAAAGTCTTTACACTCGAACTAATACGTGTTCCAAAATTCGCTGTGCTAATTACTGCTGTGGTTCTCTTCTTGCTACCTCCAATGGTCTTTCGCTGCAGCACGGGACTCCAGGGCCAGGTTTTCTAGAGGTTTTCCTCTTTCTTGTAGTACATATTTACACGTTTGTAAGTTTCTTGGGGTTCCCTGAACAAGCAGGCGCGATAGTTCTCCTCCACAGCGTATTGGCGAATTTTAGTACTTGATCGGTCTCACACAGCGCGTGCTCCACCACGGCCGATTTATCCACTCGTCCCATCCTGAAATATAACTTTTGTTCGGCGATCCAGGTTTTGATCGACTGTCCAGTCATTCCTACGTGGAATTTCCCACATGTACACGGTATGTGGTACGTTTTCGGCGTCATAAGTGTGTCCCTTTTAGCTTTTGCCGATATATGACGTTTTTTGATCTTCTTGGTTGGTCTGTAAATAGCCTTTACGCCATGCTTGCACAATACAGATTACGGGAGATTCTGCCCAACAACCTGGGAATGTATGGCATAAAGACCTTACCTGACATTTCTTCTTGACTGTTAGTTTTCGTGATACGTCTCAGGCAACTGCACACGGGATGAACCACGGCGGTAATGACCAGAGAAAACATCTCAGACGTTGCAGCGACAAGTACACATACAATCTCCATCTGTGAGCTCGAATGATGTCGGCCATCAGCAATGGAGGGAAATCCTGCAACAATTCCAGCCACTCGATCTGGCGAAATGTCACGACAATCATTAAACATCGGCCGAAGAACCCGAAACAGAAAATTTGCTTTCTATTAGTGGGAACCTGAAATACCCGATGGAAATATTGGAACACAGTTCCCGAGGCTGACTTGCCGAAAGGTCTGAATGTTCAACTACTTTTGTTGGGGGAATTTGGAGCTCGGGAAATCGAGAGGTCAGCTGACAGAGTATGTCGGGTGCTGGAGGTAAGTTTTGTGCCCTCCTAGGTGGAGGCAGTATTGCGGAATGTTTTTCGGGCGTAGATAATCACCGACGCTCAGCGATCAATGAAGTCGTTCTCCCCTTGCGCAATGTGTCATAAGAGTTGGCAAATGCATTCCCGAGTGGGTATGTGCGAAACGGTTCAGTCATTTGCCTGTTTTCGAGGAGGGGTTCCTGTTTATTGGCGCACGCGTACTCTGTTCGAAGATGCAGTATAGCAGAGCTTGGAGCCACTAACAAGCTGAGGGTGTTGTTCAACGAAGGAGGCGGGCTTGACGAAGTTAATTAGTAGAAATTCTATTCCCGTTTGCTTCAAAGGATGTTTGAAGTGTGTGATCTTCTTCTTTTCGACTTTAGGCTTTCTTTATGAAGGAGAGTATTGGCGACAGACACCGAAAAACCGTTTGAGACGGTGTTTTAGTTCCTTGTGCTCCACGTTCTGCAAGTCGGTGGTCGGATCCGATAGTCTTTTGAGAATAGTTGGCTTGCTACAGGGCACTGGTGACTGGTATTTGTATGGTGACAATTTCACCCACGAAACTAGCTCACAAACAAAAGCTAGACGAAGCAAACATGAGCGTAAGCAGCACAATGACAGAAGTGTTCATGGACTTTGAAAGCAAAATTTCATCAAGCGATTTGTTTGTTTGTTTTGTTTTAGGATGCAAAAACCGACTGGGATGATACGCGCCCAAGTCAAAACTATAGACACAAATACATAGAAGAGGGAAACGACTATATGTCAGTCCCAATGGACAATAGGAGACAGCGAAAAAAGGCACGTGAAAAAAGGGCTAAAAAAACAACATACAAAAATGGAGGTCCAAAACTAAAAATTAAATGGCCCTCGCCATATTGCTTCGTCGGATAAAAAGTAAAACGCGGTCGACCGCCCGCGCGTCATTCGGTAAAACGGCTGATATATCAGATGGCAAAACCAAGCCGGAACGTAAATTGGTCAAAAATAGGGCATTCCAACAGGAAGTGGCGGACAGTTAAAATTTGGGCGCAATGCGTACAAAGTGGTGGAGCAGCGCCACTGAGCAAATGACGACGGCTAAAAAGGCAGTTCCCAGTACGAAACAGTATGATGTTTTGGTCTTACGTAAAATCAGTAAGCGGTTCAAATCATGTATTCATTCACTTATGGACCATATTGTCACCACAACGGAAGATAGCAAAGAGAAAGCCGAAATCTGCATTCGGTCTTCCGAAATCGTTTCACCGCGGAATATCGTAATAAGAAAAAAAAATTCCTCTACTAAAATCAACATGCATACTGCAAACAAACATCTTGCGAAACCGGGCTCGCTTTGTTCCTCCATGAGATCCATAACGTTGTTGAAAACGAAGCTCACGTCGATGCCGTGTTCCTTGACTTCAGGAAGGCATTTGAGACCGTCCCGCAGTGCCGTTTAGTGAAAAAATATTGGTTTTTGGAGAATCGGACCAGATTTGCGACTGGATACAAGGCTCCCTTACATATAGAACTCAACACGTTGCTCTTAATGGAACAAAATCGAGAGAGGTAAAAATAACTTCTGGAGTTGTACAAGGAAGCCTGATAGGACAGTTCCTGTTTACAACGTATATAAATGATTTAGTAGAAAGCGTCGTATGCTCTTTAACGCTGTTCGCAGATGTTGTCTGTAACAAACTAGCAATGTCCGAACGCAATGTAGAGTTCAGAATGACCAGCAGAAGGTGCAAGCCCTGGTTGTTGACCCTGAACGTAAATAAATGTAACATTGAAAAGAAAGTCTCTGCTCTTTTAACTACACTATAGATGAGAAACTGCTGGAAACAGTATCTACCGCGAAATACCTACCAGTAACTATCCAGAGCGACCGTACGTGAAATGACCATATGAAAGAAATAGTAGGAAACGTAGACGCCAGACTCAGACTCACGGGACAAATCTTAAGGAAATGTAACTCGCCCATGAAGGAAATTGCTTATGTGGTGCTTGGTCGACCGATTTTGGAGTACTGTTTATGAATATGGGATCCTAGCCAGATAAGACTCATGGAAGAGAGAGAGAGAGAGAGAGAGAGAGAGAAGATCCAATGAAGAACGGCGCGTTTCGTCACGAGATCGTGGAGTTGGCGCGAGAGCATTGCTGAAATGATCAACAAACACCACTGGCAGACAGTACAAGAGAGGTGTTGTGGGAGGTTTACTACTGAAATTTCGAGAGAGCACTTTCCGGGGAGAGACAACATATTACTTCATTCCAGACACACTCCTTTAACCACCACGACGAGAAAATTCGAGAAATTAGAGCCGATACAGAGGGTTACCGACAATCATACTTCCCACTCACCATTCCCGTGTTAACAGGATAGTTGGATCAATTAGTGATAGTAGAAGTACACTCGGCCACACATCAAAGTGGCTTGCGGAGTATAATGTAGATGCAGATGTGTCGCAGTCCAAAGCGAGGCTGGCGGCCGTTATGTAGGATGACTTTGTAAGTGTGGTGGTGTTATGGAATGAGGTGCCCTTTCCCTGTAACAAGGAAACTCGAAATTTGAGGTAAGTGCAAATGGTTCAAATGGCTCTCAGCACTATGCGACTTAACTTCTGAAGTCATCAGTCGCCTAGAACTTAGAACTAATTAAACCTAACTAACTTAAGGACATCACACACATCCATGCCCGAGGCAGGATTCGAACCTGCGACCGTAGCGGTCGCTCGGTTCCAGACTGTAGCGCCTGGAACCGCACGGCCACTCCGGCCGGCATTTGAGGTAAGTACTATTGGACCAAACTGCTGAGGTCATCGGTCCTTAGGCTTACACACTACTTAATCTAACTTAAACTGACTTACGCTAAGGACAACACATACATACCCATGCCCGAGGGAGGACTCGAACCTCCGACGGCCTCCAGTATGATATGCACATCTGTTGTGCAGTACGTAGATTAGATTATCCACCATAGGTTTCAGTAATCACAAAGAACTGCCCTCTGGGGATCAGAAATGGTCTACAGTGGCGCCCAGTGCATATATCGAGTCGATGGGGAGAGTGGCAGCTATATGCTTTTGTACGAAGCTACTTTCTCTCCTCCAGTGTATACTATGAATGTTCAAAGGATTATTAGACTCGTGACCGATTTGAATGTTCGTTGTCTATGTTGTCGTCTATGGGGCGGTCACACACCTGTCGCATCACACGATAAATGTTTTTGTTATCATCTTAATCAATATATATTATAAACGTAAGAGTACAGTGTGCGAGCTGCTAAAATTCAGGAACGAGTCCCGGTATGATCAAGGGTGTGGTAGCTCTGTCTCCCATCCATGATGAAGGTTTCCGTTTTTGCCGAGGGGCTTGATTTTGAAAATATATGGTATGCGAAGTTTCGCTCTCTTGAACATTCCACAACATTTGAGAGTATGCGGAAACATTCCAGAGTATTCGAGAGCATTCCACAACGATCCCGAATATTCCGGAGCATTCCGCAATGAACCGGGATGTTCTGGAGGGTTCGCGAATAGTCTGGAACATTTGGGAATATTCCAGAATGTTCGGGAACGTACTGGACTATCTCAGATAATTCTGGAACAGTCCAGGACACTCTCGAATGTCGTGAAATGATTTGGAACATTGTGGATCATTCGAAGCCTTTTCTGGTATATTCAGAAATTCGCCACTGGTGGGGTTACCCATTGCTACGGGTATATAAAGCAAGACCCGTCGTGGGAACGAACGTCAATTTCTCATCAGTGACCAAGGGAGGAACCGAAAAAGTAAAGCAGTGAGTGAATAAAAACAAAACAGTGGAGTGTGAGTAGTCAAAATGATACAGTGACTGAATATAAACCGAAAATAAACTGCTGAAAGTGTGCAAAGTGTTTTTAGTGTATTTGTTAATAAAAGGTTGATTTGATTTATATTTTAGACAATGGCCAAACGTAAAAGAGAAGGATATCGTGGAAGTTCTGAAGCAAAACGGCGGAAACAAAAAGGACGGCGGAAAAACGAAACAGATGAAGAGCAAGAACCACGTTTTATGTTCCCAACGAACGAGAATGAACACCTTGAGAAGCAGAGAAACCGAAGAACAACGAAATGAATGGACGGAAGAATCAAGAATTGCGACAAAATCTTATAATAAACATCCACGAACTCGTGTCAGCCATGAAAATATCACCCCGTGAGTAGCGTGGACAAGTAAACAGTACAACCTAACAAATGAAGCATTCCACTACGACCTGGCGAAAGAATGTAAGAAATACAAACACATCGGTGTCGGAGAAATTGATAATACCTGCCAATTTTGCAACGCGAAAAAATTCAGTAGAGAAACACCAGCCAGGATTCTGTTGCATGAACGGAAGAATCTGATTACCACCATTGGAAGCACCACTACAGGAATTTTTCATTACATGACTGGGGAAACTCCAGAATCAAAATAATTTCTTCAAAACACTAAAAGCCTACAACGCCTGCTTTCTAATGACTTATTTCGGTATCACTTCGATAAACACTGGCAGAGATGAAGTAGATTATGTTTCTTCCATACAACGACAAATCTATCACAACATGGGATCATTACTGCCACTAACAAATGAAGATCAAAGATTTCTGCAAGTACATTTCATCGGACAGGAAGAAACAAAAATTGATCAGTGATGCACAGATATCAGTGGATTGAGACGAGAAGTAGTCGGAGATGTACACAGGATCTTACACAAATACAATCAACTTATTCACATATTCGAAAGAGTAAAAAACCGAATCCTTTCTGATTGCTATAAAGTTATAATTTGAGCCATCAAAAGACCACTTGGAGAAGAAGAACGTTGATTTAATGCACTTCAAATGGACGAAGCCGCCATCTTTAGTGAGGACAATCAAAACACAAGCCGTGACATAATTGTTTATTCCAACACTTCCTGTTGGATATGAATGCAAACGAAGAGGCGGAACGAATGCTTTATGTAAAACTGAATCAGAAGAAACTATGCACGGAAGAATACAATCACTCCCAATAACGGAAACACTGACGGCATTGGAACAATGGTAATCTTACCCTCATTATTCTTAGGAAGTCCGAGAGAAATGCACGAATACACTTACGATGCCATAACCTAGATAAGAAAATATTGGCGACCTGGCCAGAAATTAAAGAACAAGTAAGAATCGGACAAGCCCCAGTGCATCGAAACTACGTAACAGACAGAGTTTTCCGACAAAAACAAATTACATTTATTGAATCATCACAAAGTACCACAACCCTGGAACCGTTAGATGCTGGTTGTACACAATCGAATGGCAAAAACTAGAACTTCCTCACTCAGTCGACAGAATTCAGTCCATAGATATCGACAAAATCATCCAAGCTGAATTTCCTAATCCATAAGATGACCCGGAACTGTGCGGCATAGTAGTGAAAATTATGATTCACCGTCAATGCGAGCCATTACACCCCAGTTCGCCATGTATGAGTGATGGAAAATGAACAGAAAAAAGTACCCAAACCATACTTGGACGGCACACAAAGAGGAGTTGACGGCTATCCCAAATACAGAAGACGATCAGCCAGAAACAATGGCTTCACATACGAATGCGAGGCAGCGACGAACTGGAAGTAGATAATCAATGGGTAGTACCATATAACACACTACTTTCCAAAATGTCCAAGCACACATAAACGTACAATACTGCAGTTCAGTGAAATTCATCAAATATATCTGTAAGTATGCGAATAAAGTCAGTGACATGTCAGTATTTCAAATAGCCAAAGACAGTAAATCAAATCAAATCAAAGCGAACAACAAAAAAGGAACGGCGTGACTCTTGTACCAAATGGTGAGATACATCAATAGTAATGAAGCAGCGTGGTGGATTTTCGGTTTTCCCATACACGAACGCAAACCACCTGTGCAACATCTACAGTTCATTTGGAGAACAGACAGGGAGTTTATTTCACAAAAGACAGCGCCAGAAAAACTGCAATCGAACCATCTCTGAACACAACATTAACTGCTTTTCATACAACTGTGCCAAACTGATCCATTCGCGAAAACACCACTATATTTCAACGTACGTACCTATTGTACGAAGAAAAATCTTTCAACGACTAAAACAAGGAATTCCAGTATAAGAACATTCAGGAATCATGAAAACCGCGCACTAGGTTGAGTAATACACCGTACATCCGAGTAACTCCGGATGTATCTATCTCCGGAGGTTGAAACACGAACAACAAATTTCACAGACCTCAAGACTGTTGACGGCTGCCTTTGACAGACGTACAGAGAAGCGTGCCACCGCTTAGGACTACCGTAAAACGACAACCACTGGGAATTAACACTACCAGAGGCTTCATTCACAGCTTCAGCGGAACAAATTACTTTTCCGCCATAACTCTGACAACACGTAACCCCTCGAATCGAAAACATCTGTCGATTCTTTTAGTGATAGTATGAGTGACGATATTCTGTACGAAATTCGATTAGCTTATCCCTTAACTGCCTGTCGAATTCAACGACGACATCTTCAATGAAACACTCATTCCCCTAGAGCAGTCGACCCCCAGGGGTCCGCGAGCTATGCCAGAGGGGTCCGCAAGATGCTATTAGAATAAAAAATATATTAAATATATTTCGTATGATACACAATTGTTGTTTTTTTAAGGAGTCTCTTATACTAAACACCCAGATTTGAAGACAGAGATTTTGAGCAAAAATAAAAAATTTAACAATAACAACGATGGCTAAATTGGAAAAGTTTTAAGCACAATATTTTTTCAATAATGAATATGTCAATTTTTCTATGTACCAAAAATAGAAAACGTATAAAAAGACTCTTAATTTGGCTTCTTTAGGTACTTGTTACTGTGATATGACAAGGTACCAATCGTGCTCGATGTGGGGGTCCTCGAGAAACTTTTGTTGGGAACCCCTGCACTGGAGGATAGATGTTTAATAATACACAACAAGACCTTAGTACAACTTGGGATGCAAGCACCACGAAAAGATGCTATCAGTGTGCTAAACTTGGAAATTACGAGGGTGAGTCAAATGAAAACCTTAAATTTGTAATAACAAATCGAAATTTCTCGCCATTATCCTGTAAGTTGGTAAGCGTGCTACAAACAGCGTGCAGAATGGCCTGTAGGTAGCAGCATAGTGCAGATGCACACATAGCGTCGCAGTATCAGTATAAAGATGGTCGCCCCACTTGCGACTTGCACCAGCGAAAAACAGCGTTCTGTCATTCGGTTTTCGCGTAGTGAAGGTGTGAAACCTATTGAAATACATAGACGAATGAAGGTTCAGTACGTCATGCATGTTTGTCACAGCAGCAAGTCTACGAATGGAGTAGGAAGTTCGCAAAAGGTGTGACTTCAGTGGAAGTTGCTCCTCGTCCAGGTCAGGCACAACGAGTTGTGATTCCACAGAACATTTCAGCAGTTGAAGCCACAGTGAAGGAAAACCGCCAAGCGTCACTGAATGACATTGCAGCATGTTTACAGATTAGTCATAGGTCAGCACACCACATTGTGCATGACGTGCTCCAGTTTCACAAAGTGTCTGCAAGATGGGTGCCACGGCAGCTGACTCATGAAATGAGAGAACAACGTGTTGATGCTTGTGAAGAAGTTCCTCGCGCTTTAAACAAGAAGGTGATGGCTTCCTTGTAAGAATCGTTAGTGGGGACGAAACCCGGGTTCATTTCCACCAACCGGAAACGAAGAGAGCGAGCAAGGAATGGCGCCATTCCCCATCACCAAAACCAAAGAAGTTTCGAACAGAACCATCAACAGGGAGGTTATGCTGACTCTTTTGGGACGAAAAAGGCGTCATTTTGGAGCATTACGTGCCTAGAGGGACCACTGTCACCAGTGCATCATACACAGAACTCCTAAAAAATCATCTGCGGCCTGCAATCAAATCAAAAGCGACGTGGATTGCTGTCAGCAAGGCTCCACACTGCTCGTACAACAGTTGCAACAATCACAGACCTGCATTTTGAGTGTCTTCCTCATCCACCATACTCACCAGACCTTGCCCCAAGTGATTTCTATATGTTTGGACCACTCAAAGATGGAATGGGAGGATAGAAGTTCCGTTCTGTTGAAGAGGTACGCCACACGGTGCATGAGTGGTTGCACGGACTACGAAAAGGATTTTTTCCTAAAGGAATTTATGCACTCTGCAAGCGCTGGAGGACTTGGATTGAACGTGGGGGAGATTAGGTTGAAAAGTGATCCAGCTTTGTACCTTTTCTGCGCAAAAAATAATATTTTTAAAAAATTTAATGTTTTCATTTGACTCACGAGTATTCATTGGACAAATATATTATACTACAACAGACATGTGATTACATTTGACGCAATTTGGGTGCATAGATCCTGAGAAATTTATTAATAATTATAAAACAAAGTAATGTCTCCAGTTGCAGTTACATTCTCAGCAAGTACACCAAGTCCTTTAATCCATACGTGTATTTTTTCATCATTACTAACTGTGGTGTCACCGCCAGACACCACACTTGCTAGGTGGTAGCCTTTAAATCGGCCGCGGTCCGTTAGTATACGTTGGACCCGCGGGTCGCCACTACCAGTGATTGCAGACCAAGCGCCGCCACACGACAGGTCTAGAGACACTTCCCAGCACTCGCCCCAGGTGTACAACCGACTTTTCTAGCGATGGTTCACCGACAAAATACGCTCTCATATGCCGAGACGCTAGTTAGCATAGCCTTCAGCTACGTCATTTGCTACAACCTAGCAAGGCGCCATGTTCAGTTACTATTGATATTGTAAATAATGTACAGACAAGAGCTACGTTCAACATTAATGGATTAAAGTTAAGTATTCCACCAGCTACATCCTTTTTTTTTCTAGTCTAAATTCCTTGTCCTGTTCCAGACCTCACGCCAGCCTGCGTGAGCTAAAACGCGTGCCTTTCGGCTTCCTCCATTCATACGGGTTGACTCTCCTGCCAATCCACAACACTAACTTTTCTACAAGAGCGGGTATACAGAGTAAAAGGCATATAACTATAAACATAACTAGGTCTACTTTGGGTCTTCGGGTCGATTCCAAAATGTCATGTCTAGTAAACGACGACATCTCGGTGGGCAAAAGGTAGCGAAGCATTCTCACAGCGAATAATAGCGTGTAAACCACCCGCTGCCAGCGGCCGTAATAACGGCCTTGATACGCCTGGGCATTGAGTCAAACAGAGCTTGGATGGTGTGTGCAGGTACAGCTGCGCATGCAGCTTCAACACGATACCACAGTTCATCAAGAGTAGTGACTGGCGTATTGTGACGAGCCAGATGCTCGGCCACCATTGACCAGACGTTTTCATTTGATGAATGATCTGGAGAATTTGCTGGCCAGGGCAGCAGTCGAACATTTTCTGTATCCAGAAAGGACAGTATAGGACCTGCAACATGCGGTCGTGCGTTATCCTGCTGAAATGTAGGGTTTCGCTGGGATCGAATGAAGGATAGAGCCACGGGTCGTAACACATCTAAAATGTAACGTTCACTGTTCAAAGTGCCGTCAATGCGAACAAGAGGTGACCGAGACGTGTAACCAATGGCACCCCATACCCTCAGGCCGGGTGAAACGCCACTATGGCGATGACGAATACACGCTTCCAATGTGCGTTCACCGTGATGTCGCCAAACACGGATGAGACCATCATGATGCTGTAAACAGAACCTGGATTCATCCGAAAAAATGACGTTTTGCCATTCGTGCACCCAGGTTCGTCGTTGAGTAAACCATCGCAGGCGTTCCTGTCTGTGATGCAGCGTCAAGGGTAACCGCAGCCATGGTCTCCGAGCTGATAGTCCATGCTGCTGGAAACGTCGTCGAACTGTTCATGCAGATGTTTGTTGTCTTGCAAACGTCCCTATTTGTTGACTCAGGGATCTAGACGTGGTTGCACGATCCGTTACAGCCATGCGGATGTCTGTCATCTCGACTGCTAGTGATACGAGGCCGTTGAGATCCAGCACGGCGTTCCGTATCAGCCTCCTGAACCTACCGATTCCATATTCTGCTAACAGTCATTGGTTCTCGACCAACGCGAGCAGCAATGTCGCGATACGATAAACCGCAATCGCGATAGGCTACAATCCGACCTCTATCAAAGTCGGAAACGTGATGGTACGCATTTCTCCTTATTACACGAGGCATCACAATTGCGTTTCACCAGGCAACGCCGGACAAGTGCTGTTTGTGTATGAGAAATGGGTTGGAAACTTTCATTATGTCAGCACGTTGTAGGTGTCGCCACCGGCGCCAACCTTGTGTGAATGCTCTGAAAAGCTAATCATTCGCATATCACAGCATCTTCTTCCTGTTGGTTAAATTTTGCGGCTGTAGCACGTCATCTTCGTGGTGTAGCATTTTTAATGGCCAGTAATGTAATAAATCTGTTGCTGTCGGAAATACGTGCTAAACAACACATCGCACTTGCACTGGCATTATCCGGCATTGTAGTCACACTTGTGGAAGGAGGACGAACTGCCCATTCCGCCCTACAACTACCGGTGAATACAGCCGAAGAAGAATTAAAAAATGGTTCAAATGGCTCTGAGCACTATTGGGCTTAACTTCTGAGGTCATCAGTCCCCTAGACTTAGATCTACTTAAACCTAAGTAACCTAAGGACATCACACACATCCATGCCCGAGGCAGGATTCGAACCTGCGACCGTAGCAGCCGCATGGTTCCGGACTGAAGTGCCTAGAACCGCTCGGCCACAGTGGCTCGCTGAAGAACAATTCCCGGTATGTAAAATCTCAAGAGCATCTGGACGGGGTGAACCTCTAAAGCTAAAAGTTATGTTCTGGAACGAATACAGTAAGGCGCATAAAAATTATTCGAAGCCATCGACAGAACATTACAAGACTTCCGAGGAAACTCTGAAGTGATGTGAAGCTCTACTCATACCTCAGGAGAATTTTGACAAACAAGTCAGTTATCCTCACGTCAACACCAGCAGACTAGATCAATAAATGCTTAAAAAGTTCCGTCTCTGGCCACACATACGAATACTGCGACTAACAAAAACACGACAGTTGAACTATCGAAAGACGAAACAACAGAATATTTTGCTCAGCAACTTTTACAAATAGGCGAAAACACATGTCCTACAGACCAGGTGAATGGCCTCATTAAAGTGAACAGTGATTTCAACTTTAATGTTCGAAAGTAAATTTCCGGGTCAGGAGAGGATATACAAATTGATCCACACGATGGTAAACGTTGAAGAAAATGTGAACTTTCCTACAGAATTTCTAAATTCTTTGTAAGTACCAGGAATGCCATTACACTCCCTTCGACTTAAAATTGGATCTCCGATCATACTACTGAGCAATCTCAACTCACCAAAAATATGTAATAAAACAAAGATGATCGTTAAACAGCTATCGAATATCCCACCATCGGAGCCGAACTTAGGACGGGAAAGTACAAAGGACACACACTATTTGTTCCCAGAATACCTCTGATCTCTACTGAAATGCCAGTCCAATTTGAAAGGCTACAATTTCCACTCAAATCAGCCTACAGTTTTACAGTTAATTTTGGAAATTTGTGGTAAGTTCCTATGGGACCAAACTGCTGAGGTTCATCGATCCCTAGGCTTACACACTACTTAATTTAACTTAAACTAACTTACGTTAAGGGCAACAGACACACCGATGTCCGAGGGAAGACTCGAACTTCCGACGGCGAGGAGGGGGGAGGGGCGAACCGTGACAACGCACCGCAGACCACGCGGCTTTACAATTAACAAAGCCCAAGGGAAAACTTTAAAATATTGCGGCGTCACCCCCAAAGACTCCTGTTTCTCTCGCGTTCAACTATACGTAGCTTGCTCTCGATTTTGAAATTCGAAAAAATTGTACATATATACCCCAGATAACAAAATGAAAATCGTTGTTTATAGACTAGTATTGTAAATAATTGGAATAAGTTTTCAATAAAAAATTTTCACTTCTTGTACTTTAAAGTTTATTCTTTTACTTCAATTATCACATAATCACTTATCAACACCCCGAGCAAACCTGGATACCATAGCTAGTAAGTAATAATTAAGGGCAGGAGTGCAATCAGTGGTGAAAATGAACATACTGTAAAGACTAGCTGGTTTACATTTAAGAATAAAATGTTTATGGTATTTTCAAGCTGGTGAACTAATACGAGGTGAGATGGTCCATCGCATCTACGAAAACTGCTTATGGCAGTACATCAAGACGCTTCCGGTATTAAAATTCTTGTGACAAACTCTCGAAAAATTTTCCATGTCCTGCTTTTCTGCTGAAACGTTTAAGTATTCCAGCTAACTAACGTGAAAATTGTTTAAGTGCAGTGCTTGTGCTCAGAAGTTAGTTCAGCATTAACTATTGACACTTTTCTAAGTTTTGCACGACACTTGCGCTAAATTTCACATGTTCACGTAACTTTTGCCGTAAAAATTTTTACGTTCTAAATAACGTCTGTGCGAGATTTTTTTACAAGTCCACGAAATGTCCACCGACAATTTCCAATCACCTAATTATTGCCACCGACACGCTGCTCATAAACCCATTCGTCCGTGCTTTGCCATGTCTCAGAGCGAACTGTTCCTGAGCCAAGATGGAAGCTGTCCTTATAGAGTCTCGATCCGTAGTCGTGGAAATTCGCAAATATAATATTTAATTTACAACTGCCTTTTTATATTACTCATCATTACGAAATAGGGTTTCACCAGCTTTCCCATCGCGTCTTTAGATTTCACTTGGATTGTCAGTTTCTGAGTTATTTACATTTTTATCAGTGACATTTGCTAGTAGTAACTGTCAAACACAACGAGATTTCCATGATTATAGATAGCTAGCGTAGTCTAGTTATTCTTACTGGCGTCACAATTACTGAACTACAACGCATTTTACGCAAAATTACGTCTGTAATTCTCGGAATGACCGTTGTGGTTTTGTAATACAAAATATACTACACTGACAAAAATTCTAGAACTTTATTTATAACTATGAAGTCTTGGCATTTAGTCGCCTCTGTATGAAACGTCTCGACAAGGACTGATTTCACTTATCTTCTTTTCGCGGTCGTTATAAGGGATGTATGTTGATGTCAGCCGAATCGTTCTGCAGTCTGTCGCAAATGCTCTTACTCTAAACTTTCTCTACAGTCTTTCGCGAAAGGAACGTTTTCTCCCTTCCACGTATTCCCATTTGAGTTCACAGATAATTCTTCCGTAATATTCGCTTCTTCATAGAATCTACGTGTAACTATTATAAGTGCAAGCATATGAACTGCTTCGATGTGTTTAATCCGACCTGGTGTGAATCCCAAACTCTCGATCAGACAGACCCGAAATCAATGAACACAGCAAAAACGGAGCAAAAGTTTCATATACACCACAATCGTTTCGTTACCACTAAAAATGAAAATAAAATGGCCAAGTAGAAAACATTGACGCTACTATTTAGGTATCTTCATACATCACTGGCAGCGTTGCAACGATTTCCAGGGATACACCAGATGAAAATCCAGCGACAATAATTAATCTCTAAACTAATGAACGAGTTATCTGTGAAAAGGAAATTACTATATCCGTGCCATGGATAGTAATGGCAGTTGGAAAGCATATCACTTTTCGCCGATGCTGCAGCCTGTACTACAAAACTGGCCCACTTACCTCACCAACAACGAGACGATCGACGTTTGCAGTTGTAGTCGAGTCGGCGGTGTAACATTGCTGACATATGCGGTCAGTTGGGTACCGCTGTTTCGATCGCCTGCCTCGTCCAGCCACGTAACGCAGTTTTGTTAACGTCTCTGCGGAAACGCTTCATTGTTGCCTGAATAGGTCAGGTGAGCACTACACGCCGGAAGCGGCTACAAGGGTAGCGGAGTACGTGTGAAGTGAACATGTGGGTTTTTTAGGTTAGAGAATTCCCTCCCTAGGCCCGACAAGACGCCTCCTGAGACGCGGCAAGGTAGGAGTAGGCAAAATGCAACAGGGAATAACAATATTAATGTGGTAATAGTAAACTGCAGGAGCGTCTATAGAAAGGTCCCAGAACTGCTCTCACTAATAAACGGTCACAACGCCCATATAGTACTAGGGACAGAACGTTGGCTGAAACCAGACGTAAACAGTAATGAAATCCTGAACTCCGATTAGAATGTATACCGCAGAGACAGGCTGGACAGTGAAGGGGGAGGCGTGTTTATAGCGATAAGAAGTGCAATAGTATCGAAGGAAATTGACGGAGATCCGAAATGTGAAATAATTTGGGTGAAGGTCACGGTTAAAGCAGGCTCAGATATGGTAATTGGATGTCTCTATAAGCCACCTGGTTCAGCAGCTGTTGTGGTTGAGCACCTGAAGGATAATTTGGAAAATATTTCGAGTAGATTTCCCCACCATGTTATAGTTCTGGGTGGAGATTTTAATTTTCCGGGTATAGACTGGGACTCAAACGTTCATAACGGGTGGCAGGAACAAAGAATCCAGTAAAATTTTTTCAAGTGCTTTATCTGAAAACTACCTTGAGCAGTTAAACAGAGAACCGACTCGTGGCGATAACATATTAGACCTTCTGGTGACAAACAGACCCGAACTATTTGAAACAGTTAACGCAGAACAGGGAATCAGCGATCATAAAGCGGTTACTGCATCGATGATTTCAGCCGTAAATAGAAATATTAAAAAAGGTAGGAAGATTTTTCTGTTTAGCAAAAGTGACAAAAAGCAGATTACAGAGTACCTGACGGCTCAACACAAAAGTCTTGTCTCAAGTACAGATAGTGTTGAGGATCAGTGGACAAAGTTCAAAACCATCGTACAATATGCGTTAGATGAGTATGTGCAAAGCAAGATCGTAAGAGATGGAAAAGAGCCACCGTGGTACAACAACCGAGTTAGGAAACTGCTGCGGAAGCAAAGGGAACTTCGCAGCAAACATAAACAGAGCCAAAGCCTTGCAGACAAACAAAAATTACGCGAAGCGAAATGTAGTGTGAGGAGGGCTATGCGAGAGGCGTTCAATGAATTCGAAAGTAAAGTTCTATGTACTGACTTGGCAAAAAATCCTAAGAAATTTTGGTCTTATGTCAAAGCGGTAGGTGGAGCAAAACAAAATGTACAGACACTCTGTGACCAAAATGGTACTGAAACAGAGGATGACAGACTAAAGGCCGAAATACTAAATGTCTTTTTCCAAAGCTGTTTCACAGAGGAAGACTGCACTGTAGTTCTTTCTCTAGATTGTCGCACAGATGACAAAAAGGTAGATATCGAAATAGACGAAAGAGGGATAGAGAAACAATTAAAATCGCTCAAAAGAGGGAAGGTCGCTGGATGGGATACCAGTTCGATTTTACACAGGGTACGCGAAGGAACTTGCCCCCTTCTTGCAGCGGTGTACCGTAGGTCTCTAGAAGAGCGTAGCATTCCAAAGAATTGGAAAAGGGCACAGGTCATCCCCGTTTTCAAGAAGGGACGTCGAGCAGATGTGCAGAGCTATAGACCCATACCTCTAACGTCGATCAGTTGTAGAAATTTGGAACACGTATTATGTTCGAGTATAATGACTTTTCTGGAGACTAGAAATCTACTCTGTAGGAATCAGCATGGGTTTCGAAAAAGACGGTCGTGTGAAACCCAGCTCGCGCTATTCGTCCACGAGACTCAGAGGGCCATAGACACGGGTTCACAGATAGATGCCGTGTTTCTCGACTTCCGCAAGGCGTTCTATACAGTTTCCCACAGTCGTTTAATGAACAAAGTAAGAGCATATGGACTATCAGACCAATTGTGTGATTGGATTGAAGAGTTCTTAGATAACAGAACGCAGCATGTCATTCTCAATGGAGAGAAGTCTTCCGAAGTAAGAGTGATTTCATGTGTGCCGCAGGGGAGTGTCATAGGACCGTTGCTATTCACAATATACATAAGTGACCTTATGGATGGCATCGGAAGTTCACTGAGGCTTTTTGCAAAAGATGCTGTGGTGTATCGAGAGGTTGTAACAATGGAAAATTGTACTGAAATGCAGGAGGATCTGCAGCGAATTGACGCATGGTGCAGGGAATGGCAATTGAATCTCAATGTAGACAAGTGTAATGTGCTGCGAATACATAGAAAGATAGTTCCCTTATCATTTAGCTACAAAATAGCAGCTCAGCAACTGGAAGCAGTTAATTCCATAAATTATCTGGGAGTAGCCATTAGGAGTGATTTAAAATGGAATGATCATATAAAGTTGATCGTCGGTAAAGCAGATGCCATACTGAGATTCATTGGAAGAATCCTAAGGAAATGCAGTCCGAAAACAAAGGAAGTAGGTTACAGTACGCTTGTTCGCCCACTGCTTGAATACTGCTCAGCAGTGTGGGATCCGTAACAGATAGGGTTGATAGAAGAGATAGAGAAGATCCAACGGAGAGCAGCGCGCTTCTTTACAGGATCATTTAGTAATCGGGAAAGCGTTACGGAGATGATAGATAAACTTCAGTGGAAGACTCTGCAGGAGAGACGCTCAGTAGCTCGGTACGGGCTTTTGTTAAAGTTTCGAGAACATACCTTCACCGAAGAGTCAAGCAGTATATTGGAGCCCACACAGAAGCATACCGACAATCCTTCTTTCCACGAACAATACGAGACTGGAATAGAAGGGAGAACCGATAGAGGTACTCAGGATACCCTCCGCCACATACCGTCAGCACACACCGTTGACTAGAGGGCGTTGCTACTCATGCTGCACTCGCACACAGGACACTTTCGATCCATCATGCCCCTTGCCCCTTTGTCTCCCTTCTCACAAGTACTTTCTTTCATGTCTTCGACTCTGACAACTATAGTCTGTATTCTGTACAAGTTGTAGATAGTCCTTAGCTATCTATAATTTATTCATGCTATATTCGTAATTTCATAACACGCATCCAGTCGCTATTGTGAAAAGCTGTATCTAAATCTACGAGTGTTATAATGTCGATTTACCTCCCTTCAATGTGTCTTCTAAGATAAATCGCTGGGACCATATTAGCTCCGTGTTCCTATATTTCTTCAGAACCCAAAATGATCTTAGCCCAAGTAGGCCTCGACCAGTCTTTCCAGTCTTCTGTCAGAAGTTTCGTGTCAGTGTTTTGCAACCAAGTCTCATTAAACTCACTTCTGCCAGCACCTCAATTTCTTATTGAAATTGGTACCCTCGTCTCAAAATATGTATTTACACTTCGCATACATCTTGCACGCCAGGTGGAATAGTTTTGTCATGTCTCGCGCTCGCAAAGTTCTCAGTAATTTTGAGGGAATGTCATCTACTCCAATGGCCCTGTTTCGGATTAGATCTCTCAGTGCTTTGTCAAGTTCTCATATCTCTCATTATATCTTAATTTACTCACTATTCTGTTTCTTCATTTCCCTGATGTACCCCTCCCATGTATTCCTTCCAGCTTTCCTTTCTTTGCCTGGTACTGATTGCCCTTCTGTCCTTCTGTGTTGTCCAAAAGTCTATTCTGGAGGACGACGGTTCAATCCCGCGTCCGGCCATCCTGATTTAGGTTTTCCGTGATTTCCCTAGATCACTCCAAGCAAATGCCGGGATGGTTCCTTTGAAAGGGCACGGCCGACTTCCTTTCCCATCCTTCCCTAATCCGAGCTTGTGCTCCGTCTCTAATGACCTCGTTGTCGACGGGACGTTAAACACGAATATCCTCCTCCTCCCTCCAAAAGTCTCTTTAATTAACCGTCTTTTTCGTTTACAGTGGATTTTTTTTTTTTTTTTTTTGTACGAATAACTACAGAGATCCCTTGCATCGTTTGACGTTTGCAGAGAAATTCTTTCAACATTCATTTAAAACGACCTCATTTGATATGTTCTGGCTGGGGTGAAATTGCCGTGTCGTGGTTTCCGAATACGAAGGTACGTAAACCACATCCATATTTGTATGTTGATACGAATCTTGAGAAGTCTAAATTTCAGAAAGTTGTAGGTAGTTCACAAAATATAAATGTGATCTTTTGCTCAGTACACGTATGCTAACGTTAAAAAAACCATATTAAAAAGTAGCGTTATACGTGCTTGTACAGCCTTGCATTTCTCCTCTAGCCGTACCAGCTTAGAAGTGAGACATTTCTTATGTGGAGCACTAAGATCTTTTAGTTTGTGAATGTAGGACAAGATAACTTGGAGATCTGAACCCAGTCTAAAGGGGGTCCTTCTTATCTTGACCAGCACAATTGACTTCTTCTCCATAAGCTAAATAAAAATTTTTGATTTTACTGCTGTTTGCCTTCCAGGGGACATTAACTGGAATGGCTGCCTTCCTTGTAACTTCCTTCGTTACGAAGATATGAACAACAGTACGCCTTTTTTAAAGAGCACACTGTATTTTTTATTCTCCTCAAGACCTTCTAAACAACGTAAAACAGTGTGCCATTCACGTAAACGTGATGTTATTAAAAACGTAACCCCAAGCCGGCCTTGACTCTCCTGTAATAGGGCACAGCAGATAACTTTATACGCACTTCTTGGAGGTGACAGTAAATAATGGAAATGCAAGCAAAATGCACACCGTTCATTCAGTGATCTGTCTTTAGTTGAAGGTAGTCTGAGTACAATATACACCAATGAAGAGAATACAGAAATGCTGTTCATGTATGCAGAATTAAAGTTAGGATAACAGTAACTGAAATAATTCTTTCTTACTTACAATGCAGACACGTGACGTACAGTACTGCAGTACTTGTAAACAACGTGTAGCATTTCTACCTTTTCTTCGGAGGTGTGCTTAATACTCACAAAATCCTTAAACTGGAGACAGTTGACCAGACTACCGGTATGCACTACCGTTGTGTTTCCACCTGCTTACTGTCAGCACCGGTAAGGGGTCGAGTTGCGTTACTCCAGGAACCTCCAATATGTGCTGTTACGTTACGGTCATGGTCTACTTTTAATTACTTTCTAATAACTGCATATGTACTTGAAAATGTCCAATGGGGAACCTGCGTAAGATAACGAGTAAACCATAGAGCCACACCACACAAAGAAACAGAACCACCAGAAGCCCTGTGAGTCCGTCTTCGAATGTTACGCTATGGTTTGCATGAATATCCCTGGCGCCAACCAAACTCACGTCAGGTTACAATGATCCTGCAAGGTCCGACACTCAAGTATCAGGGGGTCGAGTTGCGTTAGCCAAGGGGAGTCTGTACACAGGCCAAAAGTATGCGGGAACCCACTTGTAATAAGGAACTGACGACTAGATGCCACGAAAGTCGGACTCGTCAGTATAATAGGAGGCGGAGTTGCTGTGATGTCAGTGAAAAAGCAGTATCAGCAGACTGGACCGGTATAGAGAATTTAGTGACTTAGAACGTGGACTAGACATTGGATGTCATCTGAGCAACAAATACATCTGTTACTTTTCAACGCTCCCACAGCTGCCCAATTCGACTACTGGTTCATGGCTCTGAGCACTATGGTACTCAACATCTGAAGCCATCAGTCCCCAAGAACTTATAACTACTTAAACCTAACTAACCTAAGGACATCATACACACCCATGCACGAGGCAGGATTCGAACCTGTGACCGTAGCGGTCGCACGGTTCCCGACTGAAGCGCCTAGAACCGCTCGGCCACACCGGCTGGCCGACTATTGGCAATGTGATTAGAAATATAAATGTACTGACGATGTGGGCCGTCGAGATTTGCAGAGGGTGGTTGTAAAAAAAATGTAAAAAAAAAGCATGAAGCCAGCGGCAGGAATCACCTTTGATTTCCAAAGTGCTACCAGGCACAATGACGGCTTGGGGGTTAGAGAGAGCGGGGGTATGATGGTGGAGCATCTCTGCGTAAGCCACACATTTCTGTACTCAGAGTTAAGTGATTCCTGAGATGATGTAAAGAGGGATGCTGAAGTACAGTGGGCGACTGGAAAAAGAGTGATTTGATTTGATGAATCACGCCATACCATGTGGTATTTTGACGTAATGGTTTCGGTTTGATGAATGCCTGGAGAGCGTTTCCAGGCATCATCAGCATTGCCAACAGCGAAGTACGTAGGAGGTGGTGCTACGGTTTGGGGGCGTTTGTCGTAATTAGGGTGTGGCACCCTTATTAACTCTAGAAAATGCTAAATGCGGGAAGATATGAACACATTTCATAGCACTGTATACTGCGTACAGTAGAGGATCTGTTCGGGGAAGATGATTATTTGTAGCAGCTTGACCATACACCCTGTCATAACATCACATGTGTGAAGTAATGGTTTGTCGACAGTATATTCGTGAAAACGACTGGCCAGTGCCAAGTCCTGTCTTAAACTGAATGGAACACCTTCGGGATCAATTAGAACTTCGCTCCAGATTCCACCATCCGACATCACTATCTCCTCTGGTTTAGGATCTTCAGGAAGAACAGACTACCATTCTCCAACAGACATTCAGAAACTTCATTAACAGGGTCCCCATGAGAGTTCGCGCCGCCATAAAGGCGAAAGGTAGACACACTCATATTAATGTTCACTAATAGTTGTCCGGATACTTCTGATCAGATGTTGTATGTATCTATCTTATTATGAATCCGATAATATGTTGCACATGAATAACGAAGCATAATGTATTAAATATAAATTGCAAAAATGAAGACAGCTGATTAGGATATGGGAAACGTATCTTATTAAGAAAGACAGGTGAACACCTGAAATTACCTATGAGAACATGGATGACACAATAAAGGGAAAATAAACGATTTTGATTAGTCATCAAGCTACTTCGCTGGGCAGCACTGCAAACGTTGAAGCTGTCTCCAAGGAACGATTACCCTATAAGTGCATTTTCCAATACTACAGCTGTAATATGAACTTTAAGTCAGAAACAAAGTAAAAAGGATCTCGTGTTCAAGTAGTTACTTGGTGTCGACTTGTCACTCAAGACGTATTTCGATTTTCTTTTTAAAGAAAAACTTGATGAGCTATGTGTATTTTCAAACATATCCATAACCACTGTTTGGCGTGTGTGGCACTTTTCGTCTTATACTGAGTGTTTTGAAGTCTTTGCATCAAACCACTAGGAGCGATAGATCGCGTAATGGGGAACAAAGTTTCTTAGAGGCAAAATGTTGGCTGACACTTCGCGAAAATGCTGTACGTTCTTTTATTGGATTCGTCGGCCCTGGGACGAGAAGGTTTCACCATACTGGCAGGGTCTACTGACTAAGAGTGCTGCCTCTGCATACGACCAACACCAGTAAATTAATAGCGTTTCTCGACAATAATACCACAAGAATGTGTGTCTCCAAGCGGAGAAAAGTATTTAAGAGACTCAGTCTAATCCTTTTAAGTAAAGCAGATGACTGGATTACAGGAAACACATACTGCATACGACAGCTTCAGAATGTCTACGCCCTCCCGTCTCTGAGCGGCTAACCAACCATAAAAGACACCCACTGTCGCCGGGAAGCTTCAGTATACATTTTGTATCGAACAAAATTTCTTCCCAGAATGAGATTTTCACTCTACAGTGGAGTGTGCGATGATATGAAACTTCTTGGCAGATTAAAACTGTGTGCCGGACCGAAATCCGAACTTGCCCGCGAAAGGCAAAGGTTCCGAGTTCGAGTCTCGCTCCGGTACACATTTTTAATCTGCCAGGAAGTTTCAGAATCTTTCCTCATGGCGTCATCTATCACCCCCTGGCGTTTCACGCAAAGATTTTGAAACAATCCGTATTTAATACATTTCTAAAATATGATTACCGTAAAAATCCACCATTAGTCACCTGCCCAATTTATGGCAACGATTATTGTTATTTTTAGCATTTGCGCAAAAACTCGATATGGTCAACCGCGGTTAGAAATATGAATGCCGTTAAGATAAACTCTTCAGATATCAGGATAGCTGGACTTTTCCCCCTCCTGGATACAAATGGTAACATTATTAAGAAATAGAAAAGAAAAACTTACAAAGGGTATTCAGGGATGATGGAGAAGGGTAAATATATTAATCTGAGATCAGGGACACTGCTCGAGAAACGACCGAATCGAAAGTTGCAAGCGAATGTCGTTCTGATACCTCTGGCATTGGAGCACATGTACCAGTACGGATGTTGCTAAGATTTTAGGGTAATATGGGGCAAAACAAGAAGGTAATGTCTAGTATGTATAGGCTCTAAGACGCACACCTGAAGAGCTATGATCACGTTTTCACCTCCGATACTGTGAAACGCGGCTCGTCTACTCCACACCCTTTGTTCCTAATTTTTTCGGGAGGTAGTACTGAGCAAAATAATAAAAAAGTCCAGTAAACGTGGGCTCTGAAATTCATACCTCAAGAGCTATGGGTAGTTGAGTAGAAAAGATGAGTTTCGCAGTATTGAAGATGAGTAAGTACCCACAGCTGTTAAGGTATGCAACTTAAAGCCAATGTTTAATACGAAGTGAAACTTGGACGACAAACATTCCAGACAAGTAGAGAACAGTTGCTTTTGAAATGTTGCGCTTCAGAAGAATGTTGACGAGATGATAAGTATGTCGAATAATTAACGATGAGGTAATGTTTCAAACTGGTAAACGTATGGTACTTGACTAAATGACGGGTTCGGTTGATGGGTCACATCCTGAACCATCAATGAACTGTCCGTTTCGTAATGGAGGTGAGTGTGTATAGGGGGTGGGGGGGGGGGGGGGGAGGGCTAACAATTGTAGAGGGAGATCAAGGCTTGAATACAGTAAGCAAGTTTCAAATGCATGTAGCTTGCAATAGTTCGCGTCCCGCGGGGTAGCCGAGCTGTCTAGGGCGCTTTGCACGGTCCGCGCGGCTTCCCCCGTCGGAGGTTCGAGTACTCCCTCGGGCATGGTGTGTGTGTTGTCCTTAGCGTAAGTTAGTTTAAGTTACGTTTAGTAGTATGCAAGCTTAGGGACCGTTGACCTCAGCAGTTTGGTCCCATAAGACCTTACCACAAATTTCCAACCAATAGTTACGCGGAGATGAAGAGACTTGCGCAGGATAGACTGGAATGGAGTCCTTGTATTGAAGAAGGCAGCAGAAGTCATATGCCCAGCTCATTTTCGTTTCAGTTTCCCAATGTACATCTTATATGGTAAGACAAACATGATATCGATTCTGATACGCCATGATTGTAACCTCCATTTCACGCTGCACGGTGGGCTGCAGAGGACAGACTTAGATAGAAATTAATGCCGTCTTATAACGTTCGACAGCAGCTACGGACGGAATTTCACTCTCCACCGCCTCGAATGTTTTGTGGAGCGTTGCTACGGCGCGGCAAGACAGCGTCAACTGAGTTCGATTTTCGTTCCGAAGAACATTATTACCCTGTCGTTACTATTTTAGAACACTTCTCATTACCGAGTGCGGGCTATTCACTCGGAACAGCGCAGAACAATCGTACCCTAACAATAAGGAATGGGAAATCGTTGTCCGCACGTGTTCCACCGCCTTAGGCACTTGAAGAAAAAGACAGAGTGCCGAAGCAGCCGCCGTGAATTGGCCGCTCGGCTTTTGAATACCCGCTCGCACAAGGCGCACATTCTTATCGTATTTTAAACCTGTCCGTGGCGCATTGTTAACGGCTGCTGCGCGCGTGTGGATCCGTGACAGAGGAACGGAGTTGCCCGCCACCTCCGCTTTTGTTGAACGCCCAAGTCGCCGGGCCAGCCCCGGGCGCTCGTTACGGCTGGTGCCACAGCTCACGGCGCGCCTGCCGCCCCCAGGCGGCACCACTGAGTCCCACGTGTGGACCACGCCTCCCTCTGCATTCGTCGCCAGAGCCAGCGGCGACCACGGCAACGTATGTACGTCCCACGCTCCGACGTCGGGCGTCCCCTGCATCCAGATAAGGGTGAGCGTGAAATAGTCGGAGAGATGGAGACAGTGCTCTACACGGGCGGAAATGGAAAGTGTTGTGCTACATCACAAAGCACCAGTCCCGTGTTTATCGAGTTAGTGGGGGTGTAGCGGATATTAAACAATTAAACTTTTATTCCATTCGGAACTTCTGTCCACCATCAGCGTAACTACATGGTGGAATCCCTATACTCTCAAATACATTCTACTGTTCGTTGTGTCGAATACTGAAGTACTTAAATGATGAGACGCGTTCGAAGGCACTTTGTAAATAACTGCGGTAATGAATAAAACAGTAGCAACAAGTTTGTTTGCGTGGCCAGCCGCCGCAGTAATAACAGCTGCGACTTAATTTATTTTTCCCACACGCGTTTCGCCTTTTTCTTGCTTTAAGACATCATCAGTGAGATCTATAACGATACAGTTTTGTTATTTTTTTAGATTATCAAACAGTTCACGTTTCCGGTTTTTTATTTAAAAAGTAATTACTTATGATTTGCTGTGATCTCCGTTTCCTCTCATGTGGTCTGGAGGTCGCACTTAATTACTTTTTTACATAAAAAATCACGACGTGGACTATTTGACAATCTAAAAGTAACAAAACTGTTGACGGGCCCTGGCGAGACGTAAAGCTTTGTGGCGTGCAGTCATCAAGGGTACACGAATGGGCCTTCGGCTCCGAAAACCCATATCGACGATGTTTCGTTGAATGGTTCGCATGCCGGCACTTGTTGATGGCCCAGCTCTGAAATCTTCAGCAATCCTGGAAGGGTTGCACTTCTGGCTCGTTGAACGATTCTCTTGAATCGTCGTTGGTCCCGTTCTTGCAGGATGTTTTCCCGGCCGCAGCGATTTCGGAGATATGGTTTTACCGGATTCCTGATATTCACGGTATACTCGTGTAATGTTCGTACGGGAAAATCCCCACTTCATCGCTACCTCGGAGATGTTGTGTCCCTTCGCGCGTGCGCCGACTGTGACACCACGTTCAAACTCACTTAAATCTTGATAATCTGCCATTGTAGCAGTAGCAACTGCGCCATACACTTGTCGCCTCACATACGCGTTGCCGACCGCAGCGCCGTATTCTGCCTGTTTTCGAATTTCTGTATTTCAATACGCATGCCCATACAAGTTCCTTTGGCGCTTCAGTGTATAATACTCTCTGTTCAGTGCAGCTTTTTTTTAAATTTTAGTATTGATCAACTAAAATGACGTGAAATTCCCTTTCTTTCTCTGCGGTTCCTAACTTGTAGTAGTGAACTTCTCCCCATGTCGTGTTTTCTTCCCTTTTTTCCATGTTGTTTCAGATTTGTCATTTGTTTGGACGTGAAATTCTTATAAACTTAATATTTTATTCTTAAAAGGATTTCCTTTGTTATTTCCGATTCTTTGATGATGTTTTTCCCAGTTGTTCTCCTATCTCTGCAGTACGTGGTATTATAGATAGCTGCAAGAACCCACCATTTGTACTAATTCTGTCCGCCCCCCGTTAGCTTAGTGGTCAGCGAGGCGGGATACCACGCCAAGGGGCCCGGGATTCGATTCCCGGCTGGACCAGGAGAATTTTCTCCGCTCAAGGACTGTGTTGTGCTGTCCTCATCAAAATTTTATCTCCAACGCGCAAGTCGCCTGTTGTGGCGTCGAATGCAATAAGTACTTGCCCTCGGCGGCCGAACTTCCCCGACTGGGGGACGCCCAGCCCACAATGCCGTACTCTCATTTCCATGAACAACACCTCCAGAAATGTCTCAGTTTAGCTAGTGAATCCGTAGAGGACAGTACAAGAGGTCTGCAGTGTGACTGGTTGTGCTTTTCCACACAAATTTTTGCGGAGATTAAGACAATGCGTCCTTGGGCTATCAGTGTTTCGTCGTGTAGGATTCTTTCTACATGTTTTTCCCAGAAGCTCTCGAAGTTTATGTCTCTCGTAGAAGCAGTATTAGCGGCGTCGTATTCCCTGTAAAGTACAGTTCTACTTGCTCTAAGTGATGAAGCGGGAAGCTATATTATTCGCAATAACGTTCAAAAGGAATGCCATTATAATGTATTTATTTATTAAACACCATAAGCTGGCAATAGCGACACATCTAATAATGTGTGAAATCTTATGCGACTTAACTGCTAAGGTCATCAGTCCCTAAGCTTACACATTACTTAACCTAAATTATCCTAAGGACAAACACACACACCCACGCCTGAGGGAGGACTCGAACCTGCGCCGGGACCAGCCGCACAGTTCATGATTGCAGCGCCTCAGACCGCTCGGCTAATCCAGCGCGGCAACTAATAATGATTAACTGAAAACCATCAATTTCCTGAGAGCGGTTCCGGATTGGAGCGCCTAGAACCGCTTGGCCACCGAGGCCGGCTAACACAAATTACTTAAGTGCTCCGACGTAACGTCTCTTGTTACGTTCGCATTTGTTAAGAATATGAACCTAAAAACTTACAACTGAACTAGGTTGGAAGGCTTCCTATCGGCGACTGCGGACTAAAGCGCGCAGCGTGTATTTCGTACATACACTAGTGATATGTCGCAGCCGTTCGTACATTTTCGTTAGCTTAAACATTATTCATTATTTATTAAGGTGATCCTTTTCTGGCGTTGTAATATTGTTGCAAGGAAGTACTTCTGTCCTGCAGGCTTCTCCTAATATCGTAACGGAAAAAGCGACTCATATTAACAGCTGTTTATTAAGAAAGATTACTTTCTTTGCACCTGAATAGCTGTGATTTCCCTTCGTAGCTCGGTGCTGACGTAACGGGAGTTCTGATGTCTACACACAGCGCATCACACACACTGAAACGTCCCCTTAGAAAAATTATACATGACTGTGCTTAAACTGACACACAATATTTTTTTTAGCGCAACGCAATCTGCCTTTCACTAATCCATACAAAAGAATGGCCCTGACTAACATTAACCTATACCTTTCACAAATCACTTACCTCACAAAAATCTTCGTTATTCGAACTACTGCAATACAGCGAGCATCACTACTGCCAGCTAAATATAAGATTCAAACTACGGAAGGCACTAACTAATGATAGGCATAGTTAGCAAATGAAAGATTTTAATAGAGAACAAACAATGTATATACCTTAATAATCATAATATATATAGCAGTTCATGACATCAATTCTTACAAATGTACTGTTTCTGATGGACACACCTCCAGATTATGCATTCTCAAAACTCCGCCATCTCACTTCCCCACATCCACCACTGCTGGCGGCTCACCTCCAACTGCACAACGCTACGCGCTGTTCACATCCAGCTGCCCAACACTACAATGGCGAGTATTACAACAATGCAAAGCAGCCACAGACTGCACACAGCACAGCGAGTGATTTTCATACAGAGGTGGCGTTACCAATAAAAAAACCTAAACAGCCTACTTACAACACAACCGTCCACTTTTTTTTTTTTTTTTTTTTTTTTTTTTTTTTTTTTTTTTTTTGTCATCAGTCTACTGACTGGTTTGATGCGGCTCGCCACGAATTCCTTTCCTGTGCCAACCTCTTCATCTCAGAGTAGCACTTGAAACTTACGTCCTCAATTATTTGCTTGACGTATTCCAATCTCTGTCTTCCTCTACAGTTTTTGCCCTCTACTGCTCCCTCTAGTACCATGGAAGTCATTCCCTCATGTCTTAGCAGATGTCCTATCATCCTGTCCCTTCTCCTTATCAGTGTTTTCCACATATTCCTTTCCTCTCCGATTCTGCATAGAACCTCCTCATTCCTTACCTTATCAGTCCACCTAATTTTCAACATTCGCCTATAGCACCACATCTCAAATGCTTCGATTCTCTTCTGTTCCGGTTTTCCCACAGTCCATGTTTCACTACCATACAATGCTGTACTCCAGACGTGCATCCTCAGAAATTTCTTCCTCAAATTAAGGCCGGTATTTGATATTAGTAGACTTCTCTTGGCCAGAAATGCCTTTTTTGCATAGCGAGTCTGCTTTTGATGTCCTCCTTGCTCCGTCCGTCATTGGTTATTTTAGTGCCTAGGTAGCAGAATTCCTTAACTTCATTGACTTCGTGACCATCAATCCTGACGTTAAGTTTCTCGCTGTTCTCATTTCTACTACTTCTCATTACCTTCGTCTTTCTCCGATTATTCTCAAACCATACTGTGTACTCATTAGACTGTTCATTCCGTTCAGCAGATCATTTCATCTTCTTCACTTTCACTCAGGATTGCAATGTCATCAGCGAATTGTATCATTGATATCCTTTCACCTTGTATTTTAATTCCACTCCTGAACCTTTCTTTTATTTCCATCATTGCTTCCTCGATGTACTGATTGAAGAGTAGGGGCGAAAGGCTACAGCCTTGTCTTACACCCTTCTTCATACGAGCACTTCGTTCGTGATCGTCCACTCTTATTATTCCCTCTTGGTTGTTGTACATATTGTATATGACCCGTCTCTCCCTATAGCTTACCCCTACTTTTTTTCAGAATCTCGAACAGCTTGCACCATTTTATATTGTCGAACGCTTTTTCCAGGTCGGCAAATCCTATGAAAGTGTCTTGATTTTTCTTTAGCCTCGCTTCCATTATTAGCCGTAACGTCAGAATTGCCTCTCTCGTCCCTTTACTTTTCCTAAAGCCAAACTGATCGTCACCTAGCGCATTCTCAATTTTCTTTTCCATTCTTCTGTAAATTATTCTTGTAAGCAGCTTCGATGCATGAGCTGTTAAGCTGATTGTGAGATAATTCTCGCACTTGTCAGCTCTTGCCGTCTTCGGAATTGTGTGGATGATGCTTTTCCGAAAGTCAGATGGTATATCGCCAGACTCATATGTTCTACGCACCAACGTGAATAGTCGTTTTGTTGCCACTTCCCCCAATGATTTTAGAAATTCTGATGGAATGTTATGTATCCCTTTTGCCTTATTTGACCGTAAGTCCTCCAAAGCTCTTTTCAATTCCGATTCTAATACTGGATCCCCTATCTCTTCTAAATCGACTCCTGTTTCTTCTTCTATCACATCAGACAAATCTTCACCCTCATAGAGGCTTTCAATGTATTCTTTCCACCTATCTGCTCACTTCTCTGCATTAACAGTGGAATTACCGTTGCACTCTTAATGTTACCACCGTTGCTTTTAATGCCACCAAAGGTTGTTTTGACTTTCCTGTATGCTGAGTCTGTCCTTCCGACAATCATATCTTTTTCGATGTCTTCACGTGTTTCTTGCAGCCATTTCGTCTTAGCTTCCCTGCACTTCCTATTTATTTCATTCCTCAGCGATTTGTATTTCTGTATTCCTGATTTTCCCAGAACATGTTTGTACTTCCTCCTTTCATCAATCAACTGAAGTATTTCTTCTGTTACCCACCGTGTCTTCGCAGCTACCTTCTTTGTACCTATGTTTTCCTTCCCAACTTCTGTGATGGCCCTTTTTAGAGATGTCCATTCCTCTTCAACTGTACTGCCTACTGCGCTATTCCTTATTGCTGTATCTATAGCGTTAGAGAACTTCAAACGTATCTCGTCATTCCTTGGTACTTCCGTATCCCACTTCTTTGCGTATTGATTCTTTCTGACTAATGTCTTGAACTTCAGCCTACTCTTCATCACTACTATATTGTGATCTGAGTCTATATCTGCTCCTGGGTACGCCTTACAATCCAATATCTGATTTCGGAATCTCTGTCTGACCATGATGTAATCTAATTGAAATCTTCCAGTATCTCCCGGCCTTTTCCAAGTATACCTCCCCCTTTGTGATTCTTGAACAGGGTATTCGCTATTACTAGCTGAAACTTGTTACAGAACTCAATTAGTCTTTCTCCTCTTTCATTCCTTGTCCCAAGCCCACATTCTCCTGTAACCTTTTCTTCTACTCCTTCCCCTACAACTGCATTCCAGTCGCCCATGACTATTAGATTTTCGTCCCCCTTTACATGCTGCATTACCCTTTCAATATCCTCATACACTTTCTCTATGTGTTCATCTTCAGCTTGCGACGTCGGCATGTGTACCTGAACTATCGTTGTCGGTGTTGGTCTGCTGTCGATTGTGATTAGGACAACCGGTCACTGAACTGTTCACAGTAACACACCCTCTGCCCTACCTTCCTATTCATAACGAATCCTACACCTGTTATACCATTTTCTGCTGCTGTTGATATTACCCGATACTCATCTGACCAGAAATCCTTGTCTTCCTTCCACTTCACTTCACTGACCCCTATTATATCTAGATTGAGCCTTTGCATTTCCCTTTTCAGATTTTCTAGTTTCCATACCACGTTCAAGCTTCTGACATTCCACGCCCCGACTCGTAGAATGTTATCCTTTCGTTGATTATTCAGTCTTTTTCTCATGGTAACCTCCCCCTTTGCATTCCCCTCCCGGAGATCCGAATTGGGGACTATTCCAGAATCTTTTGCCAATGGAGAGATCATCATGACACTTCTTGAAATACAGGCCACATGTCCTGTGGATACACGTTACGTGTCTTTAATGCAGTGGTTTCCATTGCCTTCTGCATCCTCATGTCGTTGATCATTGCTGATTCTTCCGCCTTTAGGGGCAATTTCGCACCCCTAGGACAAGTGAGTGCCCTGAACCTCTATCCGCTCCTCCGCCCTCTTTGACAAGGCCGTTGGCAGAATGAGGCTGACTTCTTATGCCGGAAGTCTTCGGCCGCCAATGCTGATTATTTACCAAAATTTAGGCAGTGGCGGGGATCGAACCCGGGACCGAAGACGTTTTGATTATGAATCAAAGACGCTAACCCCCCCCCCTTTTTTTTTTTTTTTTTGCATTTTGTTCGTTATTGATCGTTGTGTTTGGTCGTTGCGGACGTCGCAAGACATCCTGTTCAAGTTCGGTGGGTGATCGTTCCACTCAGTTTTTTATTACAGAGGCCATCCGGCTCTCTGACCGAACACGCTGAGCTACCGTGCCGGCGTACTAGACCACGGGCAACACCATAAGCTTCACCGGCTCCTCCAGCGAGCGTGCCTTTGTAAAACTGAAAAAGAAGGAAATGAAATGTGACTTGAAAAGAAGGGGTATATTAGATCCTTTTTTCCAGAAATACAACAGTATTTGTTTCGGTAGCCTGATATCATCCATTCGGCAAATGTGCTCAATTACCCATCTTCGCTTTGCCATCACTTTTGATATTTGATTCAAAATTGGTACATCCCTTCTTTACCTCTAGTTTCCCAACCATCTGTATTGCATCCGTTATCCGTCATTTTTCTAATAAACCATGTTTGTTTATTTAGGTTTCATTAATACTAATAAAAATACGTGTTTAGGTCCATATTCTTAACAAACGCGAACGTAACAAGACACGTTACGTCGGAGTACTTGAGTAATTTGTGTTAGCCGGCCGCAGTGGCCGAGCGGTTCTAGGCGCTTCAGTCCGGAACAGCGCGACTGCTACGGTCGCAGGTTCGAATCCTGCCTCGGGCGTGGATGTGTGTGATGTCCTTAGTTAGGTTTAAGTAGTGAGTCTAGGGGACTGATGACCTCAGATGTTAAGTCCCATAGTGCTCAGAGATGTTTGAACAATTTTAATTTGTGTTATGTAAACGGAAATATTTTTTATCTGGGGACGTGTCATTATTCACGAGGCTAGCGAGCGGAATACGGTGCTTCAGTGCCCCTGGACAGCGAGGTACGAGTAATCTAAGTCAGCAGTAGCGGCCCCTCATTCGCAACTCCACACGCCATTCTCTAGAGTTACAGGCGCCATATTGCACGGTGCTGGCGGCGGCCGCGATATGCATCTGTAATAAAGGAACCCTGCGCTGCCGAGGTTCAGACGTAAGGTTGGCTGGTTGGCGTGGGGGCGGCTGAGGGGTAGCGGAGTGGGGGGAGGTTGGCATGGTCAGGAGGGGGGAGGGGAGCGGGGGCAGCTCGACGAGAAAAGACCCGGGTCAGAGAGCGGGAGAACTACTGGCGAACGGGTGTGGCAACCGTGTCCGGGGAGATACCCTTTTGTACGAATTCGCATTGCTTTGCTCTGCTCCATGTTTTGATTATTTCGGCAGCTTCTGGAGATCGTTTCATGAAATACAGACTGAAGCAAAATTCGTACATTATGAAGAAGAATGGGTAGCTTTTGAGGGATAAAATAGTGAAGGCAGCAGAGGATCAAATAGGTAAAAAGACGAGGGCTAGTAGAAACCCTTGGGTAACAGAAGAAATATTGAAATTAATTGATGAAAGGAGAAAATATAAAAATGTAGTAAATGAAGTAGGTAAAAAGGAATACAAACGTCTCAAAAATGAGATCGACAGGAAGTGCAAAATGGCCAAGCAGGGATGGCTAGAGGACAAATGTAAGGATGTAGAGGCTTATCTCACTAGGAGTAAGATAGATACTGCCTACAGGAAAATTAAAGAGACCTTTGGAGAAAAGAGAACCACTTGTATGAATATCAAGAGCTCAGATGGAAATCCAGTTCTAAGCAAAGAAGGGAAAGCAGAAATGTGGAAGGAGTATATAGAGTGTCTATACAAGGGCGACGTACTTGAGGACAATATTCTGGAAATGGAAGAGAATGTAGATGAAGACGAAATGGGAGATACTGCGTGAAGAGTTTGACAGACCACTGAAAGACCTGAGTCGAAACAAGGCCCCGGGAGTAGACAACATTCCATTAGAACTACTGACAGCCTTGGGAGAGCCAGTCCTGACAAAACTGTACCATCTGGTGAGCAAGATGTACGAGACAGGTGAAATACCCTCAGACTTCAAGAAGGATATAATAATTCCAATCCCAAAGAAAGCAGGTGTTGACAGATGTGAAAACTAACGAACAAGCAGTTTAATAAGCCACAGCTGAAAATACTAATGCGAATTCTTTACAGACGAATGGAAAAACTAGTAGAAGCCGACCTTGGGGAAGATCAGTTTGGACTCTTACGACTTATCTTAGAAGAAAGATTAAGGAAAGGCAAACTTACATTTCTAGCATTTGTAGACTTAGAGAAAGCTTTTGACAATGTTGACTGGAATACTCTCTTTCAAAGTCTGAAGGTGGCAGCGGTAAAATACAGGGAGCGAAAGGCTATTTACAATTTGTACAGACACCAGATGGCAGTTATAAGAGTCGAGGGACATGAAAGGGAAGCAGTGGTTGGGAAGGGAGTGGGACAGGGTTATAGCCTATCCCCGAAGTTATTCAATCTGTATATTGAGCAAGCAGTAAAGGAAACAAAAGAAAAATTCGGAGTTGGTATTAAAATCCATGGAGAAGAAATAAAAACTTTGAGGTTCGCCGATGACATTGTAATTCTGTCAGAGACAGCAAAGGACTTGGAAGAGCAGTTGAATGGAATGGACAGTGTCTTGAAAGGACGATATAAGATGAACATCAACAAAAGCAAAACGAGGATAATGGAATGTAGTCGAATTAAGTCGGCTGATGCTGAGGGAATTAGATTAGGAAATGAGACACTTAAAGTAGTAAAGGAGTTTTGCTATTGGGGAGCAATAGTAGAGAGGATATAAAATGTAGACTGGCAATGGGAAAGAAAGCGTTTCTGAAGAAGAGAAATTTGTTAACGTCGAGTATAGATTTAAGTGTCAGGAAGTCGTTTCTGAAAGTATTTGTATGGAGTGTAGCCTTGTATGGAAGTGAAACATGGACGAAAAATAGTTTGGAAGAGAAGAGAATAGAAGCTTTTGAAATGTGGTGCTACAGAAGAATGCTGAAGATTAGATGGGTAGATCACATAACTAATGAGGAGGTATTGAATAGAATTGGGGGGAAGAGGAGTTTATGGCACAACTTGACAAGAAGAAGGGACCAGTTGGTAGGACATGTTCTGAGGCACTAAGGGATCACAAATTTAGCATTAGAGGGCAGCGTGGAGAGTAAAAATCGTAGAGGGAGACCAAGAGATGAATACACTAAGCAGATTCAGAAGGATGTAGGTTGCGGTAAGTACTGGGAGATGAAGAAGCTTGCACAGGATAGAGTAGCGTGGAGAGCTGCATCAAACCAGTCTCTGGAGTTAAGACCACAACAACAACAACAACAACATGACTTCATGAAGCGACTCCATGTCCGCTGGGAATTGTAAATTGCCTACAACAAAATTTCGTCGCGTTCATGTTTTTGACTTGATGCCAATGCATGGTAATTTTTCCTACATCAGTAAAATAATGTATCTGAATAGTACCTACACTCGAGGCAGTTAAGATTACCGATCCTCTTATAATTTCTCAGTTTTGCTCTGCCCAATATTATCCACCTCGATAGCTACGCTGGAGCCCCCCCCCCTCCCCCTTCCCAGATTCGCAGAACTAACTCGCCCCTTTTCATGATTAACGACAAGGGCTGGTGGGCTGGCCCGTCTGGATGTGGTTTTTAGGCTGTTTCTCACATACAACTAGGTAATTACCGGACTGGGACTCACCTACCATCTCAGACACATTCTACGCGTAAACATTTAGAAAATTGTTCACACGGTAGATTACACAGACAGATGGGGTACACTGATTCTGTCCCTGAGAGAGCGGGGTCCTCAGGAAGAGCATCTGCCCGCCCACCGTCACTGACAATGCCACTACCCATATAATAACAAGTTTCCGATGACGCTGAGCCACAGTAATGCAATAGTTTTTAAAACAGTAAACAGCATTTTACTCTATGTTTATGCTGTTCACGGGTATGCTGCCGGATATGATCGTCTTCAGTACACGATATTTCGGCGATCGCTGAGTACAAAATCTAACGGACCTCAGAATTTCACTCTGTATTATAATATTTGTCTTTTTTACTATCCTGATTCTGGCTTTTATGCCATTATCAAGTAAATTGCTAAAGGTTTTAGACCATTATTAAGGCAAATTTGCTAAGGAAATCCAAAGCAGACCTCGACAATGGCATAAAAGCTGAAATCTGGATAATACAAAGGATAAATATAATAAGAGACAATAAAATGGCGATTTGCTCTTTTGAAAACCATGTAATAACGCCGAGCCACTAGAGAAACGGGATAGCAACGAAGAAGAAGAAGAAGAAGAAGAAGAAGTACTGTCTGTGATGTTAACCACTGGATGCTGCTCACTCTTCTGGTGGTTATCCACCGCCGATGATACATTCTCTTTATGTTTATGCTCCTTATATCTTATTTTAAACTTTGTCTCCCGTTTGTCCCACATAATTCATTTCACGGTTCTGACTGCCCTGCTTTCCCCATCCAGTTCAGGATGACTCATCAGTCCCAGAAATTCCTCGGGAAGCACGACATACAGCATGAGTGTATTACACTTTCTAGAGAAACGACAGGTGTTGTCACATTTCAAGGAAGTTGAGATTTTTTTGCTTTAAGAGAGGAATGCGTTATCGTCTTAAATGAGAAAACACAAGTGTCACAGAGGTATTTATGGGTCCACATTAGCGACGTCCTCACTAAAAAGCAGCCGCCAATTCATTGTCCTTAGCAGCATAAGGTTTTAATTTGCCTTTTTGGTCGTTCTGCATCGTAACTGCAGTGTTGAGTTTATGATTTTCTAATACTTGACATGTTCCCAGAATGAGATTTTCACCCTGCAGAGGAGTGTGCGCTGATATGAAACTTCCTGGTAGATAAAAACTGTGTGCCGGACCGAGACTCGAACATCCCCTAGGCTGTAGCTAAGCCATGTCTTCGCAATACCCTTTCTCCCAGGAGTGCTAGTTCTGCAAGGTTCGCAGGAGAGCTTCTGTGAAGTTTGGAAGGTAGGAGACAAGGTACTGGCGGAATTAAAACTGTGAGGACGGGGCGTGAGTCGTGCTTGGGTAGCTCAGATGGTAGAGCACTTGCCCGCCAAAGGCAAAGGTCCCGAGTTCGAGTCTCGGTCCGGCACACAGTTTTAATCTGCCAAGAAGTTTCACTTGACATGTTGTTCAAAGGTTCAAAGAAAGGGGGGGGGGAGGGCTGTGGTAATGCGTTATAGGAAACCACTATCTTCAGTACGTGAAGGCAGGTGCTTGTAGTTTGTAACTGAACCTTGTGAGAGATGGTCAAGGGAGACTTTTACTTTTGACAATGTATGTTTGCTGCGAGCTTTTTGCTTTTCTCAGTGTCTAATGACATAGAAACATAAATGTGTGTTATATCGCAGGGTAATATAGATATTTACATGATTGTCTGTATATGTGTTGTTGCGATGTACCTATTTGTTTGTGATGTTTAAAGCTTTCCCGGCGTACTGATTGTTCCATAAAAACACGGGAGAACTGCCGGATATCAGTAACGTCCTGCCACGATATTTCGGCGCAGTCTTCTGGCCATCTTCCGGTGAGTGCCACTGCAGAAGTCTGAATTTTCCCTTTCCAAACACGTAGACGGTAGCTACGGTAAACGCAAGACTGTTCATTTAAAGTTGTCCTGGTAAACAGGGAACTGAGTTTATAACCGCACCTAGGGTTGGCTGCGGAACATTGCGGTACTAGGCAAACAGGAGCGCTGACCGGGTAGCGATACGGAGGCGATACAAGTAATCCGCTGCAAATCCGCGCCAGGAGGAAGGCGAGCAGATGCGAGACAGGCGATCGCCGTCGTGTTTGTACACAGGCCCGGCAAACAGCGGCCGGTGTCTGGCTGGCGGGCGCCCGGGCGCAGCTGCGGCGCGGGCTGCTCGGCTAATAACGTTACCTCATCGCCGGGGCAAATTGGGAGGTTGTTCCAGCGCCTGCAAGCCGCTCTATCGGCTTGCGATCGCGAACTAACGGCGTGTGAAAAGTGGCTGCCGCCCGTCTTCCCACGAATTCCGACAGCGGTAGCAGTTACCAGTGGGCAGGTAAACAGTGATGCTCTCTCTCGCCCGATACCTCGTATTCGCTGAGGAAGTTTGCCTGAGTCGTGTTTCTCTTCGCATTAATCATTTCATTCTGAATAGTACGTGTAGTCATACGGAACGAATTGTTAGTCACGCCCTTAAATGAGCATAGGAGCCAGATATCGAGGGATATGACTTCTTACGACTTCCGTAAAATTAAATAGGGGCCCGAAAACAGGTGTACGAGGCCTACGGCATTAAGAGACACGCTGGTCGCGTAAAGTCTGCCAGTATCCATTACACTCTATGCTAAACTTCAGTATTGCGATTTTGAGCTCTATGGAACTGAAGTAAAACGTTCGATTGCATAGTTTCGCGGAAATATACAGGGGTGAACATTCATGTTGCTGTTGTTGTTGTTGTGGTTTTCAGTCCTGAGACTGGTTTGATGCAGTTCTCCATGCTACTCTATCCTGTGCAAGCTTCTTCATCTCCCAGTACTTACTGCAACCTACATCCTTCTGAATCTGTTTAGTGTATTCATGTCTTGGTCTCCCTCTACGATTTATTCCCTCCACGCTGCCCTCCAATGCTAAATTTGTGATCCCTTGATGCCTCAGAATATGTCCTACCGACCGGACCCTTCTTCTAGTCAAGTTGTGCCATAAACTCCTCTTCTCCCCAATTCTATTCAATACCTCCGCATTAGTTATGTGATCTACCCATCTAATCTTCAGCATTCTTCTGTAGCACAACATTTCGAAAGCTTCTATTCTCTTCTTGTCCAAACTATTTATCGTCCACGTCCAACTTCCATACAAGGCTAGACTCCATACAAATACTTTCAGAAACGACTTCTTGACTCTTAAATCTATACTCGATGTTAACAAATTTCTCTTCTTCAGGAACGCTTTCCTTGCCATTAACAGTCTGCATTTTATATCCTCTCTACTTCGACCATAATAAGTTATTTTGCTCCCCAAATAGCAAAACTCCTTTACTGCTTTAAGTGTCTTATTTCCTAATCTAATTGCCACAGCATCACCCGATTTAATTCGACTGCATTCGTTTTGCTTTTGTAGATGTTCATCTTATATCCTCCTTTCAAGACACTGTCCATTCCGTTCAACTGCTCTTCCAAGTCCTTTGCTGTCTCTGACAGAATTACAATGTCATCGGCGAACCTCAAAGTTTTTATTTCTTCTCCATGGATTTTAATACCTACACCGAATTTTTCTTTTGTTTCCTTTACTGCTTGCTCAATGTACAGACTGAATAACATCGGGGAGAGGCTATAACCCTGTCTCACTCCATTCCCCACCTCTGCTTCCCTTTCATGTCCCTCGACTCTTATAACTGCCATCTGGTTTCTGTGCAAATTGTAAATAGCCTTTCGCTCCCTGTATTTTACCCCTGCCACCTTCAGAATTTGAGAGTATCCCAGTCAACATTGTCAGAAGCTTTCACTAAGTCTACAAATGCTAGAAATGTAGGTTTGCCTTTCCTTAATCTATTTTCTAAGGTAAGTCGTAGGGTCTGTATTGCCTTACGTGTTCCAACATTTCTACGGATCCAAACTGATCTTCCCCGAGGTCGGCTTCTACCACTTTTTCCATTCGTCTGTAAATAATTCGTGTTAGTATTTTGCAGCCGTGGCTTATTAAACTGATAGTTCGGTAATTTTCACATCTGTCAACACTTGCTTTCTTTGGGATTGGAATTATTATATTCTTCTTGAACATTCATAAAACCGGCAAACTGAAGGGACGGATTCCTGAAATGTAATGGAGGAAGAAAAGGTTTTTGTCATTGCACGCACACTGTGCACTTCTAGGCGCATGTTCAAAGGACCTTCTTCTCCAGATCTAGTCAGGACTCTGTCTCTTCTGTTTGTCGTTTTATTAGTGTTCACCCTGTTACTGATAAAATTATCTCAGGATTCCATCCATGTCAATTGGTTTGAAATCCCCAAGCTTTCGACCAAGTACTCCTCGGCCAGCGTCAGGTGACGGCTATTGTCTAGATGGTTGCTGCTGCCGTCCTTATACAGGACGATTCAGTTGCCACTACTGATGGGTTTTATGAAATCCTCAATGGTTTCAGACACCACATGCAAGATTTTAATACTCTCTTTCTTACTTCGCACAAACTGTTAGACCTGATAAAATGAAAAGGACCTTTTTATGGAAAATTTAATGTATTTAAAATTTTGGATTGTAACACGTTTTTGATACAGGCTGTAGTTTTCGAATTATTTAAGAATAATGTACGAAAGTGACTTACAGTGTTTTTTTCTTATTTTTTATTTTTATTTTTTTTAACAGCTCGAAAACTATGGCTTCCAGCAAAAACGTATCCCTGTACAAAGTTAAAGTACATTAAATTTCCTACAAAAAGTTCCTAGTCATTTTTCTGTGGAATTAGTAGTTTGCACTGAAAAAAGGATATTTAACTGCATTTTACGAAACGTCTATTATTAAACACACAAATGGTTTCTGGGATAGCATTATAAAAGAAGCGATCAAGATAACACTTGACACCGCTGGAAGGTCGAGAGAATTTTATAAAAAATAAATAACCGTTTCTCACCCTGATTCCAACGGCCTTGTTCTGACGTTGCATAGTTACCGCCAGATTACCGAAGTCATGCGCTCGGGCTTGGATGGGTCACCATCCGGGTCTGCCGAGTGTTGTTGGCAACTCAATCCTTGTGAAGTCAGTTGTTGTGGAGTTACTTGATTGAGAAGTAGCGCCACCTGTCAAGAAAACTGAAGACAGCCGGGAGAGCAATGTGCTGACCACATGCCCCTCCGTTTCTGCATTCGATGATGCCTTAGGACTAAGAATGACATGGAGATCGGTCGGTACCGTTGAGCCTAGAAGGCCTCCTCGCACGGCGATTGTTTCTCTCCATAATGCTGACCACAGCCAGTAGTGACCAAAGTGTTGCTCCGATTTCCACACGTTCTGTAGGCCATCACTGACTGGAAGGAAATGAGGAGTTCAACCGGACTAATTTAAAAGATTTCTTAGCGAGTGGATGAGTATGCACAGATATAGTTTTCTGTTGTGTTTTTGCAGACATTACTGGGATATAAAGGTGAATGGCCCGGCCGGAGTGGCCGAGCGGTTCTAGGCGCTACAGACTGGAACCGCGCAACCGCTCCGGTCGCAGGTTCGAATCCTGCCTCGGGCATGGATGTGTGTGATATCCTTAGGTTAGTTAGGTTTAAATAGTTCTAAGTTCTAGGAAACTGATGACCTCAGATGTTAAGTCCCATAGTGCTCAGAGCCATTTGAACCATTTTGAACGAAAGGTGAATGGTAAAACCTTTAGCGACCATAAATTTCATTTTTATTATGACTTGATCCCATCTGCGCTTTGCATACTGTTTATCCCCATCTACACTTTATGATTTCGATCAATCTTTCCAAAGCACGTAAGCTCACCAGAGCAATACCAGTCATGCCCTCAAATGAGCACGTGGGTCGCTTTCGAGCGCTGCACGTAGGTACCAGGCGGTCATGTGAGCCTCTACCACTGACGCGTCAAGGCAATGAAGTGGTGTGTACAGCCACGTCGGTTGTATGGAAACAGCGCAGTTGAGACGGGTCGACATGACAGAATGGTAAAAAGGGCCAATCATATGTACCTATGGCCACGTCGTGAATATTAGTGTCGAATTTGTTGAAGTCTCAATGCAGATTGTCCTACGTGTCTACAAGATATGGTATGCCACTTGCAGTGATGAAAGACGTCGTAAGAGCAGTGGTCGAAAGGACTTGGTAACTGATGGGAACTGGATAAGAGTGTAACGTCCATAACGATCAGATTCAGATCTAACAGAAATTGTTGCTATCGGTGTACGAAAGTTCATCTCAACTAGTGTCCGGGAGAGCACTGCGAAGGGATCTGCATGCATTAGCTATACTGAGTGTCTCTTCCATGGGTCGTCAGGCGCATTTTCTCTGGTATTTCGGCAGATATTTTTCATTTAGTTTTTGCAGCGTTTAGCTTGTGCCAGCTTAACCAAATACTGCTCGCCACAACACGCACGGAGTCGCAGGAAAACTTCGGTTTGTTTCCCATCAGAAACAAAATGATTTTTATGGAGGTCACTCGAAAAGAAATGCACACTACTTTTTTAAAAATCCATGTATTATTCTACATGTTTGAAAGTTTTACAGTGTGTAGATACATCCTTTAGGAACAATATTTTCATGACTCCACATAATTTCCACCCCTCTCAACTGCCTTAGCCATCTTGAAACCAGTGCCTGTATACCCGCACAGTAAAATTCTGAGCCAACCTGTTGGAGCCACTGTTTGATAGCGTGCACAAGGGAGTCATCATCTTCAAACCTTGTTCCACGAAGAGAGTCTTTCAGTTTCCCAAAGAGATGATAGTCACATAGAGCCATGTCCGGACTATAAGGCGGGTGTTTCAGTGTTGTCCTTCCGAGTTTTGTGATCGCTTCCATGGTTTTTTGACTAACATGTGGCCGTACATTATCGTGAAACAACAAAACATTCTGCTTTTGCCGATGTGGTCGAACACGACTCAGTCGAGCTTGAAGTTTCTTCAGTGTCATCACATATGCATCAGAATTTATGGTGGTTCCACTTGGCGTAATGTCCACAAACAAGAGTCCTTTGGAATCTAAAAACACCGTAGCCATAACTTTTCCAGCAGAAGGTGTGGTTTTGAATTTTTTTTTCTTAGGTGAATTTACATGATGCCACTCCGTTGATTGCCTCTTCGTCTCTGGTGAAAAATGATGGAGCTATGTTTCATCACCTGTCACAATTCTTCAAGGAAATTCATCTCCACCATTCTCGTACTGTTCCAAAAGTTAGCTGCATACCGTTTTTCTTGTTTCTTTGTGAGCCAGTGTCAACATCCTGGGAACGACCTTGCACAAACATTTTTTAACGCCAACACTTTCAGTATTCTGCAAACACTTCCTTCCCCTATCCCAACGTAGCGTGACAATTCGTTCACTGTGATGCGCCTGTCAGCAGTCACCAATTCGTTAACTCTCTGCACATTGTCTGGAGTGTGTGCAGTACGAGGCCTGCCGCTGCGAGAACAATTCTCAATATTGCCGTGCCCGCTTTCATCACGTAACCTGCTTGCCCACCGACTGACTGTACTGCGATCGACAGCAGCATCTCCATACACCTTTCTCAACCTCTTGTGGGTGTTTCCCACTGTCTCGTTTTCACAGCACAGGAATTCTATGACAGCACGTTGCTTCTGACGAACGTCAAGTGTAGCAGCCATCTTGAAGACATGCTGTGACGGCGCCACTCGCGGGAACAGGTTGAACTAAGTTTGAAAACAAGCGGGAACGATGTATCTACACACTGTCAAACTTTCAGTCATGCAGAATGAAAACTGTATTTTTACAGAAATAGTGTGCATTTCTTTTGGAGTGACCCTCGTAACATCGGATTTGCGTAGCCATTTTATAGAGCGGTCCAAAATTAGTTTAGTGCCTCATTCGTTTCATTGCTACGGATTAACAGTAACAGTGAAGAATAATCTGCACTCCAGCAGCGAGTGTGGAGCGCTTCTGCATGGCGGTGCTATCGCTGTTGAAGTCCTAGTTATTCTTCGTGTTCTACTTTCCTTGTTAATACACATCGGCAAAAAGAATATCGCAGTACACTAATTTGAGGTCGCTCTATCGAACGGGCACGTAAAATTCCTTTTTAAAAATGGTACGGTGTGTAATGAGGAAAAAAACCGACGTTCTCCGTCGACGCTGAGCGTCACATGAAAGACTTGACCGAAATATTGATATTTATTTGGGCTGAGCGCAGCTACAAGCTGCGTAAAGAAAATTTCGAAAATCTGCCGATAAACCAGAGAAAATGGGTCTGACGTCTCTTAGGAGAGAGACACCCTGTATATGGTGTCACCTCTCTCGCAGAAAGCCACTACTCACTTCGGCGCAGTAAGCAGCACATCTTCGATGTGTTACACAACACAAAACGTACAGTAACTGCCAAAAGGCCAGTAATGTGGTTCGATGTGTCGCATTTAGGCTCTTTTCATGAAAGCTATCGACTGTGTCACCAGATGTACTGCGTGGCTTGATACAGGGCGGAGAGCTCCGGTGCAAATACTGAGCAGTGTTCCGAAAGCCGATACCGAAAAACGTCGGTGGTGATGACGAAGGCATATCCGACACCACGGCCAGTCCGAGAGCCGTCAGTGTACACAAAAGTACTCTCGCGAAGCTCCATGCGAAGGTCGAGAAAGTTATGGCGGTACAGCGAGGCTCTATTAGTGTCATGAGGAAACCAATAAAGGCCAAGATGAACACGGGCCGCCGCACGAAATCCTGGTGCTGAAGGGTTCACACCTACTGGGAAGGTGGTAGGTGTGTGAGGTTTAGCTGTCGGAGCAATGACCAAAAGCGAACTCCAGGAGGTAACACAGAAGGGGGACGCTCCCCATACTGGCGATCAAAGGAGTCATCGAAGAAGAAGGCATAGGATGGGTGGTCAGGCACGGCCGACGAACGGCAAGGTATCTGCTGAGCAGAACATCACATCGGTATGACAGCGATAGTTCGGCGGCCTCTCAACCGGGAAAGTGTAAAAGGCGCCAGTGGTCAAACGAATGTCACGATGGTGGTTAGTGTTGAGACGGCGTAAGAGGGACGGACAGACGTACAGATGCATAAACTAAACGCCCCTAGTCCAATTCCGAGCGGATAAGGGACTGACACAAACGGAGGAGGTTGGTCCCATCCGTTCCCCAGGATCTACCGCTGAGGACACTTAGGACACTGATCGAGCGCGTGCAGTAGGCGACCAGGAAAAACACGCTGGAGGGGCAGGAAAGTTTCCTATCAAGCATGAACCTCAGGATATTCGTAGTTTCGACGACCGGAAGAGCCACAGGCCTAGTAGTAAAGACGGTGGAAGAAATCAACTGGGCTGCCAGAAAACCATACAAACGGTTTCCGACTGATCGTTTGGTGATAATCCAGACAACGTGCCCCCCTTCCCTTCCCCCCTCCTATGGGCTCAGGCCTCGGGAGTATGCCGGCACCAACCAAATACTGCCTCCACTGACTTGTCTCAGCCTGCTTCCATAATCTTACCCATCAGCCTACCCTGGCTGACTCTTGGTTTTTCCGATCCCGATGATATTCATTTTCGTGACGCGAGGTGTCCAATTTAGATTTTGTACTCTTGGTAAGTTTATTGGGATGGCTAAATGTTACAGCCTGAAACGCCCTGCTAAACCCCCCGCAGGTAGTTAGAATTGTGGAAAGGGACCAAAACGAGAGGCTGTCAGTTACACTCGAGCACATATAACTTCATTTATTTGACCAAACATTACAGTACAAATTATTGAACTTAGTTATCGGCTGCATACGCCACACTTAAGCTATTAACTCAAAATTCACACGCCAAAGAGAATATTTAGAGGGCAGAGGGTCTCAAGTTATGTAAGTTCTACAATTTGGATGAAGGCCAAAAATCTAAAACTTGAAAAGCAACAACCTTAATTTAAAGACGGCTGAATGCCCATGATTTAAGACGCAAGGTAAAATTAAATAAAAAAAAACATAAGGCACAAGGCCTTATTTTCAATTAGGCAGAAGGCCCAAAACAGTTTGATGCTCGAAAGACAAAAGTCCTTAATTTAAAAACGGCTGAAGGCCCCATGACTTAAAACTCAAGGTAAAATAAGTTTAAGCAACAAAATCCTTGTCTTAAATGAGGCTGAAGGCCACAAACAATCTAACACTTGACAAGCAAGGAACTTCAATTTTAAGGTGGCTAAAGGCCCATGACTTAAAACACCACTAAAAACAATTCAACTTTAATTCAAAACCATCGGCTATGAGCCACACAAATACACACAACAGAAAATAAGAAAAGGCAGTGCAGCTAACGGCGCTCAGAAGTTTCGGGAGTCTGCCATCACTTGAAACACTAAAGATCGCTTAGGTGAGATAGGCAGTCGGCCCAACCATTCTCGCTCCGACGACAACCCAACCAACAGACAGTCAACAGACCCACCGACAAGGTAACTTGCGCTCCACTGGACCAGCATACAACTGGGAGTTCAATATAAAACGTAAAAGGCATGGACGCCCACAACCAAGCATACATTAAGCTGTCAAACTACACACCGTGCTGGACAGCGACAACAGGTTGAGGAAGGGACACTGCCTGAATTTAGTTGAGGTGAATTTTCTCTGCACTTCAGTGCATCATAATAGATACAGTAATTTCTCACAAGGTGCTGGTTTTGTGTACACAGAAATCATAAATAATGCACTAATTAAGCTGGAATGCTAAAAATATGCTAAATTACTACAGTAAAAACTGAATGAAATTTCAGTGTTAAGCTGATCAAACTATAGCATTTGATTTGAAGAACAGAATTTTGTCAAGGCAATGCATTTAGAAAAGAAACGATTTCTTATTATTGATGTTTCAAACAACACATGTGACTTAAAATACTGTACTATGTGAACTGGGGTATCTTCATTGGCTTCGACTGACAATTGATAATTTTTTCAAAATATTGTTTCTAAGCGTCGAGAACAAGTGGTGTACCGTTTACACATCGGGTGTGGACTGCTTAGCTCCTGAAAACTATCTGCGAAACAAGGTATTATGTGAGAATATAAGGCGGGTTCTGATTCTCAAGTAATGTTACCAGTACTAGGCATAATTAAAATAAATAGATGTCCATGGTGATAAGTATAAGAACTTGTACATGTAAAACATTGGTATGAATAGCTGAAATTTCAAGGAATTGCATATTAAAGTCGAAATTATATTTTAAGTTATATCAGGACCACTTTTAAAAATTGGAAATTTATCTCAGGAAGAAAGAGTTTTTAGCAGCAAACAATCCATCACATACCATGTGAGTGGCAGCTGTCGATCTTTGATTGCTAACTAGTGATAAGTTGAACAGACTTATACAACGGAAGTTACCCATCAGCTGTACGTCGCACGAAGCGCAGTTACTTCTCCATTTTTTTCAGCGTACTCTCTGGGACGCGACTATAGTCACCGAATACAAGGAAAAAGTTCTCAGAGTGAGTCTTTCAGAAGCACAGTTCTCAAAGAAAGCAAGTCGCCGGGAGTGAAGACGTCACTCCGGCGGCTTCGAAGTGGAAGACGTGGAACGGTTGGGCAGGCGTCGCTGATTGGCGTAGCCGGAGGTCGGGGAGAGATTTCAGGGGGCCGCCGGAACAGTGGGCGCCCGAAATATTGACAGAGGCCGAATTGAATAAATCAAGCGGCAGCAACGTGCGGCCCGATGGCCGGAGGAGGGGTGGGTTGGGGTGCGGGCGGGGGTGGGTGGTGAGGGGCGCAGCCGTCAAATAAATCTGCGCATCGCAGTGCCACACCCGCCGCCTGCGGGGGTGGACGCAGGTGGAGGGCGAGGGGTGCAGCGGCGCCGGGCGCTCATCTGCATACACCGACAGCCACCAGCCACCCCCGCCACCAGGGGCACGAATTAAATATCACCCCCTACTCTCCTTCCATTTGCTGCGCGTCGACTCCAAACTGCGTCGCCGATGTGATGAGATAGTAGTTTAAATCTGTCTCCTTTACTGGACAATCTGGTCGCGAATAAATACTGTACCTTTTATTTCTTACGGTTTGCACATCTGTTCCTTGCTCTCCACATCACTGCTCCTTTCTCCACTTTCCCAGAGCACACCTTGATTGTAATGCCAGCCAAATTTATTTCATGATGTATCGCTTAACTAGCAAAAAATTAGCTTATTATGTAATAAAGTATCGTGGTGGCAGGTAAGGCAGAAGAAATACATCATCATGTTTTAATCTCGCAAGGCCGTGGTGTGGAGGTGGGGGAGGGGAGAGGTTACCATACGCTCACCATTCGAAAAAATAAATGTGTAAAGAGTTATTTTACGTAGTAAGATTGCGAAAAAATATTTACTGTATTTAATCAATTCTTCTATCCGATTTACATATGATTTAAATTTTGCATTTAAATTCAGATCAAAAATGTAAGTCCCTGTTGCAGATGTCACTTTCCCCAGTGAACGTCTTATTCAGTATTTCGAGATTCAGAGTCTTACTTGCACCTCAATATTTTAGAAAGTATGTTGGGAGTAAAAGCAAACAACAAAGAAAGAAACTGCCATTTTAAATGTATTTTTCAATGGTAATGAAGACAGTAAAACTCATTATTGACAGTGCGTTACTATCACTAAGTATATGCTGAAGAGTATTTTCAGCTTCTGAGCCCTACCTACCCACCAGTACCTATTTAAAAAATATATTGTTAATATGATTCAACAAAGAGGGTATAAATACCCGTCCCACCCCACATCTTATACCTCATTGGTAAGGTGCGTTATTGAAAATACCTTGGTACAGCTGCGAGTAAAATCTGCTTTTGATGACTGTTTACCAGACTCAGATCCTAGGGTGATAATGGGAGTCACGACATCTCCACCCCCCCTAAAACTATGCCCAGTACTACTAGAACATGAAGATTTATTATTCCCTTTATACGATGATTTAACGTTCGGTTCTTTGTTACTTTGCAATGTCAGTTTTTGCATCAGCCTTTGTGTTTTTATTATTACATGGTATTGTATTAAAACATATTATGTTTTACTGTTAGTACTCTGTCATAGTACTTGCCATTTATGACACAGTAGAAGTCGGGTTTCCATCAAGTTGTATTTGGAGAGGAGGCCGGAAGGGGAGGGGGGGGGGTTGAGGGGAAGAGACAGACAGTAACGAAGTGTGACCCCTACAAGAACCTTGGTTTCAGAAGCACCAACCATACGAACACCAACACATCTCCTGCGTTAGATGTCTCTTTGCCCCGACATAATGCACGCACAACTAGACAGTGTTCCGATCACGTCTGACACTTGTAACGTTTTGAGAACATTGCAAAGGTGCCCCAGAGAATAAACATTAAAAACGAAAGTTTCAGAACTTCAAGTCATCGTCTTTACTGCCAACTAACTCTGTAGCTGTCGGTTTTCGCTTTAATTTGACACGTGCTGCTCTCGTACTTTAAGACTGTGGGTGTGATGATGGTTTCCAAAGGGTCAACACGTTGAAAGATATTGCTGTATCGTAACACATGCATCGTTAATTAATGGGATATTACCAATGGAAAACCAAAAATCATCGCAAATGAAGTTATATAAGTTGATGTCACTGAGGAAGCAGTGTGGGATACCTAAGACAAATTATGAAAGGAAATTAAATTTTACGGAGAAGAACTAAAAATATTAAAGTCTGCTGATGGAATTGTAGCTCTATTGAAGACAGCGAAACAGAGAGAGGTGACGCAGTGGTTAACACACTGGACTCGCATTCGGGAGGAGACAGTTCAAACCCATGTTCTGCCATCCAGTTTAGATTTTCCGTGATTCACCTAAATCGATAAGGTGAATGCTGGGATGGTTCCTTTGGGAGGGCACGACCGATCTCTTCGTCCGCCCTGCACCTATAAGGACCTCGACACCAAGACAGTCCGACCCACTACGGCAAACGCCTTTTTCCAGTAAACAAAGCAGATGCTCATTTCCCTGGTGATTTTCAGCGTTCTTACTCCTAGCAGTTATCTATCTCTTGTTCTTTTTCCTTTCCTGAATCGAAAAATTCCCCTGTACGTGATACAAATTTCAAGATCTCTTGACGATTGCCACGTGCCGCTGTACATTGTTGCGCTGTCGAGCAGTACATTGACTCTTAGTTCTCTTTTCGGTGTTCCTTTTCCTTTTATAAATCGAAAACGTCCCCTATATTAACTGTACGTGATCCAAGTTTCCAGATCTCTGGCCGATTGCAACTTGCCGCTGTACATTGTTGCATTGTCGAGCAGTACAGTGAATCTTATTTGCAGTTTTATATTTGGAAAAAAAGCAAGTAACTGACCCGCACAGAGGGTAGAGTAGCTAAGGGTACGCGTACCGCGGAGATTTCTCGACGTCAGCCCCGTCAGGGAGAGGCCTTTCGGCTGCAGAGGTGGCGGTGGGGGCGGAGCTGACGCGGCCGTTCGACTGCTCGCATCACACTCGGAACAGCGCTGATTAGCCGCGCGTTTTATGGGCGTGTATTTAATTGGCAATTACATCCGGCGGACAAAGGACGCCCTGCGCCCCCTGTACTCGCGCCACGCATGGCGGCCACTGTTAATTAGATTTCAGTGGAGCGTTGTTTATGCTGGCGCCATTGTTAGTTAAGTGCGGTGCTTAGTGTTCTGTGTTCGTCGTAAAAGCGCCGGAAATTTCTGAAGCCCCGCATTCATTCCTGAGTGGAGGAGGAAATCGACTTCCTGGAAGTAGACAACATGTGTTGTTCTGCTATACCACTGTGCCGTGTCGGGGAAGACAGCATTCCTCTAATCGCTTTCACCGTATATAATTTTCTGGAATACTGCTTGATGATAGCCAAAAGGACCTATTCTTATAGGGGATAACGCATGTATTTCATTTCACGAAGACAGCCTCGCCGTACCACAAATAACTTTCGGTGGAAACGGTAATTTTATCAATATTTACACCCTTACTTCTACATCTATTTCTACACTACTGGGCATTAAAATTGCTACACCAAGAAGAAATGCAGACGATAAACGGTATTCATTGGACAAGCCTATTATACTAGTTCTGACATGTGACTATATTTTCACGCAATTTGGGTGTATAGATCCTGAGAAATCAGTGCCCAGAACAACCACCTCTGGAAGTAATAACGGCGTTGATACGCCTGGGCATCGAGCCAAACAGAGCTTAGATGGCGTGTACAGGTACAGGTGCCCATGCAGCTTCAACATGATACCGCAGTTCATCAAGAGTAGTTACTGGCGTATTGTGACGAGCCAGTTGCTCGTCCACCATTGACGAGACGTTGTTAATTGGTGAGAAGTCTGGAGAATGTGGTGGCCAGGGCAGCAGTTGAACATTTTCTGTATCCAGAATGGCCCGTACAGGACCTGCAACTTGCGGTCGTGCATTATCCTGCTGAAATGTAGGGTTTCGCAAGGATCGAATGAAGGGTAGAGCCATGGGTCGTAACACATCTGAAATGTAACGTCCACTGTTCAAAGTGCCGTCAATGCGAACAAGAGGTCACCGAGACGTGTAACCAATGGCACCCCATACCATCACGCCGTCTGATACGCCAGTATGGCGATGACGAATACACGCTTCCAAAGTTCGTTCACCGCGATGTCGCCAAACACAGATGCGACCACACCACCTGGATTCATGGGAAAAAATGACGTTTTGCAGGTTCGTCGTTAAGTACACCATCGCAGGCGCTCCTATCTGTGATGCAGCGTCAAGGGTAACCGCAGCCATGGTCTCCGAGCTGATAGTCCATGCTGCTGCAAACGTCGTCGAACTGTCCGTGCAGATGGTTGTTGTCTTGCAAACGTCCCCATCTGTTGAGTCAGGGATCGAGACGTGGCTGCACGATCCTTTACAGGCAAGCGGATAAGATGCCTGTCACCTCGACTGCTAGTGATACGAGGCCGTTGGAATATAGCACGGTGTTCCGTATTACCCTCCTGAAACCTCCGATTCCATATTCTGCTATCAGTCATTGGATCTCGACCAACACGAGCAGCAATGTCGTGATCGATAAACCGCAATCGCGATAGGCTACAATCCGACCTTTATCAAAGTTGGAAACGTGATGGTAGGCATTTCTTCTCCTTACACAAGGCATCACAACAACGTTTCACCAGGCATCTCCGATCAACTGCTGTTTGTGTATGAGAAATCGGTTGGAAACCTTCCTCATGTCAGCACGTTGTAGGTGTCGCCACCGGCGCCAACCTTGTGTGAATGCTCTGAAAAGCTAATCATTTGCATATCACAGCATCTTCTTCCTCTCGGTTAAATTTCGCGTCTGTAGCACGTCATCTCCGTGATGTAGCAATTGTAGTGGATAGTAGTGTACATATACTCACTGCCGAAAAAAATACAACACCTTCAAGGACAAGGTCATTTTATTGATAAGTGAGATGACACTCAGTACATCGTTGTAGACATATATCATAAACACGTCGCACTAAAGGCTGCCCGAACTGTAGCAGCAGTACATATTGTACCCCAGTCTGGTGGCAATACCGGCGTGCATTATCAAATGGTAACGATCAAAAAGGAGGCGAATGGAATCCTGCGATAGACAGACCCAAGCATCTTGTGCCTTTTTTACAATTCGGCAACGCTTACTGCAGACGCTCGAGAACGAGTAAATTGCCACTTAATTATGTCCGTTACGTGTTCAGTTGGCTAGGGATCTGGCAATCTTGCTCCTCACAGCAGTTGTACACCACGAAGAGCACGTGGCGTCGCAGAAGCCGTTTGTGGATGCACATTGGCTGCTGAAAACACATGTCTTCCTGCCGACCTGGTGATCTTGCCTGCCAGGGCAGTTTTTGTGCACCATGGAGAGAACTTGGCGCCGCTGCAGCCCCATGTAAATTCGCATTTTCTTTTGCAAAAGCATATCATCTTTCTACTGAAGAAATGAGAATAGAATGGAGATAACAGGATATAAAATGTAACGGGCACTTGTTACTTCACCCTGCAGATACACCAAATGTGACTGAGATGGAACTGATGAATCGCCCCACGCCGGAAAGGCTGGGGTGGAGCCTGCACGTCATGGAACAATGCGTTCTGGGACAGACAGCTCACCATGTATACGCCATGAACGTGAACGCTCGTCGCTTGCACACAGACAGAAACTCCAGTCAACTTTTTCACGACACCGAAGTAAATGTGCTTGGGTATGTCTTGATGTCATTGGAAGCCTAGACAGAGGCACACGTGATCTTAATACCGCTGCAACCAAACAGTTCCCAATGGTCTCTGATAACATGTGCCTATTCTTCGTCCCTAGATGATGATCAGTCAGCCACTGTAGTTCTCACAATGCGCCTATCTTGATATGTTCTTGTACTATGTCAACCTCCAGAACCTGGTCTGGGGATGTGAAAATGTTCCACAGACCACTGTTGGAAGCAGAGACACGCCACCAATACGCTGTGCCCAACATGTTGAAACAACCCTTAGAAAAAATAATGATTTACTGTGCTGATAAACCTCTTACGCTATTTGAATTTTCAAACGTACTCAGACATTTCTCTCTTTACTTATTCTGATTAACACTAAACTGACACACAATATATTTAGCGCAACGCAATCAGACTTTCAAAAATCCCTACAAAAGAATGGCCCTGACTAACAATAACCAATAACTTTCATGAATCACTTACCTCACAAAAATCTTCGTTACTCGAACTACTGCAATACAGAGTGCGCCAATACTGCCAGCTGAATAAAAGATTCTAACTACTGAAGGCACTAACTACTGATAGGCTTAGTTAGCAAATGAAATATTTTGATACAGAACAAACAATGTATTTACCTTATATATATATATATATATATATATATATATATATATATATATATATATATATATATATATATAGGGTGTCCCAGCTATCTAGTCCACCCAAAATATCTCTGGAACAATAACAGCTATTGGAAAACGACTTTCACCGGTATCAATGTAGGGCTGCGGCCCATGAATGTACATATTTGGAAACATCCTAAAACGAAAGCATATGTGTTTTTTAACACAAACTTATGTTTTTTTAAATGGACCTCCTATATTTTTTCTCCAGCAATCCATAGCATGACAAAGCACATACACAATGGCGTTGATTGCATCGCAATATTCCCATTACATCCCGAGATATTAAGACGCGAAGTTGACGCTTGAAACACCCGACATGCGCTGCTAGCGCACGTCCTGAGGCTCAGGCGTGAACCCCATGCTGCCCGTTATCGCGATGTGACTGACATGCGTAATCACACTTGCATACTTATCAAGAGGTCCGAAACGAATAATACGGTCTGCTGCCATCCTGCATTAACGTCGTACATTCCAGCAGGTATTTATCCCATAGGCTAGGAGTGATGCGGTTCTGTAACATATCTGTGTACCGCAACGTTAGTCACAAAGTTAACTTCGCTTATCGTTAATCCGTTACTAAAACGGTAATGCCGTTCAACGTTAAAACTTTACTTTACTGTAGATCTAGCGCAAGTGACAGTTAATCATTCACTCGTAAAAGTAAAATTCATGTTGATGGTTTTAGTGAAACGAGCAAGTGGACTAAAAGTTTTACCGTTGTTTAGGTAAAAATGTTTTGATTTGGAAAGTTCAGGTAGGACATAGAAGATGAATGTAAACATGTTTAACCAATTAGTTTTATTATCACATAATTATCAATATTATGTTTATCTAATGCGTTAAATGACAAATTGTTGCAAACAAATGTTTCTTAACATCACTGGGTAAAATGGCCCTTTGTAGAAACTTCCACTGTGATACCAGCACTACATACTAAACATAGCGTTCACATCTCATGCTCAAAGTGATGCCCATTGGCTTGCATACATAGGGTCACTCTGCGGATGAAGGATGCCCTACTTCGTGCTACTGTTTCCTCTTTGATGGCTGTACAAGCATCAATAATGCGTTGCTTCATGTCCTCTGGTGTTGTTGGTTCATGTTGGTAAACAGCATCCTTCACTGCTCCCCAAAGAAAATAATCCAGCGGTGTAAGGTCCGGAGATCGGGCAGGCCACCTAACTGGGCCACCTCGTCCAATCCACCTACCAGGGAACTTACGGTTCAGAAGTCGTCGTGCTCGTAAGGCGTTATGGGCAGGGCATCCGTCATGCTGATACCACATGACCATTCTCCGGTTAAGAGGTACGGTGTCCAAGAGAACCGCTACGGTCGCATGTTCGAATCCTGCCTCGGGCATGGATGTGTGTGATGTCCTTAGGTTAGTTAGGTTTAAGTAGTTCTAAGTTAAGTCCCACAGTGCTCAGAGCCATTTGAACATCGCTGCGGTCAGAAAAAGATCCTGCAAGAACGGGGCCAACGACGACTGAAGAGAATCGTTCAACGCAACAGAAATGCGACCTTTCCGCAATTTGTTGCCATCAACGTGTATCAGCGTGCTAACTGTTCAACGAAACATAATCGATATGGGTTTTCGGAGCCGAAGGCCTACCCGTGTACCCTTGATGATTGCACAATACGAACCTTTACGCCTCGCCTGAGCCAGTCAATACCGTCATAGGACTGTTGATGACTGTAAACATGTTGCCTGTTCGGACGAGTCTCGTTTCAAATTGTATTGAGCAGAGGGACGTGAACGGGTATGGAGACAATCTCATGAATCCATCGACCTGCATGTCAGCAGGGAACTGTTCAAGCTAACGGAGGATCTGTATTGGTGTGGGGTGTGTGCAGTTGGAGTAATATTTGATCCCTGATACGTCTAGATCCGACTCTGACAGGTGACACGTATGTAAGCATCCTGTTTGATCACCTGCAACCATTCATGTCCATTGTGCATTCCGACGATCTTGGCAGTCCCAGCAAGACAATGTGACACACCACACGTCCAGAATTGCTACAGAGTGGCTCCAGGAACGCTCTTCTGTGTTTGAACATTTCCGCTGGTCACCAAACTCCCCAGATATGATCAATATTGAGCATATCTCGGATGCCTTGCAACGTGCTGTTCAGAAGAGATCTCCACCACTTCGTAATTCTACGGATTTATAGGCAGCTCTGCAGTATTCATGGTGCCAGTTCCCTCCAAACCTACTTCGACATTAGTCGAGTCCTTTTCACGTCGTGTTGCGGCACTTCTGCGTTCCCACGGGGCCCTACCGACATTAGGCACAGGTGCCAGCGCCTTTGGCTCTTCAGTGTATTATGTTACCAAGTTCCGCAATTGTAAGCAGATACAAATTGTCAAGGTCTCATGGAAACAAGCCATCAGGCTCGTTTCAGTATCAATGCATGAAGCGAATTGCCAGTGACACATTCATGGGGCCATGCACGTTACTAGAAAGATTAATAGGTGCTGCATATCGCTGACTTCTGCGCGAATAATTACCAGAGCTCTTGAGAAACGTTACTCTTAAACAAAACCACAACTGTGGTTTGTGCAGGACGGGGCACAACCCCAATTGTGCAGCACCGGGCACCTCCCCATTTCCTAGGTACGGTGCGACAGTACCTCTTCGCGACTTTTCATGGGCAATGAGATGGTCGAGGAGGTCCACTAGCATTGCCTTCTAGTTCAAATAAATGTTCAAACGTGTGTGAAATCTTATGGGTCTTAACTGCTAAGGTCAACAGTCCCTAAGCTTACACACTACTTAATCCAAATTATCCCAAGGACAAACACACACACCCATGCCCGAGGGAGGACTCGAACCTCCGCCGGGACCAGCCGCACAGTCCACAACTGCAGCGCTTATACCGCTCGGCTAATCCCGCGCGGCGCCTCCTAGTTCAACTGACATGGTTGGTTTGTTGGTTGATTCGGGGGACGAAAACAAACAGCGAGGTCATCGGTCCCATGGATTTGGGAAGGATGGAGAAGGAAGTCAGCCGTGCCCTTTCAAAGGGACCATCCCGGGATTTACCGCAAGCAATTTTAGGGAAATGACGGTAAACCTAAATCAGTCCAGTGTACTAACCACTGCGCCACCTCGGTCGGTCAACGGACATGAATCCATTGAATTTCTGGTTACGGGAACATTTAAAGTCATCTGTCTATGCCCAGTCCATCGATAACATGCATACGTTACAGGCGCGTCTGAACAATGCAAGTGACGCAGTTCCATTGGAGCAAGTCGTATGCGAAAGAGTGCGCAGTTCACTGCGAAGAAGAGCTGAAGCGTGTATCAGGATGTGTCGTAACAACATATAGCATTGCCTGTAATGTTTACGTCCTCGAAAAAACAGATGGGAATCAGAAGGCAGACTGGCCCATATCTCAACCGGTATCAATATACGGACCTGTCATTATAGGAATTTTCTTCTAATTTGGATCACCACTGCCTCCTGTTGGAGTGTGTGACACTTTTTTTAAACACCCTGTACTGCTCAAACACTGATAACATTACAGGTCCTATTTCGTTTCCTGGTTGCATAAATGATGTTACTTTTCTTTCTGTGGAACATTGCCGTCCAATATAACACACAGCGTTACATTAGTCAAATATTCATCGAGCCAATCACGTATCTGCGAAGACATACCGCAACAGGCAAGCTGGGACAATATCGAAAGACTTTCAGAAATCTAGGAAGACGAAATCTAGGAAGACCTCATCTGTTGTTTGCAAGACGTCAGGTATGAACGTAGCAAGCCGCGTTCCACCCCAACGGTTTCTCTTGAATCCAAACTGATTGTTAAGGGAGGCTTTTGTTACTCTACTAATGTAATGTCATTTAGGCTTAGAATATGATTCTCGAGTAACTGCTCTATGTAGGCAGAGAATACGTCTTACCGAAATTAATAACTAATTTCCAACTTCTGTTGCAGGCGAAGCCAAATATAACTCGTTTCAGTGTCTTCTCATGCCTCAAATATTTCTCTTCTCTTATCCTAGTTGTGAAAAAAAATTGAAGTAAGAATTTTCTCTAGATATCAGAACTTGAGTTCAGTAACAATTCTCGTTAGAAATGGTTGAAAGGGAACATGGCGGTAACCCTAACCTGTCTAGCAGTCCGTCTAAGAAATGGGGCGTGAAGGTATTGATTCTGTTATCTGTAGTCTCAAAAGGATTATGTTCGAGTCTACATACTGGTACGAATCACGCAACGAGTAATTACACTGAGTAATCCAGGTTAACTATGACAAGGCGAGTGAACAGCAGCGAACGAACCGCCACTATCGCAAAGATCCCAAATTTCATCCGATAATCGAAATGTACTGTGCACTTATATGTATTAAAAAAAAATATGAAAGATTGATCTTAAATTTTCAAATGACAGCAAAGGTATAAATCGTTAAAGTTAAGGTCGTCTCTTATGGACACTGTAGAACACACTATGTATTAAATGAAATATAAACTCAGACAGTATTGTTAGTACTATACACTAGCTGTGAAGCAACCTCCAGTGCCCAGTATCATGCTACAAATGTGAATAGGTAAACTTCTGGAATTCTTATCCAAAAATGGGTCAGAAAAGGCTCAACAACAGCTTTATGAAACTAAAAAGAAGTATTTAATGAGTGAGTGGTCATTTTCGATAAAGCATTACGAAGTGCCTAATTCCTGATACCAGAACGAATTTGCAGTCTGCGGCAGTGTGTGCCTTGATTACAAAATTCCTGGCAAATTTAACCTTTGTGCCGGGCCACGACTCTAATCCGGAAGCTTTATTTGCCTGTCGCGGGCAAGTTATCTACCAACTTAAGTGTTGAAGCCATTCTCACAACTTTTCTTCAGTGAAAACATAGTAGGCAAGAAACTTTTCCCCCTTACATAATTTTGTGATGGGTGTCAGCGAGAAAAGTTTGAAATTATGAATAAAGTTTGTTAGAAGTCGCTAAGTGCTCTTAGTTTCAAATACTGGACGCATATGCTTCAGCAAAAATATATTAGGCGATAAATTATTTTCACTTTCATCATTTTGTGCTGGGTGTCAGCGAGAAAATATTTCGCAAACGTTTGAAATTATGAGTAAAGTTTGTTGGAATTCGCTAAGTGATCTTATTCTTAGATTCTAGATGAATGTAATCTGGATGATATTCACGTCTTTAGTTACGCTGATGACAGTATTTCATATTATTAAATTTGTTCAGCAATTAAATGAAGTACTGAAAATCAAATTTTTATTGCCCCCGGATGACTTTACATAGGCAACCTTTAAGTGTCACCATCCCCCATGAATCACGTAAGGCCCTTAGTGATACCGAATGGTCGTGCAGAATCATATGCAGTCCAGACATGACCGAAAATAGCTCTGTAAAACAATAACAGCAAGGACCGCCCTCTTGACTGAGGCCAACAAACTTATAAAAAAAAATCAGTAGCTTCGTTAGTTTAGTTTTATGACCACTGATCGACAGTAACAAATAGTTGGACAGGTTACTAAGAAGGTCAGTATATTACTTGTTGGAGTATCAAAGTTCCAAAATTTTTTCTTTGATTGTTTCAGGACTACATCGCAACTGACGTTTTTTTGGATTCATAAAACTAGGAGAGTATACCTGTGAGGTATGAAGATGTGTTCAGCCCATTGTTAGCATCCATAGGTCCAAATTAAATTGAAAATTTTCATTTGTTGTTTATCATCGAAAAACGGCGCTGTCGTCCTTTCGTTTTGTTGCTTGTATGAAGATGACAGCGGTTACCGTGAGCACGTCCATGTAATCCGTACCCCAGTTACGCTTTCAGAGTGTTTCTGTTTCGCCCAGAAGCGCATCAGGCCACTGTGCTTTATCCAGTGGCGTCCACACTGTCTGGCGTCGACACGCAGTGCTAATGGTCTGGACTTGTACTCGCAGAATAATTCCAGGCCGCTCACTGGTAAATGGAACTTCAGTGCAAAACCTCATTCAGTATTACTGAACCAACGCAGTGGTTTTTCTGCATGTTCCCGATACACTGCAATGGGTTTCGAATTAGAACCATCTAGGGACCTGGCCCGCATTCCGGCAGGTAGCATCAAGTGTCTTCGGAGTTTTTGGCTGATGGGCCGCTGCGTAGAGTTATGAATAGAGTTCACAAAACAACCTTAGGTGAATGATTGTGACCACTTTCATGTAACTTAAAAGATGTAAGCAGCGAACACCAGAAAGTTTCCTGACGGCGTGAACGCTATAAGTTACATATAGAATTGGCGTTTGTAGTGACACGTCATGGCAATGATAGGTGAATATCGTGATGTGTAATATGTTCATAACCAATGTAAATAATGTATGCGAATCATGGGTGTAAGTCTGTGTGAGTGATTCAGTATGTGTGGGAAGCTGGTTGAGGCGGCACAAGTAAAAGAAAACACTTGTTTAGCTTGTGTTACAGAACTCCTCATGTGAAGATTAGTACGCACTGTAATGCATTGTTGAAACTCATTGACACAGTTCCTTGTCTTGGATTCTTTGACAGACTCTTCTCCGTGTGTCGTAAATAATCGTGTCCACGTCTAGATTTGGTTCAAGGAAGGCAGAAAGTTGAAAGCTGAATCACCTACAGCGCTGACGAAAGAACGTACAGTATGTAAACGAAGCAAAGTTGCTGAAGTAATTTTCGGAAAAGTCTTGCTGGTAGGATAAAATATAAAACAACCTATTTTCGATTGGAGTGTTTTTTCTCTATGCAACTCTTCTCAAACAACTACAGGAAACCTATTTGTTAAAATTATTTGATTACATTAAACTACAAGTTTCACGTCGCAATCTGATGTTAAGGTTGTTGTCTCTTCGTTACCTGTCCTTTTTTTTTTACGATTCCATAAATCTGAATAACAACCTGCCCATTGTTCGAAGAATTTGCAGTGAATTAAAAGGGAGAACTGTGATTAATAATCTGAGGGAAGCTGAAACTGACAGTCTGAAACTGTCGACATATTTCGAAATGTGTCCCTCAACAATCTGGAGAAATATTTTGAAATATTGTGCATTCATCTGCAAGAAATTTCTAAAGCCCATTCAAGGAGATTGTCCCAATGTCTTTATGATCTTTAAAAGGCCTAAATCTCTTTCTCGTCAGTGTAGGCTCGTTTATCAGTCTTCTGAATAATTTTGAATGTCCAAACAAATAATATCTTTCATCTCACAACGCAAAGAATCGTGTTCGCATCTGTGTTTGACTCAAGGAAAGTAGAAAGTTTAATGCTGAGTCATTTACTGCGCTGCAGCGCCAAACTTTTTTTTATATGAACGAAGGAAAGCTGAAGCAGATTTTTTGGAATATGTTTTACTTTACGAATAAAGAATTAAAGAAACAGGTTTTGGATTCGTAGGTTTCTTTCGGTATGTAGTCCTGATGCAACTAGCTTACAAGTAATTGACTTGTATGTCCGTAAAAAATTATCCAACCAGGGAAAGATGAACTACAATCTAACGTGGATTCCAAGCGACGTTTAGTTTCTGGTGAATCTCGACGTCATTGAGAGATGAATTCTAGGTTAACAGGCTGCGTAAAGAGTGATCCAGCCGGGATTCTATCCTACACCCTCTGAGTTTCCATCCACATGCTCTACCGCTGGACTACCACACAAAAAGCGTATTCGTTGAACTTGCTGCAGTCTCAAGTCACTGAGAGATTAATATGACGGTGGTATGGTTTATAAGAAGAATACAGATCTGAACTGTAACGCTGTGTAGCTCTTTGGCCAAGCGGCCATGTCGTGAAATGAAATGAAAAGTCAGTGTAACGAAAAAACAGGCAAAGTTGCAAATTTCACTTGAAGACTAATTTCGAGTCGGAACCCATTTTCAAATCATCCAGATAGTCAAAATGGTATTTCCCAAAATATAAGAAACACGCCAAGATAACAAACATATACGCATAAAAAAGTGGAAATGACAGCTACAAAGTATACCTGTATGGTCTGTAACAACTTATTTGCACTGCACTTCGTTATCCGTACTTGTTTGTTATCTTGACATGATTCTTGTATTTTTGGAAATACCATTTTGACTAGCTGGATGATCTGAAAATAGGTCCAGACCCGAAGGTAGTCATCAAGTAAATAAAAATGGAATTTACTACTTTGGGTGTTTTTCCTTTCTACACAAGTTGCTGCCCTGCAATTACTCCAAAATGCTGGAAGTTCGAAAATGAATGGTAATGTAGTCGTGAATGACAAAAAGACATCCGATATTTTTAAAGCATTCTCATTCCCAACAGTTTTGTGGTTTTCCGGTGTTAGAGGAAGTACTGGGCATTGTAACGCAGGCTCAAAGTAGCAAGAAAAGTGTATCTCAAACAGGGAAATATGTTAAGATTTCATATAAATTTAGGTTTCCAGAAATATTTCTTGAAAGTATTTTCAGGGAGAATAGTCTTTGTGTGGAAGTGAAACGTGGACCATATAGAGTTCAGACAACAAGAGAAAGCAAGCTTATGAAACCTGGGACTACAGTATACTGTTGAAGGTTAGAGGGGGGAAACTGAGTAGCCGATGAAGGAGTACTGAATCGAATAGGGTAGAAAAGAAGTATATGGTACAACGTGACTAAAAGAAGGGATCGGTTGATGGGAAGTGGAATTCCAAATAGAGGACAGTGCAGGGGGTAAAATTTTTGTAGCGGAAGACCACGGCTTGTTGCTGTAATTACATGGAGATGAAGAAGGTTGCACAGGATAAACCAACGTAGAGACACGCATAAAACCAGTCTTCGGACAATCATACCGATTGTTTTCGCTAACCAGCTTGAACACTGAGAGCTTCTCAGCATATGTTGAAAAAGACATGGTGCTAAGAGAACACTGGGGCCACACGTTGCCCCAACAGAAATTTTATTTGTAAAGATCGTTACCTTTTTCCTTTCTCTTACAGTATACCAGTTTGCTATTATTTAAGAAACCATACTTCGTAGTAGGTCTATTCATAAGGAACGTCTTATGGCATACTATGTCAAAGCGAATCATACTACTTGCTTACCGAAAAGATACGTCAGTGTCACAGTCGAATACTTCCATATTGCTTGTAACATAAATCACAATCGTTAATTGTTAAGAATATATTTTAATCAAAATGATAGATATTCTTTTTTTTCACAGTTCTGAATGGAAGATACGGCTGTATTCGCAAAGGTAACGCATAGCTGGATTGAGATACTGTTTCATTTTACGGCCTTAGCCTTTTCTACCGGTATCTGGATTCTGATATAGGCATTCTTTTCTAGGAATACCAATACGTTTTTATAACATCCCTTAACAGTCGATTATTCTAGTATTGTCCAATATTACTTCATATTATTCAAACTCGTTTACATGGTGAGACATTTACTGAAGCAATAGTATGTTTCGAGTGCCTGTAGGGAACACAAAAGACGCAGGAAAGGTGAACGGAATTAGTTGCTACCGGAAACGCTGTCACAGTAGAAATATTTATTTAATTGAGATATTTGTCTTTATTCCAGTCACCAGCACATCTAAGGTTATCGAGCTTAGGGAAACGTATCTCATCGATAAAACACGTAATATTTGAGATAAAGTTATTTATGGAGCTATCAGAAAAGAGGAAGTTTATTTCTGCAAAAACACGACGGTTATTCCCGGGATAACATTCTACAAACAGTTGCCATGCGAAAGTAAATTGAATTGCGCAGTAATTTACATTTTTTCAATTTTCCGCTTGTACCAAGAGAACACGCAGAAAAGTCGTCTTCGTTATGTTCCACTACAATGGACGTTTGAAACATTTATTACTCCTATTTTAATGGAAAATCGATTTACGTATGTTCCAGCCCCCTGCGCTTGCGTCACGCTTCTAAGCTTCCGATAATAATACACTCCTGGAAATTGAAATAAGAACACCGTGAATTCATTGTCCCAGGAAGGGGAAACTTTATTGACACATTCCTGGGGTCAGATACATCACATGATCACACTGACAGAACCACAGGCACATAGACACAGGCAACAGAGCATGCAAATTGTCGGCCCTAGTACAGTGTATATCCACCTTTCGCAGCAATGCAGGCTGCTATTCTCCCATGGAGACGATCGTAGAGATGCTGGATGTAGTCCTGTGGAACGGCTTGCCATGCCATTTCCACCTGGCGCCTCAGTTGGACCAGCGTTCGTGCTGGACGTGCAGACCGCGTGAGACGACGCTTCATCCAGTCCCAAACATGCTCAATGGGGGACAGATCCGGAGATCTTGCTGGCCAGGGTAGTTGACATACACCTTCTAGAGCACGTTGGGTGGCACGGGATACATGCGGACGTGCATTGTCCTGTTGGAACAGCAAGTTCCCTTGTCGGTCTAGGAACGGTAGAACGATGGGTTCGATGACGGTTTGGATGTACCGTGCACTATTCAGTGTCCCCTCGACGATCACCAGTGGTGTACGGCCAGTGTAAGAGATCGCTCCCCACACCATGATGCCGGGTGTTGGCCCTGTGTGCCTCGGTCGTATGCAGTCCTGATTGTGGCGCTCACCTGCACGGCGCCAAACACGCATACGACCATCATTGGCACCAAGGCAGAAGCGACTCTCATCGCTGAAGCCGACACGTCTCCATTCGTCCCTCCATTCACGCCTGTCGCGACACCACTGGAGGCGGGCTGCACAATGTTGGGGCGTGAGCGGAAGACGGCCTAACGGTGTGCGGGACCGTAGCCCAGCTTCATGGAGACGGTTGCGAATGGCCCTCGCCGATACCCCAGGAGCAACAGTGTCCCTAATTTGCTGGGAAGTGGCGGTGCGGTCCCCTACGGCACTGCGTAGGATCCTACGGTCTTGGCGTGCATCCGTGCGTCGCTGCGGTCCGGTCCCAGGTCGACGGGCACGTGCACCTTCCGCCGACCACTGGCGACAACATCGATGTACTGTGGAGACCTCACGCCCCACGTGTTGAGCAATTCGGCGGTACGTCTACCTGGCCTTCCGCATGCCCACTATACGCCCTCGCTCAAAGTCCGTCAACTGCACATACGGTTCACGTCCACGCTGTCGCGGCATGCTACCAGTGTTAAAGACTGCGATGGAGCTCCGTATGCCACGGCAAACTGGCTGACACTGACGGCGGCGGTGCACAAATGCTGCGCAGCTAGCGCCATTCGACGGCCAACACCGCGGTTCCTGGTGTGTCCGCTGTGCCATGCGTGTGATCATTGCTTGTACAGCCCTCTCGCAGTGTCCGGAGCAAGTATGGTGGGTCTGACACACCGGTGTCAATGTGTTCTTTTTTCCATTTCCAGGAGTGTATAAGGAATAGAGTACATCTGTAAACAACGCTAAATATTACAACAGCTACCATCAAATTGCTTGTTATTTCACACGGGAGGAAGATTAGAGTTTGTCGTCACAGCGACAAAGAGACCACTGTAGACAGACTTTCACCAGGAGAACGAAATAACGTCTGACAGCGATGTATGAAGTGGCACAGTGTACTGGGACCACGTATTTCACACAAATAACTCTCTAGAGCGTTACACGGTTTGCATTTTCATGACAGAATAAACCACATTCGCAAACGCCAACCAGTCGCTCCTTATAGCTGGTTGTGTGGTTTCCTTTGGAATTGACGTTTTAGACCTCATTGAATGTTTAAATTTACTTTATCATGGTATAGTAACAGCAGGTAGCCAATGATCATCAGATGAAAGCACTTACAACAGGTGGTGGTATGACGTACCCGTTGCATTGCCACCGCAAGTGACAGCGCCTGGCGATAATCCAGTGCAATAGGAACAACTCGTCACCACTTGCAGCATGTGATTTTAACCTTATGACGAGTACTACCACTTGGCGGTCGTAGCCTGTTACAGTTTTTACAAATGCTTTTGTCACTGTCGTCATAAGGCAATAAAAGAAGGTAATCAGTGGACCACAAATCTCGTCTCCAGTTTCTCTTTTCCTTATTTTTTATACACCTCTGACGGAGAGTGGCGACTGTTTGAGGTCTTACTTCTTCAACCTATTCAGCTATTTGTACCGTTAATGTTAATTATGTTTCGACTCGCTTTATGCATTTTGTTTAAAAAATGCAAAGGGGACTTGTTGCAATTCCTAACTAGGAATTATGTACTGGGGCTCAGAGGCAATTCCGACGTTAGCATTACAGCCAGGAGAACCTCCAGTAACTAGATGGGATCTGGTCTAAATGAACTGTGGCCGGCCGTTGTAGCCGAGCCGTTCTAGGCGCTTCAGTCTGGTACCGCGTGACCACTACTGTCGCAGGTTCGAATCCTGCCTCGGGCATAGATGTGTGTGATGTCCTTAGGTTAGTTAGGTTTAAGTAGTTCTAAATTCTAGGGGACTGATGACCTTAGAAGTTAAGTCCCATAGTGCTCAGAGCCATTGAACCATTTTTGAACCTTGGATGACACCGATCGTAAAAATATTCGGAAGATACAAAATCCGAACATTACGAGCATCTTGCGATGCAGGTTTGCCACAGCGACAATTTCACCGTATGACTCTCACACGAATTTCCGAAAACTGGCTGTTGCAGATGTAAATCAATGTACACTACATGAATGTCACCGAAAACGATTGTAAATAATTTTCCATTCATGTAATTTTTTAAATTTATTCACCAGACATACAATTAATAGACGAATAAGAACAACATCGTTTCACTATAAATCGGAAATCATTCGTGTAGTAGTCTTCAACGGACTTGGGAAGATAAATGAAAAACAAAAGTAAAAGTAACAATCGGATTTCGAACACGAAGCAAAAAAGTGTAAAGCCACGACGCTAGCCACTGTGCCACCGCTTCAGTCGGATTGTTTACTCGCAAAGAAGCACATCAAGTACCTCGAAAACAGTCGATTATCTGTGGATACGCCGAGACACGTGTACGCTTATTTTGACTCCTCTTTCACTGAGCGAAATTTCTGGGAAATCGTGTTATGGCACTTACGCGTGTTCTCCTTGAAAGGACCCAATACCCGAAAGTGAAGCTGCGAAGCTAGTCAACACACAGCTAACTTTTGTTGGCAGCCGCCTTTAACTTGGCGCCTCTGAAACCGCAGACTCCCTCCGGCACACATGGAGCTGGCGGCCCCTGTCCACGAGCGTCGCACCCGGTTCGCTGGTTCCGCGTACTCCGTTGCCATTGGATTATCGCCAGGCGCTGTTACCAAAGCAGGCCTTACTTTATCCCATACAATTATCAACCTCAAGACAATACATCCATCATCTGCCTGCCTCCTTGTTGCCAAGTAGATGCACCCACATACGTAGCCTTCGATGTACTCGCTTCTGGCCGCTCTCAGGAACGAACGTTTACTGCAACCGTTCTACAGGCCATCGAAGGGATTTTTTAAAATGAAGGTGGCTTATTGTTGTGGGTTTTAATGGGCGTAACTCTACTCTAACAAAAAGGTCGTATTTTTCATCAATTTTTTATACAGTTAATACTCAACACTTCTTTACGTGGATTATCAGTGATTTTCATGAATATGCCCATTAAAATTGCTACACCGCGAAGATGACGTGCTACAGACGCGAAATTTAACGACAGGAAGAAGATGCTGTGATATGCAAATGTTAAGCTTTTCAGAACATTGACACAAGGTTGGCGCCGGTGGCGACACCTACAACTTGCTGACATGAGTAAAGTTTCCAACCGATTTCTCATTCACAAACAGCGGTTGACCGGCGTTGCCTGGTAAAAAGTTGTTGTGAAGCTTCGTGTAAGGATTTGATAAAGGTCGGATTGTAGCCTATCGCGATTGCGGTTTATCGTATCGGGACACTGCTGCTCGCATTGGTCGAGATCCAATGACTGTTAGCAGAATATGGAATCGGTGGGTTCAGGAGGGTAATACGGAACGCCGTGCTGGATCCCAATGGCCTCGTATCACTAGCAGTTGAAATGACAGGCATCTTATTCGCATGGCTGAAACGGATCGTGCGGCCACGTCTCGATCCCTGAGTCAACAGATGGGGACGTTTGCAATACAACAACCATCTGCACGAACCGTTCGACGACGTTTGCAGCAGCACAGACTATCAGCTCGGAGACCATGGCTGCGGTTACCCTTGACGCTGCAGCACAGACAGGAGCGCCTGCGGTGGTGTACTCAACGACGAACCTGGGTGCACGAATGGCAAAACGTCATTTTTTCGGATGAATCCAGGTTCTGTTTACAGCATCATGATGGTCTCATCCGTGTTTGGCGACATTGCGGTGAATGCACATTGCAAGCGTGTATTCGTCATCGCCATACTGGCGTATCACCCGGCGTGATGGTATGGGGTGCCATTGGTTACACGTCTCGGTCACCTCTTGTTCGCATTGACGGCACTTTGAACAGTAGACGTTAGATTTCAGATGTATTACGACCCGTGCCTCTACTCTTCATTCGATCCCTGCGAAACCCTACATTTCAGCAGGATAATGCACGACCGCATGTTGCAGGTCTTGTACGGACCTTCCTGGATACATGAAGCACATTCTCCAGATCTCTCACCAATTGAGAACGTCTGGTCAATGGTGGCCGAGCAACTGACTCGTCACAATACGTCAGTCACTATTATTGGTGAACTGTGGTATCGTGTTGAAGCTGCAAGGGCAGCTGTACCTGTACACGCCATCCAAGCTGTGTTTGACTCAATGGCCAGGCGTATCAAGGCCGTTATTACGGCCAGAGTTGTTTGTTCTGGGTATTGATTTCTCAGGATCTATGCACCCAAATTGCGTGAAAATGTAATCACATGTCAGTCCTAGTGTAATATATTTGTCCAATGAATGCCCGTTTATCATATGCATTTCTTCTTGGTGTAGCAATTTTAATGGCCAATAGTGTATATATATATTGTTTTCTGTTAATATGTTAATACTGTGGTCCTCTTTTCATTCAGAAACAGTGGAACATTACAGGTATCTTGAAGTATACACCTCATACTTCGAGAATAAACTTCGTGATCACGGTACGTTGCAAGCCGTACGGCCTGAAGATCAATTTTGGACTTTTATTTCAAAGTTATGGTCAGCATTTCATGTACCTCTGAGAAGCTTTATCTGTGATAAGTGAAAATGAAACCGGAAACTTTTGAAGTACCTGACACTCGAAAGCAACACATTTCTCATTTTGACAAGCACTTTCTTTTCTATTGCCAGTCTCACATTATCTCTATTTCGGCATCGTCAGTTATTTTGATGCCCCAATTGCAGAACTCATCTACTTCTTCTAGCGTCTCATATGTTAGCCTAATTCCTTCAGCATCGCTTAATTTAATTCGAATATATTTTAGTGAACGTAGTCTACTTTTGTTCATGTCCATCTTACAACCGCTTTCAAGACATCATCGAGTGCATACATCTGTTGCTCCAAGCCCCTCTCTGTCTCTGGCAGAATTGCAGTGTCATCTACAAAACTTCAAATATTTATTCGTCTGTCCCGAACTTGATACCCCTTTCCAAATTTCGACTGAACTAGACTGATGGGGTTAAAGCGACCGAAATACGTCAGCCCTCATCCTATATGGGTCAAGAGTAGAAGAACACTGAAGGCAAATCCTAATGAACCTGACTGCAACCAAGAAACAGAACAATTAGAAGTGAGAGAGGTGTAAGTGGGTGAAGATGTGTAAGCAACTGCACCAAGAAAGCAGCTGGAGGCTCCCGTGACATTTTATGCGACGAGAGATGCACTCTCAGTATCCAACCAGTGTTTCTCCCCCCCCCCCCCCCCTCCCCCATACGTCCCCAGTGCCACGGAAAGACTAACAATGCGGAAAAGTTGATAAAATCTCAGGCAAGAAAACGAGACAGTAAAGTAGGAACAGATGTAAAACTATAAGAAGAATTAAAATGGTGGGAAGGACAGGGACCACACCAGACCATCTAGCAAGGGCACCCGTGGGCCCCCTGTGTTGGTGACGGGGCACCCCTCAAGGCCCTCAATCGGCCAACGAGGCCAATATGTCCTACTCCACAGACAGGAGTAGAAATCACCTTCCCAGATAAAACGTAAAACCACATCAGCCACTTCGGCGTCGTCTGATAGCATCAGAGGAAGCACGTCAGCAAGTTTAAGGTTTCGCTGTAAGACAACGGAAGATTCCCTGTGAGAAACACGAACGGAGTTGGTCACATGGTCGTGGTCCCCTTTATTGCTCGTACTTTGTTTTGAGAAATCAGGGCACACACGGTGTAGAGTCAACTGAAAGTCTATTTCCGATACCTCATCTCCAAAGTCGGCATCCCGGCAGCAAATCGAACCTACCGGTCAGCACGTACGTTCCTGGCATCCCAACGTGACAGCAAAGACGACCGACCGTCCAGCTTGACGGAGATCAGAAAGGAAGTCCTGGCTAGTCACAACCAATGGCTATTGTAGGCGGCACTGGTGAATAGTCTGAAGACTATTCAGCGAATTGCTGCCGATTAAGAACGGAATGAATGGATTTGATTGAGAGCTCGAACGATGGACCGAAGTTCTTCAGTAAACACCATGCATCCCTTCGGCAGGGAGCATAGCTCACTGCACCTTGCATGTGACTAGGCAAAACCCATTCACCCTCCTACTGTGGAGCTGTCAAGTACACTTCTTCTACACTCAGAAATGCAACAAAGAACGGTCAGGAACAGGCGGCGAAAACTATGGGGTCAACAGAGTGTTTCGGTCCGAGGTAGAGGTCAAGACCGAGCCAACGATTGGGTATGTAGGATGAGGATGTACGCAACTGCTGATAGGAGGTGAGAATGGGGAAAGCGGAGTTCACAGCAAAGACACTGAATGCGGAATGCGATCGTGACTCCAGTCCTGGGTCGCTGTTGTGGGAAGTGTACCTCCCTACCAAGAGAAAGGTCACGGTATTTCAAATGCTCAGGGGTGTAGCGAATGTGTATTGCTTAGCAGAGGGCCTGATCTGTAATGGAGGGTACCCAGCCTCTGCGAGTAGCCTGTTCTCGGGGCTGGTCTGAAAAACACCTCACGCAAGTCCAGTCTCACAGTGGTGTATCACGCTCAGCATCGTCATTGCGGAATGCGATGCTGAGCCCTATGCCAGACCCCCATAATCAAGACGAGACAGAACTAGAGCTTAGCTAAGCCCAAAAACTGTAGAGCAGTGTGCGCCCCAGCGGCTATTACTGAGACAGCGAAGAATATTGAGGTGTGGCCAGCAAGGTCACATAAGATGGCGAAGGTAGGGAATATACTTTAACTGGGCATCGAAGACGAGCCCCAGAAAGCGAGAAGACTCCACCACATTGAGAGATTGGTGGTCGGGGTAGAGTTCCGGGTGCGGAAGGACAGTGTGACGACGACAGAAGCGCATGACTGCCGAAAACCGGAAGCCACGGCTGAGAGCCCAGGACTGCACCTTTCGTATGGCACCCTGTAGTCGACATTCAGCAATATCCACAGTGGAGGAGCAATAGCAAATGCAAAAACCGTCAGCATACAGAGAGGGTGAAAATGTCAACCTCACAGCTGCATCTATATCACTGATAAGAATGGGGAGCGCACTCAACGCAAGGCCCTGCTTGACTCCTTCTCTTGTGCATAGGGGGAACTGTGGGAAGCGTCAGCTTGAACCTGGAAAGTACAGTGACAAGAAGTTCCAGACAAAAATTCGGACACTCACATAGTGTAACGAGACTGTGAAGGCGCAATGTTGTTTTATATTCGTTCTGAAAGTCGAAGAAGACAGCGATATGGTGTTGACGCCACGCAAAAGTTGGTCCGATAGCAGACTGCAGGCAGATGAAATCGCACTGAGACGGAGCCAAAACACTCAGACACAGCCGCCGGCTCACCCTCCGTTAGAGCAGCTTGTGAGGAAAATTAGTGAGACTAATTGGACGATAGCTGTTAGTCTCAAGGAGGTGCTTACCCGTTTCAGTACCAGGACAATCACACTTTCTCGACGTTGAGGTGGGAACGCACATTTCCAAACCAACCCTTGGTTTCATTTACAATATACTCTGCATACATGTTAAGTAACAATGGGGGAATTTACAAACTTCTCCCATTCCCCTCAATGCCAGTGACTCCATTTCTACGTCATTTATAATTGCTGTCTGATTTCTGTAAAAGCAGTAGTTAACTTTTCGCACTCTGTATTTTATCCCTGCTATCTTCAAAATTTCAAACCCTTTATTTAAATCTACAAATTGTATAACTGTAAGTGTGCAGTCGTCGAGTCTGCATTCTGTGAGAAATCGTAGCCTGGCCCTATGACTTGTCTTGCCTCACGTGCCCCTACAGCTCTCCAGAATTCAAACAGACCTTCTCTGAAGTCGGATTCTTCCAGTGTTTCCATACTTCTGTAAAAACAACGTGGCAGTATTTTGCAACGTGAATGAAGTCTTTCGCGACGGCACTTATATGTAAAACATTCTCGCTTTTCTTGCCGCGTCAATTTGGGATAAAATGTCATGCTTTCGACGATAGCCTCCATCGTCATCGTCAGGAGCAACTGTGTCATCACTGCTGCTGTGGTGGCCTTTTTTATAGCCTGTGGACGGCTTCTGATTGGTCGGCATGTGACTGGTCGTCAATGACGTACTGCTGTCGCAGACGGTGTCAATGAGTGCGCTGGTGGCGCCACCGCTTCCTTTGGAACGTAAACCTTGGAAGGAACGTCTCTGCTACTTCTCTGCATCGATCGCTCGTTTCCATGCACCGCTCAGATAGTATCCGCTATCACGATTAAAGTTCTTCTCGCTCATTCTTATTTCAACAGCCTCATTAATAACGGAATCCCAGTATATGGAGGCATGGGACAAAATTTTTGTTTCATCGATCACTATTTTATGTTTGTTCATGAGGCTGTGCTCCGCAACTGCCGATTTCTCCAGCTTGAGATTTTACCCCGAATTGACGCGGCAGGAAAACCGAGAATGTTTTACATATAGTATTTTGCAATATGTGTTTAACATACAATAAAATCTTTCTTCAAACTGAAGATGTGGATCACTTTTCCTTTCAGTTAGGTATATTGTGGCAAAAGTGTGTTGTGTAGAGGAAGTACTGAGATTTACAGATTCAGGAACACCCCACTCCCCCACTCGTAAAAGAAACACAGGATTAAATTATTACATATAAAAAATGTTTTGTTGGCGACTCTTGCTACAGCGGTGACCTCGCTAATCACTGTACCTGTGACGTGTAGTGAATGTTAGAATACGAAGGGACCTATGGTTTACGTATCCCACACTGAAATCGTGCTTTTAGATGGTATGGTTTCTCACTACTGTTTGTTTATCAGCGCCGAATTGGTGACTGAACTATTGCACCTTCGCCCTTACCTGAGTTCTTACGAACAATCCGCTGCGGTGCAATAGCGACTTCTGCAATCAACACGTGGTTGCCTACGGTAGTTGAATATGGCGGCAGTGGTTTTCCGTGAACTGAAATATACACAGTACACCACCGGCAGAGTGGTATGAGAAGTGCGCACTGCCGGGCGACCTTTTTGGTGGAAAATTGCCATGATTCACGCTGTAAGCACTGACTCAGACAATGTACTCGCTTCCATAACCGGCGGTGCCACAAAAGACAAAAGTTCACCCGGCCGCGAGCACACGGCGTCGGGCCAAAGGCACGCCCCTCTTCCACGAAGTCACTTACTATGGCGTGATTCCTCCATCTCCAGAGCGGTATAAAGCTGCCTGCAGAGCCGTACAAACCAGTGTCGTATTCAGTCTACATGCTTATACCATATGAGCTGCTGTCATCCCGCTAACGACCCATGCTGCGAGGTGGGAATGTGTTTTGGGTTTGAATACTGCTCGATTTTCCATAAGAGTATGACGTATTTGGGCTTTATTCACATGCTTGCAATATTTCACAGTGGTAACTTTTCTTAACCGTAGCCAGCCATGTAACTATTGCTTCTAGTCAAATATAGGAACCGTTCCATCACGTAGGATTCCCACGATGTACCGTGACAGAATACGATGATGTCATGTTACAGGTCAACCCAAGCTGTAGCGATATCTCAGATGATATGGACAATTACTCCATCCGCCGTCTTCTATTTTCCCTCCCTGTGTCCGATGCGGCAGCTTCTGTAATTCAGCTGCTCGTGACTGCTCAACGGGCAAATAAAGCCTTCTACCATATTTAAGGTATTATTAACCAACTGCACCGAATCAACAATGTGATAAGCACACTGGTCAAAGAATTACTGATCCCGAGAATACACCACTACCATCCCCGATAATGGCCTCAAGTCTGTGAGGAGCAGTTCACAAGTTTGTTTAGGTATGACATATATATCTGAAGCGATTCATTGATGATTACATGCCGTAAAGGTACCTACCTGTGGAGATGTTGACGGATACGTTTCACGTTCTATTCCATTCCGTTCCAGGCATTTTCTGGCGGATTAAGATCGGGTAAGTTAGCCAGCCATTTGAGCTGCGAAAGGGTGCTACAGAGTAAGTCAAACCAAAGACGAATGTGTACAGTCCAGTGTAAACTGCCATCCTCATTTAAGAAGAGTGATATTCCACAGCATACTCATAATTAAGATGTAGAAGAAAATGTCAACGGTTTCTCATGGAGAACGTTGGAACAAACATCCTCCTTCATGTTCACGGTAGTCCGAATAAGTTCACCCAAGTGATGGTACGAAAACCACGACTGGCGCGAACTACTGCCTTCACTCACTGCAGGTTCGGCGCTTCATTGGCCAACGGTGGACTCGAAGCTTTACAGCGATTCAAAAGAAGCACAACTGCAACAAATCGGACAACATTACACACCTCCAGTCATATACAATCCAGGTTCTGAGTTGTTTTCTCGACTGAATACGAGCAGCGGCCTTTCGCAATGTACCCGCCTCAAAATGTCAATCGCACACAATTCCTTTTGCAGTGTTTGTCATGATTCTCGTCCGCAATTGTTATGGTGACAGGTGGCCAATGCTAAATAGAAACATATATTGCAGGTTTGGCAGTGAAGTTAGTAGGGAGCTGGCTGCATAGTCTGTATCTGAAACGACTGAAACAATTAGTAGTCGTTGGTAAAAAATAATATATATCTAGAGAGGCATTACTTATGCCATACTTGACTAAGCGCCTTGTTAGAGGTTGCTTCCTATCAGCTGAAGGCTATGCTACATTCCTTGTTGGCGTCCCAAGCAAAAATGGACGAGAGCTCGATAGATGCCAGGGTAATCCCAAAAGTAAGGTCTCCTATTTTTTTTTATAAGTATATAGACCTGTTTATTTCTACAGTGGTTTACATCAGATTACAGCTTGAACATTTAGCTATTTTTCGACATAATCAACACTTCTGTCGATGCATTTTTGTAGACGCTGTGGCAGTTTTTGTATGCCAATGTCATACCAGCTCCCCGCCATGCTGTTCAGATAGTTATGAACCTCTTCTTTCACCTCGTCGTCGGAGCTGAATCGCTTTCCGGTAAAATGTTCTTTTAACCTAGGGAACAGGTGATAGTGACTGGGCGCCAAGTCAGTACTGTAGGCTGGGTAGGAGGTTATGTTCCACTGAAACTGTTGCAGGAGAGCAACGGTTTGCCGAGCGATGTGTGGGCGAGGGTTGTCATGTAGAATGTGTACGCCCTTGCTCAACATTCCTCTTCTCCGGTTCTGAATTGCCCGTTTGAGTTTTTTCAGAGCCTCGCAGTACCTGTCAGCGTTAATTGTAGATTGTAGTCCCAGCGATTCAGCTCCGACGACGAGGTTAAAGAAGAGTTTGATAACTTTCTAAACAGCATGGCGGCGAGCTGGTATGACATGGGCATACAGAAAATGACACAGCGTCTACAAAAATGCATCGGCAGAAGTGGTGATTATGTCGAAAAATAGCTAAATGTTTAAGCTGTAAACTGATGTAAACCATTGTAGAAATAAAAAGGTCTATGTTCTTACAAAAATAAAGGAGACCTTACTTTTGGGATTACCCTCGTACTTGTCACAAGCCGCGGAGCGGCGCTAGTCGCGACTCGCGGGTACAGCGATATCTATTACTGACTGCGGTCGATATCTGCAACCCCAAACGGGGGGGTATCGAACATTGATACCACAGTGTTCACTCGGAAACTGGATGAGAATGACCTGCTTTCTGTAAGAGCAGCAGTTTCTATCGGATTTTAAACCGATTTTCAGTGGTAAGGTGGGAATGTTTTCTTCAGTTCCTCTCGGTTAGGATATTTTTCCGCTCACTGTTCTTATGCCGTTTCCAGTGCGATGGTACATTGAATAGTCCACATCCGTACACTAAGGTTCAAAAATGGTTCAAATGGCTCTAAGCACTATGGGAGTTAACGTCTAAGGTCATCAGTCCCCTAGACTTAGAACTACTTAAACTTAAGTAACCTAAGGACATCATACACATCCATGTCCGAGACAGGATTCGAACCTGCGACCGTAGCAGCAGCGTGGTTCCAGACTGAAGCGCCTAGAACCGATCGGCCACAGCGGCCGTCTACACACTGAGGAATCGGACAACTTAAATCACGGCGTGGTCATGGGCACGTCCAACTACGATAGTTCCTTCCTGACGTTCTGTCAGTTATGCACACCTGCATCCTACTACATGGCTTTCATACAACCGATCCGCACACAGACTACTCTTTACTGACGTCACTCGCGTCAGCGATAGAGGATCACATGACCGCCTGGTAGACCACGACCGTACATCAGTACAACTGAAACTACCATGGACGTCTGTTACCAGTTCTACACTATCTGCAGCGCTCCAAAGCGACCGGTGCGATCTTTTTAGGAGGTGACTAATATTTTGCCCAGCGATATACTTCCAATAGTCTTAAATGGTGCTTCCCTTAGGGAAAAAAATCAGAATGAGTCTTCTCTTCAGGTAGTTATCGACGAGCGATCCGAATGTAGTGTATATATGTAACAGTCATTTACGAGAAGTGTGTGGTCCATGGGGCTAAACAAAATTACGTTAAACCATCGCTCTGGTACACACAGCCATGCAAACATTCGATAAAAAAAAGCCGGTGAAATCGCTTGCATTTCCCGGTGCGTCCAGTTTTCCGCTGTGTGCTTTACGCAGCGTAAACAAATACCTCGCTATTGATCGGCTCTCTACACCGGTGTTACGGAGAGGATTGAAGTGCGCAGTCAGTAAAGACAACAAAAAAAAAAAAAAAGCCATAGTTCCGCTGCTTCGAAAGAAAATGAAATATAAGCGATTTCGGGGGTGTTATTGACTGTTTTAGCTTACAGTATATTTTTTGAAGTTGTATCCTTCGATCGAGATGAAACTGACTTTTGAATTCAATAACAGTTTAAAGCATAATTTATCAGATTTTAGCCTTTGGCTGGCTTAAAAACAAGATATGGGACGTTAGCAAGGATAAAAATAAAGTGAATACAAAACAGTGACGACGAGGGTACAGTTTTCGAAAATTTCTTGTGGTCAATTTTGCCACCACAAACTGTGGAAACATCATCCGCTGAAACGTAACAATTCAGTGATGGAGATTAGCGAAAGAAATAAAACTTCACGCGTTCTTTACGGTCTTCAGCACCTTCAAGTGTAAGAAACACGGATTCACATTCATTTCAGAGGACCACCATACTGAGAAAAGCGCTACGGCCGCAACAAAACACTACATCTACATCAATACTCCGCAAGTCACCTGACGGTGTGTGGCGCAGGGTACTTTGAGTACCTATATCGGTTCTCCCTTCTATTCCAGTCTCGTATTGTTCGTGGAAAGAAAGATTGTCGGTATGCCTCTGTGTGGGCTCTAATCCCTCTGATGTCCGTAACACTCCAGATAATATCCCTCGTACGTAAACTTTGGCATCGAAGGATCGCAGAGAAGGGAGATATTTAAAGTAACTATTGAAATAATACTTTTACTGACGTAAATATTAATAAAATTAACATGGAAAATTTTGGAAGTTTGTGGTAAGTTCGTATGGGACCAAACTGCTGAGGTCATCAGTCCCTAGGCTTACACACTACTTAATCTAACTTAAGCTAACTTATGCTAAGGACAACACACACACACACACACACACACACACACACACTCACACACACACACACACACACACACACACACACACAAGAAAATGACGACGAGGGTACACACGCGGCTACCCCACAGGTCAAAATTAATATGTTCCACGCAGCCATCTAATAAAATTTTAATGGACAGTACTCACCCCCAGCAAGACGAGTTTTGACTATTCACCACATTTTTGGACGGAAAAGAGGAAGCTATTCAATTTTTATTATAAACATTTCATTGTTTGACATAATTTCAGTAATTTAAAACAAATTAATGTATTCTCCCTGCAATTGGCAGCTTCAGAGTTTTGTCTTGCAATCTATTACACACAAATAGCTCCATGCTGTCTTCGTGTTACTCGCTTGCTTGCAACGTCTTGGTTCTCTCAGGCCCTTTCATCTTAGCCTGCAGTCAATAATCTCTCCACCAGGGCAATGTGTTGGTTGGTTGATTTGGCGGAGTGGACTAAACAGCGAGGACATCGTTCCCATCGGATTAGAGAAGGGTGGGGCACGAAATCGGCCGTGCCGTTTGAAAGAAATCATCCCGGCGTTTGCCTGAAGCGATTTAGGGAAATCACGGAGGACTTACACTACTGGCCATTAAAATTGCTACACCAAGAAGACATGCAGATGATAAACGGGTATTCATTGGACAAATATATTATACTAGAACTGACATGTGATTACATTTTCACGCAATTTCTGTGCGTAGATACTGAGGAATCAGTACCCAGAACAACCACCTCTGGCCGTAATAACGGATCTGATACGCCTGGGCATTGAGTCAAACAGAGCTTGGATGGCGTGTACAGGTACAGCTGCCTATGCAGCTTCAACACGATACCACAGTTCATCAAGAGCAGTGACTGGCGTATTGTGACGAGCGACTTGCTCGGCCACCATTGACCAGACGTTTTCAATTGGTGAGAGTTCTGGAGAATGTGCTGGCCAGGGCAGCAGTCGAACATTTTCTGTATCCAGAAAAGGCCCGTACAGGACCTGAAACATGCGGTTGTGCATTATCCTGCTGAAATGAAGAGTTTCGCTGGGATGGAATGAAGGTTAGAGTCACGAGAAGTAACAAATCTGAAATGTAGCGTCCGCTGTTCAAAGTGCCATCAATGCGAACAAGAGGTGACCGAGACGTGTAACCAATGGCACCCCATACCATCACACCGGGTGATACGCCAGTATGGCGATGACGAATACACGCTTCTAATGTACGTTCACCGCGATGTCGCCAAACACGGATGCGACCATCATGATGCTGTAAACAGAACCTGGATTCATCCGAAAAAATGACGCTTTTCCATTCGTGAACCCAGGTTCGTCGTTGAGTACACCATCGTAGGCGCTCCTGTCTGTGATGCAGCATCAAGGGTAACCGCAGCCATGGCTCCGAGCTGATAGCCCATGCTGCTGCAAACGTCGTCGAACTGTTCGGGTAGATGGTTGTTGTCTTGCAAACGTCCCCATCTGTTGACTCAGGGATCGAAACGTGGCTGCATGATCCGTTACAGCCATGCGGATAAGATGCCTGTCATCTCGACTGCTAGTGATACGAGGCCGTATTACCCTCCTGAACCCACCGATTCCATACTCTGCTAACAGTCATTGGATCTCGACCAACGCGAGCAACAATGTCGCGATACGATAAACCGCAGTCGCGATAGGCTACAATCCGACCATTATCAATGTCGGGAGCGTGATGGTATGCATTTCTCCTCCTTATCAAGGCATCACAACGACGTTTCACCAGGCAACGCCGGTCAACTGCTGTTTGTGTATGAGAAATCGGTTGGAAACTTTCCTCATGTCAGCATGTTGTAAGTGTCGCCACTGGCGTCAACCTTGTGTGGATGCTCTGAAAAGCTAATCATTTACATATCACAGCATCTTCTTCCTGTCGGTTGTATTTCGCGTCTGTATCACATCATCTTCGTGGTGTAGCAATTTTAATGGCCAGTAGTGTAAATCAGGATGGCAGGATGCGGGTTTGAACTGTCGTCCTCCCGAATCAAGTCCAGTGTGCTGACCACAGCGCGACCTCGCTCGGTGGCAAGGTGTTACTCAAAGGCTGGGACCTATTCGTTCCTTCCGTAACAACTAACAGGAGTGGACTACGGAGTGAGGAAAGGCCCTCAAACGAGCGCTGCCACTGTTCCAATATGGGAGCCGCGACACGTTTACAGTTCCAAGTGTGTCAGGCGTTCTTGACTGCAGTCCTGTGCTTACATGTTATACAAATATAACATACGAGAGGAGACTCAAGCACAGAAATTTTATGGTTATTTGTGCGCGAAGCTGCGCGTGTCTGTCAACAACGGACAGAAGGCAGAATCTTGTTCTTTGGGGCAGTAGATTTGTACAAAAAACGGATTAACAAAACTGAACAGCGTGATATTTGTAGTCAAACATTTGAAACTGACTATGAGTAACCTGAAAAAATTTTTTGGAGCGAAGACATAAAACATTTATTTATATTTCACAGAGAATGTGAACTGCTTTTTACTTCACGGTCTACATGGTGCCTGATAATACGTTCTGTCTCCCTTTACCTGGCTGAAACTGTATCTTTGTAATCTGTTACTAATAATTATCACTTTAGCCCATCCTTAGATTCAAAGCATAGAGGAAGTGATAGTCCAGCCTTACTCTTATTGTGAAAGTATTTTCTAGCGTACACTTGATAGGGTACCCTGCTGATTCTAGATGCAAAGGAAAGGCTGAACCACCCGAAAATTACCACGATCTTGCAGACAGTCTTCGATAATTCAATGGGCTCGTTTTAACAAAACCGATACATTCTAATCTTTTTTCAGCCATACAAATTATTTTGAAATTGTGTCCGGCAAATATAGAAACGATTTCTTTCAAATTTCCTTCCTCATCGTTTGTGCTTTCTGAGCTTTGCATCGTTTCCGCTGACCTTGTCGTGTTGGGGTATTGAAACGTAACCTTTCCTATATGAATCAACGCAGTTTTCCAGTGAAGGATGTAAATGCTCCTACCTGTCATAGTTTCGTAAACTGTAGGTCTCCAGGCAGTTACACATACTTGTCTGGAAGACCGCAAACAATTACCGTTGAATTACATGGTTCAAATGGCTGTAAGCACTATGGGACTTAACAAAAGTGGTTCAAATGGCTCTGAGCACTATGGGACTTAACTTCTGAGGTCATCAGTCCCCTACAACTTAGAACTACGTAAACCTAACTAACCTAAGGACATCACACACATCCATGTTCGAGGCAGGATTCGAACCTGCGACCGTAGCGGCAGCGCGGTTCCGGACAGAAGCGCCTAGAATAGCTCGGCCACACCGGCCGGCTGAATTACATGTGGACGGCTCATATTTTCTTCTATCTCGTCGATCTCTAGATTGAATGGCACAATGTTTCGATGTCATACTGACATATTGTCACCAGGAGCTATGTCGGACTGAGATGTTGGTGTAGTCCGTTAATATATTTTATCTTTCCAGTTTTCGTCGACCTAAAGGGACGAGATTGTCTAGCGTTAGTATTTCCTGACAGCTACGCTGTTCGCTGTCTGCTCTGTGGAAGCTCGTAGAGCAATCGTTGGTTCCATCACATGCCGTAGTGACCTTCCTGCAACTCTAGGGGGCCATAGGTCCGTTGCTGATGGTGCCAACGCAAAGGCGCAAAGTTTGCAACGCCAGTAGTACAGGCTCCAGCGCTTCGTTGAGTTTCTTCCCCTAGCCTCGAATGGCGCAGGATTGGACTCAAGAGTAATTTCCTCGCCTTCTTGATGACACTATCACAGAAAACGTGTTTCATAGAATAATAAGACGGCTATGTGAGGGAAGACGTAGTTCTCCTTCAGATCAATACTTTTCATCCAAAGATTTTCCAATTTTTTGTCCATGCTTAAAATGCGATTATGAAAATATGTTACGCTCATCTGTCTACAGCTGTCATAAAGTCACCAACCGACAAAAATGGTTTCCAACCTCAGATTTCTTCAGATGTGACAGTAGGTGAAAGTTTCAAGGTATCAAGTCAGGTGAGTAGAGTAGATGATGTAGCTATTAGAATTTCGAATCCTTCTTATTCCCCATTGTTGCGGGAAGCTACAGCACCCCGAATAATGATTGTTTATTTTCTTCTGTAATCGAAGCCTCTTTAGAAGTATTTCTTTTTTAGTATAGTAGGGTGAGTAGATTTCTGGATAATTCCTTTCCATATTTTTTTTAGAGAACATCATACAAATGGGGCATATATTTTGTAAACCAATCTCTCCTACAACATTCTTCGTCTAAAATGAACCGTACTTTTCCTTAGGATATGTCTATCCTATCAGCTATTTCACAAACCTTTGCTCGTACATCGCTCAGTACTATCCTGTGTACTTCCTGGTTACTTTCTTGGGTGGTTAGTTTAAAAAAGAACATTACTCGCGTAATTTTATAAGCAACGAACGTCATTTCTGAATTCAACCGCGCAGTTCTTAATTGTTGAAAGTGAAGGAATAGACGGCTTGTAATCACAGCCAAACTGTACATGAATATCCTTCGGCGATAAATCGCACAGAATACGGAAAAGCACGGCAGCAGTTCATCAATTTTGAAAGAACTATCGATATCACAATTTCTTTAAAAATCGGCCTAAGCCAAAAAATTACCTCATGAATCCGCGGGCCCTGCATGTCAGCAGGCGACTGTTTAAGTTGGTGGAGGCTCTGTAATGGTGTGGGGCGTGTGTAGTTGGAGTGATATGGGAGCCCGATAGGTCTAGATACGACTCTCACAGACGACGCGAACGTAAGCATCCTGTCTGATCACCTACATCCATTCATGCGCGCTGCTGTTTTCGTAATATTCCGTCATTAATGTCGTTTACGAAGTCCTTGATGCATCCATTTCGCTCTGTTCCGCCTGTTGTGTACATATTGAAATCTTGTTCGTGATGTCATACTACATACAGTAATTGATGGGTGAGTGGGGAGGGCCTGATGTTTACATTTATTGGACTTCGTACTATGCTCTTGCGTCTGTTTCAGTGTGTGTTACGTAATGTTCTATGCTATTTTTTAAAATGTTTATTGCTTGTTTGTAGCGGAGAAGGGGGGGGGGGGCGGTCGGGGGGTCCAACATTTCCTGGTTGCATATAAATACTCGGGATGAGGTTAATCGATTGCTCGTCCCACCTCGCAACCTCGGGCGCACAGCAAGCGCTGTGCTTTGAATACCAGTGCTATGCTGGGCGCTCGGTGTCGCTGGTGTGTTGTTACTGATAGTGCGGGTTTTCACTAGGGCGTGCTGGGTAATTTCTAAGTATTCTGACTGGTAGTTTGGTACGGGCAACTGTCCAGAGCCCTTCTATCCCATATACACTCCTGGAAATGGAAAAAAGAACACATTGACACCGGTGTGTCAGACCCACCATACTTGCTCCGGACACTGCGAGAGGGCTGTACAAGCAATGATCACACGCACGGCACAGCGGACACACCAGGAACCGCGGTGTTGGCCGTCGAATGGCGCTAGCTGCGCAGCATTTGTGCACCGCCGCCGTCAGTGTCAGCCAGTTTGCCGTGGCATACGGAGCTTCATCGCAGTCCTTAACACTGGTAGCATGCCGCGGCAGCGTTGACGTGAACCGTATGTGCAGTTGACGGACTTTGAGCGAGGGCGTATAGTGGGCATGCGGGAGGCCGGGTGGACGTACCGCCGAATTGCTCAACACGTGGGGCGTGAGGTCTCCACAGTACATCGATGTTGTCACCAGTGGTCGGCGGAAGGTGCACGTTCCCGTCGACCTGGGACCGGACCGCAGCGACGCACGGATGCACGCCAAGACCGTAGGATCCTACGCAGTGCCGTAGGGGACCGCACCGCCACTTCCCAGCAAATTAGGGACACTGTTGCTCCTGGGGTATCGGCGAGGACCATTCGCAACCGTCTCCATGAAGCTGGGCTACGGTCCCGCACACCGTTAGGCCGTCTTCCGCTCACGCCCCAACATCGTGCAGCCCGCCTCCAGTGGTGTCGCGACAGGCGTGAATGGAGGGACGAATGGAGACGTGTCGTCTTCAGCGATGAGAGTCGCTTCTGCCTTGGTGCCAATGATGGTCGTATGGGTGTTTGGCGCCGTGTAGGTGAGCGCCACAATCAGGACTGCATACGACCGAGGCACACAGGGCCAACACCCGGCATCATGGTGTGGGGAGCGATCTCCTACACTGGCCGTACACCACTGGTGATCGTCGAGGGGACACTGAATAGTGCACCGTACATCCAAACCGTCATCGAACCCTTCGTTCTACCATTCCTAGACCGGCAAGGGAACTTGCTGTTCCAACAGGACAATGCACGTCCGCATGTATCCCGTGCCACCCAACGTGCTCTAGAAGGTGTAAGTCAACTACCCTGGCCAGCAAGATCTCCGGATCTGTCCCCCATTGAGCATGTTTGGGACTGGATGAAGCGTCGTCTCACGCGGTCTGCACGTCCAGCACGAACGCTGGTCCAACTGAGGCGCCAGGTGGAAATGGCATGGCAAGCCGTTCCACAGGACTACATCCAGCATCTCTACGATCGTCTCCATGGGAGAATAGCAGCCTGCATTGCTGCGAAAGGTGGATATACACTGTACTAGTGCCGACATTGTGCATGCTCTGTTGCCTGTGTCTATGTGCCTGTGGTTCTGTCAGTGTGATCATGTGATGTATCTGACCCCAGGAATGTGTCAATAAAGTTTCCCCTTCCTGGGACAATGAATTCAGGGTGTTCTTATTTCAATTTCCAGGAGTGTAATTTATTGTTGGCTGCAGGTTCTTCCTCGATTTCATGACGAATGATGTACACATCAATAGACTCCCTTTTCTAACTAACCATATGAGTTTGGTGGGCGATTCCGTTTTACCAGTGAATATTGTCTCCCTTCCTTCCTACATCGATGTCTTGAATGAGGTAAACTGTTGTGAGTAGATTTAGGTGATTTTCATTATTAGAATATGTAATATAACGACGTGGGTCCGCTGGGGTATATGGACAGCCATTACTCTTTCTGTTTAAACTTACACTTGAGGCTATGGCCGTAGACCACGAAACCGGTCGTGTCACATTAAAGATTGTCATACAGGTGAACGCGGTGTTATATTTGCTGGATGAGACGTATTACCAAAGACTTGGATGCCGGGAGTACAGGGCTGTTTGCAACTTTTTAATTCACCTTACCTGCAATATGTCAGAAGATAATACCATAGGAAAGTGCAAAATAAAAATATGCCTAGTGTGCTAGTCCACATCTACAGATCAATACAAAGTGAGAGCTAACTGCAACGCAAGCAGAAATGAGCTTTTTGGTCGACTTATCCACGATGGTTCCATCTACGTCTGTTATTCGTCAGGAAGCCTGTGTCTCATCTGATGTGCTACCATTCAGCTCTATCATTTTTATGTGCTTGGAAACATATTAACCTTTTAAGATTAAGAGTTAAGGTGTGAACCAGTTGTAAGTCGGTTCCATTATTCTCCTGGGTGTATCTGGTATGAATTTGTTTCATCCCACTACTAATATACCAGTGTTATCAGCAAACATCACAGTTTTTGAAGAGTTCCCATATGTTACAGGGAAATCATTTACGTAGGCCAAGAGTAGGAGCAAGTGAAGCACCGATCCTTGTTGGACGCCATATTTAACGTTCCCTCACTGCTACTTTAGACTTTTTCATGCCGTATAGCTATTCAATGTGACACGCTTTTCAGGCTGTCATAATATGACTTCATACATGTAACGGGAACGCCTTTAACGGTATTCCATTTTAGTTTTTGCTGTAGAAATTTATGGTACACACAATCGATGGTCTAGGAAAGACCGCCCGAAATGTCAAAAGGGTTATTTTTCGTTTCTGTCAGAGCGAAATTCTTGGGATCATTATTGTAGATAGCGTTTGCGCAAGTTGAACTAACTTGCTATGAAACTGTTATGTTTCTCAGTTTGTGTCGTTCCGAACAAGTGCGTAGTGTAAAACGACGTGGTGGGGCCACAGTTATGTAACTCTAACACTACTGGTTGGGAAATAGTTTCTATACACATACCACACCCAGATTTGAAATTGTTGTTCTTTCCTGGAATCACTGCATGGTGATATCGTTCGTTTCCTGTACACTCCTTCAACATACACTCCTGGAAATGGAAAAAAGAACACATTGACACCGGTGTGTCAGACCCACCATACTTGCTCCGGACACTGCGAGAGGGCTGTACAAGCAATGATCACACGCACGGCACAGCGGACACACCAGGAACCGCGGTGTTGGCCGTCGAATGGCGCTAGCTGCGCAGCATTTGTGCACCGCCGCCGTCAGTGTCAGCCAGTTTGCCGTGGCATACGGAGCTCCGTCGCAGTCTTTAACACTGGTAGCATGCCGCGACAGCGTGGACGTGAACCGTATGTGCAGTTGACGGACTTTGAGCGAGGGCGTATAGTGGGCATGCGGGAGGCCGGGTGGACGTACCGCCGAATTGCTCAACACGTGGGGCGTGAGGTCTCCACAGTACATCGATGTTGTCGCCAGTGGTCGGCGGAAGGTGCACGTGCCCGTCGACCTGGGACCGGACCGCAGCGACGCACGGATGCACGCCAAGACCGTAGGATCCTACGCAGTGCCGTAGGGGACCGCACCGCCACTTCCCAGCAAATTAGGGACACTGTTGCTCCTGGGGTATCGGCGAGGACCATTCGCAACCGTCTCCATGAAGCTGGGCTACGGTCCCGCACACCGTTAGGCCGTCTTCCGCTCACGCCCCAACATCGTGCAGCCCGCCTCCAGTGGTGTCGCGACAGGCGTGAATGGAGGGACGAATGGAGACGTGTCGTCTTCAGCGATGAGAGTCGCTTCTGCCTTGGTGCCAATGATGGTCGTATGGGTGTTTGGCGCCGTGTAGGTGAGCGCCACAATCAGGACTACATACGACCGAGGCACACAGGGCCAACACCCGGCATCATGGTGTGGGGAGCGATCTCCCACACCGGCCGTACACCACTGGTGATCGTCGAGGGGACACTGAATAGTGCACGGTACATCCAAACCGTCATCGAACCCATCGTTCTACCATTCCTAGACCGGCAAGGGAACTTGCTGTTCCAACAGGACAATGCACGTCCGCATGTATCCCGTGCCACCCAACGTGCTCTAGAAGGTGTAAGTCAACTACCCTGGCCAGCAAGATCTCCGGATCTGTCCCCCATTGAGCATGTTTGGGACTGGATGAAGCGTCGTCTCACGCGGTCTGCACGTCCAGCACGAACGCTGGTCCAACTGAGGCGCCAGGTGGAAATGGCATGGCAAGCCGTTCCACAGGACTACATCCAGCATCTCTACGATCGTCTCCATGGGAGAATAGCAGCCTGCATTGCTGCGAAAGGTGGATATACACTGTACTAGTGCCGACATTGTGCATGCTCTGTTGCCTGTGTCTGCGTGCCTGTGGTTCTGTCCGTGTGATCATGTGATGTATCTGACCCCAGGAATGTGTCAATAAAGTTTCCCCTTCCTGGGACAATGAATTCACGGTGTTCTTATTTCAATTTCCAGGAGTGTATTTAGCACTCGGTTGACCGATAACCTGTTGATCTCCGCCCTGCCTTCCTTTATGGTCTGCGAATCATGAGTATCACTCGCTAATTGAAAAACTGTTTGTGATTGAAATTGGCGGTTGGATTGCATATCATAATCGGAAAATTTGGTTGTAATGAAGCAGTAATGTCTCAATATAAAGTATCCAAGGCGTCAACGTTACATGCACATCAGACAATGATTCGTCACAATTAATTTGTCTAACTGTTGTGTAAATTCGAAACTGTCTCGCAGAAGCAATGAAATGAGATCTGGGCCGTGTATACATTGTGTACATTGTCCATCTGTCTTCATTCCATGGCATGTATAATAATACACACATGAAGACAGTGATGGAATGTTCGCACATCAATGAACATTTATTATGAGAATCACACTTTTTTAAACTTATATGACCACACAATAACGTACCGACGGTTTTGGTAGTAAATGCTGTGTCCTGCATACCTGCTCTAGCAGCAACGCCAACCCCTATCTGTAAATAGACGATCGTATATATGTGAACATAAAACCTGTACCACAATACGTTATCTGCGATCTTGAAATCTCCACTGAAGGAGTCAACATCAATTGGAAAAAAAAAGGTTCGCTGAAGCACAGTTAGCTCTCTGCAGCAGCTGAAAAGCAGTAGATACCACACACAAGATGATGTGTTCTTTTCCTTTCGGAAGTAGTTTCATAAATGTTCGCTCTGTCACCTAATGAATAATATATGAGCGTTCGGAATATAAGAAAAGCTTTTGTTTATAGGAAACAGAACAATACACGCATTTCTTATTGGAAAGTAATATATGTTTTTAACCCTGCGTTGAATAGTCTCTCCACAAACATGTCTCAGAGTTTACGATATCATTGTTTTGGCACGTCCACGCTTCCGCACTTGAACTCCTGACCTGCTGTCCAGGGGAAAATAAGTATTAATGGCTTGCTCCTGCCACATGTACTTGGAGGTACTACTCGACGTGAAAACACGTGACTCGTAATAGCTATAATTATTAATCTGTAAATAACGTAAATACTGAGGTAACGTTCTTCAATACATATAAATGCATTACACAATACATATATAGGCATTTATATGCATAAATGCATATAAATGACGTAGTGGATGACGTCAGAAGCTTCATTAGCTTGTTCGCAGATATATCTAGTGGTATACAAAGAAATTGCACCCTACAAAATTATACCGAAATGCAGAAAGGAAGGCAAAATGACACTTGGTAATGGGGTTGGCAGTTGACCCAAAATTTAAACGAAAGCAACGTTTCGCGTAGAGATGGTCTGAAAAAGCTGTTGCTGCTGTGTGACTGAATTCTCGCCGAACAGTCACTGGAAACAGCCACATCTATCAAGTCTCAGGGAGTACTGATACGAAGTGATGTAAGCGGAACGTGGTCTATGCCCAGGTTATCGCCTGAGACTACCACTACTTGGCAATGCAGCCACGATTTGCGGGTTGCCGTGCTACAGATCCACATAGGTCAGGAGGGAAGGCTGAAACACTATGATCTTGTACACACTCTGGCCAGCCGAAGTGTTTACAAAATAGCCTACAGCGCGCTCTACAGTGACGGAAGGCCCCACCATCGTCAAGCGTGGCACTCGTATCTCCGCCAGCCACGCTGCTTTCTTAGCTTTATCTCACCTACGTGAAGCACGTGTCCGCCGAGCGCGGAGCTGGTATTAGTCCCCCGGGTATGTACTTAAGATGCCTGCGCCCCCTAGCAAAGCAGCTCTGTTCGTTGCGGACAATGCGGTCTCCTCGTCGCAGTGTTCAGTTCCAGCCGGGGCACCAACCACAAAGGAGCTACATAGCAACACTGTAACGGCAGCTCCAACGATCAAGGTCTCATTGGACGCTATTCTTCTGAAATGGTACACGCTAGTTTGTGATAGTGTCAAGGAACTGTCTTCAGAGACAGTCTCATCGGACTCATAATAATTAAACTGTTGCTCATGATAACGAGCTAACCTGTAGTCCCATTAACTTATAATTTTCTTGCGACTTCTCATTCTGGAAGGCTGTTCTCATATTGTGTGTGTCCACCAGACTTACATGGACCAGCGTCTCTGTGGACATCATATTGTGAATAATTTCCATTTCTTTTTGTGTTAGAAACGAAGCGGTCCCGGCGGAGGTTCGAGTCCTCCCTCGGGCATGGGTGTATGTGTTTGTCCTTAGGATAATTTAGGCTAAGTAGTGTGTAAGCTTAGGGACTGATGACCTTAGCAGTTAAGTCCCATATGATTTCACACACATTTGAACATTTTTTTTAGAAACGAAGTGTATTTTTATTTTACTGCGTAGAAATCATAATTTATGTCTGTGGTCGCAATCTGGACACTAGAAAATAAATATGTAAAATTAATCACAGATAAGAAGATGCAAGGCTGGCAGTCATATAGAGAATCCTCAAGAAGCATTTTCCGCCAACGAGTAAGAGTTCGTTTGCGGAAATCAACATGTTGCTTCCTTTTCTATTTATCTCACAAAATGTTCTTGAGATTAAAATGAAAGACATCCAAACTCATCCCGAGACTTACCAAATTTCATTGTTGCCGAACACTATTCTGTGGTGGAACTGGAGGGGAGAGAAGTGGTAGTAAACGTTTGTAAATTTTATTTAAGGAACTTGTCGTTTTGCAGCTGATTGTGATACCGCCTGCCTAAAATCACTGGGTGGGCAGCTTGCAGCAGGTAAAGTGTTTTGCAAAGGCCAGATGATGTCTTGGGAGATAACACCGCATGTTTGTGTCACTAGTTGTCGCATTGTGTTAACAAATATTGCAAATAATGTAGATCGGAAAAAGTCCCCTCACACATGTCAAATGATGGGAATATTGGCTGATCGTAGCACTCAGAAGACTTGGGAGTTGACGCTCACAGGTCTTATATGATGTCACTGGTGATATCGAGCAACTCCTGCGTTTTGATTAACGCCAGGAGTTTGGAATCAGCCATTGTCCTGACGGAAAATCAAATCTCCCGACATGACAACAAAAGAGCACACGGGGAAATTCGCTGGGTATACCCTGGCATTTCCAGCATTTCCACAACAAAAAACAGAATTATCTACTCAAAGTTGATACGTCTTCTCGCACTGTATGACCGAATTAATTATTTACGTCACTTCGTTGTGTATTCCGTTAGTTGCCTCTAATTTGGTCGCCGTTCCAAACTACTACAACTGACATCAAGGAGGAATATGCCCGCTTCCGTGTCAGTTCATGAAGATCGCTGACTGGATGTTTGCATGAATGTATATGTCTTCCTATCGTCTCCAAAATACGGGGGAACAAAACAGCGGAAACCTGATAGCTAAGGAGCTGCACGTTCTTCCAGGGGTTTATGGTGTGAAGTGTGGACTGTAGCATATTCGTGCTGCAATATACCATTTCGTAATGTGGTCATGGAGGGTCAAGTAACAGGTATCACAAACTGAGAAGCATTCAGGCTCGTTTAATGAAATATCAAATCAGTCCTAAGGTAATGTCCAGTAATTCACCGTACAGTGATTCCAGGAGCTGTATGTGTCTCGAGAATCGCTATTTTCTGTGTCTCTTCACGATATGAATTACGAACACGTTAGCATCGTCTTGATCGCCACAAATAGAGCGTGACTCATGGCTAAAGACGACTGAATACGACTCAATATTCCAACTGAATCTGGCTCTACAACGCACTAGTCAATGTTTTCTGTGGTACAGTGTCAGCGGTAAGAGAAGCATGGCAGCACAAGATCTTAACCCTGATTCCTGTTCGCGATGGTTCGTTGTTGACAGTCTGCTTGTGACATATTCCCCGATTTCAGCTGTTGTCACCTGTCTCTTCATCGGAGTCCATTTCACATTCCTACTATTTTCTACTTGTGTAGTCTTTCCGGAGAATAGCCTTTGAATATTCTGTCTACAAAGTTCTCTTGAGAATATCTCGTCACCATTCGTTCTACAGTCTTTCACTGCAAGTAACGGTTCCTCATGGCAATGATTCATCGTTTCTCAGGGGCTGATAAATGGCGATTAACTTATTTTCTTCTGGGCATAATGTGTAGTGATCTCAGTTCCAGTAACGTTAGAAACACGCAGTAGCTATTTTTCATAAGTATGATAGACTTTTACTGTTCTTAAAAATACTGATGAGGTTTTTATCTACCCTTTGACACAAAAATGTAATTACTGGAATACAGTTTTGGTAGTATTTGCTCATTGTTTTCATAATGTAAAAGCTTCCATTTCCGTCAGGGTGACCAATATGCTGGCTCTCCAACAATATGGAGAGAGACTCAGAGAGCAGCGTCTATATTAATTGTACGTCACGTAGTTCCATGCGACGAGTCACGGAACATAACGCGGAATACTGGCCTTCAGCCATCCATGGGAAGAGAGTACTCTGACCGGCGGCGGATAGACATTTCGTATCACGTCACTGACAACATCGCTACGCCGATTCTCGAATACAGCTGTTACCTCGCAGGAAGAAAACCCCTTACCCTCGAAATAGTTGCCGACACACAGGGTGGACAAGAATATGGAAACGTCACAAACACAAGACATTATCATGCTTAATACTGTGTACGAAATCCGGTGGTATTCAAAGCGGCAGATTTGTACAGGTCTTGTATGGTTTTCAGGGGAGTTGTACACATTCTTCTTGCGAAGTAGTGTTGGTTGGTTGGTGATTAGTGTTTAACGTCCCGTCGACAACGAGGTCATTAGACACGGAGCGCAAGCTCGGGTTAGGGAAGGATTGGGAAGGAAATCGGCCGTGCCCTTTCAAAGGAACCATCCCGGCATTTTCCTGAAACGATTTAGGGAAATCACGGAAAACCTAAATCAAGATGGCTGGAGACGGGATTGAACCGTCGTCCTCCCGAATGCGAGTCCAGTGTGCTAACCACTGCGCCACCTCGCTCGGTGCGAAGTAGTGTCAAGTTCACGTTATGATGATGGAGGTGGATGGCAATCATGTACCCTTCTCTCCAAAGTAGACCACAAAAGCTCAGTAACATTGAGATCGGTGACTCTGATGGCCAGGGGAGATGCGGGGTTTCACTCTCGTGCTTACAAGACCAGTGGTGGACGCTCCGAGCTGTGTGAAAAGCGGTCCAGTCGTCTTGGAAAATAGATTCACCATCGGGGAACAAACATTATGCCATAGGACGGACCTGATCAGCCAAAATGTTCACATAATCTGTGGCAGTAATGAAACGTTGCACAGTTACCATGGGGACCCTGGAATAACGCTATGGGGCTGTCCAAATCATCACCGATTCACCCACCACGTTTCATTCTTGAGATATAAACTCGGCCAGAAGTTGGAAACAGTGAGAAACAAGACTGAAAAGACCAAATGACTCTTTATCACTACTTCGTAGTTCGGGTTTTATGGTCTCCCCCCCACGTTTCCCTGTTTCGGGCAGTTGCATCACTGCTGATTGGTTTTGGCATTCCAGTTTGCACTGCAATTCACTGCTTTTGGCACAAGCTCCCCTCGTGCTCTTTTGGTGACAACAAGGTTCGCGAGTGCGACATTTAATTCTTCAGTGACTTTTGCAGCCGTACTACTCTTTATTTTTCGTCAAACTTCTCTTCACTGACCGTCCTTCACGGTCTCTCAACACACACTTTAGTCCACGTTGCGACTTCACGGATGATGTTTTTCCGATTTTCCAGTGTGAAATATAAATCTTCGATACTGTGCCTCTTGAAACACCCGAACACTTCGTCTACCTTGTGGTCCCGGGTCTTCAGCGAATGTTTTAAGAAACATTAAGCAGAGAAATTTTAATCAATTTGGACCAGACGATCAATTCAGCTTGTGGAACAAGAGAGATGCTGGGACAAGAAATATTGAACTACTATTTTTAAAGAACTTATTTACCTTATTGAACACCAAAGACCATGAATCTCAATATTACAACTTCCTGAAGTCTCTTGAAATGTAGGCAATGCATTCATTCAGCCTGCTACAAAACTTTTTTAAAATTTACGTAATATCTTACAATGAATCGAAACAGCGAAAACTTTCGTAACATTAAAATTCTTTAAAAAAACGTAATAATAAATTAAAAAAGACCACCAAGACATTCGAAAATCCAAAGGAATAAAATCCTCTGAAGGATAATCAATGAAATTTCAAATATAGGGTCACCAGTTTGACAGTAAGCTAATGTAAGGCATCTCGCATCCTAATTGAGTCCGTTTACATGGCAGCAGACTGAGCCTCTGCTCACATCACTTACACATGGCACCTCTATAGCTGCCAGTTGGTCCATGCATCACTTTAATAGTACATATTTCAGCACACAACAATAGCTCCAATAATAAAACTCTCACTGCGTCCTTCGGCGTTAGTGCAGTAATTCTATACCCATAGATATCAGGCTCTTCCAAAGATATTCGCGTTTCACCCACTGTCGGCAGTAGCTTATTCCACAACCTACACCTTGAGCGGTGCCTCCGATATATAAGTAACAACAGTTACATTTGCTGAGAACCGCGATCCACTGTTCGAACTGAGCCAAGGTAAGACAGCGCCGAGTGCAGAACGAAGACGCAGAGCACGCCACCGGCACATACAACCGTGAGTCAACACAGAAGACGAAACACAGCTCTTTGACGTGCTGCTAGTCGCTCGGTATTTTCACCTCTACTCTCAGCAGGGAAGAGGGTTTGCTGTCCGGTCGCGCGACGTGCACTCCAATCCTCTACACTCAGTGTATCACTCGAAGGCGCCAGTCTCACTGACTCTCCCAGCGCGTTGAGTTCACTTAGTTCCGGCATAAAGCACTCACAACTACAGCACAGCCTTCAGGCTAAGCTAGCATCGGCGTTTGTATTTAACCACGCATTTTTCGAGGTGTTTTCACATTTTTGCCCAACCCTTGAACGAGGTAGCCCGCTTCAACGCAGCAACTACACAAATTCTTCACAGTGTAAAATAGGTTTTGGAAACAGCTATGGGCCTCATAGATGGCAACACAAATTAGCAACATTTTACAATGACTTATTGACAGAAGCGTTACAGAACTTAATTGGAATACGAAGATTCTGCATGGCAATGTGGTTCATTGTTGATTGTTAACCTGCACTGATCTGTCTTTAAGGACAGCTATAGTACTAAATCCAGTGAACAAAGGCTAACATCACTTGTACACTACTGGCCAATAAAACTGCTACACCACGAAGATGACTTGCTACAGACGCGAAAATTAACCGACAGGAAGAAGATGCTGTGATATGCAAATCATTAGCTTTTCAGAGCTTTCACACAAGGTTGGCGCCGGTGGCGACACCTACAACGTGCTGACATCAGGAAAGTTTCCAATCGATTTCTCATACACAAACAGCAGTTGACCGGCGTTGCCTGGTGAAACGATGGTGTGATGCCTCGTGTAAGGAGGAGAAATGCGTACCATCACGTTTCAGACTTTGATAAAGGTCGGATTGTAGCCAATCGCGATTTCGGTTTTTCATATCGCGACATTGCTGCTCGCGTTGGTCGAGATCCAATGACTGTTAGCAGAATATGAAATCGGTGGGTTCAGGGGGGTAATACGGAACGCCGTGCTGGATCCCAATGGCCTCGTATCACTAGCAGTCGATATGACAGGTATCTTACCCGCATGGCTGCAACGGATCGTGCAGCCTGAGTCAACAGATGGGGACGTTTGCAAGGCAACAACCATATGCACGAACAGTTTGACGACGTTTTTCACCAGCATGGACTATCAGCTCGGATACCATGGCTCCGGTTACCCTTGACGCCTCATCACAGACAGGAGCGCCTGTGATGATGTACTCAACGACGAACCTGGGTGCACGAATGGCTAAACGTCTTTTTTTCGGATGAATCCTGGTTCTGTTTACAGCATCATGATGGTCGCATCCGTGTATTCGTCATCGCCACACTGGCGTATCACCTGGCGTGATAATATGGGGTGCCATTGGTTACACGTCTCGGTCCCCTCTTGCTCGCATTGACGGCACTTTGAACAGTATACGTTACATTTCAGATGTGTTACGACAAGTGGCTCTACCCTTCATTCGATCCCTGCGAAACCCTACATTTCAGCAGGATAATGCACGACCGCATGGTGGAGGTCCTGTACGGGCCTTTCTGGATACAGAAAATGGTCGACTGCTGCGCTGACCAGCACATTCTCCAGATCTCTCACATATTGAAAACGTCTGGTCAATGGTGGCTGAGCAACTGACTCGTCACAATACGCCAGTCACTACTCTTGATGAACTGTGGTATTGTGTTGAAGCTGCATGGGCAGCTGTACCTGTACACGCCATCCAAGCTCTGTTTGACTCAATGCCCAGGCGTATCAAGGCCGTTATTACGACCAGAGGTGGTTGGTCTAGGTACTGATTTCTCAGGATGTATGCACCCAAATTGCGTGAAAATGTAATCACATGTCAGTTCTGGTATAATATATTTTTCCAAGGAATACCCGTTTATCATCTGCATTTCTTCTTGGCGTAGCAATTTTAATGGCCAGTAGTGTATAATAAAATGATCAGTTTGACTCTTCTTGGTGGCGTCTGTCCTACATGAGTCCTGAAGCAAGGCCATGACACTGTCAGCGGGCGCTACTTGCTCACTGGGACCGTGTGTTTCCTTATGTTCAAGTTTGGTGAATGGCTGTCCACATGGCGTAATGCTGGCCATTTTGTGTGCGCCCTCTCTGGAATCCAACTTTAACTATGTTGCGCCTGTGTCGTAGGCAGCCAGGTGCTCTTATATGTAGGCTTTGTGTCTTCTGGAGTACCCCGCAGGAATAATGTCTAATTGTGGGTTGTTGTGTAAGACGATTCCTTGTTCATTTGTGCTGATTTGGTCTCACGTTACAACCGATTCTGCGACACTTCAGGGCATCGGCATAGCGCCAATCTTGGTTCCCACACACTACTTGATTTGCGACACGGCCCTCCTCAGTTCAATGTCAGACTATAGAACAAATGGAGTAGAAAAAGTAAGCGCCAAATCCAATATCCGAAAAATGAAAATGGGATTTTGATACCACATAATTATACTGTCCGCGTCATCACTGCAAAAACTAATGAGACATATTCATAAAAATTATAAAAAATGTATGTATGTATGTTCGTTCTGCGTCTCCTTCTCAACCGCTGTATCGATTTCGACCAACCTTGGTACACGTATCATTTACTGTATGGAAAGAATCACTATGAGGATATGAACCACCCACTTGTCAAATAGGAGAGGGGGGATGGGGAGGTGTTATTCATCGAGTATTTCAGAACGAGAGCATTTAGAAATTCGCAACAAATCTTTCATATAATTTTAAACCTTTAGAAACTTTTTCTCCCTGACGACCGCCACAAAATGGTTAAGGAAAAAAGTATATCGCTTCCATTTTCGCTGTTCGTGCAGTAAAACTGCCACGTTTTATTTTGTTTCTTCTTTATTACTAACTGTATTTATAACACATTTTCCAAACAGTATTCTCATATAATCACTGATTGTACATCACTGTAAAACAATTAGTTCAGGAGATATGAAGACATAAACAGTGAGATGTGTGAAAAACTATCGCATCATACAAGACGTTCAGATTTATTACATCTTTGCCACTATCTATATTCGCAACACTTTTCGCAGGCAGTATGTATATATGCTGCTGGATGTACCGAGAAAAATTTATTATGTACGACACATACTTCAGCAGACCAGGCGTCAGAAACACTCAGCCGCGTGAGAAACTGCCACATCATGCTTCACGTATTATTACTTCTTTACTGCTAATTCTACCTAAAACACGTTACGGGGACAATAGCCACATACATCTATGGATGTATCTGAAAAATTGTATTACTTTACAGAGTTTCCTTTAATTTACATCTATGGTCACAGACTGTTTCGTAACAGATTACCGGTTTCGGTCTTTAATGACCATAATCAGATCTGTTTCATAAAAACAAAGTCCTAATGTACTGCAGCCATAGTGGCATCGTCAAATGTTAAATGCGGCATTAGCACCAGCGTCGTCAAATACATATAGATAACACCACATGCACGAGTCATGTTGTCACAGTGACCAGACTTTCATTGAAGATTGTAGACCGTTTAAAATATGGTGTGGAAACGTAACCTCTTGCACCATAAATCTCATCGCGGAGGTTTCCGTTTTATAAAAAAAAAAGTGTGTTTGAAATCTTATGGGACTTAACTGCTTAGGTCATCAGTCCCTAAGCTTACACACTACTTAACCTAAATTATCCTAAGGACAAACACACACACCCATGCCCGAGGGAGGACTCGATCCCCCGTCGGGACCAGCTGCTCACTGCAGATTCAAGACAAAGCAGATGGTTTCTGGAGGAGCTGAGAGGTTGACAACCACTTGGCAATTGTGATAAATCTCATATGACTTCCAGGCACATACACAGTCGTTGGTTTCAAAATGTTTACTCAACCCATTATAAGAGAAACTGGTCGATAATTGCCCAAAATTTGAGAGTCTTCCCTCGGTTTCAGAATACGGATAATAATACTCTCCTAACACTGGAGGGAAACCCTTTCCCATCCAAAAATGACTGAAAAACCCGAGGATGTGTTTTATAATGCTGCTGCTAAAATTTTTAAGCGCTTGACTGTGGATTTTATCATGTCCATAGGCTATGTTTCGATACTCTGCTAAAACGCTGCAGAGCTCCCATTCAAAAAACGGAATATTGTACGATTCGAGATCCTGTGCAGGTGGGAAATGGAGTTTCGCTTAAACAGGATATATAGACCAGGAAATTAGGATGAAAGTTAGTACACTTGGACACTTAGACGAAACATTGAGGGAGATGCCTGGAACTACTGTGGGTGGCAGGTAGACTCAAATGTGGCGGAGTTTAGTCCATACTTGAGACGATAGTGGTGGGCCCTCATATATGATACATACTATTACAACACCCCTTTTTTTCCCTTACTTTTTAATAAAAGACGTGCCTTTGGTCGAAGTCTCTTGAACGCCCTTCCATGGCGTTTGTGTCGTTTAACCACCCTTCAGCGCTCTCTGATAGTTGCAACTATGACACTGGCCGAGAGGGCCTGAGGAACAGAGTGGCGGAGAGGGCCTGAGGAACAGAGTATTGTAGCTTCGGCAACTTATATAACCACACCTTAAATCACTCCTTCGATATCCTTCGCTTGAGTGGGTTCAAAAGTCGCTTTTTTAGGTGGAAGCTTGAGAGTTGGCTTTTTGAAGCGACCAACATGGTTCATATTCCATTAGTTGGTGGTTTGTTTTACGAACAACAAGTCGCCGTTCACAGGCCACTGAGTCAAGAGTGAGATGCCTAGGCAGCAGACAGTTAGATCTACGGCTGAGTTGCAGGTCTATTGCCATGTAGGCAGATTTATAGTTCTGAAATTTATTGCTGTATTATTTGGCCCCTGCTAAACGTCTTTGTGCTGCCTCGCAGAGGACTGTAGGCATTGAAGGTCCCCATTAGGAATATAGGTGAGGACAGCTGCTCCACTGTCTTCACCAGCTCGTGACATGGTACAGATCTGTTTGAGGTTAGATGATGTTACATGCTTTCATCCTGATAGTTGGAAAGGAACAGCCACTTCTTCTGATGCAATGTTCAGTGGCATATGCTCACCGAAAATGTCAGACAGTATAACCATGCAGATTCCTCTAGATACCCTCTCAGCGTGAAAGCGGTTTTTACTGTAGCATCTGTAACTTTGTAACTTTTTGTGGTAGAGAGACGGAGTTTTGAGTACCTTGGCTCCTGATGTAACACGGTGAGTGCAAAGTACTCATTACATGGTTCAAATGGCACTGAGCACTGTGGGACTTAACATCTGAGGTCATCAGTCCCCTAGAACTTAGAACTACTTAAACCTAACTAACCTAAGGACATCACACACATCCATGCCCGAGGCAGGAACCGAACCTACGACCGTAGCGGTCGCGCGGTTTCAGACTGAAGCGCCTAGAACCACTCGGCCACACCGGCCGGCTACTCATTACATGACAGAGGTCAGCCACATAGGGATAATAGCCATTACATGTCCACTGAAGGGACGTAAGAATAGGGTTTGAGAAAGCAGGCAGCGAAAGGGAAAAAGGAGTACTAATTACTTTGCTATTGAATCGTGCTCCTCCTGAATGTGCGAATTTTCATTGGTGTAACGATATTCATAGGCATAATATCATGGAGCTTGGGGGAGAAGAAGGCAGTCGACCTGAGCAGCAGAATTCGGTTTAACTTTGGATTGAGAAGTTTTGATTTCTGCAAAATTGGCCCTGTCTTGACTTTTTGGACAGAAGAGGGCCATTCTTCCCTATGTGGCTCCTTCAGCCACTGGTTGGTGGTACACTGCTGATCTGTTTAGTTTTGGGAGGGGGCACCTTGGCAGACGTCCTCTTCCTTGGTGGTGTCGAAGAAGGGCGAAGCATCTCCAGCTGCGTCGTTGGGGTCAGTAACCACCTGTTCTATGGGTTTAGGGTTCAAGGTAGGTCATGTCTCATCACCCGCCTGAAAAACAGGCACTGACATTTGAGTAGGACCAAGAATTCTTGTTTGAAACCTTTTCATCTCGCTAAATGTGGAGCTTGACACAATGTTTGCAAGTTTGGCATCGTGTTGGTTGGATAGACTCGATCAGACTTTTTCTTATCCTCTAGATAAGACAGGCAGTCAAGTGATTTATATTCCTTGAGTTCCTTCTCGCTGTTGTAAACTGAATATGCCGGCAAAAGAGGGGTTTGCTGTTCTGGGCAGATCACACATGTAAGGGTTGTTCACAATGACTGCTCTTATGCATTGTCCACACGTCCCACAAGCAGTCTCCTCAGTACAGTGGGAGGATGTGTGTCCAGGCTTCTGGTAACTGTAACATCTCATAACGTTGAACATCACACCTTTCAACGATGAACACAAACTTTCTCCTGTAAAATATTTCAATCGAAGGCTAGGATGAACTCTCCAGTGTCCATCCTGTTATTCTTAGACCTTCCTAAATCTGACGAACAAAAAGTACACCACAAAACTCAGTATTAGTACATAGATCTCATTTGTTTGTATCGTAAATTCACAATGAAAAATGACGCCTTGGGACCTATGAGGATAGATGATATATCTCCGAGCTGATGTGCCTGTGACTGGTTGGCGCACGAAGTTTTAATCAACAGAGACCAATTTCGCATTTTCTCTATTGCAACAGCTTCTCAGGAAAAAAAGTGGCTTCATTGATGCAAAATATTCCGTCAGCTCTGCAGCACTACAAGAACTGGGTGAGCTTCCCGGCTTTGTTTCTTATTACCTCTCACTCCGTGGCGTGGCCAAAGATGGAAACGTCATGGGGCAGATATTCGGATTTAGGTCATGACGTGTTCGATATGCCTGCCATCATTGGCGATGATGGGGCGCAGATGAATAGCGCAGTATCGGAACGTCGATCCCGTTGATGACCTGAATGGCTGTTTTCAACTTAGCAATGGTTTTGGTCTATACCTTTTCTTTAATACAGCCCCAGAAAACGGAGTCACATGTGTTCAGATCCGGAGAATATGGCGGCCAATCGAGGCCCATGATGGTGGCTTCTAGATACCCCAGAGCCAGAATGCGGTCTTCACCAGGGCATGTTCGGTAACTCTATGAAAGTGTGCAATAAGATGTCACTTTGATTTTCACTCAATGTCTCCCTTATTTCATGTTTTCATCAACAATGCATATGTGAACAGTTTTTTTTCACGAAGTCCGATAATGTACACAGGTCCTCAGTCTCTGAGATGTCCACAACATGACGAATAGATTCATTACATATTTCCCTCTATCAGGACACCACCAAAATATTTCGTTCTTGTTTCTTGTTTCTGAAATGTTGCATTTTCATTTTCCTCTGTTGTATTTGGCACTAATAGGGCTTCAGGGACCCTGAGATAATTTTCTCTAGTCTGGAGATTTCGTAGCTGTTATGAAGTACAACACACTCAGCTCAACTTGTAATATATTTCCTGCTTTCGTATTACTATCACATAAAGCTGTGAAAATTGAATTTTGTACTGAAAGAAAAAAAAGAGAGAGAGAAAATTGTATCTCGCAAAGAGATCTTTACACAGTCATACTTCCATTTCCTAAATTAAACGTTAGTAATATTCTGTGTGGCACCTGGAGATATTCACGTATATGTATTTCAACATCATATACGTGTGTTGTAATTCTCAGTGTTGCAAATACTTGTTTGAGACGGTAGCTGTGAAGGAAGAGAGATTTATAAAGGTTGTACACAGTCATCCAGAGGTAAGAGTCCTAACTACATTTTAAGAGCGCTAGAATATATGGAATACACAATAAACAACAAAATCTAAATGATGAATACCGCACACAAAACAGTGTGAGCGATGGTTGGTGCAGGGCATAAATCCCGTGTCTGAATACACTGCAGTAAATCTACATAAAAACAAATCCATGCGGGCATGCAATGACTGCAATGTTTTACGCCTTTAATATCACGTCGGGCAGATTTACATTGTGCTAAGGTGTGACCGACATTGATTCGTCACACAGGACAGCGGAGCAAAGAGAATGGGGAGAAGATAAATCCAGGCAACGATCGTAGGTGTCCCGACTCGGGCAGGCAGTAAATCGTCAATGATGTATGCTCTCTGTACCCTGCCTCAAAAATTGAGAACATCAACCACGGAGAAATGGCAGCAGTTGCCGGGGGAAGCAAGAAGAAAACGCGGTGAATGTAAATTTATGATGGGGCAACGCCCAACTGGAGACTCATTAATAAACAACATTTCCGAGCGTCAGAGAACCGGCAAGTTGCCGCGTCCTTCACTTGAATCCCAAGTTAAGAATTCCGTTTGCAGCTCACAGAATTTGTGTTGCAAACACCAAAATTGTTCCTAAAGGACAATTTGCATGTAATGCTGTACTCTGCAAGCAACGTACAGTGAATGGGAGATGGTACTTCCTGTTGTGATATGCATCAAAGTTTCTTCCAGTTTGTTGTGAAGTTGAAGAATAATGACTCAAATGTCCGTTTGCGAATAGGTATAACACTAAATTTATGTTATATACCCTTACGGGAGCAGTATGGTGACAACTGAAAGATATTACTAAATATTTCTCTTAAAACTGGTTCCAATAGGATATACTTTGTGCCTTTTTTATCAGTTGTATATCAGTCCGAAATGGTCAGTACTTTTTGGCGTTATATAGCAGGAAATGTCTTCTTTAAGTTTTTTTTGTGTAAACTGTTTGGTTCATTCTGACAACAGTCCCACATACTACAGCAGAGAATTAGCATATGTCACGGAAGAGATTTTGTGGTGTTCTCCTTTTGTTCCCAGTAGCCCACCAGTACTTTGAAATCTACCACATACTTGAACCACATCCGATCTGGGCTCGATTTCGTAGTACCGACCAGTGTTTCTTACAGATATTTATTTAGCAGTGACACTAAAGTTGCGTCTTTTGAGAGATATAATGAAATGAAACGACATTTTTTCATCAAGTGTCCGAACTTAGCTCTTGTTTGTATTTTGTCAACATCTGACTGTGTCTTTGAAACACTGCTTGTTCTACATTTCTTGTGGGACGTTATGAAACCACTATAATCAGGCTACATGCACAGAAATTGTAAATAATATTACTTGCTAAGTGTTTAATAAAATCTGTCGAGCCGGCCGCCGTGGTAGAGCGGTTCTAAGCGTTTCAGTCCGGAACTACGCAGCTGCTACGGTCGCAGGTTCGAATCCTGCCTCGGTCATGGACGTGTGATGTCCTTAGGTTGGTTAGGTTTAAGTAGTTCTAAGTCTAGGGGACTGATGACCTCAGATGTTAAGTCCCATAGTGCTTAGAGCCATTTGAACCATTTTTTGAAAACCTGTCGTTAGTAATGGAGCAATCACAATTCTGTGTCTATCACGAAGATATTTTCCTTGTTATTGAATTGAAAGAAATATTTTTTGCAGAAAGCGTTGTGCTAATACCAGATAAAAACTTTTATTGAAGACACGAACGACCACCTTCACGATGATACATGGACACGTAAGTCTTAGGAGTTTCAGTGGAGTGGATAGTTTCTTTTGAGCACAGTTCTCCGCAGAAAACCATGTAGATTCATGCCAATGTTTTGATACTGAGTGATATTTCTGTGGACTACGTATGTCGTGTCTTTCTACAGGGATGTACTCTTGTCCAATCATTGGTACGAGATCGTTTCTCACAGTTGATGTTATAGTATCGGACGTTCCGATCTCTACTTCAGATGTGTTGTGGCGGGATCCGGAGATTACTGCGTTCTCTAAAAGAAAAATATACTTCTAATACACAAATACCTGTGTTACTGACAGAAGTTGCACTTCATGGAGTCGACTTCGTGTCAAAGCGAGCACTTATCCTTTTTGTTCCTATTGCAGTAAATATCAGCTTTGAATGACTCGTCCGCATTAATATTACCTTTCGCAGTCTACCCACTGACAGAGGTGGTGTAATGGTGAAAGCATCGGCCTTGCAATCGAGAAGACGAAATTCAAATCCCTGCCTGATCATCGAGATTCATGGGAATAGCGGGATGATTCCTTTTCAGAAGCTCAGGGCAGATATAATAACCCATAACTGCTCAATCCGAGATATTATTCTGTCGCTAATCACCTCGTTGTTGCCGGCCGCGGTGGCCCAGCGGTTCTAGGCGCTTCAGTCCGGAACCGCGCGAGTGCTACTGTCGCAGGTTCGAATCCTGCCTCGGGCATGGATGTGTGTGATGTCCTTGGGTTAGATAGGTTTAAGTAGTTCTAAGTTCTAGGGGACTGATGACCTCAGATGTTAAGTCCCATAATGCTCAGAGCAATTTGTACCATTTGAACATCGTTGTTGACTCGGATGTTAAACCCTGACCTTGCTCTCTCAGAGCACTTGTAATCAGCGTACCCTGTGAAAAAGTGAGTTCTGTCATGTCTGGTCACATTACAACCAAGTTTGTTTTTTCCATAGAAGAATAAGCTCACACATAAGGCACTATTCGTATCCAAAATATATGGATCCTACAGACCATCCATAATTAAAGTTCCAGTTTAAAAACGCTGTAAAAGGAGAGCACTCCGCAGAAAGTCGAATTTGAACAGCATGTTATTGACGCAGAAGGAAACGTCATTGAACAAAAATAAATTTGACTAACAGATGGCGCTGTAAGAGTCAGCATATGCACAACAATATAACTGCGGCACACGGGCGTTCCTCAGTTTGAGTACGAGGCGCTCAACATTACTTGTCACCATGAAGGACAGCACGCTGCTGGTAAAGTTCTTTTATAAGAACGACGGCAGTGCGCCAGTAGCCCTGCAGACGTCCCGGACACTGAACGTGTGAAAAAAGGCACTGGGCCGACGTCTCCTAAAGGTCTGGGGAATATCATCACAAAATTCGAAAAGACAGGTTTTTTTGAAGTAGAATGTGGCAGATTAAGGAAAGCAGTAGGTCCGATGTCTATCGCAGATGTGGCCACAGTGTTGCAGATGGGATCGAGCGGTGGTGTGCAAACGCGCAGTGCACAGGAGAACTTAGGATATGCCTGCGAGCACGGTGCATAGAATTCTACGAGACATCCTACATTGCTATCCTTACAAAATCACCAATGTTCAGGAGCTGCTTTCCACTGGCCTGCCAGCAAGACATACATTCTCTCGGGAACATCTTGCTCCCACGGAAATGAACAATGGATGACAATGAAACATTCTGTGGACAGACGAAGCCCCTTTCAATCTCCAAGGACGTGTCAATAAGCAGAACTGCAGAATATGGGCAACGGAAAATCCGCTTGCACGTTGCCACATACCACTTCATTCGGCAAAGCAGACTGTGGGGTGCGGGTTGAGTCATCGTTTATCGTAGAGCTGTAGTTTTTCGAGATGAGTTCAAAAAATGTTCAAATGTGTGCGAAATCTTATGGGACTTAACTGCTAAAGTCATCAGTCCCTAGGCTGACACACTACTTAATCTAAATTATCCTAAGGACAAACACACACGCCCATGCCCGAGGGAGGACTCAAACCTTATGAGACTCCCATTCGCGCCAACGTCTTTCCAACCCTTAAACAGCGTGGATATGTTGATAAGATCATTCTTATGCAAGATGGCGCTCCTCCGCACATTGGACAGCCAAGGAAGCGGCTGATGCAGAAGCATTTCGGAATTGTTAGAATTATGAGTCGTCGTTTCCCTACAGCCTTGCCGTCCCGATCACTTGATCATAAACCTTGTGACCTCTGGCCGTGATGTTGCCTGAAAGATGATGTGTTCAGCGCTCCAATTACGAACGTAGCTGGATTGATGGCATGCACTGTGCAACGTATTCTAAACTTGACCCCCCAGAGAGTCCAATCTATTGTGGAAAATGCTGTTTCTCGATTTCAGCTTGTGGGAGAAAACGGTGGACAGTACACTGAGGATGTCTTTCGCGAGTCTCTCGACAGTTAGAAACCGACGCCATTTTGCTTTTTATGCGCGTTTTGTCCTCGGAGTAGTTAAAATCCGATGTCGTTTTGATTTTTATGCGCTTTCTGGTCCAAGGGAAATTAAAACCAATTTTTCCTATCCGATGTGGTACGTTCTCGGCGTGGTAGGTGGATTTACTTAACTAACAGTGCCACAGCTGTTGACTGTCGAACTTGTGCAGTCATGCATATTGAACACTACAGATAGTGTAGTGTGCATCTCTAATTATATTCGTTGTATTGCGATTCATCTCGCATTTGCAGCCACCTCATTTGTACTAACACGCTTACAGCGACAATTTTGATAAAATTTTCGTTGAACTCTTTTTGTTCCGTGATGTTTCCCTCTGAATCATTAATAATACGCTGTTCAAATTTGACGTCATTCTGAGCAGTGGTTCGTTTTCTATTGTGTTTTGAAACTAGAGCTTCCATAACGGACACACTGTATAGTTTCATATGGGTGTCCTAATATATAATAGAATACCTGCTATATTCAGTTAGAAAACAATACAATACACCATGGAGTTGGTGGCTGTTTAGGTAATACTCGAATGCTGAACATGGTATTGCCATTGATCTGGAGATGTTAACTACATTCGATTTAATTTCCTTATATAACGCATTTAGGGTAATGATCGTTGTAAGTCGTTTTCAGTATAATGGCCTTTCTGTTGACAATACCAAAAGTAGCTATAGTTGTATATACTTCCTACCTATATTACATAGCATCGTAGGTAGTGCCTCTTCGCTTGCCGTGACTCTCCTGTACTTACGACTTGTAATTCGTTACTATGCCAAATTCAACAATTTGTCGGTAATAGTTGTCATTCCATTCAACGTTGGGGAATGTAACTGACCTAGCCCAGCGGTACAAAGTGGAACAGTGTCTTAGAACAGAACTCGCGATGTACAGAGATTTGATACAAAAATACCAGATAACATACATACCAGTAGGTCAACATTTTATTTTTGCAGAAATTAGATCGCGAAATATTTCCTCTTTCTATTCCGTCGGTTTTCCTGTTGTTAAAACTTCTATGCTCCAATATCCCACTAGATAAGTCTTCGTACATCCATATTTAAACTGGGTGAAGGTGGGACACAGCTGGTATAATTTTTATTAAAAATGAAATTCCTCCAGATGTACTTAAGATTTTTTATTTACTTCGCTACTAGTTTCGACGTTGCGCCGTCAACGTCATCTTCAGGCCCATACACTTTGATGAAATCAGTGTGTGGCTTAGTCTAGAAGTCCGCGGTGAGACCAACACGTGCTCCATGTGGAGCATAAAAACACTAGATAAATGTAGTTACCGATGCGAGTCACAGCAAAATACTCTTTTGAATATTACTGTTTATAGAAAACGTGGTTTCAGTACCTTAAATTGTTTACGATCTATGAGGGGACACTACAATGCTTGGACGTCATTGTTTATAGATTAGAGAAGATTTGTATTAAATAATATCGTAGCTATTACGTCTTTCCTCTCTGCAAACACTACCTATTACGTTTGGTTGGTTGGTTGGTTTGAGGAAGGAGACCAGACAGCGAGGTCATCGGTCTCATCGGATTAGGGAAGGACGGGGAAGGAAGTCGGCCGTGCCCTTTGAAAGGAACCATCCCGGCATTTGCCTGGAGCGATTTTAGGAAATCACGGAAAACCTAAATCAGGATGGCCGGACGCGGGATTGAACCGTCGTCCTCCAGAATGCGAGTCCAGTGACTAACCATATTACGTTTGTTCCTGGATCTATAATGTGGAGCACTTCGAGGTTGTAAACAGAAGTGTCTACCACTCATTTACAAGCGAATGAAATGCTGATGTTGCTTACACAGATCCTAAGTGAAATGCTCTTTAATAAGGATAAAAAGTTTAAAAAGACCTATATATTTTCGTTTACACATTAATTTAAACCTTAAATATTTCTATATATATACTCCGAAATCCAGAATATACAAAGTGATTACATGACGATGTTGCAAACTTCCAGGGATGAAGGGGAAGGGCAAATGTACTCGTATAAATTTGTGGTAAGCGACCCTGATCCGGGAACGATCGAGTCGCATTCGCTGACAGTGGAAAACATCTACTGGTACAGTTGTCTATCACATACTACCGAGGGTCACGGAGCATATCAGATTTACCACATTTTTTATTAGTCAAAGGAAGTGGTTCCAGCCCCACTTCACTTTGGAGTGAGGTTTGGTCAACACCTGGATTAGACATTCCCTGAAAAGTAGACAGCCAGAGGCGGTCTTTTTTTCGTGGCCAGTACGTTCACCTTATCTCACCTTGCTTGATTTCTTCTCGTGGCGCCATATGAAAAGTTGTGCGTGTGAAAATCCTGTCGAGACTGAAGAACATCCACTGGCAAGAATGCTCGATTCCTGCAACACCATTCAAACGGCAGCGGGGTATTAGAAATGATGCGACACAACTGTTTGCGACGGTGTCATCCCTGCATTGACATTAGAGGATGCCATTTAGAACAACTGTTGCAAACGTAGTAGCTTGTGAAACTTGTAGAGGCAATGGAGTTCATTATAAATGTACCACAGACATAGAATTATCGGTCTCTTTGACATCACAAGTCCATCAACAGGGAAATTATCTGAGGTTATCGGGAGTATAGAGTGGGAGCTCTGTACGTCATGACGAAGGTTTGGAAGCTTGGGACCTTACTATGAAGACTCCGAGAGGATATAGCGGAAATATAATTTTTTGCCTATACCTTTCGACTCGGTAGTTTCCAGACTAGGAGCTCTTACCTCAGATTGATAGATTTCTACTTCTCAACCATGCCTGAATGTTTGTAACATCATCACGCAGTTACCATGTATTTCATACGCTATTTTAATTAAGCATGTCAGCTCTAGGCATTTCGGCAGTGAGCACGAATACCCTCAGTGTACAATATAGACCTGCAATAGTTCCACTGGAAACGTACACAACGTCGAGCTTGTGAACAAAGATAAACAATATACTCAGCAGAAAAGAGAAGTATGCAAATGGTGTACTTTTTATGTTTGGCAGTTACCTAACGTGAGCTCATTTCAGATTTCCTGGTGACAAACAAAAGGCGCAAAAATATTATGTATGCAGATCTTTGGTTGTTTGGAGGAGATAAGAAGAAACTTTCATATGTGACGTAAATCTCACAGGTCCAACGAGCGAGGTGGGGCAGTGGTTAGCGCACTGGACTCGTATTCAGGAGGCCGACGGTTCAAACCTGCATCCAGTCATCTTGATTTAGGTTTTCCGTGGTTTCCCTAAATCGCTTCAGGCAAATGACGGGATGGTTCCTTTGAAAGGGCACGGCCGATTTCCTTCCCTAATCCGATGGGACCGATGACCTTGCTGTTTGGTCCCCTCCCCCAAATGAACCAACCATCACAGGTTCACTCACACCCTGCTAAGAGTCCATGAAGGTCTTGACTCCGGTGATGTTCAGGATGGTATTCAGACTGCCATGACATTAAAATTGTTTTAGTGATGTTACTTATCTACGAATTCCCATTTGTGAGGGAGATGAGCCACTAAAGTTGGTTGTCCGTTTGGCTGAAATGGTTCAAATGGCTCTGAGCACTATGGGACTTGACATCTGAGGTCATCAGTCCCCTAGAACTTAGAACTCCTTAAACCTAACTAACCTAAGGACATGACACACATCCATGCCCGAGGCGGGATTCGAACCTGCGACCGTAGCGGTCATGTGGTTCCAGACTGTAGCTCCTAGAAACTCTCGGCCAACCAGGCAGGCGTTTGGCTGAAGCTGCAGGCATGATTCATGACACACATGGTTGTTTTGAGGGTGTTAGACGATTTTTAGCACACAAATGACAGTTACTGCGCATATAGAAAATTGATATTTCCAACAACATAACTAAAACAATATCCATCTCATGGCAGTTTGAATAACATTTTTGATCACCACTATCATCAAAACCTCCAGTCAAACCTAGTGGGACAGCGCTGTATCTTACGCTTTATGACACAAAAAAATGTTTATTTCGTCCAGACACTCCAAAATGTAGTTCTCGCAGTTGTTTTACATCCTGTATATACTTCTATTCGGTAGCCATGCTTCTTGTTTGGTAGTCCCTGAAATGAGCTTATTTCAAGAGTTCTGGGTAATACATATATACTTCTATTTGATATCCATGTACCGTGTGCTGTAAGCGAAAGGTGTCACGTGGTAATCTCTGCCACACTAAGATATACCAAATATACAACTGTTATGACGTTCCTGAGATGACTCACGTATCTCTCCCCCTCTCTTTTTTCTTCTGTACTGATCATACGAAAAATCAGTGCACCCATGTCAGCAAAGTAATAGATAATGGAGAGAAAATGTAGTGTACATCACTCAATAATTTTCACCTCTTATTTACATTCACCGACAGGGCTACAACAAATGCGACTTAAAAAGTGGTATACGGAATATAAATAAAATATACGATATCTGAATTTGCTATCAGTTATTTGCATTATGTGCATGGCAAACAATAGCGGCTAGCATCGTATTCTGCTGTATGTTCGATTTTTTAATGATTGCCAAAGCAGGTTTTAAGGAGATAATACCATCAATTAGAGGAACTTTGTTCTCCAGAAAAATCAGTTACGTTTTGCATTTGTTAACAGTTTATTTACAGCCTCCATTGCACGTCAGTTTTAAACAATGAAATTCTGTCTATATTACCATCCTCAGATCAATAAAAATAACAGAAACTTACTAATGTGGACCTTCACGTTACGTAACTACGTTATTCATTTTTTTCCGTTATAGATCTCCAACATATTGTATTTTTTGTTACCTTTATTTGTCTGAGGACTGTGGAATGGGACGAAACCTGTTATTTGTAACTGTTGCGTAACATGTACGGAAATAAAATGTTATTAAATAATACCGTATCCATTATGCAATTCCTCTAAGCATATAGTACCTATCGTGCAGTGGAAGATCCGAGAAAGGAGCTCTCCATTTCCATTGTGATTATGGTTCAAAAAAATGGTTCAAATGGCTCTGAGCACTATGGGACTTAACATCTGTGGTCATCAGTCCCCTAGAACTTAGAACTACTTAAACCTAACTATCCTAAGGACAGCACACATATCCACGCCCGAGGCAGGATTCGAACCTGCGACCGTAGCAGTCGCGTGGTTCCGGACTGAGCGCCTAGAACCGCGAGACCACCGCGGCTGACCCTGTGATTATGGTCTTTACGATGTTGTTCTCTGTGAAAGAGAAACACATTCCGAAGGACTGTAACAAAGAATTTCCTGCTGTTACATATTACAGCCTGAAATATTATTTCCTAACGGCACAGAGACTAAAATGTCGGTTCTATCGTTTAATCAAAATTAATGAGAAACGCGCAGATGACTACTCTGTCAGAAAAACGAAAAACAGAAACTAGAGACGTGGAAATACAAGTTGAAACTCTTGAGAACATAGTGCGCGCCAAACTGACTATATTCAACGTTTTCCACTTTAGGCATACAACTCAAATGATAAATAATAAACTGGCAATACACTTTGAAAGAAGTGATGTAACAAAGTACTTACTATATACGTTACATATAATTCCGAGTGCAAATGTTTTCCGGAGTTTATTTCTTGTTAATTACTTATTTGAGTCCGTCAGATATGTATGAAATGCAAAGAAAACTGATGGTGACTAATTTTATTGAAGATATTCACAATTATTTTGTATAATTGAATAGTAAACAATGTGCACAAATAGCTGGAATTTCGGTAGTATGCATTCTTTCGTAAGGTAAGCAAACAAATTATGCTATACTCTTTACTTCAGTAGTATGAGAAACCAACATATATTAGAACCTCTATCACATCGTAAATAGCTTGAAATATATTTCAAAATATAGCTTCAAATTTCTGTATGTTTATATTTTGGATGTCCGTTGCGTTAATGAATTCTCGATATTTGTATTATTAAATTCGTTGACGTGAAAGTTACAGTTCCGACTTCACAGAGACTGAAATGTCAATTATCAGTATGGTAAATGAGAAGCAGGTGCAGCGTGTACAGACGACTCGGCTAGTCACGTGGGGTGACAGATAGCAGCATGGGGCTGTCAGCGGCAGGTGCGCCTTACCTGTGGACAGCAGGTTGGCGTCGCCTGCACGCTGCGCTGCTGCTGCCGCCGTCTTCGCCCTAGCGGCCACTCTCGCTGTGCGGCACTGTGTCTTACCGGCGCGGCTGTATCGCGATTGTCACCTGTCTACGTGCGCGCGCTTCGGACCTGCCGAGGTGGCCGGCTGGACCAGACTGCGGCGACGGCCCGCCGTCGGGCCCGGTGCGCGCCGCAGGGCTGCCAACCACGAGAGCCGCCGCGGGCTGCCAACCGCCGGCAAGCCGGCCCAGTCTTGTGGGAATCGGCCCGCGCTGGGCTTCCGACGCCGAGAAGCTGCCAAGGCCGCCTGAGCGACCTCCACGAGAATATCTAAAGGCGAACTAGTGTTATGGTGACAGGCCACAGAGGCTGAATATGAGCATGCTGGCTGCGTGTATTCAGTTGCATACACTACTGGCCATTAAAATTGCTACACCACGAAGATGACGTGCTACAGATGTGAAATTTAAGCGACAGGAAGAAGATGCTGTGATATGCAACGTTAACTTTTCAGAGCATTCACACAACGTTGGCGCCGGTGGCGACACCTACAACATGCTTACATGAGGAAACTTTCCAACCAATTTCTCATACACATACAGCAATTGACCGGCGTTGCCTGGTGAAACGTTGTTGTGTAAGGAGGAGAAATGCGTACCATCACGTTTCCGACCGCGATTGCGGTTTATCGTATCGCGACATTGCTACTCGCGTTGGTCGAAACCCAATGACTGTTAGCAGAATATGGAATCGATGGGTTCAGGAGGGTAGTACGGAACGCCGTGCTGGATATCAACGGCCTCGTATCACTAGCAGTCGAGATGACAGGCATCTTATCCGCATGGCTGTAACGGATCGTGTACCCACGTCTCGATCCCTGAGTCAACATATGGGGACGTTTGCAAGACAGCAACCATCTGCACGAACAATTCGATGACGTTTGCAGCAGCATGGACTACCAGCTCGGACACCGTGGCTGCGGTTACCTTTGACGCTGCATCACAGACAGGAGCGCCTGCGATGGTGTACTCAACGACGAACCTGGGTGCACGAATGACAAAACGTCATTTTTTCCGATGAATCCAGGTTCTGTTTACAGCATCATGATGGTCGCATCCCTGTTTGGTGACATCGCGGTGAACGCACATTGGAAGCGTGTATTCGTCATCGCCATACTGGCATATCACCCGGCGTGATGGTATGGGGTGCCATTGGTTACACGTCTCGGTCATCTCTTGTTCGCATTGGCGGCACTTTGAACAGTGGACGTTACATTTCAGATGTGATACGACCCTTGGCTCTACCCTTCATTCGATACCTGCGAAACCCTACATTTCAGCAGGATAATGCACGACCCTATGTTGCAAGTACTGTACGGGCCTTTCTGGATACAGAAAATGGTCGACTGCTGCCCCGGCCAGCACATTCTCCAGATCTCTCACGAATTGAAAACGTCTGGTCAATGGTGGCCGAGCAACTGGCTCGTCACAATACGCCAGTCACTACTCTTGATGAACTGTGGTATCGTGTTGAAGCTGCAAGGACAGCTGTACCGGTACACGGCATCCAAACTCTGTTTGACTGAATGCCCAGACGTATCAAGGCCGTTATTACGGCCAGAGGTGGTTGTTCTGGGTACTGATTTCTCAGGATCTATGCACCCAAATTGCGTGTTAATGTAATCACATGTCAGTTCTAGTATAATGTATTTGTATAATTAATACCCGTTTATCATCTGTATTTCTTCTTGGTGTAGCAATTTTAACGGCCAGTAGTGTAGTTACCTATTTCATAATTGAAGACTTGATATTCACAGAGCATGCTGACCACCTCCAGTTTCTAGTAAGGCGAAGGCCGTCTAGATCAGTACTGATCTTAGTGGTAAATGGTTTCCACGCTTCTTTAGGTCATCCTCGGGTATATATATTATTAAAATTGATAGAGAAGTGGGTCTGGAAGTACAGAGACAGTCGTATGCAAGATAAAAATGCATACGAAAATGTTACCGAATTATTGCGATCTCTGTAGTTCTAACTAAACCAGCCGATGTCCTGCGCTTCGCGCAGTTCTGTATAACTGGCTTCGTGGTGACTTTTTATTCAGTTAAGGAGTTGTTTGTGCTTTCGTAACCGCTTTTACTTCATTCCAGTAACTAACTGAACTGAGGATGACGTAAAAAAGTGACTAAACCATTTATCAAGTAAAGTAACAGAGTGGGCTTGTCGTCTGCTCTGTCTTCAACAATCAGGTCAGTTCGCCAGAGAACGAGACGTTAAAAATTGTTTCAGGTGTGCCATCACCAGCTGAAGGCATAAATATATCCTACACAGGCACCAAATTGCGCGGATGTTGGTGGCCATGTTTCATTTTTTGTTCCCAACGGTACCAGACGTTTCCTGTGGGATGGAAATTATATCATTTAATGTATCACATGCATGACTGTTCGTCAAGCCAGGGATATACGCAAGCGGTTCTGTGAATAAGGTTGCTGGAAAAGGGCATTTTACGCGATATACTCGCCAGGAAGATGTGGAATAATGGCCAGCACTTGGTCGTCAAGAATATTGTAATAAACATCCTGATGCGTGTCAACAGCCACCTGAGTGTAATGACCCACGACAAGGTTAAAAATAATACCCAAAAAATTACCGATCTACTTTCGGCCAGAATTACACCCTCCACACGCTGTGGGTTAAAGACCTTAATGATCTACAGGGAGAATCGGTGCCTTCCATCACTTGAAAAGAGGAAAAATCGCGTATCATCGGAGAGCACCACAGCTACTGACCAGTGCCTTTTTTTTTTTTTTGTCCATTAGAGACGTGCAGTTTTACGTGCCTCTCTGAGCAATGGCCACATCCACTGCATGACCTTTCCCTAATAATTTTCCCTCACAAAGAAATTGACATGGTCCTATACTTATACAGCAGTAACTATTGTCAGTATACAAACCGATTGTCGTTCACAAGGAGTTGCACTCGTCTCTGGTCCTTGTTGGTTACGACTTTTGTATGATCACTGGTACTATGAAGGAGAGTTGTACACCATTCCTTGTACATACTTTCGAGTATCCTCGCTGAAGCTTCAACAAATCGGTCAATCACATTCATGGCGTGGTCTTGCACATGTCCAAATACGATGGCATCTTTTTGCTATTCTCTCTTGTCTCTGTGTAGATCGATTAACCTGCGCTGAGTCACTGTACCTGATTGACACAAACGCACCATTTCGTTGCTACAGATATATGTGGCCGCTAGAGGGTCACGGCGACATATATGTGGGTATCCCCAGAATCGGCGACTAATATCGTGTATGGCCCCCGCGAGCATGTAAAAGTGCCGCAGAACGACGTGGCATGGGCTCGACTAATGTCTGAAGTAGTGCTGGAGGGAACTGATACCATGAATCGCGCAGTGCTGTCACTAATTCGGTAAGACTACGAGGGGGTGGAGATCTATTCTGAACAGCACTTTGCAAGGCACTCCAGATATGCTCAATAATGTTCATGTCTGGGGAGTTTGGTGGCAAGCGGAAGTGTTTAAACTCAGAAGAGCATTACTTGAGTCCCTCTGTAGCAATTCTGGACGTGTGGTGTGTCGCATTGTCCTGCTAGAATTTCCCTAGGCTGTTGGAATGCACAATGGACATAAATGGATCCAGGTGGTCAGACAGGATGCTTACGCAGGTGTCAGAGTTGTATCTAGACGTATCAGGGATCCCGCATGAGTCCAACTGCACACGCTCCACACCATTACAGAGCCTCCACCTGCTTCAACAGTCCCCTGCTGTCATGGAGGGTTCATGAATTCATGAGGTTGTCTCCATACCCGTCACGTCCTTCCGCTCAATACAATTTGAAACGAGACTCGTGCGACCAGGCAGCATGTTTCCAGTCATCAACAGTCCAGTGTCGGTGTTGACGGGCCCAGGCGAGGCGTAAAGCTTTGTGTCGTGCAGTCACCAAGGGTGCATGAGTGGGCCTGCGGCTCCGAAAGCCCATATCGACGATGTTTCGTTAAATGGTTCGCATGCTGACACTTGGTGATCGACCTGCACTGAAATCTGCAGCAATTTGCGGAAGAGCTGCACGTTGAACGATTCTCTTCAGTCGCCGTTGGTCCCCTTCTTGCAGGATCTTTTTCCAGCCGAAGCGATGTCGGAGATTTGAGGTTCTACCGGATTCCTGATATTCGCGGTACACTCTTGGTATGGTCGTACGGGATAATCCCCACTTCATCGCTACCTCCGCGATGCTGTGTTCCATCGCTAGTGCGCCGACTTTAACACCACGTTCAAACTCACTTAAATCTTTATTACCTGGCATTGTAGCAGCAGTAACCGATTTAACAGCTGCGCCAGACACTTGCTTATATAGGCTTTGCCGGCCGCAGTGCCGTATTCTTCCAGTTTGCGTATCTCTGTATTTGAATACGGGTGCGTATTCCAGTTTCTTTGGCGCTACAGTGTATGAAATACCAAGTAAAAGAAGAGACAAGGTGATACTCCATGTGTAAAGTTATTAGACTATAATTTTCATTGCATTATGGGCTGGGGCAGACAAAAATCTGCATTTATGTGACAAATAATTGAAGATCTGGGATTTAAATGTTATTTTGTGAAGAAGAGACTGGTACTGGAGAAGACATCATGAGTTGGTGCAGCAGATCCGTCATAAGACTGATGAAAAAGAAAAAGAAAAAAAGCGAACCTTCCTATGGAATATCGTAGCACTGGTAGACAAAAATATTAAGGTGCTCCTCGTTTCCAGTGAGTTGTGCTTTCCATCAATCATGGTATGAAATGCGGCAGCCCGGTGCCATACTGTTATTTCACATTTGTTTGCTGTTAATCGTCCTGCGATCACGCAAGAGTGACATTTATCTTCTTTTTTGTCGAGTCTGTGGTATCATGTAACGATACCATCCTCTGGGCGTCACTACAACAGAACTACGAGTTTTCTTAAAACGTTGATAGTGGTCGCGCGGACTCTGGCGGACGCAGCCGTGCGCACCCTCAGAGCTGCGCCTCCAGCGGCTGTGTTCTCCGAGATCTCTCTGCTGCCGGAATATACTGTAGGAGCGCCGGCGGCAGCGACCCGCGCACTTGCTGTCGGAGCCACTTCGCTGTGTGTTGCTATGCAGACGCCACCGAGTCGGCACCATAGTTTGTGTTGTAGCACAGGGAGCCTTTTACTTGTGAAATTATGAGCTGGACTTTGTAAGTAGTCTTCATTCGTTTGGAGAAACCCAGGTTAAGTACTTCTATTAACTGTGATACCTTGTTCACTGATCATTACTGCTCCTGTCCAGCTTTCCTACGTTGTCGCACCACTCTGTCTCCTTACCATTGTGTACGAAGTCATTCACAATAGAATAATGCAAGCTTTTTTTATATAAAAATGGAACACAGATCGTTGCAGACGTCAAACCAATTCTCTAATAATGTAAACTCGATTAATTATTAGTATTTGATCTGCATGTTACACTGGGCTGGAGAATTTGATCAGTCGTGGTGAGCCATAAAAACAAGAGCCGACCTGCTAGACAGAAGGAATTGGCCCGAGGGGACGGCTTAACTCCAGATCTAAAGTGCCAAGTGGCATGCACAGGTTGGTTCACCCTTGCTCCAGAGATTCCAGTCGGAGCGCTCGATCGTCGCTCTGCAAGCCATCGTGCCCCGGGTGGTACAGCTGGAGTGCTTCTTTGGAGAAACTGGAGAGCAGTCTGTCGGATGGGCTGCACAAAATAACTTGTAGTAAAGTGGGATAAGGAAGTAGCGGGAACTGTATGGCAGCTACATGCTTCTTTACACAGTGCCCTATTCAACCAAAATTGCCTTCTCTGTTTGGTGCTTACTGGCCGCAGACCAGACGACGGTCATAAAAAAATAGAGCGCAGGTGGATGGTGCTGCAGATAACATCTTTCCCTGTCAGTGGAATGCAAAACGGATGACATGTAAGGCGCGGTTTGATAAAATCTTGCACGAAACTATCTGTCGCAGGCCCACGGACGTTTTTGACCCGATTACTAAAGAAGAGAGCAGGACATAAGGTGACTTGAGGATGCCCAAAAAGTAAACAGTGTGAGAGGTCAAGCGCCGTTTACCGAGAAAAGCAAACGCGGATTCTGCTAGCGTTAGACAGTGCTACAACTTATCTCGAGAGCGAGGGTTTGCCACCATATTGTGAGAATTTTACTGAACATGAAAAAAATAGTGTTTGGCCAGCGGTTAAATAAACTATTAGTAGGAGAGAGAGCAAATTTTGTTACGTGGTTCCCACTGGGAGGGGCTGGCCGGGGTGGCCGAGTGCTTCTAGGCGCTACAATCTGGAACCGCGCGACCGCTACGGTTGCAGGTTCGAATCCTGCCTCGGGCATGGATGTGTGTGATGTCCTTAGGTTAGTTACGTTTAAGTAGTTCTAAGTTCTAGGGTACTGATGACCTTAGAAGCTGAGTCCCGTAGTGCTCAGAGCCGTCTGAACCATTTTGACCCCATTGGGAGGGCGAGTAACAAACTTGGTGCCTCCTTCTTCGATGATTCCCTTGATCGCCAGTAAGGGGCGCGTCCCTCTTCTCTGTTACCTCCTGGAGTCCGCTCTCGGCAGTTGCTGCGGCGGCTTAACGTCACACTATCTGCAGCTTTCCCGGTGGGTGTCAACCCTTCACAACCTTGGCTTCGTGAAGCTGCCCGTGTTAACCTTGGCTTTCATTCGCTTCCTAAGGACACTACTCCAGGCTCGGTCTATCTTCTTCAGTTTCACGACCTTCTCATGGAACTTCGCTACAGCACCGTTGTGTACACTGATGGCTCTCGGATTGACTGTGATGTCAGGTGTGCCTTCGCCATTGGCGCCTGTGTCTTTAGATAACGGCTTCCGGTACACTGCTCAGTATTTACAGCTGAGCTCTTCGCGCTGTATCAGGCCACGGAGTACATCGGGCGACACGGACTTTTCAGTTGTTTCCTCTGCTCAGAGTCACTCAGCGCTCTTCAGAGTCTATGTGCGCTGTAGACCGCCCATCCCCTAGTACAACAGGCCCAGGAAAACTGTCATTTTATCACTCTTGGTGGAGCCACTGTGACGCTTATGTGGATTTCTGGTCATGTCGGTCTGACAGGAAACGAGGCTGCTGACGCTGCTGCCAAGGCTGCAGTCCTCGTACCTAAGCCAACTAGTTCCAATATTCCTTCCAATGATCTCGGTGTTGTCGTCTCTCAGGAGGTGGTGACCCTCTGGCATCGCCCATTGGTCCTCCCTTCACGGGAGTAAGCTCCGAATTATTAAGCGTCTCCAGCGGCTTCGATGACCTCATCTCGGCCCTCTCGCCGGGAGGAGGTTCTTTTAACTAGGTTGCGTATTGAGCGTTGCCTTTTTAGCCATAGTCATTTGATGAGTGGCAGTCCGAAGTGGCCGTGCGGTTAAAGGCGCTGCAGTCTGGAACCGCAAGACCGCTACGGTCGCAGGTTCGAATCCTGCCTGGGGCATGGATGTTTGTGATGTCCTTAGGTTAGTTAGGTTTACCTAGTTCTAAGTTCTAGGGGACTAATGACCTCAGCAGTTGAGTACCATAGTGCTCAGAACCATTTGAACCATTTTGATGAGCGGCGCTCCCCCACCACTTTGTACACAATGCGCCCAAATTTTTAACTATCTGTCACTTCCTCGTGGAATGCCCATTTTCTTAAACGTTTACGTTCCCGCTTGGGCTTGCCGTCTCAGTTATTGGCCGTTTTAGGAAATAGCGCGAGGGTTGTCGACCGCGTTTTACTTTTTATCCGTCAAAGTAATACGGCGAAGGTCATTTAATTTTTATTTTTGGGCCTCCGTTTCTGTATGGTATCTTTTGTAGCCATTTCCCCGCGTCCCTGTTTTTAGCTGTCTTCTCTTATGTAAATTGGAATTGACGTTTAGTCGTTTTGTAACGCCTCTCTGTCTTGGTGTGCTATAGTTTTGATTTGGGCGAGTATAACCAAAATTGTCTTTGCGCCCTAAAACAAAACAAAATACATCATGTCTGATGCACAATCACTTATTCAGTTTATCTTGGTTGATGATTGATCGATTACCAGATCCTTTCCTCTACCGTCACCCTCCTGCCTCTGTCATTCAGTGGTTATACTTAACTGAGTATATTACAAGAATTTTGCTTTCCTATTTTCTTTTATCTCCATTGGATGCTGCACCACATCGCTTCTGAATGACGTTTTTGTTCTTGTCTGCATTTCTTATAACAAAAAGTAATGATCAAAATAGGCCTACCTCTAATCTAAGTACATGAGTTGACGCTACAACTCCCGTTATTACCACTGATTTCAGCTGGGACCGCAATATCGAATCACTTTTAGATCAATTTTCACATCATTTCAGGTGCATACAGGTTTGGAGTTTACATCTGAGTCGATGGGGGACAATCTTCGTGTCGCTAGGGTTCATTAGATGCAGATGTGAGAGGCACAGTTTGCAACTAGCCGTAGCCCAGTGGCGGCTTGCGGATACACGGAATTAATACATCAGTTTAAATATAAAGCTTATCTTACGGTCACGTACAACAAAACATTTCTTGGGAGAAAAAAAGAGGACGATTAGGAGTTCCACGTATGCTTTTGTTAATATTAATGCTTCTTTTCCCTGGCCTTCGCAACGCAGTTCCGTCGATAGGTGTAGGAAGTAGGGAGAAATGATAATAAGGGACTGGAAAAATATTTTCAAAAGGCACTGTTTTTATATATAATTCATTTTTCAGTCCCAGTTGCTCATTTTTAAGATACGAAATATATGACATCTTCCGTTCTCTCTGGATCGTTTTCAGATCTACGTAGTTGTGTCAACAACCCGTCGTGTCTGTGTCAGAACCACGGAATTTGGTTGTGGTTTCAATATAGCTGAGCTACCATGACTAGGTGGCCTGCAGATTACACCGGATGGTTTTATGCGATGTAGTTTCCTGTAATTATGTCTCCACCTCAAATGTTACCTGCAGTGATTTTGTCTTCCTAGCCACAACTGCTTTACTATTCATATATCTTTGTCTGTAAGTTTCGATATTCGGCTACTGCTGTGCTTAGCATATGCTATTTTCTTCCCTGGTGGACGTAACAAGTCATTTCATTCGACAAGACACTTTTCCCGACGCAAATAAGTGAGACCGTTTTCGTTATTCACGCTCCGACAACACATGTCTCTCCAAAAGTATTAATGGTAATAATAATAATAATAATAATATAATAGTAATAACAATAGTGATAAGGAAAATTGTACAAATGCTGATACTTCCAGTTGTTGATTATAGTAAAATTATCCTGTGACATCTTTCTCAAGCAAGCTAACGGCGCTTGGAATTGGAGATAAATGCACGCGTTTGATGTATGTGTGTCGTTCGGCAAGCAGGCAAGCTCAGATATTTCCGTATTCTCCGTCTTTTCTACTATCAACGTAAACTATCCCTTTCCCCCCTCGTCTTAATGCTGATGTCTGATCACTATAGCAAAAAGAACAAAATCATATATTTTCAACTGCGCCACTTAGCCGCTTTCTGAAAGTCATTCACAGCAGCAGAAACCCGACTGCGGAATGAGCTCCTTCTTTGTGACAAAGAACTGAATAATATTTACAACTTCAGTTAATGATATATCTACTAAATCAATAGTACTGGCTACCCTTGTCCTCGTATGCATGTCCGTATTACATACTTTTTTCCAGTCAGATATATCTCATTGCCTAATGATTTTAGCTATCGCAGTCTGTCTAAATTTCTCTCCCTCACAACTCGCTAAGTCATGCTATATCACTTTTGGTACACCTATAAATACATTTTTTACCTGCCATTGTCAGTATTATTGCGGTTATTACTATCAAAGTTACTATTATTACTGCTATTATTATTAGCAGCAGCAGTAATAGTAATAGTAGAACCCTAGTACGTTATCGGCTCTTAACATTATTTTTGACATTATCTCTATATACATTCAAATCATTTGAACTCTTTTAATACTATTTCATTCCTAGTTTTCATATAAACGTATTGTAATTTCACGGGTATCTGTCATGTAAAAACTAATGTATGAAAAAATAAAATATGAGTGAAACACCGATCCGTCGTAGCAGGCGGCCTCAACGGCCCAAAAAAATGTTCAGATGTGTGTGAAATCTTATGGGACTTAACTACTAAGGTCATCAGTCCCTAAGCTTAAACACTACTTGACCTAAATTATCCTAAGGACAAACACACACACCCATGCCCGAGGGAGGACTCGAACCTCAAGGGCCAATTCCGGACAATAAATATAATAATAATAGAATGACATTCCCGCCCGTCACGTACCACGGATCAGCCCTATAGGACAGAAATGTGACAGATTTCGAGTTGAGAAATGACTCTAAGTAACTTCGGACTACCAATACACCAACTGTTGAAGAATTTCGCATGTTGCTCCACGATGCAAGATCTATCATAAAGCTATGAGCAACACATTCATTTGTGTTACTTTCACTCCGTGTCACATAACGAAAAACCTTTAGCATCTCTGCTCTGTCCTCCGTGAAGTAATTCGTTCAGTAAGTGCTTGGAGTTAACAGCTGCCAAGAGGTGAATGTAATTCTCAAGGCCTCTGAAAAAACAAGTTTTAGTCTCTCGAGAGTTTCGGTGAGATTCTCCGTCTTTGTGCAGTAGATTCTTAACACGTAAAACTTCTCCCAGGCTACCACGTTCATCACACTTACTTGTCCTTGGTGGAACACATTGGAGGTAGTCAAATAGGCTGCACGTTGCGACGAAGTGTCTGAGTAAAACCCGGTAATTTTTCTTCACATTCCACATTGCTCTGGAAGAACATACTCAGACAAAAGATCGTGTGTGGGCCGTAGCCGTGTTTTTGACTTCTAGGTTTTTAGTTAAATTTTGCCATTCAGTTTTCTTTGGATCTAGTGCGTTGATGCGTGGTATCTCAGAGAAGACATGTCTACTGTGATCTTGTAATATGTTGATGCCAGTGATGTGATCGTGGAGGTTCCAGCGATTCTTAGTGAGGACCCATCACATGTCATTAGGTTGCCATCAGCAGCACAATACCGTCGCTACATGTACACATTAGCATTAAAGATTCTGTTTACAGTAAAGGTGGCGGGCTATTAAACTCATCTTTTATCGCTATTTAGGGGTGTAACTTTGTTGTCTACATAATATCACTCTCAACGCTGCATTTTAAATTTGACGAAATAACCTTTTTCACATCTACGGCAGCATATAAAGTCACCTTCGAACTAATCAATGGCATGTGAGTGACTAGTTAATTTTTCAAACATTGTATTAGCAGAAGGTGATTTACAGGGGCCAACCACAAACAAAGGGAAATAAAAGAAAATTACTTAAAAGAAACAAAGAAAAGAAACGGCGAACCACGAAGAAATTATTTGAATTGGTCGGCAACTGGTAGATGTGATGCGATGATACAACTCGGGCATTTATGCAGACATACACAACTGGCCCTTAAATTTGCTACACCACGAAGATGACGAGCTATAGATGCGAAATTTAACCGACCGGAAGAAGATGCTGTGATATGCAAATGATTAGCTTTTCAGAGCATTCACGCCAGGTTGGCGCCGGTGGCGAGACCTACAACGTGCAGACATGAGGAAAGTTTCCAACCGATTTATGATACACAAACAGCAGTTGATCGGTGTTGCCAAGTGAAACGTCATTGTGATGCCTCGTGTAAGGAGGAGAAATGCGTACCATCAAGTATCCGCTTTGATAAAGGTCGGATTGTAGCCTATCGCGATTGCGGTTTATCGTAACGTGACATTGCTGCTCGCGTTGGAAGAGATCCAATGACTGTTAGCAGAATATGGAATCGATGGGTTCAGGACGGTAATACGGAACGCCGTGCTGGTTCCCAACGGCCTCGTATCACTAGCAGTCGAGATGACAGGAATCTTATCCGCGTGGCTGTAACGGATCGTGCAGCCACGTCTCGCAGCCTGAGTAAGCAGATGTGGACTTTTGCAAAACAACAACCGTCTGCACCAACAGTTTTACGACGTTTGCAGCAGTTTGGACTATCAGCTCGGAGACAATGGCTGCGGTTAGCCTTGACGCTGCATCACAGACAGGAGCGCCTGCGATGGTGTACTCAACGACGAACCTGGGTGCACGAATGGCAAAACGTCATTTTTTCGGATGAATGCAGGTTCTGTTTACAGCATCATGAAGGTCGCATCCGTGTTTGGCGACATCGCGGTGAACGCACATTGGAAGCGTGTATTCGTCATCACCATACTGGCGTATCACCCGGCTTGATGGTATGAAGTGCCATTGGTTACACGTCTCGGTCAGCTCTTGTTCGCACTGACGGCACTTTGAACAGTGGACGTTACATTTCAGATGTATTACGACCCGTGGCTCTACCCTACATTCGATCCCTTCGAAACCCTACATTTCAGCAGGATAATGCACGGCCGCACGTTGCAGGTCCTGTGCGGGCCTTTCTGGATACAGAAAATGTTCGACTGCTGTCCTGGCCAGCACATTCTCCAGATCTCTTACCAACTGAAAACATCTGGTCAATGGTGGTCGAGCAACTGGCTCGTCACAATACGCCAGTCACTACTCTTGATGAACTGTAGTATCGTGTTGAAGCTGTATGGGTAACTGTTCCTGTACACGCCATCCAAGTTCTGTTTGACTCAATGCCCAGGCGTTACAAGTCCGTTATTACGGCCAGAGGTGGTTGTTCTGGGTACTGATTTCTCAGGATCTATCCACCCAAATTGAGTGAAAATGTAATCACATGTGAGTTCTAGTATAATATATTTGTCCAATGAATACCCGTTTATCATCTGCGTTTCTTCTTAGTGTAGCAATTTTAATGGTCAGTAGTGTATATTCGGCTTGACATTCGTTGATACAGTTGGTGGATGTCCGGCTGGCGGATTTCATGCCAATTTCTGTCCCATTGGAATATTAAATTGACCAAATCGAGAGCTGGTTGGAGGGTCTTGACCACAATGCTCCAAGCGTGCAGAATTGGGGAGACATTCGGTGACCTTGACGGCCAAGGTGTTCTTTGGCAAGCACGAAGGAAAGTGGTAAAAATTCTCGCCGTTTGCGCGCTGACATTATGTTCCTGAAATGTTAGCCCAGGATGGCTTGCCACGGCCATAGAGAAAACGTGGGTACGATGTCGTCGACGTTCCGCTGTGCTGTAAGGGTGCCACGGATGACAGTGAAAGGGGTTCAAATGGTTCAAATGGCTCTGAGCACTATGGGACTTAACATCTGTGGTCATCAGTCCCCTAGAACTTAGAACTACTTAAACCTAACTAACCTAAGGACATCACACAGATCCATGCCCGAGGCAGGATTCGAACCTGCGACCGTAGCAGTCGTGCGGTTCCGGACTGAGCGTCTAGAACCGCTAGACCACCGCGGCCGGCACAGTGAAAGGGGTCTTGCTATGATATGGAACCAGACCGTCACAGGTGGTTGTCGGCCCGTACGGCGGCGATAGGTTGGTGTCACACCAATGTCCGGAGTGTCTTGAGACACGTCTTCGGCCTTGGATGCCTTTCACTGGAATTATCTTCATTGATTGGTCCCGCTTCCAAATGAGCCCCGATGACCAACGACAGCATATTTGGAGATTCTTCAGACCATGGTGGGATAACAACGTGACTGTCGCCCACCATACGGCCCGATAGCCAGGACTGATTGTCTCTGGTGCCATTTCCTTTCTCAGCAGGACCCATTTGGTTGTCATCTGCGGCACACTTGCACCACAACAGTATGTCAACAATATTTTGCGCCGTGCTTTCTGCCGTTCATAGCAAGCCAATTTGGGCTTACACTTCAGCACTATAGCGCCTGCCCCCACATGGCAAGAGTTTTTACTGCTTGACTTGGTGCTTGCCAAAATATACCTTGGACAGCTAGGTCGCCGAATCTCTCCCAATGTTGAAAACATTTGGAACGTTATGGGCAGGGCCCTTCTGCCAGTTCGGGATTCTGACGATGTGACGAACTAGTTGGAGAGAATTTGTCACGATATACCATACGAGGAAATCCAACAGCCCTATCAATTAATATGAAGCCGAACAGCTGCTTGGATAAGGGTCGGAGGTGGACTAACCTCGTTATTGACTTGCTCAATTTTCGAAGCTCTTTCTCTTGAATCAGTTATTCAGTTTTTCAGAACCTGTAATCAGATGTTAAATATACATCATATCTACCATTTGCGTCCATTTGGATAATTCCTTTGTCGTGCGTAGCTTTTGCCTTAGGGTGTATACAACCACACTGATGTCCAGAATTAAAGCAACAAACGAAAATTTTGCAAAGTTGGGCTAATTAGGACACAAAACAGTACAAACAGGTGTAGTAAAATAGAAACATTGTAAAGAATACACAACGTAAACAACTGCAATATGTATAACGGTGGACAAAACTGTTCTTCGTTTTTTCCAACTTAACGGATTTGCACACACATTCCGTCAACTGCTGAACGTGCTCAGTAGGGCACCTCTGGCAGCAGTACAGGCCTGACAACGACGGGGCATGCTGTGAATGATGTCATAAATCTCATGTTGAGGCACTAAATCCGATTCTTCCTGGAAAGCTGCTCGCATGTATCGGAGAGTAGTTGGTGGATGCTGAAGTGATGCAACTCGTCTTCCTAATGCACCCTAAACATGCCCTGTGGAATTCAAATCGGGAGAGCAAGCAGGCCACACCATGCTTGCAATATCTTCCGTTTCCCATGAAACGTCAACCGCTGTTGCACTATGATGTCTATCAGTACAAAGTCTAGGCCCGCACCACCTCGTAACAACGGCACATGCGGTCGTAAGATCACGTCACGATACCTAACAGCAGTTAAACCTTGCCGATTCACCCATACAATCTCAGGAAAAGGTCTTCATCTGATCAACATAATCCCTGCCGACAACATTAGAAATCCTCGTCGATACTGGTCCCTTTCCGTAATGTTTGGATCCCGAAATCGTGTTCCACGTTCCCTCCAGATGCGAATACGTCGGGAATCAATCTCCCGGTCAAATCGTAACTCATCTGTGAAAAGAACATTGGTCCACCGTACCGCCTAGGTGGCATGTTGACGACTCCACTCTAGACGTTCTCTTCTGTGAAGACGCTTCAGAGGTACACATACAGAAGGTCTCCAACAATGAACGCCACTCTGCCGAAACCTTCTGGACAACGTTTGGCACTATGCAACACGTCCGGCGAATGCTGAGAGGTCAGATGGCAGTTGCCCTGCAGTACTGAGGCGGTACCATCGTGCTATTACATCCAAATAATGGACTTCTTTTTCTGATATCACACGTGGTCGACCGTGCCCAAGTCTTTGGGGTACTGTGTCGGTCTCTATAAACTGTCGCCGCGTCCGAGAAACAACAGAACGATTCACACTGAGGCATCGGGTCTCATCAGTTTGCAACTGTCCTACTTCCATTCTTCTCATGGCTGTCCTCCGCAGAGTGTCTGGTAAGCGTCTTCTCTGTGCCATACTGCACCGTCGGTGACTGTGTACACAGCGAATGTGGTTGTGGGACTACCCGGCAAACACTACCACGTTTGATAGGTGCCTGTCGATGGCGTGGTTGTTTGCGGGCCGGAATGTCATTTTCCACGCAGAAGTCGATTGTACGGACATCTGTTGACAGTTTGAATGATTATACGGTGAATTAGACACAAGACGGGGAAATGGCGGTTCGTTGCTTTAATTTTGGACGCTAGTGTATTTTTCGCCGCTCTTAGTTTCTCCGTCTTCTTTTCACTGCATGTTCTTTACATTCTGCTAAAGATGATGCAGTGATTAAGGCTCTAGATTTGCATTGAGAGGGGGCGCAGGGTGCATAGGAGTGAAGGAGTTTGTTTCTGTTCAGTTTTTTAAGTTTCCTATTCTCACATTAAGCTTGTGTGGTGACGGGTAAATAATCAGAATGGTCGTTACTTCTGTTATGTCGCAATTCAAGGACACTTAAGTGGTCTGTGCGTGCTTTGCACCTACGTTCACCGTTTACAAGAGCCTGAAAACTATTTTTTCGGTCAGCCAGAAAGCGATGGGGAATACACTGACCATAATTTTCTGTCTGCAAGTCCACATTACTCTTTGCGCTTACTGAAAGAAAATGTTCCAACTTGCTATTTAATCAGCAGCATCGGGATTTATGATTATAAAAAAAAGTATAGAGTTTTATCTGTTTGATATAACCTGTAAAAGTCCACTACATTCAGTCTAGATGAGCCAGAATTTCACGAAATTACAGAGGGTAGATCGAGCATTTTAAATATTATCCTTAACATTCATGAATGAGAATCATAGATGAGTTTTGCAATATTATGCGTGAGGGTTTCTTTCAGTTCCCGTAGACAGATCGTCACTCACGAATAAGAAACTAGACCGAGAAATACATATAATTTAAGACTTCTTAGTCTTAATAGACTGCTGAGTTCGAATTAACACTCTTGTTCCCATTCAGGCATGGGTTGGTGACCTTGAATTTTGGGCTATGAGTGCACAAGCGAGGTTCTGAAAGCTACTTAATTCCATTTGAAACACTTAGCCATAGTGACCACGCTGTGAACTTTTGATACATTTAGCCAACTGTATGCATCCATCCATCACTACAACCGGAAAAATCGGTTGAAACTTATACTAATCGCGATCTTCACTTTCTTTCTTCACTTTAATAACCACACATTTTAGTTTTACATTTCTTCGCAGTTTCGTGTTTTGCCTCCAGAATATTGTTTGATTAATGAGAAGTCATTTAAACTGGAAAATGTTAAATACAATAATCTCAAATTTCTTTCTGTTGTGTTTTCTTCTTACAGTTATATTTCGGCAAGTTATTCGCAAATAGTATAATTAGGAAGGCAATACTAGCATAGAAATAAAATTATTATTTGATAGAAATAAAATTCTTTTTCCTCAAATTCTCATCCCGCTATAGAGTATTGACTTCAGTATTGACTTCAGTGGCCTATAGCGTGCAGGAAAATGTTTCATATACTGTTAACCTAAATGTTCTAGTCATTCACAGATGCTGCTGCTGCGTCTCGTGAAGTCGTGTTTGCGCCAATCCCACGCTTCTCGTCCACTTTAAGCTCCCGGAAAACGGCGATGAAACAACTCTCGTGCTAACGACAGATTAAACGTCCACTCCGTTGTGGTGCGATAACCGATAATTGGATGCAGTATTAGCGGCTCCGTGCACGCTCCGTTCATTACGTTCGTATTTCCGTGATAGGCCGCCACTTCCGCCAATATCTGCTCACGTGCTCCGTGAAGCACGCTGCGCGCAGTGTTGGCTCGATACGTTTATAATGTTTCAATAAATTCATATTTTCAACACGTGCGTTGTTTCTACAGAGGAATCACGAGGAGGAAACAGAAGAAAAGAATTACTACGCAATCAAGCTCGGAAAAATCTTAAATGCTGCAAGCCAATCAACGCTACTAATTACTATTTACTTTGCTAGAGCAGTTTATGAAAATTGGTGTACAATAACTTTTCTTTTTAATTCATTGGAGCAGGCTTGTTCACTTGACGCATATTCGTAGGTAGCTTAAGTATCAGTAAAAATACAACACAGAAAAATATTTGTATACAGGGTGTTACAAAAAGGTACGGCCAGACTTTCAGGAAACATTCCTCACACACAAATAAAGAAAAGATGTTATGTGGACACGTGTCCGGAAACGCTTAATTTCCATGTTAGAGCTCATTTTAGTTTCGTCAGTATGTTCTTCCACCTACGCTCAATGGAGCACGTTATCATGATTTCATGCGGGATACTCTACTCTACCTGTGCTGCTAGAACATGTGCCTTTACAAGTACGACACAACATGTGGTCCATGCACGATGGAGCTCCTGCACATTTCAGTCGAAGTGTTCGTACGCTTCTCAACAACAGATTCGGTGACCGATGGATTGGTAGAGGCGGACCAATTCCATGGCCTCCACGCTCTCCTGACCTCAACCCCCTTGACTTTCATTTATGAGGGCATTTGAAAGCTCTTGTGTACGCAACCCCGGTACCAAATGTAGAGACTCTTCGTGCTCGTATTGTGGACGGCTGTGATACAATACGCCATTCTCCAGGGCTGCATCAGCGCATCAGGGATTCCATGCGACGGAGGGTGGATACATGTATCCTCGCTAACGGAGGACATTTTGAACATTTCCTGTAACAAAGTGTTTGAAGTCACGCTGGTACGTTCTGTTGCTGTGTGTTTCCATTCCATGATTAATGTGATTTGAAGAGAAGTAATAAAATGAGCTGTAACATGGAAAGCAAGCGTTTCCGGACATATGTCCACATAACATATTTTCTTTCTTTGTGTGTGAGGAATGTTTCCTGAAAGTTTGGCCGTACCTTTTTGTAACACCCTGTATACAGCGAAGAGCCAATGAAAGTGGTACACCTGCCTAATATCACGTAGGGCCCCCGCGAGCGCGCATAACTGCCGCAACACGACCTGGCTTGGATTCGACTAATGCCTGAAGTAGTGCTGGAGGAAACTGACGTCGTTAATCGTGCAGGGGTGTCCATACATGCGCAGGAGTTCGTGGGGGCGGAGATCTTTTGTGAACAGTACGTTGCAACGCGTCCAAGATATACTCAATAATGTTCAATTCTGGGCAGTTTGGTGGTCAGTGGAAGTGTTTAAACTCAGAAGTGTGTTCCTGGAGCCACTGTGTAGCTGTTCTGGACATGTGGGGTGTTGAATTATCCTAGTGGAATTGCTCACGTCGCTCGGAATCGACAATGGACATGAATGGCTGCAGGTGATCAGACAGAATGATTAAGTACGTGTAACCTGTCAGAGTCGTATCTAGACGTATCAGGGGTTCTGTATCACTCCAACTGCACACGCCTTACACTATTAGAGAGAGGCACCAGCTTAAACAGTCCCCCGCTAACGTACAGGGTGCATGTATTCATGACATTGTCTCGATACCCGTACATGCTCATCAGAGAAAAGAGACTCGTCAGACCAGGCAATATGTCCCCAGTCATCAATAGTCGATTGTCGGTGTTGACGGGCCCAGGCGAGGCTTAAAGTTTTGTGTCGTGCAGTCATTAACTGTACACGAGTGGGCCTTCAGCTCCGAAAGCCCAAATCGTTGAATGGTACGCACGCTGACATTTGCTGATGGCCCACCACTGTAATCTGCAGTAATTTGCGGAAGGGTTGCACTTCTGTCACATTGAACGATTATCTTAAGTCGACTTTGCTCCCGTTCTTGCAGGATCTATTTCCGGCCGCAGCAGTGTCGTAGAACTGATGTTTTACCGGATTCCTGATATTCGCCGTATACCGTGAAATGTTCGTGTGGAATAATCCCCACGTCATCACGACCTCGGAGATGCGCTGTCCCATCGCTCGTTCGCCGACTATAACACTACGTTAAAACTCACTTAAATCTTGATAACATGCCATTGTAGCAGCAATGACCGATCTAACAACTGCGCCAGACACTTGTCTTATGCAGGCATTGCCGACCGCAGTGCCGTATTCGGCCTGTTTGCATCTCTCTTTCTTGATTCTTTTACGCTTCAGTCTAATACTTTTTTCCTATACAATCTTACAGTAGTTTGTTATTTCCTTGTCTGCCAGAATGCAGTGAAATGCACTACTGGCCATTAAAATTGCTAAACCACGAAGGTGACGTGCTACAGACGAGAAATTTAACCGACAGGGAGAAGATGCTGTGATATGCATATGATTAGCTTTTCAGAGCATTCACACAAAATTGGCGCCGGTGGCGACACCTACAACATGCTTACATGAGGAAAATTTCCAACCGATTTCTCATACACAAACAGCAGTTGACCGGCGTTACCTGGTGACCATCACGTTTCCGACTTTGATAAAGCTCTGATTGTAGCCCATCGCGATTCCGGTTGATCGTATAGCGACATTGCTGCTCGCGTTGGTCGAGATCCAATGACTGTTAGCAGAATATGGAATCGGTGGGTTCAGGAGGGTAGTACGGAACGCCATGCTGGATATCAACGGCCTCGTATCACTAGCTGTCGAGATGACAGGCATCTTATCCGCATGGTCGTAACGGATCGTGCAGCCACGTCTCGATCCCTGAGTCAACAGATGGGAACGTTTGCAAGACAACAAACATCTGCACGATCAGTTCTACGACATTTGAAGCATCACGGACTATCAGCTCGGAGATCATGGCTGCGGTTACCCTTGACATTGCATCATAGACAGGAGCGCCTTGGATGGTGTACTCAACGACGAACCTGGGTGCACGAAGGGCAAAACGTCAGTTTTTCGGGTGAATCCAGGTTCTGTTTACAGCATCATGATGGTCGTATCCGTGTTTGTCGACATTGAGGTGAACGCACATTGGAAGCGTGTATTCGTCATCGCCATACTTGCGTATCACCCGGCGTGATGGTATGGGGTGCCATTGGTTACGCGTCTCAGTCACCTCTTGTTCGCATTGGCGGCACTTTGAACAGTGGACGTTACATTTCAGATGTGTTACGACCCGTGGCTCTACCCTTCGTTCGATCCCTACGAAACCGTACATTTGAGCAGGATAATGCACGACCGTATGTTGCAGATCCTGTACGGGCCTTTCTGGATACAGAAAATGTTCGATTGCTGCCCTGGCCAGCACATTCTGCAGATCTCTCACCAACTGAAATCGTCTGGTCATTGGCGGCCGAGCAACTGGCTCGTTACAATACGCCTGCCACTACTCTTGATGAACTGTGGTATCGTGTTGAAGCTGCATGGGCAGCTGTACCTGTACACGCCATCCAAGCTCTGTTTGACTCAATACCCAGGCGAATGAAGGCCGTCATACGGCCAGAGGTGGTTGTTCTGGGTACTGATTTCTCAGGACCTATGCACTCAAATTGCGTGAAAATGTAATCACATGTGAGTTCTAGTTTAATATATTAGTACAATGAATACCCGTTTATCATCTGCATTTGTTCTTAGTGTAGCAGTTTTAATGGCCAGTAGTGTGGTATTTATGACAGGTTCAGCGTTTTTTAGAAGCTTGCTGTGATCTTAAGCAGTATGTCAGTACAAATCCGTGTCGAAAACGTAACAGGGCTCGTTTTTGTTTTCCTTAGAATTTTAATATGGGGATGGATAGCTGTTTGCTGTGCGTAGATGCTAGAGGTGCTGGCCGCAATTCGCAAGCTTCTGAAGATGCTGTTGGCCATATACCACCCGTCTGTCCGTCGTCCTGCTTAGCTGAGTGGTCAGCTCGTGTGACTGGTACACAGCGGTCCCAGTTTCGATTCCCGGGCGGGTACGAGGTTTTTTCCGCTCGGAGACTGGATGTAGTGTTGTCATCAACAGTCCATCATCGTCTACACGCTGGTTGCCCAACGTCACGTCAACTAAGAAGACTTGCAAATCCCCCAGCCATCAATATACCATCATTACATTTCATTTCGTTCCATTTCAGCCACCTATCTGGAGGCTGCTGCCGCGGGATGTAACACTGGCGGAGAAGTTGTCGCCTCGTATGGGACCCTTCTTGGGTGCTTTGCCATAGGCACTGCTCCCGATACGTTCCATCACACCCGACGGAAGGGCAGAGGGAGTGGAGGTTGGGGGGGGGGGGGGAGCAGACAGCGCTCAACTCGGGTGGCGTGTCAGGTTCTAACGAATTCACATCGCTCGAATTCGAGGGTGAATATGGGAACTGGCCGTATGACTTCTCTCATTCGCCGAATGACTGTGCAATTTGCGTCTCTTTCGGTAGGGTCCAGGCAGACACATAGAAGGACGGTTTTTCTAGCTATAGGGAGCTCCAATCTTAAGCGTAGTATGGAGCCCCTTTGGGAAAGAATTCCAATGTGCACTCGGTATGTCTGCCGGGGGTCTCATTCAGCCGACCGGTGTGGCCTAGCGGTTCTAGGCGCTTCAGTCTGGACCCTCTCGACCACTACGGTCACAGGTTCTAATCCTGTCTCGGGCATGAATGTATGTGATGTCCTTAGGTTAGTTAGGTTTAAGTAGTTCTAAGTTCTAGGGGACTGATGACCTCTGAAGTTAAGTCCCATAGTGCTCAGAGCCACTTGAGTCATTTGGTCTCATTCGAGATGTGCAAGAAGCCCTGCCTGCTATTACAGGCTTCAGTCATCTTCAATTTGTAGCTGGAAATGGCATCAGTGATTATCGTCGCTTGCGTTCTTGGGCCGTCATCAATTCCTAGAGTGAGCTCGTGCAACTAACAAAGACTGCTGGCCTCACTCGACAGGTCCGATCAGAGCTTACGGTCTGCAGTGTCACACCCAGAGCCAATCGAGAACCTTTGGTTTGCACGGAATGAGCTACGAGTACGACATAGGAGGGTCATTTCATCTGGCAACCCGGACACGGTTAGAACTTCACTGGTTGTAAGCACTGACCATCGGTTGCAAAACGTAGAAATAGAGCAAGAAAATCCTACAGGTCAATGCAAGCGCGTTTTGAAATACTATGTGCTTGTGTTGGTTATTTTATCCATAGTGTTGCGGACTGCTGACATTTGTTGGAAAAGGCTACCATTTAAATAAAGAGCTGAAATCGGTGGGAGAGAAGGGAAAGAAAATGGGCCAGCGAGACTAGGGAGTGGGGAGAAAATTAAATAGATAAAAAGAGGGGAATCAGGGGTGAAGGAAAGAAGTAAACTGGTGGAGTGGAGTGTAAATAAAGTGAAACAAATAGCAAAGTTGTCGAAATAGTTTATGTAGATAAAATGTAAATAAATGAATAAGAAAGAGAGGAAGATAGAAAAGGAAAAGGAGACAGAACGGCACACCAGAAGGCCTACGGAGAAAGAGAAAGAAATGAGAAGAGGCGTAACAAAAGAGCAGGAGGAATAAAGAAAGAAGGGTTAGAGGACCAAACAGATAAATTTAGGGAAAGACACAAGCAGAAACGAACTGAGGTGTCCGTTATGCCAGAAAATACGATAATCAGACCACCTTAATTCAGTGTCATTATACGTAAGTAAATATAGAATGCACCTCAGAACAATCAGCATAATGATACTGTTTTATCCTCACAATAAATGGATGATGTCATGTCTCTTGTCTATAACTTTAAATGTTTGGAATCCGAAGAAGGGATAGCCAATCAGAATCAGAGACTCTATCCAAAAACGTTGTAGCTCGAGTCACTTGTTCCCAGAGCGCTGGTCATGTGGGACCATAAAATCCCGTTCGTAATGAAATCACTTTCAATGCCAAGGCTAGAAAAGGAGAATTCACCATCACTCTAGGGAAAGGGTAACTATTTCACAAAATTTAAAGATACTTTAAGAAACAATCCGTGAAATTATGAATGAAATAATGAGTAATGAATGAAAATCATTTAACTTTTGTAATTTACGTGTGAGGAGAATAGAGATATGGTGAAAAACAGAAGATGAACAGTAGATTTGTTGTGAAGAAAACGGTTAGAAATTGTTAATTTTGGGAAACTTCTACGGATATGTTCAAGGGAGAAGATAAGAAAAAATTGGAAGAAAAACATTGATGAAATGGGTCAGAGATTTTTTGAGTGCAGAGAGCAGATAAAAGGAAAATCAACTTCGGAGATTGAAACACTTGCACCATGGTGCGGCTACTGAGGGCGGCTGATGGTACTCATAGTTGTGGGAGTCAACCCAACTTTCTTAAGTTTTGGCCCAGCGTCAACGTAGGTAATGTGTAGAGTGGAGGAAAGTTGTTGAGAAGTTCCTGAGAAATACAAATGAACCAGAAACAAGATAGAATTCCCGTCAGTACTTAACTGAACGAATATAACGCAGAATGAGGAACTGTAGACACACCAATGGCCTTCTCGACTTCCAGTGTGCCTGACGCTGCTTTATACCTAACTCCTCTAAGCGATCTCAGATGCTGAGTTAGGCACACAATGGATTATCATCAGTAGTATCAATGAAATTTGTTTGGAGACACAACTAGTAGGGCACTGCCGGCCTCAGCCCAAAAAGTGCTGAAATCAGCATCAGCGCTTTATTATCCGAGGTGTCATATTACAGCTGAGACAACTGTGCAAGTCATTCTTTGCTGACAGCAGCATCAGCACTTCCTTATCACCGAGGCCATTCCAGCAATCATGATACCCAGCCATGCGCTGAGACTAAAGAGGGGAGGGAAGAGTAGGGCATGGCCTTCTTAGCCCACTGCACTCCTGAAATTTGCACGAAGCACCCCTCTGTGACGTCACTACTCTGCGTTCGCGGGAACAAGACTCGACCGCAGTTCACAGTCATGTCATATTTCACTAACATTAGCATTCAGCCAGTAGCACCCCACCTCCCTGTTTCCTTCTCACTGGGCTCTAGCAAACTGCCAAAAGCAACTCCCACCCTATGCTCCATATTCCCACATACCTTACTCTTCTGCGCCCATGTTCTGTGGAGTATCTGGTACTGTCACGATACTATAGTTCATAGGTATAGAGTGTTACATACGACGCTCATGGTGATGAATAGGGGCTAAAAACCTAACTAATAGTCGGCCGCGGTGGTCTCGCGGTTCTAGGCGCGCAGTCCGGAACCGTGCGACTGCTGCGGTCGCAGGTTCGAATCCTGCCTGGGGCATGGATGTGTGTGATGTCCTTAGGTTAGTTAAGTTTAAGTAGTTCTAAATTCTAGGGGACTGATGACCACAGCAGTTGAGTCCCATAGTGCTCAGAGCCATTTGAACCATTTTGAACCTAACTAATAATGTGTGGTGAAAGGGTCCTGTAGCCACCTTTCATTAGTCCGGTAGTCTATTTTCACTAGCATTTCTCTTTCTTTTCCTTGTTTATCTTTTCTCATAACTCTCATAGTGGTGTGATTGAATGAATGTGGTTGTGTGTCACGTTGCTAGACGGTGGCGTAGTCTGCTGCAGAAAGTGTGCGATAGTCATACAGATTCAGCAGCAGTTGTACAGAATAGCCAACTCTCGTAGTGGTCAAGTAGGCAAAGAGGTTTGCGCTGCTTGTGAGAAATCCACCTGTGTTAGTTTGGTGGCGGAAATGGCATCTTTGGGTTTTGTGGGCCACGCGGAGCGTACAAGAGGCTGGAAAAGTAAAAGGGAGGCAGTCTGCCGCCGGTACGGGAAGCGTCCACAGCTGTGCTCCAGTCGAAGAAGGGTGAGTTAGACCGACCGTGTGGCGCGTTGTTACTTGGCGAGAGGAGAGCTGTTAGCTTTTGGTCTCGCTTTTCAACTCTCAAAGATTGCTTTGCCTTGTCGCAGCAGGGAATGCAAAACTTCGGCAGATTTTTCTGTTAGTAAATTTCTATAGCAGACTTGGGTCCGCCTGAAGAACGCCACACAAAGGTGTCAATAAGAAGTGAGCACTCGCTTCTGTATGAATGTGTGTTTGCCTTCAACTGTGCCTGTATAAGCTTTTATTTTTCTAGATATTAATAGCTTTACCTTCTTGTAAATTTTCCTTGCTTTATGTACCTTTCGTCCGTGGGGAGCCGACCACGTGGTTGAACATTAGAGTTTTTTGGGCTACTGTCATCAGTAACTGTCCGATCTCATGTTTGTCTTAAAGGATGTTAACTCTTCATGATTGCGTGATGTGATACTGTTGCAACTTGGCCACGATACCTAGAAATTCCGTCTCCACAAACCACGTGTGCACGTGGGTGTACTGCGAAACGTGTACCGTTTCACGAGTTATTGCGATAAGTCATAGGCAACACGAGTTGTGTGAATGATTCACACCAATGATTTTAGGTGTACATTATAACGGTAAATGTATAGATGCTTTTCTTTAATGTTTTAGGAATTAATGTTATCAGGAATTGTGTACATGCCTCACATCCATATCTTAGGAATTAATGATTTCATCCACAATTTTCTCTTGTATTCCGAGGTTACGTTCTTGCACCTAAGCCACTCACCTCGTAGCTTTCCCGTTAGCACATCCAACGCGTTTCCTTACGCAGTGGTCCAGTGATTAGTTTCCCCTTTTATTTTAAAACAGATGCTTTAGATGAAGTCTTATTTTCAGGTGTGTTGCTGGGAGCTGATCTTATGTACAGTGTTCATGCGTTTTCTATTTTATTTTAAATATTTGATTCTCGTGAACAGCGCGCGGGCAATACTATTAATTACATCGCATCCCCTATGAACGATATCACAACGTATGCATTTTTATGAGTTTTTGGTCTGTGATCAAATTAATTTTTTTTCCGACTCTGTCAAACCTTTGATTAGTTGTATGGTTAGAGTCGGTGGCGACCCTAATTTTAACGTAATAACCCATAGAAACTAGTTACAGTGGTATCCTTGCAGGCGAGGTAAAGTCATTGTCACGAAAATAATGTTGGTCAACTAAATGTACTGGTGGGTGTAAGCGTTTCAGTGTCAGTATAATATCGAATAGGAAGATCTATCCTTTGGCAGTATTTCAAAACCGTCAGTTTAGTGACGTCAAAGTAATATTATTTGTGCATACTGATTTCGGCCACAGAAATGTTTACTCTCCATCAGTGATACTGGGTGAACATACAATCTCTGTAAGGGACATCCCTCATACAACTAACATTTTTGACAAAACAGTGCATACAAATACAGAAGCAGACTTTTAGGAGTTTAATGAAGGTCAGATACGCAATACTGCATGAGCTAGAATGTCCACAATGGTGGCAGTCTTACGTGTACAAGTGAGACATTTTAGAGTAATCTACTCGAGTTAGCTCACCAAATTCCCTATCCATCAGAAGAAACCATCTCAGATTGAAACGTCCCCTTAGAAAAATTATAAATTACTGTGATGGTAAACTTCTATGTTATTTTATACAAAGACTGCTGAGTGAAACTGAACGTACTCAGACATTTCTCTCCTTACTTATTCTGATCACCAATAAACTGACACACAACATTTTTAGCGCAGCGCAATCTAACTTTCAATAATCCCTCCAAAAGAATGGCCCTGACTAACAATAACCTATACCTTTCATAAATCACTCACCTCACAAAAATCTTCGTCACTCGAACTACTGAAATACGGCGAGCGCCAATACTGCCAGCTAAATAAAAGATTCTAACTGTGGAAGGCACTGACTGCTGATGGGCATAGTTAGCAAACGAAAGATTTTGATAGAGAACAAACAACGTATCTACCTTAATAATCTTCAAAAGTCATCATATATATATATATATATATATATATATATATATATATATATATATATATATATATTGAAAGGGTACAGTACCGCCCGACATTGAAAATAGGTACAACATACTTCATTATTTTTGACAGAACAACACATTTTTTTTGTAAAATAACTCAATTTCAATTAATACAGCGAAGCTGGATACCAGTGTGGGAAAGAATGACAATTTATTTATTTAATTGATCACATGTGCACTCCCACAAAGTAAATCCCTACATCCAGTTTGGTGAGATCTGTGAAATGAATGAATGTATGGTCGTCTGCTAACCGCAGATAGTGAATGTGGATATATGATCATCTTTGAGTCGATCCTTTGGCCACCTTTGGTAGGACCAAAGAGATGAAATTTGCCTGAGCTTTGAGCGCCTGAAATGTGGCTGACCAATACGGTAAGAAGGTGCTCCCCCCACTTCGACAGAGGTGCGAGAGCACCTCGAGAACGGCCATATTTCAGCACTCTGCCGGTGGATCTTGTGCTGTTAAGACCTGTTTTAGTTGTGCTTCGTAATGATGAAAGAGTGGAGACATGGTATGCATGTGGAATATTTAAGAGTAGTTTGAAATATTAATTTCTCTATTTCAGAAACTTTTGTGGGGAGAATTAAATGTCAGGCAGGGAATACTAAAGGGATTGTAGTAATCTTCGGAAGTGACCAACGGTCGCAATGAAACCACGTGTAGCAATAAGTTGAAATACTTCCGTGTGCTTAAGTTAAGCTGAATTACTAGCGTGTGTACAATAAGTTGAAATATTTAAGAAATAGCGTGTGTACCATAAGTTGACATATTTAAGAAATTGCGTGTGCAGGGCTTGAAATTAGAGACGAGTACTTCCACGTGGTGAGTACTGTGTGAGTCTCAATCTGTGTATGAGACAAAGGATAAAGAGAAGTACTCGTCCATGGTATCAGTTGAGGACTCGCGTGTGTGATGTTCTTAATGTTAAATTGTGTGATATGATTCCGTGTGACGCTAGATTTAAACTCTGAGAGAGAATCAAGGTGAGTCGGCCGTCTATCCAGCAACGCCACTTGGCTTGCATTGCACAGGAAGACGTGCATATATCTCCAGAGTTCACAGTAGGAAAGTAGAATTACAAAGTGGGGCAGTGTCGTGTGAAACTGGGATAAATATTAATTGAAGTGGGAAAGCTGAAAGTGATAATGTTGTGACTATTCTCTGTGTAGTATTTCATGTTGTAGTGTGGTGTATGTCATGTAATTTGGGTATGTGTGGTTTGCATGGGAGAGTAGCGAGGTAGTTTCAAAAGACTAGTGGGTTATGCTGTTCCTTCGGTACCGCTCGGTCTGGAGGAAAGTTTACTGATGATGATTGTGAGAGTCGAAGTGTGAGGTACAATAAAAGATCCACCATCCTATCCAGAAAGTGCACTGTAGCGTTAAAAGTAATTACGAGACCATAATATAGAGATACACCATTGTAAACCATGCCCACTGGGCGGAATTTCTCATGTGATATTGTTGTAGGTTATAGAATTTGTGTGTTTAGGTTAGAGAATTTATCGGAATAAATAAGATAGTGAAAAGAAAAAGATTGGTGGGCTTTTCCTTCGAATTGTATGTTGTCATAATGTCCCGAATTTATAATGTATGCGGTGGCCACGTGTTGACAAAAGCTGGTAAATAAAAGACAAAAAAGAAAATGTGGTATTGCCAGTGCGTAGTGTACAGTCAGAGTTCTGTAAATTATTGATAGTCAGATGCGTGTTTCCGTTGCGTACTAATCATATAGGAGGATAACTTGTAACTTAAATTGTGAGAACGAGAGTTCATGTTACTCGATAAATTAAGAATGAATCCACTCGCTTGGCAGACCACTCATCTTGCAGGCCTGACTGCTTGATGCCACAGTATGAGCAAGGCATGTGGGTGCCTCTCAATATCAGTTCATGGTATCCAGTCTTGCAAATTTTCTCTTTCTGACGGACACACGTCCATATCGTCCGCCTCAAAACTCTGGCACATCTGTCTCCACATCCACCACTGCTGGCGGCTCACCTCCAACTGCCCAACGCTACCCGCTGTTCACATCCAACTGCCCAACACTACACAAGCGAATATTCCAACAATGAGTCCAACCAGCCACAGACTGCAGACAGCACACTCAGTGATTTTCATACAGAGCGCTACGTGGCGTTACCAACATAAAAACCTAAACAGCCTACTTACAAGATCTACGATACGTGATATGCACCAATGGACATGGAAGCATATGCTTCAACATTAACAGATGTAGATACAGAACTATGACTTTATTTAAGTTTGTTTGTATACCCATCTGTATGTAAGAGTTCACAAAACGCCTTGCACCCCAGTGTAAATGAACAGTTATCATCATGACTGAATGGACAAAACAATCTCACTACAAATGTCATCTAATAAGCAGCTGGTCCCGCAATGACGTATCTGGAAAGTGGAAGAACTACACGAATGGATCATTATTTCCTAATAACACACGTGGGCATTTAGGTAGCAAGAAAACTAATCTTGGTCTAACACTGTTAACATATCCTGAGGGAGTCCACTTGAAACATGTAAATACTTTTTCAGAAATCCTGTTTTGGCCAAAATATCAGCTATTGCAGAAAATTTTGCAAGAAACTGAAACAATAACGTAGCAGTAACTCAGCAAAATCAGTGATATTCCGCCACATGAAAGAATAAATCCAAACTTTGTATTCATTTTTGATGACGTCGTAGTTGAAAATCTGGATGTGAGGCAGACATGCTCAAGGATCCTGCAGCAGTTGATGCAGGATAGTGCAAACTTTATTATGATTTTCAAAGATGACAGTCTGAATTTAAAGCATATTTACGAAGCTCACGTAGGAACTGACATGTCATTCAATGACTTTATTACCGTTCAATGAGGCTGATGGATTAACTCACATTATGGATTTCTGATAAAACTAGGAAACTCAATGAGGGTCGATAGAGACGAAGTTTCAATGAGATTCTGTATAAAAGGCAGTGTGTCTAAATGTAACTGTATCAGCATAGACTAAGGAATTTGCAGATGCGACGCACACTCATTCAGAGAGTGAAAAAGCATATGTGTCCATATGTTGACAGAGAAATCGAGGCTGTCAACGCGAAATTAATGGAACGGCAAGAATTATCGAGGTGGGTCCTAGCAATGTTCGGGTGCTGAATGCTAGAATACAGTAGTGTGAACTTTATATCAATGAGATAATTGAAGAAGTGAAGATAAAAACAACAGATAACTGTCGGTATATCTAAGTGATAGCTAAGGCACTTGACTCCCATCATCAACAACAATTTCCAAAACATTCCAAAGGTGTCCTATAGGACTCAGGTCAGGACTCTGTGCAGGACAGTCCATTACAAGGATGTTAAAGACTCAGCCACAACCGTGCATTACGGACAGCTGCTCGATCGTGTTTAAAGATGCAATCGCTATCCCCGAATTGCTCTTCAACAGTGAGAAGCAAGAAGGTGCTTAAAACATCAATGTAGGCCTGTGCTGTGACAGAGCCACGCAAAACAGTAAGGGATGCAACCCCCTCCATGAAAAACACGACCACACCGTAACGCCACCGCCTCCGAATTTTACTGTCGTCACTACACACTATGGCAGATGACGTTCACAGGGCATTCGCCATACCCACACCCTGCCATCGGATCGCCACATTGTGTCCTATTATTCGTCACACCACACAACGTTTTTCCATTGGTCAACCGTCCAATGTTTCTACTCCTTACACCAAGCGAAGCGTTGTTTGGCATTTACCGGCGTGATGTGCGGCTTATGAGCAGCCGCTTGATCATGAAATCCAAGTTTTCTTACCCGTCGCCTAACTGTCGAAGTACTTGCAGTGGCCCCTGATGCAGTTTGGAATTCCTGTTTGATTGCCTGGATAGATGTCTGCGTATTACACATTACTACCATCTTCAACAGTCGGCGGTCTCTGTCAGTCAACAGATGAGGTCGGGCTATACGTTTTTGTGCCGTACGTGTTCCTTCACGTTTCCACTTCACTATCATGTCGGAGACAGTGGACCTAGGGGTGTTTAGGAGTGTGGAAATCTCGCGTACAGACGTATGACACAAGTGACACCCAATCACCTGACCACGCTCGAAGTCCGTGAGTTCTGCGGAGCTCTCCATTCTGCTCTCTCACGATGTCTAATGACTACTGAGGTCGCTGATATTGACTACCTGGCAGTAGGTAGCAGCACAATCCACCTAATATGAGAAACGTATGTTTCTGGAGGTTTCCGGATACTTTTGATAACATAGTGTACATCAAAACGACGAACAAGTCTCAAAGACTGACAAATACAAAAATATAATTAAACCAGCGTTACAGCTGCCTACAGTGCAGGCAATGTGGTTGAAGTTCAGCGACAAAAGTGAACAATTCATCATTGGAGTGTATATATTACTATGACCCAAATGAAATTATAGATCAGTTACGACTACTTACAGCATCAACTGCTTCAAGGAATACAGGTGACACGAAATAATATGTCATGTCAGACCTGCAAGAAAAATGCATCATCATGTAATTATGGAGATGATTCTTCACGAGTTTATCAGACCTGTATGCAGAACATTTCCATGCAGACATGTGATGATACGACGACTGGGTGATTTACGACAGGCTGATCTCATAGATATGCAAGACTACCCATGATCTAATAATTGTGTCAAGTACATTTTGATGGTCATAGGTACGTACTCCAAATTTGTTTATGTTTTACTTGTGAAGCTAAAGATGGGGAAGGAGGCTACAGAGCTTTCTGAACAATTGCTGCATACTGGAATAAATCGGTTCCCAGCAATCTTCAGACCGACCATGGAGGTGAATTTAACTATAGCCTCTTCAAAGCGGTAATGGAATGATACAGGACAAATAATTATTAAAATTTCTCCCATTTGAAAGCTAGTATTGTTGAAAAGTTCAGCAGGATGATGAGTAACCAGATGTGAGAGCAATTTAATCTTCAAAGGACGTACAAATGACTAAACATCCTGTCATAAATCATTGAAGAGAATAATTGCACTTCTCACTGTACAATTAACAAGAAGAGTATTCACATCCATGATAATTGATTTTTAAATACAGTATACGGCTGTATTAGAATGGTGTATTCACACTAGCAGAAGATCAGTGTCAGTGATTTAATGAATATTTGGAAATAGGAGACCACATTTGAGAAGTCCTACTTACTGAATTGGTCAGAGGAAATTTCTGCAGTTTCAAAGCTACAGCAAACAAACTGGAAAATATGCAGCTTAAAAGCCAGTGGTGGCGAAGAAATTCCAAGGCGTCTTTACACAGAAGAATCAGAGAAAAGCTCTGATCTGGATGTGTTCCTCATGCAATGGGCCATGAGACATCAAGAAAACAAGGCAATAGTGAAATGGCTCGGCTTCTCAACAAAGTCCAACAGCTGCTGCATAATAGGACACATAAATCTCAAACAATGAAGTAGCATGGTGCACGTGCTGGGAGAAGTCTCTGAAGACTCTTCTGTTCGAACACCATACCCCTAGATATAATTTTTGTGGACTTGTAATGAAACTGAAACAACACTGAGCTCATGACGATAAGGGAATTAGTATCCTAGATGACAGATGCAAGGATCACGACATTGCTTATGCTACAAATAAAGTTCATCGCATTGCAGACCAAATATTAGCTGATAAGAAGAGACAGATACATTGAAGGAAAGATGTTTGTAAAGGGCAACGTATCGCTGCATCTGTGGTCAAGAAGGCAACGCGTGCCAAACTTAAACTGGGTGCTGGAATCACTGTCAAGCAGTTAATGAATACAGCTCTTTGGACACTAAAGAAGAATGAAAAACCTCTGGAATATTTAAAAAAAATTGACAGTAGCAAAAGCATCTGGCAGAATAATTCTATTTCTAATCCCTTAATTTCTTCAGCTATCGGCCACTGGTGTATTAGCTGGGACAGCCACTGCCAAACTCAAGCAGTACAGAAAGCACAAAATGCTGAGAAGCAACTACAAGATGCTAAAAGGCCTAATATGGCCAAAAAGTTCATCACTGTAGGTAAAGACCTATATTTAAAACCAACAGGAAAGGGCTTTGGTTGTACATAACCAAAACGTAAAGAAACATATAGTGGTATTCCGGACAGGCCACTTATAAACAAATATCTTCTTAAACTGGACAGAAAACTAAAATTCCCTAGATATAGCGGCATGTTTGTAGTGCCATAGATCGTTAGTACCCCCACTGGTATCTCACAGTTAGCAACAGAAACACGTGCTTCGACAGACGCTGAGAGTGTTCATGTGGGAATGAGGCAGATCCATTGATGCATGCTCCCTGTGCCACGCCTTAGCGGATCTGACTATGAGTGCCCTCTGCCGCTTCGATATAGAATGCCTGGCAGCAGTTGCATACCCAGTCTCAGTCACAGTCTTCATTTCTAGTTAACATTTGAATGTTTTCTCATGCATATTAGAACATACCTCACATAATATTGAAAGGGTACAGTACCGCCCGACATTGAAAATAGGTACAACATTCTTCGTTATTCTTGTCAGAACAACATATTTTTTCTAATAATAACTCAATTTCAATTAATACAGCGAAGCCGGATACCACTGTGGGAAAGAATGACAATTTATTTATTTAATTGATCACATGTGCACTCCCAAAAAATAAATCCCTACATCAAGTTTGGTGAGATCTGTGAAATGAATGAATGTATGGTCGTCTGCTAACTGCAGATAGTGAATGTGAATATATGATCATCTTTGAGATGGTACTTGGGTCACCTTTGGTGGGACCAGAGAGATGAAATTTACCTGAGCTTTGAGCGCCTGAAATGTGGCTGACCAGTACGGTAGCAAGGTGCTCCCCCACTTCGGCAGAGGTGCGAGAGGACCTGAAGAACGGCCATGTTTCAGCACTCTGCTGCTGGATCTAGTGTTGGTAAGACCTGTCTTAGGCGTGATGATGATGTTTGGTTTGTGGGGCGCTCAACTGCGTGGTTATCAGCGCCCGTACAATTACCCAATCTTTGCTCAGTCCAATTTCGCCACTTTCCAGGATGATGATGAAATGATGAGGACAACACGAACACCCAGTCATCTCGAGGCAGGTGAAAATCCCTGACCCCGCCGGGAATCGAACCCGGGACCCCGTGCTCGGGAAGCGAGAACGCTACCGCGAGACCACGAGCGGCGGACAGGTGTGTCTTAGGCGTGCTCCGTAAGGACAAAAGAGTGGAGACATGGTATGCATGTGAAATACTTAAGAATAATTTAGAATAGTAATTTATCTATTACAGGAACATTTGTGGGGAGAATTAAATGTCAAGCAGGTAATATTAAGGGGATCGTAGTAATCTTCGGAAGTGACCAACGGTCACAATGAAACCACGTGTAGCAATAAGTTGAAATACTTCCGAGTGCATAAGTTAAGCTGAATTACTAGCGTGTGTACTATAAGTTGGAAATATTTAAGAAATGGCGTGTGCAGGACTTGAAATTAGAGACGAGTACTTCCACGTGGTGAGTACTGTGTGAGTCTCAATCTGTGTATGAGACAAAGGATAAAGAGAAGTACTCGTCCATGGTATCAGTTGAGATCTCGCGTGTGTGATGAATATGTTCTTAATATTACTTTGCGTGTTATGTTTCCGTGTGACGCTTGATTCAAACTATAATACTCTGAGAGAGAAGCAAGGTCAGTCAGCCGTCTATCCAGCAACGCCACTTGGCTTGCATTGCACAGGAAGACGTGTATATTTCGTCCAGAGTTCGTAGTAGGAAAGAAAAGTTACGAAGTGGGGCAGTGTCGTGTGAAACTGGGATGAATACTAATTGAAGTGGGAAAGCTGAAAGTGATGTGATTATAATGTCGTGACTATTCCTTATGTTGTATTCCATGTTGCAGTGTGGTGTATGTCATGTAATTTAAGTATGTGTGGTTTGCATGGGAGAGTAGCAAGGTAGTTTCAGAGGTAGTGGGTTATGCATGTTCCTTTTGTACCGCTCGGTCTGGAGGAAAGTTTCGTGATGATGGTTATGAGAGTCGAAGTGTGAGATATAGCAAAAGATCCACCATCCTATCCAGAAAGTGCACTGTAGCATTAAATAATTACGAGACCATAAGATAGAGAATCACCAATGTAAAGCCATGCCGACTGGGCGGAATTTCTCATGTGTTATCGTTGTAGGCTATAGAATTTGTGTGTTTAGGTTGTAGAATTTATCGGAATAAATAAGATAGTGAAAAGAAAAAGGTTGGTGGCCTTTACCTTCGAATTGTATGTTGTCATGATATCCAGAATTTATAATGTGTGCGCCACTCATATTCAGTGCGATGGCCACGTGTTGATCAAAGCCGTTAAATAAGAAAGAAAATGTTGTATTGCCAGTGCGTAGTGAACAGTCAGAGTTCTGTAAATTACTGATAGATGTGCGTTTCCGTTGCGTAATATTCATACAGGAGGATAATTTGTAACTTAATTGTGAGTACGAGAGTTCATGTTTTTCGATAAATAAGAATGAATCCACTCGCTTGGCAGACCACTCATCTTGCAGGCCTGACTGCTTGATGCCACAGTATGAGCAAGGCATGTGGGTGCCTCTCAATATTATGAATAATAATAGGATAGTGAGTGGCTGAAAGCACTTATTGTCGGTGAACCTCAGCTTAAGTATCATAAATTTATTATTATTGGTGGGCTACATGTGTGTTGCTAGGATATGAGCATGATACTTACCAATGTCGTTTTCTTCTTCCGGTACAGAAGGAGTATTGGAAGCTTCTGGAAGTTGGCTCAGAACACCTCCATCAGACCTTTCATTGATGTGGTCATCGATGTCTGTCTAACCCTGGCGTAGTGGTAACAAGTAAGTGTCATCAGTACCTGCATCACTTCAGCTGGAGCCGTCTCTTCACTGCCCCCAGCCTAGATGTAGCAGGGCGGTGTCATCGATGTCTGTGTTACCTCTTCTGGGTCTATCAGGCTACTGCTCCCAGGCTAGTGGTAGATGGGCAGTACCATTGACATCTATGTCAACTCGTCTCTTGTTGTCATGGTACTGACCCCAGCCTAGCAGTAGCAGAGCAACATCATCAACATTACCGATGTGAGCTAGTCCCCAGTCTAACAGTACCTGCCACACAGCCCGTCTTGTTCACCAACAGCAGGCAAATCATACAGGTACACTCCACTACTCTGTCGTTGCTTGTGCTTTCAGAGACAGGATTTCACAGTCCCGCACTCGTAAAGTGAGTGCTGGAGATCCATTTACCTTCCTTCGTGCATGTCAAGCAGTGTTGGAAAGGAAGCTCCAGGAAATCATCAACACCAAGTGAAATCCCGTCATCGGGTGCAGTGCTGTTCTTTAATGTGATGTGTTGCAACACCGCCTAAAAAGGCACTAATGATGCTGCAGAGACAAGAGTGAACAAACTTTGCGGGAAGTACGACATGATATCGCAGGGCCTGTGAACTGCCGAGTGGCACGGAACTTTTACTGAGGGTGTCATACTAAAGAAAGAGGTCATGGTAAGGTACTCAGTTACTACGCCACATTGTTGTGTACTCGCAGGTTTTTGGTCCAGTATATGGGGAGGTTCAGTTTCATCCCTCTTCCAGATGATATTGCCGCTAAACAGTCATGCTTTAATGTGCATAATCTAAATGAGAGAGATGAATACTGCTCCACAGGATAGTTTCTGGCTTGCAATACAAGTTATCCAAAATACTTCTACCTCATTGATATATAAAAGATGTCTAACGTCTGTGGAAATTATAACTTTGAAGGGATCTCATTCCCTGTCGCAATCCCACACCAAAACCCTGGAAGCAGAACACCAATTTCTCAGTTTATGTTTGTGGTCTGTAGCAAAGCAAATCAGGAGGTGTGAATCATAAAGTGGTTGGACCTCTCTACGTTTCCAAAGTAGCTAGCCAGTCATGTAAACAGATTTACTGCTATTCTACAAAGTCGAAAAGCAACACTATTCCTGGATGAAAAACATGTCCCGCCTACTTTCCATACAAATGAATGAAAAGTAGCGAGCAAGGAGCTTTTGTCGCAGATGCCTCAACACTTTTACTAAGTGTGACTATTTAGAAAGACATATGATTGATTGCGAGGGCCAGGAACTGGAACGTGTGGTAATGTCCAGTGACGATGAAAAGTTGTTAAAGTTTAAGAATGACCACCACCAGGAGCGATGTTTCTTTGTTGCTTATGCTGATTTGGAGTTCTTCCTAATTCCGGTGGTGCATTGTGAAGGTGATCCCAAAGTCTCTCACAACACTTTCGCATAACAACACGTACCGTATGTAGAAGCGTGTCAGGTTGTATTCTCGTATGATCCCAGTCACAAAAAATTTGACTCGTATGGTTGGGATAATCCTATGAGATAGTTGCTAGCTCTAAAAACTTGCATTGGATGTTGATGGCCATTACAGCAAAAACATCACGATGACGAGCTAGCACAAGAATGACCCCTTATACAAACAGGCAAGTAACTGTCAAATTTTTTACTTACCTTTGAATACAAAAGCGGAAACTCTATGTAGAGACCACTGTCATCTAACGGGGAAATTCCACGGTGCAGATGTTCCCTTCCTTGTTGACCACTTGGGTGCTTATGGGATTGAGAATGATAAGGTCAGTATCATAGCCCACAATGTAGAAAAATATATATTACTCTCCAAAAGGATGATTCCAAGAATATCGGTCAACGTCTTGGATTCGCTACGATTTGTGTACTCTCTTCTTCAGAAATTTGATGAGGCGATGTGTCGAGAGGATACTCATATCACTCGAGGTGCGTTTCCCAACGGTGCAAAGTTCCAGCTCGTAACGAAGAAGGGGATTTTTCCATATCGTGGATGGTTCTTAGAAATTACAGAGTGTACGCTTGAACACATACACTCTGGATCCTGCCTTCTACTGCATTGCGTTTGGTCTTTCATGTGACAAAATGTTAAAAAACTACGCCCGTCAACCTCGAACTGTTGCCCAATGTTGATATGTTGCTGTTTTTAGAACACGGAATTCACAGGGGCGTTTACAGGTACGCCAGGGTGAATAACGTGCGACTGAATGAGGAGGAGTAAACGTCATTTGATGACTTGAGTTACATCATTTACTTGGACGTAAGCAATCTCCACGGGCATGCCATGCACAAAATTCTGCAGTTTGGGGATTTCTGATGGCTGTCAAAAGATGAAATCGCTGTACTGAAGGATAAGATCCTCAGCGTGGCTGATGATGCTGTTGGTAAGTGATATCTCCTGGAGGCCGTTCAGCTGTGATGCCATAATATCAGAAATTTAAAAGACTAAAACTGCCTATGTTTCAGCCGTGCTCTATGGGGAGAACGCTGCAACACGTCAGATCTGTTACCTTCTGTAATTTTTCAACCGTTCGATATTACAGCGCTTCAGTAATTCAGTGAAGATGATGTTATTTCATGACAATGCAGACAAAAAATTTAGTAAAGAATGTATTGCCTGAGTATGCCTAAAGTTCAGGGACGTATGTGTTGATTATGCTAATGTTGGTTGTGTTCTGTGATGTGTATCTCTGCATTTCTGTGTTGTAGCAAAAGCTGATTTATTTTGGTTGTTGAGCCTGAGGGCATCCATGTGTTCATGGTAATGTACGTGGAAATTCCTATCAGTTTGGACAATGTGAAATTTGTGGAACACATAACAATTTAGTTTATAAATGCCAGACTTATGGTGTGCTTCAGTTTTTAAATTTAAGTTGTGAACAATTTTGTCTTTTATTTTATTTCTGTGAGGAGAAACTAATTTTGATACTTTTAGGACGGAATAAGTTTACGATCCGATATAACACTTTACCAGTGAATGATATGAAGATGCATATCAGAGTTTTGAGGATCTATTTCTGCTGAGGTGCTGTTTGATTTGAACTTATAGCTATCTTTGTTACACTATGTGTTTTTAATGTTGTTATGAAGTTCAGCGATGGTGTCAAGCTGTAATCATTATTGTGGGCTGTTAGTTTGATTGTTTTTAGTTCTTGTAGCTTATCTTGAGTCTCCAGAGGGATTTTTTCCGTGCTGTTGAGCATTACCTTAAAATAAGTAATTTTGGGTTTGCTGGAGTGACATGAAGAGCCGTTGATTGTGATATCCACTGTAGTGGGTTTTCTGTGTTCTTTAAATCTGTGTTTACGATTTATGCCATTATCAGATTTACGTTCAACAGTAAATTTTATGTTTTGGTGAAGTTTATTAAGTTTTTATGCAAACTCATAATTTTCTTCTACTGTTCCTTCAATTACAATCAGTTTGCAAAAGAGCATAGCAAACTTCACTAAAACATACAGTTTATAGTTTTCGTATTTAACAGATATTACCGAGACAGTACAGTCATATCATAGAATAGTACCAGCTGCACAATGAATTTTAATGTTGCTTACAGTGTTATTTTTGTGCACAATTAATTAAGTATTTTGCATGACTGTATGTATGAATGCTTTTCTACTGATGCATACAATTTTTATTATGCAAATTAAGTAGTGGAGGACACTAAAACATTGAGCATACTTACGTCAGTCTTTCATTCATTGCATGAACAAAATTGTAATGTCGATTTTTAAACCACGCACTCAAGTACAGTTCTCTCACTATATGCGTTTATAAAGTTTTAGTTGTAACACAGCGGTGGGGTTTCCATATGCTCACAGTCATCACTCTTAGCTAGGAAGGGCACATAAGCAATGCATTTCGAAGGACACGTTACAAGTGCTGCGTAATTGAAATATTTTTGTTTACGTTGTTTGACCCTGGATCTTTACATGTTAGTTTCATAACAATTTAATATTTCGGTATAGTGTTACAGACTTGTGTCAGTCGATGGTAATGATGAATTGCAAAGTGATGGCAGGAGTTTATAACCAACAGAAAATATGGTGATGTATAAAAATCCCATGAGCACATCGAATATAAGTTTCTGCACGTGATTACAGAATAAGGAATACTCTAACAAAGTGTGTATTCTTTTCTGATAATTTTAGACAAAGTCTAACAAGTTAAACGCCAAAATGATTGAGGTGGTATTCATAGTAAGATACTTCCATAAAACTAGAAGTTTTTTATAAGAAATTTTAAATTTGTTCGCTTTGAACTTTGTCATTCATTAACAAAAATGTCACCAATGTTGTGTACATACTGTTTTCTATAAGAGCTGGAACTGCAGTTCTCACTGATAACTGAAGTTTAAGATTTATTTATGGTCACGAGGACTAGTGAAGAAAAACTTGCTCTCACATAGAGTTGAACTAGCGAATCTCAGGGGAATATTTGGACAGAATAAAATCGCCACCTTGGTCTTTCCCCATCAACATGAAACATGCTAATGTAGATAGAATAATGTTAACGTATGTGTAAGGGCTATCTGATACCTCCTTTTATCATAATGTCACTTATTTATATGATCAGCTTATTACTTCTGGGGGCTTATATTCTTAGGTTGTTTATTGATTGCAGAATAGATTCCCTGCGGCGGTTTTTTGTTACGTGTATACAAAGTGACCGCTAGTGTGTGGAATAGCGTGACTGCTGGGGTGGTGCGAAGATAGTGTGAAGTCATAATCGAAATTAAATGTGAAGCTGATGCTCCAAAAAATGTTCAAATGTGTGTGAAATCTTATGGGACTTAACTGCTAAGGTCATCAGTCCCTAAGCTTACACACTACTTAACCTTAATTATCCTAAGGACAAACACACACACCCATGCTCGAGGGAGGACTCGAACCTTCACCGGGACCAGCCGGGATGCTCCCTGATGCGGAATGAGAACAGTTGTGCCCTGAGATGGAAAATATTGTTGCCACTTTGCATGTAGATTTTCTATGTCGTAATACCGGTCTCTTTTATCTTACTTATCTCTCGTGGGTGTGCACGGAGTAGGCATTCTGAAGATGGCATCGGAAACAGGATGCTCTGCACGTTGTATGAATCGGCACCACTCTATAATTGAGAACTTGTGAGTATTCTAGACATTATTTATTGCCACTGAGAGAGAGATTGAGGCACTAGCGGCCCCAAGATAACTCAGTTTTCAACAATATTGACAAACATCTGACGCAACACGGAGAGTGTGCACCATTCACAAGAGATGAACTCAGTGCCAGGAAGCTGCTGTAATTTGCTTCTGTAGGGCAAGGTGCGAAAACTGCTTGCACCTAATGGAAAATCATATTGGCTGTGTTACTGTATGACATAGCTTCACATCCCTTTCTCAAATAAACCAGTGCGTCGAGTCTGTGTTGTATATTAGTAGACGACCGTGACTTATTGCATTTCCTGTAATGAAAAGCAACGAATTAAGAGATTTGCGTGCCATCACCAGCCCTATGGGATAATGGCACGTTGATGCAATAAAATAAGAAAATCCTCATGTAAATCATGTCTACGTTTCGCGAAAACGTGAAACCAATTATATCCAAATACCTATTTATTAAAACTGTTAAAGGCGTACATGTAACTTTAGGTTATGTACTTTTTAATCAGATGGAAAAATACGTCACATTTACAGTTCTTTAGTTAGTCCCGACCACTGTATTCAGAATGACTCCAGTTACTAAAAATTACACATCTTGACCACAGTTCTCCGTCACGACGAAACTCATCAGATACTGAGCACACTTTTGCAGCCGGCTGTGTGCCCGTGAGGTTCTAGGCGCTTCAGTCTGGAACCGCGTGACCGCTACTGTCGCAAGTTCGAATCCTGCCTCGGGCATGGATGCATGGATGTGGGTGATGTCATTAGGATAGTTAGGTTTAAGTAGTTCTAAGTTCTGGGGGACTGATGACGTTAGATGTTAAGTCCCCTAGTGCTCAGAGCCATTTGAACCATTTGAACAGTTTTGCACTAAATTTAGGATTTACTCCGCCCATTTCGTCTTCATCACACGTGGTATTTGGATCTGTATGTTCGAAGGGCCCCTCTCGAATTCTTCTCCCTCCTTTAATGTTTCCTAAAGCATTTATTAATGTTTCTTGTGTCCACTTAAAGTTTGTGGTGGTACTTACGTAGTTTCACGGGATTTAGTGTAACAAATTAGTTTTAATCAATTACTTACCGAGTAATGAACGTAACGGAGACTTGTCACCAATTCAGAAGGACAAACGGTGCATGTAGTGGAACGCAGTCAAAGAAAATGCGTATGATGGCGCCAGCCGATTCTGACATGAACTGTCTATCCACAGAAGAAAGCTACGTAACCTAGCTTCCCTAAACCGCTACATAAAGATAAACATCTTCACTGATACACATGTGAAGGATAACAAGATAGATAAACTATATTCATTCTTACCTTGCATTCAATTTGTTCTCAAAATATGAGGGAAAGGGTCACAAAATACAAACTGTTCTTTGCAAGTTTCTCGAACAATGTAACATGCAGAACGGCATTGTGGAGCAGCTGTGACGTCATTGTAATTGATAAAGTGCAACCAGTGCGATTACCAGCAGAGTGCCAACCGCCACCTTCCCCTAATACTGCCACCAGAGCTGAAAGCTGGTGAGAATAGAAATGTGGTTAAGAAGTGGACGCACCTTGTCTTGTGGCATTTAAGAAACAGTTTACTTGCTAGTTGTGAGCCATCGTCAACTCTGACCAGGATTTGATCTGCTACGTGGTTCCGTCTACGGAACGAGTCTGTAACAATCATACTCCTACCATATGTGCAGAAATGTGGTTTAGTGTTGTAAATGAAAGAAGGATTGCATACAATATAATATGCACACTGTACGCTGTTTACGGAATCACGTCACAGTAGAAGGATGTCACGCCAACACGGACGGCCTACGACGATAGGGAATTCATGGTACAACGTGATTCAGCACGGTGTCGTGTTGATCAGGACTCTGCCGTCACTACATTACCTCTCCAAGTCCCGTCCACAAGGAAACAGCTAACTTGTTAATTAGGCTTTCGCGCAGACATTCACGACCATGACGTAGCGTGGAAGGAACGTTAAACTTTAAGAGAAAACGATGTATAAGACATGCGCTGTTCCACAGAAATCTTACCTTTAATGTCCCTTACAAGGGACGTGTAGGACGTTAAGAGCTGCAGCTCTTTTAGCGATGCGTTTCTTTTTCGATCTCCTCTGCAGCCGGACGGTGACAAGTCGAGGAATCCGCAGCATCTCACCCGCGTGCGGCCCCAAAATTAATTAAGCCGCCTGTTTTACGTTATTTTTCCCCCGTCGCGCACCTGCACTAGCGCCGGGAAAAAGAGCCAGCCTTAATGAGCTGTGAAATAACTTTCGATCAGGTACCGCGCAACAGGTTGGGAGACTGTTCCCGCTTTTCCTTTTTAGCTTTCTGTGTCTTCCGATCCGGCGAAGGACTCGTTAGCCACGCGCGAACAGCGTATCGAGAGCTTAGGTAGTCCCTGCTGAAGGTCCACTTTATTTACTGCAACAGGCGACGCATTTAGTGTCGACGAGCAGTTTTCCATTAGGCACAAGTGAATATGTCACCTTGCACTAAATTGTCGCAGCATCAGCATAGCACTTCGGTATTCCACATCAGCTAGGTTATTGTAATTAAAACTTCTTTCTTTTCTGTTCTACTCGTAGAACCATTATCAGATGGGTATTCTTCAGTTTACGACATACTCAAGTCACCAATGAAATATTTTAATACGGCATTAGTTCACCTTTCCTATATGAGTACATGAGTTTATGGTCTATCCTACCCTCATCTGTTACTACATTTAGCTAATAGTTTCAAATCTGAACCTGTAAGTACTCAGCAAACTTTCCTTACATCACCTAATTTTTGTGTGCATCTAAAATGTTCCCTCTTTGCTGGTCCTGCAATATCGTACTTAACGTCACCCGAATTTCTTGGAAAATTTCCTGTGAACCTGTCCCTTCTATCGAAAAGTTTTCGTCAATTTTTCGTTCCAGAAGCTCTTCATACAATACTTCATCTGCTCACTTACTTGTAGCTCCATTCTGTGGTTTCCCGATGGGGATTTGCTACGTGGCAAGACCTTATTTGTTTAAATATCGTGTTGTGATACATTAATTGCCAGTACATTATTTCCCACTCCTTTTATTCTGCCCGTGGACACAGACAGATCGATGCTGTTGCTCGTGCTTCATGATGATCCGCTGTCTGTGTTGAATGGAACAAGAATTACGCCGCCTACTGCTCTAGTCATAAAAAGGGGCTGGAGGTGGGTGAGTTTGTTTCTTATTGGTTCAGAGAGGGGTGAATGGGAGGATAGTATTCTCGTGGGCAGTAGGGACCTGGCAGTGTTTCATATCGCAGCAGTCCCTCGCGCTGGCCATCCAAGACTCCTGTAAAGAGTAAAAACCACATTTACAACCAGTACCATGCCTTGTAATCAATATGTTAGTGTGTTTCACTTTACGGCACAAAGTTTTAAAAATTTACCACCATTTTAGCGGAACTTGCCGTGATGTAATAAAATTATGGTAATTTAGATACACACTGTAATTCCAAAAAATCTTACGTCATAACTTATGTTAATATTTACCGCTATTTTGCACAATATACCATAACGTCATGATGGTGCCGTATTTTTGCCATTAGGATAACACCCTCATTTTAACACATACAGTATGACAGCACACACACTAGTGACGTCTCGATGACCGAGGTGGTATGAGGCAACAGCTACTTTGTTTAGTTATCTTGTTTCGGTACTTGTTCACCACTTAAAGCCTCAGCAAAACCCATTTGTTCTTAATAATGGATTGTAGAAATTGTTTAACGCAGTATATCTGCATAATTTGTATAAATATCGAGCTGTGGCCTTTGTTAAACAATTAATGTCTCACACAGGCCATATCTGTTGTCAAATAAAGCATTGCTAAATTCTTTAACTTGGGATATCAATGTAATTTGTGTGATTAGGCGCTTGGCTGGTTGTTTAATTGGGCTATTCATGTAATTTATTAAATAATGTGTAGCTGAAATTGTTTAACATCGTACTTGTGCATGTCTTACCATGCATATGTAGCTATTTGTAAAATAGTTAAAGCTGGGAAAAATGATCAGAAAAATGTAATCAACAATTAATTACGAAAGAATGGAGTTCATTGTAACTATATGTCATCTAACTTTTTTTATTCTGGGGAATTTCTGGTTAAATAATGCAGTACGGAAATTGTTTAACATGGGATATCGATGTAATTTGTGAGATAATGCACTGGGATCGTTGTTTAACTCTGGGAATTTGACGTAATATATTAAATAATGTGCTGTTGAAATTGTGTTCAATACTGTACTTATATAAGTTTTATAGTGGAGAAATAGGTATTTGGAAAATCGTTAAAACTGCGGAAAATTACAAGAAAACTGTAATCAGCAATTCATTACGAGAGAATGGAGTTACTTGTACTTACTAGTCTTCTTGTTCCTTTTATTGTGCTTGAGGGTGAGAGGTGGCTGAACTCTGCTGGCCCTTCGTGATGATACTTCCACTCCAGCGTACAGATCAAGAATGACGTCGCTCAAGTACTGCTCTAGTAATAAAAGTGGATGGCAAAGGGGGAGCTTTATAGTTATTGGTGGAGGGGAGGGGTACTTTGAATGTGCCACATAAAAACGCGTGGCCAGGATAGGGGGTTCCCGAGGGCGAGGAGGGAAGGTCTAACCTCGAATATATCTCGCCCAGTTATCTCAGATGAAACCTGACACTGGATGTCTAGCATGACATCCCCTTATCAGTAACCTTGAGGTAAGATCGTTGTCTCAGCTTGTTTTCTTCATGACCCACTACTCATGATGTAATATCTATTTCAACGAGAGGGTAGCTTTCACAGACACGATTCACCTAACTTGGTTGCAGCTACTGAAAATTTGTATGAAACCTAATCATTTATAATTTTGCCAACAACAGTCCTTGAAACCAGTGTTAGCTGAGGTACTACAAATGTAGTGTGTTGGCAGTAAGTTGGGAATGTGGGTCTTACAGGCAGCGTGCCAGAGATATGTCCCTGCAATCGAACTATCCTCTGTGTCCTCGGTGGCTCAGATGGATAGAGGGTCTGCCATGTAAGCAGGAGATCCCGGGATTGAGTCCCGGTCGCTACACACGTTTTCAACTGCCTCCGTTGATATTTATCAACGCCTGTAAGCAGCTAAAGGTCTAGATTTCATTGCAATTTCTTTCTTCGAGAGCTGAAAGATCACCAATGGAATCTGTTCTTTCGAACATCTCTTAAAGAACAGACACCATCTTCATATAGTGTTAGCTTCGGTCGATCTCTATCTGCTTCTGATCATTTGTTCAGTCCCTTCACATTCGAACAACATCGATCACTTCCGTACTTTATCGTTGAATTCTAACGTAGTTTACGTGTTATGATATTCAATGTGTCGTTATTCCAGCTTGGTATGTTATCTACCTGTGTTGTCTCTCATTCACTCTCATTTGCCATCGCTTATAACAAGACTCAACTTCACATCTAGACGCTTTTCACGAATGTCTGCCAGAAAACACTCGGTCGTACTGGGTCATACAGTTCGGGATCAGTCATCAGACCAAGGGAGGGTAGTTCTACTGTATGTAGCCAAGGTCTGCCTTTATTGTCTTTGGAGGGATAGCACGTTTGAATGTCCCATCTACGATGTAGTCATGGGAGACAGTTGACGTTCTTGCCTTGGGGAACAACGGTGCTCTTTCAAAGCATTCCGGAATTGGCCTCAAATGATTTAAGGGAAAGAAAAGATCTGGATAGCCAAATAGGGATTTGAGTTACCGCCTTACAGAATAGGAGTCCAGCTTGTTGGCCACAGCGCCACCGTCTGTAGAGGAATTTGGAATTTGTTCATAGTGCGTGTTGGATGTTCCAATAAATAACCAACTACATCTCCTGAAATTTCCATATGTTAAATATGAAGTGTCGGCAGAAGTGCCAACACCGTGTTGTTTGAGGAAGCCGAAATGCACGCTATAAGCTCACGCAGGATGGCGTGAGGTCTGAAACAGGATACGTAATGAATGCTATAAAGAAAAGTACGTAGCTTCTGGAATACTTAACTTTAATCCACAATTGGTGAACATTGGTCTTGTTACTGTACATGCTTCAGTAGATACATAGCAAAGGATAAATGGCGCCTTGCTAGGTCGTAGCAATTGACTTAGCTGAAGGCTATGCTAACTATCGTCTCGGCAAATGAGAGCGTAATTCTCAGTGAACCTTTCCTAGCAACGTCGGCTGTACAACTGGGGCGAGTGCTAGTAAGTCTCTATAGACCTGCCGTGTGGTGGTGCTCGGTCTGCAATTACTGACAGTGGCGACACGCGGGTCCGGCGTATACTAATGGACCGCGGCCGATTTAAAGGCTACCACCTAGCAAGTGTGGTGTCTGGCGGTGACACCACAAAATATTCAGTGTACGCCACTGGAAGCAACGTATCTTCTTCACAGGTACTGCACAACCAATGTTTTGTATGATTCGTTCATTCGATTTGCTCAGAAGTAAAATCCTTCCTCACAGGTCACACATTTTATTACATAAATTAATTCGTAGAGTTATGAGGGATTCCTCAGGGTAAGAAGAGAAAAAATAAACTATTTATGTATTTAAAAAGTATACTGCAGTTATTACCACGAAGCTGAAATACCGAAACGTGGGTACAGGTGTACAGTTGATAGTGTAAAATATTGAAGGTAAAGTATATGGTACTTTTACTTACGCCAAGGAAGACAAAAATGTTGTACTACTATTCGTGAAGAAAAAATTTACTTTTATTTGTCTACCTTATCTTGATTTCGCATTGACACGTCTTCCGGCGAAAGCCATACCAATGAAGTACATACAACGATCATTGTGATTGAAAAACTAAAAGAAAAGAATATGTACAAATATCAGCATGTAATTTTAGTAATGGATGATATTCGCTATCGTAGCGGAAAGCAGACCTTGTCGGCTTAGCTGCGTACTACTCCACTAAGATATAAATATGACACAAGACTAAAGCACAATATAGGATATAACATTTTGTTTGGACGGTCATAGAGAGGAAATATTGAAAGTTCAAATTACAAAAAATCCCTGTGTAGATCCCAGTATTACCCAACATATATTTTCAACGAGCACATTTAATTGCCGTTAGATCCCAAATGTAAGATTGGGTTGCATTTATTTAGAATTTAACCACAGTTAATTTAGTGAACATGGTAATGGTTCGGTTACTGTGGCTGTTGTATGTGGTGGTAAAGCAGGGGCTGTAGCAGGCCTGTAGACTTTAAACAGTCGAGAAATTATTGCTTATCGGACATTTCAGATTTGTGAGGTATACAACAGGGATAGGGGTACATCTTATTATATGTCCACAATGCCTTCTGTTATTAGGAGGAGGAATCATCACAAAATAAATGAGGCAGAGTCTGTGTCTGTATGGTTTAAAGAAGCTCTTAATTGCAGCAAGATTAAAGTTGTTGGTAATGTCACACATTATAATAGAAATTGAAGTAAAGTTGAGTTATAGAAATTGAAATAATTTTCCCTTCCTTGTACCTGTCCTTTATCCTGATCTATATTACATAAAAAGGACTGCACATTGATCTTGCCATAAGCCGAAAAGTGATTCTTTTCGGTGCTGTAGTTCTCTGAGGCACCCTGGGATACTCTCCTTGTGAGGCACTTCTGGCATCTCTGTGAACAGTTTGGTTGTTTTCGATAAATCTGGAGCTCACTTTCTTTGTCTTCCCATGCTTGAAAATTGTGTTTAAATGTAGATGTAGCTTATAACGTTTCCAGTGTCTCTGCGAGTAATACCATAATCATTTCCTTTGTTTCTATTTTTAGAACTGCGTTTGATATAAACCGATTTCTCTGTGTGATATGTAATGCAGGTTGTTCAGAAAGACTCATCTAATTTAACAAGGCACTGTCTTCTCTACGAATGGAGACTGTAATGTTCTTATTTTCTAAAGCACCATCCGATTATGAAGGTGTATCCGTTAAAGGCAATCACATACACAGCCGGAAAAAAATCAATACATTATTTTAGAGGTTTCCTATTTGTTTCAAGATTTGTTGTTGCAACAGTGTGTATGGAGTACATGAAATGATTACACCTGCAGGTGAATAGCACAAGCGTGTGGCGTTCGCTGGGTTATTCAGTGGTTTGGTATTTCACTAATTTGTAAATGGAAATGATAATCTTATTTTATTACATTGAGTAATTACTAAATAATTTTTCTCCCAGCAAAAGATTTGATCAAGTTGCTAAAGAACTCCAAGTTAACGTCCTGTTAAAGTGTTGTCTGTAAGTTGTGTAAGTGTCACTAAATCACAGTTCATACAACAAATTCTATACAACTATTGATTAAGATGGAAGCAGTTATCTTCAGCAAAATGATCATTAAAACCACCGAATATCAGCCGCGCACAACACTGACGTATGTTACCTGAAACAATATTCTTCGCAACTCGTGCGTAATTAATTTCGGCTCCATACATCAGCTAGAAAAGTTTGTTATAACGATCGTGCCATGAGCACTGTTTTTAAAGAACCAATCTGATTCGAATTATTTTCATTAAAATGAGTTCGGGACCACCGGCACACATTTATTTTTACACATTTGTATTACGTTCAGCATTTATGTCTGCAGAGTTGCGTAATTTGAATTTGCCGCTGTGATAATTGTGAAGATGGCGGCAGACAGTTGACAGAGGCTTTCTATTGTTAGAGCAAATAAGTATTTTAAATGCTTATTGAACTTTACAGAAACTCTACTTTCGTATTGTGCACTATTTAGACTTCATCAAGCAAACATTTCATTTGTTTCTAAGGAAAACACAGACAAACACGCGATACAAATCGCTATCATCAATGTCTGCGCTCGTTGCAGCGGAAAGAAATAATTAACACAGATAATGCTTACTGAGAGAGGAATTAGAGTTACAAATAATTAATCACTCATATTTATAATAATAATGAACTCTATTTTCAAGTAATAATTAACAAATGATTACAATTTCTTAACAGACCTCAGTTTGATATGCGTCTTGCGTGCTGAACCTACAAAAGCCAACCAACAAAAGGTAAAAACAAAAAAAGACAAACGCAGATCATAAAAGGAATTTACAATTATCATTGTCTTTGTATGATACACATCGATATGTCCAATTACATCGTAGAATATTATATAAATAATTAATTCGCTATTTTTTCATATGTCGAATAAATAATGTTTATAACTGTTAGAGGCATATTTCCTCTCGTCGCACTGTAGCCAAATATTTATCTCGTGGATGTTACAATGCCCCTTGGGCTAAAAAAAAAAAATTAGTTTATCTATTGTATATTTTTTTTATCAGTCCACGTAATCCACATAGATTTGCTACTCTCAAGATGCAAATGTTAATTTCAATGCTGTTTTAGACATGATTAAATTATAGTTGAATCGAGTACTTTAAATGACTTCAGTGACTGTATTATCTCGAAAATTGCTGCGGGTACTTCCCGGATTAACTTATCCCCCCCCCCCCCCCCCCATTTGGGTTCACTGGACTCGGAAAACCTGCAATAAAACTGTCCAAGGGGCTTCAAGAAAATACAGACACCTACTTTTAACAGTCAGGCTTGACATTAATGTATAATAAAATATGTTGGAAAATGCAAATTTATGACTCTGTTGTAAGCATCTGAAATAATGAATGTTTTTTCATGATGGTATATCATAATTTCCCAAGTCACTCATTTATCGAATGTCATAAGAATTTGCTGCTGACGTCGTAAGACCGCCCCCGTGTCGAGCCGTTGGACCGCAGACAGGTAGTGGCTGCTGCTGGACCGCCCCCGGCTGCCGTCGGCTGCATCGTGGTTTGGATCTGCTGCTAGCTAGAAGTCGCGCTGCAGCAGGTCTTGTTTCTCCTTTCTCACGATCCTCAGTTTAGGCGGGTACATGAAACGTCAAAATATAAGCATCAGTGACAAGATAATTACTATTCTCATCCTGTCTAAAAGTTTATTAGTGTCCGTTTCACTTGCATTCACACGGATGGAATTAGACTGTTTTTGGAGTATGTTCTGTATTTTAATACTGTTCAACACAATGTAGTGATTCACATGTAAGTTTATCACAATATGCACATTTTGAACACTGCACCTTTAATCATGCAAGTGTCCGTAGTGTGCTTCGTTCACTTAAGCGGAATGTAAATATTTTCGCGACGCGCTGCGTAGCCAACGTTGCATTATTGTTTTGCCGCGGGGCTGGCTGTACAGTCTGTCACATTAAATTTGGCACGCGGAGACGCTTCATATCTAACTACTAAAGGTCATCAGTTCAAATTAATTATTAATTCAGTCAACAGTACTCAACGTTCATTGCGTTGCTGCTTTGACACTCCAAGAGCGTTCATAAGGTTACGTGGTCACAGTTTTTATCACTGTTCATCATTATTCACAATATAAATCACAGTTCTTCACGCGTCCACTAGTTCCTGCGAAACACGTTTCACTGTTCTGATTGCTGTCAGTAGTTTTCCACAGTACTTAACAGACAATCTATATGCAAATGACACTTTTCAAGTAATGAGTTCTGGTACACTTGCACGTAAGTTCATATTACCATGACTAAATAACAAAATTTAAAATTTTACACTGTCAAATGAACATGAGACAATATAAAACTTTCTGAATCTGCTACATTATCTAGACCATGAGATCATTACTGAACTGTCCAGGTAACAGTACCTTTCCATTTTTATTACAGATACATATATTTATATTTTTTATTTTTTTTTGGGATTGTTATTTACTATGTTTTTGGGACAGATGTCCATGTTCGGTTTATCTAACCGGAATGTTGCTCATAAGAGCATTTTAAATGACTTTGTAATGAAACCGTGTACGTAAGTCAGTACACATTCAGATTTCGCTTCACTAGTGGTGAAAGCAGTTTATTTTTTTTCTCAGTCACACAGCTCACACACCACCAACACTCGCTACGTGTGTGGAACTACATGTCTTAATCTTATGAAAATATTTTTTTTATATCCATTCTTACACACGAACAAATATATTATTTAAGCATTTTAATCATTTCTATGCTACTTATAGAAAGGTAAATTCCTCACATTTAATGCAATAACACTCAGGTGTTTATCAAGTTATTTATTATGGGGATTCTCTACTCCTTGCTCAAATAATTCAAGAACATTACAGTGTAATACTCGACGTAAAAGCTTATAAACTAATACATACATAATATTATCAAACTATTACTGCTAATTATTTTACCATAAACATTATATTTACAGTTATGGGGTAGTGCACTTGCACTTCCGATTGGTCCTTTGTATCACTTCATTTTTCTTAGTCCAGGGGACCGAGTAAGATGCTCTGCAATAGGTCTTGTGCGGATATACTTTCATATTATACTGGTAATCTTTTATGATTCCGGGGCGTTCAGTGAATACTTCGAGGTATCCGGATAATAATTCTGTTAATTATCTAGTCTCTGAAGCATTAATGCAAGTTGCCTCCTGTACTCTCTCTTCTATTGTTGTGACGATGTCACTCACGTTGCTGGGTGCATCGTTATTTCGATTTTTGTGACACATCTGTGGGTGCTTATGATCCAACACTAACAACTTCTGTTTGCTGATAGAAAGTTAAATTTTTCTCATCAGCGGAAGGTTCGCACCGAACTACCGATTCAGCATTAATGTTATGAGTCGCAGTTGGTACTTAAGTGCACATGTCCCACGGGCGAGATTAATTACAGCTTCTCTTCCCCGAAGGAACTCAAGACCCAGAAGCACCGGTACTGACAAGTTATCCATTAGTAGGAACGTGCATAATAAGCGATCATTTCCCAAGGAAACTTCGAACTGTGTCTGGTATTTTATACTCTGTGCCTTTTTTCCCAGTGCCCCTATAACCTTACAATTTGCAACCGTCAAAATCGGCAATCTCCTTATCTCCGATACCTTCTTGAAAAACTGCGTGTTCATGACTGATACATTCGCACCTGTGTCAAGCAGAATAGTAGTGGTTACACCATTTACAGCTCCGGTGACACTTGCTTGGATATTTTCCCTGTGTGGCTTATCAGAGACAGCAGGTTCCTGACATAGCTCATCTTCGATCCTGTTGCCATCCTGATACCGTATCATGTTTATTTTTTGTTCTGTCGACCTATTGCCTTCATTGTTGGCCTCGGTCACCTGGCGAAGGCCTACAGGGACCGAAATTAGTTTGTTGGCTTCTGAGTGTTTTGTTTTGCTTCTGAAGGTACTTCCACTATTCTAACATTTTGTAAGTTTTCAGTCGGAGGAGGCCTGTTTGGATCCCGCCACGGCGGATATTGATTGCTTGGTATAGGTATAGCCTGTACATAATTTATTGGCTGACCTGAATTGATAGAATTTTGCAGCGGCTGCCAATGACTTGGCCCTGGCTGTCGCCAATACTCACTGTCAACCCGCATATTTTTAGGCTTGTCTTTATATGGACTGTCTGGCCTGTTGTCATTTCGTCTCTTTCGGTTGGTATTGTTATTGTTTGGGTTTTCATTGTGGTACTGTTTCTGATTACCATTCGGTTGTTGGTGTTCTTCGGCCTTTTGATAATTACTGTTATTATTATTAGAATAACCAAAATTTTGGTTGTAGGGATTCCTACTACTATTATTATTATTATATTTTCCGTTACTATAAGCTTTACTTTTATTTTTCTTTGGACTACCTTCGCCCCTATTTCCATTATTTCCGTTCCATGAATTTTTTCTATTAGGACTATTATTATTGCTGATCACGTCAGAATTTTTTCTGGCGTCTTCTTGCACTAGATCCAGAGAATCAGTTACAGACAGAAATTCTTTCAGATCGGTGTCTGTAACATTAAATAATTTTTCTCTAATATGTATGGGTAATCTAGCTTTTAACACTCGCAATAAGTCTCTGGTGGTTACTGGCTCATCCCAGTGACGGGTCATGTTAATATATTTTTCAAAGTACTTTCTTAAGGAACCTGACTTCGGAGTGTACATTTCTGCATTGTAAACAGTTTTACGGAGTCGCTCTTGAGTAGACGCTGACCAGAATTGATCAAGGAACGCCTTCTCAAAGTCGTGGAAAGTCTTACAAGTTTCTGCTGCATTTAATGCCCAGAGCGACGCAGCACCAGAAATATGGGAAACCACAAACTGTATTTTCTGTTCTTCCGACCATGATTTTGGAAGAACACTTTTGACGTTTCGAATGAAAACTACTGGATGTATGTTTTTCTTGCTTTCTTCGTTAAATATTTGAAACTGTCTATGCTTAATCAGGCTTTCTTCATGCATCAAAGTAGTTAAGTGCATGGAATTGCTAGCATTCGCAGGTGGTGTGGTTACTTTATTACAAGTACATCCTATTCCACTGTTATTGTTCCTTGGTGTCACATATTGCTCTGGTAATATCGGTTGATTACCAAAATTTGGTCTTCCTTGTGGTGCATTAATATTCGTCGTCAGATTATCTGCGATCTTTTGTCTGTGAGTACCAGTATTGTCATTACTGCATACTGTCAGATTTTCAAAGTTTTGATTTTCAGAGCTCAGCACCCTGGCTACTTCTGTTCGGACTTGCTTTCGGATTTCCGAGGGAATGTCCTCCTGCATCGTTTCCACAGCGGTAGCTTTGAATTGGTTCTCTAGTCTATCTACTTCAGTTTGAAGACTATAGACCTGAACTGGAATGTTTGTTAACGGTTCAATAGTGGTTCTTACTGCTTCGATCTCCTGCTTAAAATGGGTAGTCATAGCATTATCACGATCAACCAACACTTGATTTATCCTATGGACAATTTCTTTATCTCTTTGCAGTAAAATATTGTTTATATTTTCCATAAATTTATTTTCCTTTTCTTGGTCCCTGAGCTCCTGTTGCTGTTTTTCTATAAGCTTTTCCTGTCTACGTTTTTTCTTTTCCTGCTGACGTTGTATTTCACGCTCCTGCTCTTTGAGCTCGATAATGCTGTTAGCATATCCTGTATGTACATAGCTCGAGCATTGCAAACTTCTGCCCCTTGCCCAGACGAAATATTGTCATTAATTCCTAACTGGTTGAATGCAGGAGTGTCAGTTTGTTTTGACAACTCCTCGGTTTTATTATCACTCGGGACATCAGTTTCTAAATTATCCTTCATAATTAAATTTTCTAATAATTCGACAGAAATATGGGTAGATTGTTCTACCTGAGATTCTGATGTCATCTCTGCATCAGTATGCTCATTCGGTTTATTTTTCTTTTGTTTAACCATTCTATCACCAATATGGTACAACAAGTATATAAATCACTGACAAGCACCAGTTGACACAAAATGATCTTATAACTAACACATATACACAAATAACACTCAAAAATATTATTCTCGCAGCCAGAATATTCAATTATTACTACTTATTGCTGCAGGTACTGATCTTTTTTTTTTTTATGTGCTGCTATGTAACTACTGAACATGCACATCTAACCCTACATGATTTGATCGAGAGGTGCGGACTGCACTGCTCGTATGAAGTTGCTGTCGCAACATCGCAGGTACAGATTCGTACAGCAGGTCGGTAGGAAGATGTGAATGCTCATGAAACAAATACATAAATAATAATTAATAGTTGTTTTGGTACGCCGTACCTGTAATAGATCACAATTTCAATTATTGGTGGCCCCACGTTGGGCGCCAGTGTGGCGTTCGCTGGGTTATTCAGTGGTTTGGTATTTAAGTAATTTGTAAATGGAAATGATAATCTTATTTTATTACATTGAGTAATTACTAAATAATTTTTCTCCCGGCTAAAGATTTGATCAAGTTGCTAAAGAACTCCAAATTAACGTCATGTTAAAGTGTTGTCTGTAAGTTGTGTAAGTGTCACTAAATCACAGTTCATACAACAAATTCTATACAACTATTGATTAAGATGGAAGCAGTTATCTTCAGCAAAATGATCATTGAAACCACCGAATATCAGCCGCGCACAACACTGACGTATGTTACTTGAAACAATATTCTTCGCAACTCGTGCGTAATTAATTTCGGCTCCATACATCAGCTAGAAAAGTTTGTTATAACGATCGTGCCATGAGCACTGTTTTTAAAGAACCAATCTGATTCGAATTATTTTCATTAAAATGAGTTCGGGACCACCGGAACACATTTATTTTTACACATTTGTATTACGTTCAGCATTTATGTCTGCAGAGTTGCGTAATTTGAATTTGCCGCTGTGATAATTGTGAAGATGGCGGAAGACAATTGACAGAGGCTTTCTATTGTTAGAGCAAATAAGTATTTTAAATGCTTATTGAACTTTACAGAAACTCTACTTTCGTATTGTGCACTATTTAGACTTCATCAAGCAAACATTTCATTTGTTTCTAAGGAAAACACAGACAAACACGCGATACAAATCGCTATCATCAATGTCTGCGCTCGTTGCAGCGGAAAGAAATAATTAACACAGATAATGCTTACTGAGAGAGGAATTAGAGTTACAAATAATTAATCACTCATATTTATAATAATAATGAACTCTATTTTCAAGTAATAATTAACAAATGATTACAATTTCTTAACAGACCTCAGTTTGATATGCGTCTTGCGTGCTGAACCTACAAAAGCCAACCAACAAAAGGTAAAAACAAAAACAGACAAACGCAGATCATAAAAGGAATTTACAATTATCATTGGCAGGATTCGAACCTGCGACCATAGCGTTCGCGCGGTTCCAGGCTGAAACGCCTAGAACCGCTTGGTCACAACGGCCGGCACCAGGTGTCTACCGTAGCTGAAACGTCCGTATTAGTACATGGTCCACGGGCGGCAGTACACATCGATATGTCCAATTACATCGTAGAATATTATATAAATAATTAATTCACTATTTTTTCATATGTCGAATAAATAATGTTTATAACTGTTAGAGGCATAATTTCCTCTCGTCGCACTGTAGCCAAAAATTTATCTCGTGGATGTTACAAGCGATTCTCAGGTACTAGGTATCTAAATGGCTGAAATGGCTCTGAGCACTACGGGACTTAACATCTGAGGTCATCAGTCCTGTAGAACTTAGAACTACTTAAACCTAACTAACCTAAGGACATCACACACATCCATGCCCGAGGCAGGATTCGAACCTGCGACCATAGTGTTCGCGCGGTTCCAGACCGAAACACGTAGAACCGCTTGGCCACACCGGCCGGCACCAGGTGTCTACCGTAGCTGAAACGTCCGTATTAGTACATGGTCCACGGGCGGCAGTACACGCGCTGACTGCATGTCATACAGATAGTGAATACTGTCCTGAGATACGTTATTCCACGCCGACTCGACCTATTCACGTAATTCTATGAGAGTTGTTCGGGCATGAGTCGCACGTGTCAGTTCTCGCTCCATCATATCCCACACGTGCTCAATTGGAGACAAGTCCAGAGATCGCGCTGGTCAGGGAAGTTGCTAGACGCCTTGCAGTGTTTCACGGGTACTATGTGCCACTGTGTGGCCGAGCATTATCCTGCCGGAACAACATATCACCTCCATGTCACCGGAATGGGATCTAAGAACATTAGCGTTCCCTCCAGGAACACCAATGTGAAGGACAGTTGTAGCTTATTATAGATCAAGCCATAAGGGCTCGAATGGACCAGAGTGTCTTGGACAAATTCACTCTACAAAACAGCGCCAACCAGGTTTGCGTCGTACGCACAAACCACCGTCACCTGCGAGTAGGCAGAATCTGCTTTCGTCGCTGAAGACTGCGGTGCACCATTCCAAACTATCCCCCGACGGCACCGCGTGGCGTAAGGCGGGCTAGAGGTGTGCGTGCCAGTAGTCCCCCACTGCTAATAACGCATTCGGAACAGTTCTTGTTGACACTTCTGGGCTCACAAGCCCTCTTATCTATGCTACTGAACGGTCAATTAGGGCGGTTCACAAAGAACAACTCAAGTACACATGTTATTCCAAAACGTTATCGTGGAACTAGGGGCCAGGAGGTGCTCGAGAAATAATTCACACTGCAAAAAAAACTTTTTTATTTTAATCTTTCTCAATACTGAAATTTTAAATCTGGCATTTGTTTAAAAAAATAATTTCAAAATAATTTCAAATAGCTTGTCAATTTTCATTATGAAAAGGTATGACATTAACAACTTGCCAATAATGAGATTTTAACTTAACATATATATATATATATATATATATATATATATATATATATATATTCTTTTCATAATGAAAACTGTCAAGCTATTTGAAATTATTTTTTTAAACAAATGCCAAACTTTATATATGATATATATATATATATATATATATATATATATATATATATATATATAAGACAACAATAAAAGAACCTTTTCAAAAACAGCTCTGTGTAATGGATATTGCAAGATTTGACATTATCAATAAGAAGATTATAAACTTGTTATATGAATAAGGGAACAATTTCACACAAACCTTCACATTAAAGGCAGTCCCCCCCCCCCCCAAAAAAAAATTTCCTTAGCTCGGTGAGGGAGTGATACGTGTAATGGGGCCCAAATCACAAATGGCGGAATAGTTATCGCCGGTCTACAGGGCCACAGCAGATCAGATTATAGTTGAATCGAGTACTTTAAATGACTTCAGTGACTGTATTATCTCGAAAATTGCTGCGGGTACTTCCCGGATTAACTTATCCCCCCCCCCCATTTGGGTTCACTGGACTCGGAAAACCTGCAATAAAACTGTCCAAGGGGCTTCAAGAAAATACAGACACCTACTTTTAACAGTCAGGCTTGACATTAATGTATAATAAAATATGTTGGAAAATGCAAATTTATGACTCTGTTGTAAGCATCTGAAATAATGAATGTTTTTTCATGATGGTATATCATAATTTCCCAAGTCACTCATTTATCGAATGTCATAAGAATTTGCTGCTGACGTCGTAAGACCGCCCCCGTGTCGAGCCGTTGGACCGCAGACAGGTAGTGGCTGCTGCTGGACCGCCCCCGGCTGCCGTCGGCTGCATCGTGGTTTGGATCTGCTGCTAGCTAGAAGTCGCGCTGCAGCAGGTCTTGTTTCTCCTTTCTCACGATCCTCAGTTTAGGCGGGTACATGAAACGTCAAAATATAAGCATCAGTGACAAGATAATTACTATTCTCATCCTGTCTAAAAGTTTATTAGTGTCCGTTTCACTTGCATTCACACGGATGGAATTAGACTGTTTTTGGAGTATGTTCTGTATTTTAATACTGTTCAACACAATGTAGTGATTCACATGTAAGTTTATCACAATATGCACATTTTGAACACTGCACCTTTAATCATGCAAGTGTCCGTAGTGTGCTTCGTTCACTTAAGCGGAATGTAAATATTTTCGCGACGCGCTGCGTAGCCAACGTTGCATTATTGTTTTGCCGCGGGGCTGGCTGTACAGTCTGTCACATTAAATTTGGCACGCGGAGACGCTTCATATCTAACTACTAAAGGTCATCAGTTCAAATTAATTATTAATTCAGTCAACAGTACTCAACGTTCATTGCGTTGCTGCTTTGACACTCCAAGAGCGTTCATAAGGTTACGTGGTCACAGTTTTTATCACTGTTCATCATTATTCACAATATAAATCACAGTTCTTCACGCGTCCACTAGTTCCTGCGAAACACGTTTCACTGTTCTGATTGCTGTCAGTAGTTTTCCACAGTACTTAACAGACAATCTATATGCAAATGACACTTTTCAAGTAATGAGTTCTGGTACACTTGCACGTAAGTTCATATTACCATGACTAAATAACAAAATTTAAAATTTTACACTGTCAAATGAACATGAGACAATATAAAACTTTCTGAATCTGCTACATTATCTAGACCATGAGATCATTACTGAACTGTCCAGGTAACAGTACCTTTCCATTTTTATTACAGATACATATATTTATATTTTTTATTTTTTTTTGGGATTGTTATTTACTATGTTTTTGGGACAGATGTCCATGTTCGGTTTATCTAACCGGAATGTTGCTCATAAGAGCATTTTAAATGACTTTGTAATGAAACCGTGTACGTAAGTCAGTACACATTCAGATTTCGCTTCACTAGTGGTGAAAGCAGTTTATTTTTTTTCTCAGTCACACAGCTCACACACCACCAACACTCGCTACGTGTGTGGAACTACATGTCTTAATCTTATGAAAATATTTTTTTTATATCCATTCTTACACACGAACAAATATATTATTTAAGCATTTTAATCATTTCTATGCTACTTATAGAAAGGTAAATTCCTCACATTTAATGCAATAACACTCAGGTGTTTATCAAGTTATTTATTATGGGGATTCTCTACTCCTTGCTCAAATAATTCAAGAACATTACAGTGTAATACTCGACGTAAAAGCTTATAAACTAATACATACATAATATTATCAAACTATTACTGCTAATTATTTTACCATAAACATTATATTTACAGTTATGGGGTAGTGCACTTGCACTTCCGATTGGTCCTTTGTATCACTTCATTTTTCTTAGTCCAGGGGACCGAGTAAGATGCTCTGCAATAGGTCTTGTGCGGATATACTTTCATATTATACTGGTAATCTTTTATGATTCCGGGGCGTTCAGTGAATACTTCGAGGTATCCGGATAATAATTCTGTTAATTATCTAGTCTCTGAAGCATTAATGCAAGTTGCCTCCTGTACTCTCTCTTCTATTGTTGTGACGATGTCACTCACGTTGCTGGGTGCATCGTTATTTCGATTTTTGTGACACATCTGTGGGTGCTTATGATCCAACACTAACAACTTCTGTTTGCTGATAGAAAGTTAAATTTTTCTCATCAGCGGAAGGTTCGCACCGAACTACCGATTCAGCATTAATGTTATGAGTCGCAGTTGGTACTTAAGTGCACATGTCCCACGGGCGAGATTAATTACAGCTTCTCTTCCCCGAAGGAACTCAAGACCCAGAAGCACCGGTACTGACAAGTTATCCATTAGTAGGAACGTGCATAATAAGCGATCATTTCCCAAGGAAACTTCGAACTGTGTCTGGTATTTTATACTCTGTGCCTTTTTTCCCAGTGCCCCTATAACCTTACAATTTGCAACCGTCAAAATCGGCAATCTCCTTATCTCCGATACCTTCTTGAAAAACTGCGTGTTCATGACTGATACATTCGCACCTGTGTCAAGCAGAATAGTAGTGGTTACACCATTTACAGCTCCGGTGACACTTGCTTGGATATTTTCCCTGTGTGGCTTATCAGAGACAGCAGGTTCCTGACATAGCTCATCTTCGATCCTGTTGCCATCCTGATACCGTATCATGTTTATTTTTTGTTCTGTCGACCTATTGCCTTCATTGTTGGCCTCGGTCACCTGGCGAAGGCCTACAGGGACCGAAATTAGTTTGTTGGCTTCTGAGTGTTTTGTTTTGCTTCTGAAGGTACTTCCACTATTCTAACATTTTGTAAGTTTTCAGTCGGAGGAGGCCTGTTTGGATCCCGCCACGGCGGATATTGATTGCTTGGTATAGGTATAGCCTGTACATAATTTATTGGCTGACCTGAATTGATAGAATTTTGCAGCGGCTGCCAATGACTTGGCCCTGGCTGTCGCCAATACTCACTGTCAACCCGCATATTTTTAGGCTTGTCTTTATATGGACTGTCTGGCCTGTTGTCATTTCGTCTCTTTCGGTTGGTATTGTTATTGTTTGGGTTTTCATTGTGGTACTGTTTCTGATTACCATTCGGTTGTTGGTGTTCTTCGGCCTTTTGATAATTACTGTTATTATTATTAGAATAACCAAAATTTTGGTTGTAGGGATTCCTACTACTATTATTATTATTATATTTTCCGTTACTATAAGCTTTACTTTTATTTTTCTTTGGACTACCTTCGCCCCTATTTCCATTATTTCCGTTCCATGAATTTTTTCTATTAGGACTATTATTATTGCTGATCACGTCAGAATTTTTTCTGGCGTCTTCTTGCACTAGATCCAGAGAATCAGTTACAGACAGAAATTCTTTCAGATCGGTGTCTGTAACATTAAATAATTTTTCTCTAATATGTATGGGTAATCTAGCTTTTAACACTCGCAATAAGTCTCTGGTGGTTACTGGCTCATCCCAGTGACGGGTCATGTTAATATATTTTTCAAAGTACTTTCTTAAGGAACCTGACTTCGGAGTGTACATTTCTGCATTGTAAACAGTTTTACGGAGTCGCTCTTGAGTAGACGCTGACCAGAATTGATCAAGGAACGCCTTCTCAAAGTCGTGGAAAGTCTTACAAGTTTCTGCTGCATTTAATGCCCAGAGCGACGCAGCACCAGAAATATGGGAAACCACAAACTGTATTTTCTGTTCTTCCGACCATGATTTTGGAAGAACACTTTTGACGTTTCGAATGAAAACTACTGGATGTATGTTTTTCTTGCTTTCTTCGTTAAATATTTGAAACTGTCTATGCTTAATCAGGCTTTCTTCATACATCAAAGTAGTTAAGTGCATGGAATTGCTAGCATTCGCAGGTGGTGTGGTTACTTTATTACAAGTACATCCTATTCCACTGTTATTGTTCCTTGGTGTCTGTGAGTACCAGTATTGTCATTACTGCATACTGTCAGATTTTCAAAGTTTTGATTTTCAGAGCTCAGCACCCTGGCTACTTCTGTTCGGACTTGCTTTCGGATTTCCGAGGGAATGTCCTCCTGCATCGTTTCCACAGCGGTAGCTTTGAATTGGTTCTCTAGTCTATCTACTTCAGTTTGAAGACTATAGACCTGAACTGGAATGTTTGTTAACGGTTCAATAGTGGTTCTTACTGCTTCGATCTCCTGCTTAAAATGGGTAGTCATAGCATTATCACGATCAACCAACACTTGATTTATCCTATGGACAATTTCTTTATCTCTTTGCAGTAAAATATTGTTTATATTTTCCATAAATTTATTTTCCTTTTCTTGGTCCCTGAGCTCCTGTTGCTGTTTTTCTATAAGCTTTTCCTGTCTACGTTTTTTCTTTTCCTGCTGACGTTGTATTTCACGCTCCTGCTCTTTGAGCTCGATAATGCTGTTAGCATATCCTGTATGTACATAGCTCGAGCATTGCAAACTTCTGCCCCTTGCCCAGACGAAATATTGTCATTAATTCCTAACTGGTTGAATGCAGGAGTGTCAGTTTGTTTTGACAACTCCTCGGTTTTATTATCACTCGGGACATCAGTTTCTAAATTATCCTTCATAATTAAATTTTCTAATAATTCGACAGAAATATGGGTAGATTGTTCTACCTGAGATTCTGATGTCATCTCTGCATCAGTATGCTCATTCGGTTTATTTTTCTTTTGTTTAACCATTCTATCACCAATATGGTACAACAAGTATATAAATCACTGACAAGCACCAGTTGACACAAAATGATCTTATAACTAACACATATACACAAATAACACTCAAAAATATTATTCTCGCAGCCAGAATATTCAATTATTACTACTTATTGCTGCAGGTACTGATCTTTTTTTTTTTTATGTGCTGCTATGTAACTACTGAACATGCACATCTAACCCTACATGATTTGATCGAGAGGTGCGGACTGCACTGCTCGTATGAAGTTGCTGTCGCAACATCGCAGGTACAGATTCGTACAGCAGGTCGGTAGGAAGATGTGAATGCTCATGAAACAAATACATAAATAATAATTAATAGTTGTTTTGGTACGCCGTACCTGTAATAGATCACAATTTCAATTATTGGTGGCCCCACGTTGGGCGCCAGTGTGGCGTTCGCTGGGTTATTCAGTGGTTTGGTATTTAAGTAATTTGTAAATGGAAATGATAATCTTATTTTATTACATTGAGTAATTACTAAATAATTTTTCTCCCGGCTAAAGATTTGATCAAGTTGCTAAAGAACTCCAAATTAACGTCATGTTAAAGTGTTGTCTGTAAGTTGTGTAAGTGTCACTAAATCACAGTTCATACAACAAATTCTATACAACTATTGATTAAGATGGAAGCAGTTATCTTCAGCAAAATGATCATTGAAACCACCGAATATCAGCCGCGCACAACACTGACGTATGTTACTTGAAACAATATTCTTCGCAACTCGTGCGTAATTAATTTCGGCTCCATACATCAGCTAGAAAAGTTTGTTATAACGATCGTGCCATGAGCACTGTTTTTAAAGAACCAATCTGATTCGAATTATTTTCATTAAAATGAGTTCGGGACCACCGGAACACATTTATTTTTACACATTTGTATTACGTTCAGCATTTATGTCTGCAGAGTTGCGTAATTTGAATTTGCCGCTGTGATAATTGTGAAGATGGCGGAAGACAATTGACAGAGGCTTTCTATTGTTAGAGCAAATAAGTATTTTAAATGCTTATTGAACTTTACAGAAACTCTACTTTCGTATTGTGCACTATTTAGACTTCATCAAGCAAACATTTCATTTGTTTCTAAGGAAAACACAGACAAACACGCGATACAAATCGCTATCATCAATGTCTGCGCTCGTTGCAGCGGAAAGAAATAATTAACACAGATAATGCTTACTGAGAGAGGAATTAGAGTTACAAATAATTAATCACTCATATTTATAATAATAATGAACTCTATTTTCAAGTAATAATTAACAAATGATTACAATTTCTTAACAGACCTCAGTTTGATATGCGTCTTGCGTGCTGAACCTACAAAAGCCAACCAACAAAAGGTAAAAACAAAAACAGACAAACGCAGATCATAAAAGGAATTTACAATTATCATTGGCAGGATTCGAACCTGCGACCATAGCGTTCGCGCGGTTCCAGGCTGAAACGCCTAGAACCGCTTGGTCACAACGGCCGGCACCAGGTGTCTACCGTAGCTGAAACGTCCGTATTAGTACATGGTCCACGGGCGGCAGTACACATCGATATGTCCAATTACATCGTAGAATATTATATAAATAATTAATTCACTATTTTTTCATATGTCGAATAAATAATGTTTATAACTGTTAGAGGCATAATTTCCTCTCGTCGCACTGTAGCCAAAAATTTATCTCGTGGATGTTACAAGCGATTCTCAGGTACTAGGTATCTAAATGGCTGAAATGGCTCTGAGCACTACGGGACTTAACATCTGAGGTCATCAGTCCTGTAGAACTTAGAACTACTTAAACCTAACTAACCTAAGGACATCACACACATCCATGCCCGAGGCAGGATTCGAACCTGCGACCATAGTGTTCGCGCGGTTCCAGACCGAAACACGTAGAACCGCTTGGCCACACCGGCCGGCACCAGGTGTCTACCGTAGCTGAAACGTCCGTATTAGTACATGGTCCACGGGCGGCAGTACACGCGCTGACTGCATGTCATACAGATAGTGAATACTGTCCTGAGATACGTTATTCCACGCCGACTCGACCTATTCACGTAATTCTATGAGAGTTGTTCGGGCATGAGTCGCACGTGTCAGTTCTCGCTCCATCATATCCCACACGTGCTCAATTGGAGACAAGTCCAGAGATCGCGCTGGTCAGGGAAGTTGCTAGACGCCTTGCAGTGTTTCACGGGTACTATGTGCCACTGTGTGGCCGAGCATTATCCTGCCGGAACAACATATCACCTCCATGTCACCGGAATGGGATCTAAGAACATTAGCGTTCCCTCCAGGAACACCAATGTGAAGGACAGTTGTAGCTTATTATAGATCAAGCCATAAGGGCTCGAATGGACCAGAGTGTCTTGGACAAATTCACTCTACAAAACAGCGCCAACCAGGTTTGCGTCGTACGCACAAACCACCGTCACCTGCGAGTAGGCAGAATCTGCTTTCGTCGCTGAAGACTGCGGTGCACCATTCCAAACTATCCCCCGACGGCACCGCGTGGCGTAAGGCGGGCTAGAGGTGTGCGTGCCAGTAGTCCCCCACTGCTAATAACGCATTCGGAACAGTTCTTGTTGACACTTCTGGGCTCACAAGCCCTCTTATCTATGCTACTGAACGGTCAATTAGGGCGGTTCACAAAGAACAACTCAAGTACACATGTTATTCCAAAACGTTATCGTGGAACTAGGGGCCAGGAGGTGCTCGAGAAATAATTCACACTGCAAAAAAAACTTTTTTATTTTAATCTTTCTCAATACTGAAATTTTAAATCTGGCATTTGTTTAAAAAAATAATTTCAAAATAATTTCAAATAGCTTGTCAATTTTCATTATGAAAAGGTATGACATTAACAACTTGCCAATAATGAGATTTTAACTTAACATATATATATATATATATATATATATATATATATATATATATATATATATATATATTCTTTTCATAATGAAAACTGTCAAGCTATTTGAAATTATTTTTTTAAACAAATGCCAAACTTTATATATATATATATATATATATATATATATATATATATATATATATATATATATATATATATATATATAAGACAACAATAAAAGAACCTTTTCAAAAACAGCTCTGTGTAATGGATATTGCAAGATTTGACATTATCAATAAGAAGATTATAAACTTGTTATATGAATAAGGGAACAATTTCACACAAACCTTCACATTAAAGGCAGTCCCCCCCCCCCCCCCCAAAAAAAAATTTCCTTAGCTCGGTGAGGGAGTGATACGTGTAATGGGGCCCAAATCACAAATGGCGGAATAGTTATCGCCGGTCTACAGGGCCACAGCAGATCAGCCCCAAAAACTTACATTACAAGCCACCACTACCCGAGTTTCCCAAAACCAGAAGATGTAGCAAGGGCGGTGGCTGCACAGACTCCGAACCACAGGGACACGCGTCACCGACCCTAAATCACCCAATCGAGGTGTGAATGAAACGGCCCGACCAAGAAGCCATTACCACATTCCCGCGGACCGGCAAACGAAAACTGTGGTGGGAAGACCCCAACAAAACAACTGGTGAAGAAACTCATACACTTCACTAGAACTTGAAATCCTCACACTCCACCACAGCGGCGGGAACACGTTGCACTCCCAAATGCTCGCCAGAGCCAACCGCTGCCAGTGGTTTCAACGGCCGATAAGAAGACATACGGTCCCACGTGGTGATCTCCTGCACCACGGCTTCTAAGCTTCATAAGCCACGTACGTGCGGGTAAGGCAGACGTAGCCCCTGACAACCACGAGGTCGGGCAAAGCACGTGGCGAGCAGTTGACGACCCCCAAAAACAGGGCCCCGCTCGCGCCACCACCTCTCTCGGTCACCGCCCAGTACGTATTCCACGATCGTCACGGAGCCGTACACTTCCTCCACCTCCCGCCAGAGGGCGGTAGCGATCTAAACAGCGCACCAAGCCGAAAGCGCCACCGCAAACACTAGACGCGAAGCGAAAGCACTCCGCCTGGCGCGCTTTTAGAAGTGCCGGACACAACTACGGCTCAGCTATGCTATCTGTAAAATCTGTCACTGCTGCCCTTACAATACGACGATCCTGGCAGGGATATACACTGCTTGGACGTCCAGGATCTTGTCTGTGGGTGTCAGAATTTTCACGTGACCACTCATATTAGCATCGCTGCACTACTCACGCAGCACGTACAACTTGTATGGCAAGTCACTGAAAGGACTATCCCTCCATTCGGAAGCCGACAGGAGTGGCCGAGCGGTTAAAGGCGCTACAGTCTGGAACCGCACGACCGCTACGGTAGCAGGTTCCAATCATGCCTCGGGCATGGATGTGTGTGATGTCCTTAGGTTGGTTAGGTTTAAGTAGTTCTAAGTTCTAGGGGACTTATGACCACAGCAGCTGAGTCCCATAGTGCTCAGAGCCATTTTTGAACCTCCATTCGGAAGGATACAGTTCAACCCCCTTCAAACTTCTTTAGTTAACTCTATAACCACGGGTGTATCTCCGTGGCCTGGTGGCCTGTCTGCCTTACACATCTGGAGCACACTGAGCCTTCTGGATATGATCATTCCCCAGTATAGGCAGGGAGACCCCACTGGTAGCTGTGCCACTGCGATATCCATTGGCGGACAACGTTGAACAATCATCAGTACATCTACTATCCTCCCTACCACCTAAGTGGCGTATGCAATCATCGGATCAAAATCGACGTCGTCTTTCCGGGTACGCCAATTTTTTTCCGGCGGTGTGTAACCTCGGGGTACATTTTACAACTTGGTTTAGGATAGAGGTTTTCATTTACCTTTCATAAACGAACAATGTGCTCTCCACTGGACCCACGACAATCACCCAGCCGATAGTCAAAGTCGACCCATGCTTTGGAAGCAAATCTGGAGCTACTATATTTACTGCTGCGGGTTTGCGACGTCACCGTTCACTCAAAGTTATTGGAAGGGGGTAGGAGAGGCAGTAGACGGAATCTTTCACAATCCCAAACAGAAAGTTCACTTATCATTGGATCAGTCGACCTTGTAGGTCAGTGGTGCTACATGAGATCGGTGCCCTCCAGAAACCCATCTGTAGTGGTGGTAGCTCACGGTTAAGAACGCTCCTACTTCTATTGTCAGGGCGGCGGTGAACAGCTCTATTAAAAACTGAAGTCTTCGGATTGTTTTGTAGCTTTGTTATTGCCATGTCCACTAGGCGAAAATGGGTAATAAACGAACGAGGAGGAGAGCGTGGTTATCAGCGGCGCCGGCAAGTTGCTCCGAGGTAAACTTTTACTTTCGATGTCCAAATTATATTTTGCCTTAAGTTTCCACCTTCGTTCACGTTTTTTGAAATAAAATGTCTCTTCATTAAGCATCCTGCCTTATCGGCATTTTTTAGTTGTGAGAGGGAAATTCTTAAAAATGAGAGACGATCTAAGCAACGAAATTTGAAATAGTAACATTTGTTTGTATTCCAGGATTTTAAGAAGGTTTCTGAAGAGTCATCTTTATAACAGTTATGTTAAGATTATGAGGAGGTGAAATCTATAGTACACCGAAGTGAGATTTAATCTTACGCTAATTGGCATGGAGGGGTGATGAGGAGTGTGATCATATCGCTCCTATAGTTTCAAAGGGAGCCGGAGGTACCACTGGTGAACGCCACCTATTTAGGTAAAAGAAAAATAATATTACCAAAATGAATATTCAAAAAGTAAAATTAAAAAGATAAATCATAAAATTTTAGTGGCACCAACCTTGAATATAATTAATTAAATAAATAAACAATTTATATAAACTTCACTGGTTGGTACAGATCTCATTCTCATTGATACGATGGGAAGCGGATTGCTCCAGGGTCCATGTCACTTTCAAGAACGGTGGACATATACACTACTGGCCATTAAAATTGCTACACCACGAAGATGAAGTGCTACAGACGCGAAATTTAACTGACAGGAAGAAGATGCTGTGATATGCAAATGATTAGCTTTTCAGAGCACTCACACAAGGTTGGCGCCGGTCGCCACACTTACAACGTGGTGACATGAGGAAAGTTTCCAACCGATTTCTCATACACAAACAGCAGTTGACCGGCGTTGCCTGGTGAAACGTTGTTGTGATGCCTCGTGTAAGGAGGAGAAATGCGTACCGTCACGTTTCCGACTTTGATAAAGATCGGATTGTAGCCTATCGCGACTGCGGTTTATCGTATCGCGACATTCCTGCTCGGGTTGGTCGAGATCCAATGACTGTTAACAGAATATGGAATCGGTGGGTTCCGGAGAGTAATACGAAACGCCGTGCTGGATCTCAACGGCCTCGTATCACTAGCAGTCGAGATGACAGGCATCTTATCCGCATGGCTGTAATGGATCGTGTACTCACGTCTCGATCCCTGAGTCAACAGATGGGGACGTTTGCAAGACAACAACCATCTGCACGAACAGTTCGACGAAATTTGCAGCAGCGTGGACTATCAGCTCGGAGACCGTGGCTGCGGTTACCATTGACGCTGCATCACAGACAGGAGCGCCTACGATGGTGTACTCAACGACGAACCTTGGTGCACGAATGGCAAAAAGTCATTTTTTCGGATGAATCCAGGTTCCGTTTACAGCATCATGATGGCCGCATCCGTGTTTGGCGACATCGCTGTGAACGCACCTTGGAAGCGTGTATTCGTCATCGCCATACTGGCGTATCACCCGGCGTGATGGTATGGGGTGCCATTGGTTACACGTCTCGGTCACCTCTTGTTCGTATTGACGGTACTTTGAACAGTGGACGTTACATTTCAGATGTGTTACGAACCATGGCTCTACCATTCATTCGATCCCTGCGAAACCCTACATTTCAGCAGGATAATGCACGACCGCATGGTGCAGGTCCTGTACGGGCCTTTCTGGATACAGAAAATGTTCGACTGCTGCCCTGGCCAACACATTCTCCAGATCTCTCACCAACTGAAAACGTCTGGTCAATCGTGGCCGAGCAACTGGGGCGTCACAATACGCCAGTCACTACTTTTGATGAACTGTGGTATGGTGTTGAAACTGCATGGGCAGTTGTACCTGTACACGCCATCCAAGCTCTGTTTGACTCAATGCACAGGCGTATCAAGGCCGTTATTATGGCCAGAGGTGGTTGTTCTGGGTACTGATTTCTCAGGATCTATGCACCCAAATTGCGTGAAAATGTAATCACTTGCCAGTTCTAGTATAATACATTTGTCCAATGAATACCCGTTTATCATCTGCATTTCTTCTTGGTGTAACAATTTTAATGGCCAGTAGTGTATTATGACTAAGGCCGTTTATAGAAAAAAATATACAATACGTTTTTAAGTACGTATTGTAAGTAGAATAAAAGACAGATATATGCCATTGTGATAGGACATAAAATTCACAAAAAGTCTTATTTTCCCTTATAAGACCTCAGGATACCAATTTAAAATTGAAAATATGTTCGTCAGCAGTGTATCTGATTTGGAACACGAACAATAACAGACGATTGTATGAAATGCATATTGCTGTAATAAGAATTCACCAGAAATGCTTACTTTACGGCTTATTTACAGCTACCGGTTTCGAATATTGATAACAGCTTCATTCCACGTTGGTACTGCTTGAGAATGAGCCATTCCTCGAAACCACTAGTGATAAAGAAAACATTAGGAATATGCAGTTCTGATGGGTTGTTATTACAAGGGTAAGCATTTCATACAATTCGTTAAGGGTGGAGAACATCATACACAGGAAACGTTCACTAAGATAAGCTCATAAGTAGGAATTAGAAATATGTTGTTTGTAAGTAAGGCAGACGGCAACTTCTCCTAGTCTCCCTCTACACAGCCTCTCCTCTTCGTAAACCACAATGCTGTTCGAAATTCTTTTGCATCCACAGCAAAAGAATGCCACAATACTTTGCTAATCTTATTTTACGAACATATCTCTTGCTACACAAAGCAACACATCCAACATTAGCATAATCAACACATTCGTCCCCGAACTTTAGGCATACTCAGTCAATACATTCTTTACTAAATTTTTTGTCTGTATTGTCATGAAATAACATCATCTTCACTGAATTACTGAAGTGCTGTAATATCGAACGGTTGAAAAATTACAGAAGGTAACAGATCTGACGTGTTGCAGCGTTCTCCCCATAGAACACGGCTGAAACATAGGCAGTTTTACTCTTTTGAATTTCTGATATTATGGCATGACAGCTGAACGGCAACTGTTATGCACTGATTCAACTAAAGTATCAAATATTTTTAATTTGCTTGAAACTGTTTTACCGGGAGGTCCAATTAATTTCGTATATGATAGTGTAAGTCGCTGTAATAGTTAACTTACGTAACGTAAGTGCTAGGAAATACAGTTTATCAGGTATATAAAAAAGTTAGCTGTCAAAATAAATATTTAGTCCGGTACATAATTTACAGAATGCGCAGCTATGAACTTTTGTGTAAACTGGAATTTCCTTTATGGGAACCGTCCGTGTCATGCGCATGTGGGTGCAATTTCTGTAGTTTGTAACATCTACAAATTTGCCTTGAATACATCAATAACAATATTCTTGAGCACAAATAAAGGACTCTTAAGTGAGCATTTGATGAGAATCGATCCGTAGTCGGTGGTGATTGTTGCTGCAGTTGCCGCCAACTTCCTGTTGGTAGACCCGCCTCTACATGCCCAACTTCAGCAGTGGGCCCAGGTGTATTGTTTTAGTGAATTAGATGCCGACTGCTGGAGCCTCTGAGTCTGCACCAACAGCTTATCGATGAAACCAATCGTGATGAAAAACATCAGCCTTAAATTTCCGAAAACTTCGTCTCAACCTTTAAGACATCACTGTAAAAAGGTGCTCTATGTTTGTATTTTCCTTGTTTAAAGTATTTATTCTAAAGTTTTTAAGCTACAAATCTGAAATAATTTCAAGCCAGCTGTGTAGTCACGGAGAGTAAAGTTACAAAATTTTTTGATATGCTCGTGTGTGACTCAACTATCATTGGTTGCTCTTGTGTGACTCAACTATCACACGAAGCAGTTTCGGTTAACATGTTTCCGTAGTAACCGACGACTAAAAAGACATAATGCTGCGGGCACACAGACGAAATGCAACTCATTGAAAGTCTAAGATGATGATTGAGCAGTGCATATTTTCGCATACCATCCTGATTTAGCTACCTGTGATAGTGTCTCCTTCAACATTCGCCAAATGTAAGTGAAGTACTGACCTGTTTTGCTGAACAATAAATGACGATAAAACAACATATTTCACGAGACACACAACCGAGAAGGATAACAAGTCTGTCCTTAAAACATTCTACCAGAAGAACAACAGTGAATGCAATTCTTACGTACCCAACTACAAATAACCTAAAAGTCTCTAATAATCATGGCCAATTTCAGTGACATGTATACACAGTATCAATTTACCACACTTCTTCATTCGACTTCTGTTCTTGCCACGGATTTCCGAATTCAATGTGGCGAATGTAATAGATACTGAGTGCAGTGTAGCTCCGTGGCTCACTGGGAGCACCATCTTTTGGTCAGCTACTCCATCGCTGGAAAAGTATAAATTGATTGCTCTTGAGGAGGTAATAAAACACAAATCTCATCGGTAACACCAAACAAAGTAGCGATAGTACGCTCTTCTCTAAATTTATTACACCATGCGTGGTATTAACATTAACCACAGCAATAAAGCATTTCTTCACGAAGATACGAGGCGTGTTTTTTAAGTAAACCGTTTTGCCACACCGGGGCCGCGGTGCTGCTATCGACGTTCTGCGCATGCGCACTGGGTACCTACACCTGTTGTCTACGCACTGACGCCATTACAGTCTGATTCTTCCTTGTTTACGTTGTGCACTGAGTGTTTAAGATGCCTCCGGTAATCGTGAGTACCGCCGACTGTGAAGTACGGGCTGTTATGTGATTTCTCAGTGCTAAGGCCCTAAAAGCGATCGATATTCATCGTGAGATCTGTGCAGTTTACGGAGAAAACATAATGAGTGATGGAACGGTAAAAAAGTGGGTGAGAGCATTTAAAGATGGCCGCACAAATGTGCATGACGAACAACAGAGTGGGGATCCTTCGGTCGTTAATGAAAGTTTGACGCAAGAAGTGGACAATAAGGTGAGAGAAAACAGACGCTTTACGATTTCCTCCTTGCGGGATGACTTTCCTAATGTTTCTTGTAGTGTTTTGTATGGCATTGTGGCAGAGCACTTGAATTACCGAAAATTGTGCGCATGTTGGGTACCGAAAATGTTGACGGATGTGCACAAAATCAAATGTTTAGACAGTGCATCGACTTTCCTTGATTGGTACCACAACGACGGTGATGATTTCTTAAGCCAAATTGTTATGGGCGATGAAAAATGGGTGGCCTACGTCACACCAAAATCAAAGCAACAGTCCATGGAATGGCGGCATTCAGATTCACCCAGAAAAGTGAAGTTTAAGCAAACAATTTATGCCCGGAAAATCATGTACACAGATTTTTGGGACAGAAAAGGAGTATTGCTTGTGGAATTTCTGCCTCGTAATGAGACAATCAATGCAGGAGCTTACTGTAAGACATTGCACAATCTGCGCCGTTAAATGCAGAACAAAAGATGTGGCAAGTTGAACAAGGGCATCGTTTTGCTGCAAGACAATGCCCGTCCGCATGTGGCAAATCAGACCAAAGGTCTCATCACCTCTTTTCGAAGGGAATCTCTAGATCATCCTCCGTGCAGCCCCTATCTTGCGCCCAGTGACTACCATCTGTTCCTGCACTTAAAGAAACACCCGGATGGTCAGCGTCTTCGAGACGATGACGAAGTCAAAACAGTGGTGAAGCAGTGGTTAACAAGTCAGGCGGCAGACTTCTATGTGGAGGGTATTCAAAAACTGGTACAACGTTATGACAAGTGCCTCAATATTGACGGAAATTATGTGGAAATGTAGATTAAGGTACATGCTTTATTGTAAAAACAAAATTATTGAGATATCTTAGCCCGTCTTTTTTTAATTTCAAAACGGTACTTACATAAAAAACACGCCTCGTATCTCATTGTTTACCTATCTTTATTTTCCTTTTTCTGTGAGTTCGTGAATTAAAGAGTTAATTACAACGAAAGCTAAGAGTCGGAGAGATTTTGTCTTTTGACTGTGATTACCTATGGGGCGGTGTATGGCGTAATAACAACCATGACAGTCCGGCAAATGAACAAACTGGCAAAACTAATTTCAGAAATCTATAACATACACTGAGGCACTGAATAATAAACGTCCTGTCACTAAATCTTATCGTCTCCCAGTTGTGAGCTGAATAAGCAAGAAATGTAACGCAAAGAAAATTAATCATTAAATTTTTCCTTAAGAAACGTCAGTATCGATTATCAGTGTTCGACGAAAAAATATGCATAAATTGAAATTTTTACAGAAAATATAAGAGGCGATGAAGAAGCTTCCATTTGAGAGCATTGCTGCAGCGAATATGCAACATAAAGCGATACCGATGCGGCTATGTAAGCACCCGCATGTTGCCAAGGGCTAGTGTGGCATTTGTAACCTTCTGAAGTACAGTTGTGAACTAAGGCGGCGATATTATCAGATGCTTCCAAGCAGGACTAGAAAGCCGTTATTCTTTTATTGGCTGCCGAAGGAGAAACATCGGTAGACATCCACCGGAAAATGAAGACTGTGGATGGGAAAGCAAGTGTATCGAATTCCACCGTTGTGGAATGATGCGACAAAGGGTGCTGCTGCTTCATGAAAACGCACTTTCCCATACGCAAATGTCGAAAGCACAAGTTACACCAACTAAGATGTAAGACACCCGAGCAGCCGCCGTATAGTCCTGATCTCCCCCCACGCGATTATTACGCCTTCGGCGTCTTGCCCTTGCAGTATCGACGATTCCTATCGGACGAGGATGTACAGCAGGCAGTCAACTGGCTTCTTCACACAGCAAGACGCGGTGTTTTACCAAACGGGAGTCTTCAGCCTGATGCGTCGGTGAAAGCACTGCCGTACTGCTCACTGAGATTCTGCCTAAGCGGCATATCGTTTCTGGACTGTACAGCCTTCGTCTTGATCGTCCCTTAGACTTCATTTCCAAAGACTACGTGCGATTCTTGTACTGTTTCAGTAATATTATCGTTCTTAAATGATTATGAGGATGGTCTCACTATCTTTACAAGACTTTAATCTAAATAAATACAACGAGAGCGTGAAGCAGTAACCAGGGTTAGTAACCACACGTGAGAGTTGGTGGCAGATTTTTCTTCTTCCCGCTTGCATAGTATTCAGATTTGCGGTTACATGGCCGCATGAACTACGTTAACATGATGAAGATCCCAAATTAGTCTGTATTGCGAATACATAGAAAGAAGGATTCTTTATTGTATGATTATATGATAGCGGAACAAACTCTGGTAGCAGTTACTTGGGTAAAATATCTGGGAATATACGTACAGAACGATTTGAAGTGGAACGATCATATAAAATTAATTGTTGGTAAGGCGGGTACCAGGTTGAGATTCATTGGGAGAGTGCTTAGAAAATGTAGTCCATCAACAAAGGAGGTGGCTTACAAAACACTCGTTCGACCTATACTTGAGTATTGCTCATCAGTGTGGGATCCGTACCAGATCGGTTTGACGGAGGAGATAGAGAAGATCCAAAGAAGAGCGGCGCGTTTCGTCACAGGGTTATTTGGTAACCGTGATAGCGTTACGGAGATGTTTAATAAACTCAAGTGGCAGACTCTGCAAGAGAGGCGCTCTGCATCGCGGTGTAGATTGCTCGCCAGGTTTCGAGAGGGTGCGTTTCTGGATGAGGTATCGAATATATTGCTTCCCCCTACTTATACCTCCCGAGGAGATCACGAATGTAAAATTAGATTAGAGCACGCACGGAGGCTTTCAGACAGTCGTTCTTCCCGCGAACCATACGCGACTGGAACAGGAAAGGGAGGTAATGACAGTGGCACGTAAAGTGCCCTCCGCCACACACCGTTGGGTGGCTTGCGGAGTATAAATGTATATGTAGATGTAGATCTAACAAAGCATAAATGACTGGTGTCCTCCCTCCCTCCTCAGGTTAAGCCAACTTTTTTTTAGATAAGAGAGATCACGGGATCAACTACTAGACATGACAATTTTAGACCACACTTGTTTACTTTCCAGTGCCCAAGGTTCAAGGACTATACGATGTATTTTTATATTGCCTAACTGTCATAAATGGCGAGAAAATATTCCAAAAGGTCCACCACTTCACCATCCTCTTTGGACTTGTGAACTGCTTTCCGCTGCCGGGGCTGCAAATCGAACATTTCTACACATTTTTCATATTCCAAATGTTGCAGGATTGTTTGTTGCTCTCCATGCATGGGCTGCCGAGTATCAGTTATTCCATTTTTGAAATTAATATAAATGAAATAGTTGTCATGCAAGCGCTTCATGTCAGAAAATCTAACCGCATGCTACAATCCCTGCGGTAGCGTTCTCGCTTCCCACGCCCGGGTTCCCGGGTTCGATTCCCGGCGGGGTCAGGGATTTTCTCTGCCTCGTGATGGCTGGGTGTTGTGTGATGTCCTTAGGTTAGTTAGGTTTAAGTAGTTCTAACTTCTAGGGGACTGATGACCATAGATGTTTAGTCCCATAGTGCTCAGAGCCATTTGAACCATGCTACAATCCCGAGAGAGGAAGAGTTCACCGATTGCACACTTCACATGTCCAGCCTCATTTGTATGCCTCCGACCACTGTCCTTAATGTCGTGGTAACATATCTCGAAGGCCTATTCATAAAAATGATTTATTAAATATTGGAAATTATACTTTCATTTGCATATAAAGTTACATAAATAATATGTCGCTGGGTTTGGCACCAGACCCCTGAATTTCCTAGTTATTATACCTTGCAAACTTGTGTTGTAGGAACATATCAGACTGCATGGATAATACATTAGATTATTAAGCCCTGACCGACCGTTTACGTATCAGACTTCATCTCTTTTCACTCTATTTGTTTGCTTCTGCTCGTTTTTTTAAAATTTTTTATCTATGTAATGCTGTTATGCTGTACTATCTGCACGTTCATTGACATAAACAGTGAAATCTCCAGCTTTGCAGACATCACATAAACGTAGTGAAAATTTACACGTCAAGCGATTCGTTATTTCGATTTTTCTGATCCTCCCATATTTCGTAAACAGCACACTGAGACTTCACCTTAAGTACCACATTAATGAGAATCACTAAAAGTATTTGCATGCAGCAGCACAGTACAAAGCTGACGTAATTCGCACGTGTGTGCTTGCAGCATATCCTTTTCACAAGCACAGAAAACGCTGGTGTTGGTCACAGTTTCGGACCCCATGCGCGTCTCGTTACCCTCACACTTTGCGTGTTCTTGTCCTGACACCTAGAGTTTCTAAAAATTGCGCAATTGATCCCCATCACTATTGCATACACTCAACGGGTGGTCGGAATAGTGATAAAAAGAGCAAGCATACGAACCATTGGATGTATGTAAGATAGACTCTATAATACCTGTAAGCTGTAGCAGATCGGATAATGTTTTGGCGTTTCGCTTCAGCGTGTTCATACATCCTCATATCACACTTTGTCCCTTGATGATTTTGTGTTATGGTATCATAGTAGCAATGAGAAAAGTTCCAGCTACCTGAGTAACGTATTAGTAAAACAAAAGAAATTGCATTGGAGACGGGAAAGTACTACCAAATACTGCATACTTAGTCTGTATCACGTTTGATATCTGCAGCCAAATTTTCTTGAGAACAAATTACCTACGATATTTTACTGCTGCTGGATATTTTTGTACTCTGCGGCTATTATTCAATTAAAATCGTTGATGGATTACGCTGTCAGACACAAATACTTTTCAGATAAGTACCGTGATTGGTTCGGAGCTGACATGCTCACTTTCAGATGCCTATACTAGTTTTAATACAGTATTAGATTTATCAGCAGAATTCGCGCTAAGCAAATATTCTCATGCAGTGCAGAAGCGGACGAATGTAATACTATAATTAAATAAATGTCGGCATTTGAGAATGGCTATGATAGCCCGAAACCGATTACGATAATAAAATGAACTCATCCGAAAAATATTTGTGGCTGGTTGCGTTCTGCTTCAACAATTCTTAATCAAAGTAATTGTTTCAACAGGTATGATCGCGACACGAAAACGTCATTTAATCCAGTGATTCAGATGGTAAACGCTCCAATGCTCGTCAGCATTGCTACGGCAGCAAAACCAGATTCAGAGCCATTAATTTGGTCAGTAGCTGGCGAGAACTGCCTCGTACCCACTCACCTCGGCGCCGAGCGCGCGTTTAATGTTACGTCACGTCTCCACTAACCTATTCGTAATGTAATTGGAACATCCGACAAGTGTGAGCCAAATCAAGCGACCGAAGCACACAGAACTGTACCGTCTCAGGGAGGGCAGTAAATGTTTAACAACTACAAGGTGTACAACTTTGCTTCCACCGTTTTTTCCCCCAACATTTGAGGCTCTAATGAAACAAATTGATTACACATGTATCATTCAAAGTATTTTCCATCGCTGGCCACTACTTTCTCCCATCTTTCGGGCAGTGTACGAAGCCCGCGTCGAAAAAAATTGTTCATCTTTTGAAGCGTTCCACGAATCGATCCAGTTTGTGACTTCTTCATAAGATCGCAACTGCTGGTCAGCCACGACACGCGCCATTAATCTAAACAGGTGATAGCCAGAGGGAGCAATGTATGCAGAATACGGCGGGTGGGGTAGGACTTCCCGTTTTAACATTTCCAAGTTCGTTTTGACCTCTTTTGCAACGTGCGGTCGAGCGTTGTCGTGGTGTAAAATCTTTTTATCGTGTCTCTCGCTGTATTGCAGCCGTTTGTCTTCTAATGTTCTGCTCAAAGGCATTAACTGCGTTCGATATCTAACACCTGTGATTGTTTCACTTGGTTTTAACACATCATAGTACTGGATGCCGAGCTGGTCTCACCAAATGCAGATCATGATCTTGGAGCCGTGAATATTCGGTTTGGCCGTCGACGTGGAAGCACGGCCGGGATATCCACATGATTTATTGCGTTTAGGGTGATGAACTCATTTTTGTCCCCGATCACAATGAGGTGCAGAAATCCCTTCCGTTTTTGCCTCTGAAGCAACTGTTGACAAACACACAAACGCCGTTCAGCGTCTCTTGGTTTCAGCTCACTTGGGACCCAAGTTCCTTTTTTCTGAATCACGCCCATAGCCTTGAGACATTTTGAAATGGCTTGCTGGGTCACTCACACTAATCGTGCCAATTCTTCTTGAGTTTGACGCGGGCCTTCACTCAGCAATGTCTCCAATTCTATATCTTGGAAAACATTCTCTCCTCCAGCACTATGCCGGTCTGCAACGTTAAAATAACCATTCTTGAAGCTTTGAAACCACTCAGGACACCTTCTTTTACTAATAGCGTCCTTACCGTACATACTTGAGAGCATTCGATGAGACTCAGCCGCTGTTTTCTTCATATTGAAACCAAACAGTAACATCTTCCGCAAATGACGAGAACTAGGCTCGTAAACTGATATTTTCAATCAAGAAGAACTTTATGATGCCGACACAAATCGACTAATGTTTGAATGAGGTTGTGTTGACCGAGGTCCAAGCTAACTGCCTGACGTCTGCGATCTGTTTCTTTCGACCGCTACTTGCCGTTGTCGCCACCTAACGGCAAACGGCGGAAGCAAAGTTGTACACCTTGTACAAATTAAATAAGCGACGAAGATTCTTATTCAGCATAAAGCAAATCAAATTAATTTGAGGAAAAGCTAAAATCAAACGCGTCAACATTCAGAGAAGAGATGAAAACCCCACTTCAACGAAATCGTAGGACGAGACGCGAAAAAAACATCGTTTGCGCAGACATCCTCTACCTCATTTTCTACATTCATGAGCAGTAAAATCTGAATCACCGAAAGACACGGTATCCTTAAACTCCAGCTCGCAACAAAGAGATTTCACTGGAGCTGGGGAAGGAGGCTCATATCTCATTCAATGGCGCCGTAGATGTTCTCAGTGATATCGAAGTTAGGGAGCCTGAGGCGGCGGAGGAGGAGAGAATTGGTGGAGATGGCGGAGGGAGGGAGGGAGGACGACGAGGCACATAAATTCCTTCACATTCGTGGGGTGTGCCTACTAAAAACATCAGACACACGCTGGAGCTTAGAAAGTAAATCACACATGTCACCACATCCTAAAACTGTTTCGCAACAGCCGGCCGGAGTGGTCGAGTGGTTTTAGGCGCTACAGTCTGGAACCGCGCGACCGCTACGGTCGCAGATTCGAATCCTGCCTCGGGCATGTATGTGTGTTATGTCCTTAGGTTAGATAGTTTTTAGTAGTTCTAAGTTCTAGGGGACTGATGACCTCAGATGTTAAGTCCCATAGTGCTCAGAGCCATTTTTTTGTTTCCCAACAGGGGTGCCACTTTGTCACTAGGGACTACATGTTGCGGGTTTCCTTTGTAACACCCCACCCGTCACTTAGCTGGTTTTGGCGTGTGTTCACCCCAACTAGTTGACTAACAGATCAACAGAGAGTGCAAAACTGCCGCAATATCGGATAACACAAGAAAGTAATATGACCCTGTGACTCCTGACTGAACTGAAGTAGCAGTGTTGACATTAATTTATTCAGAATTGATCACTTTTAATTAAAAAGGGGTGCACATTGATGTTATACTCAGCTATTGAACACCAGATGCAAATGTTGAACATAAAATTAATTAAAAAAGTGACTTGGGATTTCAACTACTTGATTGAAAACAGATGCAATCGATTAGCACAAATTTATTGTAACTCCCGACCTTCAATCATGACATTACAAGACTCTCCTATAAGGCAGTGGTAATAAATTGCGTTTGCGTGGAGTAAAGCGCGGTACTCAAAAGTAATTCCTATCGACTGACCCAGGTGTAATGCGAAGTGCGAGAAGAATTCTACAATACACGGCCCATCAAACCCTCGTGGAAAATTTGCCGACGTGACCCAACAAATTATTCAGTGGCCAGAGCGGGCGCAATATCACCAAATACAGTGTGGCGGAGCGGCGTTGCTGTGTGGATGTCGGCCGACCTCGTGGTGCTGCAATGCTGTGCTCGTCTATTCACTTCTAGCTATCTTGCTCAGTACATAGCTGAACCAAAACTTCCTATCTCCAAGCTCAATCGTTCCCTTTGCAAAGTTCTGAACTGCAGAGGTGCTCACTCTTTCTCAGGCAAGCTAAGTCAAGAACTCTAGGCAAGCTGGGAACGGAAGACCCGTACAGAGACTTCTTGCAGTCCGCTCTTCGCCTCGGTTTCCCCTCCAGCAAAATCACTTACGCCAATTGCAGCGCAAGTCGCGTTAATTATGCGTCGCTTCCCAGCGCCGACCAATGCCTGCTCTGGGAAGTGAACAAATTCCCACAAAATTTCCCTTCCTCTCAACTTCTACTATCTCGCTCCTCCCAGGCCACCCATCAAGGTTAGCGTCAGCACGAACTCCAATTTTTCCGGAATTCTGACTCCCAGGAGAGTACTTCAAGTTCCTTGGTCCTACGTTCCCAACAGAGGCTGGCGTATTTCACGCTGTCGCTCTTCACCTGATTTACTTCCGGCTCTATGGACCATGAATTCAGCGTGAAGTTGCTATAGTCACGAACACGCATATTTTGACCTCTGTTGACCACTCCACCGTAGCTTAGCGCAGCTTTCTCGCATGTTTCACAGAAAACAGGATGACGGACATTTATCAACAGGTGTACAAGTTCTCCGTCTGTTTCCCGGTACACCAGCATGGAGTCGGGGTGAACCACCCACTCACTGTCACTCATCTTAAGGTGGCTGCAGGCTGTGCCGCATTACCGCTTTCTCAGAGTTTGAGCCGCCCTAAGCTGCCTATTGTTGCTTCCCTTCGCCATTCCCCAGCCGGCCACAGTCAACTCTAAATGCTTCCCTGGGGTAAACTAGCGCCCAGTAAATCGACTCGTTTCCACAAAGTTTTCATGTCGTGTGCATTACTTTCAAACCATCACCCGACATTAATTATTCCAATACGTCCATACTATTCCCTCTACAAGATGCATTGTGCCTTGTCAGTCATTTTTGTTCAGCCCTACTGTTCGCTCAACGTGAGTTAGGTGATCTTTAATGCCTTCATGTAAGGGGCATAGTTCTTGCCATCTTACACCTGCAAACACAGTTGTGCTGCTGTACAGATGAAGGGTTCATCATAGTGTGCCACTGAATTGACGTGGCAGATGGGATCGCACTCCGTAGTGAATTATATGGGACAGTACTATTCTTATGAGCAGAACTCCTAAACTGCACACAGATTCACTGTGAAATTCTGGCAATATTTGGTCCAAATGCAATGTGGTATCCATCCGTAGGGAAATGGTTCCAACAATTTGAGCAAGATACGCAGACGTGGCTGATGCTGATAGTAAAGTCCATACCTGGAGTCAAAAAATTTTCATCTTTTCGGCAAGCTGAGAGAACATCTTGGGGAAAGAGATTTTCCAACGACGAGGACGTTTAGACAGCGGTTCTCAAATGGCTCCATGAGCGAGGAGCGGGTTTTTATCGTCGAACAGCTGAACGATTGGTAGAGCGTTCCGATCTCTGTTTACCGAGCCTGGCGCCTATGTTGAAAAACAGTGTCATGTCTCAGTGTCACACTGTAGTGTGGATCACTATTCTATAAAAGTTACTTAGCTTGCCATAGTAAGGTGCTACTTACTTTGTTAAGTCCCTTCATAATTAGTCACTTCATTATAAACACACTTTTAAAAAGAACAGATATTTTATGTAGAGGTTCACAAAACATGTACACTACATCAATAATACGCGTAGGTAAGCCATGAGAATTAATAAGAAGTAATAGTCTGTGTAATTACAAACCGAGAAAGAGATATACATTACTCATAAACAGTGTCGATTTTGTTTCCAGATATATTACTAAAACTAGAAAACTGTGCCCGAACAGACCGTGAAGGCACAACGGCACCGACCGGCCGCCGCGTCACCCTCAGACCACAGGCATTAGTGGATGCGTTTATGGACCTCCAAACATATTGCAACAGTGTTAAAGAATTCCTGACAAATAATTACGTTCGTCTTAAAACGTAACAGTAAAAGTTGTTTGTTCATAATACTTTTCGTTACAAAGATACGTTCTTATGGTCAACTCGTTGACATCTATAGAGTAAAGGAACAACATACATAGTGCTGTTATTAAATCATTTATCGGTTATGGTATACGATTGTAAAACAGCTGGGTATATTTGGCTGTCTAAAGACATAATAACCTATCCCCCGTGAGCTGAGGTGATCCATAATGCTTGTATGTGTTCTGAAAATGGTCGAGGATCACCAAGAAAACTAAATACGCCCGTATCTTATGATTCAGATGTTGACAAAGATGCAGCAAATACTGACTTTTTTTCTACAGTGGGGCAAACTGAATCGGTCCTAACAGTTTGCACATGTTTAGCACTGTATCTCAGTTAGGTTGGCCATCAGCCATTCTGTATCATTTCTCATGTTTTACCTTTATATCACCATGTAAGTGTTAATTATTAGTCTCTCCCCTCTTTTCACTACATTTCTTAACTTACAGTGACGAAGAGCTTGTCGTATTAATTGAATGGCTAGCAATGTTGTGATGGGACATACATGAAATTGTGCATAGAAGAAATGTGCTTAATATGCTCAAAATCATGTTGATGAGTCCAGCTCTTTCCTGTAACATCGAGGTCTACATTGAATCCTAAGTTTACCTATATGAACGCGACAATGTGATACCACGTGAAATGGTTAAGCGGAAAGTAAAAACAGTAATAAAACATTTCTGAATCATACAATTTTGGGCCAGTATATGATCTTTCTGATTGACCGAAGAACTATTTGGATTATAGCTAGTTCTTAGGTATAATCGTCGTCGGTAAAACTTGAAATACTTCTTCGAACTTGGCATACATCACTTGCTGTAAGATACGGACAATGCTATATGTGGTGTCGCCGCCAGACACCACACTTGCTAGGTGGTAGCCTTTAAATCGGCCGCGGTCCATTAGTATACGTCGGACCCGCGTGTCGCCACTGTCAGTGATAGCAGACAGAGCGCCACCACACGGCAGGTCTAGAGAGACGTACTAGCAATCGCCCCAGTTGTACAGCCGACTTTGCTAGCGATGCTACACTGACGAAGACTCTCTCATTTGCCGAGAAGATAGTTAGCATAGCCTTCAGCTAAGTCAATTGCTACGACCTAGCAAGGCGCCGTATTCAATTGATATTTATTATATGAAGCATGTATCATCAAAAGCGATGTTCTACAATTATGGATTAAAGTTAAGTATTCCAGAAGCTACGTACTTTTCTTTATAGCATTCATTACGTATCCTGCGTGAGTTTAAGCGCGTGCCTTTCGGCTTCCTCTCATTGTGTCTAGGCTGTCTTGTATAGACACAACACTATACACCTGCCAAGGTTTCAACATAAAGTAGTTGAGTAATTCCTGTGAAGCAATTATATCGTGCTGACGGCCGTTATTGTGCAATGACAATATCCAGCGTGACGGAGTTACTAACAACGTCTTTTGAATAGACTGACGCTGTTGGTGTGAGGTATCACAGCATACGTCGGTACCGATAGTTTGGTGTGGAGATTAATATAGTCCTTCGGAGTTCATATGAAATTCGAATTTGTCTCAATCTGCTCTTCTCAAGTGTACACTGAGATACTCGAGTTAATTGTCCATCACAATAGTTTTTGCAAACCAGGTATTACTTCTTTGTTCCGCAACTATGAGACCTCTACCCCTTAGTGGATGCAAAACCCACATGAACAATGGTAAATTCTTTTTGGTGTTCAAATACTCCAGTGGTCTCATGCAAAGAACAGAGATAACGGCAATGTTGGCTTGTTAGGAAAAATAACAGTTGTTCCGTTTCTATTATACCTATGTTATTGCTGTCCGAATAACCTTAATGCAGTTGAGAAGACGAGATAGTTTGTGTCCATCATCATGTGAGCTACAACGCTCTCTGTAATCCGCTATTGTGTGATATTACAACTAACACATATTTGTTTGAATAATGTAGATCACAATTCCTAATCGTCTACGAAGACGTATTTGATGTAAAAGCTGTTACCAGGATAACGAAGTGGAATATAGGAAGATGTATGGAGGTCGACGCTTTGAGGGGAGGTGGTAGCTGACCCTCACCATGAACAAAAGTAAAGTACTGCGCACAGATAGACGAAGGCCCTGTAATTGATTCAATAAACGAGTGCTGAACAATTATGGAAACAGTCGCCTCAGTTAAATACCTGCGAGATTTAAAGCGGAACGAACACACAAACTTTAAGAAACACATATGCTAGACTAAAATTGACTAGAAGAACCACGAAAGAGGTAGCTAATACAACGATCGTTCGGAAGATTGATTCAAATGGCTCTGGGCAATATGGGATTTAACTTCTGTGGTCATCAGTCCCCTAGAACTTAGAACTACTTAAACCTAACTAAACTAAGGACATCACACACATCCATGCCCGAGGCAGGATTCGAACCTGCGGCAGTTGCGGTCGCGCGGTTACAGACTGTAGCGCCTAGAAACGCTCGGCCACACCGGCCGGCGTTCGGAAGATGTTGGAGTATTGGTCTGCCTCTGTCAAGCGGGAAAAGTAATTCTGTAATCCTCGAATACAGTATTGTGCTGTTTGGCACAGTTACGTCCATTAAATTTTCAGGCGAGAACGGTACCCTCCACCATGCGCCTTATGGAGACTTGTGGAATATGCATGTAAATGTAGATTTCCAGCGGGAAAAGTGAAGATCCAAAGACGAGCAGCGTATTTCGTGACAGGTTCGTTGAAAGTATGTCGGTGTGCATCAAAGTGCGGTTAAAAATCCTGGGAGCGTAAGTTTCTAGAAAAGACGAACATCGTAGTGCTGCTTCCTACATATTTCTAGCGAACAACTATGAAGGTAAAATGAGAGAGATTAGTATTCATACGGAGGCTTATTAACGGTTGTTCTTCCCGTACATCATCCGTCACTGGAACAGGAAAATGAGGGGGGGGGGGGGGGGGGGAGAGTGAGAGAGGTGAACGAAGAATCCTCCGCCACATTCCGTGAAGTGGCTTACGGAATATAGATGTAAAAGTAAATTCAATCCTATGACGTCATCGATCATGATGAGAGGAAATAAACGGATGCAGAAAAATCACCAAGAAGAAGTTGTTGACATAAACGAAAGTTGGTACGTGTGTTCCTAGAACTAAAAGATGATGTCTATGAAAATTTCTCGCCAGTCGTATAAGAGCGGCACTAGTAGCACAAATAGGTTACTTCAAAGACAGCTCTGAACCAAAAGCCTTGTAGCGTTCATTCCACTGACTTGAGACCTCTACCATTTGCGACTTCATTGGTGTCAAGCGAGAGGACACTGGAGGGCAGGGTGGAGTTCTGTTGTGTTTTCCAACAAGATAATGGTTGCCTAACATGTTCTACAGAGTCTCGACATGTTCCCTTGTCCTGCGCGATCACCATATCTGTCTCCAGTTGAGCACATCTGGGAGACCATCAGACGACAACTCCAGCGTCATCCACAAACAGCATTAACCGTCTCTGTATTAACTGAATAATTCGAAGACGCATGGAGCTCCACCCCACAAACTGACATCCAGCACCTGTACAACACAGTGCATGCATATTTGTACGCTTGCAGTCAACATTCTGGCGTTTATACCGGTTATTAATGTACCAGCATTTCATATTTGCAGTGGGTTATCTCGCTCTTCCTTCATCCTTTAATTTTGCATCGTTATCACTCAGGTATGTCACGTAGACAAAAGTATTCCTGAAATTTCATTACTATACGTTAGTTATTCTTGGATGTTACTATTTTACCCCGTCGGTGCACAATACAGGATCAATAGAGAAATAACACAACCAACCGGTTGCAAATAATTGTTTACTACATTTACATAGGTTTCGCACCTCCAAGTGTGTCTTTATCATAATGAAAGTTTAAAAGCCGCAAAGTTACATTGCGAAAAGGCAATAGTAGAAGTTTAGAGTGGATACGATGAAGTCAAAAATTAGAAATTAAAAGTGTTCCAGCCTTTGGTACATACATCTTGCGAGGGTCCGCCTCCGTAGCGTGGTGGTAGCGTTCCGCCCACCACGCAGGGAGCCGGGGTTCGATTCCCGGCAGGAGACTGGGTGTCGTGTATCCTTCATCATCATTGACTCGCACGTCGCCGATGTGGCGTCACCTAAAGAGGGCTTACAATACGGCGGCCAAGCTCATGCGAATGTGGCCATATACGTTTTATCTTGCGAGGAACAACATCAGACTGCGATTCACGGTCTATATGGTCGCTACTTGGGTCACATGTGATTTTCGTTCTGTCCGCATTATGCCGTGGTCCAAGGCATAATTATCGGCCTAAAACTTCTTCTTCCAGCGCTTGAGACATGGACGGAGGCTATAACGACTCAGAGAGCAATTACAGCCTCAAACTATCACACGAAACCGAACTGTTTATACTAATCCATAAAACTGTCGATTCATAACTGGGCTAGGAAGTACGGAGAGGACAGAGAAACTGAAATACACAAAATAAGTTCAACAGAAAAGAAGAAGGACTGAAACTGGATTTTGCCAGATCTTCCCTACTACATGCTACATGAAAAACGCCAGCGTAAGTCTGCAGACTTAGGAAACGGTCTGATGACGCCATGAATCAACTGTTGAGAAAGTGCCCATAAACAGTTCGGCTTGCTGAGGTCGTCTGAGAAATTAATTACTTTCTGAGTCGGTATATAGCCTCCGATGACGTCACCAGATTTGGTAGATGAAACATTATGGGAAGAAATATACACTCCTGGAAATTGAAATAAGAACACCTTGAATTCATTGTCCCAGGAAGGGGAAACTTTATTGACACATTCCTGGGGTCAGATACATCACATAATCACACGGACAGAACCACAGGCACATAGACACAGGCAAAAGAGCATGCACAATGTCGGCACTAGTACAGTGTATATCCACCTTTCGCAGCAATGCAGGCTGCTATTCTCCCATGGAGACGATCGTAGAGATGCTGGATGTAGTCCTGAGGAACGGCTTGCCATGCCATTTCCACCTGGCGCCTCAGTTGGACCAGCGTTCGTGCTGAACGTGCAGACCGCGTGAGACGACGCTTCATCCAGTCCCAAACATGCTCAATGGGGGACAGATCCGGAGATCTTGCTGGCCAGGTTAGTTGACTTACACATTCTAGAGCACGTTGGGTGGCACGGGATACATGCGGACGTGCATTGTCCTGTTGGAACAGCAAGTTCCCTTGCCGGTCTAGGAATGGTAGAACGATGGGTTCGATGACGGTTTGGATGTACCGTGCACTATTCAGTGTCCCCTCGACGATCAACGGTGGTGTACGGCTAGTGTAGGAGATCGCTCCCCACACCATGATGCCGGGTGTTGGCCCTGTGTGCCTCGGTCGTATGCAGTCCTGATTGTGGCGCTCACCTGCACGGCGCCAAACACGCATACGACCATCATTGGCACCAAGGCAGAAGCGACTCTCATCGCTGAAGACGACACGTCTCCATTCGTCCCTCCATTCACGCCTGTCGCGACACCACTGGAGGCGGGCTGCACGATGTTGGGGCGTGAGCGGAAGACGGCCTAACGGTGTGCGGGACCGTAGCCCAGCTTCATGGAGACGGTTGCGAATGGTCCTCGCCGATACCCCAGGAGCAACAGTGTCCCTAATTTGCTGGGAAGTGGCGGTGCGGTCCCCTACGGCACTGCGTAGGATCCTACGGTCTTGGCGTGCATCCGTGCGTCGCTGCGGTCCGGTCCCAGGTCGACGGGCACGTGCACCTTCCGCCGACCACTGGCGACAACATCGATGTACTGTGGAGACCTCACGCCCCACGTGTTGAGCAATTCGGCGGTACGTCCACCCGGCCTCCCGCATGCCCACTATACGCCCTCGCTCAAAGTCCGTCAACTGCACATACGGTTCACGTCCACGCTGTCGCGGCATGCTACCAGTGTTAAAGACTGCGATGGAGCTCCGTATGCCACGGCAAACTGGCTGACACTGATGGCGGCGGTGCACAAATGCTGCGCAGCTAGCGCCATTCGACGGCCAAGACCGCGGTTCCTGGTGTGTCCGCTGTGCCGTGCGTGTGATCATTGCTTGTACAGCCCTCTCGCAGTGTCCGGAGCAAGTATGGTGGGTCTGACACACGGGTGTCAATGTGTTCTTTTTTCCATTTCCAGGAGTGTAGCTTTGACGACGATCTAACTCTCATGAAACAAAATTCATCCATGACCGGAGTAGCTTCCGATCTCCATCTGGCCATTTTTTTGTAATTCTCCTACGACTAAACTCCTCAAACCTGTACCAGGATGGTTCCTTAAAAAATACTGTGGCGATTTCCTTACCGACTGTCACCCATCTGGCCGGCCGCGGTGGACGAGCAGTTCTAGGCGCTCAGTCCGGAGCTGCGCGACTGCTACGGTCGCGGGTTCGAATCCTGCCTCGGGATGCGTGTGATTTCCTTAGGTTAGTTAGGTTTAAGTAGTTCTAAGTTCTAGAGGACTGATGATCACAGATGTTAAGTCCCATAGTGCTCAGAGCCATTTGAACCATTTGAATCACCCATCCGACGTTTTTGCTTTAATGGCGCCTTCTTTGATAGGACGTGGAAATCTTTTTAACAGCAGTACCCAGGAAATTAGCGGTCTACTGGAACTCGTCGGAATGAGGCTTTTCCAGACAGCAGGTGGCACAGTCCCAATAAACAGTTCGCTTCTAGAATAATTCTGTACGCCCTGTGTCGCTTTTGCATCTTCTCTCAAAACAGCGCCGTCTCTTAAAGCTGAAGATACGACAGTGCCACGTACTATATCGCACAGTTTACGGTGCGGGGGAAGCAGTCCGATGCAGACTTTACTGGAACTGGTGCTTCCTTCGGCCACCACACCTACCGTCCGAGTGCCGGCCGAGGGCGGCTCTTTCCGACACTGCCCTCCCACACAAACATCAAACACACACACACACACACACACACACACACACACACACACACACACACACACTTTTTCACGTCCCTCTACGTGGCGGCGTGGGAAGCTGTAGGCGACAGTCGCATCTAAGTGTCCCACAAATTTCGCTCTGGGAAATTATAAGATAGTTCCCGATAGAGCGAGCAGCGTCGACTCGCGGGCACTTCAAACGCCGTGGCCGAGTCGCACAGGCGTGGGGGCCTGGCGGCCAAATAAAACGAGAGCGCCAGACCAGCGCTGACCGGGGACCGGTTCGGCCGACCGTGGCTTCCACGTGCGCTGCTTGCTTCGCTCACAAACGGCTCTACAACATTCCACGCGGTGCCATTTTTGTAACATCCGAATGGCGCTGTACTCGACAGACAACATTCCAAGTCGGTGTAACACTTGTAAAATCCCAGGAGGACAGCAGTTCAGAAACGATATTGAACCTGGGCAGCAGGGCACCTAGATTGTTACAGACAGCCGAATTTGTGATCTAGAGAGACGCTGTTTACGATCTAGAGACAGAGGAGAAACGGGTGAACGCGTTCATTCCGTCATCACAGGAAAAAAATGGTCAGTGTACAACATTGTCGGCAGACATCAACACACTTTCATATGAAGAATAATGTCAGTTCCGCACTGTCGTCTGATAAACAAAGTAAGAGCCTATGCAATATCAGACCAGCTGTGGATTGAAGAGTTTTTAGCAAACAGAACACAGCATGTTGTTCTCAATGGAGAGACGTCTACAGATGTTAAAGTAACGTCTGGCGTGCCACAGGGGAGTGTTATGGGACCACTGCTTTTCGCAATATACCGGGTGACCAAAAAGTCAGCATAAATTTGAAAACTGCATAAATCACGGAATAATGTAAATAGAGAGATACAAATTGACACACATGCTTGGAATGACATGGGGTTTTATTAGAACCAAAAAAATACAAAAGTTAAAAAAATGTGCGACAGATGGAGCTTCATCTGATCAGAATAGTAATAATTAGCATAACAAAGTAAGACAGAGCAAAGATGATGATCTTTACAGGGAATGTTCAATATGTCCACCATCATTCCTCAACAATAACTGTAGTCGAGGAATAATGTTGTGAACAGCACTGTAAAGGATGTCCGGAATTATGGTGACGCATTGGCGTCGGATGTTGTCTTGCAGCATCCCTAGGGATGTTGGTCGATCACGATACACTTGCGACTTCAGGTAACCCCAAAGACGATAATCGCACGGACTGAGGTCTGGGGATCTGAGAGGCCAAGCATGACGAAAGTGGCGGCTGAGCACACGATCATCACCAAACGACGCGCATCTGTCGGACATTTTGTGAACTTTGTTTTTTTTTTTTTTTGTTCTAATAAAACCCCATGTCATTCCAAGCACGAGTGTCAATTTTTACCTGTCTATCTACATTATTCCGTGGTTTATTAAGTTTTCAAATTTATTCTGACTTTTTGATCGCCCGGTATTAAAATGACCTAGTAGATAGTGTCGGAAGTTCCATGCGGCTTTTCGCGGATGATGCTGTAGTATACAGAGAAGTTGCAGCATTAGAAAATTGCAGCGAAATGCAGGAACATCTGCAGCGGATAGGCACTTGGTGTAGGGAATGGCAAATGACCCTTAACATAGACAAATGTAATGTATTGCAAATACATAGGAAGAAGGATCCTTTATTGTATGATTATACGGCAGCGGAACAAACACTGGTAGCAGTTACTTCTGTAAAATATCTGTGAGTATGCGTACGGAACGATTTGAGGTGGAATGACCATATAAAATTAATTGATGGTAAGGCGGGTGCTAGGTTGAGATTCATTGGGAGAGTCCTTAGAAAATGTGGTCTGTCAACAAAGGAGGTTGCTTGCAAAACACTCGTTCGACCTATACTTGAGTATTGCTCATCAGTGTAGGATCCGTACCAGATCGGGTTGATAGAGGAGATAGAGAAGGTCCAAAGAAGAGCGGCGCGTTTCGTTACAGGGTTATATGGTAAGCGCGGTAGCGTTACGGAGATTAACAAAATCAAGTGGCAGACTCTGCAAGAGAGGCGCTCTGCATCACTGTGTAGCTTGCTGTCCAGGTTTCGAGAGGGTGCGTTTCTGGATGAGGTATCGAATATATTGCTTCCCCCTACTTATACCTCCCGAGGAGATAACGAATGTAAAATTATAGAGATTCGAGCACGTACGGAGGCTTTCCGGCAGTCGTCCTTCCCGCGAACCATACGCGACTGGAACAGGAAAAGGAGGTAATGACAGTGGCACGTAAAGTGCCCTCCGCCACACACCGTTGGGTGGCTTGCGGAGTATAAATGTTGATGTAGATGAAATACTATGAGCGTTCGATATGTAATGAAACACATTTTCTTTTTCTCTTTCATTTTCGGTTGAAAAAATGTGGAATTAGTTGTGGGAAATCGTGAAACATTACCATTTCAGCCCGTATAGTTGCATGAAGCACCGATAGGTAGCAGCACTGCGCACAGTCTTCAATATGGCGTCTGTAAGGGAGGTGGGTTCCAAGCAGAGAGCTGTCATTGAGTTTATTTTAGCGGAAAACCAAGGCATTGTAGAAATTCGTAGGTGTCTGTCTCTACGGAGACATGGCAGTCAACGAAAGCACAGTCAGTCGTTGCGCAAGGTGTATCATCATCGCAGCAAGATCGTGCAGACTTGTCTGATCCGATCTCCGCGTGCCGGCCGGCCACACACAGCTGTGACCCCTGCAGTGCTGAAACGTGCGGACACACTCGTTCGAGGTGATCGACGGATGCAAATGAAATTCTCCTTCACTCACACCAGAGAGGAACTCACAAACGGTCACTGGACTGCTCTTTCACAATCATCCCGCAGCCCCGAAGTCGTATCTTTCGACATCCATTTGTTTGACCCAATGAAGGATGAATTCCGCGGGGAGCAGTACGTGGATGACGGGAAGGCTATTGATGTAGCAAGACGTCGACAAGGAGCGTGGTGCCGTCGGTCATAAAGGCCATCCCAAAAAGGTGGCGTAAGGCCGTCGTATTGAACGGAGATTACAATCAAAAGCTGGTTTTGTAACCAAAAGACTTGTGAAAAGTATAATGTATTTGAATCCAAACTGTTTTCAGAAAAAATCATTGTTGTTGTTGTGGTCTTCAGTCCAGAGACTGGTTTGATGCACCTCTCCATGCTACTCTATCCTGTGCAAGCTTCTTCATCTCCCAGTACCTAATGCAACCTACATCCTTCTGAATCTGTTTAGTGTATTCATCTCTTGGTCTCCCTCTACGCTGCCCTACAATTCTAAATTGGTGATACTTTGATGCCTCAGAACATGTCCTACCAACCGATCCCTTCTTCTAGTCAAGTTGTGCCACAAACTCCTCCCCAATTCTATTCAATACCTCCTCGTTAGTTATGTGGTCTACCCATCTAATCTTCAGCATCCTTCTGTAGCACTACATTTTGAAAGCTTCTATTCTCTTTTTGTCTAAACTATTTATTGTCCACGTTTCACGTCCATACATGGCTACACTCCATACAAATGCATTCAGAAAAGACTTCCTGAAACCTAAATCCATACTCGATGTTAAGAAAATTCTCTTCTTCAGAAACGCCTTCCTTGCCAAAATTTTTAGATTACCTATTAAACGCCCCTCGCATATAGTAGTCTTCGATGATTTTTGTATGACAGTGTCAAGTACGTCATACGAGTCGGCAAATGTTCAAAAGAAGGTATTCGTGGGATGTGGCTCATGGAACTGTAATAGGACCACTAATGTTCTTTATACTCATAAACATTTTATTCGGGGAAATAACATTGTTGTTTTCCGAACCGACTCGACTTGGACGAATGTAAGGAAATACAAACTACCTAGAGAATTAATTTGGTAGTCCAGTGCTATATAATACTTGCAGCCAGGAGAAAGAGTTTGTTAGTACGGGACTGCATGATTAGCCATGAATTTGTCATGTAGCACAAATATTTGCAGGTAAACTGAGAGGCTATCTCAGATGAAATAAACAAAATAAATCAGTAGTATGAAAGTCGAAAAGAAAGCTTTGATTCTTGAGCGAATTCTAGAAAAATTAAGGTCACCTGTTAAGAAACAAGCTGAAGAAGAAAATTTATAGAACAACAAGGAGGAGAAGAGGAAGAAGAAGAAGAAAAAGAAGGAAGAAAATTTCGAGTTGTGTTGTTGACTATAAAATCCCTTACTTGTTCAGATGTGAAAGTCAGAAAGGTTCTTCTTCGTATTCAAGCCACCTGGACCTCTGTCCTTTTCGATAAAAGGAAAAAGGAAGATCAACGTTTTACGTCCGGTCGACAACGTTATCATCAGAGAAGGGGCGTAAGCTCAGACAATTTAAGTACGGTGAAAGATACCGGTCGTGTCCTTTTAAAGGAACTATCCTGGCACTTGATTTAAGAGATTTATGTAAATTACGGATAACCTAGATATGGATGGGAAATGAACCCTCGTCCTTTCACATGGGAGTCGAATGTGCTGACAGCTGCGCCTCCTCCCTCGGTTTTCTTTTCGAAGAATGAGTGTGAACTTTGGTTATGATGAATGCGAATGGAATGTAGAATCTACTGTAGTTCGAGGTGTTGGCAATGAAAGGGAGGAAGAAAGAAACCTGATGCACCACATGACCTGGTCTTCCTATCAGTGTGCCTTATTTTCAGCATCCTTCTACAGTGTTGCATTGCGAACGCTTCAGGTCTGTTATTTTCCGCTGTTCCCATAGTCCATATAATGCTGTGCTCCAAACGTACGTTCTCAGAAACCCTCAACCCAAGGAGATAGTATTTAATCCACTGGTTCCTGTGGAATCAGATTTAATACATATCAGCTAGTATCATTGTTGGGTATCATATACCTAAAAACAGTCTTTTAAATGTTGAGCAACACCTCACTTCAGTATAGGGCACTTTCTTTTTCATTTTGAACAGTAAACAGCATACCGTTTTAGGACATTTTCTCTTCTCACTTGAATAAATGTGCGAAAATACATATAGCAAGAAGATAAGATACCGTTCTATACCTGTTAAAAGTGCACAGCTTCAGTTTATAGAGAGCTAGTGAGTGGTCTACTTCAGCATTTCCCTTTTTACTTTGTTTGCTCAGATCAGCTACCTCGTAATATTTAAGAATCATCTACTAGCAAGAAAGCGAACTCCATGCACGCATAAAGTGGAATGTGCATTTTCGAGCTGATCGTGTAATACGATATGAACGCCACTGCAACTTAACGTGACCACAACTCGTCATTTGATGCGATTGGTTTAAGGCCTGTGTTCGATGGTAATAGACTTCTTTTGGCCCGGCAAGCATTCTTTGCCTGTGCTACTCTGTTTTCCATGTCATCCTTGCTTTTTCACTCGTATGTTAGTTTGCTTCTAAGGTAGCAGAATTCTTTAAGTTTTCCTGCTTCCACTCATATGTAAGTTTGCTTCTAAGGCAGTAGAATTCCCCAGTTATAATACTTCCGTTTATTCTCGATTCATATGATAAACTTATTAGACAATTTACTCTGTTCAAGGGGTTCTGTAATTCTAATCTACTTTCACCGAGAATAGCAATGACATCGGCAAATCTTATTATCGACATCCATTCACTCTGAATTTTAATCGCGGCCTTCGGCCTTATTTTTATTTTCTTCATTGATTCTACGGTATATTGAAAAGTAATGAAGAAAGACTATATACTTGTCTTACAACCCTTATTATCCGAGAACTTCGTTCTCGATCCTCCATTCTTATTTTTCCATCTTGGAAACAGCTTACTCGTATTTAACTCAGAATTTCGAACATCTCGTACTATTTTACGTTGTCTAACACTTTTTCTGGGTCGGCAAATCCCATGAGCGAGTCTTAATTTATGTTAGGTCCTGCGTCTATTACAAAGTTCAATGTCAGAACTGCCTCTCTGATCCCTGTACGCCGGCCATAGTGGCCGAGCCGTTCTAGGCGCTACAGTCTGGAACCGCGCGACCACTACGGTCGCAGGTTCGAATCCTGCCTCGGGCATGGATGTGCGTGGTGTCCTTAGGTTAGTTAGGTTTAAGTGGTTCTAAGTTCTAGGTGACTGGTGACATCAGAAGTTAAGTCCCATAGTGCTCAGAGCCATTTGAACCATTTTGATTCCTTTACCTCCCCTACAGCGAGACTCAACGTAATCTGAGGAACTCCCAGAAAAGACATTCTGTATTACTCTTGTCAGCAATCGATGACATCGGTTGCTGGTGCTTCTCCCACTTTTCTGGCCTTATTGTTTTTGGCATCGTTGAGATAATATTTTTCCGAAAGCCTCCAGTCTCCAGTCGTATACATTCTACACACCAACTTGAATAATCGTTTGGTTGTCACGTACCAGAACGATTTTCGATACTCCGAAGGAATGTTATTCATTCATTCTGTCTTATTTGATCAGAACTCTTCCAAAACTCTGTTGAACTCTGACTTTGATAAAAGATCCACTGTGTCGTCCGTATCGACTCAAACTTATTCTCCTGTTACGTCATCAGGCAAGTCACTTCCCGTGCAGAGGCCTTCAGAGACCTTTTTCATCTATCAACTCCGTTCTCTACGGATAATAGGGGAATTCACATTGCACTCATAACATTGGCGCCTTAGCTTGGAATTTCTCTAAAAGATGTTTTGACGTTGCTATATGCTGAGTTAGTTCTTCCGACGATCATTTCTTTTTCGATTTCTTCACATTTTCTCTGCAGTCATTTCGCCTCGGCTGCCGTGCATCTCCTATTTATTTCACTCCCGATTGACTTACATTTTACTCTTCCTGTCTTTCCCTGAACAGTTTTGTTCTTCCTTCTTTCGTGGATCAACTGAAGTATTTCTTAAGTTACCCAAGGTTTCTTCACAGCTACCTTCCTCGTACTTATATGTGTCCGTCCAATTTTTTTGATTGTCCTTTTAGAGCAGATCATCCCTCTTCATCTCAGCAGCCTACTGTGGAATTCAGTATCGCAGTATCCACAGCCTTACGGATCTTCAAACGAATCTCATCATTCCTCAATACTTAAGCGTCACATTCCCTTCAGCACTGATTCTTCCGGACGATAAACTTCACTCTACTTTTCGTCGTTTCCAAGCTGTGTTCCGTATCTATATCTGTTCATGGGCACGTCTTACAATCCAGTGTGTGATTTCGGAATCTATAATCATGATGTAATCTAGCTAGAATCTTCCCCTGTCTCTGTGTCTTTTCCTCTTGTGAGTTTTGCACATTGTATTCGATGTTTCTAACTGAAAGCTATTGCAGAACTGGATTTGATTGCCTGCTTTCTCATCCTGCTACCAAGCCTATTTTCTCCATAATTCTGTCTTCTATACGTTTCTCTACTATCGTACTCCAGTCACTCATGATTATTAGATTATTATCACTTTTTGAATACTGACCCATCCATTCATTATCCTTACATAATTTCTCTATTTTTTACCGTCTGCTCATGAAAACGGCATATATACTTGAATTTTTATTGTTGGTGTTGATTTACTGCCGATACTAATAAGAAACCTATCACTGAACCGCTCACAGTAACTCTCTCTCTGCCCATGTGCCGTATGCCACTTGCCGCCAGCGCATCTCTCACCTTTCGGTTCGGGATGGCTAGAGGCTCAATCCGTTGCGCGGAGGGTAAACAGGCAATGACGTCTTTTGTAGAGCAGAGGACGTGTGACGCTCCGGCGGAAGGTTGTTGGCGAGAGTACTTCGATGGTTGTGCTGTGGGCCACGTTGTGGTGTCTGTGCTGGTTTTCTGTTCCTTGAAAGGAATTCTTTGACGGTTCACTTGAGAGGCTTTGAACTTGTGTTCAAATGTTAACGCGGTTTTGAGTGTTGCAAGAATCAGCGGACCAGCCAATGTGTTTGTTAGCTTGTAGCAGTTTGTTGTTCAAATTTACCAGGTGTTTTTAGGTGCTGCTCAGATCAGCTGGACAGCCGTTGAACTCGTTTCAGTTGTTGATTGAATTTTCATGTGTTTTAAGTGCTGCACAGATCAGCTGGGCAGCTGTCAGCATGGTTGATGCTGCTGCAGATTTTTCTTGTTGTATAATAAAGTGGATTTAATTGCCGCACAACACACGCCATCAGCTTTTAAGTTGATTTGTGAAGATACAGGTCGGCGGTTTTTCTCCTCATGGCAGTTGTGAATTAGAGGGAGGCATTGCCGATATTGCAAATTTTTTTTAAGGCCGTAGTAGTAGGTGTTGGACTCGACGGAGATTATACTTCAGTGAATACAAAAGCTGACCGATATTAGTGGACTGAAATCCGTTTCAGTTGGAAGCTGTGCATGATAGTAGTTTTAGATAATTTTGAAACAATTATACCCTTCAGCCTCCGATATCAGCAGTTAGTAAATGCTCTAGTGGTCCAAATGGGTTGTCGGTTCTGGCCGCTCATTTGGTCGTTGAAATAAGTGAATTTACATTATTGTAACTGCGATAATTGCCCAGTCCTCCATTCAAGAATTGCTCGTGTGACCGAGCTCGGGTTACACCTGCTCTTCATATTCTTAACTAATCCTACATTGTACCGTTTTCAGCTACTGTTGACATTACCCTATTTCAATCTGGCCAGAAACCCTTTTTTTTTTCATTTCACTTCACTGAACCTCGTACATCAAAATTAAGCCTTTTCATTTTAGTTTTTAGAATTTATACCTTCCTTACCACGTTCGATCTTCTGAAATTCTATGTCCCGACTTGTCGAATTTCATCGTTTCGTTGGTTATTCAGTATTTTTCTCATGGTTATCCGACCATTGGCAGTACCGTACCAGAGATCCGAATGTGGTACTGACCTGGAATCTTCTGTAATAGATCATCGTGACACTTTTTCAGTCACAGTCTGCATGTTCTGTGGATAATCAATTACTCCCAAAGTATCACAAGCGCAAACATTCTATTGTCACTTGGGTTTCTAAGGATAGTCATCTAACAAAATCCAGGACATTGGGGCAAACTGGTAATCTTGAATTGATAGGCTTTCAGTGCTCGAGAAAATGAAAGAGTTGGTGATATTGAAGAGTAACTGCCATTAACGTTTCGCCTACGTTAAGCCAGTTGAAGTGTTTTCCGAATAACATAAATTTCTCACTAGAAGCGAAGCATCGTAATTCGATAAATCAGGAGCCTTTGTGCCATACCGTCCACATAAAAACTGATAACAGAACGAAATTTCCAGCTCCTATTTTACCCTCTAGCCCAGTTTTATTATATTTTAGAAAAGAGAGAACGAAGTCGTGGCGGAAGGAAAGAAGACCAGAACAGAAGCTATAATGGTTCAGACTGCATTATAATGTCATTATTTTCAGTTTGAAATATCGTTTATCAGTCGCTCTCATTTGTAGAAGAAGAGGAGGAGGAGGAGATTGGCACGTAATGTCTCGTCGACAACTAAGTCGATAGAGACCGAGCACAAGTTCGGGTTAGGGAAGGATGGAGAAGGAAAGCGGCCATACCCTTTCGAATGAACCATCCCGGCATTTGCCTTAAGCGATTTAGGGAAATCACGAAAACCTAAATCAGGATTACCAGACGCGGGTTTGAACAGTTTTCCTCCCGATTGCGAATCCAGTGTGCTAACCACTAGGTCACCTCGCTCGGCCTCTTAACTTCTAGAGTACATGTCGCATTATACATCTATAATAGCTGAAAACCAAGGACAGACTGAGCCAGACGTTGGTTCAGGACGATAAGGTTTCTACGGCTCAAAAAATGCTAGGAGGCACTACATATATGTGAAGATTCTCCATATGACTGAATCTTGTTATTGGGTGACAGGTAGGACAGTGTCATATGCTTTTCTATGAAGATGGAATGTACTTGTTCAACTTTATGTATGCTGTTAGTGGATGGTAAACAGTACCGCTCAATTCCATAAAGTCGAATGGATCTTACATTCTAATCAGTGCATTCAGCGAAGCTGGCGTCATGTGAGAAAACTCACTTTACACTCTCATATACTACGACCAGTTATATCGTTCGGTTTATCCGCCATTTTCGGCTATCTTTCCTAGTATGTAATGGTGAGTATGCTTTATTCATATTTCCAAGTACAAATCTGGAGAGTAGCTGTTTATTGTTTCGTAGAAAAAAGGTCAGAACCGTTTTCTTTTAACGCACAAGGGTACGATCGCGTTAATCGACATTTAACGTGCTGCTTGGGTTGTTATGTTTTGGTTGTGCCATAGTATCTAAGGTGTTAAGGATTTGTCACAAACGAAAACAGTTATCGTGCGTCTTAACAATTGGTCGGGTACTATCATCAATTTCATGTATTCTGCGAAACTGATGTTGTTTAGCACAGTAACTCAACCATTATGATGTTTGTTGCACTAATGGCCATGCAGCCAAATTGCGTGAAAATGTAATCACATGTCAGTTCTAGTATAATGTATTTACCCGTTTATCATCTGCACTTCTTCTTGGTGTAGCAGTTTTAATGGCCAGTAGTGTATGTTGCATGTGCTTTATTTTTTATTACTAGGGCCAGGCACACCGTTTCTAATACTGGAATACTTCATTCCTGAATTCTGTAGAAACCAATCGTTTCACACTCCGTCGGGCACTTACTGTGAGCCTTCAGAAATCTTACGCACATTTCTTGTCTGGGATGAGCGCCTTAGCGACTCGCGCTTCTGTGGAGCGATGTTATCGCAGAGCTTTCTCACTTTTTTTCTCTTCCTGGACGCACGCAGCGCCTGCCGCCACCTGCTGGGAAACGTGAGACAGACGTGGGCGAAGCGCCGCTACCGGCTTTTGTTTCCAGGCTACTGGGCATCCGGCCGCTAGCCGAAGCCTGTCGGAGCTACGAATATGGGTTTCAGCTCAGGAAGAAACATGTACCTCGTGCAACACTGGTCACTGTTTCATTTACGCAGGCGTCAAGTAAACCATGCAGCGTCCACAGTGAACAAAACAAACCGTCATGGAAGGGGAAAAAATATGTATATTTTCCAAATTAGTATTCGAATCGAGCTCTGTAATAGAAAATACTAGCAACACCATTGCTCATCCACAAGCTTAGTTTTCGTGTATCAGTTGGTTTTATCAGCATTTATAAAACACGGTGTGGTTCATTTGTTTCTCTTGCTTTCATTCTTTGTCGCTGACGCGATAGTAGTGTAGCTTTGCATCGCCTGCTGCAACATAATCTGTGTCGTTTGATCTCTTATTAAGCGGTTCAGCTGTAGTCTTCCTTTCGCCTCCGTTTGCTTGGCTTACTTCTTTGGTCCAAATAATTGACAGTGGTACCTAGTGGCAGAAGTATGCAGACTGTGACTCTTGGTTAAGAATGCAAGCGCAATTGACCATTGTCCGGAAACAGCTAGTAGCAGATCTGCGCAGGATGTATACGGCCCTGGGCTGCAATTACGGGGTGGGCCATACCAAGAGAAGTTTTTTTGTTAATCAACTCGCAAAAATAGCATTTTAGAGCAGTTTTTTTAGTGAAAGACCTATAATGCAACATGTAAGGTTTATTATTATTTGTCGAAAATTCTATATTAAACAATATACGTTCATTGAACACAAATTATTACAGAAACCAAAAGAATAGAATCATTGAGATACTCGCCACGATTTATTACATCTGTTATGAACAAACGTTCCCTTGAAAGAACCGAAAACGTGCGAGTAGGAATCGTGCTCTGAGGGTTCCGTACAAAACTTAATTATGTGTATACACAATAAAGATAATTCTTTTGTGTTACTCAATGGTCTGGTGCAAGTTTTTGTATTGGACGCCACATCGATTACTTGTGTGCCCCTAACCTATCCCAGTTTTCCAATCGGGGAAAGGGGCTCTGCGGTTTAACGTGGAATCAGAACCACGTGTTATTTGTGGTAACTCTTCACATCATCGAGTGATGAAGGGCAGGTTACAATAATATCTGAAAAATCCATCGCCCGACTGACATTCGATCCCGCGACCTCTCTGTACGCATGAACGCTCTTTATCGTTAGACTAACGGGTCCAATATGCGTGGATATAGTTAATTTTGTTGAATGAATTTGCCTGTATTAAACAATGCGACATGTTCGGCCGTATCTTGTGACTACATTGACTTAGAAGCTTAATTTATTTACACTGCCATTGGACGGAAGACTTTAATATTTCACATATATTTCAACTGGATACCTCCACCCGTTCCTGAGAAAATGGGGTCTTCACATACGGCCGTATCTTTTGATTCCATCGACTTAGAAGTGTAAACTTTTTACGCCTCCAAGGAACCGTAGGCCTTAGTACGTGACATAAATTTCGACTCTATACCTCTACCCGTTCCTGACTATAAGGAGTCGTAACAGTGGAACACAGACAGACATACAGACGTACAGACGGACAACAATGTCATCCTGTAAGGGTTTCAAATTTACCACTCTGGTACGGAACCCTAAAAAGAATAAAAAGTTGACATTCATGACTTAGGAAAATCAAGTATTTCTACTGCGAAATTAACGTATTGTAACTATAACCAAGGATTTTATGCATATAGATTGAAGCGGCGAGTAAAAATTTGTACCAAGGCCAGGAATCGAACCGGCTCTCCTGTTTACGGGTAGGCGTGATAGCCACTAAGCCACCTTGGCACAACAGTTCACACCCCTGCACCGATTACCCTGGCGCGCCTCTCTCCTCGATCCAGATTCTGACTGACGCCCCAGCCTACTTACACACGAACAGCGCACATTCCACTGATCCCAAGCCACCGGCATTTACGGCTTCAGCGGTGTCAAGCGAGAGCTCACTGGAGGGCTGGGTGGAAACTGTTCTGTCTGCTGATGAAAGCTGGTTCTGCCTCGGCGTGTGTTGGTTAGAAGAAAACCAACGGATGACCTGCAACCAACTTGTGTTGTGGACATACTGGACCTACAGCTGGAATATGGTCTGGGTTGCGATTTCGTATTACAATGGGGCCTAGCGGATGATGCCTCTGCACGATTGGCGCTAAGAAAACATGATTACTCAGTGAATCGTTTATTGGGATAATTTAACAAAGAGTGATGTAATGTTGGCAGTAGTTGCCTTCTGCCCTGGTGACAGACAGACGCTGCAAGTCTTTGCGCCTGCGTCCTAGCAAGACTCTTTCCTCTTGCGTCGATACGAAGGCTTAGCTCAGTCTGGTACAGATGGATAGCGGCTGCCGGTTGAGGCAGTGTACTCGATGCTACTCCGTGCCTCTTCCTCCTCCGCGGTGTGGTGTAGGCGGCAGGCAATGAACCCACTACTGCCGGCCTGGTAAGCTCGCACTCGGATGCGCTTAGGCGTGCCGGATGGTGGTCCGCCAGGAACCCTGGTCGTTGTCTTCCGTCTCACACTCAGAGAGTACAACACCTGGCACAGCACTGTTGTTGGTAGTTCATCAGCTCTCTCCACCAGTAGAGGTTGGAGTGACACAGCACGAAGTTCGGCAATGGAGTTCAGCTCTGCGTCACTCCACGGCTGGCTGCTACTGCGCTGGTTGATGTGAGACGAGACTTATTAAAAACGACATGGTCATGGAACGAGATGTCGTGGGCACGGGCTCCATCGTCCCCACTGACCTGAACCGTTCTCCTCTACTTGGAACTGCACCTCCGGTAGTTAAAGACTCTCCCTAGTTTTGTGACGTAGGGTTTACTAGTGATGAGAGCATGTGGTCTCGTTATTCTGCTACCCTTGCTTTAATTCGCTCTTAGCAGCTAGTTAGATTGGTCTATTAGTGTTTTCCCTAGCCGTGTCTATTGCTTCTTGGGTATCCCGCCGTGCGAATGAGCGTGCGTGTTATTTTGCTTAGTCGCTGTCCTTTGCTGTTTTCCCGCTGTGTGTGCTCTGTCTCACTCAGCTACTGTAGAGTTGCAGACTGTGCGGCCGGCCGAAGTGGCCGTGCGGTTAAAGGCGCTGCAGTCTGGAACCGCAAGACCGCTACGGTCGCAGGTTCGAATCCTGCCTCGGGCATGGATGTTTGTGATGTCCTTAGGTTAGTTGGGTTTAACTAGTTCTAAATTGTAGGGGACTAATGACCTCAGCAGTTGAGTCCCATAGTGCTCAGAGCCATTTGAACCATTTTTTTGCAGACTGTGCTGCCCGTCTGTCTTGCATCACCGTGCTTCCTGGTCCGTCGCCAATCGTAGCATAACCAGCCTATCTTACATAAAAATGGTTGAACTCCGTTAAAAATTTTATAATTTGGAACACGAATTACTCGGTGCCGTAACAGTACTATAGCAGGAACACTCGCTCTGCTATCCCACTCGCCCTGACAGAAAGTTTGTATGCCAGGATGTAACCTCCCCACAAAATTTAAAAGAATGGACAATATTATTTAGGGATGCTAATGGACACTGCTCTAAGCGTAACCTGCCCACAATGAAATGTACTGACAATGGCAACAAAATGTGAAATACGCAATCTGACTCGAATGTAAATCCTTCAAAAAAAAATTAAAGTCCATTCAGTGATAAGGAAATTCAATTAAACCGAAACATCGGTCTTTGGCCCTGTGTAAAACAATCGGAGTTAAAGTCTTACCTCAGAATAAATGGATGTCACATTTCTGCTCTTGTTGTTGCGCACCGCTTGGAGGAACTGCATTGCAAATAATAATATTCTCTTTTTTTTGTGATTTTACTGAAAATTTTCTTTTAAAGAAGTGGAGTGAAATGGGAAGTGCAACGAAATCTTTAGTTCAATAAAAATTAAATTTTTGAAAAAATCCTTTTGAAATAAAAATTATTATTGGGGGACTTGTTGGACAATAATTACAATAAATAAAATTTTTCATTATCTAATGATTATATTAATTAACAGTATACCTTATTCACCATCTTGACCAGTGTTGCCGACCGCCTACATCACCCGCACTGGACTGCTATCACTGACCGACCGCTCTGCATGACGGCTACTAGCGTACTGCACGCGACGACTACTGACAGAGTACTGCTCTCAACTAGACAGAGCTACAGACTCGCAACGACTACTGACAGACTGAGAACCGCTCGCAACACTCGCGCGGTCAAGCGCATACTCTCTGGTCACAGATGCTACAATGCCTCGCCATCGCTGCTGCGTTACATACGTGTTTCATAACCCTCCACTGGGGGGGCAAAAATTTGGCAGCGATGGTGAGTCATTTGGACTTGCCAATCGCGGCAAAATTTTTTAATTAATTAATAAACTTCTACAATTTACAGAATATTTAGATGTAGTACATAAGGTAAATGTTGTGCACACGCACTAAGTACAAGATATATCAGACAAAGACAAAATGTGAGTACAAAACATAGTAACAAATCAGAAAAATGTATATACAAATTATTTGACAGAAAACAAAGTGCACAGGCACTGAAAAAATTCATTGGCATATTTAGAACAAATAAACAGACTGGCAAAAAATATTATGTTGACAAGTGACATGAGTGCACATGCACTGCAGTTGAGAACATATCAGTAATTGATGAAATGTATGTACAATTAGTAACAAATGGCATAAGTGCATTCGCACTAAAGTATTGAATCTACAGAATAGTAGAAAACATATTGAAAAATGAGAAAAGTGCACAGGCACTGAAGTTCAACAGAAAACATATTAACCTAACAGAAGTGCACATGCACTGTAGTTCAGAGCATATCATAAAAATAAAAATGTATATACAATATAAAAGACAAGAGTGTACATATACTGTACTTCAGAACAAATCAAAAAATGTCTTTAGCATTTTCGCAATAAATAAACATAATGGCAAAAAAATCATGTCCAAAGTGCACACACACTGAAAAATGTCTTTAGCATTTTCACAACAAATAAACATAATGGCAAAACATCATGTCGACCAGTGCCATAAGTGTACTCGCACTGGAGTTGAGCAAATCAAAAAAAAAAAAAAATGTATAACCTACGAACAGAAATGATTTTCATTATGTGACAAGAATTAGGATAGGAAAGGGAAGGATTGCATCATGGTTGTAGCACTTTAGATTGCACACAGCTGTTCTGAAAGTCCATATCTTTCCACAGTAGTACAACACCAAGTGACACAACTTGAAGTTCTTTTCCCATCAGAATTTATCAGCGTAGCCAACACACTGAACTGTCGTAGTAATGTTCCATGTTTTCATTTTGGCAGTACATTAGGTACACCAAACAGTGGGACCATAATAACGTCTTCATCGCTCACGGTGGTGGACAGCATGTCGTGTCAACACCACGCTCTTACAAGGCGCACCAACGTAGAATTAGTGCAAAACCAAATATAGTGCTCCATGATCACTAGGATAAACAGGACAAATGGACATTGCAATAATTCAGGGTAGTCAGCTTATGAGGTGAAGGACATCAAGTCACATAATATTGACAATTAGAGACTTAATTAGTTTGTGGCATTCATAGCCCAGTTATTGAACATGTCTGTACCAAGTATCTAGTATTACAGAAAAATGTTCATTAATTGTTTTACATGGAATCAGTAGCCTTCTTTTCCTGGTTACAAAGCATTATTAAATAATCGCATTCTTTTCAGTTACAGAGTGTAATTAAGAATCATTAACCTTCTCCTAATTACAGTTAATTAATCATTTGTCATTCCAATAATAATCATTAGCCTTTTCATAATTACAGTTAATTAATCATTTGTCGTTAATTAATCATTTGTCTAATTACAGTTAATTAATCATTTGTCGTTAATTAATCATTTGTCATTCCAATAGCAAGAATTATTAGTCTTCTCCTAATTACAAAGCATTATTAAACAGTACCATAGTTAATTAATTATGTGTCATTCCAATCTATTAAGAATCACTAGCTGGCATCATGGGTAATCGTATTACAATAAACAGTGGCGGTCCTTGGCCAGTTACAAAGTATATTTAGTATGACAGAATAATGTTCATCAGAAGTCTTAGTTGAAAAGGAGAGTCAATTATTGGCCTAGCATTAACATAATACATTGAGTGATACAAATTATTGGCACTCATTGGCCATTAACCAAAACATGAAAACTCAACATGGGAAAAAAAGGGCTAATTAATGGCATAATTAATAACAATTCTTCAAGTGACATTAATTATTGGCACTCAGTGGCCAGCAAGTATTGAATAGAATCATCATTCAGTATTATTCAGATTATTACGAAGTCATTATTAAAAATCAGTTAATTACAGTCATAGCATTAATAATCACAGGCATTATAAGTAGTCTCATTACAATAAACAGTGGCAGTTATTAACTAGTGACAAAGCATTATTTTAAATATATACTTTTTTTTGTCTCATTAAGAAGTCATTACTCAAGTGACATACGATTCAGAGCTAATCAGTATTACTCAGAATTATCATAAACTAGTGACATCATGTGGGACTGGTAATACATTTTTTTTTGTTAGCAATGCATTGCGTTGGGATCGATAATTGATTGCTGAGGCATAACACTATTTGCTTTTGACCTATTGCTGCAAATGAGGATAGGTAACGTCATTCGTCATGAGTCAGCTGTAGCAAGATTATGCAACAAGGCAGTATATGTGATCACATTTATAAATCATAAACACAAATGGGTAAAAAATAAAAATGCAAGTACTAGAACAGGTATAATAACTAACAGGTTTAGTAAGTATCATGAAAAACTTCTCCTGGAAAAAATACAAAATGGATTATTGACCTGAAAGAAGAAACGCACACTATGCTGAAAAGTAGTGAACTTCGAATTAACAGGTAGTGAAATGTGTATAAAAATGTGTTCCATAGCTGTCCTTTCCAAAACTTTCCGTCATCCTACTATGCAATGTAACACCTGCTGTCAAAGCAAACTGCAACAAATACTTAAATAACTACATAGCATAAATACATAACTTCAACATTATCCTCATCTGTAAAGAAAAAACTTCATTATCCATCACGTCATTATCCATATTATCATAACTTCAATATTATCATCACCTGTAAAGAAAAACTTCATTATTCATAACATCATATCCTTCATCATTATTCATCAGCATTGATTATCATCTGCAAAAAAATAACTTCATTACTCATTACATAACTATTCCTTATCTCTAGCATATTTCATCATTAAAACTAAGATGTGTAGTTCTCTCTGACAGCCTGCATCAATCACCTTGTATTCTGAAAGAAAAAATTAGTTAAGACTGCTATTCTACGATGAGTATAGTATATTCTTGTTAATGTCTGTTAATCCTGATCCATTTACTCTTCCTCATAAAGTTATTGCATCTTCTTTCGTTTATTCCGTAGGTGAAATTCCCATTTCTGTTGAATTTATTTCTTACACGCATCATTTCTTTCTGAAATTCATGAACAAAGATTAATGTCTTGCATTTAAATCATATACCCACTAAATAATGACTGGTTTATGGTGACACAATTAACCATACAGCATAACATGACAGAAAACGTAATATGTTAAAGACGTTGACAGTGTTCAGATGCAAAAATGTACACAGAATAATACAATGCAGCAGCAAAAAATGTAAAACAGTCACGATGTTGAGATGTCATAAGGCAAAAATATGTCAAAGTCACTGGTGTGTTATATCTTAACTATTTCACAGTGCATATAAACAAAACTGGAATACAATCGTACATAAAAAAAACAAAATGTGACGTTCGTTGTGTTCAGCTTGTATGTAGTGTAATTAATAGAGGCGAGAATTAAAGACTTTAATGGAGAGAGAATTTGATAAAATTAATACGTCATTACATAGAATTGCATAATTATTCATAAAATACGTAAGTTCGTCTGGAAAAACATGCACGGTCTGATGTGTAACGACAAGAAAAGCGACCTGCTAACCTTACCTTGCCGGGCACTTGCCAAGAAAAAATACGATAATCATCAGTAATTAGTCAGGTGAAATAATTGCATTAGTAAATGGCATCATAGTGTGTTGAATCATACAGTGGTTTCACTCAATAAACGGTTTAATGTTTGAGATATGGTGATTGCCTTTCGATTTTCTGGTTCTCAAAGTTTCGACATGTACAACATTGGGGTGAGGGATGCTGCGAATCCGATATGGACCTGCGTATAGAAGTTCAAATTTACTGCACTTACCTTTTAATTTACTGGATAAATAGTGTGTACGTATTAGTATCTTCTGTCCAACGTGAAAGTCACGGCGTGTACAAACCTGTTTTTGCTGTCTTCTCCGGCGCTCTGCGGCACGTTTGATGTTGTTCAGCGTAATGTCAATTATTTCGTGGTGTCGTAATCGACGAGATGTAGGAAATGTTATTAATTCTTTAATTTTGTTAGGTGGTTCAGCATTTTTCAGTATAACAGACGGAGATAGCATAGTGGATTCATTTGGAATGGAATTAATTACATCTTGGAATGAGAGTATGTGTGTATCCCAATCAATATGTCTTTTGTGGCAGTATATTCGGCACAACTTACCAATTTCTTTCATTAATCTTTCACAGGGGTTCGAAGAAGCGTGGTACTTGGATATATAGATCGGAGAAATGTTTCTGGCTCGTAACATGCGTGTCCATACGTTACTACGAAATTGAGATCCATTGTCAGAAATTACTTTCATTACATGCCCTACATGAAATAGAAAATGTTTTACAAATGCCTTCGAAACAGTTTTGGCAGTAGCTTTGCGTAATGGAGTGAACGTAACAAATTTTGAAGTGAGCTCAACAGCGACAAATATGTAGCAAAAACCTCTGTTAGTTCTCGGAATCGGACCAAAAATGTCTACTGCGGCCATGTGTCTTAATTTAACAGGTATAATGGGATATAAAGGAGGAATATGTGAAGTGGTGTCTGATTTAGCTTTCTGACAAATTTTACAAGACACTAAAACTCGTCGTATACGTTTCTCCATGTTGGCAAAATAACAGTTCTGTCTCAGTATAAGAAAACATTTTCGTGCTCCGTAATGTGCGTAACTTAAATGAGTGTACCAAATTAGTTTGTTAACCAGTTCGTCAGGAATGCATAATAACCAATTGTTGCTGTCAGGATGAGAGCGGCGAAACAGAATGTCATTGCGTACAGTGTAGTGGTTCCTAATCGTAACATTATTCTTATCTAGCCAAAGCTGTTCAATTTCTTTCCACACGTTGTCTTTATTTTGCTCCTTTGCTATGTCCTGTAATGACGATGAAATAAAATTTTCAAATGCAACTTGCTGAATGTACATGACACTGAAATTTGTTTTCCAGAAGTTGGTTGCTATGTCTTGCTGATTGTTGCTGAGAGAACGCGATAGTGCGTCTGCTATAACATTTTGCGTGCCGGGAATGTGAACTATTGTAAAATTAAATTCCTGTAAATACAGTTTCCATCTACTTAATCTATCGTGAGTGAATTTAGCTGAAGGCAAAAATTGTATAGCTCTATGGTCTGTGTAAACGATGGTATGTCTGCCATAAAGAAAGTGCCGAAATCTCGTAAAAGCCCATACAACACATAATGTTTCAAGTTCTGTAACGGAGTAATTTCGTTCAGCAGGTGACAAAATGCGGCTTGCAAATGCGATGTTTTTAATTACTATTGAGCCATCTTCTTCAATTTCCTGGAAAATGTGTACGCCTAAAGCCGTGTTAGAACTCTCGGTGGCAATGGAGAAATTTCTGGTAAGATCTGGATGCGATAACAGTGGAGCATTCAACAAAGCATGTTTCAAATAACATTCTCGTGAACAAAATTCTGCGTGTCAAAAGTAATGTTTGCGTTACTGTAATATGCAATCTGTGCTGTATCTGGTTAAAATCTATCGTACGTGTTATTATTTACGGGAGAATGTTGTGGCATATCCACTATATGAACTGTTCCGTTATTTCTTACTGACGTGTTACGCTATGGATGACACCTATTGTCTGTTTAATTCATCGTAATATGTTGTTGCTGATGTTGTTGCTGCTCATAAGATCGACTGTTATTAAATGTACGCTGAAAATTGTGCTCATCATTTTTTTTTTTTTTTTTTTTTTTACGTCTGTCATGATAGTAATTTCTATACGGCGCATTGCGATGCGAGTTGAAATAGTGTGTTGTCTGTACGTGGTTATTTCTTTGCTGCCATGCGTTACTATTTGTTGGAGCTGGGACTATACGTGCACGCGGCGAAACATTAAAGTTTGGTTGACCTTGTAGACTGCATTGTTGGTTAGGTATGCTAAGCGGTTGACTTTCATGCTGTTGTGGTGAAAACGTCTATTGTTACAAAAATGTGGTTTGCTATTGCTGATAAATTTTACACATACTGATGATTACGATTTTATCTGTTATTAAAATTACGACGGTAGTTGTCATTATGGGAGTGCCTACTGAAAATTGTCACATTCGGTAAAAGTTTGTCATATCCGGTTTTCATTACATGTTTCTTAATCCTACAAAGAGCAATAGTTAAAGAGCAGTTTTGATAGATATAAAGGATAGTAGAAGAGAAGGCAGCAGTGCAGAAAACTAAAGATGAAACAGCACTACTACAGCTCGGGGCCCTATGCTCGCTACGGCACATATTCATTAAAGCGTAATGAATCCCCTGAGGTCGTTTACGCACTGCAAATAAATTTTGGCTTTTGCGTTACAGGCATTTGCGGTATAAATTCAAAAACAAATAGTTGTGTCCAAGTTAATTCTAGTTTCTTCATTATAGGCAATGCTGTTGTAAATACAAAAATAAATTGTCGTAACAGGTTCAAAGCTCGCTTCTGCATTACAGGTAATAGCGGTGAAAGTACAAAAACAAATTGTCGTATACAGTGCAAATCGTGTATCTGTGTTCTGCCATTATTAAATTCCTTACATTTTCTTACAAATGCAAATTGCTCGAAATCTACGTTCTCGTCACTCAGTTTGATAACACGTTCAGATTTGTGTGTGAATCTGTTTGTCTGTGTCGTTACGGATTTCAAGTTGCATAGCTTTTCAGATTTTAAGTCGCGTGGCTTTTCGGATTTTACGTCTCGTAGTCTCTGTAAATTGCTCACATTATACACGCTGCGTGACTCTGATAAATGCTCGCAAAGTGGCGGATTCTGTGACGTATTGGTGACTGAAATAGTTTTCAACTCTGTTACTTCTTGTTGTAAACTTGACAACTTCCTACGTAACGTGTTGTTAGATGAATCGATCTCATTAATTGTCTGCTGTAAATTTTGAAATTCAGGTGTTTGGATAAATGAAACCGGTGCAGTATCGTCTGATTTATTGTCATTAGTATTTTCGATAACATCAATACGACTGGCCAATTCATCATATTTTTCAGTCAGTATTTTTGCCTGATCATCGGTTTTAGAATCGGACGCATTAATCTGTTTTTGCAACTTGCGCGTAGTTTCGCTCAGTTTTTTAACATCAGCTTTGATGACATCGCAATCCTGTGTTAGTTCTAATTGTTCGAATCTGTCTGTCACTGTTTGAATATTTACTGTGTGTGTATCTGTTTTTGATTTAAGATCAGAAATTTCATTCCGTAATTCCGCGTTCAATTGTTCTATGGTATTAATTTTGTCGGACACCGTAGTAATATTATTGTCTACATACGTCTTTGCTTTCGCGAACATTTTACGTTTGTCCTCTTGTCTTTGTGCAGTGATTGTTTCCATGACTTGTCGTTTTACTTTGTTTTGATCTTGAATAAATCTGCGGAAACGCGTATCACTGTTCTGTATGTGCTGATTAAAGCGCTCGTTAATCTGAGTGTTCTGCTGTTCGAATTTCGCGTCTATCTTTGCGTCCATTGTGCGCGAAAGTTCTACCGTCATTACTTTAAACTCGTCCCGTAATTGTGCAGCTTTTTCAGAGCATTGTTTAGCGACTCCGCTAATTTCGTCTCTGAGTGTTTCTGTTGCGGCTGTCTGCATTTCCCTTAATTCTTGCGCAACAGTCTTAATTTCTTCGCTATTTTTTTGAGAACAAGCCTCAATTTCCACGCGCAACTGTTCCTTAGTGTCATGGCACTGCGCGGCAACGTCTCTAATTTGCTCACTAAGCTGTCTGTTCTGTTCCCTAAGTTGTTTAAAATCTTCACTCTGTTGTCTGAAATTGTTGTCTGTTTTCTCACTCTGTTGTTTGATATTTACGTCATTATTGTCAAGTTTTTCATTAATTTTATTAAATTTTTTGTCCTGTTCACTAAGTTGTTTGCTCATTTGTCGCAACAAAGCCATAATTGGATTCGACTCAAGGTCAGCATTTCTATTCTCTGTGCTGTTCAATAGTGGATCTGGAATTGTTTCACTTTCTGTAACCATTTGGTCATTTTGAAATTTACAAAAACGTTTGTCAGTCAAATGTATACTATCAGTCATTGTTTCGGAATTAAATAAATCTGTCCTACTTTGTGTGATCTGTTCATTTTCATTAGACAAATTTGTCTGTACATTACTTGAGTTTTCCGAATCGGGTGTGTTAAGCTGGGCAGCGCTCATTACAATATAGCGTTCTGCGTCATCAATTGTCGTCAAATGAACAGACGAGACAATTGAGTTTGTTTGTTCATTATCAGGGTAAAAGTCATCACTAGTGGTTGGAATGCATTGATTGTCAGTGAACGCAGGATTGTCATCATTACACTGCGTGTCACAATTACTATTGGTCACGTTGTTTAAGTCGGTAATTTCGTTCATAATACCTCGCGATACACTATTCACAGTCTTTCGCGGCATTTTTACAATAGTCACAATTATTCAAAAACAAATAAGCACAAATGCAAAAGCAGCACACAAATACAATAGAGCAACGAATTGCCGTTGACCTGTAGAAAGAAAGTCACAAGTTAATAAAAGCGTTGCGCCAAATCCTAATTATATCTAAGCAAATAAGAGCAGATATCTGACTGTCGCTCAAAAGACTCTCAACGAAATACGATCCTGGACTGGGTGTCGCCAAGTGTAACCTCCCCACAAAATTTAAAAGAATGGACAATATTATTTAGGGATGCTAATGGACACTGCTCTAAGCGTAACCTGCCCACAATGAAATGTACTGACAATGGCAACAAAATGTGAAATACGCAATCTGACTCGAATGTAAATCCTTCAAAAAAAATTAAAGTCCATTCAGTGATAAGGAAATTCAATTAAACCGAAACATCGGTCTTTGGCCCTGTGTAAAACAATCGGAGTTAAAGTCTTACCTCAGAATAAATGGATGTCACATTTCTGCTCTTGTTGTTGCGCACCGCTTGGAGGAACTGCATTGCAAATAATAATATTCTCTTTTTTTTGTGATTTTACTGAAAATTTTCTTTTAAAGAAGTGGAGTGAAATGGGAAGTGCAACGAAATCTTTAGTTCAATAAAAATTAAATTTTTGAAAAAATCCTTTTGAAATAAAAATTGTTATTGGGGGACTTGTTGGACAATAATTACAATAAATAAAATTTTTCATTATCTAATGATTATATTAATTAACAGTATACCTTATTCACCATCTTGACCAGTGTTGCCGACCGCCTACATCACCCGCACTGGACTGCTATCACTGACCGACCGCTCTGCATGACGGCTACTAGCGTACTGCACGCGACGACTACTGACAGAGTACTGCTCTCAACTAGACAGAGCTACAGACTCGCAACGACTACTGACAGACTGAGAACCGCTCGCAACACTCGCGCGGTCAAGCGCATACTCTCTGGTCACAGATGCTACAATGCCTCGCCATCGCTGCTGCGTTACATACGTGTTTCAAGGTTGATGATTTGACCTATTGTGCTTCCATCTTGTTGTCTTGTTGCCTTGGCCTGCTCGATCACTAGATCTGTCTCCAACCATACAAGCGTGAGGCATCATCAGACAACAATTCCAGCATCATCCACAAACAGCATTAACCATTCCTGTATTGACCGATCAAGTGCAACAGCTATGGAACTCTATCCTACATCCTGACATCCGGCACCTGTACAACACACCGTATGCATGCATGTTTACATTCTAGCACTTAACATTCTAAGGTTACACAGTATATTAATGTACCAGCACTTCACATCTGCAATGACTTACCACGCACATACATTAACCTGTGATCTAGCAATATTAATCACTTAAATATATTACCTAGACAAATGTGATCTTACAGTGTTAATCACTTAAATATATTACCTAGACAAATGTATCTGCGAATTTCACTGCTCTAAATCCATTATTTTTGGGTGTTTCGATGTTTTTGCCGTCATTGTATGGAGGCAGATTTCAGCACGTCTCTTTATCGATGGCCACATACGTTCAAAAATAAAAGGTGTGTTCTGAATGGTTCGACAGCCAGCCACAATGCGTTCTCCGAGTCCATCGACACTATCAGCAGGGCTGGAAAACACCAAAATGTTTAAATACGTCCACGACCCGTGCGACTTTCACCGGAAATTATAGATATACATTCTGTATGCAAATAGTTCCGGGACTGATAATATTGACGTACAAGTGAGAACAAGGCAGTAACTACGTTGGCGGCTTGAACTATCCACTGTGAGCAGCAGATGTGCGTTCGACCAGTCAGTTGTGAGCAGGCAGTGTTAAATAGAAGATGTGCGACCGCAATGTGTGAACGGTGTTGTTTCACAAATACCAATGGAACACCATCTCTAAATTAAGTGCTCAGAACGTTACTCAGGATGTTTTGAAGAAGAGAAAAGTGTGTTAAAATTTGTCCTGTAGATCTCGACTGCCGAAGAAAAAAAAAAAGAAAAGAAAAAATGAAGCGCGGGCGCCTGCCACAACTTAACTGAAATGTAAAACGCGGTATCTTCTTTTCTGGATAAAATTATCACTGGGGACGAGTCTGGTGTTACTAGTACGAATCTAAAAGGAAACGAAAAAGCGCAAAAAGGGTCTTTGATGGTCCTCCAAGAGCAAAGAAGGTGCGAATGTGACCTGTGAATGGAACAACAACCCATAGCAGGACTTTTTTTGGCAGTTTCACGTAGTTGTAGGGACTTTCGGTGCGTGGTACTCAAGTTGTGGGTAAACTATGGAGAACACGTGAAGCATAAGAAGCACCACCTTTCGTCCAGTTTCTTAGATTCCAGTCTCAAAACTTTTTGGACTGACAGGGTATTGTTCGTTCAGCCGTGCAGGATTGGAAAGCCAAGTCACATAGCTTGAGTCAGGAACCGTGCTTGTTTACTGCAAGACCCATATACACACGGATAGTGCGACGACGTACGGAGCACCACAGGCTGGTTTTGATGGCGCGGAGGCAGAGAGCAGTGGTGTGCCCAACAATGCATGGACGCAAGCCTGGCAGCACGTGGTCTTGTCAACGATTTCTCGTTTTGTTTGCAGCATCATAAAGGACGCATACGTGTGTTGGTGTTACTAGTTGCACGGAAGTTGCTAGATCGTATTCGTCATCATCATACTGGCCCCACACCTGATATGATGGAGTCGCATGCCTTTTAGGTACACAATACGATCACTTCCGTTTCGTACAGCCGGTAGTTCGGGCAACACGCGTTACAGTTTCTAAGCCCAGCTGCTTTGCCCTATCCTCAAGTTCTTTGTGATGGTATCATCCAATAAGATAACTCAAGACCACATGTCGGCCTTGCTACATCCTTAAGGAGGTGGTTCCACTGTTGCCCACGTCAGCACGTTCCCTAAATCTTTCACACACCGAATTCGTTTTGTTATCATTATCAAGAGTGTTGCACTTCATCACTTGGCAGCCACTGCAGTTGATGGACTGGCATACAGTCAAAGGAGCATGGAATGAAGAACCTATATTCGTCACCAAATCTCAGTTCCTTTGCAATACAGCAGGCTTACAGCTGTTGCTGCTACCATGCTTAGCAATTTTTGCTGCCCCATCGCCAAATCACCTACATTGTTCGAGCACAATAAGCAAGTTTTCATTATTTTATAGCTTTCAAAGTCTTACAATTTTAGTAGCCGGCAGTGCACACTACTAAGAACATTGAAGGTCTATTTACTGCACTTTCTTATGGTTGTAATTACCACGATGGAGTTATGAGTAACTCACAAAAATGAGTCGAATCACATTTCAGACAGAGGTTTTTCGCAGTACAGCACAACAAGTACATGCAGTTTTGAGTTCATCAGTGCAGCAGCTGTGGTTATCACAGTGGGAAGAACTTTTGAGTCTTCACTATAAGCTTCATTGACCTGGGGAGATGAATAACCACATATGCACACACATACACACACACACAAACACACACACACACACACACACACACACACACACACACACACACACACACACACTCACACTCACGCTCACACACATCCACGCACGCACTCAAACACTGTAAGGAAAGGCATTATATTGTAAACTAACTTCGTGTAAGGCGATCACACTTGTTTATGACAGCTAATCACACTCCAGCAAGACTCAGTGTCCATGGATTTCCCATTCACACCTGGCTCTGATGAACGTTGCGCAGACGTACAGGATATGCTTCGTTGTTCCTTTGAACATGTTTTAGCAAATAAATTGCTGAATAAAAATTGAACTGTAGCGTGCTTCAAACTGAAGAACGTTAAGTGGCTTTGTCGGTGATACTTGAAGCTCCGTTGTGCTCGTAGCTTCCTGTTGCGTGAGATACAACTCAAACAATCTCCGAGTGACTCAGGAGGCAAAGTGTGGCACACTTTCCGATTCAGCCACAGCCTATTAAAAGTTGCTGAATGTTATTAAACCATGCGTGATCACATGAAAGAGGCACAACATTTGCCGTAAAGGCAAAAGAGGACCTGAAGCTTTCCATGGACGCACAAGAGGCGACTATTATGTGCTTCTTAGACTTCAGCAAAGCTTTTGACACTGTTTACGGTGACATTTCACTTGCCAAATTTTAAGCCTATATTTCCGGCAAAGTGCATTGGTTTCGATCGTACCTGACGTCTGGCCACCTACCATCTTTGATCCTGAACTGGACAAACATCAACTTCTCTCCCTTAGCAAAAAGTCTAGCAATCATAACAGATGAAAATCTAAATTCAATCGAGCACATAACTGCACTGTACAAGAAGGCAACAGAATCTCTCCGTACTCTACAAAAATACAATAAGTTCCTCCCTCATGACCTGAGAAAGGAACTTGGACAAACATTTATACTTTTAATTGTGCCTTCAACTAGTAATAAATGTCTGTGTTCTTTATATCTGTCCAGCTCATTGGTCATATTTCACCATCACCTGCACAGCTATCCTGGCTGTGTGCAGACAAGCGCAGAGATATCCATACCCTCTGTCTTCTCCATTGAGTGATCAACATACATTGTCCCTCACATCCCCCCTAGACCTTAATGTTCTTTTCTGCCCAACATGGCAGAAACACCCGTTCCTATCACAGCAAAATCCCTTCTGTCCCTCTCCATCGTTCAGCCACTTCTCGAAGTCCTTCTCAGTGGCAGTAACCCGGCTCTGTAGTAACCTTCCGCTTTATATTAGAAAACATTTCGAGCTTCAGAAGACAGATAGTGACATTTCTACTAAAGCAACAATAATGACCATTGTCCCTGTACAGTCTTGTCCCTGACAGTCTTCTCAAATTTCCTTTCCCCAAAACTCGCTATATCAGGAAACATCTATTTTGTACATCTATAAATCCTTTTTATATTTGCCACTATCATTATAGTTATTATTGTCATTATTATACTATTATTAGTGGCAGCAGAAGCAGCAGTCATACTACTACCAATATTACCTTTATTCGCTCATAGTCAGCATTTTTTGCTCACATTATGACTATAGACACTCAGATCTTTTTCGTGCTATTTTTCATATTATTACTGTTTTCCTTAGGTGACTATGATGTTAAAAATATGCTGTATATGCGAAACCATAGTCTGATGTAAGAGACGGCCTGATGCCCCTAATAGGATCAGGTTGAAGAAATAAATAAATTCATGAAATAAGTGCACTGAGTGACCAAAGATACACTGGACAAGTAGTTTACCGAGGAGGAAACATGAACACATGTATGCTGCAAAGATGGGCGAGGTATTGAAAAAATAATTTGAAAATGGGCAACACACCTTTGAAAAAGGTCAGAAAAACCGAGCATTGAAGGACTGTTCGTCGTTTAAGAAAGAAATCAACAGAAAATACAAGGAAAATAAATTGATATGGTACAGGAAAATGTAAAGATATCGAAAATCAGTTATCCGTTGGAGGGGCATATTTGAAATATTGAAAAGAAGAGATCACTTTCGTATAATGCAATACCTATGGTGGCAACTTTACCAGTAAAGTATATCACTATTACTGCGTGAACAGTACACTGAGAGCCTCTGCGAGAAGGAGAAACTACCAACTGATTATATAGAAGAAGAAATATGTATCGATTTGGAGGCTATAAGGGATCAAATTTAAAGTCAGAGTTTCTCAGAGCTTCGAAAGACGAGGCAGTTTAACAAGATAGAAGGGACAGGTCACATTTCTTCATCTTTTCTAAAATCAACGTAGGGGAAGGTGGTAGCCATACTTTAGGTGTGAAGAATTTGCGAACGTAACGACAGAACACCAGGCTTTCGGAAGATAATCTACTGTAATCTGAAGTCAGCAAGCACGAAAATACACTAGACCTATCACCCAATCATCTTGATAACTTACCCCTCCTAGTGTTTTACCAGAAGGAAGGGAAATAAAATTGAAAAACTGTTAGAAGACCATCAGGTCCATTGTAGGAAGGGTAGAAGCACCATAGGGGTAGTTATGGCAATACATAATATAGGTACTAATTAGGATAAAACAGGATGTTTTATACAGCTTCTGTCGACGCATATAAAGCGTTCGGCAATCTAAAGTAATGGAAGATGATTTATCAAACCCTCGGAAAATATGTATACACTATAGAGAAGGTGGTCAACACAGTGCCGGAACGTACAGTAAATAACGTTTTCCGAAATGGTTTCATTGGTGCAGACAATACTGTGGTGTCTTCACCTAATTGTGGCCTGGGAACAAAATATCAGTCTTAATCTCTAAACGGAGCAAAGGTGCTTAAATCTTTTTGCAATACCTGGTTGTCTAGCACTGTATATTTACTACTTGAGAGACAGTATTGTAGTCCTATGTAACGTTGTGTGGAGAGGTGCTCCGACACCTGTTCCCACGCTATACGTGTGGCAGCTGGCTTAACGTGTTCGTTAAATCATACACCAGCCTATGATTTAAGTTATGTCTGCTTCAGTACACCAATCGTAATAAAACTTTACTCAACAGTGTCAAATAGCCATGGTAGTTCACCGTTCCTGTTTTAAGTCGAAATATTTAATTATTGTAGAGCTGTATAACTCTATTTAAATTATTTTAAAATACCGCAAACTTATTTGTCAAAGTCCTTACCTCATTTAGCTAGTAAGCCTAGACATAATATGTGCTACAAACTTTCAGCAGATTAATAACTGATGAATGCATGCTAGACAGATAGCGTAGAGAGTCGGCTAACATCGTAATAGCCTACCTCCTCTGTCCTTATTCCTGCCCCAGTACCTCGCAAACTGGCTCAGTCCTGCTCCTTGTAGTGACAACCCAGTAAAATTGTACGTTTCTAGCGCAAATATTGACCGCAATAAAAAATTTAAAATGCTGTCAAAACCTAAGAGATATTCTCTTACGTAAAACGTTTAATGCATGAAGTGTTAAAGTTAGAAACTGTGCATCCGTCTCCAGGAGCGTAACTCATTGCACACAAATTACCCACAGCACTTTCAACCAATATTTGAGTATGAGAGCATTTAGCCACTTCCAACAATCTTTACACCACATAAGTTCAAACTTTATAACTTTATCGGAACATCTTCTTGGTGGCACACCCCCTCCCTCCCCCCCCCCCCCTCCGCCCCGTCCACACACACAACATAATGAAAGGAAAGGATGTATCGTTTACTACATTTTCGCAATTCATGCTCTATCACTTGAGCATCAGGAATGACGTTTTAATTTATTACTTATTTACCATAGACTCTGTTCTAAACATATTTTGCAGATATTATCGACATGTACCACTGAATCTACCTGCAAAATTGTATGATTGTACAGCTGATAGTTAAGGAGATATGACGACATATACATTACGAAACATGAAAAACTACCTGCGCTTAAAATGGATTGCAAATGCCGAGTCTTTACATAATGGATAATGACTAACAAAAATCTATTCGAACGGATAATTATGGTAATTACTTCTAGATTACAGGGGAAAACAGGTACTTAGGAAACAGTGGCACTGCTCATATAACACTCAGTTAATGTTTTCATCTAATATTTCAAAAAAGGGTTTTATGTTAGGTGACGCAGACCACAATCAGCTACATACATACTGGTAAATTCAGGGTCTATATAACACGAACAATAAAGTTACGCGCACTCTTTGAGGACGTCCTGAAAAGTGATTCCTCCGAATATTTTACGTAAAAACTCTTAAAGTTTTTTAAATAAAACCAACTTTATTAACTTTCTACATTTTTATTTTTCATGTCTACATATTTATTTCTCAACACACTCATTCAACGGACGAACGCATTTCTCTAATCATAGAGCAGTTTCTGGCATCGCCACTATAGTATGTTCGTTTTTGTTGACAGAGTCACAACCTCACTTCCTCGAAGCTGTTATTTAAGTTTTGGAAACGGAAAGAAAATGGCTGGTGTTGTTCATAGTGTAAGTTAGTTGATGGGCTCTGAGTTTGGTCCCATAAATTTCCAATTTTTCCAAATCGGCTGGGGCCAAGTCGGGAAAGTAGATCGGGTAATATAAATAACATGTAATACCCACTCAAACGATACTGAGAACAGAATCAAATATTCGGAGTCACTAGCTTTCGTACATTCGTGCGTCTTAAGTAAAGTGTAGGTGAAGTATTTTCTTTTTAATGTTCAATATCCGCCCAGATGTTCACTGGCAACCTCTTATAGAATTTTGCACCAGAATATGAAGCACTGTAAATCCTAGAGATGGAAGCATAGCCTCTATAGAACTTATTTCTGCTTCTAGTATTAGGATTGTGAGCTACTGAGCTTGTTCTGCTATCACTCCCGCCATTCACCACAATTATCATTAAGGAGTGCATTTTGTGGTGTCACCGCCAGACACCACACTTGCTAGGTGGTAGCCTTTAAATCGGCCGCGGTCCGTTAATATACGTCGGACCCGCGTGTCGCCACTATCAGTGATTGCAGACCGAGCGCCACCACACGGCAGGTCTAGAGAGACGTCCTAGCACTCGCCCCAGTTGTACAGCCGACTTTGCTAGCGATGGTTCACTGACAAATTACGCTCTCATTTGCCGAGACGATAGTTAGCATAGCTTCCAGCTACGTCATTTGCTACGACCTAGCAAGGCGCCATTATCAATTGCTATTTATCTTGTGATGCATGTACCGTCATACCGATGTTAATCAATTATGGATTAAAGTTAAGTATTCCAGAAGCTACGTACTATTTTTGCTACTATAAAGACCTTGTCCTGTTCCAGACCTCACGCCATCCTGCGTGAGCTTAAACGCGTGCCCTTCGGCCTCCCGTGCTCGTGGATTGGCTGTCTTGCCAGTCCACAAAACATTTATTGTCACGTAAGTGTAAGGTAGGTCTCTACGAAGCACGCTGGAAGATGTTCGCTAATCAACATTACACAATATTGTTATTTTCGAAAGTATGCAAAATATTCTAGTAATTTTATCTGCAGGTCAACACAGTGGAAGATATTTATGAGCGCTTACCAGGTAGAAGTGCAGTTTTCGATTGACTTCTCCATACGCAGGTGCCACCTAAATTTATTACCCATCCTAGAGCCCGAGAGCTTCCGACACAGAGACTTTTCCAGTGCATAGCCGTTAGTATTTATTTCTGGTACCTGTAAGTCATTTTTATTATGAAGATAATTGGAAAAGAGTATGATACATGATATTGTATTTTAGTATATAAGCTTATTTCGGCTTTACTGCCTTATCAGCACATATGCAAACAATATCATTTATTTATAATTTACACAGTATGTAATGTATAAAGTTCTTTTACATTTGATGTTGTACACACTTATTGACATTGTAGATGGATATAAGTCAACTTCGGGTAAATCATTATCGCTGTCTGTGGTTCTTGGTTGTAATATTATTTTCAGTAACGTTTTAAAGTTGTTCGATAATTTGCTGTTGCTCGTATAGTATAATACATTTGATACAATCTGACAGTTGTAGAAATTTAAGTTCTAGTAGTTTACCAAAAGATATTTATGTTGCTTTGGGTCTTGTATCTCTGGAACTGGTATCGCTGGTATTGATAAGTTTGTTCAAACGGTTCAAATGGCTCTGAGCACTATAGGACTGAGGTCATCAGTCTCAAAAACTTAGAACTACTTAAACCTAACTAACCTAAGGACATCATACATACCCATGCCCGAGGCGGGATTCGAACCTGCGACCGTAGCGGTCGTGCGGTTCCAGACTGTAGCGCCCAGAACCGCTCGGCGACTCCGGCCGGCGACAAGTTTGTAACCTCTGGTGATTTGGTTTTCCCTTAGCCCTATACAAAATTTCAATATATTTTTTTAAAAATTGTGTGCCTGAAGTCGGTTTGTTCGTTTGCTATATCGTAGGGGTAATCTTTTACGTGTATGTTTATTTCAAATGTCTCCAAAATATTCACGGTTGGACCTTTCGGCATTTTCGGCAGGATTTTTAGTGCGTTTTCAATATTGTCAACTTCGTGTTTTTCATTTTTGAAGTATGTAAAGAAGGTGGAGTTATTTGATTCTCTCGTGTCTTCTCTGAACCTAAGATGAAATTTCTCCCCTTCTGTCCTATATAAGATTTTGTGCTGTTATTGCAGTTGATTTTGTAGATTCCAGGATTTACGTGTTTCATGAGTATGGCTTTCCCGAACGTTGTTTTGTACTAATATTATTTGTCATTTTTATTAGTTTGGAACTGCATGACGCGATTTCTTGTGAAGTTAAGGTTTAATCTGTAGCCTATAGTAGCTGTAACCCCGTTTCAGTAATCTCCTTGCTGTGTCTGCTCCGCAAGTGGTGATGTTACCGTTTTGCCTCTGCGACAAGACCTTCAGACTATTCGTGGAAGTAGCAAACTGGTTGAGTTTCAGATACAGACGTCACGTTGACAGGTTGTTCGGGGGCTAACCTGACCAGGAAAATAGTGTCGTGAGTTACTTCTGCCTCTGAGCTGCTTGTAATTCCAGACCGAGCTTCAAGTTGATTGGCTTACACCGTTGTGACGCTAGTACACAGAGTGAGAGCGAATGGAATCCCGTGCTGACCTGGCGTTACACCCCGTACCACTCCGGGATTAGAGTTTCGCCGAATAGCAGACGTGAGCAAGCTAGCGGATGCTGCCGACGCCCTTTAACCTTAAGCGCTTAACGCATGAAGTATGTCACGTAAAGAAAATGAAAAATGTGTGAAACGTTCACGTAGGCCACAGGAGCAATTGCCTGATTGTACCGCAGCAAATTTACAGAAATTAAGTTGTAAAACCGTCTCATAATGCGTGTTAGCAAGTAACGGAAACGGCATGAATATCTGCTATCCCGCGAAACTTCAATTAAATTACCCATTCTAAATCTTTCAGGGAATTGATGCATGAGCACTCTGAAGTAATGCTAGCAGCAAAGGGCTAATAGGTTTTGGCCTATCTCCCTACTTCACTGTGAAGATGGAAAGTTATATTGTTAAATTGAATGGAGATGATATCTCAATAGACGGCCTAAGAAACATAACGTTTCTTGTAATGAATATTGAGTCTCCGTGCAAGCGGTCTGAGTACCCTAATATACTTGTTAACGCAATGACATCAGTATACGATGCTCTTGCAGTCCTGTCATCAATATGTAACAGCCAGTGTCTCTGAGCTACACTCATGTCTTAGCTATGTAGTTCTTTTCTGATATCGAACATAAAAAAGATGAAAACAATTTTGAAACTATGGAAAAGGGCCGGTAAACTGTAGCTGAAAGTAGTAACTGGGCTCCGTGTAAAGACCTCTTCACAAAGTGTGGGATTTTTAGCTAAACCGTGTGGGTACATCTACCTTTCAGTTAAGTAAAGCAATGAAAATCTAAATAATTACAGCAAAGGCAGCTCTGTGATGAGAATGGCATAATATTTACTCTCAACTTACCTTCACGAAAAAGGTATAAACTCAAATCACAAAACTGCATGTATATCAAGAAATAAAACTGTACGATAAACTGCATTAAAAGGTTAAAGAGGTTAATTAAGCACATTTAAAAAACGACCTGTTACGCAATTCAGTCTACACGGCGAGACAATATGTAGGTGACTCAGAGTAGAGGTTTGGTAAAAAAGATGTAACGAAAGTCTATGGTAACAATAGTAAAACATGCCCGTCGTTTCACACTACACTTTCGCTCTACAGTTTATTTTTTCTTTCCTGTAAGACTTTACTCAAAAGTTTTGCAAGAGATAATAAGAAACTCTTAGACCCTTTGTGAGCTTAACATCTCACTCATTATGTACGGATGTCAACTCATTTTTCAGTCAAACAAATCATAAGTTGCGGTACAGCAAATGGAAGTATAAAATCGTCGCAAAGGTCCTGGTGCCAGCTGACAATGTCTGCAGTGTTATAGTATAAACTAAAGCGTGTATCGTGATTGCTGTGTGTGTGTGTGTGTGTGTGTGTGTGTGTGTGAGACGATCGATACCGAAGAAGGAGAGAACATTGTAACTCTAGCTCTTCACAATATTAAACAACTACTCTGCAAAAGAGTATTCCAAGCGAGGGTTAAGCGGAATGAGGTTGCTCTGCTTTGAACAGACCAGCCATGTACTTGGCAGGACACAGGCTTCAGTCTCCATCCGACCATAGTGATACAGGTTTTCTGTGGTTTCTCTAAACTGTCGGGATGGTTCCTGCTATAGAGCTAGGTCCGTCCGCTTACCCTATCCTTGTCAAACTAGATGATATTTAAATATCTGTATATACGAATCAGTTTTTTTCTGAACTATAATACCATGACCAGTCAAATTTGTTGTCTAGGAATCCTGCCTACTCGGTTCGGTAGACAAACAATCAAACAACTCCTTTTTTTTTTTTTTTTTTTTTTCATCAGTCTACTGACTGGTTTGATGCGGCCCGCCACGAATTCCTTTCCTGTGCTAACCTCTTCATCTCAGAGTAGCACTTGCAACCTATGTCCTCAATTATTTGCTTGACGTATTCCAATCTCTGTCTTCTTCTACAGTTTTTGTCCTCTACAGTTCCCTCTAGTACCATGGAAGTCATTCCCTCATATCTCAGCAGATGTCCTATCATCCTGTCCCTTCTCCTTATCAGTGTTTTCCACATATTCCTTTCCTCTCCGATTCTGCGTAGAACCTCCTCATTCCTTACCTTATCAGTCCATCTAATTTTCAACATTCGTCTATAGCACCACATCTCAAATGCTTCGATTCTCTTCTGTTCCGGTTTTCCCACAGTCCATGTTTCACTACCATACAATGCTGTACTCCAGACGTACATCCTCAGAAATTTCTTCCTCAAATTAAGGCCGGTATTTGATATTAGTAGGCCTCTTGGCCAGAAATGCCTTTTTTGCCATAGCGAGTCTGCTTTTGATGTCCTCTTTGCTCCGTCATTGGTTATTTTACTGCCTACGTAGCAGAATTCCTTAACTTCATGGACTTCGTAACCATCAATTGTGATGTTAAGTTTCTCGCTGTTCTCATTTCTACTACTTCTCATTACCTTCGTGTTTCTCCGATTTACTCTCAAACCATAATGTGTACTCATTAGACTGTTCATTCCGTTCAGCAGATCATTTAATTCTTCTTCACTTTCACTCTGGATAGCAATGTCATCGGCGAATCGTACCATTGATATCCTTTCACCTTGTATTTTAATTCCACTCCTGAACCTTTCTTTTATTTCCATCATTGCTTCCTCGATGTACAGACTGAAGAGTAGGGGCGAAATTACTACAGCCCTTCTTAATACGAGCACCTCGTTCTTGATCGTCCACTCTTATTATTCCCTCATGGTTGTTGTACATATTGAATATGACCTGTCTCTCCCTATAGCTTACCCCTACTTTTTTCAGAATCTCGAACAGCTTGCACCATTTTATATTGTCGAACACTTTTTCCAGGTCGACAAATCCTATGAAAGTGTCTTGATATTTCATTAGCCTTGCATCCGTTACTAGCCGTAATTTCAGAATTGCCTCTCTCGTCCCTTTACTTTTCCTAAAGCCAAACTGATCGTCACCTAGCACATTCTCAATTTTCTTTTCCATTCTTCTTCCATTCTTGTAAGCAGCTTCGATGTATGAGCTGTTAAGCTGATTGTGCGATAATTCACGCACTTGTCAGCTCTTTCCGTCTTCGGAATTGTGTGGAGGATGCTTTTCCTAAAGCCAGATGGTACGTCGCCAGACTCATATATTCTACAGACCAACGTGAATAGTCGTTTTGTTGCCACTTCCCCCAATGATTTTAGAAATTCTGATGGAATATTATCTATCCCTTCTGCCGTATTTCACCGTACGTCCTCCAAAGCTCTTATAAATTCCGATTCTAATACTGGATCCCCTCTCTCTTCTAAATCGACTCCTGTTTCTTCTTCTATCACATCAGACAAATCTTCACCCTCACAGAGCCTTTCAATGTATTCTTTCCACCTATCTGCTCTCTCCTCTGCATTTAACAGTGGAATTCCCGTTGCACTCTTAATGTTACCACCGTTGCTTTTAATGTCACCAAAGGTTGTTTTGACTTTCCTGTATGCTGAGTCTGTCCTTCCGACAATCATATCTTTTTCGATGTATTCACATTTTTCCTGCAGCCATTTCGTCTTAGCTTCCCTGCACTTCCTACTTATTTCATTCCTCAGCGACTTGTATTTCTGTATTCCTGATTTTCCCGGAACGTGTTTGTACTTCCTCCTTTCATCAATCAACTGAAGTATTTCTTCTGTTACCCATGGTTTCTTCGCAGCTACCTTCTTTGTACCTATATTTTCCTTCCCAACTCTTGTGATGGCCCTTTTTAGAGATGTCCATTCCTCTTCAACTGTACTTCCTTATTGCTGTATCTATAGCGTTAGAGAACTTCAAACGTATCTCGTCATTCCTTAGTACTTCCGTATCCCACTTACTTGCGTATTGATTCTTCCTGACTAATGTCTTGAACTTCAGCCTACTCTTCGTCACTAGTATATTGTGATCTGAATCTATATCTGCTCCTGGGTACGCCTTACAATCTAGTATCTGATTTCGGAATCTCTGTCTGACCATGATGTAATCTAATTGAAATCTTCCGGTATCTCCCTGTCTTTTCCAAGTATACCTCCTCCTCTTGTGATTCTTGAACAGGGTATTCGCTATTACTAGCTGAAACTTGTTATAGAACTCAATTAGTCTTTCTCCTCTTTCATTCCTCGTCCCAAGCCCATATTCTCCTGTGACCTTCTCTTCTACTCCTTCCCCTACAACTGGGTTCCAGTCGCCCATGACTATTAGACTTTCGTCCCCCTTTACATACTGCATTACCCTTTCAATATCCTCATACACTTTCTCTATCTGTTCAGCTTGCGACGTTGGCATGTATACCTGAACTATCGTTGTCGGTGTTGGTCTGCTGTCGATTCTGATTAGAACAACCCGGTCACTGTTCACAGTAACACACCCTCTGCCCTACCTTCCTATTCAAAACGAATCCTACACCTGTTATACCATTTTCTGCTGCTGTTGATATTACCCGATACTCATCTGACCAGAAATCCTTGTCTTCCTTCCACTTCACTTCACTGACCCCTACTATATCTAGATTGAGCCTTTGCATTTCCCTTTTCAGATTTTCTAGTTTCCCTACCACGTTCAAACTTCTGACATTCCACGCCCCGACTCGTAGAACGTTATCCTTTCGTTGATTATTCAATCTTTTTCTCATGGTAACCTCCCACTTGGCAGTACCCTCCCGGATATCCGAATGGGGGACTATTTCGGAATCTTTGCCAATGGAGAGATCATCATGACACTTCTTCAATTACAGGCCACATGTCCTGTGGATACACGTTACGTGTCTTTAATGCAGTGGTTTCCATTGCCTTCTGCATCCTCATGTCGTTGATCATTGCTGATTCTTCCGCCTTTAGGGGCAATTTCCCACCCCTAGGACAAGAGAGTGCCCTGAACCTCTATCCGCTCCTCCGGCCTCTTTGACAAGGCCGTTGGCAGAATGAGGCTGTCTTCTTATGCCGGAAGTCTTCGGCCGCCAATGCTGATTATTTATCAAAATTTAGGCAGTGGCGGGGATCGAACCCGGGACCGAAGACGTTTTGATTATGAATCAAAGACGCTACCCCCCCCCCCCCCTTTTTTTTTAAACCTGCATTTTGTTCGCTTTAGTTCGTTGCATCTGCTCGGGGCGGACGTCGTATGACATCCATTTAAGTTCGTTGTTGATTTGTTAACTCAGTTTTTTTATTACAGAGGGCACATTACCCTCTGACCGAACACGCTGAGCTACCGTGCCGGCCCCCTAGACCACGGATACCACGTATAAATGAGTGTTACTGCAATTAATCAAATACAGTACTTAACTTTCACAATTACACAAATTTGTCGCAAGCAAAGGGCGACATACGAAATAATCAATCTTTTCTGTGACTGCTGATCGCAAACTGACAAAAGTCTGACCTGAATTGCTATCGAAGTGGCTAATCTTGAAGCTGCTATCCAAGTGGCTAATCTTGAAGCTGCTATCGAACTGGACCGCCATCAGTCGGGCGCCGCGCTTATGTCCTCCTCACATAGGGGCCGATGGTGTCGCATTGTCGTCCTGGAAGGGAGCTCGGTCAGCGTGTGATTGGCTGACTTCTTCTCACAGCCATCTTTTCCCTGTCGTTTCAAACTGTCGTGCAGGCGCTCGGCTTTACGCCGTAACAAAATTTCCTTGTAAACCTGATACGTGGATAAATCCTACTACTACTACTACTACTACTACTACTATCTTCTTTACTTCTCTTTTTACTTTCATCTACCAATATGTTTGAAATACACAAAAGATTATCGTAAAACTTCCCGTGTGCAGCTTTTATGATTCCTAAATTCTGTACATAGCCACATTCGTGTTTAAATAATTCTTTCTGTTATTTGAGTTTCCCAGTTTTTCAAAACTGTTTTTGGCTTTTAAGCTACTGTTTCCTGAATGTCAGAACTCCACTACACTTGCTCTCCATTCAATCCTACGGTGTGAGTTTCCTTTCGATTGTTCTTAAAAATAAGTTCTTTAGTTTCACTACCTTAATTCTGAAGACGTCAGTTTCCCTTCCTTGCAAACCACTCTCGATATATGGATAGCCCATGCCTTCAGCCTGCTCAAAATGGAAGCTGGCCACTTCTGGAGATGTGGAAAAAGGTGATATCACTTGTAACTAGAAATTCTGAACATCTGGACAGTATTGCCGGCAATGTTTGTACGTGCACACCGTAAACTTCAAGATATAAAAGACTGAGACTGCTTGTCAGATGTTAAACGATTTTCTTGTTTCCTAGATATCCATCCCAAAATACATTTATTACGTCCTTCCGTGCAGGTTATGTGTGCTCCTCTTCTACTTTGATGAATTTATATGAAGCCACTGCGTACAATGATATTTATGGCCCAAATAAAAAATTACGGGTCATTTTAGGCATTTGTTCACAAATGCCAGTGCTGCTGTCATTATTTGCGCTTAAGAATTCCTGGTTCTTAGAGACAAACCGCAGGTTTTTAAATATAAATTTAATACTTTTTAATGAAAACTCTTTCTTATCCCTGTAGGAATATATTTAACGAACCTAACTGTGTTACTGGAAAGAAAATATGGACAAACATAGGAAATAAAGGTCAAAATTATCCCAGGAAATATAAGTTTTCCATTCTCAATAGTTACTTAATTCAAAGACAGGAAAAGCTGTGAATTTTACCCATAATGTCACATCTCAGTCTGTTTGCTCTCTCGCTGCAAGCAAAGTGTAGTCTCCTGCTGAAGATTGCAAAGTAATGCCACAAAGACAAAAAATGCAGTCTATTTACAGCGTAGGGTTGTATGAAGCTTTGATACCTGTCATGACCACATCATGATCTGATAAACGACGAACTCGTCACAGACTGTTCCTTGAAGATAGCCCTGAGCCACAGAAAAATTTTGTCGTTGGTCAGGAGGATCGCGCGCAAGAGACACCACTCGGCAAAATTCTCGATATTTGGCTTTAACTACACGACTAAAGCCAACTACAACCTAATTTCGCTTCATAACTTACAGTTGACTTTCTAACAGAGTATATGAGGCTTTGAGCAACTGACATTCCTCTTCAGCTTCCCGTCGAATATGTACCGCCTACTGCAGTGGAGAGATGGGCGCCTTGGTTTAAAGTTAGCAGCATCTGGTCTGGACTACGAATGAGTAGATATACCTGGCACTAGAGCATGCAGCAATTCTGGCCGGCATTGACAGTGAGGGAAAGTTGTACCCAGTAAAACGAAGAGAACATCGTAGAGACAAGTTTGGTGACGTTGGGGCTTTGGAGTGGGGAAGTAAAGAAGCAGTTGGGAGTATTGCAGGTTCATAAACTATTTGATCACAGGTATCCAGACACGCTATGTAATGTGTAATTGAACACAAGATGTCATGAGAAGCGAACCCGCCAATATAAATGGAGGGAGCAGTAATGGCAAAATTGGTCGCTCAGTGGCTTCGAGTGTGGACAGGTCACTGGATGTAACTTGAGTAACATAGCTGTCAAGAACATTTCAACTCTTTTAAGCTGTCTTGGTCGACTGTTAGTGACGTGTCTGTGAAGAGGAAACGCGAAGGAACAGTCACAGCTAAGCAAGCAGACCTCATGTACTTAGTTCAAATGGCTATGAGCGCTATGAGACTTAACATCTGAGGTCATTAGTCCCCTAGAACTTAGAACTACTTAAACGTAACTAACCTAAGGACATCACACACATCCATGTCCGAGGCAGGATTCGAACCTGAGCGGTAGCAGTCGCGCGGTTCCGGAATGAAGCGCCAAGAACCGCTCGGCCACCGCGGCTGGCCCTGATGTACTGACAGAGAACTTTAGAAAGGTGGTTGTACAAAACTGCAAGGAATCAAGAAATCGGCAGAAGTCCTGCCAGCAGCCCAGACAGCACGACGATTGTGGGTAGGAAGAACGGGATACAATGGCCGAGCAGTAGTCATATATAAGCGATGTTGAAGGTCGTGTAAAGAGCCACGGTACGGACAGTGTATGACCGACAATCACGTGTAGCGCCAAAACTGAAGTGTGGAGAAGGTGGTAATAAGGTATGGGGGTGTTATTCTCGACTATGGTGTAGTTCCTTAATTACGTTTAAGAAAACTCCACATGCGAAATGATGCGAATACATTGCACTGCACTGTCTCCTTAGTACATTAGAGGAACAGTTCGGAGACGATCACTGTTTCTAGCAGCATGAAAATTCTCCCCGTCATTAAGCTGCATTTGAAAGGCAATGGTTTGCGGACAGTAGCGTTCATGAAGTGGTCTGGCCTGCCCAGAGAACCGACCTGAAAGCAACGGTATACCTATAGGATGAGACAGAACGTCGACTTCGCACCAGACCCCGAGCATCCAGTATAACTACTTTCTCTGATTTCTGCTCTTCAGCAAGAAAGGGCTACCATTCTTCCACAGACATTTAGATATATTCTTGAAATGGTCACTAGCAGACTTCTAGCCGTCATCCTCAGTGAAAGTGAAGAATAATTTCATGATCTGATGCATGCAATGAACAATCTAATTGGGTACATAATATGGACTGAGCAGAAATCGAAGAAAGACGAAAGCAATGAGAAGTAGCAGAAATGAGAACAGCGAGAAAATTAAGATCAAGACTGGTGATCACGAAGTAGATCTACATCTACATGGCTACTCTGCAATTCACATTTAAGTGCTTGGCAGAGGGTTCATCGAACCACAATCATACTATCTCTCTACCATTCCACTCCCGAACAGCGCGCGGGAAAAACGAACACCTAAACCTTTCTGTTCGAGCTTTGATTTCTCTTATTTTATTTTGATTCCTCCCTATGTAGGTTGGGCTCAACAAAACATTTTCGCATTCGGAAGAGAAAGTTGGTGACTGAAATTTCGTAAATAGATCTCGCCGCGACGAAAAACGTCTTTGCTTTAATGACTTCCATCACAACTCGCGTATCATATCTGCCACACTCTCTCCCCTATTACGTGATAATACAAAACGAGCTGCCCTTTTTTGCACCCTTTCGATGTCCTCCGTCAATCCCACCTGTTAAAGGATCCCACACCGCGCAGCAATATTCTAACAGAGGACGAACGAGTGTAGTGTAAGCTGTCTCTTTAGTGGACTTGTTGCATCTTCTAAGCGTCCTGTCAATGAAACGCAACCTTTGGCTCGCCTTCCCCACAATATTATCTATGTGGTCTTTCCAACTGAAGTTGTTCGTAATTTTAACACACAGGTACTTAGTTGAATTGACAGCCTTGAGAATTGTACTATTTATCGAGTAATCGAATTCCAACAGATTTCTTTTGGAACTCATGTGAATCACCTCACACTTTTCGTTATTTAGCGTCAACTGCCACTTGCCACACCATACAGCAATCTTTCCTAAATCGCTTTGCAACTGATACTGGTCTTCGGATGACCTTACTAGACGGTAATTTGCAGCATCATCTGCGAACAACCTAAGAGAACTGCTCAGATTGTCACCCAGGTCATTTATATAGATTAAGAACAGCAGAGGTCCTAGGACGCTTCCCTGGGGAACACCTGATATCACTTCAGTTTTACTCGATGATTTGCCGTCTGTTACTACGAACTGCGACCTTCCTGACAGGAAATCACGAATCCAGTCGCACAACTGAGACGATACCCCATAGGCCCGCAGCTTGATTAGAAGTCGCTTGTGAGGAACGGTGTCAAAAGCTTTCCGGAAATCCAGAAATACGGAATCAACCTGAGAACCCCTGTCGATAGCGGCCCATATTTCGTGCGAATAAAGAGCTAGCTGCGTTGCACAAGAACGATGTTTTCTGAAACCATGCTGATTACGTATCAATAGATCGTTCCCTTCGAGGTGATTCATAATGTTTGAATACAGTATATGCTCCAAAACCCTACTGCAAACCGACATAAATGATATAGGTATGTAGTTCGATGGATTACTCCTACCACCCTTCTTAAACACTGGTGCGACCTGCGCAATTTTCCGATCTGTAGGTACTGATCTATCGGTGAGCGAGCGGTTGTATATAATTGCTAAGTATTGAGCTATTGTATCAGCGTAATCTGAAAGGAACCTAATCGGTATACAATCTGGACCTGAAGACTTGCCCGTATCAAGCGATTTGAGTTGCTTCGCAACCCCTAAGGTATCTACTTCTAAGAAACTCATGCTAGCAGCTGTTCGTGTTTCAAATTCTGGAATATTCCATTCCTCTTCCCTGGTGAAGGAATTTCGGAAATCTGCGTTCAATAACTCCGCTTTAGCGGCACAGTCGTCGGTAACAGTACCATCGGCACTGCGCAGCGAAGGTATTGACTGCGTCTTGCCGCTTGTGTACTTTACATACGACCAGAATTTCTTCGGATTTTCTACCAAATTTCGAGGCAATGTTTCGTTGTGGAACCTATTAAAGGCATCTCGCATTGAAGTCCGCGCCAAATTTCGCGCGTCTGTAAATTTTAGCCAATCTTCGGGATTTCGCGTTCTTCTTAACTTGGCATGCTTTTTCTGTTGCCTCTGCAACATCGTTCGGACCTGATTTGTGTACCATGGGGGATCAGTCCATCTCTTACCAATTTATGAGGTATGAATCTCTCAATTGCTGTTGCTACTATATCATTGAGCCACATCTCGTCTACATGTGCATAGTCAGTTCGGAAAGAATGGAGATTGTCTCTTAGGAAGGCTTCTAGTGACACTTTATCCGCTTTTTTAAATCAAATTATTTTGCGTTTGTTTTTGGTGGATTTGGAAGAAACGGTATTGAGCCTAGCTACAACGACCCTGTGATCACTAATCCCTGTATCACTCATGATGCTCTCTATTAGCTCTGGATTGTTTGTGGCTAAGAGGTCAAGTGTGTTTTCGCAACCATTTACAATTCGCGTGGGTTCGTGGACTAACTGCTCGAAATTATTTTCGGAGAAAGCATTTAGGACAATCTCGGAAGATGTTTTCTGCCTACCACCGGTTTTAAACAAGTATTTTTGCCAACATATCGAGGGAAGGTTGAAGTCCCCGCCAACTATAACCGTATGAGTGGTTTATTTATTTGTTACGAGACTCAAAATTTCTCTGAACTGTTCAGCAACTATATCATCGGAGTCTGGGGATAGAGTAGAAGGAGCCAATTATTAACTTAGTTCGGCTGTTAAGTATAACCTCCACCCATACCAATTCGCACGGAGTATCTACTTCGACTTCACTACAAGATAAACCACTACTGACAGACACAAACACTCCACCACCAATTCTGCCTAATCTGTCTCTCCTGAACACCGTCTGAGACTTCGTAAAAATTTCTGCAGAACGTATTTCAGGCTTTAGCCAGCTTTCTGTACCTATAACGATTTCAGCTTCTGTGCTTTCTATTAGTGCTTGTAGCTCAGGGGCTTTCCCAGCACAACTACAACAATTTACAACTACAATTCCGACTGTTCCTTGATCCAAGCACGTCCTGTATTTGCCATGCACCCTTTGAGATTGCAGCCCACCCCGTACTTTCCCGAGGCCTTGTAACCTAAAAAACCGCCCAGTCCACGACACACAGCCTCCACTACCCGTGTAGCCGCCAGCTGAGTGTAGTGAACCCCCGACCTATTCAGCGGAACCCGAAACCCCACCACCCTATGGCGCAAGTCAAGGAATCTGCAGCCAACACGGTCGCAAAACCGTCTGAGCCTCTGATTCAGACCCTCCACCCGGCTCTGCATTAAAGGCCCGCAGTCGGTTCTATCAACGATGCTGCAGATGGTGAGCTCTGCCTTCATCTCGTAAGCAAGACCGGCAGCCTTCAGCAAATCAGATAGCCGCTGGAATCCAGAGAGAATTTCCTCAGATCCAAAGCGACACACGTCATTAGTGCCGACATGTGCCACCACCTGCAGCTGGCTGCACCCTGTGCTCTTCATGGCATTCGGAAGGACCCTTTCCACATCAGGAATGACTCCACCCGGAATGCACACGGAGTGCACACTGCATTTCTTCCCCTCCTTAGCCGCCATATCCCTAAGGGACCCCATCACGCGCCTAACATTGGAGGTCCCAACTACCAATAAGCCCACCCTCTGCGATTGCCCAGACCTTGAAGGCTGAGAATCATCCTCTGAAACAGGGCAGGCAGCTGCATCTGGCTCCGCCAGAGACAGTGGCTGAAACCTGTTTGTCAGACGCACCGGGGAGGCTTTCTGATCAGCCTACGGGGACGTCTTTCGTTGCCTGCCACGCCTTGGAACGACCTCCCAATCTACCACAGGCGACAGCTCAGCCCCACTGCAGGCAGCAACCGGGGCAACCACAGTGGCAGACCGATCTGGGGACAGACGGGACGAGGTTGACATCCCCGTGATACCCAAGTCCGGCTCCCCACGGTGGTGCCCATTGGCAACAGCCTCAAGCTGCGCGACCGAAGTCAGCGCCGCTTGCAGCTGTGAGCGAAGGGATGCCAACTCAGCCCTCATCCGAACACAGCAATCACAGTCCCTGTCCATTCTAATCGATGTTGAACAACAGTTACTGAAAGACGAGTCGGTGCCTAGATAACGCAAGGGAAACACGCAAAGAATGTATGAACTAACCTGTACAAATGCCTAACGACTGCGCTACAATCTGCCTGAATTTACGATTACAGTAAATAAAACTCGAAATTACACTTCCTATACGAAACTCACACGCAATTTAAGTAAGAATCTACGAAGTAAACACTAAAGCGCGATGCTACAACTCTCAAATACTATCATAAGCCCGAAATTTATGAATTAAACAATGCAAGTACCCAAAAACACGCAAAGAAATTAAGAATTAAACTATGTAACAAATAAGTAAGCTAGGGGTATACGACTTGCTGCAAGTTAAAGATTTCTGCCAGCGAAATAGCCAATGGCCTTGCCGCAGTGGTAACACCGGATCCCGTCAGATAACCGAAGTGCTGTCGGGCTGGGCTAGCACTTGGATGGGTGACCATCCGGTCTGCCGAGAGAAGTTGGTAAGTGGGGTGCACTGAGCCCTTGTGTGGCAAACTGAGGAGCTACTTGATTGGGAAGTGGCGGCTCCGTTCTCGCAAACTGACGTACGGCCGGGAGAGCATGGTGTGGACCGCAAACTCATCCATATCCACATCCAGTGATGCCTGTGGGCTGAGGATGACTTGGCGGCCGGTCGGTACCGTTGGGCATTCATGGTCTTTTCGGACGAAGTATAGTTTAGGCAGAAAAATAACCCAGACGAACGGAGCAAGGAGGACATGAAAAGCAGGCAAGAACTGGTAAAAAAAGCATTTATGGCCAAGGGTAGTCTGCTAGTATCAAACATAGGCAATAAGTCGAGGAAGAAATTTCTGACAATTTACGTGTAGAGCACAGCATTGTGTGGTAACGAAACATGGATTATGGGAAAACCGGAGTAAGAGAGAACCGACGCATATGAGATCTGGTGCTACAGAGGAATGTTGAAATACACTCCTGGAAATGGAAAAAAGAACACATTGACACCGGTGTGTCAGACCCACCATACTTGCTCCGGACACTGCGAGAGGGCTGTACAAGCAATGATCACACGCACGGCACAGCGGACACACCAGGAACCGCGGTGTTGGCCGTCGAATGGCGCTAGCTGCGCAGCATTTGTGCACCGCCGCCGTCAGTGTCAGCCAGTTTGCCGTGGCATACGGAGCTCCATCGCAGTCTTTAACACTGGTAGCATGCCGCGACAGCGTGGACGTGAACCGTATGTGCAGCTGACGGACTTTGAGCGAGGGCGTATAGTGGGCATGCGGGAGGCCGGGTGGACGTACCGCCGAATTGCTCAACACGTGGGGCGTGAGGTCTCCACAGTACATCGATGTTGTCGCCAGTGGTCGGCGGAAGGTGCACGTGCCCGTCGACCTGGGACCGAACCGCAGCGACGCACGGATGCACGCCAAGACCGTAGGATCCTACGCAGTGCCGTAGGGGACCGCACCGCCACTTCCCAGCAAATTAGGGACACTGTTGCTCCTGGGGTATCGGCGAGGACCATTCGCAACCGTCTCCATGAAGCTGGGCTACGGTCCCGCACACCGTTAGGCCGTCTTCCGCTCACGCCCCAACATCGTGCAGCCCGCCTCCAGTGGTGTCGCGACAGGCGTGACTGGAGGGACGAATGGAGGCGTGTCGTCTTCAGCGATGAGAGTCGCTTCTGCCTTGGTGCCAATGATAGTCGTATGCGTGTCTGGCGCCGTGCAGGTGAGCGCCACAATCAGGACTGCATACGACCGAGGCACACAGGGCCAATACCCGGATACCCGGCATCATGGTGTGGGGAGCGATCTCCTACACTGGCCGTACACCACTGGTGATCGTCGAGGGGACACTGAATAGTGCACGGTACATCCAAACCGTCATCGAACCCATCGTTCTACCATTCCTAGACCGGCAAGGGAACTTGCTGTTCCAACAGGACAATGCACGTCCGCATGTATCCCGTGCCACCCAACGTGCTCTAGAAGGTGTAAGTCAACTACCCTGGCCAGCAAGATCTCCGGATCTGTCCCCCATTGAGCATGTTTGGGACTGGATGAAGCGTCGTCTCACGCGGTCTGCACGTCCAGCACGAACGCTGGTCCAACTGAGGCGCCAGGTGGAAATGGCATGGCAAGCCGTTCCACAGGACTACATCCAGCATCTCTACGATCGTCTCCATGGGAGAATAGCAGCCTGCATTGCTGCGAAAGGTGGATATACACTGTACTAGTGCCGACATTGTGCATGCTCTGTTGCCTGTGTCTATGTGCCTGTGGTTCTGTCAGTGTGATCATGTGATGTATCTGACCCCAGGAATGTGTCAATAAAGTTTCCCCTTCCTGGGACAATGAATTCACGGTGTTCTTATTTCAATTTCCAGGAGTGTAGGTTACTGGCCAATAAAATTGCTAAACCACGAACATGACGCGAAATTTAACCGACACGAAGAAGACGCTGTGATATGCCAATGATTAGCTTTTCAGAGCATTCACACAAGGTTGGCGCCAGTGGTGACACGTACAACGTACTGACATCAGGAAAGTTTCCAACCGATTTCCCATACACAAACAGCAATTGACCGGCGTCGCCTGGTGAAACGTTGCTGTGATACCTCGTGTAAGGAGGAGAAATGCGTACCATCACGTTTCCGACTTTGATAAAGGTCGGATTGTACCCTATCGCGATTGCGGTTTATCGTATCTCGACATTGCTGCTCGCGTTGGTCGAAATTCAATGACTGTTAGCAGAATATGGAATCGGTGAATTCAGGAGGGTAATACGGAGCGCCGTGCTGGATCCCAACGGCCTCGTGTCACTAGCAGTCGAGATAACAGGCATCTCATCCGCATGGCTGTAACGAATCGTGCAGCGGCGTCTCGACCCCTGAGTCAACAGATGGGTACGTTTCCAAGACAATAACCATCTGCAGGGACTGCTCGACGACGTTTGCAGCAGCGTGGACTATCAGCTTGGAGACCATGGCTGCGGTTACCATTGACACTGCATCACAGACAGGAGCGCCTGCGATGGTGTACTCAACGACGAACGTTGGTGCACGAATGGCAAAACGTTATTTTTTCGGATGAATCCAGGTTCTGTTTACAGCATCATGATGGTCGCATCCGTGTTTGGCGACACCGCGGTGAACGCACATTGGAAGCGTGTATTCGTCATCGCCATTCTGGCGTATCACCCAGCGTGATGGTATGGGGTGCTATTGGTTACACGTCTCGGCCACCTCTTGTCCGCATTGACGGAACTTTGAACAGTGGACGTTACATTTCAGATGTGTCACGACCCGTGGCTCTACCCTTCATTCGATCCCTGCGAAACCCTAAATTTCAGCAGGATAATGCACGGCCGCATGTTGCAGAACCTGTACGGGTCTTTCTGGATACAGAAAATGTTCGACTGCTGCCCTGGCCAGCACATTCTCGAGATCTCTCACCAATGAAAAAGTCTGATCAATGGTGGCCGAGCAACTGGATCGTGACAATATGTCAGTCACTACTCTTGATGAACTGTGGTATCATGTTGAAGCTGCATGGGCAGCTGTACCTGTACACACCATCCAAGCTCTGTTTGACTCAATGCCCAGGCGTATGAAGGCCGTTATTACGGCCACAGGCGGTTTTTCTGGGTACTGATTTCTCTGAATCTATGCATCCAAATTGCATGAAATGTAATCACATGTTGTGGGCGGCGGGTGGAGTTAGTTTATATATATAATGTTTTGTTGTAATGTAGAAAAGATGCATTTCCCGGCCGATGCACCATATGTGGGGTGGCGGGTGGAAATTAATTGTTTATATAAAAGTTTTGTTTTTCCCGGCCGATTAGCAACATATGTGGGGCGGCAGATGGAGTAATTGGTATATAAAATGTTCCTATTATTTATTTAATGCTGTTGTTTGCCGTTCTCAACACTGGCTCTCTAACTGCAATATTGGCAACCAGAAAGTGATTAGCAAAATGTGAAGCCTGTAATTACATTTCCTAGTGCCCACTTCATCTAAGAAATACACTTATAGCTACAGCTTATAGCTCTGAGGAATTACGAGATTGTCTGGTAATCATAATCAAAAACGATTCTCTCTAAAATGGTCACTAAATTCTGAAAGTCACAGACCAAAAAGAATCCACACAATCCAACTAACAGAGCAGTTCAGAGTCTAATGCGCTGATACAACTACAACTGTTCAAATTAAATGTTTATGTGAATGCTCGCCATATTTTGATGATAATGTCCATCAAACTCCACACTAAATAATGGTAGAATATCTGTCCCGCGGCGGCACGTGAAAATACGACATACGCAAACTGAAGATAGATCATTAAAGTCATCTCAGAATTAACACTTCACTCGAAAACGATTTCATGGTTACACGTATCCCGAATAAGTTATTACGGCATCCGAGGCTGTTTATAGCAGTGATACCGATGCGACGCGACTCCCGGCACAGGTGGTGCGCTAATCAGTGTCTCGAGAGAACTGGGGCCTTTTTCTCTCGCGCAGCGTTCTTATATATAAAGCCGCGGTGCGAAGGCTAAGGGAACCCCTGATCGATCAGCTCTCCCGACTAGCTGCTGGGCTAGTAATGCACCACTTTAAGTTATCGAATAAGTCATTACTTTTTTTGCTGATGGCCGATGAAGCTCTCAATTTAAATGTGCAATCAGCACACAGGTAAGTAATCATAATAAAAGTCTGACGTGGCTAAGTCAAATATTTTGGGCGAGAGAATTAATTTAATTACACTACACGCAGTAGACGAGCTCTGAACTTGCCCTTTGGAGTTACGCTATCACTGTAGTTTTATACACTCCTGGAAATTGAAATAAGAACACCGTGAATTCATTGTCCCAGGAAGGGGAAACTTTATTGACACATTCCTGGGTTCAGATATATCACATGATCACACTGACAGAACCACAGTCACATAGACACAGGCAACAGAGCATGCACAATGTCGGCACTAGTACAGTGTATATCCACCTTTCGCAGCAATGCAGGCTGCTATTCTCCCATGGAGACGATCGTAGAGATGCTGGATGTAGTCCTGTGGAACGGCTTGCCATGCCATATCCACCTGGCGCCTCAGTTGGACCAGCGTTCGTGCTGGACGTGCAGACCGCGTGAGACGACGCTTCATCCAGTCCCAAACATGCTCAATGGGGGACAGATCCGGAGATCTTGCTGGCCAGGGTAGTTGACTTACACCTTCTAGAGCACGTTGGGTGGCACGGGATACATGCGGACGTGCATTGTCCTGTTGGAACAGCAAGTTCCCTTGCCGGTCTAGGAATGGTAGAACGATGGGTTCGATGACGGTTTGGATGTACCGTGCACTATTCAGTGTCCCCTCGACGATCACCAGTGGTGTACGGCCAGTGTAGGAGATCGCTCCCCACACCATGATGCCGGGTGTTGGCCCTGTGTGCATCGGTCGTATGCAGTCCTGATTGTGGCGCTCACCTGCACGGCGCCAAACACGCATACGACCATCATTGGCACCAAGGCAGAAGCGACTCTCATCGCTGAAGACGACACGTCTCCATTCGTCCCTCCATTCACGCCTGTCGCGACACCACTGGAGGCGGGCTGCACGATGTTGGGGCGTGAGCGGAAGACGGCCTAACGGTGTGCGGGACCGTAGCCCAGCTTCATGGAGACGGTTGCGAATGGTCCTCGCCGATACCCCAGGAGCAACAGTGTCCCTAATTTGCTGGGAACTGGCGGTGCGGTCCCCTACGGCACTGCGTAGGATCCTACGGTCTTGGCGTGCATCCGTGCGTCGCTGCGGTCCGGTCCCAGGTCGACGGGCACGTGCACCTTCCGCCGACCACTGGCGACAACATCGATGTACTGTGGAGACCTCACGCCCCACGTGGTGAGCAATTCGGCGGTACGTCCACCCGGCCTCCCGCATGCCCACTATACGCCCTCGCTCAAAGTCCGTCATCTGCACATACGGTTCACGTCCACGCTGTCGCGGCATGCTACCAGTGTTAAAGACTGCGATGGAGCTCCGTATGCCACGGCAAACTGGCTGACACTGACGGCGGCGGTGCACAAATGCTGCGCAGCTAGCGCCATTCGACGGCCAACACCGCGGTTCCTGGTGTGTCCGCTGTGCCGTGCGTGTGATCATTGCTTGTACAGCCCTCTCGCAGTGTCCGGAGCAAGTATGGTGGGTCTGACACACCGGTGTCAATGTGTTCTTTTTTCCATTTCCAGGAGTATATATATATATATATATATATATATATATATATATATATATATATATATATATATATATATATATAAAGACACGGAAATGTCATATCTTCAGGTAACAAAATAAGGAAAAAATTTATAGTACAATAGATGAAAATAGGAGGATATGCATTTCGGGCGTTACAGACTGTCTTCTCGGCCTTAAGTTGTCGGATGATCGCCTAGAAAACCGAAACCTTGTTCGAAACGAAATATTACAAAAATATTGTGAAACACCTTCTTGATGTGTGTTCTATGGGCGCTCCTACTCGTATCTTCGAAGACGGCAGCAGTGATGTTCACAGATCGGCACGCATTCTAACACAGAGGCATCGAATAACGCCTCATTGAATCATCCGATCCGATTTTAATTCCATAGAAGATTCTTTGAAGTATTTAGACGAGCTAGTAAAACGTAGAAATGAACATCTGCGACATTTGTCCATACCTCTACCGGGTCAAGTCATCAGCAAGTGGTTACTGCTGGGTACGGCAGATGTGATGAAATTTGCGAAATCTCTTCCTCGCCGAGTTGAAATCACATCAAGGCTGTAGGCGCTGTTACACGTTATTAGCGTGATATCTTCTGGTGTTGACAAACGTTTTGTCCGGTGATCTTACTTTTAAATGAGTGTCTCCGGTTTCAGAACCTTTATGATTACACAAGCTTGCTCCGACCATCCCGTGTCGAGCTTTCCATTTTTTTGACACGTTATCGACTTTCTGTTCAGGAGTCCTGCTATCATTTGCTACATTTATTGACGGGTGTATAGCAGGATCTCGATATCCAACACGCACAAAATATCTTGTTACTATCACACCGCCGTCAACAAGTGCGCTGATGAACATAGAGATGTGCCTGTTAGCCTTCTCTTTCATTTCCCCCACAGTAAATCTTACCTTTTTTGTGAATCGCTGTATTTATTTTACAATTTCCTTTGACAAATTACACTAAACATTTCCAATGTATACAACATCGAGACAAGCTATTTCGCAATCTCTTTGCCAAGTCTCAGCGAATAGCATTCGTTGGCGTCTTTCGAGTAATGTGACATCCCTGTTGGAAGGTAGTTGGTTAGCCATTGCTTGCATAGGTATTGCGAATCCACAGTTACCTGGAAACTGGTTACCATATCAAGTGTAACTTCCTTTCATTCGGTACTATCTTCAGTGTATCATTGTTAACTGTTCATGGAATGCAAGATTACTTTTTCTGCTGGTTATTCTGGATTACATATCCGATTACGTTTTCTTTGTTTCTAAGGAGTACTTTAATTGAGACTGCTTATTTTGAAGATCGGGGTCCACTTTATCACTGGCGATGAGACTAGTCGATATTTCATTATACACACATGCAACTTCCAACCATCTGCGTCTTGTTAGTCGATAATGCGGCTTTTATTTACATACTTCTTCCACTTGCTTCCCGTGGTTGTAGTGCTGATACAAAGTTCTCAGATAGTCTGCGTAACCATTTACGCTGGCCACTGATGCGGTATATGTAGGGATCGCCGGCCAGTGTGGCCACGCGGTTAAAGGCGCTTCAGTCTGGAACCGCGCGACCGCTACGGTCGCAGGTTCGAATCCTGCCTCGGGCGTGGATGTGTGTGATGTCCTTAGGTTAGTTAGGTTTAAGTAGTTCTAAGTTCTAGGGAACTGATGACCTCAGATGTTAAGTCCCATGGTGCTCAGAGCCCTTTTGTAGGGATCGTGTCAAACCCTTCAACATAAAATACAGCATTAAGATGGCGCATTGAAGGGCCGAAACTACTTGCAAGAAAAAAAAAAAAAATAAATAAATAAAATCATAAGGACGATTCATATTCTCACAACAGTAAACGGCCGTCGTCCGCAAGACCTCCTGCCAAAAGGATGGACATGCGAAAAAAAAAAGAATAGCTCTCTCTGTGCGAGATTCATGCTCTGGTGCGCGAACCGAGCTCCGTCCGAGATTCGCACTCAGTTAGCTGTGTACCCACTGAAACTCTGTCTGCATCGGAAACTGTTCAGTGTTCAGTGTTGAATCCGAAACTTTTCCTTTTAATTATTCCGCATGAGGGTTCCTATTCTGAGGTTGGAGCAACAGTCTTAGCGTGTCTCTAACTAGAGTCCCAGTTGCTTTCGTATAACGTAGCACAATAGTGCTTCAGCGATGTTATACTGTGCCTTCCGTCTGACCTACGAGGGTGAGTCAAATGAAAACCTTAAATTTGTAATAACAGATCGACATTTCTCGCCGTTATCCTGTAAGTTGGTAAGCGTGCTACAAACAGCGTGCAGAATGGCCTGTAGGTGGCAGCATAGTGCAGATGCCTACATACCGTCGCAGTATCAGTATAAAGATGGCCGCCCCACTTGCGACTTGCACCAGGGAAGAACAGCGTTCTGTTACTCGGTTTTTGCGTAGTGAAGGTGTGAAACCTATTGAAATTCATCGGCTAATGAAGGTTCAGTACTGTGATATATGTTTGTCACAGCAGCAAGTCTACGAATGGAGTGGGAAGTTCTCAAATGGTGTGACTTCAGTGGAAGCTGGTCCTCGTCCATGGCAGGCACAACAAGTTGTGACTCCACAGAACATTGCAGCAGTTGAAGCCATAGTGAAGGAAAACCGCCGAGTGACACTGAATGACATTGCATCATGTTTACAGATTAGTCATGGGTCAGCACACCACATTGTGCATGATGTGCTCCAGTTTTACGAAGTGTCTGCAACATTGGTGCCACGGCAGCTGACTCCTGAAATGAGAGAACGACGTGTTGACACTTGTGAAGAACTTCTTCGGTGCTTTGAACGAGAAGTGATGGCTTCCTTGCAAGAATCGTTACTGGGGACGAAACCTGGGTTCACTTCCACCAACCGGAAACGAAGAGAGCGAGCAAGGCATGGCGTCATTCCTAGTCACCAAAACCAGAGAAGTTTCGAACAGAACCATCAGCAGGGAAGGTTATGCTGACTCTCTTTTGGGACGAAAAAGGCCTCATTTTGGAGCATTATATGCCTAGAAGGACCACTGTCACCAGTGCATTATACACAGATCTCCTAAAAAATCATCTGCGGCCTGCAATCAAATGAAAGCGACGTGGATTGCTGTCAGCAGGTGTCCCTTGGCAACATGGCAATCCAAGGCCCCACGCTGCCCGTACAACAGTTGCAACAATCACAGACCTGCATTTTGAGTGTCTTCCTCATCCACCATACTCACCAGACCTTTCCCCAAGTGATTTTCAGACGTTTGGACCACTCAAAGACGCAATGGAAGGAAAGAAGTTCCATTCTGATGAAGAGGTACGCCACACAGTGCATGAGTGGTTGCGCGGACTACCAAAAGAATTTTTTTTCTAAAGGGATATATGCACTTTGTAAGCGCTGGACGACTTGCATTGAGCGTGGGGGAAATTATGTTGAAACGTGATACAGATTTGTACCACTTCTGCACAATAAATAATATTTTAAAAAATATTAAAGGTTTTCATTTGACTCACCCTCGTACATAAAATTATAAATATTTTTGCACGGATTCATCATTAAAGAACCATTTTGTTTGAACTAATTTTCAAAGTACATCCAATGTGAATTACATATGCTAAGTGTTGTGACTTGGCGAGACAGCCAAGCCACTACGAGGCAGCCGAAAGGCACGCGTTAAAGCTCACGCAGGCTGGCGTGAGGTCTGGAACAGGTAAAGTAATTATACTAGCAAGAAAAGTACGTAGCTTCTGGAATACTTAACTTTAATCCATAATTGTTAAACATCGGTCTGACGGTACATGCATCACAAGATAAATAGCAAATGATAATGGCGCCTTGCTAGGTCGTAGCAAATGACGTAGCTGAAGGCTATGCTAACTATCGTCTCGGCATATGAGAGCGTAATTTGTCAGTGAACAATCGCTAGCAAAGTCGGCTGTACAACTGGGGCGAGTGCTAGGAAGTCTCTCTAGACCTGCCGTGTGGCGGCGCTCGGTCTGCAATCACTGATAGTGGCGACACGCGGGTCCGACGTATACTAACGGACCGCGGCCGATTTAAAGGCTACCACCTAGCAAGTGTGGTGTCTAGCGGTGACACCACACTAAGTTGTACTGTTCATTTGTAGTAGACGTAGAAAGTAATTCTAAGGTGATTCCGAGTGGAGTGGACCTTATGTTGTGCACAAATTCATACACAATGGTAAGGAGAGGTCGGCTACAGCGTAGGAAAGCTGAACAGTAGCAGAAGTGATTAGCGAACGGGTTAATTCAGTAACCAGAATATTAGCCTAACTTGTGTTTCTCCAAGCGTACGTATAGTCGTTACAAATAATGTAGCAAGAGATAAAGTCCAGCTGTCCAGGTCAAAAGGGAAAAGGCCCTCTGTACTAAGCACGATGGATAGACTCGTAGCGAGGAAGAGTGTGAGCGGCTGCAGCCTACCGTCCTGTACTGTGGCGGCAGGGGGCGCTTTTGGTACGGAGCCGCAGGAGATGTGACTCGGAGGACGACGGAAACTTGCAGTTCCCGTGCCAACCTCGACACGCATGGAGTGGTATCGATACGTGGTATCAAACGGTACAGTAGTGTTTCGTAAAAAAATTATTTGACTAATTTGTATCGATTTATTTAACGGCGAGAACTTCAGAAAATACACCAATAGCATTTCATGAGGTACTGAAAAGCTGAGAAAACAACTCCAGTTTAGAAGTAGTGTTGACTGAAATAACAGTCTAGATGGATTAATACGATTATACAGAGAAGCCACTGGTCAGAAAATATGTGTGTATTTGCCACTGTCTGTAAATAATTTACTTTTTGGCACTGTGGTTGAAGACAAAACCAACTGATAGGGTTACCACACTTAACTTAGGATCCACTTAGCAAATAATAAAAACACGAAACCCTCCGTTGCCAAATTTACCTTTATTGTAATTTTAATTAACGTGAAAGCCACAAAAACACTAAACATCGAGGCAAAATGTACGCATCTAAAAGCTACTTAAAAAAGGAATAAAATCACTTAAATTTGTTTCCACAAAAGGAGAATACAACGTCCCCAAATCTGACCTCGCTAACACATTTTACTGGCATTAAATATAACAAGATAAATGTTCAAATGTGTGTGAAATCTTATGTGACTTAACTGCTAAGGTCATCAGTCCCTAAGCTTACACACTACTTAATCTAAATTATCCAAACGACAAACACACTAACCCATGCCCGAGGGAGGACTCGACCCTCCGCTGGGATCAGCTGCACAGTCCATGACTGTAGCGCCTTAGACCGCTCGGCTAACCCCGCGCGGCTAACAAGATAAATAATCATACATGTGACGTGAACAATGAATAACACTATCAATCTTTACAGATGAGAATACGACTATATCCACTAAGGTTCGCGCCCTGGCAAGGGAGATACTTAACTTCAACATATAAGGTGATTACAGTAAGCCTTAATTCCACTCGACAAACGTAGTAACGATATAAGCGAGACAGATGTACTGAAGGAGGATAGCCAGACGTGTCGTATTAAAAAGGGCCACTATCAAAGCCGTCATAATGCGACCCCCGTGAACACGTCAGTTTCAGTTACCTGCAACATACACAGAGTCATTTGTAGCTTCTTGAAAACAATTAACATGAAAAGGCACAACGCGTAACACACTAATAGAATGTAAACGACTACTTCACAGAACTAGCTCCTCTTTAGCCAAAGCAAGCAGCAGAATATTAATAACACGTAAAATACTTCTAACCTATAACAAATTAATGTACCACGTAATAGAATATCGCCTTGAGCTCTTAAAATACTCAGTTTGACTTGCCTGTTTATAGGTCTTACAACTCAACAGTGTCAGCTTAAGCAAACCCGCGAATACAAAACTCAAAATATGACAGGAATAATGATTGAAGCCAACGACAATGCTAGGCTGCCACACAGAGGAGACAATAGTAATTTACAGTGGCACACAACCGACTTACATCTCCGATTTAATATAATCAGAATAAACAATTTGTGTATAGTGTGTGTATAGTGTGTGTGTGTGTGTGTGTGTGTGTGTGTGTGTGTGCATGGTCAAACGCTCAAAAACAGGAACACATGCAATGAAGTGGCTAAAACAGACAGCGAACAAGGAGAATGGCTAAGAGACACAGACTCGACGCAGTTCCAAATCCTCACATACAGAAGCAAAACAAGAGGAGAAGAAACGCACTAAAAAAGGAAGGGAAACACAAGGAAAGGAGGACAGAAACCGAAGGGAAACCAGGAGGTATTCGTGACTGGTGGACCTCTTACCTAAAACCTGGGTGATCAAGTCACCCAGCAGCACATTAAAACCCTCTCCCTAAAATCCGAGGCAACAAATTGGACAGGACACAAAACCGTAAGTCCTTACCCACAGTCGTTGCGTCGTCTTGCAAAATAGAAGGCAAATCCGGTGGCAAAGAAACCAGCGCCCTCTGGTCAGGGACTAAAAGACAGTCAAGTAAAATGTGGCGGACAGTAATCTGGACGCCACATGCACTGCAGATTGGGGGGTCCTCCCGCCGGAGTAAAAAACCGTGCGTTAAGGGATTGTGAGCGATGCGGAGGCGGGTGAGGAGAACCTCATCCCGCCTGCATGACTGGTAGAACGTACGCCATGGCCGCGTGGTGGCCTTGACCAGACGCAGCTTGTTTTCACCGACTGCCAGCCACTCCTCTTCCCATTGACGCATAACACGAAAACGCAAAAGGGAGGTAACAGCATGGAGGGGGACGGCACATTCAACAACGTGAGGGAGGGAACATGCATCTTTGGCAGCCACATCCGCCAGTTTGTTTCCCCTAATACCCACGTGCCCCGGCACCCAGCAGAAAGAAACCTCCTTCCCCTGCCGTTGCAGGTGGAGTGGGGCATCATGGATGTTCTGGACGACCGTATCCGCTGGGTACGAGTGTTGCATGGTCTGAAGGGCACTCAGGGAGTCAGATCAGAGGAGAAACTTAGGACTGGGAACACATCTCATCTGCTCCAACGCCCACAAGATCGCAAAAAATTCGGCATCAAAGATGGTAAACGCCGCAGGAACCCGTAACTTGACGACTCGATCAGGGAAAACAACAGCACAACCAACAGAGTCCCCCTGTTTAGAGCGATCCGTAAATACTGGTACATGGTCGGGATGCTGGTGTAAAATATCGTAAAATAAGGAGGTAAAAACAAACGCAGGAGTGAAGCTCCTCCGGTACTCCTACAAGTCTAAAGGGACGCTGAGCCTCTGGAGCAACCAGGGAGGCAGGCGGGTAAAACCTTGTCGTTGGGGGGCGACACGCTCCACGCCAAGGGACTCAAGAAAATGCTTGGCATGAATCCCAAATGGTCTCGTTGCCCTGGGACGACTGGAAAAGAGACGTTCCATAGGCGGTCGGGCAACAGTAGGGTATGCAGGGGAGGTAGGACAGGCAAGGAATTGACACACCCGTCGCACCATGAAGAGTTTCCGCCGGATGGCGAGCGGCGGTTCTCCTGCCTCAGCACACAGGCTGGGTATGAGACTGGTGCGGAAGGCACCAGTGGCCAGCCTGATACCCTCATGGTGTACTTCGTCAAGAATCTTCAGATACGGCCTTGCTGACCCATACACAGTGCAACCATAGTCAAGACGCGACCGGGCGAAAGCCCTATAAAACTGCAGCAGACGCGCCCGATCTGCTCCCCAGGACCGATGGCTCAGACACTTCAAAATATTCAGTGCCTTCAGGGCCCGCACCTTGAGGTCTTTAAGATGAGGCAACCACGACAATTTGGAATCAAAAGTGAGGCCCAGGAACCTCACAGTGTCTCTAAAAGGAAGAACGGTGTCCCTCAGACGCAATTCAGGGGAGTTAAAAAGACATCGAGAACGATTGAAATGAACACACACACATTTGTCTGCAGAAAAGGTAAAACCCGTCTTCGCAGTCCATGCTTCTAAGCGCTTTATCGTAAGCTGCAACTGCCGACTAGCAGTGACTGGAGGAAGAACAGAAAACAGCAAAATCGTCCACAAACAAGGAGCACTGGGCAGGACTCCGGATAGCGGACGTGATACTGTTAATGGCGACGGCAAAGAGGGTGACACTTAAATCGCTTCCCTGAGGAACACCATTCTGCTGCACGTACAAATCCGATAGCACATTACCAACCCCATATCGAAAGAGGCGGTGGGAAAGAAAGGACCGAATGAAGATGGGGAGACTGCCACGAAAGCAACACTCATGGAGTTGATTGAGGATAAGGCGGCGCCAAGTAGTGTCATACACCTTATTAATGTCAAAGAATACACCTAGACAATGCTGGTTACGTAGGAAGGCCTGCTGGATGGCCGCCTCAAGCAGGGTCAAGTTGTCTATAGTGGAACGACATCTCCCTAAGCCACACTGAGAGGGGCTAAGTAGCTGCCTGGTCTCGAGCAGCCAAACCAGGCGACGGTTGACCATGCGTTCCAACGTCTTCCCGACACAGCTCGTCAAAGCAAACTTCGATAACTACTGGGATGCGTTCGGTCCTTCCCCGGTTTGAGGAGGGGAATCAAAATCGCCTCCCTCCACGAGTCAGGGTACGTGTCGGATAACCACATCATATTAAAACAATTCAGGAGATCTTCCTTGGATGGCTGCAGCATGCTGTACCCGATTTGATCATGACCAGGCGCAGTATCATGAGCCACAGACAGTGCCGAATCCAGTTCTCACATTGTGAAGGGGCAGTTGTAGGGTTCAGAATTTGGAGACCGGAAGTCCAAGTGACCCCTCTCGATGACAGTGCGGTAGCGGCAGAAATCTGGATCACAGTTAATAGTGGCGGTAGATTCCGCAAAATGCATGGCCAGTGTCTGGGAAATGTCTCTCGGCGCCGTGAGGAGACATCCTTGATGCAGCAATGCCGTGACAGGTAGTTGGCTGAGTTTCCCGGAAATCCTCCTGATGGCTTCCCATACTTTCGTAGAACTAGTGGAGCGGGAGATGTAGTTCAAGAACGATTGCCATGGCCGTCGTTTGCTCTCTTTAATCGCTCGCCGCGCTTTGGCCCTTGCCACCCGAAAGGCCGCTAGATTGTCAGATGAGGGACGGCACTTGAAGCGGCACAGAGCTGCACGGCGGGCTCGGATGGCTGAGCGGCACTCAGTGGTCCACCAAGGGACAGGACGCCTCTTGGGATGACCGGATGACCGTGGGATTGACAATTCAGCAGCATGGGAGATCACGGCTGTAACATGGTCTACCCATTCGTGGACGCTGGCACGGTGTTCCAAAACAGCCAGTTGGCTGAAAAGTGTACAGTCAGCTCTGCAGAGGTGCCACCGGGGCGGCACTGATAATGCCACAGCCGCATCCAGGAGGCGAATCCACAGGGGGAAGTGGTCACTAGAATGGAGGTCAGCAGCAACCTCCCACAGAGCAGAATCTGCGAGTGCTGGAGAGCAAAAGGAAAGGTCAATAGCCGATGACGACCCGGAAGCAGTACAGAAATGAATGGGAGCACCACAGTTGAGGATGCACAGTTCTTCAGACATCATGAGGCTTTCCAGAATGCGACCCCTGGGGCAAGTGGAGAGCCCCATAAGACATTATGAACATTGAAGTCTCCCAGAAGAAGAAATGGGTGGGGGAGTTGGCTAATAAGATCTGTGAGAGCCTCAGAGTCTACCGCATCCTGAGGTGGTAAGTAAACTGAACAGACTGTGAGCCTCCGACCCACAAGAAGGTCAACTGCAACTGCTTGCAAGTCTGTAACGAGAGGGAGCTCAGATGAGAGGTGCATGTCACGGACAAAAACCGCAACACCACCCTTTGCCCTTTCCCCCATCAGATCATCTTTTCGATAAACGGTATAGCCCCGTAAAGAAGGAGCATCAATGGCCCGACAATGTGTCTCTTGGAGACATAAGCACAAGGGGCGCTCTCGTAGAAGGAGTTGTAATTCGGCCACATGCGTCCTGAACCCATTCAGGTTCCACTGTAATATGGGAGCCAGTGATCAGGGTGGCTGAACTTTCACCCTGCCCCTGTGCTTTGGAGGAGAGCCCGTACTGGCCGGAGATTTATTCCTGGGGCGAGAAGATCGCCCCTGGTCGACATCAATGTCCATCAGCTCCGATGACGACCCACGGGAGATGTCAGACAGTACGATGGCCTCGTCATCGGACCGACCCTGACTAGTCTCCTGAGGTGCAAAACCTTCACCTTCAACGTCTTTGTCTTGGGGGGCTTTAAACGCAGAGCCTTGTCAACAGCTGGAGCTGTACTCACCTGGGCAGAAGGCGCCATATGGGGAGGGGCAGGAAGTACCCCAATGTCAGCAATCACGGCCTTGTCCGACGTTGCGGGGAGAGCTGCAGGGTGCAAAACAACCGCAGCAGCACAAGTGCACTGGCAAACGCAGGTATTAGTGCTGACATTAGCAACCTCCGTTTGCGTAGCAACAGTGGTCATGTGTACCGTTTTTTTTCAGAGCGGAAGCGAAAGAAGTTGTAAACACAGGAGGTTGCATGGCCTTAAAGAGTTTCTTGGCCTCACCATAGAGGATGCGCTTAGATGTTTTGATCTCCTGTATATTCCGTTCTTCGAGATAGATGGGACAGACCCGGCTCCAGACAGGGTGACTCCCAGAGCAATTCACGCACTTCACAGGCGATGAACAATCGGCTCCTTCATGGGCAGGCTGACCACATTTACCACAAGTTGCTATCCCATTGCACCCCAACGTAGTATGCCCAAAGGGCTGACATTTAAAACAGCGCATTGGGTTGGGGAAATATGGCCGTACTGGCAAACGTAAGAACCTCGCTTTAACATGCTCTGGGGGTCTCGGGCAACTGAACGTGAGAATAAACGAGTCGGATTTGACGAGGTCCCCATCGACTCGTTGCATAATATGCTGCACGTCAACAATACCTTCGTCAGCCCATTCAGATTTTAACTCGTCTGTGGGGATATTCACCAAGTCCCTACATGTCACAACACCCTTACTATAATTCAAAGTGGAGTGGAGCTCGGTCTCGATAGCGTACTCTCCGAGACAGGTTGCTTTCTGAAGAGAAGCGACTTGACGGGAACTAGAAGTCTCAATTAACAGAGTCCCATTGCGCAGTCGCTTCACAGATTTCAGTGTTCCTGCAATTCTCTCAAGACCCTTGTGGATGTAAAAGGCAGAAACCCTCTCAAAGCTACCCTCCTTCCGTTTGATAATCAAAAACACATTCTGATTATCAGCATGTGCTCTGTTACGACAGTCAGATGAATCTCTAGCAACACCGGGCACTGGAGGACTCGTAGCACGAAGTCGCTTTTTCGATGGGGTGTGTTTTCCTAGCAGTGGCCCACCAAATCCACTGCTAGGGGGAAATGTAGAGGTCGAAGGGTCCATTTCGGTCCCACGAGCGGCTAGGGAACTAAAGGTCCGCTCAGACAGAGCCCCGCGTGCCTGAGTAAGCCTTATACAACTGGGGTGCGGCAGGTGCCCCAGAGGTTGCCCGCTTGCGACTGTTCCACCCCAACAGCCATTCATCTTACAGGCGCGCAGCACACCGTAAGATTGAGGGTTTTTTTATAGAGGTTTACCTTCCTCGCAATCCAGGCGGTCAAGCCAAGATTACCATTCCCCGCAGCACACAACATGCCACCGCCGCGCCATACGGTGGTCGCTGAAGCATGTCTGGGGGTTACTGTGACAGGAGACTCGCGGCGTTGACCAGTCCCCAGCTCAGGACCCAGGGGTCCCCAAGCCCGTACTCAGCAAATGAATGCTGAGCCCCTGGGGGCAATTTGTGTATAATAATTAAGAATGTTCAAATGTGTGTTAAATCTTATAGGACTTAACTGCTAAGGTCATCAGTCCCTAAGCTTACTGGCTACTTAACCTAAATTATCTAAGGACAAACACATCCACCCATGCACGAGGGAGGACAAGAACCTCCGCTGGGATCAGCCGCTCAGTCCATGACTGCAGCGCCTAGACTCCTCGGCTAATCCCGCGCAGCTATATTAATTACGTACAGTACATCTACATCTACATCTACATCCATACTCCGCAAGCCACCTGACTGTGTGTGGCGGAGGGTACATTGAGTACCTCTATCGGTTCTCCCTTCTATTCCAGTCTCGTATTGTTCGTGGAAAGAAGGATTGTCGGTATGCCTCTGTGTGGGCTTTAATCTCTCTGATTTTATCCTCGTGGTCTCTTCGCGAGATCTACGTAGGAGGGAGCAATATACTGCTTGACTCCTCGGTGAAGGTATGTTCTCGAAACTTCAACAAAAGCCCGTACCGAGCTACTGAGCGTCTCTCCTGCAGAGTCTTCCACTGGAGTTTATCTACCATCTCCGTAACGCTTTCGCGATTACTAAATGATCCTGTAATGAAGTGCGCTGCTCTCCGTTGGATCTTCTCTGTCTCTTCTATCAACCCTATCTGGTACGGATCTCACACTGCTGAGCGGTATTCTAGCAGTGGACGAACAAGCGTACTGTAACCTACTTCCTTTGTTTTCGGATTGCATTTCCTTAGGATTCATCCAATGAATCTCAGTCTGGTATCTGCTTTACCGACGATCAACTTTATATGATCATTCCATTTTAAATCACTCCTAATGCGTACTCCCAGATAATTTATGGAATTAACTGCTTCCAATTGCTGACCTGCTATATTGTAGCTAAATGATAAGGGATCTTTCTTTCTATGTATTCGCAGCACATTACACTTGTGTACATTGAGATTCAATTGCCATTCCCTGCGCCATGCGTCAATTCGTTGCAGATCCTCCTGCATTTCAATACAATTTTCCATTGTTACAACCTCTCGATACACCGCAGCATCATCCGCAAAAAGCCTCAGTGAACTTCCGATGTCATCCACAAGATCATTTATGTATATTGTGAATAGCAACGGTCCTACGACACTCCCCTGTGGCACACCTGAAATCGCTCTTACTTCGGAAGACTTCTCTCCATTGAGAATGACATGCTGCGTTCTGTTATCTAGGATCTCTTCAATCCAATCACACAATTGGTCTGATAGTCCATATGCTCTTACTTTGTTCATTAAACGACTGTGGGGAACTATATAGAACGCCTTGCGGAAGTCACGAAACACGGCATCTACCTGGGAACCCGTGTATAAGGCCCTCTGAGTCTCGTGGACGAATAGCGCGAGCTGGGTTTCACACGATCGTCTTTTTCGAAACCCATGCTGATTCCTACAGAGTAGATTTCTAGTCTCCAGAAGAGTCATTATACTCGAACATAATACGTGTTCCAAAATTCTACAACTGATAGACGTTAGAGATATAGGTCTATAGTTCTGCACATCTGTTCGACGTCCCTTCTTGAAAACGGGGATGACCTGTGCTCTTTTCCAATCCTTTGGAACGCTACGCTCTTCTAGAGACCTACAGTACACCGCTGCAAGAAGGGGGGCAAGTTCCTTCGCGTACTCTGTGTAAAATCGAACTGGTATCCCATCAGGTCCAGCGGCCTTTCCTCTTTTGAGCGATTTTAATTGTTTCTCTTTCCCTCTGTCGTCTATTTCAATATCTACCACTTGTCATCTGTGCGACAATCTAGAGAAGGAACTACAGTGCAGTCTTCCTCTGTGAAACAGCTACGGAAAAAGACATTTAGTATTTCGGCCTTTAGTCTGTCATCCTCCGTTTCAGTACCATTTTGATCACAGAGTGTCTGGACATTTTGTTTTGATCCACCTACCGCTTTGACATAAGACCAAAATTTCTTAGGATTTTCTGCCAAGTCAGTACATAGAACGTTACTTTCGAATTCATTGAACGCCTCTCGCATAGCCCTCGTCACACTACATATCGCTTCGCGTAATTTTTGTTTGTCTGCAAGGCTTTGGCTTTGTTTATGTTTGCTGTGAAGTTCCCTTTGCTTCCGCAGCAGTTATCTAACTCGGTTGTTGTACCACGGTGGCTCTGTTCCATCTCTTACGATCTTGCTTGGCACATACTCATCTAACACATATTGTACGATGGTTTTGAACTTTGCCCACTGATCCTCAATACTATCTGTATTTGAGACAAAACTTTTGTGTTGAGCCATCAGGTACTCTGAAATCTGCTTTTTGTCACTTTTGCTAAACAGAAAAATCTTCCTACCTTTTTTAATATTTCTATTTACGGCTGAAATCATCGATGCAGTAACCGCTTTATGATCGCTGATTCCCCGTTCTGCGTTTACTGATTCAAATAGTTCGGGTCCGTTTGTCACCAGAAGGTCTAATATGTTATCGCCACGAGTCGGTTCTCTGTTTAACTGCTCAAGGTGGTTTTCAGATAAAGCACTTAAAAAAATCACTAAATTCTTTGTCCCTGCCACCCGTTATTGACATTTGAGTCTCCCAGTCTATATCCGGCAAATTAAAATCTCCACCCAGAACTATAACATGATGGGGAAATCTACTCAAAATATTTTCCAAATTATCCTTCAGGTGCTCAGGCACAGCAGTTGCTGAGCCAGGGGGCCTATAGAGACATCCAATTACCATGTCTGAGCCTGCTTTAACCGTGACCTTCACCCAAATTATTTCACATTTCGAATAACACTTATTACCCATGTCAGAGACAGCAAAGGACTTGCAAGAGCAGTTGAACGTAATGGACCGTGTCTTGAAAGGAGGGTACAAGATGAACATCAACAAAAGCAAAAGGAGGATAATAAAATATAGTCGAATAAAGTCGGGTGATGCTGAGGGAATTAGATTAGGAAATGAGACACTTAAAGTAGTAAAGGAGTTTTGCTATATGGGGAGCAAAATAACTGATGATGGTCGAAGTAGAGAGGACATAAAATGTAGACTGGCAATGGCAAGGAAAGCGTTTCTGAAGAAGAAAAATTTGTTAACATCGAGTATAGATTGAAGTGTCAGGAAGTCGTTTCTGAAATTATTTGTATGGAGTGTAGCCATGTATGGAAGTGAGACATTGACGATAAATAGTTTGGACAAGAAGAGAATAGAAGCTTTCGAAATGTGGTGCTACAGAAGAACGCTGAAGATTAGATGGGTAGATCACATAACTAATGAGGAGGTACTGAATAGAATTGGGGAGGAGTTTGTGGCACAACTTGACTAGAAGAAGGGACTGGTTGGTGGGACATGTTCTGAGGAATCAAGGGATTACCAATTTAGTACTGGAGGGCAGTGTGGAGGATAAAAATCGTAGAGGGAGACCAAGAGATGAATACACTAAGCAGATTCAGAAGGATGTAGGCTGGAGTAGGTACTGGGAGATGAAGAAGCTTGCACAGGATAAAGTAGCATGGAGAGCTCAGGACTGAAGGCCACAACAACAACAACAACCCATGGTAGGTGCTGGTATGGAAAGGTACCTTTAGTAACACAGAGTTCGAGTGTATTCACATATCGGAAGGGTTTCAAATTTACATCTCTTTCCACACAGCTCTCTGTTTACACACTTCTATAACTTCTGCAACTAAAGAAGAGCATATAAATGCACATATAACTGACACAGATTTAAGCAAAATAAAACAGTACCTTAGTATGGCGCAAATGGGTTCATTTGCTTTACACGTGGGACATCTTCACCATTCAGTATTTCCGAAATATATTCGACAACACGTGAGAGCAAGACGCCGTCGTGGTATCAGCTATTTACTGCACATAATTTCGTGCACAGACCCAAGGCAGATGAAGCGTTTTCACATGCAACACATTTCCTCCGTCACGCCAAAGACACATCTCAATTCCAATAGTCAGTAACAAGAACCTACACATGCCCTCGCAGCAGAAAAGCCCCAAAACACAACAGTGCACCATCGCGATACCAAACCCGAGCTCCCATCAAGTCACTGCCGGGATCTCTCGCTGACCCTGCCCATAGCGTACAGGCGTCGTACCACAGGCCTCGCGGTAAACGTCAACAAGCCACCTCCGACTCTGCGAATATCCACTCCGCTGTCTCTTTTCTCTCTCCGTTAACCACTCGACCACCGGCCTGAATCGCGGAAGGCAAAGATGGTGGCCCTATAATCGATGGCTGCGACGCCATTCTAAATGCGCGCCACGGCTCATCAACCGTTGGTTCTCAACGCCAAAATGATTAAATAATAAATGTTGTACTGAGAATCTGACGAAATAAAGTCGTTAAAATGTAGGATTGCTCAATTCAGCACTTGAATCGTATTTCCGACCAAAACCGATCACATTTTGTATGCCAAATTCACTTAACCATACATAGTTCAATTAAAACATTGTGTGTGTGTGTGTGTGTGTGTGTGTGTGTGTTTGTATGCGTGCGTGTGCGTGCGCGCTACTTAATGCAATTTTATCTGACACACACGGCGCTTGCGTAAACAGTGACAATGAAAACGTTTTATGAAACAACAGACAGATGAAACTACTTGTTCTTCACCACTACTTCCGCCTTCGTGAATCACTACGCTCCTGCTGGCAGAGTGTTCGGTATGAATCAGATTATTGCAGTCCGAGCACATCTTTGATTCTGTAAACAGTTTAGCGACTATTGAGGAGACAGTACACAGAAAGGACGTTAGTATGGGCCGTGCTGAACGTGTGAAGTAACAGTTGGTAGTACTGCGACTTCATTTCTGAAGATTCTTCCTATCAGTCTCAGTCTTGCATCTGTCCTACCTACTATTAGTTTTATGTGGTAAGTCAGTTTCAAGTCGCTCCGCACGTCTACTGCCAGATATTCCATGGCTGTGTCTGCTTCCAGCGATTGTTCTGAAACCTTTGACCCATGCACTACTGCGTCTTTTTGGCTATTTATGCGCAGTGCTTTATATTTGTTTATGTTTGGGACCAACTGCCAAGACCTGCTCCAAGTGTCGGTCGTCTACATGCATTTCGCTGTCGCTATAATTTTCTACCGTTGCGACTTCCCTGTATACAACACCACTATCTGCGAAAAGCCTTACGGAATTTCCGACGTGGCCCATCAGGTCATTTACACCGATTACCTGCAAGAGGTTCTTTCCTGGCTCTTAACTGAAGACCCTTCACGTTAATGCTTCTATCGAACTGTAAATGTTCTAACAATACCTGTGGCAGTGAATATTGATTTTGTGCACATTAATACTCTTGTGAAGTGAAGTAGTGCGCAACTATGAAACTAGTACTGTCGTATATTGTTACAGTGTATTACGTGTCCGCAAGTGTATGCTTGCTTTGGTTTTCTATTCTGGGACGGAAAACGTAGGATTGACGTTGATTATTCTTTATCAGAAAGCGGTGTTATTACAGATCAATGGATATAATCCTTGCTCATCGACTTTCGCATAAATACAGAGGGCTCCAAAAAATGTATCCACTGTTTAAAAGTCCATAACTGGCAAACTAATTGACGGAGTTGTCTCATCTTTGGTAATGTAATAGCTTGTAGTTCCCGCAATCGCCACACAAGCGTTGTATTGCGTTGTTTTGGTTTGTCGAGTAAACATTGCTGGCGCAAGGCTTACAGTCGATGAAAGCAAGTCAGTTTCGAAGTGGTATTTTAAGTATGAAAAAATTAATGAGGTTCAACGGCAATGGCGAAATGAGTATCAAACAGAGCCACCGACACGGCCGGCCGGGGTGGCCGAACGGTTCTAGGCGCTACAGTCTAGAACCACGCGACCGCTACGGTGGCAGGTTCGAATCCTGCCTCGGGCATGGATGTGTGTGATGTCCTTAGGTTAGTTAGGTTTAAGTAGTTCTAAGTTCTAGGGGACTGATGACCTTAAAAGTTAAGTCCCATAGTGCTCAGAGCCATTTGAACCATTTGAACCACCGACACGTTTAACGAATCGTCGCATTCGAGATAAATTTGAAGCCGAAGGCTGTGTTAAAGATGTACACAAACAACGATCTGGACGAGCTGTAACAGTAACAAGTCCAGCTAACTCCCGTCGTGTGTTACAACAGTTCACTCGCTCACCACAGAAGTCTGTGAGACAGTGTGCCCGTGAAACTGGAGGGAGTCGCTCAAGTGTTCGACGAATTTTGAAGACAGCAAAGTGGAAGTGCTACATCCCACGATTGCTACACGCAATGAAGGAGGACGTAGAATGGAGTACTGCGAGTGGTTTGCTAACATGGTGCGCAACGAAGAGTTTGCAGAGATGATTGTGTGGTCTGATGAGGCACAATTCAAACTCAATGGTGCAGTAAATCGCCACAATTGCATCTACTGGGCCGCTGAAAATCCGAACGTCCATGTAGAGAAAGCAGTGAATTTGCCAGGAGTATATGTGTGATGTGGGTTGTCATTTTTTTTTTTCCCTCAGTCTACTGACTGGTTTGATGCGGCCCGCCACGAATTCCTTTCCTGTGCTAACCTCTTCATCTCAGAGTAGCACTTGCAACCTACGTCCTCAATTATTTGCTTTACGTATTCCAATCTCTGTCTTCCTCTACAGTTTTTGCCCTCTACAGCTCCCTCTAGTACCATGGAAGTTATTCCCTCATGTCTTAGCAGATGTCCTATCATCCTGTCCCTTCTCCTTATCAGTGTTTTCCACATATTCCTTTCCTCTCCGATTCTGCGTAGAACCTCCTCATTCCTTACCTTATCAGTCCCTCTAATTTTCAACATTCGTCTATAGCACCACATCTCAAATGCTTCGATTCTCTTCTGTTCCGGTTTTCCCACAGTCCATGTTTCACTACCATACAATGCTGTACTCCAGACGTACATCCTCAGAAATTTCTTCCTCAAATTAAGGCCGGTATTTGATATTAGTAGACTTCTCTTGGCCAGAAATGCCTTTTTTGCCATAGCGAGTCTGCGTTTGAAGTCCTCCTTGCTCCGTCCGTCATTGATTATTTTGCTGCTTAGGTAGCAGAATTCCTTAACTTCATTGACTTCGTGACCATCAATCCTGATGTTACGTTTCTCGCTGTTCTCATTTCTGCTACTTCTCATTACCTTCGTCTTTCTCCGATTTACTCTCAAACCATACTGTGTACTCATTAGACTGTTCATTCCGTTCAGCACATCATTTAATTCTTCTTCACTTTCACTCAGGATAGCAATGTCATCAGCGAATCGTATCATTGTTATCCTTTCACCTTGTATTTTAATTCCACTCCTGAACCTTTCTTTTATTTCCATCATTGCTTCCTCGATTTACAGATTGAAGAGTAGGGGCGAAAGGCTACAGCCTTGTCTTACACCCTTCTTAATACGAGCACTTCGTTCTTGATCGTCCAGTCTTATTATTCCCTCTTGGTTGTCGTACATATTGTATATGACCCGTCTCTCCCTATAGCTTACCCCTACTTTTTTCAGAATCTCGAACAGCTTGCACCATTTTATATTGTCGAACGCTTTTTCCAGGTCGACAAATCCTATGAAAGTGTCTTAATTTTTCTTTAGCCTTGCTTCCATTATGAGCCGTAACGTCAGAATTGCCTCTCTCGTCCCTTTACTTTCCCTAAAGCCAAACTGATCGTCACCTAGCGCATTCTCAATTTTCTTTTCCATTCTTCTGTATATTATTCTTGTAAACACCTACGATGCATGAGCTGTTAAGCTGATTGTGCGATAATTCTCGCTCTTGTCAGCTCTTGCCGTCTTCGGAATTGTGTGGATGATGCTTTGCCGAAAGTCAGATGGTCTATCGCCAGACTCATATATTCTACACACCAACGTGAATAGTCGTTTTGTTGCCACTTCCCCCAATGATTTTAGAAATTTGTCTTACCGGGGCTTGATTGGGCCGTTATTCTTTGACGGCACAGTAACCGGTGAGGTGTACCTTCAGAAGCTTCAGACATCCATTTTACCTGCCATCCGAGACTTGTATGGAGACGGAAGTGTTTACTTTCAACAAGATGGTGCCCCGGCCCACTACCAAAATAGTGTTAGGGCGTATCTCGACGAAAATATACCAGGACGATGGATAGGTCGTAAGGTGCTGTGGAGTATCCACCACTTTTCCCAGACCTAACTCCTCTGGACTTTTACCTGCGGGGAACACTAAAGGACGTCGTTTATCGATAAAAGCCACGCACATTGGATGAACTTCGAGAATCCATCGTACATTCATGTGCAAACATCCAACTGAACACGTTGCAGTCGGTAGTTCGTGCTCCAGTTCGGCGGCATCGTTTGTGTGTGGATGTTAATGGTGACCATTTCGAACACCTACAGTGATATCTTGGACTTTAAGCTACACTTCCACAAAAAATGAGACAACTCCGTCAATTAGTTTGCGTTTTATGGATTTTTAAACAGTGGACACATTTTTTGGACCCCTCTGTATAATTGTAGCATAACAGCATAGGTTATTTTGCAATGGCATTGGACCGATTAGGAAATTATAGCGTTCCTGTTAGAAAATTATACCCGTCCTCTAAATTGACGAAAGAATATTTCGTTCCTCTGAAATTTCTTGCTAATAATTCAGTCCCACAGTTTTTTTAATGTAAGTTACGCTCGTCGGAGTTGGCTTTATATGATTTTCTGTTTACAGTAAATTGCAAAAATATTAGCTGATCACTCGATCTTTATGTTTGGCTGTAGCATTTAATAGGCTTTGTCCTTAGCTAAAAATCACAATGAAATATTATCAGGACATGTGGATCTAATGGATCAAATGGCTCTGAGCACTATGGGACTTAACATCGATGGTCATCAGTCCCCTAGAATTTAGAACTACTTATACCTAACTAACCTAAGGACATCACACAACACCCAGTAATCACGAGGCAGAGAAAATCCCTGACCCCGCCGGGAATCGAACCCGGGAACCCGGGGGTGGGAAGCGAGAACGCTACCGCACGACCAAGAGCTGCGGACATCAGGACATGTCAAATAGAATGGATCCGTCCACAGTTGCAGCACGTGTACGGCGACAAAGCGAGTGTGGTCAGGCCACGTTCTGCGCAACTCTTCCGCGGAGTACACTCGTTTGGGAACATCCAAGGCCGCTTGGCGGGTCCTGAAGATTCCGTCACGTACGCGGACATAAATCACCGAGTCCGTCCGGAGCGATCGCTGGAGACCGCCGGCTGGCTCTGTGTGAGTGTGCGCGCGCTCACCTCAGCTTTACGCCCCTGGTCCGCCCACGGGCCTGTTTGCTGCCTGTGAAGCGACTCTTGCTGCCTTTTCTTTCCTCGGAACAAAGAACCGAGACTGCCGGTCCCTCCTGCAGCCCTGTAAATCATGTTCGTAACCGGGCAGAGGGAGTGGATAAAAGGACCCCGAGACCAGATCAACATATTTATGGTATTTCTGTCCCGGACACGTTTCTCGGAGAAAGACTAATAGGTTATTAGTTGCCCTTTTATTGCTTCGCCACAGCCCGTAGCGGTGGGTATTCAGGCCGGAGACGAGGAATAAAACTGGTCCTTCGCTTTCGATATGAGAACAGAGACGTAACTTTTGGATGCAGCATGAAGAGGTTAATTAGGAAGATCCTTTTATACGACTACTCAATAAAGAACTGGGAATCGATTTAGTTCGCCCCATTTCTGGTAGACAGTAATAGCCTTACTAATAGCAGGAAGACTTCGTTAACGCAAAAAAAACTTGTTTGTTTTATGTGTCGATTCTAGAACAACAGTTTTTCATTTGCGAAATATGTTGGAAAAGTTCTCATCCTCGTCAACAAATCTTGGAACCTGATGCACGTCTCGAAAACTTGTTGGATTTTCAAAGCAATTTTTTTGTTTAAATGATTAGAAAGTGAGAAGAAAACGTAAATATCCCGGATCTTTAGCTCTAACAAACATTTTACTCTCATCACGATTAGGCCAATTTTATTAATGTTGTGAATATTAGAACAACATAAAGCCTTTCTACATATGAGTAACGCAATTTTTCAGAGTTTATTTCAAACTGAGTGATGCTGTTATTTGTAATATTTTTACTTTTACGAATGTAATGTACAGCGTAAGCACTTTTCTTACTTTTTTATTTATGTATGTTACCATGCTTGTGAAAGTTATTTAATACTTTTTCAACAGCAGTCTGTGCATGTACTGGTTAGAAATCTTCTCTGACTCTTTTGATCTGAATATAAACAATAAGAAAACCCCAGCCTCAGTTTACAACTTACTGGCTCTCGTTCTACTTATCAATGTCAAAGAGGACGTACACACACATTCTAACATTAACCCCTTCCACAGTCCCTGATGGGCCCCATGAGTACCGACCGACCGCCGTGTTATCCTCCGCCTACGGTGTCATAGGATGCGGTATAGAGGGGCCTGGGGTCAGTATACGGCTCACTCAGCCCTCGTCAGTTTTCGCAACCTGGAGGCGCTCCTGACAGTGCATTTTAGTTTTGACCGGCGTTCGGCTATCAGGATCTGTAGATGACACGGCACGTGATACTTGATAGGGATTGCTTGGCGGACCCGAATTCCCCGTAGAACGACTTGGCAGTGGAAAGTAAAGCAGTGACGTCGACACGAAATCGAATACTACCTTCCGATCCTGCAACTAATCCGCAGCTTTCCAACTCTGCAGGTGAAGAAGACTTCAAAGAGAGTCCAGGAAGAAGAATTGATGCCACAAGAAGAAACGCCAATGGAACCTCCAAAAGCAAACAAACACCTTTTGTGAGCTTCATACAAATAAAAGAGACGGGCAAGGAGAGCGACAGCTGCTACCTCAAGACAAAGAGCTACCACAGGAAGATACTACCAATATACAGTCAAGGAGACCTTCCGCCAGATTCACAACTGGGTGAAGGCCATCTATACAGAAATGGATAGGATGCATTTAATGTCACCTAACCAGCACTGTTGATTATGTCATGTTTTTCACGATGATAAGCCCGACATACCAAACTCTCTCCATGAAGAAAGCGAAACTGATCAGAGTTGCTTACAGGCTAATGGGCAAAGCTTGCGCATTTTTAGATAATTTCACACACTACTTCCAACGCATGGAAGTCATCCAGTTTCTAGTACGAGCTGGTGGGAAAATATGGATTCAAGATTTGCCTCACTGCTGCGGATTGAAATGGCGGTGTAATGACAAGCATCGCTGAAGAAGAAAAATGCATTAACAATCTATCGAACAGTGCTTGTGGGCATGAATAAGTTAAGGCAAAGATAGTGAAAATGCTCCCTGCAGATGTCATCAGTTAGATAAAAATTATTTTTAATCAAATGATCCACCACAGTATGTAGCCTACAGAATGGAAACATGCTGTGCAGACTGCTGTATCAAAGGTGGTATGAAACCACACGGACACAAAGACCTACAGGGAAGCCAGCTTAATACTAAATTTGAACAACGTATTTGAAGGACTTCCTTTGAAAAGACTCAACCGAACATACGTTTCCACCAGATGAGAAATCATTGTTGCTTGACGGATTTTCAACTCTGCAACAACTCCTTAATGAGGTTGAGGAAGATACCCTGGCCTTGAACAACAAAGAACACTCTGGAATGAGCACAGTGTACGTTTGTAGGGCCTTTGACAGCGTTTGGCATCAAACTCCATAAACCGTTTAGTGACGTTGTACCAAGATTAGTAGTGGAACTTCTCCACAATGATATATCAACCACCACAGGGTCGGCGGTACTTTCAAATTCGCTCGCCGTCAGTCACGGCGCCGCGTTTCCTACAGCCGCCACTGCGGCATGGGGGGTAGCGAAGGATTACGCCGCCGCCAATGACATTGAAGAAACATCCCCTCCCCGGAGCTCCAGCGCGGAGTCTACTTAAATTTAAACATCGACACACAGAGTCCGAATTTATGTGTTTGTCACTTCCTAATATTTATACACTTTCAAAGCGGTCATGGCTTGATATTAGATGTAGAATAAATTAATATCTCTGTCCACGAACCGCATCTGTTACTCGCTCCTGTATCCACTAAAGAACCACAAATTGTGTAAAGGAAGTTCCAATACAGAACTACTTCAAAGGCTGTGTATTTACAATACAAACTGCAAACAGCAAATCCTTTCACGGAGAGTTCCCTGCAAGCGTGCTTCGCGAACCAGTGATAAGCAGCTCTGTCTTGTACAGGGCCTACACCGCTGACCATGAGTCATCAAGTACATCTAAGTGGATAGCGCTGCCGCCATACGAAGAACCCTGTCGTCTTCTGTAATGCGGCAACAGTTGAGAGACTAAAAGATACTTCAGAAAAATTTGATAATTTTTTACACTAATGGCCATTAAAATTGCTACACCACCAAGATAACGTGCTACAGACGCGAAATTTAACCAACAGGAAAAAGATGCTGTGATATGCAAATGATTAGCTTTTCAGAGCATTCACACAAGGTTGACGCCGGTAGCGACATCTACAACGTGCTGACATGAGGAAAGTTTCCAACCGATTTCTCATACACAAACAGCAGTTGACTGGCGTTGCCTGGTGAAACGCTGTGGTGATGGCCCGTTTAAGGAGGAGACATGGGTACCATCACGTTTCCGACTTTGATAAAAGTCGGATTGTAAACTATCGCGATTGCGGTTTATCGTATCGCGAGAATGCTGCACTAGTTGGTCGAGATCCAATGACTGTTAGCAGAATATGGAATCGGTGGGTTCAAGAGGGTAATACGGATCGCCATGCTGGATCCCAACGGCCTTGTATCACTAGGAGTCGAGATAATAGGCATCTTATCCGCATGGCTGTAACGGATCATGCAGCCACGTCTCGATCCCTGAGTCAATAGATGGGGACGTTCGCAAGACAACAACCATCTGCACGAACAGATGGACGACGTTTGCAGCAGCATGGACTATCAGCTCGGAAACAATGGCTGCGGTTACCCTTGACGCTGCATCACAGACAGGAGCGCCTGCGATGGTGTACTCAGCGACGAACCTGGGCGCACGAATGGCAAAATGTTATTTTTTCGGATGAATCCAGGTTCTGTTTACAGCATCATGATGGTCGCATGCGTGTTTGGCGACATCGCGGGGGACGCACATTGGTAGCGTGTATTCATCATCGCCATACTGGCGTATCACCCGGCGTGATGGTATGGGGTGCCATTGGTTACACGTCTCGGTCACCTCTTGTTCGCACTGACGCCACTTTGAACAGTGGACGTTACATTTCATATGTGTTACGACCATTGGCTTTACCCTCCATTCGATCCCTGCGAAACCCTACATTTCAGCAGGATAATGCACGACCTCTTGTTGCAGATCCTGTACGGGCCTTTCTGGATACAGAAAATGTTCGACTGCTGCCCTGGACAGCACATTCTCCAGATCTCCACCAACTGAAAACTTCTGGTCAATGGTGGCCGAGCAACTGGCTAGTCACAGTACGCCAGTCACTACTCTTGAACTGTGGTATCGTGTTGAAGCTGCATGGGCAGCTGTACCTGTACATGCCATCCAAGCTCTGTCTGACAATGCCGAGGCGTATCAAAGCCGTTATTACGGCCAGAGGTGGTTGTTCTGGGTTACCGATTTCTCAGGATCTATGCACCGAAATTGCGTAAAAACGTTATCACATGTCAGTTCTAGTATAATATATGTGTCCAGTGAATATCCGTTAATCATCTGCATTTCTTCTTGGTGTAGCAATTTTAATGGCTAGTAGTGTATTTTGTCTGTATCAGTTGCATGAATGTACAATTTATTGCTGCATTGGTTACAGGCTTCTGGGTGAGACCCCACCCTCAAACACACACCTTGTTATTAACCGTAACTAGTTATTCAACACGGTGCCAAAAAGCATGAATAGGTTTCTACAGTAATCTCAAACTGTAAGCAAAAAATATCATCATTGATAAGGCAGCCTATGTGTCTATTGTTAAACCTGAACGACATAACCAAACTCGTTGACGTGTAACAGCAGACAAGTAGGCTGTCTTATCAATCAGAATATTTGTTGCTCACAGTTTGACTATCTTGTACAACGGTATTCGCGCCTATTGGCACATTGTTGTTTAACTAGTTAGAGTTGATAACAAGGTCAATGGTTTGAGTATGGCCGTGTCAACCTGAAACCGATAACCACTGCGGCAATAAACAGTATATTCATGTAACAGAGATGGACAAAACTTTAAAAACATCACATTTTCCTCAATACTATATCGAACCAGTATGCCTCGACTTAGCAAGTAAAAGATGCTTTTCAGTATCTTCAAAGGTGGGTAATGGACTGTCGAGTGGGATTCAATTGAAGCAAAAATCAGGCACTCCTACTCGCCAAGAGCTGATCTTCGCATTCTGAAGGTATGCGCCTATTCGACATGCTAGTTGAGCGGATAACGACTGTCAGTAAGTGGAACCGATACTTGATCGCCGGCTAACGTGGAGGCAGTATTTACACGAAGTGTGGAGCAGGACATCTCAAATCCATGTTGCACTCTACATATTAATTAATGAAAAGTCACCACTGTTCATTGACTGCCGTGTGCTAATTTACAGGGCTGAATCGGAACTGTAGCGGACTATGCCTACAGTTTGTAGGATACAGCAGGAAATACTCCTATCCAAAACTGCGAAGACTTCAAACAGGCCACTGCAGCGGATGTCCAAAATTTCGCAGCCTGTTATCTCTACGAAACAGTTCCAGAAATAACTTTACAGTAAAGATAAGTTCTTCCATGATTTATTGCGATAAATGAAGACATGACCGCTACAGGAATCCAGTGGCCCTTTTTAAAAGCACTAAGATTACGAGATGAAAGCAGTCATTTTAAAAATCCTTTGGTTGCCAAGAATCCAAAATTTACAGTGAATCAGTGTAATTATGTAATGAAAGGACAAACATAAAAATGCCACAAATGAAGGAGGCAAAAGGGAATGTCAGCGTCTATTTGAAGTCGTTGACAGGAAGTGAGAAATGGTTGTACAGGAATGGATAGAGGGTAAATGAAAGGCTGTAGCAGCATGCGCGACTGTGGGAAAGATAGATGCCTCTATGTAGCTAAATTAAAGAGGTCTTTGGAGAAAAGAGAAACAGCTGTATGGTAGTAGAATCAGTGATAAGAAGCCCGTAATAACCAGTAAGCCGTACGCTGAAGATGGAAGGAATATATAGAGGGTCTACTCCTGACAAAGATATTTAAAACGATGTTACAGAAAGAGATGATGAAGTAGATGTAGGTAAACTGGGCGATACTATAACGCGAGAAAAATTTAGTAGGGCACTGAATAACCTAAGTCGAAATAAGTGCCCTGATGCAGACAACATTCCTCACAACTACTGACAGTAAGATCCTTGAGAGAGTCAACCTTGACTAAACTGCTGGGTGTACATTGCATGAATTTCCATCAACGGACGAAACTACTGCGTTGTAGAGTCTCAGGCGAAATACTGCAGGAAGGATTAGGTTTGGAGAAAGGATGATCTATGTTCTCTTTACGATAATACCTAACTTTTTCTTATATATGGTCTCGACAAAGCTTGATTAGGGTCCTGGCTGCATCGTGCTATGTTTTAAGGAATATATTGAAGATGAATTTATAATTAAGAAATGAGACGCATCGTAAGTAATGCATTTGTCAAACAGTAAAACGCCAAGTCTCTTATGAATAAATACTTTATTCGAAAGTCGAAGTAGGGATTCATAAAAGATCTATTTTGTAAAGTGTATCAGCAGAAATATTTTGCAATTTGAACTTTTACAGACGTTATCCAAAAACTATCTCCGTCATTTCAGATTGTTTTAGAATTTCTACTTTTGGTGTCATCTGTATTGTTTGCTTCCACTGTCTTCCTTCAGTATTCTGTAGCGTGCTTATACTCAATTAAAATTGTTAGTATTTTATTTATTATGCAAAATAGAGAGACTTCATCAAGGCGTACAGTGAATTCGGTAGTGATTGATCTAAGTATACCCAAAAGAAAGGTGTTTAGGTATTTAACATGGAGCGTACAAATTCTCGTCCGTTCGGCACGTGTTATAAGAGCTGCATTTCCACATTTTTGTATATGAAATTGCTTTAAGGGTAGTAACGTGGCATAATTTCAGTCATTAGGTTAATTCTGTTCATTCTAGACACTAAAGGTATAAAAAATTACCATGATGGTAACCAGTTGTATTAGAAAACTGTTGCCCTCTAGGACTGTTGATCGTCAGAACTATATTTGGCGGAGGAGAGTGTCTGTGCGAAGTTTAGATCAAATGGCCCTGAGCACTACGGGACTTAACATCTGAGGTCATCAGTCCCCTAGAAGTTAGAACTACTTAAACCTAACTAACCAAAGGACATAACACACATCCACAGGCTTCGAACCTGCAACCGTAGAGGTCGCGCGATTCCAGACTGAAGCGCCTAGAACCGCTCGGCCACCGCGGCCGGCGATCACTAGATGTACTATATGCTACACGGTGGTGCACGTTTTGAGGAAGTTAGTAGCTTTGAGAAAGCTGGCAGTAGAAACGACAGATAGGCGTTCTGCTTTCTGGGATGTCGTTAGGTAAATCTCAGTGTGGATACATATGTCGTATGGGACTCATTGCATAACATCAGCTACTTGAGAAAGAAAAACATACACACACAAACACACAAACAGCGCTTGAAAAAAGGAAAAGGAAGGTTAGCATTTAAGGCCCCGTCGACAGTGGGGTCACTAGAGACCGAGAGCAAGCTCAGATTTGGTACGAAGGGGAAAGTAAACCGGCCACGCCCTTTCAAAGGAACCGCCCCGGGATTGGCCTCAAGCGATTTGGGAACGTCGCCGAGAACCTACTCTGGTTGGCCAGATACCGATTTGAACCTTCTGCTCCCGAATACGAGTCCTGTGTGCTAAGGATGTGTGTGATGCATGGGACTTAACTTCTAAGGTCATCAGTCCCCTAGAACTTAGATCTACTTAAACCTAACTAATCTAAGGACATCACACACATCCATGCCCGAGGCAGGATTCGAACCTGCGACCGTAGAGGTCGCGCGGTTCCAGACTATAGTGCCTAGAACCGCTCGGCGCCCCCGGCGCTTAGTTAGGTTTAAGTAGATCTAAGTCTAGGGGACTGATGACCGCAGATGTTAAGTCCCATAGTACTCAGAGCCATTTGAACCATTTTTGAAACGGGCAATGGTTTAAGACAGCTCCAGATCATTAAAAACGTGCCCACGGATAAAACAGCAAAAAAAAAAAATCCAAAGAAAAATGAAAACCAAACGAACAATCCAAATCTCAGAAAAAGAAAGGAAAGCGGCTGCATCGAGTCTGAAATTCATACTCAGGTATGGAACGCAATACAATGTGTCCATAAAGTCCCTGTATTATTTCATGAAATCATACCTTGGAAGCTGTTGGAAATAGAATACATTTAGGAGCTCTCACCGTATTTTTCTGTTATGCCAGAATTTAAGAATGCGCTCCAGTCGTCATTCGTAGAACATCAAGGCCATATTTGAATACTGCCCATGTACGGGTCAACATTGCTGCACCTACTGTACTGATTGTCTCATTGATCCGTGCTCGAAGGATATCAATGTCACTGGCTGGTGTTCTTCACTCGCAATCCTTGACGTAACACCGCAAAGAGAAGTTTGATGGCGTGACATGGAGACCGTGGGTGTCATGTGATGGAACAATTATGACCCATCCACTTCTCAGGATTTGTGTCATTCATCACATCTGGCACGTTCAGATTCCAATGTGGGCATGCATCATCATGCTAGAAGGTGCACCCCGTTATGGTTTTCTCTGGCAGGAAAAATAGGCTTATCACCCCATTGTACTCTAGGCCACGACAAACGTTAAGCTTCTGGCTATCTCGGATGTGTACACGAGTGTTGTGTGGGTTTTAAGACATGTAAATCCTAATGCTGTGGGGTTCCACATGTCCAGAAAAGTGAAAAGTTTCTTCATCTGAAAACAGGCATCTTATCAAGTATTCATTGTCAGCATTTGAGGACGCCAACATGGAACAGGCGCATGCATATCGCAGAAGACGATCGTTTGACTGCGATGCTTGGATCAATTGCACTTTGTAAGCGAAAAGGTGTAACCACTAGCGTAACACTTTACGGACAGTTCCTGCAACTCCTGCGATGCAAAGCGAATTGACTTAGGGGGACTGCTTTGGAAAACATATTGCTCTCTGTCAACACGTACTGGAGTACTGCGGACGTCCACTTCAAGGAAAGACTTGGACTCTGCCTGTCTCTTTAAAGTTTGAACCACGACATTATGCATCTTTTCACTGGCGGTACACTCCCATATTGATATCGGTAATTCCACAGTACCGTTGACACATACACTCCTGGAAATTGAAATAAGAACACCGTGAATTCATTGTCCCAGGAAGGGGAAACTTTATTGACACATTCCTGGGGTCAGATACATCACATGATCACACTGACAGAACCACAGGCACATAGACACAGGCAACAGAGCATGCACAATGTCGGCACTAGTACAGTGTATATCCACCTTTCGCAGCAATGCAGGCTGCTATTCTCCCATGGAGACGATCGTAGAGATGCTGGATGTAGTCCAGTGGAACGGCTTGCCATGCCATTTCCACCTGGCGCCTCAGTTGGACCAGCGTTCGTGCTGGACGTGCAGACCGCGTGAGACGACGCTTCATCCAGTCCCAAACATGCTCAATGGGGGACAGATCCGGAGATCTTGCTGGCCAGGGTAGTTGACTTACACCTTCTAGAGCACGTTGGGTGGCACGGGATACATGCGGACGTGCATTGTCCTGTTGGAACAGCAAGTTCCCTTGCCGGTCTAGGAATGGTAGAACGATGGGTTCGATGACGGTTTGGATGTACCGTGCACTATTCAGTGTCCCCTCGACGATCACCAGTGGTGTACGGCCAGTGTAGGAGATCGCTCCCCACACCATGATGCCGGGTATCCGGGTATTGGCCCTGTGTGCCTCGGTCGTATGCAGTCCTGATTGTGGCGCTCACCTGCACGGCGCCAGACACGCATACGACTATCATTGGCACCAAGGCAGAAGCGACTCTCATCGCTGAAGACGACACGTCTCCATTCGTCCCTCCAGTCACGCCTGTCGCGACACCACTGGAGGCGGGCTGCACGATGTTGGGGCGTGAGCGGAAGACGGCCTAACGGTGTGCGGGACCGTAGCCCAGCTTCATGGAGACGGTTGCGAATGGTCCTCGCCGATACCCCAGGAGCAACAGTGTCCCTAATTTGCTGGGAAGTGGCGGTGCGGTCCCCTACGGCACTGCGTAGGATCCTACGGTCTTGGCGTGCATCCGTGCGTCGCTGCGGTCCGGTCCCAGGTCGACGGGCACGTGCACCTTCCGCCGACCACTGGCGACAACATCGATGTACTGTGGAGAACTCACGCCCCACGTGTTGAGCAATTCGGCGGTACGGCCACCCGGCCTCCCGCATGCCCACTATACGCCCTCGCTCAATGTCCGTCAACTGCACATACGGTTCACGTCCACGCTGTCGCGGCATGCTACCAGTGTTAAAGACTGCGATGGAGCTCCGTATGCCACGGCAAACTGGCTGACACTGTCGGCGGCGGTGCACAAATGCTGCGCAGCTAGCGCCATTCGACGGCCAACACCGCGGTTCCTGCTGTGTCCGCTGTGCCGCGCGTGTGATCATTGCTTGTACAGCCCTCTCGCAGTGTCCGGAGCAAGTATGGTGGGTCTGACACACCGGTGTCAATGTGTTCTTTTTTCCATTTCCAGGAGTGTATTTAGATCCAGCAAATCAGACGACACATTGCAATCTCTCCTGGTCTGTCCTCATTTTGATGCACCGCAAGTCAAATCTGCACCAAGGAACAATAAACAGAAATATCGGGAGCTACTGAACGCTTTACATCAAATCCTTATTATCTTTAATAGTCCCTAAGTTACGATTTTTTTTAAATGATAGCGGGACTTTATGGGCATCTTGTACTGTAAGTGTTATCATAGTTGCTGTTCCTGTAGTACCATCGTTCTAAATCACTGAGACTTGCACTTAATTCAAGGAATCAGAAGTTCAAATATTTCAGTTGTTTAAAATGTAGTTAGCTTAATGGAAATCGTAACAAACAAAATTTCGGTAGTCTTTCCTTGAAACGGCTCGCTAGGTGTACGAAGATTATCTCATTGACAAAACATGCAGCCTGTCTACTTTAATGCAGAGAGTGAGGGACAGATGGCCTGAAGTGTATTCCAGTGACCAGCCTAATGGGCTCAGAATGCAGACTGCGATAATTTAAAGGGAATTTGGAGCGGCATGAATTGTGCCAGCCACGTCTGGCGAGCCCTGTAAAACAATCCCCGGAAACAAACATTTTTCGCTCGATAATTTGCTGATCCGATAACAGGCGGTGCCTTGGGTCGACTGAGCGGAATTATCCGATCAGCTCAGTAAATAAATCAACTGCGAAACAATTCCGAAAAAAAGTGCGATAAATAAATGAACGGCGGAAGAGCCACAGCGTTCCCGATAAACAACCTCTCTGCTGTCAGGCAGCTGATGTTTTTTGCACATAGCCGCTTTCCCATTTATACAGCTACATTGGAGCGGAAGGTCTCTAAACTTGGAGAGTCAATCCGCACATTTCGCTACGCCACGTGGTGGGACTGCAGACTTGCTTCTTGTCTGTTTACCACGAATTCATTCTCTTTATCGAAGCTGTACAGTACGTATCTTGCCACACATTTCCTGTGGCCCTTTTAAAACACTGGCCTCTTTGGAACACTATATATCGTGTTGCAGTTTTGCCAGGCGCTCATGCTACCCTTCACCCCTGACGTAAGGCAAAGCAGTGAAGTAGGTGTATGTGCCAGTCGACTGCATTGAATTTTCGCAGTTAGATGGGGTCATGTGAAGACGTGACGGAATGACAGAAAACAACAATCAAATTTTGATGGTCGATGACCACACGCTGACTGAATTTACCCAATGTAGTATCATCGCGGACTGTCCAACGTGTCTGCAAGGAATGGTGTATTATTCCCAGCCACATACCATAGCACAACAGTGGTCTTAAAAATATCTCACCCGACAGTCAACAGCGACGAGTCTCACACCTTCTCAGTGTCAGCGGGATACTAACCCGGCAGGGACAGCAGCTGAAAGACAAGCCACGTCCATTTCACCCAGTGTATGAGTGGACATTGTCAAGGGGCCGCATGCAGTGGACACATAGAGTCGGGAACATCCATCAAGAGCATTCTTCACAGCGGCACAAAACGCTGTGCGTCCTCTATAGGCCAAACAACGCAGAAAAACCTGACACTAACTGACTGGAGGCGAGTCGTCTGGTCCGACGGGTGACGATTTTTCCTCTTTTCAAATGATGCAATGCGTCGAGTGCATAAACGGCATTGATATGCATAACCCGGAGCATATGGAGGGCACAATGCAGGTCGAAGTGGTTCAGCGTTGTTTTTACGGTATTTTTCGTCTCATGACTTGCGTGCACTTTTTAAGATTACCTTAGACATGAACCAAGATGTTCGTTTCAGTATTCTCGGTGATAAGGTACTGACTTTTCTTCTACATTTGCGTCATATACAGGGTGGTCCATTGATCGTGCCGGGCCAAATTTCTCACGAAATAAGCGTCAAACGAGAAAACTACAAGTAACGAAACTTGTCTAGCTTGAAGAGGGAAACCAGATGGCGCTATGGTTGGCCCGCTAGATGGCGCTGCCATACGTCAAACGGATATGAGCTGCGTTTTTTAAATAGGAACGCCCATTTTTATTACATATTCGTGTAGTACGTAAAGAAAGATGAGTGTTTTAGTTGGACCACATTTTTCGCTTTGTGATAGATGGCGCTATAATAGTCACAAACATATGGCTCACAATTTTAGACGAACAGTTTGTAACAGGTAGGTTTTTAAATTAAAATACGGAACGTAGGTACATTTGAACATTTCATTTCGGTTGTTCCAATGTGATACATGTACCTTCGTGAACTTACCACATCTGAGAACGCATGCATGATTACCTGTAAATACCATATTAATACAATAATTACTCAAAATGATGTCCATCAACCTCAATGCATTTGGCAATACGTGTAACGACATTCCTCTCAACAGTGAGTAGATCACCTTCCGTAATGTTCGCAAATGCATTGACAATGCGCTGACGCATGTTGTCAGGCGTTGTCGGTGGATCACGATAGCAAATATCCTTCAACTTTCCCACAGAAAGAAATCCGGGGACGTCAGATCCGGTGAATGTGCGGGCCATAGTATGGTGCTTCGACGACCAATCCACCTGTCATGAAATATGCTATTCAATACCGCTTCAACCGCACGCGAGCTATGTGCCGGACATCTATCATGTTGGAAGTACATCGCCAATCTGTCATGCAATGAAACATCTTGTAGTAATATCGGTAGAACATTACATAGGAAATCAGCATACATTGCACAATTTAGATTGCCATCGATAAAATGGGGGCCAATTATCCTTCCTCCCATAATGCCACACCATACATTAACCCGCAAAGGTCGCTGATGTTCCACTTGTCGCAGCCATCATGGATTTTCCGTTGCCCAATAGTGCATATTTGCCGGTTACGTTCCGCTGTTGGTGAATGACGATTCGTCGCTAAGTAGAACGCGTGCAAAAAATCTGTCATCGTCCCGTAATTTCTCTTGTGTCTAGTGGCACAACTGTACACGACTTTCAAAGTCGTCGCCACGCAATTCCTGGTGCATAGAAATATGGTATGGGTGCAATCGATGTTGATGTAGCATTCTCAACACCGACGTTTCTGAGATTCCCGATTCTCGCGTAATTTGTCTGCTACTGATATGCGGATTAGCCGCGACTGCAGCTAAAACACCTACTTTGGCATCATCATTTGTTGCAGGTCGTGGTTATCGTTTCACAAGTGGCTGAACACTTTCTGTTTCCTCAAATAACGAAACAATCCGGCGAACCTTCCGGACACTTGGATGATGTCGTCCAGGTTACCGAGCAGCATACATAGCACTCGCCCGTTGGGCACTTTGATCACAATAGCCATACATCAACATGTTATCGACCTTTTTCGCAATTGGTGAACGGTCGATTTTAACACGGGTAATGTATCACGAAGCAAATACCGTCCGCACTGGCGGAATGTTGCGTGTTACCGCGTACTTATACGTTTGCGACTATTACAGCGCCATCTATCACAAAGCGAAAAAAGTGGTCGAACTAAAACATTCATATTTCTTTACGAATATATAATAAAAATGTAATAAAAATGGGGGTTCCTATTCAAAAAACGCAGTTGATACCCGTTTGACCTATGGCAGCGCCATCTAGCGGGCCAACCATAGCGCCATTTGGTTCCCCCTTCAAGCTAGACGAGTTTCGTTCTTTGTAGTTTTTTCGTTTGATGCTTATTTCGTGAGATATTTGGCCCGGTCACTATCAATGGACCACTCTGTATACGCTGAACATACCTTACATCAAAGACATCACCGTGTTTACAGGGCTACATATATGCATAACTATTTTCTTCAACACTCAGAAATTACCGCACCTCGACGGTCCATCTAAATCATCTCAACTTACTCCAATAAAGAGTTCTGGTAGTATTTGGATAAGCAGATAAAACGTAGCAATCAGCATTCCACCGACTTTGTTGTTCTACAGGGTCTAGTTGCGATCAACTGGTTTCAACTTGTATGGGTGCCTTAAGAAACGTATGGACTTTCTTTTGTGCCCAATTATGTCCACTGTTATGACTTGAGACAGTGTTACTCGGTAAAAGCACAACCAGTCGACAATGCGCAGCCGTTAAAAGAGTACATGTCCCGCAATCCGAATGCAGCCAGGCGTATTTAGAAGAATCCATCACTCACTGCGAAGAAGAGCTGAAAAATGTCAAAATGGGTCGAAACCGTATGCAACGTTGCCTATAGTGTCTACATGTAAGTGACAGGAAGATGAGAAGAATGGACAGATTCGCCCGTATCGCAACAGGCATTTGTTCCCAGTTATGGGAACTTTTCTTCTAGTCTTGTCCACTACTATCTCGTTTAAGGGTATATTTTCTAATCATCCTGTATATTAATTGTAGAGGAAGTAAACGTATTTGAGAATAAAAAAATTATACACAATGCTATTCTTTTCATCTGCGTTACTGAACAGTGTTCCTTTAAGCAAAGGCGAATCGAATTTTTCGGCAAGTCTTGTAACTGGGACAAAGTCAAGTCTTGCGGTTCACGTCCGCGTGACATTCGAATGCAGAATGGGCATTCGACCGCCACCAGCTCATCGATGGCAGACTCGTGAAACACATAGTAATGTCGTGCAGATAATGGACCTCTCACATGCATCGTTTCACAGATGTCTCTTGAGTATTTCGTTTTGTGGAATAACCACCTCCTCTGGAGTAAGGTACAGTTGGCAACTGTGTGCTGATGTCTAGAGTGGACATCACCTGCCGAGAATCGCGTCGGAGAACGGACACAGCGCAGAGAACGTCTTGTCACTTGAGTATTGGTCAGCAACAACCGGTGCGATGCCACGCCAACCAGAACAACTTCTTCCAGAACAGCTTCTTCACCTCAACAGAGCTGGACTCCCGATCAACAATGCCACAAGCACATTTCATTTCAATAAGTTTCCTTTAATTTACGTCTATGGTCACAAACGTTTTGCCTATAGATTGCCGGTTTCGGTCTGTAATGACCATCATCAAACCTGTTATATAAAAACAAAGTCCTAATGTACTGCAGGACTTTGTTTTTATAAAACAGATCTGATGATGGTCATCATAGACCGAAACCGGTAGCTTGTGACCACAGACGTAAATTAAAGGAAACTTATTGTATATACGGGTCCCTGTTTTATTAGTGACAATGTCGCAGCTTGTGAAACATTTCATTTCCTTTCAATTTTTTGCTGGAAAATTATGAACCGTATTGCAAAATGACGCATATCAGTAAACAGAGCATCTCCTCCAGTTTCAGCTCTTCACACGTGGTGTAACGTAGCTGCACATGGGGCCACGCGTGTCAGAACATGTAGGCAACTCGTCCACTTTGTACTGTCGCATCGAATTAGATCGCACCTACATAGAGGCAACCCAGTGAACATGTATCCAAAGTGAATAGTTATCGAGCGATATTAGATAATCTTCGCCAATGACTTCAGTTAATTATAATAATGCATGGTGTTCGTTCTTTCGAACATGTCCGAAAGAAGAGCCACCATGCATTCATATAACTGATAATCGTCGATGGGCAATGAATCCACCACCTTCAGTGTGGGTGCACAATCACGCTCGACCTCATGCGGGAATATCACAGTAGCGATCATGGAGGACATGGGACGGGAACTGCGCATAGACGGCGCTAGCTGGGGATGTAGACTGGCTGACAGGCATAACGAGATAGTCCAAGCAGCACCAATAAACACTGCGTCTGGGTGGGGCAACGGTTAACGCAACTGCATAGTAAGCTGAAGATGCTGGGTTCGAATCCTAATCTGACACACACACACACACACACACACACACACACACACACACACACATACACACAAACACACAAACACACACACACACACACACGTTTTCGCTCATCCTGCTGCTGATTCACATCAAGTCTCGATGCAGCTGACACCAATAGTCCTTTCCATTCCTTGCCTTTCTCCCACCTCAACCAACAGTTTACACAACTTAAGTTAACTTCGTGCACATACAGAGAGTTTCACAAGTGATGCTCATGTGTGAACATCGGAAGCAAGGGCCAAAAGTAACCAAATTGCTCCAATAAAAATTTGTCCACATTTCAACCATTGATGAGTTATGCATTATTTCGAGTTTGGAAAAAACTGTAAACGCCCCTGGATACCGCTGTATTTGCTTAGGTATCTCAAGGTTTGGGATCGACTCTCTGTTTGTTTATGCATGCACAACTACTTCCCTTTCCCCTCCGTACAATGTGCCGCACCGGCCTTGCAACCAGCAACGAATGTGAAGGCACCATAGACATAAGTTACACTAATGAAGAGTATAAAGAAGCTTTCCCTCCCTGCAGGAAGCCCGACAGGCGTACATTTAGCCAATTACATCAGTGCCTTAGAGAAACCGGGTGTTTCACACACCATGTACGAGAAGGTCGACCCAGATACATAACATCCGATGTTGAGGAAAGCGTGTTACGCATTGTACACGATCGTTCGAGTACTTCAAAAAGGAGGAGTGTTGCCCAACGGCGTGTCCTGAGTCATAGCAGTGTGTGTCGGATTTTACATCGGCTAGTACCCTGTCATATCATCTCCGGCGATTGCAAGCCCTCAGCAATGCAGACTTTCCTCCTAAAGAGAATTCTGCCAATGGGTGCAACAAAAGTGTACCCTGAATCCCCCGTTTGCAAGCAGCTTTTTTCTCTTTCACAGGTGAGGCTGCATTTACCCGTGACGGTATTTCCAAGTACCATAACTGTCACATTTCGGCCGATGCCAGTCCTAATGCAACACACGTATCACGACATCAGCAGCGTTATTCGTTGAACGTCTGGGCATGACTGCTTGGAGACAGCATAACTTCACCACACTTTCTACCGGACAGCACTACACGCCGTTTCTGCGGACTGTTCTGCCAGATGTACATGATGATGTCCCCCTGAACCAACGCCTGAACATGTCATTCATGCACGATGATGGTGCTCCAGCACATTTTCATTTACGAGAGCGCCGGCTTTCGACTCGGAAATATAGTCAAAGTACACTACTGGCCATTAAAATTGCTACACCAAGAAGAAATGCAGATGATTAACGGGTATTGAATGGACAAATATATTAAACTAGAACTGACATGTGATTACATTTTCACGCAATTTGGGTGCATAGATACAGAGAAATCACTACCCAGAACAATCACCTCTGGCCGTAATAACGGCCTTGATACGCCTGGCCATTGAGTCAAACAGAGCTTGGATGGCGCGTACGGGTACAGCTGCCCACGCAGTTTCAACACACCACAGTTCATCAAGAGTTGTGACTGGCGTATTGCGACGAGCCAGTTGCTTGGCCACCATTGACCAGACGATTTCAATTGGTGAGAGATCTGGAGAATACGCAGGTCAGGGCAGCAGTCAAGCATTTTCTGTATCGAGAAAGGCCCACACAGGACCTGAAACATGCGGTCGTGCATTATCCTGCTGAAGTGCAGGGTTTCGTTGGGATTGAATGAAGGGTAGAGCCACGGATCGTAACACATCTTAAATGTAGCGTCCACTGTTCAAAGTGCCGTCAATGCGAGCAAGAGGTGAACGAGACGTGTAACCAATGACACGCCATACCATCACGCCGGGTGATACGCCATTATGGCGATGACGAATATATGCTTCCAATGTGCGTTCACCGCGATGTCGCCAAATACGAATGCGACCATCATGATGCTGTAAACAGAACCTGAATTCACCCAAAAACATGACTTTTGCAATTCGTGCACCGAGGTTCGTCGTTGAGTACAGCATCGCAGGCGCTCCTGTCTGTGATGCAGCGACAAGGGTAATCGCAGCCATGGTCTCCGAGCTGATATTTCATGCTGCTGCAAACGTCGTCGAACTGTTCGTGCAGATGGTTGTTGTCTTGCAAACGTCCCCATCTGTTGACTCAGAGATCGAGACGAGGCTGCACGATCCGTTACAGCCATGCGGATGAGATGCCTGTCATCTCGACTGCTAGTGATACGAGGCCGTTGGGACCCAGCACGGCGTTCCGTACTACTCTCCTGAACCCACCGATTCCATATTCTGCTAACAGTCATTGGATCTCGACCAACGCTAGCAGCAGAGTCGTGATACGATAAACCGCAATCGCGACAGGCTACAATCCGACCTTCATCAAAGTCGGAAACGTGATGGTACGCATTTCTCCTCCTTACACGCGGCATGACAGCAACGTCGGTTGGAAACTCTCCTGATGTCAGCACGTTGTAGGTGTCGCCACTGGCGACAACATTGTGTGAATGCTCTGAAAAGCTAATCATTTGCATATCACAGCATCTTCTTCCTGTCGGTGAAATTTCTAGTCTGTAGCACGTCATCGTCGTGATGTAGCAACTTTAATGGCCAGTAGTTTACGTAGGTAGGGGCCTCCGGATTTAAACCCCATGGATTTCTGTGTATGGGGCATGTCAAAAGCATGGTGTACGCTACCGAGATCAAATCTCTTGAGGAATTACGCTTGAGCATTGAATCAGCCTTCCAGCATTTACAGGACTGCCTGAGAGGATTCGCATATCATTTCTGAGAAGAGTTCAATGTTCCATTGAGACGTATGGACAATATTTCGATCACCTACTTCAACGTTTAGAGGTTCCATGTGGTCCTAGGCAATGATGAACCGAAACAGAAAGTGTGTTGCATCTCGACAGAGGTTGATTTGTGTCCCATGTTCAAAATGGTTCAAATGGCTCTGAGCACTATGGGACTCATCTGCTGAGGTCATTAGTCCCCTAGAACTTAGAACTAGTTAAACCTAACTAACCTAAGGACATCACAAACATCCATGCCCGAGGCAGGATTCGAACCTGCGACCGTAGCGGTCTTGCGGTTCCAGACTGCAGCGCCTTTAACCGCACGGCCACTTCGGCCGGCCTGTGTCCCATGTATATTGGAGCTTTTTAGCTACTTTTAGTCAGTACTTTCCATGTGTGAATTATTGACCATCACATGCAGCTTTATTCTATGGTTAAATGATGATGGTGTCCTCTTGATTAAAATATTCCGGAGGTAAAATAGTCCCCCATTCGGATCTCCGGGCGGGGACTACTCAAGAGGACGTCATTATCAGAAGAAAGAAAACTGGTGTTCTACGAATCGGAGCGTGGAATGTCAGATCACTTAATCGGGCAGGTACGTTAGAAAATTTAAAAAGGGAAATGGATAGGTTAAAGTTAGATATAGTGGGAATTAGTGAAGTTCGGTGACAGGAGGAACAAGACTTCAGGTCAGGTGACTACAGGGTTATAAATACAAAATCAAATAGGGGTAATGAAGGAGTAGGTTTAATAATGAATACAAAATAGGAGTGTGGGTAAACTACTACAAACAGCATAGTGAGCGCATTATTGTGGCCAAGATAGACACGAAGCCCATGCCTACTACTGTAGTACGAGTTTATATGCCAACTAGCTCTGCAGATGATGAAGAAATTGATGAAAATGTATGATGAGATAAAAGAAATTATTCAGGTTGTGAAGGGAGACGAAAATTTAATAGTCATGTGTGACTGGAATTCGAGAGCAGGAAAAGGGAGAGAGGGAAACATAGTAGGTGAATATGGATTGGGGGTAAAAAATGAAAAAGCAAGCCGTCTGGTAGAATTTTGCACAGAGCATAGCTTAATCATTGCTAACACTTGGTTCAGGAATCATAAGAGAAAGTTGTATACATGGAAGAAGCCTGGAGATACTAGAAGGTATCAAATACACTCCTGGAAATTGAAATAAGAACACCGTGAATTCATTGTCCCAGGAAAGGGAAACTTTATTGACACATTCCTGGGGTCAGATACATCACATGATCACACTGACAGAACCACAGGCACATAGACACAGGCAACAGAGCATGCACAATGTCGGCACTAGTACAGTGTATATCCACCTTTCGCAGCAATGCAGGCTGCTATTCTCCCATGGAGACGATCGTAGAGATGCTGGATGTAGTCCTGTGGAACGGCTTGCCATGCCATTTCCACCTGGCGCCTCAGTTGGACCAGCGTTCGTGCTGGACGTGCAGACCGCGTGAGACGACGCTTCATCCAGTCCCAAACATGCTCGATGGGGGACAGATCCGGAGATCTTGCTGGCCAGAGTAGTTGACTTACACCTTCTAGAGCACGTTGGGTGGCACGGGATACATGCGGACGTGCATTGTCCTGTTGGAACAGCAAGATCCCTTTCCGGTCTAGGAATGGTAGAACGATGGGTTCGATGACGGTTTGGATGTACCGTGCACTATTCAGTGTCCCCTCGACGATCACCAGTGGTGTACGGCCAGTGTAGGAGATCGCTCCCCACACCATGATGCCGGGTGTTGGCCCTGTGTGCCTCGGTCGTATGCAGTCCTGATTGTGGCGCTCACCTGCACGGCGCCAAACACGCATACGACCATCATTGGCACCAAGGCAGAAGCGACTCTCATCGCTGAAGACGACACGTCTCCATTCGTCCCTCCATTCACGCCTGTCGCGACACCACTGGAGGCGGGCTGCACGATGTTGGGGCGTGAGCGGAAGACGGCCTAACGGTGTGCGGGACCGTAGCCCAGCTTCATGGAGACGGTTGCGAATGGTCCTCGCCGATACCCCAGGAGCAACAGCGTCCCTAATTTGCTGGGAAGTGGCGGTGCGGTCCCCTACGGCACTGCGTAGGATCCTACGGTCTTGGCGTGCGTCCGTGCGTCGCTGCGGTCCGGTCCCTGGTCGACGGGCACGTGCACCTTCCGCCGACCACTGGCGACAACATCGATGTACTGTGGAGACCTCACGCCCCACGTGTTGAGCAATTCGGCGGTACGTCCACCCGGCCTCCCGCATGCCCACTATACGCCCTCGCTCAAAGTCCGTCAACTGCACATACGGTTCACGTCCACGCTGTCGCGGCATGCTACCAGTGTTAAAGACTGCGATGGAGCTCCGTATGCCACGGCAAACTGGCTGACACTGACGGCGGCGGTGCACAAATGCTGCGCAGCTAGCGCCATTCGACGGCCAACACCGCGGTTCCTGGTGTGTCCGCTGTGCCGTGCGTGTGATCATTGCTTGTACAGCCCTCTCGCAGTGTCCGGAGCAAGTATGGTGGGTCTGACACACCGGTGTCAATGTGTTCTTTTTTCCATTTCCAGGAGTGTAGATTATATAATGGCAAGACAGAGAGTTAGGAACCAGGTTTTAAATTGTAAGACATTTCTAGGGACAGAATTGGACTCTGACCACAATCTATTGGTTATGAACTGTAGATTAAACCTGAAGAAACTGCAAAAAGGTGGGAATTTAAGGAGATGGGACCTGGATAAACTGACTAAACCAGAGGTTGTACAGAGTTTCAGAGAGAGCAGAAGGGAACAACTGACAGGAATGGGGGAAAGAAATACAGTAGAAGAAGAATGGGTGGCTCTGAGAGATGAAGTAGTGAAGGCTGCAGACGATCAAGTAGGTACAAAAACGAGGGCTAGTAGAAATCCTTGGGTAACAGAAGAAATATTGAATTTATATGATGAAAGGAGAAAACACAAAAATACAGTAAATGAAGCAGGCAAAAAGGAATACAAACGTCTCCAAAATGAGATCGACAGGAAGGGCAAAATGGCTAAGCAGGGATGGCTAGAGGACAAATGTAAGGATGTAGAGGTTTATCTCACTAGGGGTAAGATAGATACTGCCTACAGGAAAATTAAAGAGACCTTTGGAGAAAAGAGAACTTGTATGAATATCAAGAGCTCAGGTGGAAAAACAGTTATAAGCAAAGAAGGGAAAGCAGAAAGGTGGAAGGAGTATATAGAGGGTCTATACAAGGGCGACGTACTTGAGGACAATATTCTGGAAGAGGACGTAGATGAAGATGAAATGGGATATACGATACTGCATGAAGAGTTTGAAGGGGGCAGGGGTAAAATACAGGGAGCGAAAGGCTATTTACAATTTGTACAGAAACGAGATGGCGGTTACAAGAGTCGAGGGGCACGAAAGGGAAGCAGTGGTTGGGAAGCGAGTGAGACAGGGTTGTAGCCTATCCCCGATGTTATTCAATCTGTATATTGAGCAAGCAACTAAAGAAAATAAAGGAAAAATTCGGAGTAAGTATTAAAATCCAGGGAGAAGAAATAAAAACATTAAGGTTCGCGGATGACATTGTAATTCTGTCAGAGACAGCAAAAGACTTGGAAGAGCAGTTGAACGGAATGGACAATGTATTGAAAGGAAGATATAGGGTGAACATCAACAAAAGCAAAACGAGGATAATGGAATGTGGTCGAATTAAGTCGGGTGATGCTGAGGGAATTAGATTAGGAAATGAGACACTTGAAGTAGTAAAGGAATTTTGCTATTTGGGGAGCAAAATAAGTGATGATGGCCGAAGTAGAGAGGATATAAAATATAGACCGGCAATGGCAAGGAAAGCGTTTCTGAAGAAGAGAAATTTGTTAACATCGAGTATAGATTTAAGTGTCAGGAAGTTGCTTCTGAAAGTATTTGTATGGAGTGTGGCCATGTGTGGGAGTGAAACATGGGCGATAAATAGTTTGGGCAAAAAGAGAATAGAAGCTTTCGAAATGTGGTGCTACAGAAGAATGCTGAAGATTAGATGGGTAGATCACATAACTATTGAGGAGGTATTGAATAGAATTGGGGAGAAGAGAAGTAAGTGCCACAACTTGACTAGAAGAAGGGTTCGGTTGGTAGGACATGCTCTGAAGCTTCAAGGGATCACCAATTTAGTATTGGAGTGCAGCGTGGAGGGTAAAAATCCTAGAGGGAGACCAAGAGATGAATACACTAAGTAGATTCAGAAGGATGTAGGCTGCAGTACGTACTGGGAGACGAAGCAGCTCACACAGGATGGAGTAGCATGGAGAGCTGCATCAAACAGTCTCAGGACTGAAGACCAAAACAACAACAACGAGAATAAAAAATCAATAGGAAGAGTAAAAATATAGAAATGTCATATATATAAACGAGGAACCCAATGAAACATTCTTGCGGACTGAGTGAGACGTCGAATATAAAACGTACATGACTGCCAAATTATTTTTCCAGCTGTCTAAACCACAATCGCTGCTTGTTACCGTGTCTGAAATTGTCTGATAATGGCCAAAACTGAAATGATTATGTATTGCTACTCTCATGCTAGTATGTCGGCTATTAGCTTGCATTGCTTCTCGTCGTTAGGAACTGCCACGAACACGAAGAAAAATGAGAATTATGCATATTACGGCAAAAAAAACGCCGTCGAAACAGGGTAAAATTAACGCCGTGGGTTTTTCTTATTTTTGGAGGAAATAATTGGCTGTTTCTGACTCAGGTTTTATGCGTAATTATGTACCGCACTGGCCCACACCATCAGCGCTGGCAAGTATCTCACACTGAAGTACGTATTGACATTAAACCTCTTCATGTCTGTTATCTTTTGTTCATTTTTCTCAATACATCTACAAAAAGTCGTCATCATTTCATTTCTACCTTTGTATTGAAAGATTAGCAATTTTTAGATCACCTATATTACAGACTAGCTACAGTTACTTGCAATTCCTTGTAATTACAACTGTGTTTTTGAAATGGATTGCTCTTACGGTCTGCAAGAGTACAAACTACTTTTATGATTTTTAAGCTTATAATCAGCTCACCTTTGTTCCTTTTGTCGCAAACTTTGGTTATGGACATGAGAAATTTTATGCACCTTGTGTTGGTGGAAGGTGGACTTTCAGCACAGTATGATGGTTAGTTATTTCTATTTTGTCCAACGTAGCACATACGTTATGAATAATCTTTCTTTCTGATCATTTGAATGTTTCCGTTATACATTTCAAACCAAGGAAGGAAGATTAGCTTTTAATCACTTCACTGGTTTTACAGACAAAACGAACTGAAATGGAGAGAGGAATGACATGGAATCCATCATTACCAAACTAAAGAAACTATCACATTTGTTCGTGAAGCAGAATGTACGCAAGCCATCAGATATCTGAAATATAATAGAAAGGCAAGCATATGTAGTGTCTTAACCTCTGAGACTTTTTGATCAATACACGTGCTGTGTCATAGACGTCAGCAAGGTTCATTAATGGACAGCGCGGTAGACGCAATCGCGGCCACTGTTTATTCGACGGATACTCGATGGAGTGGTCGCAGTGGTTTCAAACCAGAGAGGTGAGATTCAAGATCCCATTCGGTTATCGTGATTCAGGTTTCCATGAATTTCCTGATAACATAGGTCTAATGCCACAATATTTCGCTTAGATCCTACAGATCCGTCCCTAATCAACTTAACTCATCCCCGTCTCGAAATTCAGTGTAACTAAAATTTATCGAAATTTTAAAGTTCACATCTGTTTTTAGATTATTAAATTAATTAATTCAAATTTTAATAAAAACAACATTAATTAAAATTTGAGGATGTTAGCAAGAACAATTGAAAAGCACACAATACGAAAAATTTCAATAACTTATCTTTTACTTAATTAAACTGATCAATATTTGTGCTGCTGTGATTGCTTGTGTCCATGTTTTTCTTGTCGTACCCCATCGCTGCAGTAATGGTTCACTGCTTCTTTGAATGCACTAATCCTTCAATGAAGGAATATTATTAATGATATTCGGATATTGGAAATGATATGTTTGTTAGAATTCGTAACCGGAAGACGCACAGTGATTTCACACAGCGTTGTTCTTAGGATTCTGAGCATAACAGTTACTCTTTTATTTATTAGTCTATTAATAATCATATTCAGTAATTTTAAAATTTATGATTCTGAATTCATCATCATCATCATCATTGGCTTTGACTGCACAACCCTCCACTCTTCTCTGTCTTCTGGTTCCTCTTCATTCTTTGGTACCCTCCTTGTGGCCTGGTAACATCACTCAGCGCTTGGAACCTTATTCTCTCCTTCCCTCTCTTTCCCGGAACGAAACCTTCAGTTGTTTCTACTAGATGGTAATCTCTTCTTAGATTGTGACTTAGCGAGTTTACTCTCCAGTTCTTTACCGTTAGCAGCATCCTCCGTTCTTCTCCAACCCTCCTCAGTACTTCTTCATACCTGACTTTATCATTCCAGCTTATCTTCACCATTCTGCGCCATATCCACATTTCACAAGCTGCAATTCTCTTCTCATCCTGCTCTATAGAAGGCCACGCTCCATATTAAGCACTTAACTAGTCTCTTTCTTAATTACTTGTTTAAACAACTAGTTAGGAGTCTTCGCTGCTTTTGAAATGCCTCTTTCGCCATAGCCATTCTCATTTTGATATCTTGTTGGCAATCCATGTCTTCTTTAATCCAACTTCCCAAATACTTGAATGCTCTTACCTGATGATCTCTGACCCAACTTAATTTACACTTTTCTTTTCTTTAGGCCTATGACCGTACTTTTGGTTTTCTTTTTATTATCTTTCATATCATATGCTGCACAGTCTTCATTGAGGTCATTTAGCATTTGAGTCAGCGTGTCTTGTTTATCAGCAAGCATCGCCATGTCATCTGCAAATCTTATACATTCAATTTTGCACCCCACTAACCTGATGCCTCTTGTCCCATCCAAACAGGTTTCTAGTACTTCCTCCAGATGGACGTTAAATAGGATCGGTGAGAGACAACAGTCTTGTCTAACCCCTCTCCAAATCTTGCTGTCTTCAGAGATCCCATTACCTATGCGTGCCCTAGCTTTCTGATTCAGGAACAGATTGTCATCAATCTCTCCTTCCACTTCACTCCCTTCTTTTTCAAGGTATCTAACATCTTATCCTACTGCACTCTATTAAAAGCCGTTTCCACGTATATGAAGACAGCACACACTTTTTGCCCTTTTTTATGTATCTTCTGCCGAAGGATGTTAGAAGTCCAATGGCATCTTGTGCTCCGTTTCCCCTTATGAAATCATATTGTTCTTCACATAGTGTTTCTTCCAGCGTTACATGTAGCCTCCTATTCAGAATTCGAAGAACTAATTTTGCTGCCTGCGATATTAGGCTGATTGTCTTGTGGTCTTCACACTTTGTGGGATTATTAGTCTTTGGGACTGGGGCAATTATACTTACGGGAATGTCTTCTGGCTATTCCCCTTTGTCATAGATGTAGTTGCAAAGAGAGGTCAACTCATTTTTACCTGTTTCTTTCAGAATCTTTAAGATTTCTGCCGGATTGTCATCTACACCACATGCTTTGGTGTTTTTAAGTTCTCCCCAAAGCCCTATTTACCTCTGAATCTAGGATAAAATCTTCTCTTTCATCTTCATTTACTGATTCTTCTTTCTCAATCTGTATATCGGAAGGTCTTTGTTCTGGTTCATAGAGAGTTTCAATACATGCTTTCCATCTATTCTGAACAGCATGCGGGTCACTTAAAAGAGTTCCATCTTTCTGAATTTTTATATTGCTAAATTTTATGGTTCCCTGTCTACAGAAATTTGAATTTTCATGTAGCTTAATTTTACAGTCCCGTATGTACAGAATTTGCTTCCGCGTGAGTAGTGACTGACGCCAGTCGAACTAATGTCAGTGATTATTAAGTGAAAGTAATCCTATTCGCAATATGTTAGTCCAAAAGCAAGTTGTCCACTTTAGGACCAACAACCGTATTCTTTCATTATCTTATTAGTATTTCACTAAAAGTAGCATTCGACCACACTCCCAGGTACCCTATTAAAATAAAAACTTTATAATTACGGCGCATTTAATTAAGTGTTTTTGGGACACCACAATAAATTGCCAATTTGGAGGTTATTTGTAGAGTTTTCCTGGTCGTTTTTCTCAAAATTCATCGGAACTGATGACTTACCGTTAGATATGTTGTGTCACCGCCAGGCACCACACTTGCTAGGTGGTAGCCTTTAAATCGGCCGCGGTCCGTTAGTATACGTCGGACCCGCGTGTTGCCACTATCAGTGATTGCAGACCGAGCGCCGCCACACGGCAGGTCTAGAGAGACTTCCTAGCACTCGAGCCAGTTGTACAGCCGACTTTGCTAGCGATGGTTCACTGACAAATTACGCTCTCGTTTGCCGAGACGATAGTTAGCATAGCCTTCAGCTACGTCATTTGCTACGACCTAGCAAGGCGCCATTACCAGTTACTATTGATGCTGTAAAACATGTACCGTCAAGAACGATGTTCACCAATTATGGATTAAAGTTAAGTATTCCAGCAGCTACGTACGGTTTTTGTTAGTCTCATTTCCTTGACCTGTTCCAGACCTCACGCCAGCCTGCGTGAGCTAAAACGCGTTCCTTTCGGCTTCCTCTCATAGTGGGTTGGCTGTCTTGCCAATCCACAACAAGATACATAAAGCATGATCAAATTATAAGCCATGTGATGCAAGAAGCTTACAACAGGTGCTCATTCAACGGACCAAAAAGATGAAATTATTTGAAGGTAGGTCAATGCTGCACGGCTGATACTCTAGTACCAGAAAACCAAGATTTTGAATGCACAGTATTGTTTTCGAGATGTAAAGTGGCGGTCATCATACTCAAGACAAGTGTCACACCTTACGAAACGTTCTTTCAACTCTTAGTTTTGACTTGGGGTTTCAGCTGTTGCAACGGCTCACAATAGCTGCCACGTCCCTACCCGACCTTTATGGGTTTCATGAATCAGCGGTGGACTTTTATTATCCTATCCTGAAACACTGTTATCGTCAAATTTCTCCCATTTTTTCTGCAGGTGAAGATGGCTATTTCCACACCTTGATTTGCTGCTTTTTGCGTGGTTCGTTTTGAAGGTCCCATGTCACATCAAAAGCATGAATGTGATTTCGACATTTCCAAATATTTCTGTTTGCCCGTTTGTTTGCCAGCTGACGTGGTACCCGACGAACACAGATTTTATGATTGTGTAGAGATTCATGGATGACTGCATATGCTGAACTGGGTCTAACGTTTAACTAATGCGGAATATCGACAACTGTGGCTCGATGATCTTTACGGATCATTCGCTCAGCCGTCTTGGTATTCCAGTACGTTTTCATATTGGATGACATAGCAGAACAGTTGTCCTGGCACTCTTAAAACGACTTTTGTTCGATGAAATAGCTACCACTGCATTGCAGCTGCATTTTGTGAGTAATCTCCGCAGATTTGGAATCTTCGGAGCACAGGTAACGAATTACTCTCCTCTTTTCTTCCTAAATTCTTGTGGACTACGTGGCACTAGCAATAAAATGCTCTTAAATAACTGCGAATAATGTTGTTCACTGAAGGAACACAGTTAACGCACACGAGCAACCCTGATGTTAAGGTGAGGTATGTCATTGTTGGGTCAGTACTGTCAACTTACGCGACAGAAACAAATTCCTTTACTTACTGACTTCCCCTGGTAAAGTACTGTAGCAACACGGTGGTCATAAAGCTGTAGTTATTATTTCGAAAAAATAAAGTTACACAATTATTGTTTTGTTTGTTTGCAGGTGCAGGTCTGTAATCTTGCTACGCTTCGAAAGCTCTCCACCATAGCACCGTGGCCTGCAGCTAGACAATCCAGAACAAACCGGCGCTGCCCATCGGTAAAGTGGAAATGAGGTACGTCCGATATGTTTCGGCTCCTTATTGGCACGCCACGATAGTGTGGCAGAGAGGTTTCTGTGTGTTACAAGACTGCAGACATCGAACCGTGCGCTGTTTCGATATGAAACTGAACGCGCGATATAATCACTTTGCCCTTGCCTAAGCAACCGCCTCTTTCGCCTCCCACTATGGGCACTCGCTTTTTTTGCCGCGCCGACTTAACGGCGATCCTCATAATCTCTCTCTTAGTGGTTGACTGCCGGTAACTGGAGGATTTTGTAACGTGCCAAAATTATACGTGGTAGGGGCTATGGGCAAACTTGTTGGCCAACACATTATGGAAATATTTACAGGTCGATATACGAATAAAAAAAATGTTGCTAGTGTAATATATTTTGTTAGGTTTGTAAGTTGCTGTGTACGTATTGTTGTACGATAGCTCGAAGTGTTAAAGAACACCGCTAAATTTATGGTGGCGTGTGTTTCAGCCAAGCAGCATCCTGTAGGGCCAGGATAGTATTTAAAGGTCAGCTGGCCGCTGTCTGAAATCACGACGGCACACTAGTACAACCGCCGGCCGAAGTGGCCGTGCGGTTAAAGGCGCTGCAGTCTGGAACCGCAAGACCGCTACGGTCGCAGGTTCGAATCCTGCCTCGGGCATGGATGTTTGTGATGTCCTTAGGTTAGTTAGGTTTAACTAGTTCTAAGTTCTAGGGGACTAATGACCTCAGCAGTTGAGTCCCATAGTGCTCAGAGCCATTTGAACCACTAGTACAACCTGATATTGTTAAAAGTGCTAATAAAGCTGTTAGTTTATTCGTTATTATTGATTCCTCAGTAATTTTGATTATTTCAATAGTCACAATTGGATCAGGTAGCAGATACGTAGATCATCTAAACTCGAAGTACATGGGGGTAAGTAGGCGAGGGTGTTGAACGCTCATCGAAAGTTATGGCGGTGCAGATCTAGTGCGCAAATTTTACAAAGATTATGTTCCGAAGGTAAGGTTATGTGTGCTGTTTTGATTTTAAGTCGATATTGAATTGTAGGCGAGATCTGACTCAACCCATTGCTGACAAATAGGTCGTACATAAATAATTGAATCCCATTGGATTTGGACGTCACGTGACTGTACCTTACAGAATTAACTGTCAGTGGATTTGGATTGGTGAATTTATCAATCGATGTGGAGGCCAATGCGGTGTTTCTGTATTTTGGAATGATGGCGTGGTTCACGATCCTGTCATGGGTAAGAGTGTTATATGGCTGAATTGTGGGGATTGGTTGTATAGGAACTGCAGTGGCTGCGTATGACGACTCTTTTGCGTAATATGGTGAAGGCCCGCACTATTCATTAAGATGGTTGAATTGTATATTCATAGTAAAGATTTTCACGTACTTTCATTGTAATGCAACAAATAGTAAAGGAAACATTAAAACGAACCACGAATAGTCCTATTAACCTCTTAAAAGGAAAAATTGTAGCCAGTGTCCGAAGTGTGGAAGACTTCATGGAATAACGAGTTATTCAGGGGCCAGCACCTAAAGAAGCTGAGTTTTTGCTTACTAATGTTAAATGTAGGGTCCAAATGGATATTTTTGGGGTTGTTTATAGTTTCGTTAGTTGTTTTGGGGCCCATCGACACTTGTGCTCGTCGGCGAAGTGAAAAGAGATTATAAAAATAAAATAAAAGAAAATTGATTAAAAGAATATGAGTTTCAGTACAACTGCAGTTAATAAGGGAGAAATATTACCAATAGTCCTGGTAATAATAGGTCCAAAATAACAATAAAATCTATTAACGAAAGAAGGTTGATACGATAGTAAAAGAACAATCTCAGTTACGAGAAGCAAGTATGTCACATACTTGATACCAGTCAGCCGACGCTGAGGTAACATGTATCTTTGCTTACTTGTTGAGAACGTTAAGTAACAAAAAACACAGTAAATCTTGTCAGTTTTGCGGAAACTGGAATAAGCAAGTAAACCGGTAACTGTAAAATTCGGTTAATGCTATCTATATTATTCTACCTTAAAGAGCGTTGTTTCAGTGTTCTTAACGCCGATGTTACGGTGTTCGGTCTACAGTCAGAGTTAGAGATATGAAGATGTTTAGAAATCGTGAAGCGTATGCACTAATTGGTATTGCCGTTAAGATAATTCATTCCCCACTACAGCAATTTTATGAGTTCGGCTCAAGGATTGGCAAGTATTAATAAAGGATTAACAGTGAAATTTCTTAGGAGAATATAGTTGTGTTGACAATTCAGTTTACAGAAATAAAACTCTATGCTTTCTGTGACACACAGAGTCACGTAGTCGAAGTTACGTAGTTGCATAAGTTTACTGAATAACATTAAAAGACTACTTGGTATTTATTGAATGAAATGATTCACAAGCAATGGTTTTTTTTTTTCTTCTAATGTTGAGTATTATCTAGCAGTAATACATCATACTGTTATAGGGGATGCTTAGGCTGTAAGACAGTCATTAAGGACTAGTTATAACTATCATTACAGGAACTGTTGTTCTAACAGTCAAAGTCTATTCAATAGAGGAGAAAGACTACGATATATGTATAACATACTTACAGTTTTTAATTCCTCAGAACTAGAATCACTGTCAGAATACCACTTCATATGATTGTTACAAGATAGTTTCTGCGAGCGTTCAGCGATAATCTGTATTGGGAACAAGGTACGTTTAGCAAACTGATAAAACGTAACTCACTCTGTCTGTGGTACTTGACTTTGCATATTACTGCACAAGGCCAGGATATATTTTATTTACCGTTATAGGAAGTGTTGATCACTGACAAGAAAGTGCAAAGTGACGGGTCATACGCTTCGTGTACTATTTCAACAGCCATGCAAGAACAAGCGCTGGCAGGCATGTGGGACATGGATGCAATGAGCAACTGACGAAATTGAATATATTTTCGAGCGAGTCTCTGTCGGTATTCTGTCAGCTTCTATGCCCAAGAAGAACGTCGCTCGGATTTTGTGAAAGGTGGCCTTGGAGCTTGGTCTGCTATTTGTGTCCACATAAATCAGGGGCAAGGTAGAATTATTGAGGCGTAAGCACTTGTCTGTTGGGCTCCTTTATGTGAAGACTGTGTGAGCTGCTGTTCGGGCCTATGCGCTGTGCCGTAGAGCTTTTTTGACTATGTGTCTTAGGCCGGTATTACACTATCAAATTTTTTTGTTAAATATCTTTGTCTAACATCTTTGTCAAAGATATTTGATGGTGTAATAGGGAACTTTGTCAAATGTCGTCCAATATTTGATAAAATCTAGGGCCTCGCTGTAGATTTGATCAAAGAAGACGTTTGTCTTCTGTTCACTGCAATGTGACATGTTACCACACGGAGCGCTAGCATCGCTGCATTCTGTCGTCTGTAGCGTTATTATAAACATTGCGGGTAAATGCAATTCGTGTGTGTCGACAACTACAAAATTAATAGAGATGTATGAAGCTGATATGCGCTTTGTGGTGTCACCGCCAGTCACCACACTTGCTAGGTGGTAGCCTTTAAATCGGCCGCGGTCCATTAGTATATGTCAGACCTGCGTGTCGCCACTGTCAGTGATAGCAGACCGAGCGCCACCACACGGCAGGTCTAGAGAGACGTACTAGCACTCGCCCCAGTTGTACAGCCGACTTTGCTAGCGAAGCTACACTGACCGATAAGCTCTCATTTGCCGAGACGATAGTTAGCATAGCCTTCAGCTACGTCATTTGCTATGACCTAGCAAGGCGCCATAGCTGTTGATAATTAATATTATGAAGCATGTACCGTAACGAGAGATGTTCTACAATTGTGGATTAAAGTTAAGTATTACATCATCTACTTACTTTATTTGCAATTCTCAAGATATTGTCCTGTTCCAGACCTCACGCCAGTCAGCGTGTAATTAAACGCGTGCATTTCGGCCTCCTCTAGAAAAACAGTGTTGGCTCTTCTGCCAACACTACACGCTTTACAACGTGAAGCACGCTGAATACAAAAATAGAGTACGAAGATTGGAGACCTGACCTAACCTAACCTAATCCTCTCCTGTAGAAAGGAATCGGAGTGTTACAGTGAGCCTGTGTTCTGCAGATGTAGCAGTTCTTAAGTGAATATTATGCTTTGTGATATGACGATACACTTCATTGAGCACATACAGAAATGTATGCTTATCCAATCTTCAGTAATTGATGTACGGCTTGACGCCCTTCACTATAAGCTCACATAACAAGTTTGGTTGAATGCTTTTATCGTGTCGTCGTAAAACCCACGGTTTCACCCAACTATATTTCTTTTTTTTCCCCCGCTTCTCTTCTGCATATGCACACAGTGCTATTGTGGTACATGCAACTGCTGCGGTTAATAACAAGTTGTTGTTGTCAGCCATCTTGAACTTTGACGAAAAATATGATGACAGTGTAATACCCCTTCCAGCGCTACGTGAAAGATCTTTGTCAAATATATTTGACGGAATATTTGATCACATCTTTGATCAAATCTTTGACAAAGAAATTTAATAGTATAATACCGGCCTTAGGTCTGAGTTAACCACAATTCGATTTAGAGAATTTACAGGCTGGCTAACTTAACATTAGTAAAATTCATTATGTCACTGCGTTTTCTGTATATCGGCTTTGAACTTGGTTCGTAAATAATGAGTGCTATTTGTGCTGTCTTTGTGTAATTGATTTTGACACTCGAGATTGATTTAACTGGTTTCTACTTTAAATGGAGCCTTTAGGTCGTTCTTGTTTAAACGTTATTTATGCATCTGAACTAATATTATAAATGTGAAAGTAACTCTCTTAGGTTTTTACGACTAAACTGTTGAATCGATTTCGATGAAATGTAATATGGAGATAGCTTAAGCCCCGAGAAAAAATAGGCAGCTTCTTTTAAAAAAAATCTCGACCCCAAGGAGGGTGAAGCAGAGACTGGAAAAACATTTTTGCATCAATGAACATAAACCATGTTAAAAAATTATTATATTTGGTGGATAATGTACTGTTCCAGGAGAGTGGGGATGCGGGGTGTAGGTACAAATTACGAGCTATGCTTATCCAGAAAGGCAGACATGTCAAGGCAGCGACGGTACTACACATACAATGGCTTACTTATTTACATCACTCATCGTAACAAAAGAGTAAACATCGTATTTAGTCCTGGACACATACAAAAAATGCAAGCAAGGTACATTCTGATAATGATAGTTAACAATGAACGTTTTTTGAAACTACAGGGAGTTTTTATACATGTTATCGTATACGATACCTGGGAACTTATAGGGTGACAGTTATTGAACTATATGAAAAACATGTAAGTTAGTTACAAACTACGGACGTGTCGGAAATTCGATGCTGTCGATGAGATCCTGAACGGCTGTTTTCACCTCAGCGATGGTTTATTGCTGTACACATTATCTTTAATATAGAACCACAAAAAGGAGTCGCAAGTGTTCAGATCTGGAGAATATGGCGGCCAACCGAGGTCCATTCGAATGGCCTCCGTATGTCCTAGAGCCAGAATTCGGTCCTCAAAATGCTCCACCAGGACACCAAACCCTTGCTTCCTTCGGTTGGATCGAACTTCGTCTTGCATGAACAACATCTTGTCGAAATAAGTGTCACTTAGGATAATGGGGATGAACTCATGTTACAATTACTTCACTTCCGTTCGGTAGTCACCGTGTCATCAAGGAATATGGCTCCGATTATTCCGTGACTGGACATTGCACACCACACAGTCGCTCGTTGAGGGTGAAGAGACTTCCAGATCGCGAATTGCGGATTCTCTGTCCTCAAAATGCGTCAGTTTTACTTATTGACGCCGGCCGGGGTTGCGAAGCGGTTCTAGGAGCTACAGTCTGGAACCGCGCGATCGCTACGGAAGCAGGTTCGAATCTTGCCTTGGGCATGGATGTGTGTGATGTCCTTAGGTCAGTTAGGTTTAGGTAGTTCTAAGTTCTATGGGACTGATGACCTCAGAAGTTAAGTCCCATAGTGCTCAGAGCCATTTGAACCACTTTTTTTTTTTTGTTTATTGACGAACTCATCCAAATGAAAGTGGGCTTCGACCCAAAGCCAATGTATGTACATGCGTACTAATTTCCATCATGTCCCGCGGACAACCGTGCAGTTTGAATGTCCCAAAGCAAACCGTTCAGGAGTAACAATGATTTTATATCATACAGTTCAAAAATTGTCACCCAATGAGCAGGACAATTATACACACAACTATGCAGTTTCATGTTGCTCTAATAAAAAAAAAAAATCACTCGAAACATTGCACATATGCTTTGTATTTGCTGCAGATTTCAAAATAGGTCAGACTACAATCTTGATATAAAAACTTGCAACAACTGTAAGTAAACAATTAAAAGTATTTAAACGAGATTACCATAGCAAAATTATTCAAACTATTGTTGCTTTCTTTGATCAATTACGTTAACATTACTTGCCCTAATTTAATTTTATGTTTTGTGGGGTGCATTAAATCAAATTCTGTCGGTAATGAAGCAAAGGATGACACTGCACAGCTAATACCTACAAATGTCAGGCCTCTGCAGCCCTCTGTTCGGCATCGGAACGTTTCTCCGGGACACTGCTCATCTATTCAGGCAAATGTAGCACCCGTTCTTGCCTTATCTCCATTTCGACGAGATATGTTGTGCAGTTGCAGAATCCAAACTTTCGAATCAGTGCAGTCATCTAATGGCACTTGGCGGAGCTGCGAATAGGTCAGTTGCAGCGAGCCTGATGTCTGTCGTACATGCGGCAAAAGGCTAGAAAAACTTCAGCCGCGTACATGCTGGAGAAAGAAATGAATCCAGGAGGTATCATATACAATACCTCAGGACCGAAGAAGATATGCGAACGCAGCCACAGGTAATAGCTGATGTGTTGTGTTATAAAAGTAGCTCGAGTAGTCTGAATTTAAAATGAAACTGTGTACATTGCTATATGTTCTTTGGCTAAGATTTGTAGCTGACTTGATTATTTATGAACAGTCAGTTGGCATTCCTCTATTCTACAGGTCACATTGGTTCGCACTGGTCGTTCGTTGCGTGTTCTGACCCACTGTCTATGAAGATCTTAACTGAACCGTTAAGCAGAAGTTATTTGATCCTTGTTGTATATTTTTGGAAACATGTGTTAGTTAAAATGTTTTTGTTTGTTTCACTGATAACTGAATTCACCTTGCACTTCTATTTACATAGGGGGAGAAATCTAGACAGATCGACGTGTACACTATCTCACCATTTCTAACTGCAATTTGATATTCAAACATAAAATATTTATTTGTCATCTCCTACATTTTCTAAGTTTGCTACTTTCACACATTAAAAGAAATTTTCAACAACAGATAGGGGGAATTTTTATATAATAAATTTGTCTTTTCTGAACAAACTATTGTGTTTCTAGCCAACTTTGATTCCATAAGGAACTGTGGTCCACAAGAACATCAGATTATAAGGAAGGAGAGGCACACAGATATCAGCCCAATCCCATTAGTTTTTATTACTCCTACTTATCTAAAATTTGGTTAAAATAGTCATCTTCAGTGCTAAAATACAAGTAAAATTACAGAAAGAATTTTAACGTTACAAACAATAGTAAGTAAAGCACAATGTTATCCACTAACAGCTATCCATTTTGGTCAACATACCATTTGAGTTACAATCCAAAAAACTCGCGGCACTACAAGTCACCATTCGAACTTACTGGTGCATAGGCGGGAGGGAACTGAGGCGGTTATTTACAGCAAACACAAGAGCCTTAGTTTAGCTAGCTTTTGAAGAATTTCAAATTGGTATGTAACAGTATTTTATCAACACGATCTCCAAGAAACTCTTTTTAATTTTTATTTCTAAAGCGTTGTAAAGACTGTGTATAAGATAGTTGTATGAACCTATGAATAATACTTTGTATCGATTTTAATGGATCGCTTCACCACTAAGATATGTGCAAGTATGTTATAAATTGGAATTTCTTAAATATGTCAAAGTGATATACAAATATGCTTGTTGATTTTAGACATTAAAAAGAAGGGTGTTTAGACTACAGGATTGAAATGGACTTCTATTACTTAAGTCGTAACGGAGAGCGCGTTACTTGCACAACTTGATATAAACTAAGAATGTTGTAGTTGCTGTAAACAACCTCCTGAGTTTCGTTCTGCTTATACATTAATAAGGTCGCATGGTGACGTGTACTACCGCGAGTTTGTTTGCTCGTATCTGAAACCCAAACAGGATGGATAGCTGCTAGTGGATAGCATGGTGTTTAACTTATTATTCTATGAAAGGTTAATTCTGATTCAGTAATTTTCCTTGTATTTTAGCACTGAAGATGGCTACTTATAGCCGAAATCTAGATATACAAGATCAGTAAAAACTAATGGGATTGCTACTGAGTACTGTGTGCCCTTCCTCCTTTTGTTATGTTTCTTGTGGACAGGCGCTTTACCACTCCCAGCTCCTCGCTTGCTTACGTACACTACTGACCATTAAAATTGCTACACCAACAAGATGACGTGCTACAGACGCGAAATTTAACCGACAGGAAGAAAATGCTGTGATATGAAAATGATTAGCTTTTCAGAGCATTCACACAACGTTGGCGCTGGTGGCGACACCTAAAACGTGCAGACATGAGGAAAGTTTCCAACCGATTTATCATACACAAACAGCAGTTGACCGGCGTTGCCTGGTGAAACGTTGCTGTCATGCCGCTTGTAAGGAGGAGAAATGCGTACCATCACGATTCCGACTTTGATGAAGGTCGGATTGTAGCCTATCGCGATTGCGGTTTATCGTATCGCGACACTGCTGCTCGCGTTGGACGACATCCAATGACTGTTAGCAGAATATGGAACCGGTGGGTTCAGGAGGGTAATACGGAACGCCGTGCTGTATCCCAACGGCCTGGTATCACTAGCAGTCGAGATGACAGGCATCATATCAGCATTGCTTTAAAGGATCATACAGCCACGTCTCGATCCCTGAGTCAACAGATAGGGACGTTTGCAAGGCAACACCAATCTGCACGAACAATTCGACGACGTTTGCAGCAGCATGGACTATCAACTGGGAGACCATGGCTGCGGTTACCATTGACGCTACGATGGTGTACTCAACAACGGACCTGGGTGCACGAATGGCAAAACGTCATTTTTCCGGATGAATTCAGGTTCTGTTTACAGCGTCATGATGGTCGCATCTGTGTCTGGCGACATTGCGGTGAACGCACATTGGAAGCGTGTATTCGTCATCGGCATACTGGCGTATCACCCGGCATGATGGTGTGGGGTGCCATTGGTTACAAGTCTCGTTCACCTCTTGTTCGCATTGACGGCACTTTGAACAGTGGACGTTACATTTCAGATGTGTTACGACCCGTGGCTCTATCCTTCATTCGATCCCTGCAAAACCCTACATTTCAGCAGGATATTGCACGACCGCATGTTGCATGTCCTGTACGGGCCTTTCTGGATACAGAAAATTTTCGACTGCTGTCCTGGCCGGCACATTCTGCAGATATCTCACCAAATAAAACCGTCTGGGCAATGGTGGCCGAGCAACTGGCTCGTCACAATCGGCCAGTCACTACTCTTGATGAACCTGTGGTATCGTGTTGAAGCTGCATGGACAGCTGTACCTGTACACGCCATCCAAGCTCTGTTTGACTCAATGACCAGGCGTTACTACGGCCAGAGGTGGTTGTTCTAGGTACTGATTTCTCAGGATTTATGCACCCGCTAGGTGACGATCAGTTTGGCTTTAGGAAAAGTAAAGGGACGAGAGAGGCAATTCTGACGTTACGGCTAATAATGGAAGCAAGGCTAAAGAAAAATCGAGACACTTTCATAGGATTTGTCGACTTGGAAAAAGCGTTCGACAATATAAAATGGTGCAAGCTGTTCGAGATTCTGAATAAAGTAGGGGTAAGCTATAGGGAGAGACGGGTCATATACAATATGTACAACAACCAAGAGGGAATAATAAGAGTGGACGATCAAGAACGAAGTGCTTGTATTAAGAAGGGTGTAAGACTAGGCTGTAGCCTTTCGCCCTTACTCTTCAATCTGTACATCGAGGAAGCAATGATGGAAATAAAAGAAAGGTTCAGGAGTGGAATTAAAATACAAGTTGAAAGGATATCAGTGATACGACTCGCTGATGACATTGCTATCCTGAGTGAAAGTGAAGAAGAATTAAATGATCTGCTGAACGGAATGAACAGTCTAATGAGTACACAGTATGGTTTGAGAGTAAATCGGAGAAAGACGAAGGTAATGAGAAGTAGTAGAAATGAGAACAGCGAGAAACTTAACATCAGGATTGATGGTCACGAAGTCAATGAAGTTAAGGAATTCTGCTACCTTGGCAGTAAAATAACCAATGACGGACGAAGCAAGGAGGACATCAAAAGCAGACTCTCTATGGCAAAAAAGGCATTTCTGGCCAAGAGAAGTCTACTAATATCAAATACCGGCCTTAAATTGAGGAAGAAATTTCTGAGGATGTACGTCTGGAGTACAGAATTGTATGGTAGTGAAACATGGACTGTGGGAAAACCGGAACAGAAGAGAATCGAAGCATTTGAGATGTGGTGCTACAGATGAATGTTGAAAATTAGGTGGACTGATAAGCTAAGGAATGAGGAGGTTCTACGCAGAATCGGAGAGGAAAGGTATATGTGGAAAACATTGATAAGGAGAAGGGACAGGATGATAGGACATCAGCTAAGACATGAGGGAGTGACTTCCATGGTACTAGAGGGAGCTGTAGATGGCAAAAACTGTAGAGGAAGACAGAGATTGGAATGTTGTTGTTGTTGTTGTTGTGGTCTTCAGTCCTGAGACTGGTTTGATGCAGCTCTCCATGCTACTCTATCCTGTGCAAGCTTTTTCATCTCCCAGTACCTACTGCAACCTACATCCTTCTGAATCTGCTTAGTGTATTCATCTCTTGGTCTCCCTCTACGATTTTTACCCTCCACGGTGCCCTCCAATACTAAATTGGTGATCCCTTGATGCCTCAGAACATGTCCTACCAACCGATCCCTTCTTCTGGTCAAGTTGTGCCACAAACTTCTCTTCTCCCCAATCCTATTCAATACTTCCTCATTAGTTATGTGATCTACCCATCTAATCTTCAGCATTCTTCTGTAGCACCACATTTCGAAAGCTTCTATTCTCTTCTTGTCCAAACTATTTATCGTCCATGTTTCACTTCCATACATGGCTACACTCCATACAAATACTTTCAGAAATGACTTCCTGACACTTAAATCAGTACTGGATGTTAACAAATTTCTCTTCTTCAGAAACGCTTTCCTTGCCATTGCCAGCCTACATTTTATATCCTCTCTACTTCGACCATCATCAGTTATTTTGCTCCGCAAATAGCAAAACTCCTTTACTACTTTAAGTGCCTCATTTCCTAATCTAATTCCCTCAGCATCACCCGACTTAATTAGACTACATTCCATTATCCTTGTTTTGCTTTTGTTGATGTTCATCTTATATCCTCCTTTCAAGACACTGTCCATTCCATTCAACTGCTCTTCCAAGTCCTTTGCTGTCTCTGACAGAATTACAATGTCATCGGCGAACCTCAAAGTTTTTACTTCTTCTCCATAAATTTTAATACCTACTCCGAATTTTTCTTTTGTTTCCTTTACTGCTTGCTCAATATACAGATTGAACAACATCGGGGAGAGGCTACATCCCTGTCTTACTACCTTGCCAACCACTGCTTCCCTTTCATGTCCGACTCTTATAACTGCCATCTGGTTTCTGCACAAATTGTAAATAGCCTTTCGCTCCCTGTATTTTACCCCTGCCACCTTTAGAATTTGAAAGAGAGTATTCCAGTCAACATTGTCAAAAGCTTTCTCTAAGTCTACAAATGCTAGAAACGTAGGTTTGCCTTTCCTTAATCTTTCTTCTAAGATAAGTCGTAAGGTCAGTATTGCCTCACGTGTTTCAGTGTTTCTACGGAATCGAAACTGATCTTCCCCGAGGTTGGCTTCTACTAGTTTTTCCATTCGTCTGTAAAGAATTTGTGTTAGTATTTTGCAGCTGTGACTTATTAAGCTGATAGTTCGGTAATTTTCACATCTGTCAACACCTGCTTTCTTTGGGATTGGAATTATTATATTCTTCTTGAAGTCTGAGGGTATTTCGCCTGTCTCATACATCTTCCTCACCAGATGGTAGAGTTTTGGACAGAGATTGGAATACGTCAAGCAAATAATTGAGGACGTAAGTTGCAAGTGCTGCTCTGAGATGAAGAGGTTAGCACAAAAAAAAAAGCACTCAGATTGCGTGAAAATTTAATCACATGTCAGTTCTAGTATAATATATTTGTCCAATGAATACCCATTCCTTCTTGGTGTAGCAGTGTTAATGGCCAGCAGTGTATATCAAACATACGCCCGCAATTTTTGAAGGTTGTAATTAAAATCTTGTGAGTGCCCTCACATGGAAGATTTACGCTTGGCAACGACCACGGTGCAATTTTTGAAAGTTTCGCCTCAGTTGAAGAGATTACGTGAAATATCTGGAAAAGCTTTTGTTTCCCTGCCACAACCCTACTGTGAATACGTCGTTACCATGTTAGCACCCGAGACTGTGACGGTACGTTGTCGCTGAGGAGTCTGCCCAGAACCCGTCGACCCCGAAAACGACAGCCCAGCAGCACAAAAGGCGGTCAGCGGTCGTGAGCCGTAGCACCTCGTCCACCAACGCGATAGCGCCGGGCCACGAGAGGGCAGGGCTACCCGAGCCAGGTTGCCGCAGACCGTATCTGGCGCCGGGCGTGACTTATTATTTCAGTGCCAGCGCCGTTTCAATTTAACCGCGCAGGCGGCGACCTCACGCGGGGAAGGCGGCAGTCGCGGGTGCGCAGACTAAGTGCCGGCCGCGCAGATAAGGCGCGACCATCCCGCGAGGATGAGTGGCGGCCGGGGAGCACGACCGCGGTCGTAAATTATCGGCAGACCTCGGGCCGACCGGCCGCTACCAAATTAATTACGGCCGGTGGCTGGCGGCTGCCTAGCGCCGCGGCTATCGAGTTCATCTCCTGGCGTGCATCGCGCGCCGCGCGGGCTCGCGGCGTGTGGCCGACGCCGGAGGAGGAGTCAGTAAGCAAATAAAGCAACGCCGAGGAGAGTGTGCGGCGATTAAGTTGGACGGGCGAGGATGAAAAAGGGAAACTAAAAGCCGCGAAGGAAACGGCTGCAAAAGGAACAAAAGGGGCCGAGAGGTGGAACGCGCGGCAATTTGTCAATAACGGCTGACACGGAGATCGGCCGTGAACGGGCCGCGGTGGGAGCCGCCTCAAGGACGGGGGGCGGCTGTCTGGCTGTGCTCCGCTGTGCGATGCCTGAGCCTCCGGTTCGGTACCAGTTCCTGATTCCCATACGCGAAGCACCTCCGACAAAGACTGTACTCCGTAGTTTCGAAGCCCTGCGAACAAACGCCTATATACGGAACACATTGTACCGTGTTGACTTGACCCAAGTGCAATGGCCACAGAGTGAGTTCACACCGTTTTAGAGTCCCTGTTAAGGAGGCTTGACATGGGTTATAGAACGACTTACGAGACGAGCTGCTTGACTACTGTTCAGGGACCTTAACACATTGACTGCTGTGATGAATTTTGGACCATGCGTTGCTATGCCACATTGAAATCACGATTACTACTTCTGAAGCAAAATTGATTTTTTGCGTCAGATGTCTTCTTTTGAACATGTACACTACTGGCCATTAAAATCGCTACAACAAGAAGAAATGCAGATGATAAACGGGTATTCATTGGACAAATATATTATTCTAGAACTGACATGTGATTACATTGTCACGCAATTTGGGTGCATATATCCTGAGAGAACCGTTTCCGGGAAACGCAGCCAACTACCTGTCACGGCATTGCTGCATCAGGGATGTCTACTCACGGCGCCGAGAGACATTGCCCAGACACTGGCTTTTTTTTCCGAATCTACTGCCACTATTAACTGTGATCCAGATTTCTGCCGCTACCGCACTGCCATCGAGAGGGATCACTTGGACTTCCGGCCTCCAAATTCTGAACCCTACAACTGCCCCTTCACAATGTGGGAACTGGATTCGGCGCTGTCTGTGGCTCATGATACTGCGCCAGGTGACGATCAAATCCTGTACAGCATGCTGCAGCACTTGATGCTGCCATCCAAGGAAGTACTCCTGAATTGTTTTAATGTGATATGGTCATCCGGCACGTTCCCTGACTCGTGGAGAGAGGCCATTTTTATTCCCCTCCTCAAACCGGGAAAAGACCGAATGCATCCCAGTAGTTGTCGGAGTTTTTCATTCACGAGCTGTGTCGGGAAGACATTGGAACGCATGGTCAACCGTCGCCTAGTTGGGCTGCTCGAGACCAGGCAGCTCTTTAGCCACTCTCAGTGTGGCTTTCGGAAATGTCGATCAACTATAGACAACTTGACCCTGCTTGTGGCGGCCATCCAGCAGGCCTTCCTACGTAACCAGCATTGTCGAAGTGTATTCTTTGACATTAATAAGCAGTATGACACTACTTGGCGCCGCCTTATCCTCAATCAACTCCATCTTCATTCGGTCCTTTCTTTCCCGCCGCCACTTTCGATATCGGGTTGGAAATGTGCTATCTGATTTGTACGTGCAGGAGAATGGTGTTCCTCAGGGAAGCGTTTTAAGTGTAACCCTCTTTGCCGTCGCCATTAACAGTATCAAAGCCGTTATCCGGAGTTCTGCCCAGTGCTCCTTGTTTGTGGACGATTTTGCTGTTTTCTGTTCTTCCTCCAGTCTTGTCACTGCTAGTCGGCAGTTGCAGCTTACGATAAAGCGCTTAGAGGCATGGACTGCGAAGACGGGTTTTACCTTATCTGCAGACAAATGTGTGTGTGTGTTCATTTTAATCGTTCTCGACGTCTTTTTACCTCCCCTGAATTGCGTCTGAGGGACACCCTTCTTCCTTTTAGAGACACTGTGAGGTTCCTGGGCCTCACTTTTGATTCCAAGTTGTCGTGGTTGCCTCACCTTAAAGACCTAAAGGTGCGGGCCCTGAAGGCACTGAATATTTTGAAGTGTCTGAGCCATCGGTCCTGGGGAGCAGATCGGGCGCGTCTGCTGCAGTTTTATAGGGCTTTCGCGTGGTCGCGTCTTGACTATGGATGCACCGTGTATGGGTCAGCGAGGTCTTCGTATCTGAAGATTCTTGACGCAGTACACCAGGAGGCTGGCCACTGGTGCCTTCCGTACCAGTTCCATACCCAGCCTGTGTGCTGAGGCAGGAGACCCGCCGCTCGCCATCCGGCGGAAACTCCTCATGGTGCGACGGGTGTGTCAATTCCTTGCTGTCCTACCTCCCCTACTGTTGCCCGACCGCCTATGGAACGTCTCTCTTCCAGTCGTCCCAGGGCAACAAGACCATTTGGGATTCGTGCCGAGCATTTGCTTGAGTCCCTTGGTGTGGAGCGTGTGGCCCCCCAACGACAAGGTTTTACCCGCCTGCCTCCCTGGTTGCTCCAGAGGCCCAGCGTCATTTTAGACTTGTCAGAGTACCGGAGGAGCTGCACTCCTGCGTTTGTTTTTACCTCCTTATTTTCCGATATTTTAACCAGCATCCCGACCATGTACCAGTATTTACGGATGTCTCTAAACAGGGGGACTCTGCTGGTTGTGCTGTTGTTTTCCCTGATCGAGTCGTCAAGTTACGGCTTCTTGCGGCGTTTACAATCTTTGATGCCGAATTGTTTACGATCTTGCGGGCATTGGAGCAGATGAGATGTGTTCCCAGTCTTAAGTTTCTCATCCGTTCTGACTCCCTGAGTGCCCTTCAGACCATGCAACACTTGTACCCAGCGGATACGGTCGTCCAAAACATCGATGATGCCCTACTCCACCTCCAACGGCAGGGGAAGGAGGTTTCTTTCTGCTGGGTGCCGGGGCACGTGGGTATTAGGGGAAACGAACTGGCGGATGTGGCTGCCAAAGATGCATGTTCCCTCCCTCACGTTGTTGAATGTGCCGTCCCCCTCCATGCTGTTACCTCCCTTTTGCGTTTCCGTGTTATGCGTCAATGGGAAGAGGAGTGGCTGGCAGTTGATGAAAATTAGCTGCGTTTGGTCAAGGCCACCACACGGCCATGGCGTACGTCCTACCAGTCATGCAGGCGGGATGAGGTTCTCCTCACTCGCCTCCGCATCGGGCACAGTCCCTTAACGCATGGTTTTTTACTCCTGCGGGAGGACCACCCAATGTGCAGTGCTTGTGGCGTCCAGATTACTGTCCGCCACATTTTACTTGACTGTCATTTATTCTCTGACCAGAGGGCAGTGGTTTCCTTCCCACCGGATTTGCCCTCTATTTTGCAAGACGACGCAACGACTGTGGTTAAGGTCTTACGGTTCTGTGTCCTGTCCAATTTGTTGCCTCGGATTTTAGGGAGAGGATTTTAATGCGCTGCTGGGTGACTGGCTCACCCAGGTTTTAGGTAAGAGGTCCGCCAGTCACGATTAACTACTTGTTTCACTTCGATTTCTGTTCTCTTTTCCTTGTGTTTCCTTTCCTTTTTTAGTGCGTTTCTTTTCCTCTTGTTTTGCCTCTGTATGTGAGGATTTGGAACTGCGTCAGGTCTGTGTCTTTTAGCCGTTCTCCTTGTTTGCTGTCCGTCTTCGTCCCTTCACCGCATGTGTTCCTGTTTCTATGCGTTTGGGCGATGATGACCACGCTGTTTAGCGCCCGAAAACCTCAAACCACACGCACACAAAAGCTGATGATGTGTAATCATATAGAACTTTTGACCATTTAGCTATTGGTGGAACTTTGTAACACTGCAGGTAATTGTGGGAATTTCGTTTTCAAGAAGATTACAATTAAACTGTGCTGTTTTAAGAGTTTTTGAAGGCAAAAGCAAGAGGTCTATCAAAGAACCAATTTAATAAACCTAAACATGGTCGCGATTTTTATTCACTCCTACGATTAGCTAATTTCGACTACATGTCATTGTCAGTTTCGAAATTAGCTACTCGCACGGGTAGATAAAAGTCGCGTTACAGCCTTCTACGGACCACGTTTACGTTCATTAAACATCTGACGGCTTTGGACCCCCACAAATACAAACTTTTAAAAAACCAATTCCATGGGAGAACAAAACACCAATGCTACAAAAAGATGTATCTACAGCTTGCAAACAGGCTTAGCTGGATCTAAACGAATCGAACAATGAAAATTTAACAAAACGTCCTTTAATTGCTGAAAAGCCTCGTGACATTCCTGAGAACACAAAAAAAGAACAATTTTCTGCTGCAGCCGGTTCAGCTGGGCAACAATTTGAACAATGTTTTTAATGACTTTGATATAGTAAGTAAGCTTCCCCATGACAGCTTGGAGCTCCTTTCTGTTACAGTGCTCCGGTAGATCTTTCATAACATCCAAGTATGAAGTAGCAGGATTAATTCCCTGTGCAGTTATTGGATGTCTTAAATATTCAAATTATTCTTCGAAGAAGGAGCACTTTTCACTGTTGCTCTTTAAGCCAGCCACAGAAAGAACCAGAAACAAATAGACTAAATTTTCCGAATATTCACCAAGTCTGCAATCGGTGACTGTAATATCGACCAAATAGTTGTTTTTAATTGTCCCAGGAACTGTTAAAGCACTTCCAGATGGTAGTCTTTGAAACTGGAACAATCGTACGTGAGCGTTTATCACAAAGTATTGCTTGGGCTGCTCCTCCAGCGGTAAACGTAAAGTGACCTTACGTAAATCAGTCTCGAAGAAGAATGCCTCTGTCCCAGCCTATCAATAATTTCTCTGATCGTGGGGCAGGAAATGAATCAACGACGGAATACAGCAGCTTTGAAGTCAGCAACGAGAATTACCAAGGGTAATGCCCATTGACTTGCACAATTTGTTTGGATAATACCATTTTCTTCTCATGTTTGCTGCTCCTGAGCAACCTGCTCACGTGTTGCATGAGTAACAGGCCCTCCACCAAATATCGCTGTTGCACATTGTCTTTAACAGTAATGTGCGCTTCAAACTCATTATCCCTTCCTAAATGTGGTTGAAACAGTTCTTTCTACTTAATACACAAATCAGAAATATTATTGTGAAGCACTGAAACGCTGATTAGTATCACATTGCCTTTTATGCATCGGTTGAACAAATCGAACAAGTCCAACCAAAAAATGTTTGCGCTGTATTGAGTACATCAAATGATCCAAATTTCGTAACTAGACGAGAAGTTGCTGGCAGACTGCACACGCTAGGTACTGTAATTCCGTATCCGCTGCATACAGACAAAACAGAAGTAGGCAGCTGTAGCTGTGGACTACCTATCCTTAAATATGTGTCTTTATTAAAAAGGGAAACATTGACACCACTGTATAACTACAGTTTAAGTGTCCTTTGAGCCTTCTTAACCGAACAAGAAGTATGTTCTACCGTCTGCATACTGCAGCAGAAGCGTTCCATGATGCAGAAGTGCAAGACATTGGTTGTCTTGGCTTTAATGACCTCAGCAACACGGAATGCATTTGTTGATACCTTTGCTGCAGCCCCGAAAGACTTCACCTATTGCCCGCATCTGGGTTGACTTGTAAACAGACTGTCTCAATATGACCTTGCCATACACAATAGAAATATTCTGTATTATGACAAAGATATGCTTTACGGGCGTGGATCGAAAACCACTGAGGACAGGACTTGTTCACAGTGTTCTGTAGTACACGCCGTATATCACGGAACTGAAATTTTTTTCCTCTACATGTCTATTTGTCTGAGCCTTATTTCTATTCAACTTAACACTCGCATTAACTTTAGATTAAGTGTCATGAGCACTCCGAACAACAGGCTCAAAATAAACTTCAGATGTGTCCACAATAGCATGAGATTCCACAATAGACAGAACTGTTTTCATATCAGGGTCTGGCAGTTTGAGAATGGCAGAGTGAATATGTGTGTCTGACACACATTCTGCGTGACTGCATAGCGTAACATGACGTCGCGATAACTGGGTCCACAAGAACACTTAAAATTACGACTTGTTAACCCCCTGAGTTTGGCAGTCCACTATTTGAAAGTGCGCACAGGCTGATTCTTGAGTCGAAAAGAATTGAATTTAGCAGTTGTGAGGTGCACCTGACAATCATAATGTTCAGACAGCAGCTGAACCAATTCGTCATAACTAGTAGTCTCAGAACGAGAATCAGAGAACACCTTTAAACACAGACGATGCACACTGACACCGACCATCGAAAGAGGAAATAGTTTGTGCACCATACCTGTAATGTTGTACGCTGCGAAGTGGGCTTCCTTGTGTGCCCAATATCCTCATACTCTCATGTATTGCTGAACGGTCGATACTGTATTGCAGCAACCGGCGGCGGTGCGACTGTTGTGAGAGGAGTTCTGTCATTTACAGGACAGTGAGCAGCAGGCATACAGTCTGCTGCGCCTGAAACTGAAAAAATTCGTTTAGAGACATTTCTGTGACGACTCGGACATGGTTAAACACTTAATATAATACACAGAAAGACTCGAAAGGCAAACATAAAGTACGGGAATGTGCACACAGTAACACTTTGCAGGTGAGGCAAGTCTATATAAACACCAGTCTCGTCGCTGTTTGTTGTGAGGTACGAAAAGACACTCGTTCTTAGAACAGTAGGTTCTTTGCTTTGCACTGGGAGCAGACCAAGTGGGTAGTATAACTCATAAAATATTATTTCACTGTATTACAACAGAGACAAGGTAAGTTACTTAACTTTCTACACTCCATTTCCACAGAAGTGTCATAAGTATTTCCCATTGCCTCTGAACGCTGACGTATCACTTGATACAGACAAAATACTAGTCTCTCACTCAGAGTATGTTTAACGATAACTGTCAAGTAGTGTTCAGCCTAATACACTGGTGATACGGCTGGCCTACTAGAAGATGATGCTCTCACCTTATCTGATGACCATGAACTGCGCTGAACGGGTCAATACTCAGCAGTAAATAGGCGAGCCATTGCTGTGACGTAGCGAAATGCTTATGGGTGTAGGTAATCCGGTGTCGCTCGTTTATTGATGCAGGTTACAACGAGTATCTATCCTTATATGAAGATGGTGTCTGTTTTTTCGGACATGTCATATAGTTAAGGCTAACCGGCCATTGACCTTCTTCTTCTGTGCTGGATGCACACGCATTGCCCAAACTTACGGGACTCGGTAAGATTGTCTGCCGCGGGTAATGACTGTAATGGGCAGGGGCACTATGAATGCAGTGTGTGGACATTAAGTTGGGAATGTGGGTGTCACGGGGAGCGTACAAGGAATGGTTCAAATGGCTCTGAGCACTATGTGACTTAACTACTGTGGTCATCAGTCCCCTAGAACTTAGAACTACTTAAACCTAACTAACCTAAGGACATGACACACATCCATGCCCGAGGCAGGATTCGAACCTGCGACCGTAGCAGTCGCGCGGTTCCGGACTGCGCGCCTAGAACCGCTAGACCACCGCGGCCGGCGTACAAGGAATAAATCCCTGCAGTCGCACTGTCCTCGGTGGCTCAGATGGATAGTGTGTCTGCCATGTAAGCAGCACATCCCGGGTTCGAGTCCCGGTCGGGGCATACATTTTCAACTGTCCCCATTGATGTCTATCAACGCCTGTCGACAGCTTAGGGTCTTAATTTATCATTTCATATCTACCCTTATGTTCGTGTTGCGAGGTACCAAACTTGCTTTGGCACCTCGCTCTTCGGATCACACAACAGTCGGTTCGCCTCACATTCCTCTCACAGTTTCAGTATGTCAAGAACATTTGTGAGGCATGAAATCATTAGTGTACAACCACCGATTCATTCTTGGAAACGTATGGCTGTATAAAGTAATCCAAGATTGTAAACAATATTTCAAGTTTGTAGCGTACAGGGCTACTATCACCAGAAATTTTGTTGTTTATATAAACCGACTATTCAAAGTAAGAACAATCATTTTGTAACATTAGCTCATCTTCTTACATAAGTGAAGCTTTGTCGTTCATTCGAAAATTAAAATTAAATAAAAAATAAGTACCCAAATGATAATACCACTATGTTAAGCAGTTTAAATATGAAACTTACGGTACAATATCATTAGAACCCATAGTGCTGCCTTATCTGATGTTCAGTTACTGTCTACAGGATTTAACTGCACTAACGTTTTGTAATCTTTCTCTTGCTCCAGATCAAGCCTGTTTGTCCTTCCTTTCCTCCCTATTACCGATAGTATGGGTTCCTCAAATTAGTTTTACCATAATTCAGCTAACTGAAAAGAAATATTAGTTCCTGATAATACAGCCAACTTATAGCACTTTCAGTTTGAGGTACATAAAGATGGCAGGAAATAAATTCCATTTTGTTAAATTTTGCAGATGAAGCAAACCCGGTATTTTAAAAGATAATATAAAGTGATACAGAAAGGTGCTACACGTGTAACTGTACGAAGCCTAGTTACTGACAGATTGGAGAAATCCATGCACTTTCAAATTTCTCTGATTATGGAGTTATGGTTATTTGAATTACGAGATGGGGTTACGGGGTTTACATTGCCTATCATTGATATGATTTTAGGCCATACACCAAATTTTGTACTAATACAGTCGACACTACGTTTCATTATTCTACCGTTGACCATAATAATGATTTTGAACAATTACTTGACACGAAGTCTGTTCTGACTCTAGTTGTGTCCAGATATTGTCCCTTGAGCAGGCAACCGTTCTTGAAAGTGTCCTCCATAAAACATGATGACTCTTTCATGGCTGTGCGTAGATGGCAGTGCGTAGATATATCTATGAATATGGCACAAAAATTCTTTTTGATAGCCGTGGTATGCGTCGTATTTTGCCCGCAGCTCGTGGTCGTGCGGTAGCGTTCTTGCTTCCCACGCCCGGGTTCCCGGGTTCGATTCCCGGCGGGGTCAGGGATTTTCTCTGCCTCGTGATGGCTGGGTGTTGTGTGATGTCCTTAGGTTAGTTAGGTTTAAGTAGTTCTAAGTTCTAGGGGACTGATGACCATAGATGTTAAGTCCCATAGTGCTCAGAGCCATTTGAACCTCGCATTTTCTTAAAGTAATTTTTACCACATGTGCGTCTCGTTTGCAGACAAATTCATAGTTATTCCAAGAAATTTCATTTTTGTATGCGGAGCGTATTATAACTAATGGCGTAAAACGCACAATTGTTAGTACACGATCCTAGAAGCAAAATAAAGTCTCAGTAAACATTTGCTCTGAAAAGCTGGTAGGAAGCACACTCTTCTACTGAACAAGTGCTCATGGCTCTTAAAGTAAGCACTTTAGCGCCCATATTTACTCAACATTTTTTCTTCTTTTCTTCTGCATTATTGCCTCAAATATATGGAAAGAAAGAACTTGCAGTAGAAGAGATATAGTTCGCAGTACCGAAGATGAAGTGCTCATAACTCTTAAGGTATGCTTATTAGAGCCCAGTGTTTAATGAAACTTTTTTCTTCTTATCGCTTACTTTCATCTGTCTGTGTTTACGCCATTAATTATGATATGCCCCGTATACGATTTGCAACACTCACACTCCCCGTCGCTGTTCGGGAGCTCATCATGGAATCCCAGATCACATATTCTGTGATCTGGGATGGAGCACTAGCGTCGTACTAACCTCCTCAGAACCAGCAAATCCGGTATCACAGAACACTGTATTCCAATGGCCATTCGATGAATTACAATGAAACGAAAGTTGTGGTCATACTTCAAATTTTGAGAAGTCTGTTATCAATCAGTCAGTGGAAATACTGCTGTTGAGGACCTTATCAAGCCGAACTGTGGTTACTCGTTAGATGTTGCGTGGAATCCAGTTACAGAAAATTCATCATGCTTTGCGTAGCGGTTTTTCAGTTTTACCAGGTGAAGACGATTCCTCTAATGTTGATGAAGCGACCTGTCCCCACAGAGTGTGCTCACAGTGGCGTACAGACTTTCTGCAAACGTACACACTTTCTAGACACGTTTGCGCATTGACAACGGGCAACACCACGCATCCACCAACAGGGTTTAAAAACAAGGGAGCTCAGGGTACTGTCGCCAGTTAACACACGAAGATGTCCAGAAGCACTGCGCTGAAGAATTATTGCAACAAGTTACTGACATCTTTATCAAAGCTGCATAAGATAATCTTAACGAAGTGTCTCGATCCTTATCTGTACAAAAGTGTTCAATTTCATTCCTCAGCGCGTTTTTATTTACTTTCAGATCACTCGCCTATTGCATTTTTTGCAGTTACAAAGTAAACTGTTGATACAGAACTCCAGGTTCACTATCGTAACTCATAACTCATGTTATAAGAGTGAACTTGCTCTCTATCGATAGGTTACTCTGCAACTGTAACAAATTATAAGAAGATGGGCATTGTTCTTCATTGCCTTCTTCATCCTTCTTTCGTTTGCCATTTATGATTCTTCGATCTTTAAGAGCAGTTTCCCATCCAAAATGCAAGAGTGTGCCTTGAATCTGAAACCCGTCCACCGCTGTCCTTTACAAGGCCGTTGGGAAAAAGATGGTAACGTCGTATATGGGAGTCCACGGCAGCCATAGCTGATGCTTTTTATTCCAAATAAAAGCTAGGGCTGTCACAGGCTCGAGATCCAACACATACTAGCTCTCAAACACGCTGATCCTAGAGAACTGTGAGGTGTTCTGCAGTAAAAAATTAAAAATAGCTCCTATTTCGACAAAGGCTTATTTAGGTTTTTCTTGGTTGTAAGGGAATTACTTGAAACGGAAATTTCTTCCCAAATTTTCCAAAGTAAAAAATTTTTTCTTTCAGTCCTATGTAGCTGGTAAGTAGCTGAAGAGAGCAGCGTTTTGCTAACCACCAAGTTCTAAAAAAGCTTGTTCTGTACACTTCGGAACGAAATGAAACGGGTGAGTGATTTTTAACGCAACTGATGCGCTATTTCTTCACATCGCAAATCTTGTTATTCCGTTCACACCGCTAGCCCCCCCCCCCCCCCCCCGTTGCAATCGGACTTCTTTGTGCCACTCATTTGCTTCACACAGTCAAAGAGAAAGACAGGGCATGATGAGAGTTCAAAACGTGCTAAGTCTCTTCCACACTGTGAAAGTAAAATTATGTTCTACTACAATTTCAAAAGAACATTTTCAAATATTTACCGAACATTGCGAAAAAATATAAACTAAATACATCGGCTCCCGATATTGCCATTCGGTATCGATATATGGGGCAAAGAAATAAAGCCAATATATATTGAAACATTTTGGGAAAGTTATCGATACATGGATATTTATCAACTGCCCTAATGTCAACCAAGGTGCGGTCCGTGTAAACACTTCCGGCCCAAAAATGTTTTGCCACAAACTTTTCTGGGCAACGGTGACCGTCCCGTCAGTATCCGCATGGCAGCAACTTGCAATTTTTATGGACTGTCACCTTAAGAATGAGGAGTCACGAGCAGAAATGCCGCTGGCGGGGGTCCAGCCAGAGGCTCTATCAGTGATGGGCCGCGTCTGAGTCAGACGCGCCACGACTGGTCGGCCAGAGACCGCACGAAGAGTTGCGGCCGCCAGCGATTACGACCTGGCCGGCCGAGCGGGCGAGATTAAGACATTAGAGGGGCCGAGGCTGGCCCACGCCGCAAGAGCAACAAGAGTCCGCGCCGTCCTATCATTACGCGGGGTTCCCCCCCCCCCCCCCCTTCCTGCAGTCTCGCGGAGGCGGCGGCCGCACTCCTCCTTTTGGAACGCCTCTGCCCGGCGCCGCGGTGGTCCACGCTGCGCTGCGGGCACGCGATGGCCCGCCTGATCCCAGCCTCGCGGGCGGAACGCTCTCCTCGCAGTGAGAACACGCAGACCCAATAACACAGCAGCTGCTCACCTCGGACCGGGTCCCCGGTACGTCTCACAGCGATTACACCGCGTGGCTTACGACGGTTTCAAGAAAACCCAGTAACGTCTACACACACTCGACGAGATCCAAGACCAGTAATCAGCATCGACACAGTAGTATGTAGCTCAGAAGAACACCTGCGAAGGGTAACGCTCGGTGCCGCGAAACAGTTCTTCCAGTCTAACGTGTACAGTCTCGACACTCACTGCTGTGAGCGTTATATGACACAAATACATCACAGCTGTTTCTTGAGAATGTCTTTATCAGACATAGTTTCAGCGACTCATTAGCGCCATGCTCAGGCCCCACCACTGCCATTAGAGTATTTGCTTTCCTTGGCACATCCTCGAGTATAGCCTCCTGATGAAAGCGATCTCACGAGTGCTAATACACTACCTGCCATTAAAATTGCTACACCAAGAAGAAATACAGATGATAAACGGGTATTCATTGGACAAATACATTATACTAGAACTGACATGTGATTACATTTTCATGCAATTTAGGTGCATAGATCCTGAGAAATCAGTACCCAGAACAACCACCTCTGGCCGTAATAACGGCCTTGATACACCTGGGCATTGAGCCAAACAGAGCTTGGATGTCGTGTACAGGTACAGCTGCCCATGCAGCTTCGACACGATACCACACTTCATCAAGAGTAGTGACTGGCGTATTGTGACGAGCCAGTTGCTCGGCCACCATTGACCAGACGTTTTCAATTGGTGTGAGATCTTGAGAATGTGCTGGTCAGGACAGCAGTCGAATATTTTATGTATCCAGAAAGGCCCGTACAGGAACTGCAACATGCTATCGTGCATTATCCTGCTGAAATGTAGGGCTTCGCAGGGATCGAATGAAGGGTAGAGCCACGGATCGTAACACATCTGAAATGTAACGTCCACTGTTCAAAGTGCCGTCAATGCGAACAAGAGGTGACCGAGACGTGCAACTAATGGCACCCAATACCATCACGCCGGGTGATATGCTAGTATGGCGATGACGCTTTCAGTGCGCGTTCACCGCGATGTCACCAGACACGGATGCGACCATCGTGATGCTGTAAACAGAACCTGGATTCATCCGAAAAATGACGTTTTGCCATTCGTGCACCCAGGTTCGTCGTTGATTACACCATCGCAGGCGCTCTTATCTGTGATGCAGTGTCAAGGGTAACAGCAGCCATGGTCTCCGAGCTGATAGTCCATGCTGCTGCAAACGTTGTCGAACTGTTCGTGCAGATGGTTGTTGTCTTTCAAACGTCCCCATCTGTTGACTCAAGGATCGAGACGTGGCTGCACGATGCGTGACAGTGACAACCATGCGGATAAGATGCCTGTCATCTCGACTGCTAGTGATACGACGTCGTTGGAATCCAGCACGGCGTTCCGTATTACCCTCGTGAACCCACCGATTTCATATTCTGCTAACAGTCATTGGATCTCGACCAACGCGAGCAGGAATGTCGCGATACGATAAACCGCAATCGCGATAGGCTACAATCCGACCTTTATCAAAGTTGGAAACGTAATGGTACGCATTTCTCCTCCTTACACGAGGCATCACAACAACGTTTCCCAGGCAACGCCGGTGAACTGCTGTTTGTGTATGAGAAATCGGTTGGAAACTTTTCTCATGTCAGCACGTTGTAGGTGTCACCACCGGCGCCAACCTTGTGTGAATGATCTGAAAAGCTAATCATTTGCATATCAGAGCGTCTTCTTCCTGTCGGTTAAATTTCGCGTCTGTAGTACGTCACCTTCGTGGTGTAGCAATTTTAATGGCCAGTATTGTAACAATGATCCCACAGTAAATGTGCCAAGGAAATCAAATATTCTTTTGGCAGTGGTGGGGCCTGAGGACGGCCGTAATGTGTCGCCAAGATCGGTTGTGTGATAGAATAAAGACATTCTCAAGATGCAGCTGTGGTGGTACTTCATCCGTAATCTGTGAGAATTGTTACCTTCTGACAGTCGGCTCGACAACGCCACCCCTAGCAGCGAGAAAGACAGTCGTAAGATGAATGTTTGTTTTTAGTTACTTTCCTACTTAATTAATGAAATACGTATTACATTTTTGCCATCCAAGCAATAAAAATAAATGTAAAAACCAGCCGAATCCCGCTCATCAGTCACACTGGAATGGGCCACGATGGTAGGATGAAACTACGGTGCTTCATAATATTATAACCTGTATAAGAATGTTACCCCTATACAAACCACCACCAAGAACTGTCACTATATTAGCTACAAAATTGAAATACGTATGGCAACAATAATCTATTTTGCCCTTAGTGAACAGCTCTTGAGTTCAGACCTTCACATAATTACAGAATTCGTTGACCAACAACCATCCGCAAAAATGCGATTGAGGACAGGATAGTATATGTGGTTCCTTTACTATTGGAACGATATGGATTTCAGTATAACCGTGAGATTTATTAACTTGTTGTTGTTGTTGTGGTCTTCAGTCCAGAAACTGGTTTGATGCAGCTCTCCATGCTTCTCTATCCTGAGCAAGATTCTTCATCTCCCAGTACCTACTGCAACCTACATCCTTCTGAATCTGTTTAGTGTACTCATCTCTTGGTCTCCCTCTACGATTTTTACCCTCCACGCTGCCCTCCAATACTAAATTGGTGGGCCGGCCGGTGTGGCCGCGTGGTTCTAGGCGCTTCAGTCTGGAACCGCGGGACCGCTACGGTCGCAGGTTCGAATCCTGCCTCGAGCATGGATGTTTGTGATGTCCTTAGGTTAGTTAGGATTAAGTAGTTCTAAGTTCTAGGGGACTGATGACCATATATGGTAAGTCCCATAGTGCTCAGAGCCATTTGAACCATTTGAACTAAATTGGTGATCCCTTGATGCCTCAGAACATGTCCTACTAACCGGTCCCTCCTTTTTGTCAAGTTGTGCCACATACTCCTCTTCTCCCCAGTTCTATTCAATACCTCCTCATTAGTTATGTGATCTACCCATCTAATCTTCAGCATTCTTCTGTAGCACCACATTTCGAAAGCTTCTATTCTCTTCTTGTCTAAACTATTTATCATCCATTCAGAAGTATGTAGGTTGCAGTAGGTACTGGGAGATGGAGAAGCTTGCACAGGAGAGCTGCATCAAACCAGTCTCTGGACTGAAGACCACAAAAACATGGATTTAATTGGCTGTGCCGATTTGTTAATGACATGGCAGTTTTACTAAACCACCGTCCTTGTTGCTGGGATGCGCAAAACACGAGTACCAACTCCAACCATCTCTCATACATACTTTTCATATCTGTTCAACCACTTTAACATCTAATAGTCAGCTGCAAGACGCATTAAAATATACAAATGTACTTCAGTTGTAGTGGAGAATTTGTTTTTGTCATAGTTGCTGAAACAATCTCTTTTCTTGGGTTCCAATGTCAATGTACTTGATAGCTCTATCTGAATAAACAACACAGAGAGAAGTAATGTAGAACTGCAGTTATATGTACTCGGAAAGAAACACTATACAAACTATAATACTTGCGTTTGGCCATAGAACAACATGCACTGACTGCTCAAGAACGATTACGTTAATGACTATATGCAGCATCTGTAAAACCTGCACATTTTTTTGGTACTCTGCTAATAATTTCATGTTTTTCATTTGTGTTATCTCGGAAAGACAACCAAAGGAAACTAGAAATTTTATGCTTGGAAGTAATTACGTCCTTCTTAGGTACAATAATAAAGCCTCGATTTTTAATCCCTTGTATTAAAAAAATACACATCAGAATGTACGCATAAATTAGGCTATTAAATTATAAACCTACCCTTTCCTCGCATCATAATGTAGCACTACTTGCATTTGCAGTAATGTAATTGTTCTTTCACTGTTTTGCAGTCATTTTCATTGACTTAGCAGATTTGTTATCGAACCAAGGAAGAACTAAATAGATAGTCCGTTCTTCTACGGCTTCTAGGTCATCAGTCTCCTCTTTAGGTGGTTTCAGGATATCGTAACTCTTCCTATACATTCTATAACATATTCCTGTACCCAAAATTCTTTTCGGCCATTAAAGCAGCAACTTAGATATGTTGAGTGTGTAAGGAGTCTAGGGTAGTGTAGGAGCTGTTCCAATGCCTACTGACCTCTTGTTTCAAATATGCTTTCAAAAATAAGCAAAGACCACTTTTCTTTATGTACCATACAAAGAATTTTCCAGTATTTATTGTAGCTGAAATCTTCGGGTATAAAAATTTTCCCATTTCATCTTGGCGCTACAGTCTTCAACCACGCTACCGCTACTGTCGCAGGTTCGAATCCTGCCTCGGGCATGGATGTGTGTGATGTCCTTAGGTTAGTTAGGTTTAAGTAGATCTTAGGGGACTGATGACCTCAAAGTTAAGTCCCATAGTGCTCAGAGCCATTTGAACCATTTTTCATCTGGGCACGCTGTTACAGCAACCGCTTTAAAAGTGTTTCAGAACAAAAACAGTATCAGTTGCAAAACTATGTAATGTCAATTATGCGTTTCACCCTTTTGGTGCATCATCAGATCGTCTACAAAAATAAGAAAACAATCAATGAGATAAAAACGGAGGAAAAGGGCATGGTGCTATCTTGTACGGCTTTTCAGAAAACGTAAATTAAAAGTATAAAAACTTACGTAAAAGTTGCTGGATATGTGACCCATCAGTGGCCCTATCTTGTGCTGCCACGACAGAGCAGGCTGGTGTGTTCAAGGGAACATACGATAATCATGGAAAATTTTTCCGCTACATATTTGTCCTTTGTCGGTCTTATTCTGGCTGTTTGTCTCTTTTAACCAGATCAATTTCATGGTTTAGATGTTTCATGACAGGTGGATTATATATCCGGTTACCTAGGTACCTATTTTACATTTTATAACTGATGGGTCGCGTGTCTAGCTACTTTTACGTAAGTTTTTATTAATTTTGCTTTACGCTGCCTGCTCAGCCAAGCAAGATAGGACCATGCCCTTTTCCTCCATTTGTATCTATTTAATTTTTCTTGTTTTGGTAGACGATCTGATGATGTCCCGAATGAGTGAAACGCGTCATTGACATGAAAATAATTTCGCAACCGAGACTGATTTTACTTTGAAACACTTCGGGGTATCATTTAATAACAGTCTGTCTTCATCGAATGTGGTGCTAAGTGCTGTTAATACAATGAACAGCACAAAGAAGCCTTTTGTCATAGGTCAATGCTTTTATTATATTGGTACCCTGGTCACAGACAGAAATTTTATGCAACATGTCCGGTGGAATGTTCCAGTCAGTCGTCCTCTCTTATACCAGGTATTTCTGTTTTAAAATTTTCTCCTGTCTTCTTAATGTCCGTTAACGAGGTTATGAATAAAACATTATTCACAAGAGACCTCTCCCTGTTTATATAATGTGCTGAAAGTGTTCTGATTGTGTGAGTCAAACCACATAGCAAACTGTGCAACACATGTTTTATTAATAACTTACTAAATGACAGAAGGAATTATTCTATTCCAGATTTTATCAACCTATTCTTTGAAGTGTCTGCTTGTAGTAGAGGTATGTAGAATGACATTTGAAAAGCTGATGTCTCAATAACGTGCATCTATACCTTCTTGGCCTAGTTCTTCGAAAACTTAAGCAAAAACAGCATAAGAAGGTCTCATATCTTTGCACGCCCTCCAACACGTTTTGCTATTTTGTTTATTACTGCCAGTACAACTCAAGCTGCTTTGTCAATGTGGGATTTCTTACAACCGTGTTTCTGCAAATGATTTGCTCCCGACTGAAAAAAGAAAGACGTATAGCAGTCTATGCGCAATATGTGCCCAGTGGACTTGCTGTTTTCGTTTACAGCCAACAGAAATTTATTCCATAGATTGAATTTCAGACCCATTTCACCAATGTCTTCGCATTGGTTTCAGTCTCAATGCACTTGCTTCCTAACGCTACACGGTTACAGACAGACGCACCACGAACGAGCAGCCTACGCAGGCAGTAGTTGTCCGAGACGTGAGCAAAGCCTCAGTCAGACATTAAAAAAATAATACACATTGATCTTGGCAAAAGCGGAGAAGCTACTCTTCCTGATGTTTTAGCCGGCCGGGGTGGCCGAGCGGTTCTAGGCGCTACAGTCCTGAACTGCACGACCGCTACGGTCGCGAGCTGGAATCCTGCCTCGGGCATGGATGTGTGTGATGTCCTTATGTTAGTTAGGTTTAAGTAGTTCTAAGTTCTAGGTGACTGATGACCTCAGAAGTTAGGTCCCATAGTGCTCAGAGCCATTTGATGTTTTAGGTCTCAGAGCCACTCTGGAATGGTCTCTGTGTAAGCCACCACTGGATTCTCAGTGATTACGTAACGGTGCGCCGCTGCGCAGGCGCGCCGGCTCCTCTTTCTATCGGCGCGGCTTAGAAAACTTTGCGCTCAGAGATGACGTCGCAAATTGACCGCCAAGCGTCCATCGAGACCCCTGGGGCTCAAGAAGGCAACAGTTCTGGCTATATAAGTAAAGATTTTGTTAAAAAGGCGTCTTCGTGCAGCCGCTCATGCTACATTATTAAACCGCTCACATAGAAGATAACTCGTTATAGGAGGTTTAGAAGACGTTCTCGTATGACCGTTTACATGGCTATCGACGATTTTGAGCCCAAGTTATACTGGAGGGGCCGGCCCCTGTGGCCGAGCGGTTCTAGGCGCTTCAGTCCGGAACCGCGCTGCTGCTACGGTCGCAGGTTCGACTCCTGCCTCGGGCATGGATGTGTGTAACGTTCTTAGTTTGGTTAGGTTTAAGTAGTTTTAAGTCTCGGGGACTGATGACCTCAGATGTTAGTCCCATGGTGGTCAGCGCCATTTGAACAATTTTTATATTGCAGGCCCACCCTGTACTTTGTGGATGTGCACTGAATTGCACCTTTACTAAAGCTGATGCTGCGCAGTGGTAATGGTTGGTTAACCATTGCAATAGTGCGGTATAATTGGGATCAAGTTAAAACAGTTTCAGGACTTGATATTTTTAATAGTCGAGATGTTATAGCCTACCGTACCTTTCAAATTGAAATCTATTTCAGATTTCATCAACTTGGTCACGATGGGCTCTAATAACTTATTCCGCCCGATAACAAGAGAATCTAAACACTTATTTCATGAATGAGAAGCATATGCAGGGTGGTCATAAACAGTCTGAAGAGACTGTAAGGCAACCGCTACGGTCGCAGGTTCGAATCCTGCCTCGGGCATGGATGTGTGTGATGTCCTTAGGTTCGTTAGGTTTAAGTAGTTCTAAGTTCTAGGGGACTGATGACCTCAGACGTTAAGACCCATAGTGCTCAGAGCCATTTGAACCATTTTTTTGAGACTGTAAGGGTATTTCACGGAAGGCCGCGCAGAGAAATAATTTTTACGAAAAGAATTGGATACGTTGCGCCGTTTCAGAATTACAGGGTGTTCCAAAAATTACCGGATATTTGAAACGGCAATAAAAACTAAACGAGCAGCGATAGAAATACACCGTTTGTTGCAATATGCTTGGGACAACAGTACATTTTCAGGCAGACAAACTTTCGAAATTACAGTAGTTACAATTTTCAACAACAGATGGCGCTGCAGTCTGGGAAACTCTATAGTACGATATTTTCCACATATCCACCATGCGTAGCAATAATATGGCGTAGTCTCTGAATGAAATTACCCGAAACCTTTGACAACGTGTCTGGCGGAATGGCTTCACATGCAGATGAGATGTACTGCTTCAGCTGTTCAATTTTTTCTGGATTCTGGCGGTACACCTGGTCTTTCAAGTGTCCCCACAGAAAGAAGTCACAGGGGTTCATGCCTGCGAATAGGGAGGCCAATCCACGCCGCCTCCTGTATGTTTCGGATAGCCCAAGGCAATCACACGATCATCGAAATATTCATTCAGGAAATTAAAGACGTCGGCCGTGCGATGTGGCAGGGCACCATCTTGCATAAACCACGAGGTGTTCGCAGTGTCGTCTAAGGCAGTTTGTACCGCCACAAATTCACGAAGAATGTCCAGATAGCGTGATGCAGTAATCGTTTCGGATCTGAAAAATGGGCCAATGATTCCTTTGGAAGAAATGGCGGCCCAGACCAGTACTTTTTGAGGATGCAGGGACGATGGGACTGCAACATGGGGCTTTTCGGTTCCCCATATGCGCCAGTTCTGTTTATTGACGAAGTCGTCCAGGTAAAAATAAGCTTCGTCAGTAAACCAAATGCTGCCCACATGCATATCGCCGTCATCAATCCTGTGCACTATATCGTTAGCGAATGTCTCTCGTGCAGCAATGGTAACGGCGCTGAGGGGTTCCCGCGTTTGAATTTTGTATGGATAGAGGTGTAAACTCTGGCGCATGAGACGATACGTGGACGTTGGCGTCATTTGGACCGCAGCTGCAACACGGCGAACGGAAACCCGAGGCCGCTGTTGGATCACCTGCTGCACTAGCTGCGTGTTGCCCTCTGTAGTTGCCGTACGCGGTCGCCCTACCTTTCCAGCACGTTCATCCGTCACGTTCCCAGTCCGTTGAAATTTTTCAAACAGATCCTTTATGGTATCGCTTTTCGGTCCTTTGGTTACATTAAACCTACGTTGAAAACTTCATCTTGTTGCAACAACACTGTGTTCTAGGCGGTGGAATTCCAATACCAGAAAAATCCTCTGTTCTAAGGAATAAACCATGTTGTCTACAGCACACTTGCACGTTGTGAACAGCACACGCTTACAGCAGAAAGACGACGTACAGAATGGCGCACCCACAGACTGCGTTGTCTTCTATATCTTTCACATCACTTGCAGCGCCATCTGTTGTTGAAAATTGTAACTACTGTAATTTCGAAAGTTTGTCCGCCTGAAAATGTACTGTTGTCCCAAGCATATTGCAACAAACGGTGTATTTCTATCGCTGCTCGTTTAGTTTTTATTGCCGTTTCAAATATACCGGTCATTTTTGAAACACCCTGTACGTTAGCCAATCAGATCGTCGGACGCGCAAACACCCTGCGAGTGACGGTGTCGCCAAACGTGTTCTTCATTTGGTTTCATCGAACTGAACAAATGTAGCTTTCGCTCATCTAGCTTAAATTTATCAAGTCCGAAAAAGGTACATTTCACTGGTAATGAGGATTTGAACAAGCCGTAACTCACATACCCACGGATATCTGTGCATTACCGCATAGCAGGACATACAGGTACTTGAACTTGCGCGCTCAACGACCTCATCGGCTAACTTCAAAGCTAAATAAATTGTAAACAAGTATTTCTCAACACAATCTCCCCTACAATAGTTCGAAAAGCATATATGTCGAAGATTCTTGCCGTTTGTGGCTCAGATGTAGCAATAATATTGCGGAATATGTCTCTTCTTTTGACGTTTTATTATCACGTCTGTGGCGTTTTTTCTTCAGCGACAACTAGAGTGGCTTATTTGGTACGTTAAATAATGTGGGTATTGCTTTCCATACAAGTTTCCTACGTTGTACATTTACTGACTTGAATGGAAGTGTACTGAAGAAAACTTCTGGTTGTTGAATACATATAGAATGTCTTTCTACAAAAGTTTAAGTCTTCTGCTGTTTACTAGCCGTCTTGATTCTTAAAAAAAATCATTCTTCATTGAATGTCTCTGGGTTACAGAATCATAAGTAAAGTGTCCTGTGGTGCATCGTTTCATATTCCTAGGCTAATCAGTGTTGTGACCAGACGAAACTACACTCGTCCGGTTATATACGTAGGTTCTTTGATTTCTGTGGGCGATGGCTCAATGGAACTTCAACATATTAATACTAATTCACGTTATTACGTGAAGGAAAAAAAGTTGTTCCTAACCTATCACAATCCACATGAGTGAATGAATATTTACAACAGCTGTCAGTGGCTGTTAAAGCATCCCTTGATTCACACAAAAACACTCTCTTGAAATACAACGTTTTACACATAGAAAAGTACATTTCCATCTGTGCTTAGCACTTCAACCCAACTCGATGATACTGAGTGCTTCAGCTGAGCTCACGAACTGGAGCAGAGTGCTTCCATCCTCGGTTCTATACTCACCGGCGAGCGAGGGCGCTGCTGTGCTGACAGAGAGGGCGTGTCGTTTTCAGTCTACATCTATATCTACATCAAGGCTTCACAACTTAAGTACTCGCGGAGCAAGCTGTGAGCAGCAAGGCGCGAGCACTGAGCAGCGCGAGCATGCTACCCCCACTACCGGGCCAGAGCGGAGAATGGGGAGAGTCACATGGGGTACACAACAGCTGCCGCCAGTCGATGTAAATCTGCGGCCACCTGCAGGGATATCACTCACGAATTATTACTGCGACAAATGAAACAAATAAAGGAGAATGTACACGTGCCACATAATTTTATTAGCTTAGTGTATGCCTCTACCATCTGTAGACACTGAAACTAAAGAATTCCACGAGAATCCTATATTTTCAACACTTTCTTCAACACTACTTAAAATATCACCTCCGGTTGTAGTGCTCTTCATGGCTACTACATCGAGGAGCTCCTCCCTCACCTGAAGATCTCTATTAACCCCTCTAATAAATATGGCAAGCTGCGCTGTTCCAGTGATATCAACACTTTCGTCCAGAGCTAGAGAATACGCCATAAAATCTTTACAGATATTTGCAAGCTGGCTCTGGACGTTGTCTGCCATGTCCTGTATGCGACGCATAATGGTCATGTTAGATAATGGTACAATCCGAAACTGTTCAACTTGAGATGGACACAAATGTTCCGCTGCAACTACCAAACATTCTTTTATTAAATCGCCATCCGTTAAGGGGCGCAGGGATTTTGCTAAAAGCAAAGCAATTTTGTAACCCACTCTGAGAGCTGCCTCAGTTGATTTTTCTTCGTCGTCCAGATCTTCTTCGGATAGCTTCCTTTTAAGTTTAATAACTTCCTGTGCACGATCTGGTCAATCACATTTTCCACGTCCGTAGTCTTTCGCATGGTACGACATATAATGTCGCTGCAAATTAAATTTCGTAAAAGAAGTCAGCGTTTTGTGACATACTAAACATTTTGCAACATCATCTTTTTCAGTAAACAGATACAATTCCTCCCAATGGGGGTTGAACTGCGAAAGCATGGTTGGGGTTACACAAAGGCGACTTGACATGATTCTTAACCAGCGAAGTGACTGTTAAGAGCTGATCGTAGTACTTTAAACGTTACACAGTCGCCGCGAATTCAATAGGCACGCTGCGGCCCTATTCAAACGTGCGCGCACATTTCCCCTCCCTCCCCCCCCCTTCCTATTCCGCGACCTTGCACCTGCTCGCGAGCACGGGCCTGAGCAGACGCGAGTACTCGCGCTCAAAACCGGCCAGTTGTTAAGCCCTGATCTACATGGATACTCTGCAAATCACATTTAAGTGCGTGGCAGGGGTCTGTCCCATTCGTCGTTACGGATTTGCAGAGAGACACCGCTATTAATGTTGATGTTTTGGTTTGTGGGGCACTCAACTACGCGGTCATCAGCGCATGTACAAAGTCCCAATTGTTACACAGTCCAATTTTTTACACAGTTCAAGCGAGCCACTGTCACGAATGATGCCAGTCTCCGGGCAGAGAAAATCCCCAACCCCTTCCAGAACTACTAGACCACGAGCTGCGGACGACACCGCTATTGTTTGTGATACCGATGTGCACTGTCGACTGTAGTGTGGCATCGCGAACTGGACGCTATCACTCTTAGGAAACTGTTGTTGTTGTTGTGATCTTCGGTCCTGAGACTGGTTTGATGCAGCTCTCCATGCTACTCTATCCTGTGCAAGCTTTTTCATCTCCCAGTACTTACTGCAACCTACATCCTTCTGAATCTGCTTAGTGTATTCATCTCTTGGTCTCCCTCTACGATTTTTACCCTCCACGCTGCCCTCCAATACTAAATTGGTGATCCCTTTATGCCTCAGAACATGTCCTACCAACCGATCCCTTCTTCTGGTCAAGTTGTGCCACAAACTTCTCTTCTCCCCAATCCTATTCAATACCTCCTCATTAGTTATGTGATCTCCCCATCTAACCTTCAGCATTCTTCTGTAGCACCACATTTCGAAAGCTTCTATTCTCTTCTTGTCCCAACTATTTATCGTCCATGTTTCACTTCCATACATGGCTACACTCCATACGAATACTTTCAGAAATGACTACCTGACACTTAAATCAATACTGGATGTTAACAAATTTCTCTTCTTCAGAAACGCTTTCCTTGCCATTGCCAGCCTACATTTTATATCCTCTCTACTTCGACCATCATCAGTTATTTTGCTCCGCAAATAGCAAAACTCCTTTACTACTTTAAGTGCCTCATTTCCTAATCTAATTCCCTCAGCATCACCCGACTTAATTAGACTACATTCCATTATCCTTGTTTTGCTTTTGTTGATGTTCATCTTATATCCTCCTTTCAAGACACTGTCCATTCCATTCAACTGCTCTTCCAAGTCCTTTGCTGTCTCTGACAGAATTACAATGTCATCGGCGAACCTCAAAGTTTTTATTTCTTCTCCATGAATTTTAATACCTACTCCAATTTTTCTTTTGTTTCCTTTACTGCTTGCTCAATATACAGATTGAAAAATATCGGGGAGAGGCTACAACCCTGTCTTACTCCCTTCCCAACCACTGCTTCCCTTTCATGTCCCTCGACTCTTATAACTGCCATCTGGTTTCTGTACAAATTATAAATAGCCTTTCGCTCCCTGTATTTTACCCCTCCCACTTTTAGAATTTGAAAGAGAGTATTCCAGTCAACATTGTAAAAAGCTTTCTCTGAGTCTACAAATGCTAGAAACGTAGGTTTGCCTTTCCTTAATCTTTCTTCTAAGATAAGTTGTAAGGTCAGTATTGCCTCACGTGTTCCAATGTTTCTACGGAATCCAAACTGATCTTCCCCGAGGTTGGCTTCTACTAGTTTTTCCATTCGTCTGTAAAGAATTCGTGTTAGTATTTTGCAGCTGTGACTTATTAAACTGATAGTTCGGTAATTTTCACATCTGTCAACACCTGCTTTCTTTGGGATTGGAATTATTATATTCTTCTTGAAGTCTGAGGGTATTTCGCCTGTTTCATACGTCTTGCTCACCAGATGGTAGAGTTTTGTCAGGACTGGCTCTCCCACGGCCGTCAGTAGTTCCAATGGAATATTGTCTACTCTGGGGGCCTTCTTTCTCCTCAGGTCTTTCAGTGCTCTGTCAAACTCTTCACGCAGTATCATATCTCCCATTTCATCTTCATCTACATCCTCTTCAATTTCCATAATATTGTCCTCAAGTACATCGCCCTTGTATAGACCCTCTATATACTCCTTCCACCTTTCTGCTTTCCCTTCTTTGCTTAGAACTTTGCTTAGGAAACTAAAGAAAACAAATGCATTGTAATTTTTTAGTGACTGCCGGTTTTTATGGTACTAAATATGCTCACAATTGTAGAAACTATGTTACAGAACAAAATATATAGTTCTATTCGCACTCATCCGATACAGTATACAGAAGTTTCTATTCGATAGTTGCGCTGCTGTAGCAAGTAACAAATACACTATGTATGTGTGACAGTGCGATTCTTCTCCTCGCTCCTTCCCGCCGGGCAGCTGCTAGAGTGTTACTGGTATCGCTGTGCTTTTTGACACAAGCATGTCGACCATATTTCGGTGTGACGTTCCAGAGGGACAGGAAGTGAAAGGCGCTCGTTGAGACGGCGAATAACCGACTTCGGTTTCTTGAGAGAACGCCAGGAAAGTGAAGCTCTTTTGTAGAATACTTTTGCAACGCATTCTTGAGTGCTGCTCCTACATTTGGGATCTCAACCACATCGAATTTAAGGAAAACATCGAAGAACTTCAGAGGACTGCTGCTAGACTTTTTACCGGAAGCTTCAATCATGACACGAGTGTTACGGATATGCTCTGTAACTCAAATGGGAATCGTTTTCTTCACGAAACGGTACTGAGATAGGTTAGAGAGTTTAACAAATTAACCTGGTTTCAACACTGCTAGGAGTGTTTTCTTCAGAATTTAAAACAAAGAATGATCTACATTCTACAACATGGTCACTGTTCTGTGACCATGTTATAGAATATAGATCATTCTTTGTTTTAAATTCTGAAGAAGACACTCCTAGCAGTGTAGAAACCAGGTTAATTTGTTAAAAATTTAGTGACCGAGGGCTGTTTCTTTTCCAATTGTAACTATTCACGGTCTCTGAACATACAGCCATGTACAAAATTTTGCAATTCATCATGTATTCGTGCCACAGGGACAAACTGTTAAGCGATGGTACAAAATCGGTACGTCTTGCGACGCCTGCGACAAAACGTGAGAAGGAATCGGCCTGAAATGTGGCGAGACAATTCACGGCTCTTCCGTCACGATAATGCACCCGCATATTCATCCCTGCTGATGCGTGACTACTGCACAAAATACGATATCACTGTGATGCCTTATCCTCCATATTCTCAAGACCTGGCCCCTGCTCACTTTTCTTTATTTATAAAGTTAAAAAGACTAAGATTTGCAACGATAGAGGAGATGAAAGGTCCCGAGTTCGAGTCTCGGTCGGGCACACAGTTTTAATCTGCCAGGAAGTTTCATATCAGCGCACACTCCGCTGCAGAGTGAAAATCTCATTCTGGAAACATCCCCCAGGCTGTGGCTAAGCCATGTCTCCGCAATATCCTTTCTTTCAGGAGTGCTAGTTCTGCAAGGTTCGCAGGAGAGCTTCTGTAAAGTTTGGAAGGTAGGAGACGAGATACTGGCAGAAGTAAAGCTGTGAGTACCGGGCGTGAGTCGTGCTTCGGTAGCTCAGTTGGTAGAGCACTTGCCCGCGAAAGGCAAAGGTCCCGAGTTCGAGTCTCGGTCGGGCACACAGTTTTAATCTGCCAGGAAGTTTCAAGATGAAAGAAAATTCGCAGGCGGTGCTTCGCGCGATCCAGCAAGAGGCGTACCAGCACTGCTTCCAGAAGTGGGATTCAAATGTTCAAATGGCTCTGAGCACTGTGGGGCTTAACATCTGAGGTCATCAGTCCCCTAGACTTAGAACTACTTAAACCTACCGCGGGATTCAAACCTGCGACCGTAGCAGCAACGCGGTTCCGGACTGAAGCGACTAGAACCGCTCGGCCACAACAGCCGGTGGCGTTGGACGTGGTGCATCAGTTGTGCAGAAGAGTATTTCGAAGGAGACCATGCAAAATAAGTAAAAGATGAGCGTAGAAAATTTTTGCGGATAAAGTTTCGAAATGTTGCGAACAGACGTCGTGCATAAACGATGTATCAGAGAGGATCGAGCAGCAGTAAAAGATCGTTCGCTGACGCTATTGTATACAGGAAAATGTCGTCGTTAAATGTCGAGAGGAATTTCAGAAAGACTTGGAAAAATTTCTTCCTTATGTATGAAATGCTAGTTTCCTTTAAGTCACTATAGACCTAATACAATGCCTACAACAAAGAAAAAGAAAAATAATCCGATAGAACCAGATTACAAGATTCTTTGTGAACTTCTTCAGCACGTCACATAGTGCAGGCGTTTACGAACAACACTGCGAAGTGATGCTGAATGGAACAATATACTAAAATCAGTATCACTGAAGGTGAATCAAAAACTTTGATTTGTTGGAAGGATTATTTTTCTGACTGAATATGCCAATGGAACAGGAAAGAAAAGTCATAATATTGGTATGACGTACACCCGGCCATCACTGTATAACGCGTTGCGAAATATTTATGTATAATAGGTATAGATGTAGATGACCGTTTAACAACAGCACTTTAGTTAGTCTCTAAAGAACAGGGTGCTTGTAGTGTAAAATATATCACCTGATAAAAACAGATATGTTTTCGAAATTAAATCGTTACGTAATTATAATTAACAACAACATTATCAATATTACGAATCATCACCACTATTTTCAAGTAACTGTTGTCTATACACTTCTAGCGTCTTTGGTTACAAAATTACACTGTGCTGAAACTTCATACGGCGAGAGGTAGGAACACGTGATGTACCCATGACCTTTGTCGAACATAATCATTATTGTGCTCCAGGCGTTACGGTATGAGGAGCTATAGTGTTGTACGGCCGTACTGATCTTCAAATATTTGGACACGGTACTCTCACCAGTTATTGTTATACTGCACTTCTTCCCAATGTGCGTCTTTTCAGGAGTGCGTTCGGCTCAGACTTAATTTTGTGGAAGAGAATGCGCGAGAACACCTAACACTGCATGTGGAACAGTTCGTGGAACGAGAGGATATTCGGTGAATGGGCTAGATTGACGGTTACCCACCGAGCACGAGCATCGAGCTCGTGTTTAGTGCGTTGGGGAGACCTACTGCAGCACGTTCATGTGCACCAACGACCGTCCAGCAGTTCCAAAGGCGCTGGTGGAGGAATGGAGCGACCTGCCACAAGAAGCCTTACAAACCTACTTTGCAGATGATGCATTTCCATCAATAGTAATTTCCATAACGAAATTCTATCTCGAAATCTGGCAGAAAACCCAAAGAGATTCTGGTCATACATAAAGCACACCAGTGGCAACACACAATCAATACTTTCACTGCGCGATAACAACGGTGAAGTCACTGATGACAGTGGCACTAGAGCAGAGTTATTAAACACGGTTTTCCGAAGACGAAGTAAATATTCCCGAATTCCTATCAAGAACAACTGCCAAGATGAGAAACATAAAAGTAAATATCCTCGGTGTAACAAAGCAGCTTAAATCAGTTAATAAAGGCAACGCCTCCGGTCCGGATTGTATACCAGTCAGGTTCCTCTCAGAGTATGCTGATAAAATAGCTCCATGTTTAGCAATTATATACAACCACTTGCTCACAGAAAGATACGTACCTAAAGACTGGAAAATTGCTCAAGGCACACCAATACCCAAAACGGGAAGTAGAAGTAATCCGCTGAATTACAGGCCTATAACACTAACGTCGATTTGCAGTAGGGTCTTAGAACATACGCTGTATTCGAACATTATGAAGTATCTCGAAGAAAACGATATATTGACATATAATCAGCACAGATTCAGAAAATATCGTTCTTGTGAAGCACAACTAGCTCTTTATACTCATGAAGTAATAAGTGATATCGACAGGGGATGTCAAATTGATTCCATATTTTTAGATTTCCAGAAGACTTTCGACGCCGTTCCTCACAAGCGTCTTCTAACCAAACTGCGTGCCTACGGAGTATCGCCTTAGTTGTGCGACTGGATTCGCAATTTCCTGTCAGAAGGGTCACAGTTCGTAGTAATAAACGGAAAGTCATCGAGTAAAACAGAAGTAACATCCGGCGTTCCCCAAGGAAGTGTTATAGGCCCTCTATTGTTCGTCATCTATATTAACGACATAGGAGACAATCTGAGTAGCCGTCTTAGATTGTTTGCAGATGATGCTGTCATTTACCGTCTTGTAATCAGATGATCAAAACGACTTGCAAAATGATTTAGATAAGGTATCTGTATGGTGTGAAAAGTGGCAATTGATCCTGAATACAGAAAAGTGCGAAGTTATTCACATGAGTACTAAAATAAGTCAGCTAAATTCGATTACGCAATAAGTCACACAAATCTGAGGGCTTTAAATTCAACTAAATACACTACTGGCCATTAATATTGCTACACCACGAAGATGACGTGCTACAGACTCGAAATTTAACCGACAGGAAGGAGATGCAGTGATATGCAAATGATTAGCTTTTCAGAGCATTCACACAAGGTTGGCACCGGTGGTGACACCTACTACGTGCTGACATGAGGAAAGTTTCCAACCGATTTCTCATACACAAATAGCAGTTGACCGGCGTTGCCTGGTGAAACGTTATTGTGATGCCTCGTGTAAGGAGGAGAAATGCGTACCATCACGTTTCCGACTTTGATAATAGTCAGATTGTAGCCTATCGCGATTGCGGTTTATCATATCGCGACATTGCTGCTCGCGTTGGTCAAGATCCAATGACTGTTAGCAGAATATGGAATCGGTGGGTTCAGGAGGGTAATACGGAACGCCGTGCTGGATCCCAACGGTCTCGTAACACTAGCAGTCCAGATGACAGGCGTCTTATCCGCATAGCACCAACGGATCGTGCAAACACGCTCGATACCTGAGTCAACAGATGGGGACGTTTGCAAGACAACAACCATCTGCACGAACAGTTCGACAACGTTTGCAGCAGCATGGACTATCAGCTCGGAGACCATGGCTGCGGTTACCCTTGAAGCTGCATCACAGACAGGAGCGCCTGCGATGGTGTACTCAACGACGAACCTAGGTGCACGAATGGAAAAACGTCATTTTTTCGGATGAGTCCAGGTTCTGTTTACAGCATCATGAAGGTCGCATCCGTGTTTGGCGACATCGCGATGAACGCACATTGGAAGCATGTATTCGTCATCGCCATACTGACGTATCACACGGCGTGATGGTATGGGGTGCCATTGGTTACACGTCTCGGTCACCTCTTGTTCGCATTGACGGCACTTTGAACAGTGGACGTTACATTTCAGATGTGTTACGACCCGTGGCTCTACCCTTCATTCGATCCCTGAGAAACCCTACATTTTAGCAGGTTAATGCGGGACCGCATGTTGCAGGTCCTGTATGGGCCTTTCTGGATACAGAAAATGTTTGACTTTTGCCTTGGCCAGCACATTCTCCAGATCTCTCACCAACTGAAAACGTCTGGTCAATGGTGGCTCGTCACAATTCGCCAGTCACTACTCTTGATGAACTGTGGTATCGTGTTGAAGCTGCATGGGCAGCTGTACCTGTACACGCGATCCAAGCTCTGATTGACTCAATGCCCAGGCGTATCAAGGCCGTTATTACGGCCAGAGGTGGTTGTTCTGGGTACTGATGTCTCAGGATCTATGCACCCAATTTGCGTGAGAATGTAATCACATATCAGTTCTAGTATAATATATTTGTCCAATCAATACCCGTTTATCATCTGTACTTCTTCTTGGTGTCACAATTTTAATGGCCAGCAGTGTACTTGGTGATTACAATTACAAATAACCTAAATTGGAACGATCACATAGATAATATTGTAGGTACAGCAAACCAAAGACTGCGATTCATTAGCAGAACACTTAGAAAGTGCAACAGGTCTACCAAAGAGACTGCTTACGCTACGTTTGTCCGCCCTATTCTGGAGTACTGCTGTGCGGTGTGGGATCCGCTTCAGGTGGGACATCGAAAAAGTACAAAGAAGGGCAGCTCGTTTTGTATTATCGCAATATAGGGAAAATAGTGTCACAGACAAGATACGTGATTGGACGGATGACATCGAAAAAGTTCAAATAAGGGCAGCTCGTTTTGTATTGTCGCAGACATGATACGTGAATTGGAGTGGCAATCATTAAAACAAAGGCGTTTTTCGTTGCGACTGGACCTTCTCATGACATTTCAATCACCAGTTTTCTCCATCGATTGCGAAAACATTCTGTTGGCACCCACCTACATAGGGAGAAATGATCATCACGATAAAATAAGAGAAATCTGGGCTCGTACGGAAAAATTTAAGTCCTCGTTTTTCCCGCGTACAGTTCGAGAGTGGAACGGTATTGAGACAGCATGTAGGTGGTTCATTGAACCCTCTGCTGGGGACTTTACTGTGAATAGCAGAGTAAACACGTACATGTAGAATGGTGATCACACGCTCTATTAGAATCCAGTTCCCACCGTTTTTAATGTAATGATCATAAATCGTGGTGTCTTCAGTCTAACTATGTATTTGAATAAAAATTTCATTTATGTGCATCGCATTGACTATTTGTTTCAGTTTCGTTTTGCACTAGACTGTAGCAGTTCTTTCCATGTATGGTCCAAGTTCCATCGACCTCCGTCACTTGGCGGTGACAGATAACACGAAAGTTACTTGTATCCTTAAGTTTTGCACACCAATGTAGTTTCTTTAAATTTTCCTGTCAAGTAAAACTGTGTAACTCATGACAAGGTAAATTCACATTCCACGTGTATCATAAAAGAATGAAAAACCAGCAAGCTGCAATCGTGTACCAAAACTGTCTATGGTTTTTAATGTTGAAAGCTAACTCAATTAATAATTATTTTCCAGTTTCTGCCCTGGATTTTCCCTTTACCACTTTCAGTCTACCGAACGAGGCGGCGCAGTGATTAGACACTGGACTCGCATTCGGGAGGACGACGGTTCAATCCCGCGTCCGGCCATCCTGATTTAGGTTTTCCGTGATTTCCCTCAATCACTCCAGGCAAATGCCGGGATGGTTCCTCTGAAAGGGCACGGCCGACTTCCTTCCCCATCCTTCTCTAATCCGATGAGACCGATGACCACGCTGTCTGGTCTCCTTCCCCAAAACAACCAACCAACCAACCAACTTTCAGTCTATAAAACGATAAATATTAGGTACCTTTTCTTTCGCCTCCAAGTCCCGTTTTTCCGTGTTTCCCCCTATAAACTGAGAGTTATTTGCTCAGCTTTCTCTAAAGATCTCTGTACGTTCGTTCCATGCGATTTTATTGCCTCGCCTTTTTCCATAGTGGTGGTTAAAACTTCGACATCTGTCATCAAGATCAGAGATCGGTAGGTATCTGCCCATCCCGTGACTGCCTGACGCCTAAAAGTCGAGTACATGGGGTGCATTCCCGGGTGTAGCTGCTTCTATCACGACTGCTCTGCTGATCGATAGTCCCCAAAGAAACACAACAATAATTGGCTATCTCTGAGAGAGGCAGATGTCGAAATGTGACAGTGTTCTTTTGGACTGAAATAGCTGGATGCATCTAAGACCCGGTACGAGCCTTTGTTGCCTCGAGGACGGCGCAAAGCTGAGAAAAACCCATATGATTTAGATAGACGATAGCCGACAAGTACGCTGTGCAATAGGTAATGGACACAAACTGCCATTCCCACAGCATAGCCCACGAGCTACCTATCGCGTCAGAGCGGTAAAGAATGTTTCATTCGTTCTGGTTAGACAGACGGCACCTGTCCGCTGTACGTGTCGTCCACCCGGCTGCCACAGTTTGCTGTACAATCAGGTAACACGGAAATGTTTTACGTGCTGTTTCAAGCAGTCTCGCATTGGCCATGGCTATGTGGGTAACCGGCTTTCTTTGTGTGCGCACCTTACACGGTTTCAAACTTAAAAATCATACCAGACCGCGACGCCTTTGTGCGGAGAATAGTGGGTGACGTGGTCTAGTGTAGTGTCTGAATTACGTACACTGGCCATTCCTTAGACAGTAAAATGTTGAATAGATGGTGCTAGTAATTTGGTGCGTGAATGGCCGAAGCCAGTAAGCAGGCAGAGACCGCCAGTGCGTGAAAGTGAATATAGCCAATTCTTACAAAATAGATGAATAAACGAATGTGTAATACGGTAAGAAGCACCATTATATCGTATGCATAGTTTTTAATGATCAGTCCGCGATCTCTGTGCTAGATCGCTTGAGACAACAGTGTACATCAGTTTGTATCATTCTTCGAAAGCTACTCTGCGCAAAACAATTAAAGGATCACTTTCAGCAACCTCGTAATTACCTCCCATTGCAACAATTAAAGTTGAAATTTGGCTCAAATATACCTTAAACTCTGTGCTGTAATGGTGCAAAGACGTGGCACTCTTTGACTTCACGCTCTGGCTCAGCGACTCTTCAAACGGCAAGGTTTCGACAGTTGCGAAATATCGAAACAACTCAGAAGTTCGTGCGAGCTGTAACGTGGGTTAATGATGTTCCGTTGGCACGAAATTTCACCACAGTTCTTCTCAACGCCGCCGTGTACGTATCACACAACGGAAAGGTTGTAACATCCCGTCTTAGCCACATTTCAGCCCTTCTTTTGATGCTTCTGTGATGGGCGTCAGAACTGCATTCATTTTTAGGGGTGGTCGAAGAAAACATTTCACACATACGGTCGCTCAGAATCGACACAAAATCGTCTTATGGGGTGACATAAAGGGCCTAAAAGAAACCACTCATTTCCTTGAGACGTTGCATACTACGCATTTCGCTGTCGAAAGCGACAGTTTTCAGTACAGTGAGCAACGGGAAGAAGTTCTTTGACCCTGGTCACATTTCTGTGACGCTTCAGCTTTTCGATAAAGACATCGTGTGCCCGCAGTCCGCCGGCCGCTGTGGCCGAGTGGTTCTAGGCGCTTCACTCCGGAACCGCGCTGCTGCTACCGTCCCAAGCTCGAATCCTGCCTTGGGCATGGATGTGTGTGATGGCTTTAGGTTATTTAGGTTTAAGTACTTCTAAGTCTAGGGGAATAATGACCTCACATATTAAGTCCTATAGTGCTTAGAGTCATTTGAACCATTTTGGAACCCAGCAGTCCCACAGAAAATTCTCTCAGCCCTTTGGAATGCAGTGCGACTGCAATATCTTCTTTGGTGTAAAGTGTGCAACCACTAGCGATCGTTCAAAATCATCGAAGAAATTTCAGTGTGATCCGAAGCAGCAAATAGTTCCAATACTTTTTCAGTGTTCCTGTTTCACGCCCTGCAGTGGCGTAATTACAGAGGGGTTCGAAATGACAGGAGTGAATAAAATGGCGAAGTGTCTCTAGAAGAGCCATCAGTTCGGCAATAACCTCGGTGGTACGCCGCCCCCTTTATTTGTTGATGGTTTTAAAAATTTGTCTGTGCAGAGCAAACTTTCGAAGTCACGAGAGGTGTAGCAGTTGTCAGTGTCAATGAAATTCACCAACAGGCGTGCAACTTAAGATGGTATTTTATTTTGAAGGCTACCAGTTTCAGCATTTCACTATGCCATTTTCAGGCCCAAGATGCATGTCTCCAAATAAACGAAAATGTCATATAGACCCATAAATCTTTGGATGTCGTGAATTCAATTGTTACACTAGTGCTTCATTCCAAGACCTTATAGCAAAGCAGCCGATGTCCTCTGTCCATGACTGACTAATAGAGTGTTGTATCAAGTGGTTGCCTACCTTCAGGCACCACAACTTAGAAGGTTTTCTCTGTGAAAACACATTTTTAAATTTCTAAATAAATGGGAGCGTTATTGCTGAACTGCCCGTGGCAATGTCACAACCCTTTGTGATCACGCCACAGGAGACAGCGTAAAACAGGAGCACTGAAAAGGTATAAGAACCCGTTGCTGCTTTGGATAACATTCAAATTTCGATTTTACACGATTACGGAGGAATATTATAGGCATCTCTGAATCAAATTTGTGTCCAAATTGGGGACAATTACAGGGTTTCAAAGAAGTCATCTGTTAATTGTGTTGCTCATTGTAGCTTTCTAACAAAGATATAAACCAATGTACACATACACTGTTGTCTCAGGGAATCTAGCAGAAGGGACACAGAGTGATTATTAAAAACAATGCACACAGTACAATGGTCCTCTTTCCTGTGTTACACATTGCTCTTCTTCTATTCATCTATTTTGTCAGAACTAACTATATTCGTTTTTACCCTCTGGTGATCTCTGGCTGCTTACTCACTTCAGCCATTCACACACTGTGGTGTCGCCGCCAGACACCACACTTGTTAGGTGGTAGCCTTTAAATCGACCGCGGTCCGTTAGTATACGTCGGACCCGCGTGTCGCCACTATCAGTGATTGCAGACCGAGCGCCGCCACACGGCAGGTCTAGTCTAGAGAGATTCCCTAGCACTCGCCCCAGCTATACAGCCGACTTTGCTAGCGATGGTTCACTGACTACAGACGCTCTCATTTGCACAGACGACAGTTTAGAATAGCCTTCAGCTACGTCATTTGCTACGACCTAGCAAGGCGCCATATTCAGTTACTATGTCTTCTGAACAGACAATATTGTGAATCATGTACCGTCAAGAGCGACGTTCATCATTAATGGATTAAAGTATCAAAGTAATTACGTCCGCTTTCTGGATTCTAATTCCTTGTCATGTTCCAGACCTCAGTATAGTTCTTCCGTCCTCATGCCAGCCTACGTGAGCTAAAACGCGTGCCAGAATGAGATTTTCACTCTGCAGCGGAGTGTGCGCTGATATGAAACTTCCTGGCAGATTAAAACTGTGTGCCCGACCGAGACTCGAACTCGGGACCTTTGCCTTTCGCGGGCAAGTGCTCTACCATCTGAGCTACCGAAGCACGACTCACGCCCGGTACTCACAGCTTTACTTCTGCCAGTATCTCGTCTCCTACCTTCCAAACTTTACAGAAGCTCTTCTGCGAACCTTGCAGAACTAGCACTCCTGAAAGAAAGGATATAGCGGAGACATGGCTTAGCCACAGCCTGGGGGATGTTTCCAGAATGAGATTTTCACTCTGCAGCGGAGTGTGCGCTGATATGAAACTTCCTGGCAGATTAAAACTGTGTGCCCGACCGAGACTCGAACTCGGGACCTTTGCCTTTCGCGGGCAAGTGCTCTACCATCTGAGCTACCGAAGCACGACTCACGCCCGGTACTCACAGCTTTACTTCTGCCAGTATCTCGTCTCCTACCTTCCAAACTTTACAGAAGCTCTTCTGCGAACCTTGCAGAACTAGCACTCCTGAAAGAAAGGATATAGCGGAGACATGGCTTAGCCACAGCCTGTGGGATGTTTCCAGAATGAGATTTTCACTCTGCAGCGGAGTGTGCGCTGATATGAAACTTCCTGGCAGATTAAAACTGTGTGCCCGACCGAGACTCGAACTCGCGACCTTTGCCTTTCGCGGGCAAGTGCTCTACCATCTGAGCTACCGAAGCACGACTCACGCCCGGTACTCACAGCTTTACTTCTGCCAGTATCTCGTCTCCTACCTTCCAAACTTTACAGAAGCTCTTCTGCGAACCTTGCAGAACTAGCACTCCTGAAAGAAAGGATATAGCGGAGACATGGCTTAGCCACAGCCTGGGGGATGTTTCCAGAATGAGATTTTCACTCTGCAGCGGAGTGTGCGCTGATATGAAACTTCCTGGCAGATTAAAACTGTGTGCCCGACCGAGACTCGAACTCGGGACCTTTGCCTTTCGCGGGCAAGTGCTCTACCATCTGAGCTACCGAAGCACGACTCACGCCCGGTACTCACAGCTTTACTTCTGCCAGTATCTCGTCTCCTACCTTCCAAACTTTACAGAAGCTATTCTGCGAACCTTGCAGAACTAGCACTCCTGAAAGAAAGGATATAGCGGAGACATGGCTTAGCCACAGCCTGGGGGATGTTTCCAGATTGAGATTTTCACTCTGCAGCGGAGTGTGCGCTGATATGAAACTTCCTGGCAGATTAAAACTGTGTGCCCGACCGAGACTCGAACTCGGGACCTTTGCCTTTCGCGGGCAAGTGCTCTACCATCTGAGCTACCGAAGCACGACTCACGCCCGGTACTCACAGCTTTACTTCTGCCAGTATCTCGTCTCCTACCTTCCAAACTTTACAGAAGCTCTTCTGCGAAACTTGCAGAACTAGCACTCCTGAAAGAAAGGATATAGCGGAGACATGGCTTAGCCACAGCCTGGGGGATGTTTCCAGAATGAGATTTTCACTCTGCAGCGGAGTGTGCGCTGATATGAAACTTCCTGGCAGATTAAAACTGTGTGCCCGACCGAGACTCGAACTCGGGACCTTTGCCTTTCGCGGGCAAGTGCTCTACCATCTGAGCTACCGAAGCACGACTCACGCCCGGTACTCACAGCTTTACTTCTGCCAGTATCTCGTCTCCTACCTTCCAAACTTTACAGAAGCTCTTCTGCGAACATTGCAGAACTAGCACTCCTGAAAGAAAGGATATAGCGGAGACATGGCTTAGCCACAGCCTGGGGGATGTTTCCAGAATGAGATTTTCACTCTGCAGCGGAGTGTGCGCTGATATGAAACTTCCTGGCAGATTAAAACTGTGTGCCCGACCGAGACTCGAACTCGGGACCTTTGCCTTTCGCGGGCAAGTGCTCTACCATCTGAGCTACCGAAGCACGACTCACGCCCGGTACTCACAGCTAGTTCTGCAAGGTTCGCAGAAGAGCTTCTGTAAAGTTTGGAAGGTAGGAGACGAGATACTGGCAGAAGTAAAGCTGTGAGTACCGGGCGTGAGTCGTGCTTCGGTAGCTCAGATGGTAGAGCACTTGCCCGCGAAAGGCAAAGGTCCCGAGTTCGAGTCTCGGTCGGGCACACAGTTTTAATCTGCCAGGAAGTTTCATATCAGCGCACACTCCGCTGCAGAGTGAAAATCTCATTCTGGAAACATCCCCCAGGCTGTGGCTAAGCCATGTCTCCGCTATATCCTTTCTTTCAGGAGTGCTAGTTCTGCAAGGTTCGCAGAAGAGCTTCTGTAAAGTTTGGAAGGTAGGAGACGAGATACTGGCAGAAGTAAAGCTGTGAGTACCGGGCGTGAGTCGCGCTTCGGTAGCTCAGATGGTAGAGCACTTGCCCGCGAAAGGCAAAGGTCCCGAGTTCGAGTCTCGGTCGGGCACACAGTTTTAATCTGCCAGGAAGTTTCATATCAGCGCACACTCCGCTGCAGAGTGAAAATCTCATTCTGGAAACATCCCCCAGGCTGTGGCTACGCCATGTCTCCGCTATATCCTTTCTTTCAGGAGTGCTAGTTCTGCAAGGTTCGCAGAAGAGCTTCTGTAAAGTTTGGAAGGTAGGAGACGAGATACTGGCAGAAGTAAAGCTGTGAGTACCGGGCGTGAGTCGTGCTTCGGTAGCTCAGATGGTAGAGCACTTGCCCGCGAAAGGCAAAGGTCCCGAGTTCGAGTCTCGGTCGGGCACACAGTTTTAATCTGCCAGGAAGTTTCATATCAGCGCACACTCCGCTGCAGAGTGAAAATCTCATTCTGGAAACATCCCCCAGGCTGTGGCTAAGCCATGTCTCCGCTATATCCTTTCTTTCAGGAGTGCTAGTTCTGCAAGGTTCGCAGAAGAGCTTCTGTAAAGTTTGGAAGGTAGGAGACGAGATACTGGCAGAAGTAAAGCTGTGAGTACCGGGCGTGAGTCGTGCTTCGGTAGCTCAGATGGTAGAGCACTTGCCCGCGAAAGGCAAAGGTCCCGAGTTCGAGTCTCGGTCGGGCACACAGTTTTAATCTGCCAGGAAGTTTCATATCAGCGCACACTCCGCTGCAGAGTGAAAATCTCATTCTGGAAACATCCCCCAGGCTGTGGCTAAGCCATGTCTCCGCTATATCCTTTCTTTCAGGAGTGCTAGTTCTGCAAGGTTCGCAGAAGAGCTTCTGTAAAGTTTGGAAGGTAGGAGACGAGATATTGGCAGAAGTAAAGCTGTGAGTACCGGGCGTGAGTCGTGCTTCGGTAGCTCAGATGGTAGAGCACTTGCCCGCGAAAGGCAAAGGTCCCGAGTTCGAGTCTCGGTCGGGCACACAGTTTTAATCTGCCAGGAAGTTTCATATCAGCGCACACTCCGCTGCAGAGTGAAAATCTCATTCTGGAAACATCCCCCAGCCTGTGGCTAAGCCATGTCTCCGCTATATCCTTTCTTTCAGGAGTGCTAGTTCTGCAAGGTTCGCAGAAGAGCTTCTGTAAAGTTTGGAAGGTAGGAGACGAGATACTGGCAGAAGTAAAGCTGTGAGTACCGGGCGTGAGTCGTGCTTCGGTAGCTCAGATGGTAGAGCACTTGCCCGCGAAAGGCAAAGGTCCCGAGTTCGAGTCTCGGTCGGGCACACAGTTTTAATCTGCCATGAAGTTTCATATCAGCGCACACTCCGCTGCAGAGTGAAAATCTCATTCTGGAAACATCCCCCAGGCTGTGGCTAAGCCATGTCTCCGCTATATCCTTTCTTTCAGGAGTGCTAGTTCTGCAAGGTTCGCAGAAGAGCTTCTGTAAAGTTTGGAAGGTAGGAGACGAGATACTGGCAGAAGTAAAGCTGTGAGTACCGGGCGTGAGTCGTGCTTCGGTAGCTCAGATGGTAGAGCACTTGCCCGCGAAAGGCAAAGGTCCCGAGTTCGAGTCTCGGTCGGGCACACAGTTTTAATCTGCCAGGAAGTTTCTTAAAACGCGTGCATTTCGGCCTCCAGTTGTAACACGGTATTGGCTCTTCTGCCACCACAACACACACTAACTTGCTAGCACTGACTGCTGAATACTTTACTGATGGTAGTTCCCTCCAACTGACTAAAGAGTGTCAAGAATCACTGAACCGATACACTAGATCACGTCACCTGAGATGTACCGCTAAAAGATGTCGCGGCCCAGTACAGTTTCTAGCATGAGATTGTATAAGGTGCACTCACAGGGGAAGCCGGTTATCCATACGTCCGTGGCCACTTGAGACTGCTTGAAACAGTGTAAAGAACATCTATGTGTTACCTAATGTGGCAGCACGCAGTGGCAGCTGGGTGGCAGTACTGACCATGGTGGGCAGGTGTCGCCTGACTGCTAGAATGAATGAAACTTTCTTACCCAATTCGACATATAAATGCCTGATGAGCTATGTGAGGAGTGGCAGTTTATGACTGGAGCTTGTAAGCAGAATTCCTCAAATCATTTCAAAGAAAATGTGTGTTAAAAATTTTGATTCTTTCGTATCTTGTAGCCTCATTCGTGAGCTCCTCGGCGAACAGCGTATCATTTTTTTAATGGTCATTGCTACTGTGGCATCTCGAAATTAAATAACGCATTGTACGAAATACAAATAGATTGAAATGGAAATTAGGAATCGGTATGTTTGATGAATGTGAGGTCATACTCTGCTGTTTATGACATTCAGCTAAAATATTTATGTTTTACTTTAATTTGGAGGAGATCTATATCAGTAACCCATCTACAGATGATGGATTTTATATAGTGCAATCATTTCCATATGTGTGCGCAAAGAATGTAGTGACAATGAAATATTCATGACATACTTCATGTCTCAAACTGTTGAGATATCAAAAGAAGTTTTTGGCTATTGGTGTCACCCAATGGGGAGAATATTTTTCTGTATTATTAGCATGCACAAGTGCCTTATCTAGTGCAATATACAGGTGCCTGCAGGCTTTTTCAGTGAAGTAATGTAATACTTCTGAATGTCATCGAAAACCTCTGAAACGTTCATTACTGTGGGTTTGCAAAAACATCAGTGAAAGAAATACACGTTTATTTTTATGTTGAGATGTTGTTTTTTCATAAGCTATTAAACTGACCTGTTCTCAGTTCTTCGACGAACGAAATACTGTTTAAACGTTCTGTTGAAATTGCAAACGTATGACATGTTTGTGTGGTGAAATAGTGTAAACTTTGATGTATTTTGAAAAACGAAGCAAAATTCAGTGCAATATGAAAAGGAATCTATCAGTTACTGATAACTTGCCACTCCTTAGAAGAAAAAGCTTTAGGATGTCAGGCAAAAATAAATCGCTCTCTGTTGTAACTTTGGCACAATCCTATAACGTATGCTGGCATTGAAACTTGCGAAAGGGCTATATTTCTATACTTAAGTGATCTGAGAAGTATGCAAAGGATTCACAACATGTAGTGAGCTAGATTTTTGTTTTCGTCCCAATTCAGAGTGAATTCCTTCACTTCTTCACATCAAGTATTTTTTCAAACATATTTATGACACAAGTTCATTTCATCTCGATGAGTAGTGGCCATAGCCTCATGAAAGGAATCAACTATGCTCCGTTTTGGCTCCAGACTTGTAGTCATTGTTAAGGCAATATGGCTATCTAGTAGCTCTTAATCTGTAACTTGCAGAATCCTCTCAACTACTCATGAGGATCGAAATAGAGTAACAACATCTTCGATCAATTAAAAGATATTTGAGATGAATAACATTAATACTTCACTATATACAGACGCATGAACAAAAAGATGGTATATTATACGTGAACATTTTTCATGATTTTTAGGCCATTAAGGTGTAGAAAGAAAAAACATTGGTAAATTTTAACCTTAGTCTTTCATTATTAAGAATTACAGGATTCCACAGAAACTGCAACTTAAGGAACATGTAACAATTGACAGACTTGTTAAACTTTTTGCTTCTGGGAAGTCTCATCAGTGTCTTGTTTTGAGTAATTCCTACATTTCTCTTAATGCCACATAGAATATTTCTTCTCTTTCACAAACACAGTGGTGTTTACCCAACTATAGCTCACTAACATGTTAATGCAGCTCCAATGGTGACAGAATCCTTAAACACTGGTTATTAAACAAACAACTAAGGATCTGACAGATCAGTTACTTATGACAAAGATCATTGTTAGTATAAAAATAAATATGTAATTTTTTTCTCTGATTCAGTTGCACATGCACACCAATCCCCATTTCACCAACTATCAATGGTCATACAACTTACTTTATTGTGTTCAAAAATCTATAGGTGCCTTTATATCCTGGTAAATAAGAAAATGTCACAAGTCAATATTATAACAAAGTACTCTGCTTCCATTCTAGCATTTTCGACAGTATCTCGTTTCAATATACTGTACCAGTTATGAGACTGAATGAATGGTATGAATGGTTCACTATCGCAGCTTTTTCTCTTCATATTTGGTTGGTAGTGAGTCCACCACGTGCAATTTATTTTCTCAAGATAGCTGATTAATGTAGACCTCTTCGCAAGTTCAAAGAAAAGCTGAGTATGTTAACTACATTTAACTACATTTCATACACAGCAATGTATGAGTTAAGTTAACCAAACCTAAACTCAAAGTCACTCCTATTTCCTTTGCAACCTATTTGAATTTCGTGTGGTGGGTTACTTATATCGAAATGTCACAATAACTATGCCCATTAACAAAGTGATATGCAGTGCTCCATGAAGATCATGAATGAGAGAGTACATCTCTGAATTTCGTACACCTCAAAGCATTTGACAGTTGTACCAGCCAGTTCAAGACTTGGGTTTTACATACAAGGGAAAATCCACATATGCCCCCTCTGCTCGTTCAAGATGTAGAGAAAATTGAATAGAATTTTTCACATAGTCTATAGAAGTCCACTCATCATACCAGTAGACAGTTTGTTAGTCCCCATATACTTGTTGTGAAGATGGCAGTGCATTGCTTTTGTTTACCTTTTTCCTGTGCTTTCTTCTTTTCTTGAATTCTATCTCCTTTTCTTGGTATGTTAGAACATGTACTATAGTATGGGTTTTATAACTTGTTTCTTTATGCAACTTTGTTTCTTGTTACTTTATGGAATGACAGTTTTTATTCTTTCTTTGAATTTTTGTGTTTGCACCTTTATTAACGTGTTATTCAAAGTTATTTTCCACAAACGTGAAGTGATAATTCTGTATGAAACTGTATGTCATTGTACTTGATGTAATGTTAATCGAGATTTGTTGAGCCTTAGAAACATTCTATCTCTTTTGGCAATGTTAAAAGTCTGTTTTATCAGTGATATATTCTTTATTTTCTGTGTGTACTATGGACATAGAAATTAATAACCAGGTGTTGCATTGCTTTTTATCGTGTGCTGAATCCAGAACATTAATCTTAAAATCTTTATGCGCAGATTGCCAAGCCACGTGACAGCCTTGAATGTACGGAATGGAGTGTAAACTGCAGAAACTACCAGAAACAGAAATATGTTTATGCATTAATTCATATTCAGAATACTGATTGTGAGTGTACAATGTCCTGATCGCTGCATGATTGCTGCGAGCGTACAGTAACTACTGTGGAAAGTACAGATGGCTTTGTGCATATCGCGGACTGTTAAATCAAATTACAAATAGGCTGTAAAACTTTCTTATTGTGGACTGTGGTATTTCGAAATTTTCCGACGCATGGAGAAACTGGGAACTAAATGTTCAACACCGTGAATATAAGTGCCGAATAGAAATACTTATGTCAGGATAAATCCGTATTAATTGAAGGAACCATAATTCCTTACCTACGCCACCCGATTCATGAATGGGCAACTACAATCATTAGGAGTAAGGCTACTGGATTATGTTCAACAACGCAATTGAAGAAGACACACCCGACAGTACCAACTAAGTGGGAAGTTTGAAAATGTTAAGAGAAAGTTCGATCCTCACGAATTATTACTGAAAAACGTTTTATAATACCGCAAACATCTGTGCTCAGACCGTATTAATCTCTCATTATCACCGTCTCTCTCGTAACTTGGAACGACGGTGGTGAGGTGAAACTGAGCTGCCTGATTTTATAAAAACCTTCATTGTAGTTATGTATGACTGTCTTAAGGAGCGCAACTACATGTAAGCCTTTTCTAATTTATTTGACTTCAGTGCAGTAGCCAAGCTATAGTGTCAGTAAATTATAGAATATTTACATGAATAGTTTCGGTGAAACTTAGTCACCATTATCAAATGTAACAAGTATGAGATGAGTCTGCTATTAATTATGACAATCTGAGATACAAGTAGCGTCTAACCACAAAATCTTTGTTACAGAAAACAATACTGTGAATTTATCATGTTAAATTAAACATCTCTATCCAGTAATGGCATAGAAGCAACATCATTGCAATTGGTAGCTTTGAAGCTTTTACCTACACAGGACATTAAAATCTTAACGTCGTATTTGTTGGATTATGATCTCCGTTGTCCAACTACTTGCATAACGAACTGACATGTGAAAATCTTGTCTTATTAATCTTTGTAATTCTGCCGTGTAAAAGCATAGAAATGAAATGATATGAAAATATGGGAATATAAACGTACAAAGAAATACAACTGATACCTAAGAATGATCAGTTAGCATTGATGGAGTGGGAGTCTAACAAGTGACTTATGTTCCCTACTGTCTGTTGTAGGATCGATAGTTCCTAAATGACTGAAATACCACTACACTGCGGAAGAGTGATTCATTTCCAAAGCACGTAAACAGAGTCCACAAGCAAATAAAGTCTGCTGTAGCCACAATGCAGAAGTGCATGCTGATGAGGGCGTCAGGAGCACTATTGTGCTAGAACTGCTAATGCATTACCAGTCACCGACCTGAATCCGTGTGCACACACAGCTAGCAGCGTCGAGTTGGTCTGTAGGATCAGGGATGCTGACCTCCCTCTAGCGCTGTAGACCACAGCTGAAGAACTCTCATGAGTCAAGTCTCCGAAAACTAGTTATTCCGGCCGATCGGCCGGATCGGAGACCACGAAATTCTGCGCGGGTTACCGAGACAGTAATAACGCTCGTGACCCGACAGGGTCACCGGTCTTTACGCCATGTCCGGTCCGGATGGTAGTCCCTTGTTGGAAAGTTCCTCTCTGCAGCGATACTTCGAGAAGTTACTGCTCATCGATCCTGCCGATTTGCAAGACTGCCAATGGTGGCTAGCCATGGAACTTAACGCCAATCACATGCATAAAAGTCACAGCGCAGGAATCCCTCCAAGCACACTGCAAAATTCTCCCCCACCAGAAATTCATGCAGCCGAAATTTAGCAGCACCTTGTTACTTCAGCAAGCGTCATTGACTGTCCTCCAATCGGTTTACTCGCTTTCTCCGCACGCGGGAAGCCACAGTCGTCTAGACACGCAATGTGATAAACAAACCGGCATATCTACGTGGGTGCCATTCACTCAGTCAACATAATTGTTGATTCTCTTCCCTTAAATATTACAGGTACACAGCTTCAAGTTCAGTATAATATTTCTGCTCCTTTTTCACTGCACAGTAAGTCCATATTAACTGACCATTCAGAAAAATAAAAGACGTAGCTTGACAACCTAGGCACGTTTCAAAACCGACTGCGTACACATAGAAGCGAAAATCGATTGCGGAATTGGAATACCGACAACCTGAAGCGGATTTCCAGAATCGATTTTGAAGCATTCACATGACCACCCAGAAGCGGTAATGGGGAATCTGTTTACGAACTCCGGTTTTGGGAGCCCCTTGTAAACGAGGCGATTGAGTCACACACACCAATGTGCATACATACAATTCTAAGAAGGCCACTCAGGTAACGCCCACACAGTCGGACACAGGTGCCTTCACACTCTGCAAAGAAAACGCCAAAAAGGTGACGAGGAGGCTCCTGCCCTGCTGTAAAGCGCTTAACTTGGCGCCAGACGGTCACGCTTAGCTGTGCCTGAAAGCCGTGCAGTTCTTACACCAGGCAACAGAAAAGCGACCGGCTGCCCCTTGCTGAATGCCGCAGTAAGTCGTCCCCGTGCTCACTTCCCCCGACTCCAGCTCACTGTCAATGGCCGGTTTCCTTCTGGGAGCTCGTGTGGCTGGAAGAATCTCTGTGTTCATCGCCCTTCGAATGCACAGAGTATTCATGGAACGGATTCTAGAAAAAATACACGGAAATCAACTTGGTGCAATCACTCAGTTTAATCAGAGAAATATGAAGTTAAAGCTCTCACTATCCAACCACTTGTTATATCATCTCCTTAACTGATCCTCTCTCACCGAAAACAGCTCCGGTGGGCAATAAAGGGAACAAGCCAATAAGTCTTGGCGTTTTCGAAACCAAGGTCACAATCAAGCTCACAAAGCATTTTTTCAGAAACTTCCAATTTAAAATTGAATTTAATTTTGTTTCTCGACTAATTTTCTACTACAAATGTCCCTTATCTGCAAGCAAATTTTTTTTCCAATACCAATATGATTACTGCCAGTTATTGTTATTACAAATGATACAAAACGCAGCACACTTCATCCCTTTTATTCATCTTCATTGCCTGTTTTTGTATATTTGTGTTGTTTAGCGAGTGTTATTTCTGCATCAGCAAGTTGTTTTGTTTTTTGGGCCAACCATCGTTTGGATTACTGCCTTATGTTGGAAAAATAGGTGTGTTGCTCAGGGTCAGCCATTAAACTACAGGTAGCAACCAATTACGCCTAACCATTGCTTTCCCATTGGTGAAGTACTTTGCTACAGGGAAGTTTTGATTTAACTTCAGCACTCATCACGTTATAGATTTCCGGGCTTTCTTTGTGTGTGTGGTAAGGATTGGTAGTTGTTTCAGCCTGAGAAGATGTAACATTCAGTTAATCTTTGTAAAAGCGAAATATTCCTAGTTTCAGTAACGTCCAAACTTATGCACATGAGATACCAAGGGAGAGATATCAGGATTCCTCCACCTTTGTTACTTGCACACAGCGATCTGTAGTTAGACTAACATTTTAGGTGGTCCTGTTTCGTCACAGAACTGAGTAACTCGTCGTATATGTCACCATGTTGTGACAGGACAGTGTTGTATTGTTGCTGTCTCTATGGAATCTCTCGGTCTTCGGAAATGTATTTCGAAATTTAATGGTTGCCGTTTTCTATTTTGGTTTGTTTTGGTTTGTTTTTATTAATACTGGATGAAGGTCAGGAGAGAATATTGAGAAAAATAAAAAGAATTGGATGAATATGGAGAAACTGCTGCTGAATCACAAAAAGAAATTTTAAACAAGCTGGATGATAAGGTAGATTCAGGGTAAACATTTAAAGAAATTACAACACAATATTTACAATACAAGAAGTACTAGAAAATATTATGAATGAAGAGGTAGGAGGCTTGGATAAAAGCTTCGAAATCCAAGCTGCTGAGAATAAACAAGGGAAAGCCTAAGTGAAGAACTATAATCAGCTTTCCCAGGAGTGTAGTAGGAAGACTGAGGCACACGCAGAGGAAAATGAGGAGACCACTTCTGAAACTGAGTACAGGGTAGATGACATACACGATCAATTCACATTAATGTGTCTACTGCATGTGTTCCATGTCAAAGCGCAATAAACACTCTCAGTCGACAGATCAGGTGACAGTGCTAGAACGGAGGGGAGATACTGGAAACGGTGCAGTTGTTGTTGTAATGCGTAGATATAGGCAGAGAAATGTTTTTCAGGCCCTGCTGTGTAGGCTGCCTTTCACGATAGGTGCGTCGTATTGGAGCAGTATCAGTCTGTCTTATCAGTCTGCCTTGTAGGGCAGCTTACATGACTGGGACGAAAAATTGAGAGGATGGGCAGAGACAGAGGGAATGAAGGAGACAGAGGGAGTGTGTGTAGGAGGTGATTGTAAAAAAGAGAGAGACGATGGGAGTTGGGAACAGACAGAGGAAGGTGGAAGGATTGGTTCGATACAGAGAGGGGAGAATGAGATGGACAGAGAAAACATGGAGCACAAGATGGAGATATAGAAAGAGGAGAAGGCATGTTGTGCAGGCAGTATTAGCATACCTTGTAGGAACTAAACATGTAGATTTTCGTAGCTTAGCTAGGAGAGAGGGACGCGGAAGGATGATGTGGACAGACTATGCGGAGAATAGGAGATAGACTGTCAGATAGGGGGCAGGAATTGATCGACAGAGGGAGGAAGGAATGGACAAGAGGAAAGGTGGATAATGGGGTGCTCAGAGAAGCTGGGGAGGCATCAGTGGAAAGAAAGAGGAGAAGGAGGATATGACTGAGGTAAAGGGAGGAGGGTATAGTCAGATGGAGAGGGCAGAGGAGATGGACAGACGGAGGTGGGAGGGTGAGGTGGACAGAGAGACAGCAAAGGGAAAGAGATGGACGCAGGAAGGAGAGAGGAGGAGATGTGTACAATGTATGTGCGAAACATTTTCGAGTGAATCCACAGAAGGAGGCTAGTATAAAAATAAATTTTGGTTGGTTATTGTATCATGAACAATAATAACAAAGAGTTTTGTGTGTTTTGTTGCTGTATAGAAATAATCATTGAAGATAGGTAAGAATTAATTATGCATAATATGTACATGGAGGAAGTGAATGGAGATGTGTGATTGTTTTGCTAATGTGTACATGTGAAGGAGTAAAAAATGATTGCTGGATGGAGTCACCAATTTTGATAGACAATGGTAAGGAAATGTATTAGGTAAGTAGGAAAATGATAAAGGAATAGATGAGAATAATAGTTAATGATTTGATAGATAAAGTGTAATGAGAAATGAGTAGGATTATGACATAAAGAGAAACATGGAAGAGGGAGGTAAGATACAAGAGGAGAAGTTAAGAAACTGTTATGGATCTTACCATAAAATAGTGGAGAGGACTGAATAGAATCTAGTTACGAGACTGAAGAAAGGTGACAGTATGTTTTGTCTTGATAGCAAGGAATGTGGAAAATTATGACTAATGTTGTAGTGTGAATCAAGACAAATTGAAGAAATATTGGTTAAAATGAAGCATGAAAAATTATACAGTAACGTATTAACAACTGTTGAAACTGAATAAAACAGGATTTCGTAAATTGGTCAATAAATAAATGTGCTTGCCCACTAACAGTGTCTTGGGGAAATGCAATGAGGTCTATATAGTGTGTAATTTTGTTTTTGAAATTAAATGTGTAATTTCTTTGGATACTTCATAGAATGATGAACGTTAGTGAATTAGTAGTACATTTTCTTTCTTTCCTTCTAAAGTTTTGTGTAAGACGTTGCAAGACTAGACAACAAATCAACACTGTTGATTTGGTTGATTTGTTGAAGACGTCGAGCAAATACTACAACATAGAAAAAATATTTGTTCAGTCTGAAGAACATTTCATGGGTTAAAATGAGGTATGGTATTTGTCTCCCTGTGCAGGAATCAACAATTGTGCGACCATAAGGGTTGTGACTATGTTACATACGAAAGTTTGGATCTGTCCTGGGGCCATGGTTAATGCGACTGTTCGTGACAAGTAGGAAATGCGCGTGTGAACCCCATTCAGGCACAAATTTTCATGTGTCGCAAACAGCTGACATTAATGCATATTCGCAGTCTGAGACTTATTTTGTAATGATTATTGTGAAGCCAGTGCAGCCCAGACTAACCTTGAACGACATAAGTTTAGTGACTCAATCAATATTTTTGCAGTCATAATGTGCTCCCAAAGCGGTTTCTTGCCAGAAACTTCGAAGAAAACTGTCCTATGGTTGAAACTATGTCAGATCCGTGGCTGCTGCAGAACGGTGACAAAGAGCATGAATAATTTTTCTGGCGGCTTCCCATCATGTGGCAAGGATCGGTTGGAGGAAACAAAAGTCTTTAAGGTTTGGTCCCATTTGTGGGAGGAATGCAGTTGCTTCACGTGACTTTTGAATGTTCGGAAGAACCATTCAGCTTCACCGTTGGATTGAGGGTGGAAAGGAGCAGTAGGTATATGATGTAATCCGCTGACGGTACAAAACTGTTGAAAATCAACTGACTTGGACTGTGTGTGTTATCTGAGAGAAGGACATCAGGAAGATCTTCGAAACAATAAATGAAGGACAAAGTCAATGCAATGTCAGTAGCAATGGTGGATGTTATGGGGACTAAAAATGTAAATTTACCGTACGTGTCTACCAACAGCCGCATGTTCCGTAATGTACCCACAAAGTCAGCGTTCAAACACTGCCGCGGCCTCGACGGACGTGGCCACCGAAAGGAGTGTGTGGCGCAGCAGACTCATGCTTTGCCCAAGCTGTGAAATGGGAGGTCATTTGCTAAATTTGGATACCCGTATCCTGCCAAGTACAATGACGTCAGGCGAGTTACTTTGTTTGAACAATGCTCCTGTCCAGCAAAGACAAAACTTGCCACTCAAGGTAGTCGGGAATCGCATCCCGTGCGTTGTCATTGTCTGTATGTAGCAGTGAAGCACTTGAGCGTGTGGATAGCGCATTGTCATCAGGAAAGTAATGACGCACCTCTGGATAGGGAAATACTTTCAAACTACATGGCCACTTGTGGCGCATGTATTGCAAAATACCCAAAGAGCTGGGTTGGAAGCAGTTCTTCCAGCAATACACCGAAAGATGTAAGGAAAATTTTGATGAATTTCGAGATCTTGAGTGTCAGTTTTACAACAAGATTCCTCAGACAAATCAAACTCCTTATGGGTACCGACTGGTAACAGGCATGTCGGTATTCGAATTTGTGATTAGGCCTATACAAGAACTCGTAATGATAATGGGATAATAATCGAGCCCAAAGTGGCAATTGTTGCACTGTACGAGGAGGAATTGGTTTGGAAGGACTGAACAAAGTCTTTGGAGGCTGACGATCAGTTATGAAATAGAAGTTTCGGTTGTACAAATATTGGTGTAACTTGGTAATACCACAGACAATTGTGAGAGCCTCTTTTCCAAGTTGGCTACAATTGCCTTGCGTTTTGTTGATAGTTTTAGAGGTAAAAGCAATGGGTCTATCGGGTGAATCGTTCCAAAGGGAGCGCAATGTTCAAACCCCGTAAGAAGATTCATCCACAGCTAATACCACATGTTCAACTGGATCAAAACGAGTAATACAACGAAGAATTAACAAAGTGTACATTAACCGCTCAAATGCGTTCTGACATTTTTGGGACCACACAAAGGAAGCACTTCTCTGGAACAACTAGTGACACTGAATTTTGTGTGTCTGTTCTGTAACAAGTTTTCTACTTTGAAGTCTGTACCGTTTGGTTTGAATTTTACTATTTAGTAGCACTTTGATGGTCCCGTGTTAGTAAGTATATGTGCTCCAGTATTCCGGTGGACTAACCAGTCTGAATTAAACACTCAATCAAATTGTCCGTGTTATACTAAATTTTATTTACGTCAATGGGTTTTTATGGTCCTTCATTGGCAGCTTCAATTGGTTCTGAGTTGATCAAATTCTACCAGCAGTAGCTTTTCTTAAGCTTCTGTAGTAAATTCTGTTGGCTGTGATTGCTCAAATTTGTTGTGCTCACAGTTGCTTTTCTTAAGATAGCCTTGTTGACAGTGATGCTTAATACTGATGTCATTACTTTCTTTGTATTAAAACTATCGTGCGTTGCTTTCATAAAATCGCAGAGTAAATTTTGCTGAGTTTTGATTTTAAAAAAATGCATAGCACTGTGCTGAACGTAATAACGTTATCTTATGTTGCTACCGGTTTCGGTTCTGAACCGTCATCAACGGCAGGAAAAATTATCATAGATGTATCCCATGTCATATATGCATCTGATACCTTCGTGGTAATTTTCCTACCGTTTATGACGGTTCAGAACCAAAACCGGTAGCAAAATAAGATAACGTTGTTACAGACAGCACAGCGTTATCCTTTTCTTAGTATTTGTACATACCGTTGACCACCCTCAAAGCAAGATGTTTTGATTTTAGTTAGTCTCATTAACAATTTCTGATGTTAGATGCAGTTCTTATCATATGTGTTTTAAGCGTGTATCAGAGATAAACACGAGTAATATATATATATATATATATATATATATATATATATATATATATATTTATAAATTAACAAGTTTATTCTGGATCAGCACCTTATCACTAAACTCCAGCTCCCTACCGCTTTCCACCGCTATAGCGCTGTCTGCAAGAACACTAGAACATGCAGTTAGCCCTGTTAGATAAGTAATCCACTGTTTTAATGACTGCTCAAGCTGTGGTATGGTCCAAAGTTCGCGGTGCCACACCATACTCGGCAACGCGCATCGATACCACAGACATTAGCAACACCTCGCAGCAATCCACAACGAGGTATGGGCGTGCTTAAAGAAGGCGTGCCCTCTCTCTCATCACAACAGAGCCTTCACACACATATGAAAACAGAGTTGGGCACGCAAGGGCTGTCAAACAGTTCGTGACTTCAGCTGAAGCAGTCAACATCATCGACTAGGATTAAAAAGTTATTCAAGTCTCTGATGGAAATGTTCTTTATTAAATATTGAACATTTTATTTGACAAGAAGAATTGTTAATTATTTCGTCAAGTGATACTTTCATAGCCAGTGACAGTTGTAAATTATCAAGCATGCGTTCCTGTAGCAAAGGATTGTATCAAGTTAAGTAAATGTTTTTTATCGTTCATGTTATTAAGTGAACTGAAGTTTTATATGTTTTGGTTCTGACGAGTCATCTCCCAAAACAACTAATGAACCCATGGTTAGTGTAATCTGTTCACAATATAGGATGCTTAAGAGGAAAAAAATTAAAACCCGCCGCAGCGACATGAATCTGTTCCTCGTACCGCTCTTAATCAACACTACTGGATGCAAATCGAGAAACATTAGAGACGCAGACGATAGACGTCAGACACGATAGCGGACAGGAAGAATGCAGTACGCTCCACACGTTTAATGTTGCATACCGTGAAATGAGCTTCCAGCTGAGTGCAGTATTCCTAACAGCACTCTTCCTATCGAAATCTCTGTGCAGCAATCGACTGTGATGCTGTTTATTGCAGCAGTAAGTTCATTATCTGATGACCACTGAGCTCCAGCCATTGAAGCTGCTGCATCTGAAACTGAACAACTTTGTTTAGTGATAGTTCACGTGGGGGCTCAGACATGGTTAAACAGCTTATACAAGATACAATACACCAGTGTATTAATGTCGCTGCGACTAGCGGTACACAAAGCACATCCAGGCAACAATTCAATAGGTCTGAATCCTGAAGCAGGTTGTACGGATCTACATTATTGGCCATTAAATTTGCTACACCAAGAAGAAATGCACGTGATAAACGGGTATCCATTGGTCAAATATATTATACTAAATCTGACATGTGATTTCCTTTTTTCCGCAATTTGGGTGCATAGATCCTGAGAAATCGGTACCAAGAACAACCACTTCTGGCCGTAATAACGGCCTTGATACGCCTGGGCATTGAGTCAAACAGAGCTTGGATAGCGTGTGCAGGTAGAGCTGCCCATGCAGCTTCAACACGATACCACAGTTCATCAAGAGTAGTGACTGGCGTATTGTGACGAGCCAGTTGCTCGGCCACCATTGACCTGACGTTTTCAGTTGGTGAGAGATCTGGAGAATGTGCTGGCCACGGCAGCAGTCGAACATTTTCCGTATCCAGAAAGGCCCGTATAGGACCTGCAACATCCGGTCGTGCATTATCCTGCTGAAATGTAGAGTTTCGCAGGTATCGAATGGAGGGTAGAGTCACGGGTCGTAACACATCTGAAATGTAACATCCACTGTTCAAAGTGCCATCAATGCGAACAAGAGGTGACCGAGACGTGTAACCATTGGCACCCCATACCATCACGCCGGGTGGTACGCCAGTATGGCGATGACGAATACACGCTTCCAATGTGCGTTCAGCGCGATGTCGCCAAACACGGATGCGACCATCATGATGCTCTAAACAGAACCTGGATTCATCCGAAAAAATGACGTTTTTCAATTCGTGCACCCAGGTTCGTCGTTGAGTACACCATCGCAGGCGCTCCTGTCTGTGATGCAGCGTCAAGGGTAACCGCAGCCACGGTCTCCGAGCTGATTGTCCATGCTGCTGCAAGCGTCGTCGGATTGTCCGTGCAGATAGTTGTTGTCTTGTAAACGTCCCCATCTATCGATTCAGGGATCGAGACGTGGCTGAACTATCCGGGTAAGATGCTTGTCATCTCGACTGCTAGTGATACGAGGCCGTTGGGATCCAGCACGGCGTTACGTATTACCCTCCTGAACCCACCGATTCCATATTCTGCTAACAGTCATTGGATCTCGACACACGCGAGCAGCAATGTCGCGATACGATAAACGTCAATCGCGATAGGCTACAATCCGATCTTTATCAAAGTCGGAAACGTAATGGTACGCATTTCTCCTCCTTACACAAGGCATCACAACAACGTTTCACCAATCAACGCCGGTCAACTGCTGTTTGTGTATGAGAAATCAGTTGGAATTTTTCTTCATGTCAGCACGTTGTATGTGTCGCCACCGGCGCCAACCTTGTGTGAATGAAAAGCTAATCATTTGAATATCACAGCATCTTCTTCCTGTCGGTTAAATTTCGCGTCTGTAGCACGTCATCTTCGTCGTGTACATCATATAGAGAATGTTAGTTCGGTTTCAGTAAAAATGTTTAATACATATTACTTAAATTGGAAATCATCCGTGGCCATATTAATGACAATATTCTCTTAGCATAATCGTAGAACACAACAGCTTGGTTCTGGCATTGAGTGGCAGTCAAATACCTCTCTACCTTTAACTCTTATCTTCGGCACACAGTTTTGCCTAATGACACGAGCTCGCTGCCGAATCTGATCTATGACGCTGCTGCTATCAGAATGGGGTAGCAAAGAGTGGGGCAGGCATTGCTGCGGTCTGACATCAGTAGACTTCCAGTAGTGACGACACACCGAACCAGTTAAAGGTGGGTCTCCGTCGACGTCGAGGTTTCGTCTGACCACGACTAGCCTTTGCTTGTGGCTCCGTTGTGAAGTACCAACTTTAACATGGGACGTCACTCTTCAGACGACAACACTTGAATTTGTCTGTAACACTTAAGGGGACCACACCCTGCCTATCTAATCCATGTTAATTTAGACAAGTATTTGACCCATTTCTGAACAAACAATTTGAAGCAGGACCTTAATATTTGTACTGTATGTTACATGATCCTATTACAGTCAACTGTACTAAAATATACTTTATCCATTTTATTGTTTTTAAGAAATACTTTTATAAATTTATTAACAAAAAATATTAAGTGCTTTCTGCAGAAAATATTTTTTTGTGAACTTCCTAATGAGGGAATATTAATGAATGTAGTACCAGAGGTGGCTCTTTATGTTATGCAGAGTCTCTGAAAATTTCATTCATTTATCTATTATAGTTTCTGATATAATGGGGCATATGTACTTAAAATTTTTGTTTGCGTAAAATTGACTTTAAAGAAAAACTTTTGAAATTTGTTACTTACAGTTAATTAAAAACTGTCCTGCTGCATATGATGGCCCTTCTTTGGCCCCTAGCAGGTCCTCCAGCTTCTTTTTCACCTTCCTGGATGTTTCTCTTGCTTTCTTGGCCACATTAGATCCAGACTTGTCTGCATCGGTTTTCCTCATTTTATCGCAATGCTGCAGCCCAGTGATCATATTTTCACCAGGATTAATTCCTAGATTTTTCAGTACCCAACACTTTCCAATATTACCACAACTGAATGTAATAGCGGCATCATGAGCTCCTAGTTTCATTGTATGCATGCCTGCAAATACATTTTTAGGAAGGCAGTTCCAAATCATGCTGCTGAAACATTCATTTCGATTCTGTGTCTGCCCATGCAGACATTTCCTTATAAGGTCAGGGTGAGCCAAGTCTCTGAAAACAGGTTTAATTGGTGTAATAACAGGAGCAGGAAGAGAATGCTGGTGAGAATAAGATTCTCCAGTTGCCTGAGCCCTATTGTATTTGCACCACGAATTTTCTCCTGATGGACACAATCCATGACATGGCTCATCATCAGCAGAGGACGTTAGGTATAGGCTTAACTTGCAGGAGCTTCTTTATAAATATCTGTGAAAGAGGTGAGTAGGCGGCTGGAGTGGCCGAGCGGTTCTAGGCGCTACAGTCTGGAACTGCGTGACTGCTACAGTCGCAGGATCGAGTCCTGCCTCGGGCATGGATGTGTGTGATGTCCTCAGGTTAGTTAGGTTTAAGTAGTTCTAAGTTCTAGGGGACTGATGACCTCAGATGTTAAGTCCCATAGTGCTCAGAGCCATTTGAACCATTTGAAAGAGGTGAGTACATTTGTAAACAAGCACTGTAAACGTAAGTATAACAACTACTTGCAATCACACTTGAACAAAACTAACCGCGTGTTTGAAAGCGTGTTGTTTACAAACAGCAGAAACAAAGAATACCGACCGTTGCATTCCAAGGATAGCCAACACCCTAGGGAGTAAAAAAAAATCCCTAATGTGCAATGTAGGGGATATAATGATCTAAAATATATGCAGAAAAGTGGGTACAGAAAAGTGGGCGTGGCACACACGTGGTAGGAAAATGCTCTTTAAATGCTCGAAAAATTTTTTTTTTCAGCAAAATCCTTTTCAGAGTATTTAAATAAAACCTTAATATCTAAATATGATGAAAACCGAAAATCGATTTTTTTCGACCTGAACCACCGTGTGGTCCCCTTAAATGAAGAAATAGCAATTGGAAAGGTAGCTGAAAGATGGAGTCGAGTTATATTGTAAATGAAAATACAATATTCTAGTGTTTGTTCTTTGTACGTTAGTAGTGACGAATAAGTTGAGGAATTACTTGCATCATAAACAGAGTAACACACATAGATTCCTCAACGCTTGTAACTGGAGGTATAAATGAACAGAAGCAGAAACTTCATATGTGAGGAGTTAAAAAATGAAAAACTTACGTGCAAGGACTGGAAAAAGCGCTCGACTCGTCGCTGCGGTAACTCAGTAATTATCCTGGGTCGCTGAGCTCAGATCGACCTGCAGTTTTTTGAATATTGCAGTGGTGCTCTGGCGCTGAAATTACGGAGTGTTACTTCCTACTGCCTTGTTATGTGGCACTTTGCGCGTTTGCGTTTCTACTTTCCTCACTTGGAGACTGTATGGCAATGCCCTTGTGGTGACATGCTGTCCACAGCATCAACGGAGAACCTCATTGATACTCCAATTGGCACACCAGCCCTGAGGTTGTCTACTCTATTTCCAGGTAGAATTTTAAAAAATTTAAGCACGCAGAACGAAATTATTTTGCTGCCCAATACTCCTCTGTTGTTCCAAAAAATTCGTCACTAATTTTGCCTTTGGTTATTCTTTGCATATCTCGTAGACTTACATTTATGTAATTGCATACTGTGCCTATTGTACCAAATTTTTCCTCATGGGAGATGATTGACATGGGTTTTCTCGTAAATCTCTAATTCTATAACGTTATTCTTATGTTAGTCCAGTGACCGCTTTTAAATGTTGTGCTATATTATTCCCACTTCTGTCTGTACAAGCTGTAACAATTTTGCAGTTTTCCTTGGCCTTTCTTCTCGTGTTGTGTTAGTTTTCCACTGGGCAGCTCTCTGGTGAGTCGGTAGGTATGGAGAATGGGTACTTCCAGGTGTGAGACAAAAGTAAGGTATACAAAGTGGTATGAGAAACATTGCAAGACTGGTGGCCGTAATGCCTTTGGTTACCACTTTTCGGTTTCAGTTCTTAGAACTTGCCCCAGGGATATTTAGCCTTGCTGAGCTGCTGTTAGTCTATCTAGATGTTGTATGAGAGCAGGTTTCAGGATGTTATTAAAGTAGACTGGATTTGCATTGGCAGACAGTTTCTCTGGCCAATACAGTGCAATGTGGACGAGTTGGAGTACGGTCGTATGCATGAATGTAACTGGGAGGTGGAAGTTTATCTCAGCTGTCTCACAAGCTGCGCCATTCACCAAAATGTCACTATTCCTTATCTCGAAAGTTTCCAGGCCCAGGAAATTTTGATTCTCATAGCAATTCATGATCATGTTCTCCAATGCAAAAACTCAATAGTCCCAGTGTTCTTCTCCCTTCTGAAAACGAGGTTGTGGTGCCAATATTTCTTTCTGACATTCCGTTGCCTCTGCTTTTCTCAGGAACACTTACACTTTACATGCCTACGTACCAATCTGCTCTCCTTCTGAAACGCTCTTGTAGTTACCTTAGTAACATAATAGAATGAGGTTCTCCTTACCAGAAACTGCTGACACCCCTCTCGTCTTCTTCACTTACAGGAATCTACTTATTCTACACCATCTTACTAGGTAAGAGTGGATCGTATAACACTGATACAATCAGTTCTTTCCTACCACTGGTAGAAGTTTGCATTGTTTGTCCATAGTTGCTATGTGGTAAAACACCGATAAGTTCTTTTCCAACACCGCTGTCATGTGTAGTAGTTCTGTGGGAAATTATTTTTCTGCTAGCTAAGGAATTGTGTACACACTTCCTCCCTCTTTTGAATATGTTTGTGCGAAACAAACAAATAAGAAATAAGCTGTAACCAAGATGTGACCACAACAGTGTATGGTAGATAATGGAAGTTCGCAGCACATTCGACCATGAATAGAAAAGAAACATCAAGTATCTCTTACAAATAACTCAACTAAACCTGAATATTACTTCTTGTAGTGTAACCTCTCTGTTTAGGGTATGCTATGTGCATGATGCTTGTGAACTGGCATACACTTTTTGACTTCTTAAGTCATTTTCATCTACTATGACTCTGTTGCTGGAACTTTGGGTGAAGTATCAACCAATCCTTTGGAGGGTTTGACCCCACTTACATGGACAACAGACGTTTCAATAGGAAATTACATTTTAATGTTCACTGGAGAAGTGATCTTAGTGACTTGGTAAGGACCCTGATACTTAGTAGAGAACTTCTTCCTTTAGGCATATATCATATGTTAATAGAAAGAACCGTCTCTTATCTAAGTCGCCACTTGTAGATACGCGAACAGCGAGGATTGTACCAACATTGCACTGTCGTTCTGCATGCAAGAACGAGTAGCTACGATAAAGAAGATTATCATGACAACGATAATTACAGGCTGCAGACTACTATATCATGTTCAATAATTTGGAAGAGGACGACACACTGACAGCACCAGCTAAGTGGGGAGTTTATAAATGTTAAAAAAAAAACTCAATCGTCGTGAACTAGTGTTGGAAAACATTTTATTAAAAAAGCTATCATTAGTGTCCAAGCTTTATTAGTCTCTCATTATAACCGCCTGTCTTGTTACTGAGATCCCAATCAAGCTGAACAGCATTTTTTCGTTATCTTTGAATGCGAAATTAATTTCGTTCCTTAACTATGTTTCTACTACAGATGTAGCTTTCGTGCAAGTCTATTTTCTTTCGATACCACCCTCATTATTACAAATGAGTCTTGTTATTAGTAATACAGAAGCCATCACTCCTTATTTCCTTTGTTAACCTTTGTGGCCTATGTGTGTATATTTGTGTTGTATTGTGATCGTTATTTTACGCATTTGCATGTTGCCTTGTTTTTGGTGTCAATTCTCGTGTGTATTATTGCCTTGTGTTGGGAAAATGTCGTGTTATGCAGAGTCGGCCATTAAGTTAGCAGGTGGCAGGCCATCACGAGTAGCCAGTGTGTTCCAGTTGATGCAGCACTTTGGTATGGGAAAGTTTCGAGTTTTTCATAAATACTCCTCATTTTACAGTTTTCTGTGGCTTACTTGTCTGTGTGGTTGAGATTGGTAGTTATTTAACTCTGTGTGGGAGTAATATTCAATTAATCCTGGGAAAAATGGAATATTCTGGGTGTGAGCTACCTCGGAGATGTATCAGCGTTCCATCACTCCTGTTATTTGAACACGATCATTTCTAATTAGGTCAATATTCTAGGGGTTCCTGTTTCACACACTGTCTAGGCTGGCTTGCGGCGACGTCTACATTTTAAACAATAACTGACTTCGTTGTATGAATGCGTGGTGTCTGTTCTTCTGAGCACAACGAATTCACAATATTTATTTATGCCGATGGGCAATGACTAACTCCTTCAGTGCGGATGCACGATTACGTTCGATCTCCTCTAGAAATATCAAAGTAGCGTCCGTGGAGGTCATAGGCGAGTCCAGCGGATAGGTGGATCAAGATGGGAATATAGATCGGCCGAGAGGCGTGCCTGGATACTCCGTGCAATTGCTGTAAACAGGTGGCACAGTGGTTAACGCAGCTACCTAATAAGCAGGAAATCTCGAGTTCGATTTCCGCTAAGGCACACATTTTCACACATCTCTACTGATCCCACATAAAGTCCCGGTGCAGCTGACATCAACAGTTCCTTCCCTTTCCTTTGGTTTCTCCCCCTTTCCCCTTTAGTTTACATGATAATCGACTCAACAACAGTTCCTTCCCTTTCCTTTGTTTTCTCCCCCTTTCCCCTTCAGTTTACATGACAATCGACTCAACAACATCATGATGGAGACCAACAACAAAATATAAATTTTTATGAATTCGTCTTGGACGTGGATATGGACGATAACAATTTCATTACATTTTATTGTACATTGCTGAAGCTACTTCTCACTGAACTGGGAAAGTGAAGCCACAGTGACGTAATGGCAACAGCTGCTGATCATAGTCTAGTTGAAACTGTACAAAGCATTATATGGTTGGCACTGTTTCATGGGAAAAGATTTTCAGTCTCTTCTATTCTGCAGAAATTTTTTTATAGCAATCACGTACCTGGATGTGTTGGAGATCTGACTCGCAGTTACGAGATCACGATGAACATTTAATTTTTCAAGAGGACAATGCATTACCGCAGTGGCACCTTAACGTAAGACCATTTCTTTGAACTGCCTACAAGAGGGATCGGCAGTAAGGTGTGTACTGACCTAATGTTGCACCGCTGGCGTCCAGGGTAGACTGATCTCACGATATGTGGATCTTTTTGTGGAGGTTTGTGAATGACTCCACCCTTGTGCCTGCCCTTCCAGTGCCTTTGCCGGGAACCACGACGCCGTATGAAGATAGCGGTGAATGTAGGAACTCCATAAATACTTGAGTAAGTATGGGACAAGTCTGAGAAGCGGCTGAATGTTTGGGTGTGACGATAATGGTGATGATGGTTTGTGGGGCGCTGAACGTCGAGGTCACCAGGGTCCGTACAAGTTCCCAGTCTTTCCAATATCACCACTTCCCGAATGGTGATGAGATGATGAGGCCAACTCGCACACCCAGTCCCTGGGTGGAGAAACCCCGGGACGAAGTATATGTAACGGCAAGTGATACAGGACGGCGCACTAATTTTCTCTCGGAACTTCTCTGCTTTTCATAAGCAGGCGTTAAAATCTTAAGAACGAAGATAACTCTGAGACGATGTCAATGTCAAATAACATAGCTCGACTGTAAATGGACAATACATAAAAATAACTGCCACATTATGGTACAGAAGACAGCTGAAAGAAATACGCAGTCAGACAAACAACACGAGTAAATGACTTTTTTTTTACTCTGAATCCATCGCGTTTCATGACTGTCCCGTGAACATTACAAATGGCGGTACATGGTTCTTAATTGGATGTGTGATCACCGCAAACAGCAACGAATGCTGGCGACGAAGATGGGAAGGAGATATTGAGGCTGGGCTATCCCATTCCTCCACCAGAGAAGTTGACAACTGTTGGGTCATCGCTGGTAAATGTGGACGTGCTGCAGTACGTCTTTCAACGCATCCCACATTTGCTCAATGGGACTCAGGGGAACTGGCAACCTAGTTCATTCGCCGAACATCTTCGAGTTCCCAGAGGTCGTCAATCAGCAGCCCCAGTAACAATGGGGACCATGGAATACCACGATATGGTTGCCCAAATAATCACTCCATGCCGCCGTGTTTCACTCTTGGGACGCAGATTCGTTCCGAAGTTGGAACCTGTGTGAAGCAAGACTCATTCGACCAAACGACGTTCTTCCATTGCGCCATAAGGCTTCGGCACCTCGTTTTTCTGTTAAGCGCATTTGGATCACTCATGAGTAGTTCTGGAATTCTAGCTCGCCCTCAATTCCCTGCTTATGGAGAAACCTTCCTGTTGTTTTGGTGATATTAGGGTTCAAGAGTGTGATATCCAATTCTGGTGTAACTGTTACAGCTGTTGTCCTCTTATTTTTTGTTACAATCATCTTCAATGACAGTGCGTCACGATAATTCAACACACACTTTCGTCCGCGTTGTGACATATCCCATATTGTTTTCCCGCCTCCCCTGTATACGGTATAAATCTTCGGTACTGCGGCTCTTGAAACAAGAAACACTTCGGCTACCTTGGTTACTAAAGCATCCACCATATGAGCACCAACAATTTGGCCACGTTGGAATTCACTTACGTCCGACATAATACTCTGACAGGTACAGAGAGCAATTTTTCTGGCGACGACTGACACTTGCAACGTGTTGAGAATGTTGAGCAGATACCGTTCTTGGTCAAATATCATACAGAGCGTTTCCCAGGAGGAGTGGTCAAAAGTGAGTGATTTGACAGGAACGATCATCCGGAGTAGAAAATCTAGTAAACATCAGCTCTAACATTAATACCTCAAGAGCTATGAGCACCTCTTCATCGTTAATTATGCGAAAGAAATTTCTTGTACTGCAAGCTCTTTGCTTTCCATATTTTGGGAGGAGGTAGTGTGGACCGAACGAAGAAAAAATTGTCTAGCAAAAATCGACAATACTACATATCTTAATAACCGTGAGCCCTTGTTCATTAGAGATGTGTATCACAGTACTGAAGCGGAGAAGTGCTTACAGCTCTTAAGGTATACATTTTATATCCCACGTTTGAATGGTCGTTCCTATCATATCCTTGAATACTGACTGTTCCTCCAGCGACTCCATATGTATCCTTTTGCAGTTTCTTCTTGTCCTTATTCTTCGCTCTTATGTGATTTGTTTGGAATAAGTCTAAGTGTGCATCCTCAACTTCGTTCCTATAAGCTTAACATAAACAAGATAGGCTGGACCTGTGTATATTCAACCGGACATGAACGTAAGAATCTACTTTACTGGCCATTAAAATTGCTACACCACAAAGATGACGTGCTACAGACTCCAAATTTAACCGACAGGAAGAACATGCCGTGATACGCAAATGATTAGCTTTTGAGAGCATTCACAAAACGTTGACGCCGGTGGCGACACCTACAACGTGCTGACATGAGGATTTCTCATACACAAACAGCAGTTGACCGGCGTTGCCTGGTGAAACGTTGTTGTGATGCCTCGTGTAAGGAGGAGAAATGAGTATCATCACGTAACCGACTTTAATAAAGGTCAGATTGTAGCCTATTCCGATTGTGGTTTATCGTATCGCGGCATTGCTGCTCGCGTTGGTCGAGATCGAATGGCTGTTAGCAGAATATGGAATCGGTGGGTTCAGGAGGGTAATACGGAACGCCGTACTGGATCTCAGCAGCCTCGTATCACTAGCAGTCGAGACGACAGGCATCTTATTCACATGGCTGTAACGGATACTGCAGCGACGTCTCGAGCCCTGAGTCAACAGATAGGGACGTTTGCAACACAACAGCCATCTGCACGAACTGTTCGACAACGATTGCAGCAGCATGGACTATCAGCTTGGGGACCATGGCTGCGGTTACCCTTGACGCTGCATCACAGACAGCAGCGCGTGCGATGCTGTACTCAACGACGAACCTACGTGCACGAATGGCAAAACATCTTTTTTTCGGATGAATCCAGGTTCTATTTACAGCATCATGATGGTCGCATCCGTGTTTGGCGACATCGCGTTGAACGCACATTGGAAGCGTGTATTCTTCATCGCCATACTGGCGTATCGCCCAGCGTGATGGTTTGGGGTGCCATTGGTTACACGTCTCGGTCACCTCTTGTTCGCATTGACGGCACTTTCACCAGTGGACGTTACATTTCAGATGTGTTACGACCCGTGGCTTTACCCTTCATTCGATCTCTGTGAAACCCTACATTTCAGCAGGATAATGCACGGCCGCATGTTGCAGGTCCTATACGGGCCTTTCTGGATACGGAAAATGTTCGATTGCTGCACTGGCCAGCATATTCTCCAGATCTCTCACCAACTGAAAACGCCTGGTCAATGGTGGCCGAACAACTGGCTAGTCACGATACGCCAGTCACTACTCTTGATGAACTGTGGTATCGTGTTGAAGCTGCATGGGCAGCTGTACCTGTACACGCCATCCAAGCTCTGTTTGACTCAATGCCCAGCGGTATCAAGATCATTATTACGGCCAGAGGTGGTTGTTCTGGGTGCTGATTTCTCAGGATCTATGCACCCGAATTGCGCAAAAATGTAATCACATGTCCTTTCTAGTATAACATATTTGTCCAAAGAATACCCGCTTATCATGTGCATTTCTTCTTGGTGTAGCAATTTTAATGGCCAGTAGTGCTACATGTTCGTCTCAAGCCGGATGCAGAGTTGGTTGTACGTCCAATTAGAGTTCATGAATTACATAGGGTTTTGTTTTTGTATTGCATACAGAAAGTTGACTACCGGAATCATCGGAATCCTTACTTTCAGAGGAAGTGTTTACAACGGCTTCTATCTCAGCATCAGTTCTATTTTTGAGAAGTAGGGGAGAGAGTGCCACGGACATGATGCTTTAATTGGGGTACCAATCATACAAAGAAATGTGTTTTTCAGTGCGGCAGAATACTCTCTTGAAATTTCAATCACCATCTTTGCCCTCCTATTGCGAAAATATTCTTTTGGCACCGACCTACATAGCGACAAATGGATATCACCATACAACAAGAGAAATCATAGTTCGCATGGAAAGAGTCAAGAACTCGATTTTGTCGCGAGCCGTTAGAGAGTGGAACAGTAGGGAAATAGCGTGAAATAGGTTCAGTGAACCGTCTACAAGGTTCTTAATTTTGAACTGCAGAGTAATCATGTAGATGTAGATGTCGATCAGTTAGAGTTTTGCTGGCCAGCAGTTAAGCTAGCAAAAGAACTCTCTTCCAGGAGTATATAAAGTTAGCATACAAGTCTGTGAGGCTATATGTATTACTATATGAAATAAAATCTTTGTGAAAATACTGTAAGACTATAGTAATTGTCGCAAAACCTACTAATGCCAGTTGGTGTAATAGAAAGATTAATTTCTGAGCCATGTTAAGAAGTACGCTACACACATAACCACTGCCACTCCGTAAATAACTATGTGAACAATAAAAACATTTTGAGATATGAACAAGGTCTGCTATTACAGAAAAATGCAATACGTTCCATAGAAGTATCTCATTTTCTCAAACAGATAATAATAAAAGAATATTGCCAACTAACATAAGACCTATGAAGAAAATTTTAGATCCAGTAGCTAGCGAGGACGCCTGAAAATTAAGAAATTATGATGAAATATTTGAATATATAAAAACAAAAAATGGCAGAAACACCAAGGAAAATAAAACTCATATTTTCGGATATCTACAGAAGATAAATGACAATAGGCTTACTACACTGAAGCACCAAAAAACTGGTATAGGCATGGGTATTTCAATACATAGAGATGTAAACAGGCAGAACAATGCGCTGCACTCGGCAACGCCTACACAGGGTGAGTGACTAACTATTGCCACCTAGAATAACTCCGAATGTATGATAATGGTTGAAAAGTTTGTGGGACAAATGTTGCGTGGGGCACCGGGGGCCATAATATGACGTTGGTTTCTTGTTGCTAGATGGGGTCGCGACAGAGATATAAAGGCCAACTTTTCTTTAAAGTGGGATGTTATAGTTTGGTACTTATTTTGTGATAGCGGATATCGAGACGAATCCAATGATGTGTAACAGTAAGTTCAAAGAAGGTCACAAAAGTGTCATGAACGTCCATTTTGGGAAGGTGAGAAATATGGAACGCCGTGCTGGGTCCCAACGACCTCGTATCACTAGCAGTCGAGATGACAGGCACCTTATCCGCATGGCTGTAGCGGATCGTGCAGCGACGTCTCGATCCCTGAGTCAACAGATGGGGACGTTTGCAACACAACAGCCATCTGCACGAACAGTTCGACGACGTTTGCAGCAGCATGGACTATCATCTCAGAGACCATGGCTGCAGTTACCCTTGACGCTGCATCACAGACAGGAGCGCCTGAGATAGTGTACTCGACGACGAACCTGGGTGCACGAATGGCAAAACGTCATTTTTTCGGATGAATCCAGGTTCTGTTTACAGCATCATGATGGTCGCATCCGTGTTTGGCGACATCGCGCTGAACGCACATTGGAAGCGTCTATTCGTCATCGCCATACTGGCGTATCACCCGGCGTGATGGTATGGGGTGCCATTGGTTACACGTTTCGATCACCTCTTGTTCGCATTGACGGAACTTTGAACAGTGGACGTTACATTTCAGATGTGTTACGACCAGTGGCTCTACCCTTCATTCGATCCCTGCGAAACCCTACATTTGTGCATGTTGCAGGTCCTGTACGGGCCTTTCTGGATACAGAAAATGTTCGACTGCTGCCCTGCCCAGCACGTTCTCCAGATCTCTCACCAACTGAAAACGTCTGGTCAATGGTTGCCAAACAACTGGTTCGTCACAATACGCCAGTCACTACTCTTGATGAACTGTGGTATCGTGTTGAAGCTGCATGGGCAGCTGTACCTGAACACGCCATCCAAGCTCTGTTTTACTCAATGCCCAGGCGTATCAAGGCCATTGTTACGCCTAGAGGTGGTTGTTCTGGGTACTTATTTCTCAGGATCTATGCATCCAAATTGCGTGAAAATGTAATCACATGTCAGTTGCAGTATAATATATTTGTACAATGCATACCCGTTTATCATCTGCATTTCTTCTTGGTGTAGCAATTTTAATGGCCGGTAGGGTACTACCGCTGGCCACCAAATTCCCAGACATGACCATTATTGAGGATACTTCAGATACCTTGCAATGTGTTGTTCAGAAGATGGATCCAGCCCTCATACTCTTACGGACTTATGGACAGCCCTGCAGGATTCATGGTGTCAATTCCCTCCAGCACTACTTCTGACATTAGTCGAGTCCATGCCACATTGTGTTGCGGCACTTCTGCGTGCTCGTAGGGCGCTATAGGATATTACGTGGGTGTACCAGTTTCTTTGGTTATTCGGTGTTAATACGTTTTCGGGTGTATCTGGGTAAAATATTTACTGCGACCTGTATCCGGAAAGTTAAAAAAGGTTTAAAAATACATAAAATAAAATCTGAAGAAGCAGCAGAAAGAAATATTTCAGGAGGAGAGTGTTATATTTAGAAGAATTCCAAGGCAGAAGCAGTATGGGAACGTAGTATATAGTGGTCTGAAAAAGGAAATGGTGAAAGGTTGCTGAAGGAAAAGAGACGGGTAAATTAAAAGGAAATGATATTATGACGTGGCGCTTAAGGTAAGAAAAAGAATACTGCTCCCGAATTGTATACGTCCGAACAGAGCAGCAGGATTAAAACACTGTGAGTCTGCGCAGCAGAGGTGTTGCACGCAGCTGCGGGAGTTTCTCCGGCAAATCGGACGCGCCCGTCAGCGGGCCGCGGCCAAAGCGGATTAAATGTATGCGTGAGTGTGGCCGCCTCCGCCGCCCAGCGCCAGCCAGCCTCTCCGCCATCTGCAAGTCAAATGCGCCGCCGCCGCCGCCGCCGCCGCCGCCGCCGCAGCGGACTAGGCCGCGGCCGCAGCGGCTGCACGCCGGCCGGCAACAAGTGTCGGTTCTGTCTGGCATTCGTGACGGCTCACTCTGCGAGCAGAGCAGGCGCCTCCAGGCCCCTCCACCTCCTCACACCAGGCAGTGGCCGGTGAGGTGGGAGAGAAACATGACACTCTATACCATAGTGGAAGTACACGACTGAAGACCAGTGAACGTTAGTAACACTGGTGGATGGCCAAACGATTCGAGTGTTTAACCCGGAAGAAGTTAATGCAATTTTCTCGGTCTTGGCTCAAATGGTTGAAATGGCTCTGAGCACTATGCGACTTAACTTCTGAGGTCACCAGTCGCCTAGAACTTAGAACTAATTAAACCTAACTAACCTAAGGACATCACATACATCCATGCCCGAGGCACGATTAGAACCTGCGACCGTAGCGGTCGCTCGGTTCCACACTGTAGCGCCTAGAACCGCACGGCCACTCCGGCCGGCTTTTCTCGTTTAGAAGAAAAAAGTGTCAATAACAAGAAAAGTTTCTCTAATAAATTTTCGAAATCCAGTACTCCGAAAACCAATACCTGTGTGACGGGCTAACCTCGCCTTTCATTTACATGTATCTCTTACGTAAAAGTAGGCACTAGGGTGCCTCAAAAGCACTCCGTCATCAGGCCACATGTGGCCCACCGAGTTTCATCTGACCGCCGTGTCATCCTTAACTGAGTGTGCGGATAGGAGGGGCGTGTGGTCACCACACCGCTCTCCCGGTCGTTATGGTGGCTTTCTTTGACCGGAGACGCTTCTATTCGGTCGAGGAGCTCCTCAATTGGCATCACGAGGCTGAGTGCACCCCGGTGTCTCAAAAGGAAATTTATATCTGCTGTGTCAGAATAATCTAGAGGTAGAAGTCTATTTATTATTGAAACACACAGTTTAGGACTTTACTGCTTAAAAATAATATCACTTACAAGCAATCCAGCACGCCTGCGGCATTCATTTAAAGGCTAAACAAAATTTTGCGCTACGGCTCGGCATACAGACCCTGGGACGGCTGCCACTTCGTTACGGATATTTTCTTTCAGTTGCTCCAGAGAAGTCGTTTATTAACATACACTTTAGATTTGATACACCCTCGTAAGAAAAAAATCCATGGTGCTCAATCTGGACAGAATGGGCACCAATTTATGTCACCCCTCTTGGAGAACAATTTGCCAGGGAAAATTTGAGGTACTCGCTGTACAGACACATTGGACGTGTGTGCTGTGGTTCCGTATTGCTGAAACCATGTTTTTTGGTAGGATGGAGGGAAATTTTCCAATTCAGACCCCCAAATGTCTTCTAACGTATTCACATAACATTCTGAATTCACTGTAACTGCACGACAGCTCTCTCCTCGAAAAGGTGCGGGCCGATTATTCCTCAAGACGATATCGCAGCCCATACAGTAACTTTTGGCGAATGAAGGGTTTTCTCATGCTTGTGTTTAGGATTCGTTACATTCCAGTAAAGGCAATTTTGCTTATTGACGTGGCCATCCAGGTGAAAATAAGACTCATCAGAAAACGACAGGCTGTTAAATAAAGGGCATTTAGTCACATCATTAAAAAACTGCATCTTATGTCTAGCATCCTGAGCTTTAAACTCTTGCGCCAATTGGATTTTGTAAAGGTGCAGCTTAAGGTCTTTTTGTTGAATTCAGCGCAGTAATGATCTATGCACTTTTGAAGAACCTGCATGCTTACCAATGAAGAGGTTAGAATCCTCAGGGACAGACCGATTTACACTCTCCACGGATTCGCGGTCTCAGTTTGGACAGTTTTGAACCTGTCCCGTCAAACTCTTTGATCCGTTTCCAGATAAGGGAGTACGTGGAACATCATTTACGTTCCTCAATCCATGATCACTGCAAACGTTTCTTCGTGCTACAGATGCTGGATCACCGTTTTTGTAAAATTCTCGTAGACAGAACGCGCGGTCTTTTCCCGAGATGCACTCCGTATTGACTGAATTCCTAAATACCAAGCAAATGATTAACGTACCCCCAGCCCTCCTCCGAGTTTTAGCGCATGAGCAGAGAGCTCTTCAAATGTAGCTCGCGGTGACTCTAGGACACTCGGCCTTTGCCCTGAAATGTAGGGAAGCCGTTCCGACATCAAAGGCTTGTGGCTCGACGGACGACAAGCTCAGCGCGGCTCGAGCATCCGTTCCAACAATCTGTTGTGATTTGCACTAGTTTCTGTAGGTGGTTTTTAGTTATCCAGTTTTCTTGAACGTTTTCCGTGCATAATAATAATGGAGCGGTCCAATGAAGTGATTCTGGAGTTTTTGATCTGTATGAGAGGGAATCTTGTATCTGGAACCCGCAAAATGCTGGTCACATAGACAGAAAAAAGACGTATGATCAATACAGCGGAAAACCAGCCGAAGTTCCAAACTGCAGTATTTTTATTTGCTTGATGGGTAGTTTCGAGTCGTGATCCATTTTCAAATCACCCAGACAGTCAAAATGGTATTTACGAGAATACAAGAAGCACGTCAAAAATTTGGAAGTAATTTGAAGTGCAAATGAACAGTTACAGAGCTGTAACGGTTTATTCGCGCTTCATAAGACGTAAATATTTTTGACATGGTTCTTGTATTATGAAATGCAAATGAACGGGTACAGTATTTAGTCACAGTTACGTATATATTTTTGACATGGTTCTTGTGCTATGAAGTGTTAATGAACAGTTGCTGACCAGTAACCGTTCGTTTGCACTTCAGAATACGTATGTTTTTGAGATGGTTCTTGCACTTTTGCAAGTCCCATTTTGACTATCTCGGTGATTTGAAAATAGGTCCCCGCCAGAAACTAGTCACTAATGAATTTTGTAACTTTGGCTGGTTTTCCGTTGTAGTGAACAGAAGTTGCTTACCTGCAATTATTCTAGCATGTTGGGAGTTCATCAAGATGAAGATGTTTGGAAGCAAATTCAAAGTACCATCAGCGTTGATTATTCTTCAGAGAGCTGAAAAAGAAGAAAGAAAATTTGATGAGGACTTACAGGAAGCTGGTGTTAAAGGTAAAGAACATTACGAAAACTGGGGCTGGAACTATGGAAGCGCACAAGCCTGGAATGGTCTGCATATGAGAGAATGATATGGTCTTTACACAGTACAGTATATACGCACTATTGAAAACGTAAACATTTGATGAGGTACGAATATCTCTGTGCGTTTTTGAAGTTTTTTTTCTGGTACTGTCTACTTGTCACCAACAAAATTCATCAGTTTTAATTCTTAGTCCTCTCCTGTAATGGAAAAATCTATATGAACGAAAGGCAGTAGGGTGTGCAGGTAAACAAAATTCGCATAGACCATAAATTCGTTTAAACTCCCTGCCACAAAAATTACTTACGTACTAACGACACTTGTCTTGTCAAGTTAACATTCCACTTGTTGTGAAATACTCAACGAAGAAGTCGCGAAACGCCTTTGCTTCTTCTGGTAGTTTTCTAGCTAATTTCCTCCCCAGGTAAGAAGGACGGCATTGCATTTTGGTCATTACTCCAAGACCCTGAAACTGTTTCGCCGACTAGTTCAGCATCAAACATGCCTGGAAGAGTATGAAGTATTGCTGATGGTGGGCTTCTTCTCATGACTTTATGCAAAAAAAACCATGATAGGATAACACTGCTTATTTCTCGGACTTTAAAACCGTTGGTTTTCTGAAAACTCGGAAAGCAAACGCCATTACACCATTTGCGACAGGACACTGCCCACAGGATAACCGGTATCCAAAAATCCTCTGCGCAGCATGAAGGAGGTCGGTAGATTTGACGTGTGAGCCAGAAAATAAAAATTATGATCCATCAACTGCTTAACATGCAACTCCTGATCCACTAGAATCTTCTGAAATAAACACTACGTCCTACGATGGAGGACGTAATGACACTGCAGTAAATGAAGCCGCTGAATCTGATCAAGGTGAACTCCAACGGGCTAGAAAAGGAAAATCGTTCCGACAGCTTACGCTGAGTAGCGTACGGGCGAGGCTTCCTTCTTTGAAGGAACAGAGTAGAAACAGCGAAACATGAAACATTTCATTTTGTGACCTGCTCTGTTGGAAACTAAAAGCGCTGGATGATGACACTCGCGAAACAGCGATGCACGAAATTAACAACTTGTGTCTAGTTAAAAAAACCAAGAACCAATAGACCTACTGGTGATATAATCACAACTATCAACAACTTGATCTTTTGCAAATGCTATTCAATATGGTCAGAGTGTGACTGCAGTTGGGTATCACTCAATGGAACTGAAAATTCTTTTTCTTCGGATGTCTCGTCTGGACATAGTCCTCGAGCTGCAACTATACCGCAATACGGTTTCAGCGATAACCTAATTGAAATGCCATGTCGCAATACAACTAAGTATCTTCACACTTTCGACGTCAATTAAAAATTATTGCTGCAATTTTTTAAATCACGTTCATTTGGTGTAAAACTATGACGTTGTATTTCTAATCGTATTGATTTCAAATAACATTAATCGTACCCCTTCTTGAGACTCTTGAGTTATGTCCAGACACACTTCATCTACGCATCTCCAGACGATTTGTTTTGAGAATTTAACTAGACAAGACAAATTGTCGTAAACGTCCCCGCTAGCAACAAATCATACTGTTACACCTAGTATCTCTTGAATGGGAACACTTCCCCGAGTGTTTGTACCCTGTTCTGCTATAAATGGCCGGATTCTACCCAATAAAAATTCAAAATGAGCTGTTGAAATTAGGTAAATGTTTCCAAATCAACCAGACGGCTGTTTTCTCGTGTCACTCAGCATATCGGTAACACTGTATCTGCATACAAGAAGAAAAATCTGTGTTTTTGTAATTTGAGGTAAATTATACAAGTAGGCACCTAATTATTTTTCTAAAAATCAACTAGTTAACGTTAAGTACCATTTCTGACTTTTATTTAGTGTTCCCATCCGCCAACGCTTTTTGAGAACCTTCTTTTTCCTAAAAAAAACAAAAAAACCGCACTCAACAATACAGAAGCCTGTAGGGCACACGCTACTTCTTCATTATCACTGTCCGAATACATTTCCTCGAAGGCACCGGCCTTCTGTTGGTGGCAGACATCTAAACACTGACATCTGTTGAGGGCTTGTGTCCGATCGAGATTCGCAGCCGGCCGTGGTGGCCGAGCGGTTCTAGGCACTACAGTCTGGAACTGCGCGACCGCTACGGACGCAGGTTCGAATCCTGCCTCGGGCATGGATGTGTGTGATGTCCTTAGGTCAGTTAGGTTTAAGTTGTTCTAAGTTCTAGGGGACTGATGACCTCAGAAGTTAAGTCCCATACTGCTCAGATCCATTTGAACCATTTTTTAAGATTCGCAAAGCCACGAGTCTTTTCACGTCGTGGGAATAGCATGTGGTCTGAATTCGGCAGGCCACGACTGGCAAAAAGAGACTACAAGTCTGTGAGAACGGACGTCAAACTACAGTCCATGGAAACAAGTCTTAATGTTTGCACAATGTTAATGTCTCGCCATACGGCAATTCATTTAACTGTCTCTACAGGCAGAAATCCAACAGATCCCAGTCCCGTGGAAACAGACCGGATGCTACTGACCTTCCTGGACTAATCTGTCGCCCATGAGAAGTTGCGGTGCGGTTCTAACGCACTACTGTAGAAAATGGTGTGTTGTGCCGTTGTGCATAAACTACAGTCGTTGTCTTTCTGCAAGGATAACGTCCTCCAACAGCGCTGGTAACTCATCACACAGAATTCTATAACGTATAGCAGCTGTTAATCTGTCTGCTAAAGGGTATGGAACTATGTGTCAGCGACAATTCCTGCCCCTTCGTTGATAGTGAAGCTATTGTGGTGCCTCAACTCCCTTCTTGATAGAGTACTTTCATCTGCTCATATTGGAGTATTATGGAAATAAAGTGGGTATTGTAGTAATTTGTTATGCCATTTCTTGTGAATCCTGCCGTATCTGTAAATAAAATGCAGGCTACGAACTATGGGAATTCTGCAATCTGTCATAGAACCCGCTGGAAGGTCTGCAATCTGGCATGGTGGTCTGCTAGCCGAAGAGCTCGCAAGCGTTGCATATGATAAAGATACAGCAACTGCTCGTACAGAACTGATCAGGCAAGAATATTGTTGATACCTACAGCAACTCCAATCCCTCGCATACGTGTTTAAGGAGCGTCATTGTCATGTCACTGTAGACGTTCCATCTCCCTGTGCGAGCTTCGCGAGGCCTACGCAGTCCATTGTCCTTGTTGTGAATGATCTAGTGTCTGGAAGTCACGTGGATAGCCTGCTGAACATTCCTGTATATGGAATGAGGCGTTTTGGATGTCGTTCGGCATGCAGTTCGTGGGTCTGGCGATCCATTCCCTCTGTTAACCCACAAAAGAATACCACATTTGCCATTTCCATCTTGGAGCAGTAGGCCTCCATTGCGCTGTTCACAATACTGTGTTCACACTACACGTAATCACTTTTCTTCTGATTTTGTAGTCTATTGGCAGGACTACCGCAAGTGACCGATGTAGCAGATCTTTTCACTGCTCTGACTTATCAGCACCGCCATCCACGTCCTCCAAATTACAACGATTCAGAAATGCACAATGAACTGCATCAGTAAAAGAATCTACACTACTCAGTGTTACACGTTATTCGGCGAAAATCAACGGCACATATCGCAACAACTACTGCTGTCCAGACATATAATTATAGGACCATTTCTTCTAGTTTTGACCCTTGCTGTCTCCTTTAAGAATATGTGACACTTTTTCTAAACACCCTGTATAGAAGAACGCCTTTGGTTCAAAATGGTTCAAATGGCTCCAAGCACTATGGGACTTAATATCTGAGATCATCAGACCCCTAGACTTAGAACTACTTAAACCTAACTAAGGACATCACATACATCCATACTCGAGGCAGGATTCGAACCTGCGACCGTAGCAGCAGCGCGGTTCCGCACTGAAGCGCCTAGAACCGCTCGGCCACAACGGCCGGCAACGCACTTATATTGGAACAATATTTTATAAAGGCTCAGTGCACGGAGAAACGCGGAATTTACAGGAACGGCGTAGCTGATAAGAATACTGCTATTGTTTCTAGTTATCTGGTGCGCTTGGTAAACGTGATTTAGCTTCCTCGCCATTCGGCCAGACGCACCGAAGAGTAGAAAGCAAATGCAGCCTAGAGGATAGCTGTTAGAGGTACAAAGTCTCCAAACTTCTTTCAAAGAATTAGTACCTCACTTGCATCTTGCACCCGAGTGGGTGTTTCACCAGAAACAACGTGATGCGACATTTCTTCCTCTGGGAGGGAACAAGAGTCGAGAATGGCCCCTCCAATCCCTCAGTCACAGATGTCCTACCAGCCGCTCCCTCTGCGACAAGCAGCTCTGGCGTACCACTTGTTTTGCAACAGTTGCACGCCCTCTGGTATTGAACAACAGGATTCACCAATACAGTGTTTACTAAGCAGTCAGGCCGTAATGATCTGTGTGTATTGTTACTGCACTATACATTGTAGTCTTCTCCTCAGTATATTTTTGCGTAGAGCAGGCGTATCTGAATGAAATACTGTGACTCTTCGATACATTTTGTAATCACTTACCAAATGATCCTTTTATTTTAATTCATAGTGGTATGTCCTCTGACACAAAGCAAGAATAAAGTTTTGTTAATTGTGGTACTAATATATGAGAAACATCGTCTATTTCCTTTAAACTTGAATAAATTCGGATACAATATATATCAATACCGATTTTATTGTCCGCTACATACTTCATGAAAATTTGCACATTATTCAGTATAATCTCCATAGCACATTATTTTAGTATGCTGCACTAATATTTTAATAGAAATATCTGCCATTCCCGCCATACGCTTAGCCAAGAGATTTATGCAGTTTTTCTATCCCATTAAGTGTCCTTGCAAAAAATATGGTAACCTGTTTTGGGTGCCAACAAAGATGTATTGTTACATTACTTGTGCTGTGGAACCAATCAAAAGCTATTAGCCATTGATTTACTTATTTATCGATAAAAGTCGGAATCTTCTATCTAGTCTAGATCATTTTCCTAGGTTCACCTCAATGATTATTTTAGTAAATACGAAATATTCAAAAAATGCCTCTGAGCACTATAGGGATTAACCTCTGACGTCATCAGTCCCTTAGAACTTAAAACTACTTAAACCTAACTGACCTAAGGACATCACACACATCCATGCCCGAGGCAGGATTCGAACCTGCGACCGTAGCGGTCGCGCGGTTCCAGACTGTAGCACCTAGAACCGCTCGGCCACTCCGGCCGGCCGAAATATTCAGATACTGTACTCTCCCAGTTAAATCAGCGTCTATGATGACCCTTTTGGAGACCTAAATGCTCCCATGTATAAATAAGTATTCTGCAAACGGCTTTGTTGTCTAACTTACCTTGCTCTGTATGTCAATACGACCGTGAGTACCACAGAAAGAGGTGCCCAGGGTGATGCAATGATCCTTGACTTCCTGAATACATTCCATACAGTACCACACAGTCACAGTAACTTTGTAGCTTTGTTACTGGGACCGAGGATTTCTCGCATATAGAACCAAATACATTGCCCGTAACGCAGCGAAATCAGCACATTTAACAGCAATCTCGTGATTTCTCAAATGGCTTTGAGCACTATGGGACTTAACTGTTGAGGTCATCAATCCCCTAGAACTTAAAACTACTTAAACCTAACTAACCTGACGTCACACACATCCATGCCCGAGGCAGGATTCGAACCTGCGACCGTAGCGGTCGCGCGGTTCCAGACTGTAGCGTCTAGAACCGCTCGGCCACCCCGGCCGGCCGTGATTTCTCAAAGGAACGTTATAGACATTGCTAATCGCCGTATACAAATGTTAGCGGTATAAGTGCAGATACTGTGATCTTTTTTACCTTAGTATCTACCCACTTCGATGTGATGGTTCTGTTTTCTCTATATCTAACAGTCTTTCCATGAACACATCACTTAATTTAGTACCTGATCAGTTCTGCAGGGTCGTAACTGCACCACTAATTGGACTACACCTGTCAGTACTAACTAGCCGTTTTGCACCCACACGTCCACAGTTCAAACACCTGACCTTCTACCGAGGGGGAAATAAACATTAATGGCTTGCTCTTGACGCATATATTTGGAGACACTAATCAAACCTAAAACACTGTACTCCCAATATCTACAATTATTACTCTGCAAATGAAGCGGATATCGAAGTAATGTTTACTAGTACGCTGTCCTCACTTACCAATAATAATAGTTGCACTTATGCTTTGAATGTAAATGACCTGTTGGGTGACGTTAGATAGTGGGTGAGTCTGTTCTCGGATGATGCTGTGGTATACAGAGAAGTCGCAAGGTCACTTAGGTCAAAATGCAGAGGATCGTCGCTCAATACAGGGTCTGCTAGTTGAACCCGAACGTAAAGAAATGTATTTGGCGTAAATAAGCTGACGAAACCACTATTACTCAACAAGACGATTGGGGATCAAACATTGGAAACACACTACCGTTTTAATAGTGTACATGCACGGAGATATAAGGACAGAAAACTAGTTTTAAGTAGGTAGGCGCCAGACTAAGATACACTGGAAGGATCGTAGAAAATGATTGAGTAATTCATCAGCGAAAGAGACAGCTCACGAAACTGTCGCTTTTTGATATCGTTTCCCTGCGGCCCTTACCACACCACATTGACAGAAAAGTTAGAAAAAATCGTATAAAGCTTAGCACATGTCGTCAAGGGTTTGTTTAATAACCGCGAGAGCGTCATGAAGATCTAACCTGAGATCCAGTGACAGACACTAGAAGGAGAGGTATACTATTACGTTCTAGGAAGAAACTACGACATATTACTTCCTCTCACACATGTCTCTTGAAATGCTTGGTACATGCTACATTTATTTTGCATTTCAAACTCTGAATGGGTGACAGTTACGAGTTAACATAAACGTGATTGCATGATTCATACTGTTAGTGTCAGTATCGTGTTTCGTCAGTACTCTGAATCATAGTTTATAATTCATCTCTTGGTCTTGTCTAGAATAAAGATGACAAGGTGTCTTAAAGGATTAAATTACATTCAGAATATTAAGATATCTCCGAAATAAAATTTCGCTTCGCATCGAGTCTGTGCTGATTTGAAACTTCGTGGCTGGATAGAAATCTTTGCCAGACCGCTACTGGAAACTGTGACGCCTGCCAACCGCGAGTGAAGTGCTCTATTGACTACGCTATACAAGCAGCTTCACCTCCGCCACCTACCAAAAGGGAGTGAAGTTGTGGGAGCGAGCCGGCCGCGGTGGCCGTGCGGTTCTAGGTGTTCCAGTCCGGAGCCGCGCTGCTGCTACGGTCGCAGGTTCGAATCCTGCCTCGGGCATGGGTGTGTGTGATGTCCTTAGGTAAGTTAGGTTTAAGTAGTTCTGAGTCTAGGGGACTGATGACCACAGCAGTTGAGTCCCATCGTGCTCAGAGCCATTTGAACCATTTTTTTGTGGGAGCGAGTCGTGAGTTACACTTGTATAGCTCAATAAGAAAAGTACTTCAACCACGACGGACAAATATCCTACGTTCGAGGGCCCAGCACTCAATTTTAATCTGCATGGAAGTACTGCAACATTTGTTTACTAAACCCTACATAACACCGTCATTTAAGGAATACTTGTTTCTTTCAATAGAGTCAATGTACTTCAACTGCTTCAGATAATACTAATATACTCACGTTATAAACTGGTGTGCAAAACGTAATGACGAAATAAACTTTCGCATAGCGTGCCACTGCCAAGTAACGTAGCACCGTGAAACAGGAACCATCAATAGAAAGAACTGCAACACTATAGCGCAGAAGGGAACTGAAAGAAAAACGCAATGAGACGAACGGAAACGACACATTTATTCAAAGACGATAATTGCACTGAAGTCATCGCGATTTTTTATGGTCCACTGAACATTAAAAAACGCGGGTCGTGGTTATTAATGGGGTGATGGTAATTAATATTCTTCAACGTGCTCGCTTGCTGGCCACAAGGATGATAGGAGTTCCATTCCTAGACCAGCGCGGTTGGCAACTTTTGGATAGTCGTTTTTGCATGTGGATGTGCTACCATACGATTTCCCGAAGCATCCCACACGTGTAAGAAGAGATTTAAGTAGTGAAGATGTGTAGGCTAGTTGAAAGGTGGCTACACTGAGTCACAGCGTCAGAGATTGCGCCAAAGGTTATTATTCCGCCGCCTCCACTGGTGCAGTAGTAGTTCAGAGGATGTCGAAGGTTGTTGTTGTTCTGTTGGGCGAGAGAGTAGACGCTGTTCGGTTGGTGTAATGTATAGACGGAAGAAGTTGCAATTGTCAGAATATATTTCGGAAAGTAGATGGGTTTTTGATTTATGATGCTGGTGTAATGGAATATTTTCATCAATATATAATGAGGTAAAAAAGTATTACAGTTTTCTTTAATGACAATCCCTCTTGCTCATTGGTACAGTCAACCAAGCATCTAGCTCATGTTCATTTATTAGACTTGTAATTCTGGTTTCTATGTGCAATTATAGTATTTCTGGTTTTTCAACTAGTTTATTGTAAATGGTGTTTAAAATATTTTGTCGTATTGAAAAAGAACCGAGCCAGATACACGTACGTTGAGTCACATTACCACACACAGAACAGTTACACTTGTGATTTGTTGTTTCGTAGCTTTTATAGTTGCAGGGGACTTAATTAATCAATTGTGTTAATGGAAATTCCTTGTCATTCTTTATTTTTATTTTATGCAGTCAGATTGCTTGCTAATACTAGTCAGGGCCAACCTGTTACGAGACTTCGTAACCGGTCACACAGTTACTAACATTATTGCATTTATTCATTAATATTTGCGCTTTCTTTCTAATAAAGGCCCCATTCACAGTCTGTTCGACAAATACCATCTCTCTCCCGAAGCTCAGCCAACTGCGCACTTCGCCGGCCGGAGTGGCCGTGCGGTTCTAGGCGCTACAGTCTGGAACCGAGCGACCGCTACGGTCGCAGGTTCGAATCCTGCCTCGAGCATGGGTGTGTGTGATGTCCTTAGGTTAGTTAGGCTTAAGTAGTTCTAAGTTCTAGGCGACTGATGACCTCAGAAGTTAAGTCGAATAGTGCTCAGAGCCATTTGAACCATTTGAACTGCGCACTTCAATGAGCTCCTGCATTCGAATCCACAAAAATTAAGCCTTGGACGAATGCATGGGAAATCTAAAATTCCATCTCCCCCTCTCTCTCTCTTTCTCTCTCCCTCTACCTCTCTCTCTTCTGAAGAGTAAGTATTGCACATCGTGTTACGTGCTTGACCGAGTGGTGCACCAAGATTGTCCAAGCTTGTGACTGATACACACGGACTGGAATAACAAACTCCCTAAAGATTTTATGTATCCATCTCCACACAACTCGAGTACAAAGTAAATGTCACTACATAACGATACCTAGAACGTCAACATCTAGTAATAACGAGCAGGGAGGAGCCGTGGAAGAGTAGCGACGTGGTTCTGCGACGCTGTGAGATCGTGTGCGATCCACTGAAGAGTAGCTAGGTGCCGTAGTGACACGGTACCACGAGGCGGTGGCTCTTGGACAGTCCAGATGCACGTCCAGCGAAGAGGGATCCTCGGGAGCGGCTCACGGCGATTGCTGGACGGCACAGCCTGACAGTCTGGATCACAGATCTGAACTGGATGTCGACGGGCTCAGCGTCGACCTAGGTAACCGTTCGCGGAAGACCACAGGCACCGTGTCATATGGATACACGACCCCACAGGCACGTATGCGAGAATTCGGCTGCAGGGCTGTTTACCGCAGCCGTCGCCACCCTCAGGTGTTCAAAAATGGCTCTGAGCATTATGGGACTTAACTTCTGAGGTCATCAGTCCCCTAGAACTTAGAACTACTTAAACCTAACAACTCTAAGGACGTCACACACATCCATGCCCGAGGCAGGATTCGAACCTGCGACCGTAGCGGTCACGCGGTTGCAGACTCAAGCGCCTAGAACCGCTCGGCCACACCGGCCGGCTTAGAAAGTGTAAGAAAATTCAATAAATCAATTCGCGATAGACAGACCACAAGTGCAAGGCTTTTACAATCGATTCATACGCTCGTTCCAGCTGTGACGAAGGCCGCCTCACGCCTACTACTGAGACACTGTTGTGAGGGTACGATCTTAAGGTCTTACAGGAACTAAGCTCTTCATATTTCTGTACCACTTCAGTGGTTTCATTTCAAGGATATCGAACAGATTTCATTCTAATCGTAGCTGATGTCGAGCGTCCTTAGTCCTTATTGCATCTCCTATGGGCAAGCACAGAGAAACTGCATTTCTTTTGTCAACAGATGGCTCTGACATACAGCAATAATAAAATAAACCAGTTCTGCTAACTGACTTTGAAGGGCTATTGAACGCTGGTCGGCCACCGTGTCTTCGTGTACCAACAGCATTGTTGAAGGCAGTATGATAGGACGTGTAGTGAGTACCTTCTCACCCCCGCATCACAGTTGTTGTCAACATTCCAGACTCTGGAGCTGCTACTTATCACTGAAATAGATCATCAATTGGCAGCACAAAGTTACCTGAACCCCGTTCCAGTCCTCCTGCCAACAAAAAATCGCGGATTCTCCACATGACAGTAAAATATTCTGACAGCTATAAACATACTTTTACCATATTGCGGTCTCTCGCGTAACACTTCGAGGATACACACGATTCGGTTCCGCATTGTCCCGGCGGAGGTTCGTGTCCTCCCTCGGGCATGGATGTGTGTGTTCGTCCTTAGGATAATTTATTTTCGGGGAAAATGGTTGCTGGTAATCCTCAGCGTGGGCTCAAATATCTTCAAATTTATTTTCATGGCCCTTTCACGAGATGTATGTAGGAGGAAGCAGTACATTGCTTGACTGTTCTAGGAATTTACGCTCTCGGAAATTTAACAGTAGACTACACCGAGATTGAGAACACCTCTCCTGCAGCGACTGCCATTGGAGATAGCAGAGATCTCCGTGACGATTTCGTGCTTGCTAAATGAACTTATAACGAAAGCTGCTATTCTTCTTTGGATCTTCTCTATTTCCTGTATCAATGCCATCTGGTCGAACGAGTGTTTCGTAAGTTACAGCATTTGTTTATGGACTACTATACCTGAGGATACCTCCAACGAATCTGTTTGGCTTCTGACTTACCCTCTGTTAATTTTATGTGCTCGTTGCACTTCAGATCGCTGGGTACGCGTACTCCTAGATATTTTAAGCATGTAACTGCTTCCAGTGATTGCTTTGCAATCTTATAGTTATATAATAAAAATTATTTCTGTCTGTGTACACGCTGTACGTTTCATTTTCTTACGTTGAGGGTGACTTACCACTCAGTGCACCAGGCGTCGATCTGCTGCAGATCTTCGTGCATTTCCCAACAGTTTTCTAGAGTTGAGACTTTTTGTATACTACAGCATTATATTCGAAATGCCTCGTGGAACGTAATCTACTAGGTCATTTATATATGAAGTTTCATATCAGCGCACACTCCGCTGCAGAGTGAAAAGCTCATTCTGGAAACATCCCCCAGGCTGTGGCTAAGCCATGCCTCCGCAATATCCTTTCTTTCAGGAGTGCTAGTTCTGTAATGTTCGCAGGAGAGCTTCTGTAATGTTTGGAAGGTAGGAGACGAGGTACTGGCAGAAGTAAAGCTGTGAGTACCGGGCGTGAGTCGTGCTTCGGTAGCTCAGTTGGTAGAGCACTTGCCCGCGAAAGGCAAAGGTCCCGAGTTCGAGTCTCGGTCGGGCACACAGTTTTAATCTGCCACGATGCTCCAGTAAACATGGGTCCGCAAATCAACCGTTGCAGAAGTATGGCATTAATTCGAGTTGGGAACCAACGTGAACGCCCATGGATACCGCGCTATTTTCGTTGGTATCCCAAGGTGTGGGATCGACTATCTGTTAATTTACGTTTGCGCAACTACTTCCCTTTCCCATTCCGTGCGCTGTGCCGTACTGGCCTCACAATATGTTTCGAACGTGAAGGCACCATGGACAGAGGCTACACCAACGAAGAGTAGGCTGACATGCACTTCATGTATGGCAAAGCGAATGGCAGTGCCCTTGAGGCTGCACGAGTGTATGAAGAAACTTTTCCTCTCCGCAGGCAGCTCGACGGTCGTACATTCAGCTGCTTTCATCAGCGCCTTAGAGATACATGTCACATCTCATGTATGAGAAGGTGACCCATGTCCGTAACACTCGATGTTCAGGAAAGGGTGTTACACATTTTGCATGAGCGTCCGAGTATTTCAAGAAGGAGGATTGCTACAAAAGAGCGTGTCCTTAGTCACAGCAATGTGTATCGGATTTTACGTCGTAAGTGGTTTATCCATATCATCTTCATCGATTGCAAGTTCTCAACAGTGTAGACTCTCCTCCTAGAGAAAATTTGCCCCAATGGGTGCAACAACAGTGTATCCTTGTAATACCTCTGGCTTAGTCAGCCATCATATTAGGCTCCAAGAAGCCGTTCCCAGAGCAGTGGAGATGAAAGAAGTATATAGATGAAATGTGATGTGAGGTACCTGTGACAGATGTTAGATTCGGTACCATTCCCGTGAGAAAGACCGCCTGCATAATGCTACTGCTTTGCAATTGGCTGCTGTGTTCGGAGCAAGGGCGACAAAACGTTAAAATACAGTTATTACTATAAGTTAAACTACTCGTTGGAATGACTTCCCTTTTTAATATAAATATCTGTCAACAGCTATCAATGAGTCATCTTAGAATTATTAAAAACTATTTAAATCAAAAACAAAAGACCGACGAAATTGCAGCAGAAGCACTTCGGAAGCGTTCAGGTCACGCCTTTTATGACATGGCGCGCGAAGTGTTTCGGGCTGTTCGTCACTCTGGATTAGGCAGTCGATAAGAAAAGACATGTTGTCTTTTGAGGGATGTGTTTCCAATTTTTATTTAAGTTCCTGTTCGTCACTCTGGATTAGGCAGTCGAGATATACGGTCATGTTGTCTGTGGCAGGATGTGTTTGCCAGTATTCAGTATTAAAAGATTCACTCCGGTAGTCATGAAGCACAGACACGTGCCACAGATAGTGTAAAGATACATTTTTGTAAACATTGTGCTTGATCATGTACTTTTCTGTATCAGAAGGTGTTGTATTAAGATCATGTAGTCTTCTCGTGTGGCTATATTAAAATACGCGAGTGGCATCCCAGTGAAGTGATACATTATTTCAGAACAGAACCTCGCTAAAAGACAGTTTGAGCCTCAAGATACAGAACCTACGACCTGCGTGCTTTTTTCTGCACTGGGGACATCAGCTTGAAGACAACAGGTTAGTGAACTACAACAGAACCTTCGTATTCCACACAGTGCAGTGGAAACAACTAGGCGCCTCACGTGTATTGCATGCACAGAACAAATGTGTTCAGTGACACGTCATCTGCAGTAATGCAGATGATGTAAAGGAGGATGATAGTTATTAACACCAACAATCAACCCTTTCTTCCTTTCTTGCCGTACCCTGAATCCGCTGTTTGTAAGCAGTATTCTTTTCACAGATGATGCTCGCTTTTCCCGTGACGGTATTTTTAACTACTACTATAACTGTCATATTTGGGCCGATGTCAATCATAATGCAACACACGTATCACGACATCGGCAGTTTATTCGTTGAACGTCGGGGCACAACTGCTCGGAGACCACACTTGCTACCAAAGAGACTAACCGGAAAGAAGTGCTTGCGGTCTCTGCGGACTGTACTTCCAGATGTGTAAGATGATGACCCTCTGAACCAACGTCTGAACATGTGGTTCATGCACGACGGTGCTCCAGCATATTTTAATTTACGAGGGCGCCGGCTTCTAATTCGGACGTATTGGCAACATTGGAATGTTAGAGATAGGGCTGTGTCAAGGCCTCCGGATTTAGATCCCAAGGATTTCTGTGTGTGGGATATTGTCAAAACGCTGTTCTACGCTACTGAGGGCTACTCTTTTGAGAAATTACAACTGCTGTTAAAGCAGCCTTCTGGCATTTACAGAATTCCCCAGGACTGAGAGGATTTGCAACTCGTTACAGAGATGAGTTCAGTGCTGCTTTCAGACGCATGGACAACATTTCGAGCACCTACCTTAACGTTTACAGACGCCATGTGTTCCTGGACACTGATTAACCGCAACAGAAAATGTCTTGTATCGCGACAACGGTTGTTTTCTCGGCCGATGTCATTCTCAATGGAGAGAAGTCCTCCGCAGTAAGAGTGATTTCAGGTGTGCCGCAGGGGAGTGTTGTAGGACCGTTGCTATTCACGATGTACATAAATGACCTTGTGGATAACATCGGAAGTTCACTGAGGCTTTTCACGGATGATGCTGTAGTATGTGGAGAGGTTGTAACAAAGGAAAATTGTACTGAAATGCATGAGGATCTGCAACGAATTGACGCATGGTGCAGGGAATGGCAATTGAATCTCAATGTAGAGAAGTATAATGTGCTGCGAATAAATAGAAAGAACGATCCTTCATCATTTAGCTACAATATAGCAGGTCAGCAACTGGAAGCAGTTAATTCCATAAATAATCTGGGAGTAGGCATTAGGAGTGATTTAAAATGGAATGATGATATAAAGTTGATCATCGGTAAAGCAGATGCCAGACTGAGATTCATGGGAAGAATCCTAAGGAAATGCGATCCGAAAACAAAGGAAGTAGGTTACAGTACACTTGTTCGCCCACTGCTTGACTATTGCTCACCAGTGTGGGATCCGTACCAGATAGGGTTGATAGAAGGGATAGAGAAGATCGAACGCAGAGCACCGCACTTCGTTACAGGATCATTTAGTAAACGCGAAAGCGTTACTGAGATGATAGATAAACTCCTGTGGAAGACTCTGCAGGAGAGTAGCTCGGTATGGGCTTTTGTTGAAGTTTCGAGAACATCACCGAGGAGTCAAGCAGTATATTGCTCCCTCCTTCGTTTATCTCGCGAAGAGACCATGAGGATCAAATCAGAGAGATTGGAGCCCACACAGTGACATAGCGACAATCTTTCTTTCCACGAACAATACGAGACTGGAATAGAAGGGAGTACCGATAGAGGTACTCAAGGTACCCTCCGCCACACACCATCAGGTGGCTTGTGGATAATGGATGTAGATATAGATGTTTATTTGAGCTTTTTAGCTACTTTTTGTCTGTATTTTCCATGTGGGAATTATTGATGATCACTTCTGAAACACACTGTTTTTACTATCGTTACATGAGTGAAGAAAAAAGGAAAGGGAACAAATTCTACAATTTAGTTACGGGCGCCTTGATTCTCAGCGTGGTTCTGTTGGTCGTCTCTGTACACCCTCGCTTGTTGCCAGTGACACCTCTATGCGATCAGGTCCCGCTGAGCACGGTTGCTAGGTGTCACGCCTGTCTCTCCCCGTTTGCCCCCCGCTGTGCGTGTGAGAGAGAAGGAAATGAAAACCGACGGGAAAGGAGCGAAACCGGAATAGAGCACCAGTCGAATGACGAAGGGGCGAAGAAAATGAGAGAAAAAAAGAGGCAAAGTAAGAGGGAAATGGAAGCAAGAGGCCGAACTGACAGCGGCGGTAAAAAGCAAAGAATGGAAGTGGCGCGACGGTGCCGGAGCTGCCGAAGCGACAAGGCGGGCGTGACCGAGGCGTAGCGCGACGTGGCCGCGCGTCGGGAATATTAAATCCAGGACCGGGGGGCCTAGCAGAGCAGGGCAGAGTGGCGCGCAGCGGCTGAGCTGCGGCCGCGGCCCGACAGCCGCACAAAGGCCGCCGCCCGCCCCCTCACCGCGCTCCCGCACTCCACACAGGGCACGGCTCTCACTCGACACCCGCACGGAAAAGTGCCGCACTAGTTCCGGCACTGGATTACCACTGACAAGGGAACCTCTCCATCGCACCCCTCTCAGATTTAGTTATGAGGTGGCACAGTGGATAGGCCTTGAAAAACTGTTTGTTCGTTCATTGACGTCTCTGTTCACTGTAATAAGTTTAGTGCCTGTGTTTTGCGACCGCACCGCAAAACCGTGCGATTAGTAGACGAAAGGACGTCCCTCTCCAATGGGAACCGAAACCATTTGATCGCAAGGTCATAGTTCAACCGATTCCTCCACTGTAAAACACGTCTGATATATTCTATACGACACTGTTGACGGCATGTTCGTCACATGACAGGAATATGTTGTCGACCCACCTAACTTGTACACTTTGCAAATGGGTAAAAAGATTCTTCTACCTTGCCCGATTTAGGTTTTCTTGTGGATGTGATAATCACTCCCAAAAAAGTGATCGAATCGGACGGACGGACGGACAGATAATAATTGTCTGAAAATAAAAAATTAAACTTTTCAGTCGAGGGAAGACTAGAACCAAAGACCTTTCGTTCCGCAGCTGCTCATGCTAACCACGAGACCACGCCGCACGTGAGCTAAAATCACCCATGATGTTGCCTATCTTGCGCATAGACTACTCAGTCTGTATATTTTGCTTATTTTTTTCATAGTTCCACACAACTTCTTCCTCTTTTCTCGATTGATCTGTGTTCAGTTTTTCAAGCCCTATCCACTGTGCCAACTACTAACTAAATCTGAGGGGGGTGCGAGGGGGAGGTTCCCTTGTGAGAAGCACTACTCGAGGCGGCTGCGCAGGGGCTTCGATTACCACTTACATCTAGGCTAAGGTCGTGACTTGTCTATATTCACACACAGCTGACATTCCTACCATCTTCTACATCTACATCTACATCTACATGGATACTCTACAAATTACATTTAAGTGCCTGGCAGATGGTTCATCGAACTACCTTCACAATTCACTATTATTCCAATTTCGTATAGCGAGCGGAAAGAATGAACACCTACATCTTTCCGTACGAGCTCTTATTTCCCTTATTTTATCGTGGTGATCGTTCCACCCTACGTAGGTCTGTGTCAACAAAATATTTTCGCATTCGGAGGACAAAGGTGATGCTTGGAAATTCGTGAGAAGATTCCGTTGCCACGATAAACGCCTTTCTTTTAACGATTTCCAGCCCAAATCCTGTATCATTTCTGTGACATTCTCTCCCATATTTCGCGATAATACAAAACGTGCTGCCTTTCTTTGACCTTTTTCGATGTCCTCCGTCAGTCCTCTCTAGTAAGGATCCCACACCGCGCAGCAGTATTCTAAAAGAGGATGGACAAGCGTAGTGTAGGCAGTCTCCTCAGTAGATCTGTTACATTTTCTAAGTGTTCTGCCAATAAAACGCAGTCTTTGGTTAGCCTTCCCCACAACATTTTCTATTTGTTCCTTCCAATTTAAGTTGTTCGTAATTGTAATACCTAGATATTTAGTTGACTTTACGGCTTTCAAATTACACTTACTTATCGTGTAACCGAAGTTTAGTGAGTTTCTTTCAGTACTCATGTGGATGACCTCACACTTTTCGTTATTCAGGTGCAACTGCCACTTTTCGCACCATTCAGATATATTTTTTTAAATCGTTATGCAGTTTCTTCTGATCTTCTAACAACAAAGTTAGGAAACTACTGCGAAAGCAAAGACAGGTCCACTCCAAGTTTAAACGCAGCCAAAACCTCTCAGACAAACAGAAGCTAAACGATGTCAAAGTTAGCGTAAGGAGGGCTATGCGTGAAGCGTTCATTGAATTCGAAAGTAAAATTCTATGTACCGACTTGACAGAAAATCCTAGGAAGTTCTGGTCTTACGTTAAATCAGTAAGTGGCTCGAAACAGCACATCCAGACACTACGGGATGATGATGGCATTGAAACAGAGGATGACACGCGTAAAGCTGAAATACTAAACACCTTTTTCCAAAGCTGTTTCACAGAGGAAGACCGCACTGCAGTTCCTTCTCTAAATCCTCGCACAAACGAAAAAATGGCTGACATCGAAATAAGTGTCCAAGGAATAGAAAAGCAACTGGAATCACTCAATAGTGGATAGTCCACTGGACCTGACGGGACACCAATTCGATTCTACACAGAGTACGCGAAAGAACTTGCCTCCCTTCTAACAGCCGTGTACCGCAAGTCTCTAGAGGAACGGAGGGTTCCAAATGATTGGAAAAGAGCACAGATAGTCCCAGTCTTCAAGAAGGGTCGTCGAGCAGATACGTCGATCTCTTGTAGAATTTTAGAACATGTTTTTTGCTCGCGTATCATGTCATTTCTGGAAACCCAGAATCTACTATGTAGGAATCAACATGGATTCCGGAAACAGCGATCGTGTGAGACCCAACTCGCCTAATTTGTTCATGAGACCCAGAAAATATTAGATACAGGCTCCCAGGTAGATGCTATTTTTCTTGACTTCCGGAAGGCGTTCGATACAGTTCCGCACTGTCGCCTGATAAACAAAGTAAGAGCCTACGGAATATCAGACCAGCTGTGTGGCTGGATTGAAGAGTTTTTAGCAAACAGAACACAGCATGTTGTTATCAATGGAGAGACGTCTACAGACGTTAAAGTAACCTCTGGCGTGCCACAGGGGAGTGTTATGGGACCATTGCTTTTCACAATATATATAAATGACTTAGTAGATAGTGTCGGAAGTTCCATGCGGCTTTTCGCTGATGATGCTGTAGTATACAGAGAAGTTGCAGCATTAGAAAATTGTAGCGAAATGCAGGAAGATCTGCAGCGGATAGGCACTTGGTGCAGGGAGCGGCAACTGACCCTTAACATAGACAAATGTAATGTATTGCGAATACATAGAAAGAAGGATCCTTTATTGTATGATTATATGATAGTGGAACAAACACTGGTAGCAGTTACTTCTGTAAAATATCTGGGAGTATGCGTGCGGAACGATTTGAAGTGGAATGATCATATAAAATTAATTGTTGGTAAGGCGGGTACCAGGTTGAGATTCATTGGGAGAGTGCTTAGAAAATGTAGTCCATCAACAAAGGAGGTGGCTTACAAAACACTCGTTCGACCTATACTTGAGTATTGCTCATCAGTGTGGGATCCGTACCAGATCGGTCTGACGGAGGAGATAGAGAAGATCCAAAGAAGAGCGGCGCGTTTCGTCACAGAGTTATTTGGTAACCGTGATAGCGTTGCGGAGATGTTTAATAAACTCAAGTGGCAGACTCTGCAAGAGAGGCGCTCTGCATCACGGTGTAGCTTGCTCGCCAGGTTTCGAGAGGGTGCGTTTCAGGATGAGGTATCGAATATATTGCTTCCCCCTACTTATACCTCCCGAGGAGATCACGAATGTAAAATTAGAGAGATTAGAGCGCGCACGGAAGCTTTCAGACAGTCGTTCTTCCCGCGAACCATACGCGACTGGAACAGGAAAGGGAGGTAATGACAGTGGCACGTAAAGTGCCCTCCGCCACACACCGTTGGGTGGCTTGCGGAGTATCAATGTAGATGTAGATGTAGATGTAGACTTTACTAGTCGATAAACGACAGCGTCATCTGCAAACAACCGAAGACGGCTGCTCAGATTGTCTCCAAGATCGTTTATATAGATAAGGAACAGCAAAGGGCCTATAACACTGCCTTGCGGAACGTCAGAAATCACACTACGACTTTCCGTCAATTACTGTGAACTGTGACCTCTCTGACAGGCAATCGCAAATCCAGTCACATAACTGAGACGATATTCCGTAAGCACGTAATTTCACTACGAGCCGTTTGTGTGGTACAGCGTCAAAAGCCTTCCGGAAATCCAGAAATACGGGATCGATATGAAATCCCTTGTCAAAAGCACTCAACACTTTATGTGATTAAAGAGCTAGTTGTGTTTCACACGAACGATGTTTTCTAAACCCATGTTGACTGCGAGTCAATAGACCGTTTTCTTCGAGGTAATTCATAATTTTAGAACGCAATATATGTTCAAAAATCCTGGTGCATACCGACGTTAATGATATGGGCCTGTACTTTAGTGGATTACTGCTACTACCTTTCTTGAATATTGGTGTGACCTGTGAAACTTTCCAGTCTTTGGGTATGGATCTTTCGTCGAGCGAACGGTTGTATATGATTGTTAAGTATGGAGCTAATGCATCAGCATACTCCGAAAGGAACCTAATTGGTATACAGTCTGGATCAGAAGACTTGCTTTTATTAAGGGATTTAAGCTGCTTCACTACTCCTAGGATATTTACTTCTACGTTACTCATGTTGGCAGCCGTTCTCCATTCGAATTCTGGAATATTTACTTCATCTTCTTTTGTGAAGGCATTTCGGAAGACTGTGTTCAGTAACTCTGCTTTGGCAGCACTGTCTTCGATAGTATCTCCATTGCTATCGCGCAGTGAAGGCATTGATTGTTTCTTGCCGCTAACATACTTCATATACGACCAGAATCTCTCTGGATTTTCTGCCAGGTTTCGAGACGTTTCATTGTGGAAACTGTTATAGGCATCTCGCTTTGAAGTCCGCGCTAAATTTCGAGCTTCTGTAAAAGATCGCCAGTCTTGGGGATTTTGCGTCTGTTTAAATTTGGCATATTTATTTCGTTGTTTCTGCAACTGTGTTCTAACCCGTTTTGCGTACCAAGGAGGATCAGTTCCGTTGTTTGTTAATTTATTTGGTATAAATATCTCAATTGCTGCCGATACTATTTATTTGAATGTAACCCACATCTGGTCTAGACTTATATTATTAATTTGGAATGAGTAGAGATTGTCTCTCATGAAGGCGTCACGTGAATTTTTATCTGTTTTTTTGAATAGCTATATTTTTCGCTTATTTTTCGACGATTTTGGGATTACAATATTCAGTCTCGCTACGACACCCCTATGTTCACTAATCCTTGAATCGGTTTTTATGCTCGTTATTAAGTCAGGATTATTTGTTGCTAAGAGGTCAAGTGTGTTCAGTCCCAAATGGGACAAATACAAGAGTGCTTTTCTGTACTTTGATAGTAGCGACTGCGAAACTTTTTACTCTGTGACTAATAAACTTTATTCTCACGCGTCACGTCTCACAAGGGAACTGTCCATTCTTACACGTCGAATCGAGTCTTCAAAAAATTTGCACAAGAAGAATACACCGAAAGAAACACAGTGTAAAAATTTTAACTGCAAAGACTCACTGCAAGTATTGTGTTGAAAATTGCCAAATTAGTAGCTCGCCAATTGGCTTGAAGGATATACAGGGTGTTTTAAAAAGGACAACTTTAAAATTTGAAATAAAATATAGAGCTGGGTTTAGTGTCATTTCGTAGGGAAACACATCAAATCCATTTTCCTTGAACTAGAGATGATGTATGTGGCTTCTGTTGGTTATCCTGCACACATTCCATCGGAACTCAATTTCTTCCCAAACTTTGCAGTTGTAACTTGCTCGGCGGCATAAATTCTTGCTCTAAGTTCAGGTAGAGAAGTCGACAACGGAGGTACAAACACGTTATCTTTGATGAATCTCCATAGAAAAACACTGAGTAGTTCAGGTCTGGGGAACGTGGAGGCCACACACTTGGCGCATCACGGCCAATCCATTGACCTGGAAAGCGGTCGCTGAGAAAATCCCGGACGTCAGCCAGGTGGTGAGGTGTTGCACCATCTTGCATGAAGTGAGGATTTCGTTCTTGATCATCCTCATCAATCGGGTTCTATCAAAAATTGTTGTAACATAGCCGGCCGTGGTGGCCTAGCGGTTCTAGGCGCTTCAGTCCGGAACCGCGCGACTGCTACAGTCGCAGGTTCGAATCCTGCCTCGGGCATGGGTGTGTTTGATGTCCTTAGGTTAGTTAGGTTTAAGTAGTTCTAAGTTATAGGGGAGTGATGACCTCAGATGTTAAGTCCCATAAAGCTCAGAGCTTTGAACCATTTTTGTTGTAACATATCCAGGTACACTACACCGTTGTGGCTCTCTCACGGAAAGATCTCGCACTCGCTGGTACCGTTGTTCAATTTAGAGTCGTCCACACTTTTCGAAACTAGAAATATGGCTTTTTGCCCACTTTGAGCTCTGGCGGAGGAGCACTTGCCGACAGCAAGTGATGGACCATACTTGCGTTCGTGGCGTCATCAGCCAATTCGTCGAAGCGGAAAATCGCACATTAGAAAGGGGGGAGGACGATTTGAGGTAAATCTTGATGTCCAGCATTACAAGCCTGATATAGTATCGGTGAAGATTGCAGATGATTTTATTGTAATTGAGGGGAATCATGACGAACGTCGAGACCAACATGGTTTCATATCAAGACAGTTTACACGTCCTTATAAATTCACTGAAAATACTGATGTAGATGCTGTAACATCAAAGTTATCATCTACTAGTGTTCTCACCATTAGAGCTCCCAAAATGGTGCCCTTAAAAGACTCATCCTATTGTACAGACAGATAAACCAGCGGTCACTAAAGGAAGGCATGAGAATCCGACTGATAAGCAAGACTAAATGGAAGCATAGATAATGAACTTTTCTGGAATAAAAATACTGATTATCTTTCCATTAGTTACATTTTTTATGTATTTATTCCACTGTGACTGTAAGACTGGCTTCATCATATTTGAATATTGTATTTTTTAAAGTAAATTTTGTGAATAAAGCACAGAAAATTAAAAAGTGTCGCGAAATGTGGTAGAAAATGTCACTGAAATGATACATGATTTGGGCTGGACATCATTAAAGGAAAGACGTTTTTCGATGTGGCGGAATCTTGTCACGAAATTCCAATCACCAACTTTCTCCCGTGAATGCGAAAATATTTTGTTGACATCGACCTACGTAGGGAAAAACAATCGCCACGATAAAATAAGGGGAATCAGAGCTCGTACGGAAAGATATAGGTGTTCATTCTTCCCGCGCGCCATACGAAATTGCAGTAATAGAGGATTGTGAAGGGGGTTCAGTGAACCCTCTGCCAGGCACTTAAATCTGATTTGTAGAGTATCCATGCAGATGTAGAGGAAAAAAAAAGAGATCGTACACTTTGTTCTTGCTCAGTGCACAAAAAACGTTCATCGTTCAGTTTAATGCTATCACGAACATGTTGCAATGTTTGATGTGGATTTTCGCTGCCCCAAATCCTACAGTTGTGTGTGTTAACCTTACCACTCAAGTGAAAAGTCGACTTGTCTCAAAAGATGATTTTGTCCAAGAAATGTTCATCCTCATGTAACCGATTTAACATACCCGCACAGAAGTTCATGCGAACAATTTTATCGGTGTCATCTTGGATATTCGGGAATCCAGCCGGATGTTCGCGTCGTTCTCGCACGATATTTCAACAGCGTGCCTGGCTGTCTTCTTCAGGTGCTACCTAAGACTGGTCCTTGGCTCGATCGAGTCCAGTATTTATGCCTGGGAGGAGCTGGGCGTTCCCTAATCGGTCCGCGCCGGGTCGAGTGTTCCATCTGTGGTCCGCGCCCGCCAGACTCAGCTTCAATGGACCCCTCCAGTCGCAGATGTTCCGACTGCCGTCGGCGCCCGTTCTGTACTCACCTCGACGTACTTCCTATATGGGGGTCAATTTTACGAACAAACAGAAGGGGTGGCTATGGGCAGCCCTCTATCACCAGTGGTGGCCAACCTGTTTATGGAAAGGTTTGAAGAGGAGGCACTCTCTTCAGCCACATATCAACCCAAGTGCTTTTTTCGGTATGTGGATGATACCTTTGTCATCTGGCCCCATGGTAGAGAGAAGTTAGATGAGTTCCTGCTACATCTGAACTCTTGCCATCCGAACATTCAGTTCACAATGGAAATGGAGAAGGATGGACTACTGCCTTTCTTGGATGTTCTGGTGAAGAGAAAGGCAGATGGCACATTTGGACACAGTGTGTACCGCAAACCTACGCACACTGACTTATACCTACAAGCTAGCAGTTGCCACCATCCAGCACAGAAGAATGGAATGCTCAAAACACTGGTCCACAGAGCACAAACTCTGTCAGATACTGATAGTCTGGCCACAGAAATAGAACACTTACAATCAGTGTTCAGCAGGAATGGGTACTCCTCTAGAGATATCCAGAAGGCACTTCAACCTGCTAACTGGCCAAAGGATCAAGAAGAAGAACCAGAAGAGGCAAAGAAGATGGCATACCTGCCATATGCCGGACCTATCTCTGCCAAGATCAGCAGGATTCTCCAGAAATATGACATCAAGAGCATATTTTGCCCACCCACCAAAATTGGGGCTATGCTGGGGAATGTAAAAGATGACCTGGGGCTACGCAAGCCAGGTATTTACAACATACCATGCCAGTGTGGGATGTCATACATTGGCCAGACCACCAGAACTGTGAACATCAGGTGTAAAGAACACCAGAGACATACCAGACTCAGGCAGGCAACTAAATCAGCCATAGCAGAGCATTGTCTGGAACTTGGTCATTCAATGGATTACAATGACACCAAGATTGTGACACAGACCTCAAGATTTTGGGACAGTGTCATTAAAGAAGCCATTGAGATTAAGGTCACAGACAATCTAATCAACCGTGACTCGGGATACCAAATCAGCACTGCCTGGAATCCAGCACTTGAGCTTGTGAAAACTCAGCGCAGGACACTCCGGGATTCTACAAGAAATAGAAGTGGAGACCGAGAGAACAGCCGTGAGACAAGGTGTCTGACATTGGAGACCAGATCTGACACACCCCAGATCATGAACTCGACTTCAGAAGACAGCCAGGCCGGGCGCGGACGGCGGAGGGAACACCAGCGACCAGAGAGGGACAATGTAGCCGCGTCTGACGGGCGCGGACCTCAGACGGAACACACGACGCGGCGTGGACCGATTAGGGAGCGCCCAGCACGAAACAGAAGTGGAAATCATAGTAACAGTCAGGAGGTAGAGTACCCAACATCTCAGACCAGGTCTGGCACACCTAAGATGATAACCACATCCGTTGAGGACGGCCAGAACGGGCGCCGACGGCAGTCGGAACATCTGCGACTGGAGGGGTCCATTGAAGCTGAGTCTGGCGGGCGCGGACCACAGATGGAACACTCGACCCGGCGCGGACCGATTAGGGAACGCCCAGCTCCTCCCAGGCATAAATACTGGACTCGATCGAGCCAAGGACCAGTCTCAGGTAGCACCTGAAGAAGACAGCGAGGCACGCTGTTGAAATATCGTGCGAGAACGACGCGAACATCCGGCTGGATTCCCGAATATCCAAGATGACAACAGATCGCCGGGAAAGCATGAAGAATTACAATTTTATCGGTGTCTTTTATTGCTTGTACGATCGTCAATCTGCACGGTTTCAAACGCAAACGGTTTCTCAACAGACGCCAAACAGTCGTAAGTCGGGTTTTCAGTGCGCGAGATGCACGACGGATCGATTTCCTAATGCTGTTGACAAAAAATTGTATCACTCGCTCAACGAAATCCTTGGACGACCTGATGATTTCCCATGTCCTACCGAGCACCCTGTTTCTACAAATCATTTATGCCACTCATAAACTGTAGGCCTACTAGGATGATCTTTATCGTACTAGGTACGGAAATTAGGCTGAACTGTTGTCACCGACTTCGATTCTTCAAACCAAAACACACAGTTAGCACGCTCGGGTCCAGCGAAGGCAGCCATCTTTAACACAACTGCCGCTAGTGCTCTTTACGGTGCGATTTGGCACTAGCGAACTACACGAGACCAAAGCTTTATCTATTTCCCTACAAATTGACATTACAATCACCACTGTAGGTACTATGAATTTTCAATGTTGTAAAGTCCTTTTTGAAACACGTCCGTAGCTGTGGCAGACAGCGCATGAGCAACACGGCGGGGGCATAGACTAGGCTGATCGTAATTTGTGAAGTGAATTTCAGTTTCAGTTGATAGTTTCACCGCCACAATTGTTCGCAGCTGCTATTCGCTTGAATTTGCAACTCATTTAATATCCATAATAATCAGCAGATGCTCTTGCGGTATCGTTATGTGTTAACAATGGAGATAAAACTGAATTAATTTTCGCTGTATCTTCTTCGTATATGCTAACTGATAGCATTTGTCTTTGAGCAGGTCCCAGAGTTTCACAGTGAAGTGGAACCCAATTAGTGTTTCCAACTTTGCAAAGATGAAATAGGAAGAACTTGGTATGCAAACGAATTATCTATTTCTCCTGATGAACTATATATGTTTTATTTATTAGTTAACATCTTGAACATTTATTCCAATGACATCGGGATTCCCTTAGAAATTATGGGAAGATTAGAAGAAGCAGGCAACAGCTGACTATTCAGTGAATTATGGTGAGAGTGATGATTCCTGTGCTAATTAAAATCCAGAACTCAATCACAGTAGCTTCCTAGCCCGAAGCAAACATCAGTGATAATAGCTTTCAGAGTCAAAGGAAACGCAGTAATTTTTTGGTAGCGCTAAACGAAAACGGGAGAAAACACTTAAAGCTAAGCAGTGTGCAAACCCGGTATCTTTTCGTAATATCTGAACGTGAATTGTGTAAATGGAACAAAGATTTACACGATTCGCGAAATGCATGTCAAAATGAAACTCGCAGAATTGTGAAAGAAAAACTATTAGAAATAATTAGAACTCCTGAGAGTCAATGCACAACTATCGATGGAGATCTACGTGACAGAACGCTAGAAATTGTAAGTGAGATTAGGATTACAGGTTCCCAGGTTTCTTCAAGCTAGTGAAACAGATTTAGGAAATTATATGGCAAAGAAAGTCGAAAATTACTAAACTTACTTCAAGTGAACGTGTGGAGGAGATGTGATAAATTCGTAGCTGACATAAGACGAAGAGCGTGTTATCGCCTAGAACGCTGTGAATAAAGTCAATTTGTCAAGTTTAGCGTAAGATCTGTGTGTAAACCGCACTTTATCATTTCAACCGAAAGAAAGACAAAGTCGATTGTACACTCTATAAATGCTATGTCACAATCGTCGACAACAGTGAGAGTTATAAGTATCAGTGAATTACTGTTTCCGCAGTTTTATATCTATCTTCAGGAAAATAAAGACAAATTAGGACGAACAATTTAAAAAAAAAACGGGTTGTTTAATTGCAAAAATTTTATAGTCAACATTTTAAAATCTGGAGAAAAATGAAATAATAATTTTCAATATTACATCCTAAACGCCTTCTTACCATTTGCAGAAAGCAAGTCATTGCTTTTGTTGGACTCTTGGCCTGAACGTAACATCGCATCTGTCATTGGGAGGACGACGACAAAATTCGGCCCTCTTGACACTGTATTTTGGAGAAATTTGTCAGACAATGTAATTTCTGATAGCTCTTTGTCATTTCATATTTTTCAGCTAAATAGTATTGTTAAACGTAAGTCGCTTGTACATTGTCAATTTGCATCAGCAGGTCATATGAATTTGGTCAAGTATGCCTGGAACGCTGCAAAAATGCAGAAGAATGGCTACGACCTTTTCTTACGCCATCCCAATTCTGTCTGAATAAAACAAGTAATCATTGTGACGTGCCTTAATGCATTAATTTTCCCCTGTGAAAAGAAAATGTTTGTTTTCGTCATCCAATAGACACTTTGCATATCTGTTACGACTACAGCAAACAATTATGGAACTGCTTCAGTGTTAGTAAGCTATACAATATTCAACAATTATTATAAGAGTTGTGATACAGATATTGTTATAAATATTGAAGTCTAGGTATTAATGGTCTGGCTGTGCCGTCTTGTAATGTTTTGTGGTTCCTAGCTGGGTAAGGAGAGGGTGGTATGATAGATAAGCGGTCAGTTTTTTCTCACTACGACAGAAAACACACTTGGTTCAGATACACTTTACTATAAGAACGAATTGAGTACTTAACTTCAATGATGTCCGATCTGAAGTTCTGTGGGTAACAGGAATCAAATAACATTTATTAATTCTTGAATCTTGTCCGTGTCCAAACCACAACTATACAGGGTGGTACATTGATAGTGACCGGGCAAAATATCTCACGAAATAAGCATCAAACGAAAAAACTACAAAGAACGAATCTCGTCTAGCTTGAAGGGGGAAACCAGATGACACTATGGTTGGCCCGCTAGATGGCGCAGCCATAGATCAAACCGATATAAACTTCTTTTTTTTTAAAAAAAATAGGAAACCCCATTTTTATTACATATTTATGTAGTACGTAAAGAAATATAAATGTTTTAGTTGGATCACTTTTCAAAATCAAATATGATTCGCACTGTATCAGTGCAAAGTCGTTTACTTCCAGACTTATCGCTGTCAAAACAGTGTGTTTGGAATAAACAAGTGTGTGTAGTTACTTGAAATCTTTATTTATAGTTGCTGTATCCATAGTTGAATGCATCCTTCATCCTTAGGGAAGCAGCACAAATAAAACCCTTTATGTCCTACTATACCTAGGAATAATCGAGATTGTAATGTGGCACCGGTACCACACACATCACTTTCAACCAATAGTTTACGTCATAGTCCATTCCTACATATAAAAATAAGATAAACATGGTCCAGCAGCTTTGAAGGAACACAGTTTCCTTGAAACTTTTCTTGACAAAACTCTCCGAACAGCCGTAAGCAGAATACGACACTGTGATTACTTTTCAGGTATTCACGGGAGATATGCTGGAGCCAAGAAAGTGACCTTATGACCCGACTACTTGCTTTGTAAGATTTCGTACAAAACGGTAAGAAAAAGTGGGCTACCGAGTGGTGCAGGAACTGTCGCCGTAGGAAAGTTGGATAGAAGCAGAACTGGATAGCGACCAAGTTAACACAGTGAAATGAATAGTTACATAATATGTGTTTCTCCAAGCATATGAAGACTCATTACAAATAAGGTAGTAAGAAACAGAGTCCAGCTATGAATGTCAACAAGGATGAGCCTCTCTACGAACTAAGGACGAACGCCTAGGCGGAGACTGCATAGCGTTACGTAGCGAAGGGGTTCCATCTGCCAGTGGGTGAGTGGCTGCTGCTGGCCATCCTACATCGTGGCAGTGGAGGGCGCTCATACTACCGAGCCACTGCAGGCATGGCTCAGTGGGCGTGCTCCATTGGGTCCACCAGATCACTAGGGTGGTATCGATACATGATGCCACATTACTAGCATCTATGGTCGAAGGCTGTAGCACCAATTAGTAACATACACCGATCTCACCTCAGCGCAAATTGACTCTCCTTCCCCGCATCACATTCACGCACTGTTACGAGAATAGTAGAGTCTTGTGTAGCGGACGGTCGAATATAGGGCAGTCACTATGTTTCCAAAACAGTAAGAAGGGAATTAGAAAATACTGATTTTCGTTTATCTATGATAGATATGCGTATATCAGTTAATCTAATGCCATCAGTAATTGTTACAGCGTTGAGGCTCTGTAACATCGCACGCTGAATCGCGGTTTAGGGGTGTCTTGGTGTTCATCTCCTATTTGTGGTAGCAACATGGAGTAAAAATGTTTGTATAGTTATTCGAACATCTGTCTTACTGTAGATATGATACAATATAATAAGCAAGGTTTGAACGGCTAACCCAGCCAAAACGTGCAAATCGATTAATTCCTTTCCCAAAGGATTTTAAAAAATATTCAAATGCGTGTGAAATCTTATGGGACTTAACTGCTAAGGTCATCAGGCCCTTAGCTTACACACTACTTAACCCAAATTATCCTAAGGACAGACACACACACCCATGCCTGAGGGAGGACTCGAACCTCCGCCGGGACCAGACGCACAGTCCATGACTGCAGCGCCTTACACCGCTCGGCTAAAAGGATTTTAACTCGGCCGAAATTAATGCTCGGATAATGACACCGTTTGTACTTGCAGCATTCTGATTTTACGTGAGAAACAGTCGCCCTCGTTCGGATTTTACGTGCAAAGACAGTTACCCTGAAATAATTGCGGACTGGATGAGATGGGGCGTTCAAATCTGGTCCGCAAGTGCATCGGACTTTGGTCTAAGAAGAGTGTTAACCGTTTGAAAAATCTTGCTTCGTTTGGATTTTAAACGCAAAAAACACGTTTTTCTTGGAGGTGTTTGAAGCGCGCCACTTTTGTACTTTAATTTTTATACGAATCGGTTTAAGCTTTTAACGAAGCTAGAAAAATGGATAAAGTCAAAACGAACTTCTTTTCATGCAACAACCTTTATGCGTTGTTGCGATATTATAGTTTGAAGCCAAGCAAAATGTAGAACGTAAAATTTGTTCATACGTGGACTGAATCCACGAAAACGGATTAAAGTGAATCAGATAAATAAAAAATGCGTTTCTACGATGAAATTGAAAATCTGCTTACAAAAATCCAGCTTCGTTCCAATTTTACTTGAAGAAAAGACATGTTTGTAAGGGCTTTTGTTTTCTTTTCTTACGCGCGCCGCTTCTATGTGTCAAACTTTGGCGAATCGGTTCAGATTTTGTAAAAAGATAAAAAATGTACGTATTTAATGGAAATCCTGTTGTTTTGTGAAAGCGTAATTCTTTGCCACGATATAGAGCTCCAAAAGTGTACATAAAATGCACGTAAAATCCGTTTTACGTGAGTCGAGCGTGCTGGGAAGCTTTAAAGCGACAAAAATGATAATAAAAATATATTCTTACGGTAATTATAGGAAGCGTTTGCCAAAACCTTTCATCGTTAGTTTTTTAAGTGCGAAAAATCATACATTGGTACATGGAACTGTGTTTGGTAGCAATGCGTTGCATTTTAAGCGCTGAATTTGCGTATAATTAAAAAACTGATTATTACAGGTGATTATCATTTTGTTGTTCATGCGTTAAAGATTTTAGTGACCAGTGGCTTAAAAATCATCTAAAAATCTTTGTACATGCACAAAAATACACGTACCAAACCGGAAATAACCCGAGCCTTGTACAAGACGATATACTGTTTAATCGAGCATTTAAACCACGCAGAAAATTAAACTATTAAGAGAACTGCTATAAAAATCGTCAGAAAAAGATCATATTTTTCTGAACAATATAAAGTATTCTGAGTGACCAACTGCACAACTTCTTCTACATTTTCATGATGAGCCTACGTTTGAATCTCTCGTATTCCAAGATAACAAAACCACCTTCACAGGGCTGCAAGCATACATTCCTCGTTTGACGAATACTGAGATACATTATCGCACATCGATTCGCCCTTGAAATTATTCGGTTTCAATCCCACAGCACATGAAACTATATGGAACACAGTGTAAAACTTAGTAATTAAAATCTTCTTACGTGATTTGTTGAAATTTTCCCAGCGTACAGAGTATTCCATGAAGCTTCTGGACTGTAGCCGGATGACGCTGACTTCTTGCCACGATATTGCGGCTGACACACATCAAACCATCTAAGGGAAAGTATTTTACACTGGACACTGCTACTGCACATCGGTAATTTTGTAGCAGAAATTGGCACGGACACGCATACTCAAAGGCAGCCACTACGTGAGCGACCTCAGTCGAGCTTCGCGCCCTCTTCGAAATCTGCTTCTTCTATGGTGCCCATGAGCCTGCGCATCATAGACGGAGCAATATTTGAAGAGGGCGAAAAACTCGACAGGTCCCTCACGTAGCGGCTGCCTTTGAGTATGCCTCTCCGTGACAATTTCTGGCACAAAATTAGCGGTGTGAACTAGCAATCTCCAATGCTAAACATTTACTTCCAGATGGCTGGTTTGTCGTCAGCTGAAATACACTACTGGCCATTAAAATTGCTCTATCACGAAGATGACGTGCCACAGACGCGAAATTTAACCGAGAGGAAGAAGATGCTGTGATATGCAAATGATTAGCTTTTCAGAGCATTCACACAAGGTTGGTGGCGGTGCCGACACCTACAACGTGCTGATATGAGAAAAGTTTCCAACCGATTTCTCATACACAAACAGCAGTTCACCGCCGTTGCCTGGTGAAACGTTGTTGTGATGCCTCGTGTAAGGAGGACAAATGCGTACCATCACGTTTCCGACTTTGATAAAGGTCGGATTGTAGCCTATCGCGATTGCGCTTTATCGTATCGCGACATCCAGTGACTGTTAGCAGAATATGGAATCTATGGGTTCACGAGGGTAATACGGAACGACGTGCTGCATCGCAACGGCCTCGTATCACTGGTAGTCGAGATGACAGGCATCTTATCCGCATGGCTGTAACGGATCGTGCAGCCAACTCTCGATCCCTGGCTCAACAGATGGGGACGTCTGCAAAACAACATCCATGTGCACGAACAGTTCGACGACGTTTGCAGCAGCATGGACTATCAGCTCGGAGACCATGGCTGCGGTTACCCTTGATGCTGCCTCACAGACACGAGCGCCAGCGATGGTGTACTCAACAACGAACCTGGGTTCACGAATGGAAAAACGTCATGTTTTCGAATGAATCCAGGTTCTGTTTACAGTAACATGATGGTCGCATCCATATTTGGCACATCGCGGTGAACGCACATTGGAAGCGTGACGGTATGGGGTGCCATTGGTTACACGTCTCGGTCACCTCTTGTTCGTATTGACGGCACAGTGGCAACAGTGGACGTTACATTTCAGATGTGTGACGACCCGTGGCTCTACCCTTCATTCGATCACTGCGAAACCCTACATATCAGCAAGATAATGCACGACCGCATGTTGCAGGTCCTGTACGGGCCTTTCTGGATACAGAAAATGTTCGACTGCTGCCCTGACCAGCACATTCTCCAGATCTCTCACCAATTGAAAACGTCTGGTCACTAGTCGAACTGTGGTATCCTGTTGAAGCTGCATGGGCAGCTGTACCTCTACACGCCATCCAAGCTGTTTGACTCAATGCCCAGGCGTATCAAGGCCGTTATTACGGCCAGAGGTGGTTGTTCTGGGTGCTGATTTCTCAGGATGTATGCACCCAAATTGCGTGAAAATGTAATCACATGTCAGCTCTAGTATAATATATTTGTCCAATGAATACCCGTTTATCATCTGCATTTGTTCTTGGTGTAGCAATTTTAATGGCCTGTAGTTTATCATCGCAAGGAGTCGACGTCATCTGGCAGCTATTTAGAAACTTCATGGAACATCCCATTATCCACTTAGGTTGGTAGCTTTGCGGGATCTAATTATCACACAATGGCTTCAGCTACATGTCGTGCAGCTGAAGACGCTATTGGACTTTCTTCCTTCCGTATGTTTCTCGGTATTAGTGTGCTGTCTCCCGCAGGTGACTATTTCATCTCCAGATGTGCTTACATAACCTTAATATTCTCCCAGCGAATCTCAGTCTAGTTATTTCCTTTCCCAATACTACTTTTACGTCGTCGCCCTCTTCAAAATGCTCAGTATATATGTTCCCAGATACTTAACAGCTGTGACTGTTGCTAATAACTGAACCCAGTGTAAGAATCACACGGTAATAATTAATCGTTCATACTGTTTACGCGCAAAGCACTGCCAGTTGGTAGACATTTAACTTCCATCGATATACAAAGTAGTACAACAGGACCAGTCGCTGGTTTTATGTAACACCGTCTACTACGACTCTCTAAGAAACTGTACGCCTCTTAGTACGGGCAAGGAACAGGTGCTTTTTTCGTGCGCTAAGCGACTGCCGTTTCGAAGCACCTACTCCCGTCATCCTTTATTAAGAGATGATGCGGCAGGTAGCTGTACGTCCACGGCGCCTGTCGCCAGCGGCTGCTGCTGAGGGCAGCGCAGGGCTGGAGCAATATTGTTGCAGGCAGCGCCTGGTGTCCAGTGTACAGTGTCCAGCGGGCTGTCAGGGGTCCTGGAGAGAGGTGCTCCATCAGCGCCGAGGGCCCTCGGGCGCGCACGCCGGACGGCGCGCATCGATTCCACGCACGGCAGCCGCCCCGCTCTCTCCGGGCTGTTACACGGCAGCTCGAGTCGGGCCACTCCACGTCTGAAGCAGTGGCTGTGTGGCTCCGCGGTCTGCAGCACGAAAAAAGCTGGATTGTCTGACTGACGAAGACAAGTATCTGAAATGAGTCTTCGTTTACAGAAAACTCGAAAAATTGGTAGAAATAGATCTCGGAGGATTTGTGTTTTCGACACAATATATTTCAGCAGAAAGAAGGTCACACACGTGTGGTCAAAATATAAATAAACCCAATTAAATCCTAAATACATCAATATCAACATACACTACTGGCCATTAAAATTGCTACACGACGAAGATGATGTGCTACAGACGCGAAATTTAACCGACAAGAAGATGCTGTGATATGCAAATGATTAGCTTTTGAGAGCATTTACACAAGGTTGGCGCCGGTGGCGACACCTAAAACGTGCTGACATGAGGAAAGTTTCCAATCGATTCCTCATACACAAACAGCAGCTGACCGGCGTTGTCTGGTGAAACGTTGGTGTGATGCCTCGTGTAAGGAGGAGAAATGCGTACCATCACGTTCCCGACTTAGATTAAGGTCGGATTGTAGCCTATCGCGATTGAGGTTTATCGTATCACGACATTGCTGCTCGCGTTCGTCAAGATCCAATGACTGTTGCAGAATATGGAATCGGTGGGTTCAGGAGGGTAATACGGAACGCCGTGCTGGATCCCAACGGCCTCGTATCACTAGCAGTCGAGATGACAGGCATCTTATCCGCATGGCTGTAACGGATCATGCAGCCACGTCTCGATACCTGAGTCAGAACTGTCTGCACGAAGAGTTTGACGACGTTTGCAAGCCGGCCGAAGTGGCCGTGCGGTTAAAGGCGCTGCAGTTTGGAACCGCAAGACCGCTACGGTCGCAGGTTCGAATCCTGCCTCGGGCATGGATGTTTGTGATGTCCTTAGGTTAGTTAGGTGTAACTAGTTCTAAGTTCTAGGGGACTAATGACCTCAGCAGTTCAGTCCCATAGTGCTCAGAGCCATTTGAACCATTTTTGACGTTTACAGCAGCATGGACTATCAGCTCGGAGACCATGGCTGCGGTTACTCTTGACGCTGCATCACAGACAGGACAGACAGGAGCGCCTGTGATGATGTACTCAACGACGAACCTGGGTCCACGAATGGAAAAACGTCATTTTTTCGAATGAATCCAGGTTCTGTTTACAGCATCATGATGGTCGCATCCGTGTTTGGCGACATCTAGGTGAACGCACACTGGAAGCGTGTATACGTCATCGCCATACTGGCGTATCACCCGGCGTGATGGTATGGGGTGCCATTGGTTACATGTCTCGGTCACCTCTTGTTCGCACTGACGGCACTTTGAACAGTGGACGTTACATTTCAGATGTGTTACGACCCGTGGCTATAGATCTACCCTTCATTCGATCGCTGCAAAACTCATTTCATCATGATAATGCACGACCGCATGTTGCAGGTCCAGTACGGGCCTTTCTGGATACAGAAAATGTTCGACTGCTGCCCTGGCCAGCACATTCTCCAGATGTGAACTGTGGTATCGTGTTGAAGCCGCATGGGCAGCTGTACCTGTACACGCCATCCAAGCTCTGTTTGACTCAATGCCCAGGCGAATCATGGCCGTTATTACGGCCCGAGGTGGTTGTTCTGGGTGCTGATTTCTCAGGACCTATGCACCCAAACTGCGTGAAAATGTAATCACATGTTAGCTCTAGTATAATATATTTGTCCAATGAATACCCGTTTAGCATCTGCATTTCTTCTTGGTGTAGCAATTTTAATGGACAGTTGTGCATATTTTCGGTAAGCCACCACACGGTGGATGGCGGCGAGTAACTTCTGTCGCCACTGGACTCTTTCTTTCCTGTTACACTTGCAAATGGAGGGTAGGGCAATCAACCTTTTTTATGTCTCCGTACGAAGGCTAATATCTCATATAACCTCTTAGTGGTTCCTACGCGAAATGCACGTTGGCGGCAGCAGAATCGTTCCTCAGCATATGCTGTTTCTCAAAATTTTCTCAGCAGCGTTTCCTGGAAAGCATGTCTACTTCCTTCCAGAGATTCCTATTCGTGTCCGTAATACACGCGTGTTTATCGAACCTACCTATCTAGCACAACGACTCCGAAATACTTCTTCCTTTGATCCTATCTGGTGGAGATCCGAAACACTCGAAAATTACTTAAGAAGGGTCACACTAGTATGCTGTATGCGGTCTCCTTAAGGATGAGCTACACGTTCCTACATTTCATCGAATAAACCGAACTCTATTATTCATTTTTCTTACTAACGACTCCTGCAGGTTCCATCTCACATCGCTTTGCGACGTTACACCTTTATAGTTCATCAAAGTGTCAGTACCAGGCAGTTGGTCAGCCAGTACAGGATAAACCAAACGACCGTGTTGGACGTTCTCCATGACAATTGTCGCTTCTCTTACCACTAACAGCGTGTGCAGGGTTTACTAGCGACAGACTTTCCACATTGGGAGCAGTTTTGTCACTGGTTTCTTCACCAGGCTACCACGACTCCGGGAAATGTGTCATCCATACCATTCACGAATGAGGCCATCTTTCCGCGGAGCGGTATCTTCAACTTTCATTTCAGTCACCTGTGGGATATTATGCAGAACCGCCGTGGTATAATGACAGCGAAACATCAGCATTGGTGCAGCCAGAATGTGTGGGTCGGGATAATTGTCGACCGTCGCCTTCCATGTCGTATAACAGTCCGGAACGATCTGCGTTTCTTGCAGGTGACATTGCCTTCCCTGCTGGAAGAAGTGCCACTGATGATTCGAAGGGTTATGTGGATGCTACATGATGGTTCTCCAGCCCACTTCGCCGTCAACGCTCGGACGCATCTCAGTTGTTGTACCTGGTCGATGGATCGGACGAGGGGGTCCAGCTGCATGGCTTGTTCGTTCACCGGATCTCAACGCGTGCGATTTATGGCCTTGTTATGGGGCCATCACCGAAATATCGTGTATGCACAGCCCATTCCATAAATGTAGACACTAGAGCATCGTATTCATGCTGCCTTTGACACTGTTCGGGTGCTGCCTGGCCGATGTGAAGGTGTGAGACAGAACGTGCTATGGCGCGTACACGCATTCGTTGAATCACATGGAAACCAGTTTCAAGACATATTGTAACTGCGGCTGCATGGTACAGCACGTATTAGACAGCAGTATCTGTCACAAGGTATGACTGAATAACTGGTCCATTGCGTGGAAAACCACTCTTTTCCGGACGTAAGTTCATTAGACCGTTTTTGTTTCATATTCTCTCATCGCTAGGTTCCTACAGTTTGTATTCGGTGCAAAAAATATCACCGTGTATGGAGAACAAGAGTGTTACTGTCACACAGGACTGTGGCACCCCCTACGATACCTTAGTCTGTGATGAAGCCACGCTGCGAAGGACAACCTACAGGGTTCCATTAAATGAGAAGGCTTCGAGCCACTCACGCCTATCAGGGAACCTATGCTTGGACCTTCGTTAAGAGTTTGCAAAAATGTTTCAAATGGCTCTGAGCACTATGGGACTTAACAGCTATGGTCATCAGTCCCCTAGAACTTAGAACTACTTAAACATAACTAACCTAAGGACATCACACAACACCCAGTCATCACGAGGCAGAGGAAATCCCCGACCCCGCCGGGAATCGAACCCGGAAACCCGTCCGCGGGAAGCGAGAACGCTACCGCACGACCACGAGCTGCTGACAAGAGTTTGCAGTGTGGTGCTGTGCCAAACGCTTACCGGAAGTCTATGAATTAGCCTGTAGTCATTCATCTTTATCTACATCTACATCTATATCTACACCGACACTCTGCAAAAAAAAATTTAAGAGCCTGGCAGAGGGTTCATCGAACCACCTTCACAATTCTCTATTATTCCAACATCGTATAGCGCGCGGAAAGAACGAACACCTATATCTTTCCGTACGAGCTCTGATTTCCCTTATTTTATCGTGATGATCGTTTCTCCCTATATAGGTCGGTGCGAAAAAAAATTTTTTGCATTCGAAGGAGAATGGTGGTGACTGGAATTTCGTGAGAAGGTTCCGTCGCCACGAAAAACGCCTTTCTTTTAATGATGTCCAGCCCAAATCCTGTATCATTTCTGTCACACTCTCTCCCATATTTCACGATAACACAAAACATGCTGCCATTCTCTGAACTTTTTCGATGTACTCCGTCAGTCCCATCTGGTAAGGATCCCACACCGCGCAGCAGTATTCTAAAAGAGGACGGAGAAACGTAGTGAAGGCAGTCTCCTTAGTAGGTTACATTTTCCGAGTGTCCTGCCAATAAAACGCAGTGTTTGGTTAGCCTTTCCCACAACATTTTCTATGTGTTCCTTCCAGTTTAAGTTGTTCGTAATTGTAATACCTAGGTATTTAGTTGAATTTACGGCTTTTAGATTAGACTGATTTATCGTGTAACCAAAAGTTAAGGGATTCGTTTTAGCGCTCATGTGGATGACCTCACACTTTTCATTAGTTAGGGTCAACTTCCACTTTTCGCACCATTCAGATATCTTTTCTAAATCGTTTTGCAATTTGTTTTGATCTTCTGATGACTTTATAAGTCGATAAACGACAGCGTCATCTGCAAACAACTTAAGACGGCTGCTCAGATTGTCTCCAAAATCGTTTATATTGATAAGGAACAGCAAAGGACCTGTAACATTACCTTGTGGAACGCCAGAAATCACTTCTGTTTTACTAGATGACTTTCCGTCAGTTACTACGAACCGTGGCCTCTCTGACAGGAAATCACAAATCCAGTTACATAACTGAGACGATATTCCATAAGCACGCAATTTCACTACAAGCTGCTTGTGTGGTACAGTGTCAAAAGCCATCCGGAAATCCAGAAATACGGGATCGATCAGAAGTCTCTTGTCAATATCACTCAAAACTTTATGTGATTGAAGAGCTATTTGTGTTTCACAGGAACGATGTATTCTAAACCCATGTTGACAGCCTGTCAGGAGACAGTTTTCTTCGAGCTAATGCAATATATGTTCCAGGATTATTTGTTGCTAAGAGGTCAAGTGTGTTTTCACAACCGTTTACTATTCGCGTCGGCTTATGAACTAACTGCTCGAAATAATTTTCAGAGAATGCGTTTGGCACAATTTCGGACGATATTTTATGTGTATCCTCGGAATTAAACATGTACCTCAGGAATAATTCATGGTTCTCATGATGTCGTGCGAGAAAAAGGCTGCCTGAGTTTCACAAGTTCAGTTAAAAAAATAAGCAGGCTGAAAGTTTCGACGTACTGTCATTCGCTGTTGAGGGAGAACGACGGAGGGGTTGTACCATCTGTTGGTTCCTGTTAAGGCCACCAAGATGCTGGTCGCAGATCTCAGCAGCAGGATGCGCTAGCTGCACCCGATGTTTTTGTTCCTGTGAGCTGCGTACACTGCAGAAAGCAACAGTCACGAATTCAGCGGGTGTGACTGACACTGCGAAGTATCTTAAATGATAGGCTGAAGAGAAGCCAGCCTATATTTACGACAAGAGGAGATTTAGAGACAGCTCTTGACAATATTTGCTGGATTATACTCTTTTAAATTCTGAAGGTAGCCAGATACAATACTCGGAGGATAAGGTTATCTGCATTATGTAGAGAAATCAGACCCCAGTTATAATGCTCAGTTATAAGAGTCGAAAGATATGAAAGCGAGGCAGTAGTTGAGAAGGAAGTGAGCAGCCTATCCCAGATGTCTTCACACTGAGCAAGCATTAATGTAAACCAAGATTAAATTCGGCAAGGAAATTAACGTTCAGGAAGAAATAATAAAAATTTTGAGGTTTTCCAGTGGCACTCTAATTAGGTTTGAGTAGGAAAATGCCTTTAAACAGCAGTTTATTGGTATATTTGATGCCTTTAAAGATCGTTTAAGATGCTATTCGGGCAGCTACAATCGGTGACTGCCGAAGTAGAGAGGATATTAAATTTAGACTGGCAACAGCAAGAAAAGCATTTCTGAGAAACAAATTTACTAAAGTCGAACATAAATTTCAAAGTTAGGAAGTTTCTTTCAGAAGGTATTGATGTGTAGCCTCGTAAGGTAGTTAAACGTGGATGACAAACAGTTCAGAGATCAAGATAACAGAAGCTGTTGAAATGTTCTGCTGCAAAAGGTTGTTGAAGTTCAGACTGGTAGCTCGAATAACTAACGAGGGAGTACTAAACTGAACGGGATAAAAAATAAAGTTATGGCGCAATTTGATTTTAAAAAAAGGTCGGTTCATGGGATGCACGAAATTAGCTACGAATACCTTCGTAGAAATGTGTGCCGCGTTCTGGTCATGGCAGTCCCTATTATTTTGTTAACTTATAATGAATGCAGCTGAATGCGTGATTATGATGCACTGTCTTTCCTTTAACGGTTTCTTAGTCACTGGTGTCCTCAATACATATACATTATACTAGAAAAGTATCGTCATTTCATAACATATTTGAAATATCCAGCATCTTGGTTGTAACGGCGATTAGCTCTACATCTTGTGATATCGACACCACTATTTCAGGTATACGTCCAACTATCAAGAAATTGGCATGTTTCCAGAGCCACACTGCGTTCAAGAGAAGTATTTTTTATTGTCATTGGCCTCAGAAATAGCTTTTTTACCAGCGTACCCTGGCTGTCTTCTTCCTGCACAACAAGTCGCCAAAATCTGTTACAATGTCAAGACTCCTCAAGTATTAATTTATTCTTCACTATTCCTTTCATCCACGCTGCTAACTCTATCCTGTTATTTACTACTCTTCTCTATTTGGCGCTATGACCAGTTTCGACGCGTTTTCATTTGAAAATATGACTTTGTTATCATAAATAGAGTTTTTTGTTCGACGATTTGTTGCAGTCTTCAGTGCGAAGACCGGTTTGATGTAGCTCTCCATGCTAGTCCTGTGAATGCATGGGTACTCATCTCCGAATAGTTGCTGGAACTTACATCTATTTGAACCTGTTTACTGTACTGAAGATTTGGTGCACTCCTACTAGGTTCTCAGTTACCAAGTTGATGATTCTTATCAGCCTTAGAATAACTTCTGCCAATTGATCACTTGTTTTTGTCAAATTGTGGCATAAATTTCCCCAATTAAATTCAGTAGCTCTTCAATGATATCGGAAATACCAATCTAATCTTTTCGATTCTTGTATGGCTGCACATTTCTAAACCTTCCATTATCTTCTTCTATTATCGATTATATTTTATAGTTGTAGACATGTGGTATTCATTATGCAAACTTCGGAAAATCTGTCTGTTGATCATCTCAAAGGTGAAATTAGTAGAAGAATAATGAAAATAAGTATGCTTAGCAGCTCGTGGTCTTACTTACTTCAGAATGTCTTTAAGCAAGGTGTCTAACCTCTAGGTATCTTGTATCATCGGTAAGTTACTGATCCACTTTTATGAAAATATGAATGAACGATACAATTTTATTGCACTCCAGGTAGTCAGCGACATATCTACCATTTAGTAATGGATTTAACAGCCAACAACCCAAAACACTTTATGTTAATGTAGTCTCCTAGAAAAACTTGTTTGCAAAGAAAGGTAGGAATTGTTTTTTTAAATTCATGTTGTTATTGTCCATTGGCCACGGAGAATTACTCAGAACGGACAAGGGTGGTGGAATCATCGCAGCATTTAATTGAAACGATATACTTGGATTATGGAAGGCATAAATCGGTCCATCGACGACTGTATGAGAGCTGCTTTCAAGTCCTATCCGTCCATTCTGAATATCTTTTATTGTTTTCCTAAACCACTTCGGGCAAATGTTTATCTGAGTCTTTCAGAGTAACTATCGTTCCTGCTCGTCTCTGCCCCTGCCGCACTGATGTACTGCTTCGTCTTTGAACTCCGCGTCGGCTGCCGGCCGGTGTGGCCGAGCGGTTCTAGGCGCTTCAGTCTGGAACCGCGCGACCGCTACGGTCGCAGGTTCGAATCCTGCCTCGGGCCTGGATGTGTGTGATGTACTTATGTTAGTTAGGTTTAGGTAGTTCTAAGCTCTGGGGGACTGATGACCTCAGATCTTACGTCCCATAGTGCTCAGAGCTATTTGAACCTTGAACCATCCGCGTCGGCTATATCTTTCCTTTGTTATCCCAAATTTGCCTTAATTCCGAGGAAGGGTCTATACGGTTAAAACTCCTCTTTTCTCCAGCTGTAATGACACGTGCTCTGAGTAATTTACATCTTGTTGGGACGAGTGGTGAAAGAGATTTACTTTGGATATTGATGGAACTCGCCGCGTCTCTTTAAACAAGCTAAGCGTTGCCACAGAGTACTTCAAACATTGCAAATATTTCCTCTTTTTCAGATAAATTCTGCTGAACCACTTTGCGTAATGTAGCCGTATAAAAGGTAGCACGCCATGTATGTTTACAATTCATACGCAGGATGACATTACCGCAGTTATTAATACCGAAATCTAGGTCAAAGTCTAATACACCTTCATTTGATACTGGTTGGCTGGTTCTTCAACCTCTTCAGATTTACAGTGTTGCTGTTTCGCAGTCATGTATAAGATTTTGCCAATATTTAAGTTACTGTCATCTGGAATGGTGTAAATGGTAAATGGCGCAGGCGCACATAGAATGAATTCCTCCAGCAAAAATCTACACTGAGAGTCCAAATGTAGCGTCGGCGTCTATGGTGGAATTGACGTAGATGCTGTGTCTACGCTGGTCGCCAGATCGTTTTGTTTGCTGAGAGTCTTCTTAAATAAACCCATTACTGCTTACCAAGTCTTACTAATATCATAGTCGCAATCTCAGTTGATAAGATCGTCCGTGGTTGGGATTTCTATGATCTATCTAGCGACGATGTTCCAGTATTTGCAAGTCTGCACCAAGATACTGGTACTATGACTCCATCCTGTGTGATTCTCGGACAAACAGTGCTGTGCGACCGCTGACATGTTCGGATACGTCAGTCGAGTGTGCCGCTGGCAACGATCTTCGACGGTGGGCAGTGTCTGTCCGTTATATGTCTTTCCATATTGGCGCGTAATCTCTTATACGTCGATCTTCTGCAAACCGGATCATCTTTTGGGATTCCCAATAATGCTCGTGTTTTATTGGGCGGGCAAAAGACTTCACTCGCGTCCGATTTTTCCCGACAGTGCGCCAGTGTATTGTATACAGCCAGTGGCTGCCTCTTCCTCCGTGACTTTTTCCGTCTACAAATGATGTACTGTTATGGTGGGACGAAGAGAGCACCTAATGTGCCACTATGCGCTCACGTTTTTTTCCCGGAATACAATTCTGAAGTGTTGCAGCTTCTGGAGCAGACTCTCTGTACCAGTGGTTTCCGTATCCCATTCGTCCCCGAAGGGTGGTGGCAGCTGTCTGCCTGTAATTAAAGCTCATTGTGTGTTGTCTTCCAATATGCATCGTGGCCCAGGGCGCCATCAGCTCTTCCCTTGACCATGACGTCCAGGAATGGTAACCTTTCTTCAGCTCCGCTCTCCAAAGTGAATATGATATTGGGATATATGGGGTTCAAATACACTACTGACCATTGAAATTGCTACACCGAGAAGCAATGCAAATGATAAACGGGTATTCATTAAACAAATATATTATACTATAACTGACATGTGATTACATTTTCACGCAATTTGGTTGCATAGTTCCTGAGAAATCAGTACTCAGAACAATCAACTCAGGCCATAATAACGGCCTTAATACTCCATTAAGACAAACAGAGCTTGGATGGCGTGTAAAGGTACAGCTGCCCATGCAGCTCCAACACGATGCCACTGTTCATCAAGAATAGTAACTGGCGTATTGTGACAAGCCAGTTGCTCGGCCACCAGTGACCACACATTTTCAATTGGTGAGAGATCTGGAGAATGTGCTGGTCAGGGCAGCAGTCGAACATTTTCTGTACCCAGAAAGGCCCGTACAGGACCTGCAACATGCCGTCGTCGTTATCCTGCTGAAATGTAGGGTTTCGCAGGGACCGAATGAACGGTAGAGTCACGGGTCGTAACACATCTGAAATGCAACGTCCACTGTTCAAAGTGCGTCAATGCGAATAGCAGTGACCGAGACGCGTAACCAATGGCATCCCATACCATCAAGCCGGGTGATACGCCAGTATGGCGATGAGGAATACACGGTTCCAATGTGCGTTCGCCGCGATGTCGCCAAACACGGATGCGACCATCCTCATGCTGTAAACAGAACCTGGATTCATCAGAAAAAATGACGTTTTGCCATTCGTGCACCCAGGTTCGTCGTTGAGTACACCATCGCAGTCGCTCCTGTCTGTTATGTAGCGTCATGTGTAACTGCAGCCATGGTCTCCGAGCTGATAGTCCATGCTGCTGCAATCGTCGCCGAACTGTTCGTGCAGATGGTTGTTGTCTTGCAAACGTCCCCATCTGTTGACCCAGGGATTGAGACATGGCTGCACGATCCGTTACAGCCATGCGGATAAGATGCCTGTCATCTCGACTGCTAGTGATTCGAGGCCGTTGGTAAACAGCACGGTGTTCCGTATTACCCTCCCGAACCCACCGATTCCATATTTCGCTAACAGTCATTGGATCTTGACCAACGCGAGCAGCAATGTCGCGATACGTTAAACCGCAATCGCGATAGGCTACAATACGACCTTTATCAAAGTCGGAAAAGTGATGGTACTCATTTCTCCTCCTTACACGAGGCATAACAACAACGTTTCACCAGACAACGCCGGTCAACTGCTGTTTATGTATGGGATATCGGTTGGAAACTTTCCTTATGTCAGCACGTTGTAGGTGTCGCCACCGGCGCCAACCTTGTGTGAATGCTCTGAAAAGCTAATCATTATCATACCACAGCATCGTCTTGCTGTCGGTTAAATTTCGAGTCTGTAGCACGTCATCTTCGTGGTGTGGCAATTTTAATGGCCCGTAGTGTATGTAAGGAACTCAAGGAGTTTGTCCCTTCCACGGGGCCAAATGATGAAAGTGTCATCCACCTAACGGAAAGGACATGTGGGTTTCCATTTGGATGACAGGTCTTCCTCCTCGAAGGAGTACGTATACAAATTCGCGACCACAAACGAGAGTAGGCTGCCAATTGCGACTCCGTCTGTTATTCATAGTACTCCCCAATAAACAGAAAATATTTGTAGGTCAGGACACGCCGCGTGACAAGGTCGGTGGTCCCTTCGTCAAATTTCTGCCCATTAAGCTCTAGCGACTCTCGCAAAGGCAACCTGGCGAATAGAGAACCGACGTTAAAACTGTCCAGGAAATCTGAGTCTCTCACCCTGAAGTTTTCGATGTGTCTCACAAAATCCACAGGATTGCGCTTGTGATGAGGGCATTTACCTACATGAGGGCTTATTATTTCCGTCAGCTATTTTGCCAACAAATATATATGTTCTCTAATGTTACTGACAAAGGGGTGCAACGGCACCCCATCTTTGTGGACTTGAGGGAGTTGATAAAGTCTTGTCAGTACTGCTCCTTGAAGTAAAAGTTCATGGCGACCCCCTTTGGTAAATTCGCGTCGTTGAGAAGAACTTAGTCTTGTTCTTCTTGCGGAGGGAACAGCTCGCGGGGGAAGGGTATTTAAGTAGGCCTCGCGCCCTAAGGAGCTCAGTTCGTCAGCGCACTTGACGATGGCGACGTGTCTAATAGATGACATATTGTGCTTGTTGGACACTGTGAACCGGCAGCAGATACACGGATTTAAGTGTTTTCTCGTAGTGCGCCGAGGAGTAGGACTGCACATTATTTGCAGTTAAGGAGTCTGGAACGAAACAATCAGTATCGAAAATGTGCCACATTTAAACCGATGATCGGAAACGAGAAGCTCTTGAAGCCAAAATATCGTCACAAACATTTTCAGAGAAGAGATTTGGCTCGATCGAAGAGCAATGGAGATAAAATGGTTGTACAAGGTGACCCAAATGTTGTGGCTGTAAATTTTGATCTACAAGCCGTGTTGAACACTCAAAGTGGACTGGTCAAATAGTCCACCTGACAAACTGGCAGTGCATGATGAAACCGTATACAATCCAAGAAAGCAATATGGTAACTGTTGAATGTGGAATTAGACAGACGGTACAATAACATCTACTGAAATCACCACATTTTTATTTTTTTATTTTTTATTTACGCCCGAAGTTCCACAGGACCAAATTGAGGAGCAAATCTCCAAGGTCATGGAACGCATCAGTACATGAAATTACAATATAAAAGTAATAACAGATAAAAATAAATGTTTATGATCCTGAAAGAAGTCAGTCGATAAGTTTAAGTTGAAACGGTAGAATAGTTTCCGCTCTATAAGCAACAGGTTTCGCTGCTCGCTCGCACGGGTAAATACAAACAGAGGCGGCGCCACCACCAATTTTATTGCGCTACGCGGCCGGCCACGGGTGAACAGAACCCATGTGGACGGGTAGAAAGAAATGTGTCAGGCTTCATAATACGTATTTATATGTGTCGTGTATTATGCATTTCTTGTACGTGAATGTGAATCTGCACATGAACTTTCCTAATCCTCCTCACTCCTTTCCGTAAAGCGTGGCCGAATCTTAGTTGGGAAGTAGTTCTGTAGTATAGTAGTGCCAACCTCACTCCTGGGAAGGGGATCAGAGAGACAGCACAGGCAGGTAAAAGTCAAAGACGTTCCAGTGTTATAAAATTTGGGGTGGAGAGGTTGGTCACGGCAAAGTGGCTCGACCATCCCCTCCACCGGAGCCCAGCAACACTTCTGGGTGCCCGCCATATTCTGGGAGTGTTATAGAAGATGAGTAAGTGAGCAGACGTGCCCTCAGTGCTTCTGTCTCAATGTTCATGCATGGAAGAGAGGTATTTGAATATTTGTACTAATTCTTTTATTTCCAGCTTCGGATTGTGTAAGGAAATGAATGTTCTCGTTTAATTTCGGAAATTTGACCCCCTGTGTTAATGTATCTGGTCCCCAGTTTGCCCGTTATCCTCCTCACATAGTGGATGTCCCATGTAAAATATTGGGAGACTTTGGTGGTATACATTTGGCCAACGCAATTCCGTCTTGCCCGTAGAAACGTGCGTGCAGATTAGTATATAATATACCCAAGCTATAAGTTGTAAAATTGCAATATCTGTAAACTGAATTGCTGCAATCGCTGTAAAGTCGAGTGATAATGTTTAAAATAAATAGGTAATCAATTGTAATCAATCTTTAACATACTTTAAAAATCACAAAGAAGTCAATTCAAAGGAATTCATTTAAAATAAAAGAATGCAGCGTGTGAGCCCTCCAGCCCCTTGCATAGTATCGTACAGAAAGGGCACGCTCTCTAGGTAGCGCTTTCAAGGGCTTGAAGACATCAACTTTCATTGGCGCCCCAGGCAAGGAGGTTAGACCTTTCAACGTAAACGCAATCAACAATACAATAAGAATCAGCTTAATTTTCCAAGGAACTCCTCGACAGAATAGAAGGAGTGACCCATGAGGAAACTCTTTAGTTTCCATTTGAAAGCGCGTGGATTACTGCTAAGATTTTTGAATTCAAGTGGTAGCTTATTGAAAATGGATGCAGCAGTATACTGCACACCTTTTGGCATTTGGTTAAGGAAGTTCGTTCCAAATGCAGGTTTGTTTTCTGGCGAGTATTAACTGAGTGAAAGCTGCTTATTCTTGGGGATATGCCAATATTGTTAACAAGAAATGACAGTAAGGAATATACATATTGAGAGTCTACGATTACATCGTGGCGCTACCAGATACTCGACAATTGAGAATAATGTCGAATTGGTGTCGGGGTCAGCACAAGAATTTTACATTTGTGTGTTGCAGTCAATGGACTACGCAGATTTTCAAACACGACGCACAGAAATGGAGTTTACCCTGCTCAGTCCAAGGTAGAGAAGAAAAGTGTGGGCCGATGTGCCACCATGAAGGATGCGCACAACTCATTCGTATTTTCTGGTGGAAGCCCCTTACTTTTGTCATCTTCACTAAGCTATACGACGATTTTGTAACTTTCGAAAACTACCAGTAGACAACCCCAAAATTACAATCCAAAATGATTGCCTATGCCACTACGAAAGAAACAAACCTCATTCGATATTTTGTAAGACATGTCTTGGAGGGGCCTTTGGTAATGTAACGTTGAGAAGAAAGGGACTACCTTCGGTGAATATGTCTATTCCCAAGGCATACGCGATAAACTTCCCACAGTAAGGATCTGGGGATAATGTGTGAGAAACAGAAGATTAACTAGGGGATGGTATGAGTATTACCGCAGTTTGTTGAGCGATGAAACTATGCGGGACTCACTGCCTGATCCACACCCTGATGCGGACTCTGGTGCCAATTAAAGGTTTCTGTCGGTTGGATTGTTTGTTTGCAGAGTTATTGTTCATTCAGTGTTTATTCTGTAGTTTTTCTTGTTTATTTTGAAGCACTAAAACTAGATTTGATATCCGATATGTCTTATTTACTTTAAATACGTTTTAGAAATTCAGCATGTTTTGGTGATTCTGGAATAACGAATAGTTAATTAACCGCAGTCCTCTTTCCCTTCCCACCTCTCCCTCCCCCCCTCCCCCCCCCCCCCCCCCCCGCCGCCCACACCTCACAAGGGGAGAGAGTTGTAATTATGAATCTCGTATCGCAACATTTATCAGTTTGGAACAATAAATCAGACATAAGCCGATTTCTTAAAATATCATAGCTGATTTTTTATGAAAAATTCACATACATGGTCTGCCACAGAAATGTAGCGAGGAAGGAGCAAGATTATAAAGTTATCATTTCTTATATAAGTGATTATGTAAAGTTAAGAACGTATAGTAAGTCAAAGGCAAATTTTCAGGTATCTAAAATGGCTGACAGGTATGCGCTCAGTGTTTCCTGTTAGTACATAACTTTGATGCCAAAATAGTAACAACATTTCATTAGCACTCGCTAGGTTCGCAGAAGAGCTTCTGTGAAGTTTGGAAGGTAGGAGATGAGATACTGGCAGAAGTAAAGCTGTGAGGACGGGGCGTGAGTCGTGTTTGGGTAGCTCAAGGGGATGCCGGCACTGTAGCTCAGCGTGTTTGTTCAGAGGGCGAGCTGCCCTCTGTAATACAAAAACTGAGTTAATGGATCAACAACGAACTGAAAGGAGCGCCTTTCGACGTCCGCCCAGAGCAGATACAACGAACGAAAACGAACAAAATGAGATTTAACAAGAAAAAGGTGGTAGAGCACTTGCCCGCGAAAGGCAAAGGTCCCGAGTTCGAGTCTCGGTTCAGCACACTGTTTTAATCTGTCAGGAAGGTTCATATCAGCGCACACTCCACTGCAGAGTGAAATTCTCATACTGGAAACATTCTATTTCGTAGCAACAAAAATAATCGTGAAAAATTCCAAATTATTATCACTCGAAGTGAAGTAACAGAAGAAAACTTTAACAATCACAATATTTCCCATCGCGCTCAGTACTTCTAAATGTGTTATTTACTCGTATCGGAAACAATTGTTGCTAGAAATAAGCGAAAATTTTGTGAGAGGTATAAAGTTTATGCCCTGAGTTTCCGGGTGGGACAAGTCCTCCTGTTGCACCACTAGCGGACGCCGTTGATCACCTTACCTAAAAACTAGTGTAATGGACGTTCGATGTTTTAATATACAGGCATCGATTTGTAATTGATGTAGTGGATGACGATGGAAGCTCAACGAGGCTATTTGTGGACGACGCTGCTGTATGTAGGAAGGTGGCAACGACAGAGGACTGAAGTAAAATGCACGAACACCTGCAGAGGGTGGACGATTGGTATGGGAACTGGCTATTGACTTTGAACGTAATTTAAATTAACGTATTACTAACAAAAAGGCGACGAGATCAGTTACAGCTCGATTACACTATCGACAATGAATCACTGGAAGCAGTGACAAACGTGAAGTACCCAGGTATAGCCACGCAAATAGGCCAAAATAGAAAGACTACATAGGACTGGTTGTGACAAAAGTACCAGACTAAGAATCATTGGAATAATATTGATGAAATGCAATTCATGCATGGTGGACGTTGCTCGCGAAACACTCTTTCGGTTGATTGCTCGTCAATCTCGGACCATGTTGAATTAATAGTGTAGACGGGCAAGGTCCAGTGAAATGTGACACGTTTGCTCAACGAACCCCAGTGGCAGTCATTAGAAGAGAGGAATTGTGCATCACTGAAAGTTGCCTGTTTGTTCTCTGTTCTTTATTTTGACAGACGGAAGCCTCTTGGAAGTACAAAATTGCTTATTAAGAGATACATTGAGTTTAAAATGTGTAGCCAAAATCCGTCGCTCCCGCTGTAATTTTTTCATTCTTGTCTGAGCCTTCTCCTTCTTTGTCTTGTCTACCTCCACGCCATCCAGAGAACAGTAAATCTGTTAAAAAAAGCTCCGCTTGTTCTGTGTTCTCATGGTCTGTTCCCTTCTCTGTCGTGTCTAAAATGACGTTGACTGGGGAACGGGTCCTCTGTATAAGCAGAAGGGGGAAAATACGTTGTGCTTTAAACTCCCAGCCAAATATCTCGCTTTTGGCGTGTTATGACCCGTTCCCTTCTGTTTCTCTATGTGTGGTGTCACCGCCAGACACCACACTTGCTAGGTGGTAGCCTTTAAATCGGCCGCGGTCCGTTAGTATACGTCGGACCCGCGTTTCGCCACTATCAGTGATTGCAGACCGAGCGCCGCCACACGGCAGGTCTAGAGAGACTTCCTAGCATTCGCCCCAGTTGTACAGCCGACTTTGCTAGCGATGGTTCACTGACAAATTACGCTCTCAATTGCCGAGACGATATTTAGCATAGCCTTCAGCTACGTCATTTGCTACGACCTAGCAAGGCGCCTTTATCATTTGCTATTAATCTTGTGATGCATGTACCGTCAGACTGATGTTCACCAATTATGAATTAAAGTTAAGTATTCCAGTAGTTACTTACGTTCTTTGCTACTATAAATTCCCTTACCTGTTCCAGACCTCACGCCAGCCTGCGTGAGCTTAAACGCGTGCCATTCGGCTACCCGTCATTGTGGATTGGCTGTCTTGCCAGTCCACAACACTATGTTACGTTCATTTTCAAACATACACACTGTCAATAAACGACAGTCACTCGTGGAACACCGGATAAACGAAATTAAAAATAGTAACCGTGATATAAATTAAATGAAAGTCATAGCTTGGTCCGTCTTCTCTCCAAAAGTGTTAGTGCAGTCGTGCCACGGTGAAAATCCAGCGCGGCAGACTCGTTAACGTTGCAGCAAACATGACACGCAACAGACATAACTACTTATGTTTATCGTAAACAAATCCGCCACAGATGTAAAATACTTTTACTGGCAGAAGTCTTACACGACAGATGTTGCTATACACTACCACAGTTTCGGGGTCTTATCCCCATCATCAGGTGTATCTGAAATCTAAATTAAAACAATGGTTGTAACCACATCTCTTAAATACACTCCTGGAAATGGAAAAAAGAACACATTGACACCGGTGTGTCAGACCCACCATACTTGCTCCGGACACTGCGAGAGGGCTGTACAAGCAATGATCACACGCACGCCACAGCGGACACACCAGGAAGCGCGGTGTTGGCCGTCGAATGGCGCTAGCTGCGCAGCATTTGTGCACCGCCGCCGTCAGTGTCAGCCAGTTTGCCGTGGCATACGGAGCTCCATCGCAGTCTTTAACACTGGTAGCATGCCGCGACAGCGTGGACGTGAACCGTATGTGCAGTTGACGGACTTTGAGCGAGGGCGTATAGTGGGCATGCGGGAGGCCGGGTGGACGTACCGCCGAATTGCTCAACACGTGGGGCGTGAGGTCTCCACAGTACATCGATGTTGTCGCCAGTGGTCGGCGGAAGGTGCACGTGCCCGTCGACCTGGGACCGGACCGCAGCGACGCACGGATGCACGCCAAGACCGTAGGATCCTACGCAGTGCCGTAGGGGACCGCACCGCCACTTCCCAGCAAATTAGGGACGCTGTTGCTCCTGGGGTATCGGCGAGGACCATTCGCAACCGTCTCCATGAAGCTGGGCTACGGTCCCGCACACCGTTAGGCCGTCTTCCGCTCACGCCCCAACATCATGCGACAGGCGTGAATGGAGGGACGAATGGAGACGTGTCGTCTTCAGCGATGAGAGTCGCTTCTGCCTTGGTGCCAATGATGGTCGTATGCGTGTTTGGCGCCGTGCAGGTGCGCGCCACAATCAGGACTGCATACGACCGAGGCACACAGGGCCAACACCCGGCATCATGGTGTGGGGAGCGATCTCCTACACTGGCTGTACACCACTGGTGATCGTCGAGAGGACACTGAATAGTGCACGGTACATCCAAACCGTCATCGAACCCATCGTTCTACCATTCCTAGACCGGCAAGGGAACTTGCTGTTCCAACTGGACAATGCACGTCCGCATGTGTCCTGTGCCACCCAACGTGCTCTAGAAGGTGTAAGTCAACTACCCTGGCCAGCAAGATCTCCGGATCTGTCCCCCATTGAGCATGTTTGGGACTGGATGAAGCGTCGTCTCACGCGGTCTGCACGTCCAGCACGAACGCTGGTCCAACTGAGGCGCCAGGTGGAAATGGCATGGCAAGCCGTTCCACAGGACTACATCCAGCATCTGTACGATCGTCTCCATGGGAGAATAGCAGCCTGCATTGCTGCGAAAGGTGGATATACACTGTACTAGTGCCGACATTGTGCATGCTCTGTTGCCTGTGTCTATGTGCCTGTGGTTCTGTCAGTGTGATCATGTGATGTATCTGACCCCAGGAATGTGTCAATAAAGTTTCCCCTTCCTGGGACAATGAATTCACGGTGTTCTTATTTCAATTTCCAGGAGTGTAAATGAAAAGAATATAATTTAAATCAGAAAAATCTCATAAAGTGATTAAAATAGTCTACCTGACACTAGCAGGACGTCTTGTGGAGGCCCAACAGCTAGTAGGCAAGCATTTTAATATGTGTCTGCAAAGAACCCGAAGTTTCAAGCGCGGCCAGGAAAGACGCCTCTTAACCCAAAATTGCCACCGGAATAGCACGCAGTCTACAAAAATAAATCACCACAGGACATTAACTGGAAGTCGCGCTCCAGACCAAAGTTAACTAAGTAACGACCCTGCGCTGCAGAAAGCGCATATCAGTTTTAAACCTGATAAGGTGAACAAAGAGAGACCGGCGGTAACATTCGAAACCAACACTTACCGAACGGTGATACGGCGCGCTTGCGTGACCCGCGTGGGTACGGCAAGAGGACTGAGCATTAACGCAGGTGTCTGCATTCGTGGTCAATACCGTGAAAGCGGCGCCCAATACGGAATGGAGACGCATTAAAGCACAAGTACGTGCAAATACCAAAAAAGAATACAAAAGAAGTACAGTTAATAATCGAAACGAACAGCAGTCCACTACGAGAGATGTTCGCGTTAACAAGTAAGTGGGAAAACGCAGACTGACCAATAACAGAAGATGTGCAACAAAGCAAAATAAACGTGATAAGGAATGCATAAATAATAGCGTAAGCCAAAGGCCGAAGTATATAAAAAAAGCCAAAATCTCCATCGAATTGCAGAAAAGTCCAAATGAAATGAAAAGATAAAAATTTAAAACATTTTTCAAAAAAATTAACTATTTAAAAATATATTTGAAAAAGTTTTTAAACAACAGTAAAAAATTAGAAACTAATTTTTTTACAATGACCAAGCAACTGCTGTTATTGCGGTGAAACAGGTTACAGGATGCAGATCGAGCTGCCGCGGCAGTGTTATGAAATGGGAGCAGAGAATAATGTGAGCTACAGCCGAAACCGACTACTGAAAGCGTTGTAAAAGGTCACTCGACATATTTTTTGTTTTGAGGTCAATTTGCTCGATAAGAGAATTATTAGGAATGTTCAATTCACATTTAAAAGTCTCTATCTCTTTCAGAATGTTTAAAGTTAAGTCCTTTTCATAGATATTGCTCATTTGGGCTTGTTAAAATTACAATGCTCCTTAAACGTAGTATGAAAACTGTGGTGTCACCGCCAGACACCACACTTGCCAGGTTGTAGCCTTCAAATCGGCCGCGGTCCGTTAGTATACGTCGGACCCGTGTGTCGCCACTATCAGTGATTGCAGACCGAGCGCCGCCACACGGCAGGTCTAGTCTAGAGAGACTCCCTAGCACTCGTCCCAATTGTACAGCCGACTTTGCTAGCGATGGTTCACTGTCTACATACGCTCTCATTTGCAGAGACGACAGTTTAGCATAGCCCTCAGGTACGTGATTTGCTACGACCTAGCAAGGCGTCATATTCAGTTCCTATAATTACTTCGAGAATGTATTCTGAACAGATAATATTGTGAATCATGTACCGTCAAGAGCGACGTTCATCAGTAATGGATTAAAGTTAAGTATCAAACTAATTACGTCCGCTTTCTGAATTCTCATTCCTTGTCATGTTGTAGACTTCACGTCAGTACAGTTCTTCCCTTCTCACGCCAGCCTGCGTGAGCTAAAAAGCGTGCATTTCGGCCTCCACACGGTGTTGGCTCTTCAGCTAACACAGAACAAAATTCGTCCAAAGTAGCAGCAGTTACACTGCGGCCTCTTCAGTCAATAAAAGCATTTTACAACTGTGGCGGATCTATTTACCATGATGATATTGCAGGACAGTTGTGGATATCCCACAAACAAAAATTTATCATAATTACTTACGTTAAATGAAACGAACTGACGAATAGGTTTCAAAATTACGAGAGTACGTTCAGTGATGATTCGATCAACATATTACTTCCTCCCACACACGTCTCGTGAAATGAAAATCAAAGGTGTAACATCTCATATGGGGACAATGTTCTGCCCATGCACCATTCGCGAATGGAACGGGAAAGTGGTTAATTATAGTGAAAATACTCTCCGCCATAAACCGGAAGTATATATGTAGATATAAGGGACATAGCATTAATCTGTTCTATAAACGCTCTGAGGAATGAGCTTTATACATCTTTAATAAACCCCAAAAACTCTTTCAGGACAGTACAAGAGAATCGGGATGGAAACGAAAATACGATGAAGATGCAGAAGAATTACAGTGTGCGGAATACAGTTCTTCGTAAGCGTGGTAAGGGAGCAGACGTTACGCTCACGTAGAGGAGCACGCTATGGCGTAGGAACAGAAGTGCCGCGGAGGGGAGTCCCCGGACTACGTCACACACCACCCAGGGCTGTGCCCTTCACGCCCAGTGAACGGGCAACTTAGTTCCTACAAGAGGCTGTTAGTAATTCTCCGCCTAAACTTCGCCACTGAAGAAACGACGTGAACCATTAATCACCGCGCCGGGACCTTCCCACGGCCAAGCGGCGGCGAAGGGCATTCAGTACTCGCTGGTCCAACGAGTCCATTCCTCACACTCGGGCGAGAAGACACCGATGAGTCAACTTTGACCATCATGAAATATGTAAAAAACGATTCGTTCAAATTTAGTCAGTTGCTTTCAAGTATTGTTTGATCATAGGACGACTTCTTTAGGATCACACAGAGAGAATAATGCTCATTAAATTCTGTGTGGGAAAGAATTTACCGTCATCGAGATCAATGCAACATAACAGAAAGCAATCAGAAATTGAATACACAAAATCCGCTAACGAGACTCCAATCATATTTGGCACTTCTGTACATGCCAGGTGATCAAAAAGTCATTATAAATTTTAAAACTTAATAAACGACGGAATAATGGAGATAGGTAAAAATTGACACACAATCTTGGAATGACATGGGGTTTTTTTTATAACAGGATGGCGCTCCACCCCATATTGCTAGAAGCGTGAAAGATCTCTTGCGCGCGTCGTTTGGTGATGATCGTGTGCTCAGCCGCCACTTTCGTCATGCTTGGCCTCCCAGGTCCCCAGACCTCAATCCGTGCAATTATTGGCTTTGGGGTTACCTGAAGTCGCAAGTGTATCGTGATCGACCGACATCTCTAGGGATGCTGAAAGACAACATCCGACGCCAATCCCTCACCATAACTCCGGACATGCTTTACAGTGCTGTTCACAACATTATTCCTCGACTACAGCTATTGTTGAGGAATGATGGTGGACATATTGAGCATTTCCTGTAAAGAACATCATCTTTGCTTTGTCTTACTTTGTTATGTTAATTATTGCTATTCTCATCAGATGAAGCGCCATCTGTCGGACATTTTTGGAACTTTTGTATTTTTTTGCTTCTAATAAAACCCCATGTCATTCCAAGCATGTGTGTCAATTTCTACCTCTCTATCTACATAATTCTGTGATTTATTCAGTTTTGAAATTTATACTGACTTTTTGATCACCCGGTATATCTTCTATCTGTGTCTATGCTAATAATAAAACTGTACAACTGTCGCCGCTGTCACTCTGTTTGTTTGAACACGCTAAACTACAAAACCACTAGACGAAGTTTCGTGGGGTTTTTACAGGTAACGTGAGTGTACTCGTAGCTTGGGGCTACATGTAAGCTAAACAGGGCGATTCAGCTGCCCTTATGACTGGGTTTTATGCTGCCCGAAACACCTTCAGAGACTACTCTGCAGATTTTCCTATTCTCTTTCTCACTCCACTAAAACTATTAGTCCTACAGGAAAAAATATGCTGGACTTGGGGTAGGATAATTAATGTAGTTGAATTATGTACTGGGGTATATTTTCGCTGGAGGCCACTATTTTCGAGCTATTGAATAAAAACGCATTTGAAGGTGACTTTTTTCAACCTCTTATTAATAATTCGAAAACCAGGACCCGTAGCAAAAAACGAACACCAGCTAAAAATATACGTAAATTAAAGAGACCTACAGAAAGGCATTGTTCATTCTTTCTGTAGCGCTAAAACTTTACACGCAGTGAACGAGAGAATTTGGAAATCTTGAACATGGTACTTCGGTGCATTGCGGATTGCATAAAACCAAAAGGTAGAGACAGTTGAATCACTCTCCATTTCATCAAACCCGGAAAACGAAGAAAATATCATTGTTTAAAGTTTCATCTAAAACCCTCTGCTCAGCTTAGTAGTTCTAATTTTTAATCATCGTGGTAACAGCGCACCAGAAAATCAATAAGTGGCACTGTCAGTATTTTTAACACATTGGAAGATGTATTTTCGGAAGTTCAACTTAGTGACGGAATTAAGCATTGCATCTTATCTTTACGAATAAAACTAACAATCATTTTACCTGGCTAGGTTATTTGATTTACTGATTTCACTTCCCGCATTAGAAACATAGCAACATTGCTTTGTGTCTTACGATAGGTTTTAATTGTGTTTGACCACTTTCCTAGGAAACGTTTTTCACTTCAGTGACAGAGGTACTTTTGGAAGTTTACATTAGTGACTGAATTGCACTGCAGGCTTATCTTTACTAATAAAAAGTAGCAGTGAATTTACTTGGGTCGGATATTTGGACCTACTCCGTTCTCTATGTGTATTAAAAAATCAGCGACAATGTTTTGCTTCTTTTGATATGTTTTATTTATAGTCTTTGCTAGGAAAATCATTGTGCGTTGCGATATAGGTACTAAACTTTGACTTTGTTTCGTTTAAAAACAAAAATATCTTGCAAACCATCGACTTTTCTGAATACACCAGAACGGCTAAACGACTGACAATCCTGCGGTCTCAAGAATTCATTGAAGATTGTGAGGCAAGACTTGTTGCGGCTCATGAATATCAGGCCTTAACTCGCTCTTTGGAACCTCCTTCCAGAAGCGAGGTGTGGGTAACGCTTTGATAACGGCAGCAGACCTAAGCTAACCATTGGGAATTACATCGTTATATGTGATCAAGCCAGACATTTACGAGTAACTAGATGAGAAACCCAGCATGGCACAGATAATTGCTTTTAGCTTATAGACTCTGTTTATGCGGAATTTATTTTGACTTATAAAGCTTCTATATATTCAACATTTTAAGTAGTATGACCGCAGACAGGAACAAAAAGCTTCTTTGCTTCACTAACATGGAAAGAGCCACATAGAGGTGGCTGTATGATAAGGGACTCATTACTAATGTCCACACCAGCAACGCAAAGCCTCTGGCCTCGTGCTATGTTTGTGCTCGTGGTATTCTTAAGTGAAGTAAAGGTCAGAGTAGTGAAAAATAACTTTGTAAGTATCACAGATTATATGAATCTGAACGTGTAAGAAAATGAATACCAAATCTCGTGCCTTACATATACACTATGTGATCAAAAGTTTCCGGTCACCTGGCTGAAAACGACTTACAAGTTCATGGCGCCCTCCATCGGTAATGCTGGAATTCAGTACGGTATTGACCCACGCATAGCCTTGATGACAGCTTCCACTCTCGCACGCATACGTTCTATCAGATGCTGGAAGGTTTCTTGGGGAATGGCAGCCCACTCTTCACGGAGTGCTGCACTGGGGAGAGGTTTCGATGTCTATCGGTGAGGCCTGGAGCGAAGTCGGATTTCCAAAACATCTCAAAGGTGGTCTATAGGATTCTGGTCTGTACTCTGTGCAGGCCAGTCCAACTACATGGATGTTATTGTTGTGTAACATCTCCGCCATAGGCCGTGCATTACGAACAATGCTCGATTATGTTGAAAGATGCAATCGCAATCCCCGAATTGCTCTGTAACAGCTGGAAGCAAGAAGGTCCTTAAAACATCAGTGTAGGCCTATGCCGTGATAGAGGCGCGCAAAACAACAAGGAGTGCAAGCCCCCTTACTCGAAAATCACGACCACACCGTAACACCATCGCCTCCGAAGTTTACTGTTGGCATAACACACGCTGGCACATGACGTCCACCGGGCATTCGCCACACACACACCCTGCCATCGGATCGCCACATTGTGTACTCCACACAACGTTTTTCCACTGTTCAAGCGTCCAATGTTTACGCTCCTTACACCAAGCGAGGCGTCGTTTGACATTTACCGGCGTGATGTGTGGCTTAAGAGCAGCCGGTCGACCATGAAATCCAAGTTTTCACACCTCACGCGTAACTGTCATAGCACTTGCAGTGGATCATGATGCAGTGTGAAACTCCTGTGTGATGGTCTGGATAGATGTCTGCCTATTATACTTTACGTTCCTCTTAGCCGGCCGGCGTGGCCGAGCAGCTCTAGGCGCTTCAGTCCGGAACCGCGCGACCGCTACGGTCGCAGGTTCGAATTCTGCCTCTGGCATGGATGTGTGTGATGTCCTTAGGGTAGTTAGTTTTAAGTAGTTCTAAGTTCTAGGGGACTGATGACCTCAGTTGTTAAGTGCCATAGCGCTCACAAATGAATCTCTGAATGATATCATGTCGAACTATGTTTCAATACTTAAACGCGGTTTAAGATTAATGTCAAACCCACTCATCCGAATGGTCAGCATCTAGCCGTATTTTTATTGAAGTAGTATCCATATTTGTAATTCAGTTTACACGTTTCACATCATATTCATATCTCAGAAACTTGCAAATAATTAGCTAAGAAAACCTGTTTTTATAGCCTACGTTGCAGACACTGGACTCCAGCATCTCCTTCTGTGCCATTTATTTGACAATGTTGCTCAGAAACAAAACTGAGGTTTCCAATAGCCGTACACCGAGCACTAAACTCAGAAACGTTTCTGTATTATTTTAACGGTAACACTTGCAGACACGTTGTTACTGTCACTGACACACAGAATAGAGGTGTTGCTCAGTCGTCGCAATTTTGGAATCATGTTTATACCGCGGTCTTGGACTAGCAGTCGAAAACTCCACGCCCCCGTTGCTCAAGTTTTGAATACAAATCACCAGCAATGGCGGCCGATGACTTCCAGCGACCCTCATTCTGGAAACGGTCTTATCAAAGAAGGCGGAGCGGACAGAGGTTCAGGGCACTCCCTTGCTTTTGCGGCGGGAAGCTGATCCCCTAAAAAGTGGAAGAATCAGCAGAGACCATCGGTATGAGGATGCAGAGGGCAGTGGACTGTAATTAAATAATTTTCATGATGATCTCTCCGTTGGCAAAAATTCCGAGATAGTTCCCCATTCGAGCCTCCTGGAGGGGACTGGCAATGGGATGGTGACCATGAGAGAAATACTCAATAACCAATTAAAGGATAAGGTTCTACGAGACGGGGCGTGGAATGTCAGAAGATAGAACGTGGTGGGGAAGGAAGAAAACTAGAAAAGGGAAGTACTAAGACGCAGTCTAGATATAGTGGGCATCAGTAAAGTGAAATGGAAAGAAGACATGAATTTCTGATCAGGCGAGTATAGGTTAATCTGAATAACACCAGAATATGGTATAACTGGAGAAGAATTGATTATGAATAAGAAGTTAGGGAAGAGAGTGTGTTACTGTGAACATTTTAGTGATAGGATTGTTCCAATCAGGATGGATAGCAAACAAACACAGCCAACAGTAGTTCGGGTATACATGCCGACGTCTTAAGCAGAGGATCAAGAGATAGATAAAGTGTGTGAGGATACTGAACCGGTAATACAATAATTATGTAAAGTGAGATGAAAATCTAATAGTGATGAGGGATTGGAATGAGGTTGTAGGGAAGGGAGTAGAAGACAGTGTTACGGAAATATGCGAGCGAGGTTGACTCAGATCACAACTTGGTAATGATGAAATGTTGAAGAGTAGACTGAAGTTTAAGGGACTAGTAAGGAAGAATCAGTGCTTAAAGGCTATAGACATTTCGATAGTGAATATCGCAATAGGCAATTCAGTTGAAGAGGAATGGACATTTATAAAAAGGGGTATCATAGAAGTTGAAAATAAAACCTTACGTATAAGGAAGGTAACTACGAAGAAACCGTGGATAACAGGTGAAATACTTTAGCGGATTGACGGCAGAAAAAAGTACAAAAATGTTCAGGGGAATTCAAGAATACAAAGCTCCAAGAAATAAATAGGAAATGCATGGAATCTAGGGCAAAATGGTTGCATGAAAAATGTGAAGAAATCGAAAAAGAAACGATTGTCATAAGGACTGACTCAGCATATAAGAAAGTTAAAACTACCTTCGGTGAAATTAAAAGTAATAACGGTAATATTAAGAGTGCAATGGGAATTCCACTACGAAATACACAGGAGAGAGCGGATAGGAATGCATGGTAAAAATCAGCTTGTCTTTGATAGTCCCTGATTACAGACAGCATCCTCATGGGTGATTCGCTCTTGAGATGTCCACACATAAATTAAAGTTTGTGGTCTAAAGGCCAATTTAGTAGTGGTGAAGGCAAAAATTGATCCAATCATGCTTGGGGGTGGATGTTGTCGCTAAGGTTTCGAAAAATTTCAAATTTACTAACTGTGAGAAAGTACTTGTAATCGAAATTGTCGTTTCGGCAAGAAGTGGAATTTTCTCTGCCTGCGCCTGATGGGAGGCTCACTACCATGGCATCGGAAAATTTGTATTTTCATCACAAGTCTCTGATCGTGCTTGTGAGTGTGAGCGAGTGAATTCATTGGTGACGTCATCACTGTGAACTTTGCTTTCTCTACGTGTCAACTGGTCTCGTATGTTGTTTATGTCTTATTTCTGTTGTTGACTGATTTTAGTCTGACTTCTTTCAAATTCTTAAATGGCTTTCTATTGTGTCTGAAAATGGTACAGAATGCGTGACATCAGACTCATTGTTCGTGTTTGCGGACAAATTTGCCATCTTTGTCGTCAAATCTCTGACTACTTTTGTTAATGTATAAGATGAACATCAACATCAACAAAAGCAAAACAAGCATAATGGAATGTAGTCGAATTTAGTCGGGTGATGTTGAGGGTATTAGATTTTGCTATTTGGGGAGCAAAATAACTGATGATGGTCGAAGTAGAGAGGATATAAAATGTAGGCTGGCAATGGCAAGGAAAGCGTTTCTGAAGAAGAGAAATTTGTTAACATCCAGTATTGGTTTAAGTGTCAGGAAGTCATTTCTGAAAGTATTTGTATGGAGTGTAGCCATGTATGGAAGTGAAACATGGACGATAAATAGTTTGGACAAGAAGAGAATAGAAGCTTTCGAAATGTGGTGCTACAGAAGAATGCTGAAGATTAGATGGGTAGATCACATAACTAATGAGGAAGTATTGAATAGGATTGGGGAGAAGAGAAGTTTGTGGCACAACTTGACCAGAAGAAGGGATCGGTTGGTAGGACATGTTCTGAGGCATCAAGGGATCACCAATTTAGTATTGGAGGGCAGCGTGGAGGGTAAAAATCGTAGAGGGAGACCAAGAAATGAATACACTAAACAGATTCGGAAGGATGTAGGCTGCAGTAGGTACTGGGAGATGAAGATGCTTCCACAGGATTAGCATGGAGAGCTGCATCAAACCAGTCTCAGGACTGAAGACCACAACAACAACAATCCTTCTGCCAGGGGGTTTGGGTGACTATGGGCGTTCACTGTCGTAAGAGTTGACAGTTGATGGTTGGAGAGACGACATCACAGTTACAGGTAGTCTGCGTAAACCAGTTGCATCGTATATATGGATCGTGATAACCCCTCTAGCATCATTTAAGTCCTGAAGATAATGCATTGAAGCACCGAAACTGGTAGCTACACAGTAAATGACAACTTATGGGTGATTGTAGGTGCTTCATTTCTTTACAATAGTCTGAATAAGTGGTTGTTGCGAATTTTCGCATGGCTGAGACGAGTTTTCGCCTGCCGATTCGTCTTCTGAAATTTCTTGTTCACTGTTGCATATCTGGCCTGTTGTGTTTGCTGTCAAACAATTCATCTGTGTTGGAAAGTTATTTCCTTTCTCTGAAATCTCAAGTGAATTATTTATATGTTAACGACTGCTGTGCTTCTTCTGTTACACTAATTAGTGAGTCATTGCTTTGTGACGTAGTCTGAGAATTTGCACCATGACGAAATACGTTATTGATAGCTAAATTGTAGAAATGTATAAGCTGAATTACTGAACTAAATTTGTACTGCAGCTATGTGAAGTGAGTTCTTGGTTAAATAGCTGAACGTAATAAATTCATTTATGCAACTGAAACATCTGCGAAAAACCCTAGAAACACTGAAATATTTCACACCAAATATGCTGATGTTTGCCTATGTAACAAAGATCTTCACGCGCAATAGTTACGAAAAAAAATCCACACTAAATCACACATAAAAATGACAATGAAATTACAATAGCTGAGAGATAAAGTAACACATGTTACACGTGTGTAGCGATGATTTTCTATCGAGAACCTGTTTTGCAATCTATGTAATCACAGAAGAACCAAAGGCCTATCCTAGGCGAACAAGATAGACATGTAGAAGTTTCTACGTAATTTATTCATACATGAAATACGGAGCAATATGGACTGTTGGTTGGCCCGTATTGCGCTTGTGAACAGCGTCGTGAAGCGAAACTTTAATATCAGTGAAATACTTAATTTGAAAGTGTGGAAATGAATGTTATTAAATCGTAAAAGAAACTGTGTACTCAGTGAAAACTATTTAATTCAAACTCAGTACCGAAGTACGTTTTAAAAGTTATGTAACACGTAATGCAATTTCTCACATGAAATATGCAGAAGATAAAAAATACTGCTAACTCGGAAGAAAATAACTGCTTAAGATTACCTTTAGTGTGCACTGCAAATTAATCTGCCCTCTTAGCAGAACAACTGAAAATTATGACTAGGTAGTGTTTTTTCACAAGAATGCAAAGTGAGTTGTGCCCTGAAAGAAGAATAACACATCTTGATCAGCATGCTATTTTGTGTCTGGTGTTCTGACGTTCTAGAAAGCAAACGGAAATCAGAAAGTGCAGCAGCTGAAGAAAAATAACCTAATAACTGCAAAAGGTTTCCATTGCCGGTCAGGAAGTCTGTGGCTGCGCTTGGAGTAAAGTGCAACGCACACACAGCAAAATATTTTATATTTTAGTAAGAATGATGCTGGAGGGTTTTTACTTTAAAGAAAAGCGTTTTTGAGAAACTGAACCCTGATCACTGTCAAGTAAAGAGTGTACAACCTAAGACGACTCTAAGAATCACGAAATTCACTCATTACAATAATTACAGACATTTGAATAAATGGCGTTATTTATGACATAATGAAGGCAAAAAGCTAAAAAAACAATAATCATGAATGTTACTAGTTATCTAATGGACAAAGACTTCCCTGAATTAATAGTTCTGACTAAGAAACATATACATCTTGTGCGTTCATTGTTTACCTTGAATATTCCTTCAAAAATCTTCTACATCCATACAGTCAAGAAAGTTTCTTTACAGGCAAGTTTTTCTCTCCATAGTAAAGTACTCCCAAATTCACAAACATCAGATCTCCTTCCCTAAATCTCAACTTTGCGCTGCTTCGCCTCTAATAGGAATGCCCTAGCTCTGCACAAGTGATTAGCGAACAAGCGCACCACATATTACATTAAACAGAAAGTCAAGGATCGTATCCACTACTCGTGCAGCGCGCTGATGTATCTTTGTTCCAGAACAGTGAAGGTGAAATATTTACAACTGCAGAAAACATTTGAAATCTTACATACGTTTTCAGGGATACGTTCTGAGTATTGTGGTTTAAGGGACCCACGTTCTCTTTTGGCCCTTTATAGTGTAGTTATGATGGGTTGGGTTGGGTTGTTTGGGGAAGGAGACCAGATAGCAAGGTCATCGGTCTCATCGGATTAGGGAAGGATGGGGAAGGAAGTCGGCCGTGCCCTTTTAAAGGAACCATCCCGGCATTTGCCTGGAGCGATTTAGGGAAATCACGGAAAACCTAAATCAGGATGGCCGGACGCGGGACTGAACCGTCGTACTCCCGAATGCGAGTCCAGGTAGTTATGATCTATTCACACTTGTTTCTACGAAAATACACAACAGGGAAGAAGCCTGTAATAAGCAATAAACAAAAGGTACAATACAACAACCCACAGACGAAATAGGTACAGTCTTATATTTTACGTCCATTCTAATCAGTCGGTGCATAGTATACCATATTACAATTTCAGATCTGTTCCCTTACAGGTACTGTAAAAAATTTCTACAACCATGACCACAGGAAGAGTATCAGCGAAGCACTACTTTCTATCTTACATGCCCAAGAATTCCAGGAATGCGGCTTACTACGTCTGAGTCTTCAACAGTCATGGCAGCCAGGTCCACTTGAGTATCGGCTCGTAGGCGAGGCTCGTCACGTCCTCCCCTCCGTCCCTCTTCCAGAGGAGGAAGGCCATTAGTATCATAATGGTTGACCGACATCGCTAATGAATAGGACCACAACGATTTATATTTTTTTACCCAAAGAAGCAGTGCCTGAACGACCGCTGCAAATTTTTGGATGGGGTTCTGGTACGCCCTTTATAAGACTGTAATGAACTATCGTAGTCAAAGCACATATCATATACTCTTTCTCTCTCTCTCTCTCTCTGTCTCTCCCCTGTACACCGCACTCGGCGCACACGGCTCTGAATTCGACCACTCGTTAAGTGACAAAGAAACGAAGTCGAGGAATACAGCATTCACTATCAATCCCATTAGCTTTTATTATCCTTGCAAATCTAGATTTCGGCCATAAATAGCCATCTTAAGTGCATTTACGTTGTATTTCAATATACTCGTTCATGTCATCATATGTTCTTAAAGGTGTACAAGCAGAATGTGGGGAAACCAAGCGAAACCAAGCGAAACCCAACCGGTTCTATTATGAACAGCCGCGAGTCTGTTGAAATATAATGAAAAAGCACTGAAGATGGCTATTTATAGCCGAAATCTACACTTTCAAGAATAATAAAAGCCAATGGGATTGTGACAGACTGCTGTGCTCCTTGTGCCTCTCCTTCCTTATAGTCGTCGCTGTGCACAACGGTTACCGATGGAATAAAAGTTGGTAACAGATGATCACTGTGGGCCATAGAACACATTCCTTGCGCTCTGCGTCTACTGTAGTAAGAAAGGCGACTCGTCTACGTATCTTGCTGACGTTACCGTCCTCTCTCACCATTGGGAAAAGACACCGACTGCCCTCTTGACCTGTGGTGTCTACAACCTCTCTAACACGCCCCGTATCAATCGCTGGTTATTCAAAAATCCCAGTTCCGTGGAACTGCAGCTCCCAGCTGACTTCCTTCTCTGCTCACACCTGTCCGACTCAATCCAGCTTCAACTGCGGCCCCTGCGACAACTTAGCCTTCCCCTTCAACATCCAAAAGAGTCGGACAATCAGTCCATACCAGGCCCGGTGTCAGCCCCAGACTCATCAACCACAAGCAACGTGGCTCACATTGGAGGCTAAAGCTGTCACTGTCGCGTCTCTCAATCGCTGTCCACACATCACATTTGGCCTTTTTCCACCACCATCCTCACCCGCTGCCCCAAGACATGACAGTAGGGTTTCCGTGAGCATCAGCACGGCCACGTCGCTGGCCTGCGTGAAATGTTGCTAGTTCAAAGTGGGGCAGGTGGCTAACTTCTTCTATCTCGTGATGCCCAAGCTCACATCAGAATTGGCATTAGCTGCAGCTCAAATGCTACTGACACCCTTTGGCCAAACAATTGTGCAGCTAGCTGGCAGCAAGGATGTAAGACGTGCCGAAAATTTCATATTCATGGCGCATACTCCTCTCTTCTCCTCTCCTCCCCCCAAAACTGATCGCCATCTCTTCCACCAAGAGAGAGAGGACCCCATTGCAACAGACACGACAAGCCGCGGAGAAAAGCCATCCAGAGGCACTCTTGAAACTCAACAATGTGTTGATATCGAGGAGATATAATAACAACGACTCTTCTTTGTGTTTTCATTCTTGTTTCTGCTCACCCAGTGATACCATATTATACAAGCATTTAGCCATACCAGGTATCGAGTATACCGATAACTCCAGATTACTCAGCATTCTGTCTAACCAAGCGAAATGAGTCTTCCATGTCTACCCCTCGGCTCTGACGTCTGTACCTTGACTACTTTGAAGCAGCCTGGTTGATAGGACCACTGTGAGTAAGTTTGGATCATGGCAGTATGGTTTGTGGTGGGTGCAGGCAGTTAGTAGCTTTGACAGACAGTATCAAATGTCACAACTCTTTATTACCATTCATTCGACTACACTGGTAGCGTCTCTGGAAAACCAGCGACCATAGCCCTCACAACACATGGTGAGGATAGTGTGTGGCGTCTGCGAGTGGCCACTATCTGTGAAGTCAGCGCCCAGGAATGCTGACTCCAGCAGCTTATTCAGTGGCATGTAGCCCACCATGTGGCGGTGAAAAGCACCTAGGGGCTCCTACCAGCACAGAAGGAAGGGAAGCTGCAAAACGGTCTCATTCAGATGTTCTGCAGAGCAGGAGAGTGCCAACTGCTGCAGTGGGCCAGGAGGCAGCCGAATGGTGCAGAAATACCAAGCCAAGGAGGACGTGGCATTACCAGGCAGTGCAGCGGTGTAAGCCCGATCTCGTAGCGGCTGCGTGATGTCACGTCTCACTCAGTCCGTGTGTTCCCCTCGTCCCTGTAAGCGCTGCTGGACTGCTGTCCTTGTGTTCAAATTAAAGTTTACTCACACCCGTTTGCTGTCGACTTCTTGTACCGACGTGCCGTTTCCAGTTCTGCTCGAGACAACAAATCTGTGGCCTGGTAGTTTGGAAATGGCTAGCCACGTCTTGCAAGGCCTTTGTTTCACTGACCAACTTTAAATGCATCGGGCTACCTTGCAACAATGACGCCACTAATGAGTAACTAAAACTTCTGTCCTCACAGTCCTATCTTGTAGTTCAGTCAGAGCTTGCCTCCAATTTTTTTCCTTCACAAACAACAGTAAATCGTTTGACTATACTTATTATACGTTACTCTAGCTTGCAACGTAAGCAACTGTCAAAGAGAAAGCGACTCACATTCGAAAAACTGGAGCACTAATTAGATCTGTAGGTTGGAGGACTATTTGTTGGCTATTTTGCTACTAACATCTGTCAGCTCTCAGGTTATGAACTGCTTTGGTTTACCCATGAGATGTTAAAATTTCTGAGACAGCCCTGCCACAGTCCCCGGGGGGGCTTGCATGTGAATGAATACTTCATACGTTAACTTCTTCTTGCATACCCATGTTGTGCCTGGACATCCCTAGAGACCAGCCGTGCAACAACTGTTGGGAAAGCGAGATACAGTTCCGAACGTTACGAAGTAGTGCCAGGGGCACAATGTACGATCACACTCCGACAACAATCTTAGTGTAGGGTTTAGGTGAAGAGGGATTTGGGCTCGGGGTTGTGCAGACAAGGACTTATTTAACAAAAAATAATTACTACAAAAGTGAATATCGACGACAATAAATTAAAAGAATGGAATATTACCAGTACTGGCAACTCAAAGGTACATCGCCAAGGTACGTTTCTTGAGAAAATTGGGTACCAGAATACGCAAATCAAACGAAGACTCATAAATTAACTTAACATTAGATGCAACCACAGCGGCACATAACGCATACAAACAAGAACTAAATTACAGATCGAAATATTTGCACTCTTTCTCCACAGACTTATAGTTGAACTCCAGTCAATATAATGGAAAAAATGGATAAAATCAATATCATTTCTACATGAACAGCAACAACGCAATGAATAAAATAACATTCTCGGCCCTCGGACTTTACGATCGAGTGTCGATTCCGTATTTTAGAACAAACACGATGTAACATATATCTCTACCTGTACTAGCCTGTACCTCTGCCAGCTACCCACTACTACTATTACTGTCAAAAGTGCTGCAGATGTCCCTACACTATCAGCAACAGTAATCGCACCATTTTTTACGCTTAAATGCACACCGAGGCGACAAACGTCACGCATTACCTACTAATATCGTGTCGGACCTCCGTTTCCCGATTTAGTGCAGTCACTCGACGTGGCATGGACTCAACATATTGAAAGTCCCCTGGAGAAATATTGCGCCCTGCTGCCTCTATAGACGTTCGTAATTACGAAAGCGTTGACGGTGGAGGATTTTGTGCACGAACTGACCTCTCGATTATGTACCATAAATGTTCGATGAGATGCATGGTGGGCGATCTGGGTGGCCAAATCATTCCCTCGAATTACCCATAGTATTCTTAAAAACAGTCACGAACAATTGTGACGCAATGAAAAGACGTCGTTGTTTGGATGTATGAAGTCCATGAATTGCTGGAAATGGTTTCCAGGTAGCGAAACATAACCACTTCCAGTCAATGATCGCCTTGTTGACAATTTAGGGCCGAGGCTTCATGGGGTCTGCGCCACATTCGAACCCTGCTATCAGCTACTACCAACCGAAATCGAGACTCATTTGGACAGGGTGCGGCTCTCCAATCGTCTACAGTCCAACAGATATTGTCACGAGCCGAGGGGACACGCTGCATAGCAAAAGTCCGTTAATGCAAAATTTCGCCGCGCTGCCCTAAAGGATAACGGATAACGCGTTAATTTCTGCTGTTATTTCATACAGTGTTGCTTGTCTGCTAGCACTGACAACTCTACGCTGCTCTCGGTCGTTAAGTGGAAGGCTGTCGGTCCCTGCGTTGTCGGCGGTGAGAGGTAATGCCTGAAATTTTGTATTCCCGGCACATTCTTGGCTCTGTATCTCGGAATACTGAATTCCCTAACGAATTCCGAAATGGAATGTCTCATGCGCCGAACTCCAACTAACATACGGCATTCAAAGTATGTTAATTTCCGTTCTTGAGGCAATAATCACGTCAGAAACCTTTCCACATGAATAACTTGAGTTCAAATGACACATCTGCCAAAGCACTGCCCTTTTTTGCGTGTGTACACGATACTACCATCATCTGTCTATATGCTTATCGCTAACCGATGACTTTTGTCACCGCAATGTATATACGGTATGATCATGGTTTCAGCATTGTAAGACAATAATTTCACAGAACTCTCGTTTGGAGAACGCTATCAAATGCCATCAGCGTGTAAGGAAATGACATCGATATTGTGCTCACAGCTGTGCCAAGCAGTACATGCCTTGAATAGACTGGGGCACTCTAAGCGCATCTCTCCTCTCTCATCATTCTATACTGCGCTCGGCGCACAAGGTTCTATATTTGACCACTTGTCAACTGGTAGAGAAACACTGCAGGTCGCTAAAGCACACTTATTGTGCTCTGCGTCTACTGTAGTAACCGAGGCCACTTCCCTCTGTACATTTCTCGATTTGCCAACCTCTCTCAGACTGGGGTAAACACCAGCTGCCCCTGGTCAATAATGTTTACAAACTCTCTGGCATGTCCCACGTTGCCATTTAGTTATTCAAATATACCAGACTGACGACAACTCAGCTTCCAGCTGACTTCCTTTGCTGCTAGTCACTTACGCCTCACTCCAGCTTCAACTGCGGGAGAAAACTTCTGTTTGCCACACCCCATCCAAACGAGTAAAACCAACGCCCCTCACGAGGCCTGGCGTTAACGTAAGACCCATCAAACGCCAACACAAAGGCTTCCAACAGCGGCTGAAATTGCCGCGTCTCTCAGTTCTCAGTCCACACCTCCAGGCACAGACCGCTTCCACAACCAGTCTCGGCCGGTATCCCAATGGCTGACCACCGGAACACACCGCATGCTTCACAGCCGCTTCACCATGGCCGTGGCACTGGCCTCCTGGAGATGTTCTGCAGGTAACTGACTTATTTCGTCACGTGCCACCGCAGCTTACCGCAGAAGGCCGTTAGCTGCACACAACGCCATTGACGACGCCATCTGGACAAAGATGTGCCTGAGAAGCGATATCACGGCCGCCTGGATGGACATGAGGGTTGACGTGTATCATCTCACTTCACTTTTGGCACTGATCGTGATGGAAGGTAAGATCTCCAAGAATTCGCCAAACCCATACAGAACATAGCATGACTTATGATTCCAAATCATTCATTTCCAGTCATCCACTGTCAGCGTCGTTGCTCTTCACACCACCGCAAGTGTTGTTTAGCATTGAGTACATAAATATTTGGCTTGTGAGGCGCTGCTCGACCATTGCATCTCATTCTTGCTAACTCTCTGTCGACAACAATTGTGCTAGCTGGATAGCTGGTAGTACTCTGTAACTGGGGTGTGATCTCTTCCACTGGTTTCATGTGATTATTTACAAGCGCATTCCGCGATGCTCGACGGTCCCCGTCTGTCAGTAAACGAAGTCCGCGTGGTCTTGCTTTAGGTGTGACCGTTCTTCTTCACAGTCACGTACCGACATCGACTTGGGGAAGTTTGGGAGGGTTGAAATGCCCCAAATGGATATGTTGCTCAAATAACATCCCGTGATTGGACCACAGCGAAGTCACTGAGTTCTTCTGAGTGACTCACTGCAATTTTACTGGTTCTCTACTGAAATGAAAAAGTCGTTTATACGGTCACGTCCGCCGCAGCAGACATGCAGTAGTCAATTCCGTATTACTTATTGGTTTTGGCGAAAGCACGCGGAAGAATGCGATTAGTTGACAGAGACCTAAGGAAATGCAACAGCTCAGCTTGCGGCGTGGGATCCGCATCAGACAGGATTGACAGAGGACATCGAAAAAGATCAAAGAAGGGCAGCTCGTTTTGTACTATCGCGAAATAAGGGAGAGAGTAGAACGGATGTGACACGTAAATTGGATGACAATGTATAATACAAAGGTTTTTTTTTTTTTTTTTTTTTTTAACAGGATGTTATCACAAAATTTCAATGACTAACTTTCTTCGCAGAATGTGAAAATATGTTGTTGGCGTCCAACCGCATAGGCAGAAATGATCATCATAATAAAATAAGAGAAATCATTGCTCACACGGAAAAATTTAAGTGTTCGATTACCCGCGTTTTGTTAGAGAGTGGAGCGATAGATGATTTGGTGGAAGAGACCAAACAGCAAGGTTATCGGTCTCATGGATTAGCGAAGGATGGGGAAGGAAGTCGGCCGTGCCCTTTCAAAGGAAACATCCCGGCATTTACCTGAAAGGATTTAGGGAAGTCACGGAAAACCTAGATCAGGATGGACGGAAGCGGGATTGAACCGTCGTCATCCGGAATGCGAGTCGAGTGTGCTAACCACTGCGCCACTTCGCTCGGTGGTTCAATGAACACACTGCCAGGCACTTAATTATGACTTGCAGAGTAATAACGTAGATGTAGATGTCCAGGTACTTTTGATCAAATAGTTTATGTCTTTAAAAAGTACTCGAGGGTAATTTAATTCGACACGTTTAGTTAAAGTACTTTTCCATGTGATAACTGTGCTGACGTACAATGGTGTGGACTTCACGAAACGCCGTACGCGTCTGTGTTCAAATGGCTCTGAGCACTATGCGACTTAACTTCTGAGGTCATCAGTCGCCTAGAACTTAGAACTAATTAAACCTAACTAACCTAAGGACATCACACACATCCATGACCGAGGCAGGATTCGAACCTGCGACCGTAGCGGTCACGCGGTTCCAGACTGAAGCGCCTTTAACCGCACGGCCACACCGGCCGGCACGCGTCTGTGACAGCTCAGCCACCATCTGTGTTGTTTCCAAGGCGAGTACATCTTACTCGGCGAATACGCGCTCAGTAATGTTGGCAAAACGTGACTTGGATATAACTGGCATGCAGTCTCGTGGTTTCAGAGCATTCCTCGTTCCGCAGTTGCACACCTGAGGAGCTCTTGAGTGTTACGTTGTCTGTCTTAATGTAATGGCCACATGAGTAGTGTTGTAGGCAAACAAACAGGCCCCCACTTCGTTGAGATCATCGTGGGATAGTTTTTTGTGCTACTACTATTGTAACAAAATATTCAACTTTAGTGCTTCTGTTTAATAATTTTCTGATAACTTGCTGTATTTACGTTTTTGTTTCATAACTGGTGTATTTTTGTTTAGTTTTCATCACTAAATAGTTTCAGTACGAAGATACGTTACTTCAACTGTTCCTGCATTCTGTGTAATGTATGTAAGTTTATAGCATTACCCAGTTCCTTCAAATTTTGAGATCGTGGCAATGTCCGGTGAGTGCAGTCAATAGTTCAAGCAACGAATAAATGACGTCCGCCTCTAGCTACTGCCCCAATTACCTGTTACGCACATATCGTTATAATTTTTGCTAGAGTCAGTGCTAATTTCTAACTTATTTATATACACGGAGGTGATGAAAGTCATAGGACAGCGATATGCACATATACAGATAGCGGTAGCACCACGTTCACAATATAAAAAACTGCAGTCAATTGGCGGAGCTGTCATTAGTACTCGGCTGATTAATGGGAAATGTTTCCCACATGGCTGCACGGACGTGAATTAACAGACTCTGGAGCAGACTAGTCGTTGGTGCTAGACCCGTGGGACATTTTCGGAAATCGTCAGAGAATTCAGTGTTCCGAGATCCAACGAGTCAAAAGTGTGCCGAGTACACCAGATTTGAAGCATTAACAGTCACCACAGGCAACGCAGTGGCCGGTGGCCTTCACTTAACAACCGAGAGTAGCGGCGTTTTTGTAGAGCCGTCAGTACTAACAGACAAGCAACAGTGCGTTCGACGTAATACGAACGTATTGGTTAGGACAGTGCTGCGAAATTTGTGTGTAACGGGGTAAGGCAGGAGACGATCGACACGAGTGCCTTTGGTAACAGCACGATATCGCCAATAGCGCCTTTCTTGGGTTCGTGATCATATCGGTAGGACCTTAGACGACTGGAATCGTGGCCTGTTCAGATGAGCCCCAATTTCAGTTGGTAAGAGCTGATAATAGGGTCGAGAGCTGCGCAGACACCACGACATCATGGACGCAAGTTGTCGACAAGATACTGTGCAATCTGTTGGTGGCTCAATGATGGTAAGGGCTGTGTTTACATGGAAGGGACTGGGTCCTCTGGTTCAACTGAACCGATCACTGACTGGAAATGGCTATCTTCGGCTACTTGGAGGCCATTTACAGCCATTCATGGTGTGCATGTTCTCAAACAGCGATGGAATTTTTAAGGATGATAACGTGGCATGTTACCGGACACAGTCGTTTGCGATTGATTTGAAAAACATTCTGGACAATTCGAGTGAATGATGTAGGGGATCGCCGAACTTGAATATCATCGAACATGTATTGGACATAATCGTGCACAAAATTCTGCTCCGGCAACACTTTTGCAGTTATGGACGGCCATAGAGGCAGTCTGGTTCAATATTTCTGCAGGGGATTTCTAACGACTTGTTGAGTCCATGCGACGTCGAATTGATGCACTGCGCCGGGAAAAAGGAGGTCCGACGCGATATTTGGGGGTATCCTAAGCCTTTTGTCCTCTGAGTGTATATGCCAGCATACATCAAAGCAACAGCGTTAAAAGTATTTCTTTCGAATTGAGTACAGAGAGCCGTAATTGTTGTGTACACTAAATACGCTTGGGGTCGTGCATAATGGCAGCGGGAAGCGTACCATCTACCACAGAATGTAGTTGCTGTTATGGAAGTGGATTGCTAGCATGCAACAGCTAAACAGTATCGTAAGAAGGCAGTCTTGGTTTGAACATAAATTCGAAGCATACGTTAAAATGCTTAACAATAATTATTTATTAAAGTAAATATTAGAATATGTAATCTTTTTGTATGACAACTTTGATGCGCGGCTAAGTTAACAGTTCACTTGCAGTACGTTTACTACGAACACTGGTCTGTTTCTGAATCCTGTGAACGACGACTAATTTAAGTACAGGATGACACAGAAAAACGGAAACATTTCCACAATCCAACAAAACTAGAAGTAATGAAGGAAAGAAATTGCATTCATAGTAATTGAAACCTTACAACTTTACCATTTACGAAACATTGATGGTATTTACAATTTTTTTTTTTTTTTATATTACGTCCTTCGTGAAATCTGTTGTTGAGATTCCTTATTGACCGATGCAACATCTCAGCTGGGATACTATCAATTTCATCCCGAATTCTCTGTTTTAACTCATCCAGGGTGCTTGGTCGAGTCGCGTAGACTTTGCTCTTGAGGTAGCCCCATGAGAAAAAATCGCGAAAGGATAAAAGTGGCGATATAGGGGGCCAGGGAATGGTACCGAATTGTGAGATCACACGGTTGCCAATCAATTCTTGCACATATGCCATTGATTGCCATGCAGTGTGTGATGTCGTTCCCTCCTGTTGAAACCAGGCTTCTTGAACGTATGGAAAGTTGTTCAATGCAGGTGTAACGAAAGTTCGTAAAATTTTCACGTAACGATCGGCACTGACAGTTATTCTGTTTCACTGTTCATTTGCGAAAAAATACGGTCCGACAATCCCGTGTGATGAAACACCACACCATACTGTCACTGTACTAGGGTGTGAAGTGCGCTCATGAACATCATTAGGATTTGCGTTTGCCTAATAATGGTAGTTCTCTATATTCACATAACATGTGAGGTAAAACTGTGCCTTATCTGACATGCACAACTTGTTTAGAAATTCACTGTCAATGTTTATTTTTATTATCATTTGTTGACAGAATCCTAATCGTAACCAGTAACCGTTGTCCTTCAGTTGTTGCACCGTCTGTAGTTTGTACGGACGAAATTTTAAATCAAGATGAAGAATTCTGCGAACAATCTCCCCCGAGATTGCGACCATTGCTGCTTGCCTACGAACTGAACGCCGTGGGCTCCGTAAGACAGACACGCGTAGAACATCAATGTTCGCTGGAGAAAACACACTTCTTGGTTTTCCTGTAGGTTTCTTCTCGAGGGCAGATCCAGTCTCTTCAGAGTTACTAATCCAACATTTTATCGCGTGTTTCCACGTACTGGCATTATGACGTCCCAAATTATAAAAACGTCGAAACTCTCTCTGCGCCGCTCCCAAACTATAATTGTTTTTGTGAAACGTTTTTCTGGCTAACGCACGCTGTTGTCCGTTCCACTGATCCATGATTACTGAAATGGCGGACTGTTTACTCTCTGACTGTCACGAACCCGCAGTGCTGCCACCTGCTCATGGCTGCCACTACTCATTTCAAACATTCCCGTTATTCTGTGTCACCCTGTATTTGAGTGTCCAGACGCACTCTGCTGGCAGTGATGGTAGATAAGTCCGGATGCTACCTTGAGACACTGTTGAAGGAAGCACACTGTGGCACAAGGTGGTGAACCAATCTAATCTAACTCTAATAGTTTTTGAGTAATTAAATAAAAACTAATTTTGTAACTAAAATGTACCTAAGTGTTGTAGATTAAGTACTTGAAATTTTAATGATAGAGGATTATGGTTAAACCAGACGATCAAATATATTAAATAATAGAGCTACACCAAGTTTAAGACTTGTAACGTAAATTGCAACTGATATAAGTCTTAACAAAGGTATGGTTCAGAGGTAACAATCTACCGTTAGTTCCACTAACAAGGGGAGGCCGCCAATTGTGAAATTCAGATTCGATTCATACTGCGCATAATAAAAGCTCATGGCCAGAGGTGTAATGTGGCAAAGCACCAAGATGCACTTCTCAGCCGTTGTCGAGAAAATCGACAGTTAAAAGAAACCGTTGCGGTGAAATACTCTCGATATTAGTACTTTCCTACAGCGTGGTGGCGCAGCGGTAAGCGCTCGGGTTCGTAATCCGAAGGTCGCCGTATCGAATCTCGCGCCATGCAATTTTTTTTTAATTATTAGTTTTTTTCGACAATGTTATAAGTTGCGCTAGGGACCGCATCTACCTTCTTTCGAAGTTAGCAGGCAACTACGCTGTTATGCGGCGGCTCGTTTCGGCCCATTCAACATCTGTCATTCAAGTGTAACAGCAAGTGCCACAGCAAATTTGTGTTCGTGGGGTCTCTATTCTAATTCGAACGTTTGACTTACGCTATACGTATTCGTTTCGGAATATCGTTTCTACGTCTTCCGTTAACTATGCGTGGTTAACATTATGAAGACAATTAATAACATTTGTGAAATTCAAATTTGTTTGTGGAAAACATAATGATGTTCGAAGTCGCCAGTTTTTCCACGACAAACGACTTTCAACAACTTATTATATGCATAATTGTTGCAACTGATTGCCGGGAATTTTATATATATATATATATATATATATATATATATATATATATCTATATATATATATATATATATGAATTATAAAAAACAAATACTAAAAAAAAGTTGCCTACCGCGAGATTCGATCCGCTGACCTTCGGATTACGAACCAGAGCGCTGACCGCTGCGCCACGACACTGTAGAGAACTATTAATCGTAGAGATTATTTCACTGCAACGGTTTCTTTTAACTGTCGATTTTCTCGACAACGGCTGAGAAGTGCATCTTGGTGCTTTGCCACATTACACCTCTGGCCATGAGCTTTTGTTATGCGCAGTATGAATCGAATCTGAATTTCGCAATTGGCGGCCGCCCCTTGTAAGTAAATTCTATTAAGCAAAGTTTTCATTCTAGCGAGCTGAAACTTTCTACGTGCTTTCAAACTACTTATCTGCATACCAACAAAAATTAAGAAGTTTCTGAAGTAATTGGTAACTATATTATTAAAGATTATGTGCCCGAGATAGCGGTCGTTTGTAGACTGCCGCCGTATGCAAATAGACAGAGACAACAGATGTTTCCTCGGCAGTCCGAACCGGCACCTCATAAATACAGCCCCTGAAGCAGTAGGAAGGTTCACTTCGCTCTCAGACACTGAGGTCCACGCCAGTTCTGGTCGCGCTCTGCCTCGGATGATGTCAGAGTCGAGCTGTGACAAGCGCGTATTTGGCAGTGAAAACGGATAGTGAACTCGCGAGGACTGTACACCGTCCTGGATCGTTTAGTATTCGGTAAAATAGCTGTTATTGTGCCGTCCGTGTGAAATTCAATTCCGCGTGGCAAGTGATGAATTTATTTCCACTTTTATGGCTAGCATTAATTTTTGAACATTTATTGCGAACTTTCAATTGAGTGATGTTAGACAGGGCGAAAAATAATCTGGTAGGAAGTTACCGTAGAGGTCGCCTCTGAACTGCTAAAGGTGCTGTTAGATTAGAAAGACTTGTTTTCAGTTAAACATAGCACAATTTTAAGTGTTGTTTGTGAGAAACTTTAATTAAATTAAATCTTGATTGGAACTTTAAACTTTTACTGAAGTCATAGTCCTGATCCCGCAAAGAAATGGGAAATAGACATTTTTCTTTCAGTGGGCTGGACCGGAATGTGGCCGTGCAGACTTGAAACTAAAGTCAATATATTTCCCTTCGCTTTCTGGCTGACCACCAAATTAGTTGCCAGGCTCACGTGATTAATGACGGCATCAAAACTTCAAACTAGTGAAAGGAACGTACTCGCCGCCCCACAGTGGGTATTCGGCGGATACTGCGGCACTGGTGGACGTTTGAACATTGGCTGAGTGGAGCTGTGGTTTCGCTTATATTCGGGAATGGTGAATGAATGCTCATTTAAGACCTTCTTGCATGATGTTAGGTGAAAGCACGTTATAATCCGCGTCCTGTGCGCCCACTGTGGCGTCAGTCCTTAACTGCAGCTGACGAATACAACTATTTCAGTCACGTATGGTGGAAGTGTGCGTGTTGGTTTCTTCTTGTGCACGTAGTTGTGCGTGTTGTTGTGCCCTCTATGGCGTCGGACCGTAACTATGGCTGATGGGTAGGACTGTTTCAGTTTCGCGTAATGTAAGTGTTGTGAAAAGTATTTAAACCGACAACCTCTGGGAGGTTGCAGGGAACATCAAAACAAATATTCTTCCCTAGTATCATTTTTTCCTATGTGGAGTATTTAAACCGGTAGAGAAAGATTTCTCTGGCGGCAAATTAATTAAACCACCAAACACTTTTCCATTTTTCCATGACCAAGAGTCAACACGCAAATACAACCCAATTTCAATTACAGTAGATTTTCAAAAATGCCTCCATTGACACGTAAACAAAGGTTACACCGTCGGATCATCTTCTGTCCGACACGGGCAGAAACCCCAGGAGTATCCTGAATTGTTCCTGCTGCTGCTACTAGCCGGGCAACCAGATGCTCTTCTCATGCATCAGGAGTTGCGTAAACAAGGTTTCGCATCTCTCCTCACACAAAAAAGTCCAGAGGGGACATATCTGGGGATCGAGCAGGCCATGGTACAGGATCACCCCTGCCAATTCACGTTTCTGGGAACAGTCGGTCCAGGAATCGACGCACAGGACGACTGAAATGTGCCGGCGCCTCGTCATGTTGGAACCAAATGCGTTGTCTTGTAGGGAGCGGGACGTCTTCCAGCAATTCTGGCAATGCTCTGGCGAGAAAATTATGATAGTGCCTGCCATTTAATAGCCGAGGTAGCAGATACGGCCCAAGTAAACAGTCCCCAGCAACGCCGACCCACACATTAACGAAGAACCGCACTTGAAGAGCGCTAGTTACTGTGGCATGTGGGCTATCCTCACTCCAAAAATGCGAATTGTGCATGTTGAAGACTCCATCACGCCCGAACGTTGCTTCATCGGTAAACAACACAGAGGATGGAAATGTAGGATGCATTTCACACTGTTCCAGGTACCACTGCGAAAACTGTGCTCTGAGTGGATAATCAACTGGTTCGAGGTTGTGGACACGCTGTAAGTGAAATGGACGTAACAATTGCTTTCGAAGGACTGTTATTACATTCGTCTGATTCGTCCCCATATTACGTGCAATTCGACGAGTGCTGATTGAAGGATCCCGCTCCAGATGCTGCAAGGCAGCTTCCTCAAATTGCAGCGTTCTTACCGTGGGACGGCGTCCCTGTCCAGGTAATCTGCTAAATGAGCCGGTCTCACGCAGACGTTGGTACACAGCAGCAAAGGTCGTATGATGCGGGATACGGCGATTAGGATATTGTTGTTGATAAGCCCGCTGTGCAGCTCGTCCGTTGCGGTGCGCTACGTAGTACGCACCAACCATATCAGTGTACTCACTCCACGTGTATCGCTCCATTAGTAAACAGAGACAATGGACTACTACACTGGTGGACAGTAGTTGCCTACAACTGAAGAAGGTAATGCGCCTCTAACAACTGAAGATCGTAATACGGCCTCTAACAACTGAAGAGCGTAATACGGCCTCCACCGTTTAAAATAATCCTTGTAAGAAAAAATGACATTAGGGAAAATATTTGTTTTGATGTCCCCTACAACCTCCCAGAGTTTTTCGGTTTAAATAGTTTTCACCCTGAATACTGCCTATTGTATGCACCCTCCATGGTGTTTGACTATAATCGTATTGCGTGATGTTTGAGGCTGGCCTTGCCGTGTGGCGATTACAGCGATATGATGAGACGGTTTTCCATACTGTAGTTTCGTCTATAAGACCATTGAAGTTTGTATTATGCTGGTCATTACAGTCGCCAACTGAACAGTGCAAACTAAATTCTATTATTAGAGGTTAATTGGGTCACGCAGCATTTATGTTGTCCGAGGACAGAATTATACATAATGAAGTAGCCGAACGATAAACCCAGATAATTAAGTATAACAGGAGAAAGAAAGTTTGTAACGCGGCAGAGGGCAAACGAGGCCGTAATGAACGAGATAGACGGGGCTACGAGGCCGCTGTTTATTCCAGGCGCTGCCGTGCGGCCCGCGATCAGAAAGAGCGGCCAATAACTTTAATGCACGGCTCGTGGGAAATTTATAAGCCGGCCCGCGCCATTTGTAAAGCATTTTGATGGACGCGAGGCGCTCTGCGGAAGGCGGGGACCGCGACGCGGACACGCACCCGTCCCCTGCGACCCGCAGGCCCACTCTGCAAGGTACAAGGCGTAGGGTAGGGGAGGAGAGGGAAGGGTGAAGGCGTGCGGGGAATTTTGCAGTTATTTATAAGAGGCGGACTGTACAGCCAGCGTTGCGTGCCCGCCCGGTGTATATCTTCAGTATCCAAATGGCCCCAATTACCGAGTTCGGATATCAGACAAATTGTGCCACTGTAGGTCACCACAAGATATACAAACTTCTTTTGCAGCAATACCTACTGTTTCCCAGCAACTGCACCTACCTGGCTGGTAAGAATTCTCATTTTCTCTTCTTTTTATTGGTATATGAAAAGTTCTTCTACAGCAAAGCTGTTACGTTGCCAACGAATCGACAAACAGTAAAGCAAACCGTGGAAAAATTTGGAAGGGGAGTTAAAGTTCTGGGAGAAGACATGAAACCTGTAAGGTTTGCCGATGTCGTTGTAATTCTGTGACAGAAGGCTGAGGACTTGGAAGATCAGCTGTCAGCTGAACAGAATGGATAGTGTGTTGGATAGAAGTTATCATATGAATATAAAAAGCCGGCCGGTGTGGCCGAACGGTTCTACGCTCTTCAGTCTGGAACCGGGCGACCGCTACGGTTGCAGGTTCGAATCCTGCCTCGGGCATGGATGTGTGTGATGTCCTTAGGTTAGTTAGGTTTAAGTAGTTCTAAGTTCTATGGGACTCATGACATCAGATGTTAAGTCCCATAGTGCTCAGAGCCAATTTTTTGAATATAAAAAGGAGGGTAATGGTGCGTAGTTGAAAGAAATCGGGTAATGTTGACGGAATTAGATTAGAAACTGAGAGAATACGATCTGTATGGACGTTTCGCCATCTGAGCAGCAAAGTGACTAATGATGCCCGAAACAGAGAAAATTTAAAGCGCACATTAGCAATACTGGGAAAATAGTTTAGGAAATAGAGAAATTGTTAGCATCGAAAAAAAAAATTCCAGATATTTTTAAAAATATCATCGGTCCTAGCTCGAACGCAAGTTGGCGTACGCGGTATTCTTCTATGGGGGACATTCACCCAGGTTTTCATGTGATCAGTGGTAGTAATATGAGGTAGTAATCGAAGGCGACGCACACCTCTGTTTCCATGTGACTGTGGTAGTAATCGAAGGCTTAATGATACCTATGGTCTATATGAAAAGTTATTCTGGGCTACTTGCGTCCATTCACGCTTAATGTCCTCCTCGACAGCGATGGCATCTTCCAACTGGGTAAATGTCGGTGTCACAAGGTTAGAATCGTGCTACAGTGGGATGAGGAACATGAAAGTGAACTGAAGTTGGTATTATGGACACCATACTTCCATTATGATCGGTCTGATGTACCTTGCCTTCTTAGGACTTAGCCATGTTAACCGAAATTTCGATTCCGTATAAATAGCCGCCAGACTTGGATTAATTTGCTTACTTAGAACTATGTACTTGTCATATGAAGAAATTTCTGGTCATATTTGATAGGCTAAAATCTATTTTTTCTGTTAATACAATTTTATTATTCATATTGATTCATTTCGTAGTATCGATCTTGCAGCATAGAAATTAGTAATCATAATTGTAAACCTAAATGATCTCTAAACGAATTTACCGACTTGACAGAAAATTCTAGGAAGTTCTGGTCTTATGTTAAATCAGTAAGTGGCCCGAAACAGCATATCCAGACACTCCGGTATGATGATGGCATTGAAACAGAGGATGACAGGCGTAAAGCTGAAATACTAAACACCTTTTTCCAAAGCTGTTTCTCAGAGGAAGACCACACTGCAGTTCTTTCTCTAAATCCTCGCACAAACGAAAAAATGGCTGTCATTGAAATAAGTGTCCAAGGAATAGAAAAGCAACTGGAATCACTCAACAGAGGAAAGTCCACTGGACCTGACGGGATACCAATTCGATTCTACACAGAGCACGCGAAAGAACTCGCCCCCCTTCTAACAGCCGTGTACCGCAAGTCTCTAGGGGAACGGAAGGATCCAAATGATTGGAAAAGAGCACAGGTACTCCCAGACTTCAAGAAGGGTCGTCGAGCAGATGCGCAAACTACAGAAACATAATATTTTTATGCTTGCGTTTTTATGTAAACATAATTTCTGTTTCATTTATAATTTTTCTAGTATTATTAACGGCAGTGAAATTGACAGAATCTGCACTCTTTGTTATAAATCATTTGGCCTATAAATCGCTACATAATTAATTATTTTCAAAAAACCATATATAAATTTAATAATGTGGTCACATTGTTTTGGCACTTCAATGAATATATGTATTGAGGGGATAGTTGTGATTGTCATCATACCTCTGAAGGACGTATAATATTTATTAACGAGTACTACACTGTATGACATTATGGTGCGTACGTCACGCTTGCTTTTTTGGCGCAGTGAAGTGTAGTAATGAGAATATGGAAAGGTCCACCTGGATCCTATGCAACATGAAGTCTCTCCTACAAATGTCAAGTAACTCAAGTAGGATAATCGCCTGTAATCATTGCCACTCACCATTCTTAAATGTGATGAAATAAGTATAACTGCAGACGATAAATATATACATTCGAAAGCATATTACTTTGCTTGTGCTAATTGGTTATGACTGTAGCTGACCATAAGATAAAATAAATGGCAGTTTGTTCACGTACCAGCAGTTAAATCTATCGACATCGGCAGAAAACAGTTCACTTTCAATAGATTTCGCGAGAGATCATTTACATAATCACGTCGGTTTTTCCACCCGAAATAGATCTGTTTAATGTACTCCTTTCCATCACATGTATACACTGTGAATAGAGAAAGATATGCGAGGTTCGCATATACCTTGAAGTATCGTGACGGAAGCTCAGGTTGTGATCCTTCATCTTCGTGCACATCGGTAGTCATCACGCCAGTAACACTCTGGTAGCGAAAGACACATGAGTGCCTAAGATTTTCGACTACTTCTAAAGGAACCAATGAACAAGCGAGAGACGACTGAAAGACTCAGTGGAATTCGACCAAAATATCAAGAGGAGTACAATATGACCAGCTGCAGCCTGAAATAGCATTATCTCCTTAGTTTACTGATTAGCAGATGATTCATAACAATGATTACGTGCATGCCCTTAAATCGTGACAAGTTCTCAAGCCACTTGTTCCGAATAGGATTAAAAGATTGAAGGAACCTCCAGTATGTGATTTATGCAGTGAAGAAGGAAACGTAAATCATCTACTGTTCTCGGGTACCAAGTACAAGACATGACATCGGTTAACGCTAAGACTGCTCTTCCAAAGTTGGCTGTAATATTGTCAACGCAAAAGAGTGCACTAGTTTTCAATGTGATATTCAGTTACTTGAATAAGTGTGTCCTAACTATGTAGACATACTGTATACATAGTGTGTGGATTTTTGTTTTTTATGTTTTCCTTTTTCTTATTGTGGTATAATTATCTTACGAGTAGTGAATGGTATAATAACCATCAAGAAACATACTTTGAAAGTGTGATGGATGGCAGTATGAAGATGGCCAAATTCTAACAATCACCAAAAAAAAGTTCTGGAGGATCTCTGCCGTACTTTGTTCCACAACTAACTCACTGAACCTCTAACTGGATCATAGACAGCGATAGCTGAGATTAAGCAGTAAAAAATGTCTCCATTAGGAATTCCGTTCTTAGCTAGAATATCTACTATTTCCTTTGCCATAATGCGCAGGAATTAGGATAGCTACGAAGTGACACCCTAGGTAGGAGAAATCAACGAAATTTAAAAATAATCATTCTCCTGTGAGGTAACAAGGCTTCTATAAGGAATGCCAGGTACCAAAGTATAGTTCAGACGACCTAAAACAGAATTTAACATGTCCTGAGAACACGTAACAAAGTACGCAGAATAATACATGAAATACCCCGAGATGAGATGAAAATAATTTCCACGAATTATAACACAAAGCTTTAAGAAAAACGATGCTATAGAGATACTTCACGGATAGAATTCCACTCTTTGACAAATACGGTTGCCAAGTAACAACCGAAGAAAAGGATATGAAGACAAGAATGCCCAATTCTTTGCGGGAACGGATACATTCCATATGACGTTCTGAACGTCATTTCAACCATACGATCTTTTAGTATTGTTTCTCCCTGTCAGCGATGGTGTGTAAGAGAACATCAAAATAAATTTAAACCTCAGCGTGTCAGTTTCCGTCACACTTATACAATAAATATACGGGGAATGGTACTAAATGAGACGGTCGGTAATAAAATGGAAAAACTGAGAAAACTGTAGATTTATTAAAGGTATTATTAATTTTCGTATTAATTTTTAAACATATTCACCATGTTGGCCCATTCATTCTTAATATCGTCAAGCAAGTTGCTCCTCACATTATTCGTGAGATTCTAAATCATTTGATTTTGGAGAAGACGGTACTGAAAATTTCTATTCCTGATTCTTCAGAAACTGGCTGTATGTAAGTCAGTTATCGGAAGATTTCGCAGGACAACAAGGGCTATAGTGCAATGCCCTCACTCTTCCGTTGTGCGCCCATCTGTGAGAATTTCCCGCAATAGTCGCGCACACAGCTCAACGTCGCAACCAACGTGCGTATACGCCTGCTGAGCCTTTGAGCAACGAAAACATTTAAGCTGCTTTCCAAACACTCTGCACCGTTCCTCTACTCATAACGGTGTGTCCACACCACTCCACTCCGTTATGTCCTCTTCAGGTCAACGCATGAAAGACTTGCACTTTAAGTAGTTGTATAGTGTTGCCTTTCCTGTACGAAACGTATTTGATATTTGTGATATGCCATAATATTATTGCATATTATGAAGTGAAATCCTGAAGTGCATGATTTCACCGAGCGAGGTGGCGCAGTGGTTAGCACACTGGACCCGCATTCGGGAGGACGACGGTTCAATCCCGTCTCCAGCCATCCTGATTTAGGTTTTCCGTGATTTCCCTAAATCGTTTCAGGCAAATGCTGGGATGGTTCCTTTCAAAGGGCACGGCCGATTTCCTTCCCCATCCTTCCCTAACCCGAGCTAGCGCTCCGTCTCTAATGACCTCGCTGTCGACGGGACGTTAAACAACACTAACCTAACCTAACCTGCATGATTTCGTATTAGGAGCAGTAAAGCACACCCAGGACTCTGAACATTTAGGACGGATACGTGTGTCACGTCCCTATACATGACTGCGTTGTTTGCAAAGGAGCACAAATTCAACCCATATGCGACAGAGATACCAAACATGAGTCTTGAGTGCTGTTTCGTACATCCCATCTTTGAACATCGATCTAGTGAACCTTACATATATATATAATTTAATCGTATCCCATGATAATTTCCGCTCTGCTGTCACTTTAATACATTCTTGTTAGATATCTGATATAGGATTATACAACTACATCTCTGGGTGTCTGTAATTCAAAACAACTGTATGGACAGTTTTAGATAACGGAGTACAGTTGTGGAATCGATCACATAAAATTAACATCTTAAATAAACATTAACCTTGACATTTCATACCAGCAGATGGAAGTATGTCTGAAAAAGCATTATTTATATTGGATCTAGGTGTTAAACTACCAGACCTATCTGTAAAAACTGAAGACGTGAGGCAAAGCTGTTGTTAGTCTAATGCTTAAATATCTACATCGACGATGCTGTTCGCATACAGAGTTTTAATGTAAGCACTAGAAGACCGTTGAACGATCCGTCAGCTTTAACCACATGTAACGATCCCAATGCATAAATTACTGTGATCACGTGAATCTTATAGGATGAGAAAATTAACGCAGTCATTTCCTAAGTTGTTGTTGTTGTGGTCTTCAGTCCTGAGACTGGTTTGATGCAGCTCTCCATGCTACTCTATCCTGTGCAAGCTTTTTCATCTCCCAGTACTTACTGCAACCTACATCCTTCCTAAGTAATACCGAATTAATGGGGAAAAGAGTACAACAACATACCTTTACAAACAAATTATTCCAACTTATTTCTTAACTGAACTTTGGATCATCGTTATAAACCGGTGCAAATCACACACAACAAAGACAACGAAAAGTATCACAAAATTTTAAATAACCCACTGACAACTAATGAAATTCTTTCAAAATACAAATGACAGTACAAAATGGCTCTGACCACTATGGGAGTTAACATCTATGGTCATCAGTCACCTAGAACTTAGAACTACTTAAACCTACCTAACCTAAGGACAGCACACAACACCCAGTCATCACGAGGCAGAGAAAATCCCTGACCCCGCCAGGAATCCAACCCTGGGACCCGGGCGCGGGAAGCGAGAACACTACCTCACGACCACGAGCTGCGGACACAGTACAACTGGATAAAGACAGTTCATTAACCTGTTGGTTACCTGAACAGTAATTATTAAATAAGTGGTCAGAATCACGGAACCAACATAAACGCTTGACGAAATCAGAAACAGAAACGTTACTAAAAGAGATCAAATTTTACACTTCAGATAAATTAGAAAATAATCGATACAAAAATATAGTATGTAGACGATCACCAGTTATAATTTCGAATGTTGCTGAATTTTGATTGGAATTGTGTTCTCATTCGTGTATGTTACTCAAAGAAATGTCGTTCATTTTATGTGCATGTTGTGAAAACCGTTTTCTTTTAAGTACTTCTTAATTATATCTATCAAAGTTAAAATTGCCCTACCTCACAGGTTTTCATACCTTCACACACAAAACGCACTAACTTTCCAAGTAAGCATTATCGAATCTCACTATTTTAAATAATTTCAAGTAGTTGAATGAATTAAAATAGTCGAGATCCAAGGAATCTGCCACGTCAAGGTATGAACCATTAAGTCAAACAGTGAACATTTTCACATAATCCATCATGATACGTAATGTTCGGAAATGATATGTTTAGTTTACCAGTATCATTTCATTTAAATTGTTTTACTTTAATTTGCTATTTACTTTCATTTAAACTGTAATTATTTGTAACGGCTATGATACTCATACTGAAGGAATTGCCTTATTTACTGAGGTGTCATAAGTGATTAATTTAGTCCCTTTTCCAACAAAAACAAAATGTTTTGAGCGTCGTATACGAGGACAAGAAGCTTGTTCATCTGATGATCTCAAAGGGCTCTAGGACACAGGTACAGCTGTGGAGCGTATACGGATTTCGTGGAAGAACTATGTGTGAAGATTTTCAGATCTAGTTCTGTTGTACGATTATGATGTCAATCTCCTCTTGAGAAACGATGGAATCATGCTGCATTCACCAGTTCAGAATCGATTCTCTTCTCCAGGATTCACCAATGTATTGAAATATACCTGATACAGATCAGGATATAATTTGAAATGTTTCTGAATTTTGATTTGTATTGTGTTCTCATTCTGTGTATTACTTAAAGAAATATCATTCATTTTATGTGTATTGTGTGAAAAACTAACCCGTCTTTACAGCTTTCCACTATTGCAAAGATTTGGTATCACAATACTGAATTAGTTATTATTTTCGATTAACATAATACATGTATATGAATCGGTAAAAAAACCAAAAACAAGAAAAAGAAAAAACGCGAATGTAAAACGCAAAATAAAAATTCACAACAAAAATAAATATAAACAAATGAAATAATTAGAATAGTAATGAATATTTAGATATTTTACTCAGGTATGCTGAAAATACTCTGAAAGTACTCTATGAACAGCATACTTTCCAGAGACGACATTTCAGAAACCGGCTTTATTACACATGGATGTAGATGGCTTGAATGCTTCTTTAATTTATTGATTGGCGACTCCATGGAGTGTCCTGTGCACCACGACCAGATAATGGGTATACTTGGAAGGAGAGACAGCATTGGTCGTATTTTTTTTGTTTTATTAACCGCAAAGTCGATTTTCGGTCACTTAGTGACATCTTCAGTGCTGTAATATACAATTTAAATTGGTAGGCACTGGTGTCAACAAGCTTAGAGCGATCACATAAAACTGAGTTCAACATTTATGATTGTTTATGTTTTAGTTTTCTTCACAGTCGCAATATCTTGAAAATTTAGCAGTAGGCCTAGATCTTCTGATGGAGAGAAAATTATCTTTTATATACACTGTGTATTTGAATGGTTAATTTTGGCTATGGTGTTGTTTAATGCTTAATTCTTATGAGTTTTTAAGTCAGTAGATCTGAAAGGGTTGTTCAGCCCTGCTCTAGAGGATGTAATTGTGAATGAGTGGTCTTAGCTGGGTGTGCCGCATCTGAAAACGTCGTTAAGTTCCTCGTCTATTTACGCCGTTATGAAGGGTATATGCAGTGTTACCCGTCATTTACGCGATATAGCATTTCTGTCAGGCTGTACTGAAGGGGTCGGTACCGCATTTGGTTGTTTGTAGCATGTTCGCGGTATGTCCCACGGAGCTGAAGGACTTTGACTTGGGAGAGCCAGTTAAAAGGTTAGCAAGAGTTTCACTTAGTGAGAACATGGTCAGCCAGAAGCGACTCACACTGGGACAAGTTTTGGTATCCTAAGATCTGGTGTGCCGTTTTTCATTACTGCCGCACTTCCATGTGTGACAATGCTATATGTTCGTGGATTTAAACTGCATTTCCACTTTTTTCACATACATTTCTTATAGGACGTATTATTTTTGATTTGCATTTCTCGTGGAGTAATTTCTCTTGTTGGATGGTTACTTAAACTGTTTTGGAACATAGTACTCCTTTGTGTAAGGTTCGAAAGCATGGGCCACGTTGGAAGAGAACATACAGTTGTACTTCTCAAATTCGTGGACCTTCGTGCAAATTAGTCCCTATCCCCCTTCTTTACAATGTTGATGCGTCTGTGCTTTGCGTGTGTAGTAAAATGAGGAATTTGATGGCTTGTGTGTAACATTTGAGTAAGTATCCAGTCTTTTTTTAGGGCTGTCTATCAGGTAACCATAATACTGGAATATTAGGTCGCCTTTATAAAGGTATTGTCTATTCATTATGTTTTAGTTACCTTTGCGTGATAATGAAACAGTTTGGCTCTGCACATTTACGACCGGTTCTGGCTTCCTCACGACTCTTCGTCCCATTTAATTGTTCTTTTGCCATAAGCAATGTACACGCTTTGTACCACACCTCATTGTGCCTTATCTTACGTTATATTTTCAGCTGTGATAAGTATTGCTGTTGCAGATCGTTGGTGAACGCAGTTCAGGCGGCAACCAGAACGTGATCAGTCCACTACATAAATTGGTGGATAATTGTTTTGGTTTAAAGATTCATTTCCTTGCGTACTTAGATTCAAAACGTACAAACCGCAACAACTTTGACGCTGAACGAGTCTTCTACTGTAAGGTAGGACTCGTTACTCCAAACCTGCGCCAATGTTGTTGTGGTCTTCAGTCCTGAGACTGGTTTGCTGCAGCTCTCCATGCTACTCTATCCTGTGCAAGCTTCTTCATCTCCCACTACTTACTGCAACCTACATCCTTCTGAATCTGCTTAGTGATTTCATCTCTTGGTCTCCCTCTACGATTTTTACCCTCCACACTGCCCTCCAATGCTAAATGTGTGATTCGTTGATGCCTCAAAACATGTCCTACCAACCGGTCCCTTCTTCTAGTCAAGTTGTGCCACAAACTCCTCTTCTACCCAGTTCTATTCAATACCTCCTCATTATTTATGTGATCTACCCATCTAATCTTCAGCATTCTTCTGTAGCACCACATTTCGAAAGCTTCTATTCTCTTCTTGTCCAAACTATTTATCGTCCATGTTTCACTTCCATACATGGCTACACTCCATACAAATACTTTCAGAGACGACTTCCTCACACTTAAATCTATACTCGATGCTAACAAATTTCCCTTCTTCAGAAACGGTTTCCTTGCCATTGCCAGTCTACATTTTATATCCTCTTTACTTCGACCATCATCAATTATTTTGCTCCCCAAATAGCAAACCTCCTTTACTACTTTAAGCGTTTCGTTTCCTAATCTAATTCCCTCACCATCACCCGATTTAATTCGACCACATTCAATTATCCTCGTTTTACCTTTGTTGATGTTCATCTTATATCCTCCTTTCAAGACACTGTCCATTCCGTTCAACTGCTCTTCCTAGTCCTTTGCTCTCTCTGACAGAATTACAATGTCATCGGCGAACCTCAAAGTTTTTATTTCTTCTCCATGGATTTTAATACCTACTCCGAATTTTTCTTTTGTTTCCTTTACTGCTTGCTCAATATACAGATTGAATAACATCGGGGATAGGCTACGACCCTGTCTCACTCCCTTCCCAACCACTGCTTCCCTTTCATGTCCCTCGACTCTTATAACTGCCATCTTGTTTCTGTACAAATTGTAAATAGCCTTTCGCTCCCTGTATTTTACCCCTTCCACCTTTAGAATTTGAAAAAGAGTATTCCAGTCAACATTGTCAAAAGCTTTCTCTAAGTCTACAAATGCTAGAAACGTAGGTTTGCCTTTCCTTAATCCTTCTTCTAAGATAAGTCGTAAGGTCAGTGTTGCGTCACGTGTTCCAACATTTCTACGGAATCCAAACTGATCTTCCCCGTTTTTCCATTCGTCTGTAAAGAATTCGCATTAGTATTTTGCAGCTGTGACTTATTAAACTGATAGTTCGGTAATTTTCACATCTGTCAACACCTGCTTTCTTTGGGATTGGAATTATTATATTCTTCTTGAATTGCAGAATTCCACGCAAGAGTCACTAATCAGTTTCTGTTTAGAAAGAAATCTATGAAAGTCACGGTGCGCTTGCGAAAATTTAGCCGTTTGACACCAAATATTTCAACGTCTGACGGCATTCCGCTTGTAATTGGCCCTAAATTAGTATACAATTGTTTGAAAAATTTCTTTGTGCATTTAGGTAAAGTTAGAAGACAAATAATTGGCTCCCAAAGCTATCAGGCGACGGTAAAAAGTTAAGTAGCGTATCTGAGACTGCAGGATGCATAAAGAGCTACGAACGGCGCCTTCCCTCTGTAACGAGACAGTCGCCAGCCCGGACACAAATACTCTCGTTCCCAGACGACGTGAACTAAAAAAGAACTCCTAGGAGCGGGGAAGGCAGCCGGCTCGGTTATTATCCCGCGGGTACCGCGGCTCGGCACGGCCGGCGCACAAATTGTTTCGTAAATGCAGGCGCGGCGGACGGCGTACGGATAGAACGGGATGGAGAGAGAGCACTGAAAAGATCGATCACGGTTTAATAACACGCCTTACTTCGTAAGCACGGTCATTTGGCCCGTAAATTAAACGGCTTGTTGATTTAGGACGGTGCGTGAAACGCGAGAAGTATTTATTGGTCATCCGGTCACTCGGACCGGCAGTTTAGCTTTTTTAGACTTAATCAATGAGGAGAGAAGGAATATACGCATCTATCTCGGGCGCCGGAGCTTCGGCTCTTTTACGAAACAGCGACCGCCACAAGAACGAAGTGGGGAGGGGGGTGGGAGAATAAAAAGTCGGTGGGGGCGTAAGTCAAGCGTCAGAAGGTGAGTCGCCCTTTGAGGGACTGCGCCAGTTGTCGGAGGTGGGGATGGAAGGAAGAGGGGGGGTGGCGGTGGGGGTGGGGCATGTGGGTGCCCCCGGAGATGATTATTACGGGAGGCCGTAATGTCGGCGTTGGGCACAGTTTACGAGGGGCGGGATTATAACGCCGCGACGGGCCAGCAGAGGCCTCCAGACGCCAGTCGCCGCTTTCACGGCCGTCCATAATTCGCCTAAAGAGAGCGCGCTACCCTCTGCATAGGAAGGGCGGTTGGCGGAGACGGAATGGGCTGCACACGTTGACCACGAGCTACGAGCTACGGAGTGGACGCCACCAACGAGGGAGGCGGAATATGGGCGCGAGATGCTTGGAAGTGGCTTTTCTCTTAAACACCTTTTGCATCGTACTCTGTCCATCAGTGAATACCCCTCGCCCAGTCTTTTGGAAACAGCGACGGATTCTAGTATTTGAACAGTGAAATTTGCACGTCAAGCCAGCTTAGTAAGTACTTCGTCTTGATTGGTAAGATATTCGTTCGAGGGAGCATTGCGGTGAAATATTATTCAAATTAAACGCTGCAAAGGTATTGAAAGTAGTCTGCATCATTTCGTTCACGCAGGATGTTTGTTTTAACCTGGTACAACTAAATATCACGAAAACGATAAAAAAAAATTTAGGGGACATCTGTCTGTTCTACAACTGGCCACCACCTAGCTGCCTCTCCTGCTTCGGCCGGATCAAATTTGTGTTTTCAACTAGAAACTCCCAATTACTATGACATATTCGGATTCTACCCAAGAAAATACATACGTTTAGCTCAGATTATTGTTGCTCATTCGTGGTACATGGCGCTGTAGTCGACAGATGTCAAGCGTGTGTGTTTTTGCAATTAAGGACTGAACCATTTCATTTGACATTTGACTTACGATGTAAATGTAAACCTTTGTGATCTAGTGGTTGATACTACTGTTCAAACGTTATCAGAGTGTTGCAAATGTGATTGTAAAGTACATATACGAGTGGGGAGGCCCCCCCCCCCCCGCCCCCTGAAAAAAAACTGCAAATTCGTCATAACGTCTTTATTTCTTAATATTTTTACACCAAACATTGATCACCTTCAAAGTATTTTCCATTGACCACAACTCACTTCTTGAAACGATCCTTCCATTGATCAAAACAGTTTTTAAATTCACTTATCTGTATGTTCTTTATGCTTTCCATAGATTTTTGTTTTACCTCCTCCACAATCGCAGAACGCTTTCCTTTCGTGTGCCTTTTGAGTCTGGGGAACAAAAACAAATCACAGGAACTAGATCCCGGAGTGGGCGGGTGGTGGTGTGGTGGTGGGAGGGGGGGGGGGGCAGGGATGTCCACAATTTGTGACATGCCGGTTGTGGACAAAAACTGCTTTACGGAGATGGTGGTGTGGACCAGCGAGTTGTCATGATGGAAGAACCAGTGGCCTGTGCGCCAAAGATCTGCCCTTTTCTTCCGGATGCTCTCTCTCAGTCTTTTCAAAACCTCCAAGTAGAGCTCGTGGTTGACAGTTTGACCAGGGGTAATTTTTTTGAACACCATGTGCACAACACATCTGCAATCGAAGAAACAAATAAGCATTGTATTGATGTTTGACTTCACTAGGCAACCTTTTTTTGGTTGAGGAGAGACACTTGCCTGTTGCTTTGTTTTGGGGTCGACTCTGTAGCACCACGATTCATCACCTGTAATCACCTTGAAAAAATTCAGGGTCTTCTCAAAACACGCCTGAAGTCGACGCTCCCTTTGCTCATCTTTGAGAAGGCGAGGGACAAATTTGGCTGTAACCGTTCTCGTGTGCAAATAGTCGGATAAATTCCTCTGAATTGTACTCCATGATATTTCTGACATCTCAAAGAACTAGTTAATTGTTCGTGGACCGTTGTCACGAACGAGGGTATTGCTTTTGCCGACATTTGCATCACTTCTGACGTTGAGCGGCGTCCTGAACTGGGTTGGTCTTCAACTGACGCATCTCCAGTTTCAAAACGCTAAAACCACTCATAGACTGGTTTTACCTTAGGACAGCATCTGCATAAGCAGTCTTAAGCAGTGGCCGATTTCCCAAACAGGAAACAAAAATTCACAGCTGCACAATGCTCTCAACAGTATGCCACCACATTTTCGCCGATATGGAAAAATTTGTTGTATTAAAACAAAACTCCCAAGGGCGAACCGATGTGCTCACAGCTACACAACTTCCCACACTGAATCAGGTGGTGTGACCGTAACGGAAACCTGGATGCCTATTCTGTATCTTCCCGCTATTGTGCCGATCGTTTCGGTACTCAAGAGCACCGAACGGTCTAGTATTCGAATTAGAGCCCCAGCATTAATCGGTATGCATTTCGGTAGCGATACAGTTGGGGTCTAGAGAACCGAAGCGCTGTTGTCGGTTCGCGTCGCGCAGGTCAATCAAAAGCAAGCTGCCACAGATCCGCGCATGCGCACTGCAGTGCACACAGCGCCACGAACACAAGGCGGCAAGCAGACAACACGGGCGCGCTATTCTTCCAAGTACTGAAAATTGCGTTTACGTTCCCATGACGCATGTCGCCGCATTCCGTCTAGCTGACATGCCCGCCTTCATCGCTCATGCCTCCTCCTTAACAGTATCAGGCGCAGTATATCCATTTCCATGATTCTCAGCTGGAATGCATAGAAATTTTTACAGTTTCCCTGACCGCATGTTTCAATGCATGCATAATAACGAGAGCGTGTTTGACTGTATTCTACAGATTGTCGTAAATGCCGCATTATGTCATCTTATTCTCACTCACACTGACATCGTGTTTTGGATTTTACGTTTCGGAAAATGAGTTAGGAATAGTGTGCAGTACCACATTGTGCTAATACATCTATAAAAACACCCGAAAAATTGATTCTGAGAGTTTCAAAGAATAAGAAGATAAACAGGATGTGGTTACGACTTGCTTCTAGAGATCCAGATGATTAAGTACCCCACTTCCCTATATGGTACGTCAACGATTTGTGACTTAAAAACAAAACTGAAAAAACGCATTTGCAGAAGTTCCGGCAGTTCGTCAAAGTTTAGAACATGTATCTCATGATTGAATATGTTTCGTGTATGCTGCTACAGTCTAAAAATATTACGGCAGAGATCTTTCATCTCTGTCTACTGCTGTTGAGGATTCGATCGCAGATAAATACTTGTGACCAGCAAGATTATGAAGATGACTGTTGCTAGTTACATTCTCAGTAATTTAAGTTGTGCTCTTAGATTCCTGTCTATCCGCATACTCGGAAATCGCTACATATTCGGAAGGAATGGTGACTTATTTCTGACAAAAAATATAAAGGTCACTGTCGGTTGTTTCACTCACAGCAATTTCTTCTCCAGCAATTTCGTATTTCGTTTTTTAAACACACAGAAATCACGAAATCTTTACGTATGAACTGCGTTCTTACATATAAGGAATAACGAATATTGCAGAAATATCTTAACTTACACGAATAACAATCTCAGAACGTGTTCCATATATGAAGAGGAAAAAAAAAATTTTATGCCTTTCGTGTGGCATTCTCGCGTGCTAACCACTTGGCCACGCCAAATAACAAGGATAAGGTGCTCAAATCTCTTACTATTGTGTTGACGAACGTAGTCTGACTTCGTTGCCACACGGTGCTGCGTAAGTCATAAATGCGTGATAGTCCGGAAGTTTTCAAAAATCAGGCTTCACATAATTGCTTTCCATTGTTACTTGAAAGTTGTAAACACGTTTCGATAGTTAATAACTAAACCATTTGTGGGAAAAGTACACAAAGTTACCAGTAATGTCAATTCACACTCATGTCATATACGTAAGCAGAGCCGATGACTTGATATTTAATGATCTTTAAACTGTTATTTGCATAAAAATAACACGTATTTTGAGAGAATATTGACCGAAAACTTTTTTTTATGTAATCATTCACAGTAACAACCTTACCTAACCATATTTCTAGCCGGCCGGTGTGGCCGTGTGGTTCCAGGCGCTTCAGTCTGGAACCGCGTGACCGCTGCGGTCGCAGGTTCGAATCCTGCCTCGGGCGTGGATGTGTGTGATGTCCTTAGGTTAGTTAGGTTTAATTAGTTCTAGGCGACTGATGACTTCAGAAGTTAAGTCACATAGTGAACCATTTGAACCATATTTCTAACAAAGGAAAATAGTCTATTATGAACTCACTTTCCAACTGGATGCATCCTCTGGTGATTCTTTAGTAACACAATCCTTAAATCCAAAGCTATAACCGCTAAATATGTTTACAATAACAAATTATAGGTGTACATAAAAAACAGCTCACAGTTCGACAGGGCCACACAGAAATCCAAAACCTCTCCGTACAATTGTCGTAAAACCGGTGGGAGGACCATTCGGTAACAGGTCTCAGAAGCTTACTGAATAGGATATTTCGATAAAGAACCGAAAATGACGTCACTACCGAAACGAACCTACTACACCGATCGATATGAACGATACAGAATAGGGCCCCTGGTCGAACAATGGGTTCCCTCACTCTCCCTCCCCACCGCAGCCCAATTTCGCCACTTTTGGGTCTTGTCGTATTTTAGCTATTTCGGGGAAATAATCTTCTTGTAGTTTTCTGTTCTCCGTGGCAGTGACTGTATTGAGTTCCCCAGCCATCGGAATGCTTGGTTTTGGTGGCCACTCTCGAAGCCCGCCATGAAGGTGACTGATTTCGGTGTGTGTTTCGATGTAACCGCCGTAACTGTCGCGGTGACTGCTACACAGCTACAGGTGGAATGTATACATTAACCATTATAATAAGGTAAAATGTCCATGAAGTGATACCGACAGGCGCATCTGCCATTGGTACTCACTGAAATGAAGCATCCCAGTAGCGAGAGGCGAGGAGACTCACCGAAATCAAAGGTCCCAATGGTGAGAGGCCCACTGAAAAATATTAACTTTTCGGCTAGAACATTTTTTAGTACGATGCTTCGTTTTCGAGATATTTAATTATCTGAAGTTGAAGCAAACACTGTATATGTATACTAACTAATCAAAATTATCTGTACACTTATTAGCTGACATTTATGATGGCTTGACACGTACTGCGGCACTTGCAGTTAGGTGTCTCAACGTCTGTGGAGGAATGGCGGCGCATTCTCCCAAATGGCTAATGGTTCAAATGGCTCTGAGCACTATGGGACTTAACTTCTAAGGTCATCAGTCCCCTAGAACTTAGAACTACTTAAACCTAACTAACCTAAGGACATCACAAACATCCATACCCGAGGCAGGATTCGAACCTGCGACCGTAGCAGTCGCGCGGTTCCAGACTGTAGCGCCTAGAACCGCTCGGCCACCAAGGCCGGCCGCATTCTCCCACAATAGCAGAAGCCAGAGAAGGAAAGGATGTTTCATGCTGGGGTCTGAAGCGAGGTCGATGTCCTAACGCATCCCAAAAAGACATATGTATGAGAAAAAGTACTACTACAGCTGTATGCTGACATTGACGACTAGCTCTGAGATCACATTACCGCCATCCTCAGGCCCTAGAACTACCAAAGGAGAATTTTATTTCCTTGGCGCATTTAATGTAGGATCCTTGTTACTAGGTATAGACTCCTGATGAAAGCTAGCCCAAGTGTGATAGTAATAAGGATCACTCAGCAAACTCGCCAGTGAAGTCGAATACTCTTTTGGCAGTGGTAGAGCCCGGGGATAGCGGTAATTTGCCAGTGAAACTAGTCGTGTGACAGAATAAAGACATTGTCGAGATACAGGTGTGGTGGTACTATTGTCCATGCAATAAGATGGATATCCATAAACTGAGCGCCCCCAAGATGTTCTATTGGGTTTGCGTTGAGACTCTGTGCAGGTCAGTCCATTTCAGGAATGTTATTGTCTACAACCCTTTGCCTCAAAGATGCTGCTTTGTGTTGGGATTCCTTATCATGCTGATACAGTAATTGACACCGAGCTCTTCCTCTACCCATTACACAATGCTGTAAGATGTGTTCATGTCTTTCCGCATTCAGCGTTTTCTTAAGAACAATAAGGCGATCACACCCTAACCACGAAAAAGATGCCCATACCCTAAGACCACCTCCTCTGTGTTATAGTTGCTGGAAGGTGACGTTCTGCAGGCAGTCAACCCAAACCCCACGATAGGGTTGCGACCAAGCTTAGCGTAATTCATTATTCCGTAATCACTCGTTTCCAGTCGCCTACTGTCCAGCTGCTAAGTGTCGCTTAGCATTGGCTACGGAAATGCTTGGCCCGTGAGGAGCGTATCGACCATTTTATCCTATTGTTTTTACTTCTTCCAGACAGTCATTGTCCTAGCTGGACTGTTGGCAACGCTTTGGACGACACGAGTAAATCCTTCTGGTGATTTAAAGGAGTTCTTTAGAACAATTCTTCCCAACGGCCGGCACTCACTGTCTGTCAGTACACGAGGTCTGGGCGGCCCTGTGATCCAGCGGTTCTAGGCGCTTCAGTCCGGAGCCACGCGGCTGCTACGGTCGCAGGTTCGAATCCTGCCTCGGGCATGGATGTGTGTGAGGTCCTTAGGTTAGTTAAGTTTAAGTAGTTCTAAGTCCAGGAGACTGATGATCTCAGATGTTAAGTCCCATAGTGTTTAGAGCCATTTGAGCCATTTGAACTATGAGATCTGCCTGGTCCTGGTTTAGGTGCGGTTGTTCCTTACCATCTCAACTTAACAGTCATATGACCAACAGTCGGCCTGTGGCTTTAGAAGAGTTGAAATTTTCCTGATGGATTTGTTGCTCAACTGTCATACAGTGTACGTCCGAAAACATGGCGCTCTCCTGAGCGATCCATTCTACCGTTACTGCTTCTCAATTGATAATACGAGCTGCCCGCATTCTTTTGTAAATGTGGGTCTTCGTCTCGTGGCACCTAGTGGTCGATTCCGCGCTAGATGGGGATGTCCGAATCCCTTTGATCAGATAGTGTATAGAAAAGGGGAAGAAATCCAGGAAACCAGATCAGATATACAAGCTACTGCGAAATTCAGTTAAATAAGAACTTGATAGTGGAATTGATTATGCAGATTGCAGGTGAAGGAAATGAGATTTGCAGCTAATGGGATAGACAGGCTGTTACAAAATGAAAGCATAGGTTATAAGGCTTTGTAGCATTTATTATATTGGACTTATAATTATACATCGAAGAGCCAAAGAAAGTGGTACACCTGCCTAATATCGCGTAGGGCCGCTGCGAGCACGCAGAAGTGCCGCAACACGACGTGCTATGGATACGACAAATGTCCGAAGTAGTAATGGAGGGAACTGACACCATGAGTCTTGCAAGATTACGAGAGGGTGGAGATCTCATCTGAATAGCACATTGCAAGGCATCCCAGATGTGATCCATAATGTTCATGTCTGGGAAGTTTGGCGGCCATCGAAGGTGTTTAAACTCAGAAGAGTGTTTCTGGAGCCATTCTATAGCAATTCTTGACGTCTAGGGTGTCGCATTGTCCTGGTGGAATTGCCCAAAGTCGTCGGAATGCACAATGGACATGAATGGATGCAGGTGATCAGACAGGATGCTTACGTACGTGTCACCTGTCACAGTCATATCGAGACGTATCAGGGGTTCCGAATCACACCGACTGCACACGCCCCACATCATAACAGAGCCTCCACGAGCTTGAAGAGTCCCCTGCTGACGTGCAGGGTCCATGGATCACGAGGTTGTCTCCATACCCGTACACGTCCATTCGCTCGATACAATTTGAAACGAGACTCATCCGACCAGGAACATGTTTCCTATCATCAACAGTCCAATGTCGGTGCTGACGTGCCCAGGCGAGGCGTAAAGCTTTGTGTCTTGCACTCATCAAGGATACACTAGTGGCCCTTCGGCTCCGAAAGCACATATCGATGATGTTTCGTTGAGTGATTAGTACGCCGACCCTCGTTGATGGCCCGCCATTGACATCTGCAGAATTTGCGGAAGGGTTGCACTTCTGTCGCCTTGAACAATTCTCTTCAGTCGTCGTTGGCACCATTCTTGCAGGATATTTTCCCGGCCGTAGCGATGTCGGAGATTTGATGTTTTACCGAATTCCTAATATTAACGGTACACTCGCGAAATGGTCGTACTGGAAAATACCCACTTCATCGCTACGTCGGACATGCTGTGTCCCATCGTTCGTGTGCTGACTATAACACCACGTTCAAACTAACTTAAATATTGATAACCTGCCATTGTAGCAGCAGTAAGCGATCTAACAATTGCGCCAGAGACTTGTTGTCTTATATAGGCGCTGCCGACCGCAGCTCCGTATTCTGCCCGTTTACATATCTGTGTATTTGAATACGCATGCCTATACGACATTCTTTGGCGCTTCTTACAAGTGTTCAATGTTGGGTCTGTAGGCGAGTTCCTCTCTGACTTGATTACCGTGCGTGGAATAGTTATTGCTACACCTAATCAGTCCTGTTTGTTACTTCGATTAGATCAGCAGTAGCGGAGGCGCATAAACATGACTCATTATGAACCCCCTAAGGTAAAAATCGCATGGCGTCATTTCTTATATGAACGTGGAGGTCATGCTAAATTCGGGCTGTTGTCCAGCACCTTGCAGTCTATGCAGCGGTTGGATACAACTTCATTTAACCAATGGGGTACTGAGTTATGCCAGCGAGGCGGCGTAACATATTTCTGTCACATAAATTTCTGCGCTTCGGCTTCTTTCAATTGAGGAAAGAGCCATAGTTCTAGCACATCAACATAAGAACCTCCAATTATAGTTGCTTAAATGAAAAAAGAAGGTCCATAAGCTGTAAGGATATGACACAAAAAATTCAGTTTAGAGGAGCCTCGTTGCAAGTTGCATCTGCGCCACCTCGTGGGTATTTGCTGTCCACCAGATGCGCACATTTTGTTTGTCCACATTTCCACTTAAGTAAAAAGCCGATTAATCACTGAAGAGGACACGATCTTGCAGGATTATTTTCTGCACAAAGTTGACACGTAAAGTGTAGTCTGTAGGCATTACAATCTGTAACAACTATAAACGATAATCGCGCAATTTCAACATTCTCCTTAAAAGTCTGGTAATTCCTGACTAGTCTTCCGAACTGATTTCTTGGGAGTAGGCGTGATAGACTCTGTCGCTTCTTCAGCGCGTTCTTCAGTCACTCACGGTCGTTCCCTACTGTTTCCTTTATGTACAGATATACAAACTAAACTGTTTGAATGAGATTTTCAGTCTGCAGCGGAGTGTGCGCAGATATGAAACTTCCTGGCAGATTAAAACTGTGTGCGGGACCGAGACTCGAACACGGGACCTTTGCCTTTCGCGGGCAAGTGCTCTGAAGTTTGGAAGGTAGGAGACGAGGTACTGGCAGAATTGAGGCTGTAAGGACAGGTTGTGAGTCGTACTTGGGTAGCTCAGATGGTAGAGCACTTCCCCACAAAAGGCAAAGGTCCCGAGTTCGAGTCTCGGTCCCGCACACAGTTTGAATCTGCCAGGAAGTTTCAAAACTGTCTGAACTGCTCTTTCATTTGATGTAGTATTTATAATTGTAAGTTGAATGTAATAAACGCTACATAGCCTTAAAACCCGTACATTCATTTCGAAACTACTTGCATATACATTTAAGAATGCTTATTCATCATATTTTCGCCAAAGGAGATAAAAACATGGCAGACTTCTGGGTGTATTTAACAGCAGACCATCACATGTTAATGAGAGCTGAGAACTACATAGAAAATTATAGCAATTTTTCAGTCAGAACGATACAGTAGAAAGAAAGCAGAATTTAGGTTACAATTATCGTTATTATCATGTTCCTTTTATGTGATGATTGTTAAAGAAGGAAAAAAGTTAATTGTTTATCACATAAGAAGTAATTAAGATTTAGAAGACCACTGAACATGGGCGATAATTTTTAGTGTTGTGCACGGGAGAAGAATTTTATTTTGTTATGGCAAGTAAACCAAGATTCAATGATATATACTATCATTCTTTCAATTTTCATTTCATATGAAAATGAGACGTCATAAGCTACCTACAACATTTTACCGTATGAGAAGAAACATTCATCCATGTACTACTTCTTTACATTATTATTATCGATGATTATTTTCATTGCTTGGGGAGTCTACGTTTTTAACGTGAAGGGAAATTGGAAATTTCTCCACAAAAAGAAAAGAGGATCAGAATTTTCCGTATAGCAGTTAAGAAAGAAATAATCCATTTTCGTTTCAAGACTCATACCGAAGCAAAGGAATTTTATTTTTGATACCAAAGAGTTGACCTGAATGTCGTCACTTCTACATTATCGTGTGAGAGGTCTTAATTTTTACATGTGAAGGTTATGAAGCTCTCGCCGATGGAGGCGAATTTGGCGAGCGTAGGGAAGGGCTGAAGGCAAGGAAAAGGTCCTTATATAAGAAAATTTAAGAAAAAAGAGGGAACACATAAAAAACAAAATAGAAAATGTTTTCTTCACGGTAAATGATAACAGCCAAACAGTTGCGGGGTAAAGATTTATTAAAATACTTGACCACGGTTTCGGTATATCTAAATATACCTTCATCAGAAGTAAAATACACTAAAATCATATCCTGCAATGGAGATACTTAAAACAATTGTGCCAAAGGCGTCGTCGTAGTTCTGCAGGATGTGGTTTTAGTGTATTTTACTTCTGATGAAGGTATGTTTAGATATACCGAAACCGTGGTCAAGTATTTTAATAAATCTTTACTCTGCAACTGTTTGGCTGTTATCATTCACCGTGAAGAATTTCAACATTTGCTGTGTCAGCCATGTTTAAAATCTTGAAATACAAAATGTGTAAGGTTCGGGCTTGTGATCCGAAGATTACAGGCACGACTCCTGTCAGGTAGTGATTTTTCTTCACTTATGCAAAAAAGATATACCGTTTTTGTGTAGCATTCGAGTGCAATATCTCCTGAGCGTTGCTGCGGGCCACCTCCTTTGTAAACGGATTTAGGCTTAAAACACAGACAAGCGAGCGAGGTTATCTACCGAAATGTTCGGCACAGTGCCGCCCCCGAGAATTTCGCCTGGAATCTCCGCGTCTAAGACATAGTCTGAAAGCAACGCATTTCAAGCGTGAGTCGAATGGAGACTGTGTGTTTACCAATGACGCCGCTTATTTTGTAGTTCTTCACGCATTCTCTGGACCTGTCAGAAACCGTTATGAAATGTAACTGAATCGCGTGTATGACGCTAGGGAAGATACAGGGTGTTTCAAAAATAACCGGTATATTTGAAACGGCAATAAAAACTAAACGAGCAGCGATAGAAATACACCGTTTGTTGCAATATTCTCGGGACAACAGTACATTTTCAGGCGGACAAACTTTCGAAATTACAGTAGTTACAATTTTCAACAACAGATGGCGCTGCAAGTGATGTGAAAGATATAGAAGACAACGCAGTCTGTGGGTGCGACATTCTGTACGTCGTATTTCTGCTGTAAGCGTGTGCTGTTCACAACGTGCAAGTAAGCTGTAGACAACATGGTTTATTCCTTAGAACAGAGGATTTTTCTGGTGTTGGAATTCCACCTCCTAGAACACAGTGTTGTTGCAACAAGACGAAGTTTTCAACGGAGGTTTAATGTAACCAAAGGACCGAAAAGCGATACAATAAAGGATCTGTTTGAAAAATTTCAACAGACTGGGAACGTGACGGATGAACGTGCTGGAAAGGTAGGGCGACCGCGTACAGCAACCACAGAGGGCAATGCGCAGCTAGTGCAGCAGGTGATCCAACAGCGGCCTCGAGTTTCCGTTCGCCGTGTTGCAGCTGCGGTCCAAATGACGCCAACGTCCACGTATCGTCTCATGCGCCAGAGTTTACACCTCTATCCATACAAAATTCAAACGTGGCAACCCCTCAGCGCCGCTACCATTGCTGCACGAGAGACATTCGCTAATGGTACAGTGCACAGGATTGATGACGGCGATATGCATGTGGGCAGCATTTGGTTTACTGACGAAGCTTATTTTTACCTGGAAGGCTTCGTCAATAAACAGAACTGGCGCATATGGGGAACCGAAAAGCCCCATGTTGCAGTCCCATCGTCCCTGCATCCTCAAAAAGTACTGGTCTGGGCCACCATGTCTTCCAAAGGAATCATTGGCCCATTTTTCAGATCCGAAACGATTACTGCATCACGCTATCTGGATATTCTTCGTGAATTTGTGGCGGTACAAACTGCCTTAGACGACACTGCGAACACCTCGTGGTTTATGCAAGATGGTGCCCGGCCACATCGCACGGCCGACGTCTTTAATTTCCTGAATGAATATTTCGATGATCGTGTGATTGCTTTGGGCTATCCGAAACATGCAGGAGGCGGCGTGGATAGGCCTCCCTATTCGCCAGACATGAACCCCTGTGACTTCTTTCTGTGGGGACACTTGAAAGACCAGGTGTACCGCCAGAATCCAGAAACAATTGAACAGCTGAAGCAGTACATCTCATCTGCATGTGAAGCCATTCCGCCAGACACGTTGTCAAAGGTTTCGGGTAATTTCATTCAGAGACTACGCCATATTATTGCTACGCATGGTGGATATGTGGAAAATATCGTACTATAGAGTTTCCCAGACCGCAGCGCCATCTGTTGTTGAAAATTGTAACTACTGTAATTTCGAAAGTTTGTCTGCCTGAAAATGTACTGTTGTCCCAAGCATATTGCAACAAACGGTGTATTTCTATCGCTGCTCGTTTAGTTTTTATTGCCGTTTCAAGTGTACCGGTCATTTTGAAACACCCTGTATTAGAGAGCATGGAGAGATTCTGTAAGGGATCACCAAGTCCCAACAGTAGTCTCTGGCGAGCGGTCGGTCCGATAGATGCTCGGCTAGCCCTGATAACTCACTCAGTAGAGCATGACTTTCTTAACCTGAGGGTCATAGCTTAGAGACCCATGCTGGGAAAGTAGAGTTTGACTCTCTGCAGATGAAAGTTTCCGTTCTTCTGATGAAGATCAGCTGCTCAGGCGTTGAGAAGCCCCACATTCGTCTCAGGGAAACGGTATTTGAAGCTGAAGGTGGCTCTGTACTCAGCCGTGAAATACCGTGTTCTGGAAACATGTATGTTGTTCGTGGTACAGGGGAGCAGCAATGGTGCTCCTTACTTGCAAATATTAGCCACTAATACAGAGCATTATCAGCTGAAGCCTGACACTTCAACACGTTCGTAAGGAGGAAGTTTTAACTCAGTGGCAGTCCGCCGCCGGAGTGCTACGAAGAGGCACTTGTCGCGTGTTATGTTCACTTCGGTCGCTGCTATAAATTGAAGCGCCAAAGAAACTGGTATAAGCATGTTTCAAATACAGAGGTGTGTAAATGTTGTGTTGGCAGAAGAATGAGAGCGTATGAAGTCAGTGAACCATCGCTAGAAAAGTCGGCTGTACAACTGGGCGAGTGCTAGGGAGTCTCTCTAGACTAACCTGCCGAGTGGCGGCGCTCGGTCTGCAATCACTGATAGTGGCGACACGCGGGTCCGACGTATACTAACTACTGATTTAAAGGCTACCACCTAGCAAGTTTGGTGTCTGGCAGTAACACCACAGTAAACATGCAGAATACGGCGCTGCGATCGGCGACGCCTATATAAGACAAGTCTCTGGCGCAGTTGTTAGATCGCTTACTGCTGCTACAATGGCAGGGTATCAAGATTTAAGTGAGTCTGAACGTGGTGTTGTCATCGCCGCACGAGGGACGGGACACAGAATCTTCGAGGTAGCGATGAAGTGGGGATTTTCCCGTAAGACCATTTCACGAGTGTACCATGAATATGAGGAATTCGGTAAAATGTCAGATCTCAGACATCGCTGCGGCCGGAAAAAGGTCTTGCAAGAACGGGACCAACGACGACTGAACAGAATCGTTCATTGTGACAGAAGTGCAACCCTTCCGCAAATTCTGCAGATTTCAATGGCGGGCCATCAACAAGGGTTGACGTACGAACCATTCATCGAAACATCATCGATATTGGCTTTCGGAGCCGAAGGTCCACTCGTGTACCCTAGTTGACTGCACGACACAAAGCTTTACGCTTCACCTGGGCCCGACAACACCGATGTCGGATTGTTGATGAGTGGAAATATGTTGCCTGGTCGAACGAGTCTCGTTTCACATTGTATCGAGTGGATGGACGTGTACGGGTATGGAGACAACTTCATGAATCCATGAACCCTGCATGTCAGCAGGGCACTTTTCAAGTTGGTGGAGGCTCTTTAATGGTGTGCGGCGTGAGCAGCTGGAGTGATACGAGACCCCAGATACGTGTAGAAACAACTCTGACAGGTGACACGTACATAAGCATCCTCTCTGATGACCTGTACCCATTCATGTCCATTGTGTATTCCGACATAGTTCGGCAGTTCCAGCAGGACAATGCGACACCCCACTTGTCCCGAATCGCTACAGAGGGACTCAAGTAATGCTCTTCTGAGTTTAAACACTTCCGCTGGCCAGCAAACTCCCCAGACATGAACATCATTGTGCATATCTGGCGTGTCTTGCAACGTGCTGTTCAGATGGAATCTCCACCCGCTCGTACTCTTTCGGATTTATGGGCAGCCCTGCAGCATTCATCGTATCAATTCCCTCCAGCACTACTTCAGACATTAGTCAAGTCTATTCCACGTCGTGTTGTGGAACTTCTCTGCATGGTTGCGGGGGCCCTAAGCGATATGAGGCAGGTGTACCAGTTTCTTTTGCTCCTCAGTGTTCCTCGAAATGGCACCCAAGTATCGAGATACGACTTTACGTTTCACCTCTTGTTCATACTTGGCCCGACGCAAGGCACATGACATCGAACGATTTCTTCGCGACAACGTTAAAGTACCACCACTCGGGGTTCGAATGACACTGGTATTCTAACTTCTTTTCGAACTACAAGCGAAAGTCGTCACTGTGACGCTCCGACCCTATGGAAACGTCCCGTAACGTGTCGCCGAATGATGTGTACAGTTTGAACCTATCACGACTTAAATGGTGCCAGGAAAGTTCGTATCGATCTGCAGAGTCACGTGCTCTCCAGAATTCGTATCGGAGGCTACCGTGCTATCATAATGTATGGCGATCATCCCTGCACCTGTTGCGGTTGCGGGAAAGGTGATCATTTGCCTTGTGAATGCGTCCAACGACCTGTGGCGCTGCTTTCGTTGTCACAAGCGTCCGTGCCACCCACGCTGGCCACCATACCAATAACTGACGCCGTGGGCCTCGTCACGTCTACAGCTTCGCCCAATGCGTTGCATGGGATGTCCCATCGGCACGTCCCGCCATCCCACCTCGCTTCGGTCTCTCCAATAGATGATATGACCCGCAACGGACGCCACGGAGACGGGAACTTCTTCATAACCCACGCTCGACTCCTTCATTATATCAACTGAGGCCCTCGAACCTGGTCGACGCTCCTCCTTGCCGTCGTCCGACATTGAGAGGCACGTGGCACGTACACAAAACAATCACTACGTCGGCGCAGACGTCGTTGTGCCGCTCGCCCACGGTCCTCACCATACTCCTTTGCAAGACGATAGAAAAGCCATTGTGGTCCAGGAATAGCGTCTTTGATTCATAATCAAAACGTCTTCGGTCCCGGGTTCGATCCCCACCACTGCCTAAATTTTGATAAATAATCAGCACTGGTGGCCGAAGACTTCCGGCATAAGAAGTCAGCCTCATTCTGCCAACGGCCTTGTCAAAGATGGCGGAGGAGCGGATGGAGGTTCAGGGCACTCTCTTGTCCTAGGGGTGGGAAATTGCCCCTAAAGGCGGAAGAATCAGCAATGATCAACGACATGAGGATGCAGAAGGCAATGGAAACCACTGCATTAAAGACACGTAACGTGTATCCACAGGACATGTGGCCTGTAATTGAAGAAGTATCATGATGATCTCTCCATTGGCAAAAGATTCCGGAATAGTCCCCCATTCGGATCTCCGGGAGGGGACTGCCAAGGGGGAGGTTACCATGAGAAAAAGATTGAATAATCGACGAAAGGATAACGTTCTACGAGTCGGGGCGTGGAATGTCAGAAGCTTGAACGTGGTAGGGAAACTAGAAAATCTGAAAAGGGAAATGCAAAGGCTCAATCTAGATATAGTAGGCGTCAGTGAAGTGAAGTGGAAGGAAGACAAGGATTTCTGGTCAGATGAGTATCGGGTAATATCAACAGCAGCAGAAAATGGTATAACAGGTGTAGGATTCGTTATGAATAGGAAGGTAGGGCAGAGGGTGTGTTTCTGTGAACAGTTCAGTGACCGGGTTGTTCTAATCAGAATCGACAGCAGACCAACACCAACAACGATAGTTCAGGTATACGTGCTGACGTCGCAAGCTGAAGATGAACAGATAGAGAAAGTGTATGAGGATATTGAAAGGGTAATGCAGCATGTAAATGGGGACGAAACTCTAATACTCATGGGCGACTGGAATGCAGTTGTAGGGGAAGAAGTAGAAGAAAAGGTTACAGGAGAATATGGGCCTGGGACGAGGAATGAAAGAGGAGAAAGACTAATTGAGTTCTGTAACAAGTTTCATCTAGTAATAGCGAATACCCTGTTCAAGAATCACAAGAGGAGGAGGTATACCTGGAAAAGGCCGGGAGATACGGGAAGATTTCAATTAGATTACATCAGGGTCAGACAGAGATTCCGAAATCAGATACTGGATTGTAAGGCGTACCCAGGAGCAGATATAGACTCAGATCACAATATACTAGTGATGAAGAGTAGGCTGAAGTTCAAGACATTAGTCAGGAAGAATCAATACGCAAAGAAGTGGGATATGGATGTACTAAGGAATGACGAGATACGTTTGAAGTTCTCTAACGCTATAGATACAGCAATAAGGAATAGCGCAGTAGGCAGTACAGTTGAAGAGGAATGGACATCTCTAAAAAGGGCCATCACAGAAGTTGGGAAGGAAAACATAGGTACAAAGAAGGTAGCTGGGAAGAAACCATGGGTAACAGAAGAAATACTTCAGTTGATTGATGAAAGGAGGAAGTACAAACATGTTCCGGGAAAATCAGGAATACAGAAATACAAGTCGCTGAGGAATGAAATAAATGGAAGTGCAGGGAAGCTAAGACGAAATGGCTGCAGGAAAAATGTGAAGACATCGAAAAAGATATGATTGTCGGAAGGACAGACTCAGCATACAGGAAAGTCAAAACAACCTTTGGTGACGTTAAAAGCAACGGTGGTAACATTAAGAGTGCAACGGGAATTCCACTGTTAAATGCAGAGGAGAGAGCAGAGAGGTGGAAAGAATACATTCAAAGTCTCTATGAGGGTGAAGATTTGTCTGATGTGATATAAGAAGAAACAGGAGTCGATTTAGAAGAGATAGGGGATCCAGTATTAGAATCTGAATTTAAAAGAGCTTTGGGGGACTTACGGTCAAATAAGGCAGAAGGGGGTAGATAACATTCCATCAGAATTTCTAAAATCATTGGGGGAAGTGGCAACAAAACGACTATTCACGTTGGTGTGTAGAATATATGAGTCTGGCGACGTACCATCTGACTTTCGGAAAAGCATCATCCACTCAATTTCGAAGACGGCAAGTGCTGACAAGTGCGAGAATTATCGCACAATCAGCTTAACAGCTCATGCATCGAAGCTGCTTACAAGAATAATATGCAGAAGAATCGAAAAGAAAATTGAGAATGCGCTAGGTGACGGTCAGTTTGGCTTTAGGAAAAGTAAAGGGACGAGAGAGGCAATTCTGACGTTACGGTTAATAATGGAAGCAAGGCTAAAGAAAAATCAAGACACTTTCATAGGATTTGTCGAACTGGAAAAAGCGTTCGACAATATAAAATGGTGCAAGCTGTTCGAGATTCTGAAAAAAGTAGGGGTAAGCTATAGGGAGAGACGGGTCATATACAATATGTACAACAACCAAGAGGGAATAGTAAGAGTGGACGATCAAGAACGAGGTGCTCGTATTAAGAAGGGTGTAAGACAAGGCTGTAGTCTTTCGCCTCTACTCTTCAATCTGCACCTCGAGGAAGCAATGATGGAAATAAAAGAAAGGTTCAGGAGTGGAATTAAAATACAAGGTGAAAGGATATCAATGATACGATTCGCTGATGACATTGCTATCCTGAGTGAAAGTGAAGAAGAATTAAATGAGCTGCTGAACGGAATGAACAGTCTAATGAGTACACAGTATGGTTTGAGAGTAAATCGGAGAAAGACGAAGGTAATGACAAGTAGTAGAAATGAGAACAGCGAGAAACTTAACATCAGGATTGATGGTCACGAAGTCAATGAGGTTAAGGAATTCTGCTACCTAGGCAGTAAAATAACCGATGATGGACGGAGCAAGGAGGACATCAAAAGCAGACTCGCTATGGCAAAAAAGGCATTTCTGGCCAAGAGAAGTCTACTAATATCAAATACCGGCCTTAATTTGGGGAAGAAATTTCTGAGGATGTACGTCTTTCCCGTGAGATTTTTTTTAAAAAAATAAAAATACTAATCAGCTACTGAAGCATCTTTATCTATTGTGGGTTGCAGGGGTTCCGACCCCTGGGGAGGTGGGTGGGTATTCTATATGGCTGTGTGCGCCGCCATCTTGGCGGTTGACCTTGAACGGGACTTATCCGCAGCACGAGGCGCCTGGCGGATCGCGCTAAGTTTTATGGTATGGCAGTGAAACATGGACTGTGGGAAAACCGGAGCAGAAGAGAATCTAAGCATTTGAGATGTGGTGCTATAGACGAATGTTGAAAATTAGGTGGACAGATAAGGTAAGGAATGAGGAGGTTCTACGCAGAATCGGAGAGGAAAGGAATATGTGGAAAACACTGATAAGGAGAAGGGACAGGATGATAGGACATCTGCTAAGACGTGAGGGAATGACTTCCATGGTACTAGAGGGAGCTGTAGAGGGCAAAAACTGTAGAGGAAGACAGAGATGGGAATACGTCAAGCAAATAATTGAGGACGTAGGTTGCAAGTGCTACTCTGAGATGAAGAGGTTAGCACAGGAAAGGAATTCGTGGCGGGCCGCATCAAACCAGTCAGTAGACTGATTACCAAGAAAAAAAAAAAAAAAAGGAAAGCCACACAACCAGCCTACAGTCCCATACGTATGTTGGAGGATAGCACTAGCGACGACTACACTGGGAAACCAGTGTATGTCAACCGGTGCGCAGGTTGATTCGTCTGTCTCCCTGCCGACGTCTCATGATCTCTCACCAAGACGAAGTTCACACGGACAACGGACAAACTCTCGGCACGGGGCTGTAGTCTGACGAAGGTGGAGAAAGCAGTGGATCCTCCAAGGGACTGTCCACTACCCTCTGATGGGGTTACCCGTTAATATCGGAATCGACGCATGGCTGCGACAGCAGATCGCGTGTCCACCACTGCTAGCACATGCGTAGCGGTTCGTCACACTGAATATTTATATGATTGGCACCGCACCAAAGCCGCAGCTCGTCTGTGGTTTGCTTGGGGCCTCTGAAGTCGACGTTGTCCTTCAAGAAGTGCCCGCACCAAAGCCGCAGCTCGTCTGTGGTTTGCTTGGGGCCTCTGAAGTCGACGTTGTCCTTCAAGAAGCGCATTTTTCCACTCGAACACCAGTTTACGGCTATCACTCATACACATCTGGAGGCGGTCATTAGCGGTGCAGAGTGGCCTTTTACATACTAGAAGGGATACCTATTATGGACAAGACATCCCTCCGGCTGAGGCATGGCTGCAACTATCTTCTACACGTGCGTCCTCAATGCCCTATCTGGCTCCACGAATCGTCGGCCGCCCTGTTTTCCAGAGCTATGATTGCTTCTTTGTCGGTGGCGATTTCAAATGCATCGTCCACGCAAAGACATCTGGATATTCGCCATGCGCGACGTTAGTATCTTGATTCAGGTTTTTCATCTCATTGACATCTGGGAGAAGATTCATGGCAACGCCCCCACATATACACGTTGAGCCCTGCACGGCTCGTGTTTATCCCATTTATTGTTTGTCATCTTCTATTACCGTACTGCCAACTCGTTTTCTTATTCCATGTACTAGCGTAACTATCTTCCTGCCTTGCTTGCCCGTGAGTGGCAGCAGCAGCGCGTATCGATAAGTGCGCCATCGTACCATCTCTGGAGCAACTGATAGTATTTCCGCATCGTCGTGTGTCTGGCGTTCAGTTCAGGACGGACCAGCAGTGCAGTCGCGACACAGCAGCAGTGTCAGGGGACGGAGCGCCGGTGAGGCGCCGACAGCCAGTGCTCGCCAACCGCTGGCGACACACATAAACTGTCCGACAGAGAGAGATTGGAGTGGGACGACCGTTGGTTGGTCGTTCGGTTGGTCGTCTTGCCGGCCGACGTATATTTGGCCCTTCCACCATTTCTGGAGCCTGAGCGAGTTGGTCGGTTGGCGTGGAGCAGCGAGGAAATCTCCGAGGCGCGTAGTTTGGCTGAGGCCTCTGGTCGGAATGTGTGGTACTGTTCTCATTGCTACGAGGTCCATGGCTCACCGATCCCGGACACGAAAGTTGAGTCTTGACTTAATCTACCAGCAAGTCACGACTGTTCACATTGTGTCGTTTGGATTTCGTTGTCTCCTATTGGGACATTCCCACGAGCAACAACGTGTGTTAAAGTTGGTAAATTTTAGCCACCCTCCGGTGGAGTTTAACTGTACTTGGTTATTTGAATTGAAATGCGTGAGCGGAATCTTCTGCCTTGTGGCCGTTAACGTTCCGGTTACCTGCCCTGGCCGTTGACGTAAATTCAGGCAGTGTATTTTCTTCATCGTGTTGTCACTGTCCAGCATGGTGTGTAGTTTGACGGCTCAATGTATTTAATTGTTTGTGGGCGCCAACACCTTCTACATTATTCCATTGAACTCCCTGTTGTGTGCTGGTTGGGTGGAGTGGAAGTTATCTTGTCGATGGGTCCGGTGACTGTCGGTTGGGTTGTCGTCGGATCGTGAATGGTTGGACTGACTGCCTGCCTCACCTAAGCGAGCGCTAGTGTTTGAATTTCTCGCTGACCCTCGCAAACTTCTGAGCGCCATTGGGTGTACTGCTTTTTCTCATTTGTTCTTGTTGTTTGTATTTGTATGGCTTCTAACTGATTTTTAAATTAACGTTGTTTTGCCCTTAAGGTGTGAGATTGTTTTGGCCTTCAGCCTAATTGAAAGAACTGATTAAAGATAAGGCCATCTGTTTTTAAATTTATGATTTTGGTTTGAGTCTTAAGTTATTGGCTTTCAGCTAGTTTTAAATTAAAGTGGTCTTGCCCTTAAGGCATGAGATTGTATGGCACATCCAGCCGGTAAATTAATGCTGTGTTTCTTTTAATTTTACTAGCTCTTGTAATGTTTGGTCAAATGATAAAGTTGTATGTTCGAGTGTAACTGACAGCCGCTTACTTTGGCCGCTTTCCACAATTTAAACTACCTGTCCTGTCCTGCGGGCTTAGCAGGGCTTTTCACCCGATATATAGAATATTCTGCGAGCAGACTCGAGACGTCTTGGACCACCTTGGAAATTTAGTCTTCCAAATGGAAAAATGGTTCCTGGCGTCTTTGATCCACTGCACCAACATGGGCACACGCACTCTACCACCCCAGCCGGTCTGGCACAGCAAACGGTTCGGCAAGTTGAACACTTCCCTGCTTGCAGACCCGCACTGCCGACAACATATTGCCACTACATGGGTGTTCTGGAAAAAGGATCCCCCACGGTGTACGTCCACGTCGCAGTAGTGTTTCGTGTGTGCCTAACATGCAATCACAAAGATCTTCACGCAGTGTCGCAAGGAAGTAGCGGCGTGGCATCGGGACAATACCAACTTCCACCACACCGCCCTGGAGTTCGAATCACTTGCGCAGCCACCCGATGTTCATAAGGGATGTCAGCGTACTGAAGCCCGTCTCCTTCCTGTCCAACATGATAAATTGTACATTCGTAATGACAGAACTTTCTACAAAAAGAATCACAGTCCATGGTTCGCGCTGCATCTGACCATGGTCGTCGACATTACCTCTACGCCTCTTCCCTCAGCACTTCTGATGGTATTCGCCACACAACGAAGGCGGCGATGGTGCCTGCCTTTGCCGACCACTACCGTCACGTTCACGACGACGATCCGATGGCAGCACCAACTCCTGACGACCTCCGCCTTGCTCACCACTGCAGAGTCGACACCAGTGATGTCTGCGATCACCACGGACTTGGTGGCGGACGCGATCGACGAGGCTGGGAAAAACAAGTTGTCGGGACCAGATGGCCTTCTGCGTGTTTCACCAATTTAACGCTCTTCGCTGGACGGAGATTCCTCAGTAACTCGGTACTTCATCCATCTCTTGTCCGGAACTCGCCGTCTGGAGGCCAGCGTTGCTGCTTCTGGATCACAGGCATCTGGGTTCCATTCCAGGCCGGGTCTGGGGTTTTGTCCACCCGGGGACTGGGTACTTTCATCATCATTCGGGAAAGTGGAGCGACTGAGCAGTGAAAGGATTGAGAATTTGTATGGGCGCTGATAACCACGCAGTTGAGCATCCCAGAAATCAAATATCATCATCATCCGTCCATCTCGCCCGAATTTCTCGCTGCCGTCCTTTTTTACCGGTGCCTAAGCCATCGGGAGGAACAAATGTCGCGGCATACTGCACCCCTACATAAATAAAGCAGACTATAAAATCTATGATCTTACCTACACTCCTTTCATCGAAACAGAATGCGCGTGGCTGTGCGACTACCTTCCAAACGGCTTTGGGTGAATGTCGTGACGTCATCGCAATGGCTACGGTCTGTCGGCTCCGTGCTGTTGTGGTCACCATTGATTTCACGAGTGTCTTCGACTGCGTTCGAAAACTAATTCCTACTCTTGGTCGCGACGTCTATGGGGTCGCCGCCACTCTTTCTGCAAACCATTCTCCGTTTACTGCTTCGCGTTGTCTTCATAGCCCAGGCCAACCGGGAGGCTTGTTGGACTAATTTCTATATGCTGCTCTGTGTGTCAAGGCTGCCATTTGTCCACACTACTGTGTGGCATCGTAGCGCACCCTGTCTTACAACTCGCCTACAGGGTGTCACCTTGCACGAACAGACCTGTTTCTACAGGGCCTACGCAGATGACGTCGTGCTTCTCACCCACTCTACAACGGAACTTAGTGACACCATCCACTGGATATAGCAGTGCGGACGTATTTCAGATGGCACCCTTAATGTGGTGTCACCGCCAGACACCACACTTGCTAGGTAGTAGCCTTTAAATCGGCCGCGGTCTGTTAGTATACGTCGGACCTGCGTGTCGCCACTGTCAGTGATTGCAGACCGAGCGCCGCCACACGGCAGGTCTAGAGACTTCCTAGCACTCGCCCCAGTTGTACAGCCGACTTTGCTAGCGATGGTTCACTGACAAAATACGCTCTCATTTGCCGAGACGATAGTTAGCATAGCCTTCAGTTACGTCATTTGCTACGACCTAGCAAGGCGCCATTACCAGTTACTATTGATGCTGTAAAACATGTACCGTCAAGAGCGATGTTCACCAATTATGGATTAAAGTTAGGTATTCCACAGCTACGTCCTGTTTTTGCTAGTTCATTTCCGTGTCCTGTTCCAGACCTCACGCCAGCATGCGTGAGCTTAAACGCGTGCCTTTCGGCTTCCTCTCATAGTGGATTGGCGTTCTTGCCAGTCCACAACACTTAACGTCCACAAGTCGATGATGATGCATATCGGGCGTGGATTCCATGTTGTGGTTCTGAACCCGCTCTTCACCAGTATCACCCTTCGGTACGTAGAGAAAGACTTTACACCCTCGACATATAGCACTGCGACATTGGCCTACCGCCACACGCAGTCTCTTAGATATCCTCTGACCAATTTCTGCCAACTACCGAACGATATAACACTTGTCCCAACGTTATTCTACCGTATCCTAACTTGTTTCGTCGAACACAGATACCTACGTTCGAAATGATCTCCCAGTCACACGTCCTCCCTTGCAGAAGCCTCGCGCGACCGCTAGGTCGCAGGTTCGAATCCTGCCTCGGGCATGGTTGTGTGTGATGTCCTTAGGTTAGTTAGATTTAAGTAGTTCTAAGTTCTAGGGGACTGATCACCTGAGATGTTAAGTCCCAAAGTGCTCAGAGCCATTTGAACAATTTTTTTTTCTTTTTTGCAAAAGACTTCTATCCTTTGTTTACACTGTCCACGCATCACAACCATGTAGATGCACAACTTAGACGTTAACTGGCGGACGGTTTGGGGGGTGCATTCACGCACCATTTTTACCATCGCACGTTTCTAACCTCTGGTATGTGACAAAAAATAAAAACACCTACAGCCGTCCTTATGATTTTAATTTATTTTGTCACTACCAGTTTCAACGCTTCATTGCGTCATATTCAGGCTGTCTTTGATGTTGTACACGTTGATACGATCCCGATCAGTTGCGAGACTTGCTGGAAACGCAGATAATGGATTAGCATCGAAAAAGAGAAAAAAGACTAACATGACAAATAAAAAATAATAAAAGAAAAGAGCAGATTGCTAAAGGTAAAAGAAAGAAAAATAAATAGCAGAGAAGGAGCAGGCGTTCCATTCTCACAGGAAGTAAATGCATTTTGGAAAGCAGCTGCACATCATGGACCTTTAAAAAGTAGCAGCCAGAGCTACGAAAAGTTTGCAAAAGGCATTATCTTCAAAAGCACTCTCGCACGTGAGCAGTGCGAATCGTGTTATTAAAAAAGGTGGCAAAAGAGCCCCAATTTGGCGATCTTAGTGGAATGTTGATGTTGAATATCTATTTATTTTAGATATTCTATTTGTTATAAAGACAGTCGTCAACAGTAGTAGCTCTCCATTGCTTCAGATGCTGTGAGGTACCCGCTGCTGTAGATTGGGATGGCACTAAGTGTTTGGTCCTGATTTCCAGACTCTGTTTCATCTTTTCGCCGACCGGTGTGGCCGAGCGGTTCTAGGCGCTACAGTCTGGAACCGCGCGACCGCTACGGTCGCAGGTTCAAGTCTTGCCTCGGGCATGGATGTGTGTGATGTCCTTAGGTTAGTTAGGTTTAAGTAGTTCTAAGTTCTGGGGACTGATGACCTCAGAAGTTAAGTCCCATAGTGCTCAGAGCCATTTGAAACATTCATCTTTTCGGTAAGGATTTGAATGTAAGAAGTGTATGGAAAACAGCAAAGGTAGACAAATTTTTAGCTTTGAATCTTGTGATCGAGAATGGCGGCATAAACGGAAACACAATGTTGTTTGTGGGTCACTATGATTTCATATTAGTACCTATACTCGTGTAAAAGTTTATGTGAATGTCTTACACTGCCTGTAATAGACAAAAGCCGGAGCCAGGCTAGCAGTATAAATGTTCGATAGAAACACTGCAAGTACGGTGAATTACTCTGGAGAAACTGTGGTAAGCAAAGAAGCAGAATTTTGGTAGACTGTTGTAGAGAGCAGCAGTAGGTAGTTACCACAGCTTACATTAGAGGTGTTAAAATGAATGAAAAGCGCCGGCCGCGGTGGTCTCGCGGTTCTAGGCGCGCAGTCCGGAACCGCGCGACTGCTACGGTCGCAGGTTCGAATCCTGCCTCGGGAATGGATGTGTGTGATGCCCTTAGGTTAGTTAGGTTTAAGTAGTTCTAAGTTCTAGGGGACTGATGACCACAGCTGTTAAGTCCCATAGTGCTCAGAGCCATTTGAACCATTTGAATGAAAAGCAGTACTAATGTGTGCTTACAGGCAGTCTCCCATCAGCGGTACATCACATCAATCATATGAACATAAAAGAAGTTATATTTGCAAGCGGAATTTATTATTACTATTATATGATTATGTTTTTATCTGTTACACTACCGCTGGGTTCTCCTTCTTCGTCGACAGGCATTCTTTGTCCATGGCCAATTCAGGGAACATATCTCCTTAATTTAGTTTTGGGATTTCTATGTGTAGTAGTAATTTTGGACGTAGCAAAGAGGAATAAGGTCTTTTGCTTTAATTTTGATAAATAAAGATGTCTGATTACTGGGTGCGAAAATCTTTCTCCTCTACTCCGCTTGCTACTCATTCATTTGCCTCTGCGGTGTCTATAGTCATGGCGAGAAAGTTATTGTTAATAGGTCTAGCAGACTGCGTGGGAGGACTGTGTCGTTAATACATAGTCGCCTAGACCATTGTTGAACGAGCGACAGTGGAACCTATCTCAAGTCAGACAAGTATAAAACCAAAGTAAATGTGTAGCGATTGTTGGACATTCACATATCCTGTGGAGACTAAGTTTCTAATCATATTATTCACTATGTTCGCTCTTTGCTTCCTGAGAATTTCTCTTATGGTACCATCCCCCTTTGCCGGCCGAAGTGGCCGTGCGGTTAAAGGCGCTGCACTCTGGAACCGCAAGACCGCTACGGTCGCAGGTTCGAATCCTGCCTCGGGCATGGATATTTGTGCTGTCCTTAGGTTAGTTAGGTTTAACTAGTTCTAAGTTCTAGGGGACTAATGACCTCAGCAGTTGAGTCCCATAGTGCTCAGAGCCATTTGAACCAGCCATACCCCTTTCCTTTGGATTCAGACGCTCATTATAGTCCACTCAGATAAGGTGAAGGTCAGTTTCCTTCTTGCCTAAATTCCTGCAGCTGCATTATCAAAGGATGTCACTCTTAGCTAGTATTCTGTACAAACGGGACCACGCATCTTTCCATGTGTTACGTGTCCTCGCTTTTTGGGAAAACCCATAACTTCACGTCATTGGTGGTACTGATTGGCGGAGGGAGGAAGAGGGGGGAGATTTTGATGGGAGTGGATGTAAGCTACTTCAGCCTTTTACAGTAGTTATTATTGTAACAGAGACAATACACACATGAGCTGTTGTTTCTACATAATCAGAGCTGTAATCTAAACTGATACCTTGTATCTATAAATTACAAAATATTACTAAACAATGTGACTGAGAAACTCTTGTTTCTTAACTAAGACTGGCGCTGAGTGGAAACAACAGAATCCAACTTACACCGATACCTCAGCTCCCGCCATCCCCCTCGTAATGTATTAAGCTGCACTTAGCATTATTGAACTGGTGTTATAATAGGGCGCTGAAAAGAAAGAGGACTGTCAAGAAAAGGGCAGATCACCGCATAATCGACGAGGAAAACACTGAGCAAAGGACAGGGATGATAGCACTAGTGTGAAGACAATCGAGAATTGCTTCCGTTTTATTAGCTGGAGCACCAAATACAGGGGAAGACAGAGATTAAAACATATCCAATAAACAACTGGGGACGTTCTGTGTAAGTGCTACTGTGAGACGAACTGGCGCATGGCTACCAGGACACACAAGACAAGAAGCCATGCGGACCGCATCAAACCAGTCAGAAGACTGGTGTCCCAAAAAAGGAAGTGGCCATTGGGCGTTGTGAGGAAGACTACGTACTCACTTTATTGGACGATTTCGTGTGATGTTACCACTGAATGTTCATCGCGATTACATACTACTTTACGTTAGTCACATTCTGCGTTGTGTTTATTAGGTAAACGTCGTTGTTTATACTTATTGCTCGAGTCGTGACACCAGATGCTACACCTAACGAATGAAATATAATGAAGAATTTGTTCATCTACAACTACATTCGTGATGACTGGGTGTTGTGTGCTGTCCTTAGGTTAGTTAGGTTTAAGTAGTTCGAAGTTCTAGAGGACTGATGACCATAGATGTTAAGTCCCATAGAGCTCAGAGCCATTTTTTTTTACAACTACATCTACGTACATACTCTGCACCGTGTGGTGGACAGTGGAGATCGCCTTCTACCATTAGTATTCATATTAGTTCTGTTCCAATCGCAAACAGAGCGAATGAGATTACTAATTTCTCTTATCTTTGTGGGGTGTACTCGTAATGTACACTACTGGCCATTAAAATTACTACACCAACAAGAAATGCAGATGATAAACGGGACAAATATATTATACTAGTACTGACATCTGATTACATTTTAACGCAATTTGTGTGCATAGATTCTGAGAAATCAGTACCCAGAACAACCAACTCTGGCCGTAATAACGGCTTTGATACGCCTGGGAATTGAGTCAAACAGAGCTTGGGTGGTGCCTACGGGTACAGCTGCCCATGCAGCTTCAACACGATACCACATTTCATCAAGAGTAGTGACTGGCGTATTGTGACGAGCTAGTTGCTCGGCCACCATTGACCAGACGTTTTCAGATGGTGAGAGATCTGGAGAATGTGCAGGCCAGGGCAGCAGTCGAACATTTTCTGTATCCATAAAGGCCCGTACAGGACCTGCAACATGCTGTCGTGCACTATCCCCCTGACATTTAGGGTTTGGCAGTCATGAAATGAAGGGTACAGCCAAGGGTCGTAACACCTCTGAAATGTAAAGCCCACTGTCAAAAGTGCCGTCAATGAGAGCAAGAGGTGACCGAGACGTGTAACCTACGGCACCCCATACCATCACGCCAGGTGATACACCATTATGGCGATGACGAATACATGCTTCCAATGTGCGTTCACCGCGATGTTGCCAAACACGAATGCGACCATCATGATGCTGTAAACAGAACCTGGATTCATCCGAAATAATGACGTTCTGCCATTCGTGCACCATGGTTCGTCGTTGAGTACACCATCGCAGGAGCTCCTGTCTGTGATGCGGCGTTAAGGGTAACCGCAGCCATGGTCTCCGAGCTGATGGTCCATGCTGCTGCAAACGACGCCGAACTGTTCGTGCAGATGGTAGTTGTCTTGGAAACGTCCCTATCTGTTGACTGAGGGATCGAGACGTCGTTGCACGATCCGTTACAGTCATGCGAATAAGATGCCTGTCATATCGACTGCTAGTGATACGAGGCCGTTGGGATCCAGCACGGCGTTCCGTATTACCCTCCAGAAACCACCAATCCCATATTCTGCTAACAGTCACTGGATCTCGACGAACGCGAGCAGCAATGTCGCGATACAATAAACCGCAATCGTGATAGGTTACAATCTGACCTTTATCAAAGTCGTAAACTTGATGGTACGCATTTCTCCTTCTTAGACGAGGTATTGCAACAACGTTTCACCAGGCAACGCCGGTCAACTGCTGCTTGTGTATGAGAAATCGGTTGGAAACTTTCCTCACGTCAGCACGTTGTAGATGTCGCCACCGGTTCCAACCTTGTGTGAATGCTCTGAAAAGCTAATCATTTGCATATCACAGCATATTCTTCCTGTCGGTTTAATTTCGCGTCTGTAGCACGTAATCTTCGTGGTGTAGCAATTTTAATGGCCAGTAGTGTACTTTGGTGGCAGTGTAATCTTTATGCAGTCAAATTTAGTTACCTGTTCGCTAACTTTTATCAATAGTATTTGGCGAGAAGAATGTCATTTTCCCTCCAGTGATTGCCAATTGAGTTCACGAAGCATCTGCATAATACTCACGTGTTGATCGAAGCTGCATGTATCACATGTAGCAGGCCACCTCTGAATTGCTTCGATATCTTCCTTCAATCTGACCTAGTGAGGTTCCAAACACTCGAGCAGTACACAAGAAGCCCGCCGTGGTGGCCGAGCGGTTCTAGGCGCTTCAGTCCGGAACCGCGCGTCTGTTACGGTCGCAGGTTCGAATCCTGCCTCGTGCGTGGATGTGTGTGATTTCTTAGGTTAGTTAGGTTTAAGTAGTTCGAAGTTCTAGGGGACTGATGACCTCAGATATTAAGTCCCATAGTGCTCAAAGCCATTTGAACCATTTTTAGTACACAAGAACTGGTGGCACCAGTCTTGCTAACGCGGATACCTTTACCATGGAGCACACCTTCCTAAAATTCCCCCAGTAAAGAGGAGTCGACCATTAGCCTTCAATACTATCGTCGACGTGTGCTAATTCCATTTCATATAGCTTTGAAACGTCACACCTTGATGTTTGATCGATGTGACTCTTTCGGTCAGCACATTTATAATGCTGTGTTCCTAAATTATAGGGTCATTTTTCCCTACTAATCCGCATTAACATAAATTTTTCTACTTTTAGAGTAAGCTACCATTTATCACTGGACCTATAATTTTTTTCTAAATCATTGTGTATCTTTCTACAGACACTCAACGACGACACTTTCCCGCACGCCACACTGTCATCAGCAAAGAGCCGCAAATTGTTGTTTAATCTGGTCACTAGACCATTTATGTACATACAGTGTGATAACGGTCTTGTCACACTTCGCTTGGGGCTCTCCTGATGATAGCCTTGTGCCTAACGAGGGCTCGTCGTCCAGGGCTCCAGTCTGCTATCCCGTACGTTGTTGGAAAACGAGCTGCAGTGGGGCACCGTGTCAAATACTTTCCAGAAATATAGGAATATGAAATCCGTCAGTTACGCTTCATCCACGGCTTGCATGTTACAGTGCGCGAGAAGAGCAAGCTGATTTCACAGGAGCGCTGCTTTCGTTTTCCCTCTCAAGGAACTGTATTGAATTCGATATGAGAATATGCTCAAGAATTCTGTAACAACCTGATGTTAAGGACATTGGTCTGTAATGTTGGAGGTACGTCCTTATACAGGGTGGTTCATGGATAGTGACCGGGCCAAATATCTCACGAAATAAGCATAAAAAGAAAAAACTACAAAGAACGAAACTCGTCTAGCTTGAAGGGGGAAACCACATGGCGCTATGGTTGGCGCGATAGATGGCGCTGCCATAGGTCAAACGGATATCAACTGCGTTATTACAGCCGGCCGCGGTGGTCTAGCGGTTATAGGCGCTTAGTCTGGAACCGCGCGACTGCTACGGTCGCAGGTTCGAATCCTGCCTCGGGCATGGATGTGTGTGATGTCGTTAGGTTTAAGTAGTTCTAAGTTCTAGGGGACTTATGACCATAGATGTTAAGTCCCATAGTGCTCAGAGCCATTTTTGCGTTATTACAATTTTGAACATGGCCGATAATGCAGCAACCGTAGACGAAATTTATATTACTTGAAAATACAGCTCTTCGGTTGCACAGGTAAAAAATTTCCAACTTTACCTAGGTTTCAACTGCTCTAAGGCAGCCTTCATCAGAGGTAAAAAAAAAAAGAAAAAAAAGATTACTTCTGATGAAGGCTGCCCTAGAGCAGTTGAAACCTAGGTAAAGTTGAAAATTTTTTACCTGTGCAACCGAAGAGCTGTATTTTCAAGTAATATTATAAATCAACTGCGTTGTTTTAAATAGGAACTCCCTATTTTTATTACATATTCGTGTAGTACGATAAGAAATATGAATGTTTCAGTTGGACCACTTTTTCGATTTGTGGTAGATGGCGCTGTAATAGTCGCAAACGTACGTGTATCACGCAACATACCTCCAGTGCGGACGGTATTTGCTTCGTGATACATTACCCGTGTTAAAATGGACAATTTACCAATTACGGAAAAGGTCGATATCGTGCTGATACATGGCTATTGTGATCAAAATGCCCAACGGGCGTGTTCTGCGTGTGCTGCTCGGTATCCTGGGCGACATCATCGAAGTTTCCGGACAGTTCGCCGGATAGTTACGTTATTTAAGGAAACAGGATGTGTTCAACCACATGTGAAACGTCAACAACGACCTGCAACTATTGATGATGCCCAAGTAGGTGTTTTCGCTGCTGTTGCGGCTAATCCGCACATCAGTAGCAGACAAATTGCGCGAGAGTCGGCAATCTCAAAAACGTCGGTGTTGAGAATGCTACATCAACATCGATTGCACCCGTACTATATTTCTAAGCACCAGGAATTGCTTGGCGACGAATTTGAACGTCGTGTGCAGTTCTGCCACTGGGCGCGAGATAAATTACGGGACAGTGACAGATTTTTTGCACGCGTTCTATTTAGCGGCGAAGCGTCGTTCACCAACAGCGGTAATGTAAACCGGCATAATATGCGCTATTGGGCAACGAAAAATCCACGATGGCTGCAACAAGTGGAACATCAGCGACCTTGGTGAGTTAATGTATGGTGAGGCATTAGGGGAGGAAGGATAATTGGCCCCATTTTATCGATGGCAGTCTAAATTGTGCAATGTATGCTGATTTCCTACGTATTGTTCTACCGATGTTGCTACTAGATGTTTCACTGCATGACAGAATGGCGATGTACTTCCAACATGATGGATGTCTGACTCATAGCTCGCATGCAGTTGAAGCGGTATTGAATAGCGTATTTCATGACAGATGGATTGGTCGTCGAAGCACCACACGATGGCCCGCACGTTCACCGGATCTGACGTCCCCGGATTTCTTTCTGTGGGGAAAGTTGAAAAACATTTGCTATCGTGATCCACCGACAACGCCTGACAACATGCGTCAGCGCATTGTCAATGCATGTGCGAACATTACGGTAGGCGAACTATTGGCTGTTGAGAGGAATGCCATTTTGAGCATTTATTGGGTTAATATGGTATTTACAGGTAATCACGCTGTAACAGCATGCTTTCTCAAGAATGATAATTTCACAAAGGTACATGCATCACATTGGAGCGACCGAAATAAAATGTTTAAACGCACCTACGTTCTGTATTATAATTTAAAAAACCTACCTGTTGCCAACTGTTCGTCTAAAATTGACTGCCATATGTTTGTGATTATTACAGCGTCATCTATCGAAAAGCGAAAAAAGTTGTCCAACTAAAACATTCATATTTCATTACGTACTACACGAATATGTAATAAAAATGGGGGTTCCTATTTTTTAAAAAAACGCAGTTGTTATCCGATTGATCTATGGTAGCGCCATGTAGCGGGCCAAACATAGCGCCATCTGCTTTCCCCCTTCAAGCTAGACGAGTTTCGTTCTTCGTAGTTTTTTCGTTTGACGCTTATTTCGTGCGATATTTGGCCCGGTAACGATCTATGGAACACCCTGCATACAGGACTCACCTTTGCTTTTTCCTTGTCGCTGGAACTTTCTGCTGGACGATAGATTTGCGATAAATGCTAACCAAATAAGAGGCCAATGCCGTAGAATACTCTCTGAGAAACCTATTTGGGGCTGCATCTTGTCTACGTGTGACTAGTACAAGCCTCCGACCCACTTGGCCATATTACATGAGACTAGAATTTTGTCCGGTTCTCAGAAAGATGTGGTAGGATGGCGGTAGCTGTTGTTCACGTGAATTTCTACTAACACTGTTCAGTCAAAGTGGACTAGTAAACTGGTGAACTTGAAAGGTGGGCACTGCCGCTCTGGTTCACTTTGGCGCTTTCTGGATGGGGATTGCCCGACTGCCCCGTTGCGAGATCAGGATACTCACATTGATGAATTACTTCCGAATGTTCAGTGAATAGTTTAATTGAATGTAACAACTGCATTTGAGGACTACATCTACATTTATACTCCTCAAGCCACCCAACGGTGTGTGGCGGAGGGCACTTAACGTGCCACTGTCATTACCTCCCTTTCCTGTTCCACTCGCATATGGTTCGCGGGAAGAACGACTGCCGGAAAGCCTCCGTGCGCGCTCGAATCTCTCTAATTTTACATTCGTGATCTCCTCGGGAGGTATAAGCAGGGGGAAGCAATATATTCGATACTTCATCCAGAAACGTACCCCCTCGAAACCTGGCGAGCAAGCTACACCGCGATGCAGAGCGTCTCTCTTGCAGAGTCTGCCACTTGAGTTTGCTAAACATCTCCGTAACGCTATCACGCGTACCGAATAACCCTGTGACGAAACGAGCCGCTCTTCTTTGGATCTTCTCTACCTCCTCTGTCAACCCGAACTGGTACGGATCCCACACTGATTACCAATACTCAAGTATAGGCCGGACGAGTGTTTTCTAAGCCACCTCCTTTGCTGATGGACTACATTTTCTAAGGACTCTCCCAATGAATCTCAGCCTGGCACCCGCCTTACCAACAATTAATTTTATATGAGCATTCCACTGTAAATCGTTCCGCACGCATACTCCCAGATATTTTACAGAAGTAACTGCTACCAGTGTTTGTTCCGCTGTCATATAATCTTACAGTAAAGGATCCTTCTTTCTATGTATTCGCAATACATTGTATTTGTCTATGTTAAGGGTCAGTTGCCACTGCCTCCACCAAGTGCCTATCCGCTGCAGATCTTCCTGCATTTCGCTGCAATTTTCTAATGCTGCGACTTCTCTGTATACCACAGCATCATCCGCGAAAAGCCGCATGGAACTTCCAACACTATCTACTAGGTCATTTATATATATTGTGAAAACCAATGGACCCACTACACTCCCCTGTGGCACGCCAAAGGTTACTTTAACGTCTGTAGACGTCTCTCCATTGAGAACAACATGCTGTGTTCTGTTTGCTAAAAACTGTTGAATCCAGCCACACAGCTGGTCTGATATTCCGTAGGCTCTTACTTTGTTTATCAGGAACTGTATCGGACGCCTTCCGGAAGTCAAGGAAAACGGCATCCACCTGGGAGCCTGTATCTAATATTGAACAAATAAATCGAGTTGGGTCTCACACGATCGCTATTTCTGGAATCCATGTTGATTCCGACAGAGTAGATTCCGGGTTTCCAGAAATGACATGATACGCACTGTCGTGTATGTGTTGTTATTCCTATCGTTTGACATTTGAAAACCACACGAGCTAACGTAACTGGCACAGAAACTATTTCTAGAAATATTGAGTGTGTGTGTGTGCCAGACGCGTTATGTGCACGACGTCTCGCTCACGGAAGGCTGTCTGCGGCTGGAAGATGCCGCGTCACGCCCTGACGAGGTCCGCTGGAGGCGCGCTGTTCGTTTTGTTCTCTTAGCGCCTCTTACACATATTCCGGCTGGCTGGCCGCTTCCTCAGCACCGCACCTGACGGCTATCGCGTGAGAGAGTCGCCTAATTAAAGGTGGCGGCAGCCGGGGGCCGTCGCAGGAATGCGCCGCTGATGGAGCGTCGCTTAATTGCTGCCTCCAGAGCCGCAGCGCGGCGGCCCGCAGGCTGTCAGCCGAGTACAGTGCCAAAGTGCCTGGGCGTCGTCTGTAGCCACGAGTTTACGCAATACCTCTAGCGTACTTCAGCACGGCTCTCCTTTTACTGTGTCTGTTGTAGGTTTGTACTGATCTCCACGAAAGAACACTACATTACTATCAGTTAACCATAGCAGTGTACACCTCTGAAATTGTCGCATAAAGCGTACACCAGGGTCACAGCGACCCTCAATTACTTGCTAGAGAAATTGCCCGAAAACAGAATATTTTATAACGATACTTTTTGCGTCGTCTTGTTGTCGCTGTAGGCTTCTACCATGGGAAGCAAGGAGAGGATTTTGCTTGGTGGCCGGTATCCTCTTTCTATAACAGAACTGTACACATGTGTTATTAACATAAGCAGAGAGCTACTTAAGATGGTCGAGGTCATGCAGTACAAGCTTCCGTAACAGTCCAGGTTAGCCTCACTGCTGGTGAAGTACAAGTCCCGCTAAGTGCACTACTCTGGTCGCTGTGTGCTGCCTAAGACTGAGACACTGTCTGCGACTGTGACTCGACTCGTTGACTCACTGGATGACTGGCTGACTGGGCCCTCCGGTCCGCAGCGACGATCTAAATTCAGTACTGGCCATTAAAATTGCTACACCAAGAAGAAATGCAGATGATAAACGGGTATTCATTGGACAGATATATTATGCTAGAACTGACATGTGATTACATATTCACGCAATTTGGGTGCACACATCCTGAGAAATCAGTACCCAGAACAACCACATAAGGCCGTAATAACGGCCTTGATACGCCTGAGCGTTGAGTCAGAGCTTGGATGGCGTGTGCAGGTACAGCTGCCCATGCAGCTTCAACACGATACCACAGTTCATCAAGATTAGTGACTGGCGTATTGTGACGAGCTAGTTGCTCGGCCACTATTTACCAGACGCTTTCAGTTGGTGAGTGATCCGGAGAATGTGCAGGCCAGGGCAGCAGTCGAACATTTTCTGTATCCAGAAAGGCCCGTACTGGACGTTGAACATGCGGTCGTGCATTATCCTACTGAAATATAGGGTTTTGCAGGGATCGAATGAAGGGTAGAGGCACGGGTCGTAACACATCTGAAATGTAACGTCCACGTCAACGTGCCGTCAATACGAACAAGAGGTGACCGAGCCGTGTAACCAATGACACCCCATACCATCACGCCAGGTGATACGCCAGTATGGCTATGACGAATACACGCTTCCAATGTGCGTTCACCGCGATGTCGTCAAACACGGAGGCGACCATCATGATGCTGTAAACAGAACCTTGATTTATCCGAGAAAAAATGACGTTTTGCCATTCGTGCACCCAGGTTCGTCGTTGAGTACACCATCGCAGGCGCTCCTGTCTGGGATCCAGCGCCAGGGGTAACTGCAGCCATGGTCTCCGAGCTGATAGTCCATGCTGCTGCAAACGTCGTCGAACTGTTCATGCAGATTGTTGTTGTCTTCCAAACGTCCCCAGCTGTTGACTCAGGGATCGAGACGTGGCTGCACGATTCGTTACAGCCATGCGGATAAGGTGCCTGTCAACTCGACTGCTAGCGATACAAGGCCGTTGAGATCCAGCATGGTGTTCTGTATTACCCTCCTCAACCCACCGATTCCATATTCTGCTAACATTCATTGGATCTCGACCAATGCGAGCAGCAATGTCGCGATACGATAAACCGCAATCGCGACAGGCTACAATCCGACCTTTATCAAAATCGGAAACGTGATGGTACGCATTTCTCCTCCTTACACGAGGCATCACAACAAGGTTTCACCAGGCAACGCCGGTCAACTGCCGTTTGTGTATGAGAAATCGGTTGGAAACTTTTCTGATGTCAGCACGTTGTAGGTGTCGCCACCTACAATCCTCTGAGAAGCTAATCATTTGCATATCACAGGATCTTCTTCCTGTCGGTTAAATTTCGCGTTTGTAGCAGGTCATCTTCGTGGTGTATCAATTTTAATGGCCAGTACTGTACTAGAGGCTGAGAGGGTGTTGGCGGCGTGTTGCTTGCGTCCAGCTTATCACAACCGCTTTGCCAAGTGGAGAACTGGAAACAGTTTAAGCCAGCAAAAAACTGAAGTCACAGGTACTGCACTTATTGTACCTCATCTCTCTCATGCACTTTTTCAATTGATATTAGTATTAATGATCCCAAATTCGAGACTATATAAAATCTATGGATTGGCGACTCCATAGTGTTTTGTGCACTACGACCAGATAATGGGTATACTTGGAAGGAGAGACAGCATTACGGCGATCACATAGAGTCTATGTGATCGCCGTAAGCTTATTGACACCAGTGCTTACTAATTTAAGCTATAATTACAGCAATGAAGATGGTCACTAAGTGACCGAAAATCGATTTTTCGATAATAAACAAAAATATACGACCAATGCTGTCTCTCCTTCCAAGTATATATAAAATCTGTCATAGACAATTTCAGTGACGATTCTTGGAAGTGATCATGACCTAAGAAGTTTATTTTTAGTTTAAATAGATGAAGATGCTATTCATCTAATGAAGTGCACATATTACATGAATATTTTGAGGCGTTCACAATTATCTATGAATCTGTTCAACAGAGTGTAAATAATCAATGAGGAGATTTATAGATAATTGTGAACGCCTCAAAATATTCTTGTAATATGTGCACTTCATGTGCACATATTACATGACTACAGTTCTATCGGCAGCTGACAGCCTCTTCTGTTAGGGACAGCTGTGTTCCAACAATGACGTTATTACAGTGAATTACTGCATTATCTTAATCGCTGCCTGAAGATAGAGCAGACTAATCAGTTTCGACACTGTCCAGAACTGCTGCAGGAGTGTCAGCTTCAGAATCTCTTTCATCGCGAAAGTCACTTACGTCACATTCACGATTGAGTTCTTATAACAGTGATTCCTATATGGTTCTTCCGTTAGTAAAACGTCATTCATACGTGCCATTTTCGCATGAATGAACTTCACACACAGCGACAGAACAGTTACAGAATGTGCTCTCCAGGGTCATAGTGACCCTTCAAAAATATTTCTGTAAATTAATTAAACAACAATGTCCCACTCCTTCGAACAACCATCCTGTACCAAGTCTGACCCAATGCTGAATTAATATTCCTGGCAGCGGGCTTTCTGTGTGTCCAGTGCCACCTACACAATAAGAAACAAAAAATTCCATGGTCAGAGTGACCCTGGTGAACACTACTAGTGCTAAAATCCGGCAACACGCAGGCAGTACGCGACAAAACATCGAATAACTGTGCAGTTGAACCGCTTCTGCCAGTCTCATCGATTCGTTTCGTGAGTATGCAACTCGTCACTCGTCTGCCTTCCAAACCGCCACGTTCTACTAGACGGGCTGCCGTACTCCGACCGCCTCTCGCTTCCCTGGGCGATGTTGGAGTGACATTACCTCACAAAGGCCAATGACTCTGACCTGCGTGATTCAATCACGCTGCGCAGATTTTCGGTTATGCAGAAGCGTAGTCAGCTGGAAGCTTCACTTTGGCGTGGAATTTGCTTTCGTTCGGATCTATCTGCTGCAATTTGAGGAGATGGACGGTGGCTGCAGTTTTCACCATGCTGTATCGTACTTGTTGGCTAAGATCGAAGGTGCTGCTCTAAAATTAATCAACGATTATCACGCCAAGCCGACAACAGTCATACAGATATTATAGACAGTATCTTATTATTGAGTCATGATTAGCTGGAGTGAATTCTCTTGTAAGGACGAACTTAGCTTTCCTTAGTGATTACTTAAGAATCACGTGCTCTTGTAGATAACCATATCCAGTCATAATTCATTCATCTGTCAGGTTAAATGTTTTGGATTTCTTTCCTAGTTTTGATCTCACAGTTATCATATACATATACAGTGACGAGCGTCTAAGAGACGAAACCCTTTCCAAAACGGAACTATTAGCTTTATACACTCAAGCGCCAAAGAAACTGGCATAGGCATACGAATTCAAATACAGAGATATTCAAACAGGCAGAATAGGGCGCTGCGATTAGCAACGCCTATATAAGATAACAAGTGTCTGGGGCAGTTGTTAGATTAGTTACTGCTGCTAAAACAGCAGGTTATCAAGAGTTAAGTAAGTTTGAACGTGGTTTCATAGTCGGCACCCGAGCGGTGGGATACAGCGGCTCTGAGGTAGCGATGCAGTGGGATTTTCCCGTAAGACCATTTCACGAGTGTACCGTGAATCTCAGGAATCCGGTAACACATCAAGTCTCCGACATCACGGCGGCCGGGAAACGATCCTGCAAGAATGGAACCAACGGCGACTGAAGAGAATCGTTCAATGTGGCAGAAGTGCAACCCTTCCGCAAATTACCACGGATTTCAATGTTGGGCCATCAGCAAGTGTCAGCATGTGAACCATTCAACGAAACTTAATCGGTATGTGCTTCCGGAGCCGAAGGCCCGCTCGTATACCATTGATGACTGCACGACGCAAAGCTTCACGCCTCGCCTGAGCCCGTCAGCATCGACATTGGACTGTTCATGACTTGAAGTATGTTACCTGGTCGGACGAGTCTCGTTTCAAATTGTATCCAGTGGTGGACGTGTACGGGTATGGAGACAACCAGTCAATCTCATGAATCCATGAACCCTGCAGGTCAGCAGGTGACTGTTCAAGTGGGGTGTGTGCAGTTGGAGTGATATGGGACTTCTTATACGTCTAGATACGACTCTGACAGACGACTCGTTGGTAAGCATCGTGTCTGATCGCCTGCATCCATACATAGATGATCCAGGAACACTCTGCTGAGTTTAAACACTTCCGCTGGCCACCAAACTCCCCAGATATGAATATTATTGAGCGTATCTTGGATGCCTTGCAACGTGCTGATTAGAAGATATCTCCACCCCTTCGTACTTTTACGGTTTTGTGGATACCCCTGTTGGATTCATGGTGTGAGTTCCCTACAGCACTACTTCAGACATTAGTCGAGTCCATGCTACGTGGTGTTGCGGCAATTCTGCGTGCTCGGAGAGACCTACACCATATTAGGCAGACGTACAGTTTCTATGGCTCTTCAATGCAGGTCTCTTTTGCTAATATTAACTTATCTGTTCCCGTCTGGAACACAGGTACAAAATTTGCGTAGTGCTTGCGAAAGCTTAACCGTTGGCACTGAGTGTTTTCAGTCGTATAGTAGTATCAAGCGGACTTGCCTGACAAATGACTATAAATCCATTAAAAAGATGTTTCAGAATAGTAGTTGAACATTCAAGTTACAAACTTTCCTGACACATTAAAACTGTGACCTGGACCGATACTCGTACTCGGGACCTTTGCCTATCGATTTCAAGTGCTCTAGTGCAAGTGCTCGAGTCTCGGTCTGGTACACAGTTTTAAGCCGCTAAGTGAGTTTCATGTCTGCGCACAGTCCACTGCAGAGTGAAAATTCATTCTGGATCCAAGTCAGAGTTTCATGTTAACCGTTAATTTTTGAAGTGTACTGCATTCTTGGATACACGAATAATCAGTATTTCACTACAGATGCACAAAGTGTGTAGGAGTAACGCCGTCTACATTCGGTTTATCAGAGACCATTACTCTCTGGTGCTTCACCCAGAAATCGCATTTGAATGTTAGTTATTTACGAGTGGATCGTGTTACGCATCATGTAAGTAGATATGTGTATCAGCATTCGACAGAACTTGACAGTGGCAGTTTCGTGGCCTGTCAAGACTGAGGTTTGTCGTTTCAGAATTTTACTTTTCACTTTGGAAGAGTTGCCACGAATGTGACGTGAACATGGAGCCATGGATTCAGGAGGACCACACTCAACTCAATGGGGGATCTCAACAGCCCCATACGACTAGCACCTGGAAGGACAGACATATTAACTTCTCGGCCGTATTGGCTCGTACGACCAGGTCACGTACGATGACCCAGGGAATGGAGTTGTTTGAAGCAAGAAAAATACCTACACGGTCAATGATTTCCGTATTCGTATAATCGCCGGAAAAGATTCTGTTTCCACCGCATTTTTTTCCAAATGAAGCTTTAGTGTTATTCAGCACACCTATGGCCGTATATGGCGATTTCAATGGACATGATTTCCACTGACCTTTTCTTCAACGTCAACATCCGTGAACTACAGGAGAACGAGCATTTGACTACGTAGAAGCAACATATAAAACATCCAGCAGTAATTAAATTGTAAAAAATTCAACAATTAACAAATCATTACATTTTAAGATGAAGTTTAAATGCCATTCCCTCATGAAGCGAAAATCGATATTTCATCGTGCATTAGCCTCAGTGTGAATGAATTTCGCAATTCTGAAGTCGTTTCTTATTTTTTTTCTGTCTGTACGTCGTGGCTAAACTCATGGATTCTGATAAGGTTTTCACTAATAGACAGACTGATTCACCAGGAAGATTAGTGTATACAATTAAAAACTATAGTTATGTGATACTTGGATTTTGCTATCTGTTCGAGTTTTCATTGGCGTTTGGAGTGACATCTCGTGCTGTGAGCCACGAGCTGATTAGCTGCAGAGGAGGCGGTATCTGGTGGGAAAAACTGTGAATTAATCAGCCGCCGCAATTCCATGAAACAACGAAGCTTGATCAGAATCTGCACATATCTGTCAAAGAGATAGGATACTATAGAGCGGAAACACCGCTACCAGAGTGAAACAAATCGAGCAATCGTGAGTCCTGCTTTCGGAAGTGAAAACATGGTACATGATAATGAGGAAGTACATTACGAAACCTAGGGTAGAACAGTAAATTACCATATGCACGTAAGTTAAAAATGTGAATGCTGGTGTATAACAGAACTGAACAAAACCACTAACACGTAATATTTTTAAACAATTCTCATTTGAAATAAGATATATTTGTTATAAATACAAACTGGTAACAGATTTTCTGTATTTACGTTTAATAAACAGTTACGGTATCTTGAACATCCATAAGTAATAAGCTTAAGATATATTCGTAGTATTATTGCTTTTGTATGTGCAGTTATACGCTGCGCAGACGCTATGCGTGATTTCCAAAAGACACTCGGCAGTTGCATACCTTACAAATTCGAACAGGTTCTACCTCGCTTTGAAAACAACTACGCAATGACTTCCGAAAATGTGGTACAGCGTGGCACTACAGGGAGCGCAGGTTGCCACAGCCTCTCTCTCTCTCTCTCGTTTTCCTGCCTCTATGCAAAGCTAATCTCAGCAACTGCTGCATGGATTTCAGTAAAAGATGACTGACTTACGAGGAAGGTTGGAGTGTATAGCTCTGAACAATCATAATCTTTGTCCACTACTTTGTGCCTCCGGTCAACTTTCCTGGCGGGCGCTGCTTCAGTCGTTCTCGATTTACTAGAGTTGATATTTAGTTGACTAACGTTGTTGTTCTCTAAATTTTTCCGTCGACATAGGTTCTATCCGTACCACATCCCTCTCCATGAAGAGCTGCAAGGAAACGGTTATGCGAATCGCGTTAGGTTCTGTACATGGGTATGAAGACATGATACTGTTCGTATATCATGTACATTGTGCCACATTTACCAATCGTGGCCAGGCAAATTGCCGAAACCTGCACTAGTGGTCTGCTGACGGTGCCCTTTAGCTTCGTCAGGTGGCCTATAAACAAAATTACCAATGTGTCTGACAACTCCTCTGGCTGTAGATATTTACCGCTATCCGTGTGGAACTGCGGAATGCTATTACTCACTATTATTTGATACAACATTATGCAAGCAAAAACATTAAAGCAACAGTGATACAGTAGGAGCATATAAATAATAATAATCTATGTCAGTCACGCTACATTTATTTTCAGTAATCTTCCACAGCTTAACATAAAGCCGCTGGTCAACTTCGACTACGGCGTAGCTCATTATGCTCGTATATTGGATGTACTACCAAAATTTTCATCGCAGATATTGTGTAAATGGAAAATGCTACTGATGTGCGGTTTTCACCGATTGGATTGGTAGTCAGTCAGTCAACAGACTGTTCAAACAAATTTCGGGGTTGCAGCCTGTCAACTATCAAGTTTTCGACGCATGCGCAGAATACTTGCAGTACGCTATATATTGCGGAACGGAGGACGTTTTCGCCAGTCTGCGACGGCTCACCTGAAGATGACTGGCAGGTGCCCAGTTGAAATATCGTGCGAAGTATTGAACGACGACCGGCTGCAAGCCCGAAATTTGTTTGAACAGTGAATTCGCCGGGAAAATTTTAAAATTCACAGTCAACAGACTGTAATAATTCTTAGAAAGTGCGATTTTTAAAGTGGAACAATGAACATTGACATTAACACAACAAAAGCAGAGTAAATTAGAACGTCTGCGGTGTTTGTTGCAAAATTCAAGAGCGAGTCACTTACGAGGTATAGTATTTTGAAAAGTTCCCACACGACACTTGTACAACGTCTGTGGTCACACAAATTAAAACACAAGTGCATACAATAGTTTTGTGGATTCTGACTAGTAACGAGATAGATGACCATCGCAAGTATGTGTTGTTCACAATGACCACTGGCAGCGGCAACACACGCTTCCAACCTGGTAAGGAACGACGCTGTACACGTGCTAGCATTTCAGCAGAGATGTCCGATCAGACAACAGTAATACGGCGTTGCGTATCGTCGGGTGTATCTGGCGTTTCCTTGTAGACAGCGTCTTTCAGCTTTTCCACAGAAAGAAGACTACAGGCGTCAAATCTGGGTAACGGGCCGGCCAACGATGTGGAACAATTCGTGAAGACATACCGTAGTACATCGCGCACAACAGGCTGGGCAGCCATCATATTGGTACCGCAGGTTCCTCCTAGTCCGCAGGGGAACGATTTCTAGCACCCGTAGAAGATAGTCTGTCAGGAGACAGCGATACTTGTGCGTGTTCAGTGTCCCGTCTCTGAAACAGTGGCCTATGAGCTGATGGCTCACTATCCCAAACCAAACGTTTACATGCGGATGCTGGCTCTCCCTCTTGGAAACGAAAAATGTTGTTCGCATGGTGTGGCCTGCTCGCTCTCCTGGTTTGAATCCCATAGAGCTTTTCTGGTATGCACCAGGGAGACGGGTTGGATCAGCATCCACCAACTACTCTGCAAGACTTGCGGGCAGCTCTACAGGAAGAATGGGCGTTATTACCTCGGCATGAGGTTGATGGCATCATTCACAGAATACCCTGTCGTTGTCCGGCCTGTATTGCTGCCTGAGGTGGGCACACACCACTATGAGCACATTAATCAGTTTTCGGAATGTGTATGGAAATCCGTTATGTTGGAAAAAACGAAGAACATTTTTGTGTACCGTTACGTATATAGCAATTATTTACATCCTGTATTATTTACATTGTTTCTATTTTACTATCAACTGTTTATACTGTTTCATGACAAAACAAACGCAGCCTTGCAAAATTTCCGTTTGTTGCTTTAATTTTGGGCAGCAGTGTATTTAATCAGAAAGCTTGGGATTTTATCCAAATTTGACGCGGCAAGTAAACCGAGAACTTTTTATGCTTGTATTTAATCACATTGACACTTCAGACACAAATCATTTGTCATCTTAAAATTATTACATTTAGGAAACTATGACATAGAAGAAAGTACTGTATGCGTGGAACCCTGCTGCGATGTATGTGGGCCTAATGGCTCTAATCAGATCAGATCAAATAAATAAATACATATCTTTAATCGCATGGAATGCCAAAAAGTACTTGTGTTTACGTAATGCAACAGTGAATGTGGCTATATAATGAAATGTTTCTGTAGTTGTGTTTCACTCTTAACATTCAGCGTCCAACCAACCTAGAGTGAAGTTTACGTGACGTGTGCTACGAGACCATTATTTATGAATGCGTCACTATTAATGTATATTAGCAGTCTTGCGTAAGAAAAGCTTTATAATATCACATCACCAAAATGTTCTCTGTATATATTTAAGTTTAAAATCTTATTATTGGGAAGTTGTTAACGTCATACCTTGCAATATCTTTTACATAGAGAAACTTTGCTAGCTATTTAAAAGAGTGTGTGCTATTTTACCAGCACCTCCTGGCCCCTACTTCCACGATAACGTTTTGGAATAACATGTGTACTTGAGTTGTTGTTCTTGAACCGCCCTAATTGACGGTCCAGTGTTAATATTCAGGTTGCTCTAAAGTTAGATCGACAGACTACGAGGGGATGTAGAAGCTGTGTTGAAGAACAAAATGAGGATAGGAACCCGTGTTCGGAAAGGTCATCCAGCGATGCTACAGAGCGTCGAATTTACAGGCAGCGCCCAATTTCGCGTACGGTGAGGCGAGAGACAATGGGTAGGTACCGTTACGCATCCATGGGCAACAGTATCCTAATACGCGTCAGCTGGACTAATTCACATTTGCGACCATCCATCGGAGTCTGAGTGAAACAGGGATTCGACAATACTGAGGCTACTCAAAAAGAGTACGCACGCCACAGTTTGTCGGGAACGTAGTAGAGAGGTTCTAGGCAGACATATTCACGATCACCTGCGGTATGGCGCGCGCAATGCGAAGCTCCCACTCAGCGGTTTAGCGGGTGCTGCATGAGGAGGGAAGCCATCTATTTCGTCTTCAGAAGACACAGGCGCTGTTTTGGCCCACTATTTTGCTCCACGTGTGGAGTACCCAGGCTGCCGTATTACGCTGCTTACGTGATGTCCACATACGAGGCGTTCTTCACCGATGAGTGTGTGTGCCATGCATGGCAGGAGTCGAACCCTCACGCCACCCACGAATGAGGTTATCAGGCAAAGCTCAGCACCGGCGTATGGGCTTACATGGTCCACGATTGTTTAATTTGCCCCTACACGCTTCCTCCTCGACTCACAGGCGACAGCTGCACAAAGTTCATCCGGGAAATTGTCCCAGAATTGCTCGAGGAGATGCTACTTGCAGTCCTTCGACGTATGTTATTCCAGCACGATGGGGCAATCACACACTTCAGACAAGCTGCCAGAATTGTGATCGGACGGATGTTTGGGGATCGTTAGATTGGTCGAGGTGGCCACGTAAAGAGGCCGCCACTGTCGCCGGACCTCAACCCACTGTGGAATCAACGGAAGACCTAGTGCCAAGCGTGTGAGATTGTTCACACCATGCCCGCTGTCTTTGAGCGAGAGTGGTAATCAATGATACGCAGATGTTAGTCGTGCTGCAACGCTCGAAGCAGCTATTTTGTGCACCTGATATGACTGTATTTAATTCGTGAGTGGTGAAAGCATTGTTGCGGGAAGTACCAGCGATACGATAAACTCATCTAATCAAGTGAAGAAAACGGTCTGGATCACAATGGAAACTTTTGTTTTTAACGTCTGTTTGGCATGTCGTTTACTTTGGACAATCGATTTAATTTCCCGCACCAACGGAGTAAATGGTAACGTTCATTCTTTAGATGCCATTGTCTGGTGCCTGTCACAGTGTCAAAACGTATGGTCCCTCCTCATCTCCTTACACCATTATTCATGTAATGCGGCCGATTGCCGCACATTGGAGCATAGTAGACGTCGATGGCTACTATGTAGGTCGACGTTCGTCCCCATAATTTCCACACTGTCGTTCTTTTTTCGTAGTGCATATTACATCGCAAAACATTGGAGAGTGTATAGAGGGTATTGGGAGACAATACACAACTCATAAAAGCCGTATCCGACACCGTCAGTCACCATGGCAACCAAACAATGGATTCATAGGAGACAAGGCCTGCCTATGCAGCAGCTCTCTACATCAGCTTCACTGGCTGTCATGACAATCAGTCGCAATCACAGAATATCAAAAACCACAGATCTCAACCGGTCCGTGCATGTTTGCGTATGACGTCACGCCAGCCATCGGAAGGGATGCCTAGTTGTAGGCGTCGGCCCCTACACCTCCGACGCTCTGTAGAGTCGTTGGATGATTTTTCCAGGCACGGGTTCCTATCCTCATATTTTTCTCAATACACCTTCTACATCCCCTCTACGTTTGTTACTGCAATTTTTAAACAGCCTGTACATGCGTCGTGATTTAACAGGTCAACACTTAAAGAAGTATTTATATGCTTGCTGCGGAGGATGGCCACACAAACAAACTTAAAGACAGTCGATACACTGGTTTCAATAAATGCAGCATGTATCACAATTTAGGATTAAAGTATACCCCTCAGTATTATTTTTCCTAGAAAATCAGTAGAATAGTCAATATTAAAATCCTTCAAGAAAACCAAATGTATTTATTAGCAAAATAAGGTTTGCATGGTCAGTTTTTCGAGAAGAACATTATGTAATCCGAACTTAAATAACTGAAGAGCACTAAGATTAAAACATTTTTTCTTCAGGATTTTTGCAACGCCACATAACCTTTAAATACTAGGACTGAACATTGCTATATTAGTAATTTTCAATGAAACATTACATTTGGCGTATGAGGTTTAGATTTCGCAATAGTCTGATAGTTACGTATCACAAATGATTCTGTACCGCACAAACGAATAATGGTTAAAAATACAGACAAATTTCAAGGGACAGATTTGTAATCTGCTTAATAAGATTATAACATCTGCGTAATAGGCACAGTGGGAGCCGAATGCTATTACTGCATGAATTTAATGCAGAGTTAATTGTCTGTTGTGGTTCATTTAACTAATTACAACACTATTGGATCCTTGTTCTGTGTAATAAGAAATGTTTGTTAATATTTATGACCCTGTACATGAAAATTTTTACTTTCATTTGAGCAAGCGGTTGTCTTTTCTATAATGCTATCTGACTGCAGCAGCGATGTTTGTGAATTGACTATCAGTGACTCACATAACCTTTGTTAAAAGTGTGTCGTTATCCGTCTTCTATGCTTTAATTTATGGTTTCCACAGCATCCCCATAATGTGCTGTATTTTACCTTCAAGATGGAAGCGATTCCCTGTTGAGTATGTCCCTCCTTGTATGGTATCCGGACATTTATTAATTGACATTAATGTGCGATGAGACCAATTTATGATGGCTTTAACTCTGCTGCTGACACATTCAATGAGGTTTCTGAGTGTCTGTGGAAGGATGGCAATCGGTCCTCCCTCAAAGAGCAGAAACCGGACTTGGTCTGGATGTTGGACGCTATGGTCTGGAGCGATGTTAACGTTATCACTCATCCCAATGCTATCTCACTGGATTCAGCTCCGAGCTCTGGACAGACCATTTCGACGAGTGTTATTGTCAACAAACCATTGCCTCACAAATGCTGATTTATGACAGGGTGCATTTTCATGCTTATACAAAATATTATCGACTCCAAACTGCTCCTCAACTGTATTCAGTACACAGTACTGTGAAATGTGTTCGTGTCCCTGTTTAGCCTTTTCTTCTAGGAGCTTAAAAGGTGGACCGCTCCGTAACAACGAAATGCCGGCCGGAGTAGCCTATCTAACCTAAGGACATCACACACATCCATGCCTGAGGCAGGATTCGAACCTGCGACCCTAGCAGCAGCGCGGTTCCAGACTGAAGCGCCTAGAACCGCTCGGCCACACCGGCCGGCAAAAGCAACAAAACATGAGCCCTTCAAGTGATAATCAGATGACCGTAACAACCTTCTAGACCTTTATTTTCCTTTCGGCACGTTTATAATCACACAGCTGCAACAAATTGTTACTGCGTTCACGGTCAAATTTGTATAGTTCTTTACATATAAAGAATTTTAATCGTCAATGCATTAATAAAAATGCGATGTGACATCAGAGGTCTCCGATGATATGGTTACTTTACAAGACGGTTCAAAAATATCAAAAGCTGTTTATTGCTTCTCAAAGTCTGTGGAAGAATTTCATACATGTTAAGCTACATATACACTGCAACGTCACTATTGTTCTTACGTTCTTTTGAGCAGAAATCTTGTAAGGCTGTCATTAAAATCAGATAAAGTTCTAGGTATATTTTTAAGCGAGCGAGCATTCGAGTGCAGTTCACAATTCGATTAAAACGCCATTAGCAGAGTAAAGGTTGGATGTCGTGGCCTAGAAGTCCTTTCGAGGACCATTCAGTCACGATCTTGTAATTGCAGATCTGGCTAAGGCTAGCTGTCTAGTCAGTCGATATGCAATGCATGGGTCTTACATTCCAGTGTGAGGTCAAAGCCTACGAAATGTGTAGCCTCTTAGAATCCACTGTAACCTGCTAGCCAATGTGCGCCGTTTCTGGGTGCATTTGCGGATTTCGGCGGCGGATAACTGACGATACTTAGCTCGTAGGAATATGTAAGTTTACTTTAGAAACTAGTGACAAATTGTTCACGCATAGATTTGCTTTGTGCTTCTTCTCATGTCCAACGTGGAAAGTGTATCAGATAATATGCTCCAAAGGGCATATGCATTTCATATATATTATAAGCTAATGTTAAATGACTTTTCTCTAGAAAGTATTATTTTCTAATATATTTTGAGCCTCCGATTGAAAAGATACCATTCCGACTATGTTGTGGATAGATAGCAATAAATATCCTGTATTATAACTCCTGTGAAATTTTACGCTCTGATTTCCCCGGTGGTTATCTACAGATTCACAAACGTAACATGAGTGAACGAAGAAGATAGTGACAAATACATTGGAGGTTTGTATGTGCTGATAAGACACTCTGCGTGATTGGAGTTCTTTGATACGAAAATTTGTGTGGTACCACTTAGGAAGCTTCTCGACACAAGGGATTATTCGTAAGTTGGTCACACAGGTGACCTGCGAGACAGAAGAGTAAGGAGAATCAGGAGTTAACGTCCAGTGACAACAATATCATTAGATTTGAATGAAAGCACAAAAAAAGAAAGGCTAGAGCATAACGTTTCGTTGAAGACGTCATTAAACAACTGAGCTCGATTTCAGAGAGGGTGTGGACGGAACCAAATGAGATATCACTTGTAATTATGAACTAGATTCGAGTAGCAATTTGTCCTGGGAACTGCTATGACCCAAGCAGAGTTCAGTGTTCGAAGCAGCAGCTATCCTGTATATGCCTTACATGAAACGAAGCGTTGTCCCAGCTAGGATGGTGCTGAACTATCCCTCTTGTAGGTACGCCATATTCAAACACAGGTTGGACAAAGTAAAAGAGGCCCCGAAAGTATTGAATGCACTTTAAGTTAGGCAACGCAGTTTACATACTGATTGGCTGCTGTAAGATGAGTTTCATACCTTAAGGTGCTTTAAACGTGTTTTGGTCCATCCTGTATAGTTATATTGTTATATTACACACCACCATATTACATGCTACAATACTGAGCCCTCTGGCGGCAGAGAGCTGGAAAAACATAGACGTGAGGAATAAAGATGTAGAATGTTAATAACGTTTGTTTTATTTAAAAAGCTTTAAGAATTTTCACACAAAAAATTCTGTCTTAAGTTGCCATGTTTATCAGAATATGAATGAAGCAAGTGAAATGAGTAGCAGTATCCTTTTCGTAATATTGTTTATCATCTTCATTTTTTTAACAAACCTTCTTCAGCGACGATCGATGCATCTTGGTGTGTGAGAGAAACAGAGAGCTGCCTATTAGGGCGAGAATTCAGCCAGAACAAGATATTACAAAAGATATGTCATCGAAAATTTTGACTAGCCCATTTGAAAGATTGTCTTTTTTATGTTAGCTTCCTACTGATTTATGGGTAAATATTCATTATTATCGATTTCTGTTCTGAGCATGTAACCCCTTTATGGATTATACGCCCCAGTCAGCCGTAATAATTGATCAATGTGTGTGATTCCGTGATGATATTACAAACTTTCAGGAGTGACGTAAGGGCTCTCGTCAGGAAACCACCTAGTCGAAACTTATTATGTTGTAAAAATGGGCTCTAAAATGCATACGTCAAGAGCTATGAGCACTTATTCAGTGTACGACATGTGTTCCACAGTAGCAAAGGTGTACAAATGCTCATAACTCTTAAGGTATGTACCTTAGAGCCCATGTTAACAGGATATTTTTTTCTCGTTTCGGTCCGTACTACATCCTGACAAAACATGGAAAGCAAATAAATTAGAGTAGGAGATGTGCACTGTCAGAGGTATCAGAACGATTTTCACTTATAAGTCTCGACACTTTCGTTTCTAGACCAGGAACCCTTGCCAGAGATTGATACATGTGACCTTCTCCATCAACCCTGGAAGTTTGTATCTTCATCACCGAATCATCCTGTATGACTTTACTCTTTAGCGGTCACCATAATTTCAACATAATCTCCTCCTCCTGCTGAGGCTTGATTTATGTAAACAGCTTTCGGTGGCTCATCCGAATAGAGTAGATTTGAGCACGAAGTATTTCACCTAGGAAGTAAGAAGGTAAGTAAAGAAGATTTCATAGCTTTATTGCCTTTTTTTGCAAAAATTTGCAGAACAGAACCGAGATACTCTGCATATTTGCTTTAGTATGTGAAATTAATTTAGTTAATTATTACCTTATTATTATTTTATATTGTGGATCTACTGCCGTGTCTGAAATTGTGAATTATTTGAAGTGGTTGTAAAGCAGGACAACAGAGAGATTGTCATAGTTGTCAGTATACATACCGCCTCATAACAGGTTGACAGCGTCATGTTTTCAACATTGAGGATTATGACCACGTAGTGTCTACTTTCGAGCACCTCTGTGTTAGACCCCCATCTGAGACGTACCTGTATGTTGCTGGTGGAGACGAGTAAAGAGCTCGTGTAGGCCACACTTGCTGACTAATAGGGAAGCTAATGAAGTGCTCATAAGCAAAATGTCCTGACGTGCGACCGACGTTTGCAGCCAGCGGGACAGAAATTTTAACACACAATTTATCACGAACACCTTGCTGAGGGTGTTGTTACTTCTGTAAAAATATTATTCCCCTGCTGTCGTATTCATCGTCTCTGCGAGCTTAACTTATACTTTTTAAAATTCCACCTTTTGCAAAACATGATGTAGTGTTATTGTTTTTATTCTTTAGTCTAACATGTGGCCACGGTGGTCTAGACGATTGAGCACCAGAGTGCGGTCCGCGAAGTCCCGGGTTCCTCCCCGGATAGAGGCGGGGATTTTACCTCGTTTCAGTCCCTCCAGGACGGCTTCGGGTCCACTCTGCCTGCTGTCGTAATAAGTACCGGGGATCTCGCCCGGGGACAAAAGGCGGCCTGATCCAGGGATCTGGTACCCCTACCCCTCCTATCACCGCGGCTACACGTTGCGTATCGGCTGTTAGGCCGATAGTCTGGTCACAGGCTTGTGACATATACTTTACCTTTTACCTTACAGTGTTTCGAGATCTATGTATCATTCTCAGTGGACGTCTTGTTACTTCTGTAAAAATATTATACGAAGGTCATGGCTGGCATTCCAATGACCAGACGACAACGGACGGAAGCCTACTCTGAAGATAGAAGAGTAACTCTCGCCCACTTGGTTATGAAACATCGTCCAGGGCTGGCTTAGACAGGGAACGTCGTTTAGTGAACTCTTAGAAGTTAACAGAGAGTTATTGCATATTGCATTTGCTATGTACTGTGAAGTTACCTACGATTATTTGCACTTAGCCATTGAGGGCCTTTTTTGTGTTACATTACATTCAGTGTTGCAAACTTCATTATTCAGCTAGTCCCAAAGACAAGTAAGCCTTTTAACTCATTTGCGACCCTTTGTTACTAATTTGTTGGAGTGTTGTAGAACATTCGCTCTCCTATCCTGTTACCTGACTCTGGGGCGTAGCTGTTTAATAGTGGCAGGTCGCTCTTAGCCGTGTACTGCACCAGAAGCCGTTTCATGAACTCACACTCGCCGTAGTGTAACAACAGTGGCAACTCGGCCTCCACAGTAGTAGCGACGAGGCCTTTACAAAACTGGCGACGAGGGTTCACAAAAAACTCAAGGTTTCTTTTGAGTATGTATCTGAGAATAAGTCAATAATGTTTCACATAGCCGTTTGTTACGTACTGTATTACCTTGTTGGATTTCTTTCGGTAAGTTGAAGTTATCCCTTGTTGTAAGGTTCTTTGAGGACTTTGAAATCAAATGGTTCAAATGGCTCTGAGCATTATGGGACTCAACTTCTGAGGTCATCAGTCCCCTAGAACTTAGAACTACTTAAACCTAACTAACCTAAGGACATCACACACATCCATGCCCGAGGCAGGATTCGAACCTGCGACCGTAGCGGTCTCGCGGTTCCAGATTGTAGCGCCTAGAACCGCACGGCCACTCCGGCCGGCACTTTGAAATCAATATCATTGTTATTTGCATGATCTTTTTCTGAGAATTTTGCAGATGATGGGCTGTCAACGCATGAAAACGCTTCAAAGTAAACCATCCTGTTAATTTCCGTCTTGAAATTTTACATAGTAAAGATGAGTGATAAATCAAAATCCCGCCATGTTATAGTTTCTAGGCTTAAAGTGAAAGAAATCATGCGCTTTTTTTGATATATATATATATATAAACAAAACGAAACCCAGAGAAGATGATACATAGGTATCGAAACAAGTTAGAGCAGAGAACAGAAAAGAATGAGTATATAATCTTTTTCAGAAGCCGAAGTTTTAAGAACCTAAACATACATCATGTTTGACAAATTATCTACATGACTGATTTAAAATTAACTAGTTGTTAACGCAATAGCGTCCTGCCATTTTCATCAAAATTTGAAATTTGCTAGCGTGTTATACAGAATACTAAAAGTTATGAAACTGTTCATAGTTAACTGTTAATAGTAGACAACACATCTGCGTTTCCATCCTTCTCGATACTTGCTAAAGCTGAACCGTAGTCATAAAGTTTGAAAGCAAGCCGTTCTTGAGTAACGTCTGTTTTAAATAAAACAGTACAATTTGTTAAACGATTTAAACTGTTTGAATTAAAACACTACTGGCATTCAAAAACGTTTTAATTTAGGAATAAAAGCGTAATTCTTTGCATGTGTTGTTATTTCCTTGGCTTTAATAGTGTAGTGCTCTTAGGTTCTGCTGAAATAATTCAATTTCCGAAAGTGATTAACTATATTAATATGCGTTAATTTTTTTGTCTGGCAAAAACTAGATTCTGAAGGTGTACTTTTACAGCCATTTATTACCGTATCACATTGCCCAATTTTCACTAATCTTGGCTGTTGGTACTACTTTACGTTTTGTAATTCAATTTTTGAAGTTTATATCAACATTTCTACATGTGTCCGATTATTACATATACGCAGGGTGAGCATAAAGTCTTGGCCTTATTACAACAATTTATAACAGAATAACCGTTAGATATAATTAGTTACACTCGATGCCGTTACATAGTTTTTTTAAGACCACTTACGTCAGCAAACCTCAACGTGTGTTCCCTTCGTAGCTCGGAGAACGTCGAGGCGGTATTCCAGTTCCCGCCAGATGTTCCGTAACGTGTTGTGTGACAGTACCCACAGCAGCTTGTATCCTGGCCTTCAGTTTGTCGACGTCATCAACTGGTGTGACGAAGACTCTGTCCTTGACATAGCTTCAGGAAAAGAAGTCAAGGGGCGTAATGTCTGGAGAGCGGGGTGTCCAGGGTATTGCACCGTTCCTTCCAGTCCATCGATCCGGACATTACTCCACCCACCGTTGAACAGCAGTCAGTCATGGATGCATGAACCAGGTGCCTCCTGTGGAGACCTAATCGTAGCAACGTTCATTGAACAATTGTTGAGGAGACAGTGTTGACAGCCTCTTGGTTCATCTTGGCACTTAGCTGCTCAAGAATTGCTCGTGTATTCGCCCGTACACTTCGTTCACTTCTGCATCTACATCTACATCTACGCAAATACTCCGTAAGCCTCCGTAAGGTGCGTTGCGGAGAGTACCCCGCTCCACTACGTTACTTCCCCTCCTGCTCCACTGGTAAATCGAGGGAGGGAAAAACGTCTGTCTGTACACCTCCGTATGAGCTCTGCCTTCTCGTATCTTATCTTCCGGGTTCTTACGCGTGACGTTTGTTGGCGGCAGCAGTATCGTTCGGCAGTCAGCTTCAAATGGGGGTTTTCTAAATTTTGTCAGTAGTGTTTCCCGGAAGGCATGCCGCCTTCCTTTTACGGATTCCCATTTGAGTTCCCGAAGCATCTCCGTAACACTTACGCGTTGTTCGAACCTACCGGTAACAAGCCTAGCAGAACTCCTCTGAATTGCTTCGACGTCTTCGTTCAACCCGACCTGGTACGGATCCAAAACACTCGAGCTGTACGTAAGAACAGGTCGCACCAGCGTCCTAAAACATCAAAAAAAGTTTTGCATCACCCCAGTTCCCAGAACTCCTAAAAATAGACGTTGACTGTGGATATTGTTTCACACAGTCCCTTTGACTGCTCAGACATGTCACTAAACCCGCCCAAAAAATGTATGCATGAGCAGTGACTATTAGACGGAGGGGGTCCGACAGCCGATCAGTTCCAGCCATTCCACCAGGAAGGATGTACACAGCTCGTGTTGTCTGTAGTTCAACCATGCTTAGATGGTCAATATCGCGGTTCGATCGCGCCCGCATTGTTATTTTGTGCCAGGAAGGGCTCTCAACAAGGGAAGTGCCCAGGCATCTCGGATTGAACCAAAGCGATGTTGTTCGGACATGGAGGAGATACAGAGAGACAGGAACTGTCGATAACATGCCTCGCTCAGGCCGTCCAAGGGCTACTACTGCAGTGGATGACCGATACCTACGAATTATGGATCGGAGGAACCCTGACAGCTAATCCGCCACGTTGAATAATGCTTTTCGTCCAGCCATAGGACGTCGCGTTACGACTCAAACAGTGCGCAATACGCAGCATGACGCGCAACGTAACTCCCGACGTCAATGGCAAGGTCCATCTTTGCAACCACGACACTACGCAGCGCGGTACAGATGGACCTAACAACGTGCCGAACCGCTCAGGATTAGCATCACGTTCTCTGATGAATGTCGCATATGCCTTCAACCAGACAATCGTCGGAGACGTGTTTGTAGATAACCTAATCAGGCTGAACGTCTTACACACACTGTCCTGCGAGTGCAGCAAGGTGGAGGTTCCCTGCTGTTTTTGGGATGGCATTATGTGGGACCGCCGTACGCCGCTGGTGGTCATGGAAGGCGCCGCAACGGCTGTACGATACGTGAATGCCATCCTCCAACAGATAGTGCCACCATATTGGCAGCATATTGGCGAGACATTCGTCTTCATGGACGACAATTCGAGCCCCCATCGTGCACATGTGAATGACTTCCTTCAGGATAACGACATCGCTCGACTAGAGTGGCCAGCATTTTCTCCAGACATAAACTCTATCGAACATGCCTGGGATGGACTGAAAAAGAGTTGTTTATAGACGACGTGACCCACCAACCACTCTGAGGGATCTACGCCGAATCGCCGTTGAGGATTGGGACAATGTGGACCAACAGTGCCTTGATGATCTTCTGGATAGTATGCCTCGACGAATATAGGCATGCATCGATACAAGGGGACCTGCTACTGGATATTAGAGGTACAGGCATATACAGCAGTCTGGACCACGACCTCTGAAGGTCTTGCTGTATTGTGGTACAACGTGGAATTTCTTGTTTTCATGAGCATTAAAGAGGGTGAAAATGATGTTTATGTTGATCTCTATTACAATTTTCTGTACAGGTTCCGGAACCCTAGGAACCGAGGTAATGAAAACCTTTTTTTGATGTGTGTATATGCGGTGTCGTTTACATGTGAAACACTGTTTCCTAAAACTATTCCAGGAAACCGAAGTCGACAATTTGTCTTCCATTTTCACATGCCCATTCCACCCCATATCGCTTTGCAACGCTACGCCCAGATATTTAAACGACTTGACTGTGTCAAGCTGGACACTAGTAATACTGTATGCGAACATTACAAGTTTGTTCTTCCTACTCATTCGGATTAATTTACATTTTTCAAAATTTAGCTGCTATTCATCACACCAACTAGAAATTTTGTCTAAGTCGTCTTGTATCTTGCTGCACTAACTCAACTTTGACACATTGCCGTATACCACGGCATTATCAACAAACAGGCGCAGACTGCTGTCCACCCTGTCCGCCAAATCATTTATGTATATAGAGAACGGCAGCGGTCCTGCCGCGCGGGATTAGCCGAGCGATTTAAGGCGCTGCAGTCATGGACTGCTCGGCTGGTCCCGGCGGAGGTTCGAGTCCTCCCTCGGGCATGGCTGTGTGTGTCTGTCCTTAGGATAAATTACGTTAAGTAGTGTGTAAGCTCGGACTGATGACCTTAGCAGTTATGTCCCATAAGATTCCACAGACATTTGAACATTTTGCAGCGGTCCTATCACTTTTCCTAGGGCACCCCTGACAATACCCTTGTCTCTGATCAGTATTCGCCGTCGAGGGTAACATCCTGGGTTCTATTTTTTAAGGAGTCTTCGAGCCACTTACATATCTGTGAACTTATTTCATGTGCTCGTACCTTCTGTCATCTATGGTTCATGGTGTACCACTGCTGCCTCAGCGCCGGTTTTGGACAGCGGCATTGTCCCATACAAGGCGTCAATCGAACTGTTTACCAGTTTCGAAAATGCTTCCACACTTGGCCCTACAGTCAATCATCACGCCCTTCTGGAAGTCAGTTAAATCGCTCCGTTTCCGCATTGTAACAATGACTGCATTGTTTTCAGCGTCCTCCCGACACGCTTTATACATCCTCCACTGCTGAAACCTGCCGTCTGTGACTGGTTTTTGCACCTTGACTTCGAACATAGGTGACAGTCACTTTAATGTTACTGGACCATATATTATGGTACGTTAAACTGTGCTGAAGTAGACCTATTGAGAGTAATTGTGCCATAGTATATATGAAAGTGAAATATTTCCGCAGGCCAGTGATACGCTTTAACATCAATCCTGCTCAAGCTTCTACAGAATTTAATGATTATCAATCGGGTTCTTTGCGAGTGGGATTAATAAAAACTTACATGCAATATTACATAAACTAGTCAATATATGTGTAAATTTATCCCTCTCCTCAAAGAAATAGAGCGAAAGTAACTGAAACTTTCAAGGGAAAAGGTGGGTAACAGATTAAATGTTAATTTCAACTCGTGTCATAACGCCGGATAATCACGAAACGCTCTCTAAATCACTTAAAGAATAAGATGAAAGAGAACTGACAACAGTAACGAAACAGGATTCTTTTATTAACGCATTTGTGTCAGCACAGTTCTTCCTCATTCATGCTGCACACACACAGACACACACACACACACACACACACACACACACACACACACACACTGAGAGCTGGTTTCTCAGGATGGGGCAGGATAAGGTTACGATTGTGGATAGGGGCCGTAATAAGCTACTCTCGGTTGCAGAACAAATACGTAAACTTTATTTAAAGAAATTAAAATTTTAAAACAATCTCTTAAAAAAACACAATTGACTTTATGACGGCTGAAGGCCTTATCACAGAAAAAAAAATTCCACAATTTTAGGGCCGAAGGGCACCAACCTCAAACAACAAAAGGCTGGAGGCCTGAATTAGAAGTCAGAAGAACAATTCCAAATAGCACATATTAAGATAAATACTTCGTTTGAAACAAACTGTAACACAGCTGAAGCCCTTATTATAATAGAAGTGAAATTACCACTCGGATGAAGGCCACAAATAATTTCAAATAAGAAGTGGCTGAAGGCCTGAATTAGAAGTCAGGAAAATAATTTCAAATAGCCCACAACAAATATCTTGCTTTCAAAACTAGTTTGCTTTAAAAAAATAACTTATTGAAACACGGCTGTAGGCCTTACTATGTAATAAGTGAAATTATTGCTTGGCTGAAGGCCATACCAACGATAATTAGAAAATTACAAATATCCTTAAAACAGACATCACAATCTAAGGAATCAGGAAAAGCTCTTCTCGGCAAGTGTTCCAAGGGTCGGCCTGTGAAGGTAACTCAAACATAAGGTAAGGTGAGACAGGCAGCCAAGAGTTGTACTCACGTAACAGGATGGCAACTCAAGCTAGAGGCAGCTTAAGCGCCGACCAACCGACTAACCAATCCGCCTAACGTCCGATCACCGGTGCAACGATGGAAAATTTTTTGCAAGGGCAGAGAGACAGACAGCACTACGGCTTCAGAAAACACCCAAGGCCGAAGGAAACACTAGAACCAAGGCAGACCTCCCAAAATAATATACACAGTACAATACAAGAGGATGTCGAACTACACGCTGTGTCGGACAGCATCAACAGGACGAGTAAAGGTACCCTGCCGGAAAAAAATTTTGCTAGTCAATCTTCTATAACACGGTTAAATGAGCTACTTTTGTCTAAGAGTTATTGATTTTAAAATGTCTCAGCTGCACAGAGAATTTATTTTGTTGTATTGGACAAATAATTGTACTGTACCAAGATAGTGTGTGATGTCACAATCAAGAAAGTCGCCAGTATATAGTACACTGCAGTTATACGTGGTTTAAAAGCAGCTTCCTGTAGGTGGAATTGATTGAAGTTTGCATTTGGTAAAGCAAAAAAAAAAAAAAAGTTTTAAACAGTAAAGGCAGTACATCGTGGATAACAGCTATAAATCCTGTTGTGTGAAGAGGTTTCACGAAGTGTATCTTTGTGCTACTAAATCAGAGCGCATTGTCAATATGAGGATTTTACAGGTGAACGACCTAGCGAGGTGGTGCAGTGGTTAGCACACTGTACTCGCATTCGGGAGGAGAACAGTTGAAACCCGAGTTCGCCATCCTGTTTGGTTTTTTGGGATTTCCCTAAATCACTACAGGCTAATGCCGGAACGGTTATTTTGAAATGGTGCGGCCGACTTCCTTCCTCATTCCTTCTCTAACCCGCTGGTTGGTCCCCTCCCCAAAATAGCCAACCACCCACGAATAAACAGGTGAAAGTAGAGTTGGCGGGGGGGGGGGGCTACAGCTTGAGCGACATGGATGGTAGCAAATTAAAACTGCAAATTACTAGGTTTTCCTGTAAACCACAAATACTCACGCGTGTAACAGTGCAAGACCTTGGTCACGGTTAGTGGTGACAGACTTATTGGAAAGTAAAACATGAGTTTGGTTGGTTCAAATGGCTCTAAGCACTATGGGACTTAACTTCTAAGGTCATTGGTCCCCTACAACTTAGAACTACCTAAACCTAACTAACCTAAGGATATCACACACATCCATGCCCGAGGTAGGATTCGAACCTGCGACCGTAGTGGTCGCGCTGTTCCAGACTGTAGCGCCTAGAACCGCTCGGCCACTTCGGCCGGCAAAACATGAGTTTAATCAGGGTATTATTCTGCGCAGATTTTTTAAAGCGCTGAGTAACAAGTTGTTTATGACTCTGACAAGCCTCAGTATCCCTTGACGGCGCACAACATAATAAACTTTTCACATAGTATCTCTAAACGAATCTACAGATCAAACTTGATCACGTCCACGCAACAGCAGCTTCGACAATACCTTCACGTGCCACATGCTTAAACGAGAGAAATAAAACGAATTCGGCTGCCAAATCCGTCACGACTTTGCAACGCGAACGAAATATTCCATTAATACGCCGCTTATCGGCTATCTCTACCAATCATTAACGGTGATGCGTCAGCGAAAGTCTAAAACAAACCTCCCTTCGGTAATGAAAGGGAATGAGACAGGCTAAAAATGGCCAGCCAGCTGAGTTTTCAATTACATTCTTGGCGTTTCATCGTAATTAGATCTCTTAATGTAATTATTATCTTCCCGCTTCTCTGCGGCGCCGCTTTCTGGCGTTGGCTGCTTGCTGCTCGGAGTGCCCGCATGCCGAGAGCAGTCTGGAGGGGAATAAAGCTTTCCTGCTTGTGTTGTGCCGGCGTGTGTGTGTGTGCTTTTCGCGTAATCTGGAAACGCTAAGCTCGCCCTGCATGTGAGTTATTAATTATCAAGTACGGACGGTCTGTAACGTCTGCGTTGTCTTATCTAAATTATTACGCTCCAGATAATTTATGAATTAGTGTGAATGTTTTAGTGTTCTGCTCAAAGCAAATGTGCAGGCGTATTGCCCGAGCCTTATCGAGCCAGATGTTAGCTTTGGTGCTGAATCATTTGGAGAATCTGTCCACGTAATCTACGGAGCCACTCGTTTCGAAGTTTTGTAATTAAGTCATTTCGTTTCACGCCTAAATTAGTGATAGTAATTAGATCTAATCAGATATTCAAGTAATTTCAAACTTAGGACAGTGTGCTATCTCTCAAAGTAAAACAAAAAACATCAAAATTCAGACTCTACAGAATGGCGCAAGACCTTGTCTTTACTTGTTGAAGTGTGGTGCGTTACGATGCTGAAATAAATGTGAACCGCGTGCGTATTCAAACTTTCCTGGACACGAACACGGAACTTTGTCTTTCGTGGGCAAAACTCCTAACGAATTACGAGTTTAATAATTCGTGGTTACAAGATAGTGACACAAATAATTATTTACAGAGGGGTGGGAAAATTGGTAGACGCTGGCGTTAACGAAAATCAGTTTGGGTTCCAGAGATATGTAGGAATACGTGAGGCTATACTGACCTTACGAATTATCTTAGAAGGTAAGCTGAAGAAAGTCAAATTTACGTTTATTGAATATGGCGAATATGGAGATTTAGCGAAAGCTTTTGAAAATCTTGAATGGAATGCACTTTTGAAAACTTCGAAAGTAGCTCGGATAAAATACATGGATTAAGAGCTATCCACAAGTAGTACAGTAACCAATCATTTATAAGATGTACTTCAACAAATATAAAACAACAGCAAACCAGTGCTTCACTGTACTGGTTAAAAACAGTCTTCGTTGCAATTTTAGTTTTTAATTTTTCAACGACGCGCTTCACCTTATTTAGGCATCTTCAGGTTATCTACATAGAGAACAGAGAACAAATACATCTGTGTAAGAATCGCGATCGCATTGTGCAGACTTGGATAACCCGTAAGCGTGCATAAACAGATCAACTATTGAAAGAGTAAATTCCTTAATTTGGTATTTCTTAGAAGAATCCTTTAGTCAGTGTAGCCAAAGGGCATCGTCGAATATATCAGGCCAACATCGCCTTCGTTAAACTCAATAAACGTTAGAAATATAAAATAGTAAAATCATTACCTTTCCTAAATGGGCGCGAGAGGCACCAAGATCTGCATAACGCGTTCCCGTTCACAGGAGAGAGTAACAGAGTAAGATTTCCTAATTCGATGTGGCCGATGACCTCGCTGTTTCGTCCCTTACACAAACTAACCCCACCAACCATTGCAACGGCGGCTAAAATACTGGCTGTGACTAATGTTGAGGGTAAAAGGCAGGGTTAGGGGAGGATGCGTGGGCCATGTCTGGTAATAATGATCAAGTCACTGAAAAGGATAGTGACGTCACTGAGCCGGCCGTGGTGGCCAAGCGGTTCTAGGCGCTTCAGTCTGGAACCGCGCGACCGCTACGGTCGCAGGTTTGAATCCTACCTGGGGCATGGATGTGTGTGATGTGCTTAGGTTAGTTAGGTTTAAGTAGTTCTAGGTTCTAGGGGACTGATTACCTCAGCTGTTGAGTCCCAGGCCGGCCGGAGTGGCCGTGCGGTTCAGGGCGCTACAGTCTGGAGCCGAGCGACCGCTACGGTCGCAGGTTCGAGTCCTGCCTCGGGCATGGATGTGTGTGATGTCCTTAGGTTAGTTAGGTTTAATTAGTTCTAAGTTCTAGGCGACTGATGACCTCAGAAGTTAAGTCGCATAGTGCTCAGAGCCATTTGAACCATTTGTTAAGTCCCATAGTGCTCGGAGCCATTTGAACCATTTGACATCACTGAAAAATAGGGCAGTGATTGTCCGCTTATCATTCTTTGCACTAAATGCATTCCAAAGTTGATCAGTTAGTGCATAGATATACTACACTTGCGTAATTTCCTACAATTTTTGTCAGTTGTTGTTTCCACAGTATTTAAGGAATCCTTGGAAAGGAACTGACACTTCTTGACCTGTCTGCGTATTATCCGCCGAGTGGCATCAGTAAAAGTGACGTGAAAGAATTAAACCGTTTCGCGACACCATCTTAAAAAAAAAAAAAAGAGCCGGCCGGAGTGGCCGTGCGGTTATAGGCGCTTCAGTCTGGAACCACGGGACCGCTACGGTCGCAGGTTCGAATCCTGCCTCGGGCATGGATGTGTGTGATGTCCTTAGGTTAGTTAGGTTTAAGTAGTTCTAAGTTCTAGGGGACTTATGACCTCAGCAGTTGAGTCCCATAGTGCTCAGAGCCATTTGAACCAATTCGCGAGGGATGATGATTTTAGCTAGGGAAGGACGAAAATGGAGCTGATGAGGGAAAAACAAGACAAGGTAAAAAAGGTAAAGTCTGTTAGATTTGAAAATGCGACTTAGGTTTGGTATTGACCAAAGAGACATCTCAGTGAATAAGTACAGAAATAAAGAAATTCTGGTTAATTAATCATGGTATATTTGATGTGGAAGGTAAAACGTACGAGAAAGCCTAGAGATTATGACGTGGAAACGTTTTTTGGTGTTATTCGTGTATAAAATCTACTTTGTAATTTGGAAGATTAACAACATCCTCTTCATCAGGAGATGGCTGCCTGCCAGGAACAAAGTCTGCTTCTTTTACAGTGGGATTCAAGCTTGTCAGTGGCCGGATGACGTCACCTGCAGTTTTAACGTCTGGTGGGGGTGACGTAGCCTGGTCAAGCGGGATTCTCATGCGAAAATTCAGGAAATTGGTAATGTGGAGATATGCTAGCCCCACCTCACTGGGATGCGATTGAGAAGTAGGAGGGGAGTAGAAAGCACCCCAGGATCACCAATCCCCTTTAAGAGTTTTGTTTTTGATTGTATTTCTTTGAAGGCGCTCTGTCTCAACTGGTCGTCACCAGGCATCTCTCAGATTATAGCAACAGTTTCTGTTAAAATTGTTATTGCCTGTGCGAAGTTTACTTCTTCTATTACAGGATCGTAGTAGGTCAATCTGACGACCTTCCTTTTGTTGTTGTGCCACAACGTAAGGCTGAATTCCACTTTCGCTGATTTCTCAGCATTTTCGTTTCGTGTTCAGCGGAGAGGTCGGCTACGGAACGGATTGTCTGGTCCACGTATTTTCGCCATATTCGCATAGTACATAGTAGACACCATATACTCCAATTCTGCTTCCCCGGACGTAGGAAATCCTTAATTTTCCGCGGAAGTCGGAATACTGATGTGACACAATATTTACATAATATGCACCGAATTTTGCTTGAAGTCGGCCGCAGAATGGAAGTAATGCTGTGGTTTCATCTTCTTCAATTGACTGGACGCGTTTGCACCTACAGCTACCAGCAGATGTATCTCTAATTTGAAGTGTTTTGCATCTTTTTCCTGATCACATTGTTTAGGTGTTTCGTATGGATAGTGAAAAGTGCGCTCCTTTAAATAAAAATCTGTGTGAGTCAGATGTCTGTACACGCAATGACCCTACTGACAATCCAATTTTCGTTCCACCAGCACATGCAAAATGGTAACCTTCTATCATTCCTACTTTCATAATAAATTTGATGTTCGGTTGTATGGAGCTCATGTGGTCCAAGAACTGGTGCAATGTGTCCATTCCGTGAGGTCAGACTAAAACCGTGTGGTCCACATACTTGTAAAAATGAGATTGGTGGAGAAGAGCAGAATGTAAAGCCCATTCTTAAGATTCATCCTTAGAGAAGTTAGCTATAGCTGGTGATAATTCAGATTCCGTCGTTGTACCATCTGTCATTTCGTAAGAGTTACCAATTTACGAAAAGTAAGTAGTTTTTAAGACTTGTTTAAAATGTTTAGTAATGCCTGGAGGAAAATGGCCAGCTAGAAGTACTAACGGATCTACTGCACTTCTGTAAATAAAGATACCACACCAATTCTTACCATCACGTTCGCCTTTATTTCAACGATAGATTTACAGTACCGAATGTGCTGGCTGCAGTTACCGTCCATAGAACACAAGAGCTTTGTCAGATATTTCGTCAATTTTTAAGTTCAAGACCCAATGGTATTACAAATGGTCTGAGTTGAATGCCCTATTAATTTTGGCAAACTACACAGTGTAGGTGGTCTAGAGGTGCGAGGCACGAGGCCCCCCGTCTTGCTAATGATTGTGGACGTCGGATTCCTCTTGAGTAACCGATATCTGTCATCAGCGAATAACTGACACTTTTTTTGACAAACTGCAGAATGAAGGAGCACAGACAAATTCCTTTTATTCGCTGACAATACTACTATGTCATAGTTGTTACATTCAGATCGATGACTGTGCGACTGCTTGAAGTTGATAGTGGACTTCAGTGGCCTAGCCATGGGTACAGCGCGGCTTGTTGCTCGCCTTACCCTATCCGCTGTGTCTGAGCAGTCTCTCATGCAACTCTCGCAAGATGCGGCACAGTCTGTGGAGTGCAGGCAGCGAGTGCGCTTAACAACACAACTCGCTGCACCTGAACAAGGCGGCTGTTTCGGTCGTCGAAATATTGTGCATAAGATGGAAACAAAGACCTGGCAATACGCTCGGAACCACATCATTAATCAATGATGTGGAGAAAACATGAGAGATCAAGTCACTCCACTTTATTCTTCCATTTAATTTAAAGTCATGCTTTGCCCGCAATTAGATATTAACTTCAGCATAACGAACGACATTTTGATAGGCCTATTTCAACTATGTTCTCACTGCTAAAAGTATGGACAAACACTTTTTAATAGCTTTTACGTTCTAAATACGATTTTCGAGGAATAACAGCGAGAAGGAGATTCCTTATCGTTTGCAAGACACGGTAAATAGAAAAAAATCTGCTAACACCAAACTCAGAGGACACGAACCTATGCTGCAAATAGGAAAAAAGTCCGAAATGCTTGTGCGAGGGATAAATTGTATGTAGACTCTCGTTACTTGTAAATTAGTTTCACATAGACAGCAAAATCTCCCAGTGTATTCGCCCCCCCCCCCCCCTCCACACACACCTCCAGCTACGAATATCTACTCTCCATCTGACCATATCATTACTATAATTCATGAGCTGTCGAAGAAGTTGATCACTACCTTCGAAAGCTCAGACTAGTTGAGTACCTGGCGTTGACTCTGTATGTATTTATTTAAGTCTTCTATTAGTCCATATCCTCCTTCTCTCTCTCTCTCTCTCTCTCTCTCTCTTTGTAAATCTCCTTCTTCATCCCGCCCCCTCCTCCTTACCTCTGTCCACCTCCTCCACGCCCCACTCTTCTCTCCGGCTTCTCATCCTTCCCTTTTTTTTATCTGCCCCTACCCCTCTCTCTGCTAATTTGCTCTTCCTCCTTCGATCCATCTCCTCCTCCGCCATCTAATTTTATATCTGATGCGACCGTCTGAGCTAAAACGACGCAAAGTGCAGCGTGACTGTGGAGTGGAAGGGGGAACCGAAAAACATACACGGCCAGCATTCATAGCTACACCCTCTTTATTTAAGTTCAGAGCTCGATTAATAATCACTCCTTTTAAATGGTTGTAATGATTACATTCAGTCAGTGAGAATTCCAGCAACCGCTATCACCCCTCAGGGAAAGCAAACTCGGGCGCTCAGTCAGCCGTATTATAGCTAAATTATTTGCGGGCAAAGCATAGTGGTGTTGAGATTGCAGTTAACCATAGAAGTCAAATAATGAATTTTCTCTTGTACTAGCAATTAAAGTTCGTAGAATTCCTCTGAAAATTTAAAAGCGAACGACCAAATAGTTGCTAATTTCCCCATTCCTATGGCCACGCTGTACAGGATAAATTTAAAAATAATTTTGCTCCTACGAAGCAAGTAGACGCAATTTCTCCAAAAATTTACACAAAGTGGAAATACAGAAATAATATAACGATATACAAACGTTGACGCTAGAAGTAGCGAATCTCAAAGGCAACCTACTATCATGTCTACATGAATATAAACACTGTTGTTGTTGTTGTGGTCTTCAGTGCTGAGACTGGTTTGATGCAGCTCTCCATGCTACTCTATCCTATGCAAGCTTCTTCATCTCCCAGTACCTACTGCAACCTACATCCTTCTGAATCTGCTTAGTGTATTCATCTCTTGGTCTCCCTCTACAATTTTTACCCCCCACGCTGCCCTCTAATACTAAATTTGTGATCCCTTGATGCCTCGGAACATGTCCTACCAATCGGTCCCTTCTTCTTGTCAAGTTGTGCCACATACTCCTCTTCTCCCCAATTCTATTCAATACCTTCTCATTAGTTATGTGATCTACCCATCTAATCTTCAGCATTTTTCTGTAGCACCACATTTCGAAAGCTTCTATTCTCTTCTTAGCCAAACTGTTTATCGTCCACGTTTCACTTCCATACATGGCTACACTCCATACAAATACTTTCAGAAACGGCTTCCTGACACTTAAATCTATACTCGATGTTAACAAATTTCTCTTCTTCAGAAACGCTTTCCTTGCCATTGCCAGTCTACATTTAATATCCTCTCTACTTCTACCATCATCAGTTATTTTGCTCCCCAAATAGCTTAACTCCTTTAGTGCTTTAAGTGTCTCATTTCCTAATCGCATTCCCTCAGCATGACCCGACTTAATTCGACTACATTCCATTATCCTCGTTTTGCTTTTGTTGATGTTCATTTTATATCCTCCTTTCAAGACACTGTCCATTCCGTTCAACTTCTCTTCCAAGTCCACTGCTGTCTCTGACAGAATTACAATGTCATCGGCGAACCTCGAAGTTTTTATTTGTTCTGCATGGATTTTAATACGTACTCCAAATTTTTCTTTTGTTTCCTTTACACTAGATTACCTAAAACGTAAGACTTAATTTCTCAAGACTTTCCAGGCCAGGGCAATGAATATCCAAATTACTCAAACATTTAGTGTGAGGGTGAATTAGCCAAGCACAATGGGATTAAGACATACTAATTTGCTCTTTCAGGGTTCAGTAATTACTACTGAATTAAAAAAATATATTACAGCCAAATATCACAAGATATACAGATTTATGCCGCGACCCCACCAGTTAAGTTGACCAACGACTCTCGTCTCCAGGCGATATACCGTGACGGCGCCACACAGCGCAAACTACTGGTAACAGAAATTCAAGAATCCACGTAACAGACTAAGACTGGCCACAAGCAAGAGGGAACACAATGTATCAAATTCAGTTACAGAGATACATAACAAAACAAAAAATTTATCAGGATTTTGTGGCTACCTAAGAAAATCCAGGGCGGTTGCGCACACAAGCGTTAGCAAGCGCAGCCACGCTGCAACCATACATACAAAAATGGTTCAAATGGCTCTGAGTACTATGAGACTTAACATCTGAGGTCATCAGTCCCCTGGAACTTAGAACTACTTAAACCTAACTAACCTAAGGACATCAAACACATCCATGCCCGAGGCAGGATTCGAACCAGCGACCGTAGCAGCAGCACGGTTCCGCGCTGAAGCGCCTAGAACGCTCTGCCACAGCGGCCGGCCCAGTCATACAAACAACTAGCAGACAGTAATGACACGAGTATACAAACGCAGCACAACGGCTTAACAGCGCGAATAAATAAACAGAGCAGACCGGTATAGCACAGTAAAGAACCCAGAGTCACCTACAAGCTAACGCATGTAGGCAACCCATCGCCACATTTCGAAAATTTGTGGCAGACGTATTAAAACACACAAATTCACTCTTGCCATTTAATGAACAACACTATAATTAAAAAAATACGAGCTCTGGTAAGAGTTGGTCATGCATGGCACAGATTTAAATAGCATGAACTATGACCACTCTTTAGTTTATCCAAAAATCTTTAATTGCAAAACATACCCTCACTCGAGTTGCCTACCCTGACACTTTTGTAACTGCTAGAAATTTTAATTCATTTATGGGATAGCCACACAGTAACGAGGTCAGTCAGGAGCCGCCTTTAATTCACCAAATTAAAAGAATGACGACAGGCAGCTCACCACCGTAGTTTAGCACGTCAAGTTCAGTTTATATTAGGAAAAAGAGAGTCAGCTGCGGTACGTGGTCACATTAGAGATTCCAAACGCAAAGAACTTGCAGAATGTGACAATGTGTTAGAAATACGTTGCACATGCAACGCTACGCTGTCACCACGGCCACTTGAGAAAAGAATACCGTGCGGCGCAAAGCACTAGCCGCTTCCCAGGAAAGACACGGGTAGGCCCCGCTGTTCGTCCACAGCTTAGTAGCGGCGATACCACCCCGCGAGAACAACACGAGCTAACTTGTGTGGAAGTCAGCACAGACGTCGTAGCACGCCGGAGACGTCCGCTGTTAACCGATGTCCATTCCTCTCTTCCCGCGGCTGGAGCCACACCTTCCCAGCTGCCCGAAAATGGCCAGCAGGCGGCGCTGCCGCCCAGACCTCAAGAGCAGCGGAAGAGAGCTCGAATGTGCGAATCTATGTATTGCCTCCACTCCCCTCTTTCCTTCCATCTCTTCCTCTTCTCTTTCTCTTTCCATATCCTCGTTACCCTCTGTCCGCCCATCTCCCTCCTCTCTCTGCTTATTTCTTCCTAACCCTGTCTCTGTCCATCTCCCCCACTTCCCTTTCTCTACTATCTCGTCCTCGCCCCTCTCTGAGTCCTTTTCATCCTCCATCTCGCCCATTCCTTCTCCTTACCCCTACTGTGGCCATCTTCTCCCTGCCCCTCTCTGTCGTTCCATCGCCTTCTCTTCCTTCTCTCTCCACATCACCCGTACCCCAATCAGAGTGTGGTGGTTCTTACTCCTTCAGTATTCCTTTTCAGATCGTAACTAAGGTGCGTACCAAATTTGGTTGAAAACATTCCAGGGGTTTCAAAAATGTTAAAATGTGTGTGAAATCTTATGGGACTTAACTGCTAAGGTCATCAGTCCCTAAGCTTACACATTACTTAACCTAAATTATCCTAAGGACAAACACACACACCCATGCCCGAAGGAGGACTCGAACCTCCGCCGGTACCAGCTGCGCAGTCCATGACTGCAGCGCCTGAGACCGCTCGGCTGATCCCGCGCGGCCCAGAGGTTTCGGATGCGCTTTGTACTTGCGGCTTTGCCCACATATGTACGTTACAAATACATCTAACGTATGTTTAACATATTTCACACATATTTGTACACATATTTCGTTCGTATCTCTAGCGGATTTCATCCTGCAGTTTCAATTTCACGCGGTTCAGTGTTTATGACATAGTATTTCCTGAACTACATGTCGCTTGTGATGTAATTTTGTAGGTATGTTCAGTGGTATGTGTGGCATATGTCTGCAAAATGTGGCGTCAACAGAGCTGGAAGTAAAAAAGTAATTAATTTCATCATCTTGTGTGGCTTGTCAGCGAGAAAAAGTTTCGTAAAGTTTCGGAATTAAAGTTTATTGAAAGTCACTAAGTTCTTCCCTTCTCAAATATTCGATGACTAAAATATGAGTATTCGCGCGTCGTCGTTACAGTGCCCTTCCCCCCCCCCCTCCCTCTTTCTTTTGCTACTGCCTTTATCCCGCATTGTGCGCAGGGTCGACAGGGTCAAATACGGATCTGGCATGGTGAATTTTAAGGGTGGCCGGATGCCCCTCCTGCCGCCACCCTTTATCCCCTGGAACGGAATTAGTGTACCCCAGCTGTCTGCATCTAGTGTAAATCGTGAAATAGTGCGTGTGGTGTCACCGCCAGACACCACACTTGCTAGGTGGTAGCTTTTAAATCGGCCGCGGTCCGTTAGTATACGTCGGACCCGCGTGTCGCCACTGTCAGTGATTGCAGACCGAGCACCGCCACACGGCAGGTCTAGAGAGACTTCCTAGCACTCGCCCCAGTTGTACAGCCGACTTTGCTAGCGATGCTACACTGACAAATACGCTCTCATTTGCCGAGACGATAGTTAGCATAGCCTTCAGCTACGTCATTTGCTACGACCTAGCAAGGCGCCATTACCAGTTTATATTGAGATTGTTATTAATGTATCAACAAGAGCGATGTACTCCAATTATGGATTAAAGTTAAGTATTCCAGCAGCAACGTACGTTATTGGCTATATTAATTACATTGTCCTGTTCCAGACCTCACGCCAGTTTGCGTGAGCTTAAACGCGTGCCTTTTGGCTTCCTCCAAACTCCGTGAATTGGCTTCTGCCAATTCACAACAGTGTGAATGTGTTTCAAATGTCGCAGTCGTGTAACTGAGGCGGGACGTGGGGACCAGCCTGGTATTCACCTAGTTGGATGTGGCAAACCGCCTAAAAACCACATTCAGGCTGGCCGGCACACCGGCCGTCGTCGTTAATCCGCCGGACGGATTCGATCTGGGGCCGGCGCGCCTACCAGAGTCCAGGAGTCAGTAACCCCATCCCTTTTACGTATAGGTAATATATTCTCACTGCGGTTTACCGAGCGAGGTGGCGCAGTGGTTAGCACACTGGACCCGCATTCGGGAGGACGACGGTTCAATCCCGCGTCCGGCCATACTGATTTAGGTTTTCCGTGATTTCCCTAAATCGCTCCGGGCAAATGCCGGGATGGTTCCTCTGAAAGGGCACGGCCGACTTCCTTCCCCGTCCTTCCCTAATCCGATGAGACCGAGGACCTCTATGTTTGGTCTCTTCCTCCAAACCTTAAGTGATAGGCGTTTAGTTCAAACTGATCCAGTGGTTTAGGAGGAGTTCTCGAACATAAATACATACATTTATTCGTACTTCAATTTTTTAATAAGTTTGGATATACACGTTTTGAAAACCGGGAAAATTTAACAAAGCCATTCTTCTCCGTCTAACAATATATGTACTGTTACCCTAAGATCGAAGGTGTTGGCAGAAGTGCAGAAAGACCCAGAAGATATTTCAACGCAGAGTTGTTTATTTCCGGCCTAACGCGGAAGCGAGGGTCGAGTTGCGTGCAGGCCTCGGTCACGGCCACCAGCTAAACAACCAGCCCATCGTCGCCGTCATTTGTCAGAGGATTGCGCCAGGCGACGCACTCGGCCGAGCTCTGGATTAGAGTCCCGTTTACTGTCCGCCGGCATTATACGAAAATTATTAAACATGTGGATCCGCGCGCGGGGATTTGAATGATGGATGCACTTAGCAGGCCGGCTCGGGCCGGCTTTGCCTCCAGTAGCGCTGCGCGCGCACTTTACATTGCTAATGTAAGCCAATAAATTACGGCATTAGCATCGCTAAACACTTGTCGTATACACACACTCACAAGCCGCGGCTCCGGGGTTTGGTTGCATAAACACCTTGGTGTCGACGGCCAACAGATTCCTGGTGCCACACCAGATGCGACAGTAGCGGGGGAAAAACGACACGTGCTGACGAAGGCTTATGCAATAGCTGGGTGCGTTTACCTACCAGAGGGCAAACACTTCTGGCGATGATAGGACAGAGACTAATGTCGCGTACTAGGTGCGTCAAAATTCTGTTGCGGCGTAAGCATGATTACAGTGCAAGAATGATTACAGTTTCGTAAGTTGTGGGTGCGGTAAGATACTTAGCGAAATGTTGCAAAATACCCTTAATGAAAATTACCTATAAATAACAGTTTGGAAACCCCAGTTATGATGTAAATATATAGGACCTAATAGCATCAACTAGACCTGACCTATTTGGGAATGTCTACGTGCAAAAAAGTTTTGATGTTCACAATGTAGTTGTCGTAATGAGAGTTATCAAAGCAAACAAACGACGTCTAAAATAAGTAAATTCAGCAAACTAGATAAATGGGCGGCAGTGACATATCTTAAAGAGAAATTTGAAATATTTACTTCTAGACAGAGACATGTAGACAAACTGTGGCTAAAGATTAGAGAAAATAGTACACCATGAGTTACATACACTTTTTAACTGTCCAGCTGAACAGTTCACAACTGGAGCGACCGCAACGCAGAAGCTCAAGTAATGAAGTTTCTAAAGAAACAGCTACTGTTGCATCGCAGGTTAATACAACGCATTCGGCTAGACACAGCCGCGCGGTTTGAGGAACCATGCTACTGATTCCGCGGCCCCTCCCGCCGGAGGTTCGAGTCCTCCCTCGGGCATGTGTGTGTGTGTGTGTGTGTGTGTGTGTGTGTGTGTGTGTGTGTGTGTGTGTGTGGTACTTAGCATAAGTTAATTCAAGTAGTGTGTAAGTCTAGGGACCGATGACCTCAGCAATTCACACACATTTGAACATTTGCACTTTTTTTATTTTATTTATTTATTTTTTGCTGGAGACAGAGATGCTTAATTGTATGCGTTTCGCTGTCAAAAAGACAATGTGTGACTACCGAAACAGGATATTATCGAAAGAACTCTCACAAAACAGAAAGAAATGCTAGCCAAATATAAAGGCTGCCAGGGACCCCAAAGTTAACGTCCGCACACCCGCCGATGACATAGGACTGAGACTGAGAGTAGCCAAGAAAAATCAGTGATACTGAACGCTGTTTTCAAAAGTCCCTTTACAACGGATAATTCAACGGTACTGCACTAGTTTCATTCTCGCAACACTGCAATGGTACAGGTCAGAAGCATTGAGAAACAGCTGAAATTGCTACAACTGAGCAAAGTTCCAGAGCCCACTGAAATTCCTATTATATTCAACACTGAATTCGCGGCTGAGTTTGTCTGTCTTTCAACCATAACAAGTAGTTACTAGCAAGTGCACGTCACACCATCTACAAGAAGTGTAGTAGAAGTCGTCCACAATATCTTTATTCATTTACATTTTTGTGTTGTTTCTTCCTTTAGACATGCTCCCTCTATTTATATAAGGAAACTGAACAGGCCTCGGAGGATCCAACGATACTGACCCACCACCGTGTCGTCATCAGCATCATTCGATGCTGTTAAGGGGGAGGGCGGGGGGCGGGGGCGTGAGGTCAGCACACCACTCAGCCAGACGTCGATGTTTTACGTGAGCGGAGTTACTAATTCTCAATCAAGTAGGTCCTCAATTGTCCTCAAAAGCACTAAGAACACCCGCTTGTCGACGTCGCGCGGCAGACCGCCCTCTATTTATATAATGGGTTGTGTTTTAGCATTTATTGTAGTTGTTAATGTTTTGATTCATTACATTGCTGTATCTCAACATAATAATCGAAATAATTTTAATCATACTGATGATTGATGATGATAGTGATTGTCATGATAAATGGGAAAAATCAAAAAGTCAGTATAAATTTGAAAATTGAATAAATCACGGAATTAAGTAGATAGAGAGGTACAAATTGACACACATGCTTGGAATGACATGGGGTTTTATTAGAGCCAAAAAACTACAAAAATTCAAGAAATGTCCGACAGATGGCGCTTCATCTGATCAGAATAGCAATAATTAGCATAACAAAGTAAGTCAAAGCAAAGATGATGTTCTTTACAGGAAATGCTCAATATGTCCACCACCATTCCTCAACAATAGCTGTAGTCGAGGAATAATGTTGTGAAGAGCACTGTAAAGCATGTCCGGAGTTATGGTGAGACATTGGCGTCGGATGTTGTCTTTCAGCATCCCTAGAGATGTCGGTCGATCACGATACTCTTGCGACTTCAGGCAACCCCAAAGCCAATAATCGCACATACTGAGGTCTGGGGACCTGGGAGGCCAAGCATGACGAAAGTGGCGGCTGAGCACACGATCATCACCAAACGACGCGCGCAAGAGATCTTTAACGCGTCTAGCAATATGAGGTGGTCATTCCAAGCTTGTGTGTCAATTTTTATCTCTCTATCTATATTATTCCGTGGCTTGTTAAGTTTTCGAATTTATACTGATTTTTTAATCACCCGGTATATCCAGCAAGAGCATGAAAAAATGCAACAGGGCAATAGAGAATGCTCCACTGAACAATTTGAGATATGGAACCTGGAGTCGGAGAAGCCAGCTTAAGCCTTCCGAAGTTCCTTCACGAAAGAAGACGAAGTAAACATTCCACAATTCGAATCAAAAACAGCTGCCAAAATAAGTAACTCGGAAGTAGATGTCCTCGGAGTAGTGAAGCAATTTAAATCACTTGACAAAAACAAGTCTTCCGGTGCAGAATGTATACCAGCTATGATCCTCACAGAGTATGGTGATGCAATGGCTCCATACTCAACTTATTCAGCCGTTCACTCGACGAAATATCCGTACCCAAGGACTAGAATGTTGCACAGGTCACACCAATATTCGAGAAAGGCAGTAAAGTAATCCACTACACTGCAGGCACATATCATTAACGTCGAAATGCAGCAGGATTATGGTTGGTTGGCTCTGAGCACTATGGGACTTAACATCTGAGGTCATCAGTCCCCTAGAACTTAGAACTACTTAAACCTAACTAAGCTAAGGACATCACACACATCCATGCCCGACGAAGGATTCGAACCTGCGACCGTAGCGGTCGTGCGGTTCCAGACTGAAGCGCCTAGAACCGCTCGGCGACACAGGCTGGCCTAGGATATTGGATCGTAAATTGCATCATAATGAATAAGGCAGTAGAGATAACATTCCGTCAGAATTTCTAAAATCATTGGGGGGAAGTGGCAACAAAACAACTACTAACGTTGGCGTATAGAATGTATGAGACTAGTGATATACCATTAGACTTTCGGAAAAAGGATCATCTACGCAATTCCCAAGATTGAAGGAGCCTTTGAGTACGAGAATCATCGCACCATCGGCTTAACAGCTTATGCACCCAAGTGCTGACACGAAAAAACAGAAAAATAGAAAAGAAAATTGAGGATGTGTTACGTAACGGACCAGTTTGGCTTTAAAAAGATAAATGCCTCAGAGAGGTAGTTCTAACGTTACGGTTGGTAATGGACTAAATAAAAATCAAGGCACGTTCATAGAAATCGTCCACTTGGAAAAAGCGTTCAATATTGTGAAATTGCGCAAAATGTTTGAAATTTTGAGAAGAATAGGAGTAAGTTATAGGGAAAGACGGGTTGGCTCAAATGGCTCTGAGCACTATGGGACTCAACATCTTAGGTCATAAGTCCCCTAGAACTTAGAACTACTTAAACCTAACTAACTTAAGGACATCACACACACCCATGCCCGAGGCAGGATTCGAACCTGCGACCGTAGCAGTCCTGCGGTTCCGGACTGCAGTGCCAGAACCGCACGGCCACCGCGGCCGGCCGAAAGACGGGTAATACACAGTATGTACAAGAGCTAAAAAGGAACTATTAGAGCGGAAATACAAGAGAGGTTCAAGACTGAGACTGAAATTGAAGGTGAAAGGATATCAGTGATAAGATTTGCTGATAACATTGCTATCGTTTGCGGAAATGAGGAGGAATTAAAGGATCTTACGAATGGAATGAACAGTGTTTTGACTACAGAATATGGTTCGAGAGCAAATCAAAGAAAGACGAAAGTAATGGGAAGTAGCAGAAATGAGAACAGCGAGAAACTTAACATCAGGATTGATAGTAACAAAGTAGATGAAATTAAGTAATTCTGCTATCATCCTGCGTCTCGACGGTTTGTCCACTCCCTAGTACGCATACTGGCGAAACAGCCTCTTACTCTCAGGAGGAAGATTAGAGAAACAATAGAAATAGCCAAGCGACCCGCAAACACGAACAGAGAAGTTGGATACCGATTCCGACGTCTTGGCTGCCAACAATAACAGCTTTACGGGACGACAGCTCACATGAAGCAATACACACAAGGGGGAGGGAGACCGCAGCGGCCGCAGGTACGTACGAATAGAGTACTGGCGCACATCAGCCGGCGATAGAAACCGGGAAATTAGCGCCAAGTCACAACTGCCTCCTGGCTCTCCATTCACCGATTTCCAACAACCACAAGCGGTAATGAAAATACTAATCAAAAGGTCGGGTTTCCACCAATGAAAAGAAATAATTAAAACGCCAGTACAGACTTGTAACATCCCTTCTCCTCATTCTTAATTGCCTATCAGAATTAAATAAGAGCCACGTCTGCAGGTATAAAAGAAACAAAATTTTTTAATTCGGCAGTAAACAAAAACACCCTGAAGAAGGTCAGTTACAACAAGGACGGAAACGGCGGTAGATTTACGTATTGCAAATGCTGTCACAAACCCAGAAAAGTTTTAGTGTCTGTAACACATTGTTTTGTAAAATAGTATCTGTAAAACTTAAGGTTTCAAGGCCGGAATTGTCACAGCTAATAAAATATTCCGGGCTATTACGCCGTGGTCGAAGGGATTTGACTTTAAAAGTAGGCTTTTCATCCCCATCCGCGGAGGACATTTTCAAGGGGTGTCGTAGCTTTCTTGAATGTACGACTCACACCCTGCCAGGGTCGGACATTCAACCAGTGGTGTTTTTCTGGGGGAACGCTGGGGGATGCGTACCTCTAAACTTTTTCGTAGACAAAGTAATTTTTTTACGATGTTGAGAACTTGGAAGAGTGCCAAAGATTTATTTCACGGAAGTAAATTTTTTATTTCATTTTTTCGTGTTGGTAATTGCAATACGAAAGATACCAGTGCAATTTTTGGTGGGAAAATCGATGTCATTGAGTGTTTCAAGCATTTCGAAGCTGCGGCAACCGTTCTCGACAACTGAATCGCTTGCAGCCAGTTCGACCCCGCTAATGGTGGACGATGGTAGTGCTAAACGGATATGTGTACGCTCAAATCGCATGCTTCATTTGAGGTAATATAAACTGATGTGTTCCATACCACTTTCTCTTGTATGTTTCTCGGTATTGCCTGCTTCATTTCCGATACTTTTTTTTTTTTTTTTTTTTTTTTTAGTTCGACATGTTGATGACGTCATGGCTAAAAGCAGACGGGTGGTATCCCATGCTTCAGTTATAACTAATTTTCGCTGCATTATATCCCATGTCGGAGTACCCTCAAACTTTTTTTTAGAATAAAAGCACTGCATTCAACAAAGCTACGAACCCCCTTGGAAATGTCCTCCGCAGATGGGGACGAAACGCCTAGTTTTAAAACTAAATCTCTTCGACCACAGCATAATGGCTCGGAATATTTTATTAGCTGTGAAAGTAATATCTTTCGTAAAACATTGCAAGCGATTTTCCTGTTGACTGATGCAATCATTTTATACATTGTAACAATCAAAATTGTGGATGTAAACGGAAACAAATTGCGTCGTCTACCGCGTATCCAGCGGCATCTTGCGGTTTAGTCTACTTGACTTCCAAAATTTTCACTTTGTAGCAGTTTGCACATGTCTCGTGCTCGAGAATGTTGACATGATACAACGTGTCTAATATTTTTATATCGCTGACATAGCACTGGTAAGCTAGGAAGCCATATTCTAGTCCGTGTAATATCTATCTTAAAAATGGTGAAATGAAACATATTTTCATATCGTCTGATACCAGAATTGTGTTGTACGTTGTAGACTTTGAAAATGACGGAAAAATCGAAATGCGTAAGGTTTATGAGAAATGAAAGTGTGGTCATGACATAAGAAAAGTTTTTAAAACTGGATCATGTGAATGTTTATTAGACGAGTAATACTTTGGAAAACTGAACTGGTTAAGGGAATTGTCAGGCTTTCCAATGATAAGTGATGTACGAACACGTGTGTGAAACAGTGATGATGTTGTATGAGGCACTTTCTTCCTACGTGACACTGCTGATATTGGGTCAGCGTATGCCTCAGAATTTTACAAAAGGAGGATAACTTATAACTCCAACTGACGTAAATGCCTTTGAAATTACACACTTCTTCAATGTACTCTGTAACATTAACCCTCTTCTAGAATTACTCCTGCCATACGCATCCTCCTACATGTCTTCATAGTAGCTGTAACCAACTTGGATATAAACTCCAGTTTTCTCTCTTTTTTTTTAATATGATTCAGCAGCCGGCCGCTGTAGCCGAGCGGCTCTAGGCGCTTCAGTCCGGAACCGGGCTTCTGCTACGGTCGCAGGTTCGAATACTGCCTCGGGTATGGTTGCGTGTGATGTCCGTAGGATAGTTAGGTTTAAGTAGTTCTAAGTCTAGGGGACTGATGACCTCAGATGTTAAGTCCCATAGTGCTTAGAGCCATTTGAACCACTTTTGAACGTGGTTCAGCGAAATAGCTGACACAGGAAAAGGCGGTGAAACGTCTCTGTGAAGTCGTTTCATAAGACGCTTGTCGAAACCTATTCACTTTGCTACCTGATTTTAGCTCAATTCATGAACTCTTCCAGAAAGACTGAGCGCTGAAATAAGGGCTACTGATTATTACATTTGTGTTTTAATGTGGGGTTTCGTTTTTGTTTTGTGGGAATCGCTGAATTAGTCGTCGTCTGCTGGGAGCAGACGATGTTGCTTCTCGTTCGAAGGAGAGCACAGGATGACCTACTTAGGTTTCCCATACCTAAACAGAGAGGTTTATCCATTTTAGTCGAGGGCTGCGTCGAAGGCTGTTTTTGTGTGTGAGGTTGGTGACGGAGGGTTACCCCTCTGGTAGCTTCCGCTGCACGAGGAGCTAGGCAATCTGGAAAGAGAAAGGGGCACTCTTCGGTGAACGCTTGGTGAGTACGGATCGTAGCTCTTAAGGGGGGTTTCAGGTGATAGGAAACAGGTTGAGTTAGGACATCGTTATGTTTAACTGGTGAAATACTTAAGAACTTTAACTTATCTGAAGCGTGTGAAACGAGGTATTTTTTTGAATGATTTTTAATCTTATATTTTGTGGAAATTACTTTTGTCTGTGTGTGTCGATTTTGTGCCACGTGTTTAGTAATCAATGACCTTTCTGATCCACCACGGCACCGCAATAGGCTTTATTTTAACAGTTTTCTTGTTTAATGAGCTACAATTTCTGCCAGAATATCTGTTCTTTCGTGCGCTTTCTACAAAGCAGCACAACAGTTTGAGTCAGAATGCACCACGTGCTCTAGGTCGGCCGTTTGCAAGCATCAGACGCAGTAAGTATATTAAATAACTATCGCACAGCCTATTGGTTAAACCTCTGACCACAATAGTGCATGCGTAGAATCGTAATGCAAATCTCACTGAGATATTCTTATGGTATTAATGCAAAGGAGATGATAGTATAATTCTCTCCCACCCCCGTCTTCTGTGTTTCTTCTTGCTGTAGTTAAATTGTGCTCTGTTTCATTCTAACGTAATTCTTACTTAAATATTTCGAGTCAGGCACCAGTTATGTGTAGTTAAGATGCGCAACCAAATATTTAGTTACAATAAATAATCTACGTGAAAGATAAATTCTTTGGTGTCGATCTAACCCCCTTACTCCGATTTCCAATCCTGAATTAATCAAGTTGCTTCATGCACGACATGGAGTGCTATTTATCTGGCTGCTTGAAGAAATTTGCGTACTTGTAAGTAAATTATTAAAGTAATTAAACTAATAATTTTCCAGCTCCGCTTTTTTCTAAATGGTTAGGAAGGGCTTGGGCTGGTGGCGACCCTGAATTTCTGAATTTTTATCAGTAATTTTGTGAGACAAACAGCTAGAAATGCGAGATAACGTATATGGCTCGATGAGCAATGTCGTAAACATAGAAATACGTTACAACGGTCTGTGAAGGAAGCTTTCTCTTCGCAGCCGAGTGTGCGCTGTTTTGTTTAGAGACTTCCTGGCTGTGTAAAACTGCGTGCCACAGCAGGACCCAAACCAGCAACTATTCCTTTCTTCGACAGCATAGTCTCTGTTAAGTTTGGGAAGCAAGAACTAGCCGAATGGAAGCTATGAACAGAGTCAAGGTTAGTACCTCGATAGCTCGGTCGTTAAGGAAATTGCTCATGGAGCGCTAGGTTCTGGGTTCGAGTTCTGGTCGGGACACCGCGTAATCTGCCAGGCAGATTCACCAATTTCTTCATCGCAAGTAGTAGACTGAACTGTAACTATCCCAGATTCCTGTGCTGCTTGTGAGGTAAACGAAGGGCATAACAGGTCTGCTCCATTGTGCGCCGGTTCGGTTACGCAGTTCCAGGGCGGTCACGGTGCCGTAATGTTAGCATATCGGCGAGGCTGAAGGCTGATCGCCCGGCGATAAGGCGCCCCGAACAAAGCGCGCTCCTCCCCCCGGCCGCCGGGCCTGTAATTTGGCAGGCGGTTGTTTGGAGGTGTGACGCCGGCCACGCCCTGACGCCTCGCAACACATCTGCCGCCACTCTGCGTCGATTCAGACGTGAGCCTGCGGTGCAGAGACGCTGAAACGAAAATCACCTCGCGGTCTGCAGCGCTGCGGCGCGATCGTGGCCGCTAAATACTCTGGAACTGTCCGCTGGAGCCGCGTGCGACCGGTCTCTGGGTTGCACGCGATGCCCGAGGTAGGGATAACGGGTATCGCTGAAACAACCGGGTTTCGCTCATGTCGTTTTTTTTTTCCTCAACGATATAAACTGAGTGTTAAACCCGCTCGAAATAATCGGTTTCTGAAACAACCTATTTTCTGTTTCTTTTTACCTCTTTTTTACCTGTAATAAATGGTTCAAAAGGCTCTGAGCACTATGGGACTTAACATCTCAGGTCATCAGTCCCGTAGAACTTCGAACTACTTAAACCTAACTAACCTAAGGACATCACACACATCCATGCCCGAGGAAGGATTCGAACCTGTGACCGTAGCGGTCGCGCGGTTCCAGACTGAAGCGCCTAGAACGGCTCTGCCACTCCGGCCGGGTACCTGTAATAAATACAGAAGTCGAACAAAGATTCTAGAATTATGATTCCCTCAGTTTCAAGATGCATAGAATTAAAATATTAAATTACATAGGTGATTAAAAGTGCATCCACCACTCGCTGCTTTCCCGGAAAAAATGATAAGTGATTAACTACTAAAAAAATCACCATTATGCCCCACCGATTTTAATTTTTTCTACATCTACATCTACATCCATACTCCGCAAGGCACCTGAAGGTGTGTGGCGGAGGGTACCTTGAGTGCATCTATCGGTTCTCCCTTCTGTTCCAGTCTCGTATTGTTCGTGGAAAGAAGGATTGTCGGTATGCCTCTGTGTGGGCTCTAATCTCTCTGATTTTATCCTCATGGTCTCTCCGCGAGATATACGTAGGAGGGAGCAATATACTACTTGACTCCTCGGTGAAGGTATGTTCTCGGAACTTCGACGAAAGCCCGTACCGAGCTACTGAGCGTCTCTCCTGCAGAGTCTTCCACTGGAGTTTATCTATCATCTCCGTAACGCTTTCGCGATTACTAAATGATCCTGTAACGAAGCGCGCTGCGTTCCGTTGGATCTTCTCTGTCTCTTCTATTAACCCTATCTGGTACGGATCCCACACTGGTGAGCAGTATTCAAGCAGTGTACTGTAACCTACTTCCTTTGTTTTCGGATTGCATTTTTTTTAGGAATTTTCCAATGTATCTCAGTCCGGCATCTGCTTTACCGACGATCAACTTTATATGATAATTCCATTTTAAATCACTCCTAATGCGTACTCACAGATAATTTATGGAATTAGCTGCTTCCAATTGATGACCTGCTATATTGCAGCTAAATGATAAGGGATCTTTCTTTCTATGTAATCGCAGCACGTTACACCTGTCTACATTGAGATTCAACTGCCATTCACTGCGCCATGCGTCAATTCGCTGCAGATCCTCCTGCATTTCAGTACAGTTTTCCATCGTTACAACCTCTCGATATACTACAGCATCATCCGCAAAAAGCCTCAGCGAACTTCCGATGTAATCCACAAGGTCATTTATGTATATTGTGAATAGCAACGGTCCTACGACACTCCCCTGCGGCACACCTGAAATCACTCTTACTTCGGAAGACTTCTCTCCATTGAGAATGACATGCTGCGTTCTGTTATCTAGGAACTCTTCAATCCAATCACACAATTGGTCTGATAGTCCATATGCTCTTACTTTGTTTATTAAACGACTGTGGGGAACTGAATCGAACGCCTTGCGGAAAAATCATGTTATAATGTGGACTCGTACCACCATTTGCACATTACGAATAGTGAGCCGGTGGGTTTCTGGTGCCAGGCGATATCGATTCTTACTACCATCTTCGATCGTTGTCCCTGTGCCTTGTTCACTTTGCGCCTTTGAGGCAGGCTACTTATGGTGGCGCACGTGCGCAAGTCGAGGAGAGTGGGTCCGCGCGTGAGCCGAGTGAGTCTGTGACGTGACGTGCTTTCGATGTTGTCGTTGTGGGGAGTTGGCGACACCACGTCACGTGGCACGGCCGTATGCCGTGAGGACCAGTTCAGTGGCAGCAACGAAGAAGCATGGCACGCTGCCAGAAAGCAGTAAAGTTGTATTGACACGGTTGGCCAGTGGCGACCAGGATTCGCTAATACCTCGAGAGTTATGTGGATGGATGGCGTGTGAATTTCACATGAGGAAGAAAAAAATTAATCGCCAATCTTTCGTGGTGGGTTTCTCCTTCTATGTATAGTGAATATTATTGTGTACTTACGACTGTTGACTGTTGGAGTTGCTCGTGGTAGTGGCCAGCAAAACATTTATTGCAGTGGTGGCGAAGCGAGTTATGTTCTGGGACGGCCATGGAATTATGTTAGTAAAGTGGCTAGAAATAGCGCCTCGCATTTGTAAGTTTGGATTTGGTGCTTAGTGGCACGCTGAAGGCAACTGGTTCACTTGAACGTCATTTCTTAATTTAGTTATAAATTTAGAATTTTCTGGTTTTACGAATTAGTGGTAGTTGTTGTTTCTTAATAATTTCTTCTGTGTATGGAAGGCAAGTGGCAATGGTAAATATAGGTCACATTGTGTTGTATGGTCGGATAGAAGCCGTGTATATTTTAGTCTGTGGCCACAGGGGCCGTGCTTATTGCATTAGCGACCTATTGAAGTGGCATTAGATTTCTAATACCAATCTGAAGGTTGATTGTCACGTTAGGTACTGCACGTTTGATTTATGTGGTGTTAGCCATTCAGCAAAGACAGATTATCTTGTAGACCGGCCGGTGTGGCCGAGCGGTTCTAGGCGCTTCAGTCTGGAACCGCGCGACTTCAACGGTCGCAGGTTCGAATTCTGCCTCGGGCATGGGTGTGTGTGATGTCTTTAGGTTAGTTAGGTTTAAGTAGTTCTAAGTTCTGGGGGACTGATGACCTTAGATTTAAGTCCTGAAGTGCTCAGAGCCATTTACATTATCTTGTAAGGTGGTCCTTAACTCATTGGGTGTGGACTGACACATCTTTTCATATTGTATCTGGATTTTTTAAAAAATTTTTTTATTTTATTATTTTTTGGATCAGAGGAAACTAAGCTCCTTAATACTGTTCATTGGTCAACTTGTAATATGTTTATATTAAGGTATTGCTTTTTAATTGTGTAACTTGTATATACTACAGTGTGTCTGCTGCTCAGTTTTTCCTGTTTTCAGAAACGTGTATAGTGGTCGACGCGAGCAAACCTCGCCCCGCGAACTTGCAGTGTGACGGAAATCTCAGGATTTGAACTCAGGGCCGACCGGACCCCGTTAAAGCGCGATTTCTCTAATCCATTCAACGAGAGGCTTGTTTTAGGCAGAAGATTTCCTACTGCCCAAAGTTGAGTATAAGTTCACCCTTTGGATCGTGTGTTTGTGAAATCGCAATAGATTAATGTTTGCTCGCGTCCATCACATGTTCATCAAATTGACGTTTTGCCTTGAGCTTGCATAAAGTCTAGAATCTTCTGGACGTTGAGTGTAGTAGAATGCTAAGTGTAAACAGAACAATTAATAATACCCTTCAGATAGCATCAAATTAATTTTACCTTTTCAGTAAGTGTAAAACTGAACGAGAAAGGCGATAGCCGACATTGTAAATATTTGGTTATCTATTTCATAGATTATTTTGGTTGTTCTTACCGTCACGTAAAGGGGCCGTTGTCACATGTGTGACGGTTAACATTGTAAATACTAATTGTGGATGGGTCCTTGATATGCAAGTGTTGTTAATTGATTATTACTGCTGATGAATTCATGTGTATGTGTAATCAATAAAGAAGTGTTGCAACTGCGTACTGTTTGTGTTACTGGTATACAAGGTTAGAGTGTGCAATCGCCACACCAAATAGTCAGTGCTAAATGCTCAAAATTGTACATGAAGGTTTCCATTTCTGTGTTAATTTGGCCATTTACAAGGGCTAAAAGCAGATAAATGTAAGTAGTGTAGACGTAGGCTGCAGATCAGCCGCTTCACTATTTTTGTTGTAAACTGTCAAAAACTGTTACGTTCGAAGTTTTCTCTTTATATTATGTCGCAAGTTTGTTGTGGCTCCTTCTGTTTTTAATCTTATGAAGCGAGTGGCGCATTGTACTTCGTACATGCCTCAATTCGTAAAATACTTCCGGATTAGGGACGGTGCTATTCTTTTGTACAACTGATGTCTGACGACGACAGTGAGGAACTACTGTACAGACCAGACAGGGCAAGTCTTGCCCACTGCTTGCACACGTGTACCGTCCAACATACCCCGCTACATGGTAGCAAGCACGTTATTGTCTCAGCAGTACTATACCAGTCCTTACGCCATGTTTTTGTTGCTCGTTCCTGTTGGCATTGTTATTAAAATACCACTGATTGCTTTTCCCCAATTTTCTGCAACAAAGTAATATTTCAAAGCAATGTAAATTTTACGAATAAAAATTACTCGTTCTTTAAAAAACTTTATCTAAAACGAAAAATTTTAGCAATCGTGCTGTGGCTAATTGATATTTCGGTTCTGTATCAGGTTATTAGAAAAAAAAACATCAGTTACAACCGACACCAAACAAATATCGAAAGTTACCGGTTATTCAAAACTAAAATATCGGTATCCCATCCCTCGTCTGATATACCACGAAAAAGCATGTCACTTTTTATGTCACTTCAAGGATCGAAGGTGGGACAAGTAGTAGGAGGTCAGTAAATATTAGTAACCAACGTGTTAGTAAGCAACCAACTTCATCCCCACTCCATCCCACCCTACCCTCTCTGATTCTTTAAAAAATCGATCTCCCAAATACTAAACAGCTTGAATTGTCTGATTACTTTTCTTTTTTCTTTTTCAACCGTTCTTAGTCTACTTTCTTATGTTAAGAGTACAAGTAAACGCATTTGCATTTTTAAGGCATCCGTCATGTAAATATACATGATACTTTCTGCAGGAAACGTAGAAAATAGAGTTAATAATAAAGGAGTAATAAAACATCAGCTTGATGCTCAAGTATAACAGAATGAACAACGAACATTTAGTAAGCCGTAAACTGCTTCCCTTTCATTATTTTCTGAGACTTTAAGCGAGTAAGTGTTTAGAAAACGTTTGCAATTATGTTTAAAGTTTGTTGGAAGTATCTAATTGCTTTCATTAACAAACAATGGGTGAGATTAAGCAGGCAAGTAAGCCCTTGATTGCGAGGTCGCAAAAGGCCATTGATGTGTACGGCATTCGACGCGCCGTATATTATCTACTACGCCATCACAATATTGCCTGCTAATCGCAAGAGGGGACGGTACTGGAGGTAACCAATGGCGAGCACAGCATGAGGCTACGTACCATAGATGAACTGTGTAATCGACAAGTAACTCACCAAAGTACTGCGTGTTAGTGGTGCTAATACAAACAGGAAAACTTCAACGATAAATAAAGCAAACAATGCATTACATCTACAGCAAGAGTTGCCGAATTTGTCATTTCGTCAGAAAGGAACCCACGGAATTTCGCAAACTGCGAAAGAAGTGGCAGATGAAATATTAGCGTTTCTGCAAGATGAGCCAGTGGAATGTGTGGGGTCGTATACGCTTGACTGTGCAGATAATATACATGAGGAGTACAATGGTGATGATACTTGCTTAACAAATCAAACTGATGTTGAAACAGGTGTCGAACCATGTAGTTCATCATCCTTGTCGAACAGCGAGCCACAAATCCCGATTCCAGTTAAACGTAATAATGGATAATCATTGTCCAAGTAGCGGGTACTAAACGTAATTACGTATATGGGAGACCATCCAAGGCATAGTAAAAATACTATTATCAACAGATTTCGAATAAGTCCGCAGCAATATGACCCTGTAAGGCCATAAGAGAAACAATGGATTTTCAATGGGGACAAGGTGTACTTGTCACAAAAATGGATGTTTGCGCGTTTCAAGGATCATCGATACAATTTAATGGACGTACATGATAACTGAGCTACTTTGTTATGCACATCAGACTGCGTTAAACATAGATGGTTGCATAACTTCAAACAGTGCTACAGAATTGGAAGAAGAAAAATAAAGAAATTTTAAAGCAAGCGTCAACTTGAAGATAGCAAACAGCGGAATCGGCCAGAAAATTTGTAGATGATATAAACAAACTTATCCCATAGTTCAGTAAGGAATTTGTTTTCAACTCCGACCAATCGGCATTTGAAGAAGAAATGTATGTGAAAGGAATCCCGGAAATTAGAGGTGCCAAGAGAGCTCTACCAAGTCAGCTTACATTAATGCCTTAACGCATTCGTATGCAATCATCTCGACTGTTAATCTAAATGGCAAATTGCCTGGATATTTTTTTATTGTGCTGTGAGAAGTTGGAAGTATTGTCCCCCTACAATTCGTTCCCGTATGCGTGATCTTGGAAGGACTGTAGGTAGAATCTGCGTCACAGCAAGCAAGAATGGAAAAACTGACATAAGATAATGACCACTACGGTATGAGCACTGCTTGTAGTCAATAACTGGTCGAAATGACTTGCCTTTACTTGATTCCTTGCCTTAGTGTAAAAATCATTCTCCTTTAGAAGAAACGACTCCCCCTGAAACATTCATACCACCTAGAATAACTGGAGAAATTCAGCCTCTGGATGTATGTTTTTCAGTGTCTATGAAACATACTATCGCACTATCTACACCTTCGCCTTAAAGGGTAGCCAGTTTTACGACATGATCCATGACAAACTTCTCGCATTCGGTTGCATACCATCACATTCCATTAGTTCTCAGCAAACCGCCATAACAATGTCATTCTATATACATTCTTTAAGAGTGGATACCTAAATGAACTTCCTGCACGATTTGTAACTTACAGGAGACTCGCCTTCGATCTTGAAGAAGCGAACCTTTGTGATCAGTGTGGAGCCTTATTTTTCATTCGGTGTTCATGGTACAAGTTAATGGCTTATTTCAAATATTCCTTAAATGTCGTCGATGTCCATTTTGTTAAGTGTAACACATACATTTCGTAGAAGGTCGTCTCCGTATCTCCTGGGCATTCATTTTCTGTCGCCCTCGTGATGCACATGGTGAGTCTTCAGAAGCAAATATTTTTCCTGTCATAATTGTTAACACAACAATTTGAAATGAACCTTACTAGAGACTGAACTTGCGACCTCACACTCAAAGGGTTCCTTGTGAATACTTCGGGCTGTTTCAAGAAAAGTAGGCTTCTCACTCATCTCAATGTTTACGCTGCTACAATTCCTGAAGTATGTGTCCTAAAATGGTATAACTTTTGCAGCTGCATTCAGTGTTATATGTGGACACTGTCTGCACGATTTGTTTCGAATACAGTTAGCAGTAATAAATTAAAATATCAAGCGTGATGCAGAACTTTTAATGTGTGAACTGCGAAAATGTAGTGAGCGAGAAACTTTTCTTCTTTCATTAGTTTTTGGATAGTGTAATTGACAAAATTTAGTGTAAAGTTTCTGGCAAGTCGATAAGTCCTCTCATTCTCAAATACCAGGTAAATGTCGTCTTTATAACTTCCTTGTTCTACGTTAAACTGCTGCAATACATTTAGACAGTTCCAAAACTTTAATACTTGATTTATTGTGCTAAATCTACGGGGCAAGAACCAACTCGTTTTGCCAACTTTTTTATTAGGAAAATTGCAGTAAACCACCAACAGTAACACACTCTTCAAAACCAACAAAACAATAACGATCCCTTTAGCGGATCAAGCAAATAATAACTAATTCCAGTAATCAGAGTTCCCTTCGACCCTATACTCGTACAACTGTTCCACGTCGAAGTCGACTATAGCAGCTGGTAGATAGCCTAACACGACGTAAGTGACGACTCACAATCGTTATGGAAGAGAGGATGGTCAAAATGGCACACCGCTGGACGGGCCGATCTTCTCCGCACTCGGCGAGTCGAGAACTGCCCGCTCAACGGCCGGGCGCCGGATTATCTAGCCCCGGGTGGAAGGATAAATCCGGGACTATTTCCACACACATCATCCCCAGGGAATAGTTCGTTGACCTTCGCGCACCCTTCCTCTGCTGCTGGTTGATGCCCTCTGATGGACGTTGGCGGTACCTACTCGTTTATTGTCAACTGTGATACTTGCTCGCAAACACTTTTGCGTCGTTCAAATAACTTACGGGTTTGCTGCTGGGTGACGTCGTCGGACACCGCCCATATTTCGACAGGAGCACACCCTGCCATTCTCAAGGCACAAATGCAAGGAAGGAAAAATGTGCAAGCAAATTTAATACCTCGGTTCACAGAGGAGAAACAAGGAAGACACCACACACATAACAAGTGTCAACACAAACAAAGATAGCCAACATCAGAAATATCGATAGTTACTATTAATCAACAGGTGAGGTAGCACTAATTCTGTCCCTCTGTTTTTTGATGAGAGACAGAGCCGGATTCCAAGCAGCATTTAAACAAAATCCACCATCTCTGTTAATAAGGTTGCTTGATAGTCTGATTTCAACAGCTTCCTTAATAACACTATCTCAATAGCTGGACGTGCAAGCCAGAATCTCCGTGTTGTTGTATTCCATAGGATGACCGGTGTCAAGGCAATGTTCTGCAATAGCGGATTTGCTCGGCTGTTGTAAGCGTGTGTGACGCTTATGTTCACTGGTCTTCTACAGTCCTGAGTGTCTGACCAATATATGACATGCCACAACTGCAAGGAATACGATAGACCCCAGCCTTACGCAAACCAAGATCATCTTTTACGGACGCCAACAGGGCCTTAATCTTAGAAGGTGGTCGAAAAACACATTTCACATCCGCAAAATACGGCCAATCCTGTTGGAAATGCTTCCTGCGTAAGGCAAAAAGGCCGTAGACTTAGGTGCCACTTCGTTGCTACCGTCACTCACCCGTTGCACGTTTGATCTGCCTCTCATTATAACCATTCTGACGAAAGGTGACTTCGAGATGTGCTAGCTCAGCTGCCAAACTTTCAGGGTCTGAGATAACGTGGGCCCTGTGAACCAAGGTGCGAAATACTCCTTCACGCTGAGCTGGATGGTGACAACTATCAGCTCGCAGATACAAGTCAGTGGGAGTGGGCTTCCTATAAACAGAATGTCCCAACCTACCATCAGTCTTCCTTTCGACCAACACATCAACGAAGGGAAGGCATCCATTCTTTTCCACCTTCATAGTGAACGTAATATTCGTGTGGATTAAATTCAGATGTTCCAAAAACCGATTTAAATTCTCGCAACCATGAGGCCACACAACAAAAGTATCGTCTACATATCTGAAAAAACACGTAGGTTTCAAGGTCGCTGACTCCAATGCACGTTCCTCAAAGTCCTCCGTTTGAACATTCGATTCGCCGGGAAAAGTAAAGGTCTCACACTTTTTCGTCGGTCAGACTTCGCACAGGAGTCGGCAACCCGCATCTCTGGTCTGACTGTGGAGTTGCCGCTCCAGTAGGCGTCTGTGGTAACTGCAGCATATTGTGCTAAGCCTTCATCGTAAATTTATATCTCAAAAAGAACAGGTTATTGTATCATTTTAAATTTTAAACTCGGTCAATAATTATGTAAAATGCAAAAAATCTTACTTTTGTTGTCCCTGGCAGCCGTGAGATATGGCACCTGCAAAATAGTTTGGATAACTATTTTACTTGTGCAGTACTATAGCTGAATCCAGTTCGAAACACTTCACTAATATAAAACAGATAAAAATATCACTGAACACAATACTCTTCAACTTAATTTAACGGAACCAGAAAAATAAATTAATAGTTTCTCTTGAAAATAATTTCGAAAGTGATAGACAATACTGGTTGTTTCTTCAACGTTCCCAAACTCTCTATCGCAGATGGCAGGTGTCTCCGAATGATAGTATGGTTTCAGGTGCACGCATTTTGCGTAATAGGCTATGAATGTATTCATCACTGGTTTATTCACACCAAAATTAATTTTCATTTAAAGGAGTATACTGGAGCGCACTTGTATGTGGCACCAGAATAAGATAAGACTATTAATAAATTAAAATGAAACTAGTATACTAAAAACGATGAATGTCTCTCATAGGCTCGACAATGTGGATCCCTGACTGTGCGCCACCGCAGAGCCAAAGACACTGTGCTGCTTTGTTGGGCCGGCCGCAGTGGCCGAGCGGTTCTAGGCACTTCAGTCTGGAACCGCGCGACCGCTACGGTCGCAGGTTCGAATCCTGCCTCGGGCATGGATGTGTGTGATGTCCTTAGGTTAGCTAGGTTTAAGTAGTTCTAGGGGACTGATGACCTCAGATGTTAAGTCACATAGTGCTCAGAGCCATTTGAACCAATTTTGCCTTGTTGGAGTAAGAGCGCTGGGCGCTCAATCGTAGGTAGATCTCTGCGAGGGAAAGACGATGGAGTAGGCAGTTTCTGTGGTGCTGTGTGAAGCCACCAAGAGTTAGGTTAATGTAGGTATCTCAATATTGTTGAACATGGAAGCAGAAGTCTTCATGCAAATAAGGTAAAATTGTTAAATAATTATAATTTTGCTTTGTCAGCGCGTTAGTATAGATGAGTTGGCTGGTAATTTGTAATTGTTGAGTAACCCCAGAATGTACGTAAATTGTTTTGAGAGACTAGTTAGATATTTTAATTGTTTTGAGACACTAGGTAGATATTTTATTTTTGTAATGCTTTCAAGGTCTGTTGATGATTTGTATTTATGTTTGATTAATGAATTTAGATAATTCTTGCTGTTCAAATCTCATTGTTTGTAAACCAATTGTGGGTAATGTAGCCTCAACTGTCAGATGTTTTTGAAACGACAAACTTAACTTACAATATAACTTCGCTAAAAGAAGGAGTGTTAGTAATTCACAGTAATCAGTACCGCCTCTCAGTCCAACTCACATATTTTTTAAAGAAGTTGAATTTTCTTAAATGTTCTCGTTTATCAGCCAAATGAATTTCATGTGCATTTCAAGTATTATGACCAGCATTGCGCATTTCTGAGCCTGTAGCAGTTTTTTTATCAGAGACCAGAATATACCGCGCTACTCCGTTGCTGCTCTAGTGGTGAGACAGTTTAATTTATTTGTTATGTGCACAGGGACCAAAGTTATTAGTTTTGACCACGGCCTTAGGATTCTGTGATTAAGGGGGTGAATGTAATTTGCAGTGACTGTATTTCTTTGTTGGTACTGGGAGTGGCATTTCCCAATCGATTCGTGTAAAGTTTTGCTAACAATAACGCGGAGTAAGCACACCACATGCTGTTACTACACGCCACACGACAATTAGAGTTCTGTATCCATTCCACAGATCAGACATTCATTTAAAAGAATCGTAAAGTTTATTACTTAATTCATATCAAAGAACGTTACAACCTTCCTAAAATTTCTTCCGTAGGTTAGAAGTCAGTCTCTCACTATCTTAGATTTACAATGGCTGGTATCTTTTCTTGTTTTGGGTTCAGTATATGCAGCGTTTTCTCTATGGCATCTACACAAATTTACCTAGTAGTAGCTGTGCTAGTATTAGCACAACGTGAACAATTTGCAAAGGCTATATTTGTATCCACAGGAAGTTCCAAAGCTGTCTTGCCTTCATGTAGTTTGTTGAGACTTGCAACTTACTTCGTAGAAATAATTTCTCGTAGTTTTACATTAAAATCTACTGCAGCAACTTTTATCTTTGACGGAAGTAAATCTAGATGTATGTTCATATGAGGATATAGGAGCTGGTTACATGTGCAGTGAAAGTTCTGATATCAGTCTGGGCTTGAAACACTCGTAATCTTAACGTCACTTATCCTTGAAATTTAATTATTTTCCACCCAGGATCCACAATCTTCATACTAAGCATCTTCAAATGGTTACACAAATGCAAAGCGCAGAGACTGATACTTGTTGGTCATTCAGCGGAATTATCCGACCTCTTGCTACGCTACAAAAAGTAGAAACAAAATGTAAGCAACTCCGTCGAAGAAATATCTGAACCAAGATACTTGGTTCAGTTGCAAATGAATGTTAAACTGCCAATCTCTGTAGTTCATCGTTGCAGTTAAATTCGATAACAGACCATATGAGTAGGCAATTACGTCTGCGTTTCATTGAGTCATCTGCATGGTATGTGTTTCGTAATGTATCATGAAACACAGACACCAAAACTACTCATAAACGAATTAACATATTCACTTCTTACAAGCAAAAGGTCACAGGTCGACGACTATTTGGCTGTGTGGTTCTTACATGAAACAGTGTGGTCTACCTAGAGGATAGTGTGCCTAGAAACAGAAGATATGTTGTGGTCGGGGCTTCTCTTTACTGACTGATTTTAGAACCAGGAATGCACAATAGGGACGGCCATAACCAGTTTCAGCCATTTTCTACAGTATTTTTTAGTACACGTGAGGCTGTAAAACTGTCTTAACTCTACTCTGTCTTCTGACTGATTAATCATCAGATAATTTAAGACAATATTTTATTCATCATCTGCAACTGTAGTCGATTATAATGACATAATAAACATTTGCATAAAAGAAATTTAATTTTTTACCGGTTTGTGATGGGTATAACCTTCTGAAGAAGAGCTCGAAGCCGGAAAAAAAAATTCAATTTCTTTTATGGAACTGGTTGCTACAGTATTTCATTATAATTTAACACAGTGTTATAAAGTAAGGCTTTAATGGACTCTACAATACCTCCAAATGTAACCATCAAGCGTGAACAAAATCAGTATCCTCCCAGCTGTGTATATTTAAACTCTGAGAACAAGAGTATTCTCTACTGTCGTAAATACATAATGACTTCGTATACAATGTGGTCCAGCAACACCTTGTTGACTAGAATTAACTTGATGCACCACATCCCTTATGTCTAATTTAGCTTAATACGGAAAGCTTCGAAACTGAGTGAATGTGATTAGGAAAATATCTGAAAGACAACTTTCTTCGCTACTGGTGACTGAAATGATCAGTAGAACACACATTCACACCCACAATCACACTTACAAAACATAGATTAAAAGGAAACACATACAGATACACAAACATTATTGTTGCTGCTGTAGCGATAGTTCCCCTCAGTTAACTGTTAGCTGCGGAAAGGTAGATAAGCAAATTCAGATACGTTTTATGTAAATACTAGTGCAAATTAATTAAAGAGATAGGTTTGCCAACCAGTGTCGCAACTGCAGCGAAGGATGTGCTTTGATTCCGCCGCTCTGTTGTTCTCAAAGACCTTTGATTTGCTGCAAGATGGAGGTGACAATCTTGATAATTACTGAAATAATAATCAAAACCTAAATAAAAAATTTACCGTCACATCGATTAGTGGCAAAACACATATACGCACGCACACGCGCGCACACACACACACACACACACACACACACACACACACACACACACACACGCATAACAGGTATTACTCTTTAGCAATAACTGCTCCTTAATTATTTATTCAGATGTTTAGCCAAAAATTGCCCATATGAAAGCTTGTAAGAGGGGTGGGGCGGAGGGGGGGGGGGGTGGAGGGGACGAACGGTGACTTCTAAGTAGCCATAAAGAGCTATAGGCCCTACCCCACTAAAAACCTACATAATATTTTTAAATCAATTTCACGAAAAAATCCATCATACCAGACTATATTAGTAACCCTCCACTGCCCTGTGAGCTAGCGGTGATATGCGAGCGGGGGAAGGAAGGGGGGGTGGGGGGGGGGGTGGGATGCGGAGCCCCTTACGCCCTAGTATGGGCGCCCTTCTGTTTAGTATTTCACTCAAAATATTTCACTCAAAACGAAAGAGCCGAAGCTTGGCCCTCACACATCCCGTGAATCATTCACTGCCATGTGACGTAAACATACCCACGGAAAATTTCTTCTGTGAATCACGTGAAGTAACTACAACTCACGGACATACTTTCACTTAGAACTCCTTGATGGCGTGGCAACTCACAGCAGTCTGTGTTACAGCGGATCATGGCCCACATAACAACTCGTGTTCATGGCCTACGGTTTCCAATATCAGTCACAATCTCCTGCAAACATGTGTTGTATATAACTCACGTGACTCAGAAGTTTAAACTTTTCTCCCTTTTATTACTTTATTATTATTAGTTCTATATTTTAATTACAATGTTCAATATAAATTAGATAGAATTTCTATTTATTTTCTCCAAATGATATCGAAACAAAAATTAAAGCAAAAAAAAAAAAATCATTGTTAATGGAGCTTTGCACAAGATGGGGCAAATAAAAGTGACCAGGAGAACAGAGTTCCAGGGTACAAAGAAACACAGCAGAGGAAATACAGAGCTAACCTGATTATAGCATCATCTCTTGGCGCATCTGGGCCCTGGCAGCAAGATGATGCAGGCGGATCGAAGTTGAACTGCTGGAATTGCTGTAGTTTCATCCAAAATGTTTTTCTGCAGTTCTCGACGGCTATGAAAGTTGTTGCGATACACCTTATACTTGGATGGTCCCCACACAGAGTAATGGCACACTGACCTCGGAAGACAGCTAGGGCCGCGACCAGAATGACCCCTACTAACAGCTCTTTCAGGCGCGAAAATTGCATAAATGTGCCCCAAGGTTTAGCCGACTGTATGGGCAGTTGCTCCATCCTGTTGGAAGTAACTGTAGGTCTTTTCCTCCTATGTTAATGCTGCCACAAGTGGCTTCAAAATGTTTGCAATGTAACGCACCAAAGCATCTGATGAAAGAGGATGGGACCAACAATCGGCGTGCAGACACTGTACACCAGACCCCAAACTTCTCGTCTTCCAGTGGTGTTTCGTGGAAGTTACGCGGATTCTCTGCTGCCCAGAACTTGTGATTCTGTGAGTTGACAGCCATTCGGGTGAAACCAGGTTTCATCATAAATAAAGAACAGATCTACGACACCGTGAACAGTCACTCACAAAACTGGAGGTGCTGAGGAGCATCTGCAGGTTTTGATACATGAAGACCAGACAGTAGATAGGGATGCATGTGCAGGTCCAGGTGGAGTACTGTTGTGCATGATAGACGTGATATGCCGGTCTCTTGCTACAGGTATCGGGTTGATTTGGTACGACTCTGAAGCATTTTTTAATGAACTCTACTATATATAAAGGGTCGGTCACAGTTGTCACTATCTCACAGTTTCATATGTACATTGTGACCAACAAACATGAATAAAATGTGCAATGTGGCCACAACAACACCCAACAACACCTTTGTTGATGTACCACGTCCCTGCTGTCTGATTCAACTTCATTCGGTAGGCTTCGAATCTGAATGAATGTATATGTCGTCCTCGTTCACACTTCATTTTTTCGCAGCACACCGTAAACCGACGACAGGCTGCCCCCACATTCACTTTCAGTTTCACTTGCATACTCGACTGATCGAAATTCATCTGGTTTAATACTAAACAATAACATAGCTTTTTCATCAGTGATATCCATATCATTATCTAAAATAATCTACAAGCGCCTTTGTTCATCTTTATAACTTTTGTGACATGTTTTCCTTCTCAGTATCACTAGGTTACCATAAACATCAAATGAAGACTGTGGCAACTATGAAGGAAACCAGTAATGCGACGGTGCACAAACAATATTACGAAATGAAAGACTGAGAGTAGTACCAATCCAAAATTTTCAGCCACGTAGTAAATGACACTCCTGTCATACGTACTATGGCACAACGCGAGTCATATGTAACTCACGCAAAAATTGTAGTATAAAGTGCTAACCGGAAATATTTCCAACTTACTTGTACATTAATAGTTTATGTACTGCACAAAATAGCCAAAAATTAAAAAAATAAATAAACGAGCGAAGCGGTCCCAGGTGATCTGGGTTTGTAACCCAAGTTGATGATCCTTGACAGCCAGTGTGTCAGAATACCGTTTGGTACGAAACACATTACATTTATATGGATATGGTGTCTGTTCTTTCGGACATATCCGAAAGAACAGACACCATATGCATATAAATATATAGTTGTGGCAATACCGGCCATGACCTTCTTCTTCTGTGCGGATGCACACATATTCCCCGAACTCTTACAGGACTTGGTAAGAATGTCTTCCACGAGTAATGAGTCTGTTGGGGTGGGACACTATGAATATAGTGTGTGGACATACAAGGTGAGAATGTGGGTCTCGCGGGAGGCGTCCGGGAGATAGTCCCTGCAGTCACGCTATCCTCCCTGCCCTCGGTGGCTCAGATGGATAGAGCGTCTGCCGTGTAAGCAAGATATCCCGGGTTCGAGTCCTGGTCGAAGCACACATTTTCACCTGTCCCCGTTGATATATATCGCCCGTCAGCAGCTGAAGGTATTAATATAATTCTAATTTCAAATTACATTTAGTTGTAAGTAACACGATCGGACTGATATCTGCAGTATGTACACAAAACAACGAAGTTCACACTCTTTATTTCATCTTCTAGGTCGTGTAACTCATAATTAGTTTCATTGTCTTGCATGGAATTCGTCACGATATAATAGCTCTCTCGAAACTGGATTATTGATGGTTCCAGAAGTTTCTTCTTGCTTGTAATTACTTCTCTCTCCTCCTGATGTCTTATACACGAGTAATTTCTCTTCTACGTCGTTTCCAAAGTAAATTCTATTGCTTTGAAGTTTTTGTTTAGCAAGCTGTAACAACAATAGAGCAACAGCCATTTTCTAGAATGTTCCAAGAACGTCTCGCATTTCACCGCAAAATTTCTGGCCCGGATTTCCCCCTAAGCTTTTCCTCTTTCATCACTGCTAAAACATCTCTTTTCTCCACAACCTGAGGAAACTTTACAGCGATTTCCATCACGGTCGCGACCTATCGAATTACCACTTCTACTGTCCCGCTTTGAACAGCTTCCACTTCCTCGTCTTCCAAACTTCGCCTTCCAATTAATACTATCGGAAACACTTCTCTTTGAAAAATATAAATGCCTTTTCTAACAACAATTCAGTTTATCCCAACCTCCCGTCGTATAACAGCTGAGTCCTTCCTTGAGCTCACTAATCATCTGTCTGCCTTGCGTTCGTAAAACTTTTATATTCATACTATTTTCCCTACTATACCGAAGCTTCCAGACAAGTATAGGAAATACACAGAGATACAACGAGAATAATATCACAATTCAAAGTAACAGTTTTAATTTATGCAACAGTTTCACATTCCATATTCACACACATAATATGACAAAAGACCAAAGGAAATTTAACAGAAATAAAACAAAAAAACTGTATCCAGTTTTATAATGCATCCTACGGGATATCACATTGGTGGGGGAGCCAGTTAGATAAATACCAAAGTGGACTAAGACACGCCTCTCTCACTTGTGTTGTGCAGTGTTTGTACTTCGGGTTATACACATTTAAGTGCTGTATAATACTGTATATTAAAGCTATTTGTTACATATTGTTAATTCTTCAATTACAAATTTTAATCGCCAATAAAATTACATACATTTTTAAGCTAGTTGTATAACTTGAAGAGAATTAATCCAGTCTTCATCAGGCGTGCACCATCTTCTACTTTGACACACAAAAAGGTCTTTTACCACGGAACATCTGATATTAGGAAATTAAATGAGTTTTGTTAATACCTTAATAGTTTTACCTTACTTGAAAACTGAAACGTGTGTCAGTTTCCAGTAACTTCTATTTCAAAATGTATTTAAAATACAAATGGGTTTCGATAAAACATCTGCTTCATTTGCTTACACATTCTACACACAAAAAAGAAAGTTTTGCACCACCCTGGTTCCGAGAGTTCCGGAAACTGTACAGAAAATTGGAATAGAGATCAACATAAACATAATTTCCGCCCTTTTTATTGCTCATGAAAACCACACATTGCATTTGTACCAACATATAGCGAGACCTTCAGTGGCGGTGGTCCAGATTGCTGTACACACCGCTACCTCTAATACCCAGTAGCACGTCCTCTTGCATTGATGCATGCCTATATTCGTCGTGGCATACTATCCACAAATTCATCAAGGCACTGTCGGTACAAACTGTCCAACTCCTCAACGGCGATTCGGCGTAGATCGCTCAGAGTGGTTGGTGGGTCACGTCGTCCATAAACAGCCCTTTTCAGTCAATCTCAGGCGTGTTCGATAGGGTTCATGTCTGGAGAACATACTGGCCACTTTAGACGAGCGATGTCGTTAACCTGAAGGAAGTCATTCCCAAGATGTGCACAATGGGGGCGCAAATTGTCGTGTATGAAGACCAGTGCCTCGCCAGTATGGTGACGATATGTTTGCACTATCGGTCGGAAGATGGCATTCGCTTATCGTACAGCCATTACGGCGCCTTCCATGACCACCACCAGTGTACGTCGGCCCACATAATGCCATCCCAATACAGCAAGCAGGGCACCTCCACCTTGCTGCATTCGCTGGGCAGTGTGTCGAAGGCGTTCAGCCTGACCGGCTTGCCTCCAAACAGGTCTCCGACGATCGTCTGGTTGAAGGTATAAGCGACATTCATCGGTGAAGAGAACGTGATGCCAATCCTGGGCGGTCCATTTGTCATGTTGCTGGGCTCAGCTGTATCGCGCTGCATGGTGTCGTGGTTGCAAAAATTGACGTCGCCTTGGACGTCGGGAGTGAAGTTGCGCATAATGCAGCCTATCGCGCACAGTTTGAGTCATAACACGACGTCCTGTGGCTGAACGAAAAGCGTTATTCAACATGGTGTCGTTGCTGTCATGGGCCATTATCCGCAGGTAGCGGTCGTCCACTGCATAGTAGCCATTAGGCGACCCGAGCGAGCCGAGTCATCGACTGTTCCTGTCTCTCTGTATCTCCTCCATGTCGGAACAACATCGTTTTGCTTCACTCCGAGACACCTGGACACTTCCCCTGTTGAGAGCCCTTCCTGGCACAAAGTAACAATGCGGATGTGATCGAACCGCGGCATTGACCGTCTAGGCATGGTTAAACTACAGACAAAAAGAGTTGTGTACCTCCTTTCAGGTGGAATGATTGGAACTAATCGGCTGTTGCACCCCTCCGTCCGATAGGCGCTGCTCATGTATGGTTGTTTACATCTTTGGACGTATTTAGTGATATCTCTGAACAGTCAAAAGGACTGTGTCGGTCATACAATATCCTCAGTCAACGTCATCTTCAGCAGTTCTGGGAACCGGGGAGGGGCGTTGCAATTTTTTTTTTATGTGTGTAATCAACAGTATGTAGTAGAGTGTTAATGCAACATATGGACTATTAAATACAGCACTGTCAAGTTTTCCTTGATTGTATAGCTTTCAAATTTCATTAGTACATTTGCTACTAGGTACATGACCATGTGGTACCTCAGATCATGTTTTAACATTTGGAAAACAGTAATTTTATGTCGATATATTTGTTATCTCTGGAACGGCTGAAGCACATAAAAAGTGAATACCGTAATTTAAAAATGGAATATGAAAACGTATTACATTTCTATTACAGGGTTGGATAGAGAGCAATTTCTGAAAATTGTTCCAATGTGTAACACTCTCCTCTAACAGTGTTTTGTTCTAATGGCAAACTATAATGCCTTTTAAGAGAGAGTCCAGCGATTTATTGCATGTTAGCGGTGGAATGTTTGCGCAAAAGTGGAGGCAAAGTGGAATAACATGACGATCAAGGTTATCAGCTAATGCCAAGTTCCTGCCTATTATGCACCATTTTCTTGGAAGTGTAACTCCATTGCATTGCTTCAGCAGGAAAAGGCATCTTATTAAGCACAGTTTTCAACTGTTTTTATAAAACGGTTCACAAGAGAAATTCATAGTCAGCCGTTAGCAATCTACTGCAGTATAAAGAACACTTCTACAGTTTTTCCATGCTCTCCAATCGTCAGCTGTTCTCCTCCATGCTGCTTCTGCATTGTTTCTAATGCCGTTGATTAACCTTCATTGAGTCATCCTTTCGATCTTTTCGTTGGAACACAACAAAAGTTTTCTTGGATCAACTGTTATGCATTCGTGTAACTGCAACTTTCAAACACCCCCAGTTCATTTTCACTACAGTAACAATAACGTCACCTACGCCAATGTGTTTTGCAATTGAATGTTGTTACTTTTCCTTTCTCTCCGAATAGTCACCAAGTCGCACCACTCCATTAGTTTTTGAGCAAGCCACACTTTTTTAACAGTTTCGGCATTAAAAGTCGATCTCTCACTGCTATAAATGGAAACTTCCTGCACAGTTTATTTGTGCACTTACCGTTTCAGGTGCGTAGAAGGCTTATTTTAGTTCGGAAAACTGTGTTTACTGCTAACAGCAGCCTGGAACATCTAAGCAGTTTCCATCTTTTTTTCCCGTTCAGACACTGTTCTTATCTATCATGCCCAGTTGCAGGTTCTCTAACGGCTTCTAGAGGTGTGAAAAATTTGATTTTCAACATTAAAGCATTTAAAATGCTGTTGTAATCTATGTTAAAATTTTAACGCAATAAGACAAGTATTACAGTTTGAACCAGTGTGTTTTTCTTGAGATCATAAACGAAAGGGAACATACAGTTCTCGCTGAAATGGATAGTGATACGAAAGCGATAGAAGGTAAGATTCGTTCCGAACTTATCAGTGAAAGAGACAGGTCGAACGAACCGTCTTCAGCAGCTAATCAAAACAGAAAAATAATACCAGACAGTAGTCACGCGAAAATTGTCTCGTCAAAGTCAGATTACGACAACAGCGAAAGAGAAAGGCTTGCAAACAGTTAAACTTTGAGTACCAGTGTCACTATTCGTAGCAGTGCCACCTCCGAAAAAGCGTAGGGCGGCGTCGCAATCTGATGACGTAATGCCTAGCATAAGGTCACTCATAATAGACGAGGATCTAATAAAACGTAGACAAATCCCAGTCCTTTCACAAGAATCCAAGAAAACACATCTCGTTGTCTTTGTGGGAGCTTTTAGAAATGTTTCACCTCAGCATTGGTCCGAAATGCAAAAGATTCAGTTCATTGTTGGTTTCACACAAGATGATGCGTGGCGCTGGGCTGCCGAAGAGACGGATCGTTATCGAACGTAGTTTCAAGAATTTGATTCCTTCCTAGAAAAATACTGGTCGCAGGGAATTCAGGAAAGACTACGAGTGGTAGATTTAGACTCACAGCCTTTTAACGTAAAACAACGAGAATTGCGCTGGTATGTCGAAAGTTACTTGAACAAGACGAGATACTGGAGCAACCCGATATCAAATTCCGGTTTTTTGAGAATATTATGGAGTCGTTTGCCGAATAACATTCGTGAAAAACTGGTAATGTGTGAACTTATGGACTAGAAAGCTTTCTCACCGTCGTGGATTCGATTGACCTCACTGACGAGGGTAATCAAAACTCAAATGAGTGAAACATAAACCAGTCAAGTGCCCTGAAAAATTCAGGATTTACTAATGGTATTAACTGTAATAACAACAATAACAGCAGCGGCAGTAACGGCAGAAATTAGTAAGCCAACGCGCATGCGGTTGGCATCAATAAGCGCCGTCGCAGGGATATAGTGGTAACGGTTCCCAAGGGAGAAACGATAGAAATTACAATTCAGGGTATTGTGGCTCACCATCAAGAAATATCCTTACTGGATGGTGCACTACCGACGATAATAGACAATTAGGGTATAGGAATTGGAATGAACACCCGCGCATAAATGACAATTACGAAAGCAACGGCTAAGGGACTGGCATAAACCAAAACCAACGAAATGCCGCCCCCAGTTATGCGCAGAATAGAACATGGCGAAGTACCGATCACGTTGTACACATTTTAAAAATGACTGGCGGGAGCGCCATCACCCGCCGCCCCAGAGGGAAACGGCGATCGGTCGGCCTAGACCCCTTCCCCTCCAAGAGCCGACCGCAAACGCAGTGAGGGCATGATGCTAATAAATAATTGTTTCTTAAGGTCTGATAAGGAAATCGGTATGCGTGATATATATATATATAGGTAAGACAAATGATATAAAAGGAATAAATGATGAAGTACAGGCGCTGGTTAATGCAAAAATAGGAACAACAGACGCACATGTGATGCTACACACCGCTTGTTCAATGAAATAAAAAGGAAACTAAACCTACCGACTGTACCTGTGTAGAAGCGATATATTTTAAGAGCTGTCGTAAAGAAGTCATAAGACACAAACTAGGAAAGAACAGTGCGATGAAAAAAAAGGTCGCACAACTACTTTTCACACTGGACAGGAGGTGCCATATCCTCAATCTACAAAAAACAAAAATGGCACAAAAATGGCAGTTGTACACAGGACCATAAATTAAACACAGAGTACCACACCCGGGATGCTATTTGTTGACCAACACGAAAACTGGAAAATACTGGATCATATCCACACAAAGATATCAGAGGATATTTACGCTAAACATAAGAGGTCATTGCACTTCGACCGCTTCAGCAAGTACGATCCAACGAAAATACAACATACTGTCATATGTAAACCTGAAGCCGGCCGGAGTGGCCGAGCGGTTCTAGGCGCTACAGTCTGGAACCGCGCGACCGCTAAGGTCGCAGGTTCGAATCCTGCCTCGGGCATGGATGTGTGTGATGTCCTTAGGTTAGTTAGGTTTAAGTAGTTCTAAGTTCTAGGGGACTGATGACCTCGGAAGTTAAGTCCCATAGTGCTCAGAGCCATTTGTAAACCTGAAACAAAAGAGGTCAATACACCTAAACCGCTTCAGCGTCTACAGCCGTTGCGAAAAATACAACGATCTATAATCCTTGTAGAAATTTGACGAATCGATCTGACAGTAAAAAATGAAATTACTTCCAGGAAGTGATACAATATATGTTTTTCGTTAACTGCATGCAAAATATCCATATTACTTTTGAAAAACATAATGAATGTTAGTATAATCCAAGGCAAGTACGAAGATTCTTTGAAATCTGTTATGAAAATTTTCTTATTCTATTCAGAGCGAAATAACAATACACAAAATGTATGTTAAATACATTTTTGAAAACAGTGAATATGGACGACAACAATACAGTCTGGCAGCATGTTCTTGGCGCAGCGCACGGGAGGAGTTAGTTTGCTGAGTAGCGAGTGGTAAACATCCCCCCTCCACCCCTCCCCACCAACCACCTCTTCCGACTTTCAACGAAGTCTGCAGTGGACATATTCACAACCATGCACGCTGTACGCAACGCTAGCGCGCCGTTTAAGAAACATTGACTAGTGAAACTGATAAAATAAGACTTAAATGTGCAGCGGAAGTACTTTGAATAAGCCGCATGAAGTAAACACTGACACATACCTAAGACGAAATTACGTGAATTTTTAACAACTGGAGTACCAATTTCTTCATGTTACATATACAATTTTAAGGTCATTGTTTTTATAAGTTTTCATTCCTTTGGTCAGTTGGGCTGTGGAACATTCTGTGATATCAAGCAACTGTAAATCAGTAAACAGGCTGTTAGAAAATACAACAAGGTGAATTGCTAATTTTTTTGTGACGCCACTCCTTCTTGTTGTAGCTGTCGTTCTGAAGCATACATACTGTATTAAATTTTTGCATTGCTATTCTATCACACATGCTTGTACTAAAAAATTTTCTATGTCACAATAACGACAAGGTATCTCTTACAGGAACTGAAACCAAGTGCTAAATGATTAATTCTCAAGAACTCAATAAATTTATTTGCCTCTGTGATGTCGGTTGTTGGACGTTTGAACATTTCTCGGGTATCCGACCGGATAGCGTCTAAATCTCTCCACAATGTTTCGGCAGACGTACACGCTGCCATCTTCAGATGGTTCCTGACGAATGGTGTGCTGATCCTCTCGGCGCCCTATATATACTAGCCGTTACCCCCTTCACCGTTCCTGTCCTGGTAACTTCGGTGCGGCAGGCTAGGCGGTTACTGGAGGTGGTGGGGGAAGCGGCGCCTGGGTCTGAACTGGGGTCTGCAGTCTCCCTGCTGCCGCCACCAGGGGCGGTCCTCGATCTCTGGGACCGCATCATTCTCTCAAGGCTGAGTGCTGGGTTCCATGCCTGACTAAGTTGAAGGCCGCTGTCTTTATTAATTAGATCGCCCTGTAGTCGGATTTCGATGGCCTCTTAAGTAACGCAGTCCCAGAAGTAGGAGGATTGACAGAGTATTTCTGTTTTTTTCATTGTCCCTAGTATGGCCAGTCTTCATACAATGTTCAGCCACGGCTGATTTAGTGGCCTGGCGTAATTCGGTATGGCGCTTGTGTTCGCGGCTTTTCTCTTCTACAGCGCGGACTGTCTCCTCAATGTATGATTTTCCACACTGACAGGGAATTTGATAATTTTTTTTTTTTGTCGTACGGCCACCTCATTGAATATTATGACTGTGGGAAATTTTTGGAGTATACGTTGACAAGAAACATCGGCGTTGCTTAAAACTTGTCGTTTGTGTTGCTTCAAAATTTTCATTGGCGTTCCTCAAAACTTAGGCTACGTTAAATCTAGCGCCAGTTTGTACTGCATATTTGTGTTCACGTTCTGACTCACCCGAAAGGTGTTCCACTGGATTCGGCCTGCTGTTCTAGGCAGCGCTGTCCATTTCAGGAATGTTATTGTCCACAGACTATTGTCTGACAGATACTGCGTTATGAGAGAGTGCATTGTCCAGCTGATACGAACAGTCTTCGTCTCCGAACTTTTCATCTACAGTACGCGATAGATCATGCTGCAAAATGAGCTCATATCCTTTCGCACTGAGCGTTTTGTTAAGCGCAATAAGGAGACCGCAAATCAACCACAAAAAACACTTACTTATCGTAACACCAACTTCTCTGTGCTTAAGTCTCTGTCTACGTCCAAATCAATGACATTTTCAGATTCAGAAAAAACTAAACTTCTACTGCCAATCAGTTCGCTTTTTAGGACAGGATGATTTTTCACCACATCTGTTGCTTCCTTCAACACTTGCATATTCATATAGAACACTTTTTCAACAGAGATTTACTTGCTACAGCAGTTGGTGGGCTCCCTGCATCACAATATAATTTTTTAGTGAATTAAAAAGTGGCAAATAAACGTGTGCAGGCGTAAAAGGAAGAAAAATCCTTTTACTTCGGAATTGGTCTAATACTTTCATGTGTTTCTGTGTTTCTTACGTCGCGTTCAATGATACTCCTGCTTTTCTTTTACTCTCCTTAGTTACATTCTCGTCTTCATGACTGGTCCTGTTTTATTCTTACTACTACTTCCAACTTGTAACCAGGTTGCGCTTTTGAACGTGGTATTGCGTCACCTTCATCCAAGCTCATGTTTATGAAAGTCTGCGTTATTCACTGTGGCGTACTACTTTAATTGTCACAGTTACTTATCTTTAGATAATTTTACTAATTATTAAACGTTTTTAATGTTTCTCTGTTTTTGTAATTAAGTTATATGCAGGTCATGTAGAAGCGTTCTACACTGGTTGGTACTGGATTTCAATGCCGCAGATAGTAAATGTGCCACTTGTTTGCGAATAATAATCCACTTCGTGACTGACATTTATCTTCCTGACGATATCAGAATATGTTACACAACTCGATGCTGACGTTATTACCTCCACTAATCGAGATCCTTGTCCTTTTCATTTATACGAAGGACCACTATCTTTAAGCTGTCAATAAATAACGGTGGTCTCGTATTCTGATAAAGTAGTGTGATGTATGGCGCTGCATTTAATATGACGGTTTTTGTTTTGCGTATACCGTTAAGACACCGTCAGATCCAAGACTGTGTAGGTGGAAGCTTTCAATAAAATGCGACTTTTCGTATAGATTATTGCTCTTAATTTAGTCTAAAACTACAATCAGCTTGATTTATAAGAGTAACTAGTCACTATTGCTACGAACACTGCGCACGTTTCAGATTTCCCTGTTCGTTACGCACACATTTGTTTGTGAACAGCATTTCAGATACTGTCATCAACTTGAAATTCACACGAGGTAAGTGTTTCTGCACAAGATGAAAAAGTAAATATATGCCTAGTTCGTGTTCAGTGAAGCGCAGTGAACTAAAACTGAACATCAACGTGTAGAAGAAAATTGCGAATGAATAAAAAATGATTTATAATACAGCGAAACGCATACATTATAAAATGTCCTTTATTGCAATCGGAAAAGACGGTATATAACCTGCACAATTTGTACAACTTCGACTGCGGAAAAGAGGCCTAAAACCAAAAAGACGACATGTTTAAATTGTTATGTTTGTCAAAAGTGAGATAAAACGAAACTGAAACATTATTTACTGCATTTCTCATTATATTTTGTCGGTGAATCACTGGAGATTATTGACGTCGAAATGCGTCTCTTCTGCCCAGTTGTGTTTATCAAGAAAGTAGTCAGGCTGTTCGCGGGCTGCCTCATAGTACGCGCAAGAAGAAAACTAAAAACTCTAGTGATAGCCTTAATGCCATCGTATTTCAAGACATCGTCGCAAATGGGACAACTATTAAATGACATTTTTCTTTTACATTTTCGTAAACTCAGAAAGAGAACTACATTTTGCTGTCCTGTTCGGCAAAAGAAATTGTTTAAGACAGATACCGAGACGGAATCAAAGCAAAAATTATAGAGTTTTACATAAAGATTCATCGGAATTCATAAAACTGTATCTTCTAGGTAAATGAAGATCATAACTTGGGGTATATAGTGACTTCTACATCGAAACTGAAAGATTCCTTTGGGATAGGTTCTAAGTTCAAACGGCTGCCGGTAGGGGTCTTCGTAGTGCAGGTAATGTTCATGCTTGTTCTTTCGCGTACGTCGAAATGACGATAACACAGCAACAACTGCGTTTTGGATTCTCCGTTTTAATAAGTTCGTTTCAGCCACAACTATGCATCATGCTTTCGTCAGGATAACGGCACTGCAATCGACGATGACAAAAGGACATTGAACACACTGGTTCTTTAAGTAATGAGAAATCCACAGGTTGCCCTAGCGTATTCGTTCAAGATTTAGAGCGCTCTGAACAGTTCTGTGCTTCATCCTCATCCTACTCGCCGTGCCATCCGAGTCTGCCACGTCTAGCGACCTTATCAGGCATTTTTCTAGTGATATTTGTGTGTCAAACCATACAAGATTCAATTGCTACAAGCCCTTCATGATGGTGTCAAACAACAATGTGTAGAGTTCTGCGAATTTTTTCTTGGAGCATAAATTGAATAGAAGAACTCATTTCACATTAACTGGGCGGTGCTGAGACTGCAGCAACAAACCGTAGTAGGGCATGAAAGAGGTTTTCCAAAATTTCGCGTGTTTTGCAACAATTCCCGACAAAAAGCCCGTGGTTTCTTACGGAAAAGACGTTTACAGATATCACTTATCTTGATCAGCTGGAGATCAAGTTTTTCCACAATTACTAGAACATGCCGCGAACTCACATTTAAACAAAAAAGACATTACGTCAATGACTTCTGCATCTAGAGCATTTGTTACCAGTAAGTATGCATCTGCCCTAAGGGGAGCACGAATCTCGCATTTCACGGTTGGACTCAAATGTCGCCTGATTTCACGGCATATACAGAGTTGCTAAAGACTCCGTCTATGTAGCTCATACTCGAACAACTTTTGGTGAACTGGGATGCCACATATCAAAACCAATAAATGCAGATATCTCAGCCATGCTCCAGAAGTGTAGGATGAGTTTCACTGTTGTCTGGAGGTTGTTGTAGGTTCCTTGAAGTGTACATTCAACATTTGTGGAAGATACATGAAACCTTCGATCCTGAACGTAGTTGTAAAAGGCTTGTATGTTCACCAACTTAAAATATGTACCATGTAAATTCGACTGGTTCTAATAAAACTCTAACCTTTATACTCTTATTCGTAGTGTTATGCGTAGCTTCAAATTTATTCGAAATTTCAGTTTTAGTTCACTACATATTATCTTGCGAAACTGCTTGAATAATTTTGAAACAACTTGTATGTATTGCCCGAGTTCGGGACTGTATCCGCTGCCCCCACGCGTAAGAGTGGATTTTTTTCTTTTTTTAACTGGTTCCATCAGCGAATAATATTTTGACTGATTTACCACTACCTTAATTAGACACTTTGAACACTACAGCGTTTAAAAAAAAATTGAGGCCATTCCGAAGGGCCATAATTCGACTTTCTTATATGAAATCTCTAACTTCCTCTAACCTGTTCAACGGCTACGTGAATTTATAACGACCGGTTCATTCGAAAGCACAACGGTGCGAGAATGTGTTGTAACCACCGAGCTCTGTCCATTTATCGCCTTTAGTGGCGAAACAGGCTCTAAATGTGTTGTCTTCATCAAAAACCGTAATGGAAATATATATGCACAGCTAGGTACCTCGATATCCGCCGGCGGCAGTCTACTTTAGATGTCATTTTTAGATTTCGTATTAATGGCACGTTGCTCCTCGAACACTTGTTACAGAATAATAAAAAATAATAATAGTACGTAAGTTGCAATTCACATCGATGACCCGGTTGGAGAAACTCGCTTCGCCTCTCGTTGTAAACGGTAATGTTATTTTTAAGGCGTAGACAGAGATGTCGTCGCGTTCCGTACTCGACTGTTCCTTGTCCACAAGTATGTCGGCAGCACGCAGACATTTTGTGAGATCGCAGCAATAACCGGGTAACTGCAGAAAAAACCAACCAAAATACTGCTTCTCGCTGAAATTATCTCCATAGCTTATAAAAGTGGATATTTGTACGTATGTAAGTTCAACATCGCATTTCTAAACTACTACATTGATTTCTACAAAACTTCGTAAATATATCGCTTGGTGTCTGGGAAGGAGCACTGTGTGGTAAAGATCCGCCCATCTCTCAAAGGTCTGGCGCTAGGAGTAAAAAAGAATCGTAACGCACTTTACGTGGCAGATATTTATATCTTGCATTCGAGAACTAGAGCAGTTAGCGACATGCAACAAACTTCATAGATAATTTCAGACTTTTATGAAATTTTCATTCCATTGTATGCTTAACGTCATATATTTAACACATTAAATCACTTGCTCCGTGTTCGGTACTTGTAGGGTGATTTATACAGGGAAGTTCGGTTCTTTAACGAATCGGGGTATACAGATTACTCATATACTGATTACTTACTACCTTGAAAGTAGCACTTTGGGGTTAAAGACCACCTACATCCCACAGAGGAGGGAATGAAGACGAGGTACCATTGAAGCATAACTTAGGGACACCTGGAGAAATTTCAACAAAATTTTTAGGTGCATCTCTTATCATTTGTATAAAAAAATGCGGGAGTTATATTTCTCACTAACACTGGGGGTGAAGGCGTGATTCAGAAGGTATGATGCAAAAACTTACGAAAGCCACCTGCTGGTATTTATTTCCTGCATTGTGTTGACTTGGAATATTTTTAAAAGTATGAAATGCAGTTTGTCTAAAACCTGTGCTGTCTCGTGTGTCAACCAGTTCGCGAGGCCAATAATTTTGACAAAGTGTTTCGAGACATAAGATCACACCACATGGCTGGATACCAAAGATTAATATTTTCTGTAAGACAGTATGATGTAAAACAGCAGAGAATCAGACACATGTGTGTGCAATATATCTCACATACACATACATTTAACATCTTCTAAGCACACGTTTCAGACAAACGTGGCACAAATATGACTTACTGTCTTGAAACACGCACTATAGTGATAAATACCCTAACCTCCCATGGGATGGTGGTGGGGAGATGGGGATAACGTAGTGATGCAGAGAGAAAAGAGGAGGTGGAAGTGTATAGAGAGAGAGTGGATGAGGAGATTGACAGGGAGGGGGAGGAGGAAATTGACAGTCAGGGGCATGGATAGAGGGGCGAGGGAAGGAGGAGGTGGATAGCGATAGGTGAAGGGGTAGATAGAATGAGGAGGAGATGGACAGAGGGAGGGCAGTGGTGGTGGGGAGATGGGGATAACGTAGTGATGCAGAGAGAAAAAAGGAGGTGGAAGTGGATAGAGAGAGAGTGGATGAGGAGATTGACAGGGAGGGGGAGGAGGAAATTGACAGTCAGGGGCATGGATAGAGGGGCGAGGGAAGGAGGAGGTGGATAGCGATAGGTGAAGGGGTAGATAGAATGAGATGGACAGAGGGAGGGGAAGAAAGAGGAGGAGATGGACAGGGAGTGGGAGGGAAGGAGGAAATAGTGAGATTTGGGAATTGAGAGAGCGAGAGAGAGAGAGAGAGAGAGAGTAGGAAGAGGGGAGGAGTAGGTGGACAGAGAGGGAGGAGGAGAAGATTTAGAGAGAAAAGGAGAAGGAGGAAATGGATAGAGAGAAGGAGGGAGGTAGGAAATGGACAGGGGTTAGAGAGAAGGGGTAAGGAGGATGTTGATAGTGAGGAGGAGCAGGTGGACAGAAAGGAGGAGATGGATAGAGAAAGAAGATAACAGGAGATGCATGGATAGAAGACTGGAATGAACGTATATCTGGGCAATACTGGGTTTCTGAGCTGTCCATGGGTCCACAGCCAAAACGCATTTTCAGAATAAACGTAGTCTGCAGCACTGGCTTTTATTTCTTGGACTGAAATACATACTGTACACTGTCTGCTGTACATCCATTTGGTGTGTCTGAAGTATATACCAGGTGTAACATCGTTTCAATCCATACATATTATAATAATGGATGTATCTGTGTACAAGTACATGTGTTCTACATCTCCTCTCCATTGGATCAATTTCAAAACCAAAATTGGTACACATATTTAAAACCAAAATTGGTACACATATCATTTACTGTCTGAACGAAAGCACTATCGGGATAAGAAACATCTACTATTCAAGGGGCTGAAGGTGGGGACGAGAAAGTAGCGTAGCTCACGACGCGCAAATACCCTAGCTATAGTAATCCAATAATTGAGAGTGAGAGCACTTAGTAACTTGCAACAGACCTTACAAATAATTTCAGACCTTTAAAAAACATTTCCTCGCTGACAGAAAACACAAAACATTGAGGGGCAAAACGTTTATGGCGTATCACATTTTCGATGTTCTTACAGTAAACCGCTGCATCAGGCATGACATTTTATTTGGTTCCTTCTCTATCCCCAATATTCGCAGTATATTTGGCGTACAGTTTTCACAAATACTACTGAATGTACCTGCAAAATTATATAATTGTGTGACACATAGTTTAGGAGACATGACGTCATAAACATTGGGATTCGTGAAAACCTGTAGCATCTTTCATGATGTTTTAATTTATTGCTTCATTACTACTACTTCTATTCGTTAGACATTTCGCAGACATTATTCACACATACAACTGAATGTACATGCATGATTCTCTTTGTGGGACACACAGTTAAGGAGATATGACGTCATAATCATTGAGCTGTGTGAAAATGAAACTGGGCGAAATTCGCTGGAGATACAGGTGAAATAGTGTACATATCTGTGTTAAATATATGCGCCATGTGCGGACTAGGGTTAAGTTGCAGAAAAAACTGCTGCTAAGCTCCTTGGAACGATTTCGACCAAATGTGATATATTAAAAATACTGTAGGGGGGAAGAAGCAACAACCTCATATACAGGACTGGTGGCGATAATGTAGTGATGCACAGAGGCTGGGTGGTGGCAGAAGTAGGAGGAAGGAGAATATGGGTTAATACAAGACTGGAATAAGCCAGTAACTGGGCAGTGCTGTGTACTCAGCTAGTACAAATTTAAGTATTATATGTTTGCTGTGGTGGTCTATGAGCAGAGAGCACCGGAATGAATGGCCACTAAAACATGTATTATGGGGTATTAGACGATACTTCCATAGGGTGGCCTCATGGAAAATACGAATTAATGTAGTTTGCATCATCTCAACTCCAGCCATAAGAGCATTGGATTTCCTATGGATATAGAGAAAGATGGTCGTTTGGCTATGTTGGACATTTTGGTTTGGATTGACGGAAGAATGACCGGGAGAAAGAGCTCTATGCGTGACGAAGCTCTTTTTTGGACATATAATAGGTTGAGAGCAGCGCATACTGAAACGATGTCCACCTGCAATTTGTTAGTAATTCGTGAAAAAGTTGCTGGGTGAGATACTTTGGTAAAGAGTAATACTTCGTCAGATTTAAGTAAGCGGTCCGGAAAGCTTAGACGAAAAGCTCCTAGTTTTTATATAAAATCGGCCGAGTTGCTTGTAAGATGAGAGCATTTGGCCATCAACGGTATCAGTAAGGAAGCACGATGTTTACCTAACTGGCATGTAGGAGAAAGTAAACTTTTTGTGCAGATGTCGGGACCACAGCGTAATAGCAAATGCTCACATTACACATTTTATCGACAGAGCGGGAGCTCTTCGTATAAGCAGTTTATACCGTTTGCTTAGCTTTGATGTAGTATCATTCTTTAAAAAGGTCACTCTCACAGTTTCTTTAGCTCATATTGAAACGTCCCTTTTGGAAAATTATAAATGACTGTGCTGCTAAACCTCTTACGTTATTTTATTTTCAAACAGCTAAGCAAAACTGAACGTACTCTGACATTTCTCTCTTTACTTATTTCGATCATCACTAAACTGACACAATATTTTTTTTTAGCGCAACGCAATTTGACTTTCAATAATCCGTACAAAAGAATGGCCCTGACTAACAATAACCTATACCTTTCATGAATCACATACCTCACAAAAATCTTTATTACTCGAACTACTGCAACACAGCGAGCGCCAATACTGCCAGCTAAATAAAAGATTCTAACTACTGAAGGCACTAACTATTGATAGGCATAGTCAGCAAATGAAAGATTTTGATAGAGAACGAACAATGTGTTTACCTTAATAATGTTCAAAAATCATAATATATATATTAGTTAATGACATCCAGTCTTACGTATATCCTTTTTCTGACGAACACACGTCCAGATCGTAAACTCTCAAAACTCTGCCATCTCTCTCCCCACATCCAGCACTGCTGGCGGCTCACCTCCAACTGCGCAACGCTACGCGCTGTTCTCATCCAACTGCCCAACACTACAATATCGAATATTCCAACAATGCCAACCAGCCAAAGACTGCACACAGCACAGTCAGTAATTTTTCATACAAAGCGCTATGTGGCGTTACCAACATAAAAACCTAAACAGTCTACTTAAAATATTACTAATAAATTTCAGACAGATATCACTACCTTGTTTTGGAATGTCTGTCATCTACCATTCTTTTACGGTCAACCGAGAATCTTTTGCGTCGCCTGGCGGAGTTGCCATGGGTAGCTCCCTTTCTGCCTTGGTGGCCATCTGCTTTATGGAGGACTTTCAAGTGAGCGCTGGAATCAATAGCCCTCAAACGCTTCCTAGGGGATGTGTAGAAGATACTCTCATAATAAGGCCTCATGGAGGATACAAGTAGATGGAATTCTTACATCGTCACAACTACATTCATAAAAGGATTCGATTCAAAAAGGATCTTTCAGTCGGCATCAGAGCGTTGCGAATATGATCAACTAATTACAGTGATAGACCCTACAAGAGACGATAGGGCCTAACGTTACAGCGAGGCTATTGTTGAAATTGTGAGAGAGACAGTTCGAGAAATAGTCGGACACCGTATTTCTTCGTCCCAGACACGTATCGCGGAATGATCACAACGAGAAAAACGGGGCAGAAATTGGAGCTTATAAAGTACATTGTCGGACAACTGTTCTTCCCAAGCATTATTAGCGAATGGAATAGGAAAAGATAACGGTACCAAGAGTACCATCTGCCCCACTTTTGGGGTACAGGGAGGCATAGGGAGTTTAACACGCAAGACTCAAGTTTCACACGGAATTTGCAGTCTCCCCTCCACAACGGCCACAGGCCGGTCACGTGATTCCACCTCCACACGGACAGCAGTCGGGGCGTGACTGCCAGCGCTCCTGGTTTTATAATGCTTGAAGTATGCGGAATAAAATCTCACAAGAACACCAGCAGACAGCAACTTTAATAACGAAACGAAACGAACAATGAACTGTTTGCATCTGCTAAATGTTTATGTACAAAGAAGTAGCCAACTTGTTACAGCACATTTAAGTGGAAATTAAGCCTTTTTAATTGCCGTACACGAAATTAAAGCCGACTCCTTCGGACATTTTGTCACAGACATTTTATTTTGAGCAATAGAAACACCACAGCAGCAACTCATGTTCGCAACACACGAAAGTTAATAAGAAAAATATTTATTTTGAGAAACAAAACGGAAAAAGAGTGCAAACTTTTGTTAAGTCACTTAATCTTCTAGGCTATTTTGGGTTGTACGGTTTTAAACAACTCGAACTAAAAACCTGAAAAGAATCTGTGCAATCTGCCTGTAGTGCACTTTGCTGGTTTTGCTTACAGACACAAAGCAGGCGAGAGTGTGTTTGTTTTCTGGCTGAAAAGGCCACACCGTACACTCAAGTAAAACCGGGAGCGCTGGCAGTCACGCCCCGCCTCCTGTCCGTGTGGTGGTGGAATCACGTGACCGTCCTTTGGCCGTTGTGGAGGGGAGACTGCAAATTCCGTGTGAAACTTGCAGTTTAACCCGCGGTCCCAGGAAGAAGCAATACGAATATTAACTTGTGCACTGCCTTCAGTTACGGACAGCCAGAATAAACAGCCGCCATGGAAAAAGAAAGAAGGTACACCACGCAGCGGATGCCGACACTCCACTCTAGTGCCACCTCATTAAGCATTAATTAAACACAGGAAGACAATGTTATTTCAAGAGGAATATCTGAGTGTCAGGGGAAAGAGGCCCCCGTAAACAAACGGAAGCGTTCCGCTCGGCGGAGGGGCTGTGCTCTATCACAAACACCACGAGCGCAGCGTGTGTAATACCACGCGCATGCGTTCATCGCGTCACAGCTCTTACTTCGATGCCGTGACTTCCTCCTAAGCGTTTTTCTACAGCGCCGACGCCGTCAAAAGATTTGTGGCTAAGAGGCGCGTCTATAAACCTTAAGCGCTGGGGGTATATATTGCGCTCCCCCCCCCCCCCCCCCCCACTATGTTACATCCCACCAACGAAGGCACTTCACATATGCATCTTCACACAAAGTTTTTAAAAAAAGGAGGGAAAAGGAAAAACTGTTTGTACACGGCAGAGGAAGAATTTGTTGAGAGGAAGCGCAGCTCCGCGGCGTTTTATTTACCTTTTGTTCTGTCCGTCGCCGGGCGCTTTCAACACGTTCGGTTTCCTCGTCGGCCCGGGAAGCGAGGCCCTCGCTGGCGCAGTAAATTGTGGAGATTTACTCGCGCCGTAAAGGGGAGCTGCGGTGGTCGGCTCGCCTCAGCCCTCAGCCGTAACGGCGTGGCCAGCCGCAGACCTGGACAACGCACGGCGGTCCCAGTTGGGCGGGTGGGGGGGGGGGGGGGGGAGGGGGGGAGGGGGGCGAGTCGCTAGTACCCACCTGTGAGGCCTAGAGCAGGGACAAAGCGCTGCCACTGGCAGGCGCTAGCGCTACGGCGTTGTGTAACTGTACGCAGAAATTACACCCGTATGAACGACGCAGTACTTCCATCGCACTTCCTCTGTATGAGGGCTCGAGAGGGCACCAGCTTTCAGTAAGCATCTCGAAAAAATTTCTTGGGAAACAATGACACGAAATTATCTTATTCAAAAAATCTTCGGTAGGGAATAGTGTTGTATCTACAGGAAAGTATTTCTGCGATCATACCATGCTTTTTGGTCGTCATTCAGCCTAGTGGCTGCTTTTAGAATCAGAGGAAGGTTCAAATGCCTCTGAGCACTATGGGACTTAACATCTGATGTCATCAGTCCCCTATAACTTAGAACTAACTAACCTAAGGACATCACACACATCCATGCCCGAGGAAGGATTCGAACCTGCGACCGTAGCGGTCGCGTGGTTCCAGACTGAAGCGCCTATAACCGCTCGGCCACTCCGGCCGGCTAATCAGGCGAAGGAATGCGCACTAGAGAGCTCCGTAAACAGTCTCCTCCATTTTAGTATTCGTTAAAAAGCAGTCTTGGTTGCTATTTTAGTTTTTATTTTTCAACTGGGCGTTTCACCTTATTTAGGCATCTTCAGGTTATCTACATAGAAAACAGAGAACAAATGCGTCTATTTAAGAATCGCGATCGCGTTGTGGAGACTTGGATAACCTAAAAGCATGTATACACAGATCAAATACCTTAATTTGGTATTTCTTAGAAGGATCCTTTAGACCAGTGGTTCCCAACAGGTGGTCCGCGGACTCCCAGCGGTCCGCGCGCTATGCCAGAGAGGTCCACAAGATGCTATTAGAATAAAAAATATATTAAATATATTTCGTATGATAACAGATTTTTTTGTTTTGGCCGATTCCTGCATGAGCAGAGCTTTAGCGAACCCTAACTTCTGCGTCTAGCGTCTTCCTAGAGCCAAACCAAAAATGGACAATGTATAAAAAGACTGTTAATTTGGCTTTTTTAGGTACTTGATACTGTGATATCACAAGGTACCAATCATGCTCGATGAGGGGGTCCTCTAGAAAATTTTGTTGGAAACCCCTGCTTTAGGCAGTGTAGCCAAAGGGCATCGTCGAATCACGCCAACATCGCCTTCGTTAAATTCAGTAAAAACTTTTCTAGATGGACGCGAGTGGCTCCAAGGCCTGCATAATGCGTTCCCGTTCACAGGAGCGAGTAACAGAATAATCACCTGAGTCCCATCTTATTCTGTTACTCGCTCCTGTGAACGGGAACGCATTATGCAGGTCTTGGAACCACACGCGTCCACCTAGAAAAGTTATTACTGAGTTTAATGAAGGTGATGTTGGCCTGATTTATCGACGATGACCTTTGGCTACATTGTCTAAGGGATCCTTCTAATAAATACCAAATTAAGGTATTTGCTCTTCCACCATTTGATCTGTGTACACATACTTTTAGGTTATCCAAGTCTCCACAACGCGATCGCGATTCTCAAATAGATGTATTTCTTCTCTTTTTTTCCATGTAGATCATCTGAAGATGCCTAAATAAGGCGGAACGAGTAGCTGAAAAATAAGAAACTAAAATTGTAATCAAAACTGTTTTTAACCAATACTGTTAATCACTGGTTTGCTGTATGCCACATATGGATTGGAAGAACTCCATTTTCTACAGGTTTTTGTTGTTGTTGGACATTGAGGTTCTGTTTTTCGCGTCATTTGCCAATATTTTTCGTTCCACACATTTGTCTAATCTACGAGGGTAGCCCAGAAAATAACGCACCACATTTTTTTGTCAGCCGAGAAAAGTGCAACGAAAACGAAACATTACGTGTGTATTATTTAAAGTCTCCTAAATGCCCGCCAAGTTTCCCTCACTTACAACATACAGGGTGGTCCATTGATGCTAACCGGGCCAAATATCTCACCAAATAAGCGTAAAACGAAAAAACTACAAAGAACGAAACTTGTCTAGCTTGAAGCGGGAAACCAGATTGCGCTATGGTTGGCCCGCTAAATACCTCTGTCACAGGTCAAACGGATATCAACTGCGTTTTTTAAAATAGGAACCCCCATTTTTATTACATATTCGTGAAATACGTAAAGAAATATAAATGTTTTAGTTGGACCACTTTTATCACTTTGTGAAAGGTGGCGCTGTACTAGTCGCAAAAATATGGCTCAAAATTTTAGACGAACAGTTGGTAACAAGTAGATGTTTCAAATTAAAATACAGAACGTAGGTACGATTGAACTATTACTTCGTTTGTTTCAATGTGCTACATGTACCTTTGTGGTGTCACCGCCAAACACAACACTTGCTAGGTGGTAGCCTTTAAATCGGCCGCGGTCCGTTAGTATACGTCGGACCCGCGTGTCGCCACTGTCAGTGATTGCAGACCGAGCGACGCCACACGGCAGGTCTAGAGAGACTTCCTAGCACTCGCCCAGTTGTACAGCCGACTTTGCTAGCGATGGTTCACTGACAAATTACGCTCTCATTTGCCGAGACGATAGTTAGCATAGCCTTCAGCTACGTCATTTGCTACGACCTAGGAAGTGATGCATGTACTGTCAGACCGATGTACACCAATTATGGATTAAAGTTAAGTATTCAAGAAGCTACGTACTTTTTTAACTAGACTCAACTCCTTTAACTGTTCCAGACCTCACGCCAGCCTGTGTGAGCTTTAACGCGTGCCCTTCGATCCTCCCGTACTTGTGGATTGGCTGTCTTGCCAGTCCACAAAAGTTGGCGACGAGGATTTTGCGTTCGTCTTGATATCGCCCTTATTTACTTGTGTAATGGCTTCGCCACAATCTCCAGATGTACTGTCCGAATTTTATCGCTTGCAGAATAAGCAGACGAAGGCCTTATTGGATGCCCTTGGACAGCTCGTCCAGGGTCAACATGCAATGCAAAACGATGCGGCAGCCGCCGCTCCATCGCTACCGCAGCCACAACACGCTGTTGCACCACCTTTTCGTCCGTTTGATGCTGCACTGGAAAGCTGGACGGAGTGGGCACGCCAATTTGGATTCCATCTCGCCGCCTACAGAATTCAAGGTAATGAGCGGCAGCCTTTTTTGTTAGCATCCGTAGGCATCCAGACGTACCATGTGATAGTGAAATTATTTCCCCGACGCGACGTAGCAACTCTGTCCTACGACGAAATTTTGTCTGCATTAGATGCATATTTCAAAGAATCAGTCAATGTAGTTGCAAAAAGGTATACCTTCTTTCGTACAAAATGTATGGCCGGTCAGACTAATAGGGAGTGGGTTGCAACTTTGCAAGGCCTTACTAGGGATTGTGCTTTTGAGTGTCAATGTGGACTCCCTTATTGCGATACTATGGTACGTGATGCAATTGGGCAGAACGTTTCTGATGTTTGTATACGGGAACAGATTTCAAAACTAGTCAATCCCTCCCTTCAACAAGTGATGGACATATTGGATCGGCAGGACACACTTGACTTTGCTAAGGAATCATTTGAAAGTTCGCCATCCGTGTGTCACATTAACCGGTCCGCCGTCAAGGTGCACGGAACGGTAAACAGCCCTCGCGCCCGTCCGCGCAGCTGCCGCAAAGCTCTCCGCCACGTATGCCGCGCAAGCAAGCAAATGCAGTGAAATCATGCCCGCGGTGTGCTACTAGACATTCGCATGAGACTTGTCAGTCAAGCCAGGCTATTTGCTTTTTCTGTAATAAAAAAGGACATGTTCAAAGTGTTTGCCAGAAAAAGCTAAGAACAGACACTCACAACCATTCCAGGCCCTTTGCCTCGCGCGGGAATTGGAATCGAACACAGAATACTCAGGCTCGTGAACCTTCGCCCATGGAAATTCATGTAGTTCACTCCTCTCCGCCCAGTGCCACTCTCTCTAACAGTGACTGTGTTCGTCCCACAAATAGTGTGCGTCGACATCGTCGGAAATCCCGTCAAGTCGCAAGTGATTCTGTACCAGTGTCAGTTCACGTTGCATGGGAAAGTCGCTCTTGTCGTCAGCAGGACAATAAACTTTTTGTGGACTTGGTCATTAACGGCCAAGTGATACCGTTCTAGCTCGATACCGGAGCTGCAGTTTCACTGATCAATCAAGACACGTGCAAACAGCCGGGCACACCTCCGTTGTGTGCCACAAATGTTAAGCTAACTACATATTCGGGTCACGGGCTCCCTGTGTTAGGACAGTGCAGCCTTCTTGCAACATGCAAGGGACAAACAAAACTTGTGTCACTGTACGTCCTTCATTCTTCTGCTGCAGTGAACTTGTTTGGTTTAGATTTATTTCAGTTTTTTAACTTGTCTATAGTAAATCAGGTCCTATCAGTGAACCAGACTGTGCCTTCAGACAGTGTTTCTCGTCTCTGTGACGAATTTGCAGACATTTTTGCACCTGGCCTTGGTTGCGCTAAGAACTGTATAGCACATTTGGAACTGAAAGTAAACGCGCAACCGAAATTTTTCGGAGCGCGCAATGTTCCCCACGCATTGCGTGATGAGGTCGCAAGAACATTACACGATTTGCAATCAAAAGGTGTAATTGAACGTGTGCAGGCTTCTCTCTGGGCATCACCCTTAGTAATTTTGCCAAAACCTTCCGGAAAATTGAGACTTTGTGTGGACTTCAAGGCAACAGTGAATCCACAACTAGTGATTGCAACTTTTCCTTTACCCCGCCCGGAATATCTTTTTGATAAACTGTGCCCGGGTAAACATTTTTCGAAGTTGGACCTAGCAGATGCGTACTTGCAAATAGCGGTGGGCGAAGAATCCCAGCGCATTTTGGTGGTTAACACGCATCTTGGTTTGTATCGATTCAAAAGACTGCCATTCGGGTGTGCATTCGCCCCTGCATTGTTTCGGCAATATCTGCAAACTGTTTGTGCGTCGGTCCCTAATGCGGCAAACTATCTGGACAATATTGTGATCTCCGGAAAGACGGAAGAAGAACATTTAGCCAATCTCAGAACATTAATTCAGGTCTTGCGACAAAATGGTCTTAGCTTGCGGAAGGACAAATGTGTGTTTTTTGCTCGGGACTTACCCTACCTGGGCCATGTACTCAATGCCCAAGGCATACATCCCAGTCCAGAGCACCTCCGTGCCATACAAGACTTGCCTTCGCCACAGAATTTGAAGCAGCTACAGAGTGTGCTGGGAAAAATAAATTACTACCATAAATATGTGCGCCACGCCTCTTCCATTTCAGCTCCGCTTCATCGCTTACGCCGTAAAGGTGTTCCGTTCGTCTGGACGACGGAATGCGAACGCACCTTTCACCAGTTGAAATCGACGTTGCTTTCCAATACTTGCCTTACGCCATTCGATCCACGGAAGCCCTTTTTGTTGATGGTGGATGCATCGGATTTCGGGATCGGTGCTGTGCTTGCGCACAAAGATAGATCGCATGATCGCCCTATTGCCTTTGCGTCCAAATTGCTCTCGTCTGCGCAAAAAAATTATTCACAGATCGAGAAAGAAGCATTGGCTTTCGTATTTGGTGTTACTAAGTTTCATGATTTCTTGTATGGTCGTCACTTTACCATCATCACAGACCACAAACCTTTGACATCGCTTTTTCATCCGACCAAGCCTGTGCCTCCACGTACAGCGCAGAAATTCATTCGCTGGTCTATTTTCCTCTCGCAGTACCGCTACGATATCTTGTATCGGTCCACTGCTAAGCACGGAAACGCCGATGTGTTGTCCCGTTTGCCTGTTGCTGAGGATAGAGCATTCGATTCCTCCGAACTTGCTTGCATGTTCATTGATTCAGAAACCGATGACGTGGTCGAATCGTTTCCGATTGATTTTCGTCGTGTAGCTACAGCCACAGCTGCTGACCCTGTCCTTGCTACCGTTCTGCGTTTTATTGCTGCAGAATGGCCCTTGTCAAAGTCGCGGATCGAGGATCCGTTGGTTCTCCGATTTTTTGCTCACAAGGAGAGACTTTTTGTACGACGTGGTGTTTTGCTGTTGCGTTCTGATAATGATCAGTCCAGGGTCGTGGTCCCACGTTCGTTACAGTCCTCTGTCTTACGACTTCTCCACCAAGGACATTGGGGTATAGTGCGAACGAAACAACTTGCTCGTCAGCACTGTACTTGGTTCGGAATCGATGCTGCGATTACGAATATGTGCTCCTCTTGCATGGCGTGTGCCGAACAACAATCCGCACCACCGCGGAAATTCTTTGCGTGGCCGAAAGCCACTACCCCTTGGCAACGCTTACACATCGATTTTGCTGGTCCATTCTGGAATGCTCGATGGTTGGTTGTGGTAGATTCATTCAGTAAATTTCCTTTTGTTGTCTGGATGTCTTCCATGACGTTATCTGCCACCATCCAAGCGTTATCTGCTATCTTTTGCATTGAAGGTCTTCCACAGACTATTGTTTCCGACAATGGCCCACAATTCATGTCTGAAGAATTTCAGTCATTCTGCAAGGCCAATGGCGTTCAACATCTGACGTCCGCGCCGTTTTCTCCACAGTCAAACGGTGCCGCTGAACGATTGGTCAGGACTTTCAAGTCCCAGATGTTGAAGTTGAAAGAGTCGCATTCTCGGGAGGACGCGTTATTGCTCTTTTTGTCATCGTATCGCTCTCAGCCTCGAGATGGTCGCTCGCCGGCTGAGTTGCTCCACGGTCGTCCTCATCGAACCTTGATGTATTTGCTACATCCGCCGCATCAGGTTCCTGTGCAGTGGCAGACACCTGCTTTTGCCCCAGGCGACGTTGTATACTATCGCAACTATCAAGGTTCACGGCGTTGGCCCGCAGGGCGCATTCTTCGCTGCCTCGGCCGCGCTTTGTATCTGGTTTTGGGGGCCTCTGGTGAGCTGCGTCGGCATCTCAATCAGCTGCGCCTCTGTCGTCGCACGGGATCTGCCCCTCCCCGTCTGCTTTCAGCGACGGTGCCGTCCGGTCAGCGCCCTGGGGACCCATCTACTGGTTCGCCTCAGCCCCGGGTGTTACCGACGCTGCCTTCCATTTTGCCCCACGGCGACGCGCCGCCGCCTGTTCTCCCGCCGGCGACGCCCTGAGTGGCCGCGTCGCTGAATCCGCCGGGCGCCTCCCTGGGTCACGCGCCGCCGAACGCTTCCCGTGACCAGCTGTCCTCCGACATGGAACTCTTGCCCGCTCCGGACCACATGGCGTCTTCGCCCGTCGGGTGCCCCGACCCGATGGAGGTCGACCCTTCGGCCACTCCTGTCTCTCTACGGGCGCGTACACCACATGTTGGCGTGCACCCTGGACTAGGTTTTCAGGCGTTTCCTAGCTGCCCTCGGACCGAATGGCCGGGTGCGGGTGGCACAGCCTCGCCTGTTGTTAGGCTCCCCACCTCGTCGCATACGTCAACATGGGGTCCTCCCCACGGCGGGCGGGAGCCTTATAACACAACCGTACGCCGATTTGCGGGGGAGGAATGTGGTGTCACCGCCAGACACCACACTTGCTAGGTGGTAGCCTTTAAATCGGCCGCGGTCCGTTAGTATACGTCGGACCAGCGTGTCGCCACTGTCAGTGATTGCAGACCGAGCGACGCCACACGGCACGTCTAGAGAGACTTTCTAGCACTCGCCCAGTTGTACAGCCGACTTTGCTAGCGATGGTTCACTGACAAATTACGCTCTCATTTGCCGAGACGATAGTTAGCATAGCCTTCAGCTACGTCATTTGCTACGACCTAGCAAGGCGCCATTATCAATTGCTATTTATCTTGTGATGCATGTACCGTCAGACCGATGTTCACCAATTATGGATTAAAGCTAAGTATTCCAGAAGCTACGTACTTTTTTAACTAGACTCAACTCCTTTAACTGTTCCAGACCTCACGCCAGCCTGCGTGAGCTTAAACGCGTGCCCTTCGGCCTCCCGTCCTTGTGGATTGGCGGTCTTGCCAGTCCACAAAAACCTTTGTGAACTTATCATTTCTGAGAACGCATGCTGTTACAGCGCGATTAGCTACCTGTAAATACCACATTAATGCAATAAATGCTCAAAATGATGTCCGTCAGCCTCAATGCATTTGGCAATACGTGTAACGACATTCCTCTCAACAGCGAGAAGTTCGCCTTCCATAATGTTCGCCCATACATTGACAATGCGCTGACGCATGTTGTCAGGCGTTGTCGGTGGATCACAATAGCAAATATCCTTCAACTTTCCCCACAGAAAGAAATCAGGTGACGTCAGATCCGGTGAACGTGCGGGCCATGGTATGGTGCTTCGACGACCAATCCACCTGTCATGAAATTTGCTATTCAATACCGCTGCAACCACACGCGAGTTATGTGCCGGACATCCATCATGTTGGAAGTACATCGCCATTCTGTAATGCTGTGAAACATCTTGTAGTAACATCGGTAGAACATTGCGTAGGAAATCAGCATACATTGCACCATTTAGATTGCCATCGATAAAATGGGGTACAATTATCCAATACCGCACCATACATGAAGCCGCCAAGGTCGCTGATGTTCCACTTGTCGCAGCCATCGTGGATTTTCCGTTGCCCAATAGTGCATATTATGCCGGTTTACGTTACCGCTGTTGGTGAATGGCACTTCGTCGCTATATAGAACGCGTGCAAAAAATATGTCATCGTCCCGTAATTTCTTTTGCGCAAAGTGGCAGAAATGTACAAGACGTTCAAAGTTGTCGCCATGCAATTCCTGGTGCATAGAAATATGGTACGGGTGCAATCGATGCTGATGTAGCATTCTCAACACCGACGTTTTTGAGATTCCCGATTCTCGCACAATTTGGCTACTACTGATGTGCAGATTATCCGCGACAGCAGCTAAAACACCTACTTGGGCATCACCATTTGTTGCAGGTCGTGGTTTACGGTTCACATGTGGCTGAGCACTTTCTGTTTTCTTAAATAACGTAACTATCCGGCGAACGGTCCAGACACTTGGATTATGTCGTCCAGGATACCGAGCCGTGTGCATAGCACACGCCCGTTGGGCATTTTGATCACAATAGCCATACATCAACACGATATCGACCTTTTCCGCAGTTGGTAAACGGTCCATTTTAACACGGGTAATGTATCACGAAGCAAACACAGTCCGCACTGGCGGAATGTTACGTGATACCATGTACTTATACGTTTGTGACTATTACAGCGCCATCTATCACAAAGCGAAAAAAGTGGTCCAACTGAAACATTCATATTTCTTTACGTACTACACGAATACATAATAAAAAATTGCGGCTCCTATTTAAAAAAAAACGCAGTTGATATCCGTTTGACCCATGGCTGCGCCATCTAGCGCGCCAACCATAGCGCCATCTGGTTTCCCCCTTCAAGCTAGACAAGCTTCGTTCTTTGTAGTTTTTTTCGTTTGACGATTATTTCGTGAGATATTTGGCCCGGTCACTATCAATGGACCATCATATATAGTGTAGCTGCAGGACAGTTTCAAATTGCCTTCTGTAGGTGATGTAAGTTACAAGCAACGTGCCGTCATTGAATTTATCACTGCAGAGAAAGAAACTGTGGGAAATATTCACAAACGCTTGTGCAAAGTCTGTGGAGCATCTGCTGTAGATAGAAGTACAGTTAGTCACTGGGCATGGATGGTGAGGTCATCAGAAGGCGGTTCGGCGGAGCTCCACGATTTGCAGCGATCGGGGAGACAACCTACGGCTGTCACACCTGACATGTTGCAGCGAGCTGATGTTGCCATTCGCTAAGACAGACGCATTACGACTTGGCTGTTGGCGCTACATCTGTCAATCAGCAAAGGAAGTCTGAATGCAACTATTCGCACTCTTGGATAGCCAAAAGTATGTGCAAGATGGGTCCCGTGCTTTCTAACGGCGGATAACAAATCGCACAGAAAAAACATTTGTCTTGATTTGTTGCAACAGTTTGAAGGTGAAGGGGAGGCCTTCTTGTCCCGGATTGTGATAGATGATGAACCTGGTTCACCATTTTCAGCCGAAAAGAGTTGCGATACGGCGTGTGAATTTCAGCTATTGAAGTGAATAAACAACAAAAATGGTTCAAACTGCTCTGAGCACTATGGGACTCAACTGCTGTGGTCATCAGTCCCCTAGAACTTAGAACTACTTAAACCTAACTAACCTAAGGACATCACACACATCCATGCCCGAGGCAGGATTCGAACCTGCGACCGTAGCAGTCGTACGGTTCCGGACTGCGCGCCTAGAACCGCGAGACCACCGCGGCCGGCCATAAACAACAGCCAGCATTTGTGCATTAACGAGGTGCCTGTTCTGGAGGCCCATACACAACAAAATTTGTTGATCTGCCGTTGAGCAGACACTGTTGGTAGTTTCTTGGTTTATCTGGGCGATCAGTAGCTCAAGTGTTTTTATTCGCCCGTACACATCTTTGCAGCCATGGTTCGTCATTGCCATACACGGTAAACTTTAACCACGGCGGCACGCGAATAGTTTACAAGCTTAGCCGTTCCCTGAATGCTTCTACCCTCGCCTGCACTGTTTCCAGCGTCGTCCCCCACCCCCCGACACCCTTCGCTGCTAGTCCTGCCGTCTGCCATCTGCGAGTAGTTATTGCACGTTGACGTCGAACATTGATGTGACTCGAGCGTATACATATTATTAATTCTTCAAGTAGAAAATTTTATCGTGAATTAAGTGCTGTATATTTTTAGAATTACTTATATAAAATGTGCACAGTTACGCAATACTTCCTCGGTCGCGCTCAATATTTTACGTTGAGACAGCAGAAGATCTTATACCATGGAAATTGTGATACATGCAAAAGAACTGAGTTTCTTTTATGTTTTAACAATTTTAACTGTCTTGAGAAAACATTGTAATTGCCAGCGAAAGTTAAGGATTATTGCAGATCCTTGTTGAATGGAATGAAGAGTATAAAGGGTGCAGATTATGGATTGTTGGTAGACCGAAGAAAGACGAACAGAATGAAGAAAAGCAGAAATGCTGCTGACAACGAAGTAGATTAAGGTGTTCTGCCACCTTGGAAGCAAACTAACACCAGCGGAACCTTAGAAGCAAACTAACGCCAGCGGATGAAACAAGAACGGCATAAAAATCATTTCTGGACAAAAGAATACTACTTACATCAAATATAGGCAACTGGAGGAAAAACCGTCTGACATTGTACGTTTGGGGCACACCACTGTGTGGTTATGAACCATGGACCTTGGAAAAACTGGAACGCAAGAGAATCGAAACACTTGTGATATGGTGCGACAGATGAATGTTGGAAATTATGTGGATTGATAAGATTAGGAATGTGTTGGGTCTCTGTAGAATCGGCGAAGAATGGAACATCCGAAAACCGTGGCAGGCCGGGGTGGCCGAGCGGTTCTAGGCGCTACAGTCTGAAACCGCGTGACAGCTACGGTCGCCGGTCCGGATCCTGCCTAAGGCTTGGATGTGTGTGATGTCCTTAGATTAGTTAGGTTTCAGTAGTTCTAAGTTCTAGGGGACTGATGACCTCAGCAGTTCAAATGGTTCAAATGGCTCTGAGCACTATGGGACTTAACGTCTGTGGTCATCAGTCCCCTATAACTCAGAACTACTTAAACCTTACTTACCTAAGGACATCAGACACATCCATGCCCGAGGCAGGATTCGAACCTGCGACCGTAGCAGTCGCGCGGTTCCGGACTGCGCGCCTAGAACCGCTAGACCACCGCGGCCGGCACCTCAGCAGTTAACTCCCACAGTGCTCAGAGCCATTTGAACTTTTTTTTTTTTTTTTTTTTTGAGAAGGAACAAATTAATAGGACACAAATTAAGACATCGGGGAAAAACTTGCGCGGTATCTGAGAGAGCCGTAGAGGTTCGCATTGAGGGCACTTTCAATATTTCAGATGTGTTACGACTCGTGGCTCAACCCTTCATTCAATCGCTGCGAAACCCTACATTTCAGTAGGATAAAGCACGATCGCATGTTGTAGGTCCTGTAAGGGCCTTTCTGGCTACAGAAAATGTTCGACTGCTGCCTTGGCCTGCACATTCTCCAGATTTCTCACCAATTGAATACGTCTGGTCACTGGTGGCCGAGTAACTGGCTTGTCACAATACGCCAGTCACTACTCTTGATGACCTGTGGTATCGTATTGAAGCTGCATGGGCAGCTGTACCTGTACACGCCATCCAAGCTCTGTTTGACTCAATGCCCAGGCGTGTCAAGGCCGTTATTACGGCCAGATGTGTTTGTTCTGGGTACTGATTTCTCAGAATCTATGCACCCAAATCGTGTGGAAATGTAATCACGTTTCAGTTCTAGTATATTTGTCCAATGAATACCCGGTTATCATCTACGTTTCTTCTTGGTGTAGTAATTTTAATGGCGACTAGTGTACACTAATATAGATACTGAAAGAGCATGGTTCATTTTCACAACATCACAGTACGTAATATGTCATATGCGAGATAGATGTTTAATGCAGGTCGCCCTCATGATGTTGGAGTTCTAAGGGGCAGCAGTGTGCAGACCCTGAGGAAGGGCTCCCTCGGCTCCAGGCGCCGCCCTTGTCAGCAGTGCGCCCTCGAGATGTCGAACTGCAGCCGGATCAGTGCACTGGCTTGATTCCGCCTGCTTCTCGCCTCGTTAAGGTGCGGACGGCCGCGGCTGGCAGCAGGCAGCTGGCGTGCCCCCACAGCTAGGTGCGGCCTTTGTGCGCGCCGCGGGTCGGCGCCGCCGTTCCACGCATTCCTCCTGGGAGCGAGCGGTCCGGCGGGCGGCTTCATTAATTTAATCCGATAATGATTCTCTTAATGGAATGCGCGCCGGCTGCCTGCCCGCGCCGTTTTGCAGCCCTTTGTTTTATTGCAACGGCGGGGGAGCCGGGTCCGGCGCAGGAGAGCGGCGGAGAATGGAGGAGCAGAAAGAGAAATTTGCGCAGCCAAATTTTGTTTGCTCTTTGCGGATTACGCCAGAAGTAATTTCCCCGAATCTGTTCGTAATAAACAGCCCTTTCATTTCCCTCCCCTTTTCCCCCAGAGGGAAGGGAGGTAGGAGGGGGGGGGGGGTGTTGGCGCAGTTATGACGGACATTCACTTGCTGGCGCCAGAAGAATTTTCGCCGGTCGTGAAGCCACTTAGATTGGAGGGCGTGACTGGGAGAAAGAACATCGCATAGCTTTACGCACTGTCGTAAGGAAACCTCGCAACGTTTACTTTCTATGGGCCCGCAGGTTAACGTACTTTTGGGTGCCACATAGCAGAAACCATTCGTGTACACTACTGGCCATTAAAACTGCTACACCAAGAAGAAATGGAGATGATAAACGGGTATTCATTGCACAAATATATTATACTAGAACTGGCATGTGATTACATTTTCACGCAATTTGGGTGCATAGATACTGAGAAATCAGTACCCAGAGCAACCACCTCTGACCGTAACAACGGCCCTGATACGCCTGGGCATTGAGTCAAAACAGAGCTTGGATGGCGTGTACAGGTACAGCTGCCCATGCTGCCTCAACACGATACCACAATTCGTCAACAGTGGTCTGCGTATTGTGAAGAGCCAGTTGCTCGGCCACGTTTGACCAGACGTTTTCAATTGGTGAGAGATCTGGAGAATGTGCTAGCGAGGGCAGCAGTCGAACATTTTCTGTATCCAGAAAGGGCCGTACAGGACCTGCAACATGCGGTCGTGCATTATCCTGCCGAAATGTAGGGTTTCGCAGGGATCGAATGAAAGGTAGTGCCACGGGATCCATTCGTGCACCCAGATTCGTCGTTGAGCACACCATCGCCGGCGCTCCTGTCTGTGATGCAGCGTCAAGGGTAACCGCAGCCATGGTCTCCTAGTTGATAGTCCATGCTGCTGCAAACGTCGTCGTACTGCTCGTGCAAATGGTTGTTGTCTTGCAAATGTCCCCATCTGTTGACTCAGGGATCGAGACGTGGCTGCACGATCCGTTACAGCTATGCGGATAAGATGCCTGTCATCTTGACTGCTAGTGATACGAGGCCGTTGGGATCCAGCACGGCGTTCCGTTTTACCCTCCTGAACCCACCAATCCCATATTCTGCTAACAGTCATTGGATCTCGACCAACGCGAGCAGCAATGCCGCGATACGATAAACCGCAATCGCGATAGGCTACAATCCGACTTTTATTAAAGTCGGAAACGTGACGGTACGGATTTCGCCTCCTAACACGAGGCATCACACCAACGTTTCACCAGGCAACGCCGGTCAACTGCTGTTTGTGTATGAGAAATCGATTGCAAACTTTCCTCATGTCAGCACGTTGTAGGTTTTCGCCACCGGCGCCAACATTGTGTGAATGCTCTGGGAAGCTAATCATTTGCATATCACAGCATCTTCTTCCTGTCGGTTAAATTTCGCGTCTGTAGCACGTCATCTTCGTGGTGTAGCAATTTTAATGGGTGGCACATCGCAGAAACCGCTCATGTGGTAGGGTTTCATTCATCTCATACCTTCTTTCGCAGCTAAGTAGCTCATATATTCCAAAATTAAAGGATTTCTTGTTGGAAATACCATTGTCTGTGCACTTTAAACACAGCGCCAACAGAACTTCGTACTCTTGGTCCCGCTATGGTATTTGTTTCTTCTGCAGTTTGTCACACCTTCCTTTTCGGTCGCAGATGGAAAGCCGAATATAGGTGTAGTCGCTATAAACCAGTTACGAAACTTCAACGACGGAAACAGATCTATAATGTCTGAACCAGTCTTGAATACTGGGTACAGTTATCCTAAGAAAATTCCTGTAACGGTCACGCATTCAGTGTACAAGCCCGGCAAGAACCTTCTAAATTCTTTCGGTTTCCCCCTTTTTTCCGACCTGCTGAGAAACCCATGCAACTTGAATAGTAGTCGAAAGTTTCCCTCTGCGGATTATGCCAGAAGCAATTTTCCTGAATTTGTTCGTAATGGATAGTCCTTTCATTTCCCTCCCCGTGACCGCCAGTGGAAGGTTGGTTCAAATGACTCTGAGCACTATGGGACTCAACTTATGAGGTCATTAGTCCCCTAGAACTTAGAACTACTTAAACCTAACTAACCTAAGGACATCACACACATCCATACCTGAGGCAGGATTCGAACCTGCGACCGTAGCGGTCTCGCGGTTCCAGACTGCAGCGCCAGAACCGCACGGCCACTTCGGCCGGCCCATTGGAAGGGACGGGGGGGGGGGGGAGGAGTTTGCAGTTAAAGTTATCCTAAGGATATTCCCGTAAGGGTCTCGCATTCAGTGAGTAACCCCGAGAACAACCCTCTAAATTCCTTCGGTTTCCTCCTCCTTTACTCCGACCTACTGAGAATCCCAGGCAAACTGAAAAGTATTCAAAAGTTTCAGAAATATGCAATCCGGTCTTATTACGATTTTAACGTACAAGGAAGAGTACAATGTTTATTTAAATGCACAGAAATGTATAATTCTGCGCTTCACGAAAAGAGAAATATTTGCATCCAATGAACACAGTGTCAGTGATTCATAATTAAAATCTTTCGGCTCGTACAAATATCTGGATGTAACAATTTGTATGAATGGGAATTGATATGATCACATCGGCCCAGTAGTAGGTAAGACAAGCGGAGAACTACCGTTTGTTGGCAGGATACTGGGAAAATGCACTCGGTCTTCGAAGGGGAGACATACCCATCTTCCAATAGAGCGTAAGTATGTGGGAGACTTATACCAAATAGGACTAATAGGAGATACTGAAAGTGTATAAAGATGGGTAGCACGAATGGTGACAAGCTAGTTCGATTCATGTAAGAGCGTCAAGGAAATGTTGAAGAACCTGAGTTGACGAACTCTTGTAGACAGACGCGGCTGATTCAGTCACCCGCATATCACTGAGCTCTGGGTTCATATCCAGAGTCCCTGGTTTCAGGACCCGGTGTGTGAATTTTTCGTACGACATCATGCCTGCTTGAGATCAATGACCTTAAACGCTTGAGGTCGTCGAGATAGCGGATGGTGCGAGATTTACGAAATTAATGACATTGATGTGCGAAATTGAGCTAAGGCAAAAGAGATCCCAGTTGAAACTTCCTGTCAGATTAAAACTGTGTGCCGGACCGAGTTCGAGTCTCGGTCCGGCACACAGTCTTAATCTGGCAGGAAGTTTCATATCAGCGCACACTCCGCTGCAAAGTGAAATTCTCATTCTGGAGGTCCCGGTTGATTCTGAGAACTGACTATAATTTTGTCTGGCTACTGTTGTTCTCTCAGAGTAACTGGAACAAAATCGAAGAATGAAGACCCTGCAATTTGATCCATGTGTTCCGCGTAAGCAAAAATATGTAAATAGGCCACAGTGGCCATCGCACGTGGGTAATGGAGACCACTGCATTTAACTTTTGGCTTGGCATGATATAACAAGTATGCAGCTTACACATCAGCAAATGCCAACTCACTAACTTAGCATTTTGCAAGACTCTACTTGTGCTAGTGAAATACACTCCTGGAAATGGAAAAAAGAACACATTGACACCGGTGTGTCAGACCCACCATACTTGCTCCGGACACTGCGAGAGGGCTGTACAAGCAATGATCACACGCACGGCACAGCGGACACACCAGGAACCGCGGTGTCGGCCGTCGAATGGCGCTAGCTGCGCAGCATTTGTGCACCGCCGCCGTCAGTGTCAGCCAGTTTGCCGTGGCATACGGAGCTCCATCGCAGTCTTTAACACTGGTAGCATGCCGCGACAGCGTGGACGTGAACCGTATGTGCAGTTGACGGACTTTGAGCGAGGGCGTATAGTGGGCATGCGGGAGGCCGGGTGGACGTACCGCCGAATTGCTCAACACGTATGGCGTGAGGTCTCCACAGTACATCGATGTTGTCGCCAGTGGTCGGCGGAAGGTGCACGTGCCCGTCGACCTGGGACCGGACCCGCAGCGACGCACGGATGCACGCCAAGACCGTAGGATCCTACGCAGTGCCGTAGGGGACCGCACCGCCACTTCCCAGCAAATTAGGGACACTGTTCCTCCTGGGGTATCGGCGAGGACCATTCGCAACGGTCTCCATGAAGCTGGGCTACGGTCCCGCACACCGTTAGGCCGTCTTCCGCTCACACCCCAACATCGTGCAGCCCGCCTCCAGTGGTGTCGCGACAGGCGTGAATGGAGGGACGAATGGAGACGTGTCGTCTTCAGCGATGAGAGTCGCTTCTGCCTTGGTGCCAATGATGGTCGTATGCGTGTTTGGCGCCGTGCAGGTGAGCGCCACAATCAGGACTGCATACGACCGAGGCACACAGGGCCAACACCCGGCATCATGGTGTGGGGAGCGATCTCCTACACTGGCCGTACACCACTGGTGATCGTCGACGGGACACTGAATAGTGCACGGTACATCCAAACCGTCATCGAACCCATCGTTCTACCATTCCTAGACCGGAAAGGGAACTTGCTGTTCCAACAGGACAATGCACGTCCGCATGTATCCCGTGCCACCCACCGTGCTCTAGAAGGTGTAAGTCAACTACCCTGGCCAGCAAGATCTCCGGATCTGTCCCCCATTGAGCATGTTTGGGACTGGATGAAGCGTCGTCTCACGCGGTCTGCACGTCCAGCACGAACGCTGGTCCAACTGAGGCGCCAGGTGGAAATGGCATGGCAAGCCGTTCCACAGGACTACATCCAGCATCTCTTCGATCGTCTCCATGGGAGAATAGCAGCCTGCATTGCTGCGAAAGGTGGATATACACTGTACTAGTGCCGACATTGTGCATGCTCTGTTGCCTGTGTCTATGTGCCTGTGGTTCTGTCAGTGTGATCATGTGATGTATCTGACCCCAGGAATGTGTCAATAAAGTTTCCCCTTCCTGGGACAATGAATTCACGGTGTTCTTATTTCAATTTCCAGGAGTGTATATATATATATATATATATATATGTATATATTCTGTGACTGTAAACTCAGTTAATGAAGAAAAAATTGTTGCTCATGGCAAGTATAGTTGACTCACCATCGCTGCCAAATTTTTGCCCCCCCCAGTGGAGGGTTATGTAAGAGGTATGGGCTGCCTGCGATATAGAAACGCTGACTAGAGAGCAGTGTTGACTACAGTACGAACTGTGTAACTGTAGCAGTTAGTTGTTGCTAGTCGCTAGTCTGAGGTTGTCTGCGCTTGTTTGCAGTCTGCTCTGGTCGGGAATCTGGAGATGGAGTGTTGTTGTATAAGGTAAAGAAGCAGCGTCGCGCAAATCTAGTAATGTATTTGAACTGTCATCCAAATGTTTGGTAAGAAATTTTGCTTTTTATTCAGAATGATATTACAGGGCCACGACGCAGCACTGCTGTCGTCCAAATTTTACCAGGTTACTGAATTAATCTTTTTATTACGAGGATTAGGAATTTTTCTGTTTCGAGCTTAGATTAAATGAGAAAAGAATTTGTAGGTACACTAAATGTGAATGCATTTCTGCATGAAGATTATAAATGGGAACCAATTTTGTTCTGAGGTCATACAAAAAATAGAATCGCTATTAATAATAATTGTTTAATTTCAATTTTATTTTGTGGGGAGGTTACAACGTCTCGATCACCTCTTGTTTGCTTTGACGGCGCTTTGAACAGTGGACGTTTTGTTTCAGATGTGTTACGACCCATGGCTCTACCCTTCATTCGATCCCTGCGAAACCCTACATTTCAGCAGGATAAAGCACGACGGCATGTTGCAGGTCCTGTACGGGCCTTTCTGGATACAGAAAATGCTCGACTTCTGTCCTGGCCAGCACATTCTCCAGATCTCTCACCAATTGAAAACATCTGGTCTATTGTGACCGAGCAACTGGCTCGTCACAGTACGCCAGTCACTACTCTTGATGAAGTGTGGTATCGTGTTGAAGCTGCATGGGCAACTGTACCTGTACACGCCATCCAAGTTCTGTTTGACTCAATGCCCAGGCGTATCAAGGGCGTTATTACGGCCAGAGGTGGTTGTTCTGGGTGCTAATTTCTCAGGGTCTATGCAACCAAATTTCGTGAAAATGTAATCTAGTATAATATATTTGTCCAATGAATACCCGTTTATCATCTGCACTTCTTATTGGTGTAGCAATTTTAAAGGCCAGTAGTGTATTACCAACAATGTACAAGCCCAACACAATCTGACTGCTATACATTGACATTGTGACTTCTAATAATTAACATAAAAGAATGGCCCTGAAATGCAAGAAATACTAACAATAATACAAATCCAAAAAATATTAAAGTAACATGAAACTACCTCCAACGCTGCCAATTGTCTAAACGCGTGTCAGTCACGAATCCCGATAGTGGAAATTCCATTCTTTTTCATAAGTCAGTTATCTCACAGAAAATTTTCATAACACCAACTAGCAACAGCCAGGTAAATAAAAAGATTCTGACTCCTATAGACTCTAACTATTAGGATGCATATGGTTAGCAAAACAGAGATTTTGTCTTAGAGCAAACAATGCATTTAGAAAATTTTACTTTATTCAAGTGACATCCAGTTTTATAAATTATATAGTTGTCAGCAATTCCACTACCCAAACATTATCAACCATACATCCATCCTCATACATTTCCTTGCGTATTTTCTTATAAACACATCATTTCATCTCACTTTACAATGCGTGTCCTACCAACACAAAGCCTCCACTGAGAATGTCATGTCCATATACTTCCCTATCCACTCGCTAACTTCTAGTCCGTCCAACCACAGAATCTCTTGCCGAAGGCGCAGAGGGCTGTCAGCGATATTAACACAGTGTATAGCGCTGCCAACTGAACCAACAGGTTACTTACACAATAAATGGAACATTTACGTAACTTGTATTTCTCCAAGTATATGTAGACTCATTATAAATAATGCAGCAAGAAATAGAGTCCAGCTCTCACTGTCAACAAGGACGAGGCTCTTATCACAAACGTTGGTGACTCTACTTGTGCTAGTGAAATACACTCCTGGAAATGGAAAAAAGAACACATTGACACCGGTGTGTCAGACCCACCATACTTGCTCCGGACACTGCGAGAGGGCTGTACAAGCAATGATCACACGCACGGCACAGCGGACACACCAGGAACCGCGGTGTTGGCCGTCGAATGGCGCTAGCTGCGCAGCATTTGTGCACCGCCGCCGTCAGTGTCAGCCAGTTTGCCGTGGCATACGGAGCTCCATCGCAGTCTTTAACACTGGTAGCATGCCGCGACAGCGTGGACGTGAACCGTATGTGCAGTTGACGGACTTTGACCGAGGGCGTATAGTGGGCATGCGGGAGGCCGGGTGGACGTACCGCCGAATTGCTCAACACGTGGGGCGTGAGGTCTCCACAGTACATCGATGTTGTCGCCAGTGGTCGGCGGAAGGTGCACGTGCCCGTCGACCAGGGACCGGACCGCAGCGACGCACGGAAGCACGCCAAGACCGTAGGATCCTACGCAGTGCCGTAGGGGACCGTACCGCCACTTCCCAGCAAATTAGGGACGCTGTTGCTCCTGGGGTATCGGCGAGGACCATTCGCAACCGTCTCCATGAAGCTGGGCTACGGTCCCGCACACCGTTAGGCCGTCTTCCGCTCACGCCCCAACATCGTGCAGCCCGCCTCCAGTGGTGTCGCGACAGGCGTGAATGGAGGGACGAATGGAGACGTGTCGTCTTCAGCGATGAGAGTCGCTTCTGCCTTGGTGCCAATGATGGTCGTATGCGTGTTTGGCGCCGTGCAGGTGAGCGCCACAATCAGGACTGCATACGACCGAGGCACACAGGGCCAACACCCGGCATCATGGTGTGGGGAGCGATCTCCTACACTGGCCGTACACCACTGGTGATCGTCGAGGGGACACTGAATAGTGCACGGTACATCCAAACCGTCATCGAACCCATCGTTCTACCATTCCTAGACCGGCAAGGGAACTTGCTGTTCCAACAGGACAATGCACGTCCGCATGTATCCTGTGCCACCCAACGTGCTCTAGAAGGTGTATGTCAACTACCCTGGCCAGCAAGATCTCCGGATCTGTCCCCCATTGAGCATGTTTGGGACTGGATGAAGCGTCGTCTCACGCGGTCTGCACGTCCAGCACGAACGCTGGTCCAACTGAGGCGCCAGGTGGAAATGGCATGGCAAGCCGTTCCACAGGACTACATCCAGCATCTCTACGATCGTCTCCATGGGAGAATAGCAGCCTGCATTGCTGCGAAAGGTGGATATACACTGTACTAGTACCGACATTGTGCATGCTCTGTTGCCTGTGTCTATGTGCCTGTGGTTCTGTCAGTGTGATCATGTGATGTATCTGACCCCAGGCATGTGTCAATAAAGTTTCCCCTTCCTGGGACAATGAATTCACGGTGTTCTTATTTCAATTTCCAGGAGTGTATAATATCCTTCGATACTGCATCAATGAACATAGATATCAGCAAATGCTTACTCAGTTGGTAAATAAGTATAAATGCGATAAAATTCTTGCTAGCAGTAAATCAATGGTGTTGCTGCTGCTGTTGCAGTCCTCCATATGCTTGTTAACAAATTGTAAAAAATCTGAGTCTAATATGCACTATTACAAATAAAATTTGTATTTTGCGTGTCAAATACAAGCTAAAATTTAAAAAAAACAGCGTTTTGTTATAGTATGATATTTCTCATTGCAATTTTTTTCCTTTTTCCAAAACTATGTACAGTGTTCTCTTTGATTGTCAATGATTCAGCACCAATACAACTGATTTGTTCTGAAGGAACTTGTATTTCGCTTGTTGAGCGATGGTGGGAACAGCATGGTTGCTTTTGGTGATTTTATTCTACAGCGGACAAATCCCTACTGTGGGTTTGGCGTAACTCCTGCAGAATGATTAATGTAAAACCACTACCAACAAAGCACGTGCTCAGCCGATGTATCGTTAGAGATGACGCTGAATGTTACACACTCAGTTATTCCATCTGAGTTGCGTGTCTTCGTGAAGAGCTTGGAGGACGTGAAGTGGGTTAAACACTTGTCACCAGAATATGACGTGCAAACGCTACATTCACTTCTTGCCCTCCGATCGAAATTGCATCTCGATAAATACGAACCAGTAACTGAAGAGTTAAATGTGAATTCTTGGAACAATGGAGGTGTGATTGTTACCTCCTGGATTTTCCAGATGGCACCAATGAATGAAATGGACCTAATAGGTGAACAGTGATAAAATTGGATTTTTTTGCTCCAAAAATAATTTATCCACTCTCCAACTGAAAATGTGTGCTGACAAGTTAACTGATTTTAGAGTGTATTACAAAATGCGATTTCTTTTGTGTGAAAATGCATATAAAATTTAAACCTAGAGTATTTCTTTTTTTATTCCCCCTTCCCATACCAAAGTGTAATTTAATGTTGTTGTCCCATTCAGGTAACCATTACAGAGAGAGATAGACATTAAATTTGACTTACACGGATTTCATTGAACTGTAATACAGAGAGATTTATCAATGAGGCAGTAGTTTATTTGGCAATAACATTTCCTTTAGTGGAGTGTAAAACAGGCGATAGAGAGACATTTACCGGTGAGCCAGAATTTTAGGTGCTTATGTGTCTTTGGTAAATGGATGTATTTTTGGGAAATGATGTCGTGGCAGAGGGGCTTGGCTTCGTCACAAAATGTAAATTAAGCGGGTCAGAACATACAATGTAAACAAAGTGTGCTGCAAGTGGCAATAGCAATAGTTGTCAGGGCAAATGCGATTCTTTGGCCCAAACTTTTTCCAGGTAACTATTAGTTCTCTGATCTGACAAGGCTGTCATCAAAACAATGACACAAGTTTCGGGGTAATCATTGTACACTTCCATTCATTACATTTATCACAGACAAGCTGCTCTAGCAGAATACCACACGTCCTCGATAAAATGACCAAGTCCAACTATAGAGTTCGAAACATGCCGATAAAACTAGATGCCCGACCTGCCTCCGTACCCCCACGATGGTCCCTAGCTATTCACACACACTGACGGTAGTGAGAAGTGCTACATCTTAAACAAGCTAACGGAACATTACCAAAATTATGCTCCAGTATACCCGTTGTGTACGACTTTGTACACAACGGTAAGAAGATGCTGTCTACGGAGTGATGCGGCAACTGTCGTTGTAGGATAGCTGGAGAGGGGGATAAATGATTAACAGACGATTAAACGCGATCGAAACTACCTCTTTAATTATTTTTTTTAAACACTGACCTTCAGAATTTTCCTGACAAAGACAACACATACTTAACCTATTCATTTCCACTACCGGCCATTAAAATTGCTACACCACGAAGATGTACTACAGACGCGAAATTTAGCCGACAGGAAGATGATGGCGTGATATGCATTCACACAAGGTTGGCGCCGGTGGCGACACCTACAACGTGCTGACATGAGGAAAGTTTCCAACCGATTTCTCATATACAAACAGCAATTGGCCGGCGTTGCCTGGTGAAACGTTGTTGTGATGCCTCGTGTAAGGAGGAGAAACGCGTACCATCACGTTTCCGACTTTGATAAAGGTCGGATTGTAGCCCATTGCGATTGCGGTTTATCGGATCGCGACATTGCTGCTCGCGTTGGTTGAGATCCATCACTGTTAGCAGAATATGGAGTCGGTGGGTTCAGGAGGATAATACGGAACGCCATGCTGGATCCCAACGGCCTCGTATCACTAGCAGTCGAGATGACAGGCATCTTATCCGCATGGCTGTAACGGATCGTGCAGCCACGTCTCGATCCCTGAGTCAACCGATGGGGACGTTTGCAAGACAACAACCATTTGCACGGACAGTACGACGACGTTTGCAGCAGCATGGACTATCAGCTCGGAGACCATGGCTGCGGTTACCCTTGACGCTGCATCACACACAGGAGCGCCTGCGATGGTGTACTCAACGACGAACCTGGTTGCACGAATGACAAAGCGTCATTTTTTCGGATGAATCCAGGTTCTGTTTACAGCATCGTGGTGGTCGCATTCGTGTTTGTCGACATCGCGGTGAACGCACATTGGAAGCGTGTATTCCTCATCGCCATCCTGTCGTATCACCCGGCGTGATGGTATGGGGTGCCATTGGTTACACGTTGTAAGAGGTATGCGCTGCCTGCGATATAGAATCGCTGACCAGAGAGCAGTGTTGACTGCAGTACGAACTGAGTAACTGTAGCAGTTAGTTGTTGCTAGTCGTTAGTCTGAGGTTGTCTGCGCTTGTCTGCAGTCTGCTCTGGTCGGGAATCTGGAGATGCAGTATTGTTGTATAAGGTAAAGAAGCAGCGTCGCGCAAATCTAATAATGTATTTGAACTGTCATCCAAATGTTTTAAAAAAATGTCCTAATAACAATTTTTGCAATATAAAGTAATTTTTTAAAAGCATCCATTTCAATTTTAAAAATCAGTTGCTTCCTTTCACAAATCACAAATGTATAGGGGCCAGCATTGCACGGAGCTGTGCAAAAAAAAAAAAAAAAAATATGGTAAGAGAGGATATATTCGCCGTTTTTATTGAGGTAAGAAATTTTCCTTTTTATTCAGAATGATCTTACAGGGCCACGACGCAGCACTGCTGCGACCAAATTTTACCAGGTTACTGAATTTATTTTTTTATTACGAGGTTTAGGAATTTTTCTGTTTCGAGCTTACATTAAATGAGAAAAGAATTTGTAGGTACATTAAATGTGATGCATTTCTGCATGGAGATTATAAATGGGAACCAATTTTGTTCTGAGGTCACAAAAAAATAGAATCGCTATTAATATTAATTGTTTAATTTCAATTTTATTTTGTGGGAGGATTACACTTGGCGACATCCGGCCAGGATCGTATTTCTTTGTGAATTTCTGAGAAGTAGTCATATATCTGCCCTTATTTACTTAAATGTAGTTTGCATCTGCGCAACGCATTTACTAATTTGTCACTCTTGTTTTCACAAATCATCGGAATTTATTGCTCTTTGTTGTAATTGTGTTTGTTCCATTTTTTTGCTTTGTCTTTATTTCATTTTGTGCTTAATTTTGATTTGTTTAAAAATGCCGCGAAAAACTTTAACAGTACATCGCGATGTGCAATGAGTGAAATAGCCGACTCGAATAGCTTGACCGATAATATTTGCGACACTCAGTGTAATAGTGATAATCCCCTAATTTGAGACAATCAGTGCATATCGATCACTAGTAATGATTTTGATCCTAATGATGAGCAAACAAATGCAATTATGTCCAGAGTAAATGTAACAATTTATGACGCGGCACATTCCGATACAATGAACGCTGCTCAGTTTGACACACCCGGTTTGCAAAATTTACGTAACGAACAGATAAATGTTTCTAACGAAAATGAACAGTGTAGTCAGAATACGTCAGATTTATTTAATTCCAGTGTAGTGACAAAACAGTGCACATCCGATTAGCAAACACTTTCAAGAATCACGGAATAACCAAATGGTAACACAAAAGTGACACAAACAGATACACCATCAAACAGTACAGAGAATAGAGCCGATAATTTTGGGTGGGATCAAGTTATGGCATTATTACAACAACTCAATGAAAAACTAGACAATGAGCACAAACAACTTGATGAATATCTCAAACGAATTAATGAATCGTACAAACAACGTAATGAAAATCTCGGACAGTGGAATGAAAAACTAAACAACAATTTCAAACAACTTAATGAAATACAAGACAACCTTAATGAAAATTCCAAACAGTTGAATGAAGAACACGACAACCATTTTAAACAACTTAATGAATCGTGCAAAAAACTCAGTGAAAAATACGATGATAGTCCTTCAAATACAGAAAATCAGTGCATACCGACCACTAGTAATGATTTTAATGCTAATGATGAACAAACAAATTCAACTGTGTCCTCTGTTAATTTAACGACAATTGATGACGCGGCACGTTCCATTATAATGAACGGTGCCCAATTTGACACACCCGGTTTGCAAAATTTCCGTAACGAACAGATAAATTTTTCTAACGAAAATGAACAGTGTAATCAGAATACGACAGATTTATTTGATTCCGGTGTAGTGACCAACAGTGCACATCCGATTGGCAAACCTTTTTGTTAATCGCAGAATGACCAAATGGTTATACAAAACGTGACACACACAGATACCCCATCACACGGCACAGAGAATAGAGTCGCTAATTTTGGCTTGGATCAAATTATGGCAGTGTTACTACAATTTAAGAAAGAACAAGACGACATTTTAAACAACTTAATGAATCGTGCAAACAGTTTAATGAAAGTTTCAAACAGTCGAACGAAAAACACGACAACCTTAATGAACAGAACAAACAACTTAGTGAACAGATTACAGCCGTTACCGTGCAACGTCATGATACTAAAGAACAATTATGTGAGGAAATTTAGGATTGTGCTAGTAACAGTAGTGAAGAAATTAGATCTGTTGCACAAGAATTAAGTAATACACATGCAGCCACAACAGAATCACTTAGAGATGAAATTAATGCAGTCACTGAACAATGTTCAGAAAACGCAACAGAGATACGCGACGTGTTTAAATTAATGTCAGCAGAAGTTTCACGCACTCGGAATACGGAAGTCGATAAGAAATTTAAACAACAGAACAGCCAAATTGACGAACGTTTTAAAGTGACAGAAATGAAAAATGTTTCAGTCACTAACACGTCACAGCATACGCCACATTCCGAACATTCCGAACATTTCTCACAGTCACACAGCCAGTATAATTTAGGTAATTTACAGAGACCACGCGACTTAGAATCCGAAGTGACACAGACAAACAGATTCTCATGCAATCCTAAACCTGTTTACTCATTCAGAGACGATAACGTTGATTACAAGCAATTTTTGTCCGTAAAAAAAATCTAAATTATTTAAAAATGACAGAGCACAGGTACACGCTTTGGACTGGATACGACAATTTGCTTTTCTATTTTCATCGGCATTGCCTGTAACGCAGAAACTGAAATTTATTCGCAGCGCGTAATAGACCTCAGGGGATTCATTACGCTTTAATGAATATGTGCCGTAGTGTGTACAGGGCCCCGAGCCGTAGTAGTGCTATTTCATCTTTAGTTTTCTGCACTGCTGCCTTCTCTTCTACTATCCTTTATATCTATCAAAACAACTCTTCAACTATCGATCTATCAAGAATTAGGAATGTATAAAGAAATCTGATATGAGGAGTTTTACCGAAAGTGACAGTTTTCATTAGACGCTCCAGAAATGACAACCACGAGAACTTTAATTACAAACAAAATTTTAATCACCAGTATGTAGAAAATTGTCAGCAGTCGGAAACACATTTTGGTAACAATAGACACTTTTCACCGCAACAGCATCAAAGCCAGCCGGTTAGCTTACTTAACCAACAATGTAATGTACAAGGTCAACCAAGCTTTACTGTTTCGCCGCCTACACGTATAGGGTCAGCTCCAACAAATAGTAACGCGCAGCAACAAGGAAATCAGTACGTACAGAGAACACACCATTTAAATTCCTATCGCAATGCACCGTATAGAAATGACTATCATGACAGACGTAAAAGTAATGAGCACAATTTTCAGCGTACGTTTCATAACAGTCGGTCTTACCAGAAGCAAAATCATCCGCAACAACAAATTATCATGAATGAACCAGACAGTAGATATCATCCCGAACGTAATACGTCAGGACGAAATAACAGAACAGTACAAATAATGGAAATTCCACAGCATCCTCTCGCAAATGATAGCACGTCAGATAGAATTTGACCAGATACAGTACAGGTTGCATCTTTCATCAACGTAAGCACTACTTTTGACACGCAGAATCTTGTTCACGAAAATGTTATTACTTTTGACGACATCCGATCACACTTTTGCATTAAAAGACAGAATCACAACGTACGTAGACGACATTCTTATTGCAGAAGCTAACTGGTCTGAACACAATCTGATTCTTGAACAACTGTTACGAACTTTTCGTGCACAAGGACTCACAGTTAATCTTAGTAAATCGCACTTTGGCAAAACTATTATAAAATTTTTTGGACATGTAATTTCAGCAGAAGGCATTGCGCCTGACCCGGAAAAACTTCAAGCTTTACGTGACATTGCTGTTCCTACGACGAAGAAACAACTACGCAGCTTTTTGGGTTTAATTAACTTTTTTCGTAAATTTATTCCTTACTCTGCTTTAGACACCCCTAGATTACGTCAATTGACAGGTAAAGACACTATTTGGTCCTGGGATAGGCAAGCACAATATGAATTTGTGAACCTGAAAGAAGCTTTGTTGAACGCACCACTTTTATCACATCCAGATCTTACTAGAAATTTTTCCATTGCCACGACAGTTCTAACACCGCTTTAGGCGTACACATTTTTCAGGAAACTGAACAAGATGGCACTACAGTAATTAAAAATATCGCCTTTGCGAGTCGCATTCTGTCACCTGCTGAACGCAATTATTCTGTTACAGAACTTGAAACATTATGTGTTGTTTGGGCATTTACGAGATTTCGGCATTTTCTTTATGGCAGACACACTACCGTTTACAAAGATCATAGAGCCATACAGTTCTTACTTTCCGCCAAATTTACACACGACAGACTAAGCAGATGGAAACTTTATTTACAGGAATTTAATTTTACAATTGTTCACATTCCCGGCACACAAAATATTGTAGCAGACGCACTATCCCGTTCTCTCAGCAACAATCAGCAAGACATCGGAACCAACTTCTGCAAAGCAAATTTCAGCGTCATGTACATTCAACAAGTTGCATTTGAAAATTTCATTTCGTCGTCATTGCAAGACATAGCACAAGAGCAGAGTAAAGACAACGTATGGAAAGAAATTAAACACCTTTGGCAGGATAGGAATAATGTTACCATTAGAAACCATTACATTGTACGGAATATTATTCTGTTTTGCCGCTCTCACCCTGACAGCAACAATTGGTTATTATGTATTCCTGAAGAGCTTGTTAACAAATTAATTTGGTATACTCATTTAAGTTACGCACATTACGGAGCCAGAAAATGTTTTCTTATACTGAGACAGAACTGTTATTTTACCAACATGGAGAAACGTATTCGACGAGTTTTAGCGTCATGTAAAATCTGCCAGAGAGCTAAGTCAGACACGACTTCACATATTCCTCCATTACATCCCATTGTACCTGTTAAATTGAGACACATGGCCACTGTAGACATTTTTGGTCCGATTCCCGGATCTAATACAGGTTTTTGCTACATCTTTGTCGCTGTTGAACTCACTTCAAAATTTGTTACCTTCACTCCGTTACGCAAAGCTACTGCTAAAACTGTTTCGAAAGCATTTGTGAAACATTTTCTATTCCATGTAGGGCATGTATTGTAAGTAATTTCCGACAATGGATCACAGTTTCGATCTGCTATATGGACACGTATGTTACGAGCTAGAAACATTTCTCCGATCTATATATCCAGGTACCATGCTTCTTCGAACCCTTGTGAACGACTAATGAAAGAAATTGGTAAACTGTGTAGAATATACTGCCATAAAAAAACATATTGATTGGGACACACACATACTCTCATTCCAAGATGTAATTAATTCCATACCAAATGAATCTACTATGCTATCTCCGTCTTTTATACTGAAAAATGTTGAACCACCTAACAAAATTAAAGAATTAGTAACCTTTCCTATATCTCGTCGACTACGACACCATGAAATAATTGACATTGCGCTGAACAACATCAAACGTGCCGCAGAGCGCCGGAGAAGACAGCAAAAACAGGTTTGTACACGCCGTGACTTTCACGTTGGACAGAAGATATTAGTACGCACACATTATTTATCCAGCAGAGGGAAGAATAGGTGTAGTAAATTTGAGCTTCTATACGCAGGTCCATATCGAATTCGCAGCATTCCTCACCCCAATGTAGTACACGTCGAAACTTTGAGAACGAGAATAAGTAAAGGCAATCACCATGTCTCCAATATTAAACCCTTTATTAAATGAATATACTTTATGATTTATCATACTGTAATGCCATTTCCTGATTTTTATACGACCAATGATGCAATTACATTTATGTGACTACTTACTGATGATTATCGAATTTTTTCTTGGCAAGTGCCCGGCAACATAATGTTAGCAGGTCGCTTTTCTTCTCGTTACACATCAGACTGTGCACATTTTTCCAGATAAACTTACATATTTTATGACCAATTGTGCAATTATATTTATATAAACACTTACTGATGATTATCGTATTTTTTCTTGGCAAGTACCCGGCAAGGTAAGGTTAGCAGGTCGCTTTTCTTGTCGTTACACATCAGACCGTGCACATTTTCCAGTCTTCATGTATGCATGATTGTTTTCCTGTTTTGTTTGTATGCACTATGAAATCTTTAAGATATAACAAACACCAGTTGACTTTGACATTTTGCCTTATGATATTTCAACATCGTGACTATTATACATTTTTTATGCTGCTACATTATGATACTCTGTGTGTATTTTTGCACCTGCACACTGTCTATGTTTTTGACGTATTACGTTTTCTGTCATGCTATGCTGTATGCTCAATTATATCACTAGAAACCAGTTTTTATTTAATGGGTATATGATTTAAATGCAAGACATTAATCATTGTTCATCATTTTCAGAAAGCAATAACGTGTAAAAGAAATAAATTAAACAAACCACAGTGGATTACTATGAAATGGGAATTTCACCTTCGGAATGAACGAAAGAAGATACAATACCTCGTCACGAAGAGTAAATGGATCAGAATTAACAAGTCTTAACAAGAACATACTATACACATTGTCTGATAGCGGTCTTCACTAATTTTTTCTTTCAGAATACGAGGCGATTGATGCAGGCTGTCAGACAGAACTACACATCTTAGTTTTAGTGATGAAATATGCTAGAAATAAGGAACTCTATACTATGAATAGTTGTAAGAAGTAAATGGTAATATGACTAATGAATAATGAAGTGTCTTTTTGCAGATGATAATGAATGGTGATGAATAGTGATGAAGAATATGGTAATATGAATAATGAAGTTTTTCTTTACAGGTGATGATAGTAATGAAGTTATGGTGATATGAATAATGAAGTTTTTGTTTACAGGTGTTGATAGTGATAAACTTTATACGGCCACTAAACGCACCACTTTTAAGTTTTCTTTGCAGATGAGGATAATGATGAAGTTTATATATTCAGTGTTAGTTAAGAAATGCTATGTAGTTATTTAAGTACTTGTTGTAGTTCGTTTTGACAGTATGTCTTATGTCGTATGGTATGATAACTGAAGGTTTTGGAAAGGACAGCTAGAGAACACATATATTTAATACACATTTCATAACCTGTTAATTCGAAGTTCACTACTTTTCAGCATAATATGCGTTTCTTCTTTCAGCTTAATAGTCCATTTTGTATTTTTTTCCCAGGAGAAGCTATTCATGAAATTAATGTGCTATAAGCAGTTGGTCATTAAACCTGTTCAAGTACTTGCATTTTTTTTACCCATTTGTGTGTGTCATTCATGAATGTGATCACATATACTCTACTTGTTTCATAACCTTGCTACAGCTGACTCATGACGTATGACGTTACCTATCCTCATTTGCAGCAATAAGTCAAGAGTAAATATGGTTATCCCCCAGCAATTAATTATCGATCCCAACGCAAAGCATTGCTAATATAAATATATGTATATATATATATATATATATATATATATATATATATATATACATATATTAACAGTCCCAAATAATGCTACCAGTTTAAGAGAGTTCTGAGTAATACTGAATGATGTTTTTCTAATCACAGACCTTGAGTAATAGTTACAGTGTGTTACATTTTAAATATGTCATATGTCACTTGAATGATGAGTTCTGAGTAATAGTGAATGATATGTTGTAATAATGCATACATGCTCTACTCTCTTTAACTCCTGGTTTGTATGATGACTTCTGATGATTTGTAACTGGCCAATGAGTGCCAATAATTATTTTAAATATGTCGTATGTCACTTGAATGATGAAAAATGTTTTGTAATATTCAATACTTGCTATATGTTTAGTAACTGGCCAAAGAATGCCACTGTTTCTTATATTTGTATTATGTCACTTACATGCTATATATATGAATACTAGTAGCTTGATGCTACACTCTTTAGCTCCTGTTTTGAAGTATGACTTCTGATGTTTTGTAACTGGCCAATGAGTGCCAATGATTACTATAACTAGCTGAATTATGTAAATAGTATGACATTAATGAACTCTTGTTTTGAATGATCACTTTTGAATAACGCATAAAATGGTTTGTAACTGGCCAATGAGTGCCAATGTTCATTATAATCAGATGACTTATGAACATTGTTCTGTAATACTTCATACATAGTACAGAAATGTTCAGTAACTAGGCGATGAGTGCCACCAATTACTCAAATCAGTTGATAGACTAGTGTAATTCTCAATGATGACTGGCATAAGACTTAATATCCTTCACCTTCTGACCTAATTACCAGGAATTACTGCAATATCCGTTTGCCCTGTCTATCCTCATGATCATGGAGCACTATATTTGGTTTTTGCCCTAATACTACGTTAGTGTACCTTACAAGAACGTGGTGTTGACATGACATGCTGTCCACCACCTTGAGCGATGGAGATGTTATTATGGTCCCACTGTTTGGTGTACCTAATGTACTACCAAAATGATAACATTGAATATTAATACGATATTTCAGTGTCTTAGCTACACTGATTAATACTTCAGGGAAGAGAACTTCAGATTGTCTCACTTGGTGTTGTGATTCTGTAGAAAGATATGGACTTTCAGTGCAGCTATGTGCAACCTACTGTGCTACAACCATGATGCAATCCTTCCCTTTCCTATCCTAGTTCTTGTAAAATGGTAACAAAAAAATACTATAGTGCGTATGCAGTTTATGTCATTTGCTAATATGATTTCTACTCATTGCGTATACATTTTGTCATTACCTGACATGTTCTGTACTACAGTGCATGTGCACTTTATCTCATTTGTTAATATGTTTTGTACTCATTGCGTATACGTTTTGTGATTTCTTGATATGTTCTGTACTCAGTGCATGTGCACTATATTTTATTTCATATTCTGCACTTATATATACACTCCTGGAAATGGAAAAAAGAACACATTGACACCGGTGTGTCAGACCCACCATACTTGCTCCGGACACTGCGAGAGGGCTGTACAAGCAATGATCACACGCACGGCACAGCGGACACACCAGGAACCGCGGTGTTGGCCGTCGAATGGCGCTAGCTGCGCAGCATTTGTGCACCGCCGCCGTCAGTGTCAGCCAGTTTGCCGTGGCATACGGAGCTCCATCGCAGTCTTTAACACTGGTAGCATGCCGCGACAGCGTGGACGTGAACCGTATGTGCAGTTGACGGACTTTGAGCGAGGGCGTATAGTGGGCATGCGGGAGGCCGGGTGGACGTACCGCCGAATTGCTCAACACGTGGGGCGTGAGGTCTCCACAGTACATCGATGTTGTCGCCAGTGGTCGGCGGAAGGTGCACGTGCCCGTCGACCTGGGACCGGACCCGCAGCGACGCACGGATGCACGCCAAGACCGTAGGATCCTACGCAGTGCCGTAGGGGACCGCACCGCCACTTCCCAGCAAATTAGGGACACTGTTGCTCCTGGGGTATCGGCGAGGACCATTCGCAACCGTCTCCATGAAGCTGGGCTACGGTCCCGCACACCGTTAGGCCGTCTTCCGCTCACGCCCCAACATCGTGCAGCCCGCCTCCAGTGGTGTCGCGACAGGCGTGAATGGAGGGACGAATGGAGACGTGTCGTCTTCAGCGATGAGAGTCGCTTCTGCCTTGGTGCCAATGATGGTCGTATGCGTGTTTGGCGCCGTGCAGGTGAGCGCCACAATCAGGACTGCATACGACCGAGGCACACAGGGCCAACACCCGGCATCATGGTGTGGGGAGCGATCTCCTACACTGGCCGTACACCACTGGTGATCGTCGAGGGGACACTGAATAGTGCACGGTACATCCAAACCGTCATCGAACCCATCGTTCTACCATTCCTAGACCGGAAAGGGAACTTGCTGTTCCAACAGGACAATGCAGGCGCCAGGTGGAAATGGCATGGCAAGCCGTTCCACAGGACTACATCCAGCATCTCTTCGATCGTCTCCATGGGAGAATAGCAGCCTGCATTGCTGCGAAAGGTGGATATACACTGTACTAGTGCCGACATTGTGCATGCTCTGTTGCCTGTGTCTATGTGCCTGTGGTTCTGTCAGTGTGATCATGTGATGTATCTGACCCCAGGAATGTGTCAATAAAGTTTCCCCTTCCTGGGACAATGAATTCACGGTGTTCTTATTTCAATTTCCAGGAGTGTATATATATATATATATATATATGTATATATTCTGTGACTGTAAACTTAGTTAATGAAGAAAAAATTGTTGCTCATGGCAAGTATAGTTGACTCACCATCGCTGCCAAATTTTTGCCCCCCCAGTGGAGGGTTATGTAAGAGGTATGCGCTGCCTGCGATATAGAAACGCTGACCAGAGAGCAGTGTTGACTACAGTACGAACTGTGTAACTGTAGCAGTTAGTTGTTGCTAGTCGCTAGTCTGAGGTTGTCTGCGCTTGTTTGCAGTCTGCTCTGGTCGGGAATCTGGAGATGGAGTGTTGTTGTATAAGGTAAAGAAGCAGCGTCGCGCAAATCTAGTAATGTATTTGAACTGTCATCCAAATGTTTTAAAAAAATGTCCTAATAATAATTTTTGCAATATAAAGTAATTTTTTAAAAGCATCCATTTCAATTTTAAAAATCAGTTGCTTCCTTTCACAAATCACAAATGTATAGGGGCCAGCATTGCACGGAGCTGTGCAAAAAAAAAAAAAAAAAAAAAAAAAAAAAAAAAAAAAAAAAAAAAAAAAAAATTAGGTAAGAGAAGATATATTCGCCGTTTTTATTGAGGTAAGAAATTTTGCTTTTTATTCAGAATGATATTACAGGGCCACGACGCAGCACTGCTGTCGTCCAAATTTTACCAGGTTACTGAATTAATCTTTTTATTACGAGGATTAGGAATTTTTCTGTTTCGAGCTTAGATTAAATGAGAAAAGAATTTGTAGGTACACTAAATGTGAATGCATTTCTGCATGAAGATTATAAATGGGAACCAATTTTGTTCTGAGGTCATACAAAAAATAGAATCGCTATTAATAATAATTGTTTAATTTCAATTTTATTTTGTGGGGAGGTTACAACGTCTCGATCACCTCTTGTTTGCTTTGACGGCACTTTGAACAGTGGACGTTTTGTTTCAGATGTGTTACGACCCATGGCTCTACCCTTCATTCGATCCCTGCGAAACCCTACATTTCAGCAGGATAAAGCACGACGGCATGTTGCAGGTCCTGTACGGGCCTTTCTGGATACAGAAAATGCTCGACTTCTGTCCTGGCCAGCACATTCTCCAGATCTCTCACCAATTGAAAAGATCTGGTCTATTGTGGCCGAGCAACTGGCTCGTCACAGTACGCCAGTCACTACTCTTGATGAAGTGTGGTATCGTGTTGAAGCTGCATGGGCAAATGTACCTGTACACGCCATCCAAGTTCTGTTTGACTCAATGCCCAGGCGTATCAAGGGCGTTATTACGGCCAGAGGTGGTTGTTCTGGGTGCTAATTTCTCAGGGTCTATGCAACCAAATTTCGTGAAAATGTAGTCTAGTATAATATATTTGTCCAATGAATACCCGTTTATCATCTGCACTTCTTATTGGTGTAGCAATTTTAAAGGCCAGTAGTGTATTACCAACAATGTACAAGCCCAACACAATCTGACTGCGATACATTGACATTGTGACTTCTAATAATTAACATAAAAGAATGGCCCTGAAATGCAAGAAATACTAACAATAATACAAATCCAAAAAATATTAAAGTAACATGAAACTACCTCCAACGCTGCCAATTGTCTAAACGCGTGTCAGTCACGAATCCCGATAGTGGAAATTCCATTCTTTTTCATAAGTCAGTTATCTCACAGAAAATTTTCATAACACCAACTAGCAACAGCCAGGTAAATAAAAAGATTCTGACTCCTATAGACTCTAACTATTAGGATGCATATGGTTAGCAAAACAGAGATTTTGTCTTAGAGCAAACAATGCATTTAGAAAATTTTACTTTATTCAAGTGACATCCAGTTTTATAAATTATATAGTTGTCAGCAATTCCACTACCCAAACATTATCAACCATACATCCATCCTCATACATTTCCTTGCGTATTTCATCTCACTTTACAATGCGTGTCCTACCAACACAAAGCCTCCACTGAGAATGTCATGTCCATATACTTCCCTATCCACTCGCTAACTTCTAGTCCGTCCAACCACAGAATCTCTTGCCGAAGGCGCAGAGGGCTGTCAGCGATATTAACACAGTGTATAGCGCTGCCAACTGAACCAACAGGTTACTTACACAATAAATGGAACATTTACGTAACTTGTATTTCTCCAAGTATATGTAGACTCATTATAAATAATGCAGCAAGAAATAGAGTCCAGCTCTCACTGTCAACAAGGACGAGGCTCTTATCACAAACGTTGGTGACATAGTAAGGAGGCTCCAAGTGCCTGCCACTGGCCATCCGATATCAGCACTATGGGACTTAACATCTGAGGTCATCAGTCTCCTATAACTTAGTACTATTTAAACCTAACTAACCTAAGGACATCAAACACATCCATGCTTGAGGCATGATTCGAACCTGCGACCTTAGCAGTCGCGCAGTTCCGGACTGAAGCGCCTAGAACCGCTCGGCCACCGCGACCGGCGGTACAGGGCTGCTGGAGACTTGGCTCAGTGGGTGTGCGCCATAGGGCCCGTTGGATCCCACACGACCGCTGTCGACGTCTGATGGAAACATACAATCCTGTTTCCAACTTAATCACCCCTCTGGGGTAGTACTGGAATATACCAAGTGTATATTCAGGTGGAGATCACAGCATAGTGGACATAAAGGATGTGAACATACAGCTACCGCCATCATTCTGACTTTGAAAAATGTCGATTCATTGACATAGAGGATATGGGAGCACCGTAATGGGAAACAACACAGACAACTTACTGCCTTGCATTGACCGGAGAACGAGATGTGATGAGGTGCCTTCAGAGGGGAACTATGTCGAGAAAAATAGTTGCGGATCCTTCCTGACGGACTACAACATGAGAAGATTATAGTATTGTCTGATGGTCTCTGACGAAAATGCGGATGACAGCAGTTGAAAGCCAAGCAGAGGTTACAAGTCGAGCGTCGCCAAGATGGGTCAGGAACAGATTAAGAAAGGGTGGGTTGATATCTTGATATCTTGTTTACCGCTGACACCGTACCGTACTACAGGAAACAGAGACCTGCATGGGCGTAGTGTAGAGACAGTGTCAAGTGGGCCACTGAGTGGTGTTCCGTGGTGTTTAGCGGTGCGTATATCGATCTTTTCGTGACGGTCAGATCGACTTCAACATGTCCGAAGATGAGCTGTTGGAAGGTCATTGGAAGCATCAATTTTGCAGACCCTACATCTCCAACTATGGGAGTGATTGGTGTGAGAGCTATTGAATATGACAGCAAAACAGATTTAGCTATTGATGAAGGAAGGCTGATTGCACGCCTGTATGTGCCAAGAATGGTAAATTGTGTAGCCACACCTCTGAAAACCACAACACCAGGCGGCATACTCGAGTAGTACAACGTTCTCTATACTCCAGTTCACATTACAGTCGTCTTGAGCAATGGACATGTCATTGATTGGTATGCCATGTCGCCTGATTTGTCATACATACATCTTGTTGGGGTGTCGAGTCAAGAGCAAACACACCAATCTGGAGAGGGCTGTGACAAGACGGCAGCCAATTGCGCGGTGACCGACCCCTGTCTAGGACGACAACGCAACAGCAGCGGCCCCTGTGTGAAGAGAACGTAAGCATCGCTCTCGGCTTGTCGCAGCCCAGTTTGCCGACTTCTACAGCAGCATCACGATTGGGTTCGAAAATGGTTCAAATGGCTCGGAGCACTATGGGACTTAACTGGTGTGGTCATCAGTCCCCTAGAACTTAGAACTACTTAAACCTAACTAACCTAAGGACATCACACACATCCATGCCCGAGGCAGGATTCGAACCTGCGACCGTAGCAGTCGTGCGGTTCCAGACTGTAGCGCCTAGAACCGCTCGGTCACTACGGCCGGCATCACGATTAGGCACTTTCAGACCAGTGACTTAGGAGTTATATATACTGAAGAGATTTCTTACTTGCATGTAGCCCTTTGTTTGCGACACTTCTGTGTTATTGTCAAATTTAAGTATTGTCGTTGTTCCTTTCGTAATAAAGGTCATTTATACGATTTGCTTGAATTGTTTGTCTAGCGATCCGAGAAGCAGGTTTCCTAGACACCCAACATTTGACGAATAGGCGGGATTCAGCAGATAATATCTCGGCCAGGATGGGAAGATATATGCATATATATGAGTCTCCATTTAGCGCCAGCCGGAGTGGCCGAGCGGTTCTAGGCGCTAAAGTCTCGAACCGCACGACCGCTACGGTCGCAGGTTCGAATCCTGCCTCGGGCATGGATGTGTGTGATGTCCTTATCTTGGTTAGATTTAAGTAGTTCTAGGGTACTGATGACCTCAGAAGTTAAGTCTCATAGTGCTCAGAGCCATTTGAACCATTTGAATCTCCATTTAGCAATTAACGTGAACTGATACAGCATGTGCGTTTTAGGCGTGACAAGAATGGTCCAGGACGACATTTGGATGCTATTCGCTCCAATGTCACAACGAATACAAGAAAATATTCATGCCCATCCTGATATCAAAAATGAATATCAGTTCCTAATAGAATGAAAGTTTCATCATTTAATGCCCGTTATATGACGAACATAGATATTGGACTAGTGGTTCAGGATCTATGACTGCAGGTCAAGAGTTCAGAGCAGCCACCAAAATGCATTAAGTATCTTTCATTCTAAAACAGTCAATGATGTAGCTGCAGAAAGCTTAGCTACTTTCTCGTTCACTGTTACTGTTATTAGTTCATATGCTCCTAAGCTCATACACACTTGAGACATTATTTAGTAAACATAAGATGTGAGAAAACACCGATTACTCCGTGCATTGAAAGCAATTCCAGGTACAGCATTACTACGGGATTTGGGGAAGATTTTTTTCCCTTTTCCCTAATAACCTTATAGCTTTCAACGAAGACAGTATCTCACTTACCACACCGCGAACACCACCCTGTGTAAATGGACAAATGTCGATTGTTTCCGCATTTCGTCCGCTAAGATACGTCTTTGCATGGTAGTGTTGTCTACGAAACGAAGAGCAATAATTTGCATTGAACAGGACGATTGAGTGCACTCATTCTCTAACCTTCTATGTACTGGTATTGGTGGTGATGGTGGTAAGTTCCTAGGGGCCAAACTGCTGAGGTCATCGGTCCCTAGGCTTACACACTACTTAATATAACCTTAACTGACTTACGCTAAGGACAACACACACACCCATGCCTGAGGAACGACATGAGCCTCCGATGAGGGCAGCCGCGCGAACCGTGGCACGGCGTCCGAGACCGCGCGGCTACCCCACGCGGCACCGACACTGGACTGTACTGCTGCGGTTAAGGGTTGGAGGACGTCAAACGGGCCGACTTGTAGCGGGAGAGGCACCACAGGACATTTTAATTTCCAATGTCTATACTTTCTACAAAACCCTGATCCAGCCTGTTGTTCTATATGGCTGTGAGACAAGGAGTATCCGGAAACAGGACTTCCATAAGCTCCTTGTTTTTGAGAGAAAAGTGCTTCGGAAGATCTTCGGTCCGGTTCTGGATGCAGATACAGGGGAATGGAAGATCAGATACAACCAAGAGCTTGAGGAACTATACCAGCAGCTCAACATAGCAGGAACTGTCAAAGGCAAACGAATGCAGTGGGCCGGCCATGTGGCCCGGATGGAGGATCACAGATGGCCTCGGAAGCTCCAGGATTTCACACCTACAGGAAAGAGACCGCCAGGAAGACCCAAGAAGCGTTGGAGGGATGGACTCCATGAAGATTTAAACCAAGTGTCAATAGATGTGGACGGATGGCGGATTGCAGCAATGGACAGAATACAGTGGAGGAGGAAACTTGTAGATGCGTGCGGTCCACTGGGCCTGATCACGTAGTAGTAGTAGTAGTAGTAATGTCTATACTTTTACAAATAAATTCATGATACTTTCTCAGAGCGACCAGGAAGGATTCAGGATTCACACTCATAGCAGTGAAAGTTCAAAAACATAACAACATAATTTCTTTTACTTGTGAAACTTCATGATGTTTTCACTTACTATTGGCTGCATTTGTTGCTAGAGGTACACTTTTCTCCATAAGTAAGAGAGATATTTCGGTGAATTTTGCACAGCATACAAACCATAATTACAGGTGTATGAAACTCTAGAATTTTCCAAATCTATTAAAAACTGTGGTAAAAATTGAGATAATTAACTATAAAAATTTGAGTTTTTCCAAACATGAAGTTTAAAATGTAACAGCTCACTCATTTTTTCATAAATTAAATAAATTCTAGAGTTTCATACACCTGTAAGAATGGTTTGTATGCTGTGCAAAATTCATCGAAGAATGTCTCTTACTTATGAAGAAAAATGTACCTATAGCAACAAATGCAGCCAATAGTAAGTGCAAAAATGATGACATTTCACATGTAAAAAATTATTTGTTTATGTTTTTGATCTTCCACTGCTATGAGTGTGTATCTTGAATCCTTCCTGATCATGTTGACGAAGCCGGCCGGAGTGGCCGTGCGGTTCTAGGCGGTGCAGTCTGGAGCCGAGCGACCGCTACGGTCGCAGGTTCGAATCCTGCCTCGGGCATGGATGAGTGTGATGTCCTTAGGTTAGTTAGTTTTAATTAGTTCTACGTTCTAGGCGACTGATGACCTCAGAAGTTAAGTCGCATAGTGCTCAGAGCCATTTGAACCATGTTGACGAAGTTCTATGACTATATTTGTAGAAGTATAAAAAGTAAAAATTAAAATGTGGAGGATCCTCTGCTCCAAGTCGGTCCGGTTAAAGTCCTACACCCCTTAAGTGTCTCACGCTGAGATGAGGCTGTAGTTTTATTTGTGGGTGCATATACACCATCAGACCATTAGATATCGTCTCTTAATGAAGGAGCTTTATATCTGAAGACGAGGTTTGTAATAGCTGAACACAGAGGTTGTTCCTTTTTTAAAATTTTTTGGCTTTCGGTACTGGCCATTATTTCCAGTTCAAAAGTTTAAAGGGGATAAGACAGTGTGTTTCGACAATTCGGAACATTAATTAGGGTCAAGATGTATCCTCGTACGAAGTTACATAGTCTTACTCCTGTCATGTGAAGCCATGGAGGCGATTTTAATGTCAGTTTCATGACGGTATGAAGATAGGGACAACACCGCACCCAATCGCCGAGCACAGAAACTCTCCGACCCTGGCGGGAACCACCCGGTACCCTTCAGTTAGCAACCTGACGCGCTAACCCCACAGCAAACAAGGTGAACAGAGTGATTTAAGGCCAACTTAATGAACACACACAGACACACACACACACACACATACACACACACACACATATACGCACGCATGAGTGGCAAAGTGGATCGTATTAAAGACAAAGAGTAGTTTACAAAGTTTGAACTTCTACATTCATACGTAGAAAGCGTTCCTCAATCTAAAGAAGGTGAACAGAAGTTATTTTATTGTTTTCAGTTTCTGCAGGGTGTTCAGAAACTGTAGTTGTGCTCTTCAGTCCAGAGACTGATTTGATGCAGCTCTGCGTGCTACTCTATCCTGCGCAAGCTTCTTCATCTCCCAGTACCTACTGCAACCTACATCCTTCTGAATCTGTTTAGTGTATTCATCTCTTGGTCTCCCTCTACGATTTTTACCCTCCACGCTACCCTCTAATACTAAATTGGTGATCCTTGCCTCAGAGTATGCCCTACCAACCGATCCCTTCTTCTAGTCAAGTTGTGACATAAATTTCTCTTCTCCCCAATTCTTTTCAATACCTCCTCATTAGTTATATGATCTACCCATCTAATCTTCAGCATTCTTCTGTAGAACCACATTTCGAAAGCTTCTGTTCTCTTCTTGCCTAAACTATTTATCTTCCATGTTTCACTTCCATACATGGCTACACTCCATACAAACACTTTCAAAAACGACTTCCTGACATTTAAATCTATACTCGATGTTAACAAACTATTTGTTCAAATTCATACAAGAGGTAGAGAACATCAAAACTAATATATTTTGCTAAGCAACATAGGATCTCTGAAGCCAACTTGCAATGTTAGGGAACATTTCGTTAGTGCTGCTGATGTAAGTTGTCGCGTTGGTGTCGCTGACTGGAAATGTGTACATTCTCTGAAGTATCCACAACTGGAATATTTTGGGAGCTGTGAACCCACGAAGTAGCCGACTTCGTGCTCATTAACAGCGATTCTGTGGTAATGTATGGGCTGACATTCTTGATGGTAGGCTGAGTGTATCATACAGCTTTTCATTTCGCTTCGAAAGACGGAGATATCGCATCTTCGTGAAACATTTGTTGTCAGAACTGCTGGAGGATATACCTATGAATGTTAGACAAACGATGTATTTCCAGCCCACTGGGACGCCGGCCTATTCCAGCATTGCTGTGAGGAATCAGCTGGTAATCGATTTATCGTCTACCCAGTCGAATCACCTAACCTCACGTGTCTGTATTCTCACCTTTGGGGCCGTGTAAGGCAGCTGGTGTATAAAACTTATGTGGAAAGAGAGTAAGATCTCGTCGCTCGAACTACGGTCGCTGCTGCTACCATTGCCGACATGACTGAAATCTTCCAACCGACACGATAGTCAATGATCCGACACTGTACTGCATACATACTGCCAATGGCCACGCATTCCAGCAGCTCCTGTGGATGTCCCTGCTGTAATCAGCACGCTGAACATTCTTCTGTGTAACTCGTCCCTAGCAACAGAGATATTTAACATAAATAAGTATATTTGTTCTGATGTTCTCTATCTCCTGTGTTAAACTGAACAAATAGTTTCGGAATGCACTGCATAAAGTCATTTCCATACCTACCCGTTTGTCTAAGTCGCAGTTATTTATTTACGAATTTAGTTAATGGCAATATCGTTAGAGAGCTTAACAAGCACATGGAGGTATATACTAGGCTATTCCGCTCTCAGAACATGTTGGAAAATTTCCGAAGCCTTCTTGTAGCGGCAGGGTCGCCAAAGGGTAGGAAAAGAATTGACCAATTAATTAACCGAGCTTTTATATTTTGTGCTGCAGCCTTTATCCACGGAGAAAATTGGATTTCCGCCGGCAGTGACAGGGAAGTCTAAAGCCTTGCGCTGACAGGTGGGCGCTGCGATATTGCCGCCCTGAGTGCGCGGCCACTGCCAAAGGGAGTTTCGCCGCCGTCGTCAGGAGCACATCACGTTCCCTCCCGATTCACCCCCACCCCCGCTCTCGCTTTTTCTCCAAAATTAGCCAAAAAAGCTGGAGCGCGTAAAAGCGGGTAGGTTGCGAGTAAGGCGTAATCATTTTACTGTGGAGAGAGTGCTCAAGGGTGTTCCCCTCGGGCTTTGTCTGAAGGGGTTACCAAGATTAAACGACATTTGCGTGCTTTGATTACGGAAATGCACCAGACAGCAGAGAATGTGAAATTAATTACTTCTCCTCAAGTAGTGCGTATCGCTTTGAACAGCACACAGTCGCGCCTCCAGAAATTCTCTGCTCTCCTCCCCCCCCCCCCCCCCCCCCCCTGCTCTACCTCCGCAGCGAATGACGTAGCTACTTTCGCAGAGAGAGGGGTATGCAGAAGCATTTCTCTTAGTTCTCTGTCAAGTACCCGACAACACGACTATGAAAAGAGATACGCAATTGTTTTCCAGTGACTAGTTTCTAGTGAAGGAGGCACTTTCTATATTCAGCGTATTTCAGCGCAGATAATGGGGGTTAAGAATGAGATACACATCTTTATTCTGAAATCCCCGTAGTGAGAGCCCTTATCGCTGGAGATACCGCAGTATTCAACAGCCACTAATTTTATAATTTGAGATTACACAGCCATCATCAGCACAAGCCGTTGTGCTGTTTGCACAGCGTCAAGACCTCTTTAACCGAGTGTTTCCATTCCCGATGGTTACCAGCTTCTCTTACACCCTGCAGAAGAGGTAGCCTGGAGATCTTCTTTATTTGATGTAGCCACCTGTCCGTTGCTCTTCCCCTTTATGTCTTGACCTCGGTCTTCCCTATCACGATGAATTCTCTAAATTTTCTCCATCTGTTTTCACAATCTGGCCACAGAACTGGAGGATATTTTGATTAACACAAGATGAAGGAAGCCTGTAAATACTGAGTTGCTCAATAATGAACGCATTAGTTCTTCTTTCGGTCCATTTTACGTGCAGTGATAGCACCAAAACTCAAATGCATTAATACGCTGCTCGTTTCTAGCCTTAATGGTTCATGTTATGCAACCACAAAGGAAGACGCAAAACACGAATGTTTTAACAAACCAGACTTTTGTACTGTCCTATTCCCGTTCTTTAAAATCTAGGTGAGCGTCTTCGTAGCCACTAGCCCTAGCGCGATCCGTCTTCTTATCTCCACGGCTTCTCGCGGTCGCACATGATTGACCCAAGGTAGATTAATCAATGCACGACTTCCAGTTCCTTTTCGACCCATTAGTTGAACCTGCGCTACTCGATCATTTATTGTGAATATGGACTTTTGAGATTCCTGTCTAATCCATACAATATCTACTTTTTCTTGATATCGTCTTCGCTGCAGGCAACAAAGCACTGTGTCGTTTGCAAATCGGAAATTGTTAATAGTTCCACCACCAACAGAGGCGTCTGTAGTCCAACCATGACGTGTGTTCTATGTGACATGTCCTGCATAGTTCTTCAGTTGGTGGAATAGGACACAAACCTGTCTGACACCATTCGATACATCGAAGAAATCAGAACTTGTCTTCGCAGTGTATGACATCACACCATGATCTAAATCTGCAGTGTACTTTTTTCTCAATATGATATCTTTGAAGTAATTTTACTAGATATTAAGGTAATTTTACATTACATCGTCATCTGGACTTCATATCGTGCAGGCCGTCTTACGATGTGTAACGGAAGGTTATTTTCGTACCACTCTTATTTAATTCCCCCCCCCCCGTTTCATGGCTTTCCTGTTACAGTGGTAAGTGGCACGCCAGTTGGAGGAACCAATATATCCACTGAGTCTCATAGTATTCTACACTTTGTAAAGTTTAAAGCAAAATCACACCGTGATGGAAAACGTATAAAGGCACATTTGCATACCGTGCGTGAGTTTCCTCGGAAACGCGAAATCTTAATTAAATAATTAATCTATGACAAATATATAAAGCCTATGGCACAGAACTGCAGCGCTATGCCGCTGATGAAACAAAATACAATTATGACACTCTTATGTTTCATTAAGAAGAAGTAGGTCGAGTAGAATAGCTGGCGCGGGAAGCACGTATATTTTATTAACTGGTACACTGCCATATTTGATGTTGTATAAGAACACTGCGAGTTGCAATCTTACTAGGCACTAGATTCTGTAAAGAATTTATATTTATGAAAGTAAGTAGAATTATTTAACTGTAGGCATATTCGTTGAATATATCTGATTTAACTAACTGTGTAAACTTTTTTATGCTTAGTAGACAGTCACCTCTGTACGACGTATTGACATGGCTGGCAAATTATTCTAATGTTGAGATTTAGATTTTGAGTCCGCACCTACCGCAGCAGTCTTTGGAAACGAATTAAATACAAAGTCCGATTATTTGAGTCTTATTTCACGGTCAACTACGAATAACATTGCATTTACGAAAAAGCCATTGTCAAGCGTCTGATACCAAATAATTAAACGTTCACGTTCCAGATAAGCAAATATTAATTACAACCAATCATTGTCATACTTATACAATAACCAACACTATATTTTATTTTTTTATTTATTTATTTTATATTGGCGACTGCGTGTCGGACTTGTTATTTTGTCATTTGTTACATTGTTCTCTTTGTTTCATGTGAAAAATCAACTTTCTGGACCTGGACTTGAATATATTCCAATTCTAAAATTTTGCGGGAAGACGCAATGAAGCTTCCAGCAAAATAAGGTAAGACGCAGCATCTTTGCATTGGCAGGCTTGACCAGACGCATAATTTAGTGTATTAGCTCTTCAGTAGATTATGTAGTATTTCTTTCGCGCCTAGCAGTTTGCAGTGATAAATTTCATTCTCAGTGCTTTTCCTTAAACAATAACTTCTGCAACAATACCAATACACGAGTGTACAATATGGCTGAATTCTGTACGATACGTTGTAACATGGCCAGCAGCCATTAACAATAATCCCATATTCAGTTTACATTTTTAAATTAACAAACAGCCATTGTTGCTACGAGCGATTCATGTTCAACTGCATTTTATTTTGAAACCAGTGTCAAACTTTATTTTCTTGAAACATATATTACGCGTGGCATGGTCATAACTAGAAAACAATACGCAAAGATGGAACAGCAAAGACATACTATTCAGACGCAATCCGACTCGAACGAGAGACAAATGTTAGAAAATGACTTTACGACAGCAACCGGTAGTGACGATTCATCAAATATTGACGCAAGTGTTAACGGAAATTTTGACAATAGGCTGTCCGCCACAAAAATTTCAAAGTCTCAGTCAGAGCCCATGTTAATACATGACGTCACGTCTAATGACGCGGCGGGGGCAGAGACCTTGCAAACAGTAAACATTGCCACCATGTTACAAATGCTAATAAAACAAAACGCAGAAAATATGGCAACCTTAAAGACGCAAAATGAAGAGTTAAAGACACAAAATGACGAAATTAAATCTGATCTCATAGCAATCAAGACATGTAATGACACTTTATGTAAACGTGTGGAACTTACAGACGCCACACCGACCAAACAGATGACTGAACTTAGTACGAAATTTTCCAAGCTTAATGCGATACAAGAAAAGACTACAAATGACGTAGCACTTTTACAAACACAAGTAAAAAACCTTAATGTCACGTGTGAAGCTCTTACTGGACAAATTCAAACATATCCTTCAGTACATGACAACCTTGAAAAACGAATTACTGACGTGCAGAATAAATCTGACGATGTTGAACAACACCTTGACTGACAGATTACAATCTGATGCCACAGCTCATTTTCAAAATATTAATAAGGAATTTCATGATTGGGTAGAGAACAAAGACAAACATTTTGATAGATTCATACGTGAAAATTTACCAACAATTGTGCACGACTCCGTAGCGGAATACATCACTAATAACTAAACAGCTGATTAGTGACGCAGGACAGTCTGTCACTGCACCAATGAAAGAATTCACGGATGAACCACAGTCTGAATGTAACGAAAATATCAGTCAAAATGTACAGTTTAGAAACCAATATACATACGAGTATGACGCACACATACCGCACACGACAAACACACAAGAACAAAATACACCACGACAACAACAAGTACCACGTCGTGCAAACACAAACACAAGCTATTATCATGGTAAACCACAGCAATATTATCGTAATTACTCGCCATCTGAACATTACAGTAATTGCAGTGGAACAAATCCATATTACAATGCAAAGGAAAAAGAAAGCTTAATAAAACACAGGCAATTTCAGACTTTTATCCCAGAAAAACGAACCATTCATCCGGTGATTTTTCTTAAATCTATTAGTAACGGATTTCCACGCACTTGGAGTGACCGGAAAAAGATTTCATATATTGTCGGTTACATCCAAGGCGATGCAGCTGTCTGAGCATACAGTCAAGCTGACGTATGTACCACGTACAGTGAGTTTGAGCGTGCGTTTCTGAACAAATTCTGGTCGCAATCCGTCCAGGAGCGACGCAGTAGACAAATTTTAGAACCTGAAACTTTTAACAGTAAAAATGGTAACTTACGCAGATATTTTGAAAAATACTTGAACATGGGACATTTTTTGGACGAACGACTCGCAACACGTGGTATACTCCGTGCGTTGAAGGCCAAATTGCCTTTCAACATTAAAGAAAAACTCTTATATATTCTGGATGACGATCCAGATTATTTTTTTAACAGCTTTAGATTCGGTTGACATGTTACTAGAAGATCAGCGCTTCGCGCGGCAAAACAGCAACCACAATTTTTATATTAGTGGTATGCAAAACATGCAGGCTTGCCAACTCAATTCTGGCGCGCCGACAGTTGGATACGCGGTACAGCAAAAACAGCAAACTCACATGCCGTCTCAATACGGAAATCAAAATCAACACGCGTGTTCCAATACAAACAACAGTTACAACAGTAATAACACTTCATGCGGCAATCCATACAAAAGGCACCGCGGTAATAACAACAACAACAACGGCAACAACGGATACAAATATAACAACAAAACACAAACAGAAATAGAAATGATAGTAACTACGAGCTAAGACAGCATCAAGGCTGGACTCGTAGCGATCAATACTTTCACTCAAACACTGCTATACCACAGCAGCCACCAGGACAAAATTGGAGCATACCTTACGACCGACGGGTAAGTCATAATGCGCAACAGCAACAACAACTGCAAAAGTTTGGAGATCACAACAGGCAATATCCGAATGTGAACATAATAGAAGTGACACCTGATACACAACCTCAATCTGTGTCAGCACCTAATACAAATGCTAATCCAACAAACTAGAAACAGTCACTTCTATGCCCCGGGTCGTGGCTGAAGAATTCTTGGGGGGCGACTTCAATGTTAATCAGTTATTTGACACCGCCATTGAGCAACAAAATATTGATATGCCTAATAATTGTGAACAAAAACTACCTGTTTTATTTATAAGATACAACCACAATGAGAATATATCAGATGAACTTTTGCAAGGCAGTACACAATGTCGTTCAAACACAAATGAAATTGTTTTAGCGTCTACTACTGGTGTAGTAGGTGGGATTCCAACTACTATTATCTTAGATACAGGTGCAGCTGTGGGCGTTTTGTCTTTTAATTTCTATAAAAAGATGTGTGAATTGGAGCCTGTGCCTGAGTTTCCCGCCCAAAACTGTAAAATAACTACTGCTCTAGGTAATAAGTCATGTAGGGTTAAGAAGCATGTTTTTGTAAACATTAAAATGGGTAATGGAACCGTACAATGGCCATTCCTAGTTGTACAAAACCTTGTGACAAATTGCATATTAGGATTAGATATTATGGGCGAGAAGGACTGCATTATAGACTTCTCCAAGGGTAAATGTATTTTAAATGATAAAGGCAGTATAATTATTTTTGATTTGGACAGGAGAACTCTAAAGCATGACAAACACTGTACAGGGTACAAGGTTCAGTTAGTACTCGACAGTGACATTCAAGACACGCACACACACTCATCTGACACAGAGCTAATGGACTTGAAAACATTGCTTGATCATAAGATAAATGAAGTTACAGCTCTCAGTGTACATGAACGTATGAAACAACAGGAAGTGTTATCCAAATATTTACAAGTTTTTACCAAACGATTAGGAGTTATCAACACGTATGTGTACAAGATTGAAGTTAAGCCTCACAATATCTTCTACCAGAAGACATATAACGTACCGTTATCTCAACGACCTGCTGTGTGACAAGAACTAAAACAAATGTTAGACTGGAAAATCGTAGAACCATTACCTAAGTTGTCAAACAAGGAAATTGTAGTGTCGATTGCTGGACCGACACCGTGATGTTGATTGCTGAAAAGGAATGCTAAACTAAAGCTGTAGCCGATAGTGCACGCACGGCAATAAGCATACGGGCGTGAAGTCTGGAACATAAAAACTTATGAATGAATAAGAAGAAAAGTATGTAGATGCTTTTTACTTAACTTTTATTGATTCCTCGGAATACATCTCTCTTGATTACTCGTAAGCTATAGGCCCTGATACAAATGGCTCCTTGCTAGTTCGTAGCCATTAACTTAGCTGATGGCTATTATGTCTCTCGGCTAATGAGAGAGAAAGGCTTCGTACAACTGGGCGATAGCTAGGTTCGCGTACAACTGGGCGGTAGCTTGGTTCTCGTACAACTGGGGCCGAGTCCACTCTCGTATCACGAGACCTGCCTTGGTGGTGGCGCTAGGTCTGCGATCACAGTGGCGACACGCGGGTCCGACATGTACTACATGGACCGCGGCCGATTTAAGCTACCACCTAGCAAGTGTGGTGTCTGGCGGTGACACCACATTCCTCCCCCGCAAATCGGCGAACGGTCGTGTAATAAGGCTTCCGCCCGCCGTGGGGAGGACCACATGTTGACGTATGCGATGAGGTGGGGAGCCTAACAACAGGCGAGGCTGTGCCACCCGCACCCGGCCATCCGGTCCGAGGGGAGCTAGGAAACGCCTGCAAAACTAGTCCAGGGTGCACGTCAACATGCGGTGTATGCGCCCGTAAAGAGACAGGAGTGACCGAAGGATCAATCTCCATTGCGTCGGGGTAGCCGACGCGCGATGACGTCATGTGGTCCGGAGCGGGCTGGAGTTCCATGGCGGAGGACAGCTGGTCACGGGAAGCGACCGGCGGCGCGTGACCCTGGGAGGCGCTTGGCGGCTGCAACGAAGCGTCGAACGCGGGCGGCGCCGGCGGGAGAACAAGCGGCGGCGGCGGCGGCTGCTGCTGCTGCTGCGGCGGCGGCGGCGCGTCGCCATGGGGCAAAATGGAAGGCATCGTCGGTAACACCTGGGGATGAGGCGAGCCAGTAGATGGGTCCCCAGGGCGCTGACCGGACGGCACCGTCGCTGAAAGCAGACGGGGAGCGGCAGAACCCGAGCGACGACAGAGGCGCAGCTGATTGAGATGCCGACGCACCTCACCAGAGGCCCCCAAAACCAAATACATCGCGCGGCCGAGGCAGCGAAGAATGCGCCCTGCGAGCCAACGCCGTGAACCTCGATAGTTGCGATAAAATACAACGTCGCCCGGAGCAAAAACAGGAGTCTGCCGCTGCGCAGGAACCTGATGCGGCGGATGCAGCAAAGACATCAAGGTGCGATGAGGACGACCGTGGAGCAACTCAGCCGGCGAGCGACCATCTCGGGGCTGAGAGCGATACGAAGACAAAAAGAGCAACAATGCGTCCTCCCGAGAATGCGACTCTTTCAATTTCAACATCTGTGACTTGAAAGTCCGGACCAATCGTTCAGCGGCACCGTTGGACTGAGGCGAAAACGGCGCGGATGTCAGATGTTGAATACCATTGGCCTGGCAGAAAGACTGGAATTCTGCGGACATGAATTGTGGGCCATTGTCGGAAACAATAGTCTGCGGAAGACCTTCAATGCAAAAGATAGCAGACAACGCTTGGATGGTGGCGGAGGACGTCGTGGAAGACATCCGGACAACAAAAGGAAAATTACTGAAGGCGTCGACCAGAACCAACCATCGAGCATTCCAGAATGGACCAGCAAAATCAATGTGCAAGCGTTGCCAAGGGGAAGTGGCTTTTGGCCACGCAAAGACTTTCCGCGGCGGTGCGGACTGTTGTTCGGCACACGCCAGGCACGAAGAACACATATTCGTAATCGCAGCATCGATTCCGAACCAAGTACAGTGCTGACGAGCAAGTTGTTTCGTTCGCACTATACCCCAATGTCCTTGGTGAAGAAGCCGTAAAACAGAGGACTGTAACGAACGTGGGACCACGACTCTGGACTGATCATTATCAGAACGCAACAACAAAACACCACGTCGAACAAAAAGTCTCTCCTTGTGAGCAAAAAATCGGCGAACCAACGGATCCTCGATCCGAGACTTTGACAAAGGCCATTGCGTAGCAACAAAACGTAAAACAGTAGCAAGGACAGGGTCAGCAGCTGTGGCTGTAGCGACACGACGAAAATCAATCGGAAACGATTCGACCACTTCATCGGTTTCCGAATCAATGAACATGCAAGCAAGTTCGGAAGAATCGAATGCTTTATCCTCAGCAACAGGCAAACGGGACAACGCATCGGCGTTTCCGTGCTTAGCAGTGGACCGATACAAGATATCGTAGCGGTACTGCGAGAGGAAAATAGACCAGCGAATGAATTTCTGCGCTGTACGTGGAGGTACAGGCTTGGTCGGATGAAAAAGCGATGTCAAAGGTTTGCGGTCTGTGATGATGGTAAAGTGACGACCATACAAGAAATCATGGAACTTAGTAACACCAAACACGAGAGCCAAAGCTTCTTTCTCTATCTGTGAATAATTTCTTTGCGCAGACGAGAGCAATTTGGACGCAAAGGCAATAGGGCGATCATGTGAGCCAACTTTGTGCGCAAGCACAGCACCGATCCCGAAATCCGATGCATCTACCATCAACAAAAGGGGTTTCTGGGGATCGAATGGCGTAAGGCAAGTATTAGAAAGCAACGCCGATTTCAACTGGCGAAAGGCGCGTTCACATTCCGTCGTCCAGACGAACGGAACACCTGTACGGCATAAGCGATGAAGCGGAGCTGAAATGAAAGAGGCAGTGCGCGCATTCACTCACACCTTGTGATTCTACATTGTTCAATGTTCTTGCGACCCCCTGACGCAATGCGTGGGGAACATTGCGCGCTCTGAAAAATTTCGGTTGCGCGTTTACCTTCAGTTCTAAATGTGCTTCATAGGTTTTAGCGCAACCTAAGCCCGGTGCAAAAATGTCTGCAAATTCGTCACACAGCCGAGAAACACTGTCTGGAGGCACAGTCTGATTCACAGAGAGGACCTGATTTACAATAGACATGTTAAACAACTTAAATAAATCTAGACCAAACAAGTTCACTGCCGAAGAAGAACGAAGAACGTAAAATGACACAAGTTTTGTTTGTCCCTTGTATGTGGCAAGAAGGCTGCACTGTCCTAACACAGGAATTTTCTGTCCGGAATATGTAGTTAGCTTAACATTTGCGGAACGCAACGGAGGTTTGCCCAGTTGTTTGTACGTGTCGTGATTGAGCAATGAAACTGCAGCTCCGGTATCGAGCTGGAATGGTATCACTTGGCCTTCAAAGTCTAAGTCCACAAAAAGTTTATTGTCCTGCTGACGACAAGAGCGACTGTTTTGTGCAATTTGAATAGACGCTGGTACAGAATCACTTGCTAATTGACGTGATTTCCGGCGACGTCGACGCACAGTTTTTGTGGGACGATCACAGTCACTGTTAGAGAAAGTGTCACTGGACGAAGCGGAATTAACGACATGAATGTCCATAGGCGAAGGTCCACGAGCCTGAGTGTCCTTGGTTCGATTCCGGCGCGAAGCAAAGGGCCTGGAATGATTGTGATTGTCTGATCTGAGCTTTTTCTGGCAAACACTTTGAACATGTCCTTTCTTATTGCAGAAAAAGCAAATAGCTTGGCGTGACGGGCAATGTTCACGCGAATGTCTAGTAGCACACCGCGGGCATGATTTCACTGCATTTGTGGGCTGGCGCGGCACACCTGGCTTAGCACGCGGCGGTCGCTGTGCGTCCGGCCGCGAGGGCAGTTGACCGGGCCGCGTTGCGCGAGCGCGCCCGGCGGGCCGGTTAATGTTACACACAGCTGGCGAAGTTTCAAAAGAGTCCTGAGCACAGTCCAGTGTGTCCTGTCTATCCAATATGTCTATCACTTGTTGAAGGGAGGGATTAACTAGTTTCAAAATTTGCTCCCGTATGCGAACACCAGAAACGTTCTGTGCAATTGCATCACGCACCATTGTATCTGAATAAGAAAGACCACAGTCACATTCAAAGGCACAGTCCCTAGTAAGTCCTTGCAATGTTGCTACCCACTCCCTATTAGTTTGACCGGCCGTACGTTTTGTACGAAAAAACGTATACCGTTTTGCAACCACATTAACTGTTTCTTTGAAATAGGCATCTAATGCAGACAAAATTTCCTCGTATGACAGAGTTGCTACGTCGCGTCGGGGAAACAATTTCACTATCACACGGTATGTGGACACACCGACACAAGAAAGCAAAAACGGCTGCCGCTCATTACCTTGAATTCTGTAGGCAGCCATGTGAAAGGCGAACTGACGAGACCACTCTTGCCAGGTCTCATCGGCTGCCACGTATGGTCGAAAGGGAGGTGCAACAGCGTTCAGTGGCAGCGGTAGCGAAGAAGCGGCGGCGGCCGCATCGGTGTGCAGCGCACGTTGACTCTGGACGAGCTGTCCAAGGGCATCCAGTAACGCCTGCGTCTGCTGATTCTGCAAGCGATAAAATTCGGACAGTACATCTGGAGAGTGTGGCGAAGCCATGACACAATTAAATGTAAGCAATCAGGACACTTGAAAACGACTTCACTGTTACATACGAAGTAATACAAACTCTTTATCTCGTCGCCAATAATTGTAGTGTCGATTGCTGGACCGACACCGTGATGTTGATTGCTGAAAAGGAATGCTAAACTAAAGCTGTAGCCGATAGTGCACGCACGGCAATAAGCATACGGGCGTGAAGTCTGGAACATAAAAACTTATGAATGAATAAGAAGAAAAGTATGTAGATGCTTTTTACTTAACTTTTATTGATTCCTCGGAATACATCTCTCTTGATTACTCGTAAGCTATAGGCCCTGATACAAATGGCTCCTTGCTAGTTCGTAGCCATTAACTTAGCTGATGGCTATTATGTCTCTCGGCTAATGAGAGAGAAAGGCTTCGTACAACTGGGCGATAGCTAGGTTCGCGTACAACTGGGCGGTAGCTTGGTTCTCGTACAACTGGGGCCGAGTCCACTCTCGTATCACGAGACCTGCCTTGGTGGTGGCGCTAGGTCTGCGATCACAGTGGCGACACGCGGGTCCGACATGTACTACATGGACCGCGGCCGATTTAAGCTACCACCTAGCAAGTGTGGTGTCTGGCGGTGACACCACAGAAATCACACCTGAACAGAAAATAAAAGAAGTATTGACTACACTGACACATCACGCACAGATACGATCAAACATCACACAAACATAATAAAAAGAAAACAAAAATTCAAGGCAGGAATGCTTGTACTACTTCGTACTCATCATAAATCTGTAGCACTCAAACGACGCAATGCTAAGTGGCGTCTGCTATATGAAGGACCTTATATTATTGTTAACATACCGCATCCTGGTGCGTATCTGTTACAACATCCTAGAACTAACAAAATTATTGGGCTATACGCACACCGAGATCTTAGAGTATTTCATGCTAAATAATGTCAAAGTCATATCCATGAAAACATTGCTAAGCAACTCGCAAAACTCTGTTTGCTACAACATAGATAATAAGTAATATAGAAATTTTCATTTCAGCTGTACCAGTGACGCAGTTGAAGACAGAAGAACTTTTCTTTCAACATTTGTGACTGAATGTACCACTGACTTGGTATGACACCTGACGAACCGACAGACGTCATCTGTGAAGGGATCTTTTACTTCGAGAAATAGATTAGACGCACATCTCTCAGCAAGAAAAGCATCTACCAGTAGCCAAGGCCACACAGACACTATACACACACGCACAAAACGCGAGGAATCTAACAGTTTTCCGTCTCTTATTATTTTGAATATTTATTGAGTAGTGAAAACGCCTGGTCTTGTCTACTGAAATAGTGAATGTTGTGTCTAACCTATCTTAATTTCAGATGACATCACAAAAAAAAACATCGATAAAATCCCAGCAAAACCGTTAAAGAGAACGTAAATATCTGCAATTCATGTAATCAAATGTGACATAATGTAATAATTTATAGCTATGTAATGATGATGTAAACATGTTTATGTGTAACTGTAATTTGTTTATGCTAAGAAAATATGTGACGTGTATATGTATGATTACTTACGTTTTTTGAAAAATGATGTATAATGTAACTGTTACTATGTGAAAATTTGAACGATATCGAGTGCCAAAATGTGAGAAACTTAAAAAAAAAAATTAAAAAAACATTGCATAGTGAACCACTGTTCACGGACATTAACGTACATTACTAAGTCTGCAACTACGCAGAAACGTATGTGAAAGAAACTGTTAATGATATTCATAATGCATCGTTCCTTTGTAAACGCGATGAACGATTTCTTTGATAAGTAACTACGAACATTTAGGTGAGCTATATTTAACAAAAAACTGAAAATGTGAAGTGCATAATTAATGCATCGTCTAGTGACATTACTACAGTATCTAACTTCAAGATGTTAACCGGATTAAATGGTCACAACGTGCCTGTCCAGAAAACAACACGGCGGGTGGAAGAATTTTGGTTGGAACTTCAGGGAATGGAATGTTCTCGAAATGTGACGGACACACTTACCTGGACTGTCCAAGGATCGACGCCAGCTATGCGCCGTCCGAGGTTCTGCAACCAAGCTTCCACGGAATATTGAAAACGAACTGCATATGGACCAATTACTCGACGGGTCACGTCCGATCTGTAATAAACAATGCTTGTTGTCACAACGAACTGCATCACAACGACTATACTGGAAATAGGAAATCGACATGCTTATGTATCAATTACGTTGTTATACAGCGATGTTACTGTGATCAAAAAACTTTACCACGACGACACTAACCTGTGAAAAATTATTGTGCAGCAGATGAATATAAACTGTAATAACGACACGATGTGTATAGGTCAACGCACCTGAAACATAAAGACATTTTTCTTTGAAACATTTCAATGCAATACTATGTAACTAAGAACGTTCAACAATTTAAAGTTGTATTGTATTATAACAAATATTGTAATTTTAAAATTAAGTTACCTGTCATAGAATGTACTCTTCATATGTAATCTTGGTGGAATTATTTTCTGTATGCAATGACTAAGAAACGCGCGCGCACATGAACAATATGAACTGCAATACTGTGCCGCGTGATCTAAATTTACGATATAACGGCAGTGCTGGAGTCACATAGACGCTTCTGCGCATGCGCGCACTCTATTTTGCCAACATAAAAACTTTTACGGCGCACGCGCGTCATTCAAATTTTATATATAATTTACTGTGTAATGTATGTCATGTCAATAGTTGTAGATAACTTAGATTTTCTTGTGCCTTTAAGTGAATTGCTCGCCTGCAGGTGTGTCCTTTCGCCTCGCAATTCAGGAGCAATATAAAGGCACATTTGCATGCCGTGCGTGAGTTTCCTCGGAAACGCGAAATCTTAATTAAATAATTAATCTCTGACAAATAAATAAAGCCTATGGCACAGAACTGCAGCGCTATGCCGCTGATGAAACAAAATACAATTATGACACTCTTATGTTTCATTAAGAAGGAGTAGGTCAAGTAGAATAGCTGGTGCGGGAAGCACGTATATTTTATTAACTGGTACACTGCCATATTTGATGTTATATAAGAACACTGCGAGTTGCAATCTTACTAGGCACTAGATTCTGTAAAGAATTTATATTTATGAAAGTAAGTAGAATTATTTAACTGTAGGCTTATTCGTTGAATATATCTGATTTAACTAACTGTGTAAACCTTTTTATGTTTAGTAGACAGTCACCTCTGTACGACGTATTGACATGGCTGGCAAATTATTCTAATATTGAGATTTAGATTTTGAGTCCGCACCTACCGCAGCAGTCTTTGGAAACGAATTAAATACAATACGAATTAAATTATTTGAGTCATATTTCACGGTCAACTACGAATAACATTGCATTTACGAAAAAGCCATTGTCAAGCGTCTGATACCAAATAATTAAACATCCACGTTCCAGATAAGCAGATATTAATTACAACCAATCACTATCATACAGAATTAATAATAAATATTTTATTTTATTTTATTTATTTATTTTATAAACGTTTGCCTTTTATCGTCTGCCACTAGAGCTGAATGAGCATCTCCGTGACGTTCTCGCCCGTTACAAAACACGCTGCTCTCCTTTGTATATTCTGTATTTCTTGTGCGCACACCTAGTAAGGATCCTAGATATATGAGCAATGGGTAATTAAATGTCAAACCAGGATTCTTTAGTGTACCTTCGTAGTGAGCGAGGATTCTTCCAAGAAATCTCACGAGGAAGCCCTGACTGCGAGGTCGCAAAAGGCCAATGATGTTTACAATGTTTGACGACTTACATATTGTATACCATGCAACCACAACATCGTCCGTTAATAGCAAAAGGAGATGGGACTGGAGACATCCTTTAGTGTGCACAGGATGTTACAGAACGTAGTTCAGCTTCTTAGCCGACGAGCATCTCACAACAGTGCCACAGCGCTAGTGGTGTTGATACAAAGCAGATCAATGGCAGCGCTAAACAAAGCGTTGCCGAATTTGATATGTATAAAACAAACAATTGCCGAATTTGATATTTCTTCAGAAAGGAACACATGGAATTTCACAGAGTAGGAAAGAAGAGGTAGACGAAATATTAGCGTTTCTACAATATGAGACAAAGGAATGTATGGTGTCGTATACACAGACTATGAGTACAATGTACATGATAAGTACAATGATGATACGTGGTTAACAAGTGAAAGTGATATCGAAACAGGAGTCGAGCCATGTAGTTCATCATCCTTGTCGGACAAGGACCCAGAAATCCTATCCCCAGTGAGACGTAGTAAAGGACTATCGTTGTCCAGGAGCAGGTACTAAATATACACTCCTGGAAATGGAAAAAAGAACACATTGACACCGGTGCGTCAGACCCACCATACTTGCTCCGGACATTGCGAGAGGGCTGTACAAGCAATGATCACACGCACGGCACAGCGGACACACCAGGAACCGCGGTGTTGGCCGTCGAATGGCGCTAGCTGCGCAGCATTTGTGCACCGCCGCCGTCAGTGTCAGCCAGTTTGCCGTGGCATACGGAGCTCCATCGCAGTCTTTAACACTGGTAGCATGCCGCGACAGCGTGGACGTGAACCGTATGTGCAGTTGACGGACTTTGAGCGAGGGCGTATAGTGGGCATGCGGGAGGCCGGGTGGACGTACCGCCGAATTGCTCAACACGTGGGGCGTGAGGTCTCCACAGTACATCAATGTTGTCGCCAGTGGTCGGCGGAAGGTGCACGTGCCCGTCGACCTGGGACCGGACCGCAGCGACGCACGGATGCACGCCAAGACCGTAGGATCCTACGCAGTGCCGTAGGGGACCGCACCGCCACTTCCCAGCAAATTAGGGACACTGTTGCTCCTGGGGTATCGGCGAGGACCATTCGCAACCGTCTCCATGAAGCTGGGCTACGGTCCCGCACACCGTTAGGCCGTCTTCCGCTCACGCCCCAACATCGTGCAGCCCGCCTCCAGTGGTGTCGCGACAGGCGTGAATGGAGGGACGAACGGAGACGTGTCGTCTTCAGCGATGAGAGTCGCTTCTGCCTTGGTGCCAATGATGGTCGTATGCGTGTTTGGCGCCGTGCAGGTGAGCGCCACAATCAGGACTGCATACGACCGAGGCACACAGGGCCAACACCCGGCATCATGGTGTGGGGAGCGATCTCCTACACTGGCCGTACACCACTGGTGATCGTCGAGGGGACACTGAATAGTGCACGGTACATCCAAACCGTCATCGAACCCATCGTTCTACCATTCCTAGACCGGCAAGGGAACTTGCTGTTCCAACAGGACAATGCACGTCCGCATGTATCCCGTGCCACCCAACGTGCTCTAGAAGGTGTAAGTCAACTACCCTGGCCAGCAAGATCTCCGGATCTGTCCCCCATTGAGCATGTTTGGGACTGGATGAAGCGTCGTCTCACGCGATCTGCACGTCCAGCACGAACGCTGGTCCAACTGAGGCGCCAGGTGGAAATGGCATGGCAAGCCGTTCCACAGGACTACATCCAGCATCTCTACGATCGTCTCCATGGGAGAATAGCAGCCTGCATTGCTGCGAAAGGTGGATATACACTGTACTAGTGCCGACATTGTGCGTGCTCTGTTGCCTGTGACTATGTGCCTGTGGTTCTGTCAGTGTGATCATGTGATGTATCTGACCCCAGGAATGTGTCAATAAAGTTTCCCCTTCCTGGGACAATGAATTCACGGTGTTCTTATTTCAATTTCCAGGAGTGTAGTTATATTCATGGAAGATCATCCACAGCAGAGTAAAATATCAATTAGAACAGATTTCGAGGATGCTCGATATACAATTCACAGGATGTGTATGATAGTGACCTACTACTATATGCTAATCAGACTGCGCGCGACATGGATTACAATTATTTCAAGGGAAGCTTTTGATGGTTTCACAACTTCAAATAGTGGTGCAGTACCGTAAGACGTAAGGAAGCGAAATTTCAAACAAAGTTTCAGCTTGATGTGCAGCAAACTGCCGAATTGGCCCGAAAAACTGTAGACGAGATACATAGACATATATCATCGTCAGTAAGGAATTCGTTTTCAACTCCGACCAATCGGTATTTGAAGAGGAAATGTGTCTGAAAGGAACCCTGAAAATGAGAGGTAGCAAGAGAGTTGTATCAAGTTCAACTAACATCAGCGCTTTAACGGAGTCTTATAAACTTATGCTGACTATTCATATGGATGGTAAATTAGCTGGAAAGTCTTATTATGTCGTGAGAAGCTTGAGGTGAGCTGCCCCTTACGGTTGTTTCTCGTGTGCGCAATAGGGAATGTTTACGACACTACAAGCAAGAGTGCGAAAATGAGTGTAAGAGAACTATGATAAGGGCACTAATTTTGACCAATTGCTGGCCAAAATAACTTTCTTTTCCTTAATTCGTAGTTTGCACATAAAAATGATACTTCTCTAAAGCAAACTAAACCTCCAGAAGAGTGTATGACATTGCAATTTATAAAACCTGAAACCACAGGACACATTCGGCCTCTGGATTTAGTTTTCTTTCAGGGACTATAAAACGTATTATCACACTGTCTGCAGCTTCCCCTTGAAGGATAGTCAATATTACAATAAGCCCCACAACAAACTGTTTCCATTCGGTTACATGCCATTGCATTCCGCCAGTTCTGACCACACTGTTACACCAGTATGATTCTGTATGTATTTCTTAAGAGAGGGTACCTTGTCGAACGTCCGGCTCGGTTTGTAACTCCCAAGAGTTCCCCTTCGGTCTTGATGGTGCGAACCTTTGTGATCACTGTGGCACGCCGCGTTTCAAAAAATGGATCCAAGCACTATGGGACTTAACATCTGACGTCATCAGTCCCCTAGACTTAGAACTACTTAAACCTAACTAACCTAAGGACATCACACACATCCATGCCCGAGGCTGAATTCGAACCTGCGACCGTAGCAGCAGCACGGTTCCGGACTGAAGCGCCTAGAACCGCTCGACCACAGCGGCCGCCTCACGCCATGTTTCATTCGGTGTTCATGGTCAAAGTTAATGGTTTGTCCTGAACATTTCTTGAATGTCTACAACGTCCATTTTGTGAAGAGTAATACATACATCCCACAATAGGGTTATCTTTTCACCTCCCGGACTCTCATTTTCTGTCGCCCTCGCGGTACACACAATAAGTCTGTTACCCTCCTGACAAACATAGTGAGTCATTAGCAGTTAACTTCTTCTGTCATAGTTGTTAACACAACACTTTCAAATGAGCCTTAGTAAAGACTGAACTTGCGACGTCGCACTCAAGAAGTTCCTTGTCAGTTTCTACCTTTCCTACCTTTTTTTTTTTTTTTCGTCGCTCCACTTTAAATCGGTCGGATGTCCACTGTAACATATTTAATGGATGTGTGATAATCACTTGTCTTATCGCCGATTTGTGCACAACACGTTACGTTTGTTTACGTTGTAAATAAACTTTCAGTCATTACATAATGTTCAATCCACTGTGGGTTTTACTTTATTTCGATATGGATTTCTAGTTTTTCTGACATCTCTGTATACAGCACCATCATACGCGAGCATCCTCGTGGTCTTCTCAAGTTTACCAACGACGTCATTTAAATATGTTGAGAACGGTGAAGGCCCTGTAACTCCCCTTTTGGTTACGCCCGAAGTTGTAGTTATCATCGTTAACGACAGCACGCTATCTTCTGTTTCCTGGGAATCTGCAAAAGCATAATGAAGACAAAATTAGCAACGCGTGTAGCGTTTAACGAATACGAAAGTCATGCATCCATTTCTTACGAGATCTACCTATTTCTCCCTTTCCAGTCGGCGATAGTTCATTATCTTCTTTTGGCATTCTATTTTCGGTCATTTTCCGTCGTTCCATAAATATGGTTCTTCCATTTCATATTACCCTCTCCTATCTTGTCATTAACTGAAGAGATTTTTAAATCTGATCTTATTGCTTCGTTGTTTATTTTATCCATGTTATTATAGCCGCTTACAGGTCTCACATACTTCATCTCTGCTGCCTGTATATGTAATTTTTCTTTTTTTGTTACCGTCCTTGATTCGGACCCTATACAAAAGTACGTACAACCAGGAATCTGTGGAATTTCATTTTTGTTTCTTTTCTCGTTTTTCTTCCCGAAGCTCTTGCAATTGTTTCATAGTTAGCTTGATATTTATTAACCTTCTTCCCAGAGTCTTTCTCATAGTGAAAACTAATGCCACATCCTAGATAACTGAAATGGAATACTTGATCTAAAATGTTCTCATTTATTATTATTTTTCATCTGATTGTATTGTTTCCATCGGAAGCCATTATCTTTGTCTTATTTGCAGATATACTTAAGCAGTAATATACTGTGTTTTGGCTAAATCTAAATACTGCTTTCTTCTGTTTGCTGTCTAATAACCTGGTCATCAGCATGTAACAGAGTATTTAATGGTACGCTAAATCCTATTTTAATTCCTTAGTGTATTTCACCTTTCCACTTCATAACTAGGTCGTCAGTATATAAATTAAATTAGGTGGGAGATTAAACAAAGAGGGTGATACACTACACCTTGACTTAGTAAAATTCTGTCTACCAACTTGTCAGAGAAATCCTAATAAATTCTGGCGTTACGTTAAATCACTAAACGAATCGAGGACTTCTGTCCAGACACTCTTGTGGCCATTATGGCATCAAAACAGAATTACAGAAAAGGCCGTGAAATCATAGTCTTTTTCCAAAACTGTTTCACAGAGGAAGATTACGGTGCAGCTCCTCCTTTAAATTGTAACACGAACGACAAAATTACAGGTATAGAACGAAACAAGTGAGCGAGGGATAGAAAAGTAACAGCAAACTCTCAGTAGGAGGAAGATCACTGGACCTGATAGGAGACCAGTTCGATTCTATACAGAATATGCCACAGAAAGTAGCTTACAAAATAGTAGTTCGACCAATACTTGGATATTGTATGGGTTTTGTACCAAATAGCACTGATAGAGGAAACAGGGAAGACCTAAAGAAGAGCAGTACTTTCCGCTAAAAGTTCATTTAGCAAACGCGAAAGATTCACGGAAATCTCTAGGCACCTTCAGTAAAAGATATATGAGAGGCGTTTTGCTCCACAGTATGGTCTGCCGTTGAAGTTCCGAGAGGGTACAATCCTGGAAGAGTCAAGCAGTGTATTTCCTCCTCCTAGGCATATCTCGCGAAAACACCGTAAAGCTAAAATTAGAGAGACTAGAATCCAAGCCGGCCGTGGTGGCCGAGCTGTTCTAGGCGCTTCAGTCCGGAACTGCGCTGCTACTACGGTCACAGGTTCGAATCCTGCCTCGGGCATGGATGTTTGTCATGTCCTTAGGTTAGATAGGATTAAATAGTTCTAAGTCTAGGGGACTGATGACCTCAGATGTTAAGTCCCATGGTAAGAGCCATTTGAACCTTTTTTTTTAGAGTCCACACGGATTACCAGCGATCGTTCTTCCCACGAACCATACGCCACTGAAACGGCAAAAGGGGGAAATGACTGTGGTACACAAATTATTCTACGAAACACGCTCTGATGTGACTTGCGGAATATACATGTAGATGACGATCCATTCAGAAAGCTTTTCTGATGCTCCGTCCACCCGTATTTTGTTCCGTAAGTGACAGTGCAGAACTACATCGAAAACCATCCGGAAATCAAGGATCTCGACGTCAACTTGGATGCCGGTATTGCTGCCTTGTGGGATGAACAGAGTGAGCTGGGTTTCCAGACGCTTTGTAAGACGTATGCTTTGCCGGCGATGGGCGAGGCATGACAGAATCTCTGACCAGAGAGTAGTTTATCGTTAGTTGTTGCTTGTAGCGAGTCTGCGCTTGACTGCGCGAGTCGACAGTTGTAGTCGGTCGGCTTTAGTAGCGAGTCGGTAGTCGTCTGGTGTATGCGTGAGTCGGCGGGAGTCGGCATGCGTCGGCTGTGTGCTCTGCTCGCGACTCTGGTCAGGACTCTGGAGGATGAGTATTGTTGTAGAAGGTAAAGAAGCAGCCTTGCGCATATTTAATAATGTATGTTAATTGAAATTTAATTTGTTCAAAAAAATACTCCAATAATAATCTTTATAATATAAAGCAACTCTTTTAAAGAAAAGCATTCATTTCAATTTAAAGAATTTCCAATGCATTATCACTGCATCCAAGAATAAAAAAATATATATATATATATATATACGCCAGCATTGCACGAAGCTGTGTCGAAAAATGACTAATTAAGAGCAGATATGATTGCAGTTTTATTGAGGTAAGAATTTATGCTTTTGTTATTCAGAATACAGGGCCGAAGGTCAGCGCCGCTGTCCTCATGAAGTTCATCAGGTTACAAAACTTTTTTTATTATTTTGGTGTCTAGGAATTTTTCTGTTTCGAACTTGACATTAAATGAGAAAAGAATTTTTGTGGGAATATTAAGTGTGAATGCATTTCTGCACACAGACAATAAATGGGAGCCAATTTTGTTCAGAGGTTACAATATTAGAAAAATTCATTTAATTATAATTTTTTGTGGTGAGGCTACGCTTGGCACATTTCCATTTAACAATATTTTGTGGGGAGTTTAAATTGTGGCTCACATTTTCATTTTTTAATTTTTGTAGGGAGATTACACCTGGCTCATTTTCATTATTATTTATTATATTTTTGTGTGTGGGGAGGTTACACTTGGCTCACATTTTTCAGTTATTATATTTTGTAGGGATGTTACACTTGGCTCCATTCCCATTTAAATATTTCTGCTGGAAGGTTACAGCTTGCATTGCAGTGACAGTTTTTGAACTATATGAAAAAAAATCGTAAAGTATCTATAAACTACCGAGTGCACACATTTTATTCCACATGTAAACGTAACTACAGATATTAGGATTTAGATTATGACATGTTCGATACGTCTGCCATGATTTACCGATGACGTGGCGCAGTCGAATGCGAAATTCTGCATGTCAGAACGTAGATGCTGTCGACGATATTCTGAATGGCTGTTTTCAGCTTATCAATGGTTTTAGAGTTATTGCTGCACACCTTGTCTTCAATATAGCCCCACAAATAGGAGTCTCATTTACTCAGATCCGGAGAACATGGCACACAATCGAGGCCCATGCCAGTGGCCTCTGGGTACTCCAGAGCCAGACTGCGCTACCCATCAGTAGAATATCGTATCAATTATTCCGTGACTGGACACTGCACATCACACAGTCACCCGTTCAGGGCGAAGGGACTGCTCGATCGGGAAATGCGGATTCTCAGTCCCCCAAATTCGCCAGTTTTGCTTGTTGACGAACCCATCAACGACAATGAGGATACTAATTCCCATCATGCCCCACGCCAACCGTGCAGTTTGAATACTCCAACGCAAACCGTTCAAAAGTTACGACGATTTTATTTCATATAGGTCAATAACTGTCTCCCTGTATATCGATTACTACACAGGAGGTTTTATGTCTCTGCAAAGTCAACAACACGAGAGCATGAAGCGAGTTCCATAAATTTCCAACTAGCTGACGTCAGAAATATAGGCTTTTAGTTATGTTTGTCAGCTCATGGTCCCTCTTTAAATCAGGAGCGATATGCGCAGTTTTGCAGTCACTTTGAAAGATTCATTCCTCCAGCGTTCTACAATAGACCAATCTGAGGAGCAAGATATTTAGAATGCTCTATGAAGAATCCAGTAGGTATCCCAACAGGCCCATGACACCTTTATTCTGTAACACGATTTTACTTGATTTTCTTCTATGTGCTGCCCACTTAACCGACATCTAACTTACTGCGTTCTTGAAACTATTGGAGGAACCGAAGTATGCGCTTTCTCAGTGAAACAATTTTGGAAAGGAGATCTTAATATTTCGGCCTAGTCTCTGTCATCCTCCTTTTCGATGCCATTATGGTATCGCAACAGATGGCTTTGATCTGTTCAGTGATTTAACATCGGACCAAAATGTTTAGGATTGTCTAACATATCTAATTCGTTGAGCGCTGCGTCTACAGCTCTCCTTACGAACCTTTGGCTACCTTCAAATTTCCCATGAAGCTCTGTTTGCTTTCTCAGCAGCTTTCTAACACGATTATGGAACTACAGGTGGTCTTTATCGTAAAATATTAGATGCTACAGTATTTTACAAAGAGAGGAACAGCTTTCTTTTATGTCGTATTTGGTATTCATGTAGCTCCTCACATTCAAAGCTCACGTACTGGCATGTTAAAACACAAACGTGTAATATAACAATGTTATGGATATTAAATGAACTCGTATTCGGGAGAAGGACGGTTCAAACTCGTGTCCGGCCATTCTGATTTAAGTTTTCCGTGATATCTCCAAATCGCTTCAAGGAAATTCCGGGTTGGTTGCTTTGAAAGGGCACGGCTGACTACCTTCCACATCCTTCCCTAATCTGATGGGACTGATGATCTGGCTGTTTGACCCCTCCCTCCAAACAAACCAACCAACCAACGAAATTAAAACTAGCAATGTACGTATGCAGTACATAACACTGGCAAAATTAAAACAACCAACAAAATTTTTCGAAAAGGTTAGCATTCTTTACAAAACAAGTTCACTTGAATAAACACCGACGTAATCAGGTTTTAGTGCCATAAGGGCAGTCGCGGTGAAGACGGAGATGATCGCGCATGAATTAGTTCACAAGCTAGATATGTAAACTGTTTTCAGAAGTTAAACGTCTATAATCACACATAGCCATGAACGGGGGTCTGGTATAACAGGAAAACGATGAAAAATCAGAAACAGGGATAGTTGGAAGGAAATCTGAAATAGCGCCCCATCCAAACATCGGTTCACTATCTCGGTGCTAAAGTAACGATTTTCGATTACCAGGTGTAGAAGTATGAATCCGGAATTTGGTTGCAACAATTACACGTCTGTTGTTTGGAATTGATAAACAATATTTTATTCAAAATAAGCTACACTGATATTTATGCATTGCTCCCACCTCTCCGGCAGGCTATGAATGCCACGCCAAAAAAACAGTTCTTCTTTTGAAGCGATCCAGTCTGCGAGCCATTTTCGTATATTTTCATGCGAACTGAATCGGTATAGTGGTAGTAGTAGTAGCAGTAGCTTTAGTCATCCGTAGATTTCTTTTTGCAAGGATATAGGACATGCCAAAGTATTTACAAGTTTAGACCAATTTAAACCAAGCTAATTCGTATACACATATATTCACAGACTTCTAGTTAGAGACAATCATTAGATTTACTACTGGTATACAATACTTTTTTAACAAATAACATATTAAATAATGTAATGCCACACTGTTCACTCATATCTTACTATCAGTCACTGCACACACTAAACACACATTGCTTTATAACACTTCACTCATTACACACACACACACACACACACACACACACACACACACACACACGCATACACACAGACACACACACTGGTGATCTCTGGGACATTTTCTGTACTGCAAATCCCATTTGCTATCCTGAAAAACTGAGTCAGCATCCCTCCATAATGAGTGAGATGTTGAGCTCAGAAACAGGAAGAGGTTTTAGTACTGTGCTATGCATAGCTTGGGGGTACGTATTTCTAGAAAGGAAAAAAAAGGAAAAAAACTTAAATCGAAAGTGTTATGTGGAATGTTGGATGTTTTATCGTTATTATTATTTTTATAATTTATTTGTATAACATTTTTTTATCAAATACCTACTCTGTTTTATCTAAGTAATCCTTCAATGTATAAAATGTATTGCATAATACGTACTTTTTAGCTGCCTTTTTTAAATAAGTGTATTTTTGCTATTTATTTAATCTCTGTTGGTAAGTTTTTGTACGGTTCTATTCATTGGTAGAAAATGCTGTTTGGAGTCTTATGTTTAATTTTTCTTGGTAAATGTAAGTTGAGTCTATCTCTTGTTGCATAGTTATGGACAGAGCTGTTTGTGCAGTAATTGCCAATGTTATTTTTAATGTGTACAACTGACTGGTATATGTATTCACATGGAGCGGGTAAAATCCCCAGTGTTTTGAACAGCTTGAGTAGTATTTTTGGTTATTATTATTATGGCTCTTTTCTGGAGTTTAAAAATTATTTTCATATCTTGTCTGTTTGTTCCCCAAAAAAGAATGCCATAGCTAAGAATTGAGTGTACTTATGATTAAAATATAACTGCGAATACATGAAAAAAAGGTCCCTTATCATTTAGCTACAATATAGCAGGTCAGCAATTGGAAGTAGTTAATTCCATAAATTATCTGGGAGTACGCATTAGGAGTGATTTAAAATGGAATGATCATATAATGTTGATCGTCGGTAAAGGATATGCCAGACTGAGATTCATTGGAAGAATCCTGAGGAAATGCAATTCGAAAACAAAGGAAGTAGGTTACAGTACGCTTATTCGCCTACTGCTTGAGTACTGCTCAGCAGTGTGGGATCCGTACCAGATAGGGTTGATAGAAGAGATAGAGAAGATCCAACGGAGAGCAGCGCGCTTCGTTACAGGATCATTTAGTAATCGCGAAAGCGTTACGGAGATGACAGATAAACTCCAGTAGAAGACTCTGCAGGAGAGACGCTCAGTAGCTCGGTACGGGCTTCTGTTAAAGTTTCGAGAACATATATTCACCGATGAGTCAAGCAGTATATTGCTCCCTCCTACGTATATCCCGCGGAAAGACCATGAGGATAAAATCAGAGATATTAGAGCCCACACAGAAGTATACCGACAATCCTTTCCACGAACAACAAGAGACTGGAATAGAAGGGAGAACCAATAGAGGTACTCAAGGTACCCTCCGCCACACACCGTCAGGTGGCTTGCGGAGTATGGATGTAGATGTAGATGTAGAAAAGACACTGGATGTTACACACTAATGATAGGATTCTAATGGCATAAAATGCTGATGACTTTCTGTTTGCACGTACTTTTGTGTGTTCACACCACTTCAACTGAGAATCAATATTCATTACTAGAAATTTTGCACTTGTTACACAGTCTATAGAGGTGCCATCTACTTTTAATTTAACACTGTCATTTTTCCTCTTCAAACCGAAATTCATGGCATTAGTTTTCTTTATGTTCACTGTTACTTTATTGCTTATCGACCAATCATAAACGTCCTTGAGAGTTTCATTTGCTTTCTCAGCAAGAAGTTCTCTCGTTTTCTCAGTGACTATAATACTGCTGTCATCAGCGAAGAGATTTTTTTCACCATGAGTAACACTACTGGGAAAGTCATTGATGTATATCAAAAAAAGTATTGGTCCTAATATGCTACCTTGCGAAAACCGTACATTAACGTATTTTGGTTCTGATAAGTTTTTTTACTACATGTTTAGATCTATTTGAAGTATGAGCTATCTCTACTCTTTGTACCCTATCTGCTAGGTGTGATCTAAACCAGTCATTAGCTACCCCTCTTATTCCTAAAACGTCTAATTTATTCAATAGAATCTTGTGGTCGTCTATATCAACTCTGTAGAAAGATCCAAAAATATGCCTGTGACACACTCATCTTTATCAAGATCATCAAGTACAACTTTTGTGTATTCTACTATGGTTGACTCCGTATTTTTGACACTTCGGAAACCAAACTGTGATTCCCTTAAAAGATTGTATTCATTCAGGCAATTCATTAGTCTGTCTTTCATAATTGCTTCTATAATTTTCGAGAATGCTGGCAGCTGGGAAATGGGCAGGTAATTTTCTATATCTTCTGCATTACCTTTCATAAGCAAAGGTGCAACTCTTGCCTGTTTAACTGCTCTGGAAATGTTCCTAATGTGAAGGATTCATTTATTATATTTGTTAAGGGGCCTTGTATAATCCCTGTGCATTGTCTCAGTACACACATTGGCACTTCATCTAAGCCTACTGACCTTTTAATTTTTAGTTTTTGAACAGTTGTTATTGACTTCATTCTCTGTAGTTGGAAGTAACATCACTTTATTTAGTGCAACATTATTTACAGGTTTTATATTTGTTTTGGGGAATTTTTGCTGTAACTTCTCTGCAATACTTGAAAATGGTTGTTTACGTAGTTTTCAAAGTGTTGTGGATCGTGTATTACCTTATCCCTCTCCCTTAACAGCATCTTATTCTGCGTTTGTTTACCCCTTCCCGTTTCCTTTTTTATAACATTCCAGACTCATTAGCTTTTATTCTCTGCATTACATATTATTTTGTGATTAAATGACTTTTTTGCAGCATTCAGCACCTTCCTATAGAGCTTTTTGTATCTACGATAGAAATTTAAGAATTCTGGAGCGCAGCGAATCTTTTTCATAGAACTGAGGTGCTTAAGTGTTTGGGAGGACTTCTTAATACTTGCTGTTATCCATCTGTTTTTGTGAGATGTTGATACAGACATGCATACTTTTGGAAATGCCTTTTCAAGTTCAGTTTAAACAATATTTACATTGGTCTTCTTATACACTTCATCCCAGCTTTGTTTTTCTAGTTCCTTTGAATATCTTTTATTTTGATTTCTGATAGATGTCGCTTGTAGGCTTGTAGTTTAGGGAATCATTCGATAACTGATTTTATTGTTGTTATTTGACAAAGATGGTTTGATAGTCCAAGATCTTATACAGCTACATCACATTTTTCTCTGTCCATATTTGTGGCCACATGGTCAATTACTTATGCAGAAATTGTAGTAACTCTTGTACCACTATTGACCAATAGGGACATGCCAAAACATTGAAGGATGTTTATGAAGGTGCTGCTAGATTCATTTATGATATTAGTGTTGATGTTAATGTCCCCACACAGAATTATTTTGACCGTGGTACTTGAGACTTTATCTAGAACTTCTGTTAATCCCCTATACTTTCATGAATCAGCTGTACCAGTCTTCCCTTCCCAGTACTGTTTAGGTGTAGGCCATGCCTAGTGAAACCCCATCTGTTGATAGTCCCGATGGGCACCAGAGAAATATCAGGAAAGTTGGCCGTCCTCAGAGCCATCCCTAATCCCACATTGATTCGCCTCACAGCTATATGAAGGTGTGGTCGATCATGACGCCGGAACAGTTCAACAAAGTGTACTTGGGTGCCGTGTGTCAGGGAAGCTATCTTGTCCAGGTCACCACCTATGTCATATGCCCCATTCCTGTCCAAACTGTTTCCCGCCCCACCCACTATCACTACATATTTTGTAAAGTCCTTACATAAAAACCCTAGTCCCTCTATCATAGGACTTAGCCCTGCATTTGACTTGAAGATGCTGATTGTGTGGTACGCTGCCCCTAAACTATCCTGTAACTCAGGGCCTACAACTCGACCATGGCTACTACCTAGCACCAGGACTTTCTTCTTCCTAACACTTTGTACATTGCTAGGCTTCTTGGCCTCGGTTGAAGTGTGCTGCACATTTCCTGCTTCTGGTTCTACCTGAGGCTCTTCTCCACTTAACTCTGGCAGTGGTAGATACCTGTTTTTGGTGTTGATGACAAAACTGTCAGATCGCGTTCTCTTTCTTCCTATTCTCCGACCAGCTGCCAGTTCCCAGCCACCCTCCTCCCCCCTACCTACCTTGATCCTTGTGAGTTCCTTCCTTGCTTCCTCCAACTGTGCCTGAAGGGCACAGATTTTCCTTTCCTATTCCCTAATGAAAATGTTCCTATTGCATACTCTGCAGTTCCAGGAGAGAGCCTCTTCTGTTCTCCCAACATTATCCCCACCCCATCTCCCCGCCCCCCTACCCGTGAGAATATTTCCTACAAGATTTGCAACAAATACTTCTACTCACTACCCTATAACAGCTCCCATATATCTCACTAATGGTCAGTTTCGAAAGAATAATTAAGTTTAAACAATGTTTTAAATTTGTCAAGGACGCGAGATTGGCTGTGTGTAAACAAAAGAAAACGACACAAAGGTTCATGTGTGGTGGTTGTTGTTTTTGTACTGATGTAGATATACAATGACAGAAGAATGAATTTGTAATTACTTTGCTTTTAGAGAATTTACGTTATCAGGCGTGCTTGGTCAGATTTTTAAACATTTATAACTCGGAAAATTTAGGCGTAGATAGCTATCTAACTAGTAAACAATACGAAATGTGTTGGTTAAATACAATTTAGAAACGTTTAATTACACTTTTATTGCGATGATAGACACTGATGCAACTAGTAGCTGTCTTTTTGAAACGAATTTTGCTCTATCAAGAAAACTTGAATAGAATTTTTTGCGTTTATGTCACGCAAATTTTCAGGTTATGTCTTGATTATCGGACCTTCAGATAAAGAACAAGTTTCTTTTAGGAACAAGCTCTTCTGGAACGCTAATATTCAATTGTGTGACAATAACGGACACTACAGCAAGAACACAAATCAAAGAAGATTTAAATATGACACTATTTCCTTTTAAATAAGTTCTTTCAGCGGACGAAGAAAATATCTGCGATCTCACTCGGCGGCCATCTACATTTATCGAGATTTATTTATTTTTGTTTTGCGAGAACGTGTCGTAGTGATGCAAATAGGTGATAATCGGACGGAAGCAGGTCTGGAAAATAAGCCGCATGCTCTAGTATTTCCCAACTGAACGCCTCGAACGTTTCCCTGACCCATTTTGCTGCGTGCGATCGGGCGTTATCAAGGAGCAAGATGACTGTGTTGCCTTTCTCCATATTTTGGTCGTCTTTCACGTAATACTCGTTTTAAATCGATCATTTGCTGTCGATAGCGATCAGTGTTAACTACTTCTCCAGGTCTTAGCAGCTCATAATAGATGACACTATTCTGATCCCACGAAACACAGAGCATTGTCTTCTTTCCAAAGCGATTTGGTCTTTCAGTGGATGTCGATGGTTTGCCTGGGTTCATCCATGATTTATGCCCCTTAGGATTCTCAAAATATATCCATTTTTCATCACCTGTCATCATTTGATGGAGAAACGACTTTTTCAAAACTAGACATGATTGTCTTAATTGGAATTCCACGATCGTTCATTAAATAAAAATATGGCGTTTCAGTCTTTGATCGCTATTCTTTATTTTCAATGACCGGTTTCAGGCTAGCTGCCCATCTTCAGATCATATATTGCAGTTACAGAGTAACTACTCAGTAGAGAAAAATCGGTTCGCTGTCATATGCAATATATGATCTGAACATGGGCAGCTAGCCCGAAACCGGTCATTGAAAATAAAGAATAGCGATCAAAGACTGAAACGCCATATTTGCATAGAAACGACTTTCTTTTGTCTCTGGCGAGCAGCATATCACAAGTGGTCTTTCGATTTGCTTGTTGTCTTTCAGTCAGTTCATGCAGAACCCATTTTTCCACTTTCTGTACCTTTCCCATAGTTTTCAACCAAAGGGAAACGGCTTTCTGCGTCACATTCGATTGTTGTGTGAGTCCTTTGCAGGCCTCATCCAATAAGGCTTGCAATTCGTTGCCTTCAATTTTTTTTGGTGGTTTTCCTCGTTTCTCACGTCAAAATCACCACTCTGAATTTTTTAACCACTCGAAACACTTTGTTTTCCCAAGAGCAGGTTCGCCGAAAGCTTCGACAAGAATTCGATGCGACTCTTCAGCAGTTTTCTCGAGAGAATAACAGAAAACTAATGCTGCCCGCAAATCATAGTTTGTAGGCACAAAACTTGACATATTTACGATATTTAAACCGATACCATTGTATGGAAGTTGGGTTACTGTGTGTTGACATTCGTCGTTAGCCATTACAGGAAGCAGATGGCGTTGCAGACGCAGTCTCACGGGCCCTACAGTGACGGCTAGCACCATTTATAGGAAAATTCCGGTTTCATACTTTTACACCTGGGGGTGGATGTGGAGATGTCAGTGTCGTTGCTTTGTAATTTGTGTCACAAAACTCACAAGCACACCAACAAAAAGTAAACGTAAGTTATTAAGAAAAAAAGGGAGGAAGGAAAGAGAGATACACAGCAATACGGACAAACAGAATGGCAAAGATACTTGCATTTTGCGTAAATAGTTCGATTATATATCTTTACCTATATGCAGAACCACTATAGTAGACAAGGGAGAGTTGTTAACCCTCTTTACCTGTTCCAGTCCTCTTGTTATGGTCATTGCTGCCACTGCCCTAAGCTTGAGTCCACTGGACGTTTCCTGTTATAGCTACAACTATATCCACTATTTATGTTACACTTACTTTTAAATGTTGAATTTAATATCAAATGTAAGATTTATTACAACAGTTGTGTGGTAAGGAACATTTCGTCAAATAAAAGAGTGAGCGTAAATTCTTTCACTGGTTACAAAAATGTATTTCTGAGGAACTTTGCCACATGAAGGTATGCGGCTTGTTGCAACTGGTAACTAAACTCATAAGGATTTTTATGGGTACGCTTTCACATATGCTCCGTTTGTTACACGTAGAACATCTATGAATTTGCCAGCTTCTTTTCCGTCACTGCCTCTGCAGCAATCTCGTATTCGTGCCACAAGAGACTGCACATCAGGAACTCTAGAAGTGAAAATGTTATCCGTAAACTAACCTCACAAAAAAGGCAAGAGGCCTTATATCTGGTGAATGTGGTGATAATGATGATAGTAGTAGTTAAAACGCGGTCCAGTAATCGTGTATTATTAATTTTCGTGCTGTCTCTTATCTGCTGTACCACGATATGTGGGTTGTGCGACCCCCAGATCTTGTCATTATGTCTGTTTATTTTCCCGGGGATGATTCATCGGAATATAAACTTTACTAAGGAAGTCACCGTCTCCATCGATTCGTTCCAGCATGTTCCTAGCAAACTCTGCACGTTTGGACCTCACATCTGGCGCCAACGTTTGCAGGAGTTGAACTTTGTATGCCTGTGAATGCCCCTTTCTGTACAATCTTCTCTACAGTGCTGTGAGGTAGACTCGTTTCTCTGTAAACACGACGAATCAGTTCCGCGAACTGCGTTGTAATGTTGTATAATTGATATACGAGTAAACAGTGCCTCCCAGAATACGCTCTGTGAAACGGAAGAGACAACGATATCAGTGCACTACGGTGTAAGCACTTCCTATCCGGCTAATGCCTGCGCAGTGTGTGCAATGAGGGTTGGTTCCGGTATTTATTCTACTCCCACAGACCGTGCCGAATCGTTAAAACTTCTACTACGCTGCCAAAACCACCGTATACGGATGCTCTAAAAACTTCACAAAACCAGCTGGACAATGAAGCAATGGATATTGAAGTTCTTCTTGCACCATTCAGTGAGGCGATTAGGACGCAGTTATCGCGTACCACAACGACCAACAGGACAAAACAGAGAAAGTGGTACGTGTCGAGAGCACCCAAGAGCGAACCGTAACCCACCAACATGTAAGCTGCAATCCTAACTTGTACGCAACTATTGACAAAGAACCTTTCATCTTATTTGTTGAAGGTAGAGACAGCATCATAGGCAGTCTCCACCCTACGGCACTAGGAAAACTCATTAGGTGGGAGAGCGAGTCTTTACTGAAGCAAATAATCATTTATGCGGGGACAGGGAAAAGCAGGATTATCTGCCAATGCCTTAGGTCAACACTGTTTCTTAGACAAAGCAAACAGAGGCCTGTATTCCGAATTTCTTCACTACTAAACAAGACGTAATCAATAATGTTAAACCTTACCTTATGGAGAGCGAAATACTATCGGAGCTGACGTGTTGCTGCGAAGCTATTGTCATCTGGAGATTTAATGAAATTAAACTTCTGAAATGGAAAAATGTAAAAAAGCCATCTCTAATTTGTGTTATGACATTTTGATCACAGTGGCTCCTACAGTTCGTTTATAATCATGGAGTTCACTGCCAGTGAACGTGTACTGGTATGTACCCTTCGATTTACCACACTACAATTCACAAACTACTTTGTATTCTGGGCAACCACAGCTGTTGACAGGAAAGATGTTATGGAGAACTCTGCAAACAGCTGGTAAAATTGTTGTTTACTAAAACACCACTGGTTTCGCGGCCTAAAGCCGCACCATCATTTGCAACAACGTTAAAAGGTCATAAGCATACCCATCTCTCCTAATGAAAATTTACTTTTGACGATATTCACTGTACAGTAAAGTTTGACTAGAAGCGGTGCGTATGCCTTTGATATATTAACGTTATTGCACGTGACGACGCTTCTTCAGGCCGCGAAACCGCTTGTGTTTTAACAAACAACAATGTTACCAGCTGTTCGTGGAGTTCTTCCTATCATCAAACGCTATAATTGTTTTCGATATGGACATGGCAGCAATCAGTGCAGAAGCAACACAAGGTGTGCATACTACGCTTGGACACACAAAATTGATCTTCGTTGATCCATTATAGATCGTGGAACGACGGCTGGCATGAACTTCTTGATGCAATAATTTACCAACAGCCGTGTGATTTGTAGAAGTCTATTTTATTTTATGAACTTCTATGTGCTACCAGTTTAGGCATTACATTGATGCCATCTTCAGGCCCCACTCGTCATAGTCGTAAAATCGCTATACACGGAAGGAGACATATAACTGGATTCGTGAATCAATCGTCTTGCAACAGCTCTTGGTGGCCAGGTGACACAGACTCTGTGTAGCACATGGAAGTTCATAAAATAAAATAAACTTCTACAAATCATACGGCTGTTAGTAAATTATTGCATCAAGGAAAAAAAAACAACATTAAATTGATTCCTGTGGAAGGGCCAGTCAGCCAGCCTGCAAACACTGTACCGGTGATCACAGGGCCCTATCTCTGCCAAGTGTATCTCAAACAAAAGGAAATCTTAAAGAATTATGTCTCCTAATAAAATTAACTTCCGAGAGGCAGCAGCCGTGTATGAAAACAGGCCTTAAACGAATGCAGTTACTTCTCCCTCAAACTTTACGAGACATGGTACAGAATTCTCTCGCCTCCCAACTCAACTGCGGCTGAATGCAACTGTCAGCACCGCCACCTGCGATCCGCAGCAGCTAACCTACATATGTCATACCGACAATGGCGTAGATGTCAAGGACGGTGGCTCCAGCGGCCTGATCACCGATACCACCGCCCTTTCCTTTAAAACAGCATCCCCAACTACCCCACAAGCGTAGCGTAAATTCCGTAGAGCATTGAAGACCACACCAATTCGTGGTGTGGCAGGACCAATTGTACAAACCAGAACTTTGCTTTCCTTTTTGTCCAATTGGTCCCAGCCCTAACCAACCACAATTTCACAGACTCAACTAAAAAGGTGATTTCGGAATTAACTTTGTTAACAACATTTTAAGAATAATTATGGCTGTGGTGAATGATATATCTCTCACCAGAAGGCTGCTAATGGGCCAACCCTACTATACAAACAGATGCAATCCCGATGTCAATCCAAAATATGTCCCCCCCCCCCCCCCCCCCTACTTACGCCCCAAAATGTTCTACAAAATCATCCGACGGAATGCAGGATGTCTTAAGACAAAGAAAACATATTTCGCTCGAAACTAAAGTAGACATTAGTGCCATCACCGAAACATGGGTTCAAACCAATCAAACTGTTCGCACTCCCGGGTTACTCTGCCATTAGAGATAATGGCTAAGGCGGTGCATTGTTTTTGGTAAAACAAGATATCCACATTCCTGTTGTCAATATTGGCACTTAGCACGATCCATTGCAAATAGTGCGTATACGCCTGCGGTCAAACGTCTTAATCTGAATTTGATCTCAGCATACAAAGTACCTAACGACAGACTTTCCAAACAACAGTTAGCAACAATCATTGCTTCCGTCGGAAAACCCCTTCTGCTACTAGGTGATTTTAACGGCCACCATGCAATCTGAGGGGCAGAAATGTCAACACAGTTTGAAATATGCTAGTGGATGTACTAGATTCGAAAAACCTTGTAGTACGAAATGATGGTTCACATACATCTACATATATACTCCGCAAGCCACCCAACGGTTTGTCGCGGAGGGCACTTTACGTGGCACTGTTATTTCCTTCCTTTCGTGTTCCAGTCACGTATGGTTCGCGGGAAGAACGACTACCGGAAAGTCCGCAGCTCTTGGTCGTGCGGTAGCTTTCTCGCTTCCCGCGCCCGGGTTCCCTGGCTCGATTCCCGGCGGAGTCAGGGATTTTCTGTGCCCCGTGATGACTGGGTGTTGTGTGATGTCCTTAGGTTAGTTAGGTTTAAGTAGTTCTAAGTTCTAGGGCACTGATGACCATAGATGTTAAGTCCCATAGTGCTCAGATCCATTTGAACCACTTGACTGCCGGAAAGACTCCGTGCGCGCTTGAATCTAATTTTACGTTCGTGATCTCCTCGGGAGGTATAAGTAGGGGGAAGCAATATATTCGATACCTCATCCAGAAACGCACCTTCTCGAAACCTGTACAGCAAGCAACACCGCGATGCAGAACGCCTCTCTTGCAGAGTCTGCCACGAGTTTGCTAAACATCTCCGTAACGCTATCACGGTTGCCAAATAACCCTGTGACGAAACGCGCCGCTCTTCTTTGGATCTTCTCTATCTCCTCTGTCAATCCGACCTGGTACGGATCCCACACTGATGAGCAATACTCAAGTATAGGTCGAACGAGTGTTTTGTAAGCCAGTGTAACCTCCCCACCGTAATTTTATAAGAAAATAAAGCAATACTTAATAGAAATGGGAGCCAAGTGTAACCTCCCCACAAAAATTTGAAAGAAAGAAACACGACAATATTTAATTATGAATGCTAATGGACATTGCTCTATGCGTAACCTGCCCACAATGAAATGTACTGACAATGGTAACAAAAATGTGAAATTCGCAATCTGACTCAAATATAAATTCTTCACAAAATTTAAAGTCCGTTCAGTGACAAGAAAATACAATTAAACCGAAATATCGGTCTTTGGCCCTGTGTAAAACAATCAGAATTAAAGTCTTACCTCAGAATAAATGGATGTCACATATCTGCTCTTGTTGTTGCGCACCGCTTGGAGGAACTGCATTGCAAATAATAATATTCTCTTTTTTTGTGATTTTAGTGGAATTTTTCTCCAAAAGAAGTGGAATGAAATGGGAAGTGCAACGAAATCTTGAGTTCAATAAAAATTAAATTTTTTGAGAAAATGCTTTTGAAATAAAAAATTATTATTGGGAGACTTGTTGGAGAATAATTACAATAAATAAAATTTTTCATTATCTAATGATTATATTAATTAACAGTATACCTTATTCCTCATCTTGACCAGTGTTGCCGACCGCCTACATCATACAACCGCACTGGGCTGTTACTACTGACCGACCGCTCTGCATGACGACCACTGACGTACCGCACGCGACGACTACTAACAGAGTACTGCTCTCAACTAGACAGAGCTACAGACTCGCAACGACTGAACTGACAGACTCGCAACGACAGACTGACTGAGAACCGCTCGCAACACTCGCGCGGTCAAGCGCATACTCTCTGGTCACAGATGCTACAATGCCTCGCCATCGCTGCTATGTTACATACGTGTTTCATAACCCTCCACTGGGGGGGCAAAAATTTGGCAGCGATGGTGAGTCATTTGGACTTGCCAAGCGCGGCAAAATTTTTCTTTAATTAACAAAATTCTATAACTTACAGAGTATTTAAATGTTGTGCACACGCACTAAGTACAAAATATATCAGACAAAGACAAAATGTGAGTACAAAACATAGTAGCAAATCAGAAAAGTATATACAAATTATTTGACAGATAAAGTGCACAGGCACTGAAAAAATTCTTTAGCATATTCAGAACAAATAAACAGACTGGCAAAAAATATTATGTTGACAAGTGACATAAGTGTACTCGCATTGGAGTTCAGCGAATCGAAAAATGTATAACCTATGAACATAAATGATGTTACCAAAAAAATTTTTTCTTTATGTGACAAGAATCAGGATAGGAAAGGGAAGGATTGCATCATGGTTGTAGCACTTTAGATTGCACACAGCTGCTCTGAAAGTCCATATCTTTCCACAGAAGTACAACACCAAGTGACACAACTTGAAGATCTTTTCCCATCAGAATTTATCAGTGTAGCAAAGACACTGAACTGTCGTAGTAATGTTCCATGTTTTCATTTTGGCAGTACATTACGTACACCAAACAGTGGGACCATAATAATGTCTTCATCGCTCATGGTGGTGGACAGCATGTCGTGTCAACACCACACTCTTACAAGGCACACCAACGTAGAATTAGTGCAAAAACCAAATATAGTGCTCCATGATCACTAGGATAAACAGGACAAATGGACATTGCAGTAATTCAGGGTAGTCAGCTTATGAGGTGAAGGACATCAAGTCACATAATATTGACAATTACAGACTTAATTAGTAGTTTGTGGCATTCATAGCCCAGTTATTGAACATTTCTGTACCAAGTATGTAGTATTACAGAAAAATGTTCATTAATTGTTGTACATAGAATCAGTAGCCTTCTTTTCCTGGTTACAAAGCATTATGAAATAATCGCATTCTTTTCAGTTACAGAGTATAATCAAGAATCATTAACCTTCTCCTAATTACAGTTAATTAATCATTTGTCATTACAATAATCATTAGCCTTTGCCTAATTACAGTTAATTAATCATTTGTCGTTAATTAATCATTTGTCTAATTACAGTTAATTAAACATTTGTCTAATTACAGTTAATTAATCATTTGTCGTTAATTAATCGTTTGTCTAATTACAGTTAATTAATCATTTGTCGTTAATTAAGCATTTGTCTAATTACAGTTAATTAATTAATCATTTGTCATTTCAATATAGTAAGAATTATTAGCCTTAATTAATTACCAAGCATTATTAAACAGTCACATTCTTTTCTGGTTACAAAGTATCAACATTGGAAACAAGAGCTAATCAATGGCATAATTAATCACAATTCGTGGAGTGACATTAATTATTGGCACTCAGTGGCCAGCAAGTATTGAATAGAATCATCATTCAGTATTATTCAGGTTATTACGAAGTCATTATTAAAAATCAGTTAATTACAGTCATAGCATTAATAATCATGGGCATTACAAGCACTCATTACAATAAACAGTGTTCCTCATTCAGTAGTATTCAGATCATTACAAAGGCATTATTAAAATCAGTTAATTACAGTCAAATCATTAGTAATCACAAGCATTATAAGTGGTAACATTACAATAAACAGTGTTCCTCCTTCAGTAGTATTCAGACCATTACAAAGTCATTATTAAAATCAGTTAATTACAGGCAAATCATTAATAATCACAGGCATTATACGTAGTATCATTATAATAGACAGTGGCAGTTATTAGCTAGTGACAAAGCATTATTTTGAATATAGTCTCATTAAGAGGTCATTACTCAAGTGACATGCTATTCAGAGTTGATCAGTATTATTCAGAATTTTCTCAAACTGGTATCACTATTTGGGACTGTTAATACATTTTATATTTTTTTTTTTTTTTGTTAGCAATGCATTGCGTTGGGATCGATAATTAATTGCTGAAACATAACACTATTTGTTTTTGACCTATTGCTGCAAATGAGGATAGGTAACGTCATTCGTCATGAGTCAGCTGTAGCAAGGTTATGTAACAAGGCAGTACATGTGATCACATTTATAAGCGATAGACACAAATGGGTAAAAAATAAAATGCAAGTACTAGAACAGGTATAATAACTAACAGGTTTAGTAAGTATCATGAAAAGCTTCTCCTGGAAAAATTACAAAAACGGATTATTGACCTGAAAGAAGAAACGCACACTATGCTGAAAAGAAGTGAACTTCGAATTAACAGGTAGTGGAATGTGTATAAAATGTGTTCCATAGCTGTCCTTTCCAAAACTTTCTGTCATCCTACTATGCAATGTAACACCTGCTGTCAAAGCAAACTGCAACAAATACTTAAATAACTACGTAGCATAAATACATAACTTCAACACTATCCTCATCTGTAAAGAAAAAACTTCATTATCCATCACTTCATTATCCATATTACCATAACTTCATTATTATCATCACCTGGAAAAAAAAAAACTTCATTATTCATAACATCATATTCTTCATCATTATTCATCAGTATTCCTTATCATCTGCAAAAAATCACTTCATTACTCATTACATAACTATTCCTTATCTCTAGCATATTTCATCACTAAACTAAGATATGTAGTTCTCTCTGACAGCCTGCATCAATCACCTTGTATTCTGAAAGAAAAAATTAGTTAAGACTGCTATTCTGTGATGAGTATAGTATATTCTTGTTAATGTTTGTTAATCCTGATCCATTTACTCTTCCTCATAAAGTTATTGCATCTCCTTTCGTTTATTCCGTAGGTGAAATTCCCATTTATGTTAAATTTATTTCTTAGAATCATCATTCCTTTCTGAAATTGATGAACAAAGATTAATGTCCTGCATTTAAATCATATACCCACTAGATAATGACTGGTTTATGGTAACATAATTAACCATACAGCATAACATGACAGAAAACGTAATATGTCAAAAACATTGACAGTGTTCAGATGCAAAAATGTACACAGAATAATACAATGCAGTAGCAAAAAAAAAAAATGTTAAACAGTCACGATCTTGAGGTGTCATATGGCAACAAAAAATGTCAAAGTCAACTGGTGTGTGTTATATCTTAACTATTTCACAGTACATACAAACAAAACTTGAAAACAATCATACACACAAAAAAGTGGAAAATGTGCACGGTCTGATGTGTAACGACAAGAAAAGCGACCTGCTAACCTTACCTTGCCGGGCACTTGCCAAGAAAAAATACGATAATCATCAATAATTAGTCACGTGAAATAATTGCATTAGTAAATGGCATCATAGTGTGTTGAATCATACAGTGGTTTCACTCAATAAACGGTTTAATGTTTGATATATGGTGATTGCCTTTCGATTTTCTAGTTCTCAAAGTTTCGACGTGTACAACATTGGGGTGAGGGATGCTGCGAATCCGATATGGACCTGCGTATAGAAGTTCAAATTTACTGCACTTACCTTTTAATTTGCTGGATAAATAGTGTGTACGTACTAGTATCTTCTGTCCAACGTGAAAGTCTCGGCGTGTACAAACCTGTTTTTGCTGTCTTCTCCGGCGCTCTGCGGCACGTTTGATGTTCTTCAGCGCAATGTCAATTATTTCGTGGTGTCGTAGGCGACGACTTTTGGGTAGTTTTACTAATTCTTTAATTTTGTTTGGTGGTTCAACGTTTTTCAGTATAACAGACGGAGATAGCATAGTGGATTCATTTGGAATGGAATTAATTACATCTTGGAATAAGAATATGTGTGTATCCCAATCAATATGTCTTTTGTGGCAGTATATTCGGCACAGCTTACCAATTTCTTTCATTAATCTTTCACAGGGGTTCGAAGAAGCATGGTACTTGGATATATAGATCGGAGAAATGTTTCTAGCTCGTAACATGCGTGTCCATACGCTACTACGAAATTGTGATCCATTGTCGGAAATTACTTTCATCACATGCCCTACATGAGATAGAAAATGTTTTACAAATGCTTTCGAAACAGTTTTAGCAGCAGCTTTGCGTAACGGAGTGAAAGTAACAAATGTTGAAGTGAGTTCAATAGCGACAAAGATGTAGCAAAAACATGGTAGTGAGGTCGGACATGTTCTTTTGTGTTCCGATTCTACTTTGTTACTATCCGTAATAGTTTGCACGTGTCAAAATTAATCATTTGCTGAAAAACATTTGTTTGTGTTTTGTGAGTGTCGTAAATTGGTAGTGACAGCAGAAGACAACACAGCTGACGGACAGAAGCATTAGCTCGCGCAGCTGACCAAAGCATGTGAAAGAAAAAAAAGGAATACTATGTCTCGTAATGACGACGAAATGAAATTTTCAAATGCAACTTGTTGAATGTACATGACGCTGAAATTTGCTTTGCAGAAGTTGGTTGCGATGTCTTGCTGATTGTTGCCGAGAGAACGCGATAGTGCGTCTGCTATAACATTTTGTGTGCCGGGAATATGAACAATCGTAAAATTAAATTCTTGTAAATATAGTTTCCATCTACTTAATCTGTCGTGAGTAAATTTAGCTGAAAGCAAAAATTGTATAGCTCTATGGTCTGTGTAAACGGTGGTATGTCTGCCATAAAGAAAGTGCCTAAATCTCATAAAAGCCCATACAACACATAATGTTTCAAGTTCTGTAACGGAATAATTTCGCTCAGCAGGTGACAGAATGCGGCTTGCAAATGCGATGTTTTTAATTACTGTAGAACCATCTTCTTCAATTTCCTGAAAAATGTGTACGCCTAAGGCGGTGTTGGAACTGTCGGTGGCAATGGAAAAATTTCTAGTAAGATCTGGGTGCGATAATAGTGGAGCATTCAACAGAGCATTTTTCAAATAACATTCTCGTGAGCAAAATTCTGCGTGTCAAAAGTAATGTTTGCGTTACTGTAATATAAAATCTGTGCTGTATCTGGTTAAAATTTATCGTACGTGTTATTATTTACGGGAGAATGTTGTGGCATATCCACTATATGAACTGTTCTGTTATTTCTTATTGACGTGTTACGCTATAGATGACACCTATTGTCTGTTTCATTCGTGATAATACGTTGTTGCTAATGTTCTTGCTGCTCATAATATCGACTGTTATTAAATGTACGCTGAAAATTGTGCTCGTTATTTTTACGTCTGTCAAGATAGTAATTTCTATACGGCGTATTGCTATGCGAGTTGAAATAGTGTGTTGTCTGTACGTAGTTATTTCTTTGCTGCCGTGCGTTACTATTTGTTGTAGCTGAGACTTTACGTGCACGCGGCGAAACATTAAAGTTTGGTTGACCTTGTAGACTGCATTGTTGGTTAGGCATGCTAAGCGGCTCACTTTCATGCTGTTGTGGTGAAAAGGTCTATTGTTACCAAAAAATGCGTTTGCTGTTAATTTTACACATACTGATGATTACGATTTTATCTGTAATTAAAATTACGGCGGTAGTTGTCATCACGGGAGTGCCTACTGAATTGTCACATTCGGTAAAGATTTGTCATATGCGGTTTTCATTACTCATTTCTTAATACTACGTAGAGCAATAGTTAAAGAGCAGTTTGGATAGATATAAAGGATAGTAGAAGAAAAGGCAGCAGTGCAGAAAACTAAAGATGAAACAGCACTACTACAGCTCGGGGCCCTATGCTCGCTACGGCACATATTCATTAAAGCGTAATGAATCCCCTGAGGTCCATTACGCACTGCAAATAAATTTTAGCTTTTGCGTTGCAAGCAATAGCGGTAAAATTCCAAAAGTTAATCGCTGTCTGCATGCTAATTGTTGTTTCTTCATTACAGGCAATGCTGATGAAAATGCAATAGCAAATTGTCGCATCAGGTTCAAAGCTAGTTTCTGCATTGCAGGTAATAGCGGTGAAAGCATAAAAACAAATTGTCGTATACAGTGCAAATCGTGTACCTGTACGCTGTCATTATTAAGTTCCTTACATTTTCTTACAAATGCAAATTGCTCGAAATCTACGTTCTCGTCACTCTGTTTAATAACACGTTCGGGATTGTGTGTGAATCTGTTCGTCTGTGTCGTTTCGTACTTCAAGTTACGTAGCTTTTCAGATTTTAAGTCGCGTAGCTTTTCGGATTTTAATTCGCGTAGTCTCTGTAAATTGTTCACATTATACACGCTGCATGACTCTGACACATGTTCATAAAGTGGCGTCTGTGGCGGTATATTGGTGACTGAAATAGTTTTTAATTCTGTTACTTCGAAACTTTCGACATTTTGGTTGTTCTGTCGTTCACTTTTATTATTGACTTCCGTATTCGGGGTGTGTGAAACTTCCAGTGACTCTAAATTAACTTCGTCGCGAATCTGTACTGCGTTTTTAGGGCATTGTTCAGTGACTGCATTAATTTCGTGTATCTGTGTTTCGTTTGCTGAACATTGTTCAGTGACTGCATTGATCTCGTCTTTATGTGATTCTGTTGTGTCTACACGTGTACTATTTAATTCTTTTGCAACAGTGCCAACCTTTTCATTACTGTTATTAGCACAAGCCTTAGTATCCGCATGTAATTGTTCTTTACTGTCCTGACATTGAACGGTAACAGCTGTAATCTCTTCCCTAACTTGTTTGTTCTGTTCATTAACATTATCGTGTTTTTCTCTCGGCTGTTTAATACTTTCAGAAAATTGTTTGTTCCGTTCTCTAAATTGTTTGTTTTCTTCTTCCAGTCGTTTGTTCTGCTCATCAAGTTTTTTATTAAGTTGTTTATACTGCTCACTAAGTTTGTCTTGTTTTTCGTTCTGTTCGTTCCTAAACTGTAGCATTATTGCTATAAATTGATCCAAAGTAACATTACCTACTCCATTATCTGTGCTGTTTGATTGTGTACCTGGAATTGTCGCGCTTTGTGTGACCATTTGGTCATTCTGCAATTTACAAAAAGGATTATCAGTCGGACCTACACTGTCACTCACTATTTCGGAATTAAATAAATCCGTCGTACTTTGTGTGTCCTGTTCATTTTCATTAGACAAATTTGTCTGTACATTACTTGGATTTTCTAAATCGGGTGTGTTAAGCTCGGCAGCGCTCATTACTATAGAGCGTCCCGCGTCATCAATTGTCGTCAAATTAACAGACGAGACAATTGAGTTCGTTTGTTCATCATTAAGGCAAAAGTCATCATTAGTGGTTGGAATGCACTGATTGTTAGTGAACGCAGGATTGTCACCATTACGTTGCGTATCACAATTACTATCGGTCACGTTGTTTAAGTCGGTAATTTCATTCACAATACTTCGCGATACACTATTCACAGTCTTTCGCGGCATTTTTACAATAGTCAAAATTTTTCACAAAACAAATCAACACAATGCAAAAGCAACACACAAATACAACAAAGCAACAAATTGCCGTTGACCTGTAGAGAGAAAGTCACAAGATTAATAAAAGCGTAGCGCCAAATCCTAATTATACTTAAGCAAATAAGAGCAGATATCTGACTGTTGCTCAAAAGACTCTCAACGAAATACGATCCTGGACTGGGTGTCGCCAAGTGTAACCTCCCCACCGTAATTTTATAAGAAAATAAAGCAATACTTAATAGAAATGGGAGCCAAGTGTAACCTCCCCACAAAAATTTGAAAGAAAGAAACACGACAATATTTAATTATGAATGCTAATGGACATTGCTCTATGCGTAACCTGCCCACAATGAAATGTACTGACAATGGTAACAAAAATGTGAAATTCGCAATCTGACTCAAATATAAATTCTTCACAAAATTTAAAGTCCGTTCAGTGACAAGAAAATACAATTAAACCGAAATATCGGTCTTTGGCCCTGTGTAAAACAATCAGAATTAAAGTCTTACCTCAGAATAAATGGATGTCACATATCTGCTCTTGTTGTTGCGCACCGCTTGGAGGAACTGCATTGCAAATAATAATATTCTCTTTTTTTGTGATTTTAGTGGAATTTTTCTCCAAAAGAAGTGGAATGAAATGGGAAGTGCAACGAAATCTTGAGTTCAATAAAAATTAAATTTTTTGAGAAAATGCTTTTGAAATAAAAAATTATTATTGGGAGACTTGTTGGAGAATAATTACAATAAATAAAATTTTTCATTATCTAATGATTATATTAATTAACAGTATACCTTATTCCTCATCTTGACCAGTGTTGCCGACCGCCTACATCATACAACCGCACTGGGCTGTTACTACTGACCGACCGCTCTGCATGACGACCACTGACGTACCGCACGCGACGACTACTAACAGAGTACTGCTCTCAACTAGACAGAGCTACAGACTCGCAACGACTGAACTGACAGACTCGCAACGACAGACTGACTGAGAACCGCTCGCAACACTCGCGCGGTCAAGCGCATACTCTCTGGTCACAGATGCTACAATGCCTCGCCATCGCTGCTATGTTACATACGTGTTTCAACCTCCTTTGTTGATGGACTACATTTTCTAAGGACTCTCCCAATGAATCTCAACCTGGCACCCGCCTTACCAACAATTAATTTTATGTGATCATTCCACTTCAAATCGGTCCGTACGTATGCTCCCAGATATTTTACAGAATTGCTACCAGTGTTTGTTCCGCTATCATATAATCATACAATAAAGGATCCTTCTTTCTATGTATTCGCAATACATTACATTTTCCATGTTAAGGGTCAGTTGCCACTCCCTGCATCAAGTGCCTATCCGCTGCAGATCTTCCTGCATTTCGCTACGATTTTCTAATGCTGCAGCTTCTCTGTATACTACAGCAGCATCCGCGAAATGCCGCTTGGAACTTCAGACACTATCTACTAGGTCATTTACATATATTGTGAAAAGCAATGGTCCCATAACACTCCCCTGTGGCACGCCAGAGGTTACTTTAACGTCTGTAGACGTCTCTCCATTGATAACAACGTGTAGTGTTCTGTTTGCTAAAAACTCTTCAATCCAGCCACACAGCTGGTCTGATATTCAGTAGCCTCTTACTTTGTTTATCAAGCGACAGTGCGGAACTGTATCGAACGCCTTCCGGAAGTCAATGAAAATGGCATACACCTGGGAGCCTGTATCTAACATCTTCTGGGTCTCATGAACAAATAAAGCGAGTTGGGTCTCACACGATCGCTGTTTCCGGAATCCATGTTGATTCCCACAGAGTAGATTCTGGGTTTTCAGAAATGGCATGATACGCCAGCAAAAAACATGTTCTAAAATTTTACAACAGATCGATGTCAGAGATATAGGCCTATAATTTTGCGCGTCTGCTCGACGACCATTCTTGAAAACTGAAACTACCTGTGCTCTTTTCCTATCATTTGGAACCTTCTGTTCCTCTAGAGACTTGCGGTACACGGCTGTTAGAAAGGGGGCAATTTCTTTCGCGTTATCTGTGTAGAATCGAATAGTCCGACTAGATGAAGCTCCGACGGTAGTGGACCTCGGCGTACCATCCCATGCGGCGTCTACCGGAACAACACGGACGTGATACTGGGTACTTTAGGTTCGGTGCACCTGCCTACTGAAATAACAATAAACGCACGACGTAGGGACATTGTGAAACACACAACCAGCCGCAAGCGGAACACAAACAAAACCAATTGCAACCTGTACGAAACATTAGTAATACATAAACGGGACTTTATCATCGAAACAGGGAATTTCGAAAGAGACTATGAGGTCTTGGTATCGCTTGCCAATGAAACAGCAGAAGTCTCAATACCTCAAAAAAGGACATTAGCGCACTACTCGGTCGGCAATCAGCTTGTTTTTGGGATTCAGAATCTGACGAAGTCCTCAAGGAACGAAGAAGGGCATTAAGAAAAAGAAAACCTCTTTCTAATAATACAGACTATAGCCAAGCAAATATTCCAGAACAAAAATTACTGCACTGCGCTCTGCAAGGAAACCCCATTAACTAGGTTCTGGAATGTAATTCGGGACGTTAAAATACACCGTCGCAATCCAAAGAACATTTAGAATCGTTATTTTGTATGACCCCCCTCCCCCGTCCCCTGACGTAATGGACGAGCAAGACGAGGCAGAATACGAAGAGAACAATAGTGTCATTACAAAACCCTTTCCACTGGAAGAACTCCAGACTGCGCTGTCTCAAGGGAAGGGTGCCGCACCTGACACAGGTTATACTGACTGCCCAGTGCCAAGACACATCCCGCACAAAGTGAGACTGCTGCTGCTGCTCAAAATTTACAGCAGTGTTAGGACACAAAATATCAAAATCGACTCGCTAAAAACATGTCACGACGTTCACATTCACAAACCGGGAAAACTATTTGATGAACCAGAATCGAAACGGCCAGTCACCTTGCTATCGTATTTGGTAACCGAAATGAAAAGTATTATTAAGCGGCACTTGGAATGCTGGGGTGAAGACGAGTGTCTATTACAGGTAAAACAACTAAGGTTCAAAAAAGAGACAGCTGAAATTATTTTACGATTAGGTACTGACATTCATCTAAATCTCTCTCGAACTAATTATACGGTAGTTGTGTTCATGAACTTGACTAAAGCGTACTGACAACGCCCTCTTGTCAATCTTAGGGGAAAAAAGTGAAGAAACTCAAGATTCCAGAAGAACTCGAGCGCAACATTGCAAACATTCTGAGCAGTAGGCAAACATTCTGAGGAGTAGGATGACAATCATTTTGCAGCAAGGAACTATACTGACATCCAGAGTAATTACCTGAGGACTTCCGCAGGTATCAGTCTTAGACTCCCTAATTATCCAATATCTATACCGCAGACCTTCATGACCTCTTTACCAGTGACGTCCAAATATTAAAATACGCGGACGATGAATGCATAAGGACAGTCCTCTTCAGTCCTGTCATCTGAAAACGCACACCGTTCTCTAATGAGTGTTATACAGAAAGTGACTTCGAAATCTCTGATACCAAGTCAACCGTTATGATCTTTAGTCTGCATAGGATTCCACTTCCCCAATTAATGCAAATCGGACAACATACTTTTCCCATTGCGAAAACACTTAAATATCTTGGGATGGTTATAGATGATAAACTAAGATGGGGTCCTCATATCCAAACATATCATTACTAGTCGAAGCGAATGAACAATTGTCAAAGTTGCGACAAATATTCCTCAGCAAAGAATTCCATTTCGACGAAAATGTCATTGACAAAAAAAATCCGGATTTTGACATCCTAATATATGCGGACAAGATATCGGATAAATAAGCAACTCTCACTCGTCGCGGCTGAATATATGGAGGTTCAGGCATAAAGGTACCAGGTGTGGGAACGTCCTCTTCTGCCTCACTATAACAGGCTGCAGGAAACGTCGACTCTATAGAGTATAGACTGATTCCAGTACCAGTTTAATGTGTCAAAACCAGGACCCAGCTAACGCAACGACAATTGAATCCCTGATTGAGATTTTCACTCTGCAGCAGAGTGTGTGCTGATATGAAACTTCCTGGCAGATTAAAACTGTGTGCCGGACCGAGACTCGAAATCGGGACCTTTGCCTTTGGCGGGAAAGTGCTCTACCAAGAGACCATTTGCCCGCGAAAGGCAAAGGTCCCGAGTTCGAGTCTCGGTCCGGCACACAGTTTTAATCTGCAAGGAAGTTTCAGTGCAATCCCTGTTTCACTATCACGATGCGTACATGATGTACACAGATGGGTCCAAGTGTAGTGAAGGTTCTGGGAGTGTTTATTGGGTACCTTAAAGCAAACAACAAGGCCTATGCTATAGCTAGACCAACACTGCACTATTATGAGCTGAGCTAATTGCCATATTGGCAGCTCTATTATTCGAGCAGACGACCACAGAGGACACAATATTCGTCATCTCTGTGAGTATATCAGCCCTACGACTGAGGAGAAACAGTCATAATAGTTGTATCAACCCCATAGTTGTGTTTCGTGCGCAGAGGGACTGTCACCACATAGTGATGGTGTGCATGAAGGCTGAGATACTTGGAAATGAACAAGTAGATGTCCTAGCAAAGCAAGCACCTTTGCATGGAGCTATTAAATACGATAAACTCCCTTTCAGAGGTACGATACTCATTCTCAGAAAGCGATTGTCCCGGGACTGGCATGAGGAATGTTCGCGGACGTCCAAAATCAAAGGCAATCATTACCCATTAGTTCATCCCACGATTCCAAAGTACCATGGCATAATAAGGCAAAAACATCAAGGAGCTTCACGACGGTTATAGCTCGGCTGAAATTTAATTATACGAATTTCAACGAGCACCTCTATCGGCTCAACCCAAGCGCCACCCGCCAATGTGTTTGAGAAGAGAGAGAAGATTCAAACCATATATTTCTGCAATGTCTTCGGAATACGTATCAAATAATCGATGTTGCAAGTAATCTACGGTCTTTTGGCCATCAGTTATCAAGCAGCCTCCAAACTTCGTTAGCAACCAACGATATACCAACTTATAAGCTACTGTACCATTCGTCAAAAGTGCCGACCGCAGCCTATAGATCCCTGCGCTGCTAACCTGCTGCTCTTGGTATTTAGACTGCCAGTGGGAGACCAGAAGCTCAATTAACTGACTATATCCCCAAGTGCTAGTCTGCGAATATAGAATGTAGGCCACTATGTGCTTCCAAGTCGTATGTGTCTGGATACTGGAGTATGTACTCTGATACGAGTGGTTGTACTACCCAACTCTGGTTCTTGTAAAAGGTTCTCCGATCTTCCTAGATGGTGCTTATAGACATGCACAAATATTCAATTCTCTATCTGCAGCTTTTAAACAATTCTCACAGGACATGCAAAGAACACTTTATTGTTCATTTAGCTAAATATGTAGTCTATAATATGGTCTGAATTGGGACTATCTCAAATGTGTAACAATGGTGATTTATCGTTTCTTATTGTGTTATTTATGGAATTTTTAAAGTACGCTAATACTCTGTATCTTGTGTTCCATTTTCGTTTTGTTTATTCGTTTTTGTACACTCTGATTGCAAATCTTGTTTTATGTCGAATCAGTCGTATTTTAATACTATGTAACTTCGTAGGGCACTACTTAAAATAATATCCACCATGAATCGTTGCAACAAATTGTAATATAACATTTCCTGTGTTGAGATACCTGTATGGACACGGCCTTGTATGCCAATAAATAAAATAAATAAAAGAAGAGAAAAGAAAAACCAATGACGTCACTTTGGAAATGGCCCTGAATTGTAATAGACGACCGTGTTACATGAAACGACAAAACTCAGGTGCCATTGTGGCAGCAGCGCTCCTGAATTACGACACGTGGAAGAAGACAGAGACAGAAGAACTCACGTTATATCGGAGAACATAGGAATTTGATGAGTTAAGTTGCCACCTGCAGAAAACAGCACAGACATGTGGAAGTGAGCCCATAAAATCCTTTGTGAGTTAAGTTACCAATTGTAACAAACCACATAGCTATATATAGCATAGTTCCTTAGAAATAAAGTTCAGTAGCCACGAAAATACTTTATGCTCAGCCTGTATTTACAAAGCCTGATTAGGACTAATATATGTCATGAAGGCCTTAATCTTGTCTTCAAACACCAGTCAATAAGTACACTACTGGCCATTAAAATTGTTACAACACGCACATGACGTGCTAAAGATGCGAAATTTAACGGACAGGAAGAAGATGCTGTGATATGAAGGTGGTTAGCTTTTCAGGGCATTCACACAAGGCTGGAGTCGGTGGCGACACCTACAACGTGCTGACATGAGGAAAGTTTCCAACCGATTTCTCATACACAAACAGCAGTTGACCGGCGTTGCCTGGTGAAACGTTGTTATGATGTCTCGTGTAAGGAGGAGAAATGCCTACCATCACGTTTCCGACTTTGATAAAGGTCGGATTGTAGCCTATCGCGATTGCGGTTCATGGTATCGCGACATTGCTGCTCGCGTTGGTCGAGATCCAATGACTGTTAGCAGAATATGGAATCGGTGGTTTCAGGAGGGTAATACGGAACGCCGTGCTGGATCCCAACGGCTTCGTATCACTAGCAGTCGAGATGACAGGCATCTTATCCGCATGGCTGTAACGGATCGTGCAGCCACGTCTCGATCCCTGAGTCAACAGATAGGGATGTTTGCGAGACAACAACCAACTGCAAGAGCAGTTCGACGACATTTGCAGCAGCATGGACTATCAGCTCGGAGACCATGGCTGCGTTTACCCTTGACGCTCCATCACAGCCAGGAGTGCCTGCGATGGTGTACTCAACGACAAACCTGGGTGCACTAACGTAATTTTTTCCGAAGAATCCAGGTTCTGTTTACAGCATCATGATGGTCGCCTCCGTGTTTGACGACATCGCGGTGAACGCACATTGGAAGCGTGTATTCGTTATCGCCATACTGGCGTATCACCCGGCGGGATGGTATGGGGTGCCATTGGTTACGCCTCTCGGTTACCTCTTGTTGGCATTGACCGCCGAACAGTGGACGTTACATTTCAGATGTGTTACGACCCGTGGCTCTACCCTTCATTCGATCCCTGCGAAACCCTACATTTCAGCAGGATAAAGCACGACCGCATGTTGCAGGTCCTGTACGGGCCTTTCTGGATACAGAAAATGTTCGACTTTTGTCCTGGCCAGCACATTCTCCAGATCTCTCACCAATTGAAAACATCTGGTCTATTGTGGCCGAGCAACTGGCTCGTCACAGTACGCCAGTCACTACTCTTGATGAAGTGTGGTATTGTGTTGAAGCTGCATGGGCAGCTGTACCATCCAAGCTCTGTTTGACTCAATGCCCAGGCGTATAAACGCCGTTATAACGGCCAGAGGTGGTTGTTATATGTACTGATTTCTCAGGATCTATGCACCCAAATTGCGTGAAAATGTAATCACATGTCAGTTCTAGTATAATATATTTGTCCGATGAATACCCGTTTATCATCTGCATTTCTTCTTGCTGTAGCAATTTTAATGGCTAGTAGTGTAGCATAGTTCCTAGAATCAAAGTTCAGTGGTCATGAAAATACTTTATGCTCAGCCTGTATTTACAAAGCCTGATTAGGACTAATAGATGTCACGAAGGCCTTAATCTTGTCTTCAAAAATCAGTCAATAAAAAGTACATTAAGTATACGTTTTAAATGAAAGCGTACCTCTGAAGTCATTCAGAATTCCTATAATTTTCGCTTTGTTCATTATAGTCCTTACAGTTTCTCCTAACACAACCAATTAACTGCCCATTCGGATATCTTACAGTTTCTCCTAACACAACCAATTAACTGCCCATTCGGAAATGTGGCTCCACCTGCGCAGCAAAAACCGAACGCTATTGAGTAGCGGTAAGCGGCAATTAACACGCCGATTAACTGCACCCCATTGCGGCGACCGGCCGGTCCCTCTGGTAAACGTTCTGGCCACAGCTTGAGAGATAGTAAAAAGGGAACGAGGGGAGTGAGAAATAAACCCCGGAACACGGGAACCGGACCCTGGCCAATTACGGCGGCCGCTTTAAATCCACGATGGTCGTGCTCCTTTTTCTGTTTCTGGTGCTCCAGTCGGCTCACAGCTGTGGCCGTCCGGCGGGACCAACTAACCCGTACCCCGTGACCGCCACCTGAGGATATCGAGTCGCTCTCACACAGTGGTGAGCAGTCTTTTCTCTTACAGCTATCCAAGTGATGGCTTGTAGTCACGTGCTACTGAGAAGTGCATGTACCTGTTGCATTTTTCTGGGATACTCACGGTAATGAAGGAGATTCGACTTACCGGAGCTTCCTGACTATTCTGAAGATAAATGTGACCTACGACGGTCACTCCAAAAGAAATGCACACTATTTTAAAAAAAATAAAGTTTTCATTCTGCATGTATGAAAGTTTTACAGTGTTTAGATACATCCTTCCCGCTTGTTTTCAAACTTAGTTCAATCTGTTCCCGTGAGTGGCGCCGTCACAGCATGTCTTCAGGGTGGCTGCTACACTTGACGTTCGTCAGAAGCAACGTGCTGTCATAGAATTCCTGTGCTGTGAAAACGAGACAGTGGGAAACATCCACAAGAGGTTGAAAAAGGTGTATGGAGATGCTGCTGTCGATCGCAGTACAGTTAGTCGGTGGCCAAGCAGGTTACGTGATGAAAGCTGGCAGGGTAATATTGAGGATTGTCCTCGCAGCGGCAGGCCTCGTACTGCACACACTCCGGACAATGTGCAGAGAGTTAACGAATTGGTGACTGCTGACAGACGCATCACAGTGAACGAATTGTCATGCTACGTTGGGATAGAAGAAGGAAGTGTTTGCAGAATACTGAAAGTGTTGGCGTTAAAAAAGGTTTGTGGCACGTGGGTTCCCAGGATGTTGACAGTGGCTCACAAAGAAACACGAAAAACGGTATGCAGCGAAATTCTGGAACTGTACGAGAATGGTGGAGATGAATTTCTTGGAAGAACTGAGACAGGTGACGATACATAACTCCATCATTTTTCAGCAGAGACGAAGAGGCAATCAGTGGAGTGGCATCATGCAAATTCACCCAAGAAAAAACTATTCAAAACCACACCTTCTGCTGGAAAAGTTATGGCTACGGTGTTTTTCGATTCTGAAGGGCTCTTGATTAGGGACATCACGCCAAGTCGAACAACCATAAATTCTGATGCATATGTGACGACAGTGAAGAAACTTCAAGCTCGACTGAGTCGTGTTCCACCATATCAGGCAAAAGCAGGATGTTTTGCTGTTGCACGACAATGCACGGCCACATGTCAGTCAAAAAACCATGGAAGTGATCACAAAACTCGGATGGACAACACTGAAACACCCGCCTTACAGTCCTGACCTGGCTCCATATGACTATGATCTCTTTGGGAAACTGAAAGATTCTCTTCGTGGAACAACGTTTAAAGATGACTCCCTTGTGCACTCTGCCAAACAGTGGCTCCAACAGGTTGGTGCAGAATTTTACCGTGCGGGTATAGTGGTTCCAAGATGGCGTGAGGCAGTTGAGAGGGATGGAAATTATGTGGAGAAACGAAGATACTATTTCTAATGGATGTATCTACACACTGTAAAACTCTCAAACGTGTAGAATAAAAGATGGGTTTAAAAAAAACTAGAGTGCAATTCTTTTGGAGTGACCCTCGTATATGTGATTCTTGAAATTTTGCCGACGTAATGCGCATCCCTTGGATGACACATGAGAAAGAGAATTTAATTGACGAGAGGAGAAAATAGAAAATCAGCGAATAAAGAAGGCGAAAGACAGTACAGTCGTCAAATATATGAGATTGACAGAAAGTGCAAAGTGGCTAACACGGGCGGCTAGAGAGGAAATGTAAATATCTATAGAGAACAATTGTGTATCTTAAAACCTCGAAAATCATCAGCGGAGCGCGGAAATTTCATGCCAACATCTTTGTAGCGAATTGTTGGTTCACGTTGCAGAGTCAGTTCTTATACATGATCTGGCAGATTTCAGACAAGGAAAAAGCTGTACATTTCAGATCCTCAGTCTCACCCAATTTGAGGATGGCTTGGAAACACGGAAAATTACTGGAATATCTTTCATCGACCTGACAGCCGCTTATGACACGGTCAATTTTCCGTGGACTGCCACAGAAGGTGAACAGAATAACGACATATTATGGTTTCACCAAACTTATTCAAAGTTTACTCTAAAACAGAAGGAATTCTACGGACAGCGTAGTCATTGCTGATGACAAAGAAGTGGCAAACCACAGGGACGTGTTTTTCACTAAAGTTATTTAACATTTCTGCTAATCATCAACCACTTGCGATGAACATAAGGTGTTTCTTTTATGCCGATGATCTGGCATTATCTGTCAAAGGAAATCTTTGGAATAATGCTGAAGCCCACCTGAATGACGCAATGAGAGATATGATGTCCGTTAAACTAGCAATCAGCTTCGTCCAGAGCTTTGTGAAACCCGACTATGTGTATCTCATCTTAAGATAATCAGACATGTCAAATACGTAACATCTTCTAAACGTGCCTTTCCAGGCTATCTGAGAGGCACCTCCGACGGTACTGTGACGTAAAATCGGCATTATGAGAGTAAGTAGACATACAGGGGAGCAGGGAATAGTATCTTCGCAAAATGACTGGTAGGACGTGGCGCTCACGATCGCAAACGTCGGCACTGGCAACATGTTACAGTGATGAAGAGTATGAGTGCCCAGTCTTGTACAAATCCACCCACGCAAACGTAGTGGAGAAGGCACTGAACGAAATATGTACGTTTGTTATGGGGTGTCTGAAACTCACGCCACTTGTAAAACTCCAGCACCTTCCACGAACAGCGCATACAGGTATTCGTCACGATGAGAGAACTTAGGCTCGTCAGGAGAAACACACATTACATTGAGACATTCCAACCAGGAGTAATCGTCGAAAATGGCACTTCCCTGGCAATGGCAGCAACTGTGACTGCGGAGGAGCAAAGAACTTTGAACAGATTCTGGATTTTTAACTATTCCCTTCATCTTGTAGAGAACAAAATCTTCCGCTTACGACTTCAAGTGCAGCTGAAATTGTAAGACTTCGGTCAACAGTAATGTAGCTTGATAATTCCATCATTTGATTTTAATGGCAACTGCCACGTATTGCATTCGCTTCCAAGCATGGTAAAAAGTAAATGAACAACTAGGGAAAGGATAGGTACCACATGTTAACGAGACGTTTGTAGGAAAGAGTAAAAGCAGTATGAATGTTAGTAGCTGTGATGACATGCCAGCACAAAGCAAAGGAAGGGCTGAACGTTACAGGGAATTTAAGGAGAGGCCACACGGGGTTGGACGCAATATTATACACACACCAAAAAAAAAAAAAAAAAATTACCAGGTTACTGAATTTTTTATTATTTCGGGGTTTAGGAATTGAATTTTGTGAGTACATCAAATGTGAATGCATTTCTGCACGGAGATAATAAATGGGAGCCAATTTTGTTCAGAGGTTGCAATATTTTAAAATTCATTTAATTGTTATTTCCGTGGGGAGTTTACACATGGTTCACTTAATTATTATTTTTGTGGGGAGGTTACACTTGGCGACATCCGGCCAGGATCGTATTTCTTTGTGAATCTTCTGATAAGTAGTCATATATCTGCTCTTATTTACTTAAATGTAGTTTGCATCTGGCGCAAAGCATTTACTAATTTGTCACTCTTTCTTTCACAGATCATCGGCAATTTGTTGCTCTTTCTTGTAATTGTGTTTGTTGCATTTTTGCATCGTCCTTGTTTCATTTGTGCTTAATTTTGATCAGTGAAAATGCCGCGAAAAACTGTTAACATTACATCGCGATGTGTAATGAGTGAAATAGCCGACTCTAATAATTTGACCGATAATACTTGCGACACTCAGTGTAATGATAACAATCCTCCATTTCCAGACAGTCAGTGCGTACTGATCACTAGTAATGAGTTTGATCCTAATGATGAACAAATAAAGTCAATTGTGTTCTCTGTTAATTTAACGACAATTGATGACGCGGGACGTTCTGTTAGAATGAACGCTGCCCAGTTTAACACACCCGATTTGCAAAATTTGAATTGCGAGCAGATAAATTTTTCTAACGAAAATGAACAGTGTACTCAAAATACGACAGATTTATTTGATTCGGAGGTAGTGACTAACAGGGCACATCCGATTGGCAAATCTTTTCAAGAATTACAAAATGACGAAATGGTTACAGAAAACGTGACAAATGCACATACTCCATTACACAGCATAGAAAATAGAGTCGCTAATTTTGGCTTGGATCAAATTATGGCAGTATTGCTACAGTCTAAGAAAGAACAGGACAACAATTATAAACAAATTAATGAAAGTCTTAAACAGTCGAAAAAAGAACAAGACAACAATCACAAACAACTTAGTGAGAATCTCAAACAACAACTTAATGAAAAACTAGATAACAATTCCCAACAGCTTAGTGAACAGATTACAGCCGTTGAGGCGCAATGTCATGATACTAAAGAACAACTACGTGAGGAAATTAAGGCTTGTGCTAGGAAAAGTAGTGAAGAAATTAGATCTGTTGCTCAAGAATTAAGGAATACGCAAGCAGCTGCCATAGAATCACTTAGAGATGAAATTAGTGCAATCGCTAAACAATGCTCTGAAAACGCAACACAGTTACGCGACGAGTTTAAATTAATGTAAGCAGAACTTTCACGCACACTGGATGCGAAAGTAGACGCGAAATTTGACCAACAGAACAGTCAAATTGACGAACGTTTTAATCACCACCTACAAAACAGTGAAACGCGTTACTGTAAATTCATACAGGAACAGAATAAAGTAAAGCGACAAGTCATGGAAACAATTACCGCACAGTGACATGAAGATAATCGTAAATTGTTTACGAAAGCAAAAACATACGTAGACAACAATATTGCTACAGTATCAGACGAAATTAATACTATCAAACAGTTGAACACCGAATTGTGTGATGAAATTTCCGATCTTAAATCAAAAACAGATACACACACAGTAGACTTTCAGACAGTGACCGACAGACTTGAACAATTAGAACTAATACAGGATTCCGATGTCATCAAAGCAGACGTTAAAAAATTGAACGAAACCACACGTAAAATACAAAAACAAATTAATGCTTGTGACACTAAAATCAATGATCAGGTAAAAATACTGACTGAAAAATATGATTAATTGGCCAGTCGTATTGACGTTATTGAAAGTAATAATGACAGCAAATCAGACGATACTTCACCGATTTCGTTTAATCAAACACCTGAATTCCAAAATTTACAGCAGACGATCAGTGAGATAGATTCGTCCAATAATACATTACATAGAAAATTGTCGACTTTACAGCAAGAAGTGACAGAGATGAAAAATGTTTCAGTCAATAACACGTCACAGCATACGGTACATTCCGAACATTTGTCACACTCACACAGTCAGTATAATTTAGGTAATTTACAGAGAGTACGTGACTTAGATTCCGAACAATCACAGACAAATAGATTCTCATACAATCCTGAATCTGTTCAGACGTACAGAGACGATAATTTTGATTACAAACATTTTCTATCAGTGAGAAAATTTAAAGTATTTAAAAATGACAGAACACAGATCCATCCCTTGGATTGGATACAACAATTTAGCTTTGCTTTTCCACCAACTTGACCTGTAACACATAAACTTGAATTTATTTGTAGTTTTTTGGAAGGCGAACCGGCAACTCGTATGAGACCGATCGCGAGACAATGCTATTCGGTAGAAGAATTTCAGAATGCTTTTCTGTCAGCGTATTGGTCGAAGACGACACAGCGCGGAATCAAGGATCAATTAATTAGTTTACCGAAATATGAGAACTCAAATTTTTCCACTGTCACGCAATTTTTTGAACACATGGTCCAACAAAACCAGTACTTAAGTGAACCATACAGTGAATCTGCACTTATTCAATTATGTATTTCTAAATTACCACGATCATTAATAGTGTCACTCTTAACGGGTCAGCAGAAAGAAAATATTTCGGCATTTAGAGATCTGTTACAGCTTTTGGAAGTTCAGCAGTCTGATTATTCCTTTATAAACAAAAATTTTTCATATTATAACCAAGGTCAACAAACATACAGCAATTACGATCAGTCACGCAATTTCAATAGCAAAGCTAATAGACGCTTCAGGAACGACAACCACCAGAACTTTAATAACAGACAAAATTTTAATTATTAGTATCGTCAAAATTATCAGCAACAGGAACTACATTTTGGTAACAATAGAGGTTTATCACAACAACAGCATGAAAACCAGCCAGTTAGCATACCTAACCAACAATGTAATATACAAGGTCAAGCAAGCTTTAATGTTTCGCCGCCTACGCGTATAGCGTCGGCCCCAACAAATAGTAACGCACAGCAACAAGGGAATCAGTACGTACAGAAAACACACCATTTCAATTCCTATCGCAATGCACCGTATAGAAATGAGTATCATGACAGACGTAAAAGTAATGAGCACAATTTTCAGCGAACGTTTAATAACAGTCGGTCTTATCAGCAGCAGAATCATCCACAACAACAGATTATCATGAATGAACCAGACAGTATGTATCATCCCGAACGTAATACGTCAGGAAGAAATAACAGAACAGTACAAATAGTTGAAATGCCACAGCATCCTCCCGAAAATAATAGCACATCAGATAGAATTTGACTAAATCAGGACAGGTTGCACCTTCCAGCAACGTAAGCAATACTTCAGATACACAGAATCTTGTTCACGAAAATGTTATTTGAAACATGCTTTGTTGAATGCACCACTTTTATCACATCCAGATTTTACTAGAAATTGTTCCATTGCCATCGACAGTTCTAACACTGCTTTAGGCGTACATATTTTTCAGGAAATTGAAGAAGATGGCACAACAGTAATTAAAAACATAGCTTTTGCGAGTCGCATTCTGTCACCTGCTGAATGCAATTACTCTGTTACAGAACTTGAAACATTATGTGTTGTATGGGCATTTACGAGATTTCGGCATTTTCTTTATGGAAGACATACGACCGCTTACACAGATATAGAGCTATACAGTTTTTACTTTCCGCAAAATTTACACACGACAGATTAAGTAGATGGAAACTTTATTTGCAGGAATTTAATTTAACAATTGTTCACATTCCGGGTACACAAAATATTGCAGCAGACGCACTATCCCGTTCTTTCAGCAACAATCAGCAAGACATCGCAACCAACTTCTGCAAAGCAAATTTCAGCGTCATGTACATTCAACAAGTTGCATTTGAGAATTTCATTTCGTCGTCATTACAAGACATAGCTCAAAAGCAGAGTAAAGACAACGTATGGAAAGAAGTTAAACACCTTTGGCAAGATAGGAATAATGTTACCATTAGAAACCATTACACTGTACGCAATAACATTCTGTTTCGCAGCTCTCACCCTGACAGCAACAATTGGTTATTATGCATTCGTGACGAACTTGTTAACAAATTAATCTGGTATACTCATTTAAGTTACGCACATTACGGAGCCAGAAAATGTTTTCTTATACTGAGACAGAACTGTTATTTTACCAACATGGAGAAACGTATTCGACGAGTTTTAGCGTCATGTAAAATCTGCCAGAAAGCTAAGTCAGATACGACTTCACATATTCCTCCATTACATCCCATTGTACCAGTTAAATTGAGACACATGGGCGCTGTAGACATTTTTGGTCCGATTCCCAGAACTAATAGAGGTTTTTGCTACATCTTTGTCGCTGTTGAACTCACTTCAAAATTTGTTACCTTCACTCCGTTACGCAAAGCTACTGCTAATACTGTTTCGAAAGCATTTGTAAAACATTTTCTATTTCATGTAGGGCATGTATTGAAAGTAATTTCCGACAATGGACTACAGTTTCGATCTGCTATATGGACATGTATGTTACGAGCTAGAAACATTTCTCCGATCTATATATCCAGGTACCATCCTTCTTCGAACCCTTGTGAACGACTAATGAAAGAAATTGCTAAACTATGTAGAATATACTGCCATAAAAGACATATTGATTGGGACACACACATACTCTCATTCCAAGATGTAATTAATTCCATACCAAATGAATCTACTATGCTATCTCCGTCTGTTATACCGAAAAATGTTGAACCACTTAACAAAATTAAAGAATTAGTAACCTTTCCTACATCTCGTCGACTACGACACCATGAAATAATTGACATTGCGCTGAACAACATCAAACGTGCCGCAGAGCGCCGGAGAAGACAGCAAAAACAGGTTTGTACACGCCGTGACTTTCACATTGGACAGAAGATATTAGTACGCACACATTATTTATCTAACAAAGGAAAAAGTAGATGTAGTAAATTAGAGCTTCTATACGCAGGTCCATATCGGATTCGCAGCATTCCTCACCCCAATGTAGTACACGTTGAAACCAGAAATAACAAAGGGAATCACCATGTCTCCAACATCAAACCCTTTATTGAATGAACATACTTTATCATTTATCACACTGTAATGCCATTTCCTGATTTTTTTTATGACCACTTATGCAATTACATTCACATGAACACTTACTGATGATTATCGTATTTTTTCTTGGCAAGTGCCCGGCAAGGTAAGGTTAACAGGTCGCTTTTCTTGTCGTTACACATCAGACTGTACACATTTTCCATTCTTCATGTATGTATGATTGTTTTCCTGTTTTGTTTGTATGCACTATGAAATGTTTAAGATGTAACAAACACCAGTTGACTTTGACATTTTGCCTTATGATATCTCAACATCGTGACTATTTTACATTTTTTTTGCTGCTACACTGTGATACTCTGTGTACATTTTTGCACCTGAACACTGTCTATGTTTTTGACATATTACGTTTTCTGTCATGCTATGCTGTATGCTTAATTATATCACTAGAAACCAGTTTTTATTTATGGGGTATATGATTTAAATGCAAGGCATTAATCATTGTTCATCATTTTCAGAAAGAAATAACGTGTAAAAGAAAAAAGTTATAGGAATTTCACCTTCGCAATGAACGAAAGAAGATACAATACCTCGTCACGAAGAGTAAATGGATCAGAATTAACAAGCATTAACAAGAATATACTATACACATCGTATGATAGCAGTCTTAACTAATTTTTTCTTTCAGAATACGAGGCGATTGATGCAGGCTGTCAGACGGAACTACACATCTTAGTTTTAGTGATGAAATATGCTAGAAATAAGGAACTGTATACTATGAATAGTTGTATAATGAATAATGAAGTGTCTTTTCTGCAGATGATAATGAATGATGATGAATAGTGATGAAGAATATGCTAATATGGAAGTTTTTCTTTATAGATGACGATAATAATGGAATTATGGTGATATGGATAATGAAGTTTTTCTTTGCAGGTGATGATAGTAATGATAATGAAGTTTTTATTTGCAGATGAGGATAATGTTGAAGTTTATGTATTTATGCTATGTAGTTATTTAAAATACTTAAATAACTACATAGCATAAATACATAAACTTCAAGTTCATTTTGACAGTATGTCTTACGTCACATGGTATGATGATTGAAGGTTTTGGAAAGGACAGCTAGAGAACATATATATTTAATACACATTTCATTACCTGTTAATTCGAAGTTCACTACTTTTCAGCATAATATGCGTTTCTTCTTTCAGCTTAATATTCCATTTTGTATCTTTTGCAGGAGAAATTATTCATGAAATTAATGTGCTGTAGGCAGTTGGTCATTAAACTTGTGTCATTCATGAATGTGATCACATATCCTCTACTTGTTTCATAACCTTGTTACAGCTGACTCATGATGAATGACGTTACCCATCTTCATTTGCAGCAATAAGTCAAAAGCAAATGTTGTTATGCCCCAGCAATTAATTATTGATCCCAACGCAATGCATTGCTAGCACAAAAAAATGTATTACCAGTCCCAAATAATGCTAAGAGAGTTATGAGTAATACTGAATGATGTTTTCTAATCACAGACTTTGAGTAATAGTTACAGAGTGCTACATTTTTAAATATGTCATATGTCACTTAAATGATGAGTTCTGAGTAATAGTGAATGATATTTTGTAATAATGCATGGATGCTCTACACTCATTAGCTCCTGTTTTGACTGATGACTTCTGATGATTTGCAACTGGCCACTGAGTGCCAATAATTATTTTTAAATATGTCATATGTCGCTTGAATGATGAAAAATGTTTTGTAATATTCAATACTTGCTGGCCAACAAATGCCACTGTTTCTTATATTTTTATATTATGTCACTTTCATGCTATGTATATGAATACCAGTAGCTTGATGCTACACTCATTAGCTCCTGTTTTGACTGATGACTTCTAATGTTTTGTAACTGATCAATGAGTGCCAATAATTATTTTTATATATGTCATATGTCACTTGCATAATGAAAAATGTTTTGTAATATTCAATACTTGCTGACCAATGAATGCCACTGTTTCTTATATATTTTAAATTTGTATTGTGTCACTTTTATGCTATATATATATATGAATACCAGTAGCTTGATGCTACACTCATTAGCTCCTGTTTTGATTGATGACTTCTGATGGTTTGTAACTGGCCAATGAGTGCCAATGTTCTCTGTAAACAGTTGACTTATGAACATTATTCTGTAATACTTCATACATGGTATAGAAATGTTCAATAACTGGGCGATGAGTGCCACGAATTACTCAAATCAGTTGTTAGACTACTGTAATTCTCAATGAAGACTAGCATGTGACTTAATGTCCTTCACCTTCTGACCTAATTGCCAGAAATTACTGCAATTTCCGTTTGTCTTGTCTATCCTCATGATCATGGAGCACTATATTTGGTTTTTGAATTCTACGTTGGTGTACCTTACAAGAACGTGGTGTTGACACGACATGCTGTCCACCACCTTGAGCGATGGAGATGTTATTATTGTCCCACTGTTTGGTGTACCTAATGTACTACCAAAATGATAACATGGAATACTAATACGACATTTCAGTGTCTTGGCTACACTGATTAATACTTCAGGGAAAAGAACTTCAGATTCTCTCACTTGGTGTTGTGCTTCTGTAGAAAGGTATGGACTTTCAGTGCAGCTGCGTGCAACCTAATATGCTACAACCATGATGCAATCCTTCCCCTTCCTATCTAGTTCTTGTAAAATAGTAAAAAAACTACAGTGCGTGTGCACTTCATGTCATTTGTTACTATGATTTGTACTCATTGCCTACACATTTTGTGATTTGCTGATATGTTCTGTACTACAGTGCGTGTGCACTTTTGTCATTTGTTAATATGTTTTGTACTCATTGCGTATACATTTTGTCATTGCTTGATATGTTCTGTACTCAGTGCATGTGCACTATATTTTATTTCATGTTCTGCACTTATGTATATGTATATATTCTGTGATTGTAAACTTAGTTAATTAGGAAAAATTTGTTGCTCATGGCAAGTCCAATTGACTCACCATCGCTGCCAAATTTTTGCCCCCCCCCCCCCCCCCCCCCCCCGTGGAGGGTTATGTAAGAGGTATGCGCTATATGCGCTGCCTGCAGTAGGCAAGGCATAGGAGAGTCTCTGACTAGAGAGCAGTATGTAGTTAGATGTTGCTTGTCGCTAGTCGGCAGTAGTCTTCTGTAGTCTGCAGTAGTCGGCAGGAGTCTGTGTGTGTCTGCGCTTGTCTGCAGTCTGCTCTGGTCGGGACTCTGGAGGATGAGTATTATTGTATAAGGTAAAGAAGCAGCCTTGCGCATATCTAGTAATATACGTGAACTGTCATCCAATTTCTTTTAAAAAATGCCCCAATAATAATTTTTATAATGTAAAGTAATTTTTTTTTAAAAAAAAGCATTCATTTCAATTTAAAGAATTTATCCAATGCATGATCATTCCTTTCAAGAATCACAAAAGTATAGGCCAGCATTGCACGGAGCTATGCCGAAAATTTTTTACGTAAGAGCAGATATATTCGCAGTTTTTATTGAGGTAAGAATTTTTGCTTTTTTTATTCAGAGTACAGGGCCGTGGCGCAGCGCTGCTGTTGTCATAAAATTTACCAGGTTACTGAATTTTTTATTATTTCGGGGTTTAGGAATTGAATTTTGTGAGTACATCAAATGTGAATGCATCTCTGAACGGAGATAATAAATGGGAGCCAATTTTGTTCAGAGGTTACAATATTTTAAAATTCATTTAATTGTTATTTTCGTGGGCCTTACGCATGGTTCACTTAAATATTATTTTTGTGGGGAGGTTACAAAGTGCCCAGTCTTGTACAAATCCACCCACGCAAACATAGTGGAGAAGGCACTGAACGAAACATGTACGTTTATTATGGAGTGTCTGAAACCCATGCCACTTGTAAAACTCCAGCACCTTCCACGAACAGCGCAAACAGGTATTCGTCACGATGAGAGAACTTAGGCTCGTCAGGAGAAACACACATTACATTGAGACATTCCAACCAGGAGTAATCGTCGAAAATGGCACTTCCCTGGCAATGGCAGCAACTGTGACTGCGGAGGAGCAAAGAACTTGGAACAGATTCTGGATTTTTAACAATTCCCTTCATCTTGTAGAGAACAAAATCTTCTGCTTACAACTTCGAGTGCAGCTGAAATTGTAAGACTTCGGTCAACAGTAATATAGCTTGATAATTTCATCATTTGATTTTAATGGCAACTGCCACGTATTGTATTCGCTTCCAAGTATGGTAAAAAGTAAATGAACAACTAGGGAAAAGATGGGTACCACATGTTAACGAGACGTTTGTAGGAAAGAGTAAAAGCAGTATGAATGTTAGTAGCTGTGATGACATGCTAGCATAAAGCAAAGGAAGGGCTGAACATTACAGGGAATATAAAGAGAGGCCACACGGGGTTGGACGCAATATTATACACACACCAAAAAAAGTATTGCATCACCTCGGTTCCCAGAGTTCCGGAACTTGTACAGAAAATTGGAATACATATCAACATAAACATAATTTCTGCCCTTTTTATTACTCACGAAAACCACACATTGCATGTTGTACCACCATACAGCGAGACCTTCAGAGGTGTTGGTCCAGATTTCTGTACACACCGGTACCTCTACAACCCAGTAGCACGTCCTCTTGCATTGATGCATGTCTGTATTCGTTGTGGCATACTATCCACAAGTTCATGAGGGCACTGTTGGTCCAGATTATCCCACTCCTCAACGGAGATTCAGCGTGGAACCCTCAGAGTGGTTGGCGGGTCGTGTCGTCCATAAACAGCCCTTTCAATCCATCCCAGGCATGTTCAACAGGGTTCATGTCTGGAGAACATGCTGGCCACTCTAGTCGAGCGATGTCGTTACCCTGAAGGAAGTCATTCTCAACATGTGCACGACGGTGGCGCGAATTGTCGTCCATGAAGGTTAATGCCTCGCCAATATGCTGCCTATATAGTTGCACTATCGGTCGAAGGATATCATTCATGTATCGTACAGCCGTTACGGCGCCTTCCAAGACCACGAGCGGCGTACGTCGGCCCCACGTAGTGTCACCCCAAAACAGCAAGGAACCTCCACCCGGCTGCATTCACTGGATAGTGTGTCTAAGGCGTTCAGCATGACCAGGTTGTCTCCAAACACGTCTCCGACGATTGTCTGGATGAAGGCATATGCGACACTCATCGGTGAAGAGAACGTGATGCCAATCCTGAGCGGTCCATTCGTCATGTTGTTGGGCCCATCTGCACCGCGCTGCATGGTGTCGTGGTTGCAAAGACGGACCTCGTCATGGACGTCGGGAGGGAAGTTGCGAATTATGCAGCCCACTGTGCACAGTTTGAGTCGCAACACGACGTCCTGTGGCTCCACGAAAAGCATTGTTCAACATGGAGTCGTTGTTGTCAGGATTCTTCAGAGTCATTATCAGTAGGTAGCGGTCATCCAGCGCAGTAATAGTCCTCGGGAGGACTGAGCGAGGCATATCATCGAAGTTCCTGTCTTTCTATGTCTCCTCCATGTTCCAACAACATCGCTTTGGTTCACTCAGAGACGCCTGGTCACGTCCGCCGTTCCTGAGAGCCTATCCTGGCACAAAGTAACAATGCGGACGCGATCGATCTGAGGTATTGACCGTCTAGGCTTGGCTGAACTACGGACGAGCTGTGTACCTCCTTCCTGGTGGAATGTCTGTAACTGATCGTCTGCCGGTCCCCCTCCGTGTAATAGGTGCCTTATGCATGGTTGTTTACATCTTGGGCGGTTTAGTGTCATGTCTGAACAGTCAAAGGGACTGTGACTGTGGTACAATGTCTGCAGTCAACGTCTATCTTCAGGAGTTCTGGGATCCGGGATGTGATGCTAAACTTTTTTTTTCATGTGTGTAGGAAGGGAAGAAGAAGTAGATGAAGATGATGATGAGATGTAAGATGTGATACTCCCCAAAAAGGAAGGTGACAGAAAACTGTATGATCTAAGATAAAACAAGGCCTCTGGAGGACATTCTCTCATAATTATTGAGATCATTATGAAAACCAGCTGGGGTAATAATTTCAGTTCCAACAAAAGAAGGCGTTAACGTAAATATTACTGACCTATCAGTTTAAGAAGTAAAATGCCAAATACTGACATCAATTCATTACAGAAAAATGGAGAAACTGATAGATGCGCACCACGGAGAAGAGATTGGGTTCCGGAGAAATGTAGGCGCATGATAGGCGATACTGATGCTACACTTTGTCTTAGACGATAGGTTAACGGAAGACAAAAAAATTTCTATAGCAATTGTAGGCTTAGAAAAAGATTTTGGCAATCCTGAGTGGAACACGCTTTTTGAAATGCTTAAGGTAGCAGGTATAAAGTACGAAATACAGATGGGGGTGTAAGGTTATATACGGCTTGTACAGAAATCAGACTGCATTTAAGAGTCAAAGACATAAAAGGAAAGCAGTACTTGAGAAGAAAGTGACACAGTGTCTAGCGTATCGCCGATGTTTGTCAATGTGTATACTCTGCAACCAATAAAGGAAACCCAAGAAAAATCTAGGGAAGAAATTGACGTTCAGGGAGAAGAAATAAAAACTTTGAGGTTTTCCGACGACATTGTAATCCTTTCAGAGGCAGCAAGGAGCTTGAAAGAGCTCTTGAACGGGATGGATACTGTCTTGAAAAGAGCTTATAAGATGAGCATCGATAACTGTATGATAACAGTAATGGTTGTAGTCGAATTAAATCAGGCATCGCTGACGAAACTACATTAAGAAATGAAACATTGGAAGTGGCAGATGAGTTTTACTATTTAGGCAGCAATGGACTAATGATGGCCGAAGCAGAGAGAATCCAAAATGCATGCTGGCTATATCAAGGAAAACATGTCTGAAAAAGAGGAAGTCTTAGAATGAAATATAAATTTAAATATTAGTTTCCTGGCGGGGTCAGGGATTTTCTCTGCCTCGTGATGCCTGGGTGTTGTGTGATGTCCTTAAGTTAGTTAGGTTTAAGTAGTTGTAAGTTCTAGGGGACTGATGACCATAGATGTTAAGTCCCATATTGCTCAGAGCCATTTGAACCAAATATTAGTTCAAATGGCTCTGAGCACTATGGGATTTAACATCTGTGGTCATCAGTCCCCTAGAACTTAGAACTACTTAAACCTAACTGACCTAAGGACATCACACACATCCCTGCCCGAGGCAGGATTCGAACCTGCGACCGTAGCGGTCGCACGGTTCCAGACTGAAGCTCATAGAACCGCTCGGCCACCACAGCCGGCTTAAATATTAGTAAGTATTATCTCAAGTGCTACAGAAGTCTGAGGATTACAAGGATGGAGACCAACGTATGGATACACTAACAAAGTGTAAATGTATGTGGGTTGTAGTAGTTATGCAGAGATGAGGAAACCTATGGCAGTTGGATCAAACCATTCTTCGGCCTGAAGGCCACAATAACAAAAACAATGAGAACTAAATGAGTTTTCTGATTGCAGGTGGATGACGACATGCTGTTACAATTTTTTGGCTGACAAACATTTAGCCACCTTTTGATGGGTTTTATCCAGGAGCTTGATTGCGAATGACGGAGATTCAAGGAGTTGTGCAGAATTCTCCAGCTATTTTTGGAGATCACAAAATGTATATACATTTCCTCTTATGATTTTTGTGCATTTTAGTATACATCATTTCCCGTTTTTTTCTTTTTTCTATTAGTCCTCTGTCAGTAGCAGGTGACTCTGCAGCTAGCTTACGTGGCCATCTTTTTCGGAGTATCATATTTTAATTTTCGTGTTGTTTGACCGCCGCATTTTCTCGTAGAAAATGTCGCTCTAAAACGGTCCCTTATACGTGGAATTTCAGGCATCTCGTGCAGCTAAGATGTTGAAAAGTCCTTGGGAGGTGCGGAGCCAATCGCTGAGTGCGGTTCCGTACGCTTTGTAGCGCCTCCATATGCGGCTTGCGGGATGAGTGCAACGTATTTCAGTACAGACTGTGAACAGTCCTGTACAACTACGACAGTAGGTTAGAAGATGAACTTTCTTACTGATGGTTCCGATGTGTTGGCGCCATGGCAGACGAGTTTCTAGTGTGTCACTTCATGAAACAGCGTTGCCTGCAAAGATGATGGATGGCAGCGGAGCGGTAGTAGTGGGGCGAATAACTACCAAGAGATGGATCTTGGCAGCATTAAATTTAAGGCGATATTCATCAATCTAAGTGCACAAATTGTCAGAGGGGGGACTGCAATCGACACTGAATAGCACTGGCATGCATGAAGCGGCTGAAAACTGCTGTATCAGCAACGTACGGAGTGAGCTGCAGTCGGAGGTCTTAGGTATTTCAGCGGTGTAGAGCGCACGCTCTACATCAGTCTTCGTTCACCAGCCTCAGAGGAGTTTCCAGCAGGTTGCTGAAAGATCGATCCTACAGGTAAATCTTCTTGGGGACCGGCTAACAACAGCAACACCAGGTTAGTTTGACGCAGAACTCCACAGGACGCTGCGACGCCGAGCCACTTCAGATTCGCTTACAGGCACCCTGTGGAAGTCGCTAGAAACGTGGAGAAAACAATGCTACTTGCTTCCACACTGATCACGTCTCAGAAAGTAGGCCAAACTTTACCTGTCTCCCAGAACCGTGTTTAGGCTTCCTTCCAACCATGGAGCAGGCAGTTCCAGCCACGGCATCCACCTCTGCTGCGCCTATCAGCACCATCCATCATTTCGGTGCCTCAGCATCTCCAACATTGGCAGCATGGTCTGTGCATCAGAACTTGGTATCAGCTGGTTTTTATTAAATTTTATGATTGTGTTCTAGGATTTAGTCCAGGATTTGGTCCGTCAGGACTTATATTCGTGCTATTAAACTCTCTGCAGTGATTTTAGTCTGACTCGGACGTATTAACTTCAACTGTCAGCGTATTTACTACGAATCATACCAGACAATTATTTAGTACTAAATGTCGATCAAGAAGATCATTTATTTTGGTTCAGTCAGTGTATCTAATTTACACCATCTGTGGACATTAGTAGTGAAACCTTAACTTTTGCCTGCTAAATGAAGTTTTTATGCTTTTATATCGACCTGGAAATCTGGTCTGGTTTTGTGAACCAGCATAAAGTCACCATAGTTAATGATGGCTAGGTTTGAAACGCAATAAACTCGAAACTTCTGACAGTTCGCGGTGTAGTCCGTGCTATTCGCAAATTTTTCAAATGTGTTCGGTCCATTTAGCCAGTGTTCTAATATTACGTTGCGACTTCAATTTGGCTATGGCCAATGAAGATGTGACAACCCAATTTCTTTTATTATTGGAAGAAATGTACCCAGACCAGGGACTGTTGCTGGGAAAGATGGTTGGCATCACCACGTCAGCGGAGGCGTCTAATCGTCAGACACATATCGACTCCATTATCAAAAGGCCCCAACCAGTATCGTTGCTATTCTCCAGTTTAGACAGGAAGTTGGAAACTATATTGCGTGCGTTGAACAGTATTTAATTGCGTGTGGAATCGCAGGTGATACCAATTAACGGACATTTTTATTAGTGTATATCGGTGCCGAGGTCAATAGACTACTTCAGCTATAGAATTCCGAGGTGGTGCCCCCATGCCTTACCAAATGACCAGGATTATTCTGATTCCTAGATACATTTGCCCGATACTCACGACGAATTCCTCATCTGTCGCAAAATAGATAGCCAAAAATATCGCGAAAGGATAGCATAGCTACGTGGTCTATCTCTGGACTTTCGGCTTCAGTGTGCCAGTTCAAAGTTAAAACAGTGTTATGCGGATTTTTTGGTGCAAGACACGATCCTGGGATATTGTCTGTACGAGGCTCTGAAGAACGATTTACTGAAACTGAACGACCGATCTTTGTCGGCGTTTTTCAACATATTCAAGCATTCAAGTAAACGATGAGATCCTCGGTACCCTACAGGACCAGTCTCACATATTTTCCAATCATCAGTCATGCAGGAACCAAGACCGCCCTCGGCGGTCAGCAACCACGTTTCCTCAGGACTTTCAAGAGATCTCAAGTGACTATGTTTCCAGGAAACGAGTAATTTGGAGTGATGAATCACGCTATACCATGTGGCTGTTCGATGGAAGATTTTGTGTTTAGCAAATGCCGTAATGCGTAATGCTAACAGTGAATTACAGAGAGAGAGGTTTTGCTGTATGGGGTTGCTTTTCGTCATCAGCATTTAGCCCCCTTACTGCGATCAAGGAAAGCCTAAATGTGGAAGGATATGAACACATTTTACAGCGTCAGTGTACAGTTGAGGAATAGACTGGAGACCTTGACTGTATCAGCAAAAGGATGCACTGTACTATAAGGCAGCAATGGTCGTGGACAAAAATGGTTCAAATGGCTCTGAGCACTATGGGACTCAACTGCTGTGGTCATAAGTCCCCTAGAACTTAGAACTACCTAAACCTAACTAACCTAAGGACATCACACACATCTATGCCCGAGGCAGGATTCGATCCTGCGACCGTAGCGGTCGTGCGGTTCCAGACTGTAGCGCCTTTAACCGCTCGGCCACTTCGGCCGGCCGGTCGTGGACAATAAAATTCCTAAAATGGACTGGCATCCCCAGAGTCTCGACCTGAACGCGATGGAATCCACTCGGGATAAGTTAGGCCGTCGTCTTTGTTCCAGACAACAATGTCTAACGTCTCTACCTTCTCTGGTTTCGAATATTTAGGAAGAATGAGTAACTGTTCCTCCCCAGACATTCAGACATCTCACTGGAAGTGCCCTCAACAATCTAGCCGTCGTAAGCAAAGGGTAGGTACACTCAATACTGATAGGTTTCTGGATACTGTAATGAACAGTGAATTCTTCTATCTGCTGTCGGACATGAAATAACTAGTAAATGGCTAATGAAATTGATCCGCATTAGGAGCCAACAATTAACTGATATCAATGAATAAATGAAATCAAACACAAAGGGTACAAAATTAAGGTGTTCATGTATTAATGTAAAAGATTACTTATATGATCGAAACGGGAAAGGAATGTACACTCATGCTCATAAATTAAGGATAATTGCAGAATGTGGTGCCACACAACGTGGCACTACACAAAACTGGTGCTAATAGCATAGGCACATAGGGAACACACACGACACAGATCTGTAAGTCCACGGTATTGATGTTAAGTTGAGGAAACCTTCCCGAAACACATGTGCTACAAAACGCCACTGTTTCCTGCGCATGTACCCCGACATCAATGTGGGATATGATCACCATGCACACGTACACAGGCCGCACAACGGAATGGCATACTCTGGATCAGGTGGTCGAGCAGCTGCTGGGGTATAGCCTCCCATTCTTGCACCTGTGCCTTTCGGAGCTCCTGAAATGTCGTAGGGGTTTGAAGACGCGCAGCGATACGTCCACAGAGAGCATCTCAGACGTGCTCGATGGGGTTTAGGTCTAGAGAACAGGCAGGCTGATATCTTCTGTTTCAATATACTCCTCCACGATGGCAGCTCGGTGGGGCCGTGCGTTATCATCCATCAGGAGGAAGGTGTGACCCACTGCACCACTGAAAAGGTGGACATACTGGTGCAAAATGACGTCCCGATACACCTGACCTCTTACAGTCCCTCTGTCAAAGACATGCTGGGGTGTTCGTGCACCAATCATAATCCCACTCCGCACCATCAAACCACGACCTCCATACAGCTCCCTTTCAAGGACATTAAGGGATTGGTATCTGGTTCCTAGTTCACGCCAGATGAAAACCCGGCGAGAATCACTGTTCAGACTATACCTGGACTCGTCCGTGAACATAACCTGGGACCACTGTTCGTATGACTATGTACTGTGTTCTTGGCACAAGGCTTTACGAGCTCTCCTGTGACTAGGGGTCAGTGAAATGCGCTTTGCAGGTCTCCGGGCGAATAAACCATGTCTGTTCAGTCGTCTGTAATCTGTGTGTCTGGAGACAACTGTTCCAGTGGCTGCGGTAAGGTCCCGAGCAAGGCTACCTGCAGTACTCCGTGGCCGTCTGCGAGCACTGATGGTGAGATATCGGTCTACACTGTGGACGTCCCGTACTGTAGCGCCTGGACACGTTTCCTGTCTGATGGAATCGTTGCCAAAACCTTAAGATCACATTTTGTGGCACACGGAGTGCCCGTGCTATGACCAGCTGTGTTTGACCAGCCTCCAGTCGCCGTAGTATTCTATCCCTCATAACGTCATCTATATGTGCTCCTTGAGCCATTTTCAACATGCAGTCACCATTAACACGCCTGCACACTTATTCGCTGCACTGTACTCTGACATGCAGTAACACACCTCTACGTATGTGGACTGCTGCCAGCGCCACCGTACGACGACCGCAGTTCAAATACAGCGTATGGTCATACCCCGAGGTGATTTAAAACCGTAAACCGCCAACCAGAGCGTTGTTTCACCATGTATCAGCATCATCCTTAATTTATGAGCATGAGTGTATTTATTTCAGTGCTGTTTACACAAACCAAAACAAAATTACAAATTTCAGGGCCGATTTCACTGGGCTTGGGCACGACTCAGTTATCATGGGGAAGGAGATGGGGACGAAGAGTATTACCATTCTTCATTATCTGTCGTCGTGTACTGCTGTCGGCGGAAGGTGCTGTGTCGGTTCGGCGCGTCGCCTTGGAGCGGTCCGGTGCGAGTCGGCTGCCCTCATTAGCAATCGTGGCTTTGGGGCGGGGCCCAGGTACGACCTCTGAGTTGTCTGACAGTTGTCGGTCTCGTGACCAAAGCTGAGCTACCACGGTGTGGGAAGGCGGATGTTGGCGATGTGTGGAAGAGCGCCCATGTCCTCTCGCTCTCGCGGTGTGTCCACGACTTCCATCATTTCACTTCTCCTCCATGTTTCAGCTCGATTCCTCTTCGAAATAGTCTTCCTTTCAGTGCTGTCATTGGCAGACAGAATTTTCAATGCAGCCCAACGACAGATCGCCGTTTCATAGCCACGCCTCTCCATGTGAAGTGGAAATTTCCTATGTCGCTTGCGCTGGCGTATGGTTCGTGAATCGGCACTTTCCTCACGATTTCACATTTTTACGATGCTTACCTGCATTCCAAGGCTGTTGCGAGAGTAGCTGCACAACACTCCTTTATAACCACTCTCTCTGCGTGAGACCTGGACAGACTCATGTTTGGGCTCCGTCTCCAAAATCTGCTAGTGTCCGTGATTTATAACGAATTTCCTACTGTCGAGAAAAATATCTTCTTGAGAACGCTGACTTCTTTCACACGCCTCCCTGTGCCAATTCCCCACGTTTTGTGTACGCTCCTCGCTGTGCCCGTGGGGAGCTGGAATTGTCGGCACATTCCTGCTTTCTAAGGCAGGTAAAATGACTGCCACCAGGCCAAAAGAACTCACACGCTTTCACGCGTACATTCTTGGCGTTCCGTCCTAATGGCTGCAGGTGTGCATCAGTTCTCGGCACACTTCTCGTTGCCAGACGGGCCCTTCACAATATGTACCTCCTTGAGCGAGGCGAGAGTGTGTGCCCGGCAGCCCGCTCTGTACTTGCAGAGTGACTGCTGGCCCGAGGGTGTTGTAATGTTATGTGAGCCTCACTGCCCCCTTTTTTTAACTAATTTGTGTCTGATTTTGTTCTGAGAAGCTCAGTAATGTATGTAAATACCGTAAATGTAAATTTGATTCAAAAGGTACTTGAAGTGAAGTGAAGCGCAGCTGGACAGCAACAAAGTCTTTAGAACGCAATCCCCGCAACGATAGTAGTTGTCAATCTTTGAGTATGGACTCTAGAAAAAAGGCAATTGATTTATTAAAGAAAAAGAGGACTGTTAATCTGTATCTTGTAGAAAGTGTACGTGCTGCTAGGCCGTCGCTCAGAACGTATTGTTACATTTAATGAAAATTGATATTTTAGTGATAAAACCGAGAAACGTATGTGTAAGAGTTGCCAAACATTTATGTATACAAATTTTCTGGAAGTGAAGAATAGAAATATCTTGTTTTTGGAAAAGGAGGTGAACTTCATTGTCGTCGTCGTCTATCAATCAACAGAATTGTAAGTGTACAAATTCACTAAAATACAGGAAAAATAATGCATTATCTATAATTTTCATTCAATAAGTAACAACCTCTCATAATCCCTTAATTACAGTGATTGGATCATGTTCTTGTACAGTAGTAGGGTGCCGAACTCCACTGACCAATTTTGATGTAGCAGGACGTGTAGTTTGAGGGAAGTTTGTGTGCTAAGCAATCTCCTATTCTCACGAAAAGCAGATTGCTGTTGGATCTTATTTACTTACAACAGTGGTCCCTTAGGTATGAAAAGCTACGAAAACGTGGGCTCAAAGCTATCCGCAATACGGTCAAGTAACTAACAGAGTCGTATTTTAAACCTTAAGGAACAATAACTTCCTCCAAACTGTAATACGTCTCCAACAGGTGCAGAAGATGATCATTCAAGGAGGTAACAACCAAAATTCAGGTACCAGTTACGACTTAAAGTAAAAATCTCAACCAAAAATCAATACCTCTCTCTCTCTCTCTCTCTCCAAACACATATATAAGTATTCATATTATTAAAAAAAGTCATTTTATAGTGACCGGCTACCCCCGTCCTCCTCGGCCACTCGCGGTGGGTTGACGAAAGTGGCCACTATCGGAATCATTACAATACTTTCGATCAGATTGTGAATAGTGTCTCGCTCGAATAGCACCTCCCAACGCTCGACGAGAAGTTGCAGCCTGAACAGAAGATGTCTAAGCAACAGCATTAGTAGCTCATCCTCTGTTTAGCTACCTGAAACCATGTCCACAGTTGAAGTAAAGAGAGAACTCTCACAAAAAACGGAGAAACTCATGTCGCCGCCAGAGCTAAAGACACAGTAAACGTGACACGCTTGAACCCAGCATCTAGAAGCAAAGATGATACCCAGGACTGCCTCTTCGCCACACAAAATATTGAACTACTAGGAAGTTTCTCAACCGTTCTGGCAACTCAAGAGGTTGAAAGACCTCATTGTGGAATCTTCATTCTGTGAATATTACACTCCGCAGATATCACACCACTTCTTGTACAGTTGCTTATCCCTTTTGTCGTGGCCTGTAGAGGACTTAGCAAAAGCAATGTACTTGAGGTTGCCAGTTTCTGTTCTGCGTTTTTCTAATCTTTGAGGTGTTTACGTTTTGTTTTTAGTTAAATCTTATATTCATGTTTTGTATGTCTGAGTTCCAATACGATAAATAAATAGCTTTACACATTACGTGATTTATTTTACATAAATCGAATTATTAAACAACCTCTCAGAAACATACATTTTGTTCAAGTTAGAATGACATAATTTTGTAAAAATGTTAAGTGAATGACAATGTGTAATGTATTAATTTCATTAATTGAAGTAGAATTCCTCGTAAGTGACGCAGATGTAATAAGGACGCACAAAATTCCAGTATTTACGTGAAAATTCGACTACATCAAGCACAAATTGTTCAACACATGCGCAGCTTTAGATTTAATTCATTTTTCTATTAACGTTAAACCCTAGATATCAAACAATGGAAAACCCAGGATGTAATCGAACAATATTATGAAAAGGAAAGTTGCCACCCACCATATAGTGGAGATGCTGAGTCGCAATATCTCCGCTATATGGCGAGTAGCAACTTTCTTTTTATTTTCCACTCACCATACCATACCTGTGTGTGTGTGTGTGTGTGTGTGCGCACGAACATATTCCTTGTTAAGATGTATGTGTTAATACTCGTATTTCCTTTTGTAAGATAATAAGTTCATGAGTTAATGTGGTGAGTAGCAACTTTCCTGTTCATAATATTGTAAATCCTTGATATCTTTCAACAGGACTTCAGCTCCATTTTTGTTACTTCAAGTCTAATATAAGAATAACACGTATGGCGCAACTGAAATGTCTGTATATAGCCCGTGGTTCAATGCAGTAGTCCATTTACATTAATGTATAATACATGTATAATACACGTATAATACATAATAAATGTAATAATACATTAATGTATAATATTCTTCTTGTATGGAAAGCAAAAGAAGGTGGCTGTTGACGAGTCAACTCATCGATTTTCATTGTTATAAAAGAAAATACGAGCATTGATACAGCTGATATATATATACCTGTGTGTGTGTGTGTGTGTGTGTGTGTGTGTGTGTGTGTGTGTGTGTGCACGAACATATTCCCTCTTAAGATGTATGTGTTAATACTTGTATTTCCCTTTGTAAGATAATACGTTCATAAGAAGTCGCCTCATTCTGCCAACGGCCTTGTCAAAGAGGGCGGAGGAGCGGATAGAGGTTGAGGGCACTCTCTTGTCCTAGGGGTGGGAAATTGCCCCTAAAGGCGGAAGAATCAGCAATGATCAACGACATGAGGATGCAGAAGGCAATGGAAACCACTGCATTAAAGACACGTAACATGTATCCACAGGACATGTGGCCTGTAATTGAAGAAGTGTCATGATGACCTCTCCATTGGCAAAATATTCCGGAATAGTCCCTCATTCGGATCTCCGGGAGGGGACTGCCAAGGGGGAGGTTACCATGAGAAAAAATTGAATAATCAACGAAAGGATAACGTTCTACGAGTCGGGGCGTGGAATGTCACAAGCTTGAACGTGGTAGGGAAACTAGAAAATCTGAAAAGGGAAATGCAAAGGCTCAATCTAGATATAGTAGGGGTCAGTGAAGTGAAGTGGAAGGAAGACAAGGATTTCTGGTCAGATGAGTATCGGGTAATATCAACAGCAGCAGAAAATGGTATAACAGGTGTAGGATTCGTTATGAATAGGAAGGTAGGGCAGAGGGTGTGTTATTTTTGAACAGCTCAGTGACCGGGTTGTTCTAATCAGAATCGACAGCAGACCAACACCGACAACGATAGTTCAGGTATACATGCTGACGTCGCAAGCTGAAGATGAACAGATAGAGAAAGTGTATGAGGATATTGAAAGGGTAATGCAGTATGTAAAGGGGGACGAAACTCTAATAGTCATGGGCGACTGGAATGCAGTTGTAGGGGAAGGAGTAGGAGAAAAGGTTACAGGAGAATATGGGCTTGGGACTAGGAATGAAAGAGGAGAAAGACTAATCGAGTTCTGTAACAAGTTTCAGCTAGTAACAGCGAATACCCTGTTCAAGAATCACAAGAGGAGGAGATATACTTGGAAAAGGCCGGGAGATACGAGAAGATTTCAATTAGATTACATCATGGTCAAACAGAGATTCCGAAATCAGATACTGGATTGTAAGGCGTACCCAAGAGCAGATATAGACTCAGATCACAATATAGTAGTGATGAAGAGTAGGCTGAAGTTCAAGACATTAGTCAGGAAGAATCAATACGCAAAGAAGTGGGATACGGAAATACTAAGGAACGACGAGATAGTTTGAAGTTCACTAACGCTATAGATACAGCAATAAGGAATAGCGCAGTAGGCAGTACAGTTGAAGAGGAATGGACATCTCTAAAAGGGCCATCACAGAAGTTGGGAAGGAAAACATAGGTACAAAGAAGGTAGCTGCGAAGAAACCATGGGTAACAGAAGAAATACTTCAGTTGATTGATGAAAGGAGGAAGTACAAATATGTTCCGGGAAAATCAGGAATACAGAAATACAAGTCACTGAGGAATGAAATAAATAGGAAGTGCAGGGAAGCTAAGACAAAATGGCTGCAGGAAAAATGTGAAGCCATCGAAAAAGATATGATTGTCGGGAGGACAGACTCAGCATACAGGAAAGTCAAAACAACCTTTGGTGACATTAAAAGCAACGGTAGTAACATTAAGAGTGCGACGGGAATTCCACTGTTAAATGCAGAGGAGAGAGCAGGTAGGTGGGAAGAATAAATTGAAAGCCTCTATGAGGGTGAAGATTTGTCTGATGTGATAGAAGAAGAAACAGGAGTCGATTTAGAAGAGATAGGGGATCCAGTATTAGAATCGGAATTTAAAAGAGCTTTGGAGGACATACGGTCAAATAAGGCAGAAGGGATAGATAACATTCCATCAGAATTTCTAAAATCATTGGAGGAAGTGGCAACAAAACGACTATTCACGTTGGTGTGTAGAATACATGAGTCTGCCGATATAGCATCCGACTTTCGGAAAAGCATCATCCACACAATTCCGAAGACGGCAAGAGCTGACAAGTGCGAGAATTATCGCACAATCAGCTTAACAGCTCATGCATCGAAGCTGCTTACAACAGTAATACAGAGAAGAATGGAAAAGAAAATTGAGAATGCGCCAGGTGACGATCAGTTTGGCTTTAGGAAAAGTAAAGGGACGAGAGAGGAAATTCTGACGTTACGGCTAATAATGGAAGCAAGGCTAAAGAAAAATCAAGACACTTTCATAGGATTTGTCGAGCTGGAAAAAGCGTTCGACAATATAAAATGGTGCAAGCTGTTCGAGATTCTGAAAAAAGTAGGGGTAAGCTATAGGGAGAGACGGGTCACATACAATATGTACAACAACCAAGAGGGAATAATAAGAGTGGACGATCAAGAATGAAGTGCTCGTATTGAGAAGGGTGTGAGACAAGGCTGTAGCCTTTCGCCCCTACTCTTCAATCTGTACATCAAAGAAGCAATGATGGAAATAAAAGAAAGGTTCAGGAGTGGAATTAAAATACAAGGTGAAAGGATATCAATGATACGATTCGCTGATGACATTGCTATCCTGAGTGAAAGTGAAGAAGAATTAAATGATCTGCTGAACGGAATGAACAATCTAATGAGTACACAGTATGGTTTGAGAGTAAATCGGAGAAAGACGAAGGTAATGAGAAGTAGTAGAAATGAGAACAGCGAGAAACTTAACATCAGGATTGATGGTCACGAAGTCAATGAAGTTAAGGAATTCTGCTACCTAGGCAGTAAAATAACCAATGACGGACGGAGCAAGGAGGACATCAAACGCGGACTCGCTATGGCAAAAAAGGCATTTCTGACCAAGAGAAGTCTACTAATATCAAATACCGGCCTTAATCTGAGGAAGAAGTTTCTGAGGATGTTCGTCTGGAGTACAGCATTGTATGGTAGTGAAACATGGACTGTGGGAAAACCGGAGCAGAAGAGAATCGAAGCATTTGAGATGTGGTGCTATAGACGAATGTTGAAAATTAGGTGGACTGATAAGGTAAGGAATGAGGAGGTTCTACGCAGAATCGGAGAGGAAAGGTATATGTGGAAAACACTAATAAGGAGAAGGGACAGGATGATAGGACATCTGCTAAGACATGAGGGAATGACTTCCATGGTACTAGAGGGAGCTGTAGAGGGCAAAAACTGTAGAGGAAGACAGAGACTGGAATACGTCAAGCAAATAATTGAGGACGTAGGTTGCAAGTGCTACTCTGAGATGAAGAGGTTAGCACAGGAAAGGAATTCGTGGCGGGCCGCATCAAACCAGTCAGTAGACTGATGACCAAAAAAAAAAAAAAAAAAAAAGTTAAATAGCTGACTGCCTCCTTATTTTCCATACAGGAAGAACATTATGCTACAACCTAATGCAGTATTGCATTAAACACTTATAGATACATCCAAAACAGTTACAAAACACAGCGGAATGATAATCCGTAACGCTCAAACATGATCTTGTAGTGTAATTACATCAGTTCATACTTTTTGGAAATAGTATCTAAAAAAGAAAAAGATAACAATAGTAAATTACATTGGCTTATAATGAATTTAATTCTGGATATTTGTCTCAAATCTGGAATCGATGGAGTTCGAAATAGTTTGTGCCAATTTACTGTATTTTCAAGCAAGTAAAATATTCTTCTTCTTGGAAATGTTTCCTCAAGTTTGCAAGACCACGAGTGTGAGTTAACAAAACACTTGGCCCTCACAGCATGCAGAAAGCTCCTCACTCTCTCACCAGATTAAAAGGAAGAAGATGCCCTCGTATGTGGATAGTGGGCCTCGGCTCTGTAAAATCTTTAAATATCAGCGAGAGTGATCATTTAACTACAGATTTGATAACGGAAAAGCTCCAGTTCAACTCCCCAATTTATTTGTTATAACACTTATAAACACGGAAACTGCACAGAAAATGTAATTGTATTCGACTTACATAACAACAAATGGAAAATAATTTAACGAGCCAAAGGCAGACTTTAAACGCTTATGAGTGACCTGCAGATTGAATGAATGGAAAGATTGTAAGGAGTGTGTCAAACTATCCATTATATTGAAAACAATATGGCCAACTTGACACTAGTCTTTGCATTGTGTAAGTACTCAGTTATCCATAGCAACAATCTGCGGACGAAACATGGGAGAGCACAAAGCATTGTTGTGAGACGAGATCTGTCTGCGAGAATAGTAGTGTTGGTCGAGAGCTCGGAGACGGAAGATGTGTCATTCTGCCCTCATGTCAGTGATGGCAGTTCTTACCATACTCTAGGTGTGACTTCATTTGTATAGCCAGGAGAGATTTAGATGGCTTAATACGATTGAAGATGGAACTGAAGATAAAATTCGCAAACATAGTGCAAAAGCAATTGCAGGTTTAGGCTCGTGATTGTTAGTACGAGTTTGCAATAATCCCATGTTTTGCTTGTCAGTGAAAGAAGCTTTCTTATCCTCCAAATAATAATAATTGTTCTGCACATCTAATTAATAAATAAATATGCTGTGGTTATGAAATGTTAATGTAATTTTGAAATTGGTATAATTTGTTAATCTGGCACTCAGCCATTATTGATACTTACGTAATTGTCATTTTTTATTATTGGTCATTAGAATTTCTGAAGTTTTCTCACAAGTTGTTTAGTAGTTAACAGGACCCAAGTAAACTCTTTTTTATTAAATTCATTCTTAGTAACAATACGCCTTAGCCGCTGCTCTGCATGCTGCTGCGAATTGCTGTAAACCACATGGAAAAAGGCAGTCATCAGAAGAGGTGAGTGCAAAATTTAGGGTAAAAACTGTTACCACTTGTTAGCAGCAGAGACAGTGGCTAAGCCAAAGACTGAGACGGTGGGAGTTTTACAGTTATTTATCGAATTTACAATTTCTCCCCCATCGTCGCTGCCCAGCCCTGCAGATCCCTCTGCCTGGCTGCTGCTGTGTAGATTCTCCGAAAATGCGCACAACGCGCACCGCTGATCGCACTCGGGATCCTCAGGCCACCAGTGCTCTGCTGGAGCCAGGATGCCCTGTGGTTGAGATGAACTCGTCGCCGCTCGGCGCCCCAGTACGGGCACGCCCACTGAGCTGCGTCGCCGTGGGGTCAGCTGCCGACGCCTGCTGCACCGGCGGCTGGGAAGCCGTCAGTCGCGATGTCCGCGAGGTCTCGTCATGGATGGACCACGCGCCGAGGGGCCGGGTTGCCGTGAAGCCCGGGCGTCAGTCCCCAACGGCGCCTGTGACCGAGACCGCGCTGCGGCCGGTCTTGCTGGAAGTTCTCGTTGTGGTTAGTCAGCCGTGGTGCCGATCGAACTCGGGCCGACCTCCAGAGCCGAAGTTGACATCTGGCGGCGAACGGATGACTCCTGCGAGCTGAAAAAGACTTCTGGAATCGTCACCTGCGAAGACTGAACCTTCGGACACGGACCACGTCCGTCCTCAGATCCGAACTGCTTCCTAATGGCTTCTGTCTGTTGCTACCTGCGCTCCACTATTTATATCCGGCAGGAGGACGTTTTTTACCTTCGGTGGTAGCTTTTTGTTATTACACCCACAGTATAATGCAGCGTAACTTAGCGTGCTGGCCTCACTTCCCCTTACTCAGCACTCTCCAGACTTCACTCGGCGCTCGGTCTGTGTGCGTCCTTGCGTCAGCCTGTTCTTGGTAGACTGCTGCTGTCAGCCAGGCTATCTGTGCGTGCTTACTTCGCAACGCCTCGGCCGCCGGCGTGCCTCTGTTTTGCCATTCTCCACTGCGTGAAGCAACGCTTACTACATGTGGCCGCAACAAAACAGAGGCACTGGCACACCACAACATGTCATGTATTCTAATCCAGTAAATTCCTTTGCACAAGCCAGATTGTGCATCACTTGTAAATTTTTGTTCAAAAACACAATCAAATAGCTTAGCTATTCATTGTTATGGGTTCATTTGTTCCTGTAGTATTTCATATTCAAATACCCTGGCAGACAGCTTATCAGAATGTTAGTTTTAAGTTTTTCGTGCAATGATATATTAAGGGCTTAAATGACAGTGCAACTGACACTCATACAACATGCGCACAGCGTTATTCAGGTTAGATTCCGTTCACTGACAGTTCAGGTTGCTTATCGAGTCCATTTTCACAAACGAACATAGCAATGTTTGTTGTAGGTACGTTACAACATAAAACTAAAACCCTAAGTGGTTCGCTCTCGAATCTACTTTCGTTTGTTGCACTGAAATAATTGCGTTAGCCGTACTGTGAGAATTTTACAGACTTTCAGAAATGGGATTAGTAGCAGGCTGCTGGCTAGACAATGAGCAATCACTCTTCCCAGTCAACCTGAGTAATCCCGCCGTAGTAAAAGACTAGAATCACACTGAACACTTAATCATTGTGATCCTCCACATCCACGATAGGAATTTTGAAAATGTTTGCGCAAGGAGGACCTGACCTCCATTCGAAATTACTAGCGGGAAAGTAGTTTGCTCTGTGTTTTCCGGATGCACGAAGAAACCTAAAAATTGTCCACAAAAAGAACCCCAGGAAATTAGTTAATACAAAGATTCACTTTAAAGGCAAGAAAAGCGGTGGCGTAACGTACAAGTTGACATTAGCGGTTGTGAGACATTCTTCAACACCGCGGGTATGCGGACGACAAAGAAACCATGATTCAATTTGAATTTACTCGAACAAAAATCACTAGAGGTGACAGCGATCTCCAAAAGAATAATATTGAGTCAAAGGGAAGTTGAACTGAAACGGCTGAACTATCAAAAACTTTGAAGAACCCTGCAAAGACAAATCTAATATCGGATAAAAATATAACGCGTGCGTCATTCAAAGTCAGATTTGATGAAAAGCCCCGAGTGTGAAGCACTCTGTCAGCCCAATCATAACAAAACGACTGTACAAGCCCTCCGAACCACGTGGAAGCAAGTACAACGAAGACACATTGAGAAATTGAGGTAAAACTCACTCGCTAATCACCAAGCATTAATAATGTTATAGTGATCAATTGAAATACCACCGTGGAGACTCTAATAATCCACCGATACCTAACCGAAAGTAAATATTCGCACCTTTGGTTCACGTTAGGTGTCGGAGTGTGCAGCTCCAACCCTGGCTAGGTGTGGGCCCAACCACGCCAACATACTGAGTGACGAGTTCGAGAGGAGAGTGCTAGTCGATAGCCCGAGAAGGAAAGCACACCTAAATGTATAAAGGTCAAACGGGGCGTGTGACCCGATCCAAAATACGCCTATCAGACGAAGGCCTTCGCTAATCCATCTGCTCAGAGAAAACTCGAAATCACAAAGATGAACACGAGTTCCTGTCCTCGTTATATGGCTGGATTTTAAAATTTCTGAAACATTGCTTGTCCAGGAGATGTACTCATTACCCAGATAGGGAGAGGATGTCACACAGCTAACTGTTTGTCATCACATTTATTCTTGTTATTATGTCATATTCTTGCATTCATATGCATCTGCATGTATATCATTAATCACAATTATTCTTGTCATTATGTCATATCCTTGCATTCATATGCAAGTAAAGTGGCAGAAATAAAATGGAACTAGTCAGCTAAAAATAGGCAGACGCGATTCAAAGTAAGTGTTTCGCTTTTGTTTCATGGTCAGTCAAATTTTTATTGTTAACTTTTTTAACGGTTGTTACTTCTGCATCCCAACCATGAGCTAACTTAAGGGAGGATCGTGAAATAATAAATATTGCAAGAGGAGTGAGGCGACCGCTTACGAAAAGCGGGAAAACCGATTTCGACTCCCGGCCCGGCATTAATTTTCATATGTCGCTTTAAGTAGGACATCTCTGTCACAGTTAATTGAATTTTAGGAGTATACTCCATTATTTTATTGTCATCTACCGTAGGGAAACAACCAGAAAACTACAGTTTCGTCTGAAATTACTCTTTTGAAGGAACTAGCAAAGATTTTGTACTCAAGCGCGGTCAAACAGCCTTCACAACTGTGCTGATGTTTCCCTTACATAGTGGAAACAGATTTCTAGAAATGTGTATGAGTTTCCAATAAACTAGAACGTGAATAGGTAAACTGTTCAGCTAGTACACTTTTATTGTTAGTAACAATGTATTTTACGGCGTTTGAGATGAAATATTTAAGTTCAAAAATGTTCAAATGTGTGTGAAATTTTATGGGACTTAACTGCTAAGGTCATCGGTCCCTAAACTGACACACTACTTAACCTAAATTATCCTAAGGACAAACACACACACCCATGCCCTAGGGAGGTCTCGAACCTCTGCCAGGACCAGCCGCACAGTCTATGACTGCAGCGCTCTGACCGCTCGGCTAATCCGGCGCGGCAATATTTAAGTAATCAGAAGGAGAGACATTTGGGACTTACGGAAAAACAAAAGTAGTTACGGAATAGAGTGTCTCAACGACATCAAACCGACCTATTCAAGTGATCATATAGGATTCCAGAGAGACCTCATAACTGTTGATATGTAGCATACGGCTTTCAGTAAATCATCTTTCACCTATATGATGTTACCCTGATGCTGTGCAGCATCAGATTACAGGAATAGCACGAGAGTGTGACGTTGGCAAGTAGCCAGCTGCCTCCACATTGTTCTTGAGCTATGGCAATGATTTGACACTTGAAATTCTCGGCTCTCTAGAAAAACAGCGGCTAATTTTCCCAAAAAATGTGTGTGAAATCTTATGGGACGTAACTGCTAAGGTCATCAGTCCATAAGCTTACACACAACTTAACCTAAATTATCCTAAGGACAAACACACACACCCATGCCCGAGGGAGGACTTGAACCTCCGCCAGGACCAGCCGCACAGTCTATGACTGCAGCGCTCTGACCGCTCGGCTAATCCGGCGCGGCAATATTTAAGTAATCAGAAGGAGAGACATTTGGGACTTACGGAAAAACAAAAGTAGTTACGGAATAGAGTGTCTCAACGACATCAAACCGACCTATTCAAGTGATCATATAGGATTCCAGAGAGACCTCATAACTGTTGATATGTAGCATACGGCTTTCAGTAAATCATCTTTCACCTATATGATGTTACCCTGATGCTGTGCAGCATCAGATTACAGGAATAGCACGAGAGTGTGACGTTGGCAAGTAGCCAGCTGCCTCCACATTGTTCTTGAGCTATGGCAATGATTTGACACTTGAAATTCTCGGCTCTCTAGAAAAACAGCGGCTAATTTTCCCAAAAAATGTGTGTGAAATCTTATGGGACGTAACTGCTAAGGTCATCAGTCCATAAGCTTACACACAACTTAACCTAAATTATCCTAAGGACAAACACACACACCCATGCCCGAGGGAGGACTTGAACCTCCGCCAGGACCAGCCGCACAGTCTATGACTGCAGCGCTCTGACCGCTCGGCTAATCCGGCGCGGCAATATTTAAGTAATCAGAAGGAGAGACATTTGGGACTTACGGAAAAACAAAAGTAGTTACGGAATAGAGTGTCTCAACGACATCAAACCGACCTATTCAAGTGATCATATAGGATTCCAGAGAGACCTCATAACTGTTGATATGTAGCATACGGCTTTCAGTAAATCATCTTTCACCTATATGATGTTACCCTGATGCTGTGCAGCATCAGATTACAGGAATAGCACGAGAGTGTGACGTTGGCAAGTAGCCAGCTGCCTCCACATTGTTCTTGAGCTATGGCAATGATTTGACACTTGAAATTCTCGGCTCTCTAGAAACACAGCGGCTAATTTTCCCAAAAAATGTGTGTGAAATCTTATGGGACGTATCTGCTAAGGTGATCAGTCGCTAAGCTTACACACAACTTAACCTAAACTATCCTAAGGACAAACACACACACCCAAGCCCGAGGGAGGACTTGAACCTCCGCCAGGACCAGCCGCACAGTCTATGACTGCAGCGCTCTGACCGCTCGGCTAATCCGGCGCGGCAATATTTAAGTAATCAGAAGGAGAGACATTTGGGACTTACGGAAAAACAAAAGTAGTTACGGAATAGAGTGTCTCAACGACATCAAACCGACCTATTCAAGTGATCATATAGGATTCCAGAGAGACCTCATAACTGTTGATATGTAGCATACGGCTTTCAGTAAATCATCTTTCACCTATATGATGTTACCCTGATGCTGTGCAGCATCAGATTACAGGAATAGCACGAGAGTGTGACGTTGGCAAGTAGCCAGCTGCCTCCACATTGTTCTTGAGCTATGGCAATGATTTGACACTTGAAATTCTCGGCTCTCTAGAAAAACAGCGGCTAATTTTCCCAAAAAATGTGTGTGAAATCTTATGGGACGTAACTGCTAAGGTCATCAGTCCATAAGCTTACACACAACTTAACCTAAATTATCCTAAGGACAAACACACACACCCATGCCCGAGGGAGGACTTGAACCTCCGCCAGGACCAGCCGCACAGTCTATGACTGCAGCGCTCTGACCGCTCGGCTAATCCGGCGCGGCAATATTTAAGTAATCAGAAGGAGAGACATTTGGGACTTACGGAAAAACAAAAGTAGTTACGGAATAGAGTGTCTCAACGACATCAAACCGACCTATTCAAGTGATCATATAGGATTCCAGAGAGACCTCATAACTGTTGATATGTAGCATACGGCTTTCAGTAAATCATCTTTCACCTATATGATGTTACCCTGATGCTGTGCAGCATCAGATTACAGGAATAGCACGAGAGTGTGACGTTGGCAAGTAGCCAGCTGCCTCCACATTGTTCTTGAGCTATGGCAATGATTTGACACTTGAAATTCTCGGCTCTCTAGAAAAACAGCGGCTAATTTTCCCAAAAAATGTGTGTGAAATCTTATGGGACGTAACTGCTAAGGTCATCAGTCCATAAGCTTACACACAACTTAACCTAAATTATCCTAAGGACAAACACACACACCCATGCCCGAGGGAGGACTTGAACCTCCGCCAGGACCAGCCGCACAGTCTATGACTGCAGCGCTCTGACCGCTCGGCTAATCCGGCGCGGCAATATTTAAGTAATCAGAAGGAGAGACATTTGGGACTTACGGAAAAACAAAAGTAGTTACGGAATAGAGTGTCTCAACGACATCAAACCGACCTATTCAAGTGATCATATAGGATTCCAGAGAGACCTCATAACTGTTGATATGTAGCATACGGCTTTCAGTAAATCATCTTTCACCTATATGATGTTACCCTGATGCTGTGCAGCATCAGATTACAGGAATAGCACGAGAGTGTGACGTTGGCAAGTAGCCAGCTGCCTCCACATTGTTCTTGAGCTATGGCAATGATTTGACACTTGAAATTCTCGGCTCTCTAGAAACACAGCGGCTAATTTTCCCAAAAAATGTGTGTGAAATCTTATGGGACGTATCTGCTAAGGTGATCAGTCGCTAAGCTTACACACAACTTAACCTAAACTATCCTAAGGACAAACACACACACCCAAGCCCGAGGGAGGACTTGAACCTCCGCCAGGACCAGCCGCACAGTCTATGACTGCAGCGCTCTGACCGCTCGGCTAATCCGGCGCGGCAATATTTAAGTAATCAGAAGGAGAGACATTTGGGACTTACGGAAAAACAAAAGTAGTTACGGAATAGAGTGTCTCAACGACATCAAACCGACCTATTCAAGTGATCATATAGGATTCCAGAGAGACCTCATAACTGTTGATATGTAGCATACGGCTTTCAGTAAATCATCTTTCACCTATATGATGTTACCCTGATGCTGTGCAGCATCAGATTACAGGAATAGCACGAGAGTGTGACGTTGGCAAGTAGCCAGCTGCCTCCACATTGTTCTTGAGCTATGGCAATGATTTGACACTTGAAATTCTCGGCTCTCTAGAAACACAGCGGCTAATTTTCCCAAAAAATGTGTGTGAAATCTTATGGGACGGATCTGCTAAGGTGATCAGTCGCTAAGCTTACACACAACTTAACCTAAACTATCCTAAGGACAAACACACACACCCAAGCCCGAGGGAGGACTTGAACCTCCGCCAGGACCAGCCGCACAGTCTATGACTGCAGCGCTCTGACCGCTCGGCTAATCCGGCGCGGCAATATTTAAGTAATCAGAAGGAGAGACATTTGGGACTTACGGAAAAACAAAAGTAGTTACGGAATAGAGTGTCTCAACGACATCAAACCGACCTATTCAAGTGATCATATAGGATTCCAGAGAGACCTCATAACTGTTGATATGTAGCATACGGCTTTCAGTAAATCATCTTTCACCTATATGATGTTACCCTGATGCTGTGCAGCATCAGATTACAGGAATAGCACGAGAGTGTGACGTTGGCAAGTAGCCAGCTGCCTCCACATTGTTCTTGAGCTATGGCAATGATTTGACACTTGAAATTCTCGGCTCTCTAGAAACACAGCGGCTAATTTTCCCAAAAAATGTGTGTGACATCTTATGGGACGTATCTGCTAAGGTGATCAGTCCCTAAGCTTACACACAACTTAACCTAAACTATCCTAAGGACAAACACACACACCCAAGCCCGAGGGAGGACTTGAACCTCCGCCAGGACCAGCCGCACCGTCCATGACTGCAGCGCCTTACACCGCTCGCCTAATCCCGCGCGGCTAATTTTCCCATCTCTGCTGCCAGCTACAAAAAAGATTATACTTTAAGAAGCACTGAAGATCTCCCACCAGGACACAAAGATGGTGGACAACGTGTAAATCATCAAATACACTGATTCAGAATTGGGAGATCCAGGACAGAGACTTCCATGTAAAATAACGCTTCGGATTGGTGAAGACGAAAACTCTGTCTCTTCTCTTCTCGCTGCAGTAATGTTTATTTTAACAGTATTTACGTTACTTGTGCGTTTTTTCGCGATTTATGTTTATCGAATACATTTTTGCATGCTAGCTATCTTGCAAAAACATTTTGATGTGGTAACGGTTCTCTTATTTGCACGGTTGTTAAATAATTTCATTATTAAGAGAAGTTAACATCCTAAATCCCTGTGAGTCAGAGATTGTCAGGACTATCAGAACTGAAGAAGGAACGAAGGAAAAGTGCGCCTGATGACGGGGGTGACCGAAGCATCGTTTAAATGGGGAAACTGTTGGATGATTTGGACGACCTTATTGGTAAAACTCATAACCAAAGTACTTTATTACTCTTGAATCTATTAGTTGCTCCAGTGTGGATTTAGCATACTGTAACCGAGTGAAGCTCTCTCTTATGACATGTTATATACTATACGTCCAGCTTGAGTATCTGATATGAGTGAAATTGAATATTAATCATAAATTTGTTACACATTATAGGAAGCAGCTCGCTCGTCACCTGATATGTCTGAATGAATACAACAAAACAGTCATTGCGAGTACGCGTGGAGAGTGAAAGAGGGATGGGCTATATTATGTAGTTCCTTTTTAGACTGAAACTGTTAGTTGATCATCAGCGGTTTCAGTGGGAAAGAATGTGTCAGTGTGTCTCAACGCGCAGCTTGACGCGTCAATAGACAGTGGGGAGCTAATTCTGATTACGGTAAACTTTATTAGCGCCCGTGTGAAATTGACGCGACAAATTACTGCCGATCCTATTAATTAAACTGGGACGCAGGCAAAGGCCTGTTGTGTGACAGATGCTGTTAACGCACGTACAACAGAGTTTCTTTCCACCTCACAAAGCTGCGCGCTGTCAATGCCGACAGATCAATAGAAACAGATGTAAAGGGCCGATATATCGTGTGCCCGGGCTGTGCCAGTCAGCGGTAGGCTTTCACTTCAGGTGATGCTGTCACAGGTCATATTGTAAATAAATTTGTCCCGACAGACTTACAGTGGCTGCTAGACCTGCGTGGACTGACATTATTTAGTGACTTGCATAAATTGTTGAATGGCGAGTTTGGTAGTTCCCAGTAACTAGCTGGCCCATCCTTCTAACAGTAGTGGGAAGTGCAAGTAATCCGTTCATAAAAGCCAGATGAACATGTTTCGCTAGTGGCAACCTACAACTTAACAAGTATTGCACCATGTAACCGACCAGTTCTTAGATTTACTTCTGGCATTCAGTATTTTTCTTACACCATATATCAAGTTATGTTACTTTACTTCAGAGAGAGTTACGATGAATTAAAATAAGCAATTTCTCGATCAAAGTTATAATAATTTTTAATCTTTTGGCAGTATCATGGACAAATGACGTCCTCTCCAGCCTCATTCCCACGAAATAGTAAAACCTAAAAAAAAAAGAGAAGTCACGGAAAATCAGCACCCATAAAGATGCAAAATTCAGAAGAACCAGTTTAGAGAGAGCAAGTGTTATCGTTTATTATTTGTTAAAAGCGCTACAGAAATGTGCTTTATTGTCCATAAAACGTGATCTTCGAAAAAAGCACCAACTTCCCATTCCACCCATTACTAGATACCTGTATGTAATTCCGTTACTCGTGAAAGTATATGTTTAATTTCGAGAGAAGAAAGAAGGTAATGATCCGTTGTAAACCCGCAAGACAGCTTCGGATGATATTTTTCTATCTGTGTGTAACAATATACTAGGTGGTTATACTTAAACCGACGATGTTTCGAGTGCTGCAGCACTTACTGTATACACCACAGAATGCTGAAACGCCGTAGGTATGTTCATTAATCGGTGTGCCCACGGAGTGTACCGAAAAAATTAAGTCTTACTTTGTGACCTCAGGTTAAAATATGGCACTGTAAACTGCCAGAATGTGAAATATTTCATGTTTTGACGTCAAAATGCTGTTTGTCGCTTGGGGAAGATGTCGATTTCTTTTGTGGTTTGACTGTTGGTGTAAAAGATTAACAGGGTGGAAATTTTTCATACGAAACACCATGACTATTGAGAGGAAAGGTGGTGCAGCAGGAAGAGGGAGGCATCCCATTCCCATGGCAATTCATGAAGTTAAAAATCATTCCATTCTATCCTGGCGTGATGGTACAACAATCCTGTATTTAAAAAAAAAAAAAACAGTCGTTGGCTGCACAGTGTTCTTTATTATCTCAAGAACGATATGTTCCGCAAGGTTAGGGCATCATGAGGATATGTTAAAAAATCATAAATTTTCTGCCAAAAATTATCCGTCAAAGAACGGATGATATCGCAGTTGTGAACGCGGAGGGGCTTCCTGCTCCGTTCTAGTGTATGACCGTGATCACAATTTGCCCGCGAGGTTCAGTTCTTCGCTGCTATGCCTGTCCTTGCTTCCATGAGGTTGCCTTTTAGTACGTTTTATTCGGTGTCATACTTTCTTTGACGGATACTTTTCGGCAGAAAATTTCTGGTTTTCATAACACAACCTGATGATGCCCTATCCGGGCGAAACGCGTCGTTCTTGAGATAATAAAAATCATTATGCAAGTTACAGCTGTTTTAAATAATTGATGAAATTGTAGCTGTAGCCTGCTGTGCTGCACCTGCCCCAAATTCCGCAGACAATGCTCCAGATGTGTCACGGGAACTGTCTCTGCCCTGGTCCATAGTTCAAAAGACTTTGCGGAGCTTTTTACACTGGTACCCCTACAAGATTAAACCCCCAAGATAGGCTAGAACGCCACGACTTTGCCTTTCGGTTTTTGGCACGCATGGAAATGGATGAAATGTCGCGAAGGAATATTCTTGAGCGGACAAGGCATATTTTAGTCTGCACAGTGCCGTGTACACACAGAACTACCATATAGGTGTTCTACACCGCCACATCTATTGCATTCAGCTTATGTGATTGTGAGTTGTGGTTTCTCTAGCTCCTTTATTCTCGATCCGTTATTCTAGCAGGATATGACGCTCGGATGTCTGTTCGGTGTAATCTGATATCTGGAGGTTACAGTGATCTCCTTGTGCACACTTGATTGCAGCCTTACAAGAACTCATTTGTGTTCACACCACTATTTTCATGCAAGACGGGATGACACCACGTTAACAACGACACTATCTCTAGGCAATTCCATCATGTGTGGCCCTCCAGATCTCCCGACCTAAGCCCATGTGATTTCTGGTTGTGGTAATATTTGAAATATATCGTGTCTATCAGGGATGTATCTGAACTCTTCCTGATGTGAAGGATACAGTCCGATGACACATCTCTCTGTTCACACCAGACATGCTGTGAGCATGCCGACCATGTCGTGTTACGGGTGCAACGTGTTGTTGTTTCGGGAAACCAAACTGAACACATGTTGTAACGTATGAGGTTGTCCTAAAACGCATCAGAATCACTGCTATCGCGTGTGTGATCGTTCCTCCCCTTTTCCTGCACCCACACCACTTTCTGATTGCTTACCACGCCATACGCTCAACTGGTGCCAGTAATTGGTACTAATATTATTTCAGCTACTCCACGAGCACACAGACTAATGAACTACGATATTTAAGCGCCCTGAGATATACTCAGTCCCCACTAAAGCCCTTGGAGAACCTTCAGTTTAATTACAACAATATGGTATATTTAGGTAGATGCATAGAGATCACTATCTTTGTATTTAACTGGAACTGGACAGTTCTTAGACCCCTCTACCACCTTTAACTCGCCCACAATTTAGCACTCTTTTGTAGCCCCACATTTCAAGAGCTTCTGTTCTACTCTGCATTGTTTATCGCTTGAATTCCAACTCGTAAATTACCGAAATAATGCAGTAAACAGCATACAGACCTGAAAACTACACTTAAATCGCTGAAATAAGGCAGTACACTGATGTGCAGACACGAAAACAACTCATAAGTTATAAAAATAACACATGTAAAACACTCTGCAGACATGCTCCCTAATTCTAAACACTCCAAATAATGCAGTAGATAGCCTACATACCTGCAAAGTAGTCATAAATCGCCGAAATAATGCACATATAACGGTCTGCCAACACGCCCACAACGCTTAAACAGCCCAAAATAATGTAATGCACAAACACTCAGTGCACATAAAAAACGCTTTGAAACAATCGTCAACTGCGATTTATCAGAGGCTCCAACCAGTGCACATGCCAACGACACCACAAGCCTCCACCGGACAGACGAGTGCAGGGGCGCGAGCCATTGCTCTCAGGGAGCTGTTGCCTACAGCCTGCAGGTAAAGTCGCGTCTATTTTCGGGTATACAGTTAGAGTTCTTCGAGTGTTATACTGACGTCATATGTCTATGTAAATAAGAGCGAAGTCTCCTTCTGGGCCGGGCGCATGTGTTTACCGTTGCTGGTGTGATACCTGTCTACCTGTGGGTACTGACATCACAGGTCGCGCTATAGAAATCTGTTTCAAAGCTTCTCAGAATAGCACAGAGTGCATTGTTAACAGGATTCCTAACGGGACATGCAAGCTGCGTCTCGCTGTGCACCCGAGTACCTGCCAAGTGTGGCTGACACATCGCCCCAAAATGTTCGAGTAGCAACTCACCACTGCGGGCACATCTTAACGGTTCTCAGTGTTATACTGATGGCACATGGCTATGTAAATAAGAGCCAAGTCGATCTCTTGGAAATTGTGAAGTGTCCCAGAAATAGTTAACAGTCGCTTTTGTAGGAGCTCTCGTGATGTCTCAGCTTGTCTGTATGGAAATCCTTGTTCCAACAGAACCTCTTCACGAAAAAAACCCATAATAACGCCAAATGCACTTCTCCTTATGGTCCTAATGTGGCACTCCATTCATCACTTGTTAGTCTTCCTGGAAATCGTTAAATACTGCTTTCAACAAACATATCTAAAACGCAAATGCCCCCACCACTGTGTTGAGGCTCCTACGTCCCAGCACAAAGGATGTCTAATGAATGAATGGTGCATTATGGTCAGCTCTTACCGAATCTACCCGCCAAATTACTGATGCCGCCAGTGTGGAAGCACTATCCGCCTTTTTTTTTCTAAGGACGAGAGTTTCAGCATGAAAACTATATTGTACAGATCGCCATACTGCACTGGCAATTAAACATTGAAAAAGTGACCTACAGATCTTACTCAATTAACTGCTCTGCCACTGACGACAGAAGCTTGAATATTAGAGCATGAAACCGATCTCCAACCCAAAAATATATCGCTATGTTCTGTGCCGATGTAGTAAATATACAATTGGTCATACAAAATCGCCCCTTTTGCATCATTCATATAGCTATCGACCGCTAAACACTCGTACATACAGTGCGAAGACAGACAGCACTGTGTTACACATTTGATATTTCCTGTGAGGTAGGGCAGTCACAAGTAATCTGCTCAAGACATGTGACCAGAGTGCCCTCAGTGGACGGAAGCCACTGTTGTACAAAGACAGGTTCGTTTCCCATTGGCACAAAGGCGCTACAGTTTCTAGCCCCGACCTGCATGCTCACTAGCTTTCTACACCATCTCCAGACTCTGGGATTACAAGAACATGTGTAAATTAACATGGTTTACATAATACTTATCGATATCAAGCACACAGGAATAATGCTTGCATAGCAGTAGTATCACTCACACAGTGTAATTCTGAAGTTATAGACTGGAAATTATTTCCCTAGAAACCTGAAACCTTAGCGAGCTGTAGCGTGCTGTAAACCACTGAGTAAATAGAAACTTATCTCATCTGCGAAGATCTTTAAGTGAGAACATGAGGAAAAAAAATGGAAACTGATATTCCCACTCACAAATAACGTTGTCGGTGATGTAACAGATTCCAAATCATTCTTACACTTTACAAATTCAGCTAGGGTATTTATAATCTCTAGAGAACCAGCAAACGTGTCTTCCAGCTGTCTTTCACCTGCTAGATGTGCACAACACAATCGATGTTCTCTCAAGTAAATAAAAGGTTGGAATGTGTAGAAGCCGTCAATTGGACAATTTACATGAAACGGAATAATGATTCAATCAGAAGACGATATTGAATCTTCTCAAATTTCCACACAATCACGAAAGCTGTACAACACATATGAAGTGTTTGTTCGCTATTCAGTCGCCTATAGGACGACATGGTTAAGTCAGCTTCATTCCTGCTTCCCAACAGGCTTCTCCATTTGGTCAGCTCCTACTGTTAGCTGGAAACGTGAAACATTCCCAACACAGGTCACTGTTGCTGCACAACAAGCACGCATAGACAGAATCATCCTAGCAAACCGGGCACATATATATTTTATCACTGTACTTACAACTAAATATTACAATCATGGGCTCAACTGGACAACGTTCGACAATGACCCAAGTATCAGAAATACACCCTGATGACAGGTGTGGCTCTGGAAATAGAAATATCTGTACCATTCTTATGACATGACATTACAGTCACAGTATTGCACATCAAATCCATGCCTTCCTTACGATGGTGTAGAAAGCTAGTAAGCATGCAGTTCGGGGCTAGAAACAGTAACGCCTTTGTGCCAAAGGGAAACGAACCTGTCTTTGCACATGTTGGAACACACTCAAATATACTTTATAAGCCTGATGCTCAAGGCAAACCTATCATGCATCCCCTACTACTAAGTATAACACTTCGTCAATAACTGATTGCTGGCGATACGAAATAATACTGAGAGGAAATCAGCGATGAGTGGACATGTTCAGAAGTTTTTCTTGTGAGTGGTACCACTGCATCTTAGAAAGAGTGGTGTAATCGTCTTACAAATCACCAGATGTTAAAAAAAACATGATCACAACTACCATAACACTATTACAATCGGACTTGGTTCTACAGGTGCCCATATGTATCCATGTTAAAAGCTATACCGGATTTATAAATCGAGGTATAGGATTAACTCTGAATGAAGTGGTTTTTCCAGGCAAATACCACAACACTGAATATAGATGGTGATAGCCAGTCTCAGATGTCGTACAGAATAATATTCTGGGGCAACTCAACACTTAGGCAAAAAGTATTCATTGCTTAAAAGAAAGTAGTTAGAATAATGTGTGGAGTTCATAGTCGTACATCTTGTAGGCCTTTGTTTAAAAGGTTAGGAAATCTTACAACTGCTTCACAGTACATTTACTCAGAAATGAAACTTTTTCTCAACAACATGGACCAGTTTAAAATCAACACCGACATTCATGATTACAACGCCAGAAAAAAGAAAGCCCTACACTATCCTTTACTTAACCTATCCTTGCCCACCCGGTTGGCCATGCAGTCTAATGTATGGCTCTCTGGGTGGGAAGGAGGACCTGGTCCCTAGCACGAATCAGCCTGGCAGATTTGTGCCGAGGTCCGGTGAACCGGCCAGTCTGTGGATGGTTTTTAGGCGGTTTTCCATCTGCCTTGGCGAATGCAGGCTGGTTCCCCTTATTCCATCTCAGTTACCCTATGTCGGCGATTGATGCGCAAACAAGTTCTCCATGTACGTGTACACCACCATTACTCTACCCTGCAAACATAGGAGTTACACTCATCTGGTGTGAGACGTTCCCTGGGGGATCCACCGGGGGGCCAAACCACACAATAACCCTGGGTTCGGTGTGGGGTGGCGGAGGGGTGAAGTGGAGTGTGGTAGCCTCTTGGGGTTGTGGACCACTACGGCTGCAGTGGGGATGTAGCCTCTCCGTCGCTTTTAGGTCCCCGGTTAACATACAATACATACAATACAACCTACCTTTGGCACAGAAACGGGTAAAATATGCTGCTTTAAAACTTTTTGATAAATTACCAGATGAAATAAAATGTCTGACAGACAGCAGTAATAGTTCGAAAAACAAATTGAAATAATACTTCCTTGACGACTCCTTCTATATCATAAATGAATTCTGGAATCTGAGTAAAAAAATCTGGAGATGTAATATATGAATTTTGTGCCATTTAAGGGAATGGGATAGATAACAGAAATATTTAGGTATAACACTATAATGTAAACAAAAAAAGGAAAAAAACCTTGTTTCCTGTGTGCATTTCTTGTGCATTTGACACGTTCCACACCATAACAGTTTTCCATGCTATTGATCAATGGATCACGTAACTAACTAACTATGTTATCAGACCAACAGTGTAGTTACACGCTACTGTCAGTGCAACCTCGTGATAAAATCACCAAATTTAGGAAGTGATTCGGCTAAGTAACATTGTACGAAGCCAGTATTTGCAACTCCCTCACGCCGCTGATAGATATGTCTACCAGCCCAGTGCCACGACAGATGTTTGGTAATATATCGACTGGGCTATAGGCGATAGTTGAGGATCACAAACAGTAGATGGTGTGCTGGAATAGGTCATAAGAAATGTACATTACTTTTCAGATCTCCAGTGCTACATTTTCTGGTAGAAATAATGTCTATGATTTGCAATCAAGTCTTTCCATTCAACCACATACCTGCATTGTATCCGATGGAGAAGTCCTTTAATGAATACAGTCACCAGTGACTCATATTTAGGGCACTCTCATATCTCGAAATGAGTCACCTTTTTCAAACCTATCCAGTATAGTAAAATTTCATATAGTCCCTATGCCTCATGCAACTGCTACCATTTCTGCAGCTTTGCGCATGTAATTTTTCCAATTTAAGTCAGAGCTGAGCAGAAATCGAAGAGAGCTATATCGACCACATTATGCAACCTAAATAAAAACAGTGTGACCTGAGTTAGTGTGAGAGGACCGTATTTTGACGATTCGTTGGAAATGGTAACAAGTTGTCGTTGCTCCACCAACAGTGTATGGTGCATAAAGTCTGTGCAAAATGAAGCCTGCTCCTGAAACACATGATAGTACGAGTATAAAAGACAGTATGGGAACTGGGAGAAGGACGAGGATTTTGTTTCTGCATTTTGGAGTGTCCCCAAACTACATACAAACAGATACTGCAGTCCGAAGCATATCCACATCCCTCACGGCCCAGTCTTGTCTACCACTCCAACGTGCTATCGTTATTATTCTATACCATCTAACGGAAAAAATTGCAAACTATAAAAGCTCCACAAACTTCGTCAAGTAGATAACTCCATTAGATTCTTAATGCATCTCTCTTCTCCCATATGTCGAAAACAAATTCCGTCTTCTTGCAGGCATCGAGCACATGTGGCGATTCTATTAAATATGCAGATCCATTGCATAGACCAATGTAAAGTTGCATAGTCTGTACTGTAGGAGGATGACCATATCCCACAAACTATACTGTAAGTCGAAAGAGACGCTCCCTGTCACCCTCAGTTGTTGTCTGAAACATTTTTTTCTGCTGTAACACATTTTGTACACTGCCAAACTGCAACCCGAAGGTGACTGACGACCTCTACATATAAACTCATCTGTCACAGTGACGGAATAGGTGATGGCTCTATGTTCTGTTTCGACTGATTCCTCATATTGCGGTAATGTTTGGTGCTAGCCATCCCGAAAAGGCCATCTCAAACATATGATGTCAGTCACTCATTATGTTGTAACGAAGAGCGTACCCGTGGACCGATGGGTTGGAAAAGACACTGTCAATGTACTGTAATAATAAGCATCACAGTTGAGAGTGCCAACAGTTTTAGCAATATTACAGTAATTTCAACACTGACTAAAGTTGTGAAAGCACGTTTCCCAATTTCAGTATCATCACTAAACTGCCCCTTCTCTTCTTTGCGAGTATCATTGCAAATATATATCAATGACTGTGCAGTATGTCCATTCATTATTAATTCTCGAACATACGCATCATCAGAGTATACCAGCTACATATTTCTAGCACCTCAAGAGTAGTGATTAATTTACCATCTGTCTCTATGCGTATGGAAGTCACAGAGCATTCTCGCAGGCTTAGGATAAAATTACAGACTGAAAGACTCCTTCGCACTGTCTTTGAGCAACCTGCCCTGCAACATCATTACTGATTTAAACTGCAGCTGAGTGATTTTTATGTATGATGGAGCAGACAGATGAGTTCGAAGCCTTTTACATAAATCGACTACGCTATAAATTTTATTGTTCTAATGTCTGGGATGAGTACCAGGAGGGTATTTGTAAGAGAGAACATAAGTGCATGAACTCGTAAGGCTACATGGTTCTGCACTTAAGACGGGCTATAATATTAGATCGCTTTAGTTTCCGGCCTATCAGTCATGTGGAATGCAGCTCTGTTAATTTTCTGATGTAAGAAATTGTAAGTAGGCTGTTTAAGTTTTCTTATTGGTAACGCCACCTCTGTATGAAAATCACTGGCTGTGCTGTGTGCAGTCTGTGGCTAGTTTTGCATTGTTGTCTGCCAGGTAACGCCACCTCTGTATGAAAATCACTGGCTGTGCTGTGTGCAGTCTGTGGCTAGTTTTGCACTGTTGTCTGCCATTGTAGTGTTGGGCAGCGGCAGCTGGATGTGAACAGCGCATAGCATTGCGCAGTTGGAGGTGAGCCGCCAGCAGTGGTGGATGTGGGGAGAGAGATGGCGGAGTTTTGAAATTTGTCATGAACTGCTATATCTATATATGATGATATCAAGGTAAATACATTGTTTGTTCTCTATTAATATCTTTCATTTGCTAACTATCCCTATCAGTAGTTAGTGCCTTCCATAGTTTGAATCTTTTATTTAGCTGGCAGTAGTGGCGCTCGCTGTATTGCAGTAGCTTGAGCAGCAAAGATTTTTGTGAGGTAAGTGATTTGTGAAAGGTATAGTTTAATGTTAGTCAGGGCCATTCTTTTGTAGGGAATTTTGAAAGTTTGTGTACCATGTGTGTGGCAACCACAAGAAACCCTAGCTAATATGGTATTTGCTTATACAACTTTACACATCGGTACCATATTTCTCTAACACACAAATTACACAGCTATCTGATCACTTAACAGAGAAATAAACTTTTTATTACATCAGTGACAGATGTTTACGAAATTACGCAGTTGGATCACTTCGCACCTACGAAATTGTATTTTGTCTGTACTTTGAGAAATGCTCATATTTTTCGGAACCATTGTGATACTACGAGAGCTTTGAATGATGTATTTGGTATGAGATCATGATTTTTAAAGTACGTTTGAGGCAGATGACACTTTTGACATGAGCAGAGAATTTTTTTAGGTTTTCAAATTATTGGAGGAAGCTACGATGATTTTGAGAGTTGACTGAGGTGTTATGATGTTATTATTACGATGACTATGTGTATTATGTTGTTGAGGAATGTTTATTATGCTACGTATTTCTCATGATGAAATATTGAAGAAGTGTCGACGAATAAGGTAAGGAATAATGAGTAGTGATTAGGGACTCTGATTTGTGGAAAAGGTTGTTGGAAACCAAGAATCGTACTTTAAGAGTACAATGCCGACGAAAACGTTTTGAACACTGTTATATTCATAGGATTTTGTTTCTACACATTTGCAACGCAAATTCTTGACCTGTGAAATATTTTTATATGAGACTGTCACTGTAGCGGAAGCTGCTGTCGTAAATATTTCCGTAAGAAAGTTAAGTGACCACCTGCACGTGTATCGTGGGCACACAGCTGCGTTAGACGCCTGGAGAACAAGCCATTAGTGTGAGTGCCTCGTCAGAAGCACAGGTAGAAAAAAAGAAAGGGGAGGCCATTGTCCTCGCTATTGACATTTCCTTGTTGAAAGCATACTGTGGAGGTCGTAATTTATGATATTTACTGAAATGCCTAATGAAACGATGAGAAACATTTCACGGCTATTGTCTTGCTAGTTGAGAAAAATGCCATATGGCTTGCTTTATGTATTTATTTACACATTTTGTTTAATATTAAGTTTCTAGCTGCACTGCAGCATTGGTTAAAATAAAATTTAATGTATGTACTAATATAGTTATTTTATGCCGACAGATCCAGTCAATAAGAAATTTATGATCTACTTCCAAGAAAACGAGGGCACATAAACATACATTTCCTTTCACAGGAATTGCATAAATAATTTCTTTACGATTTGGTAACTTATCTGCTAGTGTAAGTTCACGTGATGCATCACTCTAGTGTTAAGATGTGACATAGGTATTAGACATGGCCATTTTAGTGTAATTTTTTTTCTGCTTGAGCTATGACATGTTTAGGTATAAGTTGCTGCTGTTTGCCAGGCATAGTGTTATTGAATTTGACTTTGTATTATTCTGTTAAGCCAGTTTTACTAATGATTTATTTTTATTGTTTACTGCACATTGCCTTAGATTAGTTGTAATATTACAATTGCTTTGCTAATCTCTTAATGCTGCTTGCTTTGCAAATCTGCATTTTTTTCATTACTGTTTATATTAATTGTTTTATGTGATGCTGCATTGCCTCGTCCCTTGGTATATATATCTGAGCTCAGTAGATTTAAGTTAGCTTAAGAGGGGGTAGCCTCTAAGAGAATGAGTTGCGATGAATTGGAAGAAATGCATTGAGAAGTTATATGAAAAAAGGTACAGAAAACAGGTTTAGGTAGGGTTTTCTTGGAAATAAATGTAGAGGTACGAAATGTGTGAACATATAAATACAGAAAGCATGCTTAGATAGAATTTTTTGGTGGAAACAAAGGATGAAATAAGAGGAAAGATATATGAAGTTTTGGGTTGGACTGCAGTACCAAATGTTACACTGAAAACGAACCCTGTCCTTTCCTATTGGTGTTATCCCACTATGTGTTTGTGTACCCTTGTGTATTTGTTTTCTTCTTGTCTCTGTGTAGTGTCATAGAATTTTTTCTTCTTTTAATATTAAGCTACATTCACTATGATGAGGAATACTGTTATCCTCAAACACAATTGGCATTAATAATGTGTTATTTACTTTGTAAAGATGTTTAGACATTATTTATTCTGTTTTGTGTTAATGCTCATGTGTGAAGTTGATGTTTCGAAAGTTATTCTGATCTTTTATGTATGTACTCATGTCATAATTCCTGTAACACTGATGTATATGTCTATTTCTATTCTTTTGTAAAGCCTTTATTAGTACAAATGTTATCTGTATTATTATGTCTTTAATGATGTATTTTGTACCTTTGTTATTGTATTCTTACGTTTTAAAATTGTAATTGACACCAGTTCATCATATTATTAACTTGTTAGTTACATTTCACTGCACACGTTTCTGTTGGTCACAGAATATGCACAATATGTGTGAAGTAGGCACTGTTAGTGTTTGCACGTGTGTTAATGATTCAGCAAGGGACTGGATAACAGCATTGCTGGTTCTAAGGACAATTCCAGAAACTTTGTGAGTGCACAAGTGGTGGTTTAAGGACTTGCTATATTCTCCACAAGAATCTTCGATGGTGATTGTGCACCTGCACAGTCGCAACGGATGGCTGCTAGCCATCTCTACAAGGACTACAGTGGGTCTGCATCTTTGATGGCCCACCAATACCATTATTTCTAGAAGGACTACAGCGGGTCTGCACCTCTGGTGGCCCACCAATACCATACTCTCTACCAGGACTACAGTGGCTCTACTCTGTGATGACCTACCTACCAATCTTCTTCAAACTGTCGAATGACTCTGCTGTGGGTTTGCTCTGTTGTGGCCCATTACCTGTCAGCATGTCAAGAGTCAGCACTGTCTTTCAGTTGGAAGGACAACGGTACTTCTTCAAGACTGCATGGAAATCAACTACTTCCGTGTGCATTTTCTTCTACTGCTCAGACTTTGAGAAAAACACTACTATTTTACCGTGATGAATGATCAGGACTGTCTTTATGGACTGTGAGAAAATTTTAGCTTTTGACCAACATTGTATCAATAAGTGTGTGCATTTGATATCTTTGTTATTGTAATTATGAAAAATTTTATCAAATCATTATTGGCCACTGCCCAAACCAATTTGTAAAATTTTTTGTGGGGAGCATGTGGGCTATGTAAGTAGGCTGTTTAAGTTTTTTTATTGGTAACGCCACCTCTGTATGAAAATCACTGGCTGTGCTGTGTGCAGTCTGTGGCTAGTTTTGCATTGTTGTCTGCCAGGTAACGCCACCTCTGTATGAAAATCACTGGCTGTGCTGTGTGCAGTCTGTGGCTAGTTTTGCACTGTTGTCTGCCATTGTAGTGTTGGGCAGCGGCAGCTGGATGTGAACAGCGCATAGCATTGTGCAGTTGGAGGTGAGCCGCCAGCAGTGGTGGATGTGGGGAGAGAGATGGCGGAGTTTTGAAATTTGTCATGAACTGCTATATTTATATATGATGATATCAAGGTAAATACATTGTTTGTTCTCTATTAATATCTTTCATTTGCTAACTATCCCTATCAGTAGTTAGTGCCTTCCATAGTTTGAATCTTTTATTTAGCTGGCAGTAGTGGCGCTCGCTGTATTGCAGTAGCTTGAGCAGCAAAGATTTTTGTGAGGTAAGTGATTTGTGAAAGGTATAGTTTAATGTTAGTCAGGGCCATTCTTTTGTAGGGAATTTTGAAAGTTTGTGTACCATGTGTGTGGCAACCACAAGGAACCCTAGCTAATATGGTATTTGCTTATACAACTTTACACATCGGTACCATATTTCTCTAACACACAAATTACACAGCTATCTGATCATTTAACAGAGAAATAAACTTTTTTATTACATCAGTGACAGATGTTTACGAAATTACGCAGTTGGATAACTTCACACCTACGAAATTGTATTTTGTCTGTATTTTGAGAAATGCTCATATTTTTCGGAACCATTGTGATACTACGAGAGCTTTGAATGATGTATTTGGTATGAGATCATGATTTTTAAAGTACGTTTGAGGCAGATGACACTTTTGACATGAGCAGAGAATTTTTTTAGGTTTTCAAATTATTGGAGGAAGCTACGACGATTTTGAGAGTTGACTGAGGTGTTATGATGTTATTATTACGATGACTATGTGTATTATGTTGTTGAGGAATGTTTATTATGCTACGTATTTCTCATGATGAAATATTGAAGAAGTGTCGACGAATAAGGTAAGGAATAATGAGTAGTGATTAGGGACTCTGATTTGTGGAAAAGGTTGTTGGAAACCAAGAATCGTACTTTAAGAGTTATGAAATGTGTGTAAATGCATGAATGTATCACAATGCCGACGAAAACGTTTTGAACACTGTTATATTCATAGGATTTTGTTTCTACACATTTGCAACGCAAATTCTTGACCTGTGAAATATTTTTATATGAGACTGTCACTGTAGCGGAAGTTGCTGTCGTAAATATTTCCGTAAGAAAGTTAAGTGACCACCTGCACGTGTATCGTGGGCACACAGCTGCGTTAGACGCCTGGAGAATAAGCCATTAGTGTGAGTGCCTCGTCAGAAGCACAGGTAGAAAAAAAGAAAGGGGAGGCCATTGTCCTCGCTATTGACATTTCCTTGTTGAAAGCATACTGTGGAGGTCGTAATTTATGATATTTACTGAAATGCCTAATGAAACGATGAGAAACATTTCACGGCTATTGTCTTGCTAGTTGAGAAAAATGCCATATGGCTTGCTTTATGTATTTATTTACACATTTTGTTTAATATTAAGTTTCTAGCTGCACTGCAGCATTGGTTAAAATAAAATTTAATATATGTACTAATATAGTTATTTTATGCCTACAGATCCAGTCAATAAGAAATTTATGATCTACTTCCAAGAAAATGAGGGCACATAAACATACATTTCCTTTCACAGGAATTGCATAAATAATTTCTTTACGATTTGGTAACTTATCTGCTAGTGTAAGTTCACGTGATGCATCACTCTTGTGTTAAGATGTGACATAGGTATTAGACATGGCCATTTTAGTGTAATATTTTTTCTGCTTGAGCTATGACATGTTTAGGTATAAGTTGCTGCTGTTTGCCAGGCATAGTGTTATTGAATTTGACTTTGTATTATTCTGTTAAGCCAGTTTTACTAATGATTTATTTTTATTGTTTGCTGCACATTGCCTTAGATTAGTTGTAATATTACAATTGCTTTGCTAATCTCTTAATGCTGCTTGCTTTGCAAATCTGCGTTTTTTTCATTACTGTTTATATTAATTGTTTTATGTGATGCTGCATTGCCTCGTCCCTTGGTATATATATCTGAGCTCAGTAGATTTAAGTTAGCTTAAGAGGGGGTAGCCTCTAAGAGAATGAGTTGCGATGAATTGGAAGAAATGCATTGAGAAGTTATATGAAAAAAAGTACAGAAAACAGGTTTATTTAGGGTTTTCTTGGAAATAAATGTAGAGGTACGAAATGTGTGAACATATAAATACAGAAAGCATGCTTAGATAGAATTTTTTGGTGGAAACAAAGGATGAAATAAGAGGAAAGATATATGAAGTTTTGGGTTGGACTGCAGTACCAAATGTTACACTGAAAACGAACCCTGTCCTTTCCTATTGGTGTTATCCCACTATGTGTTTGTGTACCCTTGTGTATTTGTTTTCTTCCTGTCTCTGTGTAGTGTCATAGAATTTTTTCTTCTTTTAATATTAAGCTACATTCACTATGATGAGGAATACTGTTATCCTCAAATACAATTGGCATTAATAATGTGTTATTTACTTTGTAAAGATGTTTAGACATTATTTATTCTGTTTTGTGTTAATGCTCATGTGTGAAGTTGATGTTTCGAAAGTTATTCTGATCTTTTATGTATGTACTCATGTCATAATTCCTGTAACACTGACGTATATGTCTATTTCTATTCTTTTGTAAAGCCTTTATTAGTACAAATGTTATCTGTATTATTATGTCTTTAATGATGTATTTTGTACCTTTGTTATTGTTTTCTTACGTTATAAAATTGTAATTGACACCAGTTCATCATATTATTAACTTGTAAGTTACATTTCACTGCACACGTTTCTGTTGGTCACAGAATATGCACAATATGTGTGAAGTAGGCACTGTTAGTGTTTGCACGTGTGTTAATGATTCAGCAAGGGACTGGATAACAGCATTGCTGGTTCTAAGGACAATTCCAGAAACTTTGTGAGTGCACAAGTGGTGGTTTATGGACTTGCTATATTCTCCCAAGAATCTTCGATGGTGATTGTGCACCTGCACAGTCGCAACGGATGGCTGCTAGCCATCTCTACAAGGACTACAGTGGGTCTGCATCTTTGATGGCCCCCCAATACCATTATTTCTACAAGGACTACAGCGGGTCTGCACCTCTGGTGGCCCACTAATACCATACCCTCTACCAGGACTACAGTGGCTCTACTCTGTGATGATCTACCTACCAATCTTCTTCAAACTGTCGAATGACTCTGCTGTGGGTTTGCTCTGTTGTGGCCCATTACCTGTCAGCATGTCAAGAGTCAGCACTGTCTTTCAGTTGGAAGGACAACGGTACTTCTTCAAGACTGCATGGAAATCAACTACTTCCGTGTGCATTTTCTTCTACTGCTCAGACTTCGAGAAAAACACTACTATTTTACCGTGATGAATGATCAGGACTGTCTTTATGGACTGCGAGAAAATTTTAGCTTTTGACCAACATTGTATCAATAAGTGTGTGCATTTGACATCTTTGTTATTGTAATTATGAAAAATTTTATCAAATCATTATTGGCCACTGCCCAAACCAATTTGTAAAATTTTTTGTGGGGAGCATGTGGGCTATGTAAGTAGGCTGTTTAAGTTTTTTTATTGGTAACGGCACCTCTGTATGAAAATCACTGGCTGTGCTGTGTGCAGTCTGTGGCTAGTTTTGCATTGTTGTCTGCCAGGTAACGCCACCTCTGTATGAAAATCACTGGCTGTGCTGTGTGCAGTCTGTGGCTAGTTTTGCACTGTTGTCTGCCATTGTAGTGTTGGGCAGCGGCAGCTGGATGTGAACAGCGCATAGCATTGTGCAGTTGGAGGTGAGCCGCCAGCAGTGGTGGATGTGGGGAGAGAGATGGCGGAGTTTTGAAATTTGTCATGAACTGCTATATTTATATATGATGATATCAAGGTAAATACATTGTTTGTTCTCTATTAATATCTTTCATTTGCTAACTATCCCTATCAGTAGTTAGTGCCTTCCATAGTTTGAATCTTTTATTTAGCTGGCAGTAGTGGCGCTCGCTGTATTGCAGTAGCTTGAGCAGCAAAGATTTTTGTGAGGTAAGTGATTTGTGAAAGGTATAGTTTAATGTTAGTCAGGGCCATTCTTTTGTAGGGAATTTTGAAAGTTTGTGTACCATGTGTGTGGCAACCACAAGGAACCCTAGCTAATATGGTATTTGCTTATACAACTTTACACATCGGTACCATATTTCTCTAACACACAAATTACACAGCTATCTGATCATTTAACAGAGAAATAAACTTTTTTATTACATCAGTGACAGATGTTTACGAAATTACGCAGTTGGATAACTTCACACCTACGAAATTGTATTTTGTCTGTACTTTGAGAAATGCTCATATTTTTCGGAACCATTGTGATACTACGAGAGCTTTGAATGATGTATTTGGTATGAGATCATGATTTTTAAAGTACGTTTGAGGCAGATGACACTTTTGACATGAGCAGAGAATTTTTTTAGGTTTTCAAATTATTGGAGGAAGCTACGACGATTTTGAGAGTTGACTGAGGTGTTATGATGTTATTATTACGATGACTATGTGTATTATGTTGTTGAGGAATGTTTATTATGCTACGTATTTCTCATGATGAAATATTGAAGAAGTGTCGACGAATAAGGTAAGGAATAATGAGTAGTGATTAGGGACTCTGATTTGTGGAAAAGGTTGTTGGAAACCAAGAATCGTACTTTAAGAGTTATGAAATGTGTGTAAATGCATGAATGTATCACAATGCCGACGAAAACGTTTTGAACACTGTTATATTCATAGGATTTTGTTTCTACACATTTGCAACGCAAATTCTTGACCTGTGAAATATTTTTATATGAGACTGTCACTGTAGCGGAAGTTGCTGTCGTAAATATTTCCGTAAGAAAGTTAAGTGACCACCTGCACGTGTATCGTGGGCACACAGCTGCGTTAGACGCCTGGAGAATAAGCCATTAGTGTGAGTGCCTCGTCAGAAGCACAGGTAGAAAAAAAGAAAGGGGAGGCCATTGTCCTCGCTATTGACATTTCCTTGTTGAAAGCATACTGTGGAGGTCGTAATTTATGATATTTACTGAAATGCCTAATGAAACGATGAGAAACATTTCACGGCTATTGTCTTGCTAGTTGAGAAAAATGCCATATGGCTTGCTTTATGTATTTATTTACACATTTTGTTTAATATTAAGTTTCTAGCTGCACTGCAGCATTGGTTAAAATAAAATTTAATGTATGTACTAATATAGTTATTTTATGCCTACAGATCCAGTCAATAAGAAATTTATGATCTACTTCCAAGAAAACGAGGGCACATAAACATACATTTCCTTTCACAGGAATTGCATAAATAATTTCTTTACGATTTGGTAACTTATCTGCTAGTGTAAGTTCACGTGATGCATCACTCTTGTGTTAAGATGTGACATAGGTATTAGACATGGCCATTTTAGTGTAATATTTTTTCTGCTTGAGCTATGACATGTTTAGGTATAAGTTGCTGCTGTTTGCCAGGCATAGTGTTATTGAATTTGACTTTGTATTATTCTGTTAAGCCAGTTTTACTAATGATTTATTTTTATTGTTTGCTGCACATTGCCTTAGATTAGTTGTAATATTACAATTGCTTTGCTAATCTCTTAATGCTGCTTGCTTTGCAAATCTGCGTTTTTTTCATTACTGTTTATATTAATTGTTTTATGTGATGCTGCATTGCCTCGTCCCTTGGTATATATATCTGAGCTCAGTAGATTTAAGTTAGCTTAAGAGGGGGTAGCCTCTAAGAGAATGAGTTGCGATGAATTGGAAGAAATGCATTGAGAAGTTATATGAAAAAAAGTACAGAAAACAGGTTTATTTAGGGTTTTCTTGGAAATAAATGTAGAGGTACGAAATGTGTGAACATATAAATACAGAAAGCATGCTTAGATAGAATTTTTTGGTGGAAACAAAGGATGAAATAAGAGGAAAGATATATGAAGTTTTGGGTTGGACTGCAGTACCAAATGTTACACTGAAAACGAACCCTGTCCTTTCCTATTGGTGTTATCCCACTATGTGTTTGTGTACCCTTGTGTATTTGTTTTCTTCCTGTCTCTGTGTAGTGTCATAGAATTTTTTCTTCTTTTAATATTAAGCTACATTCACTATGATGAGGAATACTGTTATCCTCAAATACAATTGGCATTAATAATGTGTTATTTACTTTGTAAAGATGTTTAGACATTATTTATTCTGTTTTGTGTTAATGCTCATGTGTGAAGTTGATGTTTCGAAAGTTATTCTGATCTTTTATGTATGTACTCATGTCATAATTCCTGTAACACTGACGTATATGTCTATTTCTATTCTTTTGTAAAGCCTTTATTAGTACAAATGTTATCTGTATTATTATGTCTTTAATGATGTATTTTGTACCTTTGTTATTGTTTTCTTACGTTATAAAATTGTAATTGACACCAGTTCATCATATTATTAACTTGTAAGTTACATTTCACTGCACACGTTTCTGTTGGTCACAGAATATGCACAATATGTGTGAAGTAGGCACTGTTAGTGTTTGCACGTGTGTTAATGATTCAGCAAGGGACTGGATAACAGCATTGCTGGTTCTAAGGACAATTCCAGAAACTTTGTGAGTGCACAAGTGGTGGTTTATGGACTTGCTATATTCTCCCAAGAATCTTCGATTGTGATTGTGCACCTGCACAGTCGCAACGGATGGCTGCTAGCCATCTCTACAAGGACTACAGTGGGTCTGCATCTTTGATGGCCCCCCAATACCATTATTTCTACAAGGACTACAGCGGGTCTGCACCTCTGGTGGCCCACTAATACCATACCCTCTACCAGGACTACAGTGGCTCTACTCTGTGATGATCTACCTACCAATCTTCTTCAAACTGTCGAATGACTCTGCTGTGGGTTTGCTCTGTTGTGGCCCATTACCTGTCAGCATGTCAAGAGTCAGCACTGTCTTTCAGTTGGAAGGACAACAGTACTTCTTCAAGACTGCATGGAAATCCACTACTTCAGTGTGCATTTTCTTCTACTGCTCAGACTTTGAGAAAAACACTACTATTTTACTGTGATGAATGATCAGGACTGTCTTTATGGACTGCGAGAAAATTTTAGCTTTTGACCAACATTGTATCAATAAGTGTGTGCATTTGACATCTTTGTTATTGTAATTATGAAAAATTTTATCAAATCATTATTCGCCACTGCCCAAACCAATTTGTAAAATTTTTTGTGGGGAGCATGGGGGCTATGTAAGTAGGCTGTTTACGTTTTTTTATTGGTAACGGCACCTCTGTATGAAAATCACTGGCTGTGCTGTGTGCAGTCTGTGGCTAGTTTTGCATTGTTGTCTGCCAGGTAACGCCACCTCTGTATGAAAATCACTGGCTGTGCTGTGTGCAGTCTGTGGCTAGTTTTGCATTGTTGTCTGCCATTGTAGTGTTGGGCAGCGGCAGCTGGATGTGAACAGAGCACAGCATTGCGCAGTTGGAGGTGAGCCGCCAGCAGTGGTGGATGAGGGGAGAGAGATGGCGGAGTTTTGAAATTTGTCATGAACTGCTATATTTATATATGATGATATCAAGGTAAATACATTGTTTGTTCTCTATTAATATCTTTCATTTGCTAACTATCCCTATCAGTAGTTAGTGCCTTCCATAGTTTGAATCTTTTATTTAGCTGGCAGTAGTGGCGCTCGCTGTATTGCAGTAGCTTGAGCAGCAAAGATTTTTGTGAGGTAAGTGATTTGTGAAAGGTATAGTTTAATGTTAGTCAGGGCCATTATTTTGTAGGGAATTTTGAAAGTCAGACTGCGTTGCGCTAACAAAATATTGTGTGTCAGTTTAAGCACAATCATGTATAATTGTTTAAAGGGGACGTTTCAAAATATATTTCCAGCGCATGGCATACATCTTTCTTCCAGGTTTCTCTATGATAAACTATGGTAACGATCTGTAAAATGAAGAAACTACTTCCTTTAAACATTGGCTTCGTGTGATAAGTGCACCATATAGCTTTCTAGAGATGTATAGCATCCACTGTTCACATCCGATCATGGTTCAGAAATTATATTATGTTCACATCAATCCTATATAAAATGATCGTTAATAACGGAGAATACCTCCTTCAAGGAAACTGATAAAGGCATAGCAGCAGCTTCCAATATGTGAAATTACAGGTCATCCTGCAACTAACTGTGTAAACAGCATATCTGTCAAGGTTATTTATACACGGGGTTGCAGTGTCTCACAAACATCTATCACTAACTTAGAATCATCTTAGTTATGCAGATGAAGTCTCGATTTTACACATCCAAGGTGCGGCAGGGGATGGAGTACACCGCATAAATCTTCATTCATTTAAAGGAATGTGTCGAACAGGATGGTGACGTTTCATCTCATGAGCTGGAAGTCCTCAGATGACCGAGAGGTTTCCTGTCAACGATCGCAAGTAAACAGTGCTTTAAATCACATACAAAACACGTCGTTGTATATGAGGCGAACACAGGCTATGTCACACAACTGGTGCATCCTGACAGAAAAGTGGAAAAAATGGTCCAATGACTGCAACAATATCTCCCTCTCTAGAATGCATTATCAGTCTGCCATTAAATCATAGCTCGTTACAGCTCCATCTCAATCGATCACCTCGTTCACTCTGTTATCCCTTAACGCAGATGCTGTAAGTTTAGAGGCAGATGGTTCTATGTCTACCTGAAAAGATTCGGATACAGTAAAAATGGTTCAAATGGCTCTGAGGACTATGCGACATAACTTCTGAGGTCATCAGTCGCCTAGAACTTAGAACTAATTAAACCTAACTAACCTAAGGACATCACACACATCCACGCCCGAGGCAGGACTCGAACCTGCGACCGTAGCGGTAGCTCAGTTCCAGACTGTAGCACCTAGAACCGGGCGGCCACTCTGGCCCGCCAGATAAAGTAGTCAACTTGCGTGCATCACTGTTATCTCAATAGATATATAGTAGAACGCTGTCTCAATGGAAAAAATGTTTCCCTGGTTCCCTTTGCTTCCCTGTCGACGTTTCCTCAGATTCTTCTTGCTGTCGCATACTTGTTCCCATGTACAGAGAACACACAATTACTTCCTCAATTTCCCTGTATTTCAGTGTATATTCCCTCAATTTTAAATACTCTCCCGCCATTTTTCACAATTCTATCGATTTTATGTCAGTTCTACACATGCAATCATGACATAACCCCTCATTCCGTGTTCTAAAATTGCGTGTAAATGTAGTAGAGCTGCCAACATCTAGTGTAAGTACTCAATTTTTCTCAATGGGAGGCATAGTATAGCAATTTACTTGATTGCGTCCATTCGCCTCCACCCCACATATTCTACATTTGCAGAGCGTTTGCTCTGTGTTCTGTATGTCTGTGTATGTGCATGTGTTGCAGAGATTGGATTCACGCACTAATTTTCAAGCATGTGACCTCAGTGGCAGAGAAGTGTAATTGAGTAAGAGACTTTCGGTATTTGATGATATGTAAGTCACTTTTGGAGGGTTTAATTGTCAGTGCAATATGGCGATCTTTACAATATAGTTTTGCCACTGAAAGTCTCGTCTGCAGAATGAAAATGAAAAAAGGGCAGATAGGGCTTCCACACTGGTGGCATCAGTAATTTTGCAGGAAAATTCATATAGGTAAGAAAAGGGGGTCACTCCGCTTTCAACTACCTACTTTCAACTACTTTTCGATGTAATCCGTTTTTTGGATGGTGGAATTGCCTGACTGGATGATCTTGAAAAGTAGTTAAGACTGGGTAGTTGAAAGGGTGGCTACCCCCTTTTCTTATCTATATGAACACAGGACTTCACCATTTACAGGAAGGGTAACACATGGTGGACTGGGTGCCACATTAGTACCATCAGGAGGCAGAATGCATTCAGCCTTATTCTGCGCTATTTTCATAAAAGGTCCCGCTAGAATAAGAATTTCCATGCAGACAAGCTGAGACATCATGAAAGCTCAAACAAAAGCAACTGCTAACTATGTCTTCGACACTATACAATTTCCAATATGTCGACATGGCTCTCATTTACATAGCCATGTGACGTCAGTACAACATTGAGAACCTCTTAGACACGCTTGCAATGATAAGTCGCTACTTGATCTATTTGCGGTGATGCATCACGCACACGTTGTTGTTGTTGTGGTCATCAGTCATGAGACTGGTTTGATGCAGCCCTCCATGCTACTCTATCCTGTGCAAGCTTCTTCATCTCCCAGTACCTACTGCAACCTACATCTTTCTGAATCTGCTTATTGTATTAATCTCTTGGTCTCCCTCTACGATTTTTACCCTCCACACTGCCCCCCAATGCTAAATTTGTGATCTCTTGATGCCTCAGAACATGTCCTACCAACCGGTCCCTTCTTCTTGTCAAGTTGTGCCACAAACTCCTCTTCTCCCCCATTCTATTCAATACCTCCTCATTAGTTTTGTGATCTACCCATCTAATCTTAAGCATTCTTCCGTAGCACCACATTTCAAAAGCTTCTATTCTATTTATCGTCCATGTTTCACTTCCATACATGGCCACACTCCATACAAATACTTTCAGAAACGACTTCCTGACACTTAAATCTATACTCGATGTTTACAAATTTCTCTTCTTCTGAAATGCTTTCCTTGCCATTGCAAGTCTACATTTTATATCCTCTCTACTTTGACCATCGTCAGTTATTTTGCTCCCCAAATAGCAAAACTCCTTTTCTACTTTAAGTGTCTCATTTCCTAATCTAATTCCTTCAGCATCACCCGACTTAATTCGACTACATTCCATTATCCTCGTTTTGCTTTTGTTGATGTTCATCTTATATCCTCCTTTCAAGACACTCTCCATTCCGTTCAACTGCTCTTGCAAGTCCTTTGCTGTCTTTGACAGAATTACAATGTCATCGGCGAACCTCAAAGTTTTTATTTCTTCTCCATGGATTTTAATACCTACTTCGAATTTTTCTTTTGTTTCCTTCACTGCTTGCTCAATATAGAGATTATAGAGATTGAATAACATCAGGGAGAGGCTACAACCATGTCTCACTCCCTTCCCAACCACTGCTTCCCTTTCATGTCCCTCGACTCTTAAAACTGCCATCCGGTTTCTGTACAAATTGTAAATAGCCTTTCGCTCCCTGTATTTTATCCCTGCCACCTTCAGAATTTGCAAGAGAGTATTCCAGTCAACATTGTCAAAAGCTTTCTCTAAGTCTACAAATGCTAGAAACGTAGGTTTGCCTTTTCTTAATCTAGCTTCTAAAATAAGTTGTAGGATCAGTATTGCCTCACGTGTTCCCATATTTCTACGGAATCCAAACTGATTTTTCCCAAGGTCGGCTTCTACCAGCTTTTCCATTCGTCTGTAAAGAATTCGCGTTAGTATTTTGCAGCGGTGACTTATTAAACTGATAGGTAATTTTCACATCTGTCAACGCCTGCTTTCTTTGGGATTGGAATTATTATATTCTTCTTGAAGTCTGAGGGTATTTCGCCTGTCTCATGCATTTTGCTCACCAGATGGTAGAGTTTTGTCAGGACTGGCTCTCCCAAAGCTGTCAGCAGTTCTGATGGAATGTTGTCTACTCCCGGGGCCTTGTTTCGACTTAGGTCTCTTAGTGCTCCATCAAACTCTTCACGCAGTATCGTATCTCCCATTTCATCTTCATCTACATCCTCTTCCATTTCTATAACATTGCCCTCAAGGACATGGCCCTTGTATAGACCCTCTATATACTCCTTCCACCTTTCTGCTTTCCCTTCTTTGCTTAGCACTGGGTTTCCATCTGAGCTCTTGATATTCATACAAGTCGTTCTCTTTTCTCCAAAGGTCTCTTTAATTTTCCTGTAGGCAGTATCTATCTTACCCCTAGTAAGATAAGCCTCTACATCCTTACATTTGTCCTCTAGCCGTGCCTGCTTAGCCATTTTGCACTTCGTGTCGATCTCATTTTTGAGACGTTTGTATTCGTTTTTGCCTGTTTTTTTTTACTGCATTTTTATATTTTCTCGTTTCGTCAATATTTCTTCTGTTACCCAAGGATTTCTACTAGCCCTCGCCTTTTTGCCTACTTGATCCTCTGCTGTGCTTCACTACTTCATTCCCATTCTTCTTCTACTGTATTTCTTTCCCCCATTCTTGTCAATTTTTCCCTTATGCTCTCCCAGAAACTCTGTACAACCTCTGGTTTAGTCAGTTTATCCAGGTCCCATCTCCTTAAATTCCCACCTTTCTGCAGTTTCTTCGGTTTTAATCTACGGTTCATAACCAATAGATTGTGGTCAGAGTCCAGATCTTCCACTGGAAATGTCTTACAATTTAAAACCTAGTTCCTAAATCTCTGTCTTACCATTATATAATCTATCTGATACCTATTAGTAACTCCAGGCTTCTTCCATGTATACAACCTTCTTTTATGAAGGAGTGTGTGAGGAGTTCATATGTCATAAAAGAAGAAGCACTAATCTGGTGAACATTTAAGAAACAAAAGCATATGAGCTCCTCACATACAAATGACAAACTGAACAAACTACGGACTCTGTTCTGACTGTGTGTGTGTGTGTGTGTGTGTGTGTGAAATGCATACTGCTAGCTCCGTTCTGTCGCGTTTTTGGCTACTATTTATTTTGGCTAGTATTTATAACATGTAAATGCCCGCAAGAACATTCCTGAATCCTCCATTGTCATATTGTTATGCTGATTTTCATATTCTCCATAAAGGAAAATTAAGACGAACAAAATTGATTTCAAAAGTTATGTTACATAACCGCGAATCAGAGATCGAAGTTTCCAGAATTATACAACTGTGTAACATTGTGCACATAACATAATTTTGAGTCAAATGAAAATATTTTCCATCAAGTTAATTTCGTTTTTTGTAAGGACAAGGTTATTCTATTAGTACTGATTAATTAATTAATTAATTAGCGTCGGAAAGTGAAAACAGAGTTGTATGATTTGGGTGACATGCGCTATTTTATGATCAAATTAACTAAAGGAAATCTACATTATTTTATGAAATCATTTATTTTCCCTCGTATCTTTCTGCTGTAAAATGAAATTGATAGGAAGACCGCCTGCCTAGGTTTTCATGTTCACGAGCTGTAACTTGCGAAAACGTTCTTGTCATTAATAAACAAATACGGAAAATAACATAGCTGAAAATGCACAAGTGCATCAAGTGCTTCTACAAAATTCGTGCACCATGTATCTGGAAACTAAAATAATATCAAAAAATTAAAATTTAGATGTTGTATTCAACAAATCACTTTGTCTAAGTGGCCTAAATCTTGGTTTTTCATGAAGTGCGTACCAATGATGAAGCACAAACGAGAATTAGCGTCATGTTGTCTTTATGTCTACTCCTATTCAATGCGATGTATATCAGTTGACATTACACATAAAATGTTATATTATACGACCTTGGGAACAGCTGAGCGGACGTTATAACCAAGTTGAAGCCGAACTATGTAGGAGAATATCATGACCAGCACGAAGGCGAAAAGTTCTTGATTCTCTTTTAAATTGTAGTATAGACGACAAAAAGGCACAGTCAGTTTCGTCGATTAGCAATATAACACTTGTCTAGATGAGATATTAATGGTGCTGACTTTTAAAATTAGTTGGGAAGGGAAACTGGAAATAAAACTCCTGAGGTAACTATCTGTTATAAGTAATAGTTGCGTAGATCATATCCTTGACTGTGTCAGATAGAATGTACGAATGAGCAGCAGGGTTATCGTCACTCTGACGACAAATTCACCATAAACGGAGCACAGGCTCAAACAGATGAAGGTAGTGAGTGGACATTGGCCGCGTACTTTTCGAAGAAATCGTCTTGGCATTCGCCGTGATCACGTTAGGTTAGCCATCCGAAACCTAAATCACTGATGATGTTCTCTTCATATCCTCGCTCCGTAATTTTAGACACAGGTATCTAGGAAGTCAGTGAGGAGAAACGATATTGTAGTCCTTTGTTTTCCCTTCAAATAGATCCATAGTGTCACCTCGTAACGCTAGTCTGCTTATTTCTCACACATCCCCTTTCTTGTATTTGTTATCACAGTGATACGTGTGTTTGTTATGAATCAGAAGTAAATGTATGCCACAAGTATGGTACATTAGGGAGTAACGAATGTGTTCCCTGAAGGTGGAAGACTCAACATTGTCTTTGTCTCTGTAGCGGCTGAAGAAATCCTGGTCCGGCTGTCAGAACGAGTTGAGGATAGAGCGACGCCGTAAGAACACGAGGTAATCACATTAATTTGATAAAGCAATATTTTCAACTCGAGGCTGCAATCGAAAGTGAAGTTACGTTAAAGTGACTATTGGAAACTGATAACGAAGAATCAATTTGCAAGTCACACAGCTATGAAATTATATTACGCCCATTTCTTAAATTCTAATAAAAGTTATAAAACTAAAGTAGAAGGGGAACTGGCGCGAGAATACATCCTCGTGATTTGCAAAACAGAATCGCTACTTCCCTTTGCTGGACACATTTTCCGTATAGTCTGAGTGCACAATGGATAACTGTCTTACATTCAGGCTTTTATTGGTTGAGACATACGTTTGAGATAAGTAATCTGAGTATCTTCTGTGTTGATAAGTAAGATGGTTCATTCACAGTACTCGAGTATTCTGGACTTAGAGGTGATTAGCTTCTTATGAAACATCTCACTATTTGTCTTAGAGCTTAAGTGATCTGATTTTGTATGCATTGCTTCGTCTTCGTTTGACGTCTACGTGTTCTCTGTGGTACGTGCAGTTACCATAATCATTTTGATTTTTTACAGTAAACCAATAATGCTGACCAAAAACGATTATTCATGTTTCTGAAAAGTATCTAAATAACGACCTTACATTAAGTTCTTTATCTTGTAGAGTTAACTTTTCTGTGTTAGTAACAGTAATAGTTGTAATAATAATAACGCGAAATTAAACAATAATGCCCTTTGTGAACAGTTCCTATTTTAAGTTAGTGAAGGAATTTTGAGTTAGAAAACGAATTATACGAAATTTTATTATGTTCCTGTCAGGTAGAGAAACTGATAGTCTACTGCAAACTATTGGTTACAATGGAGTGTATGTGGCGTCGTTCATGAGGTCATGCCTAGAGAAGGTGGGAAAACGTACTAATTCGGTAATGCACTATTGGGCATAATCACTGTGTCAGCGCTACGTTCAGCCACTTCTTGCTGTTCATTAGCTTTGATACGATGTCTTGAAAGAGCTATGAATTGCTGTGACTAGATTATACATTTGACTTTCCACGCGTTAATCGGCTACAAATGAACTAAATATCTACTGTTAAGTATAGTGTTACTATCACTTGAATGAGTACTTACGTACTGTTCGTATTTTGTCTATCCACATGTCAACAGTGGACAAGCTAGACAGATGACCGATGGTTCCCTTACAAGCTAATTAGTCTACAACACAGACGGGTTGTACGTTCTGTAAGAGATATCAACGTGCTAAACATCACTCTGCAACACTTTCAGATAATACGAGGGTCACTCCAAAAGAAATGCACACTCTTCTTTTAAAAATTATGCATATTTCATTCTACATCTTTGAAAGTTTTACAGTGTGTAGATACATCTTTTAGAAACAATATTATCATTTTTCCACATAATTTTCATCCCTTTCAACTGCCTTACGCCATCTTGGAACCAGCGCCTGTATACCCGCACGGCAAAATTCTGGACCAACCTGTTGAAGCCACTGTTTGGCAGCGTGCACAAGGGAGTCATCATCTTCAAACCTTGTTCCACGAAGAGAGTCTTTCTGTTTCCCAAAGAAATGATAGTCACATGGAGCCAGGTCAGGATTGTAAGGCGGGTGTTTCAATGTTGTCCATCGCTTCCATGGTTTTTTGACTGACATGTTGCCATGCATTGTCGTGGAACAGCAAAAAGTCCCGGTACTGCCGATGTGGTCGAACACGACTCAGTCGAGCTTGAAGTTTCTTCAGTGTAGTCACATATGCATCAGAAATTGTGGTGGTTCAACTTGGTATATTGTCCACAAGCAAGAGTCCTTCGGAATCGAAAAACACCGTAGCCATAACTTTTCCAGCAGAAGGTGTGGGTTTGAATGTTTTTCTTGTGTGAATTTGCATGATGCCACTTCATTAATTGCCTCTTCGTCTCTGGTGAAAAATGATGGAGCCATATTTCATCACCTGTCACAATTCCTCCAAGAAATTCATCTCCACCATTGTCGTACTGTTCTAAAAGTTCGCTGCATAACGTTTTTCTTGTTTCTTTGTAAGCCACTGTCAACATCCTGGGAACCCACCTGGCACAAACCTTTATAACGCCAATACTTTCAGTATTCTGCAAATACTTCCTTCCCCTATCCCAACGTAGCGTGACAATTAGTTGACTGTGATGTGTCTGTCAGCAGTCACCAATTCGTTAACTCTCTGCACATTGTCTGGAGTGTGTGCAGTACGAGGCCTGCCGCTGCGAGGACAATCCTCAGTATTGCCCTGCCAGCTTTCATCACGTAACCTGCTTGCCCACCGACTAACTGCACTGCGATCGACAGCAGCATCTCCATACACCTTTTTCAACCTCTTGTGGATGTTTCCCACTGTCTCGTTTTCACAGCACAGGAATTCTATGATAGCACGTTGCTTATGACGAACGTCAAGTGTAGCAGCCATCTTGAAGACATGCTGTGACGGCGCCACTCACGGGGACAGGTTGAACTGTTTGAAAACAAGCAGGAAGGATGTATCTACACACTGTAAAACTTTCACAGATGCAGAATGAAAACTGTACTTTTACAAAAATAGTGTGCATTTCTTTCGGAGTGACCCTCGTATTTTTTGATCAAGTGTCTCCTTTTTAGTGTGGACAAAGGAGATAATACTAATCAAACTTAACGTTTGCACAAAAGGACCGTTCTTAATTGTTGGCAGAAGTGTCGTTACAGACGTGTGACCGAGCGAGGTGGCGCAGTGGTTAGCACACTGGACTCGCATTCGGGAGGACGACGGTTCAATCCCGCGTCCGGCCATCCTGATTTAGGTTTTCCGTGATTTCCCTAAATCGGTCTAGGCAAATGCCGGGATGGTTCTTCTGAAAGGGCATGGCCGACTTCCTTCCCTGTCCTTCCCTACTCCGATGAGACCGATGACCTCGCTGTTTGGTCTCTTCCCCCAAAACCAACCAACCAACCAACAGACGTGTGATTTCTGGCACGGTGGGAAAACTCTGATTTCTTAGATTAAAGACATGGTTGTGGTTTTCCGACACACAACTCTGTGTGTAGCAGTACATTCACTGAGTTCAGCTCTACGCGACGCACATTAGTAAAGCAATCCGTCGTGCCGTGTGTAGCGCGCCCGGCGCACCGTGAGTCACAAATCAGGGCACCGGCAGAGCCGTAACGCCATTAGAGGCCACGAGGGCCGGGCCGCCCTGCCCTGATGGACGGTGCCGCGATCACCGGTCCTGCGAATGGCCGCTATTTGTAGCGACCCTCCAGGGTCGTGGGGGAGAGGCCCTCGGGGGTTCCGGCTGCGCAGCCACCGAGTCCTAACGAGACCGCAGTCTCTCGCCGGGAGGAATCAACTGATTTCAGAGTCTCTCACGTACAAGGAAACAACAACAAGACACAGGCTCAGTCGCCATAACGACAAATTATAACAGACTAAAGATACATACGAACAAAATGAGAAGTAAATTACACTACTGGCCATTAAAATTGCAGCACCAAAAAGAAATGCAAATGATAAACGGGTATTCATTGGAAAAATATATTATACTAGAACTGACATGTGATTACATTTTCACGTAATTTGGGTGCATAGATCCTGAGAAATCAGTACCCAGAACCACTACCTCTGGCCGTAATAACGGCCTTGATACGCCTGGGCATTTAGTCAGACAGAGCTTGGATGGCGTGTACAGGTATAGCTGCCCATGCAGCTTCAACACGACACCATACTTCATCAAGAGTAGCGACTGGCGTATTGTGATGAGCCAGTTGCTCGGCCACCATTGACCAGACGTTTTCAATTGGTGAGAGATCTGGAGAATGTGCTGACCAGGGCAGCAATCGAACATTTTCTGTATCCAGAAAGGCCCGTACAGGACCTGCAACATGCGATCGTGCATCATCCTGCTGAAATGTAGGTTTTCGCAGAGATCGAATGAAGGGTAGAGTCACGGGTCGTAACACATCTGAAATGTAACGTCCGCTGTTCGAAGTGCCGTCAGTGCGAACAAGAGGTGTCCGAGACGTGTAACCAATGGCACCCCATACCATCACGCCGCGTGATACGCCAGTATGGCGATGACGAATACACGCTTCCAATGTGCGTTCACCGCGATATCGCCAAACACGGATGCGACCATCACGATGCTGTAAACAGAACCTGGATTCATCCGAAAAAATGACGTTTTGCCATTCGTGCACCCAGGTTGGTCGTTGAGTACACCATCGCACGCTTTACTGTCTGTGATGCAGCGTCAAGGTTAACCGCAGCCATGGTCTCCGAGCTGATAGTCCATGTTGCTGCAAACGTCGTCGAACTGTTCGTGCAGATGGTTGTTGTCTTGCAAATGTCCCCATCTATTGTCTCAGAGATCGAGACGTGGCTGCACGATCCATTACAGCAATGTGGATAAGATGCCTGTCATCTCGACTGCTAGTGTTACGACGCCGTTGGGATCCAACACGGCGTTCCGTATAACCCTCCTGAACACACCGATTCCATGTTGTGCTAACAGTCATTGGATCTCGACCAACGCGAGCTACAATGTTGCGATACGATAAACCGCAATCGCGGTAGTTTACAATCCGACCTTTATCAAAGTCGGAAACGTGATGGTACGCATTTCACCTCCTTACACGAGGCATCACAACAACGTTTCTCCAGGCAACGCCGGTGTACTGCTGTTTGTGTATGAGAAATCGGTTGGAAATTTTCCCCATGTCAGCACTTTGTAAGTGTCGTCCCCGACGCCGGCCTTATGTGAATGCTCTGAAAAGCTAATCATATGCGTATCACAGCATCTTCTTCCTGTCGGTTAAATTTTACGTCTGTATCACGTCATATTCATGGTGTAGCAATTTTAATGGCCAGTAGTGTATATGGAATGGCACATATACCTTAGTCTCTAAAGTCTGGGAGGGGCTCGCAATGGCTCAATCTTGATACACACTATCTGTTTACAATATCCTCGCGCCTATTAGTTCACATTAATATGAAGTGTCTAAACGCCCATGTAGGAAAGGCAGCCTACTTTCTTCAGAAGCTGAAACCAGCGAAGGCAGTGATGCAGGATGCTGCGGTCTGGAGCGAAGTCGACATTCTGAATCATCACGAGTGTCTTCCATTGGGTTCAAGTCAAGATTCTGGGTACACCAGTCGATTTCTGAAATGTTAATTTTCGAAAACCACTGCTTCATAGATACTGCTTTGTGATCCTGTGGATATCCAAGCTGATACAGTCATCCCCTTCGAACTGTTAGTCTGGTGTATGCTGCACACCCTATTTTAAAATGTTACCGTATTCTTTTTCATTTAGTGTTTTCTTAGGCAGATTCAGTTGACCGCAACCAAACCACAAAAAACACCCCCATACTGTAACACATCCTCCGCCATACTTCACTGTTGGCTCTACATGTGACCGCCAGTGTGGTTTCTAGGCATTCGCCAAACCTAAACCCTTCCATCTGATCGCCAGCATGATTCATCACACCAAATTACGCGTTTAGAGTAATCAACTGTCTACTGGCATCTCCCTTCACACCACGTATACCATTTACTTCAGAAACGTTTGTGTTATTAGGAGCTGCTCGACGATTGTATCCCATTCTTTCCAACCCCCTGCGCACACTCAGTCTAACAAGCTGGACTGCTGGTAACACTTTGTAACTCATGAGTGTTTCCTTCCTCTGATTTCAAGCGAGTTTTGGAGCGACGCTGTGCAATGCTCAGCAGTCTCTGTCGGTAAGTGCGGGAGGTCCACCTGGTCATGATTCGGGTGTAGTTGTTTCTTAGCGTTTCCAGTTTACAATCACGTCAGCAACAGCTGATTGGGGTAACTATAGAAGGACGAAATATTTCTGATCGATTTGCTACCCGGGTGGTATCCACTTTCGGAATCGCTGTGGTCGCCTGACTGACTCGTTCTTATGCTGTTACTTCTCTGAGGTCACGCAATACTCCCCGCCTCATTTTTTACTGGCAGGACTGTGTGGCGTGTTATCTACTGCTCAAATACACATTACATAGGCGTGTAAGGATATTTTAATTGGACTGAACGAAGATAAGGATTTCTGATAACACAGGTATAGGGTTACACACCAAAGAGGAAGAGAAAGCGGTATAATGGATGTACCATTATTTACAAATAAGAAGTAAGGACAAAGAGTGTGTTGTTATAAAGAGTTTAGTGACAGGATTGTTCTCATCGCGATCGTAAGTAGATTTTCTTAAATTTTAATCGTATGGCGAGCGCTCCCCGCCGGGCAGACCGTTCGCCGAGTGCCAGTCTTTCAGTTTGACGCCACTTCTGCGACCTGCAGTGTTTAAGGAAGACAGGATGATGATGAGGACAGCACAACACCCAGTCCCTGGGCGGAGAAAATTCCCCGACCCCGCCGGGAATCGAACCCGGTCCCACAGGATTGACAATCCGTCACGCTGACCATTTTTTTTTCTTCATATCTTTTTTTCTTTTTTTTAACCACTTTTTTTATTTACGCTACCCCTATTTTTTTAATAAAATGGAACTAAAAAAACAATTGCCACCGCCACTTTTCATCCTATAATAAAAAAAAAAAATTTGGGCCACTTCAGGCGTTGGCTCCTGACTAAACCTACCCCAGAGAGCTGCCTATATACCAGGGGAAATATGGGAAATCAAGGTTAGGGCTATCCTTAAAAACAAAACAAAATCTTCCTTTTTCTGAATTTTATTTTAATTTTTTTGTTTTATATTTATTTATTTATTTATTTATTTATTTTTTGTGTAATTGATCAGAGGCCTTCTGCGCCCCGCTGGTAATATGTTGAGTCACGTCTTCTCGAAATTGATGTGTTCCGTTCAATTGTTCAGAAATGTTCATTGGTTCAAACAGGAAACCTTCTTCTCTCTTGGCTTAACACATTCCAGCTGCGAGGCGGCTCGTGGAAAGCACTCCCAAGGAAGTTCGAGAAAAATTGTCTGTATTTTGGGTGACGGACAACGACATAATGACGGTCATTGAGGTATGTCCAAAAATCGAGTGCAGAGTCTACAGTTTGTCCAAATAAGTAGTGAATGGCATGTCCGCGAATCCAATTCACAGCATTGGTCTTTGTCCGAGGAAAATAGTCACGTTCCGGAAATAATAATGAAAGGGGAGTAATCCGATCCGGAATGCCCCGCGTTAGAAAAGCCACCATACGTCGAACCAAGTGCCAAACCTCCGCCGCCGGTCCGCAAACAAACCGATGTTCATCATTGTCTGGCACTCCACACGTGGAGCATAGAGGTGATTGGGCGAGGTGGATACGATGAAGGCGAAATGGGTTGATTTGCTTACCATTGACAGTTATGTACCAGACAGATTGAACATTCGTGTGAAGGTAACAGGCGAACACCGCGCGCCATACATGACACCAGTCAACCTGGGGGAACTTTTGTTCAATCGGGTTAGGTGGACGACCTAATTGGAGGACATTGTATACTGGCTTTGTCTTGAGTAAAAGCTGTCTTGGTTAGGTGAGGCGACCATTCAGCTAGCGGGGGCGGACATCATAAGTAGATATTAAGATGAACAGAAAGAATATGGCGGCACTGAACGGCTAGTTCAACATGTAAAAGGGTAATGAACATCGAAATGAATCATTATGGAATGGAGAAAAATAGAACACTCAGTTTGGAGAGTATGGACTTGGCAGTAAGAATCAGAGACAGTAAAGAGTTCCGCCATAAATTTCAGCTACTGTTAGCAAATGCACTGTTCATGGATCACAGTAGACAGATGTACACCTGGAAAAGGCCTGTAGACGCAAAGTGGTACCAGCTGGAGTGCATCACGCAGAGACAGAGAGTCAAAGGTATGATATTAGACTGAAAGGCATAACCAGGAGCAGCTATAGATTCAGACTACAGTTTAGTAATGACTAAAAGTAGTCTGACATGCAAGGAAATTGCCAAGAGCAGACCGTGTGTAAAGAAATGCGATACTAAAAAATTGTGAAATGGTGATATCCGCCATACGTTAACTGATATTTTAGAATCTTGGTTAATAATAGCACAGTAGGCAGGTCAGTTGAACAGGAATGGAAATTCTTAAAAAGTACAATAATAGAAATTAGACAGAAAAATATCGGTACAAGGAAGGTAACTACTATGAATGCTTTTGTGACAGAAGGAATATTCCAATTGTTCAATGAAAGAAGGAACAAAGGTGTTACCCAAAGAAAGGTATAGGTAGGGCAAGCCATGTATGAATGAAATCTATAGGGGGCACAGCTAAGCTAAAATGAAATAGCTGCACGAAAATCGTGAAAAAGTCCAAAAAGTAAACTTCACTGGAAGGACGTATTTAGCACATACAAAAATCAAAATAACTTTCATTGAAATGAAAAGCATGGCCAGCAAAAGCTGATCCACTCTTAAAGACAGAAGATAAAGCCAATAGGTGGAAAGAATGCATGGAGGACTTTTAAGAGTGCGAGGAGCTCTCTGTTGATGTCATATGATATAGATGACGATTAGGAAGACATAGTGGATCCAGAATTAAATACAGAGATTGACAGAGCTTTGGTAGACTTGTTTACAGACATTCAACGTAGAAGGGCTAGACAAATTTCCATAATCACTGAAGAAGTGGCAACCAAACGATTCACATAGTTAGTGGACGGAATCATTGAGACTGTGGGCATACCATAAAATATTAGGAAGAATCACGTCACGCAGACCCAAATATATTACTGGTAAATGTGACAACTGTTACACAATCAGCTCAACAGCTGAGGCATCCATGTTGCTGAAAAGTGAAATGTACAAAAGAATGCCCGAAAAGATTGACGATAAGATAACGCTCTATTTGGCTTCAGGGAAAGGAAAGGCGTCTGAGAGGCAGTTCTGATCCTGAGACTAATAGTGGAGACAAGACTTTCAAAAAATCAAGACCGATAAAAATTATTTGAAAACCTAAACTGTTTTACAGTGAAGAGCCAAAGAAACTGTTGCAGGCATGCATATTCAAATACATAGATATGTAAAGAGGCAGAATACGGCGCTGCGCTCGAAAACACCTACAAAAGACAAGTGTCTGGCGCAGTTGTTAGATCGGTTGCTGCTGCTACAATGGCAGGTTATCAAGATTTAAATGAGTCTTAACGTGCTGTTATGGTCGGCGTGCGAGCGATGGGACACAGCATCTCCAAGGTAGCGATGAAGTGGGGATTTTCCAGAACGACGATTTCACGGGAGTACCGTTAATATCGGCAATCCGGTAAAACATCAGATCTCCGACATCGCTCTGCCGAAAAAAGATCCTGCAAGAACGGGACCAACGACGACTGAAGAGAATCGTTCAACGTGAAATAAATGCAACCCTTTCGCAAATTTCTGCAGATTTCAATGCTGGACATCAACAAATATCAGCGTGCGAACCATTCAACGAAACATGATCGATATGGACTTTCGGAGCCGAAGGCCCACTCGTGTACATTTGTGGACTGCACGATACAAAGCTTTACACCTCGCCTCGCCAACATCGACATTCGACTGTTAATGACTGGAAACATGTAGCTTGGTCAGACTAGTCTCGTTTCAAATTGTATCGAGCGGGTATGGAGACAATCTCATGAATCCATAGAACCTGCATGTCAACACTGGACTGTTTGGGCCGGTGGAGGCTCTGTAACGGTGTGGACCCCTGATACGTCTAGATACGAGGTATATAAGCATCCTATCTGATTGAAACTTCCTGGCAGATTAAAACTGTGTGCCCGACCGAGACTCGAACTCGGGACCTTTGCCTTTCGCGGGCAAGTGCTCTACCAACTGAGCTACCAAAGCACGACTCACGCCCGGTACTCACAGCTTTACTTCTGCCAGTACCTCGTCTCCTACCTTCGAAACTTTACAGAAGCTCTCCTGCGAAACTTGCAGGAGAGCTTCTGGATCCTATCTGATTGCCTGCATCCATTCATGTACATTGTGCATTCCGACGGACTTGGTCAGTTCTAGCAGGACAATGCAACACCCAACACTTCCAGAATTGCTACAGAGTGGCTCCAGGAACACTCTTCTGAGTTTAAACACTTCTACTGCCCTCCAAACTCCCCAGACACGAAAATTATTGAGCATATCTGGGATGCCTTGCAACGTGCTATTCAGAAGAGGTCTACACCCCATCGTACTCTTACGGATTTATGGACAGCCATGCAGGATTCATGGCGTCAGTTCCCTCCAGCACTGCTTCAGATATTGGTGGAGTCCATGCCATCTCGTGTTGCGGCACTTCTGAGCGCTCGCAGGGGCTCTACACGATATTAGTCAGGTGTATCAGTCCCCCCCCCCACCCATGAACCATGGACCTTGCCGTTGGTGGGGAGGCTTGCGTGCCTCAGCGATACAGATAGCCGTACCGTAAGTGCCACCACAACGGAGGGGTATCTGTTGGGAGGCCAGACAAACGTGTGGTTCCTGAAGAGGGGCAGCAGCCTTTTCAGTAGTTGCAGGGGCAACAGTCTGGATGATTGACTCATCTGGCCTTGTATCACTAACCAAAACAGCCTTGCTGTGCTGGTACTGCGAACGGCTGAAAGCAAGGGGAAACTACAGCCGTTATTTTTCCCGAGGGCATGCAGCTTTACTATATGGTTATACGATGATGGCGTCCTCTTGGGTAAAGTATTCCGGAGGTAAAATAGTCCCCCATTCGGATCTCCGGGCAGGGACTCCCCAAGAGGATGTCGTTATCAGGAGAAAGAAAACTGGCGTTATACGGATCGGAGCGTGGAATGTCAGATCCCTTAATCAGGAAGGTAGGTTAGAAAATTTAAAAAGGGAAATGGATAGGTTAAAGTTAGATATAGTGGGAATTAGTGACGTTCGGTGGCGGGAGGAACAGGTGACTACAGGGTTATAAACACAAAATAAAGTAGGGGTATTGCTGAAGTAGGTTTAATAATGAATAGGAAAATAGGAATGCAGGCAAGCTACTACAAACAGCGTAGTTAACGGATTATTGTGGCCAAGATAGATACGAAGCCCACGTCTACCATAGTAGTACAAGTTTATATGCCAACTAGCTCTGCAGTTGACGAAGAAATTAAAGAAATGTACGATGAAATAAAAGAAATTATTCAGATAGTAAAGGGAGACGAAAATTTAATACTCATGGCTGACTGGAATTCGTCAGTAGGAAAAGGGAGAGACGGAGATGTAGTAGGTGAATATGGATTGGGTGTATGAAACGAAAGAGGAAGCCGCCTGGTAGAATTTTGCACAGAGCTCAACTTAATCATAGCTAACACTTGGTTCAAGAAACATAAAAGAAGGTTGTATACATGGAAGTAGCCGGGAGATACTGACAGGTTTCAGATAGATTATTTAATGGTAAGACAGAGATTTAGGAACCAGCTTTTAAATTGTGAGACATTTCCAGGACCAGATGTGGACTCTGATCACAATCTATTGGTTATGAAATGTAGATTAAAACTGAAGGAACTGCGTGAAGGTGGGAATTTAAGGAGATGGGACCTGGATAAACTGACTAAACCAGAGGTTGTACAGAGTTTCAGGGAGAGCATAAGGGGACAATTGACAAGAATGGGGGAAAGAAATACGGTAGAAGAAGAATGGGGATGAAGTAGTGAAGGCAGCAGAGGATCAAGTAGGTAAAAAGACCAGGGCTAGAAGAAATCCTTGCGTAACAGAAGAAATATTGAATTTAATAGATGAAAGTAGAAAATATAAAAATGCAGTAAATGAAGCAGGCAAAAAGGAATACAAACGTCTCAGAAATGAGATCGACAGGAAGTGCAAAAAGGCTAAGCAGGGATGGCTAGAGGACAAATGTAAGGATGTAGAGCCTTATGTAAAAAAAGGGGTAAGATAGATACTGCCTACAGGAAAATTAAAGAGACCTTTGGAGAAAAGAGAACCACTTGTATGAATATCAAGAGCTCAGATGGAAACCCAGTTCTAAGCAAAGAAGGGAAAGCAGAAAGGTGGAAGGAGTATACAGAGGGTCTATACAAGGGCGATGTACTTGAGGACAATATTATGCAAATGGAAGAGGATGTAGATGAAGATGAATTGGGAGATATGATTCTACGGGAGGAGTTTGACAGAGCACTGAAAGACCTGAGTCGAATCAAGGCCCCACGAGTAGACAACATTCCATTAGAGCTACTGACAGCCTTGGGGGAGCCAGACCTGACAAAACTCTACCATCTGGTGAGCAAGATGTATGAGACAGGCGAAATACCCTCAGACTTCAAGAAGAATATAATAATTCCAATCCCAAAGAAAGCAGGCGTTGACAGATGTGAAAATCACCAAACTATCAGTTTAATAAGTCACTGCTGCAAAATACTAACGCGAATTCTTTACAGACGAATGGAAAAACTAGTAGAAGCCGACCTTGGGGAAGATCGGTTTGGATTCCGTAGAAGTGTTGGAAAACGTGAGGCAATACTGACCCTACGACTTATTTTATAAGCTAGATTAAGGAAAGGCAATCCTACACATTTGTAGACTCAGAGGAAGATTTTGACATTGTTGACTGGAATAGTCTCTTTCAAATTCTGAAGGTGGCAGGGGTAAAATACAGGGAGCGAAAAGCCATTTACAATTCGTACAGAAACCAGATGGCCATTATAAGAGTAGAGGGACATCAAAGGGAAGCAGTGGTTGGGAAGGGTGTGAGACAGGGTTTTAGCCTCTCCCCAATGTTATTCAATCTTTATATTGAGCAAGCAGTAAAGGAAACAAAAGAAAAAAACTCGGAGTAGGTATTAAAATCCATGGAGAAGAAATAAAAACTTTGAGGTTCGCCGATGACATTGTAATTCTGTCAGAGACAGCAAAGGACTTGGAAGAGCAGTTGAACGGAATGGATAGTGTCTTGAAAGGAGGATATAAGATGAACATCAACAAAAGCAAAACTAAGAATAATGGAATGTAGTCGACTTAAGTCGGGTGATGCTGAGGCAATTAGATTAGGAAATGAGACACTTACAGTAGTAAATGAGTTTTGCTATTTGGGGAGCAAACTAACTGATGATGGTCGAAGTAGGATATAAAATGTAGACTGGAAATGGCAAGGAAAGCATTTCAGATGAAGAGAAATTTGTTAACATCGAGTATAGATTTAAGTGTCTGGCATTCGTTTCTGAAAGTATTTGTATGGAGTGTAGCCATGTATGGAAGTGAAACATGGATGATAAATATTTTGGGCAAGAAGATAATAGAATCTTTCGAAATGTGGTGCTACAGAAGAATGCTGAAGATTAGATGGGTAGATCACATAACTAATGAAGAAGTATTGAATAGGATTTGGGAGAAGAGAAGTTTGTGGCACAACTTGACTAGAAGAAGGGATCGGTTGGTAGGACATGTTCTGAGGCATCAAGAGATCACCAGTTTAGTATTGGAGGGCAGCGTGGAGGGTAAAAATCGTAGAGGGAGACCAAGAGATTAATACACTAAGCAGATTCAGAAGGATGTAGGTTGCCGTAGGTACTTTAAGATGAAGAAGCTTGCACAGGATAGAGTAGCATGGAGAGCTGCATCAAACCAGTCTCAAGACTGAAGACCACAACAATAACAACATCAGTTTCGTAGCCTCTTCAGCGTAATTTCAACTAACCTGTACTCCATAAATCAAAAACAATGCGTAAAACCTGACAAGGAAATATGATACGCAAACTACGTAGCAATTCAAGTAATTAAAAACATGGGACTATTAAACTATTTATTAAAGAAATGGTATTATACAGAGCTGGTAACACCTATACATGTAATGAGTATGTTTCTATCTCGCTCACAAACAGAAACGATGAAATAGGTTAACCATTGTTTCTGTTTGAACTCGAGCGCTATAGAATTATTTATCAGCACTTATTTTCGGGGTTATGTGGTAGTAGTTGGGTAACGTGAAAAACACTAGAAGTTGTAATTACACTTATTCTAACGGGATCCTATACTTTAGCAATGGATATACAAAGCATAAGGCATAAATACATATAACAAGACGCTGATTCAAAGAACCATGCCTTAGAGATCAAACTCAGTGGAGGAGAACGCATTACACTTGTGATAAGATCAAACATACGAGGGTAATCAGAAAAGTAAGGTCTCCTATTTTTTTATACGTACAGAACTCTGTTTGTGTGGCAGTTGGTCACACTGTTATGAAGAGTGCTTCACGCATTGTGTGTAAACATGCGCAAGCCGCGCTGAGGCGCTCAGTCTTGGCTTGGCAGCCGTTGACAATGGAGCTCCCGTTGGATGTTACCGCCAAGTGCGAATTGCATGCCGTTATTCGGTTTTTGAACGCAAAGGGCACTGCGTCGATTGAAATCCATCGCCAATTGACGGAAATGTATGGTGAGTCGTGCATGGATGTCAAAAATGTTTGTAAGTGGTGTACAGAGTTTGCTGGTCGGACCGAAATTCACGACGAACAAAGGAACGGGAGACCGTCAATTTCTGAAGAGATTGTTGAAGGTTGAGCAAAGCATGCGTGAAGATCGGCGGATCATCCTGAATGATCTCTGCACGTTGGTTCCCGAGGTTTCCCGAAGCACCGCTCACAGCTTTTTAACGGAAACGTTGAACTACCGGAAGGTGTGCGCAAGAAGGCTGCCACGCACGCTGACTGAGGACCACATGCTCTCCGCGCATGTCTTCACCCACTCACCCTATAGTCCTGACTTGGCGTCCAACGAGCTGGTATGACAGCATGACAGCGAGCTGGTATGACATTGGCATACGAAAACTGCCACAGTGTCTACAAAAATGCATCGATAGAAATGGTTATTATGTCGAAAAATAGCTAAATGTTCAAGCTGTAAACTGATGTCAACCATTGTAGAAATAAACAGGTCTATGTACTTATAAAAAAATAGGAGACCTTACTTTTGGGATTACCCTCGTACAATCCAGACACCCAACAAATGGATTAAGTACAGAAACTCGAGGAGGTTCTCAAGCTACGTTGATCGGAGAAACTACTTCTCGTAATAGTAGAGGGAAAGACAAGCGTACCAAAGTACTGGATACACAATAGCAGGGCTGATTCAACATAAGCCGAGATACGCTATTGGTGAGTTCGAATTTAAAATTTTTTGAGACCGTGCCTGGACTCGCACATGGTACAATCCACTTAGTTTGCTTGAAAAAGGTAGGACCCCGAAATTAATCACTTATACCCATAATTATTACTAGAGTGGTCAGAGGAATCCCTTGCATGTCAGTGAGAGGGAAGAAAGAGACACTATGATATTTATTCACTGAATCTGAGGGGCTGCAAACTGGCTCAACATACTTATGGTTTATTGCACGAAGAAAGCAGCCTGAAATCATTCATTTAGCAGTCTTTATAAAAGTAGTGACCGTATTACTCCTGTAGCAATTTTAAAAAAGGAGGCACCGCGAAGACACTTATTTGGCCCGCAGCAGGTATAACTGACCTACGACCCACGCGATACATCGTCCAACGTAAGTATCACGAAAGTAAAAAAATAAATCAGAAGTTGACAGTAAGCAAAACATTGTATGACAGAAAAGAAAATTTCAAATGCTTGAATGTATGTCAATTCCTAAGGGACCAAACTGCTAAGTCGTCGGTTCCTAGACCTACACACTACTTAAACTAAGGTAAACTAACTTGTGCTAAGAACAACACACACCTATGCCTGAGGGAGGACTCGAGCCTCCGGTGGGAGGGGCAGCGCAATCCGTGACATGGCGCCTCAAACACCGCGGCCACTCCACGCAGCAGAAAATCCTATTAAACCGTTTAGACAACACACATAGGTACCCACAGAAGACGAACCAGTTTCTAATGGACCAGACAGAGTATACTTACATCGGCAGCCTGGTTCCTTATGTGCTTCCTTTCAGAATAGTAAACGAATAAACCGTCACTCACATTTCCATCCCTAGCTGTGGCATGTAGGCTAATGGTTAAGGAGAGAGATAATGTGAGCCGGCCGAAGTGGCCGTGCGGTTAACGGCGCTGCAGTCTGGAACCGCAAGACCGCTACGGTCGCAGGTTCGAATCCTGCCTCGGGCATGGATGTTTGTGATGTCCTTAGGTTAGTTAGGTTTAACTAGTTCTAAGTTCTAGGGGACTAATGACCTCAGCAGTTGAGTCCCATAGTGCTCAGAGCCATTTGAACCATTTTTGAGAGATAATGTGAATTCTTCAGGGCTGACGTAGTTATGTTAATGCATGTTTAGTCGAACTCGAAATTTTAAGTCCAGAAACACGTGTAGATATGGATGCGTGTAGGTTAAGGAACATTGTGGCTGTTCTCGAACATTGATTCAAGAGCAATTCCTTTTAGTTTTGGTGTACGGCCTGATGTTTACCTCTTCCCCCTAACGATGCACAACAATGCTGGCGTGGCTGCATCGGCTATTCTCTTCGTGTTGACTTCTTCTCCGAAAGAGCCATTTAAAAATGCAAGTCCTCATCGTAGAGATTAGCACGTAGGTCGGTAGGAGAATGAAAGCTTCCGACTTTCTCATATTATAACATTTAATTAACTCAATAATGGAAGAGTTCAAGTACACACGGCTTTGTTGCAACAGCTCAAAAGAGCGACAGGACACCGAGATCGGGGAAAAAAACAATTGGGATACATAAAAAATTGAAAGTGCAACTTTCAGTTTTCTGTCAGCTTACACAGATATAATCACACCTGCCTATGATGTCTTTGCAGCACGGGGACGGCGCGAATGAGAGTCATTACTAATGTTTGTTTACACCCACAGGCCATTTAAGAAACCTACACAGGCGTTAGTCGAGGAAGATTCACAGTTGCCGTCACTGCCAACTTGGATACTGTCTCACATTCTCTGCTCAGCGGCTCTATGTGCAAAGCCATACTAACGTGTCATTTTGCAGGTACCTCAGTGTGGATCCCAAGTACAATAACTATGTTGATAAAGAAAAAGGACGGGAAAACTTGAATTCGAGTAAACAAAATTATAGTGGCGGAAATGGACAAATCCGGGAATGAGTTAAGAATCAGTGGTGGCTGCCCGTTTGGCCGAGAGCATCGACAGTGGGTCACCTGAGCACCACAGGTAGGCAACACGAAAGGAGATAGCACGGCAGAATAACAGGTCCAAAGGCCAAACTTGGGTAGAAAACTAAGACATAGCGAAATAAGAACCAAGATAACGATATGTAATCAGATCTATATGGCAATGCAGATAAATCACTATTAATGCGCGAAACGATTGCACTGCTGACTTTAATGAGGCCGTGAGCCCTCAACAGGCGTGACTCGCGACGCCCGCAGCGTCCGCAATTGCAGCATTGCCACCTAGCGGCCGCCATCGATATCCATACCATCCGGCGGATCTTCAATTGTGTTAGAGGTTGGAGTCGATACCAGATTCCTCCCCTCCTGAAATGGGCGCATGTGGACAGAAGCGCCCTGGACGAAGCTGGTTAAGGCGAACAGGTGTCACGAGCTGAGATCTAGCAGGGAGACAATTCTGAGGTACCCGGGCCTGTGGGAAAGATAGGTGTGGGCGACGATGGGAGCGAGTGTGGAAGTCGCGCTAACCCCTGCATCCATAGGAACCGCTGCTGGGGCTCGCGAGCGTAAGTTGTATCTCAGTTGATGTGGGAATGGAAAGGGGAGTCATTCCAGGACCGATTGAGGCCGCGGCGGCAGCAGTGGTGGGACAATGGCTGGACATGATGTGAAGGACAGTACGTGGCTGCCGCCCACAGAGGAGCCCGACCGGCGTACGGTCATGGGCAGGGGTGGATCACTAGGCGCTGGGAAACAGAAAGAGTGCATCACAGTGGAGGAAGACCCCATCATTTTCACCCTTTGTTGCTTAAATGTATGAACCACACACTCTGATGCGCCGCTGGGGGAGGACGAACGAAACAGATGCTTGATGCCACTGGAAGTGCAGAACTGTCCAAAAGCTGCCGGCGTGAATTGGAGCCCATCATTCGACATGGTAGAGCAGGATCGCCATTCGATGGCAAGAATGACAGCGATGAGAGTGGTATTAGTGGTGGTGGTCGCCACGCTAAACGGTATGAGTAGTTAGAATAGGCGTCGATGACAATGAGCCACATAGATCCCAGAAAAGGGCCAACACACTCCAGACAAAAGCGATCCTAGGGGTTGTGTGGGATGGACTGGAGGCAAACGACTGGGGTGGACTGCCTGGAGCTTGGCACCATGAGAACACCATGACCTTTACGTCTTTCTTCAGTCCCAGGCAGTAGACACGGCGCCCCAGAAAGGCCTTCATCCGCTACATACCACAACGCAGGCGTTGGAAGAGTTGTAGAACATGGAAAGCGTAGGGTGTGCAGAATGATGCCTCTGCCTCATCAGGAGAACATCGGAGATGACACGCAAACGATGGGAGAGGTGAGACGAGGCCTGGAGTTCCAATTCGGCAGATTATGAAGAAGAAGTGGGTCAAGCATGAGCACACTGGAAGCGGAAGTCCAGGTCTGCAATCGGGAACGTGACAAACAGAGTTGGATCTCGCTGAGGAGCCACTGCCTGAAATTCATGAACCGTCCTGTGATGCATGTGTGGGGGTGGCATTCTACTGTGGCGAAGTTTGAAGACAAACAGTGTGGAGATCCCCATATTTCCCACAATGGGATCAGGGTACCAATTCAGTCCAGCGAAGCAGTCAGCACACAACGGGAGGTCTCGCTGCTTATGCCTACCGCGCGAGGCAGGCTCTTGAGGGGCTATCAAAATGTCTGAAAGCGATGTTTCACGACGCCACTGACAGAAAAAAGACTTGAGAAAATTCAGCCGCCCGAGGCTGGACCGCCAGTCTCCGGGCTCAAGCCATGAGGCATTCTTTTACAACCCATGCGATCTCAAAAGCGTGCATGATTTTCAAAAGGAAGGGTCTCCACTTTGAGGGCTGTAGTATGAACTTCTGGATCAGAAGCCAAACGGATCACAACATCTTGAATCCGAGAATCTGCATATGAAGCTTTGCAAACAGGGTTTGTACGAGTGAAACTGCAATGTCGTCTCAGCCCTTGCAAATCCGTCATCCAAGAGAAATACAACTGACCAGGCTGCTAGTATTATTGATGGAACTTGATGTGTGATGCCACCACATGCAATCACTGCAAGTAATAATTGGACGGCTGTGAACACATCTCCTTGAATGTGAGCACAGCTAGATGCGAGAGCGGATCCAACTTCTTTAGAAAGAAAGACGTCTCTGGGGAAGCTCAAGAGAACGTCATCGAAAACCTGGAAAACCGGTACATAAGCTCTTAGCAATAAGCAAGTCATTTTACATTGTCTTTGAATATCTTTGAGGATTGGCGAAAGGTATTAAGTAATTGACTGTCTTTGTGCAACTTAATTACATGTGTTTACGTCTATCAACTAGCTAGTTTTATACGAATACCTACTTTATTTTCCCATTAAACATACTGTACTGTTGACAGTAAATGCGATTTTTGTTAGTATGTGTCAAATACAGCTCAACCCATATTACTTAGATATGCAGCGCCATCGCGCAGCGAAGCATAGTGCTTGTTTTCTATTTCTGTCGTAGATTTAAGCAAGATTTTGCAACCCAGTTACGAGTAATTTCTAAATGTTTGTGATTCTGTATTACATAATAATTTGTTTATGTTAATCTGTTGGCAATGTGCAATGAAACTGAAACCATGTATTTTACATGAAAACATTCATTTAGATTCAAATATTTGAGTAGCCAGGAGTTAGGTATTGTAGATATTGGGAATTATGCTATACTAAGAGGGAAATGAAGAATCAGACCCGCGCGGGATTAGCCGAGCGGTCTAAGGCGCTGCAGTCATGGACTGTGCGGCTGGACCCGGCGGAGGTTCGAGTCCTCTCGCGGGCATAGTTGTGTGTGTTTGTCCTTAGGATAATTTAGGTTAAGTAGTGTGTAAGCTTAGGGACTGATGACCTGGCAAGCTATTTGTTATGTCCCTTTTCACTTAATATGAGAATTACACACTTCTATGAGGATGAGCAGAAGGCGGAATTTGAGAAGTGGCAAGCAATTTGACATGTTCCTTTTCATTTAAAATGGGAAATATGCTATACTAAGAGGGAAATGAAGAATCAGACCCGCGCGGGATTAGCCGAGCGGTCTCAGGCGCTCCAGTCATGGACTGTGCGGCTGGTCTCGGCGGAGGTTCGAGTCCTCTCGCGGGCATGGGTGTGTGTGTTTGTCCTTAGGATAATTTAGGTTAAGTAGTGTGTAAGCTTAGGGACTGATAACCTTAGCAGTTAAGTCCCATAAGATTTCACACACATTTGAACATTTTTGAAGAATCAGAATATTACAATAATGGCTTATAAAAGTGAACTGGACTGAAGTGACACTATGCACTGAATCTGGGTCAGGCAAGGCAGTGCCAATTGAGGCGAGATGATGGGTCCGAGCAGCCAGCGTAGCAGACAGCGTAATGTGCTGTCCCGGTGAAGGCTGCATCGTTTGGCGAGCCCCGGGGGACTGGTGCTATATTGTTCGTTTCCGAGTCGTCTCCAGCTTAACAGCCAAGCAGTGGCGAGGAGAGAAACTTTTGTCAGTAGGGGACCAGCGCTCTAACATGTTCTGAAGAGTGCCTTCAACCTCAAATGCAGTTTTTTACTATATGAAGACTTCTGATACAATGCTGTGGTGCCAAAATACGTGACTGGTAAAGCTGCTAGTGACGTCAGGAGAACAGATCGTAGGAAGCAGTTTTTTTGGAAAAGATTGATGGATCGAAAACTGCCAAAATCCTACCAAGAAAAACGCGTCACGTTTAAGGCTCCAGTGATTTTTCGATCCACTGGAGCTTTAACGTGAGGCGTTTTACTTGGTAGGATTTTGGCATATGAAGCAGTCACGCCACAGGACAGATGAGTGTTCTTATTGTTTAGTAGGAAGGTATGAACAGGCTGTAGGATACAGCGAGAACATTAGAAGTTCGTTCAGTGATAGAGAAGAATGCACATCTAGGTGTTTGTTTAGGGTTGGAGATGAAAACGGATGGCTGTGAGCTGCTGTTCAAAATGGCTCTGAGCACCATGCGACTTAACGTCTGAGGTCATCAGTCGCCTAGAACTTAGAACTAATTAAACCTAACCAACCTAAGGACATCACACACATCCAGGCCCGAGGCAGGATTCGAACCTGCGTCCGTAGCGGTCGCTCGGCTCCAGACTGTAGCGCCAGGAACCGCACGGCCACTCCGGCCGGCTGAGCTGCTGTCTCCACTGGAGCATCCGCTCGGTGACCAGAGCTTATAACGCTAACTTGCCACATAAAATTCACAAGCGTACCGTGTAACAAGCTGACGTTACCCTCTGAGAGGATTTCGAATTTTGACCCCGCGTGTATCTATCTAATGGACAAAGGTATCGGCCTATAATTTTGAATATGGTGAAATTAACAGAAAACTAAACGGACTTTAGCCTTGGCAGTGAAAGAAAGTGGTAAAATTCATATATGAATGAAAAAAAAATGAACGGTCGCCAGCCCAATTAGACATATTAATTTGGAACTATATGTTTAAGAAAATTGAACATTGGTTGTTAAAGTTACTTTCGTTGATATTTCCCTTTGAATACAGGATACAAACTGACACAGGGCACTCTGAGATGTGTAGCAACTGTTATCGATAACGCACACACCATTAATTATGGAAAGCAAATTTGCACCAAGCTGATGCTAATAACAGCTACACGCAAGATCATTACTTAAACCAGTACTGAGATGTTACTGAATGAAGTTCAGAACTAAATTTGGCGATAAGAGGCTCCTACTTTAACTGACATGAAAAAACACAAATAAAGATAAATAATATCATAAATACACTGCTTATACTCCTCTACATGTATCAGTTTTCCGTAACAGCGCTAATAGTCCAATTATCATTCTAATATCTGGAGAATATGATGGGGACTCATAAACTAGTGCAGTGTCACTAGTCAAATTCTATGGTTATTTCAGTAAAAAATACGAATTCAATGAAATCTAATCCTATACTTCACATGGAGTAGTTTATAATACGCTTTGCAAGACAAAAAAATCAACGCAGAGCTTAATTAACTTCGAAAAAGGAATAATTGGTTCAAATAGTTCAAATGGCTCTGAGCACTATAGGAGTCATCTTTTGAGGTCATTAGTCGCCTAGAACTTAGAACTAGTTAAACGTAACTAACCTAAGGACATCACACACATCCATGCCCGAGGCAGGATTCGAACCTGCGACCGTAGCGGTCTCGCGGTTCCAGTCTGCAGCGCCTAGAACCGCACGACCACATTCTCCGGGAAGGAATAATTCATGATAGAAATCAAGACACCACTATTTTTAAAATGAGCTTCACTTATTTTTCTTTCTTACTACCTGTGTCGGCCGGAGTGGCTGTGCGGTTCTAGGCGCTATAGTCTGGAGCCGAGCGACCGCTACGGTCGCAGGTTCGAATCCTGCCTCGGGCATGGGTGTGTGTGATGTCCTTAGGTTAGTTAGGTTTAATTAGTTCTAAGTTCTAGGCGACTGATGACCTCAGAAGTTAAGTCACATAGTGCTCAGAGCCATTTGAACCATTTTACTATCTGTGAAGCAGTTATTTTAAACAATAACATTTACACAATCTGGCACTAAATTCCTGCAAAATTATACATTGAAATAAACTAAGAGTACTTCAGCAAAATCCTATCAACTTCACTTTTGTAGTTTTAATCTTAACTTCTGCTACTCCTTTTACAACTGACAAACAAAAATACCACTTTGAACCACTTGAATGCAAGAACTGTTCATTTAAAACAGGGTACTCGGTTTTAGTAGCACTGAGGACAGAACCCTGCATAGGTTCGTGATGAGGACAGAAGATGTGGTTCTGGACACAGATTTATAGCATTTGGATTATTATTAAATCCACACACACAGATTAACTGCTCCATACCCACATACATAGTTATATGTTTGAAGTTAGTAAGGCAGTGGTGAAGTTTTGTTGGCAAGCAACATGGCGGTTAACTGTACTCACGGCTCTTGACGTTCGAATGATATATAATATTTCTTCTTGAAGTCGGATTTTCAGCATATTAGAGCCATTCCTTTTTGCAGAGAATACCAAACAATAGCCTGATCCACATCCGAGGCTAAAATCCTCAGCAAAGCAGCTTCCAATTGCCTATCTTGGGACCGTCGAAGCGTACCGTGCTACGGCTACCCACATACTGCGTACCGTTCGCAACAAGGAGTCGCTCAGTTCGATCGCCAAAACTACCTTTCACATCGCGCCATGCTACGTTCGTTTGCGGAGAGACTTCTCTATGTCTTTTAGATATTACAAATACAAGTGCTCTAAACATGAACCAGCTTTCAATAAACATTGTCTTTCTTATAAACATACACATATTATAATCATTTATTATTTTAACAAATCAGTTTGCTTTTTCCATGTATTACAAAACTCTAATTTTCTTGTCATAAATGAGTGACTTTAAATAACAAAGAATACACACTCCATAATTGCAGATACACAGTTACATAACATAAACCTACTTCTGATCGATGTAAGTGTTACAAGCTCTTATCGACAGAAGCACAACCTGCGCCTTGTACTTCAGAGAGACAGTAATGACACCAATGATCTTCATACCTCATCCTCACAATTTATAGTAAGCATTATTAGTAGCACCAGTTCCTTAGGACAACCACTGGTAAGAATTTAATCAGATAACTGCAGTTATATGTCTCAAGTCCAGCAGCGCTTTGGCAGATGCACGCGTTTCTCAGTCCAATGTTAGGGGCAACAGCCACTGACTTCGTTTTGTTAAAAGCTCGAGGGGCGAATTTAGAACGTCAGCGGCATCTAAAGGGAACAGTCTCAAGCCTTTCAAATAACTCTGAGAACTAGCAGGTTAACTTGGTGTCATTCATGCAGTGAAATAAGTTTGTTAGAAAGTCAGATGCATTTCGGTTCGGAATAAATTAATGTGTTCATATAACACTTGTTTCTGTTAACACCTTCAAGTAATCTCATTATTAATATAATGCAACTCTACACTTTAGGATCCATAGCTAGGGCCATAAATTCTTCGTGTTACTTAGTGGGTTTGGGCACAGTAAATCAGCCTGAATCTTAAAAGTGCGTCCGGCTCTTGATTAATTCACGCACATTTGATTTTGAAAGGTGCATTGGACATTGTAAATGCAGAAGCACTAATGCAGATGGAAATGATGCGCATGCCAACGCTCAGACTTCTGATAGAATGTTTGCACTATAGGTGTAGCATGCAGTAGTCGCTGAAGAACGATCGGGCTGTATATCAGTTAGGTTTTATGTCTGACCTGACGAAGGTTAAGTAGCTCTGTCGTGTTTTTGTAGCTGAAATGACCAAGGAGTGCTCCATTATACAGAAAGTAATTACTAGTGTAAATTTCCTGACAACCGAATGTCACAGCACTGCAACCTTCGTTCGTGGATAAAAGCAGAACTGTTAATTATGGATGCCTCACTTAACCTGCGTAGGAAGTATAAAATGTAAAATACACCACTGTGTCCAAAAACGTTCAAGCTGTTAATTGTCTCATTCAGCTGTTTCATACAGAAGTTTAATAACGTGTCATTTCAATGAGCACAAAATCAAAATATTTTGCACAGAGTCGCTATAAAAATTTAAACATTGATTGGCTGTTCTGCGTTATCTTTGTTTTACTTCACGAGGCAGTCATTCGTGGCTTTTCAGAATCAATGTGCCAGCTACGCTGCATAGCCCACACAAACTCCGTCTCTTCATCAAGACTCTTCCTAATGCTGCGATTTCTGTGTTCCAATATTATTAATTATAACTGTTTCATAGCGTCATGTGTTGGTCTTTTGCGTGAATTATTATTCAGAAACGAATGTATGCGACAACATTCCTAAACTGTTGCAAACGTGCGTTTCGTTAAGAGAGTGTAATGACTTCGGTAATTACAGAGCTGTGTGGGAATCGCTCACTTCAGTAATTGGATATTGAGGCAGACGAGTAACTATACTAGTAAAGGTTGTCCGTCCACGTTAGTGTGCTGGATTTGACAGAACAGTAATGGGACAATAAAGACTCATAATATGTCCGTTTACTTTGGTTATAATTAATTGACTGCACAGGTCTGATTGCTTCGGAGCTAGTAGATTAAGCATACAATTAGCGGATGACTTTATTAAAAGTACGAATTTCCGCGAAACTGTTAAAAATACGTGCAATGTGTGATTTTTTATCATCAGAAAAAGATCAAACAAACGCTGTGCTCAAGCAGTAACCAGTTATATTGCGTTCATTCTCTTAGCAATGAATTTAACTGTCTGTTTGAATATGGGTCACATATTAAAAGCCGTCACCATTAATTTTCTATTCTACGCTCTGTGATTTTATCCCATAAAGGCGTCAGAATAAAAATGGAATTCCAGACTCCATTTCATAAAATCAGAGTACTGACTGTTCGGAGGTGGGACCAGTCACAAACGATACAGCGGGAGTAAAAATGATAATGTCTAGTTTTCGGCTGGGACTGGATTCACATAAAACCTCAAACTGGACCGGAATCTGTCCTTTGCTAGCTGTTAAATGTCCTATTATGGTGAAACCGGGCACAGATATCAAACTAGGAGAGCTACAGTTTGGGTGATTGCGTTTATGCGTTAATATGCAGAATAATGCGACAAAATATGTCGCACGATACCGCAAGAATGAACGGACTTCATATGTAAAATAATTTATACTACAGGTTCGAATAGAAAGAATGCAAATATGCATGTCGTAGCACGCTGATAGTGGGTAATTGTCGAATCGCCAACCTTTCGCTTCCCACAGGGATTAGGCTATTATCACGTCAAAATATAAATTTATGCAGAAGTAAATTAGTGATGATTGAGACACATGTTTAGTAAGACAATAATTCATTTTGATCCATTTATTATTCAGTTAACTTAGAGACACAAGAATGGAAATGTTACGTTTTTAGAGACAGAAGGAGAAGAAGAAGAAGAAGAAGAAGAAGTGGATTGCAGGAAGGACTCTAATAGAGTCTCATTTGGTTTTTTACAAAAGAACGATGTAATAATTACATCTACTCCAATATAAGAATACAAGAATACACATATTTCACAGCATGTTACTTAATTACGCTATAAAATTTAATTTATTATATTGTCCCCTAGAATGGCTATGACAACGGCTGGAACTTCTTCGAGTGACCATTCAAATCATCCGAAGGGGTTGGTTAGTTAGACATAGAATGATCACATATTGGTTACAGTATCATAGCTACAATTATTAGGAATGTAGTTGCAATGTTCAACAATTTCATATTACTATTTCAAATAGTTACTGTCCCTAATGCTTTTTCCTACTATAGTCAGTTAAAACACGTTACATTTTGGTTTAAATGTATTTGAGACATGACTTTTACAAATTATAATAGTCAATATTTATTCTGAAGTCTGGAAAAATTCGAATCACTCATCAGAGACGGTGATTGAGAATATTTTATAATCGATGAAGTCTGCACGCCTGCACGTCCCAGTTTAAATTCACACAATCCGTTTTTTGTTTGCGACAAATACTTTAAGTGTTCAGTTATGTAACGCCCCAAGGACAGAAAACCCCAATTAACAAACTTCGTGAAAACTTAAATTACGTTCATATGAACGAAGGTTAAATCCAAGGAGATAATTCGGTCGAAGATAACATTTACCATGGAAGAGAGTTGTAGCCGCATCGAAAGGAAATTCAGTGCGCCTACAATGCAACACGGATATAGAAATGTTTAGTTAGTTGCTCTTGAGTCTGTCTAGAGTACTATTGCGATAGTCTTCTAGAAGCAAACGCTATTAGATTGTTTCAGTTGCGAAAGTTCGATAGTTCGTGAGAGAGAGACTCAAGCCATACTCAGTCATTCGACTGAATAAAGTAATCTTTACCTTTATCAACGCGACGGTGATTTTAATTGAGTGGTACTGATTTACTGTGATTTACTGGACTTAACCTTCGGACTGAAGAACAGTTGATAACTTGATAGTAATGGATCAGTGACAAGAAAACTATTCGTAGTCTTGTGTACGACACAATAATACAAAGTCATGAAGAAAAACCAATACGCCGTTCAATGAAAAGTTGCTGGCAACTTCATGATTACTGGACTGATGAGAAGTTAATCTCGAATGACATATCGGTGTGCGTGCGTGATAGGGACAAACAATTAATTACAAAAAGATTAGTAAACTACACTCCTGAAAATGGAAAAAAGAACACATTGACACCGGTGTGTCAGACCCACCATACTTGCTCCGGACACTGCGAGAGGGCTGTACAAGCAATGATCACACGCACGGCACAGCGGACACACCAGGAACCGCGGTGTTGGCCGTCGAATGGCGCTATCTGCGCAGCATTTGTGCACCGCCGCCGTCAGTGTCAGCCAGTTTGCCGTGGCATACGGAGCTCCATCGCAGTCTTTAACACTGGTAGCATGCCGCGACAGCGTGGACGTGAACCGTATGTGCAGTTGACGGACTTTGAGCGAGGGCGTATAGTGGGCATGCCGGAGGCCGGGTGGACGTACCGCCGAATTGCTCAACACGTGGGGCGTGAGGTCTCCACAGTACATCGATGTTGTCGCCAGTGGTCGGCGGAAGGTGCACGTGCCCGTCGACCTGGGACCGGACCGCAGCGACGCACGGATGAACGCCAAGACCGTAGGATCCTACGCAGTGCCGTAGGGGACCGCACCGCCACTTCCCAGCAAATTAGGGACACTGTTGCTCCTGGGGTATCGGCGAGGACCATTCGCAACCGTCTCCATGAAGCTGGGCTCCGGTCCCGCACACCGTTAGGCCGTCTTCCGCTCACGCCCCAACATCGTGCAGCCCGCCTCCAGTGGTGTCGCTACAGGCGTGAATGGAGGGACGAATGGAGACGTGTCGTCTTCAGCGATGACAGTCGCTTCTGCCTTGGTGCCAATGATGGTCGTATGCGTGTTTGGCTCCGTGCAGGTGAGCGCCACAATCAGGACTGCATACGACCGAGGCACACAGGGCCAACACCCGGCATCATGGTGTGGGGAGCGATCTCCTACACTGGCCGTACACCACTGGTGATCGTCGAGGGGACACTGAATAGTGCACGGTACATCCAAACCGTCATCGAACCCATCGTTCTACCATTCCTAGACCGGCAAGGGAACTTGCTGTTCCAACAGGACAATGCACGTCCGCATGTATCCCGTGCCACCCAACGTGCTCTAGAAGGTGTAAGTCAACTACCCTGGCCAGCAAGATCTCCGGATCTGTCCCCCATTGAGCATGTTTGGGACTAGATGAAGCGTCGTTTCACGCGGTCTGCACGTCCAGCACGAACGCTGGTCCAACTGAGGCGCCAGGTGGAAATGGCATGGCAAGCCGTTCCACAGGACTACATCCAGCATCTCTACGATCGTCTCCATGGGAGAATAGCAGCCTGCATTGCTGCGAAAGGTGGATATACACTGTACTAGTGCCGACATTGTGCATGCTCTGTTGCCTGTGTCTATGTGCCTGTGGTTCTGTCAGTGTGATCATGTGATGTATCTGACCCCAGGAATGTGCCAATAAAGTTTCCCCTTCCTGGGACAATGAATTCACGGTGTTCTTATTTCAATTTCCAGGAGTGTATTTGTCAATAGATAAATCAGATGTGTCACCTATATGATACAAGGAATAATATTAGGTATGTTCATGTTAGTGATTTAGTCTTTTAAACATTTTAAGTGAGTGTGTGAAGACAGAAATAACAGAGAAAGGTGAATAACATAAAATTCAGCATTACGGCGTGTTATAAGGGCGTTACTTCAACATAAGTGATCTCTGGAGTTACCACGGACTATTGTTAATAATTTGACGTAGCAACGGAATTACGAACAGCAGTTATTAATCCTCGCTAAGGATGATGTGAACAACGACTGTAATGGTGGGATTAAGAACCAAGATTTCACTGCTCAACGAAACTAACCGGGCATAAGATAAAAGATAAACAATTGATCAATTAACACAAACTGATAAGACTGTTACGGACGAACAATAGAATATTTCTTAACTACGCGAGGAGCTGTGTTTTACGAGAGTTACAGGTGCTGTTCCACGTCATACTGATGGGGCGAACATCGTTACGAGTCGCGTCTCCTCCCGACGTATGCAGATGGAGGGAAGGGACATCACGGTTATTAAAGTTGGTGTTCCTCAGTATCGCAGTAATTGTGATTAACATGAAGGCACAGTGACACAGCACGAGCTATCAGTTGTCACAACTCGTAGATGATTATTGTTTACTTGTGGTATTTTGTGTGCGTCTGCACGTTTGTGTGTGTGTGTGTGTGTGTGTGAAATGGATTCGTGTTTAAAATGGGAAATACCTGAATCATTTACATTTGAGCATCGCTTGTTTGGCCATTAGTCACTGTTTCGTGTGATTACAGTTGGTTATAGAAGAGTTCATTAAGTTTGTTAATGCTTTAGCGCGCAGAACAGACGTGTCTCTTCTAAATAAGTTCGTATTTTTTTAAACATAATTCAAGTCAATAATGACGGCACGCTATATAGATGCATCGACAATCGCACCTGACGTCAGGCGACGCGGAGCAGTTCAATCAGGCCACTAGGCCGTTGGCCGTTACAAGTTGGTGAGGCATAATTTCTTAGTGAGTACTCGTGACGTATTTGAGAAGCAACTGCAACTCACGCAAAGAGACCAATTTCTATTTTTCTGCACGACACCAGATACAGTTAGCAAATCGATAAGTCCATCTCAAGGTAAGTACACAATTCATCGTATAAAGTGCTACGACATTTTAGTTTTTGGTCCATAATAACAGGTTCCTACACAGTACTACTTCGACAGTGCTGTCGAACATTCACATTGTGTGTATTCATAGCTTCCCTATCTATCGCCGTATTTACTAACACAGTAAACTCCTGAAGTTGTACTCACCTCAACATAGTTCCTTATTACATTATTTGTGGTTCATGTTTTCCCACACTGATCCCAAGGTCATCCATGTAACACGATAAATAACATATAACTAGGTTACTTGTTCACAGAACAATTGCATGTATACGCCTCCTTGCATTTGTTTACTGACATTTATCAGCTTTCCAATTGCGATTCTGACCTGACTTCAGACCACTACTGTTTTGTGGAGGTAACATAATTACACAATGTAGGACAACATTCTCCATTACTGCGTAGAGTTCAACCCTTGTGTAGAGTGTCAGACCAAATCAAAAGCGGAATTCGAAGAAACATGAAATGAAATCAAGCCAACGCGAAAAACGAAGCACTATATATACTCGTAACTCATAAAAAGAACCAAGTACAGTATACATCCAAAGCCAACTTGCTCTCTTATTCTAATGTAAACATAGTTTTGATATGAGTAACACTAACAATGTGGTAATATATATAATTTGCGTAGTTAAAGCACCTCCTTTTCTGTGCGGAACCTTAGATTAGTTGTCTCAGAAATTCTTTTAAAATATTTACATATGTGAGCTATCCAGCTAATTGCTCAGTATTGAAACTGTTACTATAGTCCGCTTGTACTGAAAAAGATCTAGTCAGATGCACATGTCAGTGTCCGTTATCTCAAATTTTCATAGATATACTAAGATTTCATGCCACATGATTTCCTTTTATTCACGTCTATAACTCTAATATAGTTAAAATTCCCGTGTTACATCCCCCAGAGCATCGCAACCTGTGGGTCTAGATTTTGACTGAGCATTTGTCCAAATGATGCTCAGACTAGTACTAGAGTGTCTCTCAACTGATAATCCTTGTAACCACTATATACATACATCTATGTATATTGAAAAGTATCCAATGTTTAAGGCAGCAGCGTGCCTTGCAAATTACGCGTATGCTTATTCTAGATAAGCTGACACTGAGAACTACATTCACTTAATAGTTACTGTTGGAACTCCTCTTCTTGTGAAAACCTAAATATTAGGTTCTTTAACTTAATAGTATTTTTTCGTAACATCATTAAGGCATTTCCCTTCTCTGTTAGCGTCTTGGTTTCTGCTCACATTACTACTTAACCAGCTGTAAATAAACTTCAGTAAGTAGACTTAAGCACGAATATTACCTAGACGAAAAGAAGACGTCAGCTGGAGAGAAGTGTATGTTATAAAGAGGGAGAAGGTTTACCATGTAATTAAAGGATTCCGAATAGACAATCCATTTACATATGATATAAAAAATAAGCACATAGGTGCTCCATAATGCTCCCAAGCATTATGTGTATACCAGAGAACTATTTAGGAGCAACAGCAGCTGCATACGATAGTTATGATAAATAGAATTTTAGCCTGTTATTAGGTAGCATGCTGAGAAATATGTATATCCTTTGACCCTATAAGTTGGAGGGGGAGCGCTAACTTTATTGGTCACATAGTTACGTCTACTGGAATAAGATTACTGCATCATAAATTTAGTGTTCCCTCATACTAATAATCAGTTTAGAGCATTCTTTGCTTACGCTCCTTTTATTTTTCGATTTGTTTCTAATCGGTTTTTAAACAATACAGTCTTGCTAACCCTTTTAACGCAAAATGCATTGTGCATCTAGAAGATTTATTGTAAGAATAATTTTGATATAATAAGAAGGCTCTAGTAAATTCTGACATTTTGCATCAGCCTGATATGATCAGAATTTTTGCTTAGTCACTGATACTTCATTTTCTGGATTAGGAGCTCGCTTATTTCAGATCCAAGAGATATTAGAGTCACAAGTTTTGCCAGTTGCACGATATATGAATGCGAATACTCATACTCTGCTACTGAGTTAGACACTTCAGCTGTGCACTGGACGTTAAGAAAATTCAACTCTTACATTAAGGTCTTGTGCGACAATCAGACGTTGAGCTTTCTCGTATCATATATCTCATTCACACTTAGCAAACTCGTTTTTCTTCAGGAATACAATTTTGAGATCATTTAGAAAATCAAAGCCACTGAACCAGAACTTTATGATAAAAGTAACACCTACACAAAATAAAATGCTACCGATTCACAAATCTTATATTGCTTTCCTTTATCTGCAGCAGAAACTTAGTACATGTTCTGGGTTCAGACACTATGATTAACTACAACACAATAAACTTCTCTTTGGACGTCACTATGATTTTCGAAAATACAGTTCATGTAGAACTCAACTCACGATCTTCACACATATCTTCAGTGACGTGCAGAAGAAACCAGGTTCATTCTTATGAATGAGAGAGGTATAGTTTCTTGAACGGCATCCAGTAGGGCCTTGTTTCTGTGTATTCTTCTGAAGGGTGGTCTGGAAGTCGCAGTCGTTGTCGATCAGCCAGTGGGCGTTAAACCTTGGTATTCTCGAATCCTTTGAGGTATTATGAGCTCTTCTCAAAGGTTGTAGATTGGTCTTAACTATGGAGAGATAGCGGTCAGAGTCGAGGTTTGCTCCACTCATACCTTGGTATTTCCTTGGTATTCCAAGAGTTAAGATAAGCTCTTTTTTTTTTTTTGTCATCAGTCAACTGACTGGTTTGATGCGACCCGCCACGAATTCCTTTCCTGTGCTAACCTCTTCATCTCAGAGTAGCACTTGCAACCTAAATCCTCAATTATTTGCTTGACGTATGCCAATCTCTGTCTTCCTCTACAGTTTTTGCCCTCTACAGCTCCCTCTAGTACCATGGAAGTCATTCCCTCATGTCTTAGCAGATGTCCTATCATCCTGTCCCTTCTCCTTATCAGTGTTTTCCACATATTCCTTTCCTCTCCGATTCTGCGTAGAACCTCCTCATCCTTACCTTCTCAGTCAACCTAATTTTCAACATTAGCTCTAGACAACGATATAATAAAAGCTGTTTAAACGATAGTATAAAACATTCAGCCTTGTAATACTGACGTTTCATACATACACTTTCCGCTTTGCCGGCCACAGTGGCCGAGCGGTTCTAGGTGCTTCAGTCCGTAACCACGCTGCCGCTGCTGGCGCAGGTTCGAATCTTGAATTCTTTCTTTAAATATTCTTCTGCCTATAGTATTTGAGACCTGTTTTAGTTCCTCTTGGTTTTGCAGGTGATGCTCGCTGTTGTTTTTCTTTGCGCCATGAAAGCCTGACGGTTGGGCTCAACTTTGCCCTGATTCCACTTGATCCAGGTTCTACGCCTTTCCTCAATAGCTTGATCGCATTCTGTGGTCCACCAGGAGTGGCTGCCTTTGTTCGATGAAGCAAGTATAGTTTCTTGAACGGCATCCAGTAGGGCCTTGTTTCTGTGTATTCTTCTCAAGGGTGGTCTGGAAGTCGCAGTCGTTGTCGATCAGCCAGTGGGCGTTAAACCTTGGTATTCTCAAAACCTTTTAGGTATTATGAGCTCTTCTCAAAGGTTGTAGATTGGGCTTAACTATGGAGAGATAGCGGTCAGAGTCAAGGTTTGCTCCATTCAATACCTTGACGATTTGTATTTCCTTGTGACATTTCCTGTCAATAGCCAAAAGGTCTATTTGAAATTCACCCAGCCGGTGATCTGCATTCTTCCAGGTCATGGCCTTCCTAGGTAGTCGCTTGAATGCAGTTGATTTTAGGGCCACACTGCAGCTGTCACGAAGGTCTATGAGACCCTCACCATTTGGTCCTCTTGTTGGCTGGGTAACCGCCTACTATCCTGCGGTACTTCTTTTCCTTGTCAACTTGTGCGTTGAAGTCACTCATGAATATGATGGTGTGGTGGTTAGGGATCTTGTCTAGGGTCTCTTAAAGGGTGTTCCATTAGTATTCTACTGCTTCCAGATCTTTCCTATTGGTGTCATTTGTAGGTGAATGGAAGTTAACTATTGTGTATGCTCTGTCGCGGGTCCTCAAGGATAATGAGGAGGTTCTGACATTGGGGGATGTGAATTCTAAAACATGGTCGATAGTTCCATGATGTACAGCAAAGCTAGTACCCAGGTGTGGAACTGCCTTCATCTCTCTTTCACTTGGTTTTCCTTTATAGATCTGCTATCATTGGGATTCCATTGCATCCACATCTCGGAACTGAGTCTCTTGCAATGCCGCTATCTTGATGTCAGACTTCTCCAACACATCAAGGGTGTGTTTGAGTTTACCAATCTTCAACAGGGAGTTCATGTTCACTGTAGCTAGGTAAGTGATGTCCCTTTTCTTTTTCTGTTCTTGCTTATGTGAGGTCAGTAGTGGTGGAGTACATAGAGGTGCAGGGTCCCCAGAATCCGATGACCTGCTTCCCCCATCATGACTGGGGTGGATTGGTTATCACCTGGGTATTATTTCTGTTGACATTATGTTTAGTCCAAAGGAGCATGTGTTTGGGGTCACCGAAGTGGGTGACGAAGTAACCTCTCAAGGTTTTCAGCCCTGAGATATATTTTATAGGTATCTTAATTCCCCGGTACCCACCATATCTGGTGAGCATCCCCCTATTCGCCACCTGGGGAGGCGCTCAGTAGGGGACTTGCAGCTCCACCGATACTTCAGACAACGATAATTAATTCTGGACGCTTTGCAGGTATTCACTGACAGTTGTATTCCTGAATTCACTTTAGTTTAAATATACATAACAATTAATTACAAAATTTCAGGAGACATATTCTTTTGCCCCTTGATTAAGAATTTGAGTTAAAATATAAAAAATTATTTTAAAATCAAACAAAATACCCAAAACCCAACAATTTCTGGAAGTTACAAAATAATTTGGGACAAAACTTATTGCAATCTTTCTCAGTATCTCGTGGGATATCCTTTCGGTTTAATCATTGCCTCGATCGTGCACGGCTTCGAGTCTGCCAAATAATGGAGATCATGAATTGACGATGTCCTCTAGTAGATCTCTCTAGGATTCCGTCGTAAAACCACAATTTTTAGTCTTGGCATAACTTCTCAAAAGAGTTGAGGTCGCATATATTGCCAGACCAAGTCATCAAACTGATGTGATCGTTAGCGAACCGTATCTATTTGATTCTAAGACTTCGACAACTGTGACATAACGCGTTCTCTTGCTGAAAGACGCAATAATCTTTGTTACCTTAAAACAAATTACAGATAGAGGACAACAGTTCCAACAGCAAGATTTCTTGTTGGTAGTCTTTCGTGTTAATGTTGCCCTGTAATACATGCAGTCGCTCAGTGCTATGTCTCACCATACAGTCCCACTCCATTACAACGATGAGATGCTTCATAGAGGCGCTGGTGTATTCAGGCAACTGCTAGCAATAATTCTTCGCCTGGTCGAAGACGAAAGAACCTAATTCCTTGTCATTCAAAAATATCTCGTCACTGCAAATAAATGTAGCCCATTCTCTTTTTGTCCAGTACCCGTATGCAAAAGTCAAAAGTACACGTTTCTGCCTCTGCATTTTGTGCAAATAAGGATTTATTCTTGGAGTCCTCACCCTCAATCAAATCCCCGTAGTTTTAGTCTGACCGTTGAATCAGTAACTCAAACCATGAAGTCGTCAGGATGACAGTTACATCTTTTGCGGTATGCCGACTACCTTGCAGAGAGAGACGGCAGCTTCTACGACACTCTTACGCAGTCAATATTGGTTTTCTTCCGCTTCTTGGAGCAGTTTTGGTTGACCGGTTGTCATGACACCGCTTGTATGTAGGGAGCACTTGCTTAGTACCGCCTTCAATGAGAGCTGTCAGGTCTGGAAACATAGCGTAGTTCACGCTGCATAAGATGTTTGCTATGACATTCCACTATATCTTCAAATATACTACACAAGATAAGCGCTGAGTATAGCAGAGGGTACTTCGTAACAATATCTATTTTCTGATTTATGCCATTTAATCATTGACCTAGAAGAAGTGCATGCGTTCCCTGCGTGACACCTAAGCCAGATATTTGATTACGGTGGCAGAAATGTTGTACAGCCGTCCTGGAATACCAGTTCTCAAACTACAACCTAATATTTTCCTCGAGAACAACGTTATCTTTCTTCCAGAGATTCCCGCTTCAGTTTTCCGTGGACCTGTGTAAAATTGCTGAACGGGCTATACCGAACCATCACCATCATAGTAATGCGAATCCGTCTTGTTCGATGTCTTCTGTCATAGCTGCTTGATGTTGGTGGTGTGGTCTTCAATAATAAGGTTGTTTTGATGCTGCTCACAACGCAACACCACCCTGTTTAAGTCTCTTCACCTCCGGTTAAATACTGCTACCTACATCCATTTGGACCTGCTCACTAAATTCATCCGTTTGTTCGATCTACAATTTATACCCTCATGCTTTTCCACTTACGAAACTGACGATTCCTTCATATCTTAAGATGTGTACTATCAATCGCTGCCATCTCTCTGTTTAGTTGTACCATAATTTTCCTCCAGTTCAATTCAGTACATCCTCATTAGTTACACGATCTACCCATTTACTGGTTAACGTTCTTCGGTAGCACCACATTTCAAAAGCTTCTATTTTCTATCCGTTGGAACTGCTTATTATTCATTTTTCATTTCCATAATTGGCTGCACTTCTGACAAATACATTCAGGGAAGATTTCTGACATTTAAAATACATAGTCGATGTTAAAAAACTCGTGTTTTTGAGAAATGCTTTTCGTGTTTTACACAATCTACAGTTTGTATCTTCTCTACTCGCACATTATTAATTATTTTGCTGCCCAAATTGTAGAAGTCTTCTACTACTTTCATTGTTTCATATCGTAATCTAATTCCTTGATAATCACCTCATTTAATTCCACTATCTTCCATTATCCTTGTTTCATTTTTGTTGATATTCACTTTGTAACCTCTTCTCAGGACAAAGTCTATTCCATTCAACTGCTCTTCTGAGTTCTTTCCTGTCTCTGCAGTCATCTGTCAGTATCCAAGTTTTATTTTCTTCTCTAGCTTGAATTCCGAAAGTTCTCATGTGGCCTTAACTGCTTGCTCAGTGTACAGATAGAGTAACGTTGGGGAGAGGCCACAACCATGTCTCACTCTCTTCTCAACTACTCCTCCCTGTCATGTTCTTCGACTCTCATAAATGCAGTCTTGTTTCTGTTGTAAATAAACTTTCATTCCCTTTATTTTATCGCTGATACCATAACAGCTTCAAAGATTGTATTCCAAATCGTCGAAAGTTTTATTCACATCTGCAAATGCTATAAATGTAGGTTTCCGTATCTTCAACCTCTCTTCCATGATAAGTAGTAGGGACAGCAGTGCCCCAAGTATCCCTGCATTTCTCTGTAGTGCAAACCGTTCTTGCCCATGTCGGATTCTACCAGCGTTTCTCTTTTGCTGCAAGTACTTTGTGTTCGTATTTTGTAAGCATGACATACTAAACTGATGGTTCGAGTGTAAAGATGATATCTGTCAGCATTTGCCTCCATTGAAATTGGAATTACTACTTTCCTCTTGAAGTTAGAGTATTTCGCCTGCCTCACATATCTTGCACACCAGGTAGAATTGTTCTGTTGTGGCTGGCTCTCCCAAGGATCCCAAAGATTCTGAAGGATTATCGTCTACTCCAGGGACCTTGTTTTGACTAAGGTCTTTCAGTGACCTGTACAATTCTTCATGCAGTATCACATCTCACAACTCATCTACATTTACTTTTTCATGTCTTTCTTAGATCAACCATTAAGCTCTCTTTTTCTTATTTCACCCTTTTACATATTCCTTCCACCTTTCGCCTCTCACATCTTTGTTTACTGCTGGCTTACCATCTCTTGATATTAGTCCTAATGCTTCTCTTTTCTTCTTTCCTACGGGAGGAATCTATTTTTCCCCCTTGTCATGAACTTCTCGTCTGGCTATTCCCGCTTTGTCATTTTGCACTTTCCGTCAATCTCACTTTTCCGCGTTTCATTGGCTGGTTTTTTATTTTCTTCTCTCAGTATTCATTAGATTTAAAAACTCATGCGTCATCCATGTATTGTCATAATCATCATCATTTCATCCCCATCGACGCACAAGTCACCGAAGTGGCGTCAAATCGAAAGACTTGCACCCGGCGAACGATCTACCCGACGGGAGGCACTAGCCACACGTCTTATACTGGTGTTTGCCATTTTTAATATTTGATCATTTGCTTAACTGCCCATCTTTCTACAATATCTTCAGCTGTAACCTGCAGTTCTGTTCGATAAGGAGCTTAAACACAATAGTTGCACTCAACAACTGATTGCACTAGATCTTTGTTTCTGGTTTCATACAGATGCACTGCAATTTTTCAGAATCCTTCCTATCAATCTGTGTCATTCCTTTGTTTTACAAAGTTGACGCTCGTTTGATTCTATACTCTTCTTCATACGACTATTAAGTGTGTGAAAAATGAGATGAGGAGTGGATGGTCCCTGTTGTTGTTTTAGAAATGCTAATGAGCTCCTTCTCTTATTTATGAAAATAATTTTTATGTGTCTTTGGAGAGAGCTGCAACTTATTGCGCAAATCTGAAGTGTTGAAAGTCTGTCTGCATTTCTTTACGATTGTTCATCAATGATGCTTTCCTCTGGACACCAGCATGTTCAGCGAACAATTTGATAATTCAGCTGACCCTATCTGATTGTTGATGCATTTTTAAAACTATCAGTGGACTTATTTGCCCCCTAGGGGCAGAATCGACGACTCTTTAATCTCTTTCTGGTTGATACGATAAAAGCAAAAAGTGGCTCAATGCAGTAATACCTTGTGCAAAACTAAAATTAAGCAACTTTAAAGACAACACAGGATAAACCATACGTTCTTGCATTGCTGATTGATGGCAGCGAAAGCATTGATGAGATGCGCAGTCGTGTAGACAAAGCAAGAATCACAAAAACGTTGCCTAACTTGCCAAATGGCTCATCTACTGTTTGGATCATACTGGTTTATTGAACGTTTTAGACATTCCAGAAAGATCTCAACTAGATCAAGTCACGCACTAAAATAAATATCTCCAAAAGGAGATGTACAGTCATACTCAAAAGTATCCGAACGACCTGAATTGCATTTCGCCTGATTCTCATGAAATCGGCATAATGCAGCTGTCTAGCAGGTCCTCTAATCGCTCCTTGGTACAGTCGTTTGACTATTGAAAATGGTTCCAACAAGTCACCACTAGAAAAAACTGCTCTGTATCGCAGTAACTCAAGATGTACAGTAATACTACGATGCTACAAATATCAGGGAACACCTTATCACAGATAAGACTGTCCTTAAGGCTTGTAAGCCCACATTTATTACAATAAATGACATACCTGAAATGTTACCACTCTCATTATTACGTCAGATAGGTAATGCACGTAGTAAGTTCGTCGTATTCATGATTTCCTCTTCAAAGTAACATACAGTACTTATTATTTAACACAAAATGACATTAAAAATTTAAGTTATCCGCAAGCAGCTAGTTGAGAATATGTATGAACTTCAAATGATACGACGAACCGTCTCGTTCTGCATATGGATTCAAACCCAGGTCAAGCAGACTAAGCAAAGATTTCGTGGCTGACGCAAACTGTCATTCCTGATTAGGCATACAGAGAGTGATATACCTCGATTTTAGACAGTATCAGTTAGCAAATATCAACTTTAAATTACATAACGCAAACATTTTTAACGGACGTGAATTCTTACCCAGCATCTATTGTCCCTGTTAACAAACTACGAGAGATGTTAAATATTGCTTCTTCACAAGTAACTTACTTGAAAGGCCGTGAGGCAAAGCTTTGTGCTGGACAGGGATTCGAATCCAGAACCTAATCGGATTGATATCGAAGCACAACCAACTGTAACATATCGGATTTTCTCGGCAGTAGCTAGATGTTTTAACTGAAATGACGAGACGAAACATTAATTTTTTCCTTCCCAGGACTCCAACCCGGCACCTATCCCTGTTATATTCTAGAGAAAACGAACGTTAAATATGGGTTTGTTGCACCAGCAGCGACATGTGAGCATGTTTGAACTAGAAATAATATGACGAAGAGTTCAGTGCTCACTGGGAATAGAGCCCCACACATATCGTTGTTGACTACACACAAAGAGACGTCAGCTACCGAATTTTTCTCCACCAGCAGCTCGGACTAACATCTTAAACTTACAGTGATCTCGCAATAGTTCTGTGTCCCACTGGAAATCAAATACGTCAGATATCGTTATTGTTGACAACGAATGAAAAAAAAATTAAAAATCGAAATTACTATCCACCAGCAGATAGGTGTTCTCATGCTAGAGCTTGATAATACATAATGAAATCTTTAGTGCCGGGCCAGGAATCGAACCCTTTCACGCGCAATATGTGGAGATGTTGAGGAATCTGCAGTTTTTAACAAACAACAAATTGTAGCCGAGCTGTATTGTCACGAGCGGATCAAATTCCGCGTTAAGGGCGGTCTGAATTTCATTCTCAGTTCAGAACCAATTTTTTCGACATACAGAGGCTCAGATAAAAGATGGAATAAGTGTCCTGTGACTCTACATAGCGTTTCTTTCGTCACTAATAAATAACTAGTATAAGAAAGGTTATTGCTGATGGAGTTTCTACATGTCGCCACTCACGACTTTATTGTGGTCCAACCTGACGTCTACTTGGCAGAGAAGGAATATCATCTTTAATGTGAATTTCAAACCACACTGCCATTATATCTTCTTCACTTGGTGTAGCCAGAAGTGAATGGAATCTTTCTCTCCCTATCTACAATCATTGACATAAGTGGGAATCGAACCTAGATTATAGGTATAAGAACCTACCATCAGTCCAAAAGACCACCCAAGCCTCTATTCTGTGATTCATATTCTATCGTAACGCCTTTGCGCCACAGTGGATGAGAATTCTGACACACAGGCTTCCTGTAGTAAATTGCAGCATGTTCAGTAAATTCATTTACTTGGTTGACCGAATCACCATGAACTAGCTGCCTCGGCTACCCTGTGCATACATTCGACTATTTTGTAATCACCGAAATAAAATCACGTAACTGCCACCGACACAGAACTGCCAATAGCGTAGGATGCAGAAATTTAAATTGGAAGTGTTCCTTTCAACTTGAACTATTCTATTGAGCTATCTGTTTGTAAAAAACGTCGTGCAGCGCAAAAGAAAAGCTGTAGCTGTTTCTCTCAGAAGTCTAGACCTCGCCATTTGCATTATCTCGCAGCGCTGTGGTATGCAGAGGTTCTGGAGGAATTGTTGTTCAGCTCTGGACCTATTGTAGCTGTGTGTCAGCTAGTAGCGTAATGGTAGGTGCCTTGCACCCTAGATAAAATGTCGAGAGTTCGAATGAATTTACTGCCAATTTTTTTTAAAACTGAATTCTGCTGTCTGCTGAAGTTACCAATCTAATGGAACTCTGAACATAATTCCCTTCACTTCTCAACCTAAAATAGTAGCATGTGGAAAAAGGGCTAATTTCTGTGACATTTTGTGCTTTTCAGGTTTAATAGGCAGCCAGGCAGCAGATGCATCTCGAAGCTTTTGTATTATGTATGGGGAGAGCGCATCGTGCCCAAATACGTCAGAAAAGTAATTTCTACGTTAGCTGTCGTGTGGTAGTGGCATTTTATTATTCTTCAAACATTGTTTAACAGCTTTAACTCAGAACACGTTTTCTACAGGCATGTAATCAATAAACTATATGTGCATCGTCAGACTTTTATAGATAACATCAGAGAATTCGCATACATCGTTGATGATTAATTTTGCTCTCATGTGTACTATTGTTTCAACAACACTAAAGGAAACCTTACGAAAATTGTGCATTGTATTATAAGAAACCAAATAAAATTACCCACGATAACCTTACGACGAAAGTCTGTTTTAATAAAACTGAGTATCTGTTCACAAGCATGCTTCTATCGACAGTAATTAGTAAAATACTACTGACTTAGATTTTGATTGGGTCTGTGTTTAATTGGCATGCTGTGTCATACTCAAGAGGTATGCAAATATGGCATTTCATAAATATAGTTATGTATTTCTAGAAACCCAAAATTTGCTTGTCAGCACCGGAAGGAGGCGTCACCTGTTGTGCATTATTGTAAGTTTTTCACCATCGCATTATGAGCCGAAAGTATTTTCTTGCCATTTCCTTATTGATGTTTGATCTGACTGCTTGTAGCTCATTCACAGAAGGGGTAAAAACGTTGGAGTCAGGAACAGCGAACCCTAACAGATGCTTTTTCACAGGTCACCACGTTACCACAGAGCTGGCGACGATGTATGCAACTTAGCTTCCTCTTACGAGGTCAATAGTGGCTAGAACTCATAAACCGCTATTTGAAGGACGAGATTAGTTGCGATTTCCACCTGCAACGACTTTCCTGAGCTGAAAACCGTAAGTTTAGAATCTTTTGTTACACCTCAAGCGATAATAACTGAGATTATTCAATGGAAATGACAGTAAAATCAAGTGAACTTTGAGGCTTAATTCCGTGCACACAAGGAATTAAGTCGTCGATCACAGAGTTGCCAAACATACGTTGCCTTGTTGCCAAATCTCAGTTACAGTACCAGCAGGAAGAAGACGAACCGATGTGATCCTACAGCGGGCTGGGAAGTGACAATAGCTTGTGTCTCCAAGTCGCAGCTGCTGCGGCCTGGAATACGTTATGCGTCTGATTCGCATTTCTGTAACTAGGTTTATAGACTGGAGCGTAGTTACTAATAATACTCAGAATTGACTGCAAACTAGGCATCTTAAATCAGTGACTCTCACAGGTGTTTTTATATTTCTTTCGCAACTGTACTCAAAACTAAGAAACTCATTCACAGGCGTTCTCGTGCCTCGCCGATAGTCGAGCACAACAAACAAATACAAATAAAAAAAGAATGTGTGTGTGTGCATATGTTTGTGTGTGTGTGTGTGTGTGTGTGTGGCAGAGAGAGAGAGAGAGAGAGAGAGAGAGAGAGAGAGGGAGAGAGAGAGAGAGAGGGGAGAGAGAGAGAGAGAGAGAGAGAGAGAGAGAGAGAGAGAGAATTCAAAAGAATGAGAGAGAGAGTGTATGTAAAACATTGTTGCAAAGAAATTGAATCATTGTATCTAAAGAAATCTTTCATTTAAAATGATACGTTCCACTTCATTACGAAATTTCGTATTCATGATCTATGGAACAAGAATTAATGTAATCTAATGTAATGTGATCTAATAACATCATATTGATGTCTAGCTATGAAGAGTCATGAGTTACCGAAATTTTTGCCAATACCAGTAACCAAAACTAAACCTGAAAATAAAAGACTACAATTTTTGTAATAAACCGCTACTCCTATCAAGACCCTTTCATCCCTGTTAGCTAACCACGAAAGATGTCTGATATACCTCCGTTCTGAAGTAACAAAGTATGCATGCATTTAAAGATGAAGTGCATGATGTGAAGTTCAGTGACGGAGATACGAACCCAATAGGTAATCGAATTGTTAACTAAGAAACATCATATGTTACGTATCGGTTTTTCTTACGAGCTGCTAGGTGTCTGAATCTAAAATAAGGATACAAACTTTTGTGCCTAAGCGACAATCGAACTGCACACCTACCGTGCATCCACGAATATAGCTTAAGTATCAGTTGCTTACTCACCAACAGTAAGGTGTGTGCGTGATTGACAAGAAATAACGACACCTATTGCGATTGTTGGCAACACATGAACAGACATTAAAAATGCACGTTAATTTTCACTAGCAGGCGGGAGTGCACTTGATAGGGCTTGAAATGAAATCATGATTATTTTTGTACTGGATCCTTTGGAGGAGACATAGAGAAGATTGGAGTCTTGGGAAAAGGAACGAAATGATTGAATTATACTGTTCTGAGAGATTCAGATCCTCGAAACAGGAGATACGAATTCGAATCACAGTCCAGCACCAAATTTTTCAACGTCTCTAGTTCAATCAAGTACAAGTAAAATAAGAGACCTGTTCCTTTAAATGGCTATCGGTTCATCAAATAAAATAATATTTTCTAATGTAAGTAAGTTTACTGGCGACTGTATTTCTGTTTGCCATGACTTCCGCTATGTCATTTCCCAACGTAAACCGGCACTGCCCAGTTGGTAAAGAAGGAACATGATGTTTAATGCGGCTTATGGATTATAACGTCTTTCTCTTGAGGTTACCAGAGGTAAAATACATCTGTTTCTGCCTCTTAAAAGTAAATTCCTGAACCCACGCAGTGCACCTGTGATAATTCGTTCCACCAGACCATTGTGGCCACATTTCCCAGCCTCAAGAGTGTGCTGAAACGGATGATATGCTTAACTTACAAAATTAGTCACGGTGGAAAAAATGCGAGTCTATTAAATGGTTAAGTAGAAGCAAGCATATGACGCGCAGATTATGCTATTCTCACGTCAGCACGATGTAAAGACTCATCTAGGCATCATAGAATCGAAGTAAAGCCATTTTGAATTTTCACAAATTGAGCAAATTTCTTAGTTAGAGAAAATTCCCTGTAAAGTGTGAAGTTACCGGATAATTCGATTATTACCGTCATTATTATTATCATTTTCTTCGTACTGTTGCTGGAACACACGTGCTTGAAGATAATTTAATGCCTTTTGGTCACTGTAGAAGTAGTTTCCCAAGAACAGGTTATTTCCCTGTCTACGGAATCCTTTTCATGTTAATATCGAACATCAGCAGTTACTCGTAGATTACATTAAAACTAAAGTAATTGAAGAAGACGTTACTTGATAAAAAAAACACGCTGCCTTTCTTCATTTACTTGCGCCTAGAAATGGCTATCGAGTACTACCAAACCAAAAGGCAAGAGATCTTACTAAAAAACATAATTTAAACCTTTGGAGTTATTACATTATTTTATTTTGGAGGAAATCGCATCGCATAACAAAAATGGTCTTTCGGACATGTCCGCAAGAACAGACACCACGCATTCATATAATTGATTCGCCTAAATGGACAGTGGATTCAGCATCTTCAGTGCTGATGTACAAGTACGTCTGACCTCCTGCGGGAGTCTCAGAGTAACAAGCGTGGAGAAAATAGACAGGGACTCGGACAGATGGCACTCGGTGAGAATGAGGGTCGGAAGTGAGGCGTGCCGAGGTACACCGCGCACTTGCGATAATGCTGTATCCGCAGCGGTTAACGCACGTTCCTGTTAAGCAGCAGATCCCGGAATCGAATCCCAGTCCGCTACACATTTTCATTGGTCGCCGCTAATTCCGCGTAATGTCCCGATGCAGCTGACATCAGTAATCCCTTTCTTTTCCTTTCCTTACTCCCCCCCCCCCCCCTCTTTTATCTTCAATGTACATAAAATGTTCTTGAGTGCTACTGTTCCTTATGAAATGAAGACTTGGCAGCAACTTGGTACACAATGTGATCAGCATAATTCTCGGTGCTGGTAAACTCAAAATTTCGTTGGCAGAAGAGCAGGGACAAGAGCAGAGCGAGAGGAAAGTTAATTGTTGTGGACTGGCAGGAGCCAACCCACGGAGTTTGGAGGAAGCCGAAAGGTACGCGTTTAAGCTCACGCAGGCTGGCGTGAGGTCTGGAACAGGACAAGGAAGTTAGACTAGAAATAAAGGATGTAGCTGGTGGAATACTTTAATCCATTAATGCTGAACGTAGCTCTTGTCTGTACATTCTTTACAATATCAATAGCAACTGATAACGGCGCCTTGCTAGGTCGTAGCAAATGACGTAGCTGAATGCTATGCTAACTATCGTCTCGGCAAATGAGAGCGTATTTTGTCAGTGAACCATCGCTAGCAAAGTCGGCTGTACAACTGGGGCGAGTGCTAGGAGGTCTCTGTAGACCTGCCGTGTGGCGGCGCTCGGTCTGCAATCTCTGATAGTGGCGACACGCGGGTCCGACGTATACTAACGGACCGCGGCCGATTTAAAGGCTACCACCTAGCAAGTGTGGTGTCTGGCGGTGACACCAAATTAATGTTAACCATACCCATTGCAAGAAGAGAACAAACACACTGTTAACCTAAAACATGGCTATGGAAACAATTTCGCTTGCAGCACACTTGGCAACTACTTCAGCGTTCCACGGGGTAGCCGTGCGGTCTAGGGCGTCTTGCTACGGTTCGCGTTCCTGCCTCGTTGGAGGTTAGAGTCCTCCCATGGGCGTGGGTGTGATGGGTGTGTATGTTGTCCTTAGCGTAAGTTATAGATTAAGTAGTGTGCAAGCCTAGGGACCAATGACCTCAGCAGTTTGGTCCCATAGAACTTAGCACAAATTTCCAGCTATTTCAGCAATTCGGAAAGCGTTTGGTACAATGAAAAGTGACCACTAACAGACTCTGAACGCGAGCTAACTAACGGTACGCCTGCAAGCTGTTGCAGTGCGCCTCACAGCCATTGCCTCACGGTACAGCTCCACAGCGGATCCGCACCGGCCAACAGCATCTACAATGTGTCCATCCTGTACCTTGTCCCGCCATTTACAATCCTCTACACCAGCGAGAGGACCCGCTTTTAGCGCACCTTACGGCCAGTCACGGAGCTAGCTTCCGGATTCAAAACGTCGGCCCAGTCTCCTAGCGTTAAAAGGGCGCCCTATGGATTTCTTCTACAATCAGCTTCACCCTCCTCTTACTCTTGTGCTGTGAATTCCAACGGCTCAGCCCTCCGTCTCTAACAAGGGAAACTCCCCATCGCACACTGGACTCGCATTCGAGAGGACGAGGGTTAAAAACCCCGTCAGGCCACCCTGATTTAGATTTTCCGTGATTTTCCTAAGTCGATTGAGGAAAATGCCGGAATGGTTTCTTTGACAGGGCACGGCCGCCTTTCTTCCCCATTCATCCCTATTCCGATAGGACCGATTTTAATATTCCACAGGTGTTAGCGGATTTCGTGACTGCGAGTTTTCGCACAGTAGCGCTGAGACGATTTTATCGCTCAATAATACAATGCGATTACAATAACACCTCTCTGTAAATTGCAGTAACTATGTAATGTTAAATGAACAAAAATGGTTAGTTCAAATGGCTCTGAGCACTATGGGACTTAACATCTAAGGTCATCAGTCCCCTAGAACTTAGAATTACTTAAACCTAACTAATCTAAGGACATCACACACATCCATGCCCGAAGCAGGATTCGAACCTGCGACCCTAGCGGTCGCTCGGTTACAGACTGTAGCGCCTAGAACCGCTCGGCCACTGAGGCTGGCTAAATGAACAGAACCGGCAACTTTTTGTTCTCTCTGTTCCTCTTCAGCCATTGTCCGGTACGGTCGCAATAATCTGTATTACGTAGAGATTCTGTTTTTGTGTACTCATTTTGCTTAATAATAATTAATAATTATTTAATTTTATTGTGTTTATCATTTCGACTAATCATACCTTTTTTCCTCAGTTTTCTCCTAAATTTGTAAGTAAATGTGGCTAACTTTGTGTGGGGATGTCTGTTGGTGAATGACCGCATATTAACGACACCAATCAGTGGAATACGACTGATTTGCTATCGAAATTTCACTTTTGGAAAACGAAGTCGGATAGCTTTTAGGCGTAAATCACGTCCCAAAATTATACTTGCCAACAGACAATCCCGGTAGAGAAGCCTAGCTAAAAATATGGTGGTAATTCCATTCCAATTTCAATATCTAAAAAATAAATAAAAATTTCAAAACAAAATAATAATAATAATAAAAAATCGCCACCATACGATGACGTCGCTGTTTGGTTCCCTCCTCAAAATCAACCAACCAAGTATCCCCATCTCACCCCCTCAGATTTAGTGGTAATATGGTGCAGTGGATAGCCCGTCAACACAGCTCAAGCATGAAAACAGGAAGAGGGTGTATTGAACTGTGAAAAAGGAAGCAAAATAGAAACAGTGAACGGTCAGAGCTCAAGATCTGCAACATCGATTGGAGTGCTAAAATCACCGTGTCGTGGTTGTGTGGTCACGGTGTTACACTACAAAAGCGCAGATCCGTATTCAAATCTCCTTCGTGCCACCTTTCACAAAATTGTGAACTTTCCGTTCGGTCATTAACTTGTCCAATCTCCTTCGTAGTCTTGCCAATTGTCACACTATTCATTGCTTAGAGAATATGAGTCATGTAGTAAGAATACATTATCGTTCCAAGTAAAAGTGATGAACAGTGAGAGCAGCCGAATTGGCCAATAAACCTTGCACAGAAATGGAAACAACAAACAGTGTGAACTGTGTTACAACAAAGGAATTCATGAGTCAAAACTTCCAAAACGCATCGCAAGAGTCATAACATGTGGTAATTGTCTCGAACAAATAGGCGGTACCTATGTTTGGAGGTCCTTTCCTTACACCTCGCTTTCGGGATAGCGCCATCGCTCAGCGTCTGCATTTTCTGGCCTGTCGTTATGTCAGAGCCATTCGCACACATTTTATTTCCTCCGTATATGCTGAACACCATGTAACAATTCAGACAATAATGCAGAGTTCTGCGTTGTCTGCCAAAATTCCATTGTTAGTTTTGCACGTTCGGCGCTGTACAGAGTGTGAGAAGTTAATTAGGTACATCGAGGATGTATGAAGACCGTGATAAACTTCCAATATATCTGTCGTCAACCAAATTCATGAAATCGCCGGTGAGGTGTAACGCTCGTTTTACAATTTCCGCAAACGTGACGGCATCTTCACGTCACATATAATATCAACGAGCGCATGATCGGCCATCGAATTTCATTAGCATTCGATACCAGATCCACAGTGTTCTGGGAGGTTCAGGATGCGGTGGACTTGTAATTGATGTCTAAAGACACCGCTGTAAACTCTACAAGGCACTGCGAGAACCTCATAAAACACAAAACACGACTTCGAGATCGTCCACACACGCACCACCCTCTCTTTCAGCATGATAGTTCCAGACGTAACACGAATGCTACGACAAATGCAACAATCCGGTGCTTTGGGTTCACTGTCATCGATCGTCCTCAACCACACAGCTCCAATTTTTCCACATCAGCTTTTCATCTGTTTCAAGAACTTAAAGAACACCTTCGAGGCCTTCATTTTTGAAGTGATGATTGGTGCGAGCAGAGGAGACGTTGTGCCTCCGTCAACAAAGTCAAACATTCTGCGGTGACGCTGTCAACAACCTGGTCTGTGTTTTTGTCATCAGGGTGACAATGTTGATAAGTAAATATGAGGGCATGAAGAATAAAGATGCAGAATGTTCATACACTCTGTTTTATTTAAAAAGCCGTAAGAGTTATCATATTATAATGCTGAAGTGTTGCTTTACAGCACACCTTCGTTTATAAGTGGTGTAAAAACGAAGTGTACAGGTTCGTACATTTATTAGAGGAGATTAAGGGATACAGTTCTTTTTATGTGACACGAGTCTGACAGCTGCATCGTTTTCCCGCTTAGGGTCCTGGAAGGGTTTGACGATCGACTTCCGTTAGGTCAATTATCATAGTTTTTTTAAAAATTGTTTCTTATACGACACGTTAACTTTGATATCTGATCTGTAAACAGTTACACCTTACTGCAAGGAAGGATAACTTTTTATTACTACCAGGATTGTCCACGTCCCTGCATAAACTAATTACATTTTTATTTATATTTTATATTGGTTTAAACGTAAGTTTCCACTGATTTTTACAGATTACGGTAAGGCGTCTGTAAGTATAACCGTTCATAGGGAGGAGATGATGGCTGTCTTCATGAAACAGAATCCCTTACACCACACAGGCCGAAAGCGCGTAAGCCTCGCAGTCTGTGACATGATTAAGGAAGCAGGATTACGCAGTACATAGCCAAGAAGCTAAATATCTCCAACGGACATGTGTGTAAAGTTTTACGTATGCATCCATTCGAGTATCAAAAGGTACAAGAGTTTGACTTTTCCTAGCTCATGGAATTCTGACAGTTGTCTCTACACAAAATTGCACACTTCAGTGATTTTAAAACGGAATTTGGTTTACTCACAAAGTTGCATTGGCCGGGAAAGGGACATTCAACAGCCATGTCTGAGAGTTAGAAGATCTTAAGGCAACTCGTGCGTTCAACGTTCAGCATAGATTTATCATACTCTGAAGAGTTAAAGAAACTGGTACACCTGCCTACTCATAATATCGTACAATCGTGCAGGGCCCCCGCGAGCACGTTGAAGATGACTTCAGACTGAAGTCTAAAGTAGTGCTCTAGAAAACTGAGAGCATAAATCCTGCTGGGCTGTCCATAAATCCGTAAGAATACGAGGGGTGTGAAATCTCCTCTGAGCAGGACGTTGCAAGGCATCCGAGATATGCTGAATAATGTTCCTGTCTGGGGAGTTTGGTGGCCAGCGGAAATGTTTAAACTCAGAAGAGTGTTGCTGAAGCCACTCTCTAGCAGTTCTTGAAGTGTGGGGTGTCGTATTGTTCTGCTGGAATTGGCCAAGTCCGTCGGAACGCACAATGGAGATGATGGATGCAGGTGATCAGACAGGATGCTTACTTACGTGTCACCTGCCAGAGTCGTACCTAGACGTATCAGGGCTCCCATATCACTCCAACTGCACATTTCCCACATCATTACACAGCTTCCACCGGCTTGAACTGTCACCTGCTGACATGCAGGGTCCATGGATTCATGATCGCTCCATACCTGTACACGTCCATCCTCTATATAGAATTTGAAATGAGAGTCGTCCGACCAGGCAACATGTTTCCAGTCGACTGTCGGTTTTGATGGGCCTAGAAGAGGCGCAAAGCTTTGTGCCGTGAGGTCTTTAAGTGTTCACGACTGGGCCTTCGGCTCCGAAATCCCAAATCGATGATGTTTCGTTGAATTGTTCCATAGCTGACACTTGTTGATGGCCCAGTATTGAAATCTGTAGCAATTTGTTGAAGGTTTGAATTTCTGTGACGCTGGACGATTATTTCCTGTCGTCGTTGGTCTCATTCTTGCAGGATCTTTTTCCGGCCTCAGCATTGTCGGAGATTTGATGTTTTATCGGATTCCTGATATTCACGGTACGCTCGTGAAAAGGTAGTACGGGAAAATCCCCGCTTCATCACTACTTCGGAGATGCCATAACACCGCGTTCAAAACTCACTCATTGTAGCAGCAGTAACAGATCTAACAACTGCGCCATACACTTGTCTTATATAGCCGTTGCCTACAGCAGCGCCGTATTCTGCCTGTTTACATTCCTCTGTATTTGAATACGCATGCCTATACGAGTTTCTTTGCCGCTTCAGTGTGAACGTGTTGTCATACATTGTTCACGATAAATCTGACTTCCGCCCAACACGCTCGGTGGAGGAAATTACCGTATCTTTCTGTGAGCAGTACTACGAAAAATGTTGGACTATGTCCCGTTAACAGTCAGGCAACAATTCTGCTGCCGTTAACACAACAACGCAAACGGCTCCGTCTGGAGTGGTGCCGTGAACGGGAAGCATGTAATGCTAATGAATGGCGTTATGTTGTCATCAACGATAAATCACAGTTCTGCCAGGATGACCGTTACTGGCGAGTATAGTCGATCTGGAAAGCTATCCCACTCTTCCAATGTTTTGGAGAGAAACAGCCGTGTTACTTCGGGCGTTACAGTTTGGGAAGACATCGGATATGACATCAGACCATGGCCGGTAGAGATTGAGGGAACTCTGACGGTAGAATGGTGAGTGATGGAAATCCCGTGTCCTCATTTGCTACTTCTCATGCGACAGAATCGTGTTGCCGTTTTCCAACAGGTCAGAGCTCGTCCACACACGGCACATGTCTCTATGAACTGTCTGCGTGACACTGAGGTACTCCCGCGGCCACCGATATCCACAGATCTGTTCCCGGCAGAACATGAGTGGGACCAGTTCGCACGTCAACTCCGTCCCAATGCAAGTATCTAGGACGTCGTGGATCAATCGCAACAGTTGTGGGTCAGCCTGCTTCAGGAAACGATAGAACGACTTGGTGACACCCTTCTTAATCGAATCACAGCATTCATCCAGGCCAGTGGGGGGTGCAACATGATGCTGGTAAACTGGCTCATACTGCCAGGCACTTTGTCAAAGAGACTATTTTGTGATAGTATCAGATATTCTCACAACCCGTAAAGTTTTATTTCGTCTTCTGCTCTCCTTTTGACTCCACTGATAATTTTTCGTTTTCGGGGATACCCTTTGAGTATGAAACTTTCAGGCAGATCATAACCGTGCGCCGGACCGAGACTCGAACTTGGGACTTTTGCATTTGGCTGGCAAGTGCTCTACCATTTTTTATTTTTTTATTCGATGCATTTGGTCTGTGCGGATGTCACAAGACATCCGTTCAAGTTGATCGTTGTTTCCTTTACTCAGTTTTTTTATTACAGAAGTTCATCTGAGCTACCCAAGCATGACTCACTACCCGTCATTACAACTTTACTTCTGCCAGTCTCTCTTCTCCTATCAGCGCACACTCCGCCGCAGAGTGAAAATCTCGTTTGGACCCTTTGAGTAGTTTAGTGAAAGGAACTCGTCATTCCCAGTGTAATGACATAGATATGATTTATTTTCTTTCCCCTCCCCTCCCCCCCCCCCCAAAAAAAATACTGAATGCCAGCTGCAATTCTTTCTCGCTTCGACTGAGGACAGAAATGTCGTCTGCGCATCTCATCGCTGATATTCATTCAGGCTGAATATTAACCCCACACTTCAAGCTTTCTTTTATTTCCGTTGTTGCTTCTTATGTAAAAAGAGCGAACAGAATGGGCGAAAGATTGCAATCCCGTGGCGTTTCTGCCACATTTTCCACTCACATTACATTTATGTACTTCTTCTACTTAGTATCAGTCGGGCAAGAGTACAAGGCAGGGGGAGAATACCGCACACCGAGTTGTGCGGTAGATGGTTTCAGAACGTGGGAACGCACCTGGTAGTGGTGGCTGTATCACGCTGGAGTAACGTATAGACAGCCGGGAAACACATACTGAGTGTGGTGCGAAGCAGTACAGTGTTGTTAGTTAATATGTACACTTCTGGCCATTAAAATTGCTACACCACGAAGATGACGTGCTACAGACGCGATATTTAACCGACAGGAAGAAGATGCTGTGATATGCAAATCATTAGCTTTTCACAGCATTCAGACAAGGTTGGCGCCGGTGGCGACACCTACAACGTGCTGACATGAGGAAAGTTTCAAACCTGTTTCTCATACACGAACACCAGTTGCCTGGTGAAACGTTGTTGTGATGTCTCGTGTAAGGAGGAGAAATGCGTACCATCACGTTTCCGACTTTGATAAAGGTCGGATTGTAGCCTATCGCGATTGCGGTTTATCGTATCGCGACACTGCTGCTCGCGTCGGTCGAGATCTATTCACTGTTAGCAGAATATGGAATCGGTGGGTTGAGGAGGGTAATACGGAACGCCGTGCTGGATCCCAACGGCCTCGTATCACTAGCAGTCGAGATGACAGGCATCTTATCTGCGTGGCTGCAACGGATCGCGCAGCCACGTCTCGATCCCTGAGTCAACAGATGGAGACGTTTGCAAGACAACAACCATCTGCACGAACAGTTCGACGACGTTTGCAGCAACATGGACTATCAGCTCGGAGACCATGGCTGCGGTTAACCTTGACGCTGCATCACAGACAGGAGCGCCTGCGATGTTGTACTCAACGACGAACCTGAGTGCACGAATGGCAAAAAGTCATTTTTTCGGATGAATCCAGGTTCTGTTTACAGCATCATGATGGTTGCATCCGTTTTTGGCGACATAGCGGTGAACGCACATAGGAAGTGTGCATTCGCCATCGTCATACTGGCGTATCACCCGGCGTGATGGTATGGGGTGCCATTGGTTACACGTTTCGGTCACCTCTTGTTCGCATTGACGGCACTTTGAACAGTGGACGTTACAATTCATATGTGTTACGAGCCGTAGCTCTACCCTTCATTCGATCCCTGCGAACCCCTACACTTCAGCAGGATAATGCACGACCGCATGTTGCAGGTCCTGTACAGGCCTTTCTGGTTACAGAAAATGTTCGACTGCTGCCCTGGCCAGCATATTCTCCAGATCTGTCACCAATTGAAAACGTCTGGTCAATGGTGGCCCAGCAACTGGCCAGTCACTACTCTTGATGAACTGTGGTATCGTGTTGAAGCTGCATGGGCAGCTGTACCTGTACACGCCTTCCAAGCTCTGACTCAATGCCCAGGCGTATCAAGGCTGTTATTACGGCTAGAGGTGGTTTTTCTAGGTACTGATTTCTCAGGTTCTATGCATCCGAATGGCGTGACAACGTAATCACATGTCAGTTGTAATATAATATATTAGTCCAATGAATACCCGTTTATCATCTGCATTTCTTCTTGGTGTAGCAATTTTAATGGCCAGTAGTGTATTATTTGAACACTGCTGTGCCGCACCAGCCATACCTTCAGTATTAGATGTACCACTAGAAGGTTAATAATAATTCTTAAAGTTATTAGCTGAAGTAAAATCGTAAACGAGAAGAACATTTCAACTAAGTCGTTATTGGTGGAAGACTATGGACCAATCAGAAGAGCATTTTGAATAAGCAGGCGCCGAACTGTTCCTATAACTCACTAGGTGTCTTTTACCGGGTACGAGAGAGGCAGCACTCATTGGGACAGATAAGTGTAGTATGATACCGATAATTACTCGTCTCAATTAACAGTGCCTCGGAAAACATCCGTGTGTGACAACTCAATAAAGCTTCGGTAAAGTTTGGAAGGTAGGAGACGAGGTGCAGAAGTAAAGCTGTGAGTACCGGGCGTGAGTCGTGCTTCGGTCGCTCAGATGGAGGACAGTCGGCTCGCAGCCGTGCTAGCGTGCGGAGCTGCTCCGCGTGCCGTCCGACGCTCCGCTCTCGGCGGTGTTTACTTCCGCGTCGCGGTGTTTGTGTCTATCGAGTCCAGTACTAACGTACACCATGGCGCACTCGTACCGCCGTGCAACGATCAAAGTAACGTTTCAGGCCGAACATGCACGACCCAGAGCTTTCGAAGCGGTTCATACGTGAGGATCTACGTTTGAACCCCCAGGACGTAATCGGTATACATTTTTCCATCACTGGAAGTGTTGTCTACATCAAGATGTCGACGGAGGAAATTTGCAATGACGTAATTCACCGTCATGCCACCGGACTCAAATTTAAACACTCTGATGGACATATGGGTGCTGTGACAGTCGCCCATGCTGGATTCGGTCTCCGGACATTGCGGGTGTTTGAGCTCCCGTTCGAGGTGCCTCAGGATGTGGTCATTGCCGCTTTCCAACCATATGGCACCGTCTTGGGTCACGTCGCGGAGAAGTGGCCAACATTTACGACCTACCCCGTATTAAATGGCGTCCGGTAAATAAAAATTGAGCTGACGAAACATGTCCCATCGTACCTGCTGATTGGCGGTGTGAGGGCCATCGTCATGTACGATGGACAGCCACGAACGTGCGCAGGATGTGGCCAGGAGGGACATGTACGTTCCGAATGCTTCCACCGCCGTTTAATACAGACGCCGTTACGTGAAGAGACCCAGGCTTCGACGGTCACGTCCTTACCCATCACCTACGCCAAGGTTGCACAGGACCCCGTCGTACCAATCTCGATTTCGCCAGCAGCATCGTCAACGCCACCCGCCGCAGCACAACGCGCCGACGACACAAGTACGGCGTCGCCTACAGTGCTCGCTTCAGGACCGTCCGTGTTGCAGACCGAAACCGATGTTCCTGTTGGAACGATGGACGTCGACCTCGGTGTCGTGCCGACGTCTGCCTTTGTCCAAACGGGTTCGGCGTCAGACGACGGGCGACCACATTCAGATTCAGAAGGCCACATCAGAAAACAGCGGTCGCCTCGCAAACACAGGAAACGACGAAGAACGCCTTCCGATGACGTCCTTTCTCAGATGGCCCCGCGAGATGTCGACCTGACGTCTGACGGTGATCTCCCATATTGCGTCCAGTCACGCGATGCGACAGCAACAGGCGCCCCTCCTGTGACGCCTACGCTCCCAGCCTGCGACGTGTCCTCGCCGTTGTCAACGAATGATGACGGCGGTCCCCCTACCACTCATGCTGCGGAATCCACAACACCCGTTCCGGAAGTACGTGACCGTCACATGTCCACGTCGTCAGCTTTCTGAGCCGATGACGTTGAAGAAGTGGAACAGACTGCCAGCGTGTCTGCACAGGTGTCCACCTCGGCGACACTGGGGCTGGCGCCCAGCCATTAATTATCACCACTGCGGGACCACCGGCTACTTCTACCGCACGTTCTGCAAATACTGAGGATGGCCGTACACAGCAATATCGTATCGCCACGATGAATCTTGCCACCATTCGTGCCCCCCATAAACTGGCCATGTTCAGAGACACTATTTACTCTGCGGATGTGGATATAGCACTCTTACAAGACGTGTTTGTGGCTGACTTCCTAGTTCCCACCGGATACAACGCCCATGTTTCCCCCGCATCCGACACCGGTAGCGGCGTCGCCATCCTGCTACGCGACTGACTCCCTGCAGAGGACGTCATCTACCTCCCGACTGCGCGAGGTATGGCCCTCACACTGTTCGGCGTGCGTATTATTAATATCTATGCTCCGTCCGCCACTGGCCGCCGTCATGACCGACAAACTTTTTTTGCCGAAAGCGTCACACCCGTCTTCACCGGTCCGCAGGACGATTTGGTACTCGACACAAAAGCCCGAGGACCAACTCCCGCGACATTCCCCTTGTGCATCTCTCTCAGTGGTCATCGACCATCTACGACTTGTTGACACATGGAAGAAGCTCCACGGAATTCAACCGGGCTATACATTCTACACCTCTCACTCGTCAAGCCGCATAGATCGCATCTACGTTACCCGCTCCCTTGCTGATGGCACACGTCATGCGGAAGTCTCGCCCTCGGCCTTTTTCGACCATGATGCGTACCTCTGTGACGTCACTCTCGCCCGACAGCAAGTGTGGCATAGTCGTGGTCTGTGGAAACTCAATGTCGCTCACCTGACCTCCTCAGACTGTCGCCGTATGGTCGAAGAAGCGTGGGCACCATCGTCGAGAAGCCTATGACTCCACCTTATCAGGGTGGCTCTCCTGTGCAAAGCCGACCCTCAGGAAGACTCTGATGAGTTATGGGAAGGAATTAAAGGCTTGGCAAACTAATACCCTGCACTACACCATACTACGTGACTGTACGACGATGCCTTTCTCGCCATCCCGGCAGTCGATGGTCCATCGCACGAAAACGCAGATCTCCTTGATCATGCGGCGTCACTTGGAAGGCACTGTAGTCCGTTCTCGAGCTTCTAATCGAATCCCTCAAGAACGTCCGTCGATGTACCACCTCCTTCAGGAAAGACAACGACGACGACGAGCTCTGATCCAAGTTCAAATGGTTCAAATGGCTCTGAGCACTATGGGACTCAACTGCTGTGGTCATAAGTCCCCTAGAACTTAGAACTACTTAAACCTAACTAACCTAAGGACAGCACACAACACCCAGCCATCACGAGGCAGAGAAAATCCCTGACCCCGCCGGGAATCGAACCCGGGAACCCGGGCGTGGGAAGCGAGAACGCTACCGCACGACCACGAGATGTGGGCTCTGATCCAAGTCCTCACTGATGTGGAAGGGCGCCGGCAGGACACCCAACAAAGCATCGGTCGTACTCTCCATGCTCATTTTGCCGGGCTATACGCAGCCGTACCGCATTCTGCAGCACTGATCACAGAAGTCGCTCAGCTTACTACGAACACTCTTCCGGAGGATGCAGTGCATGACTTCCAAGACGACGTAACCACAGATGAAGTGGTAGATGCTATCAAGACGGGTTCCGATAACAGATCTCCTGGACCTGACGGTATACCCATCGAATTTTATAAAAGTTTTCACTATTTGTTGGCTTCCACGTGGACGGCAATCGCACAACAGCTTATGTCACCGATGACAGTCGTCCCGAGCGCCTTTCTAGAAGGCATTATTGTCCCCGTATATAAACCGTGCGGGTTATCGAGGGTCCAGGACTATCGACCAATTACTTTGCTCAACAGCGACATGAAAATATTCACACGGCTACTGGCATCGCGACTCAAGAAGGTCGCACGTTACGTCACATCCTACGACCAGACTTCCCTAGGAGGCGACAACAACATCCGTACGGCCCTTTGCCGTTACAGAGACATGATAGCATTAGCGCATTATCAGCGTCTCCCTGGCGACTTTAGCCAGGCTTTCGACCGTGTTGACCACTTCTATTTACGGACAGTTCTTCAGCATATGGGTTTTCCTGGCGGTATTGTCACAGTGGTTATGCGCCTGTTGAGTAGTGCAACCTCTAAAATCACGTACAATGGTCGCTTAACACCGCCCTGGTCATCGCACGATCTGTGCGGCAAGGCTGCCCTCTTTCCACGATTTTGTTTGCTTTCGCCTTGGAACCCCTGCTCCAGGGAATGCGCCAATGTTTGGAAGTTGTGCAGATCCAATTTACAGAGTGAGTTTTGGCGGAGGGGTAGAAAGTCATATCGGGGAACAAAAGCATGTGGACGTCGATCTGAGCCACCGTTTTTGTTGTACAGCCTACGCAGACGACATAGTACTATATCTGCGCAGTGAAGGTGAAGTACGAGCAGCACTGACATGGGTGGCCACTTACGGCGAAGCGTCGGGGAGCTGCCTCAACGTGTCAAAATCCAAGGTCTTGCTCATTGGTGAGGGCTTGCCGGAGAGATGCGCTGCCCCCCTTAGTGTCGCCGCCACCATACGGTGTCTTGGACTTGATTTCACAACAGACCTACGCCGCTCAGCGACTATCAATGGCAGACGCTTGCTACAGACAATCAGAGACAATCTCGCAGATCACCGGTTACGAGCTCTCGACGTTATCCAACGCGCGCAATACGTGAACATGTATCATGCTTCCCGTACGCCACACGTGGCTCAAGTACTACCAGTTCCAAATCTCCTGGCGCGACGACTGTTGATGGCTTTCGGCTCCTTCGTCAGCTCGAGGATGTTATTCAAGGTGCAGCATGAATCCCTTGCACTGCCACGAGATCGTGGCGGGCTGGGACTCATCTACGTGCCGACTCGTGTCAAGGCACTATACGTCAGCTCCCAACTAAAACTTTGGCATCGTTGCCCGCAGAGCCTTACTAGCCTCCTGCTTTACAACTTTGCACCGGCCTCCTTGTCCGCCCCAGTGCTGGTATCGACCATTCCAACCCCCTTTTATTACATCCAACGATTTTTCCTGGAGTTCAGTTATATCTACCGGTCCTTACCACTTACACGTTTGTACCTCACGAAAACAGTCTCCGAATTGTTACAACAGTGCCGCCCGTCCAACCCCATCGAACGTAAGTATCCACAGTACGTGTGGCGACACATATGGAAGGCGATCCATGAGCGTTTTCTCGAATCAGACGTTCAATCAGCGTGGTACATCACCGTGAATGGCAAACAAGTTAACCGAGATCGTCTGCACCGCATCCATCTCGCCGATTCATCCCTCTGCACCCACTGTGGAGTGGATGACACGGATGTCTCCGGTTCCACTGTGGCACAGCGTTCGACGTCTGGACACTTGCGCGGCGAATTTTGGCGTTCCTTACTCGCCAGACACCGGCTCAGATCGACGTCCACATGCTTTTGTACCCCGATATGACTTTCTACCCCTCCGCCAAAACTCACTCTGTAAATTGGATCTGTGGCCACACGATCCGCTACCTTTTTACTTCTGGCGACAAGTCTACGCTAGGATATTGGACTTATCTCAACGAACTACACTGCGCCCTGATACGCAACCCACGCTATAAGCAATATGTTTCCAATTTCTTACGGAGCACTTTCGATGACCCACCTAGTAGCTGGAACGTCCAAGCGCTGAGAAGCTGAAAACTGTATAACCCGAACCGAACTGAATAGATCTGCTACCCAGAACCCACGCCTACGCCATGAGAAGACACGTTTGGACGAGCTGGCGTGCTGTAGGCGGAGACACTTCAGGAGCTCCTGTAAGAAATGGTCTTTAACTACAAATCGCACGACTTTAATTTTTAAAAAAATCCCTTATTATTCCTCATAATTTGTTCTTAAAGGAAAAAGAAATTTGATTTTGGCTTTGAGAAACTTTTTTTGTTCCAAAAGATTGCTTCTTCGCCAACAAGACGAAGGAGATTCATTTTTGTTTACTGGAAGGAGAAACCAGTATAATTGTAACAAAAAAAAATAAAAAAATTACGGGCTAACCTGTGAAGAAGCGATCGTTATGGTGCGTGGTTCCAGTCGCGGCGACAACAACGTTTTTCTCCCTTCTGTGAAGGAGCTACAAGCAGTCAGATCAAACATCGATAAGGAAATCCCAAGAAAATACTCTCGGCTCATAGTGCAAAGAAAAACTTACAATTCTGCACTAAAGGAAACGCTTCTTTACGCTGCTGACAAGCAAATTTTGGCAAAAAAAAAAGTTGGTAGAGCACTTGCCCGCGAAGGAAAAGGTCCCGAGTTCGGGTCTCGGTCCGGCACACAGTTTTAATCTGCCAGGAAGTTTCAACTCACTAGAAGTTTTATATCAGGTATGAACAAACACCACACGCGCTTTGGACTGAATAGTGTAACGAGTTACTGAAAATCTTTTTTCGTGTTGAACGGTGCTTTGGTGTACGGTCGTGTGACGTTTTGAACCTTTTGTAATACTGCGAATCAATAGACTGTGCCTCGTTGCGATGATTTGAACTTAGTTAGCTTCCGTAGAATTTGATTTAGTGAACGAACATAATCAGGCTCTTACTTGCGTTTCTTGATTGCCGCTGAATGTTAGCGAATAGAAATCAAGGGGTGTCCTATATTTGAAAGCTTTGTTTCGTAGCACTGGATTATCTCCCAGACTTCCACTTCAGTTTAGTACAATTTATTGTTTGCACGTAGAGTCCTGCACCTATGTGGAGGAGGAGCCACTCGGAAGGAGATCCACGAGACAACTTCAGAATACGCGAAATAAGCAAACTAGTCAGTGACGCTAGGAAAGTGAAAAGGTATATTCTCATAGACTGCAGTATCGATCGAAGACCCGCCAGGGTAGCTAAGAGCGCTAACGCGCTGCTTTCTGGACTCGGGTAGGCGCGCCAGCCCCGGATCGAATCCGCCCGGCCTGGATGAGGTTTTTGGGCGGTTTTCCACATCTCGCTAGGTGAATACTGGGCTGTTCCCCATGTTCCGCCTTCGTTACATGGCTCGCCAACACTTTCGCACTATTCCATGAATTACACTCGATGCAGACAGTTGGGGTACACTAATTCCGTCCCGTGGGGTACAGGGTGGCGGCAGGAAGGGCATTCGGCCACCCCTTAAACATTAACATGCCAAATTCGATTAACGATGGCTGACGCTTTGTAACTACGGTACAAGGCTCAAGCGATAGAACTGTAGTTTTGATCGAACTTCTCATTTATGCATAGTGGGTAGAGCATTTTATGAAGCCCCACCTTCCAGCGGTTCTGTAGGCAAACATTGCAGTAATAATCCACAATCACCAATCTATCTATTTCATTTCACATTACACTGTCATACACAATTTTTAATGAAAGCACTTCGAATTTGGTCTTCCATTCTTCTATTGTTATTGTTCCTTCTTCCACACTAGCCATATTTTCCTGTAGCATACTCCTATTTATCCGAAAATTTCTAAAATCTTGTGCCATTTTACCTTGTTGATCGCTTTTCCTAGGTCAACTAATCCTGTGAGTGTGTCTTGATTTTTCTTAAGTTTTGCTTCCATTGTCAATCGCGACGTTGGAACTGCCTGTCTGGTGTCTATGCATTTCTTATATCGAAACTGATCGTCATCGAACAAATTCTCAATTTCCTTTCCCATTCTTCTCTGCATTATTATTGCAGCAGCTTGGGTGTGTTAGATGTTAAGCTTATTGTACGATAGTTTTCGCTCTTATCCGCCCTTGTTATCTTTGGGCTAGTATGGATGGTAATTTTTAGAAAGTCAGATGTCTCCAGTGTCTCTCATTCTACACACCAACTATAATATTCGTTCGGTTGCGACTTCGTCCAACGGTTTCCGAAATTCCAAAGAAATGTTATTTGTCACTTCTGCCTTATTTTATCGCAGGATTTCTAATCTTTTATTAAACTCTGACTTCTATATCTTTCATATCGATTCCCATTTCTTCTACTGCATCACACGTCATCAGATTCCTCCCCGTCATAGATGCCTTCACTGTCCTATTTCCTCCAATCCGTTCTCTCCTCACGCCATATTTTTTTGTTTTAAGTGAACAAGTAGGGTATCATTGAACCACTGTATCTGAGAAACGAATTAAAACGTAAAGAAAATTTTCAAAGTTATTCGTGATTGGTATCTTAGGAATGTATCGTAAAAATTACAGTCATTTGCTTACATATTCGGCTTGGACTCCGTGGCTCGGTTTTGGTACCAGAGAACAAAGTTTTTGGAATCTTTCTCGGCATCGTGTAAAGATTTTTGAAAACCAGAAGAATGAACTTCTAGATAAATACCCAGAGATAATTAAGTTAAAATCTGAGCAATTGGATGCGGTTATTTGTCACTTACATTTTGCTTCACACTTGATTTTATGTGCGTGTTTTAAGTGTTCAACTTTGAACCTATGTATCTCGGAAACGGATAAAGATATCAAGAACAGTTTGAACGTGGTTAATCCAAAATTGGATCTTAGTAACATATCAAAGTTTCAGCCATTTGCTGGCCTTAATCATCTTGGAATCCGTGGGTCGGTTTTGGTACCCAAAATTCAAATTTTTAATTTGTTTCTCCATTACAGATAAAGAATTTTGAGAAAGAAGTGATGGTACTTCTAGATAATTGCCTAGAGAAATGCTGTTAAAATTATAGTATTTACTGTGGTTAGTTGCTTAGATACCCGCTGCCGACGGCGAAAACGCAGTGAAAAACACTTTTTTCGGTTTTTCTCAGGAATCACCTTCATCCGCTTAGTAAGACGTACCGTAGGCCACCTATAATGCAAAAAAACCATACTATGGGCTTCATTTTCGTAAGATGGAGGTAGTGTGTAATATTCGAAAACTGGTGTGTACTGTACGTTAGTTGCGGGAAAGACGATACTTCTGTTAGGTGTACAAATGGTCCCTAGAAAAGGGCTCTCCAAAACCTTTGGCCCTACTTCTTTAACACCAACAGAACCCGATACATGAGCCACAGAAGACTCCCAGTTTTATGGGCAATGTTTTGGAACATGCTAGAAGCGCGTGCTGTCGCATGCGTACCGATTGCAAATGAAGATGAATTTCGTAGTTGGGAATGTAGATCAGTTTTCTTCGTGATAAATATGTATGCAGACGTATGAACACTGACGGAGGAAAGATCGCTTTTGGTAGGACGTAGTATTCCTTCACGTGGTTTATTGGTGGGAAAAAAATTACGAGTATTCATGGACAGTAACTGGCGCCAGGCCTACTGGCCTTGCCTGCCATCTATTGGGCGGATCGGTACTGAGCACTCCTGTGCTGCCACCGACGGCGAATCTGGAACTAAGTCTCTGCGGACCGGAGTGGTACCGGTACAAGCGGAGAACATCGGGGACTGTTAACTCGTGAAAATGTCAAATACAGTAAATAACATAAATTATCTCAAGATTTGTCCTTCGATCACGAACATTGTAGTAATTGAACAAGAGATAACACGAAATAAATTGCTGCAAATCCTCCTCTGGTTATTAATTTCTTTGAAATTGATAATGTCACAAATATGTAGCAAAAAATACCAAGATGGTGTTACAGCATTTTATTTTTATCTGTACGATACTAATCAGTTGTTATTCGAATACCATCCAGTCAAGATGGTTGTGATATTTCGTCCACGGTGACTAATTACACAATTAAATAGTCTCAATTAACCCCAAATCATAAAGATATGAAAATAACGGTTAAATGGTTTGTGAAAATTTTGTGCAAAAGTGAGAAGGAAAGTAGATTAGAGAAATATTTCACGCACCTCATTAACTATATATGATTTCGAGGACCATTTAGAGGTGCGTCATACATTTCTCAAACTTATTTTATTTTTTGCTTTTTGACAAATCATTTCACATAACACATTTCTTTCACACTTATTTATTTTAGTTCAAGTTTTCTTCAGACAGCATGGTGTTATTGACACATCACTCGCTTTTCTAGCGTGTTTTCATCTTGAAATATCCTAAACTGAGTACCTCATTCGAACGGAGCCATTTAGATAGTTGAATATCGTTCCATGATAACTTTTTGACACTTGTTTTACATAACCAGCAGCAGCTGTTGTTGAAACATTTCAATTTTTTAAAATAATTAATTAATCTTTTTTAAGATTACTTTCAGGCGAAGGTACCCTTTTCACCGAACTAGTTGTAACGTTTGTCAATTTCATATCCCATTCGTCTATTTTCCACTCTTAATTTGACTATGAAAATTCGGACAAAACCCACTGTGTAAATTGCAGTGAATACTGTATTTGTTCCGCTCAAACATTTCACCAAAAACAATACGTTCGAGCAGCATGTACGTTTGCGTGCAGCTGCAATTAGGTTCTTCGCAGTATGTGAATATCCGTAGTACACACGCACACACGTACTGATCAACGTGACCAGTATGCCTGGCATCTCCTGATAGCGTATGCAGACTAGACGTCAGTCCAATTATTACGGTCAATAAAGGAGAAATGCCTATACTTAAATAATTTGTAATTAAGATCTAGCGTCTACTTACTGCTGTCCGAGGAAAACGACCCATGAGGTTCGCATTATAAGTTATATCTTATGACTTGCTGCGACAGAAGCAACAGTCGTGTAAACTTTATTCAAGAAAAAAATGTGTGTGAAATCTTATAGGACTTAATTGCTGAGGTCATCAGTCCCTAAGCTTACACACTACTTAACCTAAGTTATCCTAAGGACAAACACACACACCCATGCCCGAGGGAGGACTCGAACCTCCGCCGGGACCAGCCGCACAGTCCATGACTGCAGCGCCGTAGACCGCTCGGCTAACTTATTCAAGAAAATGAAGCCTCAAACAAAAGGCGCTTTCTCAGCCTCATTAAGTACGTGGTACACTATAACCCATATAACGCATGTTATTCACGACTTACTGCCAGCTAAATCCGGTGCCATGAGAATTCCATGAAGATTATAGATAGTACCGTATTCCTGATTTGTAATGTATTTATGTTAACTTAGTTACATTTAGTATGATAATGTTGTGAAGATAGTTCTTAAATAGACACATCACTTTATTGTTCATCTAATGTTTCTACCTAGTCGCCGGCCGAAGTGGCCAAGCCGTTAAAGGCGCTACAGTCTGGAACCGCACGACCGCTACGGTCGCAGGTTCGAATCCTGCCTCGGGCATGGATGTGTGTGATGTCCTTAGGTTAGTTAGGTTTAAGTAGTTTTAAGTTCTAGGGGACTGATGACCTCAGAAGTTATGTCCCATAGTGCTCAGAGCCATTTGAACCATTTTCTACCTAGTCGGTCGTGTATTGACAAACATATGAGAGCTCACCATCACTTGCGAGTCTCAACATAACATTTATTCCCTCACTATCACCACAAGTGACATCTTCATTATCAGTTCACAGAGCTCTTACCATACTTAGTACTGTGGTGACACCGCCAGACACCACACTTGCTAGGTGGTAGCCTTTAAATCGGCCGCGGTCCGTTAGTATACGTCGGACCCGCGTGTCGCCATTGTCATTGATTGCAGACCGAGCGCCGCCCCACGGCAGGTCTAGAGAGGCGTCCTTGCACTCGCCGCAGTTGTACAGCCGACTTTGCTAGCGATGGTTCACTGACAAATTACGCTCTCATTTGCCGAGACGATAGTTAGCAGAGCCTTCAGCTACGTCATTAGCTACGACCTAGCAAGGCGCCATTATCATTTGCTATTTATCTTGTGATGCACGTACCGTCAAGAGCTATGTTCACCACTTATGGATTAAAGTTAAGTATTACAGCAGCTTCGTACTTTATTTGCGGGTCTCAATTACTTTACCTGTTCCAGACCTCACGCCAGCCTGCGTGAGCTTAAACGCGTCCTTTCGGCTTCCTCCTAGTGGCTTGGCTGTCTTGCCAAATCACAACAAGTACATAGCTACATCTTACCTGTAACTGACTCCTGCACATTCACTCAACTACTCTGTCCCTCCGGCCGGGATGGCCGAGCGGTTCTAGGCGCTACAGTCTGGAACTGTGCGACCGCTACGGTAGCAGGTTCGAATGCTGCCTCGGGCATGGATGTGTGTGATGTCATTAGGTTAGTTAGGTTTAAGTAGTTCTAAGTTCTAGGGGACTGATGACCTCAGAAGTTAAGTCCCGTAGTGCTCACGGCCATTTGAACCATTTTGAACTCTGTCCTGTAAATAACTCTCAGGCCTGTGAATATCATTATCGTTAATCGCTGTTCCAAACTTGTTTACACCATAGGGCTATGTTGTCCGCTATGAAGTTAATGTGATAACTGCCATGAGAGATCTGAAATCCCCTAGTTTCCATTAGGAGAGACTATCGGAGGACCCCATAGAATATCCTAAAACACCTCGGTTCTCCAATGCTAAAGACAACATTCCTATACCATGTCAACAGTGGGAGGGGGGATAGAGGCACACTGTTGTGTGTCTTCTCATGAAATGAGCCATACCCCTGGTTGGGTTATCGTAGTCTCTTCATGGTGTTCGGACGGAGGCAGTGTATGCAGCGCCTCGTATTTTAACAGCCATTCTTTACTAGTCCAGTTGTAACTTTACTCATAATTTGCCTTTATTCGTCAGTTATTTCACAGTAATCTGTATGCTGTGAGATAGATATTTGATTGTGATGTGAACGGAAGCATACTCACACAGCAACGAGGTAAACTTCTGCTGGTCTGCTAATGGCTCCTGTCGAATTTAAGAGAATTAAGAATTAACATGACAAAAACTAACACAAAAATATCATTGATAACATTTTCTTTTGATCATCCTACTGCGTTAAACTAGTCACAAGATTTTTATTTTATTTTCTTGCGGTGTTCGGAGGGGGGGGGGGGGGGGGGACACGAGAAGTTGACGTTACGAATTTATCATTCTTCTGACTCGTTTGATGCTCACTGCCAGTCATTCCTCTCCTCTGATAGCCTCTTCATCTTAGAACAGCACTTATATCTGATGTCTTTAATTGTTTGTTGTATATATTTCAGTCCTTTCCTACAATTTTTTTTACCCTCCACGACTCCGTATAGGGCGATACTAATTACTCACTAACTTGTTAGCATTTATTCCATCATTCTGTTCTTTCTCCCAATTCTCCACATATGCCTTTCCTTGCTCATTCTGGGGAGAACTTGATCATTTCTTATCTCATTTTCCGACTTAATTTTCAGTATCCTTAACACATCGCAGACATTTTCTTTTTCTGTTTTCCCGCAGTCCATGCATGATTCGCTTCTGTACAGAAAATTCCCCATAAAATTAATACATTTGTTTCAGAGAGGTACAAATAGTTTAGACAGATATGCCTTCATTGTGTCTGATAGTATGTTTTTCACAAGTTTCTTGATTGGTCCGTCATGCGAAAATTTGCTTGCAATTAGCACATTTTCGTCACTTCGACCAACACTTAGTTTCCATTGTAATTCCATATAAGAGATCTGAAGTTCTTTCTTATTTACACTGAGAGTATAAGTGTCTCCACCAGCCTCTTCCCTGATGTCTATTCACCGTGAATTTTAACCTATCAACTTTCTTGTATATCCGTCATTACTTTATCAAAAATGGCTCTGAGCACTATGGGACTGCTGTGGTCATCAGTCCCCTAGAACTTAGAACTACTTAAACCTAACTAACCTAAGGACATCACACACATCCATGCCCGAGGCAGGATTCGAACCTGCGACCGTAGCAGTCGTGCAGTTCCGGACTGAGCGCCTGAACCGCTAGACCACCGCGGCCGGCATTACTTTATCTATGTACAACTTGAATAGTAGTCGAGAGCAGCTGCATCCCCCCTTTTCGCCGTTTTTAATCCGAGTAGTTATTCTTCCATTGTTATCGTTCCCTCTTGTTGTACATATTTTGTATTGCCACCTTAAACTTCACACACGTTTTCCTGAGAGTTTAAATCATCTTCTATGGTTTTGCTTTGCCGGCCGCTCTTTCTAGGTAGACTTATTCTATGACGGTTTAACCTTTATTGTAGTCTTGCCTCCATTATCAGTCGCAACGTCAGGACTGTCTCTCAGATGTCTTTATCTTTCCTGAACTAAACTGACTGCCACTCTTCTCCGCATTTTTCCTGTCAGCGATGTGGATGCGTGAATTCTTAATCTGAGTGTGCGTTGGCTCTCATATTTATCAGACTTTGGTATCTTCGGGCCTGTCTGGATAACATTTTCTCCGCAGTGCCGACGCTGTGTCGTCAGTCTCATGGACTGCACACGTTAGTTCGAATAGTTTTTAGGTTACCAGGTCAAACACCCGTCAATGATTTTACAAAATTCGACAGGAATTATATCTTGTCTTGCCCGCAAGAATTCCAGAACTCCGTCAAACGCTGTCTCTAATACTACATCTCCTTAGGCTTTTGAATAGAGCCCAAATTAATCTTCTAACAGGTTATCAGTTTCTCTCCGTCAAAAGAGCCCTCAATGCACTCTTTCCACCTCTCTCCTCTCTCCATAGACATACTAATTCCTTTTGAGCTCTTAATACTGATGTCTTTGTTTTCCATTTCATCAACAGTTACTTTGACATTCCTGTATGGCGCACTGTCTTTCCAAGAATCACTTTCTTTTTAATTTTTTCGTATTTGTTCCACAGCTATTTATTTTTGTCTCCTCGTACCTCCTACTGCTTCCATTCCTAAGTGACTTATATTACAGTAAATTGGTGTAAAATAAAGTTTTATTATGTTAGTTTGTACCTACATGTGTCTCACTTCTGTGATTTCCATTTTGAAGAGTGTCCATTCCTCTTCAATTCAACTCGAGTAGTGGTATTTATTATCGAAGTATCTACGGCGTCAAATAACCTCAAACACTCATTCTTGAAAACTTCAGTATCCCACTTCTGCATACGCTTACACGTACTTCAGTTCCTGCCTATTTTTCACATTAACAAAAGATGATCTAAGTTTATATCTCCTCCAGGGTACACTTTTCCAGTAATCTGAATTCGGAACCTCTGACTCACCATCATGTAATGCAGCTGGTATCTGTCCCTGTCTCCAGATATTTTGCGCGTTTCCCTCTCCCTATTTTGTATCTTGAACAGAATAATTGCTATAAATAGCTGAAATCTTTTGGAAAACTCGTAGGGCTTTTGTTCTTTAATTTTTTCTATTCCATCCCGTACTACAACGTTCCCATCCTCCATGATTATTAGATTTTCACCTCCCTTTACATACGCAAGTACCTGTTCAGCGCACTCTCTCTGTTCTTCCTCTGTTTGCGACGTCGGAATGTGTACCTTGACTACTGTTGACAGTATTTTTTCGCTATCGATTCCGATGAGAGTAATTCTATCACTGTAGTATTCAGTAAACTCACTATTTAACGATATTCTTTCTCACGACGAATTTTACTCCCATTACAACACTTTCTGCTGCTGCTGATGTTACCCCTATATTCGTCTGACAAGAAATCCATATTCCTTTCCATTTCACTTCGTACTATGGGTGTTACATAGTCTGTCTGTACACTGAAGAGCGAGTAGCGCTCGTGTTGGAGAAGTGTATTTTTCCGAAGAACGCTGCAATTGCCGCACAGACCAACTAACAATTTCATTCTGAACGAGCGTGGAAAGTAGCGTGCAATGATTTACGTTGAATCTGCTCGTGTGCACTTCTTGTGCTAGTTATATCGTTCATTAGTGTTAGTTATTTATTTTCTGTTTTCGAATAGAATGTGTTTTAATCCTGTAAAACCTTTGATACTGATAGAACACAGGACATCGTTTTGAACGTTGAGAAGATGGTTCCAGGGGCTCTGAAACAGAATACTTGTGAACGAATTCTGATAGTGAAACTATAACGTGGTTACTATTCATGCGAAACTAAGGAACATAGGTTCAAATGGTTCAAATGGCTCTGAGAACTATGGGACTTAACATCGGAGGTCATTAGTCCCCTAGAACTTAGAACTACTTAAACCTAACTAACCTAAGGACATCACACACATCCATGCCCGAGGCAGGATTCCAACCCGCGACCGTAGCGGTCGCGCGGTTCCAAACTGAAGTGGCTAGAACCGCTCGGCCACTCCGGCCTGCAAGGAATAAAGGTTAAACCTCTTTAGCAACAGATGATATGTACGAAGCGGAAAACGCCATTTACAATCTGTATACCATTTCTAGAGTTGTGAGCGACAATGAGCTCGAGAAGCATTAGTTTGCAATGCATTATATCGCTTCATTCAGTAACTACTGACTTCCTTTGCACTATGTATGTGGAGTAAGTCACTGGCCTTACTCTAAATAGACAAAAGGAAGTACACTTACACGCACATTAGGCTATCATTTTTTGTGAGGACGCATTCTCACATAATTAGAAATACTTCTGATCCCCTTGCTTTCATAGAAGTTTTCGAAATGTTTTCTTTGGTTGTAAGGCAAATACCGAAACTAGAAGTCCCCTTCCCCCCCCCCCACCCCCACCGCCCGAATATCTGAGGGCCCATCTGCCCCACTACACAAAAAACCTGTCTAATAATGCCGGTATAAGTTATTGAAACCCTCACGAAATACACTCATTGGCTTAGGAAATATTGGACATTCATTCATTCATACGGGAACAATTCACTTGGTGTAACAAAACGATTCAGAGAAACGTCGGTGTGGATGGGGAGGAGGAGAGAGGGCGTGTGGGGGGGGGGGGGGGGGGGCTGCTGAGGAACTTGCTGAGGATCTGGAAACGGCATCCAACGACGCTGTACAGTGCTGGGCGTCGACGTTGTAGGGGTTAACGACTGCCACAAGGACACCCCTCCATCAGTAAACATGCATTTACAAGCTAGCAGACCGCAGGCGGGAGTTCCAGCAATGAGTCTGACAGCATTCGAGCCGTTTAATCGCCTCGGTCGCTTTCCATTCTGCCACAACAGTGAAGAGACTGCTAACCGCAATGGCGACAGGCACGATTACGTACAAACCCACGTTTCCTGTTGTTGTTTTACTACATGTATATGCAGTAGACACCTAAATTTAATTTTAATTTCTGTCAGTCTTATGTCATTCATCCATGTGGCTATCTAAATTACCCACAAAAATGGTTCAAACGGCTCTGAGAACTATGGGACTTAACATTTGAGGTCATCAGTCCCCTAGAACTTAGAACTACTAAAACCTAACTAACCTATAGACAGCACACATATCCATGCCCGAGGCAGGATTCGAACCTGCGACCGTAGCAATCGCGCGGTTCCAGACTGAAGCGCCTAGAACCGCTCGGCGAAGTTACCCACAATGGTGTGTTTTGAAAGAAGGCAACCACTTTATGTGCTATTCACTTCTTATTTTTTCGTTATGGGCTCTGTAGGATCACAGCTATCCACTTCATGCCCTGCATTTTATTTTTCTCCTTCCACAACTTTTTACCCAGTTCTCTTCCTCTCCTCTTTTCAGATCTTCAGTATTTCCCCCTCTTATGTGCTCCACTGGCGTCTGTTCGTCCTTTTCCTATATCTTTCTGTGTTGGTGGCTTCTAGCATATTGGTTAGAGTGTGCCTTCTGTTATCCTTGCCTTCTACCTTGGAATTCAGTTCCTACCAATCCTACCAATCCATCCTGAAAATAACAAACCACTTGGTTCCTGTTTTTCCTCTTACGTTTGTATCTCATATGCGTTTGGTAAATTTCTCAATATTTATCCTGCTATTGGGTTCATGCTCCAGTACAGTTCGTTCCTATCATCTCAACATCTACCTTTCACAGCCTTTTTATTCTAGTATAAACTAGAAATGCATGATCCACTCCTGAACTGATTTAAGGAACTAGATCCTTCAATGGAGTGAACTACACTACTGGCCATTAAAATTGTTAAACCAAGAAGAAATGCTGATGATAAATGAGTATTCATTGGACAGATATATTTTACTAGAACTGACAGATCCTGAGAAATCAGTACCCAGAACAATTACATCTGGCCGTAATAACGGCCTTGATACGCCTGGGCATTGAGTCAAACAGAGCTTGGATGGAGTGTATAGTTACAGCTGCCCATGCAGATTCAACACGATACCACAGTTCATCCAGAGTAGTGACTGGCGTATTGTGACGAGCGAGTTGCTCGGCCACCATTGACCAGACGCTTTCAATTGGTGAGAGATCTGGAGAATATGCTGGCCAGGGCAGCAGTCGAACATTTTCTATATCCAGAAAGGCCTGTACAGGACCTGCAACATGCGGTCGTGTAGTATCCCGCTGAAATGTAGTGTTTCGCAGGGATGGAATGAAGGTTGGAGCCACGGGTCGTAACACATCTGAAATGTAACGACGACTGTTCAAAGTGACGTCAATGCGAACAAGAGGTGACCGAGACGTGTAACCATTGGCACCCCATACCATCACGCCGGGTGATACGCCAGTATGGCGATGGCGAATACAAGCTTCCAATGTGCGTTCACCACGATGTCGCCAAACACGGATGCGACCATTATGATGCTGTAAACAGAACCTGGATTCATCGGAAAAAATGACATATTGCCATTCATGCACCCAGGTTCGCTGTTGAGTACACTGTCGCAGGCGGTCCTATCCGTGATGCAGCGTCAAGGATATCCGTAGCCATGGTCCCCGAGCTGATAGTCCATGCTGCTGCAAACGTCGTCGAACTGTTCGTGCGGATGGTTGTTGTCTTGCAAACGTCCCCATTTGTTGACACAGGGATCGTGACGTGGTTGAAGGATCCTTTACAGCCATGCCGATGCCTGTCATCTCTACCGCTAGTGATACGAGGCCGTTGGGATCCAACATGGCGTTCCGTATTACCCTCCTGAACCCACCGATTCCATATTCTGCTAACAGTCATTGGATCTCGACCAACGCGAGCAGCAATGTCGCGATACGATAAACCGCAATCGCGATAGGCTAAAATCCGACCTTTATCAAGGTCGGAAACGTGATGCTACGCATTTCTCCTCCTTACACGAAGTATCACAACAACGTTTCACCAGGCAACGCCGGTCAATTGTTGTTTGTGTATGAGAAATCGGTTGGAAACTTTCCTCATACCAGCACGTTGTAGGAGTCGCCACCGGCGCCAACTTTGTGTGAATGCTCTGAAAAGCTCATCATTTGCATATCACAGCATCTTCTTCCTGTCGGTTAAATTTCGCGTCTGTAGCACGTCATCTTCGTGGTGTAGCAATTTTAATGGTCGGTAGTGTATACAGAGGAAGAACTATTCTTGTATGAACAAAAATCAAGCGAAATAAATTTGAGATCAAGTTAAACTACATACCTATATGATTTGTTTCCTTATCTCCTAGGATTTATAATCTACACTCCTGGAAATGGAAAAAAGAACACATTGACACCGGTGTGTCAGACTAACCATACTTGCTCCGGACACTGCGAGAGGGCTGTACAAGCAATGATCACACGCACGGCACAGCGGACACACCAGGAACCGCGGTGTTGGCCGTCGAATGGCGCTAGCTGCGCAGCATTTGTGCACCGCCGCCGTCAGTGTCAGCCAGTTTGCCGTGGCATACGGAGCTCCATCGCAGTCTTTAACACTGGTAGCATACCGCGACAGCGTGGACGTGAACCGTATGTGCAGTTGACGGACTTTGAGCGAGGGCGTATAGTGGGCATGCCGGAGGCCGGGTGGACGTACCGCCGAATTGCTCAACACGTGGGGCGTGAGGTCTCCACAGTACATCGATGTTGTCGCCAGTGGTCGGCGGAAGGTGCACGTGCCCGTCGACCTGGGACCGGACCGCAGCGACGCACGGATGAACGCCAAGACCGTAGGATCCTATGCAGTGCCGTAGGGGACCGCACCGCCACTTCCCAGCAAATTAGGGACACTGTTGCTCCTGGGGTATCGGCGAGGACCATTCGCAACCGTCTCCATGAAGCTGGGCTACGGTTCCGCACACCGTTAGGCCGTCTTCCGCTCACGCCCCAACATCGTGCAGCCCGCCTCCAGTGGTGTCGGGACAGGCGTGAATGGAGGGACGAATGGAGACGTGTCGTCTTCAGCGATGAGAGTCGCTTCTGCCTTGGTGCCAATGATGGTCGTATGCGTGTTTGGCGCCGTGCAGGTGAGCGCCACAATCAGGACTGCATACGACCGAGGCACACAGGGTCAACACCCGGCATCATGGTGTGGGGGGCGATCTCCTACACTGGCCGTACACCACTGGTGATCGTCGAGGGGACACTGAATAGTGCACAGTACATCCAAACCGTCATCGAACCCATCGTTCTACCATTCCTAGACCGGCAAGGGAACTTGCTGTTCCAACAGGACAATGCACGTCCGCATGTATTCCGTGCCACCCAACGTGCTCTAGAAGGTGTAAGTCAACTACCCTGGCCAGCAAGATCTCCGGATCTGTCCCCCATTGAGCATGTTTGGCACTGGATGAAGCGTCGTCTCACGCGGTCTGCACGTCCAGCACGAACGCTGGTCCAACTGAGGCGCCAGGTGGAAATGGCATGGCAAGCCGTTCCACAGGACTACATCCAGCATCTCTACGATCGTCTCCATGGGAGAATAGCAGCCTGCATTGCTGCGAAAGGTGGATATACACTGTACTAGTGCCGACATTGTGCATGCTCTGTTGCCTGTGTCTATGTGCCTGTGGTTCTGTCAGTGTGATCATGTGATGTATCTGATCCCAGGAATGTGTCAATAAAGTTTCCCCTTCCTGGGACAATGAATTCACGGTGTTCTTATTTCAATTTCCAGGAGTGTAGTTTAAGATGTGCAGTTACACTCATGAGCCGAAACATGACCACTGCGCAAAGCTATGTTGTATGCCACCCCGTGGCGTTGCGGGCACGTGACACAGTAACAAAAATGTGTAAGCGGAGCAGACAAAGACGGGCGTCACCCTAGCGAAGATATGGGCCGCAAATGGGGAAATCCATTGAGATAGGTTACTTTGATAAAGGGCAGCTTATTATTTCGCAGATCCTGTGAACAAGTATCTCGAAAACGGTGAAGCTGGTCGAATATTCACGTGCTACTGTCGTGAGCATCTACGGAAAGAGGTAGAAGGACGGTGAAACAACCACTAGGCGCTAAATGTATTGGACGTCCACGACGCTTCACAAAACGTTGGGCCCGGAGGCTTGTCTGTTCTATAAAATAGATGGTGACCTGTCGCATCCCTGCCGAAAGAGCACAATGCTGATGCACGCGCAAGTGTTACGGAGCAAACGGAACTTTGCTGAGAACGGAGCTCCGCAGCAGACCACCCATACGTGTTCACATGATGACCCAACGACATCGTCAATTATGACTGCAGTGGGAAGAGGCCCATCGGGACTATCGGGATTCGACTGTATATCACCGAAAATTTGTCGGCTCATCAGGTGAATCATATTTTTGCTACACTGGTCGACGGTCGCCTTCACACGGACCTGGGGTGATGGGAGCAGTTTTATTCTATGTGAGACATTCTCCTCCACTTGCCTGACACCTGTGGTAGTAATCAAAGACACGCTGACAGCTGCGAATCATCTGCATTCCTTCATGCTTGATATCTGCCCCAGTGTAATTGTCCGTGCCTCGGAGCCAGAACCGTGCTACAGTGGTTTGAGGAGTATAATGGTGAATTAACGTTGATGTCTCCGCGACCAAATTCGCCTGATGTAAATCCTATGGAACTCATTTGGGTCGCTATCGGGCACCACCACCGCGTACACTAACCAGCGACCTGATATTTATAGCCGGCTGAAGTGGTCGAGCGGTTCTAGGCGCTACAGTCTGGAACCGCGCGACCGCTACGGACTAATGACCTCAGAAGTTAAGTCCCATATTGCTCGGAGTCATTTTGTTCTTTATACGAATTACATGACCTATGCATAGTCATCTTACGCCACATACTAGCAGTAGGCTGTTTAGGCTTTTATGTAGGTAACGCTACGTAGCGCTCTGTATGAAAATCACTGTCTGTGCTGTGTGCAGTCAGTAGCTGGTTAGCATTGTTGGAATATTCACTCTTGTAGTGTTGGGTAGTTGGCTGTTAACAGCGCGTAGCGTTGCACAGTTGAAGGTGAGCCACCAGCAGTGGTGGATGTGGGGAGAGAGATGGCGGAATTTTGAGAGCGCATGATCTGGACGTGTGTCCATCAGAAAGAGTAAATTTGTAATACTGGATATCATGAGGACTTTTGAACATTATTAAGGTAAATACATTGTTTCTTCTGTATCAAAATCTTTCGTTTGCTAACTATGCCTATCAGTAGTAGTGACTTCAGTAGTTAGAATCTTTTATTTAGCTGGCAGTAGTGGCGCACGCTGTATTGCAATGGTTTGAGTAACGAAGATTTTTGTGAGGAAAATGATTCATGAAAGGTATAGGTTATTGTTACTCAGGGCCATTCTTTTGTAGGGATTATTAAAAGTCAGATTGCGTTGCGCTAAACATATTGTGTGTCATTTTAGTGTTGATCAGAATAAGTAAAGAGAGAAATGTCTGAGTACGTTCAGTTTTGCTCAGCTGTTTGAAAATCAAATAACGTAGAGGTTTACCAGCACAGTCATTCTTAATTTTTCTAAGGAGATGTATCAATACCTTCACAAACCTACCAGCAAACTGTCGGATCCATGATTTGTAGAATCAGTAATGTATTCGTACTAAAGTCTTACAAAGAATCTGTTAAGTAGGTGGTCATAATATTTTGGCTCATCAGTGTATATTCTTCCACCCTCGTAGACTCAGTCGTCGATCACTAAATTCTTCGGTTGTCTTATCTCACAGGACTGGTCTTTCCTACACCAGTGAAATCACAACATCTCTATCAATACCGAATTCAGAACTCATCTTGAAAACCAACAGCTGGAAGGCTTAGACGCAACTAATGATTCCCGCGGCAGGCGAGTTGTTGGCTTGTGGACACGCGGAGGTGTAGCGGCATGTGCAACTGAGAACCTGATGCATCGTCCCGCTGCAGTGGGAAACGGTAGCTGCATCCGACTGCCGGGCCGTTCGTTCTGGCGTGACGTCCCGTGGACAACCTGTCATAAGGTTCTATGAATCGCTACAAACCCGACGAATCTGACAGACAGGCAGACGGCGAAAATTCTTGTCGTGGACAATCGATCTCTGCACACGCCCATCAAAATGTTCAAATGTGTGTGAAATCTTATGGGACTCAACTGATAAGGTCATCAGTCCCTAAGCTTACACACTACTAAGACCTAAATGTTCCTAAGGACAAACACACACACCCATGCCCGAGGGAGGACTCGAACCTCCGCGGGGACCAGCCGCATAGTCCATGACAGCAGCGCCTCAGACCGCTCGGCTAATACCACGCGGCGCACGCTCATCAGTCCTGACAAATTATAGTCGCCTACAGTTTTCCGCATCACTACACGCTACAGCACGCTCATTAACGTCCAGTCGGGACCCTCGGAGTAACCAGACACTGCAGGTGTTTCTCAGAGGGAAGACCGCAGAGAAAAAGGCGGGCCAACTGGAGCTGGGGCACACGTCAGCAGCCACCACCCATCATCAAAGACGGCGGTGCGTCCGTGCAGGAGGCCGAGTTAACCCTGTCCCCCCTCGGGACGTCCGCCGTGGGCTGTCAGCTGCGGCGGCTGCCAGGAGGTGAGGGGGCGGCGTCGGGGGCGGTGGCGGTGGCGGCGGCGGCGTCCCCGCTGCGACAGACTTTATCGCGGCGCCCCACGGGACGCGCAAATTGATATCGCCTTTCGCCTTTCTTGCGCGGCCCGGCTGGCACCTCGGCGCGCGACTTTCTCTCCCGTCCACGGCAGCCCACCAGCTGCCACTGCCTCCTCCTCCAACTCCTCCTCATCCAAACGCCATCCCTTTCTCTCATTTTTCCCTCCGTTTTCGCCGCTCTTCCATCGTTTGAGGAGTTCTCTCTGCCCCCCTCTGCAGCTTCTCGTCCCGCTGCTGTCATACGATGCGGTAATGGGAATCCATTATAGCACGGGCTGATAACTCGGCGCCGGCGACACTGATGAAATTCACGGCGGTGCGAGCACAGTGACAGCGCGCTCTGTTGTCCAAGACTGCGTTTATACTTCTGCAGCCTATCTCCAGCTCCTCTATCCCAAATATCTCTTCATGGGATCGATACATGGCTCTTATTCAGAACTTGGCGATTACACACACAAAAAAAGCCAGTAAGTCCAAGCCGTTTCGAGACTGAAGATGTGAAGAACAAAGAAACGTTAAGACAATGCAAAATTTTGAAAAACACAGCCCTCAGTCGCGAACACAATTGAGGGCTGTGTTTTTCAAAATTTTGAATTGCACAACAGTCGCTGATTGACAGCCATGTTAAAAACCTTAAAAACGTTAAGAGAAAGGTTTTAATGTTTCAGATATTCTACACAGTTTTCCCCAGTCCCCCAATCCCCCGCCCCCTCCCTTGAGTAGGAGCACAGAACGTTAATATCACCACGTGAAACTACCAGAAAATTCCTTATTTTGGAAATTGTTCAATTCGTACCCCACATATTAAGGTCACTCCAAAAGAAATGCACACTATTTTTTTTTTAAATCCATCTTTTATTCTACATGTTTGAAAGTTTTACATTGTGTAGATACATCCCTTAGGAACAATATTTTCATTTCTCCACATAATTTCCATCCCTCTCAACTGCCTTACGCCATCTTGGAACCAGCGCCTGTATACCCGCACAGTAAAATTCTGGACCAACCTGTTGGGGCCACTGTTTGGCAGCGTGCACAAAGGAGTCATTATCTTCAAACCTTGATCCAAGAAGAGAGTCTTTCAGTTTCCCAAAGAGATCATAGTCACATAGATCCAGGTCAGGACTGTAAGGACGGTGTTTCAGTGTTGTCCATCCGAGTTTTGTGATCGCTTCCATGGTTTTTTGACTGACATGTGGCCGTGCACTGTCGTGCAACAGCAAAACATCTTCCTTTTGCCGATGTGGTTGAACACGACTCAGTCGAGCTTGAAGTTTCCTTGTACGGTGTTCGCTGTTCAGTTGATTGTCTCATAATAAACCTGATTGTTACCGTGACCAATTGTTTCTGTTATACAGTTGATGATTCCTCCTCTCACAAATATACACTCCTGGAAATTGAAATAAGAACACCGTGAATTCATTGTCCCAGGAAGGGGAAACTTTATTGACACATTCCTGGGGTCAGATACATCACATGATCACACTGACAGAACCACAGGCACATAGACACAGGCAACAGAGCATGCACAATGTCGGCACTAGTACAGTGTATATCCACCTTTCGCAGCAATGCAGGCTGCTATTCTCCCATGGAGACGATCGTAGAGATGCTGGATGTAGTCCTGTGGAACGGCTTGCCATGCCATTTCCACCTGGCGCCTCAGTTGGACCAGCGTTCGTGCTGGACGTGCAGACCGCGTGAGACGACGCTTCATCCAGTCCCAAACATGCTCAATGGGGGACAGATCCGGAGATCTTGCTGGCCAGGATAGTTGACTTACACCTTCTAGAGCACGTTGGGTGGCACGGGATACATGCGGACGTGCATTGTCCTGTTGGAACAGCAAGTTCCCTTGCCGGTCTAGGAATGGTAGAACGATGGGTTCGATGACGGTTTGGATGTATCGTGCGCTATACAGTGTCCCCTCGACGATCACCAGTGGTGTACGGCCAGTGTAGGAGATCGCTCCCCACACCATGATGTCGGTGTTGGCCCTGTGTGCCTCGGTCGTATGCAGTCCTGATTGTGGCGCTCACCTGCACGGCGCCAAACACGCATACGACCATCATTGGCACCAAGGCAGAAGCGACTCTCATCGCTGAAGACGACACGTCTCCATTCGTCCCTCCATTCACGCCTGTCACGACACCACTGGAGGCGGGCTGCACGATGTTGGGGCGTGAGCGGAAGACGGCCTAACGGTGTGCGGGACCGTAGCCCAGCTTCATGGAGACGGTTGCGAATGGTCCTCGCCGATACCCCAGGAGCAACAGTGTCCCTAATTTGCTGGGAAGTGGCGGTGCGGTCCCCTACGGCACTGCGTAGGATCCTACGGTCTTGGCGTGCATCCGTGCGTCGCTGCGGTCCGGTCCCAGGTCGACGGGCACGTGCACCTTCCGCCGACCACTGGCGACAACATCGATGTACTGTGGAGACCTCACGCCCCACGTGTTGAGCAATTCGGCGGTACGTCCACCCGGCCTCCCGCATGCCCACTATACGCCCTCGCTCAAAGTCCGTCAACTGCACATACGGTTCACGTCCACGCTGTCGCGGCATGCTACCAGTGTTAAAGACTGCGATGGAGCTCCGTATGCCACGGCAAACTGGCTGACACTGACGGCGGCGGTGCACAAATGCTGCGCAGCTAGCGCCATTCGACGGCCAACACCGCGGTTCCTGGTGTGTCCGCTGTGCCGTGCGTGTGATCATTGCTTGTACAGCCCTCTCGCAGTGTCCGGAGCAAGTATGGTGGGTCTGACACACCGGTGTCAATGTGTTCTTTTTTCCATTTCCAGGAGTGTATCTTTGTGCGTGATATACCCATATTGTCATGTTCAATTGGACCACCTCTACTATCATTCAGTAAGACGTTCCCATTGCACGACTTTATTATTTCCTTTAATTAACTTGTATTATCATAAGGAGTGCTATCCTTCTCTGTACGCAACCAAAGTTCGCACTTACACATCATAGTATGCAAACCAGCACAAAGGGCACTCCGCAGCGTACCCAGTCAAATACCGGCCACGTACAACGTTGGTTGACTTCGATATCCAACGAGACATGGCGGTTAGCAGATTCAGGTCCTTAATATGCTTCAATTGGTGATCGCATCAACTGCTAATCTTTTTTCATTTCATAATTGAGTATGGCAAAGCATTACGTGTCGTTTTTACGATTATTTGCTTCTCCCACTTCACATCTTTGATGATGTATTGTTGATATGCATCAGTATTTATGGTGGTTCCACTTGGCATGATGTTCACAAGCAAGAGTCCTTCGGAATCGAAAAACAGCGTAGCCATAACTTTTCCAGCAGAGGGTATGGTTTTGAATTTTTTTTTTTATCGGGTGAATTTGCATGATGCCACTCCATTGACTGCCTCTTCATCTCTGGTTAAAAATGATGGAGCCATGTTTCATCACCTGTCACAATTCTTCCAGGAAATTTATCTCCACCATTCTCGTACTATTCCAAAAGTTCGCTGCATACCGTTTTCCTTGTTTCTTGTGAACCACTGTCAACATCCTGGGAACCCACCTGGCACAAAACTTTTTTAACGCCAACACTTTCAGTATTTTGCAAACACTTCCTTCCCCTATCCCAACGTAGGGTGACAATTCGTTCACTGTGATGCGTCTGTCAGCAGTCACCAATTCGTTAACTCTCTGCACATTGTCTGGAGTGTGTGCAGTACGAGGCCTGCTGCTTCTAGCAATACCACCACTTGCAAAGTAGGTTAGAAATCAGATTAATAATGTTGCTCACACAGCATATGTTCTTTATCGGGGACAAAAAAGTTATTGACTGTGGATGGTATCGTCAGAATGGAAATAATGAAGTCACTGTAAAAAAGTCATTAATATTGGCACTTATCTTGAATTGATTCCCGCGTAGATTTCGTCGAAGTTGTTGTGGCTCATCTTGTTGATTCTAGGGTGATTCCACTTTGACTGCTAGAAGGTCCAGATCTGTATTTTAGCAATATTTGAAGACCTAACAAATGCGTTTTCCAGGAAATTCTTAATGATCAAACAATCCCAGATCAGAACAACGGTATGGTAGAATTAATTTCTGACTTGGTGTTCACGATACACATTTTTAATAAACTTCTTGTAAATTCACATATACTTTTTCTTAATTGTCACATAATCAAGAAAACAGTTTTTTATGAATCTTCATATATTTAATTTCCACTTTAATCAAACACAAGACTTGACTGTTCTTTTACAAAGCGAAATAACAAATTAACTTCCGCGAAGTGAAAGAAAGACTGCTCTGTGCGCCTTCGCGCCAAAACGGTCGCAAAAAAGTCAAAGATTATGACAGTTTAACAGAAATGGATACACACAAGAACCGTATCACTTTAATATATCGATACATCGGAGTACTTATACATTAATAACACCAAATGTGAATATTGTCACAAAAATGTGTCTGTTACTTCGCAGAAAAGTAGCACGATATTACTGGTATCGAGAACTGGGGTTGGAGTACCGTAATGGTCACGTAAATAAAGAACCATTACACGCTGCGAGGACAATCCTCAATATTGCCATGCCCGCTTTCATCAAGTAACCTGCTTGCCCACAGACTAACTGTACTGCGATCGACAACAGCAACTCCATCCACCTTATTCAACCTCTTGTGGATGTTTCCCACTGTGTCGTTTTCACAGCACAGGAATTCTGTGACAGCACCTTGCTTCTGACGAACGTCAAGTGTAGCAGCCATCTTGAAGACATGCTGTGACGGCGGCACTCATGGGAACAGGTTAAACTAAGTTTGAAAACAAACGGGAACGATGTATCTACACACTGTAAAACTTTCACACATGCGGAATGAAAACTATATTTTTACAAAAATTATGTGCATTTCTCTTGGAGTGACCCTCGTAGCTTCAGTGTCGATTATGTAGTCATATGAATTTCTGCGCTTTGTCCTTTGATAGTAGGTTCGTACTGATGATATCAAGTCTTGTTATCCGTAAAGATTTTTTCCGGAAAAACAATTTTCCACTTTCTAGAATTTATAGGTGATACAAGAGAATACCTATAGTGAAAATTTGTGCCGGACTGGGACTCGAAACCGGGTTTCCCGCTTTACGCGAATGGTGGCCTTAAACGTTTTGCTACCCGTGCACGAATCATGGCCAGATCCAAACCTCCATACGTCGTCGTTACTGCGTCTCCACCAGGACTCGTTCACACGTTTTGTGATTCCTGTACAGGGGAGAAGCTTTTGGCTGAAAGTCGCTGCTCGGTATCGTACAATAAATATGATATTGCAATGCCTGTGTTGCTAAGAAGAGAAATGCAATGTTCCCTCGGAAATATATGCAACTCAGTAGGGACACTGAATCGTTCTTAACAATACAGGCGCTGCAGTTTCATTTTGCAGTTCAGTCGACTTGCGACAGGCGTCCACGCTTTGTTGCTTGTGTTACGGAGTCATGGTCTGCGGGACCAATATTGTAAACACTTTTCTGTCCTTCAAAGCATTCTGGGGAACATGTTGAACATTTCAGTTATATACACTACTGGGCATTACAATTGCTACACCACGAAGATGACGTGCTACAGATCCGATATTTAACCGACAGGAAGAAGATGCTGTGATAAGCAAATGATTAGCTTTTCAGAGCATTCACACAAGGTTGGCGCCGGTGGCGACATCGACAAGGTGCTGACATGAGGAAAGTTTCCAACCGATTTCTCATACACAAACAGCAGCTGAACGGCGTTGCCTGGTGAAACGTTGTTGTGATGCCTGGTGTAAGGAGGAGAAATGCGTACCATCACGTTTCCGACTTTGATAAAGGTCGCATTGTAGTCTATCGCGATTGCGGTTTATCGTATCGCGACGTTGCTACTCGCGTTGGCCGAGGTCCAATGACTGTTAGCAGAATATGGGATCGGTGGGTTCAAGAGGGTAATACGGAACGCCGTGCTGGACCCCAACGGCTTCTTATCACTAGCAGTCGAGATGACAGTCATCTTATCCGCATGGCTGTAACGGATAGAGCAGCCACGTCTCGATCCCTGAGTCAGCAGATGGGGACTTTTGCAAGACAACAACCATCTGCACGAACAGTTCGACGACGTTTGCAGCAGCATGGACTATCAGGTCGGAGGCCATTGCTGCGGTTACCCTTGACACTGCATCACAGCCAGGAGTGCCTGCGATGGTATTCTCAACGACGAACCTGTGTGCACGAATGGCAAAACGTTATTTTTTTCGGATGAATCCAGGTTTAGCTTACAGCATCATGATGGTCGCATCCGTGTTTGGCGACATCGCGGTGAAGGCACATTGGAAGCGGGTATTCGTCATCGCTATACTGGCGTATCACCCGGCGAGATGGTATGGGGTGCCATTGGTTACACGTCTCGGTCACCTCTTGTTCTCATTGACGATACTTTGAACAGTGGACGTTACATTTCAGATGTGTTACGACCCGTGGCTCTACCCTTTACTCGATCCCTGCAAAAACATACATTTGTGCAGGATAATGCACGACCGCATGTTACAGGTTCTGTACGGGCCTCTCTGGATACAGAAAATGTTCGACTGCTGCCCTGACCAGCACATTCTCTAGATCTCTCACCAACTGAAAACGTCTGATGAATGGTGGCCGAGCAAATGGTTGGTCACAATACGCCACTCACTACTCTTGATGAACTGTGGTATCGTGTTGAAGCTGCATGAGGAGCTGTACCTGTACACGCCATCCAAGCTCTGTTGACTTAATGCCCAGATGTATCAAGGCCGTTATTAAGGCCAGAGGTGGTTGTTCTGGGTACTGATTTCTCAGGATCTATGCACCCAAATTGCGTGAAAATGTATTCACATGTCAGTTCTAGTTTAATTTATTTGTCCAACTATTACCCTTTTATCATCTGCATTTCTTCTTGGTGTAGCAATTTTAATGGCCAGTAGTGTATGTTGCTCCATTGCGATTGGTGACACAAGGACATTGAGATACTATGACAGGACGTCCATTTCTGAAGACTGCTTGCTGACCACTGGCTGGTCGTATCGCGGTTGTTAGTTCAAGCTGCGATCTTAGTTACTGCATTGACGTCGCTGAAACGTCATAAATTAAATCATTTTTTTGCGTCGATGGTATACACGTTTCGGATAATTTACCAAAGGTCTCCACGCTGTTGTAATAAACAATAAGTCACGATGTGGATAAACAGACTTCCCCAGTCAGTATCATCTTTATTACCTCTGGTGCAGCTATTGAAACGGCGATCTTCCAGGACAACCGCAACTTTTCGAGGAAACGGTGCATCACTCTTAAAGAGGTAAGTTAGCAACGAAGCCCCAACGTTATTTCTTTCTAGACAATCTTTCTTCCACGTTAACAAATGAAGTGACTGTAGTCTGCAGGCTCTGTAACATAACGTGTTGCACTGTTTCTCACTCTTCGCATAGAGCACTCTCGCTCGTCTTACACCCATCACGTATTTCTAAATAGTAGCACATATTTATTTTGTAACCCTTAAAGAATATTTTCTATGAACGAGTCAAACCTGCTGGCTGTTATTTCCTCCGAATTCAGTGCAAATCTTTGGACAAAATACAGTTCAGCACTGTGTTACGATTGTGAATGATTTGTGCTGTTAATTTAAATTCCCAGAGCTGGCCGAAGTGGCCGCGCGGTTCTGGCGCTGCAGTCTGGAACCGCGAGACCGCTAGGGTCGCAGGTTCGAATCCTGCCTCGGGCATGGATGTGTGTGATGTCCTTAGGTTAGTTAGGTTTAACTAGTTCTAAGTTCTAGGGGACTAATGACCTCAGCAGTTGAGTCCCATAGTGCTCAGTGCCTTAAATTCCCAGGTAGGCGGAATTGAGTCCCTTCTTTGCGTTCCAGTGCTTACGGAGAAACTGGTGGGCAGGCTAGGTGCACCGCCTCTGAAAGATATAACTGTGTTACCAGAAGAGAGACGTAAGTAGTCACATGAAGTACGATTACATTCACCGCACTTTTCATGTTATAGGCCATAATAAAAGAGACGAAATACAGGTGTAGGTCTTACTGTAAAAACCGAAACTGTCCTTACATTACTGAGACTTATATAAAAATGAACGAAACACAGTCCATCGAAGTGATAAATTGTTTGGAAATACGTGTTCAAAGCTGATGACAAAGAGAATAACAGTGATATGTAAAAACTGATAACAGTAAATCGTGTAAGACTGTGGTAGGCAAAATTAGAATCACACACAGAAAACCCAGAAAATTACAGATTCGGCAGGTAGAAAGCCAGATTATAAAATTTTGTTTAAGACTTATTCATCTTTGAAAACTAAGACGAAATAGAGTCACAAAAAAGTGAGCCCAATGTTCTTCAGCAAGCAGCAAAATATATTGCAATTATGCAAGACAAAAGAACAGAAATTTTATTTTGCAACCCGATAGCTACTAATGAGAGAAGTGTATTTTGTTAAATAAAAATATGAAAAGGAAAGAAAGAAACTATGGGTAAACTTGTTCACCTTATGGGGCGGCGGGTGGAAATATTTGTTGATATTAAATGTTTTTGTATTTTTCGGCCGATGCACCATATGTGGGGCGGCGGGTGGAAATTAGTTGTTATAAAATACTTTGTATTTATTTAATGCTGTTGTTTGCCGTTCTCAACATTGGCTTTCTAACTACAATATTGGCAACCAGAAAATGATTAGCAAAACATGAAGCCTGTAATTAGAATTCCTAGTGCCCACTTCATCTGAGAAATACATTTATTGCTACAGCTTATAGCTCTGAGGAATTAGGAGATTTTCTGGGATTCATAATCAAAAACGATTTTCTCTAAAATGATCACTATATTCTGAAAGCCACAGACCAAAAAGAATCCACGCAATCCAGCTACCAGAGCAGTTCAGGGTCCAATGCGCTAATGCAACTATAACTGTTCAAATTAAATGTTGTAAGTGAATGCTCGCCATAATTTGATGATAATGTTCATCAAACGCCACGCTAAATAATGGTAGAATCTCTGTCCCGCGGCGGCACGTGAAAACACGACATATGCAAACTGAAGATAGTTCATTAAAGTCATCCCAGAATTAACACTTCACTCAAAGCGACGCAACTCCCGGCACAGGTGGTGCGCTAATCAGTGTCTGGAGAGAACTGGGGCCTTTTTTCCTCTCGCGCAGCGTTCTTATATATAAAGCCGCCGTGCGGACGGCTAAGGGAACACCTGATCAAATCCGCTCTCCCGACTAGCCGCTGGGCTAGTAATGCACCACTTTAAGTTATTGAATAAATCATTGCTTCCTTTTCTGATGGCCGATGAAGCTCTCAATTTAAATGTGCATTCAGCATGCAGGTAAGTAATCATAATAAAAGTCTGACGTGGCTAAGTCAAATATTTAGGGCGATAGAATTAATTTAATTACACTACACGCAGTGGACGAGCTCTGAACGTGCCCTTTGGAGATACGCTATCGCTATAGTTTTATAGTTATTCAGTTGAAACTTCTCACATCTTTATGATTGGAGCGGATCTCCCTTCTACTTAAATTTAAACATCCTAGCCTTATTTATTCGCCTACTTAATCTATCTTGCTTCCTTAATCTTTAAGACAAAAACCAGAAAATCATGAATTTCAACTAAAATCTTAATTTGAGAGATCCAGAATACTGTTTCTACTAAATTATTAGGTAAAAGGAATCTAAATATAAATTTTTATGTTTCTAGCTCTTTTCTGTTGCGCCAATGATTATTACAGAAAAACGTCCAAATTTCGAAAGTGGTTAAAGTTATTGAACTGATATTCAACACATATTAATTTAGTATTACTCCTGACATGCTAGAAACGTTTCAGGTTACTAACTTGATTTTTAAAGTATTGTGCAACATTTATGACGTCATAGCTAGTTACAGCGGACTAGGCTGGCACACAATGGAAAGACTGAAGCAGAGCGTGAGTATGCTGCTTCCCTGCATCACCTGGACGCTGAAAGACATAATGGAAATTTGTTAGATCAATAACTGAAAATAATGTGAGAGCAAAACAGAAAAGAAAACTTCTGGTAGGCATTCATCCAATTTGTGTCAGCATTCCGGGAATTATTAAAACATTCATGTATACAAGAGGTGAATGAAAAACACAAATAATAAGGAAATAATACAATTGAGCCGTGTATCGACTCGTGCTACACCTTGTGTTTAGATTGCATTGGTATTCCTTTTCTTCCCCTGCATGTTTGTTTGATATGTTTTCTCTCATTAAGTTGCTGCTTGGTTGTCTTTTCCCTCTGCTATCGATATCTGCGTTTTTGCTTCTGGGAAACTGCTATGGTGGAAGTGAGACCTTTGACCGGTTGTAACCTCGTGTGATGGCGCGGAAGTAGGGGCGTTGCGCGCAGAGAATATGGTGTACATGGGAGGGCAGTGTGGCTCTCCAGCGTGAAGCAGGCGTGGTCGGTTGTACCGAGTCGCCACGTGATGTATGTCGGTTGTGTGTAACGAGCGGGTCGAGTTGACGGAAGAGCTCCCCGCGTGTTGTTTGTATACAGAATCGCTCCCCGAGTAGTTGCTGTTCATTTCGCCTTGGTGGGACGTTAACAAGCTTCTTTAAATCCTCCACTTCAGCACTGGAGTTTAAAAGGAGACACGTAACATGAAGGAGTGGTCACTACCCGCCAACGTTGCGGAGAAGACGTGAACTCCGGTGACAGAGCGTGTTGTCGCGTGACCGTGGCGTGTTGGCTACGCTGGGGACGCGTGCTTGGCGGATGTGTGGATCCTTGGCATCGGAGGTCGTGTACTGCCTGTTCGAGCATAACTGCAAGTTAAGTTCGTGGAAGGTTTAATCATTAAGTAATAATTTTGTGTAACCAGCGTCTCTTATGCATTGTGGCCTCCGGCGACCGGGTTTCCTGTCCCTGGCACCAGTGTAATTGAAGACAGTGATCTTTCCTCCTCCTCTCGTTACTGTCCAATCGGAGGTATAGTTTTGGCAGTTTAATTGTTTCGCTATTCTGTCGTGGGTTATGAGTAAATTCATGCTTCTTGTTGGTAGATCATGTGGTCGCTCATTCAGGACTGTGTGGTGTAATGTTTCCTTGCACGAGGTTAGCTCTAATTCTGTCAGCAAGTTAAGCCATCTTATAACAAGTTTTCGCTGGCTAAAAGTCGGTGCAGTGACCAGCCTGAGAGTGGCAATTGTGTTAACGGGCGTATTTAAATTGGTCAGTATTCTGTCTAGCCTGAGCATCCCTTAGTGGGTGATTTGTGGCCGCCTTACACGGGTCGGTCATATCTGTTATCTTCTAATGATATTCCAGGACACTTTTGTTTAAAATTTTTTAAAATTCCTCCATGTTTGTAAATTACTTTTATTGCCATTAATCAAGTGCTTGCTGAGACCTGTTTAATTATTTTAATGGCGGTGTTGATAGCTTCACTACCTCACCGTACCTTATTAACAAAGTTCTGTATTTACTTTAGTAGCCTGTTTACTAATGTTATTTATAATTTTTTAAATTGTTGTATTGCTATAAATTATTTTGATTGGCGTTAGCGGCGTGTTTTAAAAAGTAGTTTATTGCCGTACTGCTAGCTTCAGTGATTTTAAAAAAAATTTTTTTAAATTGTTGTATTGCTATAAATTACTTGATTGCCGTTAGCGGCGTGTTTAAAAGGCTGTTTATTGCCGTACTGCTAGTTTCTGTAAGATACGAATAAAACATTTGTGAAAATCTCAACTCGACAGTAAACTACTAGAATTTGGCCCCGTTTCCCATCTTGTGGTGTGGCTTGTAGTAACCGTAACCAATGTGTGTGTCAACAATGTAATTTAACTTGCGTACGTCCATTCGAAGGAAGATGAAAGGAAAGGTATGCGGTGTAGCGGACGGCGCAATTGAAATGATTTAAGTATAAGAAAAAGTAATAAAAAAGGAACTGAAAAAAGTGTTTACTAGTTGCCTGTAGAAACAGACCTCTCCCCAAACTAGAATAATGATGTAGTAGTGGTTCCATTTCAAGAAAAGGAGACATAATGTCGGTCGCACACGCATTTATATCGTGATGTAATAAATTTCACGCTTAGATTTGAATTTAAAGAATTATTAATTTGTATGTGATTACTTTATGCTTAAAGACTTGAATTATTTATTTAGTTTGAACGCTATGCTTGTTACCAAACAAAATTAAACATATTCCATAGTGCTTATAATTCTGTAAGAGAACAATCCAGAACATCATGAGATAAAATATGTTATCCCGTAAAAAACCATTAAAGTTGAAAAATATATGTACTGAACTATTGAAATGAACATATCAACTATGATTTTATCCATAATGGATACGAGGTCCTAGACGTAAAAGTCAGTGTTAAAATGTCGGTTCAACTAGCTATGTACAGTATAAGGAATACTAGCATTTACGCGTTTAGAAAATAAGGCCTCATCAAAATTACTGTAGAAAAACTTCTGAAGGAGATGAATGTAAAAAGTAAACAAGAAAAATAAAAGCAAAATTACCTTGTTCCCTTGCAGCCCTGTCTTCTTAAGATGTACAAGGGTTGCAGGGAAAGAAATGCTCCGCACTTTTTTTTCAGCCGAAAACAAAGCTACGAGTGCGAAACGTTACGTATGTATTATTGGAAGCTTCCTGAGTGAGCTCGCCAAGTTTCGGTCACTTCCGACAGATAACGTAGCTGCGGACAGTTTCGAAATGGCGTCTGTAGGTGACGTATGTTACAAGCAACATACCGTCATTGACTTTCTCACAGCAGTGAAAGAAACTGTGGGGAATTATCAAAAACGTTTTTGCAAAGTTAATGGAGCATCTGCTGTCGACGGAAGTACAGTTAGTCGCTGGGCACGGAGGTTGAGGTCGTCAGAAAGGCGGTTCGGCGGAGCTCCACGATTTGCAGCGGTCGGGGAGACCATCCACGGCTGTCACTTCTGACATGTTGGAGTGAGCTGATGTCATTCGCGAGGGCAGGCGCTATTACGAATCGGCGGTTGGCGCTGCATCTGCCAGCCAGCAAAGTAAGTTAACAAAGTGTAGAACTGGCTTCGCCGCCAGGACAAAGATTGGTACCGACAGAACATACACGCCCTTGTTTCGCGCTGAAGGAAGGCCATAGAACGGGAAGGATATTACGAGGAAAAATATGGTGGGTAGATATAATACCATTCTTTTGTTGTGTGATTCTCATTATGTTGAAGAATTGTTGAAGGAAATGTGCGGTGCATTACGAGGGGGGTTTGGGAAGTCCGGGCAAAAATAAAAACTACTTACGTGTTTGGGGTAAACCTTTCTTTTAGATTCATATACACCGTCCAACGCTGTTCGAATTTGTTGATCCCTTCCGAATAATAGGAATTGTCCAAGTCTGCAAAATAGCTAGTAGTTGCTGCAGTCACCTCCTCGTTTGAATAAAATCTTTGTTCCGCCAGCCATTTCTTCAAATTGGGGAACAAATAGTAGTCCGAGGGAGCCAAGTCTGTAGAATAGGAGGGATGTGAAAGGAGTTGGAATCCTATTTCCAATAATTTTACAACCACAACTGCTGAGGTATGTGCTGGTGCATTGTCGTGATGGAAATGGACATTTTTGTGGTCCAATCGCCAGCGTTTTTCTTGCAGCTCGGTTTTCAGACGGTCCAATAACAATGAATAATATGCACCTGTAATACTTTTATCCTTTTCCAGATTGTCAATGAGGATTATCCCTCGCGAATCCCAAAAGACAGTCGCCAAAACCTTTCCTGCCGAAGAAATGGTCTTCGCCGTTTTTGGTGCAGATTCTCCCTTGGTTACCAATTGTTTCTTTGGTCTCAGGAGTATAGTAATGTATCCATGTTTCATCCACAGCGACGAAATGACGCTGAAATTCCTGCGGATTCTTCCTCAACAGCTGCAAACCATCCTTGCAACACTTCACAACATTCCGATTTTGGTCAAGCATGAGCAATCGCGGAACCCATCTTACGGATAGTTTTCTCATGTCCAAATGTTTATGCAAAATATTATGTACCCACTCATTTGAGATGCCCACAACACTATCACTCTCACGCACCTTAACTCTTCTGTCATCCATCACCGTATTATGGATTTTATCGATGATTTCTGGAGTCGTAACCTCCACAGGGCGTCCAGAACGTTCAGCATCACTTGTACCCATATGGCCACTCTGAAAATTTTGAAACCACTGATAAACTGTTCTAATCGATGGTGCAGTCACCATAAAGTTTATCAAGCTTCGTTTTAGTCTCCTGAGACGTTTTGCCTTTCATAAAGTAATGTTTAAGCACCATTATTTTTCGTCCATTTTTTGACAATCAATCGACTTCCTAGATTCACACGAATGCCAAACACTAAGAAATAGACCAATATGGCTGAAAGTTGGTGTGCGTTCTTTCCAAAGATGCTACCAACCAAACATGTCCTCGATACGCGTGGATGGTGCCATCTCTCGGACTTTGCACGGACTTTTCAAACGCCCCCCGTACTTCCTGGGCAACCCTTGTACATCCATATCACTGTCAATTGATAAAATGCAGTTAAATGAAATGGCAGGGCAAAAGGGTTTTAATGTTCCATCAAGTTAGAGCTTATTAGAGATTGAGTATGGTCTCGGGCTGGGGTGTATAGGAGAGGAAATACCTGCATTCTAAGGAACCATCGCAGCATCCACGTGAGGTGATATAGGGAGAACACGCTATAGGTAAATGTGGAGGTCCAGACGCGCGTTTCAACAGCCATTCTCTAGAAAAAAAGTCCAGTGCCTTACCACTTCGCCACCTCACTTGCTCGCCTGTGGGCGGTGGTCAGCGGCTCAGCAAAATGCAGACACGGCTATCCAAGTGCTTTGCGTCTTTGGCTAGGTGCGGTGCATTTAGTACCATCGACACACTTCCAATACTAGTCCTGAACGTAGTGTGCACACGGTGATCGCGGCACCAATTCCTAAGTGTAGCAACCAAGTGCAGCAGCAGCTACTGAGGCATAATTTTTGAGCATACTCTAAGCTCGACCTTCCTTGATACAGAAATGTCCAAAAATCTGCTCCGATTCAGAGAGCACTCAGTTGGCATATTTTTCGCACGATATCCTCCAATCTGTAGATAGAAACCAATAGGCAGATTTCATACTCTTAGTTTTATGGAAAGTGTTTGACACAGTGTCCCAATGCAGACTGTTAGAGGAAGGTACAAGTATATGGAGCAGATTCTCCGGTATTTGTGTCGTGTCCGTCGTTGTACCGCGGAGCAGGAACAGTCTGGAACACATCATACACAACAGAAAGATTGAAACATAAATGTACGTATTTACAAAGCATACAGTGTTAAGCAAATGTAACTATGTGTCCTTGAGTCTCTCTTCAGTCTCTCCATGTTCCAGTAGTACTGGATTACAACATTCGCTAGCAGTCGTAGTAACAATAGCGTCGTGCTAGATTCTTGATGTCTTCTACATCTACATCTACATCTAAGTGATTACTCTGCTATTCACAATAAAGCGCCTGGTACAGGGTTCAATGAACCACGTTCATGCTGTCTCTCTACCGTTCCACTCTCGAACGGCACGCGGGAAAAACGAGCACTTAAATTTTTCCGTGCGAGCCCTAATTTCTCTTATTTTATCGTGATGATCATTTCTCCCTATGTAGGTTGGTGCCAACAGAATGTTTTCACAATCGGATCAGAAAACTGGTAATTGAAATTTCATGAGAAGATCCCGACGCAGCTAAAAACGCATTTGTTTTAATGATCGCCACTCCAATTCACGTATCATGTCTGTGACAATTTCTCCCCTATTTCGCGATAATACAAAACGATAATACAAAACGAGCTGCCCTTCTTTGCCTCAGGAGAACACACCAGCCGCCATAGGGCGCACGACAGAGGGCGCGCCATCGTAGGTGCAAAGTATGGCAGAAACGTAATCAGAACACAGTTGTGTAGATTTTCGGGGAACGGAATCCACGAATCTGACGACACAAGAGGATGCCATAATACTGGACAAGGATCATTCGGACACCGATTTATGGAGACGCATGCTGGAGAAACGAGGGAAAATTTGTTCACTGGAAATGTCGAACCATTCGACTACAAACATTTCTTATCCATGCAATATTTCCAAGCGTACAAGGAGAATAACAATACATTATATCCAAAAATTTGGATAGACCAGTACAATGAAGTGCTACCGGAATCATGGCCACTGAAATACTAGCTGGAATTTATCTGTAGATTTTTAGAGAGAACAATTTCCGAGCGCATGAGTAGTGTTGCTGAGAGTTACCGCTCCTATGAGGAGCTCAGGGACGCGTTCCTTAACGCATTTTGGTCACAGGGGACGCAGAAAGGAATGAAGCAGAAGATTAAGCTGGGAAGTATCTAGAAGCGTCAGGATTTCGTGGACTGGTGAAGTCCTCTGAGTTGCTAGTTAAGGAGAATCGGTTTTTGGGCCAGCCATACATTTCCAAAGAAACTACAAGCCACTGTAATGTCAAATTACTATTGCTCTACCAACAACTCTTCATCGGAAGGTGCAACAATTACACTGAATCCTTCAAGAGCGCGTTACGTGAATTGAACTATGTCAACGAGATATAAAACTCGAGAGACAGAAACTGAAACAATGACTGCAGTTGGCAAGGCTTGTCTGGAAGGAACGACGACGAAACCGAGGAAATTATCGATCGCAGGAAAACAACAACTCGAACTATAGGGAGTAACCAGCCACCACAGAAGAACAGAGACAGACGTGGCAATCGCAGCGATAATGACAACGAACGGCCAAAAGGTAACTGGAGAGAACAACAAAGTCCAAACCAGTTCCAGCGGGATACTGGCGAACCACAACAGCAGAAAAAGACAACTAAGAGAACAACAGTCAATTGCAGCAAGAAAACCAACAAGACCATAATATCCAGATCAGGGCACCGTGACAAGAAAAATGGAGCAGGAGATCAAGTAGAAACCATAGCTTGGCTGCTGCGGACACACCTCAAAACAAGGCCACAGGAACGAGAAAATCAGCATGCTAGAAAAGAAAGACGCGAGGGAGCTTTCGCTTGAGGAAAAGGAAGTCATGAATCGACCAGACCTACATCCTATTATTCACGTCACCACAGGCAACATCAATTTGACCAGAACCGTGGACAGTGGAAGCCACATTACGGCGATCTCGGAATCGGTGTACAAGAGATGCATTGCAAATTATCCATGGGCAGCACTCACGCTGAAGACAACGAAATTCACTGGCGCACAGAGAGGAAAGCACACCGAGGTGTGGATACAAACCTGGTTGATGTTCAGCTGCTGAGGGCACACCTTGCAATCGAACTCTCTAGTCGCTACTTCGCTGGCAACTGAAATAGTATTCAGCATGTATTTCCTAAGCCAACGTTAGGCCGTATTGGACGTGGGATGAGGAGAGCTCAGATTGCAAAAAGATGTTGCCAGGAAAATTACATTTACTTATACACAATATGGGCGCAAAAAATGTTCAAATGTGTGAATTTCTAAGGGACCAAACTGCTGACGTCATCAGTACCTAGACTTACACATTACTTAAACTAACTTAATCTAACTTATGCTATGAACAACACACACACCCAAGCCCCTTGAACCTCCGGCGGGATGGGGCCACGCAATCAGTGACATGGTGCCTCTACGGGTACAAATTCCTGCAATCAAATGTGAGGTAATGAAAGTTTTCGCACCACACAATAAGATGAACAGTCTCGTAGGGTGGGGAGCAATGCGATTGACAACATGTTGGGGAACCTAGAAACCACTGAAACACTAATAAGACCTATTATTGAGTACTGCTCGAGCGTTTGGGATCCCTATCAGGTCGGATTGAGGGAGGACATAGAAGCAATTCAGAGTCGGGCTTTTAGATTTGTTACTGGTAGCTTTGATCATCACGCAAGTGTTACGGAAATGCTTCAGGAACTCGGAGGAAAGGAGGCATTCTTTTAGTAAATCGCTACTGAGGAAATTTAGAGAACCAGCATTTGAGGCTGACTGCAGTACAATTTTACTGCCGCCAACTTATATTTCGCGAAGAGACCACAAAGATAAGCTAAGAGAGATTAGGTCTCGTACAGAGGCATATAGGCAGTCATTTCTCCCTCGTTCTGTTTGGAAGTGGAACAGGGAGAGAAGATGCTAGTTGTGGTACGAGGTACCCTCCGCCACGCACCGTATGGTGGATTGCGGAGTATGTATGTAGATGTAGATGTAGACAAGGAAAACCTGGAACAAATCTTAGTTGAAAACGCTGGTACATTTCTGCGGAAAACGGGGGCTATCCGTTATTTTCAGTACGAATTCCAAGTGCACGAGCACACAGAGTTCTTTGTACCACATTATTAGACTCCTCTGACCTGCAGTCAGAAAGCTTTCTTAGAGATCAAGAGGATGCCAGATGATGACATCATCAAAACAGCTACCTCCACATACTACAACACACTCACGGTAGTAGAGAAGTCCGTCGGCTCAGTCTGTTGGGTACTGGATTCACGCCAAATAAATACGATCACAGAACCAGAAACAGGTCTAGAAGCTGGAGGAACTCCTACAAAACATCCATGGCATAACAGTATTCTCATACCTCAACTTATGGTCTGGTTTCTGGCAAATTAGACGCCACCCAGAGTGCAGGAAATACATGCTATCCCTCGCCTTTGGTAGATATTACCAATTCAAACGCCTACCATTCAGATTAAACGTGTACTCAGTTGCCCTTATTAGGGTACTTGAGGGTATCTTAAAGTATTCCGTGAAACAAAGAATCAACACTTCCGTAGACAATCTCTTAAACTCGAAACTGACGTGGAAGGAGCACAATGTGATCTTAAGGGAAATACTACAGACCTTCAAGGAATGTAGCGTAGGTGCCAACATCACGAAGTTGTGTACTGGGACCACACGAGTAAAATTCCTCAGCCATATCATCATCGCAGAAGGAATCTCGCCAGATCCGGACAAGATCGAGGCGACAGCAAAATTTGCAACCCAAACAACTAAGAAAAAACTCCGTGGGTTTCTCGGTGTTGCAAATGATGCAAACACCGCGATTATGTCTGCTCACCGGGAAGAAGGCACCATGGGACGATGAGCTGAAAGATGAATTCCAGCACTTTAAAATCGCTCTGGTTAAAGCACGATTTTGTCGCACACCAACCTGGCGGAGAAATTTTTTGTTGTGACTTGGCAAGACAGCCAAGTCACTATGCGAGGATGCCGAAAGGCACGCGCTAAGCTCACGCAGAATGGCGTGAGGTCTGGAACAGTTAAGGGAATTTATAGTAGCAAATAAAGTACGTAGTTGATGTAATACTTAACTTTAATCCATAATTGGAGAACATCGCTCTTGTTGATACATTAATAAAAATCTCAATATAAACTGGTAATGGCGCCTTGCTAGATCGTAGCAAATGACGTAGCTGAAGGCTATGCTAACTATCGTCTCGGCAAATGAGAGCGTAATTGTCAGTGAACCCTTCCTAGCAAAGTCTGCTGTACAACTGGGGCGAGTGCTAGGACGTCTCTCTAGACCTGCCGTGTGGCGGCGCTCGGTCTGCAATCACTGACAGTGGCAACACGCGGGTCCGACGTATACAAATGGACCGCGGCCGATTTAAAGGCTACCACCTAGCAAGTGTGGTGTTTGGCGGTGACACCACATTTTTCATGGCAACAGGCAGCTGTTGTCGGCCTAATAATTTTCCAGAGATATGCTCATGGGAGGAACATGGTGCATATGATAATTGCTTTTGGTAGCTGTGTCCTTAGTAAATGCGAGAGAAACTACTCGGTAACTGAGTTCGAAGCATTAGCAGTCGTGTTCGGCTTAGAAAAATTTCGATTTTTCCTGTATGGGAGAAAAACACGAGGCATCACCAATCACAAAGCCTTAGAGTTCCAACTCGAGGCGAAGCTCGACAACAAGAGACTCACAAGATGGGCAATATTGCTATAGGAGTACAACTTTACTACTGCACACACACCAGGGCAGGACAACATCATCGCGGGTACACTGTGACGTTCACCACTGGGATTGGAAAGAACTGGCGAAAACCCACTAGAAGAAGAACACTATAGTCTCTGACTCACAGAAAAGTGGCGTTTGAGAGTTACGTCACTACAAGCCTTAAGGACATCAGCAGGAAATAAGACAAGGACCCAACTCTACTTGCTCTGAAAAAAGGGTTAGGCGGAAACTAAGCTCAGGCAGTTCTACCTATTGTGGGAAGGAATCTTGTTCTTTCGCAGTGAAGGAGAAGGAGCGTCCTGGCGTGTTGGTATTCCAGATGAACTTGTGAACAAGGTTAGGTGGCACACTCACCTTAGCTGTGCACATTTTGAAGCCAGGAAATGCTACCTGAAGCCAGCACACTGTGCCACTTTAAAAATATGGACAGACGAATTCGGAAGGTTTTCACGGTGTATAAAGCCTGTCAGAAGTAAAAGCATGATACAGTGACAATGCAGGTGCTTCTGAATCCCACTGCTCCAACCGAACCAGAACATGTCGCTACAATCAATTTAATGGGATCTCTTGTGCGCACAGGTAGAGGCATAGTTACGTCCTGGTAGCAGTGGAGCTGACATCCAAGCATGTCACTTTAACCTCCTCTGAAAAAGGCAACATCACAGACCGTGTACAGAGCCTTCTGCAAAGGTTTCCTCACGCAGGTAGGCCATGGAGATAGGATTGTCACCGACAATGCACGCCAATTCCGGTCAGAGAATTGGAAAGCTTTCCTTCTTTATTTGTTTATTTATTTTGTTTATTAGTCACCAGTCTTCTGACTGGTTTGATGCGACTCGCCACGTATTCCTCTCCTGTGTAAACCTCTTCATCTCAGAGCAGGACTTGCAACCTACGTTCTCATTTATTTGGTGGATGTGTTCCAATCTCTGCCTTCCTCTACATTTTTCGGCCTCTACAGCTCCTTCTAGTACCATGGAAGTCATTCCCTGAAGTCTTAACAGATGTCCTATAATCCTGTCCCTTCTCCTTAGTGTTTTCCACATATTCCTATCTTCTCCAATTCTGCGTAGAATCTCCTCATTCCTTACCTTATCAATCCACCTAATTTTCAACATTCGGTAGCACCACATCTCAAATTCCTCGATTCTCTTCTGTTCCGGTTTTCCCACAGTTCATGTTTCACTGCCACACAATGCTGTACTCCAGACGTATATTCTCAGAAATTTCATCCTGAAATGAAGGCCTTTGTTAGATGCTAATAGACTTCTCTTGGCAAGGAATACCCTTTTTTTGCCAGGGCTAGTCTGCTTTTGATGTCCTCCTAGCTCCGTCTGTCACTGTATGTTTTGCTGCCTAGGTAGCAGCATTCCTTAACTTCATCTACCTCATGATCGTCAAGCCTGATATTAATTTTTTCTCTGTTTCTCTGTTTCCATTTCTGCAACTTCTCATTACTTTCGTCTTTCTTGGATTTACTCTCAGTCCATATTCTGTTCTCATTAGACTGTTCATTCCATTCCACAGATCTAATTATTCTTCTTCACTTTCACTCAGGATAGTAATATCAACCAACCATTTCACTGCTATCCCTTCACCTTGAAATTTAATCCCACTCCTGAACCTTTCTTTGTTTTCATGATTGCTTCTTCGATGTATAGGTTGAACTGTAGAGACGAAAGACTACATCCCTGTCTTACACCCTTTTTAAATCGAGCAATTCGTTCTCGGTCGTCCAGGCTCATTATTCCCTCTTGGCTCTTGTACGTATTGTATATTACCCGCCTCCCCTATATCTTACCCCCATTTTTCTCAGAATTTTAAACATCTTGCACTATTTCATATTGTCGTACGCCTTTCACCAGATCGACAAATCCTATGAACATCTCTTCATTTTTATTTAGTCTTTCCTCCATTATCAACAGCAATGTTCCTTTACCTTTCCTAAGGCCAAACTGATAGTCATCTAACGCAGTCCCAGTTTTCTTTTCCATTCTTCTGGATATTATTCTTGTTAGCAACTTGGATAGACGAGCTATTAAGCTGATTTGCGGTAATTCTCGCACTTGTCAGCGTCTGGAGTCTTCGGATAGTGTGGATGATATTTTTCTGGAGTCAGATGCTATATTGCCTGATCCACACATTCTACACACCAACGTCAACATTCGTTGTGTTACCACTTCACCCAATGATTTTAGAAATTCTGATGGAAAGTTATCTATCCCTTCTGCCTTCTTTGATCGTAAGTCCTCCAAAACTCTCTTAAATTCTGATTCTAATACTGGATCCCCTACCTGTTCTAAATCGACTCGTGTTTCTTCTTCTATTACATCAGATAAATCTTTCGCCCAATAGATGCCTTCAACGTTCTCTTTCCACCTCTTCAGACTCTCCTCAACATTTAACAGTGCAATTCCCGTTACACTCGTAATTTTACCACCCTTTTATTTCACCGACTGTTGCCTTTTCGATTTCTTCACATTTTTCCTGCAACCATTTCGTCTTAGCTTCCCTGCACTTCCTATTTATTTAATCTCTCAGCGACTTGTATTTTTTTGTTACTGAATTTCCCTGGACGTTTTTGTACTTCCTTCTTTCATCGATTTCTTCTGTTACCCATGATTTCTTCGCAGTTACCTTCTTTGGACCTACGATTTTCTTTCCAACTTCTGTGATTGCCCTTTTTAGAGACTTCCATTCCTCTTCAACTGTACCGCGTACTGAGCTATTCCTTATTTCTGCATCTTTTGATTTAGAAAACTTCAAGCGAATCTCGTCAGTCCTTAACACTTCCATGTTTCACTTCCTTGAGTATTGACTCTTCCTGGCTAATCTTCTAAACTATAGCCTACTCTTCATCATTACTAAATTGTGAACCGAGTCTATATCTCCTCTTGGATATGCCTTTCAATCCTGTATCTGACTTCGGAATCTCTGTCTGACCGTGGTGTACTGTAGTTAAAATCATTCCGTATCACCTGGCCTTCTCCAAGTATATCTTCTCCTCCTGTGATTCTTCAACAGAGTATTCGCTATTAGTAGCTGAAATTTGTGACAGAACTCAATTTGCCTTTCCCCTCTCTCATTCCTTGTCCCAAGCCCATATCCTCCTGTAACCCTTCCTTCTACTTCCTCCCTTACAACTGCATTCCAGTCCCCCATGACTACTAAATTTTTATCTACCTTTACGAATTGTATTACCTTTTCAATATCCTCAAATACCTTGTCTATTTCTTCATCTTCAGCTTGTGACGTCGGCATGTGTACCTGAACTATCGTTGTCGATGTTGGTTTTCTGTCGATTCTGCTAAGAACAACCTTATCACTGAACTGTTCACAGTAACACGCTTTCTGCCCTACCTTCCTGCTCATAGCTAATCCTACTCCCTTTATGCCCTTTATGGTTCTGTTTGTATCACCCTATACTCATCTGACCAGAAATTCTTGTTTTCTTTCCATTTCACTTCACTGACATATTCAATATCTAGATTGAGCCTTTGCATTTTCCTTTTTCAGATTTTCTAGCTTCCTTGCCACGTTAAAGCTTCTTAAATTCCACACCCCGACTCGTAGAACGTTATCCTTTCGTAGGTTATTCAATCTTCTTCGCATGGCCTCCCGGAGATCCGAATGGCGGAGTATTCCGTATTCTTTTGCCTATGGAAAGATCATAATGACACTTTTTTAATTATAGGCCACGTGTCCTGTGCATACACGTTACGTGTGTTTAATGAAGTGGTTTCCATTGCCTTCTGCATCCTTGTACCATTGATCATTGCTGATTCCTCCACCTTTTAGTGGTAGATTCCCACCCTGAGGTCCCTGAACGTCTATCCGCTCCTTTTCCCTCTTTGACAAGGCCGTTGGCAGAATGAGGATCACTTCTTATGCCGGAAGTCTTCGGCTGCGAATGCTGATTATTAATCAAAATTCAAGCAGCAGCGGTATACGAACGCAGGTGTGAAGACGTTTCGTTTATTACTCAAAGACGCTACCCCTAAAGAACGGGTACACATGAAAAGCTATTGTTGAAGATACACATGATTAAACGGGTTCATGCATCCACATAACATCCCCAATTGTCCCCCACAGAAAGAATAATGAAAAGCCTGGGAAACCATTGCCGTATATATTGCCGAAACGACACGCCACTTGGGATGGTTTCCTACGCGACATCAGGACGTGATAAAAAAGTTGCCAAATGGAGTCACTAAGATGTCACCAATGAGTGATCTCAAGAACAGGCAATCCTGAGATTTTATTCGTGAATTCATGGCCTTGCCAGTGAGAACCCCACTTCAACACAAGCAAGTTGATGACCTGGGACTCAGAAGGCTGCGTGGGGTGGAAGTGAAGAGGAAACAGTTCTGAGATAGAAACGTGTAGGAGAATCCTGCCTTGGTCAAAAGGTGTTGGTTAAAAGTTTCCATCTGTCCAACAAGCAGAAACAGTTGTGCCACAAATTATACCATATCTACAGTGGACCTTTCTAAATCCGCAGGATCGCTCACGTGAACACACTAGCACTAGAAACATTGAAATCAAGGAAATCTCTGGCTATTCACCATATCTGTCATATGAAACCTTTGATAGAATACGTGTTAATAGTGGCTCAGTTAGGTTAGAATCAATTTGCACGTAGATCTTCAGGGGACTAGCAAATTCTAGGTGACAGGTCTACATTATTCGTTTAGAGTATTCCTGAAATTGATATATTTGTATTAGTCATTTGTTAACCTATGCTAAGACTCCTTGAGGAACGTTATCAAACGAGTAGTGTAGTTGTTACACCGTCGTATCAACACATTCACTACCCACTTGAAAATCAGAGTCCGGATTTATAGAAATTCGTCGTAAGGGACGGCTCTTCATAGTAACTGAAACTTCTCTACGGCATGATAACTTCTGCATGTTGGATGAACTGAGCCCAGGGTCCAACTTTCCTTTACCTTTGTGACAAATGGCATTATGTCTCTGGACTGCACTGTTGTTGTCTATTATCAGGCTCCCAGGAGAATAAGAATGTCAGTCAAGAGGCGCCTGTATTATGAACATCAAATTCACCTGTATAGTCCTGGTAGTACTCTCTTCCACATCACGATTGTGGCACGAGACAGTATTTCTGTCCCTTTTCCGTGGTATCTTATGCACTGACAAAGAGGCGTATGTACGTTTCTGTCCACTGTTTAGCGATGACGAGATTGAGGCCAAACCACTGGGTATACAGAGAAGTTGCAGCATTAGAAAATTGCAGCGAAATGCAGGAAGATCTGCAGCGGATAGGCACTTAGTGCAGGAAGTGGCAACTGACCCTTAACATAGACAAATGTAATGTATTGCGAATACATAGAGAGAAGGATCCTTTATTGTATGATTATGTGATAGCGAAACAAACACTGGTAGCAGTTACTTCTGTAAAATATCTGGGAGTATGCGTACGACACGATTTGAAGTGGAATGATCATATAAAATTGTTGGTAAGGCGGGGGCAAGGTTGAGATTCATTGGGAGAGTCCTCAGGAAATGTAGTCCATCAACAAAGGAGGTGGCTTACAAAACGCTCGCTCGACCTATACTTGAGTATTGTTCATCAGTGAGGGATCCGTACCATGTCGAGTTGACAGAGGAGATAGAGAAGATCCAAAGAAGAGCGGCTCGTTTCGTTACAGGGTTATTTGGAAAGCGTGATATCGTTACGGAGATGTTTAGCAAATTCAAGTGGCAGACTCTGCAAGAGAGGCGCTCTGCATCGCGGTGTAGCTTGCTGTCCAGGTTTCGAGAGGGTGCGTTTCTGGATGAGGTATCGAATATATTGCTTCCCCCTACTTATGTCTCCCGAGGAGATCACGAATGTAAAATTAGAGAGATTCGAGCGCGCACGGAGGCTTTCAGACAGTCGTTCTTCCCGCGAACCATACGCGACTGGAACAGGAAAGGGAGGTAATGACAGTGGCACGTAAAGTGCCCTCCACCACACACCGTTGGGTGGCTTGTGGAGTATAAATGTGGATGTAGATGTATACATAGTGTAGTAATAACCTAAGAAGAGAGGGCTTAGAGGTAAAGTTGGCTATTGTTGGGTAAAAAGAATATTTAATAATATGTGGGACTAAGCATGTTGGGTGAAGAGTGGAGGCAATGCCGTCTAACATAGGGGTAATGTATGACGGAAAATGGTACTAACACAACATTCACACACAGACCAAAGAACTTCACACGATATATTTAGGACAGATATGAATGGTAAGAATGAAATGTCTAGTCTACACGATTACACAAACTTCTTATTTCATTTTTATTTATTGAGGCCACACAAGTAATTAAATAAGGGCTTTCAAACTATTCATTCATAAAATTTTTGGTTTGTTATCTTAGATATAAAGCACTTTGTATGCAGATTGTTGAAAAACATTGGCACTGAAACATACTACGAGGACTGCGAAAATTTTGAGAGCAGTCAGATCCACCATTGAGGCATCCAGTGGGGCATCACGAGTCAGCACCCTGCGGCTGGCGACAACAGACTGGTGGCGGAGCGAAGGAGAATGCTGAAGGCGATGAAGCTCGGACACCTACCCAGTGTTGAATGAGTGCCGAGACAGCTGGTGGTCTACTAGCTGCCTCAGCAGCCCAGCGCATGTCAGAGTGGACGGGGAGCGACGCCCCATGCCATGGATGCCATAAACCAGCAAGTCATTGGTGGCTCCGAATGGGTGTGGCCCTCAGGGAAAGGGCGGCCTGCCATCGATGCCACTTCACTTACTCGACAGCCTGGCGGACGGGGTGGATGCCGAGTACATGACAGCCCACAGCAGACACCCACATTCATATCAGCCGGCCGGGGTGGCGGAGCGGTTCTAAGCGCTACAGTCTGAAATCGCGCGACCGCTACTGTCGCAGGTACGAAACCTGCCTCTGGCGTGGATGTGTGTGAGGTTCTTAGGTTAGTTAGGTTTAAGTAGTTCTTAGTTCTAAGGGACTGATGACCTCAGCAGTTAAGTCCCATAGTGCTCAGAGCCATTTGCACGATTTTATGAACATTCACATCTTAAATGAAATGTGGAATCAAATTCGTCGCTTCTTAACTGCAAAAATAGGCACACTAGATATTTGTCGATTGCAGTGCCATCTACCACGAATGGAAAACCATGTTTTTTGTAAACCGTGCTATTTTTGTGTACAGAATTCGAATATACATTAAAATGGGTGTCTAAAGAATGACTTCTTCTTCTTGGAAATACACTACCGGCCATTAAAAATGCTACACCAAGAAGAAATGCAGATGATGAACGGGTATTCATTGGACAAATATACTATACTAGAACTGACATGTGATTACATTTTCACGCAATTTGGGTGCATAGATCCTGAGAAATCAGTACCCAGAGCAACCACCTCTATCAGTAATAACGGCCTTGATACGCCTGGGCATTGAGTCAAACAGAGCTTGGATGGCGTGTACAGGTAAAGCTGCCCAATGCAGCTTCAACACGATACCACAGTTCTTCAAGAGTAGTGACTGGCGTATTGTGACGAGGCAGTTTGCTCGGCCACCATTGACCAGACGTTTTCAATTGGAGAATGTGCTGGCCAGGGAAGCAGTCGAACATTTTCTGTATCCAGAAAGGCCTGTGCAGGACCTGCAACATGCGGTCGTACATTTTCTGCTCAAATGTAGGGTTTCGCAGGTATCGAATGAAGGGTAGAGCCACGGGTCGTAACGCATCTGAAATGTAAAGACTACTGTTCAAAGTGCCGTCAATGCGAACAAAACGTGACCGAGACGTGTAACCAATGGCACCCCATACCATCACGCCGGGTGATACGCCAGTATGGTGATGACGAATACACGCTTCCAATGTGCGTTCACCGCGATGTTGCCAAACACGAATGCGACCAACGTGATTTTGTAAACAGAACCTGGATTCATCCGACAAACACGTTTTCCCATTCGTGCACCCAGGTTCGTCGTTGAGAATACCATTGCAGGCGCTCGTGTCTGTGATGGTGCGCCAAGGGTAACCGCAGCCATGTTCTCCGAGCTGATAGTCCATGCTGCTGCAAACGTCGTCGAACTGTTCGTGCAGATGGTTTTTGTCTTGCAAACGTCCCCATCTGTTGACTCAGGGATCGAGACGTGGCTGCACGATCCGTTACAGCCATGCGGATAAGATGCCTGTCATCTCGACTGCTAGTGATACGAGGCCGTTGGGATCGAGCACGGCGTACGGTATTACCCTCCTGAACCCAGTCATTGGATCTCGACGAATGCAAGCAGAAATGTCGCAATACGATAAACCGCAATCGCGATAGGCTGCAATTCGACTTTTATCAAAGTCGGTAACGTGATGGTACGCATTTCTCCTCCTTACACGAGGCACCACAACAACATTTCATCAGGCAACGCCGGTTTACTGCTGTTTGTGTATGAGAAATCGGTTGGAAACCTTCCTCATGTCAGCACGTTGTAGGTGTCGCCACCGCCGCCAACCTTGTGTGAATGCTGTGAAAAGCTAATCATTTGCATATCACAGCATGTTCTTCCTGTCGATTAAATTTCGCATCTGTAGCACGTCATCTTCGTGATGTAGCAATTTTAAAGGCCAGTAGTTTAGTTAAAAGAAGAGTCATGTGAGAAAACTGGTGTCAAAAACTCTGTTCTCAGCAAAGAATCATAGCACTACAATACGAAGAGGAAAGAATATATCCCATGGAACATAGCGGATCCACCCTCCCGTACAGTGGAACCTCAAGAAATAATCGAAAAAATTAATGGATCAGTTTTTCTAATACGGTTAAAAACAATTTATAATATAACTAAGATAACATCAACATGAAAAATGAAAAGTGCACATTGATAGTGTGATCATAGAACCAGCTGACGAGTTTCTAGTGTTTGGAACAGCTGAAGACAACGATTGGGTAACCAGCAAAAGAAGTAAACAGAGTATTAACGATGTCGTCGACTAATTTGGCAAAGGAAAGGTATTCTTTAAAATGACTTTACCTATGTTAAGCAACGGTTGTTTGGCTCACAGTAGTTACACATGGTCATTCACTACGAAAAGTTTACAAACTTGGTTTTCTCAGTGACCAGCAAAGACAAGGAGACATGGAGACAAACAGATGAGCATCAGATCGAATGGCTCAAATGGCTCTGAGCACTATGGGACTTAACTTATATGGTCATCAGTCCCCTAGAACATAGAACTACTTAAACCTAACTAACCTAAGGACATCGCACACATTCAATACTTGAGTATTGCTCATCAGTGTGGGATCCGTACCAGGTCGGGTTGACGGAGGAGATAGAGAAGATCCAGAGAAGAGCGGCGCGTTTCGTCACTGGGTTATTTGGTAACCGTGATAGCGTTACGGAGATGTTTAATAAACTCAAGTGGCAGACTCTGCAAGAGAGGCGCTCTGCATCGCGGTGTAGCTTGCTCGCCAGGTTTCGAGAGGGTGCGTTTCTGGATGAGGTATCGAATATATTGCTTCCCCCTACTTATACTTCCCGAGGAGATCACGAATGTAAAATTAGAGAGATTAGAGCACGCACGGAGGCTTTCAGACAGTCGTTCTTCCCGCGAACCATACGCGACTGGAACAGGAAAGGGAGGTAATGACAGTGGCACGTAAAGTGCCCTCTGCCACACACCGTTGGGTGGCTTGCGGAGTATCAATGTAGATGTAGATGTAGGATTCGAACTGCGACCGTAGCGGTCGCGCGGTTCCAGACTGTAGCGCCTAGAACCGCTCGGCCGCTCCGGCCGGCTCAGAACGAACTGCAGACGATATTGTGATAGGACTGTAGTAACAATGAAGTACAAATGGCAGAAGACGTAGAAAGGCGAAACGATGACAGATACGACACGAATTCCCATTCTCAATTGCACGAGACTAGAAGAGAGACGATTACCTAGTGGAAGGAGGACAGATGGATTTGGAAAACGTGTAGGAGCAACATTAACTGTCTAAATGGATTGACGCTCACCTGTCTACTTTTCTTTCATTGTTAAAAACATGTTAGGTTATCAACCTCATCGCGGTATGTGCATACAGCAAAAAACAATATAAAACTGACAAAAATGTATACAGCACATTTAATTATATTTTAATAAGATGGTGTTACACAGCTCATAAGCATTTCAGGAACGTTATGATTTACCGCCAAGAGCTGCTGGTAAAATTTCTTTATTGGTAAATCACTATCACTTATCAATTGAAGACAGAAAGTCTGAAAACGAGTCCGTGATCATATGTTTGCCACTTTATTTTACAGGTTCGTCTTGTTTACATAATTTTTTACATTTCACTATGACTGGTTTCGGCTACTGCCATCTTCAGATCATAAAATGTTCTGATGTAGTATCAACGTCAAACTAAACATGTAGGTATGTAGCAAGTGCTCCACTAGCAGTCCACGTACTAACACGAGGTTCATAAAAATATTTACAACGTTATAGTAGACGATACAAAATGAATAATCATGTGACAACACTGACGATTTTATGTATTTTATTAGAAGACGCCATTGATCTGACATCATGTAGTAAGGTGATGTAAATGTTGTTATCAACCTGATCATGTACTGCAGACCAAAACTGGTTGTTAAATAAAGAAATTTTATCAGCAGCTCTTGGCTGTGAATCTTGAAATTCTGCAGGCATTAAATCAATTTTATTCTTTTTCTCTGTCTTTATTTGCTGGACTGATGACCATAGATGTTAAGTCCCATAGTGCTCAGAGCCATTTGAACCTTTATTTGCTGTAAACAAATGTCTTGAAGATGACTGATAAAGTAAACCGGTTTTAACAACGAGATAAGTATAGACAGCTCTGAGTCATTCACTTGCTAAAATATCTAACAATTTTGGCTATCACCTGCAAAACTGTTTGCATAATGGATAGTTGAATACTGAATTACATAGATTATGTAATTTGTAGCTACAATCGATTCAGTCGTGGTCTAAATGGATACTCCATGTGTAAATAAAAGCAATTTATATGCTCTTTAATTAAATGGCGACATCTCGCACGAATAATACTTTAATTTCATTGGTTTAAAGTGCAATATTCGACTACATTAATTTAATTAGTCTCTATTAAAATTTGTAGCATTTTTTTTTTTTTTTTTTTTTTTTTTTTTTTTTTTTTTTTTTTTTTTTTTTTTTTTTTGTCATCAGTCTACTGACTGGTTTGATGCGGCCCGCCACGAATTCCTTTCCTGTGCTAACCTCTTCATCTCAGAGTAACACTTGCAACCTACGTCCTCAATTATCTGCTTGACGTATTCCAATCTCTGTGTTCCTCTACAGTTTTTGCCCTCTACAGCTCCCTCTAGTACCATGGAGGTCATTCCCTCATGTCTTAGCAGATGTCCTATCATCCTGTCCCTTCTCCTTATCAGTATTTTCCACATATTCCTTTCTTCTCCGATTCTGCGTAGAACCTCCTCATTCCTTACCTTATCAGTCCACCAAATTTTCAACATTCGTCTATAGCACCACATCTCAAATGGTTCGATTCTCTTCTGCTCCGGTTTTCCCACAGTCCATGTTTCACTACCATTCAATGGTGTACTCCAGACGAACATCCTCAGAAATTTCTTCCTCAAATTAAGGCCGGTATTTGATATTAGTAGACTTCTCTTGGCCAGAAATGCCTTTTTTGCCATAGCGAGTCTGCTTTTGATGTCCTCCTTGCTCCGTCCGTCATTGGTTATTTTACTGCCTAGGTGGCAGAATTCCTTAACTTCACTGACTTCGTGACCATCAATCCTGATGTTAAGTTTCTCGCTGTTCTCATTTCTACTACTTCTCATTGCCTTCGTCTTTCTCAGATTTACTCTCAAACCATACTGTGTACTCATTAGACTGTTAATTCCGTTCAGCAGACCATTTAATTCTTCTTCACTTTCACTCAGGATAGCAATGTCATCAGCGAATCGTATCATTGATATCCTTTCACCTTGTATTTTAATTCCACTCCTGAACCTTTCTTTTATTTCCGTCATTGCTTCCTCGATGTACAGATTGAAGAGTAGGGGCGAAAGGCTACAGCCTTGTCTTACACCCTTCTTAATACGAGCACTTCGTTCTTGATCGTCCACTCTTATTATTCCCTCTTGGTTGTTGTACATATTGTATATGACCCGTCACTCCCTATAGCTTACCCCTACTTTTTTCAGAATCTCGAACAGCTTGCATCGTTTTATATTGTCGAACTCTTTTTCCAGGTCGACAAATCCTATGAAAGTGTCTTGATTTTTCTTTAGCCTTGCTTCCATTATTAGCCGTAACGTCAGAATTGCCTCTCTCGTCCCTTTACTTTTCCTAAAGTCTAGGTCACTGGAGGCGCAACTGCTTTGCCTGTCATTTGTAGTTCTCTCCTGGTGGTTCTCTGTCCAACAGCAATCGGCTAACATTGATGCACTCCACTTCCCCTGGTATTTCATTTCCATGTCCGAAATATGCTGGTGGAAGCGTTCTCCGAACTCGTCGGTTATAGCACCACAGTTGGCAGGAACGATGTCCAAGTGGGCATCTAGGAAATGTAGCTTTAAGGATATGTCGCACCTCAATTTATCGTAACAGTGCAGAATACTTGCCACAAGATCCATATAGTTTTCTTCCCTCTTATTTCCTAGAAAGTTTGCTCGCACTTGAACAAAGGCATTAAAGGTAACTCTCCATCACGTATCAGGGAGGTGTTTGAAAACTCTTGTATAGTCTGCCTATCAGACCAACAAAATTCTCGTCTTTTATTTTCGCCTCACTAAGATGTCGAAATTTTTCGAGAAAAATGAGAAATGTTTCTCCAGTTTTGTCCATGGCCCTAACAAAGTTTTCCATTAGGCCGAAATTCATATGAAGGGCAGGTAGACCTATTTTTTAAATTCGTTAGGTGCTTCGTGCATAGCACTGTGAGATCCTGGTTGACGCTTAGGCCTATCTTTCCTTTTATAATGAAGTGCTTTGGTGCGTCTATCCCAGAGGTGCAGGAAGCAATAGAATGTGGTGTAGCCGTGAAGTAACCCAAGTAATATGTCTATGACTTTCAGATCCACGGAAATCTGCCATTTAAGCTTGTCATAGCTCCATCGCAATAATAATTTTCCATGTGATGTTTATTTCATGTAAGGTGTACAACTACTAAGAATGAATGGTAACAGGTTACCATTATGCAGTAGCACACACTTCAGACTTATTTTGGAGGAGTCGATGGACATCCTCCACAGGTCACTTTTAGAGTCAATGTCTATAGTTCCCCTTAGTCCCTGTACGTCACTACAAAATACCAAGTTCTTTTCACTTTCGAAAAATGTAAGGAACGCAGTCAAAGTCACCGTCTTATCGAGACTATTCCGTTGTTGAAGTTATGACGCTAACACTTCAGCTTTACCTTTCGGCAGTTCTAGGTTTCTCACTAGGTCATTAATTCCACGCCGTGTTGTTTTGTGAATCTCTGCCACATTTCGTTATATTCATAATCAGTATATTTCGAGAAGGTGAAGGCGCAGCACTAGTTTCACTAGCGCCCTTGTCACTATCACAGCGATGTGAGATAGGAACAGCCACTCCGTCTCCGTGAGACACTAATCCAATAGCCGACGGTATTTAGGGTATCTAAAGAATGACTTATTCTTCTTGGAAATATCATGTGTTAATGGAGCTGTCGTAGAAAAGTAAGAATCATTCACGTGGTCTGAAGGTCCTCGTCAGATCATGGGTATATCAAAGCCCACAGATCTCTTTATGATTAAACCGCGGGCTAAATATAACGGCATAATACGCACAACTATTGGTGCTTGAAGCTTCAACTATTATTGCCTGAAACCCTCATCAGTCTGTCTGCCATCAGGGGGATTTCGAAGACTGCATGGGGAGGGAGAGATGATGAATGCTAATAAAATATAATTAGATATCCGCCCTTCTGACTTGGAAACGAGACCTCATTCGACTTTTCGTTGCCGTTTTCCTTATCAGCATGGACGATGCAGTTAACTACCATTTATCTCATCCTAATTAAATTTTCACTATTGGCTAGTGTTATCGAACTATCAGTTTAATAAGTCTTGGCTGCAGTGTATTGACAAGAATTGTCTACAAAAGAATGGAAAAAAAGGTAGACGCTGCTCTTGTGGAAGATGAATGTGGGTTCTGGGGAAACGTAGGAGCTCGAGAGACAATACTCGCTCTACCTCTTAACTTCTAGGATAAGTTCAAGAAAGGCAAAACTAACTTTACACGTTTTGTAAATTTAACGAAAGCTTTTGACAATGTTGACTGGAATACAATGTTTGAAATTATGAAGATAGCAGCCCTAAAAAACAGGAAGCAAAAGGTTATTTACAACCGCTGCTGAAGGCAGACTCCAGTGGTATGAAAAGGAGTGGGACAGGGCTGTCGCCTGTCCCCGATGTTATTTAACCTGCACAGTTAACAAGCAGTAAATAAAACCAAGGAGAAGTTAGGAGAGGGATTTAAGATTCAAGGAGAAGAAATAAAACTTTGAAGTTAGCCAATGACACCGTATTCCTCCCAGAGACAGCAAAGGACTTGGAGCAGTAGTTGAACGAAATATACGTCTTGATAATAGGTCAAAAGATGAACATGAGCAACAGTAAAACAACGATAATTGTATGTAGTCGAATTAAATCAAGTTAGGAAAAGAGACACGAAAAGTGTCGCTGTTTGGGCAGCAAAGTAACTGATGTTGGCACAAGTAGAGAGGATATAAAATGCAGACAGACTATTGCGGACTGGCTGTTGCAGTTTGGCTATAGCTGGAATAGTATTTCTGAAAAGGAGGAATTTGGTAACTAATAATATAAGCCCGCCCGGTTGGCAGTGCTGTCTAACGCACGGCTTTCCGGCATGAATCCGCCCGGCAGATTTGTGTCGAGGTCCGGTGAACTGGCCAGTCTGTAGATGGTTTTTAGGCGGTTTTCCATCTTCCTCGGCGAATGCCGGCTGGTTGCACTTATTCCGCCTCAAACAAGTTCTCCACGTACGCGTACACCACCATTACTCTACCACGCAAACATAGGGGTTACATTCGTCTGGTGTGAGTCATTCCCTGTGGGATCCACCAGGGGCCGAACCGCACAATTACCCTAGGTTTGGTGTGGGGCGGCGGAGGGGTGAAGTGGACTGCGGTAGCCGTCGTGGGGTTGTGGACCACTGCGACTGAGGCGGGGACAGAGTCTCTCCGTCGTTTCTAGGTCCCCGGTTAACATACAATACAATACAACTAATAATATAAATTTAAGTGTTAGGAAGACTTTTCTGAAATTACGAGTATTTATTTGGAGTACAGCCCTGTACAAAAGTAAAACGTGGACGATAAAGCGTTCAGACATGAAGAGAGGAGAAGCATTTGAAATGCGAAGTTATGTAAAAGTTCTGAATATTGGATAGGTAGATCGAATAACTAATGAGGAACTATGGAACAAAATAAGAGAAAAAATAAATTTACGGTGCAACTTTACTTAATGATAGAACAGATTGACGGGTGTCATCCTGATTCAGGAAAAAAACTTTTTTGTAAGGTGGCGAGCGTTTTCTGCAAAGTGTGACCACGGATGAATAGAGTAGGAAGGTTCAGATGAATGTAGGGAGCTGACTTTTGAAGCAATCGTCACTTTTGTAATGGAGGAAGCGTGCAGGGTAAGAATTGCAGAGGGAGAGCAAGAGACGAGCACAGTAAATAATTTCTAATAGTTGTAGGTTGCAGTGGTTATTTGAAGAGACTTGCACGGCATAGAGCAGTAGGGCGAGCTGCATGAAACAATTAGTGGGCTTAACAACACAACAACAACAATAATTCTTTCTTCGACTGCTGATTTTCGTTGATAATTAAGATTACTTTAAACTCATTGAGGTACATACAAAATAGCGTAATACATGAAGGTAAATTGACAGAATATGCTGTTAAGTGGCTTCCTCGGTGTACAGTATCAGAGATAGTTAGAGAAAACATGCAAGTAACTAAGGCTTAGATTCTCCACCCTAGTACTAAACCTGGGATAGGTAATGAACTACGGTGGGGAACATGGAACATGCTCAATAAATTTTACGGGCAGCTAAGAGCTGCTACAAAACGGCCCTCGGAAAACGACACACGAGCAGCAGCGTACTGCAGGAGCTAGCAGACGGCGTTTTTGCATTCCAAGAATACGGCGCTGGCGCCTTTAATTCGGGGATCTTTCACAGAGGTCGCGGAGAAATTTATGCTGACGCTATCAGCGGTTGGGGCGGAGATAGCGCTGACATACGGCGTGCGGCCGTGGCACTCCATTACAACTTGTAATGGCGCCGGGCATCCGGCTGCCCGGTGGACGCAGCCCAGGGGCCCAACGCAGCTCTCGAGAAAAGCCTGTGGAGGCCACCGTACCCAGCCAAAGTGAGCCATTCCCCACGAACCAGGAGCTACTCCAATAGAGACCATTTGCTGGCCACGGAAGCAGCTTTATTTACTGTAACTGGCCAGTTTCCATCCAACTGACAGCAGTAACTGTGAGTAGTCCGCAAATTTCGTTATAATCTGGAGAATGATGAACCTATACATCGTGACTACTGCTGTCCGCGAGTCTGAATACCGCCCAGTTGCATTTCGAGCATGAGACGCGGTAAGGAAACTTGTAAGATGGCAGTACATTGCGTCTACACATGTAATATTGTGCCAGTCCATTTTCGCATTTTGTTCACTATGAGATCGCGATTTGCGATGGGTGATGGCATAATTGATCATTCCTTTGTTTGATACTGGCTAGCACCACCCGCTAACTTTTTTCTGTGGTGTCGCATGTCTAGCAATCCATTTGAGTGGGATGCTGACAGCAGGAAGTGGTCACAGTTGGGCGTTACTGAGGAGGCGGCGATAAGCACAAAGACAGTTTGCCATAGCACACGTGTCATGTTCGACCGAGAGGGACGTTTTACTGCTCTATGAAAACAGTGTTGACGCAGCGGTTTTATAGCCGTACAGGCGGTCTGCCTGTGACGGTGCTGAGGAATTGACGCTAGACACACTCCGCCGCTAAGAAATCAGCCAGAGACTGACAGCCGGGAGTGGACAGGGATAACATCTTACAAGAGGAGAAGGCACCCTTTAATATGGAAAAATGAGAGGCAGTCCCCAACGGCAGACGCGAGTTCACGTTCCACAGATTGTCTCGTGAGAAATGGAGAGCGATGTTTCCCGCCAAAAGACGGAGAAGTGAATTTCATTGACATGTGTCCTTAGTTGTAGACGTAGTTTAAGAATGTTTTAGAACAGTGTTCTGTACGGGGTATGAACAAGAGGTGATTGCCTGGCAGCTTTATGATTCATGTAGAGGAGGCAATACTTTTCCAACGGGCGCAAGGATTCACTACAGGGAGAGCAATGCGGAATCTACGGGCTTTCAAGAAAACAGGAGTACGACGTGTAAGGGGTTCGAACGAAGACACATAGTGCTGGAGCGATTTAGAGACCTCGATGACAACAGCAGTAGTGGCGAGACAGAATTTGCAAGTCACGATTTAGCCACTAGGATTGAGTCAAGTAATTTATCTGTAAGCAGAGTGGCGATTCCGAGGTATCTTGAAGTACTGCTATAGGAATGAATACTTGAGTTTCTGCTCCTGGCTTATGAGCAAACAGAAATCTCGACCAGTGTTCTGTGTCGAACTGAAGTAGTGGCAGCTCTAGGACACAAATTTTTATAGGCAACTGTCAACAGTTTCGATATACATGGAGAAATGCATTCTATAAACTGTGCAGTATTGCAGTATATTTATTCACTAGCGGTTTAGATCACGGGCCATCTTCACAGTGATAGCACAAAAATGGAAAAAAGTGAAAGTGGTGAACATCAACACAAATTACATTTTGATGAGAATTTTTAGTCGGAAAAATAAAGTGGACTTCTGAAAAATATCTAGTCTTTCAAATTCACGTGGCGTACATGCTATTTAAGCAGGAAAATATAGGCAAATGCTAACTTGAAAACAGAAAAAAAACATATACTTAGCGCCGTAATACAGGCTTAACGTCGTAGAAAACAGCTTTGAAACAAGAAAACATGTAAGTGCAGTAAGCGCACAGCACCATTGCTCAGGCACAATAAGACCCAGTAGGCTAACACACAAGAATTCATCGGAGACACTTCAAGTCAAATCGAAGTCCATATGTCAAAGAACAAGCTACAAAATACTGTATGTGTATACTAGAGTACAGTCACATAGAGGTACACGCTTTCAGATTACAATAAAAGAAATACAGTAAAAGAAGCCAAAGCTGTGTAACAATATTTTCCTCCTCAGTAAAATTTCCTTTTTTTCAGTGCAATATTACTTGATATAATAGTCACATGATACTACAATAACGTCACGTGATAAGAACAAACCAACCATTTGGTCAAATTATATATTATGTAATATAATGATCACATGATACCATTAAAAATCCATTAATATTCCAGTGTCAAGTAATAATAACGGACCAAACATTTGGTGAGAGCTGCAACATAACAAAAAATATACATAAACATGTAATGTTGAAACATTGTAAGAAGCAATATCCTCTAAAAACAGAGAGCACAAAAACTAAGCAATAGCCAAAATAATGCCAATGTCAAGTCCATATCAGAAGTTCGAGAATAAACATAGTGTAAACAATTTATACACCAATGTTAAGATCACTTCTAATGATATACAGAAACTGTAATTATTCATATTATTACATGCGTGATCCTATTGTCAACTACTAACCAATTTTTTGAACTAATTTACAGTTAATCTGAACCAGGCATACACTCAATACACTTAGATTATCCAACAGCGTTAGTATGAAAAATCTAACAAAGAATTTAACCAGCAGATAATACGTACATGTATCTTCATATGCATGTACATGTATGTAAATATGTATCCAAAAACCCCTAATTGTGAAATTATTCCTACATCACAATGGTGTTAGAGTTTAAAAAGAGGGAGGTGACAGAGATAGTAATATATGCTCTATCTCTCAATGGCCTATCCCGGTATATATATATATATATATATATATATATATATATATAATTTGATATTTATATTATAAGTGTGGATCTATTCTGTATAACACCATCATAAGCGATTTTAGACTTCGTATCTTAAATGGTTACACTATGGTTACCCTTGATCTTCCGATATGAAGTGGTCTTTGAGATTGTTTTGGCTGTTGTTCACTTTTTATCCTTTTTGTTTTTAGTTATATGGCCTCTTATACTGTTTCAGTTTGGTATATCAATATACAGGGTGTAAACGGTATAAGGCGCCAAAATCATGCAGATGGTACATATCGGTGTGCTTGACAAAAAAGTCTAATGACATTTTATTATATCATGTACTTTATTTTTGTATTATTAAAACCCTATCTTCGTAGGATAGATAGTATATGCATTTCTGTTTACGTAGATAACCGACAGTATACGGCGTACCGAGCTCATTGCCTACAATGTCGGCGCGACCCGAGAAAGGCAACGAGCCGACCAGAGGATTGAAATCATTAGACGTGTACAACGACGTGGTGTGATAATCAGGTGGTACCGAAAAAAGGAATGTAAACGGTTTTTGGGTTGTCAAGAATGTGTAATTCACTTAATGTGAATTGAATACAACCAGTCTGTTTGTCAACAAGTCGATAACGAAGGCCGTAGTAGTAATGACAAGCTAATATCAAACACAATGTATTTCCATTAGTACAAATTCAATCAATCACCAAGTAGATAGTTGTGCATTAATTACAATCAACTGTTTTACCTTTTTACGGCAATGCCATAACGAATACTAAATTCACATTATTTTTCTTCTGTACAACAATATCGTAACGAAAAGAAAACCCCTTTCTTCGTTTCCTGTTACACCAATAATACAATAAATGTGCGAAATAACCACCATTCGCTTCTACACATGCTTCATTACGGTGAACCCAGTTTCGTCGCACTCGTTCACGGATATGCACATTGGTGGTGGTGGTGGTGGTGGTTAGTGTTTAACGTCCCGTCGACAACGAGGTCATTAGAGACGGAGCGCAAGCTCGGGTTAGGGAAGGATTGGGAAGGAAATCGGCCGTGCCCTTTCAAAGGAACCATCCCGGCATTTGCCTGAAACGATTTAGGGAAATCACGGAAAACCTAAATCAGGATGGCCGGAGACGGGATTGAACCGTCGTCCTCCCGAATGCGAGTCCAGTGTGCTAACCACTGCGCCACCTCGCTCGGTATATGCACATTGGTCTTTATGGTATTGGCAGCATCTAAAATCTTCTGCGTCAATTCGTTCACATTATTTACTGGCTCAGCATAAACAAGTTACTTCATAAGGCCCCAAAAGTAAAAATCCAGTGGATTTAAATCAGCGCTGCGTGCTGGCCATCGACGTGGACCCGAACGCCCGATCCATCGTCCTGGAAATCGACTATCCAATGTGGGGTGGTGCACCATTGTGGAGGAACCACATGTTATGACGTATGCCCAACGGAATGTCTTCTAACAACGATGGTAACAATGTTTCCTCTAGAAACGTTCGGTAATAGTTACCAGTTAAACGTGCAGGTAAAACATTGGGTCCAATAATGTAATCATCGAACATACCTGCCCACACATTTACGGAAAATCGTCGCTGAAAATGTGTTGCCACTACGTGGCGAGGACTGTGTACACTCCACGTGCGCATGTTATGGAAATTAGTTATTCCGTCGCGTGTGAAACACTCTTCATCTGTGACGAGTATTTAGTTGACAAAATCATGCTGCGCACTGTATAACAAAAATCTTGATCTTCCAATGCTTGCACGTGTTGAATGTGGTAAAGCCGCAGACGCTCCTCTTGCAAAGTGCGATGAACGACAGTATGCGATATACCCACGTGGCGGGCGATGCTTCTAGTACTCTGAGAAGGATGCTCCCGGATGCTGTCCAGAATTCTTTCCTCAGCTTCCAATGTACGATCGGTGCGTTGTGGGCCTCTGCCTTCTGCGCGGGGCAGTAAAGAGCCAGTATCTCTCAGTCTAAGGAAATTAAATACTTACTCGTCAGTTGTATTCTGTCATGATGTAACAAAAACGGAGAGCATATCAGAACAGAAGATACGTTTCACATACGGACGAAAATTTACAAAGGTGCAGATAACTATAGTACTTTATTAAGATGTAAATGCACAATAATCGCATACAAGTAGAGAATTACAATGACACAAACCTTTGGTGCACAGCAGTAAATGTCTTTCGTGTAGGAAGTCATCGTTGTGGGAAGCGTTCTCGATAAATTCGTACAGCTGCCCTCGCAACACCTTTTGCCTCGCCATAAATTAAATGCATATCGCATAGTTCAGCTAGAGTCACTCTCCTTTCCATCCTAACAGTTAACAGAGTTGCAACAACATCTGCACAGGTTACTCGCCGATTGTCGTCTCTTGGTGTATTACAATGACGCAGCCACTCAGGCCGCAGTTGCCTATGTGTTTACGATTTACGGTCGCGATGTCAATACGCGCAGCGGGCAATAACAGGAACCGATTGCTTACGTACGTGCACGGTTAAGTATCTTCTTTTTCAAAACCATTATTCTGAAACGAACTGTTTTTTTTTTCTGGGTCAACAGTAGGAAATACGCAAACATGTTACTAGACTTTTTTGTCAACAATTGCGAGATGTGCCATCTGTATGATTTTGGCGCATTATACCGTTTACACTCTGTATATCTTTTGTTACTGTGCAATTCTCACTACATGGTTGGTTTCCTGTTATTATGTGACACTGGAACACTATTGGATTTTTAATAGCATCATGTGATTATTATATTACATACTACTGTATTCAGTACGCAGTCCCTCATTTGGTTAAATTTTTTGTATCCTCGAACCTCCGATATGGTTTTGACAATAGATATGTTATGCTGCTACTAATCTGAATGAATTGTGATAGTTGGATTATTACATACAATTTTTAACATTAGATGTCTATGTAGATTTTTATATGTTGTAGTTCTTACCAAGTGGCCAGTTTGTTTTCATCATGTGACATATAGTGGTACGTGACATTGGAATAGCATCTTGTGACAACTGTATAATATTGTATATGGCTATCTATAATTTCATTCATGGTGGTTATCATGAAAGAGTAGGTTTGTTTTTATCATGTCACATAACAATATCATATGACATTATAATATCGTGTTACATAATAATATCATGTAACTATTACATTTAATCTCATTGTACTAAAAAAATTATACTGAGGGCGAAAAATATTATACAACTGTGTCTACTTTTATTGTAATTTCAGTGCTTGTGTTTCTCTCTGAGACTGCACTATAGTGTACTTATATATTGTAACTTGTTCTTTGACCTATGATCTTTCATTTGGCGTGTACTTCCTCCGATAAACTCTTGTGTGTTAGCCTACTGGGTCTTGTTGAAACTGAGGAGTGGTGTTGCGCACTTACTGCTCTTACATATTTTCATGTTTTTGACTTTGTTTTCTGCTTGGTTAAGCCTGTGTTACTGCTTTTAGCATAACTTTTTTACGTTTTCAAGTCAGCAGTTGCGCATATTTTCCTTGTTAAATAGCCTGTATGCCATTTAAAGTTGACACAGTAGCTGCAGTACCACGCCTCCCAGCACTGTAATCAGTGATACATGCACCACGGCTCAACAGATAGGGAAGCAATCAGCATAAATATGTTGCATTGTATTTGATTGCTCTCTGAGCTCTTTATTGTCAGCACTAGTAGGGGTGGAGGTACTTGGTTTCACTGGGCTAATCAGTGTCAACCAACTTAGTGTGGTCGTCTAAGAAACAGCGGCCCGATTTTGAAAGAAAATTACAGATGTTCTCCCATTCTCAAAGGTAGATTAAAAGTAGGATTTAACGTTCTGTATTGATTTTATAGGTTTATTTCATTTCTGTGTTGTTAGAACTAAATAATTTTATAGTATCTAGTTTCATTCATTCGAGCAGAATATCTATTCAATGCTATCGATTTCCTAATTAAGCTGGGACAGAACATCATCGCGACTCGGTATCTCATCTAATGTATTCTTCTAGGTATCGGTGCCAATGGCTCGACTGTTTTTATTTCATTTGTAGAGTGGTATTTCCATTACGAACACAATATCACCAACCACTCATACATACGCTGTATGTACATTGTTACACTTGGGATTTCCAAAGTGAATAAGCGGGGCATAGACCAATGGAGAATGGTTCTAGCGTCGATACCGGACGCTGCTGGGGAAATCCACCGAGAGAACTGACTTGGACGTAGGATGGATTGTTATCGCACAGAGCTTTGGAAAGGGCATTTCGGAAACGGCGAAACCAGTTGTATGTTTACGTGCTAAGGTCGTGGGTACCTATGGAAAATGAGCCACGAGTAGGCAACGCCTCTTCACAGAAAGCGGAATTTGGAGACTTGCCCTCACCGTAAGCAACGATTGGTATCGATCTGTGGAAGATCTGACGACTACGAACAAATCTGGTACACAAGTCTTTCGGAGCACGCCTTTCTCCGCACATTGCTGAGCGTACGACTCCGCAGAAAACGATTTCCACTTATTCCCATGTTGACCATACGGCATCGCCGTTTACGATCGCAGTGGGCACAGGATCATCAGAATTGGACCGTAGATCTACGCAAAAGTTACGTGGTCGAATGAATCATACTTTTGTTACGCCAGACAGGTAATCGAGCTCAGATATGCCATCATCCAGGCAAAGGGGTGCTGGGAACTATTTCCATGCCACGGACGCAAGGCCTAGGGGCAATATAATTCTATGGGAGATATTCACCCAAGCTTACATGGGACTCTCGATAGTAACCGAAGGGCGTCATGACAGCTTTTGACAACATGGACGTTACTGCTGACCACCCCATCCATTCATGCTTGATTCGTTCCGCGAGATCAGTAGCATCTTCCAGCAGGACAACTTTTCATGCTTCAAGGCCAAGACCGTGTTACCGCGGTTTGAGCAACATGATTGTGACGTCATGTTGACTGTCGGCCATGAAAGTTTCGGCCGAGATCTTAAACCGATGGAACACATCTAGGATAATATCAGGCACCAGCTGTGTATCTACAGACCAAAATGACGGCTTCCAGAAACCCCTAGATCTAATTCTCGGTGTACAACCGACGTCACTGTAGTAACTACAGTGGAGGCTTGAACAAGCAAATGTAAGCTATAGATGTGCATTAGAGTATTCAGTTTAGAGCAGGCAGTTTAGTCAGTCGATGTACAGCAGTAGTGTATGGAACTTGTTCTGACAGAAATCCGAGAGGAGCTCATCTCCAAATGACGCGTTCAAGACATTCTCCAAAATGTTTTGCAGAAAAGAAAAGTGTGCGCAAAGTCATATACCTTGACTCCAGAGCGAAAACAATGACGCATGGACGCCTGCCGCGATTTGATTGAAACGCAAAACGCAGACAGTTCTTCTTGGGACGTACCATCACGGGTGACGAGAGTAATCAGTTCGAACCTGCCACACGAAGAGTCACCGTTTTGTCGACCTAAACGACATTCAAGACAACGTGATACGCGAGTTGTACAGCATCCCAAAGGAGGACTTCGGTGACAGTTTATCACTGTTGCATGGAAGCGTTCTGTGCGTTGTATTCAAGGGGAGAGAGACTATGTAAAAATAACTGAACCATTAAAAGCAGCATCACAACTTTTCTTTAAGTTTTATTTAACAATCTCGAATTTATACCGTATATAACCGTTTATGGAGGCTATTTGATGTAAAAACTGCACACTATCGAAAAATAAGGAAAATATAGGGATCGACGACACGATTAAAACCACAGGAAGACAAAAAGCGCACCATACAATAAAATTCCTTGAGTCAATCATTACGTAAGAACCTTACGGAGTAAAAATAATGTAATCCCGTCGCCAACCACATTTATTACAGTTAGACCATTCAACCGTTAGAAAGCATGAAATTAGCCATAACACGAATAAAAAATTTTACTGTTGGTATTAGAATAACACGTCTCAGCTGGAAAAATGTAAATAATTGGAATTACAGAATAAGATGTTTTTGAGAAGGAATCCGGGGTATATTATCTTATATTACTAAACTAATGGTTGAACTACTATCACTGGTTCTTCAAAAGAGGGACATTGCTGTTCTGAAATTCTCAGTTGATAAGTGGGATAATTCTGCATTATGATGACCCGCTATGCGTGTGATTGCATAAGGTATCGATTAACAAGTTGCTTACCTGAATATCAACGCTTTGTCCTTGGATCACGAATACCGAAAAACTAAAAAAAAAAAAAAAAAAGGAAAAACCAGCTTAATGGTGATAAACAGTATTAAAGGTTGTCAATAAATTTTAATCTCCATAATGACACATTCAGCAGGCTACATCATGATTATTTCCATCCCTGTGCATAGCACAAGATAAATCATCATGATCAAAATCAAGTTTCAGTTTTTATGCTGATAATTTTTAATTTTTGACCATATAAATACACCTGAATGAATCGCAGTTTTCGTACCACTGTATTCTTTGTATCTCCAGTGGCAAGTTTCATCGGCTTTGTTATATATCTTGTGTTTTGTGCCATTTTTGGCGCTGTTCTTCTTCTTATCATTACCATTTGAATTTTTTTCAGGCCTTAGAGCAATAGAAACAACACTTTTTGTGTTTCTTCTTTGGCTTACATAAGTAGCGTCTTAATCTATGCAACACCTATCTCAATAACCTAAAGAAATTAACATGTATGAATAAGAGAACGGAACAAGACCTAGTCTCAAACTGTGAACTGGATGGCTGACATGAGTAACTACAGTTTAGTAAAGATCGTCCATTAGGCAACTTGAGTAGTTACAGGTGACGGCAGACCCCGGTAAAACCGTGGTAATGGCTGCGCTGTGCACTAAAAGGTCTTCCAACTAATAAACGGCAAAGTTACTACAGCCAAACAGTACCGGCTCCGTCCTCCCGCCATTCGCAAGATTTGCATTATAAGCTGCCACTGGCTTCGGAAGTGAATAGACGGTCACTGCGTGGATTAACGCCTGTTAATGGGACCTACGTTAGAGTAACGTAAATACCTCCATTGATCGAAATTTCCCATTACGCAGATTATCCACAACGCGAGTAATGGGCTGAATATTGCAGCTTAAACGTAATACAGTAACCTACATGAACACGAACGAGGAAATGCTGGCGTCCAAGTTAGAGCTGCTCTATGTTACATTTATCTCACTGTGCGCCAAAGGCGTCTAGGAAACTGCATATCTTCCCTTGTGTCCACTAAGACCAGAACTTGCAAATGCAAAAAATTACAAATCTTCAAACAGAACGGTATCAGGTGGTATGAGTTTTACATTACATCACCTCTGAAGCACTATCCAAACGCTGAAGTAAATTAAGTAGCAAGTGCTTCCCTTTAAGTACTGGCATATCTTTCACGTCAGTGCATTATTGCCACATTTTGAAACTTAAATCGACAAGTTGTTTCCTTCATCTTAGCTGTACATCTTCCTGTTCATATTTTTACCTGAATTTTCCATTACTATATTATTTCAACTTGATAGTCTTTAGTTTCTGTTACGGAAATTGGTCTTTCAACCAGAGCTGTCTTAATACTTTGTTTCTGGTAGCATACTTTGAGTGATATGAAGCAATATCAAGGCTTTTCCCATAACTCACGTTACCAAAGGGGAGGGGTGGGGATATTTGTGCTACCCTGAAAAAATTTATAAAATTCGTTAATTGTTGTTGAATTAAATCAACAACATACTTTTTAAAGAGGCCTGGTTCAGAGCCTGATGTGTGTTATCAGCTTTATGACCAACACAAAAAATTACAAGAAAGGCAAATTTCGTTTATTGTTGTGGACGTTTACTCTCAACATACTTTCTAAAGAGATACTGATGTGTAACTAAGGCTATAAACCTGTAAATACTGAATACTATCTGCACTGGGGTAAGTAACGTGTACTGCTGAGGCTTAAGTTTTTGGGTTCAATTTAAAATATGTATGAAATCTGGTAAAAGAGTTCATTAAAAGAACTCTTTTATCAATATTTTAAAATATAAAGAAACAGACTGGACTACAATGTTTCCAAAAGATTGTCTGGAGGCTTAATCTCCGTAGTTGTAATATAGCAGAGGCGAGCATACTCATTTCTATCAATAATGTAGAATAAGGGTTTTAGATTGTCCGTCACAGCTCCCAGGTGCGTTGCGGGCTTACTGTACGGGCATTACGGGATTTTTTTCATAAAAATAATGATTTGGATTATTTTCTTTCTGACTAAAGAAATAACGTGTGCGCTAGTTAACGGAGAGGTAAGGATTATTATTATGACGGATTATTAGATGGTAGTCGAATCGTACCATTGTTCTCCTTGATGAGTCTGTCTTTGAATCTTTGGACAGTCCGTTCATGTTGTCTGACTTAAACGTACTTGTATTTCGGTGCCTTGTATTGATGTAAAGAAAGTGGATCACTTTCGTTATTACGCCAGTGATTCTAGTATGATAAAAGAAAACAAATAATTTAAATATATTTCAATTTTTACGATTTTAATCTGATATTGTGTTTCATATTAGAATGTCGTGTTCCCAGCTTGACACAGCTTTGCCACAGGAAACACGAAAGCGGTCGAAGACGTCCATCTTCTGGTCGGCTCCTGATCGATGTCAGAATGAGGCTAGTTTTTTATTACGCAAAGGCTTCTATTATTTGGAAAAGAACAACCCGGATTTTTTTACGTAATCAGTATGAATTTTATAATTACCTAAGGGACTTTTAACAATGAACAATAAAAAAGGTTGCATTTGAAATGAAATCATTGATAAATGGGGCAGCTATGAGTTGTATAGAAGACAAGGAGCGGCCTTCTGCCTACGACCAGGATGCCGCAGTATTCTCTCATGTAGTAAAGGCTGTTTGACATTTATAAAAATAATATGACATGGAGGTAAAAAAAAACGTAAAGGAAAAGAATAGAATAAGAAATCTGGTAAACACTAAATATATTCAAACAATTCTCATAAGCAATTAGGGCTTATTGATAAACGGTATAACTTACATAAGCAATTTTCTATGGTGGGATCAGATTTCAGCCTGTCCTGTGCTAACTTCTTGGTTCACGTTTTTGTCACAAATTACAGTCATTACTTTTCTCCTCCTTCGAGACAATTCTTGCACCGTTCAACACCTTCATAATAATAACAACTTGCCGGTTTACAGTATCGAACATAAATTACTTGAGTTTTATTAGTTAATAACTGTTGTCTACACGCTGACAAAACCGCTCACTTTTATGGCTTAAAGACGACCTTCTTTAAGCTTTCACATTACAAGCAGAAGTACGATAAAATCTGAAGATCTACAAAGGTATTTTGCTGTCATCTTTTATTTAGATCGAAGTGGAAAGTTCAGTTCAGTTTCTGTTAAAATGTTTCCTTGACTGCGCAATCGATGTATTAGGGTCCGCGTTAGATGCGCATCTTTACAGTTACGTAAATTATATAAAACAAATGTCTTTCAAAGAATAGGCCTCATCTCATAAGTTGATCATTTAATATACAGCTAGATGAATGCATTTCCAAGGGTACTCACAGCTTTCATACGTCGGAAATCCCAATAATATTACATCGCTTCCCGCGTGAGGAGTAATGATTATGAAAGATCGTTACGACTCACGCGCAATCGTAATATTATTGGATTCACGTACTTACTGAATGAAGTATTTAAGGATCTCTCCTTGTAGGGAGCAAACAAACATAACATAAGGCATATAGAAGTATATACGTTTCACATTAAGTAGTCAAAACTAATCACAGTTGCTTGATCATTAACAAACTTGGTTTTGGCTTGATGCCATCATAAGTGTTTAAGGATTTAACATGGGTTCCTTCTTGATTATTCTCAAGAATTACTCTCATTCAATCAACAGAAACATAAAAATACTAACATAGATACAAGTACAAATAAAATACACACACACACACACACACACAGATATATATATATATATATATATATATAGGCAAGAAGAAAAGAAATTTGATTACTGGAATTCATTTGAAGTATTGGTACATTTCCGCCACTATTGAACACAATATAAAACTTTTATCAGTCTTTCTCGTAGCGACGTCACTCTTCACTTTGTGGTTGTGAACATTTCTTATGAACTCGGGTGATATTTACAGAGGAATTCTTTCATCACCTTTCACTTTTCACTGCACTATAACTGGGGATCACTTTTTAACATTCTGGTGGAAAACACTGGGAATTTCACTATGTGAAGAGGGAAGTGATATTTCTTGAATCGACGATCCATGGGGTCGTGTCGGGAATCAGGAAAGTTGACTGGTTCAATGACGAATGAGTCAATTTGGTGGCTGTCTTAATCTCACTCCAATTCATGTTTCAGCACATGAAAATACACAAAAAAATCTGTATCAGATCTTGCTCATTAACTAGTATCTTAATCTAAGGGAATATAGAGTAAGAATTTAAGACAATAAAAATTACTATACAGACTATGTACATGTATATTATTTATTATTCATGGTTTGTGTCTAGGTTTCATATTATTTCATTAGCAAGCATTAGCAAAACACGTTTCGTCTTGTACAGGTCTTTCTTAAGCAATGTATTTAGCAATATTGCGGTAGCAATTTTCATAATTAGGGAAAAATCATCATTAGTGTCCTTTTCATGTAAATATAGTAAAATCGTTCATAGTTTATTAACGTTTTATTATTTTTATTTCCATTTTCATCTCAAATCTGGAGCACGCTCGTGCCCGTTATGGAGAGGAATGCTTATTGTTGAGTACGGTCCGGCGAGCAGTCATTGAATGTTGCCACAGTGCTTCACAGTCACGTGGTAACGAACTGGCGGTTTAACAGCGTTGGCAGTCCGCGTCCTGTACGAGGCAGATAGTTCAGTGGCTACTAATCGTTTTGTAACTTGTGCATTTTGTTGAATCATGGGTATTGGAGCAGCTCGTCAAGGTGACATGGTCAACCTGGACGGTAAATTGACTACACCAGCGACGAAGAACTGTCGTTGATGAAAATGACTTACCTATTGCGGTGAGTACAATAGCTTGTCCATCCTTTGACTGATAGTCATTGTATCGTCGTTGCAACGTGAGAATACTTGTAATGCTACTTCACAAGCGGAACATCACACGTGTCCATAAGTTTATTACAGTTTTGATTCACGCAAGAGATAACTAGTTTTTCGTGTCCATACATGTTACGATTTTACACGCACATATATATATATATATATATATATATATATATATATATATATATATATATGTGTGTGTGTGTGTGTGTGTGTGTGTGTGTGTGTGTGTCCATCATTTTGTCACTAAGTGAGTCACACGCAGCAATCCATACGTGTCAATATAAGTGTCTTTATACCACAGAGTAGCACAGGTAATACTAAAATTACTCATCATAAAAGTATGATTTATAAAATGTACCGGTACATAGTTTTTTTTAACTACTGTCCAAGACCTAACGAAAGTGTGTTTGCTATTCTGAGTGGTGCTTCTGAAGCACATTAGGTTTTATATGTATTTTAAATCTCATTCTTTTCCTTTTCTTATTGTTCTATAACAGCCTTTTTTTTAGTTTCTTTGTTCATTTACTCCGTTACATCAATAATCAGTAAAATATACCCTCTTTGGAGTGCCGAACAGTTCACGTTGAAAACTTCATCTAACAGAAATCGGAAAAATTATTCATATTTCCTAGGATGCTTTGTGCTCCCAGCAAATCAGTTTTACATCACGTTTCGATAAGTAACTGCAGATACGCATTAACCGATGAGCCACGGTCGTCGATACACACGATATACACACGTCAAGTCTTTTGAACCAATTTCCAAATTTCTTCCCCTACCGGGTAAGGTAGAAAGGTAAGAATGCTAGAGAAGAAAAACTACAATAGGATAATACAAAGAATTAAAAGATACGAAGATAGAAATAATCAGTTTAGCAAATTCATTCTTGGCTACACCACTTTTAATGTCATCCACACGGCATAACTTAACTCCAGTATTAAAATGTCGCACAAATCGCTTCCAAAGCATCGTCAAATATATCTCAAAATCACGCCATGCCGACATAGCAGAAGAATATAAGCAGATTATCTCAGTCCTCAACTAGGTATCTTAGTATCGAAGGATTCTGTATGATACTCGTGGCATATGAATAGTCTCTCTAAGTTTATCCAATACAGGACCTAATTATCATTATAAATGCATATTTATTGACCTGGTTGGCTCATAGTAATAAATAAATTAAAGTTGCTCTCCAGTTGTGAGTACCATTACTCATTTCTTTCTACAGTAACTATATGTTTCTGCTTATACTCGGTGTAATCTACAGAGTACAATGTATCAGTTTTGAATCGTACATGGTTCTAGCGACTTAAAATATCAATCCTTTGAAAGCTTAACATGTACGGACATTCTGGTGTGAATGAGGTATTTAAAGAAAACCTTTACTTCTTGGTAAAAAGAAGATTTGCCATAACTTGAAACTAAAGCAGCAGTAGGCACTTCGGCACATCCCTTACTCAATTCAGCGGCTGCAGCCCTCTATTGCTCAAGAAACTTAAAACTACCACTACCTTAAAACTAAGGCAGATCTTATTTTCCAAATACGTAGAGCACCTTCTTCAATCACTTCATATCCTTCAAGCTCCATCTTTACTTTGCGTCCACCTCACTCAAATGATTACGTCACCTGCAAAATACATATACATGATGTTGACTCACATACTTTCTGAACAGATCACACTCTTGTTTCAAGTTGCAGCTTAACATAATAAATGATTTTTTAAAATGTTTTTCATGGTACATGTTTAGGTTTACATGGTGGTAAAGTCCTCTTATTCGTCCACTAACTGGATCTATGAACACATAACAACCTATATGTGGCTCCTGACTATAACAAACGGTCCTTCTTATAGGTGTTGCCACATACGATTTTTACTTAAGATGAGAGATGGTTTGAAGTGTGTCCTCAGAAGAACACGCTCGTTCAAGCGATGCGACAGAACTTTATTGACATGCTTGTCAGATGCCTTTTTTCTTAAATTAGCAGGTGTTGTGAGAGAGATCAGGGCTTGTCTTAACTTATTATCTAGGTTGACTTCTGGACCATGTTTCTTGGGGATAGGATCAGTCCATTCATTGCTTTCCTTTTGCCTGGAGATTAGTTCTGAAGATGTGAAACCGGAAGGTTATTTACAATCTCTTCAAATGGAGTAACGAAATCGACCCACTGTGTTTGCTTTTCGGCATATAGGTGCGAATAAAACGATTAAATTCTTTGAAGACTCGACCTGTCGGGTTACTTTGCGGTATAAATCTTTAAATTAGAATCTGTCTAATACCGTTACTGGCAAGAAACTGTCTCCACTCTTTTCCAACGAAGTTTGAAGCATTATCAGACAACATGGTTTCCGGCATACCAAAACGAAGAAAATAATCCTTTTCTATTCGTCTTATTAAAGATTTTTGCACTGGAAGACTTCATCGCTTATAAACGCACGTGCTTAGTGAAGAGGTCTACCAAAACAGCAAGGTACTTAGCACTTCCTCTTCCTCTCGGAAGTGGACCTGCATAGTATTTGGTTAGGACACTCAGTGTAAATAGGATTCAAAGGTATGACATTCGAAAGATTGAAGGGAGTTGCCTTCTGACAGATTAAACAAGTGCTTAGCAGTTTATGAATTCTCTTATGCATATTGGGTACGTAGCAATAGGCAGAAATCTTTCTTTTACACTCCTCAGGCCATAATGTCCCCAGGATAGCTGAGTGTACCATATGAGATATTGAACATACTCCTCAGGAATACAAAAACACTACTGCTCCGTGGTTTATAAAATTTCGACAAACGATGATTAGGGTTGTCTTGTAGAAGCTGTTTGACTCTCTTCCATTTACGGTCACTTTCTTGCAGAGTACCCATCTGTCGGCAAAGACGTAGAAAATGACTACTATTCAAGGGATCTTTCATAAGGAGTATCTTGTGATTGGAAATCTGTTCTACAAGTCCCGTAGGCTACGGCATACTTCTGGCATGCATGATAATGCATCTGCAACGATGTTGTTCTTGTCTTTCACGTAAACAATCTCGAAATTGTACTCCTGTAGAAATATGCAACAGCAAGTAAGCCTCTGATGATAGAGCTTACATGAAAGGAGAAAGCTGAGAGCTTGATGGTCGGAATACACTTTGATTGGATGACCGTAAATGTAATACTTGAAACGGCGGATCGCCCATACAACTCCCAATCCTTCTAACTCCATAACAGAATACAATCTCTCGCACTCCGTCAGCACATGACTGGCGAAACCAACTATCCTAATCTTCTCTTTATCTCCAGATTTCTTTAGCTGGAACAAACAAGCATCCAAGACTTGAGACAAGGCGTCACAAGAAATGCAGAATTCTGAGTTCATTTCCGGATGATTGAGGATATTGCTATTCAGAAGAGGTTGTTTGATTTTGTCAAAGGCTTGCTGACATTCAGAGATCCATACCCAATGAACGTTTTTCTTTAATCGATTGTGCAGCATGGTCTTGCTTCTGCTCACCTGCACTAAATTTCCCACATACCCATTCTGATAAGTGAGTCAGGTGCCGAGCAACTGACAGGTGTGCCTTTGTCGACAACGCTATTACTAACAGACAAATCTGTTTAGTGTGTTGCGCGTAGATACATGATCTTCAGAAAACGGTGACCGTAAAAAAACTATATAGGAGTCATAAATTTTCTTTTTTTTTCTTTATTGTGATTTCATTCCCCTGCCCCATATGGGGCAGGGGAAGGCTGTCAGCGGCACAATCCGCCGATCTTCAGCCAAGTGACAACTAAAACAAGAATAAAATGATACATACCTAAGGCGATAAAAAAGGGGAACATAAAACAGAGTAAGGGGAGAAAATGGAGGTAAAAATACACTGACATGGAGACGTTCATGGGGGACAATTAAAAAAAGTCACCAGAGAGTTAAAAAAACAATTGGCGATTCTTAAAACACAGAGAAGACACTGAATGTGCATGCACAGGTTAAAAGTTGGCCACAGTATTAAAAATACTCTGGAACAACACAATTAAAACCCACTTGGAGCACACACGACGAAGAATGAAACTGCCAGGTGGGACCTGCCAAGGGAAAGGGCAGAGAGAATGGAAAAGGAGGGGGTGGAGCAAGGGGCAGCTGGGGAAGCAGTGGGATGAAGAGAGGAGGGGCAACCGTGGGTACACGAAGAGGCAGGAGACACGTGGGGCGGGAGAGGAAAAGGGAAGTCAGGGCAGGAGGGAGTGCAGAGACACTGAAAGGAGGCACAAGAGATGGAGGGGGGAGTAGGAGGGGAAAGCCGCTCAGGAGGCGGGAGGGGGAGGAGAGGGAGCCCTGAGGAGGAGGCAGGAAGATGGGGTTAGAATTGGTAGGAAGGGTAGATGTCAGGGCGAAGCTCACCATCCGGGAGGGGTAGATGGTGGAAGTTGCGTTGGGAAAGGAGATGGAGATGGAGAGAGGGTGGGACACAACAGTAAAGGCGCGGCAACTGGCAGGGGGTGGAGAGAAACGGAGACACCAGGGGCTGAGAGGGATCAAGGCGGCGGACAATATATAGTGTGCGGATGTGTTCAAGGAAAAGGAGAAGGTGGGAGAGGAGTCATAAATAGAACGTACTAGGGTGTATGACAAAGAAAAATCAAATAGCAGCAAGAACGAAACGCATACGGAAAAAACGTAAGTACCTATAAATTGTTCAAAAATTCTCTCAGCAGGAAGCAGTATAAGCAAAATGTAGATTCTCATGTGAGACCTACCCATTAACTCTGATTTAAAAAGCTGTTATCCATGAGATGTTGAGAGTGAAACTGCCCATGGAAGCAAACTGGCAAACGCAGTAAACTCAAGAAGGCGCCAGATGGCGCTGATAACAAACACCAAAAACATGACACATCGACACAATAAAGTTTACTTGAAATGCAATAGTAAGAATCCTTTTCAACGTTAGATCAGTTTTTACAAATAGCATAACATGTGAATAAAATTCTGGCTACAGATACCGCAACGAGTAAGCAATGACAGAATATTACACCAATTTTTTACAACCATTGTAACATGTGTCACTAATAAAGCTTATTATGGCATACAGAGACCTCTAACATCTAAAAATGCTTTACACACGATATCGAAGTACTCATATTAAATGTCACAAGAAAAAATGAAGGCCAACATTCTACGGTTAACCAGTTTTCTAGGAAATTGTATCTATTTCATGGAAATGAGCAAATATTAACAGCTTCACGGGCATTCACGAAAAACAAATAAAGCTTTGTTACTGATAACAGACACCAGAAGTATAAAAAGACTACTGCAAGAAACGAAACGAAACTAGCTCAGTGGTACGTATTGTGGAGCGTGTGCTGACGGATATCATCCTAGTGGTAATCAACTACAAATAGAACTGTACTGGAATACAACGTATCAGAAATAACTAAATTACGAAATTTCTTTTAATTGCGCCATAAAGTATACATACTCGTCCCCGCACAGCCCACCTCCCTCCACCAACATCCCCTCTACCAACCAACCAACAACCTCAATGAAGTCAGGACTTCTAGTATGCACACTTAGGCATACTAAAGATTGTAACGCTTCATAAGCAGCGACATGAGCTGTCAAAACTAATCAGAATTTCCATTTCTTCACATGTTTAGAACAGCTCCTTCTGGCCCTAGCACTTCGGTTTTCCGAATACATAAATGTTTGCTTAGAGAGACCGTTGACATATGCCAGTGGAAAGAACATGAGGGGTGTGTGTGATAGTGAGTACACGTCATACCTAACTACAGCCCGCATCTCGTGGTCGTGCGATAGCGTTCTCGCTTCCCACGCCCGGGTTCCCGGGTTCGATTCCCGGCGGGGTCAGGGATTTTCTCTGCCTCGTGATGGCTGGGTGTTGTGTGATGTCCTTAGGTTAGTTAGGTTTAAGTAGTTCTAAGTTCTAGGGGACTGATGACCATCGATGTTAAGTCCCATAGTGCTCAGAGCCATTTGAACCATTTTTTTTGAACCTAACTACATCTCTTTTGACAAACTGCCTATTCTGTCTCTGTTTCTTCGGCCGACAGGTACATATAGTATGCGACCGCGAGCTCGGCTCCACCACCGGCAATGGAGGTGAAGCTTTGACAATGCCAGCCATTCGTGCTGGCGAAACGTCAGTAAAATCATTAGATGACCGTCGGCCGATGAACCCGAGACAGAAGCCAATAGGCAGTTTGTCAACAAGTGGCCACGAAATCCTTAACAATTTTGTACCTCTCTTTTCTCTCTGCACAGAATGTCACACGCTCTGGCTTTCTAGTGCGAGACGGCGCACGTATGGAAGACGCTCCAGGCGTCAAGACTCGCACCACCTCCAGGCGACTCTAGAAATGTTCAGTGAAAATTGAAACACAAGGACAAGTCATGTCAATTCAGATGTCTGACTGAATTCTGCATTACGAAATGATCGGTCTTACTTATGTGGACGCGGCAGTTTTTTTGCTAGTATTTCGGTTATCATCAAGATAAAGCGAACAGGAAAACAGTTGTTGAAGGATGCTATTACATCACCTAAAGTACTAATTTCGATATTATCAAAACATTTCAAGTGGAATATTACAGTCAGAGGTACTATTGGATGGCCTCATGTTATATAGGATGAATACGTCACCGCGTAGGATCCCCTAAGCACAGTAAAGTGAATCATCTAGACAGGTGTAACGTTTGTGACTGCGTAAAGCTTCACGACATACTAAATGGTGATATTCTTGTCCAGCTTCTGGCCCGATCATACAGTCACCTTGACATAATATTTCGGAGGTCTGTATGACTTTCAACTTAAGATGAGACGCTGTTTGCTAAATCTCGCGGGAACTGATACTTACCGTGAACGATGGTCGTTTTATACTCCGTGAAAAGGCAACACCGCAGATAATATAAGAGGTCTCTGCAGCAACTCCCTTAACATAGAGTGAAGGAGAAGTGCCCTACTGGTCGAAACTAGCGGGAACAACAAAGCACTATCCAGCGGCGCAGGTCAATCATTCTGCCGGCCGAATAACAGATTTGTTTCTAAAACAGATAAAAAGGAATCCTAATCTTGCTTAAATGATAACCTTGTGTGCCAGTTTTATATTAGTCAATTCCTTTGACACACGGTCCCAATAGTGATAGGTACAGTCGTGGACAAAACGAGCGAGACCCCTCGCCTTTTCGTTATGCTGATCCGCACAGCTTTGAAGTCTGCTACACAGCATAACAGGCAAGGCGACGAAGTGGTACCAACATACTATGCACAGGGGTGAAATTGAAAAACTATCCGAAATTTGTCAGAATGTTATCAAACATGTGTAAGACTATATCAATGCTGATTAGTGTGTTAACCAGAACACCTAAATATAAGATATAAATGAAAGAAGAAACGCTAATTAGTATGAACTGTACTAATAAAAATGAATTTCAGCTTATCGAGATAACATAACTGTTTTAGTAAGACGAAGTACCCTAGATCGTTACGAATTAGCAAAATAATATGCGCTTTCGGCCGCAAAATGGTATGTGCCAACGTGCAGACCAGTCATACTGGATTACCGTTGCTGACCAACTATGAAAGTGTGCAAATTTAGCAATGTGTGAAGATTCATAAGAAAACTCAGTTTAAAATCATTCAATGCCACACTTAAGTCAATTCAATTATTGACAGAAGCGGAAAAAGTAGGCGCCGGTACAAAATGAAGGTAGCAATAAAACGTATTGGGAGTGAGAGAATTTCTTAAAATTACTTTACTGATAGTCTATCTGCCTCCATGGAGGTTAGAATCGAAAACAAACCAGACCTCCCTTGCAGTAGCAAACACATTTCACTACGCTAGCAGACAACCCAGGCAAACAGCACTCTATTATTACCCCAGACATGAATAAGCCGGCAATTTTCCAATGAAAATGGCAAAATGACCTGCAGTTTCTGTTACATAGATCTTTCTGGACTCAAAAACATGAATTTTTTACCTTTATGTCACCGCTTATGTGGCAATCATTCGGGATATTTATCGAAATAACAAAGAATTGTTATTAGCGATTAAATTTGGTAGGAAAATTCTGCACTACCCCAGAAAATAAACGGCGACATAGCTGCCAAACATATTCTACAATGTTTTGAATTCTCCATTAGATGCGCCACAGCCAGAAAACGTTCATTAGCCGAAGTGTTCCTTAAGTTAGCTAGCAATAGGAATGCTCACACATCTAAAACGCGATGGCATTAATAGTGAGATCTGAATTACGACGTGTATAGGCAAATGGATTTTATTTGCATTCCTGTAAACGTGATTTGGATCGAAAGCGTAGCTACGACTAAAATGCTGATGTGTCGGCTGCAACTGGAACATTTCGAATAAAGAGTAGGGGAAATTATTATGCGGCCCTCATCTTCAGTAACTGTGGTAGCTATTTTCGTTGTTAGCATTTCGTCACGTAAATCAGTAAAAAAGGAACCCTACTAATCTCACATTCTTGACCGTCTATTTGTCTACCAAAAACCCGTTTACCTCGAGTAAGGGTGGACATAATAATCGGAAATGTATCGCACTTCCTGCAGTAGACGCTCCCTTGGTGGTGTAAAAAAGTGAGCTATGTAAAGAAAATTTACGCGAAAGGTCAATAAATGGCTCTAAGAACTATGGTACCAAACTGCTTAGGTCATCAGTCCCTTAGATCTAGAACTACTTAAACCTGTCTAACCTAACACACATCCACGCCCGGGGAAGGATTCGAACTGACGGCGCAAGAAATACTTTCTGATAGTTTGACGTGGTTGTATGAAGGTTGCCGGCCGATGTGGCCGAGCGGTTCTAGGCGCTTCAGTCTGGAACTGCGCGACCGCTACGGTCGCAGGTTCAAATCCTGCCTCGGGCATGGATGTGTGTGATGTCCTTAGGTTAGTTAGGTTTAAGTAGTTCTAAGTTCTAGGGGACTGATGACCTCAGATGTTAAGTCCCATAGTGCTCAGAGCCATTTGACCCATTTTTGTATGAAGGTTCTGTGCAAAGAACGAAAGTGGGCGGAGACTATGATGAAGATTTAGAATCACGACCTTAACCCACCTTAACTTTTATCTATTTTTTATTAATCCAGTTTCGAAACACTAAGCACTGAAGTATTCTGACTCAGTCTGTTGTGTGGTATCGGGGCACCAAGATGCGTAGACAGCCTCCCAGTCTGGTTGCTCTTCGAGATCGAATGATCACTGTGGGGCTTGAACTAGATAGGGCATAAACTAAGAAACTTATGGATTCACGCGGAACGGGGGTCACTGTCTCGGCTAGAGACGTTGATACGGAATATTGGTGTGATGTCTCCGAAGAATAACATTTTGCCCAGTGCGCTTAGACCTTTACTACAATATTGATACATTATATAGAGTGTTCAGAAAAGATTCAAGTAAAATCCACAAAGTCAATTGCGTTTAGGATAATTCTTCATAACTGTGAAACATAGTTATAACTGCTGAGTGTAGAGCAATGGATTTTACGTAAGAAGGAAAGGTGTATGTTGCGTCAGTTTCATCCGTTGAACAGCCGAGACCGGAAACGGCAACATTGCCAGAGTCTCTACTGACACAGTTTGCTCCAAATGATCTTGTTCAAAGCGCAATAATTAGCAATCGAAATGTTTTCCCATGGTCAGTATCTCTCTCAGACGGAGTTTATTCTGTAATTCGAGATTCATACAACTTAATTCATCCCACGCACATAAGATCTTCCAGTATTCCACCACGAAGATTGCACTAGTTTCCTAGTATTTGCGCCTGCCTGTAGGAACGCGCGTCTTCCTCTTTATTTCCACGAGTGCTTTTCAGGTTTTTGTTGTTGTTGTTGTGGTCTTCAGTCCAGAGACTGGTTTGATGCAGTTCTCCATGACACTCTATCCTGTGCAAGCTTCTTCATCTCCCAGTACCTACTACAAGCTACATCCTTCTGAATCTGTTTAGTGTATTCATCTCTTGGTCTCCCTCTACTAACTTAATCGTCTACCAACCGATCCCTTCTTCTACTCAAGGTGTGCCACAAATTTCTCTTCTCCCTAATTCTATTCAATACCTCCTCATTAGTTATGTGATCTACCCATCTAACCTTCAGCATTCTACTGTAGCACCACATTTCGAAAGCTTATATTCTCTTCTTGTCTAAACTATTTATCGTCCAGGTTTCACTTCCATACATGGCCACACTCCATACAAATACTTTCAAAAACGACTTCCTGACAAATCTATACACGATGTTAACAAATTTCTCTTCTTCAGAAACGCTTTCCTTCCCATTGCCGGTCTATGTTTTATATCCTCTCTACTTCGACCATCATCAGTTATTTTGCTCCTCAAATAGCAAAACTCATTAACTACTTTTAGCGTCTCATTTCCTAATCTAATACCCTCACCATCACGCGATTTAATTCGACTATATTCCATTATCCTCATTTTGCTTTGGTGATGTTCATCTTGTGTCCTCCTTTCAGGACACTGTCCATTCCGTTCAGCTCCTCTTCCAGGTCCTTGCTGTCTCTGACAGAATTACAGTGTCATCGGCGACCTCAAAATTTTTATTTCTTCTCCATGTATTTTAATTCCTACTCCGAATTTTTCTTTTGTTTCATTTACTGCTTGCTCAATATACAGATTGAATAACATCAGGGATAGGCTACAACCCTGTCTCACTCCCTTCCCAACCACTGCTTCCCTTTCATGCCCCTAGACTCTTATAACTGCCGTCAGGTTTCTGTACAAATTGCAAATAGCCTTTCGCTCCCTGTGTTTTACCCCTGCCACCTTCAGAGTTTGAGAGTACTCCAGTCAACATTGTCAAAAGTTTTCTCTAAGTCTACAAACGCTAGAAACGTAGGTTTGCCTTTCCTTAATCTATTTTCTAAGATAAATCTTTTGAGATCATTAATGCAGAAATTTTGGCCTCAAGTGACTTTATAGATACCATATGTTTTGTTCACATTTTCCGTCTGTATACATGTGATTCTGTCACAAATATGGATAATACGACGTAGCGATATACACTTACGGAAAATAAAAGTCCCACACCGTCAATCCTCAACTCGTGGTCGTGCGGTAGCGTTCTTGCTTCCCCCGCCCGGGTTCCCGGGTTCTATTCCCGGCGGGGTCAGGGATTTTCTCTGCCTCGTGATGACTGGGTGTAGTGTGACGTCCTTAGGTTAGTTAGGTTTAAGTGGTTCTAAGTTCTAGGGAACTGATGACCATAGATGTTAAGTCCCATAGTGCTCAGAGCCATTTGAACCAACACCGTCAAGGATAAGTGATGTGACAGATAACTCACCGACAGCAAATTCAGACGTAATGAAACACACATGTTACAATAAAAGTTACCCAGACAGTCGCATCAGTACAAAGCGGACAGCTCTCTGCCGCAAAGAAGGCGTGTATCCTCGCACGTAAAAGACCGTAAAATTGGCGAACGGCATCCTGCGATAGAGCGTCCCAAGGAACTTCCATCTGTGGCAACTATTCCTTCAGTGATTCGTGCAGGCTCTTGAAAACGAGTAAGTTACCACTTCACTGCCGCGTGGGATTAGCCGAGCGGTCTAGGGCGCTGCAGGCATGGACTGTGCCGCTTGTCCCGGCGGAGGTTCGAGTCCTCTCTCGGGCATGGGTGTATGTGCTTGTCCGTAGGATAATTTAGTTAAAGTAGTGTAAGCTTAGGGACTGATGACCTTAGTAGTGAAGTCCCATAAGCTTTCACACACATTTGAACAGTTTTGAACCACTTCACTATGTCCCACAAATGTTGGCATGAGATATTGTGATCTTATAAGCTCGGACTGTTCCTGCACACCATGAAGAGCGCTTTGCGACGCAACAGCCTATGTGGGCGTGCATTGTCCTGCCGAACAAACATATCACTTTTCAGTCGGAGAAAGGGCAGTAGACAGGAATAACAAGGTCTGTAGTGTACCGAGCACTGGCCACATTGTCCTGTAGAATAATCAGATGTGACCGTGAGCCTACGGTGGGTCCTGTGCGTCTTGGACGGATGCACCCCAGAATACGTCGCTCACCAGCGCTACGTGTCATACGTGTGCGTGTCGCATACAGACACTCTCTACTGTCATCACTGAAGACAACAGAGCGCAATTCCACTCCGCTGGCGACTCTTTCACAACACAAAAGTAGCTGAGCGCGGCTATATGGCGGTGCCAATGGTAACGTAGCCAGAGGCTCACGTGATGGTATTCTTGCTGTATGCAGTTGGTTCCCAGTGACCCTTGGTGACAAAGCAGCTACAACATAAGTTCGAAATTCTTCCCTGGATGGCGTTCGGTGGGCCATTGCTCCGGGCACAGTGCTTCCATCTTGACGTGCGTTTGCGCTAAGTGGACGTCCAGAATCAGGTGTACGGGTGTGGAGAAGTTCCACAGACCTCTACTGAGAGCAGCGACGTATTACCGATACGCAGTGCCCAACACCGTCAGCAATCCGTCGATACGCCCATCCGGCTTCGCGGAGGTCAACAATATGACCCTGTTCAAGTAGCTGAAGTTGTTCAACAGGAATTTGTGCTCGTTGGTGGAACTCTTCACTTCTAAACCCAGCACAGTTATTGCTTGCAGAGTCGAAACAGAGGGTGGATCGACAGGCCTCATGAGCGCCATCTGATAGGCGAAGATCATGATGTATGAGTCACTAACACTGCACTTTCCAGCATCCAGACATTGTAACCTTGTGCGATGAGTATGCTCGCTGGGCGTGTTGCATTTTTTCCAGTTGTGTAAAAAAGATGAAACACATATCAAGGTTTGTCAGTACATGAACGAAATAAATTAATTGAGGCAATATCAGCATCTCATACAAGATTTTGATTTTCACACGTATTAAATAAAAATTTTGTAATCAGTGCAATATTCCCATTTATGTCAAGTTCAGATATGTGCCAGATCTAGAGACACATCGACGATTTGTTACTAATCATGCTATCCGAGTACTCCTTGTGCACAGGAGTAAAGCTTTAAACGATTACTTGCTCCTCTCTGCAACTGTCAAACTCTCTCGAGGCACTCCTAAGACGATGCAGAATTAGCAGTTCTGAGTGAAAGCTAGAAGCTGCGAGTTAGACATTACTTAAGTGTTTCTAATGAATGGGCGGGAATTAGTCGATTTCTCTGCTCGTGAAGGATGTTCGGAGGGCGCAAACGGTATTGTCCTACTTGCTAAAGGAGAGACCCAGTCTGGACCAAATTTTTAAGTCTTGAGGAGGAGGAGGAGGAGATTAGTGTTTAACGTCCCATCGACAACGAGGTCATTAGAGACGGAGCGCAAGCTCGGGTGAGGGAAGGATGGGGAAGGAAATCGGCCGTGCCCTTTCAAAGGAACCATCCCGACATTTGCCTGAAGCGATTTAGGAAAATCACGGAAAACCTAAATCAGGATGGCCGGAGACGGGATTGAACCGTCGTCCTCCCGAATGCGTTTTAAGTCTTGACAAAAGTCTATCGTTGCGTATACAAAGCGGAATTGGGAAGACAAGTCTTCTCAATACCAACTCACTTTTCTCCGAGCTGTACACACAAAGTGGCACAGAAGGCTGTTGATAAATTATAAGGCAGCACATTATTTTGAAAATTTTGACAAAATCACCTGTTTGTGCTTTATGGTATATGGGCGCTTACCGTCGAGGTTACCGGCACACTTACTAACTTCATTAGAAATGAACATGGTTAAAACGTTTGAACCGTTAAATGGAGGTAAAATACAATCTTGCTTAATATTACTCTCATACACTCTCAATCTCTCCCTTATTCATTTGCACAATCGCCCCATCCACAAGCTTTAAGATATTATCAGTTTTATCCAAATCTCATAAATTTTGTATTTAAACATGGATGATACTAGAATAATGCTAAAATGATACATGGTTATATAACTGGCTGACTACTTACAGGAATCCTTTAAAGATCCATCAACATAACAAAAAACATCAAAGAATTCGCCATAATATTTCAGTAAGCAAGTTGTCACAATGTTAAATCGTTAGCTCGCGGAAATTTAGTTGGCAGTTGCACAGAAATGGATTTTCCTCCTGAATGCTTGCGAGTCCACCATGTTACGCAGTAAGGATGGCCGCCTCAGCTGCCTGTACCTGGTGACTTAACGCATCGAACGTCTTCGTAGCTATCTCTTCGCTCCATAGCATGGTACCGCAATCTCACACACCATAGGTGAGCGGAAATTTCTTCACAATGAAACACATGCACCTGCAAAGTGTGAAAAAAGGAATGTTAATTGTTTTGACAGATTTTAGTTAGTTAACAAGAGTCTAATTAATTATTAACTTGAAATTCGGTGAAAGTGTAGTTGTTTAAAGAAATATTTCGGTCGCCAATTCTTTTAAGAACAAAAGTTATAAAACTAATTATGTTTGTTAGAATTTGAATTTACTTATGGGTGACTGAAAGTTCTATAAGCCACATCGGTTAATACACGCACGACAGCTCAATTTAAAATGCAAGTGGTTTTAACATCTATTAATATTAATTATCGTGATACTGGACGCACTGCAGTGATTCAAAATCAAAAGCAATATTGGTTGGGTTGTTTTCAGGGGAGGAGACTAGACAGCGAGGACATCGGTCTCATCGGATCAGGGAAGGACGGGGAAGGAAGTCGTCCGTGCCTTTCAAAGCAACCATCCCAGCATTTTCCCGGAGTGATTTAGGAAAATCACGGAAAACCTAAATCAGGATGGCCGGACGTGCGATTGAACCGTAATCCTCCCGAATGCGAGTCCAGTGTGCTAACCACTGCGCCACCTCGCTCGGTAAAAAGCAATATTCTGATCGCAACATTTAAGAGTATAGAGTCTTCACGTTTCACTAACCATTCCTTTCTAATGGTGAAAACTCTTTTCAAGAAATACAACAACTAAACTCTGAATATGTCTCAATTACCAGCGTTACAGCAGGCTAGCCGAAGTAGGATGGCCAAGATTAAGACAACACATAAAGAAATACACAAACTTAGAGAATATTGTTGAATTATTTTATGCACTGTTACTTTGTCAGACAAATTATCTCTGTAAATTAATTACTTCGTTTCTCACAAAACGTAGGGAATACAGTTGTATTTGCGGAACTGAAGTAATACTTTCAGTTGAATTGCGAAGTTTCTTTTTTCAATGGAACATTAAAATTTAAGATTACCTTGTAGCATAAGAAATATTTCCTTATTGGACATTGTTTCTGTTGTTATAATGATGGATCCTACCGATGGTAGTAATGACGTAGGAAAATTATTAATACTCACTAAGAATTTAAGTCGACAAAAGTTAACATCCATTACATTGACAAGTCTTTTACATTTCTAAGCTTCTGAAATGGCACAGTCTTATTTTGAGGTGGAGCCGCTGTGGGCACGAGGTAATGATTTGACACCTCCAGTAATTAGACAAAAGGCTCTCCTTCCATTTACGAGCATTATTTAATATACGCTCTAAGACAAAGAAATAACGACGCACCAGTAAGGATGATGATGATAATGTTTGGTTTGTGGGGCGCTCTAATTTCTTTTTTTTTTTTACCCAGTCCAATCTTGCCACTGTCACGAATGATGATGATGAAATGGTAAGGACAACACAAACACCCAGTCCTCGGGCAAAGAAAATCCCCAACCCGGCCGAGAATTGAGCCCAGGACCGCGTGATCCAGAGGCAGCAACGCTCGCCGCTAGACCACGAGCTGTGGACACCAGTAAGGAATTATCAAAATGGAATGTAAACCGATACACGTGATGTGCAGGTACAGACAAACAAATGATTACACTCTCAGAAAAAACTGCTTGATTTACTCGAAAGAAAAAGCTTCACAAATTGAGCACATCAAAAAGCCGTTGGTCAACCCTTGGCATTATGCAAGCAGCTGTTCGCCTTGACATTAATTGATATAGTTGTTGGACGTCTTCCTGAGGTGGATCATGACATATTCTGTCCAACTGGTTCGCTAGATCGTCAGAATCCGAAGATGGTTGGAGGACCGTGCCCATAATTCTTCGAACATTCTCGATTGGCTATAGATCCGGAGAACGTGATGGTCAAGAAAGGGTTTGAATTGCACAAAGACAAGACGTAGAAACTCTCGCCCTGTGCGAGTGGGCATTATCTAGATGAAATGTAAGGCCAGGATAGCTTGCCATGAAGGTCTACAAAACGGGGCGCAGAATATCGTCGAGCCGGCTAAGTGGCCGCGCGGTTCTGGCGCTGCAGTCTGGAACCGCGAGACCGCTACGGTCGCAGGTTCGAATCCTGCCTCGGGCATGGTTGTGTGTGATGTCCTTAGGTTAGTTAGGTTTAACTAGTTCTAAGTTCTAGGGGACTAATGACCTCAGCAGTTGAGTCCCATAGTGCTCAGAGCCATTTGAACCAATATCGTCGATCTACGGCTGTGTTCTAAAGGTGCCACAGATGACAACCTAAGATGTCTTGTTATAAAAAGAAATATCACCCCACTCCATGACTCCTGGTGGTCGGGCCGTATGGCGGACCACAGGCAGGGTGGTAACCCTCCACTGTCCAGACTGGTCTACGGTCTAGAATTTCATTGATTGGACTAGAATTGCCTTTCGCTTCGATTTGAGTCGCGACGATCAGCGAAGACGTGTCTGAAGACGGCATGACAGAGGAGGGTGTGTGTGTATCGTGTATTGTCTATTGAACCGAGGACCTAGAAACGACAGAGAGGCTTCGTACCGCCGTAGCCCTCAGCGGTTCAGAACCCCATAACGGGCCACAACAGTCCACCCACCCCACCACCGCCCCACACCGAAATCAGGGTTATTGTGCGGTTCGGCCCCCAGTGGACTGTCCCGCCCCCCCCCCCCCCCCCCATCCGGGAACGACTCATATCTGACAAGGATAGCCCCAAATATTTGTGTGGTAGAGTAATTATGGTATACGCGGACGTGTAGACAATGTCTGTGTAGCAATCGCCGACATAATGTAACTGAGGCGAAATGAGGGGAACCAGCCCGCATTCGCCGAGGCAGATGGAAAACCGCCTCTAAAAATATCCGTAGACTGGCCAGCATACCAGACCTCGACACCAATCCACCTGGAGGATTCGTGCTGGGGACCGGCACGCCTTTCCGCTCGGGAAGCAGCGCGCTAGAGATGTGGAGTACGAACCCTACTGTCGCCCGCCATATGGGCCGACAACAAGGAGCGATGGTCTGGAATGACAGTTCTTCTCACAGCAGGTGCCCTTTGGTTGTAATCCGTGGCATCCCTACACCACGGCCTTATGTCGACGATCATCTTTGGGGTTGTTTGTGGGAGGAGAGCAGACAGAGAGGTCATCGGTCTCATCGGATTAGGGAAGGACAGGGAGGACGTCGGCCGTGTCCTTTCCAAGGAACCATCCCAGCATTTCCCTGGAGCGATTTAGGGAAATCACGGAAAACCTAAATCAGGATGGCCGGACGCAGGATTGAGCCGTCGTCCTCCCGAATGCGAGTCCAGTGTGCCAGCCATTGCACCACCTCACTCGGTGACTATCATCTACTCCCCGTTTTGTTGCCGTTCATGAGAAGCTATCCAGTGCTTATATTTCAGCTAGATAATGGATGCCCTAACACAGCGAGGGTTTCTATTGCTTGTCTTTGTGCTTGCCAAACCCTACCTTCACCAGCAAGGTCACCTAGTCCCTCACCAGTCGAGAAAGTTTGAAGCATTATCGGCGGGGCCCTCAAACGGCTCGGGATTTTGTGATCCAACGCTCCAATTGGACAGAATATCACACGATATCCCATAGGAGAATACCCAACAGCCGGCCGGAGTGGCCGAGTGGTTCTAGGTGCTTTACTCTGGAACCGCGCAACCGCCACAGTCGCAAGTTCGAATCCTGCCTCGGGCATTGATGTGTGTGATGTCCTTAGGTTAGTTAGGTTTAAGTAGTTCTAAGTTCTAGGGGACTGATGACCTCAGCTGTTAAGTCCCATAGAGCTCAGAGCCATTTGAACCATTTTTGATATCCAACAACTCTATCAATCAATGACAAGCCGAACAACTGGTTGCATAACGGCCAGAGCTGGACTAACACATTGCTGACTTGCTCAGTTTGAAACGCTCTTTCTCTTGAATAAATTATCCAGTTCTTTTGAAACAGTAATCATTTTTTTGTCTATACATATACATCATATGGATCGACTTGGGGCCGATTCGGATAATACCTTTGTGTCGCGTCTTTTTTTTTCCTTTGCCTTAGAGTGTATCTTGCCACACAGTTCCCCTCTTCCATTAATACTCTTTAAACTCTTCTGAAATAAATATTGTACTGGGCCCATGCAATTGAGTGCTTGTTATCATCTTAATGCTTCGGCTAATATTTTATCACCATAAAGTTGTTTTACACTTTCCTCAGTTACATAAATTCTACCTAATACAATATTAACTTGCCTCTATTAAGTGCCTGCTCCCTCCTTACCTACTATGTTATTGCCATCATCGGTTACATATCGTTATTGCAGTTTCCAAAGACCGTGGCTTTACTAGCGTCTCTTATACATTCTTTACAATCCTTCGCAGACGATGAGTATACTCAGACTCTGGTACACAGAGCACACGTCATTGCTGACGACAGCAGTCTGGAGGACGAGCTTCTACACCTGATAAGAGTTTTTGGAGCCAACGGGTACTCTCCACGGCAGATACTAAAGGCACTACAAATGAAACCAACTGTGGGTGTAAGAAAAGCAGAAGTTTCTTTGAATGTGTCACATTGATAGCTTCCTGTAACTGCTCGTAGAAAGCCTCTCTCTCTCTGTTCTAGGTTTACAGTCCTCTGGACTGTACAGGAAGATAATGTTCAATTTTTGATGAGCCCGTTTCAGTTATAGAAAAACTATTCTCTTAGGGATGTACTGGCACTCCTCAATGTGGATAAGTATCCTTGCTCTGCTGTAGCTTTTGCCTTCTTCTCATCTCAGCTATAAATGAGTACTGGTCATATTCGTCCAGCCCTTTGCCTTCGTCTTTTGTCTCTTGGATGTTACATATTGATATTTCATGATGATTCAATTCATCTCTAAGTTCTTTGTTATTAATGAATTTTTCTGTCCCATGTTCCAATTCTCAGAACATTTTTATTTTTCCATCTCTTAGACCTGTTCCTAGTCTTGCTCGTCATAGCTGTAGTCCGTTCTTTCCCAGGCACGTTGGTAGTATTCTCAGCAACGAAATTATACCGCCAAAGGTCGCTAGTTTTGCTATCGTTGGGTTTGTTTTCAAGATTTTAATTTGCCTAGGTTGGCTACTTTCACCACAGATTAGGAACACAGCTTGCCCAACAGCCTTTGTTAAGGAGTTCTGACATCTTCTAGTCTTAGATGTCTCTATTAGTCCTGGAAGGCTGCAGGATGCACAGTTTTCCTGAAGGATTTATGTCCCTTTGCCTTTGGTGATCCAAGACCGCATTCAACTAGACAGCAGCTGAAGGTCTGAGTTGAGGATGCAAATCGAAAGACTCCCTCGCACCTCGAAACTTAATATCACTGAGGTCGGAGAAACCAGAGTTGTGAAAGAGAGGCATACAGGAAAAATATAAGGTGTTAGACATCAAGAACCTTCAACATCGCAGCGCGTCATCAATCGTTGGTTAATATATTTAAAAACTAGAAACCCGCCTCGATTGCGAAAAAAGCACCGAGTGTTTACCTAGGTTTCGGCGTAGATAACTACACCTTCTTCAAAACAATAAAACCAACAAGTGCCTAAGAAGACCTTTGTCAATGATTAAAAGAAGACCATAGCTATACATTTATAATCGAAAAAAAGGGAAACACAAACAGTACATATGTACAAAGTCTAAACCGTTACCTAACTTAATGGTGTAACCTCCACCTCACACCGGCCTATGTTCGATGAGCCATGACCCGCCATAAACTTCAGCTACAAATGGTCGCTCACATACACGCCCGACCCGCTACCTATGCACATGCGAAAGACAAGGGAAGTTACTTGAATGCGCATGCGCATACGAATACTTGAAAGTTTATACATGGGTCGTGGCTAAATAGCACTTATATTCCCAACCATGGATCAACGTATATCAAAAAATAGAATGGATAGAATAAGTGACGAACTAAATAGGAGATGAAGCTTAAAAATAACCGCACACGGTTGCTTATGCTAGGAAAGAAACATATATGAAGCTACCTATGACAACAGGAGGAACTCTTAAAAAACTATTTCTAAAGCCAATAGTTAGCCTGGGGGGGAGGGGGGGGGGGTGGCTGAGGGGACGTAATCTAAAGACGTCGTGGTAATAAAGATATAAGGATAAAACGTGAGGTGTTCAACGGGCTAAATCATCTTCATCGTAAAGGGAATGAGCAAAAAAGAAAAAAAGATGAACAGCTTGACCAACCGCGCTCACCAATCAGCGCACGCATGTGAAAATCCCCAGATCATCAGATTTACAAGTATGAAGAACAAATTAAAGGTGCGAAACCTTCAAAAAACTTTCTGTTTCTTAGCGGGAGTTGGTCGTTAAGGATATTGTCTTTATCATGTTGCAGATGCTTAAAGATCTGCATTTCTTCCAAAACAGTTTTAGGCCCTTAACCTTGCCATGAAGTAACTCGTTATTAACTGGAGGGCTCTGTGCATGAGCCGTTTGCACGAAGTGTTCCGCATAAGTAGAGCCCTTAGTACAGTTACCGCTTCAAGTAGGAATATGCTCTTTGTACCTGAGACTCAGAGCTCGTCCCGTTTGCCCGATGTAAAATTTTGGACAATCCCTGCACGTAATTTTATATACTCCTGATTGGGAAAGTTTATCGCTCTTATTGTGCAAGGAGTGGATTAAATTCCTATGTAAACTATTATTAGTAGAATAAGCGACTCTGAAATTATGGGCTCTGAGGAAACGCCCCAATTTGTAACTTATATTGCCTATGTAAGGGATAGATATTGTTGCCACTTGTTTGTCATCTAACGCATCCCCTAGGGTGGAAGACGTAATATTATTTTTATTAATTTTCTTGTTATACATCTGTCTTACCAACTGAGGCCTATAACCATTATTTATAGCAATATTCTCAAGTGTGACCAGTTCAGTTTCTACCGCATCTGGTGCAAGAGGAATAGTTGTAACTCTGTGAATATTAGAATGAAAAAAGGCCATCTTATGGGCGTACGGATGGGCCGAGTCTGCAGGTATAATACTGTCGGAAAACGTATTTTTCCGAAAAATATCAAATTTAATGCGGTTGTCAACCACAGTTAAAGTGAGGTCCAAAAAATTTAATGACCTAGTATCGGATTCTCGCTCAACTGTAAAACTGATATTATGGTGAAGCTCATTAAAAATCGAAAAAATATGGTCGACATCACGCTGAGATCCATCAATGATTAATAGAATGTCGTCAACATATCTTTTGTAAAATTTTATTCTCCTAATAATATGTTAGACATCAGTAAGTGGAGTTAATGTCAAGCTCAGTTCAGGGTGCCATGGTATCTAAACACGTGTACTCACAAGATGAAATCCCTTAAATACATAATATATACTCAAGTCTTAATCTACGGCTAGAACGAATGTACAATTGGTTTGTGAACCGCAGCACATGCTCCATCATAGGCAAAGTACGCACGTATTTTCAGTTTCTAACAACATTAATGTCTTGCAAACGACGGCAACTCGCACAGGAAATTATTCGAATCTGCTCAGTGTTTTCTGGCTTACACAGAAAACAGCTAAAATATCCCATATCTGACGTCAGAAACATCAACATTCGTTAACGCAAACTCAAACTTATTAGCACGCAACACTGCAAGACCACGGAAGAATAATGTTGATAGGTAGCAATGACTATAGCAATATTATAGGCTACTTCAACATCCTAAATTTGATTGCAAATGTTTGGAGGCATCTCAGCGAATGAGTAAATACGCGATTGTGAGGTTACTTGCACATCAATGCACAAACATAATTACGTCATTCACTGATAACTGACTTGCAGTAATTTCACTAGTATATTAGGCTCCTGTTGAACGGCGATATTACACACGGTGTACGCCTACTGACTAGTGTAAAGTAGAAAACAATAGTATTTGGATATACTATACTGCTAGATTAACAATCTCTTCGTAGGTACCAGCAGAAAGTATATTGTGCCGCTCTTAATCGGTTGCTCACAGACCGAAATTGAAGTTAAAATAATAATGAATAAGCTTACAAGACTCCCAATGCTATCACTGCATTGTCTGGCTCTGTAAGAAACAGTGTGAAGTTAGAAACTGTCAGCATGAAATCAAAGCTTCCATAAACGATGAGGAGGATGATACTGGGCACATGGGCTATATTTGGGACACTTCGTGTAACATCGCTATTTCTCTGCATATTACGCTTGTCCACGGATTACAATCGTGCGACAAAGTAGCTGGCCCTGAAAGAGGAATATAACGTGACGCATAGGTCGATATCGTGACGCCCCTAGACGCTGGCGGTTGCTGGATTTAGAGGGGCTATCCCGAGCCCGAGGCGGCGCCACAGTCGCAGAGTCACGTCCCAGGGCCCTTTTCACGAGGACTCAGCAGCTGTTATCAGATTCCGGTGAAAGCGGATTGGGCGCCGCCTCCCGGGCGTCGCGCCGGGTTGATATCTGCCCCTGTGCCGTCCTCGACTTACTCCTCACCGTCGGTCTTCTGATCGAGATCAGTCACCGTCTGAACTGATCCTCCCGCCTAGCCCCCCCCCCCCCCCCTCGCCACTCGTGCTGTCTTCGGTTTTTTAGTGTAACATCTATCGTGGACTAAAAAGAGTTCTAACTGTTCAGAGTACAGTAGAAGTCTGATAAATAAAGTAAAGTTGGGAATTGTGTTAAAACCACTGCTGTAGTGGTCGAATAGCAGACGGCGCGACAGGGTGAAGGGTACCGCAGGTGGTTGGAGAGGAATGGATCTGGCTTGGTGGACCATCACGTGGGGAGGGGGGGGGGGAGGGAGGTATATTTCGACTGTGCAGACTATGTACAAATGAATGTATCGCGGAACTTATGTGCTAAAGATAGTGAGTCTGCAGAGCATAGCAGTAACAGGTTAAGTAAGTACTACAACACTACACCACGGTACATCGTAATCATCACATTATTTCTTTTCGCTTTTTTTTTTGTTTTCATATTGCCAGAATATATACTTTATCATGTTCTCGTCAATACTACTCGCGTGAAGTATTCTAAAGAAAACGTATTACAAACTACTCAAAAACAATATTGTAAAGAATGTATAACAGATACGCTAGTAAAGCCACTGTCTTTGGAAACTGCAATAACAATATTTAACCGATGATGCTAATAACATAGCAGGTACGGGGGGAGGGGGGGGGGAAGCAGGCACTTAAAAGATGCAAGTTAACGTTGTGTTAGGTAGAATTTATGTAACTGAGAAATGAGTAAAATAACTTCATGATGATAAAATGTTAGCCATGATGATAACGAGCACTCAATTGTGTGGGCCCAGTACAATACTTATTTCAGAAGAGTTTAAAGAGTGTTAATGGAAGAAGGGAACTGTGTGGTAAGGTACACTATTGCACATAAATACAAATATGTATGGGTTCGGTTTTCGATGCACTGCGTGTGCCAACGTGACATCATCTTTGCGCCATAGCAGCACATCAAAAAATAGAATGCACCCATGTTTTTCGATTTCCATCGTGAACTGAATTTGTCTATAGATGGAATTCAGACGATTTACAAATTCCTTTAAATTGTCTTCACCGTGGGGCCATACTACAAACGTGTCCTCAACATACCCCCAAAACACTGTGGGCCTCAAGCTAGCAGATTTCAACGCCTTCTCATCGAAGTCCTCCATAAAAAAGTTGGCCACCAAAGGCGCCCAAGGACTAATGGCGATACAGTCAGTCTGTTCATAAAATTCTTTATTGAATAAAAGATATGTCGAGGTCAAAACATGTTCAAACAAAGCTGAAATCTCTTTATCGAAAGTTTTTTCAGTAAGAAACAATGATTCCGACAGAGGAACCTTTGTGAACAACGACACTACATCGAAACTGACTAACATATCCGAATAGCTCAGTTTGAGTGATTTGCCCATAAAGTCCTCAGAGTTACGTATGTGATGAGCGGATTTCCCCAGCAGAGGCTTTAATAACGACGCTGTTTGGCATAGTCATAGGTTGGTGAGCCGATATTTCTCACTGTCGGACACAGAGGAACACCATTCTTGTCTATCTTTGGAAGTCCATAAAGCCTAGGAGGAACCGCACCACTTGGTTTCAATCTTCGCACAACTTCTGTTGGAAGGGGGAAGTGTTCAGAAGCGAAGCAGTCTTCCTTACCATGTGGTTAGTAGGATCTTTATTGATATTCCGGTATGTGCTGTCACTCAGTAAACTGTTCATTTTATCATGATAGTTGTCACGAGACATTAAAACAGCTGGAAGAACCACCATCTCGGTATCCTGGCGAAGTTTACGTAGTGGAGCTCTCTCTGCCACAGATATGTTACTCCTATGTGGACGAGCCTTCACAACTACTCAACTAGTTTCGCGTCATATTTTTTCTGTTAGTTCCACAGAAAGAGAACGAACCACTTCTTCAACGGCACTGATGGAAGCTGATATTGGTAAAACCTTAGGCGTGGTTGCAAAAGTTCAGTCCTTTACTTAGAACCATCATCGTAGCGTCGTCCAGTCCAAATCTTTATCCGTCATATTAATGACGGAGCGTCAAATAACAGTTTCTTGCTGCGAAGACGTCCTAAGCCGGTTAAACTTTGGCATCTGTCTCGATGTGGCTACCACACGAACCCAGTCTGATTTGGCCCACGTTATACCATCAATCCAGTTCCATGAAGTATAGGGTAATTCCGCAGATATCTTAAGATGCAGGGGATAAAGTCGTTGACCTTCAAAGACCTTACTGTTACACATAATTGGATTCGTCTCGATAGCCGCTACTAGAAAATAAGTACCAAATTACAGCATTCCATTCAAAAAACAAAGTTGACCTTCATATTTCTGATGCGACCCCACCTAGTAACAAAAAACTTACGTCATATAATGGCCCCAGTTGTCCCAGGAAACATCTGACCCACAAACTTTTCCGCTACTATCATGCTTTAGGAGTTATTCTAGGTAAAAACAGTTAGTGACTCACCCTGTATAAAAACCAGTAGTGAGACCAATTATGACATACACAACAGAGACAAAATCAGAAACATCAAAAAGGAAAAGGACGTTAGGAACCCACGAAAATGAAAATTCTGCGAAGGATTACAGGGAAGACACTGCAAGGTGGAGAAGTAAAAGCATTGGAAACGGATGTGGAATGGTTCCCACTAATAAATGAGTACATAAGAGAAAGAATGAACAGAACATATAGATAGGGTGGATGAACGGAAGATCGTGAAAATCGTAAGAAATGAAGTATCAGTCGATAACAGAAATATTGGCCGTCCAAGAAAAAGCCTCAGGGTGGACTGAGGGGTGCCGACCGGTGTGGCCGTGCGGTTCTAGGGGATTCAGTCTGGAACCGCGTGACCGCTACGGTCGCAGGCTCGAATCCTACCTCGGGCATGTAAGCGTGTGATGTCCTTAGGTTAGTTAGGTTTAAGTAGTTCTAAGTTCTAGGGGACTGATGACCTCAGATATGGAGTCCCATAGTGCTCAGAGCCATTTGAACCATTTTTGACTGAGGGGGACTGAAGGAAACAAGCTTCAGCCTAGGAAGAAAGGAAGAAGATGATTAAAGGACGTGGGAATATTATCACATTTAAGGTAATGGTTGATTTTACGGCGTATGCTTTATTTAGAGAAATAAAACTACACACTGATCCTGTAGAAGCCGAGAAGTGATTTATTCCTTTGTGGCGTCTCAGAGTTGGTTCTCACCACAGTATCCTACCCTCCTGCGACATGAGCTTTATTACCCTTCAATTCGCCTGGTTGAGTTGTTTGATAATTTTGCGCTCACGAGACAAAATACCAGTGACACTGCTCACGTTAGAGCACTACATATAAATTAAAACTGATAACTGAATCCCGGTAGTCAAGGAAGGCAGGATTCGGTTACGATTGTGGACGGCGCCGTTACCAGTTACTGTTGGTTCCGTTTAGCAATTAAACACATTTATTTGAAAACGGTAATTCGAAACTGAGCAATAATTAAAGATATCACACGTTATTCATGAAGGAATAAACAACTGTGTGATTAATAGTGCTTTCGGTGCGTTACAATATACCAAATGAGCATAAAATACAGATACAGCAAATAATGTTTTAAAAACAAGTCAATGTGATCCCAATTAGAATTTTAAGGCAAGTAACCACAGTCAGGGCTGAAGGCCTTTGACTCCAAGAACGGCAATTATAAAAAAAATTTAACAAACATACTGTAAAACAGCAATGCAACAGCAAGGTTAATTTAAAAAGACAGGCAACTGATCACCAAACGGGTGAGAAGAAATGACGGTAAATTTGGTAACAAAACCACTTAAACCTGCTGTAACGCCAAGAATGACAATTATATAAAAAGTTTAAAAAAACGTACATGTAAAGCAGCAAATACAACAGCAAAGGTTAATTTAAAAGGACACGCAACTGATCACCAAACAGGTGAGCAAAATGATGGTAAACTTGGTAGCAAAATCATTTAGACCTGCTGTAACGCCCAGAATGCCAATTATATAAAAAATACAATAAAATAGCAAATACAATAATGTAACACAAGGGCCAGTCACAGACGGTGCACCAGGAATCGACTTCTGAGTAGGTTCGACAAAAAAGATAGGCAGCCAAGAGTTGCATTCATTTCACAAGACGGTAACTCAGACTAGTGGCAGCCTAACGAATGACTAATGATAATCTTGCTGAGGCTACCTGGCATCCAATAACCTAAATGCAAAGATGTAAAAATACGCCAAAGCCAGAACCGGCGGACTGGACTCTGCCCGCGGAATAGTGTGCTGAGAGTGCCCATAAAGAGAAAGGAATCACTACCACTAGAGTAGAACCAACCAACATACAATCAAGAAGGCTGTCAAAACTATATGCCTCACCAGACAGCAGCAGCAAGGTGAGGAGACGTACACAGCCATTACATACACTAATCCCCAGGGCAGGTATCTGGGGCGTTAGTGGCCACGAGGCAGGAAAATTACCGCTTGTTGAACTTAACAAATAGTAACAAACTGAACGCAATAAATAGTAATTAGAAGTCCAGGAAAGCTAATCAGATCCGCCTTCCCCAAGCACTCCACTCGCTGCTCTTCGCCTCAGCAACACAACGGGCAGCAACACGAACCCAAGTCACTGGAGAATCGCAAGACCTCACAATGGTGGAGGTTTCTCTACTTGAATCGAAATGCACTCAAAACTTGCAGGATCCGGTTTACGACGAGTCCCTGCACCCTCGTGGCCACAGGCTTTCGATTCGGCAGTCAATGGGCGTTGCCAGCGGTCCCGGCGTGTTACCGCACTGTGCGGACCTGGCTCCTCCTAAGTCCCCAACCCAACTGCACACTGACACCACCTGAAAGGACTACAACGTAGCCCCAAAGAAAATCTACAGGTACTACATATCGATAACCGTCGCTGCTGCCACTAGTTGTCAGGCAATGCTTGTGAAACTAAGTGGCACCACTCAACACGAGCAACCACAACCATGTCAACTAAACGATACGGTCTGGCCTCCAACAGAGGACAGAAACCTACAGACAGCACCAACATGAGCACGGCTCAGTAACCAAGTGGGCATGTGAGCTTCTATCGCAGATGCAAGTTATGGCAGTGTCGTGGGAAGACTGTGTCAGTCAGGTGTTTGGAAGTAGCGCAGTAAGATGGGTCATCTTGGAAACGTGACAAAATGGCAAAAAAGCTGTCGTGTTTGGAAATGCCAATAAGTACAGCCTCAATAACTGCTCAATTTGTTCGTGTATCAGTGCTACTGTCTAAAGTGTCTGGAGTGAATGGTGAACCACTGATACCCAAGTCACAATGAATAAGGACAGTGGTCACTCCAACGATAGTGTCCGCTGAAGAGTTTGGAAATTGGAAATTTGTGGTAAGGGGTATGGGCCCAAAATGCTGAGGTCACCGTTCCCTAGGCTTACACACTACTTAAACTAACTTACACTAAGGACAACACACACACCCATGCCCAGCGGAGGACTCGAACCTCCGATGGGTGGGGACCCTCGCGAACCGTGGCATGGTGCCCTAGACCGCAAGGCTACCCCGCGCGGCTGAAGAATTTAAGAGATTGTCAGTCACTTTCAAATCTTAGAGGAATTGCTGCTGTCAGTGAATGAAGGTCCGTGTCAAACGATTTCCAAGCGAACGCTTCGAAGGGGCGTTTGGAGTCAGGTGTGTCGCGGAAGGCCACTGCTCATAGCGGCGCATGAAGGTGAACACCTTCAGTGGGTAGTAGCCCACGGGAGGCGTGTTGCCCCGTTCCATGAGATGCGATTATAACTGATTTCAAATGATTACAGTGCGTTGAGTTCTCCGACAGTCAATAAGACGTTTAACCCAAAGCGCCTGGAGGATTCATGGCAGTGACGTGGAAAGACTGTGCCAGTCGGTTGTTTGGAAGTGACGGTGATGGTCTGGAGGTGTTTCCGTGGCATTACTCGGGTCCACTTATACAGGTTACCGCGAATATTATTTCAATGATATCGAAAAAAAGCATTGCTGTTTCTTCAACATATATTCCGACGTGTCCGAAAGAACAGACACCACGTATATAATTACGGCGACGACAGCCAGTGATCCTTTCAGTGCAGATGCCAACCAAGTTGAAACACTTACGCGAATGATTGTGGGCAAAGGGCTCTACACTAGTAGTGTGCGTTATAAGTTGAGAATTTGGGTCTGATGGGAGGTTTTCTGAGGTAGTCATTGCGGCTGTAGTGACTACTGGGTCCAGATGGCGTGGTGGTCAACACATCCGCCCAGTAAGCAGGAGACGTGGGTTCGAATCCCTGTGCGACAGAAATTTTCAACTTTTCCCAGTGACATAAATCAGTGCCTAACAGCAGCTAATGTCTTTAACTCCTTTGTGTCTTGTTTCTTCTACATGTTCATTGTGAATTTACTATGAATCATTTACTGCTCTAAGGTCATAACAGCCGTTTTCACAGGACTGCATCCACACTTCCCTGGTTGGAACCAGAATCAGAGACCCTGCTGCTCTTGGATTGGTCGGCTAAATTATACAGTCTTAATCCCATACAAAATTTCTGGCTCAATGTTTAACAACTGACGAAAAGTAACGATCAACGTCTCCGCAATGAAGTTGCTCTGCGGGATATGATCATCAATGACTGGCTTCAGATGGCTATGACTTACCTGAAGAGATCTGTGGACTGTCTTCCATGGATAGCTGAGCTACTAATCAAAGTTGAGACAGTGTTCACCTTACTAGCGTTACCCTAATTAGCCGTAAGAATTTTTTTCCCTGATGTGCTTCTGTAGAACATTCCATTTGCAATTCAGGCTTGAGAGAAATTTGTAGCATTTAGGAGTCATGTTCAATTGCATTCTTCCATTCCACAGTCACAGTTATGTCTGAAACAATGCGGTCAGGAGTTGTCAGAATACATCTTTATTTAGTGGGCTGTGCAGCTTAGCTTCCATCAAGTCTGACCGTAAGGAATTTGGCATAAAATGAAAAAAAAAATGGAGAGTGATCACGAAGAACGTAATTTTTACATAATTGTCTTGATAGAAAAATTTTTTAGTGCAATTACCGGTTTCTGCTATGCAGCATCTGCCATTCTGCTGCAGTGTAAGAAGACATTTTGACTCGTGTTATTTTTACATCTTATGACTTGCTGCAGTGCAGCAGACTGAGACATTCTAAAGATAAACATTGCGTAGTCGAAAACGGCAATTTTATTAAAAAAACTTTGCGATGAAGACAGTTAAATAAATGTTACGACTCACTGTCATGCAGAGAACCTCAGATCGACTCCCGGTGGTACTTGAGTGGGCGCAGTGGCTGCACCCAGCCTTCGCATGACAACTAGCTTGAACGTATTGTAGCTGTTGCCCTATGGAAATCTCAGAATTAGCTCGAGACTGAAATGCTGAAAATACAAAATTGTCTCTATAGCGACATCCAAACGACGTTACCGGTAGAAGCTTACAGAATGATCGGCCCTAGTAAAATTTAGTTTGTTAGACATTCGATGCATAGGATTTTTGAGAGACCGCAATACGTCAGCCACAACAGCCGAAGAAATTTGTTTACTGCTAACTTCAGCTCTATTGTCTGTGATCGTATAATAGGCTGAGCTTGCGAGGTTTATATAATATTTGTTACATGATGTAATTGATAACCCAGTAATATTTCACTATTAGCTTACTGATAATAAATAACAACAATAACAATAATAGTGGAATTGTAATAAAACGATTAAATGTTATGTATTAGAATGCCCTTTGAGAGAAATTTGCATGTATTCACTAAAAATAAAATTTACATGAAAAACTGAATATTTGAAAGCTAAAATGTAACTCTAAGGAGAATATGTAAACAAAGTTCCACAGACGTGGGTAAAGGGCAGAGAGCTCAGTTATAAGGATCACTTTTATCTCACATAGTTACGTGATCATTGTCTTATAGTCTCTGGAAAGCCGTTAGAACACTTTACCATTGCTCCTCTGCTGTACCCATCATCGTCTTTAGGGAAACAGTCTCGAAAAGTGACTGGTAATGTTTACTCTGTCTCTTTGTATTACATTTCTCCATCCAACGAGTAGTACGCTAAGACGTATGGTGAACTGTATGTTGCAAAGTCTAGGGATGGAGTGGTACTGCTGGTTCTGCCTGCTCTGGCTCTATAATGTTCTCCAATATAACGCCTGTACAACATCATACCTATCAGCATCTTCCACAATACGCGTTGCATTTGCCGGCACTGTACCTCCGCATTCACATTGTCACTTTAACTGTTGCTGTGCTACTTCCGTGCGGATTTCAGTGAATGGGTGTGAAGAATTTAATAAGTTTCGTATCCTGGTATATTTGTATTTTTCATGTCGGGAAATAACTTCAGTGACATTATGACTCTATGATAAATACCTCTTTTAATCGAAATGATAGTTGGTCGATGTCGTGGACATCGTTGGTTTCGATTTGTGAGAATTTATTTTCATCTGTTGTCAATGATCGCTGCTACTGGACCACTCATTATTTACGCTGCTTTTATTGCAGGCACGGTTACACCAATTTTCACTGTCATTATTTTCTGCAACTTCAAAAATGATTCAAATGGCTCTAAGCACTATGGGACTTAACATCTGAGGTCGTCAGTCCCCTAGAATTAAAACTACTTAAACCTAACTAACCTAAGGACATCACACACATCCATGCCCGAGGCTAGATTCGAACCTGCGACCGTAGCAGCATCGCAGTTCCGGACTGAAGCGCCTAGAAGCGCTCGGTCACAGCGGCCGGCTGCTGCAACTGCACTCATTATTTACTTTCTAAAATATGTTAGAATCGGTGTCTTACAATTCGCAGCACTCATTTCCGACAAACTACAAGTACGAATACATATTACGTACGACACATTCTGCGGAAGATCATCATCCACTGAGGTATCAAGTGACAGTTGCAGCTCGTGCGTTATCAGTTATCAACTGAGAATTTATTTCAACCGAGAAACAATACCTGTAGCACACATAATATATTCGAGAGGTATTCAGTGGATATAATGGGTCTTGTTCCAATCACAGTGACATCTGATGGATCAGTAAGTCGGAAACAAAGAAAAACGAGTCTTTTGCCATAAACTCTTGGGTGTCTTTTTCCAGCTCACAAGGCTGTTCAGAAGATATACTATCCACAGTGTTCAATGCACCTACATAGAATGTGAACAAGAAAAATGACGTTTACCTCCGATGGTTCTCCTTTTTTGCTGGCTCTACATCCCTCGCACGGGGGGATGACAGCACTGACCATGAGGAGGGAATGTAATCTGTTAGAGTCTCCCCTAGCAGGGATCCAATCACATCAAAACGAAGGATGTGAAAAGCTTGGAAGTAATCCAGCAAATGGAGCTGTATTAATTCTGTAAGAAGTCTGGCCTGACGTTACGACGTATGTAGTTAAGCATATGGTTCGTCAGCTATGCTCTAACCGTCAAAGCAGCGTCTTCCCTTTTTTCTCTTGTATGGACGGTGCCAACACTGTGTTTTTTCGACCATCATTCGTCTCCTAATCTCATCACAAGTCTATACCATCTTAAAATACTCTTCCTCTACTCTTCGGTGATGTACGTTGGAGTTCGCTTTCTGATTCCTTTGCTTGGGATGAAATGAAATGTCGTGTGACGAGGGCCTCTGTCGGGTAAACCGTTTGCCTGGTGCAAGTCTTTCGATTTGACGCCACTTCGGCGACTTGCGCGTCGATGGGGATGAAATGATGATGATTAGGACAACACAACACCCAGTCCCTGAGCGGAGAAAATCTCCGACACTGCCGGGAATCGAACCCGGGCCCTTTGGATTGACAGTCTGTCGCGCTGACCAATCAGCTACCGGAGGCGGACTTTGTTTGGGATATTCTCTCGCCTTGGAAATATACCACTTCTACTCAAAAACCAGCTTATTATTTTGATTCTTTCGTTAACTGTACCCCTGTATCTCAGGAATGCCTTCACATCACAGTCTATTGCAAAAATACGTAATATTTGAAACTTAATAGATTTACAGTCAGATGATCAAACAACAAGTCGGTCATCCGCTGTCGAACGAACTAGACTATACCGTAAGCTTGATCTCCCAGTAAAAGTACTTCTGTGTAAGTACTTCAGGTAGTGGGTGTTCATCGTTCAGACGATTCCCTGCCGCATAATCAGTTATCTCCGTTGATTGCCAATGTGACGCCAGTTAATTACATCATTACAAATCAGAAGGGCTGTAATTTTTTCTAATGTGAAAAAGAAGTGGCTTCGTTTAGTAGTAAACATATAACAAAGTTGCAGCACTAGCGAGAAACCATTTGGAGCAAATGAGATGCTACTGTATTTTTCATTCTCACTTGCTAAAATTATCCTTTATAAGTGAACGGTTTCGATGTACATAAGTTTTACCCGTATAAGTTAACGGTTCCGTTGTGTATGAGTTTACTGAGTTTTGGAGGGAATGATTGTGGAAAAGTTCATACGACTTTAAGAGATGACATACAAAATGCTTAGCTCTATTCCTTCTTGATGTTACCACGTGATCTTCTGTGCACCATTACTTGGAATCAGAGAGAGGTTAAATATGAACATCTGCTACAAGTTACAGCTGGGATTCGAACTTGGATCGATGCCTTTTGTTGGGTGTGCGCTACCTGTAGCACTCCTTAAATACCTCTCAAGGACTGATTGGATGCTCTATTTGCTGCTGATCCCCATTTCATATCAGTACTACTTCCGGTGCTGAGTTAATGTCGAACCCTCTGTTGCATTATTTCTTTCGGGTGTACTTGTTCCACGGCACAATGGGAGAACCTGTGAGAAATTTTCAGGAGCTCGTAACCCACAACTCGTACATATTGGAAAAATGTCACATTAACTCCCTTCAAGTGCTGACAAAATCCTTATTTAAGCAACTGGTTTCGATCGACTAACATTATCACTTTCTTAAAAATATTTACAGCGTAGTATACCATTGACCTCAGATAATGAAACCATGAATTAGTCACTGTTATCACACCATAATATAAATTACATCGCCAAGTATAAAGTAATAATTGACGATGTTATTTATATTCTGGTGTGATAAAAGTGACTGATTCAAGGTTGTTTTACCTGACGTCAGTGTTTTTACATACGCTGTAAATGCTTTTAAGGTCCCCATAACGGTCAGTCTGCCGAAGCTGGTTGTGTAAATAAAGATTGTATCAGCAGTTCAAGGCTGTAATCACAACATTTCTCGAACCACTGATAAAGTTGGAGAATACGAAAAGGAATCGGTGGCCACATTATCACTTTCTTAAAAATATTTACAGCGTAATATATCATCGACGTCAGATAATGAAACCATGAATTAGTCACTGTTATCACACCATAATATAAATTACATCGCCAAGTATAAAGTAATAATTGACGATGTTATTTATACTCTGGTGTGATAAAAGTGACAGATTCAAGGTTGTTTTACCTGACGTCAGTGTTTTTACATACGCTGTAAATTCTTTTAACGTCCCCATAACGGTCAGTCTGCCGAAGCTGGTTGTGTGAATAAAGATTGTGTCAGCAGTTCAACGCTGTAATCACAACATTTCTCGAACCTCTGATAAAGTTGGAGAGTACGAAAAGGAATTGGTGGCCAGTTGTAGTTTTGAGTCGGTCTGTTATATGTGGCTGGATAGCACAATAGGTTCTGCACGTCCTGCGAGTCTGGGTTCGACTCCCATTCTGTGATACGTTTGTAATTCGTCAAAAACGTGATCTGCAACGTATGCACTGTTAAACAGAACAAAAATTAAATAAAAAAATTCCGGAAATGGTTTTACTGCGGTCCTACATTCGGTATTCTGAAAAAATAAGAAAATGATTTTCGCCGCTGATTAGGTGCGCTACAAAGAACATTCGTAATTCTCAGCTTTGAAAATATATAACACCGTTTGAATTGGCCATAAGGCGTCCTGTTTAACGATGCAGAACATATTTTTCATAATGATTCGGCCAGTGGACGGTCAACAAGCACTGAAACCTTGAATATGTCATCTTATGTGGCAGATGGCTATCGGTCATTTCGTCGGACAGCTGTCGTCTGTATGTGGTTACGAAATGGGCATAAGTGATCGTATGTTTCACTAGACAGTGGGAACGTCATATCAGACGAATTAAGCGATGTGTTTTGAAATGTCGTAAGGTAATCAATTACACTACGAATTGCAGGTTTTTCCAGCAGTGGTTAGTACTTGCGGAAAATTATAGAACACGACATATAAAATTTTCGTGACTGGGAGTTGGCCATATATCAAGACGATTACTCATGTTTACTGCCTGTCAGTCCCAATGTAATGGTTATCGATTCGTAACTTGTCATACAGTTATTGTATCACGACAATAACTTGATAACCTTCTTTGTAATGTCTCGCATGAAACAGGACAAGTTATCTACGGATCAGAAGTATAAGAACGTGATGGATAACACTAGTGAACTCTCCTGAAAGTAATTAAGAACTCAACCAAAAAATATCAGTTTATTGATTCAGCTTTACTTATTGCTCCTTTTCAACACCGTTCATCATCAACATCCGCTGTTTACAGGAGCTGAAGACAACGCGCTCCCACGTCAAGTTTGCTGGACCTCTTTCAGTCTGGAGGTTTATTCTTCGACTCATCAGAGACACTTACCTGGTTTATATCGCACCCTAGCAACGTTGTCTTCATTCATCAAGGGCACATATATTGCGTGGTTTCCCTACCGCTACAGATATGGGGAATGCAATTTCAGTCATCAGTGTCACAGGAACAGCCCATTGTATTCTCTTGCTTGTGGCAACCTTCTCTGACGTGAATCCCCCCATATCTTTAACGTTTTTGCTGGTTGCGCAGAGATGCGCAGAGATTCTTCATCACTCTCGTTTCGAAGCTAAGTAGGTGTTCTTTTCTTGATTCTATCCGCCTAGCACTAGACGTTTGCGAGCCATGGATTAGAAATGGGCAAATGATGGTGTTGTAAATCTTTATCTTTATTCTGTGTGACAATGTTTTCAGTCTCAGGGTTTTTTGAAGACAATAAAAGAAACTCTTTCTCTTCCTTGTATATTTCTTTTCATTCACTCAAGATGTAATTTTAAGTGCGTGGTGAAAAATCCTCCCAGTTGTCAATATTTTTGGCAGTGGGGTCCTGTTTTTCATTGTCTTGACTATGTGTAGTGGCGATTTGCAGTCCCAGTTTCGTAGCCAGCAACACGGCGTCTTATGCTACGCATTTTTTTTTCTTTCCTTCATCACCACAGTGTCATCTGGGTATGAGCGCCTCTTATGATAAACTTCTCCATCATTCCACTACCTTTTCTTCTAGATACCTGGCGATCCATTCCTACGCTAGATGCCGGCCGGAGTGGCCGAGCGGTTCTAGGCGCTACAGTCCGGAACCGCGCGACCGCTGCGGCCGCAGTTTCGAATCCTGCCTCGGGCATGGCTGTGTGTGATGTCCTTAGGTTAGTTAGGTTTTAGTAGTTCTAAGTTCTAGGGGACTAATGACCTCAGAAGCTAAGTCCCATAGTGATCAGAGCCATTTGAACCATTTTGAACCTACGCTAGATAAGATAAATATGGAGTGTTGCGTCAGCCTGCCTGAGCCCACGTTTCATATGAAATTTAAAACGAGGAAAATAGTGAGATGATGGTCTTGACTCCCTATTTGGCGAAGGACGAAAACTACGTATGCTGAAAGTACGTGACAAATAACGCACGCAAGTGCTTCCAGGACCTTGCAGATCTCGTACATATTAGTGCTGCAGTGTTTGCCTTCTAAAAAGTAGTGGAGTGGCTTCTATTTGAAATATTCACCTCGCCTAGGAACAAAGATCGCTACTGTTCGGTACAAACACATTTTAAAAGCCATCGCAATGAGGACCCCAACTAAAATTCTAGCGGAAGAATACTATGAATCGGTGTACAGATTGTAACTGGGCCCCAGCTAGCTCAGTATATGCATAAAAAATATTTGTCTCTCTGGCACCACTAACAGAACAGTTGAACTGAAACTGACAATTTTATGGAATAATTATCCACTGTAGCGACACGCGACCATTTAAGAAGTACACATTACTCATATGGGCTAAATATAAATTGAACACACATTCATATCAGATCACTCTAGAAGTAAACCATCTATAACTGATTTGAATGCGTAGCATATTCTTCCAAAAAAATTTTTGTTACTAGTTAAACTAACTTTCGTAATATAATCAGTGGAGTATTTCTGGTCTGTCGCAGTCATGGACACCTCTGTCCAGAATTGATACCCTACAACGACTGACTCTATTAAACATGTAACCTTTATTCATTCATGAGAAAGAAATGTCTGCTTGCCGGAGGACTTGATTTTGTTGTAACATCATTATTTCTACATCCGGCGCTCCCCCATCAGTCTTTTTGCTTCAGCAGTCCACGGAAAACGATGTTGGATGTTGGCTTGTACTTTCTTGACCAGTTGCGATGTGAAACACATTTCAGCAGATAGATTAATAATGAAATTTTTGCCGCTAGATGCCTTTTTCTCATCACTGAAAAACTATTGAAGATTTGTTGTTAACTCTCTTACAATTTCAATTAATTTTTCAATGGCAGAAACGTGTGTAACTGCAAGGTACAGCATTTGGCTTTCTTTCAGAACAAATATGTGTACTTAATTAACGAAATGCAAATAAATCACCATTTGAAAATTGTAAATGGAGGATATTTAACGCGGTCGGAGGTTCGAATCCTGCCTCAGGCATGGATGTGCGTGATGTCCTTAGGTTGGTTAGGTTTAAGTACTTCTAAGTTCTACGGGACTGATGACCTCAGATATTAAGTGATATAGTGCTCAGAGCCATTTGAACCATTTTAATATTTTACGAAGCCACAAAAATACATGTTGTCTTCTATGCAACAAATTTTCCGTATGTACATTTGTATGCAATTACGAAAGCGCAGTCACTTTCTATCATTGCGTGCACAAAAAAGTATTCTTTTTTATTCCCAGGCATGTTAAATATTAAGGCATTAAAACCATCAAAACTTTACTTCTGCGCGACTCTCTCAACTACCCCAAGTTATTACTGCTACTCAAGCTACTGAATTTGTTGAGACACTTGAACAACATTTGAATTAAGTGACGATTTGCCATGATTCCTCATACTGTAATGGGGTAAGTACGAGCAAACGTAATACTCTCACTCCACACTGCCTATAATGTTCCCTTAGCAGGAGTTTGCTATGCTGTCACACGTACTTGACACCTTAGTACACAGTATGGTTGCACAGCGCATTCCTGACGACTTTGAAGTTGAAGGCTCACACTCGGCGTAACACAGAATGCTTCTAATCTGACCAAATATACCCCTAAAATCGTCTTCTGAATACTCTTTTTTACGCAGGACACACACTCGCTCAATTGCAGTCACTCTTACAGAACAAACAAATATATTCATGCTTAGATATATATGCATGGATAGTGGAAGATCTGTCGTAATGTCAGTTACTGAGAAAACAAATTTTTGTTGAGGTAAAATGGCATGTGCATAATTATCACAATTATGTTTGATTCAGTTTTTATGTTAAGGGCAACACAAAAGCTGTTCAGACATCTATTTGCCATTCAGTGTTGAGTACGACATTCCAATCGAACATAATAGCAAAATGTTGGGTGTCGTAAATATGAGTCATGTATAGATGTACGAAGTCTAGTCAGAGTCAAGCAAAAGGACGGCCAGAGCAGTTAATGACAATAGAGCACCTGTATGAAAACAACTTCAATGTAATTTTCTGTTATGTATCACAGTTAGTCCAATGCTTAATATTGTTTTAGTAACGAAAAAGAAACTACCATCACTGCAAATTTCAACTGCGAGAGATAATTCTAGATTGCTAGTGAAGTGATGGTGTGTCGGTAACTGAAGTGGCCAAGAAAGACAGACGTCTGCAAAAAGGCAAGGAATTAATAATTTTTATTTACAGTATTTGCACTTAATAACTGAGATACACAAATTGTGAATTCTTCTGCGTTAATGGGATATATAGAATTTAGGTTCTTGACACATACTCTACTGTCCATTAAAATTGCTACACCACGAAGATGACGTGCTACAGACGCGAAATTTAACCGACAGGATGAAGATGCTGTGATATGCAAATGATTAGCTTTTCAGAGCATTCACACAAGGTTGGCGCCGGTGGCGACACCTACAACGTGCTGACATGAGGAAAGTTTTCAACCAATATCTCATACACAAACAGCAGTTGACCGGCGTTGCCTGGTGAAACGTTGTTGTGATGCCTCGTGTAAGCAGAAGAAATGCGTACCATGACGTTTCCGACTTCGATAAAGGTCGGATTGTAGCCTATCGCGATTGCGGTTTATCGTATCGCGACATTGCTGCTCGCATTGGTCGAGATGCAATGACTATTAGCAGAATATGGAATCGGTGAGTTCAGGAGGGTAATACGGAACGCCGTGCTGGATCCCAACGGCCTCGTATCACTAGCATTCGAGATGACAGGCATCTTATCTGCGTGGATGTATCGGATCGTAAAGCCAGGTCTCGATCCCTGAGTCGATGTGAACGTTTGCAAGACAACAACTATCTGCACGAACAGTTCGACGAGGTTTGCAGCAGCATGGACTATCAGCTCGGAGACCATGACTGCGGTTACCTTTGACGGCGCACCACAGACAGGAGCACCTGCGATGGTGTACTGAACGACGAACCTGGGTGCACGAATGACAAAATGTCATTTTTTCGGATGAATCCAGGTTCTGTTTACAGCATCATGATGGTCGCATCCGTGTTTGGCGACATCGCGGTGAACGCATATTGGAAGCGTGTATTCGTCATCGCCATAGCGGCGCATCACCTGGTTTGATGGTATGGGGTGCCATTGGTTACACGTCTCGGTCACCTCTTGTTTGTATTGACGGCACTTTCAACATTGCACGTTACATTTCAGATGTGTTACGACCTGTGGCTCTACCCTTCATTCGATCCCTGCGAAACCCTACATTTCAGCAGGATAATGCACGACCGCATGTTGCAGGTCCTGTACGTGCCGTTCTGGATCCAGAAAATGTTCAACTGCTGCCGTGACCAGCACATTCCCCAGATCTCTCACCAACTGAAAACGTCTGGTCAATGGTGGCCGAGCAACTGGCTCGTCACATTACGCCAGTCACTACTCTTGATGAACTGTGGTATCGTGTTGAAGCTGCATGGGCAGCTGTACCTGTACACGCCATCCAAGCTTTGTTTGACTCAATACCCAGGCGTATTAAGGCCGCTATTACTGCGAGAGGTGGTTGTTCTGGGCACTGATTCCTCAGGATCTATGCACCCAAACTGCGTGAAAATGCAATCACATGTCATTTATAGTGTAATATATTAGTCCAATGAATGCCCGTTTATCATTTGCATTTATTCTTGGTGTAGGAATTTTAATGGCCAGTAGTGTACAAATAGTCTTGAATGGGGATAGAATCCGATAGTCTGTAACTGAAAATAATGCTTTGTAGCTTCATCTAGAGTTGAAGTAGTTTCTCACTGTAGTCTTCCATATTAAGTTTGATACTGTTAAGTCTTGCTTTGTACGCTGTATGGTTCTTTAGTGGGTACAGCAGAAAGTAACAGTTGCTATTCATGAACAGAGAATTCAGATAATCATCTTGAGGTTGAAGCTGTTTTGTCTGTTGTGGTGTCACCGCAAGGCACCACACCTGCTAGGTGGTGCCAGGTGGTCCGTCAGTACACATCGGACCCGCGAGCCGCCACTGTCGACGCTAGCAGACCGAGCGCCGCCACTCGGTTGGTCTTAAGAGATAAGCTAGCGCACTACCCAGCCAATTTAATAGGAATGGTTTACTTGTTATAGCTTCAGAGATCTCATTTTCAGAGACGTTAGTTAGCACAGCCTTCAGCTAAGTCAGTAGCTACGACCTAGCCAGGTGCCACATACAGTTTATGCACTGACAATTGATCTATATGTGTGAAGCAGAATTGTAAAGACATATGCGCAGTTCAGTCTATAACTGCACTTGTTAATATTATTGTACAAAGTCAGGATCGACGTTCACCGCTAATGCTGAATTAAAGCTAAGTACTTAATTGTATTCCTGTCTACTATCTTTCTAATCACCTAAGATGTTCCAGATGCATCCCGTCATATATAGTTCATTTATCCTCACGTCAGCCTATGTGATCATGGAAGTCATTCCCTCATGTCTTAGCAGATGTCCTATCATCCTGTCCCTTATCAGTGTTTTCCACATATTCCTTTCCTCTCCGATTCTGCGTAGAACCTCCTCATTCCTTACCTTATCAGTCCACCTAATTTTCAACATTCGTCTGTCGCACCACATCTCAAATGCTTCGATTCTCTTCTGTTCCGGTTTTCCCACAGTCCATGTTTCACTACCATACAATGCTGTACTCCAGGCGTACATCCCCAGAAATTTCTTCCTCAAATTAAGGCCGGTATTTGATATTAGTAGACTTCTCTTGGCCAGAAATGCCTTTTTTGCCATAGCGAGTCTGCTATTGATGTCCTCCTTGCTCCGTCCGTCATTGGTTATTTTACTGCCTAGGTAGCAGAATTCCTTAACTTCATTGACTTCGTGACCATCAATCCTGATGTTAAGTTTCTCGCTGTTCTCATTTCTACTACTTCTCATTACCTTCGTCTTTCCCGACTTACTCTCAAACCATACTGTGTACTCATTAGACTGTTCATTACGTTCAGCAGATCATTTAATTCTTCTTCACTTTCACTCAGGATAGCAATGTCATCAGTGAATCGTATCGTTGATATCCTTTCACCTTGTATTTTAATTCCACTCCTGAACCTTCCTTTTATTTCCATCATTGCTTCCTCGATGTACAGCTTGAAGAGTAGGGGCGAAAGGTTACAGCTGTGTCTTACACCCTTCTTAATACGAGCACTTCGTTCTTGATTGTCCACTCTTATTATTCCCTCTTGGTTGTTGTACATATTGTATATGACCCGTCTCTCCCTATAGCTTACCCCTACTTTTTTCAGAATCTCGAACAGCTTGCACCATTTTATATTGTCGAACGCTTTTTCCAGGTCGACAATCCTATGAAAGTGTCTTGATTTTTCTTTAGCCTTGCTTCCATTGCCTTTCTCGTCCCTTTACTTTTCCTAAGCCAAACTGATCGTCACCTAGCGCACTCTCAATTTTCTTTTCCATTCTTCTGTATATTATTCTTGTAAGTACCTTCGATGCATGAGCTGTTAAGCTGATTGTACGATAATTCTCGCACTTGTCAGCTCTTGCCGTCTTCGGAATTGTGTAGATGATGCTTTTCCGAAAGTCAGATGGTATATCGCCAGACTCATATATTCTACACACCAACGTGAATAGTCGTTTTGTTGCCACTTCCCCCAATGATTTTAGAAATTCTGATGGAATGTTATCTATCCCTTCTGCCTTATTTGACCGTAAGTCCTCCAAAGCTCTTTTAAATTCCGATTCTAACACTGGATCCCCTATCTCTTCTAAATCGACTACTGTTTCTTCTTCTATCACATCAGACAAATCTTCACCCTCATAGAGGCTTTCAATGCATTCTTTCCACCTATCTGCTCTCTCCTCTGCATTTAACAGTCGAATTCCCGTTGCACTCTTAATGTTACCACCGTTGCTTTTAACGTCACCAAAGGTTGTTTTGACTTTCCTGTATGCTGAGTCTGTCCTTCCGACAATCATATCTTTTTCGATGTCTTCACATTTTTCCTGCAGCCATTTCGTCTTAGCTTCCCTGCACTTCCTATTTATTTCATTCCTCAGCGACTTGTATTTCTGTATTCCTGATTTTCCCGGAACATGTTTGTACTTCCTCCTTTCATCAATCAACTGAAGTATTTCTTCTGTTACCCATGGTTTCTTCGCAGCTACCTTCTTTGTACCTATGTTTTCCTTCCCAACTTCTGTGATGGCCCTTTTTAGAGATGTTCATTCCTCTTCAACTGTACTGCCTATTGCGATATTCCTTATTGCTGATACCGCAGATAAAAGTCTGAAGTTCTATTGAGTCTCGTGCGATGTTCTGAGTTTGGCTACTTAAAAAGACGGGCCCGTCAATCGGAGTTGCAGGCGAGAGGGGTCATCCCAATTCGGGATCCTCTGGTGGTGTGTATGCGTAGCGCCACCCGTCGAAGGCGGTATGGGATGGAGACTACTCTACTGCACTGACTCCTTACTTAGCTTGCATTTATCCTGAATCTCTTGCCCAACGTAAAGTCCCGAGCGACTGGAAGAAAGCGCAGGTGACGCTTGTATGTAGGAAGGGTAGAAGGACGGATCCTCAAACTTACAGACCAATATCCTTAACATCGGTTTGTTGCAGGATTCTCGAACATATTCTCAGTTCGAATATAATGAATTTCTTTGAGACAGAGAAGTTGCTGTCCATGCATCAGCGCGGCTTTAGGAAGCATCGCTCCTACGAAACGCAACTCGCCCTTTTTTCACATGATATCTTCCGAACCATGGATGAAGGGTATCAGACGGATGCCATAGTCCTAGACTTCCGGAAAGCGTTTGACTCCGTGCCCCACTGCAGACTCCTAACTAAGGTACGAGTATATGGGATTGGCTCCCAAATATGTGAGTGGCTCGAAGACTTCTTAAGTAATAGAACCCAGTACGTTGTCCTCGATGGCGGGTGTTCATCGGAGGTGAGGGTACCATCTTGAGTGCTCCAGGGAAGTGTGGTCCGCTGTCGTTTTCTATCTACATTCATTATCTTTTGGATAGAGTGGATAGCTACGTGCGGCTGTTTGCTGATGATGCTGTGGTGCGCGGGAAGGTGTCGTCGTTGAATGACTGTAGGAGGATAAAAGATGACTTGGACAGGATTTGTGATTGGTGTAAAGAATGGCAGCTAACTCTAAATATAGATAAACGTAAATTAATGCAGGTGAATAGGAAAAAGAATCCCGTAATGTTTGAATACTCCATTAGTAGTGTAGCGCTTGAAATGGTCACGTCGATTAAATATTTGGGCGTAACATTGCAGAGCGATATGAAGTGGGACAAGCATGTAATGGCAGTTGTGGGGAAGGCGGATGGTCGTCTTCGGTTCATCGGTAGAATTTTGGGAAGATGTGGTTCCTCTGTAAAGGAGACCACTTATAGAACGCTGGTGCGACGTATTCTTGAGTACTACTCGAGCGTTTGTGATCCCTGTGAGGTCGGATTGAGGGAGGACATAGAAGCAATTCAGAGGCGGGCTGCTAGATTTGTTACTGGTACTCTGAGATGAAGAGGTTAGCACAGGAAAGGAATTCGTGGCGGGCCGCATCAAACCAGTCAGTAGACTGATGACCAAAGAAAAAAAAAAAAAAAAAAGGTTTGATCATCACGCGAGTGTTACGAAAATGCTTCAGGAACTCGGGTGGGAGTCTATGGAGGAAAGGAGGCGTTCTTTTCGTGAATCGCTACTGAGGAAATTTAGAGAACCAGCATTTGAGACTGACTGCAGTACAATTTTACTGCCGCCAACTTATATTTCGCGGAAAGACCACAAAGATAAGATAAGAGAGATTAGGGCCCGTACAGAGGCATGTAGGCAGTCATTTTTCCCTCGTTCTGTTTGGGAGTGGAACAGGGAGAGAAGATGCTAATTATGGTACGAGGTACTCTCCGCCACGCACCGTATGGTGGATTTCGGAGTATGTATGTAGATGTAGATGTAGGAGGTTTAACTGTGCAGTTCCCATCATAACTGGGTGTGATGCGTGACGCACCGGGTACTGTCGACAAAGACGCCATCAATACCGCAACTGACATGCTGTGGAATACCTTTGTTAAGGAAATGTTAACAGTTTTACCTCGTTTTTGTTCCCTTTCTCTCAACAGTTCCTCGAAATTACGTTTTTCACACAATATAACCACGAAGCTCGCGGCTTAACTGTAGTTACTGAATCTTAGATATTGCTGCATGGAGGGCTCACCTGGTGATGCGGAGGGGAGGAAGTTCTTTGCAACCACCGCCATGATGCTGTTTCTTGAAGTCCACTGGACATTAGCAAAATGGTGCTGATATCTTGTCAGTTAGAAGATTACCAGTGTTCAAGTAAGCTCCCAGCGGCTGACGCTGCACATACTCTCTGATCGAATGCGCATTGTTAAAATACTTTTATCTGTTTCAAAGCAGGACGTGTGACGAGATATGTCAGGTTATTAATTTTAGCAGATACAGGTTTAAGTTCCACAATGGAAGACTGCGTAATAGTGTATTTCAATAGCAGATCATCCGTTTATTAATTTCACTTCAAAATGACTGGAGACTAAGACCCTTACAATGTGAGAGCTCGCCTTTGAAACAGTTTACAGATCAAGACATGATACTATCTTGGCCAACCTTCATCCGCAATACACTCCATACAATCAGTAAATTTCACAGTCTCTTTCATCTTTAAAACCATCCAATAATTCGGTTTGCTACCCAGAGAAATCGCGGTTCAGGTGCATTTTCTTTGATAGCTTCTGGTTGGAGATTGTTCGGCATATTTTCTGTTCCGGCTTCTCTCTCACGCCTTCTGCGAAGGAGCTGAAAAAATCTCCTCCATTAACTCATCATTCCTTAGAGGCATTTGTAGGCGATCGTCTATAGTTGTTAAATAATTTGGAAAAAGCATGATTGTCCTATCAGCTCTACATTTTATATTTATTCTCTACCGGTGTCGATTGTTACAATCATCCTTGAGAAGAGAAACATTGTACATCACTGGATCAACCACACATATCTCTCATACGTGAGCCACACAAACGTAGAACATGTGTATTTGTCGTAATAGCTAGTCGTAACACATTCAAAATAAATATTTATAGTAGTGTACGTACAGTAAAACAGAAAAGAGTGATACATAGTCTAGGATACAAAAATGTTTGGTTTGTTCTCCGAAATACGAAGGCAGATTTCAGACTATAGACATATTTCTTAAAAGAATCGCAGACTGATACGACGTAACAAGCACCAAAGAAGATTCTTTGATTTTCGTACCTTGATGGTAAAAATACGGACATCTTACATGTTTACATTACTTGGAGGAACCAGCACAGTTGTCTACTCTTCGATTTTGCCCACGAGTTATGGCTGCTATGTAGAAGAAATTTCTTGTTCACTGTTATTTTTCAGCTAAAGTTAAGTGGAGAAGAATACAGAACGGGAAAAATATTTTCTTAAAACTATACAGTTCAGTGCTATGTGGTCGCTGTATCAATTTCCACAGTCACAACTTTCGAACTGCAGCAGAGAATGCTATGAATGCTATTTCCATAAAGCTTTGTATTCAGGAGACAGCAGGAACTTCCCTCAGCTTTTTCCTTCGCGACACACACACACGAAGCTACACTTACATCGTAGAAGCACACACACACCAACACACACACTCACGAACACACGCACACGCACACACTCACGCACACACACAGTTCTGGTCGTCTGCAGATGGCTTCATTCGTGATACTTCACGTTCTGCAGGGTAAAGAAAAGCAGAGCGAAATGAGTATGGCCAGCGAGGCGGAACCGAAGGAGATTGAGAAAGTCTGCCGTGTATCGGAGACGGTCGGAGACGCAGCAAGTTTCCGGCAACTCTGCCGGGTCCCAGAGCAAACATTCGGCTCCGTTCTGCTCCTCTCGGCTGTCTCCGCTCGCCTACGTTGGCACCGCACATCTGAGCTGCCATCGGAGCCCGTCTCGCCCCACATTTCCAGGATCGCTACGAGACGCCTTTGAAGCGGCACCTTGAATCATAGGCAATAGCAAATGGATGCACGACAATTCTGAATTTTAATATCTACCATGACAAAGACACAAGGTATTGGTACGTTTCTTACGAACCGCGGATAAGAATCGTACAATATTTTCACGTGTATTTCCTGGCCTGTGTGGTTGGGACGCAGTCGTCACGGTAATGGCTTCTTATAAGTCGTCTGCTGTAATACGATCTTTGCGCGGCGTTCGTTGTTATGGTAACGGCGTACCATAACCATTCTTCCGCCATGTTGTTGTCAATCCATGTGGTCTTCCGCTGCGGCATTATCTTTACACAGCATGTGTTGTCGTGGTGTCTTCTGGCTGCTATCCATAAAAGTTTTTCCTAGTAATTAGTAAAAAACTTCAAAATCAGTGTATTCATCATCCTGCCGTCGATCCACACAAGTCGTTGTATTATGGATATTATTGTGGTACACCGATGCTACGATATAGAATGCCGTGCTACAGCAGACGACATGTACGAGGCGGCTACTATGACGACGGAATCCTAGCCAAATAGGCTAAGGCGCACTTGATATACTTCTTTTTCTAATATGTTAATTTTATAACGAAGAATACAGCAGACGACTTATACGAAGTGGCTACCATAACGACAGCGTCCCAACCACACAGGCTAGTGAGCACTTGAAATATACTGTCGCTCATGGCAATGGTGTCCTACCACTAAAGATAGAGGGCTCTGCTCTATCCACAAATGATGTGAAAAACGAATGGGACAACAGTTACCTAAATTTTAAATAATTGTAAATTTCTAGAGGTTTAATTAGTTATATTTATTATTTATTATGTTTTATATTAAAACTGGAGCCAACTTCAAAATTTACTTTTTCTTGCTAAAGCATGTAACTACCGTTGGTCACCACGGAGGGCGTTACCGTCTGCCCACATGTTGTTGTCCGTTATTTAAGCTCATGCAGAGGGCCAATCATGCCCCAACCCCCCCCCCCCTCCCCCCTGCAGTACACTTCCTGCACTATGCCGATGACACCGCATTCCTTGCCCTCGCTCCTACCCTCCAACGGTCCCAACGCCTTCTCCAGAATCACCTTGACCTTTTTGCCACATGGTGTAACCAGTGACTCCTGAAAATCAATCCTTCCAGGCAATCATCGTAGGTTGTACCACACGCTCCTTCCGGCTCCTGGATTTCTCCCTTACCATCTGCGCCCATCCTGTCCGCCTCTCCCCTACCCTCACCTACCTTGGCCTTACCATTGACCATCACCTCACTTGGGTCCCTCATCTCCACTCCATCCAATCCAAAGCCCACGACCGCCTCTGACTCCTCAAACTCCTCTCTGGCCGGACATGGGGGTTGCACCCCTCTACCATCCTCTACACCTACAAATCCTCTGTTATGCCAGTCCTGCCTGGATATCCGCCCCCCACAAATTCTATAAGTCCCTCCAGATCCTCGAGCGCCATGCACTCCGCCTCGCTTTCCGTATACACCTCCCGTCCCCCACACGGATCCTCTACGACCTCATTTTGTTGCCCCATCTGCTCCTATTCTTCGAACACATCTGCATATTCTACACCTCCTGCTGCGTGATCCCCCTCACACCCTGGTTGCTCAATTACCGCCCTCTGCCACGCCTTTACTGTTGTGTCCCCCCCTACCCTCCATCTCTACACCCTTTATCTCCTTTCCCAAGGTGACTTCCATCAACTCCCCCTCCCAGATAATGCCCTCTCTTCCTCCATTTATCCTTCCTATCAACCCTGATCCTCACCCCCTCTCCTTTCCTGTCCTTTCCCTGGGCTCCCTCTTCCCCCCCTCCCATCCTGTTTTCTCCCCCCCTCCTCGAGTCCTTTTGCATTCCCATCCTCTGCCTTTCCCCACTCCCTGTCACGTCTGCCCAGCGCCCGCACCCCCTCTTATGGGCCTTCGTCCTCCATCGGCTCCTTCCCCCTCCCCCCTCTTCGTTTTTTCCTCTCCTCCCCCCTCTTTCCTTTCCCGTCGTCTGTCCAGGTCCCCCCCCTCCCCCCGCCCCCGCAATCTGCTCTCGGCTGTGGTATCTCATATTTGTGAAAATTTTTTAGTGCAGTGTTCAAGTGAATGTTCAGTGTTGTTCGTCTTTCCAAAGTGTTGCGAACATAAACCATGCTGTCACTGGGTGTAAATTTTATATCTTTTGCGAACAGAAACCAGACTGTCAACTTGTTTTTTTTTTAATTGTACGTTTTTTCTTTTACCTGTCTGCTTCTTATGTATTTTATTAGCATCATCCATCCTTTGTTTTATGTTTTAAGTTCCACGATTTTCCGCCATTTTACCATTGAAGTCACGGATTTTATCGCCTGTTTTTATTATTTATTATCTTCATCTTTTTAAAACAAATTCTGTTGGCTGAAGAGCTGCGTACTAAACTGCTGCCAGCCCACCCCCTTTGGGGGAAATCGAAATTCAATACAGGAAAAAAGCCAACCGTGCACAGGCAGGGTGATGACTTCCGCGAGCGACCAAATGGGTATAAAATCTGTTTATTTATGTAACTTTGACTAATTGCTTGTAGATTACGTACATGATTACTTACTAAATTATAACATTACAGTGTAAATCGCCCTGAAAATGACCCCATCGCGTGTTGAAACCGGTTGGCGGCAAAATAAATAATGCGATTCTGACTGTCATTTTGAATAATTGATTATAAGTAAATTAATCGCTGTTTATCTCCATACAACTATGTTGTCTAAAAAATAAAAGCCCAGCTTACATCATTGGCCCCAGGTGCGTGTGATGTAAGTTTGGTTGCCTCTCTTAAAGTGCACGAAATATTTTCTGAGCATTTTATTTTGCTCACTCTGTAGCACGTACGCAAAAACGAATGAACGCACGAACAGACCAGCAAACATAAAGGCCAGTGATGATTCCTAGTGTGAGTAGTGGAACAAGTTGGCTAAAATCAAAGCAAACATTCAGCTGCAAAAGACAGATAATATTTGTTCTCATCAACATGTAGTTGAATATAAACTGAGGCAAAAAGGCTGCAAATGTTAACACCGCTAAGCCTTGTGCACCCATCATCCTAACACATCTCTCTGGCAATTGATTCGTTTGCTCGTATCCAGAGCGACTGATGCACTAAATTAATTTACTTTAATTCACTTTTTTGAAATAATTGCTACTGCCACACTCAACTACTTTTATATAATTGTTAATAAATAGGAGAACATGGAGTGTGGGAGAACTACATCGGGTGTTTTTGAAGGAATTAGATTTGGAAGTGAGACACTAAAGGTGTATGATAATTGGACAAAAAAAAGAAAAAAAAGAGACATGTTGGCTGAAATAGAAAGGATGTAAAATGCAGACTGGCAGCAGCAAGAAGACCTTTTCGATTATAAAGTTGGATAAGAAGAGATCTATACTGAAGATATTTATCTGTAACGTAGGCTTTTACGGAAATGAAACGAAGACAATAAATAGTTCAGACAAGAAGAGAAACTTCGGAAATGTAGTGTGGCCTTACAGAGGAATAGTGAACCTTAAATAAGTAAAACGAATAAATAATGGAGAAGCACTCAACAGGAGTGGAGAAGAAAGAAATTTGTGGCACAATTTGAATAAATGATTAGCTCGTTCTATAGGACACATCCTGTAAGGGTAATAAATCGTGAATTTGAAAACCGTAATGAGAGACGACACAAGCAATGCAATCTATAGGCTCAGATGCATGTATGTGCTGAAATGAAGATTTGCAATGGCTACACTAGTGTGGACGGCTGGGTCCAGCCAGTCTTCACAATGAAAACAACAACAACAATTAACCCAGTTAGTCTTGCATACCTGTCCAGATGTATACGCCTCTAGACTTGGAGATGTTCAGAGCTTGTTATTTATGCTTGCAATGTAAATGTACATCTTTCACCTTGGTTTGGTGGATCAGACAAATATATACATGCTAAATGTCTGTCTGCACAAATTAGTTTCTTGCTCTAGGATTCAAAGACGAATTACTTAACATGTTTACATGACTCAAGAACGATGTTAGTGTTTTTAGACTGTCTAAATGAACAAGTAAAACGCTTTCGTTATGGATCTAATGGTGAAAGCTCTCGATAGCTGAAAGTCAAGGTGAGAAACTTTGAATCTGGCTTGTTTCAACCCAGTTTTAATTCGACATTGAGAGAAAAAAAAGAAATATATCTGTATTGTTTGAGTGTTCTAACGGGGATGAGAATATTGAGAGAAAATAGGCTATTGAAGTCCCTGAGGTTGAACAGCGTCTTGTGCAAGGGTGTAAGAAACCATCTATAGAACTATTCCTTTAGATGAACCGTTACAGAAAGGAAAATCTCATGACTTTACCGTAAGAAGTGCAGTACACAACTAGTCAGAACCATGCCGGACACAAGTGTACAGGCTTCAACGATAAGTGTTGATTTGAATAGCATCATTTTGGATGTAAAAAAGGAGAGCTGTATGGCGTGATTGGCTGTGAGTCCGCGAAGGGTAGATTCAGGCTCCAGATTGGAAAGGTTTTCTGTCCTTCGCACGAGCAGGTACCTTACATTTGTGAAGTGTGAGCGTTTTGTGTTGTTAAAGAGTGTAGTTAACTGTAATAGGTGTGTATGTGGTTTAGGGTCGTGTTCGTGTTGGAGATAACAAGAGAACAGAGAAGGTGAAATCCAGTACGAGCACCTAGCCTACTGCTTTTGAACAGCACCAAAAAGAGTGTCACATGCCCTCACTTGTCTTCACGCTGCGAAGAGGTTTGGAATTTAATCCAGGACTGCCGCAAAGACTGGTGATCATGGGCTTTACGCCACTGTCCATTTCTCTCCTATCGTAAAGGCATAGAAAAAACGGTCAGCAGCATGTGACGTACACTAACGGTCGCCCATATAAGTACTGGCCACACCCGTCGATGCTTAACTTCGGTGATTGACGAGAGCCGGTATTTTGGGTGTTAGACCGTGGCATTATAAAACACAACCCGACTCTACCACCGACATTTTGACCGTCATTGCAGTAGACCTGTTCAGGGCGACTTACTCGGAATTAGAAACAATGTCTCTTTACAGACCTTTAGAAAATCTCACGACAGATTAAAAGAAACAGAGAAAATGAGTCACTATCCGAAGATCCAGATGAGACATAAAATGCAAACGAGGATCTTTCTGCATTGATTTCTGATCCTGTCTCCCTTCTCTTCTTAAATCTCCATAATAGTGACAGACGTACCTGTCAGAAAATGGCTCTGAGCACTATGGGACTTAACATCTGTGGTCATCAGTCCCATAGAACTTAGAACTACTTAAACCTAACTAACCTAAGGACATCACACACATCCATGCCCGAGGCAGGAGTCGAACATGCGACCGTAGCAGCCGCGCTGTTCCGGACTGCGCGCCTGGAACGTAGCTGTCAGACTTGGATTAAGGAAACCCTGTACTTCGAGAAGGAGCCCCTTTTTAACTCTTATTAAGGAGAAACCTGTTCTTTTCAGCTGTCATTTATTCAGATTCAACAGCACCAGTGAACTGTGCAGCTCTGATTCTTCAAGGAATCGAACTCCCAGTAAATCAGCCTACTTTACATAAGAATTAAAGTGTTAATTATATTATGTTAAGCATGCAGAAGCTTTACGGCTCACGGTGCAAAAGCCTGATTACGTTGGTTTATAAGTTTCGCATTATTCAACAACAGACTAATAAGTAAATGCAAATGTCGTGTGACTAGGGCCTCCCGTCGAGTAGACCGTTCTCCGGGTGCCAGTCTTTCGATTTGACGCCACTTCGGCGAATTGTTCGTCGGGGAGGATGAGACGATGATTGTTTGGAGAACACAGCAGCTCGTCCTCGAGCGGAGAAAATTTCCTATCCAGTCGGGAATCGAACCCGGGCCTTTAAGATTTACATTCTGTCGCGCTGACCACTCAGCTACCGGGGACGGACACCACAGCTTGCTGAAGAAGTCAAAACATAAAGTGCCAGCAGAATAGGCAGCGATTAGGGTTGGTTGCAAAGGAATAATACGTTAAGAAGATCTTACCGCGTGAACAACACAGAGTTATTAAGCGACAAACTGTTTTCCTTTAACTATTTTGTTGGCATCTCAGCGAGAAAACAGTCTAGAAAAGGTTTACAACTACACATAAAATTTGTGAGTAGTCTCTAAATGATCCCAATCTCAAGCACTGGGTGGGTATAACCTGCGAAATTTGCGCTCCGTTTCAAGAGAAGCCAGTTTCTCACCATTCTGAATGATTATGACGTCATATCTCCTGAAGTATGTGCGACAAAGTGATGTAATGTTGTAGATACATTTAATGGTATATGTGGACATTGTCTGTGAAATTTATTGCAAATATAGTTACTACTACGATAGCAGAAGCTGAAATTGTGCTGTATGAACAGCGAAAATGTACTAGGCGGGCCAGCCGGTGTGGCCGTACGGTTCTAGGCACTACTGTCTGGAACCGCGTGACCGCTACGGTCGCAGGTTCGAATCCTGCCTCGGGCCTGGATGTGTGTGCTGTCCTTAGGCTAGTAAGGTTTAAGTAGTTCTAAGTTCTAGGGGAGTGATGACCTCAGAAGTTAAGTCCCATAGTGCTCAGAGCCATTTGAAGCCATTATGTACTAGGCGGAAAACTCTTTTCCTGTTGTTATTTTGTGAGAAGCGTTAGCGAGAAAAGTTTGAGGTTTGAAGTAAGGTGTTAAGTTTGCTGGCAGTCGCTAATGCTCTCATTCTCAGATACTAGATCAGGCCTGTCTGAACAGCGCTCTGGCTGCGCTCCTGCGTAGCGTTGCGAGCGTAGCGTCGAGAGGGGCTGCCAGTGAGGGGTGAGGAGGTGCAGGAAAGGACAGCTGCAGCCGGACGGCGCTACAGCAAAGCAGTCGACTTGTCACTAGCCAGGTATTTTTCTGATAGTACTACTTTCGTTAACACAGCTCTACATTCGGCTAAAGGAATATTATGGTGTTCACACACTTGTCCAGAAAAGAAGGCGTTCAGTGCCGGCTGGGAATTGTCATACTTTTCATATCGTTCAGTGGTCATGGAAAGTCCTAAATGTGCCGCTGCACTGTTATCACTTGAACAAGTAGTTATTGGAACGTCATTACGACACCAGCCACAAAGACTACATGATGCACTTGTCTTCTGACGAAGGAAAAAGCATGCTGGCTGAACTGAAGGTGGCAATTCCGGAAGAAAACTGAGTTAAAATTAGACTGGTAACAACATTTTCTATGGTGAACATAATCAATTGTTTGAATTCATTAAGTGTCATAATGCGAAGGGAGGATCACTTAGATTAGATTAGATTAATTATTCATTCCATAGACCCATAAAATAGGAAATCCTCCTGGGTGTGGAACATGTCAGGTAAGCACATTACAAAAATGTAATTAGAAAAACTTGAGTTTCATTAATTTTAATGATCCTTAGTCAATAAACAGTAAAATTATGCACAGGAATCAAATTTAAACTTTAAATATTTACAAGTTTAATACTTACATCTGCTTTCATTAAATCCATCATTCAGACATTTGCTAGTTTCTTGCCTATTACAACCAAGTATTGTCAAAAATTAAAGTAAATTATTCATTTCAGTGATCCTCAGTTAAGAACAGTCAGATTATGTACAAGATTTAAAATTAAACTTCCACTATTTACAGACCTGAGACACATCTGCTTTCCATACATCCATCATTCACACAATAGGTAGTTACTTGGCTGTTACAACCAAGTATTGTCAAAAATTAAAGTATAATAAATTTTCATTAAAATGGTCTACTGCACTTGTTGAGATACTCGTGGATGGAATGGAAGGAGTTGGCCACGAAAAATTCTTTTAAATTATGTTTAAATTGTGCCTTGTCTGAAACTAAGCTCTCAATGGTTGCTGGTAACTTATTGAAAATATGCGTTTCTAAATACTGGACTCCTTTCTGGGCAAGAGTAAGTCATTTTAAATCTTTATGCATATTGTTCTTATTCCTAGTACTGATATTGTGTACTAACAGTTAGCGGGAAAAAGAGATGTATTATTTACAACAAACTTCATTAAGGAATAAATATACTGAGAAGCTGTGGTTAATATGCCAAATTCTTTGAATAGGTTTCGAGATGATTTTCTTGGATTTACACTACTCATTACTCTTATTATACGCTTCTGTACTCTAAACATATTTTCTCTGTTTGTGGAGTTACCCCAAAATATGATGCCATATCACATAATGGAGTGAAAATAAGCAAAATAGGACAGATTTTTATATTTAAATCTCGTATGTCTGACATCATTAGCATTGCAAACACAGACTTGTTTAGGCTCAAAAAATGGGTCATCAGTCCCCTAGAACTTAGAACTACTTAAACCTAACTCACCTAAGGACGCCACACACATCCATACCCGAGGCAGAATTCGAATCTGCGACCGTATCGGTCGAACGGTTCGAGATTGTAGCGCCTAGAACCGCTCGGCCACTCCGGCCGGCCTTGTTTAGGCTCTGTAGCAGTTCGTTCGTATGTTGCTCCTAACTGAATTTATTATCAAGTTGTAATCCCGGGAATTTTACACTCTCAACTTTTGGTACCAGATATGGAGGGAAAAAATGGTTACTGTGAAACAAAAAGTAATCTTATGAAAACTTCAGCTTGGAGTTCATAACGTGGAACGTTTACTGCTTCTCCAGCTAATCATTTTCGAACCACTCTCGACTGACTATGTTCCAGTAACTGAAAGTCTTCATCTCGCATCCTCAAAAAGATTCCAAGACATTGCACGACTGAAGTCGGATTTCGAATTCCTTGTCAGACCGTTCTCGTTTTGGCTGTTGGTGTTCCTCATGAAATCCAAGTTGAGCTGATAGGACAGTGTAGCGTCCAGTTCAACGACCTGTTCGTCCAATCCAGGAATTTACAAGACTTTTATAAAAGACCAATCTCCTAGGCTGCAAGGACAAGTCTCTGAAGTTATTTCAATATTTGGTTGAATACATGTGTGTCAACATTTATGAAACTTGCAAAGTTCCGCCAACAGTCAGGTTAAATAGCTTTTAATCTGCGTAGACATATGTTTGTACCATGAGTCATACTTCCAGATATATTTCATACCATAGTATCGAAACGTGTATAAATTTATAATCATCACAACGTAATGTTAAATTCCTGTTTCCAAAGCTTCTTTTGTTCTGTTCACCTTATTAGCATCATCTAATGTGCTTGTTTTATCAAGTAACAAAAGTTAGTGCTTTGTCAGAAAAATTAAAAGAAAATAAACACAGTTGATAAAATCCTACTTATAAAAGTATGCCGCCATATTCACCCATTAGAAGTGGCTACACTGTGTGACAGCAAGTCTTCTTTAGTTTTCTGCATGTGCAACCTTCCGCATATAGCTGTCTCACTAACACTCCTGGTCGACATGGCACAGTGTTGGGGAAGCCGGAATGTTGACCAGACTCAGTTGCGCTCGCGGAACGCAAGCACCCTCTGGGAGCGGAAATCTTACCCAGGCCTTTACTACATGGATGCAGTCTGCGAAATTCGCGCAGTCGCGCAGTGATGCACGCTGACTTAAGACATACACAGAGTTAATAAGTTTAATACTGGACCTACTATGTTAAAACCTTTAACGAGATATGGGCAGATTATGACAGGATTTAATTTTTTAAACGTATGGTCAATAATTATATAAAATACCGAAAAAAAATTTTGTTCTCCTTGGGACCCGTTAGATAAGTAGCATGCAGCTGGGATTGTGTGAACATTTTATTCGTTCAGTAATGCAGACATACTGAATGTGCCCTCTGCCTCATATATTACATTGATTCACAGAGCATACAGGGTGTTCCACAATTAATTTTAACACAACTAGGTGCTGTCGAGGAGCCTTAGATCAGTTTTATATGGGGACCCACGTCCGGAAACGTAATCCAACGACGCTACTGAGCATTATAGGCCCCCGACGACTGTAAGTGTATGTATATACAGCATTATTTAGTAATGATGTTACGAACTTTCTAGCATGAAGGAGAAGGATAAATGTATCTGTAGTTAAATTGTTTTATAGAGGAGATGTGTTTCACAGCAGCTAAGTTGAACAATTGCTCATAGCTCCTCATGTATGCATTTTAGAGTCCATGTTTAATGAACATTTTTCCGTTTTCAACTATATTACCACCTGTGAAAGATGCCTACCGTACAACCTTATCAACAGCACTACCAGTACATGTATTCCACTGTCAGATGAATCAGACCAGTTTTCGCTAACAACTACAGACTCGTTAGTTTCCGGTATAGGGACCCGAATCTCAAATTTATACATTTATTCTTCTCCATCATCCTAGAACGTTTGTAACATCAGCACGCAGTTTCCCTATATATACACTACTGGCCATTAAAATTGCTACACCAAGAAGAAATGCAGACAATAAGCGTGTATTCATTGGACAAATATATTATACTAGAACTGACATGTGATTACATTTCCACGCAGTTTGGGTGCTTAGATACTGAGAAATCAGTACCAAGAACAACCACCTCTGGGCGTAATAACGGCCTTGATACGCCTGGGCATTGAGTCAAACAGAGCTTGGATGGCGTGTAATGGTACAGCTGCCCATGCAGCTTCGATACGATACCACAGTTCATCAAGAGTAGTAAATGGCGTATTGTGACGAGCCAGTTGCTCGGCCACCATTGACCAGACGTTTTCAATTGGCAAGAGATCTGGAGAATGTGCTGGCCAAGGCAGCAGGCGAACGTTTTCTGTATCCATAAAGGTCCGTACAGAACCTGCAACATGCGGTCGTGCATTATCCTGCTGCTATGTAGCGTTTCGCAGGGATCGAATGAAAAGTAGAGCCACGGGTCGTAACACATCTGAAATGTAACGGCCACTGTTCAAAGCGCCGTCAATGCGAACAAGTGGAGACCGAGACGTGTAACCAATGGCACCCCAAACCATCACGCCGGGTGATACGCCAGTATGGCGATGACGAATACATGCTTCCAATGTGCGTTCACCGCGATGTCGACAAACACGGATGTGACCATCATGATGCTGTAAACAGAACCTGGATTCATCCGAAAAAATGACGTTTTGTCACTTGTGCACCCAGGTTCATCGTTGAGTACACCATCGCAGGCGCTCCTGTCTGTGATGCACCGTCAAGGGTAACCGCAGCCATGGTCTCCGAGCTGATAGTCCATGCTGCTGCAAACGTCGTTAAACTGTTCGTGCAGATGGTTGTTGTCTTGCAAACGTCCCCATGTGTTGAATCAGGGATCGAGACGTGGCTGCACGATCCGTTACAGTCATGCGGATAAGATGCCTGTCATCTCGACTGCTAGTGATACGAGGCCGTTGCGATCCAGCACGGCGTTCCGTATTACCCTCCTGAACCCACCGATTCCATATTCTGCTAACAGTCAATGGATCTCGACCAACGCGAGCAGCAATGTCGCGATACGATAAACCGCAATCACGATAGGCTACAATTCGACTTTTATCAAAGTCGGTAACGTGATGGTACGCATTTCTCCTCCTTACACGAGGCATCACAACAACATTTCATCAGGCAACGCCGGTAAACTGCTGTTTGTGTATGAGAAATCGGTTGTAAACTTTCCTCATGTCAGCACTTTGTAGGTGTCGCCACCGGCCCCAACCTTGTGTGAATGCTCTGAAAAGCTAATCATTTACATATGACAGTATTTTATTACTGTCGGTTAAGTTTCGCGTCTGTAGTACGTCATCTTCGTGGTGTAGCAATTTTAATGTCCAGTACTGTACATACATTTACAGGCGCCGGCGCCTGTAACTTTGAAGCTCTGCAGAGTCGCTGTATGACGTTTCCGAACACTTGTTCCTACGTAAAACGTGATCTACTAAATTCCCCACTACAACACCTGGAAGTGTACAACATGAAATGTGGAACAGCCTGTAGATGTAGACCAGATGTGAGCCGCAGACGAGAGACACCACTGCATTATCCCTACGTTTTTCAGCGTTTAACTCTGGGTATCGGTAGCTAAGCCAGATTGAATAAGCTGCATGCTTTCTTGTACGCAGTAATCTGACATTCCCCCCGCGAACGCATCGAGGGGGAGACGGCAATAAGGCGCAACAGTGGTGGAGGGGGTGGCAGCTCCAGCGGCGATTATTCTTCCTGCAACTCTCGGCAAAAAAGCCGCTGCGAGTCGTTGAGATTCCGTGCTCGAACCGGCGATTCGTCCTTCTGAAGCAATCCAATCAGCGCGCCAACGAGCGAGGGGAGACAGCCCGCCGCCTGACGTATGTCCCGCGACCCCACCGGCGCCCGACTTCCAACAATCATTTCCCTCGACGGGCATACAGCTATTGGGGACAGACGTTTCGGCGCAGTTCTGCGCGCTCAGAGATGAGCGCAGGGAAGGGGCCGCGGGGAGCGAGCTAAACATTTTCGCCGCGCTATCTGTTTCTGCTGCGACGAGGGTGGCTCCGGGCTTATCGGCTGCGTAGACAACACCCTGACTGATGTTCTGCCGCCTTATGGTGGTGGGGTGGTGCACCACCCTTGACGGAGTCAATTTGGCCTGGCGGAAAATGGACGCTGCCGGCGAATGACGAGGAGGCACTAACTGCCTTCTGAAGGGAGATTCCAGCTGCCTTTTTTGTCGCCCGTGGGTCGTGAAGGCACGGGCCATTTGAGGCAGAAGCTTCTGAAGGGAAGAAGATAATGTGTTACGCTCATCAACTGGCATAAGCAATTACTCAGTTCCTAAAAGCGCTGCAGGGCTGCTTCACATCGACCTCCTCACGTTCTTTACGTCTCTTCTACGAGTATGCCACATGAAACCACTTACGTTGGTAGTAGCTTGTCTCTGGTTACCTATGCTTATGCCGTGTAGTATTTGTCGAACCATTTCAACACAGGCCAGGAATTACGGGGCTGTGTAAACTGTTGCCGAAGACAAACGGAATGAAATTGATCTGTAGTTTAACGCCCCTTCAGTAATCTGCTTAGGGTCCAATCAGAGAAACCACCCTGCAGTTTGCCTTAAACAATTTAATCTTTGTTGTTCCATTATGGACTGTGGGACAATGGCTGGCATGTATTTCGTGATGCAATAATTTACTAACATCCGTATGTATTGCAGAAATTTATTTTATGAACTTCTTATGTGCTACCTGTTTCGGCATTACATTGATGCCATCTTCAGGTTCCACACGTCATAGTCCTAAAATCGCTATACACGGAAGAGCCTGGCCACCAAGAGCTGTTGTATAGCGACGTGATTCACGGATCCAGTTATATGGCTCCTTCCATGTATGGCGATTTTACAACGTATGGGGCCTGAAGATGGCATCAATGTAATCCCGAAACTGGTAGCACATAAGAAGTTCATAAAATAAATTTCTACATTACACACGGCTGATGGTAAATTATTGCATCAAGAAAAAGTTAAACGATTTAGCATATCAACAGGAAATCTAAACTTAGATGATTCGATTATTATGCGAATATCGCTGTTCTAAAATGCAAGTGTAATGCTTTAACATCCCTGCCAACACGCTCAGTGCTTGCTGGTTTTCTCTTTTGTTTTGGAGCCAACGGTCTTCTGACTGGTTCAAGTTCTGCTCGTCAAAGATTCTACTTATATCTACTCATGCATACGTATTCCGCAAGCCACCTCACAGTGCGTGGCGAAGGGTATCCTGTACCGCTACTTGTCACGTCCCTTCCTGTTCTACTCTCAAATAGAGCGACGGAGAAACGACTGTCAGTATGCCTCAGTGTGAGCCCTAATTTCTCGTATCCGATCCTCGTGGTGCTTCGGCGCTGCGTATGATGGCGCAGTAGAATCGATAGGCAGTCAGCTTCAAATGTCCGTTCTCTAAATTTTCTCTACTGTGTTTGTCGAAATGTACGTCGCCTTTCTTTCGAGGACTGCAAATTTGAGTTCCCGCTGTATCTCCGTAACACATACATGTTGCTCGAACCTAGCGGTAACAAATATAGCAGCCCGTCTCTGAAATACTTCGATGTCTTCCTTCAATCCCAGGTGGTACGGATCCCAAAAGCTTCAGCAGTACTGAAGAATAGGTCGCACCACCGTCCTATATGCGGTTTCCTTTACAGGTTAAACACTCTTTCCTAAAATTCTCGCAATAAACCGAAGTTCATATTTGCCTTGCCTACCACAGTTCTTACGGCCTCGTTCCACGTCATATCGCTTTGCAATGTTGATGCCCAGTTATTTAAATGTCTTGACTGTGTTAATCAGGACACTATTAATATTGTATCCGAACATTAAAGGTTTGATGTTCCCACTCATCCGTATTAACTGAAACGTCCCCTTTGAAGAATTATACATGACTGTGCTTAAACTGACACACAATATTTTGTTAGCGCAACGCAATCTGACTTTCAAAATTCCCTACAAAAGAATGGCCCTGACTAACATTAAACTATACCTTTCACAAATCACTTACCTCACAAAAATCTTCGCTGCTCAAGCTACTGCAATACAGCGAGCGCCACTACTGCCAGCTAAATAAAAGATTCAAACTATGGAAGGCACTAACTACTGATAGGGATAGTTAGCAAATGAAAGATATTAATAGAGAACAAACAATGTATTTACCTTGATATCATCATATATAAATATAGCAGTTCATGACAAATTTCAAAACTCCGCTATCTCTCTCCCCACATCCACCACTGCTGGTGGCTCACCTCCAACTGTACCTTTCACATCCAGCTGCCGCTGCCCAACACTACAATGGCGACTATTACAACAATGCAAAGCAGCCACAGACTGCACACAGCACAGCCAGTGATTTTCATACAGAGGTGGCGTTACCAATAAAAAAACCTAAACAGCCTACTTACATAGCCCCCATGCTCCCCACAAAAAATTTTACGAATTGGATTGGGCAGTGGCCAATACAGATTTGAAAAACATTTTTCGTAATCACAATAACAAAGAAATCAATTGACACACTTATTGATACAATGTTGGTCAAAAGCTCAAATTTTCTCACAGTCCATAAAGACAGTCCTAATCGTCCATCACAGTAAAATTGCAGTGTTTTTCTCAAACTCTGAGCAGTAAAAGAAAATGCACAGGGAAGTAGTGGATTTCCATGCAGTCTTGAAGAAGTAGTGTTGTCCTTCCAACGGAAAGACAGTGCTGACTCTCGACATGCAGACAAGTAATGGGTCACAACAGAGTAAACCCACAGTAGAGTCATTCGAAGTTTTGAAGAATACTGGTAGGTAGGTCATCACAGAACAGACCACTGTAGTCCTGGTAGAGATTACGGTATTGGTGGGCCACCAGAGGTGCAGACCCACTGCAGTCCTTGTAGAAATAATGGTATTGATGGATCATCAAAGATGTAGACCCACTGTAGTCCTTGTAGAGATAGCCAGCAGCCATCTGTTGTGACTGTGCAGGTGCACAATCACCATCGAAGAGTCTTGCGGACAATATAGCAAGTCCATAACCACCACTTGTCCACTCACAAAGTTTTCGGAACTGTCCTTAGAACCAACAATGCTGTTATACAGTCCCTTGCTGAATTATTAACACATGTGCAAACACTAACAGTCCCTATTTCTCACATATTGTCCATATACTATGACCAACAGAAACGTGTGCAGTGAAATGTAACTAACAAGTTAATAATATCATGAACTGGTGACAATTACAATTTTATAACATAAGAATACAATAACAAAGGTACAAAATACATCATTAAAAACATAACAATACAGATAACATTTGTAGTACAGGCTTTACAAAAGAATCGAACTAACATTTACATCAGTGGAATTATGACATGAGTACATACATAAAAGATCAGAATAACTTTCGAAACATCAACTTCACACATGAGCATTAACACAAAACAGAATAAATAATGTCTAAACATCTTTACAAAGTAAATAACACATTATTAATGCCAATTGTATTTGAGGATAACAGTATTCCTCATCATAGTGAATGTAACTTAGTATTAGAAGAGAAAAAAGTTCTATGAAACAGTACACAGAGACAGGAAGAAAACAAATACACAAGGGTACACAAACATATAGTGGGATAACACAAAAGGGAAAGGACAGGGTTTGTTTTACTGCAGTATTTTGCATGGAGATCTCCCTTTGTTCATCATTATTCCCAAAAAGTCCTATCTAAGCCTGCTTTCTGTATTCTGTTCATATTTCGTTCAAAATAATTATTTCTGGTTGTACAATACTCATTTGGGCCCAAATCTTTTTCGTATAACTTCGCAATGCATTCTTTACCTATTCTCCATAGTCAGTTTCTTATATAGTCTACCCCCTCTTAAGCTAACTTAAATCTACTGAGCTCAGATGCTAAACTAAGGGACGAGGCAATGCAGCAGCACATAAAACAATTAATATAAACAGCAATGAAAAAAAAATGGAAAATCGCAAAGCAAGCTACAGTAAATCTAAATTACCAAGCAATTCAACATTACAACTAATATGAGGCAATGCGCAGCAAACAAAAAAATAAATCTGGCTTAGCAGAGTAACCCAAATGAAAGTTCAGTAGCACTATGCCTGGCAAACAGCAGCTTATATCTAAACATGACATAGCTCAAGCAGAAAAAATATTACAGTAAAAACAACAATGCAGATAAGGGAAATGTATATTCACATCTTAATGTCTATGTAATTAAAGTGGTGCACCACAAAAACTTATTGTAAAAAAAATATTACCATGTACTTGAAAAGAATATTATGTGTCCAGTTACTGTTACTAGTCCCTTCTTATTGTTCTTTCCTTTCCAAGTGCTCCTTTTTTAAAGAATGTGGATTACAAAACTATTATTTAAAAGATCTGTTGACAGAAAGTGTTCACATTAGCAAATGCATTTTATTTTATAAAAGCAATGCTGCAACACAGCTGGAAACCAGATATCAAGTGAAATAAGCAATTACGCAAACCAAAGCATAAAAACATCATTCAATAGCTATGTGGCATTTCGTAAGTCAGTAGCTCTCAACTCTCGTAGAAAGACACTTGTCATTATCAGGTTTGCAGATGTAAGAATATTTCTCGTCATTTCATTAGGCATTTCAGTAAATGTCATAAATTACGAGCTCCACAGTATGCTTTCAACAAGGAAATGTCAATAGCGAGGATAATGGCCTTCCCTTTTTTTTTCTACCTGTGCTGCTGAAAGGCTAATGGCTTTTTTTCGGGCGGCTGTCGCCCAGGTGTGTGCCCGCGATGCATTACGTGCAGGTGGTCACTTAACTTTCTTACGGAAATATTTACGACAGCGGTTTCCGCTACAGTGACAGTCTCATATGAAAATATTTCACAGGTCAAGAATTTGCGTTGCAAATGTGTAGAAACAAAACCCTATAAATATAAGTGTCCAAATAAAATATTCGTCAGCATTGTGATACAGTCACGCATTTACGCACATTTCATAACTCTTAAAGTACGCTTCTTGGTTTCCAACATACTTCTTATTCCTCATATACGGTAGCATCATCTTATTGATCATAAACATATCTCAACAGCATAGTACACATCGTCGTCGTAATAATAACATCATAACACCTCAGTCAAATCTCAAAAACGTCATAGCTTTCTGCAATAATTTCAAAACCTAAAAAAATTCTCTGCTCATGTCAATAGTGTGATCTGCCTCAAACGTACTTTAAAAATCATGATCTCATACCAAATACATCATTCAAAGCTCTCATAATATCACAATGGGTCCGAAAAAATATGAACAGTTCACACAGTACAGACAGAATACAATTTAGTAAGTGTGAAGTTATACAACGGTGTAATTACGTAAACATGTCACTGATGTAATAAAAAAGTTTGTCTCTCTCAGTTAAATGATCAGATAGCTGTGTAATTTGTGTGTTAGAGAAATATGGTACCGATGTGTAAAGTTGTATAAGCAAATACCATATTAGCTAGGGTTCCTTGTGGTTGCCACACACATGGTACACAAAGTAAGCGTGTACCCCCTGAGGATTAATGTAATAATACCCTCAGGTGTTACAGATTACAGCAATGGAGTGAAATGTATCACGGAAAACTTTCTTTGTAATTCAAAAATCTTTAAAAATAAATGTTTTAAGTACAAAATTAATCACTCAAATGCGTATCCTGTAGCGCTAAATGTGCCTTTTGCTGTAAGATAATCTCTGTGGAAGTGCCGTAGTTATTGTCCTCCAAAAGCTAAGTTCTGCAGAAGTCAATGTACTTACCTCATGATAAACAAAAGTGAAATGCTTTGCGTATAGATATCTTAGTTATTACGCTTATTGCCATGATGAGGAAAGTACTGTGCTGTAACGTATTGTTGTGCTACGGAAAAGGCAGTCTCATTGTAGCTATACCACAAAAGTTACTACTAAAACCTGTTTTACTTTCCAGAATAAAACAGAAAACTGTGCAGATATAAAGCAGATACAGCACAAAAGCAACAATGTAAATTGTGTCACACATTATTAGCGTCGTGATATAATTGTGTAGCTGTCACATAAACTAACGACTGTGCCATCTGGTATCTCAATTCCAGGTTCGAATCCTGGCAGGGTCGCCATATGAAACGTCCCCTTTGAAGAATTATACATGACTGTGCTTAAACTGACACACAATATTTTGTTAGCGCAACGCAATCTGACTTTCAAAATTCCCTACAAAAGAATAGCCCTGACTAACATTAAACTATACCTTTCACAAATCACTTACCTCACAAAAATCTTTGCTGCTCAGGCTACTGCAATACAGCGAGCGCCACTACTGCCAGCTAAATAAAAGATTCAAACTATGGAAGGCACTAACTACTGATAGGGATAGTTAGCAAATGAAAGATATTAATAGAGAACAAACAATGTATTTACCTTGATATCATCATATATAAATATAGCAGTTCATGACAAATTTCAAAACTTCACCATCTCTCTCCCCACATCCACCACTGCTGGCGGCTCACCTCCAACTGTACCTTTCACATCCAGCTGCCGCTGCCCAACACTACAATGGCGAGTATTACAACAATGCAAAGCAGCCACAGACTGCACACAACACAGCCAGTGATTTTCATACAGAGGTGGCGTTACCAATAAAAAAACCTAAACAGCCTACTTACATAACTTGCATTTTTCCACATTTAGTGCTAGCTGCCATTCATCACACCAACTGGAAATTTTGTTTAAGTCACCTTGTACCCTCCTTCATTCAATTTCTACACCTTCCAATACACCACAATTTCATCAGAAAAAAAGTTGCCCATTTCGGCCCACCCTCTTAGCCAAATCATTTATGTGTGTAGAGATCAACAGCGGTCCTATCACACTTCCCTGGGGCTCTCTTGACGATAACCATGTCTGTGATAAACACTTGCTGTCGAGGATAACATACTGGATTCTATTGTTTAAGAAGTCTTCGAGCCACTCAAATATCTGTGAACTTATTCCAGAAGGTTAGAAGGTGTCAGAGGGCGAATGTTTTATTGTTCGTCTTCCAGTACTGACATCTCATGGGAATGTGCAGTTCGTATCGATCAGCTGCTACATTATAGATTTTTGGACAACATGGTTGTGGAGAGAAGCAGCGGTTAGTATGATTAATCAATAATTCAAGAACAGTTTCCTGCCGTTATGAGCCGGCCGGTGTGGCCGTGCGGTTAAAGGCGCTTCAGTCTGGCACCGCGTGACCGCTACGGTCGCAGGTTCGAATCCTGCCTCGGGCATGGATGTGTGTGATGTCCTTAGGTTAGTTAGGTTTAAGTAGTTCTAAGTTGTAGGGGACTGATGACCACAGCAGTTAAGTCCCATAGTGCTCGGAGCCATTTGAACCTGCCGTTATGTAGCCAGGAGTGACACCACCATCAGTCGACCAGCAGTCGACCAGCAGTCGACCAGCAGTCGACCAATGGTGTAAACGCCCAGAAGATGACCCCTACGTCGGGTTGAAACCGGTTGGCGGTATTATAACAATAATAAACGCGATTAAGACTGTTCTTGAATTATTGCTACATTATAAATTTTGACACCACTTGGGTTAGTGAATGCGGACTACACAGGCGAACATCTTCATATGCGGCAATATGTAGAAAGGAACATTAAATTAACTAACGATGTTGCAGTAGACTGCAGTGAGTAGAAGAAAACTGTCATTTAAGTTGTTTACGAAACTTTTGTGATAGTGTGTCCTACGCAATGCTGCATTTAAATGTGAGTACAAACACTGTCATTAACTAAAGTGAATCACACGCTTAGTGAAACCAAAATCATTTCGCCACGGAACTCTAGCGTTACAACTGTTCTATCGCTGATGTCGGTCACAATCTGAAACAGACCACAAACAACACGAAGTGCTCCGTGGGATGCCGACTTTCGACGACCATTACTCGGTGGCGGGCGCTGAAATTATGATGCCTTTACTACAGCTAGTTTACTGGGGGTTCATAGTACACTACTTTATGTAGGTTGCCACGCCACATTGTTAGTATTGGCTCTTGAACAAAAAGGTTTGATGACCACTGCATTAAATATTCAGTAATGTAAAGCTGTACACTTCACAGAACGAGGAAGCGTAGTATCCTATGACTATGGGCAACAACGAGTCACAGTTGGAATCTTCCAATTCACACAAAATTCTGGGCGTTATACTTTTTAGGGTTACGAAGTGAAACGATCACAGAGGCACAGTCGTGAGTATAGCAGGTGGTAGTCTTCGGTTTATGGATAGGATACTGGAGAAATGTAGTCAGCCTACAAAGAAGATAGCTTACGAATTACGAGAACCGTGAGTCCCCTGGTTTTACATTATACTGACCTGACCGATACAGTTATGGAAACAGATGACTCCTCTCTGCTGATTACACGACGGAATTTAAGACAATACAACCCTATGCACTATATCCTGAGTGCCTCTCACATAACTTTCTACTGCTCTTACCGATAGATGTGGGATTTAGTGGCTACATAAGGAATTCTGGGCGTAAAATATATTCATAATTTATGGCTCAAATGGCTCTGAGCACTATGAGACTTAACATCTGAGGTCATCAGTCCCCTAGAACTTAGAACTATTCATTTATTTATTTATTTACACGTCAAGTTCCGTAGGACCAAGTTGAGGGGCAAATCTCCAAGGTCATGGAACTGGCCAGTACACGAACCTACAACATAAAAGTAATAACAGATAAAAATAAATGTTCATGAACCTGAAAAATGTCAGTCCATAAGTTTAAGTAAACGCTATTAGCAATACAATAAGAATCAGCTTAATTTTTCAAGGAACTCCTCTACAGAATAGAAGGAGTGACCCATGAGGAAACTCTTCAGTTTCGATTTGAAAGCGCGTGGATTACTGCTAAGAGTTTTGAATTCTAGTGGCAGCTTATCCAAAATGGATGCAGCAGTATACTGCACACCTTTTTGCGCAAGAGTTAAGGAAGTCCGATCCAAATACAGGTTTGATTTCTGCCGAGTATTAACCGAGTGAAATCTGCTTATTCGTGTTAATAAACTAATATTGGTAACAAGAAACGACAATAAGGAATATACATACTGAGAGGCCAATGTCAAAATACCCAGACTCGTGAACAGAGGTCGACAAGAGGTTCTTGAATCACACCACTTATTGCCGGAACCGCCCGTTTCTGAACCAAAAATATCCTTGTAGAATGGGAAGAGCTACTCCAAATATAATACCATACGACATAAGTGAATGAAAATAAGCAAAGTATAGTAATTTTCGTGTCGAAGTACACTCACTTTTGATACCGTTCGAATAGTATAAATGGCAGTATCAAGTCTTTGAACAAGATCCTGAAAGTGGGCTTCTACGACAGTTTACTATTTATTTGAACACCTAGAAATTTGAGCTGTTCAGTTTCACTAATCATATGCCAATACTGTGAAATTAAAAAGTCAGGTTTTGTTGAATTGTGTGTTAGAAATTATAAAAACTGAGTCTTACTGTGATTTAACATTAGTGTATTTTCTACAAGCCATGAACTGAGGTCATGTACTGCACTATTTGATTGGTTTGAATGGCTCTGAGAACTATGGGACTCAACTTATAAGGTCATCAGTTCCCTAGAACTTAGAACTACTTAAACCTAACTAACCTGAGGACATCACACACATCCATGCCCGAGGCAGGATTCGAACCTGCGACCATAGCAGTCGCGCGGTTCCAGACTGTAGCGCCTACAACCGCTCGGCCACACTGGCCGGCGCACTATTTGAAACCGAATCAATGTTGCACACAACATCCTTTACTACCAAGCTAGTGTCATCAGCAAACAAATATTTTAGTGTTACCCATAATACTAGAGGGCATATCATTCATATAAATAAGGAACAGGAGCGGCCCCAACACTGATCCCTGGGGCACCTCCCACTTGACAGTACCCCACACAGATCCCACATCACAGCCGTTATCAACATTGTGAATAATGACCTTTTGCTGCCTGTTGATAGAGTAAGAGGTGAACCTATTGTGAGCTACTCCATGTATTCCGTAATGGTCCAACTTCTGGAGCAATATTTTGTGATCAACACAATCAAAAGCCTTAGTTAAATCAAAAAATACTACAAGCGTTCGATACTTTTTGTTTAGCCCATCCAGTACCTTACAGAGAAAAGAGAATATAGCATTTTCAGTTGTTAAACGACTTCTAAAGCCGAACTGTACATTTGATAGCAAATCGTATGATATAAAATGATCAATTATCCTTACATACACAGCCTTTTCAATAACTTTTGCGACCACTGATGGTATAGAAATAAGTCTAAAATTATCTACATTATCCCTTTCTCCCTTTTTATAAAGCGGATTTACTACTGAGTACTTTTATCGCTCAGGAAACTGACCATTCCTAAAGGAAAAATTACAAATATGGCTGAATACAGGGCTAACATGTGCAGCACAGTACCTTAATATTCTGCTAGACACTCCATCATAACCATGAGAGTCTTTAGTCTTCAGTGATTTAGTTATTGACTCAATCTCCCTCTTGTCTGTATCAGTATTTCAGACATCAATCTCGGAAAGGTTGCATGGGGGCTTAATTAAATATGATTGAAAATACTTTTTAAATTGCTGTATATCCGATTACGCTGTGTCTCGTAAACGGTTGGCCCTGACTAGTATTATTACGCTATCTGACTGCATAGAACAACAACAAAGAATGAAATGAAAATTTTCGTTAACACAATAAATTAATTAAGTCCCCAGCAACTATGAAACCTACAAAACTAAAGCACAAGTATAACTGTTCTGTATGTGGAAGTATGACTCAACGCACATCTGGCACGGTTCTTCTTCAACAAGACAAGAATTTTTAAATACCAATTATACTGACGTGATAAAAGAAAATTAGAAATACTATAATTACGCAAGAAAACCAGAATTACACTCTAATACAAGAACACACGCCAGATGCTTTTTTGACTGAACCTGTAATGACGCATTATTCAGGACATTGAAATAATGAGAAAAAAAAGAAAAGTAGTTTGTTACCTTAATTTATATTGATGAAAAGCACTCTAGACATTACAATCTCTCCACACCGACTCGCTACTACCACATCTCAACCAGAAATCTCCAATATCACATCTCAGCAAGCACTGCCTACTAGCACATCTCAACAAACACTCCTCACTACGACATCTCAGCACAGACTACCCCGAGTCCTCGACAGGCACTGACTACTACGAGCTCTCCCCAAGCACTGTGGAGGCGGCTTAATAATATTCTTTGGCGCAATCTCTGGCGCAGTGGCTCAGTGTAGCCACCTTTCATATGCCCCTCCTCCACAGGCCAGAATTTGATGGTATTTTTGCCAGCATTGGTGGTGAAAATACCACCAAATTCGTCCACAAAAATACAGACAAAAATAAAAAATAATATTAATACCTAAATATCACATAATTAGTTAAAATTTTGGCTTTGCACTGACCTTTCAATAACCTAATATATAAAATACAGTAGGCAATACAAATTCTTTCATACATGTGGCTTTACATAATAGTTTACACAATATACAAAAAATTAGTTTATACAAATGTTCACATAAAATACTTTTAATTATTCAAAAAAAAAAACAAATAGTTGATAATTCCAGCCCAACAATGGTCAACAGGTGCAAACACCAATCAGTGGCACCCAGTAATGTTGAGCAGGTACACACAGCAACAAGTGACATTATTTCAGTAGAAGCAGTTCATCAGTGGCACCCAGTAGTGTTGAGCAGGTACACACAGCAACAAGTGACATTATTTCAGTAGAAGCAGTTCCATCTGTGGCACCCAGCAATGTTGAAGAGGTACACACAGCAACAAGTCACATTTCTCAGCAGAAGCGGTTCCATTAGTGACATCCAGCATTGTTGAACAGGTGCAGACACCAACAAGTGACATTATTTCAGTAGAAGCAGTTCCATCTGTGGCACCCAGCAATGTTGAGCAGGTCCAGAGAGCAGTCCATAATATTCACTATCACTTATCACACTGTTCATCAGAGTTTATTAGCAGAAATTAAACATGTCCTAGTGGCACCAATCACGTAGAAAAAGTACAAGTAACAGTCCATAATATTCACTATCACTGATCACACTGTTCATCAGAAGAAATTAATCATTCCTAAGTGGCACCCATTATGTTGAAAAGTGCAGGTAACAGTTCATAATATTCACCATCACTAATCAGACAGTTCAAGCATGAACAATAGTTTGAATACACATACAAATGCTTTTACAATGCTCTTACACTAAACATACAAATTCTAATAAACACACAAATGATATCAGATAATTGTCATATTAACTATTACAAATACTCAAATATCAGTAAACCTATAATATTTATGGGTGTCAGTGCAAGCCACTACAAACAAATAAAATAATATTTTGGAGATAGGTGGGTAGGATTAGGAAAGGAAAACACACAAAACACACTCACTCATCTTTCATCCACATTAAGTACTACTGTGTAATTGAATAGTGTTAACTGTGTAAATGCAATTCTGTCAAAATTTGATGTTCATCTTGTGTATCAAGTAGTAGTGGCAGCAATGTATAACAGTCAATAATAGTTAAATCAACGTCATAGTCATCATGTCAAGACCAACGTATGCCAAGCCAGATCAAATGTACTGCTGCTGAACAACTGTCAGTGAGCCAAGATATGCAATTACTTCCTCTCTCCAAAAAAAGTATGTACTGCTTATTGATTTAACAAAGTGTGTGTAGACAATCTTCCTTCCACTTTAGTGTTCTAGTCTGCTATCTTCACCCTCCTTGTTCCATATAGACCAACAAAAAAAAAAAATATGCACCTCACTTACTTTACCTCTTATACACCAAAACTCCAATATTCATCAGCATCACATAATCTCAATACTTCAATAATACCTCTTACGTCGATACATATAAACCTTATCATCAATATTATTTACCTTACCTCTCGTCCACCAAAACTCCAATAATCATCAACTTCATATAATCTCAATACCTCAATAATACCTCTTCAATACGTTGACACATATAAACCTTATTACCAATATCATTTCACTTCCATAACAACTCTTTCCTCTAGTCAGTCTCCTCGAAGAAGTACAAATAAAATCCTAATGCAAACCTCATCATCCCATACAATCCGAAGACACACTGTCAACACACAACCTCTGTGTAATCCATCTGACCCAAATCTTCTACTCATTATAAATTATAAACAAAAGAAATGCATACATGACCTCTAACAGGCATAGTTCGAATAACTCTCAATAATTAAGTACGATTACGGAGTGTGAATGATCATAATATTTCACAGAGTGTACACCACTTCAAGAATTATGGCAAACAGAAGCAAACATGTGGAGTATTTCTTGTGTCAAGTGTCACTTCCTATTTCAATTGCTCACGAAAAATGCAGTGTAATAACTGTCAATGGTCTAAACCTAGTTTTGGTATGTCATGTCGTTAGCTTCTTTCCTATTAGCATAAATTTATACAGCTTCATAAAACCTCAGCTCATGTGACTTCTATGAAGTTTCTTGTACTAATGTCGTTCGTCGGATTATAGCAGTTCATTTTCTTATCTTAAAAATATAAGGCACTGAGCGTAAGCAAAACATGCAATAGCGAGTAAATATACCAGTAGTGAACACAATGTCAACAAGTGGATGCAGCACAATTCTTACAACGAGGCTCTGCCAAGCGAACAATCTGTAACCTATACTATAGTGTAACCTAAATTCTATGTTCGTACACTGTACATCAGCATTGCTATATACCAAATTAAAGAGTAGTTGTGACGACAAACAGAAATGTATAAATATGCAATCCATACGCACAGCAGTAAACATATATCTTACATAATAAACAGGTCATTAGCATCATATCAGCATAAGCATATAAATGTTCATATGTCATCTTAAGAAGTAAACATGAAGGCGCAAGCAGATAAATCACAAAGTATAACTTACATACCTAACGACATCAGCACAATAAATCAGGTGACAATTACAATTTAAATAAATAAGCACAGCAGGCACATAATTAAAAAATATGACATCAGTGAAAAAGCAGTGCAGCCAAGCGATGCATAATATACACAAGTTACAACCCAGTTCATTAATAATCATTGTCAAAATCAGTTAACGTACGCAAGTACGTCGCTTCACAAGTAAATTCATAGAATATGAAATTAGCACAAAGTATGAATCACGTAATCGCGAGCAGCAAATTACATCTAAAGTACGTACCTAAGTGGAAATATGTTACCTGAAAAATAAACTCAATTAATAGTTACCTTATTTAGTTTATTACTTTCTTCTCGAAATGACATTTTTCCTGAAATTTTCTCGATAGCAAGTCGTCTTAACGTCGGAGACACACAGAATTTACCTGAAGTTTTTAAATATTTTATACAACCGTATCCTGAAAAATACTGAATGTTAATAACATAATTCATCAAGTCACTATAGCTTTATACTGAATTTAAACGGAGAGATTAGACTGTATATTTGTTTACGGCTGTCAGTGCATTCGCACTGAGCGCTCGATCAGCTGTAGGCGCGTGACGTAGGAAGTAATTGTTTGCGGTCAACGACTGCCTTGTGCGGCGCGCAGACTTGACTGTTGCTTTGAGTATATGCCGCCGCCAAAACACAGCGCGGTATCCTTGTACTCTCCGCATGTTTACATCTAGCTGTTAGTTTCTCAAATGTATGTCATTCCACAAAAGTTTTTACGTTAGATATGTGATGTATTCCCTTAGAGCGTCGTGATTTAAGAGTTTCTACTTCAACAGTGTTTTCATGTATAATTTTGCGAATTCTATATGGACCGTTATACATCAGAAAAAATTTGCGACACAACCCCTTTCCTTTGTGAGACAAACGATGAGACTTAATTAATACCTTTTGACCAACTGACAAGATTTTTAAACGACCAGGACGCTTAGCTGATTTCTCTCTTCTAGCAGCCGCAGATGCAATATTTTGCAGAGCCATGTTCACAACTTCAGAATGCCGCAGTTTCCGTGTAGGCGGAAAAGGAACGATTTCAGAAATGCGATTTGTCGGTGCTTTGTTTTTTAATATCAGTGTAGGCGGTAAAGAAGTTGAGTCATTAGGAAGTTCATTCAGAATGTTTTGAAAAATATGAAGATACTGATCCCACGTTCTGTGATTCTGATGACAATAAAGTCGACACAATTTATTGATTTCCTTCATCCATCTCTCTGAAGCGTTAGATTGAGAGTGAAAAAGTGAAATGAAAATTGGTTTAATTTTACGACGCTGTTGAGTACGAAGACAAATTTTAGAACGAAACTGTGATCCATTATCTGATATAACCTTATCAACATGACCAACTTCTTTAAGAAAATTTTTGAGGAAAGCGTTAGATACTGAACGAGCTGTTGCTTTGCGTAAAGATGTAAAACACGCATATTTTGATGTCAACTCCACTGCTACGAAAATGTACGCAAAACCATTAGTAGAACGAACCACTGGACCGAACAAATCAACTGCAGCCATCTCCTTTAATTTCGCTGGAATGATAGGAAACAACGGTGCTCTGTGAGAAATTGTTGGCGGCTTAGCCTTTTGACATAATTTGCATTTGGCCAGAACAGATCGAATACGTTTTTCCATATTACTGAAGTAGCAATTCTCCCGTAATTTACGAAAGCATTTTCTGGGACCAAAGTGTGCATAAATGAAATGCGTATACCAAATCAGCTTATTAACCCACTCATCAGGTATACAAACTAACCAAACAGAGTTGTCGACCGATTTTCGTTTAAAAAGAATGTCATTGCGAACTAAATAATGCTGTCTAATCGCTACGCTTTCCTTTCTCCTCCACTTCTCCTTAATGTCCTTCCAGATTGGATCCTTATTTTGCTTCTTAGCGATGTCCTGGAGCGAAGACGAAATAATGTTCTCAAACGGAACACCTTGAATATACATCAAACAATAATTGTTTTCCTTGCAGTCCTCTTCAGCACTTTGTTTCAAACCCATAGGTGCACGTGATAAAGCATCAGCAACAATATTTGAAGAACCCTGTATGTAAACAATACTAAAATCAAACTCCTGTAGGTACAACGCCCATCGTGACAATCTGCCGTGAGTTAATTTTGTTGACATAAGAAATTCCAGAGCTCGATGATCGGTGTAAACCTTCGTATGTCTGCCAAACAAAAATGTGCGAAATTTTGTGAAAGCCCAAACAACAAGCCAGATCTTCAAGTTCCCTAATCGAATAATTCTTTACTGATTTAGAGATAACACGACTTCCAAATGCAATAGTCTTCTGTACTATAACGCCGTTTTCTTCTATCTCTTGAAATAAATGTGCACCTAGGCCTTTGTATGATGAGTCCGTCGCCAAACAAAAATTTTTAGATAAATCCGGATGTGAAAGAAGTGGAGCAGCAACTAAAGCATCACGAAGCTGTTCAAATTCTGACTGAGCTTCCTCATCCCAACACCAATTAGAATTCTTTCCAGATAGTTCACATAAACGAGGTGTGGCCAAATCGTCCAATCTAACAAAGCGTCTAAGAAAATTACATACACCAAGGAAACTACGAACATCACGTTTTGTGGTAGGAACAGCATAATTACGAATAGCGTCTAATTTCTCTGGATCACGAAGAATACCTTCTGTAGAAATAATGTGACCGAGAAATTTCACCTGAGAACGACCAAATTCAGATTTTTCCAAGTTCACTGTAATGCCAACTCTTGCAAAAATACGTAATAATGAGTCCAAAATTTTGTTGTGCTCACTCCAAGAATGTTTAGCAATAAGAATGTCGCCAACATATGAAGTAATATTGTCACGAAGATAAACAGGTAAAATTTCATTGAAGCTACGAATGAATGCTGCTGAAGATACAGTAAGTCCAAACGGTAATTTCCGAAACTGGTAACAGTTACCAAAGGCTAAAAAGGCCGTGTATTTTCTACAATCAGGGTGGAGTTCTATTTGCCAAAAACTTGCGCGCATATCAATCGTGGATAAAACTTTAATTCCATGAAAATGTTGAAGAAGTTCATCTAAATTTTGTGGACGGTCAGTTTCAGGAATGATGATATTATTTATCTGTCTGGAATCCAGAACCAAACGAATTGACCCATCCTTTTTAAGAACAACGTGTAATGGGCTAGTATAAGGACTGACTGCAGGCTCAATAATGCCCTGATCTAACATGTATTGACGTTCATTCTTAACCTTGTCTCTGTAAGCCAAAGGAATAGCGTACGTTTTTCCTCGAAATGGTGTGTATTCTTTTACTTTAAATAAATATTGTAAGCCTTGTATAGTTCCTGTGTGATGACTAAACACTGTAGCATGTGAAGTCAAAATGTGGTGCAGCTGTTCTCTTGCAACGTCATCTGGCCCTTCAGCTTTCTTAATCTTTTCATTAATTAATTCTTCGCTATTAATTATATCATCCATCGCGTCCCTGTATCTATTGTCATTGTCATGAATGAACACATTGTCGTCATAATGCTCAACGAAAACATCAGAAGTAAGAAACCTTAAACATTTTGTATCTGACTCAGATCTTGTTAAACACTCGAAAAATTTCAAACATTTCGGCATTCCGGCAACAGTCAAATTTACACTTCCTTCTTTAAAGTTCAAAATTGCCTTATGTGCGTTAAGAAACTCCATACCTAATATAATTTGGGTACTGAGTAATGGAACAATAATAAAATTAGCAGAAGATTCGTATCCTTGACAATTGAAATTTAGGTTGGTCTGTTGTTTGACTTCCACACTTTTTCCAGAAATCGCTCCTCGAATTGTTGTTTTAGAAACAGGTAACACAGGACAACCAATAGTTCTTACACATATACAAAAAACTGGTTCACTAATGACATTCAATGGGCTCCCAGAGTCTAAAACTACAGTGAACTTATTCTTACCCACACATACTTCAATAACAGGATGTAAAAACGCGTCTACATTATTTTCCTTTTCGTCTAACAAAATGTCTCTCATTTCTTCCAGCCGTACGTAGTGTAAAGTCGTAGTGTCATTACTTTCTGAACCGTCTACATTGCTGCCAGAAGCTGAAGCTGCAAGTCATTGTCGATTGTTTGCGTCACGTCTTTGATTATTCCCGTCATTTCGCGGATCAATTTCTACTATTTGCACTTGTCTCTCTGAAGTTCTGTCACGTGGTGGATGCCAATTAGGTCCCACCTGTCTGTTAGATGCAAATTCTTGGTTGTGTCTGTTATTAAAATTTCTATTTTCCTGTCTGTCTGCATAACTACTTCTTGTATAATTTCGACTGTCACTTCTGAAATTATTGTTGTATCTACTACCCTGATTATTTCTGTAGTAAGAATTTCTATTACTGTTTGAATAATTTCTGTCTTGATGATACCGATTACTGTTTCCGTATGATTGATCATTCCGGTACGAATTACCGTTATTATAATTGTCTGTGTAATTTCTGTTAGAACGTCTGTTATTGTCATAAGGTTGATATCTATTGTCCTGTCTGTTACGTCTGTCATTCTCAAAGTTACCCATATAACGCCCGTTTCGATCACTATCTCTTTTCTCTGAAAATCTATTGTGAATACTGTTACTGAAAAAGTTACAAGAAGTCCCGTCGTCGTTGTCATACTCAAGTTCTTGCAACAAAGTCTTAAAAGTCTCGATGTCGTCTTTACATCTTCCGGCTAAAGCAATTTGTCTTATGGATTGTGGCAGCTTAGTTAAACAGATGCGAATTAATTCAGTCGGGCTATAAGGGTTCGAAAGGAACTGATTCTTTCGAATCATGTCTTCAAAATATTATGCTGGCGTGCGGAACTCAGACTGTTTAAAATCACGCTGCATAATCAGACTATGCTTGACTCTGGCTTGCGTGTTTTCGGACCAATATGCCGATAGAAATGCATGATAAAAATCATTCAGATTATTACAATCTCTAATGAGTGCGCGCATCCGCGTCGCCGGTTCGTTTTCTAGATATCCACACATAAATTCCAGTTTGTGACTTAGTGGCCAATTTGGTGGGAGTGCGTACATAAATTGATCTAACCATGAACATGGATGTATGTCATTCTTAGAATTGCGGAAGATCTTAAATTTCCAAACAGTCAAAAAGTGTTTATAGTCAAAGTTTTCTCCTCGTGGCGACAAAGACCTACCGCGTCTGTCGCAGTCCCAAAGTCGATTATTGTCAAGTTCGCGCGCCTAGCGCTCTCTTGTTGCATCCCGTAAATGAAACACATTATTTTCTTCAAACTCCTCTGCTATCTGTGATTCCAAATTTCTTTTGCTGTCTTTTCCTACAATTTCGCCTTCGATCTGTTTGATTTGCTTTCGTAATGCCTCAACTTCCCTTTTAACGCGTTCATTAAATTTTCCCTGATTTTCAACATGTTTATTTATGTTCTGATACTCTTCGGTTTCTGCAAATGGCAATGGTGCTGTATCATCTGAATCTTTGTCCCCGTTTAAACTAAGACTTGTCAATTTGTCTGAAATCTCCTCAACTCTTTCCGATAAGTCACCTATTTTTTCTTTCTGTTTATCTACGTCTTCTGTAAGTGTCGCAACTCGGGTTTCAGTACTGACACATTTGGTAGTTAACTGTTCATATTGTTGTGTTAGGTTATTTAATCTGTCATTTGGCACGGATTCCTCGATTCTCTCAAATATTTCCTCCTTATCGTGTGCACGTTGTAAATTTAACTCTGAAAATTTCTGTACTATCACGCGATCTCTTTCCTCCTGTTCTCTATCCTGTTCCCTTTGTCTAATCTGTACTGTAACTAATCTATTATTATGAGAATTCAAAATCGGTTGTACTTCTTCTCTGATTTCTTTCTTTAACTGATCTTTCATATTTTTGAAACATGTCCCTATTCGTGAGTCTAACCGTGTTTCCAGTGTTCCCATATCCGTTTTTAATTCAGATCCCAAAGTTCCCATCTTGGTTTTAATTGTTCCTATCTCTCTTTTTAATTCAGATCAAAACCGTGTTTCTATTGTTCCCATATCAGTTTTTAATTCAGATCATAAAGTTCCCATCTGTTTTAATTGTTCCTATCTCAGTTTTAATTGTTCCTATTTGTGATCCGTGTGAGTCTAACCGTGTTTTTAATTCAGATCCCAAATTTAATATTACACCCATCAACTGCTCCATATTAACTTGTTCGAAATTCTTTTCGCCCCTAACATTTCCCGCGAAACCAACTTCTTTCGTCATAGCAGGAAAGCTATCTGTGTTCGATACTATTTCAGAATCTTCTATCGTTAATCTCGTATTCTGTGAATTTTCTAATTGAGAAAAATTTTGAAATGGTTCCGGACTACTTTCCCGACTTATTACATTGTTTTCCACTTCATTATGCATCATACTGTTTTCCCCTGTTGGCGAGTTCGCCATGTTAACAATTTCGTCATTCTCACTATTCATCATTTTTGCCTTTTTCATCGATGGCGTAATCATTTACAAATATACAAAACTCGTCACTGTGCGAAAATTACACACAATGCCTCCTTATCTCCAACAATACCATTCACACGAAATGTTTCCCTCAAACACGATTAACGAACAATTGAAATAATTGCACTAAATTATCAAACCCGTAGTCAAGACAACAAAAAAAATGAATTTTGAAAAATACCATTAAAAGAATCTGCACATGCAAAATAGACTACAATTACTAACTACAATTACTACAACAATACTACTGTCTACTATTTTTACAATCAGAAGAATTCCAAGGGACGATCCGAAGCAGCGGTCGCCACGTGCATGGGGGCTTAATTAAATATGATTGAAAATACTTTTTAAATTGCTGTATATCCGATTACGCTGTGTCTCGTAAACGGTTGGTCCTGACTAGTATTATTAAGCTATCTGACTGCATAGAACAACAACAAAGAATGAAATGAAAATTTTCGTTAACACAATTAATTAATTAAGTCCCCAGCAACTATGAAACCTACAAAACCAAAGCACAAGTATAACTGTTCTGTATGTGGAAGTATGACTCAACGCACATCTGGCACGGTTCTTCTTCAACAAGACAAGAATTTTTAAATACCAATTATACTGACGTGATAAAAGAAAATTAGAAATACTATAATTACGCAATAAAACCAGAATTACACTCTAATACAAGAACACACGCCAGATGCTTTGTTGACTGAACCTGTAATGACGCATTATTCAGGACATTGAAATAATGAGAAAAAAAAGAAAAGTAGTTTGTTACCTTAATTTATATTGATGAAAAGCACTCTAGACATTACAATCTCTCCACACCGACTCGCTACTACCACATCTCAACCAGAACTCTCCAGTATCACATCTCAGCAAGCACTGCCTACTAGCACATCTCAACAAACACTCCTCACTACGACATCTCACCACAGACTACCCCGAGTCCTCGACAGGCACTGACTACTACGAGCTCTCCCCAAGCACTGTGGAGGCGGCTTAATAATACTCTTTGGCGCAATCTCTGGCGCAGTGGCTCAGTGTAGCCACCTTTCAAGGTATTTGCCAAGAAAGTTATATGATTTCCTATAGAAACTAAATTTTTAATTAATTCTCCAGCAATGCTCAGAAAATGATTGTTAAATTCTGTACATACGAGTATATCTGATTTATCAGTAACAGAAATATTTTTACTGCGAACGGACTTTATATCGTCGACCTTGTACTACTGACCAGACACTTCCTTCACAACTGACCATATGGTTTTAATGTTATCCTGTGAATTAGTTATTCTATTTGCATACCACATAATTAAACCTAACTAAGCTAAGGACATCACACACCTCCATGTCCGAGGCAGGATTGGAACCTGCGACCGTAACGGTTGCGCGGTTCGGACTGAAGCGCCTAGGATCGCTCGGCCACATCGGCCGGCCAAGCATATTACCGGAGCAGAAAGGCCGGTAGTGGGGGTCAACGCTTACATAAAAGTTAGCATGTTATTGCGCCTATCTGTCCCTGTCATTCTGTTGCTGTAGTGTGTTCTTCCGCAAGCAGCGGTGATCGGGGTCGAATCGTAGTGACGTGCATGAGGGGGAGCTCGTTCTCCATTGGCTGGGTGTGCACTGCTCTGAGTTCGTCCACCCCTCAATCTCTGGGTCCGAAGCTCTGTGCTTGAAAATAAATGTTCAAATATCTGTACTTAAATGTCCAAGCCTGACTGTGTGTATCTACTGCCTGATTCATAATGTCGAAAAACAAACTACTCCAGGACTGGTAACGGTTTTGCGTGCACCTAAACTTACCAACAAACCACCTGATTATCTTCCAAGACTGGGAAATCCTAATGTTTGTCATGCTTCCTACAGCAGCTCCGTAAAGCTCTTCTCCCAGTCAACTTCTTTATCTCTTCTCTCAGTCTAAGAAATGGAATACACGACCTACGTGACAGGTGGCCTACCAATGCCACGCCGTGCTTTTTCTGCCGGCACGTTTTCACTATTGTGAAAACATGAAAAGCAATGAAAACGTCCTACTCTAGTAGTGTCGGCTTGTCAGGCCACCAGCCATTCAATAAGTCACAGTTGGTGCTTCTATGCTTTCTGAAAACAATACCCGCAGCCATAGGATTTCTCTGAAATTACTCACACCACCAGGCATGTTTTCCTTTATTAAGTTAACCTGAAGGCGCATTGTACGGCCCCAGGTTACACCGGAGTGGAAGGGGGGGGGGGGGCGGGAAACGGGGGAAGAGTGAGTTTTCTTCACCACGACTACGTCCCTACTTGTTGTCCTAGGCCTTGGTTGTTGTGGACTAGCGCTAGCTTGGCGACTGCCCAGCAGTCGGCACAGAGCCCCTTTATTCTGCTTTTCCTCAGCCGCGGACACACTAACCATCTTGTAAAGGATACCACCTACTGCATCCAAACACCCCTACTGTGGCCTATGTTCTTCCTAACACTTTCTCACCCGATCCTTGCGTGCTTCTACGGATCACTATATGGCATACATGAAATTCCATCAGAGCAAAAAAGGACGGAGATTTCATACATCCGCTGCAACCACTGGCTTACGCCTCCTCAGAATTCTAAGTACTATTGGTACGTTTTATTGTCAATAACATACTAACCCGTTCCATCCACACTTATGTGGATAAGATGCTGCTAGCCAGAATGGCTATCCACCTCTCAATATCACTCGTGTGACATATCCTAGAACAAAGCTCATGTGCGTGCGACCCGTTCCACGCAGGACTGACAGAGGATATTGAATGTACACAGAGAAGGACAGCAGGTCAAAAATTTGTTTGAAAGAGTGTCAAAGAGGTGCTGTAGAAACTGAACTCGAAGATAGAAGCGGCGCGCGGGATTAGCCGAGCGGTCTACGGCACTGCAGTCATGGACTGTGCGGCTGGTCCCGGCGGAGGTTCGTGTCCTCCCTCGGGCATGGGTGTGTGTGTTTGTCCTTAGGATGATTTAGGGTACGTATTGTGTAAGCTTAGGGACTGATGACCTTAGCAGTTACGTCCCATAAGATTTCACACACGTTTGAACATTTTTTTGAAGACAGAAGTAAATTTTCTCGAGAAAACGTGCTTACAGAATTTGAAGAACTCGCTTTAAATGATGACTCTAGGGATATACTACAACCCCTACGTATTGCTCCTGTAAGAATCATGAGGACAAGATTGTATTAAATACAGCACACATGGAAGCATTTAAACAATCATTATTCCTACGCTTCATACTTGAATGGAATGGGAAAAATGATAACAAGTGGTACATTAGGATGTACCCCCTGCCACGCCATTCACATCGGTTTGCTGAATGTAGATGTAGATGCAGGCATAGATGTAGACCACATTTATAATGCTAATTTCATTTCTGCTAATCGTCATTGCTTTAGACTTCCTTTGGTTTAGTCTCATCTGCTGTACTCATTGGACCAGTCATACCATTAAACGCACCCTGTAATTCTTCATTTCCACTGAGGATAGCAGTATGATTACCGAATCTTATCATACAGGGTGTTTCACAATACATGTCACACAGTTCTAGAGGTTGTAGAGGGGATTTCGTAGATCAAGTTTTACGTAGGAATTCATGTCCGGAAAGTCATCTAACGACGCTACGGTTAACGGCACCAGCGCCTAAATATGTTTGTATGTACGAGATGACTCCGTGATAATTTTATAAACCTTCTAGGTTATGATGAAGAATAAATGTATCAATCTGAAATAAGGAATACACGTGTTGGTAGTGTTACTTCTAAGACTGTAGGAAAGGCGACTTTTAGAGGTGGTACTATGGACGAAAACAAGGAAAAGATGTCCAGTAAACGTGTGCTATAAACTGCATACCTAGGGGACTGTGAACAGTTGTTCGTCTTCACAAGTTCTCACTCCACTTCAATTGCGCATTTTAGGGCCGGTATTTACTAGATAGTTTTCCTTGTTTTGGTCAATACTACCACCTCTGAAAGTTGCCTACCATACAGTCTTAGCAACAACAGTACCAGTACATGTATTCCATTGTCAGAGGTATCACAATGGTGTTTGCTTATAACTTTCGACTCGTGCGTTTGTGGTAGGGGGACGCTTACCTCAAATTGATACATTCATCCTTCTCCATCATCCTAGAAAGTTTCTAAACCCATCACGGAATCACCCTGTATATATATATATTTACAGGCGCCCGCGCCTATAACTTTGACACTCTGTAGCGTCGTTGGGTGATGTTTCCCTTCATGGGTCCCAACTTATAACTTGTTCTACTAATTCCCCTCTACAAACTCTAGAAATGTCTAACATGAAATGTGAAACACCCTGTAGATATCCGGTCGCCCTGAATGTATATTCCACTGTTGGATATTTCCTTTATTTCCCTCATTGCTTATTGTATGTATAGATTGAAAAGCAGAGTAGAAAGCCTTTCTTACATCCTTGTTAAATTGACCACCTCGTTCTTGGTCGCCAGTAATTGTTTCCTTTTGATTCTTGTACATATTGTACATTATCTGTTTTCCCTGTAGCTTCCTCCAATTTTTCTGAGAATTGAGAGTGTCTTGCTCTGTTTTACGCTATCGAAAGCTTTTTCCAGGTTGACATATATTATGAACGTGTTTTGTTATTTCTTACGGCTAACTTCGATGGTCAGCCACAACGTCAGGATCGCCTTACTTTCTGAAAGTGAAACTGATCGTCGTCTAACAAACCCTCAATTTGCTTTTCCATTATTCTGAGTATTATTATTGTAGGAATTTAGATGTATTAGCCTTTAAGCTGAAAGCATGAAACACGAAAACAGATGATGCTGTCGATTAATTTTATTCCGTGAGAAGTTTCTCTGTGTGAGAAAGCTAGCACAATTCAACCATGTTTCGATACATTCTCGTAAATTTCAATCGTCGTAAATGGCGTCGTTATAGCACCATTTCGACAGACAAAGTCTGATTTCCTAGGGTCTCTGCTTGGAAATCGATGTTAAACTGAGCACTCAACCACCTTCCGCAATGCAAAAGCGCAATAACTGACACATTATAAAGGGGCAAGCCATCATGATCAGAATTATTGTTCAAGAATTTTATAAAAGCGATAAATAGAATACTACCGATAATAATATTAAAGATTCGTGACCGCTTCTCTTTTAACTGGCTCTCCCTAAAATGTGCTGTAACGTCAGTCGTCTAGCCGATGAAATAAAACGCAAATCAGAGTGTGCAGTTCGTGAGTAAATGTTACGTCACACTGACAGCTATTCGCATACGCAATCCGCATTCCTCCAGGAGAGACCCACACAGACTACAAACACGTTAAGCAGCACAACTAAGCGTAAAAAGGAAATCAAAGAGACACTAATGTTCAAAGATGAAACACCCCTTATGGAGAGTTTCGGGAATTCCATTCTCGTCATGCTCAGAAAATCAATAGTGTTGCTATAGTTAATGCACTAACCAAAGTCTGATATATACATGAAGAGTTGCTGTTACGACGTTACTTATACTCACAGACAACATATGCCGATTCATCTTAGCTTATATTATCGGCTGTGCTAGACAACACTCAAGTGTGCTTGTTAAATGTATGCAAAAGTATTACTGTGCCACTGTCTCCGACATCAGTTAATTAATTATCTTCCAAAATAGTGAAATAGGAATCCTACAACTACTAGAAAGAGAAAGGATTACAACTACTTTGATTTATTCCGATAAAGTTTTGCCTCAACAATTGTCAAGCAATTAGACTACTAATATGAAAACACGTTGGCGTACCTGACATAGGGGCTGGGGGGAAAGCTATAATAATTGTGGAGGTGAGTTAATTGCGATCATGAAGTGACCAGTGATTATCGTGTGTTAACTGAAACACAATGCAGAAGAGAATAAATTGTACCTGTGGTCAGATGTGAAAGTAAACTGTTCGTTAAATTAGATGTTCAGGTCTTCAAAGTGACGCTTGAGGTGGCAGAAATATTGTAAAGTGGCTTTAATTTCATTACACATATTCTGATGGTGTTGCAGGTGGACGTTGAAGTGGCTGCAGAATCAGTCTTGGCAGCAACAACGACCGCGCGCAAATCAGCCCGAATTTTCTGTACGTACCTACATCAGCTTTGGCAGTCGATCTAAAATATACGTTACAGCAGCACATTGTTTCAGATGTTTTGTATTTCAATCTCAGCATAAAAAATGCACCTGCTGATGTACGATCCAGCACTCTTCTGGAAGAAGCATGATAAAAACAGGCGAGATATTAAGTTCTGTCTTCTGAAGTTATTTCGCCAAAAAAGATCACAAAGTAGATCATTTATGTCATGCTCACGCAAGTATGAAAAATATAAAAAGGTAAAGAACTGCAGGACTGAAAAAAGCACATGTCGCTCAATAAAAAATGTGTCACTGAAAATTGTGCTAATTCACAATTTCTTCTGGTCTGTTAATTTACATTTTCCCTTTTGCTTTAAATAATATTATAACCTTAGGTATGTGAATTTGTGAGTATGAAAGTGTTGCACATGTATACTTTCTGTTGTGTGTGTACTACAACCAGGGAGATTACTATCTATGCATCAGAGGAATGAACAGTAGAAAAAACGTCATCATCATCATTTAAGACTAATTATGTCTTTCAGCGTTCACTCTGGAGCATAGTCCCCCGTATAAAATTCCCCCATGACCCCCTATTCAGTGCTAACATTGGTGTCTCTTCTGATGTTAAGCCTATTACTTAAAAATCATTCTTAAGCGAATCCATGTACCTTCTCCTTGGTCTACCCCGATTCTTCCTACCCTCTACTGCTGAGCCCATGAGTCTCTTGGGTAACCTTGCTTCTCCCATGGGTGTAACATGACCCCACCATCCAAGACTGTTCGCCCTGTCTGCTGCTATAGAGATTATTGCCAGTCTTTCTTTGATTTCCTCATTGTGGACACCCTCCTACCATTGTTCCCATCTACTAGTACCTGCAATCATCCTAGCTACTTTCATATCCGTAACCTCAACTTTATTGATAAGGTAACCTGAATCCACCATGCTTTCGCTCCCATACAACAAAGTTGATAGAAAGATTGAACGGTGCACAGATAACTTAGTCTTGCTACTGACTTCCTTCTTGCAGAAGAGAGTAGATCGTAGCTGAGCGCTCACTGCATTAGCTTTGCTACACCTCGCGTCCAGTTCTTTCACTATGTTGCCATCCTGTGAGAATATGCAACCTAAGTACTTGAAACCGTCCACCTGTTCTACCTTTGTTCCTCCTATTTGGCACTCACTTCGTTTATATCTCTTTCCCAGTGACATTACTTTCGTTTTGGAGATGCTGACTTTGAACAGAAGTCTGTAGCTAAGGTAGAATTATCAAAATTTTTAGGTGTGTCCATTGATGAGAGGTTAAACTGGAAGCAACATATTGATGGTCTGCTGAAACATCTGAGTTCAGCTACGTATGCTATTAGGGTTATTGCAAATTTTAGTGATAAGAATCTCAGTACATTAGCTTACTATGCCTACTTACATTCACTGCTTTCGTATGGCATCATATTCTGGGGTAATTCATCGTTGAGTAGAAAAGTATTCTTTGCTCAAAAACGTGTAATCAGAATAATTGTTGGTGCCCACCTACGGTCATCCTGCAGACATCTATTTAAGGATCTAGGGATCCTGACAGTAACCTCACAGTATATATATTCACTTACGAAATTTGTTGTTAATAATCTAACCCAGTTCAAAAGTAATAGCAGTGTGCATAGCTATAACACCAGGAGAAATGATGATCTTCACTATGCAGGGTTAAATCTGGCACAGAAAGAGGTAAATTATGCTGCCACAAAAGTCTTTGGTCACCTACCAAACAGCATCAAAAGCCTGACAGATAGCCAACCAACATTTAAAAACAAATTAAAAGAATTTCTAGATGACAACTCCTTCTACTCATTGGCTGAATTTTTAGATATATATTAAGGTAGGGGGAAAAAACAACTTAAACATTAGTGTCATGCAATATTTTGTGTAATGTAATATCTTGTACAGACATCTTTTATTAACCTGACACGTTCCACATCATTACGAAGTGTCGTATTCTTGATCTATGGAACAAGTATTAATCTAATCTAATCATACCATAGTCCTTTCTGACTTAGCTCTGAAATATTACTTTGCAAACTTTAAATCGAATCTGCCATCACAACTAAGTCATCCGATCCGCATATGCGAGAAAGCTTATTTTGTGTTCCCATATCTTAATCTATTGTTTTCAACACACGATCCAGAAATATTATGAACAACAGTGGAGACAGGTTGCAGCCTTGTCTTACCCCTGATTCTACTCAGAACCATGAACTCAATTTACCGTCAACCCTAACTGGTGCCTGACTATCTATGTAAAGACCTTTAATTGCTTGCAAAAGTTTGCCTCCCATACCATAATCTCGTAGAACAGACGATAACTTCCTCCTAGGAACCCGGTCATATGCCTTTTCTAGATCTGTAAACCATAGATACAATTCCCTGTTCCTTCATAACACTTCTCCATTATTTGCCGTAAGCTAAAGATCTGGTCCTGACAACCTCTAAGAGGCCTAAGCCCACACTGATTATAATCCAATGTGTCCTCAACTAATACTCGCACTTTCCTTTCAACAATACCTGAGAAGATTTTACCCCCAATGCTGATTAAAGAGATACCTCTGCAGTTGTTACAATCTTTTCTGTTTCCATGTTTAAAGATTGGTGTGATTACTGCTTTCGTCCAGTCTGATGGAACCTGTCCCGACTCCCACGCAATTTCAGTTATGTGCAGCCATTTAAGACCTGACATTCCACTGTATTTGATGAGTTCCGACTTAATTTCATCCTCCTCCGCCGCTTTATTGCCCTGCAATCTATTAACCATTTTCTCCACTTCCTCAAATGTGATCCTATTTCCATAACTATTCCTATCCGATTGTACATCGAAATCTGAAACATTACTGATCGTTTTTTCACCTACATTGAGCAACTCTTCAAAATATTCCCTCCATCTGCCCAAGGCACCAAAATGATTCACCAGCAGTTTTCCTGACCTGTCCAAAATACTTGTCATTTCCTTTTTACCTCCATTTCGAAGACTGCTAATTACACTTCAGAATGGTTTTCCAGCAGCTTGACCCAAAGTCTCCAACCTGTATCCAAAGTCTTCCCAAGATTTCTTCTTGGATGCTCGAATTATCTGTTTGGCTTTGTTTCTTTCTTCAACATAACTTTCTCTGTCTACCTGAGTTCTAGTATGTAGCCATTTTTGATACGCCTTCTTTTTCCTTTTACAGGTGTCATTCCACCAAGGTGTTTGCTTCATCCTACCTTTACACACTACTGTTCCAAGACATTCTTTAGCCACTTCTAGTATTGTGTTCCTGTACCTTGTCCATTCCTTTTCCAATGACTGTAACTGACTACGTTCAACTAACTGGTACCTTTGTGAGATTACTGTTATGTACTGGTGCCTGATTTCCTTATAGTGAAGTTTCTCCACTCTTATCCTCCTAGATATGGACCTGACCTCCTGCAGTTTTGGCCTCACAATACCAATTTCACTGCAGATTAAATAGTGATCAGTGTCATCAAAGGATCCCCTGAATACACATGTGTCCCATACAGCCTTCCTGAATTCCTGACCTGTTATTATATAGTCAATGACAGATCTGGTTCCCCTGCCTTCCTAAATATACCGGTGATTGTTCTTATGTTTAAAAAAGGAGTTTGTGATTGCTAAGCCCATACTGGCACAGAAATCCAAGAGTTGTTTCCCGTTCCTGTTGGCTTCCATATCCTCTCCAGATTTACCCATAACCTTTTCATACCATTCTGTTCGATTTCCAATCCTGGCATTAAAATCACCCATGAGCAGAACACTGTCCTTGTCCTTTACTCTAACAACTACGTCACTGAGTGCGTCATAAAAACTATCCATCTTATCTTGATATGTCCCTCACAATGCGAATATACTGACACAATCCTAATTTTCTTGCTAGACACTGTCAAATCTATCCACAACAGTCGTTCGTTTACATACCTAATAGCAACTACGCTGGGTTCCATTTCTTTCCTGATGTAAAGCCCTACACCCCATTGTGCTATTCCTGCTTTGACTCCTGACAGGTAGACCTTGTGTTCTCCCACTTCCTCTTCTTTCTCACCCCTTACCCGAAAGTCACTAACTGCTAAAACGTCCAACCCCATTTTACTTGCAGCCTCTGCCAACTCTAGCTTCTTCCCAGAATAGCCCCCATTGATATTAATAGCTCGCCATCTCGTTACCACTAGTTTGCCAAGTCGTATCTTAGGAGTCCGTGGTTTGTCAATTAGAGGTGGGACTCCGTCACCTCCAAAGGTCCAAGGCATTTTGCTCTGATTGTTGCCAGCATCGTATTTAAAGTACCAGGGAAGCAGGTTGCTAGTCTTACTTGCCCCGGGTCCCATTAAGCTTCACCCCTAACGGTTGAGGGACTAACCGGTGGATTTGGTAGTCTTTGCCGTCTGAGCACAAAGGTGACCACGACTCAGAATATGTTCGAGATGCCCAGCCTTATTCCAAAGTAATTGGTATCCTGACTGTCAGGACCACTTACTTGGCCACTCATACGTTGCCCGTGGTTCATGAACTAGGACATGACCACAGGAACCCACACCATGAAAAAAAGTGGAAGGATAAAATAAAAGGGGGGTAAGTGCAAGATTTTCTGGACACAGAACGACTAACAATGAAGATATGACGATTCAAGGATTGATAGTTAGTTATAAAAGTAGAGTAAATAATTGTAAATTGTGGAGATACTGCTAACGATTTTTGAGCACACGGGAGCTTGGTTATGAAGTGCATAATCGAATGAAAAAAGTGGCGTTATACTAATTGGCGCCCAAGAGTGATTTATTACCAAACAATACACCTATTAGGACAAAAACATTTAGTATTGGTTAAAAACAGTCTTGGTTGCAATTTAGTTTTTTTATTTTCCTACAACGCGTGTCGCCTTATTTAGGCATCATCAGGTTATCTTTTCTAGATGGACGCGAGAGGCACCAAGATCTCCATAACGCGTTACCGTTCACAGGTGCGAGTAACAGAGTAAGAGATTTTTATGTGTGTTTTTTGTTTAATAAATTATGTGCTCCTATTATTATACCCTATATCACGCTCTGAAGGTGAAAAATGATTGAAAATCCTCGATTATGTGTAAACTGGAAGTAGTAGCCGCGCCACGATAGTATTTCATATACTGCTCCGAATACATTTGTAAGTTACAGATAAGCTGTTTCATTTAAGCGAGTTATCGTCTACTGGCGTCAATAATTATTTTAGTGCAAAAGTGAAAATATTAAGTCACAGGTTCATCCGGTTTACAGAATTCTTTCTCTTCTGCATTATACAGGGTATTATTTGTTTCGAACAAACCCGTCGGTGATATTAAATCGGCAGATAGGGTTTTCTCCAGCCCCGGGTTCACTAACAAGAAGAGGTCCCCACGGGTGCGACAAACTTTTTGGAACTGTTTATACGGCGATGTAGGTTAGGATCCCAGGTATCATACACTGCAGGAATTCATGCTGGTAGTCTCTTGTTTCTGGGTAATTGACGAAAAACAGATCAGAATTCTGTGTGGTATTCAATAGCGTTAATAAAGTTGCTTTACATCGTTTGGTTCTTTGATGTAATGATAGGGTAAGAGGTTTTCATGCAGGAGATTGTGGCTTCCAATCTCAACAAATACAGCAGGTTTTTTTTAGTTTTAAATGTTTATCTAAGTGCCTTTGATCATCATTTATATTCAGTAAATTGATTTAAATGTAATTTTTAGCTCCGTTACTTTGTGACTTAATTTTAATCATAATATCAACTTCTTCACTTGCCCTCATTCTTATTCCTATCGTTCCTTCTCCATTTGAAATCTTTGTTCATTTGTCTTAAATAATTTAATTTACTGATTTAGATTTAATTTTTTTTATCGCCCCATTCTGTCATCTGCATTATTGCATTCATTGTATCTATTTATCATTTTGCTTGAATTTTGTTTTACTTATAAACCCGTCATTCATTTAAATTTTCATCTGCGCTATTTTTTCCACTGTGCAGTAGGTATTTAGGTTTGTTTTAAATGCTTGTGTGACGATTACCGTGAAAAAAAAATTGCACATCTGGTAAAAAAAAAACTTTTTCACACTGTTGCTTTTTAACTGGTAGATCGAAATTTCGAAATAATTGAATATTATAATAGTTAAATATGAACATCCTGCCGGGATGTTTCCTTTGATAAGGCGCAGCGGGTTTCCTTTCCCGTCCCTGAAAAAAATCCGAGTTTGTGCTCTGCTCATATATGAAGAAAATATGAAAAAAATGAGAACGTTCATACGGTGATTAAAACGATGTGATAAAAGAAATGAAACTAAAAAAATACATTTAATTCAGTTAATAGAATAAAATCAAGACCAAAGCCATTTCGATAAAAAATTTAAAAAAAAGTTATTGCTCTTCTCAAAAGTCGAACCCGCAACCTCCTGTATTTGAAGCTGTTATCCTATACATTGCACCCTCGCAAACGAGGGTCCAAAGAGCGAATCGGTGCTGCGTGTGATACCTGGGATCTTAACGTACAACACCGTACAGATAGTTACAAGAAGTTGATTGCATCTCTGGGTACCTCCTCTTGTAAGCAATAAAGCCTAGTACCTACTGGTACGGTGTTAGTAGCTTGCGGTACTTTGAAAGGTAAAGTATATCTTTATTAGTAATATACTAAATAACGGTGTAAAATATTATGAGTTTAGTTGGTAAAAATATAACATTTTGAAGTGTTTGTAGATGTATAATGTTGTGCATTTGCATGAATTTTATATGCCCGTTGTGAATATAATTTTTACTCTGGAGTAAAAATAAGTAGCGGGAAAATATTGCTAGGGAAACAAATTTAAAAAAACCGATGGCCTGTTCCATATCGATTACGATGAAGAACTGGTCCTTTTTTTAACATCAGTTTATCCTAGCGCACTGTAGCAATGGATGGTGCTTCACGTTCCTTGGGTAGACAGAAACGCACGTTATTCCAGTCGGGATTGTAGCTCGGCCTAGCGCTGCGTGTCTTGGCTTCCTGCCGGGATGTTTCCTTTGATAAGGCGCGGCGGGTTTCATTTCCCGTCCCTGAAAAAAATCCGAGTTTGTGCTCTGTCTCTAATGACCTCCTTCCTTGACCTCTCGAAAGCATTCGATACAGTTCTGCACTGTCGCTTAGCGGCCTAAGTAGATGAGTTCCCAGAAAAGAGAATTCAGTGCCTCATCAGAAGCGAATGTAGTAGCCAGCGCACCTCATATACTGACCGCACAGCTGTTACAGTACATAATAAGTGACAAAGCGAATGATATCCAGAAGCAAAAGAAACCCACTGCAGACCAAACAATTTCAGGAAATCATCGGAAACTTGTCAGGAATACTATAGGACGCGTTTATGAAGAGGAGGAGTGGGAGGAGGGGGAAATAGTGCATCCAGGTCCGGAGCGTGTTATTTGTGATCCACACGGAGATGAATATAATCTCAGCATACAAATAATGTGCAACTTGTTATTAACTAAGGAAAAAACAAAACAGCCTAAACTGAAATGGGACATATGACTTTATTGTAAGTTCCACACCCCGATATTTGCACTGCTGTTGGTTTCAAAGGCGAGATAATCAATAATTAGTTTCCAAAACACTGCATCTCCATATTTATAGACCTTATAACCTTATTTTATTTGTGATTTTGTATTTTATACTTACAGTTATTTTTAGTTACTATGGAATTTAGGTCCCGTTTATACGAGCACCGTTACACTGGAATCAGTTTTTCTTCATTTTTCTTAGAATTACGAAGATGTCGAATGTATATAATTTGTAAAGTCGCTTCAGTATCTCGATCGATTCAAAAGTTAAGACTCTTTGTCACACCCCAGTTACGTGCATCTTGAGTACTATCACTTGACGAAAACCTCTTTTAGATTATGGACCCGTTCACGGAATAAAAAGGCTGTTACACCATGCGAAATAAAGGGAGTGTTACGTCTTACGTTACACACTATATATACAGGGTGGTCCATTGACCGTGACCGGGCCAAATATCTCACGAAATAAGCGTCAAACGAAAAAAAAAAAAAATACAAAGCACGAAACTTGTCTAGCTTGAAGGGGGAAATCAGATGGCGCTATGGTTGGCCCGCTAGATGGCGCTGCCATAGGTCAAACGGATATCAACTGCGTTTTTTTTAAAAATAGGAACCCCCATTTTTAATACATATTCGTGTAGTACGTAAAGAAATATGGATGTTTTAGTTGGACCACTTTTTTCGCTTTGTCACAGATGGCGCAGTAACAGTCACAAACATGTGGCTCACAATTTTAGTCGAACGGTTGGTAACAGGTAGGCTTACAAATTAAAATACAGAACGTAGGTACGTTTGAACGTTTTATTTCGGTTTTCCCAATGTGATACATGTACCTTTGTGAACTTATCATTTCTGAGAACGCATGCTGTACCACATTAATTCAATAAATGCTCAAAATGATGTCCGTCAACCTCAATGCATTTGGCAATACGTGTAACGACATTCCTCTCAAGCCGGCCGGGGTGGCCGAGCGGTTCTAGGCACTACAGTCTGGAACTGCGCGACCGCTGCGGTCGCAGGTTCGAATCCTGCCTCGGGCATGGATGTGTGTGATGCCCTTAGGTTAGTTAGGTTTAAGTAGTTCTAAGTTCTAGGGGACTGATGACCTTAGAAGTTAAGTCCCATAGTGCTCAGAGCCATTTGAACCAATCCTCTCAACAGCGAGTAGTTCACCTTCCGTAATGTTCGCATATGCATTGACAGTGCACTGAAGCATGTTGTTAGGCGTTGTCGGTTGATCACGATAGCAAATATCCTTCAACTTTCCCCACAGAAAGAAGTCCGGGGACGTCAGATCCGGTGAACGTGCGGGCCACGGTATGGTGCTTCGACGACCAATCCGCCTGCCATGAAATCTGCTATTCAATACCGCTTCAACCGCACGCGAGCTATGTGCCAGACATCCATCATGTTGGAAGTATACCGCCATTCTGTCATGCAGTGAAACATCTTGTAGTAGCATCGGTAGAACATTACGTAGGTAATCAGCATACATTGCACCATTTAGATTGCCATCGATAAAATGGGGGCCAATTATCCATCCTCGCATAATGCCTCACCATACATTAACCAGCCAAGGTCGCTGATGTTCCACTTGTCGCAGCCATCGCGGATATTCCGTTGGCCAATAGTGCGTATTACGCCAGTTTACGTTACCGCTGTTGGTGAATGACGCTTCGTCGCTAAATAGAACGCGTGCAAAAATCTGTCATCGACCCGTAATTTCTCTTGTGCTCAGTGGCAGAACTGTACATGACGTTCAAAGTCGTCGCCATGCAGTTCCTGGTGTCTAGAAATATGGTACAGGTGCAATCGATGTTGATGTGAGATTCTCAACACCGACGTTTTTGAGATTCCCGATTCTCGCGCAGATTTTCTGCTCCTGATGTGCGGAACAGCCGTGACAGGAGCTAAAACACCTACTTGGGCATCATCATTTGTTACAGATCGTGGTTGACGTTTCACATGTTGCTGAATACTTCCTTCCTGTTTCCTTAAATAACGTAACTATCCGGCGAACGGTCCGGACACTTGGATGACGTCGTCCAGGATTCCGAGCAGCGTACATAGCTCACGCCCGTTGTGCATTGTGATGACAATAGCCATACATCATCACGATATCGACCTTTTCCGCAATTGTTAAACGGTCCATTTTAGCACGGGTAATGTATCACGAAGCAAATACCGTCCGCACTGGCGGAATGTTACGTGATACCACATACTTACACGTTTGTGAGTATTACAGCGCCATCATTCACAAAGCGAAAAAAGTGGTCCAACTAAAACATTCATATTTCTTTACGTAATACAAGAATATGTGATAAAAACGGGGGTTCCTATTAAAAAACTGATAAGTTAACAAAGATACATGTATCAAATTGGAACAACTGAAATAAAATGTTCAAACGTACCTACATTCTGTATTTTAATTTAAAAAACCTATCTGGTACCAACTGTTCGTCTAAAATTGTGAGCCATATGTTTGTGACTATTACAGCGCCACCTATCACAAAGCGAAAAAAATGGTTCAACTAAAACATTCATATTTATTTACGTACTACACGGATATGTAATAAAAATGGGGGTTCCTATTTTAAAAAACGCAGTTGATATCCGTTTGACCTATGGCAGCGGCATCTAGCGGGCCAAACATAGCGCCACCTGGTTTCCCCCTTCAAGCTAGACGAGTTTCATTCTTTATAGTTTTTTCGTATATATATATATATATATATATGTGTGCGTGTGTCTGTGTGTATGTATTATTGCTTATGAACCCACACACCCACACACTGCATGTTGTACCACCATACAGCGAGACGTTCAGAGGTGGTGGTCCGGATTGCTGTACACACTGGTACCACTGATATACAGTAGCATGTCCTCTTGCATTGATGCATGCTTTCATTCATTGTGCCATACTGTCCACTAGTTCATCAAGGCATTATTGGTCTAGACTGTCCCACTCCTCAAAGGCGATGCGACGTAGTGGTTGGTGGGTCACGTCATCTGTTAACAGCCCTTTTGAATCTATCCCTGTCTGGAGAACTTGCTGGCCACTATAGTCGAGCGATGTCGTTGTCCTGAAGGAAGTTATTCACAAGATGTGGACGATGGGGACGCGAATTGTCGCCCATAAAGACGGATCCTCGTCAATATGCTGCCGATGTGGTTGCACTGTCGGTTGCAGATTGGCATTCACGTATCGTGCAGCCGTTATGGCGCCTTCCATGACCTCCAGCGGCGTACGTCTGCCCCACATAATGCACCCCAAGACAGAAGGGCACCTCACCTTGCTGCACTGTGTCTAAGGTGTTTAGCCTGACCGAGTTGCCACCAAACACGTCTCCGACGATCCTCTGTTTTAGTCGTAACACGACGTCCTGTGGCTGCACAAAAAGCATTGTTCAACATTCGACACAAAAGTTTACATTATGTCGCGGTACCATACCCAGAAAACTTTTATGTCGCCTGACTCTGGCTGCGGAAGCCTACTCAGTTATTATTCAACATGGTGGCGTTGCTGTCAGGGTTCCTCCGAGCCATAATCAAATGCAGTAGTAGTCATTGGCTGGCCTGAGCGAGGCATGTCATCAACAGTTCCTCTCTCTCTGTATCTCCTCCACGTCCGAACAACATGGCTTTTGTTTACTCCGAGACGCCCAAACACTTCCTGGCCCAAAATAACAATGTGGTTGCGATCTAACCGCGGTATTGACCGTCTAGGAATGGTTGAACTACAGACAACACGAACCGTGTACCTCATTCCTGGTGGAATGACTGGAACTGATCAGCTGTCGGAACCCGTCCGTCTAATGGGCGCTGCTCATGCATGGTTGTTTACATCTTTGGGTGGGTTTAGTGACATCGCTGCACAGTCAAAGGGACGGTGTCTGCGATACAATGTCCACAGTCAACGTCTATAGTCAGGAATTCTCGGAACCGGGGCGATGCAAAACTTTTTTTGATATGTGTATTTATATAGGGTGATTCTCAGTACCGTTTAAAATCCCCGAAACAATGTGAATGACGCTGAGACCAGTAATTTAATACTGGACACATAGTGTCGCACATGTCGGAAAATACCCCGAAAGTGGATGCCAATCTTGAACTTGTGACGTCAGTAGGTGACGTACCTGCCAGATCATGCACCGGTTGGCCTCGTCGATTCTACGCTGACCGGAAGGGGGCAGCGCCACACATCACTCAACTAGGCTACTATGTTGTCGTTCTCACATTATCCGACGTGATACGATAGTGTTCGGGGTAGTAGTAATAAATCACTACAATGAATCGCTTACATTTAGGAGAACAGAGCGATAGCGATGTGTAGTTCTGTCCACTACCAGTGACAGCAGGATCGACGATCCCAACCCGTGCACATGTAGTGAGGTACGTCATCTGCTAACGTCAAATGTTCAACATTCGTCCAGTTTAGTGGTACTTCATGAAATTTGCGGCCCTTGCCTCAGCATCATTACGTTGCACAGTGCTTTTTAACTACATTAAATTTCCTACACAAAGATTCTGTTCAGTTTTTCTGTAAGACTAACAGCGAGAGAGAGAGAGACTTTGCAAATCTCGCGTGGGGTTTGTGAAGGCCAGATATAACATTGCCGGTTGCGTTAAACGACATCAGCAGGGGCAGCTGAATCATCCTTTATATACTGTATATAGGGCGTTCGGGTTACAAGTGCAAATATTTTCGTTGATAACTGAGGGCAGTGTGCTTAAAAAGATTACCTCAGTCTTTACTCATATGTAGACTAAAAATTATCGGTATTATGAGTAGTATATACTTAGGTTGGTGCGCGTGGGACAAAGGTCAAGAGAGCGATTAACGTTTACTTTCCCGTGGGCTTCAGGCACTGAAGTGTGGATGCGTGGATACAAATGGAAAGTCCATACTGATGGCGTAGTTGCTACTGTGCAGAGAGCGTCGGGTAGTAAATTATGTGACTTGCTCGCAGGAAAACAGTTACAAAGAGAGAAAAAATTACTAACACATTGACGTATTAGGGTATCAATGTTCCCGGTATCTGATTCAAATCGAAATGACGCTGAATTGTGGAATGAGATTTTCACTCTGCAGCGGAGTGTGCGCTGATATGAAACTTCCTGGCAGATTAAAACTGTGTGCCGGACCGAGACTCGAACTCGGGACCTTTGCCCTTCGCGGGCAAGTGCTCTACCAACTGATCTACCCAACCACGACGCACGCCCCGTCCTCACAGCTTTACTTCTGCCAGTACCTCGTCTCCTACCTTCCAAACTTTACAGAAGCTCTTCTGCGAACCATGCAGAACTAGCACTCCTGAAAAAAAGGATATTGCGGAGACATGGCTTAGCCACAGCCTGGCGGATGTTTCCAGAATGAGATTTTCACTCTGCAGCGGAGTGTGCGCTGATATGAAACTTCCTGGCAGATTAAAACTGTGTGCCGGATCGAAACTCGAACTCGGGACCTTTGCCTTTCGCGGGCAAGTGCTCTACCAACTGAGCTACCCAAGCAAAGCAATTTCCCAAATGCGCGTGTCCGTTTTTGGTGCAAATAATATTTTTATCCTTTCCAAACAACATACAATAGTAGCGAAACACTGCGTTTAGGCCATTGCTTCCGGCTAACCGGTAACATTGGGTATCGGTATGTATGCGAGAGCATACTTACCAACATGTTCAAACTGCAACCCGTAATAACGGCGTTTTCCGGTGCTCATGTCTCGGGTTCTACTGGTGATAAAAAGGTAGGATCAAGTGTTTTGGATAGCCCTTGCTCTAGGGACCATTTGCATCACTATCCTAACCTGCAGGGTCAAAGTACACTCCTGGAAATGGAAAAAAGAACACATTGACACCGGTGTGTCAGACCCACCATACTTGCTCCGGACACTGCGAGAGGGCTGTACAAGCAATGATCACACGCACGGCACAGCGGACACACCAGGAACCGCGGTGTTGGCCGTCGAATGGCGCTAGCTGCGCAGCATTTGTGCACCGCCGCCGTCAGTGTCAGCCAGTTTGCCGTGGCATACGGAGCTCCATCGCAGTCTTTAACACTGGTAGCATGCCGCGACAGCGTGGACGTGAACCGTATGTGCAGTTGACGGACTTTGAGCGAGGGCGTATAGTGGGCATGCGGGAGGCCGGGTGGACGTACCGCCGAATTGCTCAACACGTGGGGCGTGAGGTCTCCACAGTACATCGATGTTGTCGCCAGTGGTCGGCGGAAGGTGTACGTGCCCGTCGACCTGGGACCGGACCGCAGCGACGCACGGATGCACGCCAAGACCGTAGGATCCTACGCAGTTCCGTAGGGGACCGCACCGCCATTTCCCAGCAAATTAGGGACACTGTTGCTCCTGGGGTATCGTCGAGGATCATTCGCAACCGTCTCCATGAAGCTGGGCTACGGTCCCGCACACCGTTAGGCCGTCTTCCGCTCACGCCCCAACATCGTGCAGCCCGCCTCCAGTGGTGTCGCGACAGGCGTGAATGGAGGGACGAATGGAGACGTGTCGTCTTCAGCGATGAGAGTCGCTTCTGCCTTGGTGCCAATGATGGTCGTATGCGTGTTTGGCGCCGTGCAGGTGAGCGCCACAATCAGGACTGCATACGACCGAGGCACACAGGGCCAACACCCGGCATCATGGTGTGGGGAGCGATCTCCTACACTGGCCGTACACCACTGGTGATCGTCGAGGGGACACTGAATAGTGCACGGTACATCCAAACTGTCATCGAACCCATCGTTCTACCATTCCTAGACCGGCAAGGGAACTTGCTGTTCCAACAGGACAATGCACGTCCGCATGTATCCCGTGCCACCCAACGTGCTCTAGAAGGTGTAAGTCAACTACCCTGGCCAGCAAGATCTCCGGATCTGTCCTCCATTGAGCATGTTTGGGACTGGATGAAGCGTCGTCTCACGCGGTCTGCACGTCCAGCACGAACGCTGGTCCAACTGAGGCGCCAGGTGGAAATGGCATGGCAAGCCGTTCCACAGGACTACATCCAGCATCTCTACGATCGTCTCCATGGGAGAATAGCAGCCTGCATTGCTGCGAAAGGTGGATGTACACTGTACTAGTGCCGACATTGTGCATGCTCTGTTGCCTGTGTCTATGTGCCTGTGGTTCTGTCAGTGTGATCATGTGATGTATCTGACCCCAGGAATGTGTCAATAAAGTTTCCCCTTCCTGGGACAATGAATTCACGGTGTTCTTATTTCAATTTCCAGGAGTGTAGATTATTATACACCTCCTCTTGCTTAGGCAAGCGATGCAAATCGGTTGATTCTTTTTGCATTTGGTGTGGTCTACTGAAGGCCTGGTGCGACTTATGCAGGCACTAATCATTGATAGGCGGTTCCTCGGAAAACAGAAAAAATGTATTTTTATACTATATTTTCACCTTTATTAGCGGACACAAACACTGCTGAGGATTCCAAGATGGCTACGCACAGCGAATAGCTGAATTTATTGCGATATACACCCAAGATGTCGATCTCGAACAGCTTTGAAAATTTTCCTGATATCTTTATCCTTTTCCCCAGATACAGAGGTTCAATGTTACCGTACTCACACATGTAAATTTATTTATTGGTGACAGGTATGTCCGTGATAATCCTGTGACATAATTAAATTGACTGGTATTCCAGTGAATAAATGAATGAATCATACATTTGCGGAAGTTCAGGGGCGGTTCCTGAGGAGACCTCCCAGAAAGCGTTTTTCACCCTTTTTCGCCTTAAGTAGCGGCCCAAATTGCGTTGTGGATTCCAAGAGCTCTGTAGACGGCAGATGGCTGTAATTTCTGGGATATACTTCCAATATTCAGTTCTCAAACAACTTGAGGATTTTCTAGATATCTATATCCGTTTCCGAGATACAGCGTTTCGCAGTTGCCCTACTTGAACACGTAAAATACGCAGGTAAAATGCGCTGTGAGACGAAAAAGTAGTTTATAAATTGACGTTGTTAGGAAATATGATGTAAAGTGCCTGGATTATCATCAGGACGGTTCTGGAAACTCCACGTTTTTAATACTGTAGTTGTAGGACTCCACCTCCCAGTCAGAGTCTTTTAATAAACATTAGGCTATTCAACTTTTTTGTGCTGTAGAGCTGGTGTTGGCCGTCATTTTTAATTAACTCCTACTTTTCTGAGAAACATTGTGCAGAAAACGCCTTGGATAAAAGCTCTTTTATAACACATGTAGACATGGTTCTGTATTACAAGTATGTTACTGGATACTACCTGGCGCATTGACACGCTTTAACGCACATTCGGGAAACCTGTAAACTGAGCAAAACAAAACCGTGTAATAATATTATTGACACACGCTGTTACTGGTTCTCCACACTACATGCCGTCCGAAGCTATCTGTGTTTGTGACAGAAAAACACGCACGCAGCCTGTGACCAACAGTGATGCACGTGCAACTCTCTCGCTGCTTAACTAAGCTTCACGGATATTGTTTCGGCTAGGTTGACAGTGCGGTAACAGTACTGCAACGTAATAAACGTATTAGCTCGTTGTGTTTCGAAGAAATGCAGCGGTGTATCTAGATGTTGTTGAATAATCATTTGATTACAACTGCATCATGTATTCTACAGTTATTGTTACTGAAGCAGCGCTTCATTTGTTTTCCCCGAATGCCGCCTCTGTATACTATATCCCCGTCAGAGGTTCGAGTCCTCTTCGGGCATGGGTGTGTATGTTGTCCTTAGCGTAAATTAGTTAAATTTAGATTAAGTAGTGTGCCTAAAGACCGATGACCTCAGCAGTTTCGTCCCATAGGAACTTACCGCCAGTATGTATACTACTATTAACAACGTCACGTATTTCACCTACTAATTGCTGTAACTCATGCATTCATTTTCTCATCCAGAGCTGCTCGGCAGCGAATAACGACTGTCGTCTCCCTGAAAAGTGCACCCGACCATGACGAAATTCAACATACGTACAGGTGTCGGCAAAAAAAAAAAAAAAAAAAAAAAAAAGAATGTGTTACATCTTCCACCTACTGATTCTTCTTTTGCTTCCGCCTACAATGTTTCTGCTAATGCAGATCAGTGCCATTCTGTTGTTCAGGAATTTGTGATCTTTGTCTTCTGAGTTGTATTCCGTCTGACAGTTTCCACTCTATTCAGACCATGGCATATTTATGAATATGACTTTGATGTATTTCTCAAATTTACCTGAGTACTGTAACTAGTAGATACTTTTCATTTGATATTGCAAGCTATGCAAGCAGAAGTACTACCCAGCCGTGGTCGAAGGTCTGCAGAAGCTGTTGTCTATTACCAGATCGAAGCTATGGAGCATCTTGAAGCCACCGCTGTCTAGTATCCTGAACGAGCCTTGGTTGAAGAACTGGAGAGGTTGGTACCAGATCGAAGGAGAAGACTGATGAAAAGCGCCGACAGGAAAGCCTCTCAGTAAACCCAATTTCAGAGTCAGTTTTCGTCATCAACATTGCTATTACCTAAGTAACATTATTTATCAGTATAAAATTAGCAATACTGGGTGAACCAGAAACAAAAGCAATTGAAGTAGATGCATCCAGTGATTCAGTTCTTAGAGATCGAATATGTATAAGTGTTACAGCTAGTAGGTTAGGGTGTAAATAGCCTAGAGATTTCTTGGATGCCTTATTTCTAATTTTTGAGAACAGAGTTAGCCTAGCTAACCAACTCCTTAAAACCAATTTTTCATTAGTTAGCAAGCGCTTCTTGACCGGATCAGACGAAGTAAATGAAATGTACCGCATAACAAACAGTGTGAGGTTATGATCATCCAAGTATGAAGATGATTCGAACTCAACTAATGTTACTTATGAGCTGTTCAAGGAACTTGAGACTTACCAAACGAGGGATTCCATCTGGGCATTGTAAAAGAAAATTCACCTGTGTTAATATAAATGAAAGGAAAGAATGTTATGTAGCATATATAGAAAACTGCCAAAAGCGACAGCAAATAAAACTACTGTAATAAACGTTCAATCACAACACACTGCCTGTTTTAAGTGGTCTATTTTACCTAAATTGCATCCTGTAAATAAGGACGAACAATTTCCATATGTCAAAAAATTAACTTTGCCAACGAACACTTTCCCGCGGAAATGCGCGCCAGCTACGTGGAAAACGCAGTACTTTGCAACACAGACAACTATGATCACTATCAAATCGGCATATGAAAACACCTAAATAAACATCACAGTTATGTTTGTTGTATCAGAAAGATTTTCCTGTTTGTTCTTACACTCAATCCACTACAAGTTTGCACCAAATAAAAACACCCAGATAAACTATGTCACCATACATAAACCCGATTTCGCAAGTGGCAACTAATGATCAGCTATAAATTCAACTATACAAGCTATAAAATGTTCTTTTGCGAAAATTGTCGATATATATCTAACTTCTAGAGCTGTCACACTTGTTCTCTTCACTATTTGTGGATCCACATTTTACTCCATGATTTTACGAGATCAGCGTATAGCCACAAATTTGTAGAACAACTGAGAACATTAAGCCAATTAATAGCATGACTGTAAGTTTGTTTCTCATTCACAGAGATTCTCATTTATGTAGCTCCCTCTGCAGTTAAAATGAACCACTCACTTAGAGCTGCCACCTGACAGAGACAACTGTAAACTTAATCTCAAACTATTAATCGTGAATGTTAACATTACACCAAGTGGTAGCACCAAGACCGAGCCTCCAAATTCAAGTCTTTTGTTCTTCCGACACTGGAAGTTATATGACAGTGCCGTGTTAAGCTATGATTGGCAAAAATTTGCTCCATCAGCCCCTAGAAATATCTTTCTAAATTCCTTACCAACTACTAGCTCTCGTTTCAGTTACTTACGAGGTATCTTGCACTGCATTTAATGAGCGTAAAATTTCGGTCGTGGGCCACATATGAAGAAACTACTACAGCCCATCACTGCAGAAGAGAAAAAAATATTGTAACGAAAAGTATAATAAATAATGAATTGTAAGTCGTTCTGGAACACTGCAAATTGTGCACAACTGGTTACCAGGCAGACTTGTGGCCTCCGCGGCAGTGGTGTGTGTGTGTGTGTGTGTGTGTGTGTGTGTGTGTGTGTGTGTGTGTGTCCGACAAACGACTACATGGGATCAGCGCACCAAGATGAGTTGACCTGGAGACGGGACTCATTGAAAGAAAGGAAACATTGTTTATGGTCACGCTCATGATCATATTGTCAATAACATACCCTGATTTGCTGGTGTATGAATGCAGACTGTCCAACGTGCCACCAAGGATGTTGCACTACTGAAGGCCTTTTACGATGGAATGAAAACGGTGGCCGTTTAAAAATTCCTAGCGTACAGGGACGAAAGACGAATTTCACATCTTGTCAATGACAGTCGGTTTGAAACAAGACTGCAATGTCGACAAATACAGATCCATGTCAACCAGCTTCTGCGAAAAAGCTGTTAAGCTAATTACGTATGATGGACAGTTGGAATCGGATAACTTCCAAAAGGCCATTTCCCTTAGCAGTACATAGAGTCGAACGTCTCCAACTGGCCAAACAGCTCAGAAACTGAGTAGTAGTTCAATGGAGGCTCGTAATATGGTCCGCCAGATAGTGATTTTGTGTCTTTCCAAATGACACAAATCGTCGAATGCACCTGCCATTTGTACAGAACGTAGCTCAGAAGACCTGTGTTTCAAGGGGATTTTTCGTAACGTGGCTTCGACTCTCTCATTCAGGTTACTATGAACATGGAACAGAACCTACCCGGTGAACAGCTGTTCCTCTTCCCTCTACACATCCATGACGGGTATCTTGTGGACACTCCTCTCCAGAGGGCTGCAAGCTTATGTCCTTGGTTTGATGAACACTCAACCATTTCTGACACGGAGACGTTTTGAAGGCATACTGCGTACCTCGTGAGGCAACGAAAGCTCTGCAGACTGGTCCCTATCACAAAGAAAGAGAGTCGAAAAAAATTAATTTCATAATTTCGATCACATCGTCGGTTTTCTTGCAGAATTGCAAGTTCGTTGATCGTAATTTCAGACCTGATAGTTAATCAGTTTAAAAGCCATTAAACAATGTTCATCATTTAACGTAATTAGCTTAATCTTCCCTAGGCAAGGGATGTCACATATGGCTTGTCTGGGTAGAAGTCTATTGGTTTTAGGAGATAAGTAATTTTCTCTTTGCCACTTAAGTAATTTAAGGAGATGAGGAAAACTGATAAAGTTCAGGGACGTTACTATTGAATTTAAGCTGAAGTCGCGCATTTGAGGAGGCGCAGAAATTGTTCCATGATTTGGAGAACTGTCGCCCAGACGGGTGTCCAAACCTGTGTGGCAAGAATCTGTGCCACCCCAGCTGGCCAAGGTTCCACCTCCATCCTGTGTGACACTGGATACGGTAACCTTCTCAGTAGCCCTGAATGCTCACTACAGTGTGGTGTCCGAGTTTACAAATAGTACAGAAAGCCGCTCTCCAGCCCCATTTGGTTCAGACCTTCGAAGTTTTCACATCCCAGACAGTAGTACTGCGGAACTTCCCGTCATTTTGAATCGCAAGCATTGTCTACCATTACCTTGGAAACAACCTTGTGCCGAGATCTTCCGCTTCTGATGAACATGATTCAGGATAGCAAGCTTGCACCAGCTGTATGGTTTGCCACTGTATAATCGTGCTGTTTGCACTGCTGGTACCCGACTCCACCGAGCTTCGTAATGCAATCAACTTTATCGCTTGGTGCCCGTCTCTGTGAGCGTATTCGTGAACTCACAGTTAACAACTCTCAGTTTTTTTTACTAATTTTGATTAAACAGTCCTCACTCTTCGGGCATATTCTTGTTCGGTTTCCGTTGTATTTCGATGTGTTTTCTATTTTACTACTTGTCCTACAGCAAGGAGATAACTCGCCAAGGCACTATGGATCGTGAATGGACTCCTAAAAGATAATTTGACGAGATTACTTCACATCTGTGTCTTTATCTGCTGTATGTTTTGTATTAATTGTATTTACTGGCTATTACTGACCTGTAGCTGTCCCACTTTCCCTTTTTCATTCAATACAGTATCAACATTAGGCGATGAAACACTTACAGCAGGTGAATAAGCCTGACTTCTTCATGGTGCTGCCACACAAAATTATCGGATGAAAGCGACTTCTGATTGGAAAACTGTGGTAGGCAGTACACTCCCGTCGCCACAGACGTGATGGCAACAACGTGCAATATACATGAGTATGTGCGTTTCCCTCTCTCTCTCATCTCTCTCTAGTCGCTACACATCCTGTCACATCTCGGGTCGCCTTCTAAACCACACTATCTTAGCCAACAGAAAATGTCTGAGACTTTTCGCAGCTGCAAATTAAACGTAGCAGTCGACATCAGTACACTACTTCAGGGCCGATTTGAATAATTCTGGTAGAATACATAAACAGAAACAACAATGAAGTCATCAAGGTGACGAGTTATCTGCAGAACTTAGGGATATGACACGTGTATATGACAGGTAATAAGATGATATTGTCAATCAGAGTTCATCCATAATGAATGCAGCTGACCTCCGTGACTATATCTTTACAGGGTGTAGAATAATGACCACTACCAGTTACAATAAAAATCGGTTTTATTTAATGCAAAACTGGTGCCAATCTTTAGGTGGTTTTACGTTCAGTTACATGTTTCAACACTCAGTGCTGGAGATCAATACAGCTGGAGTATCCATGTCGTTTCCACATTGCATTCATCACATTTGTTTTACAAAAACATCTCGATTTCTTACACGTTGACTTATTTTATAAAGCATGTTAAATATTGATACTTCTGTTTTGTGCTTTTGATATAGTAGATGTCAATAACTTCAGAAGCATGTACACTCACATTAAAAGTATTTATATAGGAAAACAGAGACTATGGTCCAACTGTAAGTTATAAATATCTATTGAACCAAAGGCATAACATGGTAGTAAAAAAATGGTTCAAATGGCTATGAGCACTATGGGACTTAACATCTGAGGTCATCAGTCCCCTAGAACTTAGAACTGCCTAAACCTAACTGACCTTCGACCGTAGCGGTCGCGCGGTTCCAGACTGAAGCGCGTAGAACCGCTCGGCCACACCGGCCGGCTAACGTGGTAGTACCAATATTTACCATGATGTTTAATATACATTTAAGGTGTAAAAAAGATGGCATATTTAGTAAAAAAAATGGGATGAATGTAATGCGGAGACGACATCGTCTAATTATCTCCAACAATGAGAACTGAAACACCTGAAGTTGGGCACAGTTTCGAAACTGGTCGTGCGTTAAATAGAACCACCTTCTTTTTTGACTGGTAGCGGTTATTACTCTACATCATATAAGGAACTTTCACGGAGTTGAGCTGCATGCATTATGTTCCTAATATTGTGAAGAGTGTTGACAGAACTACGACATACACTGAGGGTCCAAATTATTCTGACCACCTCCTTAATTGTGTGTTGGCTCACTTTTGGAGCACATTACACCAGTGATTCCTCGTGGCGTGGAGTAGAGAAGTCTTTAGTTGGATTCCGGAGCTATTCAGTACCAGATGTCTACACACAAGTCACTCAATTCCTAATTCCTGTACGTTACGGGTTTGCGGGCGTGGAGCTGGCGCTTAATAGCGTTCCAGATGTCTTCCATTGGGTTCAGATCGAGCGAATTTGGTAACCAAGACGTCAACTTGAATTCACTGTCGCGTTCCTTCAACCTCTTTAGCGTGATTCTTGCCTTACCCCTCTGAAAGACGTCGGCTTCGTGAAGGGAAACATCAAGCACGTAATGTTGCAAGTGATTTACAACAATATACACATACACCACACTACACGTGTCCCATGAAACCGCAGGTGAATGTCCCCCACAGGACAATACTGCCTATAATGTGTCTGCGTCTGTGCTCCGGTATACGTTTCATGCAGCCATTCACCTTGATGACAGCGTATCTGGACACGAACATCTACACAATGCAACAAGAAATGTGAGTTATCCTACCACGTGTCAAATGTACACTGGCGTCCAAAACATAAGGGCGGAAATAACTTTCGCATAATATTTCACTGCCAAGTAACATAGCTCGATTGTACTTGAACTATACATGGAAAGAACTGACCAGTATGGTGCAGAAAGCAACTGAATGAAGTACACAATGAGACGAAGAGAAATGACACTTTTATTCAAACACAATAATGACACTAAAGTCACCGCGATTCATGATGGTGCCTAGACATTACAAAAGGCGGAAATGGTTCTTAATAGAGTGTACTGTCGCCACGAACGGCAGTGCATGATCTGCAGCGCACTCCCTTTCTGGCCACATTGTTAGTAAGGCGCTTTTGTGGTGGGACGCTCCATTGTCGTTGGTGCATGTGAAAGTACTTTAATACGTCTTCCCAACGCATCCCAAAAGTTTCCTATGACGTTTAAGTCTGGGGAGTGGGCAGGCTAGTTCATACGGTGCACAACCTCGCGTTCCAAGAACTCCTCCACCTGCGCAGGGCTGTGCGTTCGCCGAGTGTCATCCATAAAGCCGCAGTCAGGACCGAATACATCACTGAGAAAACGCGCATTGTTAAGCAGTGCAGTGTCACAATAACGATGATCGGTGATTGTACCGTGTTCAAGGATGGGGAGTTCAGGACGCCCATGCAACATCATACCATCAGATAGCGAACATCTAGACCACCAAAATAATCTTGTTCGACGGTGGAGTATTATGTACCGTCATATGCGCAAGAGGTGAGAACACGTGACACCCAGAAACATTGTCGAACATGATGGTCCAGGTGTTATGGTCTGGGGAAGCATAATGATGCACGGGCGTACTGACCTCCAAATAATTGCACACGGGGCACTCACCAGTTACTGTACGCATTACACGTGCGTATCTTTTCGGAGGTGCGTCGGTCCTGAGTTCATGTTTATGGATGACAATGCCAATGCGCGACCGCATCGAGCTGCGCATGTGTGCAGTTCTTGGAACGATAGTTCATTCGGCGACTTGACTGGCCAGCCCGTTCTCCGATATAAATCCCACCAAGCACGTCTGGGATGCGTTGGGACGAGGTACTCCAGCATGTCCACATGCACCAGCAGTGCTCAACCGCGCTAGTGGAAGATTGGACTGCGCTGCCACAAGAACTCCATTCCAACCCTGTGCCCACAATGGAAGCGCGTTGCACAGCATGCACGGCCGGCCGTCGTGATCACACACCCTATTAAAAGCCATGCCTCGTATTTTTTAAGTGTCCAGAGTTCGCCATGAATATCGGTAACGTGATGGTGATGTGTCAGCCATGCTGGGTACGCGTGCATGGCTAGATGCAGCTCATATGTCCTGTTAGGAGCGCTTGGAAGAACGCACCTTGTGCTATTCTGTGACATTAGTAACCACAGGTATAGCGTCAGCAACGATAAACACAAGCCTGCCGAGAGGCATCTGACATATGGGACCAGTGTGATGATGTCTTCGAGTTCTGTGACGTCAGTATAATACTCGAGGAACTGCATACCCGAAATTAGACCCAACTTTCACCTGCTCGCTGTAGGCCCGTGGATAAAAGAGTCGGCTCTGTTCGTTTCATTATGTATCTCTTTCACTTAGCTTCTGTACTGTGCTGTACTGTATTAGTTCTTCGTATCGTCCAAGCTGAAGCAAGCTACGTTTCTCGGTAATGACACATTATGCGAAAGTTACTTTCGTACGTAAGTTTCGCCCACCAGCGTAGCTTCCTTACCGCGTCATGTGCCCACAACGACACCACGCAATATTCAGTCTCGTAGTGGACTGTGGTCGTAATGCTTGGGCTCATCACCAAAATAGTTTTGGCAATTACCACACCATAGTTAAAACTGCTTGTGGTGAAAGTGACTGTGTTGGACAAATAGAGATGTTGGTGAAGAATGGACTTCAGTGAACGGGAAAAACAGCATACTAAGCAGCTAAAATGTATGAAAATCAATACTTTCAATGTGGTGCATGTTTGCAAAGAGTGTGCAAAATTAACTTTTCATGACAGCTTAACACTACAATGATCATCTCCACTGATAAACCGTTAATAAAGTTGCCATTAAAATTCTATATCATTCTAAGACCGATCCTTCCATAAATGACAGTATAGATGGCAGCAACAATGACTTAGTTAGGAGTCACCCACAGTGTTTGACATCCTTTTAATCCGTAACTCTGTCGACTACTTTGATTCACGCCTCCATCTTTTCCTATCTCATATTAATCTTTTCAACCTGACGAATTCTTCCTGCTCGTACTTATCTCCTCCTGTACTGCTCGTTTCAGCCCTACTCTAGCAGTTCCTTGACGTCGTAACAAATATCTTACTAGCCTGTCCCTTCTTCTAGTAAGAATTTACCGTAGCCGTGTCTCTTAACTTATTCTTGTTAAAACGTCTTATTTTCGTACTCTATTTCTGCACGTACTTTTAACATACATCGACAGCCCCACATTACAAATGTTTGACTCTTCCCGCTCTCCCGAAAGTGCGACGTTAAATGGCTGAAACATGTGGCCACGCCGGAAATTACGGTGAATGAATTCACTCCACCCAAGGCACGGCCTCTGCGCGGGGAGACCAGAAACATGTGCGAAACACCCTTTTCCACTAGTATTCCGCTGTACATCCGTCAAGCGGTAACTTGTAATTAGCAGCAAGCGGAGTCTGGTAGACGAAACAAACAAAACGCCCCACCCTGTTTGCGTCGTAATAACACTGTCTTTCAGTTCGGCTCACAGCTACGTAATTAACAAACGCTGAAATATTCAGGCGGTCTGCCCACTGGGTGCGCTGCGCTGGCCTCGTTCCAAGTTCCAAGTTTTGCTTCCACCTCTGCCACTGCTGACCTCTTAACAAACCAAATGGGTCAAGAGGTATCAGTTAGAGGATTACGGGAGGCACAAGATTATTAATAGTGTACTAACAATATTCTACATGTACATCTAAATGGATACTCTGAAAATCACATTTAAGTGCCTGGCAGAGAGTTTTTTCGAACCATCTTTACAATTCTGCCGGCCGGAGTGGCCGAGGGGTTCTAGGCGCCACATCTGGAACCGCGCGACCGCGACAGTTGCAGGTTCGAATCCTGCCACGGGCATGGATGTGTGTGATGTCCTTAAGTTGGTTAGGTTTAGGTAGTCCTAAGTTCTAGGGGACTGATGACCTCAGCAGTTAAGTCCCATAGTGTTCAGAGCCATCTTCACAATTCTCCATTATGCCAATCTCGTATAGCGCGCGGGAAGAATGAACACCTACATCTTTCCGTACCAGCTCTGATTTCCCTTATTTTATCGTTCCTCCCTATGTAGGTCGGTGTCAACAAAATATTTTCGCATTCGGAGGAGAAAGTTGATGATTGGAATTTCGTGAGAAGATTCCGTCGCAACGAAAAACGTCTTTCTTTTAATGACTTCCAGCCCAACTCCTGTATCATTTCTGTGACACTCTCTCCCATATTTCGCGATAAAAGAAAACATGTTGCCCTTCTTTGAACTTTTTCAATTTCCTTCGTCAGTCCTATCTGCTAAGGATCCCACACCGCGCAACACTATTCTAAAAGAGAACGGACAAGCGCAGTGTAGGCAGTCTCCTTAGCAGGTCTGTTATATTTTCTAAGTGTCCTTCCAATAAAACGCAGTCCTTGGTTAGCCTTCCCCACAACACTTTCTATGTGATCCTTCCACTTTAAGTTGTTCGTAATTGAAATACCTAGGTATTAAGTTGAATTTGCAGCTTTTAGATTTGATTTATCCTGTAACCGAAGTTTAACGAGATCCTTTTAGCGCTCATGTGGATGACCTCACACTTTTCGTTATTTAGGGTCAATTGCCACTTTTCGCACCATTCAGCTATTTTTTCTAAATCTTGATCTTCTGATGACTTTATTAGTCGATAAACGACAGCGTCATCTGCGCGAACGGTCGTATATGATTGTTAAGTATGGAGCTAATGCGTCAGCATACTTCGAAAGGAACCTAATTGGTATACAGTCTGAACCAGAAGACTTACTTTTATTAAGCGATTTAAGTTGCTTCACTACTCCGAGGATATTTACTTCTGCGTTACTCATGTTGGCAGTTGTTCAGGTTTCGAATTCTGGAATATTTACTTCGTCTTCTTTTGTGAAGGCATTTCGGAGGGTGGTGTTTAGTAACTCATTTTTTAAATACGTCGCTCACAAAAGCTGCATTGCTTTCTCTACAGGGTGTTATTATGTAACCAAGCAAATTAGCGCATTTGTTAGCACACTGGACTCGTAGCGGGAAGGGCGACTGTTCGAATCTCCGTCCGACCATCCAGATTTCGATTTTCCGTGAGCGCCCTAAATCGCTAAAGACGAATGTTCTTTTGTAAAGGCGGAAAGATTAGTCTTACTATACAGGGTGATTCACAGAATTAATTTCGTGAACGGTTCCAGGTATCGAAAAGACGTCTTCGGGAAATAATAATACGCAAGGTGGAATGTACCCTGCAACGTGATAAAATGTCTTAAATCTTGTATCGTTCGATATATTGAAGTAACTATGATTATTTTAAATAGAATTATATACTTTCTGTAGCAGCATTCGAAAGCGCTCGGAAAGAGAAGTACAGTGATGTAATGCAGTTTAATACTGAGGTTGAAACTCATCGCCAAATAATCCTAGAAATACACCGTGATTCAAAAGTAACTGTACACACTCTGTGGGTGTAATGTATGGATCGAAATAAGAGTAAACGTTTGTCTGAAACTGCTTTATTTCCGTCTTATGATGCATAATGTCTTTTGTGGTAGTCATTACAACATGGGCCAGTACAGCCTTTTGACGTGTCGTGTTCGCCTGCACATCGACTGATGTTCCTTTGTCGCCGATGCCCCTGCACATATCAATGGGGAAGCAAGAGAGAACCTCAAACCTACTTATCCCGATAAGTGGACAGATCGTGGAGGATCAGATGCTTGGCCACCAGATCTCCGGGTCTTAGGGCCTGGACATCTACCTTTGGGGCAACTAAAAATATAGCACAACTACAGCGGCGAACTGAAAATAGTTATGCAACTTTGCAGAATGAGATGAACGGAGTCTGCAACATTCCGAGAAAGGTCCCTGTCTTCGTCTACATGGACCTTGGTTTGAAGATGTCTTGGGGTACATGTACAATACGTAGCTGAATTTCGTGCCTCTTCATGTGATTGCTTTCTGAGAAGAATTAATTTTGTGCTGCACTTGTGATCCCTCGTCTACTCTATAACTCTGACATAAAGCAATTTCAGACAGCACTTTATTTAACGTTCTGTTCTTATTTTGATGAATACATTATACCCACGAAATGTGTTCAGTTACTTTTGAATCACCCTGTATACGAAAATTGGAAAGCAGTGTGCCCAGACAGCAAGTGCTGTGTAAGCACCGTCAAGCACAGCTCTCATGCGAAGTTCGGTCGTTATGTGCGGCAAGACAGGACTGTGCTACTAAGAAAAACCTCTTTTTCTATACGACATAGATACAGGGTCAGCTGTGATTTCTGTGTATGGAACTACATTGTATGCTAGTTTCTGGGGCATCCGTTCGGGCTTTGGAAGACTATTTCAAATATGTGTAATAATGTGTGTATGTTTCCATGTTTTTGTAGAAACAACTACAGTTTCGTCCTGGAGTGTTGCATTTAACACCTCCCCGTTGCTCCCTACTTGTCGAAGCCAAAACACAATTGTCGATCAGTCCATGTTCCATAATGACAAACAGCCCTATTCAAGGGAAAAAGGAAATGACTATATTAACTTCCATAGATTTGAAAAAAAAAGGAAAAACCTGACCTATCTTTGCCTGGGGCGACATGTATGCTTCTTAAACTAAGTCATCTGCTGTCGGATGAATGTGTCTATTATTAAGTTGTAAATAGATGGAATATAGTTTAGATAAACTAGTTTATTCAGAACAACGGATGACATCTCAACCACAAAATAAATGCTTGTCTTCACGAAACTTAGTTTTACACTTTACTTAATTGTTTTCTCAAATTGCCATCCACTGCTGAACAGATGGAAGTACAATGGGTGGTATGCCCTTGCATGCTGTGGCAATTCGACGGCGCATATCGTCTGACGTAGTCGGGGCTTCATGACAGACTGCATCTCTAAGTGCTCTCCATTGAAAGAAATCAAGAGGTGTCAAGTGACCGTGTGATCGGGAATTACCAGGCCCAGGAAAATGACATGGAAAGACGAGGCCCCTTTATCTAACATTATCTACCGTTTTGACAACAAACATTTTTTTTTCAACATAATAATAGGCCCCCTATAAGAAAAACAGGTAGGAAAATTCGAGTTTAATTTGCCATGTAACATTCGTTCAAATGGTGAATAACGCAATAACTGAATTACCGTAATACCCCTTTAACGGCCTTAGATAAGATGCAAGAAGACTCTACCAATATTGGCCTTTAAAAAAATCTGAATTAAAAAATGTAAATGAACCAGCAAAATAATAAAAATTGAGCTCTAAATAAGTTTCTGCAGGCGAGCTCAGAACCAAGACATTAGGCAGACCCCCGAAAGATAGATATTAACTAGATAACAAGACGTAACAATTCGCCTTCACTACTTACCCAAAGGAATCACATTAAATAATATAAAACAAAATTTCGAACAAAGTTACAGTATCCACAGTACTGGCCATTGAAATTGCTACACCAAGAAGAAATGCAGATGATAAACATGTATTCATTGGACAAATGTATATTACTAGAACTGACATGTGATTACATTTTCACCCAATTTGGGTGCATAGATCCTGACAAATCAGTACCCAGAAAAACCACCTCTGGCCGTAATAACGGCCTTGATGCGCCTGGGCATAGTGTCAAACAGAGCTTGGATGGCGTGTACAGGTATAGCTGCCCATGGAGCTTCAACACCATACCACAGTTCATCAAGACTAGTGACTAAAGTATTGTGACGAGCCAGTTGCTCGGCCACCATTGAGCAGATGTTTTCAATCGGTGAGAGATCAGGAGAATGTGCTGGTCAGGGCAGCAGTCGAACATTTCTTGTATCCAGAAAGGCCCGTACGGGACCTGCAACATGCGGTCGTCCATTATCCTGCTGAAATGTAGGGTTTAGCAGGGATCGAATGAAGGGTAGAGCCTCGGGTCGTAGCACATCTGAAATGTAACGTCCACTGTTCAAAGTGCCATCAATGCGAACAAGAGGTGACCGAGACGTGTAACCAATGGCACCCCATGCCATCACGCCGGATGATACGCCAGTATGGCGATGACAAATACACGCTTCCAATGTGCGTACACCGCGATGTTGCCAAACACGGATGAGACCATCATGATGCTGTAAACAGAACCTGGGTTTATCCTAAAAAATTACGTTTTGCCATTCGTGCACACAGCTTCGTCGTTAAGTATACCATCGCAGGCGCTCCTGTCTGTGATTCAGCGTCAAGGGTAGCTGCAGCCATGGTCTCCGAGCTGATAGTCAATGCTGCTGCAAACGTCGTCGAACTGTTCGTGCAGATGGTTGTTGTCTTGCAAACGTCCCCATCTGTTGACGCAGGGATCGAGACGTGGCTGCACGATCCGTTACAGCTATGCGGATAAAATGCCTGTCATCTCGACTGCTAGAGATACGAGGCCGTTGGGATCCAGCACGGCGTTCCGTACTACCCTCATGAACCCACCGATTCCATATTGGATCTCGACCAACGCTAGCAGCAATGTCGCGATACGATAAATCGCAATCGCAATAGGCTACAATCCGACCTTTATCAAAGTCGGAAACGTGATGGTACGCATTTCTCCTCCTTACACGAGGTATCACAACAACGATTCACCAGTCAACGCCGGTCAACTGCTGTTTGTGCATCGTTTGGAAACTTTCCTCATGTCAGCACGATATAGGTGTCGTCACCAGTGCCAACCCTGTGTGAATGCTCTGAAAAGCTAATCATTTGCATATCACAGCATCTTCTTCCTGTCGGTTAAATTTCGCGTCTGTAGGACGTCATCTTCGTGGTATAGCAATTTTAATGGGCAGCGGTGTATTAAACAGAAGGAAAATTCCCTGCGCGTAGCTGTTTAATCAGATAAAGGCCTCTTGATTGAGAGCAAAATTTCGTTTACAGTGCAATTTAGATAACACAAGGTACTCATATTGAGAGCACACAGTCAGGAGACGTGACTGCAAACGAATAGCTAGGAAATTCTGGAGAGCCGTCCACACAGATGCAAGCCCACGCGACAACAAGCCGCCGACACAGAACCCTCTGCTGGCAACTTGGTTGATGCTTTCAACAATCGGAACATAAATTTGTCACTGAATTACACTACAACTGTATGTTATCTTTTAACCCTGATTGCACTTATAGAGCCTTTCGAATGAAGTGATACGCCCTTACTAAAAGTGTAAGGTGTAAAAGAGAGCTACTCAAAGGGAGCTGCAAATTCTTCCAGGGAGAAAAAAATTTGGAAATTTGTGGTAAGTTCCTATGGGACCAAACTGCTAACGTCTTCGGTTCCTAGGCGTATACACTACTTAATGTAAGTTAAACTAAGGACAACACACACACCCGTGCCCGAGGAAGAACTCGAAAGCCCGCAAAGATTACGAGCAATAAGCGAGAGGAGGATATCTCAGAAATCACACTCCAGATTTGTGTTAGCAGTCAGTTTCACTCGGTACCTGAAATAGTTTAGAGCCTCAACCAGTTTTGAGCGAAGTAGAGTGTAGCCCACTCGTGATAGGAACAACTGTACGACTAGGTCGGTAGAGGAGTCAAAAACAGAGAAAATATCTCACTGGTAGCTAGCAGTCATGTGAAGGGTATACGCGGCATATTAGAGGAAAAACTAGGCGCAGAATTCCAGGTCACAAGCATCGTACAACATAGTGCGAAGCTTAGCCAGGTGGCAGAGATCATAGGGTTTTATACAGTGATTTGTAAAAAGAAAATTAGGTTTTAATAGTAAGAGGAGCAGCAAACAGCCTTGCTAATGAACATGACTTTGGGAGAAGAGGAGCACGTTCATGTGGAGTCTGTGGAGGTTTCACAGCTCCATTACCAGTGCTGGATTAAAACATCTCTCAGCCATGTAAACAAAGAGCTGAGTTGGTTGCTTTTGACTGAAACCAAATCTCATATCTATAAGGTACCTGATGCTGTAATTAGGAGACAAGGGTACACAATTCATTGCCTGCACCTGATTAACTGAGAAGCTTACATAAATGGGTAAGGGTGGCCACAAGAAAATGTCATTACTTGAATCAGAGGGAGCACATTTTTTTGTGCTACAATCAGGTTATGGAAAGACACTGAGAAAAATTAGAACAGAACAGGACCATAAAATAAAGTAATAGTTTCTTGAAAAATAAAATTCGCTTCTTTTCAAAACATTAGGTGACTGAAAAACAAGGTAGATAAGCTTCTTGTACGTCTACAAGATATAGAAAACTCTGCAGTGATAGATGTTCTATGCCTCTCTCAGCTGAGAGTACAGCACGTAAGTATAGCAATAAAAACGGCATTATTTTCATGTAGAATTAACTTGGAAAAAGAACGAGCTTCATCACATGTGAAGACTAGACACAAGGTGAAAAATATTGATTCAAGCAATTTTTCAGTAGATCTGAACCTAGAAGCATGTGTTTCTGAGTTGCTACTGCAGAATACTTCTCTTGTAACTGTAGCAGTTTGCCTTTATGAGACACCAAAACTAGTTGTGCAGGAAGAAGAGAACCACGAAGCCATGGGTAACTAAAGGCATTAAAATGTTATGTGACAGTAGTAGGGAAATTCAGAGAGAGGTTATAATAAGTCAAGATTCGACGTTACTGTCTTTCTAAAAAAATTAATATCATATTGTAAGCAAAATCCTTAAAATTTGAAGAAATGTACACATCCTGACAGAAATTAATAATTCAGATAATAAGATTAGAACCATATGGGAATTGTGAAATGGGAGATGGACAACAAGTAGTGTACAAGATATCACAAAATCACAACGATAAAACTAGATAACAAAGTAAACATATTTAACAATCACTTTGTAAATAAAGCAATAAAATAGGATTAAATTGCTAGTTTGTAGAAGTAAGAGACTATATTAAAAAGTCGCTCCACAAAGTAGTAAGCAGCAGCACCATCATTCTTCGCCAAAATTAATAGAACTATAAAAATTCTGAAAATCAAAACTTGATGATGTACTGACGGAATATAAAAGTTATGAGAAGTTACTCTAAGTCAATGCCAATTGGTATTTCCAGTGAACATTCCAAAACGTTAGATTGTGTAACACATGTTACTCTCTTAGAAAATTTGTTTTATGGAATTGATGGATTTAGACACAACTGGTTGGAATCATACTTAACAAACATAATGCAAAAAAGTTGAGCTGATTGTTTCAATAATGCTGAAAGAAGAGGGAATGTTAGTGACAGTTAAGAAATCACGAAGGGAGTTCCAGAAGGTTCAGTTTTGGGTTTACTCCCATTCCTTATATACAGGGTGCTCGCAAAATCCCGCTAAAAGCTTCTAGGGCTTGTGGAGGCTATTGAGTAGACAATATTTTGAATGAGAGCCCATCTCCAGAATCGTACCGCTTCCATGATGCAGCCGTTTGAAAAAAATGTTTTCTAAGTGGGTACACAACATGGTAGTTGGTGCTTACGTCGGATCGACTGTTATCAGTCCTACCTCCTTGATCTGGTTCGAGCTTAATTCACGTGTCTGTGAGTGTAAGAGCACGTGGTTGACTATACGTTTGCATAATACCCCGAGATGATCCTTTTGTATGGCGAAGCTCACCGTAATGGAAACGCTACTCGTCGCCTCTGTCAAGATCGTTACCCCCAACGTTCGATCCATCACATACCCTTTTCGCTACAATTACGCAACGGTTTGCAGAAAGGGGTAATTCAATGTCGGCAGGAGTGAGTGTGGTGCTCCAAGGAGACGCAGCACCCCCGAGTTGGAAGACGCCGTAATGTAAACAACAGCGTTTGTGAAAACGATTAAGTTTCCTTTTTGTTTCGTTGATTATTGGTCAATGGAATTGTGGAGAAAGTGATGTACTGGCGAAACATCCCCTTAGAAAATTTTTATAACTGACAGCGCTGTAAAACCTCTACGTTATTTGATTTTCAAACAGCTGAACAAAACTGAACTTACTCAGACATTTCTCTCTTTACTTATTCTGATCATCACTAAACTGACACACAATATTTTTTTTAGCGCAACGCAATCTGACTTTCAATAATCCCTAAAAAAGAATGGCCCTGACTAACAATAACCTATACCTTTCATGGATCGCTTACCTCACAAAAATCTTCGTTACTCAAACCATTGCAATACAGCGTGCGCCAATACTGCCAGCTGAATAAAAGATTCTAAAGGCACTGACTACTGATAGACATAGTTAGCAAATGAAATATTTTGATAGAGAACAAACAATGTATTTACCTTAATAATGTTCAAAAGTAATCATATATATATATATATATATATATATATATATATATATATATATATATATATATATATATATCAGTTCATGATATCCATTATTAAAAATTTACTCTTTCTGATGGACACACGTCGAGATCGTCCGCTCTCAAAATTCTGTCATCTCTCTCCCCACATTCACCACTGCTGGCGGCTCACCTCCAACTGCGCAACGCTACGCGCTGTTCACGTCCACCTGCCCAACACTACAACAGAAAATATCCCAACAATGCAAACCAGTCACAGACTGCATGCAGCACAATCAGTAATTTTCATACAGAGCGCTACGTGGCGTTACCAACATAAAAACCTAAACAACCTACTAACACTGGGTCACGCCTAGTAAATTACTTGTAAAAGTGGTCGCGTTACCGACACGTTTTCAAGCGGTTATAGCACGGAAAGCGTACACTTCTGGACACGGGTTCCAATTCAGATTACACTGAAGCACCAAAGAAACTGGTATAGGCATGAGTATTCAAATACAGAGGTATGTAAATGGCAGAATACGGCGTTGCAGTCAGCAACACCAGTATAAAATAACAGGTGTTAGATAGGTTATTGCTGCTACAATGGTAGGTTATCGAGATTTAAGTGAGTTTGAACGTGGTGTTATAGTCGGCCCACGAGCGATGGGACACAGCATCTCCGAGGTAGAGGTGAAGTGTGTCTTTCCCCGTAAGACCATTTCACGACTGTTCGATGAATACCAGGCATCGGTAAAACATCAAATCTTTGACTTCGCTGCGGCTGGAAAAAGATCGTGCCAGAAAGGGATGAACGACGACTGAAGAGAATTGTTCAACGAGACAGAAGTGCCACCTTTCCGCAAATTGCAGCAGACTTCAATGCTGGGCCATCAACAAGTGGCAGAGTGCGGACCATTCAACGAAACGTCATCGATATGTGCTTTAGGAGCCTAAGGCCCACTCGTGTACTCTTGATGATTGCGCGACACAAAGCTTTTCTCCTTGCCTGGATCCGTCAACATCGACATTGGACTGTCGATGACTGGAAACATGTTGCCTGGTCGGACGAGTCTCATTTCAAATTCTATCGAGCGGATGGATGTCTACGGATATGTAGACAACCTCTGATTCCATGGACCTTGAATGTCAGCAGGGGACGGTTCAAGCTGGTGGAGACTCTGTAATGATGTGAGGCGTGTGCCCTTGGAGTCATATGGATCCCTCGATATGTCTAGATACGACTCTGACATGTGACACGTACGTCAGCATCCTGTCTGATCATTTGCATCGATTCATGTCCATTGTGCGTTCCGACGGACTTAGGCATTCCAGAAGGACCATGCGACAACCCCATACGTCCAGAATTCCTACATATAGGCTCCAGGAATACTCTTCTAAGTTTAAAAACTTCCGCTGGACACCAAACTTTCCATACATGAACTTTATTGAGCATATCTAGGATGCCTTGCAACGTGCTGTTGAGAAGAGGTCTCCACCCCGTCGTACTCTTATAGATTCATGGACAGCCCTGTAGGATTCATGGTGTCAGTTCCCTCCACCACTACTTCAGGCATTATTCCAGTCCATGCCACGCCCTGTTGTGACACTTCTGCCTGCTCACGGGAGCCCTACACGATATTAGGCAGGTGTACCAGTTTCTTTGGCTCTTCAGTGTATTATCTTCTCAGTCTCCTCTAGATGTACTAGAAGTTTGAAACGGGAATTTTCGAACACCCTGTTGTGAATGACCTTCCACTTTACTGTTATCAGGCAGTATTGGTACATTTTGCTTATGATATTAGTGTTATAATACACTCCTGGAAATGGAAAAAAGAACACATTGACACCGGTGTGTCAGACCCACCATACTTGCTCCGGACACTGCGAGAGGGCTGTACAAGCAATGATCACACGCACGGCACAGCGGACACACCAGGAACCGCGGTGTTGGCCGTCGAATGGCGCTAGCTGCGCAGCATTTGTGCACCGCCGCCGTCAGTGTCAGCCAGTTTGCCGTGGCATACGGAGCTCCATCGCAGTCTTTAACACTGGTAGCATGCCGCGACAGCGTGGATGTGAACCGTATGTGCAGTTGACGGACTTTGAGCGAGGGCATATAGTGGGCATGCGGGAGGCCGGGTGGATGTACCGCCGAATTGCTCAACACGTGGGGCGTGAGGTCTCCACAGTACATCGATGTTGTCGCCAGTGGTCGGCGGAAGGTGCACGTGCCCGTCGACCTGGGACCGGACCGCAGCGACGCACGGATGCACGCCAAGACCGTAGGATCCTACGCAGTGCCGTAGGGGACCGCACCGCCACTTCCCAGCAAATTAGCGACACTGTTGCTCCTGGGGTATCGGCGAGGACCATTCGCAACCGTCTCCATGAAGCTGGGCTACGGTCCCGCACACCGTTAGGCCGCCTTCCGCTCACGCCCCAACATCGTGCAGCCCGCCTCCAGTGGTGTCGCGACAGGCGTGAATGGAGGGACGAATGGAGACGTGTCGTCTTCAGCGATGAGAGTCGCTTCTGCCTTGGTGCCAATGATGGTCGTATGCGTGCTTGGCGCCGTGCAGGTGAGCGCCACAATCAGGACTGCATACGACCGAGGCACACAGGGCCAACACCCGGCATCATGGTGTGGGGAGCGATCTCCTACACTGGCCGTACACCACTGGTGATCGTCGAGGGGACACTGAATAGTGCACGGTACATCCAAACCGTCATCGAACCCATCCTTCTACCATTCCTAGACCGGCAAGGGAACTTGCTGTTCCAACAGGACAATGCACGTCCGCATGTATCCCGTGCCACCCAACGTGCTCTAGAAGGTGTAAGTCAACTACCCTGGCCAGCAAGATCTCCGGATCTGTCCCCCATTGAGCATGTTTGGGACTGGATGAAGCGTCGTCTCACGCGGTCTGCACGTCCAGCACGAACGCTGGTCCAACTGAGGTGCCAGGTGGAAATGGCATGGCAAGCCGTTCCACAGGACTACATCCAGCATCTCTACGATCGTCTCCATGGGAGAATAGCAGCCTGCATTGCTGCGAAAGGTGGATATACACTGTACTAGTGCCGACATTGTGCATGCTCTGTTGCCTGTGTCTATGTGCCTGTGGTTCTGTCAGTGTGATCATGTGATGTATCTGACCCCAGGAATGTGTCAATAAAGTTTCCCCTTCCTGGGACAATGAATTCACGGTGTTCTTATTTCAATTTCCAGGAGTGTACATCCCATGAGACATACAGCAACACAAGAGATTTCAGTTACTTTTTCCAAACAATTTTTAAATGATGCTCTGTAAAGAGACGCTGTCTTAATTCTGAGGATATATATTTTATTCAATTACGTGCAACAAACACAGACACATTAACAATTGATGTGTCACATGAACAGGAGACAACAAAAAGGACAGAATGCTCCAAATTTTTAGGTGTACGTATTGATAAAAACTTTAACTGGACGTAGCATATTTTGCCGCCGAACTGCTCAAACATTCACCCACTTATGGTCTTTTTGTAATTGCTAATATAAAAAAAGCATCATCCACTCAGTAATGTTCAATGGAATAATTTTAGGGAGTATCTCGTCACTAAGAATAATATGTGGTTTTCACCGGCGACCGTCACGCTTGCACCTCTTCTAAGAGATGCGCATTTTAACTTCACTATCCCAATACATAGATTTCCTAACGAAATTCGTTATAAATAATTAATCACAATTTGAGAAGAGTAGTGACGCCCGCACCTACAGCATTAGCGAAAAGTGTGAGCTGTACTACCCATTATTAACGCTGTCAGTGGCTCAGAATGAAGTTCACTAACTAGCATAAAAATGTTTGATCATTTTTCTAATATTATAAAACGTTTGAAAGGGAGTGAAGTAAATTTTAACTATAACCTTGCTCATATCTTGTGGATAATTCCTTCTACTCCATGGGCGAATGCTTAGTTAGAATCTGGTAGCCCGTAAAACAGAAAAGAAATGAAGTCTAGCTTTTGACGGTAATTGCACGATTAGGACTGAAGATTACGTGTTCATTAGTGTTAACCGTAATAGTTTATACATATGCTACATATGCTGTAAACTGACTCGTTCCACATCATTTCAATAAAAAGAACATGTAACTAAGTAACAGTGATCATTACATCCCATTGAGATTAGGTGATGTAGCTAGCCTTTCGAGGTGCGGTGCGGTACCTGAGAGGACCAGGATTGTGTGCGCCCAGCCTTGTGAAGATGGCTGTTGCCATTTTGAAAGACAGTAGTGTCCACAGCATATTCATCTAAAAGATGTATAAGATAGAATTCAAAGAGCTCTCAGCACTATGGGACTTAACTTCTGAGGTCATCAGTCGCCTAGAACTTAGAACTAATTAAACCTAACTGACCTAAGGACATCACACACATCCATGCCCGAGGCAGGATTCGAACCTGCAACCGCAGCGGTCGCGCAGTTCCAGACTGTAGCACCTAGATGTAAGACAGAACAACGGTCACAGATAATTTAGAAACATGTATCGTGGTTCATGTGTTATTACCCTGAATGAGTGGGGGCAAGTTACATTAAGAAAACAAAACAGAAAATCGCCGAAATATCTTCAACCTCAACTTCACTATCACATACCTCACTGAGCAATGGACGACTCGCATCATCTGAAAAGAGGAAAATTGCGACACGTCTCCTGTCAACTACCGTCAGTTTTTGTGTTTTTCAGTTCTCTGAAGACGAACAGGTTTATGTGCCGCTGTGACCAAAGGCTGTTTGGCGGTGTACGCATCTCCAAATGACCACTATGTGCAGTGTGATCTTTTAAGGGAGGTATTAATACCTTGTATCTTGATAAGTGGCTGTAGATATAATTATGCTTACTTTTTTGCCACTTCGATTAGAGTCAGCTCGTGCTAACCCAACCAAAAAGCCTTGCTCCTGACTCATGAGAAAGGACAGATCCCTTTGACAGCCAGATTTTTAAATTGGTAGTCACTAAAGTCATTGCCCTTCCGGTCAAGGCTCTTGCAGGTTGCACTTGGGTGGATATATTGTGAAGATGCGGCTGTTACCTGCCTGTGTATGTTGAATAGAGTAATACATAACAAAGCTTTTCCGTTTGCGGGGGTCGCTAACATTCGAGCAATACGTTTAATGCCGATTATTCGTGTTGTGTGTTATTATGTGGAGGCCAGGTTCTTGATTAGAGAAACCTTTGTCTGGTTGCAGTTTCACGATCGCCAGTCATGTGATCATTAAATCGGTATGTCACCCTTCTCATTCTGAGAATTTAAATGCATTGAATGTAGAGACTTTTCGTGACAAATTCATCTGAGGTGTCTGCATAGCTATTTGTTTAGTGTTATCTCGCTTATATTATTTCACAGAGGTATCTAACTTCATTCATATGTAAATGAAACCTTTTGTTATTCTATATTTCCTTAGTTGCAATACTTGTATTAAGTTGAGACAGGTACTGATTCACTTTATTCCGCGCTTCAGAAATATATTTAAACGACTAAAAAACAGCTTCGCATAAGCGTACACACACTTTTTAAAGCAACGTGATTTATTTCATTAGTTCTGGAAGTTGTTACAGTAGTTCTTCTGGACAGTGTTAAAGCTATTCTGTGTATCGTTAGTGCGTCAGTGTAGTTCATAACATATCGTCCAGAAGTATCACTACGGTTATGTCACGCAAGGAGATTTAAGACCAACACACTGTAATGCAACCAGCAGAAACATTTGTGTCAAATGAGAAGGAGATGATTAGAGTCGAAGAAATACTTAAGTGAAGCGTGTCGAACAAGTTAAAGACAGCATTTGTTTTCTTCAACTCTATCACACAGAGAGGAAAACTCAACGGTTTTACGGTAACTCTGTTCAGAGGCATGAATGCAGCTACACAGTAGAACTCTGCAAGACCGTGGATAGTAGATTAGTGAATGAGGTTTAAGTCTGTGTGCAGAAAACACAGAGGGCATTTTGCTTACAGGTTGCAAAGCAAAAGGCAGCAAAGTGTCCAAGGAACATGCGAGTTGATATCAACTAAAATTGTAAAATATACCGAAGAGCCTATAAAAGTTTTGGCACTGGTTTTTGGTCAGCATGTTGATGAAAGAGGTCTAATACTTTGTGGTTTCTGCTCAAGATGCAAGGACTCCAGTCTGTTTGAATGAGAGTCAGCCGGTAAGGATATTACGTTAAACATACTGTCGCCTAAGGCAACCAAAAGTTTACAAATACTGCCAATGTCTTGTTTTACTTTTTTGTTTGTAAAAACTGTGCACTTTCATACTGACAAACCGAAGATCAGGCTAAATGAACGATATTTCCACATCTGTCTTGATTCTGCTATCAATAACCAACTTGACGCACCGACATACAGACTATGGTAACATACCAATGGTGAAGATATGGCTACAAAGCTGTCATTGCTGTTGCATCATTTGAGAATGCGATCAATGTGGATTTTGACTTTGACTCGCTCAGAGATGATAAGCCAAACTCTTCGTCTCAGAGTGCCATCTGCACCCACTTCCTCATTAATTTGTCGGATGTATTTCAATCTCGTCTTCCTGAGCACCTGAGCTCCCTGTAGAACCATGGAAGTTATTCCCTTGTCTCTTAACAAATGTTCTCTCATCTTGACTCTCCCGTATTTTTCTTCGACTATTCTGACGAAAACCTTCTTATATCTTACCTTATTAGTCTACCTAATTCTCAACATTCTTCTATAGCACCGTATCTCAAACGATTCGATTCTCTTCTCTTTTGGTTTTTCTACAATACATGATTCACTACCATACAATTCTGTGCATCAAGCGTATATTCTCATAAATTTCTTCCTCAAATTAATCTGTGTTTGATATTGGGACATTTGGCCTCTTTACCTCTGATAGTGCGCTTTTTATGTCCATGATTCGTTCGTCATGGGCTGTTTCGCTTCCGAGGTAACGTAACTTCTTCTATTTTGCTCTTCCTGTCTTCGAAACTGTGTGGATGATACCGTTCGAAAGTTTGATGGTATGTCGCTAGTATCATAGATGCACAATACGTTCACATATATCAGTTGTTAATTGTACTGATGATATGTTAACCACTTCGTTGATTTGCACTTGGATATCGAATAACAAATGGGCTCTGAGCACTATGGGACTCAACTGCTGTGGTGATCAGTCACCTAGAACTTAGAACTACTTAAACCTAACTAACCTAAGGACATCACACACACACCCATGCCCGAGGCAGGATTCGAACCTGCGACCGTAGCAGCAGCGCGGCTCCGGACTGGAGCGCCTAGAACCGCACGGCCACCGCGGCCGGCTCGAATAACAAGAGAAGACATAAATGTCTATTCTTGGGCATATAAGTACTGCATTTGCTATCGCGTATTGTTTCAAGAATATGGTTACTTTTTTGCCAGATAATAACTCAGTTGTGATTCTTGTGAATGTGCTGCTGATTTTTGTCTGCTATACTGCGGTGTATTTCTTCAATGAGTTGTGCTTCTGTATTCACGGTATTCTTTAATGCGAAATCGTCGACTGCACACAAATAGACTTCTACAAATAAACGACCATGGTGGGTGTAGGACGGACACTTCTTAATTTGTGATTACTTTCAAACGTGTTTAACCGATCCTGTTGGGATATTTACTTGATTGGAGATTGAGTACATTATTTCTACCCTTCATTCGCGATTTAGAGCCCTTCTTTGACCGAACTTGGTACAACGTAAGAATTACCGCTCTTCCAAGGGAGGTTATCTCTGGACCGCTGTGTACGCCATCTCTGAATAATCGTAATCGCTCACTTTTGCTGTTCTAAACTGCTTTAGAACCTGAATTTATTTAAACTAAACGTAGTGCACCATTGATTACTACGCATTACTCGTCACAAATAAAGCACGCCATATCTCAAAAGATAATGGTTTCTGGACGAGTAGTTAGAGGCTCTTTTCTTCTTGTTTTGTCAACTACGACCTCCTGTATCCTCCTGTATGTTTCGTTTGTGCTGCGGCTGTCGTCAGGTGGTGTATGACTGGTATTCACTGAAGGTGCAGGATTAATCCATTTCAGTTACTCAAAAACCACTCAGCTCTCTAAGAAGACTAATTCAACAACAGAGGTGTACGGAGAAGTGTTATAGAGGTGGTTGTCCTCTGCAGTTCCGAGGAATAATCAGCTAATTTCAGATAATGCACAGCACAGCAAAGCCTGTTATATCCTCGGCGGAAGATTACATGGCACGTTTCAGCTCTGCTCTTACCTAATCAAAAAAATAATGTGGTTTCCCCCAACATCCATATAACGGATGACAAAGAAACGCTGCAAAGTGGGGCCCTGGGAAGCGCGGCTATTCCCTCACGTGATCTGTCATTCTCGTTGTTTGGTGCCTAAATCTCTCGCCGCACGCTATTCTCCCATTAAAGAGTTCACGCTATCCATCAGAAATTGGCTTCCGGCAGTTAATGTTGGCAATGCGATGTGCCGGACGGCGGTTATCTGTGGATTCCTGGCTTGCATGACAGGAAGGAAGCGGATACCACGGCAGCGAGCCGGGCGTCTTCTTCGCCCGCGCTACATTATCTCGATCGCAATAACACGGAAACGTTTCAAGCTATCGCGCGAAGAGGTACATTTATTGTGCAATCTGTTCCGTTGAGAACGGAGAAATGTAATTAATAGAACTAGTGCTGCGACAGTAAATGTGTACATCCAGCACAACAACTGAGCCCTATTGTAAGGTGTATGTAGCTCACCACATCAGCTTAATTTCCTCTACCACTTGCGTTCATCGAACATCACCAGGTACTGAGTTCCTGGGACCTCGGAGGGAGATTAGCACTTACCAAAGGAATTTCAGTAGTACATAGTTGTAGACTTAGCCTCGTAATATGATGTCACTACCGTAACATAGTAAGAAAGTGGGCCGCGCGGGGTCGCCACGCAGTCTCAGTCGCCTTGTCACGGTTCGCGAGGCTCCCCCGTCGGAGGTTCAAGTCCTCCCTCGAGCATGGATGACTGTGTTATCTTTAGTGTAAGGTTAAGTAGTGTGTAAGCCTAGGGACCGATGACCTCAGCAGTTTGGTCCCAAAGGAACTTACTTCAAATTTAGAATTTTTTTCAAGAAAATGACAGGTCATTGTGGGTGAGCTACCTACACATCATACGTGTAGACAGAAAACTGGTATTCAAATGGTGTGCTGGTAGATTTCCGCTATTATGCTTGAATTAAACTTGATCGCATTATATTATGAAACAATATATAGACATACATGCTACTGAATCTTCTCCGATGTGCAACACGGTATGTCACGACGTTTGAAGCACTTGTAACCTGGTGTTCGAGAAACACATTCTGTAGTGAAAATTTTCTGAACAGCAGTTGGTGTGGCGATTTTCACCTACCTTCAAGCATAAAAAGCTGTGGCTGTACAAATACACGGGACATGCATAAAATATTTCAGACCTAACTTCACAAGGAAAATCAAGTAGTCAATGTATAGAAAGCAGACAGGCATAACAGCTGATGGATGACTTGACGCAACCGTCTTACTTTCTTCGAATTATGTAGCATTTTCTGAGACTATCTCGTGGATTGTTACAGTTGCAGAATCTAATGTTCGTGCCATTTCCGACTGCCTGTTATTAGCATTTTAGTGACGCAAACACTTGTTACGTCTGTAGTTTAGTCCAGTACCAAAAATAATAAAAAAATTCACAATGAAGCCAATAGACACAAAACTAAGTTGAGGAAAAGTTAGATCAATTTCAAACCGCCTATTTGCACAACAGTATAATCATGATGTTTCATATTTGACAAAGATGCGGAACCGCAATAAACATTAGCTCGTCCATCTCCCATCAATAATTGACTAAACAAGCTACATCAGAGACTTTAAGAAGACCATCTCGTACTACGTGTCAGCGGAACATGTCGTCCCTTGCTTTGATCCGCTGTGTGCAACTGCAGCTGGTCGAACGTATTTAAATAGAGTGTAATTTCGAACATCGAAAACAAAAATGTTGGATACTAGACAGAACTAGAAAAGAGGCAGACATTTGTTATTAACGCACAGAAGCAAGTGACACATACTGGTGAACATTAGCTACCTGAAAAAGTAGGTTCATTAGTCACGATGCTTGCTAAGGGAGGACACTAGCAGCGTAGGTAAACGGAATTATTCCAAAAGTGGTTATAGAAGTTCGGGACTTACAGTACTTGCACCGGACAAGTAAGCTCTGACTATGTGGGCAAGGAAAATAGAATGCTCGTGAGGAGTAACTCCTAGGAAATGCGTATGTTAGAGAGGCAATGGACATCTGAACCCATATAAGCATTATCAGTGGTGAAACCAAATAGCTCCACCGTTGAAAGCATTGCCCGTGGCATAGAAAGAATTCCGGTTCGAGTGGAGGTACAACAATTACTTTATTCTCCTTTTGAATGGAATGTGGTACTGCATGAGACGCAAGCTGCTTGTTATTCTTATCCACGTACGCTTTGCTGACAAAGTCTGAAGAAACTTTAGGAATATGGACAGGTCCAACCTATTGGAACTTCACTGGAGGATCTAAGAAACATTTTATTCTTAGTACAATATAGTGAGAAAGTTTAGCAATTATTGTTAAGCTCACAAAGGGAAAGGTTAATAACACCTTTGTTCCGCCAGGCGTCGCCTGCTCATTCAGCTTACAGAGCTGAGGGGAAAAAGAAATTAAATAATAACAGTGAACAACCACACAAAATTTTTCAGTCTTGGTAGCGATTTATTACTTCTGATTTTGATTATGGCATTCGGCTAACTGCCGCCATCGGATGAAATACTGTATCAGTAAAATGTATATAGAAAAATACTACGTAGCAGCACGAAATTTAGGTACATATTTCACTTCGTACGTGTATGTGTTATTTGACAATATACCTTGTATTTGACTTGATGATGACATCCGTAATTAAAATCAGACATAATAAAGTGCGACCAAAGCTGAAACATTTTCTGTGTTTCTGCATGAATATGGCCGCTGACCTACAAAAAGATGTCCTGCTGCCATTTTCAGTAACGATGGAGTAATACGTCACTGCAGGAAGTGGGGTTCGTTTAGCACCTCCGTGACACATGTTGGCTGGACAGGCCCGTAACATACTTGCAGGTACTCTTTCCATATCTTCTACCTCTTCCCTTGATAAAAATTGGTCTCTGGCCGACAAAGTACTGTCAACAACTGATCGAAACTGCTTGAATTAAACTTCCTGAGTGCTCTACTAATAACTCATTTTGAATTGAACCGTCTTACCCATAACACCCTAAATACTTCCTAAATCCGTTTTTCTAACGTTTCAAGTGTCATTTTACAAATCATGATTACCTGTCTCGGTATGTACCCACACCGGTATGTACCCTCACTTGTGCATGTTTAAAGAGTAAATTAGAACAATGTTGTAATTTACCTGTAGCCTAGTCAGCTTGTAACATATCTGTGCGATTACTTCTGACTTCATAAGCCTACGTATGACTGATGCTCCAAGAACAATCATTATTACCAATAACGGTGTCGAAGTGTTAGAAGTTTTGTTTCTTATGATGACTGAATAGATATAACTGACTGTACAAAAACAAATTAATATTAAGAAACTCAGTCCAGTGAGGTTTACAATATACGCTCAGAAGGTAACAAATATTCTTTGATTTCAACAGTCTGCGATGTGTTCAATCTTCAGCCTGCGGATACCTTTGTAAAATGACATCTGAGAAAGTTTTAAATACTACTTAGATATGGAGAACAAGAGAACAAGAGTATCTGAAGCTCACCACAGCATCAACGCCATTTTTTTTTTTTTTTTGTTACAGATAACACAGATTTCATCTTACCAGTGTCACAAACATGCAGAGTTTGGTTGTTTGGGGAAAAGACCAAACAGCGATTTCATCGGTCTACGAACATGCAGAATTGTCGTTAACTGCGAAAATGTAGCCTATAAATATTCTGTGCTCTTCTCCAAGGTCGCAGCATGGTGCAGAAGTTTGTGATATGGAGTCATCAGATCTCATTTTTTCTAAAATTGACATTGGGTGACAATGACATAGAATTGCTGTGTTTAGATTCTGGATTCCTTTACTGTTCATGTATAACACGGTTCTGCACAACTTGTCGACGGAGTTAACTAAGGGCCGATGTTAAAAACTAAATTGTTACGTAACCACATGAGGAGACAAACAAAGTAAAATAAAAGATGATATTTTCTAAAGACCCAAGAGAACCTCCACAGCTAGATAAGTAACCTATTACTATTTTACGATATTTGGAAGTATTTGTGAGCAAAATTTAAAACTGTTTACTTACTACATACTGAATTTTGGCGCTATGAAGTCACTATATTCCAAGTAAAGACGACTGCGTTTCGATTAAAGTGTTCTATGCGGCGTGAGCGCAGCATTTGCCATCGCAAATAACATTCAAAGTACGTTAGCTACAGTAAGCAAACTATCAGCACCTCATATTACTTGAAGTTTTTCGGTAATGTTGTCTCCATTATTTTGTATTCTCTACATGACCATGTTTAGATCTCCTTGCCAGTTAGTTTATTTAGGGGTATTCTGCATTGTCTGTATGCCACATATGATGATTGCTATTTTTTGAGAGTGTAGGTGGTTTGATTTCTTGTAAGTTATCCTGTCTGTAGCTGTTTCCTTTCTACCTATGATGTTGTGATTTGAGGTCTAACCTCATGGAGCATCATTTTATCTCCGGCTGACTTGGCCGAGCGGCTCTAGGCGCTACTGTCTGGAACCGCGCGACCGCTATAGTCGCAGGTTCGAATCCTGCCTCGGGCATGGATGTATGTGATGTCCTTAGGTTAGTTAGGTTTAAGTAGTTCTAAGTTTTAGAGGACTGATGGCCTCAGAAGTTGGCCCATAGTGCTCAGAGCCTTTTGAGCCATTTGATCACTCTATCGGACTCCACATTGTACGTTGGCTCGTACGTTTGTGCATTCAGTTTCATAATTGTGGCAGAGAAATATTCTACTGGTACGCCATGTTTGTTGCGACAGTCCACTGATTTTCTGTCTGAAAAATACTGCACTATACTGCTTACGTAGCGACGGACGACACCGTTAGTCAGCTTATCAAACGCTGGGGTTTTACTTAGAGACTCGCGGTATACACTGTAATGTACGTTTCGTGTCAGTTACTGACCGCAATTTAGCCATGTTTCACGCCGTTTCTTCCTGCCACATTCCCTACTAGGTGGCAGACTTCACGTCAGCAATAAAAGCACATACATCATCTGCTGCCTTTCCCGAAAATGGAGCTGTTAAGGTTAGATGTTGCAGGATCAATGGAAGGGGTGGGTAAAATCAACATTGTTTTGATCTTGCCAGAATCATAACGTACTTGCTCACAGCGTCATTCCATTCAACTAGCCCCTTACGCAATGCCTCGTTGTCCTCCTTACGGTACACTGTAGTCTCCAACTGCAAAGATGTGAGTCAGTAACCGTTATGTACCAAGGAGCCAGATGTTACGTCCTTGATGCTAACGGTAACTGGTTGATAGGTGGATATCTCCAAGGCGCTGGTCCCGGCGGTAACAGTAGCCTACGATACAACACCAACGATGTGCATATTTGCCCCTTCAGGGCTACCACCGTTTCGTTCAAAGACGCTGACCATCTCTCTCGCATTTACGTAACCTCTGTCTGCCGTTGTAGAAGAAAAATAAGGAAACAGTACATCGAAAAAGACAAATAATAACAAAATTGCGTCGTATCATGGCCCGGTGGGACTCTGTGCACTGCTGAGCCTCGTAACCAAACCTTCCACACGTACTAGATGTAGCTGACTGCCTGAGCACATAGGATGTCATACCCAGACAAATTACAATACGGACATGCAAGTAAACCCCATAGTATTCTCACAGAGCATAGAGAAATCTGCAGGTTCTTACAGCCTTAGAAACGATACCTCTAACGCACTGTGGAGACCATTACAGCTCAAGATGCTGACAACAAAGGACACAAGAAGGATACCACCAAATGGAAGTCACACATCATACCAAATTGTAATCAATCATAACCTTCGATCTTACAACAGAGCTGCAGAGACGATATCGGTTGCTGACGTTGTATATATCTGGGTGTGGCACTAGCAATCAGTTCCTGATACTAGATATTCAGTCATTGATACGCCCTGTTAAGCCCGCAGAACAGGACAGGTAGTTTAAATTGTGAAAGGGGCCAAAATAAGCAGTTACACTCGAACATGCAACTTTATTTATTTGGCCAAACATTACAAGAACCAAGAAAATTAAAAAAAAATAACATTAATTTTGGGAACTTAATAACCAGCTGAATGCGCCATACAATCTCATGCTTTAAGGGCAAGACCACTTTAATTTAAAATCGGCTGAAAGCCAGTAACTTACATCTCAAACCAAAATCAGAAATTTAAAAGGCAGAAGACCTTATCTTAAATAAGTTCTTTCAATTAGGTTGAAGGTCCAAACAATCTGACAACTAAAAAACAAAACAACTTTCATGCAAAATCGGCTGAAGGCCCATCACTTAAGACTCAACAAAATTAAATTTTTTTAAGGGCCAAAGGCCTTACTTAAAACAGTTCTTTAAATTAGGCTGAAGGCCCAAACAATCTTACGCCTTAAGGGCAAAACAACCTTAATTTAAAAGCCATAAAAATACAAACAACAAGAACAAATAAGAAAAGGCAGTACACCCAACGGCGCTCAGAGGTTTCCGAGGGTCAGCCTGGAATTCAAACACTAACGCTCGCTTCGGTGAGACAGGTGGTCTGCCCAACCATTCTCGATCCTACGACAACCTAAACGACAGACAGTCAACGGACCCATCGACAAGACAACTTCCGCTCCACCCGACCAGCATACAACAGGGAGCTCAATGGAACAACGTACAGGGTGTTTCAAAAATGACCGGTATATTTGAAACGGCAATAAAAACTAAACGAGCAGCGATAGAAATACACCGTTTGTTGCAATATGCTTGGGACAACAGTACATTTTCAGGCGGACAAACTTTCGAAATTACAGTAGTTACAATTTTCAACAACAGATGGCGCTGCAAGTGATGTGAAAGATATAGAAGACAACGCAGTCTGTGGGTGCGCCATTCTGTACGTCGTCTTTCTGCTGTAAGCGTGTGCTGTTCACAACGTGCAAGTGTGCTGTGGACAACATGGTTTATTCCTTAGAACAGAGGATTTTTCTGGTGTTGGAATTCCACCGCCTAGAACACAGTGTTGTTGCAACAAGACGAAGTTTTCAATGGAGGTTTAATGTAACCAAAGGACCGAAAAGCGATACAATAAAGGATCTGTTTGAAAAATTTCAACGGACTCGGAACGTGACGGATGAACGTGCTGGAAAGGTAGGGCGACCGCGTACGGCAACCACAGAGGGCAACGCGCAGCTAGTGCAGCAGATGATCCAACAGCGGCCTCGGGTTTCCGTTCGCCGTGTTGCAGCTGCGGTCCAAATGACGCCAACGTCCACGTATCGTCTCATGCGCCAGAGTTTACACCTCTATCCATACAAAATTCAAACGCGGCAAACCCTCAGCGCCGCTACCATTGCTGCACGAGAGACATTCGATAACGATATAGTGCACAGGATTGATGACGGCGATATGCATGTGGGCAGCATTTGGTTTACTGACGAAGCTTATTTTTACCTGGACGGCTTCGTCAATAAACAGAACTGGCGCATATGGGGAACCGAAAAGCCCCATGTTGCAGTCCCATCGTCCCTGCATCCTCAAAAAGTACTGGTCTGGGCCGCCATTTCTTCCAAAGGAATCATTGGCCCATTTTTCAGATCCGAAACGATTATTGCATCTCGCTATCTGGACATTCTTCGTGAATTTGTGGCGGTACAAACTGCCTTAGACGACACTGCGAACACCTCGTGGTTTATGCAAGATGGTGGCCGGCCACATCGCACAGCCGACGTCTTTAATTTCTTGAATGAATATTTCGATGATCGTGTGATTGATTTGGGCTATCCGAAACATACAGGAGACGGCGTGGATTGGCCTCCCTATTCGCCAGACATGAACCCCTGTGACTTCTATCTGTGGGGACACGTGAAAGACCAGGTGTACCGCCAGAATCCAGAATCAATTGAACAGCTGAAGCAGTACATCTCATCTGCATGTGAAGCCATTCCGCCAGACACGTTGTCAAAGGTTTCGGGTAATTTCATTCAGAGACTACGCCATATTATTGCTACACATGGTGGATATGTGGAAAATATCGTACTATAGAGTTTCCCAGACCGGAGCGCCATCTGTTGTTGACTATTGTAACTAGTGTAATTTCGAAAGTTTGTCTGCCTGAAAATGTACTGTTGTCCCAAGCATATTGCAACAAACGGTGTATTTCTATCGCTGCTCGTTTAGTTTGTATTGCCGTTTCAAATATACCGGTCATTTTTGAAACACCCTGTAGAAAGTATTGGCGCGCACAACCAATTATACATTGAGCTCTCAACTACACACCGTGCTGGATAGCGACAACGCGATGAGGAAAATACACTGCCTGAATTTACGTCAACGGCCAAGGCAGGTAACCGGAACGTTAGCGGCCACAAGGCAGAAGATTCCCCTGGTGCACTTCAATTCAAAATAACCAAGTACAGTAAACTCCACCGGAAGGCGGCTAAAATTTGCCAACTTGAGAACACACGTTGTTGCTCGCTGGAATGTCCCAAGAGCCCACAACGAAATCCAAACGACACAATATCTGTCTGGCAATCTCGCTGCTTAGGGGATGCCGTGTGTGACAGTTGTAATGTCACGGTCTGCCAGTGCACCTGGGGTTGTAGCCTGTGCTGCCGGCACTGGGTGATGAGGCACAGCAGCTCTTCGATGCGATCTCTGAGGTGCTCTAATTTACATCAAAGACGTGTGCCCAAAGAACTTATAACACTCCCTCCGTCTGCTAACTACTGTACCATAACCTCAATGCCAGAAGCAGGTTGTAACAAAAAACAATTTTGTAAAAGTAACTATGGCACAAAGCAACAGAGCAGTGTTACCCTCTGAGAGGAATTTTGTTAAGTTGACCGTATTGTTCCTAATGGAAGTGGCTTATCGGAAATGAAAGTCAGAATTATGTTAATATTGGAATAGTGACAAATAAAATTTTGCCTAGCTATACTGTTTATAGAATAAGGGAAACGGTCGCCAGCCTAATTAGGCAAGAGAAAGATTAACATTCTCGTTTATGAAAGTAGGTATAAGTAACTATAATGGACAACACAACAAACACAACCTAGACTTAGCAACTCTCGAGTGCAATGAACTCTGACACACATATGTTTTAAGATTGAAGCTAACAACTGGAGCAGCACAGAAAAAAAAAAAAACTATTTGCAAAATTATAACACGTACAGAAAAACACTACCACTTTCAGGGTTTACACAAACTGAATGGTCTTTATACTGTTAATATGCACACCAGAGAGACAAACACTTGGCATTCATGAGAATGTAACGTTTCACAACTGCAGCTTTCTCACTTTTACTACAACGAAACACAATATTGACAAAATTGCAAGGAACTGACTCTCCTTTTTAGAATTTACTACAGACAACAACGTGATCATTTACTTTACAAGACTCAGCCTAAAGTTTGAAGTTGGTAACAGCACTTTAAATAACAGTTTCAATAGGAAAATTATTATTGGACAAATAACATTTGCTTTAACTCACTCTGTTACCACATTAGCTTTAACTATCTTTCTAATAAGTTCAAGAGGCATTATTTAACAAAGCTCTAGGCTTCAACGTACTTTCAGTAAGGACACTCGGTAATCACTTTACTTCAAACGGAGAGGACCCTGAGAGGTGTTACGATGAGGAGTAAAATCAAGGTAGGTAAATAAATTCCGATATGAATTACCTTATATTTCAGCACACTAACACATCCATTAGGCTGATCCTTCACTGTACATCAATATAGTATTACGTTACAGTGATTGCGCAATGTGGTGGCAACTGCATGTTGGTAGGTGGAATTACAGGTAGAATTGCCGGACTTTATCGTATCTTCATGGCGATGATTCATACAAATTCCAGAATAGATCCAGCTATTTATCCACCCATCCGAGGCATTGGAAAGAAGCAGTAAAAGCCTCTCTCTGAATCAGCATGATATGCAGCTTTACATTGACAGTGCACAGACTGGTAGCTCCTTCCCGACTAGTGGCTCGTCTCCGACTACTGCTCGTCTCCGACTGACTATCAGTTCCACCTTTTCCACCTATGCCAACCACAATTTGCGCGTGCTACGCATTTCCGTTCCAGAGGGGAACCACTACACCATTTACATACAAACTAACTAAGAACCCTAAGTGAGGATCAGCAATTTACATAACAGCAAACAAATACATTAAATAAAACAGAACATTTTCACATATTGACACTTCTACAAAAAATTATTCACACAAAATTACAATTACATACAATAAGTTCTGTTCCCTCCAAATGGGACAAAGAATACAAATTGCAGATACACTACTTTGCATAGAATCAAATCACGACATCAAAGGTTTGACAAAGAAAAGAATACACAATTTTATGCTATCGATTTGAACACATTCACAGGCGATCAACAATGTAACATTAAATAAAGCAAAATGAATCCATACAGCATAAGAGCTGTGGTGTTACAAACTCACCCTCCTACCAAGCCTGAAGTAACCCTTGCCATGCCGAGTTCAAACCCAGGCGTCAGTTAGGTGAGAGATGACGGCAACAGCAACAGAGGCTCCCTCTCACGGTGGGAAAACCTGAAGAGCCTCCAGCAGGCCAGCAGGTGGATGGTGGTCTTTTTACCCCCATAAGTGATGTCATGGAAATTGGCACTGCAGTGTGCATTGGCAGAGTCACTCCAGTGAGACTTGTGGGACCACACATGATTGTAGATGACTATAGGCGCAAAAGATCGATTAACATTACATCTCACCTTCATAGAACAGCTGAAACTGATATCATTGGTTCAAGAAGGCACAGTGTTTATGCTGGCAGTTCCCATGCACTCTATTGTAGTGGTGGTGGCAATAACAGATGGACTGCTTTTCCCATTTGGTCAGCTCTTCTGGTGGCTTCAGACTTCCGTAATCTTGTTTTTCAGACGCTATTTTTAACTGCGTCAGTGACTGAATAGTTCCTGTTGCATTGCATGTGGGCCTTCTTGTGGCATTCTGCTCGGTCACTAGTATAATGGCATCTTTCTGTTATCGTTATGTCATTGTCTTTGTTCACCGCCTTGAGTGTTCAACCAATCCCACATGTTGCAATTACTTATGCAGTCACTCTGATTTGCTCAGCATTTGCTTTGAGCTGGAGCTGGCATTCTGGCAGTCTTTGATTTAGGCGACTTGGTTACTGAAGTTGCTAGTGAAGAACTTTGGCGTCCACCTGTCACCCTGTTCTGGAGTACAACATTAGCATATTGCTTTTCCTTCCACTTGCATTTCTACAGTTAACTGAATACTGTGCTATATTTTACAGAGGTGCATGAATAAACTATTATGTGTTCGCATGGTTTATCTATGGTGCATATAGTATCACCCTATCTTTATATGCTTTTGTTTCCATTATTTTTACAGAAACCTAGTACACATTGTCAGTCATTAAGATATTTACTAATACATATGAGAGTGAGCTTCCATTTTGATATCTTTCTCTATAAATAGATGAAATGTTCAAATGTATGTGTTTTCACTTCGTGGTTGTGATTTCTTTCAGTTTATCTGTAGAGATAACTGGAATCTCTGGGTTTCCTGCCAGTTGTTCCTTTATGATACTGGTTGTTTAGCTGAGTGGGAATAAATTTACACGCCTTGGACATAAAAGGAAATCAGTTTTTCAATTGGTGAGAAATGTGTAGGTTTTAAATACTTCTGCTGTTCTCTAGATACTAATATTCATCTAAGTATTGGTGGCAAACTTCACAATTTGCTATGTGGAGCATTCTTGAATTGATAATTGGTCTTATAGCTCTATTGTATTTATATATTTTGAGCTGGCTTCCGTGTGAGTCCTGCTGATATTTTTGATATTTTGCTTCTGTTATTTTGTGAATGATTTTGTTACATTTTTATGTCCATTGTTTCAATTTAATTCGGAATCTAATAGTTGGAGTTGTCTTTAGTTTTTCAACATTATATTTTAACAATTAATCTTTTATTTGTTCATAAATTTTAATTTTACTCACATCTTCGCCCACACACACATATAGCACATAGGCAGTACACATCCTCTCCTCACACCACTCTTGGTCCATCTCTTCCTCACCCACCCATTTGCCCATATCCTCTTCCTCCTCTCTCCAACAATTCCCACCTTTCTCCATATTTCTGTCAATTTCCATCTTCCCCAGTTGTCCATCACCTCCTTTCCCCTCTCTCCCAGTTCATCTCCTGCTGCCTCAATCCCTCTGTCCATCTCTGTGTGTACCCTGGCCTAACTGAACCGTGAAAATTTACTTTCAAAATCTTTTCTTAAAGAATTTACTTTATTTACTAGCGATTCATCAAGAGCGTTAAAACACTATGTGAGCGTGGAAGCAGTTGCCAAGGAGTAACTGATGGAAACAAATTAAACTTCAACCAATGGAAATTTTATTCATAAAAGCCCTTTCAAAAACGGATTTAAAATTTATAAGCAGAAAAGCAACCTCGAAATATCAAGTTACAATTTAACAAATGTGAATTTTATTCCTAAATCTTTTCCAAAACAGTTTTAAAATTATAAGCAGAAGAGCACCCTCGAATTATCAAGTTACAATTATTCAGAGGCAGAATAATTTTTTTTTCTTTTTCTTTTTCTTTTTCAGTAGGAGCCTTCGGGCTGAGAAGCTTCCGCTCCATTTCAACACGGCCGTGGTCACGGCCGCTCACAACTGACAGAGCCGACCGACTAACATGCGAGTGTCTGCCTTCTGACTGACTCTGTCGCCTTACTGCACCGACTCCCAGACTGAGCGACTACCCTCTGAAGAGCTCACAGCGCCTCTTAAATGCACGTGAACAGGCAATTTTTCCCCTTTCCCACCAGAGGGAGACACTGGAGCTGAGATTGCCACAGCGCTCTTCAAAACAGCAAATTTTACCACGGATCACTAACCATCTTCCATCTCTGTCTGTCCCCATAGCAGTAACCATCTCCTCCTATCCTCTAGCCCCCTGCTGCCTGCACCCTCACCCTACTCTTCTTCTCATTCCCCCCTCTCTGCAATAACTTCCTCTTAGATTCTCCTTCTACCGTTCTGTCCCTCTGTCCTCGTCCATCTCCTCTGCCATTCTTCTCTCCTGTCTCTATCCATCTAAACCTTCCCCCAAACTTCCACGTTGCTGGTGTAACCCCTGCAAATCAGACTGATAAAGTAGGCTACTACTACTTCCACAAAATGCCTGTGATGCCTGATAGCTCACATGACAGGGTCCTGAAAACCATTTCTTTGCCCCTGACATCGAGGCTACCTTACAAAATAGGTCGATTAGGCAGTCCAATAGTACTCCAAGACAACACACCCACTGTGCAGGGCAGACAACATGCCAGAGGCTGCAAAAATGTTTCTTGCACCTGATGTGTGTCCTGGTAAGTGGGTCAATAACCTGGGCTGATACTGTTCCCATTCAACACCCAGTTTGTAAAGGGCAGCCTATACGTCATGGGCTGAAAAAAATGTCTCCCATATCTCTATTGCTACTGGAGCTGGGAGGTTATGAACGCTATGGTACTGATGTTCTTGAAGTATGCTGTTGATGTGCCATATTTGGTTCTAATCAATATCTTTTTGGGAAGGCCAGACATATATACATACAGTGTTACAATTTCCTATATATGTATATCCATGAGCACTACAATATTACTTTTATTTTCGTTTTTAGTATTGCTTCTGCACCTTTCCTGTACCATTTTCTTTTTTATTGACTTAATGGTTAATGATCCTTTGTTATCTTACTGTTTGTTTCTCTGATTTTTCTTGCTTATGATGAAGCCACTTATTTTTTTACTATTAAATCCCTGATAAGACATGTATTTATATCAATGTGTGTCTTTCGTGTACAACAAAACATTCTGTTTGTGGTATGATGTACCTGTGTGGGCATTGGTTTATTTGTACTATTTCATGATAGATTTAAAATTTTTCTCTATCCATTTAGTTTCCATTTCAATCTGTTGTGTGGTAGTGACATTATACATTCATGAGTAAAGCATGTGTAGGAAGCTCTTGTCACGTAGAAGAAGGGGTAATTAGATGAATGACGAACACTGACTTCACTTAACGAGGGTTTATTCAGCACTTGCACTTACAAGAGCGCGGAGCGAGCTGCCTCTGGCCATACGGTGTATATACAGCTACAGAACATTTCAGTACAATGATTCCTTCCATTTGTGGATACTTCTAGAATGCACTCGAACCGAATATAGAAATTAAAATTGTACAATATAGGTAAATTTTGAACTCACAACCCTCCATGCAACGGTTTATTATCATGACCACTACACCACAGTGCTCCTCCTGAAGGGAACAGCGTCTCGGTGTTAAGTTCTCCTAGTACGGGAACGAGTCATAGATCCTGCATATTCCGACTCCCCATGTCTGTTGCTCACCCTGGCGGTGATCTTCTGAAAACATCTTTTGCCACTACGCTCTTCGTCACCTTTCCGCTTGCTGGCTGTCGCGGGAGCTTCGAATTTACCCTGGGTTGCAGGACCCTTGAAAGGCTTCATTCGAATGACGTGGACCGTATCTCTGATATTTCGTCGTCTTGTGTCAGTGTCGTAATATTCATAAGTAGCATCAGACAACGGTCTTACACCCTTATAAGGTCCAAAGTAGCGCCTGAGGAGCTTCTCAGAGAGACCAACCTTCCGAACAGGAGTGGAGATCCAGACGAGGTCACCAGGCTGGTAGACAACAGGACGGTGGCTCGCGTCATACCTTCGGCAATCGTTTTCTTGAACCTGCAGCATGCGGAGTCGAGCAAACGGCCAAGCTTTCTCAGGTCCATCTCAATCTGTTGTGTGGTAGTGACATTATACATTCATGAGTAAAGCATGGTCGATGTAGTCATCGTCCACGTCATCAGGATATAACGGAAACACAGTGTCCATCGTCGTAGTCGCTTCTCGCCCATGCACCAGGAAAAATGGCTAAATCCTGCGTGTCTTGTTTGGCGGTGTTGTAGGCAAACGTCACGAAAGGTAGCAGCTCATCCGAGATGCTCTGCTCAACATCGACGAACATTGATATCATGTTCAGTAAGCCCATTAGCTTGCGTATGGTAGGCAGTCGTAACGTGATGAGTAATATGTCACCGACTATTTATCTCTGTCACAAGATTCGATTGAAAAACTTTCCCTCGATCCGTAATTAACGACCTCGGGGCACCGTGTTTTAATACAATGTCTTCCACGATGTATTTGGCTACCTCGGATGCTTCGGCTGTTTTCAAGGTTTTTGTAATGGCATAGAGTGTCAGATAATCAGTGCAAACAATAATCCATCTATTGCCACTATCAGACGTTGGAAATCGTCAATCTCAACACGCTGGAAAGGCGTTTTGGCTGATGGAATTGGTATGAGTCGGCTAGGTGCTTTCTGAGGAACTGCCTTTCTCCTCCGACACTCTCGACAGTGCGACACATAGTGACTGACACTCCTAAATAAACCTGGCCAGAGAAATCTCTTGCGATCGTATGTATTAATAAACCCTAAATGTCCAGCCTCAGGTGTGTGGCGGAACTTTTGTAGGACATCTAAGCGCATGCGTTTAGTAATCACTGGTAGCCACTACTTTTCAAACGGATGAAAGTTTCTCTTGCAGGCTAATCCATTAACTACCTTAAACTGTCATTTCACATCTTCTGGCCGATTTAAGGCAAGCATAATCTGAGATATCTTGACGTCCTTCTTGTGCTTAGCAGACAGATCCTGGAGTGCAGCGAGACAGTCACTATCTTCATCAAAGTCTTAATGGTCTTGCATAGGGTTTCTTGAGAGACAGTCGGCATCTTGGTGTTTTCTTCCACTTTTGTACACTGTCGTAATGTCATACTCTTGAAGGCGTAGAGCCCACCTGGCGAGTCGTCCTGTTGGATCCTTAACACCTGTCAGCCAACAAAATGAATGATGGTTTGTAACAACTGTGAATGGCTTTCCACAGAGAGAATGTCAAAATTTACACGTGCCCCAGATCACAGCAAGACATTCTCTTTCTGTAGATGAGTAGTTTCTCTCGGCTTTTGTAAGTGTCCCAGAAGGATAGGCTACAACCTTATCTTTTCCATCCGAAATCTGCACCAGAATAGCACCTATCCCATACACACTAGCAACTGTGTGTAGTTCTGTAGGTGTTCGCTTATCATACAGACCAAGTATAAGGTCAGTCGTCAGCAGTACGTCGAAAGAATCTTGTTGAGCACCAGCCCAGATAAATTTAGCATAAGCTTTTAACAACTTTTGGAGTGGCCTGGCTTTGACCCAAAACTCTTTGATAAAACTACGGTAATAAGAACATAATCCGAGGAAGCTTCTCACATCTCTACTACTTTTAGGAATAGTAAATTCCGTTATAGATCCCACCTTTTCTGGGTCTGGCTTCACACCTTCGTTTCACACAAGGTGTTCAAGTATTTTGATTTCTTTTGCTACAAAGAGACACTTTTTTGGATTAAGTTTCAGTCCGCCTTGTTGAAGACACTTAAGCACGACCCTCAGTCTTTTTACATGTGCATCAAATGTCTCTGAGAACACTATAACGTCATGTAAATTATAAAGACACATCGTCCACTTCAGGTGACGTAGAAGATTATCCATCATCCGTTCAAAAGTTGCTGGTGCATTACACAGACCAAACGGATTACCTTAAACTCATGCGCGCCCTCAGGAGTGATAAATGCAATTTTCTCACGATCGGCCTCATCTACTTCGATTTGCCAGTATCCCGAGTACATGTCCATGGCTGAGAAAAACTTAGCCCCTTCAGACAATCTAGTGCATAGTCAGTTCGTGGAATAGGGTAAACGTCCTTTTTAGTTATCTTATCAAGCTTCCTGTAATCAACACAAAAGCGCCAGCTGCCGTCCTTCCCCCTGACGAGTACCACTGTTGACGACCATGGGCTCTGCGAAGGCTGAATGATGTCATTCTCCATCGTTTTCTCTACCTCGTCACGAATTATTCGACGTTCCATTGCTTCCACACGGTACGCTCTTTGGCTTATTGCTTGATGGTCTCCAGTGCTAATCCGGAGCTACATCATCGATTTGTCTAATTTGCTCTTCACCTGTGCATTGAAGCATTCAGAGAACTCTTGAAGAATGGCGAGTAGCTTCTCCTGCTATTCCTTAGTGAGATATGGTGATAGTAGAGCTAGATGATGTTGTCTCTTAGTGGTAGCGCGAATTTCGCCCACAGACTTGGCATGGGAGGTTTCTATGACGCTCAGCTGTTCTTCAGTTAAAGGCTCGGCGCTTGCTACGCACGTGCGTCTTAGAAGCATCTGTGGTTCTCGGCGACAGTTAACTATCCACAATTCACCGAATCCGTTCTTAAACGAGAAGACAGAAGCTGGGATTACCAAGTTATTCTTCAGTAGTAGTCTCTTACATTCTACTACAAGATCCATGGGTTGATGCATGGCATGACACGTGACAATTACCTTTCTAGCGCTGACTGCATGAACGATCACTTTATCCAGCACACATAGTCTCCACACACTCGGATGCGCATCTTGATGTCCACAGTATCTCATCTCGTCTAGAATATTCTTCGAGCGACCACAATCTACAATTGCATGAGAAGCTTTCAAAAAGTCCCATCCGAGAATGACATCATGACTACACTCTTGTAAGACGATGAATTCTAAGGGCTGTCTATGGCCACTTATACCCATACGAATGACTGAATATGATGCTCCGGAGTTCACAGGAGCTTGGGCCGGTCGGCCATCCATGAGGATATCGATCTAGTTTCCTATCATTTTAGTGGTGATCGACGGCGGAGGATTTTTCTCTTCGGTGGCTTCATCTCCAAGGAAGGTCGCACCCTTTAGTTTTCCAGGTTGTGACGGCTAGGTAATGGGCTGGAGCTTCCAAGCGGCGATGGAGGCCTTGATCGGCGTGTTGGAGAGCGTCCTCTCCAGCGGCTAAATTGATGCGATGGTGACCTAAGTCGTCCTGCTCCAAAATCTCTTTGTTCAACTTCGTCGTCCCGGAGTTGGCGTCGTCTAAGATCGGTCTTCTGTCTTTTGGCGTGGGCGTCATCAAATATCCGCCGCCTTTCTCGACAATAGCGCACCACAAGTCCGCAGTGGTAACATACTGGTTGGTTATCCTGGGACCTCCAGGCGTCAGTCTTCCTTGGTGCTCAAACAAGTCACTCATGCGACATTGTAGGAACGTAACTCCGACTGGGTCTCGACTTTTTCACCGTTTTAAAGGGAAATGAAGGAGAAGAGATTGGGTTAAATGTCTGTTCCACCTCCTCCCATGTGACCTGTTGAACCATCTCGGTTTTTTGCTCTCCCTACAATCTAAGCGCCTTCTAAACTTCCTCTCTCACTATGTGACGAAGAACACTTGTGAAATCAGTTGCTTCCTCCATCACAGACAGCGATACGACGTTTGGAAGCCGTTCAAACTTCTTGATTGTAATCATTTTTTGATGCATTGTCTTGATATACTGGCACCATTTCATGAAGTTGTCTGCTGTCGAAACCACCTTCAGGAGTAGGGCTTGATACATGTCCTCAGCAACACCCTTCATGAGATGTGCAGTATCTTCCTCCTTCACTCTAGGATCCACTATTTTACACAACCCCAAGACGTATTGTATGTAGGATGCTGTATTTTCTTCTGGACGCTGTGCCCTGCACTTTAATTTATCTTCAACCTTGCACTTCTATAGTTGTATGTCGCCGAAATACTTGCGCAGTTCCGCCTGGAATACTTCCCAATTTGCGAACTTCTCCTCGTTGTTCTCATACCATTGCATGGCAGTGGCATCCAAGTAGGAAATTACGTTAGCCAAACACACGGTGTCATCCCATTTGTTAAATTTGGCTATACGCTCATATACCTTCAGTCACTTGTTTGGATCTTGGCCATCGCCACCAGAGAACCCGTAAGGATGTTCATGTAGTGGAACACAGTCGCTGTCATCGTAACGTCCTCTTCTTCTTCTGTCTACGGTACACTGCGATTTGTTGAATATGGGTCGAACTCGAGTTTCTCGCCACGTAAACGGCGGCTCTGTCGTTACCTAATGGGAGCCACTGTGTCGTCGATAATGTGTGCTATCACAAGTTCCAATACCCAGCGTCTGCACCGGAATAATGTCACGTAGAAGAAGTAATTAGATGAATGACGAACACTGACTTCAGTTAACGAATGTTTATTCAGCACTTGCACTTAGAAGAGCGCGGGGCGAGCTGCCTCTGTCCAGAACACATACGGTGTATATACAGCTGCAGAACATTTCAGTACAATTATTCCTGCCATTTGTGGATACTTCTAGAATGTACTCGAACCGAATATAGAAGTTAAAATTGTACAATCCAGGTGAGTCTTGAACCCACGACCCTCTATGCAACAGTTTATCATCATAACCACTACACCACAGTGCTCTTCAGGTAGTTCTGCGACACTATGATCGTGTGTGTCTGTGTGTTTGAACATGAGTTCTCACGTAGTTGTTTCCCCATGGTCTCATTTATGTAAGATCTCTGTGAGCCTAACTTAGCTTTGTGTCCTACTTGAGAATCACTACTTGCATTTACACATGTGAAATTACGAATGAAATTATAATGAGTATATTTTTGTTGAATATTGAAGTGACCCTTGTCCTGAGTAGTTGATCATTGCCCTGAGTAGTTGGACGAGGGTTGTCTTAATGTGTTATAGGTCTGTGTTGAAAGTGCTTGAAATGGGGTTGTGGTGTTATTAATATTTTCAGATATTCTTCAACATTTGCTATTCAGTTATATTCATCATCTACATAAGAACAAAATTTTATCCATCCCAATGAAACATACCCAACCCGCCAGGATAGCCGAGAGCGCTAACGCGCTGCGTCCTGGACTCAGGTAGGCGCGTCGGCTCCAGATCGAATCCGCCCGGCGGATTAACGACGACGGCCGGTGTGCCGGCCAGCCTGGATGTGGGTTTTAGGCGGTTTTCCACATCGTCCTAGCTGAATACCGGGCTGGTCCCCGCGTCCCGCTTCAATTACATGACTCGCAGACATTTGTAACACATTTACACTATTTCACGATTTACGCTGGATGCAGACAGCTGGGGTACACTAATTCCATCCCGGGGGGTATGGGGTGGCGGCAGGAACGGCATCGGGCCACCCCTAAAAATTAACCATGCCAATTCCGTACTTAACCCTGCCGACCCTGCGCACAATGCAGGATAAAGGCAGTAGCGAAAGAAAGAAAGAATGGAGCACACCCACAAGTGGACCTAAAATAGTAGGTAATACAAAGCTATATTCAAATGGATCAAATGGCTCTGAGCACTATGGGACTTAACATCTGTGGTCATCAGTCCCCTAGAACTACTTAAACGTAACTAACGTAAGGACATCACACAACACCCAGTCATCACGAGGCAGAGGAAATCCCTGACCCCGCCGGGAATCGAACCCGGGAACCCGGGAACCCGGGCGTGAGAAGCGAGAACGCTACCGCACGACCACGAGCTGCGGACGAAACTATATTAGCTAGTCGGTAATGTCAGTTATATTTCTCTAGCATAAAATATTATTCCGTTAGCACCCAATTGGTTTTTAATCACCATTCAGTGTAGACACAATGGAATGAAAGAGATTTATCTGTATAATGGGTATACGTTTACATAAATGGGGTAATCGGAAATTTGCGCCCGACGTCAGTCCGATCCTGTATGTCCTGCTCACTGGGCAGATACTCTGACCACTGAGCGATGCGGCGATGTTGACATGGTTGTCATTGCAACTGCTCAGACTACCCTAGCACGCCTCCTGTCAGAACGAAATTCTTAACTTGTTCACACAGAGCCCCTGTTTATTATCCTCATTACTCGTGGCATTTCTCTGATTCCCCTAGGAGTTCAAATGTGGTGTGCATGTGTACTGAAGGGCAAGTTTGACCAGCGTCGCCTTAATTATGTATGTGATGTCTGATCCTTCAGAAGTGTTCCTTCATTACATCTCTTGAAAGCCATGTATGGATTTACAACAGTCATGTCTACCATCCTCGTAAAAGGGACGAGTACCTTTTTTCACCATTCATTTCAATTGTATGTTTCTGTATTACCCAATCTTGAAGATCGATGCCTCGCATGAAATTCTTGTATGTCTTCAACGCTTATTACTTTGGAACACTGATTTTTTCTTTCTGAGATAAATTCTAACCATGGGCTTTGATGATAAGGAGCATGGTCTCAAAGAAATTGCTAGTGGAACACACTTGATATCATTCGATTATGCGACCAAAATTTCCTTCTGTCCGCGAAATCTGAACACCAAATATCGCCACCGTTTCTTTTTCGTTACATTATTTGGTGATAGGGGGAACTTCCTTGTTGTGTTTTCTCGTATGGTTCCATCTGCACGGAATCCCAGTTCCTTCAGTCAGCAAAGCAGTTGTCAAAAATGCTTTGTAACTCTTCACCTCATTAATAATGCGGAACATTTTCAAAACTACTATGGAACCCAGTGGTGAACACTGTCATCCATCTCATCCTTCCTATAATATAGTAAGAAGCTGTCAGAGTAGCCATCGGTACGGCATAGCGTACATGGGCTATATCTACAGCGTATGGACTTGGGTCACATGAACTGCATTACAGGTGGATGTCTAGATTGTCTCGCAGTCATTTCATCAACTGCTGGATTTTCCTGAAATACGCTCTGTACCAGAGCCGCTGCTAAAATGGTTTTATTTCCAAAAATTTGTCACTTTTGTTTTCACTGGCCTTTTTATTATCGTTGAAATTTAATGCAGACATCAGTTCAAGATAACTGTTATTGTGCCTTTCATTGTTTCAACTTTCAACGGCTAATTTATGATGGACACAAAAACCGAGAACCCAAAACATACATGAATTTTATTAGGCACAACTGAAAAATGTATTTTACTTTCACACTCCCCAGCGTATCTTTCAGTCATCTAGAACAATACTTAAATATTTTCTGAAAAGAGAGCTTTAGAAATCTGTATGGGAGTAGTGAGTTTACCCAAATTATGTTTCAATTCATCCGACAGATGAGGACAGGAAATGAAAATTTCGCAATCCTTTACGGGCTCTTGTAAAAGAAACATGAGAAATATCTTCGTTGTCTCTTTCACGTAAAATTTCAGCAGCACCTGTAATATCGCTTACAAGGTATTTACTAACAAGTCGTCTTTAATATTTACCTCATCTGTGTGGTCATCTACATCTGGAGGGTGAACCACCAGATCTACTTCTATCTCTTCAGAAAATGGGTACCCTACTATCTCTTCAACAGTTCGCCATTTTAATAAAGAGAACTCCGTTCGAAGAGTCCTTGTGGTTCCAACGGTGCCGACCGATCGCCGTGTCATCCTCAGCCAATAGACGTTACTGGACGCGGATGTGGAGGGCTCTCCCGGCCGTTGTCAGTTTACGTGACTTGAGCCGCTACTCCTCAGTAGGGTAGCTCCTCAATTGGCCTCACAAGGGCTGAGTGCACCCCGCTCGTCAACAGCGCTTGGCAGACTAGGACTGTCACCCACCCAAGCCCTAGCCGAGCCGGGCAGCGCTTAACTTCGGTGATCCGACGCGAACCGGTGTTACCATGGCCACTGTAATAATAACCAAAAAACCAACTGTCCTCGAACGAGAACAGTGGGCGCTAATCGCTTTTGCATTTTCTTCTTGTGCCATGAAATGGGTTATGGTGAAGCAAAGCATTATTGAAAAACTTCTAAATTCATTGCAGACAATCCGTAAGCAAAACTGAATATAGTGAATTAAGAGTGTAAAGGTGTAAAACAAAATGAAAAAAATTGAAATCTGTGGTAAGGTCTTATGGGACCAAACTACTTAAGTCATCGGTCCCTAAGCCTTAACACTACTTAATCTAACTTAGCTAACTTACGCTATGGACAAAACGCACACCCATGCCCGAGGGAGGACTCGAACCTTCGACGGTTGGAGCCGTACGGGTCGTGACAAGGGGCCCTAGACCGCGCGGCTACCCCGCGCGGCTGTAAAGGTGTAGGTTACAGCAATTAAACAAAACGAACAGTATTTTAAACATAGCTGCGCTACAGCAATGGTTCCACGTAAATCAGACTAAGAACAGCCGACCAGTTGCAAAGGATAAAGTAAACTTTACCTAGGTTTCAATAGATATAAATCTATCTTCTTCAGAAGATGCCTGGGGACAATGAACATCATAATATATATTAAGGTATGAAACATGAGTCAAGAATAAAGTTTAACATATATTAGAAAAATATTGTATTACAAGATGTGAGAAAGATTCTTGGTACTTACAGTATTATAACAACATGAAGTGATATGTCCTTATCGTTTAGGCAAACATCTGCATAGTTACATTAATCATATAAAATATAGCCCTGACACCAGGGTTTGTCAAACAAATAAAATAGGTACATAGAAGTTGCAGAGCGCCTAAGCGACTGAGTAAAATCGGCCAGCGTAGTAGCACAGCGGCCAGGGCAGGTGGCGCTCATGTCGCGAACTATGTGCCGATAGGCGTACTGAAGTAACATTTGAAACATCAATTTTAATTGCGTTCTTAAATAGAGTGGTAATAAATAAACTGGCAAGCATTTGACACTCCCGTTATGACATTGTGGGAGGTATAGGAACAATAACGTAGATACATACATCAAAAAGACAGGTGGCGCTTCCGCCGTGAGTTACATGCAGTGGTCTATATAGCCAAAATATAAAGTTATATTACCATATTAGTGAAGCCCATAGAACGTATATAAGTCAAACCATCAAGAACAATCAGTAATGGCTTTTAAGAAAATTACGAGACCTGGTCTACAATCCAGTTACTACGTAATATAGAATAAGAGAAAATTACATGAGGGCCGCTGTAGTGGCAGCCATATATCGTGAAAAGAACACATTATATAAACGATAGTAAACTGGAGGATTTGAAAGTGCATTATAGCTTCCTGAGGAAATAGACTACTGAGGTTACTAACATTAATGTTATATATTACACAGTACGGGTTTAAAGCCTTCGAAAAATTGTTTACAGGCAAGGTTCAACTGATCATTCAGAATATTGCCGTCTTTGAGCTCTAGATGTTTAAAAATAAATAGCTCTTCCCACAGATCTAGTCTCCGTCCTTTGACCTGTCTATGTAGGATAACCGTGTCTTCTAACTGTTTAGGCGTATGGCCGGTTAACAAGAGGTGTTCTGCAAAGGTAGAGTTGCGAATATTCGTTCCTTTTTTACCTAACAGATGTTCTTTATATCGTGTTTTCACAGCTCTGCCGGTTTGACCAATATAATAAGAGGGGCAGTTATTACAGGTTAGCTTGTAAATACCTGAATTAGAAAACCAATCGCTGGCAATCTCTACTGACTGTACAAGATTTCTTTTTAAACTGTTATCTGTAGAGAAGGAGACGTTACAGTTATATTTTTTATTCAGAAGACGTTTAATCCTATACGATAAGTTACCCAGGAAAGGGATGGAAATAAATTTTTTAGTTTCTGTGGTATCCGTGGGGAGAATATTTCTCAAAGTCGAACATTTTTGGGAGATTTTCTTATTGAGCAGGTAATCGATCATATTCTGGTTATACCCATTATTAACCGCAATCGCTTTGATGACATTCAATTCCTTTTTTTGATCCGCAGGTGATAAAGGAATGGTTACCATTCGGTGAATGGCGGAATGAAAAAATGCCAATTTGTGAGCTTTTGGATGGGTTGAGTCAGCAGGAATGACATTATCAGAATATGTTTCCTTGCGGAAGATATTAAAATGGAAGGAATTATCTTCTATAGAAATTATTAAATCGAGAAAATTAAGTTCACGTTTATCATTTTGAAGTTCTTTTGTGAAGGAAATTTTTTCGTGTAAACCGTTGAAAGTGTTAAAGAGATGCTCTAACTCATGATCAGTGCCATCAAAAGCAATGAAAATGTCATCAACATACCGTGCATAATAGCGGATTTTGTGGCGTAATTCTGAACTTGAATTGAAGAACGTTGTTTCTAAGGCGTTAATGAAAACCTCTGCTAGAATACCGGCGAGGGGGCTACCCATTGCTAGACCATCTGGTTGTACATACATTTTCCCGTTAAATGTGAAGTAATTGTATTTTAAAATGACCTTGAGCAAACCAATGAGTTCGGCAATCTGAGTTTCACTTAATTTTTTGTGTTTAAGAAGATTCTCTTTTACAAGGTCTATGGTTTCATCAACCGGAACATTTGTGTAAAGGCTGACGATGTCAAAGGACACCAGTCTAGTGTCAGGTGTACAGCTTATAGATTGAATATTGTGAATTAATTCCTTACTGTTTTTTACAGAGAAATTATTTTCAAAAGTGAAAGCATCTTTAATTTTAAAATGGAGGCGCCTAGCAAGTATGTGATGTGGACTGCCTATACCATTCACTATAGGGCGGATCGGGTGATTTTGTTTATGCAGTTTAAACTGACTTCTAAGCACTGGTGGTTTAGGGTTCATATTTATAAGCCCTTTCTTTTGGAACTTATTGAACAAGCTGACGGAATTCGTTAAAGTACGCCGGATTTCATTTTGCAGTTCAGTAGTAGGATCTACAGTAACCTCAGTGATGTCGTTTTCCTCAAAAAACTTTACAGTCTTCTCTATATATTCATTTTTATAAGCCACGACCACGGTGTTCCCTTTGTCACTCTTAGTGATTAATGCGTCATGCTCTCTAAGCTTATGATTAATGCTTTTTATTATACTATATTCGCCCGATTGCTTATTAGGAGATAATTTAATTTCTTTTTCTATTATGTTGTTACATTCGTAGGCACATTTGACTTGCTCCGTTTTCTCTAATTTCAGAGATTCTAAACCGATTTTTAGATCTACAATGAGATTACAAATAACTGGATATTTATCGAGTTTAGCAGGCAAGTTATATTTAAGGCCTTTACACAACAAGTCATTTTCGGCCTGCGTAAAAGAGATATTGGTTTTATTTAGTACTCTATCGTAAAATAGGTGCTTAACACTATTGTCTGCTGTATTATCACTTTTACTTGTGGTCCTATTACTAAACTTTAAAAGCTTTCTTTCATGTCTGGCCTTGATTATTTCTTTACGATTAGAGAGCCATTCATTAATACTATTCCACAGGTGGTCAATTTGAAAATTACAAAGATCTTTAAAGGCTTTAGTAAAAAATAGGTGTATACAGTAGGCTTCACTATTAAGGACATCTTTTTTCTTATACAAATTTACTGTGCTCTCGGAAATGACTAAACGCACTAGCTTCTTTTTAATAGAAGGCACCCTGTTACACTGTTTAAAATTTACGTACGCCTTCACATAATCAGGGATAGTGTCTTTCTCTAGGCACTGGTGATTAAAGTCAATAGCCATACCTGCTTTCACAATTTTTAATTTGATGTCCATATACCTGGATGCAGCTTTTGATACCTCGGCAGGCAAGAATTTCAGTATTTTAAACATAGCTGCGCTACAGCAATGGTTCCACGTAAATCAGACTAAGAACAGCCGACCAGTTGCAAAGGATAAAGTAAACTTTACCTAGGTTTCAATAGATATAAATCTATCTTCTTCAGAAGATGCCTGGGGACAATGAACATCATAATATATATTAAGGTATGAAACATGAGTCAAGAATAAAGTTTAACATATATTAGAAAAATATTGTATTACAAGATGTGAGAAAGATTCTTGGTACTTACAGTATTATAACAACATGAAGTGATATGTCCTTATCGTTTAGGCAAACATCTGCATAGTTACATTAATCATATAAAATATAGCCCTGCCACCAGGGTTTGTCAAACAAATAAAATAGGTACATAGAAGTTGCAGAGCGCCTAAGCGACTGAGTAAAATCGGCCAGCGTAGTAGCACAGCGGCCAGGGCAGGTGGCGCTCATGTCGCGAACTATGTGCCGATAGGCGTACTGAAGTAACGCAATTAAAATTGATGTTTCAAATGTTACTTCAGTACGCCTATCGTCACATAGTTCGCGACATGAGCGCCACCTGCCCTGGCCGCTGTGCTACTACGCTGGCCGATTTTACTCAGTCGCTTAGGCGCTCTGCAACTTCTATGTACCTATTTTATTTGTTTGACAAACCCTGGTGTCAGGGCTATATTTTATATGATTAATGTAACTATGCAGATGTTTGCCTAAACGATAAGGACATATCACTTCATGTTGTTATAATACTGTAAGTACCAAGAATCTTTCTCACATCTTGTAATACAATATTTTTCTAATATATGTTAAACTTTATTCTTGACTCATACTCCCGTCGCTCCGCCATTTTTGTTTCCCTTGACCTCCAAACTGCCTATGACCGTGTATGGCATCCCGGTCTCCTCTTTAAACTCCAAACCTACGCCCTGCCTATCAATTTTGTCCGTCTGGTCGCTTCCTTCCTCTCGCACCGTCCTTCCTATGTCACCCTCCACAACACCAACTCCCGTCTCTTTTATCCCTCGGCTGGCGTCCCCCAGGGTTCTGTCCTCTCCCCTCTCCTTTATCTCTTGTATACAGCTGATATGCCCAAGCCACCCCCACCAGTTCACCTTCTCCAATTTGCTGATGACACCGCCTTCCTGGCTCTCTATCCTACCCTTCAACGGTCTCAACGTACCCTCCAAACCCACCTTAACCGGTTCACCACTTGGTGTAACCAGTGGCTCCTCCGTCTGAACCCCTCCAAAACCCAGGCAATCATCATAGGCCGTACCACTCGCTCCTTTCGCCTCCAAGATTTCTACCTCACCCTTTATGGTCGTCCTATCCAACTCACCCCCACCCTGAAATACCTTGGCCTCACCCTTGACCGACACCTCACCTGGACCCCTCATCTCCTGACCATCCAGCAGAAAGCCCATTCCCGCCTCCGCCTGCTGAAACTCCTGTCCGGCCGGACATGGGGATTGCATCCTTCTACCATCCTCCACACCTACAAATCCCTCATCCGTCCTATCCTCTGTTATGCCAGCGTCGCCTGGATCTCCGCCCCCACCCGCTTTTACAAGGCTCTCCAAATACTTGAACGCCATGCGCTCCGCCTTGCCTTCCGTATCCGCCTTCCTTCCCCCACACGGCTCCTGTATGAACTGATCCCCTTCCCCCACCTCCTCTTGTTCCTCCAACATCTCCGCATCCTTTACATTGTTCGCAGGGTTGATCCCCCCCACCCTCTGGTTTCCTCCTTCCTCTCCACCCCTCGCCCGTTGCCGCGCCTCTATCGCTGTATCCCTCCCTCTCTCCACCTCCACACCCTCCATCTCCTTCATCAGGGCAATTTCCAACGCCTCCCCCTCCCGGATGACGAACTTCGCCGTGACATATACCCTTCCTTCCAACTATAACCCGGCCTTGTTCCCCCCCCCCCTCCCCAGGGCCCCCTTCTCCTCTTTCCTCCTTCTCCCAGAGCGGATTCTCCTCCATCCCCCCCTCCCCTGAGACCCTGCACCCCATACTTGCCTCTCTCCTTCCCACATCCCTCCCTACCTGGCCCTCTTCCGAGCGACCCCCATTCCCCTCCCCCATCTCTTCCCCTACCTCCCTTCTTCAGGTCTCCCTCATCTCCTTGAACCTGGCAGATCCTCTGTATTGATCATCATCAGTGTGCCACGTCAGTGTTGTGTTTCGTGCTATTTCTCGTGTGCGTCCAGAGGTGTGATTTTAATTGTGTACTGCCTTGAGGTTCGCCGTCAGTGTGCTATGCCATCCGTCAACACCTTCATGCTCCAGTCATACTGTGCCTTGTGTTCTTTTAATCGTCGCAGAGTGTGGCTTTTTGTGTGTGCTACTTTTAAACAGTTTTTTTTTTTTATCTCCATTTTACAGTCACCCCGTTTTTTTTTTTGTATATTGCCTTCCATGATGTTCTCCCTTTTGTATATCTATGTTCGCCTTCTTCTCTCCTTTGCTGTTTTTAAATGTCTTCTATTGTTTTGTTCTATGTCTTTCGGCTGAAGAGCAGCGCATATGCTGCTGCCAGCCCGCCCCGATGGGGAATTGAAATACAATAAAGAAAAAAAAAAAAAAAAAAAACTTGACTCATGTTTCATACCTTAATATATATTATGATGTTCATTGTCCCCAGGCATCTTCTGAAGAAGATAGATTTATATCTATTGAAACCTAGGTAAAGTTTACTTTATCCTTTGCAACTGGTCGGCTGTTCTTAGTCTGATTTACGTGGAACCATTGCTGTAGCGCAGCTATGTTTAAAATACTGAAATTCTTGCCTGCCGAGGTATCAAAAGCTGCATCCAGGTATATGGACATCAAATTAAAAATTGTGAAAGCAGGTATGGCTATTGACTTTAATCACCAGTGCCTAGAGAAAGACACTATCCCTGATTATGTGAAGGCGTACGTAAATTTTAAACAGTGTAACAGGGTGCCTTCTATTAAAAAGAAGCTAGTGCGTTTAGTCATTTCCGAGAGCACAGTAAATTTGTATAAGAAAAAAGATGTCCTTAATAGTGAAGCCTACTGTATACACCTATTTTTTACTAAAGCCTTTAAAGATCTTTGTAATTTTCAAATTGACCACCTGTGGAATAGTATTAATGAATGGCTCTCTAATCGTAAAGAAATAATCAAGGCCAGACATGAAAGAAAGCTTTTAAAGTTTAGTAATAGGACCACAAGTAAAAGTGATAATACAGCAGACAATAGTGTTAAGCACCTATTTTACGATAGAGTACTAAATAAAACCAATATCTCTTTTACGCAGGCCGAAAATGACTTGTTGTGTAAAGGCCTTAAATATAACTTGCCTGCTAAACTCGATAAATATCCAGTTATTTGTAATCTCATTGTAGATCTAAAAATCGGTTTAGAATCTCTGAAATTAGAGAAAACGGAGCAAGTCAAATGTGCCTACGAATGTAACAACATAATAGAAAAAGAAATTAAATTATCTCCTAATAAGCAATCGGGCGAATATAGTATAATAAAAAGCATTAATCATAAGCTTAGAGAGCATGACGCATTAATCACTAAGAGTGACAAAGGGAACACCGTGGTCGTGGCTTATAAAAATGAATATATAGAGAAGACTGTAAAGTTTTTTGAGGAAAACGACATCACTGAGGTTACTGTAGATCCTACTACTGAACTGCAAAATGAAATCCGGCGTACTTTAACGAATTCCGTCAGCTTGTTCAATAAGTTCCAAAAGAAAGGGCTTATAAATATGAACCCTAAACCACCAGTGCTTAGAAGTCAGTTTAAACTGCATAAACAAAATCACCCGATCCGCCCTATAGTGAATGGTATAGGCAGTCCACATCACATACTTGCTAGGCGCCTCCATTTTAAAATTAAAGATGCTTTCACTTTTGAAAATAATTTCTCTGTAAAAAACAGTAAGGAATTAATTCACAATATTCAATCTATAAGCTGTACACCTGACACTAGACTGGTGTCCTTTGACATCGTCAGCCTTTACACAAATGTTCCGGTTGATGAAACCATAGACCTTGTAAAAGAGAATCTTCTTAAACACAAAAAATTAAGTGAAACTCAGACTGCCGAACTCATTGGTTTGCTCAAGGTCATTTTAAAATACAATTACTTCACATTTAACGGGAAAATGTATGTACAACCAGATGGTCTAGCAATGGGTAGCCCCCTCGCCGGTATTCTAGCAGAGGTTTTCATTAACGCCTTAGAAACAACGTTCTTCAATTCAAGTTCAGAATTACGCCACAAAATCCGCTATTATGCACGGTATGTTGATCACATTTTCATTGCTTTTGATGGCACTGATCATGAGTTAGAGCATCTCTTTAACACTTTCAACGGTTTACACGAAAAAATTTCCTTCACAAAAGAACTTCAAAATGATAAACGTGAACTTAATTTTCTCGATTTAACAATTTCTATAGAAGATAATTCCTTCCATTTTAATATCTTCCGCAAGGAAACATATTCTGATAATGTCATTCCTGCTGACTCAACCCATCCAAAAGCTCACAAATTGGCATTTTTTCATTCCGCCATTCACCGAATGGTAACCACTCCTTTATCACCTGCGGATCAAAAAAAGGAATTGAATGTCATCAAAGCGATTGCGGTTAATAATGGGTATAACCAGAATATGATCGATTACCTGCTCAATAAGAAAATCTCCCAAAAATGTTCGACTTTGAGAAATATTCTCCCCACGGATACCACAGAAACTAAAAAATTTATTTCCATCCCTTTCCTGGGTAACTTATCGTATAGGATTAAACGTCTTCTGAATAAAAAATATAACTGTAACGTCTCCTTCTCTACAGATAACAGTTTAAAAAGAAATCTTGTACAGTCAGTAGAGATTGCCAGCGATTGGTTTTCTAATTCAGGTATTTACAAGCTAACCTGTAATAACTGCCCCTCTTATTATATTGGTCAAACCGGCAGAGCTGTGAAAACACGATATAAAGAACATCTGTTAGGTAAAAAAGGAACGAATATTCGCAACTCTACCTTTGCAGAACACCTCTTGTTAACCGGCCATACGCCTAAACAGTTAGAAGACACGGTTATCCTACATAGACAGGTCAAAGGACGGAGACTAGATCTGTGGGAAGAGCTATTTATTTTTAAACATCTAGAGCTCAAAGACGGCAATATTCTGAATGATCAGTTGAACCTTGCCTGTAAACAATTTTTCGAAGGCTTTAAACCCGTACTGTGTAATATATAACATTAATGTTAGTAACCTCAGTAGTCTATTTCCTCAGGAAGCTATAATGCACTTTCAAATCCTCCAGTTTACTATCGTTTATATAATGTGTTCTTTTCACGATATATGGCTGCCACTACAGCGGCCCTCATGTAATTTTCTCTTATTCTATATTACGTAGTAACTGGATTGTAGACCAGGTCTCGTAATTTTCTTAAAAGCCATTACTGATTGTTCTTGATGGTTTGACTTATATACGTTCTATGGGCTTCACTAATATGGTAATATAACTTTATATTTTGGCTATATAGACCACTGCATGTAACTCACGGCGGAAGCGCCACCTGTCTTTTTGATGTATGTATCTACGTTATTGTTCCTATACCTCCCACAATGTCATAACGGGAGTGTCAAATGCTTGCCAGTTTATTTATTACCACTCTATTTAAGAACGCAATTAAAATTGATGTTTCAAATGTTACTTCAGTACGCCTATCGGCACATAGTTCGCGACATGAGCGCCACCTGCCCTGGCCGCTGTGCTACTACGCTGGCCGATTTTACTAAGTCGCTTAGGCGCTCTGCAACTTCTATGTACCTATTTTATTTGTTTGACAAACCCTGGTGTCAGGGCTATATTTTATATGATTAATGTAACTATGCAGATGTTTGCCTAAACGATAAGGACATATCACTTCATGTTGTTATAATACTGTAAGTACCAAGAATCTTTCTCACATCTTGTAATACAATATTTTTCTAATATATGTTAAACTTTATTCTTGACTCATGTTTCATACCTTAATATATATTATGATGTTCATTGTCCCCAGGCATCTTCTGAAGAAGATAGATTTATATCTATTGAAACCTAGGTAAAGTTTACTTTATCCTTTGCAACTGGTCGGCTGTTCTTAGTCTGATTTAAAACGAACAGTATTACATTCTGCTTATAAATACATTCAAACGTGGTAAAACAAAAGTAGGTTATTGATTTAGCTATGGAGGTGCCTGAAAGATCAAACCTTTTTTCTCGAAAAATATTACAACAAAAAAATAAAGATACCATCTGTTTCCGATGCCTACAAAGTTAACACAAAATATTTACATACATATTGGTTATGTGGTTTCCGAAGAACGAGGTCCCATGTCACGGTTGGTACGTCAACCCAGAATCACAAGTACAGACAGTCGCTACCTCACACAGCAGCGAACTGGCGACATCAGCGTCGACACACCTTCATAAGGTTCCATACAGCGTTCAAGTTTTCATAAAGTGATATAATATTTTGTATGTGTTGAAGAATATGCTAGGCGTGCTCCAGAAGTAAACATAGAATTGGTACAAAGCCACTATAAATTACAATATCTATACTGAAAACAGAAAATCTAGGAAAATAGGCAAAAAAATGTTTTACAAACAGTACAAAGAATAATGTTTCACCATTTTAGGCGCCCGAGCTGTGTGGATGAACTAACCTTGACAATGACGTGAATACGTCCGATGCCATGCAGACATTATGAAATCGCCGATACCAGTGGACAAGAATAATACTACTCACTACCCACCCTGGCTGTTGGAAGCAGTTTCTAAAGGAAGGCATGTGATGTAGGGTTTCAGGAGGAATAGAAGAAGCTGACGGAGAACAATACGTTGAGCTGTTATTGGAAGAGCTAAATATATGTCGTGCCTTATGGCATATTTACAATAAAAGGGACATGGGTTAAGAAATGGGACAGGAGAGGAATGGACAAGAATAAGGAACGAGCAGTTAGAGTGGGCAGGAGAAGCATCGTTATTTAGGAGGTGGACAAAGCTTATGAGAGGGGCAGAGAGTGGTGTCGTCATGCGTTGCTACTGCCCCTGTACGTAGGCAACCACACTGTCGACCTTCATATTTGGTCCAAAGTTGCCACTGAATTCTTACAGGCTCCATGACAACAACCCAGACTACCACATGTAAAGGGGTGCAGATACGTTCGTCTCTTAAAATACGTGTTTAATTCGCCAAAGGCATCTGGTAGACTTTGCTTAGCAGTTAGCAAACTAAACTGAGTGAGTAAAGGTCCTGGGAAGGATTGGGATGTCAGAAGATGTGGATAGTACCCACATTTTGCTGACAGAGGCGGCGAATAGTGCCAATGTAGAGTCGATATCTGAACGATCTGTTACTGACAGGTAGTAATGGAAATGTGAGCACCTGTGAGCTAACCGGCTTTGAAGAGGGGACGATAATCGTTGCAAGACAGGGCCATACCACATCGGAGGTAACGCAAGAATTCAGATTTCAGTAGTCAGCAGTATTTACAGTGCGTCTCTAATGCCGCAAAGGTAATATTTCCATAAGCCGCACAATATGACTGCAAGAGTTTAACAAAGGAATTTCACTTGGTCTCTGAAGAGCTATACTGAGCAATCAATGGTCTGTTGTGAGTCAAATCGCCGTCAATTTGAACTTGGGGACTCAGGAACCTGTTTCTGCTGGGACTGTTCGGAGACAAATGCACAGTTTTTACCTCAGCACCCGACGACCAAACAACACATCCATAGTCTTACCATGACTTTAGGCCGGTCAGTGTAACCCACGAAAGTATTCCCCTCATGATTTCTGTTCATGATTATGTAGCATGAGGTTCTCAACCTATACCAAACTGCACCATGTCGAGGTAATGCGGTAATACAAGTATTATTGAATATCACTACCAGAAAAACTTTGTCCCTGATGAACCCCTCAGCGATCACAAAACAATATGTATAAAGTAAACTATCGATTAGCCCGAATCATCAACATGCAAAAGATATTTTTTTGTGAAATTAGTAAAAAATCGTAATGAGACTAAATTTGACGATAATTTTTGTATGAAAATAGCTGTTACCTTATCGAAGTCATTAAAGATATTTGTATGCCGAATAAAGCTCATTTTGAACGCTTTGGTATAGTTAAATTATACACAAATACGCCAATAAGCGAAACAATTGCAGTAATTGAAAACAATTCCTTAAATATAAAATAACTCAGTTTACCTGAAATCTATGACTTCCATATTTAATGGGAAATTTTACATGCAAGATGATGGTTTAGCAATGGGCACCCCTTAGGTAGTCTGCTGGGCAACATCTTCATAAATTAATTATAAATATCTTTTTTCAAACCCAAAAGAACTGCGTATTATAAATAATATGTGAGTGATATGCTTATTGATTTGATGGAGCAGAAGAGGAAATAGATTATTTTTCAAAACAACTTAACAAACTACACCATTATAAAAACTTAAATGTATAATATGAAATTGATAATGCCATAAATTTAATTAATTTAACGGTTAGCAAATCCAATGGTAAACAAACATTTTTGAAAATAAAGAAAATTCTTTGCCACTGATGTCCCAATCAGTAGCAATTCACGACATCCCAAGCAATACAAAATGACATATTATAGGAAAACAATTCCACCGGATGCTGAAGATAAACTATAAGGACCTACTACAGATAAACTGATAGCCTTGTTGTGTGATTCAGTTTCATTTTATTATTAGTGGAGAAAATAAGTTGAATATTCTTATCTCAGAATACGTTTTCCAGTTTATATGATATTCTACCATTTACCAGTATGCAGACATATTAAAAACTGAATCATATAACAAAGTTCGTATCTATAAATGGAGTTGCCTCAAATTCTACGATGGTGAAAGTGGTAGGAGTTTCCACATCAGATACAGAGAACACACGGATGCACTTGGGCTAAAAAATTTAAGGAAATCTATTTTTGATGCTCTTATGATCCAATATGGAGACGTTTAGATATAAATTGAGAAATCAATACTAAATTTAGCCGAGAAAGGCGTACAGATGAATTTGGAAGAAATACAAATATATAGCCAATTTCACAAGAAACCTGACTGCATCTTGAACAAATAAACAGAGATAGAAACCGAACACATCTTCTCTAATGCTGTATCGATAGAAGGGGTAATTTTACTGAAATAGCTATTCTAGTTAGATATTAAAGAGAACTTTCATTCTATTCTGACAGTAGTTTTTGAAAAGTTAGATGTATAACATCCATTTTGATGTAGGCTAACAACAAGAAACAACCAACCTATCAGTAGATGTAAACACACGTGTCCACCATTTTGTCTTTAGTCAGTTTCATATTCAGCATGCTTTACATCAGTGGCGCAGATACCTCAAGGAAATGAAATCTAATGCATCTTGCGTAAAATGTAAAATCTTTTGCAGACCCCATGAATATTCTGTTACATTAAATGACACAAAATGTGAAATTTCTCCAAGAAATCCTCATTCAGTCCGATTTTGGCATAAGCCCCTAAATTAGTTGTGGCGAAAAACGTCTTTCATATCAGTTATCTTCACATAATTTGTAAATCCCTGGCGAGATGCAACGACTGTCCATGTACTGTTTTCGTCTGCTATTGGAGTCACAACCTTTGCTTATAAAGGGAGAGCATATATCTAAGCGGTAAATGGGAGGCTGCACGTTTCTCACCAATGCTGTAACAGGGTTGCTGAAAGTTAAGTTATCTGTCCACGAGGACAGAGACAAAGCACACTTGTATTTCTGACCGTGGAATGCTGTGGGATGGTTACGTTGTCAGGACGCTGGGTGAGAGATTAGTGAGACTGAATGACTAGCTGATGAAACCCAGAAGAAGCTGCTCTCAAAATTAACTATGCCTCAGTTACACATTAACAGCGGTGTGCTGACGATATGCCCCTCCATATCCACATCCACAACCGCCAAACAGCCGGGAATAACACTAAGATCGTTCGGTACCATAGAGCCTTCCGAGGCCTGTTTGGAAGAATTACACACTGGTTCGCTGACGTGGTGAGGAGGCGTTCAACCTCTTGTCCCACAGGAGTGGGCTGGTTGTCGGTCAACCAGCATTTAGCGTCCGTCCAGATGGCTGTAACACGTCTTGACGCCTGGTCCACGGCTTTGTTGTATGAGCCAAAACACAGATGTCAGCAGCGCGTATTGGAATGTTGCAGAATCAGTCCGTCTTTGATGAACGACGACACCCATGTGGCCTAGGCGAGTCACGCTGCCACTGCGTTGTGAGAAGGCGGAAGCTATGTCTGGAATGCGATGTGCTACCTCCTGGAATTGACCAGTGGATCCGCTGCACTGTGGCACTAAGTCCGGTGGATGGACTTAGTGGAGGAAGCAGTCAGCCCAATAGCAGTTCGTACCCTCGGCTGCAGTTGCCTTCTCCATGCCGCCTTCCCGTGTGACATAGCCTATCCATCCTGGTGGTACTGCTGAACTGTGAACAAATCTGCTAGAAATTCGGCGGTTGTTTGTATCAGTTAGTAGAGCACATGTTGTGATAGTACGTCGGTCCTGGTCACATACTTGGCAGCATCTCCAAAACGCTGACGATGCAGGTGAGTACAGGTGGTTTCTTGGAAGAGCTGCGACAATGCTACAGGGAAAAGTCATAGTATGTTCAGCTCATGTAATTCAGATAAGCACGAACACGTGTAAAGTGCAGTTATTCATGGGGTGAACACGGAATCAGCATTGTGCGAGGGATATAATGTGACCTAGGCCGTATTTCCAGCAAGCAGTGAGCTACAATGAGTAGGGAACGCTCACGAGAGCGATACGTTTGGAACTGAATGACAGTGGACTGTTGATTGACCGCAAAACATGCGGAATAACTGAACCGACTTTCAAAAAATGTTCAAAGGTGTGTGAATTTCTAAGGGGCCCAACTGCTGAGGTCATCGGTCCCTAGACGTACACACTACTTAAACTAACTTATGCTAAGAACGACACACTCACCCATGCCCGAGGAGGACTCGAAGCTCCGTTGGGAGAGACCTCGCAATTCGTGACATGGTGCCTCAAACCTTACGGCCACTCCTTGCGGCACAGACTATCCATCTACTAACCACAGTGACATTAAACATAACACTGCCACTGCTGTGATTGAGCCACTGGAGGTATTCTTTGAGCAGACTACCCTTTTTAAGCCACAAGCGGACTGCGAATGACTCTGCTGCAAAACCATCGTTTATTTATTCTGGATATAAGCGCACTTATTCGGCTAATGCGTTACTCCTGGTCATGTACTTGGCATCACCATCGACACCCTTATAATTGAGGCGTCGCCTTGCCCGCACCCTTGCAGTGGTGAGCCACACCTGCTTGCAATAATTTCACTTGGTTGTTGTCGTAAGCCACATTTTGACACATCGCACTCAGCGGCCACCAGCGACTAATTCACTGTTCCATAGCACCCCATCAAAAATTTTACTCTTTTCCTGAGCTTCTCTCATCGCGTGGACGCTGGTTGTACTTTTTTTGGCTGTATCACTTGAGATGAGACATCTTTATCTAATATTTTACTCTAATGGCCATATCTATGCTGCAACAGAGAGGACGTTATGATGAGACTATTGCCTGCTAACACACTTTGGTGTACTTTTCAGCTCTAGAGAGCATGAATGTTGTTTGTTAAATGAGGAATGTCATCAGCGCGTTCTACTTTAAGGGTTCCATCATCAGTTTATGCCAGCCAAAGTGTGATGAGATACTATGTACATTCTGTTCGTGGTGGGGTTCTTTCCTGGGGATCGAAGGCAAAAAACATGGACACAGTTTGTAAACCACAGAAAAGGGCCGTAAGAATAATAACTGTATACAGTAGCCGACCTCACTGTAAGGAACTGTCTAATAACTGGGTATCGTTACCGCAGTATCCTTATCGCACCAACTGAGTACATCTGTCAGTCAGCTGTGCGTATCATGGAAAACATTACTAACAAGGGAAGTCTCTTTGCTTGAACAGAAATTCGGTGTTCCACTTTTATTCAGAAGCTTTACATACCACTGTGATTAGTATGGTGAAACCATTCAATTGCGTTACTCTTAATTTGCACACTATTGTGCTTTAAAAATTTGCATGAGATTTCTCAACAAAATGCATGAAACAATATACAGACTCTCAATAGACACATTTGGCAAAAGAAATCGTCAAAATAACATTCTTGAGCTGCAATATCAAATGCCCCTTGAAACACATTCTTGAATTCAGCAACATGTGAGAGGATAATGTACCCAGCCCATTGCCAGGAGTATCGAAGCCCAGGATGATGCACTGGAGTAGATAGCTGGTGATGAGAATAGAACGCTTTTTCATTATGAAAAGTTATTTCCTAATTTAGTGTCGAAATGACTGCAGAGAGTCCTTACAGAGTCTGATATCCTTCTTTCAATTGCCAAAAGAAATATGCCTCCAACTGCTGTAGATATTTCTTTCTTTTCGACGAAATGATCATGCATTCAGAATCTTTACCCGCAAATGAATCATTTACTATTGTTTTGTTCTTGCGAACACTCCAAGAATCACAAGGTAGTATACACTTTTGGTTACTTGCGACATTGTAATTAACAACATTCACGAAAAAGGACTTTAAACTATCTTTTGACATTTTTCCCAAATACATATTTGCTGGAAGATTGTCTTCCAATAGCCTTTTTAACTTTCTAGCAGAATGTTTTTTCCCGAAGGCAAATATATAGTTTTTTTGTGAAGCGTCCACTTTCCGTCAGTGAATAAAATTATGTAATTAATTACCTAAGGAGATGAAAGTATTACTAAATTAAAAATTATTTAAAAAGGCAGCTAAATCATTCTTCATAAGTAACGCTTACTACACAGTCAAGGAACGCAGAGTAGTGGTTAATAATGAAAGTTAATTACTACAATAACTTTTCATATCGCAATGATTTTACAAGAAAATCATGTGTTCCATAGTGCATGACAGTATTCTCCCCCTGTTCTGAGTTCAACATCATACTCAGCATAGGGGATGCCGACTCAGTTTTCCAGGAGGACTAAGAGTACGACATGAACAAGTACATGAGGAATAGTGGCATGTTTATGGGATTGGATGGTTTTCTGAACAAACTGAAGTTAGGTCAAGAAACATAGCAGCAACTTTATGATTCAGGATGGCGTGTCTGATGTGTGCAGCAATAAAGAGCAAAACCATATTTATATTACGATACGTTGAGCAGTTGTGCGTATCTCAAAGAACATTGTGCAACAGAGACCAACCTAACGAGTCAGTACTGTTGTTAAAACAGTCAGTGCTGTTGTTAAAACACTGACCTCATATTCTGAATAATGGAATTTCCACTGTCAGCCACTCTGATTTAGGTTTTCCGTCGTTTTCCTAAATCATTTCAGGCAAATGCCGGGATTCTTCGGCCACATATCCTCATAAAAGCATATTTACAGTGAAGCGACAAAAGTAATGCGATACATCCTAATATCGTGTCGGACGTCGTTTTACCCAGTGTAGTGCAGTAATTCTACGTGGTAGGGACTGAACAAGTCGCTGGAAGTTCCCTGCAGAAATATTGAGCTATGTTGATACTGTAGCCGTCCATAAATGTGAAAGTATTGCCAGTGCCGGATTTTGTGCACCAACTGACTTCTCGACTGTATTCGATGGGATTCATGTTGGGCGATCTGGGTGGCCAAACCATTTTGAACCACGCTGGCCCCGGCTTACGTGTTGGTTTAAATTATCACTGTTACTTCGCGATTAGTTTCCTGCGGTTATTGCGGTATGCCGTGGTTCTTTCTCTTTCTATGTGTCGCAGCAGCGGTGTCTATCGATATTCGTACCTTGTACTGTCTTTGGTCTGGTGCTTATAATCTCTGGCTAGCTGGTGTGCATCAGTCGTTCGGTTGGAGAGTATGAGCCAGGAAATCTCCGTGCAGCGCAGTGGACCGGGCCCGCTGGCAGTCTCTACAAAGTGTCAGAGTGTCTGAGTGTGTGGGAGTTGTTCGGATTGCTACAACCGACCCAGGATATCAAAGTTGAGTGGTGATTTTATTACCGAAGCCAGTCTGTTCACATTGTGCCGTTGGTTTTCATGGTTGGCTGTTGGGGGTATTCCCGAGAGCAACAGCGAGTATTCGAGTTGGCGAAAGTTTAACCACCATCTGGTAAAGTCTAACTGTATTTTGGTTATTTGAAGTCCAAGTGCACCATCGGAATTTTTGCCTTGTGGCCGTTAGCTTTTTGGTTATCTGCCCTGGCCGCTGACGTAAAATTCAGGCAGTGTCCTTTCCTCAGTGTGTTGTTGCTGTCCAACACATGTGTGTATTTTTGACAGATTATGCATACTTGGTTGTGGGCGGCTACGCCTTTTGCGTTTGGGTTTTGCAGTTCCTTGCGTACTGGTCGGGTGTAAAGCAAGTCGTCTTGTCGGTGGGTCCGTTGACTGTCTCTTGGTCGGGTTGCCGCAAGATCGAATATAGTTCGGCTGACTACCTGTCTCCTCTAAGCGATCATTAATATTTCGAGTGCAGACCGACCCCCAGAAACTTCTGAGCGCCGCTGGCTGTACTGCCTTTCCTTATTGGTATTTGACTGTGTATTTTAATGGCTCATAGCCGATGCTTTCAATTTGTATGCTTTTAGTTGGGTTTTAAATGATGGGCCTTCAGTCTTTTTAAAATTGAATGTTCCTTACTCGTGAAGTCTTGCATTGTTTAGGCCTTCAGTCTCATTAAAAATACTTTTGGATAAAGCTTTGGGCCTTCTGCCATTTGAAAATTTATTGTAAGTGTGTTTTTCAATTATGAGCCTTCAGCCGTCTTACAATTAAAATAACTCTCTTGCCAAGTCTTAGATTGCTTGGGCTTTCAGCCTCATTTAAAATATTTTTTCTGGACAAAGCTTTGGGCGTTCTGCTGTGTGAAAATTTATTGTAATTGCGTTTTCAATCATGAGCCTTCAGCCGTCTTAAATTTAAATTCCTTAGTTGTTAAATCTTAGATTGTTTGGGCCTTCAGCCTCATTAAAAAAAATAAGGATAAAGCTTTGGGCCTTCTACCTTTGAAAATTTATTGTAGTTATGTTTTTAAATCATGGGCCTTCTGCCCCACGAAGATTGCAGCTTTACTCGGCTCTGTGAAGGACGATTTACAGCTTCGTAAAGCTGGTGTGTATCAGATTCCTCGCGGAAATTGTGAGAAGTCGTACATGGTCAAACAACACGCACCGTTCATGAGATGTATGTGAAGCATCGAAGATGCACACGCTTATTACAACCAGACAAGTCAGCTGTGGCCGAACATTGTATTGATACAGGTCATTCCATGAATTGCAGTGATGTGAAGATTTTAACATCCACTTCTTCTTTTTGGGAATCTGTCTTCAAGGAAGCTATAGAGATTAGATTAGTTAATAATTTAATAAATAGAGATAATGGTTTTAATTTGGACAAAGCATGGAATCCGGCTCTTGGGGTAATTAAACTGCAGAGAAGTCGTCATGGTGTCACCGCCACCGATTGTACATCGATAAGCGAATCGAATGTCTGTATGCCTTCGCCACAGGCGGCACATGTGTAAACGTATTTCTCTGCCACTGACCAGCATCTGTGACCCGCATGCGCAGTACCGCAGCGGTGGAGCATGTAAGGCCGCACTTGGCATCTTGTCATTCCTATGTCACCCTCCACAACGCCAACTCCCGTATCTTTTATCCCACTGCTGGCGTCCCCCAGGGCTCTGTCCTCTCCCCTCTCCTTTATCTCTTGTATACGGCTGATACGCCCAAGCCACCCCTCCCTGTCCACCTTCTCCAGTATGCTGATGACACTGCCTTCCTAGCTCTCTATCCTACCATTCAACTGTCCCCCCAACGCACCCTCCAAACCCACCTTAACCAGTTCACCTCTAGGTGTAACCAGTGGTTCCTCCATCTCAACCCCTCCAGGCAATCATCATAGGCCGCACCACCCACTCCTTTCATCTCCATGATTTCTGCCTTTATGGTCGTCCCATCCAGCTCACCCCCATCCTGAGATACCTTAGCCTCACCCTCGACCATCACCTCAAAAAATGGTTCAAATGGCTCTGAGCACTATGCGACTTAATTTCTGAGGTCATCAGAACTAACTAAACCTAACTAAGGACATCACACACATCCATGCCCGAGGCACGATTCGAACCTGCGTCCGTAACAGTCCCTTGGTTCCAGACTGCAGTGCCTAGAACCGCACGGCCACTCCGGCCGGCACCGTCTCCTCACCTGGACCACTCACCTCCTGACCATGCAGCAGAAAGCCCATTCCCACCTCCTCCTCCTGAAACTCCTGTCTGGCTGGACATGGGGATTGCCTCCTTCCACCATCCTCACCTACAAATCCCTCATTCGTCCTATTCTCTGTTATGCTAGCGTTTCCTGGATCTCTGCGCCCACCCGCTTTTACAAGACCCTTCAAATCCTAGAAGGCCTTGCCTTCCGTATCCGCCTTCCTTCCCCCACAAGGCTCCTGTATGAAGTCATCCCCTTCCCCCACCTCCTCTTGTTCCTCCAACATCTCCGCATCCTTTACATTGTCCGCAGGCTTGATCCCCCCCCCCCCACCTGGTTTCCTATATCCTCTCCACCCCCCCCCCCCCCATTGCCGATGCTCTATCGCTGTATCCCTCCCTCTCTCTACCTCCACACCCTCCTTCATCAGGGCGATTTCCAGCGCCTCCCCATCCTGGATGATGAACTTCGCCATGACATATACCCTTCCTTCCAACAACAACCTGGCCTTGTTCCCCCCCCTCCCCAGGGCCCCCTTTTTCCTCTCCCCTCCTTCTCCCAGAGCGGACATTCCTCCTCCCCCCCCCTGAGACCCTGCACTCCATCCTTGCCTCCTTCCCTCCCATGGTCCTCCCTACCTTGCCCTCTTTGGCGCGCTCCCTGCCCATCTCACCCCCTCTCTTCCTCTCCCTTCTTCCATTCTCTCTCATCTCCCTGCGCCTGGCAGATCTTCAGTCTCGATCATCATCAGTGTGCCATGTCAGTGTTGTGTTCAGTACTGTTTCTCTAGTGCATCGACAGGTGTGATTTTAATTGTGTGCTGGCCTTGTACATAGTGCTACTGTCAGTGTTTGTTATGTGCTACACCATCTGTCGATTCTTTTATGCTCCAGTCACACTGTGCCTTGTATTCTTTTAATTGTCCCAGTGTGTGGTTTTTTTGTGTGTGTGGTCCTCTTTTATGGTTTTTATCTCCATTTTACAGTCGCCCCTTTTTTTGTCTATTGTCTTCCATGATGTTCCCCCTTTTTTATATCTATGTTCACCATGTTTTCTCCTTTGTTCTTTTTAAATGCCTTCTATTGTTTTTTATATGTCTTTCGGCTGAAGAGCAGCGCATATGCTGCTGCCAGCCTATCCCGATGGGGAATTGAAATACAACAAAGGAAGAAAAAAATCTTGTCGGTAGTCTTGTGACTCACTCTGAGTATGACCGGACGATTCGCGGCCGAAATATCAGTGGAGGAAATTTTATTTGCGCAGCTGCATGCCCAAAATTTAATGGATGGCTATAGGTGTTTCATTTTCTTACAACCCTGTTCAATGTTGGACATGGGCGCTTCTGGCGTTCCTGTCGGCTAGGCGTCCGCCGTGTCGCTCGGGCCTTAACCGGCGCTGTTTCTGTGTCTAGTTCTGGCAGACGATTCGTACTTCCATTAGCGCTGTAAGACGTTTGCATCCATAATTTCGCAGAGAACGCTGACTCGATGGCTATGGCCGGTGCTAAAACTGCCGCAGACGTCCCGAGTCGCCTTTTTTTTTCTAGGCTGGTACGGTGAGGACGGCACTTTGCTCTCGACCTCGCCGGCGAGAGGAGGAGCAGCCATTCGGCGACCGACGGGCGCGCGATAGTGTCTTAATCGCCAGATGCCGGCGCGCTGAATCCTCCGTCTTATCTGGCGCGGCATTCCGCCTCGCAGCCGTCTCATTTGGCGGCGCCTCCGAAATAGTTGTTCGGCATTCCGCCGAGGCGCGGCGCTTCGCGGCATCGGTGGCGGCAACCCAGACAGCGCTGCCCGCGGCACGCCTTACAGCTCTTCGCTTATCGCCGCAGTCGGCGCTGGCGTTCTCCAGTCTCTCGGCCACCCCGCAGTCGCGACGTCGAGCCCACGGTGTTTGCAGCTCCTCTCCCCTCGTCCTCGCTCTGTTCCTCTCCCTCCAACCACCCCCTCTCCTCTCCCTATCTCTCTCTCTCTTTCGTCCCGGCCGTCTAGACCCTCTCGTTCCGGCAGCCACATTTCCGCCCCAGTTGCGTAAAGTTCTGGCGTGTCAAAACTTGGGCGGCATCTCGCGGAGCGCCAACTTGGCCCGCACGTCGCTTAATAAGTGCGGAAATAATGCCCGAGCACACTACCGGCGCGCAGTATCGCCGCTGCTGACTTCTGCACTTCGTGAGCGAATTCTCGCAAACTTTGGCTCAAAAATTATATCCTCCTAGGAAATGGGTGCTGTTGAATGGTAGCAATAACATCCCAAATGGGGAAATATATCAGAATGTTTTCAAGCCGGCAGCGGTTTAGCTAGAACTTTCCCAGCACTTCAGCGCAACTGTGCAGCTGCTTCTGTGTGTTCAGCAACTTGTTACAGTAGGTTCAGATGTACTGGAGACAGTAGTATTCGCATTATTTTCTTCAGAAGTTGGTTTCGTAGCTCCGCTATAAATGGATATGACTTGTTTTTCTCGTGTACTTAATTAAATGTTTTCTCGCGCCATTACTTCAAATCCCAAGCTTGTGGGCATTTGAGAAAGGCATTTGTCACCCCAAAACCATTATTTCCATAAGTAAGAGTTTCATTAACATAACTTCAATGATAAGAAATAATCAGCAGACTTCCTGATATAACTTACTGCACAGCGCTGTCACTTACAAGACGAAGATGAGAGATAAATATGGATTGAACCTTCTCTAAGGATTAACGAGATTAACTCTCCCAATATAATGGGAGGGGGTAGTATTTAGCGCCTACCGAGCCTGGTACTTAATATTTAAAAATAAAAATAAAAATATTGTTTTTAATAACTTGTTGTAACAGATTCAGTAACCCTTAAACTATTCAGTAAAACGTAACCCAAAAAATTAGGTCGCAGTAGTGAATGTGACTTTCTTCAACAAGTGTCATATTCATATTTTCAGGTTCAGGACTCTTCTCAGACATCTACATAACTTCAAATGCATTTTATCAACGATAGTCAACGAAAAATTAACGAAATTTGTATTTTTTAATTTTTTTGTGTTGGTCGTGAAGTACCCCTCCACTCGGTGTAAACAGTACGGAAAATGTGTTGGCGTTACTAAGACTGTGCTAAAAAATACTTTCTGTTTCTGCACCCTACCCATACTTCAAATCAGTATCCATTTAAAATATACACTCCTGGAAATGAAAAAAAGAACACATTGACACCGGTGTGTCAGACCCACCATACTTGCTCCGGACACCGCGAGAGGGCTGTACAAGCAATGATCACACGCACGGCACAGCGGACACACCAGGAACCGCGGTGTTGGCCGTCGAATGGCGCTAGCTGCGCAGCATTTGTGCACCGCCGCCGTCAGTGTCAGCCAGTTTGCCGTGGCATACGGAGCTCCATCGCAGTCTTTAACACTGGTAGCATGCCGCGACAGCGTGGACGTGAACCGTATGTGCAGTTGACGGACTTTGAGCGAGGGCGTATAGTGGGCATGCGGGAGGCCGGGTGGACGTACCGCCGTATTGCTCAACACGTGGGGCGTGAGGTCTCCACAGTACATCGATGTTGTCGCCAGTGGTCGGCGGAAGGTGCACGTGCCCATCGACCTGGGACCGGACCGCAGCGACGCATGGATGCACGCCAAGACCGTAGGATCCTACGCAGTGCCGTAGGGGACCGCACCGCCACTTCCCAGCAAATTAGGGACACTGTTGCTCCTGGGGTATCGGCGAGGACCATTCGCAACCGTCTCCATGAAGCTGGGCTACGGTCCCGCACACCGTTAGGCCGTCTTCCGCTCACGCCCCAACATCGTGCAGCCCGCCTCCAGTGGTGTCGCGACAGGCGTGAATGGAGGGACGAATGGAGACGTGTCGTCTTCAGCGATGAGAGTCGCTTCTGCCTTGGTGCCAATGATGGTCGTATGCGTGTTTGGCGCCGTGCAGGTGAGCGCCACAATCAGGACTGCATACGACCGAGGCACACAGGGCCAACACCCGGCATCATGGTGTGGGGAGCGATCTCCTACACTGGCCGTACACCACTGGTGATCGTCGAGGGGACACTGAATAGTGCACGGTACATCCAAACCGTCATCGAACCCATCGTTCTACCATTCCTAGACCGGCAAGGGAACTTGCTGTTCCAACAGGACAATGCACGTCCGCATGTATCCCGTGCCACCCAACGTGGTAAGTCAAGGTGTAAGTCAACTACCGTGGCCAGCAAGATCTCCGGATCTGTGTCCATTGAGCATGTTTGGGACTGGATGAAGCGTCGTCTCACGCGGTCTGCACGTCCAGCACGAACGCTGGTCCAACTGAGGCGCCAGGTGGAAATGGCATGGCAAGCCGTTCCACAGGACTACATTCAGCATCTCTACGATCGTCTCCATGGGAGAATAGCAGCCTGCATTGCTGCGAAAGGTGGATATACACTGTACTAGTGCCGACATTGTGCATGCTCTGATGCCTGTGCCTATGTGCCTGTGGTTCTGTCAGTGTGATCATGTGATGTATCTGACCCCAGGAATGTGTCAATAAAGTTTCCCCTTCCTGGGACAATGAATACACGGTGTTCTTATTTCAATTTCCAGGAGTGTATCTTGTTAATGAAAGTTAAACACTGCTAACAAATTTTTTTTTGTACTATTCTTCGTGATGGCCTCTCCGTAAAAATTGGGACTTTGTATGGGCTCTGATTTCCACGTAGTTGAGCGCACTACAAACGAAACATCAACAGAGACAGCTAGCGATGGAAGACGGAGCTCGCTCGGCAGCATGCTGGCAGGACATCCAAACGTGCCGTCTCCGGTGCAGATGAGACTGGCACGTGTCGCACCAGATGCGGTCGATGAAGACGCAGTCAATGCATTAGTCACCAGCCGCTGTTATGTCGCCTCCGCATCCGTTGCCACAGTCTACTAAGCCGTTGTCTACTAGTTGTGACCAACTCGTGCGCCACATCCGTCGACAACATGTATGGAAGCATCAAATAATAAAGAATATCGTTGTTGAATAGCCACTCCTGACTCCACACTCACTGCAGTGCTGGAGACAGCTTGTCGCACACGCCACTTTCGAGTCGGTACTGGTTATCCTGCACACTACTACTCAACGACTGCAACACATGTTTTAACAGTTGTTGTGTCATCGTTGGGACCAGCCCAGAATTTGCCTAAGCATCTGTGAAAAACTACACGAAATTCACACTCATACTGGCTATTGTAATAGACCAATGATCACTTACCGTAGCCACTGTCACGAATGATGATGATGAAATTATGATCACGAAAGGGTAACATAAACACCCAGTCCCCAGGCACAGAGAAACCACAACGCGACCGGGAATCGAACCCGGGACCCCGTGATACAGAGGCAGCAACTCTAGCCACTAGACCACGAGCTCCGGACGCTAACTGTCTGTGATGCAACCAGCCGAGCGTACGCACCACCACAGGATCCTAACTCAGGCAGCAGCACTCAGAACTCCACCCCGTACTCAGTGAACCATTGGACCCGTACCCTCCTTACTCGAGAAGATTGCGGTAATGAAAATTCATCAATTTAGCACGAAGCTACTAAGTGTTTCTGTTTGTCAGTGACTCTGTATCAGCATCCAAGATTATTTGTTTCTATCAAAAGTTGTACGTAATTTTACGCCACAAAAGGACTTTTCAGAACGTAAAAGTGAGGTACTGTGTGGCTGTAATTAAGATACGGCTTCCCACTGAGGTACCGTGTGGCTGTAATGAGCGTATGTTGGTTGATATGCTAATTCGTTAATGCGAAACAGTTGCAAATCTGGCGCACTATGGCGTCTCGTCGATGTTTCTGGTGTTCATTTTGAACAAACTGTATAAGAGGCAGTTAATAATAAATTAAACACTATACTTTTCTCACTTGTCTGGCCTTTTTTGCACACATTCCGTTCCTGATCCGTTTCACGTGGAAATATTTCTAGAAGTCTTTCCTGCATTCACAGCTCTAGCTCCAGCTGGTGGCCAAATCTGGAACTAATTTTTTGCCTGCGTAGATCTGTTTCGCGTTAACGCCCTAGAATATCTACCAAATTTGGCTGCCATGGGATAATTAATGCTCACACTGGACGTTTTTGAGTAGCTACAGTTTCATTAAGACCACCCGGTATATGTCGATTATTAAAATGTAAATGCTGTAAATAAGTATTTTTCTTTTTTTTAGATATCTGCTTGTCTTTATTCGGCATCTCATCTACCAACTTACCACTGATTATCGTGCCCTTGCTGAGGCAAGTGTGCTGTCAGCTCCGTAGCAGACCGAGGCTTGCGGCCGGGCTGGCCTACACTGCACGCGGCACATGGCGCATGGCGGCTAGGGGGAAAACACAGAGGCCTCGGACTGTTTGCAGGACCCTCGGACAGTGGCCTGGACTCAGAGGGTCCCAGCCAGAATTACAAGGGAGCGACTTCCAGCCCACTTGCTTTGCCCAGTTCCTTGGAGAGGCTGTACTTTCTTGGCGACACATTCCACCGATGACTGACACGGAGATTGTATCGACTGAATGCACGGCACTGATGAAACACTGCTGCGTGGAGCTAGGTTCTATGTACTGACGTGGCAGAAAATCCTAAGAAATTTTGGTCTTATGTCAAAGCGGTAGGTGGATCAAAACAAAATGTCCAGACACTCTGTGACCAAAATGGTACTGAAACAGAGGATGACAGACTAAAGGCCGAAATACTAAATGTCTTTTTCCAAAGTTGTTTCACAGAGGAAGATTGCACTGTAGTTCCTTCTCTAGATTGTCGCACAGATGACAAAATGGTAGATATCGAAATAGACGACAGAGGGATAGAGAAACAATTAAAATCGCTCAAAAGAGGAAAGGCCTCTGGACCTGATGGGATACCAGTTCAATTTTCACAGAGTACGCGAAGGAACTTGCCCCCCTTCCTGCAGCGGTGTACCGTAGGTCTCTAGAAGAGCGTAGCGTTCCAAAGGATTGGAAAAGGGCACAGGTCATCCCCGTTTTCAAGAAGGGACGTCGAGCAGATGTGCAGAACTATAGACCTATATCTCTAACGTCGATCAGTTGTAGAATTTTGGAACACGTATTGTGTTCGAGTATAATGACTTTTCTGGAGACAAGAAATCTACTTTGTAGGAATCAGCATGGGTTTCGAAAAAGACGGTCATGTGAAACCCAGCTCGCGCTATTCGTCCACGAGACTCAGAGGGCCATAGACACGGGTTCACAGGTAGATGCCGTGTTTCTTGACTTCCGCAAGGCGTTCGATACGGTTCCCCACAGTCGTTTAATGAACAAAGTAAGAGCATATGGACTATCGGACCAATTGTATGATTGGATTGAGGAGTTCCTACATAACAAGACGCAGCATGTCATTCTCAATGGAGAGAAGTCTTCCGAAGTAAGAGTGATTTCAGGTGTGCCGCAGGGGAGTGTCATAGGACCGTTGCTATTCACAATATACATAAATGACCTTGTGGATGACATCGGAAGTTCACTGAGGCTTTTTGCGGATGATGCTGTGGTGTATCGAGAGGTTGTAACAATGGAAAATTGTACTGAAATTCAGGAGGATCTGCAGCGAATTGACGCATGGTGCAGGGAATGGCAATTGAATCTCAATGTAGACAAGTCTAATGTGCTGCGAATACACAGAAAGATAGATCCTTTATCATTTAGCTACAAAATAGCAGGTCAGCAACTGGAAGCAGTTAATACCATAAATTATCTGGGAGTACGCATTAGGAGTGATTTAAAATGGAATGATCATATAAAGTTGGTCGTCGGTAAAGCAGATGCCAGACTGAGATTCATTGGAAGAATCCTAAGGAAATGCAATCCGCAAACAAAGGAAGTAGGTTACAGTACGCTTGTTCGCCCACTGCTTGAATACTGCTCAGCAGTGTGGGATCCGTACCAGATTGGGTTGATAGAAGATATAGAGAAGATCCAACGGAGAGCAGCGCGCTTCGTTACAGGATCATTTAGTAATCGCGAAAGCGTTACGGAGATGATAGATAAACTCCAGTGGAAGACTCTGCAGGAGAGACGCTCAGTAGCTCGGTACGGGCTCTTGTCCAAGTGTCGAGAACATACCTTCACCGAAGAGTCAAGCAGTATATTGCTCCCTCCTACGTATATCTCGCGAAAGGCCATGAGGATAAAATCAGAGAGATTAGAGCCCACACAGAGGCATACCGACAATCCTTCTTTCCACGAACAATACGAGACTGGAATAGAAGGGAGAACCGATAGAGGTACTCAAGGTACCCTCCGTCACACATCGTCAGGTGGCTTGCGGAGTATGGATGTAGATGTAGATGTAGGTTCGCGTCAAGTAGTTTGCTGTGGAAATACACTGCAGCGCCAAAGAAACCGGTATACGCTTGCACATTCAAATGCAGAGATATGTAAACAGGCAAAATATGGCGCTGCGGTCGGCAACGCCTGTATAAGGAAACAAGTGTCTTGCGCATTTCTTAGATCAGTCCCTGCTTGCTACACTGGCACATTATCAAGATTTAAGTGAGTCTGAACGTGGTGTTCCAGCTGGCGCGACGAGCGATGGGACACAGCATCTCCGAGGTAGCGATAAATTGGGGGCTTTCCCATGCTACCATTTCAAGAGTGTACCGTGAATATCAGGAATCCGGTAAAACATCAGATCTCCGACATCGCTGTGGACGAAAATGTTCCTGCAAGAACGGGAACAACTACGACTGAAGAGAATCGTTCAACATGACAGAAGTGCAAACCTTCCGCAAATTGCTGTAAGTATCAATGTTGGACCATCAACAAAACACCATCGATATGGACTTTCGGAGCCGAAGGCCTACTCTTGTGGCCTTTGCACGAAACAAAGCTTTACACCTCGCCTAGACTCGTCAACACCAACACTGGACTGTTGATGACTAGAAACATCTTGCCTGGTCGGACGAGTTTCATTTCAAATTATACTTAGTGGATGGACGTATACGGGGATGGAGACAACGTCATGAATTTATGGACCCTGCATGTCAGCAGGGGACGGTGCAAGCTGGTGGAAGCTCTGTAATGGTGTGGGGCGTATGCAGTTGGAGTGATATAGTACTCCTGATACGTCTAGATACGACTCTGACGAGTGCCACGTACGTAAGCTTCCTGTCTGATCGCCTGCACTCAGTCATGTCCATTGTGCATTTCGATGGACTTGAACAATTCCAACAGGACAATGCGACAACCCGCACTTCCGGAATTGCAGCCGAGTGGCTCCAGCAACCCTCTTCTGAGCTTAAACACTTCCGCTGGCAACCAACATAAACATTATTGAGCATATCTGGGATGCCTTCCAACGGGCTGTTTAGAAGAGATCTGCACTCCCTTGTACTCTTATGGATTATGGACAGCCCTGCAGGATTCATGGTGACAACTGCCTCCAGCACTACTTCGGACTTTAGTGGAGTCCATGCCACATCGTGTTGCGGCAATTCTGCGTGCTCGCGGGGGCCCTACACGATATTAGGCATGTGTACCACTTTCTTTGGCCCTATCTACAAGGGATATTCCCCTCATCGCACGACCGTTAGTTTTAGTGATAGGAGGGCCTAGTGGACATCCCGTCAAAAACTGAACGGAGATGAGGCATGAAAACAGGAAGAAGGTGTACTGAACCTTGAAAAAAAAAAAGCAAAATAGAAATAGTGAACGGTCCAAGGAAATGAAGGGCAATATACAGGACGCTGTAATAGCAATGTCGTGTTCGTTAAGAGGTCATGGTGTTGAACTACCATCCCGGCGCGCTGAGTTCAAACCACCCTCGGAGCAATTTTTTTTTTTTTTCCGCTGCACTCAAGTTTGTGTGTGTAACGTCCGTTTGCAACAGCGAAGTGTAAGGAAGGGGCGTATAAGGGCCGTTCATTCTGCACAACTACTCTTTTAGCTGGCGAAAGGAAGTGGCTTGCTAATGGGAACCGCAAACGTTCGATGACAAGGCGACAAGTAAACAGAATTCTCCACTAAACAGGTCTGGTGTGTCATACACGGCATTAGTAACAGTATTTGTGTCATATAATAGGAATCTCTTACCGACGGACATAATCTGAACACCAGGTATAGCGAGTGAGATATGCCTCCTTACCCAATTCAGGTGTTCGTAACAATGTGAGTGTGATCACTCCGAAGAAAATGATAAAAACAGAATAATTCGTACACATAATGTGCAACAAATGAACGCAATAATTTCACGATCACACAGTTTATGTCGGCTGTATCAAAACATTCGTTTTGAACGTTTGTGAAGTTGAGTTCCGTTTCGGAAGTTTTGAATCTTGAATTCCTTTGTTGTAACTAAGTTCAACCCCATTTATTTACTGTTTTCATTTCTGTGAAACGTATATGTGGTATATCGCCTGATCTAATTTTTTATCACTTTTACATGCGACGGTAACGCATTCTCATCACAAAATGGTTCAAATGGCTCTGAGCACTATGGGACTTAACATCTCAGGTCATCAGTCCCCTAGACTCAGAACTACTTGAACCTAACTAACCTAAGGACATCCATGCCCGAGGGAGGATTCGAACCTGCGACCGTATCGGTCGAGCGGTTCCAGAGTGTAGCGCCTAGAATCGCTCGGCCACTCCGGCCGGCCATTCTCATTACAATATTCATATTCTATAACCAGTGTATAGTATGACAACTCCTAATACTACAGAAGGAGAACAAACATTTCTATGAGAGGACGGACAGTTCATAATGTTGTGAGAGGAAAAAAAAACTAAATAGCACGAGTGAGTTTCGAACACGGCTAGCACCCCGTACAATCCAACGCTATGGCCAATTTTTTTTTTTTCTTTTTGTTTTTTCGTTGTTTTTAGTCGCAGCGGACGTCACATGATATCCGTTGACTTCGATGTTGATCCTTTCACTCAGTATTTTCTATTACGGACATCAGCCAACACTCTGACCGAACACGCTGCGCTACCGTGCCGGCGACCACTACGTTACGACGCCACTACAGTTCAGGTCTCTGAATGTTGCACTCGTTAAACTAGGACAGTTCACTGTCTCTGTTTTTTGTTTTGTTTTTTTCTTTTTTTTCACAACTCAGTACACCTTCATCCTGTTTTCATGCCTGATCTGTGTTCAGTTTTTGGCGGGCTATCCACTGGGTCATTTTACCACTAAATCTGACGGCGCTGCTATGGGGAGATTCCCTTGTTAGTGCCACAGATGTAGCAATGTCTTCCAACGCTAACGATAGAACGCTGCGTGACAGAACACCACGCCAATATTATTGCATTCTCAGCTGCAGAGTTACGCCGGTGGCTGGCCTGCAGCCCTCCGGACTCATTGCGGTGACTGACCTGTGGCTGATGCAGATGTCTTCCACACACCACTTTCCCCTGCTCCCGCCAAACACTTAGTGACAACTGTGGCTACAGCAAAGGCAAGAGGTCAAAAATTCGAGGGAGTAAAAGTGCTAAAGGGAGTGGGAGGGACTTCTAAAGACAAGAAGAATGAATTAGTAAAATTATTAAACAGCAGAAGCGCATTTTATGTAAATTGAAGATGGACGGGGGAGGGGGAAGAAAGGAAAAGGAAAGCGAAGGTACTAACGACGTCAGATTCACCGGAACTTTATGCAGAATGTCCGCCCTCATTAGCTGAGTGGTCAGCGCGGCAGAATGCCACGCTAAGGGGCCCGGGTTCGATTTCCGGCTGGGGCAGGAGATTTTCTGCGCTGAGGGACTGGGTGTTGGGTTGTCCTCATCATCCTTGCATCCCCATCTTCGACGCGCAAGTCGCCCACTGTGGCGTCGAATGCAATAAATACTTGCCCTCGGCGGCCGAACTTCCCCGAATGGGGGACTCCCGCCCCACAATGCCGTACGCTCATTTTTTTTTTTAATGCAGAATCAGCTGCGATTATTGCAAATATGTGCCGGGTGGAGACTTGAACCCAGGTTGTCCTGCTTACCAGGCAGCTGCGTTAACCACTGTCCCATCCGGACACATGGTTTATGAAAAATGTGCTAACGATCTCGGCACGCTCCCCGACCGCCTAACACTACCGTCTAGCGCCATCTGTCCGCAGTCCCCTCCATATCTTCCACGCTGCCTAATTTTAGATTCCCGCCCGAGGTCGAACGTTCGTATACACCCGCACAGTAGTTTGTGAATTCATTCCCCATCGAGGCGAATGTATTATATGAATGCATGGTGTCTGTGCTTTCAGAAATAAAGCAATGCATGTTTTGCGCCACATTTGTTGGCTGCAAATTAGTAATTAATTCAGTAGGTGTTATCGTACTGCTAAGTTGGATAGACGAATACGTATGAAATTGTGCTTATTAGATATACGATATGGACTTGACTGGAACATCTGTAATCAATAACAGTTGAATCAATTTGGTATTACATCTGAGTAGGGTTGTTTTGGGGGAGGAGACCAAACAGCAGGTCATCAGTCTCAAGGGATTAGGGAAGGGTGGGGAAGGATGTCGGCCGTGCCCTTTCCAAAGGAACGATCCGGGCATTTGCTCGAGGAGATTTAGGGCAGAATGCGAGTCAAGTGTGCGAACCACCGCGCCACCTCGCTCGGTATTATATCCGATTTAGGGTAATTAAGGTGTATTACATCTGCTTTATTGTCAAATATTCTGAACTACAGCTATACTGACTGCTGTTACCCTTTACAAAACAAAAAAAATATTTCTCAAATAAGTAGCCTCTCTCCATTGAAAGGTAACTTGTTTGGACTATTTAATTGATTGATTACAGCTGAGAGCAAGTGGTGATTGAGATCTGTACGCTCTGACAATGCCGAAGCGGCAGTACGTTACCCTGTTTCTTCTTCTTCCTTTTTTTTTTTAATTTTGCTCATCAAACAAATGTATGATACACGATAACCCACCACCCTACACATCTAGTGGCTCTTAATTATGTACAATATAATGGTTTAATTAGCTGCATTTATTCTATTCTAATTTTCTACTTTCTTACTACAGGATATGAGGATCTTAGTTACGGTATGGGTAAGTATTACTGTCTCTTAGATGCTATCCTAACTATCCTAGCAAGCAAACTCCTGCAACGTCACAAACGTGCCAGTAAATCTATAAGCCTACAATTTTTTGGCCATGCCCACCGAGCTAACCGAAGTGGGTGTGCCCACGGCACTGGGCTGGCCTTAACTGGAAATCGCTTCAGGTACTGTTAATGAATATTCAAACAACTACTTCCTACTTAAAAACCTACCTATCTACTATTATTCATCATTGGTGTGCAGATTCAAATCCGGGATATTTGCGCACCTTCCCCCTGTTCCAAGTCGTAGGGGATTCCGACTGTCAGGGCGATCTTCCAATCCACGCCTTGGCGGCATGGGATAGGTGCAGGAAATGTCGTTTTATGTTCTACTATTCACAGATTCCACCTACGATATCCTTATGTTCTCCTCATGTTCTACTATTCATAGATTGCACCTACGATATCCTTGAAGGACTTTTGCTGTTACCTCGATGCCAAGACTGTCGATGATTCTAAATGTGAATGGATTTCTAATCAGGTGATAAGTTTCTCTATTAGGTAACTGATTTCTTGAATCCGTGGCTACAACATCGAAAATGGGTCATTCGTAGATCACATGGTCCGGAGTGCCTATTTCTGCACCACAGTCACATGAGGGGGTAGCCCTCTTCCCGAACCGGCAAAAATATGCCGGGTACGTCCCATGTCCCGTAAGGAAGTGCAACAACCCTTTACTTAGTTTAAAGTGCGTAAGTTGGAACCATTCCTTGATGTTAGGCAGCAGCTGGTAAGTGCTCCTTCCCGTCTTTTCTTTATCCCAAATTTCCTGCCACAGTTCTTCACCCCTTCTTCGCATTGCAAATTTAACCCCCACCACACTCCCAGAAATGTTCAGTTTTTTCAATTTCCCCCCGTTTGTCCCAGTACCAAGCTGCTTGTTCCCTGATTTTTATGTCTAAGGGACATAACCCCATGACAATCAACAGTGCCCCGCCCCCCACGAGATGTTCGGTATGCTCCAATCAAACGTAGAAGCATGTTGCACTGCACCCTCCTCACGGCCATGACACGCAAGACCCTCGTGAGCCTGTGTGCCCAAACTCTGGACCCGTACCTATGATGGAGATGACAATGGTGTTATGGTATAATTTAATCAATTCTGGGGGAAGGTGAAATCTACTATGCCCCATCACAATGTTATTCAATGCTTCCAACGACCTCTCGGTCACGGATTTGTTGGGCGAATCTCCATCTTTCATCTATGATGACACCCAAGTATTGGGCGTAACGACGCTGAACAACTGGTGAGTCCTCGACCTTCAGCGACGGATTTCTGGCCAATTGGCCCTTGAGTAATAAGTACGCTGATTTGTTGGGTGTTATTTTAATTTTGTTGTTTGGCACCATTGTATCGGTATGGTCATTACCCTTTCAATTTTAGGTTCTACATCCTCGCTGCTACGGCTGCCCACCAGCAGGAGGCTGTCGTCCTCGTAGGCTATCGCCTCTAACACATCTGTACTGCTCTCCAGGCTCTCCAGGAGAGGTTCCATATTTATGTCCCAAAAGAGTGGCCCCAGGACAGAGCCCTGTGGTCATCCCTTCGTAAACTTTTTGCCAGCTCTCTCGCTAGGAGACAATAGCCAGACCTCCCTTTCCATGCAATAGGTCCTAAGACAGCCATACACCTGCCCTGTACACTCCTTCTCCCGCAACCAGGAGAGTAGCTAAAGGCCACCACCACAGGTTGTCAAGGGCGCCACTGATCTCGACCATGATGCAATCTGTTAGATAGGACAGATTTATAGTAGATTTCATCTAGATTGAAACTTTAATTTCGCCTTTCAAAAAACTTTTTTACGAGGTCACGCAAGACGCGAAGTCGGTGGGGATTGTCTTCAACTGTATTCTATCAAAAGCCTCCATGGCATAGAAGGTGAATTTACGTCCATATTTGTGCCCTACACGCACCACGTGTCGCAGTGCTGTGGTCAGGACAGCCTCCTCCTCCAGGTGGGACAACTGCATGGAGTGTTCGAAGATATGGTAGGTTCTCACAGGATCAACCTCCATTCGTCTGATTGGTGGTTGTCCTGGGACTGTGCCGGCATTTGTGCAGCTGACTGTGCCGACTTGTACTGGTTCTTGTGGTGCAGAGTTTCCTTGTAAGAACAGCAGTAGGGAGAGGGTGCGTCCACTTGTTCCCATGTGTCCGTCTGGACGCAAGCATCCTTGATTTTCTTCCTTCTTGACTTGCCTTCTGCGATTAAAGTCAAAAATTGTTTAAGTTTTGCTGCCCTTGCTGCATCCCTTCGTCTTTTGCAGGGGATTTTCTTTTTGGCATCCTAGGTGCCGTTATAGCCTCAGCCGTAATTGGTTCTTGATATCAATCTCTGCTCCAGCATCCTATATGTGGAGCAATTTCGTCCTGTAGCACTACAAGTCTTTTTGCCCCTCTTAGTGCAGGGGATACAAATTCCTGGTCTTGTGCAGTTTCTTTTTATGTGATCTTCTGCTCCATACCTGGAGCGAGCCGGCTTCTGATCGCAGTACTTATGTATATGATCTAGATCTCCACAGATGTGACAATGAGGAACCACCAAGTAGTCCGGAACGTTTATTGCGTGTAAACCAGTATAGATCTTACCGATGGACGTGACCTTTTTCCGCACTCTACCAGAAACTTCAGCTACATGGTGAACTACATCTCTTTCTCTGGGTCCGGTTTTAAATCACAATCTGAATTAATTTTTGAACTTTTCAGTATTCATATCGTCAAAATGTTGTGTTTTATAGTTTTACATAACTCATTGTTTTTTATAGTGACTGGAGTCCGCCCCCGGTAGCTGAGTGGTCAGCGAGACAGACTGTCAATCCTAAGGGTCCGGGTTCGATTCCCGGCTGGGTCGGAGATTTTCTCCGCTCAGGGACTGGGTGTTGTGTTGTCCTAACCATCATCATTTCATCCCCATCGACGCAAGTAGCCAAAGTGGCGTCAAATCGAAAGACTTGCACCAGGCGAACGGTCTACCCGACGGGAGGCCCTCGTCACACGACATTTCATTTCATTTCATAGTGACTGGAATATCTTATACGGTTATAAGCGGGTTTTTCTTTTTTGGAGGTTCACATTTTACAGCTTTACAATATTTTTGATTGCTTAATATCTTGTTTTTATCCTCTTCTGTTGCTACATCAAAAATCACTACATTTTTAGTTGCTTTTACTTTATTAACTTTTATTTTTTCTTTAACAGGATTGACCATAGTCATGAATAACTCCTGTACTTTCTTTGTGTCTTGACCAGGCAAGGGTCTCAAAAAGACTGCCCTATCTGGTCTTTGCCACACTTTAACTCTCGTGGTTTGGCGTTCGGGTGCAGCTTGAGCCACTATACCGGCCCATGATGTGGTTGGCTGCTTGTGCGGCCTTTCATTTTCTTTTTGAAGTTCCTCGACTTGCCCCTCGAGCTTCGCGTGAGCGATGGCCCAAGAGGCGAGATCATTCTTTAGTGTCAGGATTGCAGCCTGACCCATTTTCCCATTTTTAATATTGGTTTCCAGGTACTGCGTTATCCTGGTGTGCCTTTCACTGATGCTCTCCACAGTCTGTCCAGAGCCCCCTTGTGGGGAGGGAACAGGAAGCATGGAAGCCCTCGCTGGTGTACATGATTCGCTTGTCTCTTCTTGAGCCATATATTCTGACTAGCGAGAAAAGGATTGGGAGCCTGTCTCTTGCCCCAGACCAGCTCCTCTGGCATGGGGGAGGGTGGGAGGGACAGATGCAGCTCGCCCACTGGCCTCGCCCCTAGGCCAAGGGAACTCCTGAGCTGCCAGGTATAGCATGGTGTCATCAACATACTGGTATCCCTCGGTAGCCCCGTCATCGATGATTTCACCTGGTGCTCCTTGACAAGTACACCCCACACTCCAGAGAAGTGGATGCACTTCTCGTCCTTTACGCCTACTAGCCTTATCTTCACCCTCTCGGCCATGGACCCATTCCTACTCAGGTGGTGGGCTGGTCACTTAGTTGTTCAGTGGTCTGGACGCAGCTAACCTGGTCCAGGGAATGTCACCACCTCCTGGGCTTGGCACAACACGCCTCCAGTTACCCATGGCCGCGGCGAAGCGTCCTTGCTAACCTTTCACTGAGATCCCACGCCAACAAACGAGGTCACCAGCATGCAGACCACCTGGTGTTCTGTGCTCTGTGCAGAGAGGAATAGGAGCAGCAGCTGCCCAGCACAGAGGGGTCGCACACACAGTGAGCAAACACCTACTGCAGCCTAGCAGCCCCACTCAACCCTCCCCTGCAAGGAGCAGAATTTCGGTCCCTGTGCAACACACCCTTCCCTTTTGACACAGGGCAACATCCAAGCAGGCCTGGGAAACGCCAAGCTTAACATCTGGCACCGCAGGAAGGCAGAAAGTGACACTTGGGAAGGAGAGACTATATGTGATACATCACTTCCCCACGTGGGGCCTGTCACTGGCATGCCTGACTAAGAAGCGATACGCCCTGGTACGAGATTCCGTGCCTTCAGGTGTGCTGGTGGTGGGCAGGCCCATACCAAACATAATGTCAAGCAATTGAGGAACTGTGAGCTTGTGCCCATGCTGAACTCATCTGACCGCACGCCACCCTGCTTACTTCATGTGGTGGTATGACTTGCAGCTGGCGAGATATGTGCGATGGAGAAAATGGTATGTGGAGGTGGCACCTATGAATCAATCGCATCCACGAAAGAAATGGAAAAATCTCACGGTCTAGTGATGCGGCAGATGGACCACAATTTACTCTCTACCAGAGCCCTGAAATCATGGTAGAATGCAGTGTGTGACAAACCCGTTTGCTGAAGGTACCAAGGACCAATTTGGCTCACTCGTATGGCAGAATGCGCAAGCATACCAAATGTCAAGACTGGTGAACCGAAAATTAATAAGTGTGCCCTTAGCAAACGAGTAGTCCGAGACATTTGAAGTCACACTCTGGAAAAAGCAGGAACTTCACCACAGGCTCCCCAGTCCAAACTACTCGCAAATGATGTCAGCCTCAGAACAGGGCCGAAATACCAACCACACATGCCAGTGATTCGAGCACAAGTGCTTACCAGACCAAAATTCTGCACTGAAGAGCTTCAAACCTATCCAGAAAAAAAATTCTGTTTTCCCACAAAGTATACAAACGACACCGCTTTCACACCATCTTCAGCCAATCACAAGGCTCTAGAGGCGCTAAGTCTCCTGTCCCACAAGGTAGCACAAACTCATGTCAAATCAGGGCAAGAGTTAAGAAACGTGCATCTCTGGAAGAAAAAGAAAAGAAAATGCCAGTAACTCGCTTTTTTAAGTTTTCACAGATTGGGAAAAGATGATTTTCTCCCAAGTCATGTCTCTTCTCATGGCAACAAGTAAAAAGCTACAATCTCATATATCTTTATTTAAATTGCTTGTTAGTCCTAGCTGTGAAGTGTAATAAAGATTCCACTTCTAAACATCTCTCAGATGTCGGCATTTTCTTTTACAACAGGGGTGGATGAGATAGTGGCTCACTGGCCTTCTTACAATATCGGCAAACACAAAAACCTGTGTGTTTTTACAATGCGTGGCTCTGCACACAATGCTCGGTTTACAACTCCACTGTGTAGACAAGTTCCTTTACACCATCACCCCTGTCCAGGCTTCTACTGGGGTCGCTGCAGGTATCGCGGCATTGTTCTGCTGGAGCCCTGTTCCGATGAGGGGCTGCCCTGTCTGCCCTGCACGGCTGTGAACCCGTCCCACAAGATTTACTAACGGATGAGCTCGCCACCAATTGCTTTCAACTCCAAACAAGCCGTTTCTACAAGCTAAGATAAAAATACCTCATGCTTTTAGTTCCCTACCAAGCTCCATCAACGCCTGCTCACTCGTGTTGCCGACAGAGGGTGTTATATAACTCGTTTCGTCGCGGCAGGAGCATATTCCTGCTGCATTCACCCCTGTGCGTGGGGTGTGTGCTCAAATAGCGGTTCAAAGAGTCACAAAAGAGTTTCTTCTGTGATGCTCTCGATGGCGCTCTACTGGGTCAGACTGTGTTTGGAATTGTGCGAACGCCCATGTGCCTGCCGAACGTTCTTAGCCAACTCGTTTTGTTGCGTGGTGACTCGGGACTGCTGATCTTTAACTTCAGACCCTGTTTGATTTCTATCTGTTCGATTCGCTTTGCAGCCTCACTCATTTTTTCCTGCGTTTCTTGAACTATTATTTTGCCCTGCCTTTGGAGAGATGCAAGTGCCTTTTTTGCCTTACACACTTCACTTCTCGCCAGTGTAACTTGTTCTTTGGCCACTAAAGCGTCCCTTCGTGTTACCTGAGCTACTAATCGCGCTCTTTTGGCATCGCCCTTCGCCTAGTCCGCGGCCTCAGGCGTCTCTGCTGTCGTTTTCTTGACAATCACTTGGTCTTCTTGGATTCCTCTGATCTCTTTCTTGACTCCATCTATACCGTCGACTGTTCTTATCACTAATTTGTGTCTTTCCTTTTCTTCCTTAGCTCACTTCTTCTCTGCCTCTTGTCTCTTTCTTTCAGTATCTTGTCTCTTCCTTTCTGCCTTTCGCATGAATTGCATGAGAGCCTTAAACTGAGACCCACCACTAACACCTCCAGCACTAGATGAACAAGATTCCATCATTCTGTGACGTTTCGTTCGTGATTCTGGTCTGTCAGTCTCACTGATGATGCAGTTCGTACCAGCAGCGCCTACATCCAGTTCAGCTGCGGTCTCCAGTTCACTTTTGTCACCAAACTGAGACATGTCGTTATACTCTGCAAATGCTACATTCTACATTTCTGCCAGGTGCTGAAATGCATTTACCTGAGATTCCTGTGTAATATCTGCCTGGTCACCGCTAATAATCTGACATGGATCCATGGTTGTTGTTGTTGTGGTCTTCAGTCCTGAGACTGGTCTGATGCAGCTCTCCATGCTACTCTATCCTGTGCAAGCTTCTTCATCTCCCAGTACCTACTGCAACCTACATCCTTCTGAATCTGTTTAGTGTATTCATCTTTTGGTCTCCCTCTACGATTTTTACCCTCCACGCTGCCCCCCCCCCCAATACTAAATTGGTGATCTCTTGATGCCTCAGAATATGCCCCACCAACCGATCCCTTCTCCTAGTCAAGTTGTGCCACAAATTTCTCTTCTCTCCTATTCTATTCAATACCTCCTCGTTAGTTATGTGATCTACCCATCTCTTCTTGAGCACTCTTCTGTAGCACCACATTTCGAAAGCTTCTATTCTCTTCTTGTCTAATCTATTTATCGTCCACGTTTCACTTCCATACATGGTTGCACTCCATACAAATACTTTCAGAAACGACTTTCTGACACTTAAATCTATACTCGATATTAACAAATTTCTCTTCTTGAGAAACGCTTTCCTTCCCATTGCCAGTCTACATTTTATATCATCTCTACGTCGACTGTCATCAGTTATTTTGCTCCCCAAATAGCAAAACTCATTTACTACATTAAGCGTCTCATTTCCTAATCTAATTCCCGCAGCATCATCCGATTTAATTCGACTGCATTCGATTATCCTCGTTTTGCTTTTGTTGATGTTCTTCTTATATCCTCCTTTCGAGACACTGTCCATTCAGTTCAGCTGCTCTTCCAGGTCCTTTGTTGTCTCTGACAGAAACACAATGTGAACCTCAAAGTTTTTATTTCTTCTCCATGGATTTTAATTCCTACTCCGAATTTTTCTTTTGTTTCTTTTTCTGCTTGCTTAATATACAGATTGAATAACATCGGGGATAGGCTACAACTCTGTCTCACACCCTTCCCAACCACTGCTTCCCTTTCATGCCCATCGACTCTTGTAACTGCCATCTAGTTTCTGTGCAAATTGTAAACAGCCTTTCGCTCCCTGTATTTTACCCCTGCCACCTTCAGAATTTGAAAGAGAGTATTCCACTCAACATTGTCAAAAGCTTTCTCTAAGTCTACAAATGCTAGAAACGTAGGTTTGCCTTTCCTTAATCTATTTTCTAAGGTAAGTTGTAGGGTCAGTTTTGTCTCACGTGTTCCTACATTTCTCCTGAATCTAAACCGATCTTCGGTGAGTTCGGCTTCTACCAGTTTTTCCATTCGTCTGTAAAGAATTCGTGTTAGTATTTTGCAGCCGTGGCTTATTAAACTGATAGTTCGGTAACTTTTACATCTGTCAAAACCTGCTTTCTTTGGGATTTGAAATATTATATTCTTCTCGAAATCTGAGGGTATTTCGCCTGTCTCATACATCTTGCTCACTAGATGGTAGAGTTTTGTTAGGCCTGGGTCTCCCAAGGCTGTCAGTAGTTCTAATGGGATGTTGTCTACTCCCGGGGCCTTGTTTCGACTTAGGTCTTCCCGTGCTCCGTCAAGCTCTTCACGCAGTATCACATCTCCTGTTTCATCTTCCTCTACAAAAAAATGGTTCAAATGGCTCTGAGCACTATGGGACACAACTGCTGAGGTCATTAGTCCCCTAGAACTTAGAACTAGTTAAACCTAACTAACCTAAGGACATCACAAACATCCATGCCCGAGGCAGGATTCGAACCTGCGACCGTAGCGGTCTTGCGGTTCCAGACTGCAGCGCCTTTAACCGCACGGCCACTTCTGCCGGCCTTCCTCTACATCCTCTCCCATTTCTATAACATTGTCCTCAAGAACATCGCCTTTAATTCCCTCTATATCTTTTTCTTATCCATTTCCCTTTTCAAATTTTCTAACCTACCTGCCCGATTGAGGGATCTGACATTCCACGCTCCGATCCGTAGGACGCTAATTATCTTTCTCCCGACAACAACGTCCTCCTGAGTAGTTTCCGCCCGGAGATCCGAATGCTGGACTATTTTACCTTCGGAATATTTTACCCAAGAGGACGCCATCATCATTTAACCATACATTAAAGCTGCATGCCCTCGGGAAAAGTTACCGCTGTAGTTTCCCCTTGCTTTTAGCCGTTCACAGTACCAGCACAGAAAGGCCGTTTTGGTTAGTGTTACAATGCCAGATCAGTCAATCATTCAGACTGTGGCCCCTGCAACTACTGGAAAGGCTGCTGCCCCTCTCCATGAACCACACGTTCGTCTGGCCACTCAAAAGATACCCCTCCGTTGTTGGTTGCACCTACGGTACGGCTATCTGTATTGCTGAGGCACGGAAGCCTCCCCACCAACGGCAAGGTCCATGGGTCATAGAGGGGGGGGGGGGGGGGGTGATCCATGGTTAACAAAACACAATTACTTCCACTACCCTGTAGCAAACGTGCCTTGCTTCTTATAAGCATGCATTCTAATTCTACTCCAAACGAATTTAAACACTACACATTCCCATACCACACAGATTATAATCTAAAATAACGCTCCCCTGTGTTAATGATTCTTAGTTCCTGACAAGGAATTCAAGTAACAGCACTCTTGTCAACGCTAACAAACGAAAATCGCAATCTGTCCTAACAAATCAGAACAATGCTGTTCGACGTCAGAAATAAACAAACAATCAAGAGACACAGAAATCACAACCTCAATATGAAAATACACACATACAATAATTAAGTATTAGTGCTATGTCTAGGCGCCAGCAACGCGAATCTACTGTACCCAGTGCACCACATTAAACATTGGAAACAGAAACTTCACTAGGCAACACTGTCTACTATCTGACAGCCATCATTTCAAAATTCTGAGCAAGGGACGTCGAACTGAATGACTACGCTAGGCAACCGATCTGACTGTCACAGAAGGTGCTATCAATCCGTGATCCTGGCATGGGACGCTTCAATGAAACATAACTTGTTTGGACTATTTAATTGATTGAGAATGTTTGCAAAATTTAGTCTAATAATAACATTTATTTTACCAAACAAGACATTATATTAAACAGGTTTTAGATTGAATTCCATAAACAACTAACACATGATTAAACACTCCACTGGGTGGCGCCTTTTTGGGAAAGACAGTTTAACTAGGTGATCAGTGAGTCAAGTACTCTGGCCCTAAAAATGTAGATAACGCAAGCTGGAATGATCTGACGCTGAGTGTGATTGATCAAATCTACTGAAGTTTCTCTACATAGGAGCAGCTGAGAGCAAGTGGCGATTGAGATCTGTACGCCATGACAATGCCGGAGCGGCTGTACATTACCCTGTTAACTCCGTGCAACGATGTGACTTGCAGCTGGTGAGATCTGTACTGAGGAGGACGTGAAACGTGGAGGCGGCACCTGTGAATCAGTCACAGCCATGAGAGAAATGCCAAAATCTCACGGTCTAGCCATCAGGCAGACGCAACGCAATTTACCTTCAACCAGAGCCCTGAAATCGTGGTAGATTTCAGTGTGTGACACACCCGTTCGCTATTCGTGCCAAGAACCAACTTGGCTCACTTATATAACTGATCGCACAACGATATGAAACGTCAAGACTGGTAAACCAAAACTAGTAATCCGAGACGTTTGAAATCACACTGTCAGTGCAGTAAGAGCTTCACCATAGGCTCCCCAGTCCAAACTAACCGCAAGTGAAGTCAGTCTCAGGACAGGTTCCAAGTACCAGTTACACATGCCAGAGCTTCGACCAGAAGTGCTTACCAGACCAAAGTCTCGCGCCCCAAGAGCTTCAAAGCTATCCAGAAAAAAAACCTGTTTTCCTGCAAAGTGCACGAACGACACCGCCTGCCTATCGTTTTGCGCCAATCACAAGGTCGTATAGGCGCTAAATCTCTCCTCCCACACGACAGCACAAACTCGTTCCAGCAGTCAATGTCCAGAGGAAAGTGTACTAAAAAGTTAATTGTACCAGCTAGTTTCTTTTTAGTTTGATGAAACTTCTAAATATATTTTTGCTTAAACTGAAATAACTGAGAAAGTGAAACTACTTTAATTGTTGTGACTTGGCCAGACAGCCAAGTCACTATGAGAGGAAGCCGAAAGGCACGCATTTAAGCTCACGCAGACTGGCGTGAGGTCTGGAACATTACAAGGAAATGAGAACTTAGAAAAACGGACGCAGTTGCTGTAATACTTAACTTTAATCCATAATTGTAGAACATCGCTCTTGATTGTACATGCTTCATAAAATAATATCAAATGCTATGGCGCCTTGCTAGGTCGTAGCAAATGACGTAGCTGAAGGCTATGCTAACTATCGTCTCGGCAAATGAGAGCGTATTTGTCAGTGAACCATTGCTACGAACGTCGGCTGTACAACTGGGCGAGTGCTACTAAGTCTCTCTAGACCTGCCGTGTGGTGGCGCTCGGTCTGCAACTACTGACAGTGGCGACACGCGGGTCCGACGTATACTAACGGACCGCGGCCGATTTAAAGGCTACCACCTAGCAAGTGTGGTGTCTGGCGGTGACACCACATTAATTAATTCTGAAACTGGTGAATGCATCTGAACATAATTAATCTTTGCTTGTTTTCATCATTTCAACAGTGACCTACAGAATTTTCCCCGACAAATACAGCTCAAACTTATTCTATTCACTTATGACCCACAATATACAAGGATAACGCACTCTGACTATTAATTAACACCAAAGAATGAACCTGAATTAGAAGAAATCCTAACAATAACCTGTACATTTCATAAGCCACTTACCTCACAGAAAATCTTCATGACACGAACTACAGCAGATACAGCAAGTATACAACCAGCTAAATAAAAAGATTGTAACTACTGTAGGCTATAACTACTAATAAGCATGTGGTTTGCAAAGGAAAGATTTTGTTGCGGAGCAAACAATGTATTTAGCGCATTTTAATTTTATCGTGTGACATCCAGTTCCAAAACTTATACAATCGTCCGCGATATCCAGTTCCAAAAAATTATATGATCGTCAATAATTCCATTACCCTGATTTTACAATCCGTGTCCAACCAATATTAAATCTCCATGACGGACACAAGTCTACACCGTCTTCTCGCTCTAACACTTTCGACCTCTAACACTGCTAAGTATTACCTTCTAACTGCGGGTCCGAAGAGCCACAGAGTCTCTTACTGAGGGCGCAGAGCACTGTTAGTGATATTCATGTAGTCTAAAGTGCTGCCAACATACGTATAAACAGGCTACTTACTTAGCCCACAGCTCCTCTCAAAAAATTTTAAAAAGTGTTTTGGGCAGTGGCCAATATTAATTTGTTAAAAAATTTTATATTAACAATATCAAATAGATCAGATGCACACAATTACTAATATACTGTTGGTCAATAAAGTAAAAATTCTCCTTACAGTCCCTACAGACAGTCCTAATCATTCATGAGAAGAGCAGTCTATGGCAGTTTTATGTCCAAAGTCTGAGCAGTAAAAGAAAATACACACATAAGTAGTGGACCTCCATGCAGTCTTGAAGACGCAGCGTTGTCCTCCCAATGGAAACACAGTGCTGACTCTTGACATGAAAATTGGTAAAGGGACACAACAGAACAGACCCACAGCAGAGTCAATTGAAGTATTGAAGAATGTTGGTAGAATTGTTAGATCACCACAGAGCAGACCTACCGTTTTCCTTGTAGAGATTATGATAGTACTGGGCTATCAAAGCTGCAGACCCACTGCAGACCTCAAGGAGGTTATGGTAGTAATGGGCCACAAAATGTGCAGACCCACTGTAGAGATGGCCAGCAGCCATCCGTTGTGACTGTGCAAGTGCACAATCACAATTGAAGAGTTTTGAATATAATGTAGCGATTCCATAAACCGCCACTTGTGCACTCACAAATTTCTTTTTCTTTTTTGCAGTATCCTTAAACCCCAGCACAACTGTGAACCAGTCCCTTGCTCAATTATAAACGCAGTTACAAGCACTAACATAGAATATAACCTCTCAGGTTTTATCATATAGTATGACCAACAGACAAATGTGTGCAGTTAAGTGATTTCCTACGATTTACTTAACTTGTAGAAGTGGTGTCTATACAACTAAAATTTTACAGCATAAGAATACAATTACAAATGTAAAGAAAACATAATTACAGTAAAGGACATGATATTACAGATAACATTTGTCGTAATACAGGCTCTACAAAAGAATAAAAATAAACATATACTTGAGTATTACAGGTATTATGACATAAGTAAATAAATGAAAAATTAGAATATCTTTAGAAACATTAACTTGACACATGAGCATTAAAAGAAAAGATAACAGAATAAATAATTTCTGAACAGATTAGATTTGAGTATAACAGTATTCCTCGTCATAGTGAATGCAGCCTGGTATTAGAAGGAAAAAAAATTCTACCAAATTTATTTTATCAGGTAAACACACAGAGACAGGAAGAACACAGACACACAAGGGTACACATAAACACATAGTGGAATAACACAAAAGGAAAGGACAGATTCTGTTTTCAGTGTAACATATGGTACTGCAGACTTGTGGTGAGCATTTTATACCTCTGTTTAATTTTTTCTCTCTTCAGTAATATCCTTCATGCTGATCCCTCTATAACTTTCAGCCAAAACTACTTCATTTACAACTAAAACTTCATTTAATTTTCAGAGATCTCCCTTAGTTCAACATTTGTTCCGAAAAAACGTCCTATCTATCTATACTTATACTTTCATATATTTCTTACCTCATCATTTATTTCCAAGATAATCCCACCTAAACCAGTTGCCACTAACCCTACTTACATCTGCCGGCCGGTGTGGCCGAGCAGTTCTAGGCGCTTCAGTCCGGAACCGCGCTGCTGCCATGGTCGCAGGTTCGAATCCTGCCTCGGGCATGGATGTGTGTGATGTCCTTAGGTTAGTTAGGTTTAAGTAGTTCTAAGTTCTAGGGGACTGATGACCTCAGAAGTTAAGTTCCATAGTACTCAGAGCCATTTGAACCACTTGAACCTACTTATATCTGTTCATTTCCCTTTTCAGCATAATTGTTCCTCATTGTACAATACTTCTGGGCCAAATCTTTTTCTTATAGCTTCTCAATGCATTTCTTCCCAACTCATCACAATCCGTTTTCTTATTTAGCATACCCCCTCTTAAACTAACCTAAATCTACTTAGTTCAGATACAAAAACTAGAGAACGTGGCAATGCAGCAGCACAAAACAGGTAACACAAACAACAATAGCAAAACTGTAAATCGGCAAAGGAAGCAGCAGCCTATCTAAATTAGCAAAGCAAATGCAAGATTACAACTAATATTAGGCAATATGCAGCAAACAAGAAAAATAAATCATTGGTAAAACTGTCTTAGCACAATAATACAGCATAAAATTCAGTAGGACAATGTCTGACAAACAGCAGAAACAAATGCAATAACTTTTACCTAAACATGAGAAAGCACAAACAGAAAAAATATTACAGTAACGATGGCAATGCAGATAAGGGAAATCTCTATTCACATCTTAATGTCAATGTCATATCTTAACACTAGAGTGGTGCACCACAACAACTTATTCTACCAAAAAATTACCGAGTCCTTGAAAAGAAAATTACGTATGCAATTCCTGTTACTAGTCCCTTCTCCTTCTTATTGGTCTTTCCTCTCCAAGTGCTCTTTCTTTAAGAATGTGGATCATAAAATTTTTATTTAATGGATGTGTTCACAGAAAGTGTTTACATTAGCATATGTATTAAATTTTAATTTATAAAACCAATGCTGCAGCGCAGCTAGAAACTAGATATCAAATAAAATAAGCAAATATGTAGAAAGCAAAGTATAGAAATTTCGTTCAATAGTCATATGGCGTTTCTTAAGTCAGTAAAAATTCTCTCAACTCTCGTAGGAAGAAACTTGTGATAACGAGGTGTGTAGACGTAAGAATATTTCTCATCAATTCATAAGCATTTCAGTAAGTAGCACAAGTACAAACTCCGAAGTGTAATCATATGTGCCCTGTTAGTGGTACATTCTGCAAAGAAATGTCAATAGCGAGGTCAACGGCCTCCCTTTTTACAGTTGTGCGAGCACTTGCAGGAGTGCAGCGTGCTTCACAACAGCTTAAGGGATACCATTTATAGTTGGAAGGCAACACAGTAATGGGTTTTACCAGGCGGGTAGCGCGCAGCCGGGCGCAGCAGAACATTACGCCAAGGTCACATATACTCTTTAGGACAGCAGTTTGCTACAATGACAGTTTGATACAAATAAAAAATTTCACAGGTTGAAAAATTTCGGGATAAATGTGTAGAAACGAAATCTCATAAATAACAGCGTATAAAAATTTCTGTCGGCATTCTGGTATTCACATTCGCATATATAATCACTTTTCATAACGATCATAACCATGTCTCGACATCATATACTTCCATCGTAAAAATATTCTCATAACACATCAATCAAATCTCAAAATCGTCGTTGCTTTCTTCAATAATCTCAAAAACTTAAAAAAATGCTCTCTCCTCGTTTCAGTAGTGTCATCTACATCAAACATACTTCAAAAGTCACGATCCCATAGAAAATACATCACTCAAAGCTCTCGTGTTTCACAATGGTGCCGAAAATATATGTTAACATTTCCCAAAAGGTAGACAAAGTACAATTTCCTAAATGCGAAGTGATTGAACTGTGTAATTACATAGACACATGTCAGAGACGTAGTAAAAAATGTCCATTTCTCTCTGTTAAATGACCAGAGTCATAATGGAGAAGTATGGTACTGATGTATAAAATTGTATAAGCAAATACCATATTAGCTAAGGCTCCTTGTGTTTGCCACACGCATGATGCACAAAGTAGGTGTAGCCCCATGAGGAATATCGTAATTATACGTCAGATGTTGCAGGCTGAAACTGTGGAATGAAATGTGTCGTCGAAGACCTTCTCTGTATCACTGCATTTCAAAAATATTTCTAAAAATGTTCCACGTACAAAAGGTGATCACTCAAATGCGTGTCGTGTAGCGCTAAACTATAGTTCTCGCTGTAAAAAAAAATTCTGTCATTTCTTAGCGGTAAAAGTGTGCCACGTGTCGTAACTATGGTCGTTCAAAAGCAAAGTTCTCCAAAAATCAGTGTACTTACCTTTGTCATATACAAAAGTAAAGTGCCATGCATATAAATGTCGTAGTTATTATGTTCATGCCGTGAACTCGAAAGTACTATACTGTAACGTGTCTCACTGTAGCTAGTCAATAGCAAAACATTTTTTACTCTCCAGAAGAATGTAGAAAAACTGTGTATACATAAAACAGATACAGCGTAAAAGCAATAATAAAAATTGTGTCACTCGTTAGTTGCGTCGTAATACTGTGTAATCGTGCAGCTGTCAAACAAACCAAATACTCTTTCATCTGTGACCTCCCAGAAAGTAATTTAAATAAAATACACTCCTGGAAATGGAAAAAAGAACACATTGATACCAGTGTGTCAGACCCACCATACTTGCTCCTCACACTGCGAGAGGGCTGTACAAGCAATGATCACACGCACGGCACAGCGGACACACCAGGAACCGTGGTGTCGGCCGTCGAATGGCGCTAGCTGCGCAGCATTTGTGCACCGCCGCCGTCAGTGTCAGCCAGTTTGCCGTGGCATACGAAGCTCCATCGCAGTCTTTAACACTGGTAGCATGCCGCGACAGCGTGGACGTGAACCGTATGTGCAGTTGACGGACTTTGAGCGAGGGCGTATAGTGGGCATGCGGGAGGCCGGGTGGACGTACCGCCGAATTGCTCAACACGTGGGGCGTGAGGTCTCCACAGTACATCGATGTTGTCGCCAGTGGTCGGCGGAAGGTGCACGTGCCCGTCGACCTGGGACCGGACCGCAGCGACGCACGCATGCACGCCAAGACCGTAGGATCCTACGCAGTGCCGTAGGGGACCGCACCGCCACTTCCCAGCAAATTAGGGACACTGTTGCTCCTGGGGTATCGGCGAGGACCATTCGCAACCGTCTCCATGAAGCTGGGCTACGGTCCCGCACACCATTAGGCCGTCTTCCGCTCACGCCCCAACATCGTGCAGCCCGCCTCCAGTGGTGTCGCGACAGGCGTGAATGGAGGGACGAATGGAGACGTGTCGTCTTCAGCGATGAGAGTCGCTTCTGCCTTGGCGCCGTGCAGGTGAGCACCACAATCAGGACTGCATACGACCGAGGCACACAGGGCCAACACCCGGCATCATGGTGTGGGGAGCGATCTCCTACACTGGCCGTACACCACTGGTGATCGTCGAGGGGACACTGAATAGTGCACGGTACATCCAAACCGTCATCGAACCCATCGATCTACCATTCCTAGACCGGCAAGGGAACGTGCTGTTCCAACAGGACAATGCACGTCCGCATGTATCCCGTGCCACCCAACGTGGTAAGTCAAGGTGTAAGTCAACTACCGTGGCCAGCAAGATCTCCGAATCTGTCCCCCATTGAGCATGTTTGGGACTGGATGAAGCGTCGTCTCACGCGGTCTGCACGTCCAGCACGAACGCTGGTCCAACTGAGGCGCCAGGTGGAAATGGCATGGCAAGCCGTTCCACAGAACTACATCCAGCATCTCTACGATCGTCTCCATGGGAGAATAGCAGCCAGCATTGCTGCGAAAGGTGGACATACACTGTACTAGTGCCGACATTGTGCATGCTCTGTTGCCTGTGTCTATGTGCCTGTGGTTCTGTCAGTGTGATCATGTGATGTATCTGACCCCAGGAATGTGTCAATAAAGTTTCCCCTTCCTGGGACAATGAATTCACGGTGTTCTTATTTCAATTTCCAGGAGTGTATCTATTTTCACGTAAACCAAACTGTTGCAGTAAAACCTAATTTGCAGTATATGTTCCACGAATATGAACCTAATAGTCCTGACTGCAGCAGAATTTATGTTTTTAATGGCCCAGTCCATTATGTCTTTATGTCAAGTTTGCGTGTATTCGGAAAAGGTACAAACTCTCTGATTCTGTTCGGTGGTTTCTCATTCTTCAGTACAAGAATAGGTGGTAAAGCAGTCGAATCACAAGGCATTTCATTCAGTACGTTTTGAAATAAGTGTAAGTATGTTCCAATACTGATGCTTCCTGTGACCGTAAAGTCTGCAAAGTTTATTAATTTCATTCATAATCCGTTCAGACGGGATACAATGTGGAGAGTACAATGAAATAAAAACAGGCTTGATTTTACGATTCCGAAGCATGTGTGACCAAACAGCAGATCTGAAATGTCTTAACCAACGTGTCCTACTTCACGTAAGAAATTTTTTTCAAAGGCATTGCGTAACGGTATGAAAGAAACAAATTTTGAAGTAAGTTCAACAGCGACGAGAACATAGGAAAATCCATTCAATGTTTTGACAAGTGGCCTCAGAAGATCAACAGCAGCAAATTCTTTTAATCTCGTAGGAATAACAGGAAATAATGGAGCACGATGTGAGATGGTAGACGATTCAGCTTTTGCCAAGGTTTACAAATAAACAAGACTCTCCTAATTCTCTTTCCCATGTTGTTAAAATAACAAGTCGTCCAAAGAATACGATAACATTTTCATGGACCAAAATGTGCGTAGCTGAAATGAAAGTACCACATGAGCTTATTAACAAAATCGTCAGGAACATCAAGTACCCATAGCTTGTCATCAACAGTGCAGCGTTTGAAGAGTATGTTGTTTCTAACCAGATAATAATGACGTATCTGTGTGTGTGTCTTTTACTTTCGATATCTTTCCAAATCAGATCTTTGTCTTGTTAATAAGCAATGTCCTTTAAAGACGCAGTGACGAAATTTTCAAAGGCTACTTTTTGAATGTAAAGAATACTGAAAATTTTCTGGAGGTTAGACTCTGTGTTGCTTTTCTCAAGGCCAGCCGGTGGACGTGACAGTGCGTCCGCAACGACGTTTTCCTTGCCAGGAATGTAAAGTATTGTAAAGCGGAATTCTTGCAGAAACAATGCCCAACGTTTTAGCCCGTCATGATTTAATTTTGATGCCATCAGAAATTGTAATGCTCGTTGGTCATTACAAACCTCTACATGATTGCCAGAAAGAAAGAAACGAAATGAGTCGAATGGCCAAACAGTAGCTAAAGCTTCTAATTCAGTGAAGGAATAATTTTTTTCAGATTTTATTAGCACGCAACTACCAAAAGCGATGGTTTTCTGAACAATACTGTCATTTTCTATTGTTTAGTGAACTAAATGGGCACCAAGGCCAACTTTAGAATCCGTACTAAGGCAGAAATCTTTTAACAGATCTGGATGTGCTAAGACTGGCGTGTTAAGTAGCACTTATTCCAAAGAATAAAATTCCAACTGTTTGTCCCATTCCAAATAGTGTTTTTGCCAAGGAGAGGAGAAAGTTTTGGTGTTACTAGAATTTGCATATTCAGGAAACGACGGTAAAAATTCACGAGACCTAGAAAAGTACGAACTTGTCTTTTTGTGAATGGAACAGGAATGGCTCTGATTGCTTCCAACTTTTCAGGATCCGGCAGAATGCCCTCAGAAGAAATAATGTGACCCAAAAACTTTACCTTTTTCCTACCGAATTCAGATTTTTCCAAGTTACCAGTAATTCCAGGTTCAGCAAAAATGCGTAACACACTGTTGAGGAAACGATTATGTTGTTCCCAAGAGGCTTCTGCTACTAGGATATCGTCCACTTATGAGGTGATGTGTCGTTTTAAGAACTCAGGTAATATGGAATTTAGCCCACGAATGAATGCTGCCGCAGAAATGTTCAAACCAAAGGGAAGTTTTGAAATTGATAACATACGCCGAAACAAAAAAAGCCGTATATTTTCTAAATTATGGATGAAGTTCAATGTGATAAAAGCTAGATCTGAGATCAATAGGAGACCGCAGTTTGAAGAAGTTCTTCCAACGTTTGCAACCTGTCTGTTTCAGAAATGATTATGGTTTTTATTTTTTTGGACTCTAAGACAAGCCTGATCGATCCATATTTTTCTTCTCAACAACATGTAATGGATTTTTGTATGAGCTTACTGCAGGTTCAATAACACCCTCGTCAAGCATAGATTGTGTTTCCGTTCTAACACGGTCCCTATAATGTGCGGGAATTACGTATGGTCTGATGCAAAATTTAGTATGCTCACGAACACAAAATTGGCATTGAAATCGTATAATGGTTCCTGTTCTTTGAGTGAAAACTGTGGAATGTGCATGTAAAATGTCAAAAAGGTCCTGCCTATCAGAGTCATTACAGTTCTCAATTGTCTGAATTTTTTCTGAATTAAAACGTTAGCATTGAACGTGTCATCAGTTTCATCCTTGTCAGTAGGTACTTGCAAAGAGATTATTGGTGTCAAATTCTGTCGAAAGTTCCAAACTGTGATCTAACAAAAGGTAAAGCCGATTGATTTCCTCGTCATGGTTTGAAAGCGAATCTTCAAATTTTAAAGCTATTGACTACCTTCTTTCTCTAAACTTATTTCAGCATCGTGAAAGTTTAAATTGCCTTATAATCATTCAATAAGTCTACACTCATTATAATCTCCGTCGACAATACTGGAACAATAAGAAAATTCATAGTCAATCTGTCGCTTTGACAAAAGAATTATAAGTTAGTTCCTTGGCGTACAGCTACACTTTTTCCAAAAATTCCACCTTGTAATTTAATCTTACGTAAAGGAAGTTTGGTTCAATTGTTCGATTTGTTGCATTTATTGAAATCTGTTTCAATAATTACTGAAATTGTATTGCCAGAGTCAAGTGCTGCCGTAAATTTTATGTCATCTGCTGTGATGTTCCGTGTCATGTTCCTGGAGTAAGATCTCCCCAATGTCTTCCATTTTCATGTAATTGGTTGTCACAGCAACTACGTCGTCAGCTTCGTAAGTGCATTTTGTGGCTGCCTGCAGTGCGAGTCATTGTCTTATCTCTCTGTTGTCGCGCGTCGTTCCTGGGATTTGGAGGTCTAACTACTACAATATCAGCTTGACGAGAGGGGCCTGCCCTATCTGAATCACGTCAGTTCTGATTAAATTCAGGTCTATTGTCCTGACTATAGCGTCTTCATCTTCTCGGTAATTTCTGTAATTCTTTCTTGTCGATCAAGTGTTGTAGAATTTCTCCCGGATTCGTAATTACGAGGTGAACCGTTGCGTCTGAAGTCATTTTGTCTCCCTTAATAATAATTGTTCTGGTTCCGTTATTCTCTCTTCCTACAGTTATCTCTGTCATATTCATTATCACGGAAATGTGATATTCCTCTGTAACTGTTGTTATTCTGCCAATGGTTGTCATACGGGTGATGTCTGTTTTGGTCACCATTTGCGTTATAACAACAGTTTTGTCATGTCCAGTTACTATTTCTGTCGTCATGAAATTGTGATGGATGTGACCTTTCATTGCTGTTTCCCTGTTTCTGCATCATGCGATGCTCTGTGTTAATTTCCAGTTCTAACAACAGTCCCTGAAAACCTTCGATGTCATCTTTACAACGTCCTGCCAAAATAATATGTCTTAACTGTTCAGGCAACTAAATTAATCACATATTGATGAGTTCTCAGGGGCTTACAGGTTTGACAAACACTGACTCTTATGTAACATAACTTCAAAATATTTTGCACTACTGGAAAATTCCAGGTTTGACAAACACTGACTCTTATGTAACATAACTTCAAAATATTTTGCAATACTGGAAAATTCAGACTGTTTGCATTTTTTCTTCGGTATAAATGTGTGTTTTACTCGATCTTGAGTAGCCTGAGACCAATATGCAGAAAGGTGACAGTCGCGAATAACTGATCGCATTCTTACAGCTGGTTTACTTTGTAAATAGCTACACATAAATTCCAATCTATGCTCTAATGACCAATTCGGAGTAAAACAATGAGAAAATGGATGATGCCGAGCTTGTGGATATATGTCATTACTGGAGTTCTTGAATGTTTCAAATTTACGTGTAGTGATTTACGTGTCGGCGAGTCGCAAATCGTTCATTGTTATGTCGTGTCGGCGGTTCCATTTCAAGATTTGGTGCACCTTGCCAACTTCTTTCAAAATCTTTGTAATACCTTGTGTTATTACTACGTGACTTTTCCGTGTTTCTAAATCCCTCTTCCCATGTCGGAGAGCGAGTATCCTCTAAAATATGTAATTCTTGTAATGCGTGACCTAACTGATCTTGTACTTCCCGCATTTCTCTTTTATGTTGCGTATTAATTTGATTCTGAATTTGTTTAAATTTCCTAATTTCCTTGTATTCCTCTGTGTTAGTAAAGGCTACCGATCCTGTATCATTCAGATCATCATCTACATTCATAGTTAAATTTGTTAGTTGATCTGACAGTTTGGCTACTTTTTCCGATAATGTGCTGATTTCCTCCGTGTGTTTTTCTGAACCAAATTTTAGAGTATCTACTGTGTCCTTTAAGTTTTCCTGATCTTTTGCAAGTTGCGTGACCGTGTCGGTATATGCTACTAAGTCAATTTTAGCCTGCAAGGTGTCGTGCTTTTCGTGAACAATGATCTGCAATTTCTTATGGCTGCTTCATGAGCCTGTAATGCGTTTTCATGTGGCGAAAAAATAAGCTGAAAATGCTCACAAATTTGTGTTTTTACAACTTCAGAAGTTTTTTGATATTTCGATTCGAGTTTAAATAACTCAACAGTAAAATCTTCACGTGTTTGTTCAAGTGTTGTGTCTAACTTTTGGAGTTATTGTTGTGTTCGTTTGTGATTCTGTTCCATTGTGTCTAACCTTTGAAACTGTTGTTGCGTTTGTTTCTGATTTTGTTCCATTGCGTCTAACTTTTGAAGTTGTTACTGCTGTGTTTGTTTCTGATTTAGTCCCATTGTGTCTAACTTTTGATCAAATATTCCATTGTGTGTAACTTTTGATCAGATTTTCCAATTAATTGCAATAACATGCTCCTTAGTAATTGAGAAAAGTATAGTGACGCAAAACCTGAATCTACGATATTTGCAAGATTTGGTTCTGTTATTTCGCATTCCTGAGGCGAACTGTTACCGACCGATAGATCGACAATACTTCACTGTTCACTGATTGTTTCACTGTCTACACCGTAATTTACTGCCAGGTCCATGTCCCTAAGCACTATTACCAAATTATTATGTTGAACATTTGTTAATTCATTACTATGTGGTGCTAACAAGCTATACTTGGCGTCACTGTCATTTCTCAATTTGCTTTACAGCCTAGTTTTACGCTTTTCATACGTTACGATTGTCACACTGTTTCACTTGATGACACACAATAAACAATTTGAGAAACAAAAATAGGAAGACACACTAAAAAAGCACTGAAAATAATAAATATCTAATTAGTTGCAAAAGTGACTGCGAGATACTTGGTGCAAATCCACCACACGCATACCACAAACGCTCTACTCATTACAATACAGCACAACAATAAGAAACGACAGCTACAAAGGAAATTCCAAATACAGTTAAGTGCTAACAGTAAACAGTAACTAATTTGCAATCATGCCCAAATTTTTCAAACTACGAGAAAATCAAAAGATTCCAGTGAAGTATCATGGCAGGTTCGCCAGGTGAAACTTAACCTGAAGCAGCTGAGAAGGTGAAACTTCTTTATATAATTCTGAAGCTGGTGAACGCAACTGAACATACTGAATCTTTGTTTGTTTTCATCATTTCAACAGTGACCTACAGAATTTTCCCTGACAAATATAGCTCAAACTTATTCTATTCATTTATGACCCACAATATACAAGGATAACGCACTCTGCTATTAATTAACACCAAAGAATGGCCCTGAATTAGAAGAAATCCTAACAACAACCCGAACATTTCATAAGCCACTTACCTCACAGAAAATCTTCATGACACGAACTACAGCAGATACACGAAGTATACAGCCAGCTAAATGAAACGATTCTAACTACTGTAGGCTCTAACTAGCAAAGGAAAGATTTTGTTGCAGATCAAACATTGTGTTTAGCAGATTTTACCTTAATCATGCGACATTCAGTTCCAAATGTTATATAATCGTCCGTGACATCCATTTCCTAAAATTACATAATCGTCAATAATTCCATTTCCCTGATTTTACAATCCGTGTCCAACCAATATTAAATCTTCATGACTTACACATGTCCAGACCGACTGCTCGCTCTAACACTTCCGACCTCTAACTCTGCTAAATATTAACTTATAACTGCGAGTCTGACCAGCCGCAGAGTCTCTTACAGAGGGCGCACGGTGCTGTTACCGATATTTATGCAGTCTAAAGCGCTGCCAACATAAACATATAAACAGGCTACTTACAGGTTTTACAAGCACTAAATCTCTCCTCCCACGTGACAGCAAAAACTCATGTCGAACCAGGGCAAGAGCTAAGAAACCTGCGTCTCTGAAAAAAAATGAAAAAAAAACGCCAGTTACTGGCTTTTTAAGTTTTCACAGAGGGGAAAATGTTTTCTTCCAAAGTCATGTCTCTTCCCATGGCAACAAGTCAACAGATACAGTCTCAAAGATGTTTATCTAAATTTCTTGTGCCTTGGAGCTGCCTACAATGTGTAATAAAGCTTTCATTTCTAATCGTTTCTCAGATGCCAGAGTTTTCTTTTACAACAGGAATGGCTGAGGGAAGTGGCTCACTGGCTTTCTTGCAGTATCAGTGAACATAAAAAACTTGTGAATTTTTATTATGCTTGGCTCTGCACACAATGTTTGGTTTATGACTCCAGTTTGTAGACAAGTTCCTTTAGACCATAGCCCCTGCCCAGGCTTCTACTGGGGCCATAGCAGGTATTGCAGCATTGTTCTGCTGGAGCCCTGTCCTGATGAGGGGCTGACCTATCTGCCCTGTATGACTATCGACCTGTCGGGCAAGATTTACTAAGGGATGGGCTCGCTGCCAATTGATTTCAACTACCAACAAGCTGTTTCTATGAGCTAAGAATCATAAAAATGCCTCATGCTTTTAGCGCCCTACCAGGCTCCGTGAACATCTGCCCAGGCCATTAACTTTCTGGAGTCTCGCACAAGCTGTGCCAGGTTGTAATAAAATCTTTAATAATTTTTCATTTGAGAAAAATAGGTGAGAGAGTAACTTGTCCTCTCTCATTATCGCACTCAAAGATTAAAAAACTTAAGATGGGAGGCAGACTTATCAAAGTGCTGTAGTTCTTCATGTTACTGGGTAGTACATGCTGTTGAACTTGCGTCAAGAGACTTGTGTTGGTTGAACTGTGTTATGTACTATATCTTCTGGTAAACCTTCCGGGATGTAAGGTCGTGGTCCATGAAACTCTTCAGCTCCTAACGTTTCGGCCATAGCTGCGCTGGACATCTTCAGAGGGGTCTTTCTCCTCCGGTGAGTCTTGCCGACTGTTTTTTTAGTTTTCTCTTAAATTTGTAAGAATTGTAGTCACAATGTGCCACCTTGTACGATTGACTGCTGAAAAGTAATGTATCCGAAATTTTTTTGTGAAAACTCTTCAAACTGTTTAAATAAAAGAAATGTTATTAACGTTCCACATCTTCATCTTGATATTCACATACACGCAGCCCTCTGTCGCTAGAAGTCTCGTAATTGTTGCATGTAGCACGGTGGTCTGTAACTTAACTATGTCGGCGAGTCAGAAAAAACGAGTTGTACTATGACTTCGATTTCGAAGCTTTCGACCATATATGGACCAACATCTTCTTTAGCGTGACAGACCACACACGAGCGATGCAATACCTGCAACAGTCCGACGCCTTGGTTTTATTGTCATTGATCATCCTTCTTACACTCCCGGTTTGGTTCCATACGATTTGTTTCCAAGAAGTAAGGAATACTTTCGAGGACTTCACATTGATAGTGATGAAGCGGTGCAAGTGCAGGTGAAGTTGTGGCTCCGCCAACAAAGCCAAACATGAGGATTCGGAGGCATTATTTTTCAGCAAGCACTCGTAATATACCTATATACCTATGTACTCTACATCTACATTTCTACATTTATACTCCGCAAGCCACCCAAAGGTGTGTGGCGGAGAGCATTTTACGTGCCACTGTCATTACCTCCCTTTCCTGTTCCAGTCGCGTATGGTTCGCGGGAAGAACGACTGTCTGAAAGCCTCCGTGCGCGCTCGAATCTCTCTAATTTTACATTCGTGATCTCCTCGGGAGGTATAAGTAGGGGGAAGCAATATATTCGATACCTCATCCAGAAACGCACCCTCTCGAAACGTGGCGAGCAATCTACACCGCGATGCAGGGCGCCTCTCTTGCAGAATCTGCCACTTGAGTTTATTTAACATCTCCGTAACGCTATCACGGTTACCAAATAACCCTGTGACGAAACGCGCCGCTCTTCTTTGGATCTTCTCTATCTCCTCCGTCAAACCGATCTGGTACGGATCCCACACTGATGAGCAATACTCAAGTATAGGTCGAACGAGAGTTTTGTAAGCCCCCTCCTTTGTTGATGGACTACATTTTCTAAGCACTCTCCCAATGAATCTCAACCTGGTACCCGCCTTACCAACAATTAATTTTATATGACCAGTAGCAACGTAAATTAGAAAATATGTAGACTGCTGAAACACCTGAATATGAGCCGCCACCTCTCGAAATGCATTGTGTACTGAAGTATTAGTAAAAATCGCTATTACTGACTGAAGACGACTTGTTTTTTTTTCTTTTTTTTTAGTAGTTATTTGCAATATCACTACTCTGCTGAGCTGCTGAAACTTATTAATGCAAGTGCATGTGTGCTTGAAAATGACCGTTTGTTAGAAACCGACCGACCGGTCGTGATGTGGAATAAATTATTTTGATTCGCACAACAAAAAATATATGCCAAACGTGACTTCCCTTAACGATTGCAACCACCGTTGCTCATAGCTGGAAACCAATTTTCGGTAGTAAAATGTCTGTTTTCTCTATCTGAGACTGTGCTGTGGTATTTGATATATGCAGCCAAACTTCATTCTGCTGCCACGTATAAAAGTGTGATGGAATGTCAGGAAATTGGTGACTGGTTAGCGCTTCGAAAAGTGGCGCGTCTTTTATCTCCAGAACTGTGGTTGTTAGCGAAACTGTAGGGCTTAATTACTTCTAAATCACTGTAGTAAGATGAAAAAGCTAAATCACACACCACTAAGATATAGTCTCCATCCATTTCACATGGTCACCGGAACTGAGACACAAGAAAAAGGCGGTGATGTTTTACTACGTTGTAGGAAATACGGCGTCATGAATCGGTCTTACATGTACATGCTGAAAAGCGTGTTTGTGTTTGAAGAGCATCAACTACTCTCAGAAGTGGGAGCCGTGTTATTGCAATGATATACAAGAATGAAAAGTCTAATACCCATCCTAAGATAACTGACCCTATCTGATCCGAAACAATACCTTAAAGCACACACCTTCTTATAACTGAGTGCAATGTTTAATATAGAGCAGTTACAGCTCAATATACACGAGAATATGTGAGTAGGCAACATCACGAGAGTATCAAGCGTGGTTAATTGCATCAGCTTCACGCTTGTTGCGATTGGTAATACTGTGGAAGCGTTTTCCCAAGTGTTTATTCACCTGTCCCCCTTAGATACAATATCTAAGCATCTAAAGGAGAATTATTCGACAGAAAATCAAGCTATCACTTACGCAAACAAAACAACTCCCTATTCGTGCACGACACGCCTGACCTTATGTCAACAAGGTAGCAGCCCTCCACAAACAGTGTGCTTGAGCAAACACGGATGACGGCTAAACACGACGGTTCAACACATGCAGTTAAAATGAACATACTGAACTTCAGACGAAACAAAAGTAAACCACGGTGCCAACCGCACATATATTCAACTTCTTAAAAAAAATAAAGAATTAAAATTAGAAAACTAGATTATAGCTATGGAAGTACTATCTGAGATCCAAACTAACATTCTCTTTCTCACGGAGCTTCACAGAACTTAGGACGCAAGAAACAAAAACAACGTAGAATTTAATTTACCACTGATGCGCAAACCAGCTTCTCAGCAATTAATAATTCACTCCTACTCTAAGTTTTTTTTTTCCAGTGCATAAGGAAACGCCAAAATGTATCGGCAAGAGGAACAAAACGAATTCGAGACCTAGCTCACAGCAACCGGTTGCATGGAATTTAGCCATAATAATAGCTTGGAAGGCTCTTACCGGTCACCCAAAGAACCGTACGAACTATTCACTCTCATGCTTCTCCATCGATCAAAAATGATCAACACAGTACCCTGTTCCCTTTAAAACTGCACCCATACAAGTCACGTATTATTGCTACAAGCAATGTTCAGCTATGTCCCCTAAGTACGTCTCTGCCGTCATGGCCTGCAACTGGCTGAAAGGCAACGACCCACCAAAGACAAGGTTTCCATAGCTCTGGTTATGCAATGTGATTACAAAATACCAGAAGCCATATGTAATGATGCTGGCTAGATATCTCAGAGGTAATTATAAAAATAATTATATAATTTGGAAAAGTAGGCAGCGAGAAAATGAACGACACAACAGCAGGTACCTTTGAATGTGCGGAAGACTTAGCCACGGTCTGGATATATCATATCATTTTGAAGATAAAACCGCCAAAGGTGTAAGTACTTTATGAACTGTCAGTGGATGTGTGTTCAAATGTGTGTGAAATCTTATGGGACCTAACCGATAAGGTCATCAGTCCCAAAGCTTACACACTACTTAACCTAAATTATCCTAACGACAAACACACACACCTCCGCCACACACCGTCAGGTGGCTTGCGGAGTATAGATGTAGATGTAGACACCTATGCCCGAGGGAGGACTCGAACCTCCGCCAGGACCAGCCGTGTCAGTGGATGCCCCAGGTTAAAGGAACAACTAAACGGGCATGGGAGCGGTTCAGGCCATTTATCACATCTCATTTCTTACTGCACACGAGTCCAGCAGTCTGTTATTGCACAGATACCAGAAACACTAATAAAATTCAAATAATAATAGTCGCTTGCAATGAACGTAATTAAGAAGGCACAACTAATGAGTGACAAAATTAGCGCCAGCAAAAGATTTAAAATGTTAACAGCGGCTCAAATTTCAGCAATATACAAAATAATTAAGGAAAAGAATTCAGCCGACCGCTGTGGCAGAGCGGTTCTACATGCTTCAGTCCGGAACCGCGCTGCTGCTACGGTCGCAGGTTCGAATCCTGCCTCGTGCGTGGATGAGTGTGATGTCCTTAGGTTAGTTAGGTTTAAGTAGTTGTAATTCTAGGGGACTAATGACCTCAGATGTTGTCCCATAGTGCTTCGAGCCATTTGAACCATTTTGAAAGGAATTCAGGCAGATACTCCAAAATTTCTTCAATTAAACCAAGTGATGATTAATCAGTTAATTTTAACGAATAAAGTGCACCAATTTAGGAAGGACTAACAAGCAAGTAGTACAATCAAGTATAACTCAAACACGCGCTTATCGCTGGCAAACAATGACAGCGATGATGCTAAAGATTACAATTACAACATTTGGCTGAACACATGTGGTGCTTGACATTAATGAATATAACTTGTAAGCAGTGCAGTAACACGAAATTTCACAAGTCTGGTACCTGACAAGCTGAGACTCGTTAGGTACTAATACTTTATACAACAAGCACAGGAACAATTCTCAATGCAAATATCCAATATTTGATCAATCACAGCAAGCCCTTGGGCATAATAAACATACTGACGTGGAAAAATATTAAAATACCATTTAAAAGATTGAGCATTACACCAGTATTAAGACTATTACGTTAAAACCAAACTTCGAACCGGGAGAGCATGGATGGTGCAGGTACGGTCGGCCAGCTCTGAGTAACATGGTTTAGAGTAACGCGCACTTCAGGTTAAATTAACTCAATCTATGGAAAATGAAGGGTTTGGCGTTATTGGCCGGAAAGCGCCTTGCGGACCAGCTCCGGCCGCCTTGGTGCAGGTATTACTACATTCGACGCCACATTGGGAGACCTGCGCGCCGGATGGGGATGAAATGATGATGAAGACAGCACAACACCCAGTCCCTGAGCGGAGAAAATCCCCGACCCAGCTGGGAATCAAACCCGGGCCCGTAGGACGGCAATCCGTCACACTGATCACTCAGCTATCGTGGCGGACACTCAACCTACGAAGGATGCCGTAGCAAACCAGGAGGCGGCAACGTCCCAGAGGCTGCGGTGAGGAGGGAAGCGGCGTGCAGGCCGTGCGCATGTTCACAGCTGACGCGGGCAGTCTATGCCCGATGAACCGGTGGGTGACAGATATCACCCGGGGACGGCGCCTCCATGCGCTACGAACAGCTCGGAAAGCCGGCAGCAATCAGGCATACATAATAATCTTAAAATATATGAAAATTCTCAAACCAAGACAAGAAATTGCCACAAGCCCCAACCAAACCCTACGTATTACAACAGGAATATTACAATAAGAATCACTGAGAGGATTAACCGGTTAATGTTGCGATAAAATGTAACAACAAGTTAATGTAACACCCAAGAAATCAAAGGGCTACTCAAACACATTAACGTAAATGACAAAAAAAAGACAGGCAAATCTTGAGAACTAACACTCAAACAACTACAATAGCAATTGTATTCAGAACCATAAATATTAAATTTTTTTGAAAGGTGCAACATCTCACCAAAGATATGGAATTTCATTAGCCAAATGAGTCAAAATCCACTGGGCGGCTAGCGTTTGCTTATTACGGCCGTGGGCAATTTTATAGTCGTTTACATCAGTCAGGGAAATAAACAACTTCCAATACAAATAAGACTCAGTTTCGACCTCAGTGGTCACTAATACACGTGGAACATATGACAAGTTAACTTAGGCCTGAACGACAACACTGAACAAGTTGCAATTTAACTAAATTTTAAAACACGTCAAATATGGCACTCAGATAATTTCAAACAGAGGTACAAGAAAGTAAATTTAATACCTGAGACAGAGTGACGAAGAACCACAGGCTCTCCAGCGCAGCGGCAACAGTTTCAACATGGGAGCACAAATGTCGATCAAGTAAAGAGTACCTTGGCCACAAATGGCAGAATAGACGACACCAGAAAATGAACAGCACTCCAGCACCCACATCAATGACTACACCTCCTTAATCCAGGGCAAAACGACTTTGTCGACATTAGGCCCAAGTATTGCCTATCAACACAACCCTACCACCCACCGACCACTTAGACAATCGTGCGCCCATAAGCTGCGTGAACAGTTCACCGTATGTTACGTGTACAGTACCGACTGCCGGACCATGGGGTCAACAATCTTCTCCAAGAAACTACAACCAAAGGGTTAGTTAACATGCGACAGAAACGCCACCAGGCGAATAGACAAAGATGGATAGCGCCGGTAAGCAAACATGTAAAATATGAAACGAGCAGACACGACTCAATTTATAAGCGTGACTGGTTTCATAGCATTTTAGCTGCATCATCTAGTGCGATAAAATCAAATCAGAAAAAAGATTGGTTGACCCAGTGGTCACAGTCAATAATTTTCCAGTAGGCAGCGGACGTCAATTATAAAACAACATAGAACACTCACGTGATCCCATGAGTACCAGTGCGTGGTGAGTTAACGGGTCCCCATATACCGAAAAAATGATCAAAAACCGACCGTACAAGATCATCTATGAAATTACGTAAATCTGAACAGCACCAGTCCCTCATTTACCTTAACAGCTCAATCAGCAGAAAGCGACACACTGTAAAGCCAGATGGCAAGAGGCTCTACTTATCCCCGCAAGGGTGTGCACTGGACGTGTAACAAGAGGCGGCAGTGACCTAAGGGCAGCCTCTTGCCATTCGGCATTCCATTGTGTTGGTTTCTGCCGATTGACCTGTTTAGGTAAATGGACAGGTGTTGCATAATTTTACATAATCTCATAGTAGACCCTCCTATACCGTTGGTTTTTCCTCACTTCTTCGATATATGGGGACCCAGTTTCTTACCAAGTACTGGTACTAATGGTATGATTGGAGCGTTGTATGTTATTTTATAATTGACGTCCGATAATTAGCAGAAAATTGTTGACAATGAACACCAGATCACCCCATCCTTTTTTCAGATCAAAGCACGACTTATTTCGTCGCACCTAATAATGCTGTCAAAATACTGCGAAAGCCGCAGTGCTTCTATACACCGAAGAGCCAGAGAAACTGGCACACCTGGCCGAATCGTGTAGGACCCCCGCGAGCACGCAGAAGTGACGCAACACGACGTGGCATGGGCTCGACTAAAGTCTGAAGTAGTACTGGAGGGAGCTAACACTATGGATGCTGCAGGGCTGCCCATAAATCCGTAAGAGTACTAGGGGGTGGAGATCTCTTCTGAACAGCACGTTGCAAGGTAGCCCAGACATGTTCAATAATGTTTATGTCTGGGGACTTTGCTGCCCAGAGGAAGTGTTGAAATTCTGAAGAGTGTTCCTGAAGCCACTGTGTAGCAATTCTGGACGTATGGGGTGTCGCATTGTCCTGCTGGAATTGTCCAAGTCCGTCGGAATTCACAACGGAAATGAATGGATGAAAGTGATCAGACAGGACGCTTATGTATGTGTCACCTGTCAGAGTCGTATGTAGACATATCAGAAGTTCCATATCACTCCACCTCCACATGACCTACGCCGTTACAGAACCTCCATCACTCTGAACAGTCCCCCTCTGATATGCAGGGTCGTTGGATTCATGAGGTTGTCTCCATACCCATATAGTTCCCAGGCGAGGAATAAAGCTTTGTGTCGTGCAGTCATCAAGGGTACACGAGAGGGCCTTCGTCTCCGGAAGCCCATATCGATGACCTTTCGTTGACACTTGTTGTTGGCCCAACGTTGAAATCTGCAGCAATTTGCGGAAGAGCTGCACTTCTGTCATGCTGAACGATTCTCTACAGTCTTCGTTGGTCCCGTTCTTGCAGGGTCTTTTTCCCGCAGCAGCGATGTAGGAGATTTGGGGATTTTCCGGATTCCTGATATTCACGGAACACTCGTGAAATGATCGTAGAGGAAAATCTCCACTTCATCGCTACCTCGGAGATGCTGTGTCCCATTGCTCGTGCGGCAGCTATAACACCATGTTGAAACTCACTGAAATCTTGATAACATGCCGTTGTAGCAGCAGAAACCCATCTAACAACTGCGGCAAACACTTGTCTTTTATGGGCGTTGCCGGCCGTAGCGCCGCATTCTGCTGTTTACATATCTCTGTATCTGAATACGCATACCAGTTTCTTTGGCGGTTAAGTGTATGAAATACTTGCAGCTGATGGGTTTTCTCTTAAAAATGAGCTTTCAATATGCTTTCAGTTAGTGATTAGAATTTTCCTTCTCTTTCTGTACAGTGATTTTCACCCGTTATATTACACGTATAATTGTTCTAGAAGTGCTACTAAGTGCGTTATTACTCTATCGTGTTACGTGATGAGTAATACTCAGTGACAATGGAGGCTACAATGCATCCCAGATGCGGTTAACTATGAAGGATAGGCATATTATTGGTGGATATTAGGGTTTAATTCGTTTGGCTGCTCTGTGGCAAGATTATGACGCACAAGTAGTGACAGTTTTCGAAATTCCTGTAACAGAGCAGACTGGCATAGCATTGCTGCAGACACTTTTTTTCTTTATGCGAATAAGCATTATAGTAATTTTATTCTGCAACTTAAATCCGGATAAGAGTTGATCTGCTACGCAATTTCATTTGTTAAGAGAATACAATGAAAACACAATAAACATTCTGCTAGGCAATTCTCTGTGTCACTATTACATCCTTAAATTGTAAGGGTCTCTGGAGGTACCTGATGATTTCCCAAAGTTAACATTCTCCGTAGAACATAGAACTTTTTCGGGTTGAAGACTATCGAGTGTGGTTTTTCAGTGTTCTTTACTGGTGAATTAGCGAATACGCCGCAGATAAAATCCAAAATGTATAGCACAATCCCTCAAACTTCATGTTGCATTCGTTGCACGGTATACGGAATCAGATTGTAAACAATTTTGCCGAATTGTAAGCTTTCATAGCCTTTAACAATACCTTCGCTATTAACTGTTGGCAGATCACGTTTCTTGATATCTGAGCATGGCCTTTACGTATCTCTTCAGTTGATTTATTCACTCAGACTTAATACTGGCACGGAGAATCGTAACAGGATAATTGCAAGGATGCACTAAGGGTTTCTTCTAATTAGTATCAGATAAGTCTCCCAGGAATCATCACAATCATACACAACCTATTACTTACCTTTCATCCCGCTTATACTCCAATTAAGGCGTCAGAAAGTCGAAAGTCGTTACTGCCATCTTCGAGTCGCAGAGATTCATCTCTTCTTTCTCACTTGGAATTAAAAAAGATACACTTTAAAGCGTATGTAAAAGCGTACCCATGGCGTATATACTACTATGCTTCTAAAATATTCTCGTCAGCATTTACGTGAAGAATGAAAATCGGCGATTAGTTTATTTGTAAAAGAATATAACCACAAGTGGAGGCTGAAGAAAGTGTGTTCATGTACTTTATAATAATTACAAAAATCGTGTAACTTTTTTTTCTTTTTTCTTCATGCCTCTCGCCATCCGACTAGAACGGTAATCCACACGGACAACCACCTGTCGTTCTTGGCTACCTTTGGATGCGAGGAGTGTTTTATCGACCCATTATAGTATATTTACGTCCAGCATCGCTGCGTCTGGAAAACGTAAACAACAGAAGAGACATGGCTTCCCGTCACACGAGAGAGCTTATGTCTCTTCATCCATCTTTCTTCCTCGCTCCTCGGTAAATAAAGACATATTGGCGCAGATGTGATAGCAGGGCGGCGCCAAACTGAGCCGCTGCCGAGAAATAATTTTCTCTTTTCTGGGGAGTGTGGCTTCCATGGGTATTTTCCGCACTTGTCAAAACTTCAGGCCGAAAAGATAAAGCACGTAAACGCCGTGTCACATCCCGTACGCAAATTCGACTTATCGAAACACGTCTTTATGTTTACACGTTGAATAGAGATTACAAAAACACTCTAAAATTTGGCAACTATCTCTCGTAACATAGTTTGCAGTCAATTTCCTCACATCTTGAGGAGTGGAACAGTTACAAGTTATTTTCAAATATACGTAATTGTAAGTGGATATTATGACTATTTCTCAGCAGTAGTCAATCGTCAGTCGCTGTCGTACATGATGCAGTCGTATAGATGTGCAGTTGTGTTGTTGATTTCTAGGCCTGCGTTATCGTGTGAGAATTTGTAGGACCTGCCTTGGTAGTCAGGGATGCAGCACACAGAGACAGCAGCTACCCGGGCAGCAGACATGTCTCTGAACACTATAGGACTACTTAAACCTAACTAACCTAAGGACATCACACTCATCCATGCACGAGGCAGGATTCGAACCTGATACCGTAGCGGTCGCGCAGTTCCAGACTGAAGCGCCTAGAACCGCTCGGCCACCAACGCAGGCTCGGGTAGCAGAGTACTTGTGGAGAGCACGTGAGGGTTTTTTAAGGCTAGGCCGTATTTTGTTATGCTTTGATGAACACTCGTCAGTCGTTACGCAGCAAAGGAAGTAAAATGGCTTTCAGTGTAACGACACTCCGACTGTCAAAATTTTATCTGTGAACCGTCGAAGTATTCGTAATAAAGTTCCCGAATTTAATGCTCATCAGGAAAGTTCTCTCATTCAAATTATTCTTGGAACCGAAAGCTGGCTGAAACTCAGAGTGAAAAGCTCTGAGATATTTAACGAGTCGTTGAACATATATCAGTAAAACGGATTAGAGACAATAGGAAGGGGAGTGTTAACTGCAGTTCACACCAAAATGGCCTGTATTGAGATTGAAGTTGAGTGGTCACGTGTAACAGGTGTAGGTGAAGTTAATTGTTGTATGTTTTTACCGGCCGCCCGATTCCGCTGTGACAGTTCTAGAATCATTCAAAGAAAATCTACGCTCATCAGAGCCTAAATACCAAGATCATTCAATACTAGTTGGAGACGACTTTAACCCAGCGACTATAGACTGGGATGTCTGTGGATTCCTTGCTAGGGCTACAGACAGACAGTCATGCGAAATAATTGTTTTCTGAAAATTGTCTTGAGCGGCTAGCTCGGCAGCCCTCGTGCAATAGAAATACACTCCTGGAAATTGAAATAAGAACACCGTGAATTCATTGTCCCAGGAAGGGGAAACTTTATTGACACATTCCTGGGGTCAGATACATCACATGATCACACTGACAGAACCACAGGCACATAGATACAGGCAACAGAGCATGCACAATGTCGGCACTAGTACAGTGTATATCCACCTTTCGCAGCAATGCAGACTGCTATTCTCCCATGGAGACGATCGTAGAGATGCTGGATGTAGTCCTGTGGAACGGCTTGCCATGCCATTTCCACCTGGCGTCTCAGTTGGACCAGCGTTCGTGCTGGACGTGCAGACCGCGTGAGACGACGCTTCATCCAGTTCCAAACATGCTCAGTGGGGGACAGATCCGGAGATCTTGCTGGCCAGGGTAGTTGACCTACACCTTCTAGAGCACGTTGGGTGGCACGGGATACATGCGGACGTGCATTGTCCTGTTGGAACAGCAAGTTCCCTTGCCGGTCTAGGAATGGTAGAACGATGGGTTCGATGACGGTTTGGATGTACCGTGCACTATTCAGTGTCCCCTCGACGATCACCAGTGGTGTACGGCCAGTGTAGGAGATCGCTCCCCACACCATGATGCCGGGTGTTGGCCCTGTGTGCCTCGGTCGTATGCAGTCCTGATTGTGGCGCTCACCTGCACGGCGCCAAACACGCATACGACCATCATTGGCACCAAGGCAGAAGCGACTCTCATCGCTGAAGACGACACGTCTCCATTCGTCCCTCCATTCACGCCTGTCGCGACACCACTGGAGGCGGGCTGCACGATGTTGGGGCGTGAGCGGAAGACGGCCTAACGGTGTGCGGGACCGTAGCCCAGCTTCATGGAGACGGTTGCGAATGGTCCTCGCCGATACCCCAGGAGCAACAGTGTCCCTAATTTGCTGGGAAGTGGCGGTGCGGTCCCCTACGGCACTGCGTAGGATCCTACGGTCTTGGCGTGCATCCGTGCGTCGCTGCGGTCCGGTCCCAGGTCGACGGGCACGTGCACCTTCCGCCGACCACTGGCGACAACATCGATGTACTGTGGAGACCTCACGCCCCACGTGTTGAGCAATTCGGCGGTACGTCCACCCGGCCTCCCGCATGCCCACTATACGCCCTCGCTCAAAGTCCGTCAACTGCACATACGGTTCACGTCCACGCTGTCGCGGCATGCTACCAGTATTAAAGACTGCGATGGAGCTCCGCATGCCACGGCAAACTGGCTGATACTGACGGCGGCGGTGCACAAATGCTGCGCATTCGACGGCCAACACCGCGGTTCCTCGTGTGTCCGCTGTGCCGTGCGTGTGATCATTGCTTGTACAGCCCTCTCGCAGTGTCCGGAGCAAGTATGGTGGGTCTGACACACCGGTGTCAATGTGGTTTTTTTTCCATTTCCAGGAGTGTATTTTAGACCTTTTAGCTACAAATAGGCTGGACCTCATCGAAAATGTGAGTATAGAAACGCGGATTAGCGATCATGATGTCATTATAGCAATTATGGTTACGAAAGCTAATAAATCAGTCAAGAAGATAGATAGAGAAGATAAGCAGTTGTTAGCATCTCCCTTAGACAGTGAACTGACATCATTTGCTTTCAGTAAGATGGGCGTAGAGGATTATGGAGAAAGTTTAAGCAGATTATATATGGTGGTCTGGAGAGTTATGTAGATATAGAAAAGACATCGTAGTTTAATAATGAAATTCGGAAGATGTTAAGGAAGCAGAGGCTGCTTCGCTCTCGATTCGAAAAAGAACGCGCAGTTGACGACAATCGAAGGTTAGTGGACATCCGTGCGTATATGAAAAGATCTATGCCCGAAGCACAGAACAGCTACTGTTGTGTTAGCAGTTAGCCAACACTACGAACACTACCTGAGTGAGGAAGCCGATAAGCACGCGTTAACCCACGCAGGCTAGAGATAGGTCTGAAACAGGATACGTAATGAATGCTATAAAGAAAAGTACGTAGCTGCTGGAATACTTAACTTTAATCCATCATTGTTGTACATCGCTCTTGACGATACAAGTGAGACTCTGTAGATACATGCAATGTTACTAATGGCGCCTTGCTAGGTCGTAGCCATTGACTTAGCTGAAGGCTATTCTAACTATCTGCTCAGCAAATGAGCGAGGCTTCGTCAGTGTGCATCGCTAGCGAAGTCGTCCGTACAACTGGGGCGAGTGCTAGTCCGTATCTCGAGACCTGCCGTGTGGTGGCGCTCGGTCTGCGATCACTGACAGTGGCGACAAGCGGGTCCGACATGTACTAATGGACCGCGGCCGATTTAAAGCTACCACCTAGCAAGTGTGGTGGCTGGCGGTGACACCACAGCTACCACCATCAATGTTTAGAAAAAGATTTAGCAGAGAAACTACGCGGGTCTAAGGCTTCCATTCAGTCCTTCGTTGACCAATCTGGTGTGGCAGATGAAGATAGCAAAATGAAAGCCGAAGTTTTACATTTCACGTCCAAGAAATCGTTCATACAGGAGAATCGTACAGACATACCGGCAGCTGACCATCACACAAACTTCAGTATGAACGATACAATAATAAGCATCCCTGGAGTAAACAACAGTAAGATTTGCAAGCAAATAAATCACCAGGTCCAGATGGCGTCCCAATTCGATTTTATAAAGAGTATTCTATGGTATTAGTCCCTTACTTAGCCACTATTTATCGTGAATCTCTCGCCCAGCACAAAGTCCCAAGCGACAGGGAAAATGCGCAGGTGACTCATGTATGAAAGAAGGGTAAAATAACGGACCCGTAAAGTTACAGACCAATATGCCTAACTTCTGTTTGTTGCATAATCCTTGAACATGTTCTCAGTTCGAATATAATAAACGTTCTTGACACTGAGAAGCTTATGTCCACGAATCAGCATGGTTTTAGAAAGTATCGCTCGTGCGAAACTCAGGTTGCCCTTTTCTTACATTTTATACTTACAACTATGGGTGAAAGACAACAGGCAGTTTCCGTATTTCTAGATTTCTAGAAAGCATTTGACACAATGCAGGGTTTTAACGACGGTACGAGCCTATGGAATAAGTTCACAGATGTGTGAGTGGCTCGAAGACCTCTTAAGTAATAGAAACCAATAAGTTGTCTCTGACGGCGAGTAGAGGCAAGGGTAACGTCAGGAGTGCTCCAGGGAAGTGTGGTAGGACCGCTGTTGTTCTCAACACACATAAAAGATTTGGTCGTCAGGGTGGGCAGCAACCTGCGATTTTAAGCTGATGATGCTGAGGTGTACGGTAGGGTGTTGAAGTTGAGCGACTTATGAAGACACGACACGAATTGGATAAAATTTGTAGTTGGTGTGATGAATCTGAGCTAATTTTAACCCTCCGTTACTCGAGCGAAAATTCGTGACATGATTCACTCGCGCGGATGACTGGTGTCATCCGCAAAGGAAGCGGTCTATTTGTGCACTTTGAACGGTCTTTATCACTGGTTTTATGATTTTTTATTAAATGTAAATATAATACATTTAATATTTGCACACAGTATAATATATTCTAACGTTTGAAACAGTTTGACCATTCCAAGAAGAATATCTTCAGTTGAATTACTGAAAATACATGGTCCCTCTTGTTGGTTATCGACGTAGGGTTCTAAATACAAAGTGTCAGCTGTTTTTATCAACCAAAGCATACTTTGCTAGTTTGCTAGGAATATATTGCCTGAACGGAAAGTTTCCTCTAAATTCCAAAAGCTGATCGTCAATAGTAAGATATTAAGTAGGCGAAAAATATTTTTGACAATTGTTGGTGAGTAGTTGAAGTACCTGTCTGATAGCTATGATAGCAGCCAACTTGTCAAACTCTCTGCGAACGCCGGCCTGAGTGGTCGAGCGGTTCTAGGCGCTACAGTCCGGTACCGCGCGACCGCTACGGTCGCGGGTTCGAATCCTGCCTCGTGCATGGATGTGTGTGATGTCCTTAGGTTAGTTAGGTTTAAATAGTTCTAAGTTCTAGGGGACTGATGACCTCAGAAGTTAAGTCCCATAGTGCTCAGAGCCATATGAACCATTTGAACCATCTCTGCGAACACCTCTATCACGGATATTATCAAAACTCCGACATTTCAACAGAAACCCTAATCGGTTTTCACTTATGCATAAATAACATAATTGAAGTCCGTTTCCCTTTGAGTTATCCCAAAATTTCGGTATACTCTTCCTAGAACATCTCAAAGATCCACATAGATGCGACAAACCAATGAAAGCTCTGATATCTATCGCATCTGTTTCTTTAGCGTCTCTTTCCCCAGAGAAGTTACCACGAACTTCACTGATGTATATATTAGTGCATGTTGCGATAATGCTTATTATGTTTTCATCGAAGAACAAATTCAGAATTTCTGTTTCTGTCTTTTTTATACGAGATTGTTTTTTGGTCCAGACAAATGCGGTTAAAATTACAAGATCTGCTTCTAACACTGGTAGGTTATTTATTTTTCCTTCGTTTAGTTATTACATCTTTCCCTAAAAAATTATTACTCTTGAGTTACTTCTTCCTGTGATTCATATTCATCATTCTCTGGCACTTCTTGTTCTGTTCCTGAATCATGACCGCTTTCATGAACAGAATCCTCAGTCTCTGAGTCGGCGGTATCACTGTGAGCATCTTCATCACTCAGCTCATTGAACCATTACAGCCATACATTAGGAACTCTGTCCGAGGTTTATTGCCTCTGACATTTCTCCCACAATTTAAAAATAAAGAGAATACTAGGTAACACGGAAGGTAAGTGCAATCAGTTTCAATACGTCTAAATTTACGCACATGAAAGATCGATTGAATGTAGGAAAGCAATAAAGTAATACAGACTTACTTTGTTTCAGATTGTGGCAGCAGAGCTCCCGCGGATGACAAGTGTCCTCCAGACTATAATAATGTTCCGTAAACAATGTATCTTTCGTAACTGAAAGACAACAATGATTGGAGGTAACAGCCGGAGAGTTAAGAGAAAGGCACTCCAAATGGTGCGAACTCAATCCAGCCCTGACAGACAAAACTGAGCGGGAAGGTCATGTGGATGATGAGTGTCATCCGCGCGAGCAACAGAGGGTTAAATGTGGAAAAATGTAAGTTAATGAGGATGAATAGGAGGAACAAACCTGTGGTCTTCGGATACAGCATTACTAGTGTCCTGCTTGACACAGTCAACTCGTTGAAGTTGCTGTGTATAACATCGCAAAGCGATGTGAAATTGAACGAGAATGTGAGAACAGTGGTACGGAAGGCAAATGGTCGACTTCGGTTTATTGGGAGAATTTTAGGAAAGTGTGGTTCACTGTAAAGAAGAACGCACATAAGAGGCTAGTGCGACCTATTCTTTAGTAGTGCTGGAGAGTTTTGGATCCGTAACAGGTCGAATTGAAGGTTATGAGGCGGTCTGTTTGACTTATTACCAGTAGGTTTGAACGAAATGTGTTACAGAGATGCTTCGAGAACTGAAATGGGAATCACTAGAGGAAAGGCGACATTCTTTTCGAGAACCACTGCTGAGAAAATGTAGAGAACCGGAATTTGAAGCTCACTGGCGAATGATTCGACTTCCGCCAGCATACACTGCGCGTAAAGACAACGAAGATGAGATACGAAACTACGGCCCATACAGAGGCATTAGCACTCCGTCTTCAGGCCACGAGTGGCCTACCGGGACAATCCGACCGCCGTGTCATCCTCAGAGGAGGATGCGGATAGGAGGGGCGTGGGGCAGCACACCACTCTCCCGGTCGTTATGACGGTATTCTTGACCGAAACCGCTACTATTCGGTCGAGTAGCTCCTAAATTGGCATCACAAGGCTGAGTGCACCCCGAAAAATGCCAACAGTCCATGGCGGCCCGGATGGTCACCCATCCAAGTGCCGACCACGCCCGGCAGAGCTTAAATTCGGTGATCTCACGGGAACCGGTGTATTCACTGCGGCAAGGCCGTTGCCTTCATACAGAGGCATACAGAAGTCATTTTTTCTAGCCGTATTTGCAATAGGAAAGGAAATGACTAGTGGTGATACAGGGGACCCTCCACCAAGTGCCTTGCGGAGTATCTATGTAGTTGTAGATGTAAATGTAGAATCCTCGCTGAAAGATGTTTCTACAGTTCATCTTTGTTTTATCCTACAGTAAGATAAATGACAATACTTAATTTCGAGAATTTACGTAGATGTCTCGCAATCAAAGAGCGCTATGCAATGTAATCAATGTCCTTCAGTATAACGATTCCAATACAAGTGAAGTTCAAATGGTTCAAATGGCTCTGAGCACTATGGGACTTAACAGCTATGGTCATCAGTCACCTAGAACTTAGAACTACTTAAACCTAACTAACCTAAGGACATCACACAACACCCAGTCATCACGAGGCAGAGAAAATCCCTGACCCCGCCGGGAATCGAACCCGGGAACCCGGGCGTGGGAAGTGAGAACGCTACCGCACGACCACGAGCTGCGGACACAAGTGAAGTAATACAACTCCTAAGTCACTGGTCCTGAAGTGCCTATCTTGATGCTGCTGCAGAAGTGGCTGCAACCAGTCGGGAGCCGTGCTTATATTCTCTTCGGCTAGAGGCAACTCCTGTCGTGTTGTCATCTTAAAGAGGGATCGCTCAGCGTGCTATTGGCTGACGTCTTCTTCACAGCCCTGTCTGCTCTGACGTCCCGGACTGGCATGCCGGCGCTTGAACCATCTTGAATACATATTCTTCTACAAATTAAAGGTCTGAGGATCTGTTTTTTTAATACGCATATTTTTCAAGATCTGGTGCTACACAGTTAACGTACTATATGAAGTCCATTTTGGAATAGCCGACAAGAAGCGTCACATACAGCAAGTGATCAGCGCTATCACTCTTAGGACACTGACAGTCTGAGAAAATGTTGGTTTCCCGTTACAGAAATTGCCGTTCAACATCTGCTACTTCATTAGTGTTACTCACTTATGTCAGAATTAAGTCACTTGTTTACAGATGATTTTTGATATACGCATCCGTAATTGTAATGGACCAATATCAGCACATTCACGAATAATTTTTGAGAGAAATAGATTTTTAATTGCTCTCAGTTACTGAGAGTAATTAGTTCAGATCTTTCAATAACGCATAAAACTGATTTTAATGCATTATAGTTTACAATTTTACTGTTGAAAATCTGTTCATATTCCAGGTGTCTAACAATATTACTAGCTCATTTCTAATGGAAACATATTTTGAAATACAGCACAATGTTAAATTGCTATTTCAGAAATTAACAGTTGTGAGGACTGTGTGCAATACTGTTTATTTACACTTGAAATAATAGTCTGTTTATTAAATATGCAACATGAAAATTACCAAAAGTGTATTATGTAATTGCACAGTAAGCGAAAAAATCTATCTTTTTTTAAGTGAATTAACATATACTAATACAGGGCCAGATTTTAAAATACTTACCAGCTACATATGCTTGGTCTTAGTAGAAATTACCTCCTAGTGATAAGTAATAGAGACCTGGCTCACAGGATCGTGTTCTACACTTAATATGGTAAATGACCTCTCCGTTCCAACACTGAGTCACGCTAAACATACCAAAAAAAAAAAAGGAAAACCAACGCGATAATACGGTTTACTGGACTGGTGGTACATTTGTAGGGAATCCCATCCGAGACCCATTTCGACACACTCTCCTTTTCCAAACTTTGGAGTCCTTATCCAGTATGAATTACAGCTGCCATCCAACGAATTCGTGGACATGCTGCCACGATCATTAAGGGGTCAGTATAGCCATAACGAAAGGGTATCAGAAATGCTCAGAACACTAAATAGGAGAAGCGTCAGCATTTATGAATCATATTGAGCAGTTTTGACTATGATTATTAGAGGGAATATGTGGTACACTTATGCTGCGTGCGTCTTACATTTCGCGTAGTGATACTGTGAATCTGATTATGGCGTGAATCATGGAATATAGATAGTCAATTCTTCTTCGCTCCACGCGCATATGGAGCAAAACAAATTCCATTATGTTAACACGAATTACTCATCACTTACCACTGCAAAGTAACCTGCATGACAAAAACACTGTAGAATCCTGGAGGAAACGAGAAATAGAATTGGAACTTCAAGGGTTCAGAGGGAAACTGATGTAGTTTCAGTGATTACTTGGCAGTATGATCCGAGTTATCAGAACGATAATGCTATTTCGTTAGGCCTCAATCCATGCTCTGTATCTGCTGAGAAGGATGTCATAAGGCGGCTCTATCTTCTCCTGAGAAGAGGTGGAGCACAGCTGCATTAACCTGGTCTTTGACATTGATGCTGAGAGGGAGTTGACATCCGAGCTGCATTATTTGGGATCTTGCTGGCCACAGGAGCACTTCAGCATCACACAAAGAGTACTTAGAGACCTGTCAAGTGTGAACGAGCAAAGTCGTGTCGAAACATACACTTTTACATCAAATAAACTGGTATAGGCATGCGTATTCAAATACAGAGATATGCAAAAAGACACAATATGGCGCTGCGATTCGCAACGCCTGTATAAGACAACAAGTGTCTGCCGCAGTTATTAGATCGTTACCGCTGCTACAACGGCACGTTATCAAGATTTAAGTGAGTTTCAACATGGCGCTATACTCGGCACACGAGCGATGGGCACAGCATCACCAAGGCAGCGATGAAGTGGGGATTTTCCCATACGACCATGTCACGAGTGTACTGTGAAAATCAGGAACTCGGTAAAACACTAATTCTCCGACATTGCTGCGGGAGAAGAAAGATCCTGCAAGAACGGGACCAACGACGACTGAAGAAAACCGTTCAACGTGATAGAACAGCAACACTTCCGCAAATTGAAGCAGATTTCAGTGCCGGGCCATCAACAAGCGTCAGCGTGCGAATCAATCAACGAAACATCATCGCTATGGACTTTCGGAGCCGAAGGCCCACTCGTGTACCCTTGATGAATGCACGACACGAAGCTTTATGCCTCGACTGTGGCCGTCAACACCGACATTGGACTGCTGATGTCTGGAAAGATAATGCCTGGTCGGACGAGTCTCGTTTCAGATTGTACCGAGCGGATGGACGTGTACGGGTATGGAGAAAAGCTCATGAATCCATGGACCCTGCATGTCAGCAGGGGCTAATCAAGCTGGTGGAGGCTCTGTAATGCTGTGGGGCGTTTGCAGGTGGATTCATATGGGATGCTTAATACTTCTTGATAGGACTCTGACAGGTGACACGTACATAAGCATCCTGTCTGACCATCTGCATCCATTCATGTCCATTGTGCATTCCGACGGATTTGGGAAATTCCAACAGGATAACGCGACAGCGCACACGTCCAGAATTACTACAGAGTGGCTCAAGGAAGACTCCTCTGATTTTCAACACTTCCGCTGGCCACCAGACTCTCCAGATATGAATATTATTGAGCATATCTGCCATACCTTGCAACGTGCTGTTCAGAAGAGATCCCCACCGCCTGCTTCTCTTACGGATTTATGGACAGCCCTGTAGGATTCAAGGTGTCATTTCCCTCCAACATTACTTCAGACATTAGTCGACTCCATGTTGCCTCGTGTTGCGGCACTTTTACGTGGTTGCGGGGACCCTAGACGATATTAGACAGGTGTACCAGTTTCTTTGGCTCTTCATGGTAATATCACTGTACTGTCACAAGACAGGTAATGCAAGAGGTGCGATGGTTACCCATATCACGACGTCAGGATTATCTCCGCCGTGTCTCTAGACATTGGAGAAATGGGACTTCTGTCCAGGTCCCCACCTTACTCACCAATGATGGTGATTCGTCGCTGAACACAATGTGACGCCAATTATCAGCAATCCATGCTTCTGGGCCATAGCACCATGCCAAACGCAGCCATTTGTGTTGTGGTGTTAACTGCAGACTACACGAGGCACAATAATTCCCTAGTCCGCCTGCTGCAAGTCTCTGACCGAATGTGCAGCACGGCACAGAATGTTTCAGAGAGTCGAGACGCCCTACTCTGTATTGCCAACATAAATTGTCGGAAAAATGAAGTTTAAAGCAAGTGCACATTTTTAGCTAACATCGCTAAGTATGTGCAGCTATATCTTAGGCGAGAAGGATGTGTTTTATGCTGATGCGGGATGAATATCTTGCACAAAAAGTATTGTTACTCGCTGTAAAAGAACAGTGCAAGTGTCTAATGGAAATGTTCGGGCTTAACGATAGAATGTGGATACCGCTTCTTCATCACTAGTTTTATTTTATTCATATAAGTTACATTTCCACAAGATTCCACAAAGTGAACTTCCGTCCTAATAAAACCATTGCCAAAACTTTTACCAGAAAAATACCAAATGAATGCACAGTCTAACATCACTTAACACTTCCGGACTGAGATACCGTGGTCCATGCTTAAAACTCTGCCCTGGCGTTTCGCCTTCGACTGCTGAAGGCATCCTCCGAGGACAAGCGGCGAACTGCAACGAGAGAGGGAGTGAGCAACGATGTATAAGCCATCCAGAGGGCGCCGCTGTCAATCACGTTACGTCGACTCTGCTATAATCTCTGATATTGCCAACTTTCTCAATTGAGATTAATCGATTGTCCCGCTGTTGCTGCAATATTGACATCCATATCTTATCCAGCTTTATGCCTTCATCTTTTCTATTAAAATTATTGCAGTGTTTGGTAATCTAAATAGCCTCTCTGTACGTTCGCGCATAATAATGCGACGTCTTTGCTATGACGGTCGTCTCACTAAACTTAATTTCATGATCACCTTCCTGAAACACATCCGGTTTATCAATATGTCCGAGGCCGCAGTTCCTTTTACGTTCACCCAGACGGGTGTTGATTCCTCTTTTTGTTGTACCTAAATAGACCTTTCCACAACTGAACGGAATTTTATAGACACCTGGTGTAGCTAGAGGATGCAGTTTATCTTTTGCGGATCTTAAACATTCTTTTATTTTCGTGCTGGGTCTGAAGACAGTTTCCACATCGTACTTGCTTAAAATTTTTCCATTGCACTCAGTGACCTTACTGATGAATGGTAAGAACACTTTCCCCTTAGGTTGGTGTCGATCCTCGTCCTTCCTGGTTGTCAGTCTGGGGCGTAGTGCGCGATCTATCTTTCTGTTGGAATATCCATTCTTCTTGAAGGTTGCTCGAAGGTGTTCAATCTCATCATCTAAGAGAGCTGGTTCAAATATTTTGTGCGTCCTGTCTGTTAATGTTTTAATCACCCTTCTTTTATTTCTTGGGTGGTGGTTAGAATCTTTCTGCAGATAACGATCAGTGTGTGTGTCTTTTCTGAAAACCTTATGAGCCAATGATCCGTCCTCTAATTTGATTACAGTCACATCTAAGGAGTTCAGGTGACTATCGATTTCCTTTTCCATAGTATATATATATGGCGCTCACTCGCCCTCTCGTTGCAGTTCGCCACTCGTCCTCGGAGTATGCCTTCCGCAGTCGAAGGCGAAACGCCAGGGGAGAGTTTTATGTAGGGACCACGGCATTTCAGCCCGGAAGTGTTAAGTGATGACAAAACCTGCCGTGAAAGCCTTCATTCTATGATTACAGTCCAACAGTTCACACCAAATTACATCTCATTCTTCAATTACTGACGAATCAAACACCAAGACACAGAAAGTTGCATTACAGCGATCATAAAGTGCGTCGATTCCTTAGATCTAAGGAGGGTTATACACTTTACAACTTCTTGTCAAACTTTTTCAGAGTAAGTCATACAATACGAAACACGACAATAACATTAAATTGTAATTACAATTTCAGAACAGTCTGGTAATAAATCTTGTGTCATTTTTATATATTAGTTCAATTTATGAAATGAAATGAGGATAATTTTGGTTTTTATGTTTACAGTTTTTATTTTGTTGGGTCGTGTCATAAATTTAACGTGAATATGGTATTCTAAGATGTGATACAAAACAGGAGGATTGGCCAGTTCAATCACAGAATCAGTTACTTGCTCTCAGATGGCAGTTGGGAATGTGAAGGCGTCAGGACGTGGTTGGTGTACAATATGGCGATCTTTCCTTGTGGTGGGGACGTGGTCGACCAGAACTTTGACAGCGAGTGTGCCTGTTCTCACTTTGCCATGTAGACTAACGTCGGTCCACAACAACATCCGAATGCTCCGAGAATTTGGGTATTGTACGATTCACCAGCCGGTCGAGTGGAGACTCACAATGAAGTCCATTTAAAATTCTATGGAGTGCTGATAACACTGTCTCACATGAGTATGCACGATCCCAAGTCCTTTACAGTGATCACTCAATATCTGACGCTACTCATGCCCCTTACAAATGCCTACCTGGCCTGGTAGCACTAAACACTAACAAAACAAATGCTTCTCGGTGAGACAGGGCGTTCGGCAAGTAGTCCACGTCTCGGGAAGAAGCGAACCACCGGCGGGGCACCGAGGTGACAACGAATTGTTGGCAAAGTCTAAGAGAGTACAACGCTAATATATTCCACTGGTCACCTACATGTCACACATGATTGCAGTCCTGATCATTTACATACCACTGTTCACGTGTACCAATACGAAGTTGTCTTGCTACCCGGCCATGTCTTCTTAGTTGTGTTTGTATGTAAACGTAAATATTTTTCTGTGTGATTAATATTCGTGATACAATTTGCTGTGGTTTTGAATTCAAATATTTGTTTTTTGTTTTTTTTTCTGGAAGGAACTACGTACATTTTTAACTGTGTTTGTGACGTTGCAAATATTACGAGTTGTCGTCTTGCACTGAAAGCGTAGCTTGCCGTGGAGCCGGGAGGGGGAGAGGATTTTGGTTCTCACGCTGGCACAGCTGACGCTGGTTATTGGGCCGGGAAAGCAGTGTACTTGCTTAACGCTGCGTGCAATATATGTTACACAAACTCTCTACGAATCTGAAGAGGTACTGTTAAACATTAATCAATATTTTTCATATTTTGTGTACCACATTCTATGGATAACACTATCATACTGTTAAAATTTCAAATCGATAACTTTCACACTTCCGAAGATATAAACTTTTACCTAAAGCACATAATAATCGTGCTGGCATTGTAAAACTGGGTTAGGCAGCGTAAGGTATTCGTCTATAGTATCAGTTCTACAATCTAGTTTTATGATGTTTTCTTTCGTTTCACAGATTTTTGACATAATTAAAAAGTACTTTGGAACATTATTATTTCATCGTGTTTGGTTTTGTGTTTGTTGGATAGACTGAGGGAGTGAATGGAGGACAGACGTAAAGGGAAAATGTGATATTGTATTAAAACTTTGTAAATGTATGCGTAAGGAAGTTGTTGTGTGATATGGGAATTAGTGACGTATACCCGAGTGAGCTTGACTTTGTACAGGGCAGCCAGAAGGGGCGTTGGGTACTAAATTTATTAGTGATTTATTTTGTGTAAACGTATCGTATTTGTTTTCATTAAACTGTATTTAGTTTCGGAATTATAAAATTTCTAGGCTAAATTAGGTCTGGTAATCTGATTGCTGACATCAGAAATACCTCACGCATAGAAGTGCTCGAGATAATCTGATTGGCTGCTTAACGTACTAGCTAATAAGTATGCAGCATTTCACGCGCGTCTGAGTAGGGCATTGTCCATCCCATCTATTAGTCGAGATAGTCACTCGGGGGCTGTCTTCTGGTTAACACCTATGTTAAATCTCGCTTATCAAATTTGCGCCAAAATGAAGAAATTCGCGTGTCTGATTGGTTCTCATGTAGTTGTTGGAAATTGGCCTCAGTGCTGAGTATTTTGACAAAGTTTGGTCTTTGTGAGCGATTTATTTTGGAATATTTCGCGTCTGAACTCTTCAAGTCGTAAATAAATTCCCCGTGGCGTGTTTCGTGCAAACTATGACGAGCACTTCTATACAAGAAGACTACTGAACGATCAACTGTGCTAACTCGAGAGTAGTCGTGGGTCAGTGACTTTTTAGGACGTTCAAAATGTCGGGTCGAACTAAACATCTCCTGGCTGCTTTTGGATGTGAACTTGTTACAGAGACAGACAGTAACATTTCATAATTAGTTTCGGAATATTAAATAATGACTTGATAGCCCTTTTTTGGAATTTAAGGATAATGCACCAGCTTACAGGAAATATTAAGTATTTTCCAAACGAGTCATGCAAGAATCCCGAACGCCAGATAGTTTAAGTAACTTCCAGATGCTGCCCATTGACTGGAGTTATGTGGCCGTTGCGTGGTAGGTATTTTGCTGACTTTTCGTCAATGCTGCTTTTATGGCTAAACAAGTATCAACCATCGCAGAGTGAAGGGGCAGGCAACCTGAAACTTATCCAGGTAGGCGGACTTATTTTGTAAAGGACAGTGAGAGCACAACCCGGAAGTTCGCTTCTGCATGCATGAATAGTATAGTGTTGTCCCACATGCTGTTGTTATGAGGAAAGATGTATCGCAATGTAATCGTAGAGTGTGTAAAATACGAAGAAGAAATCTGCCAGATAGAGGAGTGTAAGTCCGTTTCACATTGAAAAACGTTACGCCACTTTGGTTTGTCACTTTTAATTAATCTTAATATGTAGATTCGATTTAATATAATTAATCTTACATGGATCTCGTAAACACACGTTTCATGTTGGTTAAAGCGATAACATTGACTGCAATGGATGACTTCATTTGCCTTTCTTTATTGTACTACAATGAACCTAGCGCATGCTATTGTAATGATTACTTTGGAAGAACTTTCAAGTTGTTACGTGCTGCAGTTCGAGGGATAGAACGTTCAGAGTGAAACCCTAGTGAGACAGAGCCCTAAATATAAGGGGCGGGGTGTTCTGAGAATCTGTACGTGGCTGACTCGGATAAAGACGCTCAGGCCGTACACATCGTCTGTATGAAAGTGGAGCCACTGACTTCGGAACAATATCAGCCGAGGGAGTGGACACACTGAAAAAGGCAAGGTGAAGCTGGGGAACGGTGTTTCTTATGACCTGCGCTCTGATAGACAAAGTTGCCCTGGAAGTTATAGTTTTGCAATGTCGAATTTGGCTAAACACGGTACGGCAATCGGACCTGTGTCAAACGTTTTGTGATATAGACATCTCTTGGACATCCCAAAATGCACAGAAACAAGACTAGAAAAGAACTGTAACATTTACATCGCTCGCATACTGTCACTAGGGGACGAAGTCACATTTTTCTTCTTTTTCTTTCCCCACATTTAGTGTAAACCGTGCGAACAGCTAAGATGACCATTGTTTGGTGGCTGTAATGTGACATCAGCTTAACGGAGCAAAGAATGTAGCAATCATGATAGAAGTCTGCCAAGGACAGTACTTCTACTTTTGGCGTGTATCGGTTTCAAAAACGCACCGATGATGACTGATATCAGTGGAAATCGATTTGCAGCAAAATAAATAAATTATATTACCGCGACTGGTTGCTACTTTCTTTATAATTTTATGTTCCACGGTCGCTGCACAGAACGGGAACCTTATGGAGCCAAACATTCAAAAGTTTTTGAAATTGAAGTTTTGCTGGTTTCTCGTGGTAGATTTAGAACAACAACAAAAATCACGCCATTAGTTCAGAAACTGTACCTTTAAGGACTGGTAGGAGATAGTTATGGGTACAAAATGTAGGTAGTCTTCGTTTTAGCTGCTGAGAATTCTTCCGGGTTGTATGGCCGTGGTCCATGGAACTCTTCAGTCCCTGTTGGCAAGACTCAGCACAACCAGGAGCACCTCCGAAGATGTCCAAAGTAGCCTTGGGCGAAACGTCAGGGATTGAAGAGCTCCATGAACCACGGCCATACAACCCGGAAGAATTCTAAGCAGCTGAAACATCTGGTCGTGAAAGCCTTCATTGTAGTCTTCGTTTTAACACTTCAGACGTGGAACAACATAGGACTTGGGTGTCGGACACAGGCCGAGAAGCGACAGTAGTCGAGGAAGGCAGCTCTCCTCTGCGGTGGAAACTGACAGAGTCCAATTTCAAGGAGGAGAGGAGATCAGTGTTTAACGTCCTTTCGACAACGATGTCATTAGAGACGGAACACAATCTCGGATTAGGGAAGGATGGGGAAGGAAATCGGCCACCTCCTTTCAAAGGAACCGTCTCGGCGTTTGCCTGATGCGATTTAGGGAAATGAAAGTAATACCTAAATCAGGATGGCTGGACACGGGTTTGAACTGACCTCCTCCCAAATGCGAAACCGGTGTGCTAGCCACTCCAATGTTGAAGTTCACAGTAGAGCATTTCTAGGTGCGCGATTGCAGCCAGCCAAGCCAGCAGCGGTCTGCTCATGTTACATCAACAAGTATGATGAGAGCAATTAGAACGAACGGAACTTAGGGATTCCACATCTTCCTCGATTTAGCGTTCCCATGTTTGACAATACTCTCACAGTGGCATGGATAACATTAGTTTCTCTTTGAGGCTGCACAATCACTGTTGTTAATATGTAGGGAAGTTGCAGCAAATTAGTTACTAATGGCAGATGGTGTTTAGTAAATTCCAGTTTCCACTAATTAAAAAGACCAGCAGTCAATCAGTTATCTCGACTTCATTGTAGTCAATGTTTAAATGTCCACAAAGTAATTTCATATCACATCTTTCTCAATTTAAACGTTTGTAATAAATTCTTTGTCCTGCTAATCATACTTTTGATTTATGTAGGCAATGCCTCTATCATAATTTACGCTTTTGAATAAAAAGTTGTGAATACTCAAACTGAAGTTTCATTGCTAACGCCAAAAACTTCCAAACTTTAATTCAATCTGGTGTGCATATTTAAGCCACCACTGATCCTTAAGGATGGAACTGCCTCACAGTTAATAGCGACACCAGTTTTTTTTTCACAGCATCAAGGTCTCACACGAGTTGGCAACCCTCTGAGCATCGAATTGAAATAAGGAAATTATGTAATGTAGGGAGGAAATTTCATTTTTTCAACGATTCACTTTCAATAAACTTGTACTGCTGTGGTAGGCGTGGGCTTCGTGTCTATCTTGGCCACAACAATGCGTTCACTATGCTGTTTGTAGTAGCTTACCCGCACTCCCATCTTTTTATTCATTATTAAACTTACTCCTGCGTTACCCCTATTTGATTTTGTATTTGTAACCCTGTATTCAGCTGACCAGAAGTCTTCTTCCTCCTGCCACCGAACTTCGCTAATTTCCACTATATCTAACTTTAACCTACCCATTTCCCTTTTTAAATTTTCTAACCTACTTGCCCGATTAAGGGATCTGACGTACAACGCTCCGACCCGTAGACCCCCAGTTTTCTTTCTCCTGATAACGACGTCCTCCTGAGTAGTCCCCGCCCGGAGATCAGAATGGGGGACTATTTTACCTCCATAATATTTGACCCAAGAGGACGTCATCGTCATTTAACCGTACACTAAAGCTGCATGCCCTCGGGAAAAATTACGGATGTAGTTTCCTTTTGCTTTCAGCCATTCGCAGTACCAGTACAGCAAGGCCGTTTTTGTTAGTGTTACAAGGCCAGATCAGTCAGTCATCCAGAATGTTGCCCCTGCAACTACTGAAAAGGCTGCTGCCCCAATTCAGGAACCCCACGTTGGTCTGGCCTCTCAACAGATACCCCTCCGTTGTGGCCGCATCTACGGTACGGCCATCTGTATCGCTGAGGCACGCAAGCCTCCCCACCAACGGCAAGATTCGTGGTTCGTGGGAAGATTCGAGTGGAACCTTATTGAAAAATTAATGCAGTAGTATACCCCACACCTTTCTGCACAGGAGTTAAAGAAGTCCGATCCAAATTCAGATTTGCTTTCTGCCGAGTATTAACCGAGTGAAAGCTGCTAATTCTTGGAAATAAGCTAATATTCTTAACAAGAAATGACAGTAAGAAAATATATATTGGGAGGCCAATGTCAAAATACCCAGACTCGTGAACAGGTGGTCGACATGACGATCGTGAACTTAAACCACTTATTGCCCGAATCCCCCATTCCTGAGTCAAAAACATCCTTTTGGAATGGGAAGAGTTATCCCAAGATATATGACATAAGCGAATGAAAATAAGTAAAGTAGACAAATTTTCGTGTCGAACTATCACTCACTTCAGATACCGTTCGAATAGTAACAATGGCAGCATTAAGTCTTTGAACAAGATCCTGAATGTGGGATTTCTACGACAGTTAACAATCTATCTGAACACCTAGAAATTTGAACTCGTCAGTTTCACTAATCATACGCCCATTCTGTGAAATTAAAACGTCAGGTTTTGTTGAATTTTATGTTAGAAACTGTAAAAACTGAGTCTTACTGTGATTTAGCATTTATTCATTTTCTACACGCTATAAACTTAGGTCATGAACTGCACTATTTGAAACCGGGCCAATGTTGGACACAACACCCTTTGCTACCATCAGTGAACAGAAACACGGTGAAGTTACACGTAATACTAGAGGGCATATCATGTATGAAATAAGGAACAGGAGTCGCCCCAATACTGATCCCTGGGGCACCCCCCACTCGACCATACCCCACTCAGATCCCACATCACAGCCATTCTCAACACTGTGAATAATTACCTTTTGCTGTCTGTTGCTAACGTAAGAGGTGAACCAATTGTGAGCTACTCCCCATATTCCGTAATGGTCCAACGTCTGGAGCAATATTTTATAATCAACCCAATCAAATGCCTTAGTTAAATCAAATAATATGCCTAGCGTTCGAAACTGTTAGCTTAACCCATCCAGTACCTCACAGAGAAAATAGAATATAGCATTTTCAGTTGTTAAACGTCTTTAAAGCCGAACTGTACATTTGATAGCTAATCGTGTTGTATAAAATGATCAATTATCCTTACATACACAACCTTTTCAATAACTTTAGCAAACACTGACGTCTTAGAAATAGGTCTAAAATTATCTACATTATCTCTTTCTCCCTTTTTATTAAGCGGCTTTACTACTGAGTACCTTAATCGCTCAGGAAACTGACCATTCCTAAAGGAATAACCACAAATATGGCTAAATACAGGGCTAATGTGTGTAGCGCAGTACTTTAATATTCTGCGAACATCACAAGCATGAAAGTCCTTAGTCTTCAGTGATTTAATAACTGACTTAACCTCCCCCTTGTCTGTATCGCAGAGGAGTATTTCTGATATCAATCTCGGACAGGCATTTGCCAAGAAAGTTATATGATTCCCCGTAGGAACTTCATTTTTGTTTAAATCACCAGCAATGCTCAGAAAACGATTGTTAAATACTGTACATATATGTGATTTATCAGTACCAGAAATATTTTTACTAGGAACTGAATTTGTATCGTCTACCTTGTGCTGTTTACCAGACACTTCCTTCACAACTGACCATATGGTTTTAATTTTACTCTGTGAATTAGCTATTCTGTTGGCATACCACATACTCTTTGCCTTCCAAATAACATTTTTAAGCAACATGCAATATTGTATGTAATGGGGTACTGTATCGGTGAATTGTGATATAATTCGTTTTGTTCTACATGATATCCTTATCCAACTAGTCAGCCACCCGGGGTACCTGTTACTGCTAGTACCTCGTTCAGAACATTCTAATGGAAAGCAACTCTCAAAGAGCATGAGAAATGTGTTAACGAAACCGATATATTTATCATCTATGTTATCGGCGCTATAAACATCCTGCCATTCTTTCTCCTTGACAAGGTCTAAAAGACTTTCTATTGCTATTGGATTAACTTTCCTACATAGTTTGTAATTATATGTGATATTTGGGACATTATATGTGACATTTGTTAAAATTTGGGCATCATGGTCTGAAAGGCCATTCACTCTGTTACTAAAAATATGCCCATAAAGTAATGAAGAATGAATAAAGATATTGTCTATGGCTGTGCTACTGTTCTCCTGCACCCTAATGGAAAAAACACCGACTGCATCAGATCACATGAATTTAGGAGATCTACCAACATCCTCTTTCTTGCACCATCATATACAAAATTTACATTGAAGTCGCCACATATAACTAATTTCTGGTACTTCCTGCAAATTGAATCAAGAACCCTCTCTAGCTTGAGCAGAAATGCTCTGAAGTCGGAGCTAGGGGACCTATAAACAACAACTCGTAAGTTTAGTTTCACTAAATTCAGCTGCCCCTGCACAACACTCAAATATCTGTTCAGTGCAGGGCCTTGATACGTCTGTAGACTCAAAAGGAAAACTGTATTTTACGTACATAGTCACTCCCCCACTCCCAAGGAATTCTTGATTCCCGTTTCTGAATGTAACGATATTGCTTCCACTAGTCCTGCATCGGGAGGTAGACATATTATAGATCTTAATCCTGCGTTTGATCGAGTAAGTCATGATTTTCTTTTGCGAGTGTTGGGGACTGTGATTTTACTGATGATACGTGACGGATCTTCACCTCTTTGACCAATGGTATTTAGGCGTCATTCACTGGTCACGTCGGCGAAGCACCCACGATATTGTAAGACATTTCCAGATGTCTCAAACTCTAGTTGTTGAAGTGTTACACGATGCAGAACTGCATTTATATACTTTAACTCAACGTCAGCCGCCATAAGACGGCATGCGACAAGTACAGTTTTGTGACTGGCTTTTGGGCCAAGTGGAAGATAACGAACATTTACAAATTATGTGATACGGACTAACGAATCTAGCTTCAATCATGAAGGTATTTCAATCTCCAGAACAACAATTATTGGCCACTACACAAACCACATGTCATCCGTGAACGGTGCTTTCAGGCACGCTGTGGCATAAATCTGTGAGCCTGCATTGTGGGAGGAGTGTTTTTGGTCCACTACCTGAATGCACATCTGTATGGTAGTTTCTTTGCAGTACTTTGTCTGACGCGTTACAAAACGTTCCACTTGGTGTTCGGCGACAGCTATGGTTTCAGCATGATGTGCGTCGCCAGACTTTTGAATCAATGTTCGTAAATATTTAAATGAAGCGTTTCCATGGATATGGACTGATCGTGGAAGTCTAACGTTTAGCCTCAACATTCCCCATACCTTAATCCACTTGATTTTCATTTGTGGGAACACTTAAAGGAATAACTTTATAGTAGTCCAACCATGGATGTACACTATGTGATCAAAAGTATCCCGACACCTGGCTGAAAATGACTTACAAGTTCGTGACTCACCCCATCCGTAATGCTCGAATTCAATATGGTGTTGGCCCATCCTTAGCCTTGGTGATAGCTTCCACTATTGCAGGTATACGTTCAATCAGGTTGTGGAAGGTCTCTCGAGGAATGGCAGCCCATTCATCACGGAGTGCTGCACTGAGGAGAGGTATCGATGTCGGTCGGTTAGGCCTGGCCCGAAGTCGGCGTTCCAAAACATCCCAAAAGCGTTCTACGGGATTCAGGTCAGGACCCTTTGCAGGCCAGTCCATTACAAGGACGTTATTATCGTGTAACCAATATGCCACAGGCCGTGTATATGAACAGGTGCTCGATCGTGCAATCGACATCCCCAAATTGCTCTTCAATAGTGGGAAGCAAGAAGGCGCTTAAAATATCAATGTAGGACTGTGCTGTGACCACACCATAACACCACCACCACCGAATTTTACTGTTGGCACCTCACACGCTGGCAGATGACGTTCACCGAGCATTTGCCATACCCACACCCTCCCATCGGATCGCCATATTGTGTACCGTGATTCGTCACTCCACACAACGTTTTTCCACTGTTCAATCGTCCAATATTTACGCTCATTACACCAAGCTAGGCGTCGTTTGGCATTTACCGGCGTGATTTGTGGCAGCCGCTGGACCATTAAATCCAATTTTTGTCGCCTTCCGCCCAACTGTCATAATACTTGCAGTGGATCCTGATGCAGTATGGTATTCCTGTGTGATGGTTTGGATCGATGTCTGCCTATTGCTCATTACGACCCTCTTCAACTGTCGGCGGTCTCTGTCAGTCAATAGACGAGGTCGGCCTGTACGTTTATGTGCTGTACGTGTCCCTTCACGTTTCCACTTCACTATCACATCGGAAACAGTGGACCTAGGGATGTTTAGGAGTGTGGAAATCTCGCATACAGACTTATGTGACAACTGACACCCAGTCACCAGACCACATTCGAAGTCCGTGAGTTCCGCAGAGCCCCACTTCCTGCTCTCTCACGATGTGTAATAACTATTGAGGTCGCTAAATGGAGTGCCTGGCAGTAGGTGGCAGCACAATGCACCTAATAAGAAAAACGTATGTTTTTAAGGGGTGTCCGGAAACTTTTGATCACACAGGGTATGTGACCTAATAGCTCGCGTGGATGCTGTTTCAGTGATGGTGGATGCAGGTCCGTTGCGTAGAATGATTCAGACAGTGGTGAAGTGTTAGCAAAAGAAGGTTGTCAGTTTAGAAATCTTCTCCAAACCAGGGGTTCCCAAAGTTTTACTCTGACGGAACACTTAGGCAACCGTGTTACTTTGCTGTATTTCCTTTTTTATTATGTTAACACAATTAATATAATTTAATGAAATATGAAAGACTTGTTTAATTCAGCGATTACTTCAATTTAAATCATAATTAGTAACACAGGAATCATAACAAAATTTAAAAAATTGCAAAAAGAATTTTGATATAAATCCCGCCGTACTTTTCGGACCACTTACTCACTTCCCAAGGAATAGTAGTGTTACGCAAAACAATGTTGGGGAAACCCTGCTCTAAAGTGAACCTTGCTTATGCGACTATGTACTGTCTCTGTGAAGATAAGCATGGACGTCAAATGAACAGAATGGAAGTAGAGTGCTTATCATAATGTGCAATCTCGTGTATTCTGTGTTTTTTATACTTCGTTGGATACATACGGCGTTACCGTATCAACTATTATTTTCTGTTGGCATTATCTGTGTCATGGACGAAAGAAGAAGTGGTTTACGTCTGTAAGAAGTTCATGTTATGTCTTAATGTGCGCGTCCACATATCCGTTCCCAGCGGCATTTCCTCGTCTCACTGTGCTAATGTAACAGCTCCGCCGCAGCGCAGAGTTCATGCTACCAGTCCTTTGCCTCGATACACGCGGTTCAGCGTTACCAGAATCTCGTTTCTAGAATCACATTTCTATTAAACCTCTTGGTGGAGCAACGGTTTGCTAGATACACTGAAAGACGTGCACTTTATTCACCATTTCATATTTCTAATCCCAGCATTCTGCTATTCGGTAAAATAATAATTCAGGCAATATTAATAATTTCTATGGGTTGCCTGATTTATTTGACGATTTTTACAGTTTGTCTCACACTGATCTGTGAGGGGAGCTTGGCGCTAGAAATTTTCTTTATTTATGGGCGAGGGCAGCAGTCATCCTAGCCGCCATGATGGCTTCCCGTTTCCTATCCTTTTTCCGATCGCCAGGGTAGCACGTGGTGTCGTTTGAACATTCAGTGGTGGCCAAAGTTCCTCCTGTTCTCAGTTCCCCAACCAGCCTTACCAACTTTGTAGTCGCTATTTCTGCTCGATTTTAATGTCGCGAGGTCGCCTCCCTGTGAGATTCCGGCCCTCTGATTGGCCAGTTCAGGTGCGCGCCCGTTTTTCGCCGGTAGGCGCCAACCGCCTTCCGCGGGTGGATAGTGGACAAATGGGCAGTAGTTCAGTTCTAGTGTGACCGGAGGTGCTGCTTACAGGAGGTGAAGTCCGGTAAGCATGAGCGCCGGCGTGCACTGTAGATTCGCGCCCTGCGACCCAGAGGGAACCTTATAGGTCATTGTGAACAGTTTCGCGTCTTGCGGGTTTTATTGCTTTAGTACAGGAGGCTACCTAGCGATTCACGCACAGTAGCATCTTCTTAGTCTTTGGCTGATTCATGGTGGTGGTCGTTGCATGCCTGCAACCCCTTCCTTTACTAAATGGGACCCCATTTGATAATACGGCGATCGTTACTAAAATTCCTTTTCTGCTGCTATCGTGGCTTGTTATGAACGTACGTTGGGGCAGGCTGCTGAACTCCCATTTGGTTGTATTACAGTTTAATTTTCAATTTTTTAATAAATGAGTCCTTTAATCTTACATTCTCTCTTTCATTACGTGAAATCACCCCTAGTGTCACAGAATAATGGAAAACTATAACGGTCGCTATAAGGTCGTGCAGGTCTCGCGCCATTAACGATAGTATGAAGATTTAGTATCGCGCGCCTGGCACGACCATGGCACGCATGGCACCAATAACAGGAGTAATCATTTTCAATTACTCCTTATTGATAATTTGGGGAGAGTTCACGGCTCAGTGTGAGTACGTAGGCACTAAATCCACTTGATGTGTTGGAAGTAGTGGCCTCTGTTTAACCTTGCTGGATTAGACAAAATATAAAAAATCGTAGCCCCTGCAGCAAGGAATAGTAACCTGAAAATTAAAAACGAGCCACCGCTTTTAGCACTTTTGTCTTGAATTGGCATGAGGAATCGCATGCCCACCGCCAAGTGTAGCATTTTTCTTCATCCTTAATCTATGCGAGTGGCAGGCGATGAAAACCCTCAAGTTGTTTTGGCTGGTAACTTTTCATTCTTCTTGATAAGTTGATTCGATTTGCTGTAATTAAACTAATGTGTATCATGCAAACACATGTTTGATATTGCATAGGTCATAGCAGTGAATGTAAGAGTCGACTTTGTTTTTTTTTTTTTTGTTTTTTGTTTTTTTTGCGTAGTACAATTAACCTAGTGCATGATGTTATAATTGTTTCTTTCAGAGAAATTTCTGGCTGAGGCATGCTGGAGCTTGAGGGACAGATCATTCAGAGGGAAACGCAAGTGAGATGGAGCCCCAGAAATATCGAACAAGGTGGCCGACTAAGATAAAGCGGCTGGTGCCATATGTATTGTCTGCATGACAATGGAGGACTAGACACAGGTTTTACAGCGCACAAAAACGGGACCACTGACTCGGGAACAATATCATCTAAGGAGGGAGACGCATTAAAAAAAGGCTAGGTCAGGCTGAGGAGCGGGGCTTTTTTATGGCCCGTAACCTGACACAGAATCCTCCCTGAAGGTTATAGTTCTGCAGTGTGAAGTTCGGTGAAGCAGGGGGTGGCAGTCGAGCCTCTGGCAGAGTAACATTATGCGAGATAGACATCTCTTTGCCACGCAAAAACACTCGGAAATAGTGCGCTAAAACAATTGTAGTTTTTATGTAGCCAGCAGGTTGTCGCCTGGGAACGAAATTACTTTTTCCTTGTGTTTCATTTTCCCACAGCCAGAAGAAACCATGCGAGCAGATGAAAAGGTAACTGAATCATCGCCTTAGAAGTTTCCGGTCCTAGCAGTGAAACGTAAGTTAGAGTAATGTGACGTCAGTATAAAGTGGTTTACTAGTATTACCATAATAATAGGTTGGCGGTTATATTGTTTACCATACTAATAGGTTGGCGATTATATTGTTTGAATTTGAATTTTCTTTAGCTTATCTAATTCTTCCTCAGTGCCTCTTTAAGGTCCAGTTCTATGGAAGTGTGCTGCTGATTTCCAAACTCTTTTTTCGCTTAGACACATCAGCCTCTACTTCAGGTACAGTATCACATTCGCAAAAAATTTTTTAAGTCAAACCCATGAATCATTTTCACAGTGAGCTTACGTATAATTAGGAAATTAGCACTGAGTGTGTGTGAAGTTGGCACACGAAGTCAGCCCTGACCAGTTCCCTAAACTCCGTTCACCTCCTCTGTACTTCACGGACTTCTCTTATTCCATGTATTCTGAACACTGGCCATATCCTTTATTTTTGCACATTTGGTAAACTTCCTTATGTAGGAATGAGGGTTGGCTACCTTAGGCTATACTGCATGCCACTGTTATGTCACTGACTGTCACATTAATTACTATTACAATGTCCTTTGTTTGGTTGCTGAAATTTGTGACGCCTTCTAACCGTTTCTTTTCTAATACATCGCAATTTATGAGTAAGCCTCTGGGAATTTTCATACCATTTTTCGGCTAAGTCGGAGCCTTAGCTGTTGGTCAGTCATATTTAGTATTTCTGTCTCCATCATTGTGTAATTCATTTTATTCACGGATCTGGACCACATACCTCTACCATTTCTAGCCCTCTCTTTGCTGTGGATTGTGCTCTCTTTGATTCTCTCTATCGTCCGTTCAATACAATGGTGCCCAAGATCCAAGAGGATTGTTTCTATGTCACTTATTCCCATTGTTGTGGATGGATGTCTGGCTCGGCATTTGTGTTGGGTGGTGCATGTTGTACCAGCCTGTAGTGTGTCTGTACTAAGTGTAGCGATTCTCCAACTTCTACTCTGTGATTTTGTCCAAGTTCACCCAATAAATGCCTCAAGCCACACAACTGCCATTCATACCTTGGTCTACAAGAGCGATATCCCTCTACGTTTGATTCCACAACTTAGTTTCCCAGATTTTTATTAATTTCTTTTGCTCAAAGGGCACGTGCAGGAACTGATTTCGTTTCTCAATCGCTTTAAAATATTGAATCCGGTCGCAATATAGTGATCCGCGTATGTATCTCCATCATTAAATATCCCTAAACCACATGCTCTTGTTTCTCTTGCACCTAAGACTCCTCTTCCATATCTGATGCATTTGGCCACGATCAGTCACTATGGTTGCGGCATCTTTTTGTAGATGTGTGTATATGAAGTTTATTTCATACCCTGCAGACCACGACCTTGGAAGACCGTCTGGAAATTTGTAGAGAAAGACTGCAGGATGCAGGCTGTTCGACAAGTGTGGGAATAGTGCATGTTTTTATGACTGACCAAAGTGTTACTGAATTGCATCTTCTCCGACTTCTCCGTATCCTATTCCCAGGTGTGTTGCTGGCTGTACGTTCGCAGATGGTTGCTCTAGATATTTGTGTATACAGCAATGTCTTTCAGTCTCCTGACGTAGCAATTCTTCTTCCTTCCACATTTATTCCTGGTTATTTCATTTAGTCTAGTACTTTCTTCAAAGGAAGTGACACATTTGTTTCTTCCTGATCTCTCAAGTTCTCACGGTCATACCTGATCCTGCACCGCTTCATGATGACAGCTGCTTAACTTGTTTCATAACCTCCATTACATCACTCGTTACTTCAGTTTTCCATCCTTTAATGTATACATTGTAGCGCATTTCATTCTCATGACTTTCACTTTTTGTGCCTAGCCTGTTGATACAAGTGCCCACATGTCCATGAGTTACTTGAGTCCTTTTCACCCCAGACTTTCTGATTCCTTCCCCAACTTTCTTGGCAATTTCTACAACTTCCTCATCACACCTTTTTAGGTGACACCCTTACTTTTGTTCTATCTTCATGAAATGTTCCCTACTCTCTTTGAAATGTTACTCTGTCTTTTTGTAGCTTACCATATTCTTCTCGTCTTGTTCTTACTGATGAGTCCTTTTTTTTTTTTTTGGTCATCAGTCTACTGACTGGTTTGATGCGGCCCGCTACGAATTCCTTTCCTGTGCTAACCTCTTCATCTCAGAGTAGCACTTGCAACCTACGTCCTCAATTATTTGCTTGACGTATTCCAATCTCTGTCTTCCTCTACAGTTTTTGCCCTCTACAGCTCCCTCTAGTACCATGGAAGTCATTCCCTCGTGTCTTAGCAGATGTCCGATCATCCTGTCCCTTCTCCTTATCAGTGTTTTCCACATATTCCTTTCCTCTCCGATTCCGCGTAGAACCTCCTCATTCCTTACCTTATCAGTCCACCTAATTTTCAACATTCGTCTATAGCACCACATCTCAAACGCTTCGATTTTCTTCTGTTCCGGTTTTCCCACAGTCCATGTTTCACTATCGTACAGACTACACCAGACGTACATCCTCAGAAATTTCTTCCTCAAATTAAGGGCGGTATTTGATATTAGTAGACTTCTCTTGGCCAGAAATGCCTTTTTTGCCATAGCGAGTCTGCTTTTGATGTCCTCCTTGCTCCGTCCGTCATTGGTTATTTTACTGCCTAGGTAGCAGAATTCTTTAACTTCATTGACTTCGTGACCATCAATCCTGATGTTAAGTTTCTCGCTGTTCTCTTTTCTACTAGTTCTCATTACCTTCGTCTTTCTCCGATTCACTCTGAAACCATACTGTGTACTCATTAGACTGTTCATTCCGTTCAGCAGATCATTTAATTCTTCGTCACTTTCACTCAGGATAGCAATATCATCAGCTAATCGTATCATTGATATCCTTTCACCTTGTATTTTAATTCCACTCCTGAACCTTTCTTTTATTTCCATCATTGCTTCCTCGATGTAGAGATTGAAGAGTAGGGGCGAAAGGCTACAGCCTTGTCTTACTCCCTTCTTAATACGAGCTCTGTGTTCTTGATCGTCCACTCTTATTATTCCCTCTTGCTTGTTGTACATATTGTATATGACCCGTCTCTCCCTATAGCTTACCCCTACTTTTTTTAAGAATCTCAGACAGCTTGCACCATTTTATATTGTCGAATGCTTTTTCCAGGTCGACAAATCCTATGAAAGTGTCTTGATTTTTCTTTACCCTTGCTTCCATTATTAGCCGTAACGTCAGAATTGCCTCTCTCGTCCCTTTACTTTTCCTAAAGCCAAACTGATAGTCAACTAGCGCATTCTCAATTTTCTTTTCCATTCTTCTGTATATTATTCTTGTAAGCAGCTTCGATGCATGAGCTGTTAAGCTGATTGTGCGATAATTCTCGCACTTGGCAGCTCTTGCCGTCTTCGGAAATCTGTGGATGATGCCTTTCCGAAAGTCAGATGGTATATCGCCAGACTCATATATACTACACACCAACGTGAATAGTCGTTTTGTTGCCACTTCCCCCAATGATTTTAGAAATTCTGATGGAATGTTATCTATCCCTTCTGCCTTATTTGACCGTAAGTCCTCCAAAGCTCTTTTAAATTTCGATTCTAATACTGGATCCCGTATCTCTTCTAAATCGACTCCTGTTTCTTCTTGTATCACACCAGACAAATCTTCAGCCTCATAGAGGCTTTCAATGTATTCTCTCCACCCATCTGCTCTCTCCTCTGCATTTAACAGTGGAATTCCCGCTGCACTCTTAATGTTAACACCGTTGCTTTTAATGTCACCAAAGGTTGTTTTGACTTTATGCTGAGTCTGTCCTTCCGACAATCATATCTTTTTCGATGTCTTCACATTTTTTCTGCAGCCATTTCGTCTTAGCTTCCCTGCACTTCCTATTTATTTCATTCCTCAGCGACTTGTATTTCTGTATTCCTGATTTTCCCGGAACATGTTTGTACTTCCTCCTTTCATCAATCAACTGAAGTATTTCTTCTGTTACCCATGGTTTCTTCGCAGCTACCTTCTTTGTACCTATGTTTTCCTTCCCAACTTCTGTGATGGCCCTTTATAGAGATGTCCATTCCTCTTCAACTGTACTGCCTACTGCGCTATACCTTATTGCTGTATCTATGGCGTTAGAGAACTGCAAACGTATCTCGTCATTCCTTAGTACTTCCGTATCCCACTTCTTTGCGTATTGATTCTTCCTGACTAATGTCTTGAACTTCAGCTTACTCTTCATCACTACTATATTGTGATCTGAGTCTATATCTGCTCCTTGGTACGCCTTACAATCCAGTATCTGATTTCGGAATCTCTGTCTGACCATGATGTAATCTAATTGAAATCTTCCCGTATCTCCCGGCCTTTTCCAAGTATACCTCCTCCTCTTGTGATTCTTGAACAGGGTGTTCGCTATTACTAGCTGAAACTTGTTACAGAACTCAATTAGTCTTTCTCCTCTTTCATTCCTTGTCCCAAGCCCATAATCTCCTGTAACCTTTTCCTCTACTCCTTCCCCTACAACTGCATTCCAGTCGCCCATGAGTATTAGACTTTCGTCCCCCTTTACATACTGCATTACCCTTTCAATATCCTCTTACACTTTCTCTATCTGTTCATCTTCAGCTAGCGACGTCGGCATGTATACCCGAACTATCGTTGTCGCTGTTGGTCTGCTGTCGATTCTGATTAGAACAACCCGGTCACTGAACTGTTCGCAGTAACACACCCTCTGCCCTACCTTCCTATTCATAACGAATCCTACACCTGTTGTACCATTTTCTGCTGCTGTTGATATTACCCGATACTCATCTGACCAGAAATCCTTGTCTTCCTTCCACTTCACTTCGCTGACCCCTACTATATCTGGATTGAGCCTTTGCATTTCCCTTTTCAGATTTTCTAGTTTCCCTACCACGTTCAAGCTTCTGACATTCCACGCCCCGACTCGTAGAACGTTATCCTTTCGTTGATTATTCAGTCTTTTTCTCATGGTAACCTCCCCCTTGGCAGTCCCCTCCCGGAGATCCGAATGGGGGACTATTCCGGAATCTTTTGCCAATGGAGAGATCATCAAGACACTTCTTCAAATACAGGCCACATGTCCTGTGGATACACGTTACGTGTCTTTAATGCAGTGGTTTCCATTGCCTTCTGCATCCTCATGTCGTTGATCATTGCTGATTCTTCCGCCTTTAGGGGCAATTTCCCACCCCTAGGACAAGAGAGTGCCCTGAACCTCTATCCGCTCCTCCGCCCTCTTTGACAAGGCCGTTGGCAGAGTGAGGCTGACTTCTTATGCCGGTAGTCTTCAGTCGCCAATGCTGATTATTTATCAAAATTTAGGCAGTGGCGCGGATCGAACCCGGGACCGAAGACGTTTTGATTATGAATCAAAGACGCTACCCCTAGACCACGGGTATCGGAATTGATGAGCCCTAGTGCTGGATAAATTCCTTCAAGTTTCTTGTAATGCTCTTCCATTTTTTGTATAGCCCTTCCTGGATTTTGTAATGCTGGATGCTTCTCCCGCATTTGTCGCTTGTTTACCAACACCATTTCATTCAGAAAGCACTGGCGATGAAATGCCGCTGGTGATGAAAGACTTGGCACGCAGTTTGTAACACTCTGTGTCGTTTCCTCTCGTCTACTGGCCTCAGAGTATACACTGAGGTGACACAAGTCTTGGGATAGTGATATGAACGTAGTACAGCGTATACAATGTATACGAGAGCAGGGCGTCGACGGAGCTGTCATTTGTACTCAGGTGATGCATGTGGAAAAGTTTCCGATGTTATTCTTTCCACACAACGGAAATTAACAGACTATGAAGGTGGAATGGTAGCTGCAACTAGACGCATGGGACATTTCATATCGGATTTCGTCGGGGAATTTAACATTCCGAGGGCCACGGTGTTAAGAGTGTCGAGAATACCAAATTTCAGGCATTACCTCCCAGCGCGAACAACGCAGCGGCCGACGGCCTTCACTTAACGACCAAGAGCAGCGGCGTTTGGCGTACAGTAGACAGTGCTAAGGCACAACCGGCATTGCGTGAAATAACCGCAGAAATCCATGTGGGGCTTACGACGAACGAGTCCGTTAGGACGGCGTAAATTGCTATTACAGCAGACGATGGAAGCGAGTGCCTTTTGTAACAGCGCTATATTGTCTCAGCGCCGCTCGTTGGCTTGTGACCATATCGGTATAACGCTAGACAAAAACCGGGGCTTGGTCAGATGAGTTTGGTAAGAGCCGACTGTAGGGTTCGAAGCCGCGGACCCAGGCTGTCAACTAGGCACGATGCAAGCTGGTGGCGACCCCATAATGGTGTGTGCTATGATTACATGGAATGGACTGGGTCCTCTGGTCCAACTGAACATATTACTGGCTGGAGGTGATTGTGTTCGGCTACTTCGTGGCCATATTCAACCATTCATGGAATTCATGTTCAAAAACAAGTCACCAGGGCACAATAATTCGCGACTGGCTTGAAGAACATTCCAGACAATTCAAGCGAATGGTTTGGCCACCCAGATCGCCCGTCGTCAATCCCATCGAACATTCGTGGGACAAAATCCAGCACCAGCAATACTTTCGGCTATAGAGGCAACATGAATAAATATTTCTGCGTGGGACTTCCAAGGATTTGTTGAGCCCATACCACGTCGAGTTACTGCACTACGCCGGAAAAAAAGGAGGTCCGATACAATATTAGGAGATATCCCATAACTTTTGTCACCTCATTATACATAGCCTCTATAATATTGGTTCAATTCTGACAAAAACTGTTGCATTAGGCAATGTATTAATGCGAGCGACTTAAGAAAATTGACCGTACCACCAATTTCATCAAGTGGTCCATACCTGCAAATTCAGTACAGAATATTTCATGATGTACAGAAAAATGAATTCCGTACCAGTCGTAGATTTGTCGTGTAAACTCCCCCTTCCCTATCGGCCTACTGGGCTGCGATACAATCCCCCTGATCGCGTATGTCTAATGAAATTTTACATTGAGTAAGACTATCGTTACCGTAGGAAAATAATACCGGCTGGTAGGAGGAAAGTATACAACAGACCCTTCGTAAGGAAGAATCTATCATAAACCTAACTGAAAGCCTGACCATAATTTTGAAATGGGTGGAATATATTGCAGTCGCTCACGAGTCAAACAGGAGAGGGGCAGGTGTGTGTGGGGGGGGGGGGGGGAGGGGGGAGCGGACCACGTAATAGTAATATTTAATACGAAAAATATTCATTAGCAGAAAAAGGAAACTGAACAGTTTCCAGCCCAACAGGGCAATGAATATCCTAAATCCTAACAAAAGTAATGGCAAAGAAAATTAAGTGCATAATCACTAGCGAAGGTTATCACCCTTTTCTACAACACAACATTTCACGAGAAAATAAATGAACCAGAAAGCACTGAGTTTGCAATTTCTTAATTTCAAATATTAACTTTTAAAAACAGATTTAAATGAAGTTGCTGGTTAAATATGTAACTGACAGTATCTGAAAATTTGTTTCGTAAAAGACTACTTTCAGTAACCTCAGAATAACGTAATGAAAAATTTTGAAATGCAAGTAATTTACTTTTAATTATTGAAACACAGAGTTAATTTAAGCACATGAGAAACTCATTAACTTTTAACATAACAATAAGGTACGTACCAAGCCAGCGGAAATCACTCGCTAAGCTAAATACAGAATAAATTAATTTGTGAGTTGCACACTCTTCATTTATGATGTATACTTAGTTATTAGTTTTACCAGTGATATTTTAAGTTACTTCAAGTGAGTGAATTTATTATTCAAAATTTCAAATTAGTTAAGGCTTTTTTATGCAATACAAGAATGAAGTCACTGAAGCAACAATTTTCATTTCGGCACTCGGTGAATTGTATTGAAAGGAAAGAGACTCCGCTTGGTAATAATGTCTGAGGACAATGACAACATTGGTGCCCAACAAGTTTTTACTATTGCAGGTTATCATTGAAGAAAATTATTAAAGTTTGTGAGAAAAATGCCACTGAGTAATGCTCATACGACAATAGTTAACAGCTTTACGATAGTGTAGCTGTGCAGACGACGAAGAATGTTGCCGACAACTATGCTGACTTGTCACTGTTGCTGCTGCCAGAGATTAAGAACCACTAGCCGTCTCCAGAGCCACGGATAATTATGGGATAGACAATAGATATAACGGCAGCTTCCTCCGCTTGCTCACTCCTTCCATGTTCTCAATGCCCGCGGGTTAACGAATTAGGTGCGCCTGCACTGGCGCGATCATAGCTGCACACCACGTCTGCGGGAGCGTCCAATAAACACTTCCGCACTTTTTCGTAACTCAAGCTACTCTGCTTCTTCTCTGCTCGCAGCGCGACACAGACTCTCTATATGCAAAGATAAATAACGGCACAGCTACTGCCGTTTCGTCGTTGCTATCGATTCATTAAAAGAAAGTTCTCTTAGTTATTACCCTGCAGTTTACGATATTCACATTACCATTCCAATCAGTTATATACACTCACAAACAAATACACTCACTTGTATTACGTATTAAATACAGTTTCTGTAAAAACGTCTACAGATTCAGAATTAGAAGTAAAGTACAAATTATTAAAGGATATCAAAAGGCAAAAAAATTTGGGTTGTTCAGAAGGTATTTTATTTTCATTTTCGCTGTTACATGTGCCCCCACATTCCATGTGTTTTTTTCCTGAAGGGAAATAGTATAAGATAATGCCCTAAGAAATACAAAAGCAAATTCAGATGGGTAAATGCACTCAGTTTCGTCTACATAAATTTTGTTAATTACTCATTAAGTATCCCATCAATTATCATAATTAAGTATGGGCGCGTAACTAGCATGACAACACTGTGTCATTATAAGTCAAATCATCATAGTGTTTCCTAACATATTTTAAACAAGAAATCATTACGTTTGAAATGAAAGTTTCATATCAGTAATGTACGAGAAATCGTAAGTAATTTAGGTAAATGTATACAATAGAATGAATAAAATGATAAGAAACAGGATAAGAAATCAATAATTACAGGGTTTACTTTCCATAATTTTTATAAACATCATAATCATTAACAGACTGCCTTACCCACTATGAGAGTTAATGTGTTTCAGGTAAACATCGAGATAAATCTTAAATGTTTACAACGAAGCTTTACGGTGGGTGTGCTGAAAAGAAAAATTCCACGTACCACGCACGTACTTGCAAAGAACGCCGCAGCGTTGTAAGAGCTCAGTCCAGACATAGCATTGTTGGTTTTCCAGAACGTCGACCTGCCTTGCATTCTTTGGAAACTCACTCATGAGTAATGTCAAGAAGTCAGTATACATCTATCACAGTGGATAACTCAACACTGTCCATATTCACATGTACGCACGCACCTGAAACTTATAAATTTTCTGAGTGATTCGGTGTTCACTTACGTAATACATAGTATAAAAGAATTTTTACGACATATTATTTGCGGAATTACAAATGGTACATATACCAGAGTGACATTTATAGACATTGGTCATGGCTTGCGATTTCCTTTTATTTCAGTTGTTTTCAGAACATCTACGCTGTAAGCTAAATTTCTTGTAAAACTTTTTACAAAGTCGTTGATGAACGTCTGGTTTAAGAAATAAATTTGGAATAAATTTTGAAAATTCCACTAGTAATTAAGTTTTTACTGGCAATTCTTTCTCATATTAATCAGTCCTTGAATGATACAATTTAAAGTCAACAAAGTATCGTACTCCTAACAGCTTGCCAGGAGTACTAAAAGCTAAACGATGGACGTTAGTGTGAGCTATACTGGCTATCTTAAATGGTCCATTATAAATGAATTTAAATTTTTAAATCTGATTATCGAACTCGCGCTGTTTCTCGTTCGCCAATTCCAAATTTAGCGAACCTCATTTTCGCGTCATGATGCCGTATTCGCGACTTGGCTTACTTTTTCGTTATCTCTCGTACACGTTCATTCTTACTTTCAGTAGTACATGCGTAGTATGACACATAGGTCAGGTTTTCGTCTCATCCCTTTTCTGGTTCGGTTACTCTTGTAACTACTTGGCAAGTGGTCGTCGCCAGTGTATCCGCTACCCTCTTTCTCTCATCACTGTTCCTCCAGTCAAGTATCTACTTCTCATACTAAAGTTTGCAAATTCGAAAACTTTTCCTTTTCGTTTTTTCGCTCTACTTATACCTTTTCAGCCGGCCGAAGTGGCCGAGCGGTTCTAGGTGCGACAGTCTGGAACCGCGCGACCGCCTCGGTCGCAGGTTCGAATCCTGCCTCGGGCATGGATGTGTGTGATGTCCTTACGTTAGTTAGGTTTAAGTAGTTCTAAGTTCTAGGGGACTGATGACCACAGTGTACAGAGCCATTTGAACCATTATACGTTTTCAATTACTTAATATCAATAATGAGACCAACAGTCTATTCCAGTTTCTGTTCGATCCTCTCTACTTGCCTCTCAAAACGACTACTTATCCTTCCTATTTTTCACTGTACCTTTGTCGTCTCCTGCTTAAGATTACCGATTTCGGTATTCATTTCAGTTTTTTCTTTCTTGATTACATCTACTTTCGGCAAACTTTTCTTTATGTAAGTCTATTTCTAATTGTTCCAGTAGATCAAATTTTCTACGATTATTTTCTGTATGGAGTATAGTTAGGCTACGGGTAATGTCATGCAGTATATGTTTATTAAGTTACATACGGTTAACTGCTGAGAATCAATGAACTTTCTTGAGCCTAAAAGCATCAACGTGTTCCTTGTAACGTGTATGGAAAGTTCTTCCTCTTTTCTCTACGGCCCGCTGTGGTGACCGAGCGGTTCTAGGCGCTTCAATCTAGAATCGCCCAACCGCTACGGTCGCAGGTTCGAATCCTGTCTCGGGCATGAATGTGTGTGATGCCCTTAGGTTAGGTTTCAGTAGTTCTATGTTCTAGGGGACTGATGACCTCAGATGTTAAGTCTCATGGTGCTCAGAGCCCTTTGAACCATTTTTTCTCTATGTAGAATGCAGCGCAATTGGTACACTGTACACTGTAATTTACGTATTCCGCTGAGTTCACTCAATAGAAATTCGTGGACCTAGAGGTTTTCATAGCTGAAATTTCACTTTTGGGACTGTACTGTATTCTCACTGTAGAGAATGGAAATATCGTATTCGTACCGACTTATACCCACAATCATCTCGTTGCGTGGCCGTGCTTTGTTTACCATTTATATTTCATTAAATGCTCTTCTCCTAAGATTGAAACAAGGCTTTTCTGGCGCCAACGATTATGTAAATTCTGACTGTGGTATGGGGAGGTTTGCTGTTCACTGTTGTACCTAAGACAGCAATCAGCTTGAAAGTAATCCTAGTACCTCAGTAGACATACAGCATTACGTTGTAAAATCACGCAGCAGCTGTTTTGTTAGATCTTTGTTAGCTGATACTGCATGTTTGTGATTGATAGAGGGTACAGAGAAACACATTTTAAATAGTGTGTGTTAGAGTTTGAAATACTTATACAGTCTCGCACAAGTTCAACATGAGATCGATTCGGTAGTTGTACGTTGCAATCCCCATGCTGGTAATACCATTCTCTTTAGCTAAGGCGGACGTAAAGTTTGTCGAAGTCATTTGTCCGGACACTTACAAAAAATCTATGAGGTGGCCGCTGACGATACCTTTGGGGTCACACCTGGGTTTGTACTCCGACGTATAAAAGTTTATCACTCTGCATTTGGTAGTTATCCACGTTAAAAAATGTATTCCAGCCGTTTTATCGACAACCACAAAAAATTAATGTTTTTCTATTTCCCAGAGCTTCCATGTTAACGTATTCTCATATACCTCTTTTTGTCACTCACTCGGTCCCACGTACGAAAACTTTTCTGTATCAAGTAATCAGGTGTTTCCTCAATCCCCCTCAAACTTCTAAAGGTTTTTTTTATCATTTTAAATTACCGCTACCAGTCACAAAATTTATCAACTAATGTGTTACTTATTTATTATGCGACATGTTTCGAGGTATACCTCAGCTTCAGGCTAAATGGCATTACAAAAACAACTTTAAAATAGTGCCATGCTGATGTTACATAGTCTTTTCGTAAAGGCTGTGTCATCCTGTGGAAGAATAGGAAACTTAGTAAGGGGTGCTGTCACTTTGGAAGCTGGACTGATGTTTGCCCGTAAGTTTTCTCTTCTTTCACAGAATGACCAAAGCATTTACGAAAAGACTATGTAACATCAGCATGGCTCTATTTTGAAGTTGTTTTTGTAATGCCATTTAGCCTGAAGATGAGGTTTACCTCGAAACATCTCGCTAAATAAATAAGTAATACAATGGTTGATAAAGTTTTTGACTGGTAGCGGTAATTAAAAAAATCCTTAGATATTTCTTAAACCTTTACATATTTCTTGAGACAGTTACGGCCAAAAAATAGTCAAAATGGCTTCAAATTCCCCCTCAAATTACTTGCATTTTAATTTATTTTCCCTCAATTTATACATATTTTCCGTCAGTTTTCGTAATTTCACCGATTTTGTCAGTTTCGCTCATCTGATCATGGTCTCACTTCTGGCCACGTGTTCTAAAATTGATTGTAAATGTAGTATAGCATAGTTGTCAACCTAGCACAACTGCACTGTATGTGTACGTCTGTGGCCGGCCGCTGTGGTCTAGCGGTTCTAGGCGCTCAGTCCGGAACCGCGCGACTGCTACGGTCGCAGGTTCGAATCCTGCCTCGGGCATGGATGTGTGTGATGTCCTTACGTTAGTTAGGTTTAAGTAGTTCTAAGTTCTAGGGGACTGATGACCACAGATGTTAAGTCCCATAGTGCTCAGAGCCATTTGAACCATTTTGTACGTCTGTGTGGATGTGTGTGTCTGTGAGTGTATGTGTGTGTGTGTGTGTGTGTGTGTGTGTGTGTGTTTATATGTGTGCCGCAAAATGCCTATAAATTGTCTTTCCAACTCTGTTATCCAGGGGAGCACTGCTGATTAACCACATAGCGCCGGACGCCTGTTCTTTACAATACGTGTATGGAGAGTCTTGGCGGGATGCAGCACCTTCCGGAAGTACTGATTGAAAACACTTGCTGTCTATTCTCGAATCTGATTGGCTCGAAGACCAAAACGTCAGATAATTTTCAAGATGTGAAGAGAATCAAGACAGCGTGAGTGCGGACTTAGAATAATGTTTTTAGATGCTATACAAATATAAATCATCACTGCACTGCTCGTCTGAAATGTTTGTGAGTTGGAGTCTAAAGTTACTGTGGTCAGTGTTCTGACATGTGCAGACAAAATGATGTGGGTGAGACTATGTCCATTCTCAAGGCAGGTACAGATTTGACCCCGAAAATTGCTATTTCAGCACATCGGTACCCGTAAGGATTATGGAAGATTTTAAGTGGAAGATTATGTCCTGTCATAAGGAGGATAGAATTTACGTGTGAAATAAATATTACCAGAGCCACAGTCGTCAGGAGGAGGTATTTCTGACGCTTTGCTCATTGTCAAATGCCACCAGAAAGGGGCTGCAATCGTAATATTTAGTTGTAATTACATTGATGAATTTGTGTCTGATTTCCTAGGATGAACCTGCTTGGTGTCCGGGTGCTTGGCAGAGGTAGCCCGTGACTGGGACAAAAATGGTGCAAATAGCTGCAGGCACCATGGGACTTAGCATCTGAGGTCACCAGTCCCCTAGACGTAGAACTACTTAAACCTAACTAACCTAAGGACATCACACACATCCATGCCCCAGGCAGGATTCGAACTTGCGACTGTAGAAGCAGTGCGGCTCCGGACTGAAGCGCCTAAAACCGCTGACTGGGACAAATGGACGTTTCTGGCTTAAGGCGCAAGCAGCTGCTAAGCCTCCCAAACCGATCAGCAGAGTAAAAGAGTACAGTTGACCTGTTTGCGAATAGCAGACTAACACTCAGTGTCTGTTGGCCATCATTCGCCATCACTTGTGTTCCGAGTACTCTCCGATTTTTACGTGGAAATTTGAGAATATTGGATATGGCGAATGGACGATTATTTCCCGCCATGTAAATTGAATGGTTGATTGCTTGACAATCACGATGACAGTCTCTCCGGCCTCTGAGGGTCTGGTACGGATGCCTAGATGTTGTGCAAACAGGTGAGAGTATTTCAGGAACCAATGAAATTCAAACTTTGAATGAAAGTTGGACTGCGAGGTGGTGTGACCTGTGACATCACACTTCTTTGTCAGCACTGTTTAGTGAAACAAGTTGTTACAAATCTCTCTCTTTGTGTGTCACCCGTTGAGCAGCTCCGAGACATCAAGCCTCTTGTTTACCTGGGAGGTGGTGTGATACGTGATGTCACACTTGTTTGTCGGGATTGTATAGTGAGACAAGCTGTTATAAATTTCTGTCATCAGTACGGCAGGTCCAAGAGTTCCAGAAGCCTCTTGTTCGACTGTGAGGCACACTGCCATTCCCGTCTTTATTTGGTTAACAGAATATCGATTTGCTTCGAGATGGTGATATTACGGTGGAAGAGACATTGGCTTGTTCTCTAGACATGAGAAACACATATGATTATGTGTCTTAAAACCTTGTTGACTTTGTAAAGTACAAGGATTATATAGAATCTGTAATTTCATTGCACTCGCATTCATTAAAAATTACGAGTGGAACTATCAGTTTCTTCTGTTTTTGACTTACGAGATGAGCTCCTGTGTATTGATACTTAACAGTTTGCAGCACGTCCCACGTAATGAACTCGTCAAAGTTTCGGGTCTTCAAAGATATAATTTCCGCTTTTTATCTTTGGAATTGTACAGCACAATCTATTGGTAGCACACAGCTGTGTGGCTGATATCGAGAACAGTCACGTAAATGGTATGATATTCCGGCAAACTACGTGAACATATGTGAAAGTTTGGAAATTTTCATATGTTGCTCGATGATTTCAGCACCAAAGAATTACAAAAATCGGTCGTTTGGTGCGTAAAATCGGATATTACATGTGATATCAGTTTCGAGATCAGTATATTAATTCGACAGAGACCAAGCATTTTTCTTCGGCTGAGGTCAAAAAGTAAATATTCTTGTAATTGCAGAGTCTGTAGAGGGTCGCAAGGTACTGCAGAAACCACAGCACCAAGCAGGCTGGGGCGGAAACAGTACCGTTAATGGAGCCTTTCGGTTGGAATAATCAGCCCAGCCTTTGTACACCAGTTCAGACAGTGACCACTGTCCGCAGAGGGCATCTCGGTCATGTATCAGGCCAGTGCATGTGGGAGCAGTTGGCTTGTGACCACTGGCCAAGGCTGATGACCGCCTGTCTGCGCTGGTGAAGTGCTTTCGCCGGCAGGGGGTATCTAGTGCTACGACTATTCGGGGTGGTCCACTGATAGTGCCCGGGCCAAATATCTCACGAAATAAGCATCAGACGAAATAACTACAAAGATTGAAACTCGTCTAGCTTGAAGGGGGAAACCAGATGGCGCTGTGGTTGGCCAGCTAGATGGTGTTGCCATAGGTCAAACAGATATCAAGTGCGTTTTTTTTATAGGAACACCCATTTTTCATTACATATTAGTGTAGTACGTAAATAAATATGAATGTTTTAGTGGACCACTTTTTTCGCTTTGTGGTAGATGGCGCTGTAATAGTCATAACCGTATAATTACGTGGAATCACGTAACATTCCGCCAGTGCGGACGGTATTTGCTTCGTGATACATTACCCGAGTTAAAATGGACGGTTTACCAATTGCGGGAAAGGTCGACATGGTGTTGATGTATGGCTATTGTGATCAAAATGCGCAACGGGCGTGTGCTATGTAAGCTGCTCGGTATCCTGGATGACATCATCCAAGTATCCGGATCGTTCGCCGGATAGTTACGTTATTTGAGGAAACAGGAAGCGTTCAGCCACTTGTGAAACGTCAACCACGACCTGCAACAAATGATGATGCCCAAGTAGGTGTTTTAGCTGCTGTCGTGCCTAATCCGCACATCAGTAGCAGGAAATAGCGCGAGAATCGGGAATCTTAATTGAGAATGCTACATCAACATCGATTGCACCCGTAACATATTTCTATGCACCAGGAATTGCATGGCGACGACTTTGAACGCCGTCTACAGTTCTGCCAGTGGGGGCAAGAGAAATTAATGGACTCTGACTGATTTTTTGCACGCGTTCTATTTAGCGACGAAGCGTCATTCACCAACAGCGGTAACGTAAACCGGCATAATATGTACTATTGGGCAACGAAAAAGCCACGATGGCTGCGACAAGTGGAACATCAGCGACCTTGGTGAGTTAATGTATGGTGCGGCATTATGGGAGGAAGCATAATTGGCCCCAATTTTATCGATGGCAATCTAAATGGTGCAATGTATGCTGTTTTCTTACGTAATGTTCTAGCGAAGTCACTACAACATGTTTCACTGCATGACAGAATGGCGATGTACTTCCAACATGATGGATGTCCGGCACATAGCTCGCGTGTGGTTGAAGCGGAATTGAATAGTATATTTCATGACAGGTGGATTGGTCATCGTAGCACCATACTATGGTCCGGACGTTCACCGGATCTGACGTCCCCGGATTTGTTTCTGTGGGGAAAGTTGAAGGATATTTGGTATCGTGATCCACCGACAACGCCTGACAACATGCGTCAGCGCATTGTCAATGCATGAGCTAACATTACGGAAGGCGAACTACTCGCTGTTGGGAGGAATGTCGTTACACGTATTGCCACATGCATTGAGGTTGACGGACATCATTTTGAGCATTTATTGCATTAATGTGGTATTTACGGGTAATCACGCTGTAACAGCATGTGTTCTCAGAAATGATAAGTTCACAAAGGTACATGTATCACATTGGAACAACCGAAATAAAATGTTCATACGTACGTAGTGTTGTGACTTGGCAAGACAGCCAAGCCACTATGAGACAGCCGAAAGGCACGCGTTTAAGCTCACGCAGGCTGGCGTGAGGTCTGGAACAGTTAAAGGAGTTGAGACTAGTAAAAAAAGTACGTAGCTTCTGGAATACTTAACTTTAATCCATAATTGGTGAACATCGGTCTGACGGTACATGCATCACAAGATAAATAGCAAATAATAATGGCGCCTTGCTAGGTCGTAGCAAATGACGTAGCTGATGGCTATGCTAACTATTGTCTCGGCAAATGAGAGCGTAATTTGTCAGCGAACCATCGCTAGCAAACTCGGCTGTACAACTGGGGCGAGTGCTAGGAAGTCTCTCTAGACCTGGCGTGTGGCGGCGCTCGGTCTGCAATCATTGATAGTGGCGACACGCGGGTCCGACGTATAGTAACGGACCGCGGCCGATTTAAAGGCTACCACCTAGCAAGTGTATTTCATGATCTATACACCACTTTTGCCGGGTTTAACTGTCAGTGCAGTATTACTGACGTATGTTTTTCGATCTGTGCGAAAGAGTATTTCGCTGAAATTCTCCTGATTTGTACGTCTGTATAAAGTAGCAGACAGTGTTCCCACACCACCACCAGCATTTTGGCAGTTAAATTCAGTAAGAACCAATAAGTATACACTACTCACAGAAAGTGACGTCAGGGGGTCAGTAGACGTCCATTGTGGGGGGGCGTGGAATCTCTACAGATTGGTTCCAACAAGACAGGAGCAGAACATGGCATCTACGGAAACTTCCATGACGTCAGAAGCACCTGATATCTTTCTTGTTTGAGTGTTCAGAGACAAGCCGAGGCAGACTAGCCTCTCCTGGTTCAGATAGTTGGGATCTGCCCCAAACCGCATAGTGGCTTTAGAGCACCTCCAGACCAGCAGTAGCAGGGCATCGAATTTTCATCGAAAAATCAAGCCATTTTCTTTCGGAGGACAGTGCTTCGAGTTCCAGGAGAATCTTTTAGACATACAATCTGCTATTTCCCTGTTTTTTCTTTTTATTTTCTTGCGATCTGTTGTGGGTTTCGAATTATGTCATGAATTTTCAGTTACGTAATCATTCTAGGTTTCACATTGTAGGACTGTATTTTTAAAACTGAAGAAAATAAAAAAAGTAAGTACCTAAAATCCCTTACTACAGCAGGAAAAATAAACTAAGCCCACTTGACGTTTCAGAAAAACGATAAACACCACAGTAGCTGCAGGACTCGGAAGTTTTTTGCTTTCTGACAGTACTTCGAAACAAGCAGCTGAAACTCCGGAGAGAAGGGGCAGGGGGCAGTGGAAAGTTTAGGGTGGTGTAGGGTAGTTTCAAGCACACTCTGCTGGAGGTATTGGGAACTACGGTAATCGGTCTTCAAACTTTAATGCAAACGTACATATGCGTCATCTGGAAAAGTGGGAGTGGGTCGGTGGAGTGTGGAGAACAATCCACCAGCAGGATAGCACCACAAAGAACACATTTTCTGTCAAAATAAATAAATGAATAAATAACTTACATCCTTCCTCTCCTGGAGTTCAGTATAGACTAAGCCTTTTCCAGCCAATTTACAGGTGGTAAAGGAGTGTGGGTGATATCGCAGGTGTGGGAGAGTGGTTGGGGAAGTTAGGTTAGTGTAGGTAGCCCAGTTGACCAATGTCCCACCAAAAAAGAAATTCCGACGTTTGCATGGGTTGGAGTGGGGATGAGACATCATAGGTGGGGCGGGGAAAACACAGCCACCATTTTTAAAATAAATTATTTGCACTAGTAACCATTTAGAACGAACACTCGTGTCAGTGCTTTTCATAATTATCACATGCTGCATGGCTGGTGAAGTGGTGTAGATTGTCTTTTGGTTTATGTGCTATGTGCTTCTAACTGTCGAGCAGGTTAAATGCTACATGCTTCACGTGGTGACTTACCGAGATGCTGCGAATTATTAGTGTGAAGGCTGCAGATAGATGGACGTCAGGTATCTTTTAGCAATGATGTTTTTGAAAATATTTTACTTATCTTTATCTTTGGGAAGCAAAGAGCATACAGCCAACAGTAGTTACAAAAGTACCATATTAACATAATTCCAACGTCCACAGTACAACGATAAAAATTCGGTGTACGAACATAAGATTCTAATGAAAATAGAAAAAGAATCTAGAGACGTACAGACAGCCAGCAGTAGTTATAACAGTATCAAGTTACCAATCGTGCATTTTTCACAACAGAACAATGGCAAGACGTGAAGTACGATTACTAAGATAAATTCGTTATATAAATAAAAAAAAGGAAAAACACACACAAACAAAATTACGGTCCAGGTTCCAGGTTTCGAACCGGACCATCTCCTGAAGAGAATAGCATCCACAGCATCGTATACTGAAAGCGGCGTCTTTTACAAAGATAAGAACTTAATGCAAGGTAAAAACACCAGCAGTCGTCCTAGTTTTCGAAGTGGGATGGTTCAGTAGGAGGCGTCCGCAGGTCATTGTGTAGTGGCTAGCGTTGCTGCCTCTAGATCACGGGGTTCCGCGTTCGATTACCGGCCGGGTTGGGGACGTTCTCTTCCCGGGGACTGCGTGTTTGTTGTCCTCATCATTCCATCATCATTCGTGAAAGTGGATAGACTGGACTGTGTAAAGACTGGGAATTTGTACGCGTGATAATGACCGTGCAGTTGAACGCCCCACAACCCAAACGTCATCGTCATTATCATCATCAGTAGGAGAAAAAGATCAACACAACTTATAGGTGAAAGCAGGATGTCGACGTATTTTAAATGGTTTGCGAGTAAATAATATATATATATATATATATCGATCCCGTGAAGCAGAGCACTTCCACTTTAGGGAGGGGGTAGCCCCTCGCAACCAGTACGGCCAGGTACTTGGTGCTCGCCAATATGACGTGGTGGTAATGATTTTTTACTATCAGCATTCCTTACTGTTATGATCAGTCTCTGGCTCTATCTTACAACAAAAGTTGTGTCTCACATCATCTGTGCAGTGTCTCACTCTAGGACCTCTCAGATCGTGTGGCCTGCAATAATGTTTCGCGAAATCCCATCATGTATGTGTTCTTACTTCTGAATGGACTGTTTGTTTTTTTTGCCTTGTGAAACAAATTGTTTGTCAACGACATTCGTTGTTTTTGACTGATACTCTATTTGCTCATGTTACAACGCACGTATTCCATATAAGGACATTCCAGAGTAATGTTTACTTTGTGAATATATCTTCTAGAATGTATTAAACACATGTACTCTTATAAGTGTTGTTATGCTCACTATATCAGCGCAAAACCTTGCACATTGTGCATTACCGTTCCTGACTTACAAATTGTCTACCACCTACAGCGGTGTACGAACAGTTTTTTGCGGCAGTTCATTGTCTCCCAAGACGTTATATTTTCTGTCCTCAGGTCTGCACATGCGTCGGCACACGACGTCCTAGATGACAAAACTTTTTACGTGCGACAAGAAATAGAAAATAACAAGCTTCAGCAAGAGAAACAGAAACTGAATGTTCACGTTGGTGTGAGAATACACAAATAAATCTAGGTTTGCCTCTCACTCATACCCCACGTTTTAATGCTACATAGAAGTCAGCATTTAACTATACGCACTGACAGTTGAAGATCTGAGTGCAGTGAGATGAACCTGTCAACTACCAGCAAGTTCATGTTCATGGACGTGTTGGAGTCCTTGAAATCCACTGATGTTCTACTGGAGTGATCCCTTCTCACAAGAGGATTATGTAGAGTAGGAACGATATTTCACATTATATAACGAAAAAGATATGGCATGCGAATCATGTGTGCCATGAGCTTACCAGATACTTTGCTGTTCAAACATCACGCTTACAAACCTGCAGTATGATCCTAAGCGTCTCGTGAACGTACATGCTTTCACGTTAGCCATGTAAAATTGTTTGTGGCTTTGTGGCCCAGTCACAGGATCGGAAGATAATATAAGAATAAGGGACCTACAGATTGTGAGCGACTGTTACAGCGTACTAACACACAGTTTCCTAGTAATAGGTACGGTGCACTCGGTGAGAATGGTTATGGCTTATGTGAACGAACAAGGTCTTTCGCTGGGAAGCGAGCAGAGCGTCGCTTCAACGAGGGGACGGAGAAAGTTTGAGCGCAAAAGTGGCCTAGTGGAGCCGCGAATCACGAAGAAGACGCTATCGAAAATCGTTTCAAATCTGATCAAATGCATGTGACGTCAGGAGAAAATTTTGTATCGTATCAATTGTAACATTAGTATCTGGCAGATATACGTTACAGTGTTCACTTAGCTACGTTATTTGACATGCAAAGTGGCCGAAACTTGATACAGTACTGTACAACCTTCAGTTATTGGATGGTGTGAATGAGGAATAGTATGAAGTTCCATACTGATAATTGATAACGTAAGGTGAGCTACTCGTTGCGGTTTCGAAATAAAGTCGCTTCCTCATCCGCATCAACGTTATATACTCCACAAGCGACGATATGGTGCAGGCGGAGGGTACCTTGCACCTCTGTAACTCAGTTGCATTTCCTGATCCACTCGAAAATGGAGCTAAGGAAAAATGACTGTCTGTATGCTTCCGTACAAGTCTTAATTTCTTTTAAACTGTCTTCGCAGTCCCTACGTGAAATGCATGATGGTGACAATAGAAATTTTCTGCAGTCAGCCACAATCACTTTTCTCTAATTTTCTCTGTAGTGTTTCACGAAAAGGACCTCCTCTTCCCTATAGGGATTCCCCTTTGATACAGGGAACATTTCCGTAATAACCAGGTGTTGATCGAAGCTATAGGTAACACATTCAGCGACTCGCCTCTGAATTACTTAGATGTGTTATTTAATTCGGGCCGATGGGGATCCCAAACACTCGAGCAATGCTTAAAAATCTGGTACTATAGGTCAATACGCAGCCTTCTTTATGTATGAGCTACGCTTCGCTAAGATCGTCCCAATAAACGGAAGTCGACAATTCGCCTTCCCTATTACAGCTCTTACGTCATCATTTCATTTTATATCGCTTTGCAAAGTTACGTTTAGCTATTTAATCGGCATGATTGTGTCAAGTAGCGCACCACTAACATTGTACTCGAACAATGCTGGATTGGTTTTCCTGCTCAGCAGCATTAACTTTCTTTTCACTATATCTGAAGCAACCTACCATTCATCATAGCAAATAAATATTCTAACTTTGTCTTTCTGTATCCACCTATAGTCACTCATCGATGACGCTTTCCCCTATGCTACATCGTCGACAGCAGACAGCCACAAAATGCTGCTAACACAATCTTTCAATTCGTTTTTTTATCTAGAGAACAAAAACTTTCCTGTTCCACTCGCGGACAGAGCGAGGAATAAACGACTATCTATATGCCTCCGTATGAGCCACAGCTTCTCGTATCTTCGGGGTCCCTGCGCGTAATGTATGTCCCCTACCACAATCCTCATATGCCCGTTCCATTTCATGTCGCTGCGCAACGTTACGCCCAAATATTTAAGGGGACCACACCCTGCCTATCTAACACATGTTAATTTAGGCAAGTATTTGACCCATTTCTGAAAAAAACTATTTGATGCAGGACCTTAATAATTTTACTGTATGTTACATGATGCTAATAGAGTCAACTTTACTAAAATCTACTTTATCCATATAATAGTTTTTAAGAAACATTATTTTAAATTTATTAACAAAAATATTAAGTTTCTTCTGCAGAAAATATTTTTTTTTGTGAGCTCCTAACTGGGGGAATATTAATGAATGTAGTATCAGAGATGGCTTTTTATATTATGCAGAGTCTCTGAAAATTTCATTCATTTATCTATGATAGTCTCTGATATAATGGGGCATATTTATTGAAAATTTTAGTATGCGCGAAATTGACTTTAAAGAAAAAACTTTTGAAATTTGTTACTTACAGTTAATTAAAACTGTCCTGCTGCATATGATGGCCCTTCTTTGGCCTCTAGCCGGTCTTCCAGCCTCTTTTTCACCTTCCTGGATGCTTGTCTTGCTTTCTTGGCCATATTAGACGCAGACTTGGGCTAACCTCATTTTATCACAATACTGCAGCCCAGTGATCATATTTTCACCAGAATTAATTACCAACTTTATCAGTACGCGACACTTTCCTATATTACCACAACTGAATGTAATAACAGCATTATGAACTCTTAGTTTCATTCTGTGCGTGCCTACAAATACGGTTTTAGGAAGGCGGTTCCAAATTAAGCTGTTGAAACATTCATTTGAGTTTTGTGTCTGCCCATGCTGACATTTCATTAGAAGGTCAGGATGAGCCAAGTCTCTGAAAATAGGTTTAATTGCTGTAATAACAGCAGCAGGAAGAGAATGCTGGTGAGAATAAGATTCTCCAGTTGCCTGAGCCCTATTGTATTTGCACCACAAATTTTCTTCTGATGGACACAATCCATGACTTGGCTTATCATCAGTAGAGGACTTACGGGAGAATACGGCCCAAACATCTCTCTTCATTGCCTCCAGATTTTCTTTATTCCTCCTAATTGCCTGCCCATAGTATAACTGCAAGTTTTCTATTTCAGTTTTAGTCTACCGACCCTGTCCGGTCAACAAGTTTCCATCTTCTAATTTTTGTCCTCTCATATCAGCAGTTAGTTTTCTCAGCCTTGTTCCGAAACGTTTTTGAACATGGGCTACACATTCTATTTTGCTAATAGTGGCATCTCCATATGGCTTAGAGTTCACCACATTGTTGTATGCCTTACTGTCACCATCGCCAAAATATTTGGTGTACCGTACACCTCTTGTTTCTACAGAGCAATGAAATATTTGTTGTACTCCATGAACTTCCACACCACCACTTGTTCCTCTAAAATTTGCCACACAGTTATGTTCTTTATGTTCATTGACTTTACAACATTTGCAATATTTAGACATTATTTCCACATCTAACACATCGGTGTCTACACTCGTGGTAGTCACTGCTCCATTCAGAGAAGTATGTCCTCTTTTCTGTCATCTTACATCAAGAGCAACTGCAATATCCGAACATCCATCATTTTCTTCCACTGTTTCCCTAGCAGCCAGTTTCATGCTTTCCTCACTGACCTCACATATAGCTTTCTCTAATATTGCAGTCAGTTTTTCAAATTTATTTGGTGGTTGATGTAAGTTCATCACTGAACAAAATGTTCTGCCTGCAGCCATGCCCATGCCAATGGATCGTAAGGCATAAAGTAATCTAGTATTGATTTCATAAAGGCCATTTGTATCTGGTTTTGAAGAACTAATAAATGAAATCACAGCTGAGCATTTAGTGCAAATTAATCCAAAGCAATTGCTAGGCCTTTTCTCACACTGGCACTCTCACAAATTTTCACTGTGACTCACCACACTGTCTACATTGTACAAATTTAGAAATTACATCTGATAATATCTCAAATTTCTAATAATGTTAATGCACCCCTTGTCACTTACAGTAAATTCGTTGTAACTCTCTTGAAATGGTGAGAGCTTCTTTGATGATGCACTTGTTGAAGAATTACAATTAGAAACATCGTTTCCAGGCAACATAACCTTTTGTACAGAAAGCTTTCTAAACTTGTTTCCTCTAAATTGTTGTTTCTTGAAAAGGCCTTTACATTTCGTCATTTTTAATAAGCACAACAAAACACACGTAAACAAGCACTGCAAACGTAAGTATAACAATTACTCGCAATCACACTTGAACAAAATTAACCATGTATATAACAGCGTGTTGTTTACAAACAGCAGAAACAAAAGAATACCGACCGTTGCATTCCAAGGATAGCCAACACACTCGGGAGTAAATAAAATCCCTAACGTGCAATGTAGGGGATATAAAGATCTAAAATATATGCAGAAAAGTGGATGACGGAAAAGTGGCGTGGCACATAGACACATGTGATAGGAAAATGCTCTTTAAATGCTTGAAAAACTTTTTTTCACCAAAATCCTTTTCAGAGAACTTAAATGAAACCTTAATCCATCGTAATATGATGAAAACCGAAAATAGATTTTTTCGACCTGAACGACGGTGTGTTCCTCTTAAATGACGTGACTGTGTCAAGCAGGAAGCTGACAATTCTGTAACCGAACAAAATGGGTTTGTTTATCCCCCTCAATCGCATTTACTTACATTTCCCTGGTTCTCTCCTAATGATACCATTTTGTGATGAACACTCGCCACCGTACTGAGCTGTTCTAGTTGAGATGTCTTACAGTCACTCACATATCTAAGAACTTATTCCCTATCCTCGGATCTTCGTTTATTGTTTAGAGAAACAATACTCACCGGAAATCTATAAATCTGGAGCCTGGCTGTTGTCCTCCATTCGTGGTTTGCAGGACATTGTCTGAGTGAAGATCAAGCAGATTTTTGGACGAATGATGCTTTATAAATCCGCGTTCATCAAGTGAATGTCGCATATTCGATATCGTTTCGGGCATGGATAGGGCCTATATGTGTCGACAAGGTGTGTTCACTATATTGATGAGATTGCACCTGGACTACATCTATATCTAGATACATACTTCACAAACAACCGCAAGGTGCGTATTGCAGAGTACGCTGCACCACTACTAGTTGTTCCCTCTCCTGCTCCACTCGCAGGAATAGCGAGGGAAAATCGACTGTCTATACGCCCCCGTATGAGCCCTAATTTCTCGTATCTTATCATCGTTGTTAACTGTGCCAGATGTACTATGGCGGCAGTGAGATCCTTCTGGAGTCAGCTTGAAATGCGGGTTAACTAAACTTCCTCGGTAGCGTTATCCGAAACGATGTCTTCTTCCCTCCAGGTATTCCCACTTGAATTCCCGAAGCACACTTGCCCGGTGATCGAACATACCAGTTTGCACTAGCGTCCTATATGCGGTCTCCGTTGCAGATGAGCCACAATTTCTTAAAATTCTCCTAATAAACCGAAGTCGACCATTCATATTCCCTACCAGAATCCTCACAAGCTGGTTCCACGTCACATCGCTTCGAAACTCTACGCTCAGATATTTAAATAACGTGACGGCGTCAAGCAGACCACTAGAAATTCTGTAGTCGAACAATATGGGTTTTCCTACTCACCCGCATTAACTTACATTTTCCTAAATTTAGAGCCAGCTGCCTATCCTCACACCAACTAGAAATTTTGTCTAAATCATCTTGTATCGTCCTACGGTGACTGATCTTGGACAGCTTCTTGTACGCCATAGCATCATCAGCGAACAAGCGCAGATTGGTGCCAATCCTGTCTGCAGGATCATTTACGTGCGCAGATAATAGCAACGGTTCTATCACACTTCCCATGAGCATCCCTGATGTTACCGCTCTCTCCGATGAACACCCGCCGTCCAACATAATGTTACCTAAGAAGTCTTCGAGCCAATTACATACGTGGGAGTCTATACTGTATGCTCGTACTTTCGTCAACAATCTGCAGACGGGTACAGTGTCGAATGCTTTCAGAAGTCTAGAGATATGGCATCTCCCTGTTGCCATTCACCCACAGTTCTCAGTATACCATGTGAGAAAAAAGCAAGCTGGGTATCGCACGAGCGATGCTTTCTAAAGCCGTGCTAATTCGTGGACATGAGCTTTCCTGTCTCTAGGAAACTTGTTACGTCCGAACTCAGAACGTGCTCTAGAATTCTGCAGCAAACCGTTGTTAAACATGTTGGAATGTAATTTTGTGTGTACATTCTTTTACCCTTGTTATATACAGGAGTCACCCGCACTTCTTTCCAGTGGATTAGCAGTTTGCGCTGGTGGAGGGATTCGCGATAAATGTAAACTAAGTAAGAGGCCAATGAGGTACAGTACGCTCTGTAAAAACGAACTGGGATCCATTCGAACCTGGCCACTTATTTATTTGTTCCTCTACGCCAGGGATACTTATTATTACACTACTGGCCATTACAATTGCTACACCAAGAAGAAATGCAGATGATAAACGGGTATTCATTGGACAAATATATTGAACTGACATGTGATTACATTTTCATACAATTTGGTTGCATAGATCCTGAGAAATCAGTACCCAGAACAACCTCCTCTGGCCGTAATAACGGCCTTGATGCGCCTGGGCATTGAGTCAAACACAGCTTGGATGGCGTGTACGGGTACAGCTGCCCATGCAGCTTCAAACGATACCACAGTTCATCAAGAGTAGTGACTGGCGCATTGTAACGAGCCAGTTGCTCGGCCACCATTGAACAGACGTTTTCAATTCGTGAGAGATCTGGAGAATCTGTATCCAGAAAGGCCCGTACAGGACCTGCAACATGCGGTCGTGCATTATCCCCCTGAAATGTAGGGTTTCGCAGGGATCGACTGAAGGGTGAAGCCACGGGTCGTAACACATCTGAAATGTAACGTCCACTGTTCAAAGTGCCGTCAATGCGAACAAGAGGTGACCCAGACGTGTAACCGATGGCAGCCCATACCATCACGCCGGGTGATACGCCAGTATGGCGATGACGAGTACACGCTTGCAATAAGCGTTCACCGCGATGCCGCCAAACACGGGTGCGACCATCATAATGCTGTAAACAGAACCTGGATTCATCCGAAAAAATTACGTTTTGCCAAGCGTGCACCCAGTTTCGTCGTTGAGTACACCATCGCAGGCGCACCTGTCTGTAATGCAGCATCAAGGGTAACCGCAGCCATGGTCTCCGAGCTGATTGTCCATGCTGTTGCAAACGTCGTCAAAAATGGTTCAAATGGCTCTGAGCCCTATGGGACTTAACATCTAAGGACATCAGTCCCCTAGAACTCAGAAATACTTAAACCTAACTAACCTAAGGACATCACACACATCCATGCCCGAGGCAGGATTCGAACCTGTGACCGTAGCAGTCGCGCGGTTCCAGACTGAAGCGCCTAGAACCACTCGGCCACTCCGGCCGGCTCAAACGTCGTCGAACTATTCGTGCAGATGGTTGTTGTCTTGCAAACGTCCCCATCTGTTGACATCGAGAAGTGGCTGCACGATCCGTTACAGCCATGAGGATAACATTCCTGTCATCTCGACTGCTAGTGATACGAGGCCGTTGGGATCCAGCACGGCGTTCCGTATTACCCTCCTGAAAGCACCGATTCCATATTCTGCTAACAGTCATTGGATCTCGACCAACGCGAGCAGTAATGTCGCGATACGATTAACCGCAATCGCGATAGGCTGCAATCCGACCTTTATCGAAGTCGGAAACGTGATGGTACGCATTTCTCCTCCTTACACGAGGCATCACAGCAACGTTTCATCGGACAACGCCGGTCAACTGCTGTTTTTGAATGAGACATCGGTTGGGAACTTTCCTCATGTCAGCACGTTGTAGGTGTCGGCTCCGGCGCCAACCTTGTGTGAATGCTCTGAAAAGCTAATCTTTTGCATATCACAGCATCTTCTTCCTGTCGGTTAAATTCCACATTTGTAGCACGTCATCTTCGTGGTGTATTTTAATGGCCAGTAGTGCACAATTTACTGTCCTTCACTATTTACGACTTTCTGCCAAAGTCGAGGAAACTATTCGATTCTGCGACTGTAGAATCCACGGGGTTTCGAGGCAAAGAGCTCATCGAGCCATGGTAGGTGCGCATTTTCATCCGGAAAGGAATTTTCTTGATGACTGTTGGATAGAGAACAAAAAAGGTGAAAATCAGAGGGCACAAGATGAGATGATTAAGATGGACGTGGAGTGACTTCTCAAACCCAAATTCTTTATAGTTTTTTTGTCAGTATAGCAGAAAGCGGGCGGGAGTTGTGGAGTAGCATCACCGTTTCGCGTCACCAGTAACGATACAGGCTAGGAATGGTCGTTGTTCACGAGCCAATTAATGACGAGCAAGCAGAAATGCAGGCATGGCCTCCCGCTGATTTCTGTGATTTTGACCTAGAGCATGCGCTACCGATATATCCGATTGTTGAACCTCGTCCACTGCATGTAAATGTCACATGATGGTGGAATAATCGCAGATCATCACCTTTGTCACGTCTCGAGTACACTGACGGGAATCAATATGGATTAATTCGTTTAAACGATATTCATCAAAACCCCAAGGTCTTCCTGAACGTGAAGACTCACTAATATTAGAACGATCCTCCTTCAAACGAGAAAACCATTTTCTGACTGTGCTCTCTTCAACAGCATTCCCCCCCCCCCCCCCTCTAGATGGCACGAATGTTTCCGGCTGCCCCCGCTACTGTCCTCCTTCTATTGAACTCAGACAGAAGAATGTGACGAATTTCTCTACTCGGCACTCGCGTCCACAGCTGCACCCACTAAGTCCGAATGACAAAACGACAACATGTGAACTCAGATATTAACAGTGAACTACGTACAAAAATGTGACAACCTATTCATAACCCATAGCAATCAGAACACCAAAATTAAAACAAAAACGCTACGAACTTATGCACCTACCTAATACTTTCTGGGCCACTTTTATTCTGCCCCCGTGTACTACTGTAATGGCAGCTTCCAGGTTTTCATTTATTTAGCCATTTCATTTAGATGTTGTTGTTGTTGTGGTCTTCAGTCCTGAGACTGGTTTGATGCAGCTCTTCATGCTACTCTATACTGTGCAAGCTGCTTCATCTCCCAGTACGTACTGCAGCCTACATCCTTCTGAATCTGCTTGGTGTATTCATCTCTTGGTCTCCCTTTACGATTTTTACCCTCCACGCTGCCCACCAGTACTAAACTGGTGATGCCTTGATGTCTCAGAACATGTCCTACCAACCGACCCCTTCTTCTACTCAAGTTGTGCCACAAACTCCTTCCCAATTCTGTTCAATACTTCCTCATTAGTTATGTGATCTACCCATCTAATCTTCAGCATTCTTCTGTAGCACCACTTTTAGAAACCTTCTGTTCTTTTCTTGTCTAAACTATTTATCGTCCACGTTTCACTTCCATGCATGGCTACACTCCATACAAACACTTTCAGAAACGACTTCCTGACACTTAAATCTATAATCGATGTTGACAAATTTCTCTTCTTCAGAAACTTTTCTGCCAGTCTACATTTTATATCCTCTCTACTTCGACCATCATCAGCTATTTTGCTCCCAAAATAGCAAAACTCCTATATTACTTTAAGCGTTTCATTTCCAAATGTAATTGCCTCAGGATCACCCGACTTAATTCGACTTCATTCCATTATCCTCGTTTTACTTTTGTTGATGTTCATCCTATATCCTCCCTTCAAGATACTGTCCATCCCGTTCAACTGCTCTTCCAAGTCCTTTGCTGTCTCTGACAGAATTACAGTGTCATCGGCGAACCTGAAAGTTTTTATATCTTCTCCATGGATTTTAACATCTACTCCGAATGTTTCTTTTGTTTCCTTTACTGCTTCCTCAATATACGGATTGAATATCTGGGAGAAGCTACAACCCTGTCTCACTCCCTTCCCAACCGCTGCTTGCGTTTCATGCCCCTCGATCATTATAACTGCCTTCTGGTTTCTGTACAAATTGTAAATACATCTACATCTAGATACATACTCCGCAATCCATCATACTGTGCGTGGCGGAGGGTACCTCGTACCACAACTAGCATCTTGTCTCCCTGTAGCACTCCCAAACAGAACGAGGGAAAAATGACTGCCTATAAGCCTCTGTACGATCTCTAATCTCTCTTATCTTATCTTTGTGGTCTTTCCGCGAAATATAAGTTGGCGGCAGTAAAATTGTACTGCAGTCAGCCTCAAATGCTGATTCACTAAATTTCCTCAGTATCGATTCACGAAAAGAACGCCTCCTTTCCTCTAGAGACTCCCACCCGAGTTCCTGAAGCATTTTCGTAACACTCACGTGATGATCAAACCTACCAGTAACAAATCTAGCAGCCCGCCTCTGAATTGTTTCTATGTTCTTCCTCAATCTGACCTGATACGGATCCCAAACGCTCAAGAATAGGTCGTATTAGTGTTTTACAAGCGGTTTCCTTTACAGATGAACCACATCTTCCCAAAATTCTACCAATGAACCGAAGACGACTATCCGCCTTCCCCACAGCTGCCATTACATGCTTGTCCCACTTCATATCGCTCTGCAGTGTTACGCCCAAATATTTAATCGACGTGACTGTGTCAAGCGCTACGCTACTAATGGAGTATTCACACATTACTGGATTCTTTTTCCTATTCATCTGCATTAATTTACATTTATCTATATTTAGAGTTAGCTGCCATTCTTTACACCCATCACAAATCCTGTCCAAGTTATCTTGTATCCACCTACAGTCACTCAACGACGACACCTTCCCGTACACCACAGCATCATCAGCAAACAGCCGCACATTGCTATCCAATCTATCCAAAAGATCATCTATGTTGATAGAAGACACAGCGGACCTAACCACACTTCCCTGGGGCACTCCAGATGATACCCTCACCTCCGATGAACACTCACCATCGAGGTCAACGTACTGGTTTCTATTAGTTAAGAATATAAGAATAGCCTTTCGCTCCCTGTATTTTACCCCTCCACCTTGAGGATTTGAAAGAGATTATTCCAGTGAACTTCGTCAAAAGCTTTCTCTAAGTCTACAAATGCTAGAAACGTAGGTTTGCCTTTTCGTACCCTAGCTTCTAGGATAAGTCGTAGGGTCAGTATTGCCTCACGTGTTCCAGTATTTCTACGCAATCCAAACTGATGTTCCCCGAGGTCGGTTTCATTTAGACATTATTTACTTATTCATGCCTTTCTAATTAGCAGCGGTGTGCTATATATGTAATAATGATTAAAGTTTGCAGCCGTGCTCAGAACTGGAGCAGTGTGTTGTGCGGTGTGGAGGTGGCTGGCGTTCACGGAGCGGCGCAGTACTGTGCGTGGGTGTGCGGCGACAGCAGCGCGGAGGAGCGCAGTAATTACTCGCAGCGCTAACCTCGGCCCGCCACCTGCGGAATGAGCCGCGCTCCTGCCTACGCTGCTACCCTGCAACTCATTCGCCGCCCTGCGCACGGACGGCACTCAGAGCCGCCTACTCGCTACACGCGAGCTATGTACCGGCACGACGTAGAAACGCGGTAACTGGAAAACACTGAGTAGAACTACTGCAGACCACACTCAGGCAGTTATTACACTGATCAGCCAGAACATTATGACAACCGACCTACAATCGATATAAACATGTGTGTAGAATGGGAAAGGCGCCCGATTTGTCTGAGTCTGACCGAGGGCAGATCACGATCCCTAGAGGCTCAACTCGAGCATTTGGGAAATAGTGCGACTTGTCGGTCGTTCGAGGACTGCTGTGATGAGTATCTTCAAAAATGGTTCAAAAGGATCTGAGTACTATGGGACTTAACATCTGAGGTCATCAGTCCCCTACAATTAGAACTACTTAAACATAACTAACCTAAGGACATTACACACATCCATGCCCGAGGCAGGATTCGAACCTGCGAACGTAGCAGCAGCGCGGTTCCGGACTGAAGCGCCTATAACCGCTCGGCCATAGCGGCCGGATGAGTGTCTTCAACTCGTAGTGAAACTACTTCCAGACGTCATGGTGATGGGCGGCCACCCCTCATTATAAATATTGGACGTCGCAGGCCGGCAGACTGGTAAAACAGGGCAGGCGGCAAACTTTGGTGCAACAAATATCGGAATTAATGCTGAACATAGCGCAAGTGTGTCTGAACACACAGTGCGCCGTTTCAGTAGATTATTAATGTCTTTCTTCCAATACAATTTCTCACCAGTCCACACACCCAGAAATTTTGAGTAGTATGCCTTAGCAACAGACTTGTGTTCAAAGTCTATATTTATCAATGGTGTTATACCATTTACTGTACAAAAATGTATGTACTGTGTTTTCTCAAAATTTAGTGAGGCCATTTGCAGAAAACCACGTAATAATTCTATGAAAGACATTATTTACAATTTCCTCAGCAGAATATTGTTTTTTGTGTGTGATTACTACGCTTATATCATTATCAGAAAGAACTAGCCTTGCGTCTTCATGAATATAGAGTGGCAAGTCGTTAATAATTATTAAGAACAATAAGAAGCCCAAGACTGAACCCTGTAGGAAACCATTGTCGATACCTCCCCTTAGGACTCTGCTGATTTTTGCAGTGGTTTTCTGCAAATGGCCTCACTAAATTTTGAGAAAACACAGTACATACAATTCTGTACAGTAAACCATTTGTGCACTGTCAAACTCATACTACAATACTTAAGCTTTTCTAGAAGAATTTCATGATTCTCAAAGTGGAAAACCTTTGATAGATCATAAAATATCCCAATGTGTGGTATTTGGTTATTCAAAGCATTTAATATTTGATCAGTGAAAGCATATATAGCATTTTGTCTTGAAAAGCCTTTCTGAAAACCAAACTGACATTTTGTTAGTACTTCATTTTTACAAATACGTGATGCAACTCTTGAATACATTACTTTTTCAAGAATTCTTGATAAAACTGTCAGAAGTGAGACTGGGTGATTACTTTTATTCAATGGTTTGACAATAGCATATTTCATTCTATCTGTAAAAATGACCTGTTTCGGTCAGCCACTATGTATGTTACTGAGAATCCTACTAATCTGTTGGGGACAAGCTTTTAGTACTCTGTTGAAAATGCCATCAGTTCCATGCTAGTTTTTACTTTTGAGATAAATTATTATTTTCCTAATTTTAGTATGAGAGGTGGGCTGAATTTCAGTTTTATAAGATTTCATAGGCATTGCCTCTTCCATATTCTGCCTTGCATTTTCAACTGAATAGCTGGATCCTGTTTTCTATACAACACTTACAAAACGATTATTAAAAATATTTTCTGCTTCTGACTTTTTATTAACAAACTTTTCATTGTGCTTTATAAAAATACAGTCTTGATGTGCTCTCCGTTTCCCTTTTATCGGCATTCCAGATTGCTTTAATTTTACTATGAGAGCTGCAGATCTCAGACATAATGTACATACTTCTGGACTTTTTAACAACTTTCCTTAATGCAGTGCAGTAGTTTTCATAATGTCTCACTGTTTCTCGATGATTACTCCTTCTAGCTGTAAGATGCATTTCCGTTTCACGTTTACAGGATATTTTTAACCCTTTAGTAAACCATGGCTTTTTAGATGGTTTATTACAATTATGTTTCACTGTTTTCTTAGGGAAACTGTTTTCAAATATCTCACAAAGGTACCATGAAATAGGTTAAATTTCATATTAGCGTTGGGTTCCCTGTACACCGCATCCTAGTCTAACTGTTGCAGCCATTCCCTAAAATTTGCAATTGTTAATTCGCTAATTGAGTGAACTATCTTGTAGGACTGTTTACATTACTCTATGGATCTATGTCAGTTACTGTAACTATCTGTACATCAAGATCAGACAGACCAATCTTAACATGAAATGTTTTGATTTGATTGAATTTATCTTGATCTACAAAAACATTATCTATCAGTGTGCTGCTTTCCCGTACCACCCAAAAGTAGGAAAATCGATATCTGGCGTAAAATTGAAAGAACCAAGTAATACTTTAAAGTCAAACTTTCTGTCGAACTCCTTAATAACATTTACATTGAAATCACCACAAACGATAATTTACTTCTCTCTTTCAGATAGACAGCACAACAAAGAATCCAAGATTTTCAAAAATAGCTTAAAATTTCGCTACGGGGACCTGTACACAGTTACAATTATAAAAGTACCATTATTAACTTTAAGCTCAACGCACATGTTTCTAAATATTGCTCCACACAAAATTTTTTAGTTTCTCTACTAACACCTCCTCTTTCCATTGTCTCTCTACTAACAGGTGCAGAAATCTTATATCCCCTTGCATTTACCTTTTCCCTGTCTGTGACAATACGATGTTCTGACAGATATAGTACATCTGTTCGACCCTTAGTTTCATATTCTTATGCAATGTGATAGAATTACTAACAGTATTTTTCATTATGCTTTTATGAGTATCTTATGACATACTAACATTATTTTTCACTTTACTTTTATGATAATCTTGTGATATTCTAACGTGTGTAGTACATGCCTTCTGAGCTCCTCATTAAGCCTAATTTCATTGAGTGTTGAATCACTGGATACTGATCTTACCCTAAAAATGTACTCCCATGTGTTTCCAGGTTCCTCCAACCCCAATCCTTGAAGAATTGACTGCCATACCAACCAATTTAGCCTTCCCTTTCCTACTGAGATGCAGGCCATGTCTTATGAAGCCCCAGCTACCAATAACATCAACAGGAACCAAACGTATTCCTGACAAAGTAGCTGCCCGTAGCAGTTGATGTAACTGCATATTGACCCTCCTGCCAGAACTGTTCAATTGGGGCCGATCATACCGCGTGAAAGCAGTAACCAAGTTAACAATTTTAACAACACGATGTCGGCAACTACAACTGAAATGGGCAAGTGACTATCGGCACTATACGTTGGGTCTGTGGCATACCGTTGTAAGGTCAAATAATTCCCTGTACCTTCTTCATTATACTGATGGTACGACGCGATTCCGTCGTCTTCCGGGGGAACAGCACCTTGACACAATACTGCGAGACGTAGACAAGCTGTAGGCGGCTCCATTATGTTCTGGAGAACATTCACGTGTGCCTGCATGGGTCCAGTGGAGCTAGTGCAAAGCACCACGGCGGCAAAGGCTTACCGTACACTGGTTGCAGACCACGTGCACCCCTCAATGGCGACCATTGACACTTTTAAATAAGATAACGCTCCATGTCACAAGACCAAGCAAGAGAGTGATTCAGTGATTCGGGGAACACAGTTACGACTTCCCATTGATGTGCTGGCTCCCAGCTCGCCGCATCTGAACCCGATCGAACACATCTGGCATGTGACTGAACATGGTGTCAGAGCTCATCGATACCCTCTCCAGAATTTATGGGAATTAAGTGTCTCTTGTGTGCAGATGTGGAGCCAACTCTCTCCAGCGACTTAACAAGGCCTCATTGCCTCCATGCCACGACGTGTCGCCGCTTTTATCAATGGAAAAGTTGGACACACTGGCTATTAGATAATTGGTCACTGATGTGCTGGCTGATCAGTGTGAGTTTATACAAAATAATTGTCCTCTCTCCTTCTCCTTACACATTGTGGTCACTGGCCATCTTAAGATGAATGTACAACGAGAATAAAGTATCATGAAACAGTTATGGAGAAACTCCATATTAACTTTTACATGGAGGTCAAGAGGCAGGAACTTCATTTCTTGAACTTATACTTCCGCCGTATGCATTTCTTTCAATATCTTTATTCTTGGACTTACCGTCGCAAAGGTTCTCTGTAAAAGCACAAGCTTTCGTCGGTTACTTTAATGTAGCAAATTTTGTACTGGGATACGTTTCCGCTAGAGGCCATAGTTTTAGAGTTACTCAAGAAAAAAGTGGAGAAGTGACATTGAAAGGCACGCACAGTCCCACAGTCAGCCCCCAAAACTCAGAGTTTCTAGTATGTTGTTCATGGCACTCCCTCCTAAAACTGTACGAACATTTACGACTGCACGAACTACTTCCCACATTCGACCTGTTTTCTTCTTCACTCACTGGCGTTATTACGCTACCAGTTAAGTCGATCACTTACAAACTCTAAAACTTACGTTTCTGTAAATGTTACCCAACAATTTTGCGAATTTTAGCAGCATAACATAACTGCGTAACACGAAATAAACAATTACAAAGTTGCAATCGTCAGACCTTCTGACTACGACACTATGTGCTTGTAAGGGTTAAATTTTGTAAATTTGTGGTAAGGTCTTATGGGACCAAACTGCTGAGGTCATCGGTCCCTAAGCCTACACACTACTTAACCTAACTTAAACTAACTTACACTACGGACAACACACGCACCCATATCCGAGAGAGGACTCGAACCTCCGACGGGGGAAACCGCACGGACCGTTACAAGGAGGCCTAGACCGTGCGCCTACCCCGTGCAACTTGTAAGGTTTAAGTTTGGTTCGAATTGTCAACGTAATTAGTTTTAGTGTAACGTTTACAAAAGTCATTTTTCTTTCGTTACCCTCGCCGATACTTTTCCATTAGTAATGTTGGCGTAACATCCGACTATCCTAGTAGGGTAACCCCTAATCAATAGAGACTAAAAAGGTCGATTATCGGGAATAGTTTGTCTAGTCGGAATTTTTTTTACAGTGGTAAGAGGGAGTACCACGAGCAACGAGCTCTGACTGGTGAGGTTGACTGTGGGTGTGGAGATGGATTTGAAAGTCACTTTTGTACATTTTCTTGAATAACGCGAAAACCATGACCTTCAGCGGAAACAACGTCCTGCACAAAATCTAACTACATTAAATATTCTGCGCAGAGGTCCTGTTCATTTTTTCTGTAGGGCTAACAGTTTGCATGTCGCGAGTAAGAGGATATGAATAGACCGCTCGTGGTTTTTGAAGGCCAGATATAATATTGCGGTTTGCGTAAAACGACATCGGTAGGGACTCTTGAATCACCATGTATTGCCTATGGACGGCTTATGATTACCCTGAAGTAGGGTCAACGTCTGCAGTGGTAACGCCATTGCTCCAGTAGTGGCGTAAACAGTGTGAAATTTTTCTGTCTCATCGTAGCGTCGATAGCTCGCTCCTACACACATCTAAGAGTCTATGTACTGTACCGGCTCGAGTTATTCCAGCATATTCTTATTTCTACCCCCTCACTGATAATCAAATCCCAGTATGTAGATGACTGAGACGGAACAAAATAAGAAGGTGCAACAACGTCATCCGAACTGTGAATATAATTGCAGTAGTCTGTCGAGGCGAGCTCTCGATGCTGAGGGAAAAAGAAAAGAAGCTCTATGATGACAGGAAGACATAACTGCCGATCGATCCGTCATAAGCCATCCTTGGGCATATAGGGCGATCACAGCAGAGCCACGATTCTCACAATGGGACCTTCCCATCGCACCCCCCTCAGATTTAGTTATAAGCTGGCACAGTGGATAGGCCTTGATAAACTGAACACAGATCAATCGAGAAAACAGGAAGAAGTTGTGTGGAACTATGAAAAAATTAGCAAAATATACAAACTGAGTAGTCCATGTGCAAGATAGGCAACATCAAGGATATGCCGAGGTCAGGAGCGCCGTGGTCCCGTGGTTAGCGTGAGCAGCTGCCGAGTGAGAGGTTCTTGGTTCAAGTCTTCCCTCGGGTGAAACAATTTTATTCTTTATTTTCGCAAAGTTGTGATCTGTCCGTTCGTTCATTGACGTCTCTGTTCACTGTAATAAGTTTAGTGTCTGTGTTTTGCGACCGCACCGCAAAACCGTGCGATGAGTAGACGAAAGGACGTTGCTCTCCAATGGGAACCGAAAACATTTGATCGCAAGGTCGTAGGCCAACCGATTCCTCGAGAGGAAAACACTTCCGAAATATTCTATACGAGACTACGAGACTGGTGACGGCATGTGCGTCAAATGACAGGAAAATGTTGTCGACCCACCTAACTTGTACACATGGCGAATGGGTAAAAAGATTCTTCTATCTTACCCGATTTAGGTTTTCTTGTGGATGTTATAATCACTCCCAAAATAGTGATGAAAACATAAGAGTTTGTCACATAAACTGCAACAAATGAATGCAACAGTTTCGCAGTCGCACAGTTTTCCTTGTGCTCTGTCAAAACGTATGTTTTTAACGTTTTCAATTTTTTTCGCGTGTAGACCGTCAAATCCTGCATATGTCCAAGCAAATCTGAACATGTCCTGGAATTTTGGAGAGCGAAGTTGATTTTGTGTAAGTGCTTGAATTTTGATAATTGTCTGAAAATAAAAAAATAAAATTTTCCTTGTTGGGAAGACTTGAACCAAGGACCTCTCGTTATACAGCTGCTCACGCTAACCACGGGACCACGGCGTTCCTGAGTCAATGATCACATTTATATTGCATATGTTACACATGGACTACTCAGTTTGTATATTTTGCTTATTTTTTTCATAGTTCCACACAATTGCTTCCTGTTTTCTCGATTAATCTGTGTACAGTTTTTCAAGGCCTATCCACTGTGCCACCTTGTAACTAAATCTGAGGGGGGTGCGATGGGGAGGTTCCCTTGTCACTTGCTCTTGACGAAGCTGACGGTGGTAATCGTCGAAAACTTCAGATTTTACCCACAACTGGCGCGACAAATTGTCCGATAATATTTTATACAAGTGTGTCGTTGCGAAAAACTCCGTTGACGTCTTAGATCATGGATTTATTTTGGAATTTGTAGTATTTTTAATAAGAATCATTATTCAATCTGTTTTAAATTCGACTTAAAGATATCGACAAACCACATTTTTTATTTTTCAATCAATGAAAAAATTTACCTTCTGTCATCGTGCCATAATATATGTTGGCTGTGAAACCCCTGAGATGAATGATTGCGTTATAAAAAAATTTGCTTTACAGCTGGAGAACGTATAACATTGCTGGTCATTAAAATAGCAACATCATGAAGGCGGTATACAAAAACGTCAAACTGACATGAAGTCTACTGCTTGAGCTATATCATCAAAAGTATCGGGAGACCTTCTACTGGACTTGAGTATGAGGCGTGTCCACTATTCACCATTTAGACGGCTTGATCTCTGCTGCTTTAAGGAGGACGGCGATTCATATCCCAGTCCTGCCGTTCGGGTTCAGAATTTTTGTAATTTTTCTGTATCTTGCCAGGAAAATGTCGGGGTGGTTCTTTTGAAAAATAACGTGACAAACTTCCTTCCACATCCTTTCGTTAACCGAGCTCGTGCTCTGTCTCTATGACCGCACTGTCGACGGGACGTTATACTCTAAACATCCTTCCTTCCTACCCTGGGGCACTTTCCGTGAGGTGTCTGAATATCTGTGGAGGAGTGGCAGCTCATTGTTCCTCGAAAGCAGAAACCAGAGAGGGTGGTGGTGTTGGAGCTTATTTGACGCTTTAACTCATTCCAGAGATATTCCATTCGGTTCAGGTACCGTCTATAGCAGGGTAGTCCACTTCAGGAATCCTACTGTCCACAAACCACTGCTTTACAGATCCCACTTCATGACTGGGTGCTTTCTTACGCTGATAGAAACAACCATTGTCTCCGAAATATTCCTCTGCTGTACACTATAAACAATACTGTCAAACGTGATGACATGCTTTCGCAGAAGGAGACCACACGCTAACATAACACTCTCCCCCTACTGTAACATTATCACCTTTGTACTTCCCTTAGGTAGGTAACGTTCTCCAAGCCCTCGCCAAATCCAGACCCTAGCATCAGATTGACAGAGTATAGCGTTGTTAATTACTCTAAGCAACAATTCGCGTGCCCAATGGCGTCGCATTCTACGTCACCTCAAGCGTCGCTTAGCGTTGACTACAGGGTTACGTTGGTGTCCAAAATTAAAGCAACAAACTTAAATTGTGCGAAGTTGTGTTTATTTTGCCACAAAACAGTATAAAAATGTGATAGTATAGTACAAACGATGTAGAGAATACAGAACATAAAGAACTGCCAAATGCAAAACGGCAGACAAAACAGTTCTTGGTTTATAACGTTTTTTTTTTCAACTTAACGGATTTGCACTCACATTCCGGAAAGTGGTTAATGTTCTAAATATGGGGTGTGACTTTCTCTGGCTGCAATATAGGCCTGACGACGTCGGAGTATGCCGTGAAAGATGTCGTCAGTCACACTTTGAGGCAATAACGCCCATTCTTCCCGCAGAGCTGCTCAGAAGTCTTGGAGAGTGGTTGGTGGATGCTGACATGACGCAACCCGTCTCCCTAGTGCGTCCCAAACTTGCTCCATGGGATTCAAATCGGGAGAGCGAGCAAGCCACGCCGTACGTGCAATATCTTTGATTTCCAAGAAAACGTCAATAATTCGTAATCTCTGAGGTCGAGTGTAAATGTCCATCAGTAAGAAGTCTTGGCCCGCCACATCTCACAACAACCGCTCATGAGGTCCGAGCATCTTGTCACGATACCTGACACCAGTTAAACTTTTCAATTCAATAAACTTCACCAACAGCCGTACACTTCAAGATATTTTATTTTACTTTGAAAGCAACCAGTTTCGGTAATTCATTTTGCCATCTTCAGGCACCTGCATAATGAGAGAGTGTACATATAGTAATATAAAGGTGTACAAATCAAGCTTACAAGAAATGACAGGTAATCACAATACCGCTTAAGCTTAAAAATGATGAAAGTATTAGCGTTAAATCAAATCTAAGTGTTCGTCCAGCACAGTAGACTAAAACTATGTGTATATATTTGTTAGTAGCCTTAACCAATCTCTATGGATACCAGCACCCTAGACTGAAATATGTGTACGTATTTGTTAGACATAAAACTATTTAACATCACAGATTTACAAGGGAACATGTAAATTCATTAAAAAGATCAGCACTAGACAGTGACTAATCAAGAGCTCCATTGAAACAAAGCTTATCTTTTTCTATTTATTTATTTCTTTTACTTCTTTTATTATTTTATACGTAATAATAAAATCCTTTTAGATGACGAACCGCCTAGGAGTACCAATCTTCAAATGAAGTAAAATGTCACACAGTAAGCTACGGAATACAATAGTATGTATATTCACAGCCTAGCCAATACCATGGGTGGTAAGACAAGTAGCTGTCGCAGCATCAAAAACCCAATTACAGAATTACAGTCGACATGTTAAGAGAAAATAGCAATCATAGCGAACACTAAGAATATTCACAACTATCTTGTGGCCTAGGTTGTACAATAAATCGGAATAAAAGATATAATTGGTTTCCTTTATATCACTTAACAGGTCGGCGTTACCACAGTGAAACAGTCAACAAGGAAGTCAAATCCTACTAAAGCAAGTCGAGTTCTCTGACTTCACAGCCGACAACTTCATACAGTTTCACTGAGAGTATGAGGCACTATCTAACACGACCTGTCTATAATTACCAGACCATCCAAATACTAAGACATATCATGTTGTTTCGCAATAGGGAACGTGAGTACGGAAAAAAATAAATGGTAAGTGAGTGTGTGAAGACCACCATATTTTCGATGTTGAAGCTCACAAAGCGAATATCATCATCTATCACCTTGAACACCAAAGCTCAACTCTAGTAAGAACATCATAATATTCTCCCAAAACTGTGTGGGGAAGTAAGGATAATACTGACACGCTGATAAACTAAACGGGTGCTAGTCATACTCATCAGGTGTGCTCAAGACATATCGAATTCTCACAAGTGAATTGGGGAATGTGTCAGTTTGGGTGTAAAAAGCAACTGGCTAAAAGGTGGCAGGTAACACTAGTTCCCATTATAAGGAAGCATTAAATGCTTCATTGTCCTACGTATGAAAGTAGTGTATAAGATACCAATAAACTAAAAACATGGTCACTAATAAACATATGCTGCCTACGACGGAAGTACAATGCTATGAAGCGAACACAAAGAATTGCAGAAAACACGGTCCACGAGCTCGTATGAACGTGACGTACAGTAAGCTTCAGGTCAATAATCAGTGCGTTGTATTAAGGCTGAATAATTACTGAACCGTGATTTATTTTCAAAGAATATTCTTAAGAATTTATTTTATTTACTAGCGATTCATCAAGAACATTAACACATTTAATCACACTATGTAAGCGTGGAAGTAGTTGCCAGGGAGTAACCAAATTCCTTTTAACAAACGGGAATTTTATTCACTTCAATAGCGCCTAAAAGCATTTTTTAAAAGAAACATATTTAAAATTATAATCAGAAAGCACCCTCCAAATATCGAAGTTACAATTTATTCAGAGGCAGAAAGAAACAAATTTTGACTGTATGAGCTTTCGGGCAGAGAACCTTCCCACTCCCTTTTGAGGTGGCAGTAGTTACGACCCCTCACAACAGCCTCTGCTACACTGGTGCAAATCTGCAACACACCAGATAACTTTAAACTAAGAGTTTTAACAATTTACACAAGCACACAAACTATGCACCCCCGAAGGAGGGATGGAAATGGTACCAAACACTAACATTGAAAATATTAACCTTGCCACCGAAGGTGCAACTTGACTTTAACTTCTAAGAAAAGTTTTACGGTGAAAAGGTGGCAACTTAATATACTAAAATGATCATTTAAATAAAAGCCCATGAAATGCAATCTTATATAAAAATCAAAAAGGTTGGCTAAACATTAGTTAAGATGCTCTACAGTAGACAGATACCGCCTCTCAAGATCATAGGCAATAATATCAAAGTTTCCAAAGATCAAAACATATTTCAGGTATTAGGCCGTTACACTCCAAGCAATAAAATCGTTAACACAGCAAATCCGACAAACATGACAGAGGCAGCTACTAACGTACGGTAGATTCATAGGGAGATTACCGAACATCCCGAACCGCAGGTTGCTCTAACCCGCCCCTACTCCACAAGGGAAAAACGGACCACCCAATTTATAAAGAACCACCCTCCCGCGGGTGGGCAAACGGAGAAGAACGACGGGACGACCCCAAAGGAAAACGGCTGGTGACCTTACCAGGAAAACAAGTAGAATTTGACAAGAGTAAATCAAACAAGATATCACCAATCACTTAACTTCTAATAAACTACGATTCCTGGAGAAGACCTGGCGCAGCACCCCCGAAATCGCTCTCCCGAACCGTCCGCGGCCAGTCGTTTCAACGGACGCAGGAAGGCGCACCGATCTCCTGGCTCACGGCGACGCTGCTCGCACCGGCCAGACTGATGTCGTGGGTTGACTCCTGTAGCTCTCGTATCGACCGCGAAGTCACTACCTCTCGCTATACGGCGCGGCCCACTGGGCTTACGTGGCGACCTCACATGCGACTACCCTCAAGACGGACAAGTCATCTTGTGTCTCAGCGCGCGACCGACCTACCGATCGATCCAACCGCCAATGACCATTGCCTGAGCAAACTCGAGCAGACTGGCGGCCTGACGCGCAGACTCAGATGCAGGAACTAAGCCCCGACCGGGCGACCACTCGCTGAGTTCTCTTACTTGTGGAGTGGAAAGACTCTCATTTTGCCGGCTTTGAGGGTTGATCCGAAAGACAGACATACTAGCACTCCGAACGGCAGACAGACAATAACCGCCTAACAAATGCGGACGCGAGACAGACTAGCAAACTGGGGACGAGAGACTGACGCAGACTCACCGACTGGCCATCTCATAGCGCCCCTTAAATGCACGTGAAAAGGTAATCAAGACACCAAAGCAGCTATTGCCACAGCGGCACCACCGCCAGAAACGGAGGGCGACTGCTTCACACTATGCGCTGCGTCTGACTAGACCCTGACGTGCCATAATCAGTATGGGTTATTCCAGCTAAAACGGTTCTATAGTTACGACAGAGTTGCCCCACTGGAATACAGTGAGTCCCTATCAAACTATATGTCTCACTCAACGAACCGACCATATCCCGGTGAAACTCTTCGTAAGCCTAGTATCGGCAAAACATGTATCGTCAAGGAAAAGATGGAAGCATTAACAGTGACAACTATCTAGGTATTCCGTTACACCTCGACGATTCACCTGTACAGTTTCACGAAGAGCTGTTCGAGTGGTCAACGTAATCCTTGCTCACACCATTTGGAACCCTCCTCAATATCGGTCTTTTGCCACAGTGTTTCGGTTCTGAAATCGTGTTCCACGTTCCCTCCAGATGCAAATCCATCAGATAAGCACTCTCCAGACCGAATCGGGGCCCATCTGTGGAAAGAACATTTGCCCACTTTTCGACCGTTCATGATTCATGCTGACGACTCCAGCCTAGACGTTCCCTTCTGTGAAGACGCGTCAGATGTACACATACAGCAGATCTCCGACTGTAAAGGCCACCCTGTTGAAGCTTCCTGTATAGCGTTTGACTCAATACAACATGACCAGTGGCTGCTGTGAGGTCAGATGGCAGTTGCCGTGTAGTACTGAGGTGGTACTTTCGTGCTCTTGCACCCAAATAATGGTCCACTCTCTCTGATATCGCACATGGTCGGATTCTGTCCGGGATACAATTCCTGTCTCTATAAACTGTCGCCACATCCGAGAAACAACAGAACGATTCATATTAAACCATCGGGCCACATGAGCTTGCGACTGTCCTGCTTCGATTCTTCCTATGGGTCTCCACCGAAGAGAGTCTGGTAGGCATCTTCTGTGCGCCATACTGCACATCTGTGACTGTGCACATAGCGACTGTGGATGTTGGACCACCCGGCAAACACTACACCGCTCTCTAGGTGACCTGACGTCATCGTTGACGTGTTTGTCTGTTGACCGGAATGCCGTCTCCCGTGCAGAGCACGATCGTACGGACATTTGCTGACAGTTTGTATGAATATATCGTGAATTAGACTCAGGACTGGGAAATAATTGCTTTAATTTTCGACAAAAATGTACCACTTTGCTTTGTGAACTGCTGGTTGTTCTTTGGAACTCACGAATGATTCTTTCTCCTGATTTCATGGATACTTAGACTGAACGGTCTCTGTCCGTCAGTAAACAGGATTTTCTCCATCTTAGTTTAGTTGTAGTTGTTTCTTCGTTTTTCCACTTCAGTCAGATTGGCAACAGGACACTTGCGCAGCGTTAGAAGGGCCGAAATATCCCTGATGTCTTTATTACTCAGGCAATATCCAGTGACTATTGTACGTTCTAAATAATTCAGCGTTCCCGATCGAGGCTTGCTTTTGTACTGGCAGGTCCACCGTACTTTGCATCTAACGGTCAGTTCCGCATTAAATAGGGATGTCCAGATACTTTTGATTAGCGTATCCAAATTAGGATTTCAGCGCAACCGGACAGAGTAGGTAGCAGTAACGCCATCTCCAGTCTGTATATAAGGAAACTTTACGCAGCGGGTATCCCTTTCAGAAATTACATCTGAATGTTGTTTATTTCTAAGAAGAACGTATTATGCTTCGTGGAAGACTGAGAAATGTCTATCGCCGTGGAAGCGGCAGGTTCTTGGTCAATTGAACTACAGTTTATCATATCAAATGTGTGTGAAATATTATGGGACTTAACTGCTAAGGTCATCAGTCCCTAAGCTTACACACTACTTATACAAAATTATCCTAAGGACAAACACACACACCCATGCCCGAGGGAGGACTCGAACCTCCTCCGGGAACAGCCGCACAGTCCATGACTAGGGCGCCCCAAACCGCTCGGCTAATCCCGCGCGGCTACAAAAAAATGGTTCAAATGGCTCTGAGCACTATGGGACTTAACATCTAAGGTCATCAGTTCCCTAGAACTTAGAACTACTTAAACCTAACTAACCTAAGGACATCACACACATCCATGCCCGACTCAGGATTCGAACCTGCGACCGTAGCGGTCGCGCTGTTCCAGACTGAAGTGCCTAGAACCGCTCGGTCACACCGGCCGGGCGCGCGCGGCTACAGCTTATCATTCCACCATACTGCTACTCACATTTTTCAGGTTCATACGACTACTTACGAATTCATTGTCGATGGCATCTGGAGGGCCATACTCACCGCCATGCAGGATGTTAACTGTACAGCGCGAATATTGTCCAAAGGGGCAGGCATAACGTTCGCGTACTAGTTCAGGGTCGTACTGGCACGTCATATACGTACGGCAAGGAGCCAGCGAGATACACGGGCTCTGTAAGCAACTTGTGACGTCACTAGTCGGCTTGTCCGCCACACTTCGCGAGCTCTCGGCTCCGTTCAGGGCCCACGGGAAATCGATATTTAATTATAAAGGTACCGGCTGTAAGTCTTAATTTTTTAGTGTGCTATCGAGTACTGGTATGCATCTAAAGACGCAATCAACTAATAAACTCCTCTGAAACAGTCACTGGTTCGCCGCGAGAGACGGCTACTGTCACTCGTAAGAGCTGCAGCGTTGAGTCCTCTGACGGACCCACCAAGGCCTCTCTTTCATGTGGGCTTCACCTATAGCGAAGAAATAGGCTTGTTTCCAACAAGGTAAGTTTCCACATGGGCAGAGCGGTGACGTCTGGAGCGCAGCAGGCACTCATCACGGCCATAATTGTTATGGTCTGCCTTGATGCGGCTGCCTGTTGCGGGGAGCGACATCACGGGACACAGTAGTGACACCGAGTCGTGTTTTTCTACGCGTCCCAGTTATGTGCACAGCATCTTGATCGAGGTAACGGCGTTTGGAGAAAGTACGTTGCCTCATTGCATTGGCTGCATTAATGAATGATATTTTCTTCATCCATGCAGAGAAGACCAGAGTGACGCTTGAGCAGGAAGGAGAATTGGCCACATCATAGCACTCTCAGTACCAACTCCGTAGTTTCTATGGGCCAGCGTAATTTGTTTGTCAACAAGCGCTACGCGGTTTTTTTGCTCCTTTGACTATCGATATACGATGTTTATACTTTTAGTTATTAACAGCAAGGAGAGACAGCCTGAATGTGCGTCTTGTTTGCACGGCATTTCGATCCATACGAATCATCGTTTTCGCCTGCGGATGCAGCTCGTTATTGGTATTCTGTGTCAAAGAAATGGCCCGCCGTGGTTTATTTGACAATGAAATCCCCGATTTGCTGAAGTTTGGAGACAATGCCGATGCTCTAGATAGTGAAGATTATAATTTGGACGACACAGATGTCTTTGAAGGTAGGTTTTTCGGCAAAACTCTGCAATAAACCGTATTTACATCGTTCAACAAAAGCAGAAAAACAGTATCTACACTCCTGGAAATGGAAAAAAGAACACATTGACACCGGTGTGTCAGACCCACCATACTTGCTCCGGACACTGCGAGAGGGCTGTACAAGCAATGATTACACGCACGGCACAGCGGACACACCAGGAACCGCGGTGTTGGCCGTCGAATGGCGCTAGCTGCGCAGCATTTGTGCACCGCCGCCGTCAGTGTCAGCCAGTTTGCCGTGGCATACGGAGCTCCATCGCAGTCTTTAACACTAGTAGCATGCCGCGACAGCGTGGACGTGAACCGTATGTGCAGTTGACGGACTTTGAGCGGGGGCGTATAGTGGGCATGCGGGAATCCGGGTGGACGTACCGCCGAATTGCTCAACACGTGGGGCGTGAGGTCTCCACAGTACATCGATGTTGTCGCCAGTGGTCGGCGGAAGGTGCACGTGCCCGTCGACCTGGGACCGGACCGCAGCGACGCACGGATGCACGCCAAGACCGTAGGATCCTACGCAGTGCCGTAGGGGACCGCACCGCCACTTCCCAGCAAATTAGGAACACTGTTGCTCCTGGGGTATCGGCGAGGACCATTCGCAACCGTCTCCATGAAATTGGGCTACGGTCCCGCACACCGTTAGGCCGTCTTCCGCTCACGCCCCAACATCGTGCAGCCCGCCTCCAGTGGTGTCGCGACAGGCGTGAATGGAGGGACGAATGGAGACGTGTCGTCTTCAGCGATGAGAGTCGCTTCTGCCTTGGTGCCAATGATGGTCGTATGCGTGTTTGGCGCCGTGCAGGTGAGCGCCACAATCAGGACTGCATACGACCGAGGCACACAGGGCCAACACCCGGCATCATGGTGTGGGGAGCGATCTCCTACACTGGCCGTACACCACTGGTGATCGTCGAGGGGACACTGAATAGTGCACGGTACATCCAAACCGTCATCGAACCCATCGTTCTACCATTCCTAGACCGGCAAGGGAACTTGCTGTTCCAACAGGACATTGCACGTCCGCATGTATCCCGTGCCACCCAACGTGCTCTAGAAGGTGTAAGTCAACTACCCTGGCCAGCAAGATCTCCGGATCTGTCCCCCATTGAGCATGTTTGGGACTGGATGAAGCGTCGTCTCACGCGGTCTGCACGTCCAGCACGAACGCTGGTCCAACTGAGGCGCCAGGTGGAAATGGCATGGCAAGCCGCTCCACAGGACTACATCCAGCATCTCTACGATCGTCTCCATGGGAGAATAGCAGCCTGCATTGCTGCGAAAGGTGGATATACACTGTACTAGTGCCAACATTGTGCATGCTCTGTTGCCTGTGTCTATGTGCCTGTAGTTCTGTCAGTGTGATCATGTGATGTATCCGACCCCAGGAATGTGTCAATAAAGGTTCCCCTTCCTGGGACAATGAATTCACGGTGTTCTTATTTCAATTTCCAGGAGTGTATAAGTTTAAGAAATTCGTAGTTTTTATGTCTTTTCCCTTTTTTTCAGTTGAAAGCAGCTCATCAGAAACCTACAGTAGTGACAGTTACATCACATATAGTGCTGCTGTTCCATCCACGACGGAAACTGGTGACTGGAGAGAATATGACGCTGCTCCAGTAATACGAGCCTGTGAACACAACACCGAGACTGTTCTCGTGGACATGGATAGCTCGAGTACTGTGCTTGATTGTGTTACTATGTTCGTAACTGACGATGGCATAAAATGACTGAAGTCGCAAACAAATCTCTATGTATCACAAATAATTCAAAGAAAGTATAGGAAAAATTAACTGAAACCTCATTCAGTACTCAGATTCTCGAAAGTCAGTTTCTCTACCTGAAATTAGATACTTCTTGGGCATCGCGCTTCAGATGCGTGTTTCCCGTAGGCCAAAATTATCAGATCATAGAGCACTAACAACGGGGTCAATTGTAAGTTTTGCCTGCAAATAGTGATTCGTTTGTCAGGTCTTCATACCGTTCATAACTCTGACCAAAAGAAACAAGGAGAAGAATGCTTTCATCCACCTTTCAAAGTGCTCCTTTACTACAATAATTAGAAAGAGACTTATTGCCTTTCTGAGAAACTGACTATTGATGATGGTCTATGGTCATTTCGTGGCTGTGTTAATTTCGTATTTACATGGAAAATAATCCACATAAATATGGACTGATGTTACACACGCTTGATGAATCTGACTGTGATTATGTTAGAAATTTCGATGTTTATACTGAAAAATACAATGATTGCAATTGATCGTTTGCAGTTCTTGTGAGATCGCTGTTTATAAGCTTAAACGAATGACCTTCCGTTTATTTAAATAGACTCTGTTGTAGTCCATAACTCTTTGAGCAGTTATCTGGAAAAGGTACTGGTGCTGCAGGAACTGTAAGTAAAAACCGGAAGTCAGTGACTAAAGATGTGCTCAAAGCGAAATTGAAGAAGGGTGAAATGACATACAGATGAAAAGAAAATCTCTTGGCAATGAATTGGAAAGACTAAAAGGGATGTATACTGAAACTTCCTGACTGACTAAAACAGTGTGCGCGACCGAGACTCCAACTCGGGGCCTTTGCTTTTCTCGGGAAAGTGCTCTGCCGAGGGAGGTACCCAAGCACGAGTCACAACCAGTCCTAACAGCTTCAGTATCCTCTTTTCCAGGAGTGCTTGTTGTGCAATGTTTGCGGAAGAGCTTCTGTCATGTTTGGAAGGTGAGAGACAAGGTACTGGCAGAATTGAAGCTAGAAGGGCGGATTGTAAGTCGTGCTTGTGTAGCTCACACGGTAGAGCATTTGCCCAGGAAATACAAAGGTTCCGAGTTGGAATTTCGGTCTGGCACACAGTTTTAATCTGCCAGTGAGTTTCACATCAGCGCACACTCCGCTGCAGAGTGAAAATCTCATTCTGGAAACATCCCCCAGGCTGTGGCTAAGCCATGTCCCCGCTATATCCTTTCCTTCAGGAGCGCTAGGTCTGCAAGGTTCGCAGGAGAGCTTCTGTAAAGTTTGGAAGGTAGGAGACGAGGTGCTGCCAGAAGTAAAGCTGTGAGTACCGGGCGTGAGTCGCGCTTCGGTAGCTCAGTTGGTAGAGCACTTGCCCGCGAAAGGCAAAGGTCCCGAGTTCGAGTCTCCGTCGGGCACACAGTTTTGATCTGGCAGGAAGTTTCAGGTTTTTTTCGTTTCGCATTTCTTGTCTTGTCAGACCAAGCTCTTAGATTGGATCTCGTCTCAAGACGGACAAACCAGCAAGAAAATTGTAAAAGCAAAAGAATTATTATAAAAGATCACTGAAAGATAGCGAGTGTCCCTCCAGTCAGGCACATTTCCTCTGATGTTTCGGAACGTACTTCCAGTTTAGTTTTTGCTGTGTTTAGGTGGATTTAGTCCAAACTAATACTGCTCATGAAATCCTTCAAGTGTCGCCCACGCTCGACGGAGACCATCCGTTTCTTTCCCGTTACAAAATACACTACTGGCCATTAAAACTGCTAGAGTGAAAATCTCATTCTGAAAAAAAAAACCTGTTTTTCATGACAGTCTTCTGTGTAGATAGGCCCTCGTTTAGGTTGGACTATGACAGTTTGACGGTGATTCGGCGAAGCACACGAATGTGGATGCAAAAACCTACAAGAAATATCTTGGATCCCACAGAAATGTTAGCACATTCCTTAAACTCAAGAGTGTCACTCCTCATACATCTACATCTACATCCATACTCCGCAAGCCACCTGACGGTGTGTGTCCGAGGGTACTTTGAGTACCTCTGCCGGTTCTCCCTTCTATTCCAGTCTCGCAATGTTCTTGGAAGGAAGGATTGTCGCTATGCCTGTGTGTGGGCTCTAATCTCTCCCATTTTGTCCTCATGGTCTCTTCGCGAGATATTCGTAGGAGGGAGCAACATACTGCTTGACTCCTCGGTGAAGGTATGTTCTCGAAACTACAACAAAAGCCCGTACCGAGCTACTGAGCGTCCCTCCTGCAGAGTCTTCCACTGGAGTTTATCTATCATCTCCGTAACGCTCTCGCGATTACTAAATGATCCTGTAACGAAGCGCGCTGCTCTCCGTTGGATCTTCTCTATCTCTTCTATCAACCCTATCTGGTACGGATCCCACACTGGTGACCAATATTCAAACGTGGGCGAACAAGTGTGCTGTAACCTACTTCCTTTGTATTCGGATTGCATTTCCTTAGGATTCTTCCAATGAATCTCAGTCTGGTATCCGCTTTACCGACGATCAACTTTATATGATCATTTCATTTTAAATCACTCCTAATACCTACTCCCAGATAATTCACGGAATTAACCGCTTCCAGTTGTTGACCTGCTATATTGTAGATAAATGGTAAAGAATCTTTCTTTCTATGTATTCGCAGCACGTTACACTTGTCTACATTGAGATTCAATTGCCATTCCCTGCACCATGCGTCAAATCGTTGCAGATCCTCCTGCATTTCAGTACAATTTTCCATTGTTACAACCTCTCGATATACAATACCGCAAAAAGGCTCAGTGAACTTCCGATGTTATCCACAAGGTCATTTATGTATATTGTGAATTGCAACGGCCCTACGACACTCCCCTGCGGCACATCTGAAATCACTCTTTCTTTGGAAGACTTCTCTCCATTGACAATGACATGCTACGTTCTGTTATCTAGGAACTCTTCAATCCAATCACACAATTGGTCTGATAGTCCATACGCTCTGACTTTGTTCTTTAAACGACTGTGGGGAACTGTATCGAACGCCTTGCGGAACTCAAGAAACACGGCATCTACCTGGGAACCCGTGTATATGGCCCTCTGAGTCTCGTGGACGACTAGCCCGAGCTGGGTTTCATACGATCGTCTTCTTCGAAACCCATGCTGATTCCTACAGAGTAGATTTCTAGTCTCCAGAAAAGTCATTATACTCGAATATGATACATGTTCCAAAATTCTACAACTGATCGGCGTTAGAGGTATAGGTCTATAGTTCTGCACATCTGTTCGACGTCCCTTCCTGAAAACGGGGATGTCCTGTGCCCTTTTCCAATCCTTTGGAACGCTACGCTCTTCTAGAGACCTACGGTACACCGCTGCAAGAAGGGAGGCAAGTTCCTTCGCGTACTCTATGTAAAATCGAACTGGTATCCCATCAGGTCCAGCGGCCTTTCCTCTTTTGAGCGATTTTAATTGTTTCTCTATCCCTCTGTCGTCTATTTTGATATCTACCATTTTGTCATCTGTGCGACAATCTAGAGAAGGAACTACAGTTCAGTCTTCCTGTGTGAAAAAGCTTTGGAAAAAGACATTTAGTATTTCGGCCTTTAGTCTGTCATCCTCTGTTTCAGTACCATTTTGGTCACAGAGTGTCTGGACATTTTGTTTTGATCCACCTACCGCTTTGACGTGACCAAAATTTCTTACGATTTTCTGCCAAGTCAGTACAAAGAACTTTACTTTCGAATTCACTGAACGCCTCTCCCATAGCCCTCCTCACACTACATTTCACTTCGCGTAATTTTTGTCTGTCTGCAAGGCTTTGGCTATGTTTATGATTGCTGTGAAGTTCCCTTTGCTTCAGTAGCAGTTTTCTAACTCGTTTGTTGTGTAAGTAGGCTGTTTAGGTTTTTTTATTGGTAACGCCACCTCTGTATAATAATCACTGGCTGTGCTGTGTGCAGTCTGTGGCTGGTTTGCATTGTTGTCTGCGATTGTAGTGTTGGGCAGCGGCAGCTGGATGTGAACAGCGCGTAGCGTTGCGCAGTTGGAGGTGAGCCGCCAGCAGTGGTGGATGTGGGGAGAGAGATGGCGGAGTTTTGTAATTTGTCATGAACTGCTATATATATTATGACTATTAAGGCAAATACATTGTTTGTTCTCTATTAAAATCTTTCATTTTGCTAACTATGCCTATCAGTAGTTAGTGCCTTCCGTAGTTTGAATCTTTTATTTAGCTGGCAGTAGTGGCGCTCGCTGTATTGCAGTAGTTCGAGTAACCAAGATTTTTGTGATGTAAGCGATTTGTGAAACGCATAGGTTAATGTTAGTCAGGGCCATTCTTTTGTAGGGATTTCTGAAAGTCAGATTTCGTTGCGCTAAAAATATTGTATGTCAGTTTAAGCACAGTCATGTATAAATTGTTCAAAGGGGACGTTTCAGTTGTACCACGGTGGCTCTTTTCCATCTCTTAATGTGATAAACTCTTTCTTCCCGATTAAGTTTCATTTTTCTGAAAGGAAAATATCAATTTTCAGTGTACTAGCCATACACATACGGTTTGTGAAATGGTCAGTCGATTCAGTTTGGAGGTCTTAACAGTGGGAGGAGGTTCACGACGAGTTAAACACAATCCTTCGCGCAAGTGCTGCGAAACTGCCTTCTACAGAGGCGGGTTACAAGCGGTGCTCGGGCATTCATAGACTCTTAAAATGATGTCCTCGGCTACAAAAGCTCTCAAGGCCTGCAGGGGCATGTCTTCCCCGCCATTAACATTTTATAGCCCCTATAGAAATTGTCCTAACGTCGGCGGGTACTTCGGAAGAAAATGGAAACAGCGCTGCCGGTGGTCGTTAGGAGCGCGTAAAAGCGCTGACTCGCAATCTGCCGGTATTTATTTTTAATTACGCCGCCTCGCGAAGGAATCCGCCGGTAGCGCCCCCGGGCCGCGAGCGCTGGGACGCGCCCGTCCGTGGGTTAACCTTTTTAAAAGGCGGCGGGCGTGCGGGCCGGAGCGTCGCGACGCCTTGAATTATTAGGAAATTTAATTCGGCGCGCCCTTTCCCTTTCCCTTTGTGGAGGGGCGCGGGGCCCTTTGTCTCCGGACCGCCGGTGAGGAGCGGGTGCGCGGATCGTCACGGCGCCGGCCGCTGCGCGCCCGGGCAGTACTCCCCCAATTTACGGCCTCATAAAACGATTTTGTAATAAGACGAATGTGCCGCTCGGCGGCGCGAATCGCTTCTTACAAGATTTTCTTCTTCCGCCCTTTATCTCCCACCTCCGGATCTGTAATCTTGCCGAGATACAAATGGAACTCAGAACTGGTCGCGATTGAGCGTAACAGAGTAGAGACTATTTTCTCTCTCCTTCTCTCTTTCTCTCTCCCTCTCTTTCTCTCTCTCCTCACTGGCGAAATCTCCAAACGGCCTTCTGATGCCAGATTCTGTAGGAAATTACGGTGCAGTGGAGGAGAACATTCAATACTGAGGTGTTCGATCTCCTATGAACTCGACGAGAGTCGACACTGAAGCCCGAAAATCAAGGAAGATCACTTGGGCAAAAATTCCACAATTAACCAGTACGCTCTCGCATAAACTCCAAAAGAGTCAACACTGATTTCCGCAAATTAGTACCATGATGCAGGAAGCAATTTCAGAAAAGTGGCGTGAATATTGACCGTTGGTATAACGGCGCAGAATTTTGGCGGCACCTATAAACAACATAGAAAGCTAGTAGCTTTGACTTAAATTTTTTATCTGCGTTTACTTGCCTATCATACAGCAATCTCATGTACACTACTTCCATTAAAATTGCTACTCCAAGAAGAAATGCAGATGATACACAGGTATCTATTGGACAAATATATTATACTAGAACTGACATGTTACATTGTCACGCAATTTGGGTGCATAGATCCTGAGAAATCAGTACCCAAAACAACTACCCCTGGCCGTAATAACGGCCTTGATACGCCTGGGCATTGAGTCAAACAGAGCTTGGAGGTTGGGTACAGGTACAGCTGCCTATGCAGCTTCAACACGATACCACAGTTCATCAAGAGTAGTGACTGGCGTATTGTGCCGAGCCAGTTGCTTGGCCACCATTGACCAGACGTTTTCAATTGGTGAGAGATCTGGAGGATGTGCTGGCCAGGCCAGCAGTTGAACATTTTCTGTACCCAGAAAGGCCCGTTATGACCTGCAAATTTAAGATAGAAGCAAGAATAGTCCGAGATTTGGGCGTTTTTCTCTACGTACTACATACTTTAATACGATATACCATGAAACACATTCTTTCCATGCTAACGAAATTTTAGTATGTTGTAGACACATACATCGACGGTGTAACTCTCAGGTTACATGAATTACTATTAAAAATGGTCCGATCATTTTTTTGCAGTAACTGTTTTTCAACTCTGAATAAACACATAACTGAAAATTTAAGTTAGTTTCGAATCTCTCTTTCGCGGTTATCAGAAACTATAACCACTGTGACCACATAGGATATACTTTTTCCAGGAAGAACATTATTGAACATTGGTTCTGTGCGCGCCGGAACGTGCAGGAAGCCTCCAGTGGCCGTAGCATACAGCGACCGCAGGGATGATTTCGCCGCCCGCCGTCCAGATGCACACCGCATTTCCTTTTGTCAGTCAGTCGGGCAGCCAGGACACTCGGCCCTTGTAGCCGCGACGGAGTTAATACACTATCCGCCATTAAAATTGCTACACCAAGAAGAAAAGCTGATCATGAAAGGGTATTCACTGGACAAATATATTATACTAGAACTGACATGTGATTACATTTTCACGCAATTTCTGTGCATAGATCCTGAGAAATCAGTACCCAGAACAACCACCTCTGGCCGTAATAACGGCCTTGATACGCCTGGGCGTTGAGTCAAAAAGAGCTTGGATGGCGTGCACGGGTACAGCTGCCCATGCAGCTTTAACACGATACTACAGTTCACCAAGAGTAGTGACTGGCGTATTGTGACGAGCCAGTTGCTCGGTCACCATTGACCAGACATTTTCAGTTGGTGAGAGATCTGGAGAATGTACTGGCCAGGGGAGAAGTCGAACATTTTCTGTATCCAGAGAGGCCCTTACAGGACCTGCAACATGCAGGTGGAATTAATCAAATTAGTTTACCATTGTTCAAGTGCATCAGCGGGATCTTTTCTGCCTTGTGGCCGTTAGTGTTCTGGTTACCTGCCCTGGCCGCTAACGTAATTTTAGGCAATGTCCTTTCCTCACTTGTTGCGGCTGTCCAACATGGTGTGTAGTCTTGACAGCTTAGTAGACACATGTATTTGACTGTGGATAGTGACGCTCGTAACGTCCACTGTTCAAAGTGCCGTCAATGCGAACAAGAAGTGACCGAGACGTGTAACCAATGGCACCCCATACCATGACGCAGGCCGGTACGCCAGTATGGCGACGACGAATACACGATTGCAATGTGCGTTCACCGCGATGTCGTCAAACACGGATGCGACCATCATGATGATGTAGAGATAACCTGGATTCATCCGAAAAAATGACGTTTTGCCATTCGTGCACCCAGGTTCGTCATTGAGGACACCATCGCACGCGCTCCTGTCTGTATGCAGTGTCAAGGGTAACCGCAGACATGATCTCCGAGCTGATAGTGCGTGCTGCTGCAAACGTCGTCGAACAGTTCGTGCAGATGGTTGTTGTCTTGCAAACGTCCCAATCTGTTGACTCAGGGATCGATCCATTAGAGCCATGCGAATAAGATGCCTGTCATCTCGACTGCTAGTGATACGAGGCCGTTGGGTTCCAGCACGGGGTTCCGTATCACCCTCCTGCACCCATCGACTCCATATTCTACTAACAGTAATTGTATCTCGACCAACGCGAGCAGCAATGTCGCGATACGATAAACCGCAATCGCGATAGGCTACAATCCGACCTTTATCAAAGTCGGAAACGTGATGGTACGCATTTTTCCTCCTTACATGGGGCATCACAACAACGTTTCACCAGGCAACGCCGGTCAACTGCTGTTTGTGTATGCGAAATCGGTTGGATACTTTCCTCATGTCAGCACGTTGTAGGTGTCGCCACCGGCGCCAACGTTGTGTGAATGCTCTGAAAAGCTAATCATTTACATATCACAGCATCTTCTTCCTGTCGGTTAAATTTCGCGTCTGTAGCACGTCATCTTCGTGGTGTAGCAATTTTAATGGCCAGTATTGTATTATTCAATTGTCACTATGATCATAACATATAGAAGGTGTTTAAAATGTGTCACATATTCCTACAAGAGGTAGTGGGGATCAAAACTAGTAGCAAGTTCCTACAATTACATGTCGGGAATCTATGCCTTTTGAGGTAAGTCCATTTTACTTGTATCGAATAATGTTTAGTAAGAGGAAGAATTCACAGCAGATCACACAGTGAATTACCACAATACGCACGTTTGGGCAGAGACACATGCTTGAGCAATCATGAACATGAGCCGTCAAGATTGCTTCTGTATGTATGGGCAGAAAAAGGCGATGGCAAATTCACAGAGCCGTAGTCATAACCATACAGATTAACATGTGCAATGTATAAACAGTTTCTGAGCAGTAAATTAGATACTGGAGAACTTGATCCTTGCAGACAGACAACAGTAGTTTATTCACGACTGGACACCGCCTAATTTTCTACGGATCGTGTGACAGTGCCTAACAGCAACGGCTCATGGGCGACTGATTGATCGAGGATTTTCGATGATAAAGATTTCCTGTTCTCCGGATATCGATCCATTGGACACTCTGAAAAAGGGCTGAAAGATATGCCGGGATGCGCGGTAACCACGTCCCGCCCCGCCTATAGTGTCTACTGCTCCATACTAGCAAATGGAAGGAAAGGACAGATTGGCCTGTATCTCAGCGTGCATTGGCTCTGGATATACCATTACAGGAACCTGTCTTCTACTTGTGACCAATAACACACTACTGGCCATTAAAATTACTACACCAAGAAGAAATGCAAATGATAAACGGGTATTCATTGGACAAATATCTAATACTACAACTTACATGTGATTACATTTTCACGCAATTTGGGTGCATAGATCCTGAGAAATCAGTACCCAAAACAACCACCTCTGGTAGTAATAACGGCCTTGATAGGCCTGGGCACTGAGTCAAACAGAGCTTGTAGTGCGTGTTCAGGTGCAGCTGCCCATGCAGCTTCAACACGATTCCACAGCTCATCATGAGTAGTGACTGGCGTATTATGAGAAGCCAGTTGCTCGGCCATCATTGACCAGACGTTTTCAATTGGTGAGAGATCTGGAGAATGTGCTGGCCAGGGCAGCAGTCGAACATTTTCTGTATCCAGAAAGGCCCGTACGGGACCTGCAACATGCAGGTGGAATTAATCAAATTAGTTTACCATTGTTCAAGTGCATCAGCGGGATCTTTTCTGCCTTGTGGCCGTTAGTGTTCTGGTTACCTGCCCTGGCCGCTAACGTAATTTTAGGCAATGTCCTTTCCTCACTTGTTGCGACTGTCCAACATGGTGTGTAGTCTTGACAGCTTAGTAGACACATGTATTTGACTGTGGATAGTGACGCTCGTAACTTTTGGTGTGAATTCTCCGTGGCAAGCAAGCGGTTTGTCGGTCGGTCCGGGACTGTCCCCTGGTTAGGTTCCGAAGGATCAATTATAGTTGGGCTCACCACCTGTCTCACCTAAGTGAACGAGGGCAGACTGACCTCCCTGGAGGCCTTCTGAGTTCCACCCGTGTTTAATTATCTTTTGTCAGCTATTTTAAATTTTAGGCTTATTGCTTTTGTTTGTTTCTTAAAATTTTGCAAAATTAATTTTTAAATTTATCTTTCAAGCTTAAATACTGCGGCGTTCTGCCTTTAAAGATTGTGGTAATATATTTTAAAATTTTGAAGTTTGGTTGTGGCCCTCAGCCATTGGTATTGCACCTTGGATATGTTATTTTGAAACGTCCCCTTTGGACAATTTACACAAGACTGTGCTTAACCTGACACACAATATTTTGTTAGCGCAACGCAATCTGACTTTTAAAATTCCCTACAAAAGAATGGCCCTGACTAACATTAAACTATACCTTTCACAAATCACTTACCTCACAAAAATCTTCGCTGCTCAAGCTACTGCAATACAGCGAGCGCCACTACTGCCAGCTAAATAAAAGATTCAAACTATGGAAGGCACTAACTACTGATAGGGATAGTTAGCAAATCAAAGATATTAATAGAGAACAAACAATGTATTTACCTTGATATCATCATATATAAATATAGCAGTTCATGACAAATTACAAAACTTCGCCATCTCTCTCCCCACATCCACCACTGCTGGCGGCTCACCTCCAACTGCGCAACGCTACGCGCTGTTCACAGCCAGCTGCCTAACACTACAATGGCGAGTATTACAACAATGCAAAGCAGCCACAGACTGCACACAGCACAGCCAGTGATTTTCATACAGAGGTGGCGTTACCAATAAAAAAACCTAAACAGCCTACTTACATAGCCCCCATGCTCCCCACAAAAAATTTTTACAAATTGGATTGGGCAGTGGCCAATACAGATTTGAAAAAAATTTTTCATAATTACAATAACAAAGAAATCAAATGCACACACTTATTGATACAATGTTGGTCAAAAGCTAAAAATTTCTCACAGTCCATAAAGACAGTCCTCATCATTCGTCACAGTAAAATTGCAGTGTTTTTCTCAAAGTCTGAGCAGTAAACGAAAATGCACACGGAAGTAGTGGATTTCCATGCAGCCTTGAAGAAGTAGTGTTGTCCTTCCAACGGAAAGACAGTGCTGACTCTTGACATGCTGACAGATAATGGGCCACAACAGAGCAAACCCACAGCAGAGTCAGTCGACGTTTTGAAGAATATTGGTAGTTAGGTCATCACAGAGCAGACCCACTGTAGTCCTGATAGAGATTGTGGTATTGGTGGGCCACCAGAGGTGCAGACCCACTGCAGTCCTTGTAGAAATAATGATATTGATGGATCATCAAAGATGTAGACCCACTGTAGTCCTTGTAGAGATAGCCAGCAGCCATCTGTTGTGACTGTGCAGGTGCACAATCACCATTGAAGAGTCTTGCAGAGAATATAGCAAGTCCATAAACCACCACTTGTGCACTCACAAAGTTTCTGGAATTGTCCTTAGAACCAGCAATGCTGTCATCCAGTCCCTTGCTGAATCATTAACACATGTGCAAACACTAACAGTCCCTACTTCTCACATATTGTGCATATACTATGACCAACAGAAAAGTGTGCAGTGAAATGAATGCTTACAAGTTACTTAATTTGATTAACTGGCGTCAATTACAATTATATAACATAAGAATACAATTACAAAGATACAAAATACATCATTAAAAACATAACAATACAGATAACATTTGTAGTACAGGCTTTACAAAAGAATAGAAATAAACATAGACATCAGTGTTACAGGAATGATGACATGAGTACAAAAATAAAAGATCAGAATCACTTTTGAAACGTCAACTTCACACATGAGCATTAAAACAAAACAGAATAAATAATGTCTAAGCATCTTTACAAAGAAAATAACAGAGTATTAGAAAAATTCTACAACATAGCTCTCATCAGCTAAACACATAAAGACAGGAAAAACACAAATACACAAGGGTACACAAACATGTAGTGGGATAACACAAAAGGAAAGGACAGGGTTTGTTTTACTGCAGTATTTTGCAAACAAAACTTTCTTTACTTCTCGGAGATCTCCCTTCATTCATCATTATTCCCAAAAAGTCCTATCTATACCTCCTTCCTGTATTCTATTCATATTTCTTTCAAAATAATTATGTCTGATTGTACAATACTCATTGGGGCCCAAATCTTTTTCATATAACTTCGCAATGCATTCTTTACCTATTCTCCATAGTCAGTTTCTTATATAGTCTACCCCCTCTTAAGCTAACTTAAATCTACTGAGCTCAGAGATATGTATACCAAGGGATGAGGCAATGCAGCATCACATAACAAATTAACACAAACAGCAATGCAAAAAAATGCTAATTGGCAAAGCTAGCAGCATAAATTAGCAAAAGTCAAATTCAATAACACTATGCCTGGCAAACAGCAGCAACTTATACCTAAACATGACATAGCTCAAGCAGAAAAAATATTACAGTAAAAACAACAATGCAGACAAGAGAAATGTCTATTCACATCTAAATGTCTATGTAATTAAAGTGGTGCACCATAACAACTGATTGTAAAAAAATATTACCATGTACTTGAAAAGAAAATTATGTGTTACTGTTACTAGTTCCTTCTTATTGTTCTTTCCTTTCCAAGTGCTCCTTTTTTAAAGAATGTGGATCACAAAATAATTATTTAATAGATCTGTTGACAGAAAGATTTCACATTAGCAAATGCATCTAAGTTTATTTTATAAAACTAATGCTGCAACACAGCTGGAAACCAGATATTTAATGAAATAAGCAACTATGAAAAGCAAAGCATAAAAATATCATTCAATAGTCATGTGGCATTTCGTAAGTCAGTAGCACTCAACTCTCGGAGAAAGACACTTGTCATAATCAGGTGTGCAGATGTACGAATATTTCCCATCAATTCATAAGCATTTCAATAATTAGCACAAAGTGCGAGTAATCATATGTTTTCAAGTAACAAGGGTGTCGCATTAGCGATGAAAGGCACACCCTACTGGCTTGTTCTCCAGGTGTTTGACACAGCTGTGTGCCCACAACGCATTACAAAAATCATATGTTTTCAAGTAACGAGCGTGTCGCATTAGCGATGCCCTCTACAAAGGAATGTCATTAGCGGGGGTATAGGCTTCCGGAAAGGCACACCCTAATGGCTAGTTCTCCAGGTGTCTGACACAGCTGTGTGCCGACGACGCACATGCAGGTGGTCACTTTCTTACGGAAATATTTACAACACCAGTTTCCGCTACAGTGACAGTCTCATATGAAAATTTCACAGGTCGAAAATTTACGTCACAAGTGTGTAGAAACAAAATCCTATGAATATAACAGTGTCCAAAAAATTTTCGCCGGCATTGTGATACATTCACGCATTTACACGCACATTTCATAACTCTTAAAGTACGATTCTCGGTTTCCAACATCCTTTTTCACAAGTCATGAGTCCTTAACTTCTTTCATTATTCATATACATATAAACACGTAATCATATTTCTCATATATGGTAGCATCATCTTATTGACATAAACATACCTCAACAGCATAATACACATCGTCGTCGTAAAAATAACATCATAACACCTCAGTCAAATCTCAAAAAAGTCGTACCTTTCTGCAATAATTTCAAAATCTAAAAAAAATTCTCTGCTCATTTAAATAGCGTCATCTACCTCAAACGTACTTTAAAATCATTCTCCCTTACCAAATACATCATTCAAAGCTCTCATAGTATCACAATGGTTCTGAAAACATATGAACGGTTCACAAAGTACAGACAAAATACAATTTCTTAAGTGTGAAGTTATCCAACGGTGTAATCCAACATTCACATTTTGACAAGCTGAAAATGTGTCTTGACTTATTTGAGAAAACTGTGGGAACCCAAAACCTGAGTCTGCAGTATTTGCAATATTGTGTTCTGTCATTCCCGATTCCTGAGGCGAGCTGTTGCCAACCAATCGATCGATAACGCTTCCCTGTTCACTACCTGTTTCACTGTCTACACCATTGTTTGCCGCCCGCTCCATTTCCCTATGCGCAATTACCAAATTACTACTTTGAACATTAGTTAATTCATTACTCTGCGGCACTAACACACTGCTTTCGTCTTCACTGTCATTTCTCAGTTTACTTTGGAGCCTAGTATTACGTTTTTCACACGCCATTATTGTCACAGTATTTCACACGATAACACAGAAAAGCGCAATTTGAAGAGCAAAATAAAATAACATGACAATGGAAATAATGTCTACTTAATTGCCAGCGCCGCTGCGAAATACTTGGTGCAAATCTACATGCATGCCACAACTGTTTTACTGTACAACAATGAAAGACTGCAACTACAAAGGAGATTCTCTCTACAATTACGCGCTAGCAATAAACAAAAGCTACACTAAATACACAAACTACAAGAAAAAATCAGAAGATTCCAGTGAGGTATCCTGGCAGGGTCGCCATATGAAACGTCCCCTTTGGACAATTTACACAAGACTGTGCTTAACCTGACACACAATATTTTGTTAGCGCAACGCAATCTGACTTTTAAAATTCCCTACAAAAGAATGGCCCTGACTAACATTAAACTATACCTTTCACAAATCACTTACCTCACAAAAATCTTCGCTGCTCAAGCTACTGCAATACAGCGAGCGCCACTACTGCCAGCTAAATAAAAGATTCAAACTATGGAAGGCACTAACTACTGATAGGGATAGTTAGCAAATCAAAGATATTAATAGAGAACAAACAATGTATTTACCTTGATATCATCATATATAAATATAGCAGTTCATGACAAATTACAAAACTTCGCCATCTCTCTCCCCACATCCACCACTGCTGGCGGCTCACCTCCAACTGCGCAACGCTACGCGCTGTTCACAGCCAGCTGCCTAACACTACAATGGCGAGTATTACAACAATGCAAAGCAGCCACAGACTGCACACAGCACAGCCAGTGATTTTCATACAGAGGTGGCGTTACCAATAAAAAAACCTAAACAGCCTACTTACAATTTCTTTAAATTATTTTATTGCTATCTTAATTGGATTTTTATCTTGTTGGTTTTTAAGATTTATTGTTGTTAATCATGCTGGCCTCCTGCCTTAAGTCTATGGTAATATATTCTGAAGTTCTGAAATTTAATTGTGGCCCTCATCCATTTGTGTTGCACCTTGTATGTGTAGCCTTTTGGGTTTTAAATTATTTTATTGCTATCTCAATTGGATTTTGATCTTGTTAAGGTTTCTTGTTGGAGGACTTCAGCCGTGAAAGAGTTCTTACATTACAGTAAATGACAATTAGAAGCAGAAACTGACTTCAACCTCGGCCTTTCCACAATCCTGTTAACTGTTCTGCCCAGCAGGTTTAGTGGGCGTCTCATAGATGACATCACACTTTTCGTTATGTAGGATCAACTGCCAATTTTTGCTCCATTCAGATATCTGTTCTAAACCGTTTTGCAATTTGTTTTGATTTTCTGATGACTTTATTAGTCGATAAACGACAGCGTTATCTTCAAGCAACCTAAGACAGCTGCTCAGATTGTCTCCCAAATCGTTTATATAGGTAACAGCAAAGGGCCTTTAACACTATCGTGGAGAACGCCAGAAATCACTTCTGTTTTACTCGATGACTTTCCGTAAATTACTACGAACTGTGACCTCTCTGACACTCTGACAGGAAATCACAAATCCAGTCACATAACTGAGACGATATTCCATAAACACGCAATTTTACTACAAGCCGCTTGTGTGGTACATATGTACAAAGAAGGCAACTGCGAAGAAACCATGGGTAAGAGAAGAAATACTTCAGTTGATTGATGAAAGGAGTAAGTACAAAAATTTTTCGGAAAATCAGAAATACAGAAATACAACTCGTTGAGGAATGAAATAAACAGGAAGTGCAGGGAAGCTAAGACGAAACGGCTGGATGAAAAATGTGAACAAATCGAAAAAGAAATTACTGTCGGAATGACAGACTCAGCATAAGTCAAAACAACCTTCGGTGATTTTAAAAGCAAGGGTGGTAACATTATGAGCGCAACGGGAATTTCACTGTTAAATGGAGAGGAGAGAGCAGATAGATGGAAAAAATACATTGAAAGCCTCTATGAGGGGGAAGATTTGTTTGATGTGATGGGAGAAGAGACAGGAGTCGATTTAGAAGAGAAAGGGGAGCTAGTTTTTAGAATCAGAATTTATAAGAGCTTTGGAGGACTTAATAACAAATACAGCAAAAGGGATAGATAACATTCCATAAGAGTTTCTAAAATAATTGAGAGAAGTGGCAACAAAACGACTGTTCACGTTGGTGTGGAGAATCTGTAAGTCTGGCGGCTTCCCATCTGACTTTCGGAAAAATATCATCCACACAATTCCGAAGACAGCGAGAGCTGACAAGTGCGAGAATTAATGCATAATCAGCTTAACAGCTCATGCATGCAAGTTGCTGATAATAATATACAGAAGAATGGAAAAGAAAATTCAGGATGTGCTACATGACGATCATCAGTTCGGCTTTAGAAAAGGTGAAGGCTGTTGATAATGGAATCAGAACTAAAGAAAAATCATGGGATTTATCGACCTGGGAAAGGCGTTCAGCAATGTAAAATGGTGCAAGATATTCGAAATTCTGAGAAAAGTAGTGGTAAGCTCTGGAAAGAGAAGTGTAATATGCAATATGCACAAGAGCCAAGATTGAATAATAAGACGAAGTTCTCGGACTGAAAAGGGCAGAAGACAGGTATGTAATCTTTCGCCCCTAGTGTTCAAGCTGTAGATCGATGAGGGAAATAAAAGAAAGTTTTAGGATTGGAATTAATATTCAAGGTGAAAGGTTATCAGTGATACGATTCGCTGACGACATAGCTATCCTGAGTGGAAGTGAAGGAGAATTATGTGATCTGCTGAATGGAATGAACAATCTAATGAGTACCTATTATGGACTCAGAGTAAATCGAAGAAAGACGGAAGTAATGAGAAGTGGCTCAAAATGAGGACAGCGAGAAATTTAACATTAAGATTGATGGTCACGAAGTAGATGAAATAAAAGAACTCTACTACTTAGGCAGCAAAATAACCAATGCCGGACGGAACAAGGAGAACAACAAAAGAAGACTAACACTGGCAAAAAGGGTATTTCTGGCCAGGATAATTCTGCTAGTATCAAACATAGGCCTTAATTTGAGGAAGAAATTTCTGTGAATGTACGTTTGGAGCATAGAATTGTATGGCAGTGAAACATGAAATGTGGGAAACCCTAAACGGAAGAGAATCGAAGCATTTGGAATGTGGTGCTACAGACGAATGTTAAAAATTAGGCGGACTGATAAGATAACGAATAGGGACGTTCTGCATAGAAACGGAGAGATAAGGAATATGTGGAAAACACCGACAGGGAGGAGGGATTTGATGATACGACACCTGTTAAGAGATCTAGGAACGACTTCTATGGTACTAGAGGAATCTCTAGAGGACATTAACTGTAGAGGAAGACAGAGCTTGGAATACATCCAGCAAATAATTGAGAATATAGGTTGCAAGTGCTACTCTGAGATGAAGAGCGTGACACAGGAGAGGAATTCGTGATTCGTGGCGGGCTGCATCAAACCAGATTAAAACTGTGTGCCGGACCGAGACTCGAACTCGGGACCTTTGCCTTTCGCGGGGAAGTGCTCTGCAAGGTTCGTAGGAGAACTTCTGTTAAGTTTGGAAGGTAGGAGACGAGGTACTGGCAGAAGTAAAGCTGTGAGGACGGGGCGTGAGTCGTGCTTGGGTAGCTCGGTTGGTAGAGCACTTTCCCGCGAAAGGCAAAGGTCCCGAGTTCGAGTCTCGGTTCGGCACACAGGTTTAATCTGCCAGGAAGTTTCATATCAACGCACCCTCAACTGCAGAGTGAAAATCTCATTCTGCATCAAACCAGTTAGAAGAATCTTGTCCCTCCCCCACCCACCTCAAAAAACAAAAACAAAAAAACGACACTGCAGCGAAATTCTAAAGAAACACCTTGTCAGCAAGCTGTAATTACAAGATCGCCTTTTAATATTACATAGGTGCTCACTCCTAAGATGTGCCATTCTCATCTTGTTCCAGGCTTTCCGCTCTTGTTCCTGGGTGATAGCAGGAGAAATTTTCGGCGGCAACAGTGAAACGTCCCCTTTGAACAATTATACAAGACTGTGCTTAACCTGACACACAATATTTTGTTAGCACAACGCAATCTGACTTTCAAAAATCCCTACAAAAGAATGGCCCTGACTAACATTAAACTATACCTTTCACAAATCACTTACCTCACAAAAATCTTCGCTGCTCAAGCTACTGCAATACAGCGAGCGCCACTACTGCCAGCTAAATAAAAGATTCAAACTATGGAAGGCACTAACTACTGATAGGGATAGTTAGCAAATGAAAGATATTAGTAGAGAACAAACAATGTATTTACCTTGATATCATCATATATAAATATAGCAGTTCATGACAAATTACAAATCTCCGCCATCTCTCTCCCCACATCCACCACTGCTGGCGGCTCACCTCCAACTGCGCAACGCTACGCGCTGTTCACAGCCAGCTGCCTAACACTACAATGGCGAGTATTACAACAATGCAAAGCAGCCACAGACTGCACACAGCACAGCCAGTGATTTTCATATTGAGCGCTACGTAACGTTGCCAATAAGAAAACATAAACAGCCTACTTACATAGAGAAAACATAAACAGCCTACTTACAACAGATCGTTAATCCCCATAAATTACGTAACGAGAGCATGCAAATGAGTTTCAAATGGTTCAAATGGCTCTGAGCACTATCGGACTTAACATCTAAGGTCATCAGCCCCCTAGAACTTAGAACGACTCAAACCTAACCAACCTAAGGACATCACACACATCCATGCCCGAGGCAGAATTCGAACCTGCGACCGTAGCGGTCGCGCGGTTCCGGACTGAAATGCCTAGAACCACTCGGCCGCAAATGAGTTTCATGCTTTGCCGTGTTGAAAGCAGATGACAGCCAATTCAACTTCTCTTCTCATCCCGTTTGGTTCCTATGAAGATAGGTAATGAGACCTGCAGCATATTCCTGTTGATACGTTCTGAAAACGTGGGATTCGGTAATACGATATGATGCGATCATGTTTAACCCCCAAACCAGAACGATTGTTTTTAAATTCTCTCGACGTAAATTCAGCTCCATTATCAGAAACCAAAATCTTACAGGTGGCTAACGCCCCAATTATCATCTTCAGCTCTCTTACAGCATCTTCGGCCGTCGCATTCTCGTTGGTATCAACCACGTGAACCTGGGGAAAGAGTCGACTACCACATATTTTTACGAGCTTCATACAGGACCGACTTCAGAAATGGATAGGAACTGTGATTGCTGTGTGCAGATGCGAGCTGAGTTGGTGACAGCTCCAGGCGATGTTGGCTTCCATCACAGAGCTTGAGGCTGCAGCCAAGGGGCATCACTGTGAGGGATCGGATGAGTGGATGCGAGGGACATCGAGCACACTCCACGTGTCCCCCAATCGGTCCACTGCTGTGGCTGCTCCGGGTACTGCCTGCGCTGAGGTTGACCTCTCACTCGTGGTCGAGTGGGAGATCGTTCCAAAGTCTGGCAGTGAAAGACTTTCCGCGGAGCCGATCTTATGGCCTCCTCTGTTCGTTTGATGAACAGGTTTTGGGTGTTATCTGTGGCTGACGAAGTCTGTGAGCCGGATTCAGTCGTCAAACCTGTTCCAAAGGAAGCTTCTTGGCCCGCAAGATCTGGGCATTCACAGAGGGTGGGTTTGCTGGTATCTGGGGGCTCCAATGCTAGGTGCATAATAGGGCTTCTTAGGAACATTGCTGCCAAGGAGGAAAAGGAAGCCAGTGTGCAGTCCGTGTGCATACCGGGAGGGGGGGGAATTCTGCATGTGGAAAGGGTGCTTCCGAATGCCATTTAGAGTAAAGGGTGCAGCCAACTGCAGGTGGTGGCTCATGTCGGTACCAGTGACGTGGGTCACTTTGGATCGGATCAGATTCTCTTTGGTTTCGGGCGGCTGCCCGAAATGGTAAAGAATGCCAGTCTTACTTGCGAAATAAAGGCTTAGCTCATCATCTCATCCACGGTATCATCGATAGAACCGACTGTGATCCTTTGGTGCAGAGGCGAGTGGAGGGTCTGAATCAGAGGCTCTGGCAGTTCGGTGACTCTGTAGGATGCAGATTCCTTGACTTGCGCTATCAGTTGGGTTTCCGGGTTCCGCTTAATAGATCAGGAGTCCACTACACACAGGAAGCGACTACACGAGTAGCGGGGGCTGTGCGGAAGGAACGGGTTGTCTTTTAGTTTAGAGGGTCTCAGGAAACCACAGAAAGGGCGTCCGTCTAAAAGGGGGCCGGTAAACCACAGTAAGGTAGATGTAGAAACGATCGGTATAGTAGTTGTAAATTGTCGTAGCTATGTTGGGAAAGAACCAGAGCAAGTCCTAATAGAAAGTAATGAAGCTCAAATAGTTTTAGATACGGAAAGCTGGCTAAAGCCGGCAATAAGTTCAGCCGAAATTTTTTCAAACTACCTAACAGTATTCTGAAAGGATAGATTAAATACAGTTGGTGGTGGAGTGTTTATTGCTGGCAGAGGTAGTTTGCTATGTAGCGAAACTGAAGTAGATAGTTCGTGTGAAATAGTGTGGGTAGAGGTCAATCCTGACAATCGGACTAAACTGTTAACTGGATCGTTTTACCGACCTCCCGACTCAGAAGATGTAGTTGCTGAACAGTTTAAGAAAATGTGAGTCTCATTTCAAATAGGCACCCCAATCAAACGATTACAGTCGTTGGTGACTTCAATCTACCGTCGGTACGCTAGAAAAATTATACGTTTAAAGCCGGCAGCAGGCATAAAACGTCATCCGAAATTGTACTGAATGCTTTCTCAGAAAATTATTTCGAACAAGTAGTACATCAGGCCACTCGAAGCGTAAATGTTTGCCAAAGCATACTTGACCTCTTAGCAACAAATAGTCCGGGACAAATAGGGAGCATCATGATGGTTACAGCGATTAGGGACCACAACGCAGTTGCTGCTAGCCTGAATACCGTAACACCTTCAACCGTCAAAAAGAAACGCAAAGTACATCTTTTTAAAAAACGCTGACAAAAATTCTCTTAACGCCTTTTTAAGAGACCGTCTCCACTCCTTCCATTCTGATCATGTAAGCGTAGAAAAGATGTGGAATGATTTCAAAGAGACAGTATCGACGGCAATTGAGAGATACATGCCACACAAAATAATAAATGACGGTACTGATCGCCCATGGTACTCAAAACGGGTCAGATCGCTGTTGCAGAAGCAACGAAAAAAGCATTCGAACTTTTAAAGAACGCGATATTTCCAAGATTGGCATACCTTTGCCGAAGTTCGTAAAATAACGAGTACTTCAAAGTCAGATGCTTATAATAATTTCCACAACGAAACACTGTCTCGGAATCTGGCGGAAAGCCTAAAGAGATTCTGGTCATACATAAGGCACTCCAGTGGCAAGACGAAGTCAATACCTTCACTGCGCAATAACGACGGTGAAGTCACTGATGACAGTACCACAAAAGCAAAGTTATTAAATACGGATTTCCGAAACTCCTTCACCAAGGAAGACGAAGTAAATATTCCTGAATTCCAATCAAGAACAACTGCCAAGATGAGAAACATAGAACTAGATATCCTCGGTGTAGCAAAGCAGCTTAAATCACTTAATAAAGGCAAGGCCTCCGGTCCGCCCGCATCTCGTGGTCGTGCGGTACGTTCTTGCTTCCCACGCCCAGGTTTCCGGGTTCGATTCCCGGCGGGGTCAGGGATTTTCTCTGCCTCGTGATGGCTGGGTGTTGTGTGATGTCCTTAGGTTAGTTAGGTTTAAGTAGTTCTAAGTTCTAGGGGACTGATGACCATAGATGTTAAGTCCCATAGTGCTCAGAGCCATTTGAACCATTTTGAACCTCCGGTCCAGATTGTATATCAGTCAGGTTCCTTTCAGAGTAGGCTGATACAATAGCTCCATATTAGGAATTATATTCAACCGGTCGCTCACTGAAAGATCCGAACCCAAAGAGTGGAAAATTGCTCAAGTTACACCAATACCCAAAAAGGGAAATTGGAGTAATCCGCTGAATTTCAGTCCCATATCACTAACGCCAATTTGCAGTAGCGTTATGGAACATATACTGTGTTCCAACATTATGAATTACCTCGAAGAAGCCGATTTATTGACACACATTGAGCACTGATTCAGAAAAAGTCGTTCTTTTGAAACGACACTAGCTCTTTACACTCATGAAGTAATGAGTGCTACCGACAGGGGATGTAAAATTGATTCCATATTTTTAGATTTCTACAAGGCCTTCGAAACCGTTCCTCACAAGCTTCTTGTAACCAAACTGCATGCCTATGGAATATCGCATCAGTTGTGCGGTTGAATTCGAGACTTCCTGTCACAGTTCGTAGTAATAGACGGAAAGTCATCGAGCAAAACAGAAGTAATATACGGCGTTCCCCAAGGAATTGTTATAGGCCGTCTATTGTTCCTCACCTATGTTAACGACATGGGAGACAATCTCAGTAGCCCTCTTAGACTGTTAGAAGATGATACTGTCATTTGGGGTCTTGTAAAGTCATCAGATGACCAAAACGAATTGCAAAATAATTTAGATACGATATCTGTATGGTGCGAAAAGTGGTAATTGACCCTGAATAAAGAAAAGCGTTAAGTTACTCACATGAGTACTGAAAGAAATCAGCTAAATTTCGATTACGCGATAAGTTACACAAACATGAAGGCATTAAATTCAACTAAATACTTAGGGATTACAGTTACAAATAACCTAAATTGACACGATCACGTAGATAGAGTTGTGGGTAGAGCAAACCAAAGACTGCGATTCTTTGGCAGAACACGTAAAAGATGCAACAGGTCTACTAAAGAGACTGCTTACACCACGCTTGTCCACTCTATTCTGGAGTACTGCTGTGCGGCGTGGGATCTGCATCAGGCATGACTGACGGGCGACATCGAAAAATTTCAAAGAAGGGCAGCTCGTTTTGTATTATCGCGAAATAAGGGAGATAATTCCACAGACATGAGACGTGAATTGAAGTGGCAATCATTAAAACGAAGGCGTGTTTCGTTACGACGGGATCTTCTCATGATATTTCAATCACAAGTTTTTCCTCCGATTGCGAAAACATTCTGTTGGCACCCACCTGCATAGGGAGAAATGATCATCACGATAAAATAAGAGAAATCAGGGCTCGCATAGGAAAATTTAAGTGCTAGTTTTTTCCGAGCGCCGTTTGAGAGTGGAACGGCAGAGAGACAGTTCGAACGTGGATCATTGAAGCGTCTGCCAGGTACTTTAATGTGAATAGCAGAGTAATCACGCAGCTGCAGATACATAACCGTATCCGCGCGTACCATCACTTTTGATACATGGTCGCTACTACTCTGATGACACGAAAGACCTTTCTTCACTAAATAATAAGAACCCCCAAGTTGATTAATCTTGTCAACACCGTTTTTAACCTTGGGGTCTTGTTGCTGGGAATTCTCTATTTTCTGGAAGAGGGCACGGAACTCTGACAGAATAACATGAATATCTCATGAATGTCCCGTTATTATCTTAGAATCTTGATCGGGTGGCGACTTAACCTCAAACATACGTCTCCAAGCTTAAGCCACAACGTTATCTACCCGTCTGAAATGCCGCAAATGGAAGTTAAAGAATACTGGTAGCCCATCTTGCTATCCCACGTGTCTTCCTGGGTCTACCCAGAACCCAGGTCAGGGCCTGAATATCCGTTTCCATCTCAAAAGGGGTATGCTCAATTTATGCCTCAAAATGATCTTATGCAAACAGCACAGCGAGAGCTTCTAATTCGTAGACCGAGGATATGGCTTAAACTGCTCTGATGAAAACAGCACAACTAGATGGTTTAATGAACGTGACGCAAAAGCAAATGGCCTGCGCCCCTCCTCATGCTGCTCCGGGTTCTGTCTGAGATCGTCAGTCCGGACTATAAAGGTGTTATGAAAGTCGGGTAAGGCTATAACTAGGGCTTCAACAACTGCCCCCTTAAGACCTAGAAATGAGGCCTCCTGGGATTCCATCCACTGAATCTTAAACCCCTTTCTTTCTTAGCATATTGAGAGGCGCTGTCTTCTGCACCAACCCCGGTAAAAATTTACTGAAAAATATTGCCACCCCGATTAAACGCGACACTTGTTTCACGTCAGAGGGGGTCCGGAATTTCATAACATATTTTTGTCATTGCCAATGGTTAGCCCTTCAGCAGAGACAGTATGTTCCAAGAACTGTACAGATGAGCATTTTAACTCAACCTTATCTGGGTTAACAGTAAGTCCTGCTTTCCGTAATCTATCGAAGACAAGCTATACGTGTTTTAAGTGTTCTTCCATAGAGCGATTATATATTAGCACGTCATAAAGGTAATGATATACAGGTCCAAATTTTATGCCTTCAAATACCACATCGAACAACTGAGACAATACTGCCGCCCGAGTGGACAGCTCAAACTGGACCCTATTAAATTCAAATAGGTTCCATTCTGTACTGAAAGTAGTTAATGGCTTGGAAGTCTCGTCAAGGGGTGTCTGGCAATACGCCTGATTCTACTGCAGTGTGGTAAAAATCCTAACATCGTTGAACCAGGCGAAACATGAATTCAGATTGGGGAGATGGACGGAACGCAGAATGTTCTTTTTATTTAGTATTCGATAATGCACTACAGGTCTGACGCCTCCATGGGGCTTACTCACCGTAAAAGTCGGTGATGAGTCAAGAGACGATAATGGTGTCGAATTACCCTCTGCTGTAGCATATTATTTTTATCGCCTGCTTCAACTGTATCATACGTGAGGGAGGGGGAGATGACCTGCGTTATGGTTTCTTAACAGAAATGTTATCAGTAACCTCAGTTTTATACTTAATAACCTCTGTAAGCCCTAATCTTTCTGTAGGAACATCACGGAACTTGGCACATAATGATTTAATATTCTGCTTTGGCGTCCCATTGACGTCGTGACGATATTTACTTGTTCTTGCGAAATTTAAATTCAAAATAGCCGTCTGACCATTTCGGTAACAGAACTGTTTTGCCAATATGTTCAGAGCCAAAATCACCTTTGTGGTAAGATTATCTGTGACTGTAAACGAAGCTTTCCAAGTAAAATTTTCACTGCGCAATTTAGCATACGTGGTGCCAGTTTCCGCGACACGGGTATTATTCGCTGCCAAATACTGGCCCACTTCAGCCTGAACTGGAGGAAAATTGCAGTGCTGCTGATACAGTTGCAACCAACAGGCTTCGATAGTCGAGATAGCGCTTCCTGAGTCCATTAGTGCACACACGTGTTCATTATTTGCTTGAGAACAGACGAAAGGAAGACAGATAGCTCCCTGCTGTTCTGTACCCGAATTTGTAGACAGCTACTAACCTTCCGTCTCCGCCGTTTCCTTACTTGTCATCTCCCAATGTTCGCTTTAGCTTGCCTACAGAAACGGCGTATATGACCCGTACTCTTACATAGATAACACCTAATCTTTGTTGTCAATGTGTTCTGCCTTTTTTCAATCTCTATCGAACGTATGGAGTGAAAATTAACTTGCCGTCTTTGGTCGCCATACATAGCACCATGAATGCAGCGAGTCAGTTCATCTAACTGTTGGTAGTTTTTGGGCATACGACACAAGAAGGCTCTTTGCCTGTCCTCAGGTCTCATAACCTCTACAATGTGTCTACCTGTTGCTCCGTGTAATAGAAGCACCTTAACATTTCCTTTCACCCCACCGACGTAATCATCCTTTGATTCATTGGCTTCCTCTTCTTTGCCATAATGTAGGTGTATCAATTCCTGCATGACACGTCTTGGTCTGCACTTGCTCCAATAATTGGCTTTGCGCTATAGCGCTTTTAAGGAATTGTAACAACCACCTTCAATCTTGGTTACCATCAACAGCAGTTAACCTTAGCCACTAATACCAAGGAGTTCACCCTTATGTTGTAAATCCACTAACATGTAAAAAAAATTCACAACATTTTCACTCGAGCTATTCCCCTAAAGTCCCTATGTTACCAAGAAATTCCTACAACGGATTTGGTCTCTTAGCTAAGACACTATGTTTTCTAATTACTTGCATGTGCACACTTCAATTGTTATTAGGTTCCCCAGCCTCTCTTCGATTTATCTCTTCCTTGCCACATTACCCTAAGCACTCTATGAAGTCCTGTAAGGATTTTTTTAATTGTTGCAACCGCTGATCTGTTTCCTCACTCCCCTTTGCATTGTTTACGTCTCCCAACCTATTCTTATAATGCTGCTGTGCCAATGATAGTAATCCCACATCAAAATGTTCCCTAACAACTTTAATTTCCGTAACTGTTGCCTTCATAGGCGCCAGCGCATCACTCACTGTTTTACTGCTGCTCTCTGGGATCACAACCGGCGCCACGATGACTTGTTTGTGTATCCATACTGAAAAATTCAGAATAGAATACAGCAAATTCTAACCTCGGACGTACACAATTCTATAACCTCAGTCGACCCAGAACGCTGAAACATGCTCTGCTACCAGTGTGCAGGATTTTTGTCGTTGGGAGTGGAGTACTGGATAATTAACTAACGAGACTGAGACGAATACCATTTATTAAAACAAAACATCCGTTAGATGAAACTAGTACTCCTGGTTGACTACAAGGCTGCAGACCTCGAAGTTGCAAGATCATCAGCTCGGGGGAGAAGCTATGCACCAAAGTTTCTCCAGTCATAAGCAAAAATCTCACCCAGCAACTAAGTCAGGTATAAGGCAATTGCCCACTTACAACGTCTCCAGCGCCCTTAATCACAATGAAAGTAGTTAATCCTACAGCTATACAGATAGACTATGAAAGAAATATGGATAGTTGAAATTGAATTCAAATGACCAGAGCAATTTCATTTACTTTAAGGTCTCAACAACTGAGATAAAAAGAATTTTGAATCATTTATCCAGACAAACTGACATTACTATTTTCAAACTATATTCACTCATTAATAAAAGTTTTATTCAATAAAACATTACTTAATAAAACTCAGAAATAAAATCTGAATTTAATTACTTTGGTCCCGTGGACAAGTGTCACAATACAAATACCACTTTATGCCCTGTACCCCATTTAGATTCGCACTCTTTAGAATATGTCCAGCATATGAAAACAGTTGTGCTCTAATGTACTGTGTTTGTATGATGCAACAAGCAAGTGTGAACAATATGTATATGGATATAGCGTGTTGCCAAAGGTGCTTTATGTTTCTCAAATATCTTAGCGATGACAAAACTTTTGTGATGTGTTATTTTTATCCACCTGACATATTGTGTGTGATGTCAGCTTAAAATGAGCACATTTTACAACAGAGGGATCTTAAAACATCTGTAAATTTGCTATATATATTGCATGTAAACTTCAGTATGTATTGTGTTTATTACCGATACAGAAAAAGTGTGATAATTGGAAAGTAGCTAAGCATCAGAAGAACAACCAAAATCACAAGTAATTTATAAAGCAACTGCCACCAAACAAATATTTACAAGTAAAAACAAAACTTTTAAAAGAAACTGACCAGCTATCACGTTTGGGCAACAATGTTAATTTACTTTTCATATGGGGAGAGTAGATTGTTTGAAAATATGTATTGATTCAAGGAAAACTTTTTCTTGATATTTGAATAATTTGAAATTTGTATGGTAATTGTATTTAACAATAGTAAGAATCTAACTTGTATAATATGGCTGACTTCGCCTCACAATCCCACATTATGTTGCAGTGGTCATTTACGGTACTGAAACAGTAATATCACTTTTCCAGAAGGTTCATGGTCTCACTACTGTTATTGGTGTAATATATTTGAGTTAAATACGTGAATTTATGCACATGATTTCAGTCAACTTATATTTTATGGTAAAATAGGAAGATTTACTGAAGTGGAAACTGAAACAAGAGACGAGATAGAATCCACTACAGGTTAGAGCAAATTTACTGATGCAGCAGTGGAAAATGTTGAAACCTCACACTGCGAAACTGAACCACGCACTGAAAGTAAAGTAATTATACCAGAAACCAGCCACCCACAAAATCCACTTACATAATTTGTGATAAGGAAGAAGAAATATGAACCAAACAAAGTGATGAATATCTAGGCAAGAAACAATGTCAATCAGTTGACTGAAATGTACACTAAACATCATCGAAACGTTACTATCTACATAAAGGAATATTATCTCAACTAACAAAATTAACAACCACTTCATAAAATTTAACATTACAACAAAATGAAATGTTAACTAACAAAATACTATGTCAACTGACGTATCAAATTTCTCATTACGGCATGGTGCATTAAGTACTGAAACCGTAGCATTAAAAATAGATAAAGGGCATACCACATGCGGTAAAACAGCTGGCTGATGAACCAGCAGAAATAGAAGGATCTGTTTATAAACTAAGTTGAAATGTAGAGAGATTTACTGCTCTGGAAGAGCTAAGATTAAAACTCATTTTAATGCACAAAGAAGAAAAAATTCTAAAAACTTTTCCGAGTTGAATGTAAGTAGGGAAACATACATAAATGAACTATTAGATTCAGAGGTACTGCATGCTTTTTAGCATACAGTTACTGGAATGTTGTCAGAAGGAGGCACTACGGTAGAAGAAATCAGCACAAACGAAATTGAAACGACAGTAAGCAAGTGTTTGCCGCAGTAATCAGATACTGTCACGTCACAAATTAGTATTATGCAACATGAGATGTCGGCGGTTAAACAGTAAACGACCGACTGTTTTCTGTTACTAGGATAGATAATGAAAATATTAGTCCCATGTCAAGATACACTAATGATATAAATCACTCATGTATATCATCTAACCATGAAGTGTACGGGATGAGGGCAGTACCTCTAAAATATATAACAGTAGGGCAGGAAGCCTCTTTAAGTACGGTCCATAAGTGAAAATCATCAACATACCGTAGTACTTTGAGAAGTACTTGAATAAGATATGGCATTGCAACATATCCATATCACATAGCGGCATGCTGTGAATACTATAAGCGAAATTGCTACTGGATTTTAGGGACAATTATTCCACATGTCAGAAACCAATCTTGAACAATACATATCTATATAGGACTCACTTGACCATCTACATGAAGATTCAAAGTTGCCGGCCGGTGTGGCCGTGCAGTTCTAAGCGCGTCAGTTTGGAACCGCGTGACCGCTACGGTCGCAGGTTCGAATCCTGCCTCGGGCATGGATGTGTGCGATGTCCTTAGGTTAGTTAGGTTTAAGTAGTTCTAAGTTCTAGGGGACTGATGACCTCAGTAGTTAAGTCCCATATTGCTCAGAGCCATTCAAAGCTGAATAATACTCAAAACAACGGTGAGGCAGAATGAACTCCACCATATGCACAATGGCGCAATCATACTGAGATAAGAGACAATCAGGTAAAGATGCAGCCATGATCGCCTTCAATCTGTGCTGCACAGAAAGTTGATTGCAGTCCACCACATATTAATAAATGGGGAAGAAGTAATAATGGGCATCATCCTAATTACTACATTAATAACAGGCACAAACAGTACAACAACAACAATAAAAGCGACAACAATTGTTGGAATCCCCAAATGAGGAACACCAGTCAAGCCAACATATGTGGTGTGGCCGAGCGGTTCTAGGCGCTACAGTCTGGAACCTCGCGACCGCTATGGTCGCAGGTTCGAATACTGCCTCGGGCCTGGATATGTGTGATGTTCTTAGGTTAGTTAGGTTTAAGTAGTTCTAAGATCTAGGGGACTGATGACCTCAGTAGTTAAGCCCCATATGCTCAGAGCCATTTGAACCATGAAACGTACGTAGTAATCATAACTTGCAAGAAACTCCTGTACAAAAATGTACTTTCGAAAGCTATTGGTGATCACATAATACTACTGCAACTATTGTTGAGGCTGTACTGTATCTCCTGGGGCGGTCATGAGTTTGAAGTTTGTAAATGCCATGTAGTGATAATTTTTTGTATGAATAGCTGGCAATGTATGCCAAAGAATAAACAAATGTATTGTGTTGAAAATATATTCCATGTACGCTCGAGAGTCTGTGTCTGAACTTTCTATTCTTTTGTCTTCTTCTGTTCTTGGACTGGAAGAGGAAAGAACGACTGTCTGAGGTTCATCTTGCTGTAACAGTCTATGTAAGCTGTAAATGAAACTGAAATATAGTTGTTCATGACTTCAAACTTGTCTACGGTACACAATTATTTGTAAACCTCATCCTTGCTTATTCTGAGTAGACGTGGCGTTAACGGAACATTGACCACTGTTAGGCGTCATACTAGAAAATAATTACTAATTTTCTTTCAGCTCATTTTTGAGACGTGTCAACACTAGGACACTAAACTTTCTTTCAGATTCCACGAGCTACGCGGTCACTATGAATAGTTTAATACATTTCCCTTTCTGATTTTCTCAAGTTTGCGAGGCATAAAAGACTGATCACAGGGTTCTATTTCTAGTATATGATTTCATCTGCAAAATATTATGCTTGTTGTCTTATACTGGTATTCGAGACGAAATCACGACCTGGAGTTACGGGTTTTATTGCTTCACATTGAACTGACCTACGAAATATTACCTGGTGCTACAAGCACATGAGTCTTGACTATTCTTTTGATATATGTATGTTGAGGAATACCAATGATAATTCAGGAGAGTGACAGTTGATTATTTATAATCTGGTAACCACCCTGAAAACTGAGCTAGTTTGCTGATTGCAGATCCGCGTCGGGCTAAATTAAATTACATTACACTGTTCATAGTATTATTAGAGTTATTTCCCTTTTTTTTGACGGCACTTTATTAAAAGATATCAAAGTATATATATAACTTAAATTAAATTACATTACACTTGCGGCGATAGTAATTGTTCTGCAGTGTGTGTAACTGAATTTTCAAAGATAATCCTTGTCACTGCAGAGTCTGTTTTTGTCGACACAAAAATTGTTTATGCTTTGGATTTAAATAGCTCGGTTCATATACATCAACAGCTGATTGCACTGAACACTTACTCGTGGGCCTGAAATCTAAACTAGAATCCTTAGACGTAGCTTCATTGTTGTCAGTGATTAAATGTATGTATAAAAGTGTATAGTGAATGGTTATTAATGAATAAAACGTTTGCGTTACTTGTATTATACGCACGGGAAAGCTGACTGAGAATTTGAATCGCGGACACAGTCTGTTTCTTACATCCAATATAGACTGTGAGGTAAGGAATCGAATGCATTCGACCATGTTTCTAATTGAAGCTAGTCAGTAGCACTTGGGCGCATGCAATTAATAACGAAGTTTCCACGTAGTTGCCTCCTATCATTTCCACTGCAACTGTTAGAACAGAAAGTGTTGTTTATTTATTGTCTGATTGTTGCTTTTGACGCTATCAACATCGGTTAGCATCATGGTTAGACCGAGTACAAGACGTAACCGTTTGGAACTCGAAACTTATGTAACCGACGACCAGGTGGCGAATATTCCTGGAGGGACTGTAGTTGGTGATACTGAACGAACTACGATCCCACCCGACAGTGTACAATCGCAGACGGATAATTTGTCAGAGTTTACAATCGTAGAGGGGGGCGGGGCGGTACGGACGGACAAGAGACTGTCGGACCCGTGGTTGAAATCAGCTGCGAGAGGGTAGCCGGAAGCAAACGAACGCTGGCAGAGCTAGCAAATCCAAGCGATATGCTTCCATTACCGTTCCAGAAATTGAAAATAATGGAACAACAGAGAAAAAGAGAGCGTGAGGAAGATATCCAACGGCAAAATGAGTTTTCGGAAAATGTTGAGACTAACATAATCGCTAGAGTGGACGAAATGTTAGTCAAACGCGAACAAGCAGTAGTCCAGGGATCAATCGTGCTCTATATGACGGGGATCAACGTATATTAGAACACGTTGATAACGAAATAGAAAAGGTAGAATCAGATGAATCTGAAGTGAAGAAAAGTTTGAAAGATTTACCAGAAAAAGTAAATAATTTGGCCGGATAAGTATCCGAGGTCAAAGAGGTACAGGAATCTCTCGATTCCAAGTCAAACAACTAACCATGGGCATCAAGGAGATTTCTTTAAACGTAGAACGAAAGGTAGAAGCTGAAGTAAAGTTAGTGATGCTTGACCACGTTGGACATAAGAGTCATGAAGGTACAAGCATAAAGACCCGGAATTGTCGGAAAACCACTGGGTGACTGTGATCATAGAATCATGAACTGAGCCGCTGCAGTAATGCATTTAATGTACAGCAGGGCACAAATAATGTGTGAAATAGGGACAAGAACGGAAATTCACCAGCAAATAATATGACTGTTAGGCAATACGCAGTGAATGCATGTATCCGATAGATGTGCTCAATGATGTATCCACTCTTGTTATACTGAAACCTGAAGTGTCATTGTTGAAAAACAGACAATTTGAGATATTTTCCGAAGAAAAGTAATCTATTCACCCGATAATATTCATAAAGAGTTTTAAGAATGTGTTACCTGCATCTTGGCAGGAAAGGAAAACATACAGTTTGTTATCTCATATCTTAACGGAGATGCCGCATATTGGCAGAGAACTGTCATTCTTTTGGCGAGTTCGAGCAGCATTTTTTGGCCCGGTTTTGGTCAGTTAGTATACAAGAAAGACTATGGAAACAGGGATATAACACTGAGATATACAATTTTGAAGCTAGGAACGCTCAGAAAATATTTTTGGGAGTATATCAACAAAACGAGATACTAGTCAGACCCGATCGCCACACTCGATGTGCTTAGGACATTGAAATCCAAGTTGCCTATATCAATACGGAGAGAGTTGATTTATGTACCTGACAATGATTTAGAGACGTTCATATCGGTCGTGGATTCTTTGGGTTTGATACAAGATGATCCACGACAGCAAAATAATTACGGTGTAGGGACAAGTAATAACCTCAAGAAACAAGTCGCGATCAATAATGTCGAAACTATTACCATGCCGGCAAATACTTCGACGTCAACATGGGTTAATAACTCTGGTACCACACACAATAATACTAATAGACAGCACAACGTGCAAATAGTAGAAGTTACAGAATTTAACAGCCAACAAACTATAGGGGGTCGATGTAAGTCTTCTGCACCCAGCGACTAGTAATGGAAGGGAAGGCTAACTAGATAACGATAATAATCAGATTGACATGCTGCGGTCTAATGACGGCCATGATTTGTGGGAGAAATTAGTCAAGGAATTGCGAAAATGTTCTGACCAACAAACAGAGGTCGTGCAAGTTGCGGTACATGTAAAAGTAAATGGTGTATTCGCAACGGTTTTAATTGACACAGGAGCGGCTGTGTCGGTGAAGTGACACAGGAACGGCTATGTCGGTGATGTCTAAGAATTTCTTTAATTTCAGTAACGAAAATAAGACTGCCTATGTTGCTGGTTCAAAATTGTAAGATTACGGGTGCAATAACTGGAAAGTCGTAGAATGTCAAAGCTCTGATCCAGAAAGGAAAAGAAATAGGAAACGATGCGATATTATGCACGTTTCTCATTTTTAAGGATTTAACTGCAACTTGCATCCTGGGATGGGATATACAGAGGGGAAGAAGCGCTATAATCGACATCCCTTGTGGTTTCTACGAACGCGTACCAAGAATTTGCAGTTTCCATTGAGCAAGACAATGGCAAATCAAAATAGGTACCGGTGCTGCCGGTGGTCTGAACATGTAGAAGTGGAACCCTTTGTTCTTAATATACAAGATAATGTAACATTGAGGGCGTATCCTGAAATAAAGTAACAGCATGATGATGAAGAAATTGTTACAATACAGGAGATTCAATTAAAAGTCAGGGGGTCAGAATATGTAACTAGTGAACAGCAGCATGAGCTCTCTCGATTACTGAGTAAGTATGTAAGCACATTTTCGGAAAAACCCAGAATAATTCGAGGATATGTGTATGATATGCAGGTACCCGCCAGGTTAGTCGAGAGCGCTAATGCGCTGCTTCCTGGACTGGTAGGAGTGCCGGCCCCTAGTCGAATCTGCCAGCGGATTACCAATGAAGGCTGGTGTGCCGGCCAGCCTGGATGTGGTTTTTAGGCGGTTTCCCACATCCCACTAGGTGAATACCAGGCTGGTCCCCACGTCCCGCCACATTTACATGGCTCACAGACATCTGAAAACGTTCGCCCTTTTCCATGGATTACACTAGACACAAACGGCTCAGGTGCACTGATTCCGGCGACAGGATGGGCATTCGGCCATCCCTTAACGTTAACCTTGCCAAATCCGACCCTAATCATGCCGACCCTGTGAAACCGTGTGATATGAGGCGCAAGGAACAACATGTGTATGATATGCAGATATATATGCACCAGGCATTGTATCATGCATCCTATTCCGTACCTTGGAGTAAATGCAAGGCTGTGTTAAAGGAAATAAAGAAAGTGCTGTATTGGGGAATAATTGAACCGTCCTTTTCTACCTATAGTAGTGCATTACCAGCTGTGGGAAACGCTGATGGGAATACCAGATTGGTACTTGATGCTTGAAATATCAATATAATTATAATACCATTAAGAACAAGGCCAGAAAGATTTCACAGCGTGACATTTCTCTCAAGCATCGATTTGCAACTGTCATATTCGCAGTTTCCCTTAACGGAACAGTGCCAGAAATATACTGCCTTTGCTTTTGGTGGAAGGACATACCAATTTCGTGTGCTTCCATTCGGCTACAATGTTAGTGTGGGTGTATTTATCTCAGCATTAGACACTGCGCTAGGCCTAGAGCTGCCAGATCTAGTAACGCTCTATGTGGATGATTTGTTGATAGTCACAAATACTTGGGAGGAACATTTGGCTCTAATTAAGCAAGTTTTGGATAAATTCTCACAGGCTGGCATTAAAATTAATTTAAAGAAATCAAAATTTGATTGGATCCAGTTAAACTTGGGCATATAATACCACCTATGGGTATTTCTCCAGAACCAGGAAAATTGGAAGCAATAAATAGTATACCATACCCTACAAACCATAAACAGCTGAAGGCCTATCTAGGTTTAGGTTCCTTTTTTAGACGGTTCACACCAGCACAGCTGGTGAATAGTACAGTCTTACTATCCTTATTGAGAAAAAATACTCAGTGCGTGTTTACTAATCAGTGAAAGCACGACTTTGATCAAATTAGAGAAGTCTTGTTAAATTCCATGTAACTTCACCATACAGATATGTCGAAGGACTTTTCTATGGCGACGGATGCTTCATTACGGGCCGGGGAGTGTTTTATTTCAAGTGGACGAAACTTCAGGGACTACTGAAATAAACATTATTGGTTTCGCTAGTCGCATTCTGTCACCATGTGAACGAGAATACTCAGCCACAGAGCTAGAAGCTCTGGCAGTAGTCTGGGCTTTCCGTAAATATCACTATTATGTGTACAGAAAGAGGATGCTAGTGTTTTGTAACCATCAAGCACTTAGTTTCCTACAGTCATGTAAGTTGTTACATGCTAGGTTAGCTCGGTGGATTTTGTTATTACAGGAATATTTATTTGATATAAGACACGTGAAGGGAAATCAACATGTGGTGGCCGATGCATTATCGAGGCTATCACAGAGCTTAGGCGAGTTCGCTGAACTAGTGGAACCATCACCCGAATATAAAGTACTGTTGTTAAAGGATGGAACTCGACGACGAAACCATGTATTGCACACAAGCAATTGAGTCCTAGTTTTGGGGCAAAAGGTTCCTCATGCAAAATTTTAAATAGTTGAAAGTGTGGATCGGTGATAAATGATGTATAAACACATGTAACTGCCTGAGGATCCGTAGTTTATATGGCCAAAGGTCTACTTTCGGCACGAAAAGTTGAGGGAAATGTATGACATAAAATTTCTGCAAATAACATCAAATCCTAAAGTAGACTAAATGGTAATGTCATGACTTGCAAAACTGAAAGATGTAATGTCAACGACAAAGCCAATATATATATAACCACATGGTGAATAACGCTTCGATAGAAACAATATGTAAAGCAATTTAACTTGCTAAAGTATCAGCGTATGCTACGAAAGTAAAAAAAAAAAAAAAAAGTCTAGCAAACACATAAAGACAGTGAAATGCTGTGTCACTGTGCACTTTTATCAGTTAAAAGTTTAAAGAGAAAAGGACTCTGAAATCAGAATATGAAGGTTGGCATTGTAATTTGTTTAATTCATGCAAAAAATTTTGGTATTTAGTGTATTAAGATTACGGCTGAGCAGCAAAGATGACTTCACGCAATAATATAAATATTAACATCATGTGAAGCTAAAATGTGTTACAGCTAGCGAACAGTGTGAACACTTTAGTGAGTGAGGACGAAAGTAAATCTGCCTTTGGACACCAGCCATAGTGACAGGTAGATAAACTCAGTGAATGTTATACAACTGTGTACGCATGTGTTGTAAACAACGGAACAGAGTTGCATTATTATGTAAAGTGACTACATGAGTTTACAGGACACTCTAAGAGTGCGAAACTTTGCTAGTGCAGAACCAATAGAATGTGTAATTCTCAAAGGAATTAGACAGAGAATACATCGCGTTCCGAAAACTGGACTGAAGGTTGCTCGGAAAATTATATACATAACAGAACATTAAAACGAACATTCATGAGCGAATATCGGATGAATAGACCACTAAACAATTCTCTTTTGCAACTAGCCAGTAACATCTGTTACTTAGATAGTTAAAATTAATGCTAGAGTGGGCTATTTCATGTTCACGCGGGTGCAACGGACACGATGCTGAGACGGTGAGAGAGCAGAGGCGAATCACCTGATCGGAGGGCCAACGGCCGTCGCCCAACACTCGCCCAATCTCCTGAACGCGCGGTGGGGTGGGGGTGGGGGGGCGTGGCAGCTCCGTCACCTGCAGTATCGTCGCATCACTGTCTTCGTCACACCGGCGTTGCAACGGCTGAAAATCGGCGATCGACGACGTGTATTACGTGTGATGAGGGCACGTGTGTTGTGGCAACAAGTTTCAGTAGTATCATTCGAAGTAAGTGTTCCACTATAAGTGAAAAATGCTCAGCTTATCACGTACAAGAACATTGTTTTTTATTTCCATTTATTTGATCATAAATCCAATATTTTCTTATGTTGTCTTCTTTGATATGGTTCACTTGTGGAACATTCGATCAACATGTAGAGTAGAAGCAAACTCTAAATTGGGATTTATGGAGACACTGAATCAATGTGGCCATGGTAACAGTCCAAAGACCCTGGGCAGGTTTTTAACTCCCGGTTATCCCATAACCGCGAACCTATATAGGGGGGGTTAGCTCAAGTTATTTTCCGGTGAGATTTGTTAATACCTTTCCCGACTGAAACAATCTGCCACACTAGTAGGGAACTATGGTAGTTACCCTCCCTTAGAATTAGGCGAAGCACATATGTTAATTACTATTGTGAGCAAACGATATTTGGAGAGGACATTAAAGAAACATACATGTACAACGTCGTGATATCAGAAACTATAATCGAACAGTACCGTGGTCTGACAGCTACGTATAAATAATTTTGTCCCAGCCATCCCAGGGGGCAATTTTTCTGTATCTCTTGGGGTGGTCATGAGTATAAAGTTTGTAAATAGTGATAATTATTGTATGAATAGCTGGCGATGTATGCCAAAGAATAAACAAATGCATTGTGTTGCTATATATTCCATGGACTTTCGAGGTTCTGTGTCTGAATTTTCTATTCTTTTGTCTTCCTCTGTTCTTGGAGTCGAAGAGGACAGAACGATTGTCTGAGGTTCATCTTGCTGTAACAGTCTATGTGAGTTGTAAACAAAACTAAAATATATTTGCTCATGACTTCAACCTTGTGTACGGTACACAATTATTTGTATGCTTAAACCTTGCTTGTCCTGAGTAGACGTGGCCATAACGGAACATTGACCATTGTTAGCCACCATACTAGAAAAGTTTAGTAATTTTCTTTTAGCTCATCTTCGAGACGTGCCGCCGGTCAGGACACTAAACTTTCTTTCAGATTTCACGACCTACGCGGCCGCTATGAATAGTTTAATATATTTCTCATTCAGATTTTCTCAAGGTTGCGAGATAACATTCCAGGCAGAAAGGCCTTGTCACAGGATTCTAGTTATAGTATAAGATTTCATCGGCAAAAGATTATGCTAGTTATCTTATATTGGTATTCGAAACGAAAGCACGACCTGGATTACGGATTTTATTGCTTCACATTGAACGGACCTAAGAAATATTATCTGTGGCTATAAGCACATGAGTTTTAAATATACTTTTGATATATGTACGTTGAGGAATGCCAGTGATAATTCACGAGAGAGACAATTAGTTACATTCCCGTAACCAGCTAGTTTGCTGAATGCTGATCCGCGTCGGGCTAAATTAAATTATATTACACTGTTCATAGTATTATTAGAGTTATTTATGTTTTGTTTTGACGTCAAAGTATATATACATTAAATTAAATTACATTACAAGGTTGCCGAGGCGCACCGACTCACGGCACCGAATACAAGAAACTAAGTTCGTCCACATTACGTCCTCATATGTTGGCGTTGGGGTGAACCTAGGCAAAGTGTGTAATCCAGTAAACTCAACATGTTAATTATATGAACGTGTGGCGTCTGTTATTTTGGACATATCTAAAATAACAGACACCATGCGTTCATATAATTAATTCGCCTAGATGGCCAACAAATCCATCTTCTTCAGTGTGGCTGCATGATTGCATCTGATCTTCTGTGGGAATTTCGCAGTAGTGAGCATGGAGGACATGGAGAGGGACTGCTGATAGGTGGCGCTAGGTGGGAATGTGGGTCTACTAAGAGCTGTGTGCAGATGGTCTGCGCGGTTGCGAGAAACACTGGGTGGGTGACGCAGTGGGGCTGGCCGCTGTGAGCGAACAGTTCTAGGCACTTCAGTCCGCACAGCGCGACTGCTATGGTCACAGGATCGAATCCTGCCCCGATCATGGATGTGTGTATGTCCTTAGGTTAGTTAGGTTTAAGTATTTCAAAGTTGTAAGAGACTGATGACCTCAGATGTTAAGTCCCATAGTGCTCAAAGCCATTTTGAGGCAGTGGATAACGCATACTGCCTAGTAAGCAAGATATTCCGGTTTCGAATCACAGTCCTGCACACGTTTTCACTCGTCGCCACTGATTCCACATAAAGTCCCGAAGCAGCTGACACCAATAGTTCTCCCCGCCCCTTCGTTTACTGTCTCCCCTTCAACCTTCAATTTAGATTTAATATGTTAAAATAATGACACAGACATTACGGAAGATTTAAGTACTGACTATTACAATGCCGTGATCATAGCGATGTGGTTGTTCAAGCCACTTCATATGCTTTTGCAGGAAGATACTGACTAGATTGCTATGATGAATGTTACGTTATCCAATTTATTTCATAGTATTCATGACCTCACAAATGTACCCACGTCTCCTGTGTATAATTATAAGGTTATTAGAACTATTTGTATCAGGTCACAAAATGTTAAAATGGGCATACACGTGAAAGCTGAAATAGGAAATGGAAGTGTAAAATACCCATTCCTAATATTAAGTTGGTTGATCGTAGAATGAATTTTTGGTACTGATTTTCTAAGGGAGAAGGACACAGTGATCGATTTCACTTCAGACATATCTTTCTAAACATCGATAGCCAAAATATTATTGTTGACGTAGTAATATCTAAAATACAGCACAGATGTGTCAGGACTTAAAGGTAACGGTTCTTAAAACAGAGAAAGCATACACTGTTAGTATACCTCCACACAGTAGTTAGGCTGGGTATATAGAAAATCAGGTGAAATATAAGATCATAGCATCTACTGCTATTGAGTCACTTCATCAACAGGAAGAATTAAAAGAATTACTGTTAACGTATGTACATGTATTTGAGAAAAACCTGGAGTTATCAACACACATCAGTATCAAATAGAAGTTTGCCTTCGTGAAATATATTGTCAAAATACATATTCCGTCCTGTTGACCAAGAGGGCGGTGTGGCCGCTAGCAAAATAAGGCAAATGCTCAAGTAGAGTGTAACAGAGCCCTCTATGTCAACATACTGCAGCCTGCTACCAGCTGTGACAAAGCTCAGTGGAAACGTTAGCCTAGCTTTAGGTGGTAGAGCTATCAAGAAAATCGTCATTCCTTTACGACCATACTGGAGAATTTGGATGAATATTTGCAGAAGTTTCATGAAGTACCTCACTGGCACTGACTTTAGAATTTCATACTGGCATGTAAGCCTATCCAAAGAGTCCAGAAAATGTACTGCTTTTGTCTTTGGAGGAAGGAGTTACCAGTTTTGTGTAAAGGACAAAATCAAATTTCTAGGCCATATAATTTCATTCATAGGAATGACGCTAGACTCACACAAAATCAGTGCTACTAAGAATTTTTCTAATTCTAGGAGTAAAAAACAGCTTAACGCATTTCCGTGCTATGCTTGTTTTTCAGGCGTTTCATGCCGAAATAGCTTTTGAATAGAAAAATTATGCACCACCCTATTTACCCAGAATTGTAGCACAATGAAATAAAAGTAGAAATATTAGGGTCCAACGCCCTTTCTTTGAGGGTTAGGCCATTAGAGACAGGAACCAAATGCGAATTTAGGAAGCATAGGAATTGAAATCCTATCAAACGATACAACCTAGTATATCGCTTAAGCAATTCAGAGGAAACACACAGAACCTAATTCTCCTGGTCGAACATTGATTTAACAACGTACCACTTTGCTTGGACTGTCATTACAGTTGTAGGAACAATCCATAAGCGCTGAGGGCATTCCACATGATATTGTAATAATTTTGCAATCTTTCTAAAGTAATAATAATTGTTTACATACTAACTTTACAATCAAGATATTGTGTTATATGAAAAGGAATTACAGCTGACAAACTTTGAAACTACTGAAGTAGAAGAATGTAGGAGTTACTGAACGCGTTAAGATATTTTTAGGAGCAGCAGGAAGACCAGGCATCAAGTCCAAGTTTGACAGAATCTTACATGCAATGTGGCTTTATTACGGTGACTTTTCTTTATTTACAATATTTACTTGTTATTGTGGTAAAACAAATAATATGCAAAATTTTGTCTTATAATTTTGTTATTGCAATGTCAGTATGTTAGCCAAAATGTACTTTTAAATGAAGCATTTCGAGCACATAAGTTTTCATGCCACATTTTCAAACAATTATGTTCGTTTTATTTTGTTTGGCAGGTTGATACTTAGTACAAGGATTCATTAAGGCTAAGCTCCCCTACCAACAGAATATGATAGGGTCACTGCAAAGCACAAAGTGTGAATCTAAGTAACAGTTTCAGTTATTAGAATGGGTATGGCTACAACAGGGAACTGTGGGCACTAGATGTTCAGAGCAACATGTTCACTATGCCGGCCATGCACCTGAATGAAGTCTGTCCTTGTTTACCGCTACAATCATGTGTGTGAGTTGACACACAGCCTTGTTTCCCTTCGCTCTGCCTTGGACAAGGAGAACTTGGTAAAATTTTCATTGTGAGCGTTATGCAATTTTGATTTAAGAATGATGTAGTAACAGTGGAGGCAAGAAGTCTTAGTTTGTATTTACTGTTTCCAGTAACGCAGTCCATATGAAGTACTATGGAGCGAATACATTTATTTGCGTGTGAAAGACTAATTAAGATTATTATTGCTGTTTACTGAAATCAGCTTTAGGGCGAGCATAATCTTTTGACTTTGCCAGTAATAACAGAACAGCTTTATGTTTTACTTAGCCTGTGACGCTAGCCAACTCTGAAAGACATTTGTAAGGAAAGTATTGTATTATTCAGTTTAATTACTACTGTGATTACATAGTACTTAGGCGTTATGAACATACTTGAAGTACGCTGAACATACAGTATTTTGCTACTTAAGTCTCTTAGAAAATGTTATAATTTTGTTTATTAATAGAAACTGTTATGTAACCATGCAGTTCCTATTTTGTGTTAAAGTTTTTTTCCTGTCTACTCCGTTTTCAGTTATTTACTATTCAATTTTTGCTTTTTCATTGCATTACCACCACAATGTCAAAGATGTTACTTACTGTATGCTTCTGCTTTAATTTAGACGTATAACTTCTCTTCCAGTGTTGTTTACAGACTGTAACTTCTTTGGTGACTATACTTAGTAAATAAAGATGGTCTTGTAACCCGAAAACGGGTTAACAAAATGAAAGTAATACCGCAGAGCAAAGTCGAAGTAGTGTTTTTCATTTATGACAGAAAGAGGTTTTCTTTCCTTTAAAGAACATACGTACACAACTGTTGTGATGAAGAATTTGCAGGTTCATGTACGACACCTTAAAGGAGCTTACTGTAGGAATTCGTAAGGAACCATCGCACTTTTATGGCATTTTTTAGATGTTATTACCAATGCTATAAGCTACAACTGTAGAGTGGAAAACGATATTGATTTCGTAGCACCCCTGTAGTGAGCTAACGATTTACAACTATAAAGGGAGATGCAAACGTCATAAGGCCGTAGAACTGAAAAAAAAAAAAAACAATTTCGTCTTTTTGTATTCCCAAGACACCATCTTATAGTACGTCCTCGCAAGTTGGTCCCCAGCTTAGGTATTTGCGATCCGTTAAACGCATCTGAGGCACCAACAAAACATACGCGTGACTTGTATCCATCTCCGACCAGTCTTCGCTAGTTGCTCAAGTAGATGATTCTATTTAGTGATTTAATGCACTTACGTAAGCTGGAGGGCACAAAATAAACTTTCTCTAAATTATACAGAAGTACACATTTCATGTTATATATAAAGTGCGTAAATTTTCTGTAGGCGTACTATAAACACCATTGTTACAAGTAAAGTAAATTTTCTGTATGACTGAAAGTAAATAAAATATAGTGTATGATCCAAAGGGCACCCATACGTTAGTTTGTTGGTCAGGGGGGGGGGGGGGGGGCTACATCTGGAGGTTTGGAGTATTTTAATATTTTGGAGTACGAATGGCGGCTTGTAAGTGGTCACAAAATGTTGCAGTTGCTACACTGTTAACAACATGCTTAACATCGACTTTTAAATCATTTTCTTGAAAGGAAAACGCCTGAAGACACTATATTTTCTCATTTCCCTGAGAGTAATGGGGAGATTGTGCGGTTTTCCTTGCACCCAGGGGTGGGGACCCTTGGTGACTCATATACAGGGCGTTTATAAATGAATATTGGGGTATTAACGCTTTATAATATTTATTACATTAAACTTACAGTTATAAATGATATGTCACACGAAAGAGCAACTCAAACAGTTGTGTTTGACACCAGTACGCATGCACAGCGCGCAATGTTTGCGCCGCAATCCGCTAGACAGCGGTAGTAGCGAAGATGGCGACTAGTGAACAGAAAGCGTTTTGTGTTTTGCAGTTTGCAAAGACCAAATTGTAGTTACTGTGCAGCGTGTGTTCCGGCTGAAGTTCAGTTGTGATCCTCCAAGTGATAATAACATTCATAGATGGTATCATCAATTTGAAGTTACTGAATAAACTGTTGAGCGAGTGAGAGAGTCGTTCACTCGTTTTCCAAAGAAATCAGTGTGGAAGGCTAGTCATGAATTCCAAGTTCCTGTGTCGACTGTTTCGAAAGTTTTAAGAAAACGTGTACTACTATGTCCTTACCGTTTACAGTTGTTACAGCCTCTAAAGCCGGCAGACCATGGATTATGGGCCAACTTCTCAAACGAAATGTCGTTTCATGATGATGAAGATTTTCTGGATCATGTTGTCTTCAGTGATGAATCGACCTTTTACCTTAGTGGATATGTTAACACTCACAATATGCGCATCTGGGGCTCATAAAATCCTTACAAAGTGGTACAAATGCAACGAGATTCCCATAAAGTGACTATTTTTTGTGCCGTATCCCGGCAGAAAGTTTATGGGCCTTTATTTTTTGATGAATCTACTGTAACTGGCACTTCTTACCTTGATACAATAGAGCAATGGCTCTTCCCTCACTTGTGAAAAGGTTGGCTTATCTTCTTGATTTTCCAGCAAGATGGTGTGACACCTCACTGGCATAGCGAAGTATATGATTGGTTGTACTTCACTGTACCCAAGCGCTGGATAGGCTATAATGGTCCCAATGACAGGGCTTTCTTTGCATGTCTTCCACGTTCACCCAGCCTAACGCCACGCGATTTTTTTCCTTTGGGGCTTAATCAAGGATCGTGTGTACATGCCTCCGCTACCAGCAGACCTCCCTGAATTAAGAAACCGGATTGAAGCAGCTGTTGCTACAATCACTGAAGACACACTTATCAACGTTTTGGAAGAACTCGGCTATAGACTTGATGTGTGCCATGTGACAAATGGTGCTCACATCGAACATTTATAAGGTTCTTGGTAAAACTCTTTGAGTTGCTCTTTCATTTGACATATCATTTATAACTGTAAGTTTAATATAATAAATATTATAAATCGTTAAAACCCGATATTCATTTATAAAAACCCTGTATAGTAAACAGTCGAGTCCTTTTCTCTGATGTATGCTGTGATGTCTGCAAGAGTGTTGCTACTATCAGGAAGGAAACGAAATAAAGAATACAGACTCTTCATTGGTGATGAAAATGTCTCTACCGCTCCAGAACACCACTTGCCAAACACAGAAAGCCTCTAGGAAATGTCTGTTAAGGTTTCTTCGAGAATCTGTCATACAAAATGTGAATGTCGTTGTTGTGTCATGAACCATATCCGTTCCATCTTTTTATTTCCATCAGATCTGCTGTACAGCACTTAACAATGCAGACAACAAACTATCTGTATCGTAGCTGGGTGTTCTCTTCTATGTAATGATGTTATTCATTGACTAATTATATTAATTTCCACCTTTAGTTTTTCAGAGTTGGCTTTGTGCAGCATGAGAAGGAAATGATACTGAGATGCGTAGAGTAGAGATAAAGATTGTGATAAAATTAGAATCTATATCATCTATTAAATCGCCACAGACGGTCACAGAATTTCTGTACACCGTTCAACAATAATAGATAAAATTCGTTTTTCTTAAAATCATCTCCGAATGTCTACATAATCCATTAACCTTCTGTGATTCGAACCGCACCCCGACCCGCCCTCCCCCCTCCTCACCAGAGGTTGGAGTCCTTCCTCAGGCATGGGTGATGGGTGTGTGTGTTGTTCTTAGTTTAAGTAGTGTGTAAGTCTAGGGACCGATGACCTCAGGAGTTTGGTCCCTTAGAAATTCACACACACACACACACACACACACACAAAATAAAAATGGCCCGCCCTCCAGGTTTCTACGCTTGATAAAAATTACAACGTGTTCTTCTGATAACATTTATGCCTGCCTACTGCACTAAATTCAACATATACTAACCCAGAGAAACTATTGAATTTTATTTCAATGTTCAATAAACATTTGTTGCTTTTATAAGCTTTGTACATTAAAATAAACGAGCTACTATTGCGAAAAATCCACTCATTTCAAACCAATTCCACCAACATACAATTAAGAATTTCAGTAAAAGTCTCCACAGAACAGACGGAGACAATATGTCATCGTTGTTATGAGGGACATACCCTTCCGTGCGTTACGGTTAGAGATCAGATATTCGAAGGCATCGCACATCCTCCTCACGATCAGTCGTTGCATGAAAATACAAAACTACACTTTCTACTGTTACTTAACGAATAAATATTTAATGCAATTAGGGGGACGGCTTGTGCGTCGGCCATTACTAGTAGCGAGCATCACCGACAATTTTGTGACACTACAACGCGCTGGACAACGAAAGGCAGGAACAGAACGCGTAGACTTTTGTTTCAGTTCTGTCTCAGAGTAAGACGTAAGTAGTTCCCAGAGACACATATTTAGCACAGCTGTCGCCTTTCGAAAAGTCACCCGCAAGCCGTGAAACCTAATTTCTCTGACAAAAGTACGGATCGAAACAAAAGTTGTACTATGGGATTGAAGGATGGATTCGGAAGATGTTATTGGAATTAAACTTTAAGTGTGTAGTTAATTATTGATACATGTAAACTGAGAGGCTCATTTTGAGGCAGTGAGAAGGATAAAAAATCGACTAGCGGCATCTGTACACTCCTGTCCTCTTTGGGAACTGAATAATCATCGTACAGGTTTCTATATACTTATTACCCCACTTTCACGTAAGTTGAACTGAGATGACGGACAGCTCATTTCATAATCCTCGTCTTTAAAATATGTGGATAAAAATTCTACATCAAGATCACTGAAGCTCCTTTATCTGATACACTAACTAGTTTCAGCTCACTGACGAACCATCTTGAAATTAGTAAAAATCTTGTTACCTAGTACTGCATATACTAGCCATTAGCCTGGTGTTTGGTATACACGGAACTAATAAATTTTTATCTCCCTGAGGGTGGCTCTTCAAAGATTTGAAACTAATTATCAAATAAAGGGGTTTTAGCGATCTTGACCTAGGATTTTTTTATCCACGTTTTTGAAAGATTGCATAAATTCCAATTTGGAAACATCAAGCAAAGCCTTGTCTTCCTTCGGCACATCAAAACTCAGCTGTATGAACCACTACATTGGGCGATATCCTGGCAGATTTCCGCTGAAAGGAACTGGCATTAGGTCGCCTAACGAATATACCTCTACGGTCAGTCAGTCCCTTCCCCCTCCCATAATCTTTGAAGGCATACTCAACCCCTCTGATCCTGCATAAAGGAACAAAGTTGCCATGTCCTGCTCTTCAGCAATTATGTTGCCACTGGGACAGAGTCTAGGGGAGGAAATGCTGACATGACTCTCTCAAAATCGAGATAGTAAAAGGACGATTTCATTCACACTCGTTTAACTCAATTGACTCTTTTGTGTTACTTTGTGCAGTTAGTTTCAGCTCGAGATAGCTTAGTGTGAAACCACGTACGTTCTGTGGACTTGATTTATTGTTAGCACAATATCTGACTCCAGCCCTTGGTGTCTCGCAATGATAGGAGTATGGAGATGCAATCTTCGGTGTTAAATGGGAATAGTTTCCTATTCACTACGCTTGTGCACCTTTATACCCTGCTCCAAAGAGTTCACACCAGGCTTTGCCCACAACGCTCGGAACACGCGTATGATACGATTTGCGTTTCAGACGAATTGCATGGCAGTTTCTCGCTCCTTCATCTCGAAGATGTTCACTGTTACTGATCCACATAATTGTGTAAGGGTGCTGCCAAAGATTTTGTTCAGTCATTTCACTTCCACCATATTTCACTACGCACACGTTGTAATCAAATATAATTCTCCGACACATGATCCTATTGCTCAGCAAAGGTACGTATTCTTTCATCTTTAATGACTATTTGGTACTGATGTATACAGTAAAGTGTACTAGTGTCGAATATGTTTCTCAGTTCCTTAATAACCTAAGTTGTTAAAGTGACAGATAGTACCTGACCTGTCTTCTTGCAACCTTCTTTTTGTAAAGCAGATAGACATTTATTTTTTTTGCATTCAAAGCAACAAACGGTTCGGTACCATTCTTTGACGTGTAGTCTCTACTTTGTGCCGTTGTATCCATTAGTATTTTCGAAACGATGGACGCAGTTAAGTTATTAGTCGCCAACAGCTCGTTCACTTGCTAATTCAGGTTCCAAGTCTGTAGTTGCGACCGTACCAAGTTCCACAGTGACTGAAGAGACTAATCTGTTAACCCTCTGTTTCTCTGGTATTAAGAATCGACCAAAGTAGGAGTAAGTTCTCTTGCTCTCTCGATAAAGGAAGCGATCGAGCAGAAAACTCCCCACATTAAGCGATTCTGTTTCCAAAAGGTTTGAACTTTCATACCGACGACAGTTATCAGTATATCCGATATAGCCTTTGCTCTACTTTCTCGATAGCTCATTATTTTACTCACTGAACGTTATAAACCTCCAGGTATAGGAGACCTCTGCTGACGGTCTCCTTATTTCGCATTGCAGGCTGTGTACCAATACACGAGAGGTAGCTGATGGAATACGAACTGTATTTGTCTTTGTCTGGAGTTACAAGGTAAATTTCGAGGGTGGCACCCCTATGCGGTCATATTTCGCAGGCGGTGGGATCCGTTTCAACTTTGGCTCAGTTCCTGTGACGCCACTAGCAGTATTTGCCTTGCGCCCGCCTGCTTACCTATCTCCTACAGAGCTCCCACCTCTCCTGGAGCGTAATATAAGCGCTGCGCTACCTAAGACGATCTGCAGCGTTTGCTGAGCCCACTGCCTCCATATATTTGTTCACAGATTCGCCTCCAGACACAAGCGGCAGCCGGGGTTCCGCACTGAAGTTACCTACTCCGTCTGCCGTATTCTGAGGACTCAGTACTCGATTGCACCTTTGATGCACTTACTACACGTTGTGAAAACTAAAATTCGGCAGTAAATTTTTTGTTTACCTCAAGACAGGCAATTCAGCTTCCATCGTCCGATCCCGGGGCAAATGGCGTAGGGTGGATTGCCTATGTTGGTGTGAATCAAAAATTTTATGGTGAGAATTAGCGATGTTGGGCCGACAGCATACTCCACATCGAGATATAACAACAACTGGGTCCTGTGGAAATGTTGACTTTAGGCTGATTATAAATGTCCTAACACCTATCTGACTCTGCTATCTAGAGTTTCTCCTGAAGGTTAAGCGTCTACGTTCTGGTGTCAACGAAAGCACATTTGCAGGAGGAAAGAATGCCTGACATTTAATGCCACGTCAGCATCGAGATCATTAGATATTATCAGCTGAAATGCTTTATATGGTGGGTTTCCAGGTAGATGCTGTGTTTCTTCTGCAAGGCGTTTGATACAGTTCCCCACAGTCGTTTAATTAACAAAGTAAGAGCATATGGACTATCAGACCAATTGTGTAATTGGATTGAAGAGTTCCTAGATAACAGAACGCAGCATGCCATTCTCAATAGAGAGAAGTCTTCCGAAGTATGAGTGATTTCAGGTGTGCGGCAGGGGAGTGTCGTCACAATATACATAAATGACCTTGTGGATAACATCGGAAGTTCAGTGAGGCTTTTTGCGGATTATGCTCTAATATATCGAGAGGTTGTAACAATGGAAAATTGTACTGAAATGCAGGAGGATCTGCAACGCATTGACGCATGGTGCAGGTAATGGCAATGTAAACAAGTGTAATGTGCTGCGAATGCATAGAAAGAAAGATCCTTCATCATTTAGCTACAATATAGCAGGTCAGCAATTGGAAGTAGTTAATTCCATAAGTTATCTGGGAATAGGCATTAGGAGTCATTTAAAATGGAATGACCATATAAAATTAATCGTCAGTAAAGCAGATGCCAAACTGAGGTTCATTGGAGGAATCCTAAGGAAATGCAGTCCGAAAACGAAGGAAGTAGGTTACAGTACACTTTTTCGCTCACTGCTTGAATACTGCTCACCGGTGTGGGATCCGTACCACATAGGTTTGATAGAAGAGATAGAGAAGATCCAACGCAGAGCAACACGCTTCGTTACAGGATCATTTAGTAATCGCGAAAGCGTTACGGAGATGATAGATAAACTCCAGTGGAAGACTCTGCAAGAGAGACGCTCAGTAGCTCGGTACTGGCTTTGTTGAAGTTTCGAGAGCATACCTTCACCGAGGAGTCAAGCAGTATATTGCTCCCTCCTACGTATATCTAGCGAAGAGACCAAGAGAATAAAATCAGAGAGATCTGAGCCCACACAGAGGCATACCGACAATCTTTCTTTCCACGAACGATACGAGACTGGAATAGAAAGGAGAACCGATAGAGATACTCAAGGTACCCTCCGCCACACACCGTCAGGTGGTTTGCGGAGTATGGATGTAGATGTAGAAAGAAAACCTGGAAATCAACTCATAAAAGCATGGACAAAGAAGACGTATTATGAACGGGGATTTTATTTTCTCTCCATGACTTACTCCGATGTCGACCTTCACACGAATCCCTGTCTCTCGTACTTCTTTGTGAAGGTCTATACTGATGGGCTGTTCATTAAAACGATTTGCATGGCGATTTCTCGTTCCTTCGTCTCGAAGATGTTGACTGTTATTGGTCCACATAGTTGGGAAAGGGTACTGCCAAAGGTTTTGTTCTGTGTCATCCTTGCCATCTCGGGAAACGGCCAGTAACAGAAATATCTCTCGACTGCCTGACCAAATTTTTGCACCTACGCACGTGCTGTAGACAGTCGATATGTGTATCGAGCAGATTTCCCTAATCGCCTGTCACATACTCGAGAGTTGGAAAGAATATGCAGGTCCTGTGGCTATTTTGACGAAGGGTTTGGTGTCGGGTACGACTCGCACAGTCCATGCCTCACTTTGGCCCACACTTCTATGATAAGTTGTCGCCATATTAGGCTGCTGCCCACGAGTATAGGATGACTCGTTACGATGACTGGTTAGCACTTTGCTTAACCGAAAGCTGTCCTCCCTTTCCGCTCCCACGATAGCAACTCGTCGAAGCCGTTTTGAAAACGCTGTCATGTGACCTGAACTTTTATGTTGCTGTATGCAATACCATGTCGGCCGCGAACAGTGTGAGCTGAACGCGTGAACGGGATGGTATACGGAATGTACAGCAGCGGACCAACAACAGATCCCTGCGGAATTCGTGCTGCGTGTGGTACTATGATGTTTTTCTAGTCTGTGCTGTTATCGTCAAGATGCAGTCCTGTCGGTAGGGATTCAGTAGGCGCTAGTGTGGTTGTAGAGTCCTGCGCACCAAGTGTTATTCAAGACACTCTAGAACCACACGAAGTGTGAGACGCTTAGCAGCATTGCTCAAAAGCATTTTCGACACTTCGCAGCCTCAATGGCATCTCTAAAATGTCTCAGGTGCCGGAGTGTTGTTCTGTGTCCTTTTCTTAAGCCAAATTTCTGGTCAGGAGGTTGGCGTTTGACTTTCATGTGCTGCAAGTAGCACTTGTAGTATGATCTTTCGAAGACGTTCTATCGTCCGGGCAGCAAGTTTATAATCCGATTACTGATCGGCAGATGGAGGAACATAGCTACATCTAGAGCGTATTATGTTGTTGAAAGCACCGGCCAGACAACAGATCGGAGGTGTCTGCATTTGCCGCAGAATCAGATTTGTTGTCAGCTTACATACTTTCCTTACCCATAAGTTTGGTCAGTATTTCGTCGACGATGATAGAAACGATGAGTTTCTTTCTCTCGTCCTACGAGATCAGAAATATCGGAAGGTGTACAACGACAAGCTAGACGTGACTAAAATCTCGTTTTAATGGAGAAAGAGATAGGAAAATTAAGGACGCAGCAGCAGGCAATGGGGAGGATGATTTTACTGCGTCCTCAAAAACGTACTGGACGCAGCCTACATTAAGGAGCTCCAAATGGTCCAAATGAGCACTATGAGACTTAACAGCTGAGGTCATCAGTCCCCTAGAACTTAGAACTACTTAAACCTAACTAACCTAAGGACATCACACACATCCATGCCCGAGACAGGATTCGAACGTGCGACCGTAGCGGTCGCGCGGTTCCAGACTGAAGCGCCTAGAACCGCTCGGCAACACAGGCCGGCCCATTAAGGAGCGCCGAGTTGATTACCCCTCAGGCGCAATGTGGTAGGATTAACCTGCAAATGAGGACATACTCGCTAAGGACTATTTTATGGCTCTGCCTTACGTAATACAAATGGTTTCCAAGTGGACTTCCATCCGCCAAACTTGGACATAAGCAGACGCACAGCTCCACTCAGCAGCCGGTTATTTAAGCAGTACCTCAATCATCAGGAACGTCTTCTGAATCTACTCTAGTTGCCGCCAAGAAGTCCCAGACTGGACTTTATCCAAGTGATGGTCACCGTTCACTGAATCTAGGCCTATACCAGCGCTTGTGATAGGGGTTCTCTTCATGCTGCATTTCGGTGTTTGACACAAAGGTATTTGGTGAATGCAACAGATTTAATAGTTTTTGCAGCTGCAGTGATGCATTAGATATAAAAATACTTTCACAATATAGGTTATGGGTCCGTGATTGTCAGAAATCGAGATTACGCTAATGTTTGCAATAACAGGATAAAGTAGTTGTGTACTGGTGAAGAACAACACAAACAGTCCAAATCGTATAAACATCACGACAGGTTTACTGAATGCATATCTACACAGAATGGAAGTCTGTTGGTCTATGGAGTTTTAAAAATATTGTAAATAGACCATATTCACTTTGTAGAATATGCGACAGAGATAACAATTAGTTATATGTGTATGGACTTTGATTGCTTGCTTAAAGCGACAGCTGGAAAGAGATGAGAGTAGGTGTTCATAGCTAATTTTTTATCACCAGATCCTTGGTAACCAACCACGGACAGCTAAATGCGTGGTGTTTGGGCACTTGGACATGTGGAAAGTACCAAGTATTGAATATGATTCTGAGGATCTTGTCAGAAGCATAGCTGAAGAATCAACAGAACGGAAACCATTTGAGAATTTAAAAAGCAGGAATCAGGCATTTCTTTGTATACAGTTTTACCTCAATACAGGCAAAAGATGGAACTTTTTATACTTATTCTGGTTTATTTATTTTGGTTTTGTACACGATTTTTCTGGAATTGTAGGCATGAATGGTGTCAGTTAAAATATCTGTTTATTTATCACTGTCGTCCAAAACCTGAATGAAAATTATTATCGATATGAGCCAGATGAACATTAATTAATCAAGAACAGTGATTATTACTCCCATGCATAAGGGACAAGCGGGTCTAATTGAGACACTGCTTGTAGATTTGATGTGGATTGGAAGGGAAGGATTCCTTCGAACCAAGTGATGAGTCTAATTGGAGAGATGAACCGTCTAAATGCATTAATCACCAGCGAGAAATTGAACTGATGATCTAGTGGAAACCCCCAGAAATGATTAGAAGATATTATGGGTTAAGTAGACTTACTGGGAGATCTGTTACATGACGATCAGTGTATGTTTCGGTATCAGAGATGTAGCCCTGATGTTGTGATTTTGCGACTGATAATTCCAGCAAATTAGGAAAAATCAAGACACCCTCATACGATTTGTTGAATCAGAAAAATCATTTGACAAAGAGAATGGTGCAAGATGCTCGAAATTCTGGGAAAAACAGATGCAGGGAAAGACAGGAAATACAGAATATGTACAGGATTTAAGAGGGAACAATGAGAACAGGACACCAAGAACTAAGTGCTCAGATTAGAAAGTGTATAAGAAAGGGAGTAGTCTTTCACCCCAAATGTTCCATCTATTGTGAGGTGTCCGACAAATAACACACTGTACATTGAATTCCTGAGACAATTCCGGTTAAATCAATATGTCGCACAACATAGTTATGTGAAAATGTACGAATTTTATTGATATGCAAATCGAATAAACAAGCCAACATTTCGTGAATATAAACCACTAACACTCACACTAGTAACTGGAAAAAAGTACTTTCCCAGACCTGAGCTACAAGATGCAGTTCTGAGGAGAGGAGAATTTTACAATGGCAAAACTCATCCCATGTTCGCAGCGGGACATTCAGCAGACACAATGCGCAGCCATCGGCAAAAGCTGCTCTTGTCCCTGACTCACTGTAGCCACCTGTGTTAAAACCCATGTTGAAGAAGCTCTTTGTCTCAGTTTTACATAGCAGAAATAAAACTCTGCCTTACGAAAGAAATGACGCCTGTGATAGGCTACAGAAACTAAAGTGGGTGGAGTTATAACAACTACGAGTGCTCTGGTCGACCAGAAAGAAAACGTGTGGCCACCATCTTTGATATACGCAACTGTGGACAGAGTAATGGGCTCTCTTCTGTTGCAGAAATCTTCAAGTTTTGAGCAAAGCGACTGCCGCCACACTGAGACGATTGCGAGGGTTATTATGTGAGCGCTTTTTCACAGGCTCGTCTTAACTCTTAAGGAGTTAAACTGCAAAGTCTTCAAGTATGGAGAATTGCACCGAGCACTGACAGTTAAATTTGCAACCGATTTGAGGGTAATCATGTAGATGCTATTCCAGCCAAATAGCGTGTACCAGCCAATTACCTTAGCTAGGGAGTAACAGTCTCGGCTTCACTGAAGACGTAGGATCAGACTGGTGTTTAACAGTCGAGAGAGGTTTAGATTAGTTTCTCAGGCTCACAGCTCGCCCCGAGAGCAGCCACTGCCACTACCAACGAAAGGTAAACATGTGTGCTGGTGCCACACCAGCGAGTGATATTCAATTGACAGAACTGCGGTCGCCTCTGTCTCTCCTAATATTTTTGTACATTCAACCATGACCTGTAGCTAAACATATTCACGATTGTCAGGCTTAATTAAAGCAAAAATGTGAGGTACCCGATCTAACGTAAATGATTGGCCAGCAACTGCAGAAAGCTTTATACTCTGATGTTATTGACCTGTTTTAATTGTGCAATTATATTTGCAGTAGTATTTATGTACCCTACACAGACTCCATTCAATGTTGGGTGTTTTCGTTGTGAATTTATAGCTTGGAGGGCGGGCGGCGGACTCATCCCTGTGGTCGCTGTATGCTACGGCCACTGCAGGCTTTCCGCACGTTCCGGCGCGCACAGAACCAGTGTTCAGTAATGTTCTTCCTAAAAACAGAGTACTCTATGTGGCCACAGTGGTTATAGTTTCTGACAACCACGAAAGAAAGCTTCGAAACTAGCCAAAATTTTCAGTTATGTGTTTATTATGAGCTGAAAAACAGTTATTCTGGAAAAATGATGGGAACTTTTGTAATAGTAATTCCTGTAACCTGAGACTTACACCATCGATGTATGTGTATACAGCATATTGAAATTTCGTTAGCATGGAAAGAATGTGTTTCAAAGTATATCGTATTAAAGTGAGAAGTGCGTAGAGGAAACGCCCAAACATCGGACTATTTTTGCTACTGTCTTAAATAAAAAATAGTTACAGAAATGTAAAACCAAGTTGTGTCATGTCTCCTACACAGAGGTAAACAAAGAATGGAATGTAGTCGAATTAAATCGGGTGATGCTGAGTGTATTAGATTAGGAAATGAGTCGCTTAAAGTAGTAAATAAGTTTTGCTATTTGGGGAGCAAATTAACTGATGCTGGTCGAAGTAGGGAGGATATAAAATGTAGACTGGCAATGGCAAGGAAGGCGTTTCTGAAAAATAGAGATTTGTTAACGTCGAGTATAGGTTTAGGTGTCAGGAAGTCGTTTCTGAATGTATGTATGGACGTGAAACATGGAAAATTAATAGTTTAGACAAAAAGAAAATTAAAGCTTTCGAAATGTGGTGTTACAGAAGAATGCTGAAGATTAGATGGATAGATCACATAACTAATGAGGTATCGAATAGAATTGGGGAGAACAGAAATTTGTGGCACAACTTGACTAGAAGAAGGGATCGGTTGGTAGGACATATTCTGAGGCATCAAGGGATCACCAGTTTAGTACTGGACGGCAGCAAGGAGGGTAAAAATCGTAGAGGGAGACCAAGGGATGAATACACTAAACAGATTCAGAAGGATGTAGGTGGTACTGGGAGATGAAGAAGCTTGCACAGGATAGAGTAGCATGGAGAGCTGCATCAAACCTGACTGAAGACCACAACAACAACGTATGTGGATAACTAATTTTGCGATAGACACATGGCTTCATTTGTAATTAAAGCCTGAAGTCGGTTCTCCACAGTGAGAAATCGTATAGTAAACGTCTACATTCTTCTTGCTCTCTGTTTTCTTTCTCATCTCATCAGTACGGTTTACTTTAGTGGTTCCCCGTCCTCATTTTTGACGCAGGTTGGTTCAAATGGCTCTGAGCACTATGCGACTTAACCTCTGAGGTCATCAGTCGCCTAGAACGTAGAACTACTTAAACCTAACCAACCTGAGGACATCACACACATCCATGCCCGAGGCAGGATTCGAACCTGCGACCGTTTGGACGCAGGCTCTGGACTGCCGCTGACTGAGTTAAAAACATTATTTTTCTTTTATTTACGTTTTATTTTTTACTTTCCTTTACTTGAGACATACACAGATACTAAAACCTCCTAATGTACCTTTAGTGTGCGATATTTTTCGAAACATGGCATCATGCAGAGAGCCACATCACACATTTTGCATCTTATGCATGTCATTTGTCGTTGTGAATGAGCAGTACATACTACACAGCGTCTCAGCAGAATCTCCTTTTTCTCCGTTGCTACTAGGAATCCTGGATAATATCCCTCTTTATTTTGCTGTCGGAAAGGGCTTTCTTCTTTGGTTGTCCCTGGGATTGCACTTTTACATGTTTGACTATGAAATTTATCAAGCAACTGACGGATTATTTCCAAGTGATATTTCGCTAGTGGTATCTATTGTTCTTTTTGTATTAGAAAAATATTTTTTGCATTAAGCACACACAAGCCAGTCAAAGAAAAGATTACTTTCTTGTACCACTTTATAGACTTTTGGATGCACTGTACAGAAGATAACAGTATGTCTGTCTTATCAAATGCATCCATTGACTCATTATAGATGACAACAACGGTAGGTTCCAATTTGTTTTGGCCCGTTCTATGTTTTTTTTTCTCTGTTTCCACAAACCCTGGTCCGTTTACGGGGGAAAGCATCATGACTTAATTCTTGTCCATCCATTTTAGTGCGATTAATGTTCCACGGGACTTGAAATGTGCACAACTCGCCATTAAAATTGCTACACCATGAAGATGACGTGCTACAGACGCGAAATTTAACCGACAGGAAGAATATGCTGTGATATGCAAGTGATTAGCTTTTCACAGCATTCACACAAGGTTGGCGCTGGTGGCGACACCTACAACGTGCTGATATGAGGAAAGTTTCCAACCGATTGCTCATACACAAACAGCAGTTGACCGGCGTTGCCTGGTGAAACGTTGTTGTGATACCTCGTGTAAGGAGGAGAAATGCGTACCATCACGTTTCCGACTTCGATAAAGGTCGGATTGTAGACTATCGCGACTGCGGTTTATCGTATCGCGACATTGCCGCTCTCGTTGCTCGAGATCCAATAACTGTTAGCAGATTATAGAATCGGTGGGTTCAGGAGGGTAATACGGAACGCCGTGCTGGATCCCAACGGCCTCGTATCACTTGCAGTCGAGATGACATGCATCTTCTCCGCATGGCTGTAACGGATCGTGCAGCCACGTCTCGATCCAAGAGTCAACAGGTGGGGACGTTTGCAAGACAACAACCACCTGCAAAATAAGTTCGACGACGTTTGCAGCAGCATGGACTATCAGCTCGGAGACCATGGCTGCGGTTACCCTTGACGCTGCATCACAGACAGGAGCACCTTCGATGGTGTACTCAACGACGAACCTGGGTGCACGAATGGCCAAACGTCACTTATTCGGATGAATCCAGGTTCTGTTTACAGCCTCATGATGGTCGCATCCGTGTTTGGCGACATCGCGGTGAAAGCACATTGGAAGCATGTATTCGTCATCGTCATACTGGTGTGTCACCCGGCGTAATAGTATGTGGTGCCATTGGTTACACGTGACGGTCACCTCTTGTTCGCATTGACGCCACCTTGAACAGTGGACGTTACATTTCATATGTGTTATGACCCGGGGCTCTACCCTTCATTCGATCACTGCGAAACCCTATATTTCAGCATGATAATGCACGACCGCATGTTGCAGGTCCTGTACGGGCCTTTCTGGATAGAGAAAATGTTCGACTGCTGCCCTGGCCAGCACATTCTCCAGATCTCTCACCAAATGAAAACGTCTGATGAATAGTGGCCGAGGTACTGGCTCGCCAGTCACTACTCTTGATGAACTGTGGTATCGTGTTGAAGCTGCATGGGCAGCAGTACCTGTACACGGCTCCCAAGCTCTATTTGACTCAATGCTCAGGCGTATCAAGGCCGTTATTACGGCCAGAGGTGGTTGTTCTGGGAACTGATTTCTCAGGATCTATGCACCCAAACTGCGTGAAAATGTAATCACATGTCAGTTCTAGTATAATATATTTGTCAAATGAATACCCGTTTATCATCTGCATTTCTTCTTGGTGTAGCAATTTTAATGGCCAGTAGTGTAGAAGAGAACGGTTTAGGCCAGTGGAAAAGATGGAGTCCGTGTCGATGACATTCCGTTCCATGACCCTGTTGTTTGAGTAAGTCTTGTTTTAGATAAAACAGCGCAGTAGCAGCCAGCCGTGGAGTGGCGCAGAGCTGAACTCCATGGACGAGCTCCGTGCTGTGTCACACCAACCACTTTTGATGAGAGTGCTGATGCAGCAGTGCAGTGCCAGTCTAGGGCTGAAGACGACGACCAGGGCTCCTGTCTGATCACCGTCCAGTACGCCCAAGCGCATCCGGATGCGGGGCCTACCACGCCGGCAGTACTGAGTTCAATGCCTGCCGCCTACACCACACCGCGGATGGGGTGGTCCAGGGAAGAAGAGACACGGAGTGGGATCGATTACACTCCCTCAGCCGGTAGTAACCACCCATGCTGCACCAGGGTAGGCGAAGCACCCGTATCGACGCAAGAGGAAAGGTTCTTGGTAGGACGCAGGCGCAAGGACTGGCGCAGCGTCCGACATCCAGAGTCTGTCCGTGACCAGGGCAGGAGGCAACTTCGGCCAACAGTGCATCACACTTTGTAAAAGTTGTCAAAATAAAGGATTCATTGAATAATCATGTTTTATTAGCGCAACGAGCGCTTCCAGACGATTCGTGACATCATGCAGAGGCGTTATCCGCTCGGCCCTTCTGTAATTAATTATTGCGGTTTGGCATATTTCGGTCGACACGAATCTCTTCAGTTCAGCACGGTCGTGTTGTCAACTCTGGTTTACATTCGCTTTTTCTTCGGGGATATGAAGGACGTTCACGGGTCCAGTTTGCACAAAAACAGGGCAGACTACCTACGTAACGTCACCTGCATTAAAAAAAGTGAGTCCGAATGACAGAAGAGAGGGGTGAGAATTCTCAGTATCTATTATGCACTTGCACAATCGACGGGTACCGCAAATTTGCTTGAAACGATGTGACGTTACCAGGTGATTAAAGGTTTAGTTGACAATTAAAGAGCAAAAAATTACAACCCCCAACAGACCGGGTTCATTGTTCTGTACTTCAAGAAGCACTTTGTGATAGTTTTGTAGACATGAAGCACGGGGAAGAGTGGTTGTACGAATAGCAAAATTTCTGAAGTTGCAGACATTATTCCACTGTCAGTTGCAGCGGTATACAATGGAAATGAAGGAAGAGTACGGACACTTTGCGTATTACTCCAAAGTACGTCGGTTAATTCAAAGGGCATGTTCGAAACTATTTTTCGATTTAAGATCCGCTATTGCTTAATAGGGCTACGAGAAGCTGGGTGCTCATGATATACTTTGAAAGATTTCGCAGGAATGAAACTATTGCACACGATTGCTGACAGCGGTAGTCACGAGAACGTACGGTCGCGAGAAGACCGGACCCTAGACGCTCGGCAGACCATGGTTGAAGTGATCGCTGTATCAAGCAGAAATCTATAGGTATCAGTATTTTAATTCTGACCCCTCTGACCGGAACCGAAATTGTAATCCTCTTACACGTCGGTCAGGGGGCCTGAAGATAGCGTAGTAAATCGCTTAAACTGGTAGCCAAATAAAATAGTTTAGGAACTAGAGGGATGAAAGCTGTTTGATCTGACATTCTGTACTGAACAGCCGAGCCCCGCAACAATCTCTGAAAAGATGGACATACAGAGACTTAATTTCTTTCTGTCATTGCTTCGTCGATGTATACATTGCATAGTAGGGACGAAAGAAAACAACCCTGTGAAACGCCCGCTAAACCCGCTGGGTAAAACAGGTAATAGGATTGTGGAAAGGTCCAAGGGTTGAGGTCAGTTTCTGCTTCTAATTGACATTTATTGTAATTTAGTAACTCTTTAACGACTGAAGGCCTCCAACAAGAAATCTTAACAAGATAAGAATCCAATTAAGATTTTTTTTTTTTTTGGTCATCAGTCTACTGACTGGTTTGATGCGGCCCGCCACGAATTCCTTTCCTGTGCTAACTTCTTCATCTCAGAGTAGCACTTGCAACCTACGTCCTCAATTATTTGCTTGACGTATTCCAATCTCTGTCTTCCTCTACAGTTTTTGCCCTCTACAGCTCCCTCTAGTACCATGGAAGTCATTCCCTCATGTGTTAGCAGATGTCCTATCATCCTGTCCCTTCCCCTTATCGGTGTTTTCCATATATTCCTTTCCTCTCCGATTCTGCGTAGAACCTCCTCATTCCTTACCTTATCAGTCCACCTGATCTTCAACATTCGTCTATAGCACCACATCTCAAATGCTTCGATTCTCTTCTGTTCCGATTTTCCCACAGTCCATGTTTCACTACCATACAATGCTGTACTCCAGACTTACATCCTCAGAAATTTCTTAAATTAAGGCCGGTATTTGATATTAGTAGACTTCTCTTGGCCAGAAATGCCTTTTTTGCCATAGCGAGTGTGCTTTTGATGTCCTCTTTGCTCCGTCCGTCATTGGTTATTTTACTGCCTAGGTAGCAGAATTCCTTAACTTCATTGACTTCGTGACCATCAATCCTGATGTTAAGTTTCTCGCTGTTCTCATTTCTACTACTTGTCATTACCTTCGTCTTTCTCCGATTTACTCTCAACCCATACTGTGTACTCATTAGACTGTTCATTCCGTTCAGCAGATCATTTAATTCTTCTTCACTTTCACTCAGGATAGCAATGTCATCAGCGAATCGTATCATTGATATCCTTTCACCTTGTATTTTAATTCCACTCCTGAACCTTTCTTTTATTTCCATCATCCAATTAAGTGTGCAATAAAATAATTCAAAAAACCACATACGCAAAGTGCAATACAAATGACTGAGGGCCACAATTAATTTCCAAAATTCTAGAATATATTACCATAGACCTTTAAAGGCACAAGGCCAACAAAAAAATCTTAAAAGAAATCAAAAATTCGACAAGATAAAAATACAATTAAGATAGCAATAAAATAATTTAAAAAAACAACATATGCAAGGTGCAATACCAATGGCTGAGTGCCACAATCAAACTTCAAAATTTCAAAATATATTACCATAATTTAAAAGGCAGACGGCCAAAGTGTTTAAGCTTGAAGGACACACACACACACACACACACACACACACACACACACACAGCCGACTCATGAACGATCGGCGAGCCAAAACGCTTCGTGCAATAGGGCGATCGGCCGACGATCCAGCAAGACCATGGCCCGACTCAAGTGATGTAAGGCGGCAATGCTCGGTCGAGCCATGTCGACGCAGAACTCACTGCTGCTCCAACCCGACTGCACTAGTGCCGCATTGCAACTCCACAACTGGCAGGTCCAGACTGCGCTCCAGACGCGTTCCAACTGACTGGCAGACCCGAACTCGCTATCCGAACTCTCCTACGACCGACAAGACCGGGAAGTAACAGCCGTCCAGCAAAGATACTACAAGATGGCATGTATCGATATGCGCTGCTAACGCCGCTCACGGTCTGGCAAAGCCGCAATTCAGTGGCAGTAGTAACTTAAATTAACGTAGTAAGGTGGAAGTATGTTAAAAACAGGGCGTACAATACATGATGGCGGGAACACGAGCCATGCACGGCTCACCCTGTCTTACACCCATTTTAATCCAATCACTTCCTTCTTGGACGTCCATTTTTGTTGTTCCTTCTTGGTTTTTATACATATCGTGCATTTTCCTGTCTTTCCTTAAAGCCAACGCATGTTTTCCCCAAATTTCGAACATCTTGCAGCATTATTCACTTTAGAGCGCTTTTTTCAATTCAAAAAGTGCTATATACATGTTTCTGTGTTTATTAAGTCTTTCTTCCGTAAGAAACGTAACGTAAAAATAACTTCTTTGGTCGTAACGTAAGAACAACTTCTCTGGTGGAATTACCTTTCCGAAAGCAGTACTGATCGTCATCTAACAGATCCTCAGTTCTCTTTTCCATTATCTTTATATTATTCTTGTAATTATCTATCCCCCATTTAACAATTCCATCGAATTTGCGCATGCGACTATTCTTTTTATATTATTCTTGTAATTATCTATCCCCCATTTAACAATTCCATCGAATTTGCGCATGCGACTGTTTGACATAAATCCATAGTAGCCTCGGCCATTTCCACCTATTCCTTTCTTCTCCGAGTCTGCGCAGAACCTCCTCATTCCCTATCTTATCAGTCCACCGAATTTTCATCATTCGTCTGTAGCACCAAATATCAAATGCTTGGATTATCTTAAATGCTTCGATTCTCTCCTCTTCCGATTTTCCCACAGTCCATGTTTGACTACAATACAGTGCTGTGCTCCAAACGTTGATTCTCATAAATATGTTCCTCAAATTATGGCCTACGTTTGATTCAAGTAGACTTCTCTTGGCCGGGATTTTTCCTTTTGCCAGCGCTAGTCTGCTTTTGATGTCCTTCTTGTTCTGTCCATCATTGGTTATTTTGCTGTTTAGGTAGTATAATTCCTTCATCTATTTCGTGACCATCAATGCTGATGTGAAGTTTCGCGCTGTTCTTATTTATGCAACTTCGTCGTCCTTCGATTTATTTTACATGCATATTCTGTATTCAGTAGATTGTTCATTCGATTCAGCAGGTCATCTAATTCTTCTTCACCTTCATTCAGAATAGCAATGCCATCAGCTAGTCGTATCGCTGCTATCTTTTCATCTTGAATTTTAATTCCACTCCTGAACCTTTCTTTTATTTCCATCATTGCTTCTTCTACGCACAAATTGAACAGTAGGGACGAAACACTACATTGCTGTCTTACACCCTTTTTAATCCGAGAATTTCGTACTTGTTCGTCCACTCCTATTACTCCCTCTTGGCTCTTGTACATATTGTATATTACCTGTCTCTCCCTTTAGGTTATCCCTATTTTTCTATGAATTTTGAATATCTTGCACCATTTTACATTGTCGAAAGCTTTTTCTAGGTCGACAATTCCTATGATCCTGTTTTGGTTTTTTCTTTAGTCTTGCCTCCATTATGAATCAGAACCTCAGAATTGCCTCTCTGGTGCCTTTACCTTTCCTAAAGTCAAACTGATCGTCGTCTAACATGTCTTGAATTTCCCTTTCCATTCTTCCGTATATTATTCTAGTCAGCAACTTTGATGCGTGATCTGTTAAGCTGAATGTGCGACATTCCTTGCACTTGTCAGCTCTTGCAGTCTTCGGAATTGTGTGAATGATATTTTTCCGAAAGTCAGATGATGTGTCGCCAGACTCATACACTCTACACACCAACGTGGATAGTCCTTTTGTTGCCACTTTCCCCAATTATTTCAGAAATTCTGCCTTATTTGATCTTAAGTCATGCAAGACTAATACTCTAGTTCAGAGGAAATCAGTTCCATGCGATTTAAACGATGGGACAGCAACACTGAGACCGTGGATCGAATCCAAAGCTGCGATTTCGGCTGGGAGAGCATCACATGATCCAATAATTGGATTGTAATTGTGAAGAGTGGACGGCCGGAAAAATGTCCTATATTATTTATACATTTTATATGAACAAGCTGTGACCACAAATGCCACAAAATTCTGTTCCACCATGGGATGCTATCACTGTTATCACATAATTTAATTGATGAGCTATAGTAATACTGTAAGCCATCTTTGTTTAGGGCTAACACGGTCTAGATCACTTAACGTCTTTTCGTTATTTTGACATTTCTCCTACGGCCATCATCAGAACGAAACTTGGAACTTGTATAACTGGTGTCAGTTGCTGTTAGCAGTTGACACCCTGCACCTAGCGCTCTGCATAAAGAAAGGCTTTGTTGTAGTTTAATACAAATGAAGTCTTGATGGTAAGACAGACAGTGTTCACGATTCAAATTTAGGTAACCATTCCTACTAATTCAGTGTTTTTATATAAATACTAGAAATCATTTGCTGTTGCTATGGCACACGAGAATTTTCTAACATTTTACCTACAAGTAAAATGTGATTCTTTCTAAGGTTGCCAGCAGTTTTCGGGATAAGTGTTGTCTATGTTTATGCGACTGCCCCAAAGTGTCTCATAACAAAAATCACACTAGGTAGTACACTAAGCACTGAAGTGTTTGTGGTGCTATCTGGGAATGCTGAAGCAATTCTAAGTCACGGTGGCAACTCACGTAGCTAAACTTGGGACTAATTACTTTATCGTCCATTTTTTCTGCTCAGATTTTTAAATAATTGCTATCACTACAATTATACCGCCTGCTGGTCCATGTGATCTGCTTTTCGGAAACAGATCACCGTACTCACGACTTCAGCACAGTCAAAGCTATAAGTACACACGGATTGTTGTACTTAATGCTGGAAACTCACACATCGACAGTGTATCGAAGAAAAAAGATGCCAGTAAACACCGCTCCTCAAACGAACCGTTTGTGAGATAACTGCTAGTCTGTGGTTACGAGCCGCCACTGAATTCGGTATGATATTTTGGCACAGTTAGTAAAAATTTACTTCAACATAAGTTTTCGATTAACTCGCCATCTAATTGGGACCAGTCTCGACGTAAAATGCACCTGCTGTTCACGAATCCCTATTTCATAATCGTGTCTCATTCAGTGTTTGTTTATGGAATGTAGGTATTGATCTCACCGAGTCAAAAAACTTGATGGACTAGGATACCTTGTATTCCTGGTGTAGGATCTTCCATGAATGCTTAAGTGAGTTACATTATTGAACATTGGGGAGTGTAATAGATGCGGGACTGGACACTGGCATATTTTCCTGCTAAATTAAAAAATCTAACCGCCAAACATGTAAAAACAACCCTCCTGCTCTGTATCTGCAATAATAGGGGCCCCATAGCACATAACATACTGCAGGAAAGAAACATTCCAAGACTTCACTCTGATGACGTCTACTTATATTGATATTAAAAATTTTCTAGTCTGATTTGGAAGTACTCCGATATATCATAGCCAAAAGATCTTATAGGACCGATCTCCTGCTGTGGAATTATACTATCAAAACTGCCGTGAAATCGTATACAACTATCGAGCATTCCACACACAAAATTAATGATCCATAGGAATCATTACTCTAACATTGTCTGCCGGCCGGCGTGGCCGAGCGGTTCTAGGCGCTTCAGTCTGGAACCGCGCGACTGCTACGGTCGCAGGTTCGAATCCTGCCTCGGGCATGGATGTCTGTGATGACCTTAGGTTAGTTAGGTTTAAGTAGTTCTAAGTTCTAGGGGACTGATGACCTGAGATGTTAAGTCCCATAGTGCTCAGAGTCATTTGAACCATTTCTAATATTGTCTAACACCGCCTCTTACCTCGATAACGGCTCCTATAAAGGGAGGAAGTGGGCCATCAATTTTCTTCACGTATGTCATATCCAGCTGACGCCACTCATTGATCTTTGGATACGATAGAGCAACCTGATTGTGGGGACACTTACTGCTACGTGTCATCAGCTGTTCCAAGCAATACAGACAATTTCTATGGTATTACGATCGTGTGTTTTAACCGTCCAGTAGAGATACGGTAGGATGTCCGAGTGTTTGTGAAAACAATGGAGTATGCATACAGAGCTGTGAACACAGTTGTTGTTAAGATGGAAGACACAAGAGTCAACACGATACTAGCCGTAAATAAGCCGGAGAAGGGCCATAGCTAGTTGCTGGTGATTTCAAAATAAACATCGTGGCTCATGTCAACGGCAGCCTGAATGAAGAGTCCCAAACTGTGATACGAAAAACACCACCAAAATACCACAGATTTCTTTCTGGCCTCAACCACGCCGCTCCCTGGGCCACACTGGGCCATCGCTGCACTTGTCGCCTTGCACCATTTGAAAAGGGGCAAAGTTGGACGACGCCACATTCCACAGAGACCTGCTGTCCAGTTTCTAGTTGTTAGGCCCATAAAAGATGTATAGCTTCGTGTGCTGATGTGAGAAATAGCTGTTTGCGAGGAAAACATCTCCAAATATCCATTGTATACAGTTCTCTTCTCAATGTTCGCTCCTAAAATTGGATCTGCATTCACTGTCAACACCAATTTCAGCCTGTATGAAACCGACTATCATTGACAAGGCGTAAGCATGCGTCTCTGGTCCCCGTCGGCTTTTGACCATCATTCTTATGCCGTGTTATATGGCTGAGAGTTCTAAACTATTCCTTGCAGCAACGTTGCACAAACCGTGTGATACATCGACAATCAGAAAACGTTATTCACAGTTTGCTCACGGCCATGTTCAAACACGCAGCTCCTTGCAGCCATTGTGTCACGACCCTACATCGACCCCTCTTACTTCACCAATTCCGTTTCAACCTGTTCGCTGCCATTACTACCAGGCCTCCACCACTTTATTTTTGAGTCATCGGTCTTCTGATGTGGCCTGCAACTAATACCTAACCTGCACTAACTTTTCACATCAGAGTAGCTCTCGAAAACTACGCCCTCAATTACTTGCTGGATGTATTCTAATCTCTGTCTTCCATCACAGTATGTACCCTCTACAGTTCCCTCTGGTACCATGGAAGTCATTCCCCGATGTCTTAACAGATATACAATGCTGCGCTCGAAGCTTAGGTTCTCAGAAACCTCTTCCTCAAATTAAGAGCTATTTTTGATAGTGAAGTAGTGCTGGAGGGAAATGACGCCATGAATCCTGCAGAGCTGTTCGTATATCTCTAAGAGTACGAGAGGTAGGACCTTCTTCTGAACAGCACGTTTCATGTCTGGGGAGTCTGGCAGCCAGCGGAAGGGTTTAAACTCAGAAAATTGTTCCTGGAGCCACTGTGTAAGAATTCTGGACATGTGGGGTGTCGCACTGTCCAGTCCAAGTCCGTCGGAATGCTCAATGGACGTGAATGGAGGCAGGTGATCAGACAGGATGCTTACGTACGTGTCTCGTTCCAGAGTCGTATCTAGACATATCACGTATCCTATCCACGCAAACTGCACGCGCCCCACACCGTTCGTTATAGAGCTTCCACAGCTTGAACACCCTCTGCTGACATGCAGGGTCCTTGGATTCGTGAGGGTGTCTCCATACTCGTAAACGTCCATCCGCTCGATAAAATTTGAAACGAGACTTGTTCGGCCAGGCAACATGTCATTAACAGTCAGACGAGCCCAGGAGACGCGTAAAGCTTTGAGTCGCAGTCATCAAGGGTACACGGGTGGGCCTTCGGTTCCGAAAGCCCATATCCATGACGTTTCGTTGAATGGTTTGCATGCTGACACTTGTTGATAGCCCAGCACTGAAATCTGCAGCAATGTGTGGATGGGTTGCATTTCTGTCTAGAGCTTCCACAGCTTGAACACCCTCTGCTGACATGCACGGTCCTTGGATTCGTGAGGGTGTCTCCATACTCGTAAACGTCCATCCGCTCGATAAAATTTGAAACGAGACTTGTTCGGCCAGGCAACATGTCATTAACAGTCAGACGAGCCCAGGAGAGGCGTAAAGCTTTGAGTCGCAGTCATCAAGGGTACACGGGTGGGCCTTCGGTTCCGAAAGCCCATATCCATGATGTTTCGTTGAATGGTTTGCATGCTGACACTTGTTGATAGCCCAGCACTGAAATCTGCAGCAATGTGTGGATGGGTTGCATTTCTGTCTAGAGCTTCCACAGCTTGAACACCCTCTGCTGACATGCAGGGTCCTTGGATTCGTGAGGGTGTCTCCATACTCGTAAACGTCCATCCGCTCGATAAAATTTGAAACGAGACTTGTTCGGCCAGGCAACATGTCATTAACAGTCAGACGAGCCCAGGAGAGGCGTAAAGCTTTGAGTCGCAGTCATCAAGGGTACACGGGTGGGCCTTCGGTTCCGAAAGCCCATATCCATGATGTTTCGTTGAATGGTTTGCATGCTGACACTTGTTGATAGCCCAGCACTGAAATCTGCAGCAATGTGTGGATGGGTTGCATTTCTGTCACGCTAAGATTCTCTTCTTTCCTGTTCTTGCAGGATCTTTTCCCGTCCGCAGCGATGTCGAAGATTCGATGTTTTACCCGATTCCTAATATTCACTGCATACTGGTGAAATTGTCCTACGAGAAAATCCCCAGTTCATTGCTACCTTAGATATGCTGTGTCCCATCACTCATGCATCGACTATAACACCACGTTGAAACTCACTTAAATCTTGATAACATGCATTGCAGCAGCAGTAACCAATGGAACAACTGCGCCAGACACTTGTTGTCTTATACGGGGTGGTCCATCTATAGTCACAGGGCCAAATATCTCACAAAATAAGCATAAAACGAAAAAACTACAAAGAACGAAACTTGTCTAGCTTGAAGGGGAAAACCAGATGACGCTACGGTTGTCCCGCTAGATGGTACTGCCAAAGGTCAAACGGATATCAACTGCGTTTTCTTAGATAGGAACTCCCATTTTAATTACAAATTCGTGTAGTACGTCAAAAAATATGAATGTTTTAGTTGGACCACTTTTTTCGCTTTGTGATAGATGGTGCTGTAATAATCACAAACGTATAAGTACGTGGTATCACCTAACATTCCCGCAGTGCGGACGGTATTTGCTTCGTGATACATTACCCGTGTTAAAATGGATCTTTTACCAATTGCGGAAAAGGTCGATATCGTGTTGATGTGTGGCTATTGTGATCAAAATGCCCAACGGGAGTGTGCTATGTACGCTGCTCGGTATCCTGGATGACATCATCCAAGTGTCCGAACCGTTCGCCGGATAGTTATGTTATTTAAGGAAGCAGGAAGTGTTCAGCCACATGTGAAACGTCAACCACGACCTGTAACAAATGATGATTCCCAAGTAGGTGTTTTAACTGCTGTCGCGGCTAATCCACACATCAGTAGCAGACAAACTGCGCGAGAATTGGGAATCTCAAAAACGTCGGTGTTGAGAGGAATATCGTTACATGCATTGCCAAATGCTTTGAGGTTGACGGACCTTATTTTGAGCATTTATAGCATTAATGTCGTATTTACAGGTAATCACGCTGTAACAGCATGCGTTCTCAGAAATGATAAGTTCACAAAGGTACATGTATCACACTGGAACAACCGAAATAAAATGTTCAAACGTACCTACGCTATGTATCTTAATTTAAAAAATTTTAATTTAAAAAACCTGAACCATGGACCTTGCCGTTGGTGGGGATGCTTGCGTGCTTCAACGATACAGATGGCCGTACCGTAGGTGCAACCACAACGGAGGGGTTGAGAGGCCAGACAAACGTGTGGTTCCTGAAGAGGGGCAGCAGCCTTTTCAGTAGTTGCAGGGTCAACAGTCTGGATGATTGACTGATCTGACCTTGAAACATTAATCAAAACGGCCTTGTGCTGGTACTGCGAACGGCTGAAAGCAAGGGGAAACTACAGCAGTAATTTTTCCCGAGGGCATGCAGCTTTACTGTATGATTAAATGATGATGGCGTCTTCTTGGGTAAAATATTCCGGTGGTAAAATAGTACCCCATTCGGATCTCCGGGCGGCGACTACTCAAGAGGACGTCGTTATCAGGAGAAAGAAAACTGGTGTTCTACGGATCGGAGCGTTGAATCTCAGGTCCCTTAATCGAGCATTTAGGTTAGAAAATTTAAGAAGGGGAGTGGATAGGTTAAAGTTAGATATTGTAGGAATTAGTGAAGTTCGGTGGCAGGAGGAACAAGACTTTTGGTCAGGTGAATACAGGGTTATAAATAGAAAATCAAATAGGGGTAATGCAGGAGTAGGTATAATAATGAATAAAAAATAGGAATGAGTGTAAGCTACTACAAACAGCATAGTGAACGCATTATTGTGGCCAAGATAGGCACGAAGCCCACGCCTACTACAGTAGTACAAGTTTATATGCCAACTAGCTCTGCAGATGATGAAGAATTTGATGAAATGTATGATGGGATAAAAGAAATTATTCAGGTAGTGAAGGGAGACGAAAATTTAATAGTCATGGGTGACTAGAATTCGAGAGTAGGAAAAGGAAGAGAAGGAAACATAATAGATGAACACGGATTGGGGCTAAGAAATGAAAGAGGAAGCCGCCTGGTAGAATTTTGTGCAGAGCATAACTTAATCATAGCTAACACTTGGTTCAGGAATCAAGAAGGTTTTATACATGAAAGAACCCTGGAGATACTAAAAGGTATCAGATAGCTTATATAATGATAAGACAGAGATATAGGAACCAGGTTTTAAATTGTAAGACATTTCCAGGGGCAGATGTGGACTCTGACCACAATCTATTGGATATGGACTGTAGATTAAAACTGAAGAAACTGCAAAAAGGTGAGAATTTAGGGAGATGGGACCTGGATAAACTGAATCAACCAGAGGTTGTACAGAGTTTCAGGGAGAGCATAACGGAACGACAGGAATGGGGGAAAGAAATACATTAGAAGAAGAATTGGTAGCTTTGAGGGATAAAGTAGTGAAGGCAGCAGAGGATCAAATACGTAAAAAGACGAGGGCTAGTAGAAATCCTTGGGTAACACAAGAAATATTGAATTTAATTGATGAAAGGAGAAAATATAAAACTGTAGTAAATGAGGAATAAAAACGTCTAAAAATGGTATCGACAGGAAGTGCAAAATGGCTAAGCAGGGATGGCTAGAGGACAAATGTAAGGATGTAGAGGCTTATCTCATGAGGGGTAAGATGGATACTGCCTACAGGAAAATTAAAGAGACCTTTGAAGAAAAGAGAACCACTTGCATGAATATCAAGAGCTCAGATGGAAACCCAGTTCTAAGCAAAGAAGAGAAAGCAGAAAGGTGGAAGGAGTATATAGAGGTTATATAGAAGGGTGATGTACTTGAGGACAATATTATGGAAATGGAAGAGGATGTAGATGAAGATGAAATGGGAGATATGATACTGCGTGAAGAGTTTCACAGAGCACTGAAAGACCTGAGTCGAAAGAAGGCCCCGGGAGTAGACAACAATCCATTAGAACTACTGACAGCCTTGGGAGAGAGCCAGTCCTGACAAAACTCTACTGTCTAGTCAGCAGGATGTATGAGACAGGCGAAATACCCTCAGACGTCAAGAAGAATATAATAATTCCAATCCCAATGAAAGCAGGTGTTGACAGATGTGAAAATTACCAAACTATCAGTTTAATAAGTCACAGCTGCAAAATACTAACGCGAATTCATTACAGACGAATGGAAAAACTGGTAGAAGCCAACCTCGGGGAAGATCAGTTTGCATTCCGTAGAAATATTGGAACACGTGACCCTACGACTTATCGTAGAAGAAAGATTAAGGGAAGGCAAACCTACGTTTGTAGCACTTGTAGACTTATAGAAAGCTTTTGACAATGTTGATTGTAATACTCTCTTTCAAATTCTGAAGGTGACAGGGGTAAAATACAGGGAGCGAAAGGCTATTTACAATTTGCACAGAAACCAGATGACAGTTATAAGAGTCGAGGTGTATGAAAGGGAAGCATGGTTGTAGCCTATCCCCGATATTATTCAATCTGTATATTGAGCAAGCAGTGAAGGAAACAAAAGAAAAGTTCGGAGTAGGTATTAAAATCCATGGAGAAGAAATAAAAACTTTGAGGTTCGCTGATGACATTGTAATTCTGTCAGAGACAGCTAGGGATTTGGAAGATCAGTTGAACGGAATGGACAGTGTCTTGAAAGGAGGGTATAAGATGAACACCAACAAAAGCAAAACGAGGATAATGGTATGTAGTCGAATTAAGTCGGGAGATGCTGAGGGAATTAGATTAGGAAATAAGACACATAAAGTAGTATAGGAGTTTTGCTGTTTGGGGAGCAAAATAACTGATGATGGTCGAAGTAGAGAAGATATAAAATGTAGACTAGCAATGTCAAGGAAAGCGTTTCTGAAGATGAAAAAATGTTAACATCGAGTAGAGATTTAAATGTCAGGAAGTCGTTTCTTAAAGTCTGTATGGGGGGTAGCCATGTATGGAAGTGAAACGTGGACGATAAATAGCCTAGACAAGAAGAGAATAGAAGCTATCGAAATGTGCTGCTACAGAAGAATGCTGAAGATTAGATGGGTAGATCACATAAATAATGAGGAGGTATTGAATAGAATTGGGGAGAAGAGGAGGTTGTGGCACAACTTGAGTAGAAGAAGGGATCGGTTGGTAGGACATGTTCTGAGGCATCGAGGGATCACCGATTTAGTACTGGAGGGCAACATGGAGGGTAAAAATCGTAGAAGGAGACCAAGAGATGAATACACTAAGCAGATTCAGAAGGATATAGGCTGCAGTAGGTATTGGGAGATGAAGAAGCTTGCACAGGATAGAGTAGCATGGAGAGCTGCATCAAACCAGACTCAGGAGTGAAGACCACAACAATAACAACCTGTTATCAACTGTTCGTCTAAAATTGTGAGCCATATGTTTGTGATTATTACAGCGCCATCTATCACAAAGCGAAAAAAGTGGTCAAACTAAAACAGACATATTTCTTTACGTACTACACGAATATGTAATAAAAATGGGGGTTCCTATTTTAAAAAACGCAGTTGATATCCGTTTGAGCTATGGCAGTTACGCGTATTTCGTGAGATATTTGGCTCGGTCACGATCAATGGACCACCCTGTATAGGCGTTGCCGACCGCAGCGCCATATCCTGCTAGTTTACATAGCTTTGTATTTGAATATGCATGCCTATACCAGTTCCTTTGGTGATTCAGTCTGGCGTAGTTCCTTAACTTCACCCGTGAGCGTCAGTCTTGATGTTAAGATTCTTGCTGTTCTCATTTCTACTGTTTCTCATTACTTTCGTTTTTCTACGATAACTCTCAACCGGTATTCTGTATCATCTACGGCGCTCTAAAGTGGTCAGAGCGCTCTTTCAAGTGGGTGCCTTATATTTTGTCCAGAGTCTTACGTCTGCTAACCGTAAATATCAGTTCATTTTCGGAGAACGATCGAACTACAGTATGATTTATTAGCTACATTTCCCTTAGGTGCCCAGATCAGAGTGGAAGCCCGTTTGTACAGGGCAAATAAAATCCAAAGATTATGTGGCTGATACTGGCTTCATCTTGCGCCTAGCGCTCTGTGCAGGGCCGCGTGGGATAGCCGCCTGGTCCAGGGGCCTTGCCACGGTTCACGCGACTCCCCCCGTCGGAAGTTTGAGTCCTCTCTCGGGTATGGGTGTGTGTGTTGTCCTTAGCATAACTTAGTTTAAGTTAGAGTCAGTAGTGTGTAAGTCTAGGGACCGAAGACCTCAGCATAGAAATCACTACAAATTTCCAAATTTTTCTGTGCAGTGGATTCGTTTAATTTCTCCTTTGCGGCCCTAGCTCCATTTCAGACGTACAGCCGCTATGCGACGCAGTTGTCAGGAACTTATTCCTACTGTGACGATTCCAATGTTATTCAGGCATATGGTATTCGATCAACTGACTTGCCTGAGGTAACCTGACAGCTTCCAAATGTGGTCATCGACTCAGGAAGAAGCCAACAAAATGAGGCTTTAATAGAAATACCCAACACTTACTATCGTTAGTAAAACCTGGCTTGTCTGCCTGAAATATGACTAATCAGATGTGGTCGAGGGGAAAAATTCATAGCTATGACAATACGCGAAAAATTCACCTACGTCAAAGAGGATTCTAATTAAGCTTGAGTTCTAAACACGACGATTATTTCGTAACCGTTCAATGAAAGGAGTCACCCAAGACCAAACTACTATTCACATCAAGCAGAATTCAAAATGATCGCAGTTATATTTTCTGGTAACGAATGTATAAGTAGCCGCTTATGATCTCCAACTACATTTCAAATTCAATACATCATTTAAGAAGATATTTACAACTCTATCATTTCGCTGTATACACTCCTGGAAATTGAAATAAGAACACCGTGAATTCATTGTCCCAGGAAGGGGAAACTTTATTGACACATTCCTGGGGTCAGATACATCACATGATCACACTGACAGAACCACAGGCACATAGACACAGGCAACAGAGCATGCACAATGTCGGCACTAGTACAGTGCATATCCACCTTTCGCAGCAATGCAGGCTGCTATTCTCCCATGGAGACGATCGTAGAGATGCTGGATGTAGTCCTGTGGAACGGCTTGCCATGCTATTTCCACCTGGCGCCTCAGTTGGACCAGCGTTCGTGCTGGACGTGCAGACCGCGTGAGACGACGCTTCATCCAGTCCCAAACATGCTCAATGGGGGACAGATCCGGAGATCTTGCTGGCCAGGGTAGTTGACTTACACCTTCTAGAGCACGTTGGGTGGCACGGGATACATGCGGACGTGCATTGTCCTGTTGGAACAGCAAGTTCCCTTGCCGGTCTAGGAATGGTAGAACGATGGGTTCGATGACGGTTTGGATGTACCGTGCACTATTCAGTGTCCCCTCGACGATCACCAGTGGTGTACGGCCAGTGTAGGAGATCGCTCCCCACACCATGATGCCGGGTGTTGGCCCTGTGTGCCTCGGTCGTATGCAGTCCTGATTGTGGCGCTCACCTGCACGGCGCCAAACACGCATACGACCATCATTGGCACCAAGGCAGAAGCGACTCTCATCGCTGAAGACGACACGTCTCCATTCGTCCCTCCATTCACGCCTGTCGCGACACCACTGGAGGCGGGCTGCACGATGTTGGGGCGTGAGCGGAAGACGGCCTAACGGTGTGCGGGACCGTAGCCCAGCTTCATGGAGACGGTTGCGAATGGTCCTCGCCGATACCCCAGGAGCAACAGTGTCCCTAATTTGCTGGGAAGTGGCGGTGCGGTCCCCTACGGCACTGCGTAGGATCCTACGGTCTTGGCGTGCATCCGTGCGTCGCTGCGGTCCGGTCCCAGGTCGACGGGCACGTGCACCTTCCGCCGACCACTGGCGACAACATCGATGTACTGTGGAGATCTCACGCCCCACGTGTTGAGCAATTCGGCGGTACGTCCACCCGGCCTCCCGCATGCCCACTATACGCCCTCGCTCAAAGTCCGTCAACTGCACATACGGTTCACGTCCACGCTGTCGCGGCATGCTACCAGTGTTAAAGACTGCGATGGAGCTCCGTATGCCACGGCAAACTGGCTGACACTGACGGCGGCGGTGCACAAATGCTGCGCAGCTAGCGCCATTCGACGGCCAACACCGCGGTTCCTGGTGTGTCCGCTGTGCCGTGCGTGTGATCATTGCTTGTACAGCCCTCTCGCAGTGTCCGGAGCAAGTATGGTGGGTCTGACACACCGGTGTCAATGTGTTCTTTTTTCCATTTCCAGGAGTGTATATTACTCCATGAACAAATCCTACATAGCACTATTTTTCTTTAATTTTTAATATTTTATATAAATTCAGTCCTTGACCGCAGTGATTATGTGCTCTTTGATGCCTGCCACGTTCTAGGCAGGCCGTCTGTTATCCGCTGTCGGTGGATGGATGCTCAGTCCACCAGTCGTAATACTGAAAGTGATGCCCATTGATACACACGGTGTTTTCTGCAAGACATGTTTTACAACTGTTTCGCATTGAATTTACCACATTATGGGTCGTGGCTGCACTTTCAGTTGTCTCTTTAGTACACATAGTGTCAAAGGGATCAGAACGTGATAATCTGACCGTTACACAACCGATTTTGGACGACGCCGATGTAGGAATTCACTCACTAATGCTTTAGTCACTTTGGTTTCTGCGTTAATGCGAGAAAAATGTAAAATGAATACCACTGACTCTTGTGTGCTAATACATACCGTTACTACAGCCTTTAAATGCATAGATCAGAAACAGGACTGAGAATATACTAACGAGCGTAGTTGCCTTGTTTGACCCGAGCCTTTGAGGGTGAGTTGCTTCGCTTTCCGATTGACACCTATGACAGCCTGCTTATTCTCATGAAATGAGACGGTAATTGCGAGGAGCGCCTCGAAATGCCCACTTATGCTGATACAGTGAAACGCCTATACTAGCTCTATAAATGCAATAAAATTTCATAGTAGTTTGTGCTGTTCGTGACACCTCTTGTGATGCTGAGAAAGAGAGGAAATCATGCACACATTAAGTTGGCTGCCTCAGAAGCCACGATACCACTCTGTGTGGATACCGTAGCAAGACCGTGGAAACGTATCAGAAGCGCTTGTGTCCATACCTTTCTTCATTCGCTGTTGCAGTCACTGCTTGTAAAGGGTGGCGACTTTACTGTTTACCCTAAAGTATTCTGGTTCTCGACTGACGTATGTGACTAGAAATAAACAGTGTATTTCTTACCCCACTGAATGTAATGTATAATTCATGACTAGAAACTACATAAAATGTTTGATTCCCATTCTTAAAATGAGGATTGGAATGCATTTAAATGTGACTACAGATTGCCTCCAATCGTGAGTGCTAATGTTCCGCCTAAGCGTACGTTGGTTTAATTATTTCGCTTGGGTGGAACAGCGCAATAAGAGCCCCGAATAAAAATAATCAACAAAAATAAAGTTACAATATAAAAGTAATAACTGGAGCCCAAGATTTAGCACCTGACTGTATCAGAAATGTTGCATCGCTACGTGCGCTGCTAACAAAACATTTCAACGTAAATCATTATCCGATGAATCAATATTTATAGCACAAAGCACTATTCAAAAGCTGGAAACTGATAAAAATTGCTAGGAAATAAATCGAGGACACTTCCACCACGGTTAATTTGGAAAATAAACCATCGACCACCGATTAAAACAATTTATCCTTGAAATGGCATTACAAGCCCTGCGCCTCGTTAAATTATAGTTCAGAACAGTCTTTCAAATATATTAATGGTATCTGCAAAATACTTAGCCTGGTGCAATTATAAACGGTTCTGTCCAGAATGCATAAAATTCGACGACTATCACAGAAATGGAGGCTATAGTTTCATCTTTAAAAAAAGTCGACTAGAGTGTTATGCAGTGCCTGTTATTCTTAGAATATCGTTCCGCCTGTACATCACATTCACTTCAGTCACCGGCATTCTTCGTTCCCCAGAACGAAAGGTGGGTGACTGCTCGGACTTTCTCGGCAGTTCACAAACAACAATTTTTTCAAAATTATTAATGAAAGAATCTAGTAACTTTTGTGGCCCTTACCCCCATCGGTTACTTTGAACATCGTTGAGGCAAATGCATATGCCTTCCTTTGTTACATTAAGGTTATGGAGATTAAACTTTATATCTAACATATCTCCAAACCCGATCACTTAATTTTGCGGTTTATCATAAAAAATATTAAAACGATAAAGAATAAAATTTCTTCTAAGATTGCAGAATTTTGTAATTAATAACTTAATTTATAAATAGTCTTGAAAATGTTATATTGCTCCCAAAATTCACAGCTATATACAACCCGCACAGGGAATAAGAAGAAGCTGGATTAGAAAGGATGGTCTGGTACACCCTTGTATCCTCTCAACATACGTTACGGCAACCTGCTAAAAGATGCAGATTACACCAGTAACGATGCTGTTTCCTGTCTACCGTTTTGCAGGTGATTGTGTTCCAACATTAGGTTAAGGGCACCAACACGAAATTAAAAGATATCTGTATTTTTATTGTGTTTCTAGATCTACAAAATCTTTCTAAATGCAACGCGCCACTGAATTCCTTTTTTCCAGTTTACCTTCGAGATACGAGTTCTCTGTGTTTTTTGCGTGAAAAATATTCTTACCACTGCTTCTCCGTCTCATTAAAGGGATGGTCAACCGTGTGGAACCTTGTTACTTCCTTCGCAGATATTTGTGGCACTCATTCTTCGTAAAGACGGACCTAATGTGTGTTTGAGATTTTTTTCTATTTTTGTTGTGTTTTAGAATTATGCGTACGTTTCTTTTATGGCTACAAAAAGTTGTGTCTTCGTTTTTCTTTGTTTACGTAACGACAAATCAGCAGGAGAATTTGTGACGCCTCTAAAGACCGAGCTATGTCGAATGCCTGGTCACCAGATGAACGCGTGGACGGAAATGAATTCGTGAAACGCTCAAGTATTGTTCCAGTAATTTCTGATCATCTATGAAGCATGAGAACTTTTATTTCTTGTTTATGAAAAACTAAATTAGTACAGTTCGTACTGAGATATTGTAAAGATGCAGTCAAATTGAGGACGATCTGAGTAAAAATGAGTAATGTCAATGTTAACCCCTAATTTAAGACGCTCATTAATGTGGATCTAAATAATATCTTAGAATAGTGGAACGATTTTACTAATATGACGGAGATTACTTTTATCAACTGATAAATTTTATTTTTAGAACATGAGAAGACATGGGAAATAGTTACGGAATATCTTAAACAATGAGTGATGGTTTTTTTGGAATAGTTTAATAGCACTTGGTTAAAGAAAGAAATTTGTTATATTCAGAACGTTTTTCCTTGATGCTCTGTGGAGAAGGTTTGACGACATTTCAAGCTGGAAAAGTTAATCAGGGCTGTCAATCCTACTATTTTCTAGCAATCTGCCTTTTTAGTGATGATAAAAAAAAGGACAATCTGCAACAATAATTTTTAAACAAATTTCTGAACAAGTGATACGAACCGAGATTGGGACGGAACAGAGTGTATGATCAAACGATTTATTGAACTTCTTTGCCGATGGACATGACTTTTGCTCGGGTATTGGAGGGAAGAGAAAACTAGACTACCTAGAAATGGCAGAATGGATATTTGTCCGAATTATGATAGCCAAATGAAGAATGAGGAATGTGCAAATGGCCGATGACAGGTGTGTGGTCTAGTTTTTCTTTTTTTAAAAAAAATTTAAATACTTGAAAAAAAATCTAAGTGATTAAGAAAATGTCAATTGGTGATCTAAGGGACGATTTAAATGTGGATACTTGTTCGAATTTTCATACCAAAACGACGAATGAGGGCGCGGAATTAGCCGAGCGGTCTCAGGTGCTGCAGTCATGGACTGTGCGGCTGGTCCTGGAAGAGGTTCGAGTCCTCCCTCGGGCATGGTTGTGTGTGTTTGTCCTTAAGATAATTTAGGTTAAGTAGTGTGTAAGCTTAGGGACTGGTGACCTTAGCAGTTAAGTCCCATAAGATTTCACACACATTTGAACTTTTTGTTTTTTTTTGTTTATGAACGAATGAGGAACCGGCAAACAGGGTATCAAATTGACCAATGTGAGATCTAGTGCTGAAAAAAATGCTTGAATGTAATATATGTAATTTAAAACCTTAATTTGTGATTTGAGGGAAAATTGAAATATTTCATGAAAAGCTGCTGCTAGCTGTGTAAATGAAGAATCGAAAAGGTCATCTCTTAGACTCTTCGTAGTTCTGGGCATAAAAAAATATGTTGATCTGATATTTAGCTGTGAAAAAAAATTGAAATACGATTTCGTTGGAAAAAAATGATCAAACATTTTGTGAAATGATTTATGCGAAAGTGTGAAAATATATTACAGAAACATTTTATGTATCCTCGAATGGTGCTCAAATTCATGTGCTCCAAATGAAGTGCCTGTTGAGACTTTAAAATTCGACGTTTAACTTCCAATTCTGTCAGAGACAGCAAAGTACCTTGAAGAGCAGCTGAACGGAATGGACAGTGTCTTGAAAGAAGGGTATAAGATGAACGTCAACAGAAGTAAAACGAGGATATTGGAACATAGTCGAATTAAATCGGGTGATGCTGCGGGAATTAGAGTAGTAAATGAGTTTTACTATTTGGGGAGCAAAATAACTGATGATGGTCGAAGTAGAGAGGATATAAAATGTAGACTGGCAACGGCAAGGAAAGCGTTTCTGAAGAACAGAAATTTGTTAACATCGAGTATAGATTTAAGTGTCAGGAAGTCGTTTCTGAAAGTATTTGTATGGAGTTTAGCCATGTATGGAAGTGAAACGTGGACGATAAATAGTTTAGACAAGCAGAGAATAGAAGCTTTCAAAATGTGGTGCTACAGAAGAAATCTGAAGATTAGATGGGTAGATCGCGGAACTAATGAGGAGGTACTGAATAGAATTGGAGAGAAGAGAAATTTGTGGCACAACTTGACTAAACGAAGATATCGCTTGGTGGGACATATTCTGAGGCATTAAGGGATCAACAATTTAGTATTGGAGGGCAGCGTGGAGGGTAAAAGTCGTAGAGGGAGACCAAGAGATGAATACACTAAACAGGTTCAGAAGGGTATGGGTTGCAGTAGGCACTGAGTGATGAAGAAGCTTGCACAGGATAGAGTACCATGGAGACCTGCATCAAACCAGTGTCTGCCGCTTGTCTGGTGAATTGTGCAGTCCCATTTACTGTATATAGTTTCGAACATCAGTCAAAGGGGCGTGACGTATTTCTCTAATCTATTTTATTTGTTAGATTTATATAGATGCTTTCACGAAACTTTTGACTCGCCTTTTTTTTAAACTGGTTATGTGCAATACAAATATCGGTCAATTTAAAACCCGTATTCGAATTAATTGATTGATTAAGTAAATGTATAAAATAATGCCACACTCATCATTCATCGTTGAACCAATCACTCGACTTTCATTTTTGAGGGACGCGTAATATTCCACGCCTATCAAAGCGCAGCAAGGGATGGCGAAGTGTTTTCCACGCCTTCGTTAACTGGAAACTTCTACGAGGAGAGCAGAGGGGGTGTCCGTGTTGTTTCTCACAGGGGTACCGTTTAGGCTGTAAAATGAATGCGCCGTATTTAATTAAACAGGGAGGGTGGGGGGCGAGTTTTCAGAGCACGGTCTACCTGCACACGGTCCCTCACTCACGTCTCGCCGTGAATAATTACCGGCAGCTGGGGAGGGGGATGGGGGAGCTTTCTATTTGTCAGTGTATCGCTGGCAGTTAATACGGAGGTCCCGGGAACGCCGAGGGGCGCCGAGATGGATGCTCCGGAGCTGGCGATTAGAGTCCGTAATAACCTGCATAAGGTGGCTGTTTGCGTTATTAAGTCCAACCCCCCTGCGGCGCGAATTGCTCCACCCGCAGAAATCTACATTTAGCCCTCGCAGATTCTACCGGTGCATCTAGAAGTTCATAACGGACACTAGTATAAATTTCCTCGCGCGTTATGGATGCCCATGGCGAGGGAATGTAATTTACCTGCATCGTACGCTGTAGTTTCTCTCACAGCAGAAACTAATACGGTAACTCATTTAGAAATCCTTTGCACGGTATTTCTCTGTTTCTAAATTTCTCGGTATGGTACATATTACTACTGTATAATTTCAGTATGACGACTATTCCCGTGTGTTGTCTGTTTCATAAACGAAGGCGAGTCAAATGAAAACCTTAAATTTGTAATAACAAATCGAAATTTCTTGCTGTTATCCTGTAAGTTGGTAAGAGTGCTACAAACAGCGTGCAGAATGGTCTGTAGGTGGCAGCATAGTGCATCAGTACGGTGATGAATGTTTGTCACAGCAGCAAGTCTACGAATGGAGTAGGAAGTTCGCAAATGGTGTGACTTCAGTAAAAGATGCTCCTCGTCCAGGCCAGGCACAACGAGTTGTGACTATACAGAACATTGCAGCATTTGAAGTCTTAGTGAAGGAAACCCGACGAGTGACACTGAATGACACTGCAGCAGGTTTACAGATTAGTCATGGGTCAGCACACCACATTGTACATGATGTGCTCCAGTTCCACAAAGTGCAAGATGGGTGCCATGGCAGTTACCTCCTGAAATGAGAGAACGACGTGATGATGCTTGTGAAGAACTTTTTCGGCGATTTTGAACGAGAATCCTTGAAAGAATCATTACTGGGGACGAAACATGGGTTCACTTCCACCGACCGAAAACGAAGAGAGCGAGCAAGGAATGGCACCATTCCTCATCACCAAAACCAAAGTAGTTTCGAACAGAACCATCAGCAGGGAAGGTTATGCTGACTCTCTTTTGGGACGAAAAGGCGTCATTTTGGAGCATTGCATGCTTAGAGGGACCACTCAGATCTCCTAAAAAATCATCTGCGGCCTGCAATCAAATCAAAGCGACGTGGATTGCTGTCCTTTTGCAAAATGACAAAATGACAATGACAAAATGACAATGCAAGGCCCCACACTGCTCGTGCAACAGTTTCAACAATCACAGACCTGCAATCTGAGTGTTTTCCTCGTCCACCATACTCACCAGACCTTGCCCCAAGTGATTTCCATATGTTTGGACCACTCAAAGACGCAATGGGAGGAAAGAAATTCCGTTCTGATGAAGAGGTACGCCACGCGGTGCATGAGTGGTTGTGCGGACTACGAAAAGAATTTTTTTCTAAAGGAATTTATGCACTTTGTAAGCGCTGGTGGACTTGCGTGGGGGAGATTATGTTGAAAAGTGATACAGCTTTGTACCACTTCTGCACAATAAATAACATGTAAAAAAAATTAAGGTTTACATTTGACTCACCCTCGTACGTTTATTGTACTGGAGATACCATTAGAAGGCCGAGAACAGCACAAAAGATGTCACGTAACGCTTGTTTCATTTTTTTCATCGTGTTGTGAACAAAAGAAAGGTTAAGCACCTCTACAGTATGGAGTACATACCAGAACATACATTAACGAACTGAAACATTACAAACACTACTTACCGATAGGTTGAATACCACCTCATGGAGTCGCGAGCAAGTGACACAAGGAAAGAAAGTGTATAAGTAGAGGAGTGACAAATGGAAAATAATTCTAGCAGTGATACGGCCTACAAATGAAGATGTGGTATCGATAGTTCCGATGCCACAGCGTAGGTACACGCTCGCAGGTTGGCTCTACGAGAGCGGACGAACTACCCCGACCACTGCGCCCTCTAGCCAACGCTGTGGAGCTCAACGAGCGCCACTCTACTTCCTCCCCATTTCATCAAGTGCAGACGGCCGCGAAACATCGCTTCAGCGTAGCTTGCTGTAGAGACTTTGCATCAGTTACGATGGGTCTAAGATGTCGCACCTACGTGCTCATCTGCACCAAGTTACGTATTCAGTTGTGTACTTAGTTTTGGACTATAGTAAAACCACTTTCACTTTACTTGCAGTACCGAAAGCTTTACCTCACCTGCTCCTACTCGCTTCCTACATTCGGCCTATGTTACAGGTTTCAGGAGCAGCCCCACGAACCGCCTTCCATGCGGGATACAAAAGAGGAAATACACTGACATAAGCGGCTTCGACGATGGGGACATTGTTAGGGCTTGTAGCGGGACGTGTTATAACTCCTCATCCCTAACAGACCACCTACCGCGATAGTCTTTTTGCTCTTTACACTTTTCTCTCTGCTGATAAAAATTCAATCGATGATTAGGAGACTTGAAAAAACACCGACCAAATACGTGACCCATTCGTCACTCCTCTTTATACACTTTCTCCCCTGCGTCACTTGCTCACGTCTCCACGAGATGGTATGACTCAAGGTTGGAAGCAGCATCTGTAAGCTCGTAAATTTTCGGGCGATTGTTGCTGTAAAGAACTTCCTTGAAATGCTCTAAAGTTGAAATAATTAGGCTTTAATGTCTCCAATACTTGTTGCAAATGGCTATGAAGTCCATATTCACTACCAACTAATATTATTGAACCTTAATGACTGTTTAACTGCAAGTTCTCCACACGAAAGCAGCCAGAAGTTTACCAACGCTCCAAACGGTTACTGACCCACAGCTGTTCGGGAGTTACCACATCAAGTCGCTCAGTGATCTTCTTGGAAATAAGTTTTCAACTAAATGAACGGAGATGTTCCCGAAACACCCCACGTTCAGCTTATGTACGTCAAGAAAGTCCACCCTCAAAATCTTCCAAATAAAACCGCTTAAGAAATCCAGACTTTCACTGAAATGTTATGTGCTGTAGTCGCTTTATAATCATGATTGAGGAACCCACAAAATGAAAGATTTCCTCAACCGTGGCGCAAATTCGTGTACCGCGGCTTAACATCGATGTGTACCGCAATGCGGCTCCCGAGTGACTCCTAGAAACACTCCACTGAACTTTAGCACGAAGCGTTACTCAAAGCACAGGGCGTGCCAAACGTCAAGCATGCACTGGAGTGTCGGTAGTGGGCGAGTTCAGGATCATCCCGTCTTAGGTTCGCTCGCTCCTTCCCGGAAGTAGTCGGTACGGGGCGACATTTCATTTAGTGCCGCGGTGCGGCGCTTGACCGGCAAGACTCTCTTCAGTTCAGCAGAAGCGTGGTGTCACCGCTCTTTACCCTTCGTCATTTGTTTGTGGTGTAACGGACATTCACAGGTCCTGTGACCATTTGCACAAAGAAGATGCAAGCTAGCGATATACCTTCGCAAACCTTTAAAAATCAGAGCGAATGCCGCGCGGGGTAGGTGCGCGGTCTGGGTTGCCTTGCCACCGTTCGCAGGACTCCCCTCGTCGGAGGTTCGGGTCCTCCCTCGGGCATGGGTGTGTGTGTTGTCCTTAGTGTAAGTTAATTTTAAGTTCAATTAAGTAGCTTGCGATGAACTCGACAGTTTGGTGCCGTAGGAGCTTACCACAAGCAAAATTAAAGTGAATGACAGAAGAGAGGGACGAGAATTCTCAGTACCTGTTATACAGATGCGTAATCGACGTGTCTTGCAGACGACGTCACAGTACCACGCAGAAACAGTGAAATATTTATTTGACAATGAAAGAGGAAAGAACTGCAACGATCGACAGACGGGATGCATTGTTCTGTACATCAAGTAGTACTCTGTGCCAAATTTGTAGGTATGGAGCACGTTAAGAAATTGAACTGAACTTCTGAAGTCGCGAGCATGTTTCCGCTGTCTGTAGCAACAGTTTTTGGTGAAACTGAAAGAAGAGTATGGAAACTTCATCCATTCCTCCAAAATACGTTGATTAAGTCAAGTGACATGCCTGTAACTATTTTTCTATTCAAAGCCCGCCATTGTTGAATTTGTTAAGCAAAGAAGAATGTAGGAACAAAAATTAGAGCTTTAGGAATGGATATTAGACCTCACATTTCAAGTGGACTTGATTGAACAGTGCTTTAGAACACATTACTGGGTGAGAATCAACTTACTTTTGATTTGACGCGAATGCATTTAAAAATAAAATCGCACCGTAGAAGGAACAAATTTCGACAAAAAATACAATCAACTTCCCTAAGTTCATAGGCATTATAGAAAAAAAAAGTATGACCAATTCGTTGTGGCCTTGAAAGAATCACGTTGATAATTTTGTAAACTATTTTATGGACCTGCAAATCATAGAAATGTTTTCGAAATGTTTCCGAGACAGTCAGTGCACTGCGCCTTTGTTCATAAGCAGATGTAACTGATTGATATGCCACGTAATTCCCGTTTCAAAGGAAAAGCCTTTTACGTTAAAACTGTCCTGGACGTCTACATTGTTTTTCTCAGGGAGAGTGCACATCTTCATAATAAGTTTTGTAAACTTTGGTAAATTGTTTCGATCAGAATGTGTGTGTATGTGGAAGGCCTTTTTCTCGATTGTGAAAGTAAATAAGACACAATTACGCGGGAACCTGAGTTCGGAAATCTGTGAATTGTCTCCGTCTGTCAGTTCGTCGACTGTTTGTATCAGATAACAATTTATTATTTCTTCAGAGTACCAGAAGTAATTAAGTAGAACTGAAAATTTGTTTCATTTTTGCTCTATGTTGTAGATAAATACGTAACAAAGTTGTGTGCAGCACAACACAATGCCATTTAATTCGCCGCGTTCACCATTTATCCCTCTTTCCTCTATTCCTACTCAGATGACGTGGCGTGATGGTGGGGGATATGTGCAGTTCGACTGAACCCTTTTGCACTTGGTCTAGGGAACTGCTCGTGAGCCAAAGTCTTGGACACCCCTGGCTTAATTCCTATTGGCTGAGTTAGGCAACCAATCAGAGAAGCTCGAGCACTCCAGCCAACATGTAGAATCACAAGATTAACGAAAATGTGAATTTACGAAACCAAATTTAATTTAAAAAGACAAAACACGAATTATACTAGGAAATGAATTACTGAATGATTTAACTTCTAAGATTCCTTCTGGCTGCTTTTACACAAGAGGATGCACGCTAGGACATAAGACATGCTACGCACAGTTGCACAACTTGCCCCCACATACTCTTCACATAGTTGATAACAAAAGAAAAATCCGCACTTTATATATGTCCTACATACGATATCTCAATCTTTCCACAACACTGATGCAACAAAACATCAATAATAATTTTCATAGTGGTTGCCACGATGTCGGCAGCTGTTGTAATGAAACCAAAGAAAAGTCTAAAAAAATAACTTCTACGAACTGAATCTTACAATTTGAACTGTATTATAAATGAGTACTTGTCAATCCTTATCTCAGTTTTGTAATAAATTGCTAATTAACAGTGCTAGCATCTGGGAACGAGAATCCCAGAAGCGGCAAAGATGGTCGGCATAGGCGATCAATGGAAAGTGATTGAAAGACGTCGAAAATGAGAGCAGACGACAAATTGTTGGATGTCAAGGTCTTAGAACGTGGAGATTTGAGGCTGGTTCATTCTACAAATCAACAATATTGTCGAGCAGTGGTAGATCTCACAACAGAGGACATCTGACGTGCAGGTGCCAGTGTTTTGGAGAACACAGTTCGGCACACACTGTGGAAAATGGGGTCCCACAGTAGGCGACCCCTACGTCTGCCCTTCTTTTAACACGCGACATTGTCACAGACGATCGTAGCGCGCGTCAGGTTCATCGTGACTGCATTGTGTGCAGTATCGACGGCATGTACGTCGACTGCACATGGTGCACTACGCACCGCCCACATCTCCGCAAAAGTTGCAGCATTTAAAGTCGCCTTAGTGGGCGCCACAGAGGGACTCAGTATCTACATGGCTTTCCGTATTGCTACGGCAGGGGCTATAGGAGACACCAAACAATGCAGACTTCACTTCCACTAACTGCGCCTAAATGCATCCGTGTGCACGTCTCCTTTTTCAGATTCTGCACCCGAAGTGCATCCCAGAAGAGCCTCAGTGAGACACCTACGAACACTGTATAAAGTTATCAATATTCAACGGCCATGCGAAAATATTTCTGTGACGCTGTAGAACAAGGACACACCGTGAACTAAAAGATACGTAATATTTTACTACGATGTAGATGTTACAAATAAATGTTTTGATGCTTTAGCCATTCACTTTATCTTTTTAGTGTTTGATGGTTACTCAGCTACCTCTTACAAACAAAAGACAGAACAGATCGATGGTCGTGACCACGCGATCGAGATATGCACTGTGCCGAATATGCAAGCCTGTGAGAGCAGTGTTACGCTGTAAGGGACATCGCCTGGGCTTCCATGGTACTTTTGATTGTAATCGAAGACACTATGCCAGCTGTGCACTACGAGGACAATTCTGCGGGTCAACTGCACACTTTTTTGCTTGATGTATCATCTCAGCAAGCATTACATATTCCAGTAGGATAACAGTTCATATCACAAATCAGAATCGTGCTACAGTGCTATGATATATGAAACCTCGTCCCTTGCTCCCGCCTCTTCTCCTTACAGCTTATCAGTAGTAGAAATCTTATGTGTCAGAATGTCAGAAACAGCCCAATAGCGTAAGTGGAAAATGAAAACCATGCCCTTCTCCCCCCCATCTCCAACCAATCACAATGCAATACTCCTTATCTCCAGCCCATCATAATACAGTATAAAATTGGTGGAAGTAGTCTGTCTGTTAATGGAAAATTTATAACCCTCCTTGTATGGAAACAGACCAACACTGTGATGAACAAAAATTGTCTGCACATTTTTCTGATATTAAAAAAAGTCATAACAAATATCTTTGTATGTGCATGGGCTTTTTTCTATCTGTCCTTCACGTTAAAATTTAGTACATATTTATATGGTTAAAATTTAAAAACTAGGAAATATAAAATGCATCTTTTATACTGAAACACATATTTTGTTCTGGGTTGTTACTACCTATGAACATAAATTAAATGGTGTCTAAATTTCATTTGACAATCTTGACCTGCAGTAATTCACATATAAGACTGCTGTTTCTTCAATTAAATTGATGGCTACTTCTTTAGTACCTAATGTACCATCTGCACTAGTTTATCCATACACATAAACCCCTCCAGATGTGAAGTTTGTCTCTACCCGTGTAAGAGTTATTCAGAATCAACCATTTTGTGTGTTGGGAGTACGTGTCATCTGAAAAATGCTCTCCAGTTGCTGAGTGTTTCTTGAAATATTTCATTATATCATAACCTACATTTTTGCAAGTGCTCTTATTCCCATTTTCGAAACGTTCCAAAGACAAGAATGTATGACCCAATTATTAAATGAAAGAGTGAACAGAAATTTTTGACAGCTTGCATGTTCAAGAATTGACTTCAATTTCTAGTTTATACAAGTTTTCATTGTCCACGTTCTAGCCACTGTTAACTGTTATACCTTCCACAAGCGAAAAATAGTATATTAACTTGTACATTTTTGACACTCTATACGGATTTAGTTACAATGTCATTCTCACATTGTAAACTCTACAACTTAAAATAAACACATATTACACGATCTACGTCCTATTTTATCGCAGGCAAATTTTGCCTTTGTCGCTGCTCCATGCAACCTAAAGTAACTTGGTGCTCCTAGGTTTAAAAAAAATGACAAATATGCAATAAAACACCACGTAAACCCAAAATTAAAATCAAAGATATTAATTAGTTCTGAAAGACACTTACCTCTGGCCTAAAACGGTGTCAGATCGCATTATTTACGTACACATATATTAAAACGAATGCAACATCAAAGATGTGCATTTTATATGTGCAGTGCTGCATGTACACATTACATAGTGTTCCACCACCTTCTTCCCTCACCCCATCAGAACCTACTGTTAAAATGCAAAAGCCAATTATGAAGTAACACCATCAGTTCTTTGTGCTCAAAAGTATCCAAACGACCAGAATTATTTATACAAAAATACATCATATCCTCCAGTCATGAAAATGCAATAGCCAATTAGAATGTAGCCCCATCTAAGCTGTGCACTCAAAAGTGTCAAACGACCTGGACTAATTATCCAAAATAAAACACATCACAAAACTCTATCACCTCTCCTCTGATTGGAGTTTAGTATCACTAGTAAAATGCAACGAGATCTGGTCTGCATAAAAAATATCAGATTTCTTCTGTCAAAAAATACGTCAAAGTATCTTAATTGTCTAAAACACCGAAGATGTTGTCAAGTATATTCGCAATACAGACTTCCAAAGAATCTTTTGCAGATTGGCCCACCAGTCACGTTAGTAAATTTAAATTGAACCAATTCATATGAAATATTGGAAAGAGTAGAGAACATATTTTCTATAAATAACTAATCAATGACATTTAACTAAAAAATATAAATAACTAATTAGCAATACATAGTGATTGAACATGAGTTTTACCTTAAATTTTATCCCATAAACCCTGAAAACGTGAAATAAAATCAACTCCTGCTTGACAATCCAGCTAATTTCCGTCACCAACTCATAGCTACTCTGTTGAAAAGCGACAAAAGTTTAATCTCTGTACCACATGTTGTTTTCCTGTCTGATATGTCTGTATCGTTTTCCCCCTTGCTCAGTTTCATTGGCTGGTGCCTCCCATGGCGAGACAGACATACAGTCATACCGGCAGATTTAGGATGGGCCCTGTGTGGAGGATACACGAAGGAAAGAGAGAGAGAGAGAGAGAGAACAGCGAATTGTCATTGGACCAACTGGCCGTGGTGCATGAGGTTGTAAGCTGAAAGCAGTTTCACTCTCTCTCCTCCAGTATCTGATTAACGGAAGAAATTTGCTAGGCATTACAGTTACGTACCTCAAATTAACTGAGCTCTTAAATTGTGTCAGTGATGAATGACAGGCAATTATTACGAACCACTGAGTAAAGCACAGTGCTGCTTGTTATGTTCGGCGAATGCTTAGGTTCCAGTGTGCACTCTGTCAGCATTAGACGGTAGTTACATATTCTGTTTCGTTTTTTGGGCTGTTGTCCAACGTGGTCATAATTTGTTTAACAATCAATCACTGATGCTGTCAGCTACAGCCATCCGCTTGGTTAGCGATGCGGTAGTACTGATATATATGTAATTAACCTGCTGTATTATATGTCGTTTAATTACTCCCATCTCACAGTTCTAGACGTCATGTAGTAATTATGAGCATTCAGTTACTTTGGTATATGTTTGAGTGGCAGAGCAGACGCCAGTTTTCTCAACTTGTGACCCAAAATGATTATTCGTACTACTGGTGTCATACGAGGTGATGGATTTAAAATCAGCAGAAGGATTAATTTACAAGTATTGTTATTATTCTGTGTATTTTGATCTGTATTAATGTTGTTGATTATCAGATCTTTCAGATAATACTTATTTCGTTACTGGCATAACTTTCTTAAATTATGCAAAGCAAACATTGGCAATGGGCCATGTATGATTGTTCAAAGTTTTCTACTGCATGACTTGTTAATTTAAAATTGCTGCTTTGCTTCTAAGTAGTTAATATGCAGTTATATCGATATGCAGAACACAGCAAAACAAAAGGGAAATAAAGATGAACCTGGCTGTCCCTGTGACCACTGAACCACTGCGCCGAAAAAACAGGACGGTGCAGAAAGTAAGGTGAAGAAAATGCGCCGAGGCACATGACACAAGGACATGCACAATAAAACACATGGACCCACAAATAAGGTGCGTGCTGTGTGGTAAAAACCACACAGTGGATTACCAAGGTTGTGAGGTCCACAGCAGGCAAAGGACGCCAAGGTCGCCCCCCATACATGGCAACAAAACACCAACAACCCATCCAGCCACACAAGAAAACAAAACATGACAACACACATGGACAAGGCCTGGGTAAAACCAAGACCAGACACACCAAGGGCAACTTACACGGAAGTGGTTTCTTCTTCGAGAAGCCATGGAAACGTAGCCCCATCACCACAACACCGGACACCAACACAAGATCTTCAAAACACTGATCTGGGAAACACACAGCAACAACGACCAGGTCCACCATGACAGAGAAGGCTCTAGGGAACCCCACACACAGCCCACACCCTTGGATCAGGTGTTAGGCATTAAGGTGCAGACCATGAACCTCGTCATGGAAATGATGAAGGAATTCAAGGAGGCCCAGACGCAGAACACACAGATCCTCGTTGCCCTTCAGGCAGCAGTCCAGCAGTCGCTCCCCTCTGCGACTTCCTCAGTAGTTTCAAAACCCCATCATGAATGATGACCAAACATCCAAGGCCTAACAATGTGCATCAAGAGGTCGAGTTCAGAGAACTCATGAAGAAGTTCTCCATCGACATATGCATGATGGGGGAAACCCACCTAAAACTGGGAATAAAAGCAACAGTCCCCAACTATGTTAGCTATCGCAAAGACAGGCCAGCCCAAGGCAGAGGAGTGGCCAAATAAATAAAAAGAGGGATCCCCCACCACCAGGTATTCTAACCAGCTACCAATAAAATCGAAGCAGTGGCGGTGGAAGTAACCACTGCCATCGGACCCCTAACAATTGTTGCAGTCTACCGACCCCCACATGACCAGATAGATGAGGGAGACATAGCTGCTCCAGGGCAAATTGAAGGCAAACTCATTATAGGGGGAGACATCAATGCCAAACACCCTGATAGGAACTCAAGAGTAGCCTTCAGAGCAGGCGCCAAACTGCAACAACTAGCGCGCATCCACCACTTCGAAACATGGGGTCAACACATTTCCAAAAAATGGGGGCAGGCCCGACGTGCTAGACATAGCTCTCACTAGGAGGATCGCAGGATTTGTGGCCGCAAGGACAATCAACAGAATGTCTTCCGACCACAACTCAGTGATTCTGAAGGTCGATGTGGGAGAATGGGTAGCACTCCCACGGTACCAGACGTCTTACAAACGTACAGACTGGGAGCGATACCGAGAAACTGTCGGCTCTGACAGGGCTCGCGCTCAGCCACCTACTGCCGAAACAGTAGAACAAGAGCTACAAGGCTTAACAGGCACCATCTTGCGGGCAGCGGAAGAGGCCACCCCTCCACAAAGGGATGGCCCACCGCCGCAAATACAGCTCCCGGAACACTTGCTAGCTCAAATTCGACATAAGAACAGAGTGGAAAAAGAGTGGAAGATCACCAGAAATCAGGCCACCAAGAGGCTGCTCGATCATCTACAGAGAGACCTGAAGGTAGCGCTCAATGAGCACAGAAACCAGCAATGGCAAAACCGCCTCTCAAAGTAGACAATCATACGCTATGGCAAGCAACCAAACAGTTCACAAAAAGACGCGCTAGGATGCCGCCACAGCACGGCGAGCGGGCACTGGTCTAAAGCCATGCTAGGAATGCCAACGCCCTCGCCGACTCCTTCGAGAAGCAGTTTCAAGCGGCAGAACCCCAGGATGAAGAGCATGAAGAGGTAGTCAGTCGTCAACTGACTGTCTTCCTCAATGCTGAGGAGGATCCAGAGTACGAACAGATACTTTTTGCCCCCGAGGACATGGCAAGAGCAATTAGGTCCCTCTCTACAAAAAAGCACCAGGGCACGACAGTGTCACTAATCAGTTAGTCAAAAATCTCCCACCCACAGCGATCACACACCTCGCGAACGTCTTCAACGAGATTACTCGTTCCCACGAGTTCCGAGCTTGCTGGAAACATGCGGAAGTGGTCGCGATACACAAACCAGGGTAAGACCCTCTATTCCCGCAGCACTACAGGCCGATTAGCCTCTTGCCAACTCTCAGCAAGATCTATGAGCGCCTTCTGCTAAGACCCGTACAAGAACATATTACCAGAGAGCAAATTCGTCCGGATTTTCAATTCGGGTTCCGGCAGAACCACTCTGCCCCACAACAGGTCATAAGAATGGTTGAAGCAGCCACAGAGGGCTTCAACCACAGAGGCTACTGCGGGTTAGTGCTACTAGACGGAGACAAAGCCTTTGACTCAGTATGGCATAGAAGGCTACTCTACAAGTTGTACACACAAGGCTTTCCCGGGAGTATAGTTCAGCTGATCAAAAGCTATCTCACGAATAGAACATTCTCCGTCAAAGTAGAAACTGCAACCTCCACCAAGAGTCGTATTCGTGCTGGGGTGTCACAGGGGTCGGTCCTAGGGCTCGTCTTGTAAAGTCTGTACACTGCGGACACACCAACGGCCCCCATGGTGCACACTGCACAGTACGCGGACGACACAGCCTTCTACACGAGAAATACAAACAAGGACCTGATCATTTGTAGGCTACAAAGGATTTTAGACGACACAGAAACCTTGGCCCGTCGCTGGCGCATCACCATCAACTCTGAAAAGACGCAGGCTATGCTGATTACCCGCAGGCTCGGAAGGCTTGAACCTCCTCAACCTCCCCCCCTCCACCTTCACCTAAACGGAACCCAACTCCCCTGGCGCACAACCGCCAAGTACCTTGGCGTAACCTTGGACTCTCGTCTTACTTGGAAACCCCACATAGACGAGGCCCACAGGAAGGTCTGCGCCGGAACGTCCATCCTATACCCAATCCTGAACTCAACCAGTTGCCTTCCCTGCCCAGTAGGAGTAAATGTATACCAGGCCCTGATCTGGCCAGTAATGGAACATACGTGCCCTGTCTGGGGATACACAGCAAAACAGCACCTGGACAAACTCCAGAGGCTGCAGAACCGCGCCCTCAGGAGGGTATTGCACTTACCTCTTGGATTCCCCATAGATGATCTGCACGCCGCAGCTGAAATCCTACTCCTGAGAGAGCGTTTCCCAGGTCTGGCAGGGGACTTCTATGAGGGTTCTCTCAATCAGGAAACGCCCTCATCCACTCCCTAGGTCGGTATGACATGTCCCGCAACAAGCACAAGCGCCCCATGACGATCTTCGACGCTTAAGTCGAAGAGAAAAGCCCAATATCCAATCCCTGCTCCTTCCCATATAACATCAGACATCTCGTCAACCTCAGGTAAATACCAGACACAAACAGAACAGTCATCACATTTCACAGACACCAAAAAACTACAGATATAATCACACACACATGTACAGGGTAGTAAAAGCCGAAAGGCTACAAACTCCCCCTCACACTTCCCCAAAGAGGGGAAAGTAACAGATGAGAGCAGCAGGATCCCGACACTTCACCAGAAGGAGATGGGTACGAAACTCATTGAAACGTTGCGATAAGACGACGCCACCAATTGCCTGATAACCAGACAAGAATTCATAGTGGCATATTGCTACTTCAGCCTCTATAGTTTCATGAAGTTCCTGTAGGTGACAGCGCTATGCGTTACCTTCAAAATGGAATTTCTAATGGAGGTGTGTCTCAAGCAGAGAGCTGTCAATGAGTTTCTTTTGGCAGAAAACCAGAGCACCGCAGTATTCATAGGGGCTTGCAGAATGTCTACAGAGAACTAGTAGGGGGCAAAAGCATGGTGAGTCGTTGGGCCAGGCATTTAACATCATGGGAACAAGGTCGCGCAAATACGTCTGTTTTCCCACGTGCCGGCCAGCCGCACAAATCTGTGAATCCTGCAATTTTGGAACGTGCAGGCACTCACATTCGAGGTGATCGACGAATAACAAACACCATGCTGTCCAACTGGACGTTTCTGTTGGTAGTGCTAACACACTCATCCACCGGCTGGGTCCTCAATGGTGTGTGCCCGTTGGATTCCTCGTCGCCTATCAGATGAGCATGAAGAGCAACAAGGACCATTTGTATGGAATTGCTTGCGCTTTACGAGGCTGATGGATGATGAGAAGGTTATTGATGCAGCAAGACGTTGTCTCCGACGTCTATCTGTACAGTGGTACCAAGCGGTCATTCAAGCTCTCCGGTTAGGAGGCTTAAGAGCTCCACACTGAACAGAGATTATGTTGAAAAAACGGAACTTGCAGCCAAAAGAGTGGAGAATTACGTGATGTATTGGAATCCTGAAAAGATCAATCTGCTTTCAGGAAAAAAGGGTTGCCCTACTTATTGAAAGCTCATCTTGTAACCCAAAAATGCTTGAAGAAGCGAACCAAGAAACAATTTGTTCTGAGAAAAATTTTACTCTTGGTGTGAAGCAAGTAATTGTATTGGACAATGCGGATCCCACCCTCCCCCAAAATCGTGGTTGTGTAGCGTAGGCTAAGGACTCCGGCAGGTTGAAAAATTATAATTCGGTGGAGAGCTGGTTCAAATGGCTCTGAGCACTACGGGACTTAATTTCTGAGGTCATCAGTCCCCTAGACCTTAGAACTACTTAAACCTAACTAACCTAAGGTCATCACACACATCCATGCCCGAGGCAGGATTCGAACCTGCGACCGTAGCGGTCGCGCGGTTCCAGACTGTAGTGCCTAGAACCGCTCGGCCACCCCGTCCGGCGGTGGAGAACTGGTGAAGCTAATGCAGGTGAAAGCCGGACAAAGGTTGCGGTCACTCACTGACCTACAGTGTATCCTAATATTTGTCCACACAGAACAGAGATTATGTTGAAAAATAGGAACTTGCAGCCAAAAGAGTGGAGAATTAAGTGATGTATTGGAATCCTGAAAAAATCAATCTGCTTTCCGTTCCGTGTTCTTGCAGTAGTGGACACCAGAAGATCCTGAGGAATATCCCATCAGAGGGGTCGAAACGTCGATCATTTTAGAAGAAACATGACGCGGCCTAATAACCCAGAAGATTTTCATATTTAAAGACAGTTTTTGCCTTTTTCGTCATAAAAATTGTAATTCAGAAAACGCTTATTAGATAACGGACATACGAAAAAAAAAGCGTCTGTCTTACCCACAAACGAGGCTAAATTGACGTTAGTACAATAATGTCATCTACAGCTTGTAAAAGTAAGCTGCTGAAGTTTTCAAGTACAAAGTGTGTGCCATCTCATGAAAATGTTGACGAAAACATAGACTCGTGCTCTTATGAAATCCCAGCACACTAACGGAGGTATGACATTTGGCATCTCATTTGGATTGTACTGACCAAAATTTCAGTCTAAATGTAAACATGCGCGGCACTTGAAGAGGAGCTTACAGGGCTTGAAATGGATTGCTTTTTAAATATAAAACACAAATTATGATTGTTGGTGGTGTTATTTAATTCCTGATAGGTATCAGTTACTGTCGAAAGAAATTGCAGCTGACGAACTACTGACATTTTTCTTGTGAAAGGCTTGGCATTCAAGTATGGAATTTCTACTGCAGATTTGATGAGGCAAATGGACTATAAAAATGACAACGCAGTCTGTGGACAAATCGTAATCATATTCAAGGAAGTTCATAAACGACACCACAGCCTTCTGTAAACTGCTTTTGATATTATAAAGCCAGTTTTCAGAGATCTGCCTGACACACCTGATACAGAGGTGCCTCTGTTGTTGAACAAAGAATCAAAACAAAAGTACAAAGAACGCAATCCAGAATGAGATTTTCACTCTGCAGCGGAGTGTGCGCTGACATGGAACTTCCTGGCAGATTAAAACTGTGTGCCGGACCGGGACTCGAACTCGGGATCTTTGCCTTTCGCCGGCAAGTGCTCTACCAACTGAGCTACCTAACCACGACTCACAGCTATATTTCCGCCAGTATCTCGTCTCTTACCTTCCAAACATTACAGAAGCTCTCCTGCGTAGGAGAGCTTCGATAGCTCAGTTCGTATAGCACTTGCCCGCGAAAGACAAAGGTCCCGAGTTCGAATCTCGGTCCGGCACACAGTTTTAATCAGCCAGGAAGTTTCAAAGAACCCAATGTAAGATACAGGCCAGACAAATCAAGAAAGAAGTAAAAATGAAACGTGGTGATGAAATGTTTATCGACTCTGAAAATCCAGCTCAAAGAACAGAATTACGTCAAATATATAGCAAAATATTTGAAACGCATTTTCACTGCCTTTTTCTTGTATAAGCAACTTTTCTCAGTAAATATGGAAGGTAAGGGTTCGCAATTTTTGGACATGGTATTTACGTTTGGACGTTTGGAGCAGATGGACTTCACTGTAATGCTTCTGTTAGCTGCTCATCTTCAAGCTTCAGCTTTTTTCCTTCTCGACCTTCAAGTCTGTTCTCATCTTTAGAGAAGTAGTAACGACGGTGTGGCAGTGACATGTGAGACTGTACCTGGATTAAAACGTGGTTTTTAGGAGGAGGTACGTAATAATTCCCAAAGAAAATCATGCTCTTGAAAGTGGATATGCCACGCAAGTAAATAAAAATGGATAAATAATGGGAATTTCACAAGCAGGTACTTTAAGCAGACTTCTGTAGCTCTCAATAGATTTATCAGAATACTGCAAGAGATGCCCAACTGTGACCATGAGGTCCTTTTCTTGTAGTGTAAGTATTATAACTGTTTCATTGCTCCACATACACAAAGTTATTGTCCTGCTGTAAGAACACAACAAGACTAGCAGATCGAAGACAGAGAGCTACTCGAATATGACATGACGAAGGGACATTTTCTCCATGAAACCATAAAACTTCACAGACTGCCATGACACCTCACCGCGTCATGACAGTGAACTCAACAGATTAACTGAAAACTGTTTAAAAACTGAAAACTTGTCCCATAGTAATATCACCATAATCCAAGGGCCCACTGTAATCATAATTGACAATGTTGTAGTGTTAACGTGGGACCACGTAGGTGTCCTCTGTTGCTGAACACTGTGTTCAACACTGAGCGTTGAACGGTGTGCTCCAAACACTTGTGCCTGCGCCATCACTATACTCAGGTAGCCGTGTATCCTGTGCTGTGGGAAAGGCTTCGATCCCTATGTTCTGTGATGAGGTATGAACGTCCAACTTCTTGTCTCCCACTCGTGGTTTCAGCATTCTTCAACCACTTTCCACAGATCTTCACGACAGTAGGACCCGAATAGTCGACCGCTTCGTCGTTTCCGAGATGCTCCCAGGCATTGGGCCACAACAATCCGGATTTATTCAGAGTGGTTTAAGTAAGCTGATTGTCACATTTGCGCCACTTCTCGTCGCTAGAATATTTTTCCATTCGTCTCTGCTCCGCTCGTATACTCGTGGTGAACGCGCGCGCACACACACACACACACACACACACACACACACACACACACACACACAGGAACACGCACACACACACACACACACACACACACACACACACACACACACACACACAAAGGATGACAGTCAACACATACAGAAATGTTCCATTGAAGCTATCGTGAAAGAAAGTAACGTAATTACTGAAGGTAGCGGATTTTTTTTTAGCTATCAAAAACCCTTGTGTGTCCTATTTAAATATGAACAAATATGTAGTATTTTAAATGATAGGACATTTTATGGAATATCTTTGAAGCCATTTTGTATCTCTCTGTTTTAACTATCATTTCACAGTGAATATGTTAGTTCATGCACAAAAACTGGTAGTGTTAAGAAAGCTAAAACATTGCTACTCATGTGCTGATTATCAGCAGATACATGTGCAGGCATTAGTATATGCAGACAGTTGCAGGCAGTAGTATATGCAGACAGTTGCAGGCAGTAGTATATGCAGACAGTTGTTTTCAAGAAAATTTATTGTGTACATATGAAGGAAATGTAGGGCACTTACATTAACCTTAAGTTAAGACCCAGGAATCAAGACCATTTGCAGAGACAACTAATAAGATACACTTGTAACTTTTTATACATGTGTCCACATTTTTTTGTATTTATATCTGTCGATTGACTACAAACCCTTGAAAACAAAGTAACTTCCTGTCTTTCCTTTTGCTATATTGTAGTACTTTTTCCGATTGTGGAACTCTATCAACATTTAAAAAAAATTATTTGTACATTGTCAGATTAAAAACTTTTTTCACTCAGTCTATTATGCCCTAAATTCTTAACATACATTTTGAACATCAAGTTGCTACAGACAGCTCAATATGTCGAAGGTGTGCTTATATGGTAGCTACTCATAATTTAGTTTTGATTTACTGGGTATACGTATACGAAATGGTCTTCTTGTGTGTGTTTGGATCTTAGGAGACTAATGGCGAGGTCATCAGCGCCCTTCTTGTCTTCTTCAACATCCAACTTACTAAAACTTTTTGCAGTACAAAAGAGAACGGAATACTATTACATGTCCATAATGAAGTGACTTAAATTCTGCGTATATCACGCTTGAAACTTCTTAGTTTATGTCTACTGAAATAACTGAATAGGTGAAAACTTCTTTGTGTTTACTTAAACTGCTGAGTCAAACTGAACTTGCTGTCTCGTTACTTATGTTTATGATTTCAATACTGACCTATGGAATTTTCCATGAAAAATACAACACAAACTTAACCCATTCACTTATTACTCACAATATACAAGCGCCACGCAATCTGACTTATCTAAATGACAGTTACTCATGCACTGTATATATATAAACTCAGCAGGACAGTTCATGGTGGGAAGGAGCTTCCGTGGTATGTAGTCACTACAAAGAAACAGAGCTTACTGCATAACAGGTGTACTAGTGTTCGTCAGAAAGTAGATCCCAATTGGTCGTGAAATGGAAACCACAGTGAAAATCAGTAAAATTTTATCTGTAACAGTTAGCTACAACTCCCAGCTACTTCTTTACGTAGGTGCCACTCCGACTTAGACAGTTGTCTTATTGTTGAATCAAATTACTAAAACCTTCGTCACAGAAGACAGCCTCCTCTGCTTTCAGCCTGTTCTCTCTTCACAGTCAGCGGTTGATGTGAGCAGAGATGAAAAACGGAGGGAGTCGTGACTGTGTCGTGTTGTGGCTGATAAAACACTTCCCATCGTAAACGCTGCAGAAGGGTCTTCATTGCCCCTGCAGCATGGAGCTGAGAATTGTCGTGAAGAATTAAATGCGTGATATGCTATGTGCCGTTGCACGCAATCAGGCGAATACTCTCGGCAGGCACTTTTGTTTGGCGGGAGACACTCTTTTATTGGCCTTGTTACAGGTTTCTGTTTGCTCAGAACAGCAAAGTGGAACGTGACACGAGCGTCTGACACTGCCCAAAGAATCTGTGTGCAGTTCCATCGGATTTTCCCTGTGGATTCAATTTCGCGTCAAAGCTGAACTTACTTTCTTGACAACCTTGTAGAACAAACGGTAGTGCTGTAGATAGAGTGATGATAAATGAAGCAAGTTTAGCCATCTAAAGATACATACACGATGCTTTCAATGAGTACTGCAACAGAATATTGTCAAATGACCTTTCACAAAAGTGAAAGAAAATCTAGTTGTGTAAAACGGCTGTTATTGCACCAGACGTTGTATCCAGTCACTCGAGGATGAAACAGGAAGTTATATGAGAATAGCAAGACAAAAGCAAGAATGTGTAACTCTGTTTTCAAATGTTCATTTACAAAGGAAAAGTCAGGAGTATTTCCCCAATTTAATTCTTGTACCACTTAAAAGATGAATGGGAGTATTAGGGGCGTAGAGAAACAGCTGAAATCATTAAAACTGAAAAGAGCTCCAGGGTCCAATGAAAAACCTATCAGATTCTGTGCTGAATCTACGGCTGAGTTAGCCCTTTTGTTTATCCATAATCTATCGTAACTCTCTCAGACAATAAACCGTGCCCAGTAGTTGGAAAAAAGTACTGTTACACCCATCTACAAGAAGGGCAGCAGAAGTCACCCACAAAACTACTGTCCGATACCCTTGTCATTCATTTATTATAGAATCTTAGGTCATATTCTATGCTGAAACATCATGAGGGGTTTCGAACAGAATGATCTCTGCAATGCCTACTAGCATGGATTTCGGAAACATCAATCATGGTAAACTCAACAAGGAATTTTCTCACGTAACCTTCCGAATTGACAGATGTAGAAATAATTTCGGGTGTATTCCAAGGAAGAGGGTTCCGACCCTTGCCGTTCATACTGTGTGTTAATGAACTTGAGGACTATATTAATAGTAACCCAGACGTTTCGCAGTTCAAGCACTTGTAGTTAAGTACTGTCTGAAAAAGCTGCGTAAGTATTCGGTTAGTTCTTGTAAGATTTTAAAGTGGTTCTACGACTGGTATCTTCATTTATATGTTCATAAATGCAAAATTGTGAAAATCACAAAACGGAAACAGTAATATCCTATGACTATAATATGAATGAGCCACAGTAGTAATTTGTCGTTTCATACGATTACGTTGATGTATGGTTTGGCAGGAAACAAAATGGAATTATCCCATAAGCTCAGTAGTGAGTAAAGCAGATGCAAGACTTCGGTTTATTGACGGAATACTGAGGGAATGAAATCAGTCTCCAAAGCAGTTTGCTTGCAGTTACTCATGCGCCAGGTCCTAGAATTTCTCTCAAGGGTGTGGGATCCACATCAAGTATGACGAGCAGGGGATATTAAATGTACACAGAGAAGGGCAATATAAATGCACATATGTTTATTTCTTCCATGGCAGACTCCTGATGATAGGTATAAACTCTCCCGTAAAAGCCTGCTTACAATTTTCAAGAACCGGCTTCAAATGATGACGCAAACAACATTCTACAGGACAAGATCAGTTCAGTTACAATATGCACAGAGGCTTTTAATATATCATTGAAACCGCACTATGTATTATGGAAAGGTAAAAAACCGTAAAAACTGTTATAATGTACGTTCCATCTTGACACACTTCACAGTGTTATGCAAGATACAGTATGCAGGATGTAGTTGTAGATGTTTACCTAGGTGGTATCTTCATTTATATGTTCATAAATGCAAAATTGTGGAAATCACAAAACGGAAACAGTAATATCCTATGACTGTAATATGAATGAGCCACAGTAGTAATTTGTCGTTTCATACGATTACGTTGATGTATGGTTTGGCAGGAAACAAAATGGAATTATCCCATAAGCTCAGTAGTGAGTAAAGCAGATGCAAGACTTCGGTTTATTGACGGAATACTGAGGGAATGAAATCAGTCTCCAAAGCAGTTTTCTTTCAGTTACTCATTCGCCCGGTCCTAGAATTTCTCTCAAGGGTCTGGGATCCATATCAAGTACGACGAGCAGGGGATATTAAATGTACACAGAGAAGGGCAATATAAATGCACATATGTTTATTTCTTCCATGGCAGACTCCTGATGATAGGTATAAACTCTCCCGAAAAAGCCTGCTTACAATTTTCAAGAACCGGCTTCAAATGATGACGCAAACAGCATTCTACAGGACAAGATCAGTTCAGTTACAATATGCACAGAGGCTTTTATTATATCATTGATACCGCGCTATGTATTATGGAAAGGAAAAAAACCGTAAAAACTGTTATAATGTACGTTCTATCTTGACACACTTCACAGTGTTATGCAAGATACAGTATGCAGAATGTAGTTGTAGATGTTTACCTAGGTGAAGATGCAGAAATGAATACAAAATTAGCTTTTATTAAAAAAGAAAACAAATTCCCCCCACCGTTATGGAGAAATTAATAATTTCTTTTTTGGTTTCGAATTTTTCATTAGTCTTTGGTTGAATAATCTGAAACTAATAAAGCCAACATTATAAGGGTTTATGGATTTACATGCCAGATGTCAAATATTTAAAACATCTACTCACTTGTAAAATAAATTGACATCTGAGGCAGATTTATACGCTGAAACTTGACTCTGGGACTCCGAATTAAATTTTTGTCCCATGGGACGTTTCAGATGCATCCACCGTCATGTACACGTTCACATTATTAAACTACTATCGTAAACACGTGAGAAAGCAAGTTTTGGAGCCTTCCAACTAAAATCATGCGTGGAACAAAAATTGTAATACGAGAAAAGACGGTAGAGTAGTTAGGCTGTTGCAGACGACACGTTACAACTTAGCGCCTTACCTAGCCACGTTAGTTGATATCACTCATCTTGCTATCTCCAAAAGTCTACACATACAAAAGCAGACGTTCAATTATTCATTGTACCATACAGTATAATGGAAGATAGCCTTCTGAACCGCTTCCTTTGGTAAATACGTTAATTCACAGGACAGAGATTGAATACTCTTGTAATCATAATTTGTGCTCACACCGTATCAGTCGTCATCATTCCTCCTCTTGAATATGGACGGTTTTGTTCATTATGGATTTTGAAAAGAAATGACGGAATTCCAGCCTCCGTCGTATTTTCAGTGTCACTCCGCTCATCAACTGTGTTGGAAACTTCCTCTAACATCTGTTTAATCATCATAGGCGTAATATAGCACAGGAGGGCATGCAGAATTCTAACAACAATGTAAGAAGTAACGCGCTGTGTCAAAAGTCCAGAGGTATACAGGTGGCATTTAGCGCTGCCCGCAAGCGTCACTTCTATTCGACCTCTCTTATTCGAACTCTCGTTGACTATTGTCTTGGCCTAGCACACCATTGGTTCAATGTTAGAATCACTCTCTCTCGTGTGCTTCTTTGAAATATTCGCAGGAAAGTCGCTTTGCTCTAAGCAGTGGTATACTAGCACACGATATGGAATTATTTCAGAAACAATGTTAATGAAAGTCTTGGCCGTACCGTAGTCCCTTAGTCGTAAATCAGACGAAGACTCCACAAAATCTGAGCGACACACAATATTGCAAATCATCTTGCTGTGAAACCCTTCGAACGTGATCTACAATACTGGCCATTAAAATTGCCACACCAAGGAGAAATGCAGATGACAAGCGGGTATTCACTGGACAAATATATTATACTAGAACTGACATGTGATTACATTTTCACGCAATTTGGGTGCATAGATACTGAGAAATCAGACTGGGTGTTGCGTGATGTCCTTAGGTTAGTTAGGTTTAAGTAGTTCTAAGTTCTAGGGGACTGATGACCATAGCTGTTACGTCCCATAGTGCTCAGAGCCATTTGAACCATTTTATTGGGAAATCAGTACCCAAAACTGTTGTGACTTGGCAAGACAGCCAAGCCACTAGGAGGAAGCCGAAAGGCACGCGTTTAAGCTCACGTAGGCTGGCGTGAAGTCTGGAACAGTTAAAGGAGTTGAGTGTAGTAAAAAAAGTACGTAGCTTCTGGAATACTTAAATTTAATCCATAATTGGTAAACATCGGTCTGACGGTACATTCATCACGAGATAAATAGCAAATGATAATGGCGCCTTGCTAGGTCGTAGCAAATGACGTAGCTGAAGGCTATGCTAACTATCGTCTCGGCAAATGAGAGCGTAATTTGTCACTGAACCATCGCTAGCAAAGTCGGCTGTACAACTGGGGCGAGTGCTAGGAAGTCTCTCTCTAGACCTGCCGTGTGGCGGCGCTCGGTCTGCAATCACTGACAGTGGCGACACGCGGGTTCGACGTATACTACCGGACCGCGGCCGATTTAAAGGCTACCACCTAGCAAGTGTGGTGTCTGGCGGTGACACCACAAGAACAACCACCTCTGGCCGTAATAACGGCCTTGATACGCCTGGGCATTGAGTCGAACAGAGCTTGGATGGCGTGTACAGGTACAGCTGCCGATGCAGCTTCAACACAATACCACAGTTCATCAAGAGTAGTGACTGGCGTATTGTGACGAGCCAGTTGCTCGGTCACCATTGACCAGACGTTTCCTATTGGTGAAAGATCTGGAGAATGTGCTGGCCAGGGCAGCATTCGAACATTTTCTGTATCCAGAAAGGCCCGTACAGGACCTGTAACATGCGGTCGTCCATTATCCTGCTGAAATGTAGGGTTTCGCAGTGATCGAATGAAGGGTAGAGCCACCGGTCCTAACACACCTGAAATGTAATGTCCACTGTTTAAAGCGCCGTCAATGCGAACAAGAGGTTACCGAGGCGTGTAACCAATGGCACCCCATACCATCACGTCAGATGATATACCAGTATGGCGATGACGAATAGACGCTTCCAACGTGCGTCCACCACGATGTCGCCAGACACGGATCCGGCCATCGTGATGCTGTAAAATGAACCCGGATTCATCCGAAAAAATGACGTTTTGCCATTCGTGCACCCAGGTTCGTCGTTGAGTAAACCATCGTAGGCGTTCCTGTCTGTGATGCAGCGTCAAGGGTAACCGCAGCCATGGTCTCCGAGGTGATAGTCAACGCTGCTGCAAACGTCGTCGAACTGTTCGTGTTGGTGTCTAGCAAACGTCCCCATCTGTTGACTCAGGGATCGAGAAGAGGCTGCACTATCCGTTAAGCCATGCGGGTAAGATGCCTGTCATCTCGACTGCTAGTGATGCGAGGTCGTTGACATCCAGCACGGCGTTCCGTATTACCCTCCTGAACCGACCGATTCCATATTCTGGTAACAGACATTGGATCTCGACCAACGTGAGCAGCAATGTCGCGATACGATAAACCGCAATCGTGATAGGCTACAATCCGACCTTCATCAAAGTCGGAAACGTGTTGGTACGCATTTCTCCTCCTTACACGTGGCATCACAACAACTTTTCACGAGGCATCGGCGGTCAACTGCTGTTTGTGTATGAGAAATCGGTTGGGAACTTTCCTCATGTCAGCACGTTGTAGGTGTCGCCACCGGCGCCAACCTTGTGTGAATGCTCTGAAAAGCTAATCATTTGCATATCACAGCATCTTCTTCCTGTCGGTTAAATTTCGCGTCTGTAACACGTCATCTTCGTGGTGCAGCAATTTTAATGACCAGTAGTGTACTTATCTGGGAAGAGAGAGGTTTTTACATTGTAACCTCCCCACAATAATTTTATATGAAAAGACAATACTTAATAGAAATGGACATTGCGGTAAGTGTAACCTCCCCACAATGAAATCTACTGACAATGACAATTAAACAAAAATTAGCAATCTGACTCAAATATAAGTTCTTCACAAAAAATTAAAGTCTATTCAGTGATAAGAAAATTCAATTAAACCGAAATATCGGTCTTTGGCCCTATGCAAAAATCAGAATTAAATTCTTACCTCATTGTAACTGCTAGTCAAATTTCTGCTCTTATTCTTGCGCACGGCTTGGAGGAACTGCATTGCAAATAATAATATTCTTTTTTTTATTATTTAACTGAAAACTGAAACTTTTCTTTAAGGGAAGTGGAACGAAATTGTTACTTCAATTAAATAAAATCTTTTGTAAAATTGCTTTTGAAATCAAAATTATTATTGGGGGACTTGTTGGAGATTAATTACAATAAATAAACTTTACATTATCCGATGATTATCTTAATTAACAGTATACCTCATTCAGCATCTTGACCAGTGTTGCCGACAGACTACATCACACAACCACACTGGGCTGCTACCACTGACCGACCGCTCTGCATGACGACTACTAGCGTACTGCACTACATGACGACTACTCGCGTACTGCACGCCACTGAACAGAGCTACTGCTCGCAACAACTACTGACAGAGTACTGCACGTAACACTCGCGCGGTCAAGCGCATACTCTCTGGTCAGAGACGCTACAATGCCTCGCCATCGCTGCTACGTTACATACGTGTTTCATAACCCTCCACTGGGGGGGGGGGGGCAAAAATTTGGCAGCGATGGTGTCATTTGGACTTGCCAAGCGCGGCAAAATTTTTCTTTAATTAATAAACTTCTACAATTTACAGAATATTTAGATGTAGTACATGAATTAAATGTTGTGCACACGCACTAAGTACAAAATATATCAGACAAAGACAAAATGTGAGTACAAAACATAGTAGCAAATCAGAAAAATGTATATACAAATTATTTGACAGATAACAGAGTGCACACGCACTGAAAAAATTCTTTAGCATATTCAGAACAAATAAACAGATTGGCAGAAAATCGTGTTGATAAGTGACATGAGTGTACTCGCACTGGAGTTGAGAACATATTAGCAATTGACGAAATGTATATACAATTAGTAACAAATGACATAAGTGCATACGCACTGAAATATTGACTATACAGAATGAGTACAAATCATATTGAAAAATGAGAAAAATGCACAGGCACTGAAGTTCAGTAGAAAACATATTAACGCCTAACATAAGTGCACACGCACTGTAGTTCAGAACATATCATCAAAATAAAGAATGTATATACAATATGAAAGACAAGAGTGTACATATACTGTACTTCAGAACAAGTCGAAAAAATGTCTTTAGCATTTTCGCAATAAATAAACATAATGGCAAAACAAATCATGTCCAAAGTGCACACGCACTGAAAAAATGTCTTTAGCATTTTCACAACAAATAAACATAATGGCAAAACATCATGTCGACCAGTGACATAAGTGTACTCGCACTGGAGTTCAGCGAATCGAAAAATGTATAACCCATGAACATAAATATTGTTAGCAAAAAAATGATTTTCACTATGTGACAAGAATTAGGATAGGAAAGGGAAGGATTGCATCATGGTTGTAGCACTTTAGATTGCACACAGCTGTTCTGAAAGTCCATATCTTTCCACAGAAGTACAACACCAAGTGACAACTTGAAGTTCTTTTCCCATCAGAATTTATCAGCGTAGCCAAGACACTGAATTGTCGTAGTAATATTCCATGTTTTCATTTTGGCAGTACATTAGGTACACCAAACAGTGGGACCATAATAACGTCTTCACCGCTCACGGTGGTGGACAGCATGTCGTGTCAACACCACGCGCTTACAAGGCACACCAACGTAGAATTAGTGCAAAACCAAATATAGTGCTCCATGATCACTGGGATAAACAGGACAAATGGACATTGCAGTAATTCAGGGTAGTTAGCTCATGAGGTGAAGGGCATTAAGTCACATAATATTGACAATTACAGTCTTCATTAGTAGTTTGCAGCATTCATAGCCCAGTTATTGAACATTTCTGTACCAAGTATGTAGTATTACAGAAAATTGTTCATGAATTGTTTTACATAGAATCAGTAACCTTCTTTTCCTAGTTACAAAGCATTATTAAATAATCGCATTCTTTTCCAGTTACAAAGTATAGCATAGTTAATTAATTATTTGTCATTCCAATAGTATTAATCATTAGCCTTTTCCTAATTACAAAGCATTATGAAACAGTCACATTCCTTTCCAGTTACAAAGTATGGCATAGTTAATTAATTATTTGTCATTTCAATATATAGTAAGAATTATCAGCCTTCTCCTAATTACAAAGCATTATTAAACAGTAATTAAGATTCATTAGCCTTCTAATTACAAAGCATAGCATCATTTGTCATTTCAATATAGTAAGAATCATATTCTTTTCCAATTACAAAGTATAGCATAGTTAATTAATTATGTGTCAGTTAATTAATCATTTGTCATTTCAATAGTAATAATCATTAGCTTTTCCTAATTACAGTTAATTAATCATTTGTCATTTTAATATAGTAAGAATCATTAGCCTTCTCCTAATTACAAAGCATTATTAAACAATCACATTCTTTCCCAATTATAAAGCATAGCATAATTAATTAATCATTTGTCTTCCAATAGTAATAATCATTAGCTTTTTCCTAATTACAAAGCATTATGAAACAATAGCATAGTTAATTAATTATGTGTCATTCCAATCTAGTAAGAATCATTAGCCTTCTTCTAATTACAAAGCATTATGAAACAATCGCATTCTTTTCCAGTTACAAAGTATGGCATAGTTAATTAATTATTTGTCAGTTAATTAATCATTTGTGATTCCAATAGTAATAATCATTAGCTTTTTCCTAATTACAAAGCATTATTAAACAGTCACATTCTTTTCCAGTTACAAAGTATGGCATAGTTAATTAATCGTTTGTCATTCCAATAGTAATAATCATTAGCTGGCATCATGGGTAATCGTATTACAATAAACAGTGGCAGTCCTTGGCCAGTTACAAAGTATATTTAGTATGACAGAATAATGTTCATCAGAAGTCTTAATTGAAAAGGAGAGTCAATTATTGGCCTAGCATTAACATAATACATTGAGTGATACAAATTATTGGCACTCATTGGCCATTAACCAAAACATGAAAACTCAACATGGAAAACAAGAGCTAATTAATGGCATAATTAATAACAATTCGTTGAGTGACATGAATTATTGGCACTCAGTGGCCATCAAGTATTGAATAGAATAAAACATAGTTCATTATTCAGTATTATTCAGATCATTACAAAGTCAATATTAAAATCAGTTAATTACAGTCATAGCATTAATAATCATGGGCATTATAAGTAGTCTCATTACAATAAACAGTGGCAGTTATCAGCCAGTTACAAAGCATTATTTTATATATATATATTTTTGTATCATTAAGAGGTCATTACTCAAGTGACATACTATTCAGAGCTAATCAGTATTATTCAGAATTTTCTCAAACTGGTATCACTACTTGGGACTGGTAATACATTTTTTGTGTTAGCAATGCATTGCGTTGAGATCGATAATTAATTGCTGAGGCATAATACTATTTGCTTTTGACCTATTGCTGCAAATGAGGATAGGTAACGTCATTCGTCATGAGTCAGCTGTAGCAAGATTATGTAACAAAGCAGTATATGTGATCACATTTATAAATGATAGACACAAATGGGTAAAAAAAAATAAAAATGCAAGTACTAGAACAGGTATAATAAGTAACAGGTTTAGTATCATGAAAAACTTCTCCTGAAAAAAATACAAAATGGATTATTGAGCTGAAAGAAGAAACGCACACTATGCTGAAAAGTAGTGAACTTCGAATTAACAGGTAGTGAAATGTGTATAAAATGTGTTCCATAGCTGTCCTTTCCAAAACTTTCCGTCATCCTACTATGCACTATATCACCTGCTGTCAAAGCAAACTGCAACAAATACTTAAATAACTACATAGCATAAATACATAACTTCAACATTATCCTCATCTGTAAAGAAAAAACTTCATTATTCATTATCCATATTATCATAACTTCATTATCATCCTCATCTGTAAAGAAAAAACTTCATTATTCATTATCCATATTATCATAACTTCATTATTATCATCACTTGTAAAAAAAAACTTCATTATTCATAATAGCATATTCTTCATCTTATTCATCAGTATTCGTTATCATCTGCAAAAAATCACTTCATTACTCATTATACAACTATTCCTTATCTCTAGCATATTTCATCACTAAAACTAAGATGTGTAGTTCTGTCTGACAGCCTGCATCAATCACCTCGTATTCTGAAAAAAAAAATTAGTTAAGACTGCTATTCTACGATGAGTATAGTATATTCTTGTTAATGCTTGTTAATCCTGATCCATTTACTCTTCCTCATAAAGTTATTGCATCTTCTATCATTTATTCCGTAGGTGAAATTCCCATTTCTGTTGAATTTATTTTTTACACGCATCATTTCTTTCTGAAATTGATGAACAAAGATTAATGTCTTGCATTTAAATCATATACCCACTAAATAATGACTGGTTTATGGTGACACAATTAAGCATACAGCATAACATGACATAAAACGTAATATGTCAAAGACATTGACAGTGTTTAAAGCCAAAATGTACAGAGAATATCACAATGCAGCAGCAAAAAAATGTAAAACAGTCACGATGTTAAGATATCATAGGGCAAAAAAAAAAAATGTCGAAGTCAACTGGTGTGTTATATCGTAACTATTTCACAGTGCATATAAACAAAACTGGAATACAATCGTACATAAAAAAAAGTGGAAAATGAGCACGGTCTGATGTGTAACGACAAGAAAAGCGACCTGCTAACCTTACCTTGCCGGGCACTTGCCAAGAAAAAATACGATAATCATCAGTAATTAGTCAGGTGAAATAATTGCATTAGTAAACGGCATCATAGTGTGTTGAATCATAAAGTGTCTTCATTCAATAAACGGTTTAATGTTTGAGATATGGTGGTTGCCTTTCGATTTTCTGGTTCTCAAAGTTTCGACGTGTACAACATTGGGATGAGGAATGCTGCGAATCCGATATGGACCTGCGTATAGAAGTTCAAATTTACTGCACTTACCTTTTAATTTGCTGGATAAATAGTGTGTACGTACTAATATTTTCTGTCCAACGTGAAAGTCGCGGCGTGTACAAACCTGTTTTTGCTGTCTTCTCCGGCGCTCTGCGGCACGTTTGATGTTGTTCAACGCAATGTCAATTATTTCGTGGTGTCTTAGTCGACGACATTTGGGGAAGTTTACTAATTCTTTAATTTTGTTTGCTGGTTCTACGTTTTTCAGTATAACAGACGGAGATAGCATAGTGGATTCATTTGGAATGGAATTAATTACATCTTGGAATGAGAGTATGTGTGTATCCCAATCAATATGTCTTTTGTGGCAGTGTATTCTACACAGTTTACCAATTTCTTTCATTAATCTTTCACAGGGGTTCGAAGAAGCGTGGTACTTGGATATATAGATCGGAGAAATGTTTCTGGCTCGTAACATGCGTGTCCATACGCTACTACGAAATTGAGATCCATTGTCAGAAATTACTTTCATCACATGCCCTACATGAAATAGAAAATGTTTTACAAATGCTTTCGAAACAGTTTTAGCAGTAGCTTTGCGTAATGGAGTGAAAGTAACAAATTTTGAAGTGAGCTCAACAGCGACAAAGATGTAGCAAAAACCTCTGTTAGTTCTCGGAATCGGACCAAAAATATCTACAGCGGCCATATGTCTTAATTTAATAGGTATAATGGGATATAATGGAGGAATATGTGAAGTGGTGTCTGATTTAGCTTTCTGGCAAATTTTACAAGACGCTAAAACTCGTCGTATACGTTTCTCCATGTTGGCAAAATAACAGTTCTGTCTCAGTATAAGAAAACATTTTCGTGCTCCGTAATGTGCGTAACTTAAATGAGTGTACCAGATTAATTTGTTAACCAGTTCGTCAGGAATGCATAATAACCAATTGTTGCTGTCAGGATGAGAGCGCCGAAACAGAATGTCATTGCGTACAGTGTAGTGGTTCCTAATCGTAACATTTTTCCTATCTTGCCAAAGGTGTTTAATTTCTTTCCACACATTGTCTTTATTTTGCTCTTATGCTATGTCCTGTAATGACGATGAAATAAAGTTTTCAAATGCAACTTGCTGAATGTACATGACACTGAAATTTGTTTTGCAGAAGTTGGTTGCTACGTCTTGCTGATTGTTGCCGAGAGAACGCGATAGTGCGTCTGCTATAACATTTTGTGTGCCGGGAATGTGAACTATTGTAAAATTAAATTCATGTAAATATAGTTTCCATCTACTTAACCTGTCGTGAGTAAATTTAGCTGAAAGTAAAAATTGTATCGCTCTGTGGTCAGTGTAAACGGTGGTATGTCTGCCATAAAGAAAGTGCCTAAATCTCGTAAAAGCCCATACAACACATAATGTTTCCAATTCTGTAACGGAGTAATTTCGTTCAGCAGGTGACAGAATGCGACTTGCAAATGCGATGTTTTTAATTACTGTTGAATCATCTTCTTCTATTTCCTGAAAAATGTGTGCGCCTAAAGCGGTGTTGGAACTGTCAGTGGCAATGGAAAAATTTCTACTAAGATCTGGGTGCGATAAAAGTGGAGCATTCAACAAAGCATGTTTCAGGTTCACAAATTCAGAATGTGCTTGCTTATCCCAAGACCAAATAGTGTTTTTACCTGTTAATTGGCATAATCTGGGTGTGTCTAAAGCAGAGTGATGAATAAATTTGCGAAAAAAGTTAATTAAGCCCAAAAAACTGCGTAGTTGTTTCTTCGTCGTAGGAAAAGTAATGTCACGTAGAGCTTGAAGTTTTTCCGGATCAGGTGCAATGCCTTCTGCTGAAATTACGTGTCCAAGAAATTTTATGGAAGTTTTGCCAAAGTGCGATTTACTAAGATTAACTGTAAGTCCTTGTGCATGAAAAGTTTGTAACAGTTGTTCAAGAATCAGATTGTGTTCAGACCAGTTCGCTTCTGCAATAAGAATATCGTCTACATACGTCGTAATTCTGTCCTTAAGTTCTGTCGGAAGTATTGTGTTCAAACCGCGAATAAAAGCTGCAGGAGAAATAGTTAACCCGAATGGTAATTTGCAAAATTGATAACAGTCGCCAAAACAGAGAAAAGCTGTGTATTTTCTGCAGTTCGGATGAAGCTGAATTTGCCAAAATCCCGATTTCAAATCTAGTGTAGAATAAATAGCTGTACCGTGAAATTTCTGTAAAAGTTCCTCTAATGTCTGTGGTCGATCTGTTTCATTAATAATAATGTCATTAATGTGACGTGAATCAAGTACAAGGCGAAGTGAGCCATCTTTTTTCTTAACAATATGTAGCGGGTTTATGTACGGACTAACTGCTGGTTCTATAATTCCTTGGTCAAGCATATCCTGCAATTCTTTTTTAACTTGTTCTCTGTGAATATATGGAATATGATAATGCTTTGCTTCAAATGTGTCGTGCTGTTTCACTTGAAATTCATACATAATGCCGGACATAGTACCAGGAATGTTGTCGAAAACTGGAGCTTGCTGTAAGAGAATTTCGTGTAATTGCGTTCGTTCCTCGTCTGTAGTTGCACTGCTCTCTTTAACCTTATCAGAAATCAATTGCATTACGTCGTAGTCAGCTTCGTCTGGAGTATTATAGTTGTGTACGTACGTATCCGTGAACAATGTGGGATTACAGTCTATGTTACGTGATACCGAAATGACCTCTGTGCGGTTAATTGTTTGTTCTTCCGCAGATAAAGAGTGCTGAAACTCTATAGCAAATTGTATATTTTCATCCTTTAACATTAAATAAGAATTTTGAAAATCAATAACTGCGTCGTGTTGTACCAGAAAATTCGTACCTAAAATAACGTCTGTCGTCAATAAAGGAACAATCCAAAAATTTGAGTAGAAAGTATGACCTCCAATACAAAATGATAAATGCGTCTGTAATTTAACGTCTACTCCTTTACTCGATACTGCTCCTTTCACTTTTGTTTTGCCTAATGGAAGTGTCGGATACGTATTCTCTTTGTTACACTCGTTAAAAGTCTCCTCATTTATTACTGATATAGGTGATCCGGAATCAATTACTGCTGAAAATTTTGATGAACCAATTTTAATTTCAATAACAGGATGTGAAATGGTTTTCTGAATATCTGGTCTTTCCTGCAAGAGAGTGTCTCTGATATCGTCAAAAGTAATTACATTTTCGTGAACAACATTTTGCGTGTCAAAGGTAGTGCTTGTGTTATTAGAAGATGCGTCCTGTGCAGTATTTAGTCAGATTCTATCTGACGTGTTATTATTATTAGGAGGATTCTGTGGCATTTCTACTATTTGAACTGTTCTATTACTTCTTCCAGACGTGTTACGCTCTGGATGATACCTACTGTCGGGTTCGTTCATGAGAATCGGTTCTCGTGCATAATTTTGCTGTTGGTATGACCGACTGTTGTTAGATGTGCGCTGAAACTTGTCCTCATTATTTTTACGTCTGTCGTAATAGTCATTCCTATACGGTGCATTACGATAGGAATTGAAATACTGCCTTCTTTGTACGTAGTTGTTTCTTTGCTGCCATGCGTTACTATTTGTTGGGGCTGGGACTATACGTGCACGCGGCGAAACATTAAAGTTTGCTTGACCTTGTAGACTGCATTGTTGGTTACGTATGCTAAGCGGTTGACTTTCATGCTATTGTGGTGAAAAGCATCTATTGTTACGAAAATATGGTTCCTATTGCTGATAATTTTACACATACTGATGATTACGATTTTATCCGTTATTAAAAATTCTCGTGATTCTGGAGTGCCTAATGAAAATTGTCACATTCGGTAAAAATTTGTCTTATCGGGTTTTCATTACATATTCTTAATCCTAGATAGAGCAATAGTTAAAGAGCAGTTTTGATAGATATAAAGGATAGTAGAAGAAAAGGCAGCAGTGCAGAAAACTAAAGATGAAACAGCACTACTACAGCTCGGGGCCCTATGCTCGCTACGGCACATATTCATTAAAGTGTAATGAATCCCCTGAGGTCTATTACGCACTGCAAATAAATTTTAGCTTTAGCGTTGCAGGCAATGGCGGTAAAATTCCAAAACCAAATTGTTGTAACCATGTTAATTCAAGTTTCCTCATTACAGGCAATGCTGATGAAAATACAATAGCAAATTGTCGCATCAGGTTCAAAGCTAGCTTCCGCATTACAGGTAATAGCGGTGAAAGTACAAAAATAAATTGTCTTATACTGTGCAAATCGTGTATCTGTGTTCTGTCATTATTAAATTCTTTACATTTTCTTACAAATGCAAACTGCTTATTATCAACGTTCTCGTCACTGAATTTGAGAACACGTTCAGGTTTGTGTGAACGTCTGTTTGTCTGTGTCATTTGCGATTTCAAGTTGCATAGCTTTTCAAATTTTAAGTCGCGTGGCTTTTAGGGTTTTACGTCTCGTAGTCTCTGTAAATTGTTCACATTATACACGCTGCGTGAGTCAGACAAATGTTCGCAAAGTGGCGGATTCTGTGACGTATTGGTGACTGAAATAGTTTTCAACTCTGTTACTGTAACACTTTCGTCAATTTGGTTGATCTGTCATGCAAATTTCTCGTCAACTTCCGTATTCGGAGTGTGTGAAACTTCCAGTGGCTCTAAATTAAACTCGTCGCGTATCTGTACTGCGTTTTTAGGGCATTGTTCGGTGACTGCATTAATTTCGTGTATCTGTGTTGCGTTTGCTGAACATTGTTCAGTGACTGCATTAACTTCGTCTTTATGTAATTCTGTTGTGTCTACACGTGTACTATTTAATTCTTGTGCAACAGTGCCAACTTCTTTATTAGTGTTTTTAGCACAAGCCTCAGTATCCTCACGTAATTGTTCTTTAATGTCCTGGCATTGCACGGTAATAGCTGTATTCTGTTCACTAACTTGTCTGCTCCGTTCGTTAAGGTTGTCTTGTTTTTCGTTCGTCAGTTTGAAACTTTCATTAATTGTTTCGCTAAGTTGTTTGTAATGGTTGTCGACACTTTCATTTACCTGTTTGTAATGGTTGTCAAAACTTCCATTAAGTTGTTTGAAATAATTATTCATCATTTCCTTCCGCCGTTTGTACTGTTTACTAAGTTGTTTGAAATTTTCATCAATTTTATTAAATTTTTTGTCCTGTTCACTAAATTGTTGTTGTAGCAATCTTGTCACAATTCGTACCAAGTCAGAACTAACGTATATACTATCTGTACTGTTTAGTGGTGGATCTGGAATTGTCTCGCTTTCCGTGACCATTTGGTCATTCTGTAATTTACAAAAACGTTTATCAGTCGGATGTACATTGTCAGACACTGTTCCGGAATTAAATAAATCCGTCCTACTTTGTGTGATCTGTTCATTTTCATTAGACAAATTTGTCTGTTCGTCACGTGAATTTAGTAAATCGGTTGTGTTAGGCTGGGCAGCGCTCATTACAAGAGAGCGTCCCGCGTCATCGATTGTCGTCAAATCAACAGAGGACATAACCGAGTTCGTTTGTTCATCATTAAGACAAAAGTCATCATTAATGGTTGTAATGCACTGATTGTTACTGAACGCAGGATTGTCATCATCACACTGCGTGTCACAATTACTATCGGTTAAGTTGCTTAAGTCGGTAATTTCGTTCACAATACCTCGCGATACACTATTCACAGTCTTTCGCGGCATTTTTACAACAGTCACAATTATTCACAAAACAAATAAGCACAATGCAAAAGCAACACACAAATACAATAGAGCAATGAATTGCCGTTGACCTGTAGAAAGAAAGTCACAAGATTAGTAAAAGCGTAGCGCCAAATCCTAATTATATCTAAGCAAATAAGAGCAGATATCTGACTGTCTTTCAAAAGATTCTCAACGAAATACGATCCTGGCAGGGTCGCCAAGTGTAACCTCCCCACAATAATTTTATATGAAAAGACAATACTTAATAGAAATGGACATTGCGGTAAGTGTAACCTCCCCACAATGAAATCTACTGACAATGACAATTAAACAAAAATTAGCAATCTGACTCAAATATAAGTTCTTCACAAAAAATTAAAGTCTATTCAGTGATAAGAAAATTCAATTAAACCGAAATATCGGTCTTTGGCCCTATGCAAAAATCAGAATTAAATTCTTACCTCATTGTAACTGCTAGTCAAATTTCTGCTCTTATTCTTGCGCACGGCTTGGAGGAACTGCATTGCAAATAATAATATTCTTTTTTTTTATTATTTAACTGAAAACTGAAACTTTTCTTTAAGGGAAGTGGAACGAAATTGTTACTTCAATTAAATAAAATCTTTTGTAAAATTGCTTTTGAAATCAAAATTATTATTGGGGGACTTGTTGGAGATTAATTACAATAAATAAACTTTACATTATCCGATGATTATCTTAATTAACAGTATACCTCATTCAGCATCTTGACCAGTGTTGCCGACAGACTACATCACACAACCGCACTGGGCTGCTACCACTGACCGACCGCTCTGCATGACGACTACTAGCATACTGCACTACATGACGACTACTCGCGTACTGCACGCCACTCAACAGAGCTACTGCTCGCAACAACTACTGACAGAGTACTGCTCGTAACACTCGCGCGGTCAAGCGCATACTCTCTGGTCAGAGACGCTACAATGCCTCGCCATCGCTGCTACGTTACATACGTGTTTCAACATATGGTAAAACGCTATTGACTTGCAAAGAAAATCAAGTAACCATCAACAACTAAAGACACGATTTGAGAAAGTTTCAGTCACGCTACAGATGTTACCGTATATTAGGGATAGACAGAACTAAACCGAATGCTCTCTGAGCAACGCATGTTTATGTTTGTATGCACTTACTGCATGCCGTATGAAAAGTGCCGTCACTGTCGTCTTACAAAAATTACAAATTTGCCTGTTAGGTTTTTACAAAGCTTATATGCATCGTTTTCTTGATGGATCTATTTCTCTGTTTCACATGCTGTTTTCACCTGTCACTGCATTCACATGTTTCCTCATTAACAGCACGTACAATCAATCCAGTTCAAACGTTTTCAGTCATCACCAAATATTTTCTTGTGCAGGCTCTCACTCCCCTCAACAATGTCATATTCAACGCTCGCTTCAGTTCAACGGTAATGCTGTTACCGTAGTTTTCTAATATTTAACTTTAGCAGCCTTCGTGTTTTCTAGGTACGATTTCTTTTTATTGTTCACCAGATTTCTTGAAATCTGTGCAGCTTTTCATTTATATCATTATACTAACAGCAACTCTTGTCGTAGTCCCAGTATTTAAAATGTGACACCTGTTCAGTTATTTCGTATATTTTAGATCGCATTGGGTATTTGCCTTGAAAGGCCGTAAATTTTGTCTAATGCAATGATATTTGAACTTTGTTTCGTACCAGAGATCTGCTATTAAGTCGCGCTCATCATTAATTTCTTCTATTATTACTTTAATAGTAATGGACTTAAAATTAGTATGTCTATCTAAATAAATTTCTGGATAATTACCTGATTTGCAATTTTTAGGGATATTCTGAACGTATACATTCAGATAGTGAGTGATGGACAACACTCCTCACTCCCACTCTGATTGGTTTTTATCTTATTTATAGTTACTACTGTTTTTCATACGTTATATAAGCTTTCGATTCCCCTTGCGAGGTGTTGTTCCTTATTCTTCACAAAATTTCCGATTATTTAGTACGAAATCTTTCTCAGCATCTATAAGGTCATTGAGGGTTTCAAGTTTTAAGAATCCTTCTGTTTTTCACGAGTGTATTGCAAGAATATTAAAGCAGTAGTCTGCTTAATGTGTCAGCCCCACTCGGAGCACCCATTCTACATCTACATCTACATCTAGATTTATACTCCGCAAGCCACCCAACGGTGTGTGGCGGAGGGCACTTTACGTGCCACTGTCATTACCTCCATTTCCTGTTCCAGTCGCGTATGGTTCGCGGGAAGAACGACTGTCTGAAAGCCTCCGTGCGCGCTCTAATCTCTCTAATTTTACATTCGTGATCTCCTCGGTAGGTATAAGTAGGGGGAAGCAATATATTCGATACCTCATCCAGAAACGCACCCTCTCGAAACCTGGCGAGCAAGCTACACCGCGATGCAGTGCGCCTCTCTTGCAGAGTCTGCCACTTGAGTTTATTAAACATCTCCGTAACGCTATCACGGTTACCAAATAACCCTGTGACGAAACGCGCCGCTCTTCTTTGGATCTTCTCTATCTCCTCCGTCAACCCGATCTGGTACGGATCCCACACTGATGAGCAATACTCAAGTATAGGTCGAACGAGTGTTTTGTAAGCCACCTCCTTTGTTGATGGACTACATTTTCTAAGCACTCTCCCAATGAATCTCAACCTGGTACCCGCCTTACCAACAATTAATTTTATATGATCATTCCACTTCAAATCGTTCCACACGCATACTCCCAGATATTTTACAGAAGTAACTACTACCAGTGTTTGTTCCGCCATCATATAATCATACAATAAAGGATCCTTCTTTCTATGTATTCGCAATACATTACATTTTTTTTATGTTAAGGATCAGTTGCCACTCCCTGCACCAAGTGCCTATCCGCTGCAGATCTTCCTGCATTTCGTTACAATTTTCTAATGCTGCAACTTCTCTGTATACTACAGCATCATCCGTGAAAAGCCGCATGGAACTTCCGACACTATCTACTAGGTCATTTATATATATTGTGAAAAGCAATGGTCCCATAACACTCCCCTGTGGCACGCCAGAGGTTTCTTTAACGTCTGTAGACGTCTCTCCATTGATAACAACATGCTGTGTTCTGTTTGCTAAAAACTCTTCAATCCAGCCACACAGCTGGTCTGATATTCCGTAGGCTCTTACTTTGTTTATCAGGCGACAGTGCGGAACTGTATCGAACGTATTCCGGAAGTCAAGAAAAATAGCATCTACCTGGGAGCCTGTATCTAATATTTTCTGGGTCTCATGAACAAATAAAGCGAGTTGGGTCTCACACGATCGCTGTTTCCGGAATCCCTGTTGATTCCTACATAGTAGATTCTGGGTTTCCAAAAACGACATGATACTCGAACAAAAAACATGTTCTAAAATTCTACAACAGATCGACGTCAGAGATATAGGTTATAGTTTTGCGCATCTGCTCGACGACCCTTCTTGAAGACTGGGACTATCTGTGCTCTTTTCCAATCATTTAGAACCCTCCGTTCCTCTAGAGACTTGCGGTACACGGCTGTTAGAAGGGGGGCAAGTTCTTTCGCGTACTCTGTGTAGAATCGAATTGGTATCCCGTCAGGTCCAGTGGACTTTCCTCTGTTGAGTGATTCCAGTTGCTTTTCTATGCCTTGGACACTTATTTCGATGTCAGCCATTTTTTCGTTTGTGCGAGGATTTAGAGAAGGAACTGCAGTGCGGTCTTCCTCTGTGAAACAGCTTTGGAAAAAGGTGTTTAGTATTTCAGCTTTACGCGTGTCATCCTCTGTTTCAATGCCATCATCATCCCGTAGTGTCTGGATATGCTGTTTTGAGCCACTTACTGATTTAACGTAAGACCAGAACTTCCTAGGATTTTCTGTCAAGTCGGTACATAGAATTTTACTTTCGAATTCACTGAACGCTTCACGCTTGTGTCAAGCATCTGAGCAAATGGTGCGGTTTAGTCAATAACTAACCCATTTGCGCCAGAAATACGGGAAATTTCTCTTGTGCAAAGCGCTCGAGGAAAGAGAAATGGTCTGCTGAATCACTAAAACGGATCAGGAAGACCCATACGGAGGTGGGCCAGAACCGTGCGTTGGGGCGACATCAGAAGCTCAAGGCGGACATAAACGTTAATGAATGGTTGGAGGGCGCAGGCGCTGGGAAAACAAAACAGTGACGCCGTGCCTCATGGAGAATTTCCGCATTAATGCCGGGCCCTTGCGGCGGTGATTAAGGAACTGTGCTAAAGACATGCAAAACAGCCGGCAGCGGGGAGTGCCGAGTCTGCAAAACACACAAACTGTGGCTCCCGCGGTGGCCGCCGCTCGGCGGGAAGGGCAAAAAAGTCTCCCACACAGAGCGTGTCTTTAAGGTCTGCGAGCGCTTTTCTTATCTTTTCGTTCTCAGACGTTCCTTGTAGCGGCGTTCCCATTTCCGAACGATTACTCAGCGAAAGCCGAACGTAGTCAGTGTACGAACCGAGATAGAGCTCGCACCACAAGTAAAAATTCACTGCATCTTTCTAAATATATTAATTACTCTTAATCGCAAATCTACATAAAAAATGAAGAGCGATAAACCTCGTTGCGTAAAGAATATGGTGCTAGTGCACTGTAAGAAAAACTGGGCTCTACCAAAGACAAGAATGATTTGACTTGATTCCTAACCAAAGACTTATGTATAGTACTCAACGTCGTTGTTTTTGCTGCTGTTGTTGAGGTCTTCAGGTGGCTGCGGCGGCTCTTCACCCGAATTTATAGTGTACCGCTCTCTTCATTTCTACAGACCAGGCTGCACCATAATGAAGAGATCGATACCTTACTTAGGAAATTCCACGCGCCACATTTACATATCTTGTGTAGTATCGATCACTGGACCGACACTGTGAAGTGGATTGCTGAAAAAGAAAGCTTGACTACGCGGTAGCCGATAGTGCACGGCATACAGCAATAAGCATACGGGCGTGAAGTCTGGAACATGAGAACTTATGAATGAATAAGAAGAAAAGTATGTAGATGCTTTTTACTTATCTTTTCTTTTATTGCTTCCTTGGAATACATCTCTCTTGAATACGCGTAAGCTATAGTCACTGATACAACTGGTTCCTTGCTAGTTCGTAGCCATTAACTTCTGATGGCTATTCTGTCTCTCGGCTAATGAGAGAGAATGGCTTCATACAACTGGGCGATAGCTAGGTTCGCATACAACTGGTCGGTAGCTAGGCTCTCGTACAACTGGGGTCGAGTCCACTCTCGTATCACGAGACCTGCCTTGGTGGTGGCGCTAGGTCTGCGATCACAGTGGCGACACGCGGGTCCGACATGTACTACATGGACCGCGGCCGATTTAAACTACCACCTAGCAAGTGTGGTGTCTGGCGGTGACACCACATCTTGTATACTTGTTATATGGCACAGTTAATTACTATTCTGATAGCGTTTGATCGGAGACATGAGGACTAAACTCGAACGTATTTGTAATTTGTGTATCGGAAGTAATGTGTGAAAATACTTTTTACATTAAACATAAATTATTATACAAGATGTCTGTTCAGTACCTGCATCTGTAATTGTATATAACGTTTAAGTATTGTCGTAATTATAAAATTTCCCTTTTTTGGGATGTAAATATCACATATTTCATGCATTTATGTAATTCTACTGATTATTTTGTTAATTAATTTGTAACTCAATTTAGTTCGTGTAAATATTTGCCATTGTTTTCGATGATTATTTTTAAATGTAAGAATATTTCTTAATAATGTCATTGTAGTATTACATATATTTTACACTTATAGTTCCACAGGACCAAACTGAGGAGAAAATCTCCAAGTTCATGGAATGTGTCAGTACATGATACAAGTAATAATAGATAAAATAAAATATTTATGAACCCAAAAATGGCAAGTCATCAGTTCGTGTAAATGCAATCGACAATACAACACATGAGTCATTTTCATTTTTCAAGGAACTCCTAGACAGAATATAAGGAGTGACTCATCAGTAAACTCTTTAGTTTCGATTTGAAAGCTCATGGATTACTGATAAGATTTTTCAATTCTTGTCGTAGCTTATTGAAAATGGATTCAGCAGTATACTGCACACCTTTCTGCGCCAGGGTTAAGGAAATGCTATCCAAATGCGGATTGGATTTCTGCCTAGTATTAACTGAGTGAAAACTCCTATTTCTTGGGAATAAGCTGATATTGTAAACAAGAAAAGACAGTAAAGAATATATATATATATATATATATATATATATATATATATATATATATATATATATATATATATATATATGATAAGCAAACTAGACTAATTTTGGTGTCGAACTATCACTTACTTCAAATACCGTTTGGATAGTAAAAATGGCACATTTATGTCTCTGAACAAGATCCTGAACGTGGGCTTTCAAATGGTTCAAATGGCTCTGAGCATTATGGGAGTTAACATCTGAGGTCATCAGACCCCTAGTCTTAGAACTACTTAAATCTAACTAACCTACGGACATCACACACATCCATGACCGAGGCAGGATTCGAACCTGCGACCGTAGCAGCAGCGCGGTTCCGGACTGAAGCGCCTAGAAGCGCTCGGTTACAACGGCCGGCTAACGTGGGCTTTCCACGACAGTATACTATCTATCTCAACTGCTAGAATTTTGAACTGTTCAGTTTTTCTAATCATATTCCCATTCCGTGAAACAAAAACGTCGCGTTTTGTTGAACTGTGTGTTAGGAACTCTAAAAACTGAATCTTGCGGTGATTTAGCGTTAGTTAATTTTCTACAAGCCATGAACATGTGTCATGAACTGCACTATTTGAAACAGTGCCGATGTTGCACACAACATCCTTTGCTACCAAGCTAGTGTTACTAGAAAACAGAAATATTTTAGAATTATCTGTAGTACTAGAGGGAATATCACTTATGTAGGTAAGGAACAGGAATGGCCCCAACACTGATCTCCCGGGCACCCCCCATTTGACTGTTGCCCACTCAGGCCCCACATCAGAGCCATTCTCAATATTGTGAATAATTACCTTTTGCTGTCTGTTGTTAAAGTAAGAGGTGAACCAATTCTGAGGTACTCCCTATATTCCATAATGGTCCAACTTTTGCTTCAATATTCTGTGATCAACGCAATTAAACGCGTTAGTTAGATCAAAAATAATGCGTAGCGTTCGAAATCTTTTGTTTAATCCATCCAGTACTTTACAGAGAAAAGAGAATATAGCATTTTCAGTTGTTGAGCCACTTCTAAAGCTAAACTGTACGTTAGATTATGTGATATAAAATGATCAGTTATCATTAAATATATAGCCTTTTCAATAACTTTAGAAAAAAAATGGCTCTGAGCACTATGTGACTTAACTTCTGAGGTCATCAGTCCGCTAGAAGTTAGAACTACTTAAACCTAACTAACCTAAGGACATCACACATCCATCCCCGAGGCAGGATTCGAACCTGCGACCGTAGCGGTCGCGCTGTTCCAAACTGTAACGCCTAGAACCTCTCGGCCACCCCGGCCGGCTTTAGCAAACACTAATGGCATAGAAATATACCTAAAATTGTCTATATTATCCCCTTTTCTCTTTTTATAAAGCGACTTTACTAAAGAGTACTTTAATAGTTCAGGAAACTGACCATTCTTTAGGGAAAATTTGCAAATATGGCAAAGTACAGAGCTAACATGCACAGCACAGTACTTTAATATTCTGCTAGGCACTCCTTCATATCCATGAGCGTCCTCAGTCTTCAACGATTTCATTATTGACTCAATCGCCCCCTGTCATTATCACAGAAGAGAATTTCAGACATCCATCTCATAAAGGCATTTTCCAAGAAAGATATTTATTCCCTGTAGAAACTAAGTTTTTATTTAACTCACCAGAAATGCTCAGAAAATGATTGTTAAATATTGTACATATTTATGACTTATCAGTAACAGAAATATTTTTACTACGAACTGACTTTACGTCGTTGACCTTGTGTGGCTGACCAGACACTTCCTTCGCAACTGACCATATGGTTTTAATTTTATCCTGTGAATTAGCTATTTTATTTGGGTACAACGTCCTCTTTGCCTTCCTCATAACATTTTTAAGCACCTTACAATACTGTCTGTAATGGGCTACTGTAGTGTGATTGTGACTACTTTTAACATTTTGATATAATTCCCGCTTTGTTCTACTTGATAACCTCATCCCACTAGTTATCCACAGAGGCTGCCTTTTATCGCTAGTACCTCGTTTAGAACATTATAATCGAAAGGATCTCTCAAAGTGCACGAGAAATGGGTTAAGGAAAGCATTATATTTGTCATCTATGCTATCGGCGCCGGCCGCGGTGGCCGTGCGGTTCTAGGCGCTGCAGTCCGGAACCGCGGGACTGCTACGGTCGCAGGTTCGAATCCTGCCTCGGGCATGGATGTGTGTGATGTCCTTAGGTTAGTTAGGTTTAAGTAGTTCTAAGTTCTAGGGGACTGATGACCTAAGTTGTTAAGTCCCATAGTGCTTAGAGCCATTTTTTTGTTATCGGCACTGTAAACATCCTGCCTTTCTTGTTTCTTAATGAGGTTTATAAACTTTCTTTTGCCATTGGATTAGCTTTCCTACATAGTTTGTGATTATCTTGAACAATTGTTTGAATACAAAAACATTTTAGTGCTAAAATTTGTGCATCCTGGTCTGAAAAACTTTTCACCCATTTACTAACAGAATGCCTGTCTAGTAATAAATTAATAAAAATATTGTCTATGGCTGTGCTACTGTTCCCCTGCACCGTAGATGAAAACAACACTGTCTGCATCAGATCATATGAGTTTAGAAGATCTACCAACATCCGTTTTTCTTGCAGAATCATAAACAAAGTTAATATTGAAGTCACCAAATGTAATTAATTTTTGGTGCTTCCTATAAAGTGAACCAAGAACTCTCTCTAGCTTGAGCAGAAATGATCTGTAGTCTGAGTTAGAACATCTATAAACAACAACTATTAGTTTCACTAAATTCAACTGCCACTGCACAACATTCAAATATCTCTTCAGTACAGTGCCGTGATATGTCTATGGACTCAAATGGAATACCGTTTTTTATGTCTTCCACGCCGCAAGGAACTCTTCGAAAAACAACCAGCGAATCTGTATCCTGATGAAGGAAGTCTCTGAATTGTCAAATTATTTAAGTGGTGCTCCGATATACCAACAATGTCAGAGTCAACATCTACAAGCAGTTCACTAAGTTTACCTAGTTTGATGAAATATGCTGATTCCTTCCCTACTTGGATACCTGATCTCATCTGAAGGTGATTTCTTAGTTAGAGCGACTTCCTTTATGCAGGAATACCTGACAGATGACTTCAGTTTAATGAAGGTCCAGCTTTATCACCAAGTACTGCAGGAATTTTTCTATGAGTGATGCCACCACTGTCCACTTCAGTGTTACGTGTAAACTTTTCCAACCTTCCCTGACTATATCTATTGAGGAGAAGGCCATGCCTAGTGACACCCAGTGTACTGATTGACTCAACTGACAACACTGCAATCTGAGCCATGCCTTCCACCATCAGTGCCTTCTCCAGACCCATGTTAACACATCTAATAGAAGCGTTAAGATGAGGTGGATCATGACATTGAAACAGTTACGCGAAGGGCACATTAGTACCACCCGTTTGAGTAGCTATCTTTACCTTCATCACACTCCCTTTCCCTATTGGGACTGTCCCTTGCTCCACCGACAATCACTACCTGATCCACTTTCGTAAAAGTCCTGCGTAGCTCCCCTAAACAGTCGCCTGAGCCTACCCTGCACTAGCCTTCACATTGCTGATCACTCGGTACTCACTCCCCAATGAAGATTTAATATTTGGCGCATTGGTTGTTATTATAGAAGTGATTTTAAAATCGACGTGGTATTTGGCAATAATAGGCTTTACCCAGTTGGAGATGTTTCCTGCAGTGCATCTGTTTCCGAATTGTGACCACTGTTAAAGGTCTGACTTTCGTTCATTATTGTAGGTGAGTTACGCTGATGCAGCTCTGCTAGGTATCCAGCACATGAAACAACGTTACTGAAATTCATCGCATTCACAACCCAAGCTCGGGTTATTAGGCAAAGCAGGTAACATAGGCCAAAAATATTTGTCCTTGCATAAACCGAAAATATAAGGTGCGGTTCAACAAAGCTTTGCAGTATTTGGTTTGCAGTTCATGTACGTGTTCAGTATTCAGGCCTGTTCCCCCGATTTTCATTTCGCTCTGTATAACTTCCCGTCTTCAATTTCTAGTTGAAAAACTGATCGTGTTATCATTAGGTCATATTCACTGCCTGGTGCAAAATTTTAACAGGACGTGCAGGATACTCTACCGCACAGTGTGAGGTAGGGAACCTGGGATCGGAGAAGCCGGATTAAGGAGATAATCGGAATAAAGTCATAACTGTGTACTTTTTATATAGATTAGTTAACTGCAAATACCATCACTGACATAATGAACGTACCATTTGTACTGTATCTTACAAAATATGCTGAAACTGACGGTCATGAACCTCAATGTGTGGCAACGAGCTTGCCGCAGTGGCGACGCCGGTTCCCGTGAGATCAGCGAAGTTAAGCGCTGTCGGGCGTGGTCAGCACTTGGTTGGGTGACCATCCAGGCCGCCATGCGCTGTTGCCATTTTTCGGGGTGCACTCAGCCTCGTGTTGCCAATTGAGGAGCTACTCGACCGAATAGTAGCGGCTTCGGTCAAGAATACCATCGTAACGACCGGGAGAGCGGTGTGCTGACCCCACGCCCCTCCTATCCGCATCCTCCACTGAAGATGATACGGCGGTCGGATGGTCCCGGTAGGCCACTCGTGGCCTGACGACGGAGTGCTGAAATAAAAAATAAAAAATCAACGTCAATGCAAGCATGACATCGGCGAACAAGTTTCCGACGCACCCTGACAGTTGTCAAATCGCATCACATTCCCTCAACTAATTTCATCTCTGTATCCAGTAGGATCTAATACACAAGTTTAAATATACCCAAAGGAAATAATCAATGGGATTCAGGTCAGTTGATCTCGCAGGCCATGGAACAGGACCTCCCCCTCCAACCCATCGTCCAGGAAATACTGTAGCGGTTGTGCTCCAATGAATTGTACTGTACGTTTCTGAAACTAATATGTGATGAAAAATGTACAAAGGTTGGACTGGAGATGCATGTTGCACTGATTGACATAAGGAAAGCATACGCTAAGGTACTACCAAAAAACTGTAGGAAAAGCTGGATGAGATAGAGTTAGATCAAAGATTTTTTAAAGGTGTTATGAAATTATATGAAAATAACTCAGCTAGAGTAAGGACTAGAAATAGTTGGACAGAAAAATTGGAGATGAATAAGGGCCTGTGACTGGGATCTGGGCTGTCACCGACCCCTTGAAGCTTTATCTAGGAGCAGTCCCGCAGACTTGGCATAGAAAGTGACAGGTTGAAGGAGTGATAATATAGCACAACAAGATATTTAGCCCGAATTTTGCCGATGACCACATTGTACTAGCAAAAGATGAAGATGATCTTAGCTATATGTGGGCCTCGAGCGTGAAACATGGTAATTGACATCTCAATGGTTGAGAGATATTAGAATATGAAGTTTCATAAAAATATAACAAAACATTTCACTATGTTATATTTTTTCTTCCAGTTTTCTTTAAGTATTTGAATATTAAGCACTGCACTGGTAAGGTTAAAAAGTGGAAATAAATTTTTTATTGGAAAAAAGAAGCTATACATAACACATTTGCACAAATTATAAGGTAGGACGTAAAATATAGTTACCTTGTTATTCATTCCATTAACAAAGTTCAATTCCCACAGGGAAATTTGACATTATGAAGTTAGCCGACAATAATTTAACCCAACGTAATAATAACACAATGTAATTTAATTAAAACACTTATACTGGTATTCAAATTTCGCTGTCACTGCTGTCATCGTTTGGCTTGGAATGCTCAGCTGTTTTTAATGTCTTGTAATAAGCATGACGTACTTCTAATATGTATAGTAAACAAGATTGAACGACATTCAATTTGGTTGCATCGTTGGGTTTTGGACCTCTGTGTAGGATTGATAGAGAACATATGAAGCCTTCGAGGAACTGTGGGACGACATCTTCGCCTAAGTGATACGTTATCCATTCTACCACGGTACAAATTACATACTTTCATTTTTTCGGGTTCCTGCCTTGACAACTCCATCTTCACAACATTTCTCATTCCAAACATTTGGCCAGAAACTGTTTTACAAGAATTATTGAAGTTGTCCCATAAGTTTGAAATCTTTACAAAATCACCTGTGGTCATACGGTACACAATCATAGGTTTCTTCTTCTGACACTTATTCAAGACCTCTATCTACTCCTTAGGCGAGAATGCATACTGGCAATGATACAGTACGTATTTTTCAACACGGCTAAAATTACAATGAAAAAGCAAAATTGTATGCCCTACTTGCGGAAATGTGTATGTGACAATTTTTAATCTATCCCCTGCTATTAGTTCAACCATACTGCAACAATGGTCCAATTTTTGTTTTGGACTCCACAGTTGTCAGATATGGCTATCTACTTCTCTCCCCGAATGTCATGTTCTTCGAAGTGCTTCAGTAAACAATTGCCAATCTTATCTGCTCCTCTACAAGCAGTTTCTTCATCCCACACATAGAAATATCCTCCTTTTTCTAGACGAGAACGGACACTGAGATTGCACCAGAAGAGATTATTTTTGTAGAAGGGTGAAAGTTTGGGAATTGGTAGGGCCAAATCTAACGTAATGGCGTAAAAAGCTTTATCTTTCTCTGACTCTTTTGTAACTAGCGTAATAACATCCTGTCCTGGTTTCGCTTTGCGCTGCTGTAGCTCAAGATTAACAGATAAGGATTTTGATAAGTTTTGGTCTTTCTCCTTTTTTGCATTTTCTATTTCAATATGTAGGCAACTGCATATGCTGCAAGTGTCTGTTTTAGGTTTTTAAAGGATAAGTTGTGCTCTCCTACAGAAATCCGTCGAAATTTATTACTGGATACAGGCTATTTCTGTAGTTGTTCGCATTCTCCTTTGTGTTGTTCATAACAGCTTTCTATTGTGTACTCCTTGCTGATGGTCATGAATATCCTATTTTGACTATCATCCCTTTTGTAATGACTGGTATATGTTGGCAGTCTATTCATGAAAGTATCGACAAATTCAATATCTGCACTCGAATTCCTTTTAGGATGATGCTGGTGTTTTCCCCTTCCATTTGGTGAGTGCGTTTTACAACCTTCCTTTGTTTTGGATCTTAGGTATTCTAGACGATCCCTACTACTTTGTAGTCCATGAATATTCAAGAGAGCAGTCTTACAAACTTCAATGGGCTTTCCACTACATAACATCACACAATACCTTACAGTTGTACTCCGTCTTGATAGACTGTCAGTTTTACTTGTTTTTCTCTTTGTTTCGGTTGCTTGTATGCAACCATGAAGGCAGGCGTTCTGCAAGGCATAGTTTCCCACATTCCAAAACTTCTGAAAGTTATGCATTCTCTCTTCCTCGTTGAATAATTGAAAAGACCTTTTCATCAGTTACAGCGAGGACCAGGTTCGCGGCTGTGACTCTCATTACCTTTACCTCGTTTCTGAATATGAGCTAAGCCTCTGTTGCGAGCTTCTTGGCATTTCTGTTCTCGATTCATACTCCTCTTTCTTTTCCTGCCGCATCGCTGTTCACCTTTCTTAGGATCTGTATTATTCTAAAAGAAAAAAGAACGAAATCGGTAGGCCTAATGTAATTTAAATACGAAAAGATTTGCTTCGAGAAACACACACTGAAATGCGTTTACAATTATAATTCTACTACATTTCTGATTAACAAACCTTAATCAAAAATACATTAAAAATTATTTTGTGGATACATTGCATTACCTAACCAAACAACCTACACACTTTAAAACATAATATGCACACAAACGTTTGCACAAGAGAATGTTACAGTGCATATCCATCAGTTGTAGTTCTCTGTATTAATTTGTAGCATGTATAACGTGCTAACTACGGCAAATAGCATCTGCATTTCTCCACAGCACGTATAACTTGTTAACTGAAGTAGATATCGTTTACACGCAAAGGCAATTATGATGTTGTTGACACAACTTACCATATTTTCTTCATTATTACTGCTGGCATTACATTCATAGTCTTTCTCGTGGTAATATAGATGTTTATCAGTATCATCACACTCAAAATCACTGTTTAATAGGTCTTCTAACACTGTAAAATTGTCCATTTTCATCGAGCCCCCAAACTCCAACTTCCTCACGGTTGCCATTTTCTCACAGATAACATGTTATGCAAGCAGATGTCGCTGCTTATCTGGAAAAAGCAATCTGTATTCTACTGACATATAATGGAGATTTTCGGAAAGTAGCTATTGTGTTTCTCTCAGGATGCAAGATACTACATCGTATGTGGCGTAAGTCATTTTTAGCAAAATGTCATTTGCCATGTTTTATGCCCGTGACCCTCATATCATAAGAAAGCTGAAAGAGGAAGAAAATAAGGCTGTCCTGAAGATGAACATGAAGAAGTGTGATTACTTGGCTGCTGGAACGGAAAAAGTAAATAATTTTGAGGTAGATGGAGAAGTAATTGTGGTGTGGAAAAGGCAAAATATATTGCACAACCAATGATGAAATCACTAATAAGATTAATAAGGGATCAGCTACGATCCGTAACAAGGACAATGAACTCTGTTCTGTAAAACAAAAAGATGAGAAGAACAACGAAGAAGACAATGCGTAATACTGTAGTCCAGAGTGTAGTTCTGAACGAGAAGAAGCCAGAAGAAAGAAAAAAAACTGCTACAAAGATTTCATCTCAGCGTAAGCCAAGGGGTCACCTGTGAGGCAGCTGTTTAGGAGGTAATGTAAGCAAGGAATACGAACATTGAGAAAGAGGTCAAAAGAAGACGATAATTGGGGGCGGAGAAGTGGCGATAGCTGTAGGTAATACGCAAAAAGCAGGAAAATAGTGAAAATATGGAAACTTGTAATTGTCTTTTAATACATAAGGAATGATGAGGTGCCCCGTGGAACCTGCAAAGAAAGGAACATATGGAGAAAACTGACAAGAAGAAGTGACGGCATGATATGACGGGGTGTAAGAGATAAAGGAATAGCTTTCTTGTTACTGGAGGCGAGATGTACAGGGTAGAAACTGTAGGGGGAGACAAACATTGCAATACATCCAAAAATAACGAAGGATGTTTGGTGAATAAATACATTTTGTTACCCAGTACTTCTCTTATATCTGCTGGCAATATGGTAAACGAGATTTAACTTCGTGATGACAGTAACTTCCACCTCTGCAGTCTATAAAAGATTCCGATATTCCTTCACAGCTGCGTTTCGTAGGTTTTTTATGGCCTTGTCTGTGATGGGTCTTGATATTGCCTTTTATCCATTGATGTACACTACTGGCCATTAAAATTGCTACACCAAGAAGAAATGCAGATGTTAAACGGGTATTCATTGGACAAATATATTATATATACTAGAACTGACATGTGATTACATTCTCACGCAATTTGGGTGAATAGATCCTGAGAAATTAGTACCCAGAACAACCACCTCTGGCCCAAATAACGGCCTAGATACGCCTGGGCATTGAGTCAAACAGAGCTTGGATGGCGTGTACAGGTACAGCTGTCCATGCAGCTTCAACACGATACCACAGTTCATCAAGAGTACTGACTGGCGTATTGCGACGAGCCAGTTGCTCGGCTACCAATGACCAGACGTTTTCAATTGGTGAGAGATCTGGAGAATGTGCTGGCCAGGGTAGCAGGCGAACATTTTCTGTATCCAGAAAGGCCCATACAGGACATATAAAATGCGGTGGTGCGTTATCCTGCTGAAATGTAGGGTTTCGCAGGGATCGAATGAAGGGCAGAGCCACGGGTCGTAACGCATTTGAAATGTAACGTCCACTGTTGGCACTGTGCCGTCAATGAGAACAAGAGGTGACCCAGACGTGTAACCAATGGCACCCCATACCATCACGCCGGGTGATACGCCAGTATGGCGATGATGAATACACGCTTCCAATGTGCGTTCACCGCGATGTCGCCAAACACGGATGCGACCATCATGATGTTGTAAACAGAACCTAGATTCATCCGAATAAATGGCGTTTTGCCATTCGTGCACCTAGGTTCTTCGTTGAGTACACCATCGCAGGCGCTCCTGTCTGCGATGACGTTATGGAAGTGTTTGGGTTTGTCCGGGCAGTGTGCTCGGATAGCCGAAGCTGCCGGCACCGTAGCTCAGCGTGTTCGGTCAGAGGGTTAGCTGCCCTCTGTAATAAAAAAACTGAGTTAATCGATCAACAACGAACTTAAATAGGTGTCTTACGACACCCACCGGGAGCCGAACCGCACAATAACCCTGAGTTCGGTGTGGGGCAGCGGAGGGGTGAAGTGGACTGCGGTAGTCGTCGTGGAGTTGCGGACCACTGCGGCTGCGGCGGGGACGAAGCTTCTCCGTCATTTCTAGGTCCTCGGTTAACACAACATAACATATGGCATTAAATGGGCACAGCGTAATTACGGCAAGAGGATGAAAATTAACAGGTGAATACTGTGAGCCAATTTCATTTGTTACAGAGCTAGGGGTAGCGTCTTTGATTCATAATCAAAACGTCTTCGGTCCCGGGTTCGATCCCCGCCACTGCCTAAACTTTGATAAATAATCAGAATTGGCGGCCGAAGACTTCCGGCATAAGAAGTCAGCCTCATTCTGCCAACAGCCTTGTCAAAGAGGGCGGAGGAGCGGATAGAGGTTCAGGGCACTCTCTTGTCCTAGGGGTGGGAAATTGCCCCTAAAGGCGGAAAAATCAGCAATGATCAACGACATGAGGATGCAGAAGGCAATGGAAACCACTGCATTAAAGACACGTAACGTGTATCCATAGGACATGTGGCCTGTATTTCAAGAAGTGTCATGATGATCTCTCCATTGGCAAAAGATTCCGGAATAGTCCCCCATTCGGATCTCCGGGAGGGGACTGCCAAGGGGAAGGTTACCATGAGAAAAAGATTGAATAATCAACGAAAGGATAACGTTCTACGAGTTGGGGCGTGGAATGTCAGAAGCTTGAACGTGGTAGGGAAACTAGAAAATCTGAAAAGGGAAATGCAAAGGCTCAATCTAGATATAGTAGGGGTCAGTGAAGTGAAGTGGAAGGAAGACAAGGATTTCTGGTCAGATGAGTATCGGGTAATATCAACAGCAGCAGAAAATGGTATAACAGGTGTAGGTTTCGTTACGAATAGGAAGGTAGGGCAGAGGGTGTTTTACTGTGAACAGTTCAGTGACCGGCTTGTTCTAATCAGAATCGACAGCAGACCAACACCGACAACGGTAGTTCAGGTATACATGCCGACGTCGCAAGCTGAAGATGAACAGATAGAGAAAGTGTATGAGGATATTGAAAGGGTAATGCAGTATGCAAAGGAGGACGAAAATCTAATAGTCATGGGCGACTGGAATGCAGTTGTAGGGGAAGGAGTAGAAGAAAAGGTTACAGGAGAATATGGGCTTGGGACGAGGAATGAAAGAGGAGAAAGACTAATTGAGTTCTGTAACAAGTTACAGCTAGTAATAGCGAATACCCTGTTCAAGAATCACAAGAGGAGGAGGTATACTTGGAAAAGGCCGGGAGATACGGGAAGATTACAATTAGATATCATCAAGGTCAGACAGAGATTCCGAAATCAGATACTGGATTGTAAGGCGTACCCAGGAGCAGATATAGACTCAGATCACAATATAGTAGTGATGAAGAGTAGGCTGAAGTTCAAGACATTAGTCAGGAAGAATCAATACGCAAAGAAGTGGGATACGGAAGTACTAAGGAATGACGAGATACGTTTGAAGTTCCCTAACGCTATAGATACGGTAATAAGGAATAGCGCAGTAGGCAGTACAGTTGAAGAGGAATGGACATCTCTGAAAAGGGCCATCACAGAAGTTGGGAAGGAAAACATAGGTACAAAGAAGGTAGCTGCGAAGAAACCCTGGGTAACAGAAGAAATACTTCAGTTGATTGATGAAAGGAGGAAGTACAAACATGTTCCGGGGAAATCACGAATACAGAAATACAAGTCGCTGAGGAATGAAATAAATAGGAAGTGCAGGGAAGCTAAGACGAAATGGCTGCAGGAAAAATGTGAAGCCTTCGAAAAAGATATGATTGTCGGAAGGACAGACTCAGCATACAGGAAAGTCAAAACAACCTTTGGTGACATTAAAAGCAACGGTGGTAACATTAAGAGTGCAACGGGAATTCCACTGTTAACTGCAGTGGAGAGAGCAGATAGGTGGAAAGAATACATTGAAAGCCTCTATGAGGGTGAAGATTTGTTTGATGTGATAGAAGAAGAAACAGGAGTCGATTTAAAAGAGATAGGGGATCCAGTGTTAGAATCGGAATTTAAAAGAACTTTGGAGGATTTACGGTCAAATAAGGCAGAAGGGATAGATAACATTCCATCAGAATTTCTAAAATCATTGGGGGCAGTGGCAACAAAACGACTATTAACGTTGGTGTGTAGAATATATGAGTCTGGCGACATACCATCTGACTTTCGGAAAAGCATCATCCACACAATTCCGAAGACGGCAAGAGCTGACTAGTGCGAAAATTATCGCACAATCAGCTTCACAGCTCATGCCTCGAAGCTGCTTACAAGAATAGTATACAGAAGAATGGAAAAGAAAATTGAGAATGCGCTAGGTGACGATCAGTTTGGCTTTAGGAAAAGTAAAGGGACGAGAGAGGCAATTCTGACGTTACGGCTAATAATGGAAGCAAGGCTAAAGAAAAATCAAGACATGTTCATAGGATTTGTCGACCTGGAAAAAGCGTTTGACAATATAAAATGTTGCAAGCTGTTCGAGATTCTGAAAAAAGTAAGGGTAAGCTATAGGGAGAGACGGGTCATATACAATATGTACAACAACCAAGAGGGAATAATAAGAGTGGTCGATCAAGAACGAAGTGCTCGTATTAACAAGGGTTTAAGACAAGGCTGTAGCCTTTCGTCCCTACTCTTCAATCTGTACATCGAGGAAGCAATGATGGAAATAAAAGAAAGGTTCAGGAGTGGAATTAAAATACAAGGTGAAAGGATATCAATGATACGATTCGCTGATGACATTGCTATCCTGAGTGAAAGTGAAGAAGAATTAAATGATCTGCTGATCGGAATGAACAGTCTAATGAGCCGGCCGGAGTGGCCGAGCGGTTAAAGGCGCTACAGTCTGGAACCGCACGACCGCTACGGTCGCAGGTTCGAATCCTGCCTCGGGCATGGATGTGTGTGCTGTCCTTAGTTTAGTTAGGTTTAAGTAGTTCTAAGTTCTAGGGGACTTATGACCACAGCAGTTGAGTCCCATAGTGCTCAGAGCAATTTGAACCATCTGAACAGTCTAATGAGTACAGTGCAGTATGGTTTGAGAGTAAATCGGAGAAAGACAAAGGTAATGAGAAGTAGTAGAAATGAGAACAGCGGGAAACTTGACATCAGGATTGATGGTCACGAAGTCAATGAAGTTAAGGAATTCTGATACCTAGGCAGTAAAATAACCAATGACGGACGGAGCAAAGAGGACATCAAAAGCACACTCGCTATGGCCAAAAAAGGCATTTCTGGCCAAGAGAAGTCTACTAATATCCAATACCGGCCTTAATTTGAGGAAGAAATTTCTGAGGATGTACGTCTGGAGTACAGCATTGTATGGTAGTGAAACATGGACTGTGGGAAAACCGGAACAGAAGAGAATCGAAGCATTTGAGATGTGGTACTATAGACGAATGTTGAAAATTAGGTGGACTGATAAGGTAAGGAATGAGGAGGTTCTACGCAGAATAGGAGAGGAAAGGAATATGTGGAAAACACTGATAAGGAGGACGGACAGGATGATAGAACATCTGCTAAGACATGAGGGAATGACTTCCATGGTACTAGTGGGAGCTGTAGAGCGCAAAAACTGTAGAGGAAGACAGAGATTGGAATACGTCAATCAAATAATTGAGGACGTAGGTTGCAAGTGCTACTATGATATGAAGAGGTTAGCACAGGAAAGAAATTCGTGGCGGGCCGCATCAAACCAGTCAGCAGACTAATGACAAAAAAAAAAAAAAAAAAAAAAACGGAGCTACAAGAAGAAGAGACTGTGCCACAAATTGTCAACGAACAATGCCTGACATTGTACCGAGCACATCTCAACCTGGAGCAAAATCCAACTAATTACTTGATCAGTCTTGCATACGGCTACACAACGCCGTAGTTCACCTTGTGTTTCAGTAATACCGAGTTATATCAAAGTGATGACCTTCAGTTTTACCTAAGACAAAATACATAAATAGGATCCAACCTATCCGATACTAATAATCTGAGAGAATCTTAATTGTTAAGAGACTATTACAGCGCCTTTATAACAGAAATAGAAGTAATTACAATTTCAATAATATGCAAAACAATAATTATGGAAGTGCTTCAATCTAATAAACAGTAATCTGAAAGATGGTGTTTAACAAAGTAAAATTCAGAAAAAAATACTTTTCTTAATTTTCATGGAAAAATGAGTTTTCGTTTTTACACAGCATTTCTACACAGCTGCAATCACTCAGAAATATGAATTCAGATCATGAGCCAATTACGGTATTAGTTGTACAAAGTAAGTAACAGTAACTGTTAATGAATGGAATTAAAATTTGATGTTACAAGAAACCAGTAAGTTAGTAAAATCATATCACAAACTTTGCCATACTTTTACAATAGGAATTAGGTAACTGGAACTCACAGGAAAGTGATTACTGAGTGACGCTATATCGTAACGATAAGTTATAACCTAAATGAAAAAAGTTCAGTAACGAATTAACATCAGTAACTATTGAGTTCAATTAAACACAACAAGCATTAAAGTGTGCGAACGAATTTTTGCACAATGTTCGCTAATGATGAGGTTTTTTGTCCTTTGATTATTACTAATTGATTTTCATAATCTGTTACCTGAATAAAAGTTCACTGCGACGTATACCTCTGAAATCACTCTAGAGCAATTTTGTGCTGTTTTCGCCTTGCAGCGAAACCAAGCATTCTTACGTAAGTTTTTCAACACTTAGAGACAGTGCTTACAATGACAGCAATTTGCTTCACGCAGTGTGCGGCGGACCATTAATTTTCTTTAATTAATTGACTGGACTTATAATATTTTCCAAATTTAACTAACTGCTGTAAATCCGAACAGTCAAATTTTATATTCATTTGACCCTCATCGAGTTTTTAAATCTTGTCGTCACTGCTGCAAGTACAGAGTTTTGGAGACTCAACTACAACTGTACCCACATTTGACGAATACGATTTATTCTTCGGAGTAGACGCCTTTACGCGCCGCAGAGGACTTTAGGTACGTAGTCTATTCAAGTCATAATTAGCCGGAAGCGTAGTGGGTGGTTATAAACCCATCATCAGTTATCAACTCTCCTCAAGAATAATATCTCTGACACGCATGCCTGAAGGAACAGAAGTTGTTGATGAGCCATAGCCATACGAAATATTCAATTCGTTGATTGTGAGCTGCTTGAAATTGGCTGTATCTACTATTCAGTATATCTACATCTACATTTATACTACACAAGCGGAGGGCACTTTACGTGCCACTGTCATTACCTCCCTTTCCTGTTCCGGTCGTGTAAGGTTCGCGGGAAGAACGAGTGTGGGAAAGCCTCCATGCGCGCTCGAATCTCTCTAGTTTTACATTCTTGATCTCCTCGGGAGGTATAAGCAGGGGGAACCAATGTATTCGATACCTCATCCAGAAACGCAGCCTCTCGAAACCTGGACAGCAAGCTACACCGCGATGCAGAGCGCCTCTCTTGCAGAGTCTGCCACTTGAGTTTGCTAAACATCTTCGTAACGCCATCACGCTTACCAAATAACCCTGTGACGAAACGCGCCGCTCTTCTTTGGATCTTCTCTATCTCCCCTGTCAACCCGACCTTGTACGGATACCACACTCATGAGCAATACTCAATTATAGGTCGAACGAGTGTTTTGGGTAGTAGAACTATACATAATACAGCGGATGACATGAAATTCACATTCAGCGAAATTATTTCGAAATTCTGTGTCCCCTGTTCATATTTTTCTCTCGTAAATTACGACATTCAGTCTTAAGTAAATGTATGTGTATGTACTGTAAATCTTACTGTGGTTCTGAGATACTTCTACTTAATATTCGCTACTATCAGTACACAAAACGAGGAGTACATTATTATATCTCAGAACGAGTGTCACGCTACAAGATGATAAAGACACCCTTCTGCTTCATGGGCAGTAAAACCAGAGAACTGAAACTTTACAAAAGCCACTCCAAGGAAAACACGACGGTATTATTCTAAGCAAATATATCGCGAGAAGAGGGTCGGCAAGTCTGGATGGAGATGCGAAGCAGGCTTCCGCCTTCCCAGTGGGGAAATACACTGACTAGACAGGAAATTTAGCCGAATCAACAGTGGTAATTGCCGTGGGGACGCGAAGCCCAACGGCAAACACAACATTAGAGCTGGTATGTTGCTGCCTTTAAATTATCGAGTATCATTACAGATCAGCGAAAGCGCTGCTGACTTAATAATTGAAACTTCGGTGGAGAGAGTTTGTGGCGGTGTGGCTAGATAATGAGGCAAGTCGTTTAAATGTGGTAACGAGTTTTAATATCTGAAAGTGGGGAACCACGTGGAAATCTGTATACGGTTCCTCACATCAAGTTACAGTCACAATGAATAGCAGAAATGTAACAACGAACTCAGAACAGTGGGTTTAATAAATAAGCCGCAAGTCCAGATACTTCGCGTAATATCAGTATCGTATCTTGCTAGGAAATACTGTTTAACCCTTGCAGTACAAACACATTTCTGACAACACACGTCAAGAAGTGGCCAGGTGGAAAGGCTAACACATGCTCACCCTAAAAACGTTTTAAGAAATGGATGTTTTTGTCTTATGCTAAGAACATACTTTTTTAAGAGGTACTGATGTGTTAGTATGATCTAGAACATGGAAATATCTTTCACACACTCTTAAGCAACATCCACACATTTTCACTTATGTGTACTAGCAAAGGGGGAAGGATACTTCATACTCATCCTCAAAAAAATATAAAAAATGCAGATTTCGCTAGCTGTTGGTGACTTTTACTCACAACATACTTTTTAAAGAGGTACTGTTGTGTAAGTAACCTCCTCAAGCCGAAAACCTTGAATATGTTGTTCTCTGAAGAAAGTGGCATGTACTGCTGAGACTTAAAGTTCTAGGTTAAGTTTGTGGTATCAGGCAGAAGAATTCATTCGAAACAGTAAATAAGTTTCTAAAATTTTGAAACATATACCAACTGACGAGATTAGAAAATTTTCAAAATATGGGCGGAAAGTAGTCCCAGGCCCTCTTTTTAATGGAATGTCATTTTACAGTAGATTTATTATAAGACCGATAATGACTATCGTCTAATTTTTTAGTCGATTAGGTGTTAATGATCAATAAACACAGGTCCGAAACTTACCCTAAACTGTCAACATCAGTTACCTGCCTCTCAGTCTGAAAATGATAGGGCGAAGCAGTCTCTAGAGGTAGCCTGAAGACTAGTCTCCTTCCGTAGATAATAAGGCGTCAGGAAGCAGTGTTACACAGGTAAACAACGCTAACCTGGGTCACCACAATCTTCTGCAATAGTTGCTTTATGTTACCTCTCCACTTGGAAGACTGAAACTACAAGCGTATAAGAAATTATACGAGGTAAAGCAATTTGCGTTGTTGTAACAGCATGTAGGAAATTAGTACTAAGTTAAATGCAATTTGATAAATTCCTATAATTCATAAAACAATCCCATCAGAAGAAAGACAAGAAGCGTTAGGTTTTCGATACATGCCTCTACAGTTAACTTAATGGGAACTTTCTTTTCTGCAAAACTGTGCACGGGATCAGTTTATCGAGAAGATACCTTACCGCCTTTTAAACGTTGATGTAGAGTGCAAATTACCATGTACAGTAATACTTATTTACATAAAACGACAATAATTTGGGAAAGTATCACCTACACAATCTTGAGGATGGTCACTTGTAGATCATCTTTTAATTTATTTCTTTTTATTATTCTTTATTTATTTATTTTTTGAATCGTCAGACTCCTGACTGATTCGATGCGACCCGCCACGATTTTCTCCCTTGTGCCAACCTCTTCACCTCACTTGCTCCTTCCTTAGTTATTTGTTGTAAGTATTCCAGTCTCTGTCTTCTCCTACAGATTTCACTATCAGGAGCTGCCTGTAGCACTAGGAAACTTATTCGTCGATGTCTTAACATTTGCCCTGTCATCCTGTCTCTTCACATATCAATATTTTTCACATATTCCTTTCTTCGGCGATTTCAAATGAATCTTCTCGTACCTTATCAACATCCTTCTATTGTACCACATCTCAAACGCTTCGACTGTCTTCTTTTCTGATTTACCTACAGTCCATGATTCACAACATTTTTTTTTTTTGAGTCATCTGTGTTCTGACTAGTTTGATGCGCCAACGTCTTGATTGAAGACGAGAGTAAGGCCTATGTTTGATGATCTGTTGGCTAAGATTGCCCTTTTTGTCAGGGCTAGTCCACTTTTGATGTCCTCCTTGCTCCGCTGTTATTTTGCTGCCTAGGTAGTAGAGTTCCTTAACATCATCAACTCCATGACCATCAATCAAGTTTCTCGCTGTTCTCATTCATGCTACTTCTCGATACTTTCATTTTTCTTCGATTTACTCTTAACCCATATTCTGTAATCATTAGACTGTTCATTCCATTCGGCAGATCATGTAATTCTTCACTTTCACTCAGGATAGCAATGTTAACAGCGAATTGTATCTTTGACATCTTCTCGCCTTAAATTTTAATTCCACTCCTGAACCTTACTTTTATTTCCATCATTTCTTTTTCGATGTACAGATTGAACAGTACGGGCGAAAGGTTACATCCCTGTCTTACACCGTTTTTAATCCGAGCACTTCGCTCTTCTTCATCCACCCTTACTGTTTACTTGTACATATTGGCTCTTGTACATATTGTATATTACCGTCTCTCCCCTTACCCCTATTTTTCTCAGAATTTCGAACATTTCGCACCATTTTATATCGTCGAACGGTTTTTCCAGGTCGACAAATCACTACCACACAAAGTTCGAAATACGAAAGCTCAGTGTCTTGTCGCTGGTATGTCCTGAAGATGGGCAGAAGACTGCGATGAAGTATTATGCCAGAAAGTTACAGACATCCAGCTGTTCGCTCAAAATTTTATGTAACAATCTATACGCCACGAAAGTTTTAAGAAGTTAAACTTCATTCTGACAGCTTCTACAATCTGTGGCGTTTGCACCATCGAAATCTTAATGACTGTGAATTTGACAAAACGTACATATCATACCCTATCGTTAATTTTGGAAGAACTTCCTCTAAAGTTCAATTCGAAATAAGAGTGAGTTTAAAGACCTTGATTGTAACTTGTTTCGGTATTTCACCAAAGAAGGAAATTTACTTGAAAAGTAATTTATTGATAACTTGGATCAGATTTTGCTGTCTTTGACTTATACGGGGGCAACACAACTGGTTTGCTGCTCACGTTTAGACAGAACGTTTACACTTAACATTTTTAATGTGAACTGTCGGTACACATTCCTGGATAGTATGTACTGTTCTGCACTCAGTTATGAGTAACAAGCAAAGTAAGTGAGACTGGATGGAACAGCGAGCTCTCCAGGAAGAGAACCTTAATGAATTAAGCCGAGACAGTACAATTAAACTCATCTACAGTATTTACATTGTCGTCTCCACTCAAATCTTCCCAAAGATATACAGGGAGGAATTTAGTTAATTTAGTAAGATTACTAATGACGGTAGAAAGTAATGATTTCGCGGTTTGTCCATTTTTATAATAAGTGAGGAGAGACGAAAGGCTGCAGAACACATAATGAAGAAAAGACGAGGTACCGTTCGTCATGAGGCAACATCAGCCTTTCACACAAGGGGGAATGAAAGTGGAAGTTATTTTCAACCACTCCTCGTACTAAACCTTCTTGGTGTAGGAATTGACAGGGCAAGCGGTAGTTTAGGTACGTGAAGAAAACTAAAAAAAAAAAAAAAAAAATGTTCGAACACTGCTGCACATGCCCCTCCTAATTTACAAGGTTTAATGGATCTAGTACGAATTTTGACGATTGTAAATATAACGAAACGTGTCCAATTAACTACTGTTACAGGGGCCACGGAATTCTTGACTTCCTTACACTGATCGACTAACGTTTCTCTAAATGCTTCATATCTAATTAGCAAAGAGTAGGGCGCACGCGAAACCGTACTTTAGCTGTAGGTACATCAAAGGTTTAATTAATTTAGGCACACGGCAACATCGCATCTGAATCATTTATTTGTAATAAACGAACTTTATTTTTGACGCCGCGCAAAATCATACATAACTTATTTCAAAATCAAATAGCAAATCTAATAAAAACCTTCGGAGCCAAATTTTAACATTGATTCTCGCTGCAAGTAAGCCTTACTACAAAGTAATTGCTGAATTTTAATCCAAAGTTTTGCAATAGTCGTATGAAACACTTTTGATACTGCAGTGTAGGTTTCAATGAAGATTTAGATAACATCTACAGAGCTCAAAGCTGCACAGTTCGTATTAGCACAACCGATACGATGAACAACATGCTGCTTTATCGTACGGATATCGCACTCGATTCATGAATTAAATGAATCATTGAGTTATTACTACGCTTAATAGATTATCTGCAAAGGATCTGCTGCCTAGGACTGCCAAATATATTGATTCAGTAATCATAAATACAAGAATTTGTCACTGTCAGTTAAAAATCTGATTTTCCTATCGTCAAATGCAGGCATGTACTGGCAAGCATGTTTCATCAGACAATTGACACAGGACTGGAGATGGGGAAATAATAGAGATGACATTAGATACCACGAGAAAAAAAATTATATTCTTAAGTATACCAAAATTACTCAAAGCGCTCCAAGATTTTACACTGAAGCGCCAACGAAACTGATATTGGCATTCGTATTCAAATACAGAGATATCTGAGCAGGTAGAATACGGCGCTGCAGTCGGCAACACGTATCCAAGGCATCAAGTGTCTGCACAGTTGTTAGGTCAGTTACTACTGCTACAATGGCAGGCTACCAAGATTTAAGTGAGTTTGGATGGTGCTGCGGTCGGCAACACATATCTAAGGCATCAAGTGTCAGCGCAGTTGTTAGGTCAGTTACTGCTGCTACAATGGCAGGCTACCAAGATTTAAGTGAGTTTGGATGGCGCTGCGGTCGGCAACACATATCCAAGGCATCAAGTGTCTGCGCAGTTGTTAGGTCAGTTACTGCTGCTACAATGGCAGGCTACCAAGATTTAAGTGAGTTTGGACACGGAGTGTTATAGCTAGCGCAGGAGCGCTGGGACACAACATCTCCGAGGTAGCGATGATGTGATTGTTTTTCTGTGCGACCATTTCATGGGTGAACCATGAATATCAGGGGTCTGGGAAGACATCAAATCTCCGACATCGCTGCTGTCAGAAAAAGATCTTGCAAGAACGGGACAACCAAGATTGAATAGAAACGTTCAACGTGACAGAAGTGCAAACCTTACGCAAATTTCTGCAGATTTCAATGCTGGGCCGTCAAGAAGTGTCACCGTGCGAATCGTTCAACGAAACATCATCGATACGGGCTTTTCGGGCTGATGATCCACTCGTGCACCCTTGATGGCTGCACGACACAAAGCTTTACACCTCGCTTCGGCCCGTCGAGACCGACATTGGGCTGTCTATGACTGGAACATGTTGTCGATTTGGACAAGTCTCGTTTCAAATTGTATCGAGCTGATGGACGTGTACGGGAATGGAGACAACCTCATGAATTCATCGACCTGCATGTCAGCAGGAGATTGCTGATGGAGGCTCTGCAGTGTGCAGTTGGAGTGATATGGGACTCCTGATACGACTAGATACGACTCTGACAGGTGACATACGCGTAAGCATCCAGTCTGATGATCTGTATCTATTTATGTCCAATGTGCATTCCGATGGTCTTGGTCAATTCCAGGAGGACAGTGCAACACTCCACAAGTCCAGAATTACTACAGAGTGGCCTCAGGAACACTTTTCTGAGTTTAAATAAGTTTAAATACTTCTGCTGACCAACAAACTCCCCAGGCATGAACATTACTGAGCGTATCTGGGATGCATTGCAACGTGCTGTTCAGAAGAGATGTACATCCCCTCATCCTATTTGGGATTTGTGGACAGCCCTGCAGGATCCATGGCGTCAATTGCCTCCAGCACTGCTTCAGTTATTAGTCGAGTCTATGCCATGTCGTGGTGAGACACTTCTGTGTGCTCATGGTGGCCCTACATGATATTAGGCAGGTGTACCAGTTTCTTTCGCTTTTCAGTGCATATTGCATTCAGTGCATTTCAGCATGTTGTATCTGATTCATAATTCTAGGTGTCTTAGTTACTGTTAAATCTCATCTTCTTCCTTCTCACCCTCTACATTGTCAATGTTGTCATTTTCACTGCGTGTGTGCTACTGTTCGCTGTCTGAAGATTGGTGTTACATTGCAGGTACGCATGTCTGATACGTCGAATCCACAGATACTCCACATGTGTTGTTTTCAAAGTACTGTCTCTTAATGCATTTAGATGTGGTAATTGTTCAGAATCCTTTGGAGAACCGTCTTCCCCAGAAGTGCAGAAGTGCATGTAGGTGTCTGCCTTAGACTCACATGTTTTAAATGTGTGGGATACGGTCCATGTCCATTTAGGAAATGTGCCATACCACGGCTGGGATCGATATGTCTCCTTCTCAACCATTCTCTTATGTCTGGGAGTAAGTCGTTCAATCAACGTCCCTATTCTCCTATATCCGACTTATCTTGCCGTGTACCCAAAATCCAACTTTTAAGGGCACGTATCGTCCATACCGGTACACCAGTAACTGTGTGCCTTGTTTAGTGTCCCCACCTTTAACCTGTACGTTGCAACTCTGTTTCTGATGGTATCTGTAGAGCATATCCCGAGCACCACAAATATTGCATCCGCTAAAGTGGTGCCGAAGGTTCCTGATGGTCTAAGTAGGACACTTCTCTATCCTCGTCTGATTGATGCTTTGTTGGTGAGAAGGTTCAGTTCGTGTGCACACGTGCTAGCTATGAAGCTCAGTACTGATTCGAAATGCACATAGCGGTATTCGCATATGCTTGGTAGATGTAGTTCGTACCTTTCTGAATTTAGCCTCACTAGTTTATGTAGTATTTTTTTCTGCTTTGTCTGTTATTAGCCTTGTGTGTTAGTGGAAATTCCACTCCTCATCAGTAAAATGCGAAGTAGCATCTGAAGTCACAGGGGATAGAGTCGCCTTACATTAGAGCTGCTCAGAGGTATTCGTTTTAGAACACTCAACAGGCGACTGATTCGCTGAACTCTGGTCCCTTAGTATGCTGTTACGATTATGCTACATTAGGCGATGTTGTTTGTCATCAATTCGTTTATGTCCCCAGAGCCGACTCTCACTGCACGAGATTAACCCGACTCTCTATACCGTAATACATGTAGAACCCGTTACCATTAGCACCTATGAGAAATAGTGTCGCATGTGTTGGGCATTCACTACCAAGCCAGTTATGAAATACACAATTCTACGGTCAACGGCGAATATGATGTGATTTGAAAAATATGTTAGGAGACGTTTATCACCGACAGACTGTGTGAACAAGATTGAGGATCCACCAGTCCGAACCCCTTTCTTGCCAAATCGAGACCATTACTTCCGCCTTGCGCGCATAATGTCAGTAGGAAGCACGATGTCTGACGATGTGCCAGTTATGTGACACGAGCAGTTGTGTTGTTCACGGTGAGATGTGGGCGCTCTGCCAAAAAAAAGCAGCTCTGCGCATTTATTTGCACAAGAGTATATGTTAGGAGATTATCTTCTTATGAATTGCATTCACAGTCGTAAAGAATTTTTTAGAACACATCGCAGTTCAAATCGGTTGTAGAGGTGGTTTATTTCACTTGAAATTTCGGCCTTCTGGCTATTATCTAGTGGTACTGAGAAAAAATTTGCTTCAGCAGATGTCAAACTTAAAAAATTTTGCAACATGTTACATGTCGTCCTGTGCCAGTTTAAGGCACAAGCGACTCAAGCCACCAGGTGGGGCGCTGAGCTGAGAAGGGCGACGGAGGTTACTAAGCAGGTCATATCACATTAAGTAGTAGGCGCTAGGGCGCTAACCTGAAAGGCATGCGAAAGCCCTAGGTTTGTATACAGTATGTATCACAGTAGCCAAACCTGACACGGGTGAAAGTCTACGAAGGAAAAGAGAGGAAGGGAGCAAGGAAATGGCGCAAACTGATAGGGAACAAGTGTGGAAAAATATTCTCGAAGTGGGCATTATCACTGTAAACACACAGCAGCATTGAACGAGCGTGAAGCACCATACATCGTAAAACGATGTACACTACTGGCCATTAAAATTGCTACACCACGAAGATAACGTCCTACAGACGCGAAATTTAACCGACAGGAAGAAGATGCTGTGATATGCAAATGATTAGCTTTTCAGAGCATTCACACAAGGTTGGCGCCGATGGCGACACCTACAACGTGCTGACATCAGGAAAGTTTCCAGCCGATTTCTCTTACACAAACAGCAGTTGACCGGCGTTGCCCGGGGTAACGTTGATGTGATGCCTCGTGTAAGGAGGAGAAATCGTACCATCACGTTTCCGACTTTGATAAAGCTCGGATTGTAGCCTGTCGCGATTAGCAGAATATGGAATCGGTGGATTCAGGAGGGTAATACGGAACGCCGTGCTGTATCCCAACGGCCTCGTATCACTAGCAGTCGAGATGACAGGCATCTTATCTTCATGGCTGTAACGGATCGTGCAGCCACGTCTCGATCCCTGAGTCAACAGATGGGGACGTTTACAAGACAACAACCATCTGCACGAACAGTTCGACGAAGTTTGCAGCAGCATGGACTATCAGCTCGGAGACCACGGCTGCGGTTGCCCTTGACGCTGCATCACAGACAGGAGCGCTTGCGATGGTGTACTCAACGACGAACCTGGGTGCACGAATGGCAAAACGTCATTTTTTTGGATGAATCCGGGTGCTGTCTACAGCATCATGATGGTTGTATCCGTGTTTGCAGGCATCATGGTGAACGGGCATTGGTAGCGTGTATTCATCATCTCCATACTGGCGTATCACCCGGCGTGATGGTATGGGGTGCAATTGGGTACACATCTCGGTCACATCTTCTTCACATTGACGGCACTTTGAACAGTGGATGTTACATTTCAGATGTGTTACGACCCGTGACTCTACCCTTCATTCGATCCCTGCGAAACTCTACATTTCAGCAGGATAATGCACGACCGCATGTTGCAGGTTCTGTACGGGCCTTTGTGGATACAGAAAATGTTCGACTGCTGCCCTGGCCAGCACATTCTCTAGATCTCTCTCCAATTGAAAACGTCTGGTCAATGGTGGCCGAGCAACTGGCTCGTCGCAATACGCCAGTCACTACTCCTGATGAACTGTGGTATCGTGTTGAAGCTGGATGGGCAGCTGTACCTGTACACGCCATCCACGCTCTGTTTGACTCAATTCCCAGGCGTATCAAGGCTGTTATTACAGCCAGAGGTGGTGGTTCTGGGTACTGTTTTCTCAGTATTTATGAACCCAAATTGCGTGAAAATGTAATCACATGTTAGTTCTAGTATAATATATTTGTCCAATGAATACCGGTTTATCATCTGCATTTCTTCTTGGTGTAGCAATTTTAATGGCCAGTGGTGTAATTCACATGCATTGTTGCCAAAATTAATAGCCATAAAACAAATATTGACTAATTGATAATCTTAAACACTCTAAACTGATGTTCTTTCACATTGTTTACACTGTGTAAGAACATCAGGTTACTGAACTTCGTGTTAATAATGGTAACATCGGCAATATTGCATGTAATTTACATAACTAGACAACGTACGGAGCTTCGCGCTAGTTCAGTGTTGCTGTATTTTTACAATGGAAAGGCTCAGTTCTGACTATGACAAGTACAGGTGTCAGAAGTCTTTAAAATATCACATGGGCTGAAGGAAAGTATTTTGCAGTACGATTTGATAGTCGCCGTAAATCCTAAACTGGCATTGGGAAATAAACAATCTCTCGAGTCAATGGCGAATATGATATGGTTTGAAAAATATTTTAGGAGATTTTTATCACCGAAGATTTTCAACCCCGACAGATTGTGTGAACAATACAGAGGAACCACCATCCAAACTCCGTTCTTGCCTACGCTAGACCATTGCATTCACGTCGCACCAATAATGTCGTCTGAGACGCTCTGGTGCAAAGCTTAAGATGAAAGCCACACGTACACAACCAAGTCACCTGTATGTTATGCTGAAATGTGAGCAAGGAAGGAGAGATCTTTCCGTTGTCGGCAGTGCAGCCAGTGATGTTAATGTGAGGGAGAGACAGAGAGAGAGGAAAATTGAAGGAAAGCATATACCCTGAATTGCTTAATCTGATCTTTTACTGCATATCACAAAAACGGTCGGGGTATGGGTGGCGGAAGGAGGAAGGGGGGATGGAGAGGGAGAAAGTTGAATGGGATTGTAAGAGAAGGGCTTCGCGTGCCTTTCGGTGGGCCCTGATGCCAAGCCAGCTCTGAGGAGAGCAGAAGAAAGGGCTCGGCCGAGGAGTTCGAGCTACCCGCGACGACCGTCTTTTGTTTCGTCCGGGCCGCTGGAAATTTTTGCGCCCCTTTCCTGTGGACCGTGAAACAAAAGACGTCCCGGAGGGGCATCCTTCGCCCTGGCGGCTGACCCGGACAACTGCTGCTGCTGCTGTTGCTGCTCCCCCTGGCTCGCTACTGCCTGCACCACCCCGCCGTGGCCGCTCCAGCGCCTTATCAAAGAGTCAGTAGCCAGCGGCCGAGCAGTCTAGTCAGCTCTAGCCGAGCTGCACTGAACAGCTGCACGGACAAGCGCACTCTGTCCTGCGCGGGCGTGGAAATGTGCCCGACCGTATCTTGCTTAAAGGAAAACCTTTATCTCTATTAATAATTTCATCAGACAATCATATTACGATGGATCCCTTGAGCACACTATCCCAGTAACGAGAAGCCGGAGCAATGATTTGCGTCTCTTTAAACGACATGTTATGCCCTTATTGAGACAATGTTCGACGACGACAGATTTTTCAGGCTGGAACAAACGTCATGAACAGTGCGAATAGTTCAAAATGGTTCAAATGGCTCTGAGCACTATGGGACTTAATTGCTCAGGTCATCAGTCCCCTAGAACTTAGAACTACTTAAACCTAACTAACCTAAGGACATCACACACATCCATGCCCGAAGCAGGATTCGAACCTGCGACCATAGCTGTCACGCGGTTCCAGACGGTAGCGCCTAGTACCGCTCGGCCACTCCTTTCAGCTGCGAATAGTCTGTCCAATGTAGGCCTTTCCTCAATGACAGGAAATTTATAAGCTCCAGACTTTCTCAATCCCAGATCACTTTCACAGATCTAAACAGGGCTATAGTCTTGGCCAAAAGCTAAAGAACTCTTTTAATATCATATTTCCTGAGAATTCTGGAAATTTTTTAATAAAAACTTCCAGAGACGGCTAGAAAAGCAATTGATTTACTAGGGTCCGGCGCTGGTTCTCTTGATGGTCGAAACTGAAAAACACGATTAATTTGATGATCGGTATATTCATTGAGCTTGAAGACAGCCTTGAGATGATCCATATCCTGTGTCAAATTTTCGGAATCAGAAATGGCATAACGTCTCTAGACCAATGTAAGTAGAACTCTCATGCGCTGGTGTGGTGGATGACAGCTAGTAGAATGAAGATAGCGGTCCGTATGCGTGGGTTTATAGTATACGCCATGCCCCAAGGTACCATTTTCTTTTGTGTACTAGAGCATACAGAAAAGGTAATTTGCCATCTTTTTCAATTTCCATCGAAAATTTTATGCGTGGACGAAGACAGTTAAAATTATCTAAAAACCGATTAGTAGTTTCCATTCTATACGGCAAAACCATATAAACATCATCCCCATATCTCCAAAAACATGTAGACTGAAGTGAAGAGGTCCTGAATGCGATATCTTCAAAATATTCCATAAAAAGATTGGCTACAATAGGGGAAAGAGCACTCCCCACAGCCACACAGCCAGTTTGTTCAAAAAAATTCGTCATTAAATAAGAAATATGTCGATGTCAACACAGGGCGACACAGCTCCGTAGGTTTATCATCCAAAAGTTGACCACTTAACGTCAGGAACTCTTCCACTATCGTGTAGTGAAGACGATCATCCCCGGCAGCATACCAGTGAAGAGCATAAACATATAAGACGCCGGGAATATCTACGGAACCGCATAACCAGTGGTATATTACTTGTGTACCGACTGTTTTCTTAATTTCAGCTCTTGTGCACTTGCTCAACTCTGCTCTTTAGTGGTCCTCTACCTCATCCCATATTTATGTGGTATGTTCTTTCATAATATCACTTTCTCTTTAGCTCATAAGTATGACATCTATAATTATGTTGGTAAATTATAGCGCTGTCATTGATAAAATAAAATATATTGTGCTTTACGGTTAATATAAAACCACTCGTACGTATATCAGATTAACCTGGCTTCTGCATCCGGTATCGGATGATACAAAAAGAATATTATTGGTATTATTCCTGTTAATTTGTTTGTTATTAACTAAAATTCTCGTCTATACAATAAAGATTTTATCATACTCTATAAAGAAAACTCTCACTGGCGAAAATGTATTATAATAAAGGCAAGGAGTTTCAATGAATAAGGGTCCCCAGCAGAGTTGATTACGAGATAATTCCAAGTTTGTGGCTATGAGCGACAACTAACTTTAGCACAAAATATTGATCAAGTTACTAAAGATGTAGTGGGTATACAAACACTTGGATTAAGTCACTATCATATTGGGCTCAAATTTAACACGTTGCTTTCTTAGCAAGAAATACAATCCCAGAAAAGATGAAATACACAGTACTGACGTTCCACAGTAGTATTTATTTTACAGTCTGTTGTGAACCGGTTTCGGTTTCCTACGCCATTTAGACAACCTAAAAATAAACAGATAGTTGACATAGCGTCACTAAGAGTTAATAGGTGCACAAAGATTATTTTTCGAAATTCGTAAACTCTTGCTGATATTGTGTGGACTATTTTTTTAATCTTAAGTTGTCTAAGGATGGTCTAGAAAGACAAAGCCTGTTTAAAACCAATATAAGATAAATATTATTGCGGAACATACATTCAGTCTTTCATGTTGTATCAGCACGCTTCATGTTACAATGTAATGTACACCTGTAACTGTTAAAGGTGTTCCTCGTGTCGTGCTAGTATTTGTGTGCAACACTATGCTCATCAGTGTGCTGGGTTACAAATTTATTCAAACCCCTCCGGATCATCTCGTAAATCTCGACAAGAATGTACAGTTTGCCACTACAATTCATTAAGCATTTCAACGAGAGTGCTGTAAATTTCACTTCTGAGATGACTTCAGGCAGAAGGTCAGGTGACCATCTAGGCCAAAATACAGGTTCTGTTCCACATATTCATCTTAGGCCACACTGGCGTGTTAGACGCCGTACATCAGCAGTCCTATCATACAAGTGTAACATTCCCCAATCACAGGTCACGAGTGAAAACTTGGCCCACTTACATAGAGAACTTATTTAAACGATTACATTTCAAATATCTTTCTACTATCTGCCAGAATATTTCGTATTCAAGACAAAGGCAGATCCTAAGCACACTTGGACAATTATCTCGGAAATGTTTCAATTATTCTGCTGTCATGTACATTCAACCACGTCACTGTTTGCTGTTAATTACAACACACTCTACATTGGTTTGTGAGTGGATAGTACGACCTGGAGCAGTACTAAGACAAACGATTCACCTGTGAAGGAATTTATCATCATCTACCGGAGAGAAAATGATGAGTCAGATATTTAATATAGTCATCGTTTCATGAAACTTGATGCCGATCCGTTCCAGTCTATAGTTCTTACGGTTTCTGAGAAAGGGCAACCGGAGCAATAGAGAAAATCTGATATAGTATTATCAATACCATAGGAAAACATAAGGTCGCCTACTGGTTAAAATGACTGTCCTTTAAATGTCTGACATCAAACTTAATCCTGCTTAATGGATATCCGATGCATCATATCCTGCTGGTTATAGATGTTACGTACCTCAGAACCTTATTTCTGGATTTCAGTCTCTCATTGTGCTAATAAGCCTGGATGTATATCCTTTGCTGTTGGCTACCTACTATTCGTGCAATTACGGGAGGTGCTGTCCCTGCAAGGACGTATATTCTTGAGTTGCTGGAGTTAGAGATCTTGTAATAAGCTGACACGACTGTTTTACGCGCCAGATTAACTAGTATTATGGCGTCACCTGTTGGGTTAATTGCCTCGAAAATATAAAGTTACTGTCGTAATTCTTTACTTTCTTTTACTTTGCAGGTAAATGCTTGCAGTCCTTACAGTCCGTGAAATTCTTGCACCATAGTACTGAAGAACGACACAACAAGAACCAAACAAAATGGCAAATCCCGCTGACAAACTGAAGAATTTGGGAGGAAGTCACAAGTATTAGTTATCACTTTAAAAAATGAAGCTATGTAATTAAAGCTTGATCACTACCTCTCATACTTCCAGACAGCCTGAAAAGATCGAGAGTTAGTTACTGCTTTAAAGACATTTCTACACTCCTGGAAATTGAAATAATAACACCGTGAATTCATTGTCCCAGGAAGGGGAAACTTTATTGACACATTCCTGGGGTCAGATACATCACATGATCACACTGACAGAACCACAGGCACATAGACACAGGCAACAGAGCATGCACAATGTCGGCACTAGTACAGTGTATATCCACCTTTCGCAGCAATGCAGGCTGCTATTCTCCCATGGAGACGATCGTAGAGATGCTGGATGTAGTCCTGTGGAACGGCTTGCCATGCCATTTCCACCTGGCGCCTCAGTTGGACCAGCGTTCGTGCTGGACGTGCAGACCGCGTGAGACGACGCTTCATCCAGTCCCAAACATGCTCAATGGGGGACAGATCCGGAGATCTTGCTGGCCAGGGTAGTTGACTTACACCTTCTAGAGCACGTTGGGTGGCACGGGATACATGCGGACGTGCATTGTCCTGTTGGAACAGCAAGTTCCCTTGCAGGTCTAGGAATGGTAGAACGATGGGTTCGATGACGGTTTGGATGTACCGTGCACTATTCAGTGTCCCCTCGACGATCACCAGTGGTGTCCGGCCAGTGTAGGAGATTGCTCCCCACACCATGATGCCGGGTGTTGGCCCTGTGTGCCTCGGTCGTATGCAGTCCTGATTGTGGCGCTCACCTGCACGGCGCCAAACACGCATACGACCATCATTGGCACCAAGGCAGAAGCGACTCTCATCGCTGAAGACGACACGTCTCCATTCGTCCCTCCATTCACGCCTGTCGCGACACCACTGGAGGCGGGCTGCACGATGTTGGGGCGTGAGCGGAAGACGGCCTAACGGTGTGCGGGACCGTAGCCCAGCTTCATGGAGACGGTTGCGAATGGTCCTCGCCGATACCCCAGGAGCAACAGTGTCCCTAATTTGCTGGGAAGTGGCGGTGCGGTCCCCTACGGCACTGCGTAGGATCCTACGGTCTTGGCGTGCATCCGTGCGTCGCTGCGGTCCGGTCCCAGGTCGACGGGCACGTGCACCTTCCGCCGACCACTGGCGACAACATCGATGTACTGTGGAGACCTCACGCCCCACGTGTTGAGCAATTCGGCGGTACGTCCACCCGGCCTCCCGCATGCCCACTATAAGCCCACGCTCAAAGTCCGTCAACTGCACATACGGTTCACGTCCACGCTGTCGCGGCATGCTACCAGTGTTAAAGACTGCGATGGAGCTCCGTATGCCACGGCAAACTGGCTGACACTGACGGCGGCGGTGCACAAATGCTGCGCAGCTAGCGCCATTCGACGGCCAACACCGCGGTTCCTGGTGTGTCCGCTGTGCCGTGCGTGTGATCATTGCTTGTACAGCCCTCTCGCAGTGTCCGTAGCAAGTATGGTGGGTCTGACACACCGGTGTCAATGTGTTCTTTTTTCCATTTCCAGGAGTGTATATCAACTTACTTCTAATTGGTTCTTTCCTCGTTAATGCTACTACTTGGGTTTTAGATGTGGGAAGACATACGGACTTCAGTATATTAAGAAGGTGTTGCACATAACTATCAGTTTTTCCAAATATTATTTATATGAAAGTAATTACGTATCCCCATGGCAATTAAAATATCAACTCCAGGAAGAATATACGAAAAGTTTATTAGTTTATTGTATATGTACAGTATAGTGGGAAGAATACATGGTTAAACTTGTAGGTGATTTGAGAGTATCCACGGTGTGAAATCTTGGATACAGATCTTAAGTCTAACAGCAGCATGTAACAAAAGACGTTTGCTGACCTAATTTTTAAACGTTGAATTTTCATTTATCAAAGTGCCGGCCTAAGTTTGTTTTAATAAAGCTGTTTGGATATGTTAATAGAATTAAGTAAATCCTCTGAGTAACATAAATAAAGTAAAATTAGTTTCCTATTTTGGTTCTTGCTGTCTCTATCTCCACTCTCTAACATCCGAAACTTTCTATTAACCATGAAAACATCGAGTCGTAAATTTTTAAATTGTCGCTGGATGGCGTTAAATTGACTTATCTATCAACATTTAGTACAGTCACTAATAGATAGAATGATCTGTGCACCCACAAACTCCTCAGCTCCGATAAACCACTCTTGTCAGCTCATTGCACTGGAACGTTTTCATTGTGATTACCAGCATGCGCTCCAGCAAGTTAGACTTTTTTCTGAACTCTAAACTATGAATGACATAACTAAGAACGTCGATGTCACAAGAGAGGTCCATTACTTAACTATTGCAGGCTATAAAGCTGGGAAACACTGTGAGAGCTGAGATCTCAGGGAGGTAACTGAAAAATGGGAAACGCGAAAGCAAAGGGGCTGCAGATTTATATTTCTGTTCATGCTGAGGAAAACAATCTTTCACTACTATCCACAATAAAAATCACTGAAACTTTCGGATTTACCACGGTTTACTACGGTTGTCAGTCGAACACAGCGACAAAAGAAGAGCGCAAGAAAATCGACTCTCTTGAAATTAGGTTTGCACAAGCAACCCGAAGATGTCATGGACTGAAAATGTAAGAAATAAAAGAGGTCTGGGAAAAAATAAAACTAAAAGTGCTTTGGAGGCAAAAAGACTGTTAAATTAATGTCCTTTCAGTATACCATGAGAGCGGAAGATACCCAGAAAAAGCTACCATACTCTGAGCAACAGAAAATCAAAGAAGTAGGGGAAAATCAAGAAGATTTATAGAGGACATCAAAGAAAACACAGGAATGGCGATGGAAGAACAGAGGACCAAACGAACGTGCAGGAGAGCATGGACGAACATCACTCATCAGGTACGAAGAGTCGGAGACAAGTTGATGTATCACAACAACAAAAAAACGTAAATAATACAAAGTTCTAGTATTATGTGCAATATTTTTGTAGTGTTTTGTGTTGAACACACATTAAATGACATATTTGTACAGAGGTACGAAAAATATAATCTTTTGCATCTCTTACGTGGATAGTAGTTTTCACTGGATTGAAAGGTCTATATATAGTTATTTCCAATGGAAAATAGTCTATGTTAGGAGACAGCGGAACATGTAGGAAACACAGCATTACATAGTATTAAAGTCCTGATGTCGTAATTGGAGAGACAAAGTTTGGAGCTATTAACAAGTAGTATTTTAAAGTTCAATCAGATCTCTGCTATCACACCTCATACTAAGAGGTGACCGATGAAGTCTGCGTCCTCTATTTCACACTCCATACTAAGATGCGAGCAATGAAGTCTGCGCACTTAAAGAAGGGGCCTTGACCTTGGGCAATTGCTTTATACAGAGCAGACCGTACAGGCGGTTGGCGGAATTGGTGAAGGCGGAAAGCCTCGCTCGCGGGGTGGAATCATAGCTAACTATTTGTAGTATCGTTTCCAGAACCGATCGCGGTCCTCTGGTTTGGAGCCGAGTGGAAGGCTTAAACCAGAGGCTCAGACGATTCTGCGGAGATCTGGGGTGCAAATTTCTCGACCTTCGCTATCGGGTGGAGAAATGTAGGGTCCCCCTGAATAGGTCAGGCGTGCACTACACGCCGGAAGCGGCTACAATGGTAGCGGATTACGTGTGGAGTTCACATGTTGTTTTTTTAGGTTAGAGAATTCCCTCCCTAGGCCCGACAAGATGCCTCCTGAGACGCGCAAGGTAGGAGTAGGCAAAATGAAACAGGGAATAACAATATTAATGTGCTAATTGTAAACTGCAGGAGGGTCTATAGAAAGATCCCATAACTGCTCTCTTTAATAAACGGTCACAACGCCCATATAGCACTAGGGACAGAAAGTTGGCTGAAACCAGACGTAAACAGTAATGAAATCCTAAACTCAGATTGGAATGTATACCGCAGAGACAGGCTGGACAGTGAAGGGAGAGGCGTGTTTATAGCGAAAAGAAGTGCAATAGTATCTAAGGAAATTGACGGAGATCCGAAATGTGAAATAATTTGGGTGAAGGTCACGGTTAAAGCAGGCTCAGACATGGTAATTGGATGTCTCAATAGGCCCCGTGGCTCATCAGCTGTTGTGGCTGAGCACCTCAAGGACAATTTGGAAAATATTTCGAGTAGATTTCCCCACCATGTTATAGTTCTGGGTGCAGATTTTAATTTGCCTGATATAGACTGGGAGACTCAAACGTTCATAACGGGTGGCAGGGACAAAGAATCCAGTGAAATTTTTTTAAGTGCTTTATGTGAAAACTACCTTGAGCAGTTAAACAGAGAACCGACTCGTGGCGATAACGTATTAGACCTTCTGGTGACAAACAGCCCTGAACTATTTGAAACAGTTAATCAGCGATCATAAAGTGGTTACTGCATCGATGATTTCAGCCGTAAATAGAAATATTTAAAAAGGTAGGAAGATTTTTCTGTTTAGCAAAAGTGACAAAAAGCAGATTTCAGAGTACCTGACGGCTCAACACAGAAGTTTTGTCTCAAGTACAGATAGTGTTGAGAATCAGTGGACAAAGTTCAAAACCATCGTACAACATGCGCTAGATGAGTATGTGCCAAGCAAGATCGTAAGAGATGGAAAAGAGCCACCGTGGTACAACAACCGAGTTAGAAAACTGCTGCGGAAGCAAAGGGAACTTCACAGCAAATGTAAACATAGCCAAAGCCTTGCAGACAAACAAAAATTACGCGAAGCGAAATGTAGTGTGAGGAGGGCTATGCGAGAGGCGTTCAATGAATTCGAAAGTAAAGTTCTATGTACTGAATTGGCAGAAAATCCTAAGAAACTTTGGTCTTGTGTCAAAGCGGTAGGTGGATCAAAACAAAATGTCCAGACACTCTGTGACCAAAATTGTACTGAAACAGAGGATGACAGATTAAAGGCCGAAATACTAAATGTCTTTTTCCAAAGCTGTTTCACGGAGGAAGACTGCACTGTAGTTCCTTCTCTAGATTGTCACACAGATGACAAAATCGTAGATATCGAAATAGATGACAGAGGGGTTGAGAAACATTTAAAATCGCTCAAAAGAGGAAAGGCCGCTGGACCTGATGGGATACCAGTTCGATTTTACACAGAGTATGTGAAGGAACTTGCCCCCCTTCTTGCAGCGGTGTACCGTAGGTCTCTAGAAGAGCGTGGCGTTCCAAAGGATTGGAAAAGGGCACAGGTCGTCCCCGTTTCCAAGAAGGGACGTCGAACAGATGTGCAGAACTATAGACCTATATCTCTAACGTCGATCAGTAGTAGAATTTTGGAACACGTATTATGCTCGAGTATAATGACTTTTCTGGAGACTAGAAATCTACTCTGTAGGAATCAGCATGGGTTTCGAAAAAGACGGTCGTGTGAAACGCAGCTCGCGCTATTCGTCCACGAGACTCAGAGGGCCATAGACACGTGTTCACAGGTAGATGCCGTGTTTCTTGACTTCCGCAAGGCGTTCGATACAGTTCCCCACAGTCGTTTAATGAACACACTAAGAGCATATGGACTGTCAGACCAATTGTGTGATTGGATTGAAGAGTTCCTAGATAACAGAACATGGCATGTCATTCTCAATGGAAAGAAGTCTTTCGAAGTAAGAGTGATTTCAGGTGTGCCGCAGGGGAGTGTCATAGGACCGTTGCTATTCACAATACACATAAATGACCTTGTGGATGGCATCGGAAGTTCACTGAGGCCTTTTGCAGATGATGCTGTGGTGTATCGAGAGGTTGTAACAATGGAAAATTGTACTGAAATGCAGGAGGATCTACAGCAAATTGACGCATGGTGCAGGGAATGGCAATTGAATCTCAATGTAGACAAGTGTAATGTGCTGCGAATACATAGAAAGATAGATCCCTTATCATTTAGCTACAAAATAGCAGGTCAGCAACTGGAAGCAGTTAATTCCATAAATTATCTGGGAGTACGCATTAGGAGTGATTTAAAATGGAATGATCATATAAAGTTGATCGTCAGTAAAGCGGATGCCAGACTGAGATTCATTGGAAGAATCCTAAGGAAATGCAATCCGAAAACAAAGGAAGTAGATTACAGTACGCTTGTCCGCCCACTGCTTGAATACTGCTCACCAGTGTGGGATCCGTACCAGATAGGGTTGATAGAAGGTCCAACGGAGAGCAGCGCGCTTCGTTATAGGATCATTTAGTAATCGCGAAAGCGTTACGGAGATGATAGATAAACTCCAGTGGAAGACTCTGCAGCAGAGATGCTCAGTAGCTAGGTACGGACTTTTGTTAAAGTTTCGAGAACATACCTTCACCGAAGAGTCAAGCAGTATATTGCTCCCTCCTACGTATATCTCGCGAAGAGACCATGAGGATAAAATCAGAGAGATTAGAGCCCACACAGAAGCATACCGACAATCCTTCTTTCCACGAACAATACGAGACTGGAAGGGAGAACTGATAGAGGTACTCAGGGTACACTCCACCACACACCGTCAGGTGGCTTGCGGAGTATGGATGTAGATGTAGATGTAGATGTAGACAGCAGTCAACTTACGTGTATCACTATTACCTCAACAGATATACAGCACAATGTTGTTAAAGCCATACAAGAACTGTTCTGTAAGGTATTTGCTAGCCGACACCACATTGTTGTAATATTATTACTGTCCATTCTTTGGCTGCTCCCAGCAACAGCTACTCCCCTGTTCTTAGGAAATAACTTCCAGTCCTATGATCATTTACTTTATAGGGCTATTGGTTAGATTAATAGCGGAAATGTCTTCTCCATATCCAGCAGTTAATGATGAAATTGGATAGAACTGCTGTCTAATGATCAATGAATAGCAATTCAAACTCTTTAATTAACAACATACCATACTGTATACAAAAATAATAAAGACTATATCTGTCCTATTCGGCAGCTCAGCATTGACTGAGTCCTTTTACCACAAATTTCCAGATGGGGAGAGGGATGGGGGAGTTCTCTGAGGGGGACCTACGTGCCAGCTGGGGAAATCCCATGACATTACCAAGGGGTGAGGGTAATTAATTGATCAATTAATCAATTTGATATCAATTTGATATCAAAATTGCACCAGAAAATTCTTTATTCCACTACTGACTTGCATTATTAAGTTACATAGTCTGTTAGTTGCGGCTTTCTGTCAACCTGTGATGTGGATGGTGGGGTAGTACCGCATGAGTTGTTTTGTACAGAACTCTTTTCACCGTGATACTCATGTGTCATATTAGAATAAGCAACTGTGTATAGTCTGTGAGTGAATCCCTTATTTTTACAAGATCAGGTATTCAGAGGTGATTTAACTGCTCAGTTAGATTTTTGCTTTAGCCATTTTTGTGTAGTGTTCATACCCTCTGGTTTCTAGCATACTTAAGAACTGTCACAGGTAGAGAGCAGCACCATCTTACATTTAAATTTTTTTAAAAGAGCTTTGTAGTTGCTTTTTGATTTTGATTTTCCCACTTCTTCGAGAGACCATAAGGAGTGCTAGCAGCAGGAAAAGGCAGTTTTATTTACAAGTTTTATATGCTTGCTGCCGAAGATGGATACACAAACAAACTTGATATTTATCCAGTATTTGAGACTAAGACAAAAATGGTTCAAATGGCTCTGAGCACTATGGGACTTAACATCTGAGGTCATCAGTCCCCTAGAACTTAGACTACTTAAACCTAACTAACCTAAGGACCGCACACACATCCTTGCCCGAGGCAGGATTCGAACCTGCGATCGTAGCGGTAGCGTGGTTCCCGAATGAAGCGCCAAGAACCGCTCGGCCACCCCGGCCGGCCCGGCTATTTAATACGGCGGCTCCAGACTTCCTCCGCTGACTCCGGAGTGATGATTGGCGGCCGTTGGCGATCCCTGACTGGTGGATGGTGATATAGTGTTACCATCCGCGCCGGGAAAAGGCTCGTGCACGTGCGTAGTTCGCGGCTGATTGAATGTTTGGCGGGAACGCCTCTAGCGCCGGCTGGCGGAACGCGCCGGCACTAAGTTGCAGGCGTCGCTTAACTCTGCCGCGGTAGCCGACCGTTTCGTTTGTGTGGCTGTGCTCGCCACGGATACATTCTGCAATAATTTCCACGTGATGCAAATATTTAAGGATGTCTGCTTAAAACTTTGCTACTTAAGATGGTATTATTTTACTTTTATGTATTTCTAACTGCTTTTGAATTGTCATCGCTAAAAGCTGGATGCACTGGGGTGCAAGTAGTTTTCGCGTGATGCATCACTGCCAGGTGACATAGTTCGATGAAACTTTATCCATACTTAGAAAAAAAAAAAACAGCTACATTTTAGTACGTAAGGTAAGTGAAAGAAATACGCAATGAGACGGACAGGAATCATGCTGTTATTCAAAGACAATAATTACACTGAAGTCACAGCGATTTATGGTGACCCCTGTGAGTACAAAAGGCGGCATGTGGTTATTAAGAGGGTGTGTGATAACCGCAGATAGCAGTGCATGCTCCGCAACGTGCTCCTATGCTGGCCATATAATTAGTAAGCATTTATTATGGTAGCGCGCACCATTCCTCCAGCAGCGCGGCTGACAGTTGCTGGATGGTCGGTGGTACCCCTGGGCGTGTTGCAAAGTCTCCCCAATGCGTCCCACATGTGCTGAATGAAATTTAAGCTCCGGTTACGGGCAGGCCAGTACGTTCGCTGAATGTCCTGTCGTTCCAAGAGCTGCTCCACTTGCTCTGTTCGATGCGATTGAGCTCTGGTATCCACAAAAATGAAGTAAGGGCAGAATATACCACTGAAAAGAGGCACTTCGTGAAAGACTACAGTGTCACAATAACGTTGACGGGGGAGTTTAACTTGTTCAAAGATAAGATCGCCCATGCAATATTACGCCTGCCCACACAGTTACACCTGAACCACCAAAACTATGACGTTCGGCAATGTTCCATCTCCCGCCATGTAACAGTGCGTCCTGAATCACTACTCAGACTGAATCTGCTCTCATACGAGAGGGGCATGCGACCCCACTCCACGTTGGTGCCGTCGCTATCCTCTTGAAACCATAGCAAATAGCGTCCACGATGTTCTAGTATCAAGGAAAACAATATACTCGTCGTAGGGCAAAGAAACCACTCCTATATAATCGCCGGGTCTCTGTGGCGGGTGAGATTGCCTGCCTTGTATTCCTGCTATATGTGGTTGCAATTGTGCCCGTTGCTTTACGTGGGTCCCTTCTTGACTTTTGCACAGTGTAGCGGTTATTTTGTGCTGTGGGTGACCATAATCGACCGCCTGCTCACTTTCGGGCTGCCCACGCACGTGAAACTATGCTGTGAGCAATACAAAACTGCTGCGCTACAGTCGATACACTTCCACCTTCTTCCAGTTCCCGGCGATTTTTCCCCACGTGAAGTTATCCAGATATGACTTCCGTTGCAGTGAAGAACACCACCACTGTGCTAAGTAGTTGAGTGCTAATTGATACACACTCTGATTTCCCGTTTCTTTAACTGTCTTCTGTCGTGAGACCACCCGATCTGGCACCTGTAGTTATGCTGATCTCGCTCCCTGTGACATCCAACAATGTGTGTAGAACTGACAGACCTCTGGCAACATGCTCCTGCTCTTTCATTAATACGTTGGGTTTTATTATCAATTTAGTCCCTAAGTTTTGAAAGCAGTGTGTATCTAAGAATGGAAGTAGAAATAATTTTCTCGCTTCGTCGGCTGCATTAGACACGGAACAGCCTGTTAATTGATACAGTTGATGGCAACGACAGGAGTGTACGCAAACCCTCGCTATTAGCTGGCGAAATTATTTTATTGGAATCTGGATACCGGATTCTAATAAAATAAAGGGTGGCGTGGTTGGAACATTCTGATCGACGGCCTTCATTAGCCACGTTCTCCTTTTTTCGTGGAAAGTTCGTTTGATATTCCTGTACTGGTTTCACAAGAATTTCTAATAATGGAGTATTACGAGCTACACTGTAACATATGATTGATGGATCTAATTTGCCACAGGCCAATAAAATAGTTGAAAGAAAGTTAATTAGCGTGTCACATATTTTCAATATTATAAAAGTATCTGAGGAATGTGGGCCGTGGCGGGTTTAATAAATCAGAGCGCGAACGTCATTGCCGTCGTTTCTGCGGCATTGCGAGACTGGCAGCTAGCTTCTATTGCGACGGAAGGGGGCAGGACCTACATTCCGCATCAGTGTTTTAAATAGTCAGTCAGCAAGAGCGGATTAAAAAATGCCTGGGTGACCTGATAAATAGTGACACCTTCACTGAAAATGTGAGCTGATAAAAAGTGTCACATTCACTGAGAATGAATAACATTTGGTCCTGTATTAAGTCTGACACCATATTCATTAAACAAAAAATGAAGTGAGAAATGGCAGATTCGCCAATGTTCCTTCAATGACGTGACATAACGGACAATTCGAGGGTAACAGTATCTTCCGAGCTCAAGCCGTACACCTCAAAGTCGTCAACGTGTAATGTAGGTGGAATGAACTGCGGCTCTGCCTATTGTTGATATTAATAATATCATTATTAGCATTAATTATTAGTGCTATACATCAGAATAACAGCTGTCTCTAGCGAAACAGAAGAAAATTTCAAAGCCCTTTATACGAATTACGGAAATGGCAGAACTATTTTCGTCAGCCAGAGAAAAATAACTTATTTAATTACTACGTTTATAATTAAATTACCAGCACGCTTATAAGTGCATTTATATGTATTCAATTCAGGGACGCCTTTATAAATATCTATTGGCTTTCATCTCAGGATTCTGGCCGACGTCTTTCTTAAATGGTTTGGGTGAATATTTGAAAGACATATGCACGAACTGTCAAATCATCTCTCGAGCCAGAAATAGGTATTTATAATACGACAGTAACGTATGAAAAATGAGTATGTGAACTGCAGCGACTTGTAATGTAACATCTTGGATGCGTTTTGATGAAGGGTAGGCACTCCACCAATTATATAAGAATTGTCAGGAAAACTAACACCCGCCGAAGTCAGACGTGAAAAGAAGAAACGTCAGATACGGCTTTCCGCCATAAATCCGAAAAGTGGCGCACATAATCAATCGTAAACTGCTCAAACACAGCGTAAAGACTGTATACGAACCCACCAATAAGATCAGAATGTTGGAGATAGGCTATGGCCAAAAAGAATCCACTCGCAATGACGAGAGAATACCGTGCGCCGCGCACGTGTGGAAAATTCTATTTTGGAATGAGTGGACTATCCATGAGTGCTAGAATCATTGTACATAAACGGTACAGCAAGTTGAGACAAGTGGAGAAATCAGCAGTGCGGGATCATGTGCAGAGAGTAATAAAATTCGTCTACATACAGGATTTTCGCTCTGGAGAAGAGCTACCACTCCGTTTTGTTCAGGAAAGCTACTGAAATTTATAAACTGGGAAATAGTTTTAGGAAGAAACCAGGAAGTCTCATGATAAATAAACCTTGGATTCTCGTGCTGCGGGAAGAGCACGTATGAACCTCGTCAACGCGCCCGACTTCAGTCCCGTCATTATCAATAGAAGGAGAATCTCTTAGATGCGTGCCACTCCAACTGGCGAAAGTCAGAAAAATCATTAAACGAATATCAGCCCAAGGCCCCGGACGAAAGATGACACACGATACCTCAACATGTGGCTATAAGCTTCAATAATTCTATAATACACGTAAGCAAAGACAGTGGCGTGTTAGACGAATTCTCACTTAAAAGGCTCAATCACTTCTTGACAATGTAATCTGCCATACGATAAAACCAAACATTCCTTTTCTGAGTTCAGTTATCGCTTCTATAAGTTGTGAACCATGCAGAGCTTCCATAGAGATATGTGAAACGAATAACTTTTCCGTTTTTTTTAATTTTGTTTCCAGTGCCAAAAGCCATTCGCTGTTCTTTTGCCCCAAAATTATATCTAGTTCACGTCCCCTCCCCCCAACCCCCAACCCACGCTATTTGGTTTTACATGATATATTGACGAACATTGACACATTCGCAGTTTTCATCGGAAGATAATGAAAGTTTTGCAGGAAGATAAGCAAAGTAAAGAAGTTTAGAGACCTTACGAAGACTGTTGTGAGGAACGTGATAAAATTTTTCCGTCTGAACAAAGTTAACGCTGTTTTTCACAAGTATCCAGATTCTGTTAAGGTATTGTAGATAGTTACTCTTACGGATTAGAAAGAAAACACATACTTCTATCGGTAAATATGTGTCTAAACGTCATTATCGATTTGTGAGCCTATGAATTCCTATGCAAAGTACCGTTAGGAAACTATGGGTCAAATGCGCCCACTAAGTTGTTCATATCCCTTGTGAATTATTCGATCAATTCACTCACTTCCTTTGATCCCACAGCTTTTAAGTCACTCAGGAACTTTAGGGTTTTAATCTGCGAGCAGCTTTCGCAGTAGATTGATTTCGGAATTCACTGTTCTCAGTTTGTCTCGTTACGGAACAACTTCCAGTTTCTAACAATTCAGTTTTGTTTGCTTCTTCTTTTTTTAATGGAAATCTGTCTGCGTCAGATAACTATTCATTATGTACAATTTGTTGGGCGGAATAAATATTGGCAGGCGTCGTAGTTTCCTCTTATTGAAAACAATGTCTCTTCTGTGAATATTTTACTGGCGACTTTCTGTCGTGTAATATTTTAGATAGTTATTTATGTAAACTGGGATGCAAATGAGGAACGGCTCCGGCTTTTAGACAGCATCTTTATCTTGGAATTTATCATCAATGGTTAAAAAATTTGCTTTTTTATAACTTCTTCTGCGAAATGTGAATCACACAAGAACAAGCGTGGGTCAGGTATTTATCTCTTAAGGACTTCTTTCACCCATTAAAAAAAATTGCAATTCACTTCTTGGATGTTTGACGCAATGTTATCTATATATGCTCTGTAGCCGCATCTGTACACTTGAACGAACACAACAACAATTTACGTTCTTCTGTTCTTTTAAGCGCAAATAACTACAACTCACAACACAGTCTTATCAGCCCATTCTTCACGCACTCAGAGACCTGCGTTAATGCTCGACAGTGCAACACTCATACTCTTCTGTAGATGCTATGCATATACTGTGGTGTATCTTTGTTCAGAAATTAGTGTAGTTCTCTGTTACACCGCCATTTAAATTCTTTATGTAGCCGTTCTGACTATGAGAAGCTGCGGAACCGAAATCATATATAAGCAGAAACATTGACGTAATTCACTTGTATAGGTATGTATTCACTTAAAGGTCTACTTTGACAAGGTTGGAACAGGCGGTCAGCCACGGCCTTATAGTAGGAAGCTGACCGTCATTTGCATTCAGTAATTACGGGAACCAATGGAAACCTAGCTCGGGATGGTTGGACGTAAAATGGTGCCTGCACCCTCCTGAGTACAAGGCTAGTTTGTTTGAAGCGGTGTTACAAGCATTCGGATTTTCCATAATGTACAATACTGTTTTAGAAAGAAGTTATTTAACACTGCGGAAGGACAGTGGTACACTATTTCTGCATAACTCACTCCCAATCACTGCACACACTACACACACTATACATACATTGCTTAATGATTTTACACTGCACATGCTGTCAGCGGATGTCCTGAACATAGCGATGTCTGGTTTCCATTCTGTGTATCGAAACTTCCCATTTATTAGCATGACAAAGTGAACCAGCATCCCTTTAAAATTAAGATTTTGGGCCCAGAAAGACGAAAAGATGTTAGCGTTATAAATTTCATAGTTTTGGAAGTAAACGTTTCCAGAAAAGAAAGAAAGAAGGAAAAACCATACTGCAAAAGAGTTGTGTGAAATGATATATGTTTTAGTTCAAAAAATGGTTCAAATGGCTCTGAGCACTACGGGACTCAACTGCTGAGGTCATTAGTCCCCTAGAACTTAGAACTAGTTAAACCTAACTAACCTAAGGACATCACAAACATCCATGCCCGAGGCAGGATTCGAACCTGCGACCGTAGCGGTCTGGCGGTTCCAGCGCCTTTAACCGCACGGCCACTTCGGCCGGCTATGTTTTAGTATTACCATTATTATTTATACGTGTTAGATTTTTTAACGAGCCCCCTCCCTGTGTTATCTTAGTAATCCGTCATCGTATAGAATTTATTCTTAACAGGTATTTTTAAAAGCCTTTTTAAATAAATTTGTTCTTTTAATGTCTTCAATCTCCTCACTTAGTTTATTCTACAATGTTATTCATGGGTAGAAACTGGTGTTTTAAATTTTATGTTTTTTCTTTCATGTGAATGTAAGTTCAATCTAGCTCTTGTTCTATGGTAACGTACAGTTATTATTATTATTATTTTATGTGTACAACTAATTGTTAAATGTATTTACAAGGTATGGTTGAAGGAGGAGGAGATTAGTCTTTAACGTCCCGTCGACAACGAGGTCATTAGAGACGGAGCGCAAGCTCAGGTGAGGGAAGGATGGGGAAGGAAATCGGCCGTGCCCTTTCAAAGGAACCATCCCGGCATTTGCCTGAAGCGATTTAGGGAAATCACGGAAAACCTAAATCAGGATGGCCGGAGACTGGATTGAACGTCGTCCTCCCGAAGGCGAGTCCAGTGTGTAACCACTGCGCCACCTCGCTCGGTACAAGGTATGGTTAAAATCCCTAGTGTTTTTAACAGAGCTTTACAATAAGCTCGACTACTATTTCCGGTTATTACTCACACAACCCTTTTCTGTAATTTGAAAACTGTGTTTGTATTTGTACATTTGTCCCCAGAAAACAATTCTATAGCTAAGAACTCAATGTACATACGAATAGCGAGGACTAAGAAAGACTAGCTGTTACACACTGGTACAGGACTCTAAGGGGATAACATGCTGATGACATTTATTTGCAAGTGCCTTTGCGTTGTAACATCACTTCAGCTGAGTGTCAGTCTGCATTCCTAGAAATTTTGTGTTCGTTATGCAGTGTATAGGGGTGCCATCAACATTTGATTTAACAATGGCTTTTTCTCTCTCCAAAGGGGAAATTCAGTCAGTTGTTTTCTTTATGTTCAGTGTAACTTTACTGGATATAAACCCACTGTAAACCTCCTTGAGGGTTTCATTTGCTTTTTCTGCTTGAAGTTCTCTTGCTTTCTCAGTGTCTTCAGTATTTCTGTCGTCTACAAAGAGCAATTCTTCTCCATAACTGACGTGATTGGAAAAGTCATTGACATAAATCAGGAACAGTACTGGCCTTATATTCTACCTCAGGTAACATCTATATTAATGTATTTTTTGTGGTAAGTGTTTTATTAATAGTTTAAACTTAACCGAGGAACGTGTTATCCCTGTTCTTTGTACCCAATCTCCCAGATATGACGCAGTCATCAGCTATACTTACTATTGCTAACGGTTGCAGCTCATTTAGTAGACTCATATGGTTAGCAGTATCAAAAGACTTACCTAAAAATATACCTGTAATATCCTCATATTTGCCAAGAGCATCAAGTAACACTTTTGTTAATTATGATACGGCTGATTACGTACTTCTACCACTTCCGAAACCAAACTGTAATTCACTTAAAAGGTTGTACTTATTCAAGAAATTCATTAATTTGTCTTTCATACCTGATTGCATTATTTTAAAGAATGCTAAGAGGAAAATGGGCTGATAGTTTTCTTATGTCTACTGTGCTAAATTTCTTTTGGAACAGTACAATCCCTGCCTGTTACAAATACCTGAAAATTTCTCTGATGTGGAAATACATTTACTATGTTTGTGAAGGGTGCTTGTTTCAGCACTTTTATTTGTACTCAATCCAAGGTTTTGTACAGTCTGCCTGTTCTGTAACTGGCATTTACATCACTGCACATAGTGCATAAGTCATTACAGGTAGTATATTGGGTTTATGGAACTTTTGTTGTAATTTCTCTGCAACATTTGAAACATGTTCATTCACACAATCTGCTGGGTGGCGTGGATCATTTATTACTTAATCTTCCTCCATTACTAGTTATATTATAATTTCTTCGTTTGTCTCTCTCTTTTCAATGATTTCCTGCACTGCTTTGGTTTTATTCTCTGCACTGTATATTGTTTGGTCATTAAATGGATTTTCTCCAGCTATTAGTACCTTCATAGATCTTTTACTTATGTATGACAGAAATTTAAGTACTCTGGTTCATTATCACTTTTTTTCGTAGATACGAGGTACTTCAGGCTTTGGGAGGACTTCGTAACATCTGCTTGCTTTTGCTGCTAATCCATTTGCGTTTGTGAGACACTGATATGGACGTAGACACTTTTGGATATAAGTTTAAATAATGTTCACATTTTAGATAATTTCTCATTTATATTGGATTCTCTATGCAATTCATCGCAACTTTCGTTTTCTAGTTGCCTTGAAAAATATTTTCTTTTTGCGTCTGATAAATAAACTATTGTAGGCTGCAGATTAGGGATTTTTTCCAGTAAGATTTAACTGTTGTTGTGTGGTAGAAGTACTCTGGTAGACAAAGACCTTCTGCAGCTGCATCACCCTTTCCCTACCCGCATTTGTGCCCACATGACCACCTACTGATGCAGTCGTTATAGTCACCATTGTTACTCTATTGACCAAAATGAACACTCTCAAACTCTAATGGATACTTTTAAGGGTACTACTACGTTCATTTATCATATTTATTTTTATGTTTGTGACTCTAAAGAAAATTATGTTGTCTTGTGTACTTGAGACATTATCTAGAACTTACGTTAATTCATCGATACACAAGTCCACGTTCTCAGTTGGTAATCGATGTGCATACAAAATTATTAATTTCATGGTGATACTAAATGTTTGTCTTCACATACAGTACTAAAGACATGTCTTGATTGACACTTCGGTCTTTCACACAGCGACAGTGCCACATGTTGGTTCTCCGTGTCTCTGCACAAGCGCTCGGTGGCACAAACTACATTGTAGTTCAAAGATTGGGCTTAAAATGAAAATGCTCTATTTTATTTGTTATTGATTGCATGTTTTGATGAACGACAATGAAGTCCGTAAAAAGTCATGTTTCGTTTTTCAATAGTTACCTCTTCTTTGTTACATGTAGTAAGTGTATCATTTGACGTGTTAGAATCTATCCTGTGAGTGATATTTCACAATTTTTTAGACTGCTGGTGATACTCTTTAGGCAATGAAACATGTTATCTGGGTTTATTATAAAAAAACCTACACTCCTGGAAATTGAAATAAGAACACCGTGAATTCATTGTCCCAGGAAGGGGATACTTTATTGACACATTCCTGGGGTCAGATACATCACATGATCACACTGACAGAACCACAGGCACATAGACACAGGCAACAGAGCATGCACAATGTCGGCACTAGTACAGTGTATATCCACCTTTCGCAGCAATGCAGGCTGCTATTCTCCCATGGAGACGATCGTAGAGATGCTGGATGTAGTCCTGTGGAACGGCTTGCCATGCCATTTCCACCTGGCGCCTCAGTTGGACCAGCGTTCGTGCTGGACGTGCAGACCGCGTGAGACGACGCTTCATCCAGTCCCAAACATGCTCAATGGGGGACAGATCCGGAGATCTTTCTGGCCAGGGTAGTTGACTTACACCTTCTAGAGCACGTTGGGTGGCACGGGATACATGCGGACGTGCATTGTCCTGTTGGAACAGCAAGTTCCCTTGCCCGTCTAGGAATGGTAGAACGATGGGTTCGATGACGGTTTGGATGTACCGTGCACTATTCAGTGTCCCCTCGACGATCACCAGTGGTGTACGGCCAGTGTAGGAGATCGCTCCCCACACCACGATGCCGGGCATTGGCCCTGTGTGCCTCGGTCGTATGTAGTCCTGATTGTGGCGCTCACCTGCACGGCGCCAAACATGCATACGACCATCATTGGCACCAAGGCAGAAGCGACTCTCATCGCTGAAGACGACAAGTCTCCATTCGTCCCTCCATTCACGCCTGTCGCGACACCACTGGAGGCGGGCTGCACGATGTTGGGGCGTGAGCGGAAGACGGCCTAACGGTGTGCGGGACCGTAGCCCAGCTTCATGGAGACGGTTGCGAATGGTCCTCGCCGATACCCCAGGAGCAACAGTGTCCCTAATTTGCTGGGAAGTGGCGGTGCGGTCCCCTACGGCACTGCGTAGGATCCTACGGTCTTGGCGTGCATCCGTGCGTCGCTGCCGTCCGGTCCCAGGTCGACGGGCACATGCACCTTCCGCCGACCACTGGTGACAACATCGATGTACTGTGGAGACCTCACGCCCCACGTGTTGAGCAATTCGGCGGTACGTCCACCCGGCCTCCCGCGTGCCCACTATATGCCCTCGCTCAAAGTCCGTCAACTGCACATACGGTTCACGTCCACGCTGTCGCGGCATGCTACCAGTGTTAAAGACTGCGATGGAGCTCCATATGCCACGGCAAACTGGCTGACACTGACGGCGGCGGTGCACAAATGCTGCGCAGCTAGCGCCATTTCACGGCCAACACCGCGGTTCCTGGTGTGTCCGCTGTGCCGTGCGTGTGGTCATTGCTTGTACAGCCCTCTCGCAGTGTCCGGAGCAAGTATGGTGTGTCTGACACACCGGTGTCAATGTGTTCTTTTTTCCATTTCCAGGAGTGTATTTCTTCTAGCTATGACAACAGGTATTTCACTATGCGTGGCCTGAGGTCACCCCACGTCTCCCCATACTTTCATGACTCTGCTGTTACAGTCTTTCCTTCACATTAACTATGAAAAACACATGTATTTACGATGTGTCTCATTACTTGTACGGGAGTAACTGATCATATTCAGGGATTAAAACATATGGTTATGTCAAAGTTCACACTGACAGCTGCAGGTTTGTTTAAAGTAATTGTAAACAAAATGAAAACTGAATGGACTGTAGTGTTACCCTATGCGTTTATAATGACATTAAAATTTGACAGACAACCTTTGACAAATACCTTAAATTCTCTCTCAGCGTCATTTCATTGTTAATCACTATAAAACACTAACACAGTACCATGGCAATGCTGAAATAGGATAGCCAAGTCATCGAGACATATAATTACTGAAAGTACAGAAAATTAATGAATGTGGTTAAATAAAAAGTGAAATTTATTATGATTTTTCAGTTCAATAGTTTCAACAGTTCTTTGAAATACAAACTATATTTTAATTAACTTCAAAAGTTGGTCAATATTTTTGTTTCTGAGACTATGGTTACTGAATTTAATTAACTAGGTACAACATGCACTTTCAAAAACAAGAAAAAGTATTGTTTTACATTCTGGCAAACTTATTGTCCAGACTTCGCTAAAGTAGTATAGTATATAGGAGAATGGGACAGGGATCCTTTAACAGTTATTAATGACTTGGGGTACTGACTATGAAGTTGTAATTAAAATTCACGTTAAAATTATACCGTCCAAATCACTCAAAGACTGGAGAATTCAAAGGCTTACAAATTCAAAAATAGGACGTTGACGTTGTTATAGTTCTGGAAGCTGATGATGCAAAGTGAAGCTCTGCGGCAACAACTTTCCATAATTCAGAATAATGATATCTGCATATGCAAATATTCTTCTGTGGCCACTCCATACCGCATCCAGTGGTGCCTCTGCAGAGAATCATCCAGCGGTCGGTTAATGTAGTTAAATCTTGTATTGGGATACATTTTCGCTAGATGCCGTAGTTTTAGATTCAGTCAAGAAGAACGTACAAAAGTGACATTCAAAAGGAGTCGAAATCCCACATTCAGCCCCCACCGGTCAGGATTTCTAGTACGTTGTTCACGGCACTCTTGCCTGCGTCTCTCGAGATATTAGGAACTGCACGAATTATTACTCACATTCGACCTATTTTGACCTCGTTGACTGGCCTTAATACGCCAACGGTATAGTAGAGGACTTATAAACGGTAAAACTGGCGTTTGTGTAAATGATACCTAACAGTTTTGTGAATGTCAACAGCATAAAATCAACAAGTATGTCGCTGTATTCGTTAGGTTTTCTGAGAAATTACTATGCTTTGAAAGGTTGAGTGTGGATCTAATTGTCATCGTCATTAGTTTTAGCGTAACGTTTACAAAAGTCTTTTTTCGTTCATTAACCTCGAATATTAACAAAGTAGCTGAAAATGCTGGTGTAGTAACTGCCTAATCAATGGAGATCGAAAAGGGTGGACTGTTGGTATTAGTTGGTGTAGTCGGAAATTCTTGTACAGTGATAGGATGGAGTGGCACGAATAATACTGTAGAAATCCATACTGGTGAGAGATGAGTGTGGGGCGGAAGTGGGTGTGACGCTCACTTTTTTACGGCGTTCTCGAACAGTTCAAAAACCGAGACAACCACCGAAAACGTATCCCATTAAAAAATTCAACTACATTAAATTTCCTACAAAAAGGTCCTGCTCATTCTTTCTGCAGGGTTAATAGTTCGCGCTTAGCGAGCTGGAGCATACGAAAATTTTTCGCGTAGTTTATCAAGCCGGCTATGACAGTGAGGGTTGGAAAAGACAAAAGCGGTAGGGGCAGACGTGTCACCCGGTGTACATAAATTTTGGTTGTGCTTTTTACTTTTACCGTTGCGGTTCTATTTTCGTCATTTGAAATAAGAGTTCCTATGAAATTATGTAGAAAATTAGTTTGCGTGAAAGCTGTGGGAAAGAAAGATGTGTAACCGACCAAACGCAACAAAACGTGTTCTCAAGGATTTAGTGAATACCGAACATCAGTTTGTCAGTCCGTATTAAGGAAAATGCTGAACTACCAAAGCAGGGATTTCATATAACATACTTATCTCCTTGGTTATTTGAAACGAATAACAAAAAGAAAGTTACATTACGTAGGCGAAATGCTTCATATTACTGGACCAAATATGCATTTTAGATCATAGAAACATCTGAAAGTACTTTCCTGACGCTGTGTTATTTACGAAACCGCTGTAACATTTTCCATGTAAAACAACTGTTGCGTTTACGTGACAGAAAATAAGAAAAAGAAGCAGTTGTAAGCAGCAGTCTGCTGACGTTGTGGGGCATCTGACATGGCTTCACCGGGTGCAAAGCAGCGTACAGCGTAAGTTTGTAGCGCCATTTCCCCTTAATCTACCTGCACCACCAAGAGAGTGTACGTGACTACACACGAAACAAAGTTCCTGACATTGCCGGTGTTTCTGCTGCAAAGATATTACAAAACAGATTTAACACTTTGAGATAATATTTCTTGTATAACAAACGCACCTCTTGTATTTAGTTTATTACGATGTCTATACAATAGTGAAACTGATTATACATAATAATAGAAAAATACCTTCCTGGAAAAGAATAAAATAGTTCAACAGTATTAGTTTGCTATAGTGTCAGACAGTATTTTGTAGTGTCAAAATCTCGCTGAAATTTCAACGACTATCTGTTTGAAGACGCGAGACGAACTGAAGCAAGTACAGATTCCTCAAATCAACTTTACAGAAATAATGAAGCAGGTGTAAAGAAATTACAATGAATGCCCGATATATCTCGGATACGAATATGCCGTCGTGTGAGAGTCTCATCACAGTTTGCATGTAGCATTTCTGTCTTATCATTTACCCCTGCAATCTTAAGGCCCTGAAACTAATAACCGAAAGCGACAGGGATATCTACACTAAACCTTTGGTTTCTCCTGTTATCATTAAATCATAACTGTCACTGAACACAAACTTGAGTGTACGTTTCGCAGTTAAGCGCTGTGACACTGACAACAAAGTGACTACAGGTATGTAACAGAGCTTGATAATTGTTGAAATGAGCACAACCATAATTTATTGTTCATTCGTAGTCTAGATTTCTGTGGGCTTGGCCGGCCGGTGTGGCCGAGCGGTTCTAGGCGCTATAGTCTGGAACCGCGTGACCGCTACGATCGCAGGTTCTAATCTTGCCTGGGGCATGGATGTGTGTGATGTCCTTAGGTTAGTTAGGTTTAAGTAGTGCTACGTTCTAGGGGACTGATGAGCTTAGAAGTTAACTCCTAAAGTGCTCAGAGCCATTTGAACCATTTTGTGGGCTTGTTGTGTAGCTGCAGAAACGAAAAGAATAGTCTGTGTGTGAAAAAGAAAAAAATTATAGATCATTGGCAATATGATGATACAAACGTAAGTTTATCACGTGAGTGTGGAGTACTTAAAGACAATCAGGGACCGGATGAAAGACGAAAATACACTCCTGGAAATTGAAATAAGAACACTGTGAATTCATTGTCCCAGGAATGGGAAACTTTATTGACACATTCCTGGGGTCAGATACATCACATGATCACACTGACAGAACCACAGTCACATAGACACAGGCAACAGAGCATGCACAATGTCGGCACTAGTACAGTGTATATCCACCTTTCGCAGCAATGCAGGCTGCTATTCTCCCATGGAGACGATCGTAGAGATGCTGGCTGTAGTCCTGTGGAACGGCTTGCCATGCCATTTCCACCTGGCGCCTCAGTTGGACCAGCGTTCGTGCTGGACGTGCAGACCGCGTGAGACGACGCTTCATCCAGTCCCAAACATGCTCAATGGGGGACAGATCCGGAGATCTTGCTGGCCAGGGTAGTTGACTTACACCTTCTAGAGCACGTTGGGTGGCACGGGATACATGCGGACGTGCATTGTCCTGTTGGAACAGCAAGTTCTCTTGCCGGTCTAGGAATGGTAGAACGATGGGTTCGATGACGGTTTGGATGTACCGTGCACTATTCAGTGTCCCCTCGACGATCACCAGTGGTGTCCGGCCAGTGTAGGAGATTGCTCCCCACACCATGATGCCGGGTGTTGGTCCTGTGTGCCTCGGTCGTATGCAGTCCTGATTGTGGCGCTCACCTGCACGGTGCCAAATACGCGTACGACCATCATTGGCACCAAGGCAGAAGCGACTCTCATCGCTGAAGACGACACGTCTCCATTCGTCCCTCCATTCACGCCTGTCGCGACACCACTGGTGGCGGGCTGCACGATGTTGGGGCGTGAGCGGAAGACGCCATAACGGTGTGCGGGACCGTAGCCCAGCTTCATGGAGACGGTTGCGAATGGTCCTCGCCGATACCCCAGGAGCAACAGTGTCCCTAATTTGCTGGGAAGTGGCGGTGCGGTCCCCTACGGCACTGCGTAGGATCCTACGGTCTTGGCGTGCATCCGTGCGTCGCTGCGGTCCGGTCCCAGGTCGACGGGCACGTGCACCTTCCGCCGACCACTGGCGACAACATCGATGTACTGTGGAGACCTCACGCCCCACGTGTTGAGCAATTCGGCGGTACGTCCATCCGGCCTCCCGCATGCCCACTATACGCCCTCGCTCAAAGTCCGTCAACTGCACATACGGTTCACGTCCACGCTGTCGCGGCATGCTACCAGTGTTAAAGACTGCGATGGAGCTCCGTATGCCACGGCAAACTGGCTGACACTGACGGCGGCGGTGCACAAATGCTGCGCAGCTAGCGCCATTCGACGGCCAACACCGCGGTTCCTGGTGTGTCCGCTGTGCCGTGCGTGTGATCATTGCTTGTACAGCCCTCTCGCAGTGTCCGGAGCAAGTATGGTGTGTCTGACACACCGGTGTCAATGTGTTCTTTTTTCCATTTCCAGGAGTGTATATCTAGAAGTCTTGTAAACAAAGTTGAAAGTTGCCTGGAAATGGATAAGAAAAGGATGAATGTGATGAATATTATCAAAAGCGTTTATTTATTTATTTTTTTAATAAAAGAAAGTACTCGCACATCCCGATTCAAATAGAAAAGCTCAATTATAAAATTTCATTCTGGGGTTGGAATGGCACCCATGGAATTTTCCAAACAAGCATTAAAGGAGAAGCAAGGCCTCCAATGCTGAATCTGCTTCATAGTTTGCTGAAAGTCTACACAAAGTAACGGTACACGAAAAACGAAATAACCCTCAAGAGTGTATTTGTGATGTAATGGCTCTTTTTTGTCGTCTGCTTCCAATCAGAACTCTCAATGTAAAAGTATTAGCAAATGAGGTGGGTTTCATAATGAATAACGACAGAATTACAAATAAATCTCTAGGGAGACGGGAAAGTACAGACCTTTGATAACAAAAGCACGTAAAAAAGTCACCATTACCGTTCGATTACAAGTATTCAAGAAATGCTTGGATGACCTGTGATATCTTCATAAAGTGGTTTCAGAAAGAGTTTGTTTCGCCGGTGAGGAAGCGCTGTGATCCCTTAAGCTGAGAGTAGAAGCTCTACTGTCCCTTGGTCACTGTACATCTCAGCCACCTGTTGGTGTGTTGCAGTCACAAGATGAAAAAATTAAGTCTTTGTTTTGCCTAAAAATGCAACACTATTAATTCAATCGCTGGATAAAGTCATCAAACGAGTATTTAAAGTTGCTTTTCACCATGAAGTTGTCACTGTAACAGCAAATGCAGGTGAGGAAATCGATTTCGTACTGAAATCAGTACTGAGCTAAGTGACGCAGTGATTAGCACACTGGACTCGCTTTCCAGAGGACTACAGCTCAATCCCACCTTTATATTTCCCTTGATTTCTGGCTTGAGGCAAATGCCAGGATGGTTCCTTTGAAAGGCCATGTTCGATTTCCTTTCCCATCATTCGACAATCCGAGCTTGGGCTCCATCTCTAATGACTTCGTTGTCGAAGGGGCGTAATACACTAATCTTTCCCTTCTCCTCGAAATCTGTACATCTGTAGCGTATTCAACAGGCATGGCGTGGCAAAGCAGCTACAAGTGTTGTATTGTAGGAAATGCAACAGATGAAAAGTTTAGTGACACAGGTTTCAACAGCAGTGACATCAAGCCAACATTTTATATTTTGTATTTCAATATTGACGTTAAAGACTTCAACCGTTTGTCATCCGTCGGCAACGAGGAACCGATTTCAGAGATCATAGATGAATAAGGCATTATATCTGCTGAACGAATGAGAGTATAAAAGGTCGAAGGAGAGGATGATGATGATGAAGAAGAAGAAGAAGGATAAGGCATAAAAAATGTTTCCAGTACACATAAGTTATTGGAAAATGCAGTCAAATGGGCTACATGGATTAACAGAAAAAGTGAACCAAACCATATTCCATTGTTGCATGTGATGAACATAAAACAACATGCTGTCTTCTTTAAGACACTGGAAAGTGAACCTACATTAGCTGGCGGATAGTGGTGAGAAAAGCAGTGTGCGCTGTACATCTAGTCAGTTACAGAATTTTATTTGGAACAGTGTTACTGTTTGATCGGCGTCTAGTAAGGCTCATCCAATTACTGTATCTGTTACGTTTTTATAAATATTTTATCTCTACAGGTCTTTAGCTGCAACAGATGAAGAGAGTAGTGACAAAGACTTCAAAAGCAGTGACAATCAGTCATCACGTGATGTTCTGCAATATAATACTGATTTCCAACACTGAAACTATTGGGCAGTCATCGACGACGACAAACCGAAGCATTATGTGCTTTTGTAAGCACCGAGTGTACATTACTTAAAACAAATATGAAATTCATTCAGCATTGACGGTCAGTTTTTTGCGCTGAGTTGGAGAGCAGCAAATGGAGGATATAGCCACCGATATTCGAGCAGTTTGCGGGATTTTATTCCGGGATCTACTGCACCCATACTCCTACACCATCGAACTCTCCGACAGCACGAACGCGACACATTCAAGTACAGTCCATCCCTCGGATTCCTCGATGCACTATAAATCTGATGTAAATTGGCAAGATAACAGAAGCGCTTTCTGTAGGCAAGGCTCATTCGCAATACTGCGCAAGAGTAAAGGATGTCGCCCGGCAACAGCATTGTATCTAATTTCTACTGTACTAAGGAGATCCAAGATAAAATCAATACTATATGACCTCAACGCTCAGTAACAGTTTTGGCTGTTGGCGAATGCAAGGAAACACTGAAAGCAAGCATTATATACGCCTAATGTCGTTGAGAGATCAAACCAATCATGCGGAGAAATTGAGAGACAGCAGTGATCGAGTAGTGAGGAGAGGTGCTTGCCTGTCGTTGGGTTTAAAGAATGCGAAACGAAATTAAGACGAAGAAATTATTAAAGTGAGAACGTAATGAACACCAACCAGTGTTTATATAATTACCAGTCGACTAGACAGGTGTTATCAACTCCAGATTTCAATAAATTTATTCGTGAAATTCTGTGAATTTTTGAAAAGCTATTGGAAATGAGTGAACAATGTAAAAATGAGGAAAATACCTATTTTGAGTGATCATTGTATCTGTTAATAACTGCGGCCATATACGAGGGACACTCCAATAGAAATGCACACTATTTTTGTAAAAATAAAGTTTTCATTCTGCATGTGTGAAAGTTTTACAGTGTGTAGATACATCCTTCCCACTTGTTTTCAAACTTAGTTCAACCTGTTCCCGTGAGTGGCGCCATCACAGCATGTCTTCAAGATGGCTGCTACACTTGACGTTCGTCAGAAGCAACGTGCTCTCATATAATTCCTGTGCTGTGAAAACGAGCCAGTGGGAAACATCTACAAGAGGTAGAAAATGGTGTATGACGATGCTGCTGTCGATCGCAGCGGAGTTAGTCGGTGGGCAAGCAGGTTACGTGATGAAAGCTGGCACGGAAATATTGAGGATTGTCCTCGCGGCCGGCCGCGGTGGCTGAGAGGTTCTAGGCGCTACAGTCTGGAACCGCGCGACCGCTACGGTCACAGGTTCGAATCCTGCCTCGGGCATAGATGTGTGTGATGTCCTTAGGTTAATTAGGTTTAAGTAGTTCTAAGTTCTAGGGAACTGATGACCTTAGAAGTTAAGTCCCATAGTGCTCAGAGCCATTTGAACCCATAGTTCTCAGAGCCATCTGAACCATTTTTTGTCCTCGCAGCGGCAGACATCGTACTGCACACACTCCAGACAATGTGCAGAGAGTTAACGATTTGGTGATTGCTGACATACGCATCACAGTCAACGAATTGTCACGCTACGTTGGGATAGGGGAAGGAAGTGTCGGCAGAATACTGAATGTGTTGGCGTTAAAAACGGTTTGTGCAAGGTGAGTTCTCCGGATGTTGACAGTGGCTCACGAAGAAACAAGAAAAACGGTATGCAGCGAACTTTTGGAACAGTACAAGAACGGTGGAGATCAATTTCTTGGAAGAATTGTGACAGGTGATGAAACATGGCTCCATCATCTTTCACCAGAGACGAAGACGCAATCAGTGGAGTGGCATCATGCAAATTCACCAAGGAAAAAAATTCAAAACCACACCTTCTGCTGGAGAAGATATGGCTATGGTGTTTTTCGATCCCGAAGGACTCTTGCTTATGGACATCATGCCAAGTGGATCCACCATAAATTCTGATGCATATGTGACGACACTGAAGAAATTTCAAGCTAGACTGAGTCGTGTTCGACCACATCGGCAAAAGCAGGATGTTTTGCTGTTACACGACAATTCATGGCCACGTGTCACTCAAAAAACGATGGAAGCGATCACAAAACTCGGATAAACAACACTGAAACACCCGCCTTACAGTCCTGACTTGGCTCCATATGACTATCATCTCTTTGGGAAACTGAAAGACTCTCTTCGTGGAACAAGGTTTGAAGATGATGACTCCCTTGTGCACGCTGCCAAACAGTGGCTCCAACAGTTTGGTCCAGAATTTTACCGTGCGGGTTTACAGGCGCTGGTTCCAAGATGGCGTAAGGTAGTTGAGAAGGATGGAAATTATGTGGAGAAATGAAAATATTGTTCCTAAAGGATGTATCTACACAATGTAAAACTTTCAAACACGTAGAATAAAAGATGCATTTAGAAAAAAATAGCGTGCATTTCTTTTGGAGTGACCCTCGTATAAGACAAATAGCCTATATTCATAAGAACGCCAGTGGAAAATTTTACATGCTATGTGAATTCTATCCGACTTACAACGCTGAAATGCTGGAAACGCGTGATGCGCCTGGAATATGATCGACTTGGAATCATGAGGTTTTGTTTTAAAATTTGTCTTAACTGATTTAAGTCACGATTTTATGTCAAACGAATGATTTATTTTCTTCCATTGCATTTGAGCTCAAAGAATTTCAAGGTGTTTTATTTACATTTTGATTTCGATTGCAAGATCGATGTTCAAGTAAACAATCAGAGGAGATAAATGCTTTGTTTAGATTGGTTTTCTGTGTCGTCATAGTGACGTAGTAGCAAAGAAAAATTAGAATAGGAATAAAAATAAAATAACTACATTTATTGGACAGATGACGAAACAATACGAAAGTAAAGCAAAATGTAGTTTTATTTTAATTTAGGCCGGAATGCGTTTTTCCAGATTTTTCTACAGATCTTCCACATTGTTTTTCAACTGAAAACTTTTAGCTGAGTTATTTCCATTCCGTGAGTATAACGAACAGAACAGAAAAATTATGATTTTTGCAGTCTGTCCAAATTTCCTTCGCAGAACTTGTGTTTTGTGATGCTGCAATTTCGCAAGTGGTTTTCTGGCAATTAACATCCAGTGTGACAGAAATTGTAAGAAAATTCCCGCCTGTGGATTTTGTCGTGTGGTAGAGCTATATCTATATCGATGCCTATCTTGCATGTCCTTTCCATTCCCAGCCCTTTAAATAGCGCATAAAGAACAAAAAACGAATTTTTACTTTTCTTTTGTATTCTGTTTCACGACACAGTAACCATATCGATTACATTCGCTTGTGGTCTTAACATGCAGTCACATGTATAGTGTTAATGAAATCTGTTTGACAGTTACATTGGAACTATGATATAAACTACCGACAACAGCTCAATGAATTGCAAAATGATACCCTTCTGTAAGATATCCATCAGCAGAATGAAAAGATTTGGGCGTGACTGGCGTTACTAGAAAGCACACTAAAATTTCGTGTCATGCGGGAAGATAAGCAATTTTATGAATACAGTATTTAAAGATTCTTCCCAGTGCGAGACATTAATTTCTAATCTACTATGTGGATGTGTTTAGCATCGTATACAGTATTGTGACAAATTAACCTGTATTTATACTTCAAAGATAAAATTCTACGTTGTATCTGTACTACTTTATTTTGAATAGAGTACAGTACATTATATATGGGCTAGAGTAACTTAAAATTTTACTTTAGGTGAACTATAAACACGCCTGAAACTGGCTTCTCTCGTAGGACTACGTTAAAATCCACGTGCCACTCGCAATGATGTAGTGCAGGAAAAGCAATAATGTAGCCAGCATTTTAATCAACTATTAAGTTTCAACTACATGCTATATACAGAATGAACCTCGCAGAGACAGATAGAAAACAAAAAACGCAGACTGTTGTAGAAAGCTGTATTTGTGTGGCATATTGATAACTTAATGACTTTCGGATCGTCTTTAATACAGGAATACTTAGCAATCAGGCAGTGGGTGATCTGACATAGCCTTTCCTTTTTTTGTCTGCAATGCCAAGTTCAGGTATACACTTGTCATGCATTCCTATTTATCAGATATCCATGTGAAGTCACTGAAGATGTGTGCGAAGAAGATATTCACCGTTTCTCAACTGGAGGCAAGCACACATAGTCAAAAAGACACTACTCTCACTATAACAATTAAAAGACCGAAATTAGCGAACATTTAGCTGCAAATTAGGTTTGTATTCTCAACGACGCTGAGATACAGTAATAGAATAGGAAGGGCGAATATTGCATGCATAATTGTTTTATTGTAAGACAATTAAAATTTAGTGAATAGAGGCACGTGAAAGACTGCAGTAACCTGCGGTGTGTGATTCTGTGAAACCTATCAAAGTAATGGATCTACCTAGACTCCGCCGCACTCTCCTTAAGACTCAATGTTAACGGCAAATTGCGCAACGGAATTGCTATCTTGGAATGGCCTAATACAGTACCAGAAGATGGGAAATTGCAATAATCCTGTTGTATATAGAATTGAAGGGGACTATGTGCTCAAATATAAACCGATTATTTATTGTATTAACCAACTACAAAGGATTGGCATCAACATTCCAATAAGATATGGAAGTTGCGTGACGCCTACCGTATCGTTGCTGCCCATTAAATCAATGCTCCAATACCACCCAACGTTTACTTTAGAAACACCAGTGGAGGACTGAATACCACATCAAACGATAATATGGCATGAATCGGGTTTAGCGGAGGTGTGGCAACGGTACACTTCCTATGTAAACATTAACCCCATCTATTAAGCTGTGATGCTTTATACTGTCACCAGCGTGTATGGTAGTGAGTAGGAGGACTATGGAGATGTAGAATCTGGCTCGTCAGGACTTGGACACGTCCAAGCGCCACGACGTCTCGAACCAGCCACCTGTTTCCATCCACCACCAGAATAGGAGTGTCCCTTTTTCTTCCATCAGCTCCTGACTCGGTATTTTGCGCCAGTGTGGCCGCAAACGCCAATCTGGAAAAATGTAACTCGTTTTCCGCCAATTGCGTGTCAATATCATGTTTAAAAAATCCCCACCCCGGAATGTCGTCAGTCACTGGGCGATCAGATCACAGCTTCCTCGCTGTTTTATCCCAGAAATTCCCGTCTGATGTCAGCCGGCGATGGGTGAATCAGTGTCTAGTTTAAGAATTCCAAATTTCCCGAGCTTAAACCAAATTTCAAGACTTCTACTTTTGCGCCCATTAATTGCGGTGTCGCAACAAACGCTTCAAATTGTTCCCATCGGCTATCTCAGTAGGCGAATTGTGCCACAGGTGCTAACCCCGACTTAGTGAAAAGGACCAGTAGGTTCCGTTAGCTTCCTTCGGTGGCCATTTGACGAACGCAACCTGAGTGTCCATGACAAACCAGTCACATTCAGAGCAGGGTGCGAGTTGTGCATTTCTCACACATTCACAGGCTGGAACTATTAGGCACTTTACCAACGACAACTATCGCCGGTCATGACAAGGGGCAGATAAATTTAGTATAAATGGAAGGAGGCTTGACAGAGAGCTTTAGCCTTATACAATCTCCCACTTACAATAGAACTCTGAGCGGGAGTTGTCCTACTGAACCACTGTCGTGGTCCTACCAGTATTTTTCAAAAAAAAAAAAAAAAAAAAAAAAAAAAAAAAAAAAAAAAAAAAAAAAAAAAAAAGAAGAAAGAGAAAAAGAAAACTACCAACCATCAAGACTGGTCATGGTACCCATGTAAAACACTGAAATGTTCAGCAGTGAATGGGGTAACAGGGATGAAAGCACAATAAACACTCCACCTTCTGCCACAGGACAGCCCTCTCCTGCACTTAATTGAAATAAATATAAACGGACCTAAAGTTGATGGTACACATTATCTGCACCAGAAAACATAAGAAGTACAAAAATATCAACGTAACCACGAATGGCTGCTAATACAATTTCTAATTGCTTAGAGTTACAGTTTAACACAAAGTTATCAGCTAGGATTCTGGCCTCATTTCATGTTTACTTATCTGCAAATACGTGTACAGTGTATGAAGGTGGCACAAGCTCTACTGATACGAATTCACAATTGAAACTATTCTTGTTTAATTAAGTTACAATTTCTGCCTCTTTGAAAGAGAAGACCGATTGAAAAATTTTCTTATGGGCTGTAAGGTCTATTGCTTACCGAAACACGTGATACATATGATCTAATGTCACTGGATTGATAAGCATAAAGAATGATTTGGTTGTTAGATTGGTTACACAAACATGATGAACAAGTCTTGGAAAATGAAGTTAGAGGTGAACAAAATCGGTTTGTTTTAAGTGCATTACTGAGTGAAATGTGATACAAGTCACATCATGTGGAGTTAAGATGTGAAAATATAAATGAAGTCAGGCAAGTTATCTAGCATCTAACAGTGAAATATCGCAGTTGTGACTATGATTGTTCACATGATATGAGGTAGGTAAATAAAACATTATTAAACTAATATTGTAAAGACATCGTAGGTTACATCAAATGGCTCTGAGCACTATGCGACTTAACTTCTGAGGTCATCAGTCGCCTAGAACGTAGAACTAATTAAACCTAACTAACCTAAGGACATCACACACATCCATGCCCGAGGCAGGATTCGAACCTGCGACCGTAGCGGTCGCCCGGCTCCAGACTGCAGCGCCTAGAACCGCAAGGCCACTCCGGCCGGCCGTAGGTTACATCCAACCATACAGAGAACATGCAATACTAAAGCAAATACTGAAGCAAATTATTTTTTACAATATAGATATGAAATGGTCACATTGCCTGCTGCCTTTACCAGGAGTGGTATCTTCAACCTAAACCACCCCACGTGTGGGCTACAGAAAATCCTCGTGGTATGGTGGCAGCAAACCATCAGCACCAGTTTAACCAACCGGCCTTAGTGTGTGGGCGGTGATTATTGGCGAGCGACTTGCGAAACCACATACTTTCAATATTCGTCTCGAGCGAGGCATGTCTGCACTTCCTACAAGTGACGCTGCATAACCTGCTTTAGACGTGCCTTTAGCAGCAGGAAAGGTAATGTGTCTACTGCATGATTGTGCTCAGGAAGGTATTTTCCGTATACAAGTATTGCCAAAATGACAACCCTTCGGCACTCGCTGCTCAGGATCTCTATCCAATCGTACCTGTCAAATTGCGAGAAATCAAGACACACAGATCTAATTGGGTCCCTCCCCAGAACTAGGTCTGGCTTCTGTTTTATAATAATGGTGACGGAACTGACGTGCAAGTTTGTAACACTGACGCTAGTGCGTAAGGAGACAGGACAGATGGTCTGCGAAGTACTATGCAAAGACTTCCTCCAACAGGTAGGACACATCGACAAGGTCATATCAGACAATGTCCTGCAGTTCAAATCCCAGAAGTGGAAAAACACCTTCGGACTAAGCAAAAGCACACCAGTCTTCAAATCAGCTTATCAATCAGCATCACATTGCGCGAAACAGCACACGTCCTGCGACCTCTGTATTAAGGACATACAAGATGTGATGGAGGAGTCAGCACATTGAACGACATTGTTGCTCAAAAAAATGGCTCTGAGCACTATGGGACTTAACATCTACGGTCATCAGTCCCCTATAACTTAGAACTACTTAAACCTAACTAACCTAAGGACATCACGCCCGCATCTCGTGGTCGTGCGGTAGCATTCTCGCTTCCCACGCCCGGGTTCCCGGGTTCGATTCCCGGCGGGGTCAGGGATTTTCTCTGCCTCGTGATGGCTGGGTGTTGTGTGCTGTCCTTAGGTTAGTTAGGTTTAAGTAGTTCTAAGTTCTAGGGGACTTATGACCACAGCAGTTGAGTCCCATAGTGCTCAGAGCCATTTACTATTTACTAAGGACATCACACACATCCATGCCCGAGGCAGGATTCGAACCTGCGACCGCAGCAGTTGCGCGGCTCTGGACTGAGCGCCTAGAACCGCTAGACCACCGCGGCCGGTGACATTGTTGCCTCCCCCCACCGTACTCAAGAACTAACATCTACCGGGTAAACTGACGGCGATTGTGGATCATCCACCCACAGCGCGACAACGTCATTCCGAGGTAGTGGACCGAGTATCGCGCATATTCCGGGAGGTGGCCCTCAAAAAAGCAATGATTTGGCAGTATCAGGATGAGTAAAATATTGCTGAAATCCTCCCGCCTTTTCAATCGACAAAAACGTAAATGCCACAAATTTTTCCCGGCATGCAATGGTCCTTTATGCTCCAGACGGTTTGCATATCCGAAGGTGTATGAACTGGAGACAATGAAGACAAGGAAACCCTTGGGAATTCTCCACAACAACCAACTAAAACCAATCATCGAGTAGTATAGCATTAGACTGTAGAAATATACAGTTTACCGTAGTAACGGTAAGTAGTTAATTTAGTGATTTTCATTGTTGTATAAGGAATTGCGTCAGTGGATTATTGTTAGATAATCGGCGTAAATAGAGTTGTGTGGAGAAAAGGAAAAAAAAATGGATGGTCAGCTTATCTGTCTACATGCAAGAGCAGGGCAGAAGGTAATGGAAATATTGATGGCTAAGTTCAAAAATGGTTCGAATGGCTCTGAGCACTATGGGACTTAACATCTGAGATCATCAGTACCCTAAACCTTAGAACTACTTAAACCTAACTAACCTAAGGACATCACACACATCTATGCCCGAGGCAGGATTCGAACCTGCGTCCGTAGCAGTCGCGCGGTTCCGGACTGAAGCGCCTAGAACCGCTCGGCTACCGCGTCCGGCAATTCCAGTAACAGTCCACTGCTTTGTACAACGGCTTAGGTTAAGACATTTACTAACCAGATCCTAACACACACTCTATTTAGATTCCTCCAGAACAAAGTCAGAGCCAAAGACGAGGCGCCAACAACGCAGAAGAAGAATACGTGCATTTCTCTGTCTTTAACCGCATAACTTTCATTTACAGGGCCAAGCTACAATTTTAATTTCATTGCTAAACAGGCAGTCGCATAGTTTCGTTATGTATCCTAGTGATGCGAATGTTTTGAGTGTGTGGATATGCTCGTATCTTAGGTAGCCATGGCTTCGTTAATTCCCGCCGATGAACAATGTCCAAGCTGCCAGCGTTTTTTCCACCTGGAGCAGGAGTTGCAGGGAACATCTGATGTCAACACAAAAATTATTTCTCGAACGCAAGAGTGTAAGGAATAAAACCACACCATCATTTTTAAAATTACGTTTTATTTTACCTGACGAAAATCACCTGTGTCTCGTGCGTAGGGCTTTTTTGGCTGTGCGCTACCTCGTTCGGCCGCCCTCTGGCGGTGACGGCCAGACAGCCGGCGCCGCCCCTCCCTCGGCAGGGGGGCACACCGTCTGACGCCGACGCCGGCCGACGCCGACCGAGGCAGCGTCGCGAGGCGTCGCGACGCCGAGCCGCGGGCTGGAGCGGCAGTCGCCGCGCTGCTGCGGTGCGGGTAGCGTGCCGGCGCCTGGCATGTGAGGCGGGCGTCTGGAGCCAACCACTTGCTGCCCCGCCGCCATGTGCTGGAGCTGGAGCGTGGGGGCGGCGGCGGTGCTGCTGGCCGCAGCCGCCCTCGCCGCGTGCGAGGCTCGCGACCACAGGTCCGCCAGCTGGGCCTTCTACCACGAACACGCGCCTCACTTGAGGCACCACAGGGGTAAGCAGGAGGCACACGTGCCCGCGCCGTCGTCACTGCTTGTCTAGAGTGAAAGTAGCTTGGCAACACGAAATGGCTGTCTGTATAAAAATCCCAACAACCGTCACTCTAATTTCAGTAACCTAGAATCAACTATTCAAGTTCTCTCAAGCTCATATTACTAATGATCTTAGGAGGTCTTCATTATTATCTTATATTAATTAACATTTCATTGCCGACGTACAAAACAGAATTATTCCATATGAATAACCAAGCGGCGTCGTTAGCAGTATTATTTTTTTTTTATTTATTATTTCCCAATCACTAGTTTCACCTTCATTTAGGTACGGTTTGGTCTACGGAAGAAACACAAAATTTCATAATATTTGCATAACCCCTTTCAGTGAGATTGCATTACCAAGAAAATATAAAAGAACTTACTGATTTGGTGGCAATGGGTACATGGGATACCGAGCATAACATATACCAGCAGGTAAATGTCCCTTGTCAAAGCATGAACTATAAAACAGAGGATAACTGAAACGTACTTTTTTATGAAAATATAGAACTTGCTTTGTCCCTAAACTGGCAACCCACGCTAGAAATGAGATGGAAGACGCAGATTATCTTATTACAGCACGTGGCAGAGTCAGTGCAAACCATACGATATCAGACTTTTACATCATAGAAATAGTCAAGACATGTATATGTCTGATTATATATTATAAATTACAACTTCACTTATGGTAGAATAAATTTAACAGTGACTACTTTTACTGGATATTCTCGTGGCAGTGATATTAAGCATTTGTTGAGTATAAATAACAGCCGATAGTTCTCATCATCATAACATATGTTTGCATGAAGATCTCGTGTTGTTATGTTCCCAGCCACTGTCAGTTTAATTCAGCCATCTGACAAACCAACAACAGTCATTTTATAGGGCTGCTGGTACTAACATTTAATTTTCGAAAGCTGATTATTCCCCAGTATGATGTTGATCGAACACGTTACAAGAAAAACTTTGCTTATATCCTTTCTATTATCTTCATGGCATTAAATTTTGGTTCTACCCTCCGCACTCATCAGAACAAGGTCCTCTGCCTGATTTATTTTGCCAGTCCGCAAAGTCTGCCATTCTTCAACGTATAATCCAGCGTGTAACTTTGTTGTTAACAATGTGAACTCATTCAGAGAAAGCTGCAGCATTCGTTCAGTGAAGACTAGACGAAAAAAACGATGTGTATTGCGATATCACTTTCTTGATGCTTGTATACGAAGGTGTGCATTATTCAAGTAGTTGTATTTTCAGCAGCTTTGCAGCAAACCCGAAAAAATTATAAACCGTAAGTCTTCATACTTAATACGAGGGATGTCTTTGTCCTACACTCCTTCTATCCCCCACAATAGTTCCCCGCTGTAATTGAAAACTTTTTCTGTTATATGCTATTTATTCGGCTAGTCCCTCACAAATGTTTTCGTGTTTCATTAATTGAAGAATTTTTATGCTTATGAACTTACACCTGTATTTCAGAGAATTTCGGCTTCCTAACCATGGTAACAGTGTATTAGTATTCACCTTACATATTAATAAAATGGCAGACAACCACAGTTCATGCATTGGTAACCAAGATTCTCACGTTAGTAGAAAAGTGTTCGGAATTGCAAAAAGAGTATTGGACACTAACAACTGTTGATGTGATAACTTAAAGCTGGCCATCAATATAACTGAATGTGACGTAAGTAAAAGAAAAATAATGACATACATCCATGAGAAAATCGACTATTGGTCCAGTTTTATTTCTCGTAAATCACTGTCGTAAAATATATTAAACTGAATTTATTTTCTACTCTTAACGAGAGGGGTCTAAAACACAATGGAATACAGCTACTAAAAGGAAAGTTACCTATTTTATCTACTCGATTTCCATGTATTTTGAATAAAAAGTACGTTTACATAATATGATGAAGTTCCCCGTCTTGGTCATATGGATGATCTTCGTGAATAATGTTCTCCGGCACGACCGTCTTCAGATGATATAATAAAAAGGTTTACGGTAGCTAAATGATTAAAATTTTAAATGGCTTAGTCCTTAAATTGTGTTATAATACATATTGTACGCTTTAGTGACGAAAATATTCAAGGAAACGTTTTACTACACAGAAGAAATTTATTATAACAGACCGCACACGGCAACGGAAAATCTTATATGACGCCAGCTGACGGAACTATACAGGAACAATAGAACCGTCAGACGTGTAGGCGCAACGATGTGTAGTAGTGTCATCGTGGTTCTTATGTGATACACGACAGCATTCACGCAACAGCCCGACAACTGTCAGAGTTGTCTAATACAGTCAGGGCAACATTTTACGGAAGGAACGTTCGTCATTTGGTTACACAGTGGGATATGCTACGACCTAAAGCGAAATACTGACTACCGTCGTATTACAGCTCACATATCAGCGAGACCACATGGAGCAATATATTTAGCGGTACAAACGAACTGTTACCTTACTAACAGTGGATCTGTGCATAACACATGCAAAGTAAAAGACTGGAATTTAGGTTTAATATTATTATCATGTATTTTGGAATTGATGGTGCTCTTTCCTGTACTTTCTTCAGTGGGAATAGTTTAATAGATAATTAACAGATCTATCAATTGAAAAATGGAGTTAACCAATCGATACCGTTGGGGATTTCCTTACTGACCATCCCGCAGAAATGAATATGTGCTGTTGATCTGCAGACGAATAAGTTGTTGAAGTATTGTGTAAAATACTTGTAGCTTTGTAACTAATACAGAAATTGCTAATGAATGTTTTAATAACGTTACCTTCTCACGCATATTAAAACGTTTGTATACCTTCTACAATTATTTTTAATATGGAATAAACTGTAGAGTGATAGAACTACGATACCTACCTTTGTGTAGAGAGGAAAATTAGTAATCGTTGTAACACGTTTTTCGGGTGCTGTAATGGAAGTCTGATGCTAGCCATGCACCGTGGTTGTCTCTGAATCGTGGTGTCTCCTTCTCTTTAACTTGCGGGAACAGCTTTAAGATGCACTTACAGAAACGCTACTATATTTCGCTTGCAAATGGAGCTGGAGGAGTAGGCTACGGAATAGAAGTAGTTACGACAGGTGATTTCAACAACATCGACATAGAAAGAAAGAAAGACACTTCACAAGAACATAACGTTAGTCGATTATACCGGATTATTCTTCTGCAGTCACGCTCTATAGCACATTTATGAACTAAATATCCCATACCGATATGTGCAGTACATGAATATCAACATTTCGCTAAGCACAGTATCCATGAACTATGGGACTGAAATGGATCTCTTCTTTTCACTAACTTACAAGCGAAAACATTGCCAGTACAGTGATTACAATAAAGGACGTGAAGACATGGAAAACAAATCTGCTTCATTACGCATTACTATACGTTCCTACGTACGATATCAAACATACTACTATATACTTGAATGAGATTTTCACTCTGCAGCGGAGTGTGCGCTGATATGAAACTTCCTGGCAGATTAAAACTGTGTGCCGAACCGAGACTTGAAGTCGGGACCTTTGCCATTCGCGGGCAAGTGCTCTACCAAGGTAGGAGGTGAGGTACTGTCAGAAGTAAAGCTGTGAGGACGGGGCGTGAGTCGTGCTTGGGTAGCTCAGATGGTACAGCACTTGCCCGCGAAAGGCAAAGGTCCCGAGTTCGAGTCTCGGTCCGGCACACAGGTTTAATCTGCCAGGAAGTTTTACTACATACTTATTTATTTATTTTTGTAATAGAAAATGCGAATATCTGCAGTGTAAGACAATATACTTTTCCCAGAAAGGGTGCTGTGGCAACCAGATCTCCCGACTACAGCCTACTCGTTATAGTAAGACACATACTCAGTGGAACATTACCTTCAGTGGAAACGGTAAACTCTTAGACGAAACTATCGCAAAGGAACAACCCATCATCTGTACCATCTACATTCATTAAGAGGATTGCTGTAAGACTAGTGATCTCCAAGGCGACCACAAAATTTAGCAGTTTCATGTAGTACTATCAGGGTTTAAAAACGGATCAAATGGCTCTGAGCACTATGGGACTTAACTTCTGAGGTCATCAGTCCCCTAGAACTTAGAACTACGTAAACCTAACCAATGTAAGGACATCACACACATACATGCCCGCGGCAGGATTCGAACCGGCGACCGTAGCGGTCAGGCGGTTACAGACTGTAGCGCCTAAAACAGCTCGGCCACCCCGGCCGGCTACTATCGGAGCCCAGCAGTTGTAGATCATATTGTTCACCGAACAAATTCACATCGTATTTACGGTGACGTGGAAAACAGTAGTTATGGAGCAAAATATCATCCTTTCACCAAGTTGTTTTACTGAAAATGTACTACAATAATCTGCTACTTCATCAAGCCTAAAATGAATATGCACATACAGTTGGATCCATCAACACGTATACTTTGCAAACTAGTGTTAAATCAATGGCGGGAATACTTCCTAACATATTATGGACTGTTCTACGGCGTCCGTGTACGGCACTGGGGAAATTGTTACTGTCCATATTGTTCGGTGTGCTGTCTAATATTCATGATTCCTTACGCGAGTTGTACGTTGTAGGGAACACAAGTGTCACTCAGCTTACACCGAACAACGTTTTTCTGAATTCAACCAACTGGTTTCCACATGAACGACAGCACCTTCCTTCTAAAGTTTTCCTTTCCGGCTCTGTGAGCATTCGTGTTATATTTTTATGTGGTCGATACCGAACTACACTTCCTGAAAAAAAAGTGAACTACCCAGAAAGTGGGCAGGAAACGAAAAGAGACTTCACGGCTGAGGAAATTATGTAGTGTTATTTCAGTGACTACAACAACGAGTTAAATTTACAAAGAACTTGGGATGTTTGAATATTTGCCCACTTGTCAGTAGGAAGTTGCACACTCTCTGATCTGGTTCCATGCACTGGTTCGATTCGGGTGTGATGGCGCCATTGTATGCTCTCCTGAAACAACTGTAGCCACGAGGGATTGCCGCGCTGTCTAGGGGCGCCTTGTCACAGATCGCGCGGCTCCCGCCGTCGGAGGTTCGAGTCCTCCCTCGGGCATGGGTATGTTGTGTTGTCCTTTGCGTAAGTTAGTTTAAGTTAGATTAAGTAGTGCGTAAGCCTAGGGACCGATGACGTCAGCAGTTTGGTCCCATATTTCCTCATATTTCCGAATTTCCACAACTGTTAGTATCCTGGATATTGAGACATTCGGATGGAGTTTATGTCCTAGCTATTTCAATACATTATCTAGTGCGGAAAGATCTAGGAAGCTTTCTGGAAAGAAGACTACCTGAAAATCAAGCAGACAGTTCTTTGATACATATGCCATTCGTGGACGAACATTGTCCTGTTGAAAAATGGCACCACGATACTATCGCATTAGAGATAATACACGAGGACGCAGGATGTAGCTGACGTACCGTTGTGCCGTTAGAGTTCTCTCAGTAAATACTTGCTCCGAAATGAAGTCATACCTGATGGTTCTCCACACCATGGCTTAGGAGTAGCAGTGTTGTGCCCCACCAAAATATCTGTAGAATGGCACATCACCCCAGGTCAGTGTCACTTTCACAGACGATAGTCATACTTGGTAGTGCCGGATCGCAATTCACTGGCGGACAAAATGCGATGCCATTCATCGGCAGTCTATATTTCCTTGTCACAGCACCACTGCAAACGAAACTGTGTCAACAGGAGTCTCTCTGTGGGATGGTAATTGCCTAGAAGGCCTGCTGCTGGTCCCCAGCCAGTGGTATGAAATGACACGGAATGTTGCAGAGTGTCCATTGCTTATTCTGAGAGAGCAGACTTGAAGGTGAAGGGGTTACATTCTGGTTGGCGCACAGTACGTCGGTCATCCATTGTGATCGTCAAATGTGGTTGACTGATATCTTGACGGTGAATATGCCTGCCCTCACATTATCATACAGTCGAACACTGCCCAGCATCAGAATGCACCACAAATTTGGATATTGCACGATTCGATCAGTCAGATACACACACACTGCGGCCCTTTTCAGACTCTCTCATCTGTGCCAGGTCTCGCACGAGTACGTGGCATCTCCGTGTCCTCCATAGCATTCAATATCTGACCCTGTTCACGCCCCTTTTACGCACTACAGGACCTGGCAACGACAGTGAACACGGATACCACTAATGTATTCTGGTGGCTGATATATGTGTCACGTAGAACTGCAACTGATAATCTACATACTCTCCGATAGTGCGTATTTGTCAGATTTTGCGTTGACATCCGACCACGTCTTATAGGTACTTCACTATTTTTGTCAGGCTGTGCATCAGCATTCCTGAATGCCATCTCTGATGTCTTTCCGTGTCTGCGGTCACGCTTACTAAGTAAAGACTATAAAGGCTGGCACAATCACGTCTAAAGACCTCATCACGGTTTCCTTTATAAATGCGACGCATTTTACCCTACATGTTGTCAACAAAATGTTCCATTTATTTCCTGTGCTACCTTTTTTTTTGTATTTGTGCCATTTAAAATCACTTCATGTTATATTTACATTTGGTTTGAACATGAGGCGTCAGATATACCGCACTGGGTTCTATTACTCGAAAATTCTTCGAACCAACCACATAGTTCATTTGTTAAGGTCCTGGAAGCTGTAAAACAGTGTCGATTTTTGGGCTAAGATGGAAGAAATCTGCATTGCCATCCTGAAACCACCAGCGGTTTCACGTGCTCTCATCAGATGTGACCTGCGCAGATGTTCGAAATTTCGTGTAGGTCATTGGCGCAAGCTCTGGTGATCAGGAGTTCTCTTTTTGTAAGTCAAACACTGGCTATAAACTTTGCTACCACCAGCAGGAAACGAACTGGCTACGTCCAGCTCGAGCGCCATCTCACAATCGTTCGTTAGCGATCGTGGCTACACGGGCGGAATGCTACATTATATTCTGTTTATTTATATTATATCACTTTCATATAAAGATGTACCCAGCGTTTATTTTAAAAGACTGTAGCAGCATAATGCAAAGCTTCGTATTCACATTTAACTACAGAGTTATCGGTACCAAGGAAGAATTATTAGTTAACTGCATCCAATTTCTAAAGTATTCGTCTGTATTTACTGTACAGAAAACGAAAGATTCGCCTTGATTAAATAAAAATATAACAAATCTCTGTCTATTTGTCTGCATCTACTTTTCTAAATATAGCGGCGTCTCTGCATCCACTTGGTTCGACATAACCTCTGGTATTGCCCAAGTTCATAAGCAATTTTCAGAACTATCCATCAAAAAGTCATCGATAAAAGGGAAACCGAACACACCACAAAATGACTATAGCCACTGAGCGAATTATAGCTGCTACATATCTGCCAAACTGCAGCATCGAAACAATGAAATGCTTTTACAGCGTAGTCAAACTGAGGTAGGTGAGCCATGCTGCGGCTGGCGTTGGTGTTGTTTGTAGGTTTCCGTCCTCTGTTGGAAGCCAGACCGTATAGTTTAGCTGACATGGTTGCAGTTGTTTGCCTTCTTCTCGTGTTGACAGCGCCACTTTGTTTCACAAGCATTGCCTGTCCGCTAGTGGCAGCAGCGGAGGTTATCGATATGTAGTAACTGTGGCCCTATCTTTGGGGCGAAGTCGTTGTTCTTCCGGGTCGCGTCAGTGTGCAGTTCGGTTGGGGACTCAGGAGGAGCCAGGTCCGCGCAGTGCGAGAACACGAGGGGACCGCTGGTGGCGGGCATGGACTGCTGGATTGAAGGCCTGAGGTCACGAGGGTGCACGGACTCCTCGTAAACCGGATCCTGCAAGCTTTGAGTGCATTTGGATTCAAGTAGAGAAACCTCCACCATTACGAGATCCTGCGATTCTCGAGTGACTTGGGTCCGTGTTGCTGCTTGTAGTGTTGCAGAGACGAAGAGCAGCGAGTGCAGTGCTTGGGGAAGGCAGATCTGATTAGCTTTCCTAAACTTCTAATTACTGCTTATTACGTTCAGTTTGTTACTATTTGTTAAGTTCAGCGAGTGGTAATTTTCCTGCCTCGTGGGCACTAACGCCCTAGTTCCCTGCCCTGGGGATTAGTGTATGAAACGGCAGTGTACGTTTCCTCGCCTTGCCGCTGCTGTCCGGTGAGGCGTGTAGTTTCGACAGCTTTCTTCATTGTAGGTTGGTTGGCGATTCCTCTACTCTGGCGGTAGTGATTCCTTTCTCGTCCCAGGCGCTCTGAACACAGTAATCTGTGGGCAGAGACCAGACCGCCAGTTCCGGCGATGGCGTATTTTTACATCTTTGCATTTGGTTTATTGGACGTCAGGTAGCCTCAGCAAGATTATCATTAGTCTAACGGACTGCCACTAGTCTGAGTTACCATCTTCTGAAGTGAATGCAAGTCTTGGCTGCCTATCTCATCACTCGTGAAAGTGTTTTTTTGCCGGACCTACTCAGATGTCGATTACTGGTGCACCGTCTGTGACTGGCCCTTGTATTTTATTATTGTATTTCCTGTTTATTGTATGTCCCTAAACATTTTTATGTAATTGCATTCTTGGCATTACAGCAGGTTTAAATGATTGTGCTACCTAGTGTACCATCATTTTGTCTCACCTGTTTGGTGATCAGTTGCTTGTTCTTTTAAATTAACATTTGCTGTTGTATTTGCTGTTTTACTGTATGTTTTTTAAATTTTTTTTATTATTGCCATTCTTGGCGTTACAGCAGGTTTAAATGGTGGTGCTACCAAGTTTATGATCATTTTGTCTCACCCGTCTGTTGATCAATTGTATGTCTCTTTAAATTAACCTTTGCTATTGCATTGCTGTTTTACAGTATGTCAATTTTTTTATAATTGTCGTTCTTGGCGTTAACGGCCTTCAGCTGTGACTGTGGTTACTTGCCTTAAAATTCTAATTGGGAACACATTGGCTTGTTTTTAGAACGTTATTTGCTGTGTCTGTATTTTATGCTAATTTGGTAAATTGTAACGCACTGAAAGCACTATTAATTACACAGTTGTTTATTCCTTCATTAATAATGTGTGATGATTTATTGCTGAGTCTGGAATTACCATGTTAAAATAAGTGCGTGTTATTGCAAAAGGGAACCAATAGTAACTGATTACGGCCCCGTTCACAATCGTAACCGAATCCTGCCTTCCTTCCAGAATGAGATTTTCACTCTGCAGCGGAGTGTGCGCTGATATGAAACTTCCTGTGCCGTGTGCCGGACCGAGACTCGAACTCGGGACCTTTGCCTTTCGCGAGAGCACTTGCCCGCGAAGGGCAAAGGCCCCGAGTTCGAGTCTCGGCCCGGCACACAGTTTTAATCTGCCAGGATGTTTCGTGCCTTCCTTAATTACCAGGTTCCAGTAAGGCTATTCACGGGCGAAATCTGTTAGGTGCGAAATGTGACGTCAGATTAACGTGAGCACGCAGAATGTTTTTTGCAAATATGAGGCTGACACACTTCGCCAAACGCTGTACGATCGGTGAGAAACAAGGGGAGGGACGGAATAGTCCCACTGACCCAGAGCTGCCCATTTGTGTTCCAAGCACAGAGACTAATACCATCCTCCAGTTGAATTTCTAAACAGGAACCCTTTCACTATTTGGACTCCTAAATTCACATCTAATTATACATATCGTAGTTCCAGCCGGCCGCAGTGGCCGAGTGGTTCTAGGAGCTTCAGTCTCAAACCGCGCGACCGCTACGGTCCTGCCTCGGGCATGGATGTGTGTGATGTCCTTAGGTTAGTTAGGTTTAAGTAGTTATAAATTCTAGGGGACTGATGACCTCAGCTGTTCAGTCCCATAGTGCTCAGAGCCATTTGAACCATTTTTATTGTAGGTTCATACTTTTAATGTACATAATATCCCAACAATGTTGCGAGAAACTTTGATGGATTGTAGAGGGTGCATTGAGGGAACAATCGACTATAGAAAACCGTGTACGGAAACGTCATCCAGTGACGCTACAGAGCTTCGAAGTTATAAGTGCCACTGTCTACAACTATACCACTCCTTCAGCAGCAGATGTAACTTTTACGCTGACGGACTTTAGGCAGACCATTTGACAATGTTGTTAATTACAGTGATATCAAGTGACTGCCACGATCACCAGTGGAGAGGATGGAACTAGCTGCTGCAGAGAAAGTCCCTACTCCTATGAATGTGACGCTGTGTTGCCCCTGCGAATGATGGTTTCGGACACGGATTTCCATTTGAAGTTTATTTTTTTTCCCGGAACGCTCTAAAATCCCCAATGTTTTTCGGTGTACAGGAGGAAAACAAACAGCAGATGGAAACCTATGTCTGAAAACATTATCCACCAAGGCAACAAAGCACCACTTCACAGGAGAGAAGACCTGTCTACGGAACTACTAGCTCCGTCTTCTGCATTGGCGATCGTGGCAATTAGACGTTCTCACTGAATAATAAACATCATTGTGAGACATTCCACCTACAGTCTGTCAGCATAAAAAGTCAGATTTGCTGCCAAAGGGGTGGACTATTGGCAGGCACAGTAGCCTATAAGTTCGATGCTCTGCAGCGTCAGTGGATGACGTTTGCGGACACGGGGTCCTGTCCTCGATTTGTTCCTCAACCTACTCCCTACAACCCCTGGAGTTTGTCTCAACATTCCTCGTATACCTGCTATATCTGGCAATCACTATTTTTCGTATTTGAATTTGTTAATACGCTGGTTAGTAATTAACTCATGTCTATTGAGTCCTATGTCCCACAGAATACAACAGGGATGAAGTTTTTATGTAGAGATACAAGATAAGTGTTTCTAATAATCTTCAGATGCTGCTCGATATCTCATGCTGTTAGCAGCAGCTTAAACCTCTTCGTTTTGTCTCAAAGATGCTATACTTTCTTTACAAGACAGCAGCTATACACTCGATTGCGAATAGTTACATTTGGGCAAAAAATTTGACCTTTTTTTGCGAGTCAAAAGTATGCTTGTATAGTTCTGCTAAATTTTAAAAAGAAATAAAATTCATTTCTCCCCAATGTAGTTTTTTAACATTTACAGCCAAGAAAGAGTTACTAAGTTCATTTTCTGCCTGAAAGCGTTGCCAAAATACTTTTTGAGCCATCCATACTCTTAGGTATTATAAAACCCACCAGTTTTTCACTGTTACTACAGTTGATAAGGTTTACTGCAATAATAGTGCCAAAAAAGTATGCTAATTTTCTTAAATTTCGCTTTGAAGTGTTTGTTTTCAGATACTTTAAATCTGAACATAGTATATCATATTCCGATAATCACCCATTAACTTCGAGCCGCTTCCGCACATTGTTCGTCAATATCAATGTGAAATCACAAGATAAATAGGAAAAAAGCTGTTACTTTCCAAATAATTGTACCGTGTATTTAATGCACAAAACAGTGTTACCAGGAAGCTGTTTACATGTACGATGATCCTACATACACAGGATGACTCCGTGATGACGATACCAAGTGTTAGGGATTACAGAGATGTCTGAATGTATCTGTCTGACGTAGGGGTCCCTGGTCAAGAAATGACCTATTCGAACGTTATACGTAAAAATCGTTCTGATACCTATGACAGCTCTGCAAGTTCTTTGTTACCTATGTTTCGTGAGGAGGCGATATCGAGAAGAACAAGAAAAAATTTGCTGTAAACACTGGCTCTAAAGTGCGTACCTTTAGAAACATGGGAATTTGTTCATATTTGCTACTGTAAAACCCACATCTCTTTTACTGAAGAAGTGCTCGTAGCTCAAAAGTTAGGCATTTCTGTGCCGGTGTTTATCAGATAATTTTTTCTTGTCCATACTACCGGTTCCCGAAATGGAAAGCAAAGAGCTTGCAGTGGAAGAGTTCCACTGTCAGTGGCATAAGAACGATTTTTGCTTATAACTTTCGACTCGGCTGTTTCTGGACCAGGGTCACTGGTCTCAAATTTATACATTTACAAAAATGGTTCAAATGGCTCTGAGCACTATGGGACTTAACTTCTGAGGTCATCAGTCCCCTAGAACTTAGAACTACTTAAACCTAACTAACCTAAGGACATCACACACACATTCATGCCCGAGGCAGGATTCGAACCTGCGACCGTAGCGGTTCGCGCGGTTCCAGACTGTAGCGCCTAGAACCGCTCGGCCGCTCCGGCCCGCTCTACATTTACACTTCATCAACCCTGATAATCTGGTAACATCATGATACACACCCTGCGCATTTCATCTAATAATGGATGATATGTGTATCACAAATAAATAAATACATATAGTGGAGAACGCTTAAATAGCCAAAAAGACCATGCAGGGCTTTAATATACCATATAAATCCCAAATCATATACAGTAGAGAAGTATTCGGACGGAAGAATGTAATCTGGAACTAGTGACACACTTCGGGTTCGCATCAAGCATTTACAGCTGGACGACTTGTGTAGCGTGGAGTTAGCAGATCATAATCTATCTGATCAAATGCACCCGGACATGCCTATATAATACGGGAATGACCACTAGGTGTCACGAGAGGCGCTCCCCGCAGTATAAGTGAAGGTGAGGACTGTTGTATTGTTAGCAGAGACACTGTAACAGCAGAAAGGTTCGGTCAGGGCTTCGAACCTGGACTAGTCGTTGGATGTCACTCGGCTAACAGCGCCATCAGCGACATCAAAATCCTTCCAAAGCTACACAAGTCGACTGTTGGGGATAAGATTGTGAAGTGGAGATGCGAAGAAGCGACCACAGCTGAACAAAGACCAACCACTCCTCAAGTACTAATGGACAGGCACCACGAGCATTACGCAGGGTGGCTGAAATCGTATGAAACCTGCGGAATTAATCACAAGTTAAAAAAAAAAAGGGTACAATGGTTGAACTGCTCCTCATAAGCGTCACTAGGGCAGTCATTTTGCAAACGTCGTCGATATGGATGTTTAACCCTCCGTCGTTCGCGCGATGACACTCGTCATCGACATGACTTTCCCGCTCAATTTTGTCTGACAGGGCAGGATTGAGATCGCGCCATTTTCAGTACCTTTCTGTTAACTCTCCAGCAGTTACCTCCAATCATTGTTGGTTTTCAGTTACGAAAGATACATTCTTTATGAAACATTATTAGGACACCAGTTATCCTTGCGAGCTCTTCTGTCACAATCTGAAACAAAGTAAGTCTGTATTACTTTGCTGCCTTCCTAGATTCATTCGATCTTTCATGTGCGTAGATTTGGACTTCTTGAAACTGACGGCAGTTACCTTCCGTGTTACCTTGTATTCTCTTTGTTGTTAGATCGTGGAAGAACTGTCAAAAGTAGAAAAGCCTCGGACAGAGTTTAGTAGAGATCCTAATGTATGGTTGGAATGGTTCAATGAGCTGAGTGATGCTCACAGTGATAGCGCTGACTCAGAGACTGAGGACTGTGTTCATTAAAACGGTCATGACTCACTAATAGAACAAGAAGTGCCAGAGAATAATGAATATGAGTCACAGGAAGAAGCAACTCAAGAGGATGCATTTCTTTTAGGGAAAGATGGAATAACTAAACGGATGAAAATAAATATTCTACCATTGTTAGAATCAGATCTTATAATATTATTATGCATTTGCGTGGAGCAAGAAATTAAGCTCCTATAAAAAAGACAGAAATAGAAATTTTGAATTTGTTCTTGGATGAAAACATAATAAGCATTATCGCAACATGCACTAATTTATCCATCAGTGAAGTTCATGGTAACTTCTCTAGGGAAAGGGATGATAAAGAAACAGATGCGTTGGAGATCAGATGGATCTTTGAGATGTTCTAGGAAGAATATATCGAAATTGTGGGATAACTCAAAGGGAAACAGACTTGAATCATGTTATTTATGCATAAGTGAAAACCGATTCAGGTTTCTGTTGAGATGTCTTAGGTTTGATAATGTCCAGGGTAGAGGTGTTCGCAGAGAGACTGACAAGTTGGCTCCTATCAGAGAGATACTTGAACTTTTCACGAACAATTGCCAAAAATATTTTTCACCTAGTGAATATCTTACTGTTGACGGACAACTTTTGGAATTTAGAGGAAACTGCCCATTCCATTCAGGCAATATATCAGTAGCAAACCGGCAAAGTATGGGTTGAAAGTGTTTGCTTTGGTTGATGTAAAAACAGCTTACACGTTGAATTTAGAAGCGTACGTCGGTAAGCAGCCAGACGGACCATGTAATTCCAGTAATTCAGCAGAAGATATTCTTCTACGAATGGTCGAACTGTTTCAAACGTTAGAATACATTATACTGTGTACAAATATTAAATGTATTATATTTAGATTTAATAAAAAGTCGTAAAATCGGTCACAAGGACCGTTCAAAGTATACAAATAGACCGCTTGCTTTGTGGATGACACCTGCCATCCGCGGGAGTGACGATGTCACGAATTTTCGCTCGAGTAACTGAGGGTTAAATGAGTACTTCGAAAAGCTTCGCAAACAAGAATCTTTTGTCTTAAAAGGTGACTGTAATATGATAGTAGTAAATATCTGGATTGGGACTCTTGGAGGATTTAAAAGAGATTTCATTTCCTGTGTAGTGCTCGTTATGTACCGTTCCCTGGTACCTTTTATACGTGGTGCAGGCAGATTCTTTTATTTGATGAGTTCCCTGTAAACAGACCTTTTTATTTCTCTCTGCGAGAGTTGCCCTTTGTTTCTGCTAGCAGACAGAGCGCTCTTCAAAATAAGCTTCCAGAGATAACGTAGAGGAGAAGTGCTCTGGAACAATATGTACGAAGTCTCATTTCACGAAGGCTAAAGACGCGAGGGAAATGGAGGTTTGTTATGAAGATGTAGGAGTAAGAAAACAGAGCAAAGTAATAAAAAAACTACGGTTTAAACTTACGTAGGGAATATGCAGGAAGACAGAAAACAGTGAAGCTTGCGTAATACATTCACACTGCGTGATAGATAAGATAAACAAAATACATTCGAACGTACTGACAGGTGACAGGCACACTATTTTGTTATCTAACTGACAGCGTATGAAACTTGGGACCGATTTGTGGACTGCACAGATTCTTAGACAAAAAATATTTTTATGCCATCAAAATTTTGATTTACAAAAATTAATTTTTAAGCTGCATTGACTAGTCAAATATTACAAATATTTCTTAGCTTATATCCCAATTTCTGGTCTACGAAGTGTTAGTCGAAAATGAATTGTTGCTCTGTCTATAAATATTGTTGCCTTATTGATTCGAGAGAGGAACTGTGATTTCGAAAGCAGATTTGAACGGCTAGTGATTAAACCCCCTCCAATACGGAGAATACTCCCATTGTGCCATTCTAATTGATGTAACCAAGGATTCGACGTCGGAATTGAAAGAACACTAAAGAATGTTTCTTGTGACATGAAGAACCCAATGCGAAATCGCACCGTCCTATACGGGGTTATTCGTAGAACATGTAGACAAATCAACCACTTCGAATTCATTCACGCCTGCAGATAAGAAACCCATGGAACATATTTGCAAATAATGCTGCGTCCCGCCTTCTCCGGCTATTCGTGTCAGCAGCTTCAACAAGCTGCAAGAATGTATCGATGTCTGGCACTGCACTAATGGTGGTCAGCTATGACGTAAGTTAAAAACTTAGACAGATACTCCAGCCACTGATAGTCTTGTGACATTGACGTCACATGTGGCATTACTTCATTGCAGCTCTTGTACACTGACGCGAAAATATCGCAGCCCCAAGAAGAAATTTGGCGACGTAACCGAAAGTTGGCAGTCGTGTTTCTATGCCTGAAAGGTGATGTCCATTCAAATTTGGTGCCAGTCGTGTAAGAGTGGTGCGAGTAGCGCCACTATGAAGATGCAAATTATGTTTGCTTTAAATACACGCTGTAACGGTCGTTAGTGTCTGTTACCTTTGAGATTAGATGGGGTGAGCGTTCATTCCTCGATATTGCAGAAAAAACTTGCCGGGAATGTGGCCACTCTACATGATTGCTAGCAGCGGTGGTCACGAGAATGTACAGTGCTATGTAGCACTACCGAGAGGGAAGACCATCGAATTCGGCGTATGGCTCTGGCACATCGTACTGCATCTGTAGCAGCAATGTGAGCAGCTGTTGGCACCACTGTGACACAACAAACTCTTACAAATCGGTTACTTCATGCACAGCTCCAAGCCAAACGCCTTGTAGCGTGCATTTCACTCAACCAAACTATCACCTTTTGTGACTTCAGCGTCGTATGTTAGTTAGTACGAGGCCAGTTGAGACCTGCAACCTACCGTTTTGTGTGCTAGACACAATGGTCCTACACATGACGTTGTGGTAATAATTAATAAATAAGTAGAAAGACGACGTGCCACGAAGAAATTGTCTGAATTGGGCAGAAATCAATGGATATGATGTACATGTGCAGAAGGAACACGAAAAACTTGGATGACTTATTCAAGAGAAAGAGTTTGACAAATTGAGCAAGTCAATACAGCGTTGGTCCACATTTGGCCCTTATGCAAGCACTTACTCGGCTTGATATTGGTTAACAGAGTTGTTGGATGTCCTGCAGAGGGACGTGTTAAATTCCGTCCAATTGGCGCGTTAGATCGTCAAAATGTAGAGATGCTTGGAGGGCCCTGTCCATAATGCACCAAAATCTCTCAGTTTGGGAGAGATTCGGCAGTCTTGCTGGCCGAGGTATGGTTTTATCGTTCGGCAAGCACGACGACTAGCAATAGAAACGCCGTGTGCGGGTGGGCATTATCTTGCTGAAATAGGAGCCCAGGACGACTTGCCATGGACAACAAAACAGGGCGTAAAATATCGTCGCCAAAGGTGACTTCCTATGAAATGAAGTGTCACCCCAGACCTTTCTCCTAGTTCTCTGGCCGTATAGCTGACGACATTGAGGTCGTTATTCCGCCGCCGTCCGGGGTGTTTTTAGGCACATCTTCGCTAGTCAAAAGAGCTCATTTTGTGAAGCTGTTTCTCTTAAATAATTCGACCAATTTCTCTGAAATCGTAATCTTTTGTTATCTGTATATGTACATTATATCTATCGATTTCGTCTCATTAGGATAATTCAGTCGTAGTGCGTCTTTCTTTGTCTTCCATTGTATTTCTTTTTTTTTCTCACGCGTTTCGGCATTTCCCTATTATCAGTGCAGCTGTATGAACAAAGAAGAAGAACACACGTCACAAGATAAACAAAATAGTACAGAAACCAGAACCCGCACCGACTAGTACACTGGCTATACGAAATAACACCTCCAGCTTACTCTTAGAAAAAAGTGCAAACTGCTTGTATGGGACCCCGTAGAATGTTAAGAAAAATAGCTTTGTGGCGCTGACGTATACTAGATGACATTGTCGTAGAAGTAGCAGTTCTGTTCTTCCCCAGTTAAAAAAATGTGCCATCGTGTATAAGCTCAGCTAGCGTGTAAGGCCATCACTTAATGTTATATGTACTGTATATATGAAAAATAAGACTATGACATATGTTATGCTCTGCTGTACAATTCATAACAGTTCCTTAATCGTAATGACGTTATATAACCAAACACACTCGAGCCGTTGAAGTGGTCTCCTTGGATCTGGGTAGTCATTAACTACAATAATATCGGATACTAACCGACCCTGTTAAAAATGTAGCCACATTTGCAGAATGTTTATTAATATCACGATCAGTTTTACAACGGGCTGTCACAAGTCCGATACCTAAAATCCCGCCTTCATCGGTACCTCGGAGTTGCTGTGTCCCATCCCTCGTGCGCCGACTATAACACCACGTTCAAACTCAGTTAAATCTTGATAACCTGCCGTTGTAGCATCAGTAACCGATCTAACAACTGCGCCACACTTGCCTTACACAGGGGTTACTGACCGCAGGGCCTTATCTGCCTGTTAAGATTTCCTCGTGTTTCAATAGTTTCTTTGGCGCTTCATTGTAAAAGAAAAGGAATGTGAATGAGAATTGTCTTCGGTGAATGATCATTTCCTTGTATTATACAATCATCTCATTACTGTGTGGATTAATTTCTAACAGAATTTGTAACAATATGACACCTAAACAGGTACTGTATCTTAATTTATAAAATATATCTAAAAATACATATTGGTCACAAAAGTCTTCTTATCAATAATAACCAAAGCGTGCTAGAACCTGCCAGATGTCGACCCATGTGTGCATGTGCAGACTCGTATGAATGTGAGAAATTAATCCAGTATATGTGTTAATCTGTCTCAATACGTAAAACAACCATTTAAACTTTGCGCTGTGCTAAGAGAGTACACCACGTTTTACTACAGACTGTTCGGCCTGTACCCGATACTCACTGATCGTGCTTATTGCTGCCACGATGCGGTCTGATCTATAGCTTTACACAGGGTGAACCAGAGGTCCACCGACAAACTTTTATCTGAGCATCTCGGTATCAGGGACTTGTGGTATTCGGTGGCTCATCACAGAGTAATAATTTGTTTTTTGGATTTATTAACAATATTTGTTTCGGTGAACCTAGTAACACGAGAGCATCCTGTTATTAGTGGGCATCTATTTACAAATGCAAAAATATTGTGATATGGTTGCCGTTGCAGCTTTAACAGCTGACCATAGCGTTGCCGTAATGCTCTTCCATTGCGTTCAGTGAACCCATACACGAGAACAATTTCGGCAGTTTCTTCGTCAGTTAACCTATTGCTGTGTGTCACTGCTAGCGTACTCTTAACTTCGCTGGAAAAACAAAGCCGAGTTATTCCTCGTGGACACGGGGAACCACTTGACAATAAACGCACAACTGTGCGGAAAGCATTCAAAGTGCGAAGCCTTTTCCTTACTCGGCACAATATTTCCTTATTGTAATGTCACCGCATGTTTCCCATAATGGCCATGGGAGGCCAACTGCAATAATGTCGTGGTCGGCTAGTACCGAGAGTGAATGGAACAAGTTTGTTTCCAAACAAGGCACATCTGCACTGTTGCGTAGATATTTTCACTGTAGTGCAGATGCAGGGGTAAGAAATCAAGTGGAATACCATTACTCTGTACCGTAATTCAGGGGATCACAAGTCCCTTATACCAAAATACTCGAAATATACCCCTGAACAACCTCCGAAATTTTGTCATTGGAGCTCTGGTTCACCTTGTCCTTTACATTCTGATGTTGATTTCAGAAGTAATAGATTTTATTTCAAATCTTGATTTCCATGATCCCGTGAGGGTAGACCGTACTATTGGCAGTTTCAACGGCTTGAGTGTATTTGATTACCTGATGCCATTACGTTTGTGGAGCTACGAGTATTATGAATCACTCGCCACAGCTGCAAACTACGTCAAGCAGGGGCCTTTGCGTTTGATATGTTCAGCGTATATGACATTAAATGAATGGCATATACGTAGCTGTGGTGATATACGATTGTAAAATATACATTTGCAGTCCATTGCAAATATAGAATAACGCGCATTCCGTTTTCTATAGTGCTATCTAATATACGTTAGCGGCATCTGGCGGGGACGTTTAACGTATTATTCTAAGTCCGTATACGAGCCAATTTGCTCTTACAGTGAGATGACGAAAGTCATGGGTTAGTGACATACACACACACCACACACACACACACACACACACACACACACACACACACATATATATATATATATATATATATATATATATATATATATATGGCGGCATTGTTGCTGACACAAGATATAAAAGAGTAGTGCATTCGTGGAGCAGTCGTTTGTACTCCGGTGACTAATGTGAAAAGGTATTCGACGTGATTATTATCTCATGACTTGAATTAACAGACTTTGAATGAGGAATGGTAGCTGGAGCTAGACGTATGGGTCATTCCATTTCGGACATCGATAGGGAATTCGATATTGTGTGATTCACAGTGCGAAGAGTGTGCAAATAATATTGAATTACAGGCACTATCTCTCAGCGCGGACAGCGCAGTACACTTAACGACCGAGAGCAGCGTAAACTTATTAGTGGTAACAGACAAGCAGCACTGCATGAAAAAAACACATAAGATCAACGTGGGATGTACCATTAACGTATCCGTTTGACAGTACGTCAAAATTCGGTGTTAATGAGCTATGGTGGCGGACGACGGACACGACTAACTATGCTAACAGCACATCACCTGCAGCGCCTCTCCTGTGTGTGTGACCATATTGGTTGGACACAATATGACTGGAAAACCGTAGCCTGGTCAGACGACTCCTGATTGCAGTTGGTAACTGGAAAACTGTGGCCTGGTCAGATGAGTCCTGATTACAGTTGGTAACTGGAAAACCGCGGCCTGGTCAGATGAGTCCCGTTTACAGTTGGTAACTGGAAAACTGTGGCCTGGTCAAATGGTTCAAATGGCTCTGAGCACTAAGCGACTTAACTTCTTAGGTCATCAGTCGCCTAGAACTTAGAACTAATTAAACCTAACTAACCTAAGGACATCACACACATCCATGCCCGAGGCAGGATTCGAACCTGCGACCGTAGCGGTCGCTCGGCTCCAGACTGTAGCGCCTAGACCCGCACGGCCACTCCGGACGGCCTGGCCTGGTCAGATGAGTACGGATTACAGTTGGTAACTGGAAAACTGTGGCCTGGTCAGATGAGTCCGGATTACAGTTGGTAACTGGAAAACTGTGGCCTGGTCAGATGAGTCCGGATTACAGTAGGTAACTGGAAAACTATGGCCTAGTCAGATGAGTCCGGATTACAGTTGGTAACTGGAAAACTGTGGCCTGGTCAGATGAGTCCTGATTACAGTTGGTAACTGGAAAACTGTGGCCTGGTCACATGAGTCCTGATTGCAGTTGGTACTGGAAAACAGTGGCCGGGTCACATGAGTCCTGATTACAGTTGGTAACTGGAAAACAGTGGCATGGTCAGATGAGTCCTGATTACAGTTGGTAACAGGAAAACTGTGGCCTGGTCAGATGAGTCTGGATTACAGTTGGTAACTGGAAAACTGTGGCCTGGTCAGATGAGTCCGGATTACAGTTGGTAACTGGAAAACTGTGGCCTGGTCAGATGAGTCCTGATGACAGTTGGTAACTGGAAAAATGTGGCCTGGTCAGATGAGTCCGGATTACAGTTGGTAACTGGAAAACTGTGGCCTGGTCAGATGAATCCGGATTACAGTTGGTAACTGGAAAACTGTGGCCTGGTCAGATGAGTCCTGATTACAGTTGGTAACTGGAAAACTTTGGCCTGGTCAGATGAGTCCTGATTTCAGTTGGTAACCTGGAAAACTGTGGCCTGGTCAGATGAGTCCTGATTACAGTTGGTAACTGGAAAACAGTGGCCTGGTCACATGAGTCCTGATTACAGTTGGTAACTGGAAAACGGTGGCATGGTCAGATGAGTCCTGATTACAGTTGGTAACTGGAAAACTGTGGCCTGGTCAGATGAGTCCGGATTACAGTTGGTAACTGGAAAACAGTGGCCTGATCAGATGAGTCCTGATTACAGTTGGTAACTGGAAAACTGTGGCCTGGTCAGATGAGTCTGGGTTAAGTTGGCAACTGGAAAACTGTAGCCTGGTCAGATGAGTCCTGATTACAGTTGGTAACTGGAAAACTGTGGCCTGGTCAGATGAGTCCTGATTACAGTTGGTAACTGGAAAACTGTGGCCTGGTCAGATGAGTCCGGGTTACAGTTGGTAACTGGAAAACTGTGGCCTGGTCAGATGAGTCCTGATTGAAGTTGGTAACAGCTGATGGTAGGATTCGAGTGCGGCGCAGATGCCACGATTCCATGGACCCACGTTGTCAACAAGGCATTGTGAAAACTGTCCTAGTGTGGGCTGTGTTTATATGGATTGGACTGAGCCCTATGGTCCATCTGAATCAATCATTGACTTACGATACCTCATTGCTTGTGTTATTCCGAAGTACGATTGTAAAGTTCCTTCGTACAAATGTGCATTTCTGCAACAAAAGTCACTGCTGCGACTACAACCATAATGAAATAAATGAAATGAATTCACAGCTGCGAATATGGATAACTGTTAGCGGTCTAATGTTATGGTGACTGTGCAAATATGTGCCAGGCTGGGACTGGAACCCGGATTGCCCGCTTATCGCGACTGGTCGCCTTAACAGTTCTTTTATCCCATTTTGTTCTATATTATTCGTTGAATTTGTTCGGGGCGGACATCCGATGACCCCGTGCAGGTTGCAGGTTGTTCATTGATCGGTTTACTCAGTTTCTTTCTTTTTTTTTTTTTTTTTAATGACTGAGGGTAACTAACCCTGTGACCGAACACGCTGAGCTACCGTGCCGACGTACCATTTGGCTACCGTAGTACGACTCACGGGCAGACCCAAACATGGTTGACGATATACGGAAGATTGGGTCTGACCGTGAGTCGTGCTTCGATAAACAAGCGACCGACATAAATTTTCATTGTCGCCAACGCAATCGACAGCTGATGGTTGTCCATATTCGCAACTCTGAATACATATCGTGATCACTGACTGAGAGAACATTTGCAGCTATTCACGGACTTCATGTTCCCGAACAACGATGGAATTTTTCTGGATGATAATGCATCTTGGTTCGCGATTATTTAGAAGACAATTCTGGACAATTAGACCGAATGAACTGGACTCTCAGAATGCCCAACATGAATGCCGTTGAACATTATTGGACGTAATCGACAGGACAGTTCGGATAAAAAATCCTGCAGTGGCGACACTTTCGCTATGGAGGACTGCTATAGAGGCAGCATGGCTCAATATTTCTGCAGTGGCCTTAAAACGACTTGTTGAGTGCATGCCATATCGATATACTGCACTACGCCGGAGAAAAGAAGCTTCCATGACTTTTGCTACCGAAGGCTATGCTTACTGGAGCAAGTAGGACCATTTTGTATCAACAGTGTTCTGGTACGAATGAGGTCTTCTGTCGATTCTACTGTATTGAGTCTGTGACGTAGATACGTTTTTCATTGTGCGCTTTTACATTCGGTTTCTTTAAACACAGCGAAATTCAGAAACGTATAAAGAAGAAATATACTACTGGCCATTAAAATTGCTGCACCAAGAAGAAATGCAGATGATAAACGGATATTGGACAAATATATTATACTAGAACTGACATGTGATTACATTTTAAAGCAATTTGGGTGCATAGATCCTGAGAAATCAGTACCCAGAACAACCACCTCTGGCCGTAATAACGGCCTTGGTACGCCTGGGCATTGAGTCAGAGCTTGGATGGCGTGTACAGGTACAGCTGCCCATGCAGCTTCAACACGATACCACAGTTCATCAAGAGTAGTGACTGGCGTCTTGTGACGAGCCAGTAGCTCGGCTACCATTGACCAGACGTTTGCAGTTGGTGAGAAATCTGGAGAATGTGCTGGCCAGGGCAGCAGTCGAACATTTTCCGTATCCAGAAAGACCTGTACAGACCTTCAACATGCCGTCGTGCATTATCCTGCTGAAACGTAGGGCTAGAGCCACGGGTCGTAATATATCTGAAATGTAACGTCCACTGTTCAAAGTGCCGTAAATGCGCACAAGAGATGACCGAGACGTGTAACCAATGGCACCCCATACCATCACGCCGTGTGATACGCCAGTATGGTGATGACGAATACACGCTTCAAATATGCGTTCACCGCGATGTCGCCAAACACGGATCCGACTATCATGATGCTGTAGACAGAACCTGGACTCATCCGAAAAAATGACGTTTTGCCATTCGTGCACCCAGGTTCCTAGTTGAGTTTACCATCGCAGGCGCTCCTGTCTGTGATGCAGCGTCAAGGGTAACCGCAGCCATGGTCTCCGAGCTGATTGTCCATACTGGTGCAAACGTCGTCGAACTGTTCGTGCAGACGGTTGTTGTCTTGCAAACGTCCGCATCTGTTGACTCAGTGATCGAGACGTGGCTGCACGATCTGTTACAGCCAAGCCTGTCATCTCGACTGCTAGTGATACGAGGCCGTCGGGATCCAGCACGGCGTTCCGTATTACCCTCCTGAACCCACCGATTCGAAATTCTGGTAGCAGTCATTGGCTCTCGACCAACGCGAGCAGCAATGTCGCGATACAGTAAACCGCAATCGCGATAGGCTACAATCCGACCTTTATCAAAGTCGGAAACGTGATGGTACGGTTTTCTCCTCCTTGCACGAGGCATCACAACAACGTTTCACCAGGCAACGCCGGTCTACTGTTGTTTGTGTATGAGAAATCCGTTGGAAACTTCCGTCATGTCAGCACGTTTATGTGTCACACCGGCGCCAACCTTGTGTGAATGCTCTGAAAAGCTAATCATTTGCATGTTACAGCATCTTCTTCCTATCGGTTAAATTTAGCGGCAGTAGCATGTCATCTTCGTGGTGTAGCAATTTTAACGGCCAGTAGTGTAAAATAAATGTTTTATGGTCAAAACGAGAGTTCCATTATAATTAACTACGTCAGTGTACTAAAGGACACTGACGTCAGTGGTAGAGCCCTAGAAGCCAGCAGCGGATGTCAGATTGCCGGTGATACACCGAGACGTGTTGTAGGAACACTAGGGGACGCCACACCGAGCCCAGCCGTGCAGCGCAGGTGGTGGCTGGAGAAGGGTTGGCCAGCCAGCCAGAGGGCCGAGGGCCGCCCCCTAGCGGCAGGGCCACGGCAGGGAGCGCGGCCACGCTCGGCAGCGCGCGGTCAGGGCGCTCGCCTGGAAGCGCAGGCCCTGCGTGCGTGCGTGCGTGCGGGCGACCAATTATAATGCGTTCTTTGGGCGAGACTGCGTAAAGCGAGCACGCGTCCTCGCGGGACGCACTGAGGCGCGCCTCCCGCCGCCGAGACACTGTGCGCGCACGCAGGTCGATAGGCGCGCCGGTGCCGGTTTCTGGCGCTCTCCCTCGTTCTCCTGTTTACAGGGACCCTCGCCGTGAAAAGGCCTCCGCTTCCCACCACTGCCGCCTCCCTCCACGGACCGCCTACGAGTTCTTCGTGCTCCACGTATCCGGCGCGTTAAACAATTTCCCGATACTGCCGGAACGAGGGTTTGCATGGACAATCAAATGGTTAGCAGCTCCACCGGTTCCGAAGCACGTCGAGCTGAAATAATTTGCCGGAGTGCTTCACTTTCCTCAAAGTTTCCCGCGCTCTAATCCACAGGCAGGTACAATTAAACCGTAAACTGCTGCTTTATACTGCTGCAGTGTTTTTTGGGAAACCCCAGTCACTCAGAAGCAAGTTGAGTTTTTGGCGTGAAGCTAACTTAACCGCATATCGGACCTTCCTGCTGAATAAAACGGACACGTTTCCCTGCTAACCGTAACATTCATGCTAACAGGGCGAGTCAGACACCGAAGGCTATCGATTCGGAAGGAAGAAAACGCCAAATTCTAACTAATACTGTATAAGTTGGCTGGAAAATATGCAGCCCACTAGATCACTCCTTAAAATAGATGGCGGTCAAAGGATCAGGAACGACCCTTCTTCTTGAAAGGATGTGTGAGCTGTATACATCGCCCAGACGGCAAATTACGTTATTTTCGTATTAGACCATAATATATATATATAACACTTTTATTAGTCAACAAACACCCTGACTTTTATTTCTTTTGCAAATAAAATTAACAAAATTTAATTTTTAAAGTATTGTTTTAAACAAACAAACAAAAATCTCAAAAAATCGAATTTCAAGCACAGGTGTATCATCTTTTTAACTTCGTAAGTAATATTTAGGTGTTACCTTGTTTCTAAATGATGTGGACGGACAAGGCAGCCAGTCCACAGTGACGGGTAGCCGAAAGAAAGGCACGCGTACACACACGCCGACTGGCGTGATGTCTGGAACAGGATAACTATTGAATGCTAATAAGAAAAGTATGCAGCTCCTCGAATACTTAACTTTAATTCTTTGTTGGTTTACAACGTTCTTCTTGAGACATTTATACGATAATTATCAAACTATGTAAGGCTAATGGCGCCTTCTAGGTCGTAGCCATGGACTTAGCTGAAGGCTATTCTAACTGTCTCTCGGCAAATGAGAGAAAGGCTTCGGCGGTGTAGTCGCTAGCAAAGTCGTCGTACAACTGGGGCGAGTGCTATTCCGTATCTCGAGACCTGCCTTGTAGTGGCGCTCGGTCTGCGATCACACAGTGGCGACACGCGGGTCCGACATGTACTAAATGGACCGCGGCCGATTTAATCTACCACCTAGCAAGTGTGGTGTCTGGCAGTGACACCACACTAAACATGTAAATGAACCAATAATCAATTTTTCATAATCATTTTCCCTATGTTCGCATGAATTGAGGACATACGACCCTCCGGTGATCCCTACAAAAGCGTCTCGTACATTTGCTGAATTGTTTACGCGTGTTCCGATTGTGAGCCCTGCTACAAGAAGAACAACGGCCAACTCCTCCGCGAATAGGCATGTAGGTTGCAGGAATCCTTCTGAAAGCCCAAGTAGAAGTCTAAATATGTTTTGCTGCGGTACGCTATGCTCAGTAGTACTTATTGCTACTGCTAATTATATTCTCCTAGGTAATGATGGCGGACGACCTACGTTGTAGAGCCACTCTTCTGATATATCTGGCCGTTTGTGCCCATCATATTGACACAATTACAAAACAGCGTATGAGGCCATCAGTGACTCTCGAGTAACATCATATTCTCTGTACATTTTATCAAAGGGCGAAACCAATAATGGACTAAATGAAGTTCTACAGAGAAACTGAAGCTGCCCTTTCGTTAATGATTTTAGTCCCACCTACGAATTTGTTCATCCGTGCTATTTATATAACCTGTCATCTCATAATACAATATCCACAATGAAAAATGACTCGAACTAGAGATGGGCAATCTGAAACACTTAACTGTTTCGAAACAAATGAAACAGTACAATATAATGTTTCGATATGCTGTTTCGAAACAGTGAAACAGTTTGTGTTTTGTAATCTAATAAACCTACACATTTTATCATCTTGAATGTCTGCTGTATAAGTATGTCCATATAAACACAAATGAGGTGCGAGAGCGCTAATCATTTCGCAGAAAGTATGAAACTATCACTTGGGAGTCTTGGCAATTTCGTATTTCCTGCAGCAAATGCGCTGCTTTCGTGTTGTGTGACTTACATACTTTTCAATTGGCTGAGGACAGCCATACCTGAAGACAGAAGAACCACCACGAACGGAACTGGAGGTGGGAGCAAACTGCAGAAACAACGAATATGCTACTGGGATTCCCACATTCCGTTAGTATGGGTAATATACCCATCCTGCTAATTTCCATGCAAACAAAGGGAATCATTGTGGATAATAGGCACAGTGACTATAGACTCACAGATAACACCAAATAATTCGAATAAATAACAAAATATAACAGAAAAAATTTTGCCTTTCAAGGTGTTTCGAACCGTTACTATAAAGTCACCATGTTTCCCAGCCCTTCCCGTTCACCACTGCACTATCAGTGATATGTCAAACAGATTGCTTGCAATTATACCTAGATCAAATATATGTATATATCTAATAACTGTCACTCTACGCCTTTTTTTATTCAGAATGTTGTAGGCGTACTTGCGTTTCTTAATACGATTACTGTACATGAAAAGAGAAGGGTATGTTATAAAAAAAGTGTAATTTAACCGAATGATTTTCACATATTTATTATTTTGAATGTGAATAGTATGCGTTGTTTCATTGTTTGGTTAGTGTTTATAAAGCAGATTTTACGCCATTTCGTAACAGGACAGTCAGCTAGAGACGAAGCTTTATTTTCGGATATCTTAAGCTTCATTCTATTGCTTGTCAAAAATATTTCGCCACTCTTGAAAGTGTTTCATTAAGTGTTATGTTGTGTTTCAGTGTCTGTGCCGAGCCCGAATCTCGTACGACACAGAGCGGAATGAAACATCACTGTTTCGATACAATTAGTCCGTTCCAAGCGCAGGTGGACTGAAACAGCCTTATTTTGAAACAACGATACAGTTTCTGTCTCTGGCTCGAGATCGAATCCGGTGCCGTTATCCGAGACAGGGGCGGAATGAAACACCACTGTTTCGAAACAGTGAACCACAGCCGTTCCGAGACACTGAAACAGTTCCACGTATCGATACACTGTATCGAAACATAGAAACAGTGGCCAAGTCTAACTCGAACAGTAAAAAGCGTTCAAACAAACGACAAATACTAAAAAACAATATACACACATCAAAAATAGTTTTGCATCACCCCAGTTCCCAGAACTCCTGGAGACAGACGTTGACTGTGGATATTGTACCAGTGACAAAATCCCGTTGAATGTTCAGAGATGTCATTAAACCCGCCCAAATATGTAAACAACATGCATGAGCAGCGCCTATTAGACGGAGGGGGTCCGACAGCCGATCTGGTTCAGTCATGCCACTAGGAAGGAGGTACGTGGCTCGTGTTGTCTGTCGTTCAACCATGGATAGATGGTCAATACCGCGGTACGATTGCGTCCGCATTGTTACTTTGTGCCAGGAAGGGCTCTCAACAAGGAAGTGTCCAGTGGTCTCGGAGTGAACCAAAGCGACGTTGTTCGGACCTGGAGGAGATACAGAGAGACAGGAACTGCCTATGACACGCCTCCCTCAGGCCGCCCAGGGGCTACTACTGTAGCGGATGACCGCTTACTCGGAGGAACCCTGACATCAACGGTACCATGTTGAATAATGCTATTCGTGCAGCCACAGGACATCGTGTTACGACTCAAACTGTGCGAAATAGGCTGCATGAAGCGCAACTTCACCCCCGACGTCCATGGCGAGGCCCCTTTGCAACCACGACACCTTGCAGCGCGGTACAAATGGGCCCAACGACATGCCGAATGGACCGCTCAGGACTGGTTCTCTACATCGATGAGTGTCGCATACGCCTTCAACCAAACAATCGTAGGATACGTGTTTGGAGGCAACCCGGTCAGGGTGAACGCATTAGACACGCTGTCCAGCGGGTGCGGCAAGGCGGAGGTTCCTTGATTTTTTGCGGTGACATTATGTGGAGCCGACGTACGCCGCTGGTGGTCATGGAAGGCGCCGTAATGGCTGTACGATACGTGAATGCCATCCTCTGACCGATAGAGCAACCGTCTCGGCAGCATATTGGCGAGATATTCGTCTTCATGGACGAAAATTCGCGCCCCCATCGTGAACATCTTGTGAATGACTTCCTTCAGGATAACGACATTGCTCGACTAGTGGCCATCATGTTCTCCAGACATGAACCCTATGGGAAATGCCTGGAATAGATTGAAATGGGCTGTTTATGGACGACGTGACCCACCAACCACTGAGGGATCCACACCGAATCGCCGTTGAGAAGCGGGGCAGTCTGGACCAACAGTGCCTTGATGAAGTTGTGGACGCGACGTATGCAGGCATGCATCAATGCAGAAGGACGTGCTACTGGGTACTAGAGGTACCGACATGTACAGCAGAGTGGACCACCACCTCCGAAGGTCTCAATGTATGGTGATACAACATGTAATGTGTGGATTTCATGAGCAATAAAATGGTAGCAAATGAAGTTTATATTGATCTCTATTAGAATTTTCTGTACAGGTTCCGGAACTTTCGGAACCGAGGTGATGCAAAACTTTTTTGATGTATGTATATAGTATTTTACTCATAGTCCAGCCACATTGATGTGTCTAACACCTATATTCGATAACCTCTCACCGAATGTAGGTGGCGCCAATAGCACTGCAGGGTACATTAAGCATGTCGGACGAACGCGGAAAACAGATCAGTTTTTGTCGTAAATCAGTAACGGAGCGTTTTATCTAAAGTCCGAAAGGGCACGATTATTTACTCTTGGACCAATGGTGGAAGCATTTCCGAACTGGTAAATGACAGTTGCAGAGATCGAATAGACTTGCAACAACTGAGCAACTTGTAGGTAATGACGTCGGACGATTTTCGCCATAGTGACAAAATTGTAAGACAGCGTAAGAGGCCATCAGTGGCTGTCGAGTAACGTCGTATTGTCTGTACATTTTATCAAAGGCCGAAACCTGTACTGGACTGCCGGCCGCGGTGGTCGTGCGGTTCTAGGCGCTGCAGTCCGGAATCACAAGCATCACTATAGACCTAAGCTGCAGACAGTCAACTTAGGTCTGACAAGGTGGACAGGGCTTTGCTCGTAAAGCTGTTTTATCAAAGCAACAGCAGCAGCTGCTGCTCTCGAGTAATGACGTACAGTCAACTGCACAAGAAAGTGCACATCAAAATTTTTAATGTAACGTCCACAGTGACATCTCTGTTAGTGGTCTCGAACCTGTAATCAATGAGCGGGTTTTTACATCGTGTATAGATAGACAGTGTGAGAGCTGAATATTTTGTTTTGTCGGTTGCAGTTTATGAATTGAAATTGAAATTTGTGGTAAGTCGTATGGGACCAAACTGCTGAGGTCATCGGTCCCTAAGCTTACGTAACACTTAATCAAACTGGAACTAACTGAACGCTAAGGACAGCACACAGACACATGTCCGAGGGAGGATTCGAACCTCCGACTGGGGGAGCCGGGTTGCAGTTTAAAATGAATGCAAATTATCTGAAGCGTCACGAGGCGGTGTTCCTTGCAAATCATCCAAAGAGACGAAAATTTTCATATGGAGCTGCTGCTACAATTCTTAGAAAATCGAATACATTCGTTGCGAAGTGGGTCTCACGTTCTCGATGGGGCTACTTGGGCTTATTTACAGCCAATTTAAAGGTTAAAAAATGTGCAATATTTTGGTTTGAACGAGACAACCTGGGTGTTTCAAGAGGATAATGATCCGAAACATTGCAGCCGTCTCTGTACAGCGTGGAGAAAAGACAATGGGGTGGCCACGATAGCTTGGCCTGCAATGTCTCCGGATGCAAATCCGATGGAAAATGTTTGGTCATATATTAAGATGAAACTTTCAGGAAAACCCATATATACATTGAAGCAGCTACCGTATAAAATCAGGCTGGTATAGAGATCGTTACCTAGAGAATATGCAGGTAATTGTGCAATTTGTAGTAACATGTATTTCCGTTTAAATAGTGTCTTTTATTTCATAAAGATAACAGCGTACGCTTTCATGTGGAACTGACTGTATTAAACGAACACGCAGGGGTCCGCCTTCCGCAACGGAGTTGATGACTAAGATCCGGAAGTTCTAATTTACTGGCGATTTGGGAATTTCTCCTAGAAGAGGCCGACTCTTAATGGCGCCGTTCTTGAAGAAGTTACTGTTGCCATGGCTGAGAATCCTGAACACGATGTACGATCTTCAGTCAGTGCACGATCTGTGTCACGACAAGATGAAAGGAAAATACTGATGTCAACGCCGGCTGTGGTGGCCGAGCGGTTCTAGGCGCTACAGTCTGGAACCGCGCGACCGCTACGGTCGCAGGTTCGAATCGTGCCTCGGGCATGGATGTGTGTGATGTCCTTAGGTTAGTTAGGTTTAAGTAGTTCTAAGTTCTGGGGGATTGATGACCTTAGAAGTTAAGTCCCATAGTGCTCAGAGCCATTTGATGTCAATTGCCTGAGGACATTAAAGAAATTCAATGGCGAAAAGTGAAAATTTGTGCCAGACTGGGATTGGATACTTGATTTCCCGCTTAACGCGAGCGGCTGCCTTAATCTTTTCGGCTTTGCTATCGCTCTTCACGACCAACCCAAATTCCAAATTTGTCGAGCAGTACTTCCGTAGCGCCTCCTCGTCCACTATCGTCTTTGCTCGCAGCACTTAGCATGATTACCGCAAGAGGCCGAATCTAGCAGGCATCATTACCGACGATGTCATGAAACCATCAAGGGATACATATAAATATTATACGTATGGTGTATGTTGATTCAGACATGTGCGAAAGAACAGGCATCACACTTATAATAGTAATACGTGTCACGACAGATGAAAACTGCATGATCCACCGTTCGAAAAATCTTGCGAACAATTGTGAAATGGTATTTCTGCTGCGGTTCCCGGCATTCGTGGATACAAAAGGTCGTCCATTGAGCAACATTTTTGACACTGAACGTTAACATGGCACCCCATTAACAAGTACTACCTTCTCATGCAGAAATTAAAATGTGTTTCTTTCATTGGTGCATTCGTTATTTCTCTTCGGAGTGTCCTTACAAATGTTTCCACGATGTTTTATTGTCATATCATAACCTGATTTTCATGGTACTCCTCTAAAGTAGCGATGGTTAACTGTAACTGCCCTATATATGACGTTAGTAGACTTCTCTTTAACAAGAACGACCTCTTCAACTGTTTTAGGCTTCTTTTTGGGTATTCCTCTCTATATCCTTAATTTGTTAGACGATTGCTTCACTTCGTCTCCTTCATGGTCAAAAATTTTGAAGTTTACCGCAAACCTCATTTCTGCCACTCCGACTTACTTTCGCCTTTCTTCGGTTTACTCTCAATAAGCTTCCACTGAGGAATGTCATTAGGGAATCTTGTGACTGATAAACTTTCGCTCTGAATTTTAAAGCCTTCATTTCCATGATTGTATCTTCGATGTGTCGACTGTAAACTTGGGGGAGGCTGGCTGGATCCCAGTAACATACCATTTCTAATCATTTTCTGCATTACCCGTCTCTCCCTGTAGCTATTTTTCTCAGGATCTGGAACATATAGTACCAATTGATACTGTATAAAGAGCTTCTATGTCGATAAATCGTACGAACGTTTCCTGATTTTTCATGCCAGTACTGCGTTTTTAGCGCCTTTATCTTTCCTAAAGCCAATTTCATCATCTAACACATCCCGAGTAAAATACTAGAAAACTAATTTAAACACAAATTAAGTACTTTTTGACCTTACACGCACTTGAATACGTTGAAATGTAAACACACCTGCGCTATAACAGTTGTAACTGAACACTAATCCACAGGATAAAACTGATTATGGGAGACAGCGTTTTCAAAGCGAAATCTAGTGAAAACACAACGCAACTGTTGCTTAACTACATCCATAGTTAGTGAAATCTAGTAAAAATTTACTTTTGGGATGCTTTCTGTCACAATCAGCATTATATTGTGAACATATTTTATCTTGTATTTGCGATTTAAGACTTGGCAATGTTCCGGCGTAACGACAAGCACCGGCACGACGATGGAGAACGGAAGAGCAGAGAGGGCTGTGAGACGACGTCAGCCAATAGCACGCTGACGAACCCGGCACCACGACTGGAGAGCCATCTAGGCCAAAAAAATATAAACACCGCTCCGCCTAGCCGCGCACTGGAAGACGAGCCGTTATTCAAACGCTGCAGTATGGGCTTACGTCTTAAGAACTTCTGTGTTTTGCTTGCCATGAAATTGTGTATACCGAAGGAGGTTGACTGTGTACATGTCGCCATTTGCTTGCATTCACCTTTGTCAATACGCAAACTTAAGTATTCTCAAGTTAACTTACTGTAATAAGCTCCACACCTACAAATCCTTAATCCGTCCCATCCTCTGTTATGCCAGTCCTGCCTGGATATCTGCCCCCCCCCCCCAAATTCTATAAGTCCCTCCAGATCCTTGAGCGTCATGCACTCCGCCTCGCCTTCCGTATACGCCTCCCGTCCCCCACGCGGATCCTCTATGATCTCATTCCTTTCCCCCATCTGCTCCTCTTCCTCGAACATCTCTGCATCCTCTACACCTCCCGCCGCCTTGAACCCCCCACCCCCTGGTTGCTCCTCTTCTCTCCCATCCCCGCCCCCTGCCACGTCTTCACTGTTGTATCCCCCCTACCCTCCATCTCTACACCCTACATCTCCTTTCCCAAGGTGGCTTCCATCAACACCCCCTTCCGGATGGCGCCCTCTCTCCCTCCATTTATCACTCCTATCAACTCTGATCCTCACCCCCCTCCTTTCCTCCATCCTTTCCCTGGGCTCCCTCTTCCTCCCCCCATCCATCCTGTGTTTTCTCCCCGCCTACCCTCTCCCTATCTCCTTTCTCCCCCCCCCATGAGTCCTTTTGTACTCCCCTCCTCTGCCTTCCCCACTCCCTGGCACGTCTGCTCAGCACCCCCCACCCCTCTTATGGATCCTCATCTTCCATTGGCTCCTTTCCCCCTCCCCCTTCACTTTTCCTCTCCCTCCCTTTTTTCCCGTCATCTGACCAGTTTCCCCCCCACCTGCTCTCGGGTGTGGTATGTCACATTTGTGCCAACTTTTTAGTGCAGTGTTTAAGTGAGTGTTCAGTGTTGTGCGTCTTCCCACAATGTTGTGAACAGAAATCATGCTGTCGCTGGGTGTGCATTTTATATCTCTTGCGAACAGAACCCAGACTGTCGCCGTGTTTTTTAATTGTCTGTCTATTATTTTTCTGCTTCCTGTGTATTTTATTAGCATCATCAACCCTGTGTTTTATGTTTTAAACTCCAGAATTTTCTTCCATTTTACCTTTAAGTCACCGATTTTATCGCCAACTGTCATTATTTTTTATTATCTTCATCTTTTTCGAACAAATTCTGTAGGCTGAAGAGCGGCGTAATAAGCTGCTGCCAGCCCGCCCCCTTTAGGGGGAATCGAAACTCAATAAAGGAAAAAAAGATTATTGTCTAACGATCCGAGAAAACTGCTTCCTAGGCATCCTGTATTAGACGAGTTGGCAGGATACTACAGCCAACATTACACTGTCGCGTGGTTACCTGTACCATTCACTCCCCACATTCAAAGCGCGGAGATGTGTTCTCACCGTAATGAGTTGTCTTAGCCTGTTCACTTGTCGAGTTACTATTTAACGCATTCACGTGCTTTTAGTTGTATTCACAAATTAGTCTGATTTGCGATCAACTTTCCCAGTATATTATTTTTACTTCTGTTTCTGTCTTTATAAACAGAACATCTAGTGACTACTTACTAAGAAGTCGGAACTCGGTCGTAATACTATGTATGTGAGAAATACATAAAATCAATTTGACCACACGACATTTTTACTTCTGTTTCTGTCTTTATAAACAGAACATCTAGTGACTACTTACTAAGAAGTCGAAACTCGGTCGTAATACTATGTATGTGAGAAATACATAAAATCAATTCCACCACACGACATTTAGTGCATTTCGGATTAAATCTGTTTGAAATTATCACTTCTGTAACTCATGTCATACTTTCGGATATGAAAATTTTCTTCTTCAGCCTGTAGATATTCACTCCTGGACACATGCCTCTTCCGAAGATTACCATATCCATCTTCTCTGGGCGCTCGGGATTCAGTCTTTTCACACATGCCGTTGGATGCTGTCTCTCCAGCTCGTCAGGAGACGTCCGATACTTGTCTTTGTCTCTCTCGGACACCACGTCATCAGCGTTTCGCCCCATTTGAAGTTGTTCCTGCCCAACACAATTTTAATCTGGCTATCCGCGCGACAATGTCAAAGACCTACCTTTCTTCTCCTTATCTCTTAGCTCGTGATCCTGTCTCTCAAACTCACTTCAGATATTTCGCCCTGTGACAGACCCAGATTCGATTTTCGCTACTTGTTGTAAGCGTTCTTGTTTCTACTCCGTACGTAGTTGCTAGTAGGATGCACGGGTCATAAACCTTTCTTTACGAAGAATGTGATCAAGTGTCTTGAATCCAACCTAGACAAGGCCTGTTCGACTGGGGACATCTGCTGACTGATTATCTTTTCCAAGTTGGATTTTATGTCCCAGATAAGTGTATTCGTTTACTACTTCCAGAGCATGAGTTTCGATGGAGACCGTCATACTGACGGGGCTCGTAGTGTTAGTGTTTTGAAGGTTAATATTGAGAGCTGGATGCATCTTTGACTTCTCGGACCATTGATGACAGATCGTTTATGTCGCTGCTGAAGAGGATTGTTTTGTGTTAGCAGAATAGCCAACACCGTGTTACGAGTGGAGGCCGAAATGCACGCGTTTTAGCTCACGCAGGCTGGCGTGAGGAGGGAAGAACTATACTGACGTGGGGTCTGAAACATGACAAGGAATGAGAATTCAGAAATCGGGCGTAATTAGTTTGATACTTAACTTTAATCCATTAATGATGAACGTCGCTCTTGACGGTACATGATTCACAATATTATCTGTTCAGAATACATTCTTGAAGTAGTAACTGAATATGGCGCCTTGCTAGGTCGTAGCAAATGACGCAGCTAAAGGCTATGTTAAACTGTCGTCTCTGCAAATGAGAGCGTAAGTAGACAGTGAACCACCGGTAGCAAAGTCGGCTGTACAACTGGGGCGAGTGCTAGGGACTCTTTCTAGACTAGACCTGCTGTGTGGCGGCGCTCGGTCTGCAATCACTGATAGTGGCGACACGCGGGTCCGGCGTATACTAACGGGCCGCGGCCGATTTAAAGGCTACCACCCAGCAAGTGTGGTGTCTGGCGGTGACACCACAGATTGCATGATCTATACAGCGAATGTTGGTGAGATATTGTCCATCCATGCTGATGCATTTCTGTCCCCAAGACACACTTGAACACATCCTCCAGAGTCAAGGTGAATAGCTTAGTTGAGGTTGTATTGTATCTCCTTGTCTGACGCCTCTTCTCATGAAAACCATTCGAGTGATTCATTCTTCCTTTCTTTTCACATTTAGAGTGGCATTCTCGTAAATTCAGGAGATTATGTGATAAAGTTTCAGTAGTGTATATTCTACATGACAAATAAAAGACGAATATGCCTATAAATCTTGATATTCGTGTCTTCGCCTGCTTCCATGACTCTGAAATCTCCCTTCCTCGAGACATTTATGTAACAGAGAACTGCTTCTTCAAGTGCCTCTTTTCGAATTACAAGCATTTCCTCGTGATCCGGACTTCTCCTGACGTCTTACATCTCGGAATTGTTCCAGAGCTGTTTTCACTTGATATTTCCAGTTCATCCGATGCCACATTCATTACATATCTTCGTGGCCTGTCATAAAAGCTTTAGGTTGTTGCTGACTGACAGTGGAGATTCACATAAAAGCCGTCAACAGTTTTTTATAATTTTACACCTTTCAGTAAGGACTCGTCGGCCGTCCTCAATTTTCTGGACGATCGTCTTGCCTTTCGACTGACTGGAGCGAAGGGCTCTCATGTTCCTACTGTTTTTGATGGTTTCCTTGCTCAGTCTGTGTTTTACATTCTGTGATCTTTTATAATCGATTCCTTACGTCTTTGTTGAGGTCTCTATATTTGGGTTTGTCCCTGTCAGTGGTCCTCTTTTCTTCTGCAAGCTAGTGTTTCGAAGCTGAATTTTGAGTTTTCCTTTCTGGAGTGCATTTACTTTGTTTACTGCCGTTCTAATACTGCTAGTCATTTCTATCAGGAGCTCGTCTAGTTCCTTTCCTCTTAACTTTTGTATTGGAAGTTTCTTGTCTATGCAATAGTTGAACTCCTTTCTTTTCTTTTTCAGCTCATTTATTGTAGACCGTATAACTGTACGACATTGCCATAGGCTGGTATTTAGACTGCTACATTCGCAACTGCATACTATTCTCAAGCTTTCTCGGTCTGTTTTTTAATTACATCACCCCACAAAAGTTATACGTGAAACTAAAAACTGGACTCCCTGATTGCAACTATTTTTCTTTAATCTAATCTTTTTTTCGCAGTATGTGCGCAGCAGATAGTATTCATACTTGTGACGCGGCAAGACTGCGCCCTTCGCCCACATGTCGTCCTGTGGTCTGAGACTCGGGAGGGCTCGCGGTGGCTGGACACGGTAGTCTGTGGCCTGTGGGGAGCGGATCTGCCGCTGACGACGCCATTACATGCGTCGCCGGTGATTAACGCGGCGGCCAGCACGCTGCCACAGGGGACGCTCTGGCGGACGGCGCCTGACGATGACAGCGGAGCAGAAACGCTTCTGGCTTATGCCCCTCCCGGTCCAATCATCTGCGGAGCCAATAACACTGTATCGAGTCAGCCACTCAGACTGCTAATCACTCTTGTGGCGGCTACACGCTGGCTTCCCCACTGGCATACTTCTGCCCTTCGCACCACAGGGAAACTTGGCTTCGTGCTTCCACTAATGAGCGTACAATAGAAGCTCTACGGGGTGTTCTAGTTCTCTGAGTTCTAATTGAGTCTCAACAACATATATGCCATGGCGTAACAGCCACGTTTAACAACAGAATCAAAATTATTGTTGAAAAATGGATGTGTTTAAAAAGACAACATTTTCAGTGAAATTCTTCCAATCCATATGTGTTATGCTTTATGCAGATCTTGGTGTCACTCGCGTCCGTATAGAAAAGTTTTTACTGAGTTTAACGAAGGCGATGTTGGCCTGATATATTCGACGATAACCTTTGGCTACACTTACTATAGGATCCTTTTGAGAAATACCAAATTTAGATAACCTGAAGATGCCTAAATAAGGCGAAACGCGTAGTTGAAAAATAAAAAACCAAAATTTCAACCAAGACTTTTTTAACCAATTTTCAGTGAAAGTCATTTTTCTTGTATGCCCTAATTTCAGTAAATGTATTTTTGAAATTTTAAAAGTAAACAAATGATATTATTTTGAAATAGTAAGCGGTGTTCTAAGCTGCATCATTATTATGAGGGAACACATTGCCAATTTGCAGTTCTCTTTCGTAGTTTCAAAATGCTTCCCATACACGGCTAAGCATAATGTCTTCATGTACTTTCAGTCCAAAATAAGTAGTCTTGTGTCTTTGATATCAAGGAAACTGTATTTGCCCTCCCTCAACGGATCAGTAACAAATTTATATAAAATAGCCTGGCCACAAAGGCAAACTGTGTGAGTTATGCTGTGGAAAGAAAACGGACAAATGTTTCTTTTGTAAAACATAAATTTTTCCAGTTTAAAGACTATCAAGTTCAAAACGCTAGAAAATTAGGCAAATGTATTTCATCACAAGAGATGTAATGAAATATTTTTGCTCGTTAGAAAGAAAATTTTTACTCGTTGGTTATCCTGAAGAAACTCGAAATTTTTCCTTCAGCGTTTTTCAACTTTTAATACCAACTAGTGATCTCCCGATACTTTTTAGAATCGAGTTCTCACGCGTACAACACTGTCAAACGCCTGATTACTTTACAAATGCGACAATGTGTTAAACATTGGATATTTAGCATGTAATCGAGAAAAATTTCTAAGAAGGTTTGAAATTATGCTTAAAATTGTCACTAAGTGCCCTCATTATGAAACTGTATGAATATAGTCCGGATAATTTGTCTCCACTTTAGACAAAAGCAAGTTTTTCACACATTTCAATGTTTATGACGTATCTCCTGAACTATGTGTCATACTAAGATGTAATTTTGCAAGTAAATTCAGTGATGTAGGAAGACACCATCCGAAAACTATGTTGCTAAAAGATTTAGTACTTAAATAATTAAAACGCCAGGTCTGACGTTGAAGCTTTATTGCATGGACAGCGAAATCGTAGTAAGCAATAAACTCCTCCCCTGTCACTGGAGATCCTAGGTTAGGAAAAACGTAGTGCGGAGTGACGAATCACGGTACACAATGTGGCGATCCGATAGCAGGGTGTGGGTATGGCGAATGCCCGGTGAATGTCATCTGCTAGCGTGTGTAGTGCCAACAGGAAAGGTCGGTGGCGGTGGTCTTACGATGTGGTCGTGTTTCTCACGGAGGGCGCTTGCACTCCTCGTTGCTTTGCGTGGCACTACCACAGCACAGGACTCATTGATGTTTTAAACACCTTATTGCTTCCCATTCACGAAGAGCAATTGGAGGCTGGCGATTGGATGTTTCAACATGATCGAGCACCTGTTCATAATGCACGGCCTATGGAGGAGTGGTTACATGACAATAACATCCCTGTAATGGACTGGCCTGCACAGAGTCCTGACCTGAATCGCACAGAACACCTTGGGATATGTTGGAACACAGACTTCGTGGCAAGCCTCACCGACCGACATCGATACCTCTCAGCAGTGGAGCACTCAGTGAAGAATGGTCTGCCATTCCATAAGAAACTTTCCAGCACCTAACTGAACGTATGACTGCGAGAGTGGAAGCTGTCATCAAGGCTAAGGGTGGGCCAACACCACATTGAATTCCAGCATTACCGATGGGGAGCGCCACGAACTTGTAAGTCATTTTGAGCCAGGTGTCCGGAAACGCTTGATCACATAGTGTATCTTTTCGGAGACTCGAAGACCAAGTATATGCGAATGTCGAAACTCGACAGCTCAAACGCGAATGCCTGCAGCTGTCCCATTCTGCGTTCCATGCCCAAATCATCACTAATGTCGAAAGACGCACTCCTCCACTGCAACGACAGTGTTTCGCACGTCTGCGGTTTCTCATTGAATCACTAAATTTGCCACCAACACTGACCAGTTGTATAATTTTGCAATGTCTTTCATTGTACCTCCAGCCGCTCCGAAAAAACTCATCCCCCAATCCACTTCTTTACTGTCCCTTTCAGTCTAAAAAGAGCAACTCAGGGCCTACGGCATAGGCCACCTACCAGTGGCGATCGCGCTTTTCCTCCCAGAGCCATTTTGTCATCGTGGGAAACGTAAAAGAAGTCTTACTCTCTCGCTTTCGAAAGCCGGACAAAAAGTGAATGTACCGGGGATGTACAGCATCCCATGTGAATGAGGCCGCGTATGGAGCAAACACAGCATTCTGTCTCAAATTGGGGCGAGAAACACATCAGGTGTGTACGAATACGACACACAGAGTCGCACAGCAATGCATAAACTAACATCACCCTTTTGACTTTGGCCGGCCGGCTGTTGTGACAGAATCATCAAGGAGCCTACGTAAAATTTACAGGAACCTGGTCGACAGAGGCGAAGGTTATCGACTTTGACTTGGAATCCCGTGTTATCAGCAATATAACGAGGACCCGGCTCGCGAGACGCATCCGGAACGCCCACTCAGAGATTCGAGCACAGCCTGCATGGCACCTGCCACCCCCACCACTGCTCCACCACCTGCCTCCATTCACGCCGGCTGCACAGCAACCAACTGCCCGCAGCGAGTTGCAGGGGGTGCAGCATACATATTGGCACATCCGCAAATCATAATGCTTTGCCAGAAGATGATCAGTGCGATACTCGTCGAAACGTCACTGTATCTTAACGCTGCCACCCAGATGGAAAGCCGAGAGCAATCCATGACGGTAGAACTTGTGCGATTACGATTACGAAACGTTAGTAAATCTACAGACATTCTTGTTAGGAAAAAATGTTCTCAAAGAACATTCCAGTCGCTAAGTGTAACTACTGTAACTACCTTAAAAATACATAAACTCCTTCGGAAAAGTGGATACAATTAAGTTTTGGCAACAAAATTTAATCAAGGTAAAGCTGAGCACCAATTAATCATCGTAATTTTTCCAAGTTGCAACGATCATCTGTTTACTCAGTTGCCCACATTCCTGTAACACTGAAGTTACAGTCTGCTGAAAACTAAGAATGTAAATGGTAACGTTCTCTTACATCATACGTAAACCAAATGCGGACATTAGCTTGACTGTCGGAGAGAAGGACGAGACTGTTGGAACCGGAAAATAAAACTCAGTATCTCTAACGGTGCTCAGTCCAGTTCACAATTATGCCGAAGTTTCTCGAAAGCAGTTCAGTATGGGAACGTTTGGTTTATCACCTGGAAGGTTCCGAGGTTCATCAAGGAACAAAAGTTACAAAATATCGTAACTGTTTGCGCCCACTTAGTAGGAAATCGTTTTAATGCCACTCTCTTCTCTTACAGCTATTATAGGTTGTCGCTCTATTACGAGAACCACATTGCTCACACATCAATAGGACGGTATCTTCAATGATCTCATGCAGATGAAGACTCTTAAGTTGTCATTTTTGAAACAGATCACTTGATCAGTTTTGAGACGTGTCATACCACAGCAACTAAAGTTTGCAGGTGACTCACAAAACTTGTTGTATCCCAGATAACAAATAGTTATCCAGTCAATATTTGTATTTATTATAGACAGATTACTTTGCGAAGTCCTGTGACTCATCTGGTTCTTACACGTGACTGGTCTGTCCGATTGGCGTTACGGCGAGAGACCACTTCTCAGAAGCCAATGCTGATTAATAAAGTTACGCAACTGAATTTAATAAAAACAAATCTCTTATAGAGCCCTGAGCGCTTATACTGAGTGGGTTCGAGGCACGGCATGAGGAGGACGCCACATTACGAGGGAATGACCCTCGTGGCGGCCTTCCACTCTCCCTAGCCCTCGCTCCTCATGGCCCAGCGTCCACCTCTACACTCTTTATATGGCATGCATGAAGTCCCATCAGAATAGAAAAGCCAGGAGGTTATATTGAAATCACTGCCATCTATCCATCATTAGGATTATAACTGCAATTCTCGCATTTAATTTATCACTAACATATTAATCCGTTCTATTACTAAGTACATGGATGAGATGTGGTTAGGTGGAAAGGTCGGCCAAATCACAAATTTGATACTTAAAAGGTAAGCATGATTAATGATTATCGTGAAATTAAACCATTGTGTATTAGTAACCTTCACTCATCATTTGAAACTTTTAGTTAAAATTATATAACATTTTTTGTTACGGTTATTTAAGGATTGTTGAAATACTTGTTGCTGATTATATTGCTCTAAATAAAGCCTGCAGTATCGTACTTTTTATCACACAGATTCACATACGTTTGTCCAATTTTCAGAAAGTGCACATAAACGAATTTTTGCAGAACAAAATTTTACACAACTTTCACTTAAAAATAGCCCTCGAATGCACGAAAGGAAAGACTGCAAATTTGACATTCACAATATTCTTTATTACCGCCCAGAACCCGTTTGATTTTCGTTAATACTTAACGTACTTCACTGGTGAAACAGAAAGGTCGCCACCACAGTTATCCTGAAGTTCTTCTGAATGATCCTCCGCTCACTGGTTATCGTAAAATCGTCGTCTTTTTCATGTGCTTCTTGATCTGTATTACTGACATCTTTCCCCCTCGTTTGATCAGCGGTGTAGTAGCGTGCTTATTGTTATGGAAGGTCGAGAGACTTGCAAAGGAATGAAGTCAGTGCTTCATAGCCGAATGTCTCATGTTACAGTTTCTGAAGAGAAGACAGTAATCGCCATGGTTTTATCTCTTTGCGGTCAGCCACATAATGCACCAAACTACTAGTGAGAGTTTTTGAGAAATCACGGAAATTACTTGTAGAAACGTAACAGAATTCTGTAATGAATAAAAGCTATATACCCTCTGCTATAGGGATATGTCCAAAAGTTAGTGTTGTGTGATCACACATACGATGATCTGTACCCGGACCTATTTTTAAGGAATGTTACTATACAGGCTGCTATAGCAGACTACGTTTTACTTAACTGTGGAAAGTAGCGAATTGACTATAAAGTTTGCTCACTCCCATAGTGAACAACAGAATTTATGAAAGTGGCTCTTCAATCTCTTTTGAACATAAAAATATGAAGATATTGTTGATCCTTATTTCTGGAGTCTCAGAAGCTCCGAATTAGAAAAATATTTCATGCTAGTGTTGGTAGGAACGCACGGTTCAATTAGCGCCACGTATTTTAAACCAAAATAAGTAGTTATTTTCACTCATAATTGTCACTAATTAACTAAAATGTCACAGTGTCAAACTATTGTGAGCTTATGTAGGATATGTATATTCATACACCAAAGTTATCACCCTGCAGCCGCACGGGATTAGCCGAGCGGTCTTAGGCGCTATAGTCATGGACTGTGCGGCTGGTCCCGGCGGAGGTTCGAGTCCTCCCTCACGCAAGGGCGTGTGTGTTTGTCCTTAGGATAATTTTGGTTAGGTAGTGTGTAAGCTTAGAGATTGATGACCTTAGCAGTTAAGTCCCATAAGATTTCACACACATTTGAACATCACCCTGCACATTCTAGGCATTTTTAAGTTGTGTTGTTTCTTATGCCCCCACCTTTATCATTTAAATACCTGACACAAATTTTACATAGTGACACGTTCTCCGTACGATATTCATCACAGAGAAAACACATCCTGCCTGTGCCTGAGCTTACGATGCGTTGGGGATCACTTGCAGCAGGCACTTCTTTAGAGCTGGTCTATTTACAGCTCTTTCCCTCATCATTAAACAGTGAGGCTTTAATTACTGTTCCTCTGTAGTTTGACAATTTACTTGAGATCCTCTCAGTGGTTTTTGTTTCAGCGTGGAGAGAACAGCGGAAAATGGAGTTGGAGGTGTTGTTGTTCGTGATGTTTCTGCCACTTCTTACTTGGCATTGTCGATAAAAAGGCCAAAATTAGAGGTTTGTACTGTGCGAGAGATTTGCGAAGCTATTTGCAATGAGGGAGACACGCATAATGAGTCGTCTTGAGTACTGCTGGGGGTTGAACCCTCTGTTGTAGGCTTCGTTTGATCCCCACTCACTGATTCCGCTTGTCCCGCTGCTTCAGATACAGCTGATGGAGCCAATGCCTCTTCAGGAATGACGCTAGGGTTGAACGGGTAGGTCCAGTGGACCCAAGGCCACTCACTGTGTTACACCGTGTCAAGGTTTTTGTCCGTACTGTGGAACGTTGTTCCGAAGTCATTTTTCTTGAAGTCACTGGACTTGTTCCTGTCGAAGGATAACATAATTTCTTCGTCTAAGAAATTCTCAAAAGGTTTGAAATTCCTTTATCGATCGGCTGCAGTTTATATGTTGTGTTGCTAGGGAGGCAGTACCGTATGATTTCACGTTTACCTGCAGCAGATACGGTGTTCGCATCCATAAAATATCAGCAATACTTCTCCAGCTACCTTATATCGGGCAATGTGGTCAAGCCACATGACGAATAAAACAGTTGATATTGAATCCTTTAACTCATGACAGTCACAGTTCTAAGAGGTATGTCTTTTTTCGACATATGTTTCAAATGTTGTCCTTTGAAAATTACCGTCGGTGTGATTTATGCACCAAGAGCATTTGCGCATGCAACAGCTGTAACATGTTCAGCATGCTCCACTGCAACCAAATGCACTCTTTTGGCGCCTCTCTTTGTCAAAACCGTTTGGTGATGATGTACACTGAGACGGCACTCATAATCATCGATATTATATATTCTCTCCGGTTTCATCATTAGGTCCTTTTCGGTTTTGACTTCTTGGCTACGAAAATGATCGCTCACAATAAATTTATTCAATTTCGCAGCACGACGTGCGTTCATTATTTGTGTTTTTCCTTCAGCTACCTACGCGTGTCTATGCAGGAACAGTATGAACCACTTCCTGCCAGCAGACCATTCTTGACACACCAAAAACATCATGTGGTAAACTCTTAAGCAGGCAGAAGTTGAAAACAGAGACATGCCAACTTTCGCACTTATTGGCATATCAATCTCACCCAATCGAATAATATGACAACATAGTAAGTCTTCCATTTCCTTGCTGAGGTAAGGATTACGGCCAAGCTATATGACACGTGATCCAGTGTGGATATAATCGCTTAGAGTCCATCGAGGAATTTTACATGCTTTTCTTTTTACACTCATTCCTTCGCTTACTGCTTTCATCGCAGCCTCCAAATGTTCTTCTGACAATATTGCTCTTTTCAGCATCTAAAATTAAACAAGATATCATTTAGAGTAGTTACACTAATTTTATGTAACACGATTGTTTTAGTATTATAAATATATGAAACAAAGTAAAGATTATTTAGGTAGTGTACCGCAACTGTAATTACATAAATCTTTAGCATGTAGACCTATATAGCCATTACAGTGGTGTATGTAGACCTAAAACGCCACCAAGCCGTTAAAATGCTGCTTCATAAAAGTATAAATTCGCTTTTAATATTACAAAATATTGTTACAAATTAAGGTTTGTAGCCTTAAAGAAGAACCTTGAGGATGGCGAAAATATGTAGTTCTATATAGTTATTCATTAATATAGAGGCAAAAACAACCAATAATGCCTACTTTGATATAATAGCAACCGTTCAGCTGACTGACCCAAGACACAATGGCCTGTGGAACGTTGAGATGAAGAGTGATGGGGAACATGTAACACATTTTTCTGTCGCTAGTTGGCATTACACTAGTGCTGCGTGGTGGGATTACAACAAATTACTTGGCTGGCGTTATTTGGTCGACGTACCCTACGAGAATTTTCACAGGTCATGTATGGAAAGTAGTGATGTAACACATTTTTCTGTCGCTAGTTGGCATTACACTAGTGCTGCCTGGTGGGATTACAACAAATTACTTGGCTGGCGTTATTTGGTCGACGTGCCCTACGAGAATATTCACAGGTCATGCATGGAAAGTAGTTTTCGACGAGTACAAAAATTCTGATTCACAGTCTCTAAAATGCAACAGTTTATATTTCCTGTGATTTTGTTTTACTACATGAGTAAAAAGGGACACCTCAGTTGTGTCACGTATTTGGATGAAATTTCACACAGATAACGTTCGTTAAAGAAAGACTGATACTTAGTACGTATTACGTCACTACGCATTACGGCAGAAAGTCGACATAGAGAATTTCTGTATCTGTCAGGTAAAGGAGGTAAGTCCTCGATGTCAGTTGTACGAGCGTCATACTCAAGATTAACAAGAACGGGTTAAAGGGTACTTCCCAAATTTAGCGAAACTATTTTCGTGGTGTTCAGTTCCATTGCCAGATTTAAAACTATCAAATCTGAAAGACTGTTAGAGTCACATGTTATAGCAGATTTGAACAGGGTCTGTACACAGATTTAGACTGATTTATCGGAAGCAGTTGTTAATGACAAGGTGTTCTGTAGCCTACGCAGTTTACGTCAAATTTGACAACAGAAAGGCAGGTTTCCAATACCGTCAATCAAGCGATTGAGAGGGAATTGCCAGTGCATATCAGTGTCATTCATTTATTACGCATGGTGTAGCAAAGCCTCGTATTTCTGGTCCTTTTAAAACAAATCCTACCTGGACGGTAATGAATAGCAGAATATGTAAGGTAAAAATAAGTTCCAATAATATTTTTTCACTTTTTGGCTCAATATGCGCTGTATTTGAGCTTCTTGAAACAAAAACTGTGAGCTGGAAGAATCATTTTTTGGTTTTCTCATACTTACGCGTTACAATCTCCCATGATAATCTTCCTTTCGAATATTTGCTTCTATTTATCGGCTTTTCTTTCGGAGAAATATTACGTCTAGAACTAGAACTATATGTTTTCGGTGTGCGGACTTGAATGACTTCTATGGAACATTTCTTTGTTATTTTTCTAAAAAATACATATTATGATTGCAATGCATTCAATATCGCTAACAATGGTTTTCTTATTTTTAATAAAATCTATTATTTTTAGAGTTAAGCCTGAATGTGAGTTGTAAAAGACACAAATTATGTATAACCGACGCATGGAATAGAAAATAGTAAAATTCTACAGTGAGGCCGAAAACACAGACAACTTCCTTGTATTCAAAGCAACTGGATATTACCACTATATGTTCAGGAAAGGACATGAACATGAGACCAAAACGCAGCCTGGTGTACAAATTCGAATATGTATACAAAGGAATGTCAACAGTTAATGAGAATTACCAGTCTTATGTTATTGCAATGAAAAAAGACATTTAAAGAGGAAAACCACTCAGAAACTAACATCTTCTCACTTCGCAACTGGGAAATGCGTGGTGGACGTTACTAGTGAATGGAGGGGGGGGGGGAGGGGGGCTGAGGGCTTTTCCATTGTAAGCACCATATGTATAATCCTTGGCTGTGTTCTGTAGATAAAGATGGGTTTCATCATGTCTATTAATCATGTACTGGGGTTAAATTGATCGATTCTTGCTCCCGTACGGAAGTGTTGCTTCGCTCGCGTCACATTCACGGACTATGGAAACTGTGTGGATTATCTGACTACACAAGACTGAATAAGGCCTGTAAGAATATTATCAGTGATTAATTAGTGTAAGGGATAAATCGGATATGCGTATAGGTGTAACGGAATATGATGTCGCAAAGATTGACCTGGTGTTGATTAATATAACAGTTTCACTGCCTTTCTGCGAACATTAACATTCAATTCATGTCGTTGGAATGGGTAACATGTGGAAACGGATGTGGATGGAAACAGTGCGAAATGTCAAGAAAATAAGATGTGCATTACCACAAAGAATGGCAGTTTATTGGAGCATGAAAAACATTGTATTCCTATCAGTCTTTACAAGAGAAGAACATAAAAAGTTCTAGTACAGCACACAATTCGCAAAACAGTAACCTGTTTTAACAGGGGGTCTCTTAGCATGGATGATGGGACAAAAATTAATGGACTCAAGTATACTGTCATACGCATGGCGAACCACGTTTTCGCGACGGATGTGGACTGGGTAGATTAGGACAAAGACAATATGGATCACTCGCATGTATTCATGTACCCAAGTACACCAGGGTGCTGTGGATGATATTAAATCTCATACACCACTACAACTAGATGCATCGGAGCATAAGCAGTACGTCTCATACCCAGTATCGTGGAAGGAACAGTGCGTTAAAATCTATAAATGGAAAACGAAAATCGATTCTTCACACTTACATGTAGTCATTGCACAGGTAATATTGCGTATTACGAGAAGGATTACTGCACTAATCCGCACAATGTTTGACAAAGATAAAATACTGAAACTGCACAGCGCTAGAAAATCTGTCTTGGCGTGGGTTTGGCCAGGGACACATTTTACGCTCCTTACGATTAAACAGTCTCATTTTGTGCACCGCTGAGTTTATTCGTATTTGGTTTAGTGGATAAGGGCAATGCAGTAATGCCACACGGCAGTGATTTTTGTGTGAAATATGTAGGAGTGATGTTAGCGAAATCCATGGAATTCTTGAATGAGTTTTCAGTTCAAGGGACCTCCAATACAAATCAGTTAACAATATCCCTTTTTTTATTTTCAAGACGACTCCCCCACAACTCGTTTGTCATATCATCCACCATATCCAAGTAAACTCATTGTGAGCCAATAAGCAATAGTTGGTATAAGTCTGCAAACCCAGTTCAATGCCAACCCATGATTTGGTACACGTAAGTGCTCATAAGGAATTTTCACTCAGCACTACTTTGAAATTCCCTGTCAAAGTCCAACGGAGCGGCACTAGAAACTGTGACCGCTGCCTCTCGCCGGTAAATCCTGTACGGACAGTGCTATCCAAATGCGATTTGCAACCCGCCCTCAGGCCTAGCCTTCCGCCACAACCACTTGCTTTTTTTTCCACGGAGTGCTACAAAGCCGGAGAACTTTTAGTTATGTTTGAATTTAGGATTAGAGCTATTGGCGGAAGTAAAGCTGTGACGCCGAGACTGAGTCGAAGCTGGATAGCGCTCTCGATCGAGCTCATGTTCGTGAAAGGCAAAGTTCCTAAGTTCGGGTACTGGTCCAGCACGCTGTCTTAATCTGCCAGGACATTTCACATGTAGGTACTATCTGGAAACTACAGCTCCTTGAGCAACGTATCTGTGGAGCAATTCTACGTTGAATTTCTAGTAAAATAAAAGCAGTAATGTAGTTAAAATTTACCTTCTTTGACATAAAACTAAGAAGACTTCTCTTATTATTGAAACGCTGATTAGTTTATGAAAAATATATCTTTCAGAGAAAAAAAGTTTCGTGAATACTGGTATGTGGACCTGAACACCGGTAGGGCCGATTTTCACACACAATTTAAGAATCGCTACTTGGCTAGCAGCAAATGGAACATGTGATAATAAATAGCTTAAAGTAAGTGAGTTAGGGTTCACAGGTAGACAGTTTGACTAAAGGAAAGAAAGCTTCGTGTAAGAATTTCATCCTGTTCTGGAAGAGACGGTGTTCCAGTAAAGAAGGTGGCAGTAACTGCCCTTGACAGTGTCGTTCTTGCCCACAAGTCAGTCACGACATCTATGCGAAATTTGTTACCCAGGCGTGACCTACAGGCGGCGATATTTCGTTTTTAGGATACTAACGGTTTGAAAGTAAATAAATGTAACGTACTGAATATAAATTGATGAAGGCATTCGCTGCTGTTCTGTTACTCCTTGGCGATAAATCAATAGTCACAGTAAAATGCCTAGGATGAATCTTGCGGAGTGAAACATGGACTGACCATGTAAAGCTCTGCAGGAAAAGTGGATGACTGACGGAGATTCACTTTCAGAATCTTAAATAAATGTAACACATCCACAAAATAAGTGGCTTGCAAATCACTTGCAAGAACATTTCGTGACTATGGCTCACTAAACAGAGACCCTCATCAGGTTCAATGAACAGAGGAGATAAAGAAGAGCGAACATAGAGAGGGATCGTTTAGTAAGCATGCGGGTCTGTCACAGAGATGCTTAACAAACTCCAATGTCAGACACTACAAAGGAGGTATTGTCTGTCATGGAGAGGTACAATGTTGAAATTCTGAAGGCGTACTGCGTGGTGTACGAAGTTTTGTTGGTGTGTTGTTAATTGCTGCGTTAGGTGCTTCTCCTTACGTGTTACCTCGTGGATCCGTGACTTTGTTTCAGCCTTCTTAACACAACAGACTGAGCCACAAGCAAGTTTCCGAAAAGTTAACACATTATCATTCGACATCTCAAAGGATCGCCACAAGACTGTGTATGAAACTAATGGTAAATTATATCACTGGTACGATAGGGCTGATAAAAGAAATAAACGGTAATTGTATGATTTTAACTCTATATTTATTTCGTGTGGCTGAGTAGTATAATTACATCACTAAAAATACAGCATCGTCGACTAGATATGATGTTTGATTATATTAAACCTGCAGTGAATTAATGATACACTACGTCTACATGATTACTCCGCAATTCACAATTTAAGAGCCAGACAGAGGGTTCAACGAACCATCCTCAAGCTTTTTCTCTGCCATTCCACTCTTGCAAGGCGTGCGGGGAAAACCATCAAAATCTTCCTGTTCGAGCTCTGATTTCTCTTATTGTATCATGATTATCATTTCGCCCTATGTAGGTGGGCGTCAACTGAATATTTTCTCAATCGGAGAAGAGAGCTTGTGATTGAATTTCCACGAGAAGTTCCTGCTGCAACGAAAAACACCTATGTTTTAGTGATTCCCATCCCAATTCGCCTATCATATTCGTAGAACTCTATATCCTATTTCGCGATTATACAAAATGAGCTGTCCATCTTTGAACTTTCTCGATGTCTTCCGTCATTCTCATCTGATGTGATTCCGACATAGTACAGCAGTTGTCAAAAAGAGGGCCGCCAAGCGTGATGTAAGCAGTCACTTTAGTAGACCTGTTGCACTTCTGCCAATAAACCGCAGTCTTTGGTTTGCTTTCCCTGCAACATTATCTACGTGATCGTTGCAGCTTAAGGTATTCATAACTGTAATCCCCAAGCATTTAATTGAATTTACAGCCTTTAGATTTGTGTGATTTATCCAGTAACCGAAATTTACCGAAGTTGACTGGATTTTTTTTTTTTTTTTGTGCTCAAGTGGATGACATCTCACTTTTCATTATTTAGACACAACTGCCACACTTACCACTCTAGAGACACATTATCTAAATAATTATGTAGTTTATTTTACTCATCTAATGACTTTACAAGATGGTAAATGGCAGCATAACCTAGGAGGGATGCTGAGATTGTTTCCTATGTTGTTTATATAGATCTGTAAAAGGAGGAGGCCTGTAAGACATCCTCAGGGAACACCAGACGTTACTATTGACTTACTGGATGACTTTCCGTCATTGCTACGACCTGTGACCATGATGACAGGAGCTAACGAACCCAGTCGCACAATTAATGCGATACTGCATAGGGACGAAAATGATTAGATGTCGCTTGTGACGAACGGTGCCAAAGCCTACCGGAAATCGAAAAATGTAGAATGAATCTGACATTCTCTGTCGACAGCACTCATTACTTCGTGAGAACAAGAGCTATCTGTGTTTCGTAAGAGCGGTGTTTTCTGAACCGTGCTGAGCGTTTGTCAGTAAATCGTTTTCTTCGAGGTAATTCATAATGTTCGAGCATAGTACATTTTCCAGACTCCTACTGCAAATCGACGTTAGTGATATGGGTCTGTGATTCAGTGAATTACTCGTATTTCCTTTCTTGGGTATTGGTGTGAGTTGTGGAATTTTCCACTCACTAGGTACGAATCTCTCTCGACGAGAGGGGGCTTGTATATTGTAGCCAGTTACTGAGCTATGATATCAGCGTACTCTGAAACGAATCTCTCTGGTACTGAATTTTAACTCGAGCCCTTATCTTACTAAATGATTTAGGCTGCTTCACTACACTGAGGATATTTATTTCTAAGTTACTCATGCTGGCATTTGTTCTAAGTCCGAATTCTGGAATGTCTGTGTCAGCTTCTTTGGTGAAGTGGTTTCGGAAAGCCGTGTTTAGTAACTCTGGTCTAGTGGCACTGTCATCAATGACATCACCATTGCTATCGCCTAGTGAAGGTACTAACTGCATATTGCCGCTGGTGTACTTTACATAAGATCAGAATTATTTTGGGTTTTCTGCCAGATTTCGTGACAGAATTTCGTTGTGGAAACTGTAACATAATTACTACCATAGCTGTAGAGAGTATACTAACAAGCAGATGTATTGTGCCACGCGCTTGACATACATCGTACCAATCGCATACTATCCAGTAGCTGATTAAAATCAAACATCTGCGTACTTTGCGAGTTGTTCAAGCTGAGTGAGCTTACCACGCTATGAACGTTCCATAGTTCTTGTTCAAGGCAATATTGTTCCGGCCAATGTCCAGTCAAGTTCCATGGTGGTCGGTCACACTTCCATAATGGTTGCTACTGAAGTCCACAGGACACGCTCTCTTGGATCATTCGAGCGAAGGTCGAAGTTGAGTTATCGTTACCGCTCGAGCCGCCTCGTCTCAGCGTTGTGTGGAATGGATTGCTTTTTCGCCAAACGTGGCGTGGTCGATTCTGTCCATCCTCTTCCCTTTCCTCACTTTTAGTCCGTATCTTCACGGGGTCGCCATGTTAACTTGGATTTAGCAGTGTTAGTAGGGGAGGGTGGTTCAAATGGTTCAAATGGCTCTGAGCACTATGGGACTTAACATCAGAGGTCATCAGTCCCCTAGAACGCAGAACTACTTAAACCAAACTAACCTAAGGACATCACACACATCCATGCCTGAGGCAGGATTCGTACCTGCGGGGTTCCAGACTGACGCGCCTAGGGGAGGGTGGCTGGATTCCCATTCTGTCCCCACTGTTTTCGCCCCTGGACGCAACTTGTGTTCCCAACATGTCTGCGGCTAATCTCACTCCACGAAAGTGTGAGACGGTGTTCGAAATGTTGACGAATATTGTGAGGCAGGATATCGTTACCAGCAACGATGTCGGAAATCGCCTAAAAATCATATCCACGTTGGTCGCTACTCCGGCCCTTGTCATTAATGCATTGAATTAAGGGCTGGCACGCCGCCAGGAATCTTGGAAGCGGCGTGTTAAAGCGCACGGTTGTCGAAGTGGGTCTTTTGCAGCCAGCCTGTGGCATTTCAAAACTTACTCCTGCAATGTGACCAATAAATTAATTGAACACTCGTAGCTCTCTTGTTTCAGAAGATCAGTAGCGCATTTACCGACTCATCCTCACCGCACAACTTCATCGTTTACTCACAAAAAAGACTTTAATTGTGCCAATGAATCTGACCTAATCGGCGTTCTCTCCCAGTATATTGTAAGAATAGTTTACCATCAGACTCTGCGGTGACAAGAGTCATAGTATATCCCCTAATGACGTGTCGGACATCCTTTTACCGAGCGTGGTGCAGTAACTTGATATGGCATGGACTCAACACATCGCTGGAAGTGCCCTGCAGAAATAATGAACCACGCTGCCTCTGCAGGGTGATTGTTTACACCGTGTCCAATTTACACCGTGTCCAAGCTCTAGAGATTGATCTATGAGAGAATATGGAACAAAAATGGTCTAATGAACTTATGTCCGAAATGCATGGTTTCTGTGCTAGATGCCATTTATTAAATGCCACATTGTCACAGACACTGCGGTCTAATGCGCGCTGTACCATGCAACATCAGTTACAGTATGCATGGTTTCCTCCTAGAGGTTGGTACTGATCCTTATACGTCACACCCTAGCGCATTCCCCTGACACAGTAATTAGTAATGTATCCGACTCACTTCTCTTGCTGACTCACCTTGTAGTGGACGCGATGCAGCGTTGTTCTCAATGGTTCTGTATTCGAAACGAGAGCTTGCAACGGTGTTTCGCCGTTTGCCTGAGACAGGGTAGTTTCAGGAAGCAGGAAATCATGTAGAGCGTACCCGAAGTGTTCGGAAACCAGACTTGGCGGATTAACACTGTGGAAGGCGACCAGCGTGTCAGTACCTGGCAGCTGGCCCGCTAGTACATGGTAAGCCGTGTGGAACATCCTCAGTGACAACTGTCACTACACTTATCACTTACAGTTTGTGCAAGGCTTACTAGCGACAGACTTTCCACATCTGGAGCAGTTTTGTCACTGATTTCTTCACCAGGCAGTCACGATTTCGGAATTTGTGTCATCCACCTTATTCACAGATGAGACCAACTTTAGGCGGAGTGGTATCTTTCATAACAGTCATCGGCGGTTTAGTATGCACAACCCCAAGTTATGGTGACAACGAATCATCAGCATCGATCAGCCAGAATGTGTGGGCCAGGATAATTGGCGACCGTATTTTGAGACAAGTTTTCCTTCCATGTCGCCTAACAGGCATCGGCGTTTTTTGCGGACGACTTTGCATCCCTGCTGGGAGAAGTGCCATGATGATTCGAAAAGTTATATAGCTGCTACGTGATGGTGCTTCAGCCCACTTCACCATTAACGTCCGGACGCATATCAATCGTGTCTCCCCTGGTGAACAGATCGGACGAGGGGGTCCAGTTGCATGGCCTGCTCGTTCACCGGATCTCAACCTGTGCGATTCCTTGTTATGGGGCCATCTCAAAAGTATCGTTTCTGCGGAGTCCTTCCCAGATGTGGAGACAATGGGGCAGCTTATTCAAGCTGCCTTTGACACTGCTCTGATGCAGCCTGGCCCATGTGAATGTGTGAGACAGAAGATTCTACGGCGCGTAAACGCATGTGTTGAGTGACATGGAAACCATTTTCAATACGTACTGTAACTGTTGATGCATGTTACAGAGCGTATTAGACAACAGCCTCTGTAACAATGTATGACTGAATCAATGGTCCCTAGTATGGAAACCATGCACTTCCGGACATAAGTTCATTAGACCTTTTTTGTTCCGTGTCCTCTCATCGATCAATCCCTAGAGTTTTTATACGGTGGCAAAAATCACACTGTATACCCGTTCATAACTGCGAAAGTGTTGCCGGTGCAGGATTTTGTGTATGAACTGACCTCTCCATTATGTCCCGTTCGATGGAATTGATGTCGCGCGATTTGGGTTATTTCGCCAGAAATATTCAGAATGTTCCTCAAACCAATCGCGAACTGTAGTGACCCGGTGACATGGTGCAGTGCCATCCATAAATATTCCATCGTGGTTTGGGAACATGACCGCCATGAATGGCTGTAAATGGTCTCCAAGTAGCCGAACATCCAGAAAACCCAGTCCATTCGATGGAAACGTTGCCCACACCATAATGGAGCTACCACCAGCTTGCACGGTGCCTTGTTGTCTGCGCCACACTCAGATTCTACGATCAGGTCTTAGCGTTTGAAATCGGGATGCTTCTGACCAGGACACATTTCCCCAGTCGTCTAGGGTCCAACGGATATGGTCACGAGCCCAGGAGAGAGACTGCAAGCGATGCCGTGCAGCTAGTAAAGGCACTCGCTCCTTTTATTTCAAGAAATAATTTAACCGACAGGAAGAAGATGCTGAGATATACAAATGATTAGCTTTTTAGAGCATTCACACAAGGTTGGCGCGGGTGGCGACACGTTCAACGTGCTGACATGAGGAAAGTTTCCAATCGATTACTCATACACAAACAGCAGTTGACCGGCGTTGCCTAGTGAAACGTTGCTGTTGCGTGTGCCTCGTTGCCTCGTGTAAGAAGGAGAAATGCGAACCATCACATTTCCGACTTTGATAAAGGTTGTAGCCTATCGCGATTGCGGTTTATAGTATCGCAACATTGCTGCTCGCGTTCGTCGAGATCCAATGACCGTTAGCAGAACATGGAATCGGTGGGTTCAGGAGGGTAATACGGAACGCCGTGCTGGCTCCCAACGGCCTCGTATCACTAGTAGTCGAGATGACAGGCATCTTATCCGCATGGCTATAACGGATCGTGCAGCCACGTCTAGATCCCTGAGTCAACAACCGTCTGCACGAACAGTTCGACGACGTTTGCAGCAGCTTGGACTATCAGCTGGGAGACCATGGCTGCGGTTACGCTTGACACTGCATCACAGACACGAGCGCCTGCGATGGTGTACTCAACGATGAACCTGGGTTCACGAATGGAAAAACGTCACTTTTTCGGATGAATCCAGGTTCTGTTTACAGCATCGTGATGGTCGCATCCGTGTTTGGCGACATCGCGGTGAACGCACATTGGAAGCGTGTATGCGTCATCGCCGTACTGGCGTATCACCCGGCATGATGGTATGGGGTGCCTTTGGTTACACGTCTCGGTCACCTCTCGTTCGCATTGGCGGCACTTTGAACAGTGGTGTTACATTTCAGATGTGTTACGACCCGTGGCTCTACCCTTCATTCGTTTCCAGCGAAACCCTACATTTCAGCAGATAATGCACCACCGCATGTTGCAAGTCCTGTACGGGCCTTTCTGGATACAGAAAATGTTCGACTGCTGCCCTGGCCAGCACATTCTCCACATCTCTCACCAACTGAAAACGTCTGGTCAATGGTGGCCGAGCAACTGGCTCGTCACAATACGCCAGTCACTACTCTTGATGAACTGTGGTATTGTGTTGAAGCTGCATGGGCAGCTGTACCTTCTGTACACGCCATCCAAGCTCTGTTTGACTCAATGCCCAGGCGTACCAAGGCCGTTATTACGGCTAGAGGTAGTTGTTCTGGGTACTGGTTTCTCAGGATCTGTGCACCCAAATTGCGTGAAAATGTAATCACATGTCAGTTCTTCTTGGTGTAGCAATTTTAATGGCCAGTATTGTAAATGTAGCTGTTAACGCCTCCCGTTGGACACCAAGCCCGATAACGCTAAGTTCACTGCGTTTCCAATATTCCAAATATCGCCTACCCTGTGGTACGTGCTAGCGAATCTTGGCGGCGTCAGTCGTATGTCTCAGGTGGTGGCCGACTAGCAGAAGTTCCGCACCCGCGATAGAAGCGGCGGCTGGCGAGCGCGTGGCTGTTAATATGCATTAGGCCGGCAGCAGACGCAGCACCCAAGTGTTGCTCTAAAATTGGCCCCGGCAGCGGACAGCGGCCTCCTTGGGCTCATTTCCATACAGATTGGCGCCGCCGGGTCGCACTTCTTGCGGGAGCGCTTTGTTTGCCTCGCGCCACGCTTATGGCTTGCGGGGGTCTCTGGAATCGGCGATCGCATGGAAATCATGCAGGCTGTAATTGCATCCGGGCGCAAGAACCAAATTACACTGTCGTGGTTACAGCCACAAGAGAAACCTTCCCTTTGGCTTTAGCATCACTACTTGTGATTTGTCTGCGTAGGGTAAAGTCATCTGGGATAATTGTGTACGCAATGAGATCGATATAAGCGGACTATCTAATCCAACCTTGAAATGAATGTCGGGAAATCTGGTGTTTGTTTGCTCCGAAACTGGCGCAGAGGTGCGGCGAGTACAATAAAGTTTATTTCATGTGGTGATGGGTCATGGGGCTTTTTCTCAAAGAATCTCCCTGGTAAAATCTTCTCCAGTTATCAGTCGATTTGTGGCGTTGTCGCAACGTTTCAACGAGTTTCCTGCACGTAATCTTCAGACTAAGTCTCGCGTTCGCGTCCAGAGGCCTACCGCCACCGGCCGTGTGATGTCTTCCGTCTGCGCGCAACTTGCCGAGAAGTATCCGGCGCAGTGGTTATGAAGGGACAAACTGGTCATGAACGTGACACTTCGCCAGAAGATGACGAGTGGGATATTCGTTCCGGTATTGAGTCAAAACTACATCACGACTCAGCCGATAATCCGAAAATTATTCATCATAGTTTATTGCAGTTAAATGTTCATTTTAAATCTTCCACAGCTAAACCTGTCTCCTTGGATAATTCGTATTCAGTAGACGAGGAGTAATTTTCACTCTAAGGCCAGAACACAGTAAGCTAGGCGTTACCACTTGCCCCAGGATCTTAATGTTCTGATACGAGCTTACGAAAATGAAAATGAATCATGCAGTCGAAACCGGTAAAAATGTCTAAATTTGCAACTGTTACAAAGAAAATTGTGAAATATTTGGGTGTCACTTATTATTGCGGAATATATGTGTAAAGGTCACATCTGAGCGCTTACTACTTTCTCGCAGAAATGCGTAAGAACCAAGAAGAGGCAAAACAAACCGCAGCATCATAAGCAATGCTTCTGACGAACCTCACACTGTAGCGCAACTGAAGAAATGGCTCGAAACTGATCATGAAAATGAAACAAATCTTCTTAAATACATTTGTGACTGGCTGTGTTCTCTCTTAACAATTCCTAACAGCCACGGAGGTCAACAACATCCAGCACAGAGAAAAAACACAAACATTATTGTTTCCAGCTATTGGATGTTTCATGTTTCAAGAAGAGAAGAAATACAGGGTGGTCCATTGTTTGTAACTGGGCCAAATATCTCACGAAATAAGCAGCAAACGAAGAAACTACAAAGAACGAAACTCGTCTAGCTTGAAGAGGGAAAACAGATGGCGCTATGGTTGGACCGCTAGATGGCGCTGCCATACGTCTAACGGATGTCAACAGCGTTTTTTTTTAAATAGCAAACCTCATTTTTTATTACATGTTTGTGTACTACGTAAAGAAATATGACTGTTTTAGTTGGACCACGTTTTTCGCTTTCTGATAGATGGCGCTGTAATAGTCACAAACGTATAAGTGGTATCACGTAACATTCCGCCAGTGCGGGCGGTATTCGCTTCGTGATACATGACCCATATTAAAATGGACCGTTTACCAATTGCGGAAAAGGTCAATACCGTGTTGATCTATGGCTATTGTGATCAAAATTCCCAACCGGCGTGTGCTATGTATGCTGCTCGGTATCCTGCACGACATCATCCAAGTGTCTGGACCGTTCGCCGGATAGTTACGTTACTTAAGGAAACAGGAAGTGCTCAGCCACATGTGAAACGTCAACCACGACCTGCAACAAATGATGATTCCCAAGTAGATGTTTTAGGTGCTGTCGCGGCTAATCCACACATCAGTAGCAGACAAATTGCGCGAGAATCGGGAATCGCAAAAACGTCGGTGTTGAGAATGCTACATCAACATCGATTGCACCCGTACCATATTTCTATGCAGCAGGAATTGCATGGCGACGACTTTGAATGTCGTGTGCAGTTCTGCCACTGGGCACAAGAGAAATTACGGGACGATGACAGATTTTTGGCACGCGTTATATTTAGCTACGAAGCGTCATTCACCAGCAGCGGTAAAGTAAACCGGCAAAATATACACTAGTGGGCAACGAAAAATCCACGATGGCTGCTACAAGTGGAACATCAGCGACCTTGACGGGTTATTGTATCGTACGGCATTATGGGAGGAAGGATAATTGGCCCCCCATGGCAATCTAAATGGTGCAGTGTATGCTGATTTCCTACGTAATGTTCTACCGATGTTCCTACAAGATGTTTCACTGCATGACAGAATGGCCATGTACTTCCGACATGATGGATGTCTTCTTTCTGTGGGGAAAGATGAAGGATATTTGCTATCGTGATCCACCGACAACGCCTGACAACATGCGTCAGCGCATTGTCAATGCATGTGCAAACATTACGGAAGGCGAACTACTCGCTGTTGAGAGGAATGTCGTTACACGTATTGCCAAATACATTGAGGTTGACGGACATCAATTTGAGAACTTATTGCACTAATGTGGTATTTACAGGTAATCACGTTGTAACAGCATGCGTTCTCAAAAAAATGACTCTGAGCACTATGGGACTCAACTGCTGAGGTCATTAGTCCCCTAGAACTTAGAACTAGTTAAACCTAACTAACCTAAAGACATCACACACATCCATGCCCGAGGCAGGATTCGAACCTGCGACCGTAGCGGTCTCGCGGTTCCAGACTGCAGCGCCAGAACCGCGCGGCCACTTCGGCCGGCCATGCGTTCTCAGAAATGATAAGTTCACAAAGGTACATGTATCGCATTGGAACAACCGAAATAAAATGTTCAAACGTACCTACGTTCTGTATTTTAATTTAAAAAACCTACCTATTACCAACTGTTTGTCTAAAATTGTGAGCCATGTGTTTGTGACTATTACAGCGCGTCTATCACAAAGCGAAAAGAGTGGTCCAACTAAAACATTCATATTTCTTTATGTGCTACACGAATAGGTAATAAAGATGGGGGTTGCTACTTAAAAAAAAAACTCAATTGGTATCCGTCTGACCTATGGCAGCGCCATCTAGCGCGCCAACCATAGCACCATCTGGTTTCCTCCTTCAAGCTAGACAAGTTTCTTCTTTGTAGTTTTCTCGTTTGACGCTTATTTCGTGAGATATTTGGTCCGGTCACGATCAGTGGACCACCCTGTATATCTATATCCTCGTGGCACAAAAGTCCTTATTACAAACTAACAATCGATTGTACCATATGTCCCACTTCTCTGGCGGATCAAATGATTTGCATTTCTTGTGTCATCCCTGTAAATTTCATAATATTTGTTCGAGATGTATGCTCAACATCTTCAAGTGGTTTTGTAGATGACTGATGGTAAGTAATAAGTTGCTACTACTTGCCAGCAATAACTAGTTGCGTGGAGAAAATGTTGTGGAATTTTATCTACACCATCTGTCAGTAGACTTGAAAACCATGTTCTGTACCCTTCAGATATTTGAAACATGGTATTTACGTGCTTCTTTTGTGGTCCTTACTTTGAAGACCCTTTCCGAGTGTTTCTAACTATTTCAAAAGAAGCTCTACCAAGGCTCACTTTTAAATTAAGCTAAAGTAACTAATAACTGCTTAAATTCAATAATTTGCCACAGATTGTTAACCAGCAAACATAAAGGAGCATGATTTATTGATTTCAAGAAAGCATTTGATGCGGTACACAGAAAAATGACAGGAAAAAAATTTGAGAATTTGGTGTTACAGCAAAATTAGCAGCCGCAATTTTTAAAACTGTAACTAATCAGTATCTAAAGCTAAATTTATGGGAGAAGTATCTGAGCCATTTGAAATAAAAACTGGTATTAGACAAGGGGATGGTTTCTCCCCTTCACTGCTTAACTTCGTTCTAGAAATAATAGTAAGTAAGTAGCCTAGCTTTTACGGACGACTTCTCAGTACTTTCAGAAAATCTGATAAACACATTCAAACAAATCTCTTGGAAGAAGTAACAAATAGAACTGGTCTCAAAATTTCAAATGAAAAAATAAAACTCATGACAAATATAAAAAATGCATCATAATTCATAGAAACACACAGGCAAAACAGAGGCAGTAAGAAGTGAGTAGTTAAAGGTAAATATCTTAGAGAAACTACACAACAGAATGGACGAAACATTTGTAGTAAATGTCAGAGTTAACGAGATGGGGAGAGCGTATAGTCTGAGAAGGAATATTTACAAGAAAAGTTTATCTAGAGGAACAAAACTAAATTGCCCTACCACATTGTTGCGAGTGTAATGCTTATATCAATGTGAACGCCTAACGATGAAGTATAAGTTGCATAGAACGGAGGTACCTGAAAGTCGGTCTGTTAGAAAAATAATTGACGCAATACAAACTAAAGATGGTTGCAAAATGAGAAGCAATGAGAAAATCTATAAAAATATAGAGAAAATATCAGAATGGCTAAAAGATTAATCTCTTTTGGAATCAGTACCGAATGAATGAGAACAGGCCAACGAAACATATTTTCCACTATTTTTGGAGGAATAAATCGTCCATAGCATTGATTACAGAAATAGGGAAAGAACTAGAAGGAAAGAACATCAAAGAATCAGAAACAGCAGACAGAAACAATTTTAAGAATAAAATACGAAATTTAGAAGGTTTTCAATACAGAAAAAATAAGGAATCGGGTACAAAATGGGAAGAAGAAAGGAAAGGCAACTTGATGATAAGATGAAGAAGTATTGGAATAATTGGAAACAACAACAAGGAAAGAAGAGGAAATGAAGTTGCTACGCGCTCAAGGTAAAAAAAAATTAAAAAAAATAATAATAAAAATGCTTAAAATCGATTTGATTTGAAAGAAATGCCATTTCCAATAAATTTATTGACGTTTTGGCCGCTGTCCCTCTATAGTCATGAGGAGTAAAACTACTAGTCGCTTCTTATATGGGAGAGGTGGCAGCTTCTAGAACCTTTCAAAGGAGGAATGAAGTAACAATCATGCTAGAAGACGAGTTAGAGAACAGCTTTTCTGTTTCTACACAGGATTTAGATTAGTCTTTACCACCTATTGAAGCTCTGATTCTTCGAAAAATCAAACTCCCACATATAGAAGAGCTCCAGACTTCTGATTGCCTTAAAAATGTGTTAATGCATCATGTATTTGAATTTCAGTATATAAGCGAGAAGAAGTCTAGGAAAAGTTTGAAATTGCGAATAATGTTTGTGTGAAGTTGCTAAATGCTCTCATTATGAAACAATGAATGAGTGTAGTCTTGTTAATTTCCACTCCATTTTAAGCAGGATACTGTGTGCAGGAAGTTATAACTCTCCCTCTCCGACTGAAAAGAAGAGTTACTCTGCTGAAGGAAATTATTTGAGAAAGAAGATACACAGATTCATACTTCGCTGTCAGAATAATAGGCTCGCAATTTCGGATTCGTGACTGCGTGAGTGTTAATTAGTACAGCTGCGCCAGTTTTATTCGCGCTTGGACATCGGACTTCATAGTGAAATAATAACTGTAGGCTCTGAGAAAGTTTGCTATTGTTTGCAGGGATCTGCATGAGATTTAGAAAATAGTGACGTGTTTATACTGTACAAATGCACTGCCTCCTGGGCGGCAATCTGTCCCAACTCGAGGCAGTAAGTCTTAGTGGTAAAGACCTATTAACACAATCGGCGGGACAGCAGCACTCCGCCCAGTGAAATATCAAACGGCAAAATTTACATACTTACGTCTCTGATGCACAGCTATTATGTCCAATAATTCTCGCCCGAGCTCTGTGTCAAGTGAGGCTATAAAGACTCGCGAACTAACATTCAGTCCAAAGGGTACTGGTACTGGTAAGACCCTCCAGTACAGACAAATGCAATATGTTTCCTCGAGTCTTCCGAGGTAAAAATCTGCCAGCATGAAGAACGCATGTCGACAATAAATAAGTACCTCACACAGAAAAACTTCTGTAGTTGCTCCTTCGAGTTCTCAGGACGCGCTTGTATCAGCACAATAATGCGATTTATTTCCCTTGCATCTAATAAGAGGGGTACTTTCTCGGTAGGCTTTATCACTGCAGAAAGATGACTACCAGTAAATATGCGTCATATTTTTTTAATCATAGCCTCTCTTCTCGACCAAGGGGCTGAATAAGAGTTTGTACAAAAAGTTTCCTAGGATTTCATCTCCATGCGATATTCATAGATTTTAACTCTGCCTGGCATCTTGTCAAACACACGAGTATACTTTGACAGTAAATGTTTCAATTGGTCCTGCTGTTTGAGAGTAATGTCGGTGGACTCTGAGTTTTTATTGTGAACTAACTTCTCATCTTCACAACTCGAAGTTCCGTGATGAACGAATCATCAGTCATTTACTACCTCATTTCAACAAGCCTTTATCGAATGTCTTGAGAATACTGATCGTGGCGCTTTGGAATTTTGATTAAATCCAAAACGACTCCCTTCTCATAAACAAGAATTTAAAATTTACACAACTATAAGTCGGTTTTGACACCCTTCTCCGTTAAGGTGGTTCAAATGGCTCTGAGCACTATGCGACTTAACTTCTGAGGTCAGAACTTAGAACTAAATAAACCAAACTAACCTAAGGACATCACACACATCCATGCCCGAGGCAGGATTTGAACCTGCGACCGTAGTGGTCGCTCGGTTCGAGACTGCAGCGCCTAGAACCGCACAGCCACTCCGGCTGGCCCTCCGTTAAGAACTCAATACCAAAAATACAAGTTTCTATAAAATCTTCCTCTACTAAAAAGGTGCATTCTATGACTGTGCATCCTATCATAATAACATGGGTTTGGATTTTTACTAGCTTCGACTTACTATCCAGAGCGCCAACGATTCTGTAATTTTGAACTGTGTATGTTGAAACCTTCGAATTTTACTTAATTCCACAAACAATGTTCTGGACATAACACTGATCATTGCCCCATTTCGGTCAAGGTATCAGTTAGAATTGTTTCTATAGTAGCTTTCGTAATACTGTATAATTATGCTTCCACAACTTCCGTTGAACCATCAGCACACGTGTGAAAATTATCCGTTAATTCGTGTCTCAAATCTACATCTTCATTATATCTTTACTGGTGACTGCATAAATCGGTTTCACCCCCACTCTATCCTACGGCCAACGTCGGGGCATTATATGTGGCTCACCCTAGTTTTTTGAACAGCCACTACATCACGAGTATCATTTGTGACGCCGACAGTATTAACTATGGATTTTGTATCGCCAACGAATGTCAATATCACGATTTACTTCGGGATTTTGTTATACTTAAGTGTTGCTGTTTCCATTAAAGGGTATCGGATTCTGCTGATTGGACTTCCACCGGACTGTTTGAATTACTCTGTTTTGAAGTGAACTGATGTGTTTTGTGGCGTCGCGGCGGCGCTGCCTGATTCATTCCATTCCCATTCGTATGATTATCTCCATTACTATTAGTCCTTGAATCTTCATTTATCAAGCCAATGGAGTCTAGTACAGATAAAAACTGTTAGAAATTGGGTTTAGGTACCTGCACTAGCTTTTCTCGAATGTGAACTGGTAACTTGGATTTCAGAATGCCTAACACATCTTTACCTGATACAAGTTCATCCCAGAAGCGAATATTGTTCAAATGTTCTTTCTTACGCTTCGTTGTCTAGGACTGTATCATTCTGGATTAAAGATTTCTTTTCTCAATTTCTCTTTAGCTCATTTTGACTATTACTTTGCTAAAAAGGAATTTTCGAATTGTTCATACGAATGACAACGTTCTACATTTGCGGCAGCCCATAGGGGTGGCTCGACTGGACAAAGTCTTGATGAAATATGAATCTTTTTTTGAGTCAGGCCTTCTATGAAGGTTTAATGAAAACAACAGAATGTAAATTTTCCCTTTCTGGCATGAAAACCTGAAATGTACTATATTTGAGGAGACTTTCCTCCAACAAGGTATATGTAGGGGTGGGTCCTTCTACTATATTCCTCCTGGTACAGTTCTGTGGCAGATGTCTACCTGACCATGCATTGCTTTGCGATATCGGATATGATAGTGGCCACTGGCGTCATCTAACCGAGTTATGTCACTCGATGGTGAGTGTTCATCGGAGGTGAGGGTATCATCTGGAGTGCCCCAGGGAAGTGTGGTAGGTAAGCTGTTGTCTTCTACCTACATAAATGATATTTTGGATAGGGTGGATAGGAATGTGGGGCTGTTTGCTAATGATGATGTGGTGTACGGGAAGGTGTCGTCGTTGAGTGACAGTAGGGGGATACAAGATGACTTGGACAGGATTTGTGATTGGTGTAAAAATGGCAGCTAACTCTAAATATACACTCCTGGAAATTGAAATAAGAACACCGTGAATTCATTGTCCCAGGAAGGGGAAACTTTATTGACACATTCCTGGGGTCAGATACATCACATGATCACACTGACAGAACCACAGGCACATATACACAGGCAACAGAGCATGCACAATGTCGGCACTAGTACAGTGTATATCCACCTTTCGAAGCAATGCAGGCTGCTATTCTCCCATGGAGACGATCGTAGAGATGCTGGATGTAGTCCTGTGGAACGGCTTGCCATGCCATTTCCACCTGGCGCCTCAGTTGGACCAGCGTTCGTGCTGGACGTGCAGACCGCGTGAGACGACGCTTCATCCAGTCCCAAACATGCTCAATGGGGGACAGATCCGGAGATCTTGCTGGCCAGGGTAGTTGACTTACACCTTCTAGAGCACGTTGGGTGGCACGGGATACATGCGGACGTGCATTGTCCTGTTGGAACAGCAAGTTCCCTTGCCGGTCTAGGAATGGTAGAACGATGGGTTCGATGACGGTTTGGATGTACCGTGCACTATTCAGTGTCCCCTCGACGATCACCAGTGGTGTACGGCCAGTGTAGGAGATCGCTCCCCACACCATGATGCCGGGTGTTGGCCCTGTGTGCCTCGGTCTAATGCAGTCCTGATTGTGGCGCTCACCTGCACGGCGCCAAACACGCATACGACCATCATTGGCACCAAGGCAGAAGCGACTCTCATCGCTGAAGACGACACGTCCCCATTCGTCCCTCCATTCACGCCTGTCGCGACACCACTGGAGGCGGGCTGCACGATGTTGGGGCGTGAGCGGAAGACGGCCTAACGGTGTGCGGGACCGTAGCCCAGCTTCATGGAGACGGTTGCGAATGGTCCCAGGAGCAACAGTGTCCCTAATTTGCTGGGAAGTGGCGGTGCGGTCCCCTACGGCACTGCGTAGGATCCTACGGTCTTGGCGTGCATCCGTGCGTCGCTGCGGTCCGGTCCCAGGTCGACGGGCACGTGCACCTTCCGCCGACCACTGGCGACAACATCGATGTACTGTGGAGACCTCACGCCCCACGTGTTGAGCAATTCGGCGGTACGTCCACCCGGCCTCCCGCATGCCCACTATACACCCTCGCTCAAAGTCCGTCAACTGCACATACGGTTCACGTCCACGCTGTCGCGGCATGCTACCAGTGTTAAAGACTGCGATGGAGCTCCGTATGCCACAGCAAACTGGCTGACACTGACGGCGGCGGTGCACAAATGCTGCGCAGCTAGCGCCATTCGACGGCCAACACCGCGGTTCCTGGTGTGTCCACTGTGCCGTGCGTGTGATCATTGCTTGTACAGCCCTCTCGCAGTGTCCGGAGCAAGTATGGTGGGTCTGATACACCGGTGTCAATGTGTTCTTTTTTCCATTTCCAGGAGTGTAGATAAATGTAAATTAATGAAGATGAATAGGAAAAAGAATCTTGTAATGTTTGAATACTCCATTAGTAGTGTAGCGCTTGACACAGTCACGTCGGTTAAATATTTGGGCGTAACTTTGCAGAGCGAAAGGAAGTGGGACAAGCATGTAATGGCAGTTGTGGGGAAAGCGGATAGTCGTCTTCGGTTCGTTGGTAGAATTTTGGGAATATGAGGTTCATCTGTAAAGGAGACGCTTATAAAACACTAATACGACCTATTCTTAAGTACTGCTCGGGCGTTTGGGATCCCTATCACTTCGGATTGAGGGAGGACATAGAAGCAATTCAGAGGCGGGCTGCTAGATTTGTTACTGGTAGGTTTGATCATCACGCGAGCGTTACGGAAATGCTTCAGGAACTCGGGTGGGCGTCTCTAGAGGAAAGAAGGCGTTCTTTTCGTGAATCGCTACTGAGGAAATTTAGAGAACCAGCATTTGAGGCTGACTGCAGTACAATTTTACTGCCGCCAACTTACATTTCGCAGAAAGACCACAAAGATAAGATAAGAGAGATTAGGGCTCGTACAGAGGCATACAGGCAGTCATTTTTCCCTCGTTCTGTTTGGGAGCGGAACAGGGAGATAAGATGCTAGTTGTGGTACGAGGCACCCTCCGCCACGCACCGTTTGGTGGATTGCGGAGTATGTATGTAGATGTAGATGTACGTGTCATGTGGCGTCACCAGTTTTCCCTTTAAGAGTATTTAATTCCTTTTCCATGCGATAAGTTTGATCAGTTAATTCATCTTGAGCTCTTGTTGACATGTGGACCGAACTTGAGTCAACATTTTCCTCGCGAAGCTAAGTTCGCTTTTGACATCTTGTACTGTGGCGCTGTGTTCAGCTCATTCCACGGTGACAGTATGATCTATCGTTTTCCTTAGCTCTACTTCGAACTGTTCAGTAATTTAATTCCTCTATATAGCTTTCAAGTTTAGCAGATAGATTTTCTGTGCACTACACTACTTGTTTTTTGTGAGCTTCAGACAATGTTGCTTTGGTTGGCAGGTGTCAAAATTTTCGGACAAATTTTTACCCTTTCAGGAAGGCCCTTTATGGTTGCCGGCAAAACTGATACTTCGGTATATGTTCTAACAACCCTACCAGAACAAAGGTCAAAAATTAATTATGATTGTAGTGTTTCTCACGCTGCTAAATATTGCATTTTCGGGCAACAACAAAGTTATATTATGTGGCAGGTGTCATTAGAGCACAGTTAATAAAGTCATTTCTTGAAATAATGGATAAACTAGGCGGTCATCTTTTCGTGTTTCCCACGCTGGTCTCGTTGTGAACTCATGGCTCAATCGTCGAAAAGCTAGGTAGTGATGATTCCAAGCTCGGATGCAAAGAGGCCTAGGTGTTACTCTGCGATATTCAAAAGTTTTATAGATGTGTTTCATAAACCATTCTTGAAGATTATAAACATTTGCAAGTTAGGACAATGGTGATGTAAAACAGTAATCAGCATTACGAATTTAAGTTACACTTCTTTTTTATTACTTTTGTCGCAATATCACGTAACTCGTTGCATAACTTCACAATATAAAACATACTTGAAAATATCTTCATCACTGTTAAAGTTCACATTTCATAAACTGACTACAATTTGCGACTTTTTAACATGACGACCAAAGCTTGACTCTCTAATAACCGCTTACGCGCCCAAAAATCAGAGTTACAAGTACGTTAAAGATCATAGTGACAAAAGAAAGAATACACATAAGAATAATATCAATGCAATACATACATATCGACGTATCGAAGTACTTCTACATTAATGAAATCAAATATGAATGTTGTCACAGAAATATGTTAACTATTTTACAGAAACACAGTAGAATATTGCTGGAATCGAGAGGGTGAGGTGAGGTGCCGTAATGGTTACGTAATTCAAGTACCATTACAATGTGTAATTGAATTTGGATCGGTAGAGCCACTTCTATTTTCAACTGTTCTGTTTGATTCTTAACTTGTTACTGACTCGGTCCACTTGTTGTTTCAAAGTCGAAAAATCATCAGATACGGTACCTTGCTTATTCATGGATGGTAGGTTACTATTCATATTTTCTTCTTGTTGTTTCATGCTTTGTGATCTTTACAAAACCAGTTCAAGAAAATCTTGCGCTGTAGTAACGGTTTTAGTTGTGATGGCTGATGTTACGTTATCTACTCAGATATCATAGATATCATTGAATCTCGGTGAGTTAATGAACTAAAATTTGTAATATTAACTTCAGAAGTAGACCTGTAGGACATTAAAGAAATTGGATTGTGTATATATGTCAGTTTGACCTGCCGACGCAGTACTACGCGCTGCAGGTGAGCCGGCAGTTGTGCTTACATCAGTGGACTCCCTTTTAATCGTTTGGATATTCTCATTTACAGTATTAATGTCTGCCATTTTTATCAATTGCTAGCTAGTTAACACCGTAACAAGGGATAGCAATTTTCAGAAACGTAATCACTTTTACGTAGCACAATTAAAAATATTACAAAGGAAATGCTTGCCACTCGCTAGTGCACATGGTGAAATGAATCTTTGGTGACAGATGCCGATCACATTAATTAAAGACACGCGCTTAACTATGTGGATACGCGATCTTTTGGAATTTCTATAGATTGTAATTACAATTACAAAAGATTCAAAAATCCAACTAAATGAAAGAAAGTCTCTCAGTGCCCAGGAAATGAATTCCTACTGAGGCTGATGTCCTTCATTTAATGGCATTAAGTGAGTCTGTTCCCTGTAGCCGACAGTCGTCAAGATGATTAATTCTTAACTCTTTGATTTCAGATTATTTTCCTTCCAGATTTCCTTGCTATTTACAAAGTTCAGTGCACTTTACCCTCTCTTTCTCGTCAGGCATCAATTTCTCAGTGCATTTAATTACTGCCTCACCAATTTCAGTCGTTATACATAGCATTTTACAGAAAATTGTTTCAGCGTATACAGCACAAAAATCAATCACTGTCAGGATCGCCAGTATAAATTTCCCTCTCTAACCAAGAAGAAGTTACATTAATAAAGGAAATTGTTTGAGACTGAAGACATGTAGACTCCTACTCCGTTGCCATGATAACACTGTCGCAGTTTCTATTTCATAACCACATGAATATTAATTATTACAGACATGCCAATTCTATTCACATTTGAACATCAGACATCATAGTGAAATGATAGCTGCAGCCTCTGGAAAGGTATACTGCAGTTAGTAAAGACCTGTGTAAGACGTAGAAAAAGTTAATAACTGTTCCTCAGCATGCCGTTATTCCGGAAAGCGTTACCAGTCCTTACAGGAAACGGAACGTCTGGCTCGTCAGCTGTGAAAATGATGATAATTACCCTTAAAAATAAACACAAGTACACCATTATAATTAATGTAGCTATTGTTAACTAAGTCCGCCTCTCTAGCGTCGCGGTAGCATTAGCGCCTACTACGCGGGGAGCCCGGGTTCGATTCCCGGCAGGGGACTGGGTGTTGTGTGTTCTTCATCATCACTGACTCGCAAGTCGCCGATGTGGCGTCAACTAAAATGAACTTTCAATACGGCGGCCGAACTCCTAACAATGGGGCCTCCCGGCCAACAATGCCATACGCTCATTTCTTTTTTTTCATTGTTAACTAAGAATTACAAATTCTTACTTAAGCAGTGACGAAGGCAGGAGAGAGCACGCTATCTGCAGAAGAGAAAAAAAGAGAGTATAAAAATGAATGATGAATAAGATAATATTTAGTTGATGTTAACGCAGCTACTGATATACATAAAGTTTGCCTTTTCTTGCCGTGCATATACAGGTTGTTTCAAAAATGACCGGTATATTTGAATCGGCAATAAAAACTAAACGAGCAGCGATAGAAATACACCGTTTGTTGCAATATGCTTGGGACAACAGTACATTTTCAGGCAGACAAACTTTCGAAATTACAGTAGTTACAATTTTCAACAACAGATGGCGCTGCGGTCTGGGAAACTCTATAGTACGATATTTTCCACATATCCACCATGTGTAGCAATAATATGGCGTAGTCTCTGAATGAAATTACCCGAAACCTTTGACAACGTGTCTGGCGGAATAGCTTCACATGCAGATGAGATGTACTGCTTGAGCTGTTCAATTGGTTCTGGATTCTGGCGGTACACCTGGTCTTTCAAGTGTCCCCACAGAAAGAAGTCACAGGGGTTCATGTCTGGCGAATTGGGAGGCCAATCCACGCCGCCTCCTGTATGTTTCGGATAGCCCAAAGCAATCACACGATCATCGAAATATTCATTCAGGAAATTAAAGACGTCGGCCGTGCGATGTGGCCGGGCACCATCTTGCATAAACCACGAGGTGTTCGCAGTGTCGTCTAAGGCAGTTTGTAGCGCCACAAATTCACGAAGAATGTCCAGATAGCGTGATGCAGTAATCGTTTCGGATCTGAAAAATGGGCCATTGATTCCTTTGGAAGAAATGGCGGCCCAGACCAGTACTTTTTGAGGATGCAGGGACGATGGGACTGCAACATGGGGCTTTTCGGTTCCCCATATGCGCCAGTTCTGTTTATTGACGAAGCCGTCCAGGTAAAAATAAGCTTCGTCAGTAAACCAAATGCTGCCCACATGCATATCGCCGTCATCAATCCTGTGCACTATATCGTTAGCGAATGTCTCTCGTGCAGCAATGGTAGCGGCGCTGAGGGGTTGCCGCGTTTGAATTTTGTGTGGATAGAGGTGTAAACTCTGGCGCATGAGACGATACGTGGACGTTGGCGTCATTTGGACCGCAGCTGCAACACGGCGAACGGAAACCCGAGGCCACTGTTGGATCACCTGCTGCACTAGCTGCGCATTGCCCTGTGTGGTTGCCGTACGCGGTCGTCCTACCTTTCCAGCACGTTCATCCGTCACGTTCCCAGTCCGTTGAAATTTTTCAAACAGATCCTTTATTGTATCGTTTTTTGGTCCTTTGGTTACAGTAAACCTCCGTTGAAAACTTCGTCTTGTTGCAACAACACTGTGTTCTAGGCGGTGGAATCCCAACACCAGAAAAATCCTCTGTTCTAAGGAATAAACCATGTTGTCTACAGCACACTTGCACGTTGTGAACAGCACACGCTTACAGCAGAAAGACGACGTACAGAATGGCGCACCCACAGACTGCGTTGTCTTCTATATCTTTCACATCACTTGCAGCGCCATCTGTTGTTGAAAATTTTAACTACTGTAATTTCGAAAGTTTGTCTGCCTGAAAATGTACTGTTGTCCCAAGCATATTGCAACAAACGGTGTATTTCTATCGCTGCTCGTTTAGTTTTTATTGCCGTTCAAATATACCGGTCATTTTTGAAACACCCTGTAAAATACATATGGAGTGGGTATCTTTTCTTTCGGACATGTCCGAAAGAACAGGTACCATCTCCAGATAGATAAGGCTTACCGGCCAATGCTCTTCAGTGTTGATGCACTCACATTGCTCAAACTCTTACGGGAATCGGTAGATTGGCTGCCGAGAGTAATTAGTGGGCAGTGGTACTAAAAACGTAGTGTGTAAGTTGGAAGTGTGGATCTCACGGGAAGCGTGCCAGAAATGTCCCTACAGTCGCACTATCCTCTGTGTCCTCGATAGCCCAGTAGGATAGAGCGTCTACCATGGAAGTAAGAGATCCCTGGTTCGAGTTCCGCGCGGGGCACATATATTCAACTGTCCCCGTTGATATTTATCAAGGCCTGTAAGCAGCCTGGATTTCATTGTGATTTTATGCATATAAAAGGTCTTTAAATTACAGATTCCTGATAGCATTTACAATAAAAATATATGAGTACAGCTTTATGAATCATTTGTTGTATGGTTTCAACGTGTTGCAAATATATTTAGCAGTAAAGTAATAATAAAGTAAAACCTAATGCGCTATGCGACAGTTTTACTGCGTTAACGGTAATAATAACGATAAACCTTTTTCCCTATCACCTTTTTGTGGCATAAGTGAGAAAAGTTTTGTAACGGTTTCAAATCATTTGTAAAGTTTCTTACAGGTCATTAGGATTTCTCATTCTAAAACTCTGGATGAATATAGTCTGGTTATTTGCGTGCCATGATACCCAAAACTTGCCTTACTGTGTTAAACGTCTAACATACGATTATGCCTCTTAATGAGTCCATTACGGCAGAATCGTAAATTTTTATCTTCTGTCCAGTTATTATTTCAAATACTGATTTTTTTTTGTCTTGTAAGCCGCTACATTGCCGACTTGCAACTGGAACGGGGTACCATAATAAACCAGGTTAGCCGTTTAGCAGTACGCCATGCACAATACAATTAAACTATCGTTTATCCGTGATGATTGAAATTAGGCTCTAAGGGACCTATAACCTCCACCTGTGCGCAAGCGTGGCGATCTGCGACGTCATTCTCACGCTCAAACAGCAGAGGCGAAAAAAATGTCAGAGCTCAGAAGACCATGTGAGCTGTAAAGTGGGTTGCTGATGTCTGATTGGCACGAAATACCACCACAATTCTGTCCAACAGCACCGCCGACGTTTCACACGATGCGCCAGTCGTCACACCCCTTCTTGTTCACATTTAAGCCCTTATTTTCTCGCCTCTGCGGTGGAGATTAAAATCGCGACGCCCGGTATTGAAATCAAGCGGTTTTCTTATGGGTGACCGAGGAAAGTATTTCAGACACACCACTGCTCAGAATCGACACGAAACGGCCACAAGAGTTGGCATAAAAGGCGTCAATGAAACCACTCCTTCCCTTGCCTTGCGGAGGGGGGTGGGGGGTGTTCTTACACACTTCGCGGTGGATGACGACAGTTCGCTGTGCAATAAGCAACAGAACGGGATTCCTGACAGTGTTCGACAATTTTGACACCCCCTTTCCCTTTACTAGAACGAATCAACCTTTGTCTAACGGCAACCCCAATGAAAGTAATCTGACTGCCTTGGAGTCTAGTGTGGCCGCATTTCTTTTCTTTGATATACCGAGTGGAACCAGCAGAACCTTCCAGAATTATTCGATGAAATTTGAAGGTGATCCCAAGCATTAAAGGGTGTTTATGCTTTTTTTTGTCTCTCCTGTTTTACGCCGAAAACAGCTGGAAGCTGTGTTGACCACGGCCGCTGGCCCGAGCTGCAGTGAGACCAGTGCTTAGGCACCTCTGGTGTCTCTAGTATCTCTTCGGATCTCTCATTTTCAACGTTTGTCCTACCAGGTCGACACTCACCCGTCAATGAATGCAGAAAAGTTTCGGGCTCGTAAATCTGTGGCCGGAAGGTGAAAGTGGAAGCCAGAGGCACGGCTGTTCCCCTCACGTCTTAAAACCGTTATGAGGTGTTTGGTACTGCTGAAAGTACATTGGAGTAGCACGGGACGTCTATTGTGAGTGGGAACGATCTTTCAGAACGGTTCAGACATGTGTAGATGGTGGGCGTGCTGGTCATTGGTAGCTCCAACGTAAGGCGAGTGTTACAGACCCTCAAGGAAATAGTGGGCAGCTCGGGAAGGGTGGCCTGGATCCATTCTATTTGCTATCCAGGGATCACGCCCAAGATGATAAGGAAACTCTGCCGGCAACGATTTTTGTCACAAACTGTTGTATACGTTAATATTACAACAAAAATAATATTCTTCGATGTGCTGTACATGAGATTTCTTCCACCACATGAATGGAAGTTCCACGTTTGCGCACATTTCATTCTTGACTGGCTGTCGTTCAGTCTTCATTATTTTCTGTTCTAAGGCATTCCAGTTTTTGTAAACTTATAATGAACCACACCGTAATAACAGTGTGATGCATAAGATGTTTATCTCACGTCATTAACAGCCGGCCAGGGTGGCCGAGCGGTTCTAGGCGCTACAGTCTGGAACCGCGCGACCGCTACGGTCGCAGGTCCGAATCCTGCCTCGGGCATGGATGTGTGTGATGTCCTCAGGTTAGTTAGGTTTAAGTAGTTCTAAGTTCTAGGGGACTGATGACCTTAGAAGTTAAGTCCCATAGTGCTCAGAGGCAATTGAACCAATTAAACCATGTCATTAACAATGGGTAGGCACAGCGAAAGTTGAGTCCACTGATATATCATTATTTTTCTTCCTAGCTATCGTGGTGAGAACACTATGAGCAGCGTGTTGCCAAACAGTTTTGCATAGTCCTAATGGGATCTTATTGCTTGACGTCCTAATTGTTTTTATGAGCGATAATCGTTGAAATCGGCTGGTCGATCGTAAATTATGTAAGTAGCAGTGTGTCTCATAATAAAAATTGCTGCCTTGTTTTAGGATGGTGGATATTGCAATTTTTGTGTCCTTCTTATTTCCACTATGTCGATGTAACTGTGTGCTCTATGATCGTGAGACACTTTCGGATATCAGACCAGATCTCAGATGTGATTTCGTAGGTGAGCCTGTGAAAACGTATCGATGAGACCTCATATTTCAAATGTGAAAGGTGTTCTTAGATGGATGTTGTATAATTTTTCTCCAGTTGCTGGTGTTACGTTGACAATTATGTGCTACATGGTTTTAACATTTGATATAAAACGTTGCTTTGTACATTTCTCCTTATGCTGTTCCAGCTAATCTGAGAGTAGGTCTCATCCATATATACGGTGTTACAAAAAGGTACGGCCAAACTTTCAGGAAACATTCCTCACACACAAATAAAGAAAAGATGTTATGTGGATATGTGTCCGGAAACAATTAATTTCCATGTTAGAGCTCATTTTACTTTCGTCAGTATGTACTGTACTTCCTCGATTCACCGCCAGTTGGCCCAATTGAAGGAAGGTAATGTTGACTTCGGTGCTTGTGTTGACATGCGACTCATTACTCTACAGTACTAGAATCAAGCACATCAGTACGTAGCATCAACAGGTGAGTGTTCATCACGAACGTGGTTTTGCAGTCAGTGCAATGTTTACAAATGCGAAGTTGGCAGATGCCCATTTGATGTATGGATTAGCACGGGGCAATAGACGTGGCGCGGTACGTTTGTATCGAGACAGATTTCCAGAACGAAGTTGTCCCGACAGGAAGACGTTCGAAGCAATTGATCGGCATCTTAGGGAGCACGGAACATTCCAGCCTATGACTCGCGACTGGGGAAGACCTAGAATGACTAGGATACCTGCAATGGACGAGGCAATTCTTCGTGCAGTTGACGATAACCCTAATGTCAGCGTCAGAGAAGTTGCTGCTGTACAAGGTAACGTTGACTACGTCACTGTATGGAGAATGCTACGGGAGAACCAGTTGTTTCCGTACCATGTACAGCGTGTGCAGGCACTATCAGCAGCTGATTGGCCTCCACGGGTACACTTCTGCGAATGGTTCATCCAACAATGTGTCAATCCTCATTTCAGTGCAAATGTTATCTTTACGGATGAGGCTTCATTCCAACGTGATCAAATTGTAAATTTTTACAACCAACATGTGTGGGCTGACGAGAATGCGCACGCAGTTGTGCAATCACGTCATCAACACAGATTTTCTGTGAACGGTTGGGCAGGCATTGTTTGTGATGTCTTGATTGGGCCCCATGTTCTTCCACCTACGCTCAATGGAGCACGTTATCATGATTTCATACGGGATACTCTACCAGTTCTGCTGGAACATGTGCCTTTACAAGTACGACACAACATGTGGTTCGTGCACGATGGAGCTCCTGCACATTTCAGTCGAAGTGTTCGTACGCTTCTCGACAACAGATTCGGTGGCCGATGGATTGGTAGAGGCGGCCCAATTCCATGGCCTCCACGCCCTCCTGACCTCAACCCTCTTGACTTTCATTTATGGGGGCATTTGAAACCTTTTGTCTACGCAACCCCGGTACCAAATGTAGAGACTCTTCGTGCTCGTATTGTGGACGGCTGTAATACAATACGCCATTCTCCAGGGCTGCATCAGCGCATCAGGGATTCCATGCGACGGAGGGTGGATGCATGTATCCTCGCTAACGGAGGACATTTTGAACATTTCCTGTAACAAAGTGTTTGAAGTCACGCTGGTACATTCTGTTGCTGTGTGTTTCCATTCCATGATTAATGTGATTTGACGAGAAGTAATAAAATGAGCTCTAACATGGAAAGTAAGCGTTTCCGGACACATGTTCACCTAACAGATTTTCTTTCTTTGTGTGTCAGGAATGTTTTCTGAAAGTTTGGCCGTACCTTTTGGAAACACCTTGTATATTACATTTGTTAAGCTGCTTAAGATGTACTGCGGCTTGTGTTTCTATGTTCCTGAACTCAAAAAAATAAATAAATAAATAAATAAATAAAAAATAAAATAAAATAAAATAATACGTTTTGAAGCCCATCGTTCCGTTCTTATATCGACTGGCAGCTCCATGCTTACTGGCTCTGATCTGCTGATTTTCTTGTTTCCAGTAATTATGGTCTCTCTAATATTACGGTTCCCTTTCTGCGTTCTTCTGCGCAAGCAATTGATTAGTAGAGATTTGTATAATCGCCTTGCATCAGTGAGGTCTAGATGACCGCTAGTGGCGGGCAGTGTTTGCAGCTTCAGGGTTCGTGTACTTACTACCGAGATTTTGATGGTTTGTACGTTTTTTAACAAGTTCAGCTGATGGTTGCCGATCGTGGAGTGTATCGTCACGAATGACGCCCGCCGCCTGGGTTCAGAAGTCTTGTTCGCTTCCTACAGGCGGCTGGCCGGATGGCGGCTTTCGTAGTCGCGCGGTGTCTGAGCTAAGGTTTTGCAGGCGCGGTCCTCTAATTAGGAGCCGAGTGGTGAGATTTAACCGGAGGCTCAGACGATTATGTAACGCTCTTGGATGCGGATTTCTCGACCTCTGCTATCTGGAAGAGAAGTGTAGGACCAATCTTCATAGGTCAGGCGTGCACTGCACGCAGGAAGCTGGTACAAGGGTGGCGCATTACCCGTGGCGTGAAAATGTAGATTTCTTACGATAGAGAAATCCCTCCACAGTTTCGATAACATACGTTTGATTTGAGACAGGGAATAAAATCATGATATATCGGAGTAACGAATAGTAAACACAGTATTAGTTAAGTGTACAAGATTCGTAGGAAGAGCCCAGAAGTAATCTCGCGTAGAAGTGAGAATATCACCAACAAAATATTAGGGACAGAAAGCTGGTTGAAGTCAAAAGTTAATAGGAAAGAAATTCAGTATTCTGATTGGAATGTAAATGATACAGATAAGCCGAATACAGTTAATGGAGGTGTGTTTATACGCTTAATAATACGTTGGCTCTTAGTAAGGTTCGTACAGATTCCGAAAGCAAAACAATTTGGTTGGATTGCTGAAGATTTATCAGATATGTTAATCGAATTCTTTTGTGACCTTCTGTCTCAGGAGCAGCAGTGGTGTGATATTCGAGGGGAAACATCGAAAAGTTCGTGCTTAAATGACTGATCATATTGTAGTAGTAGAGGAACTTCCCAGCTTGTCGTCTATGGATGACTCAAGTGATTGGAAAAGGCAGTAGGTACATAGAATCGTGTGAAACTGATCTAAATCCCTTAATCCGAAAATTACCTTCAGCAGTTAATCAGAGAAACGTCTTATATATCCTCACTGTCAATCGGCGCAAATTTTTAGATTCGGTTAAAGTAGAGCAAGAAATCAGTGATAATAAGGCCTTTCAGCGTCACTGAATACTCTTCTCAACAGAAACGTAAAGAAAGAATTTATTACGTAGTGAGTGCGACAAGAATCAAATTTCAGATTACCTGGATGGTCAATAGGAAACATTCATCCATAAGACTGAAAGGGTTGGGTACAAATACACGAAGTTCATGGGTATTACACAATCTGTCTTAGACAGTTGCCGAGCAAAGTTGTGAGGGATGCGAAAGACCCTCCGTGGTTCGACACCCCTGTTACAAATCTGTTACGAACTCAAATTTAAACGCAGATGAAGCCTCAAATACGAACACAAACTAACCGAAGTCAAAACTGGCGTAAGGAGAGCCATGCATGAAGCGTCCAACAAATTCTGAAGTAAAATTTGTCATCGATTTGCTGGAAATTCCTAAGGAGTTAGGTTATTAGTTCCACGTTCCATGGATAATTTTCACGATAAATAGTAGTGATGTCGAAAGAGTCATTTTAAACTCACATTCCAAATAAATTTGTAAATATGGCTACACATTGAACATTTATATGATTTATTATTATTACTGTTATTCTTATTGTTAAATATACAGAAGTGCCTTACTAATTCCTACCCGCCATCTTTTACACATTACAATAATAGAAATTCATCTACAAAACACAAGTACTTGTCAAGGAGAAAATTTTTCACGTTTGTTTTCAAATTTTACTGAGTTGCCTGTCACAAATTTTATATCACTGAATAAGTTGCCAAAAATCTTAGTTGTGACATTATACACTCTATTTTCTTTGCTAAAGACAACTTTAAGATGGAGTAGCGAATGTCCTTTCTGCTTCTGGTTGATTACGTAAATGATTGTTCGTCTTAACTACATTGAATTGTTTTCCACAAACTCCACGAGAGAATGTGTGTACTGTGAAACAGTAGTCAGAATGCCAATCTCCTTAAACAGATGTCTACAAGATGATCGTGGGTGAGTACAAAAATATTGTTCTTACAGAGTGTTTTGGAGGAATGAAGATTTTCTTTCTTAAAATGAATTAGACCATATCATTGTCCAATATGACATTATTGTATGAAAAGTCGTAAAAATTTCAACTTACTAATCTGTCTCTCTCTAAGATTTACAATGGATTTAAGTGGAAGTGTGGCTGAACTACTTTAAATTCCCATCAGTGTCGACACTAAAGAACTTTGAAGTACCCATCCTATGTATTATTTCCTCACCATGTGTTACACTTATCATTGGTGTAGTACCCATAAATCTGCACAGCTGAATATGTTGTGTCTATCTAAAATTGAGGGTGAGGCCAATCTCAGAAAACCAGACAGTGGCACTTTTAAGGACATTGTTTACCATTTCTTCTATTGCTGTATGTACGCTTGGATTCATTGCAATACTAGTGTCACCTGTAAAAAGAATCAAATTCTCTTGTTGTATATTAGACGGACGATTACTTATATACACGAGGAACAATAGCGGATCTCGAACTGAGCCTTGGGAAATCCCACAATTGAATTTTTTCTCAATCAGAATAATGTCCGCGGCCTACATTGTTTGAAATACTTAGTACAACTTTCTGCCTTTTTTTCGGTTAGATATGACTTTATCCATGTGTTGGCTATACTATCAGTTCCCCCCCCCCCCAAAAAAAAAATGTATGAAAAAGGATTATTGTGATCCACACGGTCAAATACCGCAGATACAACGCAGAAAATACCACCCGCCGCTATTTTGTTATTTGATGCTTGTAATATTTGATAAGTCAACATGTAAAAGGTACTTTCAATAGATCAGCTTTTCTGAAACGGAAACTGTTATTTGATATTATTGTTGCTCAGGCGTCATGCAACACTAGAATACGTAACATCCTCAAAACTTATAGTAAAAGTTGTAATCTTATGATGAATCAGTAAATGAAGTGAAGCCACCTGTGCAGTCACTCGGTGGCCATAATGGTACCGAGATGAAGGACAACCGAAAAAGGAACGAAATACTAAACTCCTTTTTTCAAAACTATTTCACTGAGGGAGGTTGTAGAGCTGTTATCCCTTTAGACTGAAAGTGAAAATGACGAATATCGAAATAGATGGCAGCGGTAGAGGAAAAATTGAAAACAGAGGAACTCGTAGAGATACCTGTCATGGAAGTGAGCGTTTGGAGGCACTGGCCGGGAGGCCCCTTGCGGAGCAGGTCCGGCCGCCTTGGTGCTGGTCTTATTACATTCTACGCCACAGTGGGCGACCTGTGTGCCGGATGGGTATGAAATGATGATGAAGACAACACAACACCCAGTCCCTGAGCGGAGAAAATCCCCAACCCAGCCAGGAATCGAACCCGCACCCGTAGGACGGCAATCCGTCACGCTGATCACTCAGCTATCGGGGCGGACATTGAGATACCTGTGAAATCCTACATAGGATATCCAGAAGAACTTTCTCCTCTTCAAACAGCAGCGTACCATTGGTAGCTGGAGCAGAGAAGTCTTTCTAGGTATTCTCAAACAACGGAATGATTTCCCGAACAGACGCGCAAAATTTTAGGCCGATGTCGCTGTTGGATTATGTTGTAGAATTTTGAAAAATGTTGTTAGCTCGCGTACTATGACGTTTTTAGGGACCTAATCTCTCCTCTGCTGGAATCAACATGGATTCCACAAACAACGATCGTGTGAAACCCAGATTGTAAAGTGAGTTTTGTGAATAGAAACTGATCTACTTCCAAGTGTAATTAGACAAAATCCTGGTCTATGCAGCTGTGGTCTGAAATATAAATGTTAATGTCCTTGTATTCAATTGAACTCGCCATATGATCCCAAGTAAATAAAGGAAGTATCACAGTAGCTCACACACTTACGTAAATATACACAACAATAAATAGATTTGAAATTCAATAGTACCCGTAAAGTCCTACCCAAAAATAATATAATATGGATACTCTGAACTTATAACCAAAGATAGTGCTATGTGGATGTTTCCTCGTGATCGTAGTTACTGAACTCGGACTCGAAAAATTTAACAGTGAAATTCTTCGTCAGAACAACGGGATCATGTAAGTCAAAGGCAAATAATCCGCTCACGCTACTGAAAATGTGAAATGTCCTACTACCACGTACCCCACAAGATATCTCACTGTGATACCCACCGTGAAATCACACTGCATCATCTCCCACAACAATCTGCATTTCGGAACAGCGTCCAAAACTTACCAGGAGGCACCTGTGAATTACTCATGCCAGGGCAGCAGTCGAACATTTTCCATATCCAGAAAGGCACTACAGGACCTGCAACATGTGGTCATGCATTATCCTGCTGAAATTTAAGGTTTCGCAGGGATCGAATGAAGGGTAGAGCCACGGATCGTGACACATCTGAAATGTAATGTCCACTGTTCAAAGTGCCGTCAATGCGAACAAGAGGTGGCCGAGACGTGTAACCAATGGCACCCCATACCATCACGTCGGGTGATACGCCTGTATGGCGATGACGAATACACGCTTCCAATGTGCGTTCACCGCGATGTCGCCAAACACGGATGCGACCATCATGATGCTGTAAAAAGATCCTGGATACATCCGAAAAAAATGACGTTTTGCCAATCGTCGTTGAGTACACTATCGCAGGCGCTCCTGTCTGTGATGCAGCGTCAAGGGTAACCGCAGTCATGGTCTCCGAGCTGATAGTCCATGCTGCTGCAAACGTCGTCGAACTGTTCGTGCAGATGGTTGTTGTCTTGCAAACGTCCCCATATGTTGACTCAGGGATGGAGACGTGGCTGAACGATCAGTTACAGCCATGCGGACACAATGCCTGCCATCTCGATTGCTAGCGATACGAGGCCGTTGGTATCCAGCACGGCGTTCCGTATTACCCCCCCTGAACCCACTGATTCCATATTCTGCTAACAGTCATTGTATCTCGACCAACGCGAACAGCAATGTCGCGATACGAAAAACCGCAGTCGCGATAGGCTACAATCCGATCATTATCAAAGTCGGAAACGTGATGGTACGCATTTCTCCTCCTTACACGAGTTATCACGACAACGTTTCACCAGGCAACGCCGGTCAGCTGCTGTTTGTGTATGAGAGATCTGTTGGAAACTTTCCTCATGTCAGCACGTTGTAGGTGTCGCCACATGCGCCAACCTTGTTTGAATGCTCTGAAAGGCTAATCATTTGCATATCACAACATCTTCTTCCTGTCGGTTAAATTTCCCGTCTGTATCACGTCATCTTCGTGTAGCAATTTTAATGGCCAGTAGTGTATTAAAGAACCAAAATAGCTGTGTAGGATTGAAGTATTTGAGGACTCATACATTGACTTACCATTGACAGGAGAAAGCTTTGAGCACTAGGTGTTGAAAAAACCTCTCTCTCATCTATGAAAACGTAAATACTTACGAAGAGCAAAATAAGTAAAAGGGAGACTTAAAATACTGAACGTAATTATTATATTGTTCTATGTAGATTTGACGAAGAAGGGGAAGAAAGGAAAGAGACTATCGATATCAGCTGCATCGGGGGGTCGCAGAATCAGCGGCGACGAGTGAAAATGTGTGCTGGGCGTGATTCGAACCTTTGATCGCCGGCTTACTAAGCACTTGCTTTAACAGCTGCGCCACCGGCACACCGTGTTTATCAGAACTGCATGGATTATCTCAGTACTTCTCTCTGCCGACTCACATTCCCACATAACACCACTTTTCCGATGTCCCTGTCCATGTCTTCCGTGATCGCTACTCGGAGATTCCCGCCGTAGGTCGGACGTACTTGTGCATCTGCACTGGAGAAGGTGGATTCGTTTACCATCGAGGCGAACCAGTTATATAGATGCGTGGTATCTGTTCTTTCGGACATTTCCTAAAGAACAGACACCACGCATCCGTATCTTATATGTATCCCAAACTGTAACAAATAACAAAACCACATGGATTCTCAGTATGCGTAACAAAGAATTGAAGTTCAAAAAGCGTGACATACACTGATGGAAAAAAGTCACAACACTGACAAGGCAGCCGCATAAGAGTTGCGCTAGTAGCGCCAATATGACGGTGCAAATCAACTTTGCTTTAAATACACACTGTAAGAGTCGTGAGCGTTGATACTGGGCGTGGTGAGTTGATGTTAATCAAGGATGCCTTTAAGGCGACAACGAAGCCGTTATTAACATCTCACTGAGTTTGAACGACGTCATGTAATAGGGCTGAGAGAAGCTGGAAGTTCCTTCTGCGATATGGCAGAAAGACTTTTGAGAGGAATACAGCCACTGTAGATGACTGCTTGCGGCGGTTGTCCCGGTGATGTACGTCCGGGCTGTGGACAGCCATGTGGCACATTTGTGTTCGGCGTATGTTACTGGCGCGTCGTACTGCGTGAGCAACAACAATCTGAGCAACAACTTGCACCACAGTGACACAACGAACTGTTAAAAATCTGTTACTTCAAGGACAGCTGCGAACCAGATGCCCTGCAGCGTACATTTAACTGACACGGTACCACCGCGACTTGCAACATCTGTTGCGTCCAGCGAGAGCTCATTGGAAGGCATGGTGGAGGCGTATTGTGTTTTGTGATGAAATCTGGTTCTGGGTCGGTGGTAGTGATCGCCATGTATTGGTTAGAAGAAGGCCAGTTGAGGACCTGCAACCAACCTGTCTGCGTGCTGGACCTAGACCTGGAATTAATTCTGGGGTGCGATTTTGTATGACAATAGGAGCACTCCCACGCACTCTAGTAACGGTGGTGCAAAATGTACCCCTCTCACAGACCAAACAGGTAGACTGCGAAGCTTAGATTTATAAGTAAAACATTGTTGTAGTTTAATCGAAATTCGACGACCTCGCAACTATATTTATATCCGTTTTGTATGGAATATTCAGAATGAAAGTGTTTGAAATCTGTATCGTGCTGTATTATCCGAACAGAATATTCAAATACTAAAGTGGTGAATACGGCTGTCGAGAATCTTGGAAATGATAAGAAAGTGAAAAATGGATGGCGCACGCGATGCAGTCATGGAAGGAGAGATTCCAGGGAATAAAGGAAGTGGAAAAGGAGAATAGGAAATTTCTGAATGTGTTCGTCTGGAGAACATAATTTAATTGAAGGTTAACGTGGACCATTCTATAAGTGGAAACGAAGATACTAAAAACATTTAAAACTTGTCGCTATCGAAGAATATAAAAAGTTTAGTAGTCAGGTGCAATACGAAATGAGCAAAAATAAAAGGACAAGGCGATGAAAGAAGTCTGTAGAAAACCCTTACCGGAAGATATGATTTTTTCGCTAGATCGGGCACAGTATCCAGGTATAACGAACCTGGCACTGAAAATAGCACAAAAGGGGAAGAATTTCAGGACCAGGCAAATACTACAAAATGGAAAACATGCCGCAAAGGGTGTTGAGTGCAATAGTTACGTAGTTACGAAGAAATAACTACAAGAGCGCAGAAGATGAACATCATTCATACACCTGAAACACAGGTAGCTTCATGTGCGAGAAATGATGATACTACAAAGACAAGAACGACCGCTACAGACGAAATAGCCTTAATTCAGAAATAATCAGATAGATTGGCACATATGGTTTACGTACCGTCTTTGACACATTAAAGTTCTTGTGTGTAATAAAACTGAGCTTAAGAATAAAATTAGGAACTTCTCGAATTAGTCCTTCTCCTCCAGGAAGTCTGATAAATAATGTATCCATTTCTTTAAGTTATTGAACTCCCACGTTTAAAATCAGCTTCAGATATGTAATTGCTTTACAAAGAAGCTAGTTTGTAAAATATTTTGTTGAAAATGCAAACCCTAATTATATTGGTTTTATTAGTTTCGGATTATTCACCCACAGATTAATGAAAGTGTGAAAACCAAATAATAAATTAAAACGTTCTACTTCATACTAATGTTTACCGCGTGAACAAAAAACATTGCGTAAGCAGAATACTGATTTAATTTCATTATTTGGTGGAGATGTATGCCCTTAAAGGCTCAGAAAATATTTGAAATGGTATTTGACGTTTGTTGGCAGTTGCTAGGTGCTCCCATTATCAAACACTCGATGAGTATATTGTGAGTAATTTGTGCTCCATTTTAAGAAGATCTAGATTTTCACGCATGTCAATGCTTATGACATCATACCTCCTCCATTATGTTTTGCAGGTACATCCAGTGAGATTTGTGGATCCTACCTACAAAAGCTTTTTGCAAATGAAAGTAGCAATGAAGAAGTAATGAAGTAAAAAGTCATTTCCGAAACTGCAGTTTTGCTGCATGAACGGCGAAAATTTAGCAAGCGATAAACTTTTTGCCTTACATTGTTTTGTGGAAGGTGTTTTGAATTGCGTATGAAGTTTGTAGGAAATCGCTAAGTGCACTCATTCTCGAGTGCTGGGTGAATAATTGTGGGTAATTTATCCACCGTGAACTACACAGTTCCTGACTTTAACACTTGACTTACTTCGTTAAACCTTTACTGTAAGATTGTACCTCTTAATTATGGCAGCATTTTTAATTTCAGTCAATCACTAAATCAAATACTGATAATCAAAGTTTTGTTACATCCGGAAGCCATTAGACAGCAAACTGCAACTGAAAACGCGTGACCGGTTTTACCCGTTTATTATTACAGATTATGAGTAATACGAGGGGACTTCAAGAAGTGAGTTACACATTGTTATTGCAGGTCAGGTGACTTTTATTGAACGCGGCACTACACTACCAAGAGACGCAGATACTATTTTTCATCATAGACACCAAGTCTCGATAATAGCGGTCGAAATTTTCTACTAGCTGTTGATTTGCGCGACGGCAGAAACTCGCTCCTTGTTCACGGAACCGCGGCGTGAACATCCTCATGTTGGAAATTCTGCGATTGCTGCGAATCGGTTCCTCGATTTCCTGGACGTTACCGTCTTTCGCCCTCCTCCTCGATGGCATCACCGACGTCTGTGTGGTCTTGGTCACTTCACTACGGCACTACGTACGGTCTGCATACCGTCAAAATTTCAGAGCGAATCTGTGCATAATTTTGACGTTTCGTTCACAATTGTCGTACAATCCTGCGACTTCTACTCTGGAATATCTTTCTAGTTGCCTCGCCATTTCAGTCTCACACTGTGATTCTCCTGTTACACGTATCGCAGCAGAATTGTGTCTGAAGGAAAACCAGAACATGTATTCTCTTCTGACGATGTATCAGTCTTTTTCAATGGTCTTTACATCAGACGACAATTGTCATTTACTTTTTGAAGGCCAATCAAATTGCCATATTTCATAAGCATAAAACGTTCTTGTGTACTGCATTCTAAGTAAAGGGTGTGTCTTTCCTAGCTACTTTTCAGTAACGTCCATGCGTGGAACCCACAAAATTTCTTGCATGTAATGGAGTTTTCTTCCATCGCAGCGCAGTTGTGATTGTAATTAACTAACTAGAGGACCGTTCTGTGTATGGTGAGAAACTAAACCACAGCCCATCTGCAACAGCCTGTGTCTTTCTCTTCCTTCTTTTAGTTGTATTTGGTTTCCTGTATATAATGCGAACAAAGGTGAGTCATTTTTCTACGCAGCGGAGCTTAATGAAAGTCCTCTTTCACAGAGGCTTTGGACAAAATTCATCAGTGTTGTGAAGTACACTTGTGATGCTGCTGCTGCTACGGATCTGCTACAAAGAGATGCACAAACAAGTCTCCTCATAAAAGAGAATATACACTATAACAGCAGGTGTAATTATCGGTTCTAGAGATTCACCTTTTTGTTCCCCGTGGTATACCTTAACGTAGTTACTCCGCTGGTGCCCCGTTCTTGTCACTCAATGGCTTTTGCCGAATTGTCGGTCTTCTACTGAAAAACCGAAGAATAAACATTACCCCCAACCTGATCATGATGAGGCATAAACTGAGAAAGAAATCAGTACCCGCCTATACGAATATCTGCAAATGCAGAATGGAAGTGCGATAATGCCCAGTTTCGAAAGTATGTACGTTTATTAATAATACGAAAGCCTAATCGTGATTTTCAGCAACTGTAAACAAAAATAAAGCTTTGGAAACAACAGTAGTTCCAGTACCCATAACTGTACATACAAACGAAGAAAGAAAATATTCGATGCGAAAGAAGCAAGCGAAGTAATTTCATTAAGAGAAATTAGCCCAAGAAATATTTTAAGGTATTAGAAGTTTATGCGAATCTTTACTAATCATGTGTTCATATTTTGAGGTAAAATAAATGGAAATATTTCTCATAGAATTATGCCGTAACGAACCAGACCATATTGATTTCTAATACGCCTTCGTAAGTAAATGCAAGGCGATTAAAAGACAATGAACTTGTAAGGTGTGTGTGTGTGTGTGTGTGTGTGTGTGTGTGTGTGTGTGTGTATGTGCGTGTGTGCGGTGAAATACTGGCTACGCTCGTAGGTAATGATAAATATGCCCTGAAACATAAATTGAGCTTATCGAAATATACTACATACTACATGAATGAATAGTTTCATGGAGGCAACAGAGTACTTTGAACGTGTGTTAGCTTTCAAACTTTAGCGTTCAGTACGGCTATGTCGCAGTCTTCCCTGTTGTGGACACATATAATTAGAATGCAGAAAATAGTTCACTGGCTGAATGATCTTTCAATCATTCTTGCGAAACACAATTAGCTCTTCAATCTCACGAAGTAATGAGTGATATCGACAGGAGATGTCTAGTTGTTTTTACGTTTTGAGATTTCCAAAAGGTATTTCAATCGTTCCTCGCAAGCAACTTAAACTGAGTACCTATGGATTATCGTCTCAGATGCGTGACTGGATTCGTGACTTCCCATCAGAAAAGTCACAGATCGTAATAACCGACGGAAAATGATTGACTAAGACAGAAGTAATACCAGGCGCTCAACAAGAAAGTATTATACGCCCTCTGTTGTTCCAGATCCACATAAATGATTTAGGAGACAGTCTGAGCAGTTCTCGTAGATTGAAGGTAGATAATGCTGTTATTTAACGTCTTGTAAAGTCATCAGATGATCAAACAAGAATTGCAAAAAAGTGGAAATTGACTCTAAATTATGAGACGTGTTAAATTATCCACAAGAGTACCAAAAGGAATCCGGGGAAATTTCCATTGCCTGAGAAATGACACAGATCTCAAAGCTGTAAACTCAGCTAAACAATTTGGGATTACAATTACGAATAACTTAAATTGGAACGATCGCAAAGATAATTCTGTGGGGAAAGCAAGTCAAAGGTTATGATTTATTGACGGAACACTTAGAGAATGTAACACGACTACTAAAGAGACTGCTTACATTAACATTGTCCGCTCTCTTCTGGAGTGTTGCTGTGCAGGGTGGGATCCTCATAAGATGGGATTAACGGAGGCCATTAAAAAAGCTCAAAGAAAGCAACTTACGACTATAATCGATTACTAACTCACATCAGTCAAGGAAACAACTAGGCTACCAACCTGCGAACTCTTGCTGTGGTCAAGACCGAAAACAACCCACCAAAGAATATGCTCGACGAAGTGACTTAGCAAAGAAGCTGCGAAAGAGCTTGTATCGACATATGTTAAAACCGGTTAGTGCAATATCTCTAAGACTGTAGCAAAATAAATATCGCGATTCCCGTAAAACATACTCTGAGGAAATAAAAGAGCCGAACCACGGGCACCTTTCAAGTTCTAAGAGGCCGTCGCTGGGTAAAGTAGTAACGACACTCTTTTAACACAGTGAAAGAGATGGCGCAGTGAACAATTTTAGGGCACAGTACGTACATTTGGGGAACGGATTTTCAAATCCCTGCCCGGCCATCGGTCCTTTTTTTCCCTAAATCACTTAAGGCAGATGTCGGATTTCTTACTTAGAGATGGGAGAGGGCACAAGTGATTTCCTTCCCTATCCTCCCCAGTCTGAAAAAGTGCCCCGTCTCTAAAAAGTAATAAACTTGCCGCAAATGGGAAGTTAAACTCTGATGTTCTTTCCTGTTCACTTTTCCCTTCTAAGACCTGTGAACCTCGTCATGATACTGTATTTCTGGCAAATTTATCCAAACGTTATCGCATCCAAGTACATGATACACTACTGGCCTTTAAAATAGCTACATCATGAAGAAGCGCAGATGATAAACTGGTATTCCTTGGACAAATATATTACACTAGAACTGACATGTGATTACATTTTCACGCAATTTGGGTGCATAGATCCTGAGAAATCAGTACCGGGAACAATCACCTCTCGCCGTAATAACGGCCTTGATACGCCTGGGCATTGAGTCAAATAGTGCTTGGATGGCGTTTACAGGTACAACTGCACATGCAGCTTCAACACGATACCACAGTTCATCAAGAGTACTGACTGGCGTATTGTGACGAGCCAGTTGCTCGGCCACCATTGACCAGACGTTTTCAATTGGTGAGAGACCTGGAGAATATGCTGGCCAGGGCAGCAGTCGAACATTTTCTGTATCCAGGAAGACCCGTACAGGACCTGCAACATGCGGTCGTGCATTATCCTGCTGAAATGTTGGGTTTCGCAGGGATCGAATGAAAGGTAGAGCCACGGGTCGTAAGACATCTGAAATGTAACGTCCACTGTCCAAAGTTCCGTCAATGCGAAAAGGAGGTGACCATTACGCCTGGTGATACGCCAGTATGGCGATGACGAATACACGCTTCCAATGTGCGTTCACCCCGATGTCACCAAACACGGATGCGACCATCATGATGCTGTAAACAGAACCTGGATTCATCCGAAAAAATGATGTTTCGCAATTCGTGCACCCAGGTTCGTCGTTGAGTACACCATCCTAGACGCTCCTGTCTGTACTGCAGCGTCATGGGTAACTGCAGCCATGGTCTCCGAGCTGATAGTCCATGCTGCTCCAAACGTCGTTAGTGATTCGAGGCTGTTGGGATCCATCACGGCGTCCCTCCTGAACCCACCGATTCCATATTCTGCTAACAGTCACTGGATCACGACCAACTCGAGCAGCAATGTCGCGATACGATAAACCGAAATCGCGATTAGCTACAATCGGACCTTTATCAAAGTCGGAAACGTGATGGTACGCATTTCTCCTCCTTACACGAGGCATCACAACAACGCTTCACCAGGCAACGCCGGTCAACTGCTGTCGGTGTATGAGAAATCGGTTGGAAACTTTCCTCACGTCAGCACGTTGTAGGTGTCACCACCGGCGCCAATCTTGTATGAATGCTCTGAAAAGCTAATCATTTGCATATCACAGCATCTTCTTCCTGTCGGTTAAATTTCGCGTCTGTAGCACGTCATCTTCGAGGTGTAGCAATTTTAATGGCCAGTAGTGTATCCTCACACAATCAGGCCTTTTATTCACTTCCATCACGCTTTCAGTAATCTTACGCAGCCGAGCCTTCTGGTGATGGTCGTTCCGTTCATAGATTTCCGCATTGACTCAAAATTTATAGACACGGTTCTGTTGTGTACACAACCTCTGAGCCCCCCAGGGGGTCCACAACTCTTTCGTGGATACGTGCGTGGCGAGCACGGGGCCCCGAGCCATTGCAGCCTTCTTTCTCTCCCGGGCTGCATTTCCTTTCCCTTCCCCTCCTTTCCCCTCCATGCTCCTTTCCCCTTGCCCTCTCCTCTCCCTCTATTGGTGTCCTTGCTTATGTTGGCCCCCGCTATCCTCCTGGTTCTGTTGGTTTTACACTCTGGCTTTGTTGCGTAATCATCTCCTCCTTTTGGCATTCCTTGGTCCCCCTCTGAGGTTTGACCTCCATTACAAAATTTCTCCTCCGTAGTGTGAGCCATTTGGGGAAGAGCACCTTACCTAGTGTCTCCGACGTGCGCCCTCCTAGTCCATTCCACCTTTTCTTTCACGTCGTTGTCTGATGCTAGGGTGCATAGCCAGCACGGTAGCCAGCCGTGTGGTGGGGTCGCTATGTACCCTTTTGGTTGAGCCCCCAGAACACACAGGGATCACACTTCTGATACCTGAGCTGTGACCTCCTCATGCATGCCTTGGAGGGGTTGGTCGTCATCCTGGAGCATCGGAACTCCCAGCAACGCCCGCCGTGCCAGACGGCCCTTGCTGTGGCTGGGTGGCACCCGTGAGGAGAGCCCCTGATTGGAGTGGGTGGTATTAGGGCGGGCGCTATGCAGATGAAACGCATATGGGTCCAAAACTCTGGCCGTTCTTCTGCGGCCATCTCTCTGTGTGGAACTGATTCCTCAAGTGCTGCTTCTCTTGCCCCTTCGGCCTTCCCTTCCATGGCTACCCCCTGGAAAGAGGGTCAGGCCCGTCGTCTAGGGGCAAAACCTTTCCTCCGTTATCTAGTTTGCACTAGGACTGATGGAGATACTTTCACCAGTGTCAAACCTTTATTCTTTGTGGAACACATTGAAGACAAGTTTGGCGAAGTGGACTCCCTGAGCAAGATGCGGTCGGATTCGTTGCTGGTAAAAACTGCTTCAACTGCCCAATCAGCGGCCCTTCATGCCTGTACCCATCTTGGCACAATTCCTGTGTCCATTACCCCTCACCAGTCTCTAAATATGGTACAAGGTGTGATTTTTCACAGGGACCTCATCCTTCAAACTGATGAGGAACTTCGGGACAATCTTGGACGGCAGGGTGTTCACTTTGTTCGGCGTGTTCAGAAGGGTCCTAAAGACAATCGTATTGATACTGGTGCCTTTATCCTGGCCTTTGAAGGGGATACCCTCCCTGAGAAAGTTAAGATTATGGTCTATCGCTGTGATGTGAAGCCGCACATCCCACCTCCTATGAGGTGTTTTAAGTGCTTGCGTTTTGGTCACATGTCTTCTCGCTGTTCACAGGCCCCTCTCTGTGGTGACTGTGGACGTCCACTCCATGAGGGGAGTCCCTGTGTTCCCCCTTCTGTATGTGTAATTGTCATGGTAGTCATTCTCCACGTTCACCAGATTGCCCAGTATATAAGAAAGAAAAAAAGATACAGGAGTATAAGTCCCTCGATCGTTTAACCTACACAGAGGCCCGTAAGAAATATGCACGACTGCACCCTGTGTCCATGACATCTAGTTACGCCTTGGTTACATCTTCACCCCTTCCTCCCCCTTCCTTATCCCCATCCCGGATCCCTCTCCTCCCCCCCCCTCCCCTGCGGCTCCACCTTCTCCTATGGGCGCTGCTCCCCCTCCCCAGCCGGAAAAGTGTCCCACTCCTTCGGCGTCTACCGGTCAAGGGCGCCTCTCCCAGGATGCTCCTTCCCGGCACCTTCCAGGTCAAAGGTGTGCTGCCGCGCGGCGACCGCGAGAGCCGCGGTCTGTCGGCCCCCAGGTCGCCCGGTCTCTTTCTGTTCCTGATCTTGCTGCAGCTGGCTCCTTTATGCCACACAGCCCTCCTCGATCTCAGCCTGAAAAGAAGAAGAAACATAAGTCCAGGGACAAAGAGCCTCTGGTGTCACCGGAGGTCCCTTCCCCGACTTCACAACCGGATTCTGACCTGTCGTTCATGGATGTCGCCCCCTCCTTGTCGGTGACGGGTGGGGACCCGGCGGTATGACTGGATTTAGCGTGTTCAGCCCTCATTTAAACCATCGTTCTGTGGTTCTCCAATGGAATTGTAATGGATACTATCGTCACCTTCCGGAATTGAAATCCTTTCTTTCGTCCTACTCTGCAGCTTGTGTGGTTCTCCAGGAATCTCATTTTACTGATGCTCACTCACCGACCCTCCGTGGGTTCCGTGTTTTCTGTCGAAATCGGGTCGGACCCTTGCGGGCTTCTGGTGGCGTTTGTACGTTGGTCCATACAGACATTGCTAGCACGTGGATTCCTCTCCAAACTACATTGGAAGCGGTCGCTGTTAGGGTCCACTTAGACTCTGCAGTCACAGTTTGCAATCTTTATCTCCCTCCTGACAGGACTCTTACACCTGCTGCCTTAACCACCCTTCTTCAGCAACTTCCTCCTCCCTTCCTCCTCCTTGGGGATTTTAATGCTCCCTTTGTGGGGCAGTGCCTTTCCATCTAGACGAGGTCTTCTTATAGACCAATTTATTGCAGACCACGACCTGTGCCTTCTTAATGATGGCTCCCCTACTCATTTCAGTGCCGGTCATGGTATCTTTTCTGCCATTGATCTTTATCTTTCTTCTCCCTCTCTCCTCCCTTCATTACACTGGTCGCCACACGACGACCTTCGTGATAGTGACCATTTCCCGTTGATTATCACGCTCCCTTCCCGCTCCCCGATGGACAGGTTACCTCGTTGGTCTTTCCACCGCGCCGATTGGCCTCTATACACTGCACAGGTCGAGTTTCCTCCCTCTTTGTCGGGTTGTATTGATGACGTCCTACGTGACGTGTCTGACGCGATTGTTCGCGCTGCTAACCTTGCTGTCCCGCGCTCATGTGGACCATTTCGTCGCCGGCAAGTCCCGTGGTGGAGTACGGCCATTGCCATTGCCATCCGTGATCGCCGTCGAGCTTTGCAACACTTTAAGAGGCACCCATCCGTAGCCAGCCTTACTACCTTTAAACGCCTCCGTGCTAAAGCCCGTTATTTAATCAAACAGGGTAAGCGGGTATGTTGGGAACGATTCGTTTCTTCCCTTGGTTCTACTGTCCCTCTGTCACGGGTATGGGCTACACTTCGTTCTCTCCAAGGTTGCCATCGGCAGTCCACCCTCCCAGGCCTTCACCTCCCAGATGGCATTTGTACAGACCCATTAGTTCTTGCAGAACATCTTCCGACCCATTTTGCAGTGGCGTCAGCGTCAACCTCCTATCCAGCTGCTTTACTTCATCAAAAACAGCTGGCTGAAGCTTCCACCTTATGTTTCACCCCTTGTGAGTCGGAATCTTACAACGAACCTTTTACTGAATGGGAATTTCTTTCTGCTCTATCTTCTTCTCATGATACGGCCCCTGGCCCAGATTCCATTCATAACCAACTGCTTCAACATCTCAGTTCTCCACAACGGCAACATCTTCTTCGGGTGTTTAACCGTATCTGGCTCCAGGGTGACTTCCCTTCTCAGTGGAGGGATAGCATTGTGGTTCCTGTCCTTAAGCCTGGTAAGAACCCCCTATCTGTTAACAGCTATCGGCCAATTAGTTTGACCAATGTTGTTTGTAAGTTACTTGAACGGATGGTAGCCCGTCGGCTCAATTGGGTTCTCGAATCTCGGGATCTATTGTCGCCTTATCAGTGTGGCTTTCGAGGGGGACGGTCTTCAATCGATCATTTACTTCGCTTGGAATCCGCAGTTCGGCAGGCTTTTTCCCAGCGCCGCCATTTGGTTGCAGTGATTTTTGACCTTCGCAAGGCCTATGACACGGCCTGGCGCCATCACATCTTACTTACCCTTCATCAGTGGGGTCTTCGGGGCCCACTTCCGATTTTTATCCGCCAGTTCCTGATCCATCAGTCATTCAGAGTTCGAGTTGGTACTGCTTTTAGTTCTCCACGGACCCAGGAGACGGGCATCCCACGGGGTTCTGTCTTGAGTGTCCTTCTTTTCCTCGTTGCTATCGATGGACTTGTGGCCTCTGTCGGCCCCTTGGTCGCTCCTGCCCTGTATGTGGATGATTTCTGCATTTGGGTTAGTTCCTCCTCGATGGCATCTGCAGAGCGGCAGCTCCAGGTAGCTATACGGCGTGCCTCTGCATGGACCCTCTCACGCGGATTTCAATTCTCTCCTTTAAAATCGCGAGTGGTCCACTTCTGTCGCCGTACTACGATCCACCCTGATCCAGAGCTCTATCTCGCTGCACAACGATTGCCTGTTGTCCCACAGTTTCGTTTCCTGGGTCTTCTTTTCGACAACAAGCTCACTTGGCTGCCCCATATCAGACTACTGAAGGTAGGATGTTTCCGTAAGCTCAATGTCCTTCGCTTCCTTGACCGCTCGTCTTGGGGTGCGGACCGTTCCCTCCTCCTCCGTCTTTATCGTGCTCTCGTTCTGTCTCGCTTGGACTATGGTTGTCAAGTTTATGGTTCAGCTGCTCCTTCCACACTGCACGTGCTGGATCCAGTCCACTATCGTGGTATCCGTTTAGCCACCGGTGCCTTCCCTACTAGCCCTGTTGATAGTCTCCTAGTTGAAGGTGGGATCCCCCCCCCCCCTTTTCTGTTCGGCGGTCCCAGCTTCTGCTGTCTTATGCACTCACTATCCGTTCCTATTCTATCCTGTTCCAAGACCATGGACGTCGCCCACCCGACTCCCGCCCTCGGTCGGGTTTACCGGTTGGGCTGCGCCTTGCGTCTCTTTGCATTGATTTTCAGCTTCCTTCTTTGTCCTGTATTCCTCGCTCCCTCCCCTCCGCCCTCCTTGGTTCGTTCCTCGGCCCCGACTTCGGATGGATCTCCGCCGCGGTCCGAAAGATTCCATCCCCCCGGTGGTGTTCCGTTCCTTTTTCTGCGAAATTTTGTGGGAGTTTCGGGATGCTGTTGTTTTTTACACTGATGGCTCTAAATCTGCTGATCGTGTTGGGTATCCCTTCACGTCCTCTGTTGGAACGGAAAGTCATCTGCTGCCACCTACATGTGGGGTGTTTACTGCGGAATTGATGGCAATTTCCCAGGCCCTTACCTTTATTAAACAGTCCCAACACAACCGCGTTTCGTTATGCACGGACTCGATGAGTGGCCTTCTTGCTATTGACCGGTGTTTTTCGCGCCATCCCTTGGTCTCTGCCATCCATGACCATCTCGCTGATATTCACCGTGCTGCTTGTTCTATTGACTTCCTTTGGGTCCCTGGCCATGTGGGTATCCCGGGTAATGAGCTCGCTGATCGTTTGGCTGGGGGAGCAGTTACTTACCCCCCCATTTTCTGTAGCCCCTCCTGCAGCAGATTTACGGCTTCACATCAAATCCCACTTCGCACAGTCATGGGCCAATTCTTGGGAGGCTACTCCCCTGTCTAAAAAACTTCGTGCAATTAAGGTGACACCAGGCCCGTGGCGTTCTTCCTTTCGCCTCTCCCGAAAGGACTCGACCACACTGTGTCGTCTCCGCATTGGCCATACTCGGTTGACCCATGGTTTTCTTTTGCGTGATGAGCTACCCCCACTATGTGGTTGTGGAGCTTTCCAGTCAGTAGCCCACATTTTGGTTGAATGCCCCCTTCTTTTGGCTCTGCGTGCTAAGTACAGACTCCCCCACACTTTACCTTTGATGTTGGCTGACGATTCCCGGATGGTCTCTCTGGTTCTCGGTTTCCTCCGGGGAAGTGGTTTTTATTCTCAGTTTTAAGGTTTTTAATCTCTCTCTGGTGTTGGGGAGGGGCGGTGAGTGTTTGGGTGTCTCCCACTGTAAGCAGTATTCGGAGATTCCTGATTCACCTCCCTGACCGAATTCTCTTTTCTTCCCCTTTTACTCTGTTTTTACCCTTTTTTTAAGGCTTGGTTAGTCTTTCTATTCCCACACGTACTTTCTACATTATAGCAGTCGTACCTTTTAAGTCACAGGTGGTCTTGCCTATGCTGCTTCAGCATAGTGTTGGGTTCGTTCTCTTGCCGACTTCCCTCATTTTGTTTTTTACCAATGACAACATGACTGCCTTTTTACGTTTTTTCCCTTTTTCCATTTTATTGTTCTGACTTTACTGAGTTGTCCCATTAGCGGAATGGCGCATATTTGAAACAAGGGACTGATGACCTTGCTGTTTGGTCCCTTAAACCTCAACCAACCAACCAACCAACAGCCTCTGAGATCACACTGGTTTGCAGGGACTGTGCTGTTCCAATCACTCTGCCACCAACAGGGTTCACATGGGGTGGCGATGTAAGCGCATTAAATTTGACACAAAATTATGATACTCGTCATAACCTTGATAAGACGCTGAGCCAAATCTTGAAAAAAAAAAAAACTCCTTGCATTTTGAGGTTTTATTTGAATATCTATTTCATATAGATTTTATGATAGGAATAGCTCAGTAGGCAGTTCATTTGAAAAGCGCAATAACAGAAGTTGGAACGCAAAACGTAGGTACAAAGAAGTACTGCGGACGGACCATGGGTAACAAAACAAATAGTTCAGCCGAAAGAAGGAAGTACAAAAAATTCCGGAATACAGAAATATAAGTCACTTAGGAATTTAATAAAAAGGACGTACAGGGGGGTGAGAGGATAGGTGAAAAGAGTACATTGAAAGCCTGTACTAGGTATAAGACTTGTGTGATTACGTGATACAAGAAGAAGCAAAGGACGTTATAGGGGGTGCAGTATTAGAATCAGAATTTAAAAGAGCTTTGGAAGAATTAAGACGGAATAAGTCAGAAGCCGTGGATACCATTTCATCAGAATGTCAAAAATCTGTGGTAGAAGTGGCAACAATAAGGCTTTTCACTTTCATGTGTAGAATGTATTAGTCTGGCGAATTAGTATCGGAAAAATATCACCCACATAATTCCAAAGACAGAGAGAGCCGACATGTGCGAGAATTGTCGCACTATCAGCTTAACAGCACATGAATCCATGTTGTTGACAAGAATAATATATAGAAGAATGGAAAAGAAAATTGAGGACGTGTTAGATGACCATCAGTTTGGATTTAGGAAAGTAAAGGCATCAGAGAGGCAGTTCTGGCGTTCTGACTGAGAATGCAAGCATGGAATCAGGATTTGTCAACGTGGAAAAAGTATTCGACAATGTCAAATGGTCCAAGATGTTCGAATTTCTGAGAAAGATAGGGGTAAGGTGTATGGAAAGAGGACAATACACATTATGTACACGACCCTAGAGGGAACAATAAGAGTGAAGATCAAGAACTAAGTGTTCGGAGTAGAAAGGGTGTAAGACAGAGATGTAGTCTTTCGCCCCTACTTTAATCTATACATCGAAGAAGCAATTACGGAAATAAAAGAAGGTTCAAGAATGGAATTAAAATTCGATGTGGAAGGACAGCAATGATCTCCGATGACACTGCCATCCTCTGTAAAAGTGAAGAAGAATCACAGGATCTTCTGAATGCAATGAGTACAGAGTATAGATTAAGAATATATCGGTATACAACAGATGAGTGGAAGAAAGACGAAAGTAATGAGAAGTAACAGAAATGAGAAAAGCGAGAAACGTAACAGCAGGTTTCGTGATTGCGAAGTAGGTGAAGTTGCGGAATTCTCCAACCTAGGTACCAAAATAATCGATCACGGACGGAGCAAGGAGAACATAAATGCATACTAGCGCTGGCCAAGAGAAATCTACTAGTATCAAATCTTAATCTGAGGAAGCATGTCTTCCGCATTCGGAGACGAAACGTCAGGGGAGAATTTTTTTATACATGGACCACGGTCTATTAGCCCGGAAGTTTTAAGTGAAAATACCGGCCATGAAAGCCTACACTGTACGATCAAACGCCTCTGCGGGGAGAATATGTCAGCATCGGTTCGACGATTTGAAGGAATGCGCAAGAAGAAAGCACAACTATGTACCCTCACCTTCCTGTTACGCTGCAGGGACACTTCGACAGTTCCGAAATTTCTGAAGGCGAAGAGGATGTTTCGCTCGGTTCAGGCTCATCGTATTTTCAACCGAATGGAATCTGCAATGCTCGAGCACTTGCGGAAACCAGCAGTAAGCTTTTTCATTTCCACTTGGTTATTAGTAATGTTATACATTGTGGTGACTGGAATAAGATTGACGGTCTAACATTCCAAACTATGGAAGTTAGTGCAGAAATATCAGTAAATAGACAGAAGAAGAAATTCGTTAACTTACAGAAGAACATTTCCAGAGGTTCAGTTGAGGACAATTCTTGAACTATTATTAAACTTCCTGATTAAGATTTGTATAAAGTTGTAATTTCTGTAGTAGCCAATGGAGGCAGTTTTTGCTGTGACGCCCCAAAACGTACCCACAGAGGATATTGTAGCAAATATTGAGGCAGGTATCCTTCAGTTTCCACAGCAGTCCGCTGACATAATTAGGATGAAACAGCTAGGATTTTACGTAAATGTAAGCCAGCTAACAGTAATTTGTAGCAGGCACAAAGGAAGGCTGTGAGGGTTATAAATGCAGATAAAAATATTTTTGTTCTTAATGTAGATGAGGATAATGCCACCGTCATGTTGAACAATGAGGACTATTGTGGAAAGATCAATGATATTTTGGTTCCCTCCAATTATAAAAACTATGAAGATTTTAAGAATGACCAATCGGCTGGTGAAAGCGTCTTCATTCTCCTCCGACGATAAGAAGATGCTTTGTAAAACAGAAGCGTACCCACCTAGACTTTATGGATTACCCTAAGTGCATAAACCTGAGGTTCCGTTGAGACCAGTTGTCAGTGCTATAGGCGGACCAACACACAAGTTAGCTAGGCACCTCACCTCATTGCTGCAACCTTATGATGGTAGGATGGACAGTCATATTAAAAATTCAGCTCATTTCATTGCAAAATTAAAGGAAATGAGCGTGGGCCCGATTGATACCGTGGCCAGTTTTGATATTGTGTCGTTATTTACCATGATTCCGGTAAACGAAGCTATCTTATGCATAGCGGATGTTTTTCCTAGGATATAGTGGCATTATTCCGACACTGTCTCACCATAAACTTCCTTCAATGCAACAGCTACTTTTATGACCAGATTGACGGGATGGCTATAAGCAGTCCTTTTAGTCCTGCTGTGGTTGACTTGTTTATGGAAACTTTTGAACAACGGGCGTTGCAGACTGCCAGCAAGGGATAAGCCAAATGGTATCGCTATGTCGATGATAAGTTCGTAGTGTGGACCCACGGAGCAGAGGAGTTGGATGCCTTTAAACAACATTAATCCGAAAATCCTGTTTACTATGGAGATGGAGGGTAATGGGCAATTGAATTTCTCGGATGTGTCTGTGATTAAATGACGGGACGAGATGTTGGGCCATACGGTGTATAGAAAGGCCACACATACTGATCGTTATCTGCAAAAAGATTCAAAACATCACCCTAGACAAAAAAAGAGGTGTAATGAAAACCTTGGCAGACAGGGCGTACAAAATTTGCCAACCTGTTCATTTAAAAGGTGAGATTGAACATCTACGATCAACTTTCGTGAAGAAAGGCTATTGTAGCAAGGATGTAAATCGAGCACTTCGTTCTATGCAGAGCCGGCCAGAGTGGCCGAGCGGTTCTAGGTGCTACAGTCTGGAACCGCGCGACCGCTACGGCCGCAGGTTCGAATCCTGCCTCGGGCATGGATGTGTGTGATGTCCTTAGGTTAGTTAGGTTTAACTACTTCTAAGTTCTGGGGAACATCTGACCTTAGAAGTTGAGTCCCATAGTGCTCAGAGCCATATTTTTTCGTTCTAGGCAGAGAATGAGGAACAACGGCGAACAATAGTCGCCCAATGGCAAGGTTTTTCTTCCGTTACAGTTAAAGGTCCTGTCGACGACGACGTAATTGGAGACGGAGCTGGAGCTCGGATTAGAGGCGATTAGGGTGGGAAATCGACCAAACACTTTTAAAGGAACCATCTACTTTGAACCACTTAGCGGCGGCGTGGAAAGGCTAAACCTACTTTAGCTGGACAGGGATTTGAACCGCCTTCTTCCGAAAGACGAGTCAAAAATATATGTTTGAAAGTGGCTCTGTTTTTGACGAAAATAATTGTTTTGTAATGCACGAAGTATTGAAAAAGCAACAATGATTATTTATTGTATACGCAAACTGCGGAGTTCCTACTGATATAATGCTATCTCAGAATATGTGCTTGACTCGAAAAATTGTAAGTGCAAGACAAAACTAAGCTAAAATTCATCAAATAAGCCGAAATCTACTCGTGATAGAATTTATTAATATTATAATGGACTGTGAATCTTAATAGAATATGGTTCTAATATTTTTAAATAAAAACATGAAATTGTGTTTGTTCTAAAGCATTGTTTTTTCGTCAAAGAGGGTAAAATTTTCCAGAACAACGTTGAAGAAGAGATGTGAAATATGATCACAGAGTAAATGTTATCTTTGTCGGTGCACTGGTAATGCAGATAAAGATGTGAAATAGTAAATAAATGTAGAGCGAGAAGATATGAAATACATTAACACTTATCTCGAAAAAACGGTGATTGTAAACCATTAACAATCTCATTAGCATCCCAATATCTAAGTTAGTTTGATTTAAATTCGTTTAAATTTGATTTGTTTTATGGGCATTATTTCTCCGAGTTTACTATTGATGTATTTCTGGTTAGACCTCTACATATTTATTTACTCTGTGTTTATACCACTTTCTCAATATTTAGCATTTTTTCGATGTTGCTCTCCAGTATTGTACATTATTTGACAATGGTAAAGTCTAATAATAGTCTTTTTAGCGGACAACTAGTCTACACAATCAGTGAATACTGCAGAACAAACACAACATTGTGCTTTTCATTGACGATTAAGAAGTCGTTCTATCAAAAAACAGCCAATCAATTTCTCCGCTCGCGAGGTGGGCTTAGTCTTCTCTTCTCGCAATTACAACAGTATTTTAGAAACTTGAAACAAATTTGATACGACAGGTCAATTCATGACAATTCGTGTTTAGCATTACAGAACAATTCTTGTCTTGTTTGTAAGTATTTCGTATTACATGTTTATGAATATAAGCTATTGAGACCACAGTATGGAAGGAAAGTGGAGCTGGCTATCGTACTGTGCTTTGTTTCCACGTCGATCGCATGCGGGCCCGAAAAGCATCTACAGAAGCTTTTGGAGGGCAGTTGCACACTAATGCAGACGTTCCTGTTCAGATTAGCATTAACACGTAGAAATCGAGTCTTCCTTTTGTAGACGATGACGCATCATACATGAGGTTTGTCTGTTGTACTGTTCAACAACGCAGGCTGGCAGACTTCGTTAGACATAGGGGTATGTAACGTTTATGTAATCTTTGCTATAATTCAGCGTGATGTAGAACTCGTAAGAAAATTCCTCCTTTTGCCACCCAGAATGCTAGAGACAGAGTCAGTGCACCCTTCGCATCAGAGTCGTTTGTAGTATATGTAGAGTGACAAACCTCTTTCCAGCAGACCGACCGTTCAATTCTGTTGGGAAACTCGGGCCTTGAGATTGCCACTTTGTACGTCGACGAAAGCCACTGGCATTTATTTCAACGTTTCTGCTCTCCTCATCAATACCGACCGATTTTACTATGCATACACCACCATTTTCAACAACGAACTGCTGCTTAACCTGCTGATGTCCACCTCCTTAGCTGGGAGTTCAGAGAGTCTGACTACCATGCAGCTGGCCCGGGTTCGATTTCCGGCCAAACCGGGGATTTTCTCCGCTCGAGAGGTGGGCGTAGTCTTCTCTCCACCATAGTTTCATCATCATCGACACGCAAGCCGTCCATTGTGGCTTCACCTGAAAAGACTTGCAACTCGGCGTCCGAACTGTCCCAGGTGGGCTCTCATGGACATCAATTCCATACAATGTTTCAGTTTTCGTTTCGCAATATATCCCTGCTGTGGACGGAGTTGCGCAGGCATGGGCCATGTACGAGCCCGTGCAGGACGTCATACTCCTGAATATATTCGACACAACCACCACTGCCTATCAGAGATAACGAGGGCACTGTTATATCGTCACCTAACGCTAGCGGACAGACAAAGTTGTGGCGCCCCTTCACCTCCATACTGCTCCCCTAGAGCAGTTTCGAACACGGTTTACCAAACTCCACGCAGGCTGAGTGTGTGGGCCACTGGCGGGCCACACTTCGTCCCTCCCGACTTTGCTTTTACCTTCCTGGGAGTACACGGCGCAGTGCGACTTTTCGCTTAGTATTGTGATATACTTTCGGTCGGCACAACTCTCTTCATTTCGGGAGAATCGTGAAGTCAACGCTGTTTGCATTTCGTTATTTGTTCGAGTGTGATGGATGCTCACAGCTCGAGAGGATGTTTGCACAAGAAGATGACAGGGATCTGAACAGCGCGTTGCAAGGCATCACAGATATGCTCAATAATGTTCATGTATGGGGAGTTTCGTTGACAGCGACAGTGTATAAACGCAGAAGAGTGTTCCTGGAGCCACTCTGTAGCAATTCTGGACGTATGGGATGTCGCATTGTCCTGCTGGAATTGTCCAAATCCATCGGAATGCACGATGAACATGAATGGATGCAGGTGATCAGACAGGATGCTGACGTACGTGTCACCTGTCACGGTCGTATCTAGACGATCTGGGGTACCATATCACTCCAACTGCACACGCCCCGTACCACTACACAGCCTCCACCAGTTTGAACAGTCCACAGTCGACACGCAGGGTCCATGGATTCATGAGGTTGTCTCCATACTCGTACACGTCCATCTGCTCGGTACAATTTGAAACGATACTCGTCTGACCAGGCAACATGTCTCCGGTCATCAACAGTCCAATATCGGTGCTGACAGGCCCAGGCGAGGCCTAAACCTTTGTGTCGCGCAGTCATCAAGGGAACACGAGTGGGCCTTCGAATTCAGTAGCCCATATCGATAATGTTTCGTTGAATGATTCGCAGCCTGACACTTGTTGATGGCCCAGCATCGAAAGCTGCAGCAATCTGCGGAAGGGTTGCACTTTTGTCACGTTGAACGATTCTCCTCAGTCGTCGTTGGTCCCGTTCTTGGAGGTTATTTTTCCGGTCGCAGCGATGTCACAGGTTTGATGTTTTACCCGATTCCTGACATTCACGGTACACTCGTAAAATGGTCGTATGGGAAAATCCCCACTTTAACGCTACCGCGGAGATGCTGTGTCCCATCGCTCGGGGGCCGACTGGCACACCGTTAAAATTCACTTAAATCTTGATAATCTACCACTGCAGCAGGATTAACCGATCCAACAACTGCACCAGGCACTTGTCTTATATAGGCATTGGCGACGCAACGCCGTATTCTGCCTGTTTACATATCTCTGTATTTGAATACACAAGTCAACACCAGTTTCCTTGGCTCTTCAGTGTAAATACGGCGCATTCGCAGCTTTCCCTCTTCCTTCTTCCCGCGTTCAGACAGCATGGCGGGGCGGTGGGGAAATGTACAGCGAGGCAAACCGCTTTGGCTCTCGGGTCCAGACACGACCCTTGAGTCGAAATTTTGTCGGCGCTTGCCCTAAAGGATTGACAGGGTGACGTACAGAATTTTAGCCAAACCCTACGTTCCCGTTTACAAGATCACGTAAAAATTTAATTTCCAAGCGTTTCCTTATACCATTGAAGCATTAATTTGAAATGGAGCCGTAAACCTTCGTGTTGTTACAGTTCATATAATGGCCGGTATCGAGATAGTGTCCAGTTCTTAAGAACAGACTACATAAGCGAGTAAATACATTGTGGGGTCGTTTTAATATACAGTTTCCTGCAAGAAATTGTAGGATGTACGTCAGATACATTGTTCAGTCACTTTAATGTGACCATCTGTCAAAAGCCTGTAAACTACGATTTGCAGTGAGGACTGCTGCGAGACGTGTACTAATAGAGTCCGTGAGGTTCTGGAACGTACCGACTGGGATTTGGAGCCATATCCTCTCCAGTGCTGCGGCCAGCTGCGTTAGCTTTCTCTATTAAGGATCCATGGCGCGAATAGTCGATGAGGTGGTCTCATAGACTTTCGATTCGGTTTAAGTGCGGGGAGTTTGGTGACCAGGGAAGTGCAGCAACCCCGTCATGGTACTCTTGGATTCACGCTCATACTCTGCAGCCTGTCGGACACTTTGCATTGCCCTGTTGGTAGTTGCCATCCTGCCGGAAAAAAATATTGCATGTGTGAGTGGTCCTGGTCCCCTGCGATAGGTACATACTTGTGTTGATCCGTTGTGACTCCCTCAATGACGCTCCCCCCTCTGGCATGGGCACTTCCGACGATTGTTGCAGGTTGTCTGCTTTCAGACGCCGATGGAGTATAAAAAGTGATTCCACTCGGTGGACGTCCAGTTGCTATATTGCCGTGCAAATCCAGCTTTCGTCACCGATGAACATGCTCAGCATGGGTGCTTGAACCAGACGCCTGCAGCAGAGGCCCATAAGCGGCAACGTCCTATGAACGATCGTTTAAGACACAACGTTGGTCGCCCATTGGCTTGTCTAGGCCACTGGTTCCCAACAGGTGGTCCGTGGACCCCCAGGGGTCCGCGAGCTATGCCACAGGGTTCCGCAAGATGCTATTAGAATTAAAAACAAAATATTGAATATATTTCTTATGATAACAGATTTTTTGTTTTGGCCGCTTCCTGCATGAGCAGAGCTTTAGCGGACGCTAACTTCTGAATCTAGCGTCTTCCTAGAGCCAACTGACACTAGTACACTCTAGCGCAAAACTAGAATTAGATAGAGGCAAATAGTTGTGCTGTACGCCGTTAGACTGCGCGCGCTGCCTCTTTGCAGCTGACAACTGACAGCCACTTGACACAGAAACTGGCATTTCAGACGACAATCGGCCATTGTTAATTTATTGCCAGTGCTTTCACAGACCGTGTTGTTTACATATTAAAAATGGTTTAAATGGCTCTGAGCACTATGGGACTTAACATCTGAGGTCATCAGTCCCCTAGAACTCAGAAGTACTTAAACCTAACTAACCTAATGACATCACACACATCCATGCCCGAGGCAGGATTCGAACCTGCGACCGTAGCGGTCGCGCGGTTCCAGACTGAAGCGCCAAGAACCGCGCGGCCACACTGGCAGGCTACATATTAAATATCCTGTATTAAAACAGTAGCGTTTGTAAAGCTTTGCTTTTGGCGGAAGCTACAGTTCGTGTAGTTAATGATGGATAAATTGAAAAAGTTTTAAGCTCAATATTTTTTCAATAATGAATATGTCAATGCTTTTCTAAGTACCAAAAATAGAAAATATATAAAAAGACTCTTAATTTGGCTTTTTAGGTACTTGACAGTGTGATATGACGAGGTACCTTCACGCTCGATGAGGGGGTCCTCGAGAAAATTTTGTTGGGAACCCCTGGTCTAGGCTGTCAGCTGCTCAACAGTTGTATGCCTGTAACTCTTCAGGCTTTCCCGTCGATCTAATGACATCTTGGGTTGTCGGGTGTTCTGCCGGATATCAGCGTCGTACTTGCACGATATATCGGTCACGTAGCTCGTAACCTTCATCAGGTGCGACCTGAGATTGCTCCTCGAGTGGACCTGGTCCAGTGTTTATGCCTATGGCCTTAGGCATAAATTTCGAAATCTTACCAACATTTGACTGAAGATTTGTGAAGCTTTTCACAGGCATTAGTTTGTTACAGATAATTTCATCGTCTCCGAAATATCTGAAGTTATTTTCGGTACTATCCGTGAAGACATCAGCATACTCACCGTGTCTGAAATAACCGCTGGATTACTCAAAAATTCTGGCGACGTCTGAACATCTGTTCCTGATCACATAAGATGTTTCTACCATGTGATGGGACTTCGCTGTTTACGCAGGACGTCGATAGGAAATCATAGAGGTTTAACTGTCCCTACAAAAATATAAAGTTACACGTTTAATTCTTTGTTTGTCTTGAAAATAATTTATTTTCCGGCCAGTCACAACAGTTCCGTACGAAATTATAGATTTCTGGCAGCTCTAGCAGTAGCCGTATCTTTAGACAGAAACCTTCTTTCACTCCAGGCACCGATGAATTTCGACTTCAAGTTGATTGTCATTGTCACTGATTGAGACTGTGGTGGCCCCAGTGGTTGGAGAACACCCCAAGCATCTGTCCAATGATCTGATGATGACCTTTGAAACCCGAAACCTGTAATTTCGTACTGTGTCCGAGTGTGCCCAAAAATAAATTAATTTCAAATGAATGATTTCAAGAATCACAATCGTCCCCCGTACGCACACAGAACTCCCAGCGCCACAGTGCTGTGGCACACAGCTAGAGCAGACAAAACGTGATGGCCCAGCCCACCTGTACTGTACCATTGGGCAGTCGCATTTTTTTTTTTTTTTTTTGCTTCCCTAAAGGGGCGTACTACGGTAGTGTGGCGCTGGAATGGGAAAACCGACAGGTTAAAACCAGTACCGGTATTTTAGTTCCAAATAAACGATACTTTTTGGTATTTGTTTGGTCTAGGTTATAACAGGTGACCTTTATGAACTGAAATACCAAGTAGACATAGCAGCAGTGCTACATATTTTTTTTTTTTTTTGTTTTCAAACAAACCATTTTTGAAAACAGCACATAATGTTTATTCGTAAAATTTCCATTACTTTGAAAAATTGCGTTATTACAGGAAATCGGAAAAGCTATCACTGTTGTTTTAACAACAACGCCGGCAGAGACGAGTAACAAAGCATGGCGTACGAAATGGTGCAGCATTTCTGAGACAATAGTCAACCCGTAACTATGTGGCATGGGCCGCCCGGGGTGGCCGAGCGTTTCTAGGCGCTACAGTCTGGAACCGCGAGACCGCTACGGTCGCAGGTTCGAATCCTGCCTCGGGCATGGATGTGTGTGATGTCCTTCGGTTAGTTAGGTTTAAGTAGTTGTAAGTTCTATGGGACTGATGACCTTAGAAGTTAAGTCCCATAGTGCTCACAGCCATTTGAATCCTTTTGAACCTATGTGGCATGGTCTGTTGGACGGTATGCGTGTACAAGCAGTGCGTGAGGTTTTCCCCATCCGCTCTATATGGTAGGTAGATGCTGTCGTCTTCCGACATCACTTGTATTGCTGAGTGGCACCATCCCTTTTCTGGAAGTATTTTATAAAGTACGGTACCAGTTAAGTCCAATGGTTTATTTCCTTTATCAGATTAAGAATGGTAGGAGTAACAACATACTTTCGACATCACATAAAGACAAAAGTTATAATTTGACAATTCATTCACAGTTAACAATAAAAATTGAAAGTAGCTATTCTGTTACCTCCGTCTACGTAATATGTCTTTCTCGTCATCCAGCCGTTGCAGACAGACAAATTAACACGAAAAATGAGTTGTTCAACTTCAGTTTTCACTCGTTTGCATCAACTGTTCCTGATGCCCAAATGGTGGCATGCTACTCGATTGCAGGTTGAGTCGGAGAACACTGGTATTTTGTTGTTGTTGTGGTTTTCGACCACTTATCACTTTTCGTGAAAAGCTGTGAACAGTGGATGGACTAAGTGTTCCCTCATTTGTCTGTCTAATTTAGTATTTTGATTTTATGTATCTCGAAACTGAGGGAGCCAAAATATTTCAATCTTTGTCGATATCTACGTCTCATGCAATAACAGAAATAGAAAACCGAAAATTTGTTATTTCAGAAGCCGGTTTTTTTGAGTGGTTTTAATATGCAGGTTAAATATCGTTGAAATACACCGGTATAATCAGAACCCGTTGTTTCAGCAAATAACAGCCATCCCTAGAGTGGCGCTGGGATTTCAGTATGCACCGTGACTGCAGGCGAGTACCTACAAACAATTTGAAATTAATTAGATAATCATATTTGCACTCAGTGATAATTTAAACTTTATGACTACCTTCACAACAGTATAAATGTCGTACGACAATGAAGGCTTTGGTATCCGAGAGGGAGGGTCGAGCCGCCCGTAGGAAAAAGTCTATTCCTCCGCTCAAGTTGACCCATTTCCTTGCGCATATATCAGAGACATGACGATTGTGTCTTTGTAGAGTGTAGCTGTGGGTAGTGGATGTATAGTGTAGTGTTACGTTTCTGTTTCATTATAATGATGGGAGAAAGGAGCCGAGCTTAACGTCCCCATCCGACTGACGGATGAACATCTACAGCTTACTCCATGCCCTTACTCCATGAGCTAGTGTGGAGAGGTTTGCAATTTACACTACTGGCCATTAAAATTGCTACACCACGAAGATGACGTGGTACAGACGAGAAAATTAACCGGCGGGAAGAAGATGCTGTGATATGCAAATGATTAGGTTTTCAAAGCATTCACACAAGGTTGGCGCCACTGGCGACACGTACAACGTGCTGACAAGAGGAAAGATCCCAACGGATTTCTCAAACACAGACAGTAGTTGACCGGCTTTGCCTGGTGAAACAATGTTGTGATGCTTCGTGTGAGGAGGAGAAACGCGTACCATCACGTTTCCGACTTTGATAAAGGTCGGATTGTAGCCTATCGCGATTGCGATTTATCGTATCGCGACATTACTGCTCTCGTTGGTCGATATCACTAGCAGTCGAGATGACAGGCATCTTATCCGCATGGCTGTGACGGATCGTGCAGCCACGTCTCGATCGCTGAATCAAGAGATGGGGTCGTTTCCAAGACAACAACCATCTGAACGAACAGTTCGATGACGTTTGCAGCAGTAAGGACTATCAGCTCGGAGACCATGGCTGCGCTTACCCTTGACGCTGCATCACACACAGGAGCGCCTACGATGGGGCACTCAACGACGAATCTGGGTGCACGAACGGCAAAACGTCATGTTTTCGAATGAATCCAGGTTCTGTGTACAGCATCATAATGGTCGCATCCGTGTTTGGCGACATCGCGGTGAACGCACATTGGAAGCGTGTATTCATCATCGCCATACTGGCGTATCACCCGGCGTGATGGTATAGGGTGCCATTGGTTACACGTCTCGGTCACCTCTTGTTTGCATTTACGGCACTTTGAACAGTGCATGTTACATTTCAGATGTGTTACGATCCGTGGCTCTACCCTTCATTCGATCCCTGCGAAACCGTACATTTCAGCAGGATAATGCACGACCGCATGTTGCAGGTCCTGTACGGGCATTTGTGGGTACAGAAAATGTTCGACTGCTGCCCTGGCCAGCACATTCTCCAGATCTCGCACCAATTGAAAACGTCTGGGCAATGGTGGCCGAGCTACTGGCTCGTCACAATACGCCAGTCACTAATCTTGATGAACTGTGGTATCGTGTTGAAGCTGCATGGGCAGCTGTACCTGTACACGCCATCCAAGTTGTGTTTCACTCAATGCCCGGGCGTATCAAGGCCGTTATTACGGCCAGAGGTGGTTGTTCTGGGTACTGATTTGTCAGGATCTCCGCACCCAAATTGCGTGAAAATGTAATCTCAAGTCAGTTCTAGTATAATATATTTGCCCAGTAAATACCCTTGTATCATCTGCATTTCTTCTTGGTGTAACAATTGTAATGGCCAGTAGTGTAATTCAAGATATTGGCACAAAGAGTCAATATCAGGAAATTATCCCCCCCCCACTTCCTCTCCTTCCCCTGCCGGTCAAATACTGACACTGAAAATGTAATTCATGACGAGGACTGCAGCCCACTTTCCACCGAAGCGAAAGCCGTTGCACAGGCGTGCGTTAGCGAAATCGCGTATTTAGGAGCGAGTGATCATTCAGGTTTAATAGTTTGTCAAGTGACTACCACTCAGCGCCACAGGTGTCTCATGAAGTAATTACGGACAGTCGGACGAGATGCAGCTTCGGTCGGCCGATTTTCTGTCTGGAACTGCCGTCACGCTTCGGTGCGCATCCAGTGGCCGAGTGCGGCTGTGATTAGCGATCGTCGGGACGCGTGACGTTGGCAGCCCTGTCGCGCCAGGGCGTCGCTGCCAACTTCGTTTATTCGGCAAATACTCGCGACCCACGGCCGCTGCCGCTGCCGCCGCCGCCGGCGTACAATATATTCCACTCGGCGTGTACATATTACATTAGAGCGGTAGTGTTAATATTTGACACGGCGCGGCTCGCTACTCGCCGAGCCAGAGGCTGAAACGACGCTCATTTCGGAGCCGGAAAATTTACACCGTCCAGCGTGGCCGGCCAGCCGCCGCTGCGATCGCGTTTCAAATATTGACAGAATATAAACATTGCTGTAACAGGGGCATTTCATGTCGGTGAGGAATATGGCTCGCGGCAGCAACGCAGGGGGTAAGAGGGGCAGTGAGAGGGTGGAGCTGATGTGCATGTGGATGGACAGCAATCGGCAGCAACTGGGGAAAAAAAGGGCAGTTGAGCAGGCGTATTAGTTGCGAGCTGACATGCAGGTTATGCCAGTTCATTGCAAATGTTAATTCAGTGCCAGTCATTAATGACAGAGTGAGATACGTTTTTGTATTATGATGCAGACCTGAAATCGCTTTTTTGATAGGAGTTCTTCGTGAACGAAACATGTAACGCACCGCCGCGCGGGGTAGCCGTGCGGTCTTAAGGCGTCTTGTCACGGTTCGTGGGGCTTCCCCCGTCGGAAGTTTGAGTCCTCCCTCGGGCATGGGTGTGTGTGTTATGCTTAGCGTAAGTTAGTTTAAGTTAGTTTAAGTAGTGTGTAACCCTAAAATACTGATGACCTCAGCAGTTTGGTCACATAGTCCTTACCACGAATTTCCAATTTTCGTAACGCACCGGATGTATTAAAACACAAAACCCCTGAGTGAATGCAGTACTGTTTTCATCCACATATGCACTGCGGTCGTCGTAAATGACTGTGTTTAGGTTTAATATGTCCTGAACTACACATGACAAAAATCAGTAGCATAGCGCTTTTTAATGAAGCATCGGATCATAATGTCTATAGCGTCATCACAAAAAGGCGTATAGATATACATGTAGACAGTATTGGGTTTTTATAAACGGAGACGTGAGTAAGTGAATGCGCCGGCCGAGGTGGCCGAGCGGTTCTAGGCGCTACAGTCTGAAACTTCGAGACCGCTACGGTCGCAGGTTCGAATCCTGCCTCAGGCATGGATGTGTGTGATGTCCTTAGGTTAGTTAGGTTTAATTAGTTCTAAGTTCTAGGGGACTGATGACCTTAGAAGTTAAGTCCAATAGTGTCCAGAGCCATTTGAACCATTTTAGGAACTGAATGTGAGCGAGCCGGTCTTTTGGAGAGAGAGAGAGAGAGAGAGAGAGAGAGAGCCGTGTAACAGCGGCGAATTTAACAATTTAGCGTGTCGCACCGTATGACGATAAGTCACATAAATTGACATTTTAGTAAAAGAAAAAAAGGTTTTTGTTGGGTCACGCGTGGATTATTTCAAGACTGCGTACGTGTGCTCGATGTACAAGGAAGATTAAAAAGAAGTTAAATAATGCCACCAGAAATCACAAACAGAGATGTGGTAATAAAAATAAAAGAACAGTCTTTATATCTGTGTAATGAAAATGAACATGACCAGAGACTGTTGCTTTATTGAAAGCTCTCCTGTTTTTGTTTCGTCTACAGGTAGGCCGTCATTGTAGCGCTGGATAATATTTAGTGTAAGTTTGGTTGTAATTTAGTAAAATATACTTCATAATTGTTATTGGGAAGTGTGTATTATTGACTTAGTGGTCACCTCTCATGATCGCAACCATTAATTATAATTAACAAAGTTTTTGCAGAACTTTCTAGTGCAGGGAGCTCATCTCCCCTAGCAGGATTTAGTAGGCCATTACGCTGACTGTATTATTTAATTAAAATTTCATGTCATAATATTAAATATAAATGCGAGAGACTTCTCAATTTTGATCTTTCATTAATTTCATAGTTAAAAATTTCATTTACTAAAATCCACAACACTGTATGAGTTCAGTATGTTTCATTTTGGCCACCTAATGGCAGACGAGATTCTCTCCAGTTTTGCCTTGCAAATAATAAACAAGAAATACTGAAAATCATCACACCCAATGAGCTCCGCAATATCTCAGTTAATCTTTGTGACATTTGGTACATAAATAACCAATAGCCCCAGAGACCCATATTAATAATTAAAGTTTGCGGAAGAATACGCATATTTTCTTTTCTAAATAGCAGAGCTCACGCTTACTATTTATTAGAAAGCGGTGAGTCGCGCGTTGTATTTAAAAAATATTATATCGTACTCACCTCGGGGCAACCGAAGTCCGTACGGGTGTTACCGCGGTATAAGTTAATTAAAAGTCTCATGCTAGCCCACAATATTTAAAGCCATCCCAAACCAAAATAAAAAATATATAATTATAAAAATATATAATTATCCCGTGACGGTAAGTGGCATCAGACACACACACATATGTAGTTACACCGTGATAACAGCCAGACCTTGTATTCCCTCTCGTTGTGACACTGAATCAAACAGCTTGACTGAAGTGTAACTGAGAGTTTCTGATTCGTCCGACACCTCATTTTCGAAGATGTACGGCCAACTGGCCGCTGTTCACGTACCACTGTGTCAAGAATGTACCGTGAGAACTTATATTCCGAAAGAAACGCAATCTCCAACGTGACAGTTCTTTATAAGTAAACGATCGCTTGCTTGGAAGCTTGAGAGTATGAAACTGAATGAGTCTTTGGCCCATCTGCCAATAAGTCCAGGGGCAATAGTATAGTGGTGCACCATCACTTCCAATACAACTTATAATCGAGAAAGTTCATGAACTGCTCAAAATTTTGAAATTATTGGTAGAGCGAAATCGTAGTTTTTCACCGTGGTATTCATGAATAAATATTTCACTGCTGTCTTGTCGCATGAGACTTACAAGCCTCGACGACTTCCTCTGCCGTCAACGTCAAGAAATATTGCACTCAGACGTCTGGTATTAGTTTGCCGAATTATGTCATGATCACGTCAAGGAGTCACGGATCTCCGAATGTAGGTAGTACACAATGGCGTAAAATGTGTTCTTATACTACTGCATTTAGCGTTTTCTTAAACGCAATAAGGGGACCATATCCTGACCATGAAATACACCCCCGTGCTGTAATAAGCCATTATCTGCAGTCCAATTTTGGCTGTAATAACTGCAGGGGTAATGTTCTCCAGGTATATGTCGAACCCAAATCCTGCCTAGGGTTGCCACAGAATGTAGTGTGATTCGCTACTCCAAATCACTGACTTATAGTTACGCAACTTCCACTGGCGTCGGTCTTTCCACCAACCAAGCGTCGCTTACAAGGGAACCTCCCCATCGCACCCCCCTCAGATTTAGTTATACGTTGGCACAGTGGATAGGCCTTGAAAAACTGAAAACAGATCAATTGAGAAAACAAGAAGAAGTTGTGTGGAACTGTGAAAAAATAAGCAAAATATACAAACCGAGTAGTTCATGGGATGATAGGCAGCATCATGGACAATGGAACCGCAGGAACGCCGTGGTCTTGTGGTAACGTGAGCAGCTGCGGAACGTAAGGTCCTTCGTTCAAATCGTCCGTGGAGTCAGAAGTTTGATTTTTTATTTTCAGTTTATGTGACAAACTCTTATGTTTTCATCACTTTTTTGGGAGTGATTATCACATCCACAAGAAAACCTAAATCGGGCAAGGTAGAAGAATCTTTTTACCCATTCGCCAAGTGTACAAGTTAGGTGGGTCGACAACATATTCCTGTCATGTGACGCACATGCCATCACCAGTGTCGTATAGAATATATCAGATGTGTTTTCCTGTGGAGGAATCGGTTGACCTAGGACCGTGTGATCAAATGTTTTCGGTTCCCATTGGAGAGGCACGTCCTTTCGTCTACTAATCGCACGGTTTTGCGATGCGGTCACAAAACACAGACACTAAACTTATTATAGTGAACAGAGACGTCAATGAACGAACGGACAGATAATATCTATGCAAAAATAAAGAAAGTAAAACTTTCACTCGAGGGAGGACTAGAACCAAGGACCTTTCGTTCAGCAACTGCTCACGCTACCACTGGACCACAGCACTCCTGAGCCCGCATCGTCCATGATGTTGCTTATGTGTCCCATGGACTACTCAGTTTGTATATTTTGCTTATTTTTTCACAGTTCCACATAACTTCTTCCTGTTTTCTCAATTGATCTGTGTTCAGTTTATCAAGGTTTATTCACTGTGCCAACTTATAACTAAATCTGAGGGGGGTGCGATGGGGAGGTTCCCTTGTTAGTAGTGAGTACGAAACTGCGTGAGTCATGAGGAACAGTTCACCCATTTTAATTTATTGTTTTTAACTCTCTACTCAGTAATTCTGCTGGTGGACTTGTGTGTCAGGTGACATTCAGTGACTCATCTACTTTCGAAGTCACTTAGCTCTCCTGATCGACCCATTTTGCTGCTACTGCCTCTCTACTCACAACACAATACTCTCCACCTCCTTTTATACTAGCGGATCCGCCATTAGTGACATCTAGTTGTCACAGAGGGGTATCCATAGTGTATGTCGAAGTCTACACGATTCCGAGACTCCGTTCAGGTGGTCAGTGGAGGGCCGGCCGGTGTGGGCGAGCGGTTCTAGGCGCTTCAGTCTGGAACCGCGCGACCGCTACGGTCGCAGGTTCGAATCCTGCCTCGGGCATGGAAGTGTGTGATGTCCTTAGGTTAGTTATGTTTAAGTAGTTCTAAGTTCTAGGGGACTGATGACCTCAGATGTTAAGTCACATAGTGCTCAGAGCCATTTCAACCTTTGGTTAGTGGAGGTATTCTATATAGCTTATATTTATACACGATGAAATAAGCGGTGTTATAGTCTACCATCATACCTTAGCTGTAAAAGATCAGGAAGATACTTTGCGATTGCGTAGTTCGATGTATTGCAGATAGCACGCTCAGAGCACCCACATGCATGAAGAGAAACACTATCCCATCGCTCCGGAAAATTGTGGTATATCTTAAGCAAATAGGAGATAATAGACTGTAGTACGTTCCCCTGGACTCACTTCCGATCTATCTCTATCACATTTGGCAGCGGTTGCGTGATCGTAGACCAACATGGACCCTCAGAACTTTGAAGGCGCGGTGAAGTACATACCTCGAAAACTAGCTACTGCTATCATGACGTGCTATTAGGGCGGTATCCTATTCAGTTATCCTTGATTGCCACATTTTATTGCCTAAAAAGCAAAGAAATGGTTCAAATGGCTCTGAGCCTGAGGTTATCAGTCTCCTAGAACTTAGAACTAATTAAACCTAACTAACCTAAGGACATCACACACATCCATGCCCGAGGCATGATTCGAACCTGAGACCGTAGCGGTTGCTCGCTTCCAGACTGTAGCGCCCAGAACCGCACGGCCACTCCGGCCGGCAAAGCAGAGAATAACGAGAAGGAAATAGGTACCATACAATGCCCCTTATTTCCACGTATACCAAATGACTAGAACATAAACTGTGCTGAAACTATTATAGATCTTGTCCAACCCTTTCGTTTACAAACATTTCTGATTTTATGCGTTGTGGATACTTCCATTCACTGCTAGTGACAAATGATTTATTATTTCCATTGCGCATACTTCCATCAACATTAGTGAATATTTGTATTAAAAATGAATCTCCTCCAGGTGTACTTAAGATTTAATGTCTATTTGCCTACTAGTCTCGACGTTGTGTCAAGGCCATCCTCTGCCTCCCTACACTTTGATGATATCAACTTTGTGTGGCTGAGTACCAGAAGACCGCGGTGAGACCAATAGTACTCAGGCACGCACAATTGATATCATCAAAGTGTACGGGCCTGAAGATGGCGTTGACGCAACGTCGAAACTAGTAGCCAAATAAATATTAAATCTTAAGTACAGCTGTAGCACTGAAAGACCTAAGTCGAAACAAGGCTTCGGGAGTAGAAAACATTGCATTAGAACTACTGATAGCCTTGGGAGAGCCAGCTCCGAGAAAACTCTACCTTCTGGTGAGCAAGATGTATGACACTGGCGAAATACCCTCGGACTTCAAGAAGAAGGTAATAATTCAAATACCAAAGAAAGCGGGTGCTGACAGATGTGAAAATTACCGAACTATCAGTTTAATAAGCCACGGCTGCAAAATACTAACACAAATTCTTTACAGACGTATGGAAAAACTGGTAGAAGCCGACCTCGGGGAAGATCAGTTTGGATTTCGTAGAAATGTTGAAACACGCGAGGCAATACTGACCCTACAACTTACCTTAGAAAATAGATTAGGGAAAGGCAAACCTACGTTTCTAGCATTTGTAGGCTTAGAGAAAACTTTTGACAATGTTGACTGGAATACTCTCTTTCAAATTCTGAAGGTGGAGGGGGTAAAATACAGGGAGCTAAAGGCTATTTACAATTTGTACAGAAACCAGATGGCAGTTATAAGAGTCGAGGGGCATGAAGCAGTGGTTAGGAAACGAGTGAGACAGGATTGTAAACTATTCCCGATGTTATTCAATCTGTATATTGATCAAGCAGTAAAGGAAACAAAAGAAAAATTCGGAGTAGGAATTAAAATCCATGGAGAAGAAATTAAAACTTTGAGGTTTGCCGAAGACATTGTAATTCTGTCAGAGACAGCAAAGGACCTGGGAGAGCAGCTGAACGGAATGGACAGTGTCTTGAAAGGAGGATATAAGATGAACACCAGCAAAAGCAAAACGAGGATAATGGAATGTAGTCGAATTAAATCGGGTGATGCTGAGGGAATTTGATTAGGAAATGAGACGCTTAAAGTAGTAAATGAGTTTTGCTATTTGGGGGGAAAATAACTTATGATGGTCGAATTTAGCAACGTGCTTTAAATTGTATAGTTTACAAATCTCAAAACCGTCGTATCCCATCATTACACCATCAGTGAGTTACAGCTGGAATCAGCTATCTCTTAAAATATCTGGCTGTAACAACTTACGAGGTAGTATACGGGGTAATTACTTGTATACGAACGCCATCTATCCCTCAGAACTTACCATCAAAGTTTCAAGAGTGCTTTTTAAGTGAGAAAAGTAGGAATATGTAGAACCCTCTACGTATACCTCCTGTAGGGACAATGAAGGCATTATTAATTTATAACCCTTTCAGACTCATTTAATAAATCATACATCCTGCAGCCAATATCAAATGTACGGACAAGAAATCCTAATGCGTGGTACAATGCTTCCCCCATACACTTAACAGTGATTTGAAAGGTACAGATGCAGATATACATTATCGGATCAAAAGTGTGCGGACGACTCTATGTACTGAAAAAAAAACAAAAAAAAAAAACGTTTCAAATGGCTCTGAGCACTATGGGGCTTAACATCTGAGGTCAGCAGTCCCCTAGAATTTAGAACTACTTAAACCTAAGTCAGCTAAGGACATCACACATATCCATATCCGAGGCAGGATTCGAACCTGCGACCGTAGCGGTCGCGCGGCTCCAGACTGAAGCACCTAGAACCGCTCGGCCACACGGGCCGGCTCTACGTACTGCACAACTGACTACTAGACGTCACGAGACGCGGAGCCACCAGTATAAATGTAGGAGTGGAGTATTGGGTTGCCGATACAGCAGCAGTAACAGCAGAACGAGTCGGTTAGGAGAGGTCAGTGACTGCAAACATGTACTATTCATCGGATGCCACCTTCGTATAAATCCGCCATGGGCATTTAAATCCTACTAAGACTGCCCAGTCGGACCGTTTCCGATGTGATTTTGAAGTGGATAGTGGAAAAGTGAAGGAACAACCGAAACGAAACTAAACCAATACCAATCATACATCATGCACTGCCGGAGAGGGACTGTCGAGCATTGCTGAAGATGGTTGTAGGCTGCTGCATGAAATCTGCCGAAGGAATCACTTGTGGATTCCAAAGTGCTGCCAACAGTATCCGTAGCGCAGTGACTGTGTGTAGGGATTTCAAAGAAATAGGGATAGATTAGTCAGGCAACTCCCCATAACTCACACATTATTGTGATCAGTGAGAGGCAACGCTTGAAGGGATGTACAGGGCTACGCCACTGGGCAGTGGATGACTGGAAACGTGCTCTCAGAGTGACGACGAATCACGTGCTACTCTGTGGCAGTCCGATGGGAGGATTTAGATTTGGCGAATGCATGGAGAACGTTACCTTCCAGCATGTGTAGTGTCTACGGTGAAATGCGAAGGTGCTGATGTTGAGGTACGGGGGTGGTTTTTATGGGTGGGATGTAGTCTCCTTATGGCGCTTAATATAACGCAAAATGTGGATGACTGGAAACGTGCTCTGAGAGTGACGACAAGTCACGTGGTACTCTGTGGCAGATGGGAGGATTTAGATTTGGCGAATGCCTGGAGAACGTTACCTTCCAGCATGTGTAGTGTCTACGGTGAAATGCGAAGGTGCTGATGTTGAGGCACGTGGGTGGTTTTTATGGGTGGAATGTAGTCTCCTTATGGCGCTTAATATAACGCAAAATGTGGATGACTGGAAACATGCTCTGAGAGTGACGACAAGTCACGTGGTACTCTGTGGCAGATGGGAGGATTTAGATTTGGCGAATGCATGGAGAACGTTACCTTTCAGCAGGTGTAGTGTCTACGGTGAAATGCGAAGGTGCTGATGTTGAGGTACGGGGGTGGTTTTTATGGGTGGAATGTAGTCTCCTTATGGCGCTTAATATAATGCAAAATGTGGATGACTGGAAACGTGCTCTGAGAGTGACGACAAGTCACGTGGTACTCTGTGGCAGTCTGATGGGAGGATTTAGATTTGGCGAATGCCTGGAGAACGTTACCTGACAGCATGTGTAGTGCCTACGGTGATATGCGTAGGTGCTGATGTTGAGGCATGGGGGTGGTTTTTATGGGTGGGATGTAGTATCCTTATGGCGCTTAATATGAGGCTAAATGTGGAAGAACATGATCACATTCTAACGTTGTGATTAGTTTCGAACAATGTGGATTATCTTCAAATCTAAAAAAAGAAAAAATCCTGAGTACTATGTTTTTGAAAACAGACACAATTCGCACTTTGTATTTTTTATTTATCAGTTCCGCTCTTCAATTCAACAAGAGCAGCATCAGAATATACAGTTTAAAATTAGATGAAAGCATTAAAGATTGCGTTTAAAGTTGGCTGACAGCTCCAAAGATTAAACTGGCTGTGCTACAGCACCTAAGCTTAGGTTTAAAGTACGTTTAAAGTACAGTAGTATATAATGACATTGACAGAGCTAAAGATTAAATGCCTGCTCTTGCAAGACAGTACATACATATTTTCTGTTTTTTTTTTTCATTTAAGTTAGAATGTATTGAACATAACTGACGAACTATTGAATTTACCTGTGTAAGTGTGTAAGTAACCTGTAAATGAGCTACACGTCACAATACTGTGGTATCCAAGAGTGGTCTATGACTGAAGTATGTAAATTATGGTTGGGGTAGAAAAAGCAGGAAAAGGGAGTAGTGATGGGGATGAAGAAAGGAGTGAGAAGACTGGAGTAGGAGAGGGAAGTAGAGCCAAGGAAGCGGAGACACGAGAGTAACAGATTTACGTTCTGTAAACCATTATGGTTAAAAAATGGTTCAAACTGCTCTGAGCACTGTGGGACTTAACTTCTGAGGCCATCAGTCCCCTAGAAATTAGAACTACTTAAACCTAACTAAGCTAAGGACATCATACACATCCATGCCCGTAGCAAGATTCGAACCTGCGACCGTAGCGGTCGCGCAGTTCCAGACTGTAGCGCCTAGAACCGCTCGGCCACTCCGGCCGGCAAACATGGTGATTTGTGCAACAGAGATAGGGTTACGTGCAAAATAAAAAATGCGAAAACGATGTACTTACTCTTTGCCTCGTCTCAAAACGTATTATCTACGTAACGGAACCACGACGTTTCATTCAGCTTCTAAATGAGATTAATTAGAAGATTCAATTTACTACGGAGGTCGAGGCACAAGTAAGATTACATTTTCTTGATTTGCTAGTTTTCCAAAAACAAAGTGTATAAAAATCTTAGCAAGAAACGTTAGGGAACCGGAGCAGATCGACGCGAAATGGAAATGTCTCACCAATGAGTTGCTCAAGAATGGATATTCGTCCGCTGGGATAAAAAAAAGGGCGTTAAGACATCAACGAAAGGATCGTAGCGATGTACAGGCGTGTATGGAATCCATAGTTATCCTATAGCTCATTAAGAACCCTACTTACCACATAGAAAAAAATCTTCTCCGGAGCTAGTGGTCTAATGGCTAGCGTTGCTCCCTCTGGGTCCCGGGGTCCCGGGTTCGCTTCCCAGCCTGGTTGGGGATTTTCTCTGCCCGAAGACCGGGTTATTGTGCTGTACTCATCCTTTCATCATCATTCGTGAATGTGGCGAGATTCGACTATGTAATGATTGGAAATTTGTACGGGCACTGATAAGCGCGCATTTGAGCGCCCCACAAACCAAACATCATCATCATCATCATCATCATCATCGGGAAAAATACTGACGAAACGGAGCAACAGTGTAACCTCGAAACCCACTAGCAGAACATAACGGAAAGTGAAGAAGCGGAGAAACACACATGATCACCTATTTCGAAATATGCTTTGCAGCCACCAGACCACCGGATTCAGTAGGACTCAGGTACCGGCAGCCACAAGCGGATACTATTAAAAGCTGTACTGAGACGCCATGATGATTACTAAACACTCAAATAACTTTAATCGGAAGGACGAAGGTGTGCAATAATGGTGCCTGGGTTCCGCTGCTGAAGAAGACGTGCTGGTTTCCCACCGTAGGGTGGACGACCGCTACCGACAACGGCCAAACTGCACCCGAGTGATCAAAACATGTGACATTACGCCACTGCGCAGAGCACTTTAGTTAGTTGCGTGCCAGGGTGTCCACTGGGCCTCCAAAAAAGCTGCAACCTCCACTGAAAATATCCCACGCAGACGGGTACGAGACATTGGTTTCAATATGCAATTCATTTGACCACGAAATAATGGCCCGGATTATTTTAGTAAGCTAGCAGCTAAGGGACAGGAAAGTGAAAAGCTGTTGATCCGTTGGTGAAAGGATAATAGTTAACAATTATGTACACGTTCCTGTGTACACCTTTTAGGTCAATGTACATTGTACATTGTCCAACATTACGAAACAACTTGTTTACTGGATAAAAAACTTTTTACAGAATCAATTCTATGTTTAGGAATGAAAAAAGGGTACTTCAAATCTCTCACTGTTCACTGTTCACTGTTCTGTTGGCAGAGAAACACCGTAGGCAAGTGTATGATGCTGGTGAAAATTATTTGTTTTCTTTGCAATCTCTTACCAACCTTAACATACTTCGTTTTACGTATTTAGTTGAGAGGACCTAAGTAGCACTCCCCAGTTATTGTTTCACTGTCGCAAGGTTACAATACTAAGACTGATTTTGCATTCCAGAAAACTTTGCGCTTAACGCTTTGATGGCTGTGTTGTCTTGGTGATTGTGTCTTGCCTTCGGCACGTGACCATTTGTTTGGTGTTGTACCTTTTCATGGAAAATCCTCTCGACAACTATCTTTATGGAATTCCCATCTTAATCTGGCAAACAGTCGTGTGAGTAAAATAGATGCAGTTTTGACAGGTTAATGCTTATCATCAATAATATTAATTTTGTGAACGAACTGCTTCTAATCGTTTGTCGTACATACCGGCTTATCACTCACTCTTCATCATGTCTTTCATTTCGTCACATTAACCCCATCGGAGGATGCAACTATGTACATTAAGATTACCATGTAGAGTCCACATGCACTTGTCTCGTTTGATAAAACACGCCAGTAATTAATTTCCTGGCAGATTAAAACTGTATAAAAGACAGAGATTCCAACCTGTAACGTCAGTTGATGGTGCAATGTTGTCACAGCTCTCCAGGTACTGTTCACGATTTATACTCACAGCTTAAGTTCTCTTCAGTTCTCCCAGTACCTCTCACACCGCTTCCAAATTTCTTGGTAGGATTCCTGCATATTGCCCTGCTGTACTAGTCTCCATGTAAGAAATGTCTCAGCAGGAACTTAGAGCTTGACTCCTGAATGAGTTCTACTCTTTGCAGCTGTGAATACTGTGAAGGAGGGACATCAGTCGCACCTGAGCAGCATAGACGGGAAGAGCACTGTCTACGAACAGTTTCTAGGCTCGAGTCCCGGTTTGTTGCTATTCAAAGAAGCCCGTCCACAACTTCTATTTAGTGATTTAACTTTTTGGTTAAACTTAAATAAGGAAATTACCCAATACTGTTGTACAATCACAACGTCACTTTTCTTCCAAGGAGTCACGGGTTAGTTCCATGAGCACTTCTGTGACACTCTTTTATGGGCTGCCCACCCTAGCAACGGGTCTCTGCAGTAGTCCGCAGGGACGCCTATATCATCACTGGAAATAATGGGTCAACATTCTGGAATTAGTCGAACTAGCTATTCCTTTGCAAGATGCACAGCTCTTCCACGGAGCCTTTGCAAGAAATCTTTCCTCATTCTTCTTTATTCGTCTACATCTACATCTACACAGATACTCCGCAAGCCACAGTCAGGTGCAGAGCGGAGGGTACCCTGTGGCACTACTTGTCATTTGCCTTCAGGTTCCACTCGCAAACAGAGTGAGGGAAAAATGACTGTCTGTACGCCTCCGTATGAGATCTAATTCCTCCTAACTTATCTTCGTTGTCCTTCCACGCCATGTACGTTGGTGGGATCGGAATCGTTCGGTAGTCGGCTCCAAATGCCAGTTCTTTAATTTTCTTAATAGTGTTTCCCGAAAAGAACGCCGCCTTCCCTCCAGGAATTCCCATCTGAGCTGCTGAAGCGTCTAAGTAACACTTAGAACCTACCGGTAACAAATCTAGCAGCTCTCCTCTGAATTGCTTCGATGTCTTCCTTCAATCCGACCTCGTACGGATCTCAAATACTCGAGTAGAACTCAAGAATAAGTTGCACCAGTGTCCTCTATGCGGTCTCCTTTACAGTTGAACCACTCTTTCCTAAAATTGTCCCAATATACAGAAGTCGATCATTTGCTTTCCCTACCGCAGTTTTCAAATGATCGTTCCAACTCCTATCGCTTTGAGGGTTACGCCAAGATATGACTGTGTCAAGCTGGCCACTGATAATACTGTATCCCAACATTACAGGTTTGTTTTTCCTGGTCATGCGCATTAACTTACATTTTTCCACATTTAGGGATTAGTGCAGTTCATCACACAACTGGACATTTTGTCTAAGTCATCTTGTATCATCCTACAGTCACTCAACCGTACACCACGGCATTGTCAGCAGGCAACCGTAGACTGCTGCCCACCCTATCCCACAAATCATTTATACACTATGTGATCAAAAGTATCCGGATACCTAGCTGAAAATGACACAAGTTCGTGGCGCAGTTCATCGGTAATACTGCAATTCAGTACGGTGTTGGCCCACCATTTACCTTGATGACAGCTTCCACTCTCGCAGGCACAATCAGGTGCTGGAAGGTATCTTGGGGAATAGCAGCCCATTCTTCACGGAGTGCTGCAGTGAGGAGGGGTATCGATGTCGGTCGGTTCAATGAGGCCTGGCACGAAGTCGGCGTTCCAAAACATCCCAAAGCTCTTCTATAAGATTCATGTCAGGACTCTGCGCAGACCAGTCCATTACAGGGATGTTATGGTCGTGTAACCACTCCGCCACAGGCCGTGCATTATAAACAGGAGCTCGATCGTGTTGAAAGATGCAATCGCCATCAACAGTGAGAAGCAAGAAGGTGCTTAAAACATCACTATAGGGCTCTGCTATGAATGTGCCAAGCAAAACAACAAGAGGTGCAAGCCCTCTCCATGAAAAACACGACCACACCACAACATCACAGTCTCCGAATTTTACTGTTGGCACTCCACACGCTGGCAGATGACGTTCACCGGGTATTCGCCATACCCACACCCTGCTATCGGATCGCCACATTGTGTACTGTGATTCGTCACTCCACACAACATTTTTCCACTGATCAGTCGTCCAATGTTTACGCTCCTTAGACCAAGCGAAGCGTCGTTGGGCTTTTACTGGCGTGATGTGTGGCTTATGAGCAGCCACTCGACCATGAAATCCAAATTTTCTATCCTCCCGTCTAACTGTCATAGTACTTGCAGTGTATCCTGATGCAGTTTGGAATTCCTGCGTAGTGGACTGGATGGATGTCTGCCTATTAACATTATGACCCTCTTCAACAGTCGGTGGTCTCTGTTAGTCAGTAGACGAGGTCGGCCTGTACGCTTTTGCACTGTACGTGTTCCTTAACGTTTCCACTTCATTATCACATCGGAAACAGTGGACCTACAGATGTTTTGGAGTATGGAAATCTCGCGAACAGACATACGACACAAGTGGCACCCAATCACCTCACCACGTTCGAAGTCCGTGAGTTCCACCGAGCGCCCCATTCTGCTCTTTCACGATGTCTACTGACTACTGATGTCGCTGATATGGAGTACCTGGCAGTAGGTGCCAGCACAATGCACCTAATATGAGAAACGTGAATTTTTGGGGGTGTCCGGATATTTTTGATCACATAGTGTGTATATAGAGAACAACAGCGGTCCTGTCATCCGTCCCTGGGGCACTGCTGACGATACCCATGTCTCTAATGCAACTTTTTCACTTTCCAGTTTTACCTATAGATGACACATAGATATAGAACGAGACATTAGTCATATACCAGTAAACCATCGGTTCTTACAATAGTTGTACTCCCACGTATAAAGTAGCTTCAAACTTCTGATTACTTTAGAAATGAGTTGATATGTCAAATATTTGAGGTTAAGGATGTAAGCGAAGAAAGTATGGAAAAAGTTTGACAATATGTAAAAAATCTATTGGAAGCCGCTATGTGTTCTCACTATGGGACATTCGATGAATGTATTCCGGATAACTTTCGCTCCATTTGAAGCAAAAGTTTTTCACGGAGCTCAATATTTATGACATACTTCCTGACCTACGAGTCATAGGATGATATAATTCTGCATGTACGTTCCACGATATATGCAGATACTGTCTGCAAAGTGTGTTGCAAATGAAGATAGTAGTACAGAAATAATAAATACAGATATCATGCGTGACGATGTTTCACTGCCCACTGTTTTAACCAGGAGCTAGTTGTGCAGGCATCTTTACGTCCATGACGTCATATCTCCTATGTGTCTACAATAAAGTAATTTTGCAGACAAATTGAATGGTACATGTGGATACTTTCTGGAGGCTGAGCTCCGAATAAAGTCATTAGGAAAAAAGTAATAAATTAAATACAACACAAGAGTAGACCTCTTAATGAGCATATTAAATCCGACCAATAACTATCGAAGTATTGAAAATCAAATTTTTCTTGACCGTTAGACAGACAACCTGGAACTTGTATCTGGCTCTGGGCCTAGGGATAGCGGTGTAGTAACATACAGGTCTTGCAGAGAAAGGGTCATACTACTGCAGAGAAAGAAATGGTTTCTTGTGTGTAATGCTAGCTTTAATATCATTTGTAACTAATGTGTTCAATTAACCGAACGTGATTGTTGATTGAATTATGCCGCATGATGCACGTCGTCAGCCCTGATGCGAAGATTGGCGAAGGGTGGGTCATCAGTTTCATTTCTTCTTCCTACAGTTGTTTATCGTTTAGATATGTAGTTTCTTCACGGTTCCAGGAAGTATTTATGGAGTATGGGAATTTACTAGCACATTACATGTTGTATAAGTAGGAGGACCACCTGTTGAGGTACGTATTGCAGCTGCGTCTCCACCTCCGTCTATACTTCATAAATCTGCGTTCGATATAAAGGGTTAGCTCTCATTCACGACGCTGCTTTCCTAACTACAACTTAATTCTGAGTAGTATGGTGACAATATTCATAGTCTAGATTTGCTACTGGTTTCGAAAATGTCGAATTTCAAGGATATGATTATACCACTATGAAATTTCAGTCTGCAGCCGAGTGTGCGCTGATCTCAGAGTCCCGGAAGATATGCAGGAAAACTTCTGTGTGGTTTGGAGGATGGGTGAAGAGTACTGGCAGAAATAAAGCTCTAAGTGCAGAGTGGATTGTGAGTCGTTCTTGAGTAGGTCAGTCGGTAGAACATTTCTACGCGAAAGACGAAGATCCCAGATTCGAGTCCGCACCACCACAAAGATTTCATCTGTGAGAAAATTTCCATGTGGTGATGGTTATGTGGCACTGGCTGGGCATTCTGCAGGTACAGAAAGAACTTCCACAGCGATTGCTTAAGACTTTCAGACGACATCTCAACCCTCCAATGAAAACAGAGGACGGTAAACGTCGTCAAGTGAAAAATACGAAGAAAACGTCCGGAAATGAGCCATTCCCTAGTTCTGTGTCCATGTTTCCAGATAATATCACTGGAGTGGAGTCCTTTGTTGTTGTCGGGTAAGTTAATATCTCTATACGCCACCGTCAGCTCTTTCCTGTCGCCACTGTAATCTTCTGCGGAACGGCCGTAAAGAAAGGAAAATACCGCGAGGGACAGTAAATTCTTCCGGACGAAGAACACACATAAAAGAGGCGATTGAACCCGGTGTATCTACGGTCGCTGGTCCTGATCGATGTCCGCGCTTTTACTGGCCGATAAAATGTGTGCTCGGCTATTAGGCGCGTACACAGTTTCCGGCGACCTGCGCCGAAAACTCATCTCGCGGTCCAGTCACTTTTTCCGGAAACCGAGTTTGGTGGCATTTCATTTTCGCGAATTACCATGTCATGCGAAAAAATGGCTCGGACGTGAGACGCGGCTGTCCTTACCGGTGGATGGCTGTTTGACCAGCAAGATCGGAGTGCCATCCGCTGAGATTGGAAACGTCGCCCCGATATTCCGCGCCACGCGTAAAAATCGGAAACGCTAATCCTGACGGTTTACTATCCGGTTTTACGTCCTCGTACGTCAGCGATGGACGGGACTCCGGCCTCACCGACGCAATATGTAACGTTTACGACAAATTTTACGACCCTTTTTTTTTTTGGTATTTTGCTTCGAAAGTTTCAATATGGGCTGTGTAACATTAAACAATTTATTTGCCACTTTCGCGAGAAACACTGTGGTTACTTAATACGAAGACATAGCTCTGCCGTTTTTACAAGATCACAACATAAAATTAAAATCCACGTAAAGTCTCAAAGTACATTGTAACTTCAGGCGGTATGCAAGAGAAATGGGTCAAGACGGGGCCTGTAGACTGGCGTTCATACCATGCAAGAAGCTTGTGCAGTTCACCATTTGGAACATGATGCTCCAGAGTGATGTTATGTTATGGGTTGTATGTGTCTTTTGACTTCGGAAGGGTTTACTACCGGTGCAGACACGCCGGCCCAAAAAAAGTACACATCTTAAAAGACGACCATGATACCGTGCACCTCGGTTCGTGGCTAGAATTCGTTCGGTGAGGGGCTTTGCTTAATATATGCCATCTTTAGATTCACCTTGCATTTTCAGGCGTTTCTAAAAGTATTTGTATGGAGTGCAGCCATGTATGGAAGTGAAACATGGACGATAAATAATTTGGACCAGAAGAGAATAGAAGCTTTTGAAATGTGGTGCTACAGAAGAATGCTGAAGATTAGGTGGGTAAATCACATAACTATTGAGGAGATATTGAATAGAATTGGGGAAAAGAGGAGTTTGTGGCACAACTCGACAAGAAGAAGGGACCGGTTGGTAGGACATGCTCTGAGGCATCACAAATTTAGCATTGGAGGGCAGCGTGGAGGGTAAAAATCGTAGAGGAAGACCAAGAGATGAATACACTAAGCAGATACAGAAGGATGTAGGTTGCAGTAAGTACTGGGAGATGAAGAAGCTTGCACAGGATAGAGTAACGTGGAAAGCTGCATCAAACCAGTCTCAGGACTGAAGACCAAACAACAACGAGGGGCACAAACCCCAACACGGTATGAATGTTGATTTTTCTCCTGCCAGTTTCCGAGCATACGTACCCTATGCGATTTTATTTATTGATTTTCCCTTTCCTGATGCACCGAATATTTGTAGTCATCAACATTCTTGTTATTTGGTATCAATAGATCTTTGTTTGGGCACCATCGCCACGGTTTCGTGTAGATCATTGTGAATTGATCACTCTGTTCTCCACAAAAACCGTACCAGATTTTCTCCTTTGCTTAATATATGCCATCTTTAGATTCACCTTGCATTTTCAGGCACCTGCGCTAAGTTGGTCCATAGTTTTCAATGGAGGAATAGGCAAATCATGGTCAGATGGTAAACTGTAGATAAATTGGAACAATGGGAAGGGGAATCACTGCTACCCATTTATGAAATCTTTCACTTGTTACTATTCTTCAAGATGTATTGTTCTTGCTAAGACAACTACGCCAGCGGGGCGTGCACTAGACGATGACGTAGCTACTGCTGCAGATCCAGATGGGGCAAGCCCACCGCGATGAGGTGCCTGTCCTGCGATGGCGACGAAGCACTGCTGGTGGGATGGCAAAGGCAGTGACGCACTGTCACCTAGGAAGGGGTCGGCCATGCTCCTACAGTACATCTGGAATTGCCAGTTGCCATGTGACACTGTCCAGAAGGGACTTAGTACATACAGCTTTTGCCCTGCGGTGGCCTCAGACCAGTAGCTTCTGCTGGTAGCTCCTGAGAATAATTTCGTTACTGTGTGTACAGGACTTGCATACAGCATCAGCGCACTTGTTGTGTACACGTCCACTACTAGTTAAGTATCATAAAGCTCCAGTGTGGAGATCTTCCCTTTCCGCTTACAACAAGAGTCCATGCAGTCCCACTAATCCACTGTTTCCGCAAGCTAACGCACCTCGCAACATTATCGTTGTTGGATTATTAGAGTCGTAACATCTAACGCTTGCCCGCTGTCAGCACTGCTGCAATACATCACTGATGCTAATGTATTGTTGGTATGCTACAGTGAAAAAGAACTTCAAATAGTAGTTAGAAAACTTACGTCAGTATTCTCTGTAGCTGGTGTAAAACTGAAATGAGACAAAACCATGACGAATGCCCTACGGTCGCAGGTTCGCATCCTGCCTCGAGCATGGATGTGTGTGATATCCTTAGGTTAGTTAGGTTTAAGTACTCTACGCTCTAGGGGACTGATGACCTCAGATGTTAAGTCCCATAGTGCTCAGAACCATTCGAACCATTTTAACCGTGATGAATGAATGCACACCTGAGGGAAATATTTGTATTGGAAATTACACAACTGCAGTGGAGCACAGAAAATGTTTATCTGTGTCAACTTATAAATACACTGCCACAAAAAAGCAACACCCTCAATGACTAGGCCATTCTGTTGATCAGTGCTGTACCAGGTAGTCATCATTGTTGGAGATATGTTAAGAAATTTAGACCACACTCATTTATCGCACTAAAGGTTGCTCAAACAATAGCGTCAATATGGAATTTACCTCCTCTGGCGGCAAAGCAGGCATGTATTCTCGCTCGCAAAACATCATAAATGTGCCGAATGACATCCTTACGTAGACTGTCCGAAGCACCTTTCACCTTTTGAAATTGGGCAATGGTTCTTGCAGGCTATGGAAAATGGGTAAGTTCCCGCTTCGATATGTTGCGTATGCATTCAGTTGTCGAGAAGCGGTTCTGCAGGCCAGCTGTTGTACACCACAAAAAACAAGTTGCGTCACAGCAGCCGTATGGGATTGAGCATTGTTGTGCTGGAAAAGAACGTCACCTTCCCGTGGAATAAATGTCAGTAGCACAAGGAAATCAATATATCCAATCTGGTGGGCACTGATTGACTTACCCTGAAGAGAAACCAAATGCGACCACGAGTTATAACTTATGCTCCCGCACCCGCACCCCATCGCTGCCATTGGCTTATCCCACTCTCTTTGCATCGTAAAGCCCTAGGTTGGGACCTGATTCCCGTGGTCGAATGCTCTCTGGAATAGGCAGTTCACCAGGTCTATTCTGTACACGTGAACATCCATGACTCACTTACAGAGAGTGCCTATCTCATCACTGAAGACAAGAGATCATCATTCCAATTAGTAGTCGACTCTCCACGACACTGGAGCAGCTGTGCTCGGCGGTGTCTTGATGTCAGTGGTAGCCTGGCCAGAGTCCAGTGGTCCATGGTGACACTGCAGGTCCAATATGAGCCCAGATTTCTTCTCTGGATGAAGTTCGTTCGGCCTCTGTTGCCCACACAGTGTCTCAAACTTGTACTTGTGTACTACAATGACGTCCAAAAGCTGGTCTACGGATGCGGGAGCGACCAGTTCTGAAACTAGCGAAACACCCCCCGGATTCATTTTTCCCAACATGTGCAGTAATCTGTAGATACATCCAGTAGCCTTCTCACGGGCCCACAATGTCTGAAGTTGCTCAACAGGAGTGCATACTCGTGGGTGAGGCATGATCGTACCCTATAATGAACGTTGCAAACACTGTTCACCTCTATCTCAGAACAGTTACTGCATGCATGGTCACAACAGAGAGTGCACAGACAGGCCTCCTGCGTGCCACCTGACGGCTGATATCGTGACAAATGAAACACTAACAGTACAGCCCCTCAGTAGGCAAAAATTACACCTTCGTGCACTGTAATAAATTTCCAAATCTAAGTTGATACCTGACCAGAAGGCAGTTTTTAATCATCGTATACTGAAACATGGACATTAAATTACATTGCTAGAAGACTCATTATAGTTCAAGGAGCAAAGGAAAGATCAATGTTGGACTTCACAAATAAAGCAGTAGATGTCAGATGTACAACAAAGATCAGTGATATTATGTGTTGCGTAACAGTCTTAATGGTACCCAACAAACAACATGAGAGGTCGCCACCAGACAGGTACAACCACTCACCCTGCGCCTCTCATTTCCGAACAGCAGCCGCCAGATGGACCACTTTCTGTTTCCGTGCACCTTCCTTCAGCACTTCATACTAGTCCGCCAATTGTGTTGCCAGCCACCAGAAAGAGCGCTGTCAACTATAGACTACATTGCTTACGTCTTCCTACTGGCTGAAATGGAAATACTTTTGCCTGACAGGTAACATTCTGACAAATCTGATCTTGCAGTTAGACAAGACAGGTATGATCCTGCAGTCAGCTCATTACGGTACCTGAAATTACACGACGGAGCACAGTTATGCGGTTTTCGATTTAGCATTCGCTACTTATAGGTATTTAGTTTTCATTGTATTTGGTATAAGCTACAAATGCCACACATCAAACTTTACCATAGTTCAGCATTATTTTGTAACATAGCCACTCTTAATAAGTATTATTGGTTATATCTTACTGTGTTGTTGTATTGGTGTTCTAGCGCTACCGCGTCAAGCAAGTGTTTCATAGTTATAGCAATCTGCCACAAACTGTAGTAGTGACCCACTTTTCTGTTGTAATGGATGCTTGGGGATGGATTAATATTAACATTTAGTTACAACATAACGGAAAGAATAAACGCCTTGGTATGGCAGTGGTCGGGTCACACCCCTCGAAGAAACGACGGCAGATGGTCAAACCAATTACTGGACTAGTGCCCAGTTTACAAAAGATACCGTCAGAAAGACAACCGGGAATATTGGAGAGAGACTTACAAAAGACTGCTGGATTTAATTATCGGAACCGATTCAAAATCGGCAGAAATAGATGAAGATTCTGTGTTGCACACCGACTCAAACAGACCACATCACCAAATGAGAGAATTGGCTGATGATGATGATTTCCTAACTCTACGTGATACGTCCTCTTTCGTTTACGGCAACATAGGCGCACCGAACACAGCATCGTCTACCAGTTAAAGTTGACCAGATGATTCGCATATATTTACGTCAGAAAGGTTCCCAAAAACAGATCTGATTATTTTAATACAGAAAAATTCTTCACTTAATTGATTGATTTGACATTTCATTTTTTAATTTTTTCGTGACTTTTTCTGTTTCTTTCTTTTGGACACTAGGTGCCCCTCTTCCTGGGGGACATGCCGTTATGTGCCGGTTACTGTAGCGTAGTTAAGACTCTCACTTATAGGGCTGCCCGTGCTTTCAGTCGGAATACTTACACAGTGCTGTTATCATGGCGAGTATTGATCGTGTTAGTTGTCAAGCCTTCCAAGATGATGGTCATGACACACTGCCTTACAGCTGCTTTCCGTTAAGCATGACAGACACTCAGGAACAACCACGTATAAGAATTTTTCGTATAATTTTCGACACTGTACCTCAGAAAAAGAGTCATGGACAAATGGAAAAACTTGCGGAATGACAGAGACGAAATTATAAGCATTGTTTCCGAGGTACGCAAATTGTGAAAAGTAGTAATAGGATATCGAGAAGTATGTCCAGCCAATGCCACATAAGACAGTAGCTGTTACGACAGCTCTGGAGGCAGTTGTGGGCTGATAATGTGAGGGAGAGTGTTATGTCTGGCGAGTTTGGAGTCAGACTGCAATTAAGCTTAGCAGAGTGCTAGGCTAGTTGGTACAGAAGATTTTATAAGAAATTATTCAGAAAATTTTTTCCGTTATGTTACTTAAATGGCGAGTCTCGGTTTAGAGCTGAACTATTCCAGCTTTGTTTGTTCATAGACACCTATCATGAACTAATGCATGCTAAGTAAAAGGCAGTAGATGAGGAATGAAATTTGTAAAATGAAAAACAGGAAATGATTGAGAATAGTGATGAGGGGTTTGTAATTCAAATATGAAATATAGCATTGATATCATACAAATATTACGACTTTTCTATTAAATACTATGAGACGAATGTACCACGTAAGTAACTTACACATAGATGAACAATATGAACGTGAGTAAAATCTTAACAAACAACACCAAGAAGGAAATGAGTAGTGCTATTATTGAGTACATCGAACGGTATGTTTTGAGAGCGACATAGTCAAGAAAAGCCTCATTTTGTCCTCCTTGTAGCGTGTAGCCTTATGCAGAAATCACAGAAAGTATAAACCTCGATAGTCAGGTGAGGATTTAAACTTATTCCTCTCATATACAAGTCAATATTGGTAAGAACTGCGCAACTTAGCTCATTCTAAGAAGAAGAAAACGACAGTTTTGCCAGGAAAGGTTAAAAACTTGTAGTGGTGAGTGCATGCTTATTACCTTACATGTGACTGAATAACCAAGTAACTTCTCTTAAGGAACTCATCAACTCAATATTAACAGAATATCTGTACTGAATAGTTACAGTTTTTTGGTCAAACATTATGTGCTGTCATTAGGTAGTTTCAGACGACTGAGGCGTAAAAAGCTTAATTAGTAGTGAAGATACAGATGAGGATGAGGCATCATAAGCAGGAAAGGAATATGGATTTCGAGAAGCGTTGTTAGTTATCCCGTGACACACATGTAGGATTAGAGTATCACGCAAATACTCATATGTGACAGGAATAGTAACACTATATTTATACGAAAGCTTCGCATTTCTTCATTACAGTTGTGGATTCTTCTGAAATGCTGAAAGGACATGCTAAGTTCTCTTAGCACTGTTCGTAAACTTTAATAGGTACTGGGCCTTGCCCTACTTATAAATGAGGCTGCCGGAAGCAGCAGTTTCTCCTGAATTTAAAAGTGCGTGCACTTCTTAAAAGTATGCACGCTTTTTTTCCGGATCTGAGTGACTTAAATCCACGGGTTTTCTTACTTTACTGAAATAAACTGACTTGAATGCTACGATGATTTTCAAGCTGACACAGCAGTTTAGATCCCATAACTGGAACCAGTTCTTCTCTGCCTCGTGATGACTGGGTGTTGCGAGCTGTCCTTAGGTTAGTTAGGTTTCAGTAGTTCTAAGTTCTAGGGGACTGATGACCATAGATGTTAAGTCCCATAGTGCTCGGAGCCATTTGAATTTTTGGAACCAGTTCAAACTCGCAGCCAGTGCGTAATGACTTTGACATCGACTCGGTGCTTAACACAGGGGCATTTTGACAGCACGCAGAACAAACCTCCTTGCCTATATCTCTAGGATTTGCCTCATATTTTCGTATTGGTGGTAGGACCACCAGTACACTGATTAGCCTGCTAATGGTGCCGAGAAAGGTGTTAAGAGTATGGAGGGCTTGGGAGGTGGTACTACTGGCGCATGATGTTGTAAGTAAGTGCAGAGGCCAGATTGTGCGTGTGCATCTCGTATAAATATTTTTTAGGATATATATCCGGATAATGATGACCCCGCAAGAAGTTAATATGTATATACATGAACACAAAAAATTGTTCACAAAAATAATCTGCAAAATGCGTGAATCGCAGCAGTGATCTCCACTTCTGTGACTCTGACGAGGGAGGAACAAAAGTAACTTAGCTCCCTTGTAGCCACAGTCGGGCCAAGCGGACTCGACCGAGCGCCGTATCGTCCATTAGCCCATGGCGTCACCTGGATGCGACATGGAGGGGGATGGTGGCAGACCAGCACTCCCTGCCGTTTTCGCGTAAGCGGACACGACGCCACCACTTCTCGGCAAAGCAGCACTTTAGCTGGCATTGCTATATATTACTATATATGTACGTAATATCTGTATAAGCCATCATGTCAAGTAAAATAACATTATACATGATGTCAATACCCCTCAGGAACAAATCCATTCCTAGAAATTGTGTGCCCCCAGAAAAATCGTTTAAGGCATTATACGTGCGCTGTTTAGGAATATGATATTAAATATTATGTACTACAGCTGGCGAATCTTCTGGATTTTGTGCAAAGGCTCACGGACTTCATCCTATAATTAGCAAGACACGGATCTGCCAGCACCTTGTGGCTAAGAGAGCTCATTGTGCTGGGAAAGTAGGGTTAACTTGTCAAAAGCACGGATATGTCAAGATGTTTTGATTTAAATGTCTTGGAAGTTGTCCGACAAGTCGAAAAGCTAGTTCCCTTCTTTTATATCACTTAATGTGCCCACGACGCATTCGCGTTTATTTTGTGCTATGGTGGGAGCATTTTGTATCCTGGTTCCCAACATTTACTTTACCGTAATTTTTAAGATTAGACGGCCAAAGCATGGCAATCGAAGTAGATTTTTATTGACTCAGCGACGAGTGATCCGCTATAGATTTTTCTTATTGTGTTTCTAATCATGTTGCTTATATCTTGGCAACTAATAAAGCTTTCGCGAAACAACAGGACGATCATTAATTGCATGTATTTGTCTACCTTCACACTATATTTGAAGCGCTTCGCACAAGTTTGAAACAAAACATGCTTCCACATAAAAGGTAAATAAGCCAGACTTCTTAAAGCGAGTTATCAGTGTTATCCTAAGAATGCATTTTGTTTTTATTTGAGTAACTGTAAACCGTTTGCGCGCGTTTGAATGCAGGTGCTACATCTAGCTCGACTCTAAACCATCTTATTTCGAGAATGGACAAAGATTACTAGATTAAAAAATTCCGTTTTGAATTAACCTATTTATCTAACTTATGCAAAGTTTCAACCGGTTCTTACCAGTTTAAAGTATAAGAGTGGTGTGCTTCAAAAACTTCCCAGGAAAACGTACTTTCCGCACGTATTTGCACGTAAAATCCGAACGGGATACACGCAAATGCTGCCATTAAATGAGTATTAATCTGAGCCCAATTAACGTCTTTTACAGAAGAAAATAAATATTCAGTCAATTACCGTGTCAGTGTCGGTTATTCATTGAAACCCTGGTTAATATACAGGGTTATTACAAATGATTGAAGCGATTTCACAGCTCTACAATAACTTTATTATTTGAGATATTTTCACAATGCTTTGCACACACATACAAAAACTCAAAAAGTTTTTTTAGGCATTCACAAATGTTCGATATGTGCCCCTTTAGTGATTTGGCAGACATCAAGCCGATAATAAAGTTCCTCCCACACTCGGCGCAGCATGTCCCCATCAATGAGTTCGAAAGCATCGTTGACGCGAGCTCGCAGTTCTGGCACGTTTCTTGGTAGAGGAGGTTTAAACACTGAATCTTTCACATAACCCCACAGAAAGAAATCGCATGGGGTTAAGTCGGGAGAGCGTGGAGGTCATGACATGAATTGCTGATCATGATCTCCACCACGACCGATCCATCGGTTTGTAGCAATTGTAAACGGTAAGGCTTCTGCTTTAGCCTTTTCCGCAAGATTTTCCAAACCGTCGGCTGTGGTACGTTTAGCTCCCCGCTTGCTTTATTCGTCGACTTCCGCGGCTACGCGTGAAACTTGCCCCCACGCGTTCAACCGTTTCTTCGCTCACTGCAGGCCGTCCCGTTGATTTCCCCTTACAGAGGTATCCAGAAGCTTTAAACTGCGCATACCATCGCCGAATGGAGTTAGCAGTTGGTGGATCTTTGTTGAATTTCGTCCTGAAGTGTCGTTGCCTGTTATGACTGACTGATGTGAGTGCATTTCAAGCACGAGATACGCTTTCTCGGCTCCTGTCGCCATTTTGTCTCACTGCGCTCTCGAGCGCTCTGGCGACAGAAACCTGAAGTGCGGCTTCAGCCGAACAAAACTTTTATGAGTTTTTCTACGTATCTGTAGTGTGTCGTGACCATATGTCAATGAATAGAGCTACAGTGAATTTATGAAATCGCTCCAATCATTTGTAATAGCCCTGTACTGTAACGTGGCTGCAGCAAAACTGTTGCTCAAATGGGTATGCAAATATTCACTGGTCCAGGCTAAACCAAAAACTTTTCAACCCACGTTCCTAGCTCAAATAGGAACCGATAACCCCACCAAAACGCGATTGTGCCCGTGACCTTCTCAAAAAAAATTGTTACAACGCTTCCGCACTGTAACAAGGCGGTGTCATGTTATAACTTCCACCTCGAAAAAATAGGATTAGGCAGTTAATTTTGTTTCTTCCCAGGTAAATCTATACACTCCCCGCTCACACAGATATCCACGCTCCGCAGTACCGCAGCACGCCGTGATACGAGCCAGAAAAAAACGGTGCACTTTTCTGGAAGGAAGGGGAACCACGTGTTATGTCTCTCTACTGTAATTTATTATTTGATTTATTGATTTATTAGTATTGACTGTTACGTAAGAAACAATAGGCGCCGTAATATGAAAATTGATTTGTAGGTGGTCAAAATATATGTTATAAGCTATGATTTACTTGAGCACCAGCCACCAAACAAATTATTTCAAATGCTTTTAGCGTAATGGAATTCCGGCCAAGTCCGCTGACATGGAAATAATTGCATCTCCGAAAATATTTAGTTTTTGCCAAAATAACATTGTTGAACCTTTTCCACTTTAAATAACTTAATGGCTTGGAATGATTTTTACTACGCTGGCTATTGAAGTAATCTGCACAAAATTGTTGTTGTTGTTGTTGTGATCTTTAGTCCTGAGACTGGTTTGATGCAGCTCTCCATGCTACTCTATCCTGTGCAAGCTTTTTCATCTCCCAGTACCTACTGCAACCTACATCCTTCTGAATCTGCTTAGTGTATTCATCTCTTGGTCTCCCTCTACGATTTTTACCCTCCACGCTGCCCTCCAATACTAAATCGGTGATCCCTTGATGCCTCAGAACTTGTCCTACCAACCGATCCCCTCTTCTGGTCAAGTTGTGCCACAAACTTCTCTTCTCCCCAATCCTATTCAATACTTCCTCATTAGTTATGTGATCTACCCATCTAATCTTCAGCATTCTTCTGTAGCACCACATTTCGAAAGCTTTTATTCTCTTCTTGTCCAAACGATTTATCGTCCATGTTTCACTTCCATACATGGCTACACTCCATACGAATACTTTCAGAAATGACTTCCTGACACTTAAATCAATACTCGATGTTAACAAATTTCTCTTCTTCAGAAACGCTTTCCTTGCCATTGCCAGCCTACATTTTATATCCTCTCTACTTCGACCATCATCAGTTATTTTGCTCCCCAAATAGCAAAACTCCTTTACTACTTTAAGTGCCTCATTTCCTAATCTAATTCCCTCAGCATCACCCGACTTAAATAGACTACATTCCATTATCCTTGTTTTGCTTTTGTTGATGTTCATCTTATATCCTCCTTTCAAGACACTGTCCATTCCATTCAACTGCTCTTCCAAGTCCTTTGCTGTCTCTGACAGAATTACAATGTCATCGGCGAACCTCAAAGTTTTTATTTCTTCTCCATGAATTTTAATACCTACTCCGAATTTTTCTTTTGTTTCCTTTACTGCTTGCTCAATAAACAGATTGAACAACATCGGGGAGAGGCTACAACCCTGTCTTACTCCCTTCCCAACCACTGCTTCCCTTTCATGTCCCTCGACTCTTATAACTGCCATCTGGTTTCTGTACAAATTGTAAATAGCCTTTCGCTCCCTGTATTTTACCCCTGCCACCTTTAGAATTTGAAAGACAGTATTCCAGTCAACATTGTCAAAAGCTTTCTCTAAGTCTACAAATGCTAGAAACGTAGGTTTGCCTTTCCTTAATCTTTCTTCTAAGATAAGTCGTAAGGTTAGTATTGCCTCACGTGTTCCAGTGTTTCTACGAAATCCAAACTGATCTTCCCCGAGGTTGGCTTCTACTAGTTTTTCCATTCGTCTGTAAAGAATTCGTGTTAGTATTTTGCAGCTGTGACTTATTAAGCTGATAGTTCGGTAATTTTCACATCTGTCAACACCTGCTTTCTTTGGGATTGGAATTATTATATTCTTCTTGAAGTCTGAGGGTATTTCGCCTGTTTCATACATCTTGCTCACCAGATGGTAGAGTTTTGTCAGGACTGGCTCTCCCACGGCCGTCAGTAGTTCCAATGGAATATTGTCTACTCCGGGGGCCTTGTTTCGCCTCAGGTCTTTCAGTGCTCTGTCAAACTCTTCACGCAGTATCATATCTCCCATTTCATCTTCATCTACATCCTCTTCCATTTCCATAATATTGTCCTCAAGTACATCGCCCTTGTATAGACCCTCTATATACTCCTTCCACCTTTCTGCTTTCCTTTCTTTGTTTAGAACTGGGTTTCCATCTGAGCTCTTGATATTCATACAAGTTGTTCTCTTATCTCCAAAGGTCTCTTTAACTTTCCTGTAGGCGGTATCTATCTTACCCCTAGTGAGATAGGCTTCTACATCCTTACATTTGTCCTCTAGCCATCCCTGCTTAGCCATTTTGCACTTCCTGTCGATCTCATTTTTGAGACGTTTGTATTCCTTTTTGCCTGTTTCACTTACTGCATTTTTATATTTTCTCCTTTCATCAATTAAATTCAATATTTCTTGTGTTACCCAAGGATTTCTACTAGCCCTCGTCTTTTTACCTACTTGATCCTCTGCTGCCTTCACGACTTCATCCCTCAAAGCTACACATTCTTCTTCTACTGTATTTATTTCCCCCATTCCTGTCAATTGCTCCCTTATGCTCTCCCTAAATCTCTGTACAATCTCTGGTTCTTTTAGTTTATCCAGGTCCCATCTTCTTAAATTCCCTCCTTTTTGCAGTTTCTTCAGTTTTAATCTACAGGTCATAACCAATAGATTGTGGTCAGAGTCCACATCTGCCCCTGGAAATGTCTTACAATTTAAAACCTGGTTCCTAAATCTCTGTCTTACCATTATATAATCTATCTGATACCTTTTAGTATCTCCAGGGTTCTTCCATGTATACAACCTTCTTTCATGATTCTTAAACCAAGTGTTAGTTATGATTATGTTGTGCTCTGTGCAAAATTCTACCAGGCGGCTTCCTCTTTCATTTCTGTCCCCCAATCCATATTCACCTACTATGTTTCCTTCTCTCCCTTTTCCTATACTCGAATTCTAGTCACCCATGACTATTAAATTTTCGTCTCCCTTCACAATCTGAATAATTTCTTTTATTTCATCATACATTTCTTCAATTTCTTCGTCATCTGCAGAGCTAGTTGGCATATAAACTTGTACTACTGTAGTAGGCGTGGGCTTCGTATCTATCTTGGCCACAATAATGCGTTCACTATGCTGTTTGTAGTAGCTTACCCGCATTCCTATTTTCCTATTCATTATTAAACCTACTCCTGCATTACCCCTATTTGATTTAGTGTTTATAACCCTGTAGTCACCTGACCAGAAGTCTTGTTCCTCCTGCCACCGATCTTCACTAATTCCCACTATATCTAACTTCAACCTACCCATTTCCCTTTTTAAATTTTCTAACCTACCTGCCCGATTAAGGGATCTGACATTCCACGCTCCGATCCGTAGAACGCTAGTTTTCTTTCTCCTGATAACGACATCCTCTTGAGTAGTCCCCGCCCGGAGATCCGAATGGGGGACTATTTTACCTCCGGAATATTTTACCCAAGAGGACGCCATCATCATGTAATCATACAGTAAAGCTGCATGCCCTCGGGAAAAATTACGGCTGTAGTTTTCCCTTGCTTTGAGCCGTTCGCAGTACCAGCACAGCAAGGCCGTTTTGGTTATTGTTACAAGGCCAGATCAGTCAATCATCCAGACTGTTGCCCTTGCAACTACTGAAAAGGCTGCTGCCCCTCTTCAGGAACCACACGTTTGTCTGGCCTCTCAACAGATACCCCTCCGTTGTGGTTGCACCTACGGTACGGCTATCTGTATCGCTGAGGCACGCAAGCCTCCCCACCAACGGCAAGGTCCATGGTTCATTGGGGGGCTGCACAAAATAGCAGTTTTAAATATGCCGCGATGCCGCGTAATGGCGACCAATTGTTACCAGTCAAAGCTCACCGCTGCTTGCTTCGCAGCAACTGAAAAATGCTAAATAACTTTTTTCAGTTGACACTTTACGAAGAGGTGCTTGTATGGGAGTTTAAATGACACAGTGCACTCACTTATATATATATATATATATATATATATATATATATATATATATATATATATATATATAGCGATCGAACCTTACAGACAGTAGACTAACAGCAGAAGAAAAATTCATTGTCTTTTTTCAGTTTATATATAAGAACAAAGATCATACTGACTGCGTCTATAAGTTATACACTACGATTTCATCAGTTACATATAATGTCTTTTTACATTACGATCGATATAATATTTCCTTGAAATTAATTTGATAAATTTTCATAATAAATTTGACGTTCCTGTCCTTTTAATATTATTCACAGTCTCTCTTTTTTTTGTCATTTCATATGTATTGTCCTCAATATGTGAAAAGGGACAGTACACACACACTGCAACGATACATGTTGAGTTGAAAGAGGTGTATGACAACATGCATTGTTTTATGACGCAGTTATTAGGTGGCAGAGATGCTTCCAAAGTGGTCGTATAAATCTGAATGACGAAGAACGAAGTGGCAGACCACCTCTCTGTGATGAACTGGGAATCCATAAGACAGGTGCTGCTCGAAGAACAACGTATGGTAATCGAGGCGGTAGTGGAAAAAGTGGTAATCAGCAGCGAACCAGTTTTCAGCGATATTTTAAACGTGACAGCAGTCGTCGTCCGCTGTGTTCCGCAGCTTCTCAGACCGATTCAAAAAGCCTGCCGAAACCAGACAGCAGCAGAAACGTCGCTGTTGTGTCAGGCCGATCCAAATGACCTGTTTAGTCGCATTCTCACGAAGGACGTGTGATGACTCCAGTGCGACGCTGAGATAAAGAGCGAAGCGAGCACTGGAAACAAGTGGCTTCACAACTGCCGAAAAAGGACAAGACCCAGCGGAAACCCACTTGTGTGCGTCGAATGCCAACTGAATCTGTCTCGTTCCTACTCCAGACACAAAATTAATCACCAGTGCTGATCTAATATGCACAGTGGATGTAATAACGCAAATAAGATCGGGCTCTAGCACTGAATCTTAAGGTGGGAGAATAAAAAATTTTAGTCTTGAATTTTACGCAAATGATGAGGTACTTGCTCATTAATGGAATAAGAAGCAAATGAAAAATTAACTGATTTATTACAATGAATGTAAGACATGTTCAATGTAACTGAACACAAAATTTTTCACTTTACTCTGTACTGTTGTTAATGTACCTGAAAATAAGAACAAATGTGTAAATGAGTAAAGGTTGGTATTTCGGATATGTTCGAAAGAACAGACGTCACAGATTCATATAGTTGGTTCGCCTCGATGGGCTATGGATCAACCATCTTCAGTGCAAATGCGCAGTCAATTTCGACCTCCTGCGGAAATTTCAAAGTAGCGAGCTGGACGGAGGTTGCGGGTAGGTGACGCAAGGTGGGAATGTGGATCGTCCGAGGGGCGTACTGAGATAGTCTGCGCAATTGCACTGATCAGTATATCCCGGTAGCTCAGTGCTTAACGCAACTGCCTAGTAATCAGGAGATCCCGCGTTCGAATCCACGTCCGGCACACATTTTCACTCTTCGCCACTGGCTCTGCATGAAGTCCCCATGCAGCTGACATCATGAAGTCCTTCCCTTACACTTCTGCTCCCCCCTCCCCCCCCCCCCCCGTCCTCCTTCAGTGCATATTCAATTTAGATAAAATAAGAGCAAGTTACGTTGTAGCTAATATCTGGCAAAATTCCAGGAGGGGAATGAAGTAGCAAGTAGTTCTTTCCGATGAAATGTTTCAGAAAGCTTCTCTGCCCTATTCGTTGCCTACAGTGACTCTAGAGAAAATGAGAGCTCTGAAACTCAGCTTCTGTTGAAGCGCTGTAAGTGCGTATCCTAACGTTTGATCTGATTCTATCTCTCAATTCCCTAACACGCAAATGCCGCATGCTCACCATAACACTCCTATTGCTTGATGGTGGGGAGACAGGGTGTTACCCAATACCGGACTGCCGCAGATCCGCTGTTATGGTCGGCTCATGGAACTGGGCCCCATACTGCACATGACGAAGTAATGCGCGATCCGCAGACGCCAAGAGGTCGTCTCTCTGGTCTCGGAATCGAATGTCCTTTCTCCCTCGTTCTAAAACTTTCTTCAGTTTCTTTCTCGACAAAAACTGCTAGACCCAATCGTATGTTCAGCAAATATCCTACATCCAACAGTCACAAGGCAGTTTCCAGTCAGTGGCATCCGTTAATCTTCTAGCCTCGCTACGGCCCGCCAGAAAGCAGGATGCTGGGTGAGAGACTAGTCCCACACTTTCCCAGCGCTTCCCGATCTCTTACTCCGTGTTACCTGTTCGGCAGATGTTGTTAAAGGAGTAAATTCATCGCAGCACAGACTCCGTAACTTCAGACTCACTGCCGTTTCGTATCCCAGAGTGAGAGCTGTTTCATACAAAGCAGGGCGCCTAGTGCGACAGTCGTCACTTCCCCAGACGGTGGCTCGCAAATTATCAAACGGACTACGGTGAGGCGCTTCCACCAAGCCACCTTCTGCCGCACAACTATGGGTCCCCGTCTAGAAAGCCCAGTTAGCTCATGGCCCACCTCAAGATTTGGATGGAAAAGTATCCAGATCGCTTGATCAATAATGCAAGCAACTGAGTCACACTATAACTCGATATCAAATCCTTTCCTATGTAATCCCCTACTATCCGATGTCATTGCACATGTCAATAATGATGGTGAAGAGGTGGATAGTTATGAAAAGAGATAGTTAAAACTACCATTGCTCAACATCTGACGCCGAGTGTTATTTTTCAACTGCCGTGGTGTGGAGCTGATAAATTACGTTCGTAAGGGGACCCCATCACATGGGTGCACTACCGAGACCTTCTGACGAAATGGGTGTGAAATCTTATGGGACTTAACTGCTAAGGTCATCAGTCCCTAAGTTTACACACTACTTACCCTAAATTATCCTAAGGACAAACACGCACACCCACGCCCGAGGGAGGACTCGAACCTCCGCCGGGACCAGCCGCACAGTCCATGACTGCAGCGCCTAAGATCGCTCGGCTAATCCCGCGCGGCTCTTCTGACGAGATTACTGGAGGCTCTTTAGGCAAAGAAGTACGAGAAGTTGCCAGACCTGGTGTTCTTGTTCCATAACAACGCCCTAGATCATGCTACATAGAACACCGTAGCATATACTCCTTACTTTGGCTCTCAGATTTTGACCACCTCACCCGTATGCTCCTGAGATATCATCCTCTGTTGACAAAGCCAAAACGTGACAGGCATTTCCAGAATAACGACGAGGAAATTTTCGTGGCCACTTGTTTCCTGAACAGTCAGAATGTCGACTTCTTCAATCAAGCTCTCCCTGTAGACATCTATAGTTGGTAAAAATGTTTTACATTCAACGGTCAATATGTGGGGAAGAACAAAAACAGCCATCAAGTTTACTGCTCACAGCTTAATTTTTCCATGTGATAACTGAAATGTTATGACTCAACCACTTAGGTGGAGTGACATTCCAGTGTTGTTCTACCATTTTTAAAACCATAACTGCAACTATAGTATTCTCAGGCACGTAGTCTGAATTTATGAATGTACTATACAGTTTACGGAACATATTAAAAAATTTAAGAAAACTGCTGATGACAAAAATGTTGTGACATATGTTTTAGTGGTAATACAATAATAACTGCGTCTAGTAAATACTAGGACACTCACTGCTAAGAAAAGTGAAGAACCGAGAGGAGACAGTCAGATATCAATGTAACCTCGCACACGTACAAATGAGAGGCAGTTATGCAAATCATTACAGTAGCATGTCTATACGACAGGTAAAATGGTCACCAGGCAGCATCAACGTTGTTCGTGTTTAGTGTTGTTATCAGGCATGGTAGGGCATAAAAAAGGGCGAGAACAGGCGCTGAACGATCATTGAGATGCCGCGTACTCAAGTGAGGCACCATTATCAGCATACAGGACATCATTTTGGGACTCTGCTTGGCCGGATGATCTACTCCTACTATATCTACGCTAGTGGGGCTTTCGGAAGTGACAATGGCCAGATGTTGGACTGCATGAGAACGAAATGGAAGGCATGCACGTCGTATAGTTGACCACCGCAGGACACGATCGTTGTACTGCACCAAACACATCGTAAAAACTTTACAACTGCGCCTGCCATCCGAGAACAAGTTCTTGCTTTCTTGCAATATTCCATGTCATATCGCACCATCGATCGGAAATTAGCCTCAGCGATCAGTCGTGGTTCTGCACTGTGCCAGAAAATCTCGTCGGCGGAAACGAGAGATCCTATTCTTCTTCCTCACGTGTTACCTCTCTCATACGATAGTACCGTGATGCCATTTTTCAACAGTACAATGCTCCCCTACATACAGAACGTCTGTTAACGAACTGTGTGCGTGATGCTGAGATACTCCCGTGGCCAGCAAGACCATCAGATCTGTCCGTGATGGAACATACGTGGAACCAGATCTGACGTCTACTCCGTCGCAGTGTCAGTATCCATGATGTCAAAGACCAGTTACAACAGTTGTGAGTCAGTTTGCATCGGAAGAGGATGTAACGGCCTTATGACTCCGAATCAGTTCCTCCCTTGCAGGGAGCTTCACATTTTTTGTCAGGCTGCGCACCTGTCCTCTTAATTTGCAAGAACTGCCTGGCGTAAGGAATCTATTTGCTCTGTTCAGCTCTACTGCCTGAGAAAACCATTATTCCACACATCACACAAATTTACACCACATCCAGTGTAGTGGACGAAAAAGTGTTTGGTAATGCCGGTCACAGTATCACCGGAGGGACGTTCCTATTTATCATTTCATTTCCGTTCCTTTGTCAGCTTTCTGCTTGGCTTCCCTCTCGGTGTTCTTGTCGTGCCTTCCCCCTCTCGTAGCTGTAACTCTCCGAGCGAATAAAAATTACAGCGTATTAACAGAGCGCGATGCAGCTCACGTAACGCTCCGCCGTCAGCTCGCAGAATTACGGTGTCCGCCGCAGGACGACCAACCTTCACGCGCCGCACAACTTTTTTTCCTCACCCAGGTAGTCGCTACGCGTTCCGCCGGCCACATGACACTGCCTTCGCGCCATATATATTTCTTCATGCAGCCCACAATGAAGCTGTAGGTTGAAAAATGTTCCAATGGTTGCGATAATTGCGAGTCATACCATAGTGGTAATCAGTATAAAGGCAGGGTTCATACGAAAGCAGTTTACAATGTTTGCAGCAACATGTACAGGTACAGCTGCCCATGCAGCTTCAACACGATACCACAGTTCATCAAGAGTAGTGACGGCCACCATTGACCAGACGTTTTCAATTGGTGAGAGATCTGGAGAATGTGCTGGCCACGGCAGCAGTCGAACATCTTCTGTATTCAGAAAGGCCCGTACAGGACCTGCAACGTGCGGTCGAGCGTTATCCTTCTGAAATGTAGGGTTTCGCACGGATCGAATGAAGGGCAGAGTCATCGGTCGTAACACATCTGAAATGTAACGTCCACTGTTCAAAGTGCCGTCAATGCAAACAAGAGGTGACGGAGACGTGAAACCAATGGCACCCCATACCATCACGCCGGGTGGTACACCAGTATAGCGATGACGAATACACGCTTCCAATGTGCGTTCACCGCGATGTCGCCAAACATGGATGCGACCATCGTGATGCTGTAAACAGAACCTGGATTCATCCGAAAAAATGGCGTTTCGCCATTCGTGCACCCAGGTTCGTCGTTGAGTACACCGTCGCAGGCGCTCCTTTCTGTGATGCAGCGTCAAGGGTAACCGCAGCCATAGACTCCGAGCTGATAGTCCATGCTGCTGCAAACGTCGTCGAACTGTTCGCGCAGATGGTTGTTGTCTTGCAAACTTCCCCATCTCTTGACTCACGGACCGAGACGTGGCTGCACGATCCGTTACAGCCATGCAGACAAGATGCCTGTCATCTCGACTGCTAGTGATACGAGGCCGTTGGTATCCAGCACGGCGTTCCAAATTACCCTCCTGAACCCACCGATTACATATTCTGCTAACAGTCAGTGGATCTCGACCAACGCGAGCAGCAATGTCGCGATACGATAAACCGTAATCGCGATAGGCCACAATCCGTCCTTTATCAAAGTCGGTAAGGTGATGGTACGCATTTCTCCTCCTTATACGAGGCATCACAACAACGTTTCACCAGGCAACGCCGGTCAACTGCTGTTTGTGTACGAGAAATCGGTTGGAAACTTTCCTGTTGTCAGCACGTTGTAGGTGTCGCCACCGGCGCCAACCTTGTGTGAATGCTCTGAAAAGCTAATCATTTGCATATCACAGAAACGTTTTCCTGTCGGTTAAATTTCGCGTCTGTAGCACATTCTGAAGTCCATGACATACCTTACACAGCAATCCCCAATCTAGCCTGTTCGTGTTTGGGTCTTAAAGCAGGTTCCTGCAGTCGTTCTTTGGATCCTAGGCTTATGCTGTATGACAAAATGCGTTGTACATGTCTGGCTGTTACTGAAGACTGTAATCTGCAACAAGCTGAGAAGGATAACGTTTGTGGCCATTGTGTTTCTCAAAAATAACCGTTTCCATGCGTCAAATAATTTTCTACTTTGCACATATATTCTGATCTGTCAATATCGTGCATCCATTCTAACGGAATTGTCAGTCACTTTACTTGAGTGGTTCAACTTCTTGGCGATTTAACGATTATTGTTGCATTTCGTTGTACGCATAGATTTTTTTCTTTCTCATCACAACTGTTTTGCGCGTCGCATTGTCACAATTATGTTTAATGTACACAACACGCCCTGTCACTAATGGTGCTTGTTTCCTATCTGCAGTACAGGAACTTACGCACAAACTATCACTGCACACAGTTGACTGCCTTTATACCGAGTTTCATCTTTTGCCGTGTAAATCGTTGGTTTCCATTTACATACTGTACTACTGAAATCATATGCGATACCATTTGACTGTAGTTGTCGGTATACTGAATCTCATACTATTTCATATTCACTGTTCACAAGTACTGCACTCGAGAATGTTAATTTTCCTACAAAAACCAATGGCATTATACTGATTTCCACTAATGTAAGAGACAGCGTTGTCCCTTGGAACACTTCTCAGATTTTCGTCTCTAGCCAGCCCTGTCATGGAAAGTTAACACATTTTATTATTTCATTCTGGAATGATGGCATTTACTTTCATGTCCTGCAGTCTTTTTCTGAAACTACAAAAATTACTCCAGTAAATTGAGGTTTTTCCAAAATTAATCTGAATACATGTTCCTAGGTTCAACATGGTCATGTACCTAGGAACAAACATTCAACTGAAATCTGAAAGTGTTACAGTTGAGAAAATCTTGTCGATACTGCATTTAAACGTCTATGTGTTACGTTTTTAATTTACTATATACCGAAAACCAGTAAGTTAAATCGAATTGTGCGGAAGTATTACGAAAAAGCAGTTACAATTAAAATACATTTTCAAACCTAATCTGTTTTCAAAATAGGTAAAGTGGTTTAGACGTGCAAGAAATTCAATTCATTTGTAAGAATCAAATATTTCATTGTAAAATACCGTGCTCTGTTTCAAGGTACAAGATGGCGCACGACCGACAACGAATGGCTTAACTGTCCACAAGTTATGTAAATTGTCCTAAAAATATATAGCATTTTACTTGAAGACTGAAGAATTAACAATATTTTCAAAATAGCTTAATATACTGCGCAGAACTCAAATTTTAAAAGTCGAAATATTTACAAATGCTGCAAAAAACGTAACTTCCTTGTGAGCATCGATCTGTTACAGAACTGCTACGGTAGACAAATGTCGCAACGCTGTTACTATTATTACTGTTCAAATTTTACTCTAATGAATGTTACGTGCTAATAACACACGCACAGAACGTTATAACATAAATATAATAAAATACTTAACCCGGCGGTACACGCGCCTGCAAACAGGATGGCAGTACACGCAGCTGGTCTCACAGACCATTACAGTTTCTATCTTTCTGAATTTGCATTTAGATGTATATTATGGAGGGAAGCATTATTGAATGAAGTAACATCATTAAAACTCAGTTTAGTAAATATATTTAATTTAATATTTTGGTCAAAAATATTTACACAAATGGAGATACGTAAAATTTAGCTGTTATCAAAACAATGCATGTATTCAGTGAGATATTTTGTCGATACAGTCTTGGCACATAGTAACAGAATGTTCAAGGCAAATGTGTTTCTTGCAGTTCTTACAAATATATCTTGTTTTTCTGTTTTTGCTTCTGAGGTCCACACACCGTCCTCTGGAAGTCGCAGTTGATTCCATTTCAGAAATTTTCACACTGCAAAGCTGTCCAGTTCTCTCAGTTATCTTCCTTGGCAGTAATTTTGACACTACTCTTTGCTGAAGATGATCAGGCAGAAGCGCAAAAGAAAGCTGCCTCAAAAACTCTCTTCTTCTCAGTTGTTCTTTCTGATTTGAGTTGAAAATAATAGCAGCATTTATCGCAGCTGTGTTCATGATGCTATAAAAAAACAACCATTGGCCATCTTCTTGTGTATCTAGCTACATTATATGTTGCACTCATTCCGTCTACAACGTCAACTCCACGCTTAATAAGGTTATATAAAGTGATAATTTCTGGTTTTTTATCATTACCTGTATTTTCATCAATATTTCCATTGTGGTGCATCGTTGACAGTGGTAATACCACTCTATTTCGTTTCGGCACATAAGAGTCTAAGGTGCAATTTTACTTTAACCCAAACATAGATGACTTTTCTCGTCGGTTTTTAGTGTTAATAAATCCCCTTGGGACTTGACTCCTGTTCTTCCTCAGGGTACCAACGATGGTCGTCTTCCTCGTAATCAATGTGTTTGCTAGCTCGTAACTTGTAAAATAATATTCGCAAGTTATGTTGTGGCCTGTATGCAGGATAGGTTGGTAAAGTCTCTTAACAAGTTCAACTGGTCTGTTGTCCTGTCTGTATGGGCCTTCAGGCTGTTGCCCAACATACACCTCCGTGTTGAATGTGTAAAACATTCTGGCATCCACTGCTGCAAAAATCTGTACTCTATGCTTGTTTGGCTTATTTGGCATATACTGTCGGAATCTGCATCTTCCACGGAATGCTTCTAGTTTTTCATCAACTGTCACGTATTCAGAAACTATATAAGCCTTCTGAAAGTTTTCAACAATTAGACTGAACACCTGTCTTATCGCCGCCATGTGATCTGTTTTCTCCCTTTCCATTCTCGTATGTTTATCGTCGAATCCTAGGCATCGAAGGAGAAAACGAAATCTGTTTATGCCTATTGTGAGATGAAATATTTCAACTTCTGTGCCATCTGTTCGCCACAAAGCTTGTAGACTTAGTCAATGAGCACGCATCACACCAGCGTAGTACAATAATCCCAATAAGGAATTTATTTCAGCTTTATTAGTTTGTTGTGCATCTCTTTCCCTTGAAAAGTTTCCCTGGATACTTTGAATGTACCTATCAGTGCAGTCAACGAGTATGTGTATAACGTTTTCATCAAAAAAACAGTTCCCAGCACTATAGAGAATATGTAGCACTTTTCGCAGCACCTTTCACACCTGATAAATGAGTTATGATGTTATGACAACTTGTGCGTGAGTTCTTTGGCGGAGCACGTGTGTTCCATACTGTTCCGTCTTTACCGACAATACACATCACTGTCAGCCCCACAATCACTGTCTTCTGATTCATCACACGACGTTTTTTGTTCGGTGCCGGAATCACTTTTCCACGCTGGATTTCTTCAAAGTCGATTTCTCCATCTTCAGAATCACACTTACAACACACTAAAATAAGGTACAAAGCACGAAAAAATCTGTTCTACCACTAAAATACGCAGATACTGCAAATATGCGGGCGCGTGAATAACCTTGGCGGAGCTAACAATAAACTGACACCAGTGCACGTGGCTGGCCTGTGAGACGCTCTTCATTGTGAGCTAACCGGAAGCGCTATTGTTGAAATACCAGATACACCATACCAAACGACTCCTATTACACTCACTTAAAGGTACTGAGAAGATAGCTTCTTGGAAACAACTTTTAGACATGGCATTAATGCGAAAATATTCTCCTTGGTCTGACAGACCACCTGCGTGTACTGACGGGTTAGCTACGACAATTTAAAGGAATAATTATCCTTGTCCACAAGACACCCTTACATTGTTAAAATGCAACAGTGACCTCTCCTTCGCGGAGCTATAGATGAAAGAAACAATGAGACAATAAGTTGAATGTAACGCTTGGGAGAAATGGAAGAACAATATAATGGTGCTAGTAATAAACATACACTGTAAAGAAGTATTACGGTTTTTTAATGTTAATATTTGGTGAGAAAAGAAGAAATTTTTGACGTGGCCTGTTATGGTAGGAATGAAGCTGCTAAATGTCAGCAACCATTCTGGGAATACTAGAGAAAAACGCTAATCAGCGTACAGAAGCCTGTGACCGTTATGCATGGATCAGTTTTGTACGTTCTGAAAGTTACTTCTTCACTCAGGAATTCTTCTCATTATAATATCTTTATAGCAGACTCCGGCATTTATCTTTGCAATAATTAATGCGGGTCCGCTATGATCAGTTTCAATCAAAGGATCTAAGCAACGAAGCAACTGCTTTGATTGGTCACTGAAACAAGTTTACGTATTTTAAGAATTAATTTCTCTTCTACCAATGGGAGTAGTTCGCGGGTTGAAGCCCGCGCTTCCTTGCAAGAGTTTTTGCCATTTTATTGCGATTCAAGTGCTACGTGATGCTCTGCGGTGGGTTGGATGTTTGATGGTGGAGTCATATTTGGAGGGAAGACTACCTCTGTCCGGTGGAGCTCGATGCAGTTGTGGGTACTCTGCATTGAACGAAGAAATGGGTGAGACCATTTCAGTTTACTTGCAGTTGTGAAACTTAGATATGTTGGCAAGGTTACATAGGCAATGCTTGGCTGCGATAATTCCAGGAGCAGGAATTGCGTCGTGTGCTTGCAGGTACGAGTAGTAAAATGAAAAATTCGACGTTGGTCATGCTTAGTTAACCGGAAATTTATTATAGCTACGTACATGATTTTTTTCTCTTCGTCTTGCTAGTAATTCAAAGATGTTATCGCTCTCCGAAAGTAGAATAGTTTTTACTTATTTAACAAACGTGTGATATGATTGTCCAATTGCATATCGTGTAGCTGAATCTTGCAGGTTTAAGTACCCATGCGGGGCTGTAAAATTATATCCCTTTTTTCAGTTATAGTATAACTGCTAATCAGTCTACTTCTTTCGGATTTATTTCAAGATATACCTTAATATTCTTTTCATTTAGCCACTTGAGAGTGCCAGAGTGCATGGCGCCATCTTTTTGAACTTTGTGACATCGCGATACGATCCACAAGCATGTGAACAATATGAGTGGGCGGGGTGACGGCACTGTCAACGATGAAGAGTGAGGAGATAGCAAGAAGGGAAGACAGCAACAGCAATGACACTGATGTGTGCCTCTACCAGACAAGTAAAAGAGTCAGAAGGTAGTCAGCTTCCACGATGGCCGATGTGACACTGCCGAAGACAACACAGAGCAGGAGACGTAAGTGGACAGACACGTTAGCTAACTCTACTTTCCGTGGAAGGCAGATTCGTTGCAGATCGAAACTGTAGAGGAAGCGAGATTACAGATGAAAGATATATGTATAAGTAACGTAAGTTCAAGGACTGATTCGATCTTTAATCTGACATGAACAGAAAAAGGAAATGAGAAAATATACGTACACAGAGATCAACAAGAAAATGAAGCCGAAGATGCCGAGACAAAATAACAGTGGAAGCAAGAGATCGAATTTTCATAGGACAAAAGAGGCTCAAGAAGACGAGCACAATGCATTTTGTTTTGAGGAAAGGAAAGAAGGAGACGAAGATGAGAAGGAAATGACCACAAACGACGAAATTGGAGAATAATTTGGCAATAGACGAGCAGACAGAGGAAAATGGTGGAGAAGAGAGAATAGAATGGCAGGCAGAGGAGGATGGTTGGGGGCAGGAGTGGACCAGTATTATGTTCGTTGCGTTATTCGGTGGTACTCTGTCTATTTGACTTGAAGCATTGTGAGCTATGTTCGTTAGTATTTTAAGAAGGGTCTACGGTAGTTGTCTGGGTGGTTTAATTTAACACCCTTGAGTTGTATCAGCTTACGCAGGGTATGTTTTCAACTGGTCTATTGTATCTTACATCCAGGGACGATGATCTATAGCCGATACTGGTAGATAATATAGATGTTAAATAAAACATCGGATGATGGTTCAAATGGCTCTGAGCACTATGGGACTTAACTACTGTGGTCATCAGTCCCCTAGAACTTAGAACTACTTAAACCTAACTAACCTAAGGACATCACACACATCCATGCCCGAGGCATGATTCGAACCTGCGACCGTAGCGGTCGCGCGGTTCCAGACTGTAGCGCCTAGAACCGCTCGGCCACTCCGGCCGGCTCGGATGATGAAAATGCATTTTCTACAGTGGTTCTCACCTGATGAAAACACTGAATAAATTGACAGATTTTGACATAAATATAATAGATGCAACAGCCTACTGACCCCTGAGCAACTCGTCAGAACGTTGCACGAGAGAAATATCGCAGCCGGCCGTAGCCCGCTGCAGCAATGACAACACTGTCTCGGAAAGATACCTGCAACTATTTGAAAAGTCGTCAACTGCACGGGGCATGGAGGTAGAGGCTAGTGACCGTATTTAATAATGATGGGACACCCAGTTTGGTCAGGGAGAACGCGTATTTATTCCAACGAAGCGGAACTCTAATTCTAGAACCACGAGGAGCAGTAAATAGAAAATGTGGAAGAGACGTAATACGTAGGAAAAAGTGACATGTTAGGAGAATAAAGCATATAGAATCTCGAACTGGAGACTAGACTCTGGCGAGAAATCACAAGAAATAAAATGAGGAAGGAAAAGAGGCATAATTTTTATTTATTTAGAGGACCATTTGTAGTTTATAGAAAACTTGTTGAAAATGTGTACGAATTAGATGAACCTCGGTCGAACGAAAAATGTGAGACGAGAAACATCAGAGAACTACGAAAATATTATTAACGGAAAGAATATATGAAAAAAAGTTTGTTGTCCAGAGACTGGTTTGATGCAGCTCTTCATGCTACGCTGTCCTGTGCAAGCTTCTTCATCTCCCAGTACCTACTGCAACCTACATTCTTCTGAATCGGTTTAGTGTACTCATCTCTTTGTCTCCCTCTACAATTTTTACCCTCCGCGCTGCCCTCAAATACTAAATTGGTGATCCCCTGATGCCTCAGAATATCTCCTACCAACCGATCCCCCCTACCAACCGATCCCTTCTTCTAGTCAAGTTGTGCCACAAATTTCTCTTCTCCCCAATTCTATTCAAACAAACTGTTTAGATGAAATTGTTTTGCAATGTCTGTTCTTTGTATTATATAGTGCGTTAATGCAGTAATGTTTATATGAGAGAGTGAACTGAATCAAGTGATGTAAGGGCAAGCGATGCATTTGCAACTGTCCGTCTGACCATGCAGGCTAGCCATTTTGATGACAGCTGACGACAGTGTTGAAATTGAAACAATGATTTTTGTGAGAGAGTTCCAGATGAAGCAATTAAAACTGTTCCAAACATCCAGGCATGGTTTGCAACGCTTGTGGTACTGTCTGCCCGCGTGAACAACAAGTGAGGCTATGTGACGAACTGATGTAAGCACTGAAAAAAAGGTACAAATGGCTCTGAGCTCTATGAGACTTCTGAGGTCATCAACCCCCTAGAACTTAGAACTACTTAAACCTAACTAACCTAAGGACATCGCACACATCCATACCCGAGGCAGGATTCGAACCTGCGACCGTAGCGGTCGCGCGGTTCCAGACTGTAGCGCCTAGAACCGCCCGGCCACTACGGCCGGCTGTAACCATTGAATTTTTAGCGAAGCGACTGAGAGCGGTGATCACATTATAGTTGGAAGACCGAGCAAAGAGTGCTTGTGAGTGGTCCAGAGGCGTCAGTGACAACATTTACTGGTCGAGCAGAGTTTACAAAGCGTGACTGTCTTCAGAGATGCATACAGTGGACGGGTGTGGTTACGCACGCTTCGAAGGATTGCTGTCACCCTGTCAGCGAGTCATGACGTCGCCACACAGGTCAGTGACTCAGCAGTTGTGTTGACGACGTCAGTGGGTCTAGAAGGGCGCAACCCACCCACTTGTACTGTGATGATCAAGTGTGGCTACCACCTCCGTGCTCCCAGAGACCGCCTGTCATGTATTCAGGTGGAGACTGCCGACTGTGTTCCAGGATGACACGTGTCATGAAAGCTAGGCTTTGGTCACCCACCAGGACCGAAAAAGCCTACAGGAGATTTCCACGAGTGAGCAAGGAAGCTGCAAGTATGTGCCTCGATCGGTCGGTGCAGAGATTGCAGCTTGGAGATCAGATTTAGTTAATGTGAGGTCCAAAGCGTGTTACAACTCTGAAATTGAAATATCGAAACAATACATTAGACAAAAGTCAGGGGTAACTATGCGCACATATACAGATGGAGGTAGTACCACATATACAAGGAATAGAACGGCAGTGCATTGGCGGAGGGGTCATTTGTGTTCAGGTGATTCACGTGGAAAAGTTTCCGACGTGAATATGGCCGTACGACGTGAATTAACAGACGTTGAACGCAGAATAGTAGTCGGAACTTCACGCATGGGACATTCCATTTCGGAAATCGATAGGGAATTCAATATTCTGACATCCACAGTGTCAAGAGTATGCCAAAAATACCAAATTTCAGACATTACCTCTCACCATGGACAACGCAGTGGTCGGCGGAATTCAATTAACGGTCGAGAGCATTCGTGTTGTCGTACAGATATCAGAGCTAACAGACAAGTAACACCGAGCGAAATAATCGCAGAAATCAATGTGGGTTATACCACGAACGTATTCGTTAGGAAAGTGCTGCGAAATGTGGCGTTTATGGGTTGTAGCAGCAGACGACCAATGAGAGTGCCTTTGCTAACAGCACGACACCGCCTGCAGTGCCTCTCTTGGGCTCGTGACGATATCGGTTGGACCCTAGACGGCAGGAAAATCGTGGCTTGGTCAGATGATTCCCGATTTCGGTCGTGCGGTAGCGTTCTCGCTTCCCACGCCCGGGATCCCGGGTTCGATTCCCGGCGGGGTCAGGGATTTTCTCTGCCTCGTGATGACTGGGTGTTGTGTGCTGTCCTTCGGTTAGTTAGGTTTAAGTAGTTCTAGGTTCTAGGGGACTGATGACCATAGATGTTAAGTCCCGTAGTGCTCAGAGCCATTTGAACCATTCCCGATTTCCTTTGCTAAGAACTTAAGGTAGGGTTCGAGGTTGGCGTAGACCCGACGAAGGCATGAAGTCAAGTTGACAACAAGGCACTGTGAAGGCTTGTTTTGGCTCCATAATAGTATGGGCGGTGTTTACATGTAATAGACTGAGTCCTCCGGACCAGCTGAACCAATCGTTGATTGGATGTGGTTATCCTCGGATACATGGAGCCCATTTGCAGCCGTTCATGGACTTCATATCCCCAAGCAATGATCTCATGCCACCGGGCAACAATTGTTCGCATCTGATTTGAAGAACATTCAGGACAGTCCGAGAGAGTTACTTCGCCACCCACATAGCGCCACATGAATCCCATCGAACATTTATGGAACGTAATCGAGAGGTCAGTCGGAGCTCTAAATCCTACGTTAGCAGCACTTTTACAATTATCGATGGATTCAGAGACGACATGAATCCATGCCACCACGAATTGCTGATTTACGCCGGTTAAAATGAGGTCCAACACGATATTAGAAGGTATCCTATGACTTTTATCACCTCAGTATACGTCCATAAACGTTCATCCATTGTCGTGTACATAAAACAGTGCTCGTATGTCGAACTCAGCTCATCCTAGTCCCATACCCATCCTACAAGAACTTAAAAGGTTTTGACAATGAGAGTATAATGACGGGACAATTCATTGGAGCGGCAGGGGGAATTTTTTTTTTTTTTTTTTTGCACCTTCCTAAGACAATGTGTTGATTAATAGGACAGCACTCCACCATCTTTTCTTCTTCCCGTAGACCACCAAAAATCTGCCACTCAAATAATCCACCGATTGTCAGCTATAGGGACAGCATCCCAGCTGGGTACTCATTCAACTTTGGCAACGGACATTGTTCTCAACATCTTCGTAAACTGCAGTCTTATTGCAGAAATTTGTGTGAACATGAACTAAAGTTTGACGAATATAAAGGACAGTGGAGATGAAGGGGCTATTCAAGGAATATTAGTTAGACTAAGAATTTTTACATTACATTCAGACATTCATGGTTAAACGTGTCACGCTACGAAATCGTGAAAGCAGATATTCTTGAGTGTAAAGTACTAAACATAGCAACAATTTTTACTATTTCGGCGGGGACAATGTTTCAGTCACTCTCTCTCTTTTTTTAAGTCATCAGTCTTCTGACTACTCTGATGTTGCCGCCCACGTCCTCAATTATTTGCTGGACATACTCCAATCTCTTTCATCCTCTACAATGTTTACTTCTCCAGCCCCTTCAAGTACCATGGCTGTTATTTCCTGATGTCTTAACGGATGTCCTCTTGTCAAAAAAATGGTTCAAATGGCTCTGAGCACTATGGAATTTAACATTTATGGTCATCAATCCCCTAGAACTTAGAACTAATTAAACCTCACTAACCTAAGGACAGCACACAACACCCAGCCATCACGAGGCAGAGAAAATCCCTGACCCCGCCGGGAATCGAACCCGGGAACCCGGGCGTGGGAAGCGAGAACGCTACCGCACGACCACGATATGCGGGCTGTCCGCTTATCCTGTCCCTTCTTATGAGCGGTTCCCATACGTTCCTTTCCTCGCCGATTCTGCAGAGGACCTCCTCATACCCTACCTGATCATTCCACCTAATTTTCAACACTCTTCTGCAGGACTACATCTCAAATGCTTCGGTTCTCTTCTGTTTTGGTTTTCTCACAGTCCGTTTTTCACTACCATAAAATGCTGTCCTCCAAACTATATTCTCATAAATTTCCTCCACATATTTAGACCTATGTTTGATACTAATAGACTTCTCTTGGCCAGGAACGCATTTTTTGCCAGCGCTAGTCTAATTTTTGTGTTCTTCGTGCTTTGTGCTTAGCTATTTCCAATTCTGGTGTTAAGTTTCTCGCTGTTCTTATTTCTGCGACTTCTAAATACTTTCGTCTTTTTTTGACTTACTCCCGATCCTTACTTTGCACTCGTTCGAGTGTTCATTCCACTCAACAGGTTACGTAATTCTTCTTCAGCTTCGCCTAGGATAGCAATGTCATCAGTGAACTTATCTTCCATATCCTTTCATCTTCAGTTTTAATCCCATTCTTTCAGCTTCCTTTTATTTCTGTTGTTGCTTTTTCAATGTAGAAAGACTACATCCTTGTCTTACGCTCTTTCTGTGGTGTCACCGCCAGACACCACACTTGCTAGGTGGTAGCCTTTAAATCGGCCGCGGTCCGGTAGTATACGTCGGACCCGCGTGTCGCCACTATCAGTGACTGCAGACCGAGCGCCGCCACACGGCAGGTCTAGAGAGACGTCCTAGCACTCGCCCCAGTTGTACAGCCGACTTTGCTAGCGATGGTTCACTGACAAATTACGCTCTCATTTGCCGAGACGATAGTTAGCATAGCCTTCAGCTACGTCATTTGCTACGACCTAGCAAGGCGCTATTATCAACTGCTATTTATCTTGTGATGCATGTACCGTCAGACCGATGTCCACCAATTATGGATTAAAGTTAAGTATTCCAGAAGCTACGTACTATTTTTGCTACTATAAGACCTTGACCTGTTCCAGACCTCACGCCATCCTGCGTGAGCTTAAACGCGTGCCCTTCGGCCTCCCGTCCTCGTGGATTGGCTGTCTTGCCAGTCCACAAAACTTTCTAATCCTAGCACTTGGTTTTCGACCTTCTATTCTTAGTGTCTCCTTTTGATTCCTATACATATTGTATATTACCCGTCTTCCCCTACAGTTTAGGGCTATTTTTCTCAGAATTCGAATGTTTTGCCCCATTGTACATCGTCGAACGATTTTTCCAGGCCCTATGAACGTGTCCTGGTGTTTGGGATTAAAATCGTAAGAGCGAGCAGGCCACGCCATGCTTGGAATATCTTCCGTTTTCAAGAAAACAAATTCTATGCGATCTAGCATTATCGTGAATCAGTACGACGTCTGGGCCCACAGCACCTTGTAACAACGACAAAAGATGTCCCAAAATCTTATCACGATACGTTCCAGCAGCTATACTTTGCCGATTAACCTGTACAATTTTAAGAGGGGTTCGTGTGGTACACATAATCCCAGCCAACACCATCAGGGATCCTCCTCGATCTCTTTCCACAATGTTTGGGCCTAGAAATCGAGTTCCACGATTCCTCCAGATGCGAATCCATCGAGAATCACTCTCCAGACTAAATCGGGGCTTATTTGTGAACAAAAACATTGGCCCACTCTTCGACCGTCCAGGTGGCGTGTTGATGACTCCCTTCTCTGAAGACGTGCGAGAGGTGGACATACAGCATATCTCCGACAAGAAAGGCCACTCTGCCGAAGCTTTCTGCACACTGTTTGCCTCGATACAGCACGTCCAGTGGATGCTATGTGCTCACTTTCCAGTTGCCGTTCAGTACTAGGGCGGTACTGTCGTGCTCTTACAGAAAGCTGTCCCAAAGTGACACGTGGTCAGCTCAGACCTGGTCTTTGGGATACAGTTTCGGTTTTTGTAAACTGTCGTCGCTTCCGAGAAACAACAGAAAGATTCACATTAACCATCGTACCAAATCAGTTTGCGACTGTCCTGCTTCCTTTCTTCTATGGCTCTCCACCGTAGAGAGTCTGGTAGGTATCTTCTTTGGGCCATACTGCACCGTCTGCGACTGTGTACACAGCGACTATGTATGTGGAGCTATCTGGCAAACAGTACCTAGTTTCATGGGTGCCATGAAGTCATCGTTGGCACCGTTGACAAGAATGCCATCTTCCGTGCAGAACACGTCTGTACGGACATCTGCTTGACAGTTTGTATGATTATATCGTGGATTTCACACAGGACGGGGAAATGGCGGTTTGTTGCCTTAATTTTGGACACCACTGTATTAGACGTGAGACTCTGGGAGTATTATTAGATGTGAGACTCTGGTAGTATTTTATTTGTCTAACAGTTTCGCTGAGTGCTCTATGTCGTTTGGAGTTAGCATACGTGAACATAGGTTTTTCGTGGGGCTGTGTTTCAACAGTGTGAAGCAAATAATCTCTGTCTTTAAGCGCGAGGCATATGCAACATGTACATTTGACCAGAGTGAAACAGAACGTGTACACAAAGCTCTTTTGCCAATATAGTTTAGTAAAACAGATTTGTGTCAAACATTTTCTTCAAAATTCAGAAAACTGACATACTTTTGTCACTAATGTGTTTCTTTTTCTATCTTTCATCTTCGACCTGTTTCTTTTTTTTTTCACTGTTTTAAAAATACTGCACAGTCATGCACGAATAATCTTAAACATTGTTATTATTTACAGTTCATAGCTGCTAACAGTTAATTTTCCCACGAAAGAACAGGTAAGAGTGACGTGCTCCTGCTGACAGCACAGGGCAGTAGCATTTGCTTCATGTGCTGTATCGATAAACTGCCTCACGTTCTGGTGCAACACGCGTCGTTCAGTAAACACTGCAAAGTGGGCTTCGGAATACAATCGTAGATGCAAAGAAGAGATTGTAGTTTTGTGTGGGAATTCTTCAGTGGTCTTGGGCGTTGTCGATGCTAGCGGACCCATCACGCGGCTGCGGCGAGTCAGCGGAAGTGGAAGGAGACGAGAATAGTCAATAGGCTGGCGATGTGTCTCCAGCTGCCGCTGGCGGCGAGCGCCCGACATTTGGCATATTCATCGATCGCTCTCGCGCAGCGACTGGAATGACTCATTATTCGGAGCGGATATTAGTACGGCCCAACGTCTGCTGCTACAAAGAGCCAGGAGCGGCTCCGTCCCCAGGCGGAAATTAATTCGTTGTTAGTACTGCCAACCGCGTCTTTCACAACGTTCGACTTAGTCGGTATCTCATTAGTGGCTGGCAGATACGCGGCAGTGCAGCTTAGCCACCAAGCAGAAAGCTTTACTCACTGCACCTCGCCACTTTACGGGGAGCGTGCTTAACGAGGCAATCAACGTGGATGCGCGGAGTTAGAAACCGCAGCCGTCTCCTCGCAGGTTCTAGTGGGCGACACAAGTTTTCCCGAAAATGGGGACGGCTGTTTTTGGTTTCATCTAATTCTTTCAGGCGACGTTTACATTCTGACAAGTATCGATACAGTGAAGGCGTATGTGGACAAAAGTCGCCACGTTTGTCTAAATAAACGATAGTAAACTTTTAATTCTAAATGTAGACAAATTTAAAGTAGTGTATTTCCCAACAAGATATTTCTTTTTCTTTATTGTTTACTTCAGTTCTCAAACATGGAACCACACAATAAATAGCAACATCGCTATTCTTCAGCTTAGACGTTTATTTTAAAACGTATAGGAAAGCATCTTCTAAGTAAAAGGTACTGGACAGAGATTGGTTCTTCTGTCGTATATACTTGTCCTTTTTTATCTCTGAATGGGAAAGAAACATAAACTGTTACTGTTAAACGTCGTCTTACAGAGCTGTCGTAATAATGTATAGACATAGATGTAACAACTGTTTTGACGTCTTCAACTTTTGTAGTCCTGTCTTCCTCAGTTGCGTATAATATTACGGTATATCGATAATTTTTACTTATGGACCGTCTGACAGCAACTGAATAAAACACAGTTTAAGTGCCATACGCGTTTCGCCTTTATTTTCTGCAAGGCATCATCAGTGGCCTGGAATATGTACATACGTTTGCTACTTAATTTACATTTTTGTCACTGTGCCTATAGGTTATAAACAGTTCTACTGGTTGGTATTTCCTATTAAGTAGTAATGTTTTGAACTGCGTGGGCAATTTCTTACATATTACGCTCCTGTTGCATTTTTGGTGTTGTTCTTCTTCTTATGAATGCCAATAATATAACCCCATCGTTAACCACTGGGACACTTCAGGGTTAAGAAAGATATATTCTTCAGAATTGTGTATCTATGACTCGTGCTACAATTACTCGCTTCTATGCAAGTGAATCCCCTATTGCTGGTGACTGCATGCTTAATCTATAGAGGCAGAGTTCCAGAAAACGCATTCCATCCCCAAACAATCCTGAATCCAGCGAGGGTCAGCACTGAAGTGGATGACAGATGAGCTAGTGCTGTTATCTGCAGTATAGAGGCAACTATTGTGACATAAGCGATCCACCCGTTATCGTTTTTCCGCCTGCCCTAGGTGGAAGACCCACGTAAGTCACCTATATGTATGTTAGAACAAATAAGCCCTGGTCACAAACATTAAGTCAGAATTGACCAGGTTTCGACGCTACTATGAGCGCCGTCTTCAGCAGTAAACTAACTTTTCTAAACCATATTAGGTATATAGGACATTAACAAAATTAAAGTTTCTACTGACTGGAAAGAGATGCAGTACTTACAAGTCACATTTTAAAAACCTATATGTTCCCATTCTGTCTACTGGTTCGCCGTGGCTGCCCGGGTGTTGGTCACGTGTTCACTGGTGCCGGTGAAACTTCAGTGATTAACACTAATTCACTCAAAGTATTCTCTTCTGCCTTATCACTTACAACTGGGTTCCTTTTATACTCTATGTATTTTCCAAGTTCCATCCCAGATACCATATTTGCAATGTAGCTCACAAAGTGGCTTTTGTATTTCTCTATAACAATGTGACTACGTATATGAATGCCAGATATTTGACCCCACAGGTTTTTGTATGTTGGTTAGTCTAGAACAACATGGTCTGGTGTAACCATGTTAGCACACACCCACATACTGTATTTGTTCGACATGTCTCTATCGTGGAAAGATATTCAGGGTATTGGTCATGACTTGTCAGACAGTGAATCATGTCACTAGCTAAGCTTACGTAGTCCATAAACATCCTCACCTTGGGAAGATTCTCTTTGCGAAGCCAGTAAAGAGACCCTCTGTATTTGACAGTGGTATCTATTGTACACATGCCCAGTAGTGGTTCGCCAGTTTTGTCCTAAATGCTACTGTGAGCCTCAGCAGCAAACTCCTCTGCGAACCCCTTATGATTGTCTTATATCATTTGTATCGAGGTTTGTGCTCCCAGAGCCAGGTGGCAAATCCTACGAGAGCAGTTGTGCATAACTGTGATTGCTTTGTGACATATCTAACCAAAATGTGTGTGAATATTGTGCTTCTCATCGAAGGGTACGCTCCAATACTTATATACACTGTGTGATCAAACGTATCTGGACGCTCCCAAAAACATACTGTTTTCATATACATTGTGATGCCACCAACTGCCAAGCACTCCATATCAGCGACCTCAGTAGTTATTAGACATCGTGAGAGAGCAGAATGGGACTCACGGACATCTAACGTGGTCGGGTGATTGGATATCACTTGTGTCATATGTCTATAAGCGAGATTTCCACACTCTTAAACGTCCCTAGGTCCACTGTTTCCGATGTGATGCTGACGTAGAAAAGTGAAGGGGCACGTGCAGCACAAAAGCGTACAGGCCAAACTCGTCTATTGACTAACAGAGACCACCGACAGTTGAAGTGGGTCATAATGTGTAATAGGCGGACATCTATCCAAACCATCACACAGGAATTCCATACTGCATCAGGATCCACTGCAAGTACTATGACAGTTTGGTGAGAAAACTTGGATTTCATGCTCGAGCGGCTGCTCATAAGCCACACGTCACGCAGGTAAATGCCAGACAACGCATCGCTTAGTGTAAGGAGCGTAAACATTGGACGATTTAACAGTGGAAACACGTTACGTGGAGTGACGAATCATGGTACACAATGTGGCGATCCGATGGCAGGGTGTGGGTGAATGTCATCTGCCAGCGTGTGTAGTGCCAACAGTAAAATTCGGAGACGGTGGTGTTATGGTGTGATCGTGTTTTTCATGGAGGGGGCTTGCATCCCTTGTTGTTTTGCGCGGCGCAATCACAGCACTGGCGTACATTGATGTTTTAAGCATCCTCTTGCTTCCCACTGTTGAAGGGTAGATTTTAAATGGCCATTGCATCTTTCAACACGATCGAGAACCTGTTCATAATGCATGGCCTGTGGCGACAATAACATCCCTGTCATGGACTGGCCTGCGCTGAGTCCTGACCTGAATCCTACAGAACACCTCTGGGATATTTTGGAACAACGACTTCGTGTCAGGCCGCACCGACCGACATCGATACCTCTCTTCAGTGTAGCCCTCCGTGATGAATGGGGTGCCATTCCCAAGAAACCTTCCAGCACGTGACTGAACGTTGCCTGCGAGAGTGGAAGCTCTCATCGAGGCTAAGGGTGGGCCAGCTCCATATTGAATTCCAGCAAGTTATTTTCAGCCAGGTGTCCGGATACTTTTGATCACCAAGTTTATCTCAGTGAGTCGCACTCCAGTTCTCTGTGTAGGATTCTGAAAGTGGGTGAGGTTGCCTTAGTAATTCGCCTCGCAGTTTTCTTGGATTTTAAGACTCACTCCACAGTGCAAACTTCACAGTAATCAAATACGCTCCGGTGCAAACATTTTGTTACTTGTAGTTGTCTCAGGCGGACAGACACTGCAGTCACCACACTTTGTCAGGTGCAGCCACAGAGTGAGCCACGATACCTACAACATACTTGTTGCTACAGCTGTCAAAAATGCTGAGAGAACAGTTAACTGCGTCGCCTATGCATCTGCCATTTCTGAAGTGGAATTGGCTCTGGTTGACGCCGTGTTTGCTCTCTGTGGGACTGTGCTGCACAGGAAACGCTCCTGTGCCTAACAAGTCAGCTTGAGCCGCCGATGTTATGCAATATTGGATCTCTGTTCACGCTCTTCAGGATAATCACAGCTTGCGAAAACTTTCAAGCTACAGAAATCCTTCCTTGTCTTTATTATTCTTTCAATAGCCCTGCGAAGAATGGAACAATTTTCTTCTCGGCGGCTTTTAGTGTTTCGTTATGAATGTGATTCGGAGATTTTTCCATTCTACACCTGAGTGATAACAACTGCAAATTCTTCTAGTGCAAATGGTAGAACGGCACTTCGATTTTCATGTAGGGAACACATAATTTTTTGTACCTCTATTTGAAGATCGTCACCATTTTCGCTGTTATCTTCTGGAACAAGCAATTTTTGCAGGTACTCAGTCGAGTCTCTTCAGCGTCTAGTAACAGTGTCATCCTCTTTCTAAAATGTAGGCTAACACAGGTGGTGTTTATACACTACTTTCCATTAAAATTGCTGCACCACGACGATGAGGTGCTACAGACGCGAAATTTAACCGACGGGAAGAAGATGCTGTGATATGCAAATGATTAGCTTCTCAGAGCATTCACACAAGGTTGGCACCGATGGCGACACCTACAACGTGCTGACATGACGAAAGTTTCCAACCGATTTCTCATACACAAACAGCAGTTGACCGGCGTTGCCTGGTGAAACGCTGTTGTGATGCCTCGTGTAAGGAGGAGAAATGCGTACCATCACGTTTCCGACTTTGATAAAGGTCGGATTGTAGCCTATCGCGATTGCAGTTTATCGTATCGAGACATTACTGCTCGCGTTGGTCGAGATCCGATTACTGTTAGCAGAATATGGAATCGGTGGGTTTAGGAGGGTAATACGGAAAGCCGTGCTGGATCCCAACGGCCTCGTATCACTAGCAGTCGAGATGACAAGCATCTTGATCCATGAGTCAACAGATGGGGACGTTAGCAAGACAATAACCATCTGCACGAACAGTTCGACGACTATTGCAGCAGCATGGACTATCAGCTCAGAGACCATGGCTGCGGTTACCCTTGACGCTGCATCACAAACAGGAGTGCCTGCGATGGTGTACTTAACGACGAAGCTGTGTGCACGAATGGCAAAACGTAATTTTTTAGGATAAATCCAGGTTCTGTTTACAGCATCATGATGGTCTCATCCGTGTTTGGCAACATCGTGGTGTACGCACATTGGAAGCGTGTATTTGTCATCGCCATACTGGCGTATAACCCGGCGTGATGATATGGGGTGGCATTGGTTACACGTATCGATCACCTCTTGTTCGCACTGACGGCACTTCGAATAGTGGACGCCACATTTCAGATGTGCAACGGCCCGTGGCTCTACCCTTCATTCGATCCCTGCGAAGTCCCACGTTTCAGTAGGATAATGCACGACCGCAAGTTGCAGGTCCTGTACAAGCCTTTCTGGATACAAAAAATGTTCGACTGCTGCCTGGCCAGCACATTTTCCAGATCTCTCACCAATTGAAAACGTCTGGTCAATGGTGCGCGAGCAACTGGCTCGTCACAATGCGCCAGTCACTACTCTTGATGAACTGTGGTATCGTGTTGAAGCTGCATGGGCAGCTGTACCTGTACACGCCATCCACGCTCTCACTCAATGTCCAGGCGTATCAATGCCGTTATTACGGCCAGAGGTGGTTGTTCTGGGTACTGAATTCTCAGGATCTATGCACCCAAATTGCGTGAAAATGTAATCACATGTCAGTTCTAGTACAATACATTTGCCCAATGAATACCCGTTCATCATCTGCATTTCTTCTTGATGTAGCAATTTTAATGGCCAGTAGTGTAAAATCGAGACAGGGAACGGTTAGAAAATCGTTTCTGAGGAAAAGAAATTTATTAATAATGAATTTAGATTTAAGTTTTAGGAAGTCTTTCTGGAAGTATTTGTATGGAGTGTGGCCATGTATCGAAGTGACACAGACGATAAACGGTTTAAACAACAAGGGAACAGAACTTTTTCAATATGGTGCTACAGAAAATTGCTAAAGATTAGATGGATAGGTCATGTAACTGATGAGGAGGTACTGAATAGAACTGGGGAGAAAAGAAATTTGTAGTAGAACCTGTCTAAATGGACAGGTTGGTAGGACATATTCTGAGAACTCTAGGTATCAACATTTTGGTATTGAAGGGAAGTGTTGAGAGTAAGAGTAATAGAGAGAGAGACCATGAGACGTACATAGTAAGCAGATTCAGAAGGATGTAGGTTGCAGTTGTTATTCAGATATGAGGCTTGCACGGGATAGAGTAGCATGGAGAGCTGCATGCAACCAGACTTCGGACTGAACACTACAACAGCAACAGCAACACTCTCTTTGAAACTGTCGACAACCTCCGGTTCTTTCAAATTATCCATGTCGCATCTCCTTAATTTATTACCTTTGTGATACATTTTAATCTGCAGTTCGTAAGCAATAACCTAAGGTTATATTACACGTATTACACGTATACACATAGGCAGTTTGGAAAATGCTTTATAAATTAGTGTCTTCCTATTAAAGTATCCATCTGTAGCCGGCTGGTGACTTGGGTATGTTCCATGCATAGAACAAATTCATACGTTTCTTAACGAAATGTCATCAACGATCAAATTATGATCTGTGCAAGATCCTGCCAGTCATCCCTTTCTCCGAGTCCACAGTCCGCGTCCATACCTTTTTGCTTCCTTTCCTTCTATTTTCAATTATAGCCCCCCCCCCCCCCCCCCCGGTCACAGAAAAGAAGAAAAAGTCACAACTAAATATTCGTCTCATTTTACAATCGGAATAATTTCATTTACCTCATCATATGTTCTTTCAGTTTCATCATCTGCGGAGTTTGTAGGTCTGTAAACTTGTGTTAATGAGGTGGATACTGGATTTCTGTCTATCACTTCTATAATTTTATAAAGACCTTAAAAGCATTGCAACTGTAAAGTATTGTTGTAAACGTTAGACAAACTTTTGTCCACAAAAATGAAATGTAAGTAGCGCACCTTGTAACTTCCGCCTTCCTAATCTGCCTATTGACCTGCGATATGCATATGCCTAATGACATTTTACAATGTGTAAGGCTACCGTTACCGAAGAAAAATAATATCGGTTAGTAGGACGGAAGTGTACAACAGACTCTTCTGAAGGAAAAATCTATTCTAAACCGAATCTAGACACTGATAACAATTTTGAAATGACTGTAATTTAATGCAGTTTCTTACGAACCACACATGGGGGAAAGGGTGTCACGTAACATTTAATACAAAAAATATTGATTAGCAAAAAAGGATAATTAAACGGTCATCAGTCAACTAGGGCAACGTATATCCAAAATCCTAGGAAAGGTAATGGCAAAGAAAATGAAGCAAATAATCACTGGCGTTGCAACAGACGGTTGTCTGCTTTTACACAACACAACAGTTCACGAGAAAATGAATTAATCACAAAGTACTGAGTTTTCAGTTACTTATTCTGAAATAATATATTTTGAATGCAAAGGTAACTGAAGTTGCTGGTTAAATAAATGACTGACCGTAACTGAAACTTGGTTGCGTAAAAATGACTTTCTGTAGCCTCAGTGTAACGTAATGCAAAATTTGGGAAAAGGCAAGCAATTTATTTTTAATTATTGCAAGGTTGAATTACGTTTAAGTTAGGTAAATGACCAGGTGATTTCCTTTTAACATAAGAGCAATAAGATACTTACCAAGCCAGTGGAATTCACTTAGCTAAATACAGAAAAATGAAATTGCTCTCTCTTTAAGACTCAAGCTGCTGTGTCTTCTCTCTGCTCACAGCGCGACAGAATCTTTCCATACACAAAGAGAAAAATGGCTCAGCTGCTACCATTCCATCGTTGCTATCGTTACCTTTAAACAAAATTCCCTTGGTGATTACCCAGCAATTTACATTACAATTACAATCAATTAATACGTTTACAAATAAATACACTAGTACATCCATTATGTATTGAATACAGATTCTGTAATTAAGCTTACAGATTAAGAAAGAGCAGTATATTACAAATTATCAACAAATATGTAACAGCGAAACATTTTGTATAGTGTAGAAGGTATTTTTTCTGCTTTATCGGACTTACAGCCTCTCATGATGCAAGTGAAACTAGTACTTAGCTGCTGTTCAAAGAATAGTTACTCTTAACCGTATACATATATATCCGATACAGCTAACATATCGATATTTTATGTTCAGTATATGGTCAGAATACATGTTATGCAGACAGTTTATCTAAATGTGATACGCTGTAACTTCGTGCCAGGGTACCGCTTAAACTTATGTATACTTTGAATTGTCAAAACCAACTGTTATATAACATTTCCTGTTTTAAGATGGCTGTATGGATACGGTAAATCCGAAAATAGTATTAAATACGTTAATCAGGAAGAAGAATCTTCCAACACAGCATTTTTGGAATACAGAACACGAAAAATCGGAACACATTTCTCACGATATGATAGGAAATGACTGAGTGAAATATGAATTATTTCACAAGTCAGACCGCATATTATAAGAACGGATTTTTCGTTGATAAACTGTTTTACGTACATGATAATTTTTCAGTGGAGGATGAAAAATTGCAGAGTATGTATGTGCCGGATTCACGTTTAACAGTTAATCGAGGAGACAAAATATATTATGAATGAAGAGACTAGCGTAAGATTATAAACAGACGTTCTACGCTGGAAACACCATAGGGGTCTCAGAAATAAATGTGCTGAAGAAAATATAACAACTAATTAAAAAATGCAGAAGTTGCTCCTGAAGAAGTTATTTCAGTACTTCCGTGTTCCTACAAGCAAAGTAGGTTACATGAGTAAAATTTGTTAGATTATTGCCCAAACAGCTTCCTTTTTTATCACGTTTTGCTTTCTTGTTTAATGCAAATAAATAACTAGTTTCATTGCTTTACTTTCTGACAGAGAGTCATTCATGCTGCATCTATTATAATATCTGCGTGGCTATGGATTTTGGGTACAGACGCTCTTTGCAGTAGCAGCTATCTGTCGATAACATCTTTGTGGATATAAGCTGCTGTTTGTGGGCGGCAAACAGAGCACCAGTGTTTCGCGGTATATTGGAAAAACTGTGTACAGTGCATTGCGCGTTCTGTGGATCATGTGTGCGGAATGTAACGAATAATGCAAACATTTACTGTGACCAGCTAAAATACAGTCTGCTTCTGTTGAGTCCTTCCAGTTTCTAATAACAGCTTAGGCACACACGAAATACCTTCCGTGGTCTGTACTGCAGTACATTACCATTTGCCTTGCTAAGAACTGCAATATTCTCGTAAGATATGTATATACAGGGGGGCCATTGATCGTGACCGGGCCAAATATCTCACGAAATAAGCGTCAAACGAAACTTGTCTAACTTGAAGGGGGAAACCAGATGGCGTCATGGTTTGCCCGCTAGATGGCGCTGCCATAGGTCAAACGGATATTTTTGAAATTGGAACCCCCATTTTTTATTACATATAAGTGCAGTACGTAAAGAAATATGAATGTTTTAGTTGGACCACTTTTTTCGCTTTGTGATAGATGGCTTGCACCCCTTGTCGTTTTGTGTGGCGGTATCACAGCACAGACCTACATTGATGTTTTAAGCACCTGCTTTCTTCCCTCTGTTGAAGAGCAATTCGGGGATGGCGACTGCATCTTTCATCACGAGCAAGCACCTGTTTATAATGCATGACATGTGGCGGAGTGGTTAGACGACAATAACATCCCTGTAATGGACTGGCCTGCACAGAGTCATGACGTGCATCCTATAGAACACCTCTGGGATGTTTTGGAACGCCGACCGACATCGGTACCTCAACTCAGAGCAGCACTCCGTGATGAATGGGCTGCCATTCCCCACGAAACCTTCCAGCACCTGATTAAACGTATGCCTGCGAAGGTGGAAGCTCTCATCAAGGCTAAGGGTGAGCCAACACCATATGAATTCCAGCATTACCGAAGGAGGGTGCCACGAACGTGTAAGTCATTTTCAGCAGGTGTCCGGATACTTTTGATCACATGATGTATACGTCGTACAGGAATATATGTTGTGGTAGGTACATTCAACGACAAATGTGGATATCGTCTACGGAAAGTGTTGCGGAAAAAGTTAGTTACAACGAAGTAATAAAATTAAACGTCTTGAATGCGGTAGATTTTCTCGTTTTTGGTGTTTATGATATTGTATTTCCTGGACTAAGTGTTGTAGAATAATATAGTTTCTCTGAGACATTCTGTGGTATATGTGAATACTGCCAGGAAAATGTGTTACGAATACACTTAGTAGCAAACAAGCAACGAAGTTAAAACGTCATGCTACCTATGACAGTTTTACTACATTAAGAGCGAAAATATAGTAAGCGACGCGCTTATTCCTTTTATCATTTTTTTTCGGGAGGGGCGGGGTCAGCAAGAAAAGGTTTCGTAAAGATTTGAAATAATGTGTAAAGGGACTAAATGCTTTCATTCTCAAGTACTTGATAGCTGAAGTATCGTTATTCTGTCGTCATGGGCTACATTGCTTCATCACCCACACCCATAATATTCGATAGGTGGGTGGTTCTTAAAACGCACTTTGATCTTTTCCAGACCGTAAATGATAAGTGTACTAAGTATGGTTCAATCAGTCCAGTGATTTACGAAGAGATGTGTAATGTACAAACATACATACACATGTACATATGTATATCCAGTTTTATAATTGTATGGATTTCTTAATTTCATATTTTATTTTTTAGATATCTTTCATATTATGACCTTTTTAAGGGACAAAATTTTAACTCTGGACGTACGGGTCACTCTTATCACTGCTGGCCGAATTTGTACCTACTTAAAGTTCAAAGTTGATCTTTACTTTTGGTGTATGTCACATCTATTTGGGAAGCGAGCGTGACGATTGCGTGCCAGTGGTAAAGAGCTACTTATACGTTCAAATATTATATCTTTTTTGTGTCAGAGTAGTTCGAACTTTCTCTCGCATTTTTGTTCTCACTATGTACTGGAATTTTTTGATCATAATATGCGGAGGATTGTGCCGTGTGCTGAAACAGGCTACCAGTACGAAAAATAAAAACTTGTGACTATAGACTGAAACATATATTATTAACTAAAACACATATTATCACAGTAAAGGCTCTTTTACTTACAGGAATGCTATTGTAGTATTACTTCATATACGAATATCCTTTATTCGAGACGAAAGCTCAGAACTCTTTTAATCGCATAATAGGTACCGAATGTGTAAATCGATTTAAGTTTGTTGTTAAGAAATTTATTTAGTCTGACGCTTGAGAATGACAGGTTGTTCAGGATCTGAGTTGGTGAAGTTTTGCGTTTATTATCTGAAGCTATTTGTTTTCGTATTAATTAAGAATAAATTGGGAGGTGGCTATCTTTTTACGGAAACGAGTCTGGAACTTCTACGTTGGATCTCTGTAAACTTCTGTTATTATTATTATTATTAGTATTTTTTTTTGGAAAGAACTCCTCTATTTTCCAAAAGCATTCAATTACATATATAATTAATGCTGCATTCTCCTTACCTGTTAGAACAAGCATTGTCTCCTCTGTTTACAACTTTGCATTGGAATTATTTAAAACAGGACTCTTGTGATTAAAACTTTTCAGGAGTCATATAAACCGGATAAAGCTTTATTAACTGTTAACGCCATGTCCGCAGGTTCTAATTTCTCCAACTTCACTGCTTCACACGGTATTTTAGTTTAAACTATGATACGCTTAAAATTTTTCTTATTAACATTTGGAGTGGTATGACGTTATAAAGCTTTATTCGACAAAGCATTTTCATCCTCATCAATTCTATGTTTGGCAAGCTAGGTAACCTGTAATTAAAACGATGTTGTTCAGTGCCAGTCTTTCTTTCTACAATATTAGCATTCTGATGATTCATCAATTTACCTAACTTTTCTGTGCCTGTTTCGAAGTTTTCAACATTCTTCCTGACGCCATTGGAAATCTTCTGTCACACAAATTTAAACTGAGTGATGGAAAGTTTGTTACTTAGCTGCAAATTTAATACGAAAGCTTCTGGATTTAACTAGTGTTGTATTTGTGTATATAAGGTACATGTAACTGAGCATTAGCCCAGTTAATCTCACAATTAGACTTCATTTAGGGAAAGGACTGAACGCTGCATAATGTTCAGTTTTGCATAGTGTGATGTGATGCCTGCTGCGAGGCATTGCTTCTTCAACTTAATATTGTATAATTCGGTACTTACTGCATCAGTAGAAGCTGTCACATAGTCGCGAATAAAACATTTATTCATGAAATGCAGAATAGATATACACTCCTGGAAATGGAAAAAAGAACACATTGACACCGGTGTGTCAGACCCACCATACTTGCTCCGGACACTGCGAGAGGGCTGTACAAGCAATGATCACACGCACGGCACAGCGGACACACCAGGAACCGCGGTGTTGGCCGTCGAATGGCGCTAGCTGCGCAGCATTTGTGCACCGGCGCCGTCAGTGTCAGCCAGTTTGCCGTGGCATACGGAGCTCCATCGCAGTCTTTAACACTGGTAGCATGCCGCGACAGCGTGGACGTGAACCGTATGTGCAGTTGACGGACTTTGAGCGAGGGCGTATAGTGGGCATGCGGGAGACCGGGTGGACGTTCTGCCGAATTGCTCAACACGTGGGGCGTGAGGTCTCCACAGTACATCGATGTTGTCGCCAGTGGTCGGCGGAAGGTGCACGTGCCCGTCGACCTGGGACCGTACCGCAGCGACGCACGGATGCACGCCAAGACCGTAGGATCCTACGCAGTGCCGTAGGGGACCGCACCGCCACTTCCCAGCAAATTAGGGACACTGTTGCTCCTGGGGTATCGGCGAGGACCATTCGCAACCGTCTCCATGAAGCTGGGCTACGGTCCCGCACACCGTTAGGCCGTCTTCCGCTCACGCCCCAACATCGTGCAGCCCGCCTCCAGTGGTGTCGCGACAGGCGTGAATGGAGGGACGAATGGAGACGTGTCGTCTTCAGCGATGAGAGTCGCTTCTGCCTTGGTGCCAATGATGGTCGTATGCGTGCATGGCGCCGTGCAGGTGAGCGCCACAATTAGGACTGCATACGACCGAGGCACACAGGGCCAACACCCGGCATCATGGTGTGGGGAGCGATCTCCTACACTGGCCGTACACCACTGGTGATCGTCGAGGGGACACTGAATAGTGCACTGTACATCCAAACCGTCATCGAACCCATCGTTCTACCAGTCCTAGACCGGCAAGGGAACTTACTGTTCCAACAGGACAATGCACGTCCGCATGTATCCCGTGCCACCCAACGTGCTCTAGAAGGTGTAAGTCAACTACCCTGGCCAGCAAGATCTCCAGTTCTGTCCCCCATTGAGCATGTTTGGGACTGGATGAAGCGTCGTCTCACGCGGTCTGCACGTCCAGCACGAACGCTGGTCCAACTGAGGCGCCAGGTGGAAATGGCATGGCAAGCCGTTCCACAGGACTACATCCAGCATCTCTACGATCGTCTCCATGGGAGAATAGCAGCCTGCATTGCTGCGAAAGGTGGATATACACTGTACTAGTGCCGACATTGTGCATGCTCTGTTGCCTGTGTCTATGTGCCTGTAGTTGTGTCAGTGTGATCATGTGCTGTATCTGACCCCAGGAATGTGTCAATAAAGTTTCCCCTTCCTGGGACAATGAATTCACGGTGTTCTTATTTCAATTTCCAGGAGTGTATTTTACTTTATATTTATTTGATCTGTGATCACAAGTTTCTACTCCTCAGGCTACTCGTTTGGATCACCAGCGGCCATCTTCAGATCTGCTCAAAAATGGGAAATCCAAATACAAATAATGGATGATCTACATCTTACACCAATGAAAAATATTGTTTTCATACGTGTTGAATATATGCACTTAAAATATGACGAGTCCTAATATGTCCTAATATAGAGTCCCAGTGTAATGAAGCTGTGGTGTCACCGCCAGACACCACACTTGCTAGGTGGTAGCTTAAATCGGCCGCGGTCCATGTAGTACATGTCGGACCCGCGTGTCGCCACTGTGATCGCAGACCTAGCGCCACCACCAAGGCAGGTCTCGTGATACGAGAGTGGACTCACCCCAGTTGTACGCGAACCTAGCTACCGCCCAGTTGTACGCGAACCTAGCTACCGCCCAGTTGTACGAGAACCTAGCTACCGCCCAGTTGTACGAAGCCTTTCTCTCTCATTAGCCGAGAGACAGAATAGCCATCAGCTAAGTTAATGGCAACGAACTAGCAAGGCGCCATTTGTATCAGTGCCTATAGCTTACGAGTATTCAAGAGAGATGTATTCCAAGGATTAAATAAAAGATAAGTAATAAGCATCTACATACTTTTCTTCTTATTCATTTATAAGTTCTCATGTTCCAGACTTCACGCCCGTCTGCTTTAGCCTTGCGTGCACTATCGGCTACAGCGTTAGTCTAGCCTTCCTTTTTAGCCTTCAACTTCACGGTGTCGGCCCAGCTACCGACACTACAGAAGCCATAGTGGCATCGACAAAAATTAGATCTAAGACCGGGTTAGAATTCTCTCTCAGTATTAAAAAGTAGTGTAAATTAGAGTACAGTGTGGCAGAGTCATGCTATTAACGGCAATGGTGTTCATGACAAACTGAGTTACATGATCCACGGAAATATGTTTGTGATGTAAGCTCGTTAGATGTCGCTATTGTAGGCCTACACATTTATACAAAAGTGCGGTAAAATGAGAAAGTATGACAGGTAAAAACTGTATTGGGCTAATGAATTGTATAAGTTTTTGCAAGAATAAAATGAAATACATTAAAACAGGAATAAATTTACATTTTAGAATTATTTAAATGAAATTGATTAAATGTTAGTATATGATTCTGAGACACTGTTGCGATGATTTAAGACAGAATCGTTCCACTTAGTAAAACTGCGTAATTTTATATTCTTTTTCTGGTAAGCTTCAGAACACAGCATGTTGCTCTCAATGGAGAGACGTCTACAGACGTTAAAGTAAATGACCTAGTAGATAGTGTCGGAAGTTCCAAGCGGCTTTTCGCGGATGATGCTGTAGTATACAGAGAAGTTGCAGCATTAGAAAATTGCAGCGAAATGCAGGAAGATCTGTAGCGGATCGGCACTTGGTGCAGGGAGTGGCAACTGACCCTTAACATGGACAAATGTAATGTATTGCGAATACATAGAAAGAAGGATCCTTTATTGTATGATTATATGATAGCGGAACAAACACTGGTAGCAGTTACTTTTGTAAAATATCTGGAAGTATGCGTACGCCACGATTTGAAGTGGAATGATTATATAAAATTAATTGTTGGTAAGGCGGGTGCCAGGTTGAGATTCATTGGGAGAGTCCTTAGAAAATGTCGTCCATCAACAAAGGAGGTGGCTTACAAAACACTCGTTCGACGTACACTTGAGTATTGCTCATCAGTGTGGGATCCGTACTAGGTCGGGTTGACGGAGGAGATAGGGAAGATCCAAAGAAGACCGACGCGTTTCCTCACAGGGTTATTTGGTAACCGTTATAGCGTTACGGAGATGTTTAGCAAACTCAAGTGGCAGACTCTGCAAGAGTGGCGCTCTGCGTCGCGGTGTAGCTTGCTCGACAGGTTTCGAGAGGGTGCGTTTCTGGATGAGGTATCGAATATATTGCTTCCCCCTACTTATACCTCCCGAAGTGATCACGAGTGTAAAATTAGAGAGATTCGAGCGCGCATGGAGGCTTTCCGGCAGTCGTTCTTCCCGCGAACCGTACGCGACTGGAACAGAAAACGGAGGTAACGACAGTGGCACGTAAAGTGCCCTCCGCCACACACCGTTGGCTTTCGGAGTATAAATGTAGATGTAGCAAACCATACTGGGGTTCTAAATTTATGTTTCGCTATAAAACCTGCAGTTTTTTTCCATGTATTGTGTTTAAAAGTATTTGTAACTCTGGCTTGCTTATTTTCTCGTGTAGGGGGACGGATAACGGAAAAAAATTCTTTGTTGTGAACTATACCATTTAACACAGTCCGCCGTTAGACCGGTGAGAGTTTGACACAGAAGTCTTGCAGTTTCATCCTCTACAGACTGAACACAGATTTAGTGAATAAAGTGTAAGGCTCCCATCATTTGCCCAAAACTTCCAGTATTCCACCATCCCAGGACTCGTGGAGAGCGAAAAATAAAAAGGGGAGAGGGAGTCTGCGTCCTGGACGAAGTGGCCTCCCGCTGCAAAATGAACCGCCCGCGGCCTGTAACTCCGGACTGCAGGCCGAAGATTAACCCGTCAGGACGGGTGGCGACGGGGGGCGGCAGAGGTTGCCAAACGAGAACCTGCACGCACAGGGGGAACGAGGCCGAAATAAAAACACCGTACTTCCGTCTGGTGCCACAGAACTAGCACACTCCTGGAGCTGAAATACTTTTCCCCACCAACAAATTCTTATCATTCGGAATAGACATATTCTCACTTCATTCCAGTTACAAATTAGAATAGTTTTTGAAAAGTTTGGAATGACTTTAGGTTCCTAAATGTCTTCTTTTTCGAGTTTCTGTGTTCAAGACTAGGACCACTTACAGTTGGTAGTGTTCATTTACGTATATAATTTTTAACGCTCTCTATTGCTGATTTCTAACCAAAAAGACAGTGCTCCAGTTGTCTAGCGAAGACAATACAAGTGGCTGCTAATTTTGTTGTTGCTGTGTAAGACAGAAATGCAATGGACATTTCCGCTTTCGACTTCCTTACGGTTGCCAAATACCCTGATGTTCAACTGTTAGGCTGGTGCATAAGTTGGTAGCATTTTGTTTTGCATGTTGGTATTCTACATCTACATCCATACTCCGGAAGCCACCTGACGGTGTGTGGCGGAGGGTACTTTGAGTACCTCTATCGGTTCTCCCTTCTATTCCAGTCTCGTATTGTTCGTGGAAAGAAGTTTCATATCAACGCACACTCCGCTGCAGAGTGAAAATCTCATTCTGGAAACATTACACTTGTCTACATTGAGACTCAATTGCCATTCCCTGCACCATGCGTCAATTCGCTGCAGATGCTCCTGCATTTCAGTGCAATTTTCCATTGTTACAACCTCTCGATATACCACAGCATCATCCGCAAAAAGCCTCAGTGAACTTCTGATGTCATCTACAAGGTCATTTATGTATATTGTGAATAGCAACGGTCCTACGACACTCCCCTGCGGCACACCTGAAATCACTCTTACTTCGGAAGACTTCACTCCATTGAGAATGACATGCAGCGTTCTGTTATCTAGGAACTCTTCAATCCAATCACACAATTGGTGTGATATCCAAAATGCTCTTAGTTTGTTCGTTAAACGACTGTGGGGAACTGTATCGCACGCCTTGCGGAAGTCAAGAAACAAGGCATCTACCTGGGAACCCGTGTCTATGGCCCACTGAGTCTCGGGGACGAATAGCGCGAGCTGGGTTTCACACGATCGTCTGTTTCGAAACCCATGCTGATTCCTACAGAGTAGATTTCTAGTTTCCAGAAAAGTCATTATACTCGAACATAATACGTGTTCCAAAATTCCACAACCGATCGACGTTAGAGTTATAGATCTATAGTTCTGCACATCTTTTCGCCGTCCCTTCTTGAAAACGGGGATGATCTGTGCCCTTTTCCAATCCTTTGGAACGCTACGCTGTTCTAGAGACCTACGGTACACCGCTGCAGGAAGGGGGGCAAGTTCCTTCGCGTACTCTCTGTAAAATCGAACTGGTATCCCATCAGGTCCAGCGGCTTTTCCTCTTTTGAGCGATTTTAATTGTTTCTCTATCCGTCGTCTATTTCCGGTTGCTATGGATTTATTTATCGATTGACATTTTTTATTTGTATTTTACTGTTTCTTTTTGATTTATATATTGTCATTTTGTCATTTGGATATAGTGAGTGAAGCTGTGGGCGCTAGAAAATGGAGTGTCAAGCGGAGAATTCGAATCATTTCCGACGCTCTCTTCTGTTTTAGTTCAATAGAGCGGCGACTGCAGTGGAGACAGTCAGAACCATTTGCACCGTGTGCCAGTCGGCAGCGCACGAAAAGAAAATGGTCTTTTCGTTTTAAGTAGGACCATTTTGACATTACTGACTATGTACGATCAGGAAGTACTTCTGTGTTTGATGAAGATCGTTTATACAGCTTTATCCACAATGATTCGCATCAGTGTACTGGAGTACTGGAAAATGTGATGAACTGTGATCATTCCACCATCACCATTTGATTCAGTGAGGAGGTACCGCATACTCTACACCAAATCAATAAATCAGCGGCCATATGTGCATCTCCACTTGCTACACATCACCTGGTTCGAGAACAACAGCGACTATTCCTATCCTGGTGACGAGAAACGGTGTCTTTACGTTCACACAGGGGAAAGAAAGGAATGGTTGAGCCCAAACAAAGTAGCAACTCTCCGTATAAAGACATGCGCGCATCCACAAAAGATACTGTTTTGCATTTGGTGGAACAGCGACGGTGTGGTGTACTACGAACTGCTTCGCCATAGATTTAACCATCACTGCCGACATTTGTAAAGACAACCCAAGGATAACGACCAGGAAGTGATGCTACTCTGCGATAACGAGCACCTGCATTCTGCTCGACAGACAAAATTACTATACAGGAGTTGGGTTGGGAAGTCATTCCGCACCCACCTTATCCACATCGCCTTGTGTCCTCAGTTTTTCACCTTTTCTGCTCTCTGTCGAACAGCCTTCAAGCAACTTTCTTTCCGGGTGAGAATGCGCTTCGAACATGAGTCGATGAGTTCTTCGCCTCAAAACCACGTGGTTTCTACAGTAAAGGAATCGAAAACTTATCCCAGCTTTGGCAGACTGTTGCAAATAGTGAGGGAGAGTATATTATTGATGACTATAGTCTTTATTAATGGACCTGCCGGTGTGCCCGAGCGGTTCTAGGCTCTTCAGTCTGGAACCGCGCGACCGCTACGGTCTCAGGTTCGAATCCTGCCTCGGACATGAATGTGTGTGATGTCTTTAGATTAGTTAGGTTTAAGTAGTTCTATGTTATAGGGGACTGATGAGCTCAGATGTTAAGTCCCATAGTGCTCAGAGCCCTTTGAACCATATTTTTTGTTAATGGTTCCCGTCAGCTCACTGAAGTCAAGCGCTGTCGTGCTGGGCTAGCATTTGGATAGGTGACCATCCGGTCTGCCGTAAGCTGTTGGCCAGCGTTGTGCACTCAGCCCTAGTGAGGCAAACTGAGGAATTACTTGATTAAGAAGTAGCTCCTCTGGTCTCTTACACTGGCCTTCGGCCGGGGGAGCGGTGTGCTGACCACATGCCCCTCCAAATCCGTATCCAGTGGCGCCTTCAGGCTGAGGATGACACGGAAGCCGTCGGTACCGTTGGGCCTCTATGGCCAGTGCAGGTGGAGTTTAGTTTAGTTTAGTAAGGTCTCTGTTATGCACATCTGTTGTCTTTATTAAACTTATAAAAAACGCTACGAACTTATGCACAAAACTAAAATTTTCCTTATACACCGCTGGCTAGTAAAATGACCGCGCCAGAAAAAGTCAGCTAGTATTGTAATTGTATCTACCGGACGTATGTCGTATAGTAGAGAGACTACATTTATGATTTTTTTGGTAATTTTGAGTGAACACCCTGCTAGAATAAGTACACAGAGCAGCGGCCTCTGAAGCAACGAGTTGTGGTCGGTTGACAGATACGGTCCTGCACTACGGTCCTGCCGCTCTTTGGCAGAGTTCATCTATTGTAACGACCAGCGCCGGGTAGCGTGCCAGTCTCTTGAGAACCCATGGCCTAAAACATTCAGTGGGTACCAGCTTTAGAGGACGTGTTGATCAGTGTAAGAGACGACCACCCCTCTGTATCGAGGTAGGTCAGGACAGCACGGGCACCGTGCGGTCATGGATTGTCATGTTGAAAAATCAGCCACTCTCATGTTGAAAACTAATGTCATGAGTACCTCGAGGCACAGCCATCGCCATTATTAAGTAAGAAGTGTAACGGCTGCTGTACAGATCACCGACTATGCGAGACAGCTGATCCTGTTGTATACTGGAACCCCACTGTGCCAAAATATGTACTCGGCCTGTATGACAATGAAGAGTGCAGTCTGGCAATATTCGTTCTCCTCGGAGTCTACGCGTTCGGATACGTCAGTTGCGGCGCTACAAGCATCCAGCAACCCGCCTAGAAAGACGACGCGGTGCCTGTGTGTCCAGGGTGTTCGTTGTTCGCACCACTGTCGTCGCGTCCCTCTCTACCGCCGCGTCAGTGTATGCTGCAACAATAGCCGTCATGCTGATAATCTGTGGTGCTTCTGACGTCATCGTACTGCCCTTGAGGATATTTGTATCGTTGCAAACAAGACCACTTACTTCATATTGACGTCAGAACTTTACGAGACCAGCAAGTACTATAGCGATCGTCATTAGCGTGACCTCTCTCTGTCAATCAGAGCGCCAGCAGTGTTTTTCATTAGCGGAGCGTTCACACACAGCAGTGTGCTTGAACAGCGAGCGCTAGTACATGACAGCAGGGCAGTATTTGCGTACCTTTTGGACTTGTTACGTAAAGATCTTTTCGAGCTGGAGGGTGTTCGTCTACATTACAATTAACATCAATCATCATCTCAGTATAATTTCATGTGTTTCAACAATACTGACCCAAAAAGAAATCGCAACACAAAAAATAATTAATCCGTAGTGATGAAGCTTCGGGAATACAATTGCCTAGGTAATATATTTAAATGATTAACACTGCAAGATCGCAGGTTAACGTAAGTGCGAGATAAGCCAATGCAAATATGAAATGCTTGTACATTTCTAACAGGTGTAACCAGCAGAATATTGAATCTAAGCATGTAAACGAGTGCGCATTTTGTTGCACAGGTGTCAGATTTCAGTTTTTGGGATGGAGTTCCATGCCTGTTGCTCTTGGTCGGTCAGTACAGGGACGGCTAATGCTGTTTATGGATGATGCTGGAGTTGTCGCCCAATGATGTCCCATATGTGCTTGATCGGAGACAGGTCTGGTGAACGAGCAGGTCAAGACGACACGTCAACACTCTATAGAGAATGTTAGGTTGCACAACGGTATGTGGCGAGCGCTATCATTTTGGAAAAGACCCCATGGATGCTGCTTATGAATGGCAGCAAAGCAAGTCGAATCAGCAGATTGACGCACAAATTTGCAGTCAGTGTGAGTGGGATAACCACGATAGTGCCCCTGCTGTCATACGAAATCGTACCCCACACAATAACACCAGTGCGTCCGGCACACTGACAGGTTGCTTGCACGCCTTCAACTGTTCTCCTCCTAACCGACACACGGCCATCACTGCCACTGAGGCAGAACCATATTTGATCAGAAAACACAACATATCTGCACCCTGTCCCCAAATGATCCCCGAGCGGTTAAAGGCGCTACAGTCTGGAACCGCACGACCGCTACCGTCGCAGGTTCGAATCCTGCCTCGGGCGTGGATGTGTGTGATGTCCTTAGGTTAGTTAGGTTTAAGTAGTTCTAAGTTCTAGGGGACTTATGACCACAGCAGTTGAGTCCCATAGTGCTCAGAGCCATTTGAACCATTTGAACCCAACGATCTCTCGCTTGACACCATTGAAGTCGTAAATGGTGGATGTTTGATGTCAGTGGAATGCACGCTAGAGGACGTCTAACTCCGATACGTCCTTAAAGTAACCGATTTGTAACAGTTCGTTGTATCACTGTGGTGGCAACTGTTGGTCAAATTGCTACTGCAGATGCTGTACGATACGACAGATCCATACGCTGAACACACGTGGCCGTTCAGTGCCTGGTTTTCTTTCGACCTTCCATTCTCGTGACCACCGCTGCCAACAATCATGTACGCTGGTTACATTCCTACCTATACTTTCTGCAGTATCGAGGAAGGAGCATCCATCTTCTCGTTGCCGTATTAGACGACCTCGTTGGAACTCAGTGAGGTGTTGGCTAACATCAACTCACGACGTCCAGTCTCATAGGTAACTAACGCTCACTACCGTTACAGCGTGTATTTAAAGCAAAACCTAATTTGCATCCTCATAGTTACTCTCCTGGCGCCAATCTTACGCGACGAGTGCGGGATATGGTTCAAATGGCTCTAAGCACTATGGGACTTAACATCTGAGGTAATCAGTCCCCTAGACTTAGAACTACTTAAGCCTAACTGACCTAAGTGTGGTGTCACCGCCAGACACCACACTAGCTAGGTGGTAGCCTTTAAATCGGCCGCGGTCCGTTAGTATACGTCGGACCCGCGTGTCGTCACTTTCAGTGACTGCAGACCGAGCGCCACCACACGGCAGGTCTAAAGAGTCGTCCTAGCACTCGCCCCAGTTGTACAACCGACTTTGCTAGGAAAGGTTCACTGACAAATACGCTCTCATTTGCCGAGACGATAGTTAGCATAGCCTTCAACTACGTCGTTTGCTACGACCTAGCAAGGCGCCATTATCAATAGATTTTTAACCGGTGATGCCTGTACCGTCAGATCGATGTACACCACTTATGGATTAAAGTTAAGTATTACATCAACTACGTACTTTATTTGCTACTAAGAATTCCCTTAACTGTTCCAGACCTCACGCCAGTCTGCGTGAGCTTAGCGCGTGCCTTTCGGCTTCCTCTCATAGTGACTTGGCTGTCTTGCCAAGTCACAACACTAAGGACATCACACACATCCATGACCGAAGCAGGATTCGAACTTGCGACCGCAGCAGCCGCGTGGTTCCGGATTGAAGCGCCTAGAACCGCTCGGCCACAGCGGCCGGCTGTGGGATATGAATAGACATCATCTTTCAGATGTAGAAACAAGCCTCGCCGCATCATCAACTCTTCATGATAAATCAATTGTTTTATTGTCACACATACATCCTCCGCCGAAAAAGTTCCGAGATCGTGGCAGCTTGAATTAACACGAGCACCCCAGCGTGAGGAGGCAGTAATAAGGAGTGTCCGCAGTGAGTCAACGTTGTTGTGTCACAAATCGCAGCGTAGCAGCATATCTAAATCAAGTGTTCAAGATATTCTCCAGAGTGTTTGAAGAAGAGAAAAGTGAGTGCGAAGTTTATCCCGCATATCTTGAATCCCGAACAAAGACAACGATGAGTGGGTGCCTACCTCGGCTTGAATGAAATGTAGAACGCAGACGAATCTACTCAGGACACAACAGTTACGGGTGATGCCACTTGCTGTTATCAAAACGAAACTATCGCGACCCAACAAAGTGGAGAAATTCATAACCGACATTCAAATCACAGTGACGGGCGAGATGAACAACATTCCAAAGAAGAACTTTTCTGAGGATTTCACGTGGCTGTATGAACGTTCTGTGCGTTTTACTCAAGTAGGGGGAGACTATGAAGAATACATGAAGAATTAAAACCAAGATTTTAACGCTTCTCTGTTTTTTATTAATCCAGTATTAAAACTTTTACAATTGACGGGGCATTATTCCGCAGGGATGAGGGCATGGGAACGCTCACGCAATGATTGTCTTCCCTGTGTGTGTGTGTGTGTGTGTGTGTGTGTGTGTGTGTGTGTGTGTCTGTGTGTGTGTGTGTGTGTGTGTGTGTGTGTGTGTGTTTCTCACCCAATGTGACTGAAACGATGAAATCACAGAGCACCGTCCCCTGCTAACGACACTATTCCCCGTACATGGAGAGGCAAATCCTCTGTATCAATTCTGGAAGGATGTTCCCTTATAAAATCTCCACAGACAGCTCATGTTAGACATGCCAGCATAGCACATAGATCTTCCAGGCAGTCATTTACAAGTCCAGCTTTGGGTGTCTAGTTAGAAGTGCACCAAGATGATTTTCATTCTGCCTGGAATCCTGATTGCAACAATTTCCTATTTCACCTATTCCAGGGGTACACTTATCTGCAAACAATGGTGAACATGCAATCAATGGATTGACAGTTTGCATTACACCCCATCGCTGGTGGATGATCGACAAGATAAAGGCCCGGCGCACAAAGATGACACAAACAACAATACGATTCATGACAAGGCGATGCGTTGCATCATCTTCGACAGTCTGGAGATTGTATTCCTTCGGATCAAGCTTACAAGTAGATTTCACTGTATCACGACGAAATGTCTGTGATGTTCCGAAATGTCTATGATGTTCCGAAGCCTGCCTCACCAATGCCACGATGAATAGCTTTGAAGCGTCTATTACTTAATTGTTTCTAGACAGTAAATGCGTTTTCACACAGACAGTGCGCATTGCGTATGTTACCGTTTTTTCTTGTAAGGAAATGAATATCCTGCAACGCTTAAATGGAACTCAGTACTACTAATGCACATATTCAAGAGGATCTAACCTTATTTAAGCTTTAATATCAAACAGAAACACGTCTGTATAACAATACGTTGCCACCGATGATAGAATGAGTCCCTTCCTTATCAGAACGACTGATAGGGGATTTTAGACCTTGGAGACGCTGCTTCAGCTGGCATCTCAGCGGCGATAGACTCGCGTATAAGGAATATGTGAAGTATTTATGATATTATCTTAAGGTACATCATGCAACGAATCTGATACAATATCACACGTCAGTTTACTTAAGTTTCGTATCACAAATCAAGACAAAAAAGGATACGAACGAGATATTTGGAAAAGAAATTAAAGTAAAGGGAGACGAAATAAAAACTTTGAGATTTGTCGATGGCACTGTAATTTTATCAGAGACAGGAAAGGACTTGGAATATCAACTGAACGGAATGGATAACGCCTTAAAATGATGTTATAATATGACAAACAACAAAAGTAACACAAGGGTAAATGGAACGTAATCGAATTAAATCAGGCGATTCTGAAGAAGTTAGATTAGGAAATGAGGAAGCAAATTCATTGTACAGCGACTGAAAGAATGTTCGGCTGACAACTTGTTGTAACCCATCAAGGAATTGTCACTTGGTACTAGAGGCAGCTACTGGAGTAAAATTGTAGAGGGATACCAAGATATGAGCAGGTTCTTAGGGATGGAGGTTGCAGTAGTTATCCGGTGATGGGAAGTCCTACACAGGATGAAAAAGCATGGAGAGCCGCATTAAACCCGTTTTCGGAGTGAAGGCCACAACAACAACAACAACAACAATGCAAATTAGTTCAAAAAATATTTCCGAACATATGCGGAAAATGTGATTTCACTTTATTTGTAGCTTTCGAAATAAGAGAACGTTAAGTCGATCACACTTCACACTCTGTGCTGTATCTCAGTGCAATGTTAGCAGTGCGTATATCAGCGAGTGTAAAATTACACATGATGTTGGCGTAGAACCCTATCAACGACGTACTCATTGTACAATAAAAATAATGCAGCTTAAGAGTGTACTATCTGTTAATAAGAAGTATAACAACTTCACGCAACAATTGTAGCATTCAAAGTGAAGGCCACTTACTAGCTATAAATGAGTTATTTAAATAAAGCAACTGAATGTAGGCGGTAGCACCACATGTATATGTGTCTAAATAAAGCTGAAAAGAAAACTGCATATCTCTCTCCAGGTAAGGCTCATATAGTCTGAACACACAATCATTTTGTGCGGGAGGCGTATTCAAAGGTTGTTGCAAGAGTGTACTTAATTCAATTTCTGAAAATAGCATTGAGTTGTTTGTTACTTTTGAGGTTCACAAGGGGAACGTATTAAATCTGCTCACAATATGGTAACCGACCTTAAAAGTCCGTTTATCTCTTTCAGGTATAGTACATTAATAACAGCCTCGTGGTATAGGGCACCTTGTCACGATTCGCGTGGCTCCTCGTGTCAGAAGTTCGAGTGCTCCCTCGGACATGGGTGTGTGCTGTGAGTTGTCCTTAGTGTAAGTTAGTTAAGTTAGATTAAGTACTAATGCACTACTAGCCATTAAAATTGCTACACCATAAAGAAATGCTGATGATAAACGGGTATTCATTGGATATATGTATATGTTAGAACTGAGATGTGATTACATTTTCACGCAATTTGGGTGCATAGATCCTGAGAAATCAGTACCCAGAACAACCACCTTTGGCCGTAATAACGGCCTTGATACGCCTGGACATTGAGTCAAACACAGCTTAGATGGCTTGTACAGGTACAGCTGCCCATACAGCTTCAACACGATGCCACAGTTCCTCCAGAATAGTGACTGGCGTATTGTGACGAACCAGTTGCTAGGCCACCATTGACCAGACGTTTTCAATTGGTGAGAGATCTGGAGAATGTGCTGGCCAGGGCAGCAGTCGAACATTTTCTATATCCAGAAAGGCCCGTACAGGACCTGCAACATGCGGTCGCGCATTCTCCTGCTGAATGTAGGGTTTCGCAGGGATCGAAAGAAGGGTTGAGCCACGGGTCGTAACACATCTGAAATGTAACGTCGACTGTTCAAAGTGCCGTCAATGCGAACAAGAGGTGAGCGAGACGTGTAACCAATGGCACCCCATACCATCACGCTGGGTGATACGGCAGTATGGAGATGACGAATACACGCTTCTAATGTGCGTTCACCGCGATGACGCCAAACACGGATGATACCATCAAGATGCTGTAAACAGAAGCTGGATTCATCCGAAAAAATGACGTTTTACCATTCCTGCACCCAGGTTCGTCGTTGAGTACACCATCTCAGGCGCTCCTGTCTGTGATGCAGCGTGAAGGGTAACCGCAGCCATGGTCTCCGAGCTGATCTTCCATGCTGCTGGAAACGTCGTCGAACTGTTCGTTCAGATGGTTGTTGTCTTGCAGACGTCCCCAGCTGTTGACTAAGGGATCGAGACGAGGCTGCACGATCCGTTACAGCTATGCGGATAAGATGCCTGTCATCTCGACTGCTAGTGATATGAGGCCGTTGGGATCCAGCACGGCGTTCCGTGTTACCCTCCTGAACCCACCGATTCCATATTCTGCTAACAGTCATTGTATCTCGAACAACGCGAGCAGCAATGTCGCGATACGACAAACCGCAATCACGATAGACTACAATCCGACCTTTATAAAAGTCGGAAACGTAATGGTACGCATTTCGCCTCCTTACACGAGGCATCACAACAACGTTTCAGTAGGCAACGCCGGTCAACTGCTGTTTGTGTATGAGAAATCGGTTGGAAACTTTCCTCATGTCAGCGCGTTGTAGGTGTCGCCACCGGCGCCAGCCTTGTGTGAAGGCTCTGAAAAGCTAATCATTTGCATAACATAGCAACTTCTTCCTGTCGGTTAAATTTCGCGTCTGTAGCACGTCATCTTCGTGGTGTAGCTATTTTAATGGCCAGTAGTGTACACACAGAAAGTCATCTACTTATTTTTTACGTGCAATTCTAAAGCCCTTGGCTTAATTTACGCACCAAAATTTGTCCCTTACTACCAGTATTTCGACTATTCTACGACCTTAATAAGTAATTACGTGATTACTGATGACTGTTTAGCGTATCCAAGTTATTAACTCAAACCGTAGTTTAAGTTCGCAGCAAAAGTTTTGCCTGTGCTGTCGCGCGCTGTGAAAGAGATTTTATCGGGTTACGTACAAACGTCAGAAGCTCAAAGCATACCCGTACCGATATATTTAGAGTTTATGTCACGGTGCAGACGTGGAGAGAATTCTGATATGCTTTTCATTGACGGTAGCGCAAAGAGACTGAAACTGTTTCAGTGTAAATACTTGATTACAGCAAGCATTTTGAAAGAACGGTGTGCAGACTAGAAACGGCCTCCTGATAACAGGATCCAAAGAAACCCATCCACCACACGGTCGGAGAACCGCTGACGTTTCGGACGAATGTATGGGGCATTTCTCGAAAAAGAGTACGCTCAGTATACATACGGTGTTCAAAAAGTATACAGAAAATAAACCTGTGACAAAATGCGCAACTCTGAGTTTGTCAACAAGACATAGCACTTGACTGCCGGTAATAGTATAATTTCCACACAGGTAATGCATCGAAGGGAAACAAACGTCAAATATTTACTGAAGTAAACAAAAAATATGGACAGCTGCAACGTCTCTTCGTGAAGGGGTTCGTCATATCAGAAAAACGTACCACTCTGTCAGGCTGATGTCAACTGATAGCATGTGTAGCGTCACGTTATGTGGTAGTGTGTGTAGTTTGTGTTTAATGTATGTAGTGTGTGCTCTGACTGGGATTCACTTTACATTGTAAAATACCTTCTTTGCAAAAACTGTACTGCATGGTAGGGATAAAGCGAATAAAGTAGTATTGTTTTAAACAGACTAGCTTTGCGTTCAGGATGGTGGAGACTCCAGTCTCTATCCACCCATCCTGGTGTAGGATTTGCGTGATTTCCCTAGATTATTTCAGTCAAATGCAGGAAATCGTTCCAGTCATAAGATGACGGCCGACTACCGGCCTCATCCTTGTCAGACTAGAGCTGCAATCATCTAAACATCTGTAAAAAGTTTCAGAATCACAGGCTTCCAGTGGCTGTAGAAGAGATTTAGTGGGTAGTGTTTTACAGTACAATAACGAACTCTTCCAACGTACTCACACAGCGTATTCGATCAGCTCTGACCTGTATGTTCTAGAGGATCCCACGGCATGGGAAACCTTTGCAGTATTTGTCCTCGGATGCTCTCCTACTTGAGGAAAGACGCTTTCTCCAAAGTTTACAGTGCAGCAAGACTGTTGAGCTCCACAATGAAGCCACCCGGTGGCGAACACACCAGCTACTTGCAGCCATTGTTCTAGTCGGACGAAACTGATATGCAACGCCATCATTACAAAAGGCTTTGGCGCCAACGCTGTCTTCTATGTTCATGTCCGAAGTGTGAAGAAGGAGACTTGAGAGTAATCCGATCTTCAAATTATTTTACCATATTCAAACGGTAAATTTATCAACTAAGTCCACTTGTAAGGTGGCAGAATAAATGAAGGTCAATTTCGCACCTTACATAAGAGTTTTATACATCATAACGGGAAGGTGAATATGACACCTAACTTACTTCCGTGGTAATGATCAGATGTTCTATAAGTATGTAATGCAAAAGGGATGACTCTCAGTCGACGGAATTAACACACCACTCGTATATAATGCATGTCAATGAGACGAAGGTGAAACAAGCAGCGAGAGGAAACACTTGTAGTGGAAATGGGTGCAGGCAGAAGCAGGGGCTGCAACATGAAAGACACCACGAATAGCTCTTAGGGAGCATCCTGTGGCGGGAGTCAGCGACCAGACAGGTGATGCGTACTGGAGAACAAGTAACAGGCAACCAGAAGTAGGACAGAAAGAAGCTTTAGAAAACTGTGTTTCGGAATTCCAAATGGATACAAACAAAACCAGTGATGCAGTTGATCACCTGAACAGCGAATGGTACACATGTGATGTACACATGTAACTTTTAGGCGTATGGAACTGGCACAAAACGTCAGTTTGGCAGAAACGAACTAAGAAGAAGCAAGGTGAGGAGATTTCGACGCAGTTCAGTGGTAGGGCCCTTGCGATTGCCATATTCCAAGACTAGAGATGAGTGCATGTTTTCTCACACAATGAGAAACACAGGGAGAGTTTGTGCTGAAAAATTCAGCAAAGGCTTAATTAGTTTTTATAGGAACGCCAGAGGACAAGAGCTACCATACAGACGAAAGCTCATCGGAGCTAAGGTAAGCACTGTGAGCAGAGGCATAAACTTGTTCACCAAGTTTTCGTCCACTGTAAACTCGACCGAACTTGGATAATCTTTTGCCCAATTTGTCACATAACTAACCATCTTCCATAGATCTGATTGTCATCATAAATAGTACCAAACCAGAATTGGATGAGTTATCGTAGTACTGGCCAACATCGTGAACTAGTTGTAAGAATAATTTTGTAAAGAAACTTCTAGTTAAAATTTACCATTGTTCTGTTTAGGATTATTTCACATGCTGACGACGAGATGCGTTCGTTAGACAACTTTCGTAACATTGTCACATTATAAACTGTAACGAGAAGAATGAAACGCTTTGCATCTGAAGCACGCAGTTTTTGTTTCTCTTAAATTGTAATACCGCAATGTGTCTAACAGCCATGTAAGAAATGATAGGGATGAATAAACTACGACGGTTTGCTAAAAAGTATTGACTCCAAATTTTTTGTGTCAAAACACTTCAAGTTGTTTCAATAAAATAAACGTTATTAACGTCCTACATGTTTTTTTTTTTTTTTTTTTCGTTACGCGTACATCCTTACTTCTCAACGTAGTCTTGACGAACACTTTTCTCCCAGAGAGCATTCAGTTTGTCGATACTGTCACTATAGAATGTTTGACATTGTTGACGGAGCCACAGTCACACCTCTGCTTGCACCGTTTCATCACACTGAAACTGAAGTCCTCGAAGGTGTTCCTTAAGTTCTGGAAAGAGATGAAAATCAGATGCGGAAAAGTCGGGTCTATGTGGAGAATGATCGATGACAGTGAACCCAATACATAAGATTATTACAAAAGTCGCACCGCTCGTGTGTGGTCTCGCATTGTCATGATGAAAGAAAGGGTACTCCTTGTGTAGAACAACTCTTCGAAGTCGAAACTCGAATACAACACTCTGTTTCACACACACTGATATAGCTACGTTACACACATCTGTTTTACACGCAACAATACGGATCCTTCTAGCAGCAGCGGGCTGTAAATACACTGAAGAGCCAAAGGAACTGGTATCGGCATGCCTACTCAAATACAAAAATATGTAAACAGGCAGAATACAGCGTAGCGATCGGCAACGGCTATATAAGACAACAAGTGCCTGGCGCAGTTGTCGGATCGGTTACTGCTGCTACAATGCCAGGTTACCAAGATTTAGTGAGTTTGAATATGATGTTATAGTCGGCGCACGAGCGATGCAAAACAGCATCTCCGAGGTTATGATGAAGTGGGGATTTTCCCGTACGACCATTTCACAACTGTACGGTGAATATTCGGAATCCGGAAAAACATTAGATCTCCGACGTAGCTGCGGCCGGGAAAAGATCCTGCAAGAAAGGAACCAACGTCGAGTGAAGAGAATCGTTCAACTTAACAGAAGTACAACCTTTCCGTATACTGCTGCAGATTTCAATACTGGACCATCAACAACTGTCAGCGTGCCGAACCATTCAACGAAACATCATCGATATGGGCTTTCGGAGCCGAAGGCCCACTCGTGTACCCTTGATGACTGCACGACGCAAAGCTTTACGTCTTGCCTGGGCTCGTCAACACCGATACTGGTCTTCTGATGACTGGAAACATGTTGCCTGGTCGGACGAGTCTCGTTTCAAATTATATCGAGCGGATGGACGTGTACAGGTATGGAGACAATATCATGAATTCATAGACCCTGCAGGTCAGCAGAGGACTGTCCAAGTTGGTGAAGACTCTGCAATGGTGTGGGGCGGGTGCAGTTAGAGTGATATTGGAGCCCTGATACGTCTAGATACTAATCTGACAGGTGAGACGTATGTAAACATCCTGTCTGATCACATGCATCAATTCATATCCATTGTGCATTCCGACGGACTTGAGCAATTCCAGCAGGACAATGCGACACCCCATGTGTCCAGAATTGCTACAGAGTGGCTCCAGGTACACTCTTCTGAGTTTAAATACTTCCGATGTCCTCCCCAGATATGAATATTATTGAGAATATCTGGGATGCTTTGAACGGATTTATGGGCAGCCCTGCAGGATTCATGGTGTCAATTCCCTCCAACACTACTTCAGATATTACTCGCGTCCATGCCACGTCGTGCTGCGGCACTTCTGCGAGCTCGCGGTACCCTACACGATATTAGTCAGCTGTACCAGTTTCTTTGGCTCTTCAGTGTGTGTATCACGTCGAACGTTAATAAAGTTTGTTTTATTTAAAAACCTTTAAGAATTCACATATAAAAAGTTCGGAGGCATTAATTTTTAGCCTCGCCATCCTATTATTACTACTTCGCTACTACTAATACTACTTACTACTACTACTACTACTACTACTACTACTACAGCTTTCTGGCTGGTTTCGTGTTCCCTGCCTCATGTTCTCTGCTGTGTCAACCTCTTTATCTCAGAGCAGCAATTGCCCCTAGCGTCCTCGACTATCTATTGGATGAATTCCAATAATTTGGCCCACTATGGCTCCCTCTAGCACAGCGGAAAATTTTCCTTGAGCTCTTAACACACGCTCTACCATACTGCCCTTCCAGGCAGTGATCTTTCCTACGTTGATTCTGCGGGAAACCTATTCATATCTTACCAAGTCAGTTCGACATCCATTCGACATCCTCCTGTAACACCACACCAAAATGCTCCAATTCCCTTCCTCTCTGATTTCCCAAAGTCTCGGACTCACTTCCATACAATACTGTGCTCCAATCGCACATCTTCAGAAGCTTCTTGTTCGAATTAACTTTTGTGTTTGATGCTAGCAGATTTCTTTCAATGAGCAATGTATTCTACAGCTTACACTCCCCTGTCTTCGCCCGTAAAGAGTTATTTTGCTTCCAAGGCAGCGGAAGTAATTCACTTCGTACACTATATGTTCCCTAGTTCTTATATTATGTCTACTGCTTCTAATTAGCTTCACCTTCCTTTCTTTTCCTCTCACTCAGTGTTCTTTTTCTCTCAAGCTGTTCATTCAGTTCAAAGATGTCCTGTAATTCTCACTCGCTTTCACTGACAATCAGTATATCATGAGCAGATCTTAATATCTTCTCAATCTGACTTTTAATCCAACTTCTAAAGCTTAATTTTACTTCTGTCATTATATTTTCGGTGTACATGTTGAAGAATCATACCTTAGACCTTTCCTAATCAGAGCGCTTCTGTCTTAATCTTCAATCCTTACGTTTCTTCTTGGTTCTTGAACACTGCACACATCGCGTACTACCCGCCGGTTCGTAAAGCTTACATCTATTTCTCTGAGAATTTCAAACACAACATACCACTGAAAATACAAACTCTATGGAGGTGACTTGATTTTTCTGAAGTTTTGCATCCATAATCAAACGAAACGTAGAACTTCCTCTCCACCGCCCACACCTGTCCTAATGCCAAAAAAACTCTATGTAACAGATTCTCGATTTCCTTTTCCCTTGTGCTGTATATCCGCCATCCGTTTTTGTGCTCCACCCGTAATGATCTCTTTAACGACAGGGCTTTAAACCCTCACTTGTTACATGGTACCAGAAGTGCGCCGGATCAACGGACAACGAGAACAACTCTCCAAGTTAAATAGCTGTTCATCCCTGGACACAGCACTGTGCTTCTGTGTGTAGAGAAGGTTATCATAATCAGCAGCTTTTCGAAACCAATAATATGCCATTTGATATAAGCTGAGTTCTTCAAGGTTTTCGGGACGAGTCCTTACTGGTTTAATTATTTTATTAATATCTCTCGCATCTAAAACTAAACGTATTTCTCCATTTGGTTTAGTACAGCTAAAAGAGGACTGGAGTACTCGGAATTTGAAGTTTCTATAACACCCCAGTCTAACATCTTCTTGATTTCCTTCGTCACTGCTTCTGTTTTTGACCAAGGGACCGAGTATGTCGTCTTATAAAACGTATTATGAGGATAGGTCTCAATGTGATATTCGAAGTTCTTAATTATGTCTGGCTTCTTATTAAATACAGGCAAATATGACCTTAACACTTCACTTAACTCTGTCTGCTGTTGAATTGACAATTATTCCGATTCCCTAACCTTTTCATCGATGCTTAACATCTCAGTGTCAACATCGGTTAATTTGTCACGGTCGTCACCTACGTAGTGCACAATACTCCTTGGAACATAATTTACAACCAAATGTTGACAATATTTTCCTAATAATAATCTCTTCTTTCTTAACATTATTCTTAATGGCTTGTCGTTAACAGTTAAGGTACAAACACCTTCCTTAATGTCTAGGGTTGCACCATATTCACATAAAAAATCCATTCCCCAGATGCACGGTGTAGTCATTTTAGACAATATCAAGAAATTACATTCCAAATTTGCTTCTTGTAGTTCTACTGCTACCCGCACTTGTTTGATTACCTTTTGCGCTTTAGCGCTAAAAGCCCCCGAAGCGGTACATCCCGACACTTGTAAAGTGAGTAGCTTTTGTTGCCTACTAACCATACTTAAACAATTACTCGTCATTACGCTGACCGTTGCACCTGTGTCAATCAGAATACTATAGGAATACTATTAATCTTAGCATCTACTATCGCCTGTGACGTAAAATCCTCTTCTTGGGTGACTTCAGCCCTTGGTTCCTTCATTAACTCGTCTCTGCTGTCGGAGCCGTTATTATAATTAAGGACATTGACTAACCCGTGAAGTTTGCCTCCCTCCTCATAACCAGCCATCCGAGGAAGGCCTAAAATGATTGGCTTTCGTTTGACCGCCCGTCAGTTAGGTTCCTCGGTGGTTCGCGTATCTCAACTAAATGCACTTCATTCCCATTTTGTTGGTACACGTCATCTCCTCTTACATTCCTGTTATCAGGTAATGGTATAGGTCGATTAACATTACATGGACTACTGGCAGTATTGGGATTATTTCAATCTACATTAGTCATTTGACACTTTCCCCATCTAGATTTACTCGAAGGCTCCATCGAAGCACAGTTGTTTTGTCGGCCATCGCCACAACATCGGTAGTTTGGCGACTGCCGCCCTCCATACTTTATTTTCCTATTCACGGTTACTACATTTACTCGTTGAAAACTATTTTGTCCTTGCCCTTGGTTATTGTGTGGTCTAAAAGAACCTTTAGGACGATTATAATTTCCATTCCAATTCTGATTTTCTTTTTACCTACGATCGTTTTGTGCATTACAGTTTTTGAAGTTGCGGTCACAGTCATTAAAACTCTAATTATTATTAGACCTATTTTGGTTCCAGTGGTTGTTATTACCATTATTCCCACTATTATATTACTATGGTTGTTGTGCCACTGTCTGGCGTCTTCCATTAAGATATCTATCGAGCCAATTACCGCTAAAAACTGTTCTACGTCATAATCCGCTGCATGAATAAGTTTTTCCCTTATACTGAAAGCCAGCCTGCCCTTCAATATACGGATTACCCCTCTACTTGAAATAGGTTCTGTCCAGTACCTAGTTTTATTTATGTAGCGTTCAAAACATTGCCTTAATGTTTCTTTTCTAGGGTTATAAAATGCGGGTTGGTAAACTTCTATCCGTAAATGTTCTTGACGACCCAAGGACCAATATTTCGCCAAGAAAACCCTTTCAAATTCTGAACACGTATTACACGTTTCACTAATTTCCGCGGCCCATAATGTAGCTTCTCCTGTTGTCTTAGACACGATAAATTCGATCTTATCAAATTCTGACCAGCTGCGCGGAAATATTCTCTTAAATGAATTTATGAACACTTAATGTTGTTTTTTTCACTAGAGAATGTAGGAAATTGCCTACTCTTAAATATGCTGTGTTCCACCTTTAAAGAAGAAACACAACTACGTTGGACATACGGGTCATCCTCTACTTCCCAATGTGAGTTTAATTCTCACGGATCACTAGTAAATGTGTTAGACTGCATATACGGACACTTTGTTTCGCAGTTGGATATCCTTTTCACTACCTATATCTCCATTTTCTGGGTTTGCATCGTGTTATAACTGTTGCTTTTATACTCGAGCGAGCTGTAGATGACAATCACGAACAACTTGATTATTAATATGATTTAATTCATCAATAAACTTATATGTTAATTCTTCAAATAGTTTACCTTGACCGATTAAATAATTATCGATCCTTTTAACCGTCTTTTGTTCAATTTCATTCAGGTGGTCCGTGATATTACTATAATTATCTGTTAATGAATTAACCCTTATGTATACCACATCGCATTGTTCCGATAAATTACTCAGACTTTCTTGCAATTTATCGATACAATCGATGATTTTAACATCCTGTTTCTTTTTTTTTTTTTTTTTTTTTGTTTAGTTAACCTGGATTCAACATCTTCAAATTTGTTATCTACTTTAACTTTTTGATCCTCAAATCTAGCTTCAACATCCTCTACCCAACTCTACTTCTGAAATTTTACTGTTTATGGTTGCCTGTAATATCGCCTGTTGTTCGGCTAGTTAGGAAAACTTTGTATTAAACGATGCTTGCTGTTCTGAGAATTTAATATATTGCTGTTCGAGTACTTCAGAAAATTTATTATTGAAAAGTGCCTGCTGTTCCGAAAATTACTCACTCATCATATTTAATTTTGGTAACATAGTACTAGGTATGTCTACACCTCCAGAGATATTCTGTGCGACATTCATTCTACATTATCGATCGGTACCTTCTCTGACATCAGAATTATTGTCTAGTAATTCTACGACTTTATCCCTTGTTCTAATCCCCGATACACTTGGTATCGCTTCCTTCTCTTGTTCAGTAAACGTGTCACCTCCTACTTTGACAATATTCCTATTACTTTTACCTGTTCTGGCAAATCACTAATCTCCTCTTCTGATTCAGGAATTCTCTTATCTACATCACGACGCAGTTTTAAACTTCTTTTAGGCGTCGTGATAACTGCTGAACACAACCACAATGAAACCTCAATTAGAACTACAGTACAAAATCTATTCTAACATACTCAAATGATCACTTATTTTGTGGATTGCTTACTTCTCTGTCGTGATGGATTGTCGTGGCGCGGGTGTGGGCGTCGTTCTGCTTGTAACTCACTCGATGTCGTGGAGCGTAGTCTGCTTTGTGGAGGAGTCAGCCCTCCACATCGTCTCTGCAGTTGTCGTTGAAGAGAAACGTCGGACGGTGTCATGTCTGGCGTCGTTAAGTCCTGTAAACAACAATGTGTAGTTGTTGCTCACAACTAGCACTTCGTCCTTGCAACGATCCGTCTAGCTTCGTCTTCTCGTTGAGGCATCGACTGGCGTCGTTAGGCGCTGCGTTGTCTCCCAGATGAGACGACAGCTGGCGTCTTCGAGCCCCGCGTTGTAGGCGCCAAAATGGTGTGTGTGGCGCGTGCCCCCGGACTCCAACCGCGTGATGATGTAGTCGGCGCCGTAGAGCTGCTACTGCCACAGCTCTCGCGGCAGAGTAGAGACACGATGCGATTTAACGTCAGTCCCCGTAGATTAACGGGAGAAAAAAAAAAACCAGAAAAACTTCCGAAAAGGCGTTCCTCGCGTAGTCGTTGTATCTCCATTACAAGTCTGCAGCGTTTCCACTTATGCGAACTCATATAATTGATGCTTTTTATTATTAATATTGTATTGTTAATTGCCCAGATTTGCAGTAGTTATTAATTCTTCTCTCGTTCGCATAGCACACACCACTGATTGCGAAGAAATATTTTAGTTAACAGTTTTTTCTTACGCTGTTGTCTCGTTGCTATGGACTTCTTGTGCTGGTATGCAGCGAGATCCAGAGATACTCTTTCACTTAGTCTTTATAAGATTGCGTCGTAATACGAAAATATTTTAAAGTTCACTTCTCAACTAATGACGTGAATATTTGCACTTCAATGAAATAGTCTTTCATGAGTAGTCGTTGATTTAGTCATTTATCAAACTATTTAATGATGTAGTCCACACCGGGTATTTAACTGGTAACGAACAGTTCATTGTTATTTTGTCACTAAATACTTATAACTCCCGCACCACACACACACGGAATAGTTTAGTTAAGTCAGTCTGATTGAGTTATAGTTTCTTGGCAATTACCACAACTCAACACTTTAGCGTAATTGTTTTATCTTCATGATGTCGTGTACTTGGGTCCTACTCAAGACTAATTGCGTGTGAATACTTTTCTAATAAAAGGTCAAACCTTTATTTGTAGAGCTTAAATCAACTGCACTAATCTGCCATATTAGAATCTAGAGATTAATGGTAATTCTGAGTAACTGTGTTCTACAGGTGGATTATTTTGTAGTCATCCCGTTGACCTTCTTATATTAGCTCTGAATATAATTGCTCGGTTTGTAACCATTCTTTCTCATATGATTACAATGAATATGATAATTCCTACAATAGAAATTGTAGATCCAACTCTTGATACTACATTTCATGATGTATATGCGTCTGGGTAGTCTGAATACCGTCGTGGTATTCCTGCTAACCCTAAGAAGTGTTGAGGGAAGAATGTTAAGTTTACTCCAATAAATATAATTCTAAACTGGATTTTTAATCATGTATTGTTTATAGTTAATCCTGTAAATAGTGGGTATCATTGAATAACACCTCCTATAATTGTGAATACTGCTCCTATAGATAGAACATAGTGGAAGTGGGCTACTATGTAATATGTATCACGTAATACAATATCAAGTGATGGATTTGCTAATACTAATCCTGTTATTCCACCAATTGTGAACAGGAAAATAAATCCTAGAGCTCATAATAATGGTGGGTTAAGCTTGAATTTAGTTCCATATAGTGTAGCTAGTCATCTGAATACCTTAATTCCTATAGGTATGGCAATAATTATTGTTGCTGATGTGAAGTATGCTCGTGTGTCAACATCCATTCCCACTGTAAATACACTCCTGGAAATGGAAAAAAGAACACATTGACACCGGTGTGTCAGACCCACCATACTTGCTCCAGACACTGCGAGAGGGCTGTACAAGCAATGATCACACCCACGGCACAGCGGACACACCAGGAACCGCGGTGTTGGCCGTCGAATGGCGCTAGCTGCGCAGCATTTGTGCACCGCCGCCGTCAGTGTCAGCCAGTTTGCCGTGGCATACGGAGCTCCATCGCAGTCTTTAACACTGGTAGCATGCCGCGACAGCGTGAACGTGAACCGTATGTGCAGTTGACGGACTTTGAGCGAGGGCGTATAGTGGGCATGCGGGAGGCCGGGTGGACATACCGCCGAATTGCTCAACACGTGGGGCGTGAGGTCTCCACAGTACATCGATGTTGTCGCCAGTGGTCGGCGGAAGGTGCACGTGCCCGTCGACCTGGGACCGGACCGCAGCGACGCACGGATGCACGCCAAGACCGTAGGATCCTACGCAGTGCCGTAGGGGACCGCACCGCCACTTTCCAGCAAATTAGGGACACTGTTGCTCCTGGGGTACCGGCGAGGACCATTCGCAACCGTCTCCATGAAGCTGGGCTACGGTCCCGCACACCGTTAGGCCGTCTTCCGCTCACGCCCCAACATCGTGCAGCCCGCCTCCAGTGGTGTCGCGACAGGCGTGAATGGAGGGACGAATGGAGACGTGTCGTCTTCAGCGATGAGAGTCGCTTCTGCCTTGGTGCCAATGATGGTCGTATGCGTGTTTGGCGCCGTGCAGGTGAGCGCCACAATCAGGACTGCATACGACCGAGGCACACAGGGCCAACACCCGGCATCATGGTGTGGGGAGCGATCTCCTACACTGGCCGTACACCACTGGTGATCGTCGAGGGGACACTGAATAGTGCACGGTACATCCAAACCGTCATCGAACCCGTCGTTCTACCATTCCTAGACCGGCAAGGGAACTTGCTGTTCCAACAGGACAATGCACATCCGCATGTATCCCGTGCCACCCAACGTGCTCTAGAAGGTGTAAGTCAACTACCCTGGCCAGCAAGATCTCCGGATCTGTCCCCCATTGAGCATGTTTGGGACTGGATGAAGCGTCGTCTCACGCGGTCTGCACGTCCAGCACGAACGCTGGTCCAACTGAGGCGCCAGGTGGAAATGACAAGGCAAGCCATTCCACAGGACTACATCCAGCATCTCTACGATCGTCTCCATGGGAGAATAGCAGCCTGCATTGCTGCAAAAGGTGGATATACACTGTACAAGTGCCGACATTGTGCATGCTCTGTTGCCTGTGTCTATGTGCCTGTGGTTCTGTCAGTGTGATCATGTGATGTATCTGACCCCAGGAATGTGTCAATAAAGTTTCCCCTTCCTGGGACAATGAATTCACGGTGTTCTTATTTCAATTTCCAGGAGTGTATATGATGTGCTCATACAATAAATCCTATTAATCCAGTTCATAACATGGCGTAAATTATACCTAATGTTCCAAATGATTCAATTTTTCCTCTTTCTTGACATACAATGTGCGAAATAATACCAAATCAGGGTAGAATTAGAATGTGAACTTCTGGGTGCCCAAAGAATCAGAATAGGTGTTGACGTAGAATTGGATCTCCTCGTCCCACAGCGTCAAAGAATGATGTACTTAGCTTTCGGTCTGTTAGTAATATAGTAATAGCTCCTGCTAAAACTGGAAGTGAAAGAAGGAGAAGAAGGGCTGTAATAGCTACAGACCAAACAAGTAAAGGTGTTTGATCTAAAGTTATACTTCCTGATCGTATATTAATTGCTGTTGTAATGAAGTTTACTGCACCAAGAATTGATGATACACCTGCTAAGTGAAGTGAAAAAATAGCTAGATCTACAGATGCACCCCCGTGTTCAATAGCTCCTGCTAGAGGGGGGTAAACTGTTCATCCTGTACCAGCATCGTTATCTACTATAGAAGATGTAAGAAGAAGGGTTAATGAAGGTGGTAGTAATCAAAAATTTATATTATTTATTCGTGGGAATGCTATATCTGGTACAAGTCAATTACCAAATCCACCAATTATAATAGGTATTACTATGAAGAAAATTATTACAAATGTGTGGGCTGTAATAATAACATTATAAATCTGGTCATCTCCAATTAGAGATCCTGGTTGACCAAGTTCAGCACGAATAAGTATTCTTAATGATGTTCCTACTATTCCTGCTCATGCTCCAAATAGGAAGTATAAGGTACCAATGTCCTTATGGTTTGTTGAGAATAATCATTTTTGCGGTAAGATGGCTGAATTTTAGGTGGTAGACTGCAAATCTATATATGAGATATTTTCTTTCTTACCATATTCTGCTCTTATATTCAATTATGATTCTAGACTGCAATTCTAGAGGTGTAAAGTTTTAATAAGGTCTAAAAGATTATTCTTTTAATTATAACTTTGAAGGTTATTAGTTTAATTAACTTAAGTCCTTAGTATAATGAGATTAAGGTTGATGTTGAAACCAATCCTATTGTTGCAATTATTACGGTTATAGGAAGAATAATTCTTGATTTTGGAGACTTTATAGATCATGAATTTTCTGTATATGACCGAATTAAGGCTGAGAATCTAATATGTATGTAATAATAAAGTGTGATTGTAGTTAATACGACTACAATAGTTATAACAGTTGTCATGTTGTTTTCTTTTAATGATTGTATTACAATTCATTTTGGTAGGAATCCAAGAAATGGTGGTAAACCACCTAGAGACAGGAGAGATAAAAATATTATGAATTTAATTTCAGTTTTTATGTTTCTGGCTGAATAAATCTGGTTTATAAAGAATAGATTTATTTGCTTGAATAGTAAAACCGTGATTAGTCTTAATAGTGAATAAATAATAAAGTATAGTTCTCAGATGTTTTCTCTGACTACTAGGGATCTAATTATTCACCCTAAATGTCTAATTGAAGAATATGCTAGAAGTTGTTGTAGAGATGTTTGATTTAAGCCTCCTATTGCCCCAATAATAATGGTTCAAATAAAGGTTCATAGTTGAATACAATATGATAGTACTATTATTGGGGCAATTTTTTGTCATGTTATTAATGTTAGACAGTTATTTCATCCTGAAGCTCCTTTTACTTCTGGAAATCAGAACTGAAAAGGTGCAGTTCCAATCTTTAATGATATTCTAGATCTGATTCTTATTGAGGGGATGAATTCTGTTTCCAATCCTATTGGATACTTTATTTGAATCAACAAAAATGAAAATAATAGTATTGTTGATGCTATTGCTTGGACAATAAAATATTTAATCGATGATTCATTTATCATTATATTTTTATTTCTTGTTAGAAGTGGAATAAATGAAAGTAAGTTGATCTCAAGTCCTATTCAAACTCCAAATCAGGAATTTGATGAAATGGACAGGATCGTTCCTATCATTAATTTTGTTAGGAAGAGAAGTTTTGTAGAGTTGTTTGTCATTAAAAAGGAGAGGATTGATACCTCTATAAATGGGGTATGAATCCATAAGCTTGGTTAGCTTACCTTTTTACATTAAGGTGTATGATGCATGTTAGTTTTTGATACTAAAGGAGGTAGTTTAATTCTATCTTATGTAATTTGTTTAATGAAGGTAATTTTTATTTACTTAATTTACCCCATCAAGGTAACCCTTTAATCAGGCACTTCATGTATTTAATATATAAATTAAAAGCTTTTTTTTTAATTAGGTGTGTTCACTTCTTAAGGTCCAACTAATTTAAAGTCAAGTCAAATGTTCACTAATTACGTTATTAGATTTCAACTAACCCATAGTGCACGGTTAAATGAGTCTATTGTTCCTGGCTCAGTCCATAAAATCAGTTTCTTAAGCCGTGAATCCCGTCACACAAGAAACACTTCTAAACTCGAAAACAATCTCGTCACGATTCGCAATCTCAATAATTCAGATCAGAACTGCTCTCGTACGTCTGCACTGAATGAGTTCTAGCAAGCGGAAGAGCATTGTAGGCGCATTGAATTTCTTCATTGTGCTTACAACTCTCTTCCATATAAAAGTTACCTCTGATGACATTACTTTGGACTTAACTTTTGAGATATTAATTTCACATTTGTCACATGGATATTTGTCCATTGCTGAAATATGATGTTTCTTCTTTCTCTTTTGCTAACAAATATGCTCAGTGGTGTACAATGAAGCTGTTGACAAAACTCTTTGGTCTTAGCTCATCGGCAAAGATGTCGTAACTGCCAAGATAACTTTCCCTACTTCATCTTCTTCCTTAATTGACTTTAAGGTGTTCGTTGGGGTGTTACAATGCCACACACTCCTAATAGTGTTAAGTCTGCACAGTGGCGACATTTATTTTTAAAATGACTGATTCATCGACTTATGAATGTGGACATGCTACAGACCTCCCTCTTCCAGATCGTACCGGCCTCCGTTCCCAGTCTGTAGTTTATGTAAAACCCAATGTTTAACACTCTTTCCTCGTGCACAAATTTTCCGAATTAGGTCCTGTTCAACGATATTCATTTTGCTTTGAAACCTTACGTACAATGTCAGTCATGTGTGTGTCCTCCCTTTCTTCCCTGTGGTTTCTAAGTTTTGAAAAGCTAACTGTAACTATTGGATTTCGTGTTGATAAAATTCAAAAGCATTTATCTCTAGTACATTATTAACAGTAACTGTTAGTTGCGCATTGCCAGATTTGAAACAACAACATACTCAAAGTGTATGTTTGTGACTTTTCAGATCACGTGAGGCAGTTCTCTTGTGGCCACCTTTACTACAGAACATTCTACCTTGATGAGAAGAGACATTCGCTTTTTGTGGGAGCTATGTAAGTACACATGCTCATTCACTTTTAACAGCTACGCTAGCATACAGAAGAAGATAAGTAACAGCTGTTAAGGATGTATCCCGTTTTAAGATGACAGCTATACCTTATGCTCAATTTAAATATTCTGTCAATAGTAAAAGTTTATTTTACGAGTGACGGTAATGCGTTAACTTTAGAGCCACATAAGCCGATTGTCCCCATTCAGGCTAAAGCAGTTTCACAAAATACATCTATGCGCACAGTGAAACGATGCAGTAAACTATATCTGCCACTCAACATGCTATAATATCCAACAAGGCAGGTAAATATTAGAAATGAGTTAACGTAGAAGCTACTTCCTATTTTCCAACTCAAAATCAAATGTTCGCATTAAATTTAGTCCTGCGTCTCTTTGACTGCAATTTGATTAACCCTAACCCTTTCTATGATTTAACGGCGTCGAGTCATTTCTTTTAATGAACACTCTTGTAGTATTTATATACCTAATTGCACGTCTTCAGTAATTTGTGTTAAAATTATACGCTTCACATCTACTCATTCCAACTTCTACTCGTTGTTTCGCCACAAATTTAGTATCCTGTGGTACCTCTATACCTCCATGTTCAATCTTCAATTAGGGTCTTCATTTGTAGTGACTAACAGCACTACATTTTATCCACTATCGGACGAAGTCATTTCTAATATCGCTTGGTAGCATTATATTTCACATTCTGGCCCTCTACAGCGGTGATTCTAATAATATGTTATACTACTGTTCAGGTAACGTGATTTAAAAGATCCACATTCCGCTAAACCCTATGTACTATTCCGTTATTGGACAACGTGTTAAAGAAATTAAACAAATAATTAGTGTTTAGGTGACTGGTGGATGCAGTGCACAGTACGATTAAAAACATTTCGGGAAAATGAGAGGAGAATGTCTTTTCATCAAAAGTACTGATGAAAACGTTGCCAAGTACAGAAAAAAGGCAAGGAAGTAAGAAAAGGAATTTTTTTTAAGTTAAAAAAGGGAAGAAAGAATTAACAGAATGACAACAGAGAGAGAGAGGGAGAGAGGAACTATTCTGGAAAAAGAAGTGATATGAAGGTAATGAACGCAGTCATGATGTAAGTGTGGAGGTGAATTGACGAGATACAGTAAATCGAGTTTTTAAATGTGATTCTCTAATGACGGCTGTGGCCGAAAGACTTTAACGCATATTTTTCTAGAAAGCTATGTATTGATAATGACCAAGTCAGACATTCACATTGACTTCTCATAACGGTCATGGACTCTTATAATGATAATTTGACACTACAATGAAGAAATTTAACAGTGTTGAGATGAATGATGGATTAGTGCACAATGCAATTATACACTGTTTCAATGACGTGAGAGGTGTGGTCTTGTCACCAGAAACATTGACTAAAATATTGCCAAGTACAGAAAGAAGACAATAGAGAAAGAGAAAAAAGTTATAAAAGTTTTAAAATGAAAAAATACATATGCATCAGAACGACAACACAGGGGCATAGTTTTTATTGAGAAATGATGTAATATGGTTGTAAGTGAGAGAGGCATAAATATTTTAGACAGAGATAATACCATTGCAGTTTAAGACAACCTTAAAGTTGGTATGACCCTCTAATTGGGTCGAAGATTATTTAGTTTCCTCCCTCAGATGTCTGAAGCAAAGTCGACGCTGATACATTTTGTTACAATACGGAAGAAAGAACAGGCACAGAAACTGTTACCATTCATTTGAGCTTCAGAGAAAGTACATCCAGACGACGATTAAATGTGAACTCACAACAGGATGTAATTCATTTCAGCTTCAGAGAAAGTAAATCTGGACAAGAATCAAATGTGAGCTCACAATAGAATAGAATTATGACACCAACATAATATCCATAAACCCAGAGGAAAGTTTTCAGTAATACAGTAAATGGAAATATGTGGAATCCAAAGGAATTACGAATGAGTTATAGAAACAGATAGATAATTTAGAACGAATAGGAAACACAATTACGCTACAATTGACAGTCAAGAATGCAGCAAGCAATAAAAGTCAAATTAGCATAATGTTTACTACATTCTAGGATGTGGAAATGGTTAACATTCTAGAACTGCAGAAAAGCAGTTAGGTGTAACACAGCCTACATTTCGTAGGTGACGGGAGGTTATGTAGCAGGGTTCTTATTTAGAAATCTCACTGAAATACTAGCTGTTTAAGAGAAGTTCGCATTATGCCTCCTGCAAAAAGCAGAAAGTTCAACGAGAACGGGACGGAATTCGACAGTGGCAGCATCACGATATGTTGAGACCGAAGCTTATCATTCCTCGAAATTACTGGTCTCTTTGGTCTGCTTTTCATGGCTGTCGTGCGAATATGGAATCGATGAGTTGGAGGAGACTGTGCTCAACGCCATGCTGGCTCTCAAAGGCTCCATGAGACTAGCACTTGAGAGAGCAGATGTATTGCTCGTGCAGTTGTGCATAATCGGGCAGCCCCAGTAGGCAAGAGCTTTGAGTCAGAAAGTTTTTTTTTATTTTATTTACAAGGACAGTGCGATGATGACTTCCCTTGATGCAGATACAGAGATAGGCACGCCTACTCAAGTGCACCCAACGTCAACAGTGAACACGTGTTTTCCAACGTAGTCTTATTCTGCGTACAGCATCATAACACTCGCACCCTCTTGGGGAGGCTCTAAGGAAACCGAACATTGCCAAAAGTCATTCATCATCGTCTTACATGCCCAGCATCTGATGGTATGGAGTGCCAGTGGATATGTTACACGACCATCTCTGGTTCTCATAGCCGGTGACCTGGACAAATGTCGTTACATGTCTGAGTGTTAAGGCCCGTGATTGCACTTTTCGTTTAAAATTTCGAGCAAGGCCATATGTTGCCTGTGCTGTCCTACCGAACGTCGATTCATAGGAAATTTGACTGTGGGCTGAGCAACAGTACCTACCATGGACGACGTATGGTCATACGTTGGCGAGAGACAGGCACGCTACCATCCTCTAGCCAATACGATTGATAAAGTATGGACCAGAGCTGAAGCCTCATTCACCCATGCACCAGTATCTATCTTCCAAAAAAGTTCAATTCCTGTCCATGTCCACAGAACTGTTGCTGCCAGTGGTAACAGCTACGTGTACTAAATATCGCACCCTGTCCTCCCAAGAACCACCCACACATTAAATCATGTATTCATCCTAATACACTGTCAGTGCACAGTAAGTAATATTTCGTTACTTGCCTGTTTCGTCATGTTGCAGTTTCAATGGCCAACAGTGTAGTTGAGGAAAACTGTAGCTGCAGTCCTATAATAGGTTAAGCGCGGAACTCCATTTATTGACCGGTACCGGCGGAAAGAAGAACTGTCCGCAAATTCGATTCCAGTCTGTTGTGTATTACTTCATGCACAACGGTAAAGGAGAGTGGGGCCACAGAGTGCTGCGGCATCTTGTCGTCGTTGGAAAGCAGATATCTATAGCGAACAAGTTATCCCAGTAAACAGAAGATTTACTTAACTTATATTTCTCCAAGTATACGGAGACTTATTACAAACAGTGCAGCAAGAAATCGCGTCCAGCTCCCAATGTCAGCAAGAATGAGCATCTCAAAACTAAGGCACAAACGATGGTGTCAGAGCCGCAACTAGGTGGCGTCAGCGTAGAGTCACACAATTAAGAGGCTCCAAGTGCGAGTGGGCTGAGTGGCAGCCCCCGTCTGTCCTTTGTCACGGCGGCAGAAGGCGGTCTTGGTACAGAGCCGCTGGAGGTGTGACACAACAGGCACGCACCGTTGGGTCTGCCGCGGTGGTCTCGCGGTTAAGACGCTCAGTCCGGAACCGCGCGACTGCTACGGTTGCAGGTTCGAATCCTGCCTCGGGCATGGATGTGTGTGATGTCCTTAGGTTAGCTAGGTTCAAGTAGTTCTAGGTTCTAGGGGACTGATGACCACAGATGTTAAGTCCCATAGTGCTCAGAGCCATTTGAACCATTTGAACCGTTGGGTCTGCCTGATCCTGTGCGACTGCTATTGGCGTCTGATGTACTGTATACTTGCACTTCCACTGTCAACTGTAACATCCATGAAGAACTCTCGATACATGATACCACACAGACAAGTTGTTATGAAATATTGTTTTGATCATGAATGTGCATACACATCCAGGATTAACTAATTTGGCTCCATTCTACATACATCTTACACTGCATGTTTCCTACAGTACAGCTGTTCTCGAGAGCTATCTGCAAAACTATTTTCTTCGTCCTGTATACAGGGTGTTACAAAAAGGTACGGCCAAACTTTCAGGAAACATTCCTCATACACAAGGAAAGAAAATATGTTATGTGGACATGTGTCCGGTAACGCTTACTTTCCACGTTAGAGCTCATTTTATCACTTCTCTTCAAATCACATTAATCGTGGAATGGAGACATACAGCAACAAAACGTACCAGCGTGACTTCAAACACTTTGTTACAGGAAATGTTCAAAATGTCCTCCGTTAGCGAGGATACATGCATCCACCCTCCGTTGCATGGAATCCCTGATGCGCTGATACAGCCCTGGAGAATGGCGTATTGTATCACAGCCGTCCACAATACGAGCACGAAGAGTCTCTACATTTGGTACCGGGGTTGCGTAGACAAGAGCTTTCAAATGCCCCCATAAATGAAAGTCAAGAGGGTTGAGGTCAGGAGAGCACGGAGGCCATGGAATTGGTCCGCCTCTACCAATCCGTCGGTCACCGAATCTGTTGCTGAGAAGCGTACGAACACTTCGACTGAAATGTGCAGGAGCTCCATCGCACATGAGCCACATGTTGTGTCGTACTTGTAAAGGCACATTTTCTAGCAGCGCAGGCAGAGTATCCCGTATGAAATCATGATAACGTGCTCCATTGAGCGTAGGTGGAAGAACATGGGGCCCAATCAAGACATCACCAACAATGCCAGCCCAACCGTTCACAGAAAATCTGTGTTGATGACGTGATTGCAAAATTGCGTGCGGATTCTCGTCAGCCCACACATGTTGATTGTGAAAATTTACATTTTGATCACGTTGGAATTAAGCCTCATCCGTAAAGAGAACATTTGCACTGAAATGAGAATTGACACATTGTCGGATGAACCATTCGCAGAAGTGTACCCGTGGAGGCCAATCAGCTGTTGCTAGTGCCTGCACACGCTGTATATGGTACGGAAACAACTGGTTCTCCCGTAGCACTGACGTGGTCAACGTTACCTTGTACAGCAGCAACTTCTCTGACGCTGACATTAGGGTTATCGTCAACTGCACGAAGAATTGCCTCGTCCATTGCAGGTGTCCTCGTCGTTCTAGGTCTTCCCCAGTCGCGAATCATAAGCTGGAATGTTCCGTGCTCCCTAAGACGCCGATCAATTGCTTCGAACGTCTTCCTGTCGGGACACCTTCGTTCTGGAAATCTGTCTCGGTGCAAACGTACCGCGCCACGGCTATTGCCCCGTGCTAATCCATACATCAAATGGGCATCTGCCAACTCCGCATTTGTAAACACAGCACTGACTGCAAAACCTCGTTCGTGATTAACACTAACCTGTTGATGCTACGTACTGATGTGCTTGATGCTAGTACTGTAGAGCATTGAGTCGCATGTCAACACAAGCACCGAAGTCAACATTACGTCCCTTCAATTGGGCCAACTGGCGGTGAATCGAGGAAGTACAGTACGTAATGACGAAACTAAAATGAGCTCTAACACAGAAATTAAGGGTTTCCGGACACATATACACATAACATCTTTTCTTTATTTGTGTGTGAGGAATGTTTCCTGAAAGTTTGGCCGTACCTTTTTGTAGCACCCTGTTTAACTCTCCGTTGTCTAACCGCTATTTCCTGAAATATTTATCTCTACAGATGAATTTCTTCCTGGAAATCTAACCCAATGCATGTGCGCTGCTTGCCAAAGTTATTTAGGACATCTTCGTTTGAAACAAATTAGGACTGTGTGTTGTGCTGAGAACTGAATCCGGATATTTACTTTTCATTTGTGCGATTCGTATGTAGCCATCTGTGTACACCTAGTGGGCACATTCAGAGCTTAAAATTGTCACTCACTCATTCACTCGCAGACTCACTAATACATTAATCTCTTTTCCACGCTCGTATGGCGGAAAATAAGTTAGCTGGGAGTTTCGCTTACCCAGTGCCTCAGGTTTGAACCAGGAAGTGAAATTCTGTCACTTATGGCAGAGCACACGCTGTGTTCAACAACTGTCAGCCACTCAGTGCCTTCTGCATCGCAGAAAGTCCTCTGTAAAGTGTGGAAAAAGTGGAGTAATACACAGGAAAATTTGTCATACCAGTTTGTCTGTAGGTTTTGCTATAGTTATTCGATTGGCGCAGAGAGTTCCACAAAGGGCAAGTCATCGGTTCTATTCACCGTCTGGAATATATCTTTAGCCCGCCAGGACGTTTCACTTTAGCGCTCAATCCGCTGCAGAGTGAAATATTCATTCCGGAAGCTTGTCTCTTCAGTTGTGGCTAAGTGATTTAGTGGAGATTCCCTTTCTTTCAAGAATGATATACGCACAAGATTTGCAGGAGAAATTTAGTGAGGTTTCGGAAGTAGGAGAGAGATACTGGCAGAAGTGAAGCTGTCAGGATGGGAGATGAGTCGTACTTGGATAGCTCAGTCAGTAAGGGCATTTCCAGCGAAAGGCTAATTCTAGGGGCGCATTCGCCGTCCGGCGCACTCTCCAATGGAGGATGAAAGACACATTCTCGGAGACTGAAAGTATTTATGCCCCAAGCAGCCTGAGACCCCAACGCATAGCAAAGTAAGCAGAGAAAAAAATCAATGAATTCAGCAATAATAGTAACGCAAGAGCCTTGAATGAAATGATCCTATTACATTATTGGTCTAGAGACCTCGTGTAGGTTTGTTCGGCCGCATAGTGTAAATCTTCGATAGGAAGCCATTCCCTGACTTGTACGTCTTTGCGACGAATATGAGATAAATCATTAGAACAACACACACACTCAGTCACCGAGCGAAGAAAATCTCTGACCCGACTTGGTGTCGAACCCATGACCCTTCCATTTAGAGGCAGCTATGCTAACAACTAGACTACAGACTATGAACTGCGGATAACGAGAGCATTGATAGTATCGTATACGCGTGGAAAAAACTAATTCTTTGGGAAATTTAACATAGAATGAGCGAAACAATTTTCGGTGTCCCGAAACATTATAGGTAATGATAATTCTTCATGTTTCATTAGTTTATACTATCCTAGACTCCACAAACAACTGAAAATAAATACTTGCCATTTCGCTCTTCATTAATTGTCTTCCAGGGAAAGTGTTTTCTCCAAAAACGCCAGAGACAACGACCCAAGTTCAATCCAAGACAGTATGAACGAAGCAATTCTTGAGTGAAATTTTGGAAGATATAATCAAATGAATTTACACATTTGCGGGATGATGTAACATCAATTCATAGCGCAATGAAAATGGCTTATAATTCTGTTGCAGTCTTCCCGACGTCGTTTTTAGTACGGAATTAAAACAAGGTAAGCGCGAAATGTTTGATATCATGTTAGGTTGTAGTTATTCACCACAGTTTCCGGCGGGGTATAACGAGTTGCACTAAGTGTAAGCTGTCGTGGTGGACGAGTCGAGTAAATCATCTGGTTCTTAAACTTTGATAACGGCGCAGTATTTGCCGCAGGCCTTGAGCAGTTAAAGTGGAAAATATTGTTTTAATTACAACGTAACTATAATTCCGAGATACTTCTGCACCTTCTCGGCCCCCATAAACAATATTAGAGCACAGAAGCCTTGTAATAGAGTCTAGACGCCGGGTAAATTGCGTTCTGCGCGGAGGTAAATTGTTTTAAGGCCATTTAAATTCCTGCTTCCCTTTATTAAGGCAGTAACTAAACGGGCCTAACGGTCTAGAAGCTGTACTTGCCGAATTATCCCGTTATAACTGAGGAAATAATGAACAAGAGATAATGGTTTCCAGTTTCATCACTTCACAACCGATCTAATTATATCCAGAGTGATTTTGCGTATGGTCTTAAACTTTTATATTATCTTTTCTGTTTTCTCTTGAGTGCTGAGTCTGGAACAAATTTTTGAGGCCGAATAAAATAAAATAAAAGAAAACAAAAGAAAAGAAAAGAAAAGAAAGGAAAATAAAATAAAAGGAAAGATAAAGGACAGTGATCTTATTCGAGATGCTGTGATAATGACCTATCATTTTTTTTTTTGTGTGTGTGTGAAACTGATTACGGCGACGAACTATGCATCATTTAACTGCGCAGTAAGGGGGAAATCATTTCATTCTGTGACAAGCATGTTACATCCTACACGCAGTATCTTAAGCCATCGATCATAACCAAACGTTTCATAATAAAGGTGGGGAAATATAGAGTATTGGAACTGACGGTTTTATAATAATTGGCCAAAAGCTGTTTTACGTGAGTAGATGCGTATGGGGGTATTTTAGTGATATCTGGGACCACTGTAATCATCTTCAATCAGTGGCGTATATTTTCTCTTCTTGTTTGCGATTTTATAAAGTTCTGTGTGTTCTTCATGTGACTCTTTAAGAGAATTTTCTTGTTTATCTTATAATTATGTGGGACTGATACTAGGTGTCCGGACTTATACTTTAATCAGTGATCAGTCTTCAGCTGAGCAAGATTGATCAAAGTTTTTACGCGAGAGCACATCATTCATCCAAATCACTCTTGTAGAATGAACTGAAAGTGATGATATGGCTCCATGAAGACATAATTTGAAGCAAATAACGAGTTAACTCTGAATTCAGATTGGGTATTACTCACTCACATCTTTTTTAAATTTCGCTTACAGTTTTGAACAGATGACTTAATTAATTGCTCCAGTTCAAACAGAATCCAATGCCAATTAGAATCGCTAATGACCATTTTATAGCCTTTATTTACTAAAATCTGTAAGTGGAAAATGTACATTGGCTGAACCATGATGAAATGAAATAATATACAATACTTTTCCACAGTGAATATACATTGGGCAATGTTTCATTACGAAAACTAAGATTGAAATGTGTAATATATCCGTCCATTACGAGTGCAGGTGTAAAAAAAATTGCTGTAATTATCCGCTTTTTCGTATTCAAAACTGGACCAATAGCTGGCTACCAGTATTGGACAGTTATTTTATTAACTACCAACACCATATGCCGCAACATACTAGTATTTAGCTGAGGTCTTTTTCAGGACCTTGACTTCTCAGTACATTTGCTTCTAAATGGTTTTTGCTGCTTAGAATAAAATACAGTTTCAGATGAACTGTGATCGACATAATTAAAATAGAATACGTAAGTAAAAGGGTACGATCGTTAACTACAGTTTACAGTGACATATTATAGTGCGAAGTTATTGAACAGTTTTCTATCTAACACAAAGACAGGATAATCATCTTGATGTTGAAGCTCTTTTGTCTGTGTTTGCTTTAACAATAACATGTGTTTAGGAGTAGGATCCGGCTTTATCAAAACAAATGTTGTTTTTAATCCCAGACATGTTTCACTGCAGTTGCAGCATCATCATAGGTTTTTTTTTATTATGGCTGTTAAACATTTACTGTTTAAATACATATAAATATTAGTTTCTAAATCGTAATTATAGGTTTCCGAAGAGCACGCAAAATTATGTATTCATACAAAAATGAGGTTGCTAAGATGCTATGTATTCTCAAAATTATTATACGGAATGGAAGCGTGGACATTGAAAAAGAAGGACATGAACAGTTTAGAAGCTTTTGAAATGTGGGCATATGGAAGAATACTTAGAATTAGTTGGGTGTCGAGGATTACTAATCAAGATGTCCTAAGAAGAATGGGAAAGGAAAAAGAATTAATTAAAATTATTAAAGTAAGGAAGCTACAATATTTAGGCCATGTTATTAGGGGAGTAAATTACAAAATATTGCAAATAATACTAGAAGGGAAAATTTGTGGGAAGAGAACGAGGGGTAGAAGACGGACATCCTGGATTGACAATTTAAAAAATTGGTACAACTGTTCAACGTCAGAACTCCTTAGATCAGCCAAATCAAGATCAGAAATTGCCATGATGACAGCCAACCTTCTTAGAGGAGACGGCACATGAAGAAGATACCTTATTACCGCATGGTATGGTTTTCCTGCTGTATTACGTTTTTACGGTGACTGTTTTTCTTTAATGTTTGTCACCTGCAACTATATTCAACTTAATTTAAGCAAAACATTTACGCAAAAATTACGATTTCTAAACTGTTATGGCTGTGCCTGAGACTAATAAGGTCGTGTGTGTGTGTGTGTGTGTGTGCGCGCGCGTCTGTTTGTGTGTGTGTATCTGTTTACATTACGTTTCAATTATGGTTTCTTTTTTCGTCATGTTCTTCACTGTCAAGATCTATGTCTTGAGTTGTTACTGTCACTGTCACTATTTACCAGCTGTAATAACAAGATGGCGGACAGTGTGACAGGGGAAGGTGCGATAACAATATGGGAGACAGTGGAAATATCACTGGCGGTTTTTTGAATTTCTCAAAGAGGCGTGTGTGTGTGTGTGTGTGTGTGTGAGTGTATGCGTAAGAAAAGAAAGAGGAGAGAGATATAGAGAGAGGGAGAGAGAGAGGGAGAAAGAGAGAGAGAGAGTGAGAGGGAGAAGGGGGGGGGGGAGAGGGAGAGGGACAGGAAGAGGGAAGGAGAGAGTAAGTTTGAGGATTTATCATTATCATTATAATTATATTTATTTATTTTTAGTTTTTTGTGTGTGTGTGTATGTATGTAAGTGTCTGTGTGTACGTGTGGGGGGAGGGGGGATTTCTATAGGTTGATATTATCTCATAATTCATTGAGTGCAGATAACAGAGTTCCATTGCTGAGAGCTGTGTATTCATTTATTAATTGCTTTCCTTTAACTATGGCTTTTTGTATTTGATAATTTTCTTCCAATATTAGTTTTTGTGAGTGTGTTTGGGGGGGGGGGGCTGTTGCAGCATTCGAGAATTTTCAAATCAGTGTTGATGTCTGTTGGGCTATGTTTATTGTCCATAAGGTGTTCAGCAAATGTGGAATGACAGCTGTTCCTTTCTAATGCTCTTCTGTGTTCTGTGTATCTGGTATTGCTTCCGCTTGTCTGTCCTACATACACTGATATGGAGTCCTGACACGTTAGTTTGTAAATACCAGATGTGTTGTGATTGTCTGTGCTTGTGTTGGTTGTCCTTAGTTTCCTCTGTGGTGAGTTGTCTGCTCTGTAGGCTATTTTTACCCCTGGTTTTTGAGTATGTTGCCTACTCTGGGGGCTGCTTTGTTGTTGCAGGTGAGAGTGCACCACTTGTTTGTTGTTGTGGGTGTTTCTTGTTCAGGTGTGTTCGTTTGTGTGTTCTGTGTGTTTGTAAGTTGGTGAGATGGCTTTTTCGTGTTGGGTGCCTTTTTTAATTTTGTGGTTCACTATAGATAAATTGAACCACAAAATTTCAACTTTCTTTTGATTTACTGGATGAATGAATAATGAATGACTTAATAACTATGTTTACTTAAGTGAACACCGATAATGCACTGTTTCTTTGTCCGCGGATATCACAGTTATTACCGTAATGTGACAAATATTGTAAAATCTTTGGGAATATCCTTTAGTTACATGGGTATGAGAGTCACACACCCTATGAGCTACAGGCATATATGATTAACATGATAGAATAAGCCGCAGAATTCAAAGAAACAGTATTCCTCAGCTAACAGTTACATTGTAGTTGTACGGAAAGAACCAAAGTGTCAATATTTCACATTTCTCGGATGAGTTATGCATATTGTTGCCATCGTGTCAGGAAACTAATGACTGGTCATCTATTGATTCGTTTCATTGTGGAAGTTATGGAGGTTCTCAAACACTCGTCGTAGTGAAAGATGACTGCTTAATTTTTTAAGATTTTGTGTGTTCCTATCTGTCTTTTATAATTGTAAACTTAATAATGCATTTTATGGTACCACGAGCATTTCATTGGCACTAACTATAATTTCTGTCACTATCAACTTCTGTAGTAGTTATGTATTCCACCTTTTTCTTTAGGCATAAATCATTTTAAAGGTAAGCCACACTTCAATGTGTTACGCAAATGTGTGTTCGAAACCTCACCACAATGTTCGGGAATGAACTGTGCGTGCTAATTTCACTTCTCGTTTTCATAATCCTAAATTATAAGCTTCACATATGCACGATAATATTGTTTAACAACACAAGATAACAAGCTTACCGTAAAGAGTCAATATTTGAACAAATGAGACATGAACGCTAAAACTGCTGGTGGTGTTGTTATGTTTTATCAGCAGGAGCTGTCTGTCGTCTCTATGTTTATATTATGCAGAAATCAGTAGCGTAGCACTGTATTACGCGCGAAATGAAGGCGGCAATCAAAATTTTCAGATGTCAAACCATCAGATTAAACTTTGATAGCAGTAGCCGAAAGTATATCCCACAACTCATTTTCGTTTTATTTTCTCGTGGGTTATGACGTGCCACAGATTATTGCGTGGAAAAAAAAGGAGCTACGACGGAGAATCGTAAAAATGCGAAATTCTACAGAAATGAAATAGCATAATATTTATTTTATTACAACTGTTACAGTGACTGTGCAATAAAATGTCAAAAATGCATCATTCATAATTTGAAAGAAACACTGTACAGGATACATTGTAAAATTTTTCGCCATCGAAACGGCAGTCTAATGTTATTTTAATGTTTAAATATATTCTGAGACTTAAGTCTGTAAAAATTAAGTGGATATAGCACTGTTTATTCTCGTACAATCGTAAACAGTTTTCATCCTTCAGCTGATAAAATCGTGCATTTTGTTTATAATTTCGCCCTCCACTGAACTACCTTATTCGTAGCTGCCCAGCTAGTTAGCTGCATTTTCTAATGGTCATAACTACAGTCTCTCGCTGTGACCCTGAACATGTTTTCTCGAACGATACATCTTGCTCAGGAATAAACAAAACTGCTATTACGTTAGGACAGTTTTTTATGGCGGATCATAGCGCTACACGTATTGCCAATACAGTGCCTGATCAATAGTGTCCGGACACCTCTACATAAGGCAGAATTGGCCAGAATAGGCCAGAGTTGATGGCGGGAGTGTAACATTGTGAACAGAGAAGTATTAAGAGCAGAATGAGTCTGTCAGGAGGACTCAGTGTGTTCGAATGCGGACTAGGTGTTGGTTTTTACCTAAGCAACACATCCATTAGGGACAGTCTTTCCCTTCTAAAGCTGCTCAGATCGATTGCTGGTGATGCGACTGTGTAGTTGAAACGCAATGGAACAACCGCACCTAAACCAAGGCAAGGTAGATGGGATGTACTGACGGGAAGGAACAGTCAATTACAGCGCAGGACTGTTATAAAAAATCGCGTGAAACTAGCGGAAGAAATGATTTGTGAATTCCAGGGCATCAGGTTCGACTAGAACAATGACCGTGAGTAAGGAGTTAATAAAACTAGGGCCAATAATCGGGCAGCTACTCGTAAGTCACACATATCTGTAGGCAGTGCCAAGATGTGTGTGAAGAACGACATCACAGGAAACATTTGATTTGGAGTGATGAATCACGGTGTACCGTATGTAAATCCGACGGAAGTGTTTTCGTTTAGCGAATGCCTAAAAGACGGTAACTGCCGTCATGTTTAGCGTCGAGACTGAAGCACGGAGGGGTGGTGTTATGGTGTGGGGGTGTTACTCATGGTTAGGATGGGGCCTCGTCATTGCTCTTATGAAAACGACAAATGCAGAAAGCTATCAACGCATTTTATATCAATGTGTACTACGTGCAGCAGAGGAACAGTTCGGAGTAGATGGTAGTTTGTATTAAAATGACACTGCATTCTAAGGTAAAGCAGCAAAGATGAGGCAATGTTTTATGCGCAATTCTCTGACCTGCCCAGAATCGAATGGAAGATATTAGGGATGACGTACAACGTCGGTTTTGCTCCAGACCGGAGCGTTCAACAGTACTAGACTCTCTGGTTTGAGCTCTTTAGGGAGAATAGGTCGACATTCGTCCACAGCCATTGACACAGCAAGCGGAGTTCATTGCGTCATAAAGGTCACGGTGGACACACCCTGTGTTAATGCCCATTAATAGGTACTCAGTCCTTTTGACCAGACAGTGTAATTTATACCAGGAGAAACTAACATTGAAATGATGTCTATAGCAACCGTCCTACTTGTTTGTTGGTGCAAGCTAAGGTATACGTGTTTGGTGATGCAAGTTAAAGTAAGGTTTTTGTATTTTAAAATTCTATTTCCCACTTGGATATTTTTGTACCTCGTACGAATACGACGTTATTTTAATGGTACATTAATGTGTCCGTAAATAAAACCTTTTGCATGCATCGGAAACATGGACTACCTATGCCAAACAAGAACGTCGTCTTAATGCTTTCCACATGCGGTGCCTGAGATCCATCCTCGGAGTAACGTGGAAGGACAGAGTGACCAACGAAGCAGTGCTATCTAAAACTAACTGCAACAGTATTTCAGCTATCTTGAAGCAGAGACGACTCCGCTGGCTGGGACACGTCCACCGTATGAATCCTGACAGATTACCACGTGAGGTGATGCTTGGAGAGATCTCTATAGCCAAAAGACCTGTAGGACGTCCTGTATTGAGGTTCAAGGACTCCTGTAAAAGAGATATGGAGAGCTTTGAAATCGACACAAACAGATGGGAGGCACGGGCTAGCATGAGACCAGAGTGGCGTGATGATATATCATCTGGAATGTCGAAGCATGATGAAGGCTTGTTAGTCAGATTAAGGCAGAAAAAGCTTCGCAATACTACCACTGCTCCTGCCTCAGCAGCCAGATACACTTGTGACAATTGCGGCTAGAGATGCCGTGCTGCCATTGGCTTGACAAGTCATATGAAAAAATGCAACCCATAAACACACAGACACTGCAACAATCATCTACCAAGACGTCGTGGCCAACATTTATAAGTAAAACCATCACTTCGTCATTGCAGGTTAATTATAATTCAAATACCCAAGAACACTCCACATGAGCTTCAGAATTATGAAAACACTAATGGCGGATGCTCGCTCTGTTTTGATCACTGTTTGGCAGTCATCTTGCCTGACTCTAGGAACACTTCTCATCACTGCCCCCACATGATATATACAGTTTTCTGTTTACTCTTGAACCACACCGCTGAAATGGTGACAATTACGGCCTCTTACTTCAGCCAGGTATGAAAACTGGGAGTGGCTGGACCAGTGGGGATTTTATACACTTCGTTCATTGGCATAACGTAAATTTATTCAACACAGTTTCAATCACATAGCAGCCATTTAAGCTTATTTTTTAATTAATAAGAAGGCCAAACAATGAGGCTCGTTTAAAATTCAAACAGATGCATTTTGTTACAATTTTTGCCGTAAAATCGATTCATACGTTAAAATTTTTCCTGTTGTGTGGATCATTTTGTACTAATGTTCCTGTAACATGAGCTTCCATACAATCAAAGCCCCACTAACCATGAACGCCACTAAGCGTGACCGTTGTTGGAGATATTACAGTACAGTCAAACATATATCAGTGTCCCACAAACTATCAGATTTGCATAATTTCCCCGAGCCCTCCACCAAGTTTTCTTCTTTAGGGCCATGATTGTTTGAGTAGATGCACCAGATAGCTGCTTGTAATAAGTAATCTTTATTTATGACAGTCTGTTTCAGCTTAATCACCATTTTGAAGTACGTCTAGATTGATGTGACGTCCATATTGCGTCGTTAGTAGACTGTTTTGTAACTGTTACTACTTCACCAAGATGGGAGTGGCAACTGACCCTTAACATAGACAAATGTAATGTACTGTGAATACATAGAAAGAAGGATCCTTTATTGTATGATTATATGATAGCGGAACAAACACTGGTAGCAGTTACTTCTGTAAGATATCTGGGAGTATGCGTGCGGAACGATTTGAAGTGGAATGATTATATAAAATTAGTTGTTGGTAAGGCGGGTACCAGGTTGAGATTCATTGGGAGAGTCCTTAGAAAATGTAGTCCATCAACAAAGGAGGTGGCTTACAAAACACTCGTTCGACCTATACTTGAGTATTGCTCATCAGTGTGGGATCCGTACCAGATCGGGTTGACGGAGGAGATAGAGAAGATCCAAAGAAGAGCGGCGCGTTTCGTCACAGGGTTATTTGGTAACCATGATAGCGTTACGGAGATGATTAACGAACTCAAGTGGCAGACTCTGCAAGAGAGGCGCTCTGCATCCCGGTGTAGCTTGCTCGCCAGGTTTCGAGAGGGTGCGTTTCTGGATGAGGTATCGAATATATTGCTTCCCCCTACTTATACCTCGCGAGGAGATCACGAATGTAAAATTAGAGAGATTAGAGCGCGCACGGAGGCTTTCAGACAGTCGTTCTTCCCGCGAACCATACGCGACTGGAGCAGGAAAGGGAGGTAATGACAGTGGCACGTAAAGTGCCCTCCGCCACACACCGTTGGGTGGCTCGCGGAGTATAAGTGTAGATGTAGATGTAGATCGTAAATGGTGACAGAATGCTGAAATTAAATGTTGGTTACGACGTGAAAACAGTTCGACAGTTTCACTTTTACACCATACAGCGTCGTAAGAGTGCAACTGTCAAACTGCTGTCACGTCGTAACTGGCATTTAATTTCAACATCTTGTCACCATGTACGATCTTGGTGAAGTAGTAACAGTTACAAATCAGTGCACAAACGACGCAACATGGACGTCACATCCATCTAGACGTATTTGAAAATGGCGATTAAGCGGAATCAGACTGTCGTAAATACTGATTACTTATTATAAGCAGCTATCTGGTGTATCTACTCTAACAAAAACTCTTTCAGCATTTGTCTCCCAGTACTCACTAACAAGACCAGCAGTAGATTTCCTACACAAGCACTTTTGTCGAAGGAACCACATCTGCATTAACCGGAAGCTATTTAGGAATCCTATAGAAACATCCGATCCTTCTACGCTGAGCCCATAGATGACGACCGCAATTATTCCTATTTCAATCTGAGCTGCATGTGTCGGAAATCGTGTGGAACATCTGATGCTAACTGTTCAATGTGACACTCATAGCAAATGAAGAACCCTTAGATGTATACGTTCTGTGACTTGGTGTTGTTGTTAGGTGTCGGTTGAAAACTTTGAAACGATGGAGTAACTACATTTGGTTCGTTAATCTACAGATTCGAGAAGGATGTTTGGCACCAAACGCTCTGATTCGAGCTTTATGCTCCCAAAATGACTGATCCCGATGTCAGTTTCAATAATTTCACTACAAAATTCGCTGATATCTTCTCAAAGTTGAAAGACAGATTGCACTTCCGCTTGATGTTGGGGTCTGTCATGCAAAGAAGAGCTGGTGGGATGTGAACTGTGCCATTTCTCTGTAGTATCTAGTATCCTTGCTCGCAGTTTGGTTATAAGTTGAGTCGTCCATTTCCGTAGCTGTAGGGATTCTGAGTCAGTGGCAAGAATTTGTGTGATTCTGTAAGCTCTGTGAGCACATTTCTCTAGTCAATTTTCTTGGCAGTTATTGAAAGAGAGAGACATTGGGATGAAGTAGTGTTTCTTCTTTTGTTCATGACATTAGAACAGTATCGACATCATACTGTTAGCCACAGACCTCAAATGCTGCTGACCTGCACACGTGAATTTTTGCCGATGAGATCTCTTTCATCATATTATTCAGGGAGATGTGTACTGATGGCTATCGGTTTTTGTATGTATAGAGAATAATGAACTGTGGCAAAGACAGACTGGTAGTTCGCCATATGGTTTGATTAAGACACAAGCAGGTTAGAAATATGTAAACACACTGCAGTATGGAAAAGGCTTTTCTCGAGGCTTCTAGAGATTCGAAAGTCATATCACCTTCAAAAATACATGAACATAGTGTCGGAGTACCCCTAAAAATGTATAATATTCCACGCTACTCCTCTATGCAATTGCTTCCTTCACACTCTTAGGTATTCCACAATCCCTTTTTGTATTTCACTCAAGTGTTCACCATGACGACATCAATGACGTGTTTGCTAATATTTTCTCAGTGTCGTTCACTGATCACACGTTTTCGGAATTCTGTACAAACGATTCCAGTTTGCTCATGCCTTTTCGACAACTGACTTAGACATCTTTCTAAACTTATCTGCACTGCGGTTTTATGTGTGTTCTCAATGACACTAAAAGTTCCTTTATCATCTAATTACAAAATAGAACTACATACGTATTTCAAAAGCCATCATTCAGCTCGTAGTGGAGCCTATTTTATATCACTGATAGTCATTCCTTCCCAATAGCACTCGTAAATAGAACAATGGAAGGACAACTATGTCCTTCTGTGTGAGTCCCAACTGCTCTTGTCTTTGCAGTCCTGAAGCGAGTTGTGCATTTCTGTCATTACGCACATACTTTTCAGTATTCAGTGCAAACGAACCACTTTTTCCGCAATATTTCGATAACTGACTTAGTAATATTCTTAAACTGCTCTGATTAGTGGTCTTACGTCCCATCCCTCCTAACACATTCGTTGTATGACGCTGCTATGTCGTTAGAGCTTCCATTAAAACATTTTAAAACATCACATGACGATAACCAACATCCAGGCCTATTAATTGCTAAAGTAGACAACCTCCTCTAGTAAACTGTTTCTGCATTCCTGCATTGTAAGCTATTGACCCATTACAGTTTTTAACAGTGCTATGGCTATATAGCATTTCAGATCATACGATACACAGCGTAACATTTTCACCTTAATGTTCACCACCAACCTCAAGGTTCATGTGATTCAAATTTCATTTATATTCCTAATCAAATATTCATTAAGTGACATTCATTGAATTAGAAGTATTTCAATTTCTTGAACACTCTATTTCAGATGTTTTGATTATCATATTTCTGGTACATATTGCACTGCCTTACAATGTTGTTCTTCGTACATCTATGAAATGATCTTCCTCAATGTACTATCAACATTTGAAACTAAAAGTTTCATCTTGACTGCAGCATGTCTACTTACTATACCGACATGTTTAATCTGTCTTGCCAGAATAGCGAAATCGTCCTTTCTGTTTCTGTCTTCCTCAATTTTGTTGTCCACTAGTGCCAGTTTTCATTTTTACCAGTGTTCATCAGTTTGGTCTCTCTATTGGTGTATCTTAAATCCGTGTTAAGTGTTGCATCGATACTTCGGGAACAGAGAGTAGGACAACTGTGCCCCTCAGTACAGATACTTAAGCTAAAGGCAGTGTTTAATTGTACGCCCTCATTAATTTCTGAAGATCCATTTTACCGTATCTATACTCACTGCTACGACTGTTTTCCAGTGTAACATGGGGAAATTACCGTCTTGTCCTGTTTATGCCGATCAAAGGTGGCAAATGCCAATCTAAATCAGGCTCGCCGAAGCATCAACCGAGATCAGATTTTGGTGTGACTGGTAATCAGCTTCGGAATGTTTCGCCACTTCGTGTGATTCGAAAGGTCACTACACAGCGTCGAAAGGGCACAGGTTGCTGACAGGCAGCAGAGCTCGGCTGGAATTGCCCGTTATATTTAAAATGCACAACATTTCTCACCAATACCGCTGTGTTGCAACAGACTTCGTTAGCTCACATTTTTATCTTACCGAATTATAAGCGATTAACGAACTGAAAATTAACAAATAATTGCTTTTATCCCGAGGTAGCAAGAACAATTATCTGCAAATGAAATAGCAACAGGACGAGAGAGAATCGTTTGTGTAATCGGACCGGTCTTTGTTTCGTGAATAGCGAAAAGTTCCCGAGTTGTAAGCGAACGGCTGTACGCAGCATTGGACATTTACCGTGCATTCATAATTTCAAACAAATGCGTAAATCCAGCCTGAAAATTGACTGTTGTCTGTATGTTCCACCATTTGATTTATTACCTATTGAGAGAAGTCGAAATGATTTGAATCGCTTCTCTAGCGGGAGACAAGAAGCCTGCAACAGCAATCAGAAACATTAATAAAATAACTGAGCTGTGAAGAGTAGTGACACCTTAAGGATTATTGTATGCGAATAATACAGGAATAATATTTCTGTTGCTGTTTTGGAAGTTCATAGAGAATGAGAGTTTTATTTTTACAGAATCAGGTCATCATAAAACAGTTAAGTATGGCACGCACACCACTGGCTACGTCTAATTTAATTTGTAACATATTATCATAATACTACAGTATTTAATTACATGAGGGGCTACACTTTGCTGTTTGAGGTTTTTTTCAATAAATGTCACATAAATATAGTTTAGTTAAAGCTATCTAACTATTGCAACCTTTCCAGATGCTTTAATGATGTAAGTCGCACGTGTATTCCTGCATCTCGCATTGATTTCTCCCACTTCTTGGACTTTCAGTGGAGTTATACGTTCTTGCACCAAATAATCCATGAATGTTCCAGACGTAAATACTGCAGTAGAAGCGATAGACATTTGATCTGAAATATTAAGAAAGATTCATTCATGTTAATCATGCAAAAAGTGTAATGAAACCAACACTTATTGATTTAAAATGGTTGTACGAAGTAGCAGAGAGAAAGGAACTAGTATAAGGACAATCCTGTTAATGTCTTGTTATGTTTAATGAAACGTTGTCTTAATTTCAGCTAGATAACATTTTTGGCAACTTGTTTTGTCTTCGAAACGACCACTGTTCTTATGCTAATTTTTATAGTTTATATGACGCTGAAGAATTTGAAGGCGAGTCACGGTGTCTGATCTGTGTTCCATGAAGTTAAGTGGATGAAAATTAAAGGAAACTGTTAATCATCTAGTCACATCCAAATACAAGTTATGATGCGGTTGCACCTGAAGAATCTATCGTCGTGCAATCGTAGGACAGCGGGAGGAATCGGCCAGCTATAGCAGAAATACCTTCCTGTAAATTGCTTTCTGTAAACTGACTACTAAAAATTAACTAACGTAGTCGTCATATACAGATAAGTCAGGTCAAGTGAGCTCCTGGAGTGTATTACGCTCTACACATTTGCAAATAAAATGCGGAAGCATCGCGAGACGATTCATGAACATATTGAGTATGGAGTTCAGGTAGTATGCAAACAGTAATAAACATACTTTACCATACTTAAATATGAATCAACATTCCATCCACTCCATTATGATGAGAGTCAATACCTGCAGTGGTTGCTTGTTTCACTGATACGGTTATATTGTCAAGATAAAGGAAGAAGGCTTGCTCAAAAATCCAGTGATGATAATTACGAACATTGCAACAAACAACAGTTACACCAACGCACTAAGCGTAATGCAGCACAAATCTATACGTTTATATACCAATGAATCCATTAACACAATAAGTATTAGAGTTCTGCAGCAAAGGATGGCGAATAGCTGTACGAAAATGCTGTCAGTCACAAACACAGAAAATTTCAGGACTCGAAACACAGGAAGAGGTTTATTGCTCTTATGCTCAAACTAACGTCATTGCATCGTACTATCATCAGAACAACATAGGAATCACACAGGAGAGTCGTTCTGAAATGTATCCGCAGTGGATGACGTAAGCTTGGTGGCCTGTCTTAACGTTCATGAAAGGGCTTCCAATCAACCTTTATCTTGCCTACATTGTACTTTTCAACATTCTTTGGGCGTGATCGTATATTAATAAAGTGTTGATCATCTGTCGCTTGTTACACTACCACTGACGTTTGCAACGTGACGCAGCACACTGTTTTCCAGCTTTTGTTCATTTCATTTTGTTGCCGTGAGCAAACCGCGGCAAGTATCATGTTCCATTTGATGATTATAACAATATTATATAAGAAATGCAACAACATTATATAAGAACTTCCACGGTTTGTTTAGGTAGTAATGTGCCATTACGACCAACCAAGACTGGTCTCTGTGAGCGTTATGTGGTTCGAACGATAGCGACTCGAGAGATGTGGTCTCGAGTTCGACGCAGTCTGTAGTGACTGGCTACATTACTGGCCATTAAAATTGCTACACCAAGAAGAAATGCAGATGATAAACGGGTATTCATTGGACAAATATATTATACTAGAACTGAAACGTGATTACATTTTCACACAATTTGGGAGCATAGATCCTGAGAAATCAGTACCCAGAACAACCACCTCTGACCGTAATAACAGCCTTGATACGCCTGGGTATTGAGTCAAACAGAGCTTGGATGGAGTCTACAGGTACAGCTGCCCATGCACCTTCAACACGATACCACAGTTCATCAGGGGTAGTGACTGGCGTCTTGTGACAAGCCAGTTGCTCAGCCACCATTGACCAGACGTTTTCATTTGGTGAGAGATCTGGAGAATGTGCTGGCCAGGGCAGCAGTCGAACAGAAGGCCCGTATAGGACCTGCAATATGCGGTCGTGCATTAACCTGCTGAATTGTAGGGTTTCGCAGGGTAGAGCCACGGGTCGTAACACATCTGAAATGTAACGTCGACTGTTCAAAGTGCCGTCAATGCGAACAAGAGGTGACCGAGACGTGTAATCAATGGCACCCCATAACATCACGCCGGATGATACGCCAGTAAGGCGATGACGAATACACGCTTACAATGTGCGTTCACCGCGATGTCGCCAAACACAGATGCGGCCATTCATCCGACAAAAATGACGTTTTGCCATTTGTGAACCCAGGTTCGTCGTTGAGTACACCACCGCAGGTGCTCCTGTCTGTGATGCAGCGTCAAGGGTAACCGCAGCCATGGTCTCCGAGCTGATAGTCCATGCTGCTGCAAACGTCGTTGAACCGTTCGTGCAGATGGTTGTTGTCTTGCAAACGTCCCCGTCTGTTGACTCAGAGATCGAGACGTGGCTGCACGATGCGTTACAGCCATGTGGATAAGATGCATGTCATCTCGACTGCTATTGATACGAGGCCGTTGGGATCCAGCACGGCGTTCCGTATTACCCTCCTGAACCCACCGATTCCACATTCTGCTAACAGTCATTGGATCTCGACTAACGCGAGCAGCAATGTCGTGATACGATAAACCGCAATATCGATAGGCTACAATCCCACTTTTATCAAAGTCGAAAACGTGATGGTACGCATTTCTCCTCCTTACACGAGGCATCACAACAACGTTTCACGAGAAATTGGTTGGAAACTTTCCTTATGTCAGCACGCTGTAGGTGTCACCACCGGCGCCAAACTTGTGTGAATGCTCTGAAAAGCTAATCATTTGCATATCACAGCATCTTCTTCCTGTCGGTTAAATTTCGCGTCTGCAGCACGTCATCTTCGTGGTGTAGCAATTTTAATAGCGAGTAGCGTATGTTGTCCAGAGATGAGCTCAGCTTGCCGGCGTGCATCAAATAACAAAACCCATTATAACTTCTAAAAAATTGGTTGAATACTGTTTATAAATTTATCGAATGTAATCTTAATCAGTCCCTTAAAAGAACACGCTAGTCATTACAGAGCACTCTAGACCTTGTAGACTGGTACTAGAAGACTAGGAGACACTCTACGTGGATAGCTCATTCGGTAGAGTAGTTGCCCACAAAAGACAACGATATGGGTTCTCTCCTAAGTTCAGAGGACAAAATAACTAGCGCAAGGCACACGAGTAATTAACACATTGTAGATGGTGCAGCGATCGTGTCACGTAGTGAACGTCGTGTGCACTGCCTCTACGTGAGCATAAGTTAGTAGTAACCACTGAGACGTTTATGTGTCAAGAGGTCATTGTACATAAATAAGGCTAAATGTAAGGACATGACGTAGTGGCAGAAATGGGTAATCTATCTGGCCGTGCCCACGGCCATACGGTGTGTGAAATTGCTGGATTCCTTAGTGTTTCGTGTAGGACTGTTCGTTGTGTCAATAAGCAGTGGTTGTGAAACAACGTGAGAATAGTGGTCGGTAAAAAGCCCTGACATAGGGATCGGAGACGTATTTCAGTGCTTGTGAATCAAAATTGCCCCAAACTCGGTGGGAATTGTTGCAGGCAGTCAATAAAAGTCCATATCAACCTGTCAGCGATAGAAAACTGCGTCCGGAATCTCATGTAATGAATGTTTGGTGTCGATAACCTAGCAATAGGCCACTGCTCAGACAGTCACATAAAGACGAGGACAGCCAAGTTGATCAGGCTGAAAGACTATGTGACTGTTTCCTGAATACTCCCCCATCATATTACATCTGGAATGCCCTGAAAAATCACCCAACTTGAACCCCATAGAAAATATTTGGTACATGTTGGATGCTGGAACAGCGGGTAAAACGCCGACATCAGCATCTTCGCAATTACGTGGAACTGCGCGATCAAATCCTCGGCGAGTGGCTTAAACGGGATGTGACGTACCTACAACCTTGTGAAGTCACTCCCTAACAGAGTCCAGCTGGTAATCAAGTCCAGCGACGGAATTACACGGTATTAAATGGTGCTAGTAACGATTTCTTTAGGGTTGGCTAATAATTTGCCCGGTGATCTTACATGGTGGTGAGGTGGTGTGCAAGTGCTAGTTGGTAGTACGTAAACAGTGCAGTTAGATGGTTCGACGTGGGGATTACTCTCTGTTCTTGATTCATCAGTATTCTCCCTGGTTTGATGAGGCCTGCCGTGAATTCCTCTTCGTGCCAACCCCTTTATCACAAAGTAGTACTTGCCATCTACGTCTTCAATTATTTGCTGGCTGTATTACAATCTGTCTTCCTCTTCAATTTTTACCCTCTACAGCTCCCTCAAGTACAATGGAATTTATTTCTTGATGTCTTACCAGAGGTCCTACCATCCTTTCCCTTCTTCTTGACAGTGTATTCCATATATTGCTTTTCACGCCGACTCCCCAGAGAACTTCCTCTTTCCTTACCTTAGCAGTCCACCTAATTTTCAACATTCTTTTGTAGCACCACATCTCAAATGCTTCGATTCTCTTCTGTTACGGTTTTCCCACAGTTCATATTTCACTATAGTACAATAATGCGCTCCAAATGTACATTCTCAGAAATTTCTTCCTCACATTAAGGCCTATGTTTGATACAAGTAGACTTCTCTTTGCTACGAATGTTTTTTTTTTTGCCTGCGCTAGTCTGCTTTTTATGTTCTCCTTTCTCCGTCCGTCATTGGTTATTTTGCTGCCTAGGTACCAGAATTCCTTAACTTCATCTTCTTTGTGACCACTAACCATGACATTAAGCTTCTCGCCGTTCTCATTTCTGTTTCTTCTCACTACTTTCATCTACCTTAGATTTACTCTCAGTCCATATTCCGTACTCACTATACTGTACTTTTCGTTCAGAAAATCCCTTATTTCTTTTTGACTTCTGGATAGCTATATAATCAGCGAATCTTACCATTGGTATTTCTCCATGGACTTTAATCCCACTCTTGAAGCTTTCTTGTATTTCCATCATTGCTTCTTAGAGATACAGCTTGAAATCTAGGGAAAGACTACATTCCTGTTTTACACCTTTTTTATTCCGAACATTTCATTGTTGGTCGTACATTCCAAACACCAATGCGATTAGTCGTTTCGTTGCCATTTCCCCAGAACGATTTTAGAAATTTTGTTGGAATGTCATCTATCCCTTCTGTCTTATTTAAGTTTTCCAAAGTTTTTCTAAATTTTCATTCTAATTCTGGATTCCTATGTCTTCTACATCGACTCTTGTTTCTTCTTCTGTCATGTCATCAGACAAGACATCCCTCTCATAGACGTCTTCAGTGTACTCTTTCCACCTATCCGCTCTCTCCTCTGCATCTAACGCTGGAATTCCCATCCCATTACACTCTAAATGTCATCACCTTTGTTTTAAATTTCATGTTAAGTTCGTTTTTTTTGTTTTTTTTTTTTTTACTTTTCTGTATGCTGAGTCAGTCCTTGCGACAGTAATTTCTTTTTCGATTTCGTCATATTTTACATGCAGCCTTTTCGATTTAGCTTCCCTACCCTGTCTATTTAATTCATTCCTATGTGACTTGTATTCCTGAATTTCTCAGAACATTTTTGTACTTTCTTCTTCCATCGGTCAACATAAGTATGTCTTCTCTCACCTATTGTTTCTTTGCAGTTACCGTCTTTGTGACTGTGTTTTTCTTTCAAACTTAAGTGATTGCCCTTTTTAGACATGTCCATTCCTCTTCAGCTGAAATGCCTACCGAGCTGTTCGTTATCGCAATATCTCAGAGAACTTCAAGGGCAGTTCTTCTTTCTTGAGTACTTCCGTATCCCACTTGTTTGCGCATTGATTCTTCCTAACTAATCTCTCAAACTACAATGTACTCTTCATCACTAATATATTGTGAACTGAGTCTACATCTACTCCTGGCTACGCTTTACAATCCAGTATCTGTTATCGGAATCTCTACCTGACCATGAGGTAATCTAGCTGAAAGCTTCTCCTACCTCCCGGCCTTTCCAAGTATTCCTGATTTGTTGGTGTAGCGGTTTACAATGTCCAACTTGTCGGCAAAAGATGCTGTGCATTCACAGGCACATAATATGGTGTGAGAAACTGAAGACAGGAACTGAAGACGTGTATCACGTCTTGTCAATGAAAAGCGGTTTGAAACGCAATAGGAGTTACTACCGACAGTGAATTAAGGTCTGTCTCAATTTTTCCCTAGAGAACACCGCAGATTGAACGGCTTGTATGTACATTTGGTATCGGTTGCCAAGCAGAATCCCATTGCTCACTGAAGCAGTTGAGTTGCAGGTCTTCAGCGGGACTCTACCCAGCTGCAAGCGCGTAGTGTGGCCAGACGAGTTTCAGTTTCTCTTCTTTCCATATGATGAAACGCGTCGACTGCGCAGTGCGGCATTTAACCTGCAGTGTACGGACTGATCGGTGATACGTCCTGTATCTTGTAGCGTTACGTTGGTGCTTGGACTTCGTATTTTCGGCCTGGGTGTTAAATGAGTGTGGCGCAGGGAGGAGGAAAACTGTTGAGAGAAATTTGTCGGAGGGCGGCAGGACAGGGAAAAATATATTCGTAATAATATATGGCGTCAGATATCTTCGCGAACAAAAGTGCAATGTTGGCACAGGGATTTAAAAGCACAAAAATCGCAGTAAATACAGTTATCATGAAAGAACATCACAGACTGTTAGTAGTATTCTACGCAGACTTCCTCTCACTTCTTAGCTTGTAAAAGACATGATTTATCTTTTGATAATCTTCGTTAACATCAATAAAACGGTCTCTTACTCTCCGATAATTTTTAACCTCACATCAATGAGCATGACCAACGCGTGCGCTGTATTAACTTTTATTCATATTTCAGGTAATCTAATGGAGTATCAACACTGACAACAAACTTGGTTATCGAAACGGGTTTCAGTACGCAAAAATCGGTGGTCAGCTGCACGCGGCCGTGTTCACTCGAACTACGCGGAGCGCGTTGCTCGAATTATATTTCGACATGAAGTATAAAAAAAGACACCAGCTTCTGCGGTAACATATACAAAAATCAAATCCAATAATAAACGCAACCTACATACAACAATCCGACCAACGAAACAAAAATGTAACATGCATCCAGTCGGCTACAACAAGCTGATGTCCGTAAAATTGTGGTACTCTATAATAATCAAGATGAGTATGTTGTTGACACTCGCATCGTCCGAATTAACAACAACCCTGATGACAAGGCTGAACGTATACGTTCGTCGCCTGACGAACACTTAGGAACCTTACCGCACGTTGACTATTCAACTAAATCTCCCGTCTTCCTAGTACAATATATCTGAAGAATGAGTTCTTTCTTGTGCGAATTAGGCCATTATCATAATAAACGGGAGTAAGTACGCCCTGTACCTACAGGGTTAAAACTACAATAATGATGATCCGCCCAGAAACCTTGATAGATACATACCTCAAATCCTCAAATTATTAAAAACATTGTGTTAATCCTTTTCTGATTACTGAACCAGACTCAGGACATACATACAAACAGCTAATTACGAGTATTTACGAATTTTTTAAATTTATGTTCAATTTTTTGTTTCAAAACTCCACCTTTCCCCTCTGTAAGTAAAATACCGTCAGCGATAGATGTATATTCGTCGTTCAGTGTACTGAGAAGCGACAAAGTGTGAAATGTGCTACAGCTATGTCTTATAGTTCCTAATATACTAGGCAAATATAAAAAAAGTCAGTTTCCGGAAGTGAAGTTCGATGTTTCAGATCATATCAACTCACATATGGAAGCATGGCAGCTCCTAGTCATAGTCAGGCACTGTCTGTCTACTGTTCTTCATCATTGTGAAAACCTACATGCATCCTTCTTTTCCTGCATCTTGCTTCTTTAGTCATTTCTTCTGCTGCACTCTGTTTTTTCATGATTATAAATCGGCCCATTCGCTGGAAGCGTGTTGGCTCCTGGAGTGCAGTCAAGTGGCTCTAGTACCCAAATCCCGCCATTGTTCCCATCATCAAATATTATTTCAGGGTGACAACACCAAGATATGGAGTTTTCATCCCTACAAACACACTTTCGGTATGCGGGTCCTAATGACAATAATGAAAAACTCATTCCGGTTTCACGTTCGACCATTGTGACGTTTGGACAGAAGTTAAGTATGAACTATCTCTCTATACACTGATTTAATAGCGTCCATCGCAGCAGATGTTATGTTATTTTTGTGCCTAAATTGATCCTCTGAATCTGGTGCCTCAGCTTTGCAGTACTTGCACCGTGAATCAGAAGCCACAGGACAGACTTCCTGTAGAAGGGTATCATCAGTGGATGATTTGTGGAAGAATGTAGCCCTCACAGCTCTTTTAATTTCTTGTATGTCACAAGGGTTATATCTTATTGCCATTCCATGCTAATGCTGGAGTTCATTAATCTTTTTCTCTGGAAGTCTACCTTTAACACTTCGAGATTATTGTCTTTACAACTCAGTACTTACAAAGCATTAGATCCTGGGGGAATTACGCCACTTCTGTTTACATAGCGCATGAAATCTCTTAATATGAACATGAAATCAAAGAGCACGCACCCAGTGAGACCGACCACGTAATTAAATTCGCCGACACGGAAGTTCTGGCTGTAGAGAAGCACTATCACACGCGCTTGTTCAGAGAAGCTGTAGAAATACAAAAACACGCGAACAGCTCCAACAAGAAAGAGGAAAGCCTTAAGGTAAACAGATCCTGGCTTCCTGTACGGCAGCGAACGACCGTCGCAGGTAGCAAGAGGAGAACCGCACCGGAAATGACAGAGGAGAAGCCCTTGGACGTTGGAGCGCCAGGTACATATACTCTACGGCCGCGAGCTCGGCTCCAGTTCACCACCGGTAATGGAGGGTGAAGCTTTGACAATGTCAGCCACTCGTGCTGGCGAAACGTCAGTAAAATCATTAGATGAACGTCGGTCGAAGAACCTGAGACAGAGGTCAATAAGCAATTTGTCGCCGGCCGAAGTGGCCGTGAGGTTAAAGGCGCTGCAGTCTAGAACCGCAAGACCGCTACGGTCGCAGGTTCGAATCCTGCCTCGGGCATGGATGTTTGTGATGTCCTTAGGTTAGTTAGGTTTAACTAGTTCTAAGTTCTAGGGGACTAATGACCTCAGCAGTTGAGTCCCATAGTGCTCAGAGCCATTTGAACCAAGCAATTTGTCAACAAGTGACCACGAAAACCTTAACAATTTTGAATCGAGGAATAAATAGGAAAAATCACAGCCTTCTTGAACAGTAAAATCACTACTGGTTCACCAAAGGTTATTAATTTCAGTCAATACACATAATGTAGCGTGGAAGTGGGTGCCAAGGAATAACTGGTGAAATTACACACAATTTTCAGTAACGCTTTTTATTCAAATTTGGTGCAAGACTTTACGATATTTATAAAAAGAAACCAAGAATCATTTAACAAATAAGTCACAATTTACGATAGGAAAGGACTTTTAAATTATTAATTTATTATAAAAAATTTCACGCCAGTAAAAGGCAAGTATAGGCAAGCAATTTAACGTATACAATGCGACGCTGCATAAAATTTCAAGCTCATCTAAATTACAGTTGAATTTCACTCCATTCATTAAATGGCGCAGAATCTAACTTGTCGCAGGCCTGGGTGGCCGAGAGGTTCTAGGCACTACAGTCTGGAACCGCGAGACCGCTACGGTCGCAGGTTCGAATCCTGCCTCGGGCATGGATGTTTGTGATGTCCTTAGGTTAGTTAGGTTTAAGTAGTTCTACGTTCTAGGGGACTGATGACCTCAGAAGTTAAGTCCCATAGTGCTCAGAGCCATCTAACTTGTCTGCGACATATAAAGACAATCCTGTTTACAATAGTTCTCAAAATAGAAAACCCAAAACGCATGAGGCATGCATTCGGGGGACACTCACTATTAATAACATTAACACTTCCAAAATATACCAAAAAAATAAATTATACAAATTTCTGCCAGTTAACTTACGGAAAACACACACACTCGCCGGGTATGGCTTGCGAACTTTTACAACATTCTCCTTTCAAGGTAACAACTTCTACCCGTAATGAAATGGCAAACTTTTGTATGGCAAGATAACATACTAATAACCAACTACCTGTATAAAACACACAAGCACGTTGAGTAAAAGCCTTATAAGATAATGAATTGGGAAAACACACAAAAGTTTTTGCTGACTAGAAACAGTATAATAAATCCACTATGGCGTACATTAACAACCTTGCTTATTATAGCCAAATATACATAAACACAAATTTTCCTAAGTTACAGCTTCCCGATGAGCAGGAATTCGTTATGCAATTGATTAGATCTTACCACGAGGCAAAAGTAATTTTCTTATTTCTTAGAGTATCTTTTACAAATGGCTCTGAGCACTATGCGACTTAACATCTGAGGTCATCAGTCCCCTAGAACTTAAAAGTACTTAAACCTAACTAACCTAAGGACATCACACACATCCATGCCTGAGGCAGGATTCGAACTTGCGACCGTAGCAGTTGCGCAGTTCCGGACTGAAGCGCCTAGAACCGCTCGGCCACCGCAGCCGCCTACCTTTCACACGTGAGTCTAGTAATACTACTTATGGCAGGCGAGAGAAAGGATCAGGTCTTTAGTGCCTTGCATTTTAAACAGTAAAGTCACTAGTGCCTTAGACTTTCACAGACATGGCAGAGGCTAACAGTCGAATCAACCCGTAGGTAAGCTGGGAGGGGAAAGAAGCAATCCGAACCACAGATTTACTCTGACCCTCCCCCCCCCCCCCTTTCGTCCTCAAATGGGGACAAACGGACCACCCTTTGTAATATTACCAGCTTCCCGCGGGTGGGCAGAGGAGAATGAATGGAGGGAAATCCCCAAAAAATACGGCTGGTATAATTAACAAGAATAAGTAAATTGAATTCAATTAAACTTCATAAAATCTGTTAACAATTAATACTCAACTTCTGGTGCGTTACGACTCCCAGGACAGAACCAACGCAGCACCTCCAAATGCTCTGCCGAGCCACCCGCTGCCAGCCATTTCAACGGACGCAGGAAGGCGCGCCGATTTTCAGAACCTCCTCGCCGGTAAACAGCATAAGACCGAACTGCAGATTAGGCCCCTTGCGGCCCACGCTCAAGAAGATTCCTTTCGGGACGAGCAGTTAACTCCCCACACCACGGAACAGCTCCTCGCGTCGCTTACGCTGATTCCGCGGTCTGCGTCCTGTCCCTCTAATACCGGCAGAGAAGTCGCTTCTTCATGCCCCGACTACCAACCCTCCTTGAGAGCCTATACCGCCACCTCTTAAACCCACGCGAACAGCCCACATTTCCCATTTCCCGCTAGAGGGAGACATCGAAGCCTTCAATTGCGACAACGGCGCCACCGCCAGAAAACGGAGGACGACTGCTTCACGCTACGCTCTGCGGCGCGATTTTCAAAGTTAACTTTACTACGGCTCACTTCTAAACTGAACCATTTCAGAGATAGAGATAGCTCAGCAAATCAATGTAGAACGAATGGATATCTTATTACGTTCCTATCAGAAACTTTGAAACGATAAAAAGTACACTTGCTTGGAATTATTTCACAACTAATACATCAAATTGTTTAGGAGGCATCAAATATTATTAAGATACAATAACTGCAAAATGTCACGTTGAGAGCAGTTTCACAATACTTACTCGCCTTAAGACTGACCTGATAATGGCCTATCCATACTTAGCTTCCTTAGGTCCAAGCGTCAAGTTTTAGTCCATCGCCAATGAAGTGGATGGGCAAACGTCTGCTTTGTTTGTGCAATTCGGCGGTCTCAAGCACCGGCGGAGCTTCCTAGTTCCTAGTACATTGTGGAAGCAAGCGATAGGGCATTATAGCACACACAGTGTACGTTAACTTGTACTAGATCATATTATAGCATCATGGTTCTGGGTAAAAAATTACAGTTCTTTAAAACTATTGAGGTCAAAATGGTAAATAATTGAAGAAATCATATTAACAGAATCTTCCGTCGGTTCTTGGTAGAACAACATTATAATAAATGAAAAGCACCAATTTGCTTTTGTTCTACAATATTACTTTTATTGTTGACCGGTTTTCGGCTTACAAGGCCACCTTCAGGCATTTACTTTTACGTACTGTATGTTTCTACTTCAGTCTAGATGTGTTACTTCTCTTCCAATGTTGTCTGCTAACATTTAACTTCTTTGGTGATAATAGCAAATGCCTGAAGATGGCCTTGTAAGCTGAAAACCGGTTCACAATAAAAGTAATACTGGAAGGAGAAACAGCATTGGTCGTATTTTTTTGCTTTATTATCCGCAAAATCGACAATAAAACAAAAAAATACGACCAACGCTGTTTTTCCTTCCAATTATATCCATTATCTGGTCGTGGTGCACAGAAAATTCCATGGAGTCGCCAATTAATAAAAGTAATATTGTAGAACAAAAGCAAACTGTTGCTTTTCATTTATTATAATTGAAGAAATATGATAATTTCCTTCAGAGTGACGCTCTAACACTATCAGCTGTTTAAACGATGTCTTTCAACAACTAAAGGTCAAGCAAAGACGTAAAAAGGTAACAACAGCAACAGAGTTGAAAAGTAAGCAAATTCTCCTAATGAAGCAATGCTATAACTAGACCTGATATCCAGTAATACAAGAGTAACGTCGCATAAATCGTTGAGTCTTGTACAGTAGGAATCAAGGAAGAGGATGTTGTTTGGTGGCTGGAATCCTCTTTCTGCAACTCAAATGCACACGTGGTTTCGAGTACCTGTTACTGGACATTAACACATGGTGTGTTCTTCGTTTACATGAATAGATAGCTGCTACTTAAATCTAATAGAGTCCACGTGTTGTGGCACAAGCTCATCCATATAGTCTTCTTGACGACAATCCAAAGTGGAGTGACTCGGTGACACAGCAAGTGAGGGAGGTCCTCCAGTCAGTGGCGGCGATATAAATACTCGCGGTCGGGAGGGCGTTGGTGACGTGTTGTTTGCGAGAGTGTCTTTGGCCTCTTCCCTATTAGGTTGGCTTGATACAGCGACTACTATCGATCCTTGCGCTGCATCTTTGCCGACCGGTGTGCTGGCGACAGCTTACGCCAGCACATTCCTCCCACCTTATATGCCGCATCATTGTCGTGTCTGGATGCGAACGACAACGAGGATGGGGGGGGGGGGGGGGGATGAGGCAGGACGCCGGAAATAGAGATGAGCCGGGAACCGTGACTGTGGAAGACGTACAGCACCATCTGACTTGCGAGGCAACACGAACATCCTCCGGAAAACTGCTGCCTAGGCACACGTCGAGGGCGTGTCCTGAAGCGATGCCAGCGACAGCGACGGCGGTCCACGTCCAGGTCCATCGGGTCGGCAAACGGCGACGGCGAGGCGAGTGCGCATCCGCTCCTCCTGGGATGCCCTGGTGGCACCAGCGGGTGGCTGCGACGCCCGTGCGGCCCCGTGAGGCCGAGAGTCGGGAGGAAGAAAAGCAGCAGAATCACGTGACAATTTGGTTCTGGTGGAGGTGCTGCAAACCATCGGGACCTGCGATTAAGTACATAAAAGTGCCAATGCGTTGCTGGATGTAGTCTCTATCCCAGCGCCTACAGTTGCTGTAAGCCCTCAAAAGAGCAAGATCGCAGGGCCCAAAGCGATAGTTGCGCATCATTTTCGGCGCCGGATCCTGTGGTGGGTGTAGCAAGTGTAACAGAGTCCAACGGCGGCGGCCATGCAGAAGTTCCGCCGGACACGGTCCGTCTAGTGGGTGGGAGCGATAGCAGGCGAGAAAGAGTTGCAGCAACTGTTCCCGTGTGTGGGTGGTGCGAAGCTTGTCCGTCTGTTGTTTGAAAGTGCATATGAAGCGCTCTGCTTCTCCGTTGGGGGTGAAACGGAGCAATTGTTAGATGACGAATGCCATTTCGTTCACAAAACGGTTCAAAACCATGTGAAGTGAAATGTGGTACATCGGCCAACAGAAGTACTTCTGAACTTCCTGGCAGATTAAAACTGTGTGCCGGGCCGAGACTCGAACTCGGGACCTTTGCCTTTCGCAGGCAGGTGCTCTACCATCTGAGCCACCCAAGCACGACTCACGCCCCGCCCTCACAGCATTACTTCTGCCAGTACGGGGCGTGTCTCGTGCTTGGAAAGCTCAGATGGTAGAGCACTTGCCTGCGAAAGACAAAGCTCCCGAGTTCGAGTCTCGGTCCGGCACACAGTTTTAATCCGCCAGGAAGTTTCATATCAGCGCACACTCCGCTGCAGAGTGAAAATTTCATTCTGGAAACATCCCCTAGGCTGTGGCTAAGCCATGTCTCCGCAATATCCTTTCTTTTAGGAGTGCTAGTTCTGCAAGGATCTCAGGAGAGCTTCTATAAAGTTTGGAGGGTAGGAGACGAGGTACTGGCAGAAGTAAAGCTGTGAGGACGGGGCGTGATTCGTGCTTGGATAGCTCAGATGTTATAGCACTTGACCGCGAATGGCAAGGGTCCTGAGTTCGATTCTCGGTCCGGCACACAGTTTTAATCTGCCAGGAAGATTCATATCAGCGCACACTCCGCTGCAGAGTGAAAATCTCATTCTGGAGAAGTACTTCTGGCAAACTTCTATGCAAAATATAGAGGACAACGCTTGAATGGTGCTACATGATGTGTTAGAAGCCATAGGCACCGCAAATGGGAATTTGCTAAAAGAATCTACCACTATGAGCCAACGAGTGTTCGAAAATGGACCTCCTAAGTCAATGTGCACTAGTTGCCGTGGCGATTGAGTCTGAGGCCAAGCTGAGAATATTTGTGGTGGAGCTAATTGGTATTCCGCGCGTTCTCGAAACTGTAACATCATCTGTTCAATGTGGGCGTGCATGCTCTACCAAATACAGTGCCGTCGCGTTAACTGTTTAGTGCGAACGATTCCCCACTGTTCTTTATGAAGCAATCGTAACACATGGTTTTGCAATACTTTGGGAATAAGCACACGCGATTTTCCACTGCTACTTTGAACTGGAATCACACCCTGTTGAACTGAAAGGCTTTGCCGGCGTGCAAAATATCGGCGCACAACTGAGTTCTGATTTCTGTTCAATGAAGGAAGGCAAGACGAGCGAATGCAATGCAACGAAACCTTGCGAACAGGGTCTGCTTTCTTTAGTGCAGGGGAAAGGATTCCAGCAATTCAGAGTCCAGAGTTTCGCTTGGCAACAAGATGCGGCAGATGCATCAAAATGAAATTCTGGGTCAATCGGAAGGCGAGATAGGGCGTCTGCAATGCCATACTTTTCCGTGAGTCTGTGCACAATTTCATACAGATTCTGCGAAAGCAACAAAGCTCATCGTTGCAATTTTTAGGCCGTGCATGTTGGAACCGGTTTTGACGGATGAAGCAAGGACTGCTAAAAATAACTTGCGACCATACAAATAATGATGGAGTTTTGTCACACCACACACAATAGCAAGAGCTTCTTTTTCAAATTGAGAATAATTGCACTGAGTTTGAATCAACAATCTTGAGGCAAAAGAAATAGATCTGCCTTGAGCACAAATTCTGCGCGAAAGTACAGCGCCGATTCCGTAGGAAGAAGCATCGACTTTCGAAACTACTGGCTCGGCAAGGTCAAAATGCACTAAACATCCGTCACTAAGCAAAAGCATTTTTGAGTTTCTGAAAGGCGTCTTGGCAGTCTTTAGTCCACACAAAAGGTACACTTTTGCGACGCAAACGATGCAATGGAGCCGCGATCTGAGCGGCATTCGTTATGAACCGAATGTAATATGCTATCTTGCCTAGTACTGACTGCAGTTCATACACATTGCGAGGAACAGGTAGGTCACGGATTGCAAGCAAATGAGACCGGAGTGGGTGCACACCCAGACTGTGTATCACATGACCTAAGTACTGTAATTCAGTTTGAAAAAAGTCACACTTTTCTAGACGACACTTAAATTCTGATTCTGACAACACTTGAAAAAGATTACGCAAATTGACAATGTGCTCCTCTGTGGCACGACTGAGACGACAATATCGTCAAGGTAGTTTGAACAAAATGGCACTTTTGCACTAAGCTGTTCCAAGCAACGTTGAAAAATGGCGGATGCGGAAGTGCTGCCGGCAAACGTAAATAGTTGAACAGTCCTAAGTGTGTATTTACAACAAACACTTTCTGTGATTCTTCATTCAATGGAATTTGCAAGTAGGCATCACGCAAATCTATCTTAGGAAAGTGACGTCCAGCACCAAGCCTGTCCATGAGTTCCTCACAGCGAGGTAGTGGGTAAGTGTCCACTACTGTCTGTGGGTTGACTGTAGATTTGTAGTCAACACAAATGCGAATGCGACCAGAAGGCTCAGGTAGCAAAACGAGAGGACTTACCCACTGACTAGCTTGAATGGGAGCAGTTACACCATTATCTTGCAATTCTTTTAGTTCGCTGGCTATTTTCTCTCTTAAAGCAATCGGAATGTGCACTGACTTTCAATGTATCATGCGCTACAATGTTATTAGCTTTTCTCATTCCTTCCGAAAATAGTTCATTAATTTTTTTAAGCAAGCTAGCAACAATCTCTTTCGGTGCGAAAGCTGCCACAGGAAGTACATTATCATGGATGCTAAGTAAAAACAAATCAAAAGCAAGTTTTGTAAATGGTACCCAAACCATATTGTCCAGGCACTGGAATTTCCTGTCCATTGCAAGCAGTGAGGTGCTTGCAAGATTTCGAAAGGCGTGGTGAGATTAACTGATCGTACGTGGCACGATTAAGTTACTGTGACACCTATGACTAACTGAAAGTTCACTAGACGGCCAGAAATTCGAAAAGAGACAAATAGTTTGTTAGAACGTCGTCGCAAAGCACTAGGGCAAGAAGGAGGCACAACCTCAATCTTACTCTTGTCAGAAGCTGTCGTAGGTTTTGAAAACACATCGTTCACTTCATTCGTAACGTTCCTGTTGCAGAGAATGTGGGTAATCTTGCTATTACACAATTGTGGATGTTATGTTCTGATGTAGCCTTTCTACAAGTCAAATGCACACGTGGGTTAACGCGGTTGTTTATTTATATAAATAGATAGATACTACTTAACTTTAATAAAGTCATGTGTTGTTGTACAAGCTCATCCGTAACGTTCCTGTTGCAGAGAATGTGGGTAATCTTGCTATTACACAATTGTGGATGTTATGATCTATTGTAGCCTGTGATAACTATAATGCTCCGTGCGTATACTGACAGACGCCAAACTAAAGTGAATCGATGACTGAGCTAGTGAGTGAGGCACTCCGGTCAGCAGAGGCCATTAAAATTGCTACGTCGAGAAGAAATGCAGATGATGAACGAGTATTCATTGGACAAATATATTATACTAGAACTGACATGTGATTACATTTTCGCGCAGTTTGGGTGCATAGATCCTGAGAAATCAGTACCCAGAACAACCACCTCTGGCCTTATTAACGGTCATGATACGCCTGGGCAAAGAGTCAAACAGAGTTTGGATGGAGTGTACAGGTACAGCTCCCCATGCAGCTTCAACACGATACCGCAGTTCATCAAGAGTAGTGATTGGCGTATTGTGACGAACCAGTTGCTCGACCACCATTGTCCAGACGTTTTCAATTGGTGAGAGATCCGGAGAATGTGCTGGCCGGGGCAGCAATTGAACATTTTCTATCTCCAGAAAGGCCCGTACAGGACCTGCAACATGCGGTAGTGCATTATGCTGCTGAAATGTAGGGTTTCGCAGGAATCGAATGAAGGGTAGAGCCATGGGTCGTAACACGTCTGAAATGTAACGTCCACTGTCCAAAATGCCGTCAATGTGAACAAGAGGGGATCGAGACATGTAACGAATGGCACCCCATACCATCACGCCGGGTGATACGCCAGTATGGCGATGACGAATACACGCTTCCAATGTGCGTTCACCGCGATGTCGCTGGCACAGGGGCTCCTGTCTGTGATGCAGCGTCAGGGGTAGCCGAAGCCATGGTCCCAGAGCTTATAGTCGAAGCTGCTGCAAACGTCGTCGAACTGTTCGCGCAGATGGTTGTCGTCTTGCAGACGACCCATTTATTGACTAAGGGATCGAGACGTGGCTGCACAATCCGTTACAGCCATGCGGATAAGATGCCTGTCATCTCGACTGCTAGTGATACTAGGCCGTTGGGATCCAGCACGGCGTTCCGTATTACCCTCCTGAACTCACTCATACCATATTCTGCTAACAGTCATTGGATCTCGACCAACGCGAGCAGCAATCAAAGTCGGAAACATGATGGTACGCATTTCTCCTCCTTACACGAGGCATCACAACAACGTTTCACCAGGCAACGCCGGTCAACTGCTGTTTGTGTATGAGAAATCGGTTGGAAACTTTCCTCACGTCAGCACGTTGCAGGTTTCGCCACCGGCGCCAACGTTGGGTGAATGCTATGAAAAGCTAATCATTTGCATATTACAGCATCTTCTTTCTGACGATGAAATTTCGCGTCTGTAGCACGTCTTCTCCATGGTGTACCAATTTTAATGGCCGGTAGTGTAAATACTTGCGGTCGAGAGGGCGTTGGCGATGTGCTGCTGCCGGCCGCGGTGCCCGTGCGGTACTAGGGGCTGCAGTCCGGAACCGCGGGACTGCTACGGTCGCAGGTTCTGCCTCGGGCCTGGATGTGTGTGATGTTCTTAGGTTAGTTAGGTTTAAGTAGTTCTAAGTTCTAGGTGGCCGATGACCTAAGATGTTAAGTCCCATAGTGCTTAGAGCCATCTGAACCATTTGATGTGCTGCTTGCGAGAGTATCTTTGGCCTCTTTCCTGGCAGGTGCGCTTGATCCAGCACCTACTATCGATCTTCGAGCTACATCTTTGCCGACTGGTGTGCTGGCGACAACTTACGCAGCACATAAATTATGTTGAAGATACTGTACTGTTGCCCTAGTCGCAGGAGTTAGTTGTAAGTAGTGGGATAACCGAGGCGGTCCAAACAACTGAAAAAAAACTGCATGCAATTTTTAATTTGATTGTTGTCAGTATTTCTCACTCATTTGTTGCAGCAGCGTAGAACAAGTTTCACTACTTAGATGTTGAGGAGATATGCCATAGCCACAGTGGTTCCCAACCTGGGGTAATTACCACTGACAGGTAAAATTAAGTTTCCTGACGGGTAAAATTTAAATTATAAGACTCTGTCTCAGTCACGAAAGTAAATTGTTTTCGGAAGATCATTACTATTATCATAACTTTTAAGATTCTAATAGTAATTATACAAGTCATCAATAATTACTTTTTCTCAATTTGTAGCACTAACGCTGTAGAGGTTACAGGTTCTTCAGATAGTCGAACCACTACTACACTCATATGTTGTGCTTTGTACCGCATTTTGCTGATGATAAAATCAAACATATACCTAACAAACGCTATATATCTACGCTGTAGGCAGTAACTGGAATGGCCCAGAAATTGCTTTATTACTCGCTTCGAAACAGATAAATGAATTAATTGACAGCACGACACAGCAGCAACTACGTAAGGGCTACTACAGTGCTCCATACAGATTTGTTATTTAATCCTATGTTGAAACTAGTATTGGTTGCCGAATAACAGCCATGTTAAAAAACTGTATTATTATTATTGTTACCATTAGTGGCTGTTGTCGGACACAAAGCAATAATAGCCCACAATCTTCCAATTTCTGACAGTTCAGGAGCATGGAGTGAAGCAATCAAACGATGTACGAACTGTAAGCACAGTACACATATTTCAACTGGGTTGACTTTAAATGCAATATTCAGGCAGGTCAAGCAGGTGCTGCAATGAAGAGGAGTAAAGCAGACGAAGTTTTTTTGTAACAAGTATCTACCCTCACTGTTAGCTTTCTTATCTCAGAAGGAGTTGTTGGTAGCACTTGTGCCGCCCCACGAATTCCTTCGTCGCTCATTCGAACACAAACACACACACAAACATAAAAACTAAATATCATTCATCTTTCGTAATTTTAAAAATAAAATTGTTCCAAGAAATGTCTCTCATTCTACAGTTCATTTAGGTGCTGAAGTTGGTGATAATATGACGGGGTGGGCAACAGACGGCAGAAGGGGGGGGGGGGGGGGAGGATGGTGGGGGTATTAGCTAATGTTATAACGCACTCAGGCGTAATAGTCTAAGAAAGAGTGGGAACTGATCTACAGGAATGTTTACATAACAAATCTTTGCAGCTGAATGCACTCTGTCATTCCGCAAAGTTCTTTCTTCCAGATTTATCACTCCAGTGATGTATGCAGCAGAACGTCTGTCATGTTTGGAACGTAAGGGAGGGATGCTGAGGATTTAATGCTGTGAAAACAGGTGGTGAATCTTGATAGCTCAGCCGGTAAAGCAGACACCCGCAGTATTCAATGTTCTGGGTTCCCCAGCAAACAGTTCTAATCCATCAGGAAGTTTCAAAGCAGTGCACATATGCACAGTGAAAAATGTATGCTTTACACAGTCTACTCTTCATTTTTCACAGTGATATCTAAGTATACATCAGACGACATTTGTTTTAACTACCTAGTTTCTACAGCAGCACAAGACAGCATTAGAATTCAGATACATTTATCAGCACAAACGTTATTGACGCGACGAAAAAGTAATGATGTGAAACGAATATTTTGCGATAGTCATACAGACAGTATGCTGAGACGTTCTTGTGTGTATCTGAGATCTTCAGGCGTTTCTGTGTCGATTGCGGTGACGTGTTCATACCGTGAATCCTTCTTCTCTTAATCGAATGGTGTCGACAAAGGCGGGTATTCAGAGAAAGGGTCAAACTACAGTTTTAGATTATCATCTATCACAGTGTTATTGTCATGTGGTCTTGGAAAGGTGTACTTGACTCCATCGTGTTTAGGCCCTCACGGATGACAATAGTCAGCCATTCTAAATCAGACGCATTACTGCACAGACAGTGATTCCCTGTAGTGAGACCCTGTAGCTCGCTTTACGGGTTTCTTATTATCGGAACGGCAGATGTGATACCAAATATTCAGTGAAGGACGACGCTATTTTTCACGAATTTAGACAGTTTCAGAGATCCTCAAACTTAAACGGAGACAACGCTAAGGACAGTATACACTGAAGAGCTAAACAAACTGGTACACCTGCCTAAAATTGTGTAGGGCCCCCGGGAGCACGCACAAGTGCTTCAACACGACCTGACATGGAATCAACTAATGTCTGAAGTAGTGCTGGAGAGCTGACACCATGAATCCTTAACAGCACGTTGCAAACATCGCAGGTATGCTGAATAATGTTCATGTCTGGCAAGTCTGGTGGCCAGCGTAAGGATCTAAACTCAGAAGAGTGTTCCCGGTGCCACTCTGTAGCATTTCTCGACTTGTTGGAAGTCGCATTGTCCTTCTAGAATGGGCCAAGTCCGTCGGAATGCACAATGGACACGAAAGCGTACAGGTGATCAGACAGGATGCTTACATATGTCTGACCTGTGTGAGTCGTATATAGACGTATCAGGGGTCCCACATCACTCCAACTTCACATGCCCCACACCATTATAGAGCCTCCATCAGCTTGAATATTCCCCTGCTGACATGCAGGGTCCATTGAAATTTGGAAATTTGTGGTAAGGTCTTATGGGACCAAACTGCTCAGGTCATCGGTCTCCAAGCTTACACACTACTTAATCTAACTTAAATTAACTTACGATAAGGACGACACACACAGCCATGCCCGAGGAAGGACTCGAACCTCCGACGGAGGGAGACGCGCGGACAGTGACAAGACGCCTAAGACCGCGCGGCCACTCCGCGTGGCAGGATCCATGCTTTCATGAGGTTGTCTCCATGCCCATACACGTCCTTCCACTCGATACAATTCGAAACGAGACCAGGTCGGCTAGGCAACATGTTTCCAGTCATCAACCGTCTAATTTCGGTGTTGACGGGCCCAGGTGAGGCGCAAAGCTCTGTGTCGTGCAGTCATCAAGGGTAGACGACTTGGCCTTCCGCTCCGAAAGCCCATATCGATGATGTTTCGTTGAATGGTTCGTACGCTGATACTTGTCCATGGCCCAGCTCTGAAATCTGCAGCAGCAGCGGAATGGTTGCACTTCAGTCACGTTGAACGATTCTCTTGTCATCATTGGACCGGTTCTTAGAGGATCTTTTCCCGGCCGCGGCGAGGTCGGAGATTCGATGTTTCACCGTATTTCTGCACTCGTGAAATTGTCTTACGGGAAAACCCCAATTCATCGCTACCTCGTAGACGTTGTGTACAATCGCTCGTGGGCCGACTATAACATTACGTTCAAACTCACTTAAATCATGATAATGTGCCATTATAGAAGCAGTTACCGATGTAACAACATGCGCCGGACACTTTTTTTGTCGATTTTAGGCACTGCTGGTCACAGCGCAATATTCCGCCTGTTTATATATATCTGTATTTAAGTACGCATGCCTATACCAGTCTCTTCGTCACTTCAGTGTATTGCGATGACAGCCTATTACTGAAATACTAAGATCCTGTTTTCACGCATGTTAAGAATGTATGGAATATTCAAAAAACGCATTTACGCAATTGAGACCGTGGAATATACACTCCTGGAAATTGAAATAAGAACACCGTGAATTCATTGTCCCAGGAAGGGGAAACTTTATTGACACATTCCTGGGGTCAGATACATCACATGATCACACTGACAGAACCACAGGCACATAGGCACAGGCAACAGAGCATGCACAATGTCGGCACTAGTACAGTGTATATCCACCTTTCGCAGCAATGCAGGCTGCTATTCTCCCATGGAGACGATCGTAGAGATGCTGGATGTAGTCCTGTGGAACGGCTTGCCATGCCATTTCCACCTGGCGCCTCAGTTGGACCAGCGTTCGTGGTGGACGTGCAGACCGCGTGAGACGACGCTTGATCCAGTCCCAAACATGCTCAATGGGGGACAGATCCGGAGATCTTGCTGGCCAGGGTAGTTGACTTACACCTTCTAGAGCACGTTGGGTGGCACGGGATACATGCGGACGTGCATTGTCCTGTTGGAACAGCAAGTTCCCTTGCCGGTCTAGGAATGGTAGAACGATGGGTTCGATGACGGTTTGGATGTACCGTGCACTATTCAGCGTCCCCTCGACGATCACCAGTGGTGTACGGCCAGTGTAGGAGATCGCTCCCCACACCATGATGCCGAGTGTTGGCCCTGTGTGCCTCGGTCGTATGCAGTCCTGATTGTGGCGCTCACCTGCACGGCGCCAAACACGCATACGACCATCATTGGAACCAAGGCAGAAGCGACTCTCATCGCTGAAGACGACACGTCTCCATTCGTCCCTCCATTCACGCCTGTCGCGACACCACTGGAGGCGGGCTGCACGATGTTGGGGCGTGAGCGGAAGACGGCCTAACGGTGTGCGGGACCGTAGCCCAGCTTCATGGAGACGGTTGCGAATGGTCCTCGCCGATACCCCAGGAGCAACAGTGTCCCTAATTTGCTGGGAAGTGGCGGTGCGGTCCCCTACGGCACTGCGTAGGATCCTACGGTCTTGGCGTGCATCCGTGCGTCGCTGCGATCCGGTCCCAGGTCGACGGGCACGTGCACCTTCCGCCGACCACTGGCGACAACATCGATGTACTGTGGAGACCTCACGCCCCACGTGTTGAGCAATTCGGCGGTACGTCCACCCGGCCTCCCGCATGCCCACTATACGCCCTCGCTCAAAGTCCGTCAACTGCACATACGGTTCACGTCCACGCTGTCGCGGCATGCTACCAGTGTTAAAGACTGCGATGGAGCTCCGTATGTCACGGCAAACTGGCTGACACTGACGGCGGCGGTGCACAAATGCTGCGCAGCTAGCGCCATTCGACGGCCAACACCGCGGTTCCTGGTGTGTCCGCTGTGCCGTGCGTGTGATCATTGCTTGTACAGCCCTCTCGCAGTGTCCGGAGCAAGTATGGTGGGTCTGACACACCGGTGTCAATGTGTTCTTTTTTCCATTTCCAGGAGTGTATGCTTGTACATGATGATCACAGTACACTTTCCCATAACCGTGGAAATTTACCTCCAAAATTTATTCTTAAACAATTTACTTTATTTACTAGCGATTCATCAAGAACATTAACACACTATGTGAGCGTGGAAGTAGTTGACAAAGAGTAACTGATAGAAACAAATTAAATTTCAACCAATGGAAATTGTATTCATAAAAGCCTTTTCAAACACAGATTTAAAATTTATAAGCAGAAAAGCACCCTCGAAATATCAAGTTACAATTATTCAGAGGCAGAATAATTTTTTTTTTTTGTTACTGTAGGAGCCCTTTCAACACGACCGTAGTTACGACCGCTCACAACGACCTCTGAAAACTACACTAGTGCTAATCTGCAACACACCAGATTACTTTAAACTAAAAATTTTAACAACTCACACAAACACATTAACTATGCACCCCATAAGAGGGATGGAAATGGTACAAACACTCACACTAATAAATTATTTGTCACCAAAGTACAATTTGTTTTTACGGTGGAAGGGTGGCAACTTTATAAAAATGACTATTTAAATAAAACCCATGGAATGCAGACTTACATACAATGTACAACATGCTCTACATTACGCATATATCACCTCGCCATATGATAGGCAAGATAAAAAGATATTTCCAGAATTCGGCCTTTACATTTCAATCAATAAATTCGTTAGCACCGAATCCGACAAACATGACAGAGGCAGCTATTAATGTACGGCAGACCGACAAACAGACACTAACTGCCTAACAAATGCGGACGAGAGACAGACCAATAAAACAAGTAGAATTTAAGAACTAAATGACACAACATATATCCAGTCAGTTAACTTCTAATAAGCAGCGATTTCTGGCGAAGACCTGGCGCAGCACCCTCAAAACGCTCTCCCGAACCATCCGCTGCCAGCCGCTTCAACGGACACAGGAAGGCGCGCCGATCTCCCATCTCACGGCGTCGCAACTCGTACCGGCCAGACCGATGTCGTGGGTTGGCTCCTGTTGCTCTCGTGTCGGCCGCGAAGCCACTACCCCTCGCTATACGGCGCGGCCCACTGGACTGACGTGGCGACCTCACATGCGCCGACGCTCAAGACGGACAAGCCATCTTGTGTCCCAGTGCGCGACCGACCAACCGATCGATCCAACCGCCAATGCCCATTGCCTGAGCAAACTCGAGCAGACTAGCGGCCTAACACATACTAGCACTTCGGATGACAGACAGACACTGACTGGCCCACACTGACTCGGCTGACCAACTGACCAGACTCGCCGAGACTGATAGACTGCCCAACTGACTAACTGCCTCCGACTGGCTCCCCTCAGAGTGTCTGACTGACTGCCGAGCTCATAGCGCCCCGTAGATGCACGTGAACAGGCAACCTCTCCCCTTTTCCACCAGAAGGAGACACCAAAGCTGCGATTGCCACTGCGGCGCCACCGCCAGAAACGGAGGGCGACTGCTTCACAGAACGCGCTGCGGCGCGCTCTTCAATAACAGCAAATTTTACAACGGCTCAATGATCATCTCTATAGTTTGCTTTAACAAACGAACTGGAGGAACAGAGGCTAAAAGAAAATAGTACAGACGTATTGTATGGTACATCATACGTTAAGTTGTTCATTAAAAACAAAGAAGAAAATATTAATTTCTTCCGTTCAGCTGACACCAAGCATTATCTATCAACTGATTACCTATTTTGTAATAAACACATATTTTTTTCTGTTTTTCAGGGATCGCATTTTCAAGCTGAGTCTGAGAAACATAAGCCAGTCGCACTGTGAGGTAAGTATCGTATTGTTTTGCATTTACTATGAGTGTATGCTATTAGCTTTTGTGTACTCCTATTAGTCCTGTCAACAGAGAGAAGGCAAATCACATTTCCCATATTTAAATGTGGATTGTTTTAGATACACGTATTAGAAAGCAACTGAAAATTAAGGTCGCTAGATCTACGAGAAAAGAAACTGGTGCCAGAGAACGCCAGCTGTATCTTTTTCCCAGTACGGTGATTCCATGGAGATGCTGTCGCTGCTGTCGTTTAGCGGATATTGAGCGTGGTTGTGAAAAGACGCTGCCTAACATTTAGAATGTTACCCTCTTATGACATTGTCGTAAACTCCGATTGTCTTGGCCATCGGTATAGCGTGACTTCAAGCAGATTTTTCTGAAAATTTTCAAGTCCCCTTTATTGGGTCGTGAAACATGTGACCCACTTAAATAAACTTCTACAAATTGGAGTGTGCAGATATAAGCTGAGATGACAAAAGTCATGAGGTACCTCCTAATATTGTGTCAGATTTCCTGCTACTCGGTGTAGTGCTGCAGCTCGACGTGCTGTGGACTCCACAAGTCGTTGGAAACCCCCTGCAGAAGTACTGAGCCATGCTGCCGCTATAGCTGTTCGTCATTGCAAAAGTGTTACCGGTACATGATTTTGTGCACGAACAGATTTGATGAGTACATCCCATAAATATTCCACGAGATTCGTGTTGCACCAACTGGGTGGTCAAGCCATTCGCTCCGACTACACTACTGGCCATAAAAATTGCTACTACAAGAAGAAATGCAGATGATAAACGGGTATTCATTGGACAAATATATTATATTAGAACTGACATGTCATTACATTTTCACGCAATTTGGGTGCATAGATCCTGAGAAATCAGTACCCAGAAGAACCACCTCTGGCCGTAATAACGGCCTTGTTACACCTGGGCATTGAGTCAAACAGAGCTTGGATGGCGTGTACAGGTACAGTTGCCCATGCAGCTTCAACACGATACAACAGTTCACAAACAGTAGTGACTGGCGTATTGTGACGAGCCAGTTGCTCGGCCACCATTGACCAGACGTTTTCAATTGGTGAGAGATCTAGAGAATGTGCTGGCCAGGGCAGCAGTAGAACATTTTCTGTATCCAGAAAGGCCCGTACACGACCTGCAACATGCGGTCGTGCATTATCCTGCTGAAATGTAGGGTTTTGCAGGGGTCGAATGAAGGGTAGAGCCACGGTTCGTAACACATCTGAAATGTAACGTCCACTGTTCAAAGTGCCGTCAATGCGAAGAAGAGGTGACCGAGACGTGTAACCAATGGCACCCCATATCAACACGCCGGGTGATATGCCAGTATGGCGATGACGAATACACGCTTCCAATGTGCGTTCACCGCGATGTCGCCAAACAGAGATGCGACCATCATGATGCTGTAATCAAAACCTGATTCATCTGAAAAAAATAAGTTTTGCCATTCGCGCACCCAGGTTCGTCGGTGAGTATACCATCGCAGGCCTCATGTCTGTGACTCATCGTCAAGGATAATTGCAGCCATGGTGTCCGAGCTGATAGTCCATGCTGCTGCAAACGTCGTCGAACTGTTCGTGCAGATGGTTGTTGTCTTGCAAACGTCGCCATCTGTTGACACAGGGATCGAGACGTGGCTGCACGATCCGTTACAGCCATGCGGATAAGATGCCTGTCATCTCGATTGCTAGTGACACGAGGCCGTTGGGATCCAGCACGGCGTTCCGTATTACCCTCCTGAACCCACCGATTCCATATTCTGCTAACAGTCATTGGATCTCGACCAACGCGAGCAGCAATGTCGCGATACGATAAACCGCAACTGCGACAGGCTACAATCCGACCTTTGTCAAAGTCGGAAACATGATGCTCCGCATTTCTCCTCCTTACACAAGGCATCACAACAACGTTTCACCAGGCAACGCCGGTCAACTGTTGTTTGTGTATGAGAAATCGGTTGGAAACTTTCCTCATGTCAGCACGTTGTAAGTGTTGCCACCGGCGCCAACCTTGTGTGAATGCTCTGAAAAGCTAATCATTTGCATATCTGAGCATCTTCCTCCTGTCGGTTAAATTTCGCGACTGTCGCACGTCATCTTCGTGGTGTAGCAATTTTAATGGCCAGTGGTGTATTCAGAGTATCCTTCAAATCACTCGCTAACCATTGTGTCGTGGAGACATGGAGCATTGTCATCCATAAATATTCTCTTGGTGTTTGAGAACATGAAGTCCATGAATAGCTGCCAATGGTCTCCAAGCCAGTGATCTGTTCAGCTGGACCAGAGGATCCAGTCCATTTCACTTAAACACAGCCACCACCGTTGCGGAGCCGCCGCCAGCTTTCAGAGTGCCTTGTTGACAACTTGATTCCACAGCTTCGTGAGGTCCGCTCCCTACTTGATCCCTACCATCTGCCCTTTCCAACTGAAATCAGGGCTCTTCTGACCATGCCAAAATTTTCCAGTCGTTTAGGGTCCAACCAATATTATCATGAGCCCAGGAGAGGCGCTGCAGGAGATGCCATGCTGTTAGCAAGGGCATTCACGTCGGTCGCCTCCTACTATAGCCCATTAACGCCATATTTCCCCCCACTATCCTAACGGATACTTTCGTCGCATGGCCCACTTTGATTTCTGCGCTTATTTCGCACAGCGTTGATTTCTGTTACCTCTGACAACTCTACGCAAACGCCGCTGCTTTCGGTCGTTAAGTGAAGGCCGTCGGCCGCTGTGTTGTCCGTGGTGAGAGGTAATGCATGAGGAATTTGGTACTCTTGACACACTCTTGGTATTGTGGATCTCAGAACACAGAATTACCTAACGAATGGCGTGGATGGAATGTCCCATGCTTATACCCCAAACTACCACTCCACGTTCAAAGTCTGTTAATTTTCGTCGTGCGGCCATATTCACGTCGAAAATTCTTTCATACGAATCAGCTAATTAAAAATGACAGTTCCGGCAATGCACTGCCCTTTTATACCCACAGTCCATGTTTCAGTATCATACAATGCTGTGCGTACATTCTCAGAAATTTCTTCCTGAAATTAACTGAGACTAATACTATACAACACACTGTTTGTCTAATTTTTGAAAATTTATTGCGTTGATCTGTAAACAGTAATTTTCAGTCTGTTCCCTGCCTTTTAGTATTTTGAGGATGAGGATAACTATCCGCAAAACACGCTACCAGCAGCTTACCCTTCAACGATCAAGAATATGTGAGGTTAACTGTCGTCTGCTAAGTTCACGTGCATTTGTGGATACAACTTCGGACGTATACAGAAATAAGTGAATGATCACTGCTGCCTGAGGATATCAAAGAACTGTTCATCATGGACCTGAAATTTTAATATCATCTGTGGAATGGAAGATGTGCTCTGTTTTGCGTAGTACCTGTGTAAAATATCACTTTGCTCGAATTTGACCGGAAAAGAATCGCTCTTCTGTGTACTAAACTGGAAGCAAATGCCTACTAAATTAGTGACACTGAGTTCAGTGAGTGCATAAAGATTTAAGGTAGTGAACACGTGACTGTGCAATGTCTGTTCAGAAGTATCAAGCTCAGCAAGCTTTCAACCATGAAGCGAAAGCACTAAAGTTCTGGGTTGACAAAATCAAAAACCTGTTTCTACCTAAATTTGTGTTATAGCTCAGAACACACGCAGTTAAAGATTTTCCGTTACATTCGAATGAATACTCCATGCCCCTTCTATACATTGTTGCTAACAATCACATAGACAAAAGTATAAAACAGAAAACTGTACTGATGCATTAAACAATTTTGAAAAGACATCATCCCTACATTATGTGAATTTAGAAAGGTGAAGACGGTTGTAACTGCTTCCTGAACGCATGCAGGATAATTGTGAAATGAAATATCAACATAGACGAAGTTTCGCTAACCATGAATTTCTCCTCCACGTAACAGCTCGCGAAATGGATAATGTGCGTTAAGTACGTCGCGCAAATGTTAGCGATCGCAGCAAATAAAAAATCTGTGGTACTCTTGCGAGGTGCCGGGGCTAGGAGAGTATTTAACACTAAATTCTTCTAGAATCTTCATATATAATTGATGCTGTAAGCATCCCCCCCCCCCCTATTCGAACTCCGACTTTTGCTGTTGCACATGGATTAAAAAGAAACACGAACTGACTGTAATCGACCCTGCAAGTGGAGTAGAAAAGAGTTTGGCACCTGTAATAATTTAATTTGATAAATAAGTTAAATAAAGGAAAGTTTCACTAACGTAGTGAGAAATGAAAGGGTTGCTCTACCGATTAACAGAATGAAAGTTCTGTCCAAAATAACAACATGATTTATTATGACTAAAATCAAAATAATAAACAAAACACATGAAACATTTGCAATAAATCAAATTGGCTCAAATTGGATACTAAAATAAATGCTGTGAAGGTGAAGTTGTCCCTAAACTAGATTGTGACATTTATGATCAAGTGGTATGTGGAACCAAATCCTTGCAGCTCAAATCTTAAGAGAAACACCCAGCCAACCCAACTTTAATTGCTGCTACAGTAGGGAGAACTCAGACAATGAACACCCAACACAGAGCAAAGTTAGAAAAGACGAACAGGCGCGCTCTGCTGAGCTCTGATTATCACCTAGTAAAATGCCCTAATCTGCCAGTGCTGCGGACATACATTACCAAGCTGTCTCCTTAACTGCAAGAACACGATCTGGCGTACCGGAGGCGATGGCTGGTTGTTTCGACGTCCCATCATGGTGATAATAATGTCGGGAGTATAGCCCGAAACACTAAGGACTTCCTAGCAATGCAAATGTGCCTTTGAGGGAGACGAAGAAGGCTCGCCACACAATCACTGACGGTACAGTGATTGATTTTAACAAGCGAAGTCACACAGTAACTCCGATACAGTCAACTTAAGCAAAAACTGCTCAAGACAGACAACATAGGCCGCTTGTACACAGAACGCTCAATTGCCAACTGTACTCGGAAAGTTACGTTGAAGTCGAAACTTCAGCAACTTCATCAAACAGTTACAATTAAATAAAAGTATATTAGACAGCCAACGGAAGGCAGGCTGTCCAGAGCAGCGAGAGCTCAGTCTTGTAAACCTACTCCGACCGAAAGGCGAGAGCCGACCTCTCAAGAGCACCCGTACAAGCCGAACACAGAACATTCCCGCCCCCACAACAGTGGCCGTGGTTAAACGTTCCAATCAGCAACTCAAAAACCACCGGAAAATTCCACTCTATTGCCGAAGCACTACCATTCCACCAATGGAGATTCTTGGCGCCAATTTCTGCACCGATTTTGCTACGTCACGGAGCTATGCCCTCAGCAAGCCAATCACAGTTACGATTTTGCAGAAAACGCGGGAATTTGCCTGCCAAGACTGCCTGGGAACACAAGTCATTCCCACGCCTCGCTGGTAGCCCGCCAGAAACGGATTTCACTAAGTTTCTGCGGAGTAACGGAATCTCTAGCCCAGCCGCCCCTTCCAGCACAACTGGGCGTGTCGCTCCGCTCTTATGACAATGTCAGCTTCTGGAAAGCATCCACCCGACTCTCTCACACCCGTCGGCTTAACCCTCTCAAGCTCAGCGGAACTCGCCTGTCACCAGACCACCCGGGTGACGAGGGACGCTGCGTGGGAAGTCCGCGTGTGAAGGAATAGCAACTTTTCACTGCATGCAATTAGAGAGGAAAATCGAATTACTCAGAGTAAGATAGAAATATGAGAGGGGGCTCATGCTACCTCTCACCCTACTTGTTGCCTCATACCACATCTATGGACATGGAAGGCAGCATCCTTTAAATAAGTCTCCACAGTACGATCGCCAACGGCACATCGTAACAAACTTGGTTGCCAGGCTGCAAAGACATTCATTCCACCTGTGTGTTAAGGTACAGAACTCGCTGAGGCAAAGTTAATATAAATTACAGTCGCTTCTCGTCGTCCACACAGCTTCCACAGCCATCTTTCCGTATCTGAGTCTTTTCAAGCCGGTCATACATCCTACCTAGCCTGGTATAAACGCTGAACGCGAACAACAAAAGTTACATTGATAGCCGACCACGTCCTTTGCGTGCTTCATGTCTTTTTCAAGCAGTGTACTTTACAGCCTCGAGTCACAAAAACGTACCATGACTGTTTTCGACTTCTAAAGAAGCCATCATCAGGTGATCTGCTTATAAAGAAAGATAGTTAAATAATAGGAAATTAAAACTCAAACTAACCAAACGTCTACACGCAACACTACGTACCGGACTACTAACTCGTTAACTGAAGAGGTCAGGAAAGCCGCTCACAATGTGAACGTGTCAGCGTTCAGGTTGATTTCAATGGACGCTACAGTGAACCACATAATAGTTTCAGGTTGCTACCGGTTAAGGCACAAATACATGATAAAAGTGTTTACTGTTCAAAATTTAATCTAATACAAAGCATACTCAGAGCGTAAAAAAATAGTTCAAATGGCTCTGAGCACTATGGGGTTTAACATCTGAGGTCATCAGTCCCCTAGACATAGAACTACTTAAACCTAATGAACCTAAGGACATCACACACATCCATTCCCAAAGCAGGATTCGAACCTGCGACCGTAGCAGCCTCGTGGTTCCAGACTGAAGCGCCTAGAACCGCTCGACCACCGCGGCCGGCTACTCAGAGTGTAAGACAGTAATAAACGCAGGTATGTAATGGTGTTGGCAAGCTAGACTTGCACTTTCTCGTGGTGTGTATTTGCCATGTAACATAGTTTGATGGAATTTGGATGATACGCAGAACGAACTGCAACAGTGTAGTGCAGGAAGTAACTGAAAAATACGGAATGAGGCGAACAGAAATGATACATTTATTCAAAGACAATAATTACATTAATGATGGTCCTTTGGGCATTAGAAATAGCGGGATATGCTCTCTTAAGAGGGTGTATCGGGTTGGTGTGGGTGTATCGTGTTGGTAGGTCAGTACGTCGTCTCCCAACACTGTAACACCTGGACCACCAAGAGGATCAAGTGTGACAGTGCTGTTGGGCGCATTATGTACCCTGATATGGCAAGGGTTGCGAACGCATAATTCACACAGGAACACTGTCGATCGTGATCCTTTTGATGGCCCAGGTGCTGTGTTGTCGGGAGACTTAATCGTTGCATGGGCGTACTGCCCTCCAAATCTTTGAAAACAATACACATACCGGGTGTCAACGTTATTGTGACCCTGTGTTCTTGTGCCGTCTTTTCAGATGTGCTTTCGGCCTTGGCTTCATTTTTACGGATGATATTGCCCGACCACATTGAATTGCGTAGGTTATAGAGCTCCAAAAAAGAGAAGCTATTCCGGGATGTGACCGACAACCATCGACGAGCTGTCAAACGCGCTGGTGGAGGAATTGAATGCCCTACCATAAAATATCCTTAGCACACTTTTAGCCAGCATGGGAGCACGTTTCTCAGTATGCACTGCCGTCCTTGGTGACTATAAACGCTATTAAGAGCCATGTCCCACCTTTTGTAAAGTCCAGTTGCCTTCCGTACTGTATTGTACTGCAATTTAATGTAGCAGTTCGTTCTATGTAGGGTCCAACTTTCATACTGTTAAGTTACTTCACAGTGACACATCATTCGAAAGTTAATTTCGTCCTTAAGTTTTGAAGGGATACCCGTGGTCTAGGGGTACCGTCTTTGATTCATAATCAAAGCGTCTTCGGTCCCGGGTTCGATCCCCGCCACTGCCTAAACTTTGATAAATAATCAGCATTGGCGGCAGAAGACTTCCGGCATAAGAAGTCAGCCTCATTCAGTCAACGGCATTGTCAAAGAAGGCGGAGGAGCGGATAGAGGTTCAGGGCACTCTCTTGCCCTAGGTGTGGGAAATTGCCCCTAAAGGCGGAAGAATCAGCAATGATCAACGACATGAGGATGCAGAAGGCAATGGAAACCACTGCATTAAAGACACGTAACGTGTATCCACAGGACATGTTGCCTGTAATTGGAGAAGTGTCATGATGATCTCTTCATTGGCAAAAGATTCCGGAATAGTCCCCCATTCGGATCTCCGGGAGGGGACTGCGAAGGGGGAGGTTACCATGAGAAAAAGATTGAATAATCAACGAAAGGATAACGTTCTACAAGTCGGGGCGTGGAATGTCAGAAGTTTGAACGTGGTAGGGAAACTAGAAAATCTGAAGAGGGAAATGCAAAGACTCAATCTAGATATAGTAGGGGTCAGTGAAGTGAAGTGAAGTGGAAGGAAGACAAGGATTTCTGGTCAGATGAGTATCGGGTAATATCAACAGCAGCAGAAAATAGTATAACAGGTCTACACCTGTTATTAATAGGAAGGTAGGGCAGAGGGTGTGTTACTGTGAACAGTTCAGTGACCGGGTTGTTCTAATCAGAATCGACAGCAGACCAACACCGACAACGATAGTTCAGGTATACATGCCGACGTCGCAAGCTGAAGATGAACAGATAGAGAAAGTGTATGAGGATATTGAAAGGGTAATGCAGTATGTAAAGGGGGACTAAAATCTAATAGTCATGGGTGACTGGAATGCAGTTGCAGGGGAAGGAGTAGAAGAAAAGGTTACAGGGGAATATGGGCGTAGGACAAGGAATGAAAGAGGGGAAAGACTAATTGAGTTCTGTAACAAGTTTCAGCTAGTAATAGCGAATACCCTGTTCAAGAATCACAAGAGGTGGAGGTATACTTGGAAAAGGCCGGGAGATACGGGAAGATTTCAATTAGATTACATCATGGTCAGACAGAGATTCCGAAACCAGATACTGGATTGTAAGGCGTACCCAGGAGCAGATATAGACTCAGATCACAATATAGTAGTGATGAAGAGTAGACTGAAGTTCAAGACATTAGTCAGGAAGAATCAATACGCAAAGAAGTGGGATACGGAAGTACTAAGGAATGACGAGATACGTTTGAAGTTCTCTAACGCTATAGATACAGCAATAAGGAATAGCGCAGTAGGCAATACAGTTGAAGAGGAATGGACATCTCTAAAAAGGGCCATCACAGAAGTTGGGAAGGAAAACATAGGTACAAAGAAGGTAGCTGCGAAGAAACCATGGGTAACAGAAGAAATACTTCAGTTGATTGATGAAAGGAGGAAGTACAAACATGTTCCGGGAAAATCAGGAATACAGAAATACAAGTCGCTGAGGAATCAAATAAATAGGAAGTGCAGGGAAGCTAAAACGAAATGGCTGCAGGAAAAATGTGAAGACATCGAAAAAGATATGATTGTCGGAAGGACAGACTCAGCATACAGGAAAGTCAAAACAACCTTTGGTGACATTAAAAGCAACGGTGGTAACATTAAGAGTGCAACGGGAATTCCACTGTTAAATGCAGAGGAGAGAGCAGATATGTGGAAAGAATACATTGAAAGCCTCTATGAGGGTGAAGATTTGTCTGATGTGATAGAAGAAGAAACAGGAATCGATTTAGAAGACATAGGGGATCCAGTATTAGAATCGGAATTTAAAACAGCTTTGGAGGACTTACGGTCAAATAAGGCTGAAGGGATAGATAACATTCCATCAGAATTTCTAAAATCATTGGGGGAAGTGGCAACAAAACGACTATTCACGTTAGTGTGTAGAATATATGAGTCTGGCGATGTACCGTCTGACTTTCGGAAAAGCATCATCCACACAATTCCGAAGACGGCAAGAGCTGACAAGTGCGAGAATTATCGCACAATCAGCTTAACAGCTCATGCATCGAAGCTGCTTACAAGAATAATATACAGAAGAATGGAAAAGAAAATTGAGAATGCGCTAGGTGACGATCAGTTTGGCTTTAGGAAAAGTAAAGGGACGAGAGAGGTAATTCTGACGTTACGGCTAATGGAAGCAAGGCTAAAGAAAAATCAAGAGACATTCATAGGATTTGTCGACCCGGAAAAAGCGTTCGACAATATAAAATGGTGCAAGCTGTTCGAGATTCTGAAAAAAGTAGGGGTAAGCTATAGGGAGAGACGGGTCATATACAATATGTACAACAACCAAGAGGGAATAATAAGAGTGGACAATCAAGAACGAAGTGCTCGTATTAAGAAGTGTGTAAGACAAGGCTGTAGCCTTTCGCCCCTACTCTTCAATCTGTACATCGAGGAAGCAATGATGGAAATAAAAGAAAGGTTCAGGAGTGGAATTAAAATACAAGGTGAAAGGATATCAATGATACGATTCGCTGATGACATTGCTATCCTGAGTGAAAGTGAAGAAGAATTAAATGATCTGCTGAATGGAATGAACAGTCTAATGAGTACACAGTACGGTTTGAGAGTAAATCGGAGAATGACGAAGGTAATGAGAAGTAGCAGAAATGAGAAAAGCGAGAAACTTAACATCAGGATTGATGGTCACGAAGTCAATGAAGTTAAGGAATTCTGCTACCTAGGCAGTAAAATAACCAATGACGGACGGAGCAAGGAGGACATCAAAAGCAGACTCGCTATGGCAAAAAAGGCATTTCTGGCCAAGAGAAGTCTACTAATATCAAATAACGGCCTTAATTTGAGGAAGAAATTTCTGAGGATGTACGTCTGGAGTACAGCATTGTATGGTAGTGAAACATGGACTGTGGGAAAACCGGAACAGAAGAGAATCGAAGCATTTGAGATATGGTGCTATAGACGAATGTTGAAAATTAGGTGGACTGATAAGGTAAGGAATGAGGAGGTTCTACGCAGAATCGGAGAGGAAAGGAATATGTGGAAAACACTGATAAGGAGAAGGGACAGGATGATAAGACATCTGCTAAGACATGAGGGAATGCTTCCATGGTACTAGAGGGAGCTGTAGAGGGCAAAAACTGTAGAGGAAGACAGATATTGGAATACGTCAAGCAAATAATTGAGGACGTAAGTTGCAAGTGCTACTCTGAGATGAAGAGGTTAGCACAGGAAAGGAATTCGTGGCGGTCCGCATCAAACCAGTCAGTAGACTGATGACTAAAAAAAAAAAAAAAAATTTACACAGCAGTGTACATTACAATCAGGACGAATGAGGCCAACCTGCAGAAGCGATCATCGATTTCAAACTGGTTGTTGGCCGTCCTCTGTATACACTCACTAGCCTGAATGGAACAACTGACAGGACAAGCTACTCCAACTTTAATAGTCTTCTATAAGCTTTATATGAACGGTTATTCTTGTTGTAGCCTCTAAGTAAATTCTCAAATTCAGCAATAATGTGTGTGTGTGTTTGTGGGTGTGCGTGAAATCTTATGGGACTTAACTGCTAAGGTCATCAGTCCCTAAGCTTACACAACTTAACCGAAATTATCCTAAGGACGAACACACACACCCATGCCCGAGGGAGGACTCGAACCTCCGCCGGGACCAGCCCCACTGTCCATGACTGCAGCGTCGTAGACCGCTCGGCTAATCATGCGCGGCATTCAGCAATAGACGACAGTAAACGTAATTTCTGGGAATTCACTTCTTTTGTGACTACGATCACTGTTACTCATTTGCGATTAAACCCAAGTTTGACAAACTGCCTATTGGCTTCTGTATCGGGTTCTTCGACCGACGTTCATCTAATGATTTTACTGACGTTTCGTCATTACGAGTGGCTAGCACTGTCAAAGCTTCACCCTCCACTGCCGGTTGTGAACTGGAGCCGAGCTCGCGGCCGCAGACTATATGTACCTGGCGCGCCAACGTCCGAGGGCTTCTCCGCGGTCATTTCCGGTGCGGTTCTCCTCTTGCTACCTGCGACGGTCGTTCGTTGCAGTACGGGAAGCCAGGATCCGTTTACCTTAAGGCTTTCCTCTTTCTTGTTCAAACTGTTCGCGTGTTTTTGTATTTCTACAGCTTCTCTGAACTTCCGTATCCCACTTCTTTGCGTATTGATTCTTCCTGACTAATGTCTTGAACTTCAGTCTACTCTTCATCACTACTATATTGTGATCTGAGTCTATATCTGCTCCTGGGTACGCCTTACAATCCAGTATCTGATTTCGGAATCTCTGTCTGACCATGATGTAATCTAATTGAAATCTTCCCGTATCTCCCGGCCTTTTCCAAGTATACCTCCACCTCTTGTGATTCTTGAACAGGGTATTCGCTATTACTAGCTGAAACTTGTTACAGAACTCAATTAGTCTTTCCCCTCTTTCATTCCTTGTCCTACGCCCATATTCCCCTGTAACCTTTTCTTCTACTCCTTCCAGAACTTCCGTGTCGGCGAATTCTATTACGTATTCGGTCTCACACAGTGCGTGCTCTGCCACGGCAGATTTATCCACCTGCCCCAGCCTGCAATGTTTTTTGATCCTGGTGTTGATTGATTGTCCAGTCATTCAGACATAAACTTTTCCGCATGTGCATGGTATACGGTATATTCCCGAAATTGCAAGTGGGTCCCTTTCTTCATTCGCCAATCTAATACACTCTTTGATCTTCCTTGTCGGTTTGAAAATCGTCTTTACGCCATGTTTGCGCAATAGACGGCCGATTCTGTCCGTCACTCGGAATGCATGGCAGAAAGGCCGTACCCGACATTTCTTTTTCTGATTCTTTACTTCGCCGAGTGTTTGGCTGTGTTACACTTCTAATATAACTTGTGGAGTACCCATAGCTCCTCAGAACACTTTCCAGGTGTTGCACTTCGCGTCTGAGGTGCTGCGGCTCACATATTCGTCCTGCTCGCGTTACGAGCGTATTAATCATGGCTCGGGTAGTGGCTCTGAGCACTATGGGACTTAACTACTGTGGTCATCAGTCCCCTAGAACTTAGAACTACTTAAACCTAACTAACCTAAGGACATCACACACATCCATGCCCGAGGCAGGATTCGAACCTGCGACCGTAGCAGTCGCGCGGTTCCGGACTGCGCGCCTAGAACCGCTAGACCACCGCTGCCGGCGCTCGGGTAGTGGTTTGATGGTTTGTGCAGGTATCGGTCCGCGTGTGTTGGTTTTCGATACACGCCGTGTCCAAGGTTTTCACCATCGCTTGTGACCAGCACATCTAGAAATGGCGGTTTTTTGTTCCTTTCTACTTCCATGGTAAATTTTATGTTGGCATGGAGGCTGTGCAAGTGTCTTAGGAAGTCACCGAGCTGTTCTTCACCATGGCTCCACACAACGAAAGTATCATCGGCGTATTTATACCACACCTTAGGTTTGCAAGTCGCCAAGTCCAGTGCCTGTGCTTCGAATTTTTCTATGAAGAAGTTGGCCACCTCAAGTTTACGGAAAAGACTATCAAAAGGATCAGTATGTTACTAGCGACAGTTTTGTGCCAGTGTCGAAGTTAGCGAACTTATATGACGCCAGAAGTAAATTATTACTCGATTTCCAAACTTCCTCTTCCTCAATGAGGTCACTAGCAACTAATTGGCATATTGAAGGCATAAACATTGTGTTAACGTAGACCCAACTGATTAATAGTGGAAACGTAGATAAAAGAAGCTGCAAGGAATACGAAGACTGTACTTCACAGACAAATTCTAAAAGACCTTATTTTCACTTATTTCGTGTATTTCCCGTCTCTTTTGAAGGGAATATGTACTGAGTAGGGGAGGCGAAAGACGAAAGCATGTTTTCCAAATGCAATCCTTGGAGGAGAGGTGAAACACTAGCAACTGTAATGCTGCCTCTGAGTAAGAGAAATATCTCTGCATAATCTAAAGTTCTCTACAGGGCTCGCTGAAAATGTGTGTCTTCTCGTTTCCGTACTATGTTATATTTTACTATTCCTAAATACCACCACAGGTCTCTTCTGCCTCGCTCTGCAGATCCCATTCCACTACATATTTACAAGTATCTGTTTCACTCTGTCCTTACCATTGTGTACAACTGAATAGTTACCGCAATTGACGATTTTGTTGGAACAGAGTGCGAACTGCGTTTGTGGAAATTCAAACAAATTTGATTAAAAGTGTAACAGCAAAAGCCAAAACTGATTTATCGTAGGATGCGGCTTTCAATTGTGCAGAGCATCCGCATCAATTTCAACCACAGAACCACTAAAGCGGTTGTTTACTTGCTCCGCCATATCACCGCCAAAACAGCGCAGTGGCGTTTAATTATTTCCACCTTTTTTTTTTAAACACAGACTTCTCAGAACTGCAGAGCAGGGGTTTTATGTAGATTCGAGTTCGTTATTTTGAGCAGAAATAATCTCGACCTACCTAATTCCACCACTTGGTTAATTAATTAAAAAAACTGTCGTGGCAATAACAGATTAAAAATAGAGTGTTTCTGTCAGGCAAGCAGCGCTTAATATGGCGGGCAGCAGTGCTCAGAGTGCAAAGAGTAATTTTGGCACAGTTATTACGGAAAGATTAAAAAACTGGCGCTACGCCACGGCTGTTTTCATTTAGTGCCTCTCGCAGTTGCAGCAGAGATTGCAATAAAAGCACTGCTTTTAAACTATATCACCGTCCTCTATGCAGGACCAAAACAATATCTGATACTTTCGTATATGAACACGAAGATCACAGTTGTTATGCAAAGTTTCATTTGCGTCAATGATTTTACCAACGGGCATTTAATAAAGAGTATTTTCAGTATTTCTTTTTTGCTATCTTCTTGGAGACATGGTCTGCTGTACATCTAAATAAAAGGCGTTGTTGCCATGCACGTTTGGCTTCGTTTTATTTGAGAAGCTTCCTCAGTAGGGTGTTTCTGGGATCTTATTATTACATATGTGTCGCCCTAGAGTTTTACCTTGATGTCCTGTGTACACCAGTATGACCAATGTTCGATGTTTGCGAGGGCATTTCACAAAACCACTTCACATAATAATAATAATAATTCAGAAACAATTAAGGACCACCAGAAAACATGAAAATTCTGTATTGTCAGTGCTGATAAAACAAACCAATATTGAGAGAAAGTGAGTCTTAAGGTTTATCGATCAGCCAAATATGGGGTCCGTTTCTCGCAATCGACTTATAGGCAAATGCAATGCCAACGTAGTCTTGTCTCAGCTCGGCGATTCGATTTCTGATTTATTGTCAGAAAGGTTACAGTTTGTAATCACGGACGGGAACTTATCCAGTGAAACGGAAAGTGTATCAAGTGTTCCCCAAGCAAGCACTACAAGGCCTCTGCTGTTGTTAATCCACACAATCTGATAAAGCACCAAAGAAACTTGTACAGGCAATAATGATGAATGGAAATTAAGTTGTACAAACGATGTCCTTGCCATATAGTGAACAGTCACCAGAACTCGGGAGAGCAACTGTGCCTCGACAACGCAGAAACCGGGCTGTAATTTGCGTGTGGTTAAACTACGTCCATAATCGGTCTGATTCTTAATTTTGGTTTGATTTCTTCATTATTTTGTTGTTCATACGTTATCCCTATCCCTCAGGAGTTGTAGTAGTCCAGTCTCAAGTCTCACGCCTGCTAACATACACATACCTTTAAAAAGAAACATGTATGACAGAAGTTCAAACCGCCAATTCCTGTGAATTCTCCGAACAACGGGCAATGAATTACTCAACTCTGATGAATCTTAAGTAATATGACCAATAACTGAAATATAATCACCTCATCAACAGTTCGGAATAATCAAAGTTCTTAACCAATAGTTTCCCTGAAATCGTTGCATATCGAAAAAACATGTGAATCCAAAATATATGATGTTTCACTTTTTGTGTTATAGGTGCAACGTTTTCCAAAAACTACTTCCGATATTTTACTTCGTTCACCTACAGTACATTTTTTCAGCTTTGCGGCAGGTGATTCAAATCTCAGCTTTCTGCCTACATGTATGAATGTCTGGCGGGTATTGTGTTATGGAGATACAGACACTTTTTAAACACAAACATTATAACCATGAATGATGTATCCATACATCAAAGGTATAAAATGACTATATACTATTTATCTCCCTGGGTGGGATTCAAAAATTCTGCGAGCATAAAAGTTGAAATTACGTGAAATACGAAAGTTTGAATAGGTTCTGGAGGACTGCTCGGTTAGCCGATTTGGTTAATGCGTCCGCTCGCTATAAGCGGGAAATCCGGGTTCGGGTTCCGGTCTGGCACAAATTTTCGTGTGTCAAAAACAGCTGAACTCAATGCATAATCTCAGAATGCGAATCTACTCATAAATGTTTACCACAACTGTAATCGTTTGTAACAGTCTCTATCCTTTCAGACGTGCAAGCATATCTGAACGACATTGTATTGTGATGATAGCCGGCGGCAGTGACCGAGCGGTTCTAGGCGCTTCAGCCTGGTACCGCGCGACCGCTACGGTTGCAGGTTCGAATCCTGCCTCGGACATGGATGTGTGTGATGTCCTTAGGTTATTTACGTTTAAGTAGTTCTAAGTTCTTGGGTACTGATGACCTCAGATGTTAAGTCCCATAGTGGTCAGAGCCATTTGAACCATTTATTGTGATGATACAGACACCCTATCAACACAGACAATGTAACTACCAAAGAAAGGTGGTTGCTGCCGCTGCGGGTTCAGCTCGGCATAGCGTCGCCGCGCCAGTCTTCCATTGCAGTCAGCGTACCCACACTCGAGGTGCATCTCGGTCACTTGTATCAGTCGAACTGTCCGTCCATGTGCGTATCACTGTTAACGTACTGAGCGATGTGGTGCAGTGGTGATAACTCTCATTCGAGAGGACAATGGTTCAAACCCGCATCGGCCCATCCAGATGTAGGTTTTTCGTGATACACCTAAATCGCTCTTGGCAAATGCTGGGGTGCGTACTTTGAAAGGGCACGGCCGATTTCCTTCCCCATCCTTGACACAATCCGACGTTATGCTTTGTCCCTAATGACCTCCATGCCGATGGGGCACTAAACCCAATCTTCCTTCCTTTCCTCTGTTAACATTACTGACACTACTGAGAAAGAAACCAGAGCAGTAGTAAATTCAGGTCTGAGAGCGTGCTTAAAGTGGGCGTTATTGTTCTCAGTAACACCACAAATCTGCTTTCGACAGATGTTTTTCCAAGACAAACCTCGATTCAGGAGATACTGAATCGACAATTTTGTGATGGACTCACCGGAAGACAAACCTCTAACCACTTTCTACCCACTCAGAATGCACGTTTGATCAGTAGCAAATGCTGGACCACAGGGTCGCCAACTTCGCACTGCGCCGCCCTTTAGATGCCACAAACTACTAGGAGATACACTGTATGAACGAGCTCTAACAGCACTGTAATACATTGGAGGAAAGCAACGTCGGACAATATAGGTCACTTTCGTAATATTACAATAAGGTGCAATGACAAGACTCTGCCTACACTCAACGACGCAATCTGTGTGTCTTGAAGCAATCCTCTGTGCTAACACAAAGAAGTCACGCAACATTTGGTATTCAGCTTTCAAGCTGTAAATCACGCTACAGATCGCTTCACATCACAGTGCGCAAAAGGATCGACACTTTTCGTGGTATGGGGTGCACTCAGCCTCGAGATTCCAGTTGAGGAGCTACTCGACCGAATAGTCCGGTCAAAGAAAACCATCATAACGACCGGAAGAGCGGCGTGTTGACAACACGCCCCTCCTATTCGCGTCCTCATCTGAGTATGACATGGCAGTCAGATGGTCCCGATGGGCCCCTTGTGGCTTGAAGACGGAGTGCTTTTCGTGGTATAATGCTGTCAGTGGTAGCAACCTGCATATTAATTACAACAACGCATATGGCTATCAGGGTTCACTAGTTTCGAAAAATAAATACCACCAAACCTAGCATAATCACCATAAAAATGCTAAATGCGAGAGTCTACGGGGAGCAGGAATGATATATTTACCTTATCAATTACAGCAGCATATAGCGAAGCTTTCTCTGTGTACTCTGGCAGCACAACAAAACGCTTTCTCAGTAACGTTGGTCCCAGAATCGACAGCTTTCCTCTATAACAGATGAATACGTCTTACATACCTGTTGCCTCTTGTAACTGGCCTCTTTAAAAGTCTCAGAGAATAATTGTATATCAAATCAATCAGTGTGAATGTTACAAATTTTTACGTAAACTGGAGAATACGTTCACAAGGCAAAGATAAAATTTAATATTGTTTATCTTGTCTAGAAATAGCGCCTTGCTGCAACGGTATCTTTGACTCTGTTCAAATTTTATCGTGATAAACTATGTCGTCAGTTCAACCTTTCAGAATTGAAAGGAATAACTTTTCATTATAATTAATCACTTTTCAAAAAAATTTAAATTTCCTTTACCTGTCTAAGTAAAGATTACTTATCTTCCTTTTCGTTGCAAGATATTAACTGAAAAATACTATTCCTTCTGTTTACGGTTGTAATTTCTTTGAATTTTGCTTTTATCAATATTCCAGTATTTTAATACAGTGTCCTTTGGATTTACTTTCAGACGAAGAGATATATTAGAGATATTAGTCTGCTTTCAAATAAATTTCTGCATATTTTCCATGTAATAGTTTAGAGAAAAGGACGTATGTGGTACGGACTTTTTCGGTTCTGTATTTCGTGACATTAATTCATTTACGGATACCAGCCAGTTTTTACTTTGCCTAGGTGGCAGAATTCCTTAACTTCATTGACTTCGTGACCATCAATCCTGATATTAAGTTTCTCGCTGTTCTCATTTCTACTACTTCTCATTACCTTCGTCTTTCTCCGATTTACTCTCAAACCATACTGTGTACTCATTAGACTGTTCATTCCATTCAGCAGATCATTTAATTCTTCTTCACTTTCACTCAGGATAGCAATGTCATCAGCGAATCGTATCATTGATATCCGTCCACCTTGTATTTTAATTCCACTCCTAAACCTTTCTTTTATTTCCATCATTGCTTCCTCGATGTACAGATTGAAGAGTAGGGGCGAAAGGCTACAGCCTTGTCTTACACCCTTCTTAATACGAGCACTCCGTTCTTGATCGTCCACTCTTATTATTCCCTCTTGGTTGTTGTACATATTGTATATGACCCGTCTCTCCCTATAGCTTACACCACCTTTTTTTCAGAATCTCGAACAGCTTGCACCGTTTTATATTGTAGAGCGCTTGTTCCAGGTAGACAAATCCTTTGAACGTCTCTTGATTTTTCTTTAGCCTTGCTTCCATTATTAGCCGTAACGTCAGAATTGCCTCTCTCGTCCCTTTACTTTTCCTAAAGCCAAACTGATCGTCACCTAGCGCATTCTCAATTTTCTTTTCCATTCTTCTGTGTATTATTCTTGTAAGCAGCTTCGATGCATGAGCTGTCAAGCTGATTGTGCGGTAATTCTCGCACTTGTCAGCTCTTGCCGTCTTCGGAATTGTGTGGATGATGCTTTTCCGAAAGTCAGACGGTACATCGCCAGACTCATATATTCTACACACTAACGTGAATAGTCGTTTTGTCGCCACTTCCCCCAATGATTTTAGAAATTCTGATGGAATGTTATCTATCCCTTCAGCCTTATTTGACCGTAAGTCCTCCAAAGCTCTTTTAAATTCCGATTCTAAAACTGGATCCCCTATCTCTTCTAAATCGACTCCTGTTTCTTCTCCTATCACATCTGACAAATCTTCACCCTCATAGAGACTTTCAATGTATTCTATCCACCTATCTGCTCTCTCCTCTGCATTTAACAGTGGAATTCCCGTTGAACTCTTAATGTTACCACCGTTGCTTTTAATGCCACCAAAGGTTGTTTTGACTTTCCTGTATGCTGATTCTGTCCTTCCGACAATCATATCTTTTTCGATGTTTTCACATTTTTCCTGCAGCCATTTCGTCTTAGCTTCCCTGCACTTCCTATTTATTTCATTTCTCAGCGACTTGTATTTCTGTATTCCTGATTTTCCCGGAACATGTTTGTACGTCCTCCTTTCATCAATCAACTGAAGTATTTCTTCTGTTACCCATGGTTTCTTCGCAGCTACCTTCTTTGTACCTATATTTTCCTTCCCAACTTCTGTGATGTCCCTTTTTAGAGATGTCCATTCCTCTTCAACTGTACTGCCTACTGCGCTATTCTTTATTGCTGTATCTATAGCGTTAGAGAACTTCAAACGTATCTTGTCATTCCTTAGTACTTCCGTATCCCACTTCTTTGAGGATTGATTCTTCCAGACTAATGTCTTGAACTTCAGCCTACTCTTCATCACTACTATATTGTGATCTGAGTCTATATCTGCTCCTGGGTACGCCTTACAATCCAGTATCTGATTTCGGAGTCTCTGTCTGACCATGATGTAATCTAATTGAAATCTTCCCGTATCTCCCGGCCTTTTCCAAGTATACCTCCTCCTCTTGTGATTCTTGAACAGGGTATTCGCTATTACTAGCTGAAACTTGTTACAGAACTCAATTAGTCTTTCTCCTCTTTCATTCCTTTTCCCCCTGTAACCTTTTCTTCTACTCCTTCCCCTACAACTGCATTCCAGTCGCCCTTGACTATTACATTTTCGTCCCCCTTTAGATACCGCATTACCCTTTCAATATCCTCATACACTTTCTCTATCTGTTCATCTTCAGCTTGCGACGTCGGCATGTATACCTGAACTCTCGTTGTCGGTGTTGGTCTGCTGTCGATTCTGATTAGAACAACCCGCTCACTGAACTGTTCACAGTAACACACCCTCTGCCCTACCTTCCTATTCATAACGAATCCTACACCTGTTATACCATTTTCTGCTGCTGTTGATATTACCCGATACTCATCTGACCAGAAATCCTTGTCTTCCTTCCACTTCACTTCACTGACCCCTACTATATCTAGATTGAGCCTTTTCATTTCCCTTTTCAGATTTTCTAGGTTCCCTACCATCTTCAAGCTTCTGACATTCCACGCCCCGACTCGTGGAACGTCATCCTTTCGTTGATTATTCAATCTTTTTCTCATGGTAACCTCCCCCTTCGCAGTCGCCTCCCGGAGATCCGAATGGGGGACTATTCCGGAATCTTTTGCCAATGGAGAGATCATCATGACACTTCTTCAATTACAGGCCACATGTCCTGTGGATACACGTTACGTGTCTTTAATGCAGTGGTTTCCATTGCCTTCTGCATCCTCATCTCGTTGATCATTGCTGATTCTTCCGCCTTTAGGGGCAATTTCCCACCCCTAGGACAAGAGAGTGCCCTGATCCTCTATCCGCTCTTCCGCCCTCTTTGACAATGCCGTTGGCAAAATGGGGCTGACTTCTTATGCCGGAAGTCTTCGGCCGCCAATGCTGATTATTTATCAAAGTTTAGGCAGTGGCGGGGATCGAACCCGGGACTGAAGATGTTTTTGTTATGAATCAAAGACGCTGCCCCTAGACCACATAATTAAGACTCATAAACCGAGTACCATACAAAGGAGCAAATATATGTGAGCACGTGCATACATAGCTAAAATGTCTAATAGATGGCTTAAACTTTTTAAATGCATATGACATAGATGTTCCTGTAAGAACTGCCAATCATAGATGAATAGTGGAATATAAATATTACATAATCAGGCATAGCCCTGTGAATGGGCAGCGTGTGCATTTTTTAAAATGTGTACGAAATAAGTTTTCACTCATCACTTTCCATATCGTAACAGGTATCATGAATATAGTGAATACAAATTGTGGTTAAACTGTGACTGAAAACCTCTCGCATTTGTGAAAGCACTTACCAAAGCTAATTGGAAAAGTTTTCGCTACGTCCGCGATTCGTTCATACGTTTGTCAGCGGGAAAACATCTGCAGTAGCAAGAGGCCTGTATCCTCGATTCCCGACCGCGGAGCAGAGGAGAAACTGCTTGCTTCTGCTGTGGTTCGTACGTGTGTCGTTGAAAAGACGCCCCCGCCCGCGGTGGGAACTCGCCATCTGTTATGCCGCGTGACCGTGGGGGGCAGAGAGAGCCGACGGGGGTGGTAGAGGGTGGGCACCAGAGGGTAAACTGTTGCTCCCCATTGCCGGCGAGGGGAAGCGCCGTCTCTCCCAAAAACAATTCCCCGCTCTTCGCTAGCTGCGTGTCGTCTCCCCTACTGCCGTGTAGTGTCGCTGGAATCGACTTGAGAAAGAATCCTTCCATGTCTGAAAGGTTCGCTGCAGCTGCCAAATATGTAAGTGTTTCTTGTTCACTCACGCGTATTTCCAACTCTGGTAAAGTCCGCTCCTGCCGTTCTAAGAAAACAAATTATGTCAGTACGTTTCGTACTGTTTTTCTTCCTGCATGACTGAATAGCAGAAAGTAACCAGTGGGTGTTGATGCGGAGCAATGGGCATTCTTGATGGTGCCTCTTACAGAAATACACAGATTTCGAGAAGTCAAACAACCATTCGTGCGGAAGCGTCAATTTGGCAGAATTGCTTGGTTTCATAAACACTGTTTTACATATCTGACGACTATTATTACATCCGCTCTATGTCTTGAAAACGGTTTTCTTTTATGTTCCTTTTTAATTTAAGGAACAGGGAGAAGTATCCCATATACTGGGTGCAATATTGTTGCCATTTTGAAGCAGGAAGTCGTAGTAAAGAGGTCTCTGCTTCTAAATGTTTATTATTTCTTACAAATGTAACCAGATAATTTCAGCCCACTTCGCCATTCTCAGCTAGCGAAAAATGTAGTATACAGGCCCAAAAAGTATAAGACCTAGACACCATTTTATCATGAGGACCCTATTTCTTCAACGGTGTAGCACGAGTTTTTATTTATACATATACAAGAATAAAAACAGTGCAGATTCAGGGAAGAGTATACACATAATTTCAACGAAGGAATGTGCGTTAGCTTGCTTAGTCACCAACATAATATTTCCTGACGCTTTAACACAACATGCTGTACCACGAGGACACGTTTTTAAGATTTTCTACGTGGAGCGTATCACTCAAACAACATATTTTCGTAATAGGGATATATAAACACGAAAACAAACGAACGCGGTGTATAAGGTTCACAGAAACTAAATCAACATGGGGGGAGGGGGGGGGGGTGCTGGGTTTGATTCTGTCAGCCAATCACAGCACGGGACCCATGATGTCACGCGATATTATTCTTTGGTCGCACGAACTCATGAACATCCCATGTTGAGAAGTGTACACGAGAAACTTTAATCTTCCAAATTCGGAACTGAAAACACGAAAAATATTAACCGTGCTGCAAAGCTAGCACACACGACGTTTAAGATTTATCGAAACGCATAGCTTTCACAAAGAGAAAGTGTCGTACCTGAGGACAGTGTACCTAGAAGCATATGACGTTTGCTCGTCGGTGTTTCAATTTAGTGACCGATTTTATAATCATATGAAGAAAGGGGAACTACAAGACGCCATAAGCAGATTCCGAGATTTTCAATCTTTTTGTCGTTGCGAGACGTGATATTGTTTTTTTAGAGGGTTTGTATTACGAGTTGTAGATATTTAAATTCTGTGCGATGTATTAAAGCTACTTTGGGGATACCGTTGGTTAAAATTTTCTGCAAAATGGTTTATTTTGGTTTTAGACGAATGCTTTCTATCTTAAAAGATACCATCTCCAGATCATACGTTCCTTGACGATCGTAGCAATCGTTGGCGTGGAGCACGTCAACTTATGGGGACGTAGAGAGCAGTTTCTCCACGCAGACAATTTCTATAGTCATCAAGGAATGTACACTACTGGCCATTAAAATTCCTACAACACGAAGATGACGTGCTACAGACGCGAAATACAACCGAGAGGAAGAAGATACTGTGATATGCAAATGATTAGCTTTCCAGAGCATTAACACAAGGTTGGCGCCAGTGGCGACACCTACAACGTGCTGACATGAGGAAAGTTTACAACCGATTTCTCATATACAAACAGCAGTTGCCCGGCGTTGCCTGCTGAAGCGTTGTTGTGATGCCTCGTGTAAGGAGGAGAAATGCGTACCGTCATGTTTCCTACTTTGATAACGGTCGAATTGTAGTCTATCGCGATTGCGGTTTATCGTATCGCGACATTGCTGCTCGCGTTGGTCGAGATCCAATGACTGTTATAAGAATATGGAATAGGTGGGTTCAGGAGGGTAATACGGAACGCCGTTCTGGATTCCAACGGCCTCGTGTCACTAGCAGTCTAGATGACAGGCATCTTATCCGCATGGGTGTAACAGATCGTGCAGCCACGTCTCGATCCCTGAGTCAACAGATGGGGACTTTTGCAAGACAACAACCATCTGCACGAACAGTTCGCCGACGTTTGCAGCAGCTCGGTCTATCAGATCAGTGACCAGGGCTGCGGTTACCCTTGACGCTGCATCACAGACAGGAGCGCCTGCGATGGTGTACTCAACGACGACCCTGGGTGCAGGAATGGCAAAACATCATTTTTTCGGATGAATCCAGGTTGTGTTTACAGCATCGTGATGGTCGCATCCGTGTTTAGCGACATCGCCGTGAACGCACATTGGAAGCGTGTATTCGTCATCGCCATATTGGCGTATCCCCCGGCGTGATGGTATGGGGTGCCGTTGGTTATCCGTCTCGGTCACCTCTTATTCGCTTGACGGCACTTTGAACAGTTGACGTTACATTTCAGATGTGTTACGACCCATGGCTCTACCCTTCATTCGATCCATGCGAAACCCCACATTTCAGAAGGATAATGCACGACCGCATGTTGCAGGTCCTGTACAGGCCTTTCTGCATACAGAAAATGTTCGACTGCTGCCCTGGCCAGCTCATTCTCCAGATCTCTCACCAATTGAAAACGTGTGGCCAATGGTGGCTGAGCAACTGGCTCGTCACAATACGCCAGTCACTGCTCTTGATGAACTGTGGTATCGTGTTGAAGTTGCATGGGCAGCTGTACCCGTAAGTTATTACGTCCAGTGGTGGTTGTTCTGGGTACAGATTTCTCAGAATCTATACACCCAAACTGCGTGTAAATGTAATCACATGCCAGTTCTAGTAGAATATATTTGTCCAGTGAATACCCGTTTATCATTTGCATTTGTTCTTGGTGCAGCAATTTTAATGGCCAGTAGTGTAATATCTGGAGATGATCCTAAGAAGACCAAAACCGGTCATCTAAAAATAAAAATAAAGAACAAATGGGAGCACGACAGTAGTGCGATGAACAATGTACTAGCACATTTTATAGTGCTGGTTATCTACTTTAGGGGCAAGCACATATTCAGGGACAAACCTAATTTTTCTGCTCCATGACAGCATGGTACTCTTTTGAGTGACAGCACTTTAACCTCTTGTTATATTCCACGTTATATGAAATTGATATCAAGTTAATTATTTAACCATCCCCACCCCTCTCCCTCTCCCTTCACCACCCCCATCCCTCTGGGAACCCACAAACCATCGCCCCTACGTCTCGCCAATATGAGCACACGTTTAATACAAATTTGGTTGACTAATTAATTAAATGGATCAATTAACTGACCTCTTCTACTCTGAGAATATCCCCAGTCTTTCCTACCACACCTCTAGCCATCCAACCCCCCACACCCCCGCCCCACCCCCCAACATGGAAATTAGTGGAACAGGAGTCAGTCTGTGTTTGAGAGAAAAATCTCATGATACGAAATTGAAGTGAATATCAATTACATAGCAAACGATATAATGCTTTCTTATAAAATTCAGTTTTCATGGGTTGACTTCCTCTTTTATTTGGTGGGAAAAGCTCACAACCAGCAACTACATGTCCTAATTATGTAATTACAAAGCTATAGATTTAAGTGTTGTCTTGTTGGGAAATTTTCGTGTGTCACCTTGACATGCAGGGATCGACTGAGCTAGTGCACAATGCCACCACCAGGGGACGTCCCACCCCTTCTCCCTACACCCCCTCCCTCCCCACACCTCCCAAAAGAAATTGGCGGCGGGGGGGGGGGGGGGGATTCACTCTGTGCTGAAGAGGAAGGATCTCAAGACATGAAATTCAAATCAAAGTCAATAATATAGTGACTCATATTATTTAGTTAATCAGTTTGTGGGAGGGCTTCCCCACTTAGGTAGAGCTCATGTATGTGCCCCCTTGCATGTCGTAATAACTGTAAGCTCTGAGGAATGGGGTCTCCGGCATGTGGGTCTATCTTCAGCGCGCTGTCACGACGGTTGCAGATCAGGATACTAAATACCGCCAACTACAGACCGAAAATCGGCCTCCTTATATGTCAAGTCTCTGAACCTAAGCATGAAGTGGCGGCATTATGTTGATCAGGAAATTGCGAACTCGCTTCCTTTCTGTGTATCTCCGAAGAAGCCACTTCCTGTTTGTGTCTGTCAACCAACACATTCAGTCTTGCAGATCATGCTTCTCATGTCTCCTCAGAATTGTTCCTATTGGCTAATGCTGGGGAGAAAGAGAGAGCTGACGCAATTTCGTTATAAAACAAAGGGGGAAATAGACCATTTGCACTGCCCTATCAAATTAATTGTTTAAAAATTTACAGGAGTCAAACAGATCGCTTAAAAAACTCACCATCAACCTTATGATTAGCCTTCTTTCTAATAAAACATATTTTCAACGTTAAAGTACCACACACAAACATTATAAGAATCAAGTAATGAAATTTACACCACAAATAGATTATAGCGCTAAACATGGTTCAAGTGGTTCAAATGGCTCTGAGCACTATGGGAATTAACATCTGAGGTCGTCAATCCCCCAGAACTTAGAACTACTTAAACCTCACTAACCTAAGGACATCAAACGCATCCATGCCCGAGGCAGGATTCGAACCTGCGACTGAAGTGGTCGCGTGGTTCCAGACTGAAGCGCCTAGAACCCATCGGCCACACCGGCCGGCCGCTAAATACGTATGAGATCTAGTATGCACCGTCATTTGAGAACACAAGCACCCCCTCCACCGCAACGTTTCCACTAAACACATCAGGTGAAAAAATCCAACCGATCACACACACAAACGATCGCCAAGAGCGCGACTTCTGCCTGGTAGCGCGGTCCGCGCCGGCCGGGAGAGGCCCACACCCACGCCGGCTAGCCCAACACCGGCATCTCCATCTCCTGGCATCCACTCATGGGCCACACCGAAATGGCCACTCCAAACGGGCCGCACCGAATGCTCAGATTAGTTCGGGAGAGACTGTCACCAAGCAGTCAACCGATCAATTCCCATGGGGGGAATAATCGTCTAGTGCAAACACCCTAAATTTTGAATCTTCTCATGCAACACACACGTCCATTCCCGCCAATTTCCAGGTGGAGGAGGCGAGGGTGTGAGGGGTTGGCGGCCATTAACGAATTAAGTTGATGTCAGTTTGAAATAAAGTGCCATGTAACAATAGGTTAAGAACCTGCCATCAAAAGAGAACAATAAGTTAAGGGATGACATGGAGCACAACAACAGGTTTGCCTATGAATTTATGCTTGCTCCCGATGTAAAAAAAAAAAATCGATAGAACATAGTTTATCCCACTGATCACGACTGTATATACTGAAATAAATTACAATATTGTTAATTCTTCTTTTGTGTTTAGTACAATTATGTTTATTTTTAAAGCTAGTCCCATAACGTGTGTACTTTAAGCCATACTCCGTGGGTCGCGCATTTCTTGTATCATGATACTCCCCTCTCCCCAACGTCTTTTTTACCATGGAACACGTTATATTTACAAATGAACTGAGTTTCTTTAACGTCTTAACAATTTTCACTGCCGCTAAATGGGAAAATCATATTAGTTGGGAATAGCTTTTATTTCGAAATCTATTAGAGTTGTAACTGGTGTATGATAATAGGGTAGCCACGTCTGTATTTGCGTGATTATGTTGTGTCGTTGACTCCTTGTGTGTACGAAATTTAGTACTAAATTTGTAAGAAAAACAGCTTCTGGTAGAGTGGTCTTCCGGTGGTGGTGATTGGGGGGCGAGGGGGAGTAATTAGTTGGTTGTTTTAAGGTTTTTTGCAACAATCATCTTGTATTCTGTGCACGTCAAGGTCTTAAAATACCAGTTTTCGACAAAAAAAATTGAAATTTGGACTTACGTTATATTAACGCTTTTCCGCGCTCCTAAGTGTGCGAATAGACCGTTCGCACTGGTAAAAAATAACGTTCTATCTAATTATCTGTGCTCTGACTTTTTTCGTCAGAGGAGCTTACCGTCATTTCAGGTAAACTATGTAGACAAAGCACCTTCTTTACATATAAAAATGCACATAGTGTAGAGTACCACACACACACATAACAGTGTCTACAAAGATGGTGATTCACATATTAATCTGTGCCAAAGAATTTCAATCTGAGAGATTTTACAACACATACAGGGTGTAATATGAGAATATTTACGTTTTCTAAATGTTTCACTACACGCAATTTACATTTTACGAGGACTGGTTACGATTAAAATAAAAAAAGGAAAAACAAGTTGTTTAGAAAACGCTACTGAAATCTATGTTATGTAAATATTGTGTGAAACAATAGGACCAAAGTAAATTATGACAAACAATTGTGCTTAAACGAATATTGCGACAGTGAACATTATATTAACATGTAGTGTCTACTTGAAAGTTTTAACAAATTTGTGTTGATAATGTACGAATACACAGGTTGTTATGTTTTAGTATGACGTTTTCTATTGTTGTCAACTAATGAAACTACAAATGCAATCTACAGGTTAACAGCCGTCTGATGACGAACGTGTCGGTTCGAAACCGGCAACAATACTATTCGTGTATATAAATAGCATTATTGACAATGACTGGTTGCTTTTATAGTTTTGTGCATGAATCATCTTGTATTACGTGCACGTCACGTTCTCAAAATGTCAGTTATCGTCAAAATTGTTCTGGGTATAGTGCGATGAGATGGAGTCTCGATTAATTTAAACAAAATTAACGGAGGTTTAAGCACAGAATCTAACGTTCAGTTCGATTCGGTGTGACAGGAAATCTTCTTATTTTGAACTGCAGAATATCTACAACGGAATATGTTATAGAGCGAAGGGCCGTTCTGAGCAATATTCTCGGCTACGGTTCCAATTTTAGATCCGCACGGATTTCTATCAATCGATTAAGGCGAATACCTGGATGACTACTTTGGAAAGGTCAGGGCTGATTTCCTTCCCTATCTTTATCCAGTACGAGCCTCCACTAAGTACCCAACTATCACGTACTTGATAAGATTTTGGATCCTAACATTCCTTCCTATCTACGGAATGCCATTTCTGATATGGACACAAATCGCTATTTGCAAAAGTCGAGACAATGCTAATCCGATTCTCAGGTTAGTTGAAGTCCAGCCAGCACTGTACCGAGATCTACACTCAAGAAACCTGATCAAGACAGGGAAATTTTTGAAAATGACATATTTCTTTAGGCTACCAACTGAAAAAGAAGCTAAGGCTCTTTTTGTTTTACAAGCAGGTGTTCTTAAGATAATAAGCGAACTTATGTTAGTTTTTTCGACAACTCTCTCCCATGAATTGAATAAACTTGTGAACTTCCGGAACGGATTTCCTTCTTTTCACTTTACGTAATACATCAGGCCAACTTGACTAGGATCTCATCTCTATTTTCGTCTTTATAGTGCAGTCGTTTCAAAGGAGGGTTTTTCCATAGAGAAACATCAGTTTGCTTGTGTCAATCTAAAAAATCGAAAGCTACTGTCTTTCCTCAAGGCTGAATGTATGTAATCGCTCCATTTCAAAACCCCACGAATTGTTATCAGTAGTCTAGTATTCCTATGGTATGAATGAATGCAGTTTTTATTTACTCCTCAGAACAGGCAACTCATATGTAAGTGCGTGATGGTTGTTTAATGAAACAGTTTCGTGAGGATACACATCCATCGTCCGAACTTCTACGGGAATCACAAATCTGCGAGAAGGCGTTTAATGGGTGGGGGCTATTATGGAACGGCGGCTGACGAAAGCGTATCCGGATGGTCGAGCCGGTTGAGGAAGCCGTTCCGGCACAAACCAGAAACTCCCGCCCTTGCACTGTGGGAATGCTCTGTGCAGCTGGAAGTAGTAATTTCCTTCATACATCTTTCCCATCCAGTTTCCTTTCCATTCCTTTCACCCTGCCTATCCACGCATGTTTAAGTTCGGCTTCTGGGACGACGGATTAACGACGAGGATCTGTGTGCCGGTCAGCCTGGATGTGGTTTGAGGGCGTTTTCCCACAGACCTCCAGGTAAATACTGGGCTGGTACCAAGTAACCTCGCAGTTACATGCTTCGCCAACGTTTTGAAAACTTTCGCTCTTTTCCACATGAATACACACAAACATTTGGAGTTCATATATTCCGTCCCGCGGAGTAACGATGTTGTCAAAGGCATACCATCCGGTTACCCTTTAAACTAACCATGTCAAATTCGTTCATAACAGTTTCAATCCTGTGCCCCTGCGGGACGAAGGCACAATAAAAGAAGAAATATCGTTCGTGACATAACTGTAGGTGAAGAATGAGGTCGCTTTAAGAAAGAATGGAGAAGAGTGTCATTTGCCTTACAGCAGAAAAAAAAACCTGCTACGGATAATACCGATATCGATATTTGCTCCTTTAGAACACTCAATCCTGAGCGACAGTACACCTTTATTGATCATGTACACTATTATCGAGTGCTATGACCGAGAACCGAATCTGCAACAAGACAATTTGTGAACTGAAAGTAGAGTGAAACGTACATTTTTTTACAAACTCACTTCTGGTGATTTATCCTACAGAAAATAAATTCGTAAAAACTAAATTAATGTAGCTAATAACTGTGATGCACATATATAAAAAATAAACTTTTGTGTAATTATGCAAAAATATACCAGAATTTTTCTCTGAAACATAGAGGTTATGTTTCATAATCAAAACAGTGCGTAACTGAGAAGAATTACTTACGAAGATTCAAGGCACTTAGTGCCAGAATTATCTTTGGTAAACATTAATCTCAGTGAGAAGGCTAATCCGTCATACGCTGACGTAAAACGTAACCTGTAGGCCCACACTCAATCATCAGATGTTGGGTGACAAGACAAAGATGCAACTTTGTTTTCAAGGAAAAAATAAAGATGGAAATAATTTCCTCTGTCTCTACTTTAATCCACTTATATAGGAGAAGGAACTACCAACATAGTTTGAGTCGAGTAACGTGGGTTGTGGCGAATACGAATTCGGAAGCTCACGTATCCACTTAGAGACAGATTTGTTGTAGTTGTTTAGATGTTGGCAGTAAGACATTTAAGAAAAGAAAAGGTCGTCCAATATACACAAAGAGAAGAATATATTCCAGCACGTGAATATAAAACTGGTTCAAATGACTCTAAGCACTATGGGACGTAACATCTGAGGTCATCAGTCCCCTAGACTTAGAACTATTTAAACCCAACTAACCTAAGGACATCACACACATCCATGCGCGAGGCAGGATTGGAACCTGCGACCGTAGCAGCAGCGCGGTTCCGGACTGAAGCGTCTAGAATCGCTCGGCCACAGCGTCCGGCATGTGAACATAAATTTAAAAAATTTTTAAACGTCAGCTCCTGTGGACATATATATTCGCACTTGTACCTTATGGTTTATTTGAAGTAATTATAACCTACATCAATGAGCTCAGGAAATCTCAGAATGTGAGTGACCCGTGGAACCGTTGTTTCATTTCTCACTGTTGTAGTGTACTAGTATAAATTTCTAAAACGACTCGCAATAATGAGCTACAACGTGCTGGATTTGGGTCTTGTTGAACGATGAGAACGTTCTTTTCACAGAAGCACCTCTTCCAGCAGTACCTGAAGATCATTTTGTTGGAAACATACGGAGACAGTCTGCTCCGACTGAGCAGTGTCTAGAAAGGTGGTTACCAATTACTTTGCACTACATACTTACGGAGATTCGACAACTGTGATGATTAAAAGTACAGTCAAGCGAGCTACAGACATTGTTACTGCAATTCCGGGGGAATGAAGTCTCTAAGGCGGCGATTATCAGTTACCTGATGAGAAAAAACCCAGCTGCGTATCTGAGAACACCCAGACCTATGATTTTAAACACATGTAGATGTAGACGTGTACATCTTAGTTTGCTTGTTACAGTCTAAGGGCCGTCCATTGAACCTTCTGGAGGGAATGAAGATGTACTGATACAAGGAACATTACCTCACTAAAATTCTGAATGAGTAAAACCGATTCACACTGAACGCCTATATTTCGCTGTACAACAGACTATTGCAGTTCTTGCACATCGAGGTTTTCTGGTTCTATCCACTTGATTTCTATCCTTGGTCCCGTGGTGATCATGGCTTGCTCTTGAAATGCGTGCGCTCTTTAGCCTTTTTGGCATTTTCTTGATTCTGTTTTAGTGCCTCGTTATGCTTGTGGCTTTTCTTGTGTCTTGGTACATGGTTCTAATGAATTTCATGGCGTTCTATATGCATGGTAGAAACCTATTTGAGATCTGGGGTTTGTAATTAGTCACTATGGACCTAATTTTATGCTTCAGCTCTCTTTGAATTACAATTCGAACTCATCCCGTTTTGGTTTATGTAGACTCTGATACGATTTATCTATGGCTTTGTAACATGACTTTCTAAATCCTTCTTACAGTCAGTGGTACTTAGCGGCCAAGGCCCGTCAGTTGTTTGAACTGCATGTGTAAGCGCAGTGTCCTAACGGCAGCCCAGTATCATGAACAGAGAGTGGTCTTTTCAGTATTAGCATGTTTTAAATCTTATGACGATGCCACTTACACTTAAAAATTGTATCTTCTTCTTTGACTAAATTTGTGGAAACAGGTATGTTTGATGTGAATCAATGCTATAAATTATATTGCTGTAAATTACTCAAAATTATGCATGTCCTTTCTTTTTTAATCTGATGATCCTTATAATGACAGAAATTGGCAACTGGATTAAATAAAGAAATTTGCGATTTTAAACTGTTTTCGTTTCTACAGATCATTAAACAGGAAATCACCGTGATCTTCAAGGCGATTACGTCACCTCTTAACAATAAAATAATTAATTAACAAAGACTTAACTTTAAATTGAAACAGTAGACGGTCAAAACCAGTAGCATGAATCACCTCTCAACCGTATCTCATATCTGTTCATTTCATTTATTTATTTGCTGAGTGCCTCATTGCAATATTTGTAACACCTGATGCTCATGTCTCAAAATTTTCAGCTTCCAGTTTATATTACCCCAGAGTAAAGAAATTTATTAAAATCATCAGAATTACGTACTGCAATGTTCTTAGCAGCCTTAATAAATGTGAAAACAATATACACACAGTTATACCCAAGTCACGCACAAGATCAACATTGGGAGGGGGGGGGGGGGGGAGGGTGAAGAAAGGGACGGATGTTAACGGTTGTTTCACTCAACTAAACCACAATTTCTCACCTCAGCTAAGTAAAACTACTGAATTGGCAAACTTTGTTACCTTATTATTCCACTGTAACTAAACCGCCTGCTGCAACAAGCCAAAGAACCTCCAGTAATGAATCTCATTAAGGAAACTAAAATAACCGACAGGCGACCGTTAAATTGGAAATCCATATGAATAGTCAGTTGCACAGATACAACTATATTCTGCCAGCAAAAACATTTTTAAGCCTAGATTCTACTCTGTTAGGTATATGTAAGCCAGAGTAATATTTTATGTAATTATAGAAATAATGAAAATTGTGCACTAAAGGTCTTTACATGGATAGTCAGGCAGCAGTTAGAGTTGACGGTAAATTGAGTTCATGGTTCAGAGTAGTTTCAGGGGTAAGACAAGGCTGCAACCTGTCTCCACTGTTGTTCATATTATTTATGGATCATATGTTGAAAACAATAGACTGGCTGGGTGAGATTAAGATATTTGAACACAAAATAAGCAGTCTAGCATATGCGGATGACTTAGTTGTGATGGCAGATTCGATTGAAAGTTTGCAAAGTAATATTTCCGAGCTAGATCAGGAATGTAAGGACTATGGTATGAAGATTAGCATCTCCAAAACGAAAGTAATGTCAGTGGGAAAGAAATACAAACGGATTGAGGGCCAAATAGAAGGAACAAAGTTAGAACAGGTGGACGGCTTCAAGTACTTAGGATGCATATTCTCACAGGATGGCAACATAGTGAAAGAACTGGAAGCGAGGTGTAGCAAAACTAATGCAGTGAGCGCTCAGCTACGATCTACTCTCTTCTGCAAGAAAGAAGTCAGTACCAAGACGAAGTTATCTGTGCACCGTTCAATCTTTCGACCAACTTTGTTGTATGGGAGCGAAAGCTGGGTGGATTCAGGTTACCTTGTCAACAAGGTTGAGGTTACGGATATGAAAGTAGCTAGGATGATTGCAGGTGCTAGTAGATGGGAACAATGGCAGGAGGGTGTCCACAATGAGGAAATCAAAGAAAAACTGGGAATGAACTCTATAGATGTAGCAGTCAGGGCGAACAGGCTTAGATTGTGGGGTCATGTTACACGTATGGGAGAAGCATGGTTACCCAAGAGACTCATGGGTTCAGCAGTAGAGGGTAGGAGGAGTTGGGGCAGACCAAGGAGAAGGTACCTGGATTCGGTTAAGAATGATTTTGAAGTAATAGGTTTAACATCAGAAGAGGCACCAATGTTAGCACTGAATAGGGGATCATTGAGGAATTTTATAAGGGGGGCTATGCTCCAGACTGAACGCTGAAAGGCATAATCAGTCTTAAATGATGATGATGATGATGATGGTGCATTGAGAATTTGAATACAGATCTCCACATTGCGCTCCCCAACAGTAAATTCATCTCTCAATTACAAAATAAAAACAAAAGAAAATATTATTCACTGCACATTCGTCCTGATAGGAAAAGACGACCAAATGTCGGAAGTATCCCTTAGAAAGAAAGAGTCCCCTATAGAATCATCAATACTTAACACAGACGTTCTGATATGGTTATTATTGGAGATCCTGACAAATTCCTTAAAGTGTTCACTGTTCCGAAGTATCAGTCTCCCACTAAACATTTACAGGTATCTTAAGTCTCACTAAATACATAAAGAATCTCAACATGAACCACATAATCTTCAACTCATAACTGACCAGTCACTACAACTACAAGTTACCTCTAAGTATAAGACACAAAATTTATCAGTTCCAGTTTAACACAAGAAGATAGCATGAAAATCATTCCAGTGCAGTAACATACAAGTACTCCAAAACAGGAATTTCTCATTTCATAAAAAGGAAGTTTTCCTCCTTATCAACATTAATGCATTAGTTTAGCAGTCAGCTATTTAACTGCACATAGCCATTTGTGAATGTGGCAATTTCTTCAGTGTGTATTCAAACAGGCTCCACAAACAGTATAACAGAAGTAAGATAGACATATGTATCAAGAAATGTGTCAGTAATTAACAAGTAACATAGCACAGGAAGAAGTCATTAACAACAGGAATTGTGAAAAGACAGAACTGAGGAGAATTTCTGCAGAATTTGGAGTATGTTTTCGAAGTGTATGAATTATCTTTTGTGAACGCAGACTCATTCAAAATAAAATTCAAGTGTCAGCTATGGCCACCATTTTGATAAAGACTATCATATCAGGCTAACATACCACAGACAAGAAAGTTAACTGCTCCACACACCTCCAAAATCACCGAAATTCGCCACTTTTTGCTGTGACACTTGTGAACAAATATCTTTTAAAACTCTTTCAAGCAAACATATCATACTTCTGTCACTAATTGAAGGCCTTAAAATGGTTTCAGACCTTTGACTATACTAAATGTCTCACACATTACTCCTGCAACAAAAATCTGAAATTTTCAGTATCATAATTATGGTCACCGAGACGCACACAACATTCGTGTGTCGAACACGCGGTGGAACAAATCAACAAAAACGAATAATTTGAAAAAAACGAGTTCCATATGTCTTAGAAAGTATTGAAAAAAAGATCAGTAAACGAAGGTGTGATGAATTCAAGTGTCCGATTATTCTTGTAGATTATTGCAAACCCGGTTCTGTACCACACTTCGTAAACTGACCACCTCATCAAAGAGCCAACGTTTCGTATGAACATAGACAGCTATTGTTCAAAGATCTGAAAGTGCTGTAAATCGACTACACAAAGCTTTCAGTACAAGCCGGAAACTCGGTAAACATTTGTAGCCTCAGAAAGAGACATCAGCTCTGCTTAATACGTAACTCAAACATAACACCCATGCGGATTGGAACACCAAGTCCGACGGTTCTTAACTAGAATTCCCTTTGTATGTTTAAACTAAACAAATCAGTCATTTTAGAAAGCACCTTACTCCCAAGTCACCATTCTTTAGGAAGAAAAAAATATTTTATCTTTTGTGTATAACAATTACAATAGTTTTTAATTGCACCAAAATAAGTTGATAGTGAGGCAAGTGTTAGAGAACACATTAACCTTAGCCAGTATGTATTTCCTACTTAAAACTGATCGTCTGAGATTTCGAGCAAATTCCTTTCTTCAGTGAAATAAATAACACAAGTAAAATGTGGTTCAAATGGTTCAAATGGCTCTGAGCACTATGGGACTTAACATCTGATGTCATCAGTCCCCTAGAACTTAGAACTACTTAAATATAACTAACCTAAGGACATCACTCACATCCATGCCCGAGGCAGGATTCGAACCTGCGACCGTAGCGGTCGCACGGTTCCAGACTGAAGTGCCTAGAACCGCTCAGCCACACCGGCCGGCGTAAAATGTGATACAGTTTGCTTTCAACACACACGGTTTTCTGTTATTTTCACTGCAATTAAAAAGAAAACACATATCTACACAAATAACAAATTATTACAGTTTAAGGTATTAGTTATTAATATTTGTGGTAAATTTAAATAAAATAAATCATTCATTATAAATTCTTCATTATAAATTCCTTTCTCCGAAAGTGCGGAAGAGAGTATTTCATCATAGGGAGATTTGTATTCTTTAGGGATGTATCTAATTAGGCCAAGTATATCAGTAATTTTCAAAAAATTTATGCATACTTAGTCATGACATGACCTTGCTAATGAGACCTGAATTTGAGTTGCAGGGAGTCGTAAATCAAAAGTATGCCTTACAAGTCCAGAAATGTAAGGAGATGCTGCACTTTGATGACTTGCAGAATAGCGTTAAAAATAAATGAAAGATCTTAGTTAAAAGGGTACTTCATCTTATGATGGAATACGTCCACCACGTGACTCAACAGACAACGCTCTTTTCATATAGTATTTTGGCCACCGTTTGGAAAAATCCTAGATATTATCATTTTCAAGTCGTCACACTGTAAAGCACCAACTTTTTGCTGCATCCGCAATCAGTTCACTTATTCCTTCACAATAGATGTACGTTTCATTCTCCTTACTGCACATTTTATCTGAACAAAATCTTTGCTACAAGTAATAAAAGTGTAGCTCCAGACAGGAAATAACTGTTTTACTTTCTGAAATCTCCCTGTATCAACTAGTGCAGAACCCAAGCTAATCATGCAGTGATTCTTGTTTTGTTCAGTGCCTCCATCTGAAACAACCTCAACTCCTTAATAATATTTTCATATGTTCGTACTCTTCTATGTTCTTTAACAGGAGTGAACATACCTCATTTTTCTCTTTTTCCGCTGTTCTCTCGTGGCATACATAAATCACAAAAGAATTTGGCTTCATATTTTTGATACAAAAACCATTAACCCACAGTTACTTGAGATAAAATACTTCTTGGAGAGGAAATGTGAGGTAACAGCCAGTTCTGCATAAAATCAAAACACAGACCTAACACACTATCATCTTTATTTCATTCTTCTTGAGTTTGTTTTATTGTAAAAAAAAAAAAAGCTGTTTACTTCGACGTTGATGGACCAGTAATTCAGCAACAGCTACTCGTTTTGCCGTTTCGCTATGAGAAGTGCTCCTTATCTTCACTCTCAACTCTTCAACTCTTCAAATGTTACAAAGGTGTCCACCTCAAGACGGCCAAAGGCAAGACTGTCACTAAAGTATTTAGCATAATATTTGTAGGTAATTATTAATACAGGATGTTTGTGCAGGAATGTATCATGCATTAATATTCTTGATAACCTAGGATCAAGATACTTATATAAACTGGATATAAATACTGGATAGAAGTCTATGTGGTCATGTATTATTTTCCGGCGCTTTGGAGACGAAGAGCGATTTTTATTTTCTATGCCCTTCGTATCTTGAGAAGATTTGCGTTGAAGAATAAACCCCTACAATCTCTGTACTCTTTTATCACTTACTACAAATACGTTCAGGAAAGCTTTTCTGCAGACATCGATACGCATAGCATTAATTATCAGAAGAGAACTTGTGAGTGGCACGTTGTCTTTTTTTACGAAGAGATTCATCTCCTCCTGATGCTTGTCGTCGAACCATACCTTTAGATTCCATGAAACTTGTTAAAAAGATGTTCATTATTTGAACATCTTAATTTTGTGAACATAAGAATTTGTCCCTCCTCTAAAAATCTGTTAAAGCATTATTTATGACACTTAAAACGAAATAAGAAACACTTTAGTGCGATCATAAAAATAATAAATCCACATTTTTTTAGGTAACAGAAGTTACTTTATACCTACAGTGCTGGCCGAGTTTCTTGGTGATTACTACTTTCCCCGAATTAGTTAGCTATTGACAACTCTTTACTCTTGCCTGTTTGATAACATTACACCATTATACTTCATTACTATTCCTCTGCCCTCTTTTCGTTTTTCTTACATCTGAAAGCTCATAGCTCCTTGCCACAAATATTTCCTCCATTCTGAAAAACTGTAGTTAAAGAAACTAAAACAAGGATCGCGACCGTAGACAAGGTTTTATTTCTGGAATGAGGACTTTTTAAAGTGAAGTATGAAACGTTATGGCCACTGTGACTATTAAGATGGCTACCTATTCTATACAGAACCAGTCCTAGATTGAGTTCTTATTTTACCGGATTTGGAATAAAGCTCATTCTCTGATGATTGATACAAACGTCTCTCAGTAGACCACGCGAAGCGATCGCCCCGGTATGGGCACCGAACCGCTCACCAAGGTGTTTTCTCATTTGTTCGTAGAACACGGTTGAGCTTTCAGAGATAGAAATATTTTTACAAAGCGCCTGTAATTTAGAACACCCGAAAGAAAAATCACTTCTGAAACTTGCGATTTGTCTAATAACGGTATCTTAAAAAGAGACTTCTTATCTTCTCATTTCATTCAGGATACGGGTGGACGGGGCAAGGCAGGGGGAGGGATCGTGACGCCCATTCTATAACGAACCCTTCGAAGAGAAAGAGAAACAGCTCATTGCAGCTGGGGCGTAGCTGTCTTTGGCCAGACAGAACTTCGACGCCGCCACCCCTCCCCTGACCCCATACCAAGCTCTGATAGTACAGAAAACAACCTGAGACTGCACTTTCCTCGAAAATTGTTGCAATCTCGTTACTTTGCAACAACTACCGACGATTACATCTCGTAGAAATATTATTTTGTGCGATTTTATTGTCAAGTTTAATCCGCTGTTGCCAGCCGCTGTGGCCGAGCGGTTCTAGGCGCTTCAGTCCGGAACCGCACTGCTGCTACGGTCGCAGGCTCGCATCCTGCCTCGTGCATGGATGTGTGTGATGTCCTTAGGTTAGTCACGTTTAAATAATTCTAAGTCTAGGGACTGATGACCTCAGATGTTAAGCCCCATAGAGCCATTTCAACCATTTCATATAATCCACTGTAGGTAATGATCCCAGATATTTTCTGTGTAATTAAGATTTAGTGATTTGAGGTGAAACGAGTATCTGAAAATGGAGGCAGCACTGTTAACATGGCGGTTAATATCCTAGAAGGCGGAGGAGACCACGACACTGTCTTCAAGATCATGTAGAGCGAAGGGTAACATGTGGTCACCGAGAATGCTGAAATAAACATCCTGGTTCACTTTCACGGTAACCTGACTGGTAATGTCAGTGGGTGATAGTTAGGGAACGTAAAAAGATACTGTGATACTGTCAGTTTCACTTACAGCTTGAGCTACACCTCGATATACTGCGGGTAAATGCTTTATTAGGCCGTACGTGCATATGACGCCTTTCATCATTTTGAAAGATCCAAACTCGTGAGCCGCAGGTCACCATTACACACTTTCAGCCCAGTCCTACTGCCCAGTTTCTGTATCATTTGGCCCACTGAAGAAGTGTAGATTTATTAACAGCTGTGAACAATAGACTGTCCACTGCGTACAGTTCACTTCGAAATGTTTGCTCGGACTTAAGCTCAATTCACTGACAGCAACAGTAATGTCAGGTTTGAGCCCGATTGTCGTTGACAAGTCGTGACACACATCTCCTATCCGCGTGGGTTGGGACATTTTTACTGCCACCGTTCTCAATTCGTTTTATGTGCCTGAAAGTTCCTTGGAGATATTGAGAACAACAAATAGTGTAACTTTATTCAGTGTGCAGTCGTACGCACATCCAAACGCAACAGATTCTACGAAAATAATTTTCGTGGTCCTTACGAATCACAAAATTTGTTGACCTACGTAAATGTTTTACTGAAGCAACGTCTTTCGAGATATACTCTCGCCTTCAGACTACAATTTCAATACAAAAACTTTTAAAACAGATACAAACTGCTTATCTTCGCTCATACGAAATGATTATCTTCCTGTGGTATGTTCAGCTGCTGTCTTTGTTATGGCTATTTCGATTTTTTAACCATTGTTTACAAACTTGCAAGGGACATTTCAAACACAAGATCACAATCAACCATACTGTGTAGTAGAAACAAGACTGATATCAAAACAAACCTTATTTCGATTTTATCGGTGTGTCGATCCTGATGTTATCAGTCACTTACATTGCTTTCTGCATTGATTGTTGTCTCAATTCTAATGTTGGTCGAAATACTATAAGGGAGGCTGTGACAAGTTGATGTTAAAAATGATGGTAAAAAAATTATTTTAAGTAGTTGTAACTATATTGCAATTGTCTCCCGTATTCTTATATATATTCTTACTTGTCACTCGTTTCCTTATTAAACAGTACTGAACTGAAGTTGATGAGGAAATATGAGTTCTGGATAGCTGTAATTTCGTTTAGAATCTCGTTTTTCCACGTTTGTCCATTTTCCAGCGCTTCTCCGAAAACCTTCAGATCATTTTGTACTTCTACTCTGAGCCTTGTTTCGTCTATCTGCCTCGCAGTAGCTTTTCTCAAGTCAATATGTTCCAAAAAACGAGTTTTGAAACTTCCGCCGGTTTGGGCAATGAAATATCTTTAATCTTTTTGAAGCAGTCACGGTCGATTAACAGTCAATATGTATTTACAAACGAAAGATTCTTTCTACCATTCTGCCACCTTTGCACGTCGACCTACGTTATTGCGATAGCTCAACACAACAGTCTGTCACATACACGCCCTTTCACGTATACGACATATGGCAGCACTGGAGAGGTACATGACCTCTAGTTAGTAGATTTACAATGCATACAGCGTCTTTTACGTAGCTATTTTGTTCGACGAGCTTATCAGTAATCGATAGTTTCTTCTGTGCATGTGTACTTTTACACTTGCTTTTTATTGCTCTACTATTCTACGTTATCCGGTGTCGTCCTTTAATAAAGATGCTACTATAGAGATATGTGGGTCGGTGGTCAGCAGTGACCTCGTAACCGCACTTCGGAACACCTGTGCTGCGGGATGTTCGCCGTTTTTCATCCCCATCGCGTGATGCGACGGGCTGTGATTCAGAGCGGAAACTCAAGTGCAGTTATCGGATGTCTTCCAGACTGCCTTGTGTTCGCGACCAGAGCGGAGTTTCCATATTGCGACAGCACGCGATGCCTCGCCAGGGTCGTATCGCGTTCGATCTACTGTTGACAGACATCGATATTTCTATTCCCATAACTCAATTCCTGAGCCATGAACTGGAACTACATCACAAACAACACAAATGGTGCGAATGTAAATACATATACAGAGACGTACATACATTTCGGTGATTGCTCGTTTCTGAGAAATTACAATGCGCTATCAAGGATGTAAAATACAGACTATAGATCCCACAGTATTTATTGTTAACGATAAGCACAAACAAAATTCCAAAATTAAACACATTGTGGCAAATAAAATAAACCATTAACATTCGTAGATTTTTGACACACAACTAACGTTTTCAAACTCAACAGTGAGTATATAATCTCAAAAGATTTCTAATTTTAAATGGCATATCTCGACAAATTCCATTGCTAATATGGATCAAAAATATTTGGATACTTAAAAATGTGTTCTGTCACATAGTAGTCTTGGTCCTGAAATCCGTATGATAATGAATTACTATAGCTTAAGAACCTGTGTGGAGGACTGGAAACTTCAAGTGATGGGGCACTGGCAATAAGTACAAGTTCACGATACAAGAAACGATGAATAAACTGACTCAAAAGCAAAGTTTTCCTTTAGACTTGCCATAGAACTGGAATTAGTTGTAAATACATCGAAAAGTTGGTTAATGAACAGAGTAGCGAGCGTTGTATGTGCCATACTTAGATGATTTCCTCCTGCACAGTCCTAGGAATAAATCACCTTGACGACAAGTGACGCAGCCTCCCAGCTCTGTTGTCGTTTACGCCACAGACATTAACCCTCCTAGAGAAAGAGTCAAAAGCAATTATTCAGTGTGAAATACAGATAGTAAAGATCAGAAGTGCATCAGAGCGTCTTTAACGTACGTTACTGAAAACAGGGAGCACACAGTAGACAGCATTGTCCCAAAAATAAACTAAAATACACTACTGGCCATTAAAATTGCTACACCAAGAAGAAATGCAGATGATAAACGGGTATTCATTGGACAAATATATTATACTAGAACTGACATGTGATTACATTTTCACCCAATTTGGGTGCATAGATCCTGAGAAATCAGTACCCAGAATAACTACCTCTGGCAGTAATAACGGCCTTGATACGCCTGGGAATTGAGTCAAACAAGGCTTGGATGGCGTGTACAGGTAGGTACAGCTGCGCATGCAGCTTCAACACCATACCATAGTTCATCAGGAGTAGTGACTGGCGTATTGCGACGAGCCAGTTGCTCGGCCACCATTGACGAAACGTTTTCAATTGGTGAGAGATCTGGAGAATGTGCTGGCCAGGGCAGCAGTCGAACATTTTCTGTATCCAGAAAGGCCCGTACAGAACGTGCAACATGCGGTCGTGCATTATCCTGCTGAAATGTAGGGTTTCGAAGTGGTAGAATGAAGGGTAGTGCCGCGGGTCGAAGCACATTTGAAATGTAACGTCCACTGTTCAAAGTGCCGTCAATGCGAACAAGAGGTGACCGAGACGTGTAACTAATGGCACCTCATACCATCACGCCAGTATGGTGATGACGAATACACGCTTCCAATGTGCGTTCGCCGCAGTCTCGCCAAACACGTATGCGACCATCACGATGCTGTAAACAGAACCTGGATTCATCCGAAAAAATTACGTTTTACCATTCGTGCACCCAGGTTCGTCGTTGAGTACACCATCGCAGGTGCCCCTGTCTGTGATGGAGCGTCAAGGGTAACCGCAGCCATGGTCTCCGAGCTGATAGTCCAGGCTGCTGCAAACGTCGTCGAACTGTTCTTGCAGGCATCACAACAACGTTTCACCAGGCAACGCCGGTCAACTGCTGTTTGTAAATGAGAAATCAGTTGGAAACTTTCCTCATGTCAGCACGTTGTATGTGTCGCCACCGGTGCCAAGCTTGTGTGAATGCTCTGAAAAGCTAATCATTTGCATATCACAGTATCTTCTTCCTGTCGGTTAAATTTCGTGTCTGTAGCACGTCATCTTCGTGGCGTAGGAATTTTAATGGCGTATAGTGTATTTGCAGTCTCCCGGTACCGTTCAAAAGTTTATAGGGTTATCAGGCGAATGCCTTCAACAGAACCTCCTTTACAAGGTATTACCAAGTGGGGATCTCTCTCTATCAGTTCCAGCCTACATGGATATTTGAAAGGAATATAAAACGACTTTCTGTAATACCTCGTCTAGCTCTCTTGGATCAGGAATGAAACATGGAAGGAAATGCTTTTTCATGGTAACTTAGGTTTATCCATCTTTGGGAACAAAATTTAGAACTGAATGGAAAATATGCGACATAACATATCTTAATATTCCAAAAGGGAACATCCTTTCGCGTGCCGAGCTACTGAGATTACAAAACCCTTATGGTTACAACTGAGTGATCATCCTAAACGTAATTCATACAGTCCGCAGCTCGTGGTCGTGCGGTAGCGTTCTCGCTTCCCGCGCCCGGGTTCCCGGGTTCGATTCCCGGCGGGGTCAGGGTTTTTCTCTGCCTCGTGATGACTGGGTGTTGTGTGATGTCCTTAGATTAGTTAGGTTTAAGTAGTTCTAAGTTCTAGGGGACTGATGACCATAGATGTTAAGTCCCATAGTGCTCAGAGCCATTTTTTTTTCGTAATTCATATAGATTGTCCGACCAGGGAGGAAGACTAGTTTCCTGAGCTATTGTCATTCTGAAATGTCTTACTATTTCACATTGGTACCCATCATACTCCAAATAAAAGACATCTGAAGAAGTCGGCGACCGCTACGGTCGCAGGTTCGAATCCTGCCTCGGGCGTGGATGTGTGTGACGTCCTTAGGCTTAAGTAGTTTTAAGTTATAGGGGACTGATGACCTCAGATGTTAAGTCCCATAGTGCTCAGAGCCATTTTTAAAGAAGTCGATAGCCGGCCGTTGTGGCCGAGCGGTTCTAGGCACGTCAGTCCGGAACCGCGCTGCTGTTGCGGTCGCAAGTTCGAATCCTGCCTCGGGCATGGATGTGTGTGATGTCTTTAGGTTAGTTAGGTTTAATTAGTTCTAAGTTCTAGGCGACTGATGACCTCAGAAGTTAAATCGCATAGTGCTCAGAGCCATTTGAACCAAAGAAGTCGATACCAGGAAAACGGAAAAATTCACTGATGAGCTAAAACATCATTCTCACTGCAAACAGCGAGGTTGAGGGCCGCCTTGTGGCGTTTTCACCGCGTGACGCTGTGTGGACAGCAGCAGAGAAGATCGGGGAATCAATGTAAATGGTATATGGGCCGTAAATGGGGAAATCTGTTGACATAAACGACACTGTCAAAGAGCAGCTTCTTATGGCCCGGCTCCTGGTACAAAGCATCTCGGAGAAGCTGGTCGACAGTTTGCGTGCTGCTGTCGTCGATGTTTACGAAAAGTGGATGAACAATGGTGAAATCGAAATAAGATGGCAACTCTCGTTACAGAACGTAGAGGTCGGAGGCCTATAAAGCGAGATACGAAGCGAATTATGGCAACTCTGAAGACAGATCTTAAGATAGGCAACCCAACATGCATCACACATCCCAGACGCGGATTGTGTAAGTCGTGGTGCCTATCGTAAGGTATATGGAATATTTTCTAGGTCTGTGTAAGGTCACCGTTCTTGCGGAAATATTCAAAGGAACAAGCACCGCAGATATTTACATAAGTAAGGCGGGGACGGCCAATGATCTTTTCGATGCTGATGTACAACAGGCTCTAACTCGTGGGAAATGGCGAAGTTCCGCTAGTAATGAGGATAATGAGCAGGGCATTACATCAGTTGTGCGTCGTATGAGTTGAGTAACTGGTTCTGAAGGGAGGCGTGCTGGGGTATTCCGTGCAGTTGCCGTGACCGCTGGATCCAGAGAGCGTAGTGGTCAGCGCATTTGCCTAGTAAGCAGGAAAACCGGCTTCAAATTCTGATCCCGGACAGGGTCAAAGGTTTTCAACTTGCCCACTCACATAAATCAATGTCCCCCTGCAGGTAATGCCTCCATTCGTTTTCCATTCGACGCGCGGGGCGTGTTTGATGTCCTTAGTGTAAGCTATTTTCAGTTAGATTAAGTAACGTGTAAGCCTAGGGATCGATGACCTCAGCAGTTCGGTCCCATAGGGACCACCACCACACATTTTACATTTCTTTACGTCTTGACTCAGAGTGGCTGCAGGATCAAAATGGGATCTGTTTTCTTTTCAGACATGTCCGATAGAAGGACTCTTCTTTTCAGACACATCCGAAAGAAAGAGTCTGATTCTTTTTCAGGCATGTCCGAAAGAACGAACACCGCATCTACACTTATGCTCATAAATTAAGGATAATTGCAGAATATAGAGCCACACAACGTGGCACTACACAAAACTGGCGCTAATAGCATACGCACATAGGGAACACACACGACTCAGATCTGTAAGTCCACGGTATTGGTGATAAGTTGAAAAAACCGTCCCGAAACACATGTGCTACAAAACGCCACTGTTTCCTGCGCATGTACCCTGACATCAGTGTGTGATATGATCACCACGCACACGTACACAGGCCGCTCAACAGGTTGGCATACACTGGATACTGGGGTATAGGCTCCCATTCTTGCACTGGTACCTGTCGGAGCTCCAGAAGTGTCCTCGGGGTTTGAAGACGTGCAGCGATACGTCGACCCAGAGCATCCCAGACGTGCACGATGGGGTTTAGGTCTGGAGAACAGGGAAGTCACTCCAGTCGCCTGATATCTTCTGTTTCAAGGTAGTCCTCCATGATGGCAGCTCGGTGGGGCCGTGTGTTATCATCCATCAGGAGGAAGGTGGTACCCACTGCATCCCTGAAAAGGCGGAGATACTGGTGCAAAATGACGTCCCAATACACCTGACCTGTTACAGTTCGCCCGCCGGTGTGGCAGAGCAGTTCTAACCGCTTCAGTCTGGAACCGCGGGACCGCTACGGCCACAGGTTCGAATCCTGCCTCGGGCATGGATGTGTGTGATGGTCCTTAGGTTAGTTAGGTTTAAGTAGTTCTAAGTTCTAGGGGACTGTTCACCTCAGATGTTAAGTCCCATAGTGCTCAGAGCCACTTGAACCATTTTTTTGTTACAGCTGCTCTGTCAAAGTCATGCAGGCGTGTACGTGCACCAATCATAATCCTACCTCACACCAACAAACCACGACCTGCATACAGGTCCCCTTCAAGTACATTAAGGGGTTGGTATCTGGTTTCTGGTTCACGCCAGATGAAAACCCGGCGAGAATCACTGTTCAAACTATACTTGGACTCGTCCATGAACATAACCTGGGACGACTGTTCCAATGAAAATGTGCTGTATTCTTGACTTCAGGCTTTACGGGCTCTCCTGTGACCAGGGGTCAGTCGAATGCACCTTGCAGGTCTCCGGGCGAATAAACCATGTCTGTTCAGTTGTCTGTGTCTGGACAAATGTTCCAGTGGCTGCGGTAAGGTTCCGAGCTAGGCTACCTCCAGTACTCCGTGGCCGTCTGCGGGTTGCTGATGGTGAGATATCGGTCTTCTTGTCGTGTTGTACACCGTGGATGTCCCGTACTGTAGCGCCTGCTGGAATCGTTGCCACAATCTTGAGATCACACTTTGTGGCACACGGCGGGACTGTGCTACGACCTGCTGTGTTTGACCAGCCTCCAGTCCCCCTAATATTGCACCCCTCATAACGTCATCAATAGGTGTTCTTTGAGCCATTTTCAACACACAGTCACCATTAGCACGTCTGAAAAAGTTTGCCCACTTACTCGCGGCACCGTACTCTGAGATGCACCAACACACCTCCGCGTATGTGGACTGCTGCTGAAACGTCCCCTTAGAACAATTATACACGACTGTGCTTAAACTGACACACAATATTTTTAGCGCAACGCAATCTGACTTTCAAAACTCCCTACTAAAGAATGGCCCTGACAAACATTAAACTATACCTTTCACAAATCACTTACCTCACAAAAATCTTCGCTGCTCTAGCTACTGCAATACAGCGAGCGCCACTACTGCCAGCTAAATAAAAGATTCAAACTACTGAAGGCACTAACTACTGATAGGGGTAGTTAGCAAATGAAAGATATTAATAGAGAGCAAACAATGTATTTACCTTAATATCATCACAAATCATAATATATATATATCAGTTCATGACAAACTGCAAACCTCCGCCATCTCTCTCCCCACATCCACCACTGCTGGCGGCTCACCTCCAACTGCGCAACGTTACGCGCTGTTCACAGCCAGCTGCCGCTGCCCAACACTACAATGGCAGACAACAATGCAAACTAGCCACAGACTGCACACAGCACAGCCAGTGATTTTCATATTGAGCGCTACGTAACGTTGCCAATAAGAAAACATAAACAGCCTACTTACATAGAGAAAACATAAACAGCCTACTTACATAGAGAAAACATAAACAGCCTACTTACATAGAGAAAACATAAACAGCCTACTTACATACAGAAAACATAAACAGCCTACTTACATAGCCCCCATGCTCCCCACAAAAAATTTTTACAAATGGTGTTGGGCACTGGCCAATACAGATTTGACAAAAATTTTTCACAATTACAGTAACAAAGATATAAAATGCACACACTTATTGATACAATGTTGGTCAAAAGCTAAAATTTTCTCACAGTCTATAAAGACAGTCTTGATCATTCATCACAGTGAAACTGCCGTTTCTTTTCTCAAAGTCTGAGCAGTAAAAGACAATGCACACAGAAGTAGTGGATTTCCATGCAGTCTTGAAGAAGTAGTGTTGTCCTTCCAACGGAAAGACAGTGCTGACTCTTGACATGCTGACAGGTAATGGGCCACAACAGAGCAAACCCACAGCAGAGTTCATTCGACGTTTTGAAGAATATTGTTAGGTAGGTCATCACAGAGCAGACCCACTGGAGTCCTGGTAGAGATTGTGGTATTGGTGGGCCACCAGAGGTGCAGACCCACTGCAGTCCTTGTAGAAATAATGGCGTTGGTAGGTCATCATAGATGCAGACCCACTGTAGTCCTTGTAGAGATAATGGTATTGGTGGGCCACCAGAGGTGCAGACCCACTGTAGTCCTGGTAGAGACGGCCAGCAGCCATCCGTTGCGACTGTGCAGGTGCACAATCACCATCGAAGATTCTTGCAGAGAATATAGCAAGTCCATAAACCACCACTTGTGCACTCAGAAAGTTTTTCTTTTAATTGTCCTTAGAACCAGCAATGCTGTTATCCAGTCCCTTGCTGAATTACCAACACACGTGCAAACACTAACAGTCCCTACTTCTCATATATTGTCCACATACTATGACCAACAGAAACGTGTGCAGTGAAATGTAACTAACAAGTTAATAATGTCATGAACTGGTGACAATTACAATTTTATAACATAAGAATACAATTACAAAGGTACAAAATACATCATTAAAAACATAATAATACAGATAACATTTGTAGTACAGGCTTTACAAAAGAATAGAAATAAACATATACATGAGTGTTACAAAAATAGTGACATAAGTACATACATAAAATAATGAGAATAGTTTTCGAAACATTAATTTCACACATGAACATTGAAACAGAACAGAATTGTAAACAACTTTACAAAGAAAATAACATATTATTAATGCAACTTATATTTGAGGATAACAGTATTCCTCCTCATAGTGAATATAGCTTAGTATTAGAAGAGAAAAAAATTCTATGAAACAGTACACAGAGACAGGAAGAAAACAAATACTCAAGGGTACACAAACACATAGTGGGATAACACCAATAGGAAAGGACAGGGTTCGTTTTCAGTGTAACATTTGGTACTGCAGTCCAACCCAAAACTTCATATATCTTTCCTCTTATTTCATCCTTTGTTTCCACCAAAAAAATTCTATCTAAGCATGCTTTCTGTATTTATATGTTCACACATTTCTTACCTCAACATTTATTTCCAAGAAAATCCTACCTAAACCTGTTTTCTCAATGCATTTCTTCCAATTCATCGCAACTCATTCTCTTAGAGGCTACCCCCTCTTAAGCTAACTTAAATCTACTGAGCTCAGATGCTAAACTAAGGGACGAGGCAATGCAGCATCACATAACAATTAATATAAACAGCAATGCAAAAAATGCAAATTGGCAAAGCTAGCAGCATAAATGAGCAAAAGTCAAATTCAATAACACTATGCCTGGCAAACAGCAGCAACTTATACCTAAACATGATATAGCGCAAGCAGAAAAAATATTACACTAAACAACAATGCAGATAAGGGAAATGTATCATCTTAATGTCTATGTAATTAAAGTGGTGCACCACAACAACTTATTGTAAAAGAAATATTACCATGTACTTGAAAAGAATATTATGTATGCAGTTACTAGTTCCTTCTTATTGTTCTTTCCTTTCCAAGTGCTCCTTTTTTAAAGAATGTGGATCATAAAATAATTATTTAATAGATCTGTTGACAGAAAGTGTTCACATTAGCAAATGCATTTTATTTTATAAAAGCAATGCTGCAACACAGCTGGAAACCAGATATCAAGTGAAATAAGCAATTACGCAAACCAAAGCATAAAAACATCATTCAATAGTCATGTGGCATTTCGTAAGTCAGTAGCTCTCAACTCTCATAGAAAGACACTTGTCATAATCAGGTGTGCAGATGTACGAATATTTCCCATCAATTCATAAGCATTTCAGCAATTAGCACAAAGTGCGAGTAATCATATGTTTTCAAGTAACGAGGGTGTCGCATTAGCGATGAAAGGCACACCCTAATGGCTTGTTCTCCAGGTGTTTTCCTGTGCTCTGAAAGGCACGCGCTAATGGCTTTTTCTCCAGGCGTCTGACACAGCTGGGTGCCCACGACGCATTATGTGTAGGTGGTCCGTTAACTTTCTTACGGAAATATTTACGACAGCAGTTTCCGCTACAGAGACAGTCGCACATAAAAATATTTCACAGGTCAAGAATTAGCGTTGCAAATCTGTAGAAACAAAATCCTATAAATATAAGTGTCCAAAAAAAATATTGGTCAGCATTGTGATACAGTCACACATTTCATAACTCTTAAAGTACGTTTCTTGGTTTCCAACATCCTTTTCATAAATCAGAGTCCCTAAACACTACTCATTATTCCTTACCTCATTATACATATACATATTCGTCGACACTTCTTCAATATTTCATCATGAGAAATACGTAGCATAATAAACATTCCTCAACAACATAATACACATCGTCGTCGTAATAATAACATCATAACACTTCAGTCAAATCTCAAAATCGTCGTAACTTCCTCCAATAATTTCTAAGCCTAAAATAATTCTCTGCTCATGTCAAAAGTGTCAGCTGCCTCAAACGTACTTTAAAAATCATGATCTCATACCAAATACATCATTCAAAGCTCTCATAGTATCACAATGATTCCGAAAAAATATGAACAGTTTACAAAGTACAGACAAAATACAGTTTCATAAGTGTGAAGTTATCCAACGGTGTAATTGCGTAAACATCTGTCACTGATGTAGTAAAAAACATGTTTATCTCTCAGTTAAATGATCAGATAGCTGTGTAATTTGTGTGTTAGAGAAATATGGTACCGATGTGTAAAGTTGTATAAGCAAATACCATATTAGCTAGGGCTCCTTGTGCTTGCCAAACACATGGTACACAAAGTAAGCGTGTACCCCCCTGAGGATAAACGTAATTATACCCTCAGGTGTTACAAATTACAGCAATGGAATGAAATGTATCACGGAAAACTTTCTTTGTAATTAAAATATCTTTGAAAATAAGTGTTTTAAGTATAAGATTAATCACTCAAATGCGTGTCCTGTAGCGCTAAATGCGCGTCTTGCTGTAAGATAATTCTGTGGAACTGTCGTAGTTATCGTCCTCTGTAAGCAAAGTTCTGCTAAAGTCAATGTACTTACCTCATGATACACAAAAGTGAAATGCTTTACGTATAGATATCTTAGTTATTACGCTTATTGCCGTGATGAGGAAAGTACTGTACAGTAACGTATTGTTATGCCACGAAAAAGGCTGTCTCATTGTTGCTATACCACAAAAGTTACTACTAAAACATGTTTTTCTTACTAGAAGAATTCAGAAAACTGTGCAGATATAAAACAGATACACTGCAAAAGCAACATTGTAAATTGTCACTCATTAGTAGCGTCGTGATAAAAATCGTGTAGCTGTCACATAAACTAACCTCTGTGTCATCTGGTATCTCTCAGAAAGTACTTTAAATCCGGAATGTATTTTCAAGTAAACCAAAATGTTGCATTAAAATCTCATTAGCAGTACTGGTAAATGTTCTAATCGTACAACTAACAAGCAAGAATGTACACACACAATTACACTGTGTCGTCTGTTCGCAATAACAATGCATTCGTAATTTCTGTTTAAATAATTTCTCTTGGTTCTTGGCTGGATATTGAACTTCAAACATTGTTGCATGGTAACAGTTTCTAAAGCATACTAGTAACGTGAAGTGAAACGTTTTATGGCAAAGACAAAGTTAAAAGGCAGATTATCTGTCAATAAATGGTTTTACATGAGAAATGTGGTGTAAACCTTTACTCTTCCTAGTACGCAGAGTTTCAACTTCAACGCAATTATCATGTGGTATACGTCGGATTCTGTAAGGTCCATTGTAAACTAGAAAGAATTTGTGACTCAAGTGTTTCTTCTTATGTGACAATGAATGAGCTTTAATGAGAACTTTCTGACCAATATACAACTTCTTTGCATTTGCTTTACCGTGTAGTTTTCTCCTTTTGTCTGCTGCAGATTTTATATTTTTAAGAGCCAAATCAATTATGTCTTTGTGTCGAAGTTTACGTGTATTCGGGAAAGGTACAAGCTCTCTGATTCTGTTCGGTGGTTCTTCATTCTTCAGTACAAGAGTAGGTGGTAAAGCAGTGGAGTCGTGAGGCATTTCATTCAGCACGTTTTGAAATAAGTGTAAATATCTGTCCCAATGCTGATGCTTTCTGTGACAATAAAGTCTACAAAGCTTATTGATTTCTTTCATAATCCGTTCAGACGGGTTACAATGTGGTGAGTACAATGAAATAAAAACAGGTTTGATTTTATGGTTGCGAAGCATGCGTGACCAAACAGCAGATCTGAATTGCGGTCCGTTATCTGAAATGACTTTACTAACGTGTCCAACTTCACGTAAGAAATTTTTAACAAAGGCGTTGGATACAGACCGTCCAGTGGCTTTACGTAACGGTGTGAAAGAAACAAATTTTGAAGTAAGTTCAACAGCGACTAGAACGTACGAAAATCCATTAGATGTTCTGACAAGCGGTCCCAAGAGATCAACAGCAGCAAATTCTTTTAATTTAGAAGGAATGATAGGAAACAACGGAGCACGATGTGAGACAGTAGATGGTTTCGCCTTTTGACAAAGTTTACAAATAGACAAGACTCTTCGAATTCGCTTTTCCATATTGTTAAAATAACAAGTCGTTCGAAGAATATGATAACATTTTCGTGGACCAAAATGTGCGTAGCTGAAATGAATGTACCAAATGAGCTTATTAACAAAATCGTCAGGAATGCAAAGTACCCATAGCTTGTCATCAACAGTGCAGCGTTTGAACAGTATGTTGTTTCTAACCAGATAATAATGCCGAATCTGTGTGTGTGTCCTTTCATGCCATTTGCTCTTGATGTCTTTCCAAATCGGATCTTTATCTTGTTCATGAGCAATGTCCTTTAAAGATGTGGTGATGAAGTTTTCAAAGGCGACTTTCTGAATGTAAAGAATACTGAAATTTTTCTCGAGGTTGCCTTCTGTGGTACTTTTCTCAAGCCCAGCCGGTGCGCGTGACAGTGCGTCCGCAACAATGTTCTCCTTGCCGGGAATGTAGACTATTGTGAAGCGGAATTCTTGCAGAAACAATGCCCAACGTTTTAACCTGTCATGATTTAATTTTGAAGACATAAGAAATTGTAATGCACGATGATCACTGTATACTTTTACGTGCTTACCAGAAAGAAAGAAACGGAATTTGTTAAATGCCCAAACGATAGCTAAAGCTTCTAATTCAGTAACGGAATAATTTTTTTCAGATTTTGTTAGCACTCGGCTAGCAAAAGCAATGGTTTTCTGAATGGTAGTGTCATTTTCTATGGCTTCTTGAAATAAATGGGCACCAAGACCGACTTTAGAAGAATCCGTGCTAAGGCAGAAATCTTGTGACAGATCTGGATGAGCTAAGATTGGCGCGTGAAGTAACGCTTCTTTCAAAGAATTGAATTCCAACTGTGCTTGTTCGTCCCAGTTCCAAATAGTATTTTTTCCAGTGAGAGAACAAAGTTTTGGTGTAGCTAGAATTTGCATATTCAGAAAACGACGGTAAAAATTTACGAGACCTAGAAAACTGCGGACTTGTCTTTTTGTGGATGGCACTGGAATGGCTCTGATTGCTTCTAACTTTTCAGGATCCGGCTGAATGCCTTCAGAAGAAATAATATGTCCCAAAAACTTCACCTTTGTCCTACCGAATTCAGACTTTTCCAAGTTAACTGTAATTCCAGATTCTGCAAAAATACGTAACAAACTGTTGATGATGCGATTATGTTGTTCCCATGAAGCTTCTGCTATCAGAATATCGTCCACATACAAGGTGATGTGACGTTTTAAGAACTCAGGTAATATGGAATTTAACCCACGAATGAATGCTGCCGAAGAAATGTTCAAACCAAAAGGAAGTTTCCGAAACTGATAACAAACGCCGAAACAAAGGAAAGCTGTGTATTTTCTACATTCTGGATGAAGTTCGATCTGATAAAAGCTGGATCTGAGATCAATGGAAGACAACACTTTTACACCATTAAAATTTTGAAGAAGTTCTTCTATCGTCTGCGGCCTGTCTGTTTCAGGAATAATGATAGTATTGATTTGTCTCGAATCTAAGACAAGTCTGATCGATCCATTTTTCTTTTCAACAACATGTAATGGATTGTTGTATGAGCTTACTGCAGGCTCAATAATGCCCTCGTCAAGCATAGATTGTATTTCTGTTCTAACACGGTCCCTATAATGTGCTGGAATTACATATGGTCTAACATAAAATTTAGTATGCTCACGAACACGAAATTGGTATTGAAATCCCTTGATTGTTCCTGTTTTGTGAGTAAAAACTGTGGAATGTGCTTGTAAAATCTCAAAAAGGTCTTGCCTATCATTGTCATTACAATTCTCAATTGTTTGAATTTTATTCTGAATTAACTTATTAGTGTCAAATGCGCCGTCGATATCATCCCTGTCAGTACTTGCAGAGTGATTGTTAGTGTCTAGTTCCGTAGAAAAGTCCGAACTGTTGTCTAACAGAAGGTAAAGCCGATTAATTTCCTCGTCATGGTTTGAGAGCCAATCTTCAAATTTCAAAGCTATTGACTTACCTTCTTTTTCTAAACTTATTTCAGCATCGTGAAAGTTTAAGATTGCTTTGTATTCATTCAAAAAGTCTACTCCCAATATAATTTCCGTCGACAATAATGGAACAATGAGAAAGTTCATAGAGAAGCTGTGGCTTTGACAAAAGAATTCTAAATTGGTTTGTTGGCGTACATCTACACTTTTTCCAAAGATTGCACCTTGTAATTTAATCTTACGTAACGGAAGTGTGGGGCAATCGTTCGATTTGTTGCATTTGCTAAAGGCTGTTTCACTGATTACTGAAATGGGACTGCCAGAGTCAAGTACTGCCGTAAATTTTACGTCATTTACTGTAATGTGAATCACAGGATATGCAATGTTGTTATGTTTTACGTCGTGTTCTTGGAGTAAAATGTCCCTAATGTCTTCCATTTTTACGTAATTACTAGCTACGGCAGCTGCGTCGTTAGTTTCATACGTGCGTTTTGTGGCTGCCTGCGGTATGAGTCATTGCCTATTGTCTCTTTGTTGGCGCGCGTCGTTATTGGGATTTGGAGACCTAACTTCTACAAATTCACCGTGACGAGAGGGCCCTGCTCTGTTTGAATCCCGCCAGTTCTGATGCAATTCAGGTCTGTCGTTACGATCATATCGTCTGTCGTCATGTCGGTAGATTCCATAGTTTCTTTCTTGTCGGTCACATGGTGGAGAATTTCTCCCTGAATCGTAACTGCGCGCTGGTCCGTTGCGTCTAAAGTTATTCTGTCTCCCTTGATAGTATTTATTTTGGTTCCCATATTGTCTGTTTCTCTTATTGTCTCTGTGATAGTCATTACCACGGAGAGGTGATCTTTCCCTGTAGTTATTACTACTCTGCCAACGGTTGTCATACGGGTGGTGTCTGTTTTGGTCACGATTTGTGTTGTGAGAATAGCCTTGTCGTGTAAAGTTATTACTTCTTTCATCGCGGAATTGCGACGGATGTGACCTGTAATTGCTGTGTTCCTGGTTTCGCGTTCCGCGATTGTCAGTGTCAATTTCTAATTCTTGTAACAGTCCCTGAAATGCTTCAATGTCGTCTTTGCAACGCCCTGCCAAAATAATGTGTCGTAAATGTTCAGGTAATTTGATTAAGCAAATGCGGATGAGTTCTGAGGGGCTGTATGGGTTTGACAGGTACTGATTCTTGTGCAACATGTCTTCAAAATATTTCACAAGACTGGAAAATTCAGATTGTTCGAAATGTTTCATCATTATGATGCCATGTTTTACGCGGTCTTGTGTGGCTTGAGACCAATATGCTGAGAGGAAGGCATGGTAAAATTCTCCTTCACTGTGGCAATCGTGAATGACCGATCGCATTCTTACAGCTGGTTCATTCTCCAAGTAGCCACACATAAATTCTAATCTGTGTTCTAACGACCAGTTGGGAGGAAAACAATGAGAGAATTGATGGAGCCATGCTTGTGGATGAATGTCGTTGCCAGAATTCTTAAATGTTTTGAATTTACGTGTAGTAATGAACAGCTTATAGTCAAAATCATCATGACGGCGAGTCGCATATCGGTCATTGTTAGGTCGTGTCGGCCGTTCCATCTCAAAATTCGGTGCACATTCCCAATTTCTTTCATTACTTCCGAAATGCCCTGTGTTATTATTTTGCAGCTTTTCCGTGTTTCTAAGTCCCTCTTCCCGTGTTGGAGCGCGAGTGTCCTCTGAAATACGTAATTCTTGTATTACCTGTGTCAGCTGATCTTGTACTTCCCGGATTTCTCTTTGGTGTTGTGTATTAATTTGATTCTGATTTTGTTTGAATTTTCTTATTTGTTCATACTCTTCTGTGTCAGTGAAGGCTACGGGTCTTGTGTCATTCAGATCATCATCTACCTTTGTAGATAAGTTAGTGAATTGATCCGAAAGTTCGGCTACTTTCTCTGATAGTGTACTTATTTCCTCAGCGTGTTTTTCTGAACCAAGTTTCAGAGTATCTACTTTGTCCTTTAAGTTTTCCTGAGCTTTTGCAAGTTGCGTAACCGAATCGGTAGATGCAACTGAGTCAAATTTAGCCCACAAGGTCTCAAGATTTTCATGAACAATGGTTTGCAGCTCTTTTATGGCTGCTTCGTGATTCTGTAATGCATTTTCATGCCGCGAAAAAATAGGTTGAAAATGCTCACAAATTTGTGTTTTTACGTCATTACAGACTTTTTGACATTTCGATTCGATGTTATGTAACTCAGTGGTTAAATCTTCACGTGTTTGTTCAAGTGTAGTGTCTAACTTTTTGAGATTTTGTTCCACTGTGTCTAACTTTTTGTGATTTTGTTCCACTGTGTCTAACTGTTGCTGTGTTTGTCTCTGGTGTTGTTCCATTGTGTCTAACTTTTCAAGCTTTTGTCCCATTTGTTGCATTAATTGCAATAATAATGTATTAGTGTCTGGAATCTGTTTCTCTACGCTTTTCGGCAGTGCATTTGCACCGACAACATTCACATTTTGACAAGCAGAAAATGTGTCTTGACTTATTTGAGAAAACGGTGATGACCCAAAACCTGAATCTACAGTATTTGCGAAATTGTGTCCTGTCATTTCGGATTCCTGAGGTGAGCTGTTGCCGACCGATCGATCGATAATGCTTCCCTCTTCACTAATTGTTTCACTGTCCACGCCATTGTTTGCCGCCCGCTCCATTTCCCTATGCACAATTACCAAATTACTACTTTGAACATCAGTTAATTCATAACTCGGTGGCGCTAACACACTGCTCTCATTTTCACTGTCATTTCTCAGTTTACTTTGGAGCCTAGTATTACGTTTTTCACACGCCATTAGTGTCACAGTATTTCACACGACAACACAGAAAAACACAATTTGAAGAGCAAAAATAAGAGAACACATTAACATAACACTGAAAATAATATCTTGTTAATTACAGCTGCGAAATACTTGGTGCAAATCTATATGCATGCCACAACTGTTTTACTGTACAACAATGAAAGGCTACAACTACAAAGGAGATTCTCTCTACAATTACGCGCTAGCAATAAACAAAAGCTACACTAAATACACAAACTACAAGAAAAATCAGAAGATTCCAGTGAGGTATCCTAGGCTAAGGGTCGACATATGAAACGTCCCCTTAGAACAATTATACACGACTGTGCTTAAACTGACACACAATATTTTTAGCGCAACGCAATCTGACTTTCAAAACTCCCTACTAAAGAATGGCCCTGACAAACATTAAACTATACCTTTCACAAATCACTTACCTCACAAAAATCTTCGCTGCTCAAGCTACTGCAATACAGCGAGCGCCACTACTGCCAGCTAAATAAAAGATTCAAACTACTGAAGGCACTAACTACTGATAGGGGTAGTTAGCAAATGAAAGATATTAATAGAGAGCAAACAATGTATTTACCTTAATATCATCACAAATCATAATATATATATATCAGTTCATGACAAACTGCAAACCTCCGCCATCTCTCTCCCCACATCCACCACTGCTGGCGGCTCACCTCCAACTGCGCAACGTTACGCGCTGTTCACAGCCAGCTGCCGCTGCCCAACACTACAATGGCAGACAACAATGCAAACTAGCCACAGACTGCACACAGCACAGCCAGTGATTTTCATATTGAGCGCTACGTAACGTTGCCAATAAGAAAACATAAACAGCCTACTTACATAGAGAAAACATAAACAGCCTACTTACATAGAGAAAACATAAACAGCCTACTTACATAGAGAAAACATAAACAGCCTACTTACATACAGAAAACATAAACAGCCTACTTACACTGCCAGCGTCACTGTTCGATGACTGCAGGTCAAAAGCACCACATGGTCATACCCCGAGGTGATTTAAACCCGCAAACCACCCGCCAGAGCGTTGTTGCACCATGTATCAGCATTATCCTTAATTTATGAGCATGAGTGGCGAGGCAAGGATGGACAATAATCCGTTCAGTCCAGATGCACATCAGGCTCTAAGTTCTGCCGGCATCGGCAGATGCCACGAGCAGTGAGGCTAATAAGCAAGGGAACTACATCAGTAGTGTGTCGTATAAGTGGAGAATTTGGGTCTGACAGGAGGCTGGTTATGGTAGTCTATGCAGTAGGAGTCACCACTGTGTGGTGTGGTAGTCGGTGTATCTGACCGGTAAGCAAGAGACTCCGGTACGAATCGCAGTCCAGCAGAAGTTCTCGGTAACCCCATCGATATAAATGAATCCCAATGACAGCTAGTATATTTAATTTCTTTGTCATTTGATTCGTTATCGCTGCGTGATAAAAACTGTGTCTTTTCTGTTGGTCATAGCCGAAAGAACAGCCAACACATCTATAACCGGTTTAGGCAAAGATAGAAAATGATCCTTTTAGTGTAAATGCGCAACAAGCTCAAACTTTTATGAGAATCGGCGAGATGCTGCGAGTAACAAGTGTAACGAGCAGGGACACTTCATACGTAGTGCGGTATAAGTTGAGAATTTGGGTCTGACGAGAGGCATACTGTGGCAGTCCATGCAGTTGTGGTGACCGCTGTGTCTGGATGGCCTAGTGGTCAGTGCAACAGTCTATCAAGCGTTAGACCCAGATTAGAATCACGGTCCGGTGGAAACTTTGACATGAATCAATGACCCGTGAAAGCTAAAGTCTTTAATTTCTTTACATCGTGATTCAGAGTGGTTGCAGGGTTAGTAGCTGTGTTTTCTTTTAGACATATCCCAAAGAACAGATGCCACATTTATAATCAGCGCGATGACTGCGAAACACACCTTCCGTGCAGATGCACACCGAGCTGGAACTCTTGTGAGGTTCGCCCAGTTGGTACGAGTAATGAGTGTAATTAGCAAGGGCACTACATCAGTCGCATGCGGTATAAGTTGAGAATACGGTCTGATTCAAGGCTCGCTACCGTAGTCTGTGAATACGCAGTGACCTCTGCGGTTGAGTGGTGTAGTTGCCAGCGCATCTGACTAGTAAACAGGGTTCGAATCTCTGCGTCACAGATTTCCAACTTGCTCCATTGATGTAAACAATTGCTCACAGGAGATAATTGAATTCCTTTGTGTATTGATTCACAGTGGCTGTAGGATAATAATGGTGTCTGCTGTTTTGGACATGTCCGAAAGGTCAGACATCACACTTATAATTATTTAAGGCAATTACGCAAAATGATCCCTTAGGCCCAGATGCAAACCAAACTCGAACTCTTTTGAAAATTTTGGAGACGCCTGGAGTAATGAGGCTAATGAGCAGGAGGCACTACGTCCTTAGTGTGTTGCCTGTGTTTAGGTTGTCGGTCTGATGGGAGGCATGCTGAAGTTGTCCGTGCAGTTGTCGTTAACACTGTGTGGCGCAGAGTTCACAAACGAGTTACTCACACTACAAGCCCTTAGCATGCACAAATTGTCCCCTGGTGACATTCAACAGATCTCTTGGGAGTGTTGCATTTATTTTGCGGCAGGATACTTAAATTCTGTTATCGTAATGGATATGTGTTTCCTCGGGGAAAAAAAATTATTCACATCCGTAGCATTCCAGACACTTCTTCTCCACGGACCAGTTCTGCTGCAAAATCTTTCATGTCAACAAGACCATTAACAAAAAGGGTTGCATAACATAGTTCGTGTATAGTACATTTTCCACTGTTCCCTCAACCACCGCCATAGGCGAGCATTCACTGCAAAATGGCTCCGAGCACTATGGGACTCAACTTCTGAGGTCATTAGTTCCCTAGAACTTAGAACTAGTTAAACCTAACTAACCTAAGGACACCACACACATCCAGGCCCGAGGCAGGATTCGAACCTGCGACCGTAGCGGTCTCGCGGTTCCAGACTGCAGCGCCTAGAACCGAACGGCCACTTCGGCCGGAGCATTCACTGCAGTGTATGCCTTTCCTCGTTACGACGCCAAGAAATGATCCCATATGTCCAAATCTATTTCTGTTCGGTAATAACTCTTCTGGTCAACTTTTTAGAAGCAAAAGAGCATCAAAATATCTAACCAAAATTTGCTGTCATTATTAATATCAACTCTGCACTCTTAGTTGCGTCATATGGTTCGCCATTAGTGGTGGGCTATTCCTTAAAGAGATTCGAGCTGATTTCTTCCAAGCAGTGTCGTTGCTTACAGTCCAGCTTTCAGCGAGAGGTTGCTGATGGTGTCACCTTAGACTCTGGATATGACATTGCTCATAATTTCTCCCATAGTTGCTATGCGACCGGCATTCACTTTCCGGCTTATGTGGAGATCAAGGCTTCTAATATGCACTGTACAGATACCCAGTTTGTCGGATCTGCTTGCTCTGTTGTTACATCAGATGTTTTGTTAATAACAGACTTTGTCATTTAAAAAGTGGGATCGTGGATGTACTGCCAGTAGAGGAGAGCAGCTATATTTTCGCAACTACATTTACCACCGTTATCATAAGACGCAAATTTTGTTTACTTTCAAGCAAGCAACTATTAGGACGAATGAAGTCACCACGATAGTGTGTGTGTGTGTCTGTCTGTGTGTGTGTGTGTGTGTGTGTGTGTGTGTGTGTGTGTGTGTGCATGTGTGTGTCGAGTTTTCTGGAAGTGCATAATCTGAACAAGATTTTATGAATGTAGCTTCCTGGAAATAACGTTTCACTTGCAATCAGACAGAGTGTGTCTCTCCATGAATCCCTTATTGCCACCATGTAAAGTATATATCTCCCCCTTTAAGATATACCAGCTGCTTGATTTGATGTGGAGACTGATATATCCCTTTTCTCATCTGTTACAGAAGGATTCGTTGAATTCTGAGCCTAGCCATGTGGCCAACTGTGTCTCCAAAGGAAAATCTGAGGTAAGATCCAGCAGGCTTTCTTATTACTAAGGTCTATTTTTACAATAGTTTATTATGTATTGTGCACAAACACAAATCTATGAATTTGACTGAGACAATGGTAGATACCGCCCCAGCAATAAATTGAGAAAGGTTCAATCCCCTCAGTTCTGATCAAGTTTGTCTTGATGTACGCATTGGACAGCAGAGAAATGTCAGAACTGGAAATCCCCTCTCCGATATCCTGAGTTCGGAATTACCTGCACCTCACTTCCAAACTGCCGAGAAGTGTGAAACGATCGAAGTCCTACAACAGCCACAAAATCTGTTTTTTACAGAAGCGAAGATATAGTCACTCAGCACACAGTCATTCCTTTCAATGGTTTTAGTGTGCATGTTTTGAATAATAAGAAAATCTGGATGCCAGAATAAATACAGATAGAGCAAGCATAGAGAAAAAATAGCAGAAGTCAATCAGTGAGAATACTACACAACTAAGGTGAAGTAGAAGTAAGTACAGATATTTGTGGTGTCTTGGTATATTGCTCAATCATATTGATCCAACTGTTCAAAATCAACCCGTAGAGTACGTATTCATGTGGAGTTCCACACAATGTCTACAGATAGGATACAAGATAAGCGAGTTCTGCTGCTTCTTCATTTGGTGCTCCATTTCATTCTGTGAGTTTGATAGAAATTGCAATGAATACTTTAAATTACTACATACTGCCTGCACTGTCACTATTACTTCAACCATTGGTATTGCACAGTTTTGGCCTCATGACATTTTCAGGTGCCTGGACATTTATAGGCAGTAAATTTGTCGAAAATGAGCGATGGCATTGGTATATCGTTGTTCATTGCCCGACAACAGCTACCAGCAATACAGGCGTGTCCGTCGGGATCCCAAAGCTCCGGCACGCTCGTGGCATTGCCTCGGGAAGATCGAAAGAAAACATTCTGGCCAACAACATCAACACAGCAGTTTTCTGTCGAGAATACTTCCAGCAGCCGTGACATAGACGTGCAGCATCTGCCTTGCCACGAAAGGTGCCAACGTCATCACCAGCGGTAGGAGTATGCAATCAACAGCGCTGCAACACTCGACACTATTTATTGTCCATGAATCAAGCGTCCAACGAGTGCCATTCAGGTATCCTTCCACTGGGCGTGTATTTAGAACACCCCCCAGCCACTATACTATCATTTCAGTTCAATGACCGAAATGAGGATTTCCTTATTACAGTTGTCAAGGGTCCAGCCAGTTCCAGCCACTGCACCATGCGTGCATAGCCATCTCGAGCATCCAGCCACCAGCAGTAAGTCTCTGTCCAACGACATTGGACTTCGTTATCTACTTCTTTACTGGCTTCACTGACTGGGTTATGGACGGCCTTTCTCTTATGGTCCGTCTGGACATAGAACTCTGCTCTCACTCATCTATGATTGTGAACTGCACCAGTCATGTTACACTCAGACTAGTCGTTAGGTCATAAACTCAAGAGACAATACTCCAGAATCAATATTCCCCACCATGTTATAGTTCTGGGTTGAGATTTTAATTTGCCGGATATAAACTGGGAGACTCAAACGTTCATAACGGGCGGCAGGGACAAAGAATCCAGTGAAATTTTCTTAACTGCTTTATCTGAAAACTACCTTGAGCAGTTAAACAGAGAACCGACTAGTGGCGATAACATATTGGACCTTCTGGTGACAAACAGACCCGAACTATTTGAAACAGTTAACGCAGAACAGGGAATCATCGATCATAAAGTGCTTACTGCATCGGTGATTTCAGCCGTAAATAGAGATATTAAAAAAGGTAGGTAGATTTTTCTGTTTAGCAAAAGTGACAAAAAGCAGATTTCAGAGTACCTGACGGCTCAACACAAAAGTTTTGCCTCAAGTACAGATAGTCTTGAGGATCAGTGGACAAAGTTCAAAACCATCGTACAATATGCGTTAGATGAGTATGTGCCAAGTAAGAGATGGAAAAGGGTCATCGTGGTACAACAACCGAGTTAGAAAGCTGCTGCGGAAGCAAAGGTAACTTCACAGCAAACATAAACATAGCCAAAGCCTTGCAGACAAACAAAAATTACGGGAAGCGAAATGTAGTATGAGGAGAGCTATGCGACAGGCGTTCAATGAATTCGAAAGTAAGGTTCTGGCGCTGCAGTCCGGAACCGCGGGACTGCTACGTTCGCAGGTTCGAATCCTACCTCGGGCATGGGTGTGTGTGATGTCCTTAGGTTAGTTAGGTTTAAGTAGTTCTAAGTTCTAGGGGACTTATGACCTAAGATGTTGAGTCTCATAGTGCTCAGAGCCAATTCGAAAGTAAAGTTCTATGTACTGACTTGGCAGAAAATCCTAAGAAACTTTGGTCTTATATCAAAGCGGTAGGTGGATCAAAACAAACTGTCCAGACACTCTGTGACCAAAATGGTACTGAAACAGAGAATGACTGACTAAAGGCCGAAATACTAAATGTCTTTTTCCAAAGCTGTTTCACAGAGGAAGATTGCACTGTAGTTCCTTCTCTAGATTGTCGCACAGATGACAAAATGGTAGATATCGAAAAAGACGACAGAGGGATATAGAAACAATTAAAATCGCTCAAAAGAGGAAAGGCCGCTGGACCTGATGGGATACCAGTTCGATTTTACCCAGAGCACACGAAGGAACTTGCCCCCCTTCTTGCAGCGGTGTACCGTAGGTCTCTAGAAGAACGTAGCTTTCCAAAGGATTGGAAAAGGGCACAGGTCATCCCCGTTTTCAAGAAGGGACGTCGAACAGATGTGCAGAACTATAGACCTACATCTCTAATGTCGATCAGTTGTAGAATTTTGGAACGCGTATTATGTTCGTGTATAATGATTTTTCTGGAGACTAGAAATCTACTCTGTAGGAATCAGCACGGGTTTCGAAAAAGACGATCGTGTGAAACCCAGCTCGCGCTATTCCCCCACGAGACTCAGAGGGCCATAGACACGGGTTCACAGGTAGATGCCGTGTTTCTTGACTTCCGCAAGGCGTTCGATACAGTTCCCCACAGTCGTTTAATGAACAAAGTAAGAGCATATGGACTATCAGACCAATTGTGTGATTGGATTGAAGTGTTCCTAGATAACAGAACGCAGCATGTCATTCTCAATGGAGAGAAGTCTTCCGAAGTAAGAGTGATTTTAGGTGCGCCGCAGGGGAGTGTCGTAGGACCGTTGCTATTCACAATATACATAAATGACCTTGTGGATGACATCGGAAGTTCACTGAGGCTTTTTGCGGATGATGCTGTGGTATATCGAGAGGTTGTAACAATGGAAAATTGTACTGAAATGCGGGAGGATCTGCAGCGAATTGACGCATGGTGCAGGGAATGGCAATTGAATCTCAATGTAGACAAGTGTAATGTGCTGCGAATACATAGAAAGAAAGATCCCTTATCATTTAGCTACAATATAGCAGGTCAGCAACTGGAAGCAGTTAATTCCATAAATTATCTGGGAGTACACATTAGGAGTGATTTAAAATGGAATGATCATATAAAGTTGATCGTCGGTAAAGCAGATGTCAGACTGAGATTCATTGAAAGAATCCTAAGAAAATGCAATCCGAAAACAAAGAAAGTAGGTTACAGTACACTTGTTCGCCACTGCTTGAATACTGCTCAGCAGTGTGGGATCCGTACCAGATAGGGTTGATAGAAGAGATAGAGAAGACCCAACGGAGAGCAGCGCGCTTTGTTACAGGATCATTTAGTAATCGCGAAAGCGTTACGGAGATGGAAGATAAACTCCAGTGGAAGACTCTGCAGGAGAGACGCTCAGTAGCTCGGTACGAGCTTTTGTTGAAGTTTCGAGAACATACCTTCACCGGAGAGTCAAGCAGTATATTGCTCCCTCCTACGTATATCTCGCGAAGAGACCATGAGGATAAAATCAGAGAGATTACAGCCCACACAGAGGCATACCGACAATCCTTCTTTCCACGAACAATACGAGACTGGAATAGAAGGGAGAACCGATAGAGGTACTCAAGGTACGCTCCGCCACACACCGTCAGGTGGCTTGCGGAGTATGGATGTAGATGTAGATGTAGATGTAGATGAAACATAAATTTGTTTAAATATCAGATAGCTAATCACGTTAGTGGACTATAGGTGAATCAATACTAATTTGTTTCTTAAAATAGACCGGCCGTTGTGGCCGAGCGGTTCTAGGCGCTACAGTCTGGAACCGCGCGACGGCTACGGTCGCAGGTTCGAATCCTGCCTCGGGCATGGATGTGTGTGATGTCCTTAGGTTAGTTGGGTTTAAGTAGTTCTAAGTTCTAGGGGACTGATGACCTCAGCTGTTAAGTCCCATAGCTCAGAACCATTCGAACCCTTTTTTTTCTGAAAATGAAGTAGCTCTTCTTTTACGTCTTGCAGTGAGCTTTCTCCTGCTTGTGGAAATCGCATTAGGTCACAACAGGCATATCACGTCACATACTGTATTTGATGACTGTATGCAGTCCAATGCACTTTGAGTGTAATTATAGTATTTGTAAGAAAAACCTGCACCACTAGCACAATTGCCGGCCGAAGTGGCCGTGCGGTTAAAGGCGCTGCAGTCTGGAACCGCAAGACCGCTACGGTCGCAGGTTCGAATCCTGCTTCGGGCATGGATGTTTGTGATGTCCTTAGGTTAGTTAGGTTTAACTAGTTCTAAGTTCTAGGGGACTAATGACCTCAGAAGTTGAGTCCCATAGTGCTCAGAGCCATTTGAGCCATTTTTGAACTAGCACAATTAATATGCATGCACATCACAAATTTCAGTTACTAAATTTCAATTATTAGAGCGCATCACACTTGGGATGCACGTAGTGACTGGACATGTCATGGTGCTACAGACAATTCCGTGATAACACATACACTGTTAAATTTTGTTATATGCACTCGTATTAATGGCATTTGCATTGAATAGCACAGTTACTGTCGACATTCTTAGAAAATAGCATTTGCAAGGGACTAGTAAAACTCGTCCAACGTGAGTCCTACTGCTCGTTCCATTTGGCTCAGGACCAGCGTAGTGTCACAGGACATCGATGATTGAGTGGCTTATCAGCAACGCCAAACGATACCGGGTTAAGCGCCAGACAGTCCCATTAACTCCTCAGAGTACGGGATGGTTTTTTTTCCGAGTTTCAGTCCGCAGTGCCACTACTCACTACTTAGTCTTTACAAAAACCCACACCCAACTGACACCTGAGCATAGCTAATCCTATCTCTTCACAATTCCTGATGATTCATTTAGATTACTCCCTATTCCCTGCATGCACGAAAGTACAGACACCACTATCCCACCACTTGCTCCAAGTTTCCACTACTTGGACATCATACCACAAACAGAGCTGAACATATGTGTCACATCATCTGATATAGAACAAGTACTACTCAAAAAATCGCGACACTGCTCCGAGTCGCGAGTACATTACATGCGGACACATAAGAGAGTGTCCCTATTCCTCCCTAGCAAAATTTTGCAATCTTTTACAACGCCATCGTCTCTATAGACTACGCTCCAGAACAATCTCCAAAAACCTATTTTTTTTTCTCGTAGAAAACAAACCCCGTAGGAATAAATCTTCATATCGACCCATCAGCCGCACTTCAGTGGTCAGCAAGGTCTTCGAATCCATTAGTTTCCAATGCATTTATAAACACCTGAATCAGCTCCTACTCATTCCTGTTAACTAGTGTGTTGTGGTAACCCTAGTGTTAACAAACTCCTCTACCGTACACATATCCTATCCTATCAATGTAAGAACAAGAAATCCATAATTTTCTTCCCCTTGACATCTAAAGACCATATAACCCATATATGGCATTCAGGTCATCTTTGCAGACTCCAGATACTTGCACTTCCAATTAACTGTGTTCATTTTAACGACTCCTTTCTACCTAATAGTCCATCCTTGGTCACTGTTACCAATATTTTCCGTACTCCTGCGCCAAGGTTCTGACCTTTCTCGTCCCCTTTATATCCTGTACGCTTCTGAATTGGACAAACCACACCATTAGTACGCTTCCTTCAATATACTGATGACACTGTCTTCCTGTCGTGCTTCCCTTCACTCCAGAAATCCCAACGATTCTTTCTACTCCACGTTAACGAGTTTTCCTCCTGGTGTAACCAGTGGCCCTGAAAACACACGAAATAATTATTATCCATGACTTTTACCTGACCATTTACAAACTTCCTGTCAAGTTAACACCTGGCCATTTACAATCTTTCTGCCCATTTAATACCTGACCATTTAAAACTTCCTGGCCAGTCAACGAACACACTAAAATACATGGGACTAACGCTCGACGTGCAATTAACATACGAGGATCACCTAATGACCATCTTACAGAAAGCCCAATCAGCCAAACCCTACTGAACCGCCTTACAATACACATAAAATTACGAATAAATTATAGTTAATATTGAATATTTTATATAGATATATCCTGGACGGTCTCAAGGACAGGTATGGCTGTAATCACCACAATCCTGATTTTGTGGTAAGGGTTACCATCCCCGGAGAGGGGCCTTACACCTACTCCTTTCCACTTAGAGTCTACAACCTGACCCACAGCTCTGTCTGCGTCTATACTATATCCTCACATTCCACGTTCCACGTACTCGTTATCTTTGCGTTACTCCCCTGGTCAGTCCCATGTTTATACACACATCTTAGGTCGTAGTGAACCTCTGAAAAAGACCGCCCCTAAAGCTATCCATTCCCAGTGCAGATCTTCCCAATTTATATGATTGTGCAGTATTACATTTTGAAAACCCTCACTTTTCCTCCACATACGGTATGCCTTTTCTGTGAATCAACACATGTTTCTTAAATGCAGCATCAAATGTAATATGTTCTTATTTTTAAACTTTGTTATACCATTTTTTATGCATTAACTGAAACGCTTGACTATCAAGCTTGATTTTTGTACCATGTGGGGTGAGAGCCATGAAAGTGCAGAGAGATGAAATAGTATGGCATAACATGCGATAGCTGACTTTTTAGCAATGTTTCTGCAAAACGTCAAGATGCTTGATAACGGACCGAGGTCGAAATTGTACAACAGCACACAGAGTAAAGTAAACGTGAAAGTTACAGACGAGATTAAATCACTTAAAAGAACATATTTGTTGCATTGTGATTAGTGCACTGCATTCCTTGTTTACCTGCAAACTGTGTTTTATACCATCTGAATTTATTTTGAAATCAAAACTCATGTAGAAGTATAAAAATCGTTGCTATGCTGGGGAAACAACATTTTTACACGCATCAAAAAGAGTTTTGCATCTCCTCGGTTCCGCTAGTTCCGGAACCTGTTTAGTAAATTGAAATAGGGACATCATAAACATCCTTTCCGCCCTTTCTATAGCTCATGAAAACCACACATTGATTGTTGTACCACCATACAGCGAGACCTTCAGAAGTGGTGGTCCAGATTGCTGAACACACAGGTACCTCTAATACCCCGTAGCACGTCCTGTTGCATTGATGCAAACCTGTATTCGTCGTGGCATACTATCCACAAGTTCATCAAGGCACTGTTGGTTCAGATTGTCCCGCTGTTCAACAGCGAGTCGTCGCAGATCCCTCAGAGTGATTGGTGGGTAACGTCGTCCATAAACAGCCCTTTTCAATCTATATCAGGCACGTTCGATAGGGTTCATATCTGGAAAACAAGCTGACCACTCTAGTCGAGCGATATCGCTATCGTGAAGAAAGTCATTCACAAGATGTGCACGATGTGGGAGCGAATTGTCGTCCATGAAGACGAATGCCTCGCCAATATGCTGTCGATATGGTTGCAATTTCGGTCGGAGGATGGTATTCACGTATCGTACAGCCGTTACGGCGCCTTCCATGACCACCAGCTGGGTTCGTCGGCCCCACATAATGCCTACCCAAAACATCAGGGAACTTCCACCTTGCTGCAGTCACTGGGCAGCCTGACCCGGTTGCCTCCAAACACGTCTCCGACACTCACAGGGGAAGAGAACGTGATGCCAATCCTGAGCGGTCCATTCGGCATGTTGTTGGGCCCATCTGCACCGCGCTGCATGGTTGAAATGGACCTCGTCGTGGATGTTGGGAGTGAAGTTGCGCATTATGCAGCCTATTTCGCACAGTTTGAGTCTAACACGACATCCTGTGGCTGCACGAAAAGGATTATTCAACATGGTGGCGTTGCTGTCAGGGTTCCTCCGAGCCATAATACGTAGGTAGCGGTCATCTGCTGAAGTAGTAGCCCTGTCTCCCTGTATCTCCTCCATGTCCGAACAACATCACTTCGAGAGCCTGGACACTTCCCTTATTGAGAGTCCTTCCTGGCACAATGCGGACGCGATTGAACCGCGGTAATGACCGTCTGGCATGGTTAAACTACAGACAACACGAGCCGTGTACCTCCTTCCTGGTGGAATGACTGCAACTGATCGGCTATGGGGCCCCCTCTGTCTAATAGGCGCTACTCATGCATGGTTGTCTACATCTTTGGCTGGGCTTAGTGACATCTCTGAACAGTCAAAGGGACTGTGTCTGTGATACAATATCCTCTGTCAACGTCTGTCTTCAGTAGTTCTGGGAACCGGAGTTTTGCGAACTGTTTTTGATGTGTGTATGTACTTTGTACTTCACAAATGGATTACAGGTTGTTAAATTCTGTACTTTTCAGAGTCCTTGATGACCGATTGGTTAAGAATCTAAGCACACATTCGCGTCGATACTGCTACGATCCTGATTCAGGCTACGTGGTTAAGGTTTTTCTTATTTTTCTTGCATGATTTCAGGCGACTGCGACAAAAACGAGTCTCTTTCCAGATGAAGTGCACACGGAGGTTGAAGAAAACTACTGAAACATCAAGAACACAATACGTTAGCATTCCTAATACGGTGTAGGAAAAACGTTGGCACCCAAAACAGCTACCGGTCGTCTCGGAATGGATAAATACAGGTCCCGTATGGTTTTCAAGTGTATCTTACATCACACTTCCTGAAAAGTAGTGGGAAGTTCAAGTAACGGTGATGAAGGTGAATAGCGATCACACACCCTTCTCGTCAAAGTAGATCAAAGGGGGCAACAGTATTGAGACCTGGTGACAGTGATGGCCAGGGGAGATGCAAAATTCATCCTCATTATCGTGAAAGTAGTCTTGGACGACGTGAACTGTGTGAACGGGGGTTCTGGCGTTTTGGAACGCAGAATCACAACTGGGGAACAAATACTGTGCCATGGGGTGCACCTGAGCAGCCGAAATAGTCATATGATCATTGGCAGTAATACGAATCTGCACAGTAACCATGGCTCCCTCGGAATACCACATATGGCTGCTCAAATCATTACCGAAATCTCGCCTTGTTTCACTGCTGGGACAGAAACTCGGCAAGAAGTTGAAAACAGTGTGAAACTAGAGTCATCCGACCAAATTACTTTCTTCCATTGCTCCACAGCACAGTACGTACGTGAATTCGGTACCACGTATTTCTTACAGGCATTTGCATACTGATGAATGGTTTGGAATTCCTGATCGCCATGAAATTCTGTGCTTATGGAGCTCCCTTCGTGTTGTTTTGTTAGTAGCTGGGTTCTCGAGTGTTCTGTGGTGTCATCTGCAGCTTTCGTCCTTTTATTTTTCGTCACGATCCTTTTCAGTGACCGTGTATCACAATCACTCGTAACACACTTTTGTCCGCGTTGTGACTTAGCGAGTAATGTTTTCCGCTTTCCTTGCGTGCGATGTACGTCTTAGATACGGTGCCTCTTGAAACAATAACCACTTCTGCCCCATGGTTGTGGAGGCACCCACCACGCGAGCGCCAAAAATCTGCCCACGTACGAATTCACATAACTCACATCTACACAGAATACTGTTCTGACCACGAGTGACGCTTGCAACGTAATGAGGACATTGCACAGGTGCATTGCGTAGTCAAATTTAACAGCGTAACATCTCGTTTTGGCTAGCATCTGCGTTACGTTTCAGAAAGCATTTCTCGCTGTTTCCATATTTTTGTCTAACCCCTATACCTCTTCGCTAATATTCTCGTTGTAGACGGTTCGTTAACACTATGCTCCTTTGTGGGAGATGTTGTGTTGAGGGTAACTTTTACAATTGTCTTAACCATAGAAGAAGAAAAATTATAAGAAGAAGCGCAAGAAGAAGAACAGGAAGAAGACAATGTACACCTTTGTCTTTGGCTACCCTCAGTTCATATGCGGCTGCACCAGAGATATAAAGCACAAATAGGCATCGAAAAAGTCGATGAATTTGCAAGTTCAACTTATGTCTCACGAGGTTTGTATGGTTTTATCGTCACTACGACTGGTACGATATCCGAGGCAAGGATGTTGTTCAACAATTAGTGACGCTGACATGACAGTATCTGTACATCACATCCCAAAAAGGACGTCAATTGCCAGTATCTTGTTTAGTATTTTTTTCTGCTTATTTTCGTGTTTTTTGCATTGTTACCATCCATTATTGAGACTGTTGTTTTTATTCACTTCTACATTTATTTCTCCATTATCTCTCACGCAGTTTAACGGAATACTCCTGAGATCCATGAATTCTATCTTGCATTATCTACATAAATGTTATTTCCATTGAGGAGAACCACTTTTAGAATCACACATAAGAACTTCGAGAACTAGTCGTGAGACGCTCTACCCAATATTTCCAACAGTTACACAAAATGGGTAAATGAAACACAATCACCCACACATGAGAGGCAATCGACTTTCAAATTCTGACAAGCTATTGTTATAAATGTAAATTAGTGAACCAAGCAGAACACATATGTGATAGAAACTACGAAGGAACAAGTGGTGGAATGGAGGCCTCTGCAGCTATTGAAATTTTCAGTCGATCCATGAATGAAACGGGCATTTGTTATTAAAAGTTCTTATGTGGTGTAGAGTTCAAAGTATACAACAGCGTAGCAGCAGCAACTCGGATTTACTGTCGTAAGATTATCACAAAACTGGAATGTGTGAATCACGTCCAGATCGGAATGAGTACCAAGCTGAGGAAGTTGAAACTAAGTAAACCGGAACCTTTCTGGTGGTACAAATGTAAGATGAACTGTGACAATACTACGTGACGACCATTTGGAATAATACTGATGATTTATTCAGAACACGGCAGACTGTATGGCTATCTTTCTTTTCCCACAAACTTCAATAGATGACAAACATATATATATATATATATCAACTTTGCTCTCCTGGACGAAATTCATGATGTAAGTAACGCAACGTCCAATACTCAGACACTTTATACAGCTGGAAACATTCCATCCTCGCAACAGTCATGTAAGTCAGGAGGGCCATTTACAGAGACCAGGCGTATAGTAGAAGCGTTTAAATTGGTAGACTCAGAAGCCAAATGATTCTGTCAACAACTCGCACCCCAAACAATGTTTTCATTGCGAGGAAAACACTAAAATGGAGAACAGATGGGATGTAACGCTGTTATTGCTTTTAACGTTCGCAACAGTGATAATGTAAAAGTGTTACAGCATATCCGAATTATTCCTTGTGTAATCTGCACCAAATGACTTTACAGGAGGATGAGGTGCGCATCAATAATGCTCAGTATGCAGCAGAAACGGCAGGTAAGGAGTCCAAATGGAAGAAAAGAATGAGACTCATGAAAAATGATCAAAAGCATGATACACAGTATGGTGCAGGGTGGTTCTGATTGAGTGCAAATAAAAAATAAAACATGTATTTAGAAAATATTAGTCATTTCAAACTTAAGAATCTGTTGATGAACATTTACATTTCACATTATCCCCTACACCTCAGGAACGGCACCGATCAGATTATTCGCCTTTTCACTGGTTGCGACATAGATATACCGAGACAGCTGAACTTAATTTAAAAAAGGAAAAACAGTTGAACTTGTGAGAAGAGATGGGAATTGTCATATACTCACGTCAACATAGTGATACTCTTCTTAATCGTGAGTTGGTTAGCAAGAATCAGACATTTTATGTCATAAGATCCCTCCAGTGACTTAGCACTATTACCCCAATAATTTTGTTTTATAGTCGTATTCTCGTATTATAACCTTAGACCCCTCCATTGGTTCCAGACTTTGCACTTATCCTCTTTCTTGTGTCGCGTGTACGTGTTATAATCCCAAAAGTAACTTGTCGACACTCAAATTTTAAGATTTTTTATTGCCCAATAGGACATCCACTATAATTTTATGGTTTATAAGCGGGTATTTATTAGTGCAGCGTCATAGCATACTGCCTCTGAGACAGACATGTGTAATTTTTTAACGTTTTTAAGATTTGTAAAAGTTTTAGTTCAATTTTACGGTTGCTTTATTTATTTAGTTGTTAATGGACACTACTTTTGATTGTTTTGTGCGTTTCGTATTTGTTGGTTACCATTTAATATTACCGTCGTTTACCACAATAATGGTGTGTACATTAAGCATCACACTATAGCACGTGATTTGGATGGCCCATAAAACTTGTTCAATAATTTTAATTTTAATTACTTTTAAATTTCAATTTAAACTACTTTAATCCTTCCTATGAAGCCTTTTTTAATTAATTCCGTATTACCCTTGTCCATAACTTAAGATGCTAGCGCCATCTGTTGTACGTTAGTTGTATTAGCGCGGCTACCTGCGGTCATCCGGCGTTTAGTAATTCTTGTACCGCTATGGGTTGATTTATGAAATTTTCCCCACGGTTCTTTTTAGTTATTGTGATTTACGAAATCTGTCCGTCAAGTTTCCACAATTGTTTTTAATTATTCTGACAACCGGATTTTCATGTGCTAATGGTTGACATAGAGCTTTGGTAGCCGGAGCAACGAACTCCATTTGACAGTTTTACGTGAATGTTGTTAACGGTTTTAATTAAATTATTGGCGCAGCTTAGAACCATGGCTTATAGTGTTTGTAGGATAGTTATTTAATTAGCCTCCTTTATCATTTTAGATCCGCCCCCATGAACCATGGACCTTGCCGTTGGTGGGGAGGCTTGCGTGCCTCAGCGATACAGATAGCCGTACCGTAGGTGCAACCACAACGGAGGGGTATCTGTTGAGAGGCCAGACAAACGTGTGGTTCCTGAAGAGGGGCAGCAGCCTTTTCAGTAGTTGCAAGGGCAACAGTCTGGATGATTGACTGATCTGGCCTTGTAACAATAACCAAAACGGCCTTGCTGTGCTGGTACTGCGAACGGCTGAAAGCAAGGGGAAACTACAGCCGTAATTTTTCCCGAGGGCATGCAGCTTTACTGTATGATTACATGATGATGGCGTCCTCTTGGGTAAAATATTCCGGAGGTAAAATAGTCCCCCATTCGGATCTCCGGGCGGGGACTACTCAAGAGGATGTCGTTATCAGGAGAAAGAAAACTGGCGTTCTACGGATCGGAGCGTGGAATGTCAGATCCCTTAATCGGGCAGGTAGGTTAGAAAATTTAAAAAGGGAAATGGATAGGTTGAAGTTAGATATAGTGGGAATTAGTGAAGTTCAGTGGCAGGAGGAACAAGACTTCTGGTCAGGTGACTACAGGGTTAAAAACACAAAATCAAATAGGGGTAATGCAGGAGTAGGTTTAATAATGAATAGGAAAATAGGAATGCGGGTAAGCTACTACAAACAGCATAGTGAACGCATTATTGTGGCCAAGATAGATACGAAGCCCACACCTACTACAGTAGTACAAGTTTATATGCCAACTAGCTCTGCAGATGAGGCAGAAATTGAAGAAATGTATGATGAAATAAAAGAAATTATTCAGATTGTGAAGGGAGACGAAAATTTAATAGTCATGGGTGACTGGAATTCGAGTGTAGGAAAAGGGAGAGAAGGAAACACAGTAGGTGAATATGGATTGGGGGACAGAAATGAAAGAGGAAACCGCCTGGTAGAATTTTGCACAGAGCACAACATAATCATAACTAACACTTGGTTTAAGAATCATGAAAGAAGGTTGTATACATGGAAGAACCCTGGAGATACTAAAAGGTATCAGATAGATTACATAATGGTAAGACAGAGATTTAGGAACCAGGTTTTAAATTGTAAGACATTTCCAGGGGCAGATGTGGACTCTGACCACAATCTATTGGTTATGACCTGTAGATTAAAACTGAAGAAACTGCAAAAAGGTGGGAATTTAAGGAGATGGGACCTGGATAAACTAAAAGAACCAGAGGTTGTACAGAGATTCAGGGAGAGCATAAGGGAGCAATTGACAGGAATTGGGGAAATAAATACAGTAGAAGAAGAATGGGTAGCTTTGAGGGATGAAGTAGTGAAGGCAGCAGAGGATCAAGTAGGTAAAAAGACGAGGGCTAGTAGAAATCCTTGGGTAACAGAAGAAATATTGAATTTAATTGATGAAAGGAGAAAATATAAAAATGCAGTAAGTGAAACAGGCAAAAAGGAATACAAACGTCTCAAAAATGAGGTCGACAGGAAGTGCAAAATGGCTAAGCAGAGATGGCTAGAGGACAAATGTAAGGATGTAGAGGCCTATCTCACTAGGGGTAAGATAGATACCGCCTACAGGAAAATTAAAGAGACCTTTGGAGATAAGAGAACGACTTGTATGAATATCAAGAGCTCAGACGGAAACCCAGTTCTAAGCAAAGAAGGGGAAGCAGAAAGGTGGAAGGAGTATATAGAGGGTCTATACAAGGGCGATGTACTTGAGGACAATATTATGGAAATGGAAGAGGATGTAGATGAAGATGAAATGGGAGATGCGATACTGCGTGAAGAGTTTGACAGAGCACTGAAAGACCTGAGTCGAAACAAGGCCCCAGGAGTAGACAATATTCCATTGGAACTACTGACGGCCGTGGGAGAGCCAGTCCTGACAAAACTCTACCATCTGGTGAGCAAGATGTATGAAACAGGCGAAATACCCTCAGACTTCAAGAAGAATATAATAATTCCAATCCCAAAGAAAGCAGGTGTTGACAGATGTGAAAATTACCGAACTATCAGCTTAATAAGTCACAGCTGCAAAATACTAACACGAATTCTTTACAGACGAATGGAAAAACTAGTAGAAGCCAACCTCGGGGAAGATCAGTTTGGATTCCGTAGAAACACTGGAACACGTGAGGCAATACTGACCTTACGACTTATCTTAGAAGAAAGATTAAGGAAAGGCAAACCTACGTTTCTAGCATTTGTAGACTTATAGAAAGCTTTTGACAATGTTGACTGGAATACTCTCTTTCAAATTCTAAAGGTGGCAGGGGTAAAATACAGGGAGCGAAAGGCTATTTACAATTTGTACAGAAGCCAGATGGCAGTTATAAGAGTCGAGGGACATGAAAGGGAAGCAGTGGTTGGGAAGGGAGTAAGACAGGGTTGTAGCCTCTCCCCGATGTTGTTCAATCTGTATATTGAGCAAGCAGTAAAGGAAACAAAAGAAAAATTCGGAGTAGGTATTAAAATTCATGGAGAAGAAATAAAAACTTTGAGGTTCGCCGATGACATTGTAATTCTGTCAGAGACAGCAAAGGACTTGGAAGAGCAGTTGAATGGAATGGACAGTGTCTTGAAAGGAGGATATAAGATGAACATCAACAAAAGCAAAACAAGGATAATGGAATGTAGTCTAATTAAGTCGGGTGATGCTGAGGGAATTAGATTAGGAAATGAGGCGCTTAAAGTAGTAAAGGAGTTTTGCTATTTGGGGAGCAAAATAGCTGATGATGGTCGAAGTAGAGAGGATATAAAATGTAGGCTGGCAATGGCAAGGAAAGCGTTTCTGAAGAAGAGAAATTTGTTAACATCCAGTATTGATTTAAGTGTCAGGAAGTCATTTCTGAAAGTATTCGTATGGAGTGTAGCCATGTATGGAAGTGAAACATGGACGATAAATAGTTTGGACAGGAAGAGAATAGAAGCTTTCGAAATGTGGTGCTACAGAAGAATGCTGAAGATTAGATGGGTAGATCACGTAACTAATGAGGAAGTATTGAATAGGATTGGGGAGAAGAGAAGTTTGTGGCACAACTTGACCAGAAGAAGGGATCGGTTGGTAGGACATGTTCTGAGGCATCAAGGGATCACCAATTTAGTATTGGAGGGCAGCGTGGAGGGTAAAAATCGTAGAGGGAGACCAAGAGATGAATACACTAAGCAGATTCAGAAGGATGTAGGTTGCAGTAGGTACTGGGAGATGAAAAAGCTTGCACAGGATAGAGTAGCATGGAGAGCTGCATCAAACCAGTCTCAGGACTGAAGACCACAACAACAACAACATCATTTTAGATAATAAGATGATAGCCAACCAATGTGGAACATGTTATTTTTAAATAAAAATAACATTGCAATCGTGACTGTTTTATTTTCAATACAGATAAAAAACATAACTTTAACTACAATTAAAATTATTTCCATGAAAGTCCAAAAAGTCGTTAAAAATTGGATGGCTGAAATGCTATGATAGTTATTAACTGCAGGAAGAACATTCCTGTAATTTCCTGTATACGTTTCGTGATCGTTGCTACAATGATATAGGGCACACCAATTGTCCTTAGTCTCCCTTGTGGCACGCCCCTTCCATTTAGTATAATGGCTAACACAATCGTTTAGGGTTGCACTGTAACCTAAGTTTTATTGCATAAATCATTGGAAAACTTTTCAAAGTTTTCGTAGTCTTCGTATTTTTTTAAATTTTTTTATCAATATTCAGTGAATTATTTACTAACTCCCTCTATATGAAGTGTATTTGGGTTACATGCTGCAAAGGAACGCGACGAGCTGAAATTAAAAAGAGATTTAACACGCTTTGTATATGAGTGATATGCTTTCATATGGTTCCAGCACTTCGACTGTCGAAACCACATACGGGTCATCCAGCCAATGGGTGACGGCACGCGGCTCTACGTGTGTGGGACCAACGCGCACTTCCCCAAGGACTGGGTCATATACGTAAGTCACTTCTGTCGCTCATCAACAGCAGAACTATATAAATTAAACCAACTGCAGCGTACTTTTCTTATCTTCTAGAATATAAGATTCAAATGACAGGGTTTAATTTTTGGTAATATTGAAAGAATAAGAAATACGTTTGTTATGTTGCGCTGTTTTCTAATGTATTGTAGAGCTTACCAAATTTACGCTCTTCACTAAATGTCACGGTACAGAATAGTACTCCATCTCTGGAAGAGTTATATAGTCATGATAATAATAATAATAATAATAATAATGCTCAGCCAATCCGGTTTCACGTGGTTCAATCGAGATCGAAGTACTATCGTGACATTGGCAACCGCTGCCATTATCTGGCTGCGGTGTGGTTGTGTGCGAGGTCGGCACACCGCCCTTCTGGCCGTTGTCAGCTTTCCAGATCCCGGAGCCGCTACTTCCCATTGAAACAGCTGCTCATTCGGCATCTATAGGCTCAGTGCACTCAGTCTTCTCGCCAAGAAAAAACATCCCTGGCAGTACCAGGAACCGAACCCGAGTCGTCCGCGTGATAGTCAGCCGCGCTGGCCATTCAGAGACAGAGACGGACTCCGGATGACTTACGGTATTAAAAAAAAAAAAAAAAGGCAATGTAACACGGCTGAGGTTGCAAAGATTATGATCATTAACGTTTGATACAGTTTCGCTCTGAGCACTATGGGACTTATCATCGGAGGTCATCAGTCCCCAGTCCTCTAGAACTTAGAACTACTTAAACTTAAGGACTTCACACACATCCTTGCCCGAGGGAGGATTTGAACCTGCTACCGTAGCAGTCGCGCGGCTCCGGACTCAAGCACCTACAACCGCTCGGCCACCGCGGCCGCCCTTTGATACAGTTTAATTACAACTTATGACTCCTTACTTTTCATAATTAGTGAACCTGAATGTAATGACTTTATGGCTGTATCATGTTGCAGACCATTTCGAGACCTTTCCCCGACACAAATTCAGAACCGTTAAAACGAACTGAGTACAAATCTGTATTTTACTTACATCATTCTTAACAAAAGTTCTTATTTCATGGCGTGACATTTTAAAAATGGTCGGAAAAATTCCCTGGATGCAAAATGCACTTACATCGGAAACGTCTCTTCTTCCACACCAACAGACAGGCGAAAGTAACTAATTTCCTGTCATTCTTGAGTTTGTATCTGAACACAGAACGAAAGTACACGACAATACAGATAAAAATACAGGTTGAAAGAGAGAGACAAACAGCGATATTACGTTCATTAGCAGTACAATACAACAATCGGCGAAATGCAATGCCTTATTTGGAATAGCTATCGAGATATGGTAGCCTTCATCATCTAGCGGTTAATATTTCAAGCTAATAAGATGAAGGTACTGCGTTTAGTTTCCGGCGACTACCTCATTTTCTGTGGTGGAAAAGTCTGGAACATGTTTCAGTTAGACTCACGGGAGAGTCTAGCCTGGAGAAATTTGGGTATTACATTACTACAGAAGATAAGAAAGTACAGAAACGTGAGGATTACTATGATTAGTATGCAAGATTTTTGGTGGAAACGAGGTATTAAACTGATAAATTAGGTAATACATGTTACAGAGAAGAGAAAACAGCACAGCCACAACTGCGACAGAGAGGATGGAAACATAGTAATGCTAAAAACGAACCTATTCATGGGCCGTGACCCGAGAGGAGACTGACTAACATCCAATCTAACGACAACTATATGCAACTGAAAGAGATAATTTGTAATTATAAGTCATTTGGTTTTAATTGCATATCTCATATATAAGAATCAATATGCTGTCATGTTCACAAATGTAGAAGGGAGTTTCTCTTTTATTGTTTGTTTTATTTGTTTCCTGTTTTCATTCTAACGTTTTTATTTATCTTGCCTGTTGCCAGTTCAAGTAACAAGAATCATACTGTCAGGAGGGAAAAATAATGCGAGACAAAAAATTAACAATGCATGCTGTTTCGCTGAACATGTCTATCAGATTATTTTGTAAAAGGCCTAACAAACGTAGCGAACTACACTGCCCGTAAATAAAAAGATGGTAAGAATAATAATTTTAAGCCCACCACAGGAGAGGAAGAAACGGGACGAAACTTCATGGCTTGAGCAGGTATTTGTTGTTATTTCAGTGATTACAATATCGAGACAACTTGGCAGTATGAGGCTTCATATCAATATGACGTAGCAGACTCTCTGGTCTGGATGGAGGCACTGGTTGGACCGGGAAAGATGGGACTTTGATGGCTACGGAAGCTCGTCAACATCACCCATTGCCACGCATGGATGAGCATTGTTGTGTTGCCGATGGCACCGATATACTACGGTATTGGAAGTAACACGTAAGGTCGCTGGATGTCCGTGAGGTACCGTCGTGCCTTTCGCGTCCCCCCCTCCACCCCCCACCCCTCCCCCAGTAACTGTCAGCCGTGACTCGATGGCACACCAGATGGCTCCTCACACCACGACGCCTGGAGTAACAGCACTGTGCCTCTCCAGAACACGGGGAGGCGGGCCTCTACCACGTCTCCCCCACTTTCGGCGACGATGGTCATACGGGGTAGTCATACAATGAAGTCTTTCACGACTGGATGGTACTGTTGTTGATAATTCTTCCGGGTTATATGGCCATGGTCCATGGAATACTTCTATTCCTAACGTTTCGTCCAATACTACGTTGGACATCCTCAGAGGTATGGCTGGTCCTGTTCAGTCCTGCCGACTGACGAGTCGGGCGTTGGAGAGCGGCCTAAATACCGAGGAAAGTGGGCGTGGTCCAGCTTGCACATAGTAGCAGAGAGAAAACTAGTCAAAAATAAAATGTAACTATCGATAATAGTCCGTCAATGATAAAAATCATTTATCGTTTCTGTAACGCCACTATAGCGAGATATGGACAGGGGCGTTACAGAATCGATAAGTGATTTTTATATATGACGGACTATTATCGATGTTTACTTTATCTTTGACTAGTTTTCTCTCTGCTACTATGTGCAAGCTAGACCACGCCCACTTTCCTCGGTATTTAGGCCGCTCTCAACAGGACCAGCCATACCATGTCCAACGTAGTATTAGACGAAACGTTAAGAATAGAAGTATTTCGTGGATCACGGCCATATAACCCGGAAGAATTATCAACAACAATACTGGGTAGTGCACGTCCGCGATTCGTCTCTGAACACAGCGGCGCGCCGTGCCTCCCTGTCACGACAGCACTCCAAATGCAGCACTTTATGTTGTGGATTTAACAGCAGCCTTCGGTTGGAATGGTAATTCCCTAGTCCGAGTGCTGCTATTCTCCGAGCAGTGGTGCGGACTGGAGTAGAATGTTGCAGGTTCTAGGTGCTTCAGTGTGGAACCGCACGACCGCTACGGTCGCAGATTCGAATCTGGCCTTGGGCATGGATGTGTGATGTCCTTAGGTTAGTTGGGTTTGTTCTGAGTTCTAGGAGACAGATGACCTCAGGTGTTAAGTTCCATAGTGCTCAGAGCTATTTGAATCATTTGCTGGAAATCTATTACTTCTTCCCGAATGGCAGCATCAGATGTGTAGGGGTTAAGATGTGGTTGGTATAGTTACAACGCGGCTATGTGGCCGGACGACTGTTATGCCTGTCCCTACGCTCCCATCTATTCCAACATCGTGGCCACGGTCACATTCCAACAGCCCATAAATATGGACACTGTATATCAGAATAGTCGGCCAAATGGAGATCAACAATCAATGAAGCCCTTTACAAACTCTGTGAGCTATTGTGTCATACGAGTATGTGTCCTTCACAATGATTATTGAACGTCTGACGCTGTTCACATCTCTTGCGTACCATACCATACTATGCCCACTAACAGTACGAATAATGAACCCTGATGGGCGTTCTACCTATCACGTAGAACTGCAACTCTAATCATTTGTGCATCGGCCAATGATGTGTACTACATTGACGTACGACGAGGTCTTCTGGATGCTTCACATTTTTATGGACAGTGCACTTAACAAAGAAGCTACCTCTGTAAATGCTGTTCACATCTCTTGCATACCATACCATACTATGCCCACTAACAGCACGAATAATGACCCCTGATGGGCGTTCTACCTATCACGTAGAACTGCAACTCTAATCATTTGTGCATCGGCCAATGATGTGTACTACATTGACATACGACGAGGTCCTCTGGATGCTTCACATTTTTATGGACAGTGCACTTAACAAAGAAGCTACCTCTGTAAATGCTGTTCACATCTCTTGCATACCATGCCATACTATGCCCACTAACAGCACGAATAATGAACCCTGATGGGCGTTCTACCTATCACGTAGAACTGCAACTCTAATCATTTGTGCATCGGCCAATGATGTGTACTACATTGACGTACGACGAGGTCTTCTGGATGCTTCACATTTTTATGGACAGTGCACTTAACAAAGAAGCTACCTCTGTAAATGCTGTTCACATCTCTTGCATACCATACCATACTATGCCCACTAACAGCACGAATAATGAACCCTGATGGGCGTTCTACCTATCACGTAGAACTGCAACTCTAATCATTTGTGCATCGGCCAATGATGTGTACTGCATTGACATACGACGAGGTCTTCTGGATGCTTCACATTTTTATGGACAGTGCACTTAACAAAGAAGCTACCTCTGTAAATGCTGTTCACATCTCTTGCATACCATACCATACTATTCCCACTAACAGCACGAATAATGAACCCTGATGGGCGTTCTACCTATCACGTAGAACTGCAACTCTAATCATTTGTGCATCGGCCAATGATGTGTACTACATTGACGTACGACGAGGTCTTCTGGATGCTTCACATTTTTATGGACAGTGCACTTAACAAAGAAGCTACCTCTGTAAATGCTGTTTACATCTCTTGCATACCATACCATACTATGCCCACTAACAGCACGAATAATGAACCCTGATGGGCGTTCTACCTATCACGTAGAACTGCAACTCTAATCATTTGTGCATCGGCCAATGATGTGTACTACATTGACATACGACGAGGTCCTCTGGATGCTTCACATTTTTATGGACAGTGCACTTAACAAAGAAGCTACCTCTGTAAATGTGGCGGCGGCGGAGAGCGAAAGGAAGACTGAAAAATGAAAATTAGGACCTTAAAATGTACGTGAAAAAGTAAAAAGCAAAAGCAAAAGAAAAACTATGCTTCATAAAACATGTGACGTTCTATCGCAAGGTTTTCATCATGCACGATTCCAATCGAAATTTCCTTATTTTACTGCCTTAGACAAACACATGTGAGTTTTCTCTAAAGAAAACCTTTCAGATTACGTTTCTCATTAACTGTGGCCCCAGTCAGTCGTGCAGTACGTCTTTACTCTTTTTTTATTGTACCGATAACAAAAGCACCAGCTTGCGTCAGTTGTAGCAGCCGTCCTCCAGTGACCTAGACGAGAAAATGACTTAATGCGGGCCAAAGCGGATGTCAACACTAAACATAAAATGTGTTTTCAACTGTCATATTTTGCGACAAAGATAGCTCCTTTATATATGAGTTTCATTTTCTCAATAAAACAGTATATTCTATGTGATCGAAGATGTATGGCCACCCCTATGCAAATCAGAACTGACCACTGGATGTCGCGAGGAACCCCTACTATGAAATGAGGCCAGGTGCATCGTGTTGTCCATAAGGAAGAAAAACAGTATAATCATTCGGTCGAGAGAGATCAGTAACTTAGAATGTGGACTGGTCGGTGGATGTCATCTCAGATGCTTTTTAACCCTTCTAAAGCTGCCCAAGTTAATTCTTGGTGACGTTATTACGAACTGGAATCGTGAAGAAACAACAATGGCTGAAGTAAGACCATGCGGACCTCATGTAGAGGCGGGCGAGAACCGTTGGGTATTGTGAAGAGTGGTATCACATGAAATCGGCCTTGAGTTCCAAAGTGCCACCAGTAGTCCAGCCTGCACGATTACTGTGTTACAAAGAATAAGGTTCAGTGGTCGAGGAGCTCCTCATAAGCCACTCATTTCCATAGTCACTCCCAGAGTGGAGAGTGGTAACACATGAAATCAGCCTTGAGTTCCAAAGTGTCACCAGTAGTCCAGCCTGCACGATTACTGTGTTACAAAGAATAAGGTTCAGTGGTCGAGGAGCTCCTCATAAGCCACTCATATCCATAGTCACTCCCAGAGTGGAGAGTGGAAACACATGAAATCAGCCTTGAGTTCCGAAGTGCCACCAGTAGTCCAGCCTGCACGATTACTGTGTTACAAAGAATAAGGTTAAGTGGTCGAGGAGCTCCTCATAAGCCACTCATTTCCATAGTCACTCCCAGAGTGGAGAGTGGTAACACGTGAAATCAGCCTTGAGATCCAAAGTGCCACCAGTAGTCCAGCCTGCACGATTACTGTGTTACAAAGAATGAGGTTCAGTGGTCGAGGAGCTCCTCATAAGCCACTCATTTCCATAGTCACTCCCAGAGTGGAGAATGGTAACACGTGAAATCAGCCTTGAGTTCCAAAGTGCCACCAGTAGTCCAGCCTGCACGATTACTGTGTTACAAAGAATGAGGTTCAGTGGTCGAGGAGCTCCTCATAAGCCACTCATTTCCATAGTCACTCCCAGAGTGGAGAGTGGTAACACATGAAATCAGCCTTGAGTTCCAAAGTGCCACCAGAAGCCCAGACTGCACGATTACTATGTTACAAAGAATAAGGTTCAGTGGTCGAGGAGCTCCTCATAAGCCACTCATTTCCATAGTCACTCCCAGAGTGGAGAATGGTAACACGTGAAATCAGCCTTGAGTTCCAAAGTGCCACCAGTAGTCCAGCCTGCACGATTACTGTGTTACAAAGAATGAGGTTCAGTGGTCGAGGAGCTCCTCATAAGCCACTCATTTCCATAGTCACTCCCAGAGTGGAGAGTGGTAACACATGAAATCAGCCATGAGTTCCAAAGTGCCACCAGTAGTCCAGCCTGCACGATTACTGTGTTACAAAGAATAAGGTTCAGTGGTCGACGAGCTCCTCATAAGCCACTCATTTCCATAGTCACTCCTAGAGTGGAGAGTGGTAACACATGAAATCAGCCTTGAGTTCCAAAGTGCCACCAGTAGTCCAGCCTGCACGATTACTGTGTTACAAAGAATAACGTTAAGTGGTCGAGGAGCTCCTCATAAGCCACTCATTTCCATAGTCACTCCCAGAGTGGAGAGTGGTAACACGTGAAATCAGCCTTGAGTTCCAAAGTGCCACCAGTAGTCCAGCCTGCACGATTACTGTGTTACAAAGAATGAGGTTCAGTGGTCGAGGAGCTCCTCATAAGCCACTCATTTCCATAGTCACTCCCAGAGTGGAGAATGGTAACATGTGAAATCAGCCTTGAGTTCCAAAGTGCCACCAGTAGGCCAGCCTGCACGATTACTGTGTTACAAAGAATGAGGTTCAGTGGTCGAGGAGCTCCTCATAAGCCACTCATTTCCATAGTCACTCCCAGAGTGGAGAGTGGTAACACGTGAAATCAGCCTTGAGTTCCAAAGTGCCACCAGTAGTCCAGCCTGACGATTACTATGTTACAAAGAATAAGGTTCAGTGGTCGAGGAGCTCCTCATAAGCCACTCATTTCCATAGTCACTCCCAGAGTGGAGAATGGTAACACGTGAAATCAGCCTTGAGTTCCAAAGTGCCACCAGTAGTCCAGCCTGCACGATTACTGTGTTACAATGAATGAGGTTAAGTGGTCGAGGAGCTCCTCATAAGCCACTCATTTCCATAGTCACTCCCAGAGTGGAGAGTGGTAACACATGAAATCAGCCTTGAGTTCCAAAGTGCCACCAGTAGTCCAGCCTGCACGATTACTGTGTTACAAAGAATAAGGTTCTGTGGTCGAGGAGCTCCTCATAAGCCACTCATTTCCATAGTCACTCCCAGAGTGGAGAGTGGTAACACATGAAATCAGCCTTGAGTTCCAAAGTGCCACCAGTAGTCCAGCCTGCACGATTACTGTGTTACAAAGAATAATGTTCTGTGGTCGAGGAGCTCCTCATAAGCCACTCATTTCCATAGTCACTCCCAGAGAGGAGAGTGGTAACACATGAAATCAGCCTTGAGTTCCAAAGTGCCACCAGTAGTCATGCCTGCACGATTACTGTGTTACAAAGAATAAGGTTCAGTGGTCGAGGGGCTCCTCATAAGCCACTCATTTCCATAGTCACTCCCAGAGTGGAGAGTGGTAACACATGAAATCAGCCTTGAGTTCCAAAGTGCCACCCAGTCCAGCCAGCACGATTACTGTGTTACAAAGAATAAGGTTCAGTGGTCGAGGAGCTCCTCATAAGCCACTCATTTCCATAGTCACTCCTAGAGTGGAGAGTGGTAACACATGAAATCAGCCTTGAGTTCCAAAGTGCCACCAGTAGTCCAGCCTGCACGATTACTGTGTTACAAAGAATAAGGTTCTGTGGTCGAGGAGCTCCTCATAAGCCACTCATTTCCATAGTCACTCCCAGAGTGGAGAGTGGTAACACATGAAATCAGCCTTGAGTTCCAAAGTGCCACCAGTAGTCCAGCCTGCACGATTACTGTGTTACAAAGAATAAGGTTAAGTGGTCGAGGAGCTCCTCATAAGCCACTCATTTCCATAGTCACTCCCAGAGTGGAGAGTGGTAACACATGAAATCAGCCTTGAGTTCCAAAGTGCCACCAGTAGTCCAGCCTGCACGATTACTGTGTTACAAAGAATAAGGTTCTGTGGTCGAGGAGCTCCTCATAAGCCACTCATTTCCATAGTCACTCCCAGAGAGGAGAGTGGTAACACATGAAATCAGCCTTGAGTTCCAAAGTGCCACCAGTAGTCCAGCCTGCACGATTACTGTGTTACAAAGAATAAGGTTCACTGGTCGAGGAGCTCCTCATAAGCCACTCATTTCCATAGTCACTCCCAGAGTGGAGAGTGGTAACACATGAAATCAACCTTGAGTTCCAAAGTGCCACCAGTAGTCCACCCTGCACGATTACTGTGTTACAAACAATAAGGTTCAGTGGTCGTGGAGCTCCACATAAGCCACTCATTTCCATAGTCACTCCCAGAGTGGAGAGTGGTAACACATGAAATCAGCCTTGAGTTCCGAAGTGCCACCAGTAGTCCAGCCTGCACGATTACTGTGTTACAAAGAATAAGGTTAAGTGGTCGAGGAGCTCCTCATAAGCCACTCATTTCCATAGTCACTCCCAGAGTGGAGAGTGGTAACACATGAAATCAGCCTTGAGTTCCAAAGTGCCACCAGTAGTCCAGCCTGCACGACTACTGTGTTACAAAGAATTAGGTTCAGTGGTCGAGGAGCTCCTCATAAGCCACTCATTTCCATAGTCACTCCCAGAGTGGAGAGTGGTAACACATGAAATCAGCCTTGAGTTCCAAAGTGCCACCAGTAGTCCAGCCTGCACGATTACTGTGTTACAAAGAATAAGGTTCAGTGGTCGAGGAGCTCCTCATAAGCCACTCATTTCCATAGTCACTCCTAGAGTGGAGAGTGGTAACACATGAAATCAGCCTTGAGTTCCAAAGTGCCACCAGTAGCCCAGCCTGCACGATTACTGTGTTACAAAGAATAAGGTTAAGTGGTCGAGGAGCTCCTCATAAGCCACTCATTTCCATAGTCACTCCCAGAGTGGAGAGTGGTAACACATGAAATCAGCCTTGAGTTCCAAAGTGCCACCAGTAGTCCAGCCTGCACGATTACTGTGTTACAAAGAATAAGGTTCAGTGGTCGAGGGGCTGCTCATAAGCCACTCATTTCCATAGTCACTCCCAGAGTGGAGAGTGGTAACACATGAAATCAGCCTTGAGTTCCAAAGTGCCACCAGTAGTACAGCCTGCACGACTACTGTGTTACAAAGAATTAGGTTCATTGGTCGAGGAGCTCCTCATAAGCCACTCATTTCCATAGTCACTCCCAGAGTGGAGAGTGGTAACACATGAAATCAGCCTTGAGTTCCAACGTGCCACCAGTAGTCCAGCCTGCACGATTACTGTGTTACAAAGAATAAGGTTCAGTGGTCGAGGAGCTCCTCATAAGCCACTCATTTCCATAGTCACTCCTAGAGTGGAGAGTGGTAACACATGAAATCAGCCTTGAGTTCCGAAGTGCCACCAGTAGTCCAGCCTGCACGATTACTGTGTTACAAAGAATAAGGTTAAGTGGTCGAGGAGCTCCTCATAAGCCACTCATTTCCATAGTCACTCCCAGAGTGGAGAGTGGTAACACATGAAATCAGCCTTGAGTTCCAAAGTGCCACCAGTAGTCCAGCCTGCACGATTACTGTGTTACAAAGAATAAGGTTCTGCGGTCGAGGAGCTCCTCATAAGCCACTCATTTCCATAGTCACTCCCAGAGAGGAGAGTGGTAACACATGAAATCAGCCTTGAGTTCCAAAGTGCCACCAGTAGTCCAGCCTGCACGATTACTGTGTTACAAAGAATAAGGTTCAGTGGTCGAGGGGCTCCTCATAAGCCACTCATTTCCATAGTCACTCCCAGAGTGGAGAGTGGTAACACATGAAATCAACCTTGAGTTCCAAAGTGCCACCAGTAGTCCACCCTGCACGATTACTGTGTTACAAACAATAAGGCTCAGTGGTCGTGGAACTTCTCATAAGCCACTCATTTCCTTAGTCACTCCCAGAGTGGAGATTGGTAACACATGATATCAGCCTTGAGTTCCAAAGTGCCACCAGTAGTCCAGCCTGCACGATTACTGTGTTACAAAGAATAAGGTTCAGTGGTCGAAAGGCTCCTCATAAGCCACTCATTTCCATAGTGACTCCCAGAGTGGAGAGTGGTAACACATGAAATCAGCCATGAGTTCCAAAGTGCCAACAGTAGTCCAGCCTGTACGATTACTGTGTTACAAAGAATAAGTTTCAGTGGTCGAGGGGCTCCTCATAAGCCACTCATTTCCATTGTCACTCCCAGAGTGGAGAGTGGTAACACATGAAATCAGCCTTGAGTTCCAAAGTGTCACCAGTAGTCCAGCCTGCACGATTACTGTGTTACAAAGAATAAGGTTCTGTGGTCGAGGAGCTCCTCATAAGCCTCTCATTTCCATAGTCACTCCCAGAGTGGAGAGTGGTAACACATGAAATCAGCCTTGAGTTCCAAAGTGCCACCAGTAGTCCAGCCTGCACGATTACTGTGTTACAAAGAATAAGGTTCTGTGGTCGAGGAGCTCCTCATAAGCCACTCATTTCCATAGTCACTCCCAGAGTGGAGAGTGGTAACACATGAAATCAGCTTTGAGTTCCAAAGTGCCACCAGTAGTCCAGCCTGCACGATTACTGTGTTGCAAAGAATAAGGTTCTGTGGTCGAGGAGCTCCTCATAAGCCACTCATTTCCATAGTCACTCCCAGAGTGGAGAGTGGTAACACATGAAATCAGCCTTGAGTTCCAAAGTACCACCAGTGGTCCAGCCTGCACGATTACTGTGTTACAAAGAATAAGGTTCAGTGGTCGAGGAGCTCCTCATAAGCCACTCATTTCCATAGTCACTCCCAGATTGGAGATTGGTAACACATGAAATCAGCCTTGAGTTCCAAAGTGCCACCAGTAGTACAGCCTGCACGATTACTGTGTTTCAAAGAATAAGGTTCAGTGGTCGAGGAGCTCCTCATAAGCCACTCATTTCCATAGTCACTCCCAGAGTGGAGAGTGGTAACACATGAAATCAGCCTTGAGTTCCAAAGTGCCACCAGTAGTCCAGCCTGCACGATTACTGTGTTACAAAGAATAAGGTTCAGTGGTCGAGGAGCTCCTCATAAGCCACTCATTTCCATAGTCACTCCCGGAGTGGAGAGTGGTAACACATGAAACCAGCCTTGAGTTCCAAAGTGCCACCAGTAGTCCAGCCTGCACGATTACTGTGTTACAAAGAATAAGGTTCAGTGGTTGAGGAGCTCCTCATAAGCGACTCATTTCCATAGTCACTCCCAGAGTGGAGGGTGGTAACACATGAAATCAGCCTTGAGTTCCAAAGTGCCACCTGTAGTCCAGCCTGCACGATTACTGTGTTACAAAGAATAAGGTTGAGTGGTCGAGGAGCTCCTCATAAGCCACTCATTTCCATAGTCACTCCCAGAGTGGAGAGTGGTAACACATGAAATCAGCCTTGAGTTCCAAAGTGCCACCAGTAGTCCAGCCTGCACGATTACTGTGTTACAAAGAATAAGGTTCTGTGTCCGAGGAGCTCCTCATAAGCCACTCATTTCCATAGTCACTCCCAGAGTTGAGAGTGGTAACACATGAAATCAGCCTTGAGTTCCAAAGTGCCACCAGTAGTCCAGCCTACACGATTACTGTGTTACAAAGAATAAGGTTCAGTGGTCGAGGAGCTCCACATAAGCCACTCATTTCCATAGTCACTCCCAGAGTGGAGACTGGTAACACATGAAATCAGCCTTGAGTTCCAAAGTGCCACCAGTAGTCCAGCCTGCACGATTACTGTGTTACAAAGAATAAGGTTCAGTGGTCGAGGAGCTCCTCATAAGCCACTCATTTCCATAGTCACTCCCAGAGTGGAGAGTGGTAACACATGAAATCAGCCTTAAGTTCCAAAGTGCCACCAGTAGTCCAGCCTGCACGATTACTGTGTTACAAAGAATAAGGTTCTGTGGTCGAGGAGCTCCTCATAAGCCACTCATTTCCATAGTCACTCCCAGAGTGAAGAGTGGTAACACATGAAATCAGCCTTGAGTTCCAAAGTGCCACCAGTAGTACAGCCTGCACGATTACTGTGTTTCAAAGAATAAGGTTCAGTGGTCGAGGAGCTCCTCATAAGCCACTCATTTCCATAGTCACTCCCAGAGTGGAGAGTGGTAACACATGAAATCAGCCTTGAGTTCCAAAGTGCCACCAGTAGTCCAGCCTGCACGATTACTGTGTTACAAAGAATAAGGTTCTGTGGCCGAGGAGCTCCTCATAAGCCACTCATTTCCATAGTCACTCCCAGAGTTGAGAGTGGTAACACATGAAATCAGCCTTGAGTTCCAAAGTGCCACCAGTAGTCCAGCCTACACGATTACTGTGTTACAAAGAATAAGGTTCAGTGGTCGAGGAGCTCCACATAAGCCACTCATTTCCATAGTCACTCCCAGAGTGGAGACTGGTAACACATGAAATCAGCCTTGAGTTCCAAAGTGCCACCAGTAGTCCAGCCTGCACGATTACTGTGTTACAAAGAATAAGGTTCAGTGGTCGAGGAGCTCCTCATAAGCCACTCATTTCCATAGTCACTCCCAGAGTGGAGAGTGGTAACACATGAAATCAGCCTTGAGTTCCAAAGTGCCACCAGTAGTCCAGCCTGCACGATTACTGTGTTACAAAGAATAAGGTTCTGTGGTCGAGGAGCTCCTCATAAGCCACTCATTTCCATAGTCACTCCCAGAGTGAAGAGTGGTAACACATGAAATCAGCCTTGAGTTCCAAAGTGCCACCAGTAGTCCAGCCTGCACGATTACTGTGTTACAAAGAATAAGTTTCAGTGGTCGAGGAGCTCCTCATAAGCCACTCATTTCTGTAGTCACTCCCAGAGTGGAGAGTGGTAACACATGAAATCAGCCTTGAGTTCCAAAGTGCCACCAGTAGTCCAGCCTGCACGATTACTGTGTTACAAAGAATAAGGTTCTGTGGTCGAGGAGCTCCTCATAAGCCACTCATTTCCATAGTCACTCCCAGAGTGAAGAGTGGTAACACATGAAATCAGCCTTGAGTTCCAAAGTGCCACCAGTAGTCCAGCCTGCACGATTACTGTGTTACAAAGAATAAGTTTCAGTGGTCGAGGAGCTCCTCATAAGCCACTCATTTCCATAGTCACTCCCAGAGTGAAGAGTGGTAACACATGAAATCAGCCTTGAGTTCCAAAGTGCCACCAGTAGTCCAGCCTGCACGATTACTGTGTTACAAAGAATAAGGTTCTGTGGTCGAGGAGCTCCTCATAAGCCACTCATTTCCATAGTCACTCCCAGAGTGAAGAGTGGTAACACATGAAATCAGCCTTGAGTTCCAAAGTGCCACCAGTAGTCCAGCCTGCACGATTACTGTGTTACAAAGAATAAGGTTCTGTGGTCGAGGAGCTCCTCATAAGCCACTCATTTCCATAGTCACTCCCAAAGTGAAGAGTGGTAACACATGAAATCAGCCTTGAGTTCCAAAGTGCCACCAGTAGTACAGCCTGCACGATTACTGTGTTTCAAAGAATAAGGTTCAGTGGTCGAGGAGCTCCTCATAAGCCACTCATTTCCATAGTCACTCCCAGAGTGGAGAGTGGTAACACATGAAATCAGCCTTGAGTTCCAAAGTGCCACCAGTAGTCCAGCCTGCACGATTACTGTGTTACAAAGAATAAGGTTCTGTGGTCGAGGAGCTCCTCATAAGCCACTCATTTCCATAGTCACTCCCAGAGTGGAGACTGGTAACACATGAAATCAGCCTTGAGTTCCAAAGTGCCACCAGTAGTCCAGCCTGCACGATTACTGTGTTACAAAGAATAAGGTTCTGTGGTCGAGGAGCTCCTCATAAGCCACTCATTTCCATAGTCACTCCCAGAGTGGAGACTGGTAACACATGAAATCAGCCTTGAGTTCCAAAGTGCCACCAGTAGTCCAGCCTGCACGATTACTGTGTTACAAAGAATAAGGTTCTGTGGTCGAGGAGCTCCTCATAAGCCACTCATTTCCATAGTCACTCCCAGAGTGGAGACTGGTAACACATGAAATCAGCCTTGAGTTCCAAAGTGCCACCAGTAGTCCAGCCTGCACGATTACTGTGTTACAAAGAATAAGGTTCAGTGGTCGAGGAGCTCCTCATAAGCCACTCATTTCCATAGTCACTCCCAGAGTGGAGAGTGGTAACACATGAAATCAGCCTTGAGTTCCAAAGTGCCACCAGTAGTCCAGCCTGCACGATTACTGTGTTACAAAGAATAAGGTTCTGTGGCCGAGGAGCTCCTCATAAGCCACTCATTTCCATAGTCACTCCCAGAGTTGAGAGTGGTAACACATGAAATCAGCCTTGAGTTCCAAAGTGCCACCAGTGGTCCAGCCTACACGATTACTGTGTTACAAAGAATAAGGTTCAGTGGTCGAGGAGCTCCACATAAGCCACTCATTTCCATAGTCACTCCCAGAGTGGAGACTGGTAACACATGAAATCAGCCTTGAGTTCCAAAGTGCCACCAGTAGTCCAGCCTGCACGATTACTGTGTTACAAAGAATAAGGTTCAGTGGTCGAGGAGCTCCTCATAAGCCACTCATTTCCATAGTCACTCCCAGAGTGGAGAGTGGTAACACATGAAATCAGCCTTGAGTGCCAAAGTGCCACCAGTAGTCCAGCCTGCACGATTACTGTGTTACAAAGAATAAGGTTCTGTGGTCGAGGAGCTCCTCATAAGCCACTCATTTCCATAGTCACTCCCAGAGTGGAGACTGGTAACACATGAAATCAGCCTTGAGTTCCAAAGTGCCACCAGGAGTCCAGCCTGCACGATTACTGTGTTACAAAGAATAAGGTTCAGTGGTCGAGGAGCTCCTCATAAGCCACTCATTTCCATAGTCACTCCCAGAGTGGAGAGTGGTAACACATGAAATCAGACTTGAGTTCCAAAGTGCCACCAGTAGTCCAGCCTGCACGATTACTGTGTTACAAAGAATAAGGTTCTGTGGCCGAGGAGCTCCTCATAAGCCACTCATTTCCATAGTCACTCCCAGAGTGGAGAGTGGTAACACATGAAATCAGCCTTGAGTTCCAAAGTGCCACCAGTAGTCCAGCCTGCACGATTACTGTGTTACAAAGAATAAGGTTCAGTGGTCGAGGAGCTCCTCATAAGCCACTCATTTCCATAGTCACTCCCAGAGTGGAGACTGGTAACACATGAAATCAGCCTTGAGTTCCAAAGTGCCACCAGTAGTCCAGCCTGCACGATTACTGTGTTACAAAGAATAAGGTTCTGTGGCCGAGGAGCTCCTCATAAGCCACTCATTTCCATAGTCACTCCCAGAGTTGAGAGTGGTAACACATGAAATCAGCCTTGAGTTCCAAAGTGCCACCAGTAGTCCAGCCTACACGATTACTGTGTTACAAAGAATAAGGTTCAGTGGTCGAGGAGCTCCACATAAGCCACTCATTTCCATAGTCACTCCCAGAGTGGAGACTGGTAACACATGAAATCAGCCTTGAGTTCCAAAGTGCCACCAGTAGTCCAGCCTGCACGATTACTGTGTTACAAAGAATAAGGTTCAGTGGTCGAGGAGCTCCTCATAAGCCACTCATTTCCATAGTCACTCCCACAGTGGAGAGTGGTAACACATGAAATCAGCCTTGAGTTCCAAAGTGCCACCAGTAGTCCAGCCTGCACGATTACTGTGTTACAAAGAATAAGGTTCTGTGGTCGAGGAGCTCCTCATAAGCCACTCATTTCCATAGTCACTCCCAGAGTGGAGAGTGGTAACACATGAAATCAGCCTTGAGTTCCAAAGTGCCACCAGTAGTCCAGCCTGCACGATTACTGTGTTACAAAGAATAAGGTTCTGTGGCCGAGGAGCTCCTCATAAGCCACTCATTTCCATAGTCACTCCCAGAGTTGAGAGTGGTAACACATGAAATCAGCCTTGAGTTCCAAAGTGCCACCAGTAGTCCAGCCTGCACGATTACTGTGTTACAAAGAATAAGGTTCTGTGGCCGAGGAGCTCCTCATAAGCCACTCATTTCCATAGTCACTCCCAGAGTTGAGAGTGGTAACACATGAAATCAGCCTTGAGTTCCAAAGTGCCACCAGTAGTCCAGCCTACACGATTACTGTGTTACAAAGAATAAGGTTCAGTGGTCGAGGAGCTCCACATAAGCCACTCATTTCCATAGTCACTCCCAGAGTGGAGACTGGTAACACATGAAATCAGCCTTGAGTTCCAAAGTGCCACCAGTAGTCCAGCCTGCACAATTACTGTGTTACAAAGAATAAGGTTCAGTGGCCGAGGAGCTCCTCATAAGCCACTCATTTCCATAGTCACTCCCAGAGTGGAGAGTGGTAACACATGAAATCAGCCTTGAGTTCCAAAGTGCCACCAGTAGTCCAGCCTGCACGATTACTGTGTTACAAAGAATAAGGTTCTGTGGTCGAGGAGCTCCTCATAAGCCACTCATTTCCATAGTCACTCCCAGAGTGGAGACTGGTAACACATGAAATCAGCCTTGAGTTCCAAAGTGCCACCAGTAGTCCAGCCTGCACGATTACTGTGTTACAAAGAATAAGGTTCAGTGGTCGAGGAGCTCCTCATAAGCCACTCATTTCCATAGTCACTCCCAGAGTGGAGAGTGGTAACACATGAAATCAGCCTTGAGTTCCAAAGTGCCACCAGTAGTCCAGCCTGCACGATTACTGTGTTACAAAGAATAAGGTTCTGTGGCCGAGGAGCTCCTCATAAGCCACTCATTTCCATAGTCACTCCCAGAGTGGAGAGTGGTAACACATGAAATCAGCCTTGAGTTCCAAAGTGCCACCAGTAGTCCAGCCTGCACGATTACTGTGTTACAAAGAATAAGGTTCAGTGGTCGAGGAGCTCCTCATAAGCCACTCATTTCCATAGTCACTCCCAGAGTGGAGACTGGTAACACATGAAATCAGCCTTGAGTTCCAAAGTGCCACCAGTAGTCCAGCCTGCACGATTACTGTGTTACAAAGAATAAGGTTCTGTGGCCGAGGAGCTCCTCATAAGCCACTCATTTCCATAGTCACTCCCAGAGTTGAGAGTGGTAACACATGAAATCAGCCTTGAGTTCCAAAGTGCCACCAGTAGTCCAGCCTACACGATTACTGTGTTACAAAGAATAAGGTTCAGTGGTCGAGGAGCTCCACATAAGCCACTCATTTCCATAGTCACTCCCAGAGTGGAGACTGGTAACACATGAAATCAGCCTTGAGTTCCAAAGTGCCACCAGTAGTCCAGCCTGCACGATTACTGTGTTACAAAGAATAAGGTTCAGTGGTCGAGGAGCTCCTCATAAGCCACTCATTTCCATAGTCACTCCCAGAGTGGCGACTGGTAACACATGAAATCAGCCTTGAGTTCCAAAGTGCCACCAGTAGTCCAGCCTGCACGATTACTGTGTTACAAAGAATAAGGTTCTGTGGTCGAGGAGCTCCTCATAAGCCACTCATTTCCATAGTCACTCCCAGAGTGGAGACTGGTAACACATGAAATCAGCCTTGAGTTCCAAAGTGCCACCAGTAGTCCAGCCTGCACGATTACTGTGTTACAAAGAATAAGGTTCTGTGGTCGAGGAGCTCCTCATAAGCCACTCATTTCCATAGTCACTCCCAGAGTGGAGACTGGTAACACATGAAATCAGCCTTGAGTTCCAAAGTGCCACCAGTAGTCCAGCCTGCACGATTACTGTGTTACAAAGAATAAGGTTCTGTGGTCGAGGAGCTCCTCATAAGCCACTCATTTCCATAGTCACTCCCAGAGTGGAGACTGGTAACACATGAAATCAGCCTTGAGTTCCAAAGTGCCACCAGTAGTCCAGCCTGCACGATTACTGTGTTACAAAGAATAAGGTTCTGTGGTCGAGGAGCTCCTCATAAGCCACTCATTTCCATAGTCACTCCCAGAGTGGAGAGTGGTAACACATGAAATCAGCCTTGAGTTCCAAAGTGCCACCAGTAGTCCAGCCTGCACGATTACTGTGTTACAAAGAATAAGGTTCTGTGGCCGAGGAGCTCCTCATAAGCCACTCATTTCCATAGTCACTCCCAGAGTTGAGAGTGGTAACACATGAAATCAGCCTTGAGTTCCAAAGTGCCACCAGTAGTCCAGCCTACACGATTACTGTGTTACAAAGAATAAGGTTCAGTGGTCGAGGAGCTCCACATAAGCCACTCATTTCCATAGTCACTCCCAGAGTGGAGACTGGTAACACATGAAATCAGCCTTGAGTTCCAAAGTGCCACCAGTAGTCCAGCCTGCACGATTACTGTGTTACAAAGAATAAGGTTCAGTGGTCGAGGAGCTCCTCATAAGCCACTCATTTCCATAGTCACTCCCAGAGTGGAGAGTGGTAACACATGAAATCAGCCTTGAGTTCCAAAGTGCCACCAGTAGTCCAGCCTGCACGATTACTGTGTTACAAAGAATAAGGTTCTGTGGTCGAGGAGCTCCTCATAAGCCACTCATTTCCATAGTCACTCCCAGAGTGGAGACTGGTAACACATGAAATCAGCCTTGAGTTCCAAAGTGCCACCAGGAGTCCAGCCTGCACGATTACTGTGTTACAAAGAATAAGGTTCAGTGGTCGAGGAGCTCCTCATAAGCCACTCATTTCCATAGTCACTCCCAGAGTGGAGAGTGGTAACACATGAAATCAGCCTTGAGTTCCAAAGTGCCACCAGTAGTCCAGCCTGCACGATTACTGTGTTACAAAGAATAAGGTTCTGTGGCCGAGGAGCTCCTCATAAGCCACTCATTTCCATAGTCACTCCCAGAGTGGAGAGTGGTAACACATGAAATCAGCCTTGAGTTCCAAAGTGCCACCAGTAGTCCAGCCTGCACGATTACTGTGTTACAAAGAATAAGGTTCAGTGGTCGAGGAGCTCCTCATAAGCCACTCATTTCCATAGTCACTCCCAGAGTGGAGACTGGTAACACATGAAATCAGCCTTGAGTTCCAAAGTGCCACCAGTAGTCCAGCCTGCACGATTACTGTGTTACAAAGAATAAGGTTCTGTGGCCGAGGAGCTCCTCATAAGCCACTCATTTCCATAGTCACTCCCAGAGTTGAGAGTGGTAACACATGAAATCAGCCTTGAGTTCCAAAGTGCCACCAGTAGTCCAGCCTACACGATTACTGTGTTACAAAGAATAAGGTTCAGTGGTCGAGGAGCTCCACATAAGCCACTCATTTCCATAGTCACTCCCAGAGTGGAGACTGGTAACACATGAAATCAGCCTTGAGTTCCAAAGTGCCACCAGTAGTCCAGCCTGCACGATTACTGTGTTACAAAGAATAAGGTTCAGTGGTCGAGGAGCTCCTCATAAGCCACTCATTTCCATAGTCACTCCCAGAGTGGAGAGTGGTAACACATGAAATCAGCCTTGAGTTCCAAAGTGCCACCAGTAGTCCAGCCTGCACGATTACTGTGTTACAAAGAATAAGGTTCTGTGGTCGAGGAGCTCCTCATAAGCCACTCATTTCCATAGTCACTCCCAGAGTGGAGAGTGGTAACACATGAAATCAGCCTTGAGTTCCAAAGTGCCACCAGTAGTCCAGCCTGCACGATTACTGTGTTACAAAGAATAAGGTTCTGTGGCTGAGGAGCTCCTCATAAGCCACTCATTTCCATAGTCACTCCCAGAGTTGAGAGTGGTAACACATGAAATCAGCCTTGAGTTCCAAAGTGCCACCAGTAGTCCAGCCTGCACGATTACTGTGTTACAAAGAATAAGGTTCTGTGGCCGAGGAGCTCCTCATAAGCCACTCATTTCCATAGTCACTCCCAGAGTTGAGAGTGGTAACACATGAAATCAGCCTTGAGTTCCAAAGTGCCACCAGTAGTCCAGCCTGCACGATTACTGTGTTACAAAGAATAAGGTTCAGTGGTCGAGGAGCTCCTCATAAGCCACTCATTTCCATAGTCACTCCCAGAGTGGAGACTGGTAACACATGAAATCAGCCTTGAGTTCCAAAGTGCCACCAGTAGTCCAGCCTGCACGATTACTGTGTTACAAAGAATAAGGTTCTGTGGCCGAGGAGCTCCTCATAAGCCACTCATTTCCATAGTCACTCCCAGAGTTGAGAGTGGTAACACATGAAATCAGCCTTGAGTTCCAAAGTGCCACCAGTAGTCCAGCCTACACGATTACTGTGTTACAAAGAATAAGGTTCAGTGGTCGAGGAGCTCCACATAAGCCACTCATTTCCATAGTCACTCCCAGAGTGGAGACTGGTAACACATGAAATCAGCCTTGAGTTCCAAAGTGCCACCAGTAGTCCAGCCTGCACGATTACTGTGTTACAAAGAATAAGGTTCAGTGGTCGAGGAGCTCCTCATAAGCCACTCATTTCCATAGTCACTCCCAGAGTGGAGACTGGTAACACATGAAATCAGCCTTGAGTTCCAAAGTGCCACCAGTAGTCCAGCCTGCACGATTACTGTGTTACAAAGAATAAGGTTCTGTGGTCGAGGAGCTCCTCATAAGCCACTCATTTCCATAGTCACTCCCAGAGTGGAGACTGGTAACACATGAAATCAGCCTTGAGTTCCAAAGTGCCACCAGTAGTCCAGCCTGCACGATTACTGTGTTACAAAGAATAAGGTTCTGTGGTCGAGGAGCTCCTCATAAGCCACTCATTTCCATAGTCACTCCCAGAGTGGAGACTGGTAACACATGAAATCAGCCTTGAGTTCCAAAGTGCCACCAGTAGTCCAGCCTGCACGATTACTGTGTTACAAAGAATAAGGTTCTGTGGTCGAGGAGCTCCTCATAAGCCACTCATTTCCATAGTCACTCCCAGAGTGGAGACTGGTAACACATGAAATCAGCCTTGAGTTCCAAAGTGCCACCAGTAGTCCAGCCTACACGATTACTGTGTTACAAAGAATAAGGTTCAGTGGTCGAGGAGCTCCTCATAAGCCACTCATTTCCATAGTCACTCCCAGAGTGGAGAGTGGTAACACATGAAATCAGCCTTGAGTTCCAAAGTGCCACCAGTAGTCCAGCCTGCACGATTACTGTGTTACAAAGAATAAGGTTCTGTGGTCGAGGAGCTCCTCATAAGCCACTCATTTCCATAGTCACTCCCAGAGTGGAGACTGGTAACACATGAAATCAGCCTTGAGTTCCAAAGTGCCACCAGTAGTCCAGCCTGCACGATTACTGTGTTACAAAGAATAAGGTTCTGTGGTCGAGGAGCTCCTCATAAGCCACTCATTTCCATAGTCACTCCCAGAGTGGAGAGTGGTAACACATGAAATCAGCCTTGAGTTCCAAAGTGCCACCAGTAGTCCAGCCTGCACGATTACTGTGTTACAAAGAATAAGGTTCTGTAGTCGAGGAGCTCCTAATAAGCCACTCATTTCCATAGTCACTCCCAGAGTGGAGACTGGTAACACATGAAATCAGCCTTGAGTTCCAAAGTGCCACCAGTAGTCCAGCCTGCACGATTACTGTGTTACAAAGAATAAGGTTGTGTGGTCGAGGAGCTCCTCATAAGCCACTCATTTCCATAGTCACTCCCAGAGTGGAGAGTGGTAACACATGAAATCAGCCTTGAGTTCCAAAGTGCCACCAGTAGTCCAGCCTGCACGATTACTGTGTTACAAAGAATAAGGTTCTGTGGTCGAGGAGCTCCTCATAAGCCACTCATTTCCATAGTCACTCCCAGAGTGGGAGACTGGTAACACATGAAATCAGCCTTGAGTTCCAAAGTGCCACCAGTAGTCCAGCCTGCACGATTACTGTGTTACAAAGAATAAGGTTCAGTGGTCGAGGAGCTCCTCATAAGCCACTCATTTCCATAGTCACTCCCAGAGTGGAGAGTGGTAACACATGAAATCAGCCTTGAGTTCCAAAGTGCCACCAGTAGTCCAGCCTGCACGATTACTGTGTTACAAAGAATAAGGTTCAGTGGTCGAGGAGCTCCTCATAAGCCACTCATTTCCATAGTCACTCCCAGAGTGGAGAGTGGTAACACATGAAATCAGCCTTGAGTTCCAAAGTGCCACCAGTAGTCCAGCCTGCACGATTACTGTGTTACAAAGAATAAGGTTCAGTGGTCGAGGAGCTCCTCATAAGCCACTCATTTCCATAGTCACTCCCAGAGTGGAGAGTGGTAACACATGAAATCAGCCTTGAGTTCCAAAGTGCCACCAGTAGTCCAGCCTGCACGATTACTGTGTTACAAAGAATAAGGTTCAGTGGTCGAGGAGCTCCTCATAAGCCACTCATTTCCATAGTCACTCCCAGAGTGGAGAGTGGTAACACATGAAATCAGCCTTGAGTTCCAAAGTGCCACCAGTAGTCCAGCCTGCACGATTACTGTGTTACAAAGAATAAGGTTCAGTGGTCGAGGAGCTCCTCATAAGCCACTCATTTCCATAGTCACTCCCAGAGTGGAGAGTGGTAACACATGAAATCAGCCTTGAGTTCCAAAGTGCCACCAGTAGTCCAGCCTGCACGATTACTGTGTTACAAAGAATAAGGTTCAGTGGTCGAGGAGCTCCTCATAAGCCACTCATTTCCATAGTCACTCCCAGAGTGGAGAGTGGTAACACATGAAATCAGCCTTGAGTTCCAAAGTGCCACCAGTAGTCCAGCCTGCACGATTACTGTGTTACAAAGAATAAGGTTCAGTGGTCGAGGAGCTCCTCATAAGCCACTCATTTCCATAGTCACTCCCAGAGTGGAGAGTGGTAACACATGAAATCAGCCTTGAGTTCCAAAGTGCCACCAGTAGTCCAGCCTGCACGATTACTGTGTTACAAAGAATAAGGTTCAGTGGTCGAGGAGCTCCTCATAAGCCACTCATTTCCATAGTCACTCCCAGAGTGGAGAGTGGTAACACATGAAATCAGCCTTGAGTTCCAAAGTGCCACCAGTAGTCCAGCCTGCACGATTACTGTGTTACAAAGAATAAGGTTCAGTGGTCGAGGAGCTCCTCATAAGCCACTCATTTCCATAGTCACTCCCAGAGTGGAGAGAGTGGTAACACATGAAATCAGCCTTGAGTTCCAAAGTGCCACCAGTAGTCCAGCCTGCACGATTACTGTGTTACAAAGAATAAGGTTCAGTGGTCGAGGAGCTCCTCATAAGCCACTCATTTCCATAGTCACTCCCAGAGTGGAGAGTGGTAACACATGAAATCAGCCTTGAGTTCCAAAGTGCCACCAGTAGTCCAGCCTGCACGATTACTGTGTTACAAAGAATAAGGTTCAGTGGTCGAGGAGCTCCTCATAAGCCACTCATTTCCATAGTCACTCCCAGAGTGGAGAGTGGTAACACATGAAATCAGCCTTGAGTTCCAAAGTGCCACCAGTAGTCCAGCCTGCACGATTACTGTGTTACAAAGAATAAGGTTCAGTGGTCGAGGAGCTCCTCATAAGCCACTCATTTCCATAGTCACTCCCAGAGTGGAGAGTGGTAACACATGAAATCAGCCTTGAGTTCCAAAGTGCCACCAGTAGTCCAGCCTGCACGATTACTGTGTTACAAAGAATAAGGTTCAGTGGTCGAGGAGCTCCTCATAAGCCACTCATTTCCATAGTCACTCCCAGAGTGGAGAGTGGTAACACATGAAATCAGCCTTGAGTTCCAAAGTGCCACCAGTAGTCCAGCCTGCACGATTACTGTGTTACAAAGAATAAGGTTCAGTGGTCGAGGAGCTCCTCATAAGCCACTCATTTCCATAGTCACTCCCAGAGTGGAGAGTGGTAACACATGAAATCAGCCTTGAGTTCCAAAGTGCCACCAGTAGTCCAGCCTGCACGATTACTGTGTTACAAAGAATAAGGTTCTGTGGTCGAGGAGCTCCTCATAAGCCACTCATTTCCATAGTCACTCCCAGAGTGGAGAGTGGTAACACATGAAATCAGCCTTGAGTTCCAAAGTGCCACCAGTAGTCCAGCCTGCACGATTACTGTGTTACAAAGAATAAGGTTCAGTGGTCGAGGAGCTCCTCATAAGCCACTCATTTCCATAGTCACTCCCAGAGTGGAGAGGTGGTAACACATGAAATCAGCCTTGAGTTCCAAAGTGCCACCAGTAGTCCAGCCTGCACGATTACTGTGTTACAAAGAATAAGGTTCAGTGGTCGAGGAGCTCCTCATAAGCCACTCATTTCCATAGTCACTCCCAGAGTGGAGAGTGGTAACACATGAAATCAGCCTTGAGTTCCAAAGTGCCACCAGTAGTCCAGCCTGCACGATTACTGTGTTACAAAGAATAAGGTTCTGTGGTCGAGGAGCTCCTCATAAGCCACTCATTTCCATAGTCACTCCCAGAGTGGAGAGTGGTAACACATGAAATCAGCCTTGAGTTCCAAAGTGCCACCAGTAGTCCAGCCTGCACGATTACTGTGTTACAAAGAATAAGGTTCTGTGGTCGAGGAGCTCCTCATAAGCCACTCATTTCCATAGTCACTCCCAGAGTGGAGAGTGGTAACACATGAAATCAGCCTTGAGTTCCAAAGTGCCACCAGTAGTCCAGCCTGCACGATTACTGTGTTACAAAGAATAAGGTTCAGTGGTCGAGGAGCTCCTCATAAGCCACTCATTTCCATAGTCACTCCCAGAGTGGAGAGTGGTAACACATGAAATCAGCCTTGAGTTCCAAAGTGCCACCAGTAGTCCAGCCTGCACGATTACTGTGTTACAAAGAATAAGGTTCTGTGGTCGAGGAGCTCCTCATAAGCCACTCATTTCCATAGTCACTCCCAGAGTGGAGAGTGGTAACACATGAAATCAGCCTTGAGTTCCAAAGTGCCACCAGTAGTCCAGCCTGCACGATTACTGTGTTACAAAGAATAAGGTTCAGTGGTCGAGGAGCTCCTCATAAGCCACTCATTTCCATAGTCACTCCCAGAGTGGAGAGTGGGTAACACATGAAATCAGCCTTGAGTTCCAAAGTGCCACCAGTAGTCCAGCCTGCACGATTACTGTGTTACAAAGAATAAGGTTCAGTGGTCGAGGAGCTCCTCATAAGCCACTCATTTCCATAGTCACTCCCAGAGTGGAGAGTGGTAACACATGAAATCAGCCTTGAGTTCCAAGTGCCACCAGTAGTCCAGCCTGCACGATTACTGTGTTACAAAGAATAAGGTTCAGTGGTCGAGGAGCTCCTCATAAGCCACTCATTTCCATAGTCACTCCAGAGTGGAGAGTGGTAACACATGAAATCAGCCTTGAGTTCCAAAGTGCCACCAGTAGTCCAGCCTGCACGATTACTGTGTTACAAAGAATAAGGTTCAGTGGTCGAGGAGCTCCTCATAAGCCACTCATTTCCATAGTCACTCCCAGAGTGGAGAGTGGTAACACATGAAATCAGCCTTGAGTTCCAAAGTGCCACCAGTAGTCCAGCCTGCACGATTACTGTGTTACAAAGAATAAGGTTCAGTGGTCGAGGAGCTCCTCATAAGCCACTCATTTCCATAGTCACTCCCAGAGTGGAGAGTGGTAACACATGAAATCAGCCTTGAGTTCCAAAGTGCCACCAGTAGTCCAGCCTGCACGATTACTGTGTTACAAAGAATAAGGTTCAGTGGTCGAGGAGCTCCTCATAAGCCACTCATTTCCATAGTCACTCCCAGAGTGGAGAGTGGTAACACATGAAATCAGCCTTGAGTTCCAAAGTGCCACCAGTAGTCCAGCCTGCACGATTACTGTGTTACAAAGAATAAGGTTCAGTGGTCGAGCGAGGAGCTCCTCATAAGCCACTCATTTCCATAGTCCACTCCCAGAGTGGAGAGTGGTAACACATGAAATCAGCCTTGAGTTCCAAAGTGCCACCAGTAGTCCAGCCTGCACGATTACTGTGTTACAAAGAATAAGGTTCAGTGGTCGAGGAGCTCCTCATAAGCCACTCATTTCCATAGTCACTCCCAGAGTGGAGAGTGGTAACACATGAAATCAGCCTTGAGTTCCAAAGTGCCACCAGTAGTCCAGCCTGCACGATTACTGTGTTACAAAGAATAAGGTTCAGTGGTCGAGGAGCTCCTCATAAGCCACTCATTTCCATAGTCACTCCCAGAGTGGAGAGTGGTAACACATGAAATCAGCCTTGAGTTCCAAAGTGCCACCAGTAGTCCAGCCTGCACGATTACTGTGTTACAAAGAATAAGGTTCAGTGGTCGAGGAGCTCCTCATAAGCCACTCATTTCCATAGTCACTCCCAGAGTGGAGAGTGGTAACACATGAAATCAGCCTTGAGTTCCAAAGTGCCACCAGTAGTCCAGCCTGCACGATTACTGTGTTACAAAGAATAAGGTTCAGTGGTCGAGGAGCTCCTCATAAGCCACTCATTTCCATAGTCACTCCCAGAGTGGAGAGTGGTAACACATGAAATCAGCCTTGAGTTCCAAAGTGCCACCAGTAGTCCAGCCTGCACGATTACTGTGTTACAAAGAATAAGGTTCAGTGGTCGAGGAGCTCCTCATAAGCCACTCATTTCCATAGTCACTCCCAGAGTGGAGAGTGGTAACACATGAAATCAGCCTTGAGTTCCAAAGTGCCACCAGTAGTCCAGCCTGCACGATTACTGTGTTACAAAGAATAAGGTTCAGTGGTCGAGGAGCTCCTCATAAGCCACTCATTTCCATAGTCACTCCCAGAGTGGAGAGTGGTAACACATGAAATCAGCCTTGAGTTCCAAAGTGCCACCAGTAGTCCAGCCTGCACGATTACTGTGTTACAAAGAATAAGGTTCAGTGGTCGAGGAGCTCCTCATAAGCCACTCATTTCCATAGTCACTCCCAGAGTGGAGAGTGGTAACACATGAAATCAGCCTTGAGTTCCAAAGTGCCACCAGTAGTCCAGCCTGCACGATTACTGTGTTACAAAGAATAAGGTTCAGTGGTCGAGGAGCTCCTCATAAGCCACTCATTTCCATAGTCACTCCCAGAGTGGAGAGTGGTAACACATGAAATCAGCCTTGAGTTCCAAAGTGCCACCAGTAGTCCAGCTGCACGATTACTGTGTTACAAAGAATAAGGTTCAGTGGTCGAGGAGCTCCTCATAAGCCACTCATTTCCATAGTCACTCCCAGAGTGGAGAGTGGTAACACATGAAATCAGCCTTGAGTTCCAAAGTGCCACCAGTAGTCCAGCCTGCACGATTACTGTGTTACAAAGAATAAGGTTCAGTGGTCGAGGAGCTCCTCATAAGCCACTCATTTCCATAGTCACTCCCAGAGTGGAGAGTGGTAACACATGAAATCAGCCTTGAGTTCCAAAGTGCCACCAGTAGTCCAGCCTGCACGATTACTGTGTTACAAAGAATAAGGTTCAGTGGTCGAGGAGCTCCTCATAAGCCACTCATTTCCATAGTCACTCCCAGAGTGGAGAGTGGTAACACATGAAATCAGCCTTGAGTTCCAAAGTGCCACCAGTAGTCCAGCCTGCACGATTACTGTGTTACAAAGAATAAGGTTCTGTGGTCGAGGAGCTCCTCATAAGCCACTCATTTCCATAGTCACTCCCAGAGTGGAGAGTGGTAACACATGAAATCAGCCTTGAGTTCCAAAGTGCCACCAGTAGTCCAGCCTGCACGATTACTGTGTTACAAAGAATAAGGTTCTGTGGTCGAGGAGCTCCTCATAAGCCACTCATTTCCATAGTCACTCCCAGAGTGGAGAGTGGTAACACATGAAATCAGCCTTGAGTTCCAAAGTGCCACCAGTAGTCCAGCCTGCACGATTACTGTGTTACAAAGAATAAGGTTCAGTGGTCGAGGAGCTCCTCATAAGCCACTCATTTCCATAGTCACTCCCAGAGTGGAGAGTGGTAACACATGAAATCAGCCTTGAGTTCCAAAGTGCCACCAGTAGTCCAGCCTGCACGATTACTGTGTTACAAAGAATAAGGTTCTGTGGTCGAGGAGCTCCTCATAAGCCACTCATTTCCATAGTCACTCCCAGAGTGGAGAGTGGTAACACATGAAATCAGCCTTGAGTTCCAAAGTGCCACCAGTAGTCCAGCCTGCACGATTACTGTGTTACAAAGAATAAGGTTCAGTGGTCGAGGAGCTCCTCATAAGCCACTCATTTCCATAGTCACTCCCAGAGTGGAGAGTGGTAACACATGAAATCAGCCTTGAGTTCCAAAGTGCCACCAGTAGTCCAGCCTGCACGATTACTGTGTTACAAAGAATAAGGTTCAGTGGTCGAGGAGCTCCTCATAAGCCACTCATTTCCATAGTCACTCCCAGAGTGGAGAGTGGTAACACATGAAATCAGCCTTGAGTTCCAAAGTGCCACCAGTAGTCCAGCCTGCACGATTACTGTGTTACAAAGAATAAGGTTCAGTGGTCGAGGAGCTCCTCATAAGCCACTCATTTCCATAGTCACTCCCAGAGTGGAGAGTGGTAACACATGAAATCAGCCTTGAGTTCCAAAGTGCCACCAGTAGTCCAGCCTGCACGATTACTGTGTTACAAAGAATAAGGTTCAGTGGTCGAGGAGCTCCTCATAAGCCACTCATTTCCATAGTCACTCCCAGAGTGGAGAGTGGTAACACATGAAATCAGCCTTGAGTTCCAAAGTGCCACCAGTAGTCCAGCCTGCACGATTACTGTGTTACAAAGAATAAGGTTCAGTGGTCGAGGAGCTCCTCATAAGCCACTCATTTCCATAGTCACTCCCAGAGTGGAGAGTGGTAACACATGAAATCAGCCTTGAGTTCCAAAGTGCCACCAGTAGTCCAGCCTGCACGATTACTGTGTTACAAAGAATAAGGTTCAGTGGTCGAGGAGCTCCTCATAAGCCACTCATTTCCATAGTCACTCCCAGAGTGGAGAGTGGTAACACATGAAATCAGCCTTGAGTTCCAAAGTGCCACCAGTAGTCCAGCCTGCACGATTACTGTGTTACAAAGAATAAGGTTCAGTGGTCGAGGAGCTCCTCATAAGCCACTCATTTCCATAGTCACTCCCAGAGTGGAGAGTGGTAACACATGAAATCAGCCTTGAGTTCCAAAGTGCCACCAGTAGTCCAGCCTGCACGATTACTGTGTTACAAAGAATAAGGTTCAGTGGTCGAGGAGCTCCTCATAAGCCACTCATTTCCATAGTCACTCCCAGAGTGGAGAGTGGTAACACATGAAATCAGCCTTGAGTTCCAAAGTGCCACCAGTAGTCCAGCCTGCACGATTACTGTGTTACAAAGAATAAGGTTCAGTGGTCGAGGAGCTCCTCATAAGCCACTCATTTCCATAGTCACTCCCAGAGTGGAGAGTGGTAACACATGAAATCAGCCTTGAGTTCCAAAGTGCCACCAGTAGTCCAGCCTGCACGATTACTGTGTTACAAAGAATAAGGTTCAGTGGTCGAGGAGCTCCTCATAAGCCACTCATTTCCATAGTCACTCCCAGAGTGGAGAGTGGTAACACATGAAATCAGCCTTGAGTTCCAAAGTGCCACCAGTAGTCCAGCCTGCACGATTACTGTGTTACAAAGAATAAGGTTCAGTGGTCGAGGAGCTCCTCATAAGCCACTCATTTCCATAGTCACTCCCAGAGTGGAGAGTGGTAACACATGAAATCAGCCTTGAGTTCCAAAGTGCCACCAGTAGTCCAGCCTGCACGATTACTGTGTTACAAAGAATAAGGTTCAGTGGTCGAGGAGCTCCTCATAAGCCACTCATTTCCATAGTCACTCCCAGAGTGGAGAGTGGTAACACATGAAATCAGCCTTGAGTTCCAAAGTGCCACCAGTAGTCCAGCCTGCACGATTACTGTGTTACAAAGAATAAGGTTCAGTGGTCGAGGAGCTCCTCATAAGCCACTCATTTCCATAGTCACTCCCAGAGTGGAGAGTGGTAACACATGAAATCAGCCTTGAGTTCCAAAGTGCCACCAGTAGTCCAGCCTGCACGATTACTGTGTTACAAAGAATAAGGTTCAGTGGTCGAGGAGCTCCTCATAAGCCACTCATTTCCATAGTCACTCCCAGAGTGGAGAGTGGTAACACATGAAATCAGCCTTGAGTTCCAAAGTGCCACCAGTAGTCCAGCCTGCACGATTACTGTGTTACAAAGAATAAGGTTCAGTGGTCGAGGAGCTCCTCATAAGCCACTCATTTCCATAGTCACTCCCAGAGTGGAGAGTGGTAACACATGAAATCAGCCTTGAGTTCCAAAGTGCCACCAGTAGTCCAGCCTGCACGATTACTGTGTTACAAAGAATAAGGTTCAGTGGTCGAGGAGCTCCTCATAAGCCACTCATTTCCATAGTCACTCCCAGAGTGGAGAGTGGTAACACATGAAATCAGCCTTGAGTTCCAAAGTGCCACCAGTAGTCCAGCCTGCACGATTACTGTGTTACAAAGAATAAGGTTCAGTGGTCGAGGAGCTCCTCATAAGCCACTCATTTCCATAGTCACTCCCAGAGTGGAGAGTGGTAACACATGAAATCAGCCTTGAGTTCCAAAGTGCCACCAGTAGTCCAGCCTGCACGATTACTGTGTTACAAAGAATAAGGTTCAGTGGTCGAGGAGCTCCTCATAAGCCACTCATTTCCATAGTCACTCCCAGAGTGGAGAGTGGTAACACATGAAATCAGCCTTGAGTTCCAAAGTGCCACCAGTAGTCCAGCCTGCACGATTACTGTGTTACAAAGAATAATGTTCAGTGGTCGAGGAGCTCCTCAGAAGCCACTCATTTCCGTAGTCACTCCCAATCGACGCTTGTGGTGGTTTGTAAAGCGCAGACAGTGAATATTGGATGTCTGGACTGATTTGGAGTCTTGAATCACGCTACACTGTATGGCAGTCCGATGGAAGGGTTTGGGTTGCCACTGCATATAGCGTTGTGTACTGCGTGCAGTAGAGGAACAGATCGAAAACGGTGACTGTTGGTACCAAGATAAGAATTCTACAATATTGTAGAATATTACACCCATGTCGTGCGTTTTTCTTCATTCATAATGTATAAAATAATCTACTAAGAAAAGAAGGAAGTCAATTAATACATTTCTTGTAGTTAACCTACATCTGCATCCACATCCATAATATTACTCTGCAGTTCACAGTTAAGTGCCTACTAAGAAAAGAAGGAAGTCAATTAATACATTTCTTGTAGTTAACCTACATCTGCATCCACATCCATAATATTACTCTGCAGTTCACAGTTAAGTGCCTGACAGAGGGTTCATGGCAACACTTTGAAGCCATTTCTCTACCGTTCGACTCTCGAAAAGCGCTCGGGAGAAACGGAAACCTAAATCTTTCTCTGCGAGCTCTGATTTCTCTTATTCTATTATGTATATGGACGCCAACAAAATATTTTTACACTCTGAGGCGACACTTGGTGACTGAAATATCATCAGAAGATCTTGTCGCACCGAAAAACACAGTTGTTTTAAAGATTGCCACCCCAAATCAGGTATCACACTAGTCATCGTTCCAACTTAAGTTATTCGCAATCGTAATCCCTATATATTTAGTTGAATTTACAGGCTTTAGATCTGTGCAGTTTATCGTGTAACAGAAATTTAGTGGATTCCATTTGGCCTCATTTGGATGACTTCACAATTTCCACATTTTTGAGGTCAACTGCCACTTTTCGCACCACACGGATACAGTGTCTAAATCAAATTAAAAGGAAGGTCAGCGTTGGCCGTAATACTGATGTTTTATTAAGAGCAGAATCGATTTTTTATCACATAGTGATCATCTTCAATGCTGTGCAAATTTAACTCAGACACTGGTATCAAGTTATCAATAACCAAAATACCAGTGTCTGAGTTTAATTTGTACAGCACTGAAGATGATCACTATGTGATCAAACATCGATTCTGCTCTCAATAAAACATCAATATTACGACCAACGCTGACCTTTCTTTTAATTTAACATATATGGTCGTTGTGCACACAGCACTCCATGGAGTCGCCAATCAATTGTGTAAATCGTTTTGCAATTTGTTTTGATCATCTGATGACTTTATTAAACGGTAAACGACACCATCATCTGAAAACAGTCTAAGAGTGTTACTCAGATGTCTCGTAAATCGTTTATGTATACCAGAAACAGCAGAGGGCCTCTAACACTTCGTTGGCGAACGCCAAATGTTACTTCTGTTTTACTCGACGACTTTCAGGGCATAATAACACTCAGTGATCCAATTCTGTAAACAAATGTTTCAAGTTGCTAAAGGCGATGGTCTCCAGTGGTATTATAATACAAGTGACGTAGATACCACATCAATATGCTGTCAGTTGCTCAAAAAGGAGTACATTATTCAGCAACAGAAATCTTTGATCATTTGCCCATCAACATAGTCTGGCAGGTAGCAGATCGGATTTTAAATCTAGCTTAAAACCATTTCTTTTGGACAACTCCTTCTATTCCATGGAGGAGTTTCTGTTTCAGAACTGGTAAAAAAATAGTGTACCTCTAAATGTAGCTGCAAGTGCAGAACTAAAAATTTCAGAAATATTGGCGCTATTCATATGTGTATATATATATATATTGTAATCTGACTTGTTCCACATCATATCGATAAAATAATCGTGAAAATGGTGTACGGAGCATGACATAATTAAACTAAACTATCAACTGTTACATAAGTAGCGATAGATCATACAAGACTGGCTTTAAAATGTGGCACTTATAATTTTCCAGAGGTACATTAGAAGAATATCAAACTCCCTTTTTCAGTTAAGTATGAAAGAAAACGTAATGCGATCTTTATTAAAGCCATGTTACTCTTACCAGTTCAAGACATAAGTCTTGGATAAATCTGAAAATATGGATCGGGCAATGTTCTCACATCTTCCTGGTTGGAAGGAGTTGGGCTGTTGCTGGTCGCTAGAGTTGTAGAAGCTGTTTGCTAACTCAAAACGGCTGCGTGACCTGCATGTCCAACGCAAAAGCCATAGATTACCATCGGGCACGCAAATATCTTTTAATAGAGATCTCAGCCGTCGCGTGACCGTGTAATTAAACGTCGCACTACAGAAATTTCAGTGTCGCTCCAGATTTTTCGGTTACTGGGAACCATTAAACTTTATTTGAGTCCCAACACATAGACACTTGTACACTGATGACGTAAGTTCTGCAAAACATGTGTGAAGTATAATAACATCGCAAATCAAGTTGTGTAAACATAAACTTTGAGCAAAGAATCTTCTTTTATTTTACATCACACTGGCACCATCCTTTCAGTCAATACACAGTTACAAGCATCAGATGATATTTAGTGATTACGAAACGTACGCTAGAGCTTAAACACGTGCTTTTTCTTACGTGTTTCATTATTCTCTTTACGTTTTAGTGCAGTGTCGATGTTTCACAGCGAACTGATTTCTTCTCAGCGGGTTCAACAGCTCTAGAACTTCAAAGAAGGACATATTCACCTCCACCAAACTTTTAGTAAAAATAATTACATTATTTAGCACTACTATCCAATGCCAAGGTTTAACTTATTTTCAAGTGACAAAATGTAAGTGGACGCATTGTCTTAGTAAGTATTTGTATTTAATTTTACATGTCATGTGCAAATGTGTGTGACGTATGGCATTTCGTACGTAGAATGTTCAAAAATTCGATGCCCAAACTGACTAATATTGCGACGGAGATAACAACAAATACACTGGGCGTAGAAAAATAATGTGTAAACACTTTGAAACCGAATGATTCTCTAAACAAAGGAGACGGAAATAATTGTTTGGTGAATAATAATTCAGAAGGTAGTGAAAAGCTTAATAAGGCCTCAATTCGGTGCAGGAATGGAAATAAATATGGCGTTATCGTTTGAAGTACGGAAGTGTTTGCCAAAATGTTACTGGAAAGCAGTGAATATAATTGACATTCAATGACATTGGAGATTTGAATTTGGAACACCACCACCTTTTCAAGTAACAGTTAGAAGAATTCGATGTAAGTTTGAAGTCGACAGAAGATGTGCGATGTGAACAAGGAAGGAAGCGGAGTAAAGAGACGTTCAAAAGGCAGCAAAAATTCTGTGTGACTGAACTCTCTTGGGACTGGGATTAGCGAAATCAGTGTTCACAGAAATTTTAAGACTCTGAGTTTGAAGCCTTACATTCAAACACTTCTTCATGCTCTGACCTAGGATGATTCCAACAGGCGAACTGAATTTTGAGGGTGGGTCATCTATATACGTGAAGAAGATGAATGAATGCTATGAAAATCTCATTATTTGGTCGGACGTAGCGCCCTTTAAACTTAGCGGAACAATTAACTGCAATAATTTCATGTACTGGGCTACTGGAAATCTATAGGTAACTGAAGAAAGAAGTGTAAACCCAACAGGAACATCATTCTCGTGTGCTCTGTTGTCTAGAAGATTAACTGAACCGTAGTTCTTTGAGGATATTGTTGTAAGAATGTTCCATGTGATAACTCCATAGCTTAACGACATTTTTGACAATGAATGGCATTGCTTTCTCATTTGCTACCTCACTTTGTACTTGACGTTAGCAAATTTCTCAGTTACACGTTTCCTTCGAGATGTATATGATGGATTTTGACCATTTAGAATTCTATATATGTGGAACAAGTGAAGAGCACAGTGCACGACACAAAACCACAAACTCTGGATGATATAAGAGAAAAAACTGATCTATCGTACAATGCTATTCAATTCGAAACAACGCAGTTGGTATTTGGCTCTGTTATAAGCCGTTGTTACTGATGCATTACTGTGTGAAGAGCACAGTGCACGACACAAAGCCACAAACTCTGGATGATCTAAGAGAAAAAACTGATCTAGCGTACGATGCTATTCAATTCGAAACAACGCAGTTGGTATTTGGCTCTGTTATAAGCCGTTGTTAATGATGCATTACTGTGGGAGGAGGTTACTTTTAGCATTCGCACCTCAAGATAATCTTCAGTCTGTATTATTCCGATAACATTTCTTTCCTATCTGCTTTATTAAAGAGGTATTCAGTTTCAAACAATGTATACATTATTTTGGGACATCCTTTACTTCATGAAGCAACCAGGTATCGGAAACGCATATTCAGTTGATCTGAAGATCACAGTGTTGTGACGTCCTGACTTTCGCAGTGAGCCACAGTTGAAGTAAACATGGAGGGCGGTATCGTGACTACTATTTGCATGGGCCTTACGTGCTGCCTCCCCTAGTCATACGACAGATGTACAGACCGCTCTTGCAAGAGCACCTGCCGGCGCTACTGGAGGGCATTCTGTGGTGTCACCGCCAGACACCACACTTGCTAGGTGGTAGTTTCAAATCGGCCGCGGTCCATTAGTACATGTCGGACCCGCGTGTCGCCACTGTGTGATCGCAGACCGAGCGCCACCACAAGGCAGGTCTCGAGATACGGAATAGCACTCGCCCCAGTTGTACGGACGACTTTGCTAGCGACTACACTGACGAAGCCTCACTCCTTTGCCGAGCAGATAGAATAGCCTTCAGCTAAGTCAATGGCTACGACCTAGCAAGGCGCAATTAGCAGTATATTGTCTGAAACTATAGAGTCTTACTTATATCGTCAATAGCGATGTAACAAGGATGGATTAAAGTTAAGTATTGCAGAAGCTACGTACTTTTCTTTATAGCTTTCATTACGTATCCTGTTACAGACCTGTCTCTTGCCTGCGTGAACTAAACGCGTGCCTTTCGGCTACTTCCGTGGCGTGGCTGTCTTGCTACGCCACAACACATTCCTCTATACACAACAGGGAGGATGTCCATCAAGTGTGATGGGACCCCACGGCACTTTGGAGAACCAGTAAGCGCATCACTAATCCGTACTTCAGGCGATCGGTGAATAGGTCAGGGAGTACTGTGCATTAGCCTGAAAGATCGTGGCAACCTCAACCAATTAAACATTCTTCTCTGAGGCTATATGAAAACCGAAATGTATTCTACCATATGCTCTCAAGGTAGGAATTAGTTTCAAGAATTCTTAGCAGTCACGCTTATACACTTGAAACCTTGAACACATGTTGGGAACATGTGTGCCAACATAACAAAAACAATATCGATAACTGAATGTATATTGCCCACGTAATTTGAAAAGTCACCTTACCTTTTGAACAGTCCTCGTACGCAGCACGTCATACACTTTCCGTCGAACACAGCTCGCCCTGTTAGATCGATATCAGCTCTGCGTTGAAATTAATTGTTCTCATTTTGAGTATTAAATTTAAACATAATTAGTATAACATTTGAGTAAAACACATTTAACATTGTATTGTTCTCAGACACATCACCTGACCTGGATGCTCCGTACTCACTCAATATTCATTTCCAACACCTGGAGGCATAATGAAGTACACTGTTCAGTCCAGATAATGTTACAACTTATCAAAAGGCTGAATAACCTCTTTTTGCTGCGCATACTGCTGCAAGACGTGCAGGAAGAGAGCCAATGAGGTTCTGGAAGTTACCGACAGGGCTGTGGAGCCATGTAGACTCCAGTTCCGTGATCAGCTGGGCTAGGTTTCTTGTTCGAGTATCCAGGGCCCGATCGAGGTCGTCCAACAGATTCTCGATTGGGTTTAAATCGGAAGAGCTTGGTGGCCAGGGCAGTACAGTTAACCCACACTGGTGCTCTTCGAACCACGCACATAAAGTGCGAGCTGTGTGACACGTTGCAGTGTCCTGCTAGTTCCGAGAAAAAACAAGCTGCATGTAGAGGTGGATATGGTCCCCCAAGGATAGATGCATACTTGATCCAGTCTGCCTTCCAGAAAGGCGAGATCACCCAGGGAATGGTCTCCAGCCTGGTCCCTTTCGAAGATTGTTACATGGTATATGTGACTGTAGGCTTTCCCGGAGTAAACTATTGATGAAGGTTTCTCGGGTCTCCAGCCGGGTGGTAGCGTTGATATCTCGCGACGTTTCGGGAAGTGTCGTACTATGCATATTCTGGCGAAATGTCGAGATTCGCGGAGAGCGGGCTACTTATATGGGCGGTCACCCTCCTCCACTAGACCTCGCGTGGACCAGCGGCGTGCGCGTGGTGGTGGGGATGGCGGTCGCCCTCGGCGGTCGCGTTCGGTTCTCGGTGTAAGCATTCTGTCTGCGTCCGCAGCGGAGCACATTGACGGGCGTGCTCCCGACGGATTGCCGCTATCGCAGGTTTCCATGCTGCGCTGAGTTGGTATCCCTCATCTCTGTTGACCAGATTGTCGTGAATCCTTATTTCTATGGATTCTTTGATAACGCTTTCCTAGATGCCAGATGCTCGGCACAGTACCTTCGTGTTTTCGAAGTTGGTGTGTTCTTCATTTATGCTGTGTTTTGCTATGGCTGATTTTTCTGTGTGACCTAGTCGCACACATCCGATATGTTCTTCACAGCGTTTAGATATGCAACGCTGTGTTTGCCCAATGTATTGCTTTCCGCATTCGCATGGTATGCCGTATACTCCTGGTGTGTTAACGTTCAGTGCGTCTTTGGCAGAACCTAGGAGCTCCCTCGTCTTCGGTGGTGGCCGGAGAGCGGTTTTGACATTGTTTTTGCCCAGAAGTCGTGCAATTTTATCAGATCTACGACTCGCGTTCCTTCCTTACGTGGGTCCACTCGCGGCCAAAATTGCACGACTTCTGGCCACCCGAGGTCTAGTGGAGGGGGGTGACCGCACATATAAATAGCCCGCTCTCCGAGAATCTCGACACTTCGCCAGAAGATGGGTAGTATGACACTTTCCGAAACGTCGCGAGACATCAACCCTACCACCCGGCTGGAGACCCGAGAAACCTTCATCAACTGTTACATGGTGTTTGCTTTCAGACGCTTCACGTCATATACGCCTAGGGCTACCTGTCCCATGGAGCATACAACGTGATTCTTCTGAAAAGGCTACCTGTCGCCACACGGTGCACTTCTACTTGCATTATTGACGTGCAAAGTCCAGTCTTCGTCGACGATGAGTGGTAGTCAGCAGGGTTCATGCACCAGGTGCCTGCTGTGGAGGCTGGTACGCAGCAACGTTCGTTAAAAGTTCGTTGAGGAGGTACTGTTGTTAACTCCTTGATTCATTTGGGTGGTCAATTGCTCAACAGTTGTGCGTCTCTTCACCCATACACATCTCCTCAGCTGTATTTCACCCTTGTCATCTATGGCCCGTGGAGCTCTACAGTTCCCTCGGCACCGGTTTTGGATAGTACCGTTTTGTCATGCACGCTATATTTTAACCAGCACAGCAGCACGCCAACTGTTTACGAACTTGGCCGTTTTGGAAACGCTTTCACCCTTGGCCAGAAATCCTATCATCATCACTTTCTGGAGGTCAGAGAGATCATTTCATTTACGCATTATTACAAGAATTCGACTGTTTTCCACGCCCCACCCGACATGCTTAATATACTCGCCACTGCTGGTGATGACACATACCGTCTACGATTGGTTATTGCACGTTGACGTGGAACATAGGCGGTTAACACAGTAATGTGACTGGACTGTGTATGTCTGTCGTCATCATATTAGCCGTCCTTTGCACTGAATTTTTGAACAACTTGTATATTACTATGCTTGTGCACCTGACAATGAGCTAAACCTCTTAACTTGCTAGTATTGCCACACTTACTTTACTTTTACTTTTTCGTGCCCGGAAACTACAATTTGTTGGCCCAGTATTGGGCAATGTCCAATGCTTCTTCTTTAGCCAGCCATAGATCGTCGAGGGTGCATCTGTGGGGGCAGGCAGGGCATTGTAGGAGATGTTCCATGTCCTGTCGAGTGCCGCAGTCGCATTTGTCGTCATTTTCGTCCAACAGACCCCATTTGATCAGATTAGATTTCAAAGGAGCCACCCCAGTTCTGATGCGGTTAAGGATTCTCCAGGTTTTCCAATCACCAGAAACGCCGCTTGGTGGGTCCTCTCTTAGTGGATAGTAGATGGGGGGGGGGGGGGGGGGCTCATCTAAGGCGCAACTTATTAAACGGCGTCTGGATTTGAGTCTGCTGGGGCCACACTCTAGGCCAAATATTGAGTGACGAGCATCAAAGGTTTGTTTTAGCTTCTCGGTATGTTCATGGGCTTTCTTACGTGAGTCAGGGTTTTTGAAACCTGCGGCCCCGTGAAGATTTTCTATGGGGGTTGGTTTCATGCAGCCTGTCACTATCCTGCGTGTTTCATTCAAGCTAATATCTACCTTTTTGCGTGGACGGATCTGCAACATACCGGGCAGGCATATTTGGCAGTTGAGAAGCACAAAGCTTGGGCTGAAGTTCTGACCACGGTAGGTTTAGCACCCCGCTTGCTATTGGACAGCTTTCTTATTAAGGAATTTCGTGCTTCTACTTTTTTTGCGTGTTTTTTCGCAATGATATTTGTATGTCAATGTTCTGTCCAGCACGACGCCAAGGTAGGTGGGAGTATCTGTGTGTTCCTGTAATGCCCCATCCCAGGTAACACTGAGCCTGTACTTTGGCTGCCTCGAGTTCAGATGGAATGCACTCACTTGAGTTTTGGAGGGATTGGGTTTTAGAGAATTCTTTTTGTAGTAGGTTGACAGTGTAGAAAGGGCGGTTTCTAATTTCTCCTCGATGGCTTCAAAGCTGTTGCCTTGAACTGTTATTGCCAGGTCGTTTGCATATACAAAAGTTTTGGTTTTGTCTGGAGTTGGTTGGTCATTCGTATATATTTTGAATAGGATTGGCGCCAACACGCTCCCTTGAGCAAGCCCATTTTTCTGATTCCGCCATCGACTCTTTTCCCCCTCAAGCATTACGAAGAACTGTCTATTTTTGAGCAGGGATTCGATTATCTTGACTAGGTGGTAGTCTTTCAGGGTCTCGTACGTTTTATGCAGTGCCCGCTGATCTACTGTATCATAGGTGGAACTTACGTCAACTAGTGCCAGCCCGGTGATTAGTTTATTCTCAAACCCATCCTCGATATGTTCCGTCGATGCCATAATTTGACTGGTACAGGAGCAAGGGAGGTGCCTCCACGTGTGCATTTTACTTACACGCTACATAGAAGAAAATAAAATGCCGGCGCTCCCCGGAAACGTTGCCCAATCGGACAACGGCCTAACCTTCCACCACCGGAAACCAATGTAATCAAGTATTGCTAGAAGAAAGACGTTTTAACGCGACAACATGTTGTAAATGATGATGTCTTTGTTCTCTCGATTTTATATTCGAATCGTCTCCATCCCCAGTCTGCATATGTTCAGCGGACATTAAGATTACCTAGTAAATTGAATCTTAAAGTGACTCCAGGAGTGAGTTACTAATAGTAGACCGTCCAGATACCTAACGCCTCCGAATTCTTCATGTGATACTTCTTAAACCTTTTAAAATAAAACAAACATTAGCAACATTTTACATTCCTCAACACACACACCCCTTGGCGCCGCACACATTTCCCCCAGCGAGAAACTAGTTTCTTGATACTGTTACTGTAGAATGTTTGACTTTGTTGACGGAGGCATAATGTCACCTCTGCTTGCACTGTTTCGTCACTATCGAAGTCCTGGAAGGCATTCTTTAAGTTTTGGAAACACCTGAAAATCGGGTGGGGACAGATCAGGACTGTGTGGAAGATGGTTCATGACAGAGAACTCAAGGCGTCATTTAATTGCAAATGAGTCGAAGGTTACGTATGGCCTAGCATTGTGATGCTGATGAAGAAGGTGCTCCATTTGCTGACGAACTCTTCGAATTGGAAACTCGATTACAGCACGCTGTTTCTCAGGCAACGACATAGTTACTTCACATATCGCTATGTTACAAGACACAATTCAGAGCCCTTTAGCAACAGCGTGCTGACAATATGTAGAAACGAAGAATAATGATGTAGAATTTTAATAATGTTACTCTTATTTAAAAATCTTTAAGAGTTTTCATATAAAAAATTCGGAGGCATCACTTTTGAGCACGCCCTCGTAGAGTTACCGGCAACTGTGTAAGGACTGGCGACGACAGTTTCGAGACTTATGCGGGTGCTATGCTGCGCATGTTTTCTTCGCCGTGCGCAATAAGTGGCGAATTACTGATGTACTGGAGTGGCAAAAGCAGATGACAGAATTATGGCGTACCCCAGGGTATCAGTAAGGACAGTAGCAGATTCCTCAAGTGTATTGCCACGTTCTCTTGTTAGAGTATTGATGTAGGTATGCAAATAAGCTGACCTCCAATAAATTTACGTCACAACGGGTGTTTATAGACGATCATTGTGGACAGAAACAGTTTACTACGTTTCATACTCTGAAGAGCCAAGAAAACTGGGATAGGAATGCGTATACAAAAACAGAGAAATGTAAAAATGCTGAATACGGCGATACTGTCGGCAACATCTGTATAAGACAAGAAGTGTCTCGCACAGTTGTCAGGTCGGTTACTGCTGCTACAATGCCAGGTTATCAACATTTAAATGAGTTTCAACATGGTGTTATAGTCTTCGCACGAACGATGGGACAAGCATCTCCCAGGTAGCGATGGAGTGGGGATTTTCCAGTACATACCATTTCACGAATGATCCATGAATATCAGAAATCCGTTACAACATCAAATTTACGACATCGCTGTGGCCGGAAAGGGATCCCGCATGAACGGGAAAAAGACCACAGAAGAAAATCGCTCACCGTGACAGAAGTGCAACCCTTCCGCAAACTGCTGCACATCAATGCTGGGCCATCAGCAAGTGGCAGCGTGCGAACCATTCAACGAAACATCATCGATATGGGCTTTCCGAGCCGAAGACCTACTCATGTACCCTTGATGACTGCACGACACAAAGCTGTACACCTCGCCTAAGCCCCGTCAACACCGACATTGAATTGTTGATGAGCGGAAAAATGTTGGCTGGTCGGACGAGTCTAGTTTAATTTTTAAATATGGCTACTTGCTGAACGCTTATATGGCATTCTTTCATTTTTTTTATATCCTGAGAAATGATTTAGTAGTTCCTACCCACTAACTTTTACACATTAGGGTAACAGAAATTCTTCTACAGAATAGGAGAAGTTCTCGAGGAGAAACTTTTTTAATTTGTTTTCAAATTTTACTTTGCTATCTGTCAGACATTTATATCCTCTGATAAGTGATCAAAAACTTTCGTCACCGTGTTGTGAACCTCTTTTTGTACTAAATAAAATCTTAATGTGGAATAATGAATGTCATGTCCGCTCCCGGTAGCTGAGTGGTCAGCGCGGCAGAATGTCAATCCTAAGGGCCCGGGTTTGATTCCCGGCTGGGTCGGAAATTTTCTCCGCTCCGGGACTGGGTGTTGTGTTGTGCTTATCATTATCATTTCATCCTCATCGACGCCGAAGTCGCCGAAATGCTGTCAAATCGAAAGACTTGCACTCGGCAAATGGTCTACCCGACGGGAGGACCTAGTCACACGACATTCACATTGCTGAATGTCATTTCTTCCTTCTGGTACTGTAATTATTTTCAAAATTGTTGCTTTTAAACTGTAGTGTATTGCTTACAGCCAACTTCCAGAGAATATAAATATACTCTGAAGCCGTAGTCAGAATATCAAATTCTTTAAATAGACTTGTACCAGATGACATCATGATCGTGGGTGTGTACCACATATCACTCTTACAGTACGTTTTTGTGCAATGAACAGTATCTTTCTTAAAGATAAGTTAACCCAGAACATTGTTACATATGATATTAGCGAATGAAAATACGCAAAAGATGTCAACTTACGGATTTGTGCCGGCTGGTGTGGCCGTGCGGTTAAAGGCGCTTCAGTCTGGAACCGCGTGACCGCTACGGTCGCAGGTTCGAATCCTGCCTCGGGCATGGATGTGTGTGATGTCCTTAGGTTAGTTAGGTTTAATTAGTTCTAAGTTCTAGGCGACTGATGACCTCAGAAGTTAAGTCGCATAGTGCTCAGAGCCATTTTTTTACGGATTTGTCTCACCCAAGATTTTGAACAAATGTAGGTACAAATGTTGCTAAACGTAGTTGATTTAGATGTTACAGAATGTGCTTTTTCCAATTTAAATGCTTATAAATATAACACCTAAGAATTTTGAAGTTTGCAACCTACTTATTATTTCCTTGTTGCCTGTTACACTTACAACTGGTGTAGTATCCCTTGATGTGCACAACTGAGTATGTTGTGTCTTTTTAAAACTGAAGGTGACACCGTTCCCAGAAAACCACTCAGTGATACATTAAGGCATTGTCTATAATTTTTTTCACTTTCTATATGTATACTACTGATTACAATACTTATGTCATCTGCAAAAAGAACTAACTTTTCATGTTGTGTATTAGTCGTAAGATTGAGGAATAGTAGTGGACCTAAGTTGAGCCTTGGTAAACCCCACATGTGGTTTCTCCCGAGTTAGAAATATATCGCCGGACTACATCGTTTCAAGTAATTAGTGCAACTTTTTGCATTCATTTAGTTAGATATTACATTATCCTCTGGTTGGCTTACCATCAGTCCCATAAAACTTCAATTTGTCTAGGAGAATTATGAGTCACAGAGTCAAATGCCTTAAACAGAACGCAGAAAATACCAGTCGGCGCTATTTTGTTATTTAATGCTTGCAAGATTTGGTGAGTGAACATGTAAATGGCAGTCACACAAGGGAAGCCGCGACATTGAGATCACAGATTTACTTCAAACGTTGTACACCTTTAGTAGGCCATTAAAAGAGTAAATGTGCAAATAGTAAGATGTACTACCCTGGCAACTCCGAGAAAATCGCAAGAGAAGTTTTAACTGTCTGTTATGAGGCTTACGTATTTATGCGTCGCTGCTCGATGCTACAGTTCATGGTGGTTGAGTGATCAGCGCTCGAATTTTGTAGGAGGAACGTGTATGAGGCAACGGTTCGACTCCTGCTCAGATTCAAGAATTAATCCTTTTTCTTCATCCGGGGTCAGGTTGTTTAATTTATATGACATTTGCGAGGTTATATAATGAAGTTCTAATTCATGTTTGCTGTGTGTGGATGACAAATAGCATCCTGCAACGTCTGACGTCGCGAGCATATCCCACGTGTAATTGTACATTACTCTTGTGGTCTCAAACGTAGTGACTTACTATATTACTGATTATGAATAACGTCATCCTCATTATTATTTATCGATGTTTGTCTTGGACTTTCCAAGCTTGTCTTTTGTCTTTGAAAATTTAATTACAAACAGTAAATAGTCAAATAACATAATGAATTCACAACAACTTTACGGGGGTCATGTAAATTAAATAATATGACCAGTGAAGACGAAAATGTAGATTAAAAAGGAACGTTGAGTAGCAGTCGTATAGTCGCCTCTTACACGTGAACTCTGGCACTGAGCACCTATGCACAGATACATCAGTTACATAATAGACGGGTATAGCTTCGCTCACTATTTTCTCGAAATTGCCAGACTATTGTTTCAATGGCCCACTAAAGGCGTACAATGTTTGAAGTAAATCCTTAATCCCACAGCTGTGACCTCATTTTGATAGTAGAACAACTGTGCTGTAATCCAATTTATGATTTGCTGAGGATATTATTGTTGTTCAGGTGACACACTATTCTAGACTAGCGTCTTATTCTCTCAGGGATCATTTCCTGCAGTTTACCTGCATTTAGCCATTTAGCAAAATCGCCCTGTATACAGTGTGAGTTGCAGCACACTTGGTTAAGCTACGCCACCCGCTGCAGGCGAACCTGACGCACCTTTCGCGGCGCGACCACGTGCCCGGCGTGGGCACGGGCGTGGCCAAGTGCCCGTACGACCCGGCGGACAACTCGACGGCGGTGTGGGTGGAGCGCGGCAACCCGGGCGGCCTGCCGGGCCTCTACAGCGGCACCAACGCCGAGTTCACCAAGGCCGACACCGTCATCTTCCGCACCGACCTGCACAACCTCACCACCGGCCGCCGCGAGTTCTCCTTCAAGAGGACCCTCAAGTACGACTCCAAGTGGCTCGACAGTGAGTACTACCCCATACCTCTCTCTACACATTCAGCTTTCCTGTTCATTTCCACTTTGCTTGTACAGTACTTCAAATTTCCTCAAATTTTTATCCTGTGGTTTCATTCGATAATATAAAAAAATGTGTTTAAGGACATCGATGAGGTTGGAGTACCTTATTAGATACGCTGGTCGTCCTTTCGACTCATACTGAAATGATCCTGGAGGATGTGGGACGTGTCACAAGAAAACTAATACTGTAAGGTTATTTAGTTTGTAGCAGGAGAGAATGTTCCATGAAGGCTACAGTACCTAGGAACGCAAGGTGTTTCCTGGTTGCTGTTACTGTCTGGTGACGGATTTTAGAATCACATGAAGGAACGTACACTAGAGACTGCCATGACAGTTTCCAACATTTTCTACTGTTTTTGTTGTTGTGAGAAGTGAGGTTGTACTAGGCCTATTTGGAAAGTAAATTCCGATGGCGTGTGATATGGAAAGCACAGTGAAAATATTGATGAAGCTTTGCACAGATGTGTAGGGCAGTGTCTCTAGTACGCCTGTCGATTACGTCACGTCGGTCTTTTCAGTTCTGAGAGCACAGTAAGCACTTAAATACGCTTAGAACAATAGTGTCTCCCGCCAAGTATGAGGGCCACTTATGAGATTTCGCCTGATGTCGTGCAGCCCACATAACGTAACTGCCATACGTTTCCTTTTCCTTGACAATTCTCGGCCGCACTCTGACGGGACAATGAGATGCTTCTCCGGCGTTTTCTATGGGAAGAGTTTGATTACCCACAATAGAGGCAGTAACTGACTCTCCTTGAGTTTCATCTCTGCTCACTTGAACCGCTAGCTATGAAGACAACGTTCTGGTGCAGACAACTAGCTGTAGATGAGCGTAGAGAATTGGCAGGAGGCACAGGCGGTTTGCTTCTATGACGAGGGTATTGGAAAGTTGGTACAACGCTAAGACAAATGTCTAAATCGGAGCGGCGACTATGTAGAGATGTAGCTGGAATATGCACCTAACTGTTTCAAATAATAAGGATTTGATTTTCACAGTGATTTAAATTTTACGACCGATCTGGCCTTACTTTCCGAATAGGCCTCGCATTTGACGTAGTTTTCCTCAATATGCGAGTTACATACTTGTGAATGATGTATAATGTATAAAAGGTGTTTTTGGGATATTGCTAATTCTTCTGTTACAAAGTTTTATGGTGAGTAAAATTCTGTTATTTTTAAAGTAATTTGCGTAACTTATTGACGGGTCAGCCATTCTTCGTCAGCCATAGGAACGAAACGTCTCTATACGTTGGAACATGTGATATTAGCAAATGAACTGCTTTCCTTTAATGTCTTAACAATTTTCCCAATCTCGAAACGGAAACTGGTGTTCCTTGTCATTGGCTTAAGTTTCAAAATTTCTGTAACTTTCAACTAGTTTTTGATAATACCGTGCATCCGCGAAATCTCTCCACAGCGGAAGTCTCACTATCACGTGTTCCATGGACCTCCATTGGTGGGGTAGGTTATTAGTGTTATGTGTACGTTGCAGCTCTTAGTTCCGTTATAGTCTTATGTAAGCTGAGTATAGTGAGAACGCTTGGCACTGCAGAGAGAGCAGTTTTAGTGGAAGAGATTTTCTGTACCGGAGGAAACTTTACGAAGCATGTGAGGCAGCAATTTAGATTTCGTTTCCTTGCTTCGAGATGACCACATCGCTACACTGTACCCTGTACGTGATTTAATCCGAAAATTCCAGCCAACAGGTTCAGTTCCTGATGCACTACGACTTGATTGCCCTACAGTTTTAACAGAACGGGTGCTTGAAGACTTTTTGGATATCATGCTGCGGAGTCCAACAGAATCAGTGAGGAAATTATCACAAGAGGCTGACGTCTCTCGTACCACAGCGCGTAGGGTCTTAACGAAAGAACTGGGGGTGTATCCGTACAAAATTACTGCTGTGCAACATTTACACTATATGGACAAGGTTAACGATTAGCGTATTGTGAATGGTTTCAGCGATTTGCTAACCACAATGGAGTGAGTGTTCTAGATCGGAATTGTTTGGCTGATGAGGCTTGGTTTCTCTTATCTGACTACATCAGTTCCCAAAATTCACGAATTTCGTTAACAGGAAATCCACGTGTCTTAAGCAAAATACAATTGCGTGCAGAGAAAACCGCAGTGTCGTTTGCCATAACACGAGCAAGAATTATACGGTCGACCTTTTTCTACACTACCGTCGCTTCCATGTGTATTGTTCCCAAATTATTTTGTCCGTTTATTGCCCGGCTGAATAAAGATGATATCAGTCATTAATTTAACCAATATGGCAACGCTACTGCTCATAGGGCACACCAGTCCCTATGACTTATAAATGAAATCTTTGGAGACAGAGTAATCACGAAAGATCTCTGGCCCCCGTGCTGACCGGATCTGTCTTCGGCCGACTATTTTCTCTAGGATGTGGTTAGAACTATTATGTGTGAAAATAACCTAAAGATAATAGATGAAATGAAGACATTTGATTACACTTGTAACATTGGTAAAAGTGTTCGGAAATAAATGTAAAAGAGTTGAACTGAGCCTTCAAGAAAGAGTGGAAACTTTTCCAGCACCTACTGCGATATTGGCTAGTTCACTGTATTTAACTGTAATCAATATAATTAATTAAACTGCTTTAATTGTAATAATGTTGAATCCCATCTCCCAACATGACTGTAGCCACTAGCAGTGAATCTCGGCCCCTGGCTTACACAACGACACTAACTGCTTTCAAGCTTACGCGTCCCGCAAGGCGAGACACATGGAGCTACGCTAGTGCAGAGAGACTTTGCAGATGCACTGCGCTTCTTAATTTGATTTCACGTACTGATTATCAGTATGTAGTAGAGCAATAATGTAACACACATATTATTAAGTACAATATTGACAGTATTTTTTCGATTAAATTTGAATAAAATATTTGCTTCAAGTGCATGACCGTAGTATACTTTGGAAAAGTCGGTCAGATGTGAAAGAACCTTAGTTTTCCGGAGGTTTTAGTTATTTCAGAAAAAGTCTTCGGTGTGCATAAATTGGATGTTATCATTTGAAAATGGAATAAGAAAACGTATGGAAGTTCTACTACAGGGCTGGCTAGAGGCGAAACACTGAGAAGTGTTTCAAGATAGAATACTCTTCCCTACAAATGATTAACCATGCTGTTTGTACACTTACCTTTATAACTGACATTTAATTGTAGAAGCACATTTGACTGACACAAACTTCTAAAGCACAGCTGAGTAAGCTTTCTTATTAAAACGTATGTGACTTTTGTTGAGTATACTAACACAACGAACTAATAAAGAATATAAAAAGTAACGGTCTGATAATGAAAATATATCGGAATGTGATGAATATATATAGTCTAGCAGTCTAAAAAAGTTTTGCTGAATTAATAAAAAGGGATAAGTTAAGTCGCTGGTTTCAATGCATAATGTATTCTACACAGTCTTCCCACACTTGAAAATAACGCAGAGAACATTCATACAAAGATGCGAAACTGCCAGTAAAAGTTACACCGACTTGAATGTCGGTTATTTTGCCGAACTGTTGACGTTTCACGTTAATTTATTCACTTTGTCGTTTTATGGTTGGTTCGTATTCATTACACGAAGACTCCCTCCCTACCTACAGAAAATTGTTGTTAACTTTTCAGTCAAGTCCTAGTAGGCGCAGCTGTTTTGTTCTGGAGAAGATTCATTCCAGAAAATAAGTATTCGCGTTTTTAATTTCAATCAAGACACGGCAGGCGTCTTCGAGTTCTTGCTTTGTTGGGATTTCAACATGTGCAGCTCAGACTTTGCACACACTTTTCTCTTCCTAAAAAAATTCTGGAGAATGACTAGAAAACATGATTTACAGATGTTCAGCTCGTTGTTGCATTGCTGTTTGTGAGACAACAGGAGAGTCAATATCAGTTATGTGTTACGTCTGCAATAACGTAATCTTTACGTGAATGGCGCACTGCGATACCGTTTTCTATAAGTCTAGAGAAGAAGAAGTGACTTACATAACAACAAATGTAAGGTGGTATTTCAAAACGACTTACTGGTGTCGATATATTCGTTGTGAACAAAGCTTTGATGTCTCCCTGGTAGCTAAAAATCACTTGCTTCATGTTTTATATTTTGCTTCTGGATAAAATCTTAGTTCGTATGGTCAGAATGGGTAGCGTTACTTATATCTGTGCCGTATGGTCAAAGTGGGTAGCGTTAGTTATATCTGTGCCGTGATATTGCATCGAATATTTATGCTACACGTTGGTATAAAGACGAAATTGCAATTGCAGAATTAAAAGTAATACAGCCTTAAGGGAAATTACTGTAATTACTATTGATTTCACCGTATTAACTTTAGCGCAATTAATTAAAAAGAATTTTAAACGAGAGGCATTTCGCTTTTTTTTTTTTTTTTTTTTTTTTTTTTTTTTTTTTTTTCAAATCATCTTCCTTGGTCCCTCTTGAAATATCGATACATATGTTTTTACGGTTTGATTGTTGTAGATTTAACACGTATCTCCTCACAAAGTTGTGTGAACTTTACTTAATTCTTTACTTGACTTCTTTGAAACCATTCGTATAGGCTTTGGACTGGTGTTACAGGGAGTAAATGAAAAATCGCCGGAATGTTGGCACACGGTACAAAACCTGAAGCCAAAAACCGCAATAATATTGTGCCGTTGAGATGAAGCAATACCAAATAATGAACTGACCAACATAGTGAACCGTTCGATATACGAGGGTCACTCCAAAAGAACTGCACACTATTTTTGTAAAAATACAGTTTTTATTCTGCATGTGTGAAAGTTTGACTGTGTGTAGATACATTCTTCCCGCTTGTTTTCAAACTTACTCCAAACTTTTCCCGTGAGTGGCGCCATCACAGCATGTCTTCAAGATAGCTGCTACACTTGACGTTCGTCAGAAGCAACATGCTGTCATAGAATTCCTGCGCTGTGAAAACGAGACAGTGGGAAACATGTAGAATAAAAGATGGATTTAAAAAAAAAAATTATGTGCATTTCTTTTGGAGTGACCCTCGTACATACGTGTATGTTAGGTAATACTGATTTTCTCTGAAATGCAGCAGTAATTTTGTGTTACTGAGTGTATCGCTAATAACTTAATTACTGAAGATATAAGGAAGTTTATTAGTCTTAAATCTTTCGTTGGATATGTACGTTAGAGGAGCCAAAACAAATTGGGTTGACAATCGATGTAGCGGAGATAGGCTGCACCCGTTCGTTTGTTCTACCAGTGTGCTACGGTGATGTGGGGCCGGGGATTTCAGAGTGTTCCAGGGATGCAGACAGATAACAAATTTATTGCACAAGTCTGTTTCTTGATTGTGTTAAGTAATACCTTATGAGGGCCCCTCGTAACGTGAGGGAGTTATTCTTGGTCATCTACATCTACATATTCATGGCTACTTTTCAGATCACACTTACAGGACCAGCAGACGGTTCATCGAACCACCTTCGCACTAATTCTCTATTATTCCACTCTAGAATATAGCATGAAAAAAAAACCAGCTATATCTTTCGGTGCGAATTCTTATTTCCCTTATTTTATTATGATGATCGTTTCTTCCTGTGAACATTGGACTCAACAAAATATTTTCGCATTCGAAGGAGAAAGTTGCTGACTGAAATTTTATGAAACGACCCCGCCACAACGAAAAACGTCTTTCTTTAATGATTTCCACCCGAAATCTCATATCATATCCGTGATATTTTCTACCCTATTTCTTGATAGTACAAAACATGCAGTCCTTCTTTAAGCTTTCTCTGTTAATACAATATGGTAAGGGTCCCAAACCGCGCAGTATTCCGTAACAGGACAGACAGGCGCAACGTACGCAGTCTCTTTAGTAGACCTGTTTCATCGTCTAAGCATTCTGCCGATAAAACGCTGTCTTCGGTTCGTGTTCTCCACAATATTTTGCGTGTGTTCTTTGTAATTTAAGTTGTTCATAATTGTAATTCCTAGGTGTTTAGCTGAATTTGCGGCTTTTAGATTTAACTGATTTATCGCGTAAGCGAAGCTTAACGGGTTCCATCTTTCACTCATGTGAAGTCACACGTTTCATTGTTTAGGGTCAATAACCAAATTTCGCACCATACATATATTTTATCTAAATCGTTTTGCAGTTGGTTTTGATCTTCTGATGACTTTAGTAGATGAAAAACGACAGCATCATCTGCAAACAACCTAACGCGGCTGCTTAGATTGTCTCGTAAATCGTGTCTACTGAGAAGTAACAGCAGAGGCATTTAACACTACTTTGCCGAACGCCAGAAATCACTTCTGTTTTACTCGATTGCTATTTCCGTCAGTTACTGCGAACTGTGACCTCAATGACGGGAAATCACGAATCCAGTCGCATATATGACACTATATTCCATAGGCCGGCCGGTGTAGCTGAGCGGTTCTAGGCGCTTCAGTCTGGAACCGCGCGACCGCTACGGTCGCAGGTTCGAATCCTGCCTCGGGCATGGATGTGTGTGATGTCCTTAGGTTAATTAGGTGTAAGTAGTTCTAGGGGACTGATGGCCTCATTAAGTTCCATAGTGCTTAGAGCCATTTGAAGCTTTTTTTTTTTTTCATAAGCACGCAGTTTGATTACCAGCCGCTTGTGAGGTAGAGCGTCAGTTGTATTCCATAAGAAATATGTTTTCTAAATCCATGTTAACTGTGAGTGGATCGACCGTTCTCTTCGAAGTAATTCATATTATTCGAACACAATTTATGTTCCAAATCTTGCATCATATTGACTTTAATGATATGGGGCTGCAATTTAGTTGCTTACTCCTATTGGGTCTCTTGAGTATTGGTGTGACCTGTGTAACTCTTTGGGTACGGATGTTTCGTCTAGCGAGCGGTTGAATGTGATCGTTAAGTGTGGAGCTACTGCAACAGCTTACTCTGAAAGGATTCTAACTGGTACAGAATCTAGCTCGGAAGAGTTGCTTTTATTAAGTGATTTAAGTTGCTTCACTACCCAGAGGACATTTACTTCTACGATACATTGGTATCTCTTCTCGATTAGAATTCTAGAATATTTACTTCGTCTTCTTTGGTGAAGGAATTTCGAAAGACTGTGTTTAGTAACCCTGCTTTGGCCCGCCCGGTTGGCCGTGCGGTCTAACGTACGGCTTTCCTGGCGGGAAGGTACGCCTGGTCCCTGGCACGAATCCGCCTGGCGGATTTGTGTCGAGGTCTGGTGTACCGGCCAGTCTGTGGATGGTTTTTAGGCGGTTTTCCGTCTGCCTCGGCGAATGCGGGCTGGTTCCCCTTATTCCACCTCAGTTAGACTATGTCGGCGATTGCTGCGCAAACAAGTTCTCCACGTACCATTACTCTACCACGCAAACATAGGGGTTACACTCGTCTGGTGTGAGACGTGTCCTGGGGGGTCCACCGGGGGGCCAAACCGCACAATAACCCTGGGTTCAGTGTGGGGCGGCGCAGGGGTGAAGTGGACTGCGGCAGTCGTCGTGGGGTTGTGGACCACTCCGGCTGCGGCGGGGACGAGCCTCTCCGTCGCTTCTAGGCCCCCGGTTAACATACAATACAATACAATACAACCCTGCTTTAGCAGGACCGTCATCGATAGTATTTTCATTGCTATCGCGCAGGGAAGGGGCTGACTGTGTCTTGCCTCTAGCATATTTTAAACACGACCCGGATCTCTGTATACAGGCAACAACCTTGCGACGCCTTCCCCGAGAATGCGTTTGCCCCGAACAGCACTGGCTCCAGTTTGCGGGGGAGCGGCGCGACAGCAGGTGGCAGAGGTCGCCCCCGCCGCAGCCGCCGTAGCACCGCCGCCCTCTGAGGCGGCGCCTACACGGGACCGATGCCACTCCCACCAACCCGCTAGGGGCGGCCCGCGTCGTAAAGCGCTAATCCGTGTAATTGGGTGACGCGCGGCGCGTGGCGCGTGGCGCTTGACGGCGCCTCTCGCTCTCCTAGCCGCGGATCCGGGGCACGTCTCGCGAGCTAATGCAAATAAACGGCGAGCCTGCATTTATTGGGGTCGTTACGCGCCGACTTAAGCCCCGCCCTCGTATATTGCCCGGCCGCCGTCGCCTCGCAGGGCTGTAAAATATACGATTATTACGCCAAATTTTTATCCGTTTCAAGGTTTTACTGCTCGCCAGAAATAACTTTACGTACGGCAGAGTGGGGCCATTAGGAGAAAGCAAGTCGCACTTTCTCGCGCCGCCGCCACCGCGCATTCGGGCCACGCGTGGGCGTTAAGGCGGCCGCACCGCCATTACCGGGAGCTGTTACTTTTATTGCGACAGCCCATTCCGGGCCCGCGGCGTACCCCAGGCGTGTGACCTATTACATTTCGCTCTTCTGCCTAACAGGGCGCCGTGCCATATACTCGGCAAGTATCTATTACAGTCTTCGAGAAAGTGTGTGTCATGTCACGTGATGCAGCTGCGGATACTTTATCAACTCCTATAAAAACGGATCAAGCATGCACGTTTTACGTTATTATCTTCCCTCTACTGCCATATGTTCTACACGTAATGCAGAACTTTATTGATCATATTTTCTAAAATAATTGTCTTTATTGACCTGATGACGCACAACCGTCCATTTTGCATCATCATTACGTTATGTCGTCTGTCATCTAGAAATGGTCGTTAACACATAATAGGAAAAGCCTTAAGTGGGGAAACCTTTTGCGTACCATTAAGTTCACACCCACCCATATACACTACTGGTCATTAAAATTGCTACACCATAAAGATGACGTGCTACAGAGGCGAAATTTAACAGACAGGAAGAAGATGCTGTGATATGCAAATGAATAGCTTTTCAGAGCATTCAAACAATGTTGGCACCGGTGGCGACACCTACCACGTGCTGACATGAAGAAAGTTTCCAACCGATTTCTCATACACAAACAGCAATTGACCGGCGTTGCCTGGTGAAACGTTGTTGTGATGCCTCGTGTAAGAAGGAGAAATGCGTACCATTACGTTTTCGACTTTGATAAAGGTCGGATTGTAGCCTATCGCGATTGCGTTTTATCGTATAGCGACATTGCTGCACGCGTTGGTCGAGATCCAATTACTGTTAGCAGAATATGGAATCAGTGGGTCCAGGAAGGTAATACGGAACACCGTGCTGGATCCCAACGGCCTCGTATCACTAGCAGCCGAGATGACAGGCATCTTATCCGCATGGCTGTAACGGATCGTGCAGCCACGTCTCGATTCCAGAGTCAACAGCTGAGGACGTTTGCAAAACAACAACCACCTGCACGAACAGTTGGACGACATTTGCAAGAGCATGGACTATCAGCTCGGAGACTATGGCTGCGGTTACCCTTGACGGTGCATCACAGACAGGAGCGCCTGCGATGGTGTACTCGACGACAAACCTGGGTGCACGAATGGTAAAACGTCATTTCTTCGGGTGAATCCAGGTTCTGTTTACTGCGTTATGCTGGTCGCATCCGTGTTTGGCGACATCGCGGTGAACGCACATTGGAAGCGTGTATTCGCCATCACCGTACTGGCGTATCACCCGGCGTGATGGTATGGGGTGCCATTCGTTACACGTCTCGGTCACCTCTTGTTCGCATTGACGGCACATTGAACAGTGGACGTTACATTTCAGATATGTTACGACCCTTGGCTCTACCCTTCATTCGATCCCTGCGAAACCCTACATTTCTGCAGGATAATGCACGACCACATGTTGCAGGTCCTGTACGGGCCTTTCTGGATACAGAAAATGTTCGAATGCTGCTGGCTCGTCACAATACGCCAGTCACTAATCTTGATGAACTGTGGTTTCGTGTTGAAGCTGCATGGGCAGCTGTACCTGTACACGCCAACCAAGCTCTGTTTCACTCAATGGCCAGGCGTTTCAAGGCCGCTATTATACGGCCAGATATGGTTGTTCTGGGTACTGATTTCTCAGGATCTATGCACCCAAATCGCGTGAAAATGCAATCACATGTCAGTTCTAGTATAATATATTTGTCCAATGAATACCCGTTTATCATCTTCATTTCTTCTTTGTGTATCAATTTTAATGGCCAGTAGTGTATTTAATGTAGATTAATGGAGCTTCCGGAGTACGTCTAGGTAACATATTTAAATGATTAACTTTGCAAGATCGCAGATTAATGTAAGCTCGAAATAAGCCATTGCCAATGTGAAATTCTGGTATAATAAATGACCAGCGTTGCCGTCAGAATGTTGAATGCAAGAATGCAGATGTCCACGCACTGCGTTGTACAGGTGCAGATGTCAGTTTGTGGAATGGAGTTCCATGCCTGTATCACTTGGTCAGCCAATACAGGGACGGTTAATGCGATCCGTGGATAACTATGAAGTTATCGTCCGATTGAGACAGATTTGGTGACGGAGCAGGCCAAGGCAATATGTCGACCCTCTGTAGAGCATGTTAGGCTATACGAGCGGTTTGTAGATCAACGTTATCCCGTTGGAAAACACCCCCTGTAATGCTGTTTATGAATGGCAGCACAACAGGTCGAATCACCAGATTGACTTACAGATCTGTAGTCAGGGTGCGTGGGACAACCACGAGAGAGTTCCGTGCTGTCATGCGAAATCGCACCTCAGCCCATAGCTCCAAGCGTAGGTCCGGTGTGCCTAGGCTGCATTCAGGTTGGTGGCAGGCGGTCACTTGGCTTCCTCCTAATCAACACATGCCCATCACTGGCACCGAGGCAAAACCAGCTTTCATCAGAAAACATAAGAGATATTTACCCTGCCCTCCAGTGAACTTTCACTTGACTCTACTGAAGATGCAAATGGCCGTGATTTGGTTTCAGTGGGATGCACGCTACTGGGCGTCTGGCTCGGAGATCTCCTTGAGCTAACCAATTTGTAACATTCATTATGTCAACTGGTGGCCGAATTGCTACTGCAGACGTAGTATAAATGGAACAGCATATGAGTGGTTTAAGTCATATCTATAGAAGCAAAAAGTCTCTTTATAGGCTTCAAGTGATTCAAAGGAGTTTGCCACTTCATCTAACTGGGGTGAAATTACATTAGGTGTTCCACAGGGTTCAATTATGGGTCCCCTTCTGTTCTTGATATATGTGAACGACATCCCTTCCTATCTGAAACAGGAAGCTGGTTTGAAACTGTTTGCTGATGATAAAAGCATAATTATTAATCCAGTAAAAGAAATTCCGATGGAAAATTATACAAATAATGTCTTTGGAAAATTACATTCAATTTTCTGCTGCAAAAAGTATAATTCCACCAATAAACATAACACATCAAAAGAAGTAAGTAGCCAGGGTAAAGCATACTAAGTTTTTGGGTGTACATATAGATGATAATCTTAATTGGAAAATTCATATTTTGGATCTCCTAAAGTGATTAGGTTTAGCAACTTTAGCAATCAGAATAATTGCCAATTTTGAGGATGTAGAAATTAGTAAGCTTTGCATACTTCCACTCTCTGATGTCATACAGAATAATATTCTGGGGCAACTCAACACTTAGGCAAAAAGTATTCACTGCTCAAAAGAAAGCAGTTAGAATAATGTGTGGGGTTCATAGTCGCACATCTTGTAGGCATCTGTTTACAAGGTTAGGAATTCTTACAACTGCTCCACAGTACATTTACTCAGTACAGACATTTTTTCTCAACAACATGAACCAGTTTAAAATGAACAGTGACATTCATGATTACAATACCAGAAAAAAGAAAGACTACACTATCCTTTACTTAATCTGTCTTTGGCACAGAAAGGGGTAAAATATGCAGCTATAAAACTTTTTGATAAATTACCAGATGAAATAAAATGTCTGACAGACAGCAGTTATAGTTTCAAAAACAAATTGAAATCACACCTCCTTGACAACTCCTGCTATACAATAGATGATTTCTTGAATATGAGTAAATAAATCTGGAGATTATTTGCATTTTGTGCCATTTAAGGGAATGGGATAGATAATAGAAATATTTCGGTATAACACTGTAATGTAAACAAAAAAAAAGAAAAGATAAAAACTTGTTTCCTGTGAGCATTTGTTGTGCATTTGACACGTTCCACATCATAACGGTTTTTCGGTGCTATTGATCAATGGAACTTCTAAGTAACTATGATGCGTCACAACCATATGTCGAACGTGATGGTCTTCCCTCTTGCTCATGCCACATGGTCGACAGGAGCCCAGTCTCCTTGCGACCGTCCATGGTCCTTACCATCGTTGCCAGTAACCATGTTCAGTGGCTACATTGAGTAAGGAGCATACAGCTTCTCGTAGCGATATTACACGACCTCTTTCAGATCAGCGAACTACAGATAGTGGCGTCTTCGTCATCTTAAAGGCATTTTTGACTAACATCAACACACAACTCCCGATCACAAAGGTTACTGACGCTCACGACGGCGTATTTAAAGCGAACCTACTGTGCATCTTCAAGCGACGCTACTAGCATCAATTCTACGCGACTGGTGTGAAATACGAATAGATGTCAACTCTCAGATGTAGGAAGACGGTTACCAACTTTCGTTTATCTCCCACAAATCCTTCTTGGTGTTGAGACTATATGATGGACTCCGGCAATACGGAAAACGTTCTCGAAACATGCATCGTGCTGCTCTGTCATTACGCGTCGTACTTGTAAGGAGCAGATACGAAAGTCAGCCAGCTGAAAACTTTTTTTATATGTGAAAGATATTTTTCGGGACATGAATCCTTACCAAATCTTTATCTACTATCTTTCTTGTACAGCCCCTAGAAGCCAGAAATGAGAGTTGTGGTACACTATATGTGCAGAGTGTTTCAAAGTCTTCGCATCAAAGCTCTAGGGGAACAACTTCTGTTAGAGACTAAATGTGCTCTGATGTTATCCGGTGAATATAGGCCTTCTTTAGTAGTTGTCGACCCTGGGTCGACGAAATATCAGAGAACCAGCTGTGCTGCATACTACCTACCCCAGTAAACCGATTTTCGACAAGAAAACCCTAACAATGTGTGTAAACGGAGAAAGGTATTTCAGAACTGAATCAGGAACTTTACTTTTGCTGGTCTTCCCCACCTGCTTAGCTGAGAGGGCAGCATAGCTGTCTGTCTCGCGGAGTGCAGCGGTGAAATTCTCGGTACTGCCAAGGATTTATCCCAGGTGGGAGGAGTGGCACAGGTTGCTCTCATACTCTTGTTTCCATCTAAGGAGCTGCTTGATTTAGAATTGGCGGCGGGTCCAGTGTGTGGAAAGTCGGGAAACGACCGGGAGAGCAGTGTGCTGGCTTCATATCCCTCTATGCCGCGTCGGAATGACACCGCGCAGAAGAGGAGGATAGAGTGGCAGGTCGACACTCCTAGGAGATTCACGCCCTGGAAGAGGTCTGTACAACTTCTTCATTCAGAGCAGATGAGTGGGTTATAGGCAACACATACGGTGTACCCAAGTCACGGAGTTCCTGCACTCTGCCACCTCTCAGGAGCATAACGCATACAAAAGGACACCTAGTGTCGCCGAGAAGCATCAGTGAACAATTTGTCATTAATAAAATTTGTTACCAAGCCATGATCTGTGTGTTTGTTGCGTTGTCTCATAAGTTCGTCCGCTCTTCGCTTTTCATTACAGTTCAGACACACAGGTCAGCAGCTACGACAGAGTGTGGTTGCTGGCTGCTCTGCTTAATTTCACACACAAGGTCGTGTACAATAGAATGAAATAAGGCGGATGGGCATTGTAAACAAACTACTTATTTCCTGCTCTATACACAATTATTGTCGACAGTATATTGTCATTTTTCTGGAAGCCTATAAATGCCACTCTTCCCATATGTGGGGGTTTTCAGTTCGGTGCCGGCCGGTGTGGCAGAGCGGTTCTAGGCGCTGCAGTCTGGAAGCGCGCGACCGCTACGGTCGCAGGTTCGAATCCTGCCTCGGGCATGGATGTGTGTGATGTCATTAAGTTAGTTAGTTCAAGTAGTTCTAAGTTCTAGGGGATTGATGACCTCCCATAGTGCTCTGAGCCATTTGATGAATTATTCGGGGTTTAGTCTGCAATCGTCCAAGAAGGTGAGGTGTTTGCCATTCAGGAAGTTCTGCAGGGAACTGAATAGAGGAACTGTATGTCCATTTCTTAGAGATGGTTGCGGGACTTGGCAGTTTGTTAGAGGATGTGCAATTAAACACTTTGAGTTGTCAAGTTTCCAAGCTTATTTTACTTGGCAACAAGTTTTAAAGTTTGACTACGCCACCCTCAGGCCGCTGACCGACTTGTAGGAAGAATATTCCTCGTTTGTGGTCAAAACAGGGACCAGCAATATTGTTATTAGTAGATTTTTGCTATAGTGATCATTTCAACCATCACCTACCGGCAGGTGATCGCCGAAGTGAATTCCTGCTGAGGTCATCGGTCCCTAGACTTACACGCTACTTAAAGTAACTTACGCTAAGGACAACACATTCACCCATGTCCGATGGAGGACTCGAACCTCCGTCGGGAGGGGCCGCGCAATCCGTGATATGGCGCCTCAAACCGCACGTCCCTTAACCTGAAAAATGAATTGCTGTAGAGTGAATGTTTGTGCAAGTTTCGTAGTGGTAGTACAAAGTGTGGTCAGCTGAGTTATTGTTATTCAGGCAGCCATAAAATGAGATACATATAACGTCTAGAGCATATTGTAACTCGTGGGTTCAGTGTATGGAAATGTACAACCAAACTACCACGGAACTTTCGAGCTTCTCTAAAGTTGTCATCTGTTTCTCCGGTGGGATTTCCCTTCTCCGCCGGAAGCAAAACTACACTACACTACTGGCCATTAAAATTACTACCCCTCGAAGATGACGTGCTACAGACGTGAAATTTAACCGACAGGAAGAAGATGCTGTGATATGCAAATGATTAGCGTTTCAGAGCATTCACACAAGGTTGGAGCCGGTGGCGACACCTACAACGTGCTGACATGAAGAAAGTTTCCAACCGATTTCTCATACAAAAACAGCAGTTGACCGGCGTTGCCTGGTGAAACATTGTTGAGATGCCTCGTGTAAGGAGGAAAAATGCGTACCATCACGTTTCCGACTTTGATAAAGGTCGGATTGTAGTCTATCGCGATTGCGGTTTATCGTATCGCGACATTGCTGCTCGCGTTAGTCGAGATCCAATGACTGTTAGCAGAATTTGGAATCGGTGGGTTCAGGAGGGTAATACAGAACGCCGTGCTGGATCCCAACGGCCTCGTATCACTAGCAGTCGAGATGACAGGCACCTTATCCGCATGGCTGTAACGGATCGTCCAGCCATGTCTCGATCCCTCAGTCAGCAGATGGGGACGTTTGCAAGACAACAACCATCTGCACGAACAGTTCGACGACGTTTGCAGCAGCATGGACTATCAGCTCGGAGACCATGGCTGCTGTTACCCGTGACGCTGCATCACAGACAGGAGCGCCTGCGATGGTGTACTCAACGATTAACCTGGGTGCACGAATGGCAAAACGTCATTTTTTTCGGATGAATCTAGGTTTTGTTTACAGCGTCATGAAGGTCGCATCCGTGTCTGGCGATATCGCGGTTAACGCACATTGGAAGCGTGTATTCGTCATCGCCATACTGGCGTATCACCCGGCGTGATGGTATGGGGTGCCATTGGTTACACTTCTCGCTCACCTCTTGTTCGCACTGACGGCACTTTGAAACGTGGACGTTATATTTCAGATGTGTTACGACCTTGGCTCAACCCTTCATTCGATCCCTGCGAAACCCAACATTTCAGCAGGATAATGCACGACCGCATGTTTCAGGTCCCGTACGGGCCTTTCTGGATACAGAAAATGTTCAACTGCTGCCCTGGCCAGCACATTCTCTAGATCTCTCACCGACTGATAACGTCTGGTCAATAGTGGCCGAGCAACTGGCTCGTCGCAATACGCCAGTCACTACTCTCGATTAACTGTGGTTTCGTGTTGAAGCTGCATGGGCAGCTGTACCTGTACACGCCATCCAAGCTCTGTTTGACTCAGCCCAGGCGTATCAAGGTCGTTATTACGGCCAGAAGTGGTTGTTCTGGGTACTGATTTCTCAGGATCTATGCAGCCAAATTGCGTGAAAATGTAATCACTTGTCAGTTCTACTTTAATATATTTGTCCAATGAATACCCGTTTATCATCTGTATTTCTTCTTGGTGTAGCAATTTTAATGGCCATAGTGTAAGTTACACAACCTAGCATTTTCTGCAGTACTGTGAAAAGACACAGCAGCAATAATCTTTTCATTACCAACTGTCCATGGAATGAAGCAAACAGTACAGTAAGAGTCATACGCTGTACACGGAAAGTCTGCAGACGAGTGGTGCGTAGTTCTCTTTGGATCAAACTATTCGAATGAATAAGGGGAAAATCATCGATTTGAAAACTTTCCTGAACAAACATGCATTGGTGTAAAAGTATGATTCTGTGAATGCCGCAATTGGCACTTGCCCGCAGAGCCGAACTTCGTGGGTTCCTTCGACGTGGGCGAGCACGTGCTGTTCTTCTTCCGAGAGCCGGCCATGGAGTACATCAACTGCGGGAAGCGAGTGTACTCGCGCGTGGCGCGCGTCTGCAAGCGCGACACCGGCGGCAAGAACATCCTCTCGCAGAACTGGGCCACCTTCCTCAAGGCGCGCCTCAACTGCTCCCTGCCCGGCGAGTTCCCCTTCTACTTCGACGAGATACGTGAGTACCCTTCGTCATCATATTTTAATAATTAATAATGCGACTAAAGGGTGGCATCATTTTCATCAGTACTTTATGTTTATTGAGAACTTTCTCTACTTATAGCAGCAATGACTAGTTTCAACTACATAGCCGTCAATTAAGGCCACGCAATTTCTAAACATGAGGCAGTTGTCACCCTATGTAAACAACCAAAATATCTTATCATGAGATAATCAGAAATCTGGTGAATATCATGTAAGCTTGAATCCTAAGGTAGAAGCTCAGCGTGTGTTCTGCATCTCTTATGGGATTTGTATGGCCTAACTTGGTCAATGGTGGTATGAATCAATGCTATTCTCAGCATGTGTACAATACTGTTGGAATTAATGTGGTCCCTCGAACATTTATAATAAGTATGGAACCAAAGATGAAAGAATACGAGGTGTGTAAATAAAGTAATGAGACTGATGGCGTAGTGTTCGATGCGGGGACACTGTTGATATCGGACTTGGAAAATCTGGAAATTTGTGGTAAGATCCTATGGGACCAAACTGCTGAGGTCATCGGTCCCTAGGCTTACACACTACTTAATATAACTTAAACTAACTTACGCTAGGGACAACACACGCATTCATGCCCATGGGAGGACTCGAAACTCCGACGGGGGAGGGGGGGCCGAACCGCGCGAACCGTGGCAAGACGCCTAAGATCACGCGGCTCGGACTTGGAGGAGGACATGGGAATACTTTTTTCTTTTTACTATCGAAGAAAGTTTTGCTTGTGCTGTCAATGAGAGCAATGGAGACGGACCAGATTTTGCTTCAGACTTGGACACAACTCAATGCAGACGATTAAAAAATTCTACTTGCCTACGTAGAGAGTGTTTTGTCAAGGGCCCAGACGTTTAGGAGGTTTAAGGCGTTTGCAGGACGGAGCAGTCAATTGAAAAATGAAGCTCGCAGTGGATAGCCTTCGATTTCAAGAACTCATGCAAATGGCGACGGTCTAGGATCTTGTGAGTGCCGATTGTCGTTTGATAGTCACAATGATTGAGGCAGAGTTGAATTTAAGTCACACCAACGTTCATCAGATATTAACCAATTAACTGGGAATGAGAAATATCTGCTCAAATCTACTTCCGACAAACCTCTTTCGGGATCTAGAGGACATGTGGAAGAATAGATTCGTAGACTTCATGCAATCGACTGAAAACCATTCCCATTTTCTGGAACGTGTCATTACCGGTGACGAGATTGTAAACACACCTCAACGAATGTCGCATTGGGGCTCAGGATAACATTGCAGTGACTGTGACTGAGCAACTGAAGTTCATTCCAATACCCGAGTTATAGCACGGATATGAGGAGTGGAAGAATCGTCTCCAGTGTATGGCTTTGAAGGCGGCAATGGTCAGTTGTTATTCAAATAGAAACGGAGAAAAAAGTCAGTTACATTACTTTGTTTACACACCTCGTACATTACGGAAGCTACACTGATCAGCCAGATCTATTATCGATATAAACCCATCCAGGCAATAGCAGCGTCACCTGGTGAGGAATGACGTCTAGTAAGATACACACGGTGGATGTAGTATTAGTGGGCGTGTCCGTGTACGGAATTTGGAAGGCGCACGATCTATCTGAGTTTAATCGAGGGCAGATTGGGATGGCCCGGAAGCTCCACACCAGCATTTCGGAAACCGCACGACCCTTAGGGTGTTGGTGCAGCGCTGTGGAGCGTGTCTTTAACACGTGTTGGAACCAGGGTGAAACGTCTATATGCCGTGGGGTTGGGCGCCCACTCCTCATTACAGATATGGGACGTCATAGGCTGGGCAGACTGGTAAAACAGGACGGCGGCGAACTGTTTCGGAATTAACGTCAGGCTATAAAACTGAGCAGAGCAAATATGTGTCTGAACACACAGTGCACCGAACGCTCCTAATGGCGAGCCTCCGCAGCCGACGTCCCATGCATGAGCCGATGTTAACACCACGACTTCGGCAACTACTACTGAAATGAGCGCGTGACAATCGGCAGTGGGCTTTGGCGAAGTTGTCTGATGAATCCTCTTACCTTCTTCATCATGCTAATGGGAGGACGCTAATCCGTTGTCTTCCAGAGGAACAGCGCCCGAACACCTGTACTGCGGGGCGAGACAAGTTGGCGCTGGTTCCATTATGCTGTGAGGAACATCCGTGATATCCAGTGGAGCTCGTGCAAGGCCACCATGATGACCAAGGAGGATCGTTCGATGAATGCAGGCCAGGTATACTCATTCATGACGATCATGTTTCCCGACGGCAGTGGCATGTTTCAAAAAGATAATGCACCTTGTCACAATGACGGCAGAGGAATGTTTTAGAAAGATAATGCACCATGTCACAATGCCAGGCGTGTGATGGCATGGTTCGAGGAACACATTGGTTAGTTCCAGTTGGTGTGTTGGCCCCCCAACGCACCAGATCGGTACTCGATCGAACACATCTTGGAAGTAACCGAACGTGGAACGTGCTGAGTCGGGGCTCATCGCCCTCCTCTCCGGAAATTACGGGAATTAGATGACCTTTGTGTGCAGATGTGGTGCAAACACCTCCAGTGACCTATCAAGGCCTCACTGCTTCGTCGCCGCTGTTATCCGTGCAAAAGGTGGTCACACCGGCTATTAGGTAGGTGGCCATAATGTTCTGGCTGATTAAGTGTAAATGTTAATGCCCTTCCGTTGGAGACAATCTTCTTACTCCATAAAATAATTCCCTTTGTCATAGCCACGTCAAGTGGGAATTTTCATTCGACCTTTCCATGACATTCTCCCACCGCTTCATCTTGACAGAACCTAATTGACATTAGTCTAGTGAGCTTGATTTTTGTCTGACCTGTCAAATTTTATTATTATTTCAAGTGAAATGTCTTCCTGGTTCAGAGGACGTGTACAGGATCCCCGGCGAGGGGTCGCGCTTCTACGCGACGTTCACGACGGCGAGCACCGGCTTGGTTGGGTCTGCAGTCTGCGCCTACACTCTCCGTGACGTGCAGCAGGCGTTCCGCGGCCGCTTCAAGGAGCAGGCGACCAGCAGCTCCGCCTGGCTGCCCTTCCCCTCCGGCAAGGTCCCGGAGCCACGGCCCGGCGAGTGCGTCAACGACACCCAGACCCTGCCTGGTCAGTGCTGCCTCACCACTAATGACGACACTGTGCCAATATTACCCACTACACAAGGAATACAGCTGTTCAGTCAGCAAACTCACCCATCCAAATGTTACTCACCATTGTCTCACTGTAAATATTACAGCCATGTTGGTGACCTATGATTAAATCGGAATAGAGAACCAATCGACCTGAAGACAGTTATCGAGAATGTTAACGCCGACCTGTTTGCATTATGCAATAATGGGTAGAGAATATAGGATTGACGCTCAACCCATCCAAAACCACGTGGTCCTGGATAGTCATTCTATCCACACTAGCCAGAAATTCCTCTAAAAATGACAAATATATGGTGATTCAAAAGACTGGGCAGAAACTGAAGGAGCTGACAGAGCAGTCGTCACACAACAACTGTGGAAAAAAACTTACGGTCTATAAAGTAATCTTGTGCCACAGACAAGTAGGAACTTTCAGTAACAACAAGAATAATCAATACATACGCATCTTACGTTCATAAAAGGTAATGTATTATTTACTCTTAACAATGTTGCACATCACGGAAGGTGTTGAAAATGGAGACAAACGCCTTCAGTAGGGGCATAACATATTCGAAGAAAATCCAGGTGTGCTCTACCAAGTATGAAAATCATTTCACGAACCTCACAGACACAGTAAGTGTACAGGTGCGAAATGTTTCTTCTTCGGAAATTGATGTTACGTACACGAACGAGTCTGCTAATATGCCCCACAACAAATAAATCAAGGGGTGTTAGATCAGCGGGACAAGGTGATCAAGCAATTGGACCTCATCTTCCGATCCAGCGTCTGGGATATGTGGCACTGAGTTCGTCACGTACTTTCACAGGGAAGTGTGCAGGTGCTCAGCCGCGCGGGATTAGCCGAGCGGTCTCAGACGCTACAGTTGACGCTTGAAACATCCGACGTTCAGTTGCGTGTTGTAACAAACACGGGCCACTGTCGGCGAGCAGCATCTGCAGGGACATGTTTACGATGACGGCCGTGTTTACGAGTGTGGCTGTAGTGCACTGCTGTGGTTTGGTCTAGCTGTCGCAGTGTCCGCATGTAGCGCTTGCTGCTATTATTACTCTGCATTCGTCTCCGCACGCAGACCAACTGTAGTACACCGTTTTACCAGACGTCTGTGATAGTGTAGTGTTGTAGGAACTGTGACCATGGTGTATTCGAACTCTGAAAAGGTGGAGATGATACTCATCTATGGCGAGTGTCGGCGAAATGCAGCAGACGCCTGCAGGGTGTATGCACAACGGTACCCGGACAAAGAGCATCCAACGTGCCGCACATTGCAAAACACCTACCGCCAACTGTATGCAACAGGTGTGGTCGTAGCACGCAAACGGGTCCGTAACAGGCCCGTCACAAGAGAAGCGGGTGCAGTTGGTGTGTTAGCTGCTGTTGCCATGAACCCACACATGAGCCGGTGGACTGAATCAAAGTAGTGTCATGCGCATACTGCATCGTCACCGCTTTCACCCGTTTCATGTGTCGCTACATCAGCAATTACATGGTGATGACTTTAATCATCGAGTGCCATTCTGTCAATGGGCATTAACAGAGAATGCGTTGCAGTTCTACCTGTTTACCGATGAAGGGGGTTTCACAAACCACGAGGCAGTAAATCTACGGAACATGCATTACTGGTCCGTGGACAATCCTCGCTGGCTCAGACAAGTAGAGCGACAGCGATCGTGGACTGTAAATGTATGATGCGGAATCATTGGCGACCACTTCATTGGTCCTGACTTCATTGCAGAGGGCCAAACAGCTGCAACATACATCGCGTTTCTACAGAATGATCTGCCAACGTTGCTCAAAAATGTCCCACTGGAAACGCGTCGACGTATGTGGCATCAGCATGATGGTGCACCTGCACATTCCGCAATTAACACTAGGCTGAACCTTGACAGGATGTTCGACGGGCGTTTCATAGGACGTGGAGGACGCATAAATTGGCCAGCCCGTTCTCCTGATCTTACACCTCTGGTCTTCTTTCTGTGGGGTACGTTAAAGGAGAATGTGTACCGTGATGTGTCTACAGCCCCAGAGGATATGAAACAACGTATTGTGGCAGCCTGCGGCGACATTACACCAGATGTACTGCGGCGTGTACGACATTCATTACGCCAGAGATTGCAATTGTGTGCAGCAAATGATGGCCACCACATTGAACATCTATTGGCCTGACATGTCGGGACACACTCTATTCCACTCCGTAATTGAAAACGGAAACCACGTGTGTACGTGTACCTCACCCCTCATGGTAATGTATATGTGCGTCAGTGAAAAAGACCGATAAAAAGGTGTTAGCATGTGGACGTAATGTGCTGTTCCAGTCTCTTCTGTACCTAAGGTCCATCACCGTTCCCTTTGGATCCCTACGTAATTCGGTGCTCTCCGATACACACGATCGAACAGCGGAGGAGTGGTACTCAAGCGTCAACTTTAGGTTACAATATCTCCGGATGTAATTAACATTTTACAATGCAACAAACGGCACTGATTACGTATTTGTTTATATGTTCAGATGTGCTAACAAAACTAACTTGGTTCCATTTAAAAAAAACGTAGGTTTGTGTTAAAAAACATACTTCCGTGCATTTTTGTATGGTTTGTATTAAACAATTACACTAGCCCCTCTCCTCACGTTCGGTCTGTGGAATCGGTTCGTCAGTATTTGATGTGGTTTACGAAATATATCCAGCGGTAACGCTAGGTGACTCACCCTGTATATATATATATATATATATATATATATATATATATATATATATATATATATATGTGTGTGTGTGTGTGTGTGTGTGTGTGTGTGTGTGTTTGTGTGTGTGTGTGTGTGTGTGTGTGTGTGTGTGTGTGTGTAATATTTTGAGGAATAAGTCTCAGTTGCACAAATTTTATGGTCTTTACCCAGGTTTCTGACTAGAATAATCTAGCCTTCTTCAGAAGCATAAAATTACTATAACATGCCATAGTATGGCACAGTCAACATTAAAATTAAAACCTATAGTACCGTGTCGAGTAAAAGTAGAGTGCCAACGCTAGTTGGCATACATAATAGATAGTTTATGATACAAATCTGGTGGGAAATGAGGATACTTAGTAATAATGGAGGTAACGAGTACGTATACAACAAGGATAGATATTATTGTCTTTGGTAGATATCTCATTAACTGTCTTCTGAAGCTGGAGCTGTTATTTCGTTCCCTACAATAATGAGGCAGATAATTTGAGGGTCGTGTGTATGTATATTACTGAAAAGGACTTTGAGAAATCGGCTAGTGATGGAGCAGAACAGAAAGAATTTTTCTCACAACGAGACGAGTGTTTTTGGTGTTGTTCAGACTGAATAGTTAAGCTCGAGGGGAGATACGAACCAGTAAACATTAATTAGAGGGTAAAGATGATGGTTTGTTTGGATATTTCACCACATGTCTGCACGTAGCCAGCAAAGTTGTGAATAAGGTAGTCAAATATGATAGAAAAGTGGAACGTGACAGACTTGGGAACATGCGAATTTTTTTTTTTTTTCACTCCAAATGGTGAATAATCGTTTATAGTTTTGAATGGCATGGAGAGGTGCTGATGCCTTCTGGCACACTCTAGCTCTGTGCTCAGTCCAGTTTTTGCTTTCATGTATTTTTCCTGGACATTTTTAGTGGGGTCAATAATTTTATACAGAGTGATACAAAAGGTTGTGCACAAATTCCAAGAGCTTCCGGAGGAGTAGAATTACAAGTTTGTAATGCGAAATTATGGCGCTGCTTTACCAGCGCTTTCTCAGAGGCATCACAGTTCGTGCCTATATCAGCAGTGAAGAAGGGAAGGAACCTATAGGTGCTCGACGGAGGTTATCGGCGCTCAGGAGTCAACACTTCTGCACGGGATGACTGTAGCCTTGTAGAAGTATGTTCTGGCCTCCCTACAAGACAGGGCCAAACACCAGTAGATGCTGTAATGTACAACCAGGGAGCAGCACGTATGTGACTCTCCTGGACAATGTACATTTCCAGCAACTACGAGATAATCTTCAATGCACCCCAGTGGGATGCTGGTTGTAGATGCTCAGGTCTTCACATCAGTGACAGCAGTGGAATTCCGTGGCCGTGAAGTGCATAAGGCTGGCTAGCATCTCATTGTTGAAGTCACCAGTTGAATATTGTGCATCACATTGTGATATGGCACCGACACTGATTTGCTGTAACTCACAACACTGTCACACTCACTAATGAGTGGTTGCTTGCAACTGAACAGCCTAGAATAGCCTGTGTGCTTCAGATGTACCAGTATTCATGCTGGTCAGCTCATGCCAACGACAGTATCAAGCTGCTGTGATGAGCAAATTTGGTCCAGTTTTCTAATGTTGTGAACTCTTTACTCCATGCCGCTGCCTCGCAGTTGTAGCGGTCTGCTCTTCAGCTAGACACTTTCTGCCACATCAGTTGGCTGAAAGTCGCTCTTGTACATGGTTTATGTCTTGTTATGGCGCTTTGCAGCGCTGTCAGAATGACTTTATGATGCAATTATTCTGCTATATGCTCTTATGTGGTGTGACAATGCACCAGTTGTGTGCCTCTCTAATTACTACATTGACTTTCTTTCTGGTTGCATTATGATTGTACTTAGGCCTGTCCTGGCTTGGCTCTGCACATTTGGTGAAAAACATTAAAACTTTTACGTTCACCCGGAATTTCTTTCTGTTGTGCAAACTCCCTCTCCCTTCAGAAAACCCGTTCCAGACTTCTCTCAGGTTGCATCTGAAACAATCTTATTACAATTATTTTATACTGACAATTATGCAAGTACAGATTTTATTATTTAGATGTTCAGGAAAAATGATTCACATGGTCTTTCTTTTGATTCTTAATTCTATATTGTCCCCATTGACAGTTATTTGATGCACTGCTAACTCTGTGGACGGCAGTTTTGTATTGGAAGCGAAAACAGACCACGAAAAATTGGTAGTAGAATCATGGCAACACTGGTGGTAGCAATGATTATAATTGTGATGTTATAACGCTGTTTGTCTCAGTATCGCTCGATATTCTGGAACATTTGTTCCACTTAAATTCGTCCTCCATATGATACTGTAAGTTTCCAATGATTGTCGTAAGTCGGGATTCAAGGCGTTGTTTTGGAATGTTAGGCTTAGTGTTGGTAACTGTTGTAAAAGTTTTCCCAGGGAATACAACAGAGGGAGTGATAACTTAAAGTGTGGTCGTACTTGTAATTATATCACAGACTGTGCTATTTATAAATATACCACAGTCTCGTGTTTCCTCTTTTGTCATGCCTCTGGGTTTCCCGTTCTCATAACAGATCATTATTACGGTTTCCGTTGAGGAAACTGAATATATCCCTCTCTCTGGAAATGAGATTGTGGGGCACTCTGTCGCTTCCGATTTTCTCTAAAATCATCTGTATTTCAGTCGCCTGTGCTTTAGTCTGTGCTATTCTGACTGGAAAGTTGCAATGCTTTCTCTCAGACATTCTAGTAATTCTTCTAGTCACATGAGAACGTAAGCTTCTCTCTACTCCAAGATTATCGTCGGTGCCTGTGTTTGTACTTGTATCCACTTGACTGTAGTTCCCCACTTACTTGCATAAGGGTGAACTGTAAACACTGATATCATGTGTTCATGCGAGATATCGGAAATGGGACTGATACACGTAGTTTTTCGCCTCTGAAATACGAGTAGAATGTTACAGATGTGGAGGTGAGGTCGTACGCCAGAGTGCTGTGAACGTGGACGAATCTGGCATAACAACAGCATTATAGAAATAAGAAACAGGATATACAGAATCGGCAGAAGCGTCCGCTAAACGCAAACGGGAATGAATCACTCATCAGAAAGCATTCTCAGTAGGACATAATACTGCAAGGGCATATGCAGAGATGTAATGATGCGTGTTAGCCTCACTACACGGCAAGGAATATAAATGTTTATAGATGCTGGTGCGTACATGTCAGTCCTTAGTCTTGACCTCTTGCACAGGGAGAGACTCACGTGTCCACAGTGCAAGTTACGTAGGGTACATGACTATGATGTAAAGTCACTAGAGACAGCACTGCTCGACTTTAGCGTTAGAGGTAAGAGTTTTAGTGAGTACGTGGAAGTGTTCCCACATGTTAGTAAAGATTATTCTGCAGTTCTCAGACTGGATTTCCTTGGTAAAATCAAGTTAAATCGATCTTCTGCTACATACAATTGAAATTGGTGAAACTTTGATTCCACTAGAAGCAACAACTCCTAGTGAACAATGTCGCAACGTGCATCAGTCATAGGCGTATGTTATTACAATTGGTGAAGAATTCTGCAGAAATTACAGTACTACTGAATTGCTAATTAAGGAAAGGTGTAGCATCTGAGTGGCCGACAGATTGTCAGGCAGCATTTTAAGCACTGAAAGAAGTGTTGATATCGTCTCCAGTACTGATATTTCTAGACTTAGAAAAAGATTTCATCCTGTCATGGGAGGCCAGCAACGAGCTGGTTGTATTCTAAGCCTATATATGATGAATACCACTGAGTGCCTTATGCTTCTACACAACTAAACAGGTTTGAATGGAACTACTCCACTACAGGAAAGGAGACGTCCGTGGTTATCTGTAGAATAACCTACTTTCAATGTTATTTGTGTGGTCAGAAATTTAAAGCAGTAACTGATCACGAGTTGCTAAAATGATTCTTTTGAGTAAAAGATCCTTCTAGTAGATCGACAAGGAACAAACTGACTGAATTCGACAGCAAAGTTGTTCATAAATGGGCAAAAATGATACAAATGCGAATACACTAAGCAGAACAATCAGAATGGTGCAAACACTAGGCAAAAATGGGCCTGAAAGGCAGAAGGCACAAACATCTGAGGTGGACCGTCAGATTGACAAAATGAGGACCCTGTGTAGCGGTTTCAGTACCAACCAAGAACAAGGTTTTGCAGTATGTTAGCAATCATGGGGTTCACAGGAAAATGGTTGGACGAACTGCCGGAAAACTAAGATATGCGATGTGGTAAAATATATGAAAGCCTGCGTGTCTTGTGTGGAAATGTTTCACCTTAGTCATCATAAGTTTCCGTGACAAAGCCGGCTTTGTATGCCAGCTGCAGAGTTCTGATTACATCAGGATGGCTGCGCCAGCAGCCGACTCAGCGGCCACGGTCCCTGTTGTGACTTGGCAAGACAGCCAAGTCACAATGAGAGGAAGCCGAAAGGCACGCGCTTAAGCTCACACAGGCTGGCGCGAGGTCTGGAACAGTTACGGGAATTAATAGTAGCAAATAAAGTACGTAGTTGATATAATACTTAACTTTAATCCACAATTGTAGAACATCTCTCGTTACGGTACATGCTTCACAATATTAATTATCAAATGCTATGGCGCCTTGCTAGGTCGTAGCAAATGACGTAGCTGAAGGCTATGCTAACTATCGTCTCGGCAAATGAGAGCGTAGTTGTCAGTGATCCATCTCTGGCTAAGTCGGCTGTACAACTGGGGCGAGTGCTAGTAAGTCTCTCTAGACCTGCAGCGTGGTGGCGCTCGGTCTGCAATCACTGACAGTGGCGACACGCGGGTCCGACATATACTAATGGACCGCGGCCGATTTAAAGGCTACCACCTAGCAAGTGTGGTGTCTGGCGGTGACACCACAGTCCCCGTGCTGCTCCGCCGGGAGCCGTAGGCCGGCCCCGCTGCTGCTTCTTCCTCAGCTGGCGTAGCTGGGAACTAGGCGCCAACGACTGCCCGCGATCCGGACTCCGAATCTGCGGCCCGCGCCACGGGAAAGTTCCCGGCGTGAGTCGGAAGCCGAGACGACTGCCAGCGGTAGTGAGCCAAAGAGTGGCCCGCCCTGGCCGGCTGCAGACCTTTCGTCGGCCTCAGAGAGTCGAACCAACGACCCGCCGTGGACTGGGACGCTGTCGTTCCATCTTTTGCTGCGTGTAGCCTGGCGGAGTGACACGCGCCGCAGTCCAGAAGAGCTGCCACACTTGAATCCCCCGGATTGGCCTCAGAGGGTCGAACCAGTGACCCGCCATGAACTGGGACACTGGCGTGCCATCTGCTGCCGTGTGTCGCCGGTAGTGTGATACGCCCCGCCGTCCAAGAGAGCTGCCACACTTGAATGAATCTCGTTAGAAAACGACACCTATTTATACTGGGCTGTGCGCCTCAGTTTCGCTAACGCATCGCTTCGCGTCACGTACGCACCACACCCTGGTTGCGCCAAGGAGCCTCTTCTGCCTATAGCTTGCGCCATGCAAACCGCTGCATTTACTCTTTTCAGCGGTTCGACGGCCCTGTGGCCTCCATTCCACTTCGTAACCGCTGGTCAGCGTAACTTACTGCAACTGGCCCGCACCTGGCTGTAACTCGTGTTCCGAATATCGCTCGAAACTAACTTTCCCTATCCTAAACGGTGGTGCGCTACAAAAGTAACTCTGGTTAAATGCTATAAAAAGCCTGGAGACTCTAATCCTGCCGGAAAGACTGCATTTACTAAATAAGAAGCACTAGGAACTATCAAAAAGTTTCCATTCGAAGGCCGCACAGTCCAAAAATGGCATTTCAATCAGACAAAATCGCCCTGAGCAGTGATCCAGTCATCCCACTGACGCAGCAGGTTGAAGATACGCGTTTCGTAAAACGGCATGTCTTGCTGCGTGAAGAAATACATAACTGCCTGCTGCACATCGTCATCTGACAGGAATCGCCGATCCTTCAAGGCATTTTTCAAGCCACCGAAGGCGTGATATTGGCACTGGAGAAATCAGGACTACAGGGCGGATGCTCGAGTGACTCCCAGTTGAGTTGGTGTAACTTCTGCGTTAGACATTAGTGACATAGGGACGTGCGTTATCATGTAGCAGCAGCAGCCCGTCGCAGTTTCGCCTTAACTACACACCACAATTTCTCTACCGTTTCACAGTACCGTTCCCCAGTCATGGAGACACCAGGTTTCTTGAAATCAATAAGCAGTGTGGCCCAGTAATCAAAGAACAGCGTGAGCATCAGCAGCATAGATCTTGGTGCACCATTCCACAACGATACTTTTCAACAGACATGCTGCCTCCCACATTTTCTTCCTTTTCCAATAAATGTCTACCAGCGTTTGTCCTTCGGCATCCAAGAAAACAATAAGTGTACGTTTGTTCTGTTTCGACGCAGTTGGTAATACCGTCACGGTAGTTCACGTTTTCGCATTTACTGGACACTCGTCGGACAGTCAAAAATGGCACACTAATCCCTTGGCTACATGTCAGTGCTTATATACGCGCACCGGAGACGCGCTACGTTGCATATACGAGGCGTGTTTGTTAAGTAAGTACCGTTTTGAAGTTAAAAAGAAGACGTGCTAAGATAGCTCAATAATTTTATATTTGCATGAAACCCTATACCTTAATCTACTTTTCTACATAATTTAAATATTGTGGCACTTGTCATAACGTTGTACCAGTTTTTGAATACCCTCCTCGTAGAAGTCTGCCACCTGACTTGTTAACCATTGCATCACCACTGTTTTGACTTCGTCATCGTCTTGAAGACGCTGACCGCTCAGGTGTTTCTTCAAGTGCAGGAACAGATGGTAGTCACGGGGAGTAAGATCGGGGCTGTACAGAGTTTCCCATCGAAAAGATGTGATGAGATCTTTGGTCTGATTCGCCACAGCAAAACGATGCCCTTGCTCAACTTCCATGGACTGTTGCTTTGTTTCTGGTGTGACGTAGGCCACCCGTATTCCATCACCCATAACAATTTGGCTTAAGAAATCATCACCGTCGTTGTGGTACAGCTCAAGGAAAGTCAATGCACTATCTAAACGTTTGGTTTTGTGCGCATCCGTTAACATTTTCGGTACCCAACGTGCGCACAATTTTCGATAATTCAAGTGCTCGGTCACAATGCCATACAAAACACTACGAGAAACATTAGGAAAGTCATCCCGCAAGTAGGAAATCGTAAAGCGTCTGTTTTCTCTCACCTTATTGTCCACTTCCTGCACCAAACTTTCTTTAACGACTGAAGGACGCCCACTCCGTTGTTCGTCATGCGCATTTGTGCGGCCATCTTTAAATGCTCTCACCCACTTTCTTACCATTCCATCATTCATAGTGTTTTCTCCGTAAACTGCATAGATCTCACGATGAATATCGATCGCTTTTAGGCCTTTAGCACTAAGAAATCTTATAACAGCTCGTACTCCACAGTCGGCGGGACTCACGATTATCGGAGGCATCTTAAACTCTCAGTACACAATGTAAATGGGGAAGAATCAGACTGTAATGGCGTCAGTGCGTGGATTAAGGTACCGCCTTTCGTGTAAAAATAAAATTATTGAGATATCTTAGTAGGTCTTTCTTTAATTTCAAAACGGTACTTACTTAAAAAACAATCCTCGTACGTTGCAACAACGCCATCAGGTAGAAACTTTCTGGTAGCCCCTTATAACTGCTCTAAAGGCGAGCGGAAATTATTCGGTTTCGAGTCCAATATATCAGCTTTCAGACTCTAGTAGTTATTGAGCCATACGTTACAGGAAAACCGCTTTTTGTTCTTCTTAGCAGGAGATATATATTTGTCTGATATTTATAAGGTCTGAATATATCCAGTACTCCAATATTAAAAGATATGTCCTTCCTTTTCCTGTTAGTTCTATATTATGTGGGACGAAAATGATTGTGAAATAATTATTCCACCAAACCGGAATTATGACGTTGGTTGTATTTGGATGAGGAATAATATGTTGCTATACTCCCACTGCAATAAAGACATCAAACATTGGCTACAGTGACAAAAATAACGTTGTCAAAACTTGTATGAATTTAACTGTCGAACAGACAAGTTTCTCTGGCATGGTACACTGCCCGCTTTACAGAACTGAACCTGTTCGCAGACGTGGTGCTCAACTTCATCCGGTCGCACCCGCTGATGGACGAGTCGGTGGCCCACGAGGGCGGCCGGCCCGTCTTCTACCGCGGCGACGTCGTCTTCACCAAGCTGGCCGTGCACCGGCTCAAGGTCGACCTCGTGGGCACCCACAAGGACTTCACCGTCTACTACATTGGATCCAGTGAGTACAGCACGGGCTCAAGAATGGCAGCTTCCTCACCATGTATAAATTGTAAGTTAATGCAGATGAGGCCGAAGAACAATCCTGTGATGTTGGAACGTGCTACTTGACACAGACACATGAGTTAAATATCTAGGAGTAACGTTGCAAAGCAGTATGAAGCGGGACGAGCACGATATATTGGTAGAGGGGAAGGCCAATGGTCGACTTCGGTTTGTTGCGAGGATTCTAGGAAAGTGTACCACATGTATAAAGCAGACCACGGACCAAAAATATTTACGACCTGTTCTTGAGTATTGTTCGAGTCTTCATGAGGTCGGATTAAAGGAAGGCATAGAAGCAATTCATAGATGTGCTGGTAGATTTGTCGCTGGATGATTCGATCAGGAAGCAACTATTACAAAAATGCTCAATAGTATCAAAGGGGAATCCCTGTAGTGATTTCCAGAATACATACATTTCGCCTAAGGACCGTGAAAACAAGATAAAAGAAATTAAAACTCGTACTGAGGTATACACTCCTAGCCCGTTTTTCCACCTCAGCCCATTTCGAGTGGAGTGGGAAAGTAAATGACTAATAGTGGTTCAAGCTTCCCTCCACCATACACCGTATGGAATCTTGCGGAGATAGGTGCTGATCCACTCGACAGGATTGAATATGAATTCGACCACTGCTGTGTAAGACTCCCTGAGAACATACTAACCAGAATGACAAATGATCCTATCGCAGCACAAAAAAGCGAGTATGTCCCGGGCAGAGTCAGGGATGTAAAGAATGCAAACTAAATTATCGACTTATCTGGCAGCTTCAAAGATATTTAAATCAAAACAATTTGACATATTTCCAACTTTTACTCCATTGTAATGTGGATATTAGGAAGCCACAGCTTGGCAACCGATATAGATTTTTGTTGACTCTGGCGACGACTGATCTGGTATAGGTTTTGTCTTTCGAATCATGTTGATTATATCATGGCAACGGAAAAGCTTTCACAAAACAACAGGATGACCATTAATTGCTAAAAAATGAATTTTACGTGCTACACCTAGATCTACTTTAAACCATTCTTTCTCGACAACGAATAAGGTTTAGTGGATAAAAAACGTTTCCGTGGACTTCATCCATATATCTACACAGAAAAGCCAAAGAAGCAGGTACACCTGCCTAATATAGAGTAGGGCCCAAGCAAGGGCGCAGGTGCCACAATATGACGTGGCGTGGATTCAACTAATGCTGAAGTAGTGCCGAAGGGAACTGACAGGGTGAATCCTGCAGGGCTGTCCATAAATCAGAAACAGTAGGAGGGAGCAAAAATCGCTTCTGAACAACACGTTGCAAGGCATCCAAGATAAGCCCAGTAATATTCATGTCTGTGGAGTTTGGTGGCCAGCGGAGGTGATTAAACTCAGAAGAGTCTTCCTGGAGCCACTCTGTAGCAATTCTGGACGTATGGGGTCTCACATTGTCCTGCTGGAACTGCCCAAGTCCGTAGGAATGCGTAATGGACATGAATGGATGCAGGTGATCAGACAGGATCCTTACATACGTGTCACCCGTCAGAGATACCTAGAGGTATCTAGGCGTATCATGGATCTCATATCACTCCAACTGCACACGCCCCACGCCATTACAAAGCCTCCGCCACTTTGAACAGTCAGCTGCTGACATGCAGGATCCATGGATTCATGAGGTTGTCTCCATACCTGTACACGTCCACCCGCTCGATACAATTCGAAACGACACTCGTCTGACCAGGCAACATGTTCCCTGTCATCAAAAGTGCAATGTCGATCATGACGATCCCAGGCGAGGCGTAAAGCTTTGTGTCGTGCAGGCATCAAGGCTAAACGATTGGGCCTCCGGCTACGAAAGCCCATATCGATGATGTTTCTTTGAATGGTTCGCACGATAACACTTTTTTTGATGACTCAGCAGTGAAATCTGCGGCAATTTGCGGAAGGGTTGCACTTCTGCCACGTTGAACGAGTCTGTTCATTCGTCGCTGGTCCCGTTCTTGCAGGATCTTTTTACGGCCGCAGCCATGTCGGAGATCTGATGTTTTACCACATCCCTGATATTCACGGTACACGCGTGAAATGGTCGTACGGGAAAATCCACACTTCATCGCTACCTCGGAGATGCTGTCCCCACCGCTCGTACGCCGACTGCAACAGCATGTTCAAATTCACTCTTGGTAACCTGCCACTGTAGCGGCAGTAACCGATCTAACAACTGCAGTAGACACTTATTGTCTTAAACGGGCGTTGCCAACCGCAGCGTCATATTCTGCCTGTTTACATATCTCTGTATACGCATGCCTATACCAGTTTGTTTAGCGCTTCAATGTACCTTAGTGCAACGTTTCAAGTGTAGAAGTGATGAGCTTCAGAAAACTTACAGAAAACATGTTTTTGCACGTAATAACCAAACGAAGCAAGATTTCTCCAAACGGTCAAAACGTATTTCAGACCAATTTCCGATACTTCGGTGGACCAAATTTGAGCCATGAGTCTCACTCCACTAGAGGGTGGCAGTTTTTGCATGTAAAATGCGATCGGTACACATAAAAATGGTGCCATTAGCCGAGAATTATTTTCAGCGTGTTAAAATCTTTTGCAAAAGGAGTTGATGGATTTGCACAAGTTTCCTGGGTGCCATCTCTGGTACATCTGTCGAATCTTACTTAATATACTCTACCATACCTACAGTAAGATATTCGAATGGCTATACAAATGGCTGCTGGTCGGCGCTAAACGAAAAGATTTTACCCCATGTACCTCGCTGAAATAGCAACAGAGCACCTTCAAACCGCTGGTCTCTGCGTGGCCTTTTCATATCCATTTTTTACAGCGCTTCTGCGCTCTAACGATTATGTTGCAGTTCGCCCAGGACTAGGAGTACACACTCACTCACACACACACACACACACACACACACACACACACAAACGTCATTTAAACTTGTAGGGTACTGTCAAACGCTCACTTCGCCACTCAAAATTTTACCCATTTAAAACACAGAATGTCCACGGCCTCTTCTAAGCTACTCTCACAATGTTCCATGTCTTTATTGAAGTTTTTTCAACTCTTGTGAATATCCGCCGGTTCTCTTCAGATCCAAGTCTCAATATATGTTGGCTCACACAAAAATTCACGATTTTAGAAGTCACAAATGTGGCCTTCCCACAGAAGGAAAACCAGCATTAAAAGTTCCATCTGATTCAAGATCATTAGACACGGAGCAAGAAATGAAGTTGGGGCTTTCCCGTTATGTGCCATAAGTTTCTAACTCAATGACAATTTGTGAGCTCGGCAGAGCATTCATTTTCCCTACGCAGTTACTAAAACCACGTGGTTACCAAAGATTTCGGATCTCATAGCATGAATCATCCGGTGATAACTCCCAGAATATAATAGTTTGATTTTCAGACGTAAATTCTATTTTAATAAAAAAAGAAATCAAAGCTGCGGACACAGGTGACACGTGATGAACAACTGCAAAACAGATCTGTAGTACAGGTTAATAAAACAAAAGTGGAAAATACGACTGTATAATTCACATGCAGTAACATTTATGTTCGCAATTGCTTCAGACTTAATGCACACATGTTTGTCGCATTTTACACATTGTTTTCGTCAAGACAAAGCATTCAACATCAAAACAGATCTTTAATCAAATCTCACTAACTCTATTTTCACTTGGATTGTGTATTTAAAAAATCTAATTCGCAACAGAAATTACACCATACATGATGTAAAGATAAAACTATAAGGCTACTCTTCAGATTCCGTCACACTCTACGCGCACTTTTCGTGAAGCTCTTGTTTTTCCACAATTAAACAAAAATTTTAAACACACCATTTTGTGGCGGTGTTCGTAGCGACAAACAATTCGCGGTAGAAACGGCTTACGAAGTCACCGCCACACTTTGAATAGCGGGCCGACCGGTCCGCTGGAACAGTGAACAGAAAGATGAAAACCCAAACACTCTGATTAAATAAAAGTCGGTACTTATCTTTATTACGAAGATACAGAAATACAGTAGTGAACTCCGTGTCTACAGAAATCTGTCTAGTTCGAGTCGGAGCGGCTGGGTCAGCGTCGGCTGACGACAAACAACAACTCTGCTGCGATGAACACACAACTGACTAGCCAGTACACAATTCGGTGGCGAGTATACAACTGAGCGGCGAATACAGAACTGTCCTAGCGCTCGCGACTCCAGCGCTTAAGAAGCCAGAAGCCAGCGGTGGCGCGCGCAGACTTGCGGCGATTTGCTGTCTCGCTGGCGCTGCTTATGCGGACGGCGTCCGGACTTTGATGCTGCCAACCTTTTGGCAGCGGGCTCGGGTGGCATTACTGGCTAGGATATAACACACCATATGAGTAAGTTTCTTATCCCGTGAAACCACACGGATTCTGGCTTCATATTCCCTATCTGATCAGATAAAGTACTTGGGGCTTACTAGCCACATGGTACGCAAAATCTAGAATTTACGAATAATTTCCACTCCAGGAGTTTATAACCACACCACACATTTCAGCACAACAAATTCCCGAATAGTCACGAAATACACGACAGAGAAGCGACCACAGTAACAGATTATAAACTCACACAAAGGAGCAATGTAAGAAGTGCCAGTCCCTCAAAGGTCTCCTGGAGACTGTGTCGTCAACATTATCAACACGTTCTCCAACAATACCAGCAAATAGTCACCTCGTCCATGTTCAGACATCAAAACACCTGGTCTACTCACACAATTAAAACCTGAGTCTGATTCAAGTTGCAGCTCAGAACCAGATAGAAATTTTAGGCACCTCATTCCTGTCTAATCCTAAAAATTACTACCTTCTATACTCAGTTTCACGGAGATTCCGTCAGTAAGTATCATTACCTCTCCTCTATGCAAGTCTATTACAGCTTAGCGGGCATTCGTAAAATCACAGACTAAAGTTACTTCATTCATCAGTAACAGAACAATCAATATTCTAACTTCAAACTTATACTCTTGACAAGTGAAACTCAACCGGGTTTCAACTTCAACTGTGCTGCAGTAACCAACCAACGTAACTATCCCTAACTTAAACTTCATTTTATACTTTTTTAGGAATTAATGACAGAAATGAGACCCATTATACTGCTGTTTTAATTTATTCACCAAAATTTGAATCTTAGTGCAGAGATTCGCTCTTTATGTACTATTTTTATGCAGGACGGCTCGCGAAAGAGGCCACAAGCACGAAACTAGTAGTGAATAAGGAAATAAGAAACACCGGGCTGCCGAACTGTTATTTCGAGGGGAAAGAAGTTATTCTTGTTCCTTGAGTTCAGGCTGCGCAACCGCACGGTCATTAGAGCCCTGGTTTTTCCTTCTCCAGCAACGACGTTCAATCAGTGGAAACACATCTAAGGATTTGATACAATCAGGGGCATAATCAATAAAGTGCTCAGAAAGGTCATGTTTGTATATCAAAGTGGAGAGACCAATTGGCTTGTTTTAGCGGTGACATCAGTGGAGTATCATTGCACTGTCAGTAGCAAATTGATGGCCTTAAGGAGGATGTTTATCCAGTTAACAGTGGCAGCTCGCAATGTCCACACGTTAAGAGGACACAACAAGTCTACGTAAAAGTACAACTCTGGACAATTTATCATTTCTGTTTCTTCTGAGATCCAGTTTTCCACACGATTCCAAGACGCGCAAGGGGACAACCTGTTTTGACATATCCTGTTTTGCCTGTAACTGCAGTGTCTGTCTACAGCTTCCATTGCTCTGCAGAACCTTAGGAGTGACTCTAAAAATGAGAGCAATGGACCATTCAATGAGGTGACACTTTCGGCGTTTCTATTGCGAGTACTGAATTTTACAACCTTCATTCTGTCGCTTCCATCCTCAGTAACACAAAAAAACAGTGTTTCCTGTCATATTTTCGCTGTAATTAGCACTGGGCACTTTATCTCAATATTTCTATTCGCGCTCTGAAAACGAAACTGGTAATTCGATGACCGAAGGAGCCTGTTATGTTTCCCAGTCCACGCACGCTATTCCTTAGATTGTTAGGCTGATTCGTATCTAAAGTGTTAGCGAAACAATAGTAGTGCCTGCAAACTCACTGAAGTGAGAAATGTAGGATGACTAATTAATGAATGTGTGTGTTTGTACGTCACGTACATCACGGCAATTTTTCAGGTAAAAATCATCCCATACCACAGAACTGTCATTTATTACACGATATTGCAGTACCTGTGTTACTCCGAATTACGAAGCAATATCGTCCTTATTCGCGACTACTAATACATTCCTTTTCATTTGTTATGAATCTGCGAGAATCACCTCACATTGTAAGTAACTTGTACAAAACATTATGTATGTGATAACTATACGGTCGCAAAATAACGCTCTTCAACGTCTACATTTTCTGAAATGAAATGGGATTTGTAAAGATTTCAGATGACATCCGCTTATAAATGAAAGAAACTGGCAAACGATAAAATAATATAGTTAATATGAAGACGAAACTACTGCTATGTAATTAGTTAATTTCGAAGGAGAAGTAAGTTTCCTGTGGGAATGAATAATCTAACAACTTACATACACGCATTATTTCCTGTTTATCTGTATCTTCAAATCTCTACACATATTTGAAAAATACTTAAAGTGTGGAGAGGATTTTTCCAAAACCGAATAAACATTACATTTTTATAAAGTTAAAGCGGCATTTGTTTCGGAAAAAAGCCGTTGATTCACTAAATTTCAACGCATTACGTCGTTCATATACCTATGGAAGCTGATGAGAAGTAAAAGTTGCATTACAAAGACCGTGAATGATGTCATTTTGGCAGCTCGAAGGCTTCACTTTCTAACAGCTACAATCTGAATCATTTCATAGACCATTTTTACAGCTATTTTGTTAAAAGGTTTATAGCTTCAGGGATGCTGCAGGTATTGGTATACGATAACTGTTTGTAGAGCTAACACTGCACAGGAGGTCCAGTTTCTCCCTAATCAGCTACGGAAGATGCAGTATTTACGTAAACGTTAAGTACTTTTTGAGGTCAGCATTGTATGGTAGTGAATCCTGGACTGTGGGTGAACCAGAAAAGAAGAGAATCGAAGCGTTTGACATGTTGTGCTGAAAATTACACAGACTGATAAGGGATGAAGAGGTTCTCTGCTGAATCTTAGAAGAATGGTACATATGGAAAATACCGGAAAGTTGAATGGACAGGATGACAAGACATGTGTTAAGAAATAAGGAGATAACCTCCATGGTATTAGAGAGAGCTGTAGTGAATAAAAACTGTAGGGGAAGCCAGAGACTGGGATACGTCCAGTAAAGAAATGAGGAAGTAAGGGGCAAGTGATACTCTGATATGAAGAGTTTGCTACAAGAAAGGAATTCTTAGCGGGCCGCATCAAAGCAGTCACATGATTGATGACTCAAAAAATTTTGGGTAGTCACTTGAAGCTGATTTGAATCCAAACAACTGTGAGATCTCTCTGTGACAATTTCTTACCTGTTGTTGTTGTGGTCTTCAGCCCAGATACTGGTTTGATGCAGCTCTCCTGTGCAATCTTCATCTCTGAGTAACTAATGCAACCTACATCCTTCTGAAGCTGTTTACATGGTCTCCCTCTACGATTTTTACCCTCGAAGCTTCCCTCCAGTACTAAATTGGTGATTAATTGATAAATCAGAACATGTCCAACTAACCGATCCCTTCTCCCCAGTTCTATTCCTCATTTGTTACGTGATCCACCCTTCTAATCTTCAGCATTCTTCTGTGGCACCACATTTCGAAAGCTTCTATTCTCTTCTTGTCCAAACTATTTACCATCCATGCTTCACTTCCATACATGGCTACACTCCATACAAATACTTTCCGAAAAGACTTTCTGACACTTCAATCTATACTCGATGTTAACAAATTTCTCTTCTTCAGAAACGCTTTCCTGACCATAGCCAGTCTATATTTTATATCCTCTCTACTTCGACCATCATTAGTTATTTTGCTCTCCAAACAGCAAAACTAATCTACTACTTTAAGCGTCTCATTTCCTAATCTTATTCCCTCAGAATCTCCTGATTTAATGCGACATTCTATTATCCTCATTTTGCTTTTGTTGATCTTCATCTTATATCCTCCTTTCAAGAAACTGTCAATTCCGTTCAACTTCTCCACCACATCCTTTGCTGTCTCTGACAGAATTACAACGTCATCGTAAAATCTCCAGTTTTTATTTCTTCTTCATGGATTTCAATTCCTACTCCTAATTTTTGTTTTGTTTCCTTTACTGCTTGCTCAATATACAGACTGAATAACATCGGGGATAGGCTACAACCCTATTTCACCCCCTTCTCAACCATTGCTTGCCTTTCATGCCCCTCTACTCTTCTACTGTTGTAACTGCCATCTGGTTTCTGTACAAATTGTAAATTGCATTTCGCTCCCTGTATTTTACCCCTGACACCTTCAGAATTTGAAAGAGAGTAATCCAGTCAACATAGCCAAAAGCTTTCTCTAAGTCTACAAATGCTAGAAACGTAGGTTTTCCTTTCCTTAATCTATCTTCTAAGATAATTCGTAGGGTCAGTATTGCCTCACGTGTTTCAACATTTCTACGAAATCCAAACTGATCTTCCCCGAGGTCGACTTCTACCAGTTTTTCCATACGTCTGTAAAGTATTTGTGTTAGTATTTTGCAGCCGTGGTTTATTAAACTGATAGTTCAGTAATTTTCACATTTGTCAACACCTGCTTTCTTTGGGATTGGAATTATTATATTCTTATTGAAGTCTGAGGGTATTTCGCCTGCCTCATACATCTTGCTCACCAGATGGTAGAGTTTTGTCAGGACTGGCTCTCCCAAGGCTGTCAGTAGTTATAATGGTATGTTGTCTACTCCCGGGACCTTGTTTCGGGTTAGGTCTTTCAATGCTCCGTCAAATTCTTCACCCAGTACCATATCTCCCAATTCATCTTCATCCACGTACTCTTCCATTTCCATAATATTGCCCGCAAGTACAACGTACTTGTATAGACCCTCTATATACTCCTTTCACCTTTCTGCTTTCCCATATTTGCTTGGAACTGGTTTTCCTTCTGAGCCCTTGATTTTCATACAGGTGGTTTTCTTTTCTCCAAAGGTCTCTTTAATTTTCCTGTAGGCAGTATATGCCTTACCCCTAGCGATATATGCCTCTACATCCTTGCATCTGTCCTCTAGCTATCGCTTGCTTAGTAATTTTGCGCTTCCTGTCGATCTCATTTTTGAGATTTTTTATATTAATTTTCACCTGCTTCATTTACTAGCTTTCTCTTTCATTCCTTACCTCCAATCCACATTCACCTGCTACTTTCCTTCTCTTCCTTTTCTTCTATCGAATTCCAGTCCCCCATGACCATTAAATTTTCGTCTTTCTTACTCAACTACGTTGAAGTTTGCATATCGTATTGCTGGTACCCGTTGCAGACCGCATATCATGAAACCTGTCAATAGCTTGACCGCAGTCGAACAACTCCGAAGCCACAGCCTCTTGCCCGTATTACTGGTACAACAATACTGCAGAGGGCTGCGGTTGCAAACGGTCCGTAGAAGTATCACGTGACTCTGTTCCTCTGACGTCACTGCGTTTCTGGTGGTTGAGATCGAGTCGCGCCTGTGTTGTGACGCAAAGGTGTTGGTAGCGCTTCGTGTTCAGCGCGCACCTCATTAGCAGCCTTTCACAGGAAACAGTGCTACGTCACTCCTGTGCTTTGTGCAGGCCTGCGAGCCCAAAGTGTTGAAAGGAGGTGGGGAAACTGTGGAAGCCTGCGTTGTATCCGGATACCGCAGTTTTAAAAGGCACGAGACTATTCTGCGTATGTTTTCAAATAAAGGCACTGTCGGTGACTGTGGCAAATTGTAAGTAATTAAGCGGTTGATAAACCTCTCTCAAAACCAATAAATGTGGAAAGATAAGTGTGTGTGGAATTGGGACGAGAAATTGTGTTTGAATTTCATAGCTAATAGTCTCGTATCTGAGAGCCACCGGAAAACTCCTCATTGAGTAGCTAACTGCGTCGTCTTATTAGTGCCTTATTCCATAAAAGCAACTGTAAGTTACCGAGTGCCGTCTCGTTAAGTGACTTGAACCACACCGAAAGTTTATCTCAGCGTATGTTCCGCTAAACAGTGGGCATTTTATTGTCAAATCAAGCTGATTCTGAGCAGTTTCCTTTCTGCTATGTGTGCTGCTCGAGCAAGGTGAAAAATGGAATAGAGTTATTGGCAGCCGAGACTAATGCTATGTGTCACTGTACCAAATGTCAGTAAGTAGAATAAAGTAAGAGATACTGAGTAGTCGCAGTTTTGCCAGTGAGTTTATGTCGTATACATATTTGAGTCCCGATACAGTTTCAACCAGTCAGGATAATTCTTGCCAACGTACACGGTGGTCAGTAGTGGGAATTTCACTCTAGAACTTCTCGTAAGTGCTCTGAAAAATGTACCGGGACCTGTTACTGAACTGAGATTCGCTGGTCAAGCCTACGGAATTGGTAAAGTTTCCAACGGCTATAAGTTTCACTTCAATGACTGCTTATTAGAATGTAACCTACATTACCTCAAATGAATGCCTCCAAGAGCCAGCTATTCTCCCAAAGCTCACCTTAAGGTCCAGGTGTTGTAAGTAGGCTGTTTAGGGTTTTATGTTGGTAACGTCACGTAGTGCTCTGTATGAAAATCACTGGCTGTGCTGTGTGCAGTCTGTGGCTGCTTGGCATTGTTGGAATATTCACTATTGTAGTGTTGGGCAGTTGGATGTGAACAGCGCGTAGCGTTGTGCAGTTGGAGGTGAGCCGCCAGCAGTGGTGGATGTGTGGAGAGAGATGACGGAGTTTTGAGAGCGGATGATCTGGAGATGTGTCCATCAGAGAGAGTAAATTTGTAAGATTGGATGTGGTGAACTGATGTATGTATTATGTCTTCCGAACACTATTAAGGTAAATACATTGTTTGTTCTCTATCAAAATCTTTCATTTGCTAAGTATGCCCATCAGCAGTTAGTGCCTTCAGGAGGTAGAATGTTTTATTTAGCTGGCAGTATTGACGCTCGCTGTATTGCAGTAGTTCGAGTAACGAAGATTTTTGTGATTCATGAAAGATATAGGTTATTGTTAGTCAGGGCCATTCTTTTGTAGGGATTATTGAAAGTCAGAATGCGTTGCGCTAAAAAATATTGTCTGTCAGTTTAGTGCTGATCAGAATAATTAAAGAGAGAAATATCAGTACGTTCAGTTTTGTTCATACGTTTGAAAATCAAATAACGTAAGGGGTTTACCAGCACAATCATTTATAAATGTTACTGAGGGGAAGTTTCAGTGTTAACGATCCATAACGCACCAGTTTAATCCACACAATGTCGGAATAAACATTCACCTCTACCAAATCCACCCAAAAGCCTCAAACTAATCTGAAGAGCTTTGCATCGTTCTGTAAAAGCTTATAATGAATAACTGCCAGAAAAAAATGTAGTCACGTGATATTGCGACGTTTGTTCGTCTAGACCTAAATCTCATCCTATCATCATCCTCTGTAGATTTACGCACCGGTATTCATGCGGAAAACTTAATTTTGTTCTTACTCAGATACGTGGTAGAGACAGGAGCAGCATTTAAGCTTCTATAGTGATGACGACTAGTCTTTCATTGCTATGTTAGTCATATCTTCCAGATTAGCGCATACTGACAGCTTTTGTTTTCTTGTTGCAGACACTGGTCAAGTGCACAAAGTGGTTCAGTGGACCGACAGAGATGGGCGCCCGATGTCGAGGGAACTTGATGTCTTCGATGTCACTCCATCGGAGCCAATCCGCGCCATGGAGATCTCCAGGCAGGTAAGGGCGTTGTATTATCTATCGATCCTCCTGCAATTACTGCTTGTGCGTCATTCAAATTTAACTGATTTGTAAATTTCACATCCAGCTTATAAACAAAACGTTTTGCACTTCCTTTAGTAATCATTGGTCGTAAAGTTAGATGTCAATGTAGCAACTGCAGATGCTCGTCATCTTTAGGTATTTATGCGACTTTAAAAAGCTGTCTTTCCTTTACCGATCATCTCATATACTTGTGTTCCTCATTAAGGGGGGAGGGGAGCGTGCGTACTATCGTGCCTGCTGGCAGCAGCCATATTGATGCTCTTCATCCTAATACATATCAAGATATGAGTAAAACTCTTACAATGAGTATGAACAACAAAAAAGGGTGATTTCCTTTAATGGATTTCTGTATAAAATTCAAATTACGATGGTGTGGCTGACGCTGTGATCTATCTGACAATACTTCTTTTGTTTGACGGTGACGTATATTGTTTTGCATGGTGATGAGTTCCCTCTAAGTATGGTAGGAGTGAGAAAGGAGAATGCTGGGAAAAATGATAAGACTGATGAGACGCTGTGAATAGGGTTTCGTAGTTGTCCGGTATCGGGGAGTGCACAAGAAGGTGAGAGTTCGATCAAATGTAAGTGATGATTAGGATGACGCCAAACAAGGCTGCGTTGGATACAGGAGACTTGGTAAAATGGGAGCGGGAAATCTGAGCTGCAGTAGATGGTAGGAGCGCAATTGTTAGCTCATAATTGTGGAAGTTGAACTGGGACTGGATTGATGGTGGACAGAAGCTGATGGGGAAAGGAGAGTGGAGGTAGGAGCTACGTTGCCGAGTAGTAGCAACGACACGGCGTTGGGATCATTTTAGGAGGCAATTGAGTTTGATTTTCAAATTTACAAGACGTGTAGGATGGCTGGAATTTAACCAGACGGTGGAGAAACTGTGTTGGTGACAAAAGGCGAATGTGGTTGACAAGGCTAAGTGAATGGCGTTCAATGATGATTAAGGAGTGGTAAATGTTTGGTGATGCAGAACCAAGCTTCGTTCGCAAAGGCAAGTATTTGGTTGGTTTGAAGGACGGTACAAGAATTTACTCCCCATATGCAATCTGTCTTCAATTTCAACATTTTTCTCTCTTTTTTGTTTTATCTTCCCAGCCATGGCGGGCTGAAGGTAGGTAAGTACTTCTCTTGACTCACATAGGTACTGACTTCATGGAACTTTTAAGTAAGTACGTATTAAATCCTATTAAAAATGAGGGATTTTATGATTCATTAAAATGGACGATATTAATTTGGTGATGTTATTGTGTAAGGGTAATGCAGCTTCCGCGATAATGCTGCAGAGGATACTGATGTTGGGGCTGTTACGATTTCGCTGAAAATCTTTCGCTAGTCTGTAATGCTTAGCTCGAGTTAAAAATTCCGATGGAATGGGATTCTTCTTTTCCGTCACCTTTATCCTGCGACTTCCCGATGTCAGCATCTAAACTGGTGCATTTGGAAATGTTAGCGATAGAAAGTGGTCGGATGTCCTTCTTGTCTCACGCATTGACGACAAGAACACTTTTACCAACGGTAAGATATTAAGGGTATTCGTCAACTAATACAACTTAATACGGATCTCTGTGCTAAGCTGGCATTTCCCGAACGTGCTGTATGCTGTCAAAAAACAAAGAATGAGTGGCTGCTGTTTTAAGACAACTGGCTTGTGATAGTGGGAAGCGGAATTTAAATCTCACTTAACTAGTTTTACTTCTTAGATTTTTGAATTACCTTGAAATGCGTAACTTGCTAAATACATTTAATGTAGACTACGACATATTGTCTGCTCCAAAACATTCACTATTGAAAGCTCGAGAATTTGTGATACTCGCAAGTCGAACTTCTATGAATTAAGATTAACTGCATAGGTCACCGTTGTGCGCCGTTGAAGCTTTGCAAATTCGGATGCCACTGAATAACGTGATATGTATGTGACAATTACAGGCAATACATGCTGGAATTGTACTTTGTAGCCCACTAGCACATCAGAGAAGTAGACAGAATGATCAAACAGAAGAATCCATTTCCATCTAAATCACTATATTCTTGAAATCGTTATTACTAAAACCAGCTCTACGTAAAAAGTACGGGTGATTTCCATCAATGTAACATACATACACACACACACACACACACACACACACACATCCCGGTGGGGTCAGAGATTTTCTCTGCCTCGTGATGACTGGGTGTTGTGTGCTGTCCTTAGGTTAGTTAGGTTTAAGTAGTTCTAAGTTCTAGGGGACTGATGACCATAGGTGTTAAGTCTCATAGTGCTCAGAGCCATTTTGAGCCACACACACACACACACACACACACACACACACACTCGCGCACAGAGAGCGAGAGTGAGAGGGAGTGGGGTGGGGAGGGGGGGGGATGGGGAAGGGTTGAAACGTAGATGAAAAGATGCAGAGCGAGTTACATGAAAACATTTTGAGTAACATTCACAGACAAAGCAGAGCAATTCGAGCAGATTTTAATAAGAGTTAATAGCGATGGTACACGACGGAATGCAATATAGGAGCGTTTCTGCATGGTATGATGCTTACAAGTGCTTGGTAGGTTTCAGGAAGTATGTAGCATCAGATGTCTATGGTCAGATCAGATCAGATCAGATCAGATGGGTAGTGAGCGAGGATCTGGCGATCAATAGTGTCCCAGGAGTGTCCCATCGACTTCAGATCAGCTGAATTTGGGATCCAAGACACCAAATTGGATTCATTGTTACGTTCCTCAAGCCACTGTAACACGATTATGGCCTGTGAAACCGACATTTATCATGTGGAGGATGCTGTAGCTGTCAGGAAAGGTATCAAGCATGAAGGGCTCAAAATGGCTCGAAACACTATGGAACTTAACATCTGAGGTCATCAGTCCCCTGGAACTTAGAACTACTTAAACCTAAGGATATCACACACATCCATGCCCGAGGCAGGATTCAAACCTGCGGCCGTAGCAGTCGCGCGGGACTGCAGCACGTAGAACCGCTCCGCCACCGCGTCCGGCTCAAGCATGAAGGGAAGCAGATGGTTCGTAATAACGTTCACGTAGTTCACAGCTGTCGTGGTACCGTTGATTTCTACTAAACGTCTCACGGAAGACCAGGTGAATGTCAGTTATATCATAATACTGCCCCCACCAGTCTCCGTCCGTGACGCAGTGCACACACGTTCAATTAGATGACCGCATATCCAGATATGACCCTCTACTTGATGTGATATAATGCGAACAGGTGACACTTTTCCTGTGATCCATGATCTAATTTCGATGATATCGTGCTCACTGCAGTTGTAAGCGATGATTTCTTTGGGTCAGCATTGGACACTTTGGGGTCGAAGATTGTGGAGCCCCAACTTTAACAGTTCCCACTGCACGGTGTGTTCTAAACGCTCTGTCGTCAGATCTTCCATTGATTGCCGCCTATCCTGCTTTACAGAGCGCACAAGTCTCCGATCCCAACATTCTGCGTTGTGGAAGTCTAACGCCTCGTCGGCTCCTCGTGGTTTCTCTTACCTTAACACATTTCCCGTGCACTCTCATGACCGTGGCACGCAAACATCCGACAAGTTTTGTCGGTTACGGCATGCTCGTTGCCAGGCACCTAGCCATGCCATTTGTCAGAGTCGCTCATGTCAGCCGATTTCCCCATTTGCGGCCCCAATGCCCTCTAGCATGATTCCCCATGCTCCGCTTACATACCCCTTCAGGTTACGGTGACGCTTTCCCGCGACTTCGCAAAGCGCCATTCAGTTTTTCGGTGGACTGTGGACGCAATGTTCTGCCTCATCAGTGTATACGCGAGCTATTGGCCGAGTGTTACGTGGGCCAACGTCGAGCGGTAACAGACTGCCGTATCGTTTCTGGCTTCATTGTTGTGTAGCCATGGTGGTGGTGGTGGTAAGTTCCTATGGGTCCAAACTGCTGAAATCATTGGTCGCCAGGCTTATGCACTACTTAATCTAACTTTACGCTGAGGACAGCACGCACACCCAAGCGCGAGGGAGGACTCGCGCCTCCGACAGGGTAGCCGCGCGAACCGTGGAAAGGCGCCCGAGACCGCACGGCTACTCAGCGCGGCGGCCATGGTACCGGCTGCCATGTCACCGGTGCCCACTCCATCAACAATGTTTCATCCAGCACATGCCGCACCCAGTTTATTCTCTCTCGATGTGACCGGCTTCCATGCTGTGCTCACCTGAATATCGCCTCTTCCTTGATTGTGTTACCTGATACTTAAGTGTGTATAGATTCTATAATAACAATATCCCAGTAATCGTTACCCTTTTCGATGACTGAGTGTAAGGTTTCAGGCAAATCCAACACCTTCCATGAAAACCCTGACATGATAAGCAAATCCAGTAGTATGCCACATAGCTCCGAATAAATCGTTACATTAAATTAACCAAAGTAATACGAGTAACGAGTGAGCAAATGGAATACCACAGACTAACACAAGAATGCCTAAATGCATGTCAAACCTTCCCACTGTGAGACAGACGCAGTTCCGAGGAGAGAAACGAGAACAGAAGCCGAGAGCAGAACCGTGTTAAGCTAGGCCCTACGATAACGGACGGACACCCACGTTGCCATCTAACCACCAGGACCACCCCGCAGCCCATGTTAAAAGCTAGAGCCCTCCAGAAGAACAGGATAGATCTTACGATAACACTAAAAGGGCCACACCAGCCGCAAGTTTTAGCGGGAGACTTTTTCGCGTCTCTGTTACGTTGCAAACGTTAAAAACATTGCCCCACCACGAAAAGTAACCGCCAGGACCACCCCCCAGCCCATGTTAAAAGATAGAGCCCTCCAGAAGAACAGTATAGATCTTACGATAACACTAAAAGGGCCACACCAGCTGCAAGTTTTAGCATCAAACTTTTTCGCGACTCTGTAACGTTGCAAACTTTAAAAAAATTGCCACACCTCATAAAGTATAACGTTTCTCATTGGATAGACAGAATTTTTGTAGGTGGAGCTTAAGGTTAAGATTGAGACCCTGATTGGTCAGATGAAAACATAGCCAGATAGTTTTTTTTTTTTCAAACCAACTTCGGTAAATTGTAGTAAGGAGAAGTTAGGAGAGAGTTGCTTCCGAGACGGCGAGCTGTATGGAGCTGCGCCGGCCGCCACCCCCTGACGAACACCGACAAGTTAATGAATGCACGCGATGCCGCATTTTTGAGCGCATAGGCCTTCACTTAGAACTGCAGAAGTCTCATCTGTTACATCCCCTTTTTACGTAATACTAGTGTCGATCGTTAATTGAAGCTCGTGGTATTCACATTTGCTGTGTGAGTTAAAATCTGGAACGCGATGATTTTTCTGTTATATAGTTATTGAGAAGCCACATCAGCCACTGTAATTTACGACAAGTTTGATAAGTAATTAAAGATAGTTGAGGGTCACTGTAGACCATTTTGATAGTTTTCTCTTTTTTGAAACTTAATTTAAACCTAGATTATAGATGTGATATGGCATAAGTCATCCTGCGATCCATTGTAGAACTTGGAAACCCACTCAGGTAATATTCGTTCACATTTTTGTTGAACGCAGTTGGTTTTTATCATCCTGTATTAAAATATTTCCTTTTATCAATAGTGAAATTTATAAACAATGTTTTGTGAGTAGAATTAAATTTCCAATGGTAAACTTTGCTTTTTCGACGTTATTTTACCAGCTAACTAAAAATAGGAAAGCCTTGAACCCCTTCCACTAAATTTAGTTAGTATTAAGATTCTTTTACAGGGAGTGCAGTAGAGCTGACGCTGAAATCATTAAGTATTTGGTTATATCATCGCTAGACTCACTGAACTCTTCTGAACTCTACATGTCATGTGTGGTCTGGCGTCTCCTTACCAGCAACAGGGCCCAGGTTCAAACAAGTCAATTCCCTAAAAAACGCGCTCAGAGCGACGTTGCGCGAAAGTGGTAGGGAGACACGACTTAGAACAACATACACCACGCAGAATCTTAGATGAGGTGTCGATGAATTCTGTTTTATGTCCACATTGCGATGCCGATTCATCCGAAATAACGTAGTTGCAGACATCTCTTACATTTAATGTAGAGTTGTTGTATTGTGTGCACGAACTTCCCGACCGAATACTTTACAAAATAACGATATTTTAACACTGAGACTTATAACACCTATATTATCTTTCGCAAGGTTCATTTTTTTGTATTTTAGCGAGAGTGTGAAGATTGACAGTATGTTACATCTCAACAGGAGCCTGCTAACTCTGCCTTTCACTGAACCACAGATAGGCTGAAACGCAAGCTATTTGCTCTCCTCCAAGGAGGTGTGTCAAAACTCTTATGTGATTTTACGAAAAAGGATCTGGACGACTGTATGGGTGCTACAGCCGGCGTTCATCCAAATGACATTCCGGTTGGCTACGACTACGCCCATTCGCTCTGTTACGCTCTCGGAATTCCGACAGTAGGGCTCTTCCTGATTAATACTGTCTCTTTTCCACTGTCTGCCACTGCAGCTGCATGAGCAACAATGAGGAAGCGAAACGTGTAGCCTTTATTTTCATCCACGCTCTCTACTCTATTAGCCCTGTCTAGCAGACCTAAGACTTCAAGACTGATGAGCTATCCACAACACTTCATTCATTTAGGTTTCTTAATCTCATTCATGGATCAGTTACATTTTCTAAGAAATCTTCCAGCGAATATAAATATTAAATTTACTTTTATACGATCATCCCCCTCTAGTCTTCTCTGGGCTTATGCTCCTAGATATTTTAATTCTTCTTCTTGCTGTAGTTATCTTTGGCCACTTCTGTAACCAAAAAATATATAGTCTCTCCGTGTACACTTTGTACTTGTTTATGTCAACTGCCATTTGTGTCGTGTATGACACATTGAAGGTCATGATTTTTGTACGTTTCCATTGAAAGGCCACTGCCGACTTCCTTCGCTATCCTTCCCTAATACAATGGGACCGATGACCTTGCTGTTTTGTCCGCTCCCCCAAATCAACCAACCCACCAACCTAGAATCGCTGTTGTAGGTTTGCGAGTCGTTAGAGAGACATGTTACCCACTCTACAAACGACAGATGGTCGCGGACTTGGATCAAGAGTGTGGAAAAGCTATGACTGTGTTCTGCTTTGTCGTTGATCGACAGCAAATCGGAGAAACTCCCGTATCAGAGCTAGCATAACGTCCAGTAATAATATTAATGTTTGACCTATTAAACCAACACTGCTGAAGTCTGTACTCATGTTAACGCTTTGTAATTTCATTCATTAAAAATTAAAATAATAAAAACAGCAAACGAATGAGATCAATCTAACGAATATCGGCGGACATGGCTGGGTTATTGCGAAAGCTCATCCCGCGCGGGCAAGCGCAAAACAGGACCAGTCATCAGACTCAGTTAATTTGGTCTTTAAAAGCTCGGATGTAAGCACAGGAATGATATGTTTTGCGGTGCTCGAGATTGTATAATCGGAATATGCGACCATTCCATTGATTTATCAGTTACGACTGGCTCCCACGTATGAGTGATAGCGTTGTATACGTAGACATAAGTCTTTGCTTATTTCAAAAATGGCTCTGACCACTGTTGTTGTTGTTGTGGTCTTCAGTCCTGAGACTGGTTTGATGCAGCTCTCCATGCTACTCTATCCTGTGCAAGCTTCTTCATCTCCCAGTACCTACTGCAACCTACATCCTTCTGAATCTGCTTAGTGTATTCATCTCTTGGTCTCCCTCTACGATTTTTACCCTCCATGCTGCCCTCCAATGCTAAATTTGTGAGACCTTGATGCCTCAAAACATGTCCTACCAACCGATCCCTTCTTCTAGTCAAACTGTGCCACAAACTTCTCTTCTCCCCAATCCTATTCAATACCTCCTCATTAGTTACGTGATCTACCCACCTTATCTTCAGCATTCTTCTGTAGCACCACACTTCGAAAGCTTCTATTCTCTTCTTGTCCAAACCAGTTATCGTCCATGTTTCACTTCCATACATGGCTACACTCCATACAAATACTTTCAGAAACGACTTCCTGACACTTAAATCTATATTCGATGTTAACAAATTTCTCTTCTTCAGAAACGATTTCCTTGCCATTGCCAGTCTACATTTTATATCCTCTCTACTTCGACCATCATCAGTTATTTTACTCCCCAAATAGCAAAACTCCTTTACTACTTTAAGGGTCTCATTTCCTAATCTAATTCCCTCAGCATCACCCGATTTAATTTGACTACATTCCATTATCCTCGTTTTGCTTTTGTTGATGTTCATCTTATATCCTCCTTTCAAGACACTGTCCATTCCGTTCAACTGCTCTTCCAAGTCCTTTGCTGTCTCTGACAGAATTACAATGTCATCGGCGAACCTCAGCATTTTTATTTTTTCTCCATGGATTTTAATACCTACTCCAAATTTTTCTTTTGTTTCCTTTACTGCTTGCTCAATATACAGATTGAATAACATCGGGGAGAGGCTACAACCCTGTCTCACTCCTTTCCCAACCACTGCTTCCCTTTCATGCCCCTCGACTCTTATAACTGCCATCTGATTTCTGTACAAATTGTAAATAGCCTTTCGCTCCCTGTATTTTATACCTGCCACCTTCAGAATTTGAAAGAGAGTATTCCAGTTAACATTGTCAAAAGCTTTCTCCAAGTCTACAAATGCTAGAAACGTAGGTTTGCCTTTTCTTAATCTTTCTTCTAAGATAAGTCGTAAGGTTAGTATTGCCTCACGTGTTCCAACATTTCTACGGAATCAAAACTGATCTTCCCCGAGGTCCGTTTCTACCAGTTTTTCCATTCGTCTGTAAAGAATTCGCGTTAGTATTTTGCAGCTGTGACTTATTAATCTGATAGTTCGGTAATTTTCACATCTGTCAACACCTGCTTTCTTTGGGATTGGAATTATTATATTCTTCTTGAAGTCTGAGGGTATTTCACCTGTCTCATACATCTTGCTCACCAGATGGTAGAGTTTTGTCATGACTGGCTCTCCCAAGGCCGTCAGAAGTTCTAATGGAATGTTGGCTACACCCGGGGCCTTGTTTCGACTCAGGTCTTTCAGTGCTCTGTCAAACTCTTCACGCAGTATCTTATCTCCCATTTCGTCTTCATCTACATCCTCTTCCATTTCCATAATATTGTCCTCAAGTACATCGCCCTTGTATAAACCCTCTATATACTCCTTCCACCTTTCTGCCTTCCCTTCTTTGCTTAAAACTGGGTTTCCATCTGAGCTCTTGATATTCATACAAGTGGTTCTCTTCTCTCCAAAGGTCTCTTTAATTTTCCTGTACGCAGTATCTATCTTACCCCTAGTGAGACAAGCCTCTACATCCTTACATTTGTCCTCTAGCCATCCCTGCTTAGCCATTTTGCACTTCCTGTCGATCTCATTTTTGAGACGTTTGTATTCCTTTTTGCCCGCTTCATTTACTGCATTTTTATATTTTCTCCTTTCATCAATTAAATTCAATATTTCTTCTGTTACCCAAGGATTTCTATTAGCCCTCGCCTTTTTACCTACTTGATCCTCTGCTGCCTTCACTACTTCATCCCTCAAAGCTACCCATTCTTCTTCTACTGTATTTCTTTCCCCCATTCCTGTCAATTGTTCCCTTATACTCTCCCTGAAACTCTGTACAATCTCTGGTTCTTTCAGTTTATCCAGGTCCCATCTCCTTAAATTCCCACCTTTTTGCAGTTTCTTCAGTTTTAATCTACAGGTCATAACCATTAGATTGTGGTCAGAGTCCACATCTGCCCCTGGAAATGTCTTACAATTTAAAACCTGGTTCCTAAATCTCTGTCTTACCATTATATAATCTATCTGATACCTACTAGTATCTCCAGGATTCTTCCAGGTATACAACCTTCTTTTATGATTCTTGAACCAAATGTTAGCTATGATTAAGTTATGCTCTGTGCAAAATTCTACAAGGCGGCTTCCTCTTTCATTTCTTCCCCCCAATCCGTATTCACCTACTATGTTTCCTTCTCTCCCTTTTCCTACTGACGAATTCCAGTCACCCATGACTATTAAATTTTCGTCTCCCTTCACTACCTGAATAATTTCTTTTATCTCGTCATACATTTCATCTATTTCTTCATCATCTGCAGAGCTAGTTGGCATATAAACTTGTACTACTGTAGTAGGCATGGGCTTTGTGTCTATCTTGGCCACAATAATGCGTTCACTATGCTGTTTGTAGTAGCTAACCCGCACTCCTATTTTTTTATTCGTTATTAAACCTACTCCTGCATTACCCCTATTTGATTTTGTATTTATAACCCTGTAATCACCTGACCAAAAGTCTTGTTCCTCCTGTCACCGAACTTCACTAATTCCCACTATATCTAACTTTAACCTATCCATTTCCCTTTTTAAATTTTCTAACCTACCTGCCCGATTAAGGGATCTGACATTCCACGCTCCGATCCGTAGAACGCCAGTTTTCTTTCTCCTGATAACGACGTCCTCTTGAGTAGTCCCCGCCCGGAGATCCGAATGGGGGACTATTTTACCTCCGGAATATTTTACCCAAGAGGACGTCATCATCATTTAATCATACAGTAAAGCAGCAAGTCCTCGGGAAAAATTACGGCTGTAGTTTCCCCTTGCTTTCAGCCGTTCGCAGTATCAGCACAGCAAGGCCGTTTTGGTTAATGTTACAAGGCCAGATCAGTCAATCATCCAGACTGTTGCCCCTGCAACTACTGAAAAGGCTGCTGCCCGTCTTCAGGAACCACATGTTTGTCTGGCCTCTCAACAGATACCCCTCCGTTGTGGTTGCACCTACGGTACGGCCATCTGTATCGTTGAGGCACGCAAGCCTCCCCACCAACGGCAAGGTCCATGGTTCATGGGGGGAGGTCTGACCACTATGGGACTTAAATTCTGAGGTCATCAGTCCCCTAGAACTACTTATACCTAACTAACCTAGGGACATCACACATATCCATGCCCGAGGCAGGATCCGAACTTGCGATCATAGCGGTCGCTCGGTTACAGACCGAAGCTCCTAGAACTGGTCGGCCACAGCGGCCGGCTGTAGTTTTTCAATAGAAGAGATCGGGACAGGGGAACTGCTAAATAGTCCTCACATCAAACATTGAGCCTCAAAAGTTGTGTCTTTGTACCAGATAATCATCCACGAACAAGGCGTTTTCTACGGTATCCATCATATCTTTTGTGCTACCGGCGCTACGACAACTGTTTTGGGATACACGTGGAGATGCTCTGCGCACTATGATTCTGACCAGTTAAAAATAACCTATTGAGTTCAATCTCCTGCGGTCTGAATTCTACCACTAGCTTTATCAGATGAGAGGTCCATCACCGATTGAAACGTACGAACAAGAACTAAGCTACAGGGAGTGCAAGGAGAACAGGTATCCTCTTTCGCGGTTCCATCTTCGGACGAACATCTGCCTGATTTCGAGATAAGTTATCACGATATCTTCCCGATAAATGATAAAAGCCAAACAGTTGCAGGATAATGATTTATTGAAATCCTGTACAGCATAATTATGAAGAGATGGTCGATGCGAACACGACATATTATCAGTACTTAGCCGGTGAACGAGCGTGAAGAGTGTGTGGAAGCCCTAGGGCAGACAGATTCACCGAGAGAGGGCATTTGTGGTAAGCGCGTGACACTCGCGCACATTAAAACTCAGGGATACATACTCATGCGCGTCGAAATTTTAAAGGTTGTACTAATTCAACCCTCTGTCGTAATGAATAAACCATATCAGAACCATTTAAAACACCTACGTACAATAGAAAATATTAACACCAATTTGCCTGTGTCTTAGTGTCAAGCAGGTGAAGCTTGCGCTAAGGAACATATCTAATGAGAGAGGGCACTAGAATCTCGCGCTAATTAAAGACTAGTATATATACTAGCGAAAGGGAACAAAATGTTGTAGTAAATTAAAACCATCTGTTGTCATGAATAAAAGACATAACAGTATCATTTAATCCACACATAAACATCGAAAACCGCGAACAACAACCATCAAAAATACGTAAAATCCCAATAAGACAGGACGAAGCAACGCACCAGCATCAACAGACAAGAAAACTAAATGGTTCAAATGGCTCTGAGCACTATGGGACTCAACTGCTGAGGTCATTAGTCCCCTAGAACTTAGAACTAGTTAAACCTAACTAACCTAAGGACATCACAAACATCCATGCCCGAGGCAGGATTCGAACCTGCGACCGTAGCGGTCTTGCGGTTCCAGACTGCAGCGCCTTTAACCGCACGACCACTTCGGCCGGCACAAGAAAACTAGTTCTAGTCTGGCAGACTATATTACGTTAGAGAAAGAAAGGGTTTCAAACTATCCAAAAAAAATTTGTTTCCAAGCTGCACCCATTCGTTATGAATAAACCCATCTTTTTGAGATAGATGTTGGAAAATTTCTAATTCCTCGACGTCCTACGCTCTGTGTTTTCGCCCAAGTGTTGGTTCGCAACCGATTGCATTGAACTGTGCTGTGACACGTTTCTGCTCGCATTCCTTGTACTCTGTGGCGAGGGAGCCCTAATTACTTGTACTATGGGTTCTACGTATTCAAGACGCAAGTCAGAATCCTCGTCGACTGACTCTCTACTTTCCCGCTCCTCTGTCGTATGCTGACTTATGTTTTCTATGCCTTGATGTACATTATCCTCGTTATGGTGCTTTATATGTCCTATTTCTCGCGATACTGCATTGTCTGTTGTACTGTCCTCTATTCTCTGTCCGTCTTCATGCTGGGTCTCTAACTCAATTCGATCAAGGTCTCGATCTGCCATTGCTAATCTTTCCGAATCCCTTATTTTCTGTTTTAAAAGCAATTCACGCGCCCTACTTCGCCTCATGCGCTCATACGATCTCACGCGTTTCATAAACTTTTTGTTCACACGACTTGACAATCAATTCACTTACTTGTTGGGTCAGAACCAACTTGCCAACGATGTATCCGCCACCTGTGCGCTTGCATTGGAGAGAAAACGTAATTCTAACAATATTAAAATTCATAACTTAATTATGCTATTGTCTCTGCCACACTCACTTTTTCTTGAATACTTTTACTATCTATCGCTTCAGCTACTGTTTTCGACTAAGTATAACTTTAAGGAAAAAAATTTTTTTACAAAAATTTTTCAACAAGATATTTTTCTGACCTAATTAGGCATGTGGTCGACCTTCCATCATGGTATTTTAGCATCCTGGCAGGGTCGCCATTTTCTAACACTCTGCGTGGTGTCTGTTTGTTCTATATTGTATCTCCCTACCACTTTCACGCAACGATGCTCTGAGCGTGTTTTTTAGTGACTTAACTAGTTTGAACCTGGGACCTGTTGCTGGTAATGAGATGCCAGACCACACATGACATGTAGAATTCAGGAGAGATCAGTGAGACTAGCGATAATATAACCAAATACTTAATGATTTCAGCATCAGCTCCATTGCACTCCCAGTAAAAGAATCTTAATACAAACTAAATTTTGTGGAAGGGGTTCAAGGCTTTCCTATTTTTAGTTAGCTGGTAAAATAACGTCGAAAAAGCAGTTAAGTTTACCATTGGAAATTTAATTCTACTCACAAAACATTGTTTATAAATTGCACTATTGATAAAAGGAAATGTTTTAATACAGGCTGGTAAAAACCAACTGCGTTCAACAAAAATGTGAATGCATATTCCCTGAGTGGGTTTACAAGTTCTAAAATGGATCGAAGGATGACCTATGCCATATCACATCTATAATCTAGGTTTAGATTAAATTTCACAAAAGAGAAAACTATCAAAATGGTCTACAGTGACTATCAATTATCTTTAATTATTTATCTAACTTGTCGTAAATTACAGTGGCTGATGTGGCTCCTCAATAACTATATAACAGAAAAATCGTCGCGTTTCAGATTTTTACTTCAAGTGGCAAATGTGAACACCATGAGCTTTAATTGACGATCGACACTAGTATTACACAAAAAGGGGGTGTAACAGATGAGACTTCTGCAGTTCTGAGTGAAGCTTTATGCGCTGTTATGCGGCATCGCGTGCGTTCATTACCTTGTCGGTGTTCGTCAGGGGGCGGCGGCCAGCACAGCTCCGCTCACCTCGCTGTCTCGGAAGTGACTCTCTCCTAACTTCTCCTTACTACAATTTACCGAAGTTCGTTTAAAAAAAACTATCTGGCTGTGTTTTCATCTAACCAATCAGGGTCTCAATGTTAACCTTAAGGTCCACCTACAAAAATTCTGTCTATTCAATGAGAAACGTTATACTTTTCGTGGTGGGGCAATGTTTTTAAAGTTTGCAACGTAACAGAGACGCGAAAGAGTCTCACGCTAAAACTTGCAACTTGTGTGGCCCTTTTGGTGTTATCATAAGATCTATACTGTTTATCTGGAGGGCTCTATCTTTTAACATGGGCTGGTGGGTGCTCCTGACCTAACAGATACGGGAAAAAGTCTCACGCTAAAACTTTCAGGTGGTGTAGCCCTTTTTGTGTTATCGTAAGATCTATACTGTTCTTCTGGAGGGCTCTAGCTTTTAACATTGGCTGGGGGGTGGTCCTGACGTAACAGAGACGCGAAAAAGACTCACGCTAAAACTTGCACTTGGTGTGGTCCTAGCGGTTAGCTGGCGACGTGTGTGTCCGACCATCCCTTATTGTAGGGCCTTGCAGCTTAACACGGTTCTGCTCTCGGCTTCTGTTCTCGTTTCTCCCCTCAGAACTGCGTCTGTCTCACAGTGGGAAGGTATGACATGCATTTAGACATTCTTGTGTTATTCTGTGGTATTCCATTTGCTCACTCGTTACTCGTATTACTTTGGTTAATTTAATGTCACGATTTATTTGGAGCTATGTGACATACTACTGGATTTGCTTTTCATGTCAGGGTTTTCATGGAAGGTGTTGGATTCGCTGACTCCTTACATATCACCACCCTTCGAACTTAATTTTTGCACTGAAGTTAGGCAATGATTGAATCGTTGTCTAAGTAAGTCAAAAATTATTCTGTTGTCTAAATTTTGTTGCCTACTGTTCAGCCACGTTGTTCCGTTCTATGCTAGTTTGTATTACTAATTTATATTTTTATATTCTTCCACATTATTCTCAAAAATGACAAGAGACGAATATTTTTATGCTATTATTAATTTTTAATTATTTTCTTTCTTTATTTAAGTGTGAAGTTTGTTTTTTAAAGAAGTTTGTTATCGAAAGTGAGGAGTCTTTCACATCTGTTTTCTTAGAAATATATTGTTTTTTATAAATGTAGTAATTAAGTAAAATCTATTCCTAACACATTTTCTAAATATCATGTACAAGTAAAATGTTTTTGTTTCTAGACACTCATTTCAACATTGTTACACTAACAAATCAGAATTATTTCCAAAAATTGCTTTGACAAAGAAATATACATACAGAAGTATTGAGATATTATCCTAACAAATGGTACAAATGTTTTAAAAAAAGGGGAAAACATCCAACAAGATAATTTTTTATTCTTTGTTTTTATAAGGAGAAAATAAGTAAAATATAGTTATTCTTTTATTTTTATGAGGAGAAAATAAGTGGCATATAGTTTTATTGTTTATTATGCCTTACTTTTGTTCGTTGTATACTGTCCATTTTAGAACTAATGACTTATTTTTATCGATAGTCTATTTTTTACTTAAGTCCATAGTCAATGACTTATTTTGTAGTTTATTAGCTGTCTGGTGTGCTTAACTTATTTAGTTTTTCACATGTTTCTTTTGCACAATTCCTACATCACATAATTTGATTTCCCACATTCACACAATCCTATGAAGTTTAACCATGAGGTTGGCGAATGTTTTTGCACGAAGGTGATGGACTTGAGTGAGATGGATGTGGGCAAGTATTTGATGTACAGCTTCGTTCGTCGTTCCTTGTCGGCTTTGCAAGTGTGTGTTGCTGCTGTGGAGGTCCCATAATGGAATGGAGCTGTGAGTGCAGAATCTCGTGGTTTACTGGCTTTTTATGTGTGAAAGTCATCATTATGTGTCACTGAAAGCTGTCGTTTTTCGTTGTAATACTTCGCAGATGACTAGTTTGCAATAGGATAGGGATTTGGGAAGGTATGTCGTCTATTCTTCACCCATCTTCTTTCTTGGTCTCAATCTTGCGAATCTTCAACTTCTGTTTTTCCTGCTTTTTCTCTGCTTCTTACTTGCTTCTTGGTTCTTCTCTGGGCAGGATATGGAAATATTAATTGATAACTAGTCGCTTTGAAGTTCTCCTCCTAGTAACAGTTTGATAAATGGTTTGGACATGTCATTTCTACTTTGCGGATGTTTTCTTCAGTTTCGTGCATCAGCATGCTGTTTAATAGTGGTAGTATGACTTTTACACACTTTTTTTTTTTGCCAGTGGTGGCTTGCCCAAGTGGTCTTTTCGTCAGGCCATTTTTTGCTCGCTCCGCTGAGTGGGTGTTCGGTGACCCTTCTGGCGTTCGGTGTCCTGTCATGTCTCTGCAGGGTTCCAGCACTCTGTGGTTCCGCCTGGCAGCAGATTTATTTACTGCCCACTTTCGCTACAAGAAGGGCCCTCTGTTGGTCTTGCTGTCCTTTCCCTTCTCTCGATGCTTCTGCCTTGTAGGAATCGTGTTGTGCTAATTACGTCTTTTCTTTCTTGATACTTCTCGCATTGCAACTTGTGGGTCGTTGTATCTGGTCTTTGTTGGAGCTTTTACGATGGTTCTTACAAAAAGTTTTACTTATAATCATCTAACATATGTCTAGTACCTACATTGTCTTATGCCTTCTTAAAAGCTTTACAAATTTCGGCACCCTTTCCATGTTACAATTCTAAGATATTTTGAGTCTTAACATCTACAAAAATCCTCAAATTCGTTTTTTTATTTTTTTGTGTAGTGTCATGATGTATAGCATTTTAGTATTTCATGCTGTTAGACTATCTACGCTTTATCCCTTCACCTTAATGTATAGTACTATTGGTGTTATTTTTGTTTTTGATTTTATTGAAACTACTTTCTTTTTCCCACCTTCCTCTCTCTTCATTCTTCTTTCTCCTGACGATCTTATCTGCAGCATAATCTTGAAATATTGTGCTTATTATTTACCAGTAATAAAATTAATCTTCAAACTTGTACTGAAAGTGTTTAATAATGCCAGTCTTAGGTAAAAATACCTCTGCTTTATCTCGTAAAATACCCTCTAATTCTCTTTTACTGTGCTCCGAAATACCTTGAACTTCTTGCAATTTTTCGTCGATTTCTTTATGGACTTCTAACACGAGTTGAGGCGATTCCCCCTTTTGTGCCTACCATTCTAATTCTTCATCCTCTGTATCTCACGTCATTCTTAATTGTTTGTTTATAACTGGTATTTCTTCTAATTTTAGCTTTTTCTCAAAGAGAAGTGTGACATTCCCGAATGTTACGCTACCTTTCCCCATATCTATTATCGCTCGTCTTTTATTTAAAAAATCTGCACCTATAATCAAATCTACAGTTAGTTTACGTATGATCACGAAGTTGGCTTCGATCTTTTGACCTTGACACGAAAGAGTTAACCTTGTGTGTCTCGTAACTTCCGCAGCATTGTTTCTAATAGGACCTCTTACTTTAATCTTATGTGTTTTCATAACTGGCAATTCCTCATTGGCCTTACACTGCATGAATAACTTTTCTGAGATCGCAGTCAGTTCACTTCCGCTATCAATTACAATATTGACTGGGATATGCTTTACCATGGCCTTCACAATTGGTTGAATTTGAAAGGCTTGGTTCTGTTCTTCTTCTTCTTGCATCAACGAATCCTCCACTGAATCATACATGAATCTTTTTAGGAATTTCCCTTGTGAATTCGAACTTTCTGTAAGATAAGCTTCGACTGCTACTTCTCTCTCTTTTATTTCCTCTTCTCTATTTCTTCCTTCATTTACGCTTTCTTCAACATCCTCTACTTTTTCCTCATCCTCGTCTATCTTCTCCTTCTTCGTCGCTACTTCCACATAATCGCATCTAAATGCTCTAATTATCGCTTCATAACTTCCTTCATTATATACGTTGGGTTGTGTGCCCACTCGTAACTTATTTTCAACTTCTGTCGACTGTGCATTATCCGCATTGAATTCGCTTTCCCTGGTTTCCATCTCAAATAGCTCAGCAATACTCTTTACTTCATCCTTTTCTCCTATATTCGTTGTGCATGCCTCTGGTAATTCATCTTCCTCGTCAGTATTCTCCCAATTAATTTCGTCCCAACACGATATTGTTATTTTCTTGTCTTCGTTTTCATCTGGTCCCTGCGGATTTGTTTCTTCCTTCTTCTCTTCTCGTGTTAAGGTATTTACTTCTCTGTTCAAGGTGCTGCAATTGTCGTGGGTCGGTGCGTCATTCTCTTTGGCATGGGCGCTTAGCTGTCAATTCGAATGTTTATCGGGGTTTGGTGGTCTTACCTCCACCTCTTCTATCTGCATTCTCTTTTCTTGTTCAGCTTGTTGATAGTGGTTTCTTTGTTGATAATTTGTCGGTCTATTGGTTCTCCAGTACCCGTTCCGGTTGTCGTTATTCCCTCTGTAATAGTTGTTGCCGTTCCTGGATGAATTATAGTTATTGCCATATTCTCTTCTAAATCCATAACCGGTTCTTTGTTGAAATCTATTGTCGTTCCTTGGTGCGAAGTTATCATATGGTCTGTAATTACTGTTTCTTCGTACTGTGTTTTGTGGATTCCACTGCTTTTTGCTTTCGTTTTCACGTGCGCTTCGTCTTTTTCTTGCGTCATCTTCCGAAAATATGAACTCTAGTTCCCTTAGAATACCTTTGAATGCTTCGACGTCATTGCCTCCACGACCTACTAATGATTGCTGGTATTTCAATGGTAGCTTCATCGCGCATAATTTAATCAGCTTTCCGTCACTGTATGGTACATCTAAGCATTGATTTTTCTTTGCCATTAATTCGAAAAATTTCACGGGACTATTCTCTCCTGAATTTTCAAAATATGGGTTCTGTAAGAATTCGTACTTCACTCTGTTCTGTGCTTCGCTGGACCAATATCGTGAGAGAAACTTCTCTCTGAAATCTTCGTACGATCGGCATGTCGCTGCAACATTCTGCATGGTTTCTCCGACTGTTCCTGACATGTGTGCACATATAAAGTCTAATTTGTGTGCTAGCGTCCAGTGTTCTGGTAATCCTACTCGGAATTGATCAATAAAAGTTCGTGGATGTAATGAGTTTCCTTCTCGAAAGTGTTGAAATTTTCTGACTGTGAGGAAATGATCGTTGTCGTACTTCGTCATAGTTCCATATGAAATTCGCGATTCTTCACCACTTTTGTTTCTGATCATTTCTCCCGTCGTTCTTTCCGGTTGTGGTAGATCCATTGGATATTGTCCACTGTAACTTTTGCCTACCCTTGCGTAGCATCGTTGGAGTGGTACGCAATAATTTTCTTCCATCGGTTGTGAACGCGTAGCTGAATGCATTGTACTGTACTCTTCCCGACCTGGCTTTCCATTGTCACGTATGTTTCTTTCCGCCTGTGAGTGGAGTCGCAAATGCATGATATCTTCGTTAATTGCTTGTTTTCCAGTGCTGTTACAGATGCGGATGTGGTTGCAGACTCTGTGCTTGTTAGATCCTGTTCACTATGCTCTTCAATGGTTTGCAACAACTCTGTTCGCAATTTCTGAAATTGTCGCTTCATTTGCGCTTCTATTTTGACTATGCGGTTGTCATATCTTTTCAGCGCTGCTTTTGTGATACGTTTGTGTAACACACTGTTTTCAACAATTTCACGCGCTGTACTTGCTGCTTGTCTAGTAATTACGTTTATCTGTTTCTCTAGTTTCTTGACTTCTCCATGGGTGTTGTTACGTAATGTTTTGATCTCGTCCTGAATGTCATTACGCAATGTTTGTACGTCCACTTGTACCTTGTCAATGTCTGTTCTCAATTGATTGTGACCTGTTATTAAGTTTCCTATCACTTCTAGATATTCCTTTGCCTCGTCTTCAATACGACTTAGGCGTAACTGAATTTTTTTGTTTTCTTCTTTAATCTCACGCATTTGTCCCGTCGTTTCTGCATTCTGAATTTGTATTTGGTTCGCTACGTCTTTATTTTGCTTTGTCGTGGTTTCCGTAATTTGTTGTAATAATTCTGCCAGATTGGTGGGCCCTATTGCGTTTTCTTCCGACGTCCTACGCTCTGTGTTTTCGCCCAAGTGTTGGTTCGCAACCGATTGCATTGAACTGTGCTGTGACACGTTTCTGCTCGCATTCCTTGTACTCTGTGGCGAGGGAGCTCTAATTACTTGTACTATGGGTTCTACGTATTCAAGACGCAAGTCAGAATCCTCGTCGACTGTCTCTATACTTTCCCGCTCCTCTGTCGTATGCTGACTTATGTTTTCTATGCCTTGATGTACATTATCCTCGTTATGGTGCTTTATATGTCCTATTTCTCGCGATACTGCATCGTCTGTTGTACTGTCCTTTATTCTCTGTCCGTCTTCATGCTGGGTCTCTACCTCAATTCGGTCAAGGTCTCGATCTGCCATTGTTAATCCTTCCGAATCCCTTATTTTCTGTTTTAAAAGCAAATCACGCGCCCTACTTCGCGTCAACATGCGCTCATACGATCTCACGCGTTTCGTAAACTTTTTGTTCACACGACTTGACAATCAATTCACTTACTTGTTGGGTCAGAACCAACTTGTCAATGATGTATCCGCCACCTGTGCGCTTGCATTGGAGAGAAAACTTAATTTTAACAATATTAAAATTCATAACTTAATTATGCTATTGTCTCTGCCACACTCACTTTTTCTTGAATACTTTTACTATCTATCGCTGCAGCTACTGTTTTCGACTATGTATAACTTTAGAGAAAAAAATTTTTTACAAAAATTTTTCAACATGATATTTTTCTAACCTAGTTAGGCCTGACATCTTACAATTATTTATGAAAAAGGCAACTCTGTAACCGTATTGCTTCTGTTTCAGGTGTATTTTTGGTTCTGATGAAGGTATATTTAGGTATACTGAAACCGTGGTCAAGGATTTCAATAACTCTTTATCCTGCAACTGTTTGGCTGTTATCATTTTACAAACCGTAAACAGCGATCTCGCTAAAATCAACTCGATCTGTTCGTTCATGAATCCAGAGAACATTCAAACATGCACGTTGAACTACGGCGGATGTTCCCCAAAATTCCGATGTTGCTAGTGACATCCGTCTTGGACACGTAACTTACAATTAAATTGAATTTCATCAATTGACACTCGTTATAGTGTGTTACGTATCTACAGGCAAATTGCTTTATTCTTCACTAGATACCAGCAATAAATTACGCCTCGTCACAAAGGGTTAATAGCCGGCCGCGGTGGCCGAGCGGTTCTAGGCGCTTCAGTCTGGAACCGCGGGACTGCTACGGTCGCAGGTTCGAATCCTGCCTCGGGCATGGAAGTGTGTGATGTCCTTAGGTTAGTTAGGTTTAAGTAGTTCTACGTTCTAGGGGACTGATGACCTCAGATGTTAAGTCCCATAGTGCACAGAGCCATTTGACCCAAAGGGTTAATAATTGCTATGGTTTGTCATATTCAGTGACTACATGATGTTCTGACAAAAAGAAAAATACCAATGTAATCAGAGGTGTTCTTATCCGATCCAATGAAGTGCAAGTTTTTTGTTATGGGCTGTACTGCTATTTCCCCTATGATCTAACTGTCGCGTCTCAGTTTCCCATGACCCCAATTTCCTCTCGAGTACTGAGTTTAAACTGACGGTGTTTATTAAAAATTGAACAAAATGAAGAACTACTGGTGAGACAGAAAAAGTGACAACTCTTTTTTCTGCGAACATTCGGCAGATACAATTTGCGTAAAAAATGCACCTGTCAATAACTGAAATTTAATTTAAGGGTAAGAGACACTCTGTGCTAGCGCACGCACACACAGGCTAAAAACAGAACACAGAACATATACAGGTAAAAAAATCGCCACAACCTCGATTTTATCGTATATCACAGTCTGAAAGAAATTCTTACCACTGGACTTTTATCTGCAGTCCGCATTTCCAGATCTGGATTCTTGAGTGAGTTGTTGTAAAAACTGTGCTGCGTTATTCAAAATAAGCGAAAATGTCTATTTGGAGATGAATAAATATCATTTCTAATAGCGTTTTGCAGACGAGACTGAGAAACAGGCAGACGTAGTAAATTGATTCATAGAGCAATCAGAAAAATTCTACGATGCTGGGAAAAAAGATGATTGAATTGAGGAGTTAACATGTAAGGTCATGTGATAACGGCACGTACACGTAACATCTTTAGAAAGAGCTGCAAGTTTTCGTAATTTTGGCTAGATGGCCCTGTACTGAGAATTGAGGTGCGGCAAATCTGAAACATGGTGTTGATGTATCGGGAATAGACAAATAATGTGGTTTATGGCCACCGTAATATTGTAAAATATAGTATAAAATCAACTGGGTTAGACTTATCGCGTCGCGATCACGCACTTTGTACGTTGTATAACACGTGAAACGACTGTAAAAGAGAAACCAGGCTCTAAAACGGCGTGATGCGAAGCGATGTCTAGGCAGTCTGAACGTGAGCGTGCATGGATAAAGACGTAAGTAGTATAGGATTGTGCCGCGAAAAGTACTGATTTTATACACGTTTTATTTAAGTTGTGTGAAATTATTCTTTAATGTGGTTGTGAATAAGAGTGGCACAATTCCACAACAATAGCTTGGCGTCGATAGAATAGGTATGAATACACACTGGTAATAGCCAAGCAGCATATTATCGTTTGTAGGGATCCTCACTGCAGTAACGGCTAGTCCGTCAAAAGGCCTACAGCGTCATATCTTCTAAGTGAAAGACATTTCTGTAGAAGACGCAAGGTTAGTGGAAAAAATGGTTCAAATGGCTCTAAGCACTATGGGACTTAACATCTGAGGTCATCAGTCCCCTAGAACTTAGAACTACTTAAACCTAACTAACCTAAGGACATCACACACACCCATGCCCGAGGCAGGATTCGAACCTGCGACCGTAGCAGCAGCGCGGTTCCAGACTGAAGCGCCTAGAACCGCTCAGCCACAGCGGCCGGTGTTAGTGGAAAAGAACATTCGCGACGAGCATATGAAGCATACATTTCTACCCGCATCGTGTGCGTGAAATATCTGGCTATCAAACTTAATCATCACATGTTCAGCAGCAATGACGAGTGGACACGTTGCAAAGAGATACAGTATGTATACTAACTCATGGATCATAATTATAACAGATTGGGAAGTTTTTTCAGTTCAGGGTCATAATTACTGCCTTACAGCGAGATGTGCCCGTTCCCGTGGTCTAGGGGTAACGTCTTTGACTCATAATCGAAACGTCTTCGGTCCCGGGTTCGATCCCCGCCACTGCCTAAATTTTGATTAACAATCAGCATTGGGGGCCGAAGACTTCCGGCATAAGAAGTCAGCCTCATTCTGCCAACGGCCTTGTCAAAGAGGGCGGAGGAGCGGATAGAGGTTCAGGGCACTCTCTTGTCCTAGGGGTGGAAAATTGCCCCTAAAGGCGGAAGAATCAGCAATGATTAACGACATGAGGATGCAGAAGGCAATGGAAACCACTGCATTAAAGACACGTAACGTGTATCCACAGGACATGTGGCCTGTATTTGAAGAAGTGTCATGATGATCTCCCCATTGGCAAAAGATTCCGGAATAGTCCCCCATTCGGATCTCCGGGAGGGGACTGCCAAGGGGGAGGTTACCATGAGAAAAGGATTGAATAATCAACGAAAGGATAACGTTCTACGAGTCGGGGCGTGGAATGTCACAAGCTTGAACTTGGTAGGGAAACTAGAAAATCTGAAAAGGGAAATGCAAAGGCTCAATCTAGATATAGTAGGGGTCATTGAAGTGAAGTGGAAGGAAGACAAGGATTTCTGGTCAGATGAGTATCGGGTAATATCAACAGCAGCAGAAAATGGTATAACAGGTGTAGGATTATGAATAGGAAGGTAGGGCAGAGGGTGTGTTACTGTTAACAGTCAGAGACCGGGTGGTTCTAATCAGAATTGACTGCAGACCAACACCGACAACGATAGTTCAGATATATATGCCGACGTCGCAAGCTGCAGGTGAACAAATAGAGAAAGTGTATGAGGATATTGAAAGGGTAATGCAGTATGTAAAGGGGGACGAAAATCTAATAGTCATGGGCAACAGGAATGCAGTTGTAGGGGAAGGAGTAGAAGAAAAGGTTACAGGAGAATATGGGCTTGGGACAAGGAATGAAAGAGGAGAAAGACTAATTGAGTTCTGTAACAAGTTTCGGCTAGTAATAGCGAATACCCTGTTCAAGAATCACAAGAGCAGGAGGTATACTTGGAAAAGGCCGGGAGATACGGGAAGATTTCAATTAGATTACATACAAGTCGCTGAGGAATGAAATAGATAGGAAGTGCAGGGAAGCTAAGACGAAATGGCTGCAGGAAAAATGTGAAGACATCGAAAAAGATATGATTGTCGGAAGGACAGACTCAGCATACACGAAAGTCAAAACAACCTTTGGTGACATTAAAAGCAACGGTGGTAACATTGAGAGTGCAACGGGAATTCCACTGTTAAATGCAGAGGAGGGAGCAGATAGGTGGAAAGAATACATTGAAAGCCTCTATGAGGGTGAAGATTTGTCTGATGTGATAGAAGAAGAAACAGGAGTCGATTTAGAAGAGATAGGGTATCCAGTATTAGAATCGGAATTTAAAAGAGCTTTGGAGGGCTTACGGTCAAATAAGGCAGGAGGGATAGATAACATTCCATCAGAATTTCTAAGATCATTGGGGGAAGTGTCAACAGAACGACTATTCACGTTGGTGTGTAGAATATATGAGTCTGGCGACATACCATCTGACTTTCGGAAAAGCATCATCCACACAATTCCGGAGACGGAAAGAGCTGAAAAGTGCGAGAATTACCGCACAATCAACTTAACAGCTCATGCATCGAAGCTGCTTACAAGAATAATATACAGAAGAATGGAAAAGAAAATTGAGAATGCGCTAGGTGACGATCAGTTTGGCTTTAGGACAAGTAAAGGGACGAGAGAGGCAATTCTGACGTTACGGCTAATAATGGAAGCAAGGCTAAAGAAAAATCAAGACACTTTCATAGGATTTGTCGACCTGGAAAAAGCGTTCGACAATATAAAATGGTGCAAGCTGTTCGAGATTCTGAAAAAAGTAGGGGTAAGCTATAGGGAGAGACGGGTCATATACAATACGTACAACAACCATGAGGGAATAATAAGAGTGGACGATGAAGAACGAAGTGCTCGTATTAAGAAGGGTGTAAGACAAGGCTGTAGCCTTTCGCCCCTACTCTTCAATCTGTACATCGAGGAAGCAATGATGGAAATAAAAGAAAGGTTCAGGAGTGGAATTAAAATACAAGGTGAAAGGATATCAATGATACGATTCGCTGATGACATTGCTATCCTGAGTGAAAGTGAAGAAGAATTAAATAATCTGCTGAATGGAATGAACAGTCTCATGAGTACACAGTATGGTTTGAGAGTAAATCGGAGAAAGACGAAGGTAATGAGAAGTAGTAGAAATGAGAACAGCGAGAAATTTAACATCAGGATTGATGGTCATGAAGTCAATGAAGTTAAGGAATTCTGCTACCTAGGCAGTAAAATAACCAGTGACGGACGGAGCAAGGAGGACATCAAAAGCAGACTCGCTGTGGCAAAAAAGGCATTTCTGGCCAAGGGAAGTCTACTAATATCAAATACCGGCCTTAATTTGAGGAAGAAATTTCTGAGGATGTACGTCTGGAATACAGCATTGTATGGTAGTGAAACATGGACTGTGGGAAAACCGGAACAGAAGAGAATCGAAGTATTTGAGATGTGTTGCTATAGACGAATGTTGAAAATTAGGTGGACTGATAAGGTAAGGAATGAGGAGGTTCTACGTAGAATCGGAGAGGAAAGGAATATGTGGAAAACACTGATAAGGAGAAGGGACAGGATGATAGGACATCGGCTAAGACATGAGGGAATGACTTCCATGGTACTAGAGGGAGCTGTAGAGGGCAAAAACTGTAGAGGAAAACAGATATTGGAATACGTCAAGCAAATAATTGAGGAAGTAGGTTGCAAGTGCTACTCTGAGATGAAGAGGTTAGCACAGGAAAGGAATTCGTGGCGGGCCGCATCAAACCAGTCAGTAGACTGTTGACAAAAAAAAAAAAAAAAAAAAAAAAAAGTTAGATGTGCTCTCCTACGGCTACGTTCACAGTGGCACCGACAGTTGACGTCAGACCCTGTCGCCAGAGGTCTCCCGATAATATCGGCCATCGGCTTGGTCACAGTACGTGCGATGTCCTTCTTCAATTTTTGGCGGAGTCAAAGGTGTTATGTTAGGTTAGAATCTGTTCTGCGTAAGAAGCAGGTTGGATTTTAACCTCCTAGGGTGGGATGGATACGACGAAAGCTTGTGTACTCGGAGTGCTGCAGTGTGGCTTTTGTTATCAAAAAGACGCCGGAAGTGTAAGAATAGGCGAGATTTATCTCGAAAAGGACTTGGCGAGTAAGGTATGCTCTATTCTCAGTTACCAGAATAACGTAGCACGTTTTTGAATATGTGGGATAACGAAAGGGACCTTCTGTTACATACTGTAGATGATTCCCGATGATCGTAAAAAGCAAGATTAGGAACACTCTCTTCAGTTGCATTTACTTCAATGTTGAAATTCGAGACCTCTATCTTCTTATTTCGTGTGTTCTACTGAAAATCTCGTGCTTGTACTCTTGTTAACATTACTATTACAGAGATCGCCTAAACTTTTTTTTTATTGGTCCTGTGCGCAACAAATAACTTACTTGGGCTTTCTGGTGCCACAGCTTGATCTGCTGCATTCCATCATTTAACAAAAACATAAACCTATTATTCATGCTGAGTGCAATGCATGTTCTGTATGGCTGCTCCTGCTGTTACTGCGGCTGTTGCTGCTTACTACAACTACATATAATTCAAGAGAAAGGGTTTGGTCAAATCTGAACTCGATAAATGACAACCCAAAGAAATAATTCCTTTTTTCAAAAACTATATTCTGAAAGCGATTCTTTATTCAATTAACAAAACGCTAGAAGCTCTTTGAACAATCGCTTCGTATATAAATCTGCCTCCAGTGACATTAAAGCAATATTACAAATTAATCAAACTCTTGAGACAGACTGAAATACTTCTCAATTAAATACATAACGAAACAATTCCCTGAGAATTACAAAAGAAATCAATGACAAAGTCAGTACTTAATCTATTCGCCTAACAATGGTTTCCCTTAAGAATTCAACTCCTATCATTATCAAAATTACCGTCTGCTGCTACGCACATAGACATACCCATTTCTTTAAATTAATACCAAATCCTGTGTCGCTGCTGGCGGACACGGCAGTACGGCAGCTCGGCGACGACCCCTCGCTCAACACACGTGCACACCACAGCAGGCGGACTCCTACACTGGCTTCCAAACTGCCACTAATTAATCCGTGCGCTGCGAAGCGCGAAAACAATACCTTAGATTCCAGAGCTTATGTATGCGCGCTGTAGCCAACCTTTAAATCCTAAGAGAGTATTGCCAACTCTCAATGTGTGCAGAGGTAGGTCTCGTCAGCTAACCTCCAATGACTCTCATTCAGCATACGTGTAAAAGCAAATATAAGTTTAGAATAAGATACTCTGGACGCCTGAAGTACAGAATAGTGTAAAAACATAATGCACGACATCTGCAATCCATTTCACGGAAGAGAATCACCAGCTTATTGGCGTAAAAATGGTAGAAGCAGAGAGCTAATGTCCACCTATCACAGCTCAAAAAAGAGGTGCTACAGTAATTATAAACGCAAGGCTCGCCAAACTTTTCACTTGAGAATTATTTTTTTGAGGCTATTACTTACACCAAAAATTCCCGATGTACATTACTCCTACTTGTGGTATCGAAAAAAATGCATTCCGAACGATGTCCAGAAAATGATGTTTTTCATCCTCAGGATGTGACAAACTCACTTTCTCGGACTAAACTTACCAGTTTCTCACAGTCCACGTTCCGAGTGTAAGGAACTCGATCGATTTGACAGAGGAAAACAAAATGATCTCAATTTCATGATTGTCGTCAGAGGTCTGTATGTTCGGGCGATGAGATCGGCTAAACTGTGACCGCGCACGTAGTGGCATATAGATTTGAAAAGATCGACCGTCTTCCTCCGACATCGATCGTGGCGGAATCCAGCGACACCGTTGCCCCGGTGACCGCAGCCCAAGCACGGCAGTGAACCAGTGCAGTGGTCGCGACAGAGTGAGCCTACGCGAGTGTATCGGCCGCTGGCACGGGCAGCGGCCACACTGAAAGCCGACAGCGGCGGGCGAGCGAGCCGTGGCAGTGACGAAGACGGACGAGCGCCGCTCTGCGCCGCGGCCTCATAACATGCGCCCACACGCCGCCTGTCACACCGTCCTCATCCCAATAGCTGCCAGCCGCAGGCCCCGTTTTACACAAGCACTCTCCTCATCCCGAGCCTGTTGAACTGAACCATTAGATGTCGCTGTTTAACATTCACGTTCAACCTACCCATGGGCGAAAGAAATCTGGTTGGTGTTCTACGTTATTGAAGCGAGTGAGCGTTCACTTACTCCAACACTCTCATGGACACATGTGGTTCGACCGGCTCATCGTTCTCACAAATACAGGGTGGTCCACTGATAGTGACCGGGCCACATATCTCACGAAATAAGCATCAAACGAAAAAACTACAAACAACGAAACTCGTCTAGATTAAGGGGGAAACCAGATGGCGCTATGGTCGGCCCGCTAGATGGCGGCTGTCATAGGTCAAACGGATATCAACGGCGTCTTTTTCTATTTTTTAATAGGAACCCTCATTTTTATTACATATTTGTGTAGTACGTACAGAAATATGAATGTTTTACTTGGACCACTTTTTTCGCTTTCTGATAGATGGCGCTGTAATAGTCACAAACATATAAGTGGTATCACGTAACATTCCGCCAGTTCGGACGGTATTTCCTTCGTGATACATTGCCCGTGTTTAAATGGACCGTTTACCAATTGCGGAAAAGGTCGATATCGTGTTGATGTATGGCTATTGTGATCAAAATGCCCAACGGGCATGTGCTATGTATGCTACTCGGTATCCCGGACCACATCATCCAAGTGTTCGGACCGTTCGCCGGATAGTTACGTTATTTAAGAAAACAGGAAGTGGTCGGCCACATGTGAAACGTCAACCACGACCTGCAGCAAATGATGATGCCCAAGCGTTTTAGCTGCTGTCGCGGCTAATCCGCACATCAGTAGCAGACAAATTGCGCGAGAATAGGGAATCTCAGAAATGTCGGTGTTGAAAATACTGCATCAACATCGATTGCACTCGTACCATATTTCTATGCACCAGCAATTGCATGGCGACGACTTTGAACGTCGTGTGAAGTTAGGCCACTGGGCACAAGAGAAATTACGGGACGATGACACCTGGTTCTTGAGGCCCTCGCTCACGGCTCTGCCCAGGAATCTACGCCTGTCTCTGCGTAGCGACTTAGATTTTTTGTCCGCGTTCTATTTAGCGACGAAGCGTCATTCACCAATAGCGGTAACGTAAACCGGCATAATATGCGCTATTGGGCAACGGAAAACCCACGATGGCTGCGACAAGTGGAACATCAGCGACCTTGGCGGGTTAATGTATCGTGCGGCATTATGGGTTCAAATGGTCCAAATGGCTCTGAGCACTATGCGACTTAACATCTGAGGTCATCAGTCGCCTAGAACTTAGAACTAATTAAACCTAACTAACCTAAGGACATCACACACATCCATGCCCGAGGCAGGAATCGAACCTGCGATCGTAGCGGTCACGCGGTTCCAGACTGAAGCGCCTTTAACCGCACGGCCACACCGGCCGGCGGCATTATGGGAAGAAGCATAATTGGCCTCCATTTTATCGATGGCAATCTAAATGGTGCGATGTATGCTGATTTCCTACTTAATGGTCTACTGAAGTTACTACAAGATGTTTCACTGCTTGACAGAATGGGGATGTACTTCCAACATGATGAATGTCTGGCACCTAGCTAGCGTGCGGTTGAAGCGGTATTGAATAGCATATTTCATGACAGGTGGATTGGTCGTCGAAGCACCATAACATGGCTCGCACGTTCACCGGACCTGACGTCCCCGGATTTCCTTCTGTGGGGAAAGTGGAAGGATATTTGCTATCGTGATCCACCGACAACGCCTGACGACATGCGTCAGCGCATTTTCAATGCATATGCGAACATTACGGAAAGCGAACTACTCGCTGTTGAGAGGAATGTCGTTACACGTATTGCGAAATGCAATGAGGTTGACGGACACCATTTTGAGAATTTATTGCATTAATGTGGTATTTACAGGTAATCAAGCTGTAACAGCATGCGTTCTCGGAAATGATGTTCACAAAGGTACATGTATCACATTGGAACAACCGAAATAAAATTTTCAAACCTACCTACGTTCTGTATTTTAATTTAAAAAACGTACCTGTTACCAACTGTCCGTCTGAAATTGTGAGCCATATGTTTGTGACTATTACAGCGCCATGTATCACAAAGCGAAAAAAGTGGTCCAACTAAAACCTTCATATTTCTTTACGTACCACACGAATATGTAATAAAAAATGGGGGTTCCTATTTTAAAAAAAAACGCAGTTGATATCCGTTTGACGTATGGCAGCGCCATCTAGCGGGCCAACCATAGCGCCATCTGCTTTCCCCCTTCAAGCTAGATAAGTTTCGTTCTTTGTAGTTTTTTTCGTTAGACGCTTATTTCGTGAGATATTTGGCCCGGTGACGATCAATGGGCTACCCTGTATATCTCAAAATCTACATGTAATATTCTCGAGATTTTTTTTCCCCAGCATTTGGAACCTTTTACGTCAGCACGTCTTCTGCCACATTCCTCGAGCTCAGAATTCTCGGTGTGGATACTGACAATGGACCATGAATAAACTGAATCGTGTCCCATGGTCGTATGAATCTCGTTTCTTGTTACACTAGGTCAATGTTCGTGATTAGATACAGTGTCATCCAGGCGAACGGCTACTCGCAAAATGTACTGCACGAGATGTGGAGCAGTATTAAGCTATGGGGGCCAGTAACTCGGTGGAATCTGTAGTGTTAGTCAAAGGCACCACACGAGCTGGGGACTATATGGACATCATTGCGGACAGCTCACCTGCATCCCTTCATTCTTGATGTCTTACTTGGTTGCGTGGGTATCTCACACCACGATATGGTTTGATGCGAATGATGCAGAATGGAAATTGGTGTCTGAACCCGATGGTACACATCTGGGACTGTCTTAGGCCCTAGCTCTGCTCCCGCAAGTCACCGGTCCGAAATTTACGGAAACTGCGCGGCGTTTTCATAGGCATCGGGTGTCACATAACTCCAGAAAATTATGAAGCATTTGTTGAATAATAATCGAGCAGGGTCACTTACGTACCGCTCTTAAAACGTGAAACAACACGCCATTAAGCAGATGGTCGCAGTGGTTTTGACTCATCAGTATATGTGATACGCTACTTAAGTCCACAGATGACAGTTTCCATTACACCAGAAGGCTAAGATAACAACAGATACGAGAACACGCCTAGCAACTACACACACACACACACACACACACACACACACACACACACACACACACAAACAAACAAACAAACACACACACACGCACGCACACATTTAACCGACAAAATAAATAATAAAGTCATGACAAGAGTGTAAATCATACCAAACACCTGGTTCAAGAATCTTAAAAGAAGTTTGTATACATGGAAGTAGCCTGGAGATACTAACTTTCAGATAGATTATATAATGTTAACACAGAGATTTAGGAACCATGTTTTAAATTGTAAGACATTTCCAGGGGCAGATGTGGACTCTGACCACAATCTGTTGGTTATGAACTGTAGACTAAAATTAAAAAAACTGCAAAAAGGTGGGAATTTAAGGAGATGGGACCTGGATAAACTGAAAGAACCAGAGGTTGTACAGAGTTTCAGGGAGAGCATTAGGGAACGATTGACAAGAATGAGGGAAAGAAATACAGTAGAAGAAGAATGGGTAGCTTTGAGAGATGAAATAATGAAAGTAGCAGAAGATCAAGCAGGTAAAAAGACGAGGGCTAATAGATATCCTTGGGTAACAGAAGAGATACTGAATTTAATTGATGAAAGGAGAAAATACAAAAATGCAGTAAATGAAGCAGGCAAAAAGGAATACAAACGTCTCAAAAATGAGATTGACAGGAAGTGCAAAATGGCTAAGCACGGATGGCTAGAGGACAAATGTAAAGATGTAGAGGCGTATATCACTTGGGGTAAGATAGATAGTGACTACCGGAAAATTGAAGAGACCATTGGAGAAAAGAGAACCACGTGCATGATTATCAAGAGCTCAGATGGAAACCCAGTTCTAAACAAAGAAGGGAAAGCAGAATGGTGGAAGTAGTATATAGAGGGTCTATACAAGGGCGATGTTCTTGAGGACAATATTATGGAAATGGAAGAGGATGTAGATGAAGATGAAATGGGAAATATGATACTGCGTGAAGATTTTGACAGCATTGAAAGACCTAAGTCGTAACAAGGCCCCGTGAGTAGACAACATTCCATTAGAGCTGTTGATGGCCTTAGGGGAGCCAGCCCTGACACAACTCTACCATCTGGTGAGCAAGATGTATGAGACAGGTGAAATACCCTCAGACTTCAAGATATAATACTTCCAATCGCAAAGAAAGCAGGGGTAGACAGATGTGCAAATTACCGAACTAACTGTTTAATAAGCCACGGCTGCAATATTCTAACACGAATTCTTTACAGACGAATGGAAAAACTGGTAGAAACCGACCTCGGGGAAGATCAGATTGGAATCCGCAGAAATGATGGAACACTCGAGGCAATACTGACCGTACGACTTATCTTAGAAACTAGATTAAGGAAAGGCAAACCTACGTTTCTAGCATTTGTAGACTTAGATAAAGCTTTTGAAAATGTTGACTGGAATACTCCCTTTCAAATTCTGAAGGTGGCAGGCGGAAAATACAGGAAGCGAAAGGCCATTTTCAATTTGTACTGAAACCACATGGCAGTTATAAGAGTCGAGGGGCATGAAGGGGAAGCAGTGGTTGGGAAGAGAGCGACACAGGGTTGTAGCCTATCCCCGATGTTATTGAATCTGTATATTGAGCAAGCAGTAAAGAAAACAAAAGAAAAATTCGGAGTAGGAATTAAAATCCATGGAAGAGAGATATAAACTTTGAGGTACGCCGATGACATTGTAATTCTGTCAGAGACAGCAAATGACTTAGAAGAGCAGCTGAACGGAATGGACAGTGTCTTGAAAGGAGGGTATAAGATAAACATCATCGAAAACAAAACGAGGATAATGAAATGTAGTCGAATTAAGTCGGATGATGCTCAGGGAATTAGATTAGGATATGAGACACTTATAGTAGTAAAGGAGTTTTGCTATTTGGGGAGCGAAATAACTGATGATGGTCGAAGTAGAGAGGCAATGGTAAGGAAAGCATTTCTGAAGAAGAGAAATTTGTTAACATCGAGTATAGATTTAAGTTCAAAATGGCACTGAGTACTATGGGACCAAACTTCTGAGGTCATCAGCCCCCTAGAACTTAGAACTACTTAAACCTAACTATCCTAAAGATGTCACACACATCCATACCCGAGGCAGGATTCGAACCTGCGACCGTAGCGGTCGCGCGGTTCCAGACCGTAGCGCCTAGAACCGCTCGGCCACTCCGGCCGGCCATAGATTTAAGTGTCAGGAAGTCGTTTCTGGGAGTATTTGTATGGAGTGTAGCCATGTATGGAAGTGAAACATGGACAATGAATAGTTCGGACAAGAAGAGAATAGAAGCTTTCGAAACGTGGTGCTACAGAAGGACGCTGAAGATTAGATGGGTAGATCACATAACTAATGAGGAGGTACTGAATAGAATTGGGGAGAAGAGAAATTTTTCGTACAACTTGACTAGAAGAAGGGATCGATTGGTAGGACATATTCTGAGGCATCAAGCGATCACCAATTTAGTACTGGAGGGCAGCGCGGAGGGTAAAAATCGTAGAGGGAGAGCAAGAGATGAATACACTAAACGGATTCAGAAGGATGTAGGTTGCAGTAGGTTCTGGCAGATGTAGATGCTTGCTCAGGATAGAATAGCATGGAGAGCTTCATTAAACCAGTCTCTGGACTGAACACCACAACACACAACACGACAAAGAATCAAGAAAGCATGAGAAGAAAGACGTAGTACCTACCAGTTATTGGTTCAGTAATACCTAAAACTGCGTAGCACAATCTAACAAACAAAAGTAAAATTTCCACAAAAGATGGAACGCAGTAAAAGATCGGGAACTGAAGCTGATAAAACATAGATTCAATACGACACTAAAAATGTCATGATTAATCGTACTCCCGGAAGCAAACTTAACGTAGGTGTGTATCCAAAAAATTGTGCGGTACGTCTGCCTGTGAACTTAGGATACAGAAACACGACTATAAAGAGAGGTATTGTAAATGACTAAGAATGTTAAGGTGTGGTGGCCAATACTTCTCATTTGGCGCTTATCTCGTGGAGAAAAATTGTATTCTAACGAATATTGTAAATGATATGACGCTCCACTAATGAAGAAACGAGAGACGAAATGTTACACTTCTGAAAGCAAGTAACGCAAGAAAAAAGATTAGTAGGCATACATACAACTCCTCTAAATATTTTATTGCTCTAATATTGCATAAAGTTCACATTTTAATGCATTTCTCTAATTGTAATAATCCGTTGTAAGAGAGAGCACGTTGTACGTGGTGTGGTACTGTAAGTTTAAATGTTTCTTGGAAAGAAAATAAGATCTTTAGTAACACTTAACTAATGAAGGTCTATGAAGATGAACAATGAAGTAAAGTATGATAAGCACCGAAGGTTATTGAAGCTACCGTCGTAACTGATAATCGGATTCGACAACTTCTAGTTAGTAAACGTTAGCATTCGTGTGATCTTCCTCTCATGATTACAAGCGAAATGGATTTAATCTCTAACTCAAAAAGAACTCGTTCAATATCAGGAGGAACAGAGCATAAAGTATCGGTAGAACTGAAACTATTAGGTCGGGTCTTGCCGTAGAGCTCAGTCGGTTGCCCGCCGTCCGACATACACACTTAATATGCCGAAGACTTCCAGAGAGAAGGCATACATCGGTGCTGATTGAACGATTTATTCAGGAAATACAGCAGTATCCGGATTTCGAACTACAACACACTAAACGTGATGACGAATGGAATACTTTTATAACCTCGCAGCTTTGAGAAGTACCGCTGAAGACTTAGACCATATAGAGTTACCATCGGTCAAACGAAAAGAGATCAGTAAAAACAAAACCTGAGCACGCTCTTTGATACGAACGGATGTCTCACTTAGAAAGAATTATAACCACAAAACGTCATCGCTCACGTCACACACATACACACACACACTCACTCACACACACACACACACACACACACACACACACACACACACACACACACACACACACAGTCACTTTCTCTCACAAACCATGACAGAAAGTGAGCACATGATAAAAGAATGTAAGAAGTTACAATGTAAGTATTTCAGAAACCATTTTACAAAGTAAATTAAGTTGTTGATTCTGAAAAAACTTAAGTTCATAATGACAAGTAAGAAAACTGATTGTAAAATCTTAACATGCAAAAACAAAGACTTACGAAGAGAATATTGTGCTCATCATGCATTAAAAAGAGTACACCATTGACGAAAAGAAAACCTTCCTGTGATTCCAACAGTTCCGTTAGAATTTGTTCTTGCTGATCTGTTCCCTCTTTCACGATACTAACTGTATGAGAGTTCATACTATTATTTACACTGTGAAAATATGTGAGATTTTTGTTAGGTCATTTTCACAGTGTTATATACTGTTGAGTGAAATCATTATAGTGTGACCACTGCACATAGTGAGATGGCGTTGTGGGAACCTGACGCTGTAGCGAAAGTATCTGAGCCGAGCAGAGACGAACAGCGAGCCGTTGTCACGAAGACGCGGGTCAAGAAATGGGAAATCCACGAACGTAGGCGACTTCACGGGGGAAAGTTTGTACTGACACAGCGCCTGCAAACTTCTTGCAAACAGCGGAGCACGTCAGCCGTTGGCGGGCTACGGTGACGAGCATGTGTTGCAAGTGGCTGAAGCGTGGTTAGACCTCGAGCAGGCGAAGTGGTGTCAGACCTCCAAGCCGCGTCACACAACGTGAGAAAGCAGGATACGCGGCGAACTTTGGCTGAGCTGATGATGGAGTGCACCGCAGGTGTGGGCACAAACGTTTCCGACCACATCGTTCACCGCAAATTGTTGAACTTTGCAGCAAATGATCCCAACGTGTTTACGTGATGACTCTATGACGCCGTCAGTTACTATTGCGCTGAAGACGGGATCATCATGATTGGACCGTGGGTGAATGGAAACGTGTCACCTAGTCGGGCGAATCACATTTACTGTCGCATCAAGTAGATGATCAAATCTGGATACTACGTCATCTAATTGAAGGGTTGCTCGAAAGTTGCATTGAGCCTTGAGTCAGGGTAATATTATGCTACGCGAGACGCTCATCTTGACTCCCGTGAGACTTGTAGTAATGAAAGGCACCATGGAAGCTGGGGACTCGGAAATTATTGCGGGCCATCTGCATTCGTTCACCCTCGATCTTTTCCCCAACTTAGATTGGACCTTCCCGCAACTAGGCTAGAAACGTGCTGCCGGCCGGAGTGGCCGAGTGGTTCTAGGCGCTTCAGTCTGGAACCGCGCGACCGCTACAGTCGCAGGTTTTAATCCTGCCTCGGGCATGGATGTGTGTGATGTCCTTAGGTTAGCTAGGTTTAAGTAGTTCTAAGTTCTAGGGGACTGATGACCTCAGATGTTAAGTCCCTTAGAGTTCAGAGCCATTTGAATCATTTTTTAGAAACGTGGTACAGGTATTTGATGTCATGGTCTCCACGTTCGACTGATCTGAAGTCGACGCAGCACGTCTGAGGCGCTAACAGACTCTCATCGTTTATGAAAACGATTACAGTTAAAGAAAAGATTATCTACAGTTTCTTCATCAGTATTTGTTTCTATTGGTTTCCTTTTACCTTCCATGATGATAAGTGTACGGGTTGTTACAGTTTTGGTGGTATTTGTGAAAATAGCTGAGATTCTTAATAGGTCGTTTCATTCGGATTTTAACGCATATGGATATTTGAATCAGGTTATCTGAAGTTAGCTAAAATGGCCCATGCTGGGATGTACACTTCATGTAAAGGCGGTACCCCACAGCACATATATGTTTGTGGAAAGTAGTTTTTAAGAACTACCGAAATACTGAAGTAAACCTTTGTTCAAAAAAATGGCTCTGAGCACTACGGGACTTAACATCTGAGGTCATCAGTCCCCTAGAACTTAGAACTACTTAAACCTAACTAACCTAAGCATACCACACACATCCATGCCCGAGGCAGGATTCGAACCTGCGACGGTAGCAGTCGCGCGGTTCCAAACTGAAGCGCCTAAGACCACTCGGCCACACCTGCCAGCAAAACCTTTGTTAACTGTTTCGATCAACCTATCATCATCAGATGTGATAAAAGTATTAACGTCAGCTCCTACGGTATCATCAGAAAAGTAACTGAAAAACCACCTTGTGCTACTGAAACTGTCGACAACAGTAAAATCCATTAAGATACCCAACAGTAAAGTGTTTCATTTCAGTTAAATAATCCTCGTGCGCTGGCTATGTCCAAGTTCCATTCTTCTGCAAGAAGTGCTCTCTGCGTAATCTCAGTTTTGCAGCTCGTTTCCTCCCGCCCCTGTCTTCGCCCTACTGTCAGCAGTCTGGAGTCATAGGGTAGACTGAAACTTGGGTTGTAGCAAATTATGTTGTGTCAGTGGAAGGACTCTCTTCTTCTTATTGTGTATGGCCGCTACGCCTGCACCTGCTGGCGAGTGCCACGTGAGGGACCTGTTGCTGCGCCTGCCCGCAGTACGGCTCGCTGTACGTGGCTTCCGACGGCGGAGTGCGGCAGCTGGCGCTGGAGGCGTGCGCGCGCCGCTACGACAGCTGCCTGCGCTGCGTCAGGGACCCCTACTGTGGCTGGGACCGCGCCGACCGCCGCTGCAGGGCCTACTCGCCGGGGTGAGTACTAGACTTGGCCACTGTTTCTATGTTTCGATACAGTATATCTATACGCGGAACTGTTTCACTGTTTCGGAACGGCTGTGGTTCACTGTTTCGAAACAGTGGTGTTTCATTCCGCCCCTGTCTCGGATAACCGCACCAGATTCGATCTCGAGCCAGGCGCAGAAACTGTATCGTTGTTTCAAAATAAGGCTGTTTCAGTCCACCTGTGCTTGGAACGGACTAATTGTTTCGAAACAGTGATGTTTCATTCCTCTCTGTGTCGTACGAGATTCGGGCTCGGCACAGGTATCGAAACACAACATAACACTTCATGAAACACTTCCAAGAGTGTCGAAATCTTTTTGACAAGCAATAGCATGAAACTTAAGATATCCGAAAATAAAGCTTTGTTTCTAGCTGACTGTCCTATTACGAAATGGCGTAACATCTGCTTTATAAACAGTAACCAAACAATAAAAAAACGCATACTATTCACATTCAAAATAATAAATATGTTAAAATCATTCGATTAAATTACACTTTTTTATAACAAACGCTTCTCTATTCATCTACAATAATAATATTAAGAAACGCAAGTAAGCCTACAACATTTTGAATAAAAAAAGGTGCAGAGTGACAGTTATTAGACATATACATAAATTTGATGTAGGTATAATTGCAAGCAATCTGTTTCATATATCACTGATAGTGTAATGGTGAACGGGAAGGGCTGGGAAGCATGGTGAATTTATAGTAACGGTTCGAAACACCTTGAAAGACAAAATTTTTTTCTGTTATATTTTGTTATTTATTCGACTTATTTCGCGTTATTAGTGAGTATAGTCACTGTGCCTATTATCCACAATGATTCCCTTTGTGTGCATGTAAACTAGCAGGATGGGTATATTACCCATACTAACGGAATGTGGGAATCTCAGTAGCATATCCGTTGTTTCTGCAGTTTGTTCCCACCTCCAGTTCCGTTCGTGGTGGTTCTTCTGCCTTCACCTATGGCTGTCCTCAGTCAATTGAAAAGTATGAAAGTCACACAACACGAAAGCAGCGCATTTCCTGCAGGAAATACGAAACTGCCAAGACGCCCAAGTGAGGCGCTCTCGCACCTCATTTGTGTTTATATGGACATACTTATACAGTAGACATTCAAGATGATAAAATGTGTAGGTTTATTAGATTACAAAACACAAACTGTTTCGAAACAGCGTATCGAAACATTACATTGTACTGTTTCATTGGTTTCGAAACAATTACGTGTTTCAGTTTGCCCATCTCTAGTGAGTACCTTGTGTACGCTCTACTCTTCGTGACCAGGTACCGGACAACAACGCCAGCCGTCAGCTGTCAGTACTCGTAGTCTTCCCAGCATGACCAGCTACTCTACACCGAAAGGGGAGACAGAAGCTTTCGACAAAAATATGGAACCACAGCGAGAAATGCATGTTACAACGTATAGACGAATGCTAGCAAAGCCTGCAGGTTGCGCTGTTGTATTTGACCACAAGCGGTACCTGTGCACTGTCCTCAATACGTTATACGCGTCAGCTGTGGTGAGACAAACTGTCTGTCTAGTTATCAGAACATTATGTCAGAGTTAAGTACATTCGAAATAGCCCGCCCGGCTAGCCGCGTTCTGACGCGCTGCTTCGCGAGCGGGAAGGCGTGCCGGCCCCAGCACGAATCCACACGGCGGATTAGTGTCGAGGTGCGGCGTTCCGGCCAGCCTGTGGATGGATTTTAAGGCAGTTTTCCGTCTACCGCGGCGAATGCGGGCTGGTTCCCTTACTCCGCCTCAGTTACGCCGTCGGCACACGGACCGTGCTGTCGAACGTTAACGTTGAGCGTGGCGAGTTCAACGTGCTGCTGAACGCTCAGTAACGATGCGGCTTGTGCATACGGTATGTGCGCCCCAACGTGGTATACGCGATCGCAACGCACTCCACGGGCAGTTAAGGGGTATTTCTAGTTCGTAAATCACACTGTTTACTCAACGGGCGTGCATAAAATACCCACGTTAGCTCTATTAAAACGCACATTTCCACCTTCGTCCACGAAAAGAAAAGTACTATGTCCAATCAATAAGGACACTAGCTTATAAAAGTTCCATTACAAACAGTGCGTTACAAATTTGGAATACTTCTCCGCATAAGATAAACATTATTTCTCATTCCCACATTTTAGTAAAACCCCAAGGTCAGTCTTACTTGATCACTGTTCCTACCCAGTAGCAGAATCTTTGCAACATGTGAATTACGAAGTGTAAAAGAAAAAGGAGCAAAATATCTTCATACAAGTAGCGAAAGCTGTCTAGTAGATTATGCCAATCGAACAAAGTCACTCCTCAAAAAAAGGAGAACTTATATTTACATAACATCAAATATTATAGTATATACTTATATTAAACTAATTATAAAGTATCTGAGCATAATAAAAACGCGAGTGATAGGGGAAAAAAATTGGAAGTAACAATACGGGAACCACCGCCCAACTACTAACGTAATATTGGGCAGTGATGCTACTCATTTTACTTTTTTTTTGTTTTTTGTGGGAGATGGATCAGGTAGTGGGCTGGCGGAGGCAAGGTGGGCAGGGGTCGCAACCCGAGGCCTGGCCACGATGTCTCCTCCCTCCCATCCTGCGGATGCGGTGCAAAGGATGCAGTTGGTGTATTATTGTGAATTTTTTTATTTTATTTAGTCATTTATCTATTTTTAATTATGTTTTTATTCCTTTTTATTTATTTATTTATTTATTTATTTTACAGTAAGGAACTGAAAAGTAGTAAATGCACTCGTTGCGTCGAGTTGGGGACGCACATAACTAAAAACATGCTAATAGTTGTAGAAAAAGGCATAAAGAAAGAGAGAAAAGTGTGGGGCTAAGGAAACCATGAAACAAAACTGAAGGGTGGAATCCATACCACCATTAACCAGTGCTACATCTTGCACCGGGTGGGAAACAAAAACTGCGAAGACCTTTTCGCACCGGGGACAAAAAGAGGAAGTGGGGCAAATACTTCTACAGAGTGTGAGGGTTCACGACGGAACTCTCCATCTGCTGTATCATCAATGTATGACTTCTCATAATGACCAAGGTAGATCCCACGTTGTAGCGTGTAGTGTTCTATCATCGTCTTGTAATTTTAGCTACTCTTACCCGTGATTTTCCAGCTACGTGGAGGATCGTGGAACGCACTCCACAAATAATTGGAAAAATATTGTCGATGCTTTGGGTTACGGAGGATCTTGCAATGTCGTTCCTGCAAATAGTTCCAAAAGTCCAAAGTGTCCTTAGTGCCGTTTTGAAACAAATAATGCACTACATGTCCACGAAGCCACGTCATTGCATTAGTTTTAGTGCGTGGGTAATACGTCTCATCTGGGAATAAGATAGTCTTGGGGTCGATAAGATTCGCCGTTACTCGAAGGAAGCATGCTGACATTTCCCTCACTAAGTGCCACACTGCCGCAGACTCACCACAGCTAAGACGGTGTTCATCGTTGTCTTGAACGCCACAGCTCGTGCACAGGGGTGAGTCTACCATGTGGATCGCATGTAGCCTTGATCTGGTCACCTGCTTACCGTTGACAGTGATATGCCACATCGCCGTGACGTCAGTGTCCAGTGTTACGTGGTGAATTGTCCTCCACACTACTCGCCAGTTGACGTTCGGGTGCTTCCTCTCCACGACGTTATCGGGTCGTCCACGTTGCAGGACCCGATAAACCGTCATTACCGTCGCCAGTTGAGTCGCGGGTAAGGCAAGTCGAACGTAACTTGGTTCGAGGTAAAAGACGCCGATGTAGAAGAGCGAGGAGGGGACGTGGTGTATCGGCACAGGTGGCAACAGGGAGGGCGGTGCTAGTGCTTCAATTAACAAACTCGTCAGACTGTCCGGACGGCGGTGCCACAGTTTGACTAATGTGCTCATAAATAGGACGATCGCTCTGTCATGAAAGTGATAAAGGCCAAGCCCTCCTCGATCCGGGGGAAGGGTGAGAGATATTTGATCTTGAAAAGCATTCCTGAACTCACGAAGGACCCAAAAGCCGCAAGTATACGGCGAGCTAACATCACCGGTAAAGGTAATATCTGGGCGATGTGCGGAATGCGTGACGCTAAATGTGTGTTGACATACTGGGTCCTTTTGACGATGTTCAGGGCTCGTAGGCGGTTGTTGGCAATTCCAGTCCGAACATTCCGTAAAAGCCGTCGAAAGTTGTGAGCAGCGGTCCGTCGTATATCGTCTGTAAAATCAATGCCGACACATTTCAAACTATCTCTGAGCTGTAAGGGGGTGACACTGTTCTCAGACAATCCGACGCTGATGTTCATCGCCTCCGATTTTGCGACGTTGATACGACTACTAGTGGCCATGCCATATTTCGCTATCCAATTCAGCGCGCTAGCGGTGTCGTCACCGTTGCGAATGACAATCACCAGGTCGTCAGCGTACGCTTTACACCGGAAAGTGTGGCCTCGTAACGTCATACCCGTTAGTCGTTGGCGCAGGCCGCAGAGGAGAGGTTCCATGGCCACAGCGTAAAGTAAAGTGGACAGAGGGCAGCCTTGGCGTATCGATCGAGAAATGGTGAGGGGCTGCGTAGGTCGGCCGTTGACGATCACCTTGGACGTCGCGCCACGGAGTAGTCGCATTACGACAGTGACGAATGTTTGTGGGTACCGCATATGTTGGAGGACCGCTTCCAAATAGTCGTGGTCCACTCGGTCGAAAGCTTGACTAAAATCGATTGCCACCAGTGCACCCTTCAGACGACATCCCCTCGCCAGTGAGATCAAGTCACGATATTCACTGAGTGCTGTTTGAATATTATTGTCGCCTCCTAATGACGTTTGATCGGGTGAGATAACATTTCGTAAGGTCTGGCGTATCCGCGCCGCCAACAGTCGAGAAAATATCTTAAAGTCGCAGTTCAATAGCGTCAACGGCCGGTAGTCCTGCAGTTGTGAGCCACCGGACGGTTTGTGAATAGGAATAATCATTCCTTCCACAACGGCCGCAGGGAGCGGCACTTCCGGGGATAGTAGTGCGCGACAGATGTCCGTCCATCGGGAGGCTAATAAATATTGGAAAGTCGGGTAAAATTCCAAGGGGAAGCCATCAGGCGTGTGTATGTGTGAAATCTTATGGGACTTAACTGCTAAGGTCATCAGTCCCTAAGCTTACACACTACTTAACTTAAATTATCCTAAGTACAAACACACACACCCATGCCCGAGGGAGGACTCGAACCTCCGCCGGGACCAGCCGCACAGTCCGCGCGGCGGCCATCAGGACCCGGAGACTTGTTGACAGCTCCTTTTCTAATGGCGTCGATCACTTCTTCTACTGTAATTTCTTCCATCAAGGCCGCTTCCATTGCCGGGGTGACGGTGCCGTAAATCGTCTGAAAGACGTCCTCCAGTGCTATCGGATCAGGGGTCTGAGCGGAATAGAGTTGGGAGTAATGATTGTAGAACGCTATGTTTATGTCTTGTTGCGTGGTGAGGCGACGAACGTCCTCCGTGTCGATGAAGCGTATCAGCGCTCGTTGGAGTCGTTTACGTTCACGAAGAACGTCGAACATTGACGGGCGTTCGCTCGGTATCCGATCCTGCGTCCTCGAGCGGATGACTACCCCCTCTAGGTGGCGTCGCATATGAGCGATGATCTGAGCCTTAGCACGGTGGACCAGCGTTTGTCGTTCCGGAGACGGCGCCATAGCATCGCAGTCGCGCAGTACCCTGAAGTAAAAGTCGAGTGTATGTCTACGCCAAGTAGCGTGGTCGCGACCGTAGGTTATCAACGTTCGCCTCAGTGCCGGTTTGGCGCAGTCCAACGACCAGCGGATCGTTGTGGGATACGCACGGAGGCGATTTTCACACGAATGCCACGTATCCTCAACGGCTTGGCGGCAATCCGGGTACGACAGGTGAGCGATGTTTAATTTCCGCGGGCTGCCGCTTCTCCACACTTGTTGCCGCCGCAGGGTGATGGCCAAATGTAAGCTGAGTGGTCCGAGAAGGCTGCAGGCCACAGTTCCGCATCCTGTGTTCCAGCGGCGAGAGAGCGTGAGACATAAATCCGATCGATATGACTGGAAGAGTGACTCGTGAAGTGTGTGAATCCCGGTCGGTGGCCGTGAAGATGTTCCCAAGTGTCTACCATCTGCAGGTCCCGAATTAGCGTCTCGAGTTTCGGGCACGGATTATGTCGTGGGAGTTGGTCTCTGGGCGCCAGTACGCAATTGTAGTCACCTCCAAACACCAGATGGTCGTGGCGGCCTTGGAAGAGCGGAGCGACGTCTTCCGCAAAGAATCGTGAACGTTCGCGACGTTTGTTCGTCCCGGAAGGTGCATAGATATTGATAAGGCGGACACCCAGTAGTGTGAGTGCCATTGCTCTTGCCCCAGGCAGAAACAGGATATCGTCCGCCACAATCCCTTCCCGAAGAAGTATAGCGACACCGCTGCCTGTAGGGGAAGCTGGAGAGACGCAAGCATCGTAACCGTACATACCTGGGAAGTCGTCGACATACACTTCCTGGAGAAGGGCTATATCGATGGAAGCAGAGTTCAACATATCCTGAAGCAAGGATAGCATAGCGCGCGTCCGTATAGTGTTGATGTTGATAGTTGCAACGCGATAAGTTTGAGGTCTATCCATAGCACCCGTGTTGGCCATCAATACCCTTGTAAGGCTGTCTCGTCACTGTAGCTGATAGCGGAAAAGGGTCAACACTGGTGGGGTAAATTTCCCCGCGTGTCGTCGTCCGACACGATGGGCAAGGAGTTTTCCTCACAGTCGTCCGCCCAGTCGCCATGAAATACCATCGGCTGTTGCTGGCTGTTAGTGGCTGCTGCGGCTCTCGGCGCTGACTCCATCGGCTCTACTGGCTGGGAATCGGCAGCGGCTGTCTGCATGTGATCCTGCTGTTCTGTGGGGTCGTTGGGGCTGAAGCCGTCACCACGGCGAACTGTTGAGTTTGATGTTACAGCGGCCTCTGTACCGCCGGTACAGTCGTTGGTGTGTCCACAGTCCATGTCAGACGATCGCTGCAAACACTCGTCCGATGGAGCACGCCGTCGTCTCTTGCGTTTTCGCGGGGAACGCTGTTTACGGACGTGTGTTTCAGTATCTGAATGTGGTTGGATTTCCTCAGCTGCTCCGGTGTCTGGAAGAAAAGCCGCTGTCGGCACAACCCGTGGGTCAATGTCCATGCTGGCATCCACGCCGTCTTGCAAGGTCGGTCGGTGATTATCTTCAGGTGGGGGCGCCGTCGTAGAGGCCGGATCCTGTACTGCAGAATCCATCATGGTCTCGCTATCGGGGGCGGCTATCGGACTAATGTGGACAGTATCGGAAAGGGTTGCTGCCCGTGTAACTTTAGCGTAATTGAGGGGAAGAGTCGTCACCGTAGAAGCAGTCATAGATTCACCTGTCGGGATTTGAGTAAGCCGTCGTCGGAGACTATCTGACCGGACGTGCCCTTCTTGGCCACAACCAGAGCAAGTGCGTGGCTGACCGTCATACATAATGATCGCCCTACATCCGCCGATGACATGACGAAACATGTTTGGTCAGTTCAATTTTGATCTGTCGCACCCCGTTAAAACGGGGTACGTTGTAAATGTGGTCCATTTTTCCGCCATATGGCTGATCACTCTGCCGTAGGGCTGGAAAGCCGCGGTGACTACGTCCGGTGGTACTTCGAAAGGGAGTTCGAAGACGCGTATCGTACGGAGGCCAAGCCCCGCGTGATCGATAGAGACCGCCTCAATATGGCCATCAGAATGTTTGAATTTAAGATCGTTCGCATGTGCGCGCACGATTCTGTTACACACCTCGTCACTCACTAACTTGACGTAGACAACACTGCTCGTGATAGAGAGATGGATACCAATTATGTCTCGCGGTTCAATTTTAACGTCGTCACGTAGAAAACGTTCCACTTCAAAAGCTCGCGGTCGTGCATGATCGGGCTGAAAACTGATCTTGATGGTGGTTTGTCTGTATGAATGTGCCATGTTGCGTCGGTAGTGATGGACTCTAAACTAGCGGCGACGAAGTAGTAAACAACTACGGGCACTCGCGACCGCGCGGACGGGACGTAAACAAGACGTCCTCGCCGTAGCGCTGCGGAAAGCAGACTGACTGAATCAACATCACATCTTTCGTCTATAATCATATTATGTTACCCTTTGCTGAAAACCGCAATCGTAGATGTGTTACTAATTGAAATTTAATTATAACAAATTGTACAAAGAACAATACGTTTTAGGTGGATCTTCAGTGTGTCGCTGCCTTCAAATAGCCTTCTCTCATAATACGCAAGTTACAATAATTCTTTTGCCACGAATATGATGTTTCTCATTATTTTATTGGAACGAATCACACAGTTAACAACTGGTTTTCCAGTGATTCTCAATCTGCTGGTGCTCAGAAACGGCATATATACATATAGGCTTGAAATGAATTCCAATATGGCGCCTCACAACTCTGTACTGAAGGGACACGACGTGCGTATGACGTAGGTGGCGTTGTGGCATCTCATTGGTCAACGCTCAGATGCACGCTCAGCATATCTGACATGCCAGATCTTGCTCTGCACGTTCGGAAAGACTCCCGAGCCTGCTGTTCCACGCTATGACGTCAGAAACTCGGCACGCTCAACGCCCAACGTTCGGATGCACGGTCCGTGTGCCGACGGCTTTACACTGTGTCGGCGATTGCTGCGCAAACACTGTCTCCACGAACGCGTACACCACCATTACTCTACCACGCAAACATTTGGGGTTACACTCGTCTGGTATGATGAGACGTTGCCGGGGGTGGAAGGGGGGGAGGGGGGTTCCACTGGGCTTTGGTGGAACCAAACCGCACAATCAATAACCACGAGGGCTACGGCGAGACGAAGCCTCTTCGTCGTTTCTAGGTCGCCCGGTTTACATGCATAATACACAAAATCGAAATTGGGCATATTATTGAGATTTGTACAGTGGATGCTTCCGTAACGCAGGGAGCTGAAGTGTTTGGCGTTTCAAGATGCATCGTATCTAAGATACACGAGGTGTGCTACGAAAGTAATGAGACTGAGAACACTGCGGAGGATCTAGTAAGGTTGTGTTGTACCAACTGTATAGACCGTTGTGTTCATCACTTCCAAATGCTCAGTCCGAGTTTCAGCTCTCTACAGCCATCACGTGGTTTCTGAGATCGCCATCAGTGAAGTTCTCTCTTTTGTTGTATGTTACGAAAATGGAGCAGCGGAATTTAGAGCAATGTTATGCAATAAAGTTATGTGTTAATCTTGTGGAATCTGTTGTGGATTGGCAAGAGAGCCAACCCGGTATGAGAGGAAGCCGAAAGGCACGCGTTTTAGCTCACGCAGGCTGGCGTGAGGTCTAGAACAGGACAAGGAAATTAGACTTAGAAAAAACTGACGTAGCTGGTGGAATACTTTAATCCATAAATGGTGAACGTCGCTCTTGACGGTACATGTTTTACAGTATCAATAGTAACTGGTAATGGCGCCTTGCTAGGTCGTAGCAAATGACGTAGCTGGAGGCTATGCTAACTATCGTCTCGGTAAATGAGAGCGTATTTTGTCAGTGAACCATCGCTAGCAAAGTCGGTTGAACACCTGGGGCGAGTGCTAGCAAGTCTCTCTAGACCTGCCGTGTGGCGGCGCTCGGTCTGCAATCACTGATAGTGGCGACACGCGGGTCCGACGTATACTAACGGACCGCGGCTGATTTAAAGGCTACCACCTAGCAAGTGTGGTGTCTGGCGGTGACACCACAGAATCCACGAGTGTGACCTTCCGAAAGTTGAAACAGGCGTCTGGGGAACATTACATACCAAGATCGCAAGTTTTCCGCTGGCACAAATCATTTTTGGAAGGCTGAAAACACCTTGAAAATGGTTCTCAGTAAGGATTTCAGCATCAAAAATCGAATAAAACGTGGAAATTGTGCGTCTACTTGTGAGATAAGATCGGTGTCTAACAATAAGGACAATGGATGACCTATAAACTTAAAAGGAAAATAGAGAATTGAGACCGGACATTTTAAGCAGTTGGTGACTGCGTAGCCCCATGTCACACGGCCAGTTCTGTCAAGGAAATTTTGGCTTCAAAAAGCATTCTTGCTGTGCCACAGCCCCCTGTTCACCTAATCTGAGTCCGTGTGACTTTTCCCGAAATTGAAAAAGTCTTAAAATTATGTCATTTTGGGACTCTGGAGAACATTCAAAGCAATGTGACCCTACCACTTGAAGATTTTCAGCGCCGCTACCAAGACTGGGAACAACGGCTACGCCGATGTATAGCTTCCGAGGGAAACCACTCTGATGTGGACAATATTGTTGTCCAGTGATTGTTGTCGAGTGATTGTGACAGACAACTATTGAAGATTATAGTGACAAAAAGTAAGAGGACGACAGCTACGGAGTCCACTACTGAAATGAGTGTCGCAATCGCGAACCCAGCCAGTAACCAAACAACAAAGAAGGGAGCTCCATGAGCAGGAAATCGCAGTGCGATATGGACTTCCAAAACCACTCACCAGTGACTTGGATACTCATAACAGTTAAATATTGTGCCAAAGCCGTGAAACTTGGAATATTGAACAATGGCGGAAAAACAGTTTTCAACTTTTGGGCAAATTTACGTCTCAAGAGGGAAATATTTCAAGGGTTCCCTGATAATCTGGACAGCCATATAGTGGTATTCCGTGGGTTCTTTGGTCTCTAAAATGTCACATTACTACCAAGGATTAAGTAACCATTTTAGCTGATCAGGTGCATCGGATGGTACAATGTTTGTTCCTGAACTGTTAAGCGGAATTTCAAGATGACACGGCCCCTGTTCACACAGCACGCATCTTCCATGACCGGATTTGTTGGCAGGGGTTGGACTGGTTTTGTGAGCACAGAGATCGATTTTCACATCTTCCCTGGCCACCACACTAACCAGATCTCAATATTGTTGAGCCTTTGTCATCTGCTATAGAGAGAGGAGCGCCTGATTGCTATCCGCTTCCGTCTTCGTCTTCTGAATTTGTGACTATTTTGTAGGAAGAATTGCATAAGATTCCCTTGAAAACCATACAGAACCTGTTGAGACGTGGGACTTAGCGAAAGCAAGAAAAAGTGTGGACGTGGCCTAATCAGTTACCGTTGGTCGCACAGTAAACACATACACTTTACATAAGGAAATAATTTTTTAAAAAACAATCATTAAAAAAAATTGACTGCAACAAAATCTACACTGGCGGCTGAAGGCCATATTAAGAGATAATTCACATTATTTGTCGGCTGAAGGCCACAAGCAATAGGAATAATTTAAACAAAATATTATTTTTAAACAATTGACACAATGAGACCAAATAAAAAACGGGAGTGATCCACAGACAGTGCTCCAAGCAAGGATCGACCTGAGAAAAGTCCCTACAGCTGCGTAAGCGGCGAGACAGGCAGGCAAGAGTTATGCTCACCTAACAGGATGGCAACTCAAACTAGGGACAGTTTAGTGGCCCATCAATCCTCTTATCAAAATTTTCCTAACGTGTGATAACCAGCACAACGATGGAATAATTCAAGCGATGGTGAAGTGGCAGGCAGCACTGCGTCTTCAGAATCCGGTGTTTAAAACATCGAAAGGCAGAAGGAACCACTATAACCAGTGGTAGACAAAAGAAACCACAATCTACACAGATATCAAACTACACGTCACGCCAGACGCATCGGCAAAACGAGGAAAATACACTGCCGCAAAAATACGCTAACATCCAGGGCAGGTAACTGGGGTGTAAGCGGCCACTAGGCAGTAAAATACCGCTGGTTGCACTTCACTAAATAGTAACACAAAATTCAAAACTAATAACAGGCAGTAGAAGACGGCTAACAGATTCCGCCAACTCTACACGCTCCACTTCCTGTTGTTAGTCTCACGGCGACCCTCGAGCAGCAACGCACGAAGAAATGGCGTGATTACCAAAATGAAGGTTTCACTACTGGACTAATATTCACTCAACTACTGGGTCCGGTGGACAACGAGGTTGTGGCCTTTGCAAATACAGCCCCTCGATCCGGCAATGACTGCGTGCCCGCCAGCGGTCCTGGCATGTCCACGCACTGCTGGACCTCTCTGCTACTCCGTCCTAAGCAAACTACCGACGCACCCGACCCGGAAAACACTTCACGTCCTTCCAAAGATAGTATGGGTACTAGATATCGATAAATGCTGCAGCTGCCACTCGCGGACAGACAATACTAGCAGACGTAGTGGTGCCAGTAAACAGAAGAAAATAAACGAGAAGCCACTTTATCTATTACACGATGCCAACCTACCAAAGGCCCCAACGCGAGCCGCACACGGCTCACCTGTAGTTATCCATTCTACTCGAAGCTGTTTTGAATGCCAACAGGTTTCCTATAGCGTGTTAGGAATGGCAATGTGTTGTGGTATTGGTGTTTCCACACTTTTTTCCAACCCATATATATAGAATGTAACAAAAAGTACGGACAAACTACTAGGATTTATAGGAATGCTGAGGAAACACCAAGAAAGGTTCACCCTACACTGATGATCTAAGTGATCGTGCCATTGGCACCGTGAGCCTGGATCCCGCCAAGTGGCTTTACGTTCACGTGACTTGGTAAGTAACGTATATAATCAAAGCAGGGACGAAAAGACAACATTTCCAGCGAACAAAAACAGGCCATAAAGGCGAAAATCCGCAGAGATAAGCGACTTTGACGTACGGTAAATTTTTGTGGGGTTGCACGTAAGATAATGTAGCTCGGAAACGGCAAGGTTAGTCTTCAATTCCACGTTACGGTGGAGAACATCTGTGGAATCTGATTAAACAACGGTGAAACTACGAGTTGGCGATAAGGTATTGGACGTCCAAACTTCATCACAGGACCTGGAAGTTGCAGCCTTTCCGTCTCTGTTAGGAAGGAAAGGCGACGACCTCTGGGAGATCTGAAGACAGAGTACATACATTACTTGTCGAGAAAGAAGAGTTGCTAGCACGTCGTTCAGCACACATTGTTGTATCTGGGGCTCTGCAGCAGACAAGCCCTATGTGTTCCCTCCTGACTCTAGGGCATCGTCCATTACGATTGTTTTTTCTTTTTTTTTTGTCATCAGTCTACTGACTGGTTTGATGCGGCCCGCCACGAATTCCTTTCCTGTGCTAACCTCTTCATCTCAGAGTAGCACTTGCAACCTACGTCCTCAATTATTTGCTTGACGTATTCCAATCTGTCTTCCTCTACAGTTTTTGCCCTCTACAGCTCCCTCTAGTACCATGTAAGTCATTCCCTCATGTCTTAGCAGATGTCCTATCATCCTGTCCCTTTTCCTTATCAGTGTTTTCCACATATTCCTTTCCTCTCCGACTCTGCGTAGAACCTCCTCATTCCTTACCTTATCACTCCACCTAATTTTCAACATTCGTCTATAGCACCACATCTCAAATGCTTCGATTCTCTTCTGTTCCGGTTTTTCCACAGTCCATGTGTCACTACCATACAATGCTGTACTCCAGACGTACATCCTCAGAAATTTCTTCCTCAAATTAAGGCCGGTATTTGATATTAGTAGACTTCTCTTGGCCAGAAATGCCTTTTTTGCCATAGCGAGTCTGCTTTTGATGTCCTCCTTGCTCCGTCCATCATTGGTTATTTTACTGCCTAGGTAGTAGAATTCCTTAATTCATTGACTTCGTGACCATCAATCCTGATGTTAAGTTTCTTGCTGTTCTCATTTATACAACTTCTCATTACCTTCGTCTTTCTCCGATTTACTCTCAAACCATACTGTTTACTCATTAGACTGTTCATTCCGTTCAGCAGATCATTTAACTATTCTTCACTTTCACTCAGGATAGCAATGTCATCAGCGAATCGTATCATTGATATCCTTTCACCTTGTATTTTAATTCCACTCCTGAACCTTTCTTTTATTTCCATCATTGCTTCCTCGATGTACAGATTGAAGAGTAGAGGCGAAAAGCTACAGCCTTGTCTTACACCCTTCTTAATACGAGCACTTCGTTCTTGATCGTCCACTCTTATTATTCCCTCTTGGTTGTTGTACATATTGTATATGACCCGTCTCTCCCTATAGCTTACCCCTACTTTTTCAGAATCTCGAACAGCTTGCACCATTTTATATTGTCGAACGCTTTTTCCAGGTCGACAAATCCTAAGAAAGTGTCTTGATTTTTCTTTAGCCTTGCTTCCATTATTAGCCGTAACGTCAGAATTGCCTCTCTCGTCCCTTTGCTTTTCCTAAAGCCAAACTAATCTTCACCTAGCTCATTCTCAATTTTCTTTTCCATTCTTCTGTATATTATTCTTGTAAGCAGCTTCGATGCATGAGCTGTTAAGCTGATTGTGCGATAATTCTCGCACTTGTCAGCTCTTGCCGTCTTCGGAATTGTGTGGATGATGCTTTTCCGAAAGTCAGATGGTATATCACCAGACCCATATATTCTACACATCAACGTGAATAGTCGTTTTGTTGTCACTTCCGCCAATGATTTTAGAAATTCTGATGGAATGTTATCTATCCCTTCTGCCTTATTTGACCGTAAGTCCTCCAAAGCTCTTTTAAATTCCGATTCTAATACTGGATCCCATATCTCTTCTAAATCGACTCCTGTTTCTTCTTCTATCACATCAGACAAATCTTCACCCTCATAGAGGCTTTCAATGTATTCTTTCCACCTATCTTCTCTCCCTCTGCATTTAACAGTGGAATTCCCGTTGCACTCTTAATGTTACCACCGTTGCTTTTAATGTCACCAAAGGTTGTTTTGACTTTCCTGTATGCTGAGTCTGTGTTTCCGACAATCATATCTTTTTCGATATCTTCACATTTTTCCTGCAGCCATTTTGTCTTAGCTTCCCTGCACTTCCTATTAATTTCATTCCTCAGCGACTTGTATTTCTGTATTCATGATTTTCCCGGAACATGTTTGTACTTCCTCCTTTCATCAATCAACTGAAGTATTTCTTCTGTTACCCATGGTGTCTTCGCAGCTACCTTCTTTGTACCTATGTTTTCCTTCCCAACGTCTGTGATGGCCCTTTTTAGAGATGTCCATTCCTCTTCAACTGTACTGCCTACTGCGCTATTCCTTATTGCTGTATCTATAGCGTTAGAGAACTTCAAACGTATCTCGTCATTCCTTAGTACTTCCGTATCCCACTTCTTTGCGTATTGATTCTTCCTGACTAATGTCTTGAACTTCAGCCTACTCTTCATCACTACTATATTGTGATCTGAGTCTATATCTTCTCCTGGGTACGCCTTACAATCAAGTGTCTGATTTCGGAATTACTCTTGTAGTAACCACGAAATCATCGAGAGTGGGCTCTGGGTGAGTGCGAACGTGTCACCTTATCGAATAAATCACGTTTCTTGCTACACCAGATCGATGGTTACGTGCGGATACGTCGTCATCAACGCGAACGGTTGCTCGAAACATCCACCACGCCATGGATGCAGGACGGGGGCACCGGTATTATTCTATTGGAAATAACCACCATCGCTTCCATGGTAACTCAAAGAACCACACCTGCTGTGGACTACGTGAACATTATATCGGGGCACCTGTATCTTTTCATGTTTGATGTCTTCTGCTCCGGCGATGCTATCTTCCAACACGATAACTGCTCGTAATACGAAGCCAAAATCGTGCTACAGTGTTTTGAGGAACGTGTTAGTGAAGTCATGTAGATGTCTTGACCACTAAATTGTCTTGGCCTCCGCACCCACAGAAAACGCTTCCATAATTTACATGAACTATGTATCCTTTTCGTAGACGTCTACTGCTGCCACGTTCTCGATTCCATGCCACGCAGAATCGCTGTTGTATTGCGTTGCAAAAGTTGTCCATCACGCCAGTAAGGCGATATTATATATGGCTTACCAGTGTGTGATGCTGCTGAAGCTGTTGGGGCCAGTGCCTGTTAGTAGGCCACGAGTACGACAGCAGACTTCAGTTGGCGTATAAATAGAATAATGGGAGCATTATTTTTGTGAGAGACGTGGGGGCTCTCTTCTTCCACACTCCATGAATTAGGCAATGTTGACCGTTTCAGCTCCAGAACATTTCTAACCATCGGTTCCTTTGTCTTCCAGGATATCGTCTTCCCTGGGGCTTACACTGTAACATCCTTCTTAGAAATCACTCCTTCAGCATCCTGTCATCATGCTCTCTCCAACCATTTGTGCAGATTACAGTTTTTTCATTAAAAGAATTTATTCTTAGTTCTTCCCTTATTTTTTCATTTCCAGTTTTATCTGGAAGAGTGCATCATTTTGCTCTTATTAAGAATCTGATTTTGGCTTTCTGTATCTATGTGGAGGCCCTAAGGGCCTAATACGGCTTGATCATTTTTCTGACTTGACGTTGGCCCACGCACAACATATGAAAGGGCAGCATTGGTCAGCGTATGAAAGACACAGTTGCAGGGACTACAAATCCGGAGAAATAAGGCATTAAGCCGAGTCTACAACGTCACGTAGAATATTCCAGCCCAGGGCATCCACGAAGCTGCAGATCAGCTTGGAATTTTGGAAATGAAGAACAATACCTATACCCTATACTACAGTAAATGAGCATCCAATAATCCGGTAACATGGTCAGCTGAGGGACGCACCATACCACCACAGGCGTTACTACCATGAACATATGGCTACCACACGAAGACTCTTTTAACCTTCACTTACAGATTACACATAGACACAAGAAATCAATCAATTTAAAACACATCACAAGGCTCCAACAACAAAGGCAGACGTACTAGGTAGAGGGTCACAATGTTCTGGCTGATCAAAGTATAGTCAGGCTCGCATTTCTGTAAATGTCTTTTAGCAGTGAAGATGGTCACACAGTAGAAATCTGGTGTTGCAGTAAATAGTATTTGCGACTGACTGCTGTACTCCTTACCACTTGCGACACTGAATGTTACCTTTGCTGGAGAGTCCTCGACAGCTGTAGATGCAACATCAGGCGGTCCTATGAAAGTGTGGTGGAATCTTGTATATTAATGTTATACCACACATTGTTAATACCAACCTCAGATGATGTTATTAATGATGAAAAACTGTCTGAAGGAAAGGATGCACAAATACACACTGAGGAAAAGTCATGGGATACCAACACGCTCATATGCAGATGGCAGTAATATCGCGGACACAAGGTAGAATACGGAAGAGCATTGGCAGAGCTGTTATTTGTACTCAGGTGATTCTTGGGAACAGATTTACTACTTGATTATCGCCACACTACTGGAATTAATAGATGTAGAAAGCGGAAGGCTAGTTGATGCTAGGCGCATGAGACATTCAGTTTCGGAAAACGTTCGGGAATTCAAATTTCGGAAATCTACAGTGTCAAGAGCGAGCCGAGAATACCTAATTTCAGGCATTACCTGTCACTACCGACAATGCTGCGGTCGACGGCCTTCACTTAACGACCGTGAGCACCGACCTTTGCGTAGGAATGTGAGCGCCAACAGGAAAGCAACATTGCGAGAAATCAGTGTGGGACGTACGACGAGCATATCCGTTAAGACAGTGTAACAAAATTTGCCGTTAATGGGCTGTGGCAGCGGAGGACCGACGCATGTCTCCTGCACTTGTGATCATATCGGTTAGACCCTAGACGACTGGAAAACTGTGTCGTGGTCAGATGTGTCCCGATTTCAGTTGGTAAGAGCTGATGGTAGTGCTCGAGTGCGGTGCAGACCCCATGAAGCCATGCACTCAAGGCACTGTGCAAGCTGGTGGTGGCTCCATTATGATGTGGGTTGTGTTTATACCGAATCACCTGGTACAAATAAATCGATTGTTGACTGGAAATAGTTGTTCGCTTACTTGTAAACCATTTGTAGCCATTTGCACTTTATATTCTTAAAGAACAATTGTAAGATATTGTGGTCTCCTGGCCTTCGTTGCTTACATATTCCGCCCTCACAATCATATTCCGCACATCAAGACGCTTCATTCGAACCCAAACTCGATAAGGTCAATGTTGTATGAATTCATGTAAACGATATGCAATTAACAAGTAAGCACACCATGGTTGAAATACTCGAGGCTGGCGTGCACACACACATTCCAGACACAACGGTCACAGAAGCTTTTAGCTCGGGAGAGAAACCGCACAACGGGACGCCGGTCCCTTCATAGGACGACCCAGCCTATGTCGGCCGGTGACCGCCCGTGTAATGGACAGCGTGGGCCCGAGTGAAAGGGGGCAACAACCCCGTGTTTGGCTACATTGTGTGGGAGCAGCCAGCCTACGCATTCTTTACTCATAGCACACATTTTCAGAGATTTTCACAGGGAGACAGCAAACGCCAAACGCCAATGCTACAGGTTTCCAGATTCGTCGCCTTAAACGAAACGTCATTCTCCTGTTTTAGAAGAGCAATGCTGATTGGTAGACGATACTTCTGATGCCTTGAGCTTAAGGAATAATGGAAGAGACCGAAGGATATACCCCTTCATTTCTGGCATGGAGAGGCGGCGTTCCGTTGTCGCTCTTGGAGCGAGGAACAAGTCTCTCCTCAGTACTTCACTGGGAGAGCACCTCTGTTGAGAGCGAATCGAAGTGCTACTCTATATTGAGTCCTTGTGATTAAGCAGTTCACTGTGTTGGCCGACACACTTATTGTGCGGTGTGAACAGAATTTTAAGTGGCATCCCGGTGGACTGGTTATCTGACCGGTGTACCACGCCAATAGTTGGACTAGGGGCGAATAGGAATCCTTGACTTCATCAAGGCATAGGGAGAGTTTGATTGACGAAGGTCAATCCAGATAGAACGAGAGTTATCTTATTTGTCAGCAGCGAGAGGCGCAGACAGCAGTCATCACAGCTTCTGGTATTGTGCGCTACAGCTATTGCAAGCCCCATATCTCCTCCACAACACTACACTTCACTCCATTTCACACGTGACAGCCTCGACCGTACCTAGCAACATTCTAAAGGATAGTTATTCAAGTTGAGAAGGCGCGCCTCTCAGCCATTCTGCCAAGTCAACAAACATCTTAAACTTTTTACAGAAATTTCATTAGCGAATCCTGTCCTTGAGAGGTAACTTCACATTCCGAAAAGAACCAGGATATAACTTGTTCAATTCATAACTAAAAGTGACATTGTGATTTCTCAGAATTTTTGCAAAATAAATAATAACTTTCATCAGTTTCATGTTTTTCTTACACTAACTAGCACTACTCCAGTACCCAAGTAACCCACTAGTTACGTAAGAAATTTTGTGAATTTTTGTGTCATTTCCTTACAGCGAACGACTCCAGAAGACATTTATTGCTGAAAGTTTTTCAGGCATTTCTCTTTAGAACGTTAGGAGCGTCTGTCTGACTTCTGTAGTTGTGTGGGGGTGGAAATTGCATCTTGCAGGAGCCACAGGGTAAAGGGTGCATCTCAGATTAATCCGTTGCGCAGAATAACAGAATAACAGATCAAGCCCACACCTCAGACAATGTCACCAGGCCACAGTTATTCGCTGTTTGAAGAACATTCTGGGCAGTTAGAGCGAATGATCTGGCCACCCAGATGGCCCGATTTGAATCCCACTGAATATTAACGAGACATAATCGAGAAGTCAGTTGATGTATAAAATCCTGCACCGGCAACGCTTTCGTAATTATGGACGGCTACAGTGGCAGCAGGGCTCGATATTTCAGCACGGTACTTCCAAGACTTGTTGATTCCATGCCACGTAGAGTTGTTGCTCCACGTCCTGTTACAGGAGGTATGCAAGATATTAAGAAATATCCCGTGGCTCTTGTCACTTCAGTGTACAGTCAGATGTTGGTAAGATCTCAAAGTGGTGCAAGATTTTGCAGCTTGCTTTAACTTTTCAGAAAAGTCAACCTGTACACTGTAAAAATGCATCCGCAATGTGTGACAGTTGGAATCAATCGACTCATGTAACAAGCGGTCGCAGATTGCTACGAAATGATCACATAGGCCCCGTCATAGCTAAGGTAGGTGGCAGACTTCAGTTCAATGGTAGGAAACTGGGAAAAAGTTATCAGTCTGTAAATGAGACTGCGTACAAAAATCAAGAGAAACCCATCACAAAACATTGCTCAAGAGGGCGGGATCCATACCAAATAGGACTAATTGGAGGTATGGAACGTATACAAATAAGGCCAGAACGAATGGTCATTTGCTTGCTTTTCGAATGCGAGAACTTTTTTGTAAACACTGGACCGGCAGAGGCATGAAAATGTGCGCAGCCAATTTTCCCGCAAGAGCTAACTTACTGACCTCCAGTTACCAGCATTAACTGAAATCTGCGGATATACTACAGTCTTCCACGTGTTACATCAGTAGGAACGTCAAAGAAAAGATTAGTCCAATTACAGAGTGCATATTGGCATTTATGCTGTCATGTTACACGAGTGAAATTGTATAAATACTATGGAGTACAATAGAAAGTTATCCTCTGCCACGCACATCAAAATTCTTTGCAGGGTATACGGGTAGATATTCTCATTGTCTCAGTGTCCTCGCTACCAAAAAGTTCTCAGTCCAGTCACAAATTTCACTTGATACCCTTGACAACAAGCGTAGGTGATTTAAAAGCTTTTCGGAAAGCAAGAAACACTGCATCTACCTGGTTGTCTTGATCCAAAGCTTTCAGTAGGTCACATGAGGAAAGGGCGAGTTGGGTTTCACGTGATCGACGTTTTCGAAATCCGTGCTGCTTCGCATTGAGGTCATTCTGTTCAACATACTTTATTATGTTTGAGCTCAGGATATGTTCTAAGATTGTACAACAAATCGATGTCAAGGGTATTCTATTTTAGTTTGTGGATCACTTCTATTACCATTCTTGTAGATGATTATGACACGCCGGCCGCGGTGGTCTCGCGGTTCTAGGCGCGCAGTCCGGAACCGTGCGACTGCTACGGTCGCAGGTTCTAATCCTGCCTCGGGCATGGATGTGTGTGATGTCCTTAGGTTAGTTAGGTTTAAGTAGTTCTAAGTTCTAGGGGACTTATGACCACAGCAGTTGAGTCCCATAGTGCTCAGAGCCATTTGAACCATTTGATTATGACACGTGCCTTTTTCAAAGAACTGGGCAACGTTATTTGGTCGAGAGATCTACGATAGGCTATAGTTAGAAGGGGGAGTAACTCAGCTGTAAATTCGATGTAGAATCTGTCAAGAATTCCGTCGGTGCATGGAACTCTGTAGGCCTACATTTTAACGATTTCAGCTGTTTCTCAACACTAATACTTATTTCATTTATCTTTTCAGTTGCACATGGATTTAATTGGGAGAATTGTCCTGGGTCTTCCTTTGTAAAGGAACATTTGGAAACGGAGTTAAGCATTCCAGCTTTTGCCTTGATACCTTCTGTTTCAGTTCTTCTCTCATCTGCTAGGGCTGGACACTAACTTTGGTGCAACTAACAGACTGTACATACTACCACAGCATTTTGTGAAACTCCATTTGACAGTACTCTGCTATAGTAGTCACTGAAGGCATCACACATTGCCGTCTTGACAGCTAAACGTGTTTCATTCAGCATCTCAATATCTATAGCCCTACGCTCTGTTTTACATGTATTATGCAGTAATCTCTGTTTCTTTAGAAGTTTCTTTACAGTGACTGTACACCATGAAGGTTTCCTTCCATTATGAACTGTTCTGCTGGGTGCGTATCTAATCAGTGCGTGGTCTATTCTCTTAAACTTGAGCCAGAGTTCCTCTAAGTGGTCCTGGTCTGTGCTGAAGGTTACAAGTCCTCACTGACCAATGACACTACTGATTTTTTTCTAGTTCACTGTATATATATACATATATATATATATATATATATATATATATATATATATATATATCTGTTTGTTTCAATTACGCGTTGTACTTTGGTAATCATTGTTGCCATTGTCTAACCGATTCATCGTCACTGATACCAGTTTTGATGTGGACATCCTCAAAGAGGTCAGGTCTACTTGTTGCCATTATCTCCATTTCTATCGTCGTGGAACTGAACGGTTGGTAGATTACGCAAGTAATGTTTAAATCTTCTTTACCTCCTGAACCCAATGCCTATCGCCTTCCGCAGCCTGCCACAGTTGGCAAACACTTTGAAGGTCGTCGAAATAGTTGAATACTGCGGGCTGTTCCCTCATCTTGTGAGACGCTTCAGGGTGCCGACAGGTGGTTAGCACAGGGAGCGATCACCGACGGCGTGTCCACCCGCAGGTTGCTGCAGGACGTGACGGAGAGCCGGCCCGGGATCTGCGACGGCAGCGCCGCGCGGCGCGTGCTGGCGGCCACGTGGGGGCAGAGCGTGCACCTGGGCTGCTTCCACCGCGTGCCCAGGGCGCTGCGAGGACACCACTTCTCCTGGACGCACACGCCGTTCTCGCCAGGCGCGCTGCCGGCGCCCATAGCATACAGGTGAGTCCACAAGGAATGTCGCCTCCAAATTCTCGACCAAATACCTTCCACCAGAAAAGTGTGCCAGTATACATTACTGGCCATTGACATACACCGTCACCAAGAGGAGTAGTGACATTGTTAGACAGATAATGTTCATTGAAGTTTATGGTAGTTGAACTAATGAAACGAACACTCTGTTGCCAACTGGACTGAACCCTGTCCCTAAACAAATCTGTGCACTGCATTCTGTATTCTATGGAAGATATAAAACGCGAATCACCCAGAAGATATGCTCTGTGTCATTGTAACTTCATACACCAGCACATCATCAGTGGTTCTGTTATGATTAAAGTTGGATTTCCTTGTGACGTGTAGGACGGCCACGAGCCTGCATTTATACTTTTAGTATTGTTACAAGGCCTAGTAGTGTCTAAGGGGCGTGAAAGGCGTCAGGTATTCTGTGATGGCTGTCAAGGAACAGAGGTGTCACGTGAGGCACTACGTAATCATCACCTGACAGAATTTGAAAGGAACCTCACTGTTGATCTCCATTTCCCCACCTCATTGAGCAAATTTCCAGATTTATCGGCCATCATACGAGACAATGGTTCGATGTTGGATTGCATGGACATTTGAGGGTTGCCATACTTGTCATCAAGGTTCCGGTCATTCACGTCTGACCACCACAATGAAGATTCGCCCTGTTATGCACTAAGCACATAATAACCCCTTCACTTCTCCACCTGCTGTCAAAGAACAAGTTATAGACTCACTGCAGCCCTCTGTGTCATCTGGCACTATTGGTCAGAGACTAGCAGCAGCCAGATCACTGAAGGTTCGCGCCTCATATCCTGAATGACCGTCATCGACGAGTATGGTGCAGACCTAGGGAGAGACCCAATTCTTCCAGTATTTTGGACAGGCACAGCTATTTTATTCCGGCATCGTGGTGTGAGGAGCCATTGGGTATGACTTCAGGCCGTGGTTGGGAGCGATTGACGAAATGGCACAGTAATGCATCTTTATGTGATATCTGTCATGTGATTAGGTTTTCAGAAATTACTGCAACCAGTCGCCTTTTATGTAGATGTATTTTATTTAACCATGACCGGTTTCGAGCTGCCTAGCAACTCATCATCAGATGGTATATACATTTAGTGCTTTTTTGTACCCATTGTGTGGGTGGTTGAGTATCTGTGGAGATAAATCTTTCTGCAGATACTCAACCACCCACACAATGGGTACAAAAAAGCACTAAATGTATATACCATCTGATGATGAGTTGCTAGGCAGCTCGAAACCGGTCATGGTTAAATAAAATACATCTACATAAAAGGCGACTGGTTGCAGTAATTTCTGAAAACCTTTTCACACCACAGTCGCAGTGTTCCACATCCACAATGGATAAAAGTCTTGTCATGTGATTATATCATGATGCCACTTTTCAACTGGACAATGCATGACCATACATGGCACGTATTTCCGTGAACTGTCTGCCTGATACTGAGGTCCTCCTGCAGCCATAAAGATCCGCAGATATGCCCATGATAGAAAATATGAGCGACCACCGCCGACATCCCCTCCTTCCCAGTGACAATTTCCAAGACTCCAACGACTACAGTTGCGGCTTTGCTCAGGATAGGATACAACGGCTTTATGACATCTCACCTAACCGGATGCAGACATCCAGTCCACAGGGGGTACAAGGTCATGCTGATAAACGGGCTCATATTGCTAAATAATTAGTAAATTTGACACATGTTGGTAATTACTAAATAGCTTGCATCGCGGTTTTTTTTTTGTTTTTTTTTATTTTGACTTTCAAACTCTCTTTATTATCTTTTATTTATTTGCTTACTTGTAGTTTTAACTATGAGCTTATTTTCTGTGGTTAAGAGCTCTCTGAAGTCCTTTTTCTGTTTCGTAAACCAATTTGGTTGTGTTTTTTCGTTGCAGAAGCAATAAGATATTTTTGTTGACCTATTCGGATTTTTGCGGTGGATGTGTCCATAAGAATCAGTTCCTCTTTTGCTCATTGTGTCTGAGAGTTTCTCGCTAGTTCGATGAGGGGTTTTGTTTCTCATACGGATTAATTTGTTGTTATGGCATTTGAGGCTCTATTTTTTACTAGTCCAATTTCGAATGTTTTTGAAGAAGTGTATTCACCTATATATCAAATCAGCGCACAGTCCACGCCAGAATGAAAATTCATTGTCGAAGCAAACCTTCAGGTTGTGGGTAATATATGCCTTGTCAATATCTTTTCCTCCATGTGTGCTAGTCCCAGAACGTTGTTGGAGAACTCCGAAGTTCGGAAGGTGGGAGATGAGGTACTGCCGGATGCATAACCATGACGGTGGAACCACCGTCGTGGTTGAATAGCTCAGTCGGTAGAGCACTTGTCAGCGAAAGTCAACACAGCCGGTCCACGATATTCACGTTTGTTGTTTGTTTTGTTTCCTCAAAAGTCTGGCTCAAAGCTCTGGAGATAATAAGGAAGAAGGAATGTAAATGGAGACGCACAGTAGTTTCGTTGTTTTCTGCTTGCTCTCGTGAAAGTTTCTCGGTTCCTCCAGCAGGTCTGACAAGTACGTGGAGACGTCGGAGCACGGCCTGGTGGTGCTGTCGGTGACGGAGGCGGACGCGGGCCGCTACGACTGCTGGCTGGGCGGCAGCCTGCTGTGCGCGCTCAACGTCACCGTGGACGCGTACCGCTGCGCGGCGCCCACGCAGTCGCGCGACTACCGGCAGGTCTACTCGGACTGGTGCCGCGAGTTCGACAAGTACCGGCGCGCCATGCAGGCGTGGCAGGAGCGCAAGGCGGTGAGCCCCCAAAAGTCCTTCTCCTGTACCAGTATCTCGACGGTCATTGAAGAGCCAGTCGTACGAAGGGCTACATGAAAATTGAGGGACCGTTTCCTAACGAATTGAACTTATCTCGTCACGTTTGTTCCTATACATGTCATTTCTCCAACACTTGTAGGCTGCTCGTCACCAACACATTTATCTTAAGAAATGATGTAACCTTAGTCATATATGAGGGAAGCCCATTGAAAGCCAAGAGCCACCAACATTTTTAACGTCATCGCCGTAAAAGTAGGGTATGCACTTTTAAATGGTGCTGTAACCTAGTACACTACCAGAATGGAATGCAACACCTTCAAAGGCTAAGTCATTTTATTAACAAGTGATGTGACAAGTAGTGAATGATTGTATGAATATGTGATAAAAATTCAGCCCAAACGAAAAACACGTGTCATTGAAAAAAGTGCCGAAACAGTCGCATCAATATACAGTCTGGCCCACTCCTGGCTGCAACACAGGCGTGTATTCTCGCATGCAAAACATCATGAAGGTGCCAAAGAGCAACCTGCAACAGAATTCCCCAAGCATCTTGCACCTTTTGCTGCTATTTATTGGTTCTTGCAGGCTCTGGTGAACGAATAAGTTCCTGCTTCATGTCCCATAAGTGTTCAATTGGGTTCCCGGGTTCGATTCCCGGCGGGGACAGGGATTTTCTCTTGATGACTGGGTGTTGTGTGATGTCCTTAGGTTAGTTAGGTTTAAGTAGTTCTAAGTTCTAGGGGACTGATGACCATAGATGTTAAGTCCCATAGTGCTGAGAGCCATTTGAACCATTTGAACCATTTGTTCAATTGGTGAGAGATCTTGTGATCTTCCTGGCCACAGCATTTGTTTAACACCATGATAACCACATTTGTCGCAGCAGCCGTACTTAGACGTGCATTGTCCTGCTGAAAAACACAACATCTTCCTATCGAAGGAATGGCTGTAGCACAGCTGCAATGTATGGGGCACTGATTGCTTTACCCTGCAGAAAAATCAAATGTGACCGCGATATGCAATTTCTGCACCCTCCACACCATGAGATGGGTGAATGCACTCTAGGATAGGTAGCTGACCAGGTCTCTGCCATACACGTGTACGTCAAAAATGGTTCAAATGGCTCTGAGCACTATGGGACTTAACATCTATGGTCATCAGTCCCCTAGAACTTAGAACTACTTAAGCCTAACTAACCTAAGGACAGTACACAACACCCAGTCATCATGAGGCAGAGAAAATCCCTGACCCCGCCGGGAATCAAACCCGGGAACCCGGGCGCGGGAAGCGAGAACGCTACCGCACGACCACGAGCTGCGGACACGTGTACGTCCAGCACTTGCACACGCACAGAACCTACTCTCATCACTGAAAACAACAGAGCGCCATTGCTGTGAACAGTTTACTCTTTCACGACACCAGTGTAGCCATGCTCGGCGGTGTTTGTGATAGCCTGACCACAGGCACATGTGATCTCTAAAAAACGGTTCAAATGGCTCTGAGCACTATGGGACTTAACAGCTATGGTCACCAATCCCCTAGAACTTAGAACAACTTAAACCTAACTAACCTAAGGACTTCACACACATCCATGCCCGAGGCAGGATTTGGAACTGCGACCGTAGCGGTCGCGCGGCTCCAGACTGAAGCACCTAGAACCACTCGACCACTCCGGCCGGCTGTGATCTCTACCCTGCTGCAAGATGAGAGCTTCCAACGGTCCTTGGGGACACTTTAGTTGCGGCATGTCTGTGTCTCATCTGTGGATGATGTTTCATCGGCACCGCTGTCTGCAAAAAGCTGTCGTTTATGACGTGCGTCTATCCTGCACGTATGTCCAGAACCTGGTTTATGGGTGTGAAAATGTTCCACAGATCACTGCTGAAAGCAGCGACACATGAGCGATACATTGTGTCCATCATATGCAGCAATCCGTCCATAAGTTTAGTCAGTTTCCCACAGGCCCACAATGCGACGCCGTTCAAATGCTTAACTTGTTCAGCAGGCGGACGTAGCCGTTGGTGAGGCGTGGTTGTAACATGTAATTAATTTAGCAAACTCTCTTCAGATAAAACTCAACACTGTTAACGCCTGCAGAGTCGAAACATAGGTCGCATAGACAGACTTCCTGAGCGCCACCTGATAGCCGATAACCATGAGAAATGATTCACTAATACTGCAACTCAGGATGCACGTATTATACACTGGTGCCACTGAATAGAATCCTTGACGGTGTTGCGTTGCTTTCCGGCACTGTATATTTTGATGTTTTTTACATCATCATCACCATCATCATAATTGCCATTGGTCTACTGCTGTGTTGGTCGGATCTGTGTATCTCAGTTGCTGGTGGTCCATCACCTTCTTAATGGTGCTGTGTGCGCTGCAGTACAGCACATCATCCAGGTTCTGAAATATTTTCTTCCCTCTCGGTGTTATGACAGTTACACTTCCCTTGACATCAGCGTTACTAAATGGGTAAAATGGACCACTAGTTCCAATTGTTTGCTGCCTGTCTGACAGCTTTTAATTATAGCCAATGTTTGATTTTCAATATACCATATTTTTATTGACTGAATTACAAACATTAAAATGCTGTCGTGGTCTACTATTGAAGATGTATAATCTTACATTAAAGGCTTAGCGCAGTAAGTAAAGTAATGAAGCTGCAAACTGTTTATGTGACTTGAGGAAGCATAACTTGGGCTATATTCATCCATTTTTTGAGAATGAGAGCACTTAGAGGCTCCCAGTAGATTATGCACATAATTTTAAACAATTTCGAAATATTTTCCTGCTGAAACTTCCGCAGAATATTTTGATGGAAAAAAAAGTTTATCGCTTATTACATTTTCTTTGTTCACAGAGTAAGACTTCAGCATCAGGCATCACGTTTTAATTTATTGCTTCCTTACAACTAACTCAACCTGAAAGAAATAAAACCAACATCGTTAGTGTTTTGCCTCTTGCACTATAGACGTTTAACATGCCTAACATTAAATATTTAACACAAGTGGATAGCCTGGTAAAAAATGAAACTTTTTCGAAACGGCCTCAAATTTTAAACATAAAATTTTTGCGTATTACTAAATATGAGTACAAAGATACAAGTAGATCCATCGAAGAGTTCTTAAGAAATTATTACTTTATTTTATTTTGAAGGATTTTTAAAAGCTTCTTTTATATACTAAACTTACTAAAAATGTGCTTGAAAAATTGGAGACTGTATTTAATAATGCAGACAAACACTTTTGTATAAGATTTCTGGAAGTCTTTTACAGTGACCTTAAACATAATCTTCAAATGTCTGAATCTTTTTACTGAAATTAAACATTCAGAGATCAATATTTTATTTTCTAAATTTGTTTCAAAATTATACTCAAGAATCTTAGCACTGATAATTTTCTCCAAAAATTTCATCCAATCTAGGAAAAATTTACTATGAATAAGCTATATTTGAATGTTCAGTTTCACAAATTGGAGATAAACCCAGTCAAAGTTAAAACGCAATCACTCCCCACTTTTTCCTCCAAAATCCATCTGGGTTATTTCCGCTCTCTTCCGAGCTTTCTGAGCTTGTATGACCGTCATTCTGGAATCATGCTGTCTTCTTTTCTCGAATGACAGGCACCGTTAACTTTTGCTTTCTTTTTCGTTCGTCTCTAACTTTCTTCTTCATGTTCTCATTGTGACAGTGTAGTAGTCTCTGCTAAAAAGTAAATGTCGTGTGACTAGGGCCTTCCGTCGGGTAGACCGTTCGCAGGGTGTAAGTCTTTCGGTTTGACGCCACTTCGGCGACTTGCGCGTCGATGGGGATGAAATGATGATGATTAGCACAACACAACACCCAGTCCCTGAGCGGAGAAAATATCTCCGACCCAGCCGGGAATCGAAACCAGGCCCTTAAGATTGAGATTCTTTCGCGCTGACCACTCAGCTACCGGAAGCGGACAGTCTCTGCTGATCTTGTTGCTGCTGTCAGATAGCACGCTTGACCGAACTGTTAAACAGCTTCTGTCACAGCTCGTTCTACTTGTCTTTTGAATACACGTGCGTCCTTTGGGTACTTTGATCAGATTGTACTATGTACTATTTGCATGCTCTTTCTAGCTCTGCATCTGGAGAGAATTTTATCAGATAGCAACCTCTGATAAACAGATGTCATTCTAACAACGATAGATGGTCTCTGAGCGGTATGGATAGCAGTTTTGTGTGGTGGGTTTGAGGTTGAAAGTGACCAAACTGCATGGTCGTCGGTCCCGCAGTTTTGTGTGATTTAGTTTGTTCTCATTTGGCAAGAGAATAATTAAAGACACGCCAAGAATTCTCAACTTTTGAACACTTAATGTGTTGGGTTTCTCATTAGTGCTCATGCAGTGGTACAGTGTTACATAGATCGAACTTTTCATTGTCGTTGTATATGGAGCATTGTCAACAATGGCTCTTCTGTAATAATGAGCCAGCCTTACAATTGATCCCTCTTTCAAACTTTTACGTGCTTTCCCACCGAAGGTCACGTTTTGTGCCCGACTTCCCTTCACAGCCGTACTTAAATCCTGTTCCAAGTTGTTTCGCAATGTGATTCACACACTCTTCCTCGACAATTTCTATGTTCTCATAGACATTCAGTTGAACTTATTATATATATATATATTACATTTCTCTTTGCAGTTTCGCAAAATCGTTTTGCATTATAACAATGCATATACGAATGTGCATATTCAAGCAAAAAGCTTGTTCTTACAAAAATTTGGCATTTTTTTTGTCAGACCATCCCCTCTATTCATTTGTACACTAATCAGTCGGTTGGTCCTGTTTTCTAAGTGCAAGTTCTGTTCTTTAAGGAACTGGTATGGGGTGGGAAGTTACTCGTATCCGTCCATTACTGGTTTTATAAATCCCTCCTTCTTCATTAACATATGAGGGCTTGCTGGAAAGTAGTGCCTCCGAAATTTTTATGTGAAAACTATTAAAGATTTTCAAATCAAACAAACCTTAGTAAAATTCTACGTCTTTACTCTTCATACCTACAAATGAATTTCTTCACATAGTCAATCTGGTAGCGAACACATTTGTCCCAACGAGAGACCAGTCTGTTGACACTGCCACTGTAGAATGTTTGAATTTGTTGATGGTGCCACAGCGTCAATTATGCTTGCACCGTTTCATCATTATCAAAATGAAGTCCTCGGTAGTGTCCTTTAAGTTATGGAAAGAGATGAAAATTGGATGGGGCCAGGTCGCCCATACCTAGAAAGAACATGTCGTTTCTAAATCTCAATCATCGTAGCCTTCTTCCTACGAGTTTCATTCCGTTTTCATGTAGTGGGCATCACTGCATTATATTTTCTCATTATGGATGTCAAATCGTTGGAGACAGGAAACAGAAAATATCTTATCGTAATTCGTTGACAGAGACACCTTTTCATTCAAGTAGGACGAGATTATAAGTCACTTGCTTCCCAACTGCAGTCTCTTTTCTCAGAGTATAGTTCTAAGGTACAATGTGAAACACCTTCTCCAGGTCAACAACACACGTGCATGGATTCCTTCGTTTTTTAGTTAACCTCTCTCCCCCAAACTTGCAAAGAGTCTATTGCATCTAGTGTGCCCCCATTCTGTCTAAGACCAAACTGCTCGCCTGACAATTTCTCCTCCATTACCTTCCCAATCTTTGATTCGCAAGGGTAATTGCCCTACTCGAGCTACAGGGTGGTCCATTGATCGTGACCGGGCCAAATACCTCACGAAATAAGTATCAAACGGAAAAACTACAAAAAACGAAACTCGTCTAGCTTGAAGGGGGAAACCAGATCGCGCTATGGTTGGCTCCCTAGATGGCGCTGCCAAAGATCAAACGGATATAAACTGCGTTTTTTTTTAATAGGAACCACCTTTTTATTACATATTCGTGCAGTACGTAAAGAAGTATGAATGTTTTAGTTGGACCACTTTTTTCGCTTTGTGATAGATGGCTCTGTAATAGTCACAAACATATGGCTCACAATTTTAGACGAACAGCTGGTAACACGTAGATTTTCTAAATTACAACACATTACGTAGGTACGTTTGAACATTTTATTTCGGTTGTTCCGATGTGATACATGTCCCTTTGTGAACATCATTTCTGAGAATGCATGCTGTTAGAGCGTGATTAGCTCTAAATACCACATTAATGCAATAAATTCTCAAAATGATGTCCGTCAACCTTAATGCATTTGGCAATACGTGTAACGACATTCCTCTCAACAGCGAGTAGTTCGCCTTCCGTAATGTTCGCACATGCATTGACAATGCGCTGATGCATCTTGTCAGGTGTTGTCGGTGGATCACGATAGCAAATATCCTTCAACTTTCCACACGGAAAGAAATCCGGGGACGTCAGATCCGGTGAACATGCGGGCCATGGTATGGTGCTCCGGCGACCAATCCATCTGCCATGAAATATGCCATTCAATACCGCTTCTACCGCACGCGGACATCCATCATGTTGGAAGTACATCGCCATTCTGTCATGCAGTGAAACATCTTGTAATAATATCGGTAAAACATTACGTAGGAAATCAGCATACATTGCACCATTTAGATTGCCATCGATAAAATGGGGGCCAATTATCCTTCCTCCCATAATGCCGCACCATGCATTAACCCGCCAAGGACGCTGATGTTCCACTTGTCGCAGCCATCGTGGGTTTTCCGTTGCCCAATAGTGCATATTATGCCCGTTTACGTTACCGCTGTTGGTGAATGACGCTTCGTCGCTAAATAGAACGCGTGCAAAAAATCTGTCATCGTCCCGTAATTTGTCTTGTGCCCACTCGCATAACTGTACACGACGTTCAAAGTCGTCGCCATGCAATTCCTGGTGCATAGAAATATGGCACGGGTGCAATCGATGTTGATGTAGCATTCTGAACACCGACGTTTTTTGGGATTCTTGATTCTCGCGCAATTTGTCTGCTACTGACGTGCGGATTAGCCGCGACAGCAACCAAAACACCTACTTGGGCATCATCATTTGTTGTAAGTCGTGGTTGACGTTTAACATGTGGCTGAACACTTCCTGTTTACTTAAATAACGTAGCCCGCCGAAGTGGACGTGCCGTTAAAGGCGCTGCAGTCTGGAACCGCAAGACCGCTACGGTCACAGGTTCGAATCCTGCCTTGGGCATGGATGTTTGTGATGTCCTTAGGTTAGTTAGGTTTAACTAGTTCTAAGTTCTAGGGAACTAATGACCTCAGCAGTTGAGTCCCATAGTGCTGAGAGCCATTTGAACCATTTTAAATAACGTAACTATCCGGCGAACGGTCCGGACACTTGGATGATGTCGTCCAGCATACCGAGCAGCATACATAGCACACGCCGGTTGGGAATTTTGATCACAGTAGCCATAGATCAACACGGTATTGACCTTTTCCGCAGTTGGTAAACGGTCCATTTTAATATGGGTCATGTATCACGAAGCGAATACCGTCGGCACTGGCGGAATGTTACGTGATACCACGTACTTATAGGTCTGTGACTATAACAGCGCCATCTGTCACAAAACGAAAAAAGTGGTCCAACTAAAACATTCATATTTCTTTGAATATGTAATAAAAATGGGGGTCCTATTTAAAAAACGCAGTTGATATCCGTATTGCAGCGCCATCTAGCTGGTCAACCATAGCGCCATCAAGCTAGACGAGTTTCGTTCTTTGTAGTTTTTTCGTTTTATGCTTATTTCGTGAGGCATTTGGCCCGGTCACTATCAATGGACAACCCTCTATATTACTTAACACTCATTATCTTTGGTATTGGGATCGTTAGCACTGTCAGATGTCCTCTGACCATTCGCCGTTTTCATTGTTACATAGTCTTAAGACTTCTCTTATGCCTTCTTCATTCACTTAACTATTTCCACTGTTTCCCAATTTTTCATTTGATGAATGACTAATTATTTGCTGACGAGAGCTGGCCTCCTGAACTCGCTAGTAACTTCCGCGCAATGAGTAGGCTGAAGCAGAAGTTGTTTTGTGTCAACGTTCGTTCCTTGTTCCAGGTGTGTGACAGTCGGCAAAGTGACAATCAACAGCGCAGTGTCGCGTCAAACAACGTGCTCCCGGAGGTGGAAGCCGGCGACGACGCTGCTAGGTAACCTGACAAACACATGCACAGGCGCTGCCTCTTCCGGCAGCTCGCCGGCTGGTAAAGAAGAGTGGACTCGTGTTCCGGCGTGAAGTGCTGACTGTGTGGCTGCTTTGCGCCGTCTTGTTTTCGCAACAGGCGCTGTGCCAGGCGCCTGCTGCAGAACGATAGTCTCACAAATCCTTGGAATGCTGTCTACTGCAGTGTCACAGGTGGCAGTGCAAGCTGCAGACGCTCCATGACAGACGAGTATTACTCATTTTGTTTTCACTTATCGACTCACCGCATACTCGTCTCGGGCAGAAATGCAGTCGTTTTGTGACAAGTTAATTTTTGTCTTTCTTCCACGTACATTAAGTTAATAACGAATACTAAGCTCCACGATGCCCTCATAGTTCAAAACTCGTTTCCTTATCGTATTATTAATGCGACACTATCAGTCTGCTCTACACAAATTGTGCAAAGTTCGAGCATAGGCTGCTAACTTCAATACACGTCTGAAATATGGTATAGAAACACAAGTCCGATAAAGTTATGGTTTAACAGTTACAAGTACTACAGTATCGCCGATTACGACATTTGGGGGGGGGGGGGGGGGGGGGGTAGGACGTCAAACGAGCCGACTTGGAGCAGGAGAGGCACCACAGAACGTTTTAATTTACACTGTCTATACTTTTACAAGTAAATTCATAAAACTTTGTCAGCATGACCAGGAAGGATTCAGGATTCACACTCGTAACAGCGGAAGTTCGAAAACATAACAAAATATTTTTTTTACAAGTGAAATTCCATCATATTTTCACTTACTAAGGTACACTTTTCTTCATGAGTAAGAGACACTGTTCGATGAATTTTGCATAGCATACAAACCATACTTACAGGTGTCTGAAACTCTATAATCTATTTAATTTACGAAAAAAATGAATGAGATGTTGCGTTTTAAATTTTATGTTTATAAAAAAATCAAATTTTGTAGTTAATTATCTCAATTTTTACCACAATTTGTAATAGATTTGGAAAATTCTAGATTGTATACACCTGTAAGTATGGTTTGTATGCTGTGCAAAATTCATCAAAGAATCTCTCTTACTTGTGAAGAAAAATGTACTTATAGCAACAAATGTAGCCAACATTAAGTGAAAAAATGATGAATTTTCATATCTAAAAAAAATTTAGTTTGTTATGTTTTTGCACTTCTGCTGCTATGAGTGTGAATTCTTAATCCTTCCTCATCATGCTGATAAAGTTTTATGAATTTATTTGTAAAAGTATAGAGAGTAGAAAATAAAATGTCCTGTGGTGCCTCTCCTGCTCCAAGTCAGCACGTTTGACGTCGTCCCCCTCTTAAAGCTTTTACAATTCACGTGCAGAACCATCATCTCTAGCATAAAACCACAAGAGATACCTGAAATATTCTCCACCCTTATCGGTACACTCCTGGGCATCTTGCACTATTGTGTTGCAACCTTTTGTAAAATCCTCAGGTTGAAGGTGAATAGTTTTACAGATATCCACGATGAAATATGGCATGTCACCCGACTGTTACAAGCAACGGTACCCTCTCTGTGGATTTTAGATGTCTCCACAGGTATAAATGTTTTGTGCTCGATTCCGGAGACTGTACAGGGCATGAAACCTAGAGACTCGTCATATGCTCCTACCAGACATCTCTGATGATAAATTTCAGTTAATGTGATCTGGAAATTTCTACTGTAATATGCTAGATATCTGTCACACATAGATCATAAGCTGATCACACAAATAAAACATAACACGATTCGCATCCAATGTACTGAATGATGCTAATAGGTAGCGTTGATATAAGATGCAGTGGCTAAGGTGTCAACACAATATTTGACTGTAGCTCCAGTCAAAGCCCTCGACTGTTCTTTGAACTCAAGAATATAGCAAAGCCAAGAAAAAATAGTGTACTGAATACATTCAGTTGTTCACTGAATAACGCAGTTTTTATTGGATGAATGTCATACCATATAACTAATTGGTAAATCAAACTCTAGCAGATATATGTTAGTGTAACATTTATATCTGTGTGTTTAACATATCCCCAAACTTTACGTATTTATTTCAGTCCCACCCCGCATGTGTTTCATCCTATGTTGTCACAGTACTTGCACAGAGTATTGAGAACATGCCTAGCTTGTGTTTTCAGATCTGTTACCGAAATTCAGGGGGTGTACATAACGCAAGCCAGACAAAATATGAATGTGTCGGTCAATTTTATAAATGAAATCTTTCTCTAAACATCGGAGTGTTCGCTAGCGTTAATTTCGATTGATTTCTTGTGCGTGTATTCAGTCTCAATCATGTCCACACCCAAGTTCTGTGCGCCGTCGACTATCGCTTGCTTCAAAACGCCACGTGATATGCCAATCTTCCTTATATAAATAGAGTCTCAAACCTCTGGACGTTATCGGAATCCGTAACTCTCAGAAGTAAAAAAAAAAATGATGCATTATAGATCGAAATTGCCTTGAAGAACTAAATATTACGTACACTGTGTGACATACATGCTTCACTAGCAGCAGCTAATGTCATTCGCGTATTTGACTACCGTACTGAAAAAAAAAAAAAAATCTCTCTGACGTTCTTCCACGAATATTGATAATTCATTTTATGCGCCAGCTTGTCCGACAATTAAGTGCAAACCTCGGGACGAAATCCAAAGTTGTCGTCCCCTTAAACGATTAACAGCAATCTCACTATTACTTCAAAGCTCGCCACTCGGATTTAAAATGTGCTTCTCAGTTTATTTGTAGCACCCTTGTTACCTTACGTACTAATTTTAAAGTGTACTATCAGAAAACTAGAAACGAAACTGTTTTGCGAAAATATTTTAAGAAATTTACAACAATTACTTTAAGAGCTGTTTCATAAGCAGTGCTTCTCACAATCTAAAAATGAAATTACAACAAAAAAATTTCTGGAAGTCTTTCATTATATATACACATTGTATGTAAATCTGTACATATTTCGCTTAATATTTATGTAATAAAGATTTTTATGAAAAAATGTGTAAGGTATGAGTTATAATTACTTGCTACTAATGAATTAGAATTTACAAACCTCAATAGCTAATGTAGAGTATGTAGAGTATCAGCCATAGGGGATTTTTGATGATTCAGGTATTTAATTTTGAAGGAAAGGGGACTCTGGTATTATCAGTTCTTCGGCTATAATAAGAAATTACGAAGTATTTCACTCCACGTTCCACAAACTACACTTACAACACAAAATGTTTTCCTCTTGCCCACATAATAGGACTCGAGGTAACATTGGAGTCTGATAAAGCAGCAACGCTTTGAATCAGTTCTCATGGAATCGATGTGTCGTTTAAAGGTAGCGTTACTTTATGCTAATACATGAAATTAGTTATGATAAAAGTGAGTACACTCATCTCAGTAAACAAAAACTCAAACTAGTTAACCAGTGGTGTGTAGGCTGCATGGCAGCGCAGCCGAAAACCAGTGCAATCAGTTCTCTCCACATAATATCCTATCATATTACCTCCTTCATACACATCGTTACTTTCAGGTGGAACCCTCTGAATGGAGAAATCTTGGATAACATTCAATGCCCTGTTGCGAGACTAAACCGAAAATACACAGTAACTTACTGCTGGGTAGACAATTTTCACAGGTAGAGATATTTTTGTTTGCTGCCGCACGTATATTTTTCAGTTGAATGAGTACTGGTGTTTTTATTCGTTTCTCGACAGTCGCCAACGATCGCAAGCGGTCTTCTCCGTTCCTAAATTTGGTTTAAAGTGCAAATAAAGCCCAGCATAGTCTAATTTGAACTAACTATGCTCGATAACAGACGCAATAATGAATGATCCATTTAATGAATAAACAAAATCTGAATGCGACCACACAAAAGAAAGTTAAGGAGGCAGAACACACCTATTTAAATCTCAGAAGGGAACAACGGTAAGCATAGTATCAGTTGGCTGAGCACAAGTTTATAAGAAAATCATCTGTAATTTTTCAGTAGCAGTGAATGTGTGCTGCAATTCAACTTACTGTTGGTCACAGTGCTGGGAAAATGTAGACTTTTCATTGTAATTATAACATTCAAATATGAAACATTGGACATATACGCTTCTGTAACTCAAGTACAGCATATCTCCAGGTTGCAGCATCTCCAGGACTTACCTTATTGTAAAATGCATGAAACAGAACGGGTATACATAATGTACAGGATAAAAGATTATGTCTGTGATATGAAATTTTAGACCAAATTTACCAGTCGTACCCGTTGTCAGAGACAAAAGTTACATTTCGCAACATGCGATAATTTAATGGAGGCATAATAAAAGTTATGCCGATATGCCAATACATTTAAGTACCAAGTCAATGATTAGGGAAGCTGAAATAAGAGAGAACATTTCAGATGAAAATCATATAATTAATTCAAAAATCAAGTGAACAGAGTGACACATAACCTCTTAACGGAACACGGACATGTACGTCAGATATGCAGACATTACATGAACCAAATTCTGTACATGATATAAGAAGTTTAACAAGCTGAACTGAAAGGAATAATGACTGGGCTGATTGAACTGCTCGTCGGACCGCATGACTGAATTTGGATTATCTTCCTAAGTTCGTGGCTGTTGGCCTCATAGTGGATGAACTTAGTACATCAAGTAGAACATAATTACACTCGCAGCGTTCATAGCAAGTTCGCTATATAAATCAGTGAGAAACTTGACCCTGAAATGTAAATGCGTAGTAGTTCGCGAAACGTAACGAAATCACGTTGCAGATGGTTAGTGCCTACACATAACTTCCGAAACATAGTCTACCTCACCAGAAAGCAAACACAGCGACCAGCCGGATTCAACCGAGTATGTTTCACGTGCGTATTAAAGACTTCATTCAAATATTCACTCACAGCTCCTCGTTCAGCGTGTAGTGCAGTAATTGGCTTCTTGTCCCATAAGTGAAATACAGGACTTTTCGTAAGGTTCAAAGACTGTACAAGCTAACCAAACTGTTTGTAGTCGATTCTTGGTACAGAAAACCAGGTTTGTATTATTTCAGCAATAGAAAATTGCGGAATAAAAAACTAAAAATGACTGTTTAATATGAAACTTCGACTGCGAACGATGGTGAAAAAGCTACCCTTCGCATGTCGATTGACTTTACTCTGTGTGTTTGCTAAGAAATACACTTACACATTCACTACGGCCTCATATTTTTAACTCGACATGTTGACGTGGAGCTAGAATACAAATACGCCACATCCTATGACAAAGAAATATAGTGGAACTGGGAATCCCCTCCCAAATGTTCCCAACTGGGGCAGATTCTGCCCCACTACGGTCGCACCTGGCATTTAACTGAAAAAACTGTCACTTTGAAATGGATCAAAAATCGAAGACCTTATTCTACATTTCAAAGTAGTGAATGAAATGTATGTACAACAACAACATCGTCAACAATAACATCAACAACAAAAATTTCCACCATCCAGTGCACTGATGACACAACCTTCCTATTCCTTTGCCATACCGTCCATAAATTCCATTCCTGTAGCTCAGTTTCAACCACATCACCTCTTGGTGCAACTAGATTCCTTCTCTAAATAAACCCAGGAATATTTAAAGTCAGGACTCCGTGAGGTTTTCCTAATCTTGTATGACTGTCCCATCCAATCAACTAACACACTCAAGTATGTCAGAGTAAACGACAACCGAAAATTTACATGGAAACCTATCTACTGATTATCCCATAAAAAGGATACAAAAGCCCAGAAGTATCAACTGGGTGACCATGGGAATGCATCCTTCCACTATTCTGCACACCCTCATATCCTTTATCTGTCCCATCCTCTGTTTTTTAAATGTATATTGAATGAACAGTTCACAAAAATTCTATCATTCTCGCCAAATTGTTGATGTCACACATATCCTCTTGTTTTCTTCATACGGTTACCTTCACCTGAAGCTGTTCTTTGCCATTTCATCAGTTTTACCTCGATCCTTACACATACACTAACAACTCCACATATCCTTTATCTAGCTGAAGCTCGACTCCACACACCCCATTGTTCCGCATCTCTTTTCAATCGTGAAATGTTATCTCACTTCAATCAATATGTTGCATCTTTCTCTAAGGAATTTTAGTAGACTTTTTCTACTAGACAGTGGAATAAATCCAGACAGTTATCCCTCCTACAGATCTGACTCACTTTGTATCCTCCCCTAAATGAGGGCTTCATCTTCTGTTCGCATCCTCTAGTGCCCTTTCTTCCTCATAACGATAGCCTGGCCTCAACCCTTACTACACCGAACCAAATTTAAATGTTCACCTGCAGATCAATTTCCATCATTACACCCATTCTTGCTGCACTAATGCCCCACTTCGAAAACCGCCAAAGCCACGTAACCTCTCGTCTTTCAACTTATCCACTCCCGTTTTAGACCTTCCCAAGTTTTAGTGCAAACGGTTTATCTATTTTTTGTTTCTTTTAAAGGTCAACTTGGAATAATTTTAATATTCGTGTAAATGTCTTTAAAACCACTCTTGTTAGTTTAACTGATTGTGGCTGAAGAGTTGTGTGTGGCATCACTCCGCATTATAAAATTTCTGGATCTTAACAGCAAAGAACCGTGCTCTGCAACAGGCCATCCTCAAACAGCCGACCCTGACCACTCTGAGAGTGGAATGTTACAACCAAAAAATATTGTTTACCATTTGACACTCTTTCCTAAGAATCAAAATAGGCCTGTCCAGTGTTGTATTACTTTAAAACTTACCGTGCATTATGTAGGAATATTAGCATCTAACTCAGTCATCAAAAGTTGAAAATTTCTTTCAACGTTATTGGTATGTACCGCGTTATAGAAACCAGCTATTAACTTCTTTGATAACGAAGTGTTCACGGTCTAACTCACATAAAATTAGCTGTTCCACTACTTCCTACGGCTCTTCACAATCTTGAAAGCCGTTTCTTTCAAAAATGGTTCAAATGGCTCTGAGCACTATGGGACTCAACTGCTGAGGTCATTAGTCCCCTAGAACTTAGAACTAGTTAAACCTAACTAACCTAAGGACATCACACACATCCATGCCCGAGGCAGGATTCGAACCTGAGACCGTAGCGGTCTCGCAGTTCCAGACTGCAGCGCCAGAACCGCGCGGCCACTTCGGCCGGCTGTTTCTTTCAGTGACGTGAGTCGGAACAGAAAATCCAACTTGTTTCTTGTGGTCACTTAAGTTCTTGGTATGCTCGTAAGGACGCAGTCTGATCTATGGCGATGTTGATAAAACCGTAGTTTTTCAACTTTCCACATTTTTACAACTTATTACATTAAGCTTACTGCTGAAACTATACCCAGTTAGATTCCAGAGTAACATGAATTATAGTAATATAGCTGCGTGAGACAACATATCTGTAAATCACACAGGCTGTGCAACTATTTACTTGTTGCTGACAAACCCAACGCTGTTATTTTAAAAAAACTGCACATGCAGTGGGGAAAAAAAACAATTTGACGCTTATAGAGGGACCAGCGTGGTGAAAAGTTTTACCATGCCCTTGTTACAAGTTAAATAACTGTGCTTACACGTAACTGACACGGTGAGTCTGTTCTCGGGTGGCAGAGAGTAATACAAATACTTCATTGAAATATGTTGATTCAATTTATGTAAGGAAAATTATTTGTGGTGGACCGATATTACTATCGTCAGATTCCCACTTCCATGAAGCATGTCAGGAAACTCCCCCATCACTAATTTTCTGTCTTATTTCACAAGAACTGACCAGCAGATGGCGGTAGCAATGCTGAGAAAAAGCGAAAATAATGTACGCGATATAGCTGGAGTTGGTTGTAAGATGTGGACAAGTACTTAAGAAACTGTATACAATGTGCCCAACTAGTCTGTTAAACATTTTGCTAGCAAAATAAAGAAAAAAAGAAAACTAGGACGAGTTCCTAAAAAAGCCCTAAGAACATCCATAGAGGTTTCCTGCTTAAAAGCAAAATCCAGTCAAACCACATTATTGGTGAGAAATTATTTCTTCCTGTGTTCTAATAAGACCTTGGTTAGTTCTATCACATCAGCGTCAAATTATCTACATTTATACGTACCATTTCTCGTCACCTGAAAATGCAGTATTGTTGAGCGTCAATGTCTCCACATTACTATCTCCAACTCCACGCACATTGTAGCGCGGTGTTTTCTACATTTGCCATTGACTCACGGGCCCGTGTGACACATCAAAAGCTTGCCCCTCACGGCTCCCACTATTCCGTACTCCGCCTCTCCATGCGCACTTGTACTCTTGTGTCATAACGTATCGTGAAAGCCGCGAGGCGAATCTGAGGTTCCCTCTTGTGTTTATCACTTCACCCTTACTCATTCTTAGTGTCACTACACATTTGTTGACGGCGTCCAACCCCAGTCATTATACCTACTACTTTGAGGCTACCGACGTTGTATCTGGACATACCCTAACGCTGCCTAATAAAAAAAAAAAGAAAAGAAAAGAAAAGAAAAGAACGCTCGCTGGTCATGTACTACATCAGTTTCCTGAGAGCCGAGTACATGCTTTGGGAGTATCTGTCCTATACATATCGGGTGGCAGATCCCTTAAAAGACTCTGTTCTGTTTTTTATACCTTTGAAATGGGGCCTTACTTCAAATCACTAAACATCTGTGAATTTCTTAACCTCTCTGCACATCTGACATAGGATTTTGCTTGCCCTACCAGCCATATCTTCGATATTTGCAGGTACTGATCCTGTGAACACCATCGAGTCTTAGCTGTTAATTACAAAGTATTCAAGAAAGACATTATATCCTCATCTGACTTTCTGGAGAAGCGAACGGTCAAACTGGTTGTGCCGGAATCTGGTGCAGCAATAGATTGTTTGGCTAATATCAGTTGATCATCCTGAGCTGGAAGTTGTCCAAGTAAGTGCTTTATCCGCCATTAATTGTGTTACATCGTTAAGGGATGACTGTATAGCATTTTGTACGGTGACACTCTGTGTTTTGGATTCTGTCATAGTGGAACCTTAATCTCCAATTCACTATAACACTGAAATGAAATGATCTTATGGCACTGTTGGCCGGGAGGCCCGATTCGGGGGAGTTCGGCCGCCGTGTTGCAAGTCCTTTTTAGTTGACACCACTTCGCGACTTGCGAGTCAATGATGATGAAAATGATGATGGACACACAACACCCAGTCTCCTGCCGGGAATCGAACCCGGGTCCCCTGCGTGGTAGGCCATAACGCTACGGATGCGGACACTATAACACTATAACAGAACAACAATCAACAATAGCTCATGCACTTTGATACATCAGTTACCACGTACATCTCATGACGAGCCATTCGACTCCGTACAATATCTAGTTACATTACCGCCCTACGACAGTGAAAACGAACTACTACCACTGATTCAGGACACGATGCAGAATGACGTAGCAAATTACAGTGATTACATCTCAGGGGTTGCAGCTATTGCCCACAGGTATCACTAAGGAAAGGTGACACATTAACCTCTTCTGATGGCTACACTGAAGTTAACCTCAAATTTCTGTGAAAAATCCAGCCTAGACCCCATGCCCCCTACGTCAGGAGGTAGGAAGCCAAAAAACATACATATAGTCTTTCCACTCAGCCCACTGCGTGGCAATATTGCGCGCTGCGGTTGTGCTCTCATGCTGCATGAAGGTCGACTTTGATGGTACCAGCTACCAGACAAGGACATCTGACTCGAAACTGTAGTGGCCTGGGGTAAGGCGCCACTATGGAATAGAAGTGCGTTGGGGCGCGGAGACCGTATTGCTAGCCGGTGGTGGCTAGGAAAACACAGCTTCAAGGTAAGAGACGTTTGTTAAACTTGTGCTACAACATTGGTAGTGCTGTGATGTCACGAATATACTCCTCACGCTTTCGCTGTGGAGGCCCCAAGTCCCCAGGGGGTGCGCCTAGTAATGGGCGCTGGTCTGATGGAGGTGGCGGTCCAGACCGACGTCGTCTGCTTGTTGACCCATAACAAGCTGGTGACTGTCATGGCTCTTAAATCATGATGGGTGTTGCCAGAGTGCTCAAGTCTTTATAAATCAGTTAAATGGTAAGCGGCACGTTTGTTATGCCGACGCAATGCTTCCCAGCACATAGGAATCAACATCTCCATGACCCCGCAATATACACTACTGGCCTTTGAAGTTGCTACACCACGAAGATGACGTGCTAGAGATGCGAAATTAAAACCGACAGGAGGAAGATGCTGTGATATGCATATGATTAGCTGTTCAGAGCATTCACACAAGGTTAGCGCCGGTGGCGACACCTACAACGTGCTGACATGAGGAAAGTTTCCAACCGATTTCTCATACACAAACAGCAGTTGACCGGCGTTGCCTGGTGAAACGTTGTTGTGATGCCTCGTGTAAGGAGGAGAAATGCGTACCATCATGTTTCCGACTTTGATAAAGGTCGGATTGTAGACTATCGCGATTGCGGTTTATCGTATCGCGACATTGCTGCTCGCGTTGGTCGAGATCCAATGACTGTTGGCAGAATATGGAATCGGTGGGTTCAGGATGGTAATACGGAACGCCGTGCTGGATCTCAACGGCCTCGTATCACTATCAGCCAAGATAACAGGCATCTTATCCGCATGGATGTAGCGGATCGTGCAGCCACGTCTCGATCCCTGAGTCAACAGATGGGGACGTTTGCAAGACAACAACCATCTGCACGAACAGTTCGACGACGTTTCCAGCAGCATGGACTATCAGCTCGGAGACCATGACTGTGGTTATCCTTGATGCTGCATCACAGACAGGAGCGCCGGCGATGATGTACTCAACGGCGAAGCTGAGTGGACGAATGGCTTTTTTTCGGATGAATCCAGGTTCTGTTTACAGCATCATGATGGTCGCATACGTGTTTGGCGACATCACGGCGAACGCACTTTGGAAGCGTGTATTCATCATCGCCCTACTGGCGTATCACCCGGCGTGATGGTATGAGGCGCCATTGGTTATACGTCTCGGTCACCTCTTGTTCTCATTGACGGCTCTTTGAAAAGTGGAAGTTACATTTCAGATGTGGTACCACCCGTGGCTCTACCCTTCATTCGATCCCTGCGAAACCCTACATTTCAGCAGGATAATGCACGACCGCATGTCGCAGGTCCTGTACGGGCCTTTCTGGATACAGAAGATGTTCGACTGCTGCCCTGGACAGCACATTCTCCAGTTCTCTCACCAACTGAAAACATCAACTGTCTCGTCACAATACGCCTGCCACTATTCTTGATGAACTGTGGTATCGTGTTGAAGCTGCATGGGCAGCTGTACCTGTACATGCCATCCAAACTCTATTTGACTCAATTCCTAGGCATATCAAGGCCGTTATTACGACCAGAGGTTGTTGTTCTGGATACTGATTTCTCAGGATATAGGCACCCAAATTTCGTGAAGATGTAATCACATGACAGTTCTAGTATAATATATTTTTCCAATGAATACCCGTTAATCATCTGCATTTCTACTTGGTGTAGCAATTTTTATGACCAGTAGTGTATATCTAGCGAATTCCGCTCTAGAGTTTCATTTTCAGGCAGCTCAGTGTTTATACCGTAATATCTCCTGAACTATGTGCCGTACAGCGATGTAATTTTTCTGGTACATCCAGTGGTTATACGTGCCGACTATCTGCGAGAGTTGTTGTGAATAGAGTTAGTAGTAACGAAGTAACAAATAAAAACGTCTTTAACTAAGTGTGGTACAATATTTTTGTAGGTACATTCAGCGACAGACTGTGAAAATGTGTGCGGAAAGTGTTGCGAATAGAGTTAGTACCATCGACGCAACAAATTTAAACGACATTCATGATGCAGTAGTTCATCAAGCACACATTACTTATGAGGTCATATCACCTGAACTGTGTGGCGTACTATTATGTAATTTTTGGTCGTACTTTTATTGGTGTAAATGAATACTCTATGCAAATATGTCACAAGTAAATTTATTAGTAAAGAAGTAAAACATTAGAACGTCATGTTTCACGTGGCTTTTTTCTGCATGAACAGCGAAGGTGTAGTAAGTGGTCGTCAGACAGAGGAAGTTTCATAAAGTTTTGAAATTATGTGTAAAGTCTGTTGGAACACTCTAATTGCTCTCATTCTCAAATGATGAGTAAGAATGGATAGTCTGACGTATTGGGCTACACTGTGTTTCACAGCCACTCCCGGTCCTTCGATAGTTGGGTGATCTTTCCGATCACAGCGATTCTTTTCAGATAGTAGACTACAATCAATGGTTCAAATCAGCCCAGTGGTTTAGGAGATCATATGCCACGGTGTTCATTTGAACGGAAGACTTTCAAATATTTCGAAAACTAAAGCTAGGATAAAAAATATAATTCCAATTTGTTTCTCTGGGTGGGGGATATCCAATGTTACCACACTCGACCCCGGCCCCACCCCCTGCGTGGGTGGTAGAGGTCAGCTTGGGAATATTCAATGAGAACCCCAGTTTTTATTGCAGCTTACGATTCTACGACAAAATCTGCATATGTTTTGTCTGAAGCATGCCGGTACAGTAGGAGGAATAACAATTAATACACGATCGTAGTTTGCGTTATGCTACTCAATGGCTATTGAATACCCAATGGCAGGTAGGACCGCACCTCCATGCTTCGAGGATAGTTCAGGCCACAATAACTTCTAGTTTGCAACCCAATTTGCAACGTTGTATTCCTGCTACATACCAAATAAGGGACTGGTCAATTATGATGGACAGGTATGCAGGCAATAAACACTGGAGATGAGCTACCAACGCCCCTTCTTCTGCATTCGCCTATGACTACGGCCTACCAATGGTAGCCATATGAATTTTAACCAATACTATCACTTCTCCAGCACTTTAGCCAGAAAACTCCCCCTTTATAAGTGGACACGACACTCGTCTCTGACAGTGTTCTAGCAGTAGCGAACACCAAAAGATCCTGAGGAAGATCGCAGCAGAGGGGTCGAAACGTCGAACATTTTAGAAGAAACATGACGCGGCCTAATAACCCTGAAGATTCTAACTTCAGTGACAACGGCCACGAAAGCCTGCAAACTTACATAATAAACACTGTGCAAGTATTGTAATGTTTAGAGAGTCTATCTGTTCTACGTCTGCCTCCGGTCGCAGTGTACTGCCTGTTATGATACGTCGTAGTTCGCCACACGGCCGCGGTGGCGCGTCGAGTAGTCCCCTGTTCGATATGTCGGAGGAATACTACGTTGTGAATTGGGTTTCCAAGTAGAAGTTATGAAATAGTGACCAGTTCTACCCTACAGTGTGCCGTTGGATATTCAAGGACCATTGAGTAGCATGTTGTAAATTACGATTGTGTACTCATTTCTGTTCCTCAGATTACGGCCTTGACGCAGTGGATACACCGGTTCCCGTGAGATCACCCAAGTTAAGCACTGTCGGGCGTTGTCGGCACTTGGATGGGTGACCATCCAGGCCGCGATGCGCTGTTGCCCTTTTTTGGGGTGCACTCAGCCTCGTGATGCCAATTGAGGAGCTACTCGACCGAATAGTTGCGGCTTCGGTCAAGAATACCATCATAATGACCGGGAGAGCAATGTGCTGACCCCACGCCCCTCCTATCCGCATCCTCCTCTGATGATGACACGGCTGTCGGGTGGTCCCGATGGGCCACTTGTGGCCTGTAGACGGAGTGGTTTTTTATATATATATATATATATATATATATATATATATATATATATATATATATATATATATATGGTATCTTACATTATTCTCCCTAATAAATAGTGGCATGTCCAAGTAACGATGGTGGAGGTGCACATGGATCATACACTCTTCCCTCCAAAGTCTAAAGGCTAAATAACACTGAAATTTAGAGACTGCGCTTGTTAGGGGAGATGCGACAATTCATTCTCGTGTTCACAAAACGGATCCTGGTCCATGCAAGCTGTGTGAACAGCGGTCCTATACTCCTGGAACACAGCATCACAATTGTTGAACGAATGTTGTTCTATGAAATGAACTTGATGAGCCAAAATCGTCAACCCTCGCTGTAGTGTGATCTTTCAGAGTAACTATGGCAGTCCAAATCATCACCATTTCCCTCCATATTTCACTCTTAGGACGTAAACTCGGGCAGATCATGAAAACACTGTGAAAGAAGACTCATCTGACAAAGCGACATTTTTCCATTCCTGTACAGTTCAGGCTTTATGGATTCGGTGCCATGTGTTCCTGCTCCGAGCATCTGCGTCACTGATTAATGGTTTTGGAATTCCAGTTCGCCGCACAGTTCCCGCTTCTAGAGGTCCTTCCGTGCTGTTTAGGTTATGACCGTGTTCGCGAGTGCGACATTCAGTTATGCTGTGAATTCTGCAGCTGTCATCCTCTCATTTTGCGTCGCAGTCCTCTTCAATGGCAGTGTGTCAGGATCAGGCCACACACGCTTTCGTTGCGACTTAGCGAATTATAGTTTTCCACATTGCCCTTGTGCCACACGTGCACACTAGCACCAACAATACGCTCACGTTCGAATTCATTCACCTCCGACGTAACACACTCGCAACTACATAGAATACAGTTCTGACAAGGACTGACACTTGCAATGTATTGTGGACATTCAAAGGGGTCGTTCGTGAGCACGGCGCAATCTGCAAGGTGTTTCCATATATTTGTCCAACCTCTGGCGGTTTCTCCAGTCACAGGTTGAGTCGAATTACACACGCTAAAAGTCTGTAACTGTTGTTTTACGATAAAGATCATCACCAAGGTGAAGCTCTAACGTTATAAATGGTGCCCAGGCTTCCAAACAAGGACTGATGATATCTGAATAATTGTTTGAGGAACAGAATAAGAAACAGAAATCTATTACTACCACAGGCAAATTCCCCATCGTGCAATTTCCAACTTCCTGTAACATGAAAACTACGTGTCAGATCAGACTTTGGACCTAGAACGTTTGCCTTTAGAGGGAGAATCACCCAAGCGCATGTCGTAATTTATTCGAGGATAGCTCAGTTGCCAGAACATTAGCCTGCGAAAGACGTAGGTCCCTGGTTCGAATTCTGATCTGGCACGTAGTTTTCATCTGCCAGGAAGTTTGAAATCGATGCACACATCTGCTGCGGAACGATAAATGACTCTTGGAATGTACTACTTTTTAATAATTTATAGCTAGAAAGAGTAATTTGTGTCTATAATAAAAAATAGTGACAACTGTCATTTGCATGTTAACGAAGGTGCCGGTAACGAATTTATGTGAAACACAGATCTGGGCTTAGAAAGTGACAGCGTACTCGTAACGTCCTTGCTCATTGCATTTCGAGCTTTCTTTCATATGATCACTAGCTGCACACACTGCCGTGTTTCATTAGTTATAAATCGTCGGAGAAGCTATAATCAAGAACATAGAGTTACACGCTGATGCAGCGCGCTACGTATGGGCATAATTAGAATGACACGTATAACGAGACCAGAAAAATGAAGCAAATCCTTGAAAAACGGATGCCGTTAAGTCTAGAATTACGTCATAATCCTACGACACACATCCATCGTTAATAAGAGTTAGACCTCTAAGATATTCCTTGGATTAAGGCTATAGGCTGGAAATGTAAGGCGTGAACAAATTGGGATTACGTTTCCAAATTCTATGAAAGATATGGGTGTACGCCGAGTGAATCTGAACTTTGCTTCCGGAGAAAGCTTTACAGGACAGATACTACAGATTGCAGCATGACAAAGAGTGTTCACTACGTTACAATTCAGACATCAATTAATGAAGAAACCTGATGTACTGTTCTTCGAACAAAGTACTATATACTTACTAACAGCGTAAGAGTACATCGAGCATAAGCACTGAGGGGAATTTTGTTCTTCAGTTCGTGGGAAAAGTCATAATTTCTTCATTATAAACTGTCTAAGAAATTGTATTATCTGATCTTATTACTCATCATAAAAATCGCACCAACGAATTTACCGCAGTACAGAGAACATGGTTAACGATATCTGAAGCTAAATGAAATATCTTGATGTTAGAGTACACTTCACCCACTCCAAGGAGACCCTCAAAAGTCCCCCTGCGGCTGATTCTTTTGCGCTCATAATTAGTAATAAAATTTTCACATTCACTGATGACAACATTAGAATGGTTTCTAACAGTTCGTCGAGTCACTATTATTGGAAACAATATTTCCTTTTACAATGAAATGAACACCCTTAGCTGCTTACAGGCGTTGACATATGTCAACGGGGACAGACCAAAATGTCTGCCACGACCGGGACTCGAACTCTGGCTCTCCTGCTTACATGGCATACGCTCTATCCATGTGAGCCACCGAGAACACAGAAGATAACGCGACTGCAGTGATTTATCTCTCACGCGCCTCCAACGAAACCTACATTCTCAACGTATTGTCCCACACTACATTCGTAGTGCCCCCGCCCATTATATTCATTGCTCCCGTAAGAGTTCGGGCACTGTTCGTGCATTCGCACAGAAGAAGATGGTCAAGTGGCCGGTGAGCCTTAACTATATATATACTAAGATGGTATCTGTTCTTTCAGACATGTCCGAAAGAACAGATACCATCTTAGTATATAAATATTTCATTTTCTCTCGGCAGTACGATATTGAAGACTTTTAAATGGAGAGTATGAAAATATGTACTACTAATACTGCCAGACAACATACACACCCACACGCTGTCGCACACACACACACACACACACACACACACACACACACACACACACACACACACACACACACACACACGCACACTCTCGTGCGTGGGAGTGAGTTAATGTTTTGTTTGAACATCCTGGACCCTTCATCAGGGTGCGGCTTCACAAAAAATACTAAGAAAAAATTCCATTCAGGCTCCCCCTAGCAATAACAGAACTTCAGCAAATGTTGTCTTTTCTCTTTTTATCGCACTCAGGAAGATCACAAAACAAAGATTATTTAGTTAAATCAACGGATGACTATCTAGGAACATCACTAATTTCGTGAGAGGTTAACATAGAGATTATAGCCGTAATAAGAAACAAATGGAGCATATCTGATTACAGTTTGATTATATTTGCTGTTACTCGGTAAAGTCACTTGGTTATGCGGTTGCAGAGGGGACTAACTACGTAACATAACTAAGTACAGCAACATTTACATTCAAAGTAGAGCGCGTCGTTACGTCGCAGTGTGTGCACTAAAAGTGATAATGAAAAACGATAGCACAAAATATCTCCTCAATAACTCGAGCCTACTTTCTGTTAGCATCAATAATTTTGCTACCGATGCGAACGAGGAATGTGTGCTAGTACCGATAAATAAGGGGACTGTAACGAGTAAGCAGATGATGACAGCAAAAGTTAAGTAAGTCAGTAGTGCGCAAATTATGGAAGGAGAGACACAAGCCGGCCGCGGTGGTCTCGCGGTTCTAGGCGCTCAGTCCGGAACCGCGCGACTGCTACGGTCGCAGGTTCGAATCCTGCCTCGGACATGGATGTGTGTGATGTCCTTAGGTTAGTTAGGTTTAAGTAGTTCTAAGTTCTAGGGGACTGATGACCGCAGATATTAAGTCCCATAGTGCTCAGAGCCATTTGAACCATTTTTTTTTTTTTTGAGAGAGACACAATGCCGAAGGAACAGTATTCAAGCATCTCCCGCGAGTCAGAATAAGCGAAACGAACACCATAAATATTTTACTGATGATGTAGATAAATCAGTTATTACACACCAGTTTCTACAACATTATGAACGGTACAAGGAAATACAATATTTGCAAGGCTTCACAACTTTTATCGCACAGAACTGGACTTCCTAGGACAGTACAGAACCTCTCAGGAAATTTACTTCATCATTGGAATTTCATTTTAAAAGGTGGCAGAATAAACAACTCAATATGTGCAGCTGCCCCCTCCCCCCCCCCCCCCCCCCATGAACCATAGACGTTGCGTTGGTGGGGAGGCTTGCGTGCCTCAGCGATAATGATAGCCGTACCGTAGGTGCAACCACAACGGAGGGGTGTCTGCTGAGAGGCCAGACAAACGTGTCGTTCCTGAAGAGGGGCAGCCGCCTTTTCAGTAGTTGCAGGGGCAACAGTTTGGATAATTGACTGATCTGGCCTTGTAGCATTAACCAAAACGGCCTTGCTGTGCTGGTACTGCGAACGGCTGAAAGCAAGAGGAAACTACGGCCGTAATTTTTCCCGAGGGCATGCAGCTTTACTGTGTGGACAAATGATGATGGCGTCCTCTTGAGTAAAATACTCCGGAGTTAAAATAGTCCCCCATTCGGATCTCTAGGCGGGGACTACTCAAGAGGACGTCACTATCAGGAGAAAGAAAACTGGCGTTCTACGGATCGTAGCGTGAAATGTCAGATCCCTTAATCGGGCAGGTAGGTTAGAAAATTTAAAAAGGGAAATGGATAGGTTAAAGTTAGATATAGTGCGAATTAGTGAAGTTCGGTGGCAGGAGGAACAAGACTTCTGGTCAGGTGAATACAGGGTTATAAATACAAAATCAAATAGGGGTATGCAGGAGTAAGTTTAATAATGAATAAAAAATAGGAGTTCGGGTAAGCTACTGCAAACAACACAGTGAATGCATTATTGTGGCCAAGACAGACACGAAGCCCACGCTTCTGCAGATGAAGAAATTGAAGAAATGTATGATGAGATAAAAGAAATTATTCAGATAGTGAAGGGAGATGAAAATTTAATAGTCATGGGTGACTGGAATTCGAGAGTAGGAAAAGGGAGAGAAGGAAACATAGTAGGTGAATATGGGTTGGGGGTAAGAAATGAAAGAGGAAGGCGTCTGGTAGAATTTTGTACAGAGCATAACTTAATCATAGCTAACACTTGGTTCAAGAACCATAAAAGGAGGTTGTACACATGGAAGAAGCCTGGAGATACTGACAGGTTCCAGATAGATTATATAATGGTACGAAAGAGCTTTAGGGACCAGGTTTTAAATTGTAAGACATTTCCAGAGGCAGATGTGGACTCTGACCACAATCTATTGGTTATGAACTGTAGATTAAAACTGAAGAAACTGCAAAAAGGTGGCAATTTAAGGAGATGGGACCTGGATAAACTGAAAGAACCAGAGGTTGTAGAGAGTTTCAGGAAGAGCATAGAGGAACAATTGACAAGAATGGGGGAAAGAAATACAGTAGAAGAAGAATGGGTAGCTTTGAGGGATGAAGTGGTGAAGGCAGCAGAGGATCTAGCAGGTAAAAAGACGAGGGCTAGTATAAATCCTTGGGTGACAGAAGAAATACTGAACTTAATTTATGAAAGGAGAAAATATAAAAATGCAGTAAATGAAGCAGGCAAAAAGGAATATAAACGTCTCAAAAATGAGATAGACAGGAAGCGCAAAATGGCTAAGCAAGGATGGCTAGAGGACAAATGCGAGGATGTAGAGGCTTATCTCACTAGGTGTAAGATAGATACTGCCTATAGGAAAATTAAAGAGACCTTTGGAGAAAAGAGAGCCACTTGTATGCATATCAAGGGCTCAGATGGAAACCCAGTTCTAAGCAAAGAAGGGAAAGCAGAAAAGTGGAAGGAGTATATAGAGGGACTATACAAGGGCGATGTTCTTGAAGGCCAATATTATGGAAATGGAAGAGGATGTATATGAAGATGAAATGGGAGATATGATACTGCGTGAAGAATTTGATAGAGCACTGAAAGACCTAAGTCGAAACAAGGCCCAGGGAGTAGACAACATTCCATTAAAACTACTGATAGCCTTGGGAGAGCCTGTCCTGACAAAACTCTACCATCTGGTGAGCAAAATGTATGAGACAGCCGAAATACCCTCAGACTTCAAGAAGAATATAATTATTACAATCCCAAAGAAAGCAGGCGTTGACAGATGTGAAAATTACCTAACTATCAGTTTAATAAGTCACGGCTGCAAAATACTAACGCGAATTCTGTACAGACGAATGGAAAAACTGGTAGAAGCCGACCTTGGGGAAGATCAGTTTGGATTCCGTAAAAATATGGGAAAACGTGCGGCAATACTGAACCTACGACTTATCTTAGAAGCTAGATTAAGAAAAGGTAATCCTACGTTTCTAGCATTTGTAGACTTGGAGAAGGCTTTTGACAACGTTGACTGGAATACTCTCTTACAAATTCTGAAGGTGGCAGGGGTAAAATACAGGGAGCGAAAGGCTATTTACAATTTGTACAGAAACCAGATGGCAGTTATAAGAGTCGAGGGACACGAAAAGGACGCAGTGGTTAGGAAGGGAGTGAGACAGGGTTGTAGCCTCTCCCTGATGGTATTCAGTCTGTATATTGAGCAAGCAATAAAGGAAACAAAAGAAAAATTGGGAGTAGGTATTAAAATCCAAGGAGAAGAAATAAAAACTTTAAGGTTCGCTGATGACATTGTAATTCTGTCAGAGACAGCAAAGGACTTGGAAGAGCAGTTGAACGGAATGGACAGTGTCTTGAAAGGAGGATATAAGATGAACATCAACAAAAGCAAAACGAGGATAATGGAATGTATTCGAATTAAATCGGGTGATGCTGAGGGAATTAGATTAGGAAATGAGACACTTAAGTAGTAAAGGAGTTTTGCTATTTGGGGAGCAAAGTAACTGATGATGGTCGAAGTAGAGAGGATATAAAATGTAGACTGGCAATGGCAAGATAATCGTTTCTGAAGAAGAGAAATTTGTTAACATCGAGTATAGATTTAAGTGTCAGGAAGTCGTTTCTCAAAGTATTTGTATGGAGTGTAGCCATGTATGGAAGTGAAACATGGATGATAAATAGTTTGGACAAGAAGAGAATATAAGCTTTTGAAATGTGGTACTACAGAAGAATGCTGAAGATTAGATGGGTAGATCACGTAACTAACGAGGAAGTATTGAATAGGATTGGGGAGAAGAGAAGTTTGTGGCACAACTTGACCAAAAGAAGGAATTGGTTGGTAGGACATGTTCTGAGGCATCAAGGGATAACCAATTTAGTATTGGAGGGCAGCGTGGAGGGTAAAAATCGTAGAGGGAGACCAAGAGATGAATACACTAAACAGATTCAGAAGGATGTAGGCTGCAGTACGTATTGGTAGATGAAGAAGCATGCACAGGATAGAGTAGCATGGAGAGCTGCATCAAACCAGTCTCAGGACTGAAGACCACAACAAACAACAACATGTGCAGCTGAGAGAACATACGAGCAAAAAAAGTGTAGTATTAGGCGTTTTTACGAAAAAATGAAGCATCACCATTAAAGCCGTTAGTGGCTTATTTAGACGAATTGTGGATTCATATTACATTGTGAAAAAGATATTGCAAAAGTGACAGTGAACGAAGATTATTGTCAAACAACGTAATATGGTTGAATGTTTCGGGTCATGTCATACATATAATTATTTTACATGAGACTTTGGCCTTCGCACTGCTGAGGAAGCAACACTGTGGGCAAATAATATGGGAAATATCCGGACTAAATGGCACTGAAATACCACTGAATATCGTTAAAATGAAGATTTGCTGTCTTTGTCAAAGTCGATAGCTAGCAAAATGATGAAAATGTGATGTACAGCCACTAACTGTTTGGCTAACCACCCTGCAGAAGTGCTTGTGTACGCTCAAACACCTCTCATGTATGATAGATTGACTTCACTCTGTCAGTGTCACAATCTCTCCAAAGATCTTTGCTCCTTACGGTTTCGCTAAAATAATTCAGTGCTAAGCTTGTCCTTGCGTTGAACCTATAGGCCGCAAGTTTTACTTTTACATTTGTGTATGAAAGCTGACGTTAGGCACACACATGCACAAATTCACTCTCACATGAAAACAGATGCAAGTATGATATAACAATTACATGCATAAACGTAACTATTTGGAATAGATAAACTGCTTCTCCCGCCGAATCATTGTGGGTTAGTATACTCGTATGCGGCGCACCTTTCATTATTGTGAACTAAGACTGTAGAAACATAGCGTCTAGATGAATTATAAATACTTATTAAGAAGACTGGACTTCATACAACAATTTAAATGAAATTTGCAATAGGGCCTCTCTGTCAGGATGTTGGTTCTATTACCTGCAGATGCATGTATGTCAGGCTCTGCTTTCAATTAGTATAGGTATGGACCTCAAATATTGAAAGCTGATTTATTCACAGACTGCTTCAAACTTCAACATTAATAACTACTGTATGTGGTAATTCACAATGCAGTACATCTTAATACACTGTCAGCTTAAATAAAGAGACGACATCTGAGACAAAATTTAAGTTTGAATGGAAATAAAGATAAAATGCATTTAGTCTAACCGTCATTTTCTTGGATAACTGTTATTAACCCTCACTATTCCTTAAATTCGACTTGATGTTCAAACGGATCGTATACTATGAGATAAATGTTTACTCAGCTGTAAAAAAAAAAAAAAAAAAAAAGTGTTCAGTGCCAGAGACGAACCACTGCAGTGTCTTCTTGTGTCACTTGTGTCATTGGCATCGTCGCGTGGCAGGTGTTTGGGGATCAACAGCAAAAGGACAAGATGGCGGGTGCTGTCTTGCCAATGAAAAAATTAATTTTAGAAAGCAACAAATAATTCGCACCGCTGGTCTCATGTGCCATCGCACCATAGATCTCTCACTATCAAAACTTACAGAACTCTTTTACAACGGGATCTGGGAATCCGATGTGTCGTGGTTGAGATACGAAAGCTGTTTTACGCACAGCAATGCATGTCTGCATAACCATGGGATGACTTGTTGTCACTTTATTAATATTTAATATTTCAATGGTGTTCTCCGTTTGATACACACGACAGATTATTTAGCAAATAGATAGTCTGCACAAAGCGCAAATTGGCGAATCATGAAGTAAGAAATAGTGAATTTTCGCTTTCTGGCCCTAGATACGTCAACTGGACCGACTGACTGCTGTGTCATCTTCTGTCACTGACTTAATCGAGTGTTTTATGGAGGGGTACGTGGTCAGCCACCCTCCCGGTCGTTATCGGGTTCCTTGGTCTTGGAACCGCTATTTTTCGGGACACCCAGAAACACATAATTTTCCGCACAGGGTTAATTAATGTTAGTCTTAACGAAAACATTCCCCGTCATATAATTTCGAAGTAAATAACTTTTCTACATTAAAATCTACGTGGTTACAGATGTCAAACGGTGAAAGCAAAGCAAATATAACGCAATAAAATAAAATAAAAGAAATACAGGAAAACCATAGATTGTGCTAACAAGATACATATGTACACAATTTTTTCCGTTTTTCAACATTGTAAATGCATTCGTCAAAACTCAAATTTATACGTGTAGAAGTAGTACAAAGCATGTTTTCCTTTTTTAAATAGAAACACAATAAAGGGCCCACTGATGGTACTGCAACTGCAGCGAAACACGACTGGCTAAAGAAAAAAAGAAACAATTGAGTTCTGCTAAAAGCAAACCGCCTCCGAAGACAAATTTATATGCATTCAACCTCAAGATGGTGACTTATTATTCTTTATGTGTTCTTTGAATGTAGCCTATTTCGACAGAGGATCTAACTTAAAATTTATAGCTGGTTGGATTGCGTTAAATAATAAGTCGGTAATAGTCTCAGGATTTTCTGAAGTGAGTCTCGAGCCATGATGACGAGCACGCCCATTGCCTTCCACTAATTTTCCAAGACACCAAAGCTACGTCCACGACACGAAAGCTACGCTTGTCGCACTAAAAGGGTGTTGTGTCAGTAGACACCTGAAGTGTAAGCCCAACCCATGTGAGTTGGCACACGGCTCTTGTAACATTATTGGCTTTTCGTAAAGGTAAAAGGACACATGCAGACCACGCAGACAGTTTCTTCTGCGGCTGTGACACTATCTTTTGCTGTTGTGGCCATGAAGGCTGAAATTGGCACTTACCTTGCAAAATGAGTGTGTGATGACTACTGGAGGACAGATGCTTCGACGGACGTGAAACTGAAATCGTACTCAGTAGGAATGGATTCAAACAACGAGTCAGTATTATCATCCACGACTGAAACAGCAGACGTTGAATCAACATACACAGCTGTGGAAAATAGCGGCGTCACTTGGGGCGATAGTTTTATGAATACTGCCAGCATAGTATCGTCAGCAGTCAAGGCGAGCTGCACTGTAAGTCTTGTGTTTGCACTTGTTTTAAATAAGTCTTATTTAGTGGCGCGTACAGACGTGAAGCGTGACAACGCTCCTCTTGTAAGAGCGCTGCATTGTACATTTTTACTGCCTGCTATCTCCCTCCTCCCCTTCTTCACGAATATAAACACGACGGTGCTGCCACCTTGGCCAGGTGAGCAGTTCGCTTTTGCGGGTGATGCAGTAGAGCAGTCGTTGTGGGATCTCTTACCTTCACGACGGGATGCTTGTTTGCGGCACTGTTGTCATGTTACTGTTTGATGAATTTCCACACGCGTTATGCCGTTAGCTCTTTTTGAAAACTCATTTCAAAGTCTTAGAAAACCGTACATAATTTAATTTATAAATAAAAATTCAGTGTCTTAAATGAACAGTTCTATACGCTGAAAATGACTGTCAACGTTAGAAAATTCTTTACGTTCCTGCTATAAATTAGCAAAAACCACATGTCGGTGTATTTACTCGATCTGGATTTTCTTGGCTCCCCCACAAAGGAATGGTCCAATACGAAAACTACCCTTAAAACTTTCACACAAGAAGAATACACCGGAACAAAAACGCTGCCCAAATATTGGTCACCAGGGCAAGTTGCAAATATTTTAAGAAATTGCGAAAATTACTCATTTATGCCGCAAGAAGAAACACTTATGACAGGTTTGTAGACCCTTTTCTCCCCAGCACAGAATCGGCGAATAAGCAGGCGCATCCGTGAGGAAAGGACTTAGCGCGAAGTCCAGAGTGCACACGAGAATGTTCATCAGTTATTTGCAGTTCGTATCGACAGTTAAACTATTGTGTCTAGAAGAGGAAAGAAAATCAAGACAGTATGACTTCCATCAATCGGGACTTCAGTTTCTTGATATTTACTCTTTTATAACAATTCCTGCAGCACAGTTCTTGCAATAATTGTGAATAATGTTGATGTGGACTGCTAAGGCAGCCAGTCCACAGTGACGGGTAGCCGAAAGAAAGGCACGCGTACACACACGCCAACTGGCGTGAAGTCTGGAACAGGATAACTATTGATTCTAATAAGAAAAGTATGCAGCTCCTCGAATACTTATCTTTATTCTTTGTTGGTTTACAACGTTCTTCTTGAGACATTTATACGATAACTATCAAACTATGTAAGGCTAATGGCGCCTTGCTAGGTCGTAGCTATGGACTTAGCTGAAGGCTATTCTAACTGTCTCTCGGCAAATGAGAGAAAGGCTTCGTCAGTGTAGTCGCTAGCAAAGTCGTCGTACAACTGGGGCGAGTGCTATATCGTATCTCGAGACCTGCCTTGTGGTGGCGCTCGGTCTGCGATCACACAGTGGCGACACGCGGGTCCAACATGTACTAAATGGACCGCGGCCGATTTAAGCTACCACCTAGCAAGTGTGGTGTCTGGCGGTGACACCACAAATGTACGAGGGTTATTCCAAAAGTAAGGTCCGATTGATTGCCAAATTGAAACCACAGTGAACATCAGAAATGTTTTACTTGTAACAATTAGCTACACCTTTCAGCTACTTCTCTACGTAGTCGCCGTTCTGACTTAGACTTTTGTCATAGCGTTGTACCAACTTTTCAATACCCTCATCATAGAAGGCAGCCGCCAGTGCTTTCCGCCAATTCTCCACGCTGGCCTACACCTCGTTGTCTGTGTCAAAATGTTGTCTTCAAAGACAGCGGTTCATGTGACCAGAGATGAAACTCAGGGGGAGACAATTGCGGACTGTATTGTGGGTAATCTCACATTTCCATTTGAAAACGATCCAGGAGCATCTTCATTGCCCCTGCAGAATGCGGCTGAGAATTGTCGTGAAGACGAAACAGCACGACAGTTATGTAATGTTGGCTGCATAGCTTCAGGCGAAATTTCTCACCAGGCCCTTGTACTTGGCGGCAGACACTATTTTCTAGACATCTTTACGCACTCACTGCGAGCTCAGAAATGAGAAGAGCGACGTGATACTAACTGGGGTTATACTAGAGACACTACCCAACACATCTGTGCAAAGCTTTATCGGATTTTCATAGTCGTTTCCATTTCGCGACCGATCGGACCTTACTTTTGGAATAACCCTCGTATTTCATACTAACAACAAAACATTTCTTTGTTTGTTGCCCCTAGTCGTCACAAAAATGCAAAGTGCCTATTGGATGACGAAAACAAACGTTTTCCTTACATCAAGCACACCATATAAGAGAAAACTTACTAGTTTTATTTAGACAGAACTCGAATGGAGTAAGAAATGTGCATGGCCGTTCTTCTCAATATTGTTCTGCGTATCATGGATAGTTCATGAGAATCGTAATACACGGTGATGCAAACTGACAACATAGAAATGACTGAAGTTTAACAATACTTTTCCGTTGATAAATCAGAAATGACAATGCACTAAAGGAAGTTATATTGCCCAACAGTTTTCTGAAAAATGCTTTACGCTGCTGAAAAATATTTTCATCGAGAGGCTGAATCACACCATTAGTAAAAGGTGGAATCCGAATTATATTAACAGTCGTTTCGTCGTCCTCCTAAAGACAGAGATTTCGTTATGTCCAGGCCAAGAGTCCAACGAAAGCAATTAATTACTTTCTATGTTTCACATGTAATACTGAAAATTATTCCCTCCAGTTCAAAATGGCTCTGAACACTATGGGACTTAACATCTGTGGTCATCAGTCCCCTAGAACTTAGAACTACTTAAACCTAACTAACCTAAGGACATCACATACATCCATGCCCGAGGCAGGATTCGAACCTGCGACCTTAGCGGTCATGTGGTTCCAGACTGAAGCGCCTAGAACCGCACAGCCACACCGGCCGGCTCCCTCCAGTTCCCCTACACCTTGCTACGTCGTTTACAAGACTTTTGTAAGTACATGGTCGTCCCCCTCCTTTTTTTAAAATTTTTAGTCCTGATCTGTCTTGATTTCATGAAGACAGATACAAACCAGCAGAAAGAGTAATCGACTGACAGTTATCACGGGAGTTGTTGTATACAAATGAATCATAGTATTCATTTACATTTACATGAATTTACCATTTACTATATGTAGAACTCAGGAACGGCAAATTGCTGCATGGGACGAACATATCGAGTGGCAGGGTGTAATTGTTGGCTTATAAGGTTATAAAGTCACTGTAAGACGTCTGTCAGAAAAAGTCTGCAATTTTTGGGAAGTAAAGTGTTTTTAAATTGTATTGTTAAGTGTCTGTACACTTTTTCACTTCCTATGAAGCCAACAACTTCTACTTTCTCTTCCAAAATCACCTGCGGTAAGCGTCCTGGGATGACTTCTTCCTATCATTCTGTTAAAAGTAACGTAGCAGGCCTCATACCACACTGCTGTCAACGTTGTGATTGTGCAGTGCAGGCAATACCTTCGTGCAAAATTTGCGATAGGACACGTGCCAGAATTCGACAGAAATAGCCTATTCTCTCTAAGGTGCGATGTAAATCACATTTTGCATTACAGTGTACACAAATCACCACTTGTAGATCTTGATGGATCAGTTCAGTACCGCAGACTCGTATAAAAGCTACAATGTCACCCCGTGGTGTAGGGGAGCATGCTAGCGGCATTGGATTCGTTTGTTTGCCACAGCATGCTATTCAAGATAAGGTACAAGACCGTCACCCTCCGCAGTGCAGGGGCGGTTGAGGTCTGTATCATGTGCCTGACAGAGCGATAACCCTCTTCATCGGCTCACACATGACGCTGTGACGCCATAGTCTTACGTGCCTTACCAGCCTATTGCTGGAGGCCCTTGCACCCCACTCTCTCACAGACCTATCCAACTTTGGGAAGTCCCGCCGCCCTTCTTTTACTTCTGCCACTTTTTCGTTGAACTCAGCTACGTCCGTACTGTGATACTGCCGGCGCAGTTGACATCCACGAAGGCGATCTATGGTTTTCTTCAGCAGCACGGGCCACCGAATGTGGTTGAGGGGAAGCTTCCCCACGGCGACTGGCGTGCCGTTTGGCAACGGTGTGCGCTCCTTATCTTGACACTGACATCCAGTCTGCATGGTACCTTACTGTCAATGGGAAGCAAGTATGCTGGTCACGCCTTCACAGGGTTCACCCTGCAGACACCCCGTTGCGGGTCGACGTTATGGACACAGACGAGCACCACCTAGTGTGAAGATCGGGGGGATGTGTCTGGTTCTTGATGCAACAGGCGTTGTCCCTAATTACCAGTACGACTCCTCATCAGATACCTACTCAACTGCTCCTCTTTCTGGACGCTGGGTACTTTCCGCAAGCGAAGACGAACTCTGTGAGGTACATTTGTGGACACACAGCACACTACTTGTATCCTTAGTGAACGACTTTGTGCAGTTGTCCGCAATCCAAAATACAGACAATATTTCTTCGATAGCCTCTGCATTGTCTTTATTAACCCACTCCAGAGCCAGGGTGTAAGAAGAGTTGATCCCCGCCTCTTCCACACTTAGAACCGATATATTCATTGATAATCGTTATGTTCTTTCGAAAAAAAAAATTCTGCGTTGATGGTGGCAATTAGTCTGACATCTAGCTGCGCCCTCCTCCTCGTGTGATACCGGTTTCCTGATGTTCTCGGCGGTATTATTGACAAAGATAAATAAACGAAATGAAAAATAAATAAATAAACGATGTTCACTGTAACTATGCAAAAGTTAATTACGCTTGCCTTCTTCCTGGTGAGCTCTGGGAAGGTTCCATGCCTCGGGCATGGATGTGTGTGATGTCCTTAGGTTAGTTAGGTTTCAGTAGTTCTAAGTTGTAGGGGACTGGTGACCTCAGAAGTTAACTACCATAGTGCTCAGAGCCATTTGAACAAAGTAATCGAAACGTCTTCGGTCCTGCCTTCGAAACGTGCCACCACTTAAATTTTGAATAATATTCAGCATTGGCGCAGAAAACTTCTGTCATAAGAAGTTACCAACATTCTGCCAATGGCCTTGTCAAAGAGGGTGGAGGAGCGGACGCAGGTTCAGGGCACTCTCTTGTCCTTGTGGTGGAAACTGCCCCTAAGGCGGGAAGAATCAGCAATGATCAACAGCATGAGGATGAAGAAGGTAATGGAAACCACTGTATTAAAGACACATAAAGTGTGTCCACAGGACATGTGGCCTCTAATGGAAAAAATGTCATGATAATCTTGCAAAAGATTCCGCAATAAACCCCGATTCAGACCTCCTAGAGGGCACTTCCAAGAGGCAAGTGACCATAAGAAAAAGATTGAATAACCAAAGAAAGGATAACATTCTACGAATCGGGGCGTGGAGTGTCAGAAGCTTGAACGTGGTAGGGAAGCTAGAAAATCTGAAAGGGAAATGCAAGGGCTCAAACTAGATACAGTAGGCGTCAGTGAAGTGAAATGGAAAGAAGACAAGGATTTCTGGTCGCATGAGTATACTGTAATTTCACCAGCAGCAGAAAATTTTATAACGGGTGTAGGATTCGTTATGAATAGAAAGGTAAGGCAGAGAGTGTGTCACTGTGAACAGTTCAGTGACAGAGTTGTTCTTATCATAATCGTCAGCATACCGACATCGACAACGACAGTCAGGTACATGTGTCGTCATCGCAAGCTGAAGATGAAGAGATAGAGGAAGTATATGAGAATACTGAAAGGGTAATAGAGTACGTAAAGGGGGATGAAAATCTAACAGTTATGGGGGACTGGAATGCAGTTGAACGAGAAGGAGTAAAACAAATTGTTACAGGAGAATATGGGCTTTGCGCAAGGAATGAGAGAAGAGAAAGACGAATTGAGTTCTGTAATACATTTCAGCTAGTAATAGCGAATACCCTATTCACGAATGACAAGAGGGGGAGGTGTACTTGGAAGAGGCAGGGTGATACGGGAAGATTTCATTAATATTATATCACTGTCGGACAGATATTCGGAAATCAGATACAGGATTGTCAGGCGTTCCCAGAAGCAGATATAGACTCAGATCACAATGTAGTAGTGATGAAGAGATGTTGAAGTTTAAGAGATTAGTCAGGAAGAATCAACATGCAAAGAAGTGAGATACGGTACTACTAAGGAATGACGAGATACGCTTGAAGATCTCTAATGCTATAGATACACCAATAAGGAACAGCTGAGCAGGTGGTACAACTGAAGGGGAATGAACATTTCTAAAAAGAGCAATCACAAAAGTTGCAAAGAACAACATAAGTACAAAGATGGTAGCGGAGAAGAATCCGCGGGTAACAGAAGAAATACTTCAGTTGATCGATGAAAGACAAGAGAACAAAAGTGCTAGGGGAAATTCAAGAATACATAAACACAAGTTGCTGAGAAATGAATTAAATAGGAAGTGCAAGGAAGATAAGACGAAATGGCTGCATGAAAAAAGTGAAGAAATCGAAAAAACAATGATTTTCGGAAGGACTGACTCGGGAAAGTCGAAACAATCTTTGATGAAATTAAAAGCAAGGGGGCTAACATTAAGAATGCAACGAGAATTCCACTATTAAATAGGAGAGGGCGGATAGGTGGAAGGAGTACATTGAAGGCCTTTATGAGAGGAAGGTTTGTCTGATGTGATAGAAGAAGAAATTGGAGTCGTTGCAGAACAGGTAGTGGATCCAGTATTAGAATCAGAATTTAAGACAACTTTGGAGGACTTAAGATCAAATAAGGCAAAAGAGGTAGGTAACACTACATCAGAATTTCTAAAATCATTGGGGGAAGTGGCAACAAAACGACTATTGATATTTTTGTGTAGGATGTATGAGTCTGGCGACATAGCATCTGACTCTCTGAGAAATATCATCCACACAATTCCGATGTCGCCAAGAGCTGAAAGCGCGAGAAATATCGCACACTCACCTAAACAGCTCATGTATCCAAGTCGCTGACGAGAATAATATACAGAAAACTGGAAAAGAAAATGCGAGATGTGTTAGATGAAGATCAGTTTGGCTCCAGGAAAGTAAAGGCACCAGAGAGAATTCTGACGTTGCGGTTGATAATGGAAGCAACACCAAAGAAAAATTAAGACACGTTCACAAGATTTGTCGACCTGGAAAACGCGTTCGACAATAATATACAGAATAATATACAGAAAACTGGACAAGAAAATGCGAGATGTGTTAGACGAAGATCAGTTTGGCTCCAGGAAAGTAAAGGCACCAGAGAGAATTGTGACGTTGCGGTTGATAATGGAATCAACACCAAAAAAAAAAAATTAAGACACGTTCACAAGATTTGTCGACCTGGAAAAAGCGTTCGACAATTTTAATTTGTGTTCAAAATTCTGAGAAAAATAGGTAAAAGCTATAGGTAGAGACGGGTAATGTACAACATATCTAAGAGCCAAGAGGAAATAGTAAGACTGGACAACCAAGAACGAAATGCTCGGATTAAAACGGATAAGGTAGGGATACAGTCTTTCGTCCCTACTGTTCAATCTGTACATCATAGATGCCATGATGGAAATAAAAGAAAGGTTGACGAGTGGAATTAAAATTAAAGGTTAAAGGATATAAGTTATACGTTTCGCTGACGACGTATTATTCACAGTGAAAGTGAAGAAGAATTAGATGATCTGCTAAATGGACTGAACAGCCTAATGAGTACACAATAGGACTGAGAGTAAATCGAAGGAAGAAGAATGTAATGAGAAATAGTAGAAATGATAACAACGAGAAACTTAAGATCAGGATTGATGGTCACGAAGTAAATGAAGTTAAGGAATTCTGCTATCTAGGGTGCGGTAGCGTTCTCGCTTCCCACGCCCGGGTTCCCGGGTTCGATTCCCGGCGGGGTCAGGGATTTTCTCTGCCTCGTGATGACTGGGTGTTGTGTGATGTCCTTAGGTTAGTTAGGTTTAAGTAGTTCTAAGGTCTAGGGGACTGATGACCATAGATGTTAAGTCACATAGTGCTCAGAGCCATTTGAACCTGGAAATGGAAAAAAGAACACATTGACACCGGTGTGTCAGACCCACCATACTTGCTCCGGACACTGCGAGAGGGCTGTACAAGCAATGATCACACGCACGGCACAGCGGACACAGCAGGAACCGCGGTGTTGGCCGTCGAATGGCGCTAGCTGCGCAGCATTTGTGCACCGCCGCCTTCAGTGTCAGCCAGTTTGCCGTGGCATACGGAGCTCCATCGCAGTCTTTAACACTGGTAGCATGCCGCGACAGCGTGGACGTGAACCGTATGTGCAGTTGACTGACTTTGAGCGAGGGCGTATAGTGGGCATGCGGGAGGCCGGGTGGACGTACCGCCGAATTGCTCAACACGTGGGGCGTGAGGTCTCCACAGTACATCGATGTTGTCGCCAGTGATCGGCGGAAGGTGCACGTGCCCGTCGACCTGGGACCGGACCGCAGCGACGCACGGATGCACGCCAAGACCGTAGGATCCTACGCAGTGCCGTAGGGGACCGCACCGCCACTTCCCAGCAAATTAGGGACACTGTTGCTCCTGGGGTATCGACGAGGACCATTCGCAACCGTCTCCATGAAGCTGGGCTACGGTCCCGCACACCGTTAGGCAGTCTTCCGCTCACGCCCCAACATCGTGCAGCCCGCCTCCAGTGGTGTCGCGACAGGAGTGAATGGAGGGACGAATGGAGACGTGTCGTCTTCAGCGATGAGAGTCGCTTCTGCCTTGGTGCCAATGATGGTCGTATGCGTGTTTGGTGCCGTGCCGGTGAGCGCCACAATCAGGACTGCATACGACCGAGGCACACAGGGCCAACACCCGGCATCATGGTGTGGGGAGCGATCTCCTACACTGGCCGTACACCACTGGTGATCGTCGAGGGGACACTGAATAGTGCACGGTACATCCAAACCGTCATCGAACCCATCGTTCTACCATTCCTAGACCGGCAAGGGAACTTGCTGTTCCAACAGGACAATGCACGTCCGCATGTATCCCGTGCCACCCAACGTGCTCTAGAAGGTGTAAGTCAACTACCCTGGCCAGCAAGATCTCCGGATCTGTCCCCCATTGAGCATGTTTGGGACTGGATGAAGCGTCGTTTCACGCGGTCTGCACGTCCAGCACGAACGCTGGTCCAACTGAGGCGCCAGGTGGAAATGGCATGGCAAGCCGTTCCACAGGACTACATCCAGCATCTCTACGATCGTCTCCATGGGAGAATAGCAGCCTGCATTGCTGCGAAAGGTGGATATACACTGTACTAGTGCCGACATTGTGCATGCTCTGTTGCCTGTGTCTATGTGCCTGTGGTTCTGTCAGTGTGATCATGTGATGTATCTCACCCCAGGAATGTGTCAATAAAGTTTCCCCTTCCTGGGACAATGAATTCACGGTGTTCTTATTTCAATTTCCAGGAGTGTAGGTAGCAAAATTACCAATGACGGACGGAGCAAGGAGAACATCAAATGCAGACTAGCACTGGACGAAAGGGCATTCCTGGTCAAGAGAAGCCTACTGGTGTCAGGTATAGGCCTTAATTTGAGGATTAGATTTCTGAGAATGTACGTTTGGAGCACAGCGTTGTATGGTAGTGAATCATGGACTGTGGTAAAACCGGAACAGAAGAGAATCGAAGCATTTGAGATGTGGTGCTACAGACGTATGTTGAAAATCAGGTGGATTGATAAGGTGAGGAATGAGGAGGTTTTGCACAAAATCTTAGAGGAAAAGAATATGTAGAAGACACTGAACATGAGAAGTGAGAGGACGATAGGACATCTCGTAAGACATGAGGGCATGACTTCCATGGTTCTAGAGGGAGCTGTAGGGGGTAAAAACTGTAGAGGAAGACGAAGATTGGAATGTATCTAGCAAATAACTGAGTAAGTATGTTGCAAGTGCTACTCTGAGATGAAGATGTTGGCACAGGAGAGGAATTCGTGTGGGCCGCTTTGGGCCGCTCAGTGGACTGATGACTCAAGAAAAAAAGAAAAAAAAGGCCAAAAAACGTCGTGATGGCAAAATGAAAATTTACTTCGGATTCATTCACAAAACATCAGTTAAATATAGTAGTTCTGGATGCGGAAATTTTCCAAAGCAAGTGTGTAATATTCCACTTATAAATTCGTATGCTATTTACTTGCCGCAATATAACAACCTTTAGTAAAGCTCTAGCTGCGTTTAGCTTTTTGTATCAAAGTTATCATCAGCAGATATAGTATAGTTTTTACATGTGATTCTTATAGATTCCGAGTCAACTATTTAGAATCTTTGTGACACATATGGTATCTAATGACCTCGCTGTCGGGGGATGTTAAACGCTAGTTTTCCTTTCTTTCTACACACTCATCCACAATATACATCTTTAACATAAGGGCGAAACGACTTTAGGAAGAAAGAAAATATTATATCCCAGAAATAACAATTCCTCCATGTTTATAAAACGAATACGTACATAAATAAACAATCAATTTGAAAATTAGAAGCAAAATTAAATATGCAGTTAGAACCAGATCTTGTGAAAACGAAACGTACTTGAAAATAACGTAAATTCTAATGTGAAAGAGTCAGTCAATAATTACTGTGTCTGTGCATTCAATCTGTCATGCATGGAAGTTACGTCTTGTGAATCCAGGAGGACGGCAAAGGTTATCTTTAGTCAGGAAGATTCTCAACAACTAGTAATAAAATGATATTTATTAAATATGAAGAAAGACTCAAAAGATGCTTCTTCTTGTGAAATGTCAAGCACAATTAGATGTTTGAAATTGTTACAAGTCCTCTAAAATATTAAAGTGATGTCGCTGTACTTCTGAGTGATTCCTAGGTAGAGTCAAGAATTGGCCTACGATGCTTATGAGGCCTAAGTGTCGGAGACGATGGACCATCACTGCAGCTTGCACACTTGGCGGTAGCTGGAGTCTGTAGCCGACTCGATGCACTGAATAGAACTATCAGCCGCGCGGTATTTCAAGTGGTATTGACCAATCTCCATCCACTCATGTGATGTCTGCGGTTGGCAGCTGCGGCCCCTGTCAGACCTCGGAATAGTTAGTACTGCCAACCCCTACAGATACTGCGCTATGAGTATTTCGACGCGGCTTACAGATTTTTATGCGGTTCTCTCTGGAGTCCCGAAACCGTCACCACAATTATTTGAACGACATAACCGTATCGTGTGAACATCTTCAGAGGACTGCAAACTTTGCCCCTCACATCATATACAAATATCACGAACTGTAACGCTGTTGTCATGCTTAGGTTTTATCGTCCCTTCACCTAGTCATAGGTTGATTACTATAGGCCACTCTCTACGCCAATTTCCTTTCTTTTGAAACGTTCCTGAATTCGTCATGCATCTACGTGTATCGTCACGTGGATTGCCGCCCTCGTCTCTGTCAATTGTTGGCGACGTCCTTCATATCGACGTGACTGGCAATTCCTCTGCCAGTCATCTTCAACACAATTGGGAAATGACGCCCCCTGCCCACATAAAATTTACGTAAACTACAGTACTTTCTGAAATAAGAAAGGTGGCCAAGTAATCTTTAAATTGGTGCGGTTTTCTATTAACAGCTACCACTGAAATTTTGTATTTTCATCTGCTACACTGATCGTATCTGAGAAGCTCGTAAAACTATCAGTTCTGGCTGGGCTACTCGGCTGAATGTCACGAATCACCTGTTATTCAATCTTAGCAGTGCCTTTTCTCGGGAGGCTCAAAATGACTGTTGTATATCAGACATTTCAACTGAGTTTTTGGCGCAACACACAGGCTACACACTCAGTAAGGGGAACTCGCTAAGCAGTCTGGGGATATGTCGGACCTAAAATACGCCTCATAATGGGATATTTGTGAAACCCGCTGAATGCCCGGAGAAACGGTATCATGGTCATTACTTACCAGTGTTAAGGCAAGCTAATGTAATTATTCAGCATTGGTGATATTACGTCTTCATGATATCAAAAAGGACATTACAGTTCCAAAACATGATTGTAGATGTTTTGAGGAGGCTGCTGAATTGCACATCGAATTTCAAATCCATTGAGTATAGCGTATATTCCTAGTGAGGAGTGACCAAAGACACTTTAAATGAATAACTGTTTATTAACAAACCAGATCTGATTTACAATGTCCTTGGATGAATGTCCACAAAATTACACGCAGCAGAAATGTACACTGACGAGCCAAAACATTACGACCACCTGATTAATAACTTGTTGGTCTATCTTTGGAACGCATTACGCCACAGTTTCTCCGTATCATGCGTTCGACAATTTGTTGGTTGTTTGGAGGAGGAATGTCGCAACAGATGTCCACGAACAACTCATGTAATTTCCGTACACAGCGGGCCGTTGATTCGTGTACGCCAGGGCGGGACAAATATCGTTTCGCGAGCGCGGACTCTCGTAGATGCCCACAAGACCTGCCCGCGTCTCTCCCCCACTCTGCCAGCCAGCAGTACCCCACCACGTACTCGCCTAGCCACGCACCTCACTGCACCGCACGGAGCCACTTGGTCCGTTTACTTCCCGTCGCTTCAATTGTCTGTGTAGACATCGCGTTCGGTGTTTGTCGTAAAACACGGTGCAAAACGGCTGAGGAGAAGCTAAAATCATTGAAACGGAAGTCCTTTGGACCAATACTCGTTAATCCATAGTGGGAAGAAAGGTACTTTTTTAGAATGAAATTTTCACTCTGCAGCGGAGTGTGCGCTGATATGAAACTTCCTGGCGCATTAAAACTGTGTGCCGGACCGAGTACTGGCGGAAGTAAAGCTGTGAGGAGGAGACGTGAGTCGTGCTTGGGTAGCTCAGTTGGTAGAGCACTTGCTCTTGAAAGGCAAAAGTCCGGAGTTCGAATCTTGGTCCGGCACACAGATTTAATCTGCCAGGAAGTTTCAGAGTACTTCTTTGTTGGAACTCAAAGTGGACCTCAGTGTTTGATTTGCAATGCAACATTGTCTTCACGGAAGAAGTACAATGTGAAGCGATATTATTAACTGCTTCACGAGAGCTATATAGTCGGTTTGAACAATGGAGAAAGAAAAGCCAAACTTACCGAACTGAAGCAGAAAAAGGAGAAAGACGTATGTATACACGTAGATAATTACGACATTGATTAACATTATTACTGTTAATTATAATATGTTTTTTCCAAAAAAATGGTTCTAAACACTATGGGACTTAACAGCTGAGGTCATCAGTACCCTAAACTTAGAACTACTTAAACCTAACTAAACTAAGGACATCACACACATCCATGCCTGAGGCAGGATTCGAACCTGCGACCGTAGCAGCCACGTGCTTCCGGACTGTTATTTGCATTTTCCGTCACTTTTACCTTCTCCTGTGCATACTTACAGGACGCAAACCTTATCATCCACAACGATGAAGCGACGACAGTAAGCTATCATGCAGCTCTTAAAATAGCTAAAACAGCACGGCCCTTCCGCGATGGAGAATTTGTGAGAGAATATTTTGTTGCTGCCACAACAATTTTGTGCCCAGCGAGTCTTCCTGTTTATGAAACCGTTCCTCTTTCATGAAGAACGGTTTGCAGGCGCAAGATGTGGAAGCTCAATTGAGAAACGGAATCAAAGATTTGGTTTTCTTTTCATTAGCATTGGACGAAAGCACTGATGTCTGTGATGTTGCAGTCTTTCTGCGAGGAGTTGATGTACATTTTAACGTGATTGAGGAACTCTTCGATTTAGTGCCAATGCATTCTACAACAATGGCTGACGATATATTATCGTGCGTATAGCATATAATAGAGAAATACGAGCTATGTTGGGAAAAACTTTCATCGATTGCAACACATGGTTCCCTGCAATGACTGGTATAGTTGCTTTGATACGAAAACAGTTGAAAGCCGTCGGCGTCCAGCAGGAACTACTAGCAATACATTGCGTTCTTCATCGTGTTAATTTGATTGTAAGATGTGCCAAACTAGTTGGCGTCATGGACGTGGTTATAAAAACGGTTAACATTCTCAGATCGCACGGTTTGTGACACAGACAATTCAAATGGTTCCTAGCAGATCTCGAGTGTGAATGCGGAGATGTTTCATATTTTTGTGTAGCGCTCTGAGTCGAGGTGTTGGTTTAGAACGTTTTTTAATTTACGTAAAGATATAGCGTGGATGCGAAAGAAAAGCGGTGAAAGAACTGGACGACCCACAGCGGATTTTAGACCTTGCGTTTTTAACTGACGTAACCAAGCGCCTGACTAGCTCAAATGTAGATTTGAAAATTAGAAGTAAGGTATTTAACGAAGTGTTTGACACTATTTTGGCCTTCGAGAGAAAAGTGATCTTTTGGGCAAAACAACTGTCAGAAATTTCGTGTGTACACTTCCCGAGTATTGCACTAGTTGTTAGTGAAAACAAATTGGAACAGGTGATGCTCAAAGAACAGTTTGATGATTTTGTAACTGTGCTACAGGCTCTCGAAGGCACTTTTGATAATAGATTTGTGGAGTTAAATCGACTGGAACGCAATGTCAACCTTTTTGCAACTCCTTTTTCCGTTAAATTTGAAAATGTGCCTTGTGAAATTCAGTTGTAGCTCATTAACTTTCAATGCAGTCGTGTGCTGAAGCAGAAGTTTCGCACTGCAGAAACCTTGGAAAGCTTCAACAAATATTTCCCACGTGAACAGTTTTCATTGTTATTTAAAATAGTTGCTCGTGTGTATGGTTTGTTTTTGGAACAACAGACTTGTGCGAAAGTGTTTTGTCCACAACGAAACTGAAAAATTCGAAGCTTAGAAGTAGTCTTACTAACGTTCATCTGACTGGTGCAGTGCGCCTAATGACCAGTAGTTTCACACCAAATATCGAGACGCTAGTCTAAAATCATTGTAAAAACATCCAGGATGATGTAAATTAGTGCCTATGTCCTATTCGTATGTAGTACCTCTCCTCTGGACTACAAATGTCTGTGTAAATGTAACATAACATTACAGTACAAATGTGTACCTTTAGGTCTGTATCCTATTTGTGGCCATGAAAGTAGAACGTGTTACAATGGTTCGAAACTGTGTTTCATCCGTACATGGCCAACCGTTGCATGGCATAGGATACGCAAACGTCACCGGCCGCTGTGGCCGAGCGATTCGAGGTGCTTCAGTGTGGAACCTCGCTGCTGCTACGGCCGCAGGTTCGTATCCTGCCTCGGGCATGGATGTGTGTCATGTCCTTAGGTTAGCTAGGTTTAAGTAGTTCTACGTCTAGGGGCCTGATGACCTCAGTCCCATAGTGCTTAGAGCTATTTGAGCCATACACAAACGTCGGTAAGCACGTTTGACACTTACGTCCCGCACACACATGTTGTGCCACATATGATTGGCCTCCCGATAAGCGTGTACCGGTTCCGAGTTCACGGACGCCACATATGGCTGAAACGAGTTGGACGTATGTGTGTTCCACCTGAACTACGCACGTTAGCTCGTCCATACTCAGCTGTGTGTCCCCCGTGCAGTGTGCATACTAGAGTGCTGCAACGCTCGATGTTTGACCGGTCACGGCTCGCCTGTTGACTGATGGGGGGGGGGGGGCGAGCCGCTCGTGTCTGGCCCCACACGACTCGGCTGGGTCACGTACTCGCCCTATGTCTGTTGTCCGGATTCCGGACACGCGGATAACCGAGCATGACCGGTCACCGCTGCACTGTACTGTGCAAATCCAACGCCTCTCTCTCTCTCTCTCTCTCTCTCTCTCTCCCCCCCCCCCCCACACACACACACAATGTATTTATCTCTGTCTCTCTTTCTCTTTTAATACAAAAGGAACGTTTCCAAGAACGGGTACGTAACACAGCTAAATTCATAGAGCACTTTCTTTTATAGTATTTACTCCCGTCTTCTTAACGTCCAGGAATTTTGTTGTAAATAAAACATTGTTCACAAGAGACCAATCTATGCTAATGCAATGTGTTGTAAGCGTCAAATAGTGCACCTGATTATGCGAATCAGTCCACATATCAACTGTCGCAGCACATGTTTTATTAATAACTTCCGCAATAACAGAAGGCAGTACGCTGTTTCGTATTGCATCAGCTTGTTTTTTGACATGTCTGCTTATAGTAGAGGGATGTGGCGTGACATCTGCCACGTTAACTCCTCCATAATGAGCACCTAGATGTATTAATTCTTGGGCTAGTTCTCTGAAACCTTCACCGGAAACAGCATTAAAAGGTCTCATATCTTTAGCACACATTGCAACACTCTTTGCTGTAATACTATTTTTTATTACTGCCGTTATTCCTGAAGGAACTGTATCTTTGCGAGGTTTCTTGCAACTGTGTTTCTTTAAAGGAGTGGTTCCCGATTGGAAACACAATAATGTGGAGCAGTTTATGCACGATACGTACCCAGTAGACGCACTGTTTTCGTCTACAACCAACAAATATGTGCTCCATACTTGGCTTTTTAGACCTTCCCGGCTCTTCAATGTGTGAACATTGGTTTCAATCTTACGTCTTACTGCACTGGCTTCCTCGCACTGCATGATTACAGAGAGAGAGACGCACCACAAATGAGAAATCCGTACTGGCTGCAGTCTCACACGGATAATGACACGTGTAATGTGTTTGAAGTTACGTGCTGCGTATTCGGTCACGGCTTCTATTCTCGATCACTAGAACTAGTGCGGGCAGCCTATCCAGTTAGGGTGTGCTCGCCCCATCTCGTATTTTGTGCTCGCTTACTCGGTCATGCGGGACTCTAGTGCATACCCAAGCGGCCAGCCACACCGCACAGCTCTGCTACCCGCACTACGTGCCCTCACAGCTGCTCCGCTTTGCCCTCGTGGCTCACGGTGCCCGCGGGGAACTATGCGAGCAGCTCTGATGCCCACCCCTGGTCTACACGGTGATGGTACCTGTTAGCGACCCAATTGGATCCCACTGGATTCACATCAAGCGAATCTCGTGACGAAGACGTCAACGTGGGTACACTGTCATGCTCCTCAAACCACTGTAGCACGGCTCTGGTTTTGAGACGCAGACAGTTATCCTGATGGAAGATGACATCGCCAGCGGGGAAGACATCAAGCATGAAGGGACGCAGGTGGTCCATAGTTGTCAGGGTGCTTTCGTTACTGCCATAGATCCCGTAGCATAATGCATTTCCCACCAGCCTGCGTTCTTGGGGCAGTGCACATTTCGAACCATCGTTCGCATCGATGACGGCGTTTGTGTAGACCAGGGGCGGGCAAACGCTGCACGCGGCTCATGAGCGCTCAAAGTTGCACGTGTGCTGCTCGCGTGCAATCGTCGAATGGGGCTGTGGCGACAGCCGGCAGGTTGGGGCAGTGTAGTGCCAGGCTAAGCCGCGGACGTTGAAGCGAAGCGACCACTACGTAGTGAACGTTGTATTTCAAGAACCGGAAAATGCAGAGTGAATCAAGGAAACGGAGACGTGGAGATTTGCTATCTTTTAAAAAGTAATGGGAGAATCATTTTTTCTTTGTGCAAAGACGTGAAAATGCGAAATGTTTAATATGTGGCAGTATTCTCGCTGGTCAGCGGAAGTTTAGTATTGAAGGCCATTATAATAAATTTCACAAGGACGAGTACAATTCAGTGTCGGATTCTGAGCGGATGGGGAAATTGACCGAGTTTAAGAAGAGCGACCTGACGATATTAGATGCATCTGTCCTAGTTGCCGTTGTCACGAGAGATCTGCGACTTTCTCTCGTCATGTGTCTCATCTAACTGATTTAACGTTTCATGGAGCACTGTTTTCAATTTTTCAGGACGACAGCAATAATAGCCCAGCGGTACGTGCAAGCTATAAAATTGCACTTAATATAGTGAGAGCTGGAAAACCATTTGCTGGATTAATAAGCCTCGGTTAAGAGCAAACATAAGTGATGAAAATTTACGTGACTGTTTGCGTTTGTCTGTATGCAGAAATTTTGTTCCAGATATTAAACGTATTGTAAACTCCACCTGTGATAATTAAATAAAACGTATTATAGTTAATAGGTACTCTTTGAAACCATGATTTATTTCAAGCACTCCTGCTAACCTTATCCCATCATGTAATAAAGCTAGCTAGAAAAACAAAACGCATTACAGAGGAAGGAGTGGACAGAAGGTATGGTGGGGAGGGGAGGTAAGCGGGTGGCCAGCTTGCCCCTGTGTGCAGGCAGAACACCTGTTAACTGCACACGTGCAAGTGCACCGCACACGTGCAGGATTCCTGCCCGCGCCTGGTGTAGACAATCGATGTGGTGTAACAAAAACGTAATTCATCCGACAAGGCGACACGTTTCCATTGATCCACTGTCCAAGCTCAACGATCTCGTGGCCATTGCAATTGTAACTGACGACGTAGTTGGGCCAACATGTGAATACATAGGGGTCATCTGCAGCACATATCCATGTTCAACAAAGTATAATGGACGGTGTTATCCAAAATACTTATGTGTGACCAGCATTGTGCTCTTTCGGCAAAGATGGCACAGATCACAACCTGTCCTGATTTACAGAGCAGGCAAGCCTCCGTATCCCACGTTCTGTGAAGAGTCGTGGGCGTCGAACACCTTATTGCCCAGTGGTAGTTTCACGATCCTTCTAGTACATTCCATAGATGGTCACTACGGTAGCAAGCGAACACTCGATGAGCTACGCCGCTTTCGAGATTCTCATTCTCAGGATTTTTGACAAAATAGCTTATGCCAGTAGATTTCCCCGTCTGCAACCCGTGTCGTTGCTAAAATTATTCCCCATCCGTCTTTGATCCACTTATACAGGGTGTTCCATTGATCGTGACCGGGCCAAATATTTCACGAACTAAGCGTCAAACAAGAAAAAAATTCAAAGAACGAAACTTGTCTAGCTTGAAGGGGGAAATTAGATGGCGCTATGGTTGGCCCGCTAGATAACGCTGCCATAGGTCAAACGGATATCAGCTGCGTTTTTTTTTTTTTTAAATAGGAACCCACATTTATATTACATATTCATGAAGTACGTAAAGGAATATGAATGTTTTAGTTGGACCACTTTTATCACTTTGTGATAGATGGCGCTGTAATAGTCTCAAACATATGGCTCACATTTTTTCACGAACAGTTGGTAACAGGTAGGTTTCTTAAATTAAAATACAGAACGTAGGTACGTTTGCACATTTTATTTCGGTTGTTCCAGTGTGATACATTTACCTTTGTGAACTTTTCATTCCTGACAACGCATGCTGTTACAGCGTGATTACTTGTAAATACCACATTAATGCAATAAATGATCAAAATGATGTCCGACACTCTCAATGCATTTGGCAATACGTGCAACGACGTTCCTCTCAGCAGCGAATAGTTCGCCTTCCGTAATGTTCGCACATGCATTGACAATGCGCTGACGCATGTTGTCAGGCGTTGTCGGTGGATCACGATAGCAAATGCCCAACATTCTCCACAGAAAGATATCCGGGGACGTCAGATCCGGTGAACGTGCGGGCCATGGTATGGTGCTTCGACGACCAATCCGCCTGTCATGAAATATGCTATTCAATACCTCTTGAACCGTCCGCGAGTTATGTGCCGGACATCCATCATGTTGGAAGTACATCGCCATTTGTCATGCAGTGAAACATCTTGTAGGAACATCGGTAGAACATTACGTAGGAAATCAGCATACATTGCAACATTTAGATTGCCATCGATAAAAAGGGGGCCAATTATCCTTCCTCCCATAATGCCGCACCATACATTAACCCGCCAAGGTCGCTGATGTTATACTTGTCGCAGCCATCGTGGATTTTCCGTTGCCGAATAGTGCATATTATGCCGGTTTACGTTACCGCTGTTGGTGAATGACGCTTCGTCGCTAAATAGAACGCGTGTAAAAAATCTGTCATCGTCCCGTAATTTCTCTTGTGCCCACTCGTATAACTGTACACGTCGTTCAAAGTCGACGCCATGCAATTCCTGGTGCATAGAAGTATGGTACGGGTGCAATCGATGTTGATGTAGCATTCTCAACACGGACGTTTTTGAAATTCCCGATTCCGCGCAGTTTGTCTGCTACTGATGTGCGGATTAGCCGCGACATCAGCTAAAACACCTACTTGGACATCATCATTTGTTGCAGGTCGTGGTTGACGTTTCACATGTGGCTGAACACTTCGTGTTACCTTAAATAACGTAACTATCCGGCGAACGGTCCGGAACTTGGATGATGTCGTCCAGGATACCGAGCAGCATTCATAGCACAAGCCCGTTGGAAATTTTGAGCACAATAGCCATACATAAACACGATATCGAGCTTTTCCGCAATTGGTAAACGGTTCATTTTACATGGGTAATGTACCACGAAGCAAATACCGTCCGCACTGGCGGATTGTTACGTGATATCACGTACTTACACGTTTGTGACTATTCCAGCGCCATCTGTCATAAAGAGAAAAAAGTGATCCAACTAAAACATTCACATTTCTTTACGTACTACATGAATATGTAATAAGAAATGGGGGTTCCTGTTTTAAAAAAAACGCAGTTGATATCCATTTGACCTATGTCAGCGCTATCTAGCGGGCCAACCATAGCGCCATCTGGTTTCCCCCTTCAAGCTAGACGAGTTGCGTTCTTTGTAGTTTTTTCGTTGATCCGTATTTCGTGAGATATTTGGCCCGGTCACTGTCAATGGACCAGCCTGTATATTTTCCTTAACGTGCAACGTACCTTCAACGTCACGAGGTGACATCCCACCTCGCAGTGGGCAGTGGTTTTAATGTTTTGGATTTTCAGTGTACCTCCTATGACGTTGCCTGTGATGTGCCTACATGACGAATCCGAGAGCCGTGGTAGGCAGTAGCGTGAAGAGTGTGACGTTTCTGGGCCGGTGCTGCCGGCTTGTGACGGCTGACGTACTGCCGATGCAGACCAGGACGAACAGGGCTGAATCTCCCAGTGCTCAACGTTGAGACGAAACTGCTGGTACTGCCGACTTGAGCCCAACTGATGTCAAACGGTCAGGCGGTGGCTTAAGTAGTCGTAGGGCATGGATACCCGAGTGGCGCTGCGAGAACAGGTGAACGAGCGTAGTAAAATAGTACTTTGACGCCAGCGTTCACTGCTACGACAGGTACCCTGCCTTTCGGCGTAGGTGGGGCCTCCAAGTCCTGTGGAGGCGACTTCGTGGTGTACAGCGCAGGCCATATTAGGAAAAAATCTGATGTGAATCGAAGGCGGACAGGAAGAAAGAAAATCAAAGGGAAGGGATGGTAGCAGTGAGAACAGACTGTGCGGTATCAACAGCGATGACTGAAGATGTGTGCCGTATCAAAGACTCGGAGTCCCCTGCTTACTAAGCAGTTGCATTAGCCACTATGTGATTCAGACACTGTGTTTTTTAGCAAATGCTCGGATTATCTCAGCACGACTCACATCCCCATCCAGCGTCATCTATCTGCAGTCCCCGTACATATCCTCCAAAGTTACTTATTTTTGATTCCCGCTGGAGCTCGACTGTAAATATGTATCCACACAGAAGATTGTGGATTCACTGTCGTAGAATTAATTATATTAATGCTTAGTGTCTGTTCTTTTGGACATATCTAAAAGAACAGACACCATGCATATATGTAATCATTCATGAAACATAAAAGAAGATATCTCTGTTTTGATTAGAGCTGTTTAAGCACGTCCTCTTCGCGGGGTGGCTGCCGCTAAAACCTGCCTGGCGTGCACAGGAAACTACTACCAGATGGATACAACAGAATACATAGCCCATTGTTCACTCACATTAGGAAAAATTGTAACACCTTGAACGACTAGGGATAGGACGTTCATATTCATAGGACATGTACATTAGTATGTTCTGCATAAACGATTAGCATTTGTACCATGTCGGTCAGCGGATACAAGGTCGACATCGATAACGCGACGCAACACCACTTACCAGTAAAATGTGCCTGCGGTTCTCGTTATCGCTGTAAACCGAAGGTAATGGATCAGAGTGACTTGAGCAGACACGCAGGATGCCTCGCAAACGTATGCGCGAACCGTACCGTCAAATAAGTGAGCTTGAAAGAGGAAGTATTATCGGGATGAGAGAATATGTTGGATCCATCTGGAGAATTGTTGCTTGTGTGGAACGAAGTGTTTTGACAGTGCAGTGGGTGTTTGCAGAATTGTTCACTGAAGGCCGTGGAACATGCAAAAATGGAGCACATCGCACCATCCAGACCCACCCCCTAGACGGTCCACGCCTCTGTTTGTTTGAAAAAGATGAGTGCATTTTGGTTCGGTGCAGACAGGAGAAGCGGCATCACAGTGACCGCATTCGCACAAGACATACAGTGCCAGCTCAAGGCTGCTATTGGGCACAAGTTGACGCGTCTCCAGAGTACTTTGACCATTGCGATCTACGTAAATGAGAAACGGCGACCCGTACCCATACCCTTTCTGCACAATACCCCAGACGCCATTTTTCGGCAAGACAATGTAGGACCACATGTTACTGCACGAATACTGGCCTTCCACGTGTCATAGCATGTCAGCCTTTTGCACTGGCACGACAGATGACCATAATTGTCGCCAGTCGAAAATATGGTGAAACGACGGGTGCAGCGCTGTGACCCAGTGCCAACCACGACAGGTGAACTTGGGAACCAAGTGAATGAAGCATAGATGGCTGTACCACAGGAAGACATTTGACTCTTATAGGAGTCGATACCACAAGGCACGGAACAAGTTATCAGGGCCCATGGAGGACGCAGTGCCTACTAGGCAACGGGACACATGATGAACCGACGTGACTGAAATGCTAATCGGTTCTGCAGAAATACTAATGTACATGTCCTGTGAATATAAACGTCCTATCCCTAGTAGTTCAAGGTGTTACAATTTTTCTTAATGTGAGTGAACAATGGGCTATGTATTCTGTTGTATCCATCTGGTACTAGTTTCCTGTGCACACCAGGCAGGTTTTAGCGGCAGCCACCCCGCGAAGAGGACGTGCTTAAACAGCTCTAGTAGTTCATGGTGGTCTGCCGTTTCTGAACGTGAGTCTACGCAACAGGAACATCATGAAGTAGCAGCTCAAACCTGATATTTTATTTCTTGTCGTCTACAGGAGGTTTGTAACCAGGGCGTAGATATAGAATATTTTACCAATTCAAACTGAGTGATAGATGGATAGTACGAGGTCACCTCGATGATCAGCTGCACATCTTGTTTGTTATCGTACTTTTTTAGTCACACTTTTAACTGCTTGTGAATGAAGTTCATACGAGTCAAAGTTTTACTTCGTACATCGAAAGCTAAAGATATGTATTCAGTTTATATTCATTTGATTGTAAGTACAGTATTTAGTTTATGTTCATTTGATTGTAAGTCCATGCCTGCAGTCCTGCTATACACTGAAATTCCCGCGCTGTACTAGCGTAGCACATCCCTAAATGAGCACAATGGTACAATGGAGATGGGTTGCGCTATTTTGATGTGGTTCTTGTAGCGGCGCGGAGATTTAGGGTTATGCCAACTATAAGACTGAAGGCATGTTCGTGCAAACAAACGAACAAAAAATTAATTATTCCCTGAGATGTGCATGAAAAGTTTATGTCGACTATTCGTACACGTATATAGGAAAAACACGTATTTTAACTTTTAATATGGATCCACGAGGTACCGATGAGGAGACTGACTATCAAAACTAGTGGCTTACGTATCATATTTCGCTTCTCTTTCGTTAGGCACTTTTCTGAGTGGCTGGCGATTATTCACATGTGCATACGTACTGAAATGAAGTCTATAATTCTAACAATGTTACCAAACATAATGTTCGAATGGTAGGAGGTATGATCCCGGCATTGGAAGAAAGAATGAAACTATAGCTAATAGTTATTTCGTTCTACAGTGTTGCTCTGAAGATCTGCTGAGTTTTGCAGCGTTTAGCCTATCTGTTCACTGGTTATTGCAGGGAAGCTGACCCCGATTGTCTCCACTTTTCCTTGAGTTTCAGTGGAAAGGGATTTCACATTTAAGGAAGAGTATAGCTGCTTTTACGCAAGTGCTACGCACGCCGTTTCTAACAGGAACAGTTTGGAAGAAGCAGACTGTTCGACCAGGCTGACATTTTGTCATTCATTTTCTGCTGGTATCATAACAAGGAGGTATTTACAACCGACAACGACTTCGGAGCTAAGTACCTATCTACCTATAGAACGTCATTAAAGCTACCGACCACACATAGCGAGTTGGCGTCGTGTTACCTATGTCATTTACAATCGCTTTGTTATGGTAATATTAATGTGGGTGATGCTATACTAGGTTACCAAGTGGGACTAGGACAGACAAAATGCTCAACTGCTGTTATACTTGACTGACTTTTTTGAAGAAATACTGTTACAGTCACTGTTATGAGTCTCATATGATTGCAGCCGGCTGTCTCTAACGATCTTAAAATGTCATTGTGAATCAATTAGGGGCGGTTAAGACGGAACGACACATATAGCAGCGGCTGTGCTGCAATCAGATAACTTTGACCTTCAGAGTTGCTATTTCTCCAGCAACACCCCAGGGGATGTTTGCGAAGGAGTATCGGCAAAGGGCTGATCTGACTGTCTGCACTGCACGGGAAGAGAGTTCGCAGAATGAAAGTTGGCTCTTTTGTGTCACGAGCATTCGTCCCCGACCTCTGCTGATGCCAGAAGCGAAGGACTACATTATGAAATACAAAGTACAATTCACCACCGATGTTTCGACCTTGTTGCAGTTCAGTTTAGTCGCCGTCAAGAGAACGCTGGAAATGCGGTAGAACCGTCGGTGGTGTAGTTATTTAAATGGTTTAGAATAACGAGGCCAAACAGCAAGAATCATTTTACTGAAATTGTCACTGACCTTGGAATCCTACGAACTTCCGATAAACGCAGCTATGTTTCTTTCGGAAAAATGCTCAAAATAAAATATTGAAACATGTATTGTTATCTACGTCAGGACTCTTTGTTATAAAAAGGGTGCTGTGTCACACTCACTGCAATCCTGTGTAAGTAGAAACAGTAGGCACTCTGAAAGATTGTTGTAGAACCAGCCACGAGCAACCCTTCCTCTTCAACATTGATCCGCAACTCAACGTAGCTCTCGATGGAGAGTGATGTTGCATCCCGGTACCTCAGAACTCACCGACAATGAATAAATTAATAAATTAGGTACGGTTTTGTCCAGAACGTTACATTACTTTTTGGTCAAATCGTTCCTCTATGAGCTGTCCATGGAATGTAGCTATCTTTGCAATAGATATGATACATTTTGTTATGTGTTGCAGGCAGTGAGGACACTGTGTACTTTGACCATATTCCAGTAATTGAAACATGCATCGGTTTTAGGCGCTTCAGTCCGGAACCGCGCGACTGCTACGGTTGCAGGTTCGAATCCTGCCTCGGGCATGGATGTGAGTGATGTCCTTAGGTTAGTTAGGTTTAAGTAGTTCTAAGTTCTAGGGGACTGATGACCTCAGATGTGAAGTCCCATAGTGCTCAGAGCCATTTGAACCATTTTTTGAAACATGCATTGGTATCTACGTCATTTACATCTCCTGCATGGATGCAAACCGTGAACACAATCTTCAAGCATATCCCACATCTGTTCGACTTTCATTGTGTACCGTATAATTTTAATTGATATTGTGTTTATACTGTTTGCTGATGGGGAGGAAAATTAGTTATTAGTATTTTATTAATGATCTCATTCATCAGCAGCTATATCACAGTCGCTCAAGAAAGTTGTAATTAAGGTTTACTTGTTTAATCAGAATCGGACGATGACTCTCCTTGTCCGCAGTCTCGATGGTTAGAAGCGATCTGCAATCCTGTGTAAATAAAATGTCCTGGTTTTCTTGCGTTGCGTAGTCAGTCGGGAAACCTCAGATCAAGCGGAAAGTTTGCTTTGATAGAGTTTAATTATGAACTAATGGAGCTCTTGGATCTAATAATTGCAGGTTCGTTTCCAATTCATTGGAAGTTCCCTTCTGATTACCAACGGAACGACACCTCCGTGCAAATTTGCAATTAGAGAATACATATATAATGAAATTCCTTACACATTTTTGATGTAAACGCTCAGTATACATATTGTAACAAATAAGCCCTCGGTCACAAATATGAAGTCAAAATTGATGTGGTTTCGACGCTACTATGAGCGTCCTCTTCAGAATTAGACTAACTGTACTAAAACATTAGGTATATAGTACATTAACAAAATTAAAGTTTGTTCTGACTCGAAAAGATGCAGTACTTACAAGGCACATATTAAAAAAGATCTCAGCCGGAAAGGCGACGCCACGAGCACTTGTGAGATGGCGAGACGCTAAGGGCTGCTCGTACTGTGGACAAGGGGTGCAACAAGACTGAGGTGCCCACTTTAGAAAGTGTGGGCAAGTAAACATGGTGTTGCTACGAGCGCCATCTAGTAGCCGCAGAAACAACTAGGCTACTGTACATTCAAAATTAGACACATGAAATTGTGATGCAGCTGATTCAGGCATAACATAAACATTAATAATAACAGGATGAAGTTACATATTTATCTGCTTTAAATAGAGGTACATTTTGTAACGTAAAAACGTAGCATACAATATATTTTCAATCTCTTTCTTCCAGTAATCTCGATAGCAAATTTACAATTATTCAGTGCGGGTATTCGGCACGGAAAAGATCCTAGAAGTCCTCTCAACACACCAGAGAGAATATTACAAATTATGCGCTCATGGAATAGTAATAGTACTGTACTACTTTGCGCATCGATTCTGCGAGGCCGATTACCTCGCTGTCTGGTCTCCTTCCCCAAACAACCCAACCTCCCCCCCCAACCCCCATCGATTCTGCGAGTATATAGATGGTCAAGTAGGAAACGTAATTCACTCATAGAATTGTGAAAGGATAATTAGTAGAATATAAGGAGGTATTACAACCGAATGAGATTTGAATCCACAGTTCCCATTAATGTCATGCCGCAAGACACTGTGACCTTCGGACGGTGTTGGCTTTTCCAAAAACTACCCCCTATTACCACCATCAGCAGCTAGATTTTGCGCCTTGGTCTGCGACTGGTACCTGGAATAACAGAAATGAAACATTAGATAACAAATTTTACCAGTGTAAGGAACAAAATGCTTTTAATTCCATGAAATTTTGGGCACACGCAATAACAGTGTGAGTAAATACATTATGCAACCTGATTTCGATGTAGAAGTTGAAAGAAAAATTTTACAAGCATAGTTTCAAAATACAGTATATTGCCTGTAATCGTTATTGTCCGTAGAAGGCGCAGAAGTGGTAAATACGAAATAAATACTACAATGGTGTTCTTGTGACTTTATTTTGCACTATATCCTTTGAAATGAATTCCTTTCTGGTAAAAAGCACAAAAAATTCCACATTTCGCAATCAAATACCTATGGGGGCAAAACATACATCCTCCCTTTGTTCCAAATTCCGACCAGTCACCAAGACTGCGACATTGTTGATCATTCACTGCCACGGGAGACGCTGTTTAATCCTTCTTCTGGAGCGGTTGTCCAGCCAGCAAAGGCCGGCCAGGCTTCCGCTTCCCGGAAAACATCAGTACCTTCGCATTTCCCCAGGAAAGAGTTCACTAACACATTTGCTGTTCCGCAAGTTAAAACAGTGCCATAAAACCGAAAGAAAATGCTACACCGATAATCGATGTCTCCATAACCTACCACGCTGTATGCCAAATACGCACAATATTAATAAACTTAGTACACTAAAAAACAGAATATCGCTGGAAGCTTCCAAGCAGCATTCGCCACCCAGGACGAACTTCAGACATGTTGCAGAAACAGTGTGGAGTTTTGACTTTGCTCCAGAGCAACATTTCCCCTTAAAGGTTGAGTTACTGAAAAACAATTTCCAAAAGGAAGTTAATTTTCGTGCACCATGTCCATTTCTTACGGTTTCACGTGCCCGTGACGCCGCAGCCGTCATTTAGTGTCGCGGTGGGCATTGGTCACGCTGGTTTGGCTCATGGAGTATGCACCAAGTTTGGAACTACCCCTTACGTCACACCATAAAGTTTGGAACTACCCCTTACGTCACACCATAAAGTTATGATGAGATCGTTAATTTGGGACCCTCTCGAGGCTGGGTCCACGCCGTTCACTCAGAGTGACCGACCCTCCCGGCGACAACAGACTAGAAGCCGCGCCGCCGCCCCGGCTGTTTCCTCCTCCACGGCTGCTTCCGAGCCGCCAGCACGACGCCACCCGGTTGTGTAATCGCACAAAGCACTGAAGCACTGGTCCCCACAGCCCACAGCCCTCGCGTCGCCCCCGGCCAAACTCTCAATGTTGTATGTCGTAATTTGCACCTCAGACGACTGGCGAGGGATGCGAAGGTGGTGCCTATAAATACTAAATCCCCAGCTCAGCGCCGGCTAACAGGGGATGACGCCCCCTCAGCCCCTGCGGGCAGCAGGCCCACGGGAGACAAGGCGCCCCCGCCGCCATGGCCAAACTCGGCCTGGCGGCGGTTTCACGGCCGAGGGGGGCTTTCCCCAAGGTATTGGATTATCTCTAATTAATTCCGCTGACAAGAATGGCCCACTGCTTCTTTCACAGCAGTCTTCTCCTCCAAATGAGATGAAAGTAAAGACCAGCATCTTGAAGAGGGTTGTTTCAGATTGTACCTAAGGCACAAAAGGATTAAAATGTATGAACTAAATTTTCTTAGGATATCACCACAGTTTAACAGCGTGGGTTGAGAACGTTAGAAGTAGAGGACGAAACTTTTCCTCGTTCCAATAGGACGACAACGATTATTCAAAAATTTTGTTTTGGGTGGCTGCATATAAATCCGGGTTATTCTCCATTGGGATGGCACTACTACATAGCGAAACCTCCTTTCTTCGTTATTCAATTGTCTTCTTCAGTTTGGAAGCTTGTGAACAGAAGCACGTATGTCGTTAGCAGCTCGTTTGGCCATTTTCAATGCTAATCATTATGGAGTGTGAAGTAGATCAAAATAAACACTTCCGACACTTTTTACTCTTCGAGCTTAGTCGAGGATCTAGTGCTGCAGAAGCCACGAGAAGTATTTATACTGCACGCGAAAGGGAAGAATATGCTGAGAATACAGCACGGAAATGACTTCTCGTTTCCGAGAAAGAAAAATCGACGTGTCATGAACGGCGTTCTGGAAGATCTCTTTTTGATGGAAACCGTCTAAAACAGTGGTCTCCCTAATCCTCTCCAAACAACTCTGGAATCGACATAAATTATGGAATGCGATCACAGAAACATTGTTTGCCATTTACACTCATTGGATAAGGTGTAGAAATTCAGTACAATGGTATCAACTAAAAGAAAAAGAGTGAACAGCCATATGTCCCTCTTTGCTGGCCCGTTACAGTTTCACTTGTCATAGGCACAATCGGCACGAATCATTCCCTCAGGACAATGGAGGAGGTGAGGAGTATGGTGCCTGTATGTGAACTTAAGGAAGAAGAAAGAATCGCACAGTTCGTTGAAAATCTCAGTAGCCCGTGCAAAAGATGGTGCGCACCCTCGAAAACTCATGTTATGCATTTGGTGATACCAAAATTGCACTTCTCATCGGGAATTGGTGAAGAGAAACGATAAGAGCTGCTGCATGTACCGAACAGTTAAGACGACTCGCTGTTTCTATCGAAACGGAAGACGTGCTAAACCCGTGTTGTTCCTCCACCATACTGCACGTCCGTACAGGGCCAGAGTGACCGGAGATGTAATTTCTGAACTTCTTTGGAAAACAATTCCTCGCCCTCCATATTCACCAAGCTTAGTCACTTCCTAATATCATCTTTTGCGGTGTCTCAGTCTATCTCTTACCACACACAGGGATAAGTGCTTCATGATGAAGCTCCTCTTAGCAATTGTTTAACAGATTTCCTCGACTCGAAACCGCAACAGTTCTACAGGAGAGGTATAGAACTTCTATCCGAACACTTGCAAGCAGTCACTGACAAAGATTGTGATCGCGTAATATATCAAACATAGTATAGCAGTATAATGTATCGTATTTCACACAAATAAAGTACTCATGGCACAAACTTACGCACCAATTCATTCTTGTTTGTCACTGGAGAACTGGAGTCACCCAAATCGCTTAATACTACGCTACTAGAAAAGATACATAATACATTTTCTAATTTTCTGAAGTTCAGTACCATATTATATTACGTACATAAAATTATCCAGTTACATTACCATATAACACAGTAAATAGGAATGTTCCCCATCACACATAATAGCAATAAAACGTAAACATAATATATTTATTTGTAAACTTTTACGTTTCTCAAAATAACCGGTGTACTCTCTCTCTCTCCTTTTATTTTTTTTTAAAAGAACTACGCAAATAAGACTTAAAGCAGATTTCGTTCTTAGGCGTAGTAACAACCTGGTCGACCCACCAGGCCTACATGGAACAGATGAATAGATGACTGCAGAAACAACGCAAGTTCGTGTTTTGTACGTCTTGTACATTTTATAGACAGTGAAAAATCGTGTGTGTTATAAAATTTCACTTATTGGAGTAATGAACTTCTTGGATTGACTACAGTTGCAATTTCTGTAAATAATTATTCAGCAGTAAGGTTATACTTTTATCTGCTCTAAAGGAACATTTGGATGGAAAAAGTAATAAAGGGAAGAAATTTCATCATCACTGTAGACAGAACTCACAATAACATTCTGTCTGTATTTGGTAACCTTACAAAACATATGATATTTTCAACATTTCCATGGAAGGACTTCGCACAAATAAGAGAAAGAAGAGACAACAAATTTCCTTCGGTGAAACTAATGATCACTATCTGCAGAGAAATTGTCCGTCCCAGGACTAGGTCATGGAAGAAATTTTAATAAAATCTCAGGCCATTATGAGTAAATATTCAACCGCTTTCTTTAAATCTTCCAACGTATTTTATTCACTCGAACAGACAAAAAAGTGTAACACATACAGGTGAGAAGGCTGTTGGTCTTGCTTTTAGAGCTTGAATAAGTGATACACTACTCCTTCAGTTAACCCCTAATAGTGTTGTGAATCATACGGAAACTGCGTGTACTTACTTTCTGGCCACCACTGCGTTCTGAAAATGCAGAGAAGAGGTTCAGCTTCCGTGACCCACCTCTAAATAAGACGAGAAGCAGGGGGTTAACTTCAGTGTCTCATCATGATAGTCAGAGCGGTGCATTCCACAAGTGTAAGAGCCACTGTCAGGGGCCACCATATTCGCATCATAGTGGGTCCGTTCATTTGGAAAGGAAATATAGGGGGGGGGGGGGGGGAGAGAGCACCTGGTGTGGACAATGCGTATTCCGCACAGAAGACAATTCTCCTGAGAGATTTTTGGAGAAGTTTCCCATGCATCTGTAGTTTCCTTAATCGATATTAATTTGTGAGTATAATTGTTGCGTGCTATTCTCTTTCCCATCCTTTTATTGTTGGTGTCTTAGTCGGTCTTTGATGGATCTTGCGTCAATGGGGGATGTTCCGAGGACTAGCTATTATTTTATTGTAGCTTGGTTGCCCATTTGATTAGCCAGTTCATTTCCTGTAATGCTCAAACGGCTTAACTCCCAAATGACTGTGTCATGGACGCCAGCCTCGTGAAGTTCTGACAGCTGGTCCTGAGTGTTGTATGTAAATAATTTACGTACGCAACTGGTCTACGTTATGTTATCACCGCCATAACAAGTCGAATGGTTTTAGTTAAAATACACCACGATGGGTACCATAACAGGCGGAACCAAAAGAAGAGCTAAAGGAGATGATGATGATGGTGATGTCATGTCTATTTCAAATATTTTTCCGTGGTTTTCCAAAAAATACTTACAATATCTCTGTGTTACTCATTCAGTCCAAGTCACATCACAAAACATTGATTTTTGTAATTCATATGTATGCAATACTGGAAATTTCTATGAAAGACGCTCTTAATTTCGGCTGGTAGGCCGGCCGGTGTGGCCGAACGGCTATAGCCGCTTCAGTCTGGAACCGCTACGGTCGCAGGTTCGAATCCTGCCTCGGACATGGATATGTGTGATGCCCTTAGGTTAGTTAAGTTTAAGTAGTTCTAAGTTCTAGGGGACCTCAGATGTTAAGTCCCACAGTGCTCAGAGCCATTTGAACCATTTTTATCAACTGGTAGGCGATGTTATGAATAGGGGTAGGTGGAATGGTTTCAAACCCGGCCGAGTCATTTGGTCCAGAATAGAGTCCGAACGGAACTGGTTTCCTGAAACTGCAGCACGTAGAAATAATTAGTGGATCCCAAAAGTTATCACATCCATAAAGTGTAACCCTGCATCTACCACTGATAACGGCCTCTAATTGGCTACGAAGACAATCCTCAAGATTCTTCGTTTACGCACATACTGCTGAAGCCCGTACACTCGTACAGTTACAAAACCTGCTTGGGTGTTGCTGCGTTTAGCCCGCTCTTCCAATCAGTCCCTGACATTTTGTAAGGGCTTTAGATCAGGATCCTCCACACGTCGCGGGTTGTACGCTTCATTGGTCCTCGGTGTATTCGATGCCTTATATAATTTTAAAACGTGCACACAGCCTTTCGTCGGACCGTATTACACGCTTTCGGGCAGTTACTGTTGTTTGGACCGCTGAAGACGTGCTGCTGTATGTTGCGCTTTCATCAGTGGCCCTTTGCGAGCGAGGTACCGGACTCTCAATGCCCGTTTCAAGCAGTTCAATTCACGATGCTGATAAACTCTTTGTCACAGACCGCAGAAATTCGCACCATGTTAGAAACTGGATGTCACTGACAAAGTATGACACTCATCTCCCGTAACTGCCGTTTTACAACCACTTTTTTCCGCTGTGTTTCAGAGGTGTGTGTACCATTCTTTGAAGATATGCTGGAGAGTCCTCGTTGATGCTGTAAGTTATCGAGGAAAGAGTCACGGTGTTATCTTGGAAATGACCAAACAAGATAGTTCCTTTCCGTGCTTACTGCGGCGCTGACTGGTACATATACACCACATCACTGATCTGACTGTACCAGGAAAGAAATTAGCGTCTGTAGCACAGGGATGATGACTGTAAAAAACATCGAACATATCATTTGTCAATCGGCCCAAAAAATCACCTCACCAGGTTCCAACATGTAATGAAAATTTTTATACGGTGCGTGGAGACGGTACCACTAAGTCATTTCCTTTCCTCCTCCACTTGCAAATACAGAGAGGGGAAAACGACTCTTTATATTCCTCCTTATGAGCCCTAATTCCTCGTATCCTATCATCGTGATCCTTACGTGAAATATACAGGGTGGTCCATTGATAGTGATCGGGACAAATATCTCACGAAATAAGCATCAAACGAAAAAACTACAAAGAACGAAACTCGTCTAGCTTGAAGGGAGAAACCAGATGGGGCTATGGTTGGTCCGCTAGATGGCGCTGCCATCGGTCAAACGGATATAAACTGCGATTTTTTGAATAGGAACCCCCATTTTTATTACATATTCTTATAGTACGTAAAGAAATATGATGTTTTAGTTGCACCACTTTTTTCGCTTTGTGATACATGGCGCTGTAATAGCACAAACGTATAAGTACGTGGTATCACGTAACACTCCGCCAGTGCGGACGATATTTGCTTCGTGATACATTACCCGTGTTAAAATGGACCGTTTACCAATTGTGGAAAAGGTCGATATCGTGTTGATGTATGGCTATTGTGATCAAAATGCCCAAGGGGCGTGTGCTATGTATGCTGCTCGGTATCCTGGGCGAAATCACCCAAGTGTCCGGACCATTCACCGGATAATTACGTTATTTAAGGAAACAGGAAGTGTTCAGTCCCATGTGAAACGTCCACCACGACCTGCAACAAATGATGATGCCCAAGTAGATGCTTTAGCTGCTGCCGCTGCTAATCCACACATCAGTAGCAGACAAATTGCGCGAGAATCCGGAATCTCAAAAACGTCGGTGTTGAGAATGCTACATCAACATCGATTGCACCCGTACCACATTTCTATGCACCAGGAATTGCATGGCGACGACTTTGAACGTCGTGTACATTTCTGCCACTGGGCACAAGAGAAATTATGGAACGATGACAGATTTTTTGCACGCGTTCTATTTAGCGACGAAGCGTCATTCACCAACAGCGGTAACGTAAACCGGCATAATATGAAGTATTGGGAAACGGAAAATCAACGATTGCTGCGAAAAGTGGAACATCAGCGATCTTGGCGGGTTAATGTATGGTGCGGTTTTGTGGGAGGACGAATAATTGTCCTCTATTTTATCGATGGCAATCTAAATGGTGCAATGTATCCTGATTTCCTACTTATTGTTCTACCGATGTTACTACAACATGTTTCACTGGATGACAGAATGGCGATGTACTTCCAACATGATGGATGTCTGGCACATAGCTCGCGTGCGGTTGAAGCGGTATTGGATAGCATATTTCATGACAGGTGGATTGGTCACCGAAGCACCATAACATGACCCGCACGTTCACCGGATCTGACGTCCCCGGATTTCTTTCTGTGGGTAAAGTTGAAGGATATTTGCTATCGTGATCCACCGACAACGCCTGACAACATGCGTCAGCGCATTGTTAATGCATGTGCGAACATCACGGAAGGCGAACTACTCGCTGTTAAGAGGAATGTTATTACGCGTATTGTCAAATGCATTGAGGTTGACGGACATCATTTTGAGCGTTTATTGCATTAATGTGGTATTTACAGGTAATCACACTGTAACTGCATGCGTTCTCAGATATTATAAGTTCACGAAGGTACATATATCTCATTGGAACAACCGGAATAAAATGTTCAAACGTACCTACGTTCTGTATTTTAATTTAAAAAACCTACCTGTTACCAACTGTTCGTCTAAAATTGTGAGCCATATGTTTGTGACTATTACGGCGCCATCTATCACAAAGTGAAAAAAGTGGTCCAACTAAAATATTCATATTTTTTTACGTACTACACAAATATGTAATAATAAATGGGGGTTCCTATTTAAAAAAAACCGCAGGTGATATCCGTTTGACCTATGGCAGCGCCATCTAGCTGGCCAAACATAGCGTCATGTGGTCTCCCCGTCAAGCTAGACAAATTTCGTTCTTTGTAGTTTCTTCGTTTGACGCTTATTTCGTGAGATATTTGGCCTGGTCGCGACCAATGGACCACCCTGTATATTCGCGGCATCAGAATCGTACTGCAGCCAGCTTCAAATGCTAGGTCACTAAACTGTCGTTATAGTGTTCCTCGAGAAGAACCCATTTGAGTTCCCGTAGCATCTCCGTGATACTTGGGTAGCTCAGTTGGTAGAGCACATGCCCGCGAAAGTCAAAGGCCCCGAGTTCGAGTCTCGGCTCCGGCACACAGTTTTAATCTGCCAGGAAGTTTCATATCAGCGCACACTCCGCTGCAGAGTGAAAATCTCATTCTGGTACCAGTAACAAATCTGGCAGCCCGTCTCTGAATTGCTTGGCTGTCTTCCTTTAATCCGACCTGGTACGGGTCCCAAATAATCGAGCAGTAATCAAGACTAGATCGCACTAATGCCCTGGATGCGGGCCTTCTTTATACATGATCCCCACTTTCCCAAGATTCTCTCAATAAACCGACCATTCGCCTTCCCTACCACAATCCTCACATGTTTGTTCCAATTCATATCATTTTACAACACTGTGTCCAGATACTTAAAACGACGTGACTGTGTCAAGCAGGGCACAGCTAATGCTGAATCCTAATATTACGACTATGTTTTTCTTAATCATCCGCATTAAATTATTTTTTTTATATTTAGTGCTAGCTGCCAGTCATCACACCACTGAAAACTTTGTCTACATTACCTTGTATCCTCCTACAGTCTAGCAATTTCGATACCTTCCCATACACTACAGCACCACCAGCAAACAAACGCAGATTGCTGCCCACCCTGTCCGCCGGATCATTTATATATAGGAAACAACAGAGGTCTTATCACACTTCACTGGGGCGCTCTCGACGATACCCTTGTCTCTGATGAACTCTCGCCCTCGAGGACAACATACTGGGTTCTGTTGCTTAAAAAGTCTTTGAGACCCTCACCTACCTGGAAACTTATTCCATTCGATCGTAGCTTTGTTAACAATCAGCAGTGGGTCACCGTGTTAAATGCATTCCAAAAATCTAGAAATATGGACTCAGCCTGTTGCCCCATCCATAGTTAGAATATCATGTGAGAAAAGGACAAGCTGAGTTTCGTACGAGCGATTCTTTCTAAAACCGTGCCGATTCGGTGAACATCAGCTTCTCTGTCTCAAGAACATTTATTGCAGAGTATATTCGAACTGAGAATATATTCTAGGATCCTGCAGCAAACCGATGTTAGGGACATTAGTCTGCAATTTTCAGTGTCCTTTCTTTTAAACTGTCGCCTGCACTTTTTTCCAGTGATTTGGGTTTTTCTCTGGGCGGAGATTCGCGATAAACGCAAGCTAAGTAAAGGGCCAATGTCGTAGAAACCTCTTTGTGAAACTGAACTGGGATTCGACCCAGACCTGGCGACTTATTTGTTTCCAATTCTTTCAGCTGTTTCCTTGTGAAAGGGACGCTTATTGCTAGGTTGTCCGTACGAGAGTCTATTCGATGGTCAAAAGATGGTATGTTTGTACGATTCTCCTGCCTGAACAATTTCTTAAATGGGAAATTTAAATCTTCGGCTTTAGCTTCACAATCTCCAGCTGTCACACCAATAGGTCGATGGCGAACGGATGGAAGCCTTAGCCCTTGCTAAGCGATTTTACATTGTAAAGTGGCAGATTAAATTAATGTCAATTGCGCACCGTACATCAGAGTTTTTATGGCCGGCCGGAGTGGCCGTGCGGTTCTAGGCGCTGCAGTCTGGAGCCGAGCGACCGCTGCGGTCGCAGGTTCGAATCCTGCCTCGGGCATGGATGTGTGTGATCTCCTTAGGTTATTTAGGTTTAATTTGTTCTAAGTTGTAGGCGATTGATGGCCTCAGAAGTTAAGTCGCATAGTGCTCAGAGCCATTTGAACCATCAGAGTTTTTATACATCGTAACAGGAAGGTGAATATGTCACCTGAGATGCTTCAGCGAAAATGAGTAGATTTGTCTATTAAAATGTACAGTATGCAATGAAAGGGATGACACTCAATCGACGATGTTAACACACCAAACCTAAATCCTGCATGCCAATGAGCAAGAGGTCAAACAAACTGCTGGAGGAAATATTTCGTTTTGTAGCAGATGCGAGGGGTGACGTCATGGGCCGAGTACAACAGAACGCTCTTAAAGCGACCCACAGCACAGGACAACGAACGGGCTTGGTGACTCATGCAGCAGTGCAAGTAGCGGGCCACCAGAGTGTTATGGAAAGAATCTAGAAAGCTGCATTGGGGAACTTCCAGATGGATATGAACAAACTGGCGACGCGGTCGATCATATGAACTGCATGTGGCATGCTCATGATGTACGCGTGTAACTTTAAGGCGTCTGGAGCGGGCACAAAATGTCCCATTGGCTGACATTAACTAGCAGGGAGTAAAGTGCAAAAATTTCGATGCAGTTTGATTGTAGGCCCTTTACGACTGGCAGAGATAGTTACCAGAAGATGAAAGGAACACTCCTATTGGTCGGAAAAAGCCGTGATGTGGAGCACGAAAGGACCCAGGTGCGGGACAGTTTTGCTACGAGAGACACAAGACCTAAAATTTCTGGGACTCTCCTCTGAACCAGCGTAAAGTGCAGAACAGGGTGCATCACGCTCTGTACGACGCAAAGGAGGAATTTTGAGTGAACACTACGTTCACTTTGCCTGACATTCAGCTAGATGTTAGCTGTAGAGTCGTTGAGCTCCAACAGCAGAGAAACGAAACGGCCACATAGATAATTGTTGTTCCGAGAACTGAGAGGGCACAGTAATATGCACGCTGCTCCATCCATGCAAGTGCAAATCGTCATATTTCAAGACTAGAGATGAGTGCATGTTTTCTCGCCTAACGAGAAACATAGGAGAGTTTCTGCTGAAAAAATCAGCAAAGGTTTTGATTAGCTTTTACAGAACTTTCAGAGGACGAGAACAGCCATGCAGCTGACAGCTCATCACAGGTAAATACCGCGTGGAGAGGCGTAAACTTGATGGTTCACCAGCTTCCATTCACTGTGAACTTGAGCAACCTTGAGTAATATTTTGATCAGCTTGTCACAAAAAACTAACCATCAAAAAGAAATGATTCAAACGGCCCTAAGCACTATGGGACTTAACATCGGAGGTCATCAGTCCCCTAGACTTAAAACTATTTAAACCTAACTAACCTAAGGACATCACACACATCCATGCCCTAGGCAGGATTCGAACCTGCGACCGTAGCAGCACCGCGGTTCCAGACTGAAGCGCCTAGAACTGGTCGGCTACAGTGGCTGGTAAACTAACCATACTCCATAGAGTTTGATTGTCATCCTAAATAGTACCGAACTTACAACTAGAATCGGATCATTTGTCGTAATATTGGCCAACTTGACGATGTCGTAGTAAGAATAGTTTTGTAAAGAATCTTCTGGTTAAAACTTGATATTGTTGTGTTTGGAGTAATTTAGATTCATCAGGGCGAAATGCGTTATAACTGTCCTTACATTTTCACGTTACAACCTATGTAAATTCGTGTATTTATTTAATAATAATTCTGCATAAAAACAGTTTGTGTATAGCTTAAACACCATTGTGCTCTGTCATAGAATAAGGATCCGCTCCTTACCCCAGTCCTTTATTCTATAGACGCTGGTGCACTCACAGGGTGTTTATGCTGATGTCTGACAAAAGACATAAGGAATGGAGTGCCAGAACATATCACCATAACTTTCTCAGATTCTCAGCCTGACCTTTTGCTGAGGGATGGTGGTGGTAATTGTTGTATGCTCCGTGCACAGATCTTTTCTCAGACGCAAGAGTCTTTGCCTGTTGTTATTTGTGCATTCTCTTTTGAACCCGAGTGTGCAACACCCTTTGCCTGTTCAGCAATTATAATTGTTGATAGTGCACATGTGTCCCAAGTAATGCGTAGCTTTGAGCTTTGGGACTCTATATCCCATATGCACCTAACGCTACCATCTAGCCGTAGGATTTCTAATGAGGAGAAACTACTAAGGACCATGAGGTGGATTATATAGAAGGCTATGAGCGATCAAGTGGGGCCGGGTGTGCTTATAGCTGGCACCGTGCCAGTACTTAATGAAAACCAAAATAAAGCAGTATCCTCTACGTTCCTAGAATATTCGATCTAACCTACTATGTTTTATCGTACATCATAGACATTGTTACTGAAACAGTACTACGCACCTCAATAAAACTGATAGTTAGCACATAATTTGTACTTAGTGTAAGGTATATGCCACAAAAACTTCATAGAATATAGAAAATGTCGTTATGTGATAAGTAAAAGCCACTTTGATAAATTTTGTGTTGATAATTTGCTTGCAATATTTCATCTTTTTCATTATCATGCGAATAAATGTCTTTTGATACTGATTTGTAACACTTGCTTCCACATTCGCGAGCTGGATAAAATAACTCCAAAACCAAAATTGTACATAAAAGTATGAAGATAATAGCTCTCCAATATTCATAACTGGCCAACAAAAAATGGTTTAAATGGCTCTGAGCACTATGGGATTTGACATCTGAGGTCATCAGTTCCCTAGACTTAGAACTACTTAAACCTAACTAACCTAAGGACATCACACACAGCCATACCCGAGGCAAGATTCGAACCTGCGACCGTAGCGGTCACGCGGTTCCAGACTGAAGCGCCTAGAACCGCTCGGTAACTGGCCAACATAACTTTTTTTCGGGGGGATAAACGTATATTATTGAAAGAAGAAGACGGTTTTCGATCTTCTGCTTTTCATATACCAGTGTACGTTAAATAAAGTAAACTGTGAAAGGGTTAAGGTGGTGACCAATATTTTGACTCACGGTGTGATCCTATTGAAATTTCGACCATATATGTCTTGACAGAATGGAGAAGTAACAAAAAATGTTTAGGACAAATCATAACTGGCTCACTCGCGCTAAATATTTGGTATCTGACTTTGATTTTGGTTTGTTTTTTCCCCAGTATATATCTATAATTCTCTGTTTCTGTAGCTGAGTGGTCAGTGTAACAGGCTGCCACGTGGAGAACACAGGTTCGATTCGTGGAACTGCCATGTATTTATCCTTGATGGAAGCCGGCCGGGGTGGCCGAGCGGTTCTAGGCGCTACAGTCTGGAACCGCGCGACCACTAAGGTCGCTGGTTCGAATCCTGCTTCGGGCATGGATGTGAGTGATGTCCTTAGGTTAGTTAGGTTTAGAGGTATTTCTAAGTTCTAGGGGAATGATAACCTCAGAAGTTAAATCCCATAGTGCCCAGAGCCATTTGAACCTTGGTGGAAGGCCTCGAATGGGGTGTACTCAGCCTCATGGTGCCAGATGATAAACTACCTGAGTGAGAAATATTGACAACAGGTTTGCTAACCTGACTATTGCCAGGACTGTGGTGGGCTGACCTCATCGCCTTGCGTAACGCATTCAAATCACGTCATTAGCTAGTAGATGACACGGTGGTCGGTCGGGCCCGATTAGCCCATTAATCGCCAGGACTGTGGTGCTTTCCTATTCATCTAATGTTTATAATTATTTTTGTTGATAGAATGAAGAAATATTCTCAGTTTCTACTTAGTATCCATTGGGGAAGAGGGAAGCTAAGTATTCGTGTTCGGCAGAGAGAATGTGGTAAGCAGCGGGAAGAGTGGCAGGTAAAGCTCTGGCTGCTGAACCGTAAATCGAATCACTCGCACTTCGCGTGTGGCCGCCTCGCACAACACCTGCCGGCAGCGTTCGGGCTGGGGTTTTCATTAAGCGCTGCCCGCGCGCCTCGGCGCCGTCGCTTCCGGCCGTTCGACGCCAGCCGTGTAAGCGGATGCCGGCAGCGCCCGGTGCACACTGTCTGCCCTGCCTCTGCGGCTACAAACAGCCTCGCCGCCGGTACAGCTTAACTCATTCCGTGCGGAACAACACGATTAATGTTGCACGAGCGTGTAATAATAAATAAGGCCGTATAATTTTATGCGCCTGTGGGGCGGCTGTACAGGTACCGCGAGCCGCAGCTGCCTCCGCATTCATCGCCTTCCGCGCCGGGAGAACAGTAGCGCCCTGTGGTCTTCTGCAGCGCTATTGCTGTCCGAGCTAACACCGCCGCATTCCCCCTTGTAGCTACTGCGCTGGTGCGGCACACCGTTGTTCTGCTGCATGCTCATTGTACCTGACTACAAAGTTAAGCCCGAAAAATTCCTCACCTCTCTATGACTAATTTACGAAAACATTGGCCAGTGACAACAGGATTTTAGTTCATAGTCTACAAATAAAATTAGTATGACTTACCACTGAGGAAGTAGTAATTAACAATTTGCGTCACTAGAAGGCAGATGATTTTACGAATTAATTTTGTTTCACCGCGTAATTATTTGAAATGAGTAGTCCTTAGGACTGAGTAGTCCTTATGTAGGAGACCTGAGGAGACACACGGTCCTCCTACAAGGATGGCGAGGTAAAAATGGCCCAGACGTTATTACATGCACTATAAAATAGGCAACCAGCTTACATCACCTGCCCGACTAATGAAGATGTAAGTTGCGCTGCCCACGTTAGGTTCATGAAACACTTTTTGGGGCAGTTTTAATTTTCTCACCCTGTCCACAGTGACACGGTCACCAGCTAAGAAATCATTTTGACTACTGAGCAGACATACACTGGTGGACTTTAAAATTGCTACACTACGAAGATGACGTGCTACAGACGCGAAATTTAACCGACAGGAACAAGATGCTGTGATATGCAAATGATTAGCTTTTCAGAGCATTCACACAAGGTTGGCGCCGGTGGCGACACCTACAACGTGCTGACATGAGGAAAGTCTCCAACCGATTTCTCATACATAAACAGCAGATGACCGGCCTTGCCTGGTGAAACGTTGTTGTGATGCCTCGTGTAAGGAGGAGAAATGCGTACCATCACGTTTCCGACTTTGATAAAGGTCGGATTGTAGCCTATCGCGATTGCGGTTTATCGTATCGCGAAATTGCTGCTCGCGTTGGTCGAGATCCAATGACTGTTAGCAGAATATGGAATCAGTGGGTTCAGGAGGGTAATACGGAACGCCGTGCTGGATCCCAACGGCCTCGTATCACTAGCAGTCGAGATGACAGTCATCTTATCCGCATGGCTGTAACAGATCGTGCAGGCACGTCTCGATCCCTGAGTCAACAGATGGGGACGTTTGCAAGACAACAGCCATCTGCACGGACAGTTCGATGACGTTTTCAGCAGCATGGACTATCAGCTCGGAGACCATGGCTGCGGTTACCCTTGACTCTGCATCACAGATAGGAGCACCTGTGCCCGCATCTCGTGATCGTACGGTAGCGTTCTCGCTTCCCAAGCCCGGGTTCTCGGGTTCGATTCCCGGCGGGGTCAGGGATTTTCTCTGCCTCGTGATGGCTGGGTGTTGTGTGATGTCCTTAGGTTAGTTAGGTTTAAGTAGTTCTAAGTTCTAGGGGACTGATGACCATAGATGTTAAGTCCCATTGTGCTCAGAGCCATTTTGAGGAGCACCTGCGGTGGTGTACTCAACGACGAACCTGGGTGCACGAATGGCAGAATTTCATTTTTTCGGATGAATCCAGGTTACACGTCTCGGTCACCTCTTGTTCGCACTGACGGCACTTTGAACAGTGGACGCTACATTTCAGATGTGTTATGACCCATGGCTCTACCCTGCAGTCGATCCCTGCGAATCCCTACATTTCAGCAGGATAATGCACGACCTCATGTTGCAGGTCCTGTACGGGCCATTCTGCATACAGAAAATGTTCGACTGCTGCCCTGGCCAGCACATTCTCCAGATCTCTCAACAATTGTAAACGTCTGGTCAATGTTGGCCGAACAACTGGCTCGTCACAACACGCCAGACACTACTTTTGATGAACTGTGGTATCGTGTTGAAGCTGCATGGGCAGCTGTACCTGTACACACCTTCCAAGCTCTGTTTGACTCAATGCCCAGGCGTATCAAGGCCGTTATTACGGCCAGATGTGGTTGTTACGGGTACTGATTTCCCAGGATCTATGCACCCAAATTGCGCGAAAATGTAATCACATGTCTGTTCTAGTGTAATATATTTGTCCAATGAATACCCGTTTATCATCTGCATTTCTTCTTGGTGTAGCAATTTTAATGGCCGGTAGTGTATTTTTGTTGGGTCACAAATACGTCAACTTTCGGAGAGGAATGAAAAGAAAGCTTGGAAAATCTTCAAATCGATTTTTAAGCAACAAAACAGACGATAACTATACTTAGTATTCATGCAAAAATACTATCGATTCGGATGTAACATATCCCTTAAAGTGCGTTTTCTCCACTCCCATCTAGACTTTTTCCCTCGATGTTGTGGAGCTGTCAGTGATGAACAGAGATATCAGGGCAACTGGGATGGAACTATGCTAGTAGATTAGTGCTGATCACTGCATAGGGACGCTCTGTTATTCACAAGTGGACAACCAAAAGGCAACCAGCTGACGAAGCCGCCACATGATTCGCTTCAGACCCAACCTCCTGCCAGGAGATCTTCCATCAACTTTTAGAGTTCTTGTAATGTAACGCTCTTCAAAAATAATTCCACTCGACTTTCAATATTGTTGAAATATTTGATTAAAATTTTCTCTCAATCCGCTAAAATAAAATATTCCCACCCATCGTGAATCACAGAAATCAGAGCTAATAAATGTTTTTCTTTGTCATATTTGTTTTTCTTTATCCAAAATAGTAAGATTTGACTCATGAAGTGAAGGAAACATTCAAAAACTTTTTATTTTTTGTTGGCCAGTGATATCAGTATACGAAGCCCATGTTTTGTTTCTACAGTAATTATTACTATAGGATACGCTGCTTTGAATGAATCGTTTAATGAGAGAGTAAAGAGAGAGGTTTACCGCACCAATCATTGGAAATCGACGGTGACTGCACTTTTCTGAGCATAGGATCCTGGCGGTGCATCCAGCAGGGTAGTCCTGTTTGAAAGCATTAAAAATATGTCATGTTCTTGAGTTTTCCAAGTGAAATAAAAAGTAATATAATTCTGATAGTGTAGTTCTATTCCCTATACCTTTGTCTTTAAGAAACTATTTTTGTGTCCACATTGTACGCTTCCTGTAACCGCTGCAACAGGTGGGAGGACAATTTGCAGCCGGAACACTTGTCTGGAACTGGAATTCCCGAAGCCCTGGTATTGGACCTGTTACAAGATAATTTTGTGCACTTCATTTTCAGTGTAATTTCTATCAGCATACAAAGGGTAACTGAAACTTATTAAGCTCTAACAAAATAGTGAGGCATTGAAATAAATGTCAGTTTCCTCGCCCACAAAATCGAGACAAAGTGTACTCCTTAAATAGACTTTTGAAGATAATCCCAAAACGGCTAAGTATCCTGATAGAAAATTCAGTTCACAACGCTGGCATCAAATTCCGATCAAATTTGTATCTACCCTTTACAATCTATGATTCCCTCCAATCTGAAAAACACGATTTTGAGAAAAATTTTGGATTAAATTTCTTGTAGTTAAATGAAATATATCTCTAGTCATCGATCCCTGGACTATACAGCAATCCTTCCAGATCCAAAAGGAGGTCATCCTCTATTTCTGGGCGTAGTGGTCTAGTGGGTCTCTTTGGCAGCTTGTGTCATCCGTTACACTGATCGCTCCATACACTTTTCGTCCGCTTTTGTACAAAAGTTGTAACAGGCTGGTCCTATCTCAAGTTCTAGGACGTCCGCAATTTACATAGTTTTTGTTAGAACTTCGTCTAAATTGCATTTGCCACAATCGTCTGGATGTCGACTATTATTTTCTGTTGGTTTTCGGAGACACTTTTTCACATATCGCCTTGTAACTCGACAACGGAGTTCGTGGTGAACTTAAAACCTACACTGCAATAAGGCATACATCCCAGAAAACAATTTAAGTTGAAAAAATTCGGTTTTCTGAGTTTTTATAGAGGACTACTATTTCAATGTGGCTGACGGCAGCCACCGGATGTAGTCTCAACACGCTGGATGCAAGCAACCTGTGGAAACGTCTGTACCGTCCTGTGATTTTTAATGTCTATGTCATCTGTATTTTCATTCACACAGGGTGTTACAAAAAGATATGGCCAAACTTTAAGGAAACATTCCTCACACACAAATAAAGAAAAGATGTTATGTGCACATGTGTCCGGAAACGCCTAATTTCCTTTTTAGAGCTCATTTTAGTTTCGTCAGTATGTACTGAACTTCCTCGATTCACCGCGAGTTGGCCCAATTGAAGGAAGGTAATGTTGACTTCGGTGATTGTTTTGACATGCGACTCATTGCTCTACAGTACTAGCATCGAGCACATCAGTACGTAGCATCAACAGGTTAGTGTTCATCACGAACGTGGTTTTGCAGTCAGTGCTATGTTTACAAATGCGGAGTTGGCAGATGCCCATTTGATGTATGGATTAGTACGGGGCAATAGCCGTGGCGTGGTACTTTTGTATCGAGACAGATTTCCAGAACGAAGGTGTCCCGACAGGAAAACGTTCGAAGAAATTGATAGGCGTCTTAGGGAGCTCGGAACGTTCCAGCCAATGACTCGTGACTGGGGAAGACCTAGAACGACGAGGACACCTGCAATGGACGAGGCAATTCTTCGTGCAGTTGACGATAACCCTAATGTCAGCGTCTGAGAAGTTGCTGCTGTACAAGGTAACGTTGACCACGCCACTGTATGGAGAGTGCTACGGGAGAACCAGTTGTTTCCGTACCATGTACAGTGTGTGCAGGCACTATCAGCAGCTGATTAGCCTCCACGTGTACACTTCTGCGAATGGTTCATCCAACAATGTGTCAATCCTCATTTCAGTGCAAATGTTCTCTTTACGGATGATGCTTCATTCCAACGTGATAAAATTGTAAATTTTCATAATCAACATGTGTGGGCTGACGAGAATCCGCACGCAGTTGTGCAATCACGTCAATCAACACAGATTTTCTGTGAACGTTTGGGCAGGCATTGTTGCTGATGTCTTGATTAGGCCCCATGTTCTTCCGCCTACGCTCAATGGAGCACGTTATCATGATTTGATACGGGATACTCTACCTGTGCTGCTAGAACATGTGCCTTTACAAGTACGACACAACATGTGGTTAATGTGCGATGGATCTCCTGAGCATTTCAGTCGAAGTGTTCATACGCTTTTCAACAACAGATTCGGTGACCGATGGATTGGTAGGGGCGCACCAATTCCATGGCCCCCACGCTCTCCTGACCTCAACCCTCTTGACTTTCATTTATGGGGGCATTTGAAAGCTCTTGTCTACGCAACCCCGGTACCAAATGTAGAGACTCGTCGTGCTCGTATTGTGGACGGCTGTGATACAGTACGCCATTCTCCAGGGCTGCATCAGCGCATCAGGAATTCCATGCGACGGAGGGTGGATGCATGTATCATCACTAACGGAGGACATTTTGAACATTTCCTGTAACAAAGTGTTTGAAGTCACGCTGGTACGTTCTGTTGCTGTGTGTTTCCATTCCATGATTAATGTTATTTGAAGAGAAGTAATAAAATGAACTCTGACATGGAAAGTAAGCGTTTCCGGACACATGTCCACATAACATATTTTGTTCCTTTGTGTGTGAGGAATGTTTCCTAAAAGTTTGGCCGTACCTTTTTGTAACACCCTGTATAGAGATCCTGAACAACAAGGATCTGTTGTTTGTCTCTCGGCTTAACTTATACCATTATATCATCAATTCTTTCTTCCAGGATGACTGTTTACACGTCCACCAGAGTTACCAGATGTCAATATGTACCAGTGTTTGGAGTAACATGCCATACGTTGAGGATTCAGTCCTTAAAACACGTCTGAACAGCAAGGGTTGTTCTAAACGAAATGATTAGACACTAAACTAATAACTCCTACATCCAGAAATTTATGCAGTCCTTGTCACTTGCGATTCGTAGATTTTATCAAGGTCCAACGAAGTTTACCGTGCTACTGCAAGTGACGTAAGTGACATATATTTACCTTTCTAAGTGCCATATTGTCAAATGGAAATATGCAAACTAATGAATGTTCGTACAATAATTCAGAGAAGTGTTTGCTATGTGACAAAACGATATTCACAGCAATGAAATACGACATTTTATACGACTTTATGATGATCAAAGAAGATTACTGAATTCGTTGTATATCATGACGAAGCTATTAATGGAGTAATCATATCTGAAGATGGCAATAAGTTGCCGAAACGGGTAAAGCGAACATTGTAATTACTAAGCGGTCTCGGCGTACTAAACTATTATGTAATATTTATTTGGTGAGTGAGCACTTGTCAAAAAACATTTCCCGAGGACCGGTAAAGAGCATTGTAACTCAGTCATTGTCGGGAATTTTATGTAGCTGCCTATCTGTGCGTGCAGTCTATAAAAAATTGATTAACACGAGTTAAGGGAAGTTCACTACTCCGTTTTGTGAAGCTTCAAGTAATGTATCGGCGTGTAGGTCTATTACGACCCGCAGGAATGAGCACTTACATAACCGATGACTTCATTCTTAAAACAGTTCTCTCTTTTGCCTCCAGAGTTTCTTAATATGTTTGTTCACTATTTTATACTGCAGCACGCTATTTCTGTTTAAGATTATCTTATTATATCAGCTGAGTACAGCATTATTTCTAAGTTGCAGGTTGTTGTTAGTGAGAGATTTCAATGTGCCCGCCAGAAAGTCATGAATAATCCCACTGGATCAACACCAAGAAAAGGTTTATAAGAAAAATTTATGTGGTTATTTTTGATCACATAAATAGTAAAGATCCTCACATAACAATCAACTGAAAGAGCAATCATTAGCACATGATACACGTGTAATTTCAACTAAGAAATAATTTTCAACAATAATTTTCAGTATCCTGTTACTCAGGATTCCTCGATTAACTTTTTTTGCTTATTATTCCAAAAGTAATATTCCTTGCCTTCTTAGATGTCAATAATTTACGTAAATTTTCCGCCAAAAACATGGCTGAGGATTTCACTTAAGCATATTCTGTACTATGTGTGTAACAGCAACTTGTCCACTGTTCGGCGTGTTCCTATGTTCAAATTGATCTTCATGGTTGGCGTTGTTCGTTCTTTGCGTATCTTGGTGTTCTGCAACCTAGTTCACGTAACGGTTGGTGGTTCAACAAGATGAGGGTGCTGAATTTTTTATCAAATGGTACTGACTTCGCCTTCTTTTTTAATGTAATGGGAATAGTTTATTGTAGAGAAACTGGGTGCAGATCTTTTTTTCCAATTCGGCAGAAATGTAATGTTGATTTAGTCTATAAGTAATTCAAGACAGTGACCAAGTTTATGATATTTGCAACATTACCTATGGTTTGCTATGTGGTCTAATATGAGAAACATACTATTTAATGTGGCCGCAGCATGTTAATCCCAAAACTAGGTTAACTAGTTTCTTAATTTAAATGCAAAATTAAGTTATGTTTTCTACATGGGACTATAAATTTAGGTGTAACTGAGAACCTGTTTTGCTAGTTATGTTTTACTTTAAGCCTTAAAGTTAGCTGCACATGTAATTTACTGGGCTATATCCGTGTTACGCTGTTTCTGACAGTTCCTGGTAATCTTCCCAGAAGTATGATCAGGGAGAGCCTGTTGCCGGAACTGCAATGCTCGCAGTAGATCATAATGCGTACGGAACCACATTTCACGCAACATCAGTTAATGGGGAGTGTTTGATATTTGCAGCTCTGTACATAAAAAATATGTTTTAAGACCTACTGTTATGCCTAGCTACTCTCAGTTGCTTTTATTTTGTGTACGCAAGCATTTGAAAAATATCTATGAATGTAGAGGACATTTAACAGCGTGACTGGATTACAACTCCACTGAGATTTTGGCTTCGTGCGTGATCTGTCAGTGGTATGGAAAGCCTACGAGTATGTGTCGAAACATTGGATTTTTGTATGATGCTGCCAGGTTATATGACTTACATGTGAGAAATTCTTGTCTTCATTAAAAAATTTAACTGATCTGACCTTCAATCATAGTTTCTAAATACACACTTTTCTTATTTTTGTAGTGAGTACACTTTTCCCATATTTAGAATTGTACTATTTTCCCACAAGCCTTTGCTGTACTTTAAGGCAACACACTAATCTTATTTCTACTTGCAAATATTTCTGTTAATTCTGCGGGAAGACTATGTTCTTGTTGCCACATCAACATGTTAATCTGAAGAATAAAAACTATGTCCAAAATTTGAGTGCATATCGTGTCCTGTCGTATGCCTATTTACTTGCTTCAGCTATATGGACATAGTTGCTGCAATTGTCCTCAAACATTTTTCAAGTGCTACATATACAGTAGGAATTCCCTCGTCGTTCGTCATGAAGAGGTTGGAAGTAACGGTTATCGGAAGAAAACATTCTAGTGTGAAAGTTTTGACGCGGCCGTCTTTGGCAGCTTTCGTGATGACGCTGTGTTCCGGCCCAACGGCTTGACGTCATGTCTCTTCACAGCAGCCATCAATTGACGGGTGAGCTATCAAAAACAAGGACTCGGCTAAAAGGCATCTCCCGAAGTCCAGCCAGGCAGCCGACGGCTGACTAGTTCAAGTGTTGCCCGCCAGGCGGCGTGATTGATGCCAGGAAATGGGCGCGCGTAATTGGAGCGCGCTCCGCAGGGTTGCCAACCGACTAGGGCCCGCTGGTTGGCAGCACGCCGGTTGCAGTAATATAGCGCTAGTCGGCGACAAGAGCGCCAGGCCGTTTTATTAAGTTTCCAAGGCCGGCTGCGAGCGCATGCGCAGAAACTAGGGAGCCTCGAGCAACAGCTTGCCACCGGATCACGGCACCAGCTTATGAACTAAGTTGTCACGAGCAACGTGACGTGCTCTAACATGGAGGTTGTCGTTATGAGTAGAGACCCAAGTACGCCAGAAGCGTTTTTGACAAGAGTACGTGAATAAATCTGGAAAAGAGATGGTTTCATTAGACCACGACAACAAATTATTTCCTTGCTCTATTTGTTTTACTACTCGTTAGATGAATGAGGCATGGAATCGGTGTTGGATTGTCTGCTTGTCTCTTATCCCTGATATCACCTTTCATGCCTTTGACTTGATGGAAAGAACTCAAGTTACTGTAGCTCTCATCTGTTCAACTGTCTGTAAGTTAGTCAGACCCAAATTAAGGTAGGAAACCATCATTAGCGCAATGAACAAAGAGTTACAATATATTTCAATGGACGTATCATAGAGTCACATGGTCTCAGTTCATTTTGTACATTTCTTCTTACAAGAGGAATAAAAGTCTCGCTTGTATTCCCTGTACATTTGTACCATTCGCGAAGCGTTTACGTCACACTGTGATCATTATCAGCATCATTCTCATAGTCATCATTATAATCGTAGCTGTCGTCTTCACATGATCCAGGTCAAGGAAAATTTTATAGTCTCCATTTACGACGTATTTTGCGCAGACCACTGTTTCAGGACGAAGCAGTAACCAACTACAGATTGCCGGTGTTCGTTAATGACTACAGTTATTCCACAAGTCCGATGGTTGTTGATCATGAGGCTGTAGCTACCTCCGCCTTTCTGCCATCTGGTCACATATCGAACGACAGCTGCCCGGCATCTGACCCGGAATAGCATGTTAAGAAGAAACAATCGCGAGGAAACGGAAGAGACAACGCCGTACCCCTTCTGATGACTGCGTCCATCGGAAGTCTGCACAGGATGACGACCCTGCTACTGATAGTGTACTGTCCTCCGACGCTCTGGAACCCGGCGACGCGACCTTCCCTGCCTCCATCTCAAGTCAGCGTCCACTTCTAGACACTGACCTTCCCCTGCCTGCGTCTGATGCCGTTGCCTCCCTTTCTGTGTCTGATCGCTACCTGGGGGCGCACCTCCGATCATATTCCACTGTACCGGCCTGGTGACACATCTGTCACCTGATCGGCCGACGTCGATGCTGAGGATGGAGGTGTATAGAACGAAGGACCCTCTTGGTGGGGACGGCTCCCTCCCCATCACAGTGATGTGCCCTTCAATGGGGGCGTAACAGGGAGGTGCTTCCCCCCGTGTTTGAATCGCCTGTCGTCCTGGCGATGGCAGTTTTGACGACTTATCATATACCCATAGTCAATGTCAACACTATTCACTTACGCCACATAATTGCTGATGGCAGCTTTCCCGACTTATCACATAGCCACAGTCAATGTCAACACTATTCACATACGCCACAAATTGGCTACTTCATGACGTGCTGTATGCCTTGGACGTTGACGTAGCTCTCCTTCAGGGGGTGCGTGTTACAACTTTCTGTGCTCACCACGGTTTTACAGCGCATGTCCGCAAGCTTCCCCTATTGGTAGTGGGGTGGCTATCCTCTTGCGTGACAGTATCCTCGCTGATGCGGTTGCCTACATTCCTGGTGCCTCTCACGTTTAGTGGCGTCAGGATCGTCAGGGTCTATGCGCCACCTGGTTCGGACCGCCTCTGTGAACGTTCCACCTTCTTCTCGGAGACAGTCACGCCTATCTTCCGCCACCGGCAGGAAGCATTGATCACGGGAGGTGATTTCAACTTCACTCACGCACCCAAAGACCAACTAACACGTCACTCTCCATGCGCAGAATAGCGACAATTGTCCAGCACCTGAGCCTAGTGGATTCTTGGGAGCATGTTTATGGCGATCGTCCAGGGTTTACGCATTTCACTAGCCATTCTTCCAGCTGACTCGATCGTGTTGTGCAGATCGCTGAAGTCTGGCCCATTGTGTTCTCTGACCATGACACATATATCTGCGCCATCAGTCTCTGCCGCCAAAGGCTGTGGCGCGGCCGTGGACCATGGAAACTGAACACGATCCACCTTACCTCACGCGACTGCCAGCAGCTCATCGAGACCACATGGACAGTTTGTCGTCGATGACATGATGACTATCAGTCTGCCCTGTCATGCTGGGTTCTCTGTGCAAAGCCTGCTTTCCGCAGGACCTTGATTGGTTTCGGAATTATATTTCATCACTCTCTGGGAATGTACTATGATACTGTATTCGCCAGAGCCCCAGGCGATGGCGAATCGTACCAACGCCCAGCTCACGTCCCTTCTTCTCCACCGCTACGGCCAGGGCGTGTATACACGATGTGTTAGTGCAAGAGCGTCCATCTATGTATCATGTCGTAGCGGAACGACGCCATCGTCGGAGGAATTTGATTAATGTTCTCATGACTGATGACGGGCTGCATTTTGAAACTCAACGACATATTGAGTCTGCCCTCCGTGCACCTTACGTTACGCTGTACTCTGAACAACGTCACCACCCTGCCAACGTTTCGGCGGTCTCCAGACTCTCCTTGGGCTCAGTTAATGTGGATGCGACGATGGATCTAATTGCTAACATCACGAAGTCCATGATGCTATCCAGGCGTGTTCTATGAACAGGTCGCCTGGTCCTGACGACCTCCCACTGGAGTTTTATCAGACATTTCGTCCCCTTAGGTGCCAGTGTGGACGGAAATTTGCCAGGACCTTATGTCACTTTTCATGCCGATTCCCGACGATTTCCTCGATGGTTTCCTCATTCCCATCCACAAGCCTCTTGGACCCTCACAGATATGCGATTACCGCCCCTTGACGTTATTCAACAGCGATACAAAGTTCTTTACCCATCTGCTGGCTGCACAGCTTAAACAGACAGCTCGCTACATGGTATCTCCCCATCAAACTTCTAGAGGATCTACCATTAACATCAGTACTGCCCTCTGCCGCTATCACGCTCGTCACATGCCTTGACATTTGACAGCTCTTCAGCCAGGCGTTCGATCACGACTTCCTGGAAGCGGTGCTCCACAATATGGGCTACACTGATACTACCGTCGACGTCGTAATGCTTCTCGTTCGTGGAACTACGTCTCATGTACTCTGCAATGGCTGTCTTACTCCTCCCTCCTCGCACCATCGATCAGTGCGTCAAGACTGTCCGCTCTCAGCATTGTTGTATGCATACGCCATGGAACCACTGCTATGCTGCCTCTGTCAACGCGTCTCTGGGATGCCTCTCGGTGACCTTATATTCTGCTACAATGCATATGCAGACGATCTCGTCATCGTTCTTCCTAGTGATGCTGAGATGAGGGAGTCACAGGCATGGGTTACCACTTACTGGTAGCTGGCTTAACGTCAGAAAATCGAGCGTCATAGCTGCAGGCAGACAGTGCTGCTCCTTTACCTGATACTCTCCAATGCTTACGACTCGATTTCGCAAGTGATCCGCGGCGGACAACTGCCCCCAACCGCCGACGTCTACTTTCCCAACTACGAGCTGGGCTCTTAGATCACGTTTATGAGCACTCCTCTGCAATGCAGACAATACGTAAATGTATATTTGGCATCACGTATCCCACACATGGTACAGACACTTCCTATTCCGCCAACCAGGCCCACCGCATGCTAGCGCCATTGGGTTTGTTTGTAAGCCATGGCTTGCTGTTCAAAATAAGGTAAGAAATGCTCACCCTCCCGCGGTGCAGGAGTGGTTTAGGTCTGTATCGTGCGCCTGACAGAACAGTAGCCCTTTTCATTGGCTCTCACATGACGTAGTGGCGCCATAGTACTACCTGCTTCAGCCAATTGCGGGAGTCCCTTGCACCACACACTCTCTCAACACATATCCCGCCATCCTTCTTTTACTTACACCACTTTTTTCTTGAACTGAGCTACGTCCATACTGTGATACTGCCGACGAAATTGACATCTACGAAGGCGATCTACGATTTCCGAATGTGGTGGGAACAGGACATGGTGGCCAGGCCTCGGTTACGAGCCCTGCCCACTTTGCATCTACCCCTCCCTTTGGGTGGCGGGAAGGTTCCTATAAGGAAAAAAGGCTCAGCTGGGAGAGCATTAGAAAAAAAAAGTGATAACGTCCTTGATTACTAATCAAACTTCCTCGCTACCAGGCTCGAAACCTGACTCCACATAAATTTTGATTAGTAATCAGTATTGGAGGCCGAAGACCTCAGACATTACAACTTCATTGAGCCAGCGGCTTTGTCAAAGAGGGCGGAGGAGCAGACAGATGATGATGATGATGATGATGATGTTTGGCTGGTACGGTGCTCAACTGCGTGGTCCCAAGTTTTACTCAGTCCAATTTTTTTCACAGTCCAATCTAGCCACTGTCTCGAATGATGATGGTGATAAAACGATGAGGACAGCACAAACACCACGGAGCGGACAGAGATTCATGATAACCTCTTGCCCTTGGACTGGGAAACTGCCCCTAAAGACGGAAGAATCAGCTATGATCAACGGCAGGAAGACGCAGAAGGCAAAGGAAACTGCATTAAAGGCACATAACACGTATCCACAGGACATCTGGCCTGTAAATAAAAAAGTGTGATGATTATTTCTCCACTCGCAAAAGATCCGGAATAGTTCCCCATTGAGAGGGGACTGCCAAGGGGGCGGTGACTATGAGAAAAAGACTGAATAACTGACGAAAGGATAACGTTCTGTGACCGGGGCGTGAAATGTCAGAAACTTGAACGTGGCTGGGAAGCTAGAAAATCTGAGAAGGGAAATCCAAAGGCTCGATCTAGATACAGTAGGGTCTATGAAGTGAAATGGAAAGAAGACAGGAATTTATGGACGTATGAATATAAGGTAATATCGAAACCAGCAGAAAATGGTATAATGGAAGTAGGACTGATTGTGAACAGTTCAGTGATAGGATTTTTCTTATCAGAACCGACAACGATAGTTCAGGTATACATGCCGACTTCACAAGCTGAAGACGAAGAGATAGAGACACATGTGTGACATTGAACGGGTAATACACTACGTAAAGGCAGATTAAAATCTGTTAGTCATAGGGGACTGGAATGCAGTTGTGGCGGAAGGAGTAGAAGAAAAAGTTACAGGAGGGCTTGGGGCAAGGAATGAGGGAGGAGAAAGACTAATTTAATTCTGTAATAAATTTCAGCTAGTAATAGCGAATACTCTGTTAAAGAATCACAAGAAGGGGAAGTAAACTTGGAAAATGCCAGCTGACACGGGCAGATTTCTGTTAGATTATATCATGGTCAGACAGAGATTCGGAAATCAGCCACTGGATTGTAAGGCGTACTCAGGAGCAGATGTAGACTCAGAGCACTATGTAGTTTTCATGAAGAGTAGCCTGTAGTTAAGGGATTGGTCAGGAAGAGTCAATATGCAAAGAAGTGTGACATGGAAGTGATAAAGAATTACAGGATACGCTTTAAGATCTCTAAGGCTATGGATACAGCAATAATCAATAGCCCAGTATGCAGCGCAGTTGAAGAGGAAAGGGCATCTCTGAAAAGGGCAATACAGAAGTTGGATAGAAAAAGATTGGTACAAAAAGGTAACTGTGAAGAAACCATGCGTAACAGATGAAATGCTTCAGTTGAGCGATAAAGGAAAGAAGCACAAAAATGTTCAGGGAAATTCAGGAACACAGAAATACATGTCGCTGAAGGATGAAATAAACAGGAAGTGCAGGGAAGCTAAGACGAAATGGCTGCGTGAGAAACGTGACGAAATCGAAAAAGGAATAATTTTCGAAAGACTGACTCAGCATATAGGAAAGTCAAAACAACCTTCGATGGAATTAAAATCGAGGGCGCTAACATAAGAGTTCATCGGGAATTCTACTGCTAAATGGAGATGAGAGAGCGGATTGGTGGAAAGAGTACGTTCATGGCCTCTATGAGGGGGAAGTTCGGTCTGATATGATAGAAGAAGAAACAAAAGTCGATTTAGAGAGATAGGGGATCCGGTATTAGCATCAGAATTTAAGAGAGCTTTGGAGGACTTAGAATCAAATAAGGCAGAAGGTATGGATAACATTCCATAAGAATTTTTAAAGTCATTGGGGGATGTGACAACAAAACGACTATTCACATTGGTGTATAGAATGAGTCTGGCGACATAACATCTGACTTTGGGAAAAATATCATCCACACAATTCCGAAGATTGCAAGAGATGACAGGTGCGAGAATTATCGCACAATCAACTTTGCACCTGATGCATCCAAGTTGCTGACTAATATACAGAAAAATGGAAAAGAAAACCAAGAATGTGTTAGATGACGATCAGTTTAGCTTCAGGAGAGGTAAAGGCAACGGAGCGGCAATCTGACGTTGCGGTTGATAATGGCAGTAACACCAACAAAAAACAAAGACACGTTCATAGGTCTTGTCGACCTGGAAAAAGCGATCGAATATGTAAAACGGTGCAAGACGTTCGCAGTTCTGAGAAAAATAGGAATAAGCTATAGGGAGGGGCTGGTAATATACAATATGTTCAAGAGCCAAGAGGGAAAAATTAGAGTGGACAATCAAGAACGAAATACTCGGGTTAAAAAGGGTGTCAGACAAGGATGTAGTCTTTCGCCCCTACTGTTCAATCTGTACATCGAAAAAGCAATGACGGAAATAAAAGAAAGGTTCCCGAATGGAATTAAAATTCAAGGTGAAAGGATATCAATGATACGATTCACTGATGACTCTACTATCCTGAATGAAAGTGAAGAAGAACTACATGATCTACTGTAGTGTAATGAGTACAAAATATGGACTGACAGTAAATAGAAGAAAGACGGAAGTAATGAAAAGTATCAGAAATGAGGACAGCTAGAAACTTAATATCAAGATTGATGGTCATGAAGTAGACGAAGTTAAGGAATTCTGATACCTAGGCAGCAAAATAAGCAATGACGGACAGACATCAAAATGGCTCTGGCAAAAGGGATTTCCTGGCCAAGAGAAGTCCTTTAGTATGAAACATGGGTCCTAATCTGAGGAAGAAATTTCTGAGAATGTACGTCTGGAGCACAGTATTGAATGGTAATGTAACGTGGACTGTGGGAAACCAGAACAGAAGAGAATCGCAACATTTTAGATGTGATACTTCAAGCGAATGTTGAAAATAAGGTATGAAATGAGGAGGTTCTGCGCAGAATCAGAGAGGAAAGGATTATATGGAAAACACTGACAAGAAAAAGGGACAGGGTGATAGGATATCTGTTAAGACATGAGGGAATGACCTTCACGGTAATAGAGAGATATGTAGAGGGCAAAAATTGTTGAGGTAGACAGAGATTGGAATACATCCAGCAAATAGTTGACAAAGTAAGTTGCAAAAAAACAAAACAAAAACGTTCAACTGTGTACGAATTCCTAAGGGACCAAACTGCTAAGGTCTTCGGCCCTCAGACTTACACACTACTTAAACTAACTTTAACTAATCTATGCTAAGAACAACACATAGGCCTATGTCCGATCGAGTACTCGAACCTCTGGCGGGAGGGGCCGCACAATCCGTGACATGGCGCCTCAAACCACACTGCCACTCCGCGGGGCGTAAGTTGCAAATGCTACTCTGAGATGAAGAAGTTGGCGTAGGAGAGGAATTCGTGCGCATCAAACCGGTCAGAAGACCGATGACTCAAGAAATATATATATGGGCCGCATCAAACCAGTCAGAAGACTGATGAATATATATATATATATAGTAGTGTCTCTGCACTATCTCACTTCTCGACGTTTTAACTAATTGACAGTCGTTACGGTCCCTCCTGCTCTACATTATGAAAAATCTGGGTATTGGGTTGTATAGCTTCATGCAAATATACTGAGTGATTTCTTATAGCAACGTAGGTGCCACTCAGAAGCAACTAAACTCGCCTTATTTTCTGACAGCGATTGTTTCCGTAGCGTATCTGTCCCAGTCCTGGTCCTGTACCTCCATCTGTTTCCACATGGTAGGCATCTCTTAACATACAAGACCATGTTAGAAAGCCGTGACTTGTAGCTTGGTGAAACGCTTTGATTCTGTTGATATAGGGTGTTTCAAAAATGACCGGTATATTTGAAACGGCAATAAAAACTAAATGAGCAGCGATAGAAATACACCGTTTGTTGCAATATGCTTGGGACAACAGTACATTTTCAGGCGGACAAACTTTCGAAATTACAGTAGTTACAATTTGCAACAACAGATGGCGCTGCAAGTGATGTGAAAGAGATAGAAGACAACGCAGTCTGTGGGTGCGCCATTCTGTACGTCGTCTTTCTGCTGTAAGCGTGTGCTGTTCACAACGTGCAAGTGTGTTGTAGACAACATGGTTTATTCCTTAGAACAGAGGATTTTTCTGGTGTTGGAATTCCACCGCCTAGAACACAGTGTTGTTGCAACAAGACGAAGTTTTCAACGGAGGTTTAATGTAACCAAAGGACCGAAAAGCGATACAATAAAGGATCTGTTTGAAAAATTTCAACGGACTGGGAACGTGACGGATGAACGTGCTGGAAAGGTAGGGCGACCGCGTACGGCAACCACAGAGGGCAACACGCAGCTAGTGCAGCAGGTGATCCAACAGCGGCCTCGGGTTTCCGTTCGCCGTGTTGCAGCTGCGGTCCAAATGACGCCAACGTCCACGTATCGTCTCATGCGCCAGAGTTTACACCTCTATCCATACAAAATTCAAACGCGGCAACCCCTCAGCGCCGCTACCATTGCTGCACGAGAGACATTCACTAACGATATAGTGCACAGGATTGATGACGGCGATATGCATGTGGGCAGCATTTGGTTTACTGACGAAGCTTATTTTTACCTGGACGGCTTCGTCAATAAACAGAACTGGCGCATATGGGGAACCGAAAAGCCCCATGTTGCAGTCCCATCGTCCCTGCATCCTCAAAAAGTACTGGTCTGGGCCGCCATTTCTTCCAAAGGAATCATTGGCTCATTTTTCAGATCTGAAACGATTACTGCATCACGCTATCTGGACATTCTTCGTGAATTTGTGGCGGTACAAACTGCCTTAGACGACACTGCGAACACCTCGTGGTCTATGCAAGATGGTGCCCGGCCACATCGCACGGCCGACGTCTTTAATTTCCTGAATGAATATTTCGATGATCGTGTGATTGCTTTGGGCTATCCGAAACATACAGGAGGCGGCGTGGATTGGCCTCCCTATTCGCCAAACATGAACCCCTGTGACTTCTTTCTGTGGGGACACTTGAAAGACCAGGTGTACCGCCAGAATCCAGAAACAATTGAACAGCTGAAGCAGTACATCTCATCTGCATGTGAAGCCATTCCGCCAGACACGTTGTCAAAGGTTTCGGGTAATTTCATTCAGAGACTACGCCATATTATTGCTACGCATGGTGGATATGTGGAAAATATCGTACTATAGAGTTTCCCAGACCGCAGCGCCATCTGTTGTTCAAAATTGTAACTACTGTAATTTCGAAAGTTTGTCTGCTTGAAAATGTACTGTTGTCCCAAGCATATTGCAACAAACGGTGTATTTCTATCGCTGCTCGTTTAGTTTTTATTGCCGGTCATTTTAGAAACACCCTGTATATGAAGTACTGGATACAAATTTGTCGGGTCTTAATAGTACATAATTGGCCAGAAACCAAAGCCGTTATAAACAGTTATAAAACCAAAATTTTCTTTTCTATGGGACTAGTAAATAAAGACAGAAGGACTCTTACATTGCTCTTACCTCGTGGTTGAATTTCCTGATCTGTTATTGTTCCAAGCTAATTGCATTTCAGTTTGTCAGTTTACAGTAAAGTTAGTATTTTCTTTTAATTTTGTGGATAACAAGCTAGAAAACAGGAAAGGTTTGTATTCTATTCATACGTCTTTTGGGCTGCTGAACAAACTCCTAAGGACGATACAAAACTAGACAGTAATCCACGATAATTGTAGTTAGCGCAGGAACACAGGAGTGCCCTCACAGAATAATAACAAGAGGTGTGCTGTGAGGTTGATGGTATGTCCAGTCCACTTGCTCAGATTAATCGAATATATGACATTCTCTTGTACTTCACCATTAAATTCAATAGACGAAATGAATTAATCACTGAATTGCTAAGCATTACTAACGTGTTAATATTAATAAAAATATGCAAGTGAATATATGGAATAAGCATATGGGATCAATTTAAGCACAAACATTTAATCAAGTAATTAAGTAGAAGCAGGAGCTTGAGACTCAACAAAAACAATAAGATAATGAGACGGAGGTCTAAAAATGTAAGACCTGTCTTCTGCGCTCCAGAAATGCCAAGCGTAATGTATTAAAAATAACGTTATAAAAAGGGAGGAACAGTCATCACAGTTTAACGTAGTTCATTAAATAAAAATATTATATTAAAACTTCACAGAGAAATTCTAAACTATGATCTGTCGTTACCAGATATTTAGTTAATTAACTCATTTATATTATTATTATATTGAGTGCTGAGGTACTTTGCGGTGATACATGAAAAGGAAATCTTACGTGCGCATGGGAAAATTTTAGACAAACATACACGATTCACACGCACAAGAACGAAGATAAAAATGACAGTAAGTCAAAGTCTCAAAGATTCACCCCTATGTCTATGATTCAATTATTGTGAATACGAATGCTATGGAACACTTTCCGACAAAGAAACTAAGCTACGCTGGCTTGAAACACAACCTCCCTTCCACTAATGCCGTGAATATTCATGAACAAGGCAAAATTACTAAGACTCGTGAAAACATACAGAACACAAATATAAACCGTATAGACGCAAACAGCAAGAAAATATCACGAGGAATTAAGAATAAAATTTATTCGAGATGGTACTGAAATTACATACGGTAAAATCACCACATATACGTGGAAAATCTGCAAATCACACTTAAGTGCCTGGCAGAGGGTTCATCGAACCACCTTCACAATAATTCTCTATTATTCCAGTCTTAAATAGCGCGACGAAACGAATACTTCTTTCCGTGCGAGCTCTTATTTCCCTTATATTATGACTATGATCGTCTCTCACCATGTAGGTCGGCGTCAACAAAATATTTTCGCATTGGAGGAGAAAGTTAGTGATCGAAAGTTTTGTGAGATGATTCCACCGCACCGATAAACGCCTTTGATTTAATGATGTCCACCCCACATCCTGTATCTTGTCAGTGACACTCTCTCCCCTCTTTCGGGATAATACAAAACGTGTTGCTCTTCTTTGAACGTGACCGATGTGCTCCGTTAATCCTACCTGGGAAGGATCCCAGATCGCACAGCAGTACTCCAAAAGAGGACGAACAAGTGTAGTGTAGGGAGGCTCCTTACTAGATCTGTTACATTTTCTAAGTGTTCTGAAAATAAAACGCAATCTTTGGTTAGATTTTCCCACAACATTTTACAAGTCTTCTTTCCAATTCAAGTTTTCCTAATTGTAATTCCTAGTTATTTAGTTGAATTTACGGCCTTTAGATTTGCCTGATTAATCGTGTAACCGAAATTTAACGGATTCCTTTTATCACTCATGTAGATGACCTCACACTTTTAATTATTTAGTGTCAATTGCCAATTTTTACACCATACAAATATTTTTTGTAAATAGTTTTGCAATTTGTGTTGATCAAAACTAAATTACAAATGACTGAGCGTGACACTACGGAATACAAGTTGTGTAGTATGAAGCTAATCTAACAGAGAAGTTTGAGTGTACTCCAGTAAGTATCGTGTGCCCTCCACCTCGCCATGAATACAGAGTTCTGTGAGAGTACTGGATCGGTTATAACAGGTTTCTTATCTCCAGGTAAGACAATGACATCCAGTGTCGGCTGACCCTCTTGGGTTCCTTGCTTCCCCCACATACTTTGCCCCTGGGAACCATCGGGAATTGATCAAGGTCACCCAGGGGAGTCACTCAGGCAATTGTGTCAGGTGAGATAGAAAATAGCCGGAACCGCTCCGGGACCAATGAGTATCACGCATCCCTCTCCCCTCCCTTCATGACGGTATGATTCCAGTAGCCTGAGCACCACCCATTTAAGGTGTGAACTTCGTAGTGAGAGACTGACGAAGCACCAGCAGCATCAGCAGAGATCAGCCAGTGCCCTGTGGCATATGGGCAACAAGACTGGTACTAAGTATCTAACACAATTATAACTATTTCTATTGCTATTAACAAAATTTTATATTCGTCTATATATTTATGGTTTGTTATCGTTTCAGCACTAAACCCGTTGCCACACTAGTGGCAGCACTGTCGCAGCAGCCTGCAGATGGACGTCCCGATTTGTCGAGTCTGAACTACACCGTCACAGCCGGCTTCCTTCAACAATACTGTGCCACAGCAGCCCGCAGAGCTGCGGGCAAATCCCTCGTCAAGAGTATTACTGTCGGTAAGCACATATAACATCACTGTGTGTGGATCTAAACGGGTAAATGTTTGTCTGGATCGTGATAATGACTTTTCTGTGGTTACTGAAATTGAAAATGCGCAACTCGTTGATTCTAAAGTTCAGTATATGAACATTATGATGGGCTATATAAAGAATAAGATGACTGACGAATATGATCCATCCATTACACCTATTGATGTTCAAATGCTAGGCTGTTACGTGACGATAGTTATGTACAGCGAGGCCATGTTACAGTTAACTCCGTGGGGTTCGAATATATACTTAAATTATTGGAGTTTTGATAAATTAGATGATATGTACTGTGCAGTAACGATCGCTAGAGAATTACCTTTTCGTCGGCAGCCGTACGTAAGACCTGCATATTCTGAATTTGTAGACTACTTGAGCAAAAGTAGTCTCAAAATGTACCATGTGGGACAGTGTGTAAGTTCCTGTATACGCCTGTAACAAAATGTGTATCTTTGGAACCTGTAAAGACTGTCGAGGGAGGGTCCACAGATGGAATTCCAATGTGCGTAATGCCGCCAATTGCTTTGAACGCCATTCAGGCCAAGTTTAAAGTCGGCAGACTACTGCTATTTTTCCAGTTTTGTGCTGGCACTGTGTGTTGTATCTAAAGTGAATAAAGCGAGGTGTTTGTTTTTCCAACCCATCTCAGTTCGTTAACCTATTAAAAGAATATATAATTTCCGCATACTGGGAGTCAGAGTGCATCCTCCAGCCCCCCCCCCCCCCCCCACTCCCTCTCTACGTTTAGACGCAGGTGGTCAACTTTGCGATAGAAAGACAACGCTGTGATAGGCTCATATGGCGATCTAGCTTTCGGAGCGAGGGTCAGTGGCCTGTGGCTTGGTAAACGTCCAAACACAATGAGAAGGAAGAAAACAATTTTTTTTCCATTTTACAGCCAACACAGTGCAGTTTAATGGGTGGAAGCCCATGGATATGGCATCTTGAGTTCACATCATAAGATACGTATGTACCAAGGTTCGTGCAGAGAAGGAAGTTCGTCATTTTGAAACACGTGAGGCAGTAACTTAAATACACTCCTGGAAATGGAAAAAAGAACACATTGACACCGGTGTGTCAGACCCACCACACTTGCTCCGGACACTACGAGAGGGCTGTACAAGCAATGATCACACGCACGGCACAGCGGACACACCAGGAACCGCGGTGTTGGCCGTCGAATGGCGCTAGCTGCGCAGCATTTGTGCACCGCCGCCGTCAGTGTCAGCCAGTTTGCCGTGGCATACGGAGCTCCATCGCAGTCTTTAACACTGGTAGCATGCCGCGACAGCGTGGACGTGAACCGTATGTGCAGTTGACGGACTTTGAGCGAGGGCGTATAGTGGGCATGCGGGAGGCCGGGTGGACGTACCGCCGAATTGCTCAACACGTGGCGCGTGAGGTCTCCACAGTACATCGATGTTGTCGCCAGTGGTCGGCGGAAGGTGCACGTGCCCGTCGACCTGGGACCGGACCGCAGCGACGCACGGATGCACGCCAAGACCGTAGGATCCTACGCAGTGCCGTAGGGAACCGCACCGCCACTTCCCAGCAAATTACGGACACTGTTGCTCCTGGGGTATCGGCGAGGACCATTCGCAACCGTCTCCATGAAGCTGGGCTACGGTCCCGCACACCGTTAGGCCGTCTTCCGCACACGCCCCAACATCGTGCAGCCCGCCTCCAGTGGTGTCGCGACAGGAGTGAATGGAGGGACGAATGGAGACGTGTCGTCTTCAGCGATGAGAGTCGCTTCTGCCTTGGTGCCAATGATGGTCGTATGCGTGTTTGGCGCCGTGCAGGTGAGCGCCACAATCAGGACTGCATACGACCGAGGCACACAGGGCCAACACCCGGCATCATGGTGTGGAGAGCGATCTCCTACACTGGCCGTACACCACTGGTGATCGTCGAGGGGACACTGAGTAGTGCACGGTACATCCAAACCGTCATCGAACCCATCGTTCTACCATTCCTAGACCGGCAAGGGAACTTGCTGTTCCAACAGGACAATGCACGTCCGCATGTATCCCGCGCCACCCAGCGTGCTCTAGAAGGTGTAAGTCAACTACCCTGGCCAGCAAGATCTCCGGATCTGTCCCTCATTGAGCATGTTTGGGACTGGATGAAGCGTCGTCTCACGCGGTCTGCACGTCCAGCACGAACGCTGGTCCAACTGAGGCGCCAGATGGAAATGGCATGGCAAGCCGTTCCACAGGACTACATCCAGCATCTCTACGATCGTCTCCATGGGAGAATAGCAGCCTGCATTGCTGCGAAAGGTGGATATACACTGTACTAGTGCCGACATTGTGCATGCTTTGTTGCCTGTGTCTATGTGCCTGTGGTTCTGTCAGTGTGATCATGTGATGTATCTGACCCCAGGAATGTGTCAATAAAGTTTCCCCTTCCTGGGACAATGAATTCACGGTGTTCTTATTTCAATTTCCAGGAGTGTATGTGTGAAATGTCACATAGCCGAGATATAAGCTGTGTAGAAAGCAAGTTATAGTCCAATGCATTTAAACTGGTATGTCTTTCAAGTAGGTAAGGAAAGCGGCTCGCTATCTGTAACCTAGTTTTGGGGCGAGCGGCAGCATTGGAACGCTCACACAGAAAATGCCACGATATTATAGGAGAAGAAGGCGTACTCGTCTTACAGTTTCTAAGGCAATAGACAATATTGCTATTAATACTCAGAACTATGTAGGTGCACAAATCGTCCTGCATGGTCCATCAGTGTTCTGTGTTGGAGTTCTGAACTTTACTATTAGCAACAGTGATACCTTGCAGCATGGTAACGGCTGGGTAAGCCGGCCGGGTTGGCCGAGCGGTTCTAGGCGCTACACTCTGGAACCGCGCGACCGCTATGGTCGCAGGTTCGAATTCTGCCTCGGGCATGGGTGTGTGTGTTGTCCTTAGGTTAGTTAGGTTTAAATAGTTCTAAGTTCTAGTGCTCAGAGCCATTTGAACCATTTTGAACGGCTGGGTAACCGTAGCTCTCGTCCGTGGACTTAAAGTCGATAAAGTTCCAGGGCTAGAAAGTTTTAACAGCCGGGACGTCATTGCTTATCGGACATCCCACATCGCAGTGGTCTACAATAGAGATATGGATAAATCATATTACCTGTCGACCACGCCTTTCGTTCTCAGGTCCAAGAATCATCGTAAAATAAATGAATCTGAATCTGTGTCAGTGTGGGTTAAAGGTGATGAGAACTGTAAGAAAATTAAACTCGTTGGTGATCTCACTCATTATAATAGAAATTAAATAAAATTTTTCCTTTACCTTATCCTTACCAAAGAAAATATATTAAACAAAAAAATAATTACTTAGCCTATTTCATTAGCCACATGGGAGATACTCTGTGTGAGCGTTGACCTTGGTCATTACGCAACCACTTATCTCTCCTTGTTTACAAACATGACAAGTCCCCCACCCCCTCCCCATCCGAAATAAAAGCACGTAAATCTTTGTAAACAGTAAATGTCTTAAGGTTTTTTAGCAGGCTGGCGAATAAGACAAGCAAATATTCTGGTACAACTATTTATTAATTTCTGCATATACAGTTACACACAGAAAACAACCCTTTCTGTAAGTTTATGGGTCTAGTTTTGATAACATCTAGCTTAATTTTTAACTTGTAGCTTAAATCCACATCGGAAACACACATTTCTTTCTCTATCCAATAATCTGACGGCCATGGAGAAGGTATGTTCTCAAATTCTACTACATACCTATCTTCTGTAAAATATCTCCTTTAAGGCCTTAAGATTAGCTCTATTCTCTTCCAGTTCCTCTACACGAGAGTATTTGGGGATTTTAATTTTACCTCTTATTTCCTCGATGAGACTATTGTTAAAGCACAGAAAATCTTCTTGTGTGTATGCCAACAGCTCTTCTCCTAGACATTCTTGGGTAATTCCTGTATATAACGTAAAGCTTACAACTTTTGAAAACGAGTGTCCATTAAATTTATATACGTCCCATAAATTTTAAACTCCATAAATACCTGTTCTGTTGCTGGGTGCGCAACATCCATTTCGCCACATTTAGATTGAATGTAACCATTTTGTATACCAGTCCATGAGAATGAAGGTTAATAAAAAGAATTCTTATGTATCCCTGAATTAAGTAAACATTCTTGATTCCATTGATTTCGGCCAGCATTTCTACAACGAACCAATCTCCATTGCTGTTTACTGTAAATTCAGTTTTATATTTCCCAATTATGGCCAGATTTCTCCATACACTATATTTAACGCCGTACGTAAACCTTGTTGGACATCTGCAAGACTTACTTGTTTTTCCAACTGCTGCTTATATTCTTCCTTTATGACACTTCTCTTCCACATATACTGCGGTTTTCATTTATTAACTTCGATGTCCTCGATTTTCAGTTTTCTGTTTTGTGCACATAGCGCATTAACTGTACTTATGGGAATAATTTCCTTAATGGGGATTGGTTTAAGTCTGTTTGACACATTGTTTCTTTTTCTTACTATTTGCGGAACAACATTGTTTGTGGGAACTAGGCCAAATTCAGTGATATTTATATTTGATGGTACTTCGGAGACCAATGTCCTAGACTGGGAAAAGTTAGTTTCTCCTGCTTTAATATAACACTTCTGTATAACACTTATATCGTCTCTTGAATGAGTGTTAATAATCTCCATGTAGTTTAAGGGTTGATAATTAAAACAGTATGCGGGCAGAACATAACTTGTAAGTTTCTCTCGCTCTTGAGCGTCTGGCACCCGTCAATTTACCGGTCATTACCCAAGTAGACAAACTGCAGACCGTTGTTAAACACCACACAGCAGCTGTTCTGTAAGTTAATAGTTAGCTCACACCACATGGATGTGACTGTCGCGGAGTACAATTGATAACACTGTACGTACAGTTTGTCAGAAGCTAATACACTTAAACAGTCTCGCACAGGGTTGAACACAACATGCATTTTGTAATTGTGTATTGTAGCCTCGAACCTCGTAATACCATGCTCCTTAGCCAAGAAAGACATAAAAGTTTCTCGTAGCCATGTGTCCAGACACTTTACAAAATCCATAAGATCATTACCAATTACTTCGTTTATTTCCGGACTTGTGATCCACATGCAAATTTGTCATATATCTTTACAACTGGAGCTCATCCGGATTAAACACTCAACCGCAGCTGTCTTATCGTTGTCCAAGATCACATTACTCCTTTCCTGGCAATCTTCTGCCGTGCAAAAGTTGTGATTGTATATTAGGTGTCGCACATCTCCATTTTGTCAAAAATCCCCGCAAAATCCAAAAGGTAATAGTCGTTTACAATTAGCTGCTGCATTATTCGAGACATCTTCCAACAGAACACCCATTTTAGCGTCAGCCTATTCCACTTTATATGGAAAAGCAACTGGATTTTTATATTTCTTCGAAATAGTATCCAGTGCATCCTTACTGATTTATGCCAATATTCCTCTTGCTGTTACACTGCCTTTCACATTTGACAGGAAAGGCAGCTTCGTCTTGACATCATGTCTCGAAGTAACGGATTTGGAGTATTTACTACGTAGATGATAGTTAAATGATCGACAAATTTTGTTCTTTACAGATAGACTGATCGGATGTAGGATCCAAGCCACCTTTTATAATATAAATGGCGGCACTTCTGGCAACCTGGTCTTCAGATCATACATTCTAAATATGGGTATGCTCGCAATGTAATTGTAAACTCCTAGCCGAATTGCACTATTTTGTATACCAGTATCTCATAGGGGCCCTCAGGGTAGGGAAGAGGGAATAGGGCGAGGTATGAAATCCGTAGAGAAGAGGATCCACATAAGGCCAGTTCCGGACGAGATAACGATCTTATCGCGCCTGGTCATGTTACACATCCGGTGTCATGTTGCGTGCTTGGGTTCCTTGGTGATTCCACTCCCTCTCCTCCAGGGAAGCATGGGGAATTAATCAAGGTCACCCAGAGTATTCACCCAGGCAACTGTGTCACGTGACACAAAAATGACAGGAACCCCCTCCCGTCCACAAAGGACCAATGAGTATCATGCACCCTCTGCTCAACTTGTGTTGGACGGGCTCCTCAGTAGCTGCACAGCATAGCGAGAGACTGTGTCCAGTTGTTTCTAACAAATTACGTCACTTTACGTCTATTTGTTAATAACAGTATTAAGTGGAACCAGCAGAGACCACGTCCAGACATATTTACACTACTGGCCACTAAAATTGCTACTCCACGAAGATGACGTGCTACAGACGCGAAATTTAACCGACAGGAAGAAGATGCTGTGCATCACGTTTCTGACCTTGATAAAGGTCGGATTGTAGCCTATCGCGATAGCTGTTTATCCTATCGCGACATTGCTGCTCGCGTTGGTCGAGATCCAATGACTGTTAGCAGAATATGGAATCGGTGCATTCAGGAGGGTAATACGGAACCCCGTGCTGGATCCCAACGGCCTCGTATCACTAGCAGTCGAGATGACAGGCATCTTATCTGCATGGCTGTAAAGGTGGTGCAGCCACGTCTCGATCTCTGAGCCAACAGATGGGGACGTTTGTGAGACAACAACCATCTGCACGAACAGTTCGACGACGTTTGCAGCAGCATGGACTATCAGCTCGGAGACTATAGCTTCGGTTACCCTTGACGCTGAATCACAGACAGGAGCGCCTGCGAAGATGTACTCAACGACGAACGTGGGTGCAAAACATTTTTTCGGATGAATCCAGATTCTGTTTCCAGCATCATCATGGTCGCATCCATGTTTGGCGACATCGCGATCGACGCACATTGGAAGCGTGTGTCCGTCATCGCCTTACTGACGTATCACCCGGCGTGATGGTATGGGGTGCCATTGGTTACACATGTCGGTCAGCTCTTGTTCGCAGTGACGGCACTTTGAACAGTAGACGTTACATTTCATATGTAGTACGGTTCGTGGCTCTACCCTCCATTCGATCCCCGCGAAACCCTACATTTCAGCTGGATAACGCACGACCCCCCGTTGCAGGTCCTGTACGGGCCTTCCTGGAAACAGAAAATGTTCGAGTGCTGCCCTGGCCAACACATTCTCCAGATCTCTCACCAATTGAAAACGTCTGGTCAACGGTGGCCGAGCAACTGGCTCGTCACAATACACCAGTCACTGCTGTTGATGAACTGTGGTATCGTGTTGAAGGTGCATGGGCAGCTGTAACGCCATCCAAGCTCTCTTTGAATGCACAGGCTTATCAAGGCCGTTATTACGGCCAGAGGTGGTTGTTCCGGGTACTGATTTCTCAGGATCTATTCGTGAAAATGTAATCACATGTCAGTTCTAGTATAACATATTTGTCCAATGAATACCCTTTTATCATCTGCATTTCTTCTTGGTGTAGCAATTTTAATGGCCAGTAGTGTATAAGTATTCCCATTTTTACGCATTTTTCGTATTTTTCCCAATTTTACTCATTTTTCACAATTTTGCTGTTTTATAACTGGAACCACTCTGGAGCATAGGGAGAGGCTGCGCCCATTTATTTATAACAAATTACGTCACCCTAGTCTAGTTGTTAAAAACAATATTATGTTCCACCAGTATAGACCTAGGCAGGTATGTAAGTACTCTCAGTTTTTCAAATTTTTCGCATTGTACCCCATTACGTGAGTTATGTGTCAACATCGCCTCGCATCGTGTCACAACGACGCGCCACAGTGTCGTGTCTCACAGCTTCGCGATACGACGTCGCGTTGCGTCGCGTCGGCTTCAGTAGGTTGTCGGCTTTGGTCCCGATTGCTATATCAATGCTAGTGTGTGATATCGTAGTTTTAGAAACGACCATGTCGGTAGAATTAGCGGCGTCATAGAGATTTCTATCAGCCAAAGTTATTTTGTAAGACATACAACACTACATTACTAGATTGTGTGACGTCATAGTAAAATGATGATGCCTCCAACCAAAGATATTGTAATTACAGCACACCTCTAGAGAGAGTCGTCCAATTTCTGCACCAATCCCAGCGAAAATCTTGTCGTCGACTTGGGGGTAGATCACCTTCCCTCAGATTCCAATGTGTTGGTGTGTGGCCGCTAACGGCAATGATCGGGGACACATGGCTCCACAATGCCGAGAATATAGCTGACACGCACGCGTTAATAACGGCAAACAGATCCCATGTCATAGGTGGAAACGTCAAAGACAGGTACACATCTAGATTACGAGGATCACCTCTCCTGTAATCGTCGAATAATGCCGATACGGAATAGAACTCATTGTCCAATCGTGGACACCAGGTCGCAAAACTGGAGTGCTCGGCATGTCTATCACTACGCCAGGCCGTATCCCCAGACGTGTTCGAGAAATCTGAATAATGTATGTGTAATCACGTCCGGCCAAGTAGCTGTCACGAACGACGTTCGATCGTCGAGAGAGAGGATGTCTCGCCACAACAAAACCTGTCATATTGTATTGTATTGTATTGTATGGAACTGGGGACCTAGGAACGACGGAGAGCCTTCGTCCCCATCGTAGCCCTCAGTGGTTCACAACACCACAACAGGCTACAGCAGTCCACTCACCCCACCGCCGCCCCACACCGGACCCAGGGTTATTGTGCAGTTCGGCCGCCAGTGGACCCCCGGGAACGTCTCACACCAGACGAGTGTAGCCCCAATGTTTGCGTGGTAGAGTAATTATGGTGGACCTGTACGTGGAAAAATGGCTCAAATGGCTCTGAGCACTAAGGGACTTAACATCTTAGGTCATCAGTCCCCTAGAACTTAGAACTACTTAAACCTAACTAACCTAAAGACATCACACACATCCATGCCCGAGGCAGGATTCGAACGTGCGACCGTAGCAGTCCCGCGGGTCAGGACGGTAGCGCCCAGAACCACACGGCCACCGCGGCCGGCCCTGTACGTGGAGAAAGTGTTTGCGCAGCAACCGCCGACACAGTGTAACTGAGACGGAATAAGGGGAACCAGCCCACATTCCTGCACGGAAAGCAGTGCGTCAGACCGCACGGCTAATGCGGGTGGGCAAACCTGTCGTAACTTGTCGACGCGTTTGTAGACAAACGCTGCTAACTTCAAATGCCAAGCAGACCCCCTCCCTGGTCACAATTTCTCTGCCGAAATCAGTCTTTCCTCGTAGACAGCTACACACAGAGCAAAGAAAATCTGTGGACTCCTTTGTGGGTAACCACAGCTAACAGCTTAAGCGCCATGAACATCTCTCCCCACCGCCCTTTCTCTCTGGACGAACCAGAAACTCACTCCGCCTCATCCCTTCAACCATCATGCTTCTGAAACTAGCGTAGATGACTCTATTTTCAGGAAATGGTTCAAATGGCTCTGAGCACTATGGGACTTAACTGCTGAGGTCATCAGTCCCCTAGAGCTTAGAACTATTTAAACCTAACTAACATAAGGACACCACACACATCCATGCACGAGGCAGGATTCGAACCTGCGACCGTAGCGGTCGCGCGGTTCCAGACTGTAGCGCCTAGAACCGCTCGACCACTCCGGCCGGCGACTATTTTCAGCCAGGCAGCTTCCCATTCGGAATGAAGATTCGTAACCAAATAAACCCTAAAAATATAACAGAAATTAATATGTCTGATATGATACATTCAGTCGACTGATCAATAAAATTCCAAAGACACTTGCTGGACAGCTAATAGACTGCTCTATTTATTACTGAAAACTTATCTCTGCAATAGTAATGAGTATCCCCCAAACGAGAGCGGGACTAGCACATGCTGCTCAGTAAAATCTGGAGCACCTCACCTTAAAATATCTCTTCATTATTAAATTGACAATTCATTCATGCCTCGAGGAGTGTCCTGTGAACCGATTCCTTTCTTTATTCGAGTTGTGAATCAAATATTCAGTACCTCTACATTTGCCATACGACCCAACCAATCAATCTTCAGGATTTTTTTAACACTTTTGAAAATTCTCTCTTATGTTCTTGTCGGAAATGTTGAATTACCTCAGATCTGAGTATAGTGTCTCATCGCTCTCAGGTAGCTGAGAGCCACGTGAACGTACAGCGGTCGAAGCAAAGAGACAGAGAGGTGGAGATTGAAACACACAGATGGAGACAGAATGTGGACGGTGACACAGTGGGAAAGCGCGGCGCGGGGACACGGGGGCACAGAGCAGGAGGCGGCGGGACAGCTGAGACGCAGCTGCAGAAACACAGGGCGCGCAGGCGTTAATGAGCAATTTGCATGGTAATCACGCCCGCCGCGGGGCCAGGGACCGCCGCTGGCGACGTCACGGCGGCGACGTCGACGACGACGACGTCGGCGGAAGAGGAGGACGGAATGCGGGCGAGAGGCGCCGGAATGAAGGCCGGCGGCCGCTGGGATCGGCGCGCGAAATTGAAATTAAAGCTCAGCACCGGCGCAGGCCGCGCGGCGCCGGCGCGCTGCGGCATCCAATTAGAAACACTTTGCCGTTATTAAGTTACGCCAGACCGCCCGGCGTCGCGCCGTGCCGTGCTAACTGCTTGCCGGATCGGCCGGATCCCGGCCACCGCGACCACCGAGCTCGTTCTGTAGTTAGGTCGACCATTGTGAGGAACGAAATTACGGCCTTAAGTAGTAAGTCCGCACTCGAGACTGATGCCTCGAACTTGCTTCGTACTGGCTCATCAAAGAAGCGGACCTGATGTGCAATGGTGAATTGCCACTGACAGAGTAAAAGCGACCGCTTTAATTTTTTCTGTAATTAGTGGAACACATCAAACAAGTTCGGTACTCCAGTGTAAATTGGCAGGAGGCATCAGGCTTAAAGCCACGCAACACCGCCTGTAGTGTTGATAGTGGCCTTACTTCAGGGTGGAAGAAAGATCGTATTCTGATCAGTCACCTTGATATGTGTTAGCCGGCCGGTGTGGCCGAGCGTTTGTAGGCGCTTCAGTCTGGAACCGCGCGACCGCTACGGTCGCAGGTTCGAATCCTGCCTCGGGCATAGATGTGTGTGATGTCTTTAGGTTAGTTAGGTTTAAGTAGTTCTAAGTTCTGATGACCTCAGATATTAAGTCCCATAGTGCTCAGAGCCATTTGAACCATTTGATACGTGTTACAAACCGGACACAATAGGAAGGACCAGGCTCCTTTGCTTTTTTCTTTTATCACTCGTTTATTACATCACAGAAATACAGATTTTAAGGCATAATTTAACTACACGAAATATTGCTCCCAGTAAAGGTTAACATAAGAACTGACAAAAATTAGTTCTCGTAAGCGTTTCTGCCGGCAACAAATTTTAAGGAGGCAATGTAAAGTTTATATCATTTCAGCTCAAACACGTAGCTAGTGATTGAATCACGACACAGACTCTTTAACAATTTCGGCAACAAATAAATAGCGTGAATTTGTAGTCACAGTAACCAACTAATCAACAGCCTTGCCATTGAATAAGTAGTAGGACATTTGCAACGAATTAGCAACACCCAGCAACTGAGGGAGTTAATACCAACAGTCTTTAAATGTCTTGCCCCACATTAAATAAACAAACTTACAGTAATTAAATGAATAACAAATCAAACGTACTACGATCCACTCAAACTCTTCAGTGGAAGCCAAGCCAAAATGAAGATTCCATCAACTGACTAGCACTCAAGTCACACTAAGGCTCATCTCTGTGTTCCCAGACACACATGGGGCAAACTTATACAAGACAAGATTTTGAAGGAAGCACATCAGTAAAACCGGTAGTGGAGCTAACTCGTGCCACTGAAAATTAAGGTATTAGACCGGGGCACAAGGTGGTATACAATGAGGTTGCCTTAGTGCTATACTGCGCTCCAAAATATTAATTCAAATGGCAAATTCAAAATTAAGTACACATACGCTTAAACCAGCATTAATTAACGAGGAGTGACACGAGGTCGCTCTAAGGGATGACAACACTTAATTGAAAAAACCAATGCCGGAGGCGGCAGTAACATCAAACAGGAGTCACTTCCCGCTATACAAGTAAACATTTAACCAAGCACAAGGAAGGAACCCCAAAGAGAAGATTCAAATAAAACCCCCAAAAGATTATAAAGGACAGGGAACCCTAACTATATAAATTTAAAAGAATTAGCTCTCCTCAAAGACAGTGTAAACGCTATGGCCACACTTCAGAGGCCACCAAAATTGGTTACAAAAGATATTATCATTTCCTCCTTTTCTTTAAAAGAAACACAAGGCTGTTTAACTTCTGCTGGACTTCCGGTATGGCTCGTATAGGATACACCAGGCATCAACCCAAGTTAGGCGGTCGCAAGGCACGGCGAGCAAAATCAGAAGAGCAGACGGGCAAGCAGCCAACGCATATCCTCCATCCTGAACCGGCAGACCGCGTTCAACCAACTCCACATTTACGTGGTTGCTTCCCACCTCGTACCTCGCGTCGTCTCAGCAGATAGCCCGAGCAAACGTCAACTGCCACTCGCCCCGCGAATGCGGAAAACAACAAGGCCAACAAAGATAAGAAACATCGAAGAATCGATAATGGACATCCAAGAGACTGGCGCGCCAGTCCACGGCTCATATCTCACTGATTATTAGATCCTGAAGACTATCATCCGCTGTTCCAAAGAGTTCAAAATGGTTCAAATGGCTCTGAGCTCTATGGGACTTACAGGGTGTTTCAAAAATGACCGGTATATTTGAAACGGCAATAAAAACTAAACGAGCAGCGATAGAAATACACCGTTTGTTGCAATATGCTTGGGACAACAGTACATTTTCAGGCAGACAAACTTTCGAAATTACAGTAGTTACAATTTTCAACAACAGATGGCGCTGCGGTCTGGGAAACTCTATAGTACGATATTTTCCACATATCCACCATGCGTAGCAATAATATGGCGTAGTCTCTGAATGAAATTACCCGAAACCTTTGACAACGTGTCTGGCGGAATGGCTTCACATGCAGATGAGATGTACTGCTTCAGCTGTTCAATTGTTTCTGGATTCTGGCGGTACACCTGGTCTTTCAAGTGTCTCCACAGAAAGAAGTCACAGGGGTTCATGTCTGGCGAATAGGGAGGCCAATCCACGCCGCCTCCTATATGTTTTGGATAGCCCAAAGCAATCACACGATCATCGAAATATTCATTCAGGAAATTAAAGACGTCGCCTTTGCGATGTGGCTGGGCACCATCTTGCATAAACCACGAGGTGTTCGCAGTGTCGTCTAAGGCAGTTTGTACCGCCACAAATTCACGAAGAATGTCCAGATAGCGTGATGCAGTAATCGTTTCGAATCTGAAAAATGGGCCAATGATTCCTTTGGAAGAAATGGCGGCCCAGACCAGTACTTTTTGAGGATGCAGGGACGATGGGACTGCAACACGGGGCTTTTCGGTTCCCCATATGCGCCAGTTCTGTTTATTGACGAAGCCGTCCAGGTAAAAATAAGCTTCGTCAGTAAACCAAATGCTGCCCACATGCATATCGCCGTCATCAATCCTGTGCACTATATCGTTAGCGAATGTCTCTCGTGCAGTAATGGTAGCGGCGCTGAGGGGTTGCCGCGTTTGAATTTTGTATGGATAGAGGTGTAAACTCTGGCGCATGAGACGATACGTGGACGTTGGCGTCATTTGGACCGCAGCTGCAACACGGCGAACGGAAACCCGAGGCCGCTGTTGGATCACCTGCTGCACTAGCTGCGCGTTGCCCACTGTGGTTGCCGTACGCGATCACCCTACCTTTCCAGCACGTTCATCCGTCACGTTCCCAGTCCGTTGAAATTTTTCAAACAGATCCTTTATTGTATCGCTTTTCGGTCCTTTGGTTACATTAAACCTCCGTTGAAAACTTCGTCTTGTTGCAACAACACTGTGTTCTAGGCGGTGGAATTCCAACACCAGAAAAATCCTCTGTTCTAAGGAATAAACCATGTTGTCTACAGCACACTTGCACGTTGTGAACAGCACACGCTTACAGCAGAAAGACGACGTACAGAATGGCGCACCCACAGACTGCGTTGTCTTCTATATCTTTCACATCACTTGCAGCGCCATCTGTTGTTGAAAATTGTAACTACTGTAATTTCGAAAGTTTGTCCGCCTGAAAATGTACTGTTGTCCCAAGCATATTGCAACAAACGGTGTATTTCTATCGCTGCTCATTTAGTTTTTATTGCCGTTTCAAATATACCGGTCATTTTTTAAACACCCTGTAACTTCTTAGGTCATCAGTCCCCTAGAACTTAGAACTACTTAAACCTAACTAACCTAAGGACATCACACACATCCATGCTCGAGGCAGGATTCGAACCTGCGTCCGTAGCGGTCGGGTGGTTCCAGCCAGCCGGCCAGCAAGGTACCGACGTTTCACATTTCCGTGGCTTATCTCGCGCTTACCTGTGATCTCGCAATATTAATCGCGTAAATATGTTACATAGACAAATGTATTACAGAAATTTCACTATTCTACATTAATTAGTTTTTGGTGTTGCGATTCTTTTGCTCAGCGTACATAGACATTCCTGTGGACATGGATTATTTCCAAGGGAACTATTTTATGTTCTTCAAACTTTAACTAAGTGATTTAACATTTTGTGTGTGTTGTAGAATCTGATCGACATCGTCCAGAGGTAAATTTAGGCTTGCCGAGATCCACTACAGTGCCGACGCAAATGTCTGAAGCGTCTTTACTCCCGGCACAACTCTGATGACAAGGATGCTTGCTGATATGTTCCAGTGCATTAAATTCTGCCCTGCTCTCCCTTGTGGTTATTTTTAGGGTTCCGGTAATCTCATCGACGAAACATAATATTTCAAAATTTTTGTATCTTCTATAAATTGTTTAATCATGTCTGAGACCCCACGACAGATCTTCTTAAACTATGTAATTCCGTCGTGATGTTTCATTTCTTAAATGTATTAACCACTTTCACAGTACATTCGATGTATGCTTTAGACGTTACACTATTACTTTCTAAAATGAACTCACTGACATTTGACTGTGTTCTTGCTCATTTAATTATGAGCCAGGTTTTGGCCTTTTCTGCCATTTTCAGGTGATTGAGTTTATGTCATTAACATATAAAGCAGAACATCAAGCTCAAAATTGGCCTCAAATTTAAAAACCTTGGTCGTAAATAAATAAACAACAGTACAGTCAAATAGCGGCATATTCATTTAAAAATTGTTGTATGACTGTTGCTCAGCATCATCAAAAACTGTTTACTGCACTATTACTTTCTTAGAAAGCGAGCACTAACGGCAATAAGTATCTTTGACTCACATGAGAGCGTCAAGGAAATTCTGTAATCATGAATCGGTTGAAATTTGAAGACAGACGCAAGTTTTCCCGTAAAGTCTCTCAGAACATTTCGATAACTAGTACTAATTGAATAATCCAGAGATACTCGCCATCCTCTTACTCATCCCTCGTTAATTCAAAGTGGCGGCAGTATTAAATTACAGTACTCGCATAGGCTTCGAAGGAGCTATACTCGCCAAGCTCCATTCAATAACGCAAGGAGAATAAACCTTAATATTTAATGTTTTGAAGAACTTAACACTGGTTTGCTGATAATGTATGTAGATGTAGCTGCAGAAGTAGAATGAATATGGAGAAATGATTTTAAAAAAAATGTGGGAAAGGACGGGTAGGACGAGAGGAGTGACGGGATTCAAGTGGACTGATAAAATGTTGGTTGGAGGTGGGGATAACATGGAAGGGAAGGGAAACTGGAGAAGCACGTGCACACAGACAAGTATGCCAAGAGAGAATTAATAGATAAGGATGAAGGAAAAGATGTCAAGAATGCAGCAGGCAAGCGCAGAGGATACTGGAGATCTGATGCGAAGAACAAAAGTGGGGGACGAGAAATGATGTGGAGAAGAAGGCAACCAAGTCTATGAACTTGGAGACTAGAAATCTACTCTGTACGAATCAGCATGGGTTTCGAAAAAGACGATCGTGTGAAACCCAGCTCGCGCTATTCGTCCACGAGACTCAGAGGGCAATAGACACGGATTCCCCGGCAGATGCCGTGTTTCTTGACTTCCGCAAGGAGTTTGATACAGTTCCCATAGTCGTTTAATGAACAAAGTAAGAGCATATGGACTGCGAGATCAGTTGTGTGATTGGATTGAAGAGATCCTAGATAACAGCATGTCATTCTCAGTGGAGAGAAGTCTTCCGAAGTAAGAGTGATATCAGGTATGCCGCTGGGGAGTGCCTTAGGGCCGTTGCTATTCACAGTATATATAAATGACCTTGTGGCTAACATCAGAAGTTCACTGAGGCTTTTTTGGATGATGCTGTAGTATATCGAGAGGTTGTAACAATGGAAAATTGTAGTGAAATGCTGAAGGATCTGCAACTAATTGACGCATGGTGCATGGAATGGCAATTGAATCTCAATGTAGACAAGTGTAATGTGCTACGAATACATAGAAAAACAGATCGTTTATCATTTAGCTGCAATATAGCAGGTCAGCAATTGGAAGCAGTTAATTCCATAAATTATCTGGGAGTAGGCATTAGGAGTGATCTAAAATGGAATGACCATATAAAATTAATCGCCGGTAAAGCAGATGCCAGACTGAGGTTCATTGGAAGAATCCTAAGGAAATGCAGTTCGAAAACAAAGGAAGTCGGTTACAGTACACTTGTTCGCCCACTGCTTGAATACTGCTCACCGGTGTGAGACCCGTACCAGATAGGGTTGATGGAAGGGATAGAGATGATCCAACGGAGAGCAGCGCGCTTCGTTACAGGATCATTTAGTAATCATGAAAGCGTTACGGAGATGATAGATAGATTCCAGCGGAAGACTCTGCAAGAGAGACGCTCAGTTGCTCGGTACGGGCTTTTGTTGAAGTTTCGAGAACATGCCTTCACCGAGGAGTCAAGCAGTATATTGTTCTCCCCTACGTATATCTCGCGAAGAGACCATGAGGATAAAATCAGAGAGATTAGAGACCACACAGAGGCATACCGACAATCTTTCTTTCCACGAACAGTACGAGACTGGAATAGAAGGGAGAACCGATAGAGATACTGAAGGTACCCTCCGCCACGCACCGTCATGTGGCTTGCGGAGTATAGATGTAGAACTGTCTAGCATTCGTACTACAGAGGCCATAACGAAATAAGAAGAAGAAGAAGAGGAAGATTTAAAGGTGTTGCATCGTCGCAATTTGTCACACATCAGCGTGGGAACACTACAGTCGTATGTCCACTGGCTGCTGTACTCTTACAGTCGCCGCGTGGGATTAGCCGAGCGGTCTAGCCGGCACGGCAGCTCAGCGTGTTCGGTCAGAGAGCTGTTTGGCCTCTGTAATAATAATTTAAAAAAAAAACTGATTGGCTCAAGAAACGAACATGACCGGATGTCATGTGACGCCCGCAACGACCAAAACACAACGATCAACAACGAACAACATGGAAAAAAAAGTGGTTACCGCGCGGGATTGCTAAACGTAAGGACACGGGTTCGCGCACGGATGGGTGTAAAAATTTTGTTCGCAGCCCGTGGTCTTGCGGTAGCGTTCTCGCTTCCCGCGCACGGGGTCCCGGGTTCGATTCACGGGGGTCAGGAGGGATTTTCTCTGCCTCGTGATGACTGAGTGTTGTGTGTCTTTTATCATCATTGACTCGCAAGTCGCCGAAGTGGCGTCAGCTCAAAAGGACTTGCAATTCCGGCCGCCGAACACCCCGCATGGTTTCTCCCGGCCAACTATGCCGTACGATCATTTCATTTCATTTCTGACATCGATCTGTTGTAGAATTTAAACATGCGATTTTTATGCCGGCACGGTAGCTCAGCGTGTTCGCTCAGAGGGTTAGCTGTCCTCTGTAACAAAAAAAACTGAGTTATTGGATCAACGATAAACTTGAACAAGCTTCATAGTACGTCCGCCCCGAACAAATACAAAGAACATTAACGAACAAAATTAGATCAACTAAAAAAAAAAGCGGTCTATGGCGCTTCAGTCAGGGACTGTGCTCCTTGTCCAGGCGGAGGTTCGAGTCCTCCCTTGGGTATGGGTGTGTATAATTTAGGTTAAGTAGTGTTTAAGCATAGGGACTGATGACCTTAGCAGTTAAGTCCCATAAGATTTTGAGTGATTGAGTTGTTTGGGGAAGGAGACCAGACAGCGTGGTCATCGGTCTCATCGGATTAGGGAAGGATGGGGAAGGAAGTCGGCCGTGCCCTTTCAGAGGAACCATCCCGGCATTTGCCTGGAGTGATTTAGGGAAATCACGGAAAACCTAAATCAGGATGGCCGGACGCGGGATTGAACCGTCGTCCTCCCGAATGCGAGTCCAGTGTCTAACCATAAGATTTCACACACATTAAAATTTTTTTTTTAGTACTCTACAGTCGTTAGATCAAGTTGGCACCGGGGTTACTGCGCTGGCGTCGATTGTACGTCAGGAAAAAACCAGTCTCACTACTCTTTGGACGGTCGGTGTACACTGGCATGTCATAGGCTGTACGAGCTAGTCCATTTTTTTCGTTGAAGTAATGTATGTCATCTTTTTCGAACCAATATGCAGCAAGAGAAATGGAGCGTCCAGCAACGACGGCGTCTAGGGACGCGACACGAGGCGATTCCCGATGAGCAAGTTGTGCGGCCGGCCACCGCGAGCGCTGGCGCCCTCGCAGCCGTGTGACCGCAGCGTGCCTCCCTGTTGCCAACTGTCGCGCGAGTTACTGCCCTCAAACTTCGGGAAGCAACGGCCGGAAAATTGCCTGCCCTGCGACCCTCTGTGGGCGCTGTGCCACTCACGCGGGCCTTGTTACTGCCGCAGCCGCCGGGCTGGAGAAAGGCAGTTAAAAGCGCCGGCGGCGGCGCAGCCGGGGAGCCCTAACGAATGGTCTCAATTACCTCCGCGCGACACCTGCCGCAGATAAATTAACAATAGCGCCTTTGTGCCTCCTTCGGCTGAGACGAAACCGCTCCTGCGCCAGGTTCTCTCGGCTCTGACTCTTGCGTCCGGGGGGAGCGAGGGGGAAGATCACAGCTACCCATCACACTGGCGCCAAGTTTATCACATCGCTACGTAAGACCATCCCCGCTTAACTGTTTATGGGAGATATAAATTTACACTAAACTGAGGACGCAAAGCGGAGGAAGAAGAGGTAGCCAAAAAAGTTCTATAATTTTAATTAATATTGTGTTTATACTGGTTGCTAGCGAGGAGGAAAGTTAGTTATTAGTATTTTATTAATGATCTCGTTCATAAGCAGCCATATCACAGTCATCACAGTCGCTCAAGAAAGTTATAATTATGCTTTACTTGTTTAATCAGAATCGGTGGATGACTCTCCTTGTCCGCAGTCTCGATGATTCGAAGCGATTTGCAATCCTGTGTAAATAAAATGTCCTGGTTTTCTTGCGTTGCGTAGTCAGTCGGGAAACCTCAGATCAAGCGGGAAGTTTGCTTTGATAGAGTTTAATTACCCGATGAAATAATGGAGCCCTTGGATCTAATAATTGCAGGTTCGTTTCCAATTCATTGGAAGTTCCCTTCTGATTACCAACGAAACGACATCTCCGTGCAGATTTCCAATTAGAGAATACATATATAATGAAGTTCCTTACACACCTTTGATTTAAATGCTCAGTATATATTTTCTTGAGTAGCATGCAATATATTTTAAATCTCTTTCTTCCAGTAACCTCGATAGCAAAATTACAATTATTCTGTGCGACTATTACCAAGAGTAATTATGCGCTCATGGAATGGTAATAGTACTGTACTAGTTTCGATTCTGCGAGTATATAGATGGTCAAGTAGGAAACGTAATTCACTCATAGAATTGTGCAGGGATAATTAGTAGAATATAAAGAGATATTACAGTACTACAAGTGAAGCAAAGAGGACATAAAAGTAGACAGGAAAAGAGGTCACTCCTGGGCAAAAGATGTCTATTAGCCCTAAACTTTGACCTTAATTTAAGGAAAAATTTTCTGAGAACGTACTCATACGTCTGCAGCACAGTATTGTACGGAAGTAAATTATGAATTGTGCGGAAACCAGAAAAGAAGAGAACAGAAACGTTTCAAATGTGGTGTTATAGAAGGGTGTTGAAAACTAGGTGGACAGCAAAAATAAGAAATAGGGTGTTTGTAGAATCGACGAGAAAAGAAATATGTGGAAAACGCTGACGGAAAGGACAGGCAATATGATGCGACACGTGTTAAGACGTCAGGCAATAATTTCCATCGTACCAGAGAGAGCTGTATAGGGTAAAATCTGCAGGGGACACCATAAACTGGTATATACCTAACACTTACTTGACGACGTTGAGTGTAAGCTGTAATCTGATATGGAGACGCTGACACAAGAGAGGAAATCGTGAAAGGCCACACAAAAAGAGGGAGAGGAGGGGGAATACATCATCGTCTACCTTGTTCTACATATGTTCCACCTTGTGGCTGACACTTGGTCACTTCTCCTTGACATCGTGGTTACTGCTTCTCTCCCTGACTATGTGCTACTGAACCACTTATTTTCCCTCTCCATTACTTTTCTTCTTTACAATCCCTTCAATCTCTTTTCGGAAGGACGACGGTTCAATCCCGCGTCCGGCCATCCTGACTTAGGTTTTCCCTGATATCCCTAAATCGCTCCAGGTAAATGCCGGGATGGTTCCTTTCAAATGGCACGGCCGACTTCCTTCCCCATCCTTCCCTAATCCGATGAGACCGATGACCTCACTGTCTGGTCTCCTCCCCCCCCCCCCCTCAAAAAAAACAACAAACAACCTTCAATCTCTTGATAGAGTAACGACTATCTTCCTTCTCCCTTACGATCCTTAAACATTTTCTCCTCTCCCCAATTTTTCTCATCATTAATCAATTCACTGTATATCAAAACAGTCTTTAGTATATGATTATTCAGTAACTCACTGTTGTTCAACTGTAAATGTTAGGAGGTAGAGAAAAATGCAACTTCCAAGTAATTTATAGAGCGTCAGAGAAGTGAAACAATTTCCCAAAAACTGGGACAAAGCAGTAATATGTTTACTTCATCCGAAATGCATAAAACACGTAAGACTGACCTGCACCCTCTCTGTAATGTACAAAACATTACTCAACATCAGTACAGGTTGAACAGACAAAAAAAAAAAAAAAACAATTGGCCACTGCGAGCTGCTCTGAGAGTATGGTTGAGCTTTAAGCATACCTCTGTGATGCAGTGAAGATCTGAACCTTATGGTCTAAACTGTGAACAGACCGCTCCTAATAAGGTCGTGTGGAGTGTCAAGACAAAGATGTGCAATGGGTAGTACTGGACATCTGAATCTGAAGGGTGTAGCCTAATTAAACATGAAACATGGGTGCCATAATGAAAATCGAAAAGATGACTGCAGGTGTTTCATTTTATTACGTAATGGAAAGGGGTTTCACGCAATTATGGAATGAAACTAAAGGGCACAAGAAGGTCCTGTTTATTTCTAAAATGCATGGACCTGACTCCATATATTCAATAAATAATGCAGTGGTTGAGGTGGATAATTATACATACGTTATGATATTTTGGCGCCGGTGGATGGAATAAGAAAGAAATGTAAAATAATGACGTACACTTAGCCTAGTCCATGTAAAGCACAATTACTGCAGAACTAGATAAAAAGTGAAAGGAAAGACACGGAAAAATGTATATGAGCACCAGTTCCCTTGCCTAAGTTGTTGAGTTCGCCTAACCGAACGTGTAAATTAAACCAGAAAAGCAAAACTCTAACTCAAAACAAATAGCTTCGCATCTGTCTCGTCATTTGCAAATTCTGCACAGGCTTACCATTTTTTCTAGAACTTATGTGCAGAGAAGGCTCCAGTCGTTACTGTAAGTCCCCTGAATCTGTGATCGGCTCTGAGATAGTCTCAAAATGACCATCGGCTAAAGCATTCTGTACCGGATGTGTAGACGAAGGCAAAGTACCCCTTGTACTGAATTCTAAGACGAAGTTCCTGACTGCTCACCTTTCAAAAATCTTGCTGGTTCTACCAGCACTGAATTCCCGTTAGTCACTTGCTGTGGACCTTCCAAGTTTAGTCCAATGAAAAATTCATTAAAATATTAACAATCTCTAAATTTAAGAGTTTATGGTGGTTTTTAAGAGTCTATGGTGGTTAACCAGTAACATACATTTTTCTCTTAGACTGGAGCAGAAAGCAGAAACACTCACCACTACGAGTGTGGTTTCATGTTTCGTCCAATGATAGTGGCTGCACGTAAACGCTCACAAGGTTTCATCCCTCCTACAAAAAACTATTGGTGAGACAAACCTGGGCGCCCTTACAAATTGAACACATCATTTAATGTTAAGCTCAGCAGGTTCCCCGCTCTCTGAGTGTCTCATCCCATCCTCTTACAGATTTGTATCTCTTTAGAAAGCGTCCTTTTCACTGCTTCTCACAATGCAAGTTTACTACTTACGGAGTTCAGTCTCTTGCCCACTGGTGTGGCCATCAGTGGGTCACCGAAAATCAGCCCAAACAGCACCCGTTGTCCAGTGAATACTTGCCAGGAACCATACCGCTTAGTAAGAAACGGTTTTACAGTCCACTTGATATTCTACTCCTGAGTCTTCACGTTGTCACAGTCAGCCACAGCTCACAGATAAACTGTAAACAGCTTCCAGCGTCAGACAGAAAGCAAATGAATAAATAGTTACTAAATTCCCTATCACTCACTGGTGTTTGCTTCAGTTGTATGCATACTTCCGTGTGCCGCTTGTAATTTAAATGGAGTTTGTAGTCTACTTTGAATAGTGGTTTATTAGTTGGGTTACAGAGCAGCTTCTCGAAAAACTGTCCTGTAACACCAGATTTAGAACTGGGAAATCACAGTTGAAATATTAGACTGAAGCGATGCGTATGAATTATCGTTTTGTCTGCGAATCATAAATTATGGGAGAACTTTTTATTCAGTTTCATCAACATCTAGACTGCACGAAAGATTTTTCTTTAACATAGGTTACAGTACTGCAGAATATATACATCTATGATAAGGTTACCATTAGATTTGACCAGGAGGCAGACGGGGAGAAATGAAAGAGAAATCATAGAACGAGATTCCATTTCACCAAAGTTATTCCTAGCTGTCCTATAGAATTATAGCACGATTTCAGTTCTTCAAAATGGGAAAAAGAAGGTTTACATGGCAGTACATGGTAAGGGATGTTAATGGAACAGGCTTTGATCACAATCGATAAACTTCGGTATCTGATGAAGTAGTTGAATATGCACATTTGAGAGTATGCCAGAAAATCAGTAATAAAAAGGCTAAATTAATGTGTAAACAACACATTTAAAGAAAGACAATAAAAATTTTAATTTATGCAACATTATTAGTTGATGAACATTTGTCTTTAGATCAGTTAAAGAGCCGGCTATTGTGGCCGAGCTGTTCTAGGCGCTTCAGTCAGGAACGTCACTGCTGCTACGGTCGCAGTTTCTAATCCTGCCCCGGACATGGATGTGTGTGCTGTCCTTAGGTTAGTTAGGTTTAAGTAGTTCTAAGTCTAGCGGACTGATGACCTCATATGTTAAGTCCCATAGTGCTTAGAGGCATTCGAACCTTCAATTAAAGATTTCACCTGGATGAACAGCAAAACACATAAACAGAAAACTTCGTGTAGCCTGAAGACCTTTTCGTAAACAGAACAGAGTTTTCAAAATTAAGCTTGAAGCAAGGACTTATAATGTGTCAAATGATTCACAAATTGACAGTTCCTCAGATGGCAATGGAAAGATATACATTGGGATTTACTATGACAAACCAGAAGACAAATAAGCTGATGGGGTGGCAAACTATAGTGTATGAAGTAATGATGATTAAAATGAGAAAAGAAACCGGCAGAATATGCGATAAGTTGAATTTCAACAGATAAGGAAAGATCGATCTAAACTGAAAAGCCAAACAAATTGGTACACTCCCAGAAGTGCGGCAGCACGACGTGGTAATGACTCGACTAATGTCTGAAGCTGTACTGGAGGGAACTGAAACCATGAATCCTACTGGGCTGTCAATAAATACGTAAGAGTGCGAGGGGGTGGCAGTCTCTTCTGAAAACCACGTTGCAAGGCATCCCTGATACGCTCAATAATGTTCATGTCTGGGGAGTCTGGTGGCCAGCGGATGTGTTTAAGAGCAGAAGAGTGGGCCTGGAGCCACTCTGTAGCATCTCTGGACGTGTGAGATGTCGCATTGTCTTGCTGAAATTGGCTAAGTCTGTCGGAATACGCAACAGATATGAATAGATGAAGGTGACCAGACAGGATACATACGTGTCACCTGTCAGAGTCGTATTTGGACGTATCAGGAGTCCCTTATCACTCCGAATGCATACGCCCAGCACCATTACAGAGCCTACTCCAGCTGAAACAGTCCTGCTGACATGCAAGGTCCATGAATTCATGAGGCTGTCTCCATACCCGTACACGTCCGTCCATCCACTCGATACAATTTGAAACGAGACTCGCCCGTCCAGGTAACATATTTGCAATCATTAACAGTCCCATATCGGTGTTGACGGACCGAGGTGAGGCGTAAAGCTTTGTGTCGTGCAGTCATCGAGGGTACACGAGTGGGCTTTCATCTCCGAAAGCCAATAAAGATGATGTTTTGTTGATTGGTTCCCACGCTGACAGATGCTGATGGCCCAGCATTGAAATCTGTAGCAATTTACGCAAGAGTTGCTGTTCTGTCACTTGAACGATTCTCTTGAGTAGTCATTGGCCCTGTTCTTGCAGGATCTTTTCCCAGCAACAGCGGTATCGGAGATTTGATGTTTTGCCAGATTCCTGATATTCACGGTACACTCGTGAAATGATCGTACGGGAAAATCCCCACCTCATCGCTACCTCGCAGATACTGTGTCCCATCGCTCGTGCGCCGACTATAACACCACGCTCAAACTCACTTAAATCTTGATAATCTGCCATTGTAGCAGTAGCAACTATCTAACAACTGCGCCAGACGCTTGTAGTCTTATGTAGGCGTTGCAAACCCCAGCGCCGTATTCTGTCTTTTTAGATATCTCTGTATTTGAATACGCATACCTATACAAATTTCTTTGGCACTTCAGTGTATAACGTAATGAAACATTTATAGATGGCGTTAGTAACATGGAAGTATAAAGTTGAAGGCATCAAATAGTGTATAATTTTAGAGTGGTTCAAACAGCGCAGAAAATGGTTGATAGTGTTGACGATTCCAGTGCAGGTTGAAAGCTTTAGAGCACCGCTTCTACAAATTTTAAGGTTCTCGTATGCATTCTGCTATTGTAAATAACTCACCTATACTGTACCGGGACAAAGATGAATTAGCACTTCGCGTGAGCAGTGAACAATATTATTGACTCTGTGTTTAGTTTTATACGTGGCTGGCTTGCTAGTCAGTGTTTTTGAGAGAATAATATGATATTTGTGAATCTGGGAGAAACTTTCTGGAATACTTTATTATGGGAATAGAAACTCATTTATAATACTTTCTCGTTCTTCTTATTGGTGTAGAACAACTTGGAGGGATTTTGAAGGTAATGAAGGCATGCGTAAGAATGAACTGTAAATTGAAGGAAATATTTGTCCCTAGGATAAATAATAACACTGATGATTAGTGTCAATTTGATCCATTTGTTTTTCACTACGTCACAAATTACTCAAATGATTGAAATTTGTAAATTTCCTAATCAGAGAATTTTGTACTTGTTAGAGTCTTCTTGCATTGTGCGATCTTTTTGTCAGTAGTCAGAGATTAATTTGTCATGAACCGTTTTCTCTAAAGTGAAACTCACCTCCATGATTTATAGTAAAGTTCTGAATATTTTGTCGTGTGTGCATTGTACCTTACGCCACATGAAATGAGACATTGTTTCTGACGAATAAGAAGAAAGAAATTTATAGTGTGTAATTTATTTTCCTTTTGCTGCTGCATCCGCTGATTTGTATTTACCTTCGAGTTTTACAGTCTTGAGTAATCTGTGTGTGGTCAGGATTTGAGATTTCACATGCGGATGCATAGCATGAAGTCTAAAGTTTTATTTCACGACACTGATCACGTGCACTACACAGGTCCAAACTACAGTCGGGTTTGGTCAGCAATTGAAAGAGATACCTAAAGTAATCGTTACATTAGGAGAAGGGTTTTGAAACAAATATATTCTGTTTTCTCACATACAGATGATTTTTATAGAAAGCTTTTGGTAAAATAAGCTGATAAAGTTCAGAAATAATTTTCTTTTTTTTTAGTAATCCGATCACTTACGGTAATGGTAAAGAAACTAATAACAGAAGGAAATTTAATATTCGATCGTGGTCTGATCACGCAATCAGGAATCAGAATATTACTAGTTGGTCGGCTGATACCACTTTGAAACACCCTTTCGTATAGTTCACGATGAAAGCAGTGAATTGAGACATCAGTCATGGAAATACCGTAGACAGGATGGGATGACGATTCTATTCTTTCTAATGCGTTACAAAGTAACGAGACACTTCCTTAGTGGTCATTGGTCGATATTTCTGATGCTGAAGCTGCGATTGTAGCTGAACAAGAACAGAATAACCATTTAAATATCGGACAACCTGTTCCTATGCCCGATGTGCCTCCATTCTGGCTCAGGTCCTGCTATGCTGTTCGATCGGTGATTTATACCTCTAAACCACACCATACCGCTACCGTTTACGATACCGCTTGTTCTCTTTCACATTCACATCATTTTCCTGTCAACGTTGAAGTATGAAATTCCATGCGGTGAACATATGACGGCAATGAACTGCAGAAAATTTGGTTGCAGTTGTTAACATTATGCACCATTTATATGCTGCAAAAATGATCAGCATCTGTGACAATTTCTGTCGTTTTATTCATTTAGAGAGCTTTTTTGTGATTTTTGCCCTTATTTTAGAAATCCGTTTACATAAATCTGATCTGGTCTACTTGCAAATACTGGAAATTTTTCAATGTGATTTTGTAGTATTAAAATGCATAGGAGTATGGTCCAAACAACATGGGGGAATGCAGCTGGCATTGAAACTTGCATGCCTTTTTAGATATGTAGATGTTACTTTGGTTGTTTGACCTCTTAAGGGTATAACTTTGTACAGATTTTTGGTAGACCTAAGTTCAGTGAAGATGGAGAAGAGTGACGAACCTTCCTTTCCTTGAGGTATTGGTCAGGAAGAGGTATGATGGGTCATTCGGAAATTTCGTTTAAAGGAAGCCAACTAACATTGGTTTGTATCTTCAGGTTGACAGTTGTCACCATTCACCATCCCCTGAGGAGTTGCATCATACACTACTGGCTATTAAATTGCTACACGAAGAAGAAATGCAGATGATACACGGGTATTCATCGGACAAATATATTATACTAGAACTGACATGTGATTACATTTTCCCGCAATTTGGGTGCATAGATCCTGGGAAACCAGTACACAGTACAACCAGCTCTGGCCGTAATAACAGCCTTGATACGCCTGGGCATTGAGTCAAACAGAGCTTGGATGGCGTGTAAAGGTACAGCTGTCCATGCAGCTTCAACACGATTCCACAGTTCATCAAGAGTAGTAACTGGCGTATTGTGACGAGCCAGTTGCTCGGCCACCATTGACCAGACGTTTTCAATTGGTGAGAGATCTGGAGAATGTGCTGGCCAGGGCAGCAGTCGAATATTTTCTGTATCCAGAAACGCCTGTACAGGACCAGCAACATGCGGTCGTGCATTATCCTCCTGAAATGTAGAGTTTCGCAGGGATCGAATGAAGGGTAGAGCCACGGGTCGTAACACATCTGAAATGTAACGTCCACTGTTCAAAGTGCCGTCAATGCGAACAAGAGGTGACCGAGACGTGTAACCAATGGCACCCCATACCATCACGCCGGGTAATACGCCAGTATGGCGATGACGAATACACGCTTCCAATATGCGTTCACCGCCATGTCGCCAAACATGGATGCGACCATCATGATGCTCCAAACAGAAGATGGATTCATCCGAAAAAATAACGTTTTGGCATTCGTGCACCCAGTTTCGTCGTTGAGTACACCATCGAAGGCGCTCCTGTCTGTGATGCCGCGTCAAGGGTAACCGCAGCCATGGTCCCCGAACTGATAGTTCATGCTGCTGCAAACGTCGTCGAACTGTTGTGCAGATAGTTGTTCTCTTGCAAACGTCCCCATCTGTTGACTCAGGGATCGAGACGTCGCGGCACGATCCGTCACAGCCATGCGGATAAGATGCCTGTCATCTAGACTGCTAGTGATACGAGGCCGTTGGGATCCAGCACGCCGTTCCGTATTACCCTCTTGAACCCACCGATTCCATATTCTGCTAACAGTCATTGGATCTCGACCAACGCGAGCAGCAATGTCACGATACGATAAACCGGAATCGCAATAGGCTACAAACCGACCTTTATCAAAGTCGGAAACGTGATGGTACGCATTTCTCCTCCTTGCACGAGGCATCACAACAACGTTTCACCAGACAACGCCGGTCAACTGTTTGTGTATGAGAAATAGGTTGGAAACTTTCCTCAGGTCAGCACGTTGTAAGTGTCGCCACCGGCGCCAACCTTGTGTGAATGCTCTGAAAAGCTAATGATTTGCATATGACAGCATCTTGTCGGTTAAATTTCGCGTTTGTAGCACGTCATTTTCGTGGTGTAGCAATTTTAATGGCCAGTAGGGTATTTTGTGTCAAGGACACGTATCAACTCAGATGTTGAAAGTCAACTCAGCCGATACTGAAGTTACCTTTCACGAGAATAAATATAGTGCAAGGACGCTGAGAATTTGTCGAAAGTCCGAAGGCGCTAACGAGACATTGTTATCAGAAGAGACATTTATTATTCATGGATACACAGTCGTCTTCTTTCATGGTTGCCAGCAGGTGGGCAAGCAGAAGAGCGCTGGCCACACAGGTATACACTGATGCCAGCACAGCTCACATTCTCAGCAGTCGTGGCGAGAAGGATGAGTACTCGGTACACCATGGCCAGTAGGGTACCATGTCGCTCTCGCTGACGTCATAGGCTGAAACCCAGAAAGGCAGACATCACCTCTGCAGTGAAGTGTTACGTCATGGCCCCTTGTCAATGGAACAGCTAATGACGCTACACTGATATCCTCTTACAGACACAGGTTGCAGTGGCAGATTCTGCGCTTCATCACATTGATCGTAGCTCAGTAGCTCACCAGGTACAATCAGCTAGGCCTCCAGGGGTCCTGGTGAAAAGGGACGCCCAATTATCCTCTCAGACGAATGCTGAATTGAAGCGGCAGCAGCCCACGGCAGCAAAGTCTTCAGTCTGGGATGGCTGTTGTCCAGTAAATCATAGTTATCTAGACATGCCACAGGTGTTTACAGATGTCACCTCTGTACTGGTTCGTTGCAAACTGAGAATTAAGCTATGGAAGATAAGGTATCTGTACAAGTCGGTCTACACCAGTGACTTTATCCTGTGGCAATACTCACTGAATGTACTGTAGTTTCCTGAATCCCTCAGTGCTCTACACCACGCCGCAGTGTCTCGACTCTGCTCTTCGGACTTTCACATCAGTTAGTTCTGCAGCGACTATTTGCTGAAAGCCATACATGTTGCTTCACAGCGCATGGTCAACTTGGTTGCATTACCATCTCTCTCCTCCATCTCGGGTGGTGTGTAGCAGTTTATCTTTGTGGTGTATCTTTGCTACCTGTAAAATTGGCTGTTCTTCTGAGTTGTCATTCCAATCTAGATATTATGTACCTGCCTGCCTATACTTCCTCTGTGCCTCTGAATGTGACCTGCTGAAACTTTAAGAATTTTCACATCTGCTCAGAAGAGAAGTCTCCGGAAGTAAGAGTGATTTCAGGTGTGCCGCAGGGGAGTGTCACAGGACCTTTGCTATTCACAATATATATAAATGACCTTGTGGATAACATCACAAGTTCACTGAGGCTTTTTGCAGATGATGCTGTTCTATATAGAGAACTTGTAACAATGGAAAATTGTACTGAAATGCAGGAGGCTCTGCAGCGAATTGACGCATGGTGCAGGGAATGGCAATTGAATTTCAATGTAGACAAGTGTAATGTGCTGCGAATACATAGAAAGAAAGATCCTTTATCATTTAGCTACAATATAGCAGGTCAGGAACTGGAAGCAGTTAATTCCATAAATTATCTGCGAGTAGGCAATAGGAGCGATTTAAAATGGAATGGCCGTATAAAATTAATCGCCGGTAAAGCAGATGCCAGACTGAGATTCATTGGAAGAATCCTAAGAAAATGCAATCCGAAAACAAAGGAAGTAGGTTACAGTACACTTGTTCCCCCACTGCTTGAATACTGCTCACCAGTGTGGGATCCGTACCGGATAGTGTTGATAGAAGAGATAGAGAAGATCCAACGGAGAGCAGCGCGCTTCGTTACATGATCATTTAGTAATCGCGAAAGCGTTACCGAGATGACAGATAAACTCCAGTTGAAGACTCTGCAAGAGAGACGATCAGTAGCTCGGTATGGGCTTTTGCTGAAGTTTCGAGAACATATCTTCACCGAGGAGCCAAGCGGTATATTGCGCCCTCCTACGTATATCTCGTGAAGAGACCATGAGAATAAAATCAGAGAGATTAGATCCCACACAGAGGCGTACCGATAATCTATCTTTCCACAAACAATACGAGACTGCCGGCTGGTGTGGCCGAGCGGTTCTAGGCTCTTCAGTCTGGAACCGCGCATCCGCTACGGTCGCAGGTTCGAATCCTGCCTCGGGGATGGATGTGTGTGATGTCCTTTGGTTAGTTAGGTTTAAGTAGCTCAAAGTTTTAGGGGATTGATGACCTCTGATGTTAAGTCCCATAGTGGTCAGAGCCATTTGATTACGAGATTGGAATAGAAGGGAGAAACGATACATGTACTCAGGGTACGCTCCATCACACACCGTCAGGTGGCTTGTGGAGTATAGCTGTAGATGTAGATGTAGAATATCATTCACGGGTGTAACAGTACTGAAAAACAGAGCTGAAGTGCTGTGCGCTGTCGGACATGCTACACCATACACACAGGTAGCGTTTCCATAGGGACTGGTCGTATTCTGGAAAAAACACGGTGTGATGTGCGGTTTTCGATCACTGTCTAACATTATGGCTTTTTTAGGGGCTGTAATGGATGATCTTTGTTAGTGTAAGGCAGTGTCTACCGTATTTCTTGCAGCTGTGACTGTCAAACACCAGTCAGAGCGTCAGGACAATGGAGGACTGGAATGGTGTACAGAGCATATGCATCACAAATGATTACAAAAGCTTAGCAAATTTTTCATTACAGAATGTTGTTTTGTTACCAGTCATTCTATGGTGCGTGAAAGAAACACAGATTCGGGCGTGCAGTTACAGTTGCATAAGTGGTGTTATTAATGAAGCTAGGAAGTTGCCTTATAAGAATCTTGCTGAAATTCTGCTCCATTCCTGGTGAAACTACAGAAGTACAGAGTTAGCGTTACTGGTACACACGTTGTTCATTAATGCTTCATTAATGATGACTTAAGACGTTGATTATCTTTGGTTGCATGTTGAAACTGATTGCTCATAATGTATGCTCCCTTTCTACATGTGCAACCCTAAGTTCCTGGTTGGCTTAGCCTCATCCACTGAGTATTTAAGCTGCCATACACAGCAATCTATTTTTTCACTCATGCCTTAATAATAAGTCAAGTTTGTTAAAATGTTTTTAAAATCTTTTCGCTACAAACCCTTTTTCAAACAATAAAATATCCATGATTCTACAACTAGCACCTCCTATAAGCGATGGCTACCACTAGTTGACGGTTCACTTGCACTTGTAGATAATGTGTACTGTTATTGAGAACAGAGATAGATGTTATTTTATATTGTAAATAGGTGCCATCGTTGTCATAGCAGATTTGTGTGTTATAGATTATATTTCAGAGAAGTCAAAAAGATCTACGGGTAAAACGCTTCTTGCAATGACGTCTACAAATTCAGGTTGTTGCAAAACTGTTGGTAAATAGAGCACTTCAATAGCAATACGCAAATATCGATTAGCAATATTTGGTGGCCAACGCCAATTGCAGGTAACAATGGCCAGACTGTCCTAGCCTTCAGTCGGGGAGACTGGTGATCTAGGTGCTTGTGCTACTTAATACATCTAAATAATACTATGCAGTATTCTGTGTGTGCAAGAGTGCTCGTGAGTGATAAATACAAAGATAATTTAGAGGTGTTGGGCTTCTGCAACAGCGTAGGTCGGTAACTGACATGAAGGTAACAACAGGCTTCAGGTGAACTCTTTCATACATGATGGGTTTGTACCTGTAGAAGAAATAACTGCATAAGTAGACTAATTGATGGACTGGAGACTCATAAATATATTGGTCCCAGGGCAAAATCTGAATATTAAGTTATTAGATACAGCTACAAGTGTCGAATCTGGTTGTTAAATAAAGATGTTTCAAAAACCATATGAACACTGGTATCTGACCATAATTATTGTAGGAATCTGTGGCCGAGTGATTCTAGACGCTTCAGTCCGGTACCGCTCTGCTGCTACGGTCGCAGGTTCGAATCCTGCCTCGGGCATGGATGTGTGTGCTGTCCTTAGGTTAGTTAGGTTTAAGTAGTTCTAAGTCTAGGGGCTGAAGACCTCAGATGTTACGTCCCATAGTGCTCAGAGCCATTTGAACCATTTGAATCTGTGAGTGGACGTCACATGTCTGAAGTTCTACCTCTGAGGGTGTGAGAATATGCTAATGTAAGAAAACTTATTGCATGAACGTTGTCTTCCCTCCCTTTGTGCCTGCGGTGCGAAGTACTATATCAACTGTAAACTCTTTCAGTCACGTTATACAAGATTCTTTAATGCCGTTCTAAGTATTCTCTGAGATTAGTAGTTGATGTCAGCGATCACGTTTACTTATTCCAAATATATTTTATTTGTATTTGTCTTCTCTACTTTCTGAAAGGTAGAGTTATTTGATTCATATAATTTTGCAAAACACTGCATACATTCACTTCAGTGCAATTATTATTCGATTCTGTTTTCTAAAATCACGGAAAAACTTTTTTCTTGTGGTCTTTCAGAGAATGGCACAAAGAGAGATCGTAGAAAGCCACCACCTGGCTCTGAATTTCTCGTCTCAGTTTCCTACGGCGTCGCGAGCACAACAGCAGCCTGTCCACATCACAGACCTACAGCGCTGTCCACGTTGTCGCCACAGACGCGCGTTCTCCCTTTTCTTTTTTCTCTACTTGAGACAGTCGTGCCAACTGCAGCCGAGCAGCCGGCCAATTAAACTGCCACTCGTCGGCAACGGCTAGAGCGCTCTTCTGCCTACAACGTTCTTTCTTGTGCGGCGTTCGTTTGTCGTTTGCCCTCGCAGTTGCGAAGAGCTGTCAGGACCTAACTGCAGAAAGAAAAACGGTCATGCTACTCGACGACTCTCATTTCTGTCAGAGACATCCGTTGTTTGGCCACGTACGACTACGGGGCTGATACCGTTTTAACAGTCTATAACACTGTCGTAAATAACAAATCACCATTCGCAAAATGTTATGTTTTGAAGCTATCTGACACACGTCCGTGTCCCCTCCACAAAGGAAATACAATTCTATTTCACCTGTCGCACCTGTCGGCCATGTCGCTTTATGAGATGTGAAATGGAAACAAATGAGAAATGTAAAGAAATTGACAGTGGAACTGCAGAAAAAGTATTATGTTCAACAAGAAATCTCAGGAATATGAAGAACGAATTTTCTTGAATGTTCACTATATTTTGATCCTCAGATTTTTATTTGTTGCCACATAGAAGAAAACTTGAGCCTGTAAAATGTTTTGAGTTTATGAGATGCACAGATGAGTAATATATACATTAATTTGTGTGGGAAGACGATTAGCGTGACAGTTGCATTCTTTTTTTTTTTTTTTTTTTTTTGTACTCCAGTGGCAGACTTGTTTCGAAAACATGTATCTCCGTTACTAGATACGCATGATGCACCAGAACTACTTACTGTACAAGTTCTATCTTAATTAACGCTAATTTGAAATCATTGTGTTGACATGACAGGAAAAATATTTGCTGCTAACGACTAACCACTTGCTTCTGGAGGGCGACAGAGGTGTTATTAATGGTTCAAATGGCTCTGAGAACTATGGGACTCAACTTCTGAGGTCATTAGTCCCCTAGAACTTAGAACTAGTTAAACTTAACTAACCTAAGGACATCACACACATCCATGCCCGGGGCAGGATTCGAACCTGCGACCGTAGCGGCCTCGCGGTTCCAGACAACAGCCCCTAGAACCGCACGGCCACTTTGGCCGGCTGTTGAGATTAATCTCCTACGGGATGTATGAATTACAGTTCACAAAATAGACGTCTTCGACTTTCAAGAAATGTTCAAAACAAACCAATGACCTGCACCCGAAACACAGGAATGAAAAATTTTGCGCCACAGTGATCACAAAGGTCCAAAGTATCAAGATCGAAGGCGAACTCCTTTGGAGTTACAAATCGTGCAGGACATTCAGCCAGTTAGCCACTATTAAAGAATACATATAGAATCACATTTACATAACGGGGTAATGAGAACTGATGGTATGTGATGGCATGCAACCGAATCGACACAGTTTGTCGTGCAGCTTATCCTGAAACTCGCTATCTTTTAAGGCGTAGTTTCAGATAATGCGATAATATGTTTAATAGGCACGGAAAAAGACCAAGAGGCTGATTCCTGTTGGTATGTATTGGAATGCTACATACTTTCCAGCAGGTATAGTTTGCTCTAAGGGAATATGATTTTTATGCGCAGACCAGGAGCCAAGCAAAAGCAAGTTATTTTGACCAGCTTGAGCCTGCAGATTTCTGGCACCAGGCGATATCGATTCTTACTTCCATCTACGATCATTGTCCCTGTGCCTTGTTCTCTTTGCGTCTTTGAGGCAAGCTATTTATGGTCGCGCGCATGCGCAAGTCGAGGAGAGTGAGTCCGCCCACGAGCCGAGTCAGTCTGTGACGTGACGTGCTTTCGATGTTGTCGTTGTGGGTAGTCGGCGACACCATGTCACGTGGCACGGCCGTATGCCGTGAGGACCAGTTGAGTTGGAGCAACGAAGAAGCATGGGCCGCTGCCTGGCGACCAGGATTTGCTAATACCTCGAGAGCTATGTGGATGGATGGTGTGTGAATTTCAAATGAAGAAGAAAAAATTAATCGACAAGCTTTTGTGGTGAGTTCCTCCTTCTACATATAGTGAATATCATTGCGTACTTAAGGACGTTGCAGTTCAAAAAAATGGTTCAAATGGCTCTGAGCACTATGGGACTTAACTTCTGAGGTCATCAGTCCCCTAGAACTTAGAGTTACTTAAACTTAACGAACCTAAGGACATCACACACATCCATGCCCGAGGCAGGATTCGAACCTGCGACCGTAGCGGTCACGCGGTTCCAGACTGTAGCGCCTAGAACCGCACGGCAACCCGGCCGGCAACGTTGCAGTTGCTCGTGCTAGTGGCCACCAAACATTCACTACAGTGGTGGCGAGGCGAGTTATGTTCTGGAACGACCATGAAATTATGTTACCAAAGTGATTAGAAATAGCGCCTCGCATTTGTAAGTTTGGATTTGGTGCTTAGTGACACGATGAACGTAATTTCTTAATTTAGTTATAGATTTAGAATTTTCTGGTTTTACAAATTCGTGGTAGTTGTTGTTTCTTAATAATTTCTTGTGTGTATTGAAGTGACATTAGTTTCCTATTGCAATTTCAAGTACCTATCTGAAGGTTGATTGTCACGTTAGGTAACGCACGTTTGATTCATGTGGTGTCAGCCATTCAGCAAAGACAGATTACCTTAAGTCACTGGGTGTGGACTGACACATCTTTTCAACGTGGTATCTGGACTTTGTTTTTTTTTGGATCAAAGGAAACTAAACTCCTTAATTCTGTTCATTGGTTACCTTGTAATATGTTTATATTGAGGTATTGCTTTTCTATATATATATATTTGTGTAACTTGTATAAATTACAGTGTGTCTGACGCTCATGTTTTTATGTTTTCGGAAACGTGTATAGTGGTTGACGCGAGCAAACCTTGCTCCGCGAGCTTGCAGTGTGACGGAAATCTCAGGATTTGAACTCGGGGCCGTCCGGAACCCGTTAACGCGCGATTTGTCTATTCCATTCAACGAGAGGCTTGTTTTAGGCAGAAGATTTCCTACTGCCAAAGTTGAGTATAAGTTCACCGTTTCGATCGTGTGTTTGTGAAATCGTAATAGGTTAACGTTTGCTCGCGCCCATCACATGTTCATCAACTTGACGCTATGCCTTAAGCTTGCATAAAGTCTAGAATCTTCTGGACATTGAGTGTAGTAGAATGCTAAGTGTAAACAGAAAAATTGATAGTACCCTTCAGGTCAGATAGCATAAAATTAATTTTACCTTTTCAGTAAGTGTAAAACTGAGTGAGAAAGGCGATAGCCGACATTGTAAACATTTGGTTATCTGTTGTTACCGGCACGTAAAGGGGCCGTTGTTACAAGTGGGACGGTTAATGTTGTAAATACTAATTGTGGATAGGACCTTGATATGCAAATTTTGTTAATTGACTATTACTTCTCATGAATTCATGTGTATGTGTAATCAATAAAGAAGTGTTGCAACTACAAACTGGTTGTGTTACTGGTATACATGGTTAGTGTGCAATCGTCACACCACAGCTATTGGCCGAAAACAGTGCTCATACCATAGTTGTAACTCTTTTCCGCCCGTTTTCCCACTCTTCCTTGCTCTGACGTAAATAGTTCCTACTTCCTCTCCAATATCACACACACGAGAAAGAATGGTAGGGAGCATAGCACTTCCAACTTCTCGCATCACAATAAATACCTTTCCAGCCTGTTTGCCATCCAGAATAACAGTCGGCGTAATTCAATAAATAAAAAGACTTAATGTCATTAGAATAGGTCCCACCGAAATATGTAGACGCGATTTGATAATGCTATGTTTTGGAAGCCAAACCAGAAACCACAAACAGTGGGTTGGGATCACTGTATCAGATCACCTTGACGCCTGTCTAATAGATTTTGTTCCAAATTCTGACCGAGCAGAGGTCGTACGATTACACAGCAAACCTTCAAAGCTTAATTCTATACAGGAGTATGTACCGACCGTTGAATCATGTGATCTAGAAGTCAACTCATTTTATGGAGAATTCAAAGAGCCTTGGAAACGTGGGAAGAAATCATACGTGAGCATCAATATTATCATGGATAATTTTAATACCAAATTAGAAAATGTGGACTAGAAAATATTGCAGCTCCATTTGGAGTAGCCAAACACCTTGAGAAATCGTCTCGACCACTTTGTCAAGAAAAGATGTAAGGCCATGAATACGTGGACCCAATTACCATTCGCAGATTCTATATATAAATGATGTTATCTTATTGTCTTACATATTCAAGTTGGAGATTAAGCGATCTGTGAGTATTGAGAGTCGTGGATGCAGAAAAAAATCTACATACAAAGTAAGCCAAGGGAGCAAATATAGTTTCGTTTCGATAATTAGTATAATAAAACATATTCCGTCATGTAATAGACAGAAAACAGGAGCGAAAAAAATAATACCGCATAAATCGTTTTTTAAAATATTCCAATAGAAAGTACTACAGGTACTAAAAAATTTCTTGTTTAGTGCACATCACCAATTTGTGCCACACAATTTCACAATTTTTTTAAGTTGTCCTGTTTGGTATACAGCTTCATGGAAGACTAATGTAAAACCGCATATAAAACATATTTAAAGCTTGGGTCTATACAGGGTGGTCCATTGACCGTGACCGGGCCAAATATCTCGCGAAATAAGCGTTAAACGAAAAAGCTACAAGGAACGAAACTCGTCTAGCTTGAAGGGGGAGACCAGATGGCGCTATGGTTGGCCCGTTAGATGGCGCTGCCATAGGCCAAACGGATATCAACTGCTTTTTTTTTAAAATAGGAACCCCCATTTTTATTACATATTCGTGTAGTACTTAAGGAAATATGAATGTTTTAGTTGGACCACTTTTTTCGCTTTGTGGTAGATGTCACTGTAATAGTCACAAACATATGGCTCACAATTTTAGACGAACACTTGGTAACAGGTAGGTTTTTTTAAATTAAAATACAGAACGTAGGTACTTTTGAACATTTTATTTCGGTTGTTCCAATGTGATACATGTACCTTTGTGAACTTATCATTTCTGAGAACGCATGCTGTTACAGCGTGATTACCTGTAAATACCACATTAATGCAATAAATGCTCAAAATGATGTCCGTCAACCTCAATGCATTTGGCAATACGTGTAACGACATTCCTCTCAACAGCGAGTAGAGCGCATTCCGTAAAGTTCGCACATGCATCGACAATGCGCTGACGCGTGTTGTCAGGTGTTGTCGGTGGATCACGATAGCAAATACCCATCAACTTTTCCCACAGAAAGAAAACCTGGGGCGTCAGATCCGGTGAACGTGCGGGCCATGGTATGGTGCTTCGACGACCAATCCACCTGTAATGAAATATGCTGTCCAATACCGCTTCAACCGCACGCAAGCTATGTTCCGGACATCCATCACCCTAGAAGTAAATCGCCATTCTGACATGCAGTGAAACATCTTGTAGTAACATCGGTAGAACATTACGTAGGATATCAGCAAACATTGCACCATTTAGATTGACATCGTTAAAATAGGGGCCAATTATCCTTCCTCCCGCCGGCCGCAGTGGCCAAGCGGTTCTAGGCTCTACCTACAGTCCGGAACCGCGCGACTGTTACGGTCGAAGGTTCGAATCCTGCCTCGGGCATGTATGTGTGTGATGTCCTTAGGATAGTTAGGTTTATGTAGTTCTAAGTTCGAGGGGACTGATGACCTCATATGTTAAGTCCCATAGTGCTCAGAGCCATTTGAACAATTTTTATCCTTCCTCCCATAATACCGCACCATACATTAACCGCAAAGGTCGCTGATGTTCCACTTGTGGGCATCGTGGATTTTCAGTTGTGAATATTATGCCGGTTTACGTTACTGCTGTTGGTGACTGGCACTTCGTTGCTAAATAGAACGCGTGCAAAAATTTGTCATCGTCCCGTAATTTCTGTTGTGCCCAGTGGAAGAACTGTACACGACGTTCAATGTCGTCGCCATGCAATTCCTGGTGTATGGTACGCGTGCAATCGATGTTGATGTAACGTTCTCAACACCGACGTTTTTGAGATTCCCGATTCTCGCGCAATTTGTCTGCTACTGATGTGCGGATTAGCCGCGACAGCATTATTATTTGTTGCAGGTCGTGGTTGACGTTTCACATATGGCTGAAGACTTTCTGTTTCCTTAAAAAACGTAACTATCCAGCGAACGATCCGGACACTTGGATGATGTCGTCCAGGATACCGAGCAGCATACATAGCGCACGCCCGTTGGGCATTTTGATCACAATACATTAACACGATAACGACCTATTCCGCAATTGGTAAACGGTCCATTTTAACATGGGTAATGTATTACGAAGCAAATACCGTCCGCACTGTCGGAATGTTACGTCATACCACGTACTTATTCGTTTGTGACAATTATAGCGCCATCTATCACAATGCGAAACATTCCAACTAAAACATTCATATTTCTTTACGTACTACACGAATATGTAATGAAAATGGTGGCTCCTATTTAAAAAAAGCAGTTGATATCCGTTTGACCTATGGCAGTGCCATCTAACGAGCCAACCATAGCGCCATCTGGTTTCCCCCTTCAAGCTAGACGAGTTTCGTTCTTTGTAGGTTTTTCGTTAGATGCTCATTTCGTGAGATATTTGGCCCGGTCACTATCAATGAGCAGCCTGTATATTGTATTGTGCTTGAATACATCAATAAAAGTATAAGTTGAGAATAAAAGTCTTACCTAAGTTTATAAGACCGTTGCATTCAGAATCAAACACTCCCCGCATGTGTGTAGAGACAAAAAAACTGACACTCTATGTTATTCTATACACGTCACCAGAATTAATGTATTCACTGTACAAATCTATTACTAAGTGAGCTCTATATGTGAAACGTAAACATCATAAGTTGCTCAAGACAATCGGTGTTTTTAAGTAAGGAAGCGCCCGTGTCGTAACAAGCGCAAGATTCATCGATGCCGTGTGTCAGGACTTACAAGGAAGAACGTTCCGCCAGATGTCGCTATTGATAGGTGATGATCATAGCGGGAACCATGTATAGTGGGTATCAATAATTTGAATGAATGCGAAATGTAAAATACTGATGAATCTTGCCTAGTCGTCCTAATGGGATACCTAAGAAACTTGCTTTCTCGGATCACTAGACAACAACGCAATCAAATCGTATTAACGATTATTTACGAAAAGCAACTGACAGTACTTAACTTTGTGTTAAACACATACGTCGCAAATAAGAAATCTCTTGAGTATAACAATTCCAAGTTTGAGCTAAATAGAATGTACGAGCAAAGTAATGAGCTTCGACGTTTCTATTCCGGTCGCTAGTCTTCAGGATACTGCAGAACTGGGCCGCGGCCTGTCGGGCGTGGCGCTTATGTCCTCTTTGCATAGAGGGTTCTGCTGTCGCGTTGTCGTCCTGGAGAATGGTCGGTCAGCGCGCAATTTGCTGATGTCTTCTTCGCAGCCCTATCTGCTCTGTCGTTCCCGACTGCCGTGCCGGCACTTGACTTTACGCTATGGCAAAAACTATGTAGAATTAAAATGATTTTCCTAATCTCCACATAGTGGCCTATAAATTCGTAAGTGGCAGCAACGTACGAACTGTAAATGTCATTATTGGTCTGAGTATAGTAAAAATAATTTCTTTTAATGCATGGATAACAATTAAGTAGGACCAAAAACCGGTTACCCATGTGCCACACTGTGGCATATGAGTACCTTAGAAATGACATTGCGTATTTTTTTTTTTTCTTTTGTCATCAGTCTACTGACTGGTTTGATGCGGCCCGCCACGAATTCCTCTCCTGTGCTAACCTCTTCATCTCAGTGTAGCACTTGCAACCTACGACCTCAAATATTTGCTTGACGTATTCCAATCTCTGTCTTCCTCTACAGTTTTTGCCCTCTACAGCTCCCTCTAGTACCATGGAAGTCATTCCCTCATGTCTTAGCAGATGTCCTATCATCCTGTCCCTTCTCCTTATCAGTGTTTTCCACATATTCCTTTCCTCTCCGATTCTGCGTAGAACCTCCTCATTCCTTACCTTATCAGTCCACCTAATTTTCAACATTCGTCTATAGCACCACATCTCAAATGCTTCGATTCTCTTCTGTTCCGGTTTTCCCACAGTCCATGTTTCACTACCATACAATGCTGTACTCCAGACGTACATTCTCAGAAATTTCTTCCTCAAATTAAGCCCGGTATTTGATATTAGTAGACTTCTCTTGGTCAGAAATGCCTTTTTTGCCATAGCGAGTCTGCTTTTGATGTCCTCCTTGCTCCGTCCGTCATTGGTTATTTTACTGCCTAGGTAGCAGAATTCCTTGACTTCGTGACAATCAATCCTGATGTTAAGTTTCTCGCTGTTCTCATATCTACTACTTCTCATTACCTTCGTCTTTCTCCGATTTACTCTCAAACTATACTGTGTACTCATTAGACTGTTCATTCCGTTCAGCAGATCATTTAATTCTTCTTCACTTTCACTCAGGATAGCAATGTCATCAGCGAATCGTATCATTGATATCCTTTCACCTTGTATTTTAATTCCACTCCTGAACCTTTCTTTTATTTCCATCATTGCTTCCTCGATGTACAGATTGTAGAGTAGTGGCGAGAGGCTACAGCCTTGTCTTACACCCTTCTTAATACGAGCACTTCGTTCTTGATCGTCCACTCTTATTATTCCCTCTTGGTTGTTGTACATATTGTATATGACCCGTCTCTCCCTATAGCTTATCCCTACTTTTTTCAGAAACTCGAACAGCTTGCACCATTTTACATTGTCGAACGCTTTTTCCAGGTTGACAAATCCTATGAAAGTGTCTTGATTTCTCCTTAGCCTTGCTTCCATTATTAGCCGTAACGTCAGAATTGCCTCTCTGGTCCCTTTACTTTTCCTAAAGCCAAACTGATAGTCACCTAGCGCATTCTCAATTTTCTTTTCCATTCTTCTGTATATTATTCTTGTAAGCAACTTCGGGGCATGAGCTGTTAAGCTGATTGTGTCACAATTCTCGCACTTGTCAGCTCTTGTCGTCTTTGGAATTGTGTGGATGATACTTTTCCGAAAGTCAGATGGTATATCGCCAGACTCATATATTCTACACACCAACGTGAATAGTCGTTTTGTTGCCACTTCCCCCAATGATTTTAGAAATTCTGATGGAATGTTATCTATCCCTTCTGCCTTATTTGAGCGTAAGTCCTCCAAAGCTCTTTTAAATTCCGATTCTAATACTGGCTCCCTATCTCTTCTAAATCGACTCCTGTTTCTTCTTCTATCACATCAGACAAATCTTCACCCTCATGGAGGCTTTCAATGTATTCGTTCCACCTATCTGCTCTCTCCTCTGCAATTAACAGTGGAATTCCCGTTGCACTCTTCATGTTACCACCGTTGCTTTTAATGTCACCAAAGGTTGTTTTGACTTTCCTGTATGCTGAGTCTGTCCTTCCGACAATCATATCTTTTTCGATATCTTCACATTTTTCCTGCAGCCATTTCGTCTTAGCTTCCCTGCACTTCCTATTTATTTCATTCCTCAGCGACTTGTATTTCTGTATTCCTGATTTTCCCGGAACATGTTTGTACTTCCTCCTTTCATCAATCAACTGAAGTATTTCTTCTGTTACCCATGGTTTCTTCGCAGCTACCTTCTTTGTACTTATGTTTTCCTTCCCAACTTCTGTGATGGCCCTTTTTAGAGATGTCCATTCCTCTTCAACTGTACTGCCTACTGCGCTATTCCTTATTGCTGTATGTATAGCGTTAAAGAACTTCAAACGTATCTCGTCATTCTTTAGTACTTCCGTATCCCACTTCTTTGCGTGTTGATTCTTCCTGACTAATGTCTTGAACTTCAGCCTACTCTTCATCACTACTATTTGTGATCTGAGTCTACATCTGCTCCTGGGTACGCCTTACAATCCAGTATCTGATTTCGGAATCTCTGTCTGAACATGATGTAATCTAATTGAAATCTTCCCATATCTCCCGGCCTTTTCCAAGTATACCTCCTCCTCTTGTGATTCTTGAACAGGGTATTCACTATTACTAGCTGAAACTTGTTACAGAACTCAATTAGTCTTTCTCCTCTTTCATTCCTCGTCCCAAGCTTATATTCTCCTGTAACCTTTTCTTCTACTCCTTCCCCTACAACTGCATTCCAGTCGCCCATGACTATTAGATTTTCGTCCCCCTTTACATACTGCATTACCCTTTCAGTATCCTCATACACTTTCTCTATCTGTTCATCTTCAGCTTGCGACGTCGGCATGTATACCTGAACTATCGTTGTCGGTGTTGGTCTGCTGTCGATTCTAATTAGAACAACCCGGTCACTGAACTGTTCACAGTAACACACTCTCTGCCATACCTTCCTATTCATAACGAATCCTACACCTGTTATACCATTTTCTGCTGCTGTTGATAATACCCGATACTCATCTGACCAGATAGCCTTGTCTTCCTTCCACTTCACTTCACTGACCCCTACTATATCTAGATTGAGCCTTTGCATTTCCCTTTTCAGATTTTCTAGTTTCCCTATCACGTTGAAGCTTCTGACATTCCACGCCCCGACTCGTAGAACGTTATCCTTTCGTTGATTATTCTATCTTTTTCTCATGGTAACCTCCCCCTTGGCAGTCCCCTCGCGGAGATCCGAATGGGGGACTATTCCGGAATCTTTTGCCAATGTAGAGATCATCATGACACTTCTTCAACTGCAGATCACATGTCCTGTGGATACACGTTACGTGTCTTTAATTCAGTGGTTTCCATTGCCTTCTGCATCCTCATGTCGTTGATCATTGCTGATTCTTCCGCCTTTAGGGGTAATTTCCCACCCCTAGGACAAGAGAGTGCCCTGAACCTCTATCCGCTCCTCCGCCCTCTTTGACAAGGCCGTTGGCAGAATGAGGCTGACTTCTTATGCCGGATGTCTTCGGCCGCCAATGCTGATTATTTATCAAAATTTAGGCAATGGCGGGGATCGAACCCGGGACTGAAGACGTTTTGATCACGAATCAAAGACGCTACCGGTTTTCTTTTTAACAGAAACAACGCACGCTACCGATTTTTTTTTCTTTCTTTCTTTAAAGACTCCAATTGTACTGGTTTCTCCTTCGAGTAAACAAAAATGAGTCTTCTTCGTCTTGTTGGCGAAGAAGCAATCTTTTGGAAAAAAAGAGTTTCTCAAAGCTAAAATCAAATTTCTTTTTCCTTTAAGAACAAATAGGAATAAATAAGGAAAAGTTTTTTTTTAATTAAAGTCGTCGTGCGACTTGTAGTTAAAGACCAGTTCTTACAGGAGCTCCTGAAGTGTCTCCGCCTACAGCATGCCAGCTCGTCCAAACGTGTCTTCTCATGGCGTAGGCATGGGTTCTGGCTAGCAGATCTATGCAGTTCGGTTCAGTTTATACAGTTTTCAGCTTCTCAGGGCTGAACTGTTCACAGTAACGCACCCTCTGCCCTACCTTCCAGCTACTAGGTGGGTCATCGAAAGTGCTCCGTAAGAAATTGGAAAAATATTGCTTGTAGCGTGGGTTGCGTATCAGGACGCAGTGTCGTTCGTTGAGATAAGTCCAATTTCCTAGCGTAGACTTGTCGCCAGATGTAAAAAGATAGCGGTTCGTGTGGCCACAGATCCAATTCACAGAGTGAGTTTTGGTGGAGGGGTGCAAAGTCTTATCGGCGTAGAAAAGCATGTGGACCTGCAGAGGATTAATGCATGGTGCGACAGCTGGCAGCTTTCCCTAAACGTAGATAAATGTAATATAATGCGCATACATAGGGGCAGAAATCCATTCCAGTACGATTATGCCATAGGTGGTAAATCATTGGAAGCGGTAACGACCGTAAAATACTTAGGAGTTACTATCCGGAGCGATCTGAAGTGGAATGATCACATAAAACAAATAGTGGGAAAAGCAGGCGCCAGGTTGAGATTCATAGGAAGAATTCTAAGAAAATGTGACTCATCGACGAAAGAAGTAGCTTACAAAACGCTTGTTCGTCCGATTCTTGAGTATTGCTCATCAGTATGGGACCCTTACCAGGTTGGATTAATAGAAGAGATAGACATGATCCAGCGAAAAGCAGCGCGATTCGTCATGGGGACATTTAGTCAGCGCGAGAGCGTTACGGAGATGCTGAACAAGCTCCAGTGGCGGACACTTCAAGAAAGGCGTTACGCAATACGGAGAGGTTTATTATCGAAATTACGAGAGAGCACATTCCGGGAAGAGATGGGCAACATATTACTACCGCCCACATATATCTCGCGTAATGATCACAACGAAAAGATCCGAGAAATTAGAGCAAATACGGAGATTTACAAGCAGTCGTTCTTCCCACGCACAATTCGTGAATGGAACAGGGAAGGGGGGATCAGATAGTGGTACAATAAGTACCCTCCGCCACACACCGTAAGGTGGCTCGCGGAGTATAGATGTAGATGTAGATGTAGATGTAGACGTCGATCTGAGCCGGTGTCTGGCGAGTAAGAAACGCCAAAATTCGCCGCGCAAGTGTCCAGGCGTCGAACGCTGTGCCACAGTGGAACCGGTGGACATCCGTGTCATCCACTCCACAGTGGGTGCAGAGGGATGAATCGGCGAGGTGGATGCGGTGCTGACGATCTCGGTTAACTTGTTTGCCATTCACGGTGATGTACCACGCTGATTGAACGTCTGATTCGAGAAAACGCGCATGGATCGCCTTCCATATGTGTCGCCACACGTGCTGTGGGTACTTACGTTCGATGGGGTTGGACGGGCGGCACTGTTGTAACAATTCGGAGACTGTTTTCGTGAGGTACAAACGTGTAAGTGGTAAGGACCGGTAGATGTAACTGATCTCCAGGAAAAATCGTTGGTGTAATAAAAGGGGGTTGGAATGGTCTATACCAGTACTGGGGCGGACAGGGAGGCCGGTGCAAAGTTGTGAAGCAGGAGGCTAGTAAGGCTCTGCGGGCAACGATGCCAAAGTTTTAGTTGGGAGCTGACGTATAGGGCCTTGACACGAATCGGCACGTGGATGAGTCCCTCCCCGCCACGATCTCGTGGCAGTGCAAGGGATTCATACTGCACCTTGAATAACTTCCCCGAGCTGACGAAGGAGCCGAAAGCTATCAACAGTCGTCGCGCCAGGAGATTTGGGACTGGTAGTACTTGAGCCACGTGTGGTATACGGGAAGCATGATACATGTTCACGTATTGCGCGCGTTTGATAACGTCGAGAGCTCGTAGCCGGTGATCTGCGAGATTTGCTCTGATTGTAGCAAGCGTCTACCATTGATAGTCGCTGAGCGGCGCAGATCTGCTGTGAAATCAAGTCCAAGACACCGTATGGTGGCGGCGACACTAAGGGGGGCAGCGCATCTCTCTGGCAAGCCCTCATCAATGAGCAGGACCTTGGATTTTGTTGACACGTTGAGGCAGCTCCCCGACGCTTCGCCGTAAGTCGCCACCCATGTCAGTGCTGCTCGTACTTTATCTTCACTGCGCAGATATAGTACTATGTCGTCTGCGTAGGCTGTACAACAAAAACGGTGGCCGTGCACAGCCATACCTTCCAAACGTTGGCGCATGCCCTGGAGCAGGGGTTCCAAAGCTAAAGCATACAAAATCGTGGAAAGAGGGCAGCTTTGACGCACAGATCGTGCGATGACCAGGGGCGGTGTTAGGCGACCATTGTACATGATTTTAGAGGTTTCACTACTCAACAGGCGCATAACCACTGTGACAATACCGCCAGGAAAACCCATATCCTGAAGAACTGTCCGTAAATAGAAGTGGTCAACACGGTCGAAAGTCTGGCTAAAGTCCAGTGAAGCCAAGGCGCCAGGGAGACGCTGATAATGCGCTAATGCTATCATGTCTCTGTAACGGCAAAGGGCCGTACGGATGTTGTTGTCGCCTCCTAGGGAAGTCTGGTCGCAGGATGTGACGTAACGTGCGACCTTCTTGAGTCGCGATGCCAGTAGCACTGTGAATATTTTCATGTCGGTGTTGAGCAAAGTAATTGGTCGATAGTCCTGGACCCTCGATAACCCGCGCGGTTTATGTACGGGGATAATAATGCCTTCTAGAAAGGCGCTCGGGACCACTGTCATCGGTGACATCAGCTCTTGTGCGATTGCCATCCACGTGGAAGCCAACAAATAGTGAAAGATTTTATAAAATTCGATGGGTATGCCGTCAGGTCCAGGAGATCTGTTATCGGAACCCGCCTTGATAGCATCTACCACTTCATCTGTGGTTACGTCGTCTTGGAGGTCATGCACTGCATCCTCCGGAAGAGTGTTCGTAGTAAGCTGAGCGACTTCTGTGATCAGTGCTGCAGAATGCGGTACGGCTGCGTATAGCCCGGCAAAATGAGCATGTAGAGTACGACCGATGCTTTGTTGGGTGTCGTGCCGGCGCCCTTCCACATCAGTGAGGACTGGGATCAGAGCTCGTCGTCGTCGTTGTCTTTCCTGAAGGAGGTGGTGCGTCGACGGACGTTCTTGAGGGATTCGATTAGAAACTCGATAACGGACTACAGTGCCTTCCAAGTGGTGCCGCATGATCAAGGAGATCTGCGCCTACGTGCGATGGACCATCGACTGCCGGGCTGGCGAGAAAGGCATCGTCGTACAGTCACGTAGTATGGTGTAGTGCAGGGTATTAGTTTGCCACGCCTTTAATTCCTTCCCATAACTCATCAGAGTCTTCCTGAGGGTCGGATTTGCACAGGACGATGGTGGCAGCGTGCCCACGCTTCTTCGACCATACGGCGATAGTCTGAGGAGGTCAGGTGAGCGACATTGAGTTTCCACAGACCACGACTATGCCACACTCGCTGTCGGGCGAGAGTGACGTCACAGAGGTACGCATCATGGTCTGAAAAGGCCAAGGGCCAGACTTCCGCATGACGTGTGCCGTCAGCAAGGGAGCGGGTAACGTAGATGCGATCTATGCGGCTTGACGAGTGAGAGGTGTAGAATGTATAGCCCGGTTGAACTCCGTGGAGCTTCTTCCATGCGTCAACAAGTCGTAGACGGTCGATGACCACTGAGAGAGATGCACAAGGGGAATGTCGCTGGAGTTGGTCCGCGGGCTCTTGTGTCGAGTTAAAATCCCCACCGAGTACCAAATCGTCCTGCGGACCGGTGAAGAGGGATGTGACGCTTTCGGCAAAAAAAAATTAGTCGGTCATGACGGCGGCCAGTGCCGGACGGAGCGTAGAGATTAATAATACGCACGCCGAAGAGTGTGAGGGCCATACCTCGCACAGTCGGGAGGTAGATGACGTCCTCTGCAGGGAGTCAGTCGCGTAGCAGGATGGCGACGCCGCTACCGGTGTCGGATGCGGGGGAAACATGGGCGTTGTATCCGGTGGGAACTAGGAAGTCAGCCACAAACACCTCTTGTAAGAGTGCTATATCCACATCCGCAGAGTAAATAGTGTCTCTGAACATAAACAGTTTATGGGGGGCACGAAAGGTGGCAAGATTCATCGTGGCGATACGATATTCCTGTGTACGGCCATCCTCAGTATTTGCAGAACGTGCGGTAGAAGTAGCCGGCAGGTGGAGACCCGCCGGTGGTCCCGCAGTGATGATAATTACTGGCGGGGCGCCAGCCCCAGTGTCGCCGAGGTGGACTCCTGTGCAGACACGCTGGCACTCTGTTCCGCTTCTTCTGGAACGTCATCGGCCCAGGAAGCTGACGACGTGGACATGTGACGGTCACGTACTTCCGGAACGGGTGTTGTGGATTCCGCAACATGAGTGGCAGGGGGACCGCCGTCATCATTCGTTGACAACGGCGAGGACACGTCCCGAACCGGGAGAGGAGGCGTCACAGGGGGGGGGGGGGGGGGGGGGCGCCTGTTGCTGCTGCATCGCGTGACTGGACGCAGTGTGGGAGATCACCGTCAGACAACAGGTCGACATCTCGCGGGGCCGTCTGAGAAAGGGCGTCATCGGAAGGCGTCCGTCGTCGTTTCCTGTGTTTGCAAGGCGACCGCTGTTTTCTGATTTGGCCTTCTGAATCAGAATGTGGTCGCCCGTCGTCTGACGCCGAATCCGTCTGGACAAAAGCAGACGTCCATGGTTCCAACAGGAACATCGGTTTCGGTCTGCAACCCGGACGGTCCTGAAGCGAGCACTGTAGGCGACGCCGTGCTTGTGTCGTCGGCGCGTTGTGCTGCGGCGGGTGGCGTTGACGATGCTGCTGGCGCAATCGAGATTGGTACGACGGGGTCCTGTGCAACCTTGGCGTAGGTGATGGGAACGGACGTGACCGTCGAAGCCTGCGTCTCATCACGTAACGCCGTCTGTATTAAACGGCGGTGTAAGCATTCGGAACGTACATGTCCCTCCTGGCCACATTCTGCGCACGTTCGTGGCTGTCCATCGTACATGACGATGGCCCTCACACCGCCAATCAGCAGGGACGATGGGACATGCCGTCAGGTCAATTTTTATTTGCCGGACGCCATTTAATACGGGGTAGGTCGTAAATGTTTGCCACTTCTCCGCGACGTGACCCAAGACGGTGCCATATGGTTGGAAAGCGGCAATGACCACATCCTGAGGCACACCTGAGCTCAAACACCCGCAATGTCCGGAGACCGAATCCAGCTTGGGCGACTGTCACAGCACCCATATGTCCATCAGAGTGTTTAAATTTGAGTCCGGTGGCATGACGGTGAATTATGTGATTGCAAATTTCCTCCGTCGACATCTTGATGTAGACAACACTTCCAGTGGTGGAAAAATGTATGCCGATTACGTCCTGGGGGTTCAAACGTAGATCCTCACGTATGAACTGTTCGACTTCGAAAGCTCTGGGTTTGGATGTTCGGCCTGAAACGTTACTTTGATCGTTGCACGGCGGTACGAGTGCGCCATGGTGTACGTTAGTACTGGACTCGATAGACACAAACTCCGCGACGCGGAAGTAAACACCGCCGAGAGCGGAGCGTCGGACGGCGCGCGGAGCAGCTCCGCACGCTAGCACGGTTGCGAGCCGACGTGCGTTAGACCACGGGTACACATTTATGTGTGTTATTATTTGAAAAAGTGTAAGTCATCTTAATTATAACGGCAGAAAATTTCAGAAAGATGAAAATGTAAAAATTATCACTTGTACCATAGCAAGAGAATTCTAGAAGCTATTGGGAAACATGATGTGGCTTTTACATCAGTAGTCTAAGAAACAGTGTGCAGAATAAACCTCTAGTGAGAAAAAAAGTCTTATAATCTTGAGAAAGTATTCTCATTTAATAAATAATAAAGACTGTAAGTCTCTATAGCATAGACAACTTCCCTTTTGTTTCGATTTTTCATACATAGCTCTACACATGTAGACTTTGGGCTACATGCTTGCTACTTGAGCAATATAGAACTCTGAATTGTATCAGTAGATTACGAAAAATCGTCCGCAAATACCTGAGTTGGAACTTAAATATTGGCAACTATTTATTTACAGCTCATACAAATGGTTCAAATGGCTCTGAGCACTATGGGACTTAACATCTGTGGTCATCAGTCCCCTAGAACTTAGAACTACTTAAACCTAACTAACCTAAGGACATCACACACATCCATGCCCGAGGCAGGATTCGAACCTGCGATCGTAGCAGTCGCGCGGTTCCGGACTGCGCGCCTAGCAGCTCATACAAAATAGATACGTGTTACTAAGTTTTACTGACCTTCAAAGTATAACCCGTTAACCTTCAAAGTATAACCCGTTGCCAGCGGTGTGGAAGCCCAAGGATACTCTTAGCAGTGCCAGTTATGTTGACTGTTCGCACGGCGCAGTCTATTGCCGACGAATTTGTAACAGTTCTGAAGCGAATGCCGTGAAAGTTTCCTTCAGTTTAGAAATCGTGTTGAACTTACGAGGTCTTAAGACAGGAAGTCAGGGAAGTGCAGTATGTGGTATAGCACTGAGCAGCCCCATCAGGCAAACAAATCATTAACAGCTTGCACTGTACATGCTTGAGAATTGTCCTACAAAATGATGGTCAGATCGTGCAGAAAGTGTCATCACTTCTGTCTCTATGCTGCTCATTTTTGGAACACAACCTACGACCAGCTTATAGACATAAGTGGTGACGCTTTCTGCAGGATCTGATCATCATTTTGCAGGTCAATGTTCAAGCACGTACAGTGCAAGCTGTTATTGATTTGTTTGCCTGATGGGGCTCCTAAGTGCTATATCATCTACTGCACTCCCCTGACTTAAGAACTCGTGAGCTCAACTCCGTTTCTAAACTGAAGGAAAGACTTAACGGCATTCGCTCCAAAACTGCTACAAATTCGTCGGGCAATAGACCGCACCGCTCGAACAGTTAACACAACTGCCACTGCTAAGAGTATCCTACGACTTCCACATCGCTGGCAACGCTTTATAGACAATGCTGGTGACTACTTTGAAAGTCAGTAAAACTTTGAAACACGTATCTACTTTATACGAGCTGTAAATAAATAGTTGCCACTATTAATGTTCCAACCATCGTATAACATATGCGAGCTCCCTTCAATGTCGTTTTCAACGTCGTCAATTCTAATCTTGTTACAGATATTTTACCATCTAGCATGTACGTAGATAGTGGGCTACTCCCTACTGATTATAGGTTTGTATATAAGATTTCCCTTCCCACGAACCTTACATAAGGAACATGAAGCTATGCGAACATTGTTTCTATGATTGTTGTCATTTAGATATTTTTATCAATACAGGTATTATCTGTCTGTTTGTCTTTGAACACGTTAATCTCCAAAACTACTAGGCGAATTTTCATGGAGTATTCGCAGGTAACTTGGGGCACCGTACAGTACTTATCGGATCATAAAAAAGGGTTGATAATTTAAAGTTTTACTACAATTTTCCTGCATGTCTGTATGACCTCGCTAACCTACAAAACTACCAAACCGATTTGTATGGACATTTTATTGGTAACTTCAGCGTAGCCAGGGGTCAAATGACCACCGCCAATATCTCACTCCCTATCTAGAATGCATCATCAGTCTGCCATTAAATCGTACCTCGTTACAGCTCCATCTCAATCAATCACCTCGTCCAATCTCTGTTATCTTTTAACGCAGATGTATGTAAGTTTAGACGCAGATGGTTCTCTGTTTTACTGAAAAGCGTCGAATACAGTAGTCAACTCACGTGTATCACTGTTACCTGAATAGACATAACAGTAGAATGCTGCCTCAATGGAAAAAAGTGACTATGTCCCTGGCCCCCTTCGCTTCCATCGTTCTCTCGGATTCCTCCTGCTGTCGCATGCTTGTTCCCATGCACAAGAATTGTTCTGCGCCAACCAGAACACAAGCAATTACTTCCTCAATTTCCCCGCATTTCAGCGTGTTTTCGATCAGTTTATATGTATTTTCCATCAATTTTCGCAATTCTATCGATTTTTTTATGTCGCTCCTACCCTTGCACTCATGACATATCCTCTAGTTCCGTGTCCTAAAACTGGTTGTAAATGTAGTGCAGCTGCCAACACCTAGAGCAAATCTACTCTTTTTCTGATCGGTAGGTATAGTTAGCACTGTACTCGATTGCGTCCAGTCGCCTCGACCCGCATATTCCACATTTGAAAAGCGTTTGTACGGTTTTCTGTATGCCTGTGCATGTGCAATCAGGAAATTCTGCAGTGATCGGTAGTTTTGCATCAAAATAGTCGATTTTTTTCTTGATTTTGTGCCGGGTGGATATGTCTCTGCTGATCATTTGTGTTCGGTGGCTGTACACTTCACTGGACGTCACAAAATAATGAGATGCGGGTGCAGTCGAACATAAAAAACTTTACCGATTTTGCTCGTTAAACTAAATGAAAATTGACTTTGTCTATTTTCGCGGAAAGAGGACATTTATTATCGTCATGAATGTTTTTTTTTCCTTTTTTTAAATAGTTGCTTTATTATAGGAATCGAGTTGATGTTAAACAGTCCAGCACAGAACGGCGGGTGACTTCTCTACGAGACCGTGGCTCTCGCCCCGTACCAGCTGGATCATCCTACGTGATGTTGAACAATGTTAAACAAAAGAGTTTTCCATCCCATAGGGAGAGGTCTATTGGAGGCATTGAGGACCTGCCAAGTCTGTGACAGCCCATCGTCACAGGTGCACCCTCAAACCATTAGGGCTGACTGTGTCACTTTACTTTAAATGACCAAGATGCCTTCGGGACAGCTGTTCTTTTATCTCCTATTGTTTAGTTAGTTATACCTGCTTTTGTGTTGGTGAAGGACCATCGTCTCAAGGTAGACAGAGGCCAGCACGTGCCGCGAAGCTGCTGGTGGAGTAGCTCCCTCCCTCCATCCATCCATCCATCCTGTAGGAGGTTAGGGTGGTAGGGAGGGAGAGGGCCTCGATTTTCGGCAGTTTGTGATTGTACATCGAGGAGAACGTTGTTCAACTATCGCCTCCTCTGCAGTCTTTTAGGACGACGATTTTCCTCTGTACGTGTGCTGCATTATGACCCGTTCGCTACAAGAGCTGGTTTTTCACGACAATTTCGAATTGGAACTGTAAAGCATTTTTCCCATCAGCTCTGATAGGGTGTACTGACTGCAAGGTCATTTTTAGTAGGTGTCTGCAGTGAACTCTAATGTCAAACAGTGATAGATGCTTCCAGAATGAGATTTTCACTCTACAGCGGAGTGTGCGCTGATATGAAACTTCCTGGCAGATTAAAACTGTGTGCCGGACAGAGACTCGAACTCGGGACCTTTGCCTTTAGCGGGCAAGTGCTCTACCATCTGAGCTACCCAAACACGCCTCACGACCCATCCTCACAGCTTTACTTCTGCCAGTATCTCGTCTCCTTCCTTCCAAACTTTACAGAAGCTCTCCTGCGAACATTGCAGAACTAGCACTCCTGAAAGAAAGGATACTGCGGAGACATGGCTTGGCCACATCCTTTCTTTCAGGAGTGCTAGTCCTGCAAGGTTAGCAGGAGAGCTTCTGTAAAGTTTGGAAGGTAGGAGACGAGACACTGGCAGAAGTACGGCTGTAAGGACGGGTCGTGAGTCGTGCTTGGGTAGCTCAGATGGTAGAGCACTTGCCCGCGAAAGGCAAAGGTCCTGAATTCGAGTCTCGGTCCGGCACACAGTTTTAATCTGCCAGGAAGTTTGAGTGATAGATGCTGAATGTTTACAGGTAATATATTTTTTAAACTCATCTCTGTCCAACACCATCATCTCATCAGTTGAACATATTTCCCGCCAGAAAGAATAAAGACAGCACCTACACTATAGCTAAACTTTTTCCCAGCAGGATATCACCAGTTGTATGGTGTCATCAGATTTTGTGGCGTATTGCGCTTCTTTTTGCCGTCCTTGTGTAGCGCTATGCTTATAGCTGTGTAATTAGGCCCTATCATTGTGATTAATTATCTAATTAGGATCGATATTTGCGTCAATTTCGAATAGTATAGCGAAAAGTTTTCACAGCAGGATAATACCAGTTGTATGGTATCATCAGTTTTTGCACTGTATTCCGATTTTATGCCATCATTGTGTACCACTATGCATGTAGTAGTGTAATTAGGCCCGATCTTTGTGATAATTTACGTAATTCGCATCGATATTTGCCTCACTTTCGAGTGGTATTGCGAATTTTTTTTCAAGCAGGATAGCACCAGTTGTATGGTATCGTTAGTTTTTGAGCTGTATTGCGATTTTATGCCATCCCTGTGCAGCGCTAAGCATTTAGTTGTGTAATTATGTCCGATCTTTGCGATTAAATATGTAATTAGGACTGATATTTCCGTCATATTACCGGCCAAATAAATAAAGTACACTAACTCATCCTTCCTCTCCCGCATCTGGACAATTTCTATGTCTTAGGGGTACACTTACGTTTCCCATCCAGTAGAATCAGGGTTCAAGTCGCTGATATATTGCGTTTTTTACGTGGACTGATTGTTTGTGCACCGCATTATTTTTGGCTACTTAAGCATTGTGAGCGTGTTTGCATAGCATTACATATGCATTATTTTGGTGATCCATGAGTTGTTTCCACATATGTGTACTGTCTACTGGATTATTTCGGCAATTTACGAGTTATTTGCGTCTCTGCAGATCAGTGTACTGCATTATTTATGACTAGTTTGCTATATTTACTGCGACCTCAAGCACATCAGAGTGAGTGTTTTGTATCAGCGCAGTAAATAAACTACATTAAATCTGTCCCTAAATAAACTGTTCTAAAAATAAGTAAAGTACACTCCTTCATCTCTCCAGCAGCACAGAACAGGGTGGGTCCTTTTCTCGCCATTTCTCCCCTCCAGACAACCAGGGGTGTGGGGGAGGAAAGTGGGAGGGGATGAGGAGGCTAGGTCAAACGTGCAGCTAAGAAAACACGTGATATCATCATTATGCTGTGCTCCTATTGGCTGAACTAGCTCAGTTCTTTGGTCGGCTGGATCGGAGGCAGTTGTCTCTTTTGCGATGGGAGCTTATATATAGGTTTTAGAAATGACGGTTCCATCATAGAGATGTTTCCATTCGTTGTGTAATGCATCTTTAATGCATCTCAATGTAAAGCATTTATTTGCAGGACCATATTCTTCCTCTTCATATGTTCAAGCATTGATGCTCGCTTCCATTCTTCAAGCAGTCAGCTGTGGATGCACTCCTCAGCTGAATGACTGCCTGTAATACTGCTATTAAATCTCTCTCTGTCTGGCACCAAAATCTTGTTAATTGAACACATTCTTCTCACACATCAAAAGCACAACAAGCACTGATGCCTCAGCCTGGTGATAACACCACACTAAGCCACTACTGCTGTAGGTAGATAAAAAATTTAAACAAATTACAACAAACTTAAACAAATTTTACAAATTTAAGCAAATTTAAACGAATTATATCCTAATTGAATGACATCATGAGCAGTCTCTAGTGGGGGCAACACTGTAATAACTCCTCTCAGCTCCAGGAGTAAGCTCTTAGAGCAAAATTCCTTCCAAAATTCAAATTTTCACACCCATTTTCCAAGAGGATAATATGTCATCATTCAAAAAAGGGGGGGGGGGCAGGGGCGGGAGACTGCCAGGTGACCTGTAGAAGCTCATAATTCAATTTCCCACCAGGGGGGCGACACAGGGGGTGTGGCACTTTCCCACCAAAACCAGCCGTCTTGGAAAACTGTGCTTGTGTCATCAGCTGACGTCACGCTCGCCATCTTGGATGACGTCATGCGCTATTGACAAGTCTACAGGATGATGTCATTGCCCCCATCTTGGATACATCTGGCAACAATGCACTCTGTGCTCATGCTGCCACTACCCTACCACTACTACCCTTGCTTTTAAAGTCAACGAAGGTTGTTTTGACTTTGCTATATGCTGGGTCAGTCCTTCTGACGATCATTTCTTTTTCGATTTTTTCACATTTTCCGTGCAGCTTCATCTTAGCTTCCCTGCACTTCATATTTATTTCATTCCTCAGTGACTTGTATTTCTGTATTCCTGAGAATTCCAGAACATTTTTGTACTTCTGCCTTTCATCAATCAACTGAAGTATTTCTTCTATTAGTCATGGTTTCCTTGTAGTAATCTTCTTTTTACTTATGTTTTCCTTCCCAACTTCTGTGATTGCACTTGTTAGAAACGTCCAATACTCTTCAACTGTACCTACTACTGAGCTTTTCTTTATTCCACCAACCACGACATAGTCGCGCATAAAAACAGTGATCCAATACTGTCAATTGTTTTTTTTGTTTCAGTCTTAGATCACAGTATCAATTCTTTAGACGATGAGCGGTTTCTGTCCGTAATGACCATCCTCAGATCTTTTTTATACTATGTCCTAAAGTGACAAGGCCATAACGGCATCGTCAAAACATATAAATATAATCAGCACAGCATCGTCACATAGATCTAAAATAAGGTGTAGAATAGGCCACATCGTCCACACAGTCATTATTACTGTATCTATAGCCTTAGAGAACTTCAACCGTATCTCGTCATTCCTTAGTGTTGCGTATTGATTCTTCCTGACAAATCTCTTAAACTTCAGCATGCTCTTCATCACTACTGTATTTTGTCTGAGTCTATATCTGCTCCTGGGTACGCCTTACAATCCAGTATCTGATTTCGGGATCTCTGTCTGACCATTATGTAATTAACTGAAATCTTCCTATATCACGTGGCCTTTTCCAAGTATACCTCCTCTTGAACAGGGTATTCACTGTTACTAGCTGCAACTTGTTACAGAACTCAATTAGTCTTTCTCCTTTGTCATTCCTTGTCCCAAGCCCATATTCTCCTGTAGCCTCTTCTTCTACTCCTTCTCCTACAACTGTATTCCAGTTACCCATGACTATAAGTTTTTCATCCCCCTTTACATACTGTGTGACCCTTTTAATATCCTCATACACTTTTTGTATCTCTTCATCTTCAGCTTGCCACGTCGGCGTGTATACCTGAACTATCGTTGTTGGTATTGGTTTGCTGTCGATTCTGATAAAAACAACCCTGTCACTGAACTATTCACAGTAACACACTCTCTGTTCTACCTCTCTATTCATGAGTCCTACTCCTGTTATACCATTTTCTGCTCCTTTTGATATTACCCTTTACTCATCTGAGCAGAAATCCTTGTCTTCGTTCCACTTCACTTCACTGACCCCTACTATGTCTAGTTTAGCACAAGTTCCTGTGGATGCACGTTACGTGTCTTTAATACGGTAGTTTCCACTGCCTTGTGCATCCTCATGACGTTGATCATTCATGATTCTTCCGCCTGTAGGGGCAGTTTCCCGCCTCTAGAACAAGTGTGCTCTGAACCTCTGTCCGCTCTACCGCCTACTTTGACAAGGCCGTTGGCGTAATGAGGGTGACTTCTTATGCCGAAGTCTTCAGCGGCCAATGCTGATTATTAACCAAAATATAAACAGCGGTGGTACTCGAACCCGGGTCCGAATAAGTTTTGATTATGAATCAAGGGCCCTACCGCCCCCCTTTTTCTTGCATTTTATTCGTTGTATTTGCTCGTAGCGGACGTCACATCATATCGGTAGAACCTGATCCCTTCACTCAGTTTTTTTTTTTATTTTTTATTAGAGAGGCCAGCCAGATCTCTGATCGAACATGCTGAGCTACCGTGCCGGCATCCCTAGACCATGGGCACCTATACTGACTTACTGACCAACAAAACTGAACAATCAGTGATTCGGCGTCATTATCACATTCGATCGAGGAGCCGGTCGTCTAGTAGTTCCTCGACGTCAGATCCTGACAACACCACCGTTTTCTGGTATCACAAGAGATTTGGTGACGCAACAAGCAAGTGTACGATGCCCTACTCCCACCCTAATGCCGGCGGTAATCAGACATAGGCACTACAGCCGATCGTCGCGCGTCTTCTCAGAGCGTATTCGTGAGAGACCGTTAAGTCCGGGTAGAAGTACCTCGCAGAAACTGGTTCTGACTCACGTGCGTTCCCGCGGACGGAGTTGTACAGCAAGCGGCCGCGCACCGTCTTCTGTTGGGCCTCCGCCAGTAAGTCAGCTATACCGATATATGGGACGTTGCGATTCAGTCGGACTTTCCGGACTGTTATTTCCAAATAAATGTAATGTTTCAAGGTTATTCGTCTCTACGAAGATGAAAAATGCGAGAATTATCACACAATCAGCTTAACACCTCATGCATCCAAGGTGCTGACGATAATTATATACAGAAGATGGAGAAGAAAATTGAGGATCTGTAGGATGACGGTAAGTTTGATTTTAGGGAAGGAAAAGTCAAAAGGGGGGCAGTTCTGACGTTGCAGTTGATGATGGAAGCAAGACTGAAGAAAAATCAAGACTTTTCACAGGAAAGAATTCAACAGGGTCAAACGGTGCTAGATGTTAGAAATTCAGAGCAAAGTAAGTGTAAGCTATATGGGCGACGGGTGATATACAATTAGTAGAAGTACCAAGAAGTAAAAGTAAAACTTGAAGATCAAGAACAGAGTGCTCTTCTTAAAAAGGGTATAAGACAGGGATGTTGAAGTTCAGGAATTCTGCTACAAATTCAGCAAAATAACACAAGATGGACGGATAAAAGCGGTCATAAAAAGCAGACAATTAATGGCAAAGAGGTCATTCCTGGCCAAGAGAAGTCTACTAGTATCAAACATAGGCCTTAATTTCAGGAAGTAGTTCCTGAAAATGTATGTTTGGAGCACAGTATTGTATAGTAGTGAAACATAGACTGTGGATAAACCAGAACAGAAGAGAATCGAAGCATTTGAGGTGTGGTGCTACAGAGGAATGTTGGAAATTAGGTGGTCTGATAAGATCAGGAATGAAGAGGTTCTCCACAGAATAAGCAAGGAAAGGAATATATGGAAAACACTGACAATAAGAAGAGACAGGATGATATGGCATCTGTTGCAACGTCAGGGAGTAACCTCCATGGTATCAGAGGGAACTGTAGAGGGTGAAAACTTTAGAGGAAGACAGAGATTGGAGTATATCCAGCAAATAATTGGGGATATAGGTTTGGCATAGGAGAGGAATTCATCAAACAAGTCAGAAGACTGATAAAAAAATGAATATTATGTATTGTTGTACGGAATGTTTTAGTGTTTAAAGATGTAAGTATAAACTCCTTAAGTCAACATCTACAGGTGACTGGTCAGTGTGTCTCTACCATGTGGAGGACCCAGACTCGATTCCCGATACTGCCATTCAATTTTTCTAGGTTGGAGGACTGGAGCGGTGTGCACTCAGCACCTTGATACAAACTGAGAAACTACTTGACCTAGTAGTAGGGGCTCTAGATCACGAAAATTGAAGACGGCTAGAGAAAAGTGTGTGCCGACTCCACGTCGTTCCATACCGCTTCCAGTGACGCGATTGGCACAGAATGACACATCGGCCAGTCGGTACCGATGCATCTGCAAGAATCTGTGCACGACTTTACTTGGGATTTTGTAGTCGCAGGCGTGTCAGAAACCGTAATAGGAACAGAGTTTTTGGCATATTATCAGCTCTTTCCCGCCGTGGAGAAAACGCGGCTTGCCGATGGGTCAATGGGTTGACACCTCACGATACAGTGTATCGCATACAGACTGCGGAAGGCCCACCAGTCTCCTGCCGCCTTAGGTATTATAATTATGCATTGTGTGGCGCGACTGTATTCAGTATTTTAGACGATGAAAAGGCGTAAACGCAGATCCCACTGGAGGAAGCATACATACAAAAGACAGCCGTTAGAACTATCTTTGGCCTTTCTAACAGTCGGTTCATGACGTTTAACCTACAAAACGCAGTGCAAACGTCACAAAGGTTAATCGACTAAGTGCTACAAGGGCTAAATTTTTGCTTCACTTTTATGGATGACGTTCTGGTCTTCTCTGTCTCTCCACATCAACATCACCTTGTAATATTTCTGGCTTATTCAGACATCATATTAGGCTCTAGGAAGCTATTCCCAGGGCAGTGGAGATGCAAGAAGCATAGAGATGACGCAATGTGGGATGAGGTACCGGTGACGTTAGATTCGGTACCATTCCCGTGAGAGAGACCGCCTGCATGATGCTGCTGCTTTGTGATTGGCTGCTGTGTTTGGCGGTAGGGCCCCAAAACGTTAAACTTTAGTTGCTATTATTAATTAAACCTGTCATCCAAATTACTTCATTTTTTAAATAAACATCTCTCAACAGCCAGCTGTCAATCAGTCATTTCAAAATTATTAAAGTCAAAGTATTACTAAGTGCCGATGCACTTCGGTGCCGTTCGGGTCACGCCTTGCTGGCTTGGCGCGCGAAGTGTCTCGGGCAGTCTCCAGTTCTGACCGTTCCAGTAGACAGACATGTCTATTATAGCAGTATTTGTTTCATGCAATTTTATTTACTACAGTTCCGACCGTCGCTAGGTACAGACATGTTGTCTGTAATAGTAGTATCTGATTCATGTAATTTTATTCTCCAGTTCTGACGGTTCCAGTAGGCAGACATGTTGTCTGTGGCAAGATGTATTTCATGTTATTTTAGCCAGATATAACGACTGTGGAAATATATGTTCAATGCGTTGTGGTCAAGAATAGTTTCTCGTGGCTATATCAATAAAAACGCGAGTGGCATCCCAAATGAATTATAGTTTATTTGTAGCAGCAGTTCTTTGCGAAGTTAATTTCAGCCTCAAGAAAAAGAATCCACGACGTGATTGCTGTTTTCTGCGCTGGGGACATCATCATCATGAAGACAGCAGGTTAGCGAAGTGTAAAAGAACTTATGTATTCCACACAGGGCAGTGGAAACAACTACACACCTCACGTGTACTGCATGCACAGTACAAATGTGCTCAGTGACACTTCATCTGCAGTAATACAGAGGAGGTAAAGAAGGATGAAAGTTTAGCACTATCTCACTTTTATTCCTTTTTTCTTGCCGTAACCTGCATCTTACCCAAGTGTTAAGATTAGAACGGTATGGCATCGCTCAAAATACCGTCAGGAGTGTATTGGGCCAGGCACAAGTTATTCGTTTGGACCACAGGATCACGTCGTCACGCTCGCTAACCGTGTCGAAGGAAGTTGAAGTTATCCTGCAGATGACCTGGCAAAAGACCTGCAAGAAACTGCGCCGTTTCCTCGCCATCCTCCTTTTCTAATATTTACTATCAGAAACAGTCTTGATCACAATTTATTTATTACGGTGGCCGGTTTCGATCACTATTGTGGTCATCTTCAGATCAATGAATAAGAAGCTCCTTCTGGTGATTTACCACCAGAAGGAGGTTCTGACTCATTGGTTCAAATGGTTCAAATGGCTCTGAGCACTATGGGACTCAACTGCTGAGGTCATTAGTCCCCTAGAACTTAGAACTAGTTAAACCTAACTAACCTAAGGACATCACAGACATCCATGCCCGAGGCAGGATTCGAACCTGCGACCGTAGCGGTCTTGCGGTTGCAGACTGCAGCGCCTTTAACCGCACGGCCACTTCGGCCGGCCTGACTCACTGGTCTGAGGATGACCACAGTAGTGGTCGAAACCGGCCACCGTAATAAATTAATTGTGATCAAGACTGTTTTTTATAGTAAATATTTGTAACACATTGATCACTGTTCACTCCCCCAATGTATTCAAAAGTAACTCATTTTCTAATCCTAGCATCTACCTCACGCAGAGGAGTTGCAAGCGCCGTTAACAGCAGAACTCACTGGCCAAAAAGGCAATGGAAACTCACGAATTTCATGAACAAATGAAGTGATCTCGACTTTCGAAGCAGACAAGCAGAGTATAGCGGACACGACAGTACTCGCATACCCAGAACCGAGCGCACCACTGGTATCGGGAGCTGACGCGAGTCAGACGGCAATCGACGCACCTTTGCAACAACGTAATGATGGAGCATGGCAGCCGCTACCATTCTTCTCGCACAAGCTGTCTCCATCTCAGCAGAAACGGAGTGCATATGACAGAATCTATGAAGTCATTAAATATTCCCAATCTTCACTGGAGGCCACAGAAATTGCCGTCTTTACCCAAATTAGGCCGATCGCTTAAGCCTTCCGACAAAATAACATGAATTATTCACCTCGGCAGCACAACCAGCTGGTTTACATTTCTCAGTTCAGCATAGACATAAAGCTCATTTACGGGATTGACAATGTAGTAGCCGGCTGCCCAGGAAGTGTGCATTCGATAATATACAGGGTGGTCCATTGATAGTGACCGGGCCAAATACACTCCTGGAAATGGAAAAAAGAACACATTGACACCGGTGTGTCAGACCCACCATACTTGCTCCGGACACTGCGAGAGGGCTGTACAAGCAATGATCACACGCACGGCACAGCGGACACACCAGGAACCGCGGTGATGGCCGTCGAATGGCGCTAGCTGCGCAGCATTTGTGCACCGCCGCCGTCAGTGTCAGCCAGTTTGCCGTGGCATACGGAGCTCCATCGCAGTCTTTAACACTGGTAGCATGCCGCGACAGCGTGGACGTGAACCGTATGTGCAGTTGACGGACTTTGAGCGAGGGCGTATAGTGGGCATGCGGGAGGCCGGGTGGACGTACCGCCGAATTGCTCAACACGTGGGGCGTGAGGTCTCCACAGTACATCGATGTTGTCGCCAGTGGTCGGCGGAAGGTGCACGTGCCCGTCGACCTGGGACCGTACCGCAGCGACGCACGGATGCACGCCAAGACCGTAGGATCCTACGCAGTGCCGTAGGGGACCGCACCGCCACTTCCCAGCAAATTAGGGACACTGTTGCTCCTGGGGTATCGGCGAGGACCATTCGCAACCGTCTCCATGAAGCTGGGCTACGGTCCCGCACACCGTTAGGCCGTCTTCCGCTCACGCCCCAACATCGTGCAGCCCGCCTCCAGTGGTGTCGCGACAGGCGTGAATGGAGGGACGTGTCGTCTTCAGCGATGAGAGTCGCTTCTGCCTTGGTGCCAATGATGGTCGTATGCGTGTTTGGCGCCGTGCAGGTGAGCGCCACAATCAGGACTGCATACGACCGAGGCACACAGGGCCAACACCCGGCATCATGGTGTGGGGTGCGATCTCCTACACTGGCCGTACACCACTGGTGATCGTCGAGGGGACACTGAATAGTGCACGGTACATCCAAACCGTCATCGAACCCATCGTTCTACCATTCCTAGACCGGCAAGGGAACTTGCTGTTCCAACAGGACAATGCACGTCCGCATGTATCCCGTGCCACCCAACGTGCTCTAGAAGGTGTAAGTCAACTACCCTGGCCAGCAAGATCTCCGGATCTGTCCCCCATTGAGCATGTTTGGGACTGGATGAAGCGTCGTCTCACGCGGTCTGCACGTCCAGCACGAACGCTGGTCCAACTGAGGCGCCAGGTGGAAATGGCATGGCAAGCCGTTCCACAGGACTACATCCAGCATCTCTACGATCGTCTCCATGGGAGAATAGCAGCCTGCATTGCTGCGAAAGGTGGATATACACTGTACTAGTGCCGACATTGTGCATGCTCTGTTGCCTGTGTCTGTGTGCCTGTGGTTCTGTCAGTGTGATCATGTGATGTATCTGACCCCAGGAATGTGTCAATAAAGTTTCCCCTTCCTGGGACAATGAATTCACGGTGTTCTTATTTCAATTTCCAGGAGTGTATCTCACGAATTAAGCGGCAAACGAAAAAACTACAAAGAACGAAACTTGTCTAGCTTGAAGGGGGAAACCAAATGGCACTATGGTTGGCCCTCTAGATGGCGCTGCCGTAGGTCAAACAGATATCCAGATATCAACTGCGTTTTTTTATACAGGAACCCCCATTTTTATTACATATTCGTGTAGTACGTAAAAAAATATGAATGTTCTAGTTGGACCACTTTTTTCGCTTTGTGGTAGATGGCGCTGTAATAGTCACGTAACATCGACCAGTGCGGACGCTATTTGCTTCGTGATACGCTACCCGTGTTAGAATGGACCGTTTACTAATTGCGGAAAAGGTCGATATTGTGTTGATGTATGGCTATTGTCATCAAAATGCCCAACGGGCTTGTGCTACGGATGCTACTCGGTATCCTGGACGACATCATCCAAGTGTCCGGGCCGTTCGCCGGATAGTTACGTTATTTAAGGAAACAGGAAGTGTTCATCGACATGTGAAACGTCAACCACTACCTGCAACAAATGATGATGCCCGAGTAGGTGTTTTAGCTGCTGTCGCGGCTAATCCCCACATCAGCAGCAGACAAACTGCGCGAGAATCGGGAATCTCAAAAACGTCGGTGATGAGAATGCTACATCAACATCGATTGCACCCGTACCATTTTTCCATGCGCCAGGAACTGAACGTCGTGTACAGTTCTGCCACTGGGCACAAGAGAAATTAAGGGACGATAACAGGTTTTTTGCACGCGTTCTATTTAGTGACGAAGCGTCATTCACCAACAGCAGTAACGTAAACCGGCATAATATGCACTACTGGGCAACGGAAAATCCAAGATGGCTGCGACAAGTCGAACATCAGCGACCTTGGCGGGCTAATGTATGGTGCGGCATTATGGGAGGAAGGATAATTGGCCCCCATTTTATCGATGTCAATCTAAATGGTGCAACGTATGCTGATTTCCTACGTAGTGTTCTACTGATGTTACTGCAAGATGTTTTCACTGCATGACAGAGTGACGATGTAGTTTCAAAATAATGGATGTCCGGCACATAGCTCGCGTGAGGTTGAAGCGGTATTGAATAGCATATTTCATGACAGGTGCATTGGTCGTCGAAGCACGTTCACCGGATCTGGCGTCCCCGGATTTCTTTCTGTGCGGAAAGTTGAAGGATATTTGCTATCGTGATCCACCGACAACGCCTGACAACATGCGTCAGCGCATTGTCAATGCATGTGCGCCCATATGGAAGGCGAACTACGCGCTGTTCAGAGGCATGTCGTTACACGTTTTGCCAAATGCATTGAGGTTGACGGACATCATTTTTGAGCATTTATTGTATTAATGTGGGCATTTGCAGGTAATCACGCTGTAACAGCATGCGATCTCAGAAACGATAAGTTTACAAAGGTACATGTATCACATTGGAACAACCGAAATAAAATGTTCAAACGTACTACGTTCTGTATTTTAATTTAAAAAACTTACCTGTTACCAACTGTTCGTCTAAGTGTGAGTCATATGTTTGTGACCATTACAGCGCCATCTATCACGAAGCGAAAAAAGTGGTCGAAATAAACAGTCCTGTTTCTTTACGTACTACACGAATATGTTATAAAAAATGGGGGTTCCTATTTAAAAAAAACGCAGATGGGGTCCGTTTGACCTATGGCAGCGCCGTCTAGCGGGCCAACCATAGCGCCATCTGGTTTCCCCCTTCAATCTAGACAAGTTTAGTTCTTTGTGGATTTTTTTTTCGTTTGACGCTTTTTTCGTGAGATACTTGACCCGGTCACGATAAATGGACTACCCTGTATATAACCTGTACCATCCGGGATTTCTTGCAAAAGCAGGACTAGTCTCCAATGGTTTGTGTGGCCAGAAGTCAAGAACGATTGCTGAGACTGGACACGGACGTGTGTTAAATGTCAACGCAGTAAAGTGGACATATATCTGCAAGCGCCAGTGGGCAACTTAGAACAGTTCGGTTTGTACACATTCATATCGATGCGGTCGCCCCCGCACCTCCGTGTAACGGCCATGTTTACTTATTAAAAGTGACAGACCGCTTCACACGCTGGCCGGAAGCTGCACTAGCAGGCAAAATCTCGGCGGAGGACTTAGGTCCCGCCTTTGTTTCTGCTTGCCTGCCATGTTTTGGCCCTTCGCCTGTGATGACGTATCGCGGACGCCAGTTTGAATCCGACCTGTTCGCACAGCTGACTAATATTTCTGGCACTGTGCGTCGTAGAACGACGAACTATAGCCACTGCAGCAATAGGATGACAGAACTCTGGCAACCATCACTGAAAGTAACCCTCAAGTGCAATGAACTAAATTTGACCACAGCCCTGCCAATGGTTCTTCTGGGTATGAGAAACCAAGTCGGATCTGGATGCTTAAGCTGCAGAATTGGTGTTCTGAGGAACGTTACGCCTGCCAGGGGAGTTTGTGGATACAAGTCCTTGCAGGTACCTAACATGACAGACGGTGATTTTATTTGTCAGTTGAGAGAACACATCTCCCACATCCGGTCCCGACAACCAGTCAGACATGGCACTGATCCTATGTACACACACCAAGACCTTCACAAGTGCACAAGCATAATGCTATGCTCTGACAGCGTCAAACCCCCGTTACAGCCGCCTTATCCAGGACCGCATGAAGTGGTGCACGTTCGACATTACCGTAAATGGCAAAACCACTGCTGTCACACTGGACCGTGTGAAACCTGGTCATCTCTTTCAAGAAGAAATTTCAACGAGGTCAACTCAGCACAATCCCAACCTAGTTCCGACTCCGTCACCGCCGGGACCACATCCGTCTACGCGCAGAAGTCCTCAGGACGCACAACACGACAGCGTCGAGTACGTTTCCGTTCAAAGCTTTTGAACATTGCTCCGCTTTCCCGGCGGAGGCTGATGTTGCAGACAGAAGCCGACACTAGACTGCAGTGTTAAGTCGTGTGGCTCTCGCGCGTAACTTTGTAACGCTGTCGGTGCTTCCGCGCCAGCCACCAGATGCGTTGTCGTCTATGACGCTTGAGCCTATACCCTTAAAATAGTTTTTCTCTCCGTTGTTAATTAGTTACGAAATTGCTTTTGATTACTGCATGTTCTAGTTATCGGGTCGATCCCACTTCCACATCAAACGCCTTGATGCAACATTCCTCATTAACCAACTCTCTGTGTATTTTAAATAGTTACTGATTCTGACGTAAGAAAACGTTTCGCTATATCGGCGGCGAGTTGTATGCACGCAGTAATTCATTCCGACGGCAACACACATAAGGCCACTCCGACAAATATACTTGCAAAATTATCCACACATAAAAAAAAGTTTTGCATCACCTCGGTTACGAGAGTTCCGGAACCTGTATAGAAAATTGGAATGGCGATCAGCATAAACATCATTTCCGACCTTTGTATTGCTCGTGTTCAAAATGTTCAAATGTATGTGAAATCTTACGGGACTTAACTGCTAAGGTCATCAGTCCCTAAGCTTACACACTACTTAACCTAAAGTATCCTAAGGACAAACACACACACCCATGCCCGAGGGAGGACTCGAACCTCCACTGGGTATTGCTCATGAAAACCACACATTTCATGTTGTTCCACCATACAGCGAGACCTTCAGAGGTGGTGGTCCAGATTCCTGTACACACCTGTACCTCTAATAGCTAGTAGCACGCCCTCTTGCATTGATGGATGCCTGTATTCGTCGCGGCATATTATCCGCAAGTTCATCAAGCCACTGTTGGTCCAGATTGTCCCACTCCTCAAATGCGATTTCGCGTACATCCCGCACAGTGGTTGGTGGGTCATAAACAACTCTTTACAATCCATACCAGGCACGTTCGGTAGGGTTCATGTTTGGAGAGCACGCTGGCCACTCTAATGGAGTGATGTCGTTATCCTGAAGGAAGTCATTCACAAGATGTGCACGATTGGGGCGCGAATTGTCGTCCATGAAGACGAATGCCTCGCCATGATGCTGCCGATATGATTACACTATTGGTTGGAGGATGGCACTCACGTATCGTACAGCCGTTACGGCGTCTTTCATGACCACCAGTGGCGTACGTCGGCCCCATATAATGCCACCCCAAACAGCAGGCAACCTCCACCTTGCTACACTCCCTGGACAGTGTGTATAAAGCGTTCAGCCTGACCGGGTTGCCTCCAAACACGTCTCCGACGATTGTCTGGTTGAAGGCATATGCGACACTCATCGGTGAAGAGAACGTGATACCACTCCTGAGCGGTCCATTCGGCATGTTGTTGTGCCCATCTGTACCGCGCTTCATGGTGTCGTGGTTGCAAAGATGGACCTCACCATGGCCTTCCGGAGTGAAGTTGCTCATCATGCAGCCTATTGCGCACAGTTTGAATCATAACACGACGTCCTGTGAGTACACGAAAAGCATTATTTAACATGGTGCTGTTGTTGTCAGGGTTCCTCCGAGAAACAGCGGTCATCCACTGCAGTAATAGCCCCTGGGCGGCCTGAGCGAGGCATGTCATCGACAGTTCCTGTTTCTCTGTATCTCCATGGTTGACACAGACATGGTTGAACTACAGACAACAAGAGCCGTGTACTTACTTCCTGGTGGAATGACTGGCACTGATCGGCTGTCGGATCCCTTCCGTCTAACAGGCGCTGCTCATGCATGGTTGTTTACATTTTTGGGCGGGTTCAGTGACCTCTGAATAGTCAAACGGACTGTGTCTGTGATACGATATCCACAGTCAACGTCTGCCTTCAGAAGTTCTGGGAACCGAGGTGATGCAAAACTTTTTTGAAGTGTGTGCTTAAGTACGAAATATAGTTCAGGATTTATGATGTTAAACACATTGATAGTGTGAAAAACTGCCGCATTATGTATTATACTTAAATAAACTAACACTAAACTATTTACTATCAAAAACAATCTTGATCACAATTTATTTACTACGGTGAACGGTTTAGACCACTACTGTGGTCATCTTCAGACCAATGAGTAAGAACATCCTTCTGGTGGTAGCGATTTACCACTAGAAGGAGGTTCTTACTCATTGGTCTGAAGATGACCCCAGTAGTCGTCGAAACCGTTCACCGTAATAAATAAATTGTGATCAAGACTGTTTTTGGTAGTAAATATTTGTAACACATTGATCACTGTTCACTCCCACAATGTTTTCAAAAGTAATTAATACTAAACTGCTGAACAGATTTCTATGAATTTTGATAAGGAGACAGCTTGAACCCTGAGGAACAAGATAGGCTGCCTTAGATTGTGCTTAGTACCAGATGTTAATCCGAAGAATATTACCTGAATTAGCGAAAAGTATTTACACTTTAAAAATTATATTTACTCTTTGACTTTACCATATTTGAGGAAGTGATGTTCATGGTTGACGTCAGCTACGTGGTAGGAGTCAAAGTCATGAATACAGTTCTTATAAACGTACACCGTGTTTATTCCAAGCTTCACATCATTTGTGCACGTTGCAAAATGTATAGCCGCTATGTTCACTAACCATAGTTGAGAACGGGAAAACCTAGTGATTTGCAAAAAAATTTACGCATAATTTCAAACCTTTACTATATCTTCTATCGCTAACACTCCCAGTAGAGCGATGAGAGGAGAAGTTTATCGCTTACTACATTTTCGTTGTTTATGTAGTAAAACTGTCGCATCGAGCATGACGTCATGACGTTTACATTTGTTGTTTCTTTGCTGCTAACTCTATTCGTAATGTATTTAGCAGACAGTAACCACATTTGCTCCTGAATGCACCTCCAAATTTTTTTCACTATGTGACACATGCTTAAGATTTCAGGGAAAAGGGCGGTTGGTAGAAAGGGGGGGGGGGAGGAGGAGATGAACAGAGAAAGGGAAAAAGAGGAGACTGGCAGAGAGGTGGGCTTTGAGGAGGAGATGGGCTGATAGAACTGAAATAAATACATACCAGGGCAACGCCAGATACTCATTAAGTCCTGAAGGATACAGCTCTCCAACCTACGCTTAGTGTTAGTTCCTCTCCCTAACACACAAAATGAAAGGAAATGTCAAGGTCATTGACGTGTTAATTTAACAAGGTTTCTCCTCAACAGGGTTCTTCAAATTTTTTTCACCAGAAGTTATTTAAAAAATGTGTAAATTCTCTCAGTGTCTTACATTTTCATTTTGTACAAGGATTACACGCAAGAGAGGTTATACTTGTAATAGGGGTGCTAGTGTAACATTGCACTGATCAGAGGATAAACAAATTACTGTGTTTTAATCACTACGAAACGCTGTATTCTGTTTATCATATTAATAACCAAAATTCTTTCGTTTGTAAATGAACGTTTGTTTTATCTTTAACCAAACGCGTTCTGGCTATTCATGGGAGGCATTGTTACAGAGGTGATGGTGCAAAAATTGCTCTGATGAGAGCGTAAATGCATGGCTGTTTTTTATGGATTATAAAATGCTAGATTACGTTTATCATGTAGATAACAAAAACTCTCTGATTTGTAACTGTTTATTTTGTTTCTAACCAAACATGTTTTGCTTGTTTATGGCCAGCGTCATCAGTGGTCTGTAAGATTAAGAAAATCATTTACTTGTTTATATATTATTAGGAGATCCGTAGTGATTTAAATTATCTAACAATGTTCTTAGAAACAGAGAACATCAAAAGAAACACACACTCCAACACCACCCGCCCTATCTCAGTACTCATCCCAACATCCCTCTCTAGTACTACCCTCGACAGCTCCCATGGTACCTCAGTCAATCCCACAGCCAGTGAGCAATACTAAGCGTCCTATGCAACAAGATAAGTTACATCTAATGAAATGAACAGCCCATAGAAGGACCAATGGATACGCGAAAAGGGTAGAAAATGAAAGTGATAAATCAAAACCAAATATTTGTAAAAAGTCAAATAATTAGAATATGCTTTCCAGGAATCACTGTAGGTCCCCTAACAAAGAAATGTAATTAAATATCCTTATATCATACCCTAGCCCTTCAAAAAATTCCGGAACTAATTTTATCCCTGGAGTATCAGCGAGGATAGTACAGTGACTACAGTGGCAGCTTGACCTAACAACAGGTGAGCATTTCACCAGTTTGATATGGGCAGGCAGTGTTAAGTAGTGGACGTGCGGCCATTCTGTGACAGCGCTGTTGTGCCACAAATCGTAATGGTGCAACGAATTGAATATTTCTATGTCAAATGTAAAAGACATTCTCTAGAACACCTTGAGGAAGAGAAATGTGTTTGTTAAGTTTTTCCCATACACCTGGACTCCAGAACGAAAACAACAACACATGGACACATGACGCAACTTGATTGAATTGAAAAACACGGACAATTGTTTTCTGACAAAAATCATGATATGTGATGAGTCGTAGTGTTGTTAATTCGAACCTGCCGCAAAATGACACAGTGAAGAAAGGGTCTCTGATGGTTCGCCAAGACCGAAGATGGTGCGTATATGAGGCACGAGTTGAACATCATCCAAAGAAGAACATTTTTGACACTGCTCTGTTTGAACGTTCTGTGCGTTGTACTCTGCAGGGAGGGGTGAGAGGGGTGTGGTGAGGGGAGGACTATGTGGAACACCTACAGCATTAAATCCATCATTCTACCTTTTTTTCAGTCTTTTATTAACCCAGTCTAAAAACGTTCAGGACTGATGAGTTAAGGCAATGGTGATGCCTAGCATGACATATGTTTGATTAGACACAAAACAAACATGTTTTGTATACGAGAAATTTGAGGGATCTGAAGCAAGATTATTGCGAACACCGACCACATTTTGATCCTCAGATATTTAATAATTCCCAGTTACAAAGTAACTGAAGACAGGAAGATTTTTGAGTTAATGAAAGTCACTGATGGGAAATACACATATTATTCTGTAAGGGAAGCAGATGGACTGGACAGTTACAATTTTTCTTTAAATATTGCAAGGCAGAATCTTTCTTTTGTAAATGATAAATACATAAATGAAGTAGGAAGAGAGGAAGTATGGCCGGAGATATTAGCAACATGATTAGGAAAGACTTTCCACGGAGTACATTATAATATATTGACTGAAATTTGTAATAAAATTGTCATTGATCAGAAAGTTCATAGTTTCATAAAATATTTGCAATGGGGCGGGACGAGTTTAATAAAGATAAATGATATATTATCGGAAATGGTTAAAGTCTGCAGATGAGTCCAGCAGGGTAGCGTTTTGTCATATTTGCTACGGAAAAGATTTTTCTTGAACCTACGGCAGTAACTGAAGTAGTTGTAAAGGTCAATGGGAGTCGGTATTAGAATCATCCGCTATGTCACTGATACTGTACTAATCACAAAAACTATAGAAGGTCAAGATAATCTAAGACGTTATGAGTGAATATGGGAAGACTGGGTTCACTCAACATCCTGAAAACAAAAGATATCATAATAACAAAAGAAACTGAATACCTAATAATGTCACACTGTCACTTAATCGACAGAGCAAGGACGTTACAGTACCGGGGCACAATAAATTCTCAAGACTAGACTTCTGTATGTGGAGTAAAATATCAAATAGAATACCCTCGCAATAAAGATATTTCAATAACTAGAATAATGCGGACTGCAATATATAAATCTTAAAGCTTAATTGGTGAAATACTGTCTCTCGTTCAAATGGTTCAAATGGTTCAAATGGCTCTGAGCACTATGGGACTCAACTGCTGAGGTCATAAGTCCCCTAGAACTTAGAACTACTTAAACCTAACTAACCTAAGGACAACACACACATCCATGCCCGAGGCAGGATTCGAACCTGCGACCGTAGCGGTCGCGCGGTTCCAGACTGTAGCGCCAGAACCGCTCGGCCACCAGCGGCCGGCCTGTCTCTCGTTGGTGCCGCTGTATGAAATGATAGCTTAACCTCTAACATGTAAAATATAGAGGCTTCTGCTCAAAATTCCATGCATTACACAATCCAAAAATTATGAAGCTCAGCAGAGATTAAACAATGGCGAGAAGAAAAAATGCGCATTTGGGTCAATTACCTGTATCTTACAGTGGACAGGTTTATGAACAGCTGAACATCTGATAAACAAGGGCAGGATCCGAATTCAAAGAAGAAGAAGTTAACACGTTGGATTTTGGCGTTATAGATTCCCACTCGGAGAAGTCAGTAGCCGAAACGCTTCTTCGGAAAAAAACATGAGCTCCTTAACTCAGAGGGCTCGAGCCTGTGTAGTGCGGGAGTCTTCTTTTGCATTTTAAGCGCCGCCGTACGTAAACGGCCGTCGTAAATACTTTAGCCGCCTCGCCGCTCTCCAGTGCCTCGAGAAATCAGCGCAGCATCTCCGCCGCGGGGCGAACGATGCATTTTTAATTTCCTGTCTCCTATCTGTTGCGTCGAGTGCGCTGCGCCAGCGGGGGTCGGCGCGCCAGATAAATAACGCATTATCCGGCGCCCCGCGCGTTACTTATGCAGCAGCCGGCAGAGGTCTCTGCCGGCGGCCACGGGCCGGCCCGCGAGGCTGCGAAGGGCTCTGATCAAACAGTGGCGCCATAGTCCACAGGGGCAAGAGCCGTCCAGTCACCGCTTCCACGTAAACTGTGAGGACACTGGCTCGGTCTGGGGATGATGGGGAAGAAAAGAAACCATCACTGTACTTCCCTAAAGCGTTTATTTAACCATAAAAACATCAATCAGCATGACAAGATGGCGAAGTAGAATTGCTCTCCTCCCCAACACGAGTACAGCGTGTAATGTCAAACCATAAATTAATGAAAACTTCATCTATGGCGAGAGACTCCTATTCAAGGATAAGAGGCTGTTAGTCTCTTTCTGGGTAACGCTTCTCAGCTATGATTGCAAATGTTCACTTTTTCGCTGTCTTCATTCTCGTCTTCTGAGTTGGTATCTGAACGAATAGGACGGGATCCGCGATTGCTCAGCGTCAATACTAGACGGAGAATTTACTGGATTTTAACTGCTATATTGAGAGGACAGGCGAATAGTTGCTGATGTACAAGTATTCTGTTGAATGTAGTTATGAATAGATACTGAGATATGTGAGGTTAAAAACCAAATCTATTACGTTTTATCATTTCACAACCCTGAGTGCCCACCTGTAATTTTATATCTGCTTCGACTCTAAGGTATGATATAGATTCCGTGGCCGTCCGTGTACATTCAAAAAAATGGTTCAAATTGATCTGAGCACTATGGGACTTAACGTCTGAGGTCATCAGTCCCCTATAAATTAGAACTACTTAAACCTAACTAACTTAAGGACATCACACACATCTATTCCCGGGTCAGGATTCAAACCTGCGACCGTAGCGGTCACGCGGTTCCAGACTGAAGCGCCTAGAAGCGCTCGTCCACTCCAGCCGGCCGTGTATATTCACGGAGGTGTACAACCAAGGTGTATTATTATAAAAATGTGCACCTCTAAGAAATCAATGTTAATATCTAAGCGAGAGAAGTAACTAGCAGTCTTCTCTGTCGTAACTATAACGGTGAATCACCTAAAACTTGTCGACCGCGTGAATCACCTAAAACTTGCCGACCGCGGTGGCCGAGAGGTTATAGGCGCCACAGTCCGGAACCGTGTGACTGCTTCGGTCGCAGGTTCGAATCTTGCCTCGGGCATGGATGTGTGTGATGTTCTTAGGTTAGTTAGCTTTAAGTAGTTCCACGTTCTAGAGGACTGGTGACCTCAGCTGTTAAGTCCGTTAGTGCTCAGAGCCATTTCAACCATTTGAACCTAAAACTTACAGCGCAAATATTGTAGAAATGGAAAGTGCTACTGATATGCAGTTTGCACAGAATGGATTGGTAGTCAGGAGTTCGTATTTACTACAGTACTGGGCACTGCACTTCTTTTAAATAATTAGCTTAAGCTCCCACGTATTAAGGCACGAATATATATTTGATACACTCAGCTTAATTGAGCGGCCCAGAGATGTGGCTGGTCTCAGAGTTTGGCTACGTTTTTCGTCATAGTTCGCCAGCTCACACCTGTCATAAACTCAATTTTTAAGCTGAAATAAAATATAAAAATACAATGTAGGCAGGTGCTGCGGTGAAATTTAAAATATTGAGTCACTCACGTTGTTTTATAATTGGAACACGTAGTTTATTTCTATTTTTCCACGAAATTCTTCAGTATATTTACTCAAAATGCACTGAGCGAGGTGGCGCAGAGGTTAGCATTTCCTTTTGTCTGGTCGTACCACATCATAATGTAATAACAGCTTGTCACGAATGTTTAAACAATGGCGCCTCTGTCACTATTATGCTGCCACATCATTCCGTAAGATGTTACCAGACAGCCTAGACTTATCTTGTAAGAATGCCATAAGGTAGATATAATATTCAGTTGAAAGTTTTTTAATAGAATTAGGCTTGAAACGACTGAATACATTGTTTTTTCTTCAAATTCGTCTCAAATGTATAGCACATTAGCTCGATTTTCCTTGATTCATGACAGCTAGATGCATTCCAACGCACTAACAGTTTCGGGACATAGCGATATAAAAACAGAACCAGACGTTATTAACATAGCGTAGTAGTTCCTGATAAATGTGGAATTCAGCGTTGATTTCTTTTTCATCTCTACATAAGCGTTGGTCTTCAACCGTGCCCTGAGTACCTTGCAGCAATATTTTGTCGCTTTCGCTCTATAATATTGTTAGAAGGCATATTCATCTAGATGTACCATAACGGTGATAATAGTTTTCATTAAACTGACTTTCTCTATTCATTTAATATTGGCTGATGTACGAGGAATAGGGACGAGTATACGCCCAATGCATCTTACGGAAAACGCCTCGCTAACAGGCTGTCACGTGAGTTATCTTTTCTTATCTGCGTCATGCGCTAGTCTAAAAATCATTTTGAAGCAGCCAGTACCTCGGTTCTACTTGTTAACCACATGATTAAAAGTTTTCATCCTGCTACGGTGATTCAAATTAATACTCCAACATAATGTTCCTAAATTTAATGTTTTTATAGGGCTTATTATGCTAAAGTAAAATGCTATTGGAATTCAGATCGTTGGGCGGTAAGAAATGCGCATTGTCTTTGTTGTATGTAGGCAAGTCTCAGAGAAATGTGTATTACGTACGAGGGTTGGAACTTTAATAGTGGCACCAATTTATTTACAGCTTGTACAAAATCGATACGTGTTTCAAAATTTTACATAAGTAATGAGGAGGTATTGAATAGAATTGGGGAGAAGAGGAGTTTGTGGCACAACTTGACAAGAAGAAGGGACCGGTAGGTAGGACATGTTCTGAGGCATCAAGGTATCACCAATTTAGCATTGGAGGGCAGCGGGAAGGGTAAAAACCATAGAGGAAGACCAAGAGATGAATACACTAAGTAGATTCAGAAGGATGTAGGCTGCAGTAAGTACTGGGAGATGAAGAAGCTTGCACAGGATATAGTAGCATGGAGAGCTGCATCAAACCAGTCTCAGGACGGAAGACAACAACAACAACAACAACTGACTTTCAAAGTAGTCACCAGCATTGTGTATAACCCGTTGCCAGCGATGCGGAAGTCGTAGGATAGTCGTAGCAGTGCCAGTTGTGTTGACAGTTCGAGCGGCGCGGCCTATTGCCCGACGAATTTGTAGCAGTTCTGAAGCGAATTCCGTGAAGTATTTCTTTCAGTTTAGAAATCGTGTTGAACTTACGATGTCTTAAGTCAGGGGAGTGCTGTAGGTGGTATAACACTTAGCAGTCCCATCAGTCAAACAAATCAGTAGCAGCTTGCACTGTACGTGCTTGAGCATTGTCCTGCAAAATGATGGTCAGGTCCTGCAGAAAGTGTCATCACTTCTGTCTCTATGCTGTTCGTTTTTGGAACACAACCTACGTGCAGCTTAGAGACAGGACCATCGATTTCTAAACTGGAGCTAACACTTCACGGCATTCCCTTCAGAACTCATACAAATTCGCCGTGCAATAAACCGCGCCGCTCGAACAGTCAGCACAAATGGCACTGCTCCAAGAGTATCCTACGACTTCCACATCGCTGGAAACGGATTATGCACAATGCTGGTGACTACTCTGAAGATCAGTAAAACTTTGAAACACGTATCTATTTTGTACGAACTGGAAATAAATACCACTATTAAAGTATAATAGGCCGGCCGAAGTGGCCGTGCGGTTAAAGGCGCTGCAGTCTGGAACCGCAAGACCGCTACGGTCGCAGGTTCGAATCCTGCCTCGGGCATGGATGTTTGTGATGTCCTTAGGTTAGTTAGGTTTAACTAGTTCTAAGTTCTAGGGGACTAATGACCTCAGCAGTTGAGTCCCATAGTGCTCAGAGCCATTTGAACCATTAAAGTATAATAATAAACAATTCTAAACACATCACCAGATCTGCCTACCGTCCCATTGAATCAGACTGCGATGTGTAAAGCAGAAACCAGATAGCCCTTAGGTTTTTCACGGGAACGAAGCAATCCTGCCATGTCTTCACTGTAGGAAAAATGACTAGCATACGTAAGCATAGAAAACAGAAACTGTGGAGCCAGAAAGTTGCTCCTTTTTCTCCCAGAAAATTTTTCGTACGTCGTTGTATGACCCGCTCATCTTAGAATATCTGCTAGGACTGCAAAGACACCCACAGATTTTACGACACTTCCGTTTCTCGTCTGTGCTTTCATCCTCAGCAATTCCTCTCGTTGCAGATATGCATGCTAATGCGAAGAAGCTAAGCGGGCAGCGCCGTGAGCGTAATGAAAATTTAAACGACTCTGCCGGCAAACTCCGGACGGGATTTAAATTAAGCAGGCCGTAAAAATTGTGGGCTCCGCAGACAGACAGGAATGCCACGCTATTGCGCAGCTCCGGAATTTGCACTTGCAGCGCAGGAGTTCTCGGAAATTAAGAGGACGCCGCGAATGTCTACTGCTCTGACTGCAAGAAACGGCAAATCTTTGTACCACATTTTCTTATGAATACTGAATATGCTAATATGCTAATATTTCCGTCTTGTTCAAAGTTCCACTCCTCTACAGTTAAATATATTGAGGGAAATTATGCCAGTCAAAAGCAGTTCACGATGTGCGACATTTTTGTGATACTGTATTCTGAGACATCCAGCATTAAAGGTAAGACGTACGGTTAACAAGAACGTACGCTAAGGAGTGGCCACCTGCAGTACTATATTACAACAGGTCATTGTTGTAATGTGTTACCACTTACAGTATGCTCGCAAGCGGCAAGTAAAGTCCTCTTCACAGTGCTGATCTGTTGAATGAAAACTATTCTATATCACCGGTAAAGCCGTATATTAGGCATAAAGTAATATTCTAACCATTTAATCTTCTATGGGATCTTTTTGATCACAGTTTATTTTTAGGTTCCTTTTATTGTTTCGACAAGAAGGGTTGATGACAAAAACAATCCTAACTCATTTTGGTTTACGTGCTCCCAGCGCATTTTGGTAGCCATGCCCGAGATCCATAATTTTCAGTATGGCAGAGCCAATTTTTGTCCTTAGGTACGGCAACTCAAACACACATTGACCGCATAAAAACACCATTTGTCAACTATGTTCCTGAGAAAAACAACGTCTGTCAAATGGCAAAGGCTATTTTTCTGTTAATTTTGGAACAATACAAACTGAGTGTTTATTGTTGTTTTGCTAGTAATAGTCGTAGAATTTCAGTCAGTTGTTTGCTGATGTTAAGTTTCAGCTCCTGTTATTCTCTGACGAATTATGCAGGCAGGGTGCAATGGACCTAAAAGAGAAACGCTAAGGAAGAAATGAGAATGTACGATAAAAAAGAAGTTGATGTGCGAGGAACACGTACACCACCTTGCCAAAAGTGCTCCAGTCAAAGATGTTGGAAATGGCTGCAGGTAACCGTTCTTCGTATTTACTTCCACTAAATTTTGCCATTTGTTCTCCTAGGTACATTTGGAGGTGAATCGATACGCGCTCCATTTGATTCCAGATGGAGAAGACTGCGGCTTGTTCAATAGACAACAGCTGAACTACAGCAACAATTTATCCCAGTTGTATACAATGGAATCGAGAAATGTACAAGACTGTAATTAGACTGGCCTTATCACAGTCTATAATGTGACACATCGACGACTATGTAAAATAGCATGTGAAGAGAGTGCAACTTCATTGTCCTGTATCTCTTTTGTCCCCTAAATGATGCCATAATTTAAGCTAAGGATTTCTCATTACCCAATCGATAACAGTCTGAATAAATAGAGTCTGCCTGAAACTCTAGGACTGACGAAAATACGCGGAGTTTTTTTGGGTGTGTATCAAATCACAGTTTTCGATAATTGCTAGTGGGAAGTTTCTGTACTTTCCATAAATCGGTCCGATATCTTCGGAGTGTGTGTTATAACTGTGATTCATTCGAGAGGCTAATAAATGTTGTTAGCGCAAGTTGCAAATCTGATTAGTTGTGCAAAACATAATTAATTAGAAAAAGTGGTAACCTCTTATGAACTGAAGTGAATCTTCCTTCACAATACTCGAGGTACTGGTGACATTTGTGTCTTCTGATTGCATGTAAAATAATTCTCTGATCCTTACAAGAACTTACGCAATGTGTTATGCGATGAAGATCTGATATTATGTTGCTGTTGACGATTCCTCAAATAATGATGTCATGATGTTCACGTATAATGGAAGTTTCGACAGGAGAAGGCAGAACAAAGTAACCTTTTCACTGACGAAATACACTCCTAGAAATGGATAAAAGAACACATTGACACCGGTGTGTCAGACCCACCATACTTGCTCCGGACACTGCGAGAGGTCTGTACAAGCAATGATCACACGCACGGCACAGCGGACACACCAGGAACCGCGGTGTTGGCCGTCGAATGGCGCTAGCTGCGCAGCATTTGTGCACCGCCGCCGTCAGTGTCAGCCAGTTTGCCGTGGCATACGGAGCTCCATCGCAGTCTTTAACACTGGTAGCATGCCGCGACAGCGTGGACGTGAACCGTATGTGCAGTTGACGGACTTTGAGCGAGGGTGTATAGTGGGCATGCGGGAGGCCGGGTGGACGTACCGCCGAATTGCTCAACACGTGGGGCGTGAGGTCTCCACAGTACATCGATGTTGTCGCCAGTGGTCGGCGGAAGGTGCACGTGCCCGTCGACCTGGGACCGGACCGCAGCGACGCACGGATGCACGCCAAGACCGTAGGATCCTACGCAGTGCCGTAGGGGACCGCACCGCCACTTCCCAGCAAATTAGGGACACTGTTGCTCCTGGGGTATCGGCGAGGACCATTCGCAACCGTCTCCATGAAGCTGGGCTACGGTCCCGCACACCGTTAGGCCGTCTTCCGCTCACGCCCCAACATCGTGCAGCCCGCCTCCAGTGGTGTCGCGACAGGCGTGAATGGAGGGACGAATGGAGACGTGTCGTCTTCAGCGATGAGAGTCGCTTCTGCCTTGGTGCCAATGATGGTCGTGTGCGTGTTTGGCGCCGTGCAGGTGAGCGCCACAATCAGGACTGCATACGACCGAGGCACACAGGGCCATCACCCGGCATCATGGTGTGGGGAGCGATCTCCTACACTGGCCGTACACCACTGGTGATCGTCGAGGGGACACTGAATAGTGCACGGTACATCCAAACCGTCATCGAACCCATCGTTCTACCATTCCTAGACCGGCAAGGGAACTTGCTGTTCCAACAGGACAATGCACGTCCGCATGTATCCCGTGCCACCCAACGTGCTCTAGAAGGTGTAAGTCAACTACCCTGGCCAGCAAGATCTCCGGATCTGTCACCCATTGAGCAAGTTTGGGACTGGATGAAGCGTCGTCTCACGCGGTCTGCACGTCCAGCACGAACGCTGGTCCAACTGAGGCGCCAGGTGGAAATGGCATGGCAAGCCGTTCCACAGGACTACATCCAGCATCTCTACGATCGCCTCCATGGGAGAATAGCAGCCTGCATTGCTGCGAAAGGTGGATATACACTGTACTAGTGCCGACATTGTGCATGCTCTGTTGCCTGTGTCTATGTGCCTGTGGTTCTGTCAGTGTGATCATGTGATGTATCTGACCCCAGGAATGTGTCAATAAAGTTTCCCCTTCCTGGGACAATGAATTCACGGTGTTCTTATTTCAATTTCCAGGAGTGTAAATCTCAGGTGAACAGCCTGGTGTGAGTGTACAAAGGACACAATATTTCGGCAGTCTACCTTGTTGCAATCATCAGGTGTGGTGAAGTACTACCAAGGGACGGCAGACGTGAGGTACATATCAGATTCCCCCTCCTAGTGTTCTCCCTAGATTTATTTCGTCATGAAATACGCCTGGAGAAATTGAAGAATCACAACCTTTTCATTATACGATTACTCGAAATTAGGAACATATGGAACGAGATGTAGTTTACATTTCACAAAGAAGCGCTGGTCAGAACTAAATTTGTCATGATATACTTCCATTATATCCTAGGGTCCAGCCTCGAAATCATTAAAAGAACATTTAGAGTTATAAAAGCTGCAGACCGCTACCGTAGGCCAAGAAAACAAACTGAGGAATCTAAGAATGTAGCAAATTGAGTGATATAAGAGCTACATTTTTGTGGAAGACGGCGTACGGGTAAAACTGCAGATATAGTGAATATTCTATATTCGTTGACTTTCAGTCATCTGAACAACAACGCAGTTAAAGTTAAGAATTCAAAAGCTGAAGAAGATTTCAGAGTTGATTCTCCTTTCTCAGCGAGTGACAGCCAAAACTTTTTCAACATGCTGATTTCCTGATGAGAAGAGAAAAATGGGTCTAACTTGGATATTGTCGAAACTGGTAACAGTATCAGAGATGGCCAGTGAATGTTTGCCTTTTATCAATTCTGTGCATTTCTTCGTAACTAAAACTTTTGTTCCACGGGGTTGACCAGATACAGAGTGTGTATCGATCATGTTAATCTTTCATGCACTCACAGAAATTTTCTGACAAATGCACTCATTGTTAGGGAGGAGTATACTTGAAAAATGTTTCCTTGTCGCTAGGCCGAAACGTTAGATAGTACAACACCGTGGGAATCTTTTAGATTTGCCTGAGAAGCAATTTAAAAATATTATTGAGAGCAATACCATATAGAAAGGTTCAAAAAGTTCTTTCACATTCCCGAAAAATGAAAATTTGTGATACGAACTATCTTTGTAGTCGACTCCTCAATTACACAGGTATTCGCTAGAAACATTGTTAACAACAGACTGTGATGGGTATACCGTTTGATGTAGTTAACCTTCCGGCCTGAGGAGAGTGTTATGCTAAGAATTTGGTTTTGATTGTCAGTGCGTTAGGATGCACTTCTTGCGAGTGTTTCTGGATATACATACAATTCCACTATAAGAATTTGTATGCAGTAAACCATTCACACAAGTATTACACTGTGTTATCTTCTTGTAACCTACTTACGATTGTGTAGCTCCACTTATGTAAACTAAGATTTTTTTATTGAAAAGGTCAAAAGCAAAAGTCTTTGATGGGATCTCACGCAAGATTATCAACTAAAAATGATTTCTAAAAATAAATAATGCTGAAACATTAGAAGTATAATAAAAGACTATGAACGAGTGCAAACCATAAGAAATTCTGAATGTTCGGGCCACCGTTGTTTATCTTCAACACAGAAACAGATCTTCAACGAGTATGGACAAGTGATTTCGAAGACGGAATGTAGACACCAGGCTGAGCTACTTCCACTGCGTTTTCTAACAGAGTATTCTGTTAGGTACATTCACGAAAAAGCTTCATTTTCGGGCAACATGTGATTGTAATTTGTGCAGATGTCGAAAACATTGTATTAAAGCAAGCTCTGCAGGCAGTATTCAGCAACACTAACACAATAGCGATATAACACATCACCAGAGACGCAGACATAGAAATCTTAAGGACAAACAAAGAACATCTTCAACAGAAAGGATGCAACTCATAAATGATTAGACCAACGCCGAAATTAATACAAAATTTTTAAACTAATAGAGCATACAGTATGGTATTAAACTTAGACATATGATCCAACCTCTTCTTATGTAATCCCTACACTCTCCCCCCCCCCCCCTCCGCCACTTAATTTTCATCCTTCAATCACGCCTCCTCCAGTTTGCTTCTCATACATTCACTGTTTCCGCCTTACACCAAGCCCACTCACACATTCCTCCAGACCTGTCTAGTCTCTGCTGAACACCCAACATGTTTCCTCTATCATTTTCTTATTGCTTATGTAGCCCGACCATATTAGGGCCTTAAGTCCCTCTCTTACATTGACCAGAAACAAGAGATACAAAAAATATTACAAGACAAATACAATAATAATAATAATAATTTGCATTATTAATAAAAGTAATAATTGGCAATAATAATAGTACTAGCACTAATAATGCCAATAAAATTGGGGGAATTAAGAAAAATGTTAAGTAGTTATTACATGAAACTCAATAATAATAATTTGCGTTGTTAACAAAACAATAATTTACAATAATAATAATAGTAACAACAATAATAATAATAAAATAACAAAGGCATTCAGAATGACATTCATTAGTACAGAACTTTTGAAGCCCTTTTTGGTTATTAAAAGAAGTGAAATGGATAATGAAAGAGGAGAGAATTGAAATGAAAGTGACGATGATTTCTAGGAAGGAAGAGAATTTCTGTAGACAACTCTGCAACCTAGGAGAGAGGACTGGTGGCGGAGTGAGGGTTGACGATACGGAATACGATATAGCTATTGCGATAGAATGTAGCCATTGCCTGTCTTTTGAAGTGCGAAAGGATTTTAGTTTGTCTAATATTTTAAGGAAGAGTGTTCCGAAGTCGGGATCCTCATAGAGAAAATTTCTAAAATAAGTAGGTGGCTTAGAAGACATGTCAGTGTTGTGTAGTAAAGAGAGAATTTTACTTTTTTTGTAACGGGTATTTCTGCTGTGTTGTTCAGATAGAAGTGTAACGAGAGTAATGATTGAGAAGACGATACAGCAAACATAGTATATGATAATCTCTACGCTTATCGACATGTAACTACGATAATTTTTCATAGAGAGGAGCTATACGGTTGAAATAGCGTTCATCACAAATGTATCGCACACAAGAATTCATCGCCAGTTCCAGCCAGCTCACACACGAATGTGCTTGGAGAAGAGGATGACCATAATCAAGGATGGGGATTATTAGTGGCTCTACGTGTTTCTTTTTAAGCTCGAGAAGAAATGCTTTTTCATGTTTCTCTAATGAACATCTTCTTACAGACTGAACTCCCACCAGTCCAAGTGATGGTCCAGAATTATCCCCAAATCCTTTGCAGAAGAAGAAAAGACGATTTCTGTGCAATTTATGATTAAGACTGTAAGAGAATCTCTGAACTGAGGAGATATGCATTCCTTCTTCCACGCTATCTATCTCTCTCAGAAAAACAAATGCACTCGATTGAGAAAATTTACTCAAATATTCAAAACAATGCGTTTACAAAGTAGCCAGGTACCCACAATCCATAGAAGAAAAGAAATTAACTTCCAGAAACATATTGCCCAATGCAAAACAAGTGAAACCACAGTAAAAATTTGTATGAAATAAATTTTGTAAAGTGATTAAAATTCTTCCGGGTATTATGCCGCATCATTGCTAAAAACTAACAACAATAATAAGCTAAAACCGACGTTTCGGCCGATTTGCAACGGAATTCCTCAGGGCACGACTGGTTTTGCATGGGGATATGTGCTTCTATTTATTACAGACTATCGATGTCTGACGTCAATGTTGTAAAACTTTTAATTGGCCCTCTGATTGGTTAGTTATGACGTAAGGGAAGATGGAACGAAAGAGGCTATTCATGGATGTCCATGTCGTCAACGATTGGTAGCTGTCCGCCAATCAGCGTTCGGCTTCTGGTCGGCAAGTTTTCCTCCTGGTATGCGCGGAAGTGGACTGAGAGTTGCTCTACAGCTGTTTGTGCAGATACGTCCGAGTCCCGTGTAGCTTCTGCCCCGCGACCTCTCGCGGCCCGTTGGACTGGGATGGCCGGCAGCCAGGACGCCGGGACTTTGTAGCCATCTTCTCTGTTGATGTTGTCAGGCTGCTTAATAATTTCGATCGCCTTCCGTATTTTGCGTTCTCGCATCCACGATTCTTTCGCAAGTACTCGGGCTTCCTGGAACCTGATAGGTTGTCCACAGTCATGGTGGTGTTCCGCTATCGCCGATTTATTATACTGTTGTAATCGAACATAGCGTTCGTGTTCTACTACTCGTAAGCTGACAGGTCTCCCTGTTTCTCCTATGTAGGTAGCTCCGCATTCATACCGTATTTCGTAAGACTGTTGACTATCATTTCGTGGATCCTGTGACTGCTCGTCGGCGAAGGACGTTGCCTAGCCGTTCACTGACGCCTTTTGCATATCGGAAGTGTACCAGTGGAAGCCTCTCTTCTTTGCCTTCTTCTCTTCCCTTTGGTTTTAGCAACCTTTCTTATGATATTGTCATCATAGCCGTTGGCACGAAACGTGTGTTGTAGCTCCTTTAATTCTTCTTTGATGTTATCTTCATCGCTTATCCGGTAGGCTCGGGCAGTTAACGTATGCAGAACAGAATACTTTTGAGCTGGATGGTGGTGGCTCTCCTCGTGCAGGTACCGATTAGTGTGCGTTGGTTTCCGGTACACTTTGTGTCCCAGTTTACCTTCGGCAGCTCTGTATACTTCCACACCCAGAAAGGGCAAGGTACCATTGTTTTCAGTCTAATAAGTGAACTTTATATTTTTGTGCAGGCTATTTAAGTGCTGGAGGAAGTTTCCCAATTCCACTTCGCCCTGAGGCCAGGTAACGAACGTGTCGTCCACATATCGTAGCCACAACTGAGACGTAATGGAGCAGAAGCTAGGGCCGTTTGTAAATTTTTATAAAAATGGTGTACAGCACAAAAAATACAAATACAGGAAAAGAGAAATCAGTTTACTAGAAGTCGAAAAATCGCGAAGGTTGGGCTTAAGACTCTGCTAACAATTATGGAAAATTGTAGACATCAGAAGATTTAAAAAAGAGCATAAACTCCGTAAGCAATTCTGAGAACATCGCAAGAGAAGTTTTACGCATCTATTATGTAACCGATGTATTTGCGCGTAGCGGTTTGGTTGTTGAAGTTCATGGTCGTCAAGTGGACGCAGCACGGTAGCTAAGTGCGGTCGGTCAGAGAGCTGCTTGGTCTCTGTAATAGAAACAAACTGAGTGAACTCATCAACAACGACGTTCAACGAACAATACCGAACAAAAAGAAAAAAAAATTGTTTGTGTCGGAGCTACGTAAGATGAACGTGTATGAGGCAACGGTTCGACTCCTGTTCAAACTTAATTTGCAATCTATATTTTTCGTCACTGATCATATCATTTCTTTTATATGACCTTTCATAGGTAATATAATTTAAAAAAACGTATATGTGCATGATGGTTTACTGAATTTCGTGTTATTTGACTAATTACTATTTTTAATTAAATTTAATTAAAAGAATTAACATATTTATTATAACTAACGAAAAATAAATAGTGTTCCTGAAAATTTATGCCTGTCGTGATTCGTGCCCGGAAACTACTTTGCAACGTGACACTTCGGGCAGCAGACACACAGACAGGTCCCATTTGGTAGTTAACCTGCATAGCGGTTAATGGGTAGGTGCAATTTTTTTGAATATCACGTAATTTACACTTGTACTACAAAAATGAAAGTCTGAAAAAGAGTCGAACCTTCGCCTCATCTACGTTCGCTTTACGAAACTCAAACGCTAACCCCATTTTTTCTTTTTTTGTTAATCTAGTTTTGTTCGTTGCATTTGTCCGGTGCGGACGTCCCATGAAGTTCACTGTTGATCCATTTAGTCAGTTTTTTTTTTAATTTTATTTTTATATTACAGAGGGCAGCTGAGCCACCGTGCCGGCAACACCTTGACCACCATAAACTGCAATGGCAGGAACCTACACACACGTACATGAGTTACATAATAGACGCGTGAAATTTCTCTTACGATTTTCTCGGAATTGCCTGCGTAATGCATCTTACCACTTCTCCATCTACATGGATACTCTGCAAATCACATTTAAGTGCTTGGCAGAGGGTTCATCGAACCACCTTTACAATTCTCTATTATTCCAATCTCGTATAGCGGGCGGAAAGAATGAACACCTATATCTTTCCGTACGAGTTCTGATTTCCCTTATTTTATCGTGGTGATCGTTCCTCCGTCGGTGTCAACAAAATATTTTCGCATTCGGATGAGGAGGATGGTGATTGGGATTTCGTGAGAAGTTTCCGTCGCAACGAAAAACCCTTTTCTTTTAATGATTTCCAGCCCAAATCTTGTATCATTTCTATGACACTCTCTCCCACATATCGCGATAGTACAAACCTGCTGCCTTTCCTTGAACTTTGTCGATGTACTCCGTCAGTCCTATCTGGTAAGGATCCCACAGCGCGCAGCAGTATTCTAAAAGAGGACGGACAAGCGTAGTGTAGGCAGTCTCTTTATTAGCTCAGGTGCATTTTCTAAGTGTCCTACCAATAAAACGCAGCCTTTGGTTAGCCTTCCCCACAACATTTTCTGTGTGTTAGTTCCAATTAATGTTGTTCGTAATTGTAATACCTAGGTATTTAGTTGAATTTACGGCTTTCAGATTAGACTGATTTATCGTGTAACCGAAGTTTAACGAGTTTCTTTTAGCACTCATGTGGATAACCTCACACTTTTCATTATTTAGGGTCAACTGCCACTTTTCGCAACATTCAGATTTCTTTTCTAAATCGTTTTGCTGTTTGTTTTGATCTTCAGATGACTTTTACTAGTCCATAAACGACAGCGTCATCGGCAAACAACCGATGACGGCTGCTAAGATTGTCTCCCAAATCGTTTATATAGATAAGGAACAGCAAAGGGCCTATAATAGTAACTTGGATAACGCCAGAAATCACTCCCGTTTTACTCGATTACTTTCCGTCAGTTACTACTAACTGTGACCTTTCTAACAGGAAATCACAAATCCAGTCACATAACTGAGACGATATTCCACAAGCACGCAATTTCACTACAAGCCGCTTGTGTAGTACAATGTCTAAAGTCTTCCGGAAATCCAGAAAACCGGAATCCATCTGAAATGCCTTGTCAATAGCACTCAACACTTCATGTGAACAAAGACCTAGTTGTGTTTCACAGGAACGGTGTTTTCTAAATCCATGTTGACTGTGTGTCAATAGACTGTTTTCTTCAAGGTAATTCATAATGTTCGAACACAATATTTGTTTCAAATTCCTGCTGCATATCGACGTTTACGATATGAGCCTGTAATTTAGTGGATTAGTCCTACTGCCTTTTTTTAATATTGGTGAGACCTGTTCAACTTTCCAGTCTTTGGGTACGGATTTTTCGTCGAGCGAACGGTTATATATGATTGTTAAGTATGGAGTTAATGCATCAGCATACTCCGAAAGGAACCTAATTGGTATACAGTCTGGACCAGAAGACTTGCTTTTATTAAGTGATTTAAGTTGCATCACTACTCCGAGGACATTTACTTCCACGTTTTTCATGTTGGCAGCTGTTCTCGATTCGGATTCTGGAATATTTACATCTTCTTTTGTGAAGGCATTTCGGAAGGCTGTGTTTAGTAACTCTGCTTTGGCAGCACTGTCTTCGATTGTATCTCCATTGTTATCGTGCAGAGAAGGCATATACTGTTTCTTGCCGCTGACATCACATACGACCAGAATCTCTTTGCAGAAACTATTATAAGCTTCTCGCATTGTATTCCCCGCTAAATTTCGAGCCTCTGTAAAAGATCGCCAATCTTGGGGATTTTGTGTCTGTTTAAAATTGGCATGTTTGTTTCGTTGTTTCTGCAACAGTGTTGTAACCCGTTTTGTGTACCAAGGAGGATCAGCTCCGTAGTTTGTTAATTTATTTGATATAAATCTCTCAACTGCTGCCGACACTATTTCTTTGAATTTAAGCCACATCTGGTCTACACTTACATTTGGAAAGAGTGGAGATTGTCCCTCAGGAAGGCGTCAAGTCAATTTTTATCTGCTTTTTTGAATAGGTATATTTTTCGCTTATTTTTCGAGGATTTGGGGATTACAGTACTTAATCTCGCTACGATAACCCTGTGTTCACTAATCCCTGAATCGGTTTTGATGCTGGTTTTAACTCAGAATTATTTGTTGCTAAGAGGTCAAGTGTGTTTTCACAACCGTTTACTATTCGTGTGGGCTCATGAACTAACTGCTGGAAATAATTTTCAGAGAATGCGCTTAGCACAATTTCGGATGATATTCTATGCGTACCTCCGGAATTAGACATGTATTTTCGCCGACATATAGAGGGTAAATTCAAGTCACCATCAACTATTATCGTACGAGTCAGGTACGTGTTTGAAATCTAACAAAAGTTGTCTTTGAACCTTTCAGCAAATGTATCATTTGAGTTGGGAGGTCGGTAAAAGGATCCAATTATTATTTTATTCCGGTTGCCAACAATGTCCTCTGCCCATACTAACTCACAGGAAGTATCTACTTCAATTTCGCGTCAAGTTAAACTACTTCTAACAGCAACAAACACGGCACCGCTAACCGTGCACATTATGTTGTTTTAATGGCTCACAAAAGGAGTACAAAGTTTGAAGTAAAGTCACCACCAACTATTATCGTACGAGTCGGATACGTGTTTGAAATCAAACGAAAGCTGCCTTTGAACCTTTCAGCAACTGTATCATCTGAATTGGGAGGCCGGTAAAAGGATCCAATTATTATTTTATTGCGGTTGCCACAATGTCCTCTGCCCATACTGACTCACAGGAAGTATCTACTTCAATTTCGCGACAAGTTAACTACTAACAGCAACAAACACACCACCGCCAACCGTGCACATTATGTTGTTTAAATGGCTCACAAAAGGGGTACAAAGTTTGAAGTAAATCAGTGGTCCAAACGTCTTGTAATAGGAAAACGACACTTAGCCCGTGTTCTGCGAGTAGTAATAGTGTGTAATGTAATTGCACTGTAGGTACAGGAAGCAAGTTAAGTTATGTTTATCTTCTTCCTAGAAATAAAGTGTAGAATTAGCGTTCAAGTGTTGTGTACAGACCATTGTGGATTCTTTCCACCGACAATGGCAACTCTTCCTTGTTTGTGTCCGTGCTGACTCCCACAGTAGCCGACGCAACAACATTATTTGAAAGTAAGAGAAGAAAACAAGAAAGATCAATAAAAATGTCGTGTGGCTGGGGCGTCCCGTCGGGTAGACCGTTCGCCCGGTGCAAGTCCTTCGATTTGACGCCACTTCGGCGGCTTGCGCGTCGATGGGAATGAAATGATGGTGATTAGGACAACACAACATCCAATCCCTGAGCGGAGAAAATCTCCGACCCAGCCAGGAATTGAACCCGGGCCCTTAGAATTGACATTCTGTTACACTGATCACTTTTTTTTTTTATCGTTGTGTCTGTTCGTTGCGGGCGTCACATGACATCGGGTCAAGTTCGTTTGTTGATCCTTCCACTCATTTTTATTAAAGAGGCCAACCAGCTCTCTGACCGAACACGCTGAGCTACCATGCCGGCTACCACTCAGCTGCCGGCCGATGTGGCCGAGCGGTTCTAGGCGCTTCGGTCTGGAACCACGCGACCGCTGCGGTCGCAGGTTCGAATCCTGCCTCGGGCATGGATGTGTGTGATGTCCTTAGGTTAGTTAAGTAGTTCTAATTTCTAGGGGCTGATGACCTCAGATGTTAAGTCCCATAGTGCTCAGAGCCATTTGAACAATTTTTTGAACCACTCAGCTACTGGGGGCGGACAAGAAGAGAGATAGTACTATGGGTATCTGCTGCCGTGGATAGTTGCTTCAGTAACTAAAAATCACGGTCTAAAGTATGAAGAAAAAAATAACAGTAGAATTACTACTCTGATGGCGATCAAGAAGGCCTTGTTCCATTCTAGTCCATGAGAGAAGAGAGGTTACTGGGAAACTCCCGGGGTCGGTGTGGTCTCACTTCCACTGCCGGATAATGCGCAGTAGATTGGAAAGCTGTGATGTAAACAACTGCTGGGACTAGGTGGTCGTTACCCGTCTGAGGCAACAAGCAGCGGAGCTGCCGCCAGGGTGGAAGTTGCTGGAAAACACGCAGCGGGGGGCCGTTCTCTTTACGGCCCTCGTCTTATCGACGGCGCGGCGTTTCCCACGTCACAGGCTGGCCGTAGCTGCGGACGGCGGCAAAAAGCGAGAGCAAATAAAAGCGAGCGCCTCGCTCAATCTGAGGGGAGCCGTAAAGTTTAATTCAGACATCACAGGGCGAGCGAGAGAGACGCGCTGTCCGACAAAGGTACGGCCAGCTCTTGTCTTCCTCACTCCCCTTTTATTACATCGCCACCAACTGCCCTCCCTGGCGCCGCAGCGCACCAGACTGCATCTGGGCGCACAAAAATTTATTGTCTCCACTCCAGGCAACCACAGCGGTGACAAGAGTTTGTCTTTACGTAGCTCTGTTCCAGTATAATTGTAATTAAGCCAGGTTAAATACACTTTGAACTGACTTGATGCTAAAAGAACGTCTCAGAAAAGTGAACACCTACCTATAACTTGTTAGTTTCATGTTCCGCGCATCGCTTGCGCGGTTAATCACGATGATGAATAGCGAGTCAAGATTTCTGGTGACCGTACTGTGTACCTCTTTTCGTGATAAAGGCAACCTTAATGTGGTCCTAAGGACATCACACACGTCCATGTCCGAGCCTTTATTCTGGTATTGTATTATGTACATCATTGATTCTTTTCAGCAGCAGTGTGTTATTTAGACTTCGTGAAGAAATAAATATGCTGTGAAGCAGTAATCGGAATCCAAAACACTGAAACAGATGTCAACCAGGGGATCATTGGTGAGCACGTGTTTGAGCAGTGAAGACTTTTTCTCTTAGCGATGTGTTATGCCACAACATTATTCTAAATGACACTGCTGAATGAAAATACGCAAAATATGTCAACTTACTGCCGGCTGTGGTGGCCGAGCGGTTCTAGGAGCTACAGTCTGGAACCGCGCGACCGCTACGGTTGCAGGTTCGAATCCTGCCTTGCGAGTGGATGTGTGTGATGTCCTTAGGTTAGTTAGGTTTAAGTAGTTCTAAGTTCTAGGGGACTGATGACCTCAGAAGTTAAGTCCCATAGTGCTCAGAGCCATTTGAACCATTTTGTCAACTTACTGATTTATTTCTGCTTAGGATTTGCAGTTATGTGGCTGTACTAAATTGTTTTAAGCCCTGCAAAACGCACTCTTTCCGGTATAAATTATCAAAAATACTGACACCCACGTGTTTTGAATTTTCTATCGTAGGTTTTATTTTTTTCTTATGCGTTGCACTTTTCATTGCTGTAGCAACTTTAGATGTGCAGAACTGAATATGTTCTACCTTTTTTTAAAATTGAGAGATACCGCGAATAATAATCACTCGGCTCCCCTACATCTCCATCTGCATCTACATCCACACTCCGCAAGCCACCTGTCGGTGTGTGGCGGAGGTACCTTCAGTTCTTCTGTTGGTTCTCCCTTCTGTTCCAGTCTCGCATTGTCCTCTTGGAAATAATTAACGTAACGCCCAGTTTCGTAGCCTAGGGGCCAAATCATCAGTATGTTAAATCATTGCATTAAACTTGCAACAAGGACTGGAGCAGAAATTCCTTGTCTACGAATAAATGACATAATTAGCGGATCGTCGGGTAAGGGGAAAGTGTGGGATCACGGTCCGCTTACCCGACGTTCCGCTAACTGATGTCATTTATTCATAGACAAGAACTGTTCAGTTCCATCCACGTTGCAGCTTCAATATCATTATTCACCATATGGGACATGATGATGTGGCATCTAGGCTACGAAACCCATCCCTAAATAAATTATTTACAAGAGGAGCCAAGCTGTTATTATTCGTGTCTACCTATATAAGATATTGTGTAGCACTCGAAATTAGTTTTAAGCACACTCTTTACCGTTTCTTCTTTTTGTATGTGTGCATTGACAGATTTAAATACTGGTGTCATCCTCAAAAAGAAGTAATTCTGTTTGTTGTGCTGTAGACGGAAGTTCGTTTAGAGATATGAGCAACAATTGCGAACTTAAGATTGGGCCCTGGGAAACACATTACTTCATTTCTCCTCAGTCAAGCTAATTTCCCTCAACTAATTTGAATGAATTATTAAGCACGAATTTCTGGGTATTTTTGGTTGGATATGACATTATCCAATGGTTGGCTAAACCGTCAGTTTATCAAGAAGAGTACTGTGACTGATGCAGTCAAATACCTTACATAATAATGCACGAATTGTATCCGAACCGGAATCGTAGTCATTTCTTCTTCTTCTCTCTCTCTCTCCTTAAAAAAAAAAAATAAAATAAAATATGCTAGGTTCCTTAGGAAGTTAATCAATAATCTTAACACATATGCCTGTAACATCCGGTTATAACCACTGCTTGCCAGTCATCTAGTAATAGTTCAACAGCAATAAACAGTACACTGTTGAGAAGCACCCATTGAGGACAACTGTTTTTCTTCGTCTCTTAGAGTCGAGTGCCACTGAGGCAGACCAGTTAGGTGTACCGTAGTACTGAGTGACAGTGGGTAATGAAACAGAGAATTTGATGTATTCTAGACTAGTATCCAACCTGAGCAACAACAATATCCTCAATAAATCACAATATGCATTTCAGAAGAGTTGTCTGAGGGTGACATTTACAGGTTTTTTAACAAAATTTTACAAGCATTAAACAAAATAGGGACGGTTCGTATTTTGTACAGTCTGTGAGGGTTGAAATCTTACAGTTTTAAACACAGCTGTTTTTCAAAATAGTATACAGGGTGGTCCATTAATAGTGGCCAGGCCAAATATCTCACGAAATAAGCATCAAACGAAAAAACTAAAAACAACCAAACTCGTCTTGCTTGAAGAGGGACACCACATGGCGCTATGGTTGGCCCGCTAGATGGCGCTGCCATAGGTCAAACGGATATTTAACTGCGTTTTTTTGAACAGGAACCCGAATTTATTATTACATATTCCTGTAGTAGGTAAAGAAATATGAATGTTTTAGTTGGACCACTTTTTTCGCTTTGTGATAGATGGCGCTGTAATAGTCACAAACGTATAAGTACGTGGTATCGCGTAACATTCCGCCAGTGCGGAAAGTATTTGCTTCGTGATACATTATCCGTGTTAAAATGGACCGTTTACCAATTGCGGAAAAGGTTCGATATCGTGTTGATGTATGGCTATTGTAATCAAAATGCCCAACGGGCGTGTGCTATGTATGCTGCTCGGTATCCTGGACGACATCATCCAAGTGTCCGGACCGTTCACCGGATAGTTACGTTATTTAAGGGAACACCAAGTGTTCAGCCACGTGTGAAACGTCAACCACTACCTGCAACAAATGATGATGCCCAAGTAGGTGTTTTAGCTGCTGTCGCGGCTAATCCGCACATCAGTAGCAGACGCGCGAGAATCGGGAATCTCAAAAACGTCGGCGTTGAGAATGCTACATCAACATCGATTGCACCCTTACCATATTTCTATACGCCAGGAATTGCATGGCGACGACTTTGAACGTCGTGTACAGATCTGTCACTGGTTACAAGAGAAATTACGGGACGATAACAGATATTTTGCATGCGTTCTACTTAGCGACGAAGCGTCATTCTACAACAGCGGGAACGTAAACCGGCATAATATGCACTATTGGGCAACAGATAATTCACGATGGCTGCGACAAGTGGAATATCAGCGACCTTGGCGGGTTAATGTATGGTGTGGCAGTATAGGAGGAAGGATACTTGGCCCCCGTTTTACGGATGGCAATCTAAATGGTGCAATGTATGCTATTTACTACGTAATGTTGTACCGATGTTACTACAAGATGTTTCACTGCATGACAGAATGGCGATGTACTTCCAACATGATGGATGTCCGGCGCATAACTCGCGTGCGGTTGAAGCGGTAATCAATAGCATATTTCATGACAGGTGGATTGGTCGTCGAAGCACCCTACCAAACCATGGCCCGCACGTTCACCGGATCTGACGTCCCTGGATTTCTTTCTGTGGGGAAAGTTGAAGGTTATTTGCTATCGTGATCCACCGACAACGCCTGACAACATGCGTCAGCGCATTGTCATTGCATGTGCGAACATTAAGGAAGGCGAACTACTCGCTGTTGAGAGGAATGTCGTTACACATATTGCCAAATTCATTGAGGTTGACGGACACCACTTTGAGCATTTATTCCTTAATGTGGTATTTACAGGTAATCACGCTGTAACCTCATGCGTTCTCAGAAATGATAAGTTCACAAAGGTACATGTATCACATTGGAACAACCGAAATAAAATGTTCAAACGTACCTGCGTTCTGTATTTTAATTAGAATACCCATCTGTTACCAACTGTTCGTCTAAAATTGTGAGCCATATGTTTGTGACTATTACAGCGCCATCTATCACAAAGCGGAAAAAGTGGTCCAACTAATACATTCATATTTCTTTACGTACTATACGAATATGTAATAAAAATGGGGTTCCTATTTAAAAAAAAAACGCAGTTGATATCCGTTTGACCTAAGGCAGCGCCATCTAGCGGGCCAACCATAGCGCCATCTGGTTTCCCCCTTCAAGCCAGACAAGTTTCGTCTCTGTAGTTTTTGCGTTTGACGCTTATTTCGTGACATATTTGACCATGTCACTATCAACGGACCACCCTGTATGCTATAGCATCGTATTATGTTCTAATTGTACCAAGTGCTTCTACATTCCTTTATTGTGTTTACAGTGAGCTGATTAAGAATGATTTATTCATTGTAAGACGGATAGTCCCATCCTGCTGTGATTTTCAATAAATGTTCCTCTTAGGGTTCAGTTTCTCTATCGATCGTGCATATTATCCCCTTTTTCATGTTTATTGCTAAACCTGATTTTCATACAACACAAATAAGTTGATTATTAATACAACTTCCTGACACAAACAGCGCTATATTTTCCACTAGTTTAGAGCTTTCGTATGCAGACGGAGGCAATTACGAGTTTGTATTACCAAGTAAAAAACGTAAGATCATCGGGCAGAGGACGTGACTGGAGCGCTCCGGACAGCGGTGGGATAAATATCTGTCGGCTGCCATATGACTCGACAACCAGGGGTGATGGCCTGGGTTGCATTTCATTTCATAGTAGGATCCTTTTAGTTTCTATCCGCGACACCTCCGCCGCACAGCGGTTGTTGTTGTTGTTGTTGTTGTGGTCTTCAGGCCTGAGACGAGTTTGATGCAGCTCTCCATGCTACTCTTTTCTGTGCAAGCTTCTTCACCTCCCAGTACGTACTGCATCCTACATCCTTCTGAATCTGCATAGTGTATTCATCTCTTGGTCTCCTTCTACGATTTTTACCCTCCACGCTGCCCTCCAATACTAAATTGGTGATCCCTTGATGCCTCAGAATATGTCCTACCAACCGATCCCTTCTTCACGTTGTGCCACACAAACTCCTCTTCTCCCCAATTCTATTCAATACCTCCTCATTAGTTATGCGATATACCAAACTTATCTTCAGCATTCTTCTGTAGCACCACACTTCGAAAGCCTCTATTATCTTCTTGTACAAACGTACATCGACGATATTCTACGTCCTGTTTTGTTGCCCTTCATAGCAGGTGCTCCTGGGTTTACATATTAGCAAAGCAACGTCCGCCCGCACAGAGTGGGAGTTTCTACTGCCAAAATCTTGGCAAGCAAGGACCTCTCTCCAACCGAGAACGTCTGGAGCATCATTGGTGGGACTCTCAAGTCACAAATTGGACGGGATTTTGCATGGTACCCGTCAGGAGGACATGCAACAACTCTGTCATTCAATGCTAAGCTGAATAACTGCATGCATAAGGGTCCGAGGTGACAAAGACGGTATTGATTTGCCTTTCTCTTCAATAAATCTTCCATTATCTATAAGAAGATTTAATCATTTGTTGGTCTGCACATGTACGTCGTATCTACTGATTTCCGTCCCATTCGGATAATTCCTCCACAGCGTGTCTTTCTTTTCCTTAGATGTTAGTTGTTTGTTGTAATTACATTGAGGCAGGATATGGAAAGTGTGTAGGATGATGTGATGATGATGTTTTGGTTTGTGGGGTGCACAACTGCGCGGTTATCAGCGCCCGTACAAGTTTCCAAACTTTGCTCAGTTCAATCTCGCCACTTTCATGAATGATGATGAAATGAGGAGAACAACACAAACACCCAGTCACCTCGAGGCAGGTGAAAATCCCTGACCACGCCGGGAATCGAATTCGGGACCTCGTGCTCGGGAAGCGAGAACGCGAACACGAGACCACGAGCTGCAGACGAAAGTGTGTAGGTGCAGGGTTGGTGGAGTATATTGTACCCACAGCATGCGAGAAGTGGTAACTGGGAAGGAAACGACTGGTGCTCATGCGAAATATTACTAAAATGTTGCTGTATTCTACTGCGGGATTTTTGCTGTATAGTTAGTATGTGGGTTTCCGTGTTGATTCAGTATGGAGTGCTAGTCTCAGGTATTTAAATCTGTTATTTAATTGGATAAAATGGCTGTAAATGATGAGGTAGAAGTCGTGGGGGAGGGAGCTTTGAGTAATTCGTCTTACACTTATGGAAATTCAGATAGGACGGAGGAGGCTGACTGTCAATGAATCAATGGTCTACGCTGTTTCGGCGCTACAATGTACACTCTCCAAGCCCCCCTACGGCAAACTGAGTAATCAGACAAACAACCAAGTAACCGAAATAATGCACCTCAGTAGAGGGCACAACTTAATCGATTACTGTGAAAATGAAAGCCTTCCTTCCGCTTATCTTATTGAAAGGGCCAACACATCAACTAGACTGCTGGTAGAAAAGAAATGTATAATGTTCCATTTTCTGTTTTCAGTGTTATATCGGGCCTCTCTTAGTAATTAAGTGCATTTAAAGGCGGATTCAGTGAATACCTGGAAAACGATAGAGGCTTTGTGTCATTGTTAATGCTGATAGCGCTCTGTATTTATATACGCGGGGGAGGGCTGAGAGTTTATTTTGGGTTCAGTCTCTGTCATTGTGGTCTCAATGTCGATCCCTTTGATGGTGAGGACGCTGGAGCCAGAAACCCTAGAGAGTGATAATCAGAGATCCAAAATGGCTATTTGCACCAAAGACAATATGTTGGAGTGCTGAAGGTTCACTACTTGAATGTGACGATATGTGAGACATTTATAGCGTAAATGCTTAAATAAGAGTTTTAGTAGTTATGCTTCTGAATGGGAAAGGACTGTGGTGTGAATAACAGGGAATTTCATATACACGAAGGTGTTATATTAATGTAGTGTTATATGGTTGAGGTTGGGATTTTTTGCTTCTAGGGTTGGGAGTACTTTCGGGAATCGTATATTTGGTTGGCTTTTATTATGACAGTCAGAGGGAAGAGTGATTGTAGCATAGGATATGGTTAAATACAACCTTTTTATGCACCGTTTGTGGGGTGGTGCAGGTCCTCCAGCATGGCATTCCTCAGTTTGAGTGCTACTACTGTTGATGACTTGATTAAAAATGTTGTGAACCAGAGACGCAACCCTGACAAGGTAGACTTTGCTGCAGCGATGAAGGATAAGTGGGTTAGCCTGCACACCCAGGTGAAGATAATTTACGAACGATTTCTAACGGTCAGCAGGAGAGGTCGTTGGCAGCACGGAATTATGTTTCACAACACACATCACGTGGAACAAATAGCGTGGCGCTTAGTATCACTGTGCACTAGGATGTAAATTGCACTCCGCTGCTAAACCGTTTTCCTTCAAGAGTCCCTAAAGTGTGTTTTCTGAGTGTGCTCCAAAGTCCCGGCAAAGTTTTCAGTGTGAACCAGTTCCATTTCTAGCTGCAGTCGACGCTACAGCCCCAGTCATCGCAGATCATCTGCTAAAAGTGGTTCCGCCACACTGCAACACTGCTTATGTAGTATGGAGGGTTGCATTGCGTAAAAAATTTAACTTAGCCTCCGACGAGTAAGACGGCCACAGGCTAGAAATATTGAACAGCAACCTCTCGATGTCGAGGGCATCTAAGTCATTACATACGTGTGCTTTGGAAACAGAATTGCAGTAATTTCAGTAGCTATTCTTGCAGGTATGGGTCCCTCATGCTTGGTTAGGAGATGAATCTCTGTTTACAGTGGCATCAGTTGTACCCCAGTGTTTGCTGTCAACGTCCTACGTTGGCTACGCTGTTTAATTGGCTTCAGTGGCACTTCGGTGTTTGTTGCCAACATCCTACGCTGGCCACGAAGTATAGCTACAATGGAAACTACAGGTATTGCTACTGTTTTTCATTGGATCATGATCTTAAAAGTTGTATCATGTATAGGTAGATTATGTAGTTCATGAGGAGCAGCGGTGAGTGTTGTAGCATCGAAAGTGACTGCGGCAGCTGCAACAGGCGACGACTGATCTGCGGGTGGCGACATGACGCCGGTTCATGTTCAAGACGAGAAGACACTAGTAGTCGATGGAGTACAAGCGGCGGAGACGAATAGCATGGCAATAAGTGCATAGATTCCTAACTAGGGATGGCTGGTTTCTGGCTTGAATTTCCAGCCAAAAGAAAAATGTCGAGTAAATATTAGATTAATTCCAAGTTATTGAGCAAACGTTACGCAAAAATAAGTTCAAAAATAAATGTACCAAATGAGATGTAAGTACGATCCTTTTTATATTTACAGACAGCAATGTGTCTGCACACAGGGGTGAAAAACCGCCTGAAGTCACAATTCGTGACGTTGAGGATGACTACCTGCTGGACAAAGGCACTGAGGGCGCACAGCTCAACATACGTGTTGGTCTGAGCCATATACTTTAAGGTTTCTGATGAATCGATCATTTTGGGGAACATAGTGTTTCGCAGATAACTGAGAAACGATACAGTAGCCAAGATACTGCGAGAGTACTTGTAGAGCAGATCCTTCTTGGCGAGAACCTTTCTTTTAGTGTGAGACAAGATGGCATTACGCAGCTATCATGAGATATCAGAGCAAGACTTCCATGTCCTGAGTCTATTTCAACAAAATCCTGGAAGTGCTAGATCATCATAAATTGCAAACTAGCCTATGGTGGCGGCAGTTTTCCGTCTGCCAAACGACTAAACAGTCGTAATCACCACGGCCAAGAAGTACCACGTTTATCAATATTGCAAGGAAATTTCACATTTGTAAATATTGACCCCTATGTGTATCATCCAGCGACTTGACTAACTTGACATAAAATTAATTTAATATCTTCATACCCACAACAAGATAAATGACATATTAGGGAATGAGAATGGGTGTTGTTGAAAAATTAATAACAAGGTCTTACGCCGTCGCAAAGAGATTTATTAACTAATATCAAGGTCAAGAGGGAACAGACAGATAAACACAACTTCATCGGTATATCACTTCATTAACACAGGTTGGCTGGCAACAGACTTGGGGAACCTAACTAGAATTTACGTATAGATGAGACTGGCTGCAGTGAGTGGAAGAATTCCAATCTTGGCAAGCACACTCTGCTGTATCGTTCCACTGAATGGTCTCTCACGTCAAGATACAATTAAGCATGCAATGGACACTGGGAGTGACTACTGTGAGTACAAGGCTGTTATAAAAAAAAGATGGCCATGAAAACGAATGATAATCTTCTGAATTTGCCGAAGCTGCGCTGCATTACCAATACATCCAGCGAAAGACGAGATGCAGTCGTCTGCGTGCATGCACTGCTCAAGCTGCTGGTTTCCATGGCCCGTCGTACTGCGTGAGATGACCCCACTTCCGCCGGTGATCGTCTCACGTTCGCGAAAATATTAAGTTTAGCCTGGGTGTCCGGACGTGTTCACAACTAACTGCTCTCTTCATAGAAACGGAAGAGCTCTAGCGACTGTACTCGGAGATGGTCGAGGGAAAAGTCCCAACCTTTACTGTTGCACCAAACCTTCCAAAAAACAGCCGTTCCCCCATCTTCTTGAATAAACCTACGTGGACCAGCAGTGATTACCGTGACAATCATGTTTTCTAGCAAGGAGACCCAATCTTCTTCAACCAATCATTGCAGTACAGTACACATTCTGTTCTCCGAAAAAACAGCACACAATGACTGGACGTCCTGCAGCCAAACAACGGCACAGTTCACAAGATGAGAGAAGCTTTCTAGTGAAACAAGCTCTGACTCGTCCATAAAACGATTTAGTAGGTGCTGTTTTGGTGAGGCACGGTGGCATCTAAGAAACGGGACATCCAGAGAAATTCGTCATCCTGTCTCACAAGGTACGCTGTTCTGGCAGTAAACGTATTAGCTGGGCGCCAGACAGACGCTGCTTTACCTGGCCGTGAACACGGGGTAAGGAGAAGGAGACCAGGTTCCACACCACATCCATCTGATAATAAAGTGGTTTGGCCTGTGCCAGGATACCCGCCACCGACAATTTCTAATGAAGTGTTATTTGATATTCAGCCACGGCGTTCCCACCCTCTTGCTTCGCTGATAGTGAGAAAAGCCCGTCCGCCAGAAAGGCGGCACATGAACAACTGCCCTGCAGGGCCCACAGCCATTTTCGGTGACTGCAAAGGGAGGCGAACTCACTTGATGCTCGAGAGAAGTTCTAAAGCTGTCCCTATTAGCAATGGTCACCTCCAGCATCCAGAAATCTGTGTCTACCACCAAATTGAATTCTACTACTGCTACTCAAGTCATACAAGTACTGTGAGATCAGTGGTTTACCCTAAACCGAAAAGGCCATCAGTCTTATATCAGTCAGGGAATATTTAGATACACCAAAGGTGAATGAAATTATATGATAATCACCGAAACAAAATGAAAGGGAAAGTGCCTGATGGGTATTACCACGATAGTGGCTTGCCCAGAAGACACCGCCGTCTTTCATTACCCCTCCACTCACAATAGATCATTTTACACCGTTTGTGGCTCACTTAGGTTAGGGATAGTGTGACACAACACGTGGAAAATGTCTCAATTAAAACATCATAACAGTCACTAGTCGTGGTGAAGCAAGAAAGGACAGAGGTCATAGAGGCGAATATTGCCAACCACACAGCCAATTTTACTCTCATACCTCAGATGACACTCTTTCTTTCATAAGGATACCCACTTGCACACACACCATCTCTTTCAGTTATAAGAAAGTTGAACACTGCTGGGTGTTGCCACTGTCAGTTCCATGGACATCATCGTCCGGCAAACATCCAGACAATTCATTAACAATGCCCAGCACAGAAAAACACATTTTACTATAAGAAGAAAATGGGAAATCCTTACAAAGGATACGCCACCTTATGTAAAAAGTGACCACATACATTCAGTATCCCTACACAAAGAAAAGTGACAGCAGTAGTGATGTGACCCAATGTCCTTTCGCACTGATTCATTCATGAAACATGATTATTAAGCAATTTGCATTCTCATTTCATTAAATATGGAGGACACACTAGTGTAGTTGGATTTACAAAATGGGTGTCACAATTTATACTTGAAAAATATGTTTTATTACAAGACTAACACTAAGTGAAAAAGCGGTGAGGATCCATTCGAAAAAAATTATCTCGGGTGCACAAAAGAAAGAAAACAAATTGAATTTGATAGTAACACAACATGAAAACACAAAACTAGGAGTGTTTGTAGCTGGAACTGACCGACAGTGGCCAGTTGTAGTTTAGTAGGTACCAAAAGAAAAATGAACCCTACTTAAATCTATACCAAGGAAGCAAACACGCAATTATAGTGCACAATGTTTATCAGTGAAATAGATGATGACAAGAAACTAAGTGTCACTGAACATTTGTGCATACAACAACAATTAAATACATTTTTTTTGTTTATGAAATAAGTTTTGGATAGTAGCATTCTTGGGCTTCAGCCTATCGCATGTAAGTGTCGACAGAACTATTTTACACAAAACAGTGTACAACACAGGCTGAAGGCACATTAGTCTTGATGAGAGTGGCGGGCGGTCTTACAGACAAGGTCCATGTGTAAGCCGATGGGTGTGGGCATTGAAGGCCATGACGCAAGACGCAAGACGCAAGACGCAAGAGGCTAGACGCTAGGCACACGTCATGCCGTTTCAATGTTACCGGCCATGCCGGCCACGCCCACATGAGGATCAGCTACACACATGACAGCCACCGTTTGTCGCAATGTGTTACACCTGACGTCTCCCTCCAGCTGGTGCGGCGAGGGAAGGACCACGTGGCATGTCTCGTAGAGCTGCGATGTGCCGTTGGCCAGAACAAACTGCGGGCGGTCAGGGGGACCACGCCCCAATGTGAACCAACTGTCTGTCAATATGTACGAGACGCTTCAGGACGTCCCTGATCGTCTGCCTGTCACAGAGTTCCGTGCTGGCTGCCTGGTGGGTTACGCCACCCGCTTCCCTTGAAATGCCTTAGCCTCAGCCCATGACGGCTGGTTTCTCGTTTGACTTCCTCGTACATTCATGAAAAGTGCCTGCACAGTCCCCAACGAAACTCAACTGGTAGGCTAACCTCACCTTTTGCTAAATCTTGTACATAATTACAGAAGTGCATCAGAATCCAACTGATGAAGAAAACTAAAATACTTAAAATCAAAATATTTTTTCAAGAATTATTACCGCATGTACAGGTGAAACAAAATACAAAAATGTGGCACTTAGCAATAGACATGAAAAATCACAAAAATTACTTTAATCTTTAACAGTAGACAGGGGTGCCACTTACTAATTACTCTACATGTAAATTCGCATGCCTTAGACTCTAATTGTATTCAAAAAATACCCTTCAACAGCTTTTATATCCTAAACATTCAGGAATTCACAGTGGTAAACACATACAGAGACCAAATCTAACAAGCAAAACTATATTATCAAGCCCAACGAGCAACAATAAGTCTAAAAACAAAGTCTTCCTACGTGGTGGTGGCGTCTGGGAGATCTGTTCGGATCCCGCATCATCTGTCGGTACTGAATGCCTATCATACGTGTTTGGGCCGACTGCTCCATGGAAAAAACGTCCAACACGTCACGAGAAGAGTTGACATCATCGGTATTAACGTGTTCCATCGTATTTTCCGAGTCTACTAGACTTTGGCCACGAAGTAACGTAGCTTTACTCCTCATCAACATTCACGACAACAGATGATAAAAAAAGAAATTATTTTACATGTCCCGAAAAGAGAACAAAAAAGAGGAACACAAAACAAAAACTATGCGTAATTAAGAACACCTAATAATATCTGACTCTCAAATGAGCTAAAAAAAAAACACACAGTTACCCCACCAAAAATGAGTTCTTTTGCAACGCAGGTAGCAATGCCGAACTGCCAAATTCGTGGATGTGGTACAGAACCCACAAAACCAAAACATGAACACAAATAAACGTGTTACCCAGTAAAAGAGAGTTCTTTTCTCATTCGCGCCAGTTTTAGGTATTACCACAGAAATAATAATAGGATTGAAATGTAAGCAGGAAAACGGAATGTAATTACAGACTGTTATCAGAGGAAACCGAGGGGGAAAATTCGATCACTGACGGGTCGCCAGTATGCAAGTCAGCCAATGGTGGCGGAAGTTTTCTGTCTGCCAATGGACTAAAATGTCGTAACCATCACACCCAAGAGGGGCTACATTTAGGAATAGCGCAAGAAATCTGACGTTCGGGAATACCAACCCCTATGTGGATCACCCAATGAGTTGAGTAACGTGACATAAAATTAATTTAATGCCTTCAAACCCACAACAAGATAAATGACATCGCAGGGAATGAGAATGAATAGGTGCTGTTCAAAACTTAATAACAAGGACCTGTGGTTCACAAAGAGATTTATTAACTAATATCAAGGTCAAGAGAGAACAAATGTATAAACAGAAACTTCAGTGGTATAACATTTCATTAACACGAACTCAAGTTGGTTGGCAGTAGACTTGGGGAACATAACTGGAAGTTATTGTACATGTAGATCAGACTGGCTACTTTGAGTGGAAGAATGCCAGTCTAGGCAAGCACACCCTACTGTATCGTTCAACTGATTGGTCTCTCATGTCAAAATATAATTAAGCATCCAATGGGCACTGGGAGTGACTACTGCGAGTACAAGGCTGTTATAAGAAAAAGATGGCCATGAAAACGATTGATAATCTTCTGAATTTGCCGAAGTTGCACTACATTACCGATATAGTCTGTGAAAGACGAGATGCTGCTGAAGCTCCTAGATTTCATGGCCCGTCGTACTATGGGAGATGATCCCATGTCCACCAGTGACTGTCTCACATCCACGAAAATATTAAGTTTAGACTGGGTGTCCGGATATTTTTACAACTAACTGCTCTCTTCATAGAAACGGAAGAGCTCTAGCGACTGTACTCTGAGATGGTCGAGGGAAAAGCCATAACCTTTACTGTTGCACAAAACCTTCCAAAAAACAGCCCATGTTCTTGAATAAACTTACATGGCCCAGCAGTGATTACCGTGCCAATCACGTTTTCTAGCAAGGAGACACAGTCTTCCTCAACCAATCAGTGGAGTGCAGTACATATTCTGTTCTCCGAAAAAACAGCGTCTGGACTTCCTGCAGCCATAAAACGATTTAGTGGACGCTGTTTTGGCGAGGCACGGTGGCATTTAAGAAACGGGACATCTACAGAAATTCGTCATCCTGTCTCACAAGGTACGTTGTTCTGGCAGTAAACATATTAGCTGAGCGCCAGCCCAATGCTGCTTTACCCTTACAGGATAAAGAGACCAGGTCCTACACCACATCCACCCGTTAATAAAGTGGTTTGGCCTGCGCCAGGATACCTGGCACCTACAATTTCTAATGAAGTGTTATTTGATATTCAGCCACGGCGTTCCCACCCTCTTGCTTCGCTGATAGTGGGAAAAGCCCGTCCGCCAGAAAGGCGGCACATGAACAACTGTCCTGCAGAGCCCACAGCCATTTTCGGTGACTACAAAGGGAGGCGAACTCACTTGCTGCTCGAGGGAAGTTCTAAACCTGCTCGTAATGCAATGGTCACCTTCAGCATCCAAAAATCTGTCTCTACCACCAAATTGAATTCTACTAGTGCTACTCAAGTCATGCAAGTACTGTGAGATCAATCAGTGGTTTTCCCTAAGCCCAAAAGGCCATCATCTAATATAAATCAGGGAAAATTCAGATACAGCAAAGGCGACTGAAATTGTATGATAATCACGGAAGCAATATTGAAGGGGAAGTGCCTGACGGGTATTACCATGCAGTGGCCTGCCCGGAAGGCACCGCCATCTTTCAATATCTCAATTGGTGCCTGCAATACCAGCTGAAACGTTGGCAGATCTGTAACATACAAAGGAGTCACACAGCCAGAAGATTTTATTGAAACCACCACAAGATATTTATTAACGTAATGGGGTTTTTATTGTTTTCTTTTTCAATAGTTGTATAGAATGGAAATTTATTAATAGTTTCAGAATACGTCATGTAAAGGGTAACTGATGTCGATACAACCGTCTTTGAAACTGTTCTGTTTCGTATAGATAAAACGATTTTGTTTTACACTGGGGCACCTAATGCTTTCAGTAGTAGTTAACTGCAGATATTTCACTCAAGAGCTTTTACGATTCACAAATGTAAATAACATTAGTTATCTGCCCAATTTTGAAGTAACGAAATTCGTCATCACTTAAAAGTCTCATAAAGCACCATAATACATACCAAATTGAATACCAAATTGTATGACTGCTAGATATACAGAGCACCATGACCCAAATGCTGGCCGGCCGGAGTGACTGTGCGGTTCTTGTCGCTACAGTCTGGAGCCGAGCGACCGCTACGGTCGCAGGTTCGAATCCTGCCTCGGGCATGGATGTGTGTGATGTCCTTAGGTTAGTTAGGTTTGATTAGTTCTAAGTTCTAGGCGACTCTCAGAAGTTAAGTCTCATAGTGCTCAGAGCCATTTTGAACCCAAATGCTGTATGTTTGGGCCGCGCAGAATGGCAGCGTGGTTTGAGGCACCATGCACGGACTGCGCAGCACCTCCAGCCGGAGGTTCGAGTCTCCCTTGGACATGGGTGTGTCTGTTGTTCTAAGCATAAGTTAGTTTAAGTAGTTGTGCAAGTCTAGGGGCCGATGTCCTCAGCAGTTTGGTTCCATAGGAATTCACACAAGTTTGAACATTTTTGTGTGTTTGGTTAGTAATCAAAACGCAATGTGTGTAAAATTACGTACCAGTTACTCATTAAAATTTGAGTAAAAATCGTAAGTTATGGCGACCAGAGATTTCTTTTAAAGGGAGTCACCTTTTTTCTACCGACGGCGTTGTGAAAGAGGGTGGAGGTGCGGAAGGTTGTTGAGAGCATCCTATTGAGATTTTGTTGAAAAATTGTTTGCAAAAGGTGAAAGTATCCTCGACGGTCAAGGGCATTAATATGCAGAAGGCAATGTCAATCACGACTTTAAAGTCACACAATGTGTTTCGACAGGACATGTGACTTTTACCCGAATATGTATTACGAGTAATTGTGAGGAAAACAAGTTTACAAACAACGGAACAGTAACCCACAACGAGTCTGTGCATGACATTTTACGAATGCGTCAGAAGAGCCATGGAATTTAAAAAGGGGTGCGCAGGGACTCAGTCTAAGTATACTGCGAGTCACTAAAATGGAAGGAAGATGAGGAAATATGGTTAGATGAGTATAGGGTCATATTAACGGCGGCAGAAAATGGTATAGACGGAGGAGGATTCGTCATGAGTAGGAACGTAGGATGGAAAATGAGTTACTTGGAACAATGCATTGATACGTTTATTCACATCACAAATGACAAAAATGTAAGCCAGCCGGAGTGGCCGTGCGGTTCTAGGCGCTACAGTCTGAAGCCGAGCGACCGCTACGGTCGCAGGTTCGAAACCTGCCTCGGGCATGGATGTGTGTGGCGTCCTTAGCTTAGTTAGGTTTCATTAGTTCTAAGTTCTAGGCGACTGAAGACCTCAGAAGTTAAGTCGCATAGTGCTCAGAGCCATTTGAACAAAAATCCATCAATGATATTACCGGTTTAGATACCGACATCACAATCAGAAAATAAAGAGACAAAGAATGTATGCTATATGAGAATACCTAAAGAGTAATTCATCACGTAAAGGAGTACGGAAAATCTCATAATCGTGCAGTACTGGAACACTTTAGAGGCGGAGAGGGCAGACGACAAAGTTATGGCCGTATTTGGACGCTGTAGTAGGAATGTACCGAAAAAAAAGAAAAAGCGGTAGCGTCTGTGATTCATAATCAAAACGTTCTTCGGTCCCGGGTTCGATCCCCGCCAGTGCCTAAATTTTGATAAATAATCAGCATTGGCGGCCGAAGACTTCCGGCATAAGAAGTCAGCCTCATTCTGCCAACGGCCTTGTCAAAGAGGGCGGAGGAGCGGATAGAGGTTCAGGGCACTCTCTTGTCCTAGGGGTGGGAAATTGCCCCCAAAGGCGGAAGAATCAGCAATGATTAACGACATGAGGATGCAGAAGGCAATGGAAACCACTGCATTAAAGACACGTAACGTGTATCCACAGGACATGTGGCCTGTAATTGAAGAAGTGTCATGATGATCTCTCCATTGGCAAAAGATTCCGGAGTAGTCCCCCATTCGGATCTGCGGGAGGGGACTGCCAAGGGGGAGGTTACCATGAGAAAAAGACTGAATAATCAACGAAAGGAGAACGTTCTACGAGTCGGGGCGTGGAATGTCAGAAGCTTCAACGTGTTAGGGAAACTAGAAAATCTGAAAAGGGAAATGCAACGGCTCAATCTAGATATAGTAGGGGTCAGTGAAGTGAAGTGGAAGGAAGACAAGGATATCTGGTCAGATGAGTATCGGGTAATATCAACAGCAGCAGAAAATGGTATAACAGGTGTAGGATTCGTTATGAATAGGAAGGTAGGGCAGAGGGTGTGTTTCTGTGAACAGTTCAGTGACCGGGTTGTTCTAATCGACAGCAGACCAACAACGACAACGATAATTCAGGTATACATGCCGATGTCGCAAGCTGAAGATGAACAGATAGAGAAAGTGTATGAGGATATTGAAAGGGTAATGCAGTATGTAAAGGGGGACGAAAAACTAATAGTCATGGGCGACTGGAATGCAGTTGTAGGGGAAGGAGTAGAAGAAAAGGTTACAGGAGAATATAAGCTTGGGACGAGGAATGAAAGAGGAGAAAGACTAATTGAGTTCTGTAACAAGTTTCAGCTAGTAATAGCGAATACCCTGTTCAAGAATCACAAGAGGAGGAGGTATACTTGGAAAAGGCCGGCAGATGTGGGAAGATTTCAATTAGATTACATCATGGTCAGACAGAGATTCCGAAATCAGATACTGGATTGTAAGGCGTACCCAGGAGCAGATATAGACTCAGATCACAATATAGTAGTGATGAAGAGTAGGCTGAAGTTCAAGACATTAGTCAGGAAGAATCAATACCCAAAGAAGTGGGATACGGAAGTACTAAGGAATGACGAGATGCGTTTGAAGTTCTCTAACGCTATAGATACAGCAATAAGGAATAGCGCAGTAGGCAGTACAGTTGAAGAGGAATGGACATCTCTAAAAGGGGCCATCACAGAAGTTGGGAAGGAAAACATAGGTACAAAGAAGGTAGCTGCGAAGAAACAATGGGTAACAGAAGAAATACTTCAGTTGATTGATGAAAGGGGGAAGTACAAACATGTTCCGGGAAAATCAGGAATACAGGAATACAGGTCGCTGAGGAATGAAATAAATAGGAAGTGCAAGGAAGCTAAGACGAAATGGCTGCAGGAAAAATGTGAAGACATCGAAAAAGATATGATTGTCGGAAGGACAGACTCAGCATACAGGAAAGTCAAAACAACCTTTGGTGACATTAAAAGCAACGGTGGTAACATTAAGAGTGCAACGGGAATTTCACTCTTAAATGGAGAGGAGAGAGCAGATAGGTGGAAACAATACATTGAAAGCCTCTATGAGGCTGAAGATTTGTCTGATGTGATAGAAGAAGAAACAGGAGTCGATTTAGAAGAGATAGGGGATCCAGTATTAGAATCGGAATTTAAAAGAGCTTTGGAGGACTTACGGTCAAATAAGGCAGAAGGGATAGATAACATTCCATCAGAATTTCTAAAGTCATTGGGGGAAGTGGCAACAAAACGACAATTCACGTTGGTGTGTAGAATATATGAGTCTGGCGATATACCATCTGACTTTCGGAAAAGCATCATCCACACAATTCCGAAGACGGGAAAGGGCTGACAAATGCGAGAATTATCGCACAATCAGCTTAACAGCTCATGCATCGAAGCTGCTTACAAGAATAATATACAGAAGAATGGAAAAGAAAATTGAGAATGCGCTAGGTGACGATCAGTTTGGCTTTAGGAAAAGTAAAGGGACGAGAGAGGCAATTCTGACGTTACGGCTAATAATGGAAGCAAGGCTAAAGAAAAATCAAGACACTTTCATAGAATTTGTCAACCTGGAAAAAGCGTTCGACAATATAAAATGGTGCAAGCTGTTCGAGATTCTGAAAAAACTAGGGGTAAGCTATAGGGAGAGACGGGTCATATACAATATGTACAACAACCAAGAGGGAATAATAAGAGTGGACGATCAAGAACGAAGTGCTCATATTAAGAAGGGTGTAAGACAAGGCTGTAGCCTTTCGCCCCTACTCTTCAATCTCTACATCGAGGAAGCAATGGTGGAAATAAAAGAAAGGTTCAGGAGTGGAATTAAAATACAAGGTGAAAGGATATCAATGATACGGTTCGCTGATGACATTGCTATCCTGAGTGAAAGTGAAGAAGAATTAAATAATCTGCTGAACGGAATGAAGTCTAATGAGTACACAGTATGGTTTGAGAGTAAATCGGAGAAAGACGAAGGTAATGAGAAGTAGTAGAAATGAGAACAGCGAGAAACTTAACATCAGGATTGATGGTCACGAAGTCAATGAAGTTAAGGAATTCTGCTACCTAGGCAGTAAAATGACCAATGACGGACGGAGCAAGGAGGACATCAAAAGCAGACTCGCTATGCCAAAAAAGGCATTTCTGGCCAAGTGATGTCTACTAATATCAAATACCGGCCTTAATTTGAGGAAGAAATTTCTGAGGATGTACGTCTGGAGTACAGCATTGTATGGTAGTGAAACATGGACTGTGGGAAAACCGGAACAGAAGAGAATCGAAGCATTTGAGATGTGGTGCTATAGACGAATGTTGAAAATTAGGTGGACTGATAGGGTAAGGAATGAGGAGGTTCTACGCAGAATCGGAGAGGAATGGAATATGTGGAAAACACTGATAAGGAGAAGGGACAGGATGATAGGACATCTGCTTAGACATGAGGGAATGACTTCCATGGTACTAGAGGGAGCTGTAGAAGGAAAACTGTAGAGGAAGACAGAGATTGGAATACGTCAAGCAAATAATTGAGGACGTAGGTTGCAAGTGCTACTCTGAGATGAAGAGGTTAGCACAGGAAAGGAGTTCGTGGCGGGCCGCATCAAACCAGTCAGTAGACTGATGACCAAAAAAAAGAAGTAGGAATGAAGGGGAGGGTGACTGAGTTTTGCATGTAACTTTAGCTGATAGTATCCTGTTCAAAAGTCACGGGAAAACGAGGTCTACAAGGTATGGCCTACAGCAGGGGCGGCCAAGACATGCCACACTTTAGGCGTGCAGCGTGGGTGGGCCGCGCGCGGACCGAGGCGCGGCCTGTTGTCACTCGCCTTTGCACGGTCCATCTCAGAAGCATGCGGGACAGCGCGACATTTCATACAGCACTGCGGCGCGGCATTTTGCAGCCGGCGCAACTCTCTTGAGTTCGGCAGAATCGTAGTGTCAGCGCTGTTTACCCTTCGCTATTTGTTCGTGGTATGAAGAATGTTCACAGGTTCAGTGGCTGTCTGCACAAAAAGAGGCAGTCGAGCGATCTGTCGTCACAATCTTTTAAAATGAATGGGTATGACAAAAAATAGACATAAGAAGTCTCAATTCGCATAAGCAACGAGTGCTACTTATTTGCTATGTTCAAATGTTCAAATGTGTGTGAATTCTTAAGGGGCCAAACTGCTGAGGTCATCGGTCTCTAGACTTACCCACTACTTAAACGAACTTACACTAACTTACGCTAAGAACAACATACACACGCACGCCCGAGGGAGGACTCGAAGCTCCGGCGGGAGCAGCCGCGCAATCTGTGACATGGCGCCTCATATCGCACGGCCGCTCCGCGCGGCTATTTGCCATGAAACGACATTACAGCACCATACAGACAGAATTTAAACTCTTAAATGACAATGATAGAGCAAAAACTCGCAACGATCGACAAACGGGATTCATCGTTCTGCAGGTCATAAATAAATTTTTCTTGTAATATAACTAGGAATTGTTAATTTTCAGATTTTTCCCTTTGGTTTTATTGTGAAATCTTACTTTTTGTAAAATTTCACAATTCTACGTCAAAGGAAAGTATCCTGTAGGTTTTGATTAGTGAATTTGCCGATAAAGAAGTATGTGATATAGGTGGCTCTATCTTTTGATCAAACTGCCTTAGAATCTTCACTTTTTACAACGCTAAGCGACAGTAGACCTCAGTATGCGACATAAATTTCTGCTTATTACACCCATCCGTTGGTGATAAATAGCGTTTTGAACAGTCGGACAGAGAAACAGGTAGACATACAGACGGACAACAGAGTGATACCATAAAGTTTCCGTGTTCTCTGAATAAGGTTCGGAATCCTTAAACCACTACTTTAACCTCTGTCGCGATTCCGTGAAGTAAACGTCAGCCACTTTGACCGCAACTACACTGGTTCGTCCCCTGTTATCATGCCTCATTATAGATGGACAGCACAATCATTTTTTTAATTCCTAACAATATTTTTGCTAAGTATTCACATGTCTAAAAGAGACTTTCAGGAACAGCTGCGCAACTTAGCAGGAACAGTTTAATCATGTGTTATTACCTGCATTACAAATGAGTATCTAGTCTTGACCTTGGTTATTTTGTGGCAGCTGTGACTAGACTGACTAGAGCCACCCCATAGTGTTAGCTCGATATCTGCCACTTCGTTGATATGATTCTTCTCGGCAGTTTGTGCTGCATTCACTCATCCTCGCCCATCGCGTCTCCACCTCGTCTGCCAGCAGCCGCCTTTCCTTCTCCATCGCCACCCAGCATCTTGATCTCTTCTTCATCGGCGGTCGTCAGTCACCGCTTCACTTCACATGTCTGCCTGGCCAAATTTCTGTCCGTTAACCATTGCTGACGCTTCAATCTCTCTTTGATCCTGTCTCCTTTACAAAATTCTGCCTCCTCTCTTCTACAATATACACTTTCCTTCCCGAACCAGAACAATCATCACCAGAAGTTATTCTAATTTGTTCTAAGAGTATCCTCGCTTTCAAGTGTACTGCTCTGCTGACGTGCCAACTGTCGAGGAATCACAAGAGTAGCAGCTACTGCAAAAACTAGTCTCAGTTTAAACTACTGAACCTTTAAGTCATGCAGATTTCAATCATCATTGAAAACACTGACCCTATATACACAGCAATATTGGAACAATCGGCATTCTACGCCAAGGAACCGTTATCCAAGATGGCGGCGATGACGTCATCCAAGATGGAGGCGACGACGTCAATGAAGATGGCGGATTTTGGCGGGAAGTTTGAGTTTTGGCGGGAAAGTGCCAGCCCCCCTCACCCAGAAAAATGCAGCGAAGTTCAAATTCCAGCAGGATGATGTGTCACACCCCGGTTATCTTTACTAAGCAAAGAAAATGGCGGGAAAAAGGACTTGTCCTTATTATTTAACCAATATCAAGCAGATGTGTTTTCCACTGGGTCTGGACTCCAACTGGCTTAGTTCATATCATCGCCACCAGAGGACACCACCATGATATCAGGTGATGACGCAAGTAGCGTTATTCAAGATGGCCGTACGCACTGTGTTCACCGCGAGCTCCACAGCCCAACTGACTTAGTTCATACCGTGGCCACCAGAGGGCACTACCGTGAAGTCGGGTGATGACACAAGATCGTCTGCTCTCTCTCGTCAGCAGCCCGCGAGTGACCACTTACATCACAGCCTCAAGCCCGCCAGACATAGGCTTCTGTAAATATGCTACCCAATTTAACTGAACACAAGACACCAACATCGCTCATCTAACCTATCAATTACCTAAGTACTTAATTCCACCAGAGGAATCATATTCTTATAGGTACGAAAAGGGGTTCGCTGCGCTTTCGACAACATAGTTTCAATTACTATTCGAGGTCATCCAGCTACCTATTCTTGCTGTTTTACGCTATAATTAAACGAAAGACGTGAATGGATTTTCGTAAATGGGAGACTGTTTTTTCTATTTTTGTCAGAAAAAGATGTTCTTGCTAAGCAGAGGGTAGTTGGCTAACCTGCAAATGTAGTTGAAACTAGGTAGAGGAAAGCGTAGCGAACCCCTTTACGTACACATGTGAAATAAGTACTTGTCTCTATTATTTCACCAATTTCAAGCAGGTCTGTTCTCCATTTGGTCTGGACTCCAACTAGCTTATTTCATATCGGTGCCACCAGAGGGCGCTATCCTGACATCAGGTGATGATGCAAGTACTGTTAATCCAGATGGCTCCCCCAGGTGTACCCACCACGAGCTCCAGTCCAACTGGCTTAGTTCATATCGTCGCCACCAGAGGGCGCTCTCCTGACGTCAGATCATGACGCAAGTACCAGTATTCAAGATGGCTGTATACAGTGTGTTCACCGCGAGCTCCAGAGCCCAACTGGTTTAGTTCATATCGTGGCTACCATAGGACGCTACCATGACATTGGGTGATGACACAAGATCGTCCACTGTCTCTCGCGCCGCGCCACCAGCCCCCGGGCGTCCGACCACTTACGTCACACAGTGTCAGCCACCACCTCCATACATGCGCCGGACATAGTCTTCTTCAAATATGCTAACCAATTTAACTGAACACAAGTGACACCAACATCACTCATCTAACCTATCAATTACCTAAGTACTTAATTCGATTTCAATTTTAATCATATTCAATAAATCAATTTACAAGTTCAATATTCAGTGATCAAATGATAAGTTCCACATTTTCCCACTATCAGCACTGTGTTCATTCATGACCTAGCACCCCACATCCCTAGAATGCTGCATTCTTGTTGGTTACTGCATTAGTCACATGATTCGACTTCATAGAAACTAGGACTTGGAATCAATTTTCACCAATGTCACACCCTCCTGGATTTGGAATCAAATAGTTAAATTCTCCACTACGATCCCTAACCCAGCACCACGCCCCCTTACCGACCCCTGTTGGCTGGCTAACGTGCACTAACGTGTACTAACCTGCACAGTGCATGACGTCATCCAAGATGGTGGGGCGAAATGGCTGGTAAACAGATTTGAACACAAGTCTTTATTTTGATGGCGGTGTCTCCACCACGAGATTTAGTGTCCAACTGATATAGTATACATTACTGCCATCAGATCATACTGTCATCCCTCCTATGACCTAATCCCAGATGGTGGTCTGCAGGGGCGGGAACTATGCTAAAATTACTCAGGCTGAGCTACGCTTCTGGGGAGAGTAAGAAAGGAGTCCACTCTATTTACTTTCGAACATTTTATTTAAATATCGGATATATCTCTCACACTGATGCAAAACACTCCCCATCTAATGCTTACGCTCACAATACACAGTCTCCAGACACCCAATCAACTCCTACTTCACAGAAATAATTTAACTACAGACATTCAGACTCCTCCTAACTAATATCTCACACTGATTCGTAGACGCAATCAGTACTCGTAAACTGTCCAAATAGCGCATAGCACGGCCTACAGACCTGCTCGCGAAATAATGCGATTAATGCACGCAAGCACAGTCCGCCACCCCCTGTCCAGTAAAGTACACAGGAGGTAGTGATAAGTGACCCATCCGTCAGATGTCAAACCATGCACGGGCCTCTGCCCGGGTCCCGCAAGCGGCTACATTCCTTTCATCATTTCTGAGAAATAGCTAATGCAATACGTATTCATCTAGATGCTGATGATGACGAGATAGGATGGGGAGTGAAGACATATTTACAGAGCACAAACGCTAGAAGCTAGTCCGCGCGCTTGTGGTCGACATGGCCGTCAGCTGTCAAAGCACACACACACACGTCCATTCAGGACCGCGCTCCGTCACAGCCCCGAGGTGCGGCCACCGAATGCAGGTGAAAGTCGAGCCTATACAGTCACCGTTATACCGGCGCCATAGAGTTCCAAGACGCAACTCCCATACGAGAGACACCTCCCATTGCACAATATCACAGGGCGCATTGCTCCTTGCGCGACTTGACACATCCAGCAACTCATGACATGAATCGACACACAGTTTAATACAGAACTGAGGTACGCTCTACTGTAGAAGGTCCCATTTAGAAAAGTCAAAGTCAAGGCCAAATGCTTACCATCTGAAACATTATGACTACCTAGCCGAACACTGCCAAAATCCTGCGCTTGACCTAGCGGCACAAACGTCATGTCATAATTTCAAGTCCCGGCCAACCTATGTCTGTGACCAACCACACGAATTATTGCCCTCATGGATGCATAACTCATCATTATTACATATGCAACTGATAAGTCTTTCCATACCAAAATATCCACTGACCTTCATCCATTGTTCAGACATTGTCCGGTACGTCATCCAAGACCTCCGGAATATGTACGCCTTTGAAAGACTCCACATCTTAAAAATAGATAATCATCGCCCCTTCACTATCTTCTCAAGACATATGTCAGCTATTCTGAAAGTCAACCTCACTTCCGTTCCGATCGGTAGAAACTCTTGTTTAACCTCAGTCTCCAAACAACCATTTCCTACGTTTCGGATGTATGAGACAGTAGACATACAGTATCGTGTAACGGTACATCCGTTCCCTTCATACGAATGAATATGTTCTTACCTACTGTACCAGGAAATGCTATGTCCAAGCACTCCTACAGAACGGAACATTTCAGGTGCACGTATCCGTACAGCCGACATTGTACTGGAAATCTCAGTTTCATTGCTTGCAATGGAGATGCCAGCGTTGATCTTCGAAATATCTCTTCCACAGCCCAAACACTCGTAAAAGTATTTCTCGACACGTTAATCTCTCCATTTTCCTGTCAAAACTCACAACCACCCTTACCACTGTCTGAATCGGACCACATAAACTGAACCCTACCTACTGACCCTGAGCTGTCAGAAGATAGCTTTATACACATCCTACAGGTCAGGCAGGGATGTCCATCCTAATGTCATCATTGCATCCCTCTATCACTTGAAGCCAACTCTATTAGATATCCAACTGGAAGTGACCACCTCATAACCTCCTACCATGTACGAACGACATTCAAAGCCATAATCCTAATCTCAAGAATTCTGCTGAGAACCAGTGTTAGAGCATCATCTAAGTTTCAAGAAAAGTGGCATCGGGATTGGCGCATGACACACAGTAAGCAAACCCAAACGCCCACAATCTTAACAAAGATCCGTACAGAAATCAGTTTGCTTTTGTATTCCATTTTGCCTGCATTTTTATTAAATTCAATATTTCTTCTGTTACCCAAAGATTTCTACTAGCCCTCGTCTTTTTACCTACTTGATCCTCTGCTGCCTTCACTACTTCATCCGAAAAAACTACCCATTCTTCTTCTATTGTGGCAACGGCCTTGCCGCAGTGGATACACCGGCTCCCGTGAGATCACCGAAGTTAAGCGCTGTCGGGCGTGGCCGGCACTTGGATGGGTGACCATCCAGCCCCCATGTGCTGTTGCCATTTTTCGGGGTGCACTCAGCCTCATGATGCCAATTGAGGAGCTACTCGACCGAATAGTAGCGGCTCCGGTCAAAGAAAACCATCATAACGACCGAGAGAGCGGTGTGCTGACCACACGCCCCTCCTATCCGCATCCTATCTGAGGATGACACGGCGGTCGGATGGTCCCGATGGGCCACTTGTGGCGTGAAGACTGAGTGAGTGATTCTTCTACTGTATTTCTTTTCCCCATTCCTGTCAATTGTTTACTTATGCTCTCCATGAAACTCTGTACAACCTCTGTATTAGTCAGTTTATCCAGGTCCCATCTCCTTAAATTCCCACCTTTTTGCAGTTTCTTCAGTTTTAATCTACAGTTCATAACCAATAGATTGTGCTCAGAGTCCACATCTGCCCCTGGAAATGTCTTACAATTTAAAACCTGGTTCCTAAATCTCTGTCTTACCATTATATAATCGATCTGAAACCTGTCAGTATCTCCATGCTTCTTCCACGAATACAACCTTCTATTATGATTCTTGAACCAAGTGTTAGCTATGATTAAGTTATGCTCAGAGCAAAATTCTACCAGGCGGCTTCCTCTTTCATTTCTTAACCCCAATCCATATTCACCTACTACGCTTCCTTCTCCGCCTTTCCCTACTATCGAATTCCAGTCACCCATGACTATTAAACCTTCGTCTCCCTTCACTATCTGAATAATTTCTTTTCTCTCATCATACATTTCTTCAATATTTTCGTCATCTGCAGAACTAGTTGGCATATCAACTTGCACTACTCTAGTAGGCGTGGGCTTCGTGTCTATCTTGGCCACTATAATACGTTCACTATGCTGTTTGTAGTAGCTTACCCGCATTCCTATTTTTTTTATTTATTAAGAAACCTACTCCTGCATTACCCCTAATTGATTTTGTATTTATGACCCTGTATTCACCTGACCAAAAGTCTTGTTTCTCCTGCTACCGATATTCGCTAATTCCCACTATATCTAACTTTAACCTATCCGTTTCCCTTTCTATATTTTCCAACCCACCTGCCCGATTAAGGGATCTGACATTCCACGCTCCGATCCGTAGAACGCCAGTTTTCTTTCTCCCGATAACGACGTCCTCTTGAGTAGTCCCCGCCCGGAGATCCGAATAGGGGACTATTTTACCTCCGGAATATTTTACCTAAGAGGACGCCATCATCATTTAACCATATAGTAAAGCTGCATGCCTTCGGGCAAAATTACGGCCGTAGTTTCCCCTCACTTTCAGCCGTTCGCAGTACCAGCCCAGCAGGGCCGTTTTGGTCAGTGTTCCAAGGCTAGATCAGTCATTCAGACTTTTGCCCCTGCAGCTACTGAGAAGGCTGCTGCTCCTCTTCAGGAAGCACACGTTTGTCTGGCATCTCAACAGATACCCCTCCGTTGTGGTTGCACCTGTATCGCTGAGGCACGCAAGCCTTCCCACCAACGGCAAGGTCCATGGTTCATGGAGGGGGGGGGGGGGGGAGTGTGACATTAACGAGAGGAAATAATGAGCCAGAGGAAATCATTGAAAATAGTAGGAGAATTTCATCCTTATAACCGATTTACATGTGAAAAAGGGGTAACTTTTCCAGTCAGGATTGCCCATGGTTAAAACATATCATAGCTTGACTTCATTCATTCCGGGGGTCATTTACTCACATGAATCTACAAGCCAGCATCAGTACATATAAACATTGCCGTGAGTAGTATGAATTTTGTTATACCCAGAGGTGATTGCTACATCACAGACTTCCGATAAACATTTGATAGGTGACTAAAAGGCCTTGCAGCAAAGAAATATACCCATTCAGACCATATCCTGAGATCACAGATGTCTAATGTCCCTAATCATTTACAATGTCTTGGAGTATGAACTGTTCTCTGCTCACTGATTTACCCCTGCCCTATCACTCATTTGGTCTCAATCATTAAACATATACATTCTCAAATTCTCAGTTAACAAGGAAATCATGTGTGTGATCTGATTGTCTTATTACCTAAGTTGTGTAAATTTCTATATTTTTCTACTACATGAAAAAAATACAGGCACATAATCATGGCATTAATAAATGTTCAGAACAAACATATATGTCACAATCAAGACAGTTCAATTCATATGTACCTGGGGAGACAAATTTTACAATTGAAATGTCACATGAATTGAAAACATGGCGCTTTTTCCCTCACACAAATTGTGACTGGGAAGACAGAAGAACAGCAATTTGCACCAGAGTGGAATGGTCTCTCACTCAGCACGTTACGTAACAGAAGTGGCGGCAGAGATCTCTGGCGTTTCCTCTTGTCTCACAGCATCTGGTGTCTGGACAGCAACCAACATCTTGGGCAGCTTCTGGACCACTGCTGGACCCTTGGCATCACCCTGGTCAGGCAGCAGTTAGCCGTCAGCTACTGTTGTGACAGCGTTGCATTTGACATGCAACCCAACCCCTGGCATAGAAATGAATTCAGCATTAGTAGGACCTGGGTCAGCCCTGCTCTTCCCGTTTGCCTCGGCATCGGAACACAGCTGCTGACGCAGGACATTGGGTTAGCTCGCCTGTTGCCTCTCGGCATCCGCTGAGTCAGTTAGGCTCGGCATGCATGCTGACTGTGGTGCCATTCGGATCGCTTGCCCCTCGAATAGCGGTCCGGCAGGCCATTGGCTGCTGGGGGGTTGCTGTAGGCAAGTGGTGGCGTCCCGCTGTCTGTGCTGGCTTGTGATGTGCTGACTGTATTGGTAGACAACTGAGCTACATGACATAGGTGTGTCAGCTGGCCGAAGCCCGGTTCTGTTGCAGCAGGTGGTCCCCAGCTCACCTGAGCTGATACAGGTGACTCATTATAGCTGCCTGCCCCCTTCCTTCACCCCTCACTGGCTGGCATTGGCCGTGACGTTTAGTTTGCCGTGTTGGTTCTGGAGTCTACACAATCCTCAAGCGTGGTCAAGTGCCATGTTCTCTCACAAATGTCATCACATCGATATGAACCATTTACATAAAAGAAAATAATTATGAATAAAATTTTTTCTTTACTTAATATATTTATTTATTTACTTTATTAGTAAGAACACAAATCCAAAAATAAATTTAATGACTGCAGGGCCCTGTTAACGTTGTATGTACGTAAAATATGTGGTGTGAGTTATCTCTGTTTGTGTGTGCAGCTGTTTTTGTTAGTTCCTCGCTAGTACTATTCCTGTCATGCACTCTAAATCTCCACCAAACGTGCAGACTTATCCCAATACTAAATACTAACTTATTGTACTACACTATGCCTTTGCTAATACTACCAAAGCGGATTTTATTGCATTTTATTCCTTGTATACTCGTCTTTTATTTGTCGATGTCCAGCGTTATTGTCTGCTGACTCTGGTAAGGAAGTGCGTCTACCCGCTCAGGTGCAGTTGATTTGCCTGAAATCTTTGAAGTGGCCTTTATGATCATGTAGACGAAATTTTACATACACAAGGATACCTCCCATCTCCTCTGTCAGGATCGCTGCTGCTGAAATGAAATAAAATTGCCGGCCGGAGTGGCCGTGCGGTTCTAGGCGCTACAGTCTGGAACCGTGCCACCGCTACGGTCGCAGGTTCGAATCCTGCCTCAGGCATGGATGTGTGTGATGTCCTTAGGTTAGTTAGGTTTAATTAGTTCTAAGTTCTAGGCGATTGATGACCTCAGAAGTTAAGTCACATAGTGCTCAGAGCCATTTTTGAAATAAAAACATACTGAATTATATATACAAATATATTTTTTTCTAATGTAGGTCGTGATGACTGGGTGTTGTGTGATGTCCTTAGGTTAGTTAGGTTTAAGTAGTTCTAGGTTCTAGGGGACTGATGACCACAGATGTTAAGTCCCATAGTGTTCAGAGCCATTTTTTCTAATGTAGTTCTTATCGATGGTCTATCATTTCGTTTCTGCTTCCTATTTTCAGGTCTGGGGTTTGCCTCTCTACCATGACTTGCACTTGTCCGTGCTAATTCCCCATAAACAAATATTTCGGCGACTGCGCTCACATGGCGCTGGCAAAATTCCGTTATGAGATGGGCTAAATCGCACGACAGGTGATGGCTCATAACGTACCGAGTCTTAGCGTCGACATGCGCCCAAAGCGTGGACTGCTAACACCAATTCGATACTCTCATGCTCATAACATAGTGAGTGTTAGCGTCGACACGCGCCCAAACCGTGGACCATTAACATCATACGAAACACATCCGAAAATCGAGATGCATATGCTCTATGGCACGATTTACCGTCTTGATACCATGAAAAAATAAAGTGACGTACATCCGTCCCTTGGGCTGTGTACAAGAAACCACGGAAAGTAAACAGAAACGATTTCATCGACCATGGTGATTGTGAAGGCTCTTCTACGAGACTACTATGACAGAGTACGATGCTCAGTTGCGGAAAGCTGACAACATTTGTGAGGTCCAAAGAAATAACAGCAGTACTCAGTTCTTTGGAGTACGCAGCATTGCAGCGTGTCTGGTTTGATATGCCACAAAAAGTGCCAATTAGTGATGACGTATCAGTGGCAATGGAATTTGAATTCAATCTGCCACGTGCCAGTGAATGTCGGCGTGAAGATGTCACAAATGCGCAACTGATTTGACCACGTTCAACAAGGACTCATGCTGAAAACTAATGGAAATGTCAGACAAACAAAATAACACTGAAACACAAGAAATCGAAAATTACGTTAAGCAACACAATATCTACATTCCGTTAAACAGTTCGACCTTTGAGACTATTTACATACTGCACTTTCTCTTCTCGTTGCAGTTCTCTTGTATCACTGTACTCTCACAGGTTAATATCACCCGTTCCGATAGTTTTTGCGGCGTTGTTTTGAGCTGAGTCTGCAGTAGCTGCGTATTAATTATTGACTGAATTTTCTCTGCGTGACCCCTGTGATGAGTTAGGTGGCGTCAATTCCACATATTCATTACGTTGGTCATTCAATTGACCTTGACCGATGTATATACTGCTATTGCTTTTCTAGAATCCTGGTGATCCTGGTTCGAGTTCTGTTGCTCTCTCTATTTTCCGTTTAGTCGGTAGTGGTTGTTGTTATGATTATAATTTCCTGTCTCCTATTTTCCCATGATGGCTGTTATTCAGATTGAAGTTTGAATTTTGGTTTCGTTTGGATCGATGTTTCCCCCCTTTTCGTCCATCTGGCAAATAGGGCCAGTTACGGTCGTTATTTCTACTTCTTTCCCGCAATTTGTGTATTTCATTCACGTGCTCGAGTTTGCACAACGCACTCTTGAAAGCTTCGATTGGATCGCTGCATCTACCGATGATCAGTTGCTGGTAACGCAAAGGTAATATACTATAGCGGTGCCTTATAATTTCCTTGAGACGGTACGGTTAGTCCAAGAATCGGTTCTTCTTGACCAGGGATTCGAAGAAATTTGACAGGACTGCGGAATCATGACGCTTCTAAGTCCTTTCCTAACATGATATCCTGTTTTATCCTCTCATGTGTGTCTTGCGACCAATATGTGTTAAGGATTGCGTCCTTAAATTCTTAGTAGAAGTGACAACTCTTCGTAACTCCGCGCATATGTTCTGCATTCGAACCTTGTAAGAAACCACAGATAAATTGGAGCTTGTACTTCAGTGGCCAAGATTCTGGTAGCACGTGATCGTACTGTACCATCCAGGTCTTTGGATGTGATGCGTTATTTCCCTCCTTGTAGACTTGAAAATTCTAGATGGTGAAGAAAAGTCCCTTACAATGAATTCAAATAACAGCACACTTGTCTATACTCACACATCTCAACTCTAACAAATCAGCACAACGCCGTTCGCCATCAGAAACAATCAAGTGACACAGAAGTCACAACCACAACATGAAAATACACACATACTATAATTAAATATTATTACTATGTCTGGGTGCCAGCAACGCGAATCTGTTCTACCCGGTGCACCACATTAAATATGGGGAAAAGAGAATTCTGCGATCTGACAGTCACAGGAGGAGCCATCAATTCAAAATTCTGCACAAGTGACGTCAAATTGAATGACAACGCTAGGCAATATGATATGATGGTAACAGATGGTGCCATCAATCCGAGGTTCTGCGCAAGGGACGTCAAACTGAGTGACTAATCATCGCAATCTGATTGTCACAGAAGGTGCCATCATTCCGAGATGCTGGCAGGATCGCCACAAAGCAAGTTAACCCATGGGGCTAACTATATAAAACGATTGAGAGTGTGGCCAGAAGTTTTAGAGTTCTAACAACATTTTTTAAAGAAATAAATTATGCTAAACAAGTTATGATTGAATATCTTAAACAACTAAGAGGTAGTTTAAGACCACATTGGACAAGGATCCTGGGTGGCAGAAGTGAGTTAAGTACTCTGGCCCTAAAAATGTGGATAACTCAATCTGAATTGATATGACTTTGAGCAGACTACGATTGTTCAAATCTACAGAATTTATATACGTGCAGCTGAGAGCAAGTGGCGATTGAGATCTGTGCAATCTGACAAGGATGGAAAAGCAGTACGTTACCCTGTTTGCTTCGTACGGCGATGAAACTTGCAGCTGGCAAGATGTGTGCGGTGAAGGTGAGACGTGAGGCGGCACCTGTGAATCTATTGCGGCCATTAAAGAAATGAAAAAATCTCACAGTCTAGTAATCAGGCAGACGGATCGCAATTTACTCTCTACCAGAGCCCTGAAATCAGGGTAGATTTTAGTGTGTGTCACAGCCATTCGTTGGTCGTACAAACGACCAATTTCGCTCACTTATATAACAGAGAGCACGAGGATACCAAATGTCAAGGCATGTGAACCAAGAACAAATAAGTGTGCCCTCGGCAAACGAGTAGTCCAACACATTAGAAGTCACACTGTCGGTAGAGTAAGAACTTCGCAACAGGCTCTCCAGTGTAACTATTAGTAAGTGAAGTCAGTCTTACGACAGGTCACAAGCACCAACCACACATGCCAGAGCATCGACCAGAAGTCCCCTTACTAGACCATAGTCCAGCACCCGACTGCCTCGCACCTCTTCAGAAAAAAGTCTGTTTTCGCGCAAAGTGCACAAACGATGCCGCCTTCACGCCATATTGGGCCAATCATAGGCTCTAGAGGAGCTAAATCTCCCCTCCCAAACAACAGCAGAAACTCATGTCAAACCAGGGCAATAGTTTCGAAACCTGTGTCTCTGAAAAAAAAAGGTAACCGTGAATTACTGGCTTTTTTCACAGTGGGGGAAAATATTTTCTCCGAAGTCACATCGTTTCCCACACCAACAAGCGAACAGATACGATCTTAAAGATATCTAAATTGCCTGTGCATTGGAGCTCGTTAGTCTTAGCTATGAGGTGTAATAAACATTCTATCTCTAAACGTTTCTCAGACGCCAAAGTTTCTTATACAACCGAGGCGGCCGATGGAAGTGGGTTCAAATGGTTCAAATGGCTCTGAGCACTATGGGACTTAACATCTGAGGTCATCAGTCCCCTAGAACTTAGAACTGCTTAAACCTAATTACCCTAAAGACTTCACACACATCCATGCCCGAGGAATGATTCGAACCTGCGACCGTAGCGGTGGCGCGGTTCCAGATTGAAGCGCCTAGAACCGCTCGGCCACACCGGCCGGCGATGGAAGTGGGTCACAGGCCTATTTGCAGTATTGGTGAACACGATAACTTGTGAATTTTTATTACGCGTGGTTCTGCCTACAATGCCCGGTTTACGACTCCACTGTGTAGATGTGTCCCTTCAGTCCGTTGCACCAGCCCAGGCATAGGCTGGTGCCAATGCAGGCACTGCGGCATAGTTCTGCTGGGGGCCTGTCTTGCCGACTGGCTGCTCTGTCTGCCCTGTATGGCTGTGGGCGTGTGCAGCAGGATTTACCTAGGGACTGGCTCGCCGCCAATTGCTTCCTACTCTTAATATGCCATTTCTATGAGCTAAGAAACATAAAAGTATCTCATGCTTTTAGCGCCCTAGGAGGCTCCATCAACATCTGCTTATGCCGTTAACCTTCTAGTCTCGTTCAAGGTGCGTCGGGTTCTATGTACAAAAAATAGGTGAGAGAATAACTCGTCCTCTCTCGAGACCTTGAGGAGATACCACACATCGACATTAAAGAGTGTAGGAGCTTCGTCGTGTTGCAGCCACATGTCCATCAAAACGTCTAGCAGCACTACATCCAATAGGCTAGGCAAAACATCTCTGACATATTTGAGCTAGTGCAGTCTTGTTAATCTGTTTGACAGTAGATATGGCAGAATAATATGGTGACCAATTATCCCAGCCGAGGTGTTAATGCCATACGTATGTTGGCGATTTTGAGTCACTTGCCAATGGGGATTTTTCAACCCAAACACTCATGTTTTGCGATTTTAATATGCCGTTTCTATAAAATGTGGATTCATCGGTGAATAGCACAAATCTTGGGAATTGTGGTTGGAGTATGAATTGTTGTAAATACCACTGTGTCATGGGTAGTCCTCTTCCCACAGTGCATGGACTTCCAGCACATGGTATGGATGGAGCCGGTTTTCATGCGCAACACACCAGACATCACTTTTACCTGCGTTGCGCCTGTGCCACCTGCTGAGTGCTGTTTGCTGGGTAGTCCTCCGCCAACTATAGTCTTCAAGCTGAGCGTGGACGACCTGTATCATGTTTCGCCACCTACCAGAGGACAAACAGTGAACTTGGGATAGCATTAAGAGGTACTAGGCATGAAGTGCTACTTCATTACTGTACAACGAACACATCTCAGGCAGAAAATACGTATGTGCAGCTTTCCGGCTTCTCTGAGCTGTCTCTCGACAGCTGCGAACCTGAAATGATGTGCAGAACGTCTTTTTGGAAAACGTTCCACGTACAATCTTGTAGCAGCTCTCTCACTGCAATCCACTCCGCCGTAAGCAAACACCATGTCGGTCATTTCCGCAGCTGTCTACTGATACATGTCGCACTGTTGTCAACTACGTTTCTGTATTGGCAAAACACGCGAAGTCCGCACTAGGATGTACCCAAGGGCTGGGGGAGGAATGTAGCGAATGTGCAGGAATGTTATTAGGCTCAGGTCATCCTTTTGCAGGTAACAGATTGCTAAAGGGTTGCATACGTTACGTTTCCAGACACCAAAACGAATCGGAACATTTCATCACAACAGACTTCAACACTGTGCAGCGACCAAGCGGTGCGTTTCCGTATGTGAGTTCCTCCTTGAAAAACCGATCAGTTTGCCTTCCTGCACATCATGCTAAGCGTGTCGGTATTTTTTTGGGACACCCTGTACACTAAATGAAGTGGGCATCGGAAACACTTCATGCCGAACTGATTTTTTTGTAAATTGAAGGGGATCACTGCTGCCGGCTGTCGCGGGCCATTACCCCGAATCAGCGGTGACGAGCGAAAATGTGTACCGGACAGGGATTCGAACTCGCAATCTCCTGCTTACTAGGCACGTGCGCTAACCAATGCCATCCGGGACAAAGCGTTATTGCAACTCCTCGGACTATCTGGGCACGCCGGCCGGAGTGGTCGTGCGGTTCTAGACGCTACAGTCTGGAACCGAGCGACCGCTACGGTTGCAGGTTCGAATCCTGCCTCGGGCATGGATGTGTGTGATATCCTTAGGTTAGTTAGGTTTAATTAGTTCTAAGTTCTAGGCGACTGATGACCTCAGAAGTTAAGTCGCATAGTGCTCAGAGCCATATCTGGGCACGCCTTACGGTGGATTCAAATTCTCACCTATCAGCAGACCCTTTCCCTTTTACTCACAGTTCGGTACTCTGAGATTCCCACAGGAAGTCAGACATTTTTGTGCATCCGTACTGAAAAAAGTGGATCCATTGTCCAACTAGGCGTATCAGTTATATGAGTGCGTTGTGTCCGTTCTTTCGAATGCGCCGGAAAGAACAGGCATCACCAATTTATGAAACTGATTTTTGTCGCAAGCCACCTACGAAGTTACTTATTTATTTATGTTATTTTTGACATTTGCGTTACATGCACTGTATTCTTCTCAAGTAGGTAGAAACAAACTATACAGAACCACTTTAACAAAGCATTAAATGTGGAATGTGTGTTCTTGTAGGACGACTATACAAGGATTTCCAGCCAACAATATCCAAACAGCAGCCTCTGTACAAAATTTATTAAATTGTCAATACCAAACTCTTGTAAATAATAACAAATTCATATAACTTACAGAACTTAACAAATCGTTAAAAGAATGAGCTTTAAAAACAATGACGGCCGCTTGCCACTATAAAATCAAAGAACCTTTTACAATAGTGCTTTCAGAGTTCACCCAATAGTCAAAATCACATAATAAGTTAACTTGGCAATACAATTTAAAATCATTTATATAAAAATCTTTGAGAAAGATAATGGCACTTTTCACCATAAAATCAAAGAAGCGTAATACACAACCAATAAATATAATAACAAAATAATAATTTGATACAACCAAAGGGCGAAGGCAACTCCCAACGCAATCACAGACGTGTGAGCTCTCAACACTTCGGAGACTTCCCACTAGAAACGGTCCCCGAAATAAACAGCTGAGAGCTCCCCGACATGCCTCCTACAACTGCCCATCACTTACGAACCTTGATTATGTTCTGTAACACACGACAGATAATATCAACACAAAATAAAATTCAAAAATCAAATAACAGTATAACATCCCGACAGCACATGATAACCACAGCGCCGTTAACTCGAGCGTTCTTAACAAGTGCCGGAAGCCAAAACACACACATCTCAACAAACAATTCTCGCTTCTTAACACAAAACAATAAAAGCCAAGCGCACATGAATGGTGAAACCACAGTTTTAGAAGTGCCTTAACGACACCAATCGCGACTATTTCACCAAGTTAATAACAACACAGCGAGATAAAAATACAGAAGATCCCACTAAATGCTGTTACACAAACCAAATAGACGAGATCGTGTTGTTCAAGTCCCAGAAGACCACATGTACCTAGCGGCAGTAATTCACTATGCATATACTGTCCAAAACCGCCTTTCTTAGGCAGACTTTACCTAACGCAACAAATGACAAATATACCGTAAATGAATGCAACTCCGGGCAGGTAACAGGAATCACATACCTGAATTCCTTCAAAAAGGAACACGCCGGCCGGTGTGACCGTGCGGTTCTAGGCGCTTTAGTCTGGAATCGCGTGACCGCTACGGTCGCAAGTTCGAATCCTGCCTCGGGCATGGATGATGTCCTTAGGTTGGTTAGATTTAAGTAGTTCTAAGTTCTAGGGGAGTGATGAGCACACATGTTAGGTCCCATAGTGCTCAGAGCCATTTGAACCATTTTTGAAAAAGGAACAAACAGGCACCACCAAAGGTAATGCTGAGCAGGCCGGGTGGGCAACGACCCACGCAGCGGGATAACCAAAAGATACTCCAGTTGAGCAAATAAATTGGTACCAACAAATAACGTGCCACACACACACAGCAAAAACTTCCAACAACGCCGTCCCACTTCAGAATGAAGTTCAGAAACCGTTGCTGGTGCTTCCAGCCAACCGAGCCCACACCCTAAGCTGGCAGACGACTCCAAAATTCAGCAACAGGACCCCACCGGACCTCCACATCAGACAGGCAGGCAGAACAAGTACGCCGACTCCAATTAATCACTACCGCATGGCCAGCACAGCGGCGTCGCCTCCGCCCCAGACCACTCTGCTCATATTACGAGGCACAACAGCCTTAGCACTAGTCACCAGAAGGTCAGGCAGAGCGAACTTCACGTTCCGTGAAATACCCGGAAACCGACTACCCTCTCGCTATCGGCCGGCCACCGCAAACACACGCCAGCGGCGTAATAGCAAATCACCACCGGAGCGTCACCCGCACCAGAACAGCTAACTATAATCGTTTACAGCAAGCGCTCTAAACAATATCACAGGATAGCGGCGCGCGCCATATCAAAATTCTCTGTAAACTTAGAGAAATTTTTCTATATTACTTTTCTTATATTATTTAAAACAGCGTTAACAAGCGCATACCAATAAGAGTGACAATAAGAAGTCTTTGCTATTAGATTTAGAAGCATGCGACCCACTTTACCCTGTACTGTTAATGAAATAAACAAATAACCTACGTAGTGTTGCAACTCTAATGGCCCTCGGTGTACAACCTCCTTAGGAGCTCGCGTCTCGCTCCACAGTCACTGGCCAGAGACAAGCGCCGGCTCAGTCCTCGGGCGGGCGGTCGTGCAGAGTGGCTAGCCAGACCCGACCGGCCAGCTTAGGGGACGCTGCGGCGGGTCTCGGGGTATCGGCGGCGTATCGGCCGCATGTGGCCGGCGCCGCTGTTTGGTAATCAGCGTCGCGGCGCAGCGACGGACGGCGCGGGCCGCCAGCCGCCGCCCATTATCGGGAGCCCCGATTAAGGGATCAGCGCCGACCCGGGCGTAATAGCGAGTAATGCGGGGGCGCAGCGCGGCGCGGCAGCTTAGGCCGGCCGGCTGGCCCAGGAGCCCCGCGGCAATCCCGCCTCCTGCCACTCAATTTACGGTCCGCCACTGGGACTGCAGCGGCACAAGTCTGCCGCACTCCGAACGGCAGCCAGGGCACCACGACGGGCAGCGACGGCGCAGGCAGACAATCCATCAGCGACAGTTCTGCCAGCACTTCCACTTAAAGTTATCACTCTTCCTCTATGGTCTCTGTGAATCCATCTTTATACAGATCGTTGCGGGACGCCGGCTGTTCAGTATAAATTTTCGATTTTTATTTTATTTGAGCAATTAGTTCCAGCGCTACATTTCCCCCTCTTCGGCACCTGTGTACAGACAGCAATGGTAACACTGCGAAGTACACAATAAAGGAAGCGGTATAAGTACACTATTGGCCGTTAAAATTGCTACACCACGAAGATGACGTGCTACAGACGCAGAATTTAACCGACAGGAAAAACATGCTGTGATATGCAAATGATTAGCTTTTCAGAGCATTCACACAAGGTTGGCGCCGGTGGCGACACCTACAACGTGCTAACATGAAGAAAGTTTCCAACCGATTTCTCATACACAAACAGCAGTTGACCGGCGTTGCCTGGTGAAACGTTGTTGTGATGCCTCGTGCAATGAGGGGAAATGCGTACCATCACGTTTCCGACTTTGATAAAGGTCGGATTGTAGCCTATTACGATTGTGGTTTATCGTATCGCGACATTGCTGCTCGCGATGGTCGAGATCCAATGACTGTCAACAGAATTTGGAATCGGTGTGTTCAGGAGGGTAATACGGAACGCCGTGCTGGATCCCAACGGCCTCGTATCACTAGCAGTCGAGATGACTGGCATCTTATCAGCATGGCTGTAACGGATCGTGCAGCCATGTCTCAATCCCTGAGTCAACAGATGGGGACGTTTGCAAGACAACAACCATCTGCACGAACAGTTCGACGACGTTTGCAGCAGCATGGACTATCGGCTCGGAGACCATGGCTGCAGTTACCCTTGACGCTGGTCGGCCCGGTGGCCGAGCGGTTCTAGGCGCTAAAGTCCGGAACCACGTGACTGCTATGGTCGCAGGTTCGAATCTTGCCTCGGGCATGGATGTGTAAGATGTCCTTACGTTAGTTAGGTTTAAGTAGTTTAAGTTCTACGGGACTAATGACCTCAGATGTTAAGTCCCATAGTGCTCAGAGCCATTTGACCCATTTGAGCCTTGACGCTGCATCACAGACAGGAGCGACTGCGGTGGTGTACTCAAAGACGGACCTTGGTGCACGAATGGCAAAAGGTCATTTGTTCTTATAAATCCAGTTTCTGTTTACAGCATCATGATGGTCGCAACCGTGTTTGGCGACATCGCGGTGAACGCACATTGGAAGCGTGTATTCGTCATCGCCATACGGGCGTATCACCCAGCGTGATAGTATGGGGTGTCATTGGTTACACGTCTCGGTCACCTCTTGTTCGCATTGACGGCACTTTGAACAGTGGACGTTACATTTCGGATGTGTCACGACCCGTGGCTCTACCCTTCATTCGATCCCGGCGAAACCTTACATTTCAGCAGGATAATGCACGACCGTATGTTGCAGGTCCTGTACGGTCTTTTCTGGATACAGAAAATGTTCGACTGCTGCCCTGGCCAGCACATTCTCCAGATTTATCACAAATTTAAAACGTCTGGTAAATGGTGGCCGAGCAACTGGCCCGTCACAATACGCCAGTCACTACTCTTGATGAACAGTGGTATCTTGTTGAAGCTGGATGGGCAGCTGTACCTGTACACGCCATCCAAGTTCTGTTTGACTAACTGCCCAGGCGTATCAAGGCCGTTATTGCCGCCAGAGGTGGTTGTTTTGGGTACTGATTTCTCAGGATCTATGCACCCAAATTGCGTGAAAATGTAATCAAATGTCAGTTCTAGTGTAATATATTTGTACAATGAATACCCGTTTATCATCTGCATTTCTTCTTGGTGTAGCAACTTTAATCGCCAGTAGTGTATTATATACGTTGGTAACATGTAGTAACATATAACAGTACCAAACTGTACCGAAGAATAAAATAAGAGGGCAGTGGCACACACTGTTAATATAACCCAGGGAAAAAAATATACACGCTATGTAATCGTAAAAAAGAATCTGCTAAACGGAGGTCAATATTACAAGTTATGCACAGATAATCACAGTGTAACGTTGAAATCAATGCAGTCAAACACCTGGAACAAAACAGTCATCGTCATGACAATATAAACAAATCAAAAAAAGTTTTGCATCACCTCGGTTCCTGGAGTTCTGAAACCTGTATAGAAAATTGGAATACAGATCAACATAAACATTATTTCCCCCCTTTATATTGCACATGAAAACCACACATTGCATATTGTACCACCATACAGCGAGACCTTCAGTGGTGGAGGTCCAGATTCCTGCACACGCCGGTACCTCTGATACATAGTAGCACATCGTCTGCATTGATGGATGCCTGTATTCGTCGCGGCATACTATCCACAAGTTCATCAAGGCACTGTTGGTCCAGATTGTCCCACTCCTCAATGGCGATTTCGCGTAGATCCCGCACAGTGGTTGATGGATCACATCGTCCATAAACAGCCCTTTTCAATCTATACGAGGCACGTTCGATGGAGTTCATGTCTGGAGAGCATGCTGGCCACTCTAATGGAGCGATGTCGTTATCCTGAAGGAAGTCATTCACAAGATGTACGCGATTGGGGCGCGAATTGTTGTTCATGAAGACGAATGCCTCGCCATGAAGCTGCCGATATGGTTGCACTATCGGTTGGAGGATGGCATTCACGTATCGTACCGGTACCTCTAATACGCAGTAGCACGTCCTCTTGCATTGATGCCTGCCTGTATTCGTGGTGGCATACTATCCACAAGTTCATCAAGCACTGTTGTTCAAGATCGTCCCACCCCTCAACGGCGATTCGGCGTAGATCCCTCAGAGTGGTTGGTGGGTCACGTCGTCCATAAATAGCCCTTCAATCTATCCCAGGTATGTTAGATAGGGTTCACTTGTCAGATTCGTATCTAGACGTATCAGGAGTCCCACATCACCCCAACTGCATACATACCACACCTTTACAGAGCCTCCACCATCTTGAACAGTCCCCTGGTGACATGCAGGGTCCGTGGATTCACGAGATTTTCTCCGCACCTGTACCTGTCCATCCTCTGGATACAATTTGGAAGGAGACTCGTCCGACGAGGCAACATGTTAACAGTCATCAACAGCCCAATGTTCGTGTTCACGGCCCAGGGAGGGCGTTATGCTTTGTGTCGTGCAGTCATCAAGGGTACACGGAGTGGGCCTTTGGCTCCGGAAGTCCATATCGATGATGTTTCGTTAAATGGTTCGCACGCTGACACTTGCTGACGGCCCAACACTGAAATCTGCAGCAATTTGCGGAAGGATTGCATTTCTGTCATGTTGAACGATTCTCTTCAGTCGTCGTTGGTACCACTCTTGCAGGATCTTTTTCCGGCCGCAGTGATGTGAAAGATTTGATGTTTTTCTGGTTCCTGATATTCACGGTAGACTGGTGAAATGGTCGTATGGGAAAATCCCCACTAAATCGCTGTCTCGGACATGCTGTGTCCCATCGCTCGGTGGCCGACTGTAACACCACGTTCAAACTCACATAACTACCGATAACCTGCAACTGTAACATCAGTAACCGATCTGACAACTGCACCAGACACATGTTGCCTCATATAGGTGTTGCCGACCGCAGTGCCGTATTCTGCCAGTTTCCGTATCTCTGTATTTCAATACGCATACCAGTTTCTTTGGTGCTTCAGTGCATAATTTGTTTTTTTTTTTATTTATATTAATACAGTGTGCAACTGTCTTTAATTTGAGTTTGATATTAGTCCCGGTGCAGTTTGGTATTGTTATGTGCTACTACATGTAACCACTGCATGTAATATTTACGCCAGCCTTTAGTTATGTATTTCAATTTGTTACCTTAGTCGTCTATACCTCAGGGGTCGGAAGATGGTGTAATGTAACGCCGAAACTAGTTGTTCAAATAAAATAAAAATTGGAAATTTAGACGGCTGAAAAGTGTTTTGATTCTACACTTTCTATACAGGGTGTTTCTGAAGGAATAGTACATATTTTATGTGGTAGAATAATTTTATCTAGATGCGAGTCATGGGCAGTAAAAAAACATATACAGCGAGAAAATCGAACCTTTCAAATAAAGGTTTGGAGAAATATCCTCAGGATTTCATGCGCTGAAAAAGTAAATGAATAAATCCAAAAGTTATTTTGGAGGTTAAAATACCGCTCATCGTATCGAGGTACTTCGGGTATATAATGAGAGCAGAAGAGTCACAAGAAAAAGTTCTAATGTGTGGAATAACCAAAGGTCAAACACGTAGAAGAATACCAAGTATCAGGTGGATAGACGCAAAGTATGTCAAGGAAAACACCGGAATCTCCCAACTGCTGAGCAAGACAACGTCCAGAAGTTCTCGCCCATCATCTCACCCAAAGGCAGAGACGATCTGATGGATCATAATACACTGTGTGTAAGCTAATTAATAAGCATCCCCTATAACAGGTGATCAATTTTTATTGATTACAAGCACATAGCTTTTATAATACAACCAAATGCTCATAGAAGGTGTTAAGCAAATTCCAATTAGTTAGTTCAAAGTGGATATATTTTCGAATTCTTTTAACAACAACCTTTTTGGCGCTTCTGAGATCACCTTGACGTTCTTTTATAGTGACAGCACTTCTAACAATAATCAGTTCATCTTTTGTGTTGACTTCTCTTTCTAGACTTCACCTTTCAACAACTCACACAGGTGGGATGAGTCTCAGGGACCTTGGTGGCCAAGAAGCTTGGCCAAACCTGGCGACCTATTTTTCCCGGAAGATAGTGCGGTAGATGTGGCCACTTTTCTTCCCTGGAAGATGTTTATGGTCACATTTTTTCACCAGAACGTATATCGGCATAAGTAGTCACGTTTCTTGGGCACCAATATCCACTGATCTCAGCCCTTCAGATTGTTTCCTGTGCCTACTAGGCAACAGTAACCGCCAAAGACAAAGCTTATGAATAGCGCTGCCCTCATAAAAGAAAGCGAACATGCCCACAGTAGAGCTATTTGGTGATGTTGTCAAGAGATTTCGAAACTCAATTAAATCAGTGATGGACTATGAAAATCATCTTTGAGCATCCAAACACTTGTATTTGCTGAGTCTTTTGTATGACTGTTTGTTTGACGAGGTACATTCTAACAGCTCAGTCACTGTAACCAAGAAAAACTGGACATACGCTATATGGAATCTTATATACGAATGAATCTATAGTACCTCTAAACATTCACGATTTCTTGTGAAACACCCTGTATAGGTTCCAGAATAGAAAGAGCAGCCCAGCTGTGACAAAGGAGCTACAGGCACTCTAACGTCCTGCTTAGGAGTCCTTGATGAAAAGAGGAAGGCAAGAGCTTCGGGTCATTCCTATCTACAATACGGTCAGTAATGATCTGAAATTTTTCTTCATTAAGGAAATGATGTCAGCTTCCTGAGAGACTGCCAGGAGACAGTACGTGTGCCAATTATTACGTATTCATAGCAAAATCTGTGGAAGTGGGGAAGTCTCAACATCAGGTTGCGAATGGAGGGGAGAAGCTTTACCAGACCGTCATTTTGTTTTCGTTTCCGAAGCTGAACTGTCTTGGGACTCGAAGTCGAGTCTGAAACGGAGATTGGATCTTCAGTACCTCACCTAAGAGACAGATGGTGAAAAGGAAAATACACTACTAGACCGTCGGACATGTTTCGGATCCACGAGGCTCCTAAACAAAGTGAGAAAAGAAAACTGGACGTGGAGTAACGTATCCACTGAGATTTCTAACGGTTACTCCGAACATTAGTATCGTTCTTGTCGCCTCCTCCTCACATTTGTGTAACAATGGCAAATATCTTTCTTTCATTCTCATTGTCTCCTCTCTGTTCCCCTTCTCTACAATTTTTATTAGTTCTGTCTCGTTATTATCAGTATTTGCTTCTATTTGTATTATTAAGTTGAGTATAGGTTTAATCGGTGATTCGAAGGGATAAATTAGTGTTCGTTAGCTTATAAGTATGCTCGTCTGCCGGCAGCTAAGGAGGTCAATGGAATACTGGGTATATAAAAACATGTATCAGAAACATTAGTGACTTATTCTTGACACCAAAACATTACAAAAAGTTCGTATGAATATGTGTTCGAAAAACGTTCATTAGGGAGGTATGGAAGAATGGACTATCGATGGCACAAGAATGGCACATTTACCAAACATGTTTGCATGTACCAAGGGATTTATTGTTCATTCCTTATAAATAGCGTGTTTGCCAAACAGGTTTACTTATATGAAAGTGTTTATTGTTCGATGTACAGAAATGACACATCTGTGAAACACATTTACAGGCATGAAAGGATTTGTTGTACATTGGAGAAAAATGACGCATTCGCCAAATACATTTACATTTACGAAAACTGCTCGAAGTGGCCACCTCCTTCTTCCATGCATCCCGTCAGCCTCCGTTCCTTACTTTTCCGTACATTGTGGAAAATTCATGAAGTGCTCTGTATTTGGTCAAATCCATTTTGGATACGCCCCGTCAGAACACCGTCTGGGTATGGAAGATAAATGAACCATGGCTTTTAAATGTTCCCAGAGAAAGTAATCCATGGGATTCACATCTGCGGATATGCAATGGCTCCCCATGGGCCAATCCACACACTCGGAAACTGACTGTCGAAATTCTGGCGAACTCTCTGTGTTATGTGAAATAGAGTACCATTGCGCATAAGCCACATTAGTTTTATGATGTCTAGAGGTATATCATTAGCTAAATAATGTAATTTATGTCCGACGAAGTGGAGATACGTTTGTCTAGTAAGAAATTGCGGAAAGAATTAGGCGTCACTGAGATGAGCACGAATGTTTGCATCCCACACGTTGAGGTTGAACCTCCGTTGATGTCTGTCTTGTCACACATCACGAGGGTTTTCATAAGCTCTAATATAATTCTTACGGTAGCTGAAAATCTTATCCCGTGAATAACTAGCCTCATAAGTGAATAACGTACATGCTAAGAACTGCCGTAACGTATGTTGGTGAATGGTTATTTTTCGCTGAAAGCCTACCTCATTTAATCCTTGCACCCGTTGAGGTTGGTACAGATACAGAAAATTCTCATGCAGAATGTTCCATAGTGCTTAGAGCAATTTGAACCATCCCCTTGTACAAGTTGAAGGAATCTACCCGACAGTGTGAAGAACCCGATTTTGAAGCTCAAGTCTTCTCACTTCGGCCCGCCTTCCACCATATGCAACTCTCTTTTCCAATGTGCCTATCTATCGCTGGCGTTGGTGGAGTCGCACAAACGTTCTTGCACAAGGTAAGTGCCTCAGAATATAACAATCAGCATAGATTTGACAGGATGAGTCCGTATTATTTCTCCTAGGCCGACCATGTAGTCGTCATTTCAGGCAATGAATACCCGTCGTGATGGAAGTTATTCTAAAACGAAACACACAACACTCCGACAAGATAAAAAAATGAAGTTATCAACTGTAAACAAGAAAGTGTGTAGAAATAGACATTAGAGGTTGGTTGCACGGCCAGGCATCACTCCACTGAATTTCTTTCATACCTGCATAACGAAGGATTTTGGAAGACATTTCATTTGAACTTTTTGTAATGTTATGTGGGCAAGAAATAATGCGTAAAGTTTCTGAAATAGTTTTCATACACCCTGTATATTAGATATTATAAGAAATAGCAATGGAATTATTCTTATATGTGATTTTGTTGCAAAATGTAGTGTACGAAAAAATTGTTCATTTTATAAGCTACGCCTTGGGGCACCTATAAATATAAACATTTCGCCTTTTCAAGTAATTTGACGCTGTCTGGATGTCCGTGCAGTAGTAGACGATTGTTGCATTTAACGAGGGAAGAACTCTAGTGGAAACAAGCGCGGATAATCCTCAGACGTTGGCTCGACAGATACATACAGCGTGGCACACGAAATGTGTTACCATTTTGTTTTTGAATATAAACTTTATTGAAACTTCCTGGCAGATTAAAACTGTGTCCCCGACCGAGACTCGAACTCAGGACCTTTGCCTTTCGCGGGCAAGTGCTCTACCAACTGAGCTACCGAAGCACGACTCACGCCCGGTCCTCACAGCTTTACTTCTGCCAGTATCTCGTCTCCTACCTTCCTAATTTTACAGAAGCTCTCCTTCGAACCTTGCAGAACTAGCACTCCTGAAAGAAAGGATACTGCGGAGACATGGCTTAGCCACAGCCTTTGGGATGTTTCCAGAATCAGATTTTCACTCTGCAGCGGAGTGTGCGCTGATATAAAACTTCCTGGCAGATTAAAACTGTGTGTCAGACCGAGACTCGAACTCGGGACCTTTGCCTTTCGCGGGCAAGTGCTCTACCATCTGAGTTACCGAAGCACGACTCACGCCCGGTCCTCACAGCTTTACTTCTTCCCGAGTTCGAGTCTCGATCGGGCGCACAGTTTTAATCTGCCAGTAAGTTTCATATCAGCGCACACTCCGCTGCAGAGTGAAAATCTCATTCTGCATAAACTTTATTGTCAATACAATCCGAAAGGAACATATACTAGAATGAAGAGCCGTCCATGGAGATTTGTTCTAACTCAGCAAATGCTCAATATGTCCACCATTTCGTTTCCTAACTTCCTTCAAACGAACGCTGAAGTTAGTGATTACCCTACGGCACATGTCTTCCGTAATTTCACTGCAAGCTTGAAGAATAAGTCTTCTGAGCTGCATTAAATCACGTGGACGTTTCGGGAAAAAAGTCACATGGATTGAGATCTGGACAATTGGGGGGCCAATTTTATCCGTCATTGAAGAGACCTGGAAACCTGAGTGAAATGATCCGCAAGTCGAAATGCTCGTGTACAAACTTCAACACAGTTTTTGCAGTATGTGCCTTGCTCCATCTCGCATGAACCAATACGTGTTGAAGTGCAAGGCAGTAGCAAGAAGCTCTGGAATGAAGCTATTGGGAAGCATGCTCAAATAACGCTCGCTATTCACAGTTTATTCAAAGAAAAAGGGTGCAATATGTCCGTGACTGGAAATTGCTGCCCACGTTGTAATCCTCGGTGCATAATGTAGGCGTTTATGAATTGCTTGTGGGTTTTCAGTGGCCCAAAAGCGTACGTTTTGTTTGTTAACCACACCGTCTAAATGAAAATGCGCCTCGTCTGAAAACCAAACGTTGTTGAGAGTTTCTTCCCTATCCTTCGGCCACTGAGCAAACAGTAGTCTCTTCTGCTTGTGTTCTTCAGTGAGCTTCTGGACACAGGTCATCTTGTATGGGTACATACGGAGGTCACTTTTAAGAATGCGTTGAACGGAGCGTCTGGATATTCCCAGTTGCACTGCTGCCTTTCTACACGATTTCCCGGAACTTCTCTGTACAACAAGTCGTACCGCTTCAGTATTCTGCGGCGAACAAACAGGCTTAGGCCGAGGTCACTTCGCTTCCAATACAAAATTTATTGTACAACCTGTAGATGGTCTTCTTGCAAGGGACCCGTCGTGCGTTAAACAGCTGTCGAAAACGCCTGTGAGTCACAACAAGGCTTTTCGTTTCATGAAAAAGTAACACAATTGCCGATCGATCGTTGCTGTGTCGTCTGTCTTCTATTGTCAGCCATTGCTGCTTACTAGTCTCCTAGCGGCAGTATCGTGAATTACACGTCATTTCGTGACTCATTTGTTTTTCCAAGCTCTGCTGGTGCTGCTGTAGAGATCCGAGCGGGATATCTAATGTGCGTCGTAAATTGTGAAAGAAACAATTGGTAACACATTTCGTGCGCCACCCTGCATCTGTCCGTGGGCCGGAGTGAAGCCAGCTACCAGCAATCGAGCGTATATTTTTGACAATGTCAGCATCCTGTCCTACTCAAACGTCAGAAAAATGCACTCTCGAAAAATAAATCGTAACACCAAGAAGGAGCTGTGTGACAAACGGAAGTCGATAAGCTTGTTTCTAGATCTGAAAGATGATGTCTATTACAATTTCGAGCCAGGTGCATGAGATAGACGCTGCTAGGGGCACTATGAAAATGCAAATCAGGTTTGGTTTAAAAACACGCTGTAGAGGTAGTGTCTCTTAGTTACGTTTGAGAATGGAACTGGTTGGTTGATGTTAGTCAGGAATGCCTTTAACGCGACAAAGACGCCATTATCAACAGCACACTGAGTGTGAACGAGGTCTTATAATAGGGCTACGAGAAGCTGAATGTTCCTTCTGCGATACTGCAGAAAGACTTGGCAGGAATGTAGCCAATGTACATGATCGCTGGCAGCGGTGGTCACAGAAACGTGTGGTCGCAAGGATGGGGTTCCAGACAGCCACGTGACAATAACGTATGGCTTATGGCTCTGTTGCATCGTACTGAATCTGCAGAAGGAAACTGAGCAGCAGTTGAAACCACAGTGACACGACGAACTGTTACAAATCGGTTTCTTCAGAGGGCATCTCCTAGACAGACGCCCTGCAGCGTGCATTCCACTGAGCACAAACCACCGCCATTTTTAACTTCACTGGTGTCAAGCGAGAATTCAGTGCAGGGCAGGGTGGGGACCTGTTGTGTTTTCTGATGAAAGCTGTTTCTGCATTAGTGCCAGTGATGACAGTATGTTGGTTAGAAGGAGGCGAGTTGGGGACCTGCACCCAACCTGTCTAAGTACTACACATATTGGACCTAGACCAGGAGCTCTAGTCTTCAGTGCGATTTCGTATGACAGTAGGAGCTCTCTCGGGGTTATCCTACGCACCTTGAATGAAAATTCGTTCATCAGTGTGGTGATTCGACATGCTGTGCTGCCATTTATGGACAGCAAGTCAGAGGATGTTTTTCAACAGGATAACGCTCGTCCACATAGCACTGTTGTAAGACAAAGTGCTCCACTTTGGTCTGCTAGTGAGCCAGGCACAGCTTGTGTTCGTGTCACTAAGTTGCTGGCTCGTCTACCTGCGGTTGTAGGCGCTACAGTCTGGAGCCGAGCGACCGCTACGGTCGCAGGTTCGAATCCTGCCTCGGGCATGGATGTTTTTGATGTCCTTAGGTTAATTAGGTTTAATTAGTTCTAAGTTCTAGGCGACTGATGACCTCAGAAGGTAAGTCGCATAGTGATCAGAGCCATTTGAACCTTTTTTTGTCTGCCTTTGAGTGGCAGCAGCAGCGCTTATCGCGACTGCTAGTATATCCGGGTCGTCGTGTGTGGGGAGTTCAGTGGGGGATGGAGTAGCTGTGAGGTCCGGACAGCTACGACTCGCCCGACCATTGCCAGCACATATGACTACAGTGTGGACGACCTTGGTTGGTCTTTTGGTTGGTTGTCTCATCGGACGACGTGTATTTGGTTGCCAACCGCCTCCGGGTTCTCTGTGTGTGTCGACTTGTGATTCCTCCTAGTTGTCCCACAGTACCTGGTTTTAGTGTTGTTCGAGTTGTTTGTGGAAATGTTTTGTGATACCTCGTGTACCTTGTGTGGTTTTGACTGAGCAGCTATTTTAATGCTGTCTGCATGCTGGATTGAGGCAGTCAGTCGGTTGTGAGAGAGCAGCGAGGACGTCACCGTGGTACGCTGTCAGGCCGGGACCGCTGGCGGCGTTCACGCGCTATCGGATTGTGAGGTGCTGGCTGCGAGAGCTACAAAGTTCGTTGCCCACCGAACCAGGATACTGTAGTTGAGTGATCTGTTAATCTGTTATGAAACCTCAACTACTATGACATCTCTTCATTCATTGACGGTTGTTGCTTCCTAGGCCGTTTCAGTTAGCAGCAATGTATGGTGTGTTGGAGTCGGCGTAATTTTGCAGCCGTCTTCTTGTATGGTCTTTAACTATTAAATTGGTTGTTACTTATCAGTGAAATGCACCAGAGGTATTTTCTGCCTTGTGGCTGTTAACACCCCAGTTACCTGCCGTGGTCGTTAGCGTGGTTTTCCAGTAGTGTGTTTTTCCTCGCTATGTTGATGCTGTCCGGCGCGGCACGTAGTTGTTTGTTCTTTTTTATCTTAAGAGTGGTTATTCTGCCTTGGCTGTTTTTAGAAACCAATTTTGAAGACATGGATGGCTAGAGGACAAATGTAAGGGTGCTAGAGGCTTCTCTCACTAGGGGTAAGATAGATACTGCCTACAGGAAAATTAAAGAGACCTTTGGAGAAAAGAGAACCACTTGTATGAATATCAAGAGCTCAGATGGAAACCCAATCCTAACCAAAGAAGGGAAAGCAGAAAGGTGGAAGGAGTATGTAGAGGGTCTGTACAAGGGCGATGTACTTGAGGACAATATTATAGAAATGGAAGAGAATGTAGATGAAGATGAAACGGGAGATACGATACTGCGTGAAGAGTTTGACAGAGCACTGAAAGACCTGAGCCGAAACTAGGCCCCGGGAGTAGACAACATTCCATTAGAACTACTGACGGCCATGGAAGAGCCAATCCTGACAAAACTCTACCATCTGCTAAGCAAGATGTATGAGACAGGCGAAGTACCCTCAGACTTCAAGAAGAATATAATAATTCCAATCCCAAAGAAAGCAGGTGTTGATAGATGTGAAAATTACCGAACTATCAGTTTAATAAGTCACAGCTGCAAAATACTAACGCGAATTCTTTACAGACGAATGGAAAAACTGGTAGAAGCCGACCTCGGGGAACATCAGTTTGGATTCCGTAGAAATATTGCAACACATGAGGCAATACTGACCTTACGACTTATCTTAGATTAAGGAAAGACAAACCTACGTTTCTAGCATTTGTAGACTTAGAGAAAGCTTTTCACAATGTTGACTAGAATACTCTCTTTCAAATTCTAAAGGTGGCAGCGATAAAATACAGGGATCGAAAGGCTATTTACAATTTGTACAGAAACCAGATGGCAGTTATAAGAGTCGAGGGGCATGAAAGGGAAGCAGTGGTTGGGAAGGGAGTGAGACAGGGTTGTTATTCAATCTGTATATTCAGCAAGCAGTAAAGGAAACAAAAGAAAATTTCGGAGTGGGTATTAAAATCCATGGAGAAGAAATAAAAACTTTGAGCTTCGCCGATGACATTGTAATTCTGTCAGAGACAGCAAAGGACTTGGAAGAGCAGTTGAACGGAATGGACATGTCTTGAAAGGAGGATATAAGATGAACATCAACAAAATTAAAACGAGGATAATGGAATGCAATCGAATTAAGTCGGGTGATGCTGAGCGAATTAGATTAGGAAATGAGACACTTAAAGTAGTAAAGCAGTTTTGCTATTTGGGGAGCAAAATAACTGATGATGGTCGAAGTAGAGAAGATATAAAATGTAGACTGGCAATGGCAAGAAAAGCGTTTCTGAAGAAGAGAAATTTGTTAACATCGAGTATAGATTTAAGTGTCAGGAGGTCGTTTCTGAAAGTATTTGTATGGAGTGTAGCCATGTATGGAAGTGAAACATGGACAATAAATAGTTTGGACAGGAAGAGAGTAGAAGCTTTCGAAATGTGGTGCTACAGAAGAATGCTGAAGATTATATGGCTAGATCACATAACTAATGAGGAGGTATTGAATAGAATTGGGGAGAAGAGGAGTTTGTGGCACAACTTGACGAGAAGAAGGGACCGGTTGGTAGGACATGTTCTGAGGCATCACAAATTTAGCATTGGAGGGCAGCGTGGAGGGTAAAAATCGTAGAGGGAGACCAAGAAAGGAATACACTAAGCAGATTCAGAAGGATGTAGGTTGCAGTAGGTACTGGGAGATGAAGAAACTTGCACAGGAAAGCGTAGCATGGAGAGCTGCATCAAACCAGTGTCAGGACTGAAGACCACAGCAACAACAACAGTGTAGCTGGTATCTTCGTCCTCAGCTGATATTTTCCATTGCTCGGGCGGCCTTCAGCCGAGCTTTTACGTGAAATATTTTAAGGTAAGGCCTTCAGCGGACTTAAATTAAAATTTTGAAAATTGATTTATTTAATTTTTTTTAAATTGCTCTATCTGAAATTCTTCTTATCCAAGCCCTAAGCCCTGAGTTGTTTAATGTCTTGTGTGTGGCCTCCAGCCGAGTACTTACGTGATACTTTTTTTTAAGTAAGGCCTTCTGTCACGTGTATTCTTTAAAGCAATTTTTATAGCTTACGTTCATGCCTTCAGCCGTTCTTGTTTGGATGTGGTTTTGGGCCTTCAGCCCAGAAACTGTAGCAAGTTTTCTTAACTAGGCCTTCAGCCAATTGTTTTAATTTCATTCTTTTAAGGAAATGTGTAATTAAGTGGTTCTTAGGAAAATAAAAGTTTTGTGTTTTGTGCAACTAGCAGTAACTGGTTATGGCCCCCTCCACAACCATAACCTGATCCGCTCTATCCTGCGTTTCCAGATTTCAGCTAGATCGCCAGATCTGTCTCCAGTCGAGCACATGCATATATGCACACATGGGACATCTTCGGACGACAATTGCAGCTTCATCCACAACTAGCGTTAACCGTCAGTGTATTTGACGGACCAATTGAAACAGGCATGGAAGTTCATTACACAATCTGACATCAGGGACTTGTACAGTACAATGCGCCGGCCGGTGTGGCCGTGCGGCTCTAGGCGCATCAGTCTGGAACCGCGTGACCGCTACGGTCGCAGGTTCGAATCCTGCCTCGGGCATGGATGTGTGTGATGTCGTTAGGTTAGTTAGGTTTAAGTAGTTCTAAGTTCTAGGGGACTGATGACCACAGATGTTAAGTCCCATAGCGCTCAGAGTCATTTGAAACATTTTATACCGTACAATGCATGTTTTCTGACGTTTACACCGGTTATTAATGTAATAGCATTTTAAATTTTCAATATCTTCTTTCGCGCTTACAATAATATTTGGTTCTGCAAGGTCAGTCACGTAAATATGTTACCTAGATATATGTATTCGATAAATTTCATTACACTACATTAATTGTTTTTTGATGTTGCGTTTTTTTGTGTCAGTGTATATGAAACAAACTTCGGACGAGACGAGAGGAACAGGCAATACTTGAAAGACCATAGTAACAGTACAAAGTAGGTTTCTGTAATATGTTGAATTTCATTTCGATAGTTCCTTCGGTAAGAAAATAGGTTCTCCATTTATGACCCTGGGCGGTATATATTTTTAATCTGTTAGGAAGTTTCAAAACGTCACACACTCCTCTGCAGACCGAAAGGTTTATTGCTGTGTTGTGGAGTGGGATTGTTCACTGGAGGCCCCCAAAGTGATGACCTGATGACGCGAAGCTGACGATAGTACTAGACGGTTCAAAATCGAAGACTTCGGAAAGAGGTGGGAGAGAGATACCGGATGATCAAAAACTCAGTATAAATTTGAAAACTGAATAAATCACGGAATAATGTAGATAGAGAGGTACAAATTGACACACATGCTTGGAATGGCATGGGGTTTTATTAGAACCAAAAAAATACAAAAGTTCAAAAAATGTCCAACAGATGGCACTTCATCTGATCAGAATAGCAATAATTAGCATAACAAAGTAAGACAAAGCAAAGATGATGTTCTTTACGGGAAATGCTCAATATGTCCACCATCATTCCTCCACAATAGCTGTAGTCGAGGTATAATGTTGTGAACAGCACTGTAAAACATGTCCGGAGTTATGGTGAGGCACTGGTGTCGGATGTTGTCTTTCAACATCCCTAGAAATGTAGGTCGATCGCGATACTTTAGCGACTTTAGGTAACCCCAAAGCCAATAATCGCACGGACTGAGGTCTGGGGACCTGAGAGGGCAAGCATGACGAAAGTGGCGGCTGAGCACACGATCATCACCAAACGACGCGACCAAGAGATCTTTCACGCGTCTAGCAATATGGAGTGGAGCGCCATCCTGCATAAACATCGGACGTGCCAGCAGGTGTTTATCAGCCAGGCTGGGGATGATGCCATTCTGTAACATATCGGCGTACCTCTCACCCGTCACGGTAGCAGTTACAAAACCAGAATCACGAATTTCCTCAAAGAAAAAAGGCCCGATAACGGTATATGTGGTAAATCCAACCCATACCGTGACTTTCTCGTTGTACAAAGGAGTTTCCACGACAGTTCTAGGATTTTAGGTAGGCCAAATTCTGCAGTTGTTTGCGTTGACAGACCCTCGGAGCGTGAAATGTGCTTCGTCGGTCCACAACACGTTACACAACCAATCGTCATCTTCCGCCATCTTTTGAAACGTCCACACCGGAAATGCCCTCCGCTTCACTAAATCGCCAGGTAACAGTTCATGATGGTGATGGAGTTTGTACGGACAGCATCGGAGGGTACACCTAAGTGCCAACCAAACATTAGTGTATGGAATGCCGGCGCGACGTGCGACTGCACGAGCGCTGACTTCCCCGTGCATAGACGAACCCGCTACAGTCTCCATTTCTTCCTGAACTACCTCAGGAGCATTACGCCTTGTACTCGGTCGGCCACTACGGGGTCTATCGTCTAGACAACCCCTGGCTTCGAACTTCGAAATCATTCTCGCCACAGCTGCATTTGTCAATGGACCTTTACCCTTTCCAATCCCCTTCCTATGGCGATAGGACAGTTTCACTAAAAGCGCCTTTTCAGGTAACGTCAACATGCTGCAACTGCTGGCGCATCTGTTTCTCTCTCTCATTACAGCTCCTTTTATACACGATTGTCATGCGCAGTCACTGACGTTTTGCTGTCCGGCGCCATCTGTGGGACATTTTGTGAACTTTGTTTTTCTTTGGTTCTAATAAAACCCTGTGTCATTCGAAGCATGTGTGTCAATTTTTACCTCTCTATCAACATTATTGCGTGATTTACTATGTTTTCAAATTTATACTGACTTTTTGATCACCCGGTATATCCAGAAGTGGACTGAGGCAGAAGAGGAAAGTGTGGATGTCGTCCGAATCGTAGTCAGTACCACGTACTTTCCTTGATTTTTACGGTGCAATCCTCCGTGGATTCTTATCGCTGAGGAAATTGTAATGTAAAGAGATCTACGTGTACCAAAGTTCCTCGAGTTCCGAAGACAGCGCATTCAAGTTGTTGTGAAGCCTACACTGGGTCTTCCATTCCGAAAGCGCTCCATCTGCGCCTGCTGCAAAAGACGGCATATTTGGAGCACGGGCCCCGGCGTATTGACAAAAGCTGCTAACTTAATCCCGCCTCGCTAACAGTCCGTCCCTACAGCCAGCCAAGTTGACTTCCACCCGTCTCAGTTCCCGACTACGCCCATGGGCAAGTCCCCTCCCTTCCCACCTGCTATCGATTTCAACTGACTCAGTGCAAGCGAGTCGCACCTCAGCTTCTCCAGGCACGTAGCCAACCTTTTGGTTGAGCACTTTAATCTGCAGAAATCGCCGTCCGCTGTCCGCAGGGAAGCGATGGATTTCCGGGAATCATTTTATACAAAATTCTTGCGGCGTGCGAAGCTCGTAACGAGGTGGGAGAGGAAACACCCGCTCTATCCAACCCTCTCCGCCCACCCTTTACCACGCCCGGCGCCCTCCCCGTCTTTCTTTGGAGGCACAGCACTCCGCCCCCCCCCCCCCCCCCACCCGACCGTACGCGGGGGTCTATGAGTTATACGTGACAGTTCTACGCTGAAAGCCGGAGGGCAGCGAAAGGGTTTTCAGAAGAGGTAATGGTGCGGAAACTCTATATGGAGATAGGGTCTGCGGCAGGAAGGAGGCAGGGCACGGGGATTTGGTCGCTGGCCAGCAGCGGCCGACTCCCCTGCCGTCATTTGCTGGGCCGCCGACCCGGCACACTGGCAGTGGCGGCTCCACCAGAATGCTCTACGCACGGAGTAATATTGGGCGGTTCTTTTGCAAATACGTGACACGGGTCTTTTATTTTTACTTAGGCATACAAGGGAAACATTATCTACCTCTGCGTATCTTCCCAATTCTCATATGTTCTATGCAATGGCTGGCAAGAAATGTTACGCACGCAAATGGGGAGAAGGAACTAAAACTTGAAGGTTTGATGGGATATGTGAGTTTATTTCAGTAACTAGCTAAATAGAACGCGTACAAAAAAATCTGTTATCGTCCCGTAATTTCTCTTGTGCCCAGTGGCAGAACTGTACACGATATTCAAAGTCGTCGCCATGCAATTTCTAGTGCATGGAAATATGGTGCGGGTGCAATCGATGTTGATGTAGCATTCTCAACACCGATGTTTTTGAGATTCCCGATTCTCGCGCAGTTTGTCTGCTACTGATGTGCGGATTAGCCGCGACAGCAGCTAAAACACCTACTTGGGCATCATCATTTGTTGCAGGTCGTGGTTGACGTTTCACATGTGGCTGAACACTTCCTGTTTCCTTAAATAACGTAACTATCCGGCGAACGGTCCAGATACTTGGATGATGTCGTCCAGGATACTGAGCAGTATACATAGCACACGCCCGGTGGGCATTTTGATCACAATAGCCATATCTACAATTGGTAAACCGTCCTTTTTATCACGGGTAATGTATCACGAAGCAAATACCTTTCGCACTGGCGGAATGTTACGTGATACCACGTACTTATACGTTTGTGACTATTACAGCGCCATCTATCACAAAGCGAAAAAAGTGGTTCAACTAAAACATTCATATTTCTTTACGTACTACACGAATGTGTAGTAAAAATGGGGGTTCCTATTTTAAAAAGCGCAGTTGATATCCGTTTGACCTATTGCAGCACCATCTACCGGGCCAACCATAGCGCCATCTGGTTTCCCCCTTCGAGCTATTTTCTTTTTTTTTTTTCTTTATTGAATTTCGATTCCCCCTAAGGGGGTGGGCTGGCAGCAGCTTAGAACGTTGCTCTACAGCCTACAGGCTTTTTAAAACGTAAGAAGAAGATAAGAAACAATAAAAGCAGGCGATAAAACGGTGACTTAAATTGTAAAATGGCGGAAAATTGTGGAAAGTTAAAACATAAAACAAAGGGTTGGCTATGCTAATTAAATTCACATGAAGCAGATAGGTAAAATAGTAGACAGACAATAAAAAAAACATGGCGACAGTCTGGTTTCTGTTCACAAGAGATATAAGAATCACACCCAGCGACAGTATGATTTCCGTTCGCAACACTTCGGAAAAGACACACAGCACTGAACATTCACTGTAAACACTGCACTAAAACATCAGCACAAAGATGACACACCATAGCCAAGGGCAGATGGGGGGGGGGGGGGGGGGAAGGGGGACCTGGACAGATGAGGGGGAAAACAAGGTGGGAGGAGAGGAAAAACGAAAGGTGGGGGGGGGGGAACTGAAGGAGGTAGAGGACTCATAAGGGCGGGGGGGGGGGGGGCAGGGCAGACGCAAGAGGGAATGGGAAAAGGCAGAGGAGGGAAATGCAAAAGGACTCGGCAGAGAGAGGGTAGGCAGCGAAAAGGAGGATCGAAGGGGGAGAGAGGGAGCCCAGGAAAAGGACGGAGGAAAGGAGGGGGGGTGAGGATCGGAGTTGATAGGAGGGATAAATGGAGGGAGAGAGGGCATCATCTTGGAGGGGGAGTTGATGGAAGCCATCTTGGGAAAGGAGATGAAGGGTGTAGAGATGGAGGGTAGGGGGGACACAACAGTGAAGATGTGGCAGGGGGCAGGGATGGGAGAGGAGAGGAGCAACCAGGGGGTGAGGGGGATCAAAGTGGCGGGAGGTGTAGAGTATGCAGATATGTTCGAGGAATAGGAGCAGATGGGGGAAAGGAATGAGGTCATAGAGGATCTACGTGGGGGGCGAGAGGCATATACAGAAGGCAAGGCGGAGTGCATGATGCTCAAGGGTCGGGAGGGACTTATAGAATTTCAGGGGGGGGGGGGGCGGGATTGGCATAACAGAGGATGGAACAAATTAAAGATTTGTAGGTGTGGAGGATGGTAGAAGGGTGCAACCCCCAAGTCCAGCCAGAGAGGAGTTTGAGGAGTCAGAGGCGGTTGTGGGCTTTGGATTGGATGGAGTGGAGATGAGGGATCCAGGTGAGGTGACGGTCAATGGTGAGGCCAAGGCCAAGGTAGGTGAGGGTGGGGGTGAGGCGGACAGGATGGGCGCAGACGGTAAGGGAGAAACCCTGGAGCTGGAAGGAGCTAGTGGTACGATATACGGTGATTGCCTGGGTCTTGGAAGGATTGATTTTCAGGAGCCACTGGTTACACCATGCAGCAAAAAGGTCAAGGTGATTCTGTAGAAGGCGTTGGGACCATTGGAGGATAGGAGCGAGGGCGAGGAATGCGGTGTCATCGACATATTGCAAGAGGTGTACTGGAGGAGCGAAGGGGGGGGGGGGGCATATCAGCCGTGTACAGGAGGTAGAGGAGAGGGGAGAGGACAGAGCCCTGGGGCACACCTGCAGAGGGGTAGAAGGTGCGGGAATTGGCATTATGGATGGTAACATAGGAAGGGCGGCGGGAGAGGAAGGAGGCCATCAGACGGATGTAGTTGACAGGAAGGGCGTAGGTTTGGAGTTTAAGCAGGAGACCGGGATGCCACCCTTCGAGCTAGACAAGTTTCATTCTTTGTAGTTTTTTCGTTTGATGCTTATTTCGAGAGATATTTCCCCTGTGGGTTTAATATAAGTTTCTGTTTCTAGCGTAGCTTAGGGTGATTGCTAAAAAGCAGGACGGAACTCGCTGGGTATGAGCCTCTTCTGTTTGACGTCATCTCATCCAGCCCTGTGCAGCCTATATCCACACCTCAAAATAGCTAGTGAAGTTATAATTACTTACTCCGAAAATATCAAAAACCTATTCGTCTTTAATTTGCCTGACATTGTTAAAGAACAAAATTTCCTCTTTATTTTCTCTCATACGAAATCAGTTTCGTGTATTAACCTGTCTTACGAGGCTTACGTCCTGCAGTGTTTTACGATAGCGTACACGTTGACGCTTTATAAAACAGGGGGTGTGGTATGCACCGCGCGTGGCGTACCAGTGCGAAGGCCCCAGCAGACAGGCGTAGTTGACGCTTGTGTCTATATCGAAAATTTTACGGAGTAATGTAATTAAGACGTAACTCAACGATTTGATGTCGTTATTTTGATATTTTCCTGCGTTGTCTAGGTAGCTTACTTGAATTTCAATTTTGGATATTAAAGTTGAAGAGCAATACATTTTTTTTTTTTTTTTTACTTTTGAAATGTGTTTATGTCGAGGTTTTTCAAATTTTTAATTGAAGTTTTATTTCATGCTTTTTAAGCTTTATGTTTTACCAGCAGACACGTTGCGATGGACACTCTATTCCCATATTCACACAGATACTTTCGGTGTGAAACACGAAACTGCGACGCCTGATCTGGCCTCGATGAGATCTGCATATTCTGACAATATATCTACTTTCATAAATATTATTACAATTGCAAGATTTTGCTAATGAAATATCCCACTTCGCAATTCTCCCTTGTAGTTACATTAGTAATTAAAATTCATTGAATACAATCATCAAATTTTACCATTGTTACTTTTGCGATTCACACGTTCCATTCTTAAATTCACACGTATATTCAGTGCCTGTGTTTCAATATATATTTGGCAAATTTCGGTAACATAAGCAATAAACAGTGGCGAAAAATCTAAATCAAGCCGCAATAAAGTGGGTGCCATTTCGCTCTCTTGCAGAAGGCTACCTACATATTAGGACAAAACCATTTGACTTAGTACTGCATTGTAGACCTCAGAAAGAACTGCAAAGAAGTCTGTGGACGACACGTTTATCCTTTACAATAGAATAACATTCACCCTCCTTCTGCTTTGAAGATGCTGTGCAGGGCGACTTCAAAAGATAAAAATCATCATTGTTGGTCAGCCGTAAAAGAAAAACATATTCTCTCGTGGTCTCCTATTTAGATCTTTTCGAGCTCTATAGTCTGGTACTATGTAATATGATGTAGCTCTTACGTGTTACATAGTGTATGTCAAGAGAGCGCGTTGGCGGAAAATATATTTACTTAATTTAGCTAATGAAATTTAAACGGCTGGACAGAATTTCATGAACATGGCTAATAAACATCCCGGTTAAACTAGTTTTCAAACTAAAAAGAAGAAAAAAGGCCTGCATTGAAATAGGGCCTTTAGTTTGTGAGATGGTTCAAATGGCTCTGAGCACTATGGGACTTAACTTTTGAGGTCATCAGTCCCCTAGAACGTAGAACTACTTAAACCTAACTAACCTAAGGACATCACACGCATCCATGCCCGCGGCAGGATTCGAACCTGCGACCGTAACGGTCGCGCGGTTCCAGACTGTAGCGCCTAGAACCGCTCGGCCACTGCGGCCGGCTTGGGAGATAAGATACCGCAGTAAGTTACACGCTTTAAACTTATAATACCCCTCTGTTTGCATCGGAGGTTAAAATTTAGAGAACAATGTCAAGTAACTTTCATATAACTTACAAAAAGTTGTGTGGAGGCATGATTGTTATGAGCTCCATATCGGATTGGCATTTGGAATGAAATCCCACAGATAAGTTAAGAGCACAATGTGATGTAAGAAATATGTTTAGAACAAATATAAGTAATGTATGTAATCCTTGCGTGTATGTATGTGAATGATACAGTATGAAACGGAGGCTAACTGAGGTGGTATAAATAAAAGAGAAAATTACACAAAAAAAAACCGAATGAACTACATTTTTGCTCGTGCTGCAGCACACATCTTGTGAAACTTAGTACGCACTGTGATGCTTTGTCGAGACTCATTGCTGCAATTCTTTGTCGTGGACTCATTACCATAAAGAATTGTGGCCACATATACCTTTGATTCAAGGAAGGCAGAAAACTTGAAGTGAAGTCATCTGTGTGTATGCTGAATGAACGCGCTGCATGTAAGCGAAGCAAAGTTACTGAAGTAGTTTTTCGGAAAACGTTTTTCTTGAGATACAGAGAAATACAGCATCATTTATTTTGGATTCATACGTTTTCTAGCTAAGCAGATGTTCTCAAGCAACTGCAGGTGAACTACTCATTAAAAAAATATTTCTTTATTTAAAATTGTAGGCCCCATATCACCAAATGACGTGGTAATCTTTTACTTATTGTTCATCCGAATACTTCAAATTTGAGCAGCCCACTGCCCATCGAAGAATTTCCAGTGAATTGATAGTGCGAATTGCGCTTGCTATTTTGAGGGAAGCAGAAATCTGCAGCCCGAAATTGTCGCCCTCTTTTGATGTGCGTCTCTCAACCATCTGTGCATTCATTCAAGAAGACTGTGCCCAAGTCTTTATGACATTTAAAAGGACTGAATCTCTTTCACGCCTGTGGAGATTCGTTTATCAGTCTTCTACGTAGTTTGAAAGTGTGCAAACAAGTAGTACGAGTATATTTTCCCACACCATGCAGAGAATCGTTGTCGCATCTGTTTTTGACTCAAGGAAGGCAGAAAGCTGAAAGGTGCACTGCTGTAAAACTTCCTTTAACAAAAACAAATCAATGCTGCATCCCATGCCGCCTTTTACTTTATGAATAAATAATTGAAAACAGGGGTTTTTGATTCGCAAGCCCTTTTCAACATGCAGTTTGTCTGAAACGATTTGCAATCAGCTGAATTTCAAATGGTTCAAATGGCTCTAAGCACTATGAGACTTAACGTCTGAGGTCATCAGTCCCCTAGAATTAGAACTACTTAAACCTAACTAACCTAAGGACATCATACACATCCATGCCCGAGGCAGGATTCGAACCTGCGACAGTAGCAGCAGCGCGGATCCGGACTGAAGCGCCTAGAACTGCCCGACCACAGCGGCCGGCTCTTTGAATTCCATTCAAGAAGAATGTGCCCATGTCTTAATGATACCTAAAAGCGCTGAATCTCTTTCTCACCAGTGGACGTTCGTGTCACTAACCAGATACAAGACCGGGAAAAGGGGAGCTACAGCCTAAAGTGGAATCCGAGTTACGTTTCGTTTGAGGAGGATCTCCGCGTCGTTGAAAGGTCAATTATAGCTTGAAACACAGAGTGAAAAAGAAAGTGGTCTCCCCGGGATTCGTTCTTACAACATTTTGGGTGGAAGTCGTACTGTCTGCCCCTCGGTTTGGGAACAGGAATTACAATGCCCTCCAAAAATTTGAGGCGGACGCGAACGTCTATATTCAGGAGTTTGCAGCACATCTGTCGCCAAACTTCATCCATCAGGTCAGAAAATGTACTATTGAATTTATGTGGAAGACCGTCATGTCGAGGTGACCTGTTTCTCGCGCCCAACGACAGGGCCACGCAAAATTCATCCAGCGTGACGCCTTTCAAAAACGTGTCGTCTCTTTATGCCTCATCCGAAGGCGGCAGGTCATACAGGACGTTCTTAACGTCATTGTGAGGCCACTGACCGCCAGATGGAGAGCATAATAATAATTCGTGGTGACAAAGGAGATGGTGGCCTGTGTCTCTACACGTTGTCCCTTCCGCGTAACAACTGCTGTGATGAGTAACCTCTCACGATATCTCTGTTCTCTGAAGACTTGATATGGGCACGTTCATCTGGATCTGACTCACATAACCTCACTGGAACCAGAATGTCTGCCTCGACCTATAGGGGTCACGCCTGTGTCCAATGGATGGCCGTTTTGCGGTGCGACGAAGGTGGCTGCGACGCTTGTTCCTTCAAGACCGTGTTGTAGAACTCAGAGGCCGACCATTGCCAAAGCGCCCTGTCTCGCCATATGCCATGAGCATGTAACGATTTGTCGCAGTATGTCCACCACCGTCATAGGTATGATTTTGCCGTTCACATTTGTGCCAGGTATCAGTGATGGCTAAATCGCAAGCCCAATCCTCTTCCTAGAGAATGTTAACGTTAAGAGTCCATTATCGTCCATTACCGGTCGTCTGTTGTCGTGGCACGGTCAAAACGCAGATGAAGACCTGATGATAGGGGGATGCAGAGGGCAACAACAGTGCGCCAACAGTCGCTGCCCTAAGATGTCGCGAAACGTAAATCATGTCCAACCGTCTGGCCAAGCGGCTGGTAAAGGACATATATCCGTATTGTTCGGCAAAGCTAGGTTGCATGGAGTTCTGGATACAGGACAAGGTGATGGACCTGATCCTCAGGGTGAAGACAATTGAAAGTCCCCGCCCACCAATAAGTGCTCTAGGAGGGGCATACAGGTTGACAAGACAGACCACATCGATAGTGATCACGACACTTTGTTATGCCATTGCTTATTAGTATGGCCATAACATCACCATTTTCAGTAGTTGGGTTGCCATAAGAAAAGTACCCATAAACATCCAGGTGCAGATCAGGCCAGACCTCTTGAAGAAGCATCAGGTCATTGTCCATCACCCGAATCATGTCCTTTAATAGCTGGGTTTTGATCATAACCTGTTGACAATGACTGTAACAATTCGATACACCTCGGTCATTGGATGGTACAATGTTGTATCCCATAGGCATTTGGGCCAATAAGCGCCAAGTCACTCTACGACCATCCCTGTGACCGGCAACACCCATGTTAGTGGTCAGCCGGGACAAGATGTCCGTCAGATGACCCTCCTGCTGCGTGCATCATGTGGTTGCTCAAGTCTGACAACATTCTTTCCACCTCAGACGCTCAATAAGGTGGAGGTGCAGAACATTAGGCGAAGGATGAAGTTCACCTGTTGATACCATCAGTAAACTGAGCATCGTCAATCTGTCTTTGTCCTTGGGCGCTGGTTGCCAGCAGATAACCAGGAACCGCTCGAGCGTCGTCCACAGCCCGGTGTGCAGAGAGATTGTCCTCATCTTCCTGCAAAATGTCACAGTCTTGCGAAGCGTTTCCTGCGGACAGCCTTTTTTTTCGGGGTTTGGGCGGCTTCTGCCTCCTGTGGATCACGTCGAACAGTAAACATCTTCCGCATCCGCAAGTCAAAGCTTCAATCCAACCTCCGCTTCTTCACCCAGATGAAGCGCAGACGGAGTCGCTGCTATCGAACACGTCGACGGTTCCCACGCAGGTCGTGGTGTCGTGGGCACGGTAACTGGGGGTATGTAACCAACAAAGAGGAATATAATGGACACTTTCTCTGTGCATATCCCTTCGTGATCGTAAGATTACCGTGTCCTGGATCATATTTAATGTGTTATCCATAATCTGGGGAAGTAAAGGATCTGTAGCCAAACCAAGATTTAAAATACTGAACGTGAGGAGATTCATCACACAGTCTGTAGATCCAGGAGTGCCTTTATCACAGACAGCGATGGCTAGGGAAAGATTCACTGGATTCCAGTGGCCTGAGGTGGCTACTTGACCCGACCCACAGTTCCGTTGCACTCTGTCGCCGAACTCTTCGCTGCACATAGCGAGATGGCATTGCAGTTAGTAAACTGGACTCGCATTCCGGTGGATGACCTAAAATTTTGATCAAGCCACCCAGGTTTAGGTCTTCAGAGCTTTCCCTAAATCGCAAATATCAGAATGGTTTGTTTCAAAAGTTCACAGTCGGCATCCTTCCACATCCTTCCATAATCCGAGTTTGTACTAATGACAGTGCTGTCGGCGATTCACTAAACTTCAAACTTGCATCGCTTTTCTCTTTGTTGTCACCTTTGCTGCTGGTAGGCAGCTATTTGTAACACCCTCGTGCCATATTGTTAATCTGTCTAGATGCGATAGCATGAGCAACCAGTTAACGCAATGCTGCTGGGCCCGTGGTTAATGGAGTCTTGCCACATTTTGACGTAACGTGTTTGCATGTCATCTGTCTTCAGCTATGTGCCATTGGGCTGGTAACAGTATTTACTATCTCCTGAAATTGCTTGGCGCAGGGGTGTCCCATCCATACATCCCCTCTACTCAGCAATACCCATCTGCATATGTAGCCCCTGCAAGGCATGCCAATAATAAATAATACCTGCACCACACACATATCATGCAGAGCAGTCTACATGTCAGTGGTCGAAAATCGTTCTCTGCCTGTATCTCCATTCTGATGGGAGATAGGAGGTTCGAACCCACCAAATATCAGTACCTTATTTGGATAGAATCGATCCAGTAGTTTAGGAGGAAACAATGAAAATACGTACACACATCCTGTTTCAAATATGTAAGAATAATAATTAAATTGCTGGGACAGGATTTCACTTTTTAATGTATTTTCTTTTAAATTTAGTTTATCAAAATCTCTCTACTTCATCCTCCCACTTCAACATAATTCCTTTGCTGTCCATCCACTCATCATGTCAATAGACCTGATTACAGAAGTGTTGCAGATCATTCTATGGTCGCATAGTTAACATTGACAAGAATTTTTTCTTCCACGAATTTATTGTTTACATAGCCTGTTAGCTTTTGTCTCAGGATTTCTGGCTGAAGTTGTATATGATTATCATTCAACAAACGTTGCGCAGAGGTCCAGAGGCAAAAGGCAACAAACAATACAACTACTGGCCACGAAAGTCTGTACAGTTTTATTAATTACATGTTACTGATATGCCATCAGGAGGAGGTATTTCCGGTACATCGCTCATTGTACAACGTCACCAGATTGGGTCTGCAATGTAATTACAGTGATAAATATGTATCTGGTCTCATAGGACGCCACTGTTTGGCATTCGCAGTGTGTGGTTTTTTAGAGCTGTCGCTGAGTTGCCCAGACTGGAGATGGGGGATATAAAACTGCAGCTGACATAAGCATGTCGCCCTCTAGGTGGGCGAATGGCGAGCTATGTACACTATGTGATCAAAAGTATCCGGACACCTGTCTCAAAATGACTTACAAGTTAGTTGGGCCGACCATCGATAATGCCAGGATTCAATACAGTGTTGGCCCACCCTTAGCCTTGATGACAGCTTCCACTCTCGCAGGCATACGTTCAATCAGGCGCTGGAAGGTATCTTTAGGAATGGCAGTCCATTCGTCATGGAGTGCCGCACTGCGGAGAGGTATCGATTTCGGTCGGTGAAGCCTGACACGAATTCAGCGTTCCAAAACATCTCAAAGGTGTCCTATAGGATTCGGGTCAGGGCTCTGTGCACGCCAGTCGATTACAGGGATGTTACTGTCGTGTAACCATTCAACCACAGGCCATGCATTATGAAAAGGTGCTTGATCGTCTTGAAAGATGCAATCGCCATCCCTGAATTGCTCTTCAACAGTAGGAAGCAGTAAGGTGCTTAAGACATCAATGTAGGCCTGTGCTATGATAGTGCCACGCAAAACAAGAGTTGCAAGCCCCCTCCATGAAAAGCACGACCACACCATAACACAGCCGCCTCCGAAGTTTGTTGTAGGCAGTACACGATGGCAGATGACGTTCACCTGTCATTCACTATGCCCAAACCCTGTCATCAGATCGCCACATTGTGTACCGTGATTCGTCACTCCATACAACGTTTTTCCACTGTTCAATCACCCAATGTTTACGCTACTTACATCAAGGGAGGAATTTACCGCCGTGATATGTGGCTTATGAGCAGCTGCTCGATCAGGAAATCCAAGTTTTTTCGCCTCCTGCCTAAGGGTCATAGTACTTGCAGTGGATCCTGATGCACTTTGGAATTCCGTGTGATGGTCTGGATAGATGTCAGCCTATTACAGATTACGATTCTCTTCAATTGTCAGCGGTCTGAGCCAGTCAACAGACGAGGTCGGCCAGTACGCTTTTGTGCTCTACATTTCCCTTCACGTTTTCGCTTCGCTATCATATTAGAAGCAGTGGACCTAGGGCTTAGGAATGTGGAAATCTCGCGTACAGACGTGTGACACAAGTGACACCGAATCCCCTGACCACGTTCGATGTCCATGAGTTCCGCGGAGCGCCCTATTCTGCTCTCTCACGATGTCTGAGACTAATGAGGTCGCTGATATGAAGTACCTGGCAGTAGGTGGCAGCACAATGCACGTAACGTGAAAAACGTAGGACTTAGGGGGTGTCTGGATACTTTTGATCACGTAGTGTATATGAAGGACTTATTTCAATGGTGGTACAGGTCCATTACCTCCAATTTTCTGCCTATGCTTCTGAAATTAATGATGCAAACAAACAGAAAGAAAGGTTCATCTCTAGCAAGAAGCCATATGCTTGAATATTTCTGATATCTCAACTGCAGATTCTTCAGCGCTCAGTTAACTTTAGGAATCTTTATCTTATAATGAACAAAAATCGACTTGTAGCACTATTGGAATAAGCCCTTCATATTGTGAGTGTGGGGTTGCTATTCTGTTATTCTGCGCAACAGATTACCCTGTGGCTCCTGCAAGATGCAGTTTCCACCCCCACACTACTACAGAAGTCAGACAGACGCTCCTAACGTTCTAAAGAGAAATGCCTGAAAAACTTTCAGCAACAAATATCTTCTGGAGTCGTCCGCTGTAAGGAAATGACACAAAAACTCACAAAATAGAAAAATATGAAACTAACGAAAATTATTATTTTTTGCAAAAATTACAATGATACTTTTAGTTATGAACTGAACAAGTTATTTCCAGGTTCTTTTTGGAACGTGAAGTTACCTCTTAAGGATAGGATAAGCTAATGAAATTTCTATACAAAGTTTAAGATTGTTATTGACTTGGCAGAATGGCTGAGAGCCGCACCTGCTCAACTTGACTAATTATCCATTAGAATGTTGGTAGGTGCAGTCGAGGCTGCTGCAGGTGAAATACAGTGAAGTGTACTATTGTGGAGGAAATATGGGGCTCGCAAGAGCTGTAGTGCACAATACTGTAAGCTGCGATGACTGCTGTCTGCGCCACTCGCTGCTGACAAATAACTCTCGTTCTATCTGGATTGACCTTCGCCAATCAAACTCTCCCTACGCCTTGATGAAGTCAAGGACTCCTATTCGCCCCTAGTCTATTGGCGTGGTACACTGGTCAGATAACCAGTCCACCGTGATCCCACTCAAAAATTCACTCGCAGGCGTTTAACTATATCTCTGTGTGTTCACACTGCACTATAAGTGTGGCAGCCAACACAGTGAACAACGCTTAATCACAAGGACTCAATGTAGAGTCGCACTTCGATTCGCTCTTGACAGAGGTGCTCTCCCAGTGAAGTACTGAGGAGAGACTTGTTCCTCGCTCTTTGAGTACACGTACGAGCGCGCACGCTCTCGTTACATGTTCTCGCTCCAAGAGCGACAATTGAATGGCCCCTCTCCACCCCAGACGTGAAGGGGTATATCTTTCAGTCTCTTCCATTACTCCTTCAGCACAAGGCATCAGAAATATCGTCTGCCAATCAGTATTGCTCTTCTAAAACGGGAGAATGACGTTCCAGAAATCTGTAGTATCGGCGTTTGGCGTTTGCTGTCTCACTGTGACAATCTCTGAAACTGTGTGCTATGTGTAAAGAATGCGTAGGCTGGCTGCTCCCACACAATTTAGCGGAATTTGCTTTTAAGCCAAACACAGGGTCGTCCTTTCACTCTGGCAAACGCAGTCTGCTCTACTGGCGGTCACCAGCCGACGTAGATGGGTTAGGACCGGCCTCCTGGCGTGCGGTTGCCTCTCGCGAACTAAAAGCTCCTGTGACCGTCGTGTCTGGAATGTATGTGTGTACGTCAGTCTCGAGTATTTCAACCACGGTGCGCACTTCCGATTTATTAGTTATTTGCATATCGTTTGCATGAATTAATACAATATTGAGTGTATCTTACCGAATTTAGGTTCGAATGAAGTGTCTTGATGCGCGAAATATGATTGTGAGGGGGGGGGGGGGGGGGGGGGAATATGTAAGCAGTGAAGGTCAGGAGACCACGACGTCTTACAATATGTTGGGGAGCCTTCATGACCGCGTGTGTTGCGAGTATTCTGCGATTTTTTATGTGGAAATTTGAGATGATTAAATATGGCGAGTGTTTGCGCTGTACAGTTATTCTCTGCCATGTAAACTGGCCAGTTAACTGTTTATGCCACCATGCCACACATTTCCCGTCTTTGTTTGGTTGAGAGCACATCGATTGTGATATGTGTGTTGTTTGCATCTAGATCTACATCTACATCTACATCTACATCCATACTCCGCAAGCCACCTGACGGTGTGTGGCGGAGGGTACCCTGAGTACCTCTACCGGTTCTCCCTTCTATTCCAGTCTCGTATTGTTCGTGGAAAGAAGGATTGTCGGTATGCTTCTGTGTGGGCTCTAATCTCCCTGATTTTATCCTCATGGTCTCTTCGGGAGATATACGTAGGAGGGAGCAATATACTGCTTGACTCTTCAGTGAAGGTATGTTCTCGAAACTTTAACAAAAGCCCGTAGCGAGCTACTAAGCGTCTCTTCTGCAGAGTCTTCCACTGGAAAATATCTATCATCTCCGTAACGCTTTCGCGATTACTAAATGATCCTGTAACGAAGCGCGCTGCTCTCCGTTGGATCTTCTCTATCTCTTCTATCAACCCTATCTGGTACGGATCCCACACTGTTGAGCAGTATTCAAGCAGTGGGCGAACAAGCGTACTGTAACCTACTTCCTTTGTTTTCGGATTGCATTTCCTTAGGATTCTTCCAATGAATCTCAGTCTGGCATCTGCTTTACCAACGATCAACTTATATGATCATTCCATTTTAAATCACTCCTAATGCGTACTCCCAGATAATTTATGGAATTAACTGCTTCTAGTTGCTGACCTGCTATTTTGTAGCTAAATGATAAGGGAACTATCTTTCTATGTAATCGCAGCACATTACACTTGTCTGCATTGTGATTCAATTCCCATTCCCTGCACCATGCGTCAATTCGCTCCAGATCCTCCTGCATTTCAGTACAATTTTCCATTATTACAACCTCTCGATACACCACAGCATCATCTGCAAAAAGCCTCAGTGAACTTCCGATGTCATCCACAAGGTCATTTATGTATATTGTGAATAGCAACACTCCCCTGCGGCACACCTGAAATCACTCTTACTTCGGAAGACTTCTCTCCACTGAGAATGACATGCTGCGTTCTGTTATCTAGGAACTCTTCAATCCAATCACACAATTGGTCTGATAGTCCATATTCTCTTACTTTGTTCATTAAACGACTGTGGGGAACTGTATCGAACGCCTTGCGGAAGTCAAGAAACACGGCATCTACCTGTGAACCCGTGTCTATGGCTCTCTGAGTCTCGTGGACGAATAACACGACCGTCTTTTTCGAAACCCATGCTGATTCCTACAGAGTAGATTTCTAGTCTCCAGAAAAGTCGTTATACTCGAACATAATACGTGTTCCAAAATTCTACAAAAGATCGACGTTAGAGATATACACTCCTGGAAATGGAAAAAAGAACACATTGACACCGGTGTGTCAGACCCACCATACTTGCTCCGGACACTGCGAGAGGGCTGTACAAGCAATGATCACACGCACGGCACAGCGGACACACCAGGAACCGCGGTGTTGGCCGTCGAATGGCGCTAGCAGCGCAGCATTTGTGCACCGCCGCCGTCAGTGTCAGCCAGTTTGCCGTGGCATACGGAGCTCCATCGCAGTCTTTAACACTGGTAGCATGCCGCGACAGCGTGGACGTGAACCGTATGTGCAGTTGACGGACTTTGAGCGAGGGCGTATAGTGGGCATGCGGGAGGCCGGGTGGACGTACCGCCGAATTGCTCAACACGTGGGGCGTGAGGTCTCCACAGTACATCGATGTTGTCGCCAGTGGTCGGCGGAAGGTGCACGTGCCCGTCGACCTGGGACCGGACCGCAGCGACGCACGGATGCACGCCAAGACCGTAGGATCGTACGCAGTGCCGTAGGGGACCGCACCGCCACTTCCCAGCAAATTAGGGACACTGTTGCTCCTGGGGTATCGGCGAGGACCATTCGCAACCGTCTCCATAAAGCTGGGCTACGGTCCCGCACACCGTTAGGCCGTCTTCCACTCACGCCCCAACATCGTGCAGCCCGCCTCCAGTGGTGTCGCGACAGGCGTGAATGGAGGGACGAATGGAGACGTGTCGTCTTCAGCGATGAGAGTCGCTTCTGCCTTGGTGCCAATGATGGTCGTATGCGTGTTTGGCGCCGTGCAGGTGAGCGCCACAATCAGGACTGCATACGACTGAGGCACACAGGGCCAACACCCGGCATCATGGTGTGGGGAGCGATCTCCTACACTGGCCGTACACCACTGGTGATCGTCGAGGGGACACTGAATAGTGCACGGTACATCCAAACCGTCATCGAACCCATCGTTCTACCATTCCTAGACCGGCAAGGGAACTTGCTGTTCCAACAGGACAATGCACGTCCGCATGTATCCCGTGCCACCCAACGTGCTCTAGAAGGTGTAAGTCAACTACCCTGGCCAGCAAGATCTCCGGATCTGTCCCCCATTGAGCATGTTTGGGACTGGATGAAGCGTCGTCTCACGCAGTCTGCACGTCCAGCACGAACGCTGGTCCAACTGAGGCGCCAGGTGGAAATGGCATGGCAAGCCGTTCCACAGGACTACATCCAGCATCTCTACGATCGTCTCCATGGGAGAATAGCAGCCTGCATTGCTGCGAAAGGTGGATATACACTGTACTAGTGCCGACATTGTGCATGCTCTGTTGCCTGTGTCTATGTGCCTGTGGTTCTGTCAGTGTGCCCGCATCTCGTGGTCGTGCGGTAGCGTTCTCGCTTCCCACGCCCGGGTTCCCGGGTTCGATTCCCGGCGGGGTCAGGGATTTTCTCTGCCTCGTGATGGCTGGGTGTTGTGTGCTGTCCTTAGGTTAGTTAGGTTTAAGTAGTTCTAAGTTCTAGGGGACTTATGACCACAGCAGTTGAGTCCCATAGTGCTCAGAGCCATTTGAACCATTTTTTTCTGTCAGTGTGATCATGTGATGTATCTGACCCCAGGAATGTGTCAATAAAGTTTCCCCTTCCTGGGACAATGAATTCACGGTGTTCTTATTTCAATTTCCAGGAGTGTAGGTCTATAGTTCTGCACATCTGTTCGACGTCCCTTCTTGAAAGCGGGGATGACCTGTGCCCCTTTCCAATCCTTTGGAACGCTACGTTCTTCTAGAGACCTACAGTACACCGCTGTAAGAAGAGGGGCAAGTTCCTTCGCGTACTCTGTGTAAAATGGAACTGGTATCCCATCAGGACCAGCGGCCTTTCCTCTTTCGAGCGATTTGAATTGTTTCTCTATCCCTCTGTCGTCTATTTCAATGTCTACCATTTTGTCATCTGTGCGACAATCTAGAGAAGGAACTACAGTGCAGTCTTCCTCTGTGAAACAGCTTTGGAAAAAGACATTTAGTATTCCGGCCTTTAGTCTGTCATCCTCTGTTTCAGTACCATTTTGGTCACAGAGTGTCTGGACATTTTGTTTTGATCCACCTACCGCTTTGACATAAGACGAAAATTTCTTAGGATTCTCTGCCAAGTCAGTACATAGAACTTAACTTTCGAATTCATTGAACGCCTTTCGCATAGCCCTCCTCACACTACATTTCGCTTCGCGTAATTTTTGTTTGTCTGCAAGGTGAAAAACTGGTGGAAGAGGCTTTTGCTGATTCTCTAAACATAAGAAACGCATACGATTATACAGGATATTTCCGAAAGAGCGTGCAGAACTTTAACAGGACGTAGATCATACTTCACTGAGCAATTTGAGATAGGGAACCTGAGGTCTGGGAAACCAGCTTAAGAAGATAATAGGAATAATATCACATTACTGTGTACGTTTTTATTAACATTAGTTACAGTTAACTGGTAATATCATCAATGACAAAATGTGCTGAGACTGGAGGTCATCAACCTCAATGCAAGCATGATATTGGCGAACAAGTTTCTGATGCATCGTGACAAATATCCCTCTTGTGTTTCGAATCACATCACAGGCATCTACAATTGCGACAACTAATTCCATCTCTGTGTCCAGTGGTGTCTCATACATGAGTGACTCTGGATATTCAGGTGAGTTGATCTCGCACTTCCCTTATCAATTCAGCAACCAGAAAATAACGGTACTGCTCTGTGGTATAATACTGTACGTCTCTGAATAGCACTGAGTAATGAATGAGCCTGTCGCTAATTCATAGCACGTTATATCATGGGACAGTGTAAATACGAGTATGATGCAACAGAGTCATCTTATGGACGAGTAAAGTAAACAAAATCTGCATCATGACTTCCTAGTAATCAGGCTCGTCCTCTTTGTTTCCTTGCAGGAAATAAAGAATGTACAAGTAAATAAACAGCACGGTACATAGAAACTTGCACGCATGTTAATGGTATATAGGGTGGAAAACAGTAATGCTTGACAAAGCGGTAGAAAAGTTTACTTCCTTATCTCTGTAAGCTGCCTTCTCTCTACCTCAAATTGTTTAGTGGAGCATTCTCTATGTCCTGTTACATTTTTGCACGCTCTTATGAAAACACCCTGTATGTATTAGAAGCTTAGATGACTTTGTAAAGCACAAGGATGATCTCGAATCTGTTATATCATTGGCATCGGCATTCGTTAAAATATAAGAGTGGAGCTACCTGTTTCCTCTTTTTTCGAGTTTTCATGTAAAGATATTCACAGACGAGAGGAGTTTCTAGGTACTCAGTGGTTTGCAGCATGTTCCACATAAGAACTTCGGTAAAGTTTCGCGTTTCTAGAGATATAATTTCCACCCTATCTTCGGAACTATGCCGCCCAGGGTAGCCGCGCGGTTTGAGGCGTTCTGTCACGGTTCGCGCAGCTCCCCCCGTCCTCCCTCGGCCATGGGTGTGTTTGTTGTCCTTAGCGTAAGTTAGTTAAAGATAGATTAAGTAGTTTGTAAGGTTAGGGACCGATGACCTCAGCGGTTTGGTCCCACAAGATCTTACCTGAAATTTCCAAATTTTTCGGAATTGTGCTGTGCAAACGATCGGTAGCATACTGCTATGTGGTTGATATAGAGAACAGTTGCGTACATGGAATGATATTCTGGGAAACCATGTGAAAATACATGAAATTCCGGAAATTTTCAACGTAAAAATATCATAAATACTTTTTTTTTTTTTTTTTTTTACATGTTAACTCGGATATCGGCTTATATTTCGGTAAATTAATTCTCGACTGACGAAGCATTTCTCATCGACAGTGCTCTGAAGGTAAATGTTGTGGTAATCCTACAATCTGGAGATGATCGCAACTCATAGAAGAAACCCCGGCAGCAAGCAGGCCTGATCGGAAACAGTATCGCTAGCGTGCGCTTTTGTGCTGGGAGAATCAGCCCAGTTTTTGTCGACCAGTCCGGAGAGTGGGTGCTGTCCCCAGACGGCGCTCTGATCGCGCATCAGGCCAGTGTGTGCGGGGGCGGTTTCCTTGTGACTATTAGCCTTGGTAGACGTCCGACCGACCTCACAGGGAATATCTAGTGCGTCTTACCAATTGAGTTTACATCGATATGCTATGTTGGTGTATATGACATAGCGTTGTTGGAGATCGGTTGCACCCCAAAAAATTCAAGTTTTCCTCGAGAGCAGCAGAGGTGCGTAATTAAGGAAGTGTCTTTTACCATAGCTGCAGTATTTTATGATCTGTAGACCACTTTTGCTGGGTTTAGCTGTCGGTGCAAAGTGCTGCTGTATGTTTCTCGATCTGTACAAAATTCAAGTTATTTGTCCATCTGCAGAAGGTGACAAGCAGTGATCCCTCACTGGCAGCAGCAATTTGCCCGGTAAATTCAGTAAGAACAAATCAGAAAACTCCATTCACAGGACATTCCATGTCTTCTGAGAGTAACAAGACATCCTTTGCGGGGGTTTAGGAGTCTCTACATACTGGTTCGAATAAGACAGGGGCAAGGTATCTACGGAAGTTCCGTGATGTCTGAGAGTCACATGATGTCTTCCTTCTTCGAGTGTTCAGGGACAAGTTAAACAGACCAACCTCCCCTGTTCTGGTGAGATTGGATGCTTTCCGCCACCCTCCACTGTGGCTTTACAGCAGCTCCAGACCGAAGTTGTGGTACTCGAAAATTCCAGAGATTTTGCTCGTCTATAGGACAGTGCTTCGAATTCTGTATGTTTCTTTTTATCCACGATCTGTTGTGCGTTTCGATATAAGTCAGGAACTCTTAGATATGTAATTGTTTTCATTTCCCCATCTGTACTTAGACACTAGTGTGCTTTAAAAAGAGAGGAAAATAAAAAATAAGGACCTTAACATCTACGACTTCAGCATCAAATATAAACTAAGCACCTCAAAGTTTCAGGAAAGTGATGAACACCACAGCATATGTAGGAGTCAGAAATTTTTCTCTCTCTGGCAGTGCTTTCATACAAACAGTTAAAACTCGAAACGTGGTGGATGTCCAATTTAGAGTTACAGAGATATTTTTTTGGACTTCTAAATGTCGTTGTTTTGGCGTGTTAAGTCGGATATTGCAGCTGGTATCGGTTTCGGGATCGGTAAAGTAATTCGTGACTGGCGAATCATTTCTGATTCATATAGCTTAGCAGTAAATATTCGTGTATTTAAGAGTCTGGAGATGGTCTCAGCTCCAGTTACAGTGGTCAGAGTGCTTTGTCTGCAAGTGTATTCCGAACAGTAGTTATGCGATATATATTTAGTTTGTGAAGAGAATTGTTTCATTAATATTTCCTGTGGCACGTCTCCTGAAGCGACATTTGCAGACTTTTGTGAAAACTTTAACGTATGTATGCGACAATATTCCGCAGATTGCTTAAACATCAGATTTAATAACACCTGAAGTAGTCAGTTTTCAACAACAAGGGGTATCCCTGTGACACAAAGAAATTTTGCTAGGGATGAGGGGGAAGGCTGGGAGTATTTCCAGTGCGAAGGGAAATACTTAGTGCCGCCCTGCAGCTGTCGGGTGCCAGGCGCTAGCTGATGAGAAACTGCCCGGCCACTTTAGTGTGGTAGAGTCTGGTGGACCCAGCATGCGTGAGAAATTTTCTCTGATATGTTTAACGCACTCTGTGACAGTGTAATTATGAGGTACTTTTCAATATCAGAATAAAATTAAAAATACCTCAATTGCTTAACACCATTTAAAATGTTTAAGCAGCAGCGTCAGTTTTGCAGTGTAATATGATTTTAGAAATAAATAAACAACATTCTTAAAAATTATTTAAACAATGCATTATGTATTCTATATTAGTCTACTGTCGAGAGGCGCTCCCAGTCCAGAATCTCGACACAGACTATGCGATTTTCCCGCCATTTGTTCCCTGGGCTGCCTGCTGAGGACCCAGTTGCCAGCTGGGGAAATGCAACTAATTGATCAATTAAGTAATTTGCATAATTAATTTGATATTAATTTGATATAAAAATTACACCTGTGCCCTCTTTTTTTCCCACTACTTACCTACTTCTTCTTGAACGTCTTTGTTCCATTCGCTACAGGCTTTTGTAGCTGAGGAAGTACCAATGCCAGGTCTGCATGAGAGGTGAGGATAGCAAGGGATGACAGCGAGGAGGGTTGGAAAGCATCTTGGTCTACGTGTGTACGCATAGTTTGCTTCACACAAGCAGGAAACATCCACTTGAGAAAGAGAGAGGAGAAAAGAGAGATGGAGAGCATGTGTTTCGACAGGAATTTCTCAGATATCAATGTCACAGGGTTGCCGCCACCTGAAGCTTTTGTTCAGGGGATTAGCATGACTTCTGTGCACCACCTGAGCCGGCACGAGGTGCAGACCTGTCTCTCGGTCAGTGCGTGTGGGAATACGCGAGGCAGCTGGTATGTGGTGCAGTTCAGCAGGTGCCGGACGACATGTGTTTCACGACTGGAAAATTTTTTAACAGTGCAATTATGTGTGGTGTGTCAAGTTGATGGTATTCCTTGTGCGATTGGAAAAAGAAGGGCCGCAACTGTTTAAATATTCGATACTGCTTTGTCACTCTGAAAATTTTTCAATGAAGACTATTCCATACACTGCACTCAATTTCTTGACAAATTCTTTGAATTAATAAATAAACTATATTCGAAACACAGCTTTCTATCCCACAAGTTGTTTAAGTAAACAATAATTCACACATTGCCTTGCCTAACAGAACTTGCATTCCCATACACTGCAATCGATTTCCCGCCAAATAAACTATTAACTGAGCCTTTTTGCTTCCAGTTTCCAGATGGAGAGCTTAGCAAAATTTGATATCAGAACTGTTGTAGAACCCACTTCATCCAACTACTGGAGTGATTTTCGGGGACCCCACTTGTTTTCATAGCACGACCAATTTGGTTGCCATTTATAGTATCTTTACATAAAAGTGGTATGTCGGTGATACACTGGACTCACATTCGGGAGGACGACGGTTCAATCCCGTCTCCGGCCATCCTGATTTAGGTTTTCCGTGAAATCGTTTCAGGCAAATGCCGGGATGGTTCCTTTGAAAGGGCACGGCCGATTTCCTTCCCCATCCTTCTCTAACCCGAGCTTGCGCTCCGTCTCTAATGACCTCGTTGTCGACGGGACGTTAAACAACACTAACCTAACCTAACCTATGTCAGTGATAGTCAACCACCCATTTGTTTCCCTTCATGGCAAGCCACCCCGGGCTTATATTTGAGCAAGATAGTGCCCAATCGCACATGGCGAGAGTTTCTACTGCTTGTCTTCGTGCTTGCCAAACCCTGTCATGGCCAAACCCTATCATCGGATCCCTCCCCAATTGGGAACGATCAGAGCGATATCAGCAGGACATTGAAACCAGCTCTTGATTTTGATGATCAATTGGACAGAATTTGGCTTGATATCCCTTAGGACGACATCGAACAATTCTATCAATTAATTCCAAGCCGAATAACTGCCTACATAATGATCAGCGTTAGACGAACATGTTATTGAGCGGTCCAATTTTTAAGGTGTTCCTCTTGAATAAATCATAAAATTCTTCTGAAATCGTAATCATTTGTTTGCCTGTACAGGTATGTCATATCTACCCATCTTTCTATGCTTCGTCATAGATTGCTCTGTACAATATCAGCTCGTCAAGTATAATCATCATAACCCAAAATTCTTTTTTGCTATATATATCCTTCCTTGTCTTATTATTTTTAATTAGTTACCTTATGAAATTCATATAGTAACGTCTTTCTTACTATCAGAAAGTGTACGACTAGTTCTGATTAATTCAGCATATTCTGTGGTTTGATTACTCAGCTTTTCGCTCCGGCTGTTGTGGCCGTGCTGTTCTAGGCGCTTCAGTCCGGAACCGCGCGACTGCTACGGTCGCAGGTTCGAATCCTGCCACGGGCATGGATGTGTGTGATGTCCTTAGGTTAGTTAGGTTTAAGTAGTTCTAAGTTCTAGGGGATTAATGAACTAGCCGGCCGCGGTGGCCGTGCGGTTCTGGCGCTGCAGTCCGGATCCGCGGGACTGCTACGGTCGCAGGTTCGGATCCTGCCTCGGGCATGGGTGTGTGTGATGTCCTTAGGTTAGTTACGTTTAAGTAGTTTTATGTTCTAGGGGACTTATGACCTAAGATGTTGAGTCCCATAGTGCTCAGAGCCATTTGAACCATTTTGAACTAATGACCTCAGATGTTATGTCCCACAGCTTTTCGCATCGCAGTTCATGACGGAATAGTTCTTGGGTGAACAGGCGGATGTCAGTTCATCAGTCAGTTCATCGTTGCACCTGATGATGGCAACGTGATTGATTGCCGAATATTATGCCCGTTGGACACTGATACCCGTCCGTTCGACGGTGAACTACTTCGTCATATTCTGTATTTTTTTTTTTTTTTTTGCATGAATAGCTCTGGTACCGAACGCTTTCGTAGCCGAATGGCTAGCGCTGCTGCCTTTAGTGGTGAATAACACCGGTTCGATTCGTCATACCGCTTCAGATTTTGTCTGATGTAGGGAGACCTGGAAGGGGGTCCACTCAGGCTCGTGAAGCCAAATGAGGGGTGAAGTGAATAAAGAAGTATCGACATCATTAGGATTCATTTACTAGCTGAAATGAAATGTCTCGTTGTGAGGGCCTCTCGGCGGGGAAACCTGCCGCCTGGCGCAAGTCCTTTGAGGTGACGCCACTTCGGCGACTCGCGCGTCGATGAGGATGAAAGGATGTTGACGAAGACACAAACACCCAGTCCCTGAGCAGAGAAAATCTCCAAAACAGCTGGGAATCGAACTCGGGCCCCCAGGTATGACAAGCGGGCCCGCTATCCACTCAGCTACGGTGGCGGACATTTACTAGCTCAATGGCTGGACGGAATGTTGACAAGCCGGTCATATGTTTCACAATCATAGATCACGCCTCGTACTGCCTCGACCTTTCAGAACAGGTCATGGCGTAAGATTTGAGAGATGTTTACATTTAGATTACCTTTGCAATATCTTTGCCGCTTTCATATATGGCTGTGTAATATTCATTTTGAAAGATGATGAAGTTGTTACTTAATTTAATCTGGTATTCTTTCCTGTTCTAAGATCGTGTAACTGACGTTTCTGACTGGGTAGCTAATGAGTCCGCTCCTTACAGCATATGATCAAATTGTTACTCGGCGTCTTACGGTCCTTGCTAACAAGCCATTCAAAAGTGAATTACAACCGTCATATGGTGAACAATTTCGAGTTATCCTCAGGCCCATTATCTGGTTTCATTCTGTGTCTCAAGGAACAAGAATCAAAGAGATATTTTCATGTGCTCTATTCACGTTTGAAAAATGTTCTCCAGGATACGATTTATGACTTTTCGTGTATTTCAACGGTTAAGTTAATCGCAAGTTCCGTCGACGCATTTTACAATTATTTTTTGTTATATACCCCATTAAGTACCCATTAAGAAAGGTGGCTTTGCCACGGAAGGATTGCTAGTGTGCATCGACGGTACATACAGCTGTATAGGAGTATCCATGGAGAGGCCTGACTAACGTCTGGTTAGTGAAGATGGGCAGCAGCTTTTTCAGAAGTTGCAGTTGTGGTGTCACCGCCACACTTGCTAGGTGGTAGCCTTTAAATCGGCGGCGGTCCGTTAGTATACGTCGGACACGCGTGTCGCCACTATCAGTGATTGCAGATCGAGCGCCGCCACACGGCAGGTCTAGAGAGACTTCCTAGCACTCGCCCCAGTTGTACAGCCGACTTTGCTAGCGATGGTTCACTGACAAAATACGCTCTCATTTGCCGAGACGATAGTTAGCATAGCCTTCAGCTACGTCATTTGCTACGACCTAGAAAGCCGCCATTACCAGTTACTATTGATGCTGTAAAACATGTACCGCCAAGAGCGATGTTCACCAATTATGGATTAAAGTTAAGTATTCCAGCAGCTACGTACGCTTTTTGTTAGTCTCATTTCCTTGTCCTGTTCCAGACCTCACGCCAGCCTGCGTGAGCTAAACCGCGTGCCTTTCGGCTTCCTCTCATAGTGGGTTGGCTGTGTTGCCAATCCACAACAGCAGTGACAACAATCGCGATAACTGATGGATATAACCTTGTAACATTAACCGATATTGACTTTCTTTATTGGTACTGAAAGCAAGGTTAAACTATAGCTATCATACTTCCCCAAGAAATTACGCTCTACTGCATTACTCAATGAAAATGGCGCACTTTTGGGTAAAATATTTGAGAGGTAAAATAGTCTCGCACTTTCTTCACCAGGGAGAAGGGGGAGGATACTCTGGAGGTTGTTATCGTCGGAAAGAAAAAGGTTGCCATTGTGCAGATGGTGGAATGTTATATCACTTAATCGGTAAGGTTAGAGACCCAGAAAAGAGAAATGTTGATGTCACACTATACAAATTCGTGAATTATGGTTGATGGATGAACAGGAATTCTAGACCGGTGAGCAGCAGGTTTTCTTCACAAACTAAAATATCGGTAATGTAAGAGGAGATTTAATAATATACACTCCTGGAAATGGAAAAAAGAACACATTGTCACCGGTGTGTCAGACCCACCATACTTGCTCCGGACACTGCGAGAGGGCTGTACAAGCAATGATCACACGCACGGCACAGCGGACACACCAGGAACCGCGGTGTTGGCCGTCGAGTGGCGCTAGCTGCGCAGCATTTGTGCACCGCCGCCGTCAGTGTCAGCCAGTTTGCCGTGGCATACGGAGCTCCATCGCAGTCTTTAACACTGGTAGCATGCCGCGACAGCGTGGACGTGAACCGTATGTGCAGTTGACGGACTTTGAGCGAGGGCGTATAGTGGGCATCCGGGAGGCCGGGTGGACGTACCGCCGAATTGCTCAACACGTGGGGCGTGAGGTCTCCACAGTACATCGATGTTGTCGCCAGTGGTCGGCGGAAGGTGCACGTGCCCGTCGACCTGGGACCGGACCGCAGCGACGCACGGATGCACGCCAAGACCGTAGGATCCTACGCAGTGCCGTAGGGGACCGCACCGCCACTTCCCAGCAAATTAGGGACACTGTTGCTCCTGGGGTATCGGCGAGAACCATTCGCAACCGTCTCCATGAAGCTGGGCTACGGTCCCGCACACCGTTAGGCCGTCTTCCGCTCACGCCCCAACATCGTGCAGCCCGCCTCCAGTGGCGTCGCGACAGGCGTGAATGGAGGGACGAATGGAGACGTGTCGTCTTCAGCGATGAGAGTCGCTTCTGCCTTGGTGCCAATGATGGTCGTATGCGTGTTTGGCGCCGTGCAGGTGAGCGCCACAATCAGAACTGCATACGACCGAGGCACACAGGGCCAACACCCGGCATCATGGTGTGGGGAGCGATCTCCTACACTGGCCGTACACCACTGGTGATCGTCGAGGGGACACTGAATAGTGCACGGTACATCCAAACCGTCATCGAACCCATCGTTCTACCATTCCTAGACCGGCAAGGGAACTTGCTGTTCCAACAGGACAATGCACGTCCGCATGAACCCCTTGCCACCCAACGTGCTCTAGAAGGTGTAAGTCAACTACCCTCGCCAGCAAGATCTCCGGATCTGTGCCCCATTGAGCATGTTTGGGACTGGATGAAGCGTCGTCTCACGCGGTCTGCACGTCCAGCACGAACGCTGGTCCAACTGAGGCGCCAGGTGGAAATGGCATGGCAAGCCGTTCCACAGGACTACATCCAGCATCTCTACGATCGTTTCCATGGGAGAATAGCAGCCTGCATTGCTGCGAAAGGTGGATATACACTGTACTAGTGCCGATATTGTGCATGCTCTGTTGCCTGTGTCTATGTGCCTGTGGTTCTGTCAGTGTGATCATGTGATGTATCTGACCCCAGGAATGTGTCAATAAAGTTTCCCCTTCCTGGGACAATGAATTCACGGTGTTCTTATTTCAATTTCCAGGAGTGTAGAACAGAATAGGGGTTCGGGTGAGGTACTGCGAACAACACAGAGAACGTATGATGATAGCCAAGGTAGACACAACGGTAAGACAACGGTAGTACAAGTATATATGCCTAATAACACTGCAGATAATTAAGTCACTGAAAGACTATATGGAGAGAAAAAAATAAAGTATTAAGTTCGTTACATGAGATAAAATTTAACTGTGTCGGAGACTAGACTACGGCAGTAGGAGAATTAATATAATAAAAAATAGTAGGAGAACATGGACTTGGAGAAAGGAATGAAACAGGAAGCCGGCTGGTAGGATTCACACAGAGATTAATTTAATTACTGGTTTGAAAACCACGTCAGCTGTGGCCCGAGCGGTTCTAGGTGCTTCAGCCTGGAACCGCACTGCTGCTACAGTCGCAGATTGGAATGCTGCCTCGGTCATGGATGTGTGTGATGTCCTTCGGTTAGTTAGGTTTAAGTAGTTCTAAGTCTAGGGGACTGATGGAATCAGATGTTAAGTCCCATTGTGCTTAGAGCCATTTGAATCATTTGAGAACCACGTAAGAAGTAAAGTACGTCCCTGTTTATTTTATAAACTGAACGTGTAAGTGCAATGTTCCACTCGTCTCGTGTAGTGTTCGAAGTAACTGATTGGGAATCTCTATGTTCAACAATACTATGACTGGGGCTTTTGGAGCAAAGATCCAAGTACAGGTCCTACCTAGGTCTCTACTTATCATGAACAAGAGTTCATTACAAAACTTTACACCAGATAAGAAAATAAGAAGCACCTACTTTAATAATTAAATATCATTGTATTTCACTCATACCAACAAAAATAAATAAATAAATAAAAATAAAAAAATGTCACAGATCCTTCATATTTTTGAGTGTCTTACAGATCATTAAATCGAAAGGTTATGCGAATTTGTTATGTTACTAGTATAAGAAGTCAATGAATGTGCGTAATCTTCTTTCTACCTCTCATGACGCTTGCAGTTCACATGTAAATTGAAGGAGGAGGGGCTAGGAAGGAAAGGAAAGGGAAGGATTTACTGATGTGAGCTGTATCGGGACATTACGCGGAATCTGCGGCGACGAGAGAAAATGTGAACCGCACTGGGATTCGAACTCGGGATCTCCTGGTTAATACGCAGGTGCGTCAACCGCTGCGCCATCCGGGACACAGTGTTTTCGCCACTGCACGGAATATCTCGGCACGGCTCACGACCGACTCACGTTCCCACCGAACGCCAGCTACCCGCAGACCCTGTCTATGCTCACTTCTCTGAGATTCCCACAGCAGGTCACACGTAGTTGTGCATCCGCAATGAAGAAGGTCCATCTAGGCGAATCAGTTATACGAATGCCAGAAATAACAGGCATCACGCATCCATATAATTGTAGTCCAGCCTCTGCTGCAGTGAGTTGGCACATACCAGAGCAGACTTTGCCAAACCTGAGCGAGAAAGCAGGTTTCACACCAGCAGCAAGCCTACGGCTTTCAGATACACGCATTCAATGCCGGCGAGGCGAGAGCGCCATGAGGGCGGCATGACCCTCTGGGATGGACGCTACGGTTGTACAAGGGGTCATAGCATGTGCTCGGTGACCGTAGTAAAAATTGCTGTTTTGAAAAGCCCGCCGCAGCGCGTAGTGTAAAGCAGTCGCCCTCCGTTGCTGGCGGAGGCGCCGCTATGGCAATCGCAGCTTTGGTGTCTCCCTCTGGTGTCAAAGGCGAAAAGGTGCCTGTTAACGTGCATTTAAGGGGTGCTATGAGCTCGGTAGAGGGTCGGTCTGAGTAAGTCAGCCTGTCAGTCTGGGCGAGTCTGGTCAGTTGGTCAGCCAAGTTCGTCGGGTCTGTCTCTCGTCTGCATTGGTGAGGCGGTTAGTGTCTGTCGGTCGTCCGGAGTGCTAGTATGTGTTAGGCCGCCAGTCTGCTCGAGTTTGCTCAGGCAATGGGCATTGGCGGATGGAGCGATCGCTTGGTCGGTCGCGCACTGAGACACAAGATGACTTGTTCGCCTGGAGCGTCGGCGCATGTGAGGTCGCCACGTGAGACTAGTGGGCCGCGCCGTATAGCGAGGGGTAGTGGCTTCGCGGCCGACGCGAGAGCAACAGGAGTCAACCCACGACATCGGTCTGGCCGGGGCGAGCTGCGACGCCGGGAGACGGGAGATCGGCGCGCTTTCCTGCGTCCGTTGAAGCGGCTGGCAGCGGACGGTTCGGGAGAGCGTTTTGCGGGTGCTGCGCCAGGTCTTCGCCTGAAATCGCAGTTTATTAGAAGTTAAGTGACTGGTGATATGCTGTTCATTTACTTGTTAAATTTTACTTGTTTTCTTGGTCAGTCTCTCGTCCCCAGCTTGCTCGTCTGTCTCTCGTCCGCATTTGTTAGACAGTTAGTGTCTGTCTCTCCGTCTGCCGCACGTTAATAGCTGTCTCTGTCATGTTTGTCGGATTCGGTGTTAACGAATTAATTGCTTAAAAGCCGAATTCATGAAATATGTTTTTATCTTGCCTTTCATCTTGCGAGGTGGTATATGTGTAATGTAGAGCATGTTGTACATTTTATGTAAGTCTGCATTTTATGGGTTTTATTTAAATAGTCATTTTAGGTTATACGGTTGCCACCCTTCCACCGTAAGAGTCCTTTAAAAAGGAAAACAAATTGCACTTTCGGTGGCAAATAATTTGAGTGTTGTACCATTTCCATACCTCTTACGGGGTGCATAGTTTACGTGTTCGTGTGAGCTGTTAAAATTTTTGCTTACATACTCTTTCAGAGGTTGTTGTGAGCGGTCATGACTCCGGCTTCTCAGCCCGAAGGCTCCTACTGTAAAAAATCCTGCCCTGAATGATTGTAACTCGATATTTAGAGGGTGCTTTCTGATTGTAATTTTCAATCTGTTTTTGAAAAGACTTTAGGAATAAAATTCACATTTGTTGAAGGTAATTTGATTTTCCATCAGTTACTTCCTGGCAAAACTACTTTCGCGCTCAGCTGGTGTGATTAAATGTGTTAATGTTCTTGGTGAATCACTAGTAAATAAAGTAAATTCTTTAAGAAAAATAAATTTGAAAGTAAATTTACGGTTCACTCAGCAGCAGGCAGTAGACAATTTTTGCCATGAGCTATACAATAGGCTTAAAGTTCGGCGAAAATCCTGAACAAGGTTTCTCTTTTCACTGTATTGCAGGGGGAACCACCGTTCCGTTCCGCACCCTATACTGGGGACGCAGCTGTCATGGAAGTCAAGGTCTTAAGATTTTCGGCAGAGGGACGGTGGAATTCGTCCCCCGACCACAGATGTTTAGTCTTGCTCTTTTTAGAGAAATTTCGAACTGGATTGAGAACGCTGTGACTTTAGCAACGTATAGAAAGAGAAATGCTCGTTGCCTTATACTCCATGCCGTCAGAGGGATGGTAGGAGATGATCCCAGACAAGCATAGTATGTAAAAACACGCTGTATTGGACATACTTTTTTTTCGTTTTGTAATACTCTTTGCACTGTTTTCTGTTCTGTGATTGGGAGAGGCAGGAAAGAAATGACAGAAACTGAGAAAATGCCAAGCTTCGTCATTCCTTCTGTATTTCATTCTTCAGAATTCTTCTGCTATTTTCTGAGTCAGGCGGACTGTTTTACGACGTTAGCAGGTATCTGTATATCTGGCTACGCTGGCAACGGACAGGCGGTTCTTCTGCTTGGTTACTGCAAGTGTAGACCGCATCTGCCTTAGCACACAGTCAAGTCTACAGTTTCCTGTTTAACCTGCAGCTGTGACAGACTAAGCTCTATTCATAACGGCAGGATAGGACAGTCTGCTGCTTATGATCACAGAAAGTGGAAAGGACTTTAAGAAAATTTTTCTTTGGCAGCCAACGTTAGGGGAGCTTTGGCTCTAAGCGTTTATTCAGGAGCTTCAAATGTCATATGTTTTACACTTCAGTTAAAAGTTTAAAGATAGTCTATGTCGGTCCATTATGCCGAGGGGACATCGGTTCGTACGTATTCCTCGATTCAAAAAACTTTGCCAACAGCCGTAAGGCTAGCCCAATGCCGGAATTCGACCAGTTCGGGCGTCCAGGACAGTAGGTACGGTTCCACCTCTTACTCCTTTTAGGTTAGATACGAGGATCTTTTCGTATATCGCTGAGGTGCACCGAAGCTCATCGACCAAGTCTTTATATAACCCAGGGAGCAGCTATCCAGCCATTCCGTTTGCAATTTCTAGAGTTGTCGACACTGCGAGGTCCAGCGTACGGCATTTACCGCCATTTAGTGGCTAGTGCTTCCCGTTACCTTGGGAACAACCTAGATTAGTCATCCGGCAACGATTCAGGATGGTTCAGATGGTTCAAATGGCTCTGAGCACAGTAGGACTTAACTGCTGCGGTCATCAGTCCCCTAGAACGTAGAACTACTTAAACCTAACTAACCTAAGGACATCACACACATCCATGCCCGAGGCAGGATTCGAGCCTGCGACCGTAACGGTCGCACGGTTCCAGACTGTAGCGTCTAGAACCGCTCGGCCACCACGGCCGACCATTCGGGATGTTTTAGAGTTATTATGCACACTGCAATTACAATGGTAGCAACGGTATTACTGCCATGTTTGCACCGCAAGATACTGGCACTGCAGATGGACATGTAACGTTTTAAACTATTTTGGCCAACCATCGTTACTCTTATCTTAAGCATGACCCATTGTTAGTTTCTTCTATTATAATGGTTCCTGTTATTTCATTTCTGTGCTCTCTCTGGGTACTGATCTTTATTCTGAAGACGGTTTTGTTCTGCGAATTTGTGTACTTTCAACTTGTTATACAGCAAGTCTGTTGCACACCAATGGCCTTAGCCTGTGAGAAGTAATGTATGGACACTTGTGACTGGGCGACCTCTCATTCATGGGTTCGTTTTTGAATATATGGTTCACCATATTATCCCGACTTGCTCCAACGGCGGGGCAAGGAGGTGTCCTTCTGCTAGCCGTCTGGTCATGTAGGAATATGGGGCAACGAACAGGCGATCGGGCTGCCAAGGAGGCCTGCAGAGAGCAGGATGTGGTCCAGTGTCCTATTCCATTGCAGTCCGTCATTTCTACACTCCACAAGAAGTCCATGGAGGAGGAAGAATGGCTGGCGGTGACGGTCAATAAGCTGCGGTTGGTGAAGTCAACAACTTGGACCGTGGCGTTCCTCCTGCCGGTGCTCAGTCGGGAAGAAGTGACCCTCACCCGTCTTCGGATTGGACACAGTCCCCTCACACATAGCTTCCTATTACAGTGGGATGATCCCCCGTTTGGTGATGCTTGCGGTGTGCACATTTTAACAGACTGAATTTTATACCGCGATGCAAGGGCAAAAGCACAAGTTGATGGGGACCTGCCCTATGTTTTAGCTAATGATGATATGTGTGTGTCTAGGGTTTTAAAGTTTTGCGATGTGTCTGGACTCGGGCCTAAACTTTTAGGCTGGAGGTTTCAGTGTACTGCAAAGTGACTGGCTCCTCCTTTTTTTCCTTGCGGTCAACCAGCCATTTCCATCTGCTATATTGATTTAGCTCCCTCTACCACTTTCTTCCTGTGTTGCCCATGTTTTACTGCTGACGGTATGCTTCGTCCCACGCTTCGGTGTGGCTAGGAACATATTTTTCCAAGCTTGTTACCTGTGTTTTACGTTCTGTTTTATCTTACTGTTCTGAGTCTTTTCTGGACACTCGCCTCAATCTGTTACTGAGCGGGCGCCGAAGACCTTGCCTCCGTGTGTCCATACAACCCTCTCCATGTCCATCCATTTCTGTAGCTCCATCCATTTCTGTAGCTCCTCTAACGTCTCTTTTGTAAATCAGTTCCATACTATGCGATGAAACACCTGTTCTGAGGAATGAAGTCAGACGCCTGGGACAGAAGATCCGCAAATGATATGCAGTCTCAGTCGGTGCGCCTTTGTTAATCTGTCACAGTTACCTCCATCGACACTCAAAGGCTACAGATGCATTAAATTGATGCCACATCAGTAGAAAGCATTCAACGCATTCGCCAAATGCCTTTAATATGCCCCGGCAGAAAAAGATACTAGTAGCGCTGCAGGTGGCAAAGACCAAGCAAAACGAGATATCGATACCATAACCAATCGAAAAAGTCGTTCACCGATTGAGAACGTCGTGTTTTAATGCAGGTCAGCTCAGCGTTCTACGACGTCCTCTGAGCACAGCCCTTTTACCTATAAATAAGCACACCAATCGGTATAATTTTAACATATTCTTTCAGAACCCCAGTAGAGAGAAACGGGACAACCACCTGTGTCTCGTTGCTTATCCGAGAGACACGGAACGAAATATAATGAGACATGCGGTGCGTTCTCTCTGCTCGCGCGTATGCGACAGTGGGCTAGAGCCTTGTATCAGTTCGGGGTCACTCAGCATCAGAAGCGTTCCATCTGGAGACGACTGCTAAGTGAACCGCCGAAATACTGTGTTAACTTGATTTGAAGATGCGAGTAATAACATGAGAGGAGTGTCAGAAACATAAACATAGTTAAGGAAATTTATTCCATGAGTTAATACACACACCAAAGAAAAGTTTTGCGTCACCTCGGTTCCGAGATTTTTGGAACCTGCACAGAAAATTGGAATATACATCAACATAAACATCATTTCCGCCCTTTTTATTGCTCATGAAAACCACACATTACATGTTGTACCGCCATACAGCGAGATCTTCAGAGGTGGTGGTCCAGATTGCTGTACACACCGGTACCTCTTGCACTGATGCATGCCTGTATTCGTCGTGGTATAGTATTCACAAGTTCATCAAGGCATTGTTGGTCCAGATTGTTCCACTCCTCAATGACGATACGGCGTAGATCCTCAGAGTGGTTGGTGGGTCACATATTCCATAAACAGCCCTTTTCAATCTATCCCAGGCATATTCCATAGTGTTCATGTCTGGAGAACATGCTGGCCACTCTATTCCAGCGATGTCGTTATCCTGAAGGAAGTCATTCGCAATATGTGCACGATGGGTTCGTCCATGAAGACGAATACCTCGCCAATATGCTGCCGATATGGTTGCACTATCGGTCGGAGGATGGCATTCACGTATAGTACAGCCATTACGGCGCCCTCCATGACCAGCAGCAGCGTATGTCGGCCCCACATAATGCCACCCCTAAATGTTAGTGAACCTCCACCTTGCTGAACTCACTGGGCAGTGTGTCTAAGCCATTCAGCCTGACCGGGCTGCCGCCAAACACGTCTCCGACGATTTTCAGGTTGAAGGCATATGCAACACTCATCGATGAAGAGTACGTGATGCCGATCGTGCGCGGTCCTTTCGGCATGTTGTTGGACCCATCTGTACCGAACTGCATGGTGCCGTGGTTGCAAAGGTGGACCTCGCCATGGACGTCGGGAGTGAAGTTGCGCATCATGCAACCTATCGCCCACAGTTTTAGTGTGGCTGCATGGAAAGCGTTATTCGATGGTGTAGCTGTCAGGGTTTCTCCGAGTCATAATCCGTAGGCAGCGGTCATCCTCTGCAGTAGTAGCCCTTGGGGGTGGGGGGCGGGGTGGGGGAAGGGGGGGGGGGCTGAGCGAGGCGTTTCATCAACAGTTCCTGTCTTTATGTATCTCCTCCATGTCCGAACAACATCGCTTCACTCCGATACGCCTGGACTCTACCCTTGTTAAGAGCCCTTCCTGGCACAAAGTAACAATGCAGACGCGATCGAACCGCGCTATTCACCGTCTAGGCATTGTTAAACTACAGACAACGAGCCGTTTACCTCCTCCCTTGTGAAATGACGGAAACTGATAGGCTGTCTAACTCTCTCCGTCTAATAGGCGCTGGTCGTGCATGGTTGTTGACACCTTTGGGCGGATTTTGTGACGCCTCTGAACAGTCAATTGGACTGTGTCTGTGATACAGTGTCTACAGTCACCGTCTATCTTCAGGGGTTCTGGGAACTGGGGTGATGCAAAACTTTTTTGATGTGTGTAATTAAAAGTATGTGATTACCCTTGTACATTGACACATGTAACTTTTCGTGGTTGTAGTTGGACTCCATAACATAAATTACGCTTTAATATGGCAGATTAAGTTACTGTTATTGAATGCTGCACTACAGTTCAAAGTGGCGCAGATACATGACGCCATGAACGTGAACTGGTCACCGGAATTCACGTGGTGGTTAAATTCATCAGAGACATTTCAACTTCTCTAAAGCTGCCCAAGTCACTGTTGGTGAATTGATTATGAACTGAACTGCGTAGGAGTAACAACAGCTAAACAAATACCAGGCAGAACTCTTGTATTGACAAGGACATTTGAGAAATAGAAGGAGTCATTCATGAGTTTCCAAGTGCTATCAGCAGACCAGCTAGCACAATGACTGTGCATAGGAAGAATGGAATAAAACGGCCGAGTAACTCCTATTAAGAGTCTGTGCAGCAGATGAGTGGAGATGAGTGTTTTGATGCGGTTGGAGTGATGAATCACGTTGTGCCCTGTGGTAATCCGATGGAAATGTTTGGATTTGATGAATATCTTGGAGAACATTTCCTGCCACGACGTGTGCAGCCAACAATGAGGTGAAGAAATCGCGGTATATAGTACGTGGTTGTAATTCGTGGTTAGTCTGTAGTTTCCTTACTGTGCTTATGAAAACGATATATGTGGAAGAATGCGTAAACATTTAACACTACTGTGTACTGTGTACGGTAGACGAACGCTTCTGAGACGACAGCTGTATCAGCATAACAATATACCCTGTCATAAAACAGTATCTGTGAGGTGACGGAGTGTGGACGATACATTCCTGAAATGGACGGGGATACCCAGAGTCTGTTCCTCACCCCAACCGAATACCTTTGGGATGGCTTACAATGTCGACATGCTCCAGACCTCAACGTCCAACATCTTCCTTCTATGGTTTCGGTTCGTGAGGAGGAAAGGGCTGCCATGCACCTACAGACATTCAAACTTCTCACTGAAACTGTGAGCGAGCGAGTTCGAGCCGTCATAAAGAAGAATGGTGGGCCCTCCCAATATTAGTGTCCACTCTTAGGTGCCCGGTTATTTTTGGTAGGATAGTGTATCCTCTCTGCTGACAATGAGCCACTCCTGTGGCACGACTGTCTCACAAGGGGAGGCCACGACGTTTAGAACGTGTATTTGCTGCAAACTTCGTACACTCGTCGTACTCAATGAGGACACCAAAATGCGTAAGCAGTAGCGCTTACTTCTCAAGCATTATTGATAAAATAGCAAGATTATTTCGGTCGCCAGATATATACCTGTGCGTGGCCATTTATACCACGAAGCGGCGGCAGCCGAGTGGTTACCGTTCAAGCCCCGTTATCGATGAATCGAGTCCCATTTGTCACTTTTTTTATTTCTCACACAGCCATTTTCTTTACTATTTATATTGAGAGATGGAAGAAGCCCCCTCTCATATTTCTATCTTACTCTGAGTAATTCGATTTTCGTCTCTAATTGCATACAGTGAAAAGTTGCTATTCCTTCACACGCGGACTTCCCACGCAGCGTCTCTCGTCACCCGGGTGGTCCGGTGACAGGCGAGTTCCGCTGAGTTTGAAAGGGTTAAGCCGACGGGTGTGAGGGAGTCGAGTGGATGCTTTCCAGAAGCCGACATTGTCACAAGAGCGAGAGCGACACGCCCAGATACGCCGGAAGGACGGCTGGGCTAGAGATTCCGTTACTTCGCAGAAACTTAGTGAAAACACTTTCTGGCGGGCTACCAGTGAGGCGTGGAAATGACTTGTGTTCCTGGGCAGTCTTGGCGGGCAAATTCCCGCGTTTTCTGCAAAATCGTAACTGTGATTGGCTTGCTCAGGGCATAGCTCCGTGACGTAGCAAAATCGGCGTAGAAATTGGCGCCAAGAATATCCATTGGTGGAATGGTAGTGCTTCGGCAATAGAGTGGAATTTTCCGCCGGTTTTCGAGTTGCTGATTGGAACGTTTAACCACGGCCACTGTCATGGGGACGGGAATGTTCTGTGTTCGGTTTGTACGGGTGCTCTTGAGAGAGTCGGCTCTCGCCTTTCAGTCGGAGTAGGTTACAAGACTGAGCTCTCGCTGCTCTGAACAGCCTGCCTTCCGTTGGCTGTCTAATATACTTTTATTTAATTGTAACTGTTTGACGAAGTTGCTGAAGTTTCGACTTCAACGTAACTTTCCGAGTACACTTGGCAATTGAGCGTTCTATGTACAAGCGGCCTACGTTGTCTGTCTTGAGCAGTTTTGGCTAAAGTTGACTGTATCGAAGTTACTGTGTGACTTTGCTTGTTAAAATCAATCACTGAACCGACTTCAACGTAACTTTCCGAGTTCAGCTGGCAATTGAGCGTTCCATGTACAAGCGGCCTATGTTGTCTGTCTTGAGCAGTTTTGGCTAAAGTTGACTGTATCGGAGGTACTGTGTGACTTCGCTTGTTAAAATCAATAACTGTGCCGTCAGTGATTGTGTGGCGAGCCTTCTTCGTCTCCCTCAGAGGCGCATTTGTATTGCTAGGAAGTCTTTAGTCTGGAACAACCAGACCAGGATAATTTTTCGGGCTATACTCGCGACATTATCATCACCACGATGGGACGTCGAAGCAACCAATCATCGCCTCCGGTACGCCAGATCGTGTCCTTGCAGTTAAGAAGACAGCTTGGTAATGTACGTCCGCAGTACCGGCAAAGCAACCAATTTTGCTAGGTGATAATCAGAGCTCAGCAGAGCGCACCTGTTCGTCTTTTCTTTGTTCGGTCTAGAGTGTTCCAAGATTTGAGTTGCAAGGAATTGGCTCCACATACCACTTCATCATAAATGTCACAATCTAGTTTATGGACAACTTCACCTTCACAGCATTTATTTGAGTATCCAATTTGATCAAATTTGATGTATTGTACATGTTTCATGTGTTTTGTTTATTATTTTGAGTTTAGTCATAATAAATCAGTGTTATTTTGGACAGAACTATCATTATGTTAATCCGTAGAGCAACCCTTTCATTTCTCACTACATTACTGAAACTTTCCTTAATTTAATTAATGTCTATCAAATTAAATTATTGCAGGTGCCAAACTCTTTTCTACTCCACTTGCAGGGTAGATTACAGTCAGTTCGCGTTTCTTTTTAATCCATGGGCAACAGCAAAAGTCAGAGTTAGAATAGGGGGGCTTAGAGCATCATTTACGTATGAAGATTCTAGAAGAATTTAGTGTTAAATACACTGCTAGCACCGGCACCTCGCAATGTTACAATTGATATAATGGGAAAAATACGTGTAATCGGATGAACTTGTATTAAATTTACAATGTTATTTGGAAGTTTACAAATTTTTACTATCGCAAATAATATAATATCCATAACTATCGACTAGTAAACGACCAAACGCATAAAGTAGTACTGAAAATGTATGCTTCTCCGTGTCTTCAAAACTGTTCATATTTAATCGAAAGAGAACGAGAAATTGCTTCTCGTGAAGACGCTATTAAAATACACTCGATACTGCATGACCAATTACCAGCGGGGATATTTAAGGAAATACTGCGTTATGCATGGTTTACTTCCAGATTATCGTCTGAAAGAGAGGTTTTTGAAAATGTTAACGATGATTGTTTTTCCACGGAAAACCTGAAAAGACCTTGCGTATGCGGAAACATAGGATGTATTCAATGCAGCTGGTACCGTTTAACTCTGTTTTCCACGTTTTTACGAAAACTACCATCCTGCAACTTGTAATGTCGAAAGGAACGATTAATTGTACATCTTTCGAAAGCCGCCTGTGGCGGCCAAAACTTCGAGGTAACAAGTCGTTTCGGGCTCCTTACAGGTATAAGGGATTTCTCAAATCACGGACAAGCATACATTTTCAGTATCACTTTATGCATTTGGTCGTTTACTAGTCGATAGCTAAGAATATTATATTATTTGTGATAGTAAAAATTTTTAGCCAAACAACATTGTAATTTTAATAAAAGTTCATCCGATTACACCTATTTTCCCATTATATCAACTGTAATATAAATAGTAAAGAAAATGACTGTGTTAGAAATTTAAAAAAAACTGTCAAACGGGACTGAACTATCGAGCCAGCGATTACGACACTTGAACGCTAACCACTTTTTTTTTTCAAACAGCGCCCTACACCGCATTTTTTATTTATTTTTACCTTTTTCCGTTCGCGGGCAAGTGCTCTACCAACCCTTTTTTGTTGTTGTTGTAATTGTAAATTTTGTCTCTACCAACTTTTTTTTTATATGGAAAAAGGCGTCTTTCAGTTACGACAAACAAAATTACAATGTACATCCGTAACAACAACAGAACAAGAGTTCCTTCTTAACTATGAAATAGAATTTAAAATTAATATGAAGAAAGAAAAATGTAACCAAATCCCGCACGCCATTCCATGTGCGTGGCTCATCTGCGAACAGATTCCATGTTCCAAATTGATAAAACATTGCGCAGCGTGTGGAGCTCCATGACGGCGGTCATCCTCTGCCCGGTACTCCCCAACTGTGAGGGAGGTTATAGAAGACACTGCGCAAACAGTTGGCAAATAATTGTCGGTATCGGGGTGTACACTCAAGTGTGCTATCACTGTCCTGGAGAAATTGCCAGTAATCAAGCACCATCTTCTCATCATCTCGAAAGAGGTAGTATATGGACATGCCTTTAAACCATGTGAGAGCGTGAGTCTTCGCAGGTGGGAAATAAGTATCCTCTGGACAAAGGAGGAGCCGTGGCTCAATTGTGCGAGGCGCGATACGTAGGTGGCATCCCAATAGCGTGCAGCCTTTGTCGTGTTACAACAGCACTCGGCTGCCACCGCGTCGTGGTGAAAATGGCCACGCACGGGTATATATCTGACGACCGAAATTATCTTGCGATTTTCTCAATTACGCTTGAGAAGTGCGCGCCACTACTTACACATTTTGTTGTCCTCACGTAGTACTATGAGTGTACGAAGTTTGCAGTAAATCCGCGTTACAAACGTCGTGCCCCCCCCCCCCTCCCCTTTTCAGTGTGGCACAATGTGTGTAGCTCACTTTCTGAAGTCCATAATTATGATATAGCCTGTTTGTTGTGAAGACTTTTCTTCGATTAAGCATCGAACTGTGGATGAAATCTGAACCAAATCCGTTGCTGGCAGGCAGGTCGGTTTTCAATATTACGGCACCGACTAAAGCGATCCTCTCATCCGCGTGCGCGCAGTGAAACGAGAGCGCGCACGCTGCCAAAGTCACCTTCCAGACTGTGGGTCCGGAGGTTAGCGCCTGAGTCACTGCCCGGCAGCGCTCACAAAGCGGCCAGGGGAGACCACGCCGTGGGGCGGAGCCTTTTGTACAGTGCGGGCCGGTCCGGCGCAGCTCAGCTGGCCTTTATTTGGCGCACTTTTGAAACAGTTGCGCGCCCTCCAGCGCCGCCAGCCGGCTGGAGCCGCGCCCGCCAGCCGGGGCCGCCCGTTATTAATTTCCGCAGAGCCGCCGCGCTCCCCTTGCAGCGGCGGCGGCAGCGCACGACTGCAGACGACCGCCGCTGGCCTGTCTTCCGCTTTGATATCCACTGCAGCAGGAGCGGCGCCGGCTCCGGTCTGGGGGGCGGGCCGCCGCTGCGAGATTGCGAGGATGACGGAACTGGGGGGCCGCGCACTGTGCAAAGAGAGAGGCGCAGTGGCAGACCGCCCTGCTGAGAGGGGCGGTCGCGCCGCCCCCTGGACCGTGCGCGATCCCTCCGCCGCCGACTGGAGAACCCTCCTAGGCCCCGCCTCGCTGCATTTACCTGATCAGATTCGGGCGAGACCCCCAATCATCCAGTCTCGTGGAGCAGTCGCGGCTTTACAGTAATTCCTCAGACGCTGCCGTGCGCCTCGCCAGTTCGTGCGAGTCTGTTGATACGCACTTTCGGGTCCTCTGCACCGTATACCTAAGCACACACGTTCTCGCAGCTAATGCCATCCTCTCTTTGATGTCTGTAGCAGCTCCCCGACTGCGCAGGAGAATATTTTTCCAGAATATTTACTTCGAGAGATTTTTAAATTAAGAATGCCAACAAAGAGAAGCTATCGGAGCAAGGTTACGAAAGATGGACGTAGCACTTCACTTAACAGAAGAAGATGTTTATACAACGGCTCTTTCTCTCTCTCTCCCACTCTGTCTCTCTCTCGCACGCACACACACACACACACACATTTTCTCCAACCTTCGATATGTCGCGATATGTTAACTACAGTGAAATTTAAAAATAATTTATTTTCAACGTTCAGCTTCTCCTACCAGCTACTTCTCTACATTGTCGTCGCTCTCACTTAGACATTTGTTGTAGTATAGCACCAAATTTCTAGTAGCCTTTCTACGAATTCCGTATTCTGAGTTGCACCTCGTTCTCTGTGCCAAAATGTTGCATTGCCAGTGCTTCATTTCAGCGAAGAGATGGAAAAGAGGAGGCAAGTTAGAGCTGTATAGTTGGGTCATCAAAAATTTACAATCCAAAATTTTGCATAAGTGTCACTGTCACTCTTGCAGATTGTAGCTGAGCATTAGTAGTGGAGCAAAGTTCATACGAGAACATTTTGTTAGTGGGGGTTGCCTTCATCAGTGGCAGGTATGCACTCAGGGTCATCATCTCTGTTGTTCATTACTTCCCACACTGTGTGTTCCTACATATTCCCATTTTCCTGTATTCATTAAGTTCTTTTGTTTTATCAACGTTGTCTATGAATTCCATATAGTCTGTAGTTTCAATAGTTAGGGTTTTCTTTTAACTGGTACTTGTATTACGTTCCATGTTTAACACCTCTTGTAGTTGTTTCATCAAATATTTTTCATATTTTACTTTATTCATTTATTTAATACAAACTGTTACATAGCCACTGTTATGAATATAATGTTAATGCTAAAATGCGGTACCACCACAATCTCAAAGATTGAATTTACTGCATGTTCCCTCAAGCACCTCACTTTTCTCGCCCTCTCAACTACATGGAAATTGGTGGCTATGTGTTGGAGAGGAAGGATCTCATGAAGGAAAATTCAAGGGTATACTGTTTCTTTATGCAGAAAAAATCAGTTTGTAGGTGTTGGATTTCTCTTGTTCATCGTTCTATGATTTCTCGAAAGATGCAGGTCTTGTAACAAGTAATTAAATCGATTGCCCTTCTTTTTATTCTGATCGCACAAGGAATACTGTGATGCAACACACACATCACACGTAATTACAGAGTTAAGAATCGATCGTGAAGCACACACCACCCGCCGTCCCCTGTCCACTGGACAGCACACGCTGCCAGGAGTCATGATGCACCAGCGGCCCCATGAAGTGACGATGCAGCCATCAGCTGCTGAACCACGTGCGGGTCTCAGTTCGGGTACCGCAAGGATGATGCAGCAGCATCCCTTTCATACATGACATCTGAGAAATACCTGTCGAAATACGTTTTCACCTAGGCACCGCTGCAGGCCCGATGACGCAGAGCTGCGGTTCATGGGCTGAGAGAGATGTAACGCGACAGCCCATCTGTTACTTTTCAGCCCCTTCAAGAAATCGGTAAACTTTCACAGAAATAGTTATCCATAATTTTTGTTGCAGCTTTCGTGACGTCTCAGGTTGTCTGAATGGAAATTCGTGTCTTAAGAGGACATGTTAACGAAAGTAGCCCAGAATAACGGCGAATGCATTCCTCCTGATGGTCGTAACGGGACAGCCCATCCCTCACGTGTAATGTCTTGCTTTCGACATATGTCTCAGAAACAATAAACGTTCTCACTGCTAAAAGCCTTCATCATGTCCGTGCAAGCTCGCTGGAAAGGGAGCACTGTCTAAGCACAGATGGGAAAATCAGAACAATTATGCAAACAGAATTTTCAGAACTTTCCGTATATACTTTGCCCCATCTTGTTCCAAACAGTTTGGTGTAACTACAACAGCTCCTGCGTTAGTGGGAAACGTGAATCATTCAGACATTCAGAAAACAGAGAAAACACACTGCAAACATGGAATATGTGGGATGGAGGTGACTGGATGCAATCGAGTGAAGTGCTATACTATGCCTACCGATCAGTGCATTAGCGTTAGGTGTTCGCAGCTGTGGTACATTTACAAAGAATTTTAGAACATGGAATGAGAGGTGATGTAATGATCACATGGGTAGAAGTGAGATAGATAAAACGATAGAATTTATTTATTATTCAATTTTTTTTTACTTTTTCATTGCATTACCACCACACAGTCAAAGAAAATGGTGGAAAATATGTATACATTGACAGAAAATACATTGAAATGTGGGGAAATTGAGGAAGCACTTGCGTGTCTTCTGGTTGGAGCAGTAGAATTTTTGTACTTTGGAACAAGTACGTGACAGCAAGATGAATATGATAAAATGTTGACATGGAACCATCAGGAACCAGGCAAACAGTCGCTTTTTTTCTATCGAGGCAGCATTCTACTGTATGCCTGTTGAGGTAATAGTGATAGACATGAAGTGACTTTGATGCTTTCCTGCAAAAACAGAGAACCATCTGCCTCTAAAGTTACTTGCATCTGCATTAAAGGATGACATGAAGTGGATGAGATGGTACGTTGAGATGGTGTTATAACGAGGTACGATTTAAGGGTAGACTGACGATGCATTCTAGGGAGAGAGAGAGAGAGGGAGAAGCTGCTGTAGGTCAATTTTTCTGCTGTTCTGTCAGGATGCAATAGTCACGTGACATAGCCTGAGTTTGACTCGTACACAATCGCGTGTTCTCTGTGGGTCTTAGAGCAATGTCTACTTGTGATCGTTAACAGTAACCCTCTCGGTCATCAGAGGACTTCCATCTCATGTGTGATGAAACGTGACACATTCCTCTAAACAAACGAAGATTTATGCGATGTACTCCATTCCCCTATCGCATCTTGGGTATAAAATCAAGACTTCAGTTTCATAACCACGCTGATTCTAAGTTAGCGATAAGTGTTTGTGAGACACTGCAATCACCGTTTATACATTAGCCTGACAGATGGTCTGTTTACATAGTTAGTGGAGGTATGACATGTAATTTCACATGTCAAATGCCGCTGCTATGAGTTTATCTGTTTCCTGCTAAGAGGTATTCTCCGTTACTAACGATCATTTTATATAGTACTGATGTGGGCATAGTACAGTTTATGAACCGTGATCGGATGTAAACAGTGGATGCTATACATCTCTGGAAAGCTATATTGTGCACATATCACACAGAATCGACATTTTAAGGAGTTAGTTTCTTCATTTTACGGTTTGTTACCGTAGTTTATCGTAGAGCAACTGGCAAGAATGATGTATGTCACGTGATGGAAATATATTTCTTACATTGGATTATTAACAGCGTTACATTCCATGGGTCGGAACTGGAGCGATCTCTCATTATACCCTGTTTTAAGTGTGGAACCGGGGGGAAATATATTTCTTACATTGGAATATTAACAGCGTTACATTCCATGGGTCGGAACTGGAGCGATCTCTCATTATACCCTGTTTTAAGTGTGGAACCGGGGGGAAATATATTTCTTACATTGGATTATTAACAGCGTTACATTCCATGGGTCGGAACTGGAGCGATCTCTCATTATACCCTGTTTTAAGTGTGGAACCGGGGGGAAATATATTTCTTACATTGGAATATTAACAGCGTTACATTCCATGGGTCGGAACTGGAGCGATCTCTCATTATACCCTGTTTTGAAGTGTGGAACCGGGGGGAAATATATTTCTTACATTGGAATATTAACAGCGTTACATTCCATGGGTCGGAACTGGAGCGATCTCTCATTATACCCTGTTTTGAAGTGTGGAACCGTGTAGCCTTAGGAGTGCGTTTGTTTCTGTTCTCTCTTATCAATAGCTTCCTGGCACTGAGCCCAGACTATAGAACAATACTTTAGAGCTGATAGCGTGGTTGATTTGTGTAAAAATGCTTCGATCTCCATCCGCCTGGAGCTCCAACATGCATAAAAACCAGCCGTTTCTTGTTCTTCTTAACTGTCTGCTATTACATCACAACACTTTCAAATCTATTACTATAGACCAATAAGAGGTGATAACTTCCTCGGCATGGTTGCATCTGGAGAAATTTTGTGTACTTGTATACTCGGCTAACTCCATTGATTCACAAGACGTGAAATGTAGCAGTCTACTTCTGGTCAGCTGCAGATTAAATCGGTAACGATGATGCAGGGCAGGCTGGTCATAGACAGTGCGAGGGGGTCTTTCTATCTCTAATTTTATCCTAAGACAGTGAGAATACTCTGTGACTCCCATCCACATAGAGATAGAACGTAAATTAAGCACTATGCTAGAGGTGCTAGAAATATGTCGAGCGCAGTCTCGTATACTTTGATGATGTATGTGTTCGAGAATTAACAATGAATGGATGTACTGCGCGGTCATATATCTACAATGGCAATGATACTCGCAAAGTAGAGAAGGGGTGGTTTAGCTATGATACTGAAATTGGGAAACATGCTAACGCATCATTGGTCAGTGCTGAAATTGCTGTAAAATTGCTAAAATTGTTTACAGTATCAACTGTGATGCTTATTATTACAGTACATCGAGGATGCCTTTTCCTGCCCATCTGTCCACTGGTACACTGTTGGTTACCACTTAATGATTAACTGACATCGCTTGTTTGAGATGAAGAAAGAGTTTTGGTGGAGGGGCAACACTTACTGGGGATGGCTAGCACCGAAACAGTGATCACGCACATGACGGCAATATGAGGAATCAGCCGAAACTGAATGCAGAGCCATTAGCTGTCCTGTCACTGTGATAGATGAGTTTAAATGTAGAAGTCGTCAATCACCTTTGGACCGGAGTTTGGAAACTCTCCACAACGCCGCCAAACTCTTCCAGTTTCGTTATGTTGTAACTGTCTTTTATTTCAAATCATCCAGTGTGTGTTGTGTGTTATGGCAGCAGCGGTAACAACATGACTTATACCATGCGATGTCTAATTGTCTGGGAGTGGCAATGGGTCAGAATGTGTTAATGTCAGTTTAGAATCTGACACTGACCTCAAAGTCGTGGCAGAAAAACAAAATGTATGGCAGTGTACAAAGGGTGTTACAGAAGAACAAAAAAACCAATGTTTCAAACAACGACACAGGTCTCAGGGAGGGTCTCTTCGACGTATAGTATAGTATGTGGGATACGGTTATCCTCCTACAGTACAGGTGATGCAAGTTTACACTGCTCAGTGCAATGGATCAATAGCTGTATACTTAATAGGATCATCATATCTTCTCGATGCCGGCATGCATATGGTATTTGTTTTCGATATATTGGAGGAGAAAGATGCGGTAAATATCTTATTGAGTTCTCTTTTGGATGAAGTTAGTGGAGCTTTCATAGTTCATAATTTTTCTCTGTTGGATGGTACAGAATAACGATGATAGAATGTTGGGGTCATAGACGTGAATGAGCCCTGAGAGATGCAGATTTGCTTCGGAGAGCAGTACTTGTATGATAGTTTGAGGGTGCACCATAATGCAGTAGCAAAATCCTCCCCCCCCCCCCCCTCCCCCAGTTCTCGTACTTTTATACTACCTTGCGTTGCAGGAGCAGGCTTCGTTTGGCGCTGAATGGTCAAAACACAGTCCTGTTGCACTAACTCAAGTCACGCTGTTTCTACACGGGTTGCAGAAGGTGGTAGATATAGCGCTCTCCGACTTCTGGTCAGTCCCTACTTAAATTGGAACGATCACATGCGCAAAGTCACAGAAATGGCGGCACTTTCAAGAGGCATAAAAATTTTACGGTAGCTGATAGGTTCGAAAAAGGTGACTCGTTTCAGCATATGAGAGTGCCAGAAATTCCCTAGTGGCTGTAATTATTAAAGTACTTCTCCATAGGATCCAATGCAGACATGTGGTTGAATGGAAAGACTTGATTCCAAATCATAGACAGCATTTCCACCAGGATGCGTAGCACTAGAGATCTGGAAAGCTAGTGTACATTTCTTACAACCTTAATCAGCACGCCATCTACTGTCTATCATTCTTCTCAATCAACCACCGCCTATAACCCAGTCGATATATCACCGAACCTCTGACAGAATACGTTACAAATACTGGAGAAATACCTAGCGGCAGCGTGAGGGAGTTGCAAATACCGACTTCATACCACGTTCCTTAGCTGAATCGCTTTCTAAATTCGATAATTTTATTTTGAGGTTGCACCGTCGGCGACGTGTACCCGCACTGTTGGTCTGATAATATACAATTTGGAGATCACAGTCTACATTCAGTGTCGCGGTATTTGTCTGGAGAAATCACTTCATTCGGAGGTAGTGCCATACCTTGATTTTTAAAGCCAGTATAGCTTTTAACATGGATACTTGTATGCACCTGTAAAACCAAGACCACTTGTGACGGTAACATACAGTAGTTGTTGTGATCGTGTTTTTTTAACATATGGTGGTTTGTAAGACGATTACGCATCTCTTTCTAAGACACAGTGATACCGCTCACAAGAAAAACTTATGAGACATGTCCATCCACTGCTGATTTTCGGTCAGTATTATTTCGTATCGCCAGCAATCAGTTATTGGCGAAGTATTATACTTAGTAGCAGGGGATGCGTGATAGGTTCACCCTGAGCATCAGCCTTATAAAGTATGTGTTCGTGTTCCGACATGTGCAAAGGAAATGACTATGTCCAGCCGTAAGGAACGTATGGATTTGACGTGGACTGCTGTGGTAGTATGTGTCAAGTCATAAGAATGGTACAGATATTTCTGTTTCCAGAGCCACAGCTGTCAGCAGGGCGTATTTCCGATACTTCGCTCATTGTCCAATGTCGTTCAACTGAGACCTCAATCGTAGCATTTAATTGTAAGTATAGAGATCAAATATACATGTGGCCGATTTCGCAGATTGGCGCGGCTACCGCAGTGGCCTGTGACGGGAATCATTCACGTTTTCCGCTAACGGCAGAAGCCGTCCGACAGGAGAGGCCTGTTGGGATGTAGGAATATACTTGACTTATCAATGTCGTTCACTAGACAGCCGAATAGCGGACTAGTACTTCGTATGTGTTGGACAGCTGTCGTAATCGCGTAAAAATTTGAGAAGATTTAATATGGACATGTGTTCGCGTTGGACCCCTATTCCGTCCCATGTAAAGTGTCAGATTGTCAGATTGCCCGTCTTTATTTGGTTGATAGATCGATTGTGGCGTGTGTTGGGTGCACGAGATGGAAGACGGCTGGATGACACGTTTGCTGGTTCTCTAGACAAGAAAAACACCTTAGTTGACTTTGTAAATTATAAGGATGATTTTGAATCTGTTATATCACCGACATCGTTATTCGTGAGTGGAAATATCAGTATCCTGCATTTTTACGGGTTTTCACGTAAAGGGCTTCGCAGACAGGATACGTTTCTTGTCACTCAATGGCTCACAATGATTTTTTTGTCAGGGAAAAAATGTGTGATCTGGGTGATGAAAGATATGCATGGAACACACTGACACAAACTCTGACACGGAGGGCTGAATATATAAAAGACGCCAGTGTGTTTTGACTAGATTTGCAAGTATCTAAAATACCAAAATGTTTCGTGGAAGTGATCAAATCGATAAACCGAAAACATTCTAGGGCTTTTTTAAATTGTAATTACCTCCCTTATACATCGACAAGTATGTGATGGCGGGAGACTTTTTTGCAGTGAGAAAACGACACCCAGCTGGTGCAAGTGTGGCCATACCACAATTTTTTTATACACCTTTAATTGATAGTCAGAAATGTTTCGCTTCTGCTTGAACATAAAGGTACCGTGGCTTATGTTCCTACATACGTTTGCCGTAACTAATCAAAGTACTGTTCACATAAAAACAAAAATGTTTTGTATGACTAGTCATAATGGAAGTATAGATTGGACATGGTGAATTGTGATTTAAACGCACTGAGGAGTATATACGATCATGATTGGTGACAGATTCATTTCATAAACAGCTGCACCATACAGCAATGCATGTGTTCAACTGGACATGCTATAGTGAACAAACAGGATGGGCAATACAGTGGTAACAATACGTCCTCTCACTGGCACACCTAAGCGAACCTTCGCATTTTCCTTGTTGTTCTATCGATTAGAGTACACCACACTGCATCGGTGATAACTTTTCAAGCATTACATACGCGACTGCGTTGTTAATTATCACATAGTACCGAATGCCTGTGCTTTGTAACACTTGTTCGAGAGAGTCTTGGCAGGATGCAGCACCTTCCAAAAGCGCAGATTCGAAGACTTTGTCAGAAAATTTTCTAGGACTGAGGAGAATCGGGACATATAGCCGATGTGAGTGTAAGCACACCAAAATTTCTTTGGGTGCTGTACAGATATAAATGATAACTGCACTGTTTGTGTAAAATGTGTATATATTCCAGCCTAATGTTACTCTGGCTTATGTTGTGGCATGACCAGAAGAAATGAGTGTGTGTCCTATCGTAAAGAACATATAGATTCAGCGCATGAATAACCGTAAAGGTACGTGAGAGATTTTCACGTGGAAAATTATGTGCGGTATGGATACTGAGATTCGTTCCAGAACCACAGCTGTCAAGAGGAGGCATTACCTGTACATCGATGGGTGTCACACTGCAACAGAAATAGTATTATGTAATTGTAATTACCCCAAAGTGCTTCGACCAAGATAGGTGCAAGGCATATACGGAAAGTTCTGAGTGTTCTGTTTGTGTTATTGTCCTCATTTTCCCCTCTGTGCTTAGACAGTGCTCTCTTTCCAGACAAAAAGAATACTTTAATGATTAATGGTGTTTTCGCGAGCGTGCACAGACATGATGAAGGTTTTTGGCAGTGAGAACGTTTACTGCTTCTGAGACATATGTCGAAAGCAAGACATTACACGTGAGGGATGGGCTGTCCCGATAGGACCATCAGGAGGAATGCATTCGGCGTTATTCTGGGCTATTTTGGTTAATAGGTCCTGTTAGAACAAGAATTTCCATTCAGACAAGCAGAGACGTCATGAAAGCTACAAAAAAAAGGATAGTTAACTATTTCTGTGAATGTTTATCAATTGCTAGAAGGGGTTGACAAGTAATGGATGGGCTGTCCCATTACATCTTTCTCAGCGCTGGACCACCAGCTCTGTGCCATCGCGCCAACAACGGTGCCTAGGTGAACACGTACTTTGACAGGTATTTTTCAGGTGTCATGTATGAAAGGAATGCCACCGCATCATCCTTGCAGGACCTGAGCTGACACCTGCACGTGGTTCAGCAGCTGATGGCTGCATCGTCACTTCACGGGGCCACCGGTGCATCCTGACTCCTGGCAGCTTGTACTGTCCAGTGGACAGGGGACGGCGGGTGGTGTGTGCTTCACGATCGAATCTTAACTGTGTAATTACGTGTCATGTGTGTTGCTTCACAGTATTCCTTGTGCGATCAGAATAAAAAGAAGGACAATCGATTTAATTACTTCTTACAAGACCTGCATCTTCCCAAACAGCATATAATGATAAACAAGAGAAATCCAACAGCTGCAAACTGATTTATTTTTGTATAAAGAAACAATATATCCTTGAATTTCCCTTCATGATATCCTTCCTCTCCACCACATAGCTGCCAATTTCCAGGCAGGGAAGAGAGTGAGGTGGTGGGGGCAGGGATGGGTTGACGCAGGTAGTGAGAAATTTGCTGAAAAATTCTTTACATAAATAAATCAACTATACTCCACACATTGCCTAGAATCCACTAAATTGTTTAAATAAACAATATTCCACACATTGTCTATATTGTTTGAACAATATTCCATACACCTTAATCGATCTCCTGACAAATGATTAAATAAATTATATACCATACACAACCCTAAATAATTAAACAATATTTTGTATATTGTCTAAATTGATTAACCGGTATTCCATACACTGCAACCAACTGTGTCTTTTTCTTGCCAATTTCTGAGAAGGAGGTTGAGAGTGGAGGGGGTTTACCAGAGGGGGAGAGGTTAATTAATTGATCAATTTAATTAAGTTGTCAATCAAACTGATAAGAGTGAGAGGGCCTATTCCAGCAACCCACACCTGAAAGTGTGCCTGTAGCAGTGAGGAGAGGAGGTTTCCTGAGGGGGGGGGGGGGGGGGGGGAGATGGGGGAGAACGACAGGTTAAGTGCCTGTCAGTCAAAAGGAAGGATCCTTTTAGCAGAACAATAGGTTAAGTACCTGGCAATCAAAGGAGAACAATAGGTTAATGATCTGTCATTCAAAGGAGAACAATAGGTTTGCCCCTGAGTGCATACCTGCCCCTTATGCAGGCAACCTGCACTAACAAAATTTGCTTGTATGTACTTTGCTCCACTACTAGCATTCTCATGAAGAAGGTAATGCATGACAGTGACATTACGTGGGCTGTATGATATGTGGCGGAATCCTTCAGCTGGCACTTCACAATTGGGGATGATTCCACTGTTGTAAGCATTTTTACATGCTCACTGAGCGCTCAGAACCGAAAGGTGTAACATGATGCTATTGATGGGCGTACTAGAGACACTGTCCAGCAGGTCTTCACGATGCTTCATTCATTGTATTTTCACTGCGATTTTATATTCGTGACTCGTTGCAGGTTGATAAAAAAATAGCCCTTGTAGTACAATTTCACCAACCAGAAACACATTGTTCTGTAATTATGACACTGTAGTTCCAACAGAATGCACACAATCAGAAACATAAATTTTAAGAGCCATAAAAAGAAAATAAAGGGATTAAGCACAAGAAATGAAAGATTGTGAGAAAGATATTAGGAAATGGAGTAACACTAGAAACATTCAATTTAAGAAGAGGATGGTCACAAGGTCTCGACCCATTTCTAATATAAAATGCATTAATTTACATAATACGTACTGCATTCCATTTCTGTGATAACATGGGACTTTTTCTTGACTAATCGGAAAGAAAGCTTACCACAGACAAACGTGTAGCTATCGCTACAGTGCGATCACGCGGTTTATATTATCTGGATGTGCGTCAGGAATTCAGTTGCAATTTTCACAAACCAATACCAATAAGCCTAGCATGCACTTACTTGTCACTACACTACAAAGAACTGAAAATTTTGCCGATGAATCACGCTTCTGGAAAAGATGGAAATGAGCGTACGGCATCGTTGGCCGGGAGGCCCCATCTGGGGAAGTTGGGCGGCCAAGTGCAAGTCTTATTTCAGTCTACGCAATATTGGGCGACTTTCGCGCCAGTTTGAGAATGAAATGGTGAGGAGGACAACACAGAACCCAGTCTCCGGGCGGAGAAAATCTCCAGCCCAGCCAGGAATCGAACCCGGGCCTGATTGCTTGCGAGGCGAGCACAGTACCACCCAGCTAAGCAGGCGGACACACGTCAGGAGCGCTCCTGTAACACCTGGGACCGGTGAAAAAAGGAACCAATCGAAACAAGTGTGTCCATCAGTTAGCCGTTTAAGCAATGAGTCAGATATGCGACAGTCACCGATTTTGAAAGTTTTACACTTCACGCTAAAGGAAAAGGCGTACCACATTTAGGTGTTTCATAAATCAGACCACGAAGATTACGCATTTAGCCAAGCTGCGCCTTAGTAATTGATAGAAGCTGCTCCCAACGAACAACTCATGGATCATACTTTGCTTACTGATGATGTCACGCTCCACATTTGCGTAACTGATTCGTATGGGGATCCGTTCGCCAGAGGAAGGAAGTCGCCAAAAGTGAATCACTGAACTGCGAGAGTTAATTACAGGAAACTTTTACCTTGAGATACTGGAGCAATTCCTGGAATCACACCTTCAGCAAAAAGGTATTGCCGATATTATCGTGTTCAAAATGTTGGAGAACCACCTGATTTTGCTCATCTGGTAATGGAGTACCTAAATCGAAGATTCAGCAAGAGATGAATACGCTGAAGTTCAGCTTGACGTTGGAAAATACAAGGTGTCCCAGGGGAAATGGTCAGAATATTTAGGGATATGACTGGAACGATCATTCGAGGCAAAAACTCAAGTAAACATATGCTCCGAAACGTATTCTTCAACAACTATAAGCATTTCTTCATCTTCGATACTATGAAACGAATCTCTTCTACTGCAAGCTCTTCGCTTTCCATGTTTTGAGAACTGGTGGTATAGACCAAAAGAAAAAAAATGTCCGACGAATATGAGCTCTAAAATGCATACCTTAAGACGTTTGAGCACTGCTTCATTTTTGCTGCTGTCAAAACTTCTCTTCTACTGAACAAGTACTCATAGCTCTTACGGCGTGCATTTTAGAGTCCATCCTCAGAAGAAAAAAAATTCTTGTTTTGGTCCGTTCTGCCTTATCCCAAGAAAAGTGGGAGGCAAAGACCTTGCACAAGAGGAAACTTTTTTTACAGTATCGAAGATAAAGTAGTTCTCACAGATCTCCACCATTGCACTTTCGAGCCCATATGGACTAATCGAGTCATTGTTCCTGTCGTATCACTGAATAATGACCAGCTATCATGTCCCTAAATATCCACCATTCCTCGTAGGAATTCCTGTAATAGGTATTTTCCTCTGGTTGGATTTTTCCAGCAGCATGACGGACTTAGTCGCGGATCTGCGTTATTTCACAGTGTACAATCTTTATATAACATCAGTCAGCCAGACGTTTGTGCTGTACACCAAACATTCAGCCTGTACCAAAGTTGTAGCTAGAATGAAGAGAATGGAAGCAAAGTTCCAAAAACAACCGTATAGAAAAATTGCAGACGAAACTAGGAAAAGAATGCTAGTGCTGTACGGGCACATCCGCACAATATATCATAGGAGGCTGACACAAACTGTAAGGCATTTATAAAAATTGAAAGACTAACCCAAGCGGTTCAGGAAAGTGAATGAAAATTTAGACGAAATTTTCATACTCACGCAGCAGTATGAAGGCATTATAAAATACAGAAACATAATTAACAGGTAGGAAGGTTTCCAAGACAAAGAGGTTCTAGGAAGGCAAGAATGAGAATAGATAGCAGAAGTAAGGAAAGAAAAACGTGGCTGAAAAAGTATTGCAGAAAATGCAAAGCTAATTGAGTAGTTTAAATGTGGTCCTCAGCTGCAATATTCCATTGATAACTAAATTTAAAGACTGCAGAGATTACCAACATTACGAAACGAATCGACTAACCCGAATCCCAATCACAATGTTTCATTCTAAGTGCACTTCAGAGTGGCACCGCACCATCAGACCGCGACTTACAGAAGCCAAAAACTTTCTAGAACATTCCAGACGCTTTGCTCTGGCGCAGCCTCCAGGAGTTGGAGTGGCACCTGCCAATCGTCGCAGACCGAAACCCCGCGGCGTCAAACGCTTCACCCAATCGAGTAAACGCTGAAGAGTCCAGCACATGTTACTCTCCCTCCCACCAGTTTACCGAGCAAAGCTTCCAAAAAAAGCTCACACGTTGGTCTGACCAATCGTAAGACGAACTTTTTAAAAAGAAAGGGCCAACTTTCGTCTCTAGTCTGGTCATGCTAGAAGCCAGCGTTGAAGAAAGCTAAAAATTCGGCAGATGTTACCACGCTTCTGCAACAAGAACCAAGCAAGCTATACTGACATGCACCCCCAATTAACTAAACTTCCATACATCATAGAGCTAACCATGATTAAGTTATGGGTAAAGGTAACGTAGAAAGCTGACACGAGATAACAGGAAATGAAATTAGTAAAGCTGGTTCTCCACGCAGTCCTTCTAGCACGCATGGTTGCGCGTTAAGCAAATAGCAGAAAAGCAATCTGCTGGACTATGTGAGGCGAAGTCAGTCATTACAAATAACACTTTCATGAAATGTGAATGGGGCAGCCACCTTTCAGGCTGCAGTGACAGAATTGTAAAAGCCAGCGTGGATCTTATTTTATTCAGGGTTACCGTACGGCAGCTTTCCACCAACTGCTTTGAAGCCAAATAGCTATATGATTACAGACTGCTCAAGTTTCAGGCGGTGTAAAACAACAGTAACTTGTCAAAGACCTCTAACAAGACAAAAATTCATACCGTAAATCATGTGTAGTATCGTCAACCACATTCATTTCTATTTGTAAATGAATGTCGAAAGTACTGATTCTCTTCTGTATTTACATTCAGATTGTTTTTGTTTTAAACAGTAATAGTACTGTGCACTACATTTCAACTATCTCTCCTGCTACCTTTTTGTTCTTTGTATTCTAATACTCCAGCTATTCAACGAAATGCCTTATTCCAACGGAGGCATAAAGGCTTCTGAATGTTACCCTTAATTTTTTTCTTCTTAAACTGTACTTTAAAAATGATTTAAAAGTTTATTTCAGTAAACTGTGTTGATTACACTGCTTCCAATTATATAAGCAACGGCAAGGAGAATAGAAAATAAAGAAATTTTACGTATTGTACGTTGTACGTGTACTGTATAGTAGGAACCAGTGAAGCAATTCATATACACTACTGGCCATTAAAATTGCAACACCAGGAAGACGACGTGCTATAGACGCGAAATTTAACCGACAGGAAGAAGATGCTGTGATACGCAAATTATTAGCTTTTCAGAGCATTCACACAACGTGCTGACATGAGGACAGATTCCAACCGATTTCTCATACATAAACAGCAGCTGACCGGCGTTGCCTGGTGAAACGATGTTGTGATGCCTCGTGTAAGGAGGAGAAATGCGTACCATCACGTTTCCGACTTTGATGAAGGTCGGGTTGTAGCCTATCACGATTGCGGTTTATCGTATCGCGACATTGCTGCTCGTGTTGGCCGCGATCCAATGACTGTCAGCAGAATATGGAATCCGTGGGTTCAGGAGGGTAATACGGAACGCCGTGCTGGATCCCAACGGCCTCGTATCACTAGCAGTTGAGATGACAGGCATCTTATCCACATGGCTGTAACGGATCGTGCAGCAACGTCTCGATCCCTGAGTCAACAGATGGGGACGTTTGCAAGACAACAACCGTCTGCACGAACAGTTCGACGACGTTTGCAGCAGCATGGACTATCAGCTCGGAGACCATGGCTGCGGTTACCCTTGACGCTGTATCACAGACTGGAGCGCCTGCGATTGTGTACTCAACGACGAACGTCATTTTTTCGGATGAATCCAGGTTCTGTTTACAGCATCATGATGGTGGCATCCGTGTTTGGCGACATCGCGGCGAACGCACATTGGAAGCGTGTATTCGTCATCGCCATACTGGTGTATCACCCGGCGTGAAGATATGGGGTGCCATTGGTTACACGTCTCGGTCACCTCTTGTTCGCATTGACGGCACTTTGAACAGTGGACGTTATATTTCAGATGTGTTACGACCCGTGGCTCTACCCTTCATTCGATCCCAGCGAAACCATACATTTCAGCAGGGTAATGCACGACCACATGTTGCAGGTCCTGTACGGACCTTTCTGGATACAAAAAATGTTCGACTGCTGCCTTGGCCAGCACATTTTCCAGATCTCTCACCAATTGGAAACGTCTGGTCAATGGTGGCCGAGCAACAGGCTCATCACAATACGTCAGTCACTACTCTTGATGAACTGTGGTATCGTGTTAAAGCTGCATGGGCGGCTATACCTGTACACGCCATCCAAGCTCTGTTTGACTCAATTCCCAGGCTTATCAAGGCCGTTATTACGGCGAGAGGTGGTTGTTCTGGGTACTGATTTCTCAGGATCTATGCACCCAAATTGCGTGAAAATGTAATCACATGTCAGTTCTAGTATAATATATTTGTGCAATGATTACCCGTTTATCGTCTGCATTTCTTCTTGGTGTAACAATTTTAATGGCCAGTAGTGTATGTTCCTGTCCGTTTACAAGACCCTAACCGGAAAGATGGGTACCCGTTGCCTCATTCTGCCTTATTCAGTGCCTTTAAAAGTTTTCGCAACAATTTTGACATGCAAACATATTCGCGCTTTTTTAACATGCAATTCACGTCAAACTTCCACAAACTCCCCTAACTGTAACTCACACCCATTACTGTAAGTCGCTCACACTAATCTACTCCCAGTTGCCCTTTGTCACTCACACATTCAGCCTAACCCATTATCTCTTTGTGTCTGTCCGCCATTGTCTCCTGTCTCTCATCCACAAACCCCCTCGCTCAGTCCTACTACAGTCTCCTCGCACTGTCGCTGTCTCCCTCTTGCTCTCTCTTATTGCAAAACATCTCATTCCTTCATTCCTTCCTTCCTACTGCCGCTGCCTGTTCTCACTGTCGCTAGCTCTGACTTCCTCCCTCCGTCTGTCACTGTGACTGTCTCTCATCCACTGCACTCTTTTCCTAGCACTGTTCTGTCACTGTCAACTGTTTTCCACTGCCACTGTGTCCCTCTCTTTCTCTCACACTGCCATAGTGTGCTTCGGTCTTTCTATAGCAAAACCATTGTCTACTATCCTTGAGTATCAGTTGCCTGTCTCCTTGCCACCGCCACGGTGTTCGTCTCTCTCGGAATAAAAAAGCACGAATATATTCGCACGCCAAAGGTTTTGGGAAAATTTTTAAAGGTACTGAGGAAGATAGAAAGAATCAACTGGTACAACATGTTTCAGTCTTCTAAATAAACAGGGACACATTCGCATTTCTTGTGCTCCGATCCGAGCGGTTTTCCGCTGGCTCCCTTCTCTTCCTTGCTGCAGCAAAGCATGTAATTCATACGAAAAGAAATGTATTGGTCAGTAAAATTTAGATAGCTTTCTTGTGTGAAACTGAAATAACGCGAAACTAACTCTACATCTCAAACCGGATTTTACGTGCAAAAATATCTTGCGTGTGCTTAGTGCTACAACATGGAGTTCCAGATGATAAAGGAGACACTTTACAGCGTATTTCTCGGTGTTACATCACTTCATAAACTACGTTTTCGCCACATATCGGATTTTATGTGCGTTTTTTACGAGTACAACAAGGGTAACTTCGCACCTCTGTATATCAGAAAAGATATGAAGAAAATTTTCAAGGTTGTTTGAGATCAACATCCTAGGAATATATCGTAACAGTTTGTCATTTTTTGTGCATAGCCGGCTTGTAATTCTCGGCTGGGTTTTGGTCCACTGGTGATGGCAAAAAAAAGGAGAAATAATTTTGGCAGGGTTTTCTAAGGAACCGCGCATGAACTAATGCTGCCCCCATAAGTCCCATCAAGCGCCCAATAGATCACATCAAATTCAAACAGAGCCAACCGATTTGCTCCATTTGACTAAGTAAGATAAAGTGTGCAATATTGATACTTTTATCCTTCTGTTGTGTATACAAATAGTCCCTAGACCAAGGGCTATCGAAACCAGTTAGCCCTACGTTTTTATCACCAATTGAGCCAGAGGTATGAGCACCGGAAGATTTCGTTTTTATGCGTGGAATTTTGGAACGCATTAGGTACGCACACTGTCGCATGCACATACATGATGAAACTGTAGGTAATCTGCGATGTACAGGGTGCAAGATTCAGTACATAAAACTGCCACCTCTGGTAATAGTCATGGCACCAACCTGCTTGGGCATAGAGAAATTGTGAGCTTACATGAGAGATACGTGTACGTCATTTTATGTTGCCTCAACCTTTGGGCACCTTTCATCAGCGACTGTGGCTGGTGAGTTCTGGCCTGCCATCTCTGCAGACCCATGACCAGATGTTGTCGAAGGGTGAGAAACCTGGGAACTTGCTGGCCAGGACAGCCCTGAAACCCTCTGCATATTGAGGTACGTCAGAACAGCACAGGCAACGGACGGTCTTGCGTTATCCTGTTTAAGGGTAGTGCTACGATAATTTTGAAGAGATGCCTTGTCATTCAGTACACCTGCTTGGATGCCTGTCGTAGAAAGCCATAGCAATGGTCACCATGCTGTCAGTCAGTGACGGTGCAGACATCGTTGCACTGTGTGGGCACGTAGCTCGCTATAAGCAACGCCATTTCTTGATTCAAGGCCCATGTCGTGGCTGTGTGATCCGGCAAGGCAGAGGAAGCCATATGCCTCTCCTATAGGGTTCCGGTCACGTGCGGCTGTTGGGATCAACATGTTGATCTTATTCTTTATTCGTATGCACGACCAGCAGTAATGTTGCTGAACGATAAATTCCTGTTGTAACTTTTCTAAATAAAAAAATGTTTATTTTTCGTGAAATGAACCTAGATTGGACCTATCTTAAACCTTGTGTGTCTGTGTTGTAATCCTGAACAATACAAGTAGTGTACTTAAGAAACGTTGTTTGATTAGATGAGTCGCCAAAGCTATGTGAAATTGTATAAATGTATTTAAATGGACCGTTTACCGAAATATAAAACTGTATAATAAAAAGGCTCTCCCTCGCAGTTCTTTATTTTGCAGTTCAGTGAACTACCTACAGTTTCAAAACGCAAGACTAACAAAATAAAAGTGCTGCATTAAATTACAAAACTAACTTACCCAAAATGTTCCTGTGAAAATGCCCTGTAACTTTATGAACGCAAACTGATTAAACAAGTTTTCAAACACTGCACGATACACTCCCAAATGTAACACTGCTCTGTAAAACTAAAACAGTTTGCGTAAGAAATGAGATCTGAAATTAACTGCACCTAATGTTACCCTGACATTAATTTTGAAATGCAACATCTTACTATGAACGATCTTGTTATTCTGACTGTACTGTAACAAATTTTCACGCCTTACCTGTGGCAACGGAAACTCGGTAATGCTCAGTGCGATGAACGTGAACACACAGCGCAGCAGAAAATCATCTAAATAAAAGTAAAGCTTTGCGCAATGCAATGCAAGGACGTGCAACTATGCTAACCAGATCATGGTTTCTTTTTAAATAACTGTGTTCCTCTCAGTGCCGTGCGGCGACAAACAAAACCATAAATTAAACCTACGTGAGGAGACGGTTGTACAGGCTTGTTAAGCGACTGAAAAGAACGCTACACTCGTTTAAAGAACTACGAGGGTTTCCCAGAAAGTGATGCACAGCATTCTTTTTTTCTTCAACATTTCTTTATTGACCATAATGAGAATTACACACACGAAAGAATGGCATTTTATCTACACACCCTAGTTTCCCACGTAACCTCCATGCCGTTCTATGGCCTTCCTCCAGTGAGAAACAAGGGCTTGTATGCCCTATCGGTACCAATCCTTATCCTCGTGGCGGAGCCAATGCTTCACTGTGTGAATCACCTCCTCATTGTACTCAAAATGTGTTCCACTTCAATGGCTCAAACAAGCGGAAGTCTGAGGGGAATAGATCAGGACTGCCAGGTGCGAAAGCCGTAGATTGTCTCCCCGACCGCTGCAAATCGTGAGCCGGCCGGAGTGGCCGTGCGGGTCTAGGCGCTACAGTCTGGAGCCGAGCGACCGATACGGTCGCAGGTTCGAATCCTGCCTCGGTCATGGATGTATGTGATGTCCTTAGGTTAGTTAGGTTTAAGTAGTTCTAAGTTCTCGGAGACTGATGACCTCAGAAATTAAGTCGCATAGTGCTCAGAGCCATTTGAACCATTTTTTTTGCAAATCGTGGAGCTCCGCCGAACGGCCTTCTGATGCCTCACGCTCCGTTCCCAGCGACTACTCTGGACAGCAGATGCTCCATGGACTTTCCACAAGCGCTTATTGTAGTGTAACGACGTAAGTTTTTCGTTTGATATATGTATGACCATGTGCAGACTTAGTCACCAACGTCAGTTACAACCCACTTCAAAAATGATTTATATGCTTTTTAAATTGTCATAGAATGGTTCTTGAACGAAACTGTAAAACATCAGTTGAGTCATATGCAAAGAATTACATCACTTGGGCCAATTGATTTTTGGTAACTTTTTTCGATTCAAATTTCGTTTGTTTCTCCTCAGTAATTATATTGACACACGTTATCTTGATCTAATCGATATCAGAATCACACATTAAATAAACTTTTGAGATTCAAAGTTTCGGTGAACGCCGTAAGAATCACTAATCTTGTCAAATATATTATTAATCCGTTCACACAATTCTTCATAAATAAATCTTCAAGACACGTGTTTCAACTTTAGTAGCATACACTATTTTATTAGCTTCCTACACATACAGATGTGAACTTGAGCGTTGAGAGTTAGTGACTGACTTTTCAATAAGATTAAGCTCTATATGACGTCATCTTATGTACAAAAAGAGTATAAAAATTCATTTTTAATTTTTAGAAGCACGACGCAACAACTCGGTTCCAGGATCTTCTGTTGCTCCTTGGCTGTCGACCCGCGACGTATAGCGGCCAGCAATTTCCTCCCTGGTCGCGGCAACGAAGATGCTGTCCCCGTTCGTTGCGCCGCCCTCTCCGTACATGAAACACATAAAAAAAATACAAAACTTTTAAATAATTCACATCTATTACAAATAATAAGAAAACACATAAACAAAACTAAATTAAACTTATAGTCACCTGCAAACTGGGCTTACTTTGGTGGATGGGTGACGCTTAATTTCGTCCCACTACATACCCCACCCACAAGCTCAGTTTGTCAGGTTTTAACCGAAAATAAAACTTTTCAATATACAATATTTAACTGTTAATACATTTTCCTCACATTTTACGTAACCTAGAGTCCTTGCTCTTAGATAGATTTAATCCTTTTAATACGATATTGTTGTGACTATTTGTCATTTACTCTTAATTGTGCTATTATGGTAATTCGTAACCGAATATAGGGAGATTGCTCCTCTTCAGTTAATAGTTGCTAATAAATACCAATTTAGTACGTTCTTTAACGTTGTTACATTAGGACAGAGCGTTCAAATTGTGATAGATTAGTTTCAGTTTCATTTATTTACTAGAGTTATTCTTTCCAAGAATGTATATTACTAATAAGTTTCTCACAATAACTAATAGTACTATTTACTTTACGTCATTCTTTTCCCTAATGCCTTATTTATGCCTGAGGTCAAGAAGAAATCAAGCAAAACTTTCTTTAGAACCTCGGCACGGCTTTCTTTACCTTCGGACACCTTGTTGGGTAATGGCAATTTATTTAGGAGAAACAAGCGAGAGAGCCCCGTTTGGTGTGTTCTATATTAACACTATTACAAATCTCTATTAAAGGCACTCTGCTATGTTCTCGTGAGCCACATAGCTCTGGACGCCCATGGTCCCTAAAACTATTTACCATCCCCTTTGGTTCCTACTATCCGAGTAAATTTAAAATATGCTAAATTCCTTTTGACCTAAGAGCAAAATTTCTTCCATATAAATCCCCCTTTTGGTTATCTTTCTCGTTTTGAAGTACCAGTAGATTATTGTAGAACACTTGTTTAAGCTTTCTGTTTCATTCTTTAAAATAATACGTAACTATCACGAAAACTTCACATGAATAAACTATGAACGCTCTTCCGTGTGTAACATATACTAATTATTAACTTATTTAGGAATGAAGGGTTTCATTTGATCAACACTATATAATCCTTTAATTACACCTGATGAAGGTTCCATAAGAAGTAATGCTTTGGGATGTACAATCTTATGTACAACATATGGACCTTCAAAGATAAAGAAGAATTTCCTACGTTCCTTATTGATCTTCGAACTTTTAGGATGAGATGGTACTAATACAAGATCTCCTACCTAAAATGAGTGTTCTGTAGCATGTTGATTATAACTTTTAATTCTCCGTTCAGCATTTTTGACAATCTCTTCGCGAATTTTTTCGTTTGGATAGACAATTCGTAGAATAACATTTTTCTTTCCTTTATATAATACGGTAACCTACTAATTAGGACTCGTATTAGATGACTTTCTATTGGTTCTTCAATTAATTTAGCACGGTTTAGATGCCATTCAAAATAATTCCTATAACCTCTACACCGTTTAGAATATGGAGGAGGGTCTAACAACTCTATAGTTAAGTGTTGTTGTTTTCCTCTTGACCAATAATTTTTTTAAACTGCTTAACAAAATCATCCCAGTCTCTGAATTCAGTTCTATGCAGTACTGCCCATTCCGCAGCTTCTGCTTCTAAATGTCCTATTACAAATTGAATGCGTTTTTCATTACTCCATTTGGGAGATAATGATGTTTCAAAAGCTTTTATAAAGATTATAGGGTGACGTTCGCCTCCTGGTTTGAATACAGGAAATCGACTTGCTACATTTGAATTTGTCGTTATATCATCCAGACATTCTGCGAGAGAAATAGTCGGATTTTGTTTAGATTGCGGAGACGGAGTTGCATCGGATTGGCTTGCCGTGATTTCTTTATTCATATTGTTGTCGTCCGAGCTAGCAAATTCGATGCGACTGTTGTCTCTGATTATGTTATTACCTCTGCTATCTGAAATGTTTTCATTATTATCTAATTCCGATAACCGTTTAGTAATTTCCTGTATTCGCATTTCTGTATTGGAAACGCGATTTGCTAATATCGATTCTTCACTGTGTTCACGATGTGAACGCTCTGTACCTTCGTCAATATTATCTTTGGCAGTCTCAAGGTTACTGCATATTTCAGTAATTAAAAATTTCATGTTTTCGATTTCGGTATGGTCCTTTTCTACTTGATGAGTTAATGTCTCTAATTCTACATTATCTATTGAAGAAATCTCTACAGGTTTGGTAGAGACCTCTTTAATAGATTTCAATAATTCTCTGCGAACAGTTTCTGTTTGCATAGAAAATTCATCTCGTAACATATTGTTATTTTTCTGTATTTCATTTACAACTAAGATATCGACACTATCTAGTCTCTCGGTTAAGTCAGTAATATCGTTTCGCATGCGAGCTTTTTCCTCGCGCGATTCCTGGATATGTTCTTCTAACCTTTTACAATTATCAGCAATCTTATTACTAAGTCCTACTAATTTTTCCTGCATTTCAACTTTAGAAGACTCTATTTTATCACTTAATTCTCGACTGGTTTCATTAAGATATTCCTGCAACCTGTCTGTAGATTTTGTTAGCTCCCCTTTAAGTCTAGCAGTAGATTCCTCGTTAGACTGTTTTAACTCCTGTTTTAGTTCCTCTTTCAATCTAGCAGTAGATTCCTCGTTAGACTGTTTTAATCTAGCCATAGAGTCTTCGTTAGACTGTTTTAATCTAGCCATAGATTCTTCGTTAGACTGTTTTAATCTAGCCATAGATTCTTCGTTAGACTGTTTTAATCTAGCAGTAGATTCTTCGTTAGACTGTTTTAATTCCTGTTTTAGTTCCTCTTTTAATCTAGCAGCAGATTCTTCGTTAGACTGTTTTAATTCAGCTAGAAAATCCCCGTTAGATTGTTTTAATTTAGCGATCGCCCTAAAAAGGGATCTCATGCTCCTATCGGACATAGATTGCTCTTCGTCTGACATTTCACTTCCCGACATTATTGTAAGATACTAACTATTTACACACGCAGACTTGGAATCAACAATCCTATAAAAGCACACTCCCTATATACAACACTCCACTTCCAACTTGAAACAAACTCACCGGACACTTAATATTGTAATTTGTAGTTCTCGATGATCAGAGTGCTGCTATGGGGCTGCAGAAGAAACAGCTGTCGATGCAGCCGCTGAGATGCTGCGACCCCGCTTCCGCAACCGGCCAGGACGCTGAGTCGAACACCGGAACGTCACCGGCTGCCACCACGCCCGGCACCACCGTAGACAGGCGAAGCCCTCAGCAACACCTCTAATACCAGCCGGAGGAACACCCCGCAGCTGACGTACTGGGCCTATCAGTTTAGTGAGAAAAAAGGTTGTTGGGTTTTGCAGCGTTCAGCTGCTGCCCAACAGACGCGCCTTCTCGTGGAACAACTGCGTGACCGTACTGCTTGGCTGCGCTCCGTCAGATGCCCACACCCACGAAGTCGCCGCTGGCTGGTGAAGGCTCCACGAAAACTCGCGTTGACTTCCGAAGGACTCTTGATGCTTTGTTTCGTACCTGTGTGCCTTAGTTGCACACAAGTCCTGTTTCTAAGGTCGCCACGGTGTAGTGTAACGACGTATTAGTTTTTCGTTTGATATATGTATGATCATGTGCAGACTTCGTCACCAACGTCAGTTACAACCCACTTCAAAAATGATTTATATGCTTTTTAAATTGTCATAGAATGGTTCTTGAACGAAACTGTAAAACATCAGTTGAGTCGTATGCAAAGAATTACATCACTTGGGCCAATTGGTTTTTGGTAACTTTTTTCGATTTAAATTTCGTTTGTTTCTCCTCAGTAATTATATTGACATACGTTATCTTGATCTAATCGATATCAGAATCACACATTAAATAAACTTTTGAGATTCAAAGTTTCGGTGAACGCCGTAAGAATCACTAATCTTGTCAAATATATTATTAATCCGTTCACACAATTCTTCATAAATAAATCTTCAAGACACGTGTTTCAACTTTAGTAGCATACACTATTTTATTAGCTTCCTACACATACAGATGTGAACTTGAGCGTTGAGAGTTAGTGACTGACTTTTCAATAAGATTAAGCTCTATATGACGTCATCTTATGTACAAAAAGAGTATAAAAATTCATTTTTAATTTTTAGAAGCACGACGCAACAACTCGGTTCCAGGATCTTCTGTTGCTCCTTGGCTGTCGACCCGCGACGTATAGCGGCCAGCAATTTCCTCTCTGGTCGCGGCAACGAAGATGCTGTCCCCGTTCGTTGCGCCGCCCTCTCCGTACATGAAACACATAAAAAATACAAAACTTTTAAATAATTCACATCTATTACAAATAATAAGAAAACACATAAACAAAACTAAATTAAACTTATAGTCACCTGCAAACTGGGCTTACTTTGGTGGATGGGTGACGCTTAATTTCGTCCCATTACATTATGAAAACTGCCCAGAGTTTCTTTCTCTGTAGTGAGAAATTCAATGATGGCACGTTGCTTGTCACGTACATCACCTACAGACACCATTTTGAGACTGTCCTGCATCGACGCTATTTGTCGGAAGTGACGGAAACTTGTCGCGCTCACTCAAGAGACTTCAAATAACGCACACGTAACGTCTCGCATTCGTGGCATTCTTTTCAGCTGAGAAAAAAATTTTGCTCCATTATTTTCTGGGCAACCCTGGTTGTGAATAATAAAACTCATTGTCTATTATAACCATTTTTACAAAAATTACTCCTTACTTAAGATATGATTCTTAACTGTTGAAATAGTAACGGAGTGGTAGCTTCTGACTGCAGCTCGTGTAGTTGATAACTTTGCTTAATGAACAATGAAACTAACCTTCCCAAAATAATAAAGCAAAATCATAGTACAGTTTTGCTTTTTCCAGACACATCATAAACTATGCGCGACCGAGCAGTGCAGTAATGACAGTACCTGGAAATCTTCAGTTCTTAAATTAAACTTTACAATATCATGTTTCCAAAATTTCACATCCTATGCACTTTTACCTCTGTGCTCTGCAAGCCATTAACAGATCGCTCAATAACATGACCAACACCCGACTTACTTACTAGCTTCTCTGAGAATGCTACAGAAACGATAAAGCCCTTATCAACCAAAGATCACATTTTTTTCTGCTCATAACCGCTATGGAGTTACTTATCCTCTATTGAAACCCTCTGTTTCAAAAATATACGGTACACAGATACACTATGTGATCAAAAGTATCCGGACACCTGGCTGAAAACGAGTTACAAGTTCGTGGCACCCTCCATCGATAATGCTGGAATTCAGTATGGTGTTGGCCCACCCTTAGACTTTATGACAGCTTTCACTCTCGCAAGCATACGTCCAATCAGGTGCTGGAAGGTTTCTTGGGGAATGGCTTCACGGAGTGCTGCACTGAGGAGAGGTATCGATGTCGGTCGCTGAGGCCTGGCACCAAATCGGCGATCCAAAACGTCCCAGAGGTGTTTCACAGGATTCAGGTCAGGACTCTGTGCAGACCAGTTCGTTACAGGGATGTAACTCCGCCACAGGGCATGCATTATGAACAGGTGCTCGATCGTGTTGATAGATGCAATCGCCATCCCCGAGTTGTTCTTCAACAGTGGGAAGCACGAAAGTGCTTAAAACATCAATGTAGGCCTGTGCTGTGATAGTGTCACGCAAAAGAACTAGGTGTGCAAGCACCCTCTGTGAAAAACACGACCACACCGTAACACCACTACCTCCCAATTTTACTGTTGGAACAACACACGCTGGCAGATGACGTTCACCGGGCATTCGCCATACCCGCACCATGCCATCGGATCGCCACATTGTATAAAGTGATTCGTAACTCCACACTACATTTTTCCACTCGTCAATCGTCCAATGTTTACGCTCATTTCACCAAGCGGGGCGTCGTTTGGCATTTACCGGTGTGATGTGTGACTTGTGAGCGGCCGCTCGACCACGAAATCCAATTTTTCTCACCTCCCGCCTGTCGTAGTACTTGCAGTGGGTCCTGATGCAGTTTGGAATTCCTGTGTGATGGTCTGGATAAATGTCTGCCTTTTACCAATTAGGAGCTTCTTCAACCGTCGTCGATCTATGTCATTCAACAGACGAGGTCGGCCTCTACGCCTTTGTGCTGTACATGTCCCATGTCCTTTCACGTTTCCACTTCACTATCACACCAGAAACAACAGACCTAGAGGAGTTTGGGAGCGTGGAAATCTCGCGTACCGACGTATGACACAAGTGACACCCAATCACCTGACCACGTTCGAAGTACTTGAGTTCCGCGGAGAGCCCCATTGTGCTCTCTCACGATGTCTAATGACTACTGAGGTCGCTGATATGGAGTACCTGGGAGTAGGTAGCAGCACAAAGCACCTAATACGAAAAACGTATGTTTTTGGGGGTGTACAGATACTTTTGATCACATAGTGTATGAAGTATTACACATCAGATGACTATAGAAAGCAAAACACTTTTCTTGAACCGCAAAAATAAGGTAGAATTCTTACACAGTGTCGATATGCAACGATTCCGTCGCTCCCTAAGCCTGGAAGACGTTTCTCTTGCTTAGACAAGGCATACCAAGTTCATTTCACAAACAACAAATATTCAGGTGCGATTTCTGAGCAAATAACCCGGTGTGTAACCTTATGCAAAGATGTTAGATGGCATGGGTCATACCTACATTATGTAGTTGCACTGAAATGCTGATAGCCAAACATTAATGCCAATTTAACGTTTGTTCCACGTCGCCTACACGGTGCTCAATTTTAATGGCTACCATTGTATGGTTTGCTTAAACTAATTTCTATGTTACTAGCAGAGAATAAACGTTTTGGAGTTTTGCTTATTATTTATTCAACATCTTTAGAATTTTAAGTTGGAAACATACGCGAACATAAAGTCGTTCGTATTTCGACACTGTGGCTTCCGAATACTAAAAGCCTGTCAACCCTTGGTCTAGACCAGATATGGACAAATAGCGGCCCGCGGGCACAATTCGGACGGCTAAGAGTTTTTGTGTGGTCCGCCATCATAGAAAAATCAACCTTGAACCGAAATTTCCTATCCGTGCCCGACAGAAGAAGTTCACTAGGACTGCACTAGGATCTTCCGCGCAGACCAAGCTGTCACTCGGCTTTTGAACGTTTATTCATTGCATGCAGATGTTGCACGAATGATCACTGTTCATCACAATTGCAGTTCTCGAGTTGCAGTTTTGACGTGGATCGTTGTGGGTTAACGCGCTTTAGCGATCTTCATCAAACCCGGTAGGTCTTCCTAAAGTAGAGAGTTACTAATGGCCGGCCGCTGTAGCCGAGCGGTTCTAGGCCCTTCAGTCTGGAACCGCGCGACCGCTACGGTCGCAGGTTGGAATCCTGCCTCGGGCATGGATGTGGGTGATGTCCTTAGGTTAGTTCGGTTTAAGTAGTTCTAAGTTCTAAGACACTGATGACCTTAGATGTTAAGTTCCATAGTGCTCAGAGCCATATGAATCATGTTGAAGTTACTGTCGTCAAAACGGTCTTCCTTAAAACGATGAAACCACTTTCTCTGTCCAGTTGCATTATCCCCACACACGGCGCAAATGTTTCTGGCTTTCCCTGCTGCTGTGTCCCCCTCTATTGACCTTGCTGAAGAATATGTCGGAAATGATCCGTTTTCTCCACTTGGTACACCATTTTCTGGCGTCCACAAAATGGTTCAAATGGCTCTGAGCACTATGGCACTTAACATCTGTGGTCGTCAGTCCCCTAGAACTTAGAACTACTTAAACCTAACTAACCTAAGGACATCACACACATCCATGCCCAAGGCAGGATCCGAACCTGCGACCGTAGCGGTCACGCGGTTCCAGCCTGAAGCGCCTAGAACCGCACGGCCACACCGGCCGGCTGGCGTCCACAGATCCACTCACTGTACCCAAGTGAGAAAATCACAGTATGCAAACTCAAACAGCAACAATGAACAACAATTAAAAAACGAAAATCGATAAATAAACCGACATCAGTCAGAACAACAGCATGGAAAACGAAAACGCTACGAACTTAAGCAACAAACTAGTGTTACAAGCCCGAAGGGCTTAAATGGGGCGTACAAAGAGTACCTCTTCATACCCGTCTACTATTCTCCGTCATGAGGAAAACATGATTCCTAAATATCTATAGAGTACGTTCATGACATAGTTTACAGTTCCAATCCAAACATGCTTGATTATGTCTTTTAAGGGTGCATACTTGGCGTGCCATTTCAACAGCGAAATTTCTGTGTGAGTGTTCGGCCCGTTTTTAGTGTCCAGTATGTTTACGCTATTTTTAAAATGTACACAGTAGATCTAGAAATCACCATTGTTCGATGGAGAGATCGAATGGTTGCCAGCTTACAAGCCTACGAAACGTCGATGCATTTCCCAGAGTTCATGCTGAATGAATCTTCAACCATTTTCCTCATTCCTTCTCGAGTCATTCAATACCAGACACCCAAACTTACCTTTCCACTCATGATTGTGGAGAAAATAAATTAGGTTTAGAGAACTAGAAGTGTTATCAGGCCTCTATACCGAGGTGATAAAAAATCATGGTTGGTTGGTTGGTTGTTTGGGGAAGGAGACCAGACAGCGTGGTCATCGGTCTCATCGGTTTAGGGAAGGAAGTCGGCCGTGCCCTTTCAGAGGAACCATCCCGGCATTTGCCTGGAGTGATTTAGGAAAATCACGGAAAACCTAAATCAAGATGGCCGGACGCGGGATTGAACCGTCGTCCTCCCGAATGCGAGTCCAGTGAAAAAATCATGGAATAGCGATATGCACATATACAGATGTTGGAAGTATCGCGTAAGCACGTTAGAAAAGGACAGAGTAACTGTCATTTGTACTCAGGTGAGGCTTGTGAAAAGGTTTCCTACGTGATTACGGCCGCACTATGGGTATAAACTGATTTTTTATGGTAGTGGCAGCTAGGAGCATGGGCCATTCCACTTCCGAACTCGTTAGGGAATTCAGTATTCCGAGTTCCACGGCTTCAATAGTGTGCCAAGAATACCAAGCACTCACCATGAAAGATGCGGTGGCAGACGGCCTTCACTTGATGACCAACAGCAGCGGCGTTCGTGTACATTTGTCAGTTTTAACAGACCAGAAACACTGCGTCAAATAACAGAGAAATCAGTGTGGGACATACAACAACCGTGTCCGGCGAAATTTGATATTTATGGGCTATGGCAGCAGACGACCGACGCGAGGGCTTTTTCTAATAGCATGACAAAGCCTGCAGCGCCTCTCCTTGGTTTGTCACCATATCTGTTGGACCCTAGACGGCTGGAAAACCTTGGCCTGATCGGATGAGTACCGATTTCAGTTGGTAAGAGCTGATGGTAGAGTTAGAGTGTAGCGCAGGCTCCACGAACCCGTGGAACCAAGCTGTCAACAAAGCACTGTGCAGGATGGTGGTGGTTCCATAACGGTGTGGGCTGTGTTTACATATAATGGTCTCTGGTCCAACTGAACCAGTCATTGATTGGAAATGGTTGTGTTTGGTTACTTGGAGTTCATTTGCGGCCATTCATAGACTTCATGTTCCCAAACAACTTTGTCATGTCACCAGGCCACACTTGTTCGATACTGGATTGAAGAACATTCTGGACAGTCGAGCGGATGATTTGGGCACATAGCTCGACATGAATCTCATAGAATGTTTATGGGACACGATTGAGAGACTAGTTCGTGTTCAGAATCCTGCCCTGGCAACACTTTAGTAATTATGGACGGTTATAGGGGCAGCAGGGAAGCTACAACGACCAGTTGAGTCCATGCCACGTCAAGTTGCTGCACTAGATATTAGCAGATACGTCGAGAATTTTGTCACCTCAGTGTATTTAAAAAAAAAAAAAAAAGTTCTGCGGCTGCTTCACAATGTAACGTGTTGCTTTGTGACAGGCTCGTAGGTATGGAAGGCGACGGCAGTGATAATCGCACTCACTGGTAAATCTATCTTCGTGCTTACTTATGTAGGTGAGTAACTATATTCTCGACGCTCTATAAAATGGTTTTTTGGTGAGTACGAAGACGGTCTTCACGCTCCTCCTCTTGTCTACCATATGTTTTCTCCGCGAGAGTCCACTTGCTGCTGCAATAAGAACGATTGGGTCACAGCATCTCTACATAGCAACGAGGCGACCCCTAGTTAAGCAGGATACTTATGACGTATGAGCATGGAAGCATAAATGTCTGTTCAAATCATGTTTTGTGGAAAATACGTGTGTCTTAAGAGTAAAATTGTGTAAACACGGTGTGAAAACAATGAACACAATGGTACAGAAAGAAATATCCAACAAAGATACACAACATGGCAGAAAATATGACATGCTGTCAAGATGGTATCACGCGGGGAAAAAAGCAGATCTATAAAAATTGCAATTCAGTAGCAATGTAATTTTCAGAAATAAATTTGACCCACAGAAGATAACACGTAGGTGTTGAAGGGTGTGTGCGATAATTTTCTTTTCCCTAAGATGGTGTTCAAAAACTTAAATTTTATGTATGGCATCCTTAATAAAGAAATACTTTGACAGATAATACTTGTAACGCTGGAAGTGACGAGCGTGATGATTCATAAAGCTGAGGAAGGTCTGTTCACAGTTGCTGTTTCAGTCAGTTGTCGCCAAAAGATATTTCCGATTGTAAATCTACAGCTGCCTTTCAACTAGTTTAGTACTAAATTGTCGATCGGTAGAAGAGAGCATTACAGCATACACCCCGAGGTGTTCAGGTCGTATCACTTGTGATTTCTATGTATATGACCGGATTTCTTTTACACGAATGCTTCCTTCACTATCAAGACAAAGAATTTGATGTTTGTCTCTGAGCAAGGGACTTTCATTTAGTCTCAATGAAAACACTTCAGGTATAGAAAAAGTCAGTATACAAGAAATATGCGACTGTACCATGTACTATTGTACGTGTATGGCGCAGAACTGTAAATACAGTTTATAATCAAAGTAATTTTATTTGCTCGTTTATAAAAAGAACACGTATAATATACACAGATCGTACAGTTTTTCTCAGGTTACGAAACCAAATTGTAGATGACATTTTTAATTTTATTCCACAACGAACACGAATATAAGTGCACGAGTGAGTGAGTGTGTGTGCGTGTGTGTGTGTGTGTGTGTGTGTGTGTGTGTGTGTGTGTGCGCTCGCGAGTGTTGCAGCATAATTTTCACAAAATTTCAGAAGACTGTGCTGAATTACATTCAACTAAACGTGGAATTATATGTCATCAGGTCACCAACAGGTTATCAACTTAAATAACTGCGTGTCCAACCATAATATGTGTAATTTTTAGTTAGATTTTGGTGTCACTAACTCTAGATATCTCTAGGAATGCAGTGTCCCCAGGACCGCTGAGCACATTAACAACGGAAAACTATGGAATAGACACATATGTCTATCGCTTTCGATTGCCGTATATAACATACCTATGAGCTGCACAGCACCACTCCCCTCTCCCCCTCCAACGACCCCCCCCCCCCCCCCCCCCCACACACACACTGCACACATACGAGTATTGCGCTGACGTTTCCTGTACACCTGTTAGTGCGTACTTTTTGAATGACAGTTGGTTTAAATTGACTCCAGAAGTTTCAGAGCTATACTACTTTATTATATGCCAAGACTGTATAACCCTATAGCATGATTTCCGAGGTAGTGTGCCATAGTTGTGAGAAGTTTCATAGAAACTGCTCCAAGTGTTCCACTCTACGCTATCGGTGAGATAGCGCCACAGTAAGGTATCCGTCTAGCAAGCCACATGTGGTTAAAATTTGGTTTAGGTTAATCCAGGCGTTCCAGAGTTTTTCTTTGCTGCGTATGCATCAATATACAGAGTGGTCCATTGATAGTAACCGGGCCAAATATCTCACGAAATAAGCATCAAACGAAACTCGTCTAGCTTGAAGGGGAAAACCAGATGGCGCTATGATTGGCCCGCTAGATGGTGGTGCGATAGGTCAAACGGATATCAACTGCGTTTTTTTAAATAGGAACCCCCATTTTTTATTTTTTTTAAGATATTCGTGTAGTACGTAAAGAAATATGAATGTTTTAGTTGGGCCACTTTTTTCGCTTTGTGATAGGCGCTGTAGTAGTCACAAACGTATAAGTACGCGATATCACGTAACGTTCCGCCAGTGCGGACGGTATTTGCTTCGTGATACATTACCCGTCTTCAACACGATATCGACCTTTTCTGGTCCATTTGATCTAGGGCTATTGTGATCAAAATGCCCAACGGGCGTGTGCTATGTATGCTGCTCGGTATCCTGGACGACATCATCCAAGTGTCCGGACCGTTCGCCGGATTTGTTTAAGGAAACAGGAAGTGTTCAGCCACATGTAAACCGTCAACCACGGCCTGAAACAAATGATGATGCCCAAGTAGGTGTTTCAGCTGCTGACGCGGCTAATGCGCACATCAGCAGCAGACAAATTTCACGAGAATCGGGAATCTCAAAATTGTCGGTGTTGAGAATGCTACATCAACATCGATTGCACCCGTTCCATATTTCTATGCACCAGAAATTGCATGGCGACAACTTTGAACGTCATGTACAGTTCTGCCACTGGGCACAAGAGAAATTACGGGACGATGACAGATTTTTTGGACGCGTTCTATTTAGTGACGAAGCGTCATTCACCAAGAGCGGTAACGTAAAAAGACATAATATGCACTATTGGTCAACGGAAAATCCACGACGGCTGCGACAAGTGGAACATCAGCGACCTTGGCGGACTAATGTAGGGTGCGGCATTATGGGAGGAAGGATAATTAGCCCCCATTTTATCGATGGCAGTCGAAATGGTGCAATGCATGCTAATTTCCTACGTAATGTACTACCGATGTTACTACAAGATGTTTCACTGCATGACAGAATGGCGATGTACTTCCAACATGATGGATGTCCGGCAAATAGCTTGCATGCGGTTGAAGCGGTATTGAATAGCATATTTCATGACAGGTGGATTGGTCGTCGAAGCACCATACCATGGCCCGCACGTTCACCTGATTTGACGTCCCCGGATTTCTTTCTGTGGGGAAAGTTGAAGGATATTTGCTATCATGATCCACCGACAACGATTGACAACATGCGTCAGCGCATTGTCAATGCATGTGCGAACATTACGGAAGGCGAACTATTCACTGTTGAATGTATTGCCAAATGCACTGAGGTTGACGGACATCATTCTGAGCATTTATTGCATTAATGTGGTATTGACAGGTAATCAAGCGGTTCAAAATGTTCAAATGTGTGAGAAATCTTATGGGACTTAACTGCTAAGGTCCCTAAGCTTACACACTACTTAACCTAAATTATCCCAAGGACAAACACACACACCCATGCCCGACGGAGGGCTCGAACCTCCGCCGGAAATCACGTTGTAACAGCATGCGTTCTCAGAAACGATAAGTTCACAAAGGTGCATGTATCACATTGGAACAACCGAAATAAAAAGTTCAAACGTACCTACGTTCTGTATTTTAATTTAAAAAACCTACCTGTTACCAACTGTTCGTCTAAAATTGTGAGCCATATGTTTGTGACTATTACAGCGCCATCTATTACAAAGCTAAAAAAGTGGTCCAACTAAAACACTCATATTTCTTTACGTACTATACGAATATGTAATTAAAATGGGGGCTCCAATTTTTAGCGGGCCAACCATAGCGCCATCTGGTTTCCCCCTTGAAGCTAGATAAGTTTCGTTCTTTGTAGTTTTTCAGCTTGATGATATTTCGAGAGATATTTGGCCCGGTCACGGTCAATGGACCACCCTGTATACACCCACATGCACCCACATTGATATTTTAAAATCTCTATTTTTTAATTTTGTTGCATTTCTGTATTAAGTAGCAACGAAGAACAGCCGTCTGCATTTTCCGTAGCGTACAAATAAAAAGAACGTAACCGTCCATTCACATCTTAACGACGGACTTTGGAAAAGCGTGGGGCTGCTAAAAAACGCAATCGACAAGCGCTGTCGCAGGTTTCATTGTTCTTGCAGTAGACGTGGAGAAGGAAGCTGACAGCTGTGTTAGCTGTCCGTGTGTCCTAGCTGAAACGATGCTCGCGCACCGAGTAGTCACCCACGCCTCTTTAAATATGGCGTGCGGGTGAGGTACACGCCCAGTCTCGAGCTGTGACACCGCGGGGGCGTGTTCGCGTGTGCCTTTCCTGTCGAGACTTTTTGAAACATTAACCTGTGACCAGGAACACGGCCTTCCTTCACCACCAGACAGTGCAGTTCAGCAATTAACCAGTAGCTATCTGACTGACCAGGCATGCTCCGGCTTTACCGCAAATGGACGTCACAACGTTCTAGACTCCGACGAGGTGAAGCTGAAAACCGAAACTTGCAAGTTGAGCAAATAGACAGTAGCGTGCAGACAACTGGTAACAAAATATCGCAAAAATAAAATAAAAATAAAATAAAATTCAATGAACTAGAAAGTATATTAAAACACAGATGCTCACAAGGCAGACGATGGTGAACCAGTAGCTTAGTACTTTAAGGCTACAGAATCCACAGGTAAAGTGGAATCATTGAACGGTAATTGTGTAGTCCGCAGGAACATCTTGACGCATTACTAGAGATATGATGGGAGCCCGAAGAACGGACACGAGAACATAGTTAAAAATTACTCAATTAGTTCTGGGCCCATAGTTAACTACGTTTATAAGCTCTTGGTGACCTTATGACATTTAATTCACTGTTACTTGAACGATAATCTGAAGAATATTCTGAAATATTGTAAAAATTATGCCGGAACATGTACATACACACACACACACACACACACACACGCACACACACACATCCATATTTGTTCAATTAACAATTTATTTATTCGTGGTCCTTGTGGAAAAACGTTGCTTGCAATCTGGTTTTGTACTCTCTGAAAGGCTATATGATCTTAATATTCTACCTGTACTTTGATTTTAAACTGTACATACATTTGGACGCCTTGCAATCAAATAGCAAATGGTACGCTCCTATGTTCCGTAATTCCGTATACACGGACTTTTTCTACGCCTGTGGTGTTTTCGTTGAATCTACACAAGAATCGTTTGAATAATGACAAACATAAAATTCTGTGTCTTAGTAATGAAGGAAGTATTCACTTTAAAAAGTCCAATCATGTACGCAGACAGAAGTCGCAAGTGATAATACGTGAGCACCCCAGCGGTGATCGACAGAAACACCATTTGTGGCCAGTCCTTCCTGCTCAAATTTCTCAGTAAGTCTGAGTTCCGTGCCCTCATCACTTCTGGCGTTAAAAGTATTAACCGTATGGCGCGTCAGCAGCTGTATACAGCCAACGAAATGTTTGGCTTGAACGACTTTTTCCTTTTTTTTCAAAAATTTGCATATTTCTTTCTTAAGCATGCCAGACTAGAAATTTTTGTTTTCTAACTCCGTCTTATGCAAAACAGACAAAAACCTAGACAAGAGAAGGAGCGTGATGAAAGTTTTTGTACTCACCAAACAACCATTTTAGATAGGAGAGTCAGGAATCTAGTCATCTCAGCTACACAAGCAGGCACAAAGATAAATATACCCGTGAATAGGATTACTCACTGCCGTCGCCATCCATCGAGGTGAGCCTGCAACGAAGCAACCGTCCAGATTGTGAAGCACGTTTATTATTCTGTATTTAGCACCCTTATGGAACTTCGGGGTGAGAGCTGTCGGAAAAGCTTTTTGCTCGCAGGAGAGTGACAGATGATCATTATATACTGAGGTGACAAAAGTTATGGAATACCTCCTAACGTCGCGTCGGCCGAGCGGTTCTAGGCGCTACAGTCTAGAACCGCGCGACCGCTACGGTCACAGGTTCGAATCCTGCCTCGCGCAGGTGTGTGATGTCCTTAGGTTGGTTAGGTTTAAGTAGTTCTAAGTTCTAGGGGACTGATGACCTCAGAAATTAAGTCCCATAGCGCTCAGAGCCATTTTAACCATTTTTTGAACCTCCTAACGTCGTCTCGGACCCCCCTTTGCATGGCATTTTGCAGCATCTCGACGTTGCATGTGCGCAACAAGTAGCTGGAAGTCCGCTGCAAAAATTCTGAGCTATGCTGCCTCTACAGGCGTCCACAATTGCGAAAGTGCCCACAAATGTTAGATGCCATTCATGTTGGGCGATCTTGGATGTTCTTCAAACCAGTCGCTAATGATTATAGCCCGGTGACATGACATGCAGGCAGAAATATCAAATCTAGATATAAACAAAGAATGCTGCAAGTATGGAAACAGCCATTTTGCATTTGCTGGACACAGAAGAAAGCACTGTCATACAATAAACAAGGAAGTAATAAATCGCGAAGTCGATATAAGTAGTAACTTACTGATCATGTTAGCCACTAAACTATTAGCACAGACGGAGAACGTAAACACACTAAAACAATCACCACACAACGAACGCACACACACACACACACACACACACACACACACACACACACACACACACACACACACAAACTACTCACTGACACATCAAGAAAAACAAAAGACGAATGACAAACATGGTGACAGTTGGTAACACTACTGCATAGAGTAAACACAGTCAACACCCAGTGAGCGACGGCCGGGGTGGCCGAGCGGTTCTAGGCGCTACGGTCTGGAACGGCGCGACCGCTACGGTCGCAGGTTCGAATCCTGCCTGGGGGATGGATGTGTGTGATGTCCTTAGGTTAGTTAGGTTTAAGTAGTTATAAGTTCTAGGCGACTGATGACCTTAGAAGTTAAGTCCCATAGTGCTCAGAGCCATTGAAAATGAGGTGTTCAATCAAAATGTTTGGAAAGGCCGCTGATAGGACTTTTTGGTGACGCAGAGCAACTAAATGCAACTCCATATTGATTTATAAGATGATAAATCAAAAACAGAAGCGAACACTAATTTAACTTCACGAAACTGGCTGCAAAAAGCTGTTTCTCACCTAACAGCAGGAGAATGACAAATATTAGTAATATAATAACATATCTGCAATTACTATATAATGGAGTTATTACATATACAGGGTGTAAATTTTAAGTTGACAAACCAGAATAAATGGAAAAATAAGCTTCACACGGAAAAATGTGTATAATCCAAAGTTGATTATTTTCGAGGCGGACATCTGCTGGTGTTAAAATTCGGCCGCCACCCCAGCCCCTTGGGGGTGGTACGGGAGGCAACTTTAAGATTTCAAATGGGAACCCCCATTTTTATTGCAGAATCAGATTCTACATAAAAAACTACATACATTTTGTCTTAATCATTTGTTTTGATTCTTGGTAGTTGATGCTGTAATTCAAGGTAATCTATGTTCTTATTTTTGCGTGGAAAATGGTTACGGATAAATAAAAAATACTTACTTACTTCGGAAATTTTGATTCGCTAGAACTCAAACTCTCCCTCTCTCCCCATAAGGTGGGGTTTGAGAGACAGGATTAGAGTTTTACAAATGTTGACCCAAATACTATTTTTTTCCGCAAATTCGGATTGGGCCAACATTTGTAAAGCTCTAATTCCTCTCTCTCAAACCCCACCTATGGGGAGAGTTTTAGTTTTAGCGAATCAAAATCTCCGAAGTAAATATTTTTTATTTATTCTTAACCATTTTCCACGCAAAAATGAGAACATGTATTTCCTTGAATTACAGCGCCAACTACCACGAATCAAAACAATTGATTAACACACAATGTATGTAGTTTTTATGTAGAATCTGATTCTCCAATAAAAAATGGGGGTTCCCATTAGAAATTTTAGCACCAGCAGACGTCCCCCTCGATAATAATCAACTTTGGATCCTACACGTTTTTTCGTGTGAAGCTTATTTTTCTAGTTATTCTGGTTTGTCAAGTTAAGATTTACACCTTGAATAAAACAAAGGAAATGAAACGAGGATAGCACAGCCTTTCATTTAGGTACATATGCTGGCCGCATCTACAAGGATACGTTTTTACGTTTGTACTAAATGTTTCCGAAAGCTCCATTTCGGATACGTGACATACAGTTACTGTTAAAGGTAACCCCGCGAACGTACATGTAGCTAGCATTTGTTTGAAGCAGTGACATTGTATCTGGAGCCCCAATGAAGAGAGGTGTGAACTCATTGCCTGTACATCAGAAGAAAGTTAATACATGGTCTCAAAAACGCTAAACAGTTCAGAAAGAATTAGCAATCGAGCTTCTAGAACAGAGAGAGTAACATTCTAGAGGGTTCATGTCCTTATAACAGTTCCCCTTCATTACTAATGTACAGGGAAACCCGGGAACAAGCATAGTGTCTTATTGCAGTTCCTTCATTGCATTCATTGAATACTAAACGAAGTGCACATCGACCAACTCAGAAAACCTATCCATATGGCTTTACATGAGTGGTTAGAAAAGCAAAACAAATACCGTGAATGCAATTATTCCGTAACTAACCATCGCAGAACATATATCCCTTATACGCTTGGACGACCTCCATAAAATTGTCGATACAGTTCGGGTCCCCCCTCCCCCCCCCCCCCCCCCCGTTTATTTAACGTTTCTGTTAGACTAGCGCCTTTTAAGGAAAGAAATGCAATTTTTATTTTAAAAGTAATGGTAAAAATGTCGTTCGGCTGCGTTATGATAATAGTTGAGTCACATTTCTGAAACTTACCAGGCAGAGTACGAGTAAGGGAAATTATCTACACAGAGTGTACCAAAACCCTTTGTATCGAAATTACACAAGTACTGGTTTCTTTCAGGTATAGGACTAATATTTAGATTTTCACTGGCATAAGCAAGCTACATTTTACAGAAGTAAGTTCATATCGACAGCTGTAACTATCTACTGCTGGTCTGAATGCATGGATTTCTACAGTGTATAAAATTTTAGCTCACTGGCTCAAACGCTCCTCTTGTCTATTGTACAGCTGAGACAAGTACTAGGTTCCCAGTTACTGTATTGTTTTACAAGGTAACTCGATGACGATCCAAAAATATAATCAGTTCAGAAACACATGACATGTACACAATGCTGATCAATACCTTGTCCTATATGAAATGGTTTAGCACCTCTCCCCGTCCGTATAATTTTGACCCTGAATGTTTGAAATGATTTATAGCTCAGGTTTGAGACATATTTGTACTGGGTACTTAACTAACCCCTACCATCAACATTCACTGATCCATATAAGATGTCTGATAATGTCAACACTAACAAAAATGGTAAAGAATGCAAACTGCAAATACTCCAAGGAGTATGAAATGCAGCTTGTATGTGCACACGTTGGGGTGTTGGTACATCACCATTAGCTCCACGGATGCAAATAAATATGAAGAAGAAGAAAAAGAAGGAGAAAAAAAGAAGAAAAAGAAGAACAGGGGGAGTAGTGGTGCCGTTCACAATCGGAGAGTAAGGTGGTAACGAAGACGTTTAAAATTAAGCTTTATCCCCATCTCTCTGATGAGGGTTGTGATACGTCATTTGGTGCCAAGGAAAAGACTCGTAGTCCGAGGATTAGAAGCATATTCTCTGTCACAGCAACTTGATTAAAAACTTCGACTCGTCCACTATGAGAGACGTTTTGATAATCTGAAGCAATAAAAGCAATCCTTGTAATCTTCGCAAGCGAGAGACTGTGGAACACCGATGTCTCCCGCCAAACGTAGAATTAATAGCTACACAAGGCAAACAGTTATTTCAGAACCGAGCAAGTTCAGTCAAATGAACACATTCAAAAACATGTTATGTTAAGTTCTCTAATTAGAACTGAGCAAGTTCAGTCAAAGGAACACATTCAAAAACATGTTATGTTAAGTTCTCTAATTTTACTGCAGTGTTAGAAGATTGAGTAAAGCAGTGGGACTGTCTTGATAAGTTGATTGTTCTTCCTGATTACACTTTTAAGATTTGTTTTCCCCTTGAATTCGATTGTGTACTCTTGAGCCAAAGCATACGAGATGTAGCGAAAAGTACAAATTTCATACCTCGTCATACTTGCTGTGTAGATTGCAAACAATTGTTCACCTGTCTTAATTTGGTTAATCTTAGTCATTTCCCGTCGATCGGTTTGTAAACCACGGCAGCAACAATGTGAGGAATACAACTTTTTATGCATAGTGACAAATTGTCTTCTTTCCCCCTTCACTTCGTAGATGGATTTTTCGTTTTGGATGGTGATTGATGGCTGCTGCTGGTAATTTATGGAGAGGTTTCGTTCTCAAATATTTATTCTAGCTTCTGTTGTGTCAGTATAGTCAGAAATGTTCTACTGTAATTAACTGTATTTCATCAATGTTTCTCGCTCTACCTAATGAAGTATATGTAAGTGTGCGGCTCAAAAATTTCACTACTGCACTCATAATTGTAGTATAGATTTTTTCCATTCATGTTCCACATTGAGTTTCATACTTCTGCATCTACACCTACACATACGTACATTGATACTCCATAAGCTACCATGTGGTGGATGGCGAATAGTACCCTCTGCAACTAGTCATTTTCTTTCCTGTTCCATTCGCGTACTGAGCGAGGGAGAAACAACTGTCTATCTGCCTCATATCCTATTTATTTTGCTCCTTCTCGTATCTTCTCTTCGCGGAACTTACGCGCAATCTGTTTTGGCGGCATAGAGTCATTCAGTAGTCAGCTTCAAATGCCAGTTCTCTAAATTTTCTCGATAGTCTTCCTCTATAGAACGTTGCCTTCAGTCCAGTTCCCAAAACATCGACGTTTCACTTACAGGTTATTTGAACCTACCAGTAAAAAAATCTAGCAGCCAACTCTGAATTGCTTCGTTGTCGTCCTTCAATCTGACCTGCTACGGATCCCAACCACTCGAGCAGTATTCAAGAAATAAGTCTCACCAGCGTCCTGTATGCGGTTTCCCAGTAAACCGAAGTCTGCCAATCGCCTTCCCTGCCATTCTCCTCACATGCACTTCCTATTTCATATCGTTTTGCAACGCTACGCCCACAAATTTAAATAACGTGACTGCATCAAGCAGTACACTACTAATGCAGTATCCGAATATTACAGGTGAAAGCCTGCATTCTATGATTACAGGTTTGTTTTTCCTACTCATCAACATTCACTTACATTTTCCCACATTTAAAGGTAGCTGCCATTCATCGCATCGACTAGAAATTTTGTCTAAGTCATCTTATATCTTGCTACAATCACTCAACTTTGACAACCTACCGCCCAGAACAGCACCATCAGCAAACAACAGCAAATGGCTGCCACCCCGTCCGCCAAATTATTTTTGTGTATAGAGAATAAGAATGGTCCTGTCTCACCTGCCTGGGGTACTCCTGTTTATACCCTTGTCTCTGATGACCTCTCGCCGTCGAAGACAGCATACTGGGTTCTGGTACTTAAGAACGAGCCACTCACATATCTGTGAACTTATTGCCTATGCTCGTACCTTCGTTTACACCCTGCAATGGAGCACCGTGTCAGATGCTTTCCGGAAATCTAGAAATATGGAATCTGCCTGCTGCTCTTCATCCATAGTTCGCCGTATATCATATGAGGAAAGGGCAAGATGAGTTTCGCACTAGCGATGCTTTCGGAAACCATGCTGGTTCGTGGACATGAACATCTCAGGAAAATTTATTATACGCGAACTGGGAATACGTTTAAGGATTCTGCAGCAAGCCTCAGTTGGCGATATTGGTCCGTAATGTTGCGGAACCGTTCTTTTACCCTTGCTATATGTAGGAGTCACCTGCGGTTTTTTCCAGTCGCATGGGACTTTGTGCTGAGATAGAGATTCGCGATAAATGCAAGCTAGGTAAGGGACCAATGCCGTAAGAGTGCTGTTTGTGAACCCGAATTGGGATCCCATCCGGACCTGGTGACTTACTTGCTTTCAAATCTTTCAGTTGTGCCTCTACGCCAGGGATGCTTATTACTATGTCGTCCATAGGGAGTCTGTCAGATGGTAAAATTACCGATGCTTGTATGATTCTTCTGCGTTTACGCATTCTTGAACGAGAAATTTAAAACTTTAGCTTTCATTTTTATATCTTCAGCTCCCACACCGGGCTGGTCAACAAGGGACTGAATGAAAGCCTTTGAACCACTTAGCGAGCTTAAAAAGAATCACAATTTTCTTGTATTCTCTGCTTGTCGTCATTTGTGTGCTCTCCTGTGAACCGAGAGTGCAACAGCCTCTGCTTCCTCAACATCTTCCGGATTTCTTATTAAACCATGGTGGGTCTTATCCATTCTTTATCCACTTACTAGGAATATAATTCTCCAGACCACGTTTTATAATCAGCTTGAACGTTGCCAATTAACACTCTACACCCGTCTTACTGTAACTGGCTGACGTCAGTTCACAGTATAACTGAGAAGCTAACAACTGTTTATCTGCTCTACGCAGCGGAACCACTGACCTAGTCTTCTTGACTGAGGTATTAAGTTTCATTATCTTAATTATGAGTTGTGTTGAGGTCTTACATATATGTAACCTTGCAACACTATTTTTTATATTTTTATGAATAATACTAATAATTTGTTCTATTTTTATTCAGTTGTATACCACTGCCATATCAAGTGTAATGTTCTAAATGACACTGCTTGGTCTGATGTTCTTTTCACTGAATACTTTTCTGCATATATCATTTCTTTGTTAGTATAGAAAGCTTTTCAACCATATGATTTTGCTGTCTAATTTAAAATAAAAATTGCATGCTTTAGTTTGTCTACACTCTCCTCTATAATGGCTACATGATCAGAATAGAGCATTGTATATAGTGTAATCTTTATACCCTGCAAATCTCTTGGTCGAACCTTTGATTTCCATGTATTGTAACTGTCAGCCAATATTGGTGACAGGTTGCATCATTGCCTAACTCTGTCATTTCTCGGAATTCTTACTGTCAGTTTTCATTTATATCTATGCAAAGTGTTCGATCTTCTTTCAGAGATATAGGTTTTATCAGGAAATTTGGATCGCTTAGTTCTGTTAGAAACCTTCCGTTACAGTGGCATGTTTGTACTGTAAACAATATTCTGATTAAGAGTTCTATTGGTTAACAGTGAATTCCCTTGTTTCATCAAATGTTCTTGGGAGCATGAGAACTTATTTTAATGGTTCTTTCTTAAAACCAGTTTACTTCTAACAGGTTAAAATGGCTCTGATGGTTTTTCTTTGTTTCTTGTATAATTTTTTGCTGTAAACAACCTATGAATAACATTAGACATACTTGGTTGGAAACTGAGTTCTGCAAAGTATTGCGAAGTAAAGCGTCATTGTGTGCTGGAAATAATGCAGTTAGTGGTGAAAATATATTGCTTTTGCTAAGACCGACTGACATCGTAAAGAGGAACGCCTGTTATGAAAAAGCCATGGGTGGTTGATAGTTTCGGATGAAGAACTGAACTGAGGGTTGCAAGCGGACAGAGTGAAGAAACGAACCACAAACATATAACCAGAGCGGAAAAATATGTTGCATCTGTTGGGTGCACTATTTATATCTGCACCGAAGTGTGTGATAGAGGGGGTATACCAGCGCATTATTTTGAATGTCCTGTCGATAATCTTCACAAATTAAAGAATCAGTCCGCATGTAGGATTAAGGTCTGTCATTTTACTGTATTCTGAAATGAGATGTTGGTCTCTGTCATTTGTTAACCTGCTTGTACTTGGCTTAACACTGAGCATTGTTGATTCTGGCTCTGCCTTCTGGGATTTTTGGTGGCATGGAATAACTGAAACAGGTAGTTGCTCATATATTATTTATTATCAAGATAGAGAAATAACATAAAAGTTCATTAATGTGTGTCTGAGTTTTCTGTCTGAGTTTTCATATGCTACATCTTAGACATGGCCAAATTAGCATTGACCCATATTTATTTGGTGTAACTGATTAAAGTCGTCAAGTTATCAAGTCGCAAGAGAACCTGACCAACTCACGCTTTTCGATTTCCTTCCTACCTATAGGATTTAAAGGTTAGTGCCCAGATGTCAGTTCTTAAAGTACTATGATAGAAGTGTCAGAAACATTCTAAAACATTGCTTTTGAAGCTAACAACATCCTCAAGTGCTGTTATGTTCTAAATATTTTCGTAATTTTAACACAGTCGCTCATAGTCCAATGTGCAGCATCTGAGTATTGCAATTGTGAAATTGCTGGTTTGATTATCACTAGCAGCAATTTCTTATTGCTTTTATTTAAATTGTGTATTTATTACCAAATGTAACTAATGATTTGCAAAAACTGAATCATAATTTTCAATGAAAATAACATATTTTTATTTTTAATTACAAATCAAATAAAGTACATCAAAATGTGATTTAGGTATGTGAAGAAACTTATTGCTAAATGGAAAAAACTAATAACTCGATAGTCCCGTTCAATCTCCAGAAATGAGAAACTTTTTCTTCAATCTGACGTTCCACATTTTTGTGATCAATTTTAATTCATTGTGAATTTTCTCATCTTCATATAACTAGAGATTAAAAAGAACGTTATGTTATTTTTTATGGCACAGCATCAGTTAACTTTCATTTGGTGACAAACATAAAGTTTAAGTAACAGTAAATGCAATCTTAAAGCATAAAGTAAACTAAAAATTGGATGTAGGTGTGAAAAATATCTTTTTCTTAACAGAAAAAAATTCATAGATCGATAATATTCTTCAATCTCCAGAAAAGAAAAATTATCTTATTTCCTGCTTCACATTTCATATTTTTCTGCCAGTTTTTAACACATTGTGAATACTCAGTTTCTCATGCAATTAGTAACTAACAATAAAGTTATGCTGTTTTATGAATATTATGATACAGTATTAGTTAACATTTTAAATTGATGGCAATTACTAAATAATTTAAGTTACATTAAAAATAAATCTATAGCGAAGTGCGGAAGGAGTTGCTGAAAATTATACATCTAAACCAGAGCAGAATATATATATATATATATATATATATATATATATATATATATATATATATATATATATGCACATAAAGCCAATAAAAGGTCCAGATTAGTTCAGAAGAGATTTTCACCTTTAATCGTATTTAATTTTTGAAAAACGCGCCGACAGTACTCTTCTTTTGTTTGCCGCTTCATCACTCTCCCTAACAAGACCCCAGGAGTAGTCACCCATCATCGAAGGGTTCCAATGGCCTTGGTAACGGTGTTCCATGGTAAGAATGCTAATAGCTTATGGTTTCCAAATTTTCCGGGAAGAAATCAAAATGAGAATGTAAAATGTGAATTTTAAACGACATTCTACCCGTAGATCCAATGTTCTTATAATTGTTCAACAGATCATTCACAATGGTAACATAGTTTTTGTCTTTTCTGTTACCCAAAGACCCCTTCACAATTGCTTTAAAAGAAGACCAAGCAGCTAATTGGATATATGTGAGTTTGGTATCAAAGGTTGCATCTTTCAGAAATTTTCTTATTTGTGGCCCAACAAATATACCCTCTTTCAGCTTTCCCTCACTTAATTTGGGAGACTTTTCCTTTGAGTGACTGAAGGCCTCGCCTTCTTTGTCCAGAGCTTTTACAAAGTTCTTGATGAGGCCCAAAGTGATATGAATGATTTTATCGGGCTCAGCCAATGGGATATTGTTCAGATTTATGTTTTCAGGAAGATATGACTTCCATATAGACCATTTCTTGACTGTATAGTGGTTCCTGGTGTCACGGCTGCCCCAAAGGCACAAAAAGCAGCAGTATTGCGTGAATCCAGCCTTTAAACCTATAAGGAGTGCAACAACTTTTAAATCACAGCAACGCTGCCATTCATGATCCTTATATTTGATTGCCCCTAGCAGAAAAGCCATGGTTTCATAATTCTTTCACGTCTACTGCGTAAGCCAAAGGTACCGATGGAAATGCATTGCTATTATACAGCAGTACTGCTTTCAAGCTGGTTTTCCTGGAGTCAATAAATGGTCGCTACTCCCGTGGATAATGTTGTACACCTAGCTGCAACATCAGACCATTGACAACTCTACATACACACACTAAATTCTACATATCGAAATATTGAGAGAAGGAAGCACCTCTTGATCTGAAACAGAAAATTTTTGTCCCTGGAGCTAGAAGGTTCGGTTGTTGTAGTCTCGATCCCGAGAGTTCAGCTTGCTGATCCGAAAGTTTTAGATCGCGAACCAAATCGTTCAGTTCTTTTTGATTAAAGAGCTGAGGCGAAGTGTCATGATATTAAGGGCAGTACTCTTCTGTATGTTCAATACAGTCCGATTCACTTGACATGGTGTCTGGTTCCGTGTCTTTCAAGTTACAAACAGCAACAGGCAACCTCTCATCATGGAGCGCGGGCAAATGCACTTATTTTATGTCTAGTTTTGCTTGAATGTCCCGAAATATTTGTAAGACAGAAGTAACAGTCTGAATAATGGTCATTAGGCTCACACCACACCATCGGAACAGCGAATGCTATGGCTCGGCGTTTTCCCTTCAACCACTCGGCTAAGATTTTAGTACAGGCTATGCAGTCAATATAATGTGCAACATTTTTGTCTTTATGACCAACAGGACAATCAATATACGAAATCAGTGATTGATTTTCTCTGGGCCTTATAGTGAATTTTCCACACACATAACAAAAGTTCTCGAGGTGGTTTAGACAACAACGAGATTTCCTACTTGCCGTTTTTCTTAGTGTAAGTTTTAAACACAAGTAATTTGCACTACCTTCCACAAGAAAACTGACTAAGAACCTCTTTAACTCCACTGGATTACCACAGCAACCATTTATTGACGACTTGTAGATCTTCTAGCTCTCCTCTGCAAATCAAAAACAAATAATTAAATATCAAAACAGAAGAACAGCGAAAGGCGAAATACTGATTACGAAAAGTAGAAAACTCAAAAATGACACTTCTAGAACATTTTGAAAGGTATATTCTGATTCTACATACCAAAATACATACTAGTTGATGTATCACATTCGAGGTGCAAAATGGCTGTTGACTAGTGTAATCATTCTTTCCGCATACCATCCGCGAACAGGGCTGGGATTGGGAAGAAAGGAATGTTCCAGATATTTTATCTACCCCCAGTCACACATTTTCAGTGACTCTCTGAGTAGAGATTGTAACGTATTTTTTCCATGCTGACAGGAATGGGTTGTCGCAGAAGTAATTCTTCGATCGTCTTTCGGTTCCGAAGAACAGTTTTACGTGCTTAAATTGCTATGCTACAGTCAACTACACTCTTTGAAATGGGTTCAAACGGCACTTTAATGTGCGGAAGGCTTTCCGAACTGCACAGCGTTTGGGATATTGTCGACAACGTAAGGAAGTGTGGACCTCTTCTCAATTCCGTGCATTCTACGGCACTCGTGAATTCTCTCACTGCGCAATATTTCCCATAACGCTTCGGAAAGGTTTCTAGTCATTGGTAAGCCAATTATAGTCACGAGTGTTGCGCCGCTGAGAAGTTGTAAAAACAGATATGCCCGTGAAGAGAATAACATTTCGTAGGAACAGCACAGATGTTCAGTAAATTTTCTGAGTTGGTCAGGATGCGCTATAATGGGAAGTCGATCGTGGACCTTCGTGCAGAAGACAGATACAGCAGAACCTATATGTGAAGTGTTATCGCCAATGCCACTGTAGCTTAGGCAAGCGTTGAGTTTTGTCAAGCAGCTTTGCAGCAGTAGTACCCGATTGACGTTCAAAGTCGAGCATACGGCGATTTAGGTCCAGCTGATATTATTACTCTGCAGGAGCCTTACGTTAGGTGAATAGCTCAAGGTCTGCTGCAGGAAGTCATCGTCAAAACAGCATAGTTGACTCATTAAAGTAGGAACAACTCGGATGTAAGGAGATTTAATTTTGGTGTGAAATTCTGATTTCCACATCTTTAAAAGTTTATCTCGCGATTATCTTCCTTAGTGAGATTGACGGTTAACCTGCGTGGAGCCTATTGAAGTATAAGATCAGAAGCTATTTATGTTCCCCCGCCAGTGACAGAATCTAGGGGTTATTTGACTGCACTCGTCAATGGTGTCAGACTTGCAAGTTTATGTGTTGGGCTTGCGAGTAAATGCGATTCTAACCACGCTTATCACAAAATATGTGACCAACTTGCGAGGGCAGAGACCGAATCCGGTTAGTACTGCTTCCGCCACCAGCGGCGCAATTATGGCACATCAGTGAGACCGCTTGTATCGCCTAGGACAGAAGCGCGTGCTCTTCGTCAAGGACATGATTTAGCGACATTGCCTTGTTGAGTAGAAACGAATTGTCGCAAAAAAATTGAAAATTTTGCGGATTATATGACTTGTTAATATTAAATACAGGACGAAAAGAATTTAAACCGACAAACTCTGGGAGGTTGTAGGGGACATCAAAACAAATATTTTTCCCTAATGTCATTTTTTCCTATGAGGATTATTTCAACCGGTGGAGGCCGTATTTCGCTCTCAGTTGTTAGAGGCCGTATTACGATATTCAGTTGTAGACAACTGCTGTCCACCAGTGTCGTAGTGCATTGTCTATGTTTACTAATGTAGCGATACACCTGGAGTGAGTACACTGATATCGTTGGTGCGTACTACGTAATGCACCACAACGGACGAGCTGCACAGCGGGTTTATCAACAATAATATCCTAATCACCGTATCCCGCATCATACGACCTCTGCTGCTGTGTACCAACGTCTGCGTAAGACCGGGTCATTTAGCAGATTACCTGGACAGGGACGCCGTCGCACGGCTAGAACGCTCCAATTTGAGGAAGCTGTCCTGCAGCATGTGGAGTGGGATCCTTAAATCAGCACTCGTGCAATTGCTCGTAAGATGGGGACGAATCAGACGAATGTAAGAACAGTCCTTCGAGAACAATTATTACGTCCATTTCACTTACAGCGTGTCCACAATCTGGAACCACTTGATTATTCACCCAGAGCACAGTTTAGGCAGTGGTACCTGGAACAGTGTGAAATGCATCCTACATTTCCATCCTCTGTGTTGTTTACCGATGAAGCAACGTTCGGGCGTGATGGAGTCTTCAAAATGCTCAATTCACATGTTTGGAGCGAGGATAACCCACATGCCACAGTTACTAGCGCTCATCAAGTGCTCTTCTTCGTTAATGTGTGGGTCGGTGTTGTTGGGGACTGTTTCATTTCCCCGTATCTGCTAACTAGGCCATTAAATGGCAGGCACTATTACAATTTTCTCGCCCGAGCATTGCCAGAATTGAAGGAAGCCGTCCCGCTCCCTACAAGACAACGCATGTGGCTCCAACGTGCCGGCACATTTCAGTCGTCGTGTGCGTCGATTCTTGGACCGACGGTTCCCAGAAACGTGGATTGGCAGAGATGGTCCTGTACCATGGCCTGCTCGATCCCCAGATATGTCCCCTCTGGACTTTTTTGTGTGGGGAGAGATGCGCAACCTTGTTTACGCAACTCTTGTTGCTTCAGAAGAGGATCTGGTTGCCCGGATAGTAGCAGCAACAGGAACGATTGCCCGTGTCAGGCAGGAAACGATCCGACGGTGTAACCTTTGTTTAGGTCCCAATGGAGGCATTTTTGAAAATCCACTGTAATTGAAATTGGGTTGTGTTAATGTGTTGTCTTTTGGTCATAAAAAAATGGAAAAGTGTTTGTTGGTTTAATTAATTTGCCGCCAGAGAAATCTTCTTCTACCGGTTTAAACACTCCTCATAGGAAAAAATGACATTAGGGAAAAATATTTGTTTTGGTGTTCCCTACAACCTCCCAGATTTTGTTGGTTTAAATACTTTTCACCCTGTATAGTGAAATAGTCGATGGCTTATCGAAGATCACCGCTCAAAAGATCACATTTAAAAAAATCGAAATTTAACACATTAAGAGTAAGGAGCCAATGAGACGAGAGATAGCAAGTATCGAAAACCAGTAACGGGAAATAATTTTAACATGGGCAAAAATTTCCTCGCAAATAAGGCTCTACATTGTGGAAACGAATAAACAGATTATAAGTTCCATAATCCAGGAGGGTTTGAATCATGGATCATTCTCCAGGTATGTTAACCAAACCGCGTAATAATCTTCATAGCAGTGAAGGTTTCTTCTTTATACAACTGAATAAAGGCAATATTTGTTTTACCAGACGCATTCCGGCTCAAAATATGAAGCCATTAGCAATGTCCTATAAAATATATACACGTTCATTTGTATGCACCACTTTCAAATTTAATATTCTGTTGCCACACATTTAAATTACTAACAATTCTGACTGAGGTACTTTTTGCTCAGTGCATGTTTTATCACTTAATGCTGTAGTGGTCGCAATTTTCAAAAATGGTTCAAATGGCTCTGAGCACTATGGGACTCGATTGTTGAGGTCATTAGTCCCCTAGAACTTAGAACTAGTTAAACCTAACTAACCTAAGGACATCACAAACATCCATGCCCGAGGCAGGATTCGAACCTGCGATCGTAGCGGTCTTGCGGTTCCAGACTGCAGCGCCTTTAACCGCACGGCCACTTCGGCCGGCGGTCGCAATTTTAAGATCGTTACAATATTGTATACAGGGCTATTCAAAAAGAAGGAACAGATTTCAGCCGGCCGCGGTGGTCTAGCGGTTCTAGGCGCGCAGTCCGGAACCGCGCGACTGCTACGGTCGCAGGTTCGAATCCTGCCTCGGGCATGGATGTGTGTGATGTCCTTAGGTTAGTTAGGTTTAAGTAGTTCTAAGTTCTAGGGGACTGATGACCACAAATGTTAAGTCCCATAGTGCTCAGAACCATTTGAACCATTTTTTTGAACAGATTTCAGACGTTTATTCCTTCCAATATACAAAAGATAGAAAAACAATTCCAACTTTCCTCGAAAGAGAGAAGTTCAAATTTTTATGCGTACAATGTGAGCACCATGTGTTACACAACAAATATCAAATCGGTGGCTCATTTACTATAACACATGAAGAAAATGGTCTTCCATTATCGTATTCACAGACTCTCAAGGGATGTCATGGATAGGAGGAATAAAAACACGTTCTTTTACATAGCCCCGCACATTATAGTCACAATTTGTGAGGTCTGGAGCCTGGGAGGTAACCGGTGATGAAGTTCCTCCTCTTCCAATCGAACATCCTGGAATGGTGTCATTCAGATAACTCCGGACGTGCTTATAGATTTTTTTATAAATTCTCATACTGAATGCATAAAAATTTGAAATTTTGTTTTTCCAGGAAGGTTGCAATTGTGTTTCTATCTTTTGTAGTTTGGAAGCAATAAATGTTTGAAATCTGTTTCTTCTTTTGGAATAGCCCTGTATATAAAATTACACTTGAGTGTGGCATTAGAATATTCAATGAAAATGATTCGGAGTTCCAGCAGGAAGAATTTAAGGAGATTAGTCCTAAATACGAGTCGCTTGTAAATGTAAAACGTCATTGTTCCACGGTTAATCAAACAAATTCCAAATTATATTTATTCATAGCAGAGGCAAAATAGTACTTTGCACATAATCAATTACAAAATTCTTAAGGTCGTTAGCAGGGTGTTTAGTTTATGGTTGCTCTGAGACAAACGGAAATCTCAGGCGGGCTTAGATGAGACAGAGGGATAGCTGTAGTGCATTTTTGCCCTGCATGGAGGAAGGCACGTCCCAGACAGCAGGCAACTTCTTAGTAGTGGCGTGTAGTGGGCAGGCGGAACAATTCTGGTCGTCTCGACGTCCATACAGGCGGCGGGTTGGAAGGTGCTCAGAAGTCAAATATCACCTCTCACCTGTCGGCAGCAGGAGTTGTCCCCTTTTCCGTGCGGACGACGTCTTCTTTCCCGATGCCATCAGAAGTGTTCTTACAAGGCAATCTGTTTGTGCTCTCCAGAGTTACGTCCTTAGGCGAGGCCATACATTCGATTTTCTGACTCTTATTCTTCTGACCAATCACATTACTGTTTACTATCAACTTTAAACCTTTTTTTAAGTACTCCGTCTTCAGGCCACGAGTGGCCTACCGGGACCATCCGACCGCCGTGTCATCCTCGGTGGAGGATGCGGATAGGAGGGGCGTGGGATCAGCACACCGCTCTACCGGTCGTAAGATGGCATTCTTGACCGAAGCCGCTACTATTCGGTCGAGTAGCTCCTCAATTGGCATCACGAGGCTGAGTGCACCCCGAAAAATGGCAACAGCGGATGGCGGCCTGAATGGTCACCCTTCCAAGTGCCGACCACGCCCGACAGCGCTTAACTTCCACTGCGGCAAGGCTTGCCAAACATTATTTACCGCCGATAATTTCCAAATTCTCACGCTGAGGCGGGAGGACCATATGCAGACCTCATTGTGGGTAGACTTCGTTTAGTGGACAAACTCCATGTCGCCAGTTAAGAACAGATGTATTGTGCCCCGTCCATCTGCCTCCCCCATTTCCTGCCTCCTTCCCACATTTCCTCTCAGTAACATTCTACACGCAGACACTGAAAAGGTTCTTTATAGTAAAGGCTATTTCCCTCATAAAACTGTATATCGCCCATTTCAACTTATCGTCACACGCCAGGTGGAGGCATCCAATTGTCAACTCTGCCCCCTGATTTGATATCGTGTCCTTCCTACTGCACAGTTCATAAAAATAATCTAGCGTGCGATAACGTGTCCGGGCATAGGGCACGGCACTCTCTCTTCGGTCCGTCAGCTGCCTGCTTGCCTCCGACACAGGACGTGGGGTGAGTGGTGTGGGGTTGATTAGGGTGCTCTCCTAAGTTCGGTTGCAATGGGTATGTTGATACTGATCTGCATGATCTCTTGTTGTACTGCTGCTGAAGCTGTTGTTCCGCCTCTATCGTTGATAAACGATTTCAGAACAGTACAGAATCTGCACATACACTATCTGTTTAGTGTTACGTAGTGTTGCCAACTGTGAAATGTATTTTCTAATTGGTATGTTGTTTCTGTATGTGAGTGTGTGTGTGTGTGTGTGTGTGTGTGTGTGTGTGTGTGTGTGTGTGTGTGTGTATGTGTGTGTGTTTTACGAGAGAGTTGTTTAGATATGTCTGGTCATTTATCAACCACTTCCTTTCTCTAGTATTGGGGTGAGATACTCATTGCGATTATTTACCCTGATAGCAAGCAGAATGAGTAGAAGAAATAAAACTCAGTAGCAAGAAATGAAATACGTAGAAAATAAGTGTTCGAGAATAAGCAGAAATAAAAGTTTAGTACAAGTCTACAAGTCAGGAAAGAAGAAACAAGATTTCAGACAAGTCGAAAAATTGAACACATAGCAAACGAATGCAAGGGAAGCGATAAAGAACGGCAACATTGAATCTTCAATGAATTTTCACTATGCAATGGATAGTGTGCTGACTGGAAACTTCTGACAGATTATGTATGCCTGATGAGGACTCAACCTTAGACTTAAGTCATTTGCGGGCTCGTACTCTAACAATAAAGCTACTTAGGCAAGATTTACGACGAACCCTCGTAGCTACATCCCGCCAGTACATCTCCTACTGCATTCCGAACTTCACAGGCGTACCAGGCTGAATTCTACGCTGACACACCGTTTTCATCTGCCGAAAATGTTCAAATCAACAGGAACTCCACTTCAGAGTGAAAATTCATTCTGGAAACAGTCCCCTAGGCTGTGGCAAACCAGTGTATCCGGAAAACCGTTTCTTCCAGGAACAGTAGTCCATCAAGGCAAAAAGTCCAAATGGCTCTGAGCACTATGGGACTTAACTACTGTGGTCATCAGTCCCCTAGAACTTAGAACTACTTAAACCTAGCTAACCTAAGGACATCACACACGTCCATGCCCGAGGCAGAATTCGAACCTGCGACCGTAGCAGTCGCGCGGTTCCGGACTGCGCGCCTAGAACCGCTAGTCCATCAAGGAACGCAGGAAATCTTCTCTAAGGTTTCGAAGGCAGGCGAACCGATACTGGCGGAAGTTAACTCTGAGAGCAGGCACTGAATCATGCTTGGATATCTCAATAGGTGTGACTTACCCAGACAGGCACACAATTATAATCCGACAAAAATTTTCAAATATTGACAACTGCCGCTCAAACCTTCATTACGTTAGATGATACATGATTAGTATATACCAGGCTAGATATTATTGGCCTCGGGGAAGATCAGTTTGGATTCCGGAGAAATATTGGAACACGTGAAGCAATACAGAACCTACGACTTATCTTAGAAAATAGATTAAGGAAAGGTAAACCTACGTTTCTAGCATTTGTAGACTTGGAGAAAGCTGTTAACAAAGTTGACTGGAATACTCTGAAGGTGGCAGGAGTAAAATATATGGAGCAAAAGGCTATTTACAATTTGTACAAAAACCATATTGAAGTTATAAGAGTCGAGGGACATGAAAGGGATGTAGTGGTTGGGCAGGGAGTGAGACGGGGTTGCAACCTCTCCCTGATGTTATTCAATCTGTATATTGAGCAAGCAGTAAAGGAAATAAAAGAAAAATTCGGAGTAGCTATTAAAATCCATGGAGAAGAAATAAAAACTATGAGGTTCGCCGATGACATTTTAATTCTGTCCGATACAGCAAAGGACTTGGAAGAGCAGTTGACTGGAATGGACAGTGTCTTGAAAGGAGCATATAAGATGAAAATTAACAAAAGCAAAACGAGGATAATGGAATGTAGTCGAATTAAGTCGGATGATGCTGAGGGAATTAGATTAGGAAATGAGATGCTTAAAGTAGTAAAGGAGTTTTGCTATTTGGGAAGCAAAATAACTAATGATGGTGGAAGTAGAGAGGATATAAAATGTAGACTGGCTATGGCAAGGAAAGCGTTTCTGAAGAAGAGAAATTTGTTAACATCGAGTATAGATTTAAGTGTCAGGAAGTCGTTTCTGAAGGTATTCGTATGGAGTGTAGCCATGTATGGAAGTGAAACGTGGACGATAAATGGTTTGGACAAGAAGATCATAGAAGCTTTTGAAATGTGGTGCTACAGACGAATGCTGAAGATTAGATGGGTAACTAATGAGGAGGTAGGATTGGGGAGAAGAGAAGTTTGTGGCACAACTTGATTAGAAGAAGGGATCGGTTGGTAGGACATGTCCTGAGGCATCAAGGGATCACCAATTTAGCATTGGAGGGCAGCGTGGAGGGTAAAAATCGTAGATGGAGACCAGGAGATGAATACAGTCAGCAGATTCAGAAGGATGAAGGTTGCAGTAGGTACTGGAAGATGAAGAAGCTTGCACAGGATAGAGGAGCATGGAGAGCTGCATCAAAACAGTCTCAGGACTGAAGACCACAACAACAACAACAACTGTTGGGTACTTTGTTAGACTGAATGTTATGTAAACTACAGGTACACCTTTGGTAGCTCTGGTGAGCGGTGTTTTGCTGCCGTACGGTAGTAACTAGTGGTGAGTCCCGTGCGTTGCCGCTGTTTAACTGCGAGTCGCCGGCCACGGCAGCTAGTGGGCTGCTCCTACCGCCCCTCCCCTCCCCTCTGGCTTCCACGCCAAGGCCGGCCGACCCGCCGACCGTGTATTCCAGAGCTATTGCCGGGACGCACGCACAGCTGGCGGCTCTTCCGTTGTGCAATATTTCAGCGCGCCGGCCGCCGGCCGCGGACCGCTGTCAGCTGTCGGATGGAGCCCTAATGGCCGGTAATTTGGGACTTAGCGCCTCCACCCCGCCCACAAGTTCCGACGTCGAGACTGCCAAGAGTGTTCGCGCCCTGCAACAACGTCCCGCTCAAACGCTCTGAATATTCATTCCGTGTATTTTGGAACCTGTCTCCCAGTGACGGAACACGTTCGCTCGTGTTCAATCTCTATTACATGGAAAGCAATTGTGTGAAAAGTGGAGATTCAGACCACTGAGGTCAAGGCCAAACGTTTGTAGCTGTGAACCTTTTCCTTTTTCCACTTTATGCCTCGGCTACCTGTGATTAAGACGTGTCAGCAGTTTAAATGCGTGAAATCCTACACTGCAACTTATTCTATCTATCAGTGTAAGATTCCTAATCTTCAAGTCTTTCAAAAATGGTTCAAATGGCTCTGAGCACTATGGGACTTATCTTCTGAGGTCATCAATCCTCTAGAACTTAGAATTACTTTCACTGATTTTTTAAATTTGTTCCATACCAGTGCTACTTTCTGGCACTGATTTCCTTGTAACCAGTTTCGAGGATAGCCTGCACAGTTCTTGACATAAACTATGTGGTGATATCAAATAATACGCTTGTAGCGGTCATATACACAAATGAAAAAAAGTTTTGCATCACACCGTTTCCCAGAAATCCTGAAGATAGACGTTGACTGTGGATATTGTATCACAGACACAGTCCCTTTGACTCTTCAGAGATGTTGCTAAAACCACCCAAAGATGTAAGCAACCATGTATGAACAGAGCCTATTAGAGGGAGGGGCCGACAGCCAATCAGTTCCAGTCATTCCACCAGGTTGACTGTAGTTCACCATGCCTCGACGGTCAATACCGCGGTTCGATCGCGTCCGCATTGTTTCTTTGTGCCAGGAAGGGTTCTCAACAAGGGACATGTCCAGGCGTGTCGGAGTGAACCAAAGCGATGTTGTTCATACATGGATTAGCCCAAGGGCTACTACTGCAGTGGCTCGGAGGAAACCTGACAGCAACGCCACCATCTTGAATAATGCTTCTCGTGCAGCCACAGGACGTCTTGTTACAACTAAAACTGTGCGCAAAAGGCTGCATGATGCGCAACTTCACTCCCGACATACTTGGCTAGGTCCATCTTTACAACCACGACACGATGCAGTGCAGTACAGATGTGATCAACAACATGCGAATGGAACGCTCAGGATTGGCATCCCGTTCTCTTCACCAATGAGTGTCGCATATGCCTTCAACCGGACAATCCGTCTTGTTTGGAGGCAGCCCGGTCAGGCTGAACGCCTTAGACACACTGTCTAGCAAGTGTAGCAAGGTGGAGGTTCCCTGCTGTTTTGGGGTGGCATTATGTGGGGCTGACGTACGCCGCTGGTGGTCATAGAAGGAGCCATAAGGGCTGTACGACACGTGAATGTCATCCTCCGACCGATAGTGCAACTATATCGGTAGCATATTGGCGAGGCATTCGTTTTTATCGACGACAATTCGCGCTCCCATGGTGCACATCTTAGGAATGACTTCCTACAGGATAACGACATCGTTCGACTACAGTGGCCAGCTTGTTCTCCAGACATGAACGCTACCTAACATGCCTAGGGTAGATTGTAAAGGGCTGTTTATGGACAACGTGACCCCCCAACCACTCTGAGGGATCTACGCCGAATCGTCGTTGCGGAGTGGGATAATCTGCACCAACAGTGCCTTGATGAACTTGTGGATACTATTCCACGAAGAATACTGGCATGCATCAATGCAAGCGGGCGTGCTACTGGACATTAGTGCACATTACAGGCACCGGTGTGTACAGCAGTCTGGATCGCCACCTCTGAATGTATCGCTGCATGTGCTACAACATGCAATGTGTGGTTTTCACGAGCAATAAAAAGGATGGAAATGATTTTTATGATGATCTCTGTTCCAATTTTCCGTACAGGTTCCAGAACTCTCGGAACCGAGGTGATGCAAATCTTTTTTAATGTGTGTAATATAGTGCATTCTATCGTAATCTTTATGCTGCATGTGAGGAATATATATCATGCCATCTCCGTCCCCCTGTCCCTCTCCGACCCCCAACGCCATCATGTCGATCGTACTCACAAGCCCCTCAGGCCTGCAAAAGTAAATAAATAAATAAGTTAAATTAAATTAAATTAAAGAAATACTGTGAATCCCAATATTACAACATTTATATAGGTAACATATTAATTATCTGGAAGTATTGCAAGGTGCCGGAGCTAGCAGTGTAACACTAAATTCTTCTAGAATCTTCATATGGAAATGATGCTCGAAGCCCCCCCCCCCCTTTTCTAACTCCGACTTTTGCTGTTGCACATGGATTAAGAAGAAACGCGAACTGACTGTAATCGACCGTGAAGTGGAGTAGTAAAGAGTTTGACACCTGCAATAATTTCATTTGATAGAAATTAATTTGATAAAGGAAAGTTTCATTAATGTAGTGAGAAATGAAAGGGTTGCTCTACCGAACTACAGAATGAAAGTTCTGTCCAAAATAACAATTTGATTTACTATGACTCAGGTCCTAGTATACGGTACTTTTTTTACCTTATACAATAATTCCTGTTACGCTGAGATGTCTCGCTGCTCCCCGCTATTGATGACGACAGTGATGTGCGCGCCGTACGACACGGCCTCCGAGTTCTCACTACGCCTCACTGAAACTCCAGAGACTGGGTTATCCATGGCTATACAAGACAATAAATTTATAGTTGCAACTTCTTTCTCTATGTGATGCGGTTTTAGCGATCAAAGTGCACCTTTCCAGAGGCATTGCAATATGACCAAGCCAGGACTGGTTCCTGTTGAGGATTCAGTTGCCCACCACACGCCAGCTACACAGTATGTCACGAATCTCCAAGTATAATTCCTTGGTTATTCATCTGTGACAGTCACGAGCAGCACGCTAAATCCCCAACCAGCACATTGGCATGGTAGGCTGTATGCCCACATTTCTACCATCTAGGGCACCATTGGAGTCAAAAACTCACGGGTTCACCCCGATTTCCAAGACAACGATGCTGGCGCATCACTGTAAAAACAATACTGCCCATATTCATCCTCGAAATCACGCAATATACCACAATCTTGCAGTGCACTGATGCGTGCCTGCAAGCATTGGTATGCACGTCTCGCGAACTGGTTGTGGCCGCTATGGAGCGTATCACGACTTCCCAGAGCGCTTCTAGGAGCACGTCCTTGTATGCACCCGTTGTGCGACATCTCCTCACTCAAGATTATCCCTCAACATGGACACCACACAGGAAAGGACTAAAACACTGCTCATGGAATCGTAGTGCGGGAAAGTTTCATTAATGTAGTGATAAATGAAAGGGTTGCTCTACCGATCTACAGAATGAAAGTTCTGTCCAAAATAACAATTTGATTTATTATGACAAAACTCAAAATAATAAACAAAACACATGAAACATTTACAGTACGTCAATTGGATACTCAAATAAATGCAGTGAAGGTGAAGTTGTCCATAAACTAGCTTGTGACATTTATGACCAAGTGGTATGTGGAGCCAATTCCTTGCAACTCAAATCTTAAGAGAAACAACCAACCCAACATTAACTGCTGCTACAGTAGAGAGAACTCAGACAATGAACACCCAAGACCGAACCACGTTAGAAAAGATGGGAACAGTCGCGCTCTGCTGAGCTCTGATTATCACAAAGCAACATTCCCTAATCTTCCGGTGCTGCGGACATACATTACCAAGCTGTCTTCTTAACTGAAAGGACACGATCTGGCGTACCGGAGGCGATGGCAGGTTGCTTCGACTTCCCGTCGTAGTGTTGATAACGTCGCGAGTATAGCCCGAAACAAATTATCCTAGTCTGGTTGTTCCAGACAAAAGACTTACTAGCAACACAAATGCGCCTCTGAGGGAGAAGAAGAAGCCTCGCTACACCATCACTGATGGTACAGTGATTGATTTTAACAAGGGAAGTCACACAGTAGCTCTGATACAGTCAACTTTAGCCAAAACTGATCAAGACAGACAACATAGGCCACTTGTGTGCAAACGCTCAATTGCCAACTGTACTCAGAAAGTTACGTTGAAGTCGAACCTTCTGTGCCAATTTTGCTACGTCACGTAGGTATCACATGTGCAAGCTAATCACAGTTATGATTTTGCAGAAAACGCGGGAATTTGCCCGCCAAGACTGCCTGGGAACACAAGTCTTTCCCACACCTCACTCATAGCCCGTCAGAAAGCATTTTCACTAAGTTTCTGCGAAATAACGGAATCCTTAACCCCAGCCGCTCCTTCAGGCCCCTGTGGGCGTGTCGCCCCCGCTCTTATGGACAGCATCCACTCGACTCCCTCACACCCGTCGGCATAACCCTTTCAAGATCAGCAGATCCCGCCTGTCACCAGACCACGCAGGTGACGAGAGACGCTGCATGGGAAGTCCGCGTCAGAAGCAATAGCAACTTTTCACCACATGCATTTAGAGAGGAAAATATTTACATCTTCTGAGTTCTCAATACCAGCCTTGTAATGACAATACTCGGCCATACTTCACCAAATCGAATTACTCAGAGTAAGATAAAAATATGAGAGGGGGCAAGTCACTGTGTGTATCATAAAGGCATGCCACCTCTCAGTATGTGCACAGAGCAATTTACAGTGTTAACGACCACAGAAACCTAAGCAAAGGTAAGGCTGATGCCAGGCGGGTTCACTGGTAAAGCCCTCAGAATGTGTAGTTCATACTCATAGTACGTGGCTTACAAAATTCTTGTTGCATCAATACTCCACTATTGCATCTTACTCTGGGATTCACAACTGAAAGAATTGATAGACGAAATAGAGATCGAAAGACGTGCAGCATCCTCCATCACAGGTTTGTTTAGCACACAGTAAAGTGTCCTGAAGATGCTTGACCAAATCCAGTGGGAGGTCCTACAAGGGAGGCATTCTATCATGGTGTAGGTTACTGTTAAAGTTCTGAGAGCGTACTGTCCTACAAAAATCAAATGTAGTACTGCATCCTCCCAAATATTTATGGCGGAAAGACGATGACGGTAAAGTCAAGGCTATTCAGGGTAAATTTAAGCTGCAGCCTCGCTGTTCGCACCTTACTGCTCGCAGCTCGCCTTGTTACATTTATACAGCTGCCTCTCAGCTGGTAGGGAGTAATTGTCCTTCAGCTATTCATATAGCAAGCAGAGTGCCAGCAGAATCAAACGTGGCACTCCCGAGGTGGCCTTAAAGCAGACAATTACAGATTAGGTTTCAAGACAATCAGCAATAGTCGTGGGGTAAAGCACGAACCAGCTTGATATCATGGCTTGGCGAGGATCGTATTGAGCAGAGGGGCGAGCAGCGATGGTGTAGGTTAAATGGACTCATAAGACTCAGTGAGCTTGCTTCATCATTGCCGTTCCATACTGGCAAGCAGGAAGCACCTTTACCAAAAACAGGAGCAACAAAAGACGGAAGTGGCTCTAGTACGCAAAGTACACTCTGCTACACATCATAAGGTGGCTTTCAGAGTGTTGATATACACGTAGATTCACCGCTTGTAAGTTACTGCAACAAAGATTCATGTCATTTAATTGCATGAAGTAACAGTAGATGAATAAAAAATTAACATAATTTTAGGATTTTACGAAGACAAGAATCAAGTAAGACAAATAAAACTGGAATGTGTAGATAGAAAAGTTGGTGTTGAGAAATATGTAAGGCAACATTGTACCTTATGACCACAATTGTTTAAGGTAAATGTTGACAGTGAAACTGTGTGGTGCATGCTATGTAGTATGGAGCCTGCTTTTCTCAGCACAGCCTTAAAATCACCGAATAACAATGTTCCTTCCCTAATACTTGCCATATCTCGTGAGGTCTGCAGTCAAGAACAATAACTTGCTGAACCCCATACTACATCAACCTCAGTAAACTTCATGACAGATCTTTTTCACTGGGCAGCCATTTTGCATGTCATGTCTTAGGCATGCATTGTGCATCATACTCTGATAGAATATTGTTAATTTATCTGTTTATTTATTTATTGCTTATTTAGACTGAGCAGATCAGGGTGTTAATGCCCTTCTTATATCTGACCAGGAATGACACATACCAAAGACATTGCAGAAATACCTGCAGGAATAATAACAATTATAAGATAATTATAGTTGCTACAATAATGATAATACTAAATGGTAATAGAAATGATGATGATGGAAATAACAGTAGACAATAATAATAGTAATAGTAATAATAATAATAATGGTAATAGATCCCGTGGAGGCCCGGGAAAAGAATAGGCCTCCGGTATGTTCTGCCACTCGTAAAAGGCGACGAAAAGAACAAACCACTAATAGGGCTAACCCCCTTTTAGTGTGATTACTTGGTTCAGGACAGAACTAAAGAAGCCTCGGACAAGCGCCATCATGGTCGGGGACGACGCTTGAACCCTATGCCCGCCCACAATGGTAACGACACTGCTAGCCAACTGGAAAATGATTTAAATCCAAATAGAGGTGTTTTGCAGGATATGCTTCCGGCGACGACCCTAGAAGGAAAACAAAGACAGAGGATGAGATGGTCAGATGAAGTTAATCGACACCTCACGTTCTGTTATTACCAAGCAACAAACCTAGGAACCAACACAACTGGATACAGATCACAAGTATACACAACATTTATTACCAGATACCCGGAATTAAAATGTTTAACAGAACAATGACTAGCTGATCAGATCCGTGTAATAATAAAAAATAACAGGATACCCCAGTCAGAATTAGAAAACATCAAACAACAAGTACAACAAATACTGGAACAAAATAATGTGCAATCAGAAGAAGAAGAAAATACAGTAATGGACTCAAACATCCCAGAGCAAACAAACAAAGACCAACACGCATCAATTAAACAATCAGAGGAAAACGAAATCTCAAGACAGCCACCAGAACAAGCACAAATAGAACACGAAGAGACACACGTGTTAGATATAGAAGAGAAATTTCAGCTGACATATATAGAATACAAAGACAAAAATACAGACATCGGACCATTCTTGCATAGATCTCCAAATAACCCACAAGTCGAAACAACAATAAAAACTATCAACACAATCATACACAACAAAATAAACGAAAATACAACTATGGAAGAGTTACAACTACTGGTTTATATAGGAGCACTCACTACACTAAATATACACACTAGGCAGAGATCAGAACAAACCAACACACAGAAGAAACCCACAAAACCAGCATGGCAACACAGGCTACAGATAAGAATAGAAAAACTGAGAAAAGACATCGGACAGCTAACACAATTTATATGAAACGAAATATCAGACAAAAAAACGAAAGAGGTTAGGTAAAATCTCACAACAAGAAGCAATAGAGCAATTAGATGAAAAGAAGCAGAAATTACAAGCATTGGCCAAACGACTTAGAAGATACAAAAAAAGTGAAAATAGAAGGAAACAAAACCAAACATTCAACACAAACCAAAAGAGATTTTACCAAACAATAGATAACACACACATTAAAATAGACAATCCACCAAACATAACAGACATGGAACACTTCTGGAGCAACATATGGTCAAACCTGGTACAACATAACAGGCATGCACGGTGGATACAACCAGAAACAGACACGTACAAGATGATACCACAAATGCCTGAAGTGATAATTTTGCAACGTGAAAACACCCGAGCAATTAATTCTACACACAATTGGAAAGCCCCTGGAAATGATAAAATAGCAAATTACTGGCTAAAGAAGTTCACCTCAACACATTCACATCTAACTAAATTATTTAACAGTTACATTGCAGACCCATACACATTCCCTGATATACTTGCACATGGAATAATCTATCTGAAACCTAAAGATCAAGCAGACACAGCAAACCCAGCTAAATATCGCCCCATAACATGCCTACCAACAATCTACAAAATATTAACTTCAGTCATTACACAGAAATTAATGACACATACAACACAGAACAAAATTATAAATGAAGAACAAAATGGCTGCTGCAAAGGAGCACGAGGATGTAAAGAGCAACTGATAATAGATACAGAGGTGACATATCAAGCTAAAACTAAACAAAGGTCGCTACACTACGCATACATTGATTACCAAAAAGCCTTTGATAGTGTACCCTACTCATGGTTACTACAGATATTGGAAATATACAAAGTAGATCCTAAACTGATACAGTTTCTAAACATAGTAATGAAAAACTGGAAAACCACACTTAATATCCAAACAAATTCAGATAACATCACATCACAGCCAATACAGATTAAGCGTGGAATATACCAAGGAGACTCATTAAGTCCTTTCTGGTTCTGTCTTGCTCTGAACCCACTATCCAACATGCTAAATAATACAAATTATGGATATAATATTACTGGAACATACCCACACAAAATCACACATTTGCTATACATGGATGATCTAAAACTACTGGCAGCAACCAATCAACAACTCAACCAATTACTGAAGATAACAGAAGTATTCAGCAATGATATAAATATGGCTTTTGGACCAGACAAATGTAAGAAAAATAGCATAGTCAAGGGAAAACACACTAAACAAGAAGATTACATATTGAATAGCCACAGTGACTCCATAGAAGCGATGGAAAAAACATATGCCTATAAATACCTAGGATACAGACAAAAAATAGGAATAGATAATACAAATATTAAAGAAGAACTAAAAGAAAAATATAGACAAAGGCTAACAAAAATACTGAAAACAGAATTGACAGCAAGAAACAAGACAAAAGCTATAAATACTTATGCTATACCAATATTGACCTACTCATTTGGAGTAGTGAAATGGAGTAACACAGACCTAGAAGCACTCAATACACTTACACGTTCACAATGCCACAAATATAGAATACATCACATACATTCAGCAACAGAAAGGTTCACATTAAGCAGAAAGGAAGGAGGAAGGGGATTCATCGACATAAAAAACCTACATTATCGACAGGTAGACAATTTAAGAAAATTTTTTCTAGAACGAGCAGAAACTAGCAAAATACACAAAGCAATCACTCATATAAATACATCGGCTACACCACTGCAATTTCATAACCACTTCTACAACCCTTTAGATCACGTAACATCAACAGATACGAAGAAAGTAAATTGGAAAAAGAAAACACTACATGGCAAGCACCCGTATCATCTAACACAGCCACACATCGATCAAGATGCATCCAACACATGGCTAAGAAAAGGCAATATATACAGTGAGACGGAAGGATTAATGATTGCAATACAGGATCAAACAATAAACACCAGATATTACAGCAAGCATATTATTAAAGATCCCAATACCACAACAGATAAATGCAGACTTTGCAAACAACAAATAGAAACAGTAGATCACATCACAAGTGGATGTACAATACTAGCAAATACAGAATACCCCAGAAGACATGACACTGTAGCAAAAATAATACATCAACAGCTTGCCTTACAACATAAACTTATAAAACAACACGTTCCCACATATAAGTATGGACCACAAAATGTACTGGAGAATGATGAATACAAATTATACTGGAACAGAACCGTTATAACGGATAAAACAACACCACATAACAAACCTGACATCATACTCACCAATAAAAAGAAGAAATTAACACAACTAATCGAAATATCCATACCCAATACAACAAATATACAAAAGAAAACAGGAGAAAAAAATTGAAAAATACATCCAACTGGCTGAGGAAGTCAAGGACATGTGGCATCAGGATAAAGTTGACATTATACCAATTATACTATCAACTACAGGAGTCATACCACACAATATCCACCAGTACGTCAATACAATACAGCTACATCCAAACTTATATATACAATTACAGAAATCCGTAATTATTGATACATGTTCAATTACCCGAAAGTTCCTAAATGCAATATAACACATACTGTACAGTTAAAAAGAAGTGACGCTTGATCAAGGTCCGTGTCACTTCCCATTTTTAACCAGACTTAACGTCTGAGAAAGTAAAGAAATAATAATAGTAAAGGCCATTAAGAATGATACAGATTATTATAGTACATTTCAATGTGTGTTTAGTATCACAGAAACAGAATGGATAAATAAAGATGATGAGATTGAAAAGACAATGACAGTGTCTGTTAGGAAAGAACTTAATATAAATAAAGAGCTTCACCAACATGGTGTAGTGAAAGGTTGTGAGAGAGGTGGGAATGAAGAGAGTGAGCTGCAAACTAGTATATGAGGAGATGTCTATTGTGATAGAAGGTGGGCCATTCACTGTCTTTTCAAGTTTGGAAGGAATTTACTTTCACTATTTATTTTCACAGAAGATTGTTCCATAGCTGAGTTCCTGATAAAAAGAATGGTTTAGAGTATATGGCAATGTAATATGATGGTAAAGGGGTGATTTTATTTTGTACAGAACGAATATTTCGCTTTTGCTGTTCAGGCAGCCGAGTTAAGTAAGAGAAAATGTAATGCTCAAAACCCCAATAGGGCAAACTAGAGTATATTAGTCTCTACACTGACACACAGTCACAATAACTGTTCTTAGTCAGAGGTAATATGTTCGAAATATAGTAAGTCACAAATATATATCACACAAGCATTCATCACTTGTGTGTGGTTTTGTACGAAAGTCCATAGAGGGCAGCATTATTTATCTTAAATTTCTATTTTTTTGGCACAATGAATGACAATTATGCAATAAACACCTGTTCTGCTGATGTGCTAAGTCAATGTTATTGGTGAGGTGGTATGCCTTCCTTACAATTTGAGCATTGAATGGAACTAGTCCAGGTTAGTGGACCTCTCCAACCTATTGGAATCCTACTGTCCACATTTTAAGAAACCATAAATCATCTGAGTAATAGGATTCACTTTCGATCTGAAATAGAAATGGCTGTCACAGTGTATGAAAATCAATGTGTGAACATTTAACCACCTGCCCTCTTTTCCATCTCACTAGGACTTAAAGTGGCTATGCACAAATAGAACCTCGAAACTCTTTGAGTACTGTTCTGTAAAATTCTCCAAGTATCTACTTACATATTTCTCCCTGAGAATTTCAACAATAATATTTTTAAATTTTAAAACTTATGTTTTACTTTTATGGTTTATTAAATGAAGCAGTGAAATTAAAACTCACTATAGTCTAATGAAATTAATGATGCACTAAAAACTCAATATTCATTCAGAATTCATGCTTTGTTTAATAAATATACATATAAGCTCTTTAATTATGTACTCATACTTTTTTGAGCTGCATTTGTCAGCCCATAGATTATTAATAGTTTTAATTAAACTTGTTTGCTAACCAACTGTTTATTAGTCAATAGTTAAATCCTTGGATTTTTGGAAAAGATGTAAGACTTAACTGCACGCTATGAGCAAATTCACAAGGAAAAATGCAAAGTTTTAAGTAGTATGACGTACATTCCTATAATGCAGCATATTTAGAAGGCGACGGTTCTTCTGATTTTATTTCTAATACACGCATAACTTCTTGAAAACTGTGAATTGTGTCTGACATTCAAGAAAGAAAACATCATAATAGTGATATCAAATTAATATCCATAGTCAGCTTCACACAAAAGATAACGTCCCTACAGCTGTCATATCGAAACAGTCGTCTTCGTTGACGTTTCCAAAATTCTAGTTTCACCTTCTTTTAATACTGTAGATGAGACAACTGGTCAAAAAGTGCACTTCTTAGTTCAAGACTGGTTATCACCTGTGAAGTACAACCAGAATCCTTAAACTGATGCAGCAAGATTCTGAGTTAAATTCCAATACAGAACACAATACTCAATCCAGCAACATACATGTAAGGAAATTTCTTTATGCAGTACTCTATAGAGCGATATGCAAGAGGTAATTAAAAGATATGTGTCCTGAAGCAATATCCCTCATGGATGAAAGTTTATGTGCAGTTAATATTTAAGTATTTGAGGGTACAAATAATGTTCCCACCAGGTCCTATGTGATGTGAAACAAAAAAAATTGATTCAGTTTCGTTTTATGTCGAAAGTATCATCCTCAAGACTTATGAAGAAAGCATAAATAATTGTTACATTGATCGTTTGAGGTTAATTCTATGAATGTGGATCAACAAAATTTGGGTGTGTTACAGTCACAACACCGCTAAGAGTGTAAATTCCAATTGGTAACTAAAATAGATGCTAAATATTTATATTTATTAAAAAGAGGAAAATATTTTGCACATAAATCGCAGGAAATGCGTTCACTAGTGTTGAACACCAATTTTCACTGGTTAACAAAAACATGATTTTTTTAGAGTGGAAGTTTCCAGCAGATGAATACATTCTGCTACACAGAAAAAGTGTTTTATAGGGTTGGGAGAGTGGAAAATGAATTGCAAGCACTAAGTGACAGTGGACTTGCGAATGTTAGACTTCAGTCTCTGTATTAAACACTCTTTCTTTCATTCTGAGCATGTGTGCTCTCACTATAAGACTTTCACAAAATAGCGTTGACTGTTTTGGACACTATCTACATGATTAGGTCTTTACATATTCGTTACTCAGGAAAACCACGAAAATTGGTACCATTTAACCACTCCATCTTGGCTAAAGTACCAGGTGGCTGTGAAGGCACTATTATATATAGCTAGCCTAGGCACATATTTGTAAAAAAAAGAAAAGAAACTAGATTGCTTTCGCAAGTAGGCTGATGGTAATTCTGCAGTACAGACATGTTAGGTCACCATTATATGGTTGGTAGTAATGGTCAACTTTCTCAGATATTTGAGTTCACGGAGTCCAGGTGCAAAGAAAGGAAACATGAAAGGGTCGCCATATAGTTGTAAATAAGTTGGCATTAACTAAAAGATATTACATAATAGTTAATAAGATGTAAAATTATTTTTATTCTTAATGAATAGCATTTTCTGGTTTTTGATTATTGTTCTTGTTTTGGGGACTTACAGAAAAATGTTGAGCTCAGTGAAGTTCCTGTTTATTAATACCTGATTTGATAAACAACTAATTACCACAAACGAAATATTCAATTCATTAGAAAAATAAATTTATTAAATTATAATTTAATATTCAAAAAGCTAAATTTGAAACATACAAAATTTCCAATATTTATTACAATTCAATAACATGAAACGATTTATCTTTATTTTGCCTTTTCCACCAATAAATAAAATTTAATCCAATAATTATCTGCAATTTATCTTCATATTCTGACAAGATCTGGAAGAGTAATTTTATATTTATCATCTAAGAGTAAGAAAACACTTTCACCATATCTAGTGATCAATATTTCAGTTTTTCAAATACCGATTGTATTTCAGTTCTGTTAATTTACTGAAAAGTTTTGCATAAGCATTACTATAGCTGTTAAGTTCATCCACTAGATATTCATTGTTACCATTCATATTCTTTTTGTTTTGCTTTTATTTATATAGAAAAGTTTAATTTTCAAATCTGTTAGAAATTGAAAATTTTAAAAATTTGAAAATACTTAATATTTAAAATTCAATATTTCAGAATTGTATCAAACGTTTTAATTTTTAAACTGTAAATTTTCAGTTTTTTATTTTCTCTTTCTTTCTGAAAATGTTAAGAGGAAGATAACACTTCTATAATTTTTTTAATTTTTATTTAACGATGTAACTAAAATTTTTCAGGCAAAATACTGTTGTGAACCATAGGCTAAATTCTATTTACCATACATAATGATATATGCAATTGTATAATTTCATTAAAAATGTACGTTATTGTCTTGCAGCTTTTGAGTAGTTAACATTCATTATTCTATACATATTTACTTTATAGATTGGATAATTTAGAATAAAATTGATTTTAACTACTTTTACTTCTTTATTTCACTGTGTTATTCTTTCAAAATCTCTAACAGCATCACAAGCTATTAAAAAGATATTAGGTGGATTAAGATTCCATATTTCGTGAGGAAAAATTTCATTTCTACCAGTTTTTACATGGATATTTTATAATTTATCATCATTGAATTATGCAAAAATCAATTAACTGATTACTTTTTCGATTAGTTTAGAAAACACCAAAAATAAAGTAAGGAATATCAAATTCAGCAAAATTAAAATAATTAGTAATATCTGTACTAAATATATTTTCCCCTTTAATCCAGAAGGTTCACTGGTTTGTAGGGCTAAGAGAGAAATTTAAATGTTTGCATTTCACAGTCTTCTATTCTATTTCTAGTGAACATTCTGGTTCATATTTAATAACAGGAACACAAATATCCATACTGCTTACGACAACTGTACCTCGCTTTTGGAAGTGTACTACTATTTCTATTAGTTGTCCAGTGAAGAATAGAAACTTCTTGAATTTTCTTGAACTCAACTGAAAATTACTGTTAAATCTCCAACTTATTTCTCTAAACTCCTCAAAAAATACAATACAATACAAAAATACAATAATTCTAATGGATAAAGTACTGAAATTTCTTTGTGTTTATTTTTATCATTGTGAAGAATATGGTTTTCCATAAGTAACTCATTTAACAGAGATGAAGTTAACTGAATAAGAATTGTAAAGAAATAAACTTATTGTCTATTGTAGATAAAATATTGCTTCCCTTTTTAAGTCTCCAGCATCAACCAATACCAACACATAACTATCAATTAGTTTAATATTCGATTTATCATTATAAGCTAAAAAACTGTGTGAATAACAACAAATCTCATATAAAGTTATTAATTATTAGGATGAATCAACCCATCACCAACAGTCACAATAATTTCCTTGATACGAACATTTTAATTATCTTACGTTTTCTCATTAAAAATGGGTAAAATATGTAACTTGATTTAGCTCATTATCTTTTAGGCTGAAAGTTCTTATTTCATTAAGAAAATTTCTATTATTCTAGCACCATCAATTATCATTTTCATCAGCAATAGTGATTATTAAATTTTTATAGTCACAACACTTGCAAATCTTGTTGGATAATTTGGTTTTTAAATTCATAGACACACATATTCATAATTATATTCTAAATGAAGATATAATATTGGTTCGTCTACGAAAATAATCATTTTGTTTAACATACATTCCATAAGCTAGATTAAATTCTGTATATAGTAATTAAAATGGAAAAATTTTAGCGATATCATTAGCAATTAATTGTACATTAGATTCAAGAATTTGATCATTAAACCAATAATTTGACTGACATAATCTTCTTTATGTATAATTAAATTATAATTATTTTCAATATTAATTGTATTTAATAATTTATACTCTTTAATGTGTGTAACACACTGTTTCGGATTAAATAAGTTTTCCAAAATTTTCAAACTATATAGAACAACAGGAACTTCTATCAGATCTACATATTGTATAATTTTTTATGTTTGTGATGTAATATTTGGAGTAAAAAAAGTCGAACAAAAAACGACTAGGGAAACATTTTTCTTTTATTGGAGGAGCTAATTCTTTTTCCAAAAGATGGATTATCATTCAATTGAAAAATCTACTCATTTACATCATAAAACTTTCATAATGACAGATTGGATACCAAAAATATGAATTAAAGAAAAAAATTAAAAATAAGCACAGTAAACACATACTGAATTCTATTCATTGTTCAATTATAGGATCAAGTGGCTTTGGAAAAACAGAAATACTTGATAATCATATTCTAACAACTGGATGGTGACTTGGAAATAAGTAATCATTTCTAAGTTTAATTAAAAGGCATAGAGCAACCGAAATATCAAAAATTTATGACAAGGTGTGAAACAATTTAAGATAAATTTAATGAAAATATTACTACTTTTATTGAAAATAGTGATTAATTATTGTGTTAGATAATGTGAAAATAATTGGTTATCATTTTGGACTATTCCATTCTTGAAAGTCGAGATATAGCTAGAGAGTATTTTACTAGTGGTACATATAAAGGAATAGATTGTTTTTTCTTAGCTCAAACTCTTTCAAAAATAGCAAATGTAGACAATATACTTTTTTAAGTACATGCAGAGAAGATGATACAAATTTATATTATATTTATCATTAATTTGTTGCTAGTGATTTAAAATTATATGATATTAATGATATAGGGAATAAATGTTGGAATAAAGATGAATATGGTTTACCATTATTAGTTTCTCTTGTAACATCTGTTACCAGAAAAACTAATAATGGTAAATGCAGAGCAAAGACTAAGTCGTTTTTAAACATTCAACATAAAAAGGTCAACATAGAAAACTAAAAATAACACATTGAAAATAAAAAAGATGAAGATAAAAAAGTTCAAGACAAAAGACTGACCATGAAAACCTTAGACATGTAACTATCAAACATAAAAGACCTTAAACATAAAGATGTTAAACATGAAACATTGAACATGATGATGACGAACATAAGATATTGGACACAAAACATTAAACGTAAATGAAGAAAAAAAGAAAAATGATTATTCAATTTTAATGCTTAATAAATAAAAGTAATACTACCCATAGCTTGTCAGAAAAACTAGATGAAACAGGAAAGTAAAAGAGCAAATAAAGATGGCTTAAAATAATGGAAAAACATGCAAGTCCTGAAACTTACTTGCAGATTAAAACTGTGTGCCAGACCGAGACTCGAACTCGTGACCTTTCCCTTTCGTGGGCAAGTGCTCTACCGACTGAGCTACCCAAGCACGCCCCGTCCTCACAGCTTTACTTCTGCCAGTACCTCGTCTCCTGCCTTCCAAACTTTACAGTAGCTCTCCTGCAATATCTTTTCTTTCAGGAGTGCTAGTTCTGCAAGGTTCGCAGGAGAGCTTCTGTAAAGGTTGGAAGGTAGGAGATGAGGTACTGGCAGAAGTAAAGCTGTGAGGATGGGGCGTGAGCCATGCTTGGGTAGCTCAGTCAGTAGAGCACCTGCCCGTGAAAGGCGAAGGTCCCGAGTCGAGTCTCGGTCTGGCACACAGTTTTAATCTGCCAGGAACTTTCATATCAACACACACTCCGCTGTAGAGTGAAAATTTCTTTCTAGAAACATGCCAGTCCTAATTATAAAAAATTTAAGGATAATATCAATGAGCTATCAACACAATAATTAAGGAAGAAATCGGAGGATAAGATGTTAATATTTTAAAGCTATTGAAAAATTAAAGAGTTGCAAAACAAATGGTTCCTTATAATCAACATAATTTGGAAGAATTTAACGGTTTCCCAAAAATTAAACAGTATGATATTGACAAAAGTGTTAATAGAGTAAGCGAATCCAAATAAATAATTTATTGATCAAATATGAAGAAGTTGAGGACAAAAAATTAGAAAATGAAGATGTTAAAGTAATAAATTTAAGTGGAGGTTTTTGTAATCTAACAATCATAGTGAAGATACAAGATTAAGACCTATCGGTCAGTTTAAACAAAAATGGGTCAAGTTGATGTAAAGTTAATTATAATTGTTGAAATAATTTAATAATGTTTAGTCTGTGTAAATGGAGAATAATAGTCACATCTTCCGTTTGAGGTGAAAAAAGTTTTCAGAAATATGTATGAATGATAGATTAATAAACAAACATGAAGAACTTGTAAATGAAGATATTCGCTCAGTGTGTAACATTGATAAAACCAATTTTGTTAAAAATTGTGGGTAATGGTTTATATATTTATGCAAAATTGTTAATTAATTACATAAAAGAAGAAAAACTTTAATAAAGTGTAATTTCTATTCGAGCAGATACTTTATAGAAAGTTCATTTAGTTTCAATTAATTCTGCTATAATAAATTAATTTTGAAAATTAATTAAAGATATAAATCTTCACTAAATGTTATACTGTGTTTTCTAAATTTTCTTGGGCTGTTACAATTAAAGATAAAACAGGAAAAGTATAGTTGTTTCTTTTGATAAAATATTTGAGCTGAGAAAACCAAAAATTTAAAGATAGGAAATAGTAAAGAACTTGTAATAAAATATTACAAGAAATAACATACAAAAATAATATTAATTATTATTCGACATTTATTGAATTAAAATCATCTGTTTTTGAAAGATTTAATATATCATTAAAGGAAAACAATGAGGAAAAATTTCCTTATAAGGAAATTATATATCGATGGGTTTTGTTAAAAATTCTGTTGGTGCATATATTAACACAAAACAAATGGAATAAAATGAAACCCAAGGCTATAAACAAAGAAAAAGAAATACAATTCGAAAAATTATAATTTAAGAACATTGTTATATATTAATGCTACATATACATTTTTGGTTAAGTAACATTAAGAAAAATTAAAGGAATTATGACAAAGAATATTCTATATATTTTCCCACAGAAGTTTTTGAAATTATAGATGATATCCATTCTCTTCGAATTACAAATAAATTGAAAAGATTAAGTATTGGGGAAATAAAGGAAATTTTGATGAACAAGTCCTATTGGAAAAAGGTTTGCAATGTTTATCTTTTGGAAATGATATTGCGAAAGAAAGGAGATAAAGATATGTTAAGTTGTTATGTTTTCTTAATTCATACAGTGGTTGGGTAAATAAAAGTAATGTGTGTTTTAAAATGTTATTAAGAACTGTATGTTTAAATTGAGTTAGTTATTGAAAATTAAAACATGTTTTGTATTGAATATAAAAATCATTATTTTTATTTTTTTTTGATAGAATGTCTCTTGGCATTCAGAGAAAGGCTAACTAAAATCAATAAATGTGAGGAATATTTGAAAATGAAAAACCTGGATTAATAGAATCAACTGGCTTTAATGAATTTTGTTTATTATGTGTTAAAAGGGTATGAATGGTATTAAATATTTAATTATGAAAAAGTGCTAGTTTTTTTATTTTTGTAATCTACGTAATGTTTCCTAGATTAGTTGTATCATCATACATCTGATTCATATTATTCAAAGTATTGAAATAATATCAAAAAGAAGTTATTATTCAAATTTCTACCATTTGTTGATAAAAAATTTCAGAGTTTGGTACATAACTAATGCTTAATAATTCTTCAAAGTATGGATGTCTGTTTCTAATAATATTTGTTTGATTCTGAACATTTGTGTATAAGGTTCAAATGACATAGAAATTATAATTATTATTATAGCATCATATAGTAATAAAAAAAGGTCTTAAAATTTCATCAAATGTTTGAGGAACAACATGAGGTGATAAACTATCATTAATTAATTTTTTCATGCAAAATTTCTCTGTTTGTGACTTTCATATATTATCTGACGTTTTTCATAATTATGTTTAATGTTATATATATATATATGTATATATTTAATGCTTTATTTGTGCTTCAATGAGTTGGTTTACATTAACCTTTATTTTATATTCGATATGTTTTCGAATGATGGAAAAACTTCTGACTAGCAAATTACTAAATTCTTTAGCAGATTCCTTTTTTGATTTTAATATTAAGAAATATAAGCATATTTGTTAATAAATGTTGTCCAATAATCATTTTCTTGGAGTACCTCCACATTGGGGGTGTAACTTTTCTGATGTAACAATAACTTCAGCATCTGAATGTTTAGAGGCTTAGTCTATTTTTTAAAAATCTAGAAGTTTTGCTGCATCTGTGGTATTAAACCTCATTGTTTACATAATCAAATTAAATTTATTATCTATTATTTTATTATGTTATATAATCATTTCTATAGATATAAAAGCTAATTTCACTATCTATAACAGATTTTTTAACTAGTTAAGATTTTGATTTCCAGTTTTTTATATGCATACCTCTTTGCTCTTAAATTAAAGTGCTGTGACATAATTGTGCCTCAGTTCTTCTATCATTTTTGCTAAGACTTTCTCGTTTACTTATGGGATATTAAAAATATTATCTTTTGAATAGTCAAAGTCGTTTGTCATCATATATTTATAATAAGCTTCAGTTCTTATATCATGAGTAAAATAATCACTATCCATATAACATCAATCAATATAGTGACCATACTGTCGATCCATTACATTGGAGTGAAATTCAACACATTTTTATTCTATAAATATGTAGAATACTCTTTCCAACATTAATTTTTTTACTCAGTTTTCCTACTGTTTGTTTATATAAACTGCACTACATTGTTTGAAAATACATAGAAAAATTGATAATTTGGTTTTGAAATATGTTAAACATGTTTTTCTGGATCTGTTATTATTTTAATATTTTGTCTATGTCTAACATTCTCCACTGTATTTCCAAACACTGAATTTTTCACTTATCAAAACGTTTTTCTAGTTTATTAGTTGTTTTTTTTCTCATTTTCATATTAAAATCAATGTGTTATTTCAACAAGTCTGATGGTAAGAGAGTCTGAATTTTTGTTAAATTTTAATCTACATTTAATTGGAGTGTAAGGTTTCTATGTTGTAAAACATATTTTTAATTTCAAATTTTTTAATAATCTTTTCCTCCTTGTATGAAAGGTAAATCTTCATGCAATTAATGTATTTTTTAGTATTCTAATTCGACTTTTAAATTTGAAACATATTTATTACTGTCTGGTATTTTAAGTGCCAATCGAAATTTCCAAATCGAGGAAATTGAGATATTGTCTAACCAAATAAATCTTTTGGATCTAAGTATGTAATGGAATTAGATTATTTTTCTGGCTCAGAATTTTTAATATATTTATTATTTGAAAAATACCACCTCCAATTCCTTTTTAAGACATAAAATCATATCATAATCGTTTAATAAATCAAATTCAATTTTTGTCATTTTTAACATAGAATCCCAGATAAACCACATTCAGTAAAATACTGAGATAGATCAAGCTTGTATGATTTAATACATGTGTCACTAAAATTTTCAAAAATATCTTCTGGTATAAAAACAGCAGACATATTATATAATTTTGTACATCCATCTTCATTATAAATATTAATTTTTTTGCAAACTGCTTTTCCTTATCGATAGTACTTAGCTGTCCATCACATTTTATTATTAAATTTCGTTTAAAAATATTTCTTTGGTGTAATGTAGTTTATTTTAATTTTCTTCACAGTTAATTTATTCCTAAGAATAATCTCCTTTTGCAGTCATTCAATCTGATTGATTATATTACAATCTTTATGAACACTTCTTCGATATTTTCTGGATAAATGACCAAGATCTCTTAATTTTTTTCTCATCTAGTAAATTCCTTTTCAGAAACAAAACAAGTATTTGAATTCTTTAAATTTATTCCGTGTTCATTTCACATTATGATTGGAATATTTTGGTAATATTTTATCATCAATTTCTATAGATTCTTGTTTTAACATTTCAACGATTTGGTTACCTGTATCTTTTCAAAAAATGGTTCAAATGTCTCTGAGCACTATGGGACTTAACATTTGAGGTCATCAGACCTTGAGAACTTAGAACTACTTAAACCTACCTAACCTAAGAACATCACACACACCCATGCCCAAGGGAGGATTCGAACCTGCAACTGTAGCGGTCGCACGGTTCCAGACTGAAGCGCCTAGATCCGCTCGGCCACAATGGCTGGCCCTGAATCTTTTCCCCTATATATTACAGTACTTTAACAATCAACATTAGAACATTTAATATAATAACTAAATGAAAATGTATATGTTTTTGATCTTTATTAATGAGGTGTTTCAGGGTTTTGTTAACAAGTGTATACATTTTTCTCAAGACATTCTAATTTTTCATAAAGTACTCAAAATGAATTATTATAATTTCTAAATTTAATGTTTTCAACTTCTACAATTGCATCTATTTTTATGCCTTTATGTTCCTTACAATAATATTCATGTTATATAAACTTTCTTGAAAATAAATGTATCTTAAACATCCATCACAAGGATTAATGAATGACCACCTTTAGTTGATTGTCAACTAATTAATCTAGATCAATTTATTATCCACTGGTAGATAGAATTTTTTTCTTCTCGAATTAAAAGGAGATTGACATTTTTCGTTGTTAATATTTTGTATGGTAAAAAGTTCACACAATAAAATTTTCATCATAAGTTTAAGCATTAATGCAAATATTTGACTAATGCTCAACTTTTGGAATATCTGTAAACTGAAAGGAAATTTGATTTATCGTTTTAAAAACTTTAGATAGTTCTAGTCCAATGTTTTTATATTTGCTAAGTCTTTCACCATCACAATCAGCTTGATATTAAGCTGATTTCATTGAAACATTTTGTGCTATATTTTTTACATTATTTTGAGCTCTTTTATATTTTATTTCTCTTGGTATGTCGATATTAGAATAGACAAAAAATTGGATTATGCCTAGTAACGCTCAAGTGTAAAATATTTATACACAATAACAACCAACCAGATTTATTCCTTTTCATGTCTTCCATTTAGTTAATAGTTTTGTTGTTGTGGTGGTCTTTAGTCCTGAGACTGGTTTAATGCAGCTTTTTCATCTCCCAGTACCTACTGTAACCTACATCCCTCTGAATCTGCTTAGTGTACTCATCTCTTGGACTCCCTCCACGATTTTTACCCCCCCACACTGCCCTCTAATGCTAAATTTATGATCCCTTGATGACTCAGAACTTATCCTACCAACCAGTACCTTCTTCTAGTCAAGTTGTGCCACAAACTCCTCTTCACCCCATTCTGTTCGATACCTCCTCATTAGTTATATGATCTACCCATCTAATCTTCAGCATTCTTCTGTAGCACCATATTTCGAAAACTACTTTTCTCTTCTTGTCCAAACTATTTATAGTCCATGTTTCACTTCCATACATGGCTTCACCCCATACAAATACTTCCTAGAATGACTTCCTGACACTTAAATCAATGCTCGATCTTAACAAATTTCTCTTCTTCAGAAACGTTTTCCTTGCCATTGCCAGTCTACATTTTATATCCCCTTTACTTCGACCATCATCAGTTATTTTTCTCCCCAAATAGCTAAAATCCTTTACTATTTTAAGTGTCTCATTTCCTAAACTAATTCCCCCAGAATCACCCGACTAAATTCGACTACATTCCATTATCCTCGTTTTGCTTTTGTTGATGTTCATGTTATACCCTCCTTTCAAGACACTGCCCATTCCGTTCAACTGCTCTTCCAAGTCCTTTGCTGTCTCTGAAAGAATTACAATGTCATCGGCAAACGTCAAAGTTTTTATTTCTTCTCCTTGGATTTTAATACCTATGCTGAATTTTTCTTTTGTTTCCTTTACTGCTTGCTCAATATACAGATTGAATAGCATCGGGGAGACGCTACAACCCTGTCTCACTCCCTTCCCAACCACCGTTTCCCTTTCATGCTCCTCGACTCATAACTGCCATCTGGTTTCTGCACAAATTGTCAATAGCCTTTCGCTCCCTGTATTTTCCCCCTGCCACCTTCAGAATTTGAATGAGAGTATTCCATTGTCAAAAGCTTTCTCTAAGTCTAGAAATGCTTGAAACGTAGGTTTGCTTTTCCTTAATCTTTCTTCTAAGATAAGTCATAGTGCCAGTATTGCCTCATGTGTTCCAACATTTCTACGGAATCCAAACTGATCTTCCCCGAGGTCGACTTCTACCAGTTTTTCGATTCGTCTGTAAAGAATTCGCTTTAGTATTTTGCAGCTGGGACTTATTAAACTGATAGTTCGGTAATTTTCACATCTGTCAACACCTGCTTTCTTTGGGATTGGAATTATTATGTCCTTCTTGAAGTCTGAGGGAATTTCGCCTGTCTCATACATCTTGCTCACCAGATGGTAGAGTTTTGTCAGGACTGGCTCTCCCAAGGCTGTCAGTAGTTCTAATGGGATGATGTCTATTCCTGGGGCCTTGTTTCGACTTAGGTCATTTGGTGCTCTGTCAAACTCTTCATGCAGTGTCATATCTCCCATTTCATCTTCATCTACATCCTCTTCCATTTCCATAATATTGTCCTCAAGTACATCACCCTTGTATAGATCCTCTATATACTCTTTCCATCTATCTGCTTTCTCTTCTTTGCTTAGAACAGGATTTCTATCTGAGCTCTTGATATTCATGGAAGTGGATCTCTTTTCTCCAAAGGTCTCTTTAATGGCCCTCTAGGCAGTATCTATCTTACCCCTCGTGAGATAAGGCTCTACATCCTTACATATGTCCTCTAGCCATCCCTGCATAGCCGTTTTGCACTTCCTGTCGGTCTCATTTTTGAGATGTTTTTATTCCTTTTTGCCTGCTTCATTTACTGCATTTTTATATTTTCTCCTTTCATCAATTAAATTCAGTATCTCTTCTGTTACCCAAGGATTTCTACTAACCCTCGTCTTTTTACATACTTGATCCTCTGCTGGCTTCACTATTTCATCCCTCAAAGCTACACATGCTTCTTCTACTGTATTTCTTTCCCCCATTCATGTCAATTATTCCCTTATGCTCTCCCTGAAACACTCTACAACCTCTCGTTTCGTCAGTTTATCCAGGTCCCATCTCCTTAAATTCCCACCTTTTTGCAGTTTCTTCAGTTTTAATCTACAGTTCATAATCAATAGATCGTGGTCACAGTCCACATCTGACCCTGCAGATGTCTTACACTTAAAACGTGGTTCCTAAATCTCTGTCTTACAATTTAAAACCTGGTTCCTAAATCTCTGTCTTACCATTATATAATCTATCTGATACCTTTTAGTATCTCCAGGGTTCTTCCATGTATACAACCTTCTTTCATGATTCTTGAACCAAGTGTTAGCTATGATTAAGTTATGCTCTGCACAAAGTTCTACCTGGCGGCTTCCTCTTTCACTTCTTAGGCCCAATCCCTATTCACCTATTATGTTTCTTTCTCTCCCTTTTCCTATTCTCGAATTCCAGTCACCCATGACTATTAAATTTTCGTCTCCCTTCACTACCTGAATAATTTCTTTTATCTTGTCATACATTTCATTAATTTCTTCATCATCTGCAGAGCTAGTTGGCATATAAACTTGCACTACTGTAGTAGGCGTGGGCTTTGTGTCTATCTTGGCCACAATAATGCGTTCACTAGTTGCTTACCCTCACTCCTATTTACCTATCCACTATTAAAGGTAGTCCTACATCACCCCTATTTGATTTTGTATTTATAACCCTGTATTCACCTGACCAAAAGTCTTGTTCCTCCTGCCACCGAACTTCACTAATTTCCACTATATCTAACTTTAACCTATCCATTTCGCTTTTTAAATTTTCTAACCTACCTGCCCGATTAAGGGATCTGACATTCCACACTCCGATCTGCAGAATGCCAGTTTTCTTTCTCCTGATAACAACGTCCTCTTGAGTAGTTCCCGCCCAGAGATCCGAATGGGGAACTATTTTACCTCCAGAATATTTAACCAAGAGGATGACATCATCATTTAATCATACAGTAAAGCTGCATGCTCTTAGGAGAAATTACGGCTGTCATTTCCCCTTGCTTTCAGCCGTTCACAGTACCACAACAGCAAGGCCGTTTTGTTTATTGTTACAAGGCCAGATCAGTCAATTATCCAGACTGTTGCCCCTGCAACTACTGAAAAGGCTGCTGCCCCTCTTCAGGAACCACACGTTTGTCTGGCATCTCAAGAGATACCCCTCCGTTGTGGTTGCACCTACAATATGGCTATCTATATTGTTGAGGTATGCAAGCCTCCCCACCAATGGCAAGGTCCATGATTCATGGGGGGGGGGGGTAATAGTTTTATGTATAGTTTATTCATTACCTGTTTTAAAGTTAAATTCTTGTATTTTGTCTTGTCTTTTAAAATTACAACAAAATTTCATGCTAGTATTAATCGCTCTTCTTTATATTAAATATACTTAAATTTGGTGATTACTTCTTCTTTAATTTGATTTAAAAAATCTTATGGTTCAACATTGTTATGCTGATTAATAAACTCATGAGTTATTATTCTAGATTAAAAAGCAGGGTCTTTTCTATTAATTCGTTTTGGCAATTTAAAGAAATTGTCATAATCTAGGAAATTGTAACCGGAAAAATTTTTCAGAAAGTTTTTGTTTAATTTCTTTCTGATAATTAATATTGTTAATATTATTCAAAGATTGTTGTTCATTAGGTTAAGAATAATTTTTATAATTTTAGTTTTACAGATTTGATTAAGTTCCTTTAAAGATTCTGTTTCTTTCATTATCATTATCATTAATTTTCTTAACAGCATTTAGAATAAGATCGATTAATTTTACTTTATTAAATTCTGAAACTTTTTGTTTTTCAGGTTTCATTAACTTCTTTTAAAAATTCCCTTTTTATTTTGTTATCATTATTATTAATATTGTCAACAGGATTTGGCATAAGATCGATCAATTCAGATTCATTAAGTTTAGAATTTTTTAAATTTTTTATTTTACCAATTGTTCATAGTTTCTTTATATTTGCATATTCCAATTCTGTCTTCTTCAATTCCTTTCCATGAAAATAATCAATAAATTCCCATCATCTTCAATAGTTAAATTTCAATAACCATTTTCTTTACAATAATTTTCTAAATCTGTATATCTTAATCCATGTTTTCCATTACAATAATTTTCTAAGTTTTGACATACTTCAGCTTTGAAATACAGTTTGCTTTAGTTTTATCTCTGTTGTGAAAAATTAGATTATTAAAGTACTAAAACATTTATGGCTGAAATGTTCTAAAATGAAAATTTCAGTGGCTGGTATAGATAGAGGAGGTTTTACAGAATTTATTTATAATGAAAAATTTTATTAAATTTTAATTTTTACGTAAAATGAGAATTTAGTTTGTGGGTGTATGTAAATAGATAAATGTGATCTTGGAAAACTTGTTTATATAGAAAAATGTAATAAACATTCTTTTAAGTAGATGAAAATTGGTTTGTGGATGTATGTAAACACAATCTTGGAGCAGTTTATTTATAAAGAAAAAAATTTATATATATTTTTATTCTTTTAAGTAAACGAAAATTTGGTTTGCAGTTATATATATATATATACACAAACTAGGAGAACTCATTTATAAAGAAAAAACACTAAAATCTTTTTAGGTCAATGAAAATTTCGTTTGTAGGTTTCGATAAATTTTTAAATTGCGGAACTAAAATATTGGTTATAAATCAGAGAATTTAAAAAAACGCCAACCTTACATGACACATGCAGCACCTGTGTGTGCCTGTGAAATATTGACATGTTTCTCAGCTTTACACATGACTCCAAGACTCTACATTTATCTACAACTTTTCAGCACACTGCTAACATATGATATGAATAAATTACATGAAGTAGTTACTCTTGGTGCTAGCATGCTACATCACCCTCTCATAAGTGATTAATATGTAGAACCACTGAAATTGAAATAATGAAAAAGATCCGAATAACTACTGCAACCTACATCCTTCTTAATCTCCTTACTGCATTCATCTCTTGGTCTCTGCCTATGATTCTTAACCTCTACACTTCCCTCCAGTAGTACACTAGTGATCATTTCATGTGTCAGAATGTGTCCGACCAACCTATCCCTTCTTCTAGTCAGGTTGTGTCACCATTTTCTTTTCTCAACAATTCTATTCAGTAGCTCCTGATTATTTAGTTTTGCTAGTTACATTTAACAATTCCAACTATATAATGATTGTATGAAGACATTAGTCATGGGGTGTGGGATACCTTCGAGACAATGAAGTCTTTTTTGCACTATTTTAATTAAGAAACCTGGAAACGTTGCTGAAAATGCAAGAGGCATGATTTACCACCGTAAATTTAAAAAACATAAAGAGTAATGAAATGTCGATATTTGCACATGTTTAAGGCAATCCTCTCACGATGCTAGTAGGTAAGCTATCTGTGTATGTGAAATGATAATTAAATCAAGCCCCTAAGCTGTCGACATACGTTGATATACATCAACAGGTACATTTGAAAATGTGTGCCCCGACTGGGACACGAAACCAGGATCTCCTGCTTACATGGCAGACTCTCTATCCATCTGAGCCACTGAGAGCCCAGAGGATAGTATGACTGCTGTGATTTATCTCTTGCACGTTCCCTGTGAGAACCACACTCCTAACTTAATGTCCACATACTACATTCGTAGTGCTCCTACCCACTATACTCATTACTCGCCTCAGACAATCTTACCGAGTCCCGTAAGAGTTCGAGCAATGCATGTGCATCGAGCACAGAAGAAGGTCGGTGGCCCGTTAGCCTTAACCATATGAAGATGGTACCTGTTATTTTGGACTCTTAGAGGAGGTACGTCATTTAATAGAGATTCTGGTTTATATTTGACAACAACATTTGAATGCAACATTATTGCCCACTGACGAGATATTACGTCGAAAATCATCCAGCATACGAAAACGTTTAGGCTACAAGCGCTGTAAGTTCAGTGTAAGTCGTTAGAATCTCTTGGAGAATGTTCTCTCATTTAAGTAAACGTCATACGAATACAGGTTGCGTCAAAAAATGTACACACACTTTGAACTGTCATAGACAATTTATTTCCCGTTCTATAAGGCTAAATATCTGTGAGAAAGTAATGATATGTTTCTTCAACAGGTGTCAGCAGTGCCAAGGAAGTAACTGCAACATGGCGGACGTGTGTAAGAGCTTTGAAGCGCAGAAGCAGGTAATTAAGTGGTACTGGAAATTTGAGAATGTAGCTACGGTTCGAAGACTGGGGAGAAGTGAGTATGGTACAGAACCACCTTCAAGGTTAACAATTACACGTCTACGAGACAAATTCGAAATTCATGGAACAGTGTGTGATGTGCATAAAGGTCGATCAGGGCGACCTCGTACAGCTACAAGTGATGATTCCACAACTGCGGTCTTGGAACTGTTTCAGCGTTCGCCTCAAAAATCTTCAAGGCAAGCGGCACGTGAGAGAAATCTTAGTACTGTGCTACGCATTCTGAAGAAAGGCAAGTTTCGTGTGAACATTCCAAGGCTGGTGCAACAGCTAAGTGACGACGATCCAGATCGAAGGTTAGAATTTTGTGAATGGGTTCAGGAGATGGTGAGACGTGAACCAGGATTTACGGGTAGCATAATTTGGTCGGATGAAGCCCAATTCAAACTCAATGGAAGTGTCAATACGCACAATTGTGTGTACTGGGCTGAAGATAATCCTCACATTACAGTTGAAAGGCCATGAATTTGCCTGGAGTAAATGTGTGGTGTGGTTTGTCTGCATGGGGACTCATTGGGCCTTTCCGCTTTGAAGGTACTGTTACTGGAGAAACGTACCTAACAATACTTGCTGACTCCATATTCCCTGCCATTCGTGGATTATACGGTAATGATGAGTTTTATTTCCAACAAGATGGTGCCCCACCGCACTATTGTAGGGACGTACCAGCATATCTGGATCACAATGTGCCAGGCCAGTGGAAAGGACGCAGGGGACCAATCGAGTTTCCTGCATGCTCTCCAGACCTCATGCTGCTGGATTTCTTCTGATGGGGCACAGTTAAAAATGAGGTGTACAAACGTAAACCACGTAACCTGAACACACTTTGGAATTAGATTCAGGCGGTGTGCGCAGGAACCTCATTGGACACTTTGGTACAATGTACGGAATCAGTGGTGACTCGTACTCAGAAATGTATTGATGCTGAAGGCCACCAGTTTGAACATTAATCACATTTCCAAAGTACATTTATTTTTCCAATCAGACTTCAAGCTTTCCATTTCCAGAAATTTAACATTGTATAACGGGAAATAAATTTTCTATGACGTTTCAAAGTGTGTATACATTTTTTTGACACACCCTGAAATTTAACGATCTGAACGTCATCGTCCTATGAGATGTTTCATCGCTTATTTGTTTCATTAGACTGTTCAGAAAGCACATCGTGGGTAGGAATAAAGGCCACATGGAAACAATGCGGTCCCATATGAAACTTCTAGGGGTGGACAAAACTATGGAGTCACCAGAAACACAACTCGTTATCACATCCAATACGGTGTAGGAAAACGATTGTCATGCACAAGAGTTTCCAGTCGTCTTGGAATGTGTAAATACATATCCTGGTGACTGTGGCGCTCAATGGAAATGTGACAATTTAGCCACATGCACACTAAACCAGTCTTGGACAGAATGAGCTGTGTGAACAGAGGCCATGTCTCGGAGCACAGCATCAACATTGAGGAACAACATTGTATCATGGATGGATCTGTTAAGCCAAAATGTTCTCACAATCCATAGCAATAAAGTGACCTTGCAGAGTACCCACTGGGCCCATGGAATACCACGATATGGCGACGCAAATCATCACCAGCCCTATCCATGCGATCTGTCAGATTACCCACAGGGCCCATCGAAGTAGAGGGACAAGGAGTGTGCCACCCCTTTCTCCATTGTTGCCAAATTTATTCAAGATGGCGGCGATGACGTCATCCAAATGGCGGCATGTAGACTTGGCAACAGTGCATGACGTCATCAAAGATGGCGGATTTTGGTGGGGCAATAGTCCAATTGTGCTACATCCACTAACCTAACCTCAAGAAAAAATGGCGGGAAGTTTGAATTTTGGCGCTAAAATAGTCCAATTGCACTACATCCACTAACCTATGCCTCCAGAAGAAAAAAAATGGCGGGAAGTTTGAATTCCAACAGAATAATGCCGTACTTGTCTTTATTATTATTATTGATTATCATTTATTAACATTCATTAACATTCATTATCATTCATTATCATTTATTATCGTTTATTATTATTTATTGTTATTTATTATCATTTATTATTATTTATTATTATTGACCTGCCTCCACTAGAAAATTCCCTCTAAATTCAAATTCCAATATGATAATGGCTGCAAAATCTTACCTTTGTTTATTATTCATTATCATTCATTACCATTCATTATCATTCATTAACATTCATTATCATTCATTGACATTTATTATCATTCATTATCATTTATTATAATTTATTATTATTTATTATTACTTATTATCATTTATTATTATTTATTATTATTTATTATTATTGACCTGCCTCCACTACAAAATTCCCTCCAAATTCAAATTCCTACACCATAATGGCTGCAAAACCTTACTTTTATTTTTTATTATTCATTATCATTTATTAACATTCAGTATCATTCATTGTCATTTATTATCATTCATTTTCATTTATTATTATAGGCCTACCTCCACTAGAAAATTGCGCCAAATTCAAATTCCAACACGATTTTCTCTCGAAAACTGTACTTCTATGTATTATCATCATTTATTATTTATTCAAGATGTCATATTTTCTCAGTGAGAAAGCCATTCTCCTTACATCCATAACAAAAATCTATCACAAGTTCAAATCCCCAACACCATAATTGATCACATGTACGAGCTTTCTCTGTCACCTATCTTTTTTCACTGGTAGCCTATCATAATCGCCTCAAATAATAAACTGCACTTGAAGTAACGTAATTCACGTCCTTTGATTTTGCAGGGGGGAAGGGACTGAAGACTTTATTTCAAGCAGTACGGTCATCACTTGTTCTACAACACAGTCAGCACACACATCTTTGATATCGCAGTGCAGTCACCACGACGTCCGTGCTCCAACTGAATTAGTTCAAATCCTCACCACCCCCTGGCCAGCACGCAGAGACACTGACTACGCCTGTCATGTGAGGCAGCCAACCACTAGCGCGGGGGGCGAGCCCAGCGATCGCTCCCACGTCGTAAACATGTTTTCACCGGACACGCTAGAACTTGTAGAGTTTGACGTCACAGCGGCCCCTTGTCCGCTCACCACGTGTATTCGTCGCCTCCACACGTTTCCCGCCAAAATTGTCTCCCTCGGAGCTGAATCGCACAACAGTCGGCCGTTTCCCTGCAACACTTTTGGCGCCACGTTCAAACCTGTCAATGCCGACCTGACACAGCCATTCGCCACGTGTCCCTGTGCGAGCGAGAACGCAGTGCTACACTTTTGGCAGCAAAGCTTGCTTGACAGTGGAATCCATCATGACTATATAACAGCACCTTTGGACCGCACTAGAACGCTCGCTAATTGACTTGCTCTCGTGTGTGCCTAATAACTGTATAATCGCTGCGCCGCCGATCCCGCTTACGTCACACACCCTCCATACAAGCGACGGACGTAGCCTTCTGTAAATACCTGGAAAATGACTCTTTATTTCAGACATTACGGTCATGCAGGTGTGTCCCAACTGACTTCTCCATGCTCACACAGCGAAACTCCAGAGCCCAGCTGACGTCCACATGGCTCGCTGATCCCACTCTGTGGCCAGGTGACGTCAAGCACACCCCCACGACCAGCGCGGCAGGAAGGCGGCGGCGAGCGGCGCCTGAGGGTCCCGCCACAAACGGGCGGCCGCGCCCGCGAGCACTTAACACCGGACACAATGGAGCCTGTCGACCGCGTGCCGTACAAAGGATACGTTTGGCACCAGAGTTTGACTGACAGTGGAATCCACCATGACCGTATAACAGCGCGTTTGCTCGTCGCGAGAACGCTCGCTAATTCACTGTCATCACCCCACTATATTAAATAATTCCATTTACATTTTCATATACATATTCAAACGTGTCCAACTCTCTAATTTCAACTACTTTTCGAGGACCAGACCGCCACCTCCGCATCCTCCTAGGAACCAGCACCAAGTTTGAAATCTGCCAGTAAACAAAGCTCACTTGCGCTTCCACCACCAACCTAAGAAAATTGATTCAAACTAAGCCACCAGCACTCAACCTCTTCCTACACATTTCTGGTAAATGGACTCACCCTGCACTACGTCCATGTATGGAGGAACGAATTTACTTTATTTAGGAAAGGAGTATATGTATCACGCCGACATGTCCCACATCATACAGACCTGCAAAACACTCCTACATAACTCATTTATAATGTTCTACACACACACTTGCTAATTGTAAACAGTTAAAAATAACTCATAGCACAGCCTACAAGCATGCGAACCGCTCGTAAATAATGCAAAACATTTACCTCCAAATAGCCAAACAACTGCTAATTTTCGGAATTAATTTCAGTGCATAGGCTGATGGAAGGAGGAACGAGTGTACTTTATTTATTTGCAACATATCGTTTTGAAACTTGTACTTCTCATAGGTTTCGATATGTAAGGCTGACATAAGGCAGTTTCTGAACTCCCATAGTGCATTACACTTGGCAACACAACCACACCCATGAAGATATTCATTCCAATCCAGACCTGTAACTGCTCTACAGATAAATTTGCCCAGTTATTTGTCGACTCACTCACAGTCTGACCAGATTGCCGTTATTGCGCAAAAACAGCTCAGACATCGCTGTGCTGCTCGGGGAAGTAAGGAAGGGCTGCACTCTATTTGTTTGGAGCCCTTTTATTTAGTAGTGGAGTATATTTGTCACAAAACACCCACACTGATCCCACTGTGGTCATCTGACACAGGCCACAAACACGTAAACAACTCCTAATTTCACGGCACAATACCAAACAGCTCTTAAATAATGCAGTAAACAATATCAGCAGACGAGCTCTGTACTCTTAACCTCTCCTGCCAAACCGACCAAAAAGTCTCTGCTCGGCCTCCGCCAAACATGACCTCAACACAGTCGCATTCGCACCTATCACCGGAGAAACTGATTCCCCCTATGTGCCTTAGATTACGCTCCAAGGCAGGTCGCGCGCGCGTGCGGTCGGCGGGGGAGGGAGTTCCAGAGTCTCCAGCCAAGTTCAGCTTCCGAGCTCTCGTGACAGCCGACAGATATGAAAGCTGCATTGTCCTTCCCATGTATACCACTGGCGTCTCAGGTCTGGACCTGCCTTCACGTCTATTATCAGAATAGTTCATGGCTCGTTGAAACACACGATTAACGTGGCCGGGAAAACATTTACTACTCGCATGCAACCGAGATGGTGACGGCAAAACCAATCACTTTGATCTGCGCTGCAGGCGCGTGTAATCATTGAGAACACTGTATTTATTTTTTCGAACAACTTATTTAACCATGCAGTGTATCTATCACGCTATTACAAAACACCCACCCAGATGTGCCCTGGGACATGTTGCAGAGCCCACAGACACGCACCCAATCATAATTTCAGTACACACTATAGCACACTGCTACTAAATAATACGCTCAGTACTCGTAAAGTATCCTAATAACGCATAGCAGAGCCTGCAGATCCGCTCGCAAAATAACTCAGCAGACGTGCGCAGGTACCCCCCACTCCGCACCCTGCCCACAGGATCGTGGAGTCACCCACCCGTCTGATTTCAGACTTCGCACAGCCCCTGCTCGGCTTCCGCAAGCGTGAGTTGGCGCGGTCAACACACTCGTCAGCGGTCAAAGCACACACATACGTCCGTCCAGGATCGCAATCCATCACAACCCCGAGCCGCTACCACCGAACGCGGGTGAAAGTCAACTTTATATCAACGTAGCATAATTATCAAAGCGCAGCCTCCATACGCTAGATACATCATAGCAGCACATGTCTTTACCTCCTATGACCCTGTAGCACACTGCGCATTGCTCCTCACACGACATTACACGGCCCTTTAATCAAACATAACTACACATCCCTGCTATCGCCTCGTCGCGCGACCAGCCATCTAAAACCTTCTCAATATTATTCTTACTTTTCAACATCTTTTTTTAAAAAAATAATATCTAATTTACACCTCCCACCGCGCATAACCTCACACCCGTCCCACAATCGACATACGCAAACGACACTCATATATCCCCCACAAACCATGTCCATCTATCAATTTATTCTCATCCCCTCTTTTCGAATTACAAACGTAGCCTCTATCTAAACACCAATCAACTCATCTTTCTCGCACTTTCAACAGTAAAATTAATTTTACACACACCCAGAAATACCAAACGCAATTAAAGAGTCATACTTTTATACAGAGCATCAAGCACATACGACAATATTCAAAGCCTGGTCCATATTTATCACATCCACCTTGAATTAAATATTAGTACCATTGCCGTAACATTCTGCCAGCGCTCGATTTGTACCTACTTTTTCCGCTCTTAACTGTTGTTACTAGCGGTCGAATATCTCTATCTATAGATTAGATAAATTTCCACATAAAAAAAAATTTCGCCCCGCCGTTTAGAGACTCCTATATCCGAACACATAGCATCATTCAACTATCACTTGCTCTTAACTAATAACTCATTCATCAGGTCTGGGGGCAAGGTCACCCCTTTCTTTCTTTTAGCAGCAGACATCTATTTTTTTTACAGTGGTAGCCAAATTGCACCATCAACTTAACATCACAATTCGCGAAACATATCTTCAAATACGTAAACACACTTACTCAATTACACAGCGGTTCCGCTGAGGACATGACCTTCAGTATTACAGTTCTTAATCCAATAACCACCGAAACAAGTACTAAATGCTCAAACTAATCCCATAGCGCCTTACAAAGCGAGTGTCCGAGCGCCGCCGACGGCATATCAAAGCCACATAACTGTCCATCTAAATAGCCGTCCACTCAGCCCCTGGACCATAATGCTGAAGTGAGCTCTCCCTATACCTGCTGTCCAGCTATTGTCTAACGACATACAGTGCACAGATGGATTCCTGAATAGCGCAGATCTCTATATCCCCCTTGCATCTCCAACAGGACATGTAAACAGTGTCTCCCCCAGCCAGCGAACCCGACCTCATTCACCTTTCGCTGACAATTTCCACTCACAAATCTTAAACATTCTCACATATAAAACGATATTCAATCCTGCCAAAACTCAATAATAAAACAGCATTCTCCCTTTCTAAGCACAGATGAGTATGCATTTATCTTCACCCATCTGATCTCTGCAATTTAAGTCCTGCCACTTGTCTATAAACAGAACGATCTCAGTTACTAGAACAGGACCTTGTTTTGACCATTCGCCGGAAATGCGCGCAATGTTGTACGCCTCAAACTAGGTACAAGTACAACAGATCCTCAACACCCTATCATCTTTATCCTCTACCATCAAACAGTGAAAAAGTCACGAAGGCACCAATGCGATCCACCTCCATCGCGGACAAACGGATTTCACAATACTCCCCCGAATAACTCAAAGTGCGACCATCCAAGAATTCCGAACAGTTCGCCATGTCCGACACCTCAAACCAGAGATGCCTATATGAACAAGATCATATTAAATATACACACGCTGCAGAGACCCCTTTAAAGTTTGGTCACCCATACTCTAAGCGAATGAGAAGCTGCCTCTCGCCCTTGTTCAAACAATGTTTTCTAACACGCTTTTGCACACTGCTGAGCATTTCGTCTTTCTGCCGCGACTTCGAAGTCATTGTCTGATTCTAAACAGTCATTAACACGGACTGATGCACAGCCTGTCACAGGAAACTATACCTTGCACCTTGTAAATCATAGTCTTACAGTCGATAGCATAACGTTGTAGCGACTTCCCTCGAAAGTGATTGACCACCTCTGCATTTAAACTCATATGTCGCAGGACCGAATAGTTTATAACTCTGCATTCAATTTCTAGTTATTGGTCATTTTTGCATACAAGTACAGGATCACCGTTTTCGGTGCTAGCAACCCTGGAAGTTGTGGTCCATCAACCAAAATTTCTCCTCCAACTCAAGCAAGCATTGTCAGTCAATCATTAAGTCATACCCAATGCACAGATGCGATGGATAAGACACAACCGACCTACTGTAATATTATCCATCACAGCTGATATCACGAAAAATTTTACAGTAAATCCAACACTGTCCAATCATGTGACAGCTTGTTTTCTTAATTTCAGTATCATAGCTAAACCATACTTCCTCTACTTTGCAAGTATCATTGCGACCATTCATAGATGACTGCTCAGCACGTCCATTCACACTTAATTATCGAACACATAAAGACGATCAAATTATACCAGACAGTGCTATACATATTTCTAAGACCTCACGCATAGTACTCGATCAATCTCTCTGCGTATGGCGGTCACAGAGCTATCTAGTCCTCTTACACTAAAAGACCATCCTCACCTCGGCATTGACCTACCTACCCCGCAACATCGCTACCCAATTATTCCTCAACCGAGCAGACGAATACAGCTACACTCCACCTCTCTTGACTGAATAGAGCTTTCCTAGTCCTAACCCCTCCAAGAGCACCACATTTCTCGAAATGTAACCAAGTCTTGGAGCTTAGCACACCATATCAATCTGTAGTAACAGATCTCTAAGTGCCTTAATTTAATAGCATACAGTTAAGAAGAAGAAGAATGGAGCGATATTTATACACAACGTAGTTAGATAGATTTTTAAGCAAATCATCCAATATATCATGTGTAAAGTATTGTTCTAGATCAGTAAACTCTTCCGGGCTAAGTTGCCGTGGTCGATCTGTAGAACTTCTTCTCCCTGACGTTTCGTTCTCAACTGCGGAGAACATCTTCCGAGGTGAGTCGACGACTGGCTGCTAGGAGCTGGGGCCGCCGCTTATATAGAGATCGTAGGGGGCGCCACCACACGTCACATGGCGTCGATGTGCAGCTATCTCTGGCTATCGTCTGTTCTCTCGATTGCAGGCAATCGATTGTCACGTGATTGATGCAACGTCGACCGCCATATCTTATCCAATTTTAATCCTTCTTCTTTACGATTAAAATTGTATTGATGTTTGTGGATTTCAATTGCCTCTCTATACATACGTGTATAATAGTGCGACGTCCTCGCTAGCACGCTTGTTTCACCAAATTTTATGTCGTGATCTCCATCCTTAAAAACATGTTCCGCTACTGCCGATTTGTCGATATGTCCCAAGCGACAGTTTCTTTTGTGCTCCGTCAACCGTGTATTGATGCTTCTTTTGGTAGTTCCTATGTAAACCCTGCCGCAACTACACGGAATTTTATATACCCCTGGGGTGGCTAGGGGGTGACGAGCATCTTTTGTTGATCTTAGGCATTCACTAATTTTCTTAGTAGGTCTAAAAATGGTCTCTACCTGAAACTTGGCTAGTACTTTTCCAATGCGATCCGTGATATTATGGATGAACGCAAGAAATACTTTTCCAGCTGATGGTTGTTGCTGTCTCCCATTTTTAGGCATTTTTCTATTTGGGTGAAGTGCTCGATTAATCTCGTTTTTTGTATAACCATTTTTCGCAAAGGCCATTCGTAAATGATTTAGTTCTTCTTGTAAGTAGCCTGGTTCACAAATATTATTGGCCCTATCCACTAGTGTTTTTATGACCCCCCTCTTTTGCCTAGGGTGGTGGTTTGAGTTCTTATGGAGGTAGCGATCGGTATGTGTACCTTTCCTGTAGACCTTATGGCCTAAGGTCCCATCCGCCCGTTTGATAACTGATACATCCAAGAAGTTAAGTTGTCCATTCTTCTCCTTCTCCATAGTAAATTTAATCTTTGGGTTGATGCTATTTAAGTGTACCAGAAAATCATTCAAGTCTTCTTCCTCATGATTCCATATTACAAAGGTATCATCCACATACCGATACCACTTCGAGGGGCTTTTTTTGGCCGACTGCAATGCTTGATGTTCAAAATATTCCATGAATAAATTCGCAATTGCGGGACTTAGGGGACTTCCCATGGCTACCCCATCGATCTGTTCATAAAATTCACCATTATACTGAAAATAGGTTGAGGATAGACAGTGTTGGAACAAGGCTACTATATCAGTAGGGAACATATTGGCTATATGGGAGAGAGCTTCATCAACTGGAACCATCGTGAACAAAGACACTATATCAAAACTGACAAGTATTTCATTAGGACCGACAGTAATTTCCCTCAATTTCTCAATGAAGTGTAGAGAGTTTTTAATATGACTCTCAGTTTTGCCTATGTGAGGTTGTAACAAAGAGGCAAGGTGTCTGGCTAGTTCTTGGGTAGGAGCTCCAATTGCGCTGACTATTGGTCTCAAAGGAACATCAGGTTTATGTATCTTTGGTAATCCATATAATCTCGGAGGATAAGCCTCCGTTTCACAAAGATACTTTTTAACTTCTGTAGGAATTGAAGACTGTTTTATCAGACGCTTGGTGGCATTCAGCACATTCGTTGTGGGATCCTTTTTCAACTTCTTGTATGTGCTGGGTTCCAGGAGATCACTGATCTTCTTGTGATAATCCTCAGTATTCATTAAAACAGTAACATTTCCCTTGTCAGCGGCAACTATAATAACATTCTTGTCTGCATTGATCTCCCGCAATGCCTTCCTTTCCCCTTGAGACAGATTGCTGCTGGGTGGCTTAGCTTTGCGTAATATCCTGGAGGTTTCCATTCTACACTCCTGGAAATTGAAATAAGAACACCGTGAATTCATTGTCCCAGGAAGGGGAAACTTTATTGACACATTCCTGGGGTCAGATACATCACATGATCACACTGACAGAACCACAGGCACATAGACACAGGCAACAGAGCATGCACAATGTCGGCACTAGTACAGTGTATATCTACCTTTCGCAGCAATGCAGGCTGCTATTCTCCCATGGAGACGATCGTAGAGATGCTGGATGTAGTCCTGTGGAACGGCTTGCCATGCCATTTCCACCTGGCGCCTCAGTTAGACCAGCGTTCGTGCTGGACGTACAGACCGCGTGAGACGACGCTTCATCCAGTCCCAAACATGCTCAATGGGGGACAGATCCGGAGATCTTGCTGGCCAGGGTAGTTGACTTACACCTTCTACAGCACGTTGGATGGCACGGGATACATGCGGACGTGCATTGTCCTGTTGGAACAGCAAGTTCAGTTGCCGGTCTAGGAATGGTAGAACGATGGGTTCGATGACGGTTTGGATGTACCGTGCACTATTCAGTGTCCCCTCGACGATCACCGGTGGTGTACGGCCAGTGTAGGAGATCGCTCCCCACACCATGATGCCGGGTGTTGGCCCTGTGTGCCTCGGTCGTATGCAGTCCTGATTGTGGCGCTCACCTGCACGGCGCCAAACACGCATACGACCATCATTGGCACCAAGGCAGAAGCGACTCTCATCGCTGAAGACGACACGTCTCCATTCGTCCCTCCATTCACGCCTGTCGCGACACCACTGGAGGCGGGCTGCACGATGTTGGGGCGTGAGCGGAAGACGGCCTAACGGTGTGCGGGACCGTAGCCCAGCTTCATGGAGACGGTTGCGAATGGTCCTCGCCGATACCCCAGGAGCAACAGTGTCCCTAATTTGCTGGGAAGTGACGGTGCGGTCCCCTACGGCACTGCGTAGGATCCTACGGTCTTGGTGTGCATCCGTGCGTCGCTGCGGTCCGGTCCCAGGTCGACGGGCACGTGCACCTTCCGCCGACCACTGGCGACAACATCGATGTACTGTGGAGACCTCACGCCCCACGTGTTGAGCAATTCGGCGGTACGTCCACCCGGCCTCCCGCATGCCCACTATACGCCCTCGCTCAAAGTCCGTCAACTGCACATACGGTTCACGTCCACGCTGTCGCGGCATGCTACCAGTGTTAAAGACTGCGATGGAGCTCCGTATGCCACGGCAAACTGGCTGACACTGACGGCGGCGGTGCACAAATGCTGCGCAGCTAGCGCCATTCGACGGCCAACACCGCGGTTCCTGGTGTGTCCGCTGTGCCGTGCGTGTGATCATTGCTTGTACAGCCCTCTCGCAGTGTCCGGAGCAAGTATGGTGGGTCTGACACACCGGTGTCAATGTGTTCTTTTTTCCATTTCGAGGAGTGTAATTTCATCAGCAGAATATGATGGTAACTGACGAATTCCTGCCTCTATATTTGCAATAATGTCCTCCACAGGAATCTTGGATGGAGTTATTGCAAAATTCCCTCCTTTAGACAGAACAGAAAGTTCTTCCTTAGACAATTCTTTTTCCGATAAATTAATAACCGTTTGGGAATTGTTTGGAATCGCTGTTTCCTGTCGACCCTCTTGTAGACGATCAAACTTGTCCTTCTGCCTATTGGAAGACACTTCTGCACTAATCTGAGAAGAATGTTTCATTCGCCACAAGCTAACCGTATTTATTCTCGTATGGAACTGGCATTACTACGTGCGCGGATTCATCAGACACGACGAGGACTGGCGGTATGTGATGGCCAACTGCTAAATCTTCATTTACTTATTAGCAATACTATGCAGTTTTGTCATTGGAACAAAGTGGACAGTTTAACATTTAGATCTATGGAGATTAGTGCAGAAGTGTCTTCCAATAGGCAGAAGGACAAGTTTGATCGTCTACAAGAGGGTCGCGGAAAAAGAATTGTCTAAGGAAGAACTTTCTGTTCTGTCTAAAGGAGGGAATTTTGCAATAACTCCATCCAAGATTCCTGTGGAGGACATTATTGCTAATATAGAGGCAGGAATTCGTCAGTTACCATCATATTCTGCTGATGAAATTAGAATGGAAACCTCCAGGATATTACGCAAAGCTAAGCCACCCAGCAGCAATCTGTCTCAAGGGGAAAGGAAGGCATTGCGGGAGATCAATGCAGACAAGAATGTTATTATAGTTGCCGCTGACAAGGGAAATGTTACTGTTTTAATGAATACTGAGGATTATCACAAGAAGATCAGTGATCTCCTGGAACCCAGCACATACAAGAAGTTGAAAAAGGATCCCACAACGAATGTGCTGAATGCCACCAAGCGTCTGATAAAACAGTCTTCAATTCCTACAGAAGTTAAAAAGTATCTTTGTGAAACGGAGGCTTATCCTCCGAGATTATATGGATTACCAAAGATACATAAACCTGATGTTCCTTTGAGACCAATAGTCAGCGCAATTGGAGCTCCTACCCAAGAACTAGCCAGACACCTTGCCTCTTTGTTACAACCTCACATAGGCAAAACTGAGAGTCATATTAAAAACTCTCTACACTTCATTGAGAAATTGAGGGAAATTACTGTCGGTCCTAATGACATACTTGTCAGTTTTGATATAGTGTCTTTGTTCACGATGGTTCCAGTTGATGAAGCTCTCTCCCATATAGCCAATATGTTCCCTACTGATATAGTAGCCTTGTTCCAACACTGTCTATCCTCAACCTATTTTCAGTATAATGGTGAATTTTATGAACAGATCGATGGGGTAGCCATGGGAAGTCCCCTAAGTCCCGCAATTGCGAATTTATTCATGGAATATTTTGAACATCAAGCATTGCAGTCGGCCAAAAAAAGCCCCTCGAAGTGGTATCGGTATGTGGATGATACCTTTGTAATATGGAATCATGAGGAAGAAGACTTGAATGATTTTCTGGTACACTTAAATAGCATCAACCCAAAGATTAAATTTACTATGGAGAAGGAGAAGAATGGACAACTTAACTTCTTGGATGTATCAGTTATCAAACGGGCGGATGGGACCTTAGGCCATAAGGTCTACAGGAAAGGTACACATACCGATCGCTACCTCCATAAGAACTCAAACCACCACCCTAGGCAAAAGAGGGGGGTCATAAAAACACTAGTGGATAGGGCCAATAATATTTGTGAACCAGGCTACTTACAAGAAGAACTAAATCATTTACGAATGGCCTTTGCGAAAAATGGTTATACAAAAAACGAGATTAATCGAGCACTTCACTCAAATAGAAAAATGCCTAAAAATGGGAGACAGCAACAACCATCAGCTGGAAAAGTATTTCTTCCGTTCATCTATAATATCACGGATCGCATTGGAAAAGTACTAGCCAAGTTTCAGGTAGAGACCATTTTTAGACCTACTAAGAAAATTAGTGAATGCCTAAGATCAACAAAAGATGCTCGTCACCCCCTAGCCACCCCAGGGGTATATAAAATTCCGTGTAGTTGCGGCAGGGTTTACATAGGAACTACCAAAAGAAGCATCAATACACGGTTGACGGAGCACAAAAGAAACTGTCGCTTGGGACATATCGACAAATCGGCAGTAGCGGAACATGTTTTTAAGGATGGAGATCACGACATAAAATTTGGTGAAACAAGCGTGCTAGCGAGGACGTCGCACTATTATACACGTATGTATAGAGAGGCAATTGAAATCCACAAACATCAATACAATTTTAATCGTAAAGAAGAAGGATTAAAATTGGATAAGATATGGCGGTCGACGTTGCATCAATCACGTGACAATCGATTGCCTGCAATCGAGAGAACAGACGATAGCCAGAGATAGCTGCACATCGACGCCATGTGACGTGTGGTGGCGCCCCCTACGATCTCTATATAAGCGGCGGCCCCAGCTCCTAGCAGCCAGTCGTCGACTCACCTCGGAAGATGTTCTCCGCAGTTGAGAACGAAACGTCAGGGAGAAGAAGTTCTACAGATCGACCACGGCAACTTAGCCCGGAAGAGTTTACTGATAAAGACGCCGGCCGTGAAAGCCTACATGGAATGATTATTGTTCTAGAGTCCATGGTCGGTGCATCGAAGGTTCCGGTAGGGGAGAGAGGGAGAGAGAGAGAGAGAGAGAGAGAGAGAGAGAGAGAGAGAGAACATAAACACACACACAGGCAATAAGCTTAGATCGCTTACTTTTCCGTCCTGTCGGACATACATCCTTCTCCCCGGTCACCTTACGCTGTCTCTACCCTAATCGTAAAACTTTTCCTTTCTATGATACGAGTCCAATGTAGCCCTGCGGACACGTCTAGTGCCAAATGATCACACCATATCACGAGTCAGAAATAATACTATTACTCCATCAGGTCTATATAAAAATGATAGTTATTAGCAGCCGGTACATTCTACAAGCAAACAGATATGCATAACAGCAGCGTCCAACATCTTAAAATTACAAATCATACCGTCACCAACTCTGTAAACACCCATCTGTCGGGTAAGTGTGTACACAATGATTACAGCCCCTCACAAATACCCACAGCTAGCTTAGTTATGACGCTGAAGTCTCGATTTCACACCAAGCATGCGACAGGGTGGGGATCGCGTAAATCAAAGTGCGTTTAGAGGAATGTGTCAACTTTCATCAGCCATGAGATGGAAGTCCTCTGATGACCGACGGGTTCACCGTTAACGATCGCAAGTAGACAGTGCTTTAAACCACATACCGAACACGTAGCTGCATACGACAAGAACGCTGGCTATATCACGTGACTAAAGCATCCAAACAGAATACTGGAAAAAAAATCTACCTTCAGCAACTTGTCCTTCTCTAGAATAAATGAGTCAACTTTTGAATCGTACCTAGTTGCAGCTCTGTCTCAATCGATCATCCCATACACCTCTGGTATCATTTAACACAGATGTAAGTTTAGACATGAATGATTCTCCGTCGTCCTGAAAAGCATCAAATACAGTATTCAACTCACGTGTATCACTGCTACTTCAGTAGACATACACTATAATACGAACTCAACGAGAAAAAATGACTGCCTTCCTTATTCAGCTCGCTTCGATGTAATGGTTTTCCTGCATTCCTCTTGTTGCCGCATACTTGACTCCATGTACAAAAGCCCCCTGCGAACCAGAAGTTAAGCAAGTACGTTCTCATTTTCACCGCATTTCGCTGTATACAAGGTTGTTTATATCTATGCGCTAATCAGTTTTGGCATTTCTTTCGATTTTATGTCAGATCCATCCATGCGACCACGACATAAGTTATCATTCTGTGTTCTAAAATTGCATCTAAATGTAACCAAGGTGTATCCAGTCACCTCCACATTCGGAGAGCGCTTGCTCTGTTCTCTGTATCTCTATTTACATATAGACAAATAACTGCACAAATTTATCTTTAGAGGAGTTACAGGTCGGGATTGGAATGAATATCTTGATGGGTGTGGTTGTGTTGCCAAGTGTAGTGCAATACTGGAGTTCAGAAACTGCCTCATGTCAACCTTACATATCGAAACCTATGAGAAGTACGAGTTTCAAAAAGATATGTTGCAAATAAATAAAGTACACTCTTTCCTCCTTCCATAAGCCTATGTACTGAAATTATTTCCGAAAATTAGCAGTTGTTTGGCTATTGGGAGGTAAATGTTTTGCATTATTTACGAGCGGTTCGCATGTCTGTAGGCTGTGCTATAAGTTATTTTTAACTGTTTACAATTAGCAAGTGCGTGTGTAGAACATTATAAATGAGTTATGTAGGAGTGTTTTGCAGGTCTGTATGATGTGGGACATGTCGGCGTGATACATATACTCCATTCCTAAATAAAGTAAATTCGTTCCTCCATACATGGACGTAGTGCAGGGTGAGTCCGTTTACCAGAAATGTGTAGGAAGAGGTTGAGTGCTGGTGGCTCAGTTTGAATCAATTTTCTTAGGTTGGTGGCGGAAGCGCAAGTGAGCTTTGTTTACTGGCAGATTTCAAACTTGGCGCTGGTTCCTAGGAGGAGACGGAGGTGGCGGTCTGGTCCTCGAAAAGTAGTTGAAATTAAGGAGTTGAACACGTTTGAATATGTATATGAAATTGTAAATTGAATTATTTAATATAGTGGGGTGGTGAGAGTGAATTAGCGAGCGCTCTCGCGACGAGCAAACGCGCTGTTATACGGTCTTGGTGGATTCCACTGTCGGTCAAACTCTGGCGCCAAACATATGCTTTGTACGGCACGCGGTCGACAGGTTCCATTGTGTCCGGTGTTAAGTGCTAGCGGGCGCGGCCGGCCGTTTTTGCCAGGACCCTCAGGCGCCTCTCGCTACCGCCTACCTGCCCCGCTGGCTGTGGGGGTGTGCTTGACGACAGCAGGCCAGGGAGTGGGCTCAGCCGGCCACGCATACCTCAGCTGGGCTCTGGAGTTTCACTGTGTGAGCATGGAGAAGTCAGTTGGGGCACACTTGCATGACCATAATATAAAGAGTCATTTTCCAGGTATTTACAGAAGGCTATGTCCGTCGCATGTATGGAGGGCGGCGGCACAGCGATTGTACAGTTATTAGGCACACGCGAGAGCGAGTCAATTAGCGAGCGTTCTAGTGCGGTTCAAAGGTGCTGTTATATACTCATGACTGATTCCACTGTCAAGCAAACTTTGCTGCCAAAAGTGTAGCACTGCATTCTCGCTCACACAGGGATACGTGACGAATGGCTGTGTAAGGTCGGCATTGAAAGGTTTGAACGTGGCGCCGAAAGTGTTGCAGGGAAACGGCCGACCTTTGAGCGATTCAGCTCCGAGTGAGACAATTTTGGCAGCAAACATGTGGAGGCGACTAATACACGTGGTGAGCGGACAAGGGGCTACTGTGACGTCAAACTCGACAAGTTCCAGCGTGTCCAGTGAAAACATGTTTACAACGTGGGAGCGATCGCTGGGCTTGCACCCCGCGCTAGTGGCCGGCTGCCTCACGTGACAAGTGTAGTCAGTGTCTCCGCGCGCCGGCCAAGGGGTGGCGAGCATTAGAACTAATTCAGTTGGAGCGAGGACGTCAGGGTGTCTGCACTGCGATATCAAAGATGTGTGTGCTGTCTGTGTTGGAGAACAAGTGATGACCGTACTGCTTGAAATAAAGTCTGCATGTCCCTTCCCCCCTGCAAAATCAAAGGACGTGAATTACGTTACTTCAAGTGCAGTTTATTATTTGACATGATTATGATAGGCTACCAGTGAAAAAAAAAGTGATGGAGAAAGCTCGTACGTGTGATCAATTATGGTGTTGGGGATTTGAACTTGTGATAGATTTTTGTTATGGATGTAAGGAGAATGGGTTTCTCACCGAGAAAATCTGACATCTTGAATAAATAATAAATGATGTTAATACATAGAAGTACAGATTTCGAATATCGTGTTGGAATTTGAATTTGGCGCGATTTTCTAGTGGAGGTAGGCCTATAATAATAAATGATAATGAATGATAATAAATGATAATGAATGACAATGAATGCTAATGAATGTTAATAAATGATAATGAATAAACAAAAAAGGGGTTTGCATCCATTACAGTGTAGGAATTTGAATTCGGAGGGAATTTTGTAGTGAAGCAGGTTAATAATAATAAATAATAATAAATGATAATAAATAATAATAAATAATAATAAATGATAATGAATTATAATAAATGACAATGAATGATAATGAATATCAATGAATGATAATGAATGATACTGAATGATAATGAATAATAAACAAAAGTAAGGTTTTTCAGCCATTATCATGTTGGTTTTAAATTTAGAGGGAATTTTCTAGTGGAGGCAGGTCAATAATAATAAATAATAATAAATGATAATAAATAATAATAAATGATAATAAATAATAATAAATAGTAATAAACAATAATAAATGATAATGAATGATAATTAATGTTAATGAATGTTAATAAATGGTAATCAATAGTAATAATAAAGACAAGTACAGTCTTTGCATGCATTATTCTGTTGGAATTCAAATTTCCCGCCATTTTCTTTTCTTCTGGAGGCTTACCTTAGTGGACGTAGCACAACTGGACTATTTTACCTCCAAAATTCAAACTTCCCGCCATTTTTTCTTAAGGTTAGGTTAGTGGACGTAGCACAATTGGACTATTTCCCCGCCAAAATCCGCCATCTTGGATGACGTCATGCGCTGTTGCCAAATCTACATGCCGCCATCTTGGATGACGTCATCGCCGCCATCTTGAATAAATATCGCAACAATGGAGAGTGGGGTATCATGCCCCTTGTCCCTCTACTTATGGAATACCATGATATGGCTACTCAAATCATGTATCTGTTTCACTCTTGGGACGAAATCTCGGCCAGAAGTTGGAAAATCTGTGACAAGACTCATCCGACTTTCGTACACTGCTCCATGGTCCAGGTTTTACTTCTTCGGCAGCACGTTTTCCGGTTACAGACATTTGTGTCACTGATGAGTGATTTCGAAATTGCAGCCCACCCTGAGATTTCGTGCTTACGGAGTTGTTGTCGTGTTGTTCTTGTGCTGACAGAGTTTGAGAATGTAACACTAAGGCCAGCAGGATGTTTTGCAGCTTTCGTCCGCTTCTTTTTCGTCACAATCGTCTTCAATAACTGTCTGTCAGGATCACTCAATACGCACTTTCGTTGGCGTTGTGACGTAGCAAGTGGCGTTCTACCACTTTCCATGTATGCGGTATAAATCATTAATATGGTGCCTCTCGAAACATCAAACGTTTCAGCTGCCTTGGTTATTAAAGCACTGACCATACGAGCACTAATCTACGGAACATTGTTCTGACCACGACTGGTACATACAAGCTACTGTGGCGTTTGTGGTCACATACAACAGCACAACATGCAAGTTTGGCTAGACCCTGCATTTATGCTCAAGCCTGCATTTCTCGTAGTGCTTCCATATTCTTGTCCAGCTCACTGTTTATAACTAGTACATCAATAATATATAAATGGAAAATAATACTGAGGGTCCGTTATGTTACATTCAGTTTTTATTCGGGAAAGGTGCAGTTCTGACATAGCTTTGATAGTGGAAGCAACAAATTTTGACGGACTTTTCAAGGATTTGACTTGCAGAGTATACATGTTAATTTAGAGATAGATGTACAATGTTGAACTGAGAAATGTAGGTCCCAGTAAAGCTGAATGGAGTGCAGATCTTAAGGATGAAAGTAGTTTTCGCGTTATTGTCACTGCCAAGTAACGTAGATTAGATTAGATTAGATCAGTACTTGTTCCATAGATCATGAATACGACACTTTGTAATGATGTGGAACGTGTCAGGTTAATAAAAGGTGTCTATACAAGATATAACATTACAGAAAATATTATATGACAATTTTTTTTTTGGAGGGGTGAGGGGTTGAGGAAGTTACCCACTTACTATATCCAAAAATTCATCTAATGAGTACAAGAAGTTGCCATTAAGAAATTGTTTTAATTTCCTTTTAAATGCTATATGGCTGTCAGACTTTTGATACTATTAGGTAAGTGACGAAAGCCTTTTGTGGCAGCATAATTTACCTCCTTCTGAAGCAAACTTAGATTTAACCTTGAATAATGAAGACCATCCTTTCTCCTAGTGTTGTAGCCATGTACACTGCTATTACTTTTGAATTCGTTTGCGTTGTTAATAACAAATTTCATAGGTGAATGTATATCATGGATCAGCTCCAGCAATTATTCTGATTACACGCTTTTGTGCAATGAACACTCTTTTACCCAATGATGAATTACCCCAGAATGTGATGCCATACGAAAGCAGAGAATGAAAATAGGTGTGGTAAGCTAATTTACTGAGATGTATATCGCCAAAATTTGCAATGACCGTAATAGCTTAAGTAGCTGAACTCAAACGTTTCAGCAGATCCTCAATGTGTTTTTTTTCCATTTCAACCCCTCATCAATGCATACACCTAGAAATTTTGAATATTCTACCTTAGTTACCGATTCCTGATCGAAGTCTATATTTATTAATGGTGTCATTCCACTTACTGTGTGGAACTGTATGTATTGTGTTTTGTCAAAGTTTAATGAGAGCCCATTTGCAGAGAACCACTTAATGATTTTCTGAAAAACATCGTTTACAATTTCACCAGTTAATTCTTGTCTGTTGGGTGTGATAGCGACACTTGTATTATCGGGAAAAAGTACCAGCTTTGCATCTTCGTGAATATAGAATGGGAAGTCATAAGAACAGCAGAGGACCCAAGACCGAACTTTGTGACACCCCATTCTTGATTGTTCCCAGGTCTGAGATGTCACCAGTATTTTGCATATTATGTGAACTGCTTATTTCAACTTTCTGCACTCTTCCAGTTAGGTATGATTTAAACCATTTGAGCACTGTCCCATTCACACCACAGTAATTGAGCTTATCTAGAAGTATTCCATGATTTACACAATCAAAAGCCTTTGATAGATCACAAAAAATCCCAACGAGTGACTTCTGGTTACTCAGAGCATTTAATATTTCATTAGTGAAAGCATATATAGCATTTTCCGTTGAAAAACCCTTTTGGAAAGCAAACTGACGTTTTGTTAAAACTTTATTTTGACAAAGCGGTGAAGCTACTCTACAATACATTACTTTTTCAAGAATTTTGGATAAGGCAATCAGAAGAGAGATTGGGCGGTAGTTGTTGACATCAGACGTATCCCCTTTTCTATGCAGTGGTTTAACAATGGCATACTTCAGTCTATCTGGGAAAATACCCTGCTTCAGAGAGCTATTACATATGTGGCTAAGTATACCACTTATTTCTTGGGAACAAGCTTTTATTATTCTGCTGGAAATGCCATCAATTCCATGTGAGCATTTATTCTTCAGAGAGTTTATTATAAAATCAATGAAAGTTGCATAATACATAGAAAGAAGCGTTACACTATAGAATAGTACTGTGCTCTACTGTACTGTACTGAAGATAATTGAGAGAAAAACGCTAAGAAAACAGCAGACTTTGTTCAAAGAAAATAATTACACTGAAGTAAACGCGATTCATGATTGTCCCAGGGTCGTTAGGAAAAGTGGGATATGATTCTTACTGTGTGATCACTACGCACGGTAATGCATGCTCTACGACGTGCTGCCATGCTGGCTATGACTTTGGTAAGGAGTTACTCGGTTAGGCCATTCCATTCCTCCGGTTGACAAGTCTCGGATGGTCATTGGTGACTGTGGACGTGCTGCAGTTCGTCAGCCCATCGCTTCCCACACGTACTCGTTGAGATTTCAGACGGAGAAACGACATTCCATTCCATTCCCCGAATATTCTCTCGTTCTAAAATTCCTGCACCTGCGTAGTTCGATGCGGTCGCCCATAGTCACCCATAAAAGTGAAGTCTGAGCACTTCTGAAAAGACGCACATGGGGAATGAGTTCAGTGTCACAGTAAGACTGACCACTGAGTGTGTCGTGTTGAAAGATGTTGTGATCAGTACATCCGTACAACATTGTGCCTCTCCACACCATAACACCTGGACCCCCAAAACCTTCATATTCCACACTGTTACTGGATGCATTAGGTACCGTCCCACGGCGACAATTGGGTACTAGTTGTAAAAATTATCGTCTAGACCCTGTATACGAGAATCGAGAGGGGAGAATAAAAACTGAAGACGCAGACAGAAGTCCTTGGACGTAAGGCACTGATGCAATCTTTCTCTCCCACTGTTCAACATGTATACCGAGGAAACGAAGTAAATAAAATTCAAAGATAAGGATATCATTGGCAAGATCGCTGACGATATCGTCGTCTTCTGTGTGAGTGGAGACGTATCAGAGCACGTGCTGAAAGGTTAACAAACGGCTTAGCATTAAAAACGGATGGAAAGTACACTACAGGAAGTTGAAAGTATTAAGAAGGAACAGAAATGAGCTTAGCGAAAAACTGGGGAGCATACAGTAGACGACGTAAATGGCTTCTGCTATCTTTGAAGCAAAATACGAGTAACAGATTGTGGACGAAGAAGAGAGCATATAACAAATGACTATGGGCAAAGAGAGCAATCCTCGCTAAAAGACTTCTACTGGTATGAAACAGAGGCCTTAATTACATGAGAATGTATCCGATATCTCATTCACACAAGCTAATGTTTCCAGTTGAGAAAGTTATTCACTAGCGAAGTTTCTGTAGGTTAGCTGTACGATACCAACATGGCGAGAAAACGATGAGGAGAAGCTGCGCGGGAAAAGCATTTATGAGATCTCAAGTGGAGAGAAAAACTCTCAACTCGGCTTTATTTTCGCTGCAGAAAATTTGTTAAATACAGCAATGTACATCGTCGGAAGCTGGAACTGGAGAAACGGAACGGATTAAATGTGAATGCATAATTTATCTGATGAAGAGGGCGTACTCAGTGGAAAGCTTCCGCCGCGTTATTATCAAACTCTGCTTCCTGCATGGTATTCAGCTTAATTTCCTGCCGACTTCCCGCGCACGTTAATACTCGTGCAAATGTCAAACTTAGGATCAGTACGTACTAAAAGGCATCAGTATAAATAAATATCTACCTAGACGAACTGTTATGCAGTTACCACATCACTACGATAGTAAATCAAATTTTCTACAATATAATTTGTTCAGCCTACTAGTCATGTATCATGTATATTATACTGAGTACTTATTGAGACTTTTTTCGTTGATTCATCTTCAGTCGACCAATAAAGGATTGCTTAAAGCAAGAAAAATACCACCGAATTTATCCATCTAATAAAACAATCTACTAAGAACTGTTTAATATTTCGTTGTTCTTGTAAGTTTTCTAAATTTTTCACGCTGCCGTTAGAATGTAATACATCTGTTTTTCCTTGTGATGGACACCTTCAATAATCACTTTCATTATACGTTATAAAATTACATAAGGTTCAATATCAGAAGAAAAAGAACAACACTGTACAACTTAGTCACCAGTGTTCCAACTTGTCCGATCGTATACTCCATTAGGTATTATCTTGGGCTGCTATCTTGATCGCTTCGTATCTACTGTACCCAGTGACCTGGATGATTTATTCTCAACTTTTTCTTCTCGCTTGTTCCTTCAAGTGTGTAGTCCAGTCTTCCTAGATATTTTACAACACATCCCGCCAACCTTTTCCTCCAAAGACTTCTATTCTCGCCGACTCTTTTGGCTAACTCCCAATTTCTTGTTTTTTGTATCCGTTTCTAAAGCTTTCAAATCCTTCCGATTTCCTCTTTTACGACTTCAGCATGGTTCCATTCATTATGGAGAACTCTGAACCATTTTCTCTCATGTTCGTAAACATTTCATAATCGTATTACTAAACCACATATTATTTACGCTGCGCTGTCGTTGGGTAGAGAGCTCTCCTCCTTGTGTCAATATCCTTTTGGTGTCTCCAATTTTTCAAACATATTACTTAACTTTACTTCTGAAATCGCGCAAGCTTTTAACTTCTCCTGTTGTACCTTACCTAATTTTGATGTTTGACCTATTCATGCCCAAACAGTACACAACTATGCCAAATTATTTAATATTTGGGGAGAAAATTACCAAGGCAGCTAAAACTGGAGTTGTGCATTGTCATACAAACATTGTTTTTGAATTATATATGATATGCAAGTGGGGATTCTGAGTTCCATCATGATGTATACGTCGTAAGTGACGGGATTATTTACTTGCTGTATTCGTAATATCGGATTACGTTAACTAAAACAATACGTAACCGGATTATAAACACCAAAAGCACCGACGTCCTTTCACTACAGCAAGGTCTGTAAACTCTAATGATGACTTACAAATAACACAGCAGTATGACAGCGTACCATTTTTTATCTTGTACTCTGTGGAAAGAGATGTTAAACTAACGCACAAAAGAGTTTGCTGTACTACAGCAGAAAGTACGCAGGCCCACCGACAGGATGCCAGTGAATGAATTTGTTTGTCTGTTCTGTACCGCCACCGCTGCAGCGACAAACACTGCTGTTGGAACCACAACAGCCCACTGAATCGCAGATAAATCCGTTGAGGGTACTACCGTTCGCCAGCGCTTGTAACGTGATTGCGAGTGGGTAGGAACGTAGTAATGTGAGTCTATCACATGAGAGTGACTTCACCATAGTGACTGACGTTGAAAATGTGCAACACATCGGTACCAGAGTTCAGTAGTCGTAGTACAAATGGGAATATTTGTTAAATGTGATAGGATGTATAAAGAATATGATGACGGACGAATATGATCCTTTCCAAACTCCACATAACATTTATATTTATGGCTGTAAGGTCTTAATAGTCGACACGTATGGCAAGGCAATGTTAAAATTAACGTCGTGCAACGTAAGTTTTCTATCTACATCTACATACATACTCCGCAGTCCACCATACGGTGCGTGGCGGAGGGTACCTCGTACCACAACTAGCGTCTTCTCTCCCTGTTCCACTCCCAAAGAGAACGAGGGAAAAATGACTGCCTATGTGCCTCTGTACGAGCCCTAATCTCTCTTATCTTATCTTTGTGGTCTTTCCGCGAAATATGAGTTGGCGGCAGTAAAATTGTACTGCAGTCAGCCTCAAATGCTGGTTCTCTAAATTTCCTCATTAGCGATTCACGAAATGAACGCCTCCTTTCCTCCAGAGACTTCCACCCGAGTTCCTGAAGCATTTCCGTAACACTCGCGTGATGATCAAACCTACCAGTAACAAATCTAGCAGCCCGCCTCTGAATTGCTTCTATGTGCTCCCTCAATCCGACCTGATAGGGATCCCAAACGCTCGAGCAGTATTCAAGAATAGGTCGTATTAGTGTTTTACAAGCAATCTGCTTTACAGATGAACCACATCTTCCCAAAATTCTACCAATGAACCGAAAACGACTATCCGCCTTCCCCACAACTGCCATTACACTCTTGTCCCACTTCATATCGCTCTGCAACGTTACGTCCAAATATTTAATCGACGTGACTGTGTCAAGCGCTACACTACTAATGGAGTATTCAAATATTACAGGATTCTTTTTCCTATCCATCTGCATTAATTTACATTTATCTATAGTTAGAGTTAGCTGCCATTCTTTACACCAATCGCAAATTCTGTCCAAGTCATCTTGCATCCTCCTACAGTCACTCAACGACGACACCTTCCCGATCGCCACAGCATTATCAGCAACAACCGCATATTGCTATCCACCCTATCCAAAAGATCATTTTGGATCATCATAGAAAACGACAGTGGACCTACCACACTTTCCTGGGGCACTCCAGATGATACCCTCACCTCCTATGAACACTCACCATCGAGGACAACGTACTGAGTCCTATTACTTAAGAAGTCTTCGAGCCGCTCACATATTTGGGAACGAATCCCATATGCTCGTACCTTAGTTAGGAGTCTGCAGTGGGGCACCGAGTCAAACACTTTCCGGAAGTCAAGGAATATGCTATCCGTCTGATACCCTTCATCCATGGTTCGCCAGATATCATGTGAAAAAAAAAGCGAGTTGCGTTTCGCAGGAGCGATGATTTCTAAAGCAGTGCAGATACATGGACAGCAACTTCTCTGTCTCAAGGAAATTCATTATATTCGAACTGAGAATATGTTCGAGAATCCTGCAACAAGCCCATGTTAAGGATATTGGTCTGTAATTTTGAGGATCCGTCCTTCTACCCTTCCTATATACAGGCGTCACCTGCGCTTTTTTTCCAGTCGATCGGGACTTTACGTTGGGCAAGAGATTCGCGATAAATGCAAGCTAACTAAGGAGCCAGTGCAGTAGAGTACTCTCTGTAAAACCGAATTGTAATCCCATCAGGACCTGGCGATTTATTTATTTTCTACCCATTCAGCTGCTTCATAACCCCAGGGATGTCTGTCACTATGTCCTCCATATGGTAATCTGTACGAGACTCAAACGGCGGAATGTCTGTACAATCCTCCTACGTAAAAGATTTCTCAAATGCCAAATTTAAAATTTCAGCTTTCGTTTCGCTGTCTTCCGTTGCCAGGCCAGACATCAGTGAGTGACTGGATGGATACCTTCGACCTGCTTTCCGATTTTACGTAAGACCAGAATTTCCTTGGGTTTTCGGCAAGATCTTTTGCTAAGGTATGACGGTGGTAGTGGTTGCATGCTTCGCGCATCGCTCTTTTTACAGCAGCACGAATCTCTACTAACTTTGCCCTCTCCTCATTCTACCGATCTTTCTTGTACCGCGAGTGCAACTGTCTTTGCTTCCTGAGCATTCTCCGAATTGCGCTGTTAAACCACGGAGGGTCTTTTCCGTCCGTAACCCACTTTTTCGGCACATACTTCTCCAATGGGTGATTTACAATGTGTTTAAAATTTGCCCGTATTTCTTCCACGTCCATCGTACCGCAAGTAAATGAAGTCGATTCATTTACTAAGTGGGATGCTAACAACTGCTTATCTGCTCTTTCTAGTAAGAATACTCTCCTAGCCTTCTTGACCGACTTTTTAACTTTCGTAACCATAGTCGTAATGACAACATCATGATCACTAATTCCTGTCTCAACACTGACACCGTCGATGAGGTCTGGTCTGTTCATGGCTACCAGATCTAAAATATTTCCATTACGAATTGGCTGTCGATTTAGCTGCTCAAGACAGTTTCCGGATAATGTGTTCAAAAGTAATTCACACGACGGCTTGTCTGTACCACCTGTAATGAATCCATAAACATCCCAGTCTATACTAGGTAGGTTGAAGTCGCCTCCAAATAATATAGCATGATCAGGGTACTTCTGCGATACAGAGTGTAGACTCCCTTTGAATGATTCTAGAACTGTCACGGTGGAACCTGGTGGCCGGTAATAACACCCAACAATTAGCTTTATTTCTCCTAGCCCTGTTAAACGTGTCCAGATAACTCCACAATCACACTCTACTCCGACTTCAGTAGACACAATATTTTTGTCAACTGCAATGAAGACACCACCTCATACGGTGTCTGATCTGTCTTTCCGATACACGTTCCAACCCTAACTAAATATTTCAGAACTTCCTATCTCAGGGTTCAGCCGGGTGCAGTCCTGAGAATAATTTGCGCGCCACAGGCTTCCTGGAGGGCAGTAAATTCAGGAACTTTATTCGGAACGCTTTGAAAATTTACTGCTAATATCTTGATAGCTGAAGTGTCTTTACACTGAGCGCGTCCTGATTTCCCTGCCTGCACGTCGACTGGTGAGTGTTCATCAGGACACCTCGCACTACTGCCTAGCCTAAAAAAAAACCCATTTGCACGCCACAAGTACTCTGCTACCCGGGTAGCCGTTTCCTTTGTGTAGTGCACTATCTAGGGGCGTCCTAAAATTCCCCACCCAATAGCGCAAGTCTAGAATTCTGTATCCGTCACAGGATCGATGAAGCCTCTGGTTGAGACCCTACACTTGGCTCGAAACCAAAGGACCCCCATCCACTCTGGGAACGATGCGGCAAATAGAGAGCTATGCTTGCACCCCCCATGCGAGGCCAGCGGTCTTCACAAAATCAGCCAGCCGCCTGTACGAACTGAGGATCGACTCAGAACCCAAGCGACAGGCCACCTGCCCACTAACAGGATGAACGGGCGAGGCCAGCCGGCCAGGCTCCACATTGGCCATCCGCCTCGAGCGACGCGAACGCGTTGCAGTCCGCCACTCACCCTGAGGGGAGGGCGGCCCCAACGCGGCGGGTACACTTGAAGGTGCCGCGGTGGGTGAGTCAGCGGACGCAGCAAGCGACACCTGGGTGTCTCAAGCAACGTGCCAGCCCTCCGCTGTCACTGCACCTCGAGGCAGCAGCCTGAAGGCGGCTGACCGTGGCCAACAGCACGTTCAGCTGCTCACGAACCGCGGCCAGTTCCTCCTGTGCCCGCACACAGCACGCACACACCCTATCCATCCTACTGCTAATATATGGACGTATAGAGTTGCGACAAATAAAAGAGCAATATGCGACTGCTCAGTTGCGTCACCAGCGCCAGATTGAGCTGCGATATATGAACAATTACTCACTAACTAAGCAATCAAATGACCACTACTACGCCACTATACAGATATTACAATGCGACCCTACCCCTGTCTTAGTACAAATGACAACCGCCTACGCGATGTTACACTCTACCGTTATTAACATTTTATACTACCCCTTTCTAATTCGAAAATACGCAAAGATCCGAAAAATTTCACCACGCTAGCACACAAACACACAAAGTAATATGAATTAAACCTGCGGAACTAATACGAAAAACTGAATATACGACTAGTTTCTGCTACTGCTGCTCGCACACGTCACTCTGCAAGCACACATGAAACTGCACTGTTTACATAAATCATTCAAGTACTGTGAGTTGAGATGATCTGTTCTGTGCATTATCGATCGCCACAGAAAGACTGGGCTGCCGACAGCCAAATATAAGAGCGGCATATTATAAGTTCGTTGGCTGTCTGCGCAAAAGTAGTCTAATTGTGTACGACTTAGAGCAGTGTATCAATGCCTGTATTTCCCTTGAACCATTGTATGTAAGCGTAGAACCAGTGAAGTCCGTAGAGGACGAGCTCACTGAAGGAATTCCGTTTTTCTTTTTTGACTAGTTTGACGCGGCCTGCCACGAATTTCTCTCCTGCGCCAACCTCTACACCTCAGAGTAGCACTTGCAGCAACCTACCAGCCTACTTCCTCAAATATTTTCTGAGTGTATTCAAGTCTGAATCTCAGTCATACTCTACAGCTTTTACCTTCTACAGCTCCCTCTAGTACCATGGAAATTATTCCCTGATGTCTCAACAGATGTCCTACTATCCTGCCCATTCTTCTTGCTAATGGTTTCTGCGGATAAGCTTTTCGTTCCTTAATTTATCAGTCCACCTCACTTTAAACATTCATCTGTAGCACCACATCTCACATGCTTCGATTCTCTTCTGTTCCGGTTTTTCCACAGTCGATATCTCACTACTGTCCTCCATACGTACATTCTCAGAAACTTCTTCCTCACATTAAAAGCTATGTTTGATAACACTAGACTTCCCTTGACCAGAAGTGGCCTTTTTGCCACTGATAATCTGCTTTTTATGTCATCCTTGTTCCGTGCGTCATTGGTTACTTTGTTGCCTAGGTAGCAAATTGCTTAACTTCATCTACTTCGTGAGCACCAGTTCAGATGACAAGTTTCTTGCTGTTCTCATTTCTGCTGCTTCTCAGTGTCTTCGTCTTTCTTCCACTCACCCTGACTCCATATTCTGTACTCATTAGACTGTTCATGAAGGAAATGCATGACAGGTGCATAATGTGAGGTTGCGTGAAATCAGGCAAAACCTTGCTGCGGGCACCTGTGCTTGGTGGGAGATGCTATTCTGCTATTCATCTCTACGTGCTCATTGTGCGCTCAGAACTGAAAAGAGCGACGTGACATGATGGACAAATGTAGTAGAGACACTCCCATCACATCTGTGCACATCTTCATTAAAGTTTCACTGTTTTGTTTTCGTTTTATGAGCAATAGGGCCTTATATTCCGAATATCGCTACATCTACATCTACATCCATACTCCGCAAGCCACCTGACGGAGTGTGGCAGAAGGTACCTTGAGTACCTCTATCGGTTCTCTCTTCTGTTCCAGTCTGGTATTGTTCGTGGAAAGAAGGATTGTCGGTATGCCTCTGTGTGGGCTCTAATCTCTCTGATTTTATCCTCATGGTCTCTTCGCGAGATATACGTAGGAGGGAGCAATATACTGCTTGACTCCTCGGTGAAGGTATGTTCTCGAAAGTTCAACAAAAGCCCGTACCGAGCTACTGAGCGTCTCTCCTGCAGAGTCTACCACTGGAGTTTATCTATCATCTCTGTAAAGCTTTCGCGATTACTAAATGATCCTGTAACGAAGCGCGCTGCTCTCCGTTGGATCTTCTCTATCTCTTCTATCAACCCTATCTGGTATGGATCCCACACTGCTGAGCAGTATTCGAGCGGTGAGTGAACAAGCGTACTGTAACCTACTTCCTTTGTTTTCGGATTGCATTTCCTTAGGATTCTTCTGCTTTACCGACGATCAACTTTATATGATCATTCCATTTTAAATCACTCCTAATGCGTACTCCCAGATAATTTATGGAATCAACTGCTTCCAGTTGCTGACCTGCTATATTGTAGCTAAATGATAAAGGATCTTTCTTTCTATGTTTTCGCAGCACATTACACTTGTCTACATTGAGATTCAATTGCCATTCCCTGCACCATGCGTCAATTCGCTGCAGATCCTCTTGCATTTCAGTACAATTTTCCATTGTTACAACCTCTCGATATACCACAGCATCATCCGCAAAAAGCCTCAGTGAACTTCCGATGTCATCCACAAGGTCATTTATGTATAATGTGAATAGCAACGGTCCTACGACACTCCCCTGCGGCACACCTGAAATCGCTCTTACTTCAGAAGACTTCTCTCCATTGAGAATGACATGCTGCGTTCTGTTATGTAGGGACTCTTCAATCCAATCACACAATTGGTCTGATAGTCCATATGCTCTTACTTTGTTCATTAAACGACTGTGGGGAACTGTATCGAATCCCTTGTGGAAGTCAAGAAACACGGCATCTACCTGGGAACCCATATCTATGGCCCTCTGAGTCTCGTGGACGAATAGCGTGAGCTGTGTTTCACAAGATCGTCTTTTTCGAAACCCATGCTGATTGCTACAGAGTAGATTTCTGGTCTCCAGAAAATTCATTATACTCGATCATCAAACGTGTTCCAAAATTCTACAACTGATAGACGTTAGAGATATAGGTCTATAGTTCTGCACATCTGTTCGACGTCCCTTCTTGAAAACGGAGTTGACCTGTGCCCTTTACCGATCCTTTGGAACGTTACGCTCTTCTAGAGATCTACGGTACACAGCTGCAATAAGGGGGCAAATTCCTTCGCGTACTCTGTGTAAAATCGAACTGGTATCCCATCAGGTCCAGCGGCCTTTCCTCTTTTGAGCGATTTTGATTGTCTCTCTATCCCTCTGTCGTCTGTTTCGATATCTACCATTTTGTCATCTGTGCGACAATCTAGAGAAGGAACTACAGTGCATTCTTTCTCTGTGAAACAGCTTTGGAAAAAGACATTTAGTATTTCGGCCTTCAGTCTGTCATCCTCTGTTTCAGTACCATTTTGGTCACAGAGTGTCTGGACATTTTGTTTTGATCCACCGGTCGCTTTGACATATGACCAAAATTTCTTAGGATTTTCTGCCTCACGCTTTGAAAGCTTCACTTTAAGAAAAGGAGCTGTCACAGCTGTACATACGTAAAAGTAGAGACTGCTGTTGTCATTTTGCCGGCCGCGGTGGTCTCGCGGTTCTAGGCGCGCAGTCCGGAACCGTGCGACTGCTACGGTAGCAGGTTCGAATCCTGCCTCGGGCATGGATGTGTGTGATGTCCTTAGGTTAGTTAGGTTTAAGTAGTTCTAAGTTCTAGGGGACTGGTGACCACAGCTGTTAAGTCCCATAGTGCTCAGAGCCATTTGAACCATTTTTTTGTTGTCACTTTGTCAATGGTAGCCGATTCTCCCAGCTCTCGGACGACACCTTCCACCATGTTTCCTATAGTTGCTACAGGTATGCCATATTGTGCGTGGCCCTACAACAGAATCTACGAACACGGAAAATATTATACAAAAAATGAGTCCCGTATGTAGTATCTTTATTGATGTCGTGTAAACGACTGAATCTGCGTAATGATGTCATTTTAAAACTTTTTCACAAATGGCTGCGTTTTGTACTGAAACACTCGAAATGTATTTAGTGTAATGTGCAACGGCAGCAAAGTGCTGCTCTAATGAACGAGGTCCGGCTCCCGCCATGCGGCAGGTCATTCAGACAGCCTGATGGCCGTAATGCAGGTTGATTGCAGGCAGCAGCGCAGAGTTTGTCGCTTGCGCCCGGCGGCGACGGCACCTGGTTCCGCACTAAAACGGCGATCGGACAGTTTTACGACACGCGTCTGGTCTGTTAGGACGACCCGTGGCGGATTAGCGACGAAATAAACTCTGAATGCGTCACACGTTTGCGCAGTACGTCAGTCCCCAGCATCACAGATTTGAAAGTTTGTTCATAACCAAAAATGCAATCGTTCGGCGCATCGCCTTTTTATTTAATGCACTCTTTCCCATACCTGGGCTCTAAATGACGAGATTTATAGCTCGCATCATGAAATTAAAATTCGAATTTTCTGTATGTAACTACCAAAAGAACCTATCATTGCATTACATGGGGGTATCACGATAAGAAACAAGAACCGACACGGATGAAAATTTGTGAGAGTGAAAGCAAAAAATTTCCATTAAAGATGGGTCCAAAAACGGCCTGTCTGATGTATGACTTCGAATGTGTAGCTACAAAATGTCACTGACTTGTATATGAGATACTGTTGTAACTACTACAAATGTACTTACACTTTAAATTTCTCAGTTATATCCCCATCTACTTTTCTTCAGATTTTACGCATTACCCATGATTTGGTTATGTTGCAGATGTGTGATGGGGCACCGGTACGTTTTTATGCTGATGTGAGGTGGTATCTAGCGGGGCAATATGGTTCAAGATGAATGGGTCGAATATGATCTGTACCTTGACCTCCAGCATCACGTGACCTCCTTATTGTGAATTTTTCAGCTTGAGTTATCTAAAAGTCAAGTGTGCAACATTCTCGCTGGTGCGATTGGAGAAATGGAGCCATAAATTGTACAGTCTTGTAAATATTTACGATGTGATCTCGAAGTGTTTGAGGTATCCGTAAGTTACTAATTTGCATGCAAATGCAAGAGCGCCCACATGGATCACCTCCTCTAACAGGTATGAGTGTCCAGAAAATTGTAGCACATTTTAGTAACATTTTTACAACCATGACAACATTTAATACTGAAATGGTGGCTCATAGCCACACATTCGGAGTCCCTCAGATCGCTCATTTGTTTACTGAAAAGTTTCGGTGTCTACCATCGTATATTTCCAGCCGTGTCAGATTTCGCTATAGTTATGATTAATCTTGCACATAATCTCTCAAGAAATATAAGATAATCATTTCACTCTGACGTGAAATGTACATAGCTGTAAAACACTCTGAAAGGTTAAACGTATATCTAAGGACTGCAATACAATGAAGCCTAATGCACATTCTGAACTCTCTGAAGGAGGTAGTAATCGATAAATTCATTTGTAAGACAATAACCTCACACAAAACAGTTTATACGTGAATGTCATATTTTGTGCATTCGATATGAATAGAAATATAACAGTGGAGATTTTATTAAATTATTTACAATATTCCTACTAAAATTTTGTTAATTTTACGTAAGCTATTTGTATCGATCAGTTTAAGTTGTCTTTGGCAGTGATGTAAACAACTCCATTCTTTGGCTGCATATGTAATCTCTCTGTCCTTTCTCGCTTCGAGGGAAGGGTGGTTGTAAGAAACAGTGTTGTGCATCACCTGAAAATAGCGGAAATGACGCAGCGAATATTTGGAGTATTGTAACACACGTGAGGAGATGAAAATCGTGTTAATGTGGAAGTCGTTCAAATATTGTGAATCAGTCATCTGAGGATTTTAAAATATGGAAGCAAAAAGGAATGAACTGTTATTCTTTGTATTTAAAATGACCCAACGAGCCATTACGAATCTGGAAGGTTGCAGATTTCAGTGTAAAGGAAAAATTCGAGACAATCATACCCCGAAGAAGACGACAACGAAATCACTATGAAAACCTGTTAAGACTTTCAGATGTAGAAACTCCTACTTCTAGAATAAAAAAAATTGATCAATATTAGTGCTCTGACGTGTCAATGTTGGCCTCTCCTTAATTAAAAGTGGCATATTACAAGTTCCACTCCGGAACAGCTCTAATCCGTTAAGAAGTTACACAAAAGCGTTGCATAGAGGAACTTTCAGTCTGTGAACAACCATTACTCCCTTCTCCTAGTAGTGTGGGAGCGCACGGAGTACAGATAAAATGATTCAAATGGCTCTGAGCACTATGGGACTTAACATCTGAGGTCATCAGTCCCCTATAACTTAGAACTACTTAAACCTAACCAACCTAAGGACATCACTCACATCCATGCCCGAGGCAGGATTCGAACCTGCGACCGTGGCGGTCGCGCGGTTCCAGACTGAAGCGCCTAGAACCGCTAAGCCACACCGGCCGGCTACAGATAAAAGGGACAGGTTTGGATTCAGCAGCCTGTCAACGATTGTGTCATTACAAGATAATCAATTTTGAGGAGATATCTCCCATGTCATTTCCAAAGCAATTGTCCCGGCATTTATGTTAAGCCACTTAGGAACCCCGCAGGAATCCTCCAATTTGACCGGAGAACAGGTATTTTAACGGCCACCCTCCAGACTGCGAGTTCAGTGTGCCAACCACTCCGCCACCTCGCCCAAGCAGTGTCAGCATACTGGCAAACGTCTGTGAAATTCATGAAAGTATGAGAGACGTACTAGCAGATCCAAGTTCCTTGGAGCAGACATTTTCTCACACTTGTAGAGATTCATCAGAGAGATAGTTACGACAAAACTATACCACGTTAATTGGAAGATATGTACACCGATGGGAAAAAAAAAATCTCGACACGAGGAGTGAATAAAATTTGGAGAATACATCCGTCCAGGTAACATATTTAAGTGGCTAACACTGAAAGGTCACAGGTTAATGTAAGTGCGAGGTAAGCCATTGAAAATGTGAAATGCTAGTACATAAGTAACCAGTGTAACCGCCAAAATGTTGAATGCAAACATGCAGACATGCATGCATTGTGTTATATAGGTGCCGGATGTCAGTTTGTGGATTGGTGATCCGTGCATGTTTCACTTGGTCGGTCCAAACAGGAACGACTGATGCTCGTTGTGGATGACGACGGAGTTTCTTGAATAACACCTATTTACTACGTCCAGTCTCAAAGGTAAGTAACGCTCATTAAATTTACGGTATGTATTTAAAGCAAACCTGATTTGTATCCTCATAGTGGCGCTACTAGCACCACTATTATGCTGTTGGTGTGATATTTGAACAGACATTATCTTCCAGATACAGAAACACGTCTATCATCTTTCGTTTGTGTCGCACACTCGACTTGGTGTTGTTCGAAAAAGTTGAATCGTTTTTGTATAAATCGCTTCATTGACTTTCAGAGTCGATTCCACTTTCACATTACTTAAGAGCGTCGTTGACGTGTCGTTGTTCCTCCTATTTCAAGTTGAGATAGAGATGACCAAGTGTGCGCTGTATCTGGTGGCCATAATGATATTCAACACCATTTAGCACATCTGAATTGTGTCTCATACATACATTGTTTTCCATATCCATACAAATTATAGACATGTTCACACGTATGTTCTAGACATCCTCCTAAATCACTGGATTTTTTCAGCCAAACTGGGTTCTAGCATCATCCACCTTCCGGACAGAACCACTGTGGTGGTAAGAACCACGACCTATCGTAGGCAAGGGGGAGAGGGTGAGAAAGCAGTGTAGTCCACCACTCGAGAATACCTATACTTTAGTCATCCAGTATTTGAGGATGAGAGTAGGAGGGGCGTTTGAAAACTCCGTGCAGAAATAAAAACTACTTATGTGTTTGAGGTAAACCTTTTTTATTTTTCGACATAGTCTCCGTTTAGACTTATACACATCATCCAACGCTGTTCTGAATAATAAGAATTGTCCAAGTCTGCAAAATAGCTATCAGCTGCTGCAATCACCCCCTCATTTGAATAAAATCTTTGTCCCACCAGCAATTTCTTCAAATTGGGGAACAAATAGTAGTCTGAGGGAGCCAAGTCTGGAGAATAGGGGGGATATGAAACGAGTTGGAATCCTATTTCCATTAATTTTGAGACCACAACTGCTGAGGTGTGTGCTGGTGCATTGTTGTGATGGAAAAGAACTCTTTGCGGTCGAATCGCAGGCGTTTTTCTTGCAGCTCGGTTTTCCAACGGTCCAATAACGATAAATAATATTCACCTGTAATAGTTTTGCCCTTTTCCAGATAGTTGATGAGGATTATCCCTTGCATATCCCCAAAGACAGTCGCCATAAACTTTCTGGCCGAAGGAATAGTCTTCACCTTTTTTTGTGCAGATTCTCCCTCGGTAACACATTGTTTAGATTGTTCTTCGGTCTCAGGAGTATAGTAATGTATCTATGCTTCATCCACAGTGACGAAACGACGCTTAAAGTCCTGCGGTGCCTTCCTGTAAAGCTGCAAACTAACCTTGCAACACTTCATACGATTCCGTTTTTGGTCAAGCGTGAGCAATCGCGGAACCCACCATGCGGACAGCTTTCTCATGTCAAAATGTTTATGCAAAATATTATGAACCCTTTCATTCGAGATGCTCACAGCACTAGCAATCTCACGCACCTGAACTTTTCTCTCATCCATCAGCATTTCATGGATTTTATCAATGATTTCTGGAGTCGTAACCTCAACAGGGCATCCAGAACGTTCAGCATCACTTGTGCCCATATGGCCACTCCGAAAATTTAAACTGTTCTAATAGAAGCTGCAAAGTCACTGTAATGTTTACCAAGCTTCTCTTTAGTCTCCTGAGGCGTTTTGCCTTGCATAAATTAATGTTTAATCACCACACGAAATTCTTTTTCGTCCATTTATTGTTAATCACTCGACTTCCTTGATTCACTCGAATGTCAAACACAAAGAAATGGACACATATGGCTGAAACTTGTTGTGCGTTCTTTCCAAAGATGCTACTAATTAAACATGACCTCGATATGCGCCGAGAGTGCCATCTCTCGGACTTTCCACGGACTTTTCAAACGCTCCTCTTACTTGCAGACTTGAAACAGACTTCACCCATAATTTGAAACCTTTACAAAACTCACTAACAAATCCTACAAAATGATTGAAACGAAAAAAGTTTATCCTTTACTACATTTTCGCTGTTCATGCTGTAAAACTGTCACATGAAGCATAGTGTTTTAATTTATTGCTTCTGAATTACTAACTATGTTTCGCAGACAGTACTCACACATTCCACTGAATGTACCGGAAATATTATGTTACTGTATGACACTTAGTTCAGAGATACGACGTCATAAAAATTAAGCTACGTGAAAATGAAGCTGCAAAGTCAAATTCGCTAGACTTACAGGTGAAATATGAGTAAAGTTGCACGTAAAATGTGTTAAATACACTCCTGGAAATGGAAAAAAGAACACATTGACACCGGTGTGTCAGACCCACCATACTTGCTCCGGACACTGCGAGAGGGCTGTACAAGCAATGATCACACGCACGGCACAGCGGACACACCAGGAACCGCGGTGTTGGCCGTCGAATGGCGCTAGCTGCGCAGCATTTGTGCACCGCCGCCGTCAGTGTCAGCCAGTTTGCCGTGGCATACGGAGCTCCATCGCAGTCTTTAACACTGGTAGCATGCCGCGACAGCGTGGACGTGAACCGTATGTGCAGTTGACGGACTTTGAGCGAGGGCGTATAGTGGGCATGCGGGAGGCCGGGTGGACGTACCGCCGAATTGCTCAACACGTGGGGCGTGAGGTCTCCACAGTACATCGATGTTGTCGCCAGTGGTCGGCGGAAGGTGCACGTGCCCGTCGACCTGGGACCGGACCGCAGCGACGCACGGATGCACGCCAAGACCGTAGAATCCTACGCAGTGCCGTAGGGGACCGCACCGCCACTTCCCAGCAAATTAGGGACACTGTTGCTCCTGGGGTATCGGCGAGGACCATTCGCAACCGTCTCCATGAAGCTGGGCTACGGTCCCGCACACCGTTAGGCTGCCTTCCGCTCACGCCCCAACATCGTGCAGCCCGCCTCCAGTAGTGTCGCGACAGGCGTGAATGGAGGGACGAATGGAGACGTGTCGTCTTCAGCGATGAGAGTCGCTTCTGCCTTGGTGCCAATGATGGTCGTATGCGTGTTTGGCACCGTGCAGGTGAGCGCCACAATCAGGACTGCATACGACCGAGGCACACAGGGTCAACACCCGGCATCATGGTGTGGGGAGCGATCTCCTACACTGGCCGTACACCACTGGTGATCGTCGAGGGGACACTGAATAGTGCACGGTACATCCAAACCGTCATCGAACCCATCGTTCTACCATTCCTAGACCGGCAAGGGAACTTGCTGTTCCAACAGGACAATGCACGTCCGCATGTATCCCGTGCCACCCAACGCGCTCTAGAAGGTGTAAGTCAACTACCCTGGCCAGCAAGATCTCCGGATCTGTCCCCCATTGAGCATGTTTGGGACTGGATGAAGCGTCGTCTCACGCGGTCTGCACGTCCAGCACGAATGCTGGTCCAACTGAGGCGCCAGGTGGAAATGGCATGGCAAGCCGTTCCACAGGACTACATCCAGCATCTCTACGATCGTCTCCATGGGAGAATAGCAGCCTGCATTGCTGCGAAAGGTGGATATATACTGTACTAGTGCCGACATTGTGCATGCTCTGTTGCCTGTGTCTACGTGCCTGTGGTTCTGTCAGTGTGATCATGTGATGTATCTGACCCCAGGAATGTGTCAATAAAGTTTCCCCTTCCTGGGACAGTGAATTCACGGTGTTCTTATTTCAATTTCCAGGAGTGTATGTGTGAAAAATACCTAACGTGCGTATGCGATCAAAGCAACAGGTAAAAGGCTCATCATAAACCACTGGAAGGATTTCAGCCAAATTTTCTGCACGTATTAGTTACAATCTGGAAAGAAATATTTTAGAGGCAAGAACCACCGCCCTCTATTGAGATGAGTGTGATAACCTGGAGAGAAATAGGAGGACGAAATGATGGACAGACAGCTAGGGTGAAGGAGGAGACAGGCATAGATTGGAGGAGGAAGAGATGGACAGAGATAGGGGAGTTGAAATAAACAGAGGGGGGAGGAAGAACTCGTCGGAGAACGAAAAGAGGAGGAAATGGACGGAGATAGGGGGAGGAGAAAATGGACGGGGAAAGTAGATGAGATGGACAGAGAGAAGGGAGGAGATAGAAAGAAAAGGAGTGGAGATGAACAGGGGGAGGAGGCGATGGAGGAGTAGGAGAAGGAGTGGCAGAGAGAAGGGGAGGAGAAGATTGTCAAACAGAGGGGATCAGGAGATGAAATGAAAGGGAGCAGGAAGAGATTATTAAGTGGGAAAGAGTGAATGGTAAGAGAGGGGAGGAACAGGTTTACAGGGAGAGAGGGGAGGAGGAGATGGACAGGGGCTGGAGGTGTTTGAGAGTGGGGATGAAGTGGGTAGACAGAAGGAGAGGGTGTTGGTGAAGGAGAAAGGGACAGTGAAGAAGGGCTAATAGAAGAATGGAATAAATATACAGGATACTCAACTAGTTTATTAAATACGTATTAAGGCTTTAATTGCTATGGTAAAACACTCATAATGTATTTGCCTGGTCGCTCTGTATTGTTTGCTTGGAAAGTACTTGTCGTGTACTGCTTGGGTGTCAAATGGGTCAAATGGCTCTGAGCACTATGGGAATTAACATCTGTGGTCATCAGTCCCCTAGAACTTAGAACTACTTAAACCTAACTAACATAAGGACATCACACACATCCATGCCCGAGGCAGGACTCGAACCTGCGACCATAGCGGTCACGCGGTTCCAGACTGTAGAGCCTAGAACCGCACGGCCACACCGGCCGGCTGCTTGGGTGTGTTTTGTGTCTTTGGCCTCGAGTCAGTTTCTCGGAATGTAGGGGCAGCTTAGCCAGTCTTAGTATAAAACTAAGGGGACTATTGCAGGTCAGAGAGACACTGACGGCCGATGGTCCGTTGCTTTGTCGAAGTTTGCACTAGTACAATGTGCATATTATCTTTGCTCGCTTCCGGTCTGGCGTAGGACACTGAGGACGGGGAGGTAATACCTCCTTAGTGTTAGTAATTTTGTGAATGTGTAATTTCAGCTTTTCAGTTTAATTCATCTCCTGGTAGGTTTAAGATATTATAGACTAGCTCGAGATACTTTGCTTATGTAGTAATTGATAGTAATTGGAGAGTTTCGGAATTTATCGGAGTGCTCTTCGTGGTCTACAACTACGCGATAGAGGGGCATGAGGCCAAGTGTATGTATGAGTATTACTCTTCTGAATCAGTCTTGCGAGTTATTATGAGCACTGCATGTTTATCTAACATCCTGATGATTATTTTAAAATCCCACTGTGTTTCGCGGAGATCTGAATTGGTTTAATTGTGTGTTGTTTGCGTAGCTGCTACCACGAATTTGTCCTTGAGATTGTGTTCGCAGTGTTCTATAATAACTAATGAATCGATTTTCATTTTTAAATTAGATCTCATGCACTATAGCTTGTTTTCACGATCTTTCATTGTAGTGGATAGTCACGTGGCTACAACTGATTTACGGTGGCTTCCACCTTAGTAAATATTGTTCACAGGATGTAGTTTCTGGTCACTGCACCCGTAATTTCGCGTAAATTTTACTATGAATTTCGGTGTAATTATGTGTCAGAATACTTACATATCGAACCCAGTTTCCTCAAACTCATTTTAGATTTTAGTTCTTTTTTGAATTTTTGAGTAACTTCTTTCTGTGTAATGAATCGCTAGTCTGGATGTGGATGCATGTAATCAATTTTCAAATGAACGCACCAGTCGTACATCTATTCTACGCATTATTCCAGTAGTGTTCAGTACCAGCACTCCCTGATAGGTTGATATTCTTAATAAATGTGTAGTGGAAGATTTCTCGATGTTCATAACTCACCCGCTGTTTATACGATTCCCATCGAGACTCTTTGGGACCAACCTAGATTACATATGTTACTATCAGTTTTTTTTTTTGCCAAACTCATACTCTTCCAGAATTAATTAAGAAGTTATCAGTGACTTCCAGAACATAATTATTGTCTTGAATTGAGGCCTATTTATTAATTAGTTCTTATCTTCAGTTTCATTGAAGGTAATGTACAATATAGCGAAAGGGTTCATTCAAATGGTGACTGATAGAAAGCGTAACGATTCCATGCCAGGGCTTCTATTTCCTATGCCATTATCAGACGGACAAGTGCACCCATCTTCACTGGGTTAAGAATATAGCTAAATATGAAACAGTTAAGTTTTTACATGATAGGTAAGTTCACAGTTAAGTTTCACAGTTAGGAGCATTAACTTAAAAAGTCTGGTTGCAAAGTACTGATACAAATCATTTACAAAAAAATGGAGAAACCCGTAGAATCTGAACAAGGGGAAGATGAATTCGAGTTCCCAAAAAAGGTAGGAACACGCGAGGCGATATTGCCCGTACAACCTTGTTTAGAAGATAGAGTGAAGAAAGCCAAACCTACGTTTATAGCATTTGTATGTTTCAAGAACCCTCTTCCATAGCTGAGAATGCTAACGCACCCTTGTGCTGTGGCACTCGACCCAGAAGTAAGCTCGTTCGAATCCTAATGCAGGGAAATTTCAGTTGCAGTATTTCGTCGGAGAGAGGATATGGGATCGTAGCGTAATGTTCCTGACAAGGGAACCTCCCCATCGCACCCCCCTCAGATTTAGTTATAAGTTGGCACAGTGGATAGGCCTTGAGAAAGCGAACACAGATCAATCGAGAAAACAGGAAGAAGTTGTGTGGAACTATGAAAAAATAAGCAAAATATACAAACTGAGTAATGCACGCGAAGATAGGCAACATCATGGACATTCCGAGATAAGGAGCGCCTTGGTCCCGTAGTTAGCGTGAGCAGCTGCGGAACGAGAGGTCCCTGGTTCAAGTCTTCCTTCGAGCGAGAAGTTTAATTTTTTATTTTCAGACAATTATCAAAGTTCAGGCACTCACACATAATCAACTTCGCTCTCCAAAATTCCAGGACCAGATTTGCTTGGACATATGCAGGATTTGACGGTCTACACACGGAAAAATTTGAAAACGTAAAAAACATATGTTTTGACAGAGCAAAGGGAAAAGTGTGCGAGTGTGAGACTTTTGGATTCATTTGTTGCAGTTTGTGACAAACTCTTATGTTTTCATCACTTTTTTGGGAGTAATTATCACATCCACAAGAAAACCTAAATCGGGCAACGTAGAAGAATCTTTTTACCCATTCGCCAAGTGTACAAGTTAGGTGGGTCGACAACATATTCCTGTCATGTGACGCACATGCCGTCACCAGTGTCGTATAGAATATATCAGACATGTTTTCCTGTGGAGGAATCGGTTGACCTATGACCTTGCGATCAAAAGTTTTCGGTTCCCATTGGAGAGGCACGTCCTTTCGTCTACCAATCGCACGGTATTGCGGTGCGGCTGCAAAACACAGACACTAAACTTATTACAGTGAACAGAGACGTCAATGAAAGAATGGATAGATCATAAGTTTGCTAAAATAAAGAAAAATTTTTCGCGTGAGGGGAGACTTGAACCAAGGACCTCTCGCTCCGCAGCTGCCCACGCTGACCACGGGACTACGGCGTTCCTTATCTCGGAATGTCCATGATGTTGCATATCTTCGCGTGCACTACTCAGTTTCTGTATTTTGCTTATTTTTTCATAGTTCCACACAACTTCTTCCTGTTTTCTCGATTGATCTGTGTTCGCTTTCTCAAGGTCTATCCACTGTGCCAACTTATAACTAAATCTGAGGGGGGTGCGATGGGGAGGTTCCCTTGTGAGAACCGGACTTTGCGCCAGTGTCCTGGATTAAATTCGGAACATCTCCACGTCGGCTCATGAAGAGTGACATGTGACACTGTTGCTGCCGATTCGTTGAGCTGGGCGGCCCCTTTGTGCCACTCAAGAGGGGTAGGCCCCGCCGGCACTGGCTTTCAGCCTCTCCCTTCTCTTCGTCCTCTTTGGAACGAAATACATCACTGACTCTGCGTATCTGCGATCCGACAGTTTGTTGGTAGGTTTGGGGAGGTATTTGGCATTAGATGCCTACGGTCATGTAATTCGCGTGAATAACAGGCCTCTGATTCGCATACGCTGTGATGGCGACCAAGATGGGTTCCAAAGGCTTTACCTCAGGCGAATTTGGTCGCCGAAAGATCAACTTCATTACAGTGCTCAACAGACTACTATAGCACAGTTGTGGCTACGCGTCACGGACACTTATACTGCTGAAAAATGACATCGCCATCGGGTAAGACATCATGAAGGGATGCAAGTGGTTTGCACGTCTCTTCGGTAACTACCGCAGGTCCCATGCAAGCGCGGGAGAATGTCTCCCGTAGCATAACATTGCTCCCATCAGCCTGCGTCCGTGGCGCGCTGCACGTTTCGAGGCGCCGTTCACCTCGATGACGGCGTCTGTGGAGACGATTGTCGACCTAGTGTAGCAAAAATGCGATTCACCCGAGGAACCGACACGTTTCCATTGATCGGCGGTCGAATTCCGATGGTCCTGAATCGTAATTGACGATGTCGTTGGGTCAATATGTGAATACGTAGGAGTAGTCTGCTGCGAAGCTCCATGTTCAACAATGTACGATGGTGGGCTCCGAAACAAGTGAGCGTGCATCAATACTGTGCTCTCTCGGCAGAGAAGCCACAGATCACTAGCCATTCTACTTTACAGAGCAGACAAGCCTCCGAAACCCCTCTTCTGTGGAGAATCGTGGACGCCCAAGCATTTCTACATCTACATCTACATCCATACTCGGCAAGCCACCTGACGGTAGTGTGGCGGAGGGTACCTTGAGTACCTCTATCGGTTCTATTACAGTCTCGTATTGTTCGTGGAAAGAAAGATTGTCGGTGTCCCTCTGTGTGGACTCTGATCTCTCTAATTTTATCCTCATGGTCTCTTAGCGAGATATACGTAGGAGGGAGCAATATACTGCTTGACTACTCGGTGAAGGTATGTTCACGAAACTTCAACAAAAGCCCGTACCGAGCTACTGCGCGTCTCTCTTGCACAGTCTTCCACTGGAGCTTATCTATCATTTCCGTAACGTTTTCGCAATTACTAAATGATCATGTAACGAAGCGCGCTGCTTTCCCTTGGATCTTCTCTATCTCTTCTATCAACCCTATCTGGTACGGATCCCACACCAGTGAGCAGTATTCAAGCATTGGGCGAACAAGTGTACTGAAACCTACTTCCTTTGTTTTCGGACTGCATTTCCTTAGGATTCTTCTAACGAATCTCAGTCTCGCATCTGCTTCACCGGCGATTAATTTAAATGGTCAATCCATTTTAAATCACTCCTGATGCCTACTCTCAGATAATTTATCGAACTGCTGACCTGCTATATTGTAGATAAACGATAAAGAATCTTTCTTTCTATGTATTCGCAGTACATTACACTTGTCTACAATGAGAATCAATCGCCATTCCCTGCACCATGCGTCAACTCGTTGCCGATCCTCCCGCATTTCAGTACAATTTTCCATTGTTACAACCTGTCGATATATTACAGCATCATCCGCAAAAAGCCTCAGTGAACTTCTGATGTTATCCACAAGGTAATTTATGTATATTGTGAATAGCAACGGTCCTACGACACTCCCCTGCGGCACACCAGAAATCACTCTTACTTCGGAAGACTTCTCTCTACTGAGAATGACATGGTGCGTTCTGTTATCTAGTAACTCTTCAATCCAATAACACAATTGATCTGACTGTCCATATGCTCTTACTTTGTTCATTAAAAGACTGTGGGGAACTGTATCAAACGTCTTGCGGAAGTTAAGAAACATGGCATCTACCTGGGAACCCGTGTCTATGGCTATCTAAGTCTAGTGGACGAATGACGCGAGCTGGGCTCAACACGGTCGTCTTTTTAGAAACTCATGCTGATTCCTACAGAGTAGATTTCTAGTCTCCAGAAAAGTCATATAACGGTACTTTGCGGGCAGGCGTGTCAATTAGCATCATATTAATTAAAATGGGGGATAAATAGACTTTATTTTGCAAGAATTCAAAAGGGGAAAGTAATACGAAACTTTAATAACTGCACAATATTACTAAGGAGCAATATAATGAAAAGTAATAAAAAGCAAAGTAGCAAAGACCAAGCGGGACAGAAAGATATAGGGGCGCGTTTGTTTTTTAATACATATAAAAGAACATGTAACACATTATTGAGCTCTCTACCTTCAGTTGTCGCGATCGGGCTAGTCGATGAAAAAGTGGTACGCGACTGCGAAATTCGTTAAGGAGATTATTTAAAGACTCTTCAAGCACGTTTAAAATACATTACGTGTGACGAAGTGATCAGAGGCGTTTATTGTCGGGTGAAGTGAAAATGATTCCGCCAACATAATTCGAACTTTGTGTTAGCTGGTAAAAATACTCTTGGGAAACTATTATGGTGGTGGAACACACGAAAGTTCTACGCAACGGAAAGCTATAGTTTACGTAATTCTGCATTTTTTAAAATTGTGAAACGCGTGCGCGCGGAACATTAAGAGAATCTTATTCTTGGACGGTTGCAGGGGTAACTGATACAAACAACGCGCCAGCATAAAAATAGTTCGCTTATTAACTACCACATATTAATTAACGGGGACCTAAAATACTAAAAACAGTGCATACACCGTTAAATTGAACCCTGCGTGTGAAAGACAATCACATCGTACATTTCGAGAGCGAAGAATACACATTTAAGTGCCGAATTGATAGCCTGGGTTGTGTCGATATTTGGACATTATATGACATGCGTTATTCAGAACACGATGTCGACCATTTTAATACTGGAAAGAAGGATAGGATCATCACCCCCAATCCCGAGTCATATTTCATATTTAGTTAGTGAGAAGAAAAGTGTTAATAAACAAACTACATTTCAATTTTATCCACGATTTTGGCTTCATTACGTAGTCTTGACTACATGATAAACAATATCTGTGGAAGTTGTATACAACGTATCGTCATAATATTTAGCCACCCAATATTGTGGGACACCAAAAACGTAAATGCATGAAATTTTTCTTACAGTGGATGTATAATGTGTGAGAGCGACGAACTATATTGAGAAACTGAACGTCCATTACGTACTTGTATGTTTATCTGCGAAAATGGTCCTTGTCGGTACATCAGCATAGAGTTCGAATAGAATCGCTGGAACATTGCAAACCATTCAGATTAATCGAACATCTAAATACGCATAATGCTGGTATCACCAGAATGTGTTCTTTCTCCTCACCCCCGTGGCAGTAATTGAATTAAAATTCAGCCGGGAATAACATTTAAATCAAATGACGACCATTGAGCTAGCGTCACGAATTTTCAAACGTCCACTGCCATGTATGAAGGCGAGTGACACCACGAGTGCTAACGTCGATCGAGGGGTTCGTCGTGATCTTATTGAATGGCACTGAGCGGTCACAGTCATTACGCTCGAACATAATACGTGTTCCAAAATTCTACAACTGATAGACGTTAGAGATATAGGTCTATAGTTCTGCACATCTGTTCGACGTCCCTTCTTGAAAACGGAGTTGACCTGTGCCCTTTACCGATCCTTTGGAACGCCACGCTCTTCTAGAGACCTACGGTACACCGCTGAAAGAAGGGGGGCAAGTTCCTTCGCGTACTCTGTGTAAAATCGAACTGGTATCCCATCAGGTCCGGCGGCATTGACCACTTTGATAGAAATTGTGCAGTTCTGTTATCAGTGTCCCTTATCTCAAGCATACCGTTTTATGTATTAGCGCCGTGCGGGATTAGCCGAGCGGTCTAGGGCGCTGCAGTCATGGACTGCGCGGCTGGTCCCGGCGGTTATGGGTGTGTGTGTTTCTCTTTAGGATAATCTAGGTTAAGTAGTGTGTAAGCTTAGGGGCTGATGACCTTAGCAGTTAAGTCCCATAGGATTTCACACACATTACATTATGTATTAGCACATAAGTCAGCACAACTGGCAGATTACATTACGTTCTACATAGTATTGCGTTATTAAAGCGTAAGTGTTTGATGACTATTAGTCTGGCTTTGGGAAAGGTAAAGGCACCAGAGAGGCAGTTTTGACATGGCGACTGATAATTGAAGCAGGACTAAAGAAAATTAAAAATACGTTCACAGGATTTGTCGACCTGGAAAAAGCTTCTGACAGTGTCTAACAGTGCATGTTGTTTGAAATTCTGACAAAAGTAGGGGTAAGATACAGGTAAAGACGGGAAATATACAATATGTGCAAGAGACCAAGAACGAAGTGCTACAATTAAAAAAGGTGTAATACAGTGATGTAGTCTTTCGCCGCTTCTGTTGAATCTCTACATGGAAGAAGTAATGACGGAAATAAAAGAGAGACTGAAGAGTGTGATTACAATTCAAGGTGAAAGGATGCCAATGATAAGATCCGCTGATGGCATTGCTATCCTGAGTGAAAATGAAACAGGTTCTGCTGAATGGAATGAACAGTCTAATGAGTGCACAATATGGGCTGCGAATAAATAGAAGAAAGATAAAAGTAATGAGAAGTAGCAGGAGTGAGGTGAGAATCTTAACACCAGGATTGGTGATCACGAAGCAGGTGAACTTAAGGGGTTCCGCTACCTAGGGAGCAAAATGGCCCATGACGAACGGGGCAAGGAGAACATCAAAAGCAGACTGGCACTTGCAAAAGGGGCATTTCTGACCAAGAGAAGTCTATTAGTATCACACAAAAATTAATTTGAGGAAGAAAGTTCTGAGAATGCACGTTTGCAGCTTAGCGTCGAATGGTAGGTAAATATGGACTGTGCGAAAACCGGAACAGAAGAGAATCGAAGAATTTGAGATATGGTGTGCCAGACGAATGTTGGAATTTAGGTGCACGGATAAGGTAAGGAATGAAGAGGTTCAGCGCAGAATCGGCTAGGAAATAAATATATGGGAAAAATTCACAAGAAGAAGGAATAGGATGGTAGGGCATGTGTTAAGACATCAGGGAATAACTTCCTGGTACTAGAGGCAGCTGTAGAGGACGAAAACTGTAGATTGGAATACATCTAACAAATAACTGAGATGTAGGCTGTTTCTCTGAGAAGAAGAGGTTGGCAGGGGAGAGGAATTTGCGGCGGGCCGCATCAAACTAGTCAGAAGAGTGATGGCCAAAAATAAAAATAAAAAGATAGTGTACGTCATCCAACTAGAAACCAGCTGATGTATCTTGACAGTCTTAACAACTATGAGTACCAGAACTTTTCAGAACAAGTATCGTAGAAATGGCTTTCTCTTGTGTTCATATTGTCGTGTTTTTCTCTCTTTTTTTTTCAAATATGATGTATTAATCTTCATAAGGAACACATACACCTTGAAGTTTGTACACGGAATGGGAAAAATACCACTGGCTCAGAAAATATTTAGAATAACGCGGGATTGATCCTTGTTAATGTGTATTACGAAAGATTCCAGAAATGGCCACCCTTTACGTCGGTGCAACACTGTGCTCGATTTACTGAACTGTAACGCATGCGTAGCAGATTTGCCTGAGGTACTGCCGCAACTGCGTTTTAAATCGCTCTGACTCACAGGCATTGCACTGCCTCCCCTGTCTGCCCTCTCCTCACCAAACACCCCAGGCAGTCGTGACGAGGTTCTCGAGGTTGCCTGTGCTGTTGTTCCATCTTGCTGAAAATATCCACAAAGTATTTAATTTTCTGTGAAGTAAACTACATACGGAATAAACAGTTCCTGGACGCATCTTTTAGGATTACAATTTTGGTGAAAGAATCATGTCACGATTTTGAGAGCAAAAACCAATCCTGAGATTAAGCAACTATACTACAAAGTGCTGACAAGGATCTTCTGATAAATAATGCCATAGGGAGTTCTGTGAGCTAAGATACTCTGATAGGCTGAACCAACCTCATATGACGAAATAAGAAACTGAGGATCCAAAAATCCTGATTCCATTTAGCCCAGAAACTACCGGCAGAATCCAACAAACGGAAATTTTTGTGGACACTCTAGCTCATGCACAACATTGAACCTCTGTGATGGGCAGTTCTCCTGTTCATCAGCAAAAAGTTAATTCCGTCAGTCTAGTACGTATTTTCGGTCCAGTTTTATTTTGAGCATCCTGTATTAGTAAACTATATTGTGTTTTTTTCTTGATGTTAAAACACTATGCAAAGTGAAACGTGGGTTAGACCGTGAAGAATAGTACTAAATATGTTAAAACAGACGCTCAACCATCGCTGCATCTAGTGGATGTACACGCAGCAAGTCACCAGCGCTCACCACAGATAATATTAACATGATAACATATCTCTTTCCTTAGAAAAAGAGCATGCATATTCTTTTTCGTTTTTATGCGCAGAGGCATGTCCTGTGGATACAGTAAAGATGCCAGTAACTCACCGAACTCTGATTAATACTAGATATATTTATGACAAAAATAATGTGTACATGGCTTGAATGCCTCGATGACTGATATTGAGCACCAGTGGTTCGAAACGCGTCCTCACTTAATGAATGTTATAAGGTTACTAGTACGAAAACATTTCTGTTAGTTGCAGTAGATACATGTAACCTATACTGTAATACTGTCGTGGAAGACCAATGTGCCAATGATTAACATGTATATTCTCTCAGTTCCACAATATGAAAAGTTTATGAGAATACCGTGGCGTTATTATATTGTTCTTTAAATGTTAATTTTCATAACACGTAGGTGAGATGAAACATTTATTTTTATTCTCACATACCTTACGTCGATCAGTTTTTCCTTCCAGCATAGTATGTTGTTGCGGAATCGTACCCTCCGTAACTCTTCACATCTCAAGTACCTTACGTATTGGAGCTTGACTCATGTTTAATACGCTGGGACGCCCAAAAACCTGTCGCCGTTAATTACTGAACTGCCACGCATTCCGTTGGTCTGAGTCTGCAAACTTCACGCCAATAAATTTCCGCCACCAGACAATTTGTGCCAGCTACCATAAAATGCAGCAACTCAGCGAAATTACAGCAGCCGGTTAAAAATTGCCTAATTAGCAGAACAAATTAGTGGTTTTGTCTTCCATTAATTATCAGTCAGACGTACTGAATTAAATGTCGCAAGCATATGGAAGCTGTGTTTATTGCAGAGGAACTTTCACTGTGACCGCAAATGTTTTTTACTCATATTGGCTCCAACCACAAACATTTTGGAGATTAAAGTATGAAACACAATGGCCGTGTTTTTCGCCCGTTTCAGGCATTCTTGACCCAGAATTAAGAAAAGAGACTCGTTCAAGGATATTCGTAGTGTATCACAAAATAACAACTATCATTCACTTTTGCATTATTTTAAAGCCATAACCGATTTCTAAGACTAAAAAAATGTCTCCCGGAGGTATTTTCAATGTTATTTTACGTGGGAGGCTTTGTATTACAAATTCAAAATATGGAAAACTCAAGTAACTACAGTGAAAACAGTATGTATGCATCCGGTACGAGAGGCAGGAAACATGGATGCATTTAGCTTTCCTCTCCGATTCTGCGTAGAACCTCCTCATTCCTTACCTTATCAGTCCACCTAATTTTCAACATTCGTCTATAGCACCGCATCTCAAATACTTCGATTCTCTTCTGTTCCGGTTTTCCCACAGTCCATGTTTCACTACCATACAATGCTGTACTCCAGACGTACATCCTCAGAAATTTCTTCCTCAAATTAAGGCCCGTATTTGATATTAGTAGACTTCTCTTGGCCAGAAATGCCTTTTTTGCCATAGCGAGTCTGCTTTTGATGTCCTCCTTGCTCCGTCCGTCATTGGTTATTTTACTGCCTAGGTAGCAGAATCCCTTAACTTCATTGACTTCGTGACCAGCAATCCTGATGTTAAGTTCTCGTTGTTCTCATTTCTACTACTTCTCATTACCTTCGTATTTCTCCGATTTAATCTCAGACCATACTGTGTACTCATTAGACGGTTCATTCCGTTCAGCAGATGATTCAATTCTTCATCACTTTCACTCAGGATAGCAATTTCATCAGCGAATCGTATCATTGATATCCTTTCACCTTGTATTTTAATTCCACTCCTGAACCTTTCTTTTATTTCCATCATTGCTTCCTCGATGTACAGATTGAAGAGTAGGGGCGAAAGGCTGCAGCCTTGTCTTACACCCTTCTTAAACGAGCACTTCGTTCTTGATCGTCCACTCTTATTATTCCCTCTTGGTTGTTGTACATATTGTATATGACCCGTCTCTCCCTATAGCTTACCCCTACTTTTTTCAGAATCTCGAACAGCTTGCACCATTTTATATTGTCGAACGCTTTTTCCAGGTATACAAATCCTATTAAAGTGTCTTGAGTTTTCTTTAGCCTTGCTTCCATTATTAGCCGTAAAGTCAGAATTGCCTCTTCGTCCCTTTACTTTTCCTAAAGCCAAACTGATCGTCACCTCGCGCATTCTCAATTTTCTTTTCCAGTCTTCTGTATATTATTCTTGTAAGCAGCTTCGATGCATGAGCTGTTAAGCTGATTGTGCGATACTTCTCGCACTTGTCAGCTCTTGCCGTCTTCGGAATTGTGTGGATGATGCTTTTCCGAAAGTCAGACGGTAAATTGCCAGAGTCATATATTCTACACACCAACGTGAATAGTCGTTTTGTTGCCACTTCCCCCAATGATTTTAGAAATTCTGATGGAATGTTATCTATCCCTTCTGCCTTATTTGACCGTAAGTCCTCCAAAGCTCTTTTAAATTCCGATTCTAATACTGGATCCCCTATCTCCTCTAAATCGACTCCTGTTTCTTCTTGTTACACATCAGACAAATCTTCACCCTCATAGAGACTTTCAATGTATTCTTTCCACCTATCTGCTTTCTCCTCTGCATTTAACAGTGGAATTCCCGTTGCACTCTTAATGTTACCACCGTTGCTTTTAATGTCACCAAAGGTTGTTTTGACTTTCCTGTATGCTGAGTCTGTCCTTCCGACAATCATATCTTTTTCGATGTCTTCACATTTTTCCTGCAGCCATTTCGTCTTAGCTTCCCTGCACTTCCTATTTATTTCATTCCTCAGCGACTTGTATTTCTGTATTCCTGATTTTCCCGGAAAATGTTTGTACTTCCTCCTTTCATCAATCAACTGAAGTATGTCTTCTGTTACCCATGGTTTCTTCGCAGCTACCTTCTTTGTACCTATGTTTTCCTTCCCAACTTCTGTGATGGCCCTTTTTAAAGATGTCCATTCCCCTTCAACTGTACTGCCTACTGCGCTATTCCTTATTGCTGTATCTATAGCGTTAGAGAACTTCAAACGTATCTCGTCATTCCTTAGTACTTCCGTATCCCACTTCTTTGCGTATTGATTCTTCCTGACTAATGTCTTGAACTTCAGCCTACTCTTCATCACTACTATATTGTGAGCTGAGTCTATATCTGCTTCTGGGTACGCCTTACAATCCAGTATCTGATTTCGGAATCTCTGACCATGATGTAATCTAATTGAAATCTTCCAGTATCTCCCGGCCTTTTCCAAGTATACCTCCTCCTCTTGTGATTCTTGAACAGGGTATTCGCTATTACTAGCTGAAACTTGTTACACAACTCAATTAGTCTTTCTCCTCTTTCATTGCTTGTCCCAAGCCCATATTCTCCTGTAACCTTTTCTTCTACTCCTTCCCCTACAACTGCATTCCAGTGGCCCATGACTATTAGATTTTCGTCCCCCTTTACGTACTGCATTACCCTTTCAATATCCTCATACACTTTCTCTATCTGTTCATCTTCAGCTTGCGACGTCGGCATGTATACCTGAACTATCGTTGTCGGTGTTGGTCTGATGTTGATTCTGGTCACTGAACTGTTCACAATAACACACCCTCTGCCCTACCTTCCTATTCATAACGAATCCTACACCTGTTATACCATTTTCTGCTGCTGTTGATATTACCCGATACTCATCTGACCATAAATCCTTGTCTTCCTTCCGCTTCACTTCACTGACCCCTAGTATATCTAGATTGAGCCTTTGCATTTCCCTTTTCAGATTTTCTAGTTTCCCTACCACGTTCAAGCTTCTGACATTCCACGCCCCGACTCGTAGAACGTTATCCTTTCGTTGATTACTCAATCTTTTTCTCATGGTAACCTCCCCCTTGGCAGTCCCCTCCCGGAGATCCGAATGGGGGACTATTCCGGAATCTTTTGCCAATGGAGAGATCATCATGACACTTCTTCAATTTCAGGCCACATGTCCTGTGGATACACGTTACGTGTCTTTAATGCAGTGGTTTCCATTGCCTTCTGCATCCTCATGTCGTTGATCATTGCTGATTCTTCCGCTTTTAGGGGCAATTTCCCACCCCTAGGACAAGAGAGTGCCCTGAACCTCTTTCCGCTCCTCCGCCCTCTTTGACAAGGCCGTTGGCAGAATGAGGCTGACTTCTTATGCCGGAAGTCTTCGGCCGCCAATGCTGATTATTTATCAAAATTTAGGCAGTGGCGGGGATCGAACCCGTGACCGAAGACGTTTTGATTATGAATCAAAGACGCTACCCCTGGACCACGGGTCTTAGGAATAAAGCCTCAAAACATCGCCACCACACACACAGACATCTCCTTCACTGTTTCTTCTAGGATCTCACATTTTTTTTCCAAAGATATGGATAAAACAATTCGCTCTCGCTATTCATCGACTGCAGAGATTGCAAATGATTACAATCAATGTTTACTGCACCTGAATGGGAAAATGTATTAACTATTATCAACACGTTTCTAATCACGGTTTGATAATGTATCAGAAGCTCTGCTAAAATGAAATTCACACATTTTAGTAAATAAGATACTACATCCGCACACAATTTTTCGTTGTACTTAAATCTTGTGCACTAATTTTAGTTTTGTTTTCGTCAATGAATTTATTTCCTACTTTCCATTCATTGCTTGTAATAGAAGAAAGTTTATTTTGTCTCAAAGTCTTCTTTGATCATTATATCTTCTCTTATCTCTCAGTTCAATCGATGTGGAAGACTGATTTCAGATTGTGCTGAAAATATCTACTTTTACCTCGTCCATCGTATATAAGTTACTGATGAAGGTTACTAAAGGAAAATTAGTGCTGGATGTCTTAGAGCAAGCAAAAGATCGGATGGAAGAAGGATAGAAGTAGAAATGGCACGTTGTCTTTCCAGAGGAACTATCTACGAACTGACTTGTCTATTCTTTCAACCGAGCATCCTGGGTAGTATCATTTATTCTGCCAATTTCTGAACAGATAAAATTACAGCCAGCTGCAAGTTGATTCTCTGACGGAATTACAGTCACTTGAGACGAGAGTGAAGAGTGTACGTCACAGAGAAGACAGTCGGCTAAAAGAGCGTTAGTCATAGACACAACTTTATACGTCTAAGAATAATTTATGAAAATAGCCGAGTCAGCAAACCAAGACAGCTTACGAAGTATGTTGTTAATTACACTACTGGCCATTAAAATTGCTACACCACGAAGATGACGTGCTACAGACGCGAAATTTAACCGACAGGAAGAAGATGCTGTGATATGCAAATGATTAGCTTTTCAGAGCATTCACACAAGGTTGGCGCCACTGACATGAGGAAAGTTTCCAACCGATTTCTCATACACAAACAGCAGTTGACCGGCGTTGCCTGGAGAAACGTTGTTTTGATGCCTCGTGTAAGGAGGAGAAATGCGTACCATCATGTTTCCGACTTTGATATAGGTCGTATTGTAGCATATTGCGACTGCGATTTATCGTATCGCGACATTGCTGCTCGCGTTGTTAGCAGAACATGGGATCAGTGGGTTCAGGAGGGTAAAACGGAACGCCGTGCAGGATCCCAACGGCCTCGTATCACTAGCAGTCGAGATGACTGACATCTCATCCGCACGGCTGTAGCGGATCGTGCAGCCACATCTCGATCCCTGAGTCAACACATAGGGACGTTTTCAAGACAACAACCATCTGCACGAACAGTTAGATGACGTTGGCAGCAGCATGGACTCTCAGCTCGGAGACCATGGCTGCGGCTACCCTTGACGCTGCATCAGACAGGAGCGCCAACGATGGTGTACTCAACGACGAACCCGGGTGCACGAATGGCAAAACGTCATTTTTTCGGATGAATCCAGGTTTTGTTAACAGAATCGTGATGGTCGCGTCGGTGAACTCACATTGGAAGCTTGTATTCGTCACCGCCATACTGGCGTATCGCCCGCCGTGGTGGTATGGGGTGCCATTGGTTATACGTCTCGGTCACCTCTTGTTCTCATTGACGGCACTCCAAACAGTGGACGTTACATTTCAGATGTGTTACTACCAGTGGGTCTACCCTTCATTCGATCCCTGCGAAACCCTACATTTCAGCAGGATAATGCACGACCGCCTGTTGCAGATCCTGTACGTGCCTTTCTGGATACAGAAAATGTTCGACTGCTGCCCTGGGCAGCACACTCTCCAGATCTCTCACCAATTGAAAATGTCTGGTCAATGGTGGCCGAGCAACTGGCTCGTCACAATACGCTAGTCACTACTCTTGATGAACCGTGGTATCGTGTTGAAGTTGCATGGGCTGCTGTACCCGTATACGCCATCCAAGCTCTGTTTGGCTCAATGCCCAAGCGTATCAAGGCCGTTATTACGGCCAGAGATGGTTGTTCTGGGTACTGATTTCTGACGATCTATGCACCCACATTGTGTGAAAATGTAATCACATGTCAGTTCTAGTATAATATATTTGTCCAATGAATACCCGTTTATCATCTGCATTTCTTCTTGGTGTAGCAATTTTAATTGCCAGTACCGTATTAAAATGGTCGGCATGTGTTGGAATGCCGGGAATTGATGACTCAGAACAATAGTGTAGACGGCAAGTGAGTGATTAGCATGATATTTTGTCGTCCGTAGCTCGTGGTGTAGTGGCTAGCGTTGCTGCCTTCGGATCCCGCGATCCCGGTTTCGATTCTCGGCCGGGTTTTTGATTTTCTCTGCCTCATCATTTCATCGTCATCATTCGTGACAGTGGCCAGTTTGGACTGTGAAAAAAATTGGACTGTGCAAAAATTGGGACTTGACATTTTGTCAAGCTGGAAACTCTCGTCACTGTTGGGCCGATTGTCTGTTACTGAACCCCGATAGGTAGAGGCTACGGCAAGCTCTGTAAAACTTAGCACGAGACAGGTAATGTGATGCAAGATATTAAAAGCCCGCCCGTTTGCCCGTGCGGTCTAACGCACGGCTTTCCGGGAGGGAAGGAGCACCTGTTCAAATGGCTCTGAGCACTATGCGACTTACCTTCTGAGGTCATCAGTCGCCTAGAACTTAGAACTACTTAAAGCTAACTAACCTAAGAATATCACACACATCCATGCCCGAGGCAGGATTCGAACCTGCGACCGTAGCAGTCGCTCGGTTCCAGACTGTAGCGCCTAGAACCGCACGGCCACTTCGGCCTGCTAGCGCCTGTTCCCCGGCACAAATCCGCCCGGCTGATTTGTGTCGATGTCAGGTGAAACGGCCAGTATGTGGATGGTTTTTAGGCGGTTTTCCATCTGCCTCGGCGAATGCGGGCTAGTTCCCCTTATTCCGCCTCAGTTACGCTATGTCGGCGATTGCTGCGCAATCAGGTTCTCCACGTACGCGTACACCACCATTACTCTACCAAGCAAACACAGGGGTTACACTCGTCTGGTGTGAGACGTTCCCTGGGGGTTCCACCGGGGGTTCGGTGTGGGGCAGCAGAGGGGTGGACTGCAGTATTCGTCTGGGGTTGTGGACCACTGCGGCTGCGGCGGGGACGGAGCTTCCCCGTCGTTTCTAGGTTCCCCGTTAACATACAATACAATACAGAACAATACAAGATATTAAAAACTCAGTTGAAATGAACGAAAGTGAGGGAGCTTATCGCCAGATGTCTCCCAGTCGTGCACAGAAAGCTGGACTTCACTTGGAGTGCGGTCAGTGTGACTACTGCGCCAAATGGGGCTGACTCTGCAACACGAGGCTCTTGAAGAAACAGAGAAGACAGCGTGTGTCAATCAGCGAACAGCTATGCTACATTGTGGTGGTAATCTTCTTAACACTTTGGCGTCCGCACGTCTCGTACAAATTTATTCGCTTGGTGCCGGCAGCGCTAGTTCGGATTACTTGGCTTGTCGCAGGCCGCTTGACACATTGCCGTTGATGACAAGCTTCAGTCATATTGACTTTTGCACGCTTTAATTTTCCTGAAGTCCTCTGTTTTGCCGTATCGTTCCACAAACTCGAATTTTCTTTTCAAGTAACTTCTCCGCAAGTTCTACACTGCTCTAGTAATCATCCATGCAGAGGTGTTGCCACTTTCCATCACAAGGTGTCAACTCTTCCATTACTGTTTTTGCTAAAGCCTGTCCAGCGCCGGAATATATCTTACATAAGGAAATGTATCCCGTACCCGAATCACACAGCATCCGAATGAGTATACGGTATTTCGTAATTTTCGACGGATTGTAAACTTTAAAATTTAACCGTCCACGCCACGGTATCATTCCTTCATCAATTGAGATGTTCTGACTTAAACGTTTCTTTAAGCTTTTTGGAAATATAATCAATTACGAATTGCACTTTGACAAGCCGGTCGGCATTATTCGGTTGATTGTTGCTGTCGGAAAAATGTAAAAATGATAATATTTGTCTGAGTCGGTTGAGGGACATCGTTTTGCGAAATATCTGTGTATCCATTAACGGATTCGTTGACCAAAATCATCGATCCATGGTTTTTTCGCAATTCCCAAACCATTTTCTAAGTTCGGGTCCGGTAACGTCGACAAATTTGGCATTTTTTAAATCCAGTTTCCTTTTATTGCAATTTTGACTGTAGTACTTGTTCGTTTCGTTGCTAATATATTCAGTTACATCATTCCCTATATATAATTCTACGATATCATCGACACCCTGTGTATCTTTGGGAAATATGTTTGGACCCGAGGATCCTTCAAATTTATTATTGGTCCTCGGTAAATCAAAGTCTGACCACTGTGCACTGTCTTCTTCATTTGATTCAGCCGAATCAGTTGGCAACCGTAGCGTGCGCCGAATTCTTCTTGGTCGTATTTCACTATCTTCCTACGATTCTGCTTCACTTTCATTTTTTTGATATCGAAGTGTTCTTCCCAATTGGCCAAGTCGTCCGGAACGTCAGACAAGACATCTGCTCAATCATCGTACATAATCCTATTGTCTCTTTCATCCGCCATGCTGATAGGGCGCAAGAGCTTATAAAAAGAAAAGTTGTGCGTAACTTATTATTACCTATACAAAACACCAACACAATGCAAAAGATACTGTCGCCAGCCACTGTGTGATACTATGCAAACGACACCACTGTGGAGTCACCGGCCACTGAGCGATAATATACAAACGATACCACTGTTACGTCGCCGGCCACTGAGCGATACTATGTAGATGACACCACTGTGGCGTCGCCAGCCACTCAGCGATGCTATGTAGATGACACCACTGTGGCGTCTCCGGCCACTGAGCGATACATGTAGATGACACCACAGTGGCGTCGCCGGCCACTGAGTGATACATGTAGATGACACCACTGTGGCGTCGCGGGCCACTGAGCAATACTATGCAGACGACACCACAGTGGTGTCGCCAGCCACTGAGCGATACTATGTAGATGACACCACTGTGGCGTCGCCGGCCACTGAGCGATACTTGTAGATGACACCACAGTGGCGTCGCCGGCCACTGAGCGATAATATACAAATGATACCACTGTTACACCGCCGGCCACTGAGCGATACTATGTAGATGACACCACTGTGGCGTCGCGGGCCACTGAGCAATACTATGCAGACGACACAACAGTGGCGTCGCTGGCCACTGAGTGATTCTATGTAGATGACACCACTGTGGCGTCGCCGGCCACTGGGCGATACATGTAGATGACACCACTGTGGCGTCGCCGGCCACTGAACGATACATGTAGATGAAACCACAGTGGCGTCGACGACCACTGAGTGATACTATGTAGATTACACCACTGTGGCGTCGCCGGCCACTGAGCGATACATGTAGATGGTACCACAGTGACATCGCCGGCCACTGAGCGATACATGTAGATGGCACCCCAGTTGCGTCGCCGACCACTGAGCAATACTATGTAGATGACACCACTGTGGCATGCCGGCCACTGAGCGATACTATGTAGATGACACCACTGTGGCGTCGCCAGCCACTGAGCGATACTATGTAGATGACACCACTGTGGCGTCGCGGGCACTGAGCGATACATGTAGATGACACCACTGTGGCGTCGCTGGCCACTGAGCGATACTATGTAGATGACACCACTGTGGCGTCGCCAGCCACTGAGCGATACTATGTAGATGACACCACTGTGGCGTCACGGGCACTGAGCGATACATGTAGATGACACCATAGTGGCGTCGCCGTCCACTGAGCGATACTATGCAAACGATACCACCGTTATGTCGCCGGCCACTTAGTGATACTATGTAGATGACACCATTGTGGCGTCGCCAGCCACTCAGCGATGCTATGTAGATGACACCACTGTGGCGTGCTGGCCACTGAGCGATACTATGTAGATGACACCACTGTGGCGTCGCCGGCCACTGAGCGATACTATGTAGATGACACCACGGTGGCGTCGCTGCCCACTGAGGGATACATGTAGATGACACCACAGTGGCGTCGCCGTCCACTGAGCGATACAATGCAGACCACACCACTGTGGCGTCGCCGGCCACTGAGCGATACTACGCAACGACACCACTGTGGTGTTGCGGGCTATTGACCGCTATTTCGCGCACGACACCACAGTGGTGTCGCCGGACGGCATGGTGTAAAGAACATGGTTCGGAGACAAAATTTGGATGACCTGATGGGGGGAAGAATCGTTGGGAAACTGGAAGAGGGATGAAGTGTAATGAGTGTAGCGCGGGTTTATGGTGCTGCCTACAGTATTGGATCATGGGCATGAGGAGCATATCGAACCAGAGGCACTGCTGCCTGAAGGACAGGAGGTGGAGGACCACTGTCAATTATAGCTGCAGACAAGAACGGAGCCACGTCAGACAGCGAGTGCAAGCTTAACGAGACTTCAGGACTGAAAAACACGCTGTCTCATGCTTCACAGTGGCATGGCAACTGCCAAGTGGTCTCTGCCTGATGGCTACTATGTTGTGTTTCGTTGACACTTGCACATCGGCGGCAGCGTTTGTGGTTGTGCCAACTGTACAAACTAGGTAGGGGTCGAGTGCTCTTCTCGGATGAGAGCAGATTCAGTATGGGTAGTGATTCTACCCCTCATATAAGTGTACTCAGGGGCATTGTTGAACATGATAGTTTTGGTGGTCCATGTGTTACGGTGTGAGAAGGTACAATGTGGCGTACTGCCCTCCACATTTTTGAACACGGTACAGTGGCACTGTACTCCTTCCCTTTGTGCATCATTTCAAGGCTGCATTCCGCATCCACTTCTTTCTTATGTATGACAGTGCGTGACACATCCGAGAGTCCAGACGCGGGAGCTCTTGGAACCAGAAGATATTCGGCGTATGGACTGGCATGCCCATGCCTCCGACCTGAATCTCATGGAGCACGTGTGAGATGCTGAGAGCGTTGGGAAGACGTACCGCAGCACGTCCACATGCACCAATGAGCATCAAGCAGTTGTCAGCCGCTTGGTTGACGAATGGAAAGTCCTTCCTCAACAAGCCTTGTAGTCACCATGGGAGAGCGTTGCATATCATCCATTGCTGTCCGTGGTGATCACACAACCTACTAACAACCATACCTCACCTTTTTTTTATATTCAGGAGACCATCATAAATCGCGTTGACTTTAGTGTAATTACTGTCTGTGAATAATCTCTGTTCGCATCACTGTGTACTTCTTTCATTTACCTACTGTGCTATACTACGGCAGTTCTTCCTAGATATAATTCATTTTCATTGAGATAGATATGTTGGTAGTGACACATCATACGAAAGTTCCTTTCGTCCTCAAGTTTCGCACACCAGTGAAAAATGTTCATCCACAGCAGAATTTTGTAAATATTCGCCTTTATTAGAAGAAGGTCTTCCTTCAAAGATCCCAAAAGAGCTGTCTTAGCCAGTGAGTGGAAGAACACACCCATTTTATGCTTCTCCACTGTTCCAGAAATTTTTAAGCAACACTTCCCATATGGGATAAAAAGTCTACAAACTTTTTATCTCTATCTTCTCGCTCAACCTTTGATTAGTTTTACATTTTTGCTTGCATGGCTATCTTAACCTGATTCGTCGTAAACCCACGTTTACTTTCCAGTACTGTGCTAGCTGTTTTCAGTTCTCTCACTGATTCACGTTGAAGATGGCTGTACAGTTGTCCACAGAAATATCGGATGAACAAATAATTTTGTACCGAAAAATGGTGGAAAATTCTATCTGCCGGGATAATCAAAAAGCACTTGACTTGGATGGAGTGGGATTTGTACATCTATCGTCCTCAGTTTTAATCCATTGTCTTAACTACTCTCTTGGGTCTAAGCTTCCTATTAGCCTGAGAACAAGTCGTGAACAAAAAATTTACACATAAATGTTGAAAACTGACTGAAAATCTTCATCTGAATAAACAATTTTTACCAAAACTCGTTTAACTGATATAGCCACTTTAGTGTATTACACTACTGAGAATCACCGTCCGAACATGAGAGATATTAGCCCCTGAAACGCTCAAACAGGATTAACACTCAACGATTACTTACAGTTGGGTGCCATAGACTTTATAAATTCCAAGAAAAATAACATACTTCCTGCAAATATTAAAAAAATATTTTAATTACACACTACGGAATGTCTTCGGTATCTGCGTCACAGTAAAGTGACAGTAACATATAAAGGATATATATTAGAATACAATTGTTGAAGTATTAAATCTGTGCAGTCAAACTGAATGTCGCGTCATAAAATAATGAAGGAGAAGTACCATATTCAGCTATTTACATTGATTAGAACATTATTAGCACTAGGTTCACGTTAAAAATTATGTACTTCTCTTGCACAGATCCGAGAACTTGACAGATAGAAGGTAGGTAGCACGCGTGAGTACAGTACGCAGTATGTCTGTAATGAAAACACAAAAAAAAATCACAAATATATATGAAAGAACCTCAGATCATTGCCAGTAAAATATACGTAAACTATATGGGGAATGCGAAATTTCAAAACTCCAGGAACTAGGTATAAGTAAGGAATCTATGAATATACTACGCAGCCCTGCAACGTTTCCGTAGAGATCTTCACAATAATGTGAGACTACTATTGAGCTTTAAACATATACCTGTTACGCTAACATGGGCTGAATCGAATGACGTACATGGTAAACAAACCGCCCCCATTATGTAGAAAATTAAGACGAAGTCGTGCAACCGATGTTATTGAACATCAGAACTTTAACAAGAGTGGCCCATCTAAACATGAAATATGAGTACCATAGCTCAGAGTGAAATAAGGAGAACAGGTTTCATCAAACTATCGAATGAAGCTATATGTCACAATAGTTATGTTTATTGCAAAAACGCGTGAACTTGACTCAGAACATTGAATAAGTAATAGCAGCAGTGAACAACTGCACTGTGGTTGAAGGTGGTTACCTTAGCATGGGGCAAGAGGGGGGGGGGAGGGGGTGGAACTAATGATTACTGAATTAGTTGATTGCACGAAATACCCAGGAAAATTACATATGGGCGCCAGTACCCTTGCTTGAGTGCATGTTGAATTTAACTACGTGAGTGTGTGCATTAATTCAGGAAACCAACCCTTCTCCTCACGTCGTGCTGCACGTGCTTATCATAATTCTAAAACTCACATGCAGGGTCTGGCTGCGTTGGAGACAGAAAGTTACAAGTTCGGCCCCACGTATGTGACTGGCCCTGAGTCTCAAAGTGAGCATCAGCCAAACTGTTGTCTGCAGGAAGTGCGGGTGCAGTCCGAGTGTTCCATCTCTGGAACTCTAAGAACGAATGTTCCCTCTCTGAAGCTCTGCGTCGAAGTGTGTCCACCCTCTCCGACTAAAAATTCTTCTAGTATTTTCAGCGCTGGATGCTCATCGGCCAATCTTTACGAGTTCTGTCCAATGAAAAATTCAATAAAATCCTAGTTATCGCAATCTTCTTAATGAAACTTCTGTGATTAACCAGTTACGCACATTTTAGTCTTATAGTGGGGGAAGCAAGTCGAAATTTTCTGCCACTATGAGTTTTGTTTTCCCATTTCCGCGAACAAATGCTAGCGACTGCAAGTAGGCAATGCTAGCTAGCTAGTGCAAACTCAGAAAACTTACACGTCAACTTAAACGGACCATCAAAATTCTCTTGCTCTGTTTCTCACGTTTTTCCATGCCCCCTTTTTTTTTTAGAATGCTATCTTTGCACTAAGGCTCACAATGCCAGTTTACAGCTTGCCGCGTTCAGCTTACTTCCTCCCACTGTGGCTGACACCGGGGTGACGTGGCCGTCCCAAAGAATGCCCGTCGCCTTTTAGCAAATGAAGAGTTTTACGATCCATCTGCGATTCTACACCTGCTGCCCTCGCGTTCATATTGTCAGCCAGTAGGCTCAGCTCACAGAAAAATTACACATGTCTTTCACCACCATACAGAAATGAAAAAAAGAAATACTAACCAAACATGGAACAATTAGTGTTTGTTTCAGTTAATCGCTTTCTTTCATGCTGCCCTATTCATTTGAAGTGATTTGAGAGTAGCTTGTTAACCAGGTTACGGAGCAGTTTTTGTTTTAAAACTGATGCCAATGTATTTGTGCTGAGGCTTGTCTATAGCACAACTCCATCAAAGAATTTTTTTTTTTTTTTGCTCTAGGGTTCCATCTTTTCATTCATATTTTTTTCGTTTTTTGGGAACTGGATTGATATGCTTCAATGCACGAGTGATGGGAGTCGACAGTTTCACATTCATACACAGACATAAGCTTCTACGAAACTATTTTCATTTCTGGTGTTAGGGCACATTTTTAGTTGGGTACATGTAAATAAGGGAGGAAAACCTCACAAAACTCCATTTACACTTAGCTCGTAACTTTACAGTTATTTAAAATGCCATTGCCTTCAGATTTTCTGCCACTCGTGGATGGATTTTTAATCAAAAGTGAGTCACACAAAAGTCAATCACACTTATCATTGAATCGACAAATACTTAATAAACACCTACACTTACGGTATTACGACGATTAATAATTCACACTTTCACTCGAGACAAAACACTTAAGTACAGAATACTATTAAATATATCGGCATGTCGTACAGGATTTCATAGAAATCCACAACATCGAAATTCAAAACACGACAAAATATTTAGACTCTTATGAAGATGGTGTCATGTCTCAACTAACCTACAACATCAAGTTAAGTAGCTCTGCAGGGAATACAATGATCTTCAAATAGGAATTACGTATGATAATAGAGAAAACGTTACTAGTTTACGAACAGGACAACATTTGGCTCCTCAGATGATGTTCTTAACGTCTCGCCATCAAACAGGCGGCTCGCAAAGGAGCAGTCAGATAGTTCAATAAGACTGTACAACATACCAGTCCCTGAAGATATGATGGAACATATTTAAACGAAAGAAATATTGTTCCTCAAAATACAGTATTGAGGAAAATATATTTATTACATTACAATAGAGATATTTTCTCCTGAAAATAAAATGTTGAGGAAGCACAGCTACACTTCACTGTTTGGGAAAACCACACTGGAATTGTCCTGACTATTATTCAGGCATGAGAAACGAAACAGTACGATAAAGTTAATGTTTGCTGATATATAAGAGATCAGTATGCAGAAGTGTCATTTCACTCGCGAGGTATTTTTTATCTTCCTCACACATCCATCTAGGTTTCATCATTATTAAGGGTTAGTCATTACGATGGTGCACGTCAATAGCCTACCTGACGTAAACACTCACACTATTCCAAACTGTCACCCTTCTCACTGTACAGTGCAGCGTTGCTCATGTTCATAATCGCAGTACGAGGATCACATGGCAATAATCATTGAAATGTCATTTACTGATTAGTAATATGAGCCTATAGTGACTGCATATAAATGTTCACTCTCACAGAGCAGCAAACGAAGGTGAAATTCCAATGTTGATTAAAGTGGACGCAGTCACACTTGCATTGCATGTAGATTGCTGCTGTTTATTATATGTTCTCCAATTCTAGGGTTCTGAAATGATTGGGCATCTGTAACACTCATGAGTTACAGCTTTCTGTTATATGTGGGTAGCTCGCTGGTGAAGTCTCTTGTACATACAGACAGAGAGCATGCAAAGTAACTGTAGTTTCACATATTCTGATAGTCTACCCGGTCCTTCTCGTAGCAGCTGATGACTATCACTCGAGATTTAGCCTCTTGACATTGCCGTAGGACGTTGTTTAAGCGACTGCGTAATGGACACCGCCAACTGTTTCGTGGCGTATGAACTTACGTGAATGGGTGGTGTCCTTTTGAAGATGGTTAATGGTTATTCTAGTCTCGTACCTTTATATTTCCTCGATTAGAATTTTTCGGTTCTTCTTTTATTTCATCTATATACTGGTATTACTGAGATCCTTGTCATATGTATTAATTATATCACATATGGACTTCTTCTGCATGTCAACTGTACTCCCTATGAAACGCAGAGTGAACACGAAAGATTTCTACATCTTCAGTATATCGGACCGACATACCAGTACGTGACACGCCCGTATCCTTACTGTTATTCTTAACGGCTGAGTGCACCCTACTGCCGGCCGATGTAACCGAGCGGTTCTAGGCGCTTCAGTCTGGAACCGCTACGGTCGCAGGGTCGAATCTTGCCTCGGGAATGGATGTGTGTGATGTCCTTAGGTTAGTTAGGTTTAAGTAGTTGTAAGTTCTAGGGGACTAATGACCGCAGCAGTTAAGTCCCATAGTGCTCAGAGCCATTTGAACCATTGCACCCCGCTACAGGCTTCTACAGATAACCTTCATGAAAAAGTTTGTAATGGCTTGTTGCTCTCCCGCTTATAATGATTCCAAACTTCCTGGGAAATTATCCACATATTTACTCATAATGATCTCAGTTCCTAGTTAAACATGGATTAAATTGCTTTTCTTCCACGGTTTCACTTTACTTCTTAAATGTTTGAAAAAGGACATGTGTTGTTGCCAAATCTTGGATTTGTCTCTCCTCATCGTTTCGACTTCTACAACACTGTCACGGATAACTCTTCTTACTCGGTACGGTCCACAGTAGATGTAGAAAAACGTTTCCTTAAAAACTTGCTTATCCGTGATCTCTTTCTTGTCTTCAATAAAATTTTATCAGCTTCAGCGGACGATATTTGACTTACCGTGAAGAATCACAAGTAGACTTACATAATTCCTGCATACAGCCATGTAGATATTCATATAACACATGTAGTAACAAAGTTATTAACTACTGACTTATAGATTCCCACCCCTCCGGTATTTACTTTCTTTACACGTCATCAACACTGAATAAATAGCCCCGTAGGCTGTCCTCGTTCTTATCGTTAATTCCTTTTTCTTCTTTCTTCTCTCTCTCCAGAACAGTTGTACTTCCTGTGTTCATAAAGCGTTTCTCTTCCCGGGGTTTAACTACGCAATGGCCGTTAATACATTCGCATTTATAATCAATCTACTCATCCTCCTCTTCAGGTATGATTAACAATGCATCTGCCCGTTCTCCTGAGTGAAAAAGAATGGCGAATGTTATCAGTCCAATCCATAGTATTACATCATAAGTAACTTAACTACTGTCTTCAGAGTCTCTCGACCGCGTTCCCACTCGTCATTCTATTTGCAGTCCTCTTTCGTGTTCTTCTTTCACTAATTCTGAGTTTGTTTCCATTCTTGGAACATCCGACAAATCAACTTCACTGCCCTCCTCATCTTCTTGTTTAACACCTCCACAGCTATGTCCACTTCTATTCCTCGTTTTCTGAAGGCACTTTTCCTTCAGCAGTGAGCACAATCTCTAACCAACATCAAACAACCTATCTAATTTGTCCCTGAATTATTATCTAATCTCCGTTTCGTTCACCGAGACAATTCGTTTCTAGTGCAATACGATTCGGCAAGAGTTCAAGAAATGGAGACCTGCACTGTGTAGTAACCTTTCAAAAGCCTGAATAACCACCTATTGAAGTGTGGACCGCTGCGAGACGTGTAAGATGAGAGTAGCAGGAGAGTCAGGAGAGAGTGGTGGAGTCTGCATATTTATTCAAGATGGCGCCAGTAGATGTGACATCACCTAATGACGTCATGGCTTTCCTCCCTCCCTTCCATTCTCTCCTTTCTCACAAACCACCCCCTGTCCTCTCCTGTTCCCACCCCTCCCCTTACTGTCTGGGAATTGGTGGCAAAAGCTCAGTCTCTGCTGAGCTGTTGGTGTGGATGGGCACAGGATGGTTTTTTATTTATTTAGAGAATTACAGATGTTGTCCTGTTGAAAGAAATTTCCACTCGAAATTCGCTGGAAAACATACAGAAAAATAGCGCAATTGCGTTAGGTGTTCACAATTCTACTACATTTTCAAGCAAATACAGAATATGTGTCCGGTCGCAGGTTCGAATCCTGCCTCGGGCATGGGTGTGTGTGATGTCCTTTTAAGTAGTTTTAAGTTCTAGGGGACTGATGACTACAGATGTTAAGTCCCATAGTGCTCAGAGCCATTTGAACCGTTTTATGTGTCCAGAATTGACATCCTGATCACTTGAGCAGAAGTGTCAGCAGCGTGGATCTTTAGAGCAGACTATATATAAAGAGAGCTTTTAAAGCAGGTCACTCTTGTATCACAATGGATGTCTAAGGATGCTGGGGAGGTATATCACCGAGTCGAACTGTCTCTTTTGTATAATACTTGTAAACTGTGCAGAATACTCAGTCTCCTGATTGAGCATCGTTTGCAGTTCAACATGTGATGTATGGCATATTAGATTACCTCATCCTAAATATAGAACATATGATACAAGGTTGGCACCGTTCAAAGGTTGGTCTTTAACTTTTAAGCAACATCCCAGCAAACTAAGTGAAGCTGTTTTTCTTTCTTTTTCTTTTTTTGCTGGTGATGGAAATGAAATCTTGTGTTTCTATTGCGGTGGAGGGTTGATGTATTGATGTGAAATAAATAACCCATGGGTTGAATATAATATTTGGTTTTTGAACTGCTTCCTTGTGCTTCATGGACAGTATTTATCAGAAGAGAGATATAAAAGTTATTGCAAAGGTTGCAGCTAATGTTAAACCTGCATAAAATCTTCTGAAGGCGGCATCATAGCACCATGTGAGTGTAAGAGCTTCTGATATTGCTCAGCTGTGTAAAATCTGATTCTGTTAAGTTTGAAGCTACCCTTACACTGCGTGCTGTGTATTTTAGCTGCAGTAGGAGCATTTCTGACAAAGGCAATGATGTTGTAAAAGATACTATTATGTTATGATTCCCCAGTAACCTTAGACATCCATCTACATCTACATCTATACTCCGCGAGCCACCTTACGGTGTGTGGCGGAGGGTACTTATTGTACCACTATCTGATCCCCCCTTCCCTGTTCCATTCACGAATTGTGCGTGGGAAGAAGGACTGCTTGTAAGTCTCCGTATTTGCTCTAATTTCTCGGATGTTATCGTTGTGATCATTACGCGAGATATATGTGGGCGGTAGTAATATGTTGCCCATCTCTTCCCGGAATGTGCTCTCTCGTAATTTCGATAATAAACCTCTCCGTATTGCGTAACGCCTTTCTTGAAGTGTCCGCCACTGGAGCTTGTTCAGCATCTCCGAAACGCTCTCGCGCTGACTAAATGTCCCCATGACGAATCGCGCTGCTTTTCGCTGGATCATGTCTATCTCTTCTATTAATCCAACCTGGTAAGGGTCCCATACTGATGAGCAATACTCAAGAATCGGACGAACAAGCGTTTTGTAAGCTACTTCTTTCGTCGATGAGTCACATTTTCTTAGAATTCTTCCTATGAATCTCAACCTGGCGCCTGCTTTTCCCACTATTTGTTTTATGTGATCATTCCACTTCAGATCGCTCCGGATAGTAACTCCTAAGTATTTTACGGTCGTTACCGCTTCCAATGATTTACCACCTATGGCATAATCGTACTGGAATGGATTTCTGCCCCTATGTATGCGCATTATATTACATTTATCTACGATTAGGGAAAGCTGCCAGCTGTCGCACCATGCATTAATCCTCTGCAGGTCCTCCTGGAGTACGTACGAGTCTTCTGATGTTGCTACTTTCTTGTAGACAACCGTGTCATCTGCAAATAGCCTCACGGAGCTACCGATGTTGTCAACTAAGTCATTTATGTATATTGTAAACAATAAAGGTCCTATCACGCTTCCCTGCGGTACTCCCGAAATTACCTCTACATCTGCAGATTTTGAACCGTTAAGAATGACATGTTGTGTTCTTTCTTCTAGGAAATCCTGAATCCAATCACAAATCTGGTCCGATATTCCGTAAGCTCGTATTTTTTTCACTAAACGTAAGTGCGGAACCGTATCAAATGCCTTCCTGAAGTCCAGGAATACAGCATCAATCTGCTCGCCAGTGTCTACGGCACTGTGAATTTCTTGGGCAAATAGGGCGAGCTGAGTTTCACATGATCTCTGTTTGCGGAATCCATGTTGGTTATGATGAAGGAGATTTGTATTATCTAAGAACGTCATAATACGAGAACACAAAACATGTTCCATTATTCTACAACAGATTGACGTAAGCGAAATAGGCCTATAATTATTCGCATCTGATTTATGACCCTTCTTGAAAATGGGAACGACCTGCGCTTTCTTCCAGTCGCTAGGTACTTTACGTTCTTCCAGCGATCTACGATAAATTGCTGATAGAAAGGGGGCAAGTTCTTTAGCATAATCACTGTAGAATCTTAAGGGTATCTCGTCTGGTCCGGATGCTTTTCCGCTACTAAGTGATAGCAGTTGTTTTTCAATTCCGATATCGTTTATTTCAATATTTTCCATTTTGGCGTCCGTGCGACGGCTGAAGTCAGGGACCGTGTTACGATTTTCCGCAGTGAAACAGTTTCGGAACACTGAATTCAGTATTTCTGCCTTTCTTCGGTCGTCCTCTGTTTCGGTGCCATCGTGGTCAACGAGTGACTGAATAGGGGATTTAGATCCGCTTACCGATTTTACATATGACCAAAACTTTTTAGGGTTCTTGTTTAGATTGTTTGCCAATGTTTTATGTTCGAATTCGTTGAATGCTTCTCTCATTGCTCTCTTTACGCTCTTTTTCGCTTCGTTCAGCTTTTCCTTATCAGCTATGATTCGACTACTCTTAAACCTATGATGAAGCTTTCTTTGTTTCCGTAGTACCTTTCGTACATGATTGTTATACCACGGTGGATCTTTCCCCTCGCTTTGGACCTTAGTCGGTACGAACTTATCTAAGGCGTACTGGACGATGTTTCTGAATTTTTTCCATTTTTGTTCCACATCCTCTTCCTCAGAAATGAACGTTTGATGGTGGTCACTCAGATATTCTGCGATTTGTGCCCTATCACTCTTGTTAAGCAAATATATTTTCCTTCCTTTCTTGGCATTTCTTATTACACTTGTAGTCATTGATGCAACCACTGACTTATGATCACTGATACCCTCTTCTACATTCACGGAGTCGAAAAGTTCCGGTCTATTTGTTGCTATGAGGTCTAAAACGTTAGCTTCACGAGTTGGTTCTCTAACTATCTGCTCGAAGTAATTCTCGGACAAGGCAGTCAGGATAATGTCACAAGAGTCTCTGTCCCTGGCTCCAGTTCTGATTGTGTGACTATCCCATTCTATACCTGGTAGATTGAAGTCTCCCCCTATTACAATAGTATGATCACGAAACTTCTTCACGACGTTCTGCAGGTTCTCTGAGGCGCTCAACTACTACGGTTGCTGATGCATGTGGTCTATAGAAGCATCCGACTATCATATCTGACCCACCTTTGATACTTAACTTAACCCAGATTATTTCACATTCGCATTCGCTAATAACTTCACTGGATATTATTGAATTCTTTACTGCTATAAATACTCCTCCACCATTGGCGTTTATCCTATCCTTGCGGTATATATTCCATTCTGTGTCTAGGATTTCGTTACTGTTCACTTCCGGTTTTAACCAACTTTCCGTTCCTAATACTATATGCGCACTATTTCCTTCAATAAGAGATACTAATTCAGGAACCTTGCCCTGGATACTCCTGCAGTTTACCAATATTACGTTAACTTTTCCTGTTTTTGGTCTCTGAGGACGGACGTTCTTTATCAACGATGATAATGTCCTCTCTGGTAAGCCGTCAGGTATTTTATCGTTTCGCCCAAGGGGGGGTCCCTCTAACCTAAAAAACCCCCGTGTGCACGCCACACGTACTCTGCTACCCTAGTAGCTGCTTCCGGTGTGTAGTGCACGCCTGACCTGTCTAGGGGGGCCCTACAGTTCTCCACCCAATAACGGAGGTCGATGAATTTGCAACCATTATAGTCGCAGAGTCGTCTGAGCCTCTGGTTTAGACCCTCCACACGGCTCCAAACCAGAGGACTCTGGGCACTATGCTGCAGATATTAAGCTCAGCTTGCACTCCGCGTGCGATGCTGGTTGTCTTCACCAAATCAGCCAGCCGCCGGAAGGAACCAAGGATGGCCTCAGAACCCAAGCGGCAGGCGTCATTCGTTCCGACATGTGCTACTATCTGCAGCCGGTCACACCCAGTGCGTTCAATAGCTGCCGGAAGGGCCTCCTCCACATTACGGACGAGACCCCCCGGCAAGCACACCGAGTGCACACTGGCATTCTTCCCCGACCTACCCGCTATTTTCCTGAGGGGCTCCATAACCCGCCTAACGTTGGAGCTCCCTATAACTAATAGGCCCGCCCTCTGTGACTGTCGGGACCTTGCCGGAGAATCGGCCACTGGCCCAACAGGCGAGGCATCCTGTGGTGGCTCGGAAACGATGTCATCACCACTAGGAAGCACCCCGTACCTGTTGGAAAGGGGTAAGGCAGCTGCCACGCGGCCAGATCCCACCTTCGCCTTTCGGCCAGGCACGCGCGAGCCCACCACTGTCCGCCATTCACCCTGGAGTGATGGCTGACCGGTATGATGCTCACTGCTGGAAGACGCAGCGACATCAGGGGTTCCATGTGATTCCAAGGCCACCGAAGTAGGCATAGGTCTCACCACAGTTGCCCCAACGCCACTACGGGCCGACGCCTGCGCCTCGAGCTCGATGAGCCTAACAGACAAAGCCTCCACCTGCCCCCGAAGAGTGGCCAATTCTCCTTGCGTCCGCTCACATCAACCACAGTCCCTACACATGACTATGTTTACCCTACTCTATACGGTGACAAATTCCCAAGATAATCTTCTGATGAGCTACTCTGATAATCAAGAAACACTCACTGAAATACGAGACGCGAAAACTACGCTAGGTTTTCCCAGGAAAACTATTTAAAAGCTAAGCGCAGCAAATAAGTACAAAAATGCTTTATACAAACAGTACTCGCTGCTGCTGGTGCTCTCGCTCTGGCTGTCACAAGACAACTGCTGATTCAAGTGACTAGTGGCTAACGGCCGCGAAACAAACAAAAGACGGTTTTAGGGCGCTTTCTGTTCTAAACGATCAAGAAAACACTAAGAAATCTAACACGAAAACTACGTAAAGTTTTATCAAGAACTGTTAGTTACTATGCAGAGCAGATAAACACAAATAGAATCGCTTCCTTAGTGGAAGGTCGTAAACAAAATGCAAAATAAACGCTTTATACAAACAGTACTCGCTGCTGCTGGTGCTCTCGCTCTGGCTGTCACAAGAGCGACCTGCATTAAAAGCTCTCTTTCTACTTTGTTAATACATATTGTGGAGGGTAAAGCATTATCGTGAAAATGCTTGCTTGTTTTTTCTTACATCATTGTTTTGTATTGTATTGTATGTGAACCGGGGGCCTAGAAACGACAGAGAGGCTCCGTCCCCGTTGCAACCGCAGTGGTCCACAATCCCACGATGACTACCGCAGTCCACTTCACCCTTCTGCCACCCCACACCGAACCACTCTTTCAGTGTTGTTGTGCGGTTTGGCCCCCCGTGGACGCCCAAGGAAACATCTCACACCAGACGAGTGTAACCCCTATGTTTATATGGTGGAGTAACGGTGGTGTACGCATATATGGAGAACTGTTTGCGCAGCAATCGCCGACTTAGTGTAGTTGAAGCTGAACAAGGGGAACCAGCCCGCATTCGTCGAGGCATATGGAAAACCGCCTCCGCCTCGAAACCATCCACAGACTAGCTGGCTCACTGGACCTCGACACAAATCCGCTGGGCGGATTCGTGCCGGGGACCAGGGGCTCCTTTCCAATCCGGAAAGCCGTGCATTAGACCACACGGCTTACCGGGCGGGCTTCTTACATCATACTCGAATTTGCTCTGAATATGAAAGCACACTATGATCTGCATTGAAGAATCGTGATTTTTTTAGTGTTGAAGCATTCAAGTGACAGACAATACTAACATTCTGTCAATGTATGCAACCTTCCACTAGGTTAAAGAAACGTCATTTCAGCCTCCAATAGAGTACTATTGTTATGATCTGAGCTACACAGTTCCATATGATCTGGTAATGGTGCTTTGTGATGTGCACACCCCTCTAACCTAGTAGCGACTAGATTCTCTATTGGGGTGTACAGCAGGGAAAAAAAGAAAATCTGAGTGATGTCTATATCCTCGCGCCATATTTCTTTAATAAAAAGCATTGTACAGCACATGTAAGTGGAATTGGCGGTTGAAGGTGTTTGGCTTGCTAATGAACGCACTACACGCTGGATGGAAGGATGATGTCATATATCAGTACTTTAATAGGAGGAAGTCCAAGCACTTTGCAGACGTTGAACCATTTTACAAATTCAGGAGCATGGGATATATTAGGAGAAATTGATATGGATGCAGTGGAAATATAAAAACTTTATCTAAAGCAGAACTAGTTGACGTTGAAATGGACCACCAGCCTTTACTATTGCAATGGTTTTCTATAGCTGACTACTAGCTTATGGATTTAAATAAAATAGACCTTTTTAATCTGAATTGGTATGTGCGACTACATATTGTTTGGGAGAAACGTTTACCTATTCCCCTGCTAAAAATGGTTATTAAGCTCTGATTTATAACTATGGAGATGAACGGTTTGGGTCTGACCTCGTCTAAGTGCGGTATGGGATGTATATGGTGTGGAAGACTGTAGTTTCAATAGAACATTTGTTAATGTTGGGAGGGAGTACCACACATTGTATCAGTCCACTTAAATAGGAGTGACTTACGTTAGGAGACTATGCAACAGTATTTCACAAATAACTACTGTAGTGTACTTTGAATTGTGGATTTATTGCATCCAAAACCCTTTGGAGTACGTATACCATATTGCATTTAACTTTCGTTAGACTTAGCATGATTGTGAGACTGAAATCATGGGCAGCACAAATCTATCTCAATGCTCCCATTATCTTAAACAAAACAATACCGTAAATCTACTCTCACTCCACTGAAACATACAATGCTCTGTGATTACTCTCAAGCTGTTAATGTTAATCTAGCTACACCAAGCACAGAGAGTAATGATCCACTAACACTGCTGCTGTCAGAGACAAGAATGCCAAGACAGAATGTGTTGTACTTAGCTATCAATTGCCCCTCGATGTGTATTTCAGTTTGCCACACAGTTTCTCCTACTCTGTCTGAACAACCCTCACATTCGTACCCCATCATGCTTTCTCAACTTTCACTATATCTTTGAGGTCATTGTCAGTTGCTGTTACTACATTAACACTGACAGCTCTGTTTGTCGTTAAATGATACATACCATCGATTTTGCAGCTCAACACTACATAGTCGCTATCTACCAATAGCGTGAGCTCTGTTTGTGTTTTGTGACTGATCTGCGAAGCAAAAGCATCATGTGAAGCTGCTAGGATCATATAGGTTGGCATATTCCATTCGAATATGTGATGGAAAAAAATATTTAGGGAAGACGGCATATTTCTCTCAGAAACATAGGGGTGGATTGGGATATGTATGGAAGTATATCGGAAATTTTTACTCAATCAGTGTGTGAGATTGGGATGGAAGGGTAATCAATAACACTGGTGTGATGTACCCTCTATGGTCCACTGTAAAACTGTGTGTGGCATATTTGTTTTAGACGTGGGGTGTTCTTTGTAGATGGATTTGTCTGCAAGCAGGCGGAAAGACCTGTGGCGTAGTTGGTAGCTGACCTGAACATAACTAAATTTATTGTACATTAATAATGCTAGAAATCGTGTACACTGTCACTGAAAGCATTAACTACCACACAATGCCTTTAAGTAAGTATCTGGACCATTGTGAAGTAGAATGCATATGTTGGCCTCTTATTCACTTGCTTGCATGTTAAAGGATGTGCCTGATAGGTAAGTGTTCAGTTGTGGTGAACTGTGAGACTTTTACTCTGCAGTAGGGATAGATATGGAGACACTTTCTATATATCTTCATTGCTCTTTGATTATGTTGTCAATACATCACAAAATATCTATAATACTGTATGAATTGAAAGATTCTTTCTCCAATTTATGGGTCATTTATTTTCTCTTTTTGTTTTGGATAACAGTGCGGGCAAGATAAACATATGAAAGTATGCACACATTTCTTTGCCTACATCACGTAGTAGTGGTGCACCATACATGCTCTGAATATCTTCACAACTCATATCAAACTTTTTTTGTGAATGCATCCACAGAAGTGTTCTCATTAGTCAGTTTTGAAACAGCATACTAAACACTGCCGAAAAGTCCAGAAACACACTCCCACCAACCAACACAGTCATTAGAACCCACTGATTTGCTGAACTGGTGAACATCAAGTTTCTGAATGTCACTCCCTGTAAATAACTGTACTCTGAACTGTCCTCGTCATTGATAATATTGATAGTTTTCGGATAGCCCCCAACACACACTGAGTGACAACCCAGCAACACAGGAAGTGCAGTTTGATTGCTGAACAGAGAAGCTAATCTCTAGAAATTCTTATGTAACTGCCACCACACATATGGTGAAAGCATAACATTCTTGCCACTAAACTGATTATTTTCAAACAGTATTAGAGTATTGAACTAATGGCCCGAGGACGTGCACACAGCTATATGTTTGCTACACTGATATTTAAATTGTACTTAACAGTCAATAGAAACACTTTAATGTGTGTCTTATGCCACTGCAGCTGCACATATGGTGCTGTAGACGTAGGTAATAGTGGTAACTCATAATCATAGCAGAACATTTCTTTAGTATCGTCCACTGATAAGTCAATGGTAGAGCATTCTTAACGCTGCTGCATTGAAAGCTAAAAGCTGGACAAGAAAGCCGTGGGGATCTGAAGTCCATCAAATCAGCTAAGTGCCGTGGAAAGTCGAATGTCTTCCAAAAATCAGGCTGGTCAACTGATTTGTCATCACTCCTCTGAACACTAGTGAAAAATTTTAAAAAATATTACTAAAATAACAAAATAACAATAACATCAATAATGAGAAAAGGAATGAAGGAATTAATACCGACATTCTCCTCATTTGTGGTGGATAATCTCTGACACTTCATTCCTGAGCATTTCATTTTACTACAGGAGCGGCTCATCCACTAAAAACAAATGTGACTGCATATTACAGCAGAATGAGGAAGAACGTGGAAGAATTTGTTTGCTCAGCCCATTAATCTGGCGGGAACCAATAGGAACGCTTAAACAGGGGGAAAACGCAGGCCTGCATTTGTCAGGAACCAATAGGAATGCTTCTACAGGGGAAGAACCCAGGATTGCAAGTTCAGACACGTCAGTATTGTTCACATCCTTCAGGACTATCAACATACTAAATGCAGCTATGCAGCTGGGAAGACAGGAAGCATATTGTTAAGCAGCCTGCCCGTCTTATAATGCCTTTGACCGTGTGTATGTGTGTGTGTGTGTGTGTGTGTGTGTGTGTGCAGAAACAGGAAATGCATAATTCTTTTTGTCTGTGTTTCAGGAGATCGCCAGTCTTTCCTGGAAGCATGGAATGCCTCTGTTCCACCCGCCACTGGTTTCTATATGCCAGAAACTGTCACTCGTTTCGTTCTGGGAAATATGTTTATGGTAATTTCCTTTTTAAATTGTTGCAATCAATAAGTAAGGCTCCGGGTAACTGTAACCCATCTAAAAGTGAAGTCAGAGCCCTGGCTACTAGTCAGTCGCGTTGATTATTCCTATCTTCTTCATTATTTCGCTAATTTCTTTGTGGGTCAGTAATTTAGACTTCAAAAATTTCCACACTTGCCCTTAGCTGATTATTTCGTCCTCCATTGTGGAGCCTCTAATATGGCCAGTACTGTTACCTCCACGGCCTACGCTGATTATTCTTGTTCCATCTATTCACATTCTTGCAGGGTGGATGCGTCACTCACCAATCTAGGTTAGTCAGACCGCACTGTTCTGGCTGAAAGTGCGTTTGTCTTACTCCGGCTCTGCTGTGGAATCAAGGTTTGTTTAATAAGCACTGTAATGTATTAACACCATGTATATCATGGCCCCAATGATGATGGCTCTCTGAATCACGTATTGTAATTTCATTTGGCATATTTTAATGAATTCCTCCTGCTCATACGGCTCATCCAGAGTCTATGTCTCATCGTCTCTCTGAAATACTGTTTCAAATATTGGTATTGAGATTCAGCATGATTATGGTTCCGTCATTAAGATGTTCAACCTTATGTGCTCTAGTTTATCTTTCACACGATATTTGTTTAAAAATCCATGGTTAAATTTCTCACTCGTTTTGTAATCGGCTGCAATTACTCGAATATTTGCTACTGCTTCTTCTCGGAGGTGTGAATGACCGCAGCAGTCTATCTTCGAATTGTTCAGTCCAAATTTTCGAATCAGGAATGTTCAAATTATCAGGGAATAACGCATATTTTTGCACAAGTGCTTTATTATGTCGTATTCTACAGTTTCCCGATGCCCAGTGCATGTTGGTATTGTTGGTTGTGCAGGAGTAGATCGATTATTCGCCTTACTACACGTTCAGTAGCGTATGTCAGTCAACAGACGCAACTCTTCCTTTTCCTTTCTCTTTTCCGCCTAGCTCATGGTCTGTTCTGTTACTACCTGAGCTGGTGCCCCATTCCTTTTCTTTGAACAATTCGACCAATGCTTCACAGTCCCTGTGGTTTATGTCTGCCTGAATCTCTTTGCACTGGAATAGTACGCCGATTTCTTCCTGATTTTTAAAACTAACCAGGACTGCCCTGTCTGATCCCAAATCATTGCTTAGTGAGAGCTGCTCGACTTGCTCGTTGACTTTAGTTACTTTTTCTGTAAGTTAGCCTTTCCATTGCTTAATTATGTCAACGTCTTTCGCTTGCATCCATGCACCTGTTTATCAGTTATTTGAGTTAACCTGTCTTCAGACTATCCGATTTGTTCCATGTTATTTTGATCCATCTTACTGATCAATTCATCACTCTTCTTTGCCTGAACGACTATCTTCCATTCTCACTTCGTGAAATTTCCTTCCTTTTGCATTGCTGCAAAATTTTCTTCCATCGTTTTATAACACTCATAGTTCTTTTTGTATTGTTACTTATTTTCTAGCGGTATCTCAGACAGGAAAGATCGCAGATGAAGTGGCAAATGTACTGGAGGAGTTGATGGGTGGTTCATAACACATTGCATTACTTCCTCGCAGCCAGTGTCTTCAGAGTTTTACATCACCCATGACATCATCACACTTTCCTCATTCATAGATTCAGTCTCTAACTGGTGCCCACTATTCTGTATGTCACTCAGCTCGATTCCTAAATCAACTGCTCACTGTGTGTTATTGCTCTAAGTTTTGCAATTCTTACTCTGTTCCATACTGTCCTGCTGGATATCCATGGTTAAGCCACCGCCCATAGTTACTGAATTACAGGATTCTTCTTTCTCAATTTCGTTCATCCTGAACGAGCACAGGTTAAATTCGACATGCCCTGCATCTAACACAATCAAAACACAGATTTTTGAATAAAATAAGTTTGGATATTAGGCACGTCACAGAAAAACACTAAAGCAACTAAGTTGTGCGACTGACATGCTGCAGTTCACGTCAGAGAGGTTAACTGCTATCTTATAATTATGAGGCGTAATAATTATGAGGCCTAATTTTATTCAAGATTCCAGCACACCCTGCAATTTCCTGCCTATAGAGCTCCCTTCTTGTTCTTTTGCTCTTGACATCGTTCGCGAGTACGACATTCGGTTCTGCAGTGACTTCTGCAGCTGTTGTACCCTTATTTATCGTTACAATTCCCTTCAGTGACCATCTGTCTCGCTCAATCAAAATACACTTTCGTCCGCGTTGTGAAATAGCGGGTGACGTTTTACCGCTGACCCTGTGTGTGGTATAAATCTTTGATAAGGAGTCTTTTGAAACGCCAAACACTTCGACTACCTTGGTAACAGTAGCACCTGTCATACGAGCACCAGCAATTTGCCCGTAGTTCAATGTCACTTAGCTGTGACGTAAAGCATTCACAGCTATACAGAACACCGTTCTGATCACATCTGACGCTTGCAACGTATTGACGACACTGGAAAGGTACCTTCGTGCTCAAATAAATAAATGTGAGGTAGCCTCGTTACATATTGGAGTTATGGATTGCTTGGCTCCAGACACTTTTCTGTAGAAAAAAGGGAAATCCCTAAAAGAACTGTGAAACGCAAATGATTATGCATCCAGTCCATAGAGAGTTCAAAATGGTTCAAATGGCTCTGAGCACTATGCGACTCAACTTCTGAGGTCATCAGTCGCCTAGAACTTAGAACTAATTAAACCTAACTAACCTAAGGACATCACACACATCCATTCCCGAGGCAGGATTCGAACCCTCGACCGTAGCGGTCACGCGGTTCCAGACTGAAGCGCCTTTAACCGCACGGCCACACCGGCCGGCATAGAGAGTGCTATAGAGACCTGAGATGAATTCTCGGAGGTAAGTAACGAGAACGAAATGGCAAGTCATTAGGAATTATGGATACAATCGTAAAAATAGGGGCAGCGGAACAAATCTTATATCATCAGCTTTGAAAAAATCGTGTTACCGACTGCCCGTGGTGCAAGTGCTGTAACTGCGTAACAAACATGACTGAAGTAGGATGCTATCAAGAGGCATCCTAACTGAAACTGTCGAAGGTTGCTTCCAAAGTGATGGAAGCCAATACAAACTGAATAAATACAGCGAGAACTTTCATATTACTGTCATTAACGAAGTGTTACTTACAAAAGAATGTGGCCCTGGAAAGTGTATCTTCATCTTTTTACTTTTTATTTTTTTTTAATTTTTTCAGAGGAAGCAGAGTAGTGTGTCTCCTCCCAGGAAAAAAGATTCGTACCGTTAACTTTACTGGGGGGTAACAGTGAAGATGATTTCGACATCTTCCGGTTTGGAGGGTGGGGAGGGCGGTATGGCATATGAACCGTGAATTTACTTTCAAAATCTTTTCTTAAAGAATTTACTTTATTTACTAACGATTCGTCAAGAACATTAACACGTTGAATCACACTAGGTGAGTGTGGAACTAGTTGCCAGGGAGTAACTGATGAAAATGAAATTATCTTTAACAAACAGGAATTTTGTTCATAAAAGCCTTTTGAAAACAGATTTAAAATTCATAAGCAGAAAAGCACCCTCGAAATATCAAGTTACAATTTTATTTAGAGGCAGAAAGAACAATATAGATAGTAGGAGCCTTCGGGCTGAGAACCTTGCCGCTCCCTTTCAACACGGCCGTAGTCACGACCGCTCACAGCAACCTCTGAAAGACTACACTGGGGCAAATCTGCAACACACCAGATTACTTTAAACTAAAAATTTGAACAACTCACACAAACACATTAACTATGCACCCCGTAAGAGGGATGGAAATGGTACAAACACTCACACTAAGAAATTATTTGCCACCGAAAGTGCAATTTGTTTTTAAAAGGACTCTTACGGTGGAAGGGTGGCAACGTTACAAAAATGACTATTTAAATAAAACCCAAGAAATTCAGACATACATAAAATGTACAACATGCTCTACATTACACATACACCGCCTCGCAAGATGATAAGCAAGATAAAAACATATTTCAGGAATTCAGCCTTTACACCTTAATTCTATAAATTCGTTAATACCGATTCCGACAAACATGACAGAGGCAGCTATTAACGTATGGCAGATTGACAGGGGGATTACTGAACAACCCGAACCGTAGATTGCTCTAACCCTTCCCAACTCCACAAGGGAGAAACGGGCCACCCAATTCACAAGTAACCACCTTCCCGCGGGTGGGCAAACGGAGAAGAATGGTGGGACGACCCCAAAACAAAGCAGCTGGTGACCCCACCAAGAAAACAAGTAGAATTTAACAAGTAAATGAAACATCATATCTTCAATCACGTGACTTCTAATTAACTGCGATTTCTGGCGAAGACCTAGCGCAGCACCCCCGACGCTCTCCCGAACCGTCCGCTGCCAGCTGCTTCAACGGACGCAGGAAGGCGCGCCGATCTCCCGTCTCACGGCAACGCAACTCGCCCCGGCCAGCCCTATGTCGTGGTTTCACTCCTGTTACTCTCGTGTCACCCGCGAAGCCACTACCCCTTTCTATACGGCGCGGCCCACTGGACTCACGTGGGGACCTCACATGCGCCGACGCTCAAGGCGGCAAGTCATCTCGTGTTTCAGTGCGCGACCGACCAACCGACCCGATCCAGTCGCCAATGACCGTTGCCCGAGCAACTCGAGCAGACTGGCGGCCTAACGCGCAGACTCAGATGCAGGAACTCAGCCCCGACCGGGCGACCACTAGCTGAGTTCTGTTACTGGCGGAGTGGCAAGACTCTCATTTTCTGGCTTTAAAGTTTGATCCAAGCGACAGACATACTCGCACTCCGACGACAGACAGTCACTCAAGGTTGCTACATAGAAGGTTGGGCCAATGTGTTCGGCAGCAATCGGACACTTCCGTGTGACGTCACTGTCGAGAAGCGTCAGCAGCGCGAGACGTTCGCATACGGCACTATTGCGCTTAAACTAACATTAATTTACGAAAAGCGAAGGGCAATATAATGAATTATGGATTCTTTCGAAGCTTTCCAATACAGGGACTGAATGTTAATACCTGCTACGACTGTGAAACTCTTATATTGTCTCTCTCGTAATGACAAAAGTAAAACTACAGATTTGTGGCTCCCCCTCAATTTATATTCTATTACTCAATATTTTTTGTTAGATAACAACAATCTGGTATGCTTCAGTCCCTTTTTATATATTTCACAATGTTTAATAGTACTGAAAACGCAATAATTACAAGAGCTTTCAGCTTACTAAACACATTTTGTGCATCACAGTCGGCAATAGTGTGTACCATCTTTTTCATGCAGGTATTAAGCAGCAACCGCACGTCTAGTTAGTTGAGACATTACTACACATAATGATACAGAAGCCCGGTTTAATGAACTCACATTTAAAAATTGTAAGAATAATTTAAATACCTTAATCAGATCTGGAGGGGACTGCAGAAGCTCTCCACCTGTGTGCTGCTTTCTGCTGCTGCTGTTTGGCCCTCTGTGCCTTTGCAGATGTGTTGAAGTGCCTTATCTGGATGAAGGTTCTGGTTTTAGCGTACACTGTGATGACCTCTTGAGGAATAGTTGCGAACTTCCCAATTAAATGTCTCGTCAGGTTTCTGATCACATTGCCGTCTTTACACAGACTGCTGCCATGAAAATTTAAAAAATCGCCTCTAACTGCTTAACAACATCAAACCACTCATCTGAAGGGATGATTAATGTTATATCCTAGCCAGTAATGCCACCCGAGCCCGCTGCCAAAAGGTTGGCAGCATCAAAGTCCGGACGCCGTCCGCATAAGCAGCGCCAGCGAGACAGGAAATCGCCGCAAGTCTGCGCGCGCCACCGCTGGCTTCTGGGTTCTTAAGCGCTGGAGTCGCGAGCGCTAGGAGTTCTGTATTCGCCGCTCAGTTGTATACTCGCCACAGAATTGTGTACTTGCTAGTCAGTTGTGTGTTCATCGCAGCAGAGTTGTTGTTTGTCGTCAGCCGACGCTGACCTAGCCGCTCCGACTCGAACTAGACAGATTTCTGTAGACACGGAGTTCACTACTGTGTTGCTGTATCTTCGTTAATAAAGATAAGTACCGACTTTTATTTAATCGGAGTGTTTGGGTTTTCATCTTTTTGTTCACTGTTCCAGCGGACCGGTCGGCCCGCTATTAAAAGTGTGGCGGTGACTTCGTAAGCCGTTTCTACAGCGAATTGCTTGTCGCTACGAACACCGCCACAAAACTGGCGACGAGGACTTCCGAACTCGTGTGCAGGGCTGGTTCAACTTGTTTCTGGTTATACTAATTATAGCGATAAAATTTTAGGGGCTGGTTTAATTGGTGTTCACTTTGTCTGCCGACTTACAACAGTTGATCTTGTTACAGAGTCAGCAAATACAAAGTCTGGTGGAAGCAATCGCCAAACAAGCGGCTAATCCTCCAACACAAAAGGAACAAGCACAGGCAGCACCACCTTTCCGTGCTTTTGATGCATCACGAGAAGAATGGCGAGAATATTTCGCGCAGTTGCAGGCGCACATGACAGTCTACAAAATCACAGGTACTGAGCGGCAGCTTTATTTAATTTCCACTGCAGGCGTGGAAGTCTATCGACTACTTTGTAAGTTGTTCCCGGAATCCCAGCCAGAAGCTTGAGACTATGACGTTGTTGTTAACAAGCTTGCTGAGTATTTCGAGTCGCGAGTTCATGTGGCAGCAGCCAGATTCAAGTTCTTCAGATTAAAGAAACTTCCACATCAATCTAATAAACAGTGGTTAACAGATTTACGGGGCCTCACCCGTCAGTGCCAATTTAATTGTGTGTGTGGAGCTTCCTACAGTGATGTCATGTTACGAGACGCTATTACTCAAAACATTGCAGATTCTCGTATTCGTGCTGCTATCTTAAAGTTGCCTGACCCGTCATTAGAGACTGTGATGAACATCATTGAAGCCCAAGATACTTTTGACTATGCTGAGTGTGAGTTAGATCAGCCATGTATTTCTCAAATTGCCTGTGCTAAGCAAGTTATGTCACGCCCGCGGCCCCACCGGCAGAGTCAGACTGTAAACACTAGCCGGCCGCGTCATGTTAAACACATTCGTCAGCCGCGTGTGCAAAATGATAGAGTTAAGTCTTGCCCTAAGTGTGTTCTTGCTCATCCTCGTGAACGTTGCCCGTTAAGAAACGCGGTTTGTCACTTTTGTCAAAGGAAAGGACATATCCAGACTGTTTGTTTGCGTAAACGCAAGAACAATTCTAGTGCTGCCCAGCCCATGGATATTCATGTTCTTCAAAGCCAGCCCGCCCAGAAGGTCGCGTTTAAAGACTCTTCCACTGTTCGTGTGGGTAATAAACTTGTTAGCAATAAGCCACCCACCCAGCCCTCTGCTATGCGACCCAGGCGTAATTCAAACGCTGTAAAAAGTAAGGTACAGACTGCAAGTGAAGCGGGAGTTGTTGTTCCACCCGCCCAACCCACGAGTTGTCGTAAGCAGCGAACACGCGCTAAACGCGCTGATTTCGTGTCTTCCGCCTCCACTGCACCGATCCAGAGACAGTGTAATAAACTATTTGTGAAGCTACGCATCCAGGATAAGACCTTCAATTTTCAATTAGACACTGGTGCGTCTGTGACTCTCATAAATAGTGCTACGTATGCGGCTATCGGCCGCCCTAAACTTTCAGCGGCAAAACATTCTTTGGCTACTTATAGTGGCGAACACATTCCTGTGTTAGGTGTATGTAGCGTGCCAGCCACATTCCGTGGCAATACAAAAACAGTTTCCTTCACAGTGCTCCGCGCTACAGACAGTGTAAACATTTTCGGATTAGACTGTTTTGACTTGTTTGGCCTGTCTATCCAAGACAATGTGTTGCAAATTAATTCTGTTGTTGTTCCTCCAGACAGCATAACCGATTTGTGTAAACGATACAGTGACATATTTAAAGACGAACTAGGTTGTGCTGCGAACTTTGCCGCTCATATTACGTTAAAAGATAATGCTCAGCCTCGATTTTGTCGTGCTCGTCCAGTGCCTCATGCCCTCCGGGCATCTGTAGAAGATGAACTTCGTCGTTGGCAAAACAACGGTGTTATTCAACCCGTTTCAGCGAGCCAGTGGGCTTCTCCCTTAGTTATTATAAAGAAACCGTCTGGCAAGTTACGTTTGTGTGCTGATTTTAAGTCGACAGTTAATCCTCAGACTGTCATTGATTCTTTTCCTTTGCCTAGACCGGACGAGCTGATGGATAAGTTAGGGGAAGCTCGTTTCTTTTCCAAAATTGATCTCCGTGAAGCATATTTGCAATTGCCCCTCGACGAGCAATCACAACAGTATTTTGTCATAAACACGTCGTTGGGGTTGTTCCGTTTTCTGCGTTTGCTTTTTGGTTGTGCGTCAGCTCCAGCTGTTTTCAGCGTTTTTTGTCACAACTTCTGGCTAATGTGCCATCGTGTTGCAACTATTTAGACGATATTGTTGTGTCCGGTCGGACGCCTGCTGAACATTTCCGTAATTTGGAGTGTTTGTTTAACGTGTTGTCTCAGGCAGGCCTACGTTGCAACATCGATAAATGTTCATTTTTCCTTACGGAGATGGAGTATCTGGGACATGTTATTAATGCTCAAGGCATTCATCCCTCCCAGTCACATTTAGCAGCTATTCGTGATTTGCCCGCCCCTCGCAATCTGCATGAATTGCAAGCAGTTCTTGGCAAATTGACGTATTATATTAGGTTTATACCTAATGCATCACAGATTGCTGCACCGTTGCATCGTCTCCGCCGTAAGAATGTTCCGTTTGTGTGGTCAGCTGATTGCCAGTCAGCCTTTCAGCAGCTTAAAGAGGCTTTATTGAATGATCGTTGTCTGGTCCATTACGACCCTAACAAGCCTCTGGTGTTAGCTTGTGATGCCTCTTCTTTCGGCCTCGGTGCTGTGTTGTCTCACCGAGTCGGTAACACCGAACGTCCTATTGTGTTCGCATCTAAATTGCTAAACAAAGCTCAGTGTAATTATAGCCAATTGGACAAGGAAGCGTTGGCTATTGTGTTCGGTGTCACAAAATTCCATCACTACCTCTATGGTAGACCATTCTATTTAGTAACGGATCACAAGCCCCTGACGTCACTGTTTCATCCGTCTAAACCAGTTCCTCAGCGGACAGCTCAGAGACTACAACGTTGGGCTCTTTTGTTATCACAATACCAGTATGAGATACTGTATCGCCCTACAGCTCAGCATGCAAACGCTGACGCGCTTTCTCGATTGCCGGTTGCTGCGGATGATGTCTTCGATTCCTCTGACGACTCTTGCCATCAGATTGACGCCGATGAGCATCAATCCCTCCGGGATTTTCCGATTGATTATCGTCAGGTGGCACGTGAGACAGCTACGGATCCTCGTCTGAGTTTACTATTACGTTTTGTTCAACGTGGTTGACCGTCCAAGGCAAAGGACATATCGGATCCTGTGGTTCGTCGCTATTATCCGCAACGTCATCTGTTGTCTGTTTCGCACGGAGTTTTGCTGTTACGCACCGAGAATGACCAGCTTCGTGTAGTGGTTCCCCAAGTGCTCCAATCCAAGGTCCTCGACTTGTTGCATCAAGGTCATTGGGGAGTGGTCCGCACCAAGCAGCTTGCCCGCCGTCATTGTACATGGATCGGCATTGATAAGCAGATTACGCAGATGTCTACAGATTGTTCGACGTGTGCCGAACACCAAGCTGCTCCGCCTCGACGCTATTTTGAGTGGGCACGCCCTGCCGGTCCCTGGCAGCGAGTACATATTGATTTCGCTGGTCCATATTGGAATTCTCGTTGGCTCATCGTGATAGATGCATTTAGTAATTTTCCGTTTGTTGTGCCCATGCAGTCTACAACGTCTGCACAAACTATACAGGCGTTGACTTCAATTTTTTGTATTGAGGGTCTTCCAGAAGTTTTAGTGTCTGACAATGATCCACAATTTACCTCTGGTGAATTTGAAAGTTTTTGTTCTGCCAATGGCATTCGCCATGTTCTTACTCTGCCGTTCCACACTCAATCGAATGGTGCAGCGGAACGTTTTGTACGCACATTCAAGGATCATATGGACCGCCTTCGTGCTACGCACTCTCGCCAGCAGGCCCTCATCACGTTCCTGTCGTCGTACCGGACCACGCCACGCGACGGCCCTTCGTCTGCAGAGCTTCTCCACGGCCGTCGTCATCGCACCCTACTACGGTTGTTGCACCCCCCGGATCGACCCGCCGCTTCTGAGCATCGCACGCGTTTTCAGCGCAACTAGGCCGTTTTTTTCAGAGTTTATCACGGTCGCCGTTGTTGGCAACGTGGTACCGTGATAAGTGTCCAGGGTCGCGGTTTTTATACTGTTCAAGGTGCTACTGGAGTGCACAGGAGGCATCAGAACCAGTTGCGCCGCGCTGGCCGCCCGGATTCTGCCGCTCGTTCTTTGTCCACAGATTTGGTCCGCGGCGGGTTCCAGCCGCGCCTTCCGACTTCGCTGCCGCCCCCAGGGCAGCAGCAGCAGCCGTCGCCGCTACCACGCCGACAGCCCGTCCCGTTGATGCCTCCCGTGCAGCTTCATTCGGGAGCGCCCCAGGTGGTCGCTCCGGCGCCTGCGGTCCCTCTTCAGTCGCCACCGCCTTCGGAGCTGATGGACGTCGACCCCTCAGCCGGGCCGCCTTCCCAAGCGGTGGCTGTGCAGCCTGACCTGCAGCCGCTTTCCTTGGGCACCCCCAAGGAGTCTGACACCGCAGCGATTTGTCCGGCGCCCACTCAGCAGCCGTCGACGCAGCGTCAGGAGACGCTGCCTCTCTTCGTGGGTCCCGACGCCCCGTCGCGTCCAGTACCAGAAGCTGCGCTCGTGGTCACAGGCGTGCACCCTGACCTCGGTTTTCAGTCGGTGTTTCCCGAGGCCCCGCGCGGCCAATGCTGGGGTGCGGACCGGGGACTGCCACCGACAACAGTCTCCGCCCCGGTCTCTTCTGCTACGCCTGCGGCCCGACCCCTCCCCCGCCGTGGACGCTCGCCACGTCATTATACAACGACGGTGCGGCGATTTGGGGGGGAGGAGTGTTATGTCCTAGCCACTAATGCCACCCGAGCCCGCTGCCAAAAGGTTGGCAGCATCAAAGTCCGGACGCCGTCCGCATAAGCAGCGCCAGCGAGACAGGAAATCGCCGCAAGTCTGCACGCGCCACCGCTGGCTTCTGGGTTCTTAAGCGCTGGAGTCGCAAGCGCTAGGAGTTCTGTATTCGCCGCTCAGTTGCATACTCGCCACAGAATTGTGTACTTGCTAGTCAGTTGTGTGTTCATCGCAGCAGAGTTGTTGTTTGTCGTCAGCCGACGCTGACCTAGCCGCTCCGACTCGAACTAGACAGATTTCTGTAGACATGGAGTTCACTACTGTGTTGCTGTATCTTCGTTAATAAAGATAAGTACCGACTTTTATTTAATCGGAGTGTTTGGGTTTTCATCTTTCTGTTCACTGTTCCAGCGGACCGGTCGGCCCGCTATTAAAAGTGTGGCGGTGACTTCGTAAGCCGTTTCTACAGCGAATTGCTTGTCGCTACGAACACCGCCACAAAAATTAAGCCACCACGAGACAGTTTCTCAATCCACACAGAACTTGCATGGTCTTTCGACACTTCGAGTGTCTTACCACTAGGATGACCAAGTGATTTGTCAATGGAGACGCATCTGGAGGCAATATATCCAGCGATGTAGCGGAGACCTTCTAGAGAACACTCTGAATCTTCTATCAAAGGTGGAACAATTAAGTCATGTAGTGTAATGTCCCTCATTTGTTGATCACCTTCTATCATTGACAACGCTTCCTCAATGCCCGGCACAAGTCCTGTAAACAGGTTGGAAGTCAAATAATTTGTATCAGTTTCCGCTGACGCTGAGACTGGACAAGAACTGCGTAACTGAACGTCAGCAATACTTTTGTTCTAACTAAAATACGCAAACGGCTTTTAAATTCCACTGGTAAGGGATGATCATAGTCTCTGCCAATTGCTCTTATCTGGGAAAATAAGTTTTCAAGGCAGTCTTGGTAATATACAGGCTGCTTCTAGGTTCCACACAAACCACGTGCCATAACAACCTGTACATGGCTACGTGGTCCGTGTATGGTGTCAGTTTCTTGGTCGTAGCATATGCGACTGTCCACATTCATTTCGTCAAAGCTTAACACACACAGATTCTCTGCTTGACTTAAGTTTGTTGCTTGCTTATTCATTAAGTACAATACATCAGTCAAAATTCCGGGAACACAACGAAAAGAATTGGATATCCATCGTTTTAACGTAGAAAATCCAGGTAATGGTATTCCCATTACATTTCTTAAATAAATATAAATTTTTCTGGACAGAGAGCGCAGAAGCAAGGCTTTGCTTGTATCTTTCTGTATCCAATGGGTGCTCTTCTTTGATTTCAGAAGACATTCGATTTGTGCGTTCGTAAACACTTTTTTCAAAACTTGGTGTACTTTAGTTGTCACTTTAGTACTTCGTTGATACTGAAGGCTTTGGCATAGCTTTCTCTGTCTGCTTAATGCATGAGCCGGTAATTTGTTTCTCGTTCTCAGCGTGTTGTTTTCAGCTATCAAACGCTTATTTTTTTCTGTCTGTAGCGATAATTCCTTATGAAGCCTCTTCATTTCATCCTCGATGCGGCCTTTTTCAGTTTCTGTGCTTTGATCCACTTTTTCTTCTTCGGTGACAGTGAAGCTAGTCTGTTAAGTGCACGTTTACGTGTTTCACGTTCTTTCCTTCTGTCATTTCTTTCTTCGACAGAAGACGAAGCAGCAGCAGCTGCTGCGGATGTGGCTTTAATGAGGTGCAATGAAGGAACTGCAGTCGGCTTTAGGATCTTCTTTGACGGAAGTTTCATTAATTCAGCTTGGAGATCCTGTAAATAATCGTCTTCTTTAAAATGTACGCTACAGATAGTAGCATTTTTAATGTTTATACTATCACTTCTTCTGCAGAGCTGAACCCACCGAGCACATGTTTCAGGATCTTTCGGAAACTAATGATAGGAAATACTACTCCCTTTAGTCTTCTGTTTATAGTTTTCACACACAGCCACGGCACAATTCGGCATTTTTAAAGTGTCGCAGAAAGAATAAACTCGATTCAACGCTATAACAAACAGCAACAACACAAAACTTACTTGCTTCAACACATAAGAGAGCGCGCGCAACTGAGCGGAGTTTCTCGACGCTGACGTCATGCGCGGTACGGCGAAAAATCTCTGCGCACGCATTATGGGCCCTTCCTGACAGACACTAACTGCCGCACAAATGCAAACGATAAACAGACCAGCAGCTGGTGACGCGGGACTGACCTAGCCTCACCCTGACTGACCAACTGCCGAGCTGATAGCGCCCCTTAAATGCACGTAAACAGGCAACCTTTCCGCTTTCCCACCAGAGGGAGACACCAAAGCTGCAATTGTCACAGCGGCGCCACCGCCAGAAACGGAGGGCGATTGCTTCACACAACGCGTTGCGGCGCGCTCTTCAGAACAGCAATTTTTTTTTCCACGGCTGAGCATAATCACCTGGTATTAAGTCTTGTAACATGTCATGGTGCCTATGGTATCGTCCAGAGATCGCGGTGCCACACCAAAGTCGGCAACGCGAAACAATACCACAGTCATTAGCAAGGGCACGCTGCAATCCGCAACGACGAAACGCAGGCATTCCTAAAGACCACGCCTCCGTTCCCAGCACTGTAGCACCCTCACACTGAAGTCAACATTGTGACTGTTACTCAAGAGTTCTCCCAGTGCGAGGCCTCAGCTACAGCGGGCAGCGTCATCGTCAAGGTCCCACGAGTAGTTAAAGTTTCAGATGAACTTGTACTGTTGTTAATGCTCAAGACAAGCGTTCGTTACTTAGTGCGTCAAGTGATGCTTTCATAGTCAGTGACAATTGTGAATTATCTATCAGTCCTGTGGCAAAGAACTGTGGCAAAGTTAAGTAAATCTTTTATTCGTTTATGTAATAAAGTGAATTAATATTTGATGTGTTGTATTTAGAAATGAACTTTCACCCAGAGCACTCAAAGAACCCACAGATGTATCCGGAGGAAACTGTTTCGTCTGATCACAACAGTCTCATGCAAGGAGTGAGGGATAAACTATTATCGCAACGCAGCAGCAGTCTGCAGCCGAAATTTGTATGTAACGGCGCTGATGTTTCCTGACTTTCAGCATACTGTAGCTTTTTATGATCGACAGATATAAGAAATTAACCCCAACATCGATGGTAGCCTACCTCGGCAACAATTCGATGGTTTACGATAAATCAGGAAAACTGATATTTGTGAATCAACTGGCTGATTAATTTTATCGAATTGATAGTTCATTAAGCAAGAGGCCCAAAATTAATATCGTTAAAAGCATAATTAAGTATACTATATGAATCCATGATTGGGGACATGATTAGTATGTAATTTAAACTCCATTTGTTTGTATGGGACTGAACTGCACAGCCGGCATGGCTTCTCCGTGTAGATTATACGCCCCAAAAAAATCTCAGCGTTACAAAATCAATAAAACAAAAAGATAAAACATTTAAGCTTCTATGTACTTTTCCTTTTCGTAAATGTGCAGCCTGAAATTCGATAATAAAGCTCATGTTCATGCTTTCTACTTTTCTGACTCGGTATATCGTTAGTATCCAATATTCATACCCACATCGCCGTCAATGGCTATAAAATTTGTGCATTTTCAACTTCTTACTTTTTCCGACTGTTCTTCACTTGTGCCCTAAATCAGTAAACCTCTTATATCATTCTACTGAACTCAAGTGTCTGATGACTCATTTCGTCTGAATACCATAAGTGTTGTCTTTGCGGTTGAGATTTTTAAATTGTAATCCTATGCTAGTAATACCATGAGTTACACACACGAAAATTATCGATTTTTGCTAAATGTTCTCTTGAGTTTTCGATACAATATCGTCGGTCAGCGTCTCTCACATATGGATATCCGGAATCTCTTGTACCTGAGACTATGAGTTGCTTTATTACTTACACACGATAGACTTAGTAAGGCGATGAACTTGTAATGTTATAGTTTCCTCAGCAGTCAACAGCAGACCTCATCTCTCGGGCCTGCTACCATTACCAATATTAGACTAATCTACGCGTAATAAGTATCAGGTTCATTGCAGGGAGTGTGGAATATTAAGTCACAACTTCCTACTCTTCCATTCCTTTTCCTGTACCGACACACAGTAAACAACAGTATTAACAACTTCTTCCATTAGGTGCCTTGTAACCTGCTTCGTTTCGCAGTCCCTAATGTTAATTAATGATCTTAGTTTTGTTTGTTATTTAGATTTTCTGACGGATAAACTTATGGACGGTACAAAATATAGTATCCAAGCTTCTAGTCCATTAGAGGGCAGCCTCTGATTCACGTGTTGCATTACAATTATTCAGATGGAAAGCGTTCACATCTGGCCCGTATGGTTTTGGGAACAGTGTCCATTTCTTGTTACGCTCCTGCCCTGTCGAACATTGACAGCTGCCACCGCTGCTCTTTCCGATGAAATGTTGTTTGTGCACCCATTAGCAGTATTTCATAACAAAGTAATTATGGCGCAGCTCACTCGGCAATAAAGCACGGAGTTGTTGCTCTGACTTTTTTTTTCTATCACGCCCCGCCCCTTCCCCCAGTCTCTGACACGTGACAAATGAGCGCAGCCCGGACACAGGTACACTCGCCGCAGTTGCAGTCGCTAACACGACGATTTATCGCGATCAAGTGGAGCACACACACCCCCCCTTTCCCGCCAGGTATATCAAAGCCCGTCACGACTGCTGTCTGTCGCAGTCACACACACCTGTCAGCCCCATTTCCACTGTGCGGCTAAAACAAGTTGTTTCAGTCCTGGTTCCACCTGTCAGTTCAGTATTTGTCATCATTTCAATCGTAAATTCATTCTTACTGTTTTCTACACACACCTCTGTCAACGTGGACTCCCTGAAGTATGTTTCAGGAGCGGTGGACGCAAGGAATCTCAGTTGTAGAAGAAATTCGCGCCCTCAGGATTTCACAGACAGCGTGAGGAAAATGTCAGTGAAACATTGTTATTATTGATACCAAATGGCGACAATTTAAGTTTCAGTGCCTTTCCGTACAAACAGTAGAATAACCACAGTTCCACAATCTGCACATAACCATGTACTTCTCTTTAAACAAGTAGGCCTACATTTAAGAGACAAAACACATACTACGTCAAGGAACGAGTAATTATCGGGGTCGCAAGTAGATACTGGTGTGGGGCAGGGGATGGGGAGGGGGGGGGGGGAGGGCTCTGGTACTGTGATTCCCTTAAAAGATTGTATTTATTCAGGTAATTCATTAACCTGTCTTTCATAATTGCTTCTATTATTTTTGAGAATGCTTGCAGCAGGGAAATGGGCTGGTAATTTTCTATGTCTTCTGCATTACTTTTCTTATGGAAAGGTACAAACAACTCTTGCCTGTTTGAACTGCTCTGGAAATGTCCCTGATGTGAAGGATTCATTTATTATATTTGTTAAGGGGCCTTGTATAATCCGTATGCATTGTTTCAGTGCACACATTGGTACATTTTATTTCTTAGTTTTTGAACATCATTGTATTTAGTGCAACATTATTTACAGGTGTTACATTTGTTTTGCGGAATTTTTGCTGTAACATCTCTGCAATATTTGAAAAATGCTAGTTCACATAGTTTGCTAAGTGTTGTGGATCATTTAGTACCTTATCCCACTCCCTTAACAGTATGTTATTCTGCGAGTGTTTGCCTCTCCCCGTTTCCTTTTTTATAACATCTCAGTCTGCTTTGCTTTTATTCTCTGCATTATATATTAATTCGTTATTAAATGACTTTTCTGCAGCAATCAGCACCTTCCTGTGGATCTTTTTGTATCTGTGATAGATATTTAAGAATTCTGGATCATTGCGAATCTTTTTCATGAAACTAAGGTGTTTAAGTGTTTGGGAGAACTTCTTAATACCTGCTGTTATCCATCTGTTTCTGTGAGATGTTGATACACATATGCATACTTTTTGAAATTCCTTTTCAAAGTTCAATTTAAACAATGTGGAGAGTTCAGAGAATTTCATATTCACATTGGTTTCCATATACACTTCATCCCAGCTTTGTTTTCCTAGTTTTTTGAAAAATCTTTTATTTTTACTTCTGATAAATGTCGTTTGTACACTTGTAGTTTAGGGCATGATTCAATGCCTGATTTTACTGTTGTTATTTGACAGTGATGGTCTGACAGTCCGAGAGCTTTTACAGCTACATCACATTTTTACCTGTCCATATTTGTGGCCACATGGTCAATTACTGACACGGTCATTGAAGTAATCCTTGTTGCACATTGACCAATAGTGATATTCCAAAACTTTGAAGGATGTTTGTGAAGGTGTTGCTGGATTCATTTATGATATCAGTGTTGATGTTGATGTCCCTACACAGAATTATGTTGACCTTTGTACTTGAGACTTTATCTAGAACTTCTGTTAATTTATTGAAAAATGTATCCACACTACCACTGGGAGATCTATACACACACAAAATGATTAATTTCTTGGTGATATCAAGCCCTGTTAATTCAATAGCTGACATTTCAAAGTGTTTGTCTTCACTTACTGTACTGAGGTCATGTCTTGATTTGAGCTGTGTCCCTTTTCTGAAATAAATGCGTGATCCTTCACCCCTTGAAGTAGTTCTACAGTAAGAGTTTGGCCTCTCATACAATGATAATACTACATGTTGGATTTCTGTGTCTCTACACCAGTGCTCAGTAATACAAACTACTGTGCAGTTCAAAGGTTGTAGCTCAACTTCAAATAGTTGTATTTTATTTTTTAATAATTGCATGTTTTGATGGAAGATTGTTAATTCTGTGAAATGCCCCTTGCTACCCTTTCCAATGGTTTGTTTTTCTTTGTGACGTCTGGTATGTGTGACATTTGAAGTGATGTGAGTGATTGTTTCAGAATTTTTTAAACTGCTGGAGATACTCTTTGGGCAAGGGAACCTGTTGTCTGGATTTATTCTATAAAAGACCTACTTTTCTTATCTATGACAACAGGTATTTGACCATGTGGTGCCCGAGATCCACCCCCTATACTTTCATGAATCAGCTGTACCAAGCTTCCCTTTCCAGTCCTGTTTAGGTCTAGGCCATGCCTAGTGAAACCCCATCTGTTGATAGTCCCGACGGGCACCAGAGAAATATCAGCAAAGTTGGCTGTCCTCAGAGCCATCCCTAATCCCACATTCATTCGCCTCACAGCTATATCAAGGTGTGGTCGATCATGACGCCGGATCAGTTCAACGAAGTGTACGTTGGTGCCGTGTGTCAGGGAAGCTATCTTGTCCAGGTCACCACCTATATCATGTGCCCCATCCCCGTCCAAACTGTTTCCCGCCCCAGCCACTATCACTACAGGGTCCTCTTTTGTAAAGTCCTTACGTAAAGACACTAGGTCCTCTATCACATGACTTAGCCCTGCATTTGGCTTGAATATACTGGCGCCCTGGTACGCTGCCCCTAAACTTTCGTGTAACTGAAGGCCTACACCTCGCCCATGGCTGCTACCTACCAGCAGAACTTTCTTCTTCCTAACGCTTTGTACGTTCCTAGGCTTCTTGGCCTCCGTTGAACTGTGCTGCACATTCCCTGCTCCTCGTTCTACCTGAGGCTCTTCTCCACTTATCTCTGGCAGTGGTAGATAGCTGTTTTTGGTGTTGAGGATAAAACTGTCAGAACGCGTCCTCTTTCTTCCTATCCTCCTACTAGCTAACAGTTCCCAACCAGCCTCCTCCCCCCTATTTCTCTTGATCCTTGTCAGTTCCTTCCTTGCTTGCTCCAAGATTTGAGCAAATATTGTTCAAATTAGTGAAAATGTATTTGAAATTTTCGTGAATCTAGTTGTTGGGGTCTCTGGTTTCCCATTTTGCGTGCCGGGAATCGCAGTTCTGTGTGACTTCATTCAACGTTTCATAATTTGGATACGCCGTATTACTGCTCCACAATGACATTTATTTAGTAGTTCGTTATGAACTAGGCCATCGTCAAGTGCCTTAAAACTAAATAGGTAGTCCACATAACTTCAGCGAGAATTCATAGCTGTACAAAGATTGTTGTACAAAAATATATCACGTTTTGTGACTATAGCGATACAAAATACGAGCATAATGTCAGATATCTTTGTACAATAATCTTTGTACAGCTCTGAATTCTAGCTGAAGTTGTGGGGTCTATCTGACGGTGACCTGAGAAGCCGAAAGCCCGTTCATAGCGAACTATTAAATAATATTACTGTGGAACATTAATTCTGTGTTCAAGTTATTAATCCGGCCATGTTCCTCCAAGAACCGACAGATTGTTCCATAAACGTTACATTTCTATCTCTTGCCTCGTCGTCGCTTTCTTCTTGTTGGGAAAAGTCCAGTCAAGCTGTGCTCTTTGTTGGTGCTCTGAACTTCGATACGCAGAAGTTACTTTAGGTCATGATCCGTCGTATTTGTAATTAACCAAGAAAACATTTATACGATCACCTTGTTTACATGAAGGGCGATAATTACTCTTTCACCATAAGAATGTGTCGCCTAGCGCTAGATCACACAGATGCGTCTGTCCACTACCACAACCAGAATACCAGAGAGTATATATTACTCTGTAGGAATCTCTATTTGCTCGAGGGAAAAACTGAGCGACACGTTTTTAAATATCGTTGCCTATAATTAACGTCGCAGCTGAAGGCTCTTTGCCTTCTTATCAGCGTACAACTGAAAACGTTCGTTGCCTAAATAAATAACAAAATGTAGACGTTTGTGTTAAGTTACAGTCAAACAAAGTTCAAATTTCATCCACGGTCCACGATTGCATGTGGTACACTCGTAACGGACCACCGGCACATTTTGCTGATGATGTAAGACGACGTGTCAGTACAGTCCAAGATCAAAAGGTGGATGAAGGCTAGTACCCTTGGCCTCCAGTTCCAGCTTTGGACTGTTTTGTGTGGGAACAGTTCCAAAATGAAGCACGCAGAACTCCACTTGATGAGGTTAAGGAAGTGACGGAGCAAATTGTAAAGTCTTGTCAAGATTTACGAGACGATCTTGGATTTAATTTGTAACTAACTGCAGAAGTGACGCAACTATTGCATACAAATCCTAGAGCAGCACTTAGACCACTTAGTTTAACAGTTGCCAATGTGCAGTGAACCGTAAAATATACCGTAGTGAGGGAGTATTGCATTCTGTTCCGAGCTAGGCCATGGGTGAAATCTGAATCCAATTACAGAACGTCTTAACTGAAACGTTTACGTGTCAAAACACAACTGTATTTACTAGAACAATGATTCACACTAATGACAGTAGCGTCTCGTAGCCACACAATCACATTTTTGCCCATTTCAACTGGAACGTTCTTGCTCCTTCTGTCGAATACCCTTCTCTGTGTCAGTTTTCCCTAATAATTGTGATTTATCTTGTGCACATACTATTGCATGTTTTTAGGTTTCCGTTCCGCAAACTGTAATAACAGAATCAATTTGTTCTGCGTCTGTCTGTCTGCCCGACGGTTAACGTCCCTTTTCCTCAGGAACGGGTAGACGTGCCAACTTTAAATTTATGTTGCACAAAACATTCTCGGATCTCTTGCCGCTTCAGTTTAGGGCAAAACTTCAGGCTTTCAACCATCGACGTCTTCGTCAAAAGCAACTAACTGTCAAAATTGCATCTGCAGTGGCCTTATACAGGGTGGTCCATTGATCGTGACCGGGCCAAATATCTCACAAAATAAGCATCAAACGAAAAAACTACAAAGAACAAAGCTTGTCTAGCTTGAAGGAGCAAACCAGATGGCGTTATGGTTGGCCCGCTAGATGCTGCTGCCAAAGGTCAGACGGATATCAAAACCGTTTTTTTTTTTAAATAGGAACCCCCATTTTAATACATATTCGCGTAGTACGTAAAGAAATATTAATGTTTTAGTTGGACCACTTTTTTCGCTTTGTGATATATAGCGCTGTTTTTTATTTCGGTTGTTCCAATGTGATACATGTACCTTTGTGAATTTGTCATTTCTGAGAACGCATGCTGTTACAGCGTGATTACCTGTAAATACCACATTAATGCAATAAATGCTCAAAATGATGTCCGTCAACCTCAATGCATTTGGCAATACATTCCTCTCAACAGCGAGTAGCTCGCCTTCCGTAATGTTCGCACATGCTATTGGCAATGCGCTGACGCATTTTGTCAGGCGTTGTCGGTGGATCACGATAGCAAATATCCTTCAACTTTCCCCACAGAAAGAAATCCGGGGACGTCAAATCAGGTGAACGTGCGGGCCATGGTATGGTGCTTCGACGACCAATCCACCTGTCATGAAATATGCTATTCAATACCGCTTCAACCACACGCGAGCTATGTGCCGGACATCCATCATGTTGGAAGTACATCGCCATTCTGTCATGCAGTGAAACATCTTGTAGTAACATCGGTAGAACATTACGTAGGAAATCAGCATACATTGCATCATTTACATTGGCATCGATGAAATGGGGGCCAATTATCCTTCATCCCATAATGCCACCAAGGTCGCTGATGTTCCACTTGCCGCAGCCATCGTGGATTTTCCGGTGCCAAATTGCGCGTATTGGTTTACGTAACCGCTGTTGGAGAATGACGCTTCGTCGCTAAATAGAACGCGTGCAAAAAATCTGTCATCGTCCCGTAATTTCTCTTGTGCCCAGTGGCAGAACTGCAGACGACGTTCAGAGTCGTCGCCATGCAATTTCTGGTGCACAGAAATATGGTACGGGTGCAGTCGATGTTGATGTAGCATTGTCAATACCGAATTTTTTTGCGATTCCCGATTCTCGCGCAATTTGTCTGCTACTGATGTGTGGATTACCCGCGACAGCAGCTAAAACACCTACTTGGGCATCATCATTTGTTTCAGGTCGTGGTTGATGTTTGACATGTGGCTAAACACTTCCTGTTTCCTTACATAACGTAACTATCCGGCGAACGGTCTGGACACTTAGATGATGTCGTCCAGGATACCGAGCAGCATACATAGCACACACCCGTTGGGTATTTTGATCACAATAGCCATATATCAACACGATATCGAGCTTTCCCACAGTTGGCAAACGTTCCATTTTAACACGGGTAATGTATCACGAAGCAAATACCGTCCGCACTGGCGGGATGTTACGTGATACCACGTACTTATACGTTTGTGACTATTATAGCGCCATATATCAAAAAGCGAAAAATGTGGTCCAACTAAAACATTCATATTTCTTTACGTACTACACGAATATGTAATAAAATATGGGGGTTCCTATTTAAAAAAACGCAGTTGATATCCGTTTGACCTGTGGCAGCGCCATCTAGCGGGCCAACCATAGCACCATCTGGTTTCCCCCTTCAAGCTAGACGAGTTTCGTTCTTTGTAGTTTTCTCGTTTGATGCTTATTTTGTGAGATATTTGGTTCGGTCACTATCAATGGACCATCCTGTATAACACTTAGACGTCTTCTGATTGATCGGCAATTACGTAATACTATCACGGATGTTGTCATCTGCGCTTGTGGTGTCACACCCCGTCGACAGCAGAAACATTGCGATGAATATCTCTGGCTCTTCTCTGCTTCGTGAGCTCGCTTCCATGCACGGCTAAAACTATATACGCTGTCACGTTTTAAGATCTTCTCACACATACTTTCTTCTGCAGCCTCCTTAATTACAGAATTCCATTATGTAGGACCCTGTGACAACACGTTTGGTTCGTCGAACAGTACTTTGGGTTTGTTTGAGAGACTGTGCTCAACAACTGCACATTTCTCCAATTCTCGATTTTTAATATGCCGTTGCGATGTTTACACAGCTGTCGGAGACGTTGATTACGGGCTGACCTATGTAATTGCTTCGGCATTCACAAAGGATGTTATAAATCCCAGAGATACAGAGGTCGATACTGCCTTTAACACGGCATTGAGTCTCTTTTATCTTCCTAGGAGGTCGGAAAGTAGGTCTTATACCTCATCTTGCCAGGGCTAAATAAGCTGCAGAGAAAAGAATGAGTGAGAAGATCTCCAACCGTGGCAGCGTATATAATCTCAGCAGTGCATGGAAGCCAACTCTCGACGCAGGGAAGAGCCAGAGATATTCATGTCAATGTTTACGCTACGAAGGGAGCGGTCACGCAACCAGAGCAGACGTTGACACCATCTGTTACAATGTAATATAATCACTGACCAATCGGAAGACGTCTGTGGGTTATATGACACCACAGCAGGAGTTTGGACAGTCAGTTGCTCCTGACAAATACGATGGACGTAGTCGTCGAAAGCTCGATGTTATACGTTGAACTGACGTGACAAGAAGTCCCAGAATGTTTTATTCAACAGAGCCGTTGCGAAAGATTTCGTTCTCATAGAAATTTATGAAACATAATAAAGTTTAAAAAAAATAAACTTTCAAAGTCAAATTAATCCGAACATTCGGCCATTTATGTCACATACTTTGATAGTCTTGAAACTTACTCCTCATCCGACTGTCTGTCTGTCCGACTGTTCAGATAACTTTTTCTCTTGTACAGGTAGACATATCAAGTTCACATAGTCACGTAGTAAGTTATGTGCTGTCTCGGTGGTTTAAAAAGACAATCTTCTAAGGCAATTCAATAAAAAGATATGGCCATTTATGTCACATATTTTGATACTCGGAAAAATCACTCATCAAAATCGATATTTCCCTTTGGCAAAGAGTCACGAAATTTGGCAAGCAGTAATGTTTCATAGTGCTAGTAACGGGAAAAATCAAAAAATTGTTTAATTGTAACCATAGCACATAAAATAATTTTTGCCATTGCAGACTTACATTGCTTTGTTATCTGTCGAAAGTCTCAGGAACTACACTGGGGATTTTGGTCTGGTTTTCAGTTAGTGATAGAGGGATTTCAAGGGAGCTTGGTCTATATATCTCACAATTTTTTTCTGTCTAGAGGCCTTTGTCCAGCGTCACGCGTGGTTGGTCTTGTTACTATTGATTTGTCAGTGTTGGTTGCAGAGGGGATGCCCTTCCACCCACCCTCCGAACCCCCAGGATGAAAGTAGTGTACCCCAGCTGTCTGCATCTAGTGTAAGCCGTGGAATAGTGCGAACGTTTTAAAATGTCTACGAGTCGTGAAACTGAGGCGGAGCATGGGAACTAGCCCGGTATTCTCCTAGTGGGACGTGGAAAACCGCCTAAAAGTCACATCCAGGCTGGCCGCCATACCAGCCTTCGTTGTTAATCCGCCAGGCGGATTCGATCCAGGGCCAGCGCATCTACCCAAGTCCAGGAAGTAGCGCATTAACGCTCTTTTTCTTATAATTATCATATTGACTTGGTATTTTCATGAAAATCAGACAACCATAGTCAAATCATCATTTAATATCAGCTTCAAAAAGAAAATCAACAAATTAGTTCAAGCACAAACAATAATCAAATTCTGAATGGAAAGACTAACCCATTATTCCACCATTCTTGTCAATTTTTTTATACATGTGGAAGAGAAAAGAGCTACAAGGGAGGGGAGCCAATCTCAGGGAAGAAACAGGGCTCACAGGGGAACTTAACCAACTCCCTGACGGTTAAACACAAGAAATTCGCAAAAAGCATTCGATATCGTGGCAACCGCTGCCATTTCCAATGCGCAGTTGTCAGTTAATGGTGAAAAACGTGGGGATCTGGGTCATTCCCGCCTTCAGCGACATAGTGAACGTAGTAACCTAAGAGCCAGAAAATCGTGTTCGTTTTCGTCTGAAGATGAAAGGATATGTCCGGATGTAGGAAAATGTCGTCTGGGAAAGCGGTTTCAGGCCCTCGAGTAAGGAAAGATAATTGACGCCGGACCCAGAGCCAATGATTCCGTCCGCAAGCAGCAAGCTTGTGAAGTAAGGTGTCAATCTGATGAAATTCCTCACACTGATCAGTAGATATCCGACGGTGAATGACGTTATACCACGTTGAAATAATCTCCATCGGAAATAGGGGAGGACTAAGATGAGACCAGACCGTTTTCCAAGACGTTGACAGGGACGCAAGTTCTACAGAAGAAAGAGGACATGGTGCACCCCAACGGGATGATAACATGTTGGTATTAATATGCGTCATAGAAAGTATATCAGCACCTAGGATACCGATAATTAGTAAGTATTCACGAATGCACCGTAATTTAGGATTAATCCGTCCAACGTCAACAGGAGGGGTCAGACTGGCCGGCCGGAGGCGCGAAAGTAAACTGAATGCGGAGCCCGCGTACAGGTTAAAACATTGCGGCTGGCAAATAACATGGATGTCTTCACTTTGATATCGAAAAGACCCATTCCTCCAAGCTTTCGAGGCCTGGTCACAACTTCATACAGGACACGGCCGGCCGTTGTGGCCGAGCGCTTCTAGGCGCTTCAGTCTGGAACCGTGCGACCGCTACGGTCCTAAGTTCGAATCCTGCTCGGGCATGGATGTGATGTCCTTAGGTTAGTTAGGTTTAAGTAGTTCTAAGTTCTAGGGGACTGATGACCTCAGAAGTTAAGTCCCATAGTGCTCAGAGCCATTTGAACCATACCGGACACGAAAGATATGGCGGCGCCACAGGAATCGACTACACAGCTGTTTCAGTCTGTGGGCCATCATCGCGGGAAGCGGGAAGACCTGCGCAACGTAATATACTTTACTGAAGACATAGGTCTCTAAAACCCGTACATTGTGAAGGGAACGACGTTCATCTTCAAGGATCGCCCCGTGAACGCGACTGGTAACCTCACGCCAATTTAGTGTCGCCATTTTGATAGGATTGCGATCCACTAAGGTCCCTAAGGTCTTATGGCGATTGACGACCGTCGCTCAAGGAATGACGACATGATCGAAGCCTCTCAACGGTACGAACGTGCATTTACGATCATCAATGCGAGCACCAGAAAGACGACAAAATGGATCCAAGGTATCCATAAGGCTCGGTATGTCCACGACACGTACTAAAACCATGATGGCATCGGCGTAGGCACGGACCGAAAAAGTTCCCACAATATAGTTCAGCCACGGAATTGCAGGGCGAGGCGGCGAAGTAAGGGGGCTTCCCTGGAGTAAACCCGTCTGATCGATATCCGGTGGGGGGGGGGGGGCAAGGTGACCGTTCAAAAACACCGAGACACTGATACCGGTAGAAAATGCGACTGTTAAGACCTGTCGAGCATCATTAGTAAAGCCGACAGCGGTCGGCACCCCTCAAAAAATCATGGCCGACACGATCAAACGCTTTTTGGAAATCAAGAAAAAGCGAAGTTCCTGGGATATAAACGGCAGCCGCCACAGAAATTACATCGCGTCATTCGAGAACAGAAGTCAGTATCGTGCGTCCAGGTACACACCTTTGGTGGGTGGCAATAATGGTATCTAGCCGCTTGGAGAGACGGATATTAACTGCTCGAGCGACAAGTTTATAATCGAAGTCAAGGAGATTAATAGGACGGAGGGAATCAATAACAGGTCGACCTGTGGATTTCGGGAGATGGACCATTTTACCTTCCTGAAAAGGAGCTGGAAGTGAGACTCCCCGCATCACTTCATTTACCATTGAAGTTAAGGTGTCACCAATGAGCGGCCAAAATTGAACATAAAACTCCTTAGGAATACAATCTAATCCAGGCGACTTGCGCGACTGAGATCCTTTAAGAACATCATAGCTATCATCCTTGTGGAAGGGACGCAGAAAGGCGTCATTTAATTGAGGAGTGACGACGCGATGCAGCAAGGATGTAAAGTCGTCGAAAGAGTTTTCAGCCGGGACATGGCTATCTTACAGATCAGTAAAATAAGTGTAAATAAAATCGGAAACATCACGTTGAGAGGTGAACATGTGGCCGTCAGCGGTTGTAAGGGAGGCAAGGCACACACGTTTCCGGCTCGCTCGTCAACGGACTAGATGGTAGTGACCTCAATTCGTCTTGTAAAAGGGAACGTGGTTGAGACCTCGTCCGCAGTACCTCCATTTGAATGAGTGAGCTGCAGCAATGTGGCTTTGATGCGCTGTATATCAGTAACCCGTAGGGGAGCATACGTAGCACTATCGTACAGTTGACGTAAGACTGAGTAGTAAAATTCTTGCGTTCGTCGACCGTCTGCCACCTTCGCAGCTCAAAAACGCACGAGAGCCCTACGGATTTGTGGTTTAGCATTCAGTGTCCACTATGCCACAATAGACGACTATCGGTCCATAGTACGACGACAACGAACCCATACGTCCTCCAGGACGACACCAAGAGAGGAATCTTGCAAATAGGCTATATTGAGCATCCAGGGAGGACGAAACGATTTTACCGGTTGCCGCTCGTAATTAAACGTGATGGCTACGGCGCAATGATCAGTAAAACAGACTGGTGTCACATCAACATCCAGAAGTTGCCCACACAAGGAATCGGAATAGTAAAAGCGATCGAGGCGACTGCTAGACGTGGGTGTAAAACATGTGCGTCGCACAAGTATAGGATAGGGAGAAACCCACACTTCACGCAGGCGCAAGAAACGCAGCAGGTCGTCGAGCTCTTTACTGAAATTAAAATTAGAAGACTGATCCACTGGCCGTAGACCACAATTGAAGTCCCCACCTAAGATAATCTTTGTCGGCGATTTACGAAGTACGTAAATGATTTCTTGCGTTAGCACGATTTGTGCCAGAAGGGGCATAAAGAACGGGTAAAATGAGATCACGAAACGTGTACCCGGTGCCCCTTCCACTGTCGAGTACTTTGAAATCCATCAACGGAATGCCTTCCCTATAAAACAAGGCAGTGACCGTAGAAAGTTCGGAAGCTACATTAAAAAAAGGTTGAGAACCAAGGAATGGAAAACTGGTCGAATAAGACTTGCTGTAAAAAAAAAAAAAAAAAACATCTGCCTCAGATTGATATATTAAAGTGTCGCAAAGCGGAGAGCTGAAGCTCAGAACATATTGTGTTAATATTCAGAATAAGAAATGTGTGTGCTTGCACGGAACTTCAACCCAGAAAGAAAAACAAAGAGCGGTAGAGATCCGTCAGTTGACGGAGCAACATACAAGTAACCATACCAGAATCAGTCGCTGAACCAGAGAGAGAAGAACTACGAAACAGAACCCTTATCTTCCCACTGCTTTTTCTTCGGCCGTGACGCGGCTCTCTGTGGCTGTTTACCGATTCTACTGCTGCTCCGCGGCGACGACGATGCCGGGTTCAGTAGCGTGGGAGCATCATGTAGCTATTCCGTTCCAGACTGCGAGGGAGAAACCTCTACATCCCACTCGTCCGCAGACGTGGGTTTACGGAGAGACGGGTGGTGAATAACAGCGGGATCCACTGGCTCTTGAGAATCAATCAGTTGTTTCATGGGAAAAGGCTGTGGGCCAGAGGCGGCAACAGAAAGGGAATGGGAAACAGGGTCGACAGGAGAAGTGTCCGAGTGAACCGGAGAAGACACGTGGGAACTGGAAGCAGGTTCCTCCACTGGCGTCTCCGAAGGGGTGGCCTCGACAACAGGAACAACGCCAGGTAAGGTGTCAGGGGTCTTCTGCAAAGTCGTGAAACCACCTGTGGCGTCCTCATCCACGATTTCAGAACTAGGAAGAGGGTCCTAAAGGCTCATCGGAAGGGCTAGCCAATAGTGAAGGTTCATCTGCCGCATCATCCTGTGTTCGGCGACGCTTGTTGTGAGAAATCATAGCGGCCACTGCGGAATTAACGGCATCATCATCGCTACGCAAGGTAACCGGGGAAAATCACGGGCATTGTCGGTCAACGGATCACTGCGTTCCTCAGTAACAGGCAGCGATCCAGTCTTAGATCAGTTAAAGTCAATTTTTTTCGCTGTTCGAATGTAGGTTTTAATACCACCACAGGCCGCGTACAATTAGTACTTAAATGACCGGTTTCATTACAATAATAACATGTCCTTTCTTGGCCACTCTACGTAATATGGATCCTATAACCACATACCTGTAGATGAGAAGGAATATGTATTTTTACCACCATTTCCACCGACCGAATACCACTATAGACCTGTAAGCGCTGCTGAGCAGACCAGTGTTCCTTTCGAATATGACGTCATTCCCCATTAGGAAGCAAAACGGGTTTCAGAAAGTAGTCGTCTACCTCGGGCGTAAGGTTAAACAACTGGACATTCGTATATATCACTTCTGCTTTTGCCAGAGAACCATACTGGTGGAAACATCACGGTGCATAAAGGGTACCTGAGAACAGTGACGAGAAATTATCCTATCAACCTGGAGCGGGTCAAGAAACTTAACAAAAAACACATATAATTCGCTGTCAAAATGTGCAGTATGCACCTTATCAGTAGTGACTTTAATTGTATCGACTAACCAGTCATGTACCTCAAAAAACTGGGCTGGACGTGACGCGTGGATTTGTCGAAGTGTAGGGAAGCAGCCTACTCACGCCTTATAAAGTTCACATCAGTCTTTCCATTGTGTGCCAGCCAGTCCACTGTAACTAGCTCTGACGTCATAAATGTTGTGCAATACTTTAAAAATCAAGTAAATAACCTGAAACGTTTCTAGCAAGTCAGAAGTAATACTAAATCAATATGTGTTGAATATCAGTTCAATAACTTTAACCATTTTCGAAATTTGGACGTTTTTCCGTAAAAATCATTGGCGCAACAGAAAAGAGCTAGAAACTTAAAAATTTATATTTAGATTCCCTTTGCATAATAATTTAGTAGAAACAGTATTCTGGATCTCACAAATTAAAATTTTAGTTGAAATTCATGATTTTCTGGTTTTTTTCTTAGAAATTAAGGAAGCAAGGTAGATTAAATAGGCGAATAAATAAAGCTAGGATGTTTAAATTTAAGTAGAAGGGAGATCCGCTATAATCATAAAAATGTGAGAAGTTTCAACAGAATAACTATTAAACTATAGCTATAGCATATCTCCAAAGAGAAAGTTCAGAGCTTGTCTACTGCGTGTAGTCTAATTAAATTAATTCTCTCGCCCAAAATATTTGACTTAGCCACGTCAGACTTTTATTATGATTACTTACTTGTGTGCTGATTGCACAATTAAATTGAAAGCTTCATCGGCCATCAGCAAAGGAAGCAATGATTTATTCGATAACTTAAAGTGGTGCATTACTAGCCCAGCTGCTGGTCGGGAGACCAGATTTGATCAGGCGTTCCCTTAGCCGTCCGCACCGCGGCCTTATATGTAAGAACGCTGCACGAGAAAAGGCAGGCCCCAGTTCTCTCCAGACGCTGTTTAGCGCACCACCTGTGCCGGGAGTCGCGTCGCGTCGGCATCGTTGATATAAACAGCTTCGGATGCAGTAATAAGTTACTCGGGATACGCGTAACCATGAAATGGTTTTCGAGTGAAGTGTTAATTCTGGGATGACTTTAATGATCTATCTTCAGTTTGCGTATATCGTATTTTCACGTGCCGCCGCAGGACAGAAATTCTACCATTATTTAGCGTGGCGTTTGATGAACATTATCATCAAATTATGGCGAGCGTTCACTTAAACCTTTAATTTGAACAATCATAGTGGCATCAGCGCATTAGACTCTGAACTGCTCTGGTAGTTGGATTGTGTGGATTCTTTTTGGTCTGTGACTTTCAGAATATAGTGAACATTTTAGAGAGAATGGTTTTTGATTATGAATCCCAGACAATCTCCTAATTCCTCAGAGCTATAATCTGTAGCTATAAATGTATTTCTCAGATGAAGTGAGCACTAGGAATTCTAATTACAGGCTTCACGTTTTGCTAATCACTTTCTGGTTTCCAATATTGTAGTTACAGAGCCAGTGTTGAGAACAGCAAACAGCATAAATACTAAACATTTATTCTATTATTCCACCCGACGCTCCGCATATGGTGCCAATCGGCCGGGAAAGAAACTGAGTAAAAGTGAAAGTGATTTTTAAATATTCGGATTAGGGAGTGAAATGCGACACGCAACTGAGTAATAGAACAGTGATAGTGTTACGTGTGCACGTGGACGATGCAATTTGATTAACAACGCATCTGGATTGACGGAGCTGGCACTGAGTCTAGCAGCGCTGCCGGCATCACGAGAAGCCAGTTTCGCCTCACCGCAGTCGTCCGCCGGAGCAACCGGAGCCGTACCTGCAGTTGCGGGCCACGCAAACACACAGCAGCCGTCGAAGTGCCATCTGCAGTTCAACGCGCCGTGTCAGTAATCCTGGTACGCCGCGCCGGCAACGCCATACGTCGTGCAGAAGGAACGAAGTTAAGTGAAAAGCTGTTAAAATTTTTACTAACCTGCACTAAAAGACTGTTGGCGATGGAACCGCAAAAAAAAAAACAAAAAAAAACGAAGTTAAACTTAAATCAGAACCTATGTCTGTTGAGGGAACTGTAAATCCAGACAACTGTTCAAGTGTAAATATGCATGAAAATAGTAATGTTAAAATGAAATATGAAGTATTGTCTCCTGACAGTAGTGTGAAAAGGGGCAATGATTCAATAATAGAGATCCCTGTAGTAAAGCAGAAATCTGAAATTGTTAATTTATTGGATGATAGTTTATCTCATGAGTTAAAAACGGAACAGTCATCAGAGGTGGCAGAGTTTAAAAAGGATAAGTTAGATATGACTGATCAATCAGATGTTTCATTTCGTTTTGATGATTCTGGTATTGGAGCTAGTTTTTTGTCACCCAAGTGTGATAAAAAAACCAGCTAGTGAGCAACTCAAAGATACTGGGGCTCTTGATTTAAATGTTATATTACAAGCAATAGCTACCAGTAATGCTGAATTAAAGTATGCGATTGTGGCCAGCCAAACTAATTTTAATAAACGATTGGAGGTGATGGACAATACCTTCAAGGCTGGTTGCAATAATTTGAAAGAGGATCTGGACAGTTTGAATTACAAAATTGATTACAATCATGAGTATATTAAGAAAAAGGTTGCTCAACAATTTTCTGAAATGCATAAAACAGTTAAATTCGAAGTTGCTAAGGTTCTCAAAGACTTCCAAATGGAGGATGCGAAGCTGGAGCACAAGTTAAGAGAAAAGATCGAGGCGGAATCTGAACTGTGCTCAAATAAGTTTAAAGATGTTAATATAAAAGTAAACATATGTCAAGCAGAAGTAGATGCAACCAAAACTGATACTACTCATATTGTGCAAAGAGTAGATAATGCTGAAATGAGAGTAGAAAATATTAGTACTAACATTGCTAACATTGAGAGTAAAGTAGCTTCAGTAACTTCTGGTAATGGTAGTATACAACAAGTTGTAGCTGCAAACGCCGCATTTATCGGATGTCAGCAGTTCTTGCGGTTCGATCCAGATAAAAATATCCACCCGCTAGATTTCTGGAACGATTTTGAAGATGTGATTCCACCAACTTGGTCTGAACGAGAGAAAATCTCATTTATTAGAAGCCATTTAGCAGGTGACGCCATGCGTTGGTCAGATGATGTTATGTTGAAGTGTAAAACATTGGCGGAATTTAAAACAGCTTTCATTAATGAGTACTGGTCTAGCAATAAGCAAAATGAAGTGTTGAGAGAATTTTGGAGTGGAAAACGCTTCAATGCAGGCAAGGAATCTACACTCCTGGAAATGGAAAAAAGAACACATTGACACCGGAGTGTCAGACCCACCATACTTGCTCCGGACACTGCGAGAGGGCTGTACAAGCAATGATCACACGCACGGCACAGCGGACACACCAGGAACCGCGGTGTTGGCCGTCGAATGGCGCTAGCTGCGCAGCATTTGTGCACCGCCACCGTCAGTGTCAGCCAGTTTGCCGTGGCATACGGAGCTCCATCGCAGTCTTTAACACTGGTAGCATGCCGCGACAGCGTGGACGTGAACCGTATGTGCAGTTGACGGACTTTGAGCGAGGGCGTATAGTGGGCATGCGGGAGGCCGGGTGGACGTACCGCCGAATTGCTCAACACGTGGGGCGTGAGGTCTCCACAGTACATCGATGTTGTCGCCAGTGGTCGGCGGAAGGTGCACGTGCCCGTCGACCTGGGACCGGACCGCAGCGACGCACGGATGCACGCCAACACCGTAGGATCCTACGCAGTGCCGTAGGGCACCGCACCGCCACTTCCCAGCAAATTAGGGACACTGTTGCTCCTGGGGTATCGGCGAGGACCATTCGCAACCGTCTCCATGAAGCTGGGCTACGGTCCCGCACACCGTTAGGCCGTCTTCCCTCACGCCCCAACATCGTGCAGCCCGCCTCCAGTGGTGTCGCGACAGGCGTGAATGGAGGGACGAATGGAGACGTGTCGTCTTCAGCGATGAGAGTCGCTTCTGCCTTGGTGCCAATGATGGTCGTATGCGTGTTTGGCGCCGTGCAGGTGAGCGCCACAATCAGGACTGCATACGACCGAGGCACACAGGGCCAACACCCGGCATCATGGTGTGGGGAGCGATCTCCTACACTGGCCGTACACCACTGGTGATCGTCGAGGGGACACTGAATAGTGCACGGTACATCCAAACCGTCATCGAACCCATCGTTCTACCATTCCTAGACCGGCAAGGGAACTTGCTGTTCCAACAGGACAATGCACGTCCGCATGTATCCCGTGCCACCCAACGTGCTCTAGAAGGTGTAAGTCAACTACCCTGGCCAGCAAGATCTCCGGATCTGTCCCCCATTGAGCATGTTTGGGACTGGATGAAGCGTCGTCTCACGCGGTCTGCACGTCCAGCACGAACGCTGGTCCAACTGAGGCGCCAGGTGGAAATGGCATGGCAAGCTGTTCCACAGGACTACATCCAGCATCTCTACGATCGTCTCCATGGGAGAATAGCAGCCTGCATTGCTGCGAAAGGTGGATATACACTGTACTAGTGCCGACATTGTGCATGCTCTGTTGCCTGTGTCTATGTGCCTGTGGTTCTGTCAGTGTGATCATGTGATGTATCTGACCCCAGGAATGTGTCAATAAAGTTTCCCCTTCCTGGGACAATGAATTCACGGTGTTCTTATTTCAATTTCCAGGAGTGTATTAAAGAGTTTGCTAGGTCATGGATTTCATGTTTGTCACATTTGGCGGGAAAGCTGAAACCTGAAATGATAATACTAGGTCTTGAAGCCAAACTGCCATGGTATTGGCAAACTAGAATTATATCTGCTCCTAGAGACAATCTTGATCGTTTCATTGAGTATTTGGAACGTGTAGAGTGTGTTGCTGCCAATGAGGAGCAAGCACATAATAACAGAAATGGTAATAACACTAGTAGTAACTTTAAGAACGAGCAGAATGGCAATGTAAACATGAGAACAGTAGGTGTTCGCCATCCTAAGAGAGGTAGGAATTGGAGAAATAATTATCAGAACTAACAATGGCATCCAAATGATAGTAATTTTGTTCCGATCAAAATTATACAGGTAGACAACAGTGCGGAAAGCAATGCTGTGCCAGTTAACTATAATGGAAATAAAGGAAACAGTAGTAGGCCGAGGCAGGAAAACTAGTTCCCGTCTATGAGGACGCTGGCGCTCACCAGGCGGTTACTTTTCCTAAGCCAGTAAGTACAGTAATTGGTAAGACAGATCAGAATACTCAGACTGAACATGTGGATGAGGGGTCGGTAGCATCTAAGGATACAGCAGAAATATTAGATCACTCACAGTATTTAGAAGATACCATATTAGAGACGCTTTCTAAGTGGGAAGAGAAAGAGAAGGCGCAGCAGTGTAACGGTAGGGAAGAGCTACAAAATACTGAATTGTCAGGTGAAGAGGCAGAAGAAATTCATGCTTATATTTACGATGAGGATGATGTGCTCTTATCTAAAGCGCCTGTGCGGGATGTTGATACTGTACTAATACATTTAGGACAGGAGGTAAGTGAGAATGTAGAGGATAGCCTGTTGGGGGTCGATGAACCCAGTAGCTGTGACCAGTTGTCACTGGAGAAGGAACCCGACGATAATGGTGAAAGTGGTTTAGCTGTAACTTGTGTTATGCCCGGTCTGGAGGCGAAGAATCGCTCAGACTACAGTAATTTTGGTCATGTTCAGCAAACTAAATGTAATGAAGTCGTGCGGTGTTTCCATTTAAAATTAATTGACCGACTGGAAAAGGCAGCTGAAAATGTAATTCAGGAAACCCCTACACAGTTTGACCTAAATGTAATGAAGGCAGATGTCGATCGTTTTAGTTGGAGATAAATCCAAAAGGAGCTATTGGATGAGTTTGAGGAACCACCTGTACAACCTAGAATACGCCACCCTATAATAATAGTGAATATGTTGAGTATCAATGTACGTTGTCTCTTAGACAGTGGAAGTGAGGTGAGTGCGATATCTCAGTCCTTCTTTGACGCATTACCTGGTAAAGACAAGCTTACAGTAATGAGGGTATCAGGACTAAGAATAATTGGTGCTACTGGCAAGGTGTCAAAAACGGTAAAACAAGAAGCTTTACTGCCCTTTGATATTAATGGTAATTTAATTGATCATCCATGCTTAAGTGTAAACAGTCTCAGTATTGAGGTTTTAATTGGCATACATTTCTTGTCGAAATATCAGAGTGTTGTTGACTTTGAAAGAAGCCAGTTAAAATTGGTCTTGCCGATAACCGGAGTAATTACGGTACCTTTTATTGATAAACGTGTAGTAACTAATGATGAAACTTGGGAGCTCCCTATACGAGTTCTGAAAAATAGGAGATATTGGGACGAAGGTGTTAATCTTAGTAAAATTAAGCTAAACACAGAAGAAGAAGCAATTATTTTGGACAAGATAGAAGCTAAATTGCAGGAAATCGATAAAATTTCAGCTAATCAGAAGGAAGAATTGAGACAGGTTTTAAAAAGGCATCATAAAGTATTTTCAAATCGACCTGGCGTGGTCAATGGTTATGAATGTCAATTAAAGGTGAAACCTGGCTAAGTGTTTTTCAGAAAACCACATGCCAATGCATATAGGCTAGAGTACCCTAAGAGTAAAAAGCTATTAGGTCTCAGGAATGTGATCGACCTAAAGAAGTTCATAGGTAGTGAATGCTTTCTGTAGGGAGGAGGTTGTTCTGTAACCTCTACACAGTGTGGCAGCTGTGCAGTCCCAGCTGTGTGAGATCTTCTTTCACATTTCAGATCTCACTCTCTCTTCAGCTTTCCTATCCACCTAAAATTTTGACCCCTTCTTTCCAATACGAAAATTTTCTGAAACCAATGAATTCTGTAGGGAGGAGGTTGTTCTTTAACCTCTACACAGTGTGGCAGCTGTGCAGTCCCAGCTGTGTGAGATCTTCTCCCCCTTTTCGGATCTCACTCTATCTTCATCTTTCCTATCTACCAAAGTTTCGACTCCTTCTTTGCAATACTAAAATTTTCTGTCATGGCTATCAAGCCATGAGTTCTGTAACCATTCTATCCACCGATTAGTGAAGAAAATACCTACTGTGACAAACCTAACAGTGACATGAACAATAGAGAAGTATGATGTAATTAAGATACAAATGTATTTGAGTAACAAGTATGTATAGAACCCTGGTAATATTGTAAGTAAGTTCCTTTATAAGCAGAATCTGAAGTGGAAATGAGACCTAGTGTACACATTAGAGCTAACTAATAAATAGTAAGAGAGAGTGCATAGTGTTATGAAAAATAGACAGATAAGTTGTAAAAATGAACAAACCTTGTCTAGCAAGGAATGGCGGTGTAATACAATTGAGTAGTGTTTGTGGTTGAGACGTGAAGGACACGTCCCTGAAGTATTTATAAGGTCGGAGCTGGCCTTTATTTTGGTGTTGAATCCCAGAAAGTCTCCTAATTCCTCAGAGCTATAAGCTGTAGCTATAAATGTATTTCTCAGATGAAGTGGGCACTAGGAATTCTAATTACAGGCTTCACGTTTTGATAATCACTTTCTGGTTGCCAATATTGTAGTTAGAGGGCCAGTGTTGAGAACGGCAAACAGCATAAATACAAAACATTTATTCTATTATTCCACCTGCCGCCCCACAGAAGGTACGCGGAATTTTCGTGGGAACCATGGTGGACTTCACGGCGCGAGATGACGCCGCGAGAGGAAGGGCCGCACGAACACCAAACACTAGTCGACACATGCGACGCGCACGGAGACCGACACAGACGTGCGAAGCGGGAATGACGCTCTCAGCTATCAAAGGGAGCAGAATGGCAGCAGGTTAGTCACCGCTCTTCAGCCAACAGAATTTTTAAACCAGAAGAAGAACATAATAAACAATAAAAGCAGGTGATAAAAACGGTGATTTAAATTGTAAAATGGCGGAAAATTGTTGAAAGTAAAACATAAAATAAAGGGGCGATGCTAATAAAATACACAGGAAGCAGACAGGTAAAATAGTAGACAGACAATTAAAAAAACATGGCGACAGCCTGGTTTCTGATCGCAAGAGACATAAAATCACACCCAGCGACAATATGATTTCTGACATGTGGAATAATCGGGTCTACTGCCCTATGTTTGTGTAGCTCTGGCACAATATTTCAGCCACGTAACTCGTTGCCTTCTTCAGGTGCGACTCAGGTCGCACCTAAAGAAGGCAACGAGTTACGTGGCCGAACTATTGTCAAGATCTCGCCGGGAAAGCCTGAAGTAATATGATTTCTGTTCACAACATTTCGGAAAAGATGCACAACACTGCACACTTACTTAAAACACTGCACTAAAAAGTTGGCACAAAGATGTCATGAAGCAGGGGGGGGAGGGGAGAGGAGCCGACAGAGGGAGTGGACTCATAAGGAGGGGGGGGGGGGGGGGTCAGGGCAGATGCGCAGGGGTGTGGGGAAAAGCAGAGGAGGGAAACGCAAAAGGACTCGGTGGAGAGAAGAGAGGCTGAGAGAGGGTTGGTGGGGAAAAACAGAGGATGGGGGGGGAGGGAACCTGGAATAAGGACAGAGGAAAGGAGGGAGAAGTGAGGATCAGAGCTGATAGGAGGTATAAATGGAGGGAGAGAGGGCTTCATCTAGGAGGCGGGAGTCGATGGAAGCCACCATGGGAAAGGAGATGAAGGATGCAGAGGTGGAGGGTAGGGGGGACACAACGATGAAGTTGCGACAGAGGGCAGGGCTTGGAGAGGAGAGGAGCAACCAGGGATGAAGGGGATCAAGGCGGCGGGGGGTGTAGAGAACACGGATAGTTCGAGAAAAGGAGCAGATGGGGGAAAGGAATCAGCTCATAGAGGATCCGCATGGGGGACGGGAGGCGTATACGGAAGGTGAGATGGAGTGCATGGCGCTCGAAGACCCGGAGGGACTTACAGAATTTGGGGGGGGGGGGGGTCTCGGTTATCCTGGGGGGTCTCCTTATAAAATATTTCGTCCTAATTGGCTGAGCGACAGTAAAATGAAGTCCCCTGCAGCAGTGAAAGCCATACCTTCGATATTTAGCAGTGTTAGATCACAAGGCTGCCCAAGTACCTCGCTGACAGTCTATGCCTACGACACGTACATCTTCTGTAATGTTTCAAAGCAAAGTAATGGTGGTAATTGATGCAGGACTGCAACTTCCATTGTTTGGGATGACTTCCCGGTATCCCACAAAACATTCATTGAAGTGCTCCGCAGAACAATTCGACATTTGCGTAACAATAGCCCTATGGCGACCTGCATCATTTTCTTCTCTGGAGACTTCCGTCAAATCTTACCAGTAATCGTAACAATCATGCCAGCAGACTAAGTCAACTCTTCTGCAAGTGCCAGCTGAGGTAGCATGTTACTATAATTCAAAAATAAATACAAAATATGAAAAGTGCAATACCAATTGTGAAACTGATTGTATATTAAAGATAATTCTCATTTATTGTTTCCTCTCAGTTGCAACTGTGATGGAACAAGAGATGATAATTAAATTAAAATTAAAACACTAACGAAAGTTTTGGAACTTCCAGGACCAATATCATGACAGTATTGATACCAACAACAAGCAAAAATTATCCTAATTCTCTATTCGCGGTATGGATGAACTATCTACATGCTTAATTAAATTTGTTTGGAACCCTCGATTCGCTAGTCCTGCTCGCATTTACCAGAAGCGAATTTGTGAGTGGAATTATTCGTGAGATTTGAGCATGTTACGCTTTGATCGTGTGAGTAAGTAACAGTATTTGTCATATATTGCAGATGGCTGTATGACTGTAAAAATCAAAGCCAGTTTAACAGCAAAAGAAGTGAGAGAGGAAACCGTACGGTGTACGAGGCATGTAACTGGCCAGACGAGCTACGATTATGTTCTTTAGGTAAATGGCAAAGATAACGATCTTGCTGGATGGCTGTGTAAAGGCTGTCAATGAGTAAGAACGCCACTGAACCGGGCAGGCAGCGGTAACCCCTCAGGGCATAGGGAGAATTTTCCACGAAGTGTGTGAATGGCCATAAAAGAGTTATGTGATAAAATTACAGGCTCGTTTCGTTGAAGAAAAATGCATCTTTCTCTCGTTGGAGAGTTTGTGTGTGAAATTAGTTTCAGGAGACCATAACGAGAGAATTTTATGGAAGAGGATGTTGTACTGGTCTGCCATGATGTATGGCTTACCGAAGTAAGAGTAAATAGATGGTGTAAATAACGCCTCGAAGAGACTGTAGAGTGTATATGTTACGAACTTCATAAAAATACAGTCGGAATGAACTACTTCTTGGATTCAGAAACTGTTAAAGAACGCTGGGGAACTGTGTCATGTTCTCTCGATATGATTTTGTAAAAGAAAAGTGTACCATACAAATTATTACAAATAAAGCGTGTGACAGAGACCAGCACTACATATTCGAAATATGCTAGATTTTACACTGGGAGAGTAGAAGGTATGACACCGTTTTGGCCTCACTAAGTCCATATCATCAGTTAATGTCTGCTAGACTTTTGTAGATAAAGGAAATAAGTGTTGAAAACAAATTAGTGCATTTCTTTAAGATACATCCTATGAGTCTTCTCGAGAGTGTCGCTTCAGATTTTCCTGGCACATGTCTGTGCGTCGAACGCACATACTCGCTTACACACCAGACGTCAGTCGAAGCTGACAAAGATCCCACTTCAGTACAGTAAGGGAAACGAGAAGCTGGAAGCACCTGAAACATGGTTTAATAGAATGGGTTTCAATGGACAGATAAGTTAAGAAGAGATATTAGAATACCTCAAAACGCGGGCTGTCAAATGCTCTCTCCAGACAAAGGAAAACATCGACAGACTCTTGTTTTGACACCGTGGACTACTTAATTAGTCACAAGTGTAAACGGTAGAAGAGAGAACTGTAACTGTGGAAGCGAAAACAAAAATAACTCGAGAATAACCGCTAGACTGGTAGCTTCATTGAATGCAACTGATTCCCAAAGGTTATGAAGCTGTTAGCATGGGGTCGTACGAAATAAACCACAGCACCAAACAAGGCAGACTGATGACTACATGAGTCAGAATTAAGATAGCACGAGCGTTACCGCCTTGCAGGTAATCATTTCGCTGTATGCATTGTAAACCCATGACAACGTGTCAGTAAATCGAAGCTTTTCGTTTACGTATGTGATGACTGTATCATAAGCTACGAAGGTTCATAATGACCCGCAGTAGATGGATAAACAAGAATATACGAAGTAAACGAATGTTTTAAGTATCAACGGGACGAAGTTGGCAATCATGGACAATACTCGGGCTAAATCCTGGAGTCTGATCAAATTTCAGACAGTCCGATTCATGTGAAATCAAACAGCAAGAGACACTTTACTAGGAAATGGAAAGGCAGATCAGAGAGTATTAACACATTTTATACTGACGTAAGATATCTAAGCACACAGAAAATTAAGCTGTTAAGAATTTCGAATAAACTTGTACAGGAGAACGTAGGTAGGGCTTCCACAAATATAGAGGTAAATTTTTTGTTGTGGACAGTTCATTCACAGGAGTTGCAACGTAATTCAGTCTACGTACTGTACACGTTTAGCAACGAGCTATTTTACCTATGTTATTAGAGCCCGTTGAAGGTTTGTGTATTTCGAAATTTCGGTTGTTACTGTCAACTGGATAACAGCGTCGTTCCGCAATGCTTGGTCCCCAGAAATAGCAATTGTTATTATTATTATTATTATTTTTACACACACACACACACACACACACACACACACCCACACACAAACACACACACCCACACGCACAAACGCGCGCGCGAGCGCGTTCGCGAGGCGTGAGACCGTGTGGCACTCTTTCTTCCTGGAAAGCGGGTGTGCGTGTCTTCGTTGCTGTCCATAATGCATGGTTCTACCAGTTGGCTACGCCTGTAGGGGTTAACAGAGTAGCGTGTTTCAAAGCGACTGACACTGCACGCCATCGACGCATCGCAGGAGGTCCAGCGAGACACGATCTCTGTCCGCCTCACATTATACACCCGGGTAAGGCCGTCAGCAACCTCTTGATACATGAGTTCTGTTTTACAGGTAAAAAAAGGTTTCCAGCATGTGAAAGAATGTCCTCGTCGTTCCGTCCGGTTAGGGGTTACATCTGTATGTGGGTTGCACAGCTTATATAAGCTGACGATATAACTGTCTTTTAGATTTTCTTCGGACACATACTTTCAGTTGCAAGCACATTGCCATATTGTTGAAGGAGTCATACTATTAATGCGATCGCTCCGGATAGATACCGTTTGGTATCTGATTGCTTGTACAGAATGCCGTTGTCGACCAGAGGTCAGATATCAGAGCTTTGCGCCTTTTTATGTGCATTACGTTATGTTTCTTACGGTCAGGCTCAGTTACAGAGGGGTGGAAACTGGAACGACGTTTGAGCCATAGGCAGACACATTTGGACAACAGACAAGGAGTGTTAAGGAGCTCTCGTCCCCACCCTCTCCTAAATCGTCAACATTAGCACCGAACTAGACTTTACGGCGAAAATAATTTTCTTTGAACACTTCCTTTTTGAAAATGACGGAAGATAGATGCCATTTGGTTTCTCGTGACGTTTTATTAAGTCGCGAGCAAATGAATCAGTGAGACAATGGGCACTGTTGGTTTCTGACAACCATTCTTAGATAGAATGAAGAAGCTACTTTCAATGCTTCGCGAGTGTCACCTACAAATTCTTCTCAGAAAAGAAAACTTTTCACATTGAGGGTAGACACTTAATAGAAGTGTTTCCTCTGTAACACTTGAGTCACGCACACCGTGCATCTGGAAAAAAAAGAAGAAAACGTAGACCTAATGTTTATGAATCATCTGATTGCTGGACTCCTTACTTCTGGACTGGAAGAAATCGGGAGACCTCAAGCTGCCAAAACTTTATGTCTGGCTAGTGGCACAGGTGCTACAGCGGTGTAGTAGCCATTACATACTTATTGTTGTGTTCTACTACCAATTTGTTGGCTTATTGTTGTGAAGTGAATAATGAAGGAATTTCCCGTCTAGTGTGGGAATTATCTAGAACTCGGAGAAGGCATTTTCATGTGATATTTAAGCGTATGTGACGTATGTATCGCAATCTTTCTGTGGTAGAAGCGTGTGTAGTGGGTGAACTGTGTGAGGAGGATGTTGTTCATAAATTCGTTTCACGAGCTGTAACCTCACCAAATTATGTTACGCGTTAATGCTAGCATTCGACAAAACTGTAAGTATTGATAACTTATGTAACCAATGTTACAGTCTTACGAGGTAGTAATAACAGTAATGTACCTATAAAAATAATTTAGTTTCGTGACCGAAATGCGATGGAACCCTTTTGTGTTAACCCCCCAAAAAATTCACAATTTTCTCCTTAGGGGTAATTATACCCAAGCTGGGACCCACAGTTCTAAAGACTAATACCCTGTCGAAGCAACCATTTTCTTCTCTCTTTGCCTGTTTGTTTCAGTTCCATGTAACTGTCATATCCTATCCCCTTCAGACATCTTAAAAAGACTGCTTCCTAGGCGGTCGTCTTTCTTCCTTTCCCAGCACTTCCCTTTCAACAACGTTAATGCTTAAAGTGTTGTGTATGATAACATGTTCAACAATTTTCCTATTCTTTTTTCATTTTCCTTTATTAATTTTTTCTCTTCGTTAATTTCTCTTAAGACTTTTCTCCCGAACAGTTTAGCCATGTTATTTTCCGCCAGATTCACATTTCAACAGCTTTAGCACCTTTCCAGTCCACACACATTCCAATTTTCACACCCATAGAGCGGTATACCTCATACAAATGATTTACCAAAGAATCCTCTGACATCCATTTCATGCGTTTGTTGGTTTAAATGATTTTATTAGTCGTAAATGCTACCGAGCGAGGTGACGCAGTGGTTAGTACACTGGACTCACATTGTGCAGTACAACGGTTCAAATCCGCATCTGGCCATCCAGATATGTGTGTTCCGTCAGATCCCTAAATTGCTCGAGGCCAATTCCGTGATGACTCCTTTGAAAGGTCACGGTCGATTGTCTTTCTCATCCTTAACATATTCCGAGCTTGTACTCCGTCTCAGATAATCTCGATGTCGACGGGAAATTAAAGTCAATCTTGCTTCCTTTCTTCGTAAATGCTTCTTTTGGGGAAGCAACAGTTCTGTTTACTTCCGGTAAGCATCTTTTGTCCTCTGTGGTTTTACCATTGAGATAACAAAAATGTTATAATTCCAGTGGAAGACTGTGCAGGAGAGACACTCAGTAGCTCGGTACGGGCTTTTGTTGAACTTTCGGGAACATACCTTCACCGAGGAGTCAAGCAGTATATTGCTCCCTCCTACGTATATCTCGTGAAGAGACCATGAGGATAAAATCAGAGAGCTCACACAGAGGCATACCGACAATCCTTCTTTCCACGAACAATACGAGACTGGAATAGAAGGGAGAAGCGATAGAGGTACTCAAGGTACCCTCCGCCACACACCGTCAGGTGGCTTGCGGAGTATGGATGTAGATGCAGATGTAGATGTAGATGTTTTCTGCATAATTCTTCATAATTCTAAAGAGTGGCTCCTAATTCACAATACCGAAAGCTTTTTCTATGTAAAAGAGGATAAGTAACTAAAGAAGTAAATAGACGACCACGAATGTTTTTATTCAGGGTTCCAAAAATAAGGAAATCGCAAGGGGACATTTGGGACTGCGTGGAGGATGTGTAAGGGCTTCCCAGCGCAAATCTGCAGCGTAGTCAAAACGACAGATATGCCAGCTGCTGGAAAGTCATGATGAAAAATCACGATGACCTTTTTCTTTGACTGCAAGGGGCCGCTGCTCACTGACTTTCTGGACCACGTCGCCACAATTAACTCACAGCGATACGTGGACACTTTGAAAAGACTGAAGCGCCATCAATTCCAGACGCCCAGGAATGTGGACGGGCGGCATAATTCATTTGCAGAAAATATCGACCGACATGCTTCCAAGCTTCTTCCGACTTGCTGCAAAAGTTTCTCCGGGAATCCCTAACACACCCTTCACACAGTCCCCCTGTCTCCTCATACTCTTTTACATATTTTTGGAGCCCTTAAGAAAGACACCCGTGGCCATAGAATCGCTTCGGACGAACAGGCGTACGCCTGGGTACAGCCGTAGTTCGTTAGGCGTCCGCAAATACTTTTCCAGGAGGGAACTGACAGTTTCCTCTTTCTGTATGATAAGTCTGTTAAGTGTTAGGGCCACTAGTATTGAAATAATAATGAGTTTGCTTACTTTCTTTCATCTGTCTCGTTTTCATTTGACTGCCCCTTATATTAATGATTATTTTCGAGACATTTGATAAAACTTATAGCATTCTGTTACTGATGCAGTAGACTACCTCTCCTATTTTAGGTATGGAGATTGTTCTATATTGTGTGAAGTCTTCTGGCATGATTACTCTTCCCTATCACTCATTTATTGCTATTAACAACTGGACGTTCACGTTTCCAGCAGTTCTGCAGCGCTGCCATCAACACAGTTTGCTTTTCTGAAGGGAATGTTCAAATTCGTGTGTCGTGATTAGATAAACTTGCAATTATCTTTCACACTCATTGATGTATTCAGTTAGATTACTTTCATCCTTGAGGTTCTCCTTATCACGGTACAATTTTCCTATGAGTTCTTTCCAACGAGTACATACTTCATCATTGTGTATCAGTAATAGAAAAGGGGCTTGCACGGGATAGGCTAATACAGCTAACTATACAGCTAACTATACAGCTTAACAGTAAAACAGAAGTGATTTCAGGCGTTCCCCAAGTTAGTGTTATAGGCCCTTTGCTGTTCCTTATCTGTATAAACGATCTGAGCAGCCGTCTTCGGTTGTTTGCAGATGACGCTGTCGTTTATCGACTAATAAAGTCATCAGAAGATCAAAACAAACTGCAAAACGATTTAGAAAAAAATATCTGAATGGTGCGAAAAGTGGCAGTTGACCCTAAATAACGAAAACTGTGAGGTCATCCACATGAGGTCTAAAAGGAGCACGTTAAACTTCGGTTACCCGATAAATCAGTCTACTCTAAAAGCCGTAAATTCAACTAAATACCTAGGTATTACAGTTACTAACAACTTAAATCGGAAAGATCACATAGAAAATGTTCTGGGGAAGGCTAACCAAAAGCTGCGTTTTATTGGCAGGACACTTAGAAAATGTAACAGACTGCCTACACTACTCTTGTCCGTCCTCTTTTAGAATACTGCTGCGCGGTGTGGGATCCTTACCAGAGAGGACTGACGGGGTACATCGAAAAAGTTCAAAGTAAGGCAGGACTTTTTGTATTATCACGAAATATGGAAGAGAGTGATACAGGATTTGGGCTAGCTATCATTAAAAGAAAGGGGTTTTTCGTTGCGACGGAATGTTCTCACGAAATTACAATCACCAACTTTCTCCTCCGAATGCGAAAATATTTTGTTGACACCGACCTACATAGGGAGGAACGATCACCACGATAAAATAAGGGAAATCAGAGCTCGTACGGAAAGATATAGGTGTTCATTCTTTCCGCGCGCTATACGAGATTTGAATAATAGAGACTTGTGAAGGTGATTCGATGAACTCTCTGCCAGACACTTAACTGTGATTTGCAGTGTACCTATGTAGATGTAGATGTATATCAAACAAGTGTTCGGACTGAAGACTACAACGACATGCTGTCTAAAACAAAAATAAACTAGGTATCAGGCAGTAAATGTCACCATCTGGCTATGAGATGAGATGGAGTGAGGTATTTAACAATAATGAAGGGGGAACTTTGGGAAGTGCAGGTGTTTCGGTGGCTTGGGCGCGAACACGTGTCGAAGACAGCTGGGGAGGGGCACCCAGCGACGTAACGGCCGATTTATTGCCTACAGAGGTCAGCCCAGCGGGCGCCGGGATCACACGTGTAGGCAATAAAGCATCGCTCCCAACGCCGGCACCAGAACCAGCCAGCCGCAAACAAACACCCGGCAGGCGTGGCCTCCACTCCAGCACGCGACCGTGGTGACCCGGGGCGGAGGGGCAACAGCCCTGTCGCAGAGGCGGCAGTCTGTCTGGTCTCGCGAATTCTGTACAAGCTTCATAGTACAGCTGTCGCGAAAGAACTATCCAGGAGACAAAAGAAACGTTCGAGTTAATGTGATTATTAATAACTGATTTGCCGACTTCGGCTTCCGTGATCTACCCTAATTGAGATAAATGACACCCGCATTTAACCTTACGTGATGTCTTGGACAGCTTGCCACACATAGTTGCCGGCAGTGATTGTACGAGTGGCTTTCAATAATGGCCGGCCGAAGTGGCCGAGCAGTTCTATGCGCTTCAGTCTGGAACCGTGCGACCGCTACGGCCGCATGTTCGAATGCTGTCTCGGGCATGGATGTGTGTGATGTCCTTAGGTTAGTTAGGTTTAAGTAGTTCTAGGTTCTAGGGGACTGATGACCTCAGATGTTAAGTCCCATAGTGCTCAGAGCCATTTGAACCTTTTTTTTTTTTTGGCTTGGTTTTATTCAGGATTCCAATACACCATACTATTTCCCATTCTTTTAGCTATAAAACTCTGATTTTCAACATCATCTCTGTTTATTACGAAGGCCTTACTTCACCTTACTGGGAGGGCCTGTATGCCAGATGACGGAGGCATCGTCTTTGTGCGTCAATAACATTGTCACGATCAGCTCTTATGCGCAAGTAATGCATTGCTCTTCATGGTCTCCCGCTAGGCAGCGAGGAAGCAAGCAGGCACACACCTTTGAGTACACCAACTGGAGGACGAGTGTGTCAGCACTACGAACAGAGACGTCCAGCTGAGCAGCGAGTGGTCCGAGCGTGATCCACCCATCACCTCGAATGAGAGTGTTCGCACGTTCCAACAGTGCAGGAGTGATAGCTCAGTGCGCTCGGCCAGCACGCGGGAGATCAAACACACTACTGGCTATTAAAATTGCTACACCACGGAGATGACGTGCTACAGACGCGAAATTTAGCCGACAGGAAGAAGATGCTGTGATACGCAAATGATTAGCTTTTCAGAGCATTCACACAAGGTTGCCGCTGGTGACGACACCTACAACGTGCTGACATGAGGAAAGTTACCAACGGATTTATGATATACAAACAGCAGTTGACCGGCGTTGCCTGGTGAAATGTTGTTATGATGCCTCGTGTAAGGAGGAGAAATGCGTACCATCACATTTCCGGCTTCGATAAAGGTCGGATTGTAGTCTATCCCGATTGCGGTTTATCGCATCGCTAATCTGCCGGTCGCGTTGGTCGATATCCAATGACTGTTAGCAGAATATGGAATCGGTGGGTTCAGGAGGGTAATACGCAACGCCGTGCTGGATCCCAACGGCCTCGTATCACTAGCAGTGACAGGCATCTTATCCACATGGCTGTAACGGATCGTGCAGCCACGTCTCGATCCCTGAGTCAACAGATGGGGACGTTTGCAAGACAACAACATCTGCACGAACAGTTCGACGATGTTTGCAGCAGCATGGACTATCAGCTTGGAGACCATGCTGTGGTTACCCTTGAAGCCGCATCACAGACAGGGGCGTTTACGATGGTGTACTCAACGACGAACCCGGGTGCACGAATGGCAAAACGTCATTTTTTCGGATCAGTCCAGGTCCTGTTTACAGCATCATGATGGTCGCATCCGTGTTTGGCGGCATCGCGGTGAACGCACATTGGAAGTGTGTATTCGTCATTTCCATACCGGCGTATCACCCGGCGTGATGGTATGGGGTGCCATTGGTTACACGTCTCGGTCACCTATTGTTCGCATTGACGGTACTTTGAACAGTGAACTTTACATTTCAGATGTGTTACGACCCGTGGCTCTACCCCTCTTTCGATCCCTGCGAAATCCTACTTTTAAGCAGGATAATGGACGACCGCATGTTGCAGGTCCTGTACGGGCCTTTCTGGATACAGAAAGATGACTGTAAGACGGGTGTTTCAGTGTTGTCCATTCGAGTTTTGTGATCGCTTCCATGTGGCCGTGCATTGACGTGCAACAGCAAAACATCCTGCTTTTGCCGATGTGGTCGAACACGACTCAGTCGAGCTTGAAGTTTCTCCAGTGTAGTCTCATATGCATCAGAATTTGTGGTGGTACCACTTGGCATGATGTCCACTAGCAAGAGTCCTTCGGAATAGAAAAACACCGGCGCCATAACTTTTCCAGCAGAAGGTGTGGTTTTGAATTTTTTTTCTTGGGTGAATTTGCATGATGCCACTCCATCGATTGCCTCTTTGTCTCTGGTGAAAAATGATGGAGCCATGTTTCATTACCTGTCACAATTCTTTCAAGAACTGTTCCAAAATTTCGCTGCATACCGCTTTTCTTGTTTCTTTGTGAGCCACCGTAAACATCGTGGAAACCCACCTGGCACAAACCTTTTTTAACGCCAACACTTTCAGTATTCTGCAAACACTTCCTTCCCCTATCCCAACGTAACGTGACAATTCGTTCACTGTGATGCGTCTGTCAGTAGTCACCGATTCGTTAACTCCCTGCACATTGTCTGGAGTGTGTGCAGTACGAGGCCTGCCGCTGCGAGAACAATCCTCAATATTGCCGTGCCCGCTTTCATCACGTAACCTGCTTGCCCACCGACTAACTGTACTGCGATCGACAGCATCTCCATACACCTTTTTTAACCTCTTTTGGATGTTTCCCACTGTCTCCTCTTCACAGCACAGGAATTCTGACGAACGTCAAGCGTAGCTGCTATCTTGAAGACATGCTGTGACGGCACCACTCACGGGAACAGGTTGAACTAAGTCTGAAAACATGCGGGAAGGATGTATCTGCACACTGTAAAACTTTCACACATGCAGAATGAAAACTGTATTTTTACAAAAATAGTGTGCATTTCTTCTGGAGTGACCCTCGTAATAGCTGGATCTTATTTCTTGCTGCATTATTTGTAAGCAGTCTTCATAGGCATGGAGAAATACAAGTAAATCTCCTTTTTTTTGGTTTACTTGTTCGCTAATTATTTCTGCTTCGGTTTTCCTACGATGACAGTTGCCACGCACACCACTCTGTAGTCCACCTCTCCTTCCCATTGTGTATGAAACTGTGCACAACATACCTGACAAAGAGTAATCGTGCCTACGTGTGGCCATCTTCAAGTCTTGGAAGTTACTTCTCTCAGTTCTGTCGTCTTTTTTCTTGGTTTTTGCTGTATTTGCTTTTGTGCCCCACTGTTTGCCTTGCTCGTGCTGTGTATGTTCCGCGGTTGCTGCTTTTGCACCACTTTTTGCTTTCTGTTTTTTTGTCATTTTATCTCGTGCATTGCTTAGTTACAAAGGCTACTAAGGCGCAGTCACCTACTGCGCCGCCTACAGTTGATCTAAGTCAGTTTATTCAGTTTCAGAGTCAACAAACGGGGCATCTGCTTGAGGTGATTGATCGCTTCGTGACGGCCCACATGACGTAACACAAGACGCCGGACCCAATGACAGCGTCACCACCTGTGGATGTGCCACCATTTCGTGTGTTTGATGAAATGAGGGAAGGCTGGACAAAGTACCTCGCACAGTTCAATGCGTACATCGCAGCGCGTCTCATACAAGATACTGAAAAACATTCTTATTTCTTAATCACTGCGGGACTAACTGTTTATAGGCTTTGCGCCAAACTATCTCTCTCATCCCGCCCTGAACAATTACAACATGAGGACCTGCTGCAGTCGCTTAAAAAGTATTATGAGGACAGGGTACAAATGATGGCTGCCCTTTAAAAATTGCTTCGGTTGCATAAGCAACATGGACAGTCGTACTGTCAGTGGGTGACCGAATTGGAGTGCCTTACTAGATAGTAAGTCTCTCTGGCAAATATTACAGTGACGCAATTATTCCTAACACCATCACGTACGATGTAGCTGACTCTCGATTTCGGGAACAGATTCTTAAATTCAGGTATCCTTCCTAGCAACAGGTTCTGCCTATTCTTGACTGTCAAGATAGGCACGGCAAGAAAGTCTAGCAGCCGGTTCGCAAACAGTGGCCCGGCTGCCCACAGCCGTGGTGCTCACATACGGACGTATCACAACTGGCACAAACCATGAGGTCGTGCCCTCAGTATAACACAGCACATGTTCGCCGATCTTGACCCACGAGTGAAGCTACTGGCTTTTTTCTTTTTTTGACGGCAAACTGGCACATGTACAGTGTGTGTGCTGAGAGAAACGTAAGACACCACCTTCTGCTACTCGTTTACATAAGTCTAAGTCGCAAATAGTGTGTTGTGTATTTTCCAAGCCCCACAGTGTCGTTAGTGCAAAGCACCTAACACCCGTTCAGAAAAGGCTCCCAACTCGTATGCTACATGCAGACAACAGATTTTTTGTGTCTCTTACAATTGCTGGATAGTCAAATCGCTTGTAGCCTGACATGGGAGCTTCAATGGCTTTGCTCAGCCGCAGCACTTAAGAATTTCTTGGGGAACATAAATTGTGTACATTGCGATATGCGCTGACGGTGTATAACGACCAAGACAATTCTTATCCTAGGCAGTTATAGGCTTCCTGTAACTTTCCGAGATTGGACAAAGAGAGTGACATTTACAGTGCTTCCCTCCCAAGGCATTGCTAATATTTTTAGTGTAGGCTCTTTTGATTTATTTGGTTTAAGCAATCGGGACAACTTGCTTTCTTTTTCTTCATTTGATCCTTGGGACAATATTGCTAAGCTACGTGCACAATTTCAGGTTTTGTTTTCTGAGGGTTTAGGCAAAGCCAATTATGTTATTCTCCGTGTCACTAAGAAGAACAATGCACAGCCACGTTTTGTTAGAGCTCGTCCTGTCCCCTTCGAGAACTGGTGCCACAGGAACTTACTGCTTTGTAAGATAATCGGGTCGTAGCACATTACTGGCGTCCCCTCCCATTATCGTAAAGAACAATGTGGCAGTCTCCGGTTGTGCGCAGATTTGAACAAAACTGTGAATCCTCAAACAGTCATTGATAGTCGCCCTTGAGGGATGATTTGGGTGCCGGTAGTTACTTTTCCAAAACTAATTTGCGCGATGCTTACTTGTAAATCCCTCTGGATGAGCAGTCGCAAGAGGTCACTGTTATTAATACTCATATGGATTGCCATTTGTCAGTGCTTCTCCACTCGCCATATTTCAGCACTTTCAGGAGCAGCTGACTGCAAAAGCTTCTTCTTGTTTGAATTTTTTAGATGGCTTTTCGTTTTAAGCCACACTCCTGCTTAATACACAAGCAATTTTTGCACCCTGTTTCAAATGTTGGCTGCATCTCGTCTCCAGTGTAACAGAGACAAATGTAATTTTTTTCATACAGAACTTCAGACTTTAGGATATGTCATTAATAGCCAGTGAATTTAGCCATTAAAATCAAATTTGCTTGATATCCATTACCCTCCATCCCCATGTAACGTGTGGGAATTGCTGTCTGTGTTAGGGACTTTCATGTATTACATGCGATTTATTCCTAACGCCGCTCAAATCGCGACCCCTTGCATCACATGCACAGGAAGCATGGCGGTTGTTGCGTTGGCGTAGTGTTAATGATTAGATTAATGGATGGTCGAGATGCTGATTCCGTTTAGAATCTCACCAAAGATGGTTTGAAAACGAGTTGCTATCAGTCTTGGAGATTTCATGATCCTTAGACATACCCTATTTTAGAATAACATTTTCACTCTGCTGTGTGCGCTGATATGAAACTTGCTGGCAGATTAAAAATGTGTGGCCGACCAAGACTCGAACTCGTGACCTTTGGAAGTTTGGAAGACAGGAGATAAGGTCCAGAATGAGATTTTCACTCTGCAGCGGAGTGTGCGCTGATATGAAACTTCGTGGCAGATTAAAACTGTGTGCCAGACCGAAACTCGAACTCGGGACCTTTGCCTTTCGCGGGCAAGTTCTCTACCATCTGAGCTACCCAAGCAGGACTCACGCCAAGTCCTCACAGCTTTACTTCTGCCAGTGTCTCGTCTCTGCCAGGAAGTTTCATATCAGCGCACACTCCGCTGCAGAGTGAAAATATCATTCTCGAAACGTGCTCCAGGCTGTGGCTAAGCCATGTCTCCGCAATATCCTTTCTTTCAGGAGTGCTAGTTCTGCAAGGTTCGCAAGAGAGCTTCTGTAATGTTTAGAAGGTAGGAGAGAAGATACTGGCAGAAGTAAAGCTGAGAGGACGGGGCGTGAGTCGTGCTTGGGTAGCTCAGATGGTAGAGCACTTGCCCGCGAAAAGCAAAGGTCCCGAGTTCGAGTCTCGGTCCGGTACACAGTTTTAATCTGCCAGGAAGTTTCAGGAGATAAGGTACTGGCGGAAATAAAGCTGTCAGGTAGCTGTGTGGAAGGCTCAGTCTGGCTAATACCTCCCTTCTGTGGATAGGGCTGTGCCTAAGTTGCCGCACACGCGAATTAACTGCACTTCCTATTTACCAGAATTCTACATACGAACAAAAACTCACCGAAGTTTTCGCACTAAGCAGCACATCCAACGCTCGGCCCTGAAAAGTGAGTGACTGTGCTCTTCCACGACTATGAAGATATTAAGGACAAAATCTATAAGAACCCATCCAAAATAAAATGAAAAGGAATTCCTGAAATAAAATCATTACCGGTATCATTACATGAATTCAAAAATGGTTCAAATGGCTCTGAGCACTATGGGACTTTACAACTGTGGTCATCAGTCCCATAGAACTTAGAACTACTTAAACCCAACTAACCTAAGGACATCACACCCATCCATGCCCGAGGCAGGGTTCGAACCTGCCACGGTAGCGGTCGCGCGGCTCCGGACCGAGCGCCTAGAACCGCTAGAATACCGCGGCCGGCTTACATGAATTAGTCGGCTAAAATGTCACATCCTTCATCAAAACTGGTGACAAAAATATATGACAACAGAGAAGTCTACCGTACTTTTTCGGGAAATAAACTACTTGTAGTTGGCAAATGGAAAAAGGGGAAACTAATCACTAATGTTCTCCAAGAAAATATTACGGATATCGCTAACAAATCTGACTTAAATCGCACAGGGCTAATACTCAATGAGATGAGCCTGCGGATCCCATGGAACGAACTATCCCTAACTTTATTGAAACACCGCAAATTTCACCCTCTGTTCTGTACGCCAAAGAGCGCCAATGTTGTTACCTATGCTGCACGGGGACTGCTTCAGACGACAGCTCGCTGACCTCGTCTGGAAGTGCTGTAGGCGCGCCCAGAATCAATCAGTTCCGCGCCCACAGCCTGGATGCAAATTTGGCTCCACGAAGACCTTAGCACGAGTTCCGCCCTCGCACCTAACCGGGCCCAGCTACAGTACTCTTCTTCTCAGTGTGCAAAACGCGTCTCACCTGAGCGGCCCACAAGACTTGCTCCACAACTGATAACTATCCTACGATCTGTGCGTAATGACCCCACCAATGGCAGAATCATTACGTTTCTGGAAAATTCCAGCACACTTCCTATGTGCAACATACGCCCTACGAAAATCGCGTCCGCAACTTCGGCGCGGGCTGCTGTGCAGCATTCCTGACTTTGCAAGGCGTCTGACGAATCAGCTCTGAAACCCGAAGCCGCGGCGCGAACGCTGCAGGGCGGCAAAAGGAGAAACAAAATACCATCGCTTTCGTTAACAATCTACATTTACATCTACATACATACTCCGCAATCCACCATACGTTGCGTGGCACAGGGTACCTCGTACCATAACTAGCATCTTCCGTCCCTGTTGCACTCCCAAACAGAACGAAGGAAAAATGCTGCCTATATGCCTCTGTACGAGCCCTAATCTCTCTTATCTTATCTTTGTGGTCTTTCCGCGAAATGTAAGTTGGCAACAGTAAAATTGTACTGCAATCAGCCTCAAATGCTGGTTCTCTAAATTTCCTCAGTAGCGATTCACAAAAAGAACGCCTCCTTTCCTCTAGAGATTCCCACCCGAGTTCCTGAAGCATTTCCGTAACACTCGCGTGATGATCAAACCTACCAGTAACAAATCTAGCAGCCCGCCTCTGAATTGCCTCTATGTCCCCCTCGATCCGACAGGGATCCCAAACGCTCGAGCAGTACTCAAGAATAGGTCGTATTAGTGTTTTATATGCGGTCTCCTTTACAGATGAACCACATCTTCCCAAAATTCTACCAATGAACCGAAGACGACTATCCGTCTTCCCCACAACTGCTATTACATGCTCTGCAATGTTACGCCCAAATATTTAATCGACGTGACTGCGTCAAGCGCTACACTACTAATGGAGTATTCAAACGATTACAGGACTCTTTTTCCTATTTATCTGCATTAATTTACATTTATCTATATTTAGAGTTAGCTGCCATTCTTTACACCAATCACAAATCCTGTCCATCTTGTATCCTCCTACAGTCACAATAGAGCCCGACAAGATACTCTCACGGTCGCTGCTCTCAGACGCCACTCACGGTCTCCGCTGTCTGCCAAAGGTAGGGTGTCGCTGGGCCGCGGCTTACCATTGTAATGCCTGGCGAAGCATCCCTCCCTTCCGCGAAAGTCATCCTCGACACAATATCTGAAAGCGAGCCACCTACCGCTGCCCTGCCTTCCCATCGGCATCCGTAGCGGCAAGCACCACTGAACCCAGCTCGCAGGAGATACATTGGCCACACTAAAGAGTATTATGATCATTGCTCCTACTAATTATGCTCATCATGATTAATCCCATGTGATTTGATTATCAATTGAATTATAATAAAGCTGTACCACCTGATAGTAACACAAACATACAATGATAACCTAATAAATGTTCATAAATTAAAATCGCTTTGACAATGTTGGCTGGAATACCCTCTTTCAAAAACTGAAGGTGACGGGGGTAAAATACAGGGAGCGAAGGGCTGTTTACAACTTCTACAGAATATCTCCAACATTTCGCGGCCGTGTCAGCAACTGTATAAATATTAATTTTAATTTCAATGATCAACAGCCTCAGTTGCACCGTTTACCTAGAATTGACCTAGGTTTCAGTCGGGATAACCCAAACTTCTTCTGAATGACAGTGACTACCGTCTGTCCATAGTGGACATCGTCAAGCTAAAACTAAAAATCCACAAACTATCTTCAGACTGTAAAAACTTACCCGAAACTGCCTTGGCCCCACTTCGCGACCGCGATGCGGCAGCCACGAGTGCTGTACTGGAACTGACCGAAGCGCCTTGAGACCCGCCTGCGCATAAACTGTATGATAGTTACTTGTTGGGACAAGACGCGAACTTAACCCCTGACCTAGAATTTACTAGTAAGGTGAATTAAAAGTCATAGCTGAGAATAAGGGCGTATATGTTATTCTGTGCAGAACGTTCTTAGATCGACTGTCTTAACATCTAAGAAGTATTTATCGGTTATGATATGAGGAAGACATCACGTGCTTACAAGGTATGGACTATGTAGGAAAATTTTTTGTCCTTCAGCACGAAGTTTAATCACCTAAAAAGAACTTAGGAGTGGGAAGGATAATATAAAGCCAACATCGTTATTATTATGACTAGGTCTAGAAATTTTTTGGACGTAATTGTTAAGCACTTGGTTTTAGCTATGGTTAGAATGCATGAACATCCTATTGACTTAGCACGCAAATGGTCATGATTTAACTTATGAACAAGTCTATATCTAATCTGTAACATCCGGCAATACGGGCCATATAATAGATGGTAATTACTCAAGATTAGTAAATTTGACCTGAAATGGTCTAGAATCAAGTCAAAAACTAATGTACGTGCCTGATTGAGCTTCTTGGCGAAGTTATGTTCAAATGTTCAAATGTGTGTGAAATCATATGGGACTTAACTGTAAGGTTAACAGTCCCTAAGTTTACACACTACTTAACCTAAATTATCCTAAGGACAAACACACACAACCAAGCCCGAGGGAGAACTCGAACCTCCGCCGGGACCAGCCGCACAGGCGAAGTTATAGTTATGAGTTGCAGAAACCACTATAGTAGGGTGGACATCACACACATCCATGACCGAAGCAGGATTCGAACCTGCGACCGTAGCAGTCGCGCGATTTCGGACTGAGTGCCTAGAACCGCTAGACCACCGCGGCCGGCTATGAACAGCACGTAGTTGGCTGGTAAGTTGCAGCGTCGACCACAGGTGTGCGTGGCCTCAATCCTGTCGACGTCTTTCGCTGCCGTGTTCTCGAGGCGCGATGGGATTAACAACAAAGCCTGGGCATTGCAAGTCGGACTCCAAGGTAATGGATATCACAGATGCTGTTATCTAGCTTCGAGGCAGACTACTGCGCGATTGTTCTCGTTAACAAGAATCAATAAGACATACTAAATGAAAAACAAATGACATAAATGAAATGAAATAAATGAGACGAATGTGTGAGGTGGAACGTGGTTTCTCCAATTATTTTGTACGTAGGCTGTAAAACTACACTACTGGCCATTAAAATTGCTACACCAAGAAGAAATGCAGATGATAAATGGGTATTCATTGGACAGATATATTATACTAGAACTGACATGTGATTACATTTTCACGCAATTTGGGTGCATAGATCCAGAGAAATCAGTACCCGGAACAACCACCTCTGGCCGTAATAACGGCCTTGATACGCCTAGGCATTGAGTAAAACAGAGCTTGAATGGCGTGTACAGGTACAGTTGACCATGCAGCTTCAACACGATACCACAGTTCATCAATAGTACTGGCTGGCGTATTGTGACGAACCAGTTGCTCGGCCACCATTGACCAGACGTTTTCAAGATGTCTGGAGAATGTACTGGCTAGGACAGCAGTCGAACATTTTCTCTATCCAGAAAGGCCCGTAGAGGACATGCAACATGCGGTCGTGCATTACCCTGCTGAACCGTAGGGTTTCGCAGGGACAGAATGAAGGGTAGAGCCACGGGTCGTAACACATCTGAAATGTAACGTCCACTATTCAAAGTGCCGTCAATGCGAACAAGAGGTGACCGAGACGTGTAACCAATGGCACCCCATACCATCACTCCGGGTGATACGCCAGTATGGCGATGACGAATACACACTTCCAATGTGCGTTCACCGAGATGTTGCCAAACACGGATGCGACCATCATGATGCTGTAAACAGAACCTGGGTTCATAAGAAAAAAAGACGTTTTGCCATTCGTGCACCCAGGTTCGTCGTTGAGTACACCATCGCAGGCACTCCTGTCTGTGATGCACCGTCAAGGGTAACCGCAGCCGTGGTCTCCGAGCTGATAGTCCATGCTGCTGCAAACGTCGTCGAACTGTTCGTGCAGATGGTTGTTGTCTTGCAGACGTCCCCATCTGTTGACTCAGGGAGCGAGATGTGGCTGCACGATCCGTTACAGCCATGCGGATAAGATGCCTTTCATCTACACTGCTAGTGATACGAGGCCGTTGGGATCCAGCTCGACGTTCCGTATTACCCTCCTGAACCCACCGATTCCATATTCTGATAACAGTCATTGGACCTCGACCAACGTGACAAGCAATGTCGCGATACGATAAACCGCAATCGGGATAACCTACAAGCCGACCTTTATCAAAGTCGGAAACGTGATGGTACGCATTTCTCCTCCTTACACGAGGCATCACAAAAACGTTTCACCAGGCAACGCCGGTCAACTGCTGTCTGTGTATGAGAAATCGGTTGGAAACTTTCCTCATGTCAGCACGTTGTAGGTGTCGCCACCGGCGCCAACCTTGTGTGAATGCCCTGGAAAGCTAATCATTTGCATATCACAGTATCTTCTTCCTGTCGGTTAAATTTCTCGTCTGTAGCACGTTATCTTCGTGGTGTAGCAATTTTAATGCCAGTAGTGTACTTAGTGAGCTTCCACGGCTGATGCAATAATCCACATTGCCGACTCTGCATGGTAGCTACACTGATCTACCCGTGACACGTCATTATACCAGAGCCGAGGACATATTTAGCTATAGGGTTGTGGCAACACGAAGATACGGAGGTAAACGTCTCCTTAACGACCATTTGAGCCGTGAACGAGATTTGAACAGAAACAGCTATTCCTTTGACTTCAGGCATTCATATCTTGAGATCACTATCTAACTGATAAATCTTCCCACAACACTTCCGGAGTTTGAGAACTAGGCAAATGATTGATTTACTGGGAGAGATTTTGATTTTTAGGTTATACACTTGCTTAATAAACCTGTAACCAATTCGAGCTGTAATCAGTTCGTGATTGTAGTCACACAATTTATAATTGCATCAGCTATCGAAACCTTTGGTCTGAATTTAATTGTGTGGATTCGTAACATGCTCTTTCTTTGTATGGGCTGCATGTAATAGTTGTCTTGGTCTCTACCAGTAGGAGCATAAATCGTCCTTGGAAGGTGTAAGACCTACCATCAGATGGCTAAAAAGGCTTTTTACATCACATTACTAAAATTTTCGAAATGGGGTGAAGTCGATCAAAATTTAACATACACTGCTGGAAATGGAAAAAAGAACTCATTGACACCGGTGTGTCAGACCCACCATACTTGCTCCGGACACTGCGAGAGGGCTGTACAAGCAATGATCACACGCACGGCACAGCGGACACACCAGGAATCGCGGTGTTGACCGTCGAATGGCGCTAGCTGCGCAGCATTTGTGCACCGCCGCCGTCAGTGTCAGCCAGTTTGCCGTGGCATACGGAGCTCCATCGCAGTCTTTAACACTGGTAGCATGCCGCGACAGCGTGGACGTGAACCGTATTTGCAGTTGACGGACTTTGAGCGAGGGCGTATAGTGGGCATGCGGGAGGCCGGGTGGACGTACCGCCGAATTGCTCAACACGTGGGGCGTGAGGTCTCCACAGTACATCGATGTTGTCGCCAGTGGTCGGCGGAAGGTGCACGTGCCCGTCGACCTGGGACCGGACCGCAGCGACGCACGGATGCACGCCAAGACCGTAGGATCCTACGCAGTGCCGTAGGGGACCGCACCGCCACTTCCCAGCAAATTAGGGACACTGTTGCTCCTGGGGTATTGGCGAGGACCATTCGCAACCATCTCCATGAAGCTGGGCTACGGTTCCACACACCGTTAGGCCGTCTTCCGCTCACGCCCCAACATCGTGCAGCCCGCCTCCAGTGGTGTCGCGACAGGCGTGAATGGAGGGACGAATGGAGACGTGTCGTCTTCAGCGATGAGAGTCGCTTCTGCCTTGGTGCCAATGATGGTCGTATGCGTGTTTGGCGCCGTGCAGGTGAGCGCCACAATCAGGACTGCATACGACCGAGGCACACAGGGCCAACACCCGGCATCATGGTGTGGGGAGGGATCTCCTACACTGGCCGTACACCACTGGTGATCGTCGAGGGGACACTGAATAGTGCACGGTACATCCAAACCGTCATCGAACCCATCGTTCTACCATTCCTAGACCGGCAAGGGAACTTGCTGTTCCAACACGACTATGCACGTCCGCATGTATCCCGTGCCACCCAACGTGCTCTAGAAGGTGTAAGTCAACTACCCTGGCCAGCAAGATCTCCGGATCTGTCCCCCATTGAGCATGTTTGGGACTGGATGAAGCGTCGTCTCACGCGGTCTGCACGTCCAGCACGAACGCTGGTCCAACTGAGGCGCCAGGTGGAAATGGCATGGCAAGCCGTTCCACAGGACTACATCCAGCATCTCTACGATCGTCTCCATGGGAGAATAGCAGCCTGCATTGCTGCGAAAGGTGGATATACACTGTACTAGTGCCGACATTGTGCATGCTCTGTTGCCTGTGTCTATGTGCCTGTGGTTCTGTCAGTGTGATCATGTGATGTATCTGACCCCAGGAATGTGTCAATAAAGTTTCCCCTTCCTGGGACAATGAATTCACGGTGTTCTTATTTCAATTTCCAGGAGTGTAGTTTACCCGTTAAGTAACTTACGCAGAAAAAACTTCAGTGAAGAAAATGAGATATTCTACAGAGGCTATCTATAGTTTAAAATTAATATTAATATTTTACTTCAAAATTCTAACCATAAATAAATTGAAAACAATGATCCATCTTACCATGTAGAGTAGGGTACGCTGCAGTTTATAATTCTCAAACCATTTCACCGAATTGCTGATTGATTTTCAGTTAGGTCATCAGACAGTTCCTCCCTTTTGTAGGGGGATCCATGTGCTCTTTCCACTTATCAGCTATCTATTCTGCATTGAACAGTGGAATTCCTTCTTTACTACTAATAGCACGCAACCCCCTACAGTTATTTTGACATTTTTCTATTTAATTTCCTAAGGTACTGTAGTCTGTGGTTAAGCTTCCGAACTTAACAGTTTACTTTGACTCACCATTCCTGGAGTTTTCCCTCCTTGATACCACTTACGAAAACATTGAATGAATGTATGAATGAGGTTACGAAAATTATTGCACAAAATAGGAATTTATTTTTCAATGCTTGCTCTAGTCCTTCAGGTCACCTAATGAGACACTTTGACAGTGTCTACAGTGTGATAGACCGACTGTCACCATTTCTGCACGTTATCGTCGGCCAACATGTGTTGCAGTGACCGCCTAGAAGACGCAGCGATGGCGCTACTATGATACACTCTAAGACAAAAAAAAAAGAAGACACAACAACACACACCGAAGGAATTACCCAAACGGAACGGAAATCTGTAGATGTGATGTACCTGTACAAACAAACAAATTACTTCAGTTTAACAAAAAATAGTACGAATTATTCAACAGAAAGAGCTTCACAAACAGCAAACGCGTTCGTCCACCCCTGTGCAAGCAGTTATTTGGCTTGGGATTACTGATGGAGATGACGGACGTCCTCCAGAGGGATGTCGTGCAAAAGCCTGACGAATTAGTGCGTTAGGACGTTAATACACCGAGCTGCTTGTCCTGTCCATATTGCTCGAACCGTTCTCAATTGGACAAATGCGGCGAACTTGGTGGCCAAGGTAGGGTTTGGAAACCAAGAAGATAAGCAGCAGAAATTCTCCTCGCGTGTGGGCAGACATTATCTCGCTGAAATGGCAGAGCCGGCCGGAGTGGCCGTGCGGTTCTAGGCGCTACAGCCTGGAACCGCATGACCACTACGGTTGCAGGTTCGAATCCTGCCTCGGGCATGGATGTGTGTGATGTCATTAGGTTAGTTAGGTTTAAGTAGTTAGGTTTAAGTAGTTCTAAGTTCTAGGGGACTGATGACCACAGCAGTTAAGTCCCATAGTGCTCAGAGCCATTTGAACCATTTTGAAATGGAAGCCCAGGACGGCATTCCATGAAGGAAAACAAAAGTGGGCTTTCAATATTGTCCACATGCCGCTATGCTGTCGGTAAGAACCAAAGGGGTCCTTATACGAAAATATATGGCAACCCAGATTCAAACGGTTCAAATGGCTCTGAGCACTATGGGACTTAACATCTGTGGTCATCAGTCCCCTAGAACTTAGAACTACCTAAACCTAACTAACCTAAGGACATCACACACATCCATGCCCGAGGCAGGATTGGCAACCCAGAACTTCACTCCTTGTTGTTGGGTGACAGTCCGGTTGTATACCACAGCCACTGTCCGGGAGTCTGCAATACGCATCTGCTGGTCATCGGGGTTCAGTTCGAAGCGGGACTTTTCACTGAAGACAGTTCTATTCCAAAATTTTGTATATGGCTGCACGTTCAGAGACCGTGAATAGTTACAATTGAAAGAAAAACAGCCATCGGTCACTATGTTTAAACGAATTAACCGGTTTTTAACACTGCTATGAGTGTCTTCCTCGGAATTTAAACCAAAGAATATAGAATATAGACCATTCTTTGAGTTAAATTCTGAGGAAGACACTACTAGCAGTGTTGAAACCCGGTTAATTCGATTAAATATGGTGACCGAGGGCTGTTTTTCTTTCAATTCTTTTCCAGTTAATGAGATTCAAGGCCGAATAATCTGGAAAAAGCCCAGACAGCGGGGGGATACCACCCTGACCGTCGCCCACCATACGGACAAACAACCAGGAGCTACGATCTGGGGTGGCATTTTCTTTTTTCTCTTTTTTTTTCTTAGCAGGATACCTTTGGTTGTCATCCACTGCACCCTTACAGCACAGCGGTACGTCCCGTGTTGCTGCCCGTTTTTGACAACTCATGCTGGGCTCACATTTCAGCAAGATACACTCCTGGAAATTGAAATAAGAACACCGTGAATTCATTGTCCCAGGAAGGGGAAACTTTATTGACACATTCCTGGGGTCAGATACATCACATGATCACACTGACAGAACCACAGGCACATAGACACAGGCAACAGAGCATGCACAATGTCGGCACTAGTACAGTGTATATCCACCTTTCGCAGCAATGCAGGCTGCTATTCTCCCATGGAGACGATCGTAGAGATGCTGGATGTAGTCCTGTGGAACGGCTTGCCATGCCATTTCCACCTGGCGCCTCAGTTGGACCAGCGTTCGTGCTGGACGTGCAGACCGCGTGAGACGACGCTTCATCCAGTCCCAAACATGCTCAATGGGGGACAGATCCGGAGATCTTGCTGGCCAGGGTAGTTGACTTAACCTTCTAGAGCACGTTGGGTGGCACGGGATACATGCGGACGTGCATTGTCCTGTTGGAACAGCAAGTTCCCTTGCCGGTCTAGGAATGGTAGAACGATGGGTTCGATGACGGTTTGGGTGTACCGTGCACTATTCAGTGTCCCCTCGACGATCACCAGTGGTATACGGCCAGTGTAGGAGATCGCTCCCCACACCATGATGCCGGGTGTTGGCCCTGTGTGCCTCGGTCGTATGCAGTCCTGATTGTGGCGCTCCCCTGCACGGCGCCAAACACGCATACGACCATCATTGGCACCAAGGCAGAAGCGACTCTCATCGCTGAAGACGACACGTCTCCATTAGTCCCTCCATTCACGCCTGTCGCGACACCACTGGAGGCGGGCTGCACGATGTTGGGGCGTGAGCGGAAGACGGCCTGACGGTGTGCGGGACCGTAGCCCAGCTTCATGGAGACGGTTGCGAATGGTCCTCGCCGATACCCCAGGAGCAACAGTGTCCCTAATTTGCTGGGAAGTGGCGGTGCGGTCCCCTACGGCACTGCGTAGGATCCTACGGTCTTGGCGTGCATCCGTGCGTCGCTGCGGTCCGGTCCCACGTCGACGGGCACGTGCACCTTCCGCCGACCACTGGCGACAACATCGATGTACTGTGGAGACCTCACGCCCCACGTGTTGAGCAATTCGGCGGTACGTCCACCCGGCCTCCCGCATGCCCACTATACGCCCTCGCTCAAAGTCCGTCAATTGCACATACGGTTCAGGTCCATGCTGTCGCGGCATGCTACCAGTGTTAAAGACTGTGATGGAGCTCCGTATGCCACGGCAAACTGGCTGACACTGACGGCGGCGGTGCACAAATGCTGCGCAGCTAGCGCCATTCGACGGCCAACACCGCGGTTCCTGGTGTGTCCGCTGTGCTGTGCGTGTGATCATTGCTTGTACAGCCCTCTCGCAGTGTCCGGAGCAAGTATGGTGGGTCTGACACACCGGTGTCAATGTGTTCTTTTTTCCATTTCCAGGAGTGTAATTCCATCTCACACACGGCGAGAGTTTCTACTGCTTCTCTCCGTGCTTTCCAAACGCTAACTTGGTCAGCAAATTCGCCGAATATCCTCCCAATTGAGGACGTTTCGAGCATTACGGGCAGTATCTTCCAACCGTGTCGAGATTTTGATGATCTGACACGTCAGTTGGACAAAGTTTGGCACGATATCCCACAGGAGGGCGTCTAACAGCTCTGTCGGTAAATGTCAAACCGAATACTTGCTTGCATATTCTATAGAATAATTATCCAGGTTTTGTGAAATTATAATCATTTGTTTAGACACGAAGTCCACACCTACGACAGTAGTACAAGTCTATATGCCAACTAGCTCTGCAGATGACGAAGAAATTGAAGAAATGTATGATGAGATAAAAGAAATTATTCAGATAGTGAAAGCAGACGAAAATTTGATAGTCATGGGTGACTGGAATTCGATAGTAGGAAAAGGAAGAGAAGGAAACGTAGTAGGTGAATATGGATTGGGGGGAAGAAATGAAAGAGGAAGCCTTCTGGTAGAATTTTGCACACAGCACAATTTAATCACAGCTAACACTTGGTTCAAGAATCATAAATGGAGGTTGTATAAATGGAAGAAGCCTGGAAATACTGACAGGTATCAGATAGATTATATAATGGTAAGACAGAAATTTAGGAACCAGGTTTTAGACTGTAAGACATTTCCAGGGGCAGATGTGGACTCTGACCACAATCTAGTGGTTATGAGCTGTAGATTAAAACTGAAGAAACTGCAAAAAGGTGGGAATTTAAGGAGATGGGACCTGGATAAACTGACTAAACCAGAGGTTGTACAGAGTTTCAGGAAGAGCATAAGGGAACAATTGACAAGAATGGGAGAAGGAAATACACTAGAAGAAGAATGGGTAGCTTTGAGGGATGAAGTAGTGAAGGCAGCAGTGGATCAAGAAGGCAAAAAGACGAGGGCTAGTAGAAGTCCTTGCGTGACAGAGGAAATACTGAATTTAATTGATGAAAGGAGAAAATATAAAAATGCAGAAATGAAGCAGGCAAAAAGGAATACAAACGTCTCAAAAATAAGATCGACAGGAAGTGCGAAATGGCTAAGCAGGGATGGCTAGAGGACAAATGTAAGGATGTAGAGGCTTTTCTCACTAGGGGTAAAATAGATACTGCCTACAGGAAAATTAAAGAGACCTTTGGAGAAAAGAGAACCACTTGTATGAATATCAAGAGCTCGGATGGAAACCCAGTTCTAAGCAAAGAAGGGAAAGCAGAAAGGTTGAAGGAGTATATAGAGGGACTATACAAGGGCGATGTACTTGAGGGCAATGTTATAGAAAGGGAAGAGGATGTAGATGAAGATGAAATGGGAGATATGATACTGCGTGAAGAATTTGATAGAGCACTGAAAGACCTAAGTCGAAACGAGGCCCCAGGAGTAGACAACATTCCATTAGAACTACTGACAGCCTTGGGAGAGCCAGTCCTAACAAAACTCCACCATCTGGTGAGCAAAATGTATGAGACGGGCGAAATACACTCAGACTTCAAGAAGAATATAATAATTCCAGTCCCAAAGAAAGGTGTTGATAGATGTGAAAATTACCGAACTATCGGTTTAATAAGTCACGGCTGCAAAGTACTAACGCGAATTCTTTACAGACGAATGCAAAAACTGGTAGAAGCCGACCTCGGGGAAGATCAGTTTGGATTCCGTAGGAATTGGGCACACGTGAGGCAATACTGACCCTACGACTTATCTTAAAAGCTAGATCAAGAAAAGGCAAACCTACGTTCCTAGCATTTGTAGACTTGGAGAAAGCTTTTGACAATGTTGACTGGAATACTCTCTTTCAAATTCTGAAGGTGACAGGGGTAAACTACAGGGAGCGAAAGGCTGTTTAAAATTTGTACAGAAAGCAGATGGCAGTTATAAGAGTCGAGGGACATGAAAGGGAAGCAGTGGTTGGGAAGGGAGTGAGACAGGGTTGTAGCCTATCCCCGATGTTATTCAATCTGTATATTGAGCAAGCAGTAAAGGAAACAAAAGAAAATTTCGGAGTAGGTATTAAAATCCATGGAGAACAAGATGACATTGTAATTCTGTCAGAGACAGCAAAGGACTTGGAAGAGCAGTTGAACGGAATGGACAGTGTCTTGAAGGGAGGATATAAGATGAACATCAACAAAAGCAAAACGAGGATAATGTAATGTAGTCGAATTAAGTCGGGTGATGCTGAGGGAATTAGATTAGGAAATGAGACACTTAAAGCAGTAAAGGAGTTTTGCTATTTGGGGGAGCAAAATAACTGATGATGGTCGAAGTAGAGAGGATATAAAATATAGACTGGCAATGGCAAGGAAAGCGTTTCTGAAGAGGAGAAATTTGTTAACATCGAGTATAGATTTAAGTGTCAGGAAGTCGTTTCTGAAAGTATTTGTATGGAGTGTAGCCATGTAATGAAGTGAAACATGGACGGTAAATAGTTTGGACAAGAAGAGAATAGAAGCTTTTGAAATGTGGCGCTACGGAAGAATGCTTAAGATTAAATGGGTAGATCACTTAACTAATGAGGAGGTATTGAATAGGATTGGGGAGGAATTTGTGGCACAACTTGACGAGAAGAAGGGATCGGTTGGTAGGACATGTTCTGAGGCATCAAGGGATCACCAATTTAGTACTGGAGGGCAGCGTGGAGGGTAAAAATCGTAGAGGGAGACCAAGAGATGAATATACTAAACAGATTCAGAAGGATGTAGGCTGCAGTACGTATTGGGAGACGAAGAAGCTTGCACAGGATAGAGTAGCATGGAGAGCTGCATCAAACCAGTCTCAGGACTGAAGACCACAACAACAACAACAATCATTTGTTTTTCTGAACAGGTACATTTCATCTACCGATTTCCGCCACATTCGGATAATTTCTTGATTGTAAGTCTTTTTATTGTGTCAGTGGGAGTGATACGGGAACCTTGGTACGTCCTGATACGACTCTGACAGGTGACACGTACGTGAGCATCCTGTCTGAGCACCTGCACCCATTCATGTCCACTGAGCATTCCGACGGACTTGGGCAATTCCAGCCAGACAATGCGACACCCCATACGTCCAGAACTGCTACAGAATGGCTTCATCAACGCACTTGTGAGTTTAAACACTTCCGCTGGCCACCAGACTCCCTAGATATAGACATTATTGAGCGTATCTGGGATGTCTTGCAACGTGCTGTTCAGAAGACATCTCCACTCCCACGTATTCTTACGGATTTATGGGCAACCCTGCAGGATTCATGGAGTCAGTTCCCTCCAACACTACTTCAAATGGTAATCGAGTCCATGCCACGTCGTTTTGCGGCTCAGTATTAGGCAGGTGTACCAGTTTCTTTGGCTCTTCAGTGCTTATACCCGAGCAAAGACAGGTATCAGTCCGTAATGCTGCAAGGTGTTTCACAATGTTTTGAAAGTTTCAAATTTGTGTAGCACACCAACTAATAATGAAAAAACTTGAACATTTTGCACGAGGAAAGACATTTATGCAAGTTTACTTAAGAAACATTACATCGGACAAATGGCGACCATTCGCCGCTATGCAATACCCGTGTCGTTTCAGCTAGTTTTTGAACACATCTTTCGTAAATGCTGGAGGATTTTTGGAAATTTCATCCTGAAATCGATCGTTTAGCAAGTTTCTCGGCCGTTCACCTTCAAATGACCCTATAGGTAAAATGCTGGAGTAAAATGAGGCGACCGAGGCGGCCATTCCACAGAAGCGGGTTGGGATGTTTTACCGAACTATTCACGGAAGCTGTGTTGGATTTGTGGCATGTTGTGCCGTCTTGCTGGAACCAAGTTTTTCTAACGAACGACGAGGGATTGCCTGTAAACTGGCACGTACGTATTCAATGTTCTGAGGAATTTGGACGGTTTCCCGAAGGCCGGTTGACTATCAACTCGATGCACTGGTAGTTGCATGGAAGGTTTTTATGCAGCTCACTATTATTCCCCGTGCAGAAATTGGGTATCGCGACTGAAACTATTGTTTACAACTTGTTGGCTTTTGGGAAGTGCCGATTCAACCATCACAACAGTGGAATGTCAATTATGACGATACGAACGTAAGGATAACACTACACCAGGTCCCCGAGCCAAGAAAACCTGTGACCAGGCGGGGAACCGAAATTATTTTTGACGTATGTCAACTTTTGTTTACAAACTGACAATATGTAACACGTTACATATTGCACGTTTCAGAAAACAATTTGTTTTGGTGTTATCGAGTCTTAATCAGAGTCTGTTTATTTTATCGACTGCCACTCGAAGTGAATTCATTAGTACTTGTTTATAAGGTGTAGTACGTTTTCTTAATTCTTTTGAAAAACGAATTATTATATTTGGATATATATAAGAAACAAGAAACATTGAATGCAGTTAAGTGCAAACTTTATAAATTTAGTTTCTTGTCACTCATGATTAGTTTGAGCAAAGAGTCATTTATTGTGTGTGCTTTATTTTTGAAGCACACGTGTATCGTAAAGAATGCAAACTGTTTTTGGTGTTATGGTACGGACAAGTTAATGTTCCGAACATTGCCAGCGCATGGAAGCAGCATAATTCCAGCTTGAGACTCAATTTCCAAGTTAAAATTGTGTGCCATTTTATTTGCTTAACAGTTACATCTTTAAGGAAGAGGCAGGGAAAATACGTTCACGTTAGGCATACAAAAATTACAATCAAGGATCATATTAGAAACAGCAACAATACAACAATTTAAAATTAATTTTAATGTACTCATGATTGGGTTGAAGAGGGATGACTTTTGCAACCGTATTGTCAGTTTGGCACCAAATGGTACTGTCATTCTCAGACATTACAGTGTTATACTATATTAATTACTTACACAGAACAACTGTACAATGAAACAGAGAAATACGTTACGCTTAATCGTTTGAGAAAGGGATAAAAAACAAAGAAAGAAGATATTAATATGCAAACTTACAAAAAAATCAGTTTAGTGATAATGGTGCGACAAGGTGAAAGAGAGAGAGCAAGAGAGAGAGGTCTAAGGAGCAAAAAGAGAAGGAAGCGGTAATGGTGTAAACGAGAAGACATTAATACATGTAAGCACTAAATGATGACTGTGCCAAGTTGTAAAATTTCGCGTGATAATCACTGTTTATCACACGTTTTGTTTGGACACAAGGAAGAGAAAGCACATAGAAAAATTTCATTAGTACTACAAGATAAAATTTGAGAACCAGATTTCAGTTTGATACACTTTGAGACACACGTCACAGATCTTGATGTCTGTAGAGTGTGGGAGGGATGGGACGACGTCGGTAGCGTCGTCGAGGACGTGAGAGTTGGGGGTGGGCGGCGATGGTGGTCATGCCACGTTGCGGCGGGCGTCCCTGAAGGTGGCGTTCAGCGGGAACTCCAGGAAGTCCTGGAAGATCTCACGATATTTGGTGCGCATTTTGTTCTTCGTCCAAGTCCATGAGGAACTCCACACTGTCCAATTGCAATAACTGCGTAGGCCGTCATGGCTAACATCTACATCGTGGCAGTGCGCTTCTGTCTAGGGAAAGGTTTCGCATCAGGGACGTGAGGACCTTAATTTGAATGTTCTGTGGATCGCTCCTGTTCACGTGAGCTATAATTCTTCGCAAATCCCTTGTATTACTGCTTGCTCTACACTCGAAACGGTGTTCTATGGTGTCCTTTTCGTTGCAAATTTCGCAGTTTGGCCATAGTCTCATTCAGATTAGTGTCAGCTTCTCTTTAGTTGGTGTTACGGTTTCTTTTATGGCGCCGTTGTACCACTTAGATATGGCGTGTTCTGGTATCCTCGTTCTGTGATGTTCTTCCAGACCACTTCGCTTAGCAATCTACCGCGCTGACCTCGCAACTACCGAGGCGAATGGGCTGAACCTTGAAATACTTAGGTAAGAAATGTTGCCCCTGCTCCAAAGATTCGCCGTAGTGAAAATAGCACTCCACCGCAACGCACGATGTTGCTACGTGGCTACTGGCGTGTATATGGAATGAAAAGTGACACCCCGCGCTACTAATAGGCGGCGCCACAGTCACTGAATGTTGCTCTTTAGCGCGCTTTACTCAAATTTCATATCGTCAAGATATTGTGAATTACCAGGTGTATGTGCTAGGGACTATTTGATATGGATTTGGAACGTGTTTGCTGTTTTGCATTAGAATGTACAGTACTTACGTGTAAATTATTTCTGCGCCCTCATAGAAATCTTGGAAGTAATTTTGGAGATGTTACCTTAAATTTAGCTGTTTTCAACGTCATCGTAGTGCTTTACAATACCAGAGATTAATAATGTTGTCAAATATGCCAAAGCTATCGGTTCGTGCGTATTGTTTTCTGAGAGTTAGCTGGTATGTGTACTCGCCTTATTTTATTTATTTGTCTGTTTCATTTATTGATAATAAGTATATAAAATATAACTAATATAAAAGTGTGAAAATGTAATTAGTGTCAACTCAGCTGTCTTATATTTAGGAGGTTATTTCATCTCTGGACGAGGATATTTACGAAACTTTCCATATATCAGGTTGGTGCATCAGTTCGTAGCGTTTAAGTTTAATAAATACAACAGATGCACATAACATAGGCTTTAGTCATCAGTTATGTATTCTTCTTCATTATTTAGAACGGTTTGCCAACTTAAGGGCAACTTTTCGATTCCGCAGCTGTAGAAATCAAGTAATTTTAAGACGAAGAACTCGCAGTGTTCGGAGAGCCTTTTTAACCGGCAAAGGAATTTCCTTGAAAGTTGTTCGACAGAGAGCGTAAAAGGTGACAACATGAGGGCACACGATCAGGTGAATCCGGCTAGTGAGGAATGACTTCCAATCCCTGTATAGTGTTTTTTGTCGGTCTAGTAGAAAGCGGGTGTGCGTTACCGTAGCGTAACATCACTTCATGCCGTCTCCCTGGTCGTTGTTCTTGGATTATACCTGCAAGACGTCTCAGTTGTTGACAGTCAATGCTAGCAATGATGATTACATCTCGGGGAAGCAATTTGTAGCACACCACACCGTCACTGTTCCACCAGGTGCATGACACTATGTTTCGTGGATGCGCGCATATTTTCTTTATGTTAGCATAAACACACCATTGTTCATCACCACAAACGATAGGGGATATGACAGGCTGGTGTTCACGAGCCAATTGGTGACGAGCAAGCAGGGATGCGCATATGACCAGCTGCTGATTTTTGTGATTTTGGCCTAGAACACGGGGTGCCCATTACCCCAGAGATTTTAATCACCCCCATTGCATGCAAACGCCGCTCGATGGTGGAATGATCACAGTTCATCAAATCTGCTAGTTCCTGAGTACAGTAACATGGATGATTGTGGACTAATCTTCTTCAAACCCCAAAGATCTTCATGAATGTGCAGAGTCACTAATGTAAAATCGATCCTCCTCAAAACGAGAAAACGATTTGCTTGTTGTGCTCTGTCCAGTGGCATTATCGCCATACACGACGCAAATTTTTCTGTCTCCGCTGCCATTACCCCTCTATTGATTTCGAACAGAAGGATACGTCGAAATGTTCCGATTTGTCCACTTGGCAGTCCATTCTCCAGCGTCTGTAGTTCCACTCACTATCTCCAAATGACAACTTCACCAACATGGGAAAAAAAACAATAACGCTATGAACTGATACACCAACCTAATCTAATAATTTATTTTACTTAGGACAGTTTGATTGTTTAGAACATCACTCGGAAATTTTTTGACGCGAGTAAACGTTTCTGCTTCTTCAAAAATGTTTAAATACATGCCTTTATGAGCTTCGTGTAAAACAGGCAGGAACTGTGCTGTCTGACACTGCGTGATTTTATTCTCACTGATATCTACTGAACTTAGACGGATTATTTTCACTATTTCTTTACAGTCCTTAGATTTTCCGATATGAGCTTAAGATGAAAAAAAAAATGTCGTTTGTTCCAGGAAAGGCATTTGCGTGCCCTTGTTGCGTTCTGCGACCGGAATCTGATTTTTAAGTTAGTTTTTCATAGGACATGTAGCCCGATACCGATATGGCAAAAATAAAATACCGATATGGAAAAAATAAAAATGAGGCGAAAATAACTTTCGCACGGTGGTCACAACCAAGGAACATACGACGGTGAGTCAAATGAAAACCTTCAATTTGTAATAACAAATCGAAATTTTTTCGCCGTTATCCTGTAAGTTGGTAAGCGTGTTACAAACAACGTGCAGAATGGCCTGTAGGTGGCAGCATAGTGCAGATGCACACATACCATCGCAGTATCAGTATAAAGATAGCCGCCCCACTTGCGACGTGCACCAGAGAAGAACAGCGTTCTGTTATTCGGTTTTTGCGTAGTGAAGGTGTGAAACCTATTGAAACTCATCGACGAATGAAGGTTCAGTACGGTGATGCACGTCTGTCACAGCAGCTAGTCTACGAATGGAGTAGGAAGTTCGCAAATGGTGTGACTTCAGTGGAAGATGCTCTTCGTCCAGGTCAGGCACAACGGGTTGTGACTCCACAGAACATTGCAGCAGTTGAAGACATAGTGAAGGAAAACCGCCGAGTGACATTGAATGACACTGCAGCATGTTTACCGATTAGTCATGGGTCAGCACACCACATTGCGCATGATGTGCTCCAGTTTCACAAAGTGTCTGCAAAATGGGTGCCACAGCAGCTGACTCCTGAAATGAGAGAACGTAATGTTGATGCTTGTGAAGAACTTCTTCGGCGCTTTGAACGAGAAGGTGATGGCTTCCTTGCAAGAATCGTTACTGGGGACGAAACCTGGGCTCACGTCCACCAATCGGAAACGAAAAGAGCGAGCAAGGAGTGGCGCCATTCCTCATCACCAAGAGCAAAGAAGTTTCGAATAGTACCATCATTAGCGAAGGTTATTCTCTCTTTTGGGACGAAAAAGGCGTCATTTTGGAGCATTACATGCCTAGAGGGACTACTGTCACCGGTGCATCATACACAGATCTCCAAAAAAATCAAAGCGACGTGGATTGCTGCCAGCAGGTGTCCTTACGCAACATGAAATGCAAGGCCCCACACTGCCCGTTCAACAGTTGCAACAATCACAGACCTGCATTTCGAGTGTCATTTTCATCCATTATACTCACCAGACCTTGCCCCAAGTGATTTCCAGATGTTTGGACCACTCAAAGACGCAATGTGAGGAAAGAAGTTCAAATCCGATGAAGAGGTACGCCACGCGGTGCATGAGTGGTTGCGCGGACTACTAAAAGAATTTTTTTCTAAAGGAATTTATTCATTGCTGGAGGACATGCACTGAGCGTGGAGGAGATTATGTTGAAAAGTGATACAGCTTTGTACCACTTCTGCACAATAAATAATATTCAAAAAAATATTTAAGGTTTTCATTTGACTTACCCTCGTAGCTCAATGCAATCTGGACCATACATGTAATGAACGGCTACGGTACGGGACAGAAGATGAGTGAAAAAAGTACACAATGAGACGAAACGAATTGATACTTTTTTCAAAGACACTAATTACGATGAAATCACCTCGATTCATGATGATCCCCTGCGCATCGAGAAAGGCGGAACGTCGAAATAAGTGTCCAAGGAATAGAAAAGCAACTGGAATCACTCAATAGAGGAAAGTCCACTGGACCTGACGGGATACCAATTTGATTCTACACAGAGTACGCGAAAGAACTTGCCCCCCTTCTAACAGCCGTGTACCGCAAGTCTCTAGAGGAACGGACGGTTCCAAATGATTGGAAAAGAGCACAGATAGTCCCAGTCTTCAAGAAGGGTCGTCGAGCAGATGCGCAAAACTATAGACCTATATCTCTTACGTCGATCTCTTGTAGAATTTTAGAACATGTTTTTTGCTCGCGTATCATGTCATTTCTGGAAACCCAGAATCTACTATGTAGGAATCAACATGGATTCCGGAAACAGCGATCGTGTGAGACCCAACTCGCTTTATTTGTTCATGAGACCCAGAAAATATTAGATACAGGCTCCCAGGTAGATGCTATTTTTCTTGACTTCCGGAAGGCGTTCGATACAGTTCCGCACTGTCGCCTGATAAACAAAGTAAGAGCCTACGGAATATCAGACCTGCTGTGTGGCTGGATTGAAGAGTTTTTAGCAAACAGAACACAGCATGTTGTTATCAATGGAGAGACATCTACAGACGTTAAAGTAACCTCTGGCGTGCTACAGGGGAGTATTATGGGACCATTGCTTTTCACAATATATATAAATGACTTAGTAGATAGTGTCGGAAGTTCCATGCGGCTTTTCGCGGATGATGCTGTAGTATACAGAGAAGTTGCAGCATTAGAAAATTGTAGCGAAATGCAGGAAGATCTGCAGCGGATAGGCACTTGGTGCAGGGAGTGGCAACTGACAAATGTAATGTATTGCGAATACATAGAAAGAAGGATCCTTTATTGTATGATTATATGATAGCGGAACAAACACTGGTAGCAGTTACTTCTGTAAAATATCTGGGAGTATGCGTGCGGAACGATTTGAAGTGGAATGATCATATAAAATTAATTGTTGGTAAGGCGGGTACCAGGTTGAGATTCATTGGGAGAGTGCTTAGAAAATGTAGTCCATCAACAAAGGAGGTGGCTTACAAAACACTCGTTATACCTATACTTGAGTATTGCTCATCAGTGTGGGATCCGTACCAGATCGGTCTGACGGAGGAGATAGAGAAGATCCAAAGAAGAGCGGCGCGTTTCGTCACAGGATTATTTGGTAACCGTGATAGCGTTACGGAGATGTTTAATAAACTCAAGTGGCAGACTCTGCAAGAGAGGCGCTCTGCATCGCGGTCTGCTTGCTCGCCAGGTTTCGAGAGGGTGCGTTTCTGGATGAGGTATCGAATATATTGCTTCCCCCTACTTATACCTCCCGAGGAGATCACGAATGTAAAATTAGAGAGATTAGAGCGCGCACGGAGGCTTTCAGACAGTCGTTCTTCCCGCGAACCATACGCGACTGGAACAGGAAAGGGAGGTAATGACAGTGGCACGTAAAGTGCCCTCCGCCACACACCGTTGGGTGGCTTGCGGAGTATCAATGTAGATGTAGTTCTTAATAGGGTGCATGATCACCACAGACGGGAATGCGTGCTCTGCAATTTGCTCCCATGATGGCCACAAGTGTAGTAACGATTCCATTCCTCCACCAGTGCGTTTGACAACTGTTGGATGCTCGCTGGTGCATGTTTACGCGCTGCAATACGTCTTCCCGACGATTCCCACATGTGCGTGATGGGACTCAAGTGGGGGGAAAGGACAAGGCAGTCCATTCTCGTTCCACGGGCTCCCCCATCCGTGCTGTTCTAGCGGTCGCGCATTGTCATCCGTACAAATGAGATCAGTGCCGTATGCTCTCCTAAAAAGACGCACATGGACAAGGAGTACAGTGCCACGATATCGTTGACCGATGAGTGTACCGTATTCGAAGATTTGGATTTCAGTGCGGCCATGAAGCACCTGGACTGCTAATACGATAATCTTCGACAGTGTTCCCGAGTGCTTCAAGTGTTCGCACGTCTCGCCGTTGAAGAGGCATATACAGGGTGGTCCATTGATAGTGACAGGGCCAAATATCTCACGAAATAAGCATCAAACGAAAAAACTACAAAAAACGAAACTCGTCTAGCTTGAAGGGGGAAACCAGATGGCGTTATGATTGGCCCGCTAGATGGCGCTGCCATAGGTCAAACGGATATCAACTGCGTTTTTTAAAATAGGAACCCCCATTTTTTATTACATATTCGTGTAGTACGTAAAGAAATATGAATGTTTTAGTTGGACCGCTTTTTTCGCTTTGTGATAGATGGCGCTGTAATAGTCACAAACGTGTAAGTACGTGGTATCACGTAACATTCCGCCAGTGCGGACGGTATTTGCTTCGTGATACATTACCCGTGTCAGAATGGACCGTTTACCAATGGCGGAAAAGGTCGATATCGTGTTGATGCATGGCTATTGTGATCAAAATGCCCAATGGGCGTGTGCTATGTATGCTGCTCGGTATCCTGGACGACATCATCGAACTGTTCGGACCGTTCTTGGATAGTTACGTTATTTATGGAAACACGAAGTGTTCAGCTACATGTGAAACGTCAACCACGACCTGCAACAAATGATGATGCCCAAGTAGGTGTTTTAGCTGCTGTCGCGGCTAGTCTGCACATCAGTAGCAGACAAACTTCGCGAGAATCGGGAATCTCAAAAACGTCTGTGTTGAGAGTGCTACATCAACATCGATTGCACCCGTACAACATTTCTATGCACTACCAATTGGATGGCGACGACTTTGAACGTCGTGTACAGTTCTGCCACTGGACACAAGAGAAATTACGGGACGATGACAAATTTTTTGCACGCGTTCTGTTTAGCGACGAAGCGTCATTCACCAACAGCGGTAACGCAAACCGGCATATTGGGCAACGGAAAATCCGCGATGGCTGCGGCAAGTGGAACATAAGCGACCTTGGCGGGTTAATGTATGGTGCGGCATTATGGGAGGAAGGATAATTGGCCCCCACTTTGTCGATGGCAATCTAAATGATGCAATTTATGCTGATTTCCTACGTAATGTTCTACAGATGTTACTACAAGATGCTTCACTGCATGACAGAATGGCGATGTACTTCCGACATGATAATTGTCCGGCACATAGCTCGCGTGCGGTTGAAGTGGTATTGAATAGCATGTTTCATGACAGGTGGATTGGTCGTCGAAGCACCATACCATGGGCCACACGTTCACCGGATTTGACGTCACTGGATTTCATTCTGAGGGGAAAGTTGAAGAATATTTGCTATCGCGATCCACCGACAACGCCTGACAACATGCGTCAGCGCACTGTCAATGCATGTGCAAACATTATGGAAGGCGAACTACTCGCTGTTGAGAGGAATGTCGTTACACGTATTTCCAAATGCATTGAGGTTGACGGACATCATTTTGAGCATGTATTGCATTAATGTGCTATTTCCAGGTAATCAGGCTGTAATAGCATGCGTTCTCAGAAATGATAAGTTCACAAAGGTTTTTAACATGGCTGTCAATCAACGACTGTTGTATAATACAAAATTTTGAAAAACACAGCCCTCAGTCGCGAACACAATTAATTTGTAACCCAGGCTTCAATGTCACAAGAGCCACCTTCTTCGGACAAAATTAAAACTAAATGTTACAGCAGGTTACAAATTAATAGTGTTCGCGACTCGGGGCTGTCTTTTTCAAAATTTTGTAGGTTCACAAAGGTACATGTATCACATTGGAGCAACCGAAATAAAATGTTCAAACGTACCTACGTTCTGTATTTTAATTTAAAAAAACCTACCTGTTACCAACTGTTCGTCTAAAGTTGTGAGCCATATGTTTGTGACTATTACAGTGCCATCTATCACAAAGTGAAAAAAGTGGTCCAAGTAAAACATTCATATTTCTTTACGTACTACACTAATATGTAATAAAGAATAGGGGTTCCTATTTAAAAGACGCAGTTGACATCCGTTTGAGCTATGGCAGCACCATTTAGCGGGCCAACCATAGGGCCATCTGGTTTCCCCCTTCAAGCTAGACGAGTTTCGTTCTTTGTAGTTTTTTATTTTGATGCTTATTTCGTGAGATATTTGGCCCTGCCACTATCAATGGACCACGCTACATACAGAGGCGAGATAGCTGTACTTGGAGAATAGTGTACCTAGAAACAAATAATGTTACGTTTTCGGTGTTTGTAGCTAGTGAACGATTCCGAATCACATGACGGAACGGCATTAGAGACAACAATAAGCAGTTTGCGGCATTTCTACCTTTTTTCTTGTCATGAGAGAAGATTTTATGTTTTGTTCAGCGTTTGTAAATATTAAGAAATGTGCATATTGAAATGCTTTATAATCTATTAAAGCTATTTGGAGGATATTGTTAATTGTTCAGTTACAGTGTACAATGGTAAATAATTTCTGTATATTTTCAAAATTAGGCGTTATAAAGCCATACTTCACCAGTCGTCCATCCAGTACACGGAAACAGGTATTCTATCACGAGACACGTAATATTTGCAAATGAAAAGTTTGCTATGTATTGCGAATTTTCCCTGTCTTAAAAACGATAATTTTTGTTATATTCTTAACTTGTAAATGGTTTTCGACTATACTAATTCCACTTACATATTACTGGTGTGTAGTAGAGAAATAATGTAACAGATATCCTATCAGACTAGTACTGACAAGATTTTCTCTACTGCAATACTTTATGAGTAGAATAATTGTCCCTAGGCTGATGACCATTTTGTACGTTCACCAGTGTTTGAGAGTTAGAAGAACCTTAGTTACCCGGAGTAACTTTCGTAATTTCATAAAATGGCCACAGCACTCATTAAGTGAAAATTGTCATTCCCAAATGGAATGAGAAAATAACTACAGGCGATGGTCTGAAAAGTGTTCAGGTTACAAAACGCTCGCCGAATCTTTTTTTAAACTGTCACGTTCCAGTTAATAGCGTTTATCGTGAACATGATCTATGAACCTAACAGACCTCAGGGCGGCTGAACCCAATCATCACAAGTGGCCAGGCGGCCTCTTAACCCGGTCGCTTCTTGAGGTGCTGACCGACGGGAGGGAAAGGTCGGTGAAAACCGGCCCGGGGCGTAACTTCTCATCCGAAGCCACGCACGCCCGAGAGCGAGGTCTGGCCCCACGGTTTAAATTTCTCGGACGTCCGCAGGCGGCCGGGCTCTTGGCGCACCAATTTCCCGGCTCGGCGGCGGCGCGCGTATCTCGGGGGCTGCGCTGGCGAGGCGAGTGATATGTGTTAAAGGGGTTGCCGATAGGGGCGGCCGCCGAGGCGCGATAACTCTGCCCTCCCCCAGCCCTCGCCCTCTCCCTCTCCCTGCCGCTAACCTAGCCGCGCCCCTTTCCGGCGCGGACCTTAGTCAGTGGCCGTTCCCTCGCGGTGATACATATGGTAATATACCTGCCCCGCCGGCCGGTCTTCTGTACGCGCGCCACCCCCGACCAGACGTCTCGCCCCCGCTACTGCTGCCCCCTGGTGCGAACGCTTGTAATTTACAGCCGCGGCCGGCACGCCGGTCTGCTCGCCACCCGCTGTGTGATAAACGGCGTTAATATGCGCTCAGCCCGATTCGTCCAGCGGCCACAACCTTGAATTGCGCCTTGACAGTTTAACAAGGGTAGACAAATATGTGGGCAGTGAACTGTGTCATTCCGTGTGGCATGTCGCCACCAGAAAAGAAATGCTATCTCACGCTGTCTTAGGGTGGTGTGCCATTCGTAATAAGTACGATTGATCAGGTAGAACCAGCCTTCGTAGCCCACAATGGGCATTAGAGACTACTTAACCCAGTAACACTCGTTAAAAAACACATTTCTACAGAAATATATAAAAACATTACTTCATTTTCTAGTAATCTTGACTGTTTCTTCATGATGTTTGTTTTCACAATTACTTACCGTACATATACCATCATTCTTCGCTTTCCACACTCACACAAATCATTCATTCTAAGACTTAAAACTATACAATCTATTCCTTTTTTACGTCGCTTTAGTTGCCTTTTCCTAGGTATTCCCGTAATACTCATCTTCATATTCATCTTCGTATACCCACATTCATTAAAAATATTCATTAAAAATATTCCACATAAATCTTCATTTATACCCACATGTTACCTATGGGGTTCTCACACTGCCATCCCCGCCCTAATTATTTTTTCCCACAAATATAAACTCATATTACTTTAATACACTTTCATTCTCTTACTACTTTCACTCCATGTATGGTATGTCACCACAAACGTAGGTTAACTAATTAATACCTCTAGTTGAATCTAAAATCTGTCACACGCTCTCTACTTCCTAGTATTATCCAGCAGTGAAATTTCATTTATTTCTCCACATTGCTTTTTGAACATACACTACTTACCTCAATTATTTTGTTGAAGTTCATGTAATAATGTTGTGGGGGTACTGGTTTATTTACGAAAATAAACTTAGCTCATATTTACAGTTTTATTTTGCTGCTTATGCTTTTCCTATAAGGTACTATGTAATTAATAGCAAATAGCATAAGTGTGTTCTGTAATAGCAAATTTGTGGTTATGTATTCTCCCTGTACATTAAGCTCACTACTTCTAATGTCTATAAAGAAGTGTAGTTCTACAGGGTGTTACAAAAAGGTACGGCCAAACTTTCAGGAAACATTCCTCACACACAAAGAACGAAAATATGTTATGTGGGCTGACGAGAATCCGCACGCTATTGTGCAATCGCGTCATCAATACAGATTTTCTGTGAACGTTTGGGCAGGCATTGTTGGTGATGTCTTGATTGGGCCCCATGTTCTTCCACCTACGCTCAATGGAGCACGTTATCATGATTTCATACGGGATACTCTACCTGTGCTGCTAGAACATGTGCCTTTACAAGTACGACACAACATATGGTTCATGCACGATGGAGATCCTGCACATTTCAGTCGAAGTGTTCGTACGCTTCTCAACAACAGATTCGGTGACCGATGGATTGGTAGAGGCGGACCAATTCCATGGCCTCCACGCTCTCCTGACCCCAACCCTCTAGACTTTCATTTATGGGGGCATTTGAAAGCTCTTGTCTACGCAACCCCGGTACCAAATGTAGAGACTCTTCGTGCTCGTATTGTGGACGGCTGTGATACAATACGCCATTCTCCAGGGCTGCATCAGCGCATCAGGAATTCCATTCGACGGAGGGTGCATGCATGTATCCTCGCTAACGGAGAACATTTTGAACATTTCCTGTAACAAAGTGTTTGAAGTCACGCTTTTACGTTCTGTTGCTGTGTGTTTCCATTCCATGATTAATGTGATTTGAAGAGAAGTAATAAAATGAGCTCTAACATGGAAATTAAGCGTTTCCGGACACATGTCCACATAACATCTTTTCTTTATTTGTGTGTGAGGAATGTTTTCTGAAAGTTTGGCCGTACCTTTTTGTAACACTCTGTATAAGTGCACAACTGCTCTCTTGCTAAATATTGTACGATATGTTATTTTATAGTTTACGTCACAGTCACACGCATTCTTCTATGAGTATATTTCATTCTACCTTTCTCATCGTCGCTTACTTGCGTGCTGTATGTATGTCGCTTAGTTCTTGAGTTCTGTGTTAATCGTTGTCTTTTAAGTGTACATATTATTACGTCTCTTTCAAACTCGTGTTAATCCTATTGTATACAGTCGAATAGCTCATTTCTTGTGTATATTCTCTTCTACTTTGAATCCTTATACTTATTTTTAACTATGTACATTCAATATCCTATGTTAAGTTCACAAAATTAGCATATTCGGCGATCCTTAAAGTTTACTTGTGTCGATGCGCTCTTTTTCTTAAAACTACATATGCTTAACCTAATGAAATACTCTTAAGATTAGTGTTCTTCACAGTACAGTCTGCGACTTGCGAATAAATATCTCTATTCGTTTTGTTTGTATTGCTGAATTATGTTATAGTAATCAACTGATAGGTACTCCACTTCGTATCGCTTCCGTTTTGTCCAGTTGGCTCTACGCCGTCGATGTCGATTCGCTTAAATTCTAAATTGGTTTCCGTCACGGTGCGCAATGTGTCTTTGCGCCTCTCGGCTGTAGCCGGCTGTTCTTAAAGGTTACACTGACCGTAACTTTGCATTTTGCATACTCTGCCTCTACGATCAGCTGTTAGCCGCTTAATTTATAGTTGTTAGTGTACGCTCAGCTTCAAGCGCGGCTGCGCGTCTCAATACATTTCATCGCTTGTTGTTCTCGCTTAAATCTCGCGCGCTGTGAATTCCTTCTTGTTCGCGCCTGATGTAGTATAACTAAGTCATACAATTGTTTTCACTCGTTTGGTATTGTTTATAGTTGTTTTAGTTCTTGTTGTATGTTCCGTGTCCCCTAAAGGAATATCAAATGGTTTCCTTTGCTTTTATGGATATTTAAGTCTCAAGAAGGTACAATAAGAAAATACAAGAAAAATGTTTATTGACTGGGTTGCATGTCATTCTTTGCATGTTAGATAGTAGAAGAAAACTGAATGTTCCTTATTGGTTAAACAGGAAAGTAGAAGAGGGGAAGGGTAACGGATTGAACCCCCTAGTTGGAGAGGAACAGAGCGCCAGTCGGTTTATTCGTCAAAAGGCGACAACCTACCTTCTCAACACCTCCATATCAAGCATACAGTTTGTCTACCAACAAGAAAGTACACTAGAAAACTACACCACATACGCTCATGGGAATGCTGGCCTGTAATTTTCTAGCTCTAGATTTACTTCCCATCGCCGTTACGGTCTTACAGTTCTCTACGGGTGGCACAGGTACATTTGCTTCCCGCGCTATCTCTTTAAACAAACTGGTTGACATCAGGCTTGTTGACGGGCCAATAACCAAAACAACTGCTATATCTATGTTTTCCACGTTTACTTTTATTGTTGCTTGAATAATTTCACTTACCTTGCGTGTTGTTTCTTTCTCTTCAGTGAACAAAACTTCTTTCATTTCTGCTTCCTTAACATACCTTAAAAATAGATTACGGATATGCTGCACATATAATCTTGTTTCAGTGTCTACTTCCTCCTTCCATTTCTGTTGGTGTTAGTGTTTATGTTGCTAATATTATTATTGTGGCGCACTGGCAGTTCATTACCTTCTTCCTCTAGTCATGCCCGATTATTGTTGTTTCCTGGGCACGGTAAAGGTATTGTTTCATTTTCTGCCGTCATTTCTACTATGTTCACCGTATGTTCACATACTCGCCAGTTCATGTCCCGGTTGTTTCGGTTTGTCTGTACGAGCTGCCGGATCTCTCTTGGATCCCTGTGTTCCACATTCTGATCCTGGTAGTTTTCATTTCCTTGTCGCCTAGTATCAAAGTTTTCTCTCGAGTTTCTCCTATCTCGGTCATTTCCGTATCAACGGGGCTGATATTTATTTTCATACTTTCGGTCATCCTGTGGCTGATAGGTAAACCAATTGTACAGGTTTCCGTTATGGTGCGGCGGTGGATAAGAATGCCATTCATTCATACGCACACGACCATTGTAGTTTCCAAAGCCATTTCCGTTACCGTAGTTGTTCCTCCCATTTGGGTTGTGTTCATTAACGTTACGATAATTTGGCATGATTTGCCCATCCTCATGAATTAGATCTATTGAGTCGATCGCTGATAGAAAATACTCTAGTAGGCCTACATATTCGAGAAAGGTTACTAATTTTTCCCTAACATTTGCAGGAAACTTGTTCTTTAAGTTTTTCAATACATCGACATGAGATATCGGATTATTCCAGTGGCGGATCTTGTTTAGATATGTTTCAAAATAGTTTCTTAGCCCCCAGAATTTTGGATGATATGGCAATGGGTTAAATACCTCTCGTCTTAATCTCTCCTAGATAGCTTTTGACCAGTATTTATCTAAAAAATTCATCCTCAAACTGATCATATGTCTCGCAGAGTTCCGACATCTCTGTAGCCCAAAAAAGTGTCCTACCACATATTTGATCTTTTGAGCTTCAGCCCAAGTCCTAGGCAGTATATTCCGAAAGGCTCGGACGAACACTACCGGGTGCGTTCGCTTTCTTTCATTTCAAAATACAGAAAACTGTTAGTGTTTTATTAAACTCTCGTCCATTAACGACGCTACCCAGCAGGACGGAACAGCATTTATATGCGGTGATGGCAAATCTGTCTCACAAAAGTTTTGCTCGTTGCTTGCGTCGCGCGTCGGCATGCGCTCGCGCGGCGTGGGTTGGGCATTGTTGTTCGCGCCACTTGATTTCTCTCACTGACGGACGGCTGTTTATAGCTCCGCTTACCGCACCCGGCGATGATATTACCGTACTTTGTTTGCTAACTATTTCGTCTCTTAATCGTTGCTCTACGTGTTTGATATCACGTTCTACGCGTTTTAAAATTTCTTTTTCCTTGTCCCCCAATACTTCCTTTACCACTTCCACGTACGCACTTTTCCGCGAACGTTGTGTTTTCATCCTTTGTATTATACTTTACTGTTTCGTAAAGTTGCACAATGTCTGAGTTGATTCTTCTATGTTCTGACTTATGTAATCCTATCTCCAATTTGCTTTTCTGGTAAGTCGTCACAGAACGAATGCAACTTCGCTACTTCTGATTGTACATTATCTATGATAGCGTGCGTATTCTTCTCCATTACCTGTAAATAATCCTAAGTTTCTCTGATTCCGGATAGCTCTTGTACATATGTGCGTGTGAGTGTTTCAGATTTTTCTTCCACTGCGCCTTTTAATTTCACATTCATATCGTGAACTGAAGTTTGTACTTGTTCGTTAATTTTCCTACCCACCTTCGTGGAGATTTGCGAAATCTGCTGTGTTAACTTCATATCCAGATTATTAAGATGTGTGCGCAAATTTTTTAGTTCGCCTGATATGGGTGTCATGTTTGTATTTACCTTCCCGATCTCGGACTTAACTGTGGTCATGTCTGCATCCATATTATTCATGTCAGCTTGTATTGTTTCTAAACTCAACATATTTGAATTTACACTGTTCAAATTGGTCTCTAAACCAGACATTTTTGAATTTATGTCTATTTTCATTGCGTTCACGTCTGTTTGTATTCCTGTTAAGGCTCGAAATAAGACTTGCATATCACCCCTAGTCACTTCTGGCCTACGCCTGTCAACATATGCGTATATACTACGTGTACTACTTTCGTTTAAAGTATTCCTTTGCCTTGAGGTGTCATTAATTTCGAGTACTGTAATCAACGTATTACTTGTAATGAAACGTTCCGTATTCACGGGCGTCGAATTCAACAATGGCAGGTCGCGCCCAGCATCCAACTAATCACCCCTTGACATTTCAAAAGCATTCATTGCTAAGTTTTGCAAATGCACGTCTACTACAATGGCATTTTGATTTTGAAATGACATTTCCTTATTGTTTTGTCCATAGAAATGTTTACGCCTCTGCAGTTACCAAAATTAATATTTTCTCTGTTTGGATTTAACTTCTGCGCTATTTCACGTACGACAGTATACATATACGGCTATATGTAATTGTAATCTCAGTTGTTGTTCACTCAATATGCTTTAAGGAAATAAGCGCTTGGATTTTCTAAAAGGTGTACTAGGAACTCATTTTCTACATGAATTGCGCTGCCCTGCCTTACTGTTCTCTTGTAACTCCTGCTTCCCTCTATTGTAGTTTTAGTTGTCCACTCTTGGTATTGTTGTCTTCTTCCTTCTAATTTATTTACTGTTTCTTTTTCTTTCAGTTAGTTTTTTTTCCAGTGTTACATCATCGTCTCCGTCATGTCATCAGAGTACGTGGAACATACAGAAATTATTAACATACATGTATATTCATTGTCTTAACAATACTTGTACTCACAGTTTTGCCCACTATGTATCGTGCATGTCACTTGTCGCCAGTTCATAATATAATAAAAAATTTATATAATAATAAATGTTTAGATATATAAAGTAATGAGATTAATTTTTTGGCGAGTCGGGCTTGCACAATAAGCTGAGCTATGCCAGTAAATGGGAGATTACCGAAATAGTCTTTCTCTTGTCGTAGATTTTTGCTTGCCAATTAACAATACTACGTCTGATCGCCGTATCCACCTACAAAATCTTGACATTGTCCATCATTCCTTTTGTAATTGGATCATTGTAGGAGCTCCGAAGTACACAAGTGGGTTTCTTGGATTTTTATATATTACAGTACTACTTGGAACAGTAACTCGATTTTTCACTGGTGAAATACGACTGTATTATTTCTTCTACACACATCAGAAATACTTTTTACTTATTCTCACACTCAAGATGGCTACCGCCGATTTAGCTCTAAAATAACGTGCGTCTACCTTCGTTCATTAACAGGGAGTGAGTCCTTCCCCTTGCCGAGGAACAGGAAAAACATCTTTTGTTTTTTTAACACTTGAAGATTAAAAATAAATGACGGTAGGTGCAGGCTCTACGCTGAGCTACCGCTTCACCTGGTCTCTTTACCTTTGAAGAACTCGAAAACATAAAAACAAGAAATGCAAAAGGTACAGCACAGGTTTGACCTCCACTTCTAAATTTTCTGTTTTTAGTGTGAGCCAAATGGGTAAGAACTCCCTTCGTATCGTCTACAGCATGGATTCCTGTCCCCTCTTCCTTCCTTTCTTCCTTCCCCGCTAAAGACCCTCACCACACCGCTAGGTCACCAGCACATGTAGCCAGTCCATGTGGTGGGCCTGTTATGTACCCATATGGCTGAGCTGCCTGACACCACAGGGATCACACTACTGGTACCTGATCTATTGTCTCCCTGATCTATCGTCTCCCTGCTTTGCCAGGTGGCCCTTGCTCTGGCTGGGTGGTGCCCATGGGGAGAGCCCCTCATTGGTGGATGGTACCACTGTGGATGCTTGGCTCACGAAGCATATCAAGCTGCAAAAATCTGGTCATTCTCCAAAGGCCGTCTCACTGGGTGGTAAATATTCACTGAACGCTGCTTCATATGACCCTGCAGCTTTCCCTTCCCTGGTTACAGCCTAGGAGGAGGGCAAGGCCAGCCACCTTGGGATCAAACACTTCCCCGCAACCTGGTCTGTGCTAGGACAAATGGGAACACATTCACTGCCAAGAAGCTGTTGTTATTTTTTGGAGAATATTGAGGACAGGTTTGGTAATGTAGAGTCTCTTAGTAAAATGTGGCTGGGTTCCTTGTTGATCAGCACTTCTTCTGAATATGGCCCAGGAAGTGATTTTTCATTGGGACCTCATCCTGCAAACTGGTGAGAAACTGCAGGGTACACTGGAGCGACGTGGCATTCACTTTGTTCAACACATGCAGAAGGGCCATAAAGACAATTGCACCACTACTGGCGCCTTTATTCTGGTTTTTGAAGTAGATAACATCCCTGGAAAAGTCGAGGTCATGTGTTTAAGCGACGTGAAGCCATACATCCCAACACCCATGACGTGCTTTCAGTGCTTGTATTTTGACCATATATCTTCCCACTGAATGGTGGACCCTCTGAGTGGAGGCTGCGGACACCCACTCCATGAGGGCAGGCTCCGAATTCCATCATCTGCTGAGGTTCGCCAGAAATATGACTGACTCCTTTCAGTGTCACTTCTTCAAATTTTGCCTCTGTTACATCGTCTCCCCCTCCTTCCTCTTCCTCACCCCAGCTCAGTCCCCCTCTCCCCTCCCCCTCCCCTGCAGTTCTCATGCCCTCCATTCTGGATGCTGCTCCCACTCCCCAGCTAAAGTAGTGCCCCCCTTCTCTTCGCACTCGTCCATGATGGGGTTTCCCCTGGGACCCCTCTTGCCCCCCATGGCACCTCTCAAGCAGGCAGCCTGCTGCTACAACTCAGCCACAAGATGGACTGTCCCCAAGGTCGCTCACACTCATTCACTCCCAAATCTTGCAGGAGTCTGCTTCCTCTATGCCCTGCCCTCCTGAAGCTCTGAAAGAGAAGAATAGGAAATATAAGCCCTAGGAGAAGGCACCCCAGTGTTCCCAGAGGTGCCATCTCCCCCTCACAACTAGCACCTCACATCTTATCACGCCATCCTTGTCAGTGACGATCACTGACCAAGTGACATGATCTCCCCTTGGCTCCTTTATGTCTGGCCTGCTCTCTCGCCAAACACTGATCTGGTGGAATCGCAATGGAAATTATCATCACCTACCAGAAATGATACACCTTGTTTCTTCTTATTCTGTATTCTGTTTTGCTCTTCAAGAAACTCACTTCCATGATGACCACTCTGCAACGTTTTGTGGTTATTGGGCTTCTGTGATATTATCTAGAGGCGTCTGTACCTTGGTTTGCACTTTCTGATCAACCTGGAAGCAACAGTGGTATGTGTGCTAACCATTTGCAATGTCTACCTCCTTCCAGATAGCCTGGTTCCTTATGTTGGACTGTCTAATATAGGAACTCCTCCCCCCGTATCCCTCCTTGGGCACTTCAATACAAACATCTCCTGTGGGGAGCTGACACTTCGATGGGTAGGAATTTGATTTGCGTCTCCTCAATGACTGTTCCCCAACCCACTTCAGCGCTGCTCACAGCACCTTCTCTGTTATTGATCTCAATATCTCCTCCCCTGCTCCCTTGGCTTCCCTACATTGGTCACCCCATTATGATCATTGTGACAGTGACCACTTTCTGGTGATTCCATAGCTCCCCTGCCACCACCAGTAGACAGGGTCCGACGTTGACCATTCCACAGGGCCATGTGGCATTTATATACATTTCGACACCTCCCTCCTGGATTGCATTGATGTGGTCATACAAGACGTCTCTGGCACTATTCTTCATGCCGCTGGCATTGCTGTCCCCATATCCACACGGCCCCCTCATCGTCGACCAGTACTGGACCAAGGCCGTCGCACTGGCTATCCAGGACTGCTGACAGGCGCTGCAACGATTTAATCGACACCTTTCACAGATCACTCTTATCGCGGTTAAGTATGTCTGTGCTAAGGCTCACTACCTTATTAAACAGAGTAAAAAGGAATGATGGGAGCGCTCTCTAAGGACGTATGCTGGTTTGGTCCAACCTCCATTTCCTTTTGGGCAGCCAGCGACAGCTGTCCAGGATCTTATTCTACAGGGTGCTCTGTGTACTGATTTACTGGTCCATGCAAAACAGCTTGTGACACACTTTGTGCCCGCATTCTTCCTATCCTGGGCAACATCTACTCAGGATCAAGAAGTGTATTTGGCTTACAATCTAATCTCACCCTTTTTGTCTCGATACACTGGCTTCTGGGAAGGACGATCTGCAACTGACCATTTAGGTCAGATTGGAAACAGCAATCAGACAGCTTTTACTAATCAGCAACACCTTGTCACAGTCTTCTTTGACCTACGTAAGGCATACGACACAGCTTGGCACTGTCAGATTTTAGTTACCCTCCATGACTGGGGCTTTAGCGGCCCCCTTCAGATTTTTATCCAACAATTCTATGTTAAGTGACACAATCTTTCTCGTCGCCATCAATGGGCTTGTACCCTCTGTTAGGCCTCTGGTTACCCTGGCGTTGTATGTCGACGATTTTTGTAGCTGGTGCAGCTCCATCTCGGTAACATCTGCTGAAAGTCAGCTTCCAGGCGCCATCCAACGGGACACTGCATGGGTCTTTTCCTACAGCTCCCAGTTTTCTCCCTCCAAGACACAGGTTATACTTTTTTTCCCTAGACCGACGGGACATCCCAATCCAGAACCAGCACCTAGATGTTGTAGCGCAATTCCCTTTATTGGTCCTTCGTTTTGACAATGAACTGTCGTGGCTGCCTCATATTCATCACCTAAAGATTGCATGCCTGCAGAAGCTTAATGCTCTCCACCTTCTGGCCCACATATCTTCAAGTGCATACCATGTTATTCTTCTACTTCTTTACCTTGCTCTGGTTTTGTACGGACTTGATTATGGTTGCCAGGTTTATGGCTCAGCGCCTTCTTCCGCTCTGAAACTACTTGACCCCAGAATGACATTTTCACTCTGCAGCGTACTCTGATATGAAACTTCCTGGCAGATTAAAACTGTGTGCCAGGCCGAGACTCGAACTCGGGACCTTTGGCTTTCGCGAGCAAGTGCTCTACCAACTGAGCTACCCAAGCACGACTCACGCCCCATCCTCACAGCTTTACTTCTGCCAGGTCCCGAGTTCGAGTCTCGGCCTGGCACACAATTTTAATCTGGCAGGAAGTTTCATACTTGACCCCGTTCATCTTTATGGGGTGCACCTGTCTATTGGTGCCTTTCGCACTATTCCTGTTGACAGCCACCTCACAGAAGTGTGGATTCCCCTGTACAAATACGATGGAGCTAACCCCTGGTTTCTTATGCAATCGCCATTCAACGACTCCCTGCAAAACCTGTGTATACCATCCTCTTTGCCAATGAGGGATGTCTCCCTCCTGCAACCTGCCCTCAGGCGGGATTTCCGGCTGCAATGTGTCTCACTTCCCACTGTCAGGATCTTCATCTCCAGTCACTGGAATGCACCCCGTGTACATTATGCTATCAAAAGTATCCGAACACCCCAAAAAACATACGTTTTTCATATTAGGTGGATTGTTCTGCCACCTACTAACAGGTATTCCATATCAGTGACCTCCGTAGTAATTAGACACCGTGAGAGAGCAGAATGGGACGTTCCGCAGAACTCACGGACTTCCAATGTGGTCAGGTGATTGGGTGTCACTTGTGCCATACGTCAGCGTCGATACCTCTCCGCAGTGCAGCACTCCGTGAAGAATGGGCTGCCATTCCCCAATAAACCTTTCAGGACCTGATTGAACGTATGCCTGCGAGAGTGGAAGCTGTCATCAAGACTAAAGGTGGGCCAACACCATATTGAATTCGAGCTTTAGCGATGGAGAGCGCCACAAACTTGTAAGTCATTTTCAGCTATGTACCCGGATACTTTTGATCACATATTTTGCTTCTTCCCTGCACCCCCCCCCCCCCCACCCTCCACCCTCCCCATTGGATGGTGCCTCGACCATGAATTAGGACCAACGTATTCCAGGTCCTACAGTCTCTGTCGCCCCTATGATATACCTGCGACTTGTACATCCCCCCCCCCCCCCCTGAGGAGTTCTAGCATGCTACCATCTTATGCACTGAAGGTACTAAAATGATAGATAAGGCAGGATAAGCTTTTATGTTTCTTATTGTTGTTCTTTTTGTTGTTGTGGTCTTCAGTCCTGAGACTGGTTTGATGCAGCTCTCCATGCTACTCTATCCTGTGCAAGCTTCATCTCCCAGTACCAACTGCAGCCTACATTCTTCTGAATCTGCTTAGTGTATTCATCTCTTGGTCTCCCTCTACGATTTTTACCCTCCACGCTGCTCTCCAATACTAAATTGGTGATCCCTCGATGTCTCAGAATATGTCCTACCAACCGAACCCTTCTTCTAGTCAAGTTGTGCCACGAGCTTCTCTTCTCCCCAATTGTATTCAGTACCTCCTCATTAGTTATGTAATCTACCCATCTAATCTTCAGCATTTTTCTGTAGCACCACATTTCGAAAGCTTCTATTCTCTCATTGTCTAAACTATTTATCGTCCACGTTTCACTTCCATACATGGCTACACTCCATACAGATACTTTCAGAAACGACTTCCTGACATTTAAATCTAGACTCGATGTTAAGAAATTTTTCTTCTTCAGAAACGCTTTCCTTGCCATTGAGAGTCTACATATTATATCCTCTCTACTTCGACCATCATCAGTTATTTTGCTCCCCAAATAGCAAAACTCCTTTACTACTTTAAGTGTCTCATTTCCTAATCTAATTCCCTCAGCATCACCCGATTTAATTCGACTACATTCCATTATCCTCGTTTTGCTTTTATTGATGTTCATCTTATATCATCCTTTCAAGACACTGTCCATTCCATTTAACTGCTCTTCCAAGTCCTTTGCTGTCTCTGACAGAATTACAATGTCATCGGCGAACTTCAAAGTTTTTATTTCTTCTCCATGGATTTTAATACCTACTCCGAACTTTTCTTTTGTTTCCTTTATTGCTTGCTCAATATACAGATTGAATAACATCGGGGATAGGCTACAACCCTGTCTCACTCCCTTCCCAACCACTGCTTCCCTTTCATGTCCCTCGACTCTTATAACTGAAAATCTGGTTTCTGTACAAATTGTAAATAGCCTTTCGCTCCCTGTATTTTACCCCTGCCACCTTCAGAATTTGAAAGAGAGTATTCCAATCAACATTGTCAAACGGTTTCTCTAAGTCTACAAATACTAGAAACGTAGGTTTGCCTTTGCTTAATCTTTCTTCTAAGATAAGTCGTACGGTCAGTATTGCCTCACGTGTTCCAACATTTCTATGGAATCCAAACTGATCTTCCCCGAGGTCGGCTTCTATCAGTTTTTCCATTCGTCTGTAAAGAATTCGCGCCAGTGTTTTGCAGCTGTGACTTATTAAACTGATAGTTCGGTAATTTTCACATTTTTCAATACCTGCTTTCTTTGGGATTGGAATTATTATATTCTTCTTGAAGTCTGAGGGTATTTCGCCTGTCTCATACATCTTGCTCACCAGATGGTAGAGTTTTGTCAGGACTGTCTCTACCACGGCTGTCAGTAGTTCTAATGGAATGTTATCTACTCCGGGGACCTTGTTTCGACTCAGGTCTTTCAGCGCTCTGTCAAACTCTTTACGCAGTAACATATCTCCCATTTCATCTTCATCTACATCCTCTTCCATTTCCATAATATTGTCCTCAAGTACATCACCTTTGTAGAGACCCTCTATATACTCCTTCCACGTTTCTGCTTTCCCTTCCTTGCTTAGAACTGGGTTTCCATCAAAGCTCTTGATATTCATGCAAGTGGTTCTTCTTTCTCCAAAGGTCTCTTTAATTTTCATGTAGGCAGTATCTATCTTACCCCTAGTGAGATAAGCCTCTACATCCTAACATTTGTCCTCTAGCCATGCCTGCTTAGCCATTTTGCACTTCCTGTCGATATCATTTTTAAGACGTTTGTATTCCTTTTTGCCAGCTTCATTTACTGCATTTTTATATTTTCTCCTTTCATCAATTACATTCAATATTTCTTCTGTTACCCAAGGGTTTCTACTACCCTCGTCTTTTTGCCTACTTGATCCACTGCTGCCTTCACTATTTCATCCCTCAAAGTTACCCAACCTTCTTCTACTGTACTTCTTTCCCCCATTCCTGTCAATTGTTCCCTTATGTTCTCCCTGAAACTCTGTACAACCTCTGGTTCTTTCAGTTTATCCAGGTCCCATCTCCTTAAATTCCCACCTTTTTGAAGCTTCTTCAGTTTTAATCTACAGTATATAACCAATAGATTGTGGTCAGAGTCGACATCTGCCCCGGGAAATGTCTTACAATTTAAAACCTGGTTCCTAAATCTCTGTCTTACCATTATATAATCTATCTGATACCTTTTAGTATCTCCAGGGTTCTTCCATGTATACAAACTTCTTTCATGATTCTTGAACCAAGTGTTAGCTATGATTAAGTTATGCTCTGCGCAAAGTTCTACCCGGCGGCTTCCTCTTTCATTTCTTAGCCCCCATCCCTATTCACCTACTATGTTTCCTTCTCTCCCTTTTCCTATTCTCGAATTCCAGTCACCCATGACTATTAAATTTTCGTCTCCTTCACTACCTGAATAATTCCTTTTATCTCATCATACATTTCATCAATTTCTTCGTCACGTGCAGAACTAGTTGGCATATAAACTTGTACTACTATAGTAGGCATGGGCTTCGTGTCTATCTTGGCCACAATAATGCGTTCACTATGCTGTTTGTAGTAGCTTACAGGTACTCCTATTTTTTTATTCATTATTGAACCTACTTCTGCATTACCCCTATTTGATTTTGTGTTTATAACCCTGCATTCACCTGACCAAAAGTCTTGCTCCTCCTGCCACCGAACTTCACTAATTCCCACTATATCTAACTTTAACCTATCCATTTCCCTTTTTAAATTTTCTAACCCACCCGCCCGATTAAGGGATCTGACATTCCACGCTCCGATTCGTAGAACGCCAGTTTTCTTTCTCCTGATAACAACGTCCTCTTGAGTAGTTCCCCCCGGAGATCCGAATGGGGGACTATTTTACCTCCGGAATATTTTACCCAAGAGGACGCCATCATCATTTAATCATACAGTAAAGCTGCATGCCCTCGGTAAAAATTATGGCTGTAGTTTCCCCTTGCTTTCAGCCGTTCGCAGTACCAAAACAGCAAGGCCATTTTGGTTAGTGTTACAAGGTCAGATCAGTCAATCATCCAGACTGTTGCCCGTGCAACTACTGAAAAGGCTGCTGCCCCTCTTCAGGAACCACACGTTTGTCTGGCCTCTCAACAGATACCCCTCGTTGTGGTTGCACCTACGGTACGACTATCTGTATCGTTGAGGCACACAAGCCTCCCCACCAACATGCAAGGTCCATGGTTCATGCGGGAGTTATGTTTCTTACTGGCATAGAATACCATATACCGCTGGTGCGATGAAGTGTGTACATAGCAGAGCTGCTGGTCATTAATGGGGCCCTCCGTTTTGTTATCAGGCCTCCCTGCACAGTGTTTTAATATGTACTGACTCTGTAGGCTATAGACCGATATTGATCTCTTGGTTCTTCCATCCAAGATCTTCTCTCTGCCATTGGCTGAGCCGCCTGTCCAGTCTGGGTTCCTAGTGATGTTGGCATCCACGAAATGAACTGGCTGACGGTTTGACTAGCGAGGCAGATACTCCCCCCGCCCCCCTCCCAATTCCTTTCTATGATATGAGGTTGAGATATGTGGATTCACATCAAATCTCTTTTTGCCCGAAAGCGAAATGACATCTGGTGCACTACTGTTCTCAGTAATAAAATCTGTACAATCAAGAAGATTGCTGCAGTTTGACGCTCTTCCTTCTGCTCCTCTAAGCATTGGTGGTCCTACTAGGCATACCCATTGTCTCATCCTTCGTAATGAGCCACCCTTATAATGTGGTTGTGGAGCCAGACTGATGGTATTCCATTTATTGGTGGAATGTCCTCTTTGTACGAAGTATGGCCTTCATGGATGGCTGAACTGATCCTCAGTTTCCTTCGTGATAAGGTTTTGCTTTCCTCCTGGAGCTGGGGCAGGATGGCTATAGTCGGGGCCTCTCAACATGTTTTCTGGGTCTGGGACCCATGACCACTCTCCCATGCAAAGACTGTTCCTTTATCTCTCTGGCTTTTTTCAGTTTTTAAATTTATCTGCCTTTTTATGCCTTCAACTGTGTGTGTTTTTAGCTCCCGTGTTTTATAGTTTGACTCCTCTGACTGAATCTGCCCACTTTTTGCGGTCGCCTCTTACGCATGTACCTTTCGAACTGCGGTGCTGACGACCTCATTGTTTGGTCCCTTAACCCCCCTCAACCAATCAATCGATCATTCCCTTCCATTTTAAAAAGTCTTTTGATTGAAACAAACAACAGATGAACTAAGCTTGACTTACGTCTATTTGTCAACTGTACTCTCAGCGCACTGAAACTACGGAACCGCCTTTCGCCTATAGCTATATTAGTTCGTGGGCTGCCATTTATTGCCAACACTGTTAGGGCAGTTGTTGAGATAGCGTCAGCTAACACTCCGCCGCTTCATCTGTCTTATCTACGATTTCCTTCTTCTTCCCACTGTAGGATTACAGTTCTCGTTGCAGTGTCCAGCTATTCCACTTAGTCACACACTATTCTGTCCTGTCCTTTGATCTCTGTTCGACACTGTTCATTTTCATATTTATTCTTAACCACGGTTCTCTTCTCTACAGCTTTTTTTTACTTCCCAGCCAATGCACCTGTTTCTGAAATGCGTAACTCCTGAAAGTCCCTGAAATGCAGTTCTCAGACGGAAAAATCTGTAGAAAAACAGCTGCACACCTCGTAACAAGGTATCCCTAACCATTGTTTTGGCCGTGGAAGGAATAGTTGGATGAAAGTATTTTTATGCGTAATATGTCGCTGTATTACGGTAAGCTTACATACACCAGTCATTACCAAGCCTTACGGTAAAGTCTGAAATATCCACACGCACCCAATAGGAGCCAGTTTGTGCAAATTATTAATTATACTTAACCGAAAGTTTACAAAAAGATTGTCTCTTTTAGAAGAACTCGCTCAACTGTTGCTGTAACCAGTCTAAGTAATGAAATGTTCCAGTTCGCAAGTGAGCAATACGCCACGCAGAATTTAGTCATTTAAAATTTCACCAAAAGTTCAGAATTTTACACCGTGCGTTAACTCGAATTCTCTTCCACATTTTACGGCACTTCTAAAACATTTTGACAGCGTAATATCACAATAGCAATAATTTTCTTGTCACTGAATCAGAACAGTAAATTAACATAAATCAATTTTGAAAACACACAAATATGCAATTAATTCCCTCTTAACAAAACTACTGCAACCATAATCTTATTTCCCCAGTACCATAAACTAACGAAATAGTTTATAACAAGAGTCCCCAGCACAAATGATGAACACACACGTCATTCTCGAACATTCGTCACAGAACCAGTTACTTCAATGTATGCTATAAGAACATTAAAGTAAACGTTACTCCATGTTCACACGTTCACTCACTCTCAAAACTAAGCACAATTGTAGTAGTGATTAATAAATAATTAGAAAATTAAACAAACAGAACTTGAGATAAAAATGACAGTATTTTGACTTCAACACAAATAGTGTCCGTCAGCTAGTGAACTATACCAAGTCGCATAGGAGCTGCATGCACTTGAGCAATCTGACACCACCTGTCTTGCCCATGATTGATATCGCACACCTGTTCAGAGAACTCCAATCTCGATTGGCACGATGAAAGGTCCTACGCCTCAGTTGGTACGGAAAAAAATTTATCAGTTGCCACTACAGTTCCGTTACATTGTACGTTCAGCATATCATCTAAACAGCCATACTGACATTATTCCATCGCGACTGAAATCATCTGCATCGACCCTATAATTAAATTTTAGTACATTTAATTCAATCCATGTTGCTTTGCTGTAAAATATTATGCAGATTTTATGGGAAATCGGTCCAGCTTTGTTCCTCCATTAACGACTTCATATCAAGTAGAACTTTATGGAAAAATGTTTGTGTGCCAAATGTTGCAGTAACTACTTATTTTTGCGACCTCTGTTTATAGTAATATTCAAAACGACATATTTACATGTATGCTTAGAGAATGGGTTCTTAACCAGGATTCCTGTTCGCGTAAATAAATAATTGGTGAAAAAGAGTCAACTAAGCGTGTTTTGTCTACATAGTGATTTCTTACGAGGTAACCAAAGTGAGATCAGCAGATTATTCAAAAAGTAGAACCTATTAACTCGTCCTCGGTGGTGACAGTTCATGAAGTATAAAAGCAGATTCTTGTTTGCCTTAGTGGAGTACTGTAGGACTATCAACACTCACGTTACACATACAGTGCCTCGTGTAAAACGTAGGAAGCTCCACAAATCTGTTTAGGGGCGACGCTCTTGCACAGCCGTGACACAACGCCGTAAAAGTGTAGAGAAGCGAATGAATTCTGTAGACGATCGACAGTTACTGCAAATTTCTTTCAGCCTAAAGGAAATGTTAACACGATCTCTGGACGAAAACCTTAGAATCGTACAACAGCCAGTGCAAGGGTGTGGAGCGGTCTGAGGTGGAATGGCCGCGTAAAGCTGGCTGAAGGAAAGGTGTGTGCTAGACTGACAATCATAGGAAGAAAACTAAGGACATTCAGAATGGAGATGAATTAGAAAATATGTGATCCACCGATTCTTGTAGGTTGGTCCTCATTCTGGGACGCTACCTTATTTACGTAGGTGGCAGAGAAATGAAATATGCAATGAAGACCATCACAGTGAAAGCAACGAAATTCGAGATAATACAGTGACTTGCCAGTCGACGTTCCTTCACTGCAATATTCGTTAAACGACAAGGGGGTGGAGGGGGAGAACATATGGGATAGTTATAACAAGTGCAGCAACTCACGGAGGCCCAATGTGGGCTATGATTATTGTACGGCAGCGAAACGTGGAAGATTAGTTCCAATTTTGGCCACCAAGTCCAAATCTGCCGCTGTACGGAAACTTTTTGACGCTTCCGGTGTTCATTTCGATCGAACTGTGTAAGCAGTGGTTAATAGTAAGATCAACATTGAGCCTCTCCCATTTGTTTGATCTTTCCTGCCTACGTCCCATTCCTAATCCATTACATGTGGAAAAATTTTTACACGTCTTTCTTGCATTCGAAGTGCAACACTACTGGCCATTAAAATTGCTACACCAAGAAGAAATGCAGATGATAAACGGATAGTCATTGGACAAATATATCATACTAGAATTGACATGTCATCACATTTTCACGCAATTTGGGTGCATAGATCTTGAGAAATCAGTACCCAGAACAACCACCTCTGGCCGTAATAACAGCCTTGATACGCCTGGACATTGAGTCAAACAGAGCTTGGAAGGCGTGTACAGGTACAGCTGCCCATTCAGCGTCAACACGATACCACAGTTCATGAAGAGTAGTGAATGGCGTATTGTAACGAGCCAGTTGCTAGCCCACCATTGACCAGACGTTTTCAGTTGGTGAGATATCTGGAGAATGTGCTGGCCAGGGCAGAAGTCGAACATTTTCTGTATCCAGAAAGGCCCGTACAGGACCTGCAATTTGCGGTCGTGCATTATCCTGATGAAATGTAGGGTTTCATAGGGATCGAATGAAGGGTAGAGCCACGGTTCGTTACACATATGAAATGTAACGTCCGCTGTTCAAAGTGCCGTCAATGCGAACAGAGGTGAGCGAGACGTGTAACCAATGGCACCCCATACCATCACGCTGGATGATACGCCAGTATGGCGATGACGAATACACGCTTCCAATGTGCGTTCACCGCCATGTCGCCAAACACGGATGTGACCATCATGATGCTGTAATCAGAAACTGGATTCGTCTGAAAAAATGACGTTTTGCCATTCGTGCACCCAGGTTCGTCTTTGAGTCCACAATCGCAGGCGCTCCTGTCTGTAATGCAGCGTCAAGGGTAACCGCAGCCATGGTCTCCGAGCTGATAGTCCATTCTGCTGCAAACGTCGTCGAACTGTTCGTGCAGATGGTTGTTGTCTTGCAAACGTCCCGATCTGTTGACTCAGGGATTGAGACGTGGCTGCACGATCCGTTACAGCCATGCGGAATACATCTACATCTACATCCATACTCGGCAAGCCACCTGACGATGTGTGGCGGATGCCTGTCATCTCGACTGCTAGTGATACGAGGCCGTTGGGATCCAGCACGGCGTTCCGTATTACCATCCTGAACCCACCGATTCCATATTCTGCTAACAGTCATTGGATCTCGACCAACGCGAACAGCAATGTCGCGATACGATAAACCGCAATCGCGATAGGCTACAATCCGACCTTTATCAAAGCCGAAAACGTGATGGTACGCATTTCTCCTCCTCACACGAGGCATCACAATAACGTTTCACCAGGCAACGCCGGTCAACTGCTGTTTGTGTATGAGAAATCGGTTGGAAACTTTTCTCATGTCAGCACGTTGTAGGTGTCGCCACCGGCGACAACCTTGTGTGAATGCTCTGAAAAACTAATCATTTGCATATCACAGCATCTTCTTCCTGTCGGTCAAACTTCGCGTCTGTAGCACGTCATTTTCGTGGTGTAAAAATTTTAATGGCCAGTATCTTAGATATGCACCTGGTGGTCAAAATTGAAACTAACTTCCTCCAGCGTAAATCGATTCTACATTAACGCATTAGATCATCTGTGAAGTTTGCTGGCACACGATAATTAGAGACCACACAGGACCTCTGTGATCAGCTACACTTTAATTATAATCACACATATCTTTCTGCATCATAATCCTACTATCACCGTGTAGTATTTATCTGTGGCTCGAGAAAATTCTGTCGATCGCTAAGTGTTTTAGTAGAGAGCCAGTATTTGATGAAGACGGCAGCTTATGCAAAACCAATATCCCCGCACCCCCCATTCCTTAAAACCTCGATCACCCGTGTATAAAACATCTGTTTCTCGTAGCTCAATTTTTATAACGTCTTATTTCCTGTACTCTGCTCCTACAATAACATAATTTTGCGGGTACACTCAGTGACATATTTGGATACTGTCTGCAATATGTGTTGCTATGAAACGTCTCTGAGGAGGCGTTTCATAAGACGCTTGTCTCACAGGATTCTTCGCATCCTATTCTGTCCATCGCCTGATTGCGGTTTAATTTACTAACTCTCCCAGAAAGACTGAACAATCAAACTACTTATTAAATGATATTATGTTCGAATTTTTGTGTTGCGTAGGAAATCATGGCCTGTATTTATTACTTCTTTCCCTTCACCCTACCCTATGTGTTCGTGAATGTGACTGAATGAGTGTTTTTACGAGTGGTTTCGGGTTTCTTTTGTGAGGAACGCTGAGTTGGTTGTCGTCTGCTAGGAGCAGGTGATTTTTGCTTCTCGTTTGGATGGTAGCACAGGATGACTAACTTAGGATCCCCGTACCTGGACAGAGAGGTTTACCCCTTTTACTCTGAGGTTGGTTTGTCTGTCAGGTAGGTGGCGGAAGCCTACCCCTCTGGTAGCTTCCGTTGCACCGGTAGTTAGGCGAAGCTCGGTGGAGAAAGGACACTCTGCAGCTAGCGGTTGGTGAGTACAGTTCGTAGCTCCTAGAGAGAGTTTCTGCCTTACCGAGTTAATTTTATTTCGTGACGGTAAAATCATTCTGCTGTTGCACCATTAAAATTTCTTACATTTGTGCCTGGTTTAATGTCTAATATCTGAACAGTTAACTCGTAATCAAGTTTACCAGGTGCTCAAGTTCGGCCGTTCGTAAGCGGCAGGCGCGGATTCCATGTCGTATATCTACCATACAAACCTTGCGAATCGGATAAACCTCTTTCCATGCTAGTGCATGAGCATATTGGTGAAAGGTATTTCTCTGAAGTATTTCTGTCGTGAGTATGTAGATGGAATGATTGATTTTATTGTGTTCCACTTCCATTTTGTGAGTTTTCCCTTTTTTTTAATTGCGCTATTCTACCATTTTTGGAGAATTATTTAGTTATATTTTTCATTCAGGCACCAGTCATGTGTATTCATTGGATGTGCACCAAATTCAGTAATGAAATAAATGTGCTACATGGAAGATAAACTCTGCGTCCTTCATCTTTCTCATTGATGCCAGTGTTCAAATTAATTTTCTATTCCCCAATTTTTTAAGTTAATCTGCTTGCTTGTGATGAACAAAAATGGGAGAAAAATCATTTTAATTAAAGAAGATCATTAATATCCGAATACAATGCTGTTCGTCTTGTTAGTGTCTTTAAAAAATGCTTTCTTATAATTAAATTCTTAATTTAATTGAACTGATAATTTCCAGTTCGGTTTTTTCTTAATTGTTAGGAAGGGCTTGAGCTGGTGGCGACCCTGTAATTTTTAAATTTGTAATTGTCCTTGTGAGGTGGCTTAACCAGAAATTGCGCACAAGGGTTACATCTCCATTATTCTTGGTACGTAACGTATGTCGAGCCTTGGCTAGGATTCGTTTACAGTTCTACATACATACTTTACAGCTGATACAGACAGTCACAAAAATATGGTAAATTAAAACGTCTTGCCTGATTCTGATGCCTCACTGCACGAACAGGGTAATCACAGTAAGCGATAATCTTCTTCTCTCTCATTATTTTGTGGGGGTTGTCTGCAAGAAAAAGTTTCGAAAAGATATGAAATGACGTGTGATATGGTTGGAGGTCATTAAGTGGTCTCCTTTTCAAATACTATATTAATGTAATCCGGGTATTTATTGCGCTATGAGTTACGATACTCTAACTTTAATACGTGACTTATTGCGTTAAAACCATCAATTTATTGTCATATAAGGTTGATGCATAAGTTCTTAGAAGTTCTTTAAGAAGGCAACAGCTACCAGTTTATGTTCAAATAGTCGTCCTGTTATGTACACTCGACAGCAGCAAAAGTGGGTCACCCCTGAATTCCAACCTGTAGGCTGCACCTGAATGTATGCAACCAACATAGCATATCTGTGTTGCACATAGTCGCAACCCTCCACAGTACAGTCGTTGTAAGATACACAATGGGTACCGCTAGGGACCACTAGAGAACACCAGTCTTTATGTCAGTCCGTCCAGATGTAAAGTAACACCACGATAGTACAGCAGAGATCAGATAGTCCCTAACGTTTGTAAACTAAACTTAATTACAATAAGTGACATTTCAAATGTTATGGGACAACTAGTTTTGTCACATAAATCGTTCAGTAATCCTTAGGCACAATTAAATATTTGAGACAGTATATGGATTTATAATGTTGTATGGCAATTGGAAACAAGTTCTTTGCTTATGCTTATCCATTACGGATATTTTAGAAACCGTTACTGTATATTAAATGTAAATAAGTTATACACAACTGCAACTAGTCACTTTTTTCAATAATGATGCTTTATTACATGAACCGGTTTTCGAACCCTTTCAGGTTCATCTTCAGATGATTTCGGGAGGATCCGGGAAGTTACATCATTACTGGTAGTAGCATAATGCTGGGTGCTGGTTTGCGACAGTATAGGCGGCATTTTGCGTATCCGTCTGCCTCCATTTTGATGTCCAGAACACTTTCACACGATCTATATTAGTTTACACTTTGACAGTGACACTTTACCAGCATCCAGCATGCGCTTTACAACTGTTGCTTGTGACAACGGGGAGTGGTTTCGCATCAATTTTATGTAATACTAAGCAGTTAAAAGAAAACGTGATTAACGGCGGCAACCACTCTACAGAAATACCAACATTAACAGCGAATCACAAGTAATATCACTGTTCACATTACTCATCAACAGTTACTTGTACACGAAGTTGTACTTTAAATGACATGACCAACGTCTTCGTTCTGGATCCAGATGCAAACCCAGAACGTAAAGCTATTGTTAACCAAGAAAAGTTTTGTGCCTTATCGAGACTCGATCACTAGGCAGAAAGAGAGGTCAAATATTGACGTTTGCACCAGTATCAGTTATCAATTCTCAACTTGAACGTAAATGACGATAATGTTTGTACGAAAGTAGGAACCCTAACATGACAATTACCTTCTTGGTAATTAACCTCGAAAGACGTTGTATATTGTTGCATTGTCAAGGAAAAAAGGATACACATGTTTAATATTGAAATGCCATCATGTAATACTGGGGACAAGGATGCGAACCCAGCACCTAATCGGATTGTTGAATAAGTACGTAAAGTCAGAATGTAGATATCACAGTTTGTCACCAGTAGTGGGGTTGGAACCTTAAATGACGACTGAAGTTGTATTGCCTGGCCGGGATTCGAACCCGGCGCCTACCGCCGTCGTTGTCTAACCAGGAACAGACGAGAAATGTCCAATGTTGGTCCACCATCAGCGAGATGTGCACACGTTTAACTAGAAATAAGGTGACGAAAACGTCTATGCTGACTGAAAGTCGAACGCCGCACACATGGTTATGAAGACACGTTAATAATCAAATTCTTATTCAGTAGTAGCTAGGAGTAGCATATTTAGTTGCAAACCTTAAGGCCTTACTCATCCCTAGTAACGTGTTGCCCAATATCTCCGATATTATGATGTTAATTTACAAGTGGATTGACTACCGTAAAGAGCAATGTTCTCTAGTAGTCGTGTATCATTGAGATGTAAATGAAGTGCCTCAGCAGAAAGTAATTTCCGTCGTGCAGCACGTATTGTTTCAGAGACACTGAGTACATGTCATAAGTGCACAAGCGTGTATTATATACTAAATATATACTATTATTTGGAGAAGCTGCCGCCAAAACTGTTTACTTTTACATTCCGCATAGTTGTCGTGGTTGAATACAGGTTTTCTTAAGGCTACATCTAATGCACAGCGCTTACAAGAAAGTATAGTTACCTGCGTCATGCTATTGCTAGCTAGGTGAAATGTTTTGTGGTAGCTATGTTTAAAATGAATGTATTTTTGAAAGTATTGTTTCTCAAACATTTGAATAAATCGTCAACTGTAGGTGTGCCTGCACATGATATAGCATAACAGCTGTAGCTGCGTTAGTTTGTACTACAGACTTGGGTAGGTTAGGTGTAACTTTTGATCCTTCAAGGGGTGATCGTGGCCATGCAGCCTGGGTCTGTACTAGCCGCGGCTCGCGAGCTACGGGTCAGCCAGGCTGGCCGAGGCAAGACGCAAGTGAGCGAGCTGGAGGTGGCGATGGTGGGCCAACAGCCCGGGACGAGCCAGCACGGCTGCGCCGCATGCCTCTGCCTCTGCCGCTCCGTTGGACGTAAATATGTTTACCTCCTCTCCTGGAATCAGTATAAGAGCGGCAATCAGAAATACACATCAGGCTGTCCGCCGTAATGGCTCACTGGGAGAGGTCTATTCGAGGTAGAGTCACTATGGGACATAACATCTGAGGTCATCAATCCACTAGAACTTAGAACTACTTAAACCTAACTAACCTAAGAACATCACACACTTCCATGCCCGAGGCAGGATTCGAACCTGCGACCGTAGCGGTCGTGCGATTCCAGACTGAAGCGCCTAGAACCGCTCGGCCACTCCGGCCGGCCGAGGTAGAGCCGTCGCTCTCATTGAGGAAGGAGGATGTTCCATCAGAGAAGCTGGCAGACGGTATGGCGTACCACATACCACTGCAACGGTGAAGGATCTGCCTTGAAAGAGGCACCACTAACAGGGCTCCTGGCTCAGGCAGGAAGAGAATGATCTTACAGCAGGAAGACAGGGACCTAGTGTCTAGGAGCAGAGAAAATCCCTTTCTGAACGCGAAGCAGTTGCGGCGGCAGACCAAATTCCCCGGCTCCAGTGACACGATTCGCCGAAGGCTGAGGGACGCTGGACTGCATGCACGACGATCCGCCGTGAAACAAGAGCTCAGCGAAGACAACGTTTTATACCGGCTAGCATTTGCGGAGCTCCAACTGAGGGCGTCGTGGGGCAACGTCATTTTCACTGACGAGAAGATGTTTTCCACCAATAACGACTGTCCACGAATCGTTTACAGGCCGCAAGGGACTCGCCATCGATGCGAATATATAACCACGACGAGAAGAAGTGGCCGGCTATCTGCTACCTGCTGGGGTTGGAATTCTGCGAGAGGGGCGGGAATTCTTCACAGGATAGAAGGAACTCTGGACAGCGCGCAGTATGCCCACATATTGGAAAATGTGATGCTTCTGTCAGTGCGAATGCTGAACGCAGAAGGGGACGTCACATTGGAAGACGACCATTCTCCCATTCACAAGTCTGCATTTGTTCAGCAGCGGCTCTCCACGATTGGCGTCAACGTCATGGACGGGCGGCTGATATGAACACCATGGAAAACATGCGGGCTGAGGTCGCCAGAACATTAACAGAGGACTGGCCACGTAACCAACCAACTACTGCGGACGCTCTTTGGGACTGCGTCCTGGAAGCCTGGGAGGAAGTTGCTTCTTCAGGCTGTTACGTCCGACAGCTTATACATTCTATGCCAAGACGCGTGATAGAAGTACAAAATAATGAAGGATTCTGGATAAAATATTAGAGTTCTTAAAATGTTTTGTTCTGTCTTATTTTTTGTCATTTTTCCTCATTGGGAGGTAGTGGAAGATTGCATGGCAACAGAAAAGATACAATATGGGTTAGCTTGCCCTTTTAATTCAAGTGGGTTTCTTTTGAATATACAGTTTGTTAAGTTTTTTTTTTGGGGGGGGGGGGGGGGGGGGGAGGAGACCAGACAGCGAGGTCATCGGTCTCATCGGATTAGGGAAGAACGGGGAAGGAAGTCCGCCGTGCCCTTTGATAGGAACCATCCGGGCATTTGCCTGGAGCGATTTAGGGAAATCACGGAAAACCTAAATCAGGATGGCCGGACGCGGGATTGAACCGTCGTCCTCCCGAATGCGAGTCTAGTGTGTTTGTTAAGTATTCTATTTTGATTTCATTTATACCCTGTCTACATACTTACAAACTAATCAGCGTAGATGGACTCTGTCACAGTAGTTTTTGTTATTTAAAATACGTCAATCTCTTCCCCTCCATCCATGAATACACCCTCCGTCCTCCACACAATACGCCAACGATTTCATATTATGTTTACTCGCCGCGCGGGATTAGCCGAGCGGTCTTAGGCGCTGCAGTCATGGACTGTGAGGCTGGTCCCGGCGGAGGTTTGAGACCTCCCTCGGGCATGGGTGTGTATGTTTGTCCGTAGGATAATTTAGGTTAAGTAGTGTGTAAGACTGGGGACTGATGACCTTTGCAGGTAAGTCCCATAGGATTTCACACAAATTTGAACATTTATGTTTACTCGTTGTTAATATCTCTTCTTCTCTCTCACACTCTCTCTCTCTGACACTATCGCCGCAAGTGCCCTTCTATTACACTCCCCCAAAACTTTGTAAACAAATCTAGCGGCTTCCAATAACGCTACATTTTCTCTTTTAATTGCTGCTGTCTTTACTCTTCATCATTCCTCTCACCACCTATGAAACCGTATTCTTTGATATCCCCTTCCCTATAATCCATTCTTCGTTCTGAGAACAGTCCTTCCTTATCACTCGGTCCTAAGATAAAACGAACTGTGGCACACATCTAAGCAAGAAATACTTTGCAAGCATTTCACGCTTATATTTTGCACTTCTGCACTTCCATACTTTCTCAGATCCCGCCCTCCTTCCTGTTACGCGTCCCCTGACATCTGCATCTACATCTAAATAAATATTCTGCAATTCATAATTATGTGCTTGGCAGGGGGTTCTGTGGTCTGGTGGATTAATCTTGTATTGATATGTAAAACGTGTAGGTTCACATCTCACGTCAGGCGTAGATTTTTAACACACACAAGTAGCTCTCCTTCACCCCTAGTAACGCCAAGTGGAGAACGCCAGTAAGCTCCGTAGTTCAATATCCGCAGTAAAGATAACATCCCTTCGCTGCCGACTGGGCATTCGTTTGAGCTGCGACAGATGGAGAAACCCCGTAAGGCAGAGACTCTGTCACCAGCAAGCCGTCGTAAACTAGAAAACGTATTTCATTTAATGAACCAATGGCCATGTAAGTTCACAAGGCTCTTAATTTATTTGAAACTGAGACGTTGAAAATTGTGGCGCTGGACTGGGATTAGAATTCTATTTCACTGTGTTCCCGAAGATTGCAAAGTCTTCTAGGCGTCCTCGAAAGGGACCTATCTGGTTTCGAATCCTGATCAGCACCAAATATTCATTATTTCATTTCAAGCCCTAGCATGTGTACTCCGAACTACTGGTGAAAAATAGCTGCATTTTCAACGTCTCTTCGTGCGTTGTCAGCTGTAACGTGTTCGTTTCAACTCACAGGCACATGATGAGCTTTTTATCACAACATTACAAGATCAAACGTTTCCTTACATCTTTAACAGTTCAAACATTCCTCTCCATTCTACTGGTGAAAACGGATTTGGGTTTGACGTTGTGTTCGTTGTGATCACCAACGACGACTTGTTGTGGTTCAAATGGTTCAAATGGCTCTGAGCACTATGGGACTCAACATCTTAGGTCATAAGTCCCCTAGAACTTAGAACTACTTAAACCTAACTAACCTAAGGACATCACACGCACCCATGCCCGAGGCAGGATTCGAACCTGCGACCGTAGCAGTCCCGCGGTTCCGGACCGCAGCGCCAGAAGACTTGTTGTGGATTCAACTTCTAGCCAGCAGTGTATTTTCCATTACATCATTGAATGTACAAACATGCCATTCCTAGCTATTATTGGAAAGTAATTTGATAGTTAAAGCTTCTTCATGACCACGTGTGCAGGGTTTGAATTCCATTCAGCACAGAACTTTTCGTCGCCTGATTTCTAGCTAAACATGCGCCCATCTCGCTACTGGTGAACCAACGATAGCTATTTATCGTCTGTTCCTGGCTAGAAAACGACGGTGCTAGATGCTGGGTTTGAATCCGAGTCAGGAAAAAACAATTCCATCGTCAATTAAGGTTCCAGCATTTCGCTATTGGTGAAAACATATGATATTTATCTTCTGATTTTATGTACAGTCGTGCTCAAAAGTATCCGAACGACCTGAATTGCATTTCACCTGATTCCCATGCGACCTACATAACGCAGCTGTCTAGCAGGTCCTCTAATCGCGCGTTGGTACAGTCGTTTGACTACTGAAAATGGTTCCAACAAATCACCACTAGAAAACACCGGTCTGTATCGCAATAACTCAAGATGTAAAGTAATACCACGATACTAAAAATATCAGGGAACACCTCATCACAGATAATACTGTCCTTAAGGCAATAAATTACATACCTGAAATATTAGCACTCTCATTATTACGTCAGATAGGTAATGCACGTAGTAAGTTCGTCGTATTCATGATTTCCTCTTCAAAGCAACATACCATATTTGTTATTTAACATAAAATGTTATTAAAAATTTACGTTATTCACAAGCAGCTAGTTGAGAATATGTATGAACTTCAAATGACACCACGAACCGCCTCGTTCTGCATATTGATTCAAACCCGGGTCATGCAGACAAGGCCTTGGTGGCCGTGCGGTTCTAGGCACTTCAGTCCGGAACCGCGTGACTGCTACGGTCGCAGGTTCGAATCCTGCCTCGGGCATGGATGTGTGTGATGTCCTTCGGTTAGTTAGGTTTAAGTAGTTCTAGGTTCTAGGGGACTGATGATCTCAGATGTTGAGTCCCATAGTGCTCAGGGCCATTTGAACCAATCATGCAGACTAAGATTTCGTGGCTGACGGAAATTAACAGTTATCCCTGAATATGCATCTGAGAATGAGAGCACATAGCATCTTTCAGCAATCTTCACACAAAATTTCAAACCATTACGAAATATTCTGCTCGCTGGCACCGCCCAAAAAAATGGTGAAAGGAAGGAAGTTTATTGACTCAAAAATGGCTCTGAGCACTATGGGACTTAACTCCTGAGGTCATCAGTCCTCTAGAACTTAGAATTACTTAAACCTAACTAACCTAAGGACATTACACACATCCATGCCCGAGGTATGATTCGAACCTGCGAACGTAGCGGTCGCGAGGTTCCAGACTGTAGCGCCTAGAACCGCACGTTTATTGATTACCACGTTTTTACTTCTCGTGCAGTCAAGCTTCATCATCAGGTATGACGCTTTAATTTCTTACTTCTTTACCATCAACTATATTCACTATGTAGTTTGTAGAAAGTATTCACGTGTGCTACTGATTGCACCTACATCATTGTACAGCAAATACACTACTGACCATTAAAATTGCTACACCAAGAAGAAATGCAGATGATAAACGGGTATTCATTGGACAAATATATTATACTACAACTGACATGTGATTACATTTTCACGCAATTTGGGTTCATAGATCCTGAGATATCAGCACCCAGAGCAACAACCTCTGGCCGTAATAACGGCCTTGATACGCCTGGGCATTGAGTCAAACAGAGCTTGGATGGCGTGTACAGGTACAACTGCCCATGCGGCATCAACACGATACCACAGTTGATAAAGAGTAGTGACTGACGTGTGATGACGAGCCAGTTGCTTGGCCACCATTGATCACACGTTTCCAATTGGTGATATATCTGGAGAATGTGCTGGCCAGGGCAGCAGTCGAAAATTTTCTGTACCCAGAAAGGCCCGTACAGGACCTGCAAAGTGTGGTCGTGCATTATCAGGCTGAAATGAAGGCTAGAGCCACGGGTCGTAACACATCTGAAATGTAACGTCCACTGTTCAAAGCGCCGTCAATGCGAACAAGAGGTGACCGAGACGTGTAACCACTGGCACCCCATACCATCACGCCGGGTGATACGCCAGTATAGCGATGACGAATACACGCTTCCAAAAAGCGTTCACCGCGATGTCGCCATACACGGATGCGACCGTCATAATGCTGTAAACAGAACCTGGATTCATCCAAAAATGACGTTTTCCCATTCGTGGACCCAGGTTCGTCGTTGAGTACACCATCGCAGGCTCTCTTGTCTGTGATGCAGCGTCAAGGGTAACCGCAGCCATGGTCTCCGAGCTGATAGTCCATGTTGCTGCTAACGTCGTCGAACTGTTCGTGTAGATGGTTGTTGTCTTGCAAGCGTCCCCATCTGTTGACTCAGGGATCGAGAAGTGGCTGCACGATCCTTACAGCCATGCAGATGAGATGCCTGTGATCTCGACTGCTAGTGATACGAGGCCGTTGGGATCCAGCACGGCGTTCCGTATTACCCTCCCGAACCCACTGATTCCATATTCTGTTAACAGTCTTTGGATCTCGACCAACGCGAGCAGCAATGTCGCGATACGATAAACCGCAATCGCGATAGGTTACAATCAGACCTTTATCAAAGTGATGGTACGCATTTTTCCTCCTTACAGGAAGCATCACAACAACGTTTCACCAGGCAACGCCGATCAACGGTTGGAAACCTTCCTCATGTCAGCAAGTTTTAGGTGTTGCCACCGGCGCCAACCTTGTGTGAATACTCTGGAAAGCTAATCATTTTCATACCACAGCATCAGCTTCCTGTCGGTTAAATTTCGCGTCTGTATCATGTCATATTCGTGGTGTAACAATTTTAATGGCCAGTAGTGTAGTTCAGACGATATGACGTAGCGGTCATTTAGGTGCGTGATAAGTCAGCTTTTGCTTAAAACTGCGAGCAGTAAAACTTCAACATAATGCATGGCGTTTTGATTCATCACTTCTTTACTATTACATTCGCAACACACTTCGAAGTTAGTATCTACATAGATCACTAAACGTATCTGTAAAATTATATAATTGTACGGCACATTGTTCAGGGATATGACGCAATAAATACTGAAATGTGAGGTAACCTACCTTTTGCGGTAATAACCAAGACTGAATTCATTCAGTGTGTCATAATGAGGTCACTTAGCGACTTCCAGAAACTTTGATGATAATTTCAATAGTGTCGTAAATTTTTTCTCGTTTACATGCTTAAACTTTAATATTTAACACGTTAATTCATTCGTCAAATAATCACCCTTTAAAGAATCGGAGATCAATGGATATCCCAGGAAACACTGGACGTAATCATTCTGGAAGACGAAACTGAAGCTTATCCACCCACCACTATGCTTTAGTCTCTGGTGTTAAGTACTTGACGCACGTATCACCAACAGTTACCCAAACTGACACACAAAACCAATAGGATTGTTTTTCAAAACGGTGGAAACACTGGTAATACTTTAAGTTTCATGACTGCTTGTGGGAAAAATTCAGAAATTGCCAGGAACACTCAGTTACTTACTCGTGAAAATGTAGCATAATGTAACTTCCGTTCCGATATGACAGTTGCGTCAGAAATAACATGCATCTTTACTCTTTAAAATATTGTGCAATCACTCTATGTTTTCAAACATGGTTGCGGTTGTAGATTATTCCCGTGGTTCAACTTTAAAGGAAGTATGGAATGTTTTAATTCCGCCTCCTACGTTTAAGTTGCCTTAAATGCAGTAGCGGGTACCTCATAAAGTTTCACCAAATTTGTATGTTCTATTGCTGGGCCATCCAAAGCAAAGTCTTTTTATGACGGTAAGGTACTTCTTTTCACACGTCTGAGGACGCGCTATGCAACTATTGTATGTACCTGAAAAACTACTCCAAAGATCAAACTTATCCTTCAATTAAGTTTTGTGTATAATATACCGAAAAAATTTCCATTTTTTTGGACACAATTTGTGTAACAAGGCAAGGAATGTCCTCTTAGTTTTTAAAATATCTTTTAGAGCTGGCAGATATTCGAGATGCATTGTTTATTTGAGATGTCAATAAGACTTTGCCCTCAGTGCAGCACCATAACGACATTAATCTTCTGTGAACGTACACGTGATGTTTTCTTGTTCTTTTTTCGAGGTGCTGAGGTATAAAGTCCAAAGTTATTATGTTTCGAATAAAAACAGTTCTACAATTGTGGACTGCTTTTGTCTTCATTATGTTCTCTTTAGTGTTAATTCTGTGCTAGGTGATCTGTCCACGTAACTGTTCTTTTTTTGTTATCGTTAATATAAGTCTGCCACGACTTTTACCTCATTCTGAAGTCCGTCTTTGAGAACTTTGCTACCTCTTCTAGAAACAAGGCAAACAAAAGAGATATTAAAATACCACTGTGTCACAGACACTTCCCTGTCTACGCCAGTGTTCTGGGTGAGAGAAGCGGAATGTTATCAGGTCACTAGCAGTCGCCCAGATGTCTCGCGAATTACCGGTGTCAGGCATTTTGGAACTCATTTTGGCCACTGATCTCCCTATGAATCAGGGATGAGACATTAATACTGGCCGCTCGCTGCGTAATGGAATATAGATTGCAGGGCTTAGCCTTCCGCCGCTACGACTGCACAGCTAGAGCTGCGAGCGGTGGCGTTTGGGAAACAGACTACGTGCAGCAACAGTCTTCTGCAAGTGACACCGTTGTTTTTTTTTGCGCTGTTGGTGAACTATGACGCTTATATGTACCTGATACCTCACTAATATAGAAACTGTATATTGTATTAGATTTTTACAGATCTGATCAGATGGTGGAATTCTTGAGAGCGAAGTGACTTTGAAAAGGTCTACAGTCGCCTTATAGAGTGTAACAGGTATTTATTACATGAAAAAATGGACTCCAGCAGAAGAAGAAAGATTAGGAAGTCTAACTTCTGATAACACCTAACATAAGGAATACTAAAGTCTTTTATACATAACATATAACGGGTTTGAAAACGCAAACGTTACTGTGCAGTTTGCGAGCCATTCAACAAATAAGATCAGAATCTACGACTAGATTAATAAATGTATATGAAAATAAGAATAAAACAGGAAAGGGTATATTAACACTATTAAGCGAGCAAAGCTCAGAAGAAAGACGTGGAAACTCTTCTCATAAGCTGCAAGAATCCTTGGTCCACGGTAACAAAAAATATATTCTCACGCCATACGACTAAATTTCTAAGCGCTTAACATTCATTGGTGGAATGATGTGGCAGTAAATGAGGAGGATGCTCTAAATTCGGAAGAAATTTTTGCTCATTTCAAATTATGTAGGAAATATATGGAACTACAGACGTAATCGTTATAGTTAACTAATGTAGATAACTGGTGGGTCTGTAGCCGATGGCGTTAATACAAGTCACTTTCTACTGATTACAAATAAAGCATTTGCTAAGAGTTTGGAACGGCTAATACTGTACCTAGGGAATACTGTAACTTGTTCAAAGACGTTTAAAGCATTTTCTAAGAGTTTGGAAAGGCTAATACTGTACCTAGGGAATACTGTAACTTGTTCAAAGACGTTTAAAGAGTGAATATTAAACGAAGACAGTATTAGACATCACCGTTACCTAAGACTTGACTCTGTTTGGAAAGGGTTGTCCATAAGTCAGGTATGGAAGAAGGCTTTAGAAAACGAACGAAAATATGTTAAATATTGGGACTGAAAGTGTGGAAAGACGGAATTGTTAGCAGTCGAGGAGCTGGGAGTGGTAAGATACCAGACCACGAAAAAACGTAACATGTCATTCGGAAATAGATTTATTTAACAACTACCTGAGATCCCGGCATTGCCCAGGCATGTATTTATTCCAGTCTTCTATAACTCCATCCCGTCCTTCCCCTCACTGCCCATCTCCTTCATCCCGTCTCTGTCAATGTCCTCCATCCCTTGTCTCTGTTCATGTCTTCTGCCCACCACTCTGTGTCGATTTCATACTGCCCCTCTCTCTGTCCGCCTCTTCCTCTCCCTCTCTCTGTCAATCTGCTCCCCTTCCTCTGTGCATCTGCTTCTTCCTCTTCTGTCCACCTCCTCCTTCCCCACTCTAATTCCTTCTCCTCCACCCCTCTGTCTATCTACTCCTCTCTCTCTTTCTCCCTCCCTGTCTCTCTGTCGGTCTCCACCTTTCCCTGTCTGTGCCGATCTCCTCCTTTCCTCCTGAGTGTTTGTCCACCTTTCCCTCCTCCTCTCTTCTCTACGTTATCACGCTCAACCCGATAAGATTCTTTCCATATCGTAACCAATGTCTGTATCAAATTTGATTGAAATCATTTCACTGGTTCAAGATGAGCTTATTACACTTGGTTTTGCCTCTGTAAACACATGTCAAATATATTTCACGTGTAGTTAACGTATTTTACACGTATTTCTGCACAAATTTCACTTATATCTCTACAATGTAGACCAGCAGTTTGATTTTCACGCAGTTCAATTTTTATGCAATTATATATTTATGTATCTATACATACAGCGGCATCTGTGAATACTGTCTGCGAAATGTGTTGCGTATAGAATTAGTAAAGTCATCATACACAATGCCGCATTTTTTCAAGCTATCAGTATTTGTTGCCATATATAGTGACATATTTGCCCTCAATAATATATTTTTGTAGGTACATTCTGCAGCAGGTGTGAATACTGTCTGTGAAATGTGTGTCGAATAGAGTTAGTAGTAAAGAAACAATAAATGAAAACATCCTACTATGTGTGATGGTAGTATTGCATGAACAGCGAAATTGTACGAAGCAATAAACTTTTTGTCTTTACTCATTTCGAGGGTCAGCAAGGAAAAGTTTCGTTGAGGTTTGAAATTATGTGCAAAGTTTTTTGCAGGTCTCGAGGTACTCCAATACTCACACAGTGGATGACCAAAGTAAGGGTGTAAGCACAATGTGGGACACACTGCTATGTCACTCCCACCCCTTTGACAGGTAGGTGGTTCTTAACCCCACAGCGATAATTTTCAGATAATAAGTGATAAACGTACCAAATTTGGTTTAAATTGATGCATTTGTTTTAGAGGAGTTATGGAACATACATACGTACATACAATATTTGGATCAGTTTTTATGCATGGATCTGTGCAAACTGTTATAAGAGCCATGATCGGCTTGCGCTGATGCCGTTTATCTTTTGGGCATTTTGTCACCATCGAGTGGCATCTTATTGCTATCTCAGCTACTATCTGAACGAGTTGCTCACTTGTCTCCATCACTGGCAGCAGCAGTGTTAATCGATACTAGTACTGATATACCTTCTGTGGTGTGGCCACTATATTTCCGTGTCGTGAGGTGTGTGAGGGACTTGGTCAGTCGCGACGGAGCAGCGAGGAAGTCTCCATGGCGTGAGGTCAGGCCGGTACCGCTGGTAGCGTGCACGCATGGTCGGAGTTATGTGGCACTAGCTGCGAGAGCTGCAAAGTTCGTCGCCCACCGAACCTGCATATTGGAGTTATAAGTGAACCTGTCATGAAATCTCAACTGCTGTGACATCTCTTTGTTGATTGCTGGGCTGTTCCCGCAAGCAGCAACGTGATGGTGTGCTGGAGTCGGCAAAATTTTGCAGCCATCTCCCTGTATGATGTTTAACTTTTGAAATTACTGTAATTTATTAGTGAAGTGTACAAGCGGTATCTTCTGCCTTGTGGCCATTAACGTTTCGGTTACCTGCCCTGGTCGTTAGCATAGTTTTCCAGCAGTGTGTTTTCCTCGCTGTGTTGATGCTGTCCGGCACGGCATGTAGTTCGACAGCTTGATGTTGTTCTCCGTTTTTTTCTTTGAGTGGTTATTGTGATTTGACTGTGTTTAGACTCCAGTTGCCAGCTGGAGTGGCCGAGCGGTTCTAGGTGCTGGAACCGCGCAACCTCTATGGTCACAGGTTCAAATCCTGCCTCAGGCATGGATGTGTGTGATGCCCTTAGGTTAGTTAGGTTCAAGTAGTTACAAGTTCTAGGGGACTGATGACCTCAGATGTTAAGTCCCATAGTGCTCAGAGCTACTTGAACAATTTTTAGACTCCAGTTATTAAGACATAGTACTGCTGCAATCATTGTCCTTGCTGATATTTTTGGTTGTCGTGCCGTTGGTAGGACGGAAGGGAATAAATTGGCTTGTTGGTTGGTTCTTCAGATGTCCTTAGGTCGTGCTGCCACACGATTATTTAGTGTTACGCTTGGCTGCCTGCCTCACCTAAACTGCTAAACTGTGGTTAGAGTTTCCGCCCCAGGCCGACCCTTGGAACACTTCTGAGGACCACTGTTCTGTTGTTTGTGAATGAGATTTTCTTTTGCCACAAGTACTGTGCCAGGCCTTTAGCCGTGTATTAATTTTGTCTGTTCTACGTCCAGTATATGGCCTTCAGCTGAATCTTACATGAAGTATTTTAAGATTAATCCTTCAGCAGTGTTTTATTTAAAATTCTTGTTTGCTCTGTGTTTAGGCCTTCAGTCGTGTTTGTTTCAAAATCTGTGGCTTTCAGCGATAATGTGTAAATTCCTGTCTGTCTGTAAGGTTTCTCTTTAATTCTCTTGAATTCTTAAAATGGCCTTCAGTTGTACTTTTGTAAATGCTTATCTTAAGGTTTGTGTTTAATTATTTTGAATAATTGTTTGGGCCTTCAGCTGTCAAGATATTTCAAGTTTCCTTAACATGGTTTTCCGTTGAACTGTGTAAATGTTTGTCTTTAAAGGTTGCCTCTTATTATGTTGACAAATTACTGGGCTTTGAGCCGAGGAATTTATTTATATTTTCCTTAATATGGCTTTTAGCTGAGATTTGTAAATGCTTGCCTTTTAAAGAATTTCCTTTGCTTATCTGAAATATTATTTGGGCCTTTAGCCGAGAAGATATTTTAATTTTACTTAAGTGAGGCCTTCAGCCGTTTGTCTAAATTCTGGTGCCTTAAAAGGAATTATTTAAGGATATTTTAATAAATGACGAAAATTTTTGTACTGAACTGGGAATCCTGTCATAACAGTTACCGTTCTGGGAACTACCCCCAACGACGTTTAATATGGTGTCATTCACAAGGAACAAGGTATGTTCATATTTAAAATTGAAATGCCATCATATAAAGTTTGTGACAGGGATGCGAACCCAGCACCTAATCGGGTTGTTAACGAAGTACAGTCATGCCCAAAAGTATCCGAACGACCTGGATTGCATTTCGCCTGATTCCCATGCAACCCACATAACGCAGCTGTCTAGCAGGTCCTCTAATCACTCCTTGATACAGTCGTTTGAATATTGAAAATGGTTCCAAAAAGTCGCCACTAGAAAACACTGCTCTGTATCGCAATAACTCAGGATGTAAAGTAATACCACGATACTAAAATTATCAGGGAACACCTCATCACAGATAAGACTGTCCTTAAGGCTTCTAAGCTCGCATTTATTGCAATAACTGACATACCTGAAATGTTAGCACTCTCATTATTACGTCAGATAGATAATGCACGAAGTAAGTTCGTCGTATTCATGATTTCCTCTTCAAAGTAACATACCATACTTGTTATTTAACACAAAAGTCATTAAAAATTTACATTATTCACGAGCAGCTAGTTGAGAATAAGTATGAACTTCAAATGACACCACGAACCGCCTCGTTCTGCTTGTGGATTCAAACCCAGGTCATGCAAACTAAGATTTCGTGACTGACGGAAATTAACAGTCATTCCTGAATAGGCATAAATAGAATGATATACCTCGATTTTAGACAGTATCAGTTAATAAAAATCAACTTTAAATTATACAACGTAAACATATTTAACGGCCGCGAATTCCTACCCAGCACCTATTGTCCCTGTTAACGAACTACGAGAGATGTTAAATACTGCTTCTTCACAAGTAACTTACTTGAAATGCAGTGAGGTAAGGCTTTGTGTTGGACAGGGATTCGAACCCAGAACCTAATCGGATTGTTGTCGAAGCACAATCAACTTTGACATATCGGATTTTCTCGGCAGTAGCTAGATGTATTAAATGAAATGACGAGACGAAACATTAACTTTTCCTTCCCAGGACTCCAACCCGGCACGTATCGCTGTTATATTCTAGAGAAAAGGAACGTTAAGTATGAGTTTGTTGCACCAACAGCGACATATGAGCATGTTTGAACTAGAAATAATATGACGAAGTGTTCAGTGCTGACTAAGAATCGAACCCCAAACATATTGTTGTTGACTATACACAAAGAGACGACACTTACCGAATTTTTCTCCACCAGCAGCTCGGAATAATATCCTTGAACTTACAGTGATCTCGCACATAGTTCTGTGTCTCAGTGGGAGTCAAAAACGACAGATATCGTTAGTGTTGACAACGAATGAAAATGCACTAAAAATAAAAATTATTATCCACCAGCAGATAGGTGTTCTCATGCTAGAGCTTGATAATACACAATGAAATCTTTAGTGCCAGGCCAGGATTCGAACCCATTCACACGAAATATGTGGACATGTTGAGGAATCTGCTGCTTCGAACAAACTACAAGTTGTAGTCGAGCTGTATTGTCACGAAGGGATCAAATTCCGCGTTAAGGGCGGTCTGAGTTGCACTCCCAGTTCAGAACCAATTTTATCGACATACAGAAGCTCAAATAAAAGACGGAATAAGTGTCCTGTGACCATACACAGGGTTTGTTTCGTCACTAGAAATAAATAACTAGTATAAGAAAGGTTACTGGTGATAGAGTTTCTACATGTCGCCACTCCTTACTTTATTGTGGTTCCACCTAACGTCTACTTGGTAGAGAAGGAATATCATGTTTAATGTGATTTGCAGACCACAATGCCATTATATCTTCTTTACTTGGCGTAGTCAGAAGAGAATAGAATCTGCCTCTCCCTATCAAAAAACATCGGCAGAAGTTGGAATCGAATCGAGACCATCATCATATGAAACTATCATCAGTCCAACAGACCACCAAACCCTCTCCTCTACGACTAATTTCTCTATCACAGCACCGTTGTGGCACACAAGATGAGAATTCTGACACACAGGCTCCCTGTAGTGGTTTGCAGGATGTTGAGTACATTCATTTACTTGGTTGACCGAATTGCCATGAACTAGCTGCCTCGGCTACCCAGTGCATACATTCGACTCTATTTTGTAATCACCGAAATAAAATAACGTAACTACCACCTACACAGAACTGCCAACAGTGTAGGATGCAGAAATTTAAATAGGAAGTGTTCCTTTCCATTTGAGCTACTCTATTGCGCTATCTGTTTGTTGAAACCATCGTGCAGTGCAAAAGAAATGCTGTAACTGTCTGTCTCTCAGAAGTCTAGATCCGGCCATATGCATTATCTCACAGCACTGTGGAATGCCAAAGTTCGAGAGGACCTGTTGTTCATTTCCAGAGGTGCTCTAGCTACGTCACAGCTAGTAGCGTAACGGTAAGCGTCGCGTGTTCTATTACATTCGCTACTACCTTTTTTTAAAACGCAATTCTGCTGTCTGCTTAAGTTATGAATTTAATGGAACTTTGAACATAATTATCTTCACTTCTCAACTCAAAATAGTCGCTTGTGGAAAAAAGGCTAACTTCTGCGTCATTTTGTTCTTTTCAGGTTTAATAGACTGCCAGGCAGCAGATGCGTCTCAAAGCTTTTGCATTATGTATGGGGAGAGCGCATCGTGCCAAAATAGTCATAAAAGTGTTTTCTACATTAGCTGTCGTCTGGTAGTGGCATTTTATTCTTCTTCAAACCTTGTTTGACAACTTTAACTCAGAACAAGTTTTCTACATGCATGTAATCAATAAACTGCATGTGCATTGTCAGACTGTTATAGATAACATCAGAGAATTCGCATATATCGTTGATGATTAATTTCTCTCTCATGTTTAGTATTGTTTTAACAACACTAAAACAAACCTTACAAAAACTGTGCACTGTATTGTAAGAAATGAAATAAAACTACCCACGATAACCATACGACGAAAGTAAGTCTGTTTTAACAAAACTGAGTATCTGTACACAAGCGTGCCTGTATCTGCACGAATTAGTAAAACACTATTTACTTGGATTTCGATTGGGTCTGTGTTTATATGATATGCTGTGTCATACTCAAGAGGTATGCAAATGTGGCATTTCATAAATAAAATTACGTATTCCTAGAAACCCAAAATTTGCTTGTCAGCAGCGGAAAGAGGCGTTACCTGTTGTGCAGCATTGTAAGTTTTTCACCATTGCACCTTGCGCTGAAAGTATTTTCCTGCGATTTGCTAATCAATTTATTTCCTTCATACTTATCACCCTGGCATGGGAGTCTTACGTGAAGAACATTATTGAATTCCGTATTGTTGACGGTCGATTCGAATTTCTTCAGAGGCGCTTGTATTATATAGCGGCTTGGCAGTCAGGAAGCCGAGATCTACGACCATTAACACAACTTACTGAGTCGAGCTACCAAGAGGATTTGATGTGTAAAGGTTTTCTTCTGATTTTGTTACAAATTTTTTCTGGGAATTTGCAGCTCCATGAAATAATACACAAAAAAAGCTCGCACGCGCTGCCCCTGTCACGGTTAGAACTGACGATTTTCTTAACCGTTGGAACACGAGATACGGGCGATACCACGGGGTTACGGACACACTGCTGCCAGCACGCCACTCTCGTCGTGGTATTGGCCTCATAACGCATCGTGAAAGATATTAAAAGTTGTCACTTACGTGAAGAATAGCATTTCTTTAGCCAAAATATTGAAATTTCAGTCTCTGTGTCTTAGTTTACGTGAGGATTATATAGCACGAGTCATTCAAATGGAAAGGGAATATCAAGTGAATTTAGCGAGTCAGTTCAGTACCATACGCGGAAGTGATTGCCCTGTCACAGTGTTGCCAAATGTTTGTGACGATGTTGCCAATTCTCAGCTGTGCTAGGAACAGCTCTGTAGCGTTATAGGAGGAGAATCTTGTGCTCGTGTCATAGGAGGATACGGAGAGGAGGCGCGGGGTTTGGTTAATATGCAGCGTTTTCTCCTACCAGCTGTGTCAAACACTCAGGTGTGTAAGCTTCCATCACGATTAAAGTTTCCCACAAAATATATACGAATAAAACACTTCCCTTGTTACTTTGTTACAAAAGTTTATTTCAGTACAATAAAAAGTCTTTGGAAATCAACTTTGCCAAACTGTCACGAAAAGTAAGATAACAAGCACTTTGCACCTCGAAGTCGATTGCATCTATGTGCAGTCTTGTGATCATACAAGTAGAATTTTATGAATTGCACGAGAATGTAGAAAAATGTTGGTGCGAATGGAAGCTGTAAGAAATACAGTTACCTAATTATTCTGTACCACGTAATAATCAATTCATTTGATAGTTCAGAAGAGAAGAAACTAAAAATTATGCCCATTAAGACAGACACTAAATTGCAGATGCGGGCACTGTGCAGATCTGCGCTTTTTCATCTTCAGATCTATACAAATAATGTATACTAACCAGCGTATTCATTGCTTTCGTAATGTTTCCCTCTTGTTTAGTCTTCTTATGATGAACTGGATCCACACCCATGAGTCTGATTTTTTCTTTGTATCCTTCCATCTACTATCTTTGTGTGTTATTGTTCGGTGTTCAAAAAGCAAAATATTATGCCTGCCCCCACGAGGTATTAAAATGAGGTCGCAAAAAGGGTAACGAATTATAATCAAACTACAATGAGACGCCAATTTGTCTGTCGTCATGGTGTTAAGTGGACAGAAATAGTTGGGTGTTACAGTCGCCTTTTCTTATTGAGATTTTCATATTACCCTGACACAAGACGCTGAGATAAATGTGTATATTCTCCGTGACGAAACATCCCACATTTCATTCATCCTGATCCATTCGTTACGTGCATCGGCGGCAATGAGTGATAGGAAAGCTGTTGTGGGGTGACGAATAACAATAACAATGGTAGTAATTACAAATCAATAATCAAGGATGTTTACTGCATTACAGACGATTAACAAAATAACCAAGAATGGCTGTGTGTTTAGTTGGCGCACTGAGTAGGTGTTCTTACCACTTTGTTACTGAATTCTGTTCTAGTTGTTTGCAGAGAGAAAACAATGAACCCTGTAGCCATACATATCGCTAGTACAACGAGATATTACCTATCAACTATCCTTGCTTTACATCACGAGACGAACATGGCGTCACTGAGCTGATATTTGAAATACATTTCTGTTTTCTCTCTCTGTCTCTCTCTCTCTCTTTTTATTTTTATTTTAATTTTTTGAGGAAAGCATCGAGAAGCGCGATAATAAGCAAGTAGGCATATAACCTGTTTACAGTGATTTTCATCGGAATACATAATGCAAAAATACAACTTTTAAGTGTATTATTGCGTAATTCCAGTTATCGACAGTCTATTCGTGAGCTTGCTCGCATTCAGTGGGGTGAAAACTATCACAGAACCAAGCAAAACATAAATATTTCTTGCACTATGCGCAACACATAAACGAAATCTCGCTGCACTGACGTGTTGTCCGATATACTGCACGGAAAACATATCTGATTCATGTTACTAAATACAGCTCTATCACATATCAATTTGAAAGCGTACCAAGTTTATAAAAGTATATCTTGAAATACGCAGAAAGGCCCATAGAGGTATTCGACTGAAACATAGCCATGACCAAAATTGTAACTGGGGTTGAAAGCATCGTCGTCTACCACCTTGACAAGTCGGACGGTGACAGTGCTCGGCCGGTTACTTACGTTTACTGGTATCAAAGCTACAGCATGAAAACACAAAAATGTTAATAACCCGAAGATCATTAGTTTTGGAACCCATAGAAAGCAAAGCAGTCATCAGTCGCAAGAGTGGTTTGAACACCACAGTGCTTTAATAGGCACCGTCTTGTTGGAGGAGGTATGCTGTTGCTTTCATCCGACCTTTGAGTTGTCTTACCTAGCTAGTTAATAGGGGGACCTACAGTTATACGTGGCATTTTTCACATCAACAAACACTGCCCCAGGGGAAATATGTGTAAAACGGCACATAAAAATCGTGGGACTGGTGAGGAATCTAACCTGAGACCTTCGTATCCATAGTCTTGCTTTTTATCACCTTGCCACCATGCAGCCAACACTGTGTTTCGGCTTGCCATTAAAATTAAGGATCTCCGTTTGTGCCTGCGTTGGCACTTGCGTGTCCCTTAGGAGACCCTACCTTTGGAATTACCCTCGCATACGTGTGTGTAAACGCCTTCCAATGCCCACTCAAGGAAGACAAGGATACCTAGTCTAGCTTCAATATTACAAATACGCCTCTGTTTGTGGATGAACGCAGATCTAGTTTGATAATCATTTTGAATATTTATCAGTACTGTACCCATTGGTGTGAAACTCGTTTTCTACCAATGATTCCGACAGCTACAGGAACAATACTTTAATACCTCTTACACAAAATACTTACGCAGTGCTATCAGACGAAAAGAACAACCTGACACAAACTGTGGGAAGTTTGTTTTACAGCCTTCGTACCTGGATAAAGAGCTTTTCCTATTTGAGATATCTCTGAACGTTGCTGCATAAGACGATTTAAGAAGAAACTAAATTCCTTCAGCTACGCCAATGTTTAAACAAATCGTGTTGACGGCACTAAATCGTGGTTTGTAAATTGTTTACCAGCCGTACTCTGCCGCATTTCACTGCTTCTAAGGCAAAAAGCTTACTGAAAAATTTCACGGAGGGAAAAGGGGGACGAAATGTCTCCGACTCGAAGGTCATGTTGTTTTACTTAAATGATTACAAAATCGGGCAAAACGAACAATGAGGTTGTCAGTATAAGCACATTACTGTTGTCAATATGATGTTGCACTGCCCAGGGCATGTAATGATAAAGGGCCCATTTAGGTCACGCATATTGTACACAGAAGTGGAAGAGAGAGCACCACTAAATTCTACAATCCGTATGCATTGCATACACACAGAAATTGCTGTTACAGTGTACTTATGGAGCCCAATGAGTGAATTGCGTGTTTTCCGGTGAGAAAGAGCACTGGCAAACAGTCTTCGCTACGTTAGGTTACTTAAACTGGCGTCACTTTGAGCTAGAATTTATGGCCAGCGACTAAGTGTAAGGACAGTGAGTCGGATGCGGGTTTTGCAACTGTGAAATACTTTCCTTGCATTATGGAAGCGAATATTAAATTTGAACTAATATTGCGAAAATTTTGGACTTAGATAGGTTAGAATGAAAATCTTTCTGTTTATTGCAAAGGAAGACAACTGATTTTCTAAAACATTCTGTGTCATACACAACTTGAAACAGGTCACGTCGACCAAATCATATGGAAGAACCGACAGCGACGTATATTGGAAGGCAGTAAGATCCCTTGGCTTTTGGTTTGTCAGTATTCGACAGCCATTTCTAGGCGCAAGTAAATGAAGAAAGGCATCGGGTTTTCGGTATCAAGTAACGTCTTCATCAATTACTTTAGTTTTAATGTGATCTACGAGTAATTGCTGATGTTTGATATTAACATGAAAGGGATTCCGTAGACAGGGAAAGAACTTAATCTTGGGCAACTACTTCTATAATGACCAAAAGGACTTAAATGATCTTCAAGCACATGTGTTCCAGCAGCGGTATGAGGAAAATGATAGTAATAATGACGGTGATAATCGAATTATCCGGTAACTTCACACTTCACAGTGGATTTTCTCGAACTAAGAAATTTCCTGAATTAGTGAAAATTTCAATATGGTTTCAAATCGAGGCTATGACGCCTAGAAGAGTCTTTACATCCTGCTGACATGAGAATAGCATAATCTCCACGTCAGAAGCTTGCTTCTACGTAACCATTTAATAGACTCGGGCTTTTTTCCACCGTGACTAGTTTAGTAAGCTAAGCACATCATCCATTAAAGCACACTCCTGGGGCTGGGAAATGTGGCCACAATGGTCTGGCGGAACGAACTATCACAAGTGCAATGCGTGGATTCAGGCATTTACTTTTAAGAGCCACAAACAGATTTACTTTGCCTCTGGTAACCTCAGGAGAAAGCTGTTATAATCCAGAATCCGCATTAAACATCACGTTCCTTCGTTCCAAACTGGTCAGAGTCGGTTTACGTTGGAAAATGACATAGGTGGAGGTCAGGGTAAACAGAAATACTCTCACCAGTAAACTTACTTACATTAGAAAATTTTATTTTATTTGATGAACTGATAGCCGTCTAAAGGAACAGGGCTCTTATTTTACTTGTACTTGATTGAACTATAGACGTTGAAAAATTTGGTACTGGACTGTGATTCGAATTCGTATCTCCTCTTTCGAGTATCTGAATCTCTCGGAACAGCCTAGTTCAATCATTTAATTCCTTTTCCCAAGACTGCAGTCTTCTCTAGGTCTTCTCCAAAGGTAAAAATGTGGGTCTGAATCCTGATCCAGTACAAAAATATTAATAATTTCATTTCAAGCCCTATCACTTGCACATCGGCCTGCTAGTGAAAATTAACGTGCATTTTTAATGTCTGTTCATGTTGCCAACAATTTCTGGACAAACACGCACACATCTTACTGTTGGTGAGTAAGCAATTGATACTTAAGCAATATTCGTGGACAATAAAGAAGAACGATAGGAGCGCGCTTCGATTGTCGCTCAGGCACAAAAAATTGTGTCCTTATTTTAGATTAAACACCTAGCAGCTGGCAAGAAAAACCGATACGTAACATTTGATTTTACTTAGTTAACAATCCGATTACGTCTTGGGTTCGTATCTCCGTCGCAGAACTTCACATCATGCGCTTCATCTTTAAATTCATACACACTTCGTTACCTCTGAATTGAGGTATATCAGACATCTTTCATGGTTAGTTAACAGTGATGAAAGGGTCTTCATAGGAGTCCCGGTTTATTACAAAAACTGTCGTCTTTTATTTTCAAGTTTAGATCATGAATACGACATTTCGTAATGATGTGAAACGAGTCATTTTGATGAAAGATTTCTTTACATACCAGTATTCAATTTCTCTACAACAATTTTTTACCGTCTCTCTCTCTCTCTCTCTCTCTCTCTCTCTCTCTCTCTCTCACACACACACACACATTCTCTTTTTATTTTTATTTTTTTGTTGTGCTCGACTATCGGCGAGGCACGAAAACGTACGTGAATGAGTTTCTTAGTTTTGAGTACAGTTACGAAAGAAATATAAAAACAACTATGATGCTTAGTAGCAGTCAGTTCTGAGTATTATTAGCAACTAAGCTCCAGTCCCTAAACCTAGTTACAGAAATGCGAATCAGACGCATTACGTATTACAGTCCGTAACAGCTGCGTCTTTGAGGCGCCAGCTACGGTCACTTTCTAGCCCGTAGTAGGATCACATCGGTTCGTCTTCTTCCTGCTGGTAATGTAACTGAGATTTGGCAACAACGCAAGGTATGTTTGGCAACTCTGTGATCGACGAGTTACTTCCTGGTGTGCACGGAATTAAGCCTCAAAGTTTACTTGATTTCTCGTGTCATTTCCATTAAATAACCAGAGTTGTTATCGCTTGAGGTGTAACAGAAGATTCTAAGTTTACGGTTTTCAGCCCACCAAAGTCATCGAACGTGGGAATCGCAACTAATCTCGTTCTGTAAATAGCAGTTTTCGAGTTCTAGCCACTATTGGCCTCGTAAGAGGAAAGCGCAAACCATATCTATCCGCTAGCTCTGTGTTGACGTGCTGACCTGTGGTAACACGACAGTTATGGTTCGCAGTTCCAGCCTCGCTGAATGAAACGTTTTTGTCACTTCTGTGTAAGAGCTGCAAGCAGTCAGATCAAACATCGATAAGCAAATCGTAAGAAAATATTTTCAGCTCATAGTGCTATCGTGAAAAACTTACAATGCTGCACAACAGGTAACGCCTCTTTCCGCTGCTGACAAGCAAATTTTGGGTTTCTAGGAATACGTAACTTTATTTATGAAATGCCACGTTTGCAGACCTCTTGAGTATGACACAGCATACCATTTAAACACAGACCTAATCGAAATCCAAATAAATAGTGTTTTACTAATTCGTGCAGATACAGGCACGCTTGTGTACAGATACTCAGTTTTGTTAAAACAGACTTACTTTCATCGTAAGGTTATCGTGGGTAGTTTTATTTCATTTCTTACAATACAGTGCACAGTTTTCGTAAGGTTTCTTTTAGTGTTGTTAAAACAATACTAAACATGAGAGAGAAATTAATCATCAACGATATATGCGAATTCTCTGATGTTATCTATAACAGTCTGACAATGCACATGCAGTTTATTGATTACATTCACGTAGAAAACTTGTTCTGAGTTAAAGTTGTCAAACAAGGTTTGAAGAAGAATAAAATGCCACTACCAGACGACAGATAATGTAGAAAACACTTTTATGACTATTTTGGCACGATGCGCTCTCCCCATACATAATGCAAAAGCTTTGAGACGCATCTGCTGCCTGGCAGTCTATTAAACCTGAAAAGAACAAAATGACGCAGAAGTTAGCCTTTTTTCCACAAGCGACTATTTTGAGTTGAGAAGTGAAGATAATTATGTTCAAAGTTCCATTAAATTCATAACTTAAGCAGACAGCAGAATTGCGTTTTAAAAAAAGGTGGTAGCGAATGTAGTAAAACACGCGACGCTTACCGTTACGCTACTAGCTGTGACGTAGCTAGAGCACCTCTGGAAATGAACAACAGGTCCTCTCGAACTTTGGCATTCCACAGTGCTGTGAGATAATGCATATGGCCGGATCTAGACTTCTGAGAGACAGACAGTTACAGCATTTCTTTTGCACTGCACGATGGTTTCAACAAACAGACAGCGCAATAGAGTAGCTCAAATGGAAAGAAACACTTCCTATTTAAATTTCTGCATCCTACACTGTTGGCAGTTCTGTGTAGGTGGCAGTTACGTTATTTTATTTCGGTGATTACAAAATAGAGTCGAATGTATGCACTGGGTAGCCAAGGAAGCTAGTTCACGGCAATTCGGTCAACCAAGTAAATGAATGTACTCAACATTCTGCAAACCACTACAGGGAGCCTGTGTGTCAGAATTCTCATCTTGTGTGCCACAACGGTGCTGTGATAGAGAAATTAGTCGTAGAGGAGAGGGTTTGGTGGTCTGTTGGACTGTTGATAGTTTCATATGATGATGGTCTCGATTCGATTCCAACTTCTGCCGATGTTTTTTGATAGGGAGACGCAGATTCTATTCTCTTCTGACTACGCCAAGTAAAGAAGATATAATGGCATTGTGGTCTGGAAATCACATTAAACATGATATTCCTTCTCTACCAAGTAGACGTTAGGTGGAACCACAATAAAGTAAGGAGTGGCGACATGTAGAATCTCTATCACCAGTAACCTTTCTTATACTAGTTATTTATTTCTAGTGACGAAAGAATCCCTGTGTATGGTCACAGGACACTTATTCCGTCTTTTATATGAGCTTCTGTACGTCGATAAAATTGGTTCTGAACTGTGAATGCAACTCAGACCGCCCTTAACGCGGAATTTGATCCCTTCGTGACAATACAGCTCGACTACAACTTGTTGTTTGTTCGAAGCAGCAGATTCCTCAATATGTCCACATATTTCGTGTGAATGGGTTCGAATCCTGGCCTGGCACTAAAGATTTCATTGTGTATTTCTAGTTCAAACATGCTCATATGTCGCTGCTGGTGTAACAAACCCATACTTAACGTTCCTTTTCTCTAGAATATAACAGCGATACGTGCCGGGTTGGAGTCCTGGGAAGGAAAAATTAATGTTTCGTCTCGTCATTTCTTTTAAGAAATCTAGCTACTGCCGAGACAATCCGATATGTCAAAGTTGATTGTGCTTCGATAACAATCCGATTAGGTTCTAGGTTCGAATCCCTGTCCAACACAAAGCTTTACCTCACTGCATTTCAAGTAAGTTACTTGTGAAGAAGCAGTATTTAACATCTCTCGTAGTTCGTTAACAGGGACAATAGATGCTGGGTAGGAATTCGCGACCGTTAAAAATGTTTACGTTGTATAATTTAATGTTGATTTTTGTTAACTGATACTGTCTAAAATCGAGGTATATCACTCTCTTTATGTCTATTCAGGAATGACTGTTAATTTCCGTCAGTCACTAAATCTTAGTTTGCATGAACTTGGTTTGAATCCATAAGCAGAACGAGGCGGTTCGTCGTGTCATTTGAAGTTCATACATATTCTCAACCAGCTGCTCGTGAATAACGTAAATTTTTAATGACATTTTGTGTTAAATAACAAGTATAGTATGTTACTTTGAAGAGGAAATCATGAATACGACGAACTTACTACGTGCATTACCTATCTGACGTAATAATGAGAGTGCTAACATTTCAGGTATGTCAGTTATTGCAATAAATGCGAGCTTAGAAGCCTTAAGGACAGTCTTATCTGTGATGAGGTGTTCCCTGATATTTTTAGTGTCGTGGTATTACTTTACATCTTGAGTTATTGCGATACAGAGCATTGTTTTCTAGTGGTGACTTGTTGGAACCATTTTCAATAGTCAAACGACTGTATCAAGGAGCGATTAGAGGACCTGCTAGACAGCTGCGTTATGTGGGTTGCATGGTAATCAGGCGAAATGCAATCCAGGTCGTTCGGATACTTTTGAGCATGACTGTACTTCGTTAAGAACCCGATTATGTGCTGGGTTCGCATCCCTGTCATAAAATTTATATGATGGTATTTCAATTTTAAATATGAACATACCTTGTTCCTTGTGAATGACACCATATTAAACGTCGTTGGGGGTAGTTCCCAGGACGTTAACTGTTATGACAGGATTCTCAGTTCGGTACAAAAATTTTCGTCATTTATTTTCAGGATCTGAATTGATAACTCATACTGGTGCAAACGTCTATACTTCACGTCTCTTTATGCTTAGTGATCCGGTCTCAATAAGGCACAAACAAAGCTTAGCTTAGTTAGCAATGGCTATAGGTGCTGGGTTTGAATCCAGGTCCAGAACGACGACGTTGGTCATGTCACTTAAAGTACGACTTGTACCTGAATACGTACTGTCCTCAAAAGAATTTATTTTTAAACAGAACCTCCTGAGTGACGTAAAGATCTATATGAGGTTACGATTTGAAATTTTAAATTAATATTTATCTAATTTTAACATCAAATCTGTTGTGTGGTTATAAATAATTTCATTCATTTGAACTTGTCAGATTTCACATGTTTCAAAATAAAAATAAAAATCTAGTACCGCAGGACAGAGCGGACCAGGTGGTGGAAAGCGGCCAAGACCAGTTACTGTTACTTACACTAGAGCACACAACTTTACTCCTCGAAAACCAATGCACAGTTTTCTCTTTGAAACAATTCACGGCTGAGGGCCCAAGTAATTTATCAATAATAAAGTTTAAATAATTCCTTTTAAAACACAGGGATTTAGAGAAGCAGAGGAACGACTTACTATAAGTAAAATTAAAATATCCTTAAATAATTCCTTTTAAGGCACCAGAATTTAGACAAACGGCTGAAGGCCTCACTTAAGTAATATTAAAATATCTTCTCGGCTAAAGGCCCAAATAATATTTCAGATCAGCAAAGGAAATTCTTTAAAAGGCAAGCATTTACAAATCTCAGCTAAAAGCCATGTTAAGGAAAATATAAATAAATTCCTCGGCTCAAAGCCCAGTAATTTTTCAACATAATAAAAGGCAACCTTTAAAGACAAACATTTACACAGTTCAACGGAAAACCATGTTAAGGAAACTTGAAATATCTTGACAGCTGAAGGCCCAAACAATTATTCAAAATAATTAAACACAAACCTTAAGATAAGCATTTACAAAAGTACAACTGAAGGCCATTTTAAGAATTCAAGAGAATTAAAGAGAAACCTTACAGACAGACAGGAATTTACACATTATCGCTGAAAGCCACAGATTTTGAAATAAACACGACTGAAGGCCTAAACACAGAGCAAACAAGAATTTTAAATAAAACACTGCTGAGGGATTAATCCTAAAATACTTCATGTAAGATTCGGCTGAAGGCCATATACTGGACGTAGAACAGACAAAATTAATACACGGCTAAAGGCCTGGCACAGTACTTGTGGCAAAAGAAAATCTCATTCACAAACAACAGAACAGTGGTCCTCAGAAGTGTTCCAAGGGTCGGCCTGGGGCGGAAACTCTAACCACAGTTTAGCAGTTTAGGTGAGGCAGGCAGCCAAGCGTAACACTAAATAATCGTGTGGCAGCACGACCTAAGGACATCTGAAGAACCAACCAACAAGCCAATTAATTCCCTTCCGTCCTACCAACGGCACGACAACCAAAAATATCAGCAAGGACAATGATTGCAGCAGTACTATGTCTTAATAACTGGAGTCTAAAAATTGTTCAAATAGCTCTGAGCACTATGGGACTTAACATCTGAGGTCATCAGTCCCCTAGAACTTGTAACTACTTGAACCTAACTAACCTAAGGGCATCACACACATCCATGCCTGAGGCAGGATTTGAACCTGTGACCATAGAGGTTGCGCGGTTCCAGCACCTAGAACCTCTCGGCCACTCCAGCTGGCAACTGGAGTCTAAACACAGTCAAATCACAATAACCACTCAAAGAAAAAGGGAGAACAACATCAAGCTGTCGAACTACATGTCGTGCCGGGCAGCATCAACACAGCGAGGAAAACACACTGCTGGAAAACTATGCTAACGACCAGGGCAGGTAACCGGAACGTTAATGGTCACATGGCAGAAGATACCGCTGGTACACTTCACTAATAAATTACAATCATTTCAAAAGTTAAACGTCATACAGGGAGATGGCTTGAAAATTTTGCCGACTCCAACACACCATCACGTTGCTGCTTGCAGGAACTGCCCAGCAATCAACAAAGAGATGTCACAGCAGTTGAGATTTCATGACAGGTTCACTTATAACTCCAATATGCAGGTTCGGTGGGCGACGAACTTTGCAGCTCTCGCAGCTAGTGCCACATAACTCCGACCGTGCGTGCACGCTACCGGCGGTCCCGGCCTGACCTCACGCCATGGAGACTTCCTCGCTGCTCCGTCGCGCCTGACCAAGTCCCTCACACACCCCACGACACGGAAATATAGTGGCCACACCACAGAAGGTACATCAGTACTAGTATCGATAAACGCTGCTGCTGCCAGTGATGGAGACAAGTGAGCAACTCGTTCAGATAGTAACTGAGATAGCAATAAGATGCCACTCGATGGTGACAAAATGCCCAAAAGAAAAACGGCATCAGCGCAAGCCGATCATGGCTCCTATAACAGTTTGCACTAATCCATACATAAAAACTGATCCAAATATTGTATGTACGCATGTATGTTCCATAACTCCTCTAAAACAAATGCGTCAATTTAAACCAAATTTGATACGTATATCACTTATTATCTGGAAATTATCGCTGTGGGGTTAAGAACCACCTACCTGTCAAAGGGATGGGAGTGACATAGCAGTGTGTCCCACATTGTGCTTATACCCTTACTTTGGTCATCCACTGTCTGAGAATTGGAGTACCTCGAGACCTGGAAAAACTTTGCACATAATTTCAAACCTCAACGAAACTTTTTCTTGCTGACCCCCGAAATAAGGAAAGACAAAAAGTTTATTGCTTCGTACAATTTCGCTGTTCATGCAATACTACCGTCACAAATAGTAGGATGTTTTCATTTATTATTTCTTTACTACTTACTCTATTCGACACACATTTCGCAGACAGTATTCACACCTGCTGCAGAATGTACCTACAAAAACATATTATTGAGGGCACATATGTCACTATATAGATCGCAGACAGTATTCACATATGCCGCTGTATGTATAGATACATAAATATATCATTGCACGAGATATTACATCATAAAAATTGAGCTGCGTAAAAATCAAACTGCTGGTCTACATTGTAGAGATATAAGTGAAATATGTGTAGAAATACGTGTAAAATACGTTAACTACACGTGAAATATATTTGACATGTGTTTACAGAGGCAAAACCAAGTGTAATAAGCTCATCTTGAATCAGTGAAATGATTTCAATCAAATTTGATACAGACATTGGTTACGATATGGAAAGAATCTTATCGGGTTGAGCGTGATAACGTAGAGAAGAGAGGAGGAGGAAAAGGTGGACAAACACCTAGGAGGAAAGGAGAAGATCGGCACAGACAGGGAAAGGTGGAGACCGACAGAGAGACAGGGAGGGGGAAAGAGAGAGAGGAGTAGATAGACAGAGGGGTGGAGGAGATGGAATTAGAGTGGGTAAGGAGGAGGTGGACAGAAGAGGAAGAAGCAGATGCACAGAGGAAGGGGAGCAGATTGACAGAGAGAGGGAGAGGAAGAGGCGGACAGAGAGAGGGGCAGTATGAAATCGACACGGAGTCGTGGGCGGAAGACATGAACAGAGACAAGCGATGGAGGACATTGACAGAGACGGGATGAAGGAGATGGGCAGTGAGGGGAAGGACGGGATGGAGTTATAGAAGACTGGAATAAATACATGCCTGGGCAATGCCGGGATCTCAGGTAGTTGTTAAATAAATCTTTTTCCGAATGACATGTTACGTTTTTTCGTGGTCTGGTATCTTACCACTCCCAGCTCCTCGACTGCTAACAATTCCGTCTTTCCACACTTCCAGTCCCAATATTTAACATATTTTCGTTCGTTTTCTAAAGCCTTCTTCCATACCTGACCTATGGACAACCCTTTCCAAACAGAGTCAAGTCTTAGGTAACGGTGATGTCTAATACTGTCTTCGTTTAATATTCACTCTTTAAACGTCTTTGAACAAGTTACAGTATTCCCTAGGTACAGTATTAGCCTTTCCAAACTCTTAGAAAATGCTTTAAACGTCTTTGAACAAGTTACAGTATTCCCTAGGTACAGTATTAGCCTTTCCAAACTCTTAGCAAATGCTTTATTTGTAATCAGTAGAAAGTGACTTGTATTAACGCCATCGGCTACAGACCCACCAGTTATCTACATTAGTTAACTATAACGATTACGTCTGTAGTTCCATATATTTCCTACATAATTTGAAATGAGCAAAAATTTCTTCCGAATTTAGAGCTTCCTCCTCATTTACTGCCACATCATTCCACTAAGGAATGTTAAGCGCTTAGAAATTTAGTCGTATGGCATGAGAATATATTTTTTGTTACCGTGGACCAATGATTCTTGCAGCTTATGAGAAGAGTTTCCACGTCTTTCCTCTGAGCTTTGCTCGCTTAATAGTGTTAATATACCCTTTCCTGTTTTATTCTTATTTTCATATACATTTATTAATCTAGTCGTAGATTCTGATCTTATTTGTTGAATGGCTCGCAAACTGCACAGTAACATTTGCGTTTTCAAACCCGTTATATGTTATGTATAAAAGACTTTAGTATTCCTTATGTTAGGTGTTATCAGAAGTTAGACTTCCTAACCTTTCTTCTTCTGCTGGAGTCCATTTTTTCATGTAATAAATACCTGTTACACTCTATAAGGCGACTGTAGACCTTTTCAAAGTCACTTCGCTCTCAAGAATTCCACCATCTGATCAGATCTGTAAAAATCTAATACAATATACAGTTTCTGTATTAGTGAGGTATCAGGTACATATAAGCGTCATAGTTCACCAACAGCGCGAAAAAAACAACGGTGTCACTTGCAGAAGACTGTTGCTGCACGTAGTCTGTTTCCCAAACGCCACCGCTCGCAGCTCTAGCTGTGCAGTCGTAGCGGCGGAAGGCTAATCCCTGCAATCTATATTCCATTACGCAGCGAGCGGCCAGTATTAATGTCTCATCCCTGATTCATAGGGAGATCAGTGGCCAAAATGAGTTCCAAAATGCCTGACACCGGTAATTCGCAAGACATCTGGGCGACTGCTAGTGACCTGATAACATTCCGCTTCTCTCACCCAGAACACTGGCGTAGACAGGGAAGTGTCTGTGACACAGTGGTATTTTAATATCTCTTTTGTTTGCCTTTTTTCTAGAAGAGGTAGCAAAGTTCTCGAAGACGGACTTCAGAATGAGGTAAAAGTCGTGGCAGACTTATATTAACGATAACAAAAAAAGAACAGTTATGTGAACAGATCACCTAGCACAGAATTCCTGGGATACCTATTGATCTCCGATTCTTTAAAGGGTGATTATTTGACGAATGAATTAACGTGTTAAATATTAAAGTTTAAGCATGTAAACGAGAAAAAATTTACGACACTATTGAAATTATCCTCAAAGTTTCTGGAAGTCGCTAAGTGACCTCATTATGACACACTGAATGAATTCAGTCTTGGTTAATACCGCAAAAGATAGGTTACCTCACATTTCAGTATTTATTGCGTCATATCTCTGAACTATGTGCCGTACAATTATATAATTTTGCAGATACGTTTAGTGATCTATGTAGATGCTGACTTCGAAGTGTGCTGCGAATGTAATAGTAAAGAAGTGATGAATCAAAACGCCATGCATTATGTTGAAGTTTTACTACTCGCAGTTTTAAGCAAAAGCTGACTTATCACGCCCCTAAATGACCGCTACGTCATATCGTCTGAACTACACTACTGGCCATTAAAATTGTTACACCACGAATATGACATGATACAGACGCGAAATTTAACCGACAGGAAGAAGATGCTGTGGTATGCAAATGATTAGCTTTCCAGAGTATTCACACAAGGTTGGCGCCGGTGGCAACACCTAAAACTTGCTGACATGAGGAAGGTTTCCAACCGATTTCTCATTCTCAAACAACAGTTGATCGGCGTTGCCTGGTGAAACGTTGTTGTGATGCTTCCTGTAAGGAGGAAAAATGCGTACCATCACTTTGATAAAGGTCTGATTGTAGCCTATCGCGATTGCGGTTTATCGTATCGCGACATTGCTGCTCGCGTTGGTCGAGATCCAACGACTGTTAGCAGAATGTGGAATCAGTGGGTTCGGGAGGGTAATACGAAACGCCGTGCTGGATCCCAACGGCCTCGTATCACTAGCAGTCGAGATCACAGGCATCTCATCTGCATGGCTGTAAGGATCGTGCAGCCACTTCTCGATCCCTGAGTCAACAGATGGGGACGCTTGCAAGACAACAACCATCTGCACGAACAGTTCGACGACGGTAGCAGCAGCATGGACTATCAGCTCGGAGACCATGGCTGCGGTTACCCTTGACGCTGCATCACAGACAGGAGCGCCAGCGATGGTGTACTCAACGACGAACCTGGGTCCACGAATGGGAAAACGTCATTTTTGGATGAATTCAGGTTCTGTTTACAGCATTATGACGGTCGCATCCGTGTATGGCGACATCGCGGTGAACGCTTTTGGAAGCGTGTATTCGTCATCGCAATACTGGCGTATCACCCGGCGTGATGGTATGGGGTGCTATTGGTTACACGTCCCGGTCACCTCTTGTTCGCATTGACGGCGCTTTGAACAGTGGACCTTACATTTCAGATGTTTTACGACCCGTGGCTCTACCCTTCATTCGATCCCTGCGAAACCCTACATTTCAGCCTGATAATGCACGACCACACTTTGCAGGTCCTGTACGGGCCTTTCTGGATACAGAAAATTTGCGACTGCTGCCCTGGCCAGCACATTCTCCAGATATATCACCAATTGGAAACGTGTGATCAATGGTGGCCAAGCAACTGGCTCGTCATCATACGCCAGTCACTACTCTTTATCAACTGTGGTATCGTGCTGAAGCCACATGGGCAGTTGTACCTGTACACGCCATCCAAGCTCTGTTTGACTCAATGCCCATGCGTATCAAGGCCGTTATTACGGCTAGAGGTTGTTGTTCTGGGTACTGATATCTCAGGATCTATGAACCCAAATTGCGTGAAAATGTAATCACATGTCAGTTCTAGTATAATATATTTGTCCAATGAATACCCGTTTATCATCTGCATTTCTTCTTGGTGTAGCAATTTTAATGGTCAGTAGTGTATTTGTTGTACAATGATGCAGGTGCAATCAGTAGCACATGTGAATACTTTCTACAAACTACGTAGTGAATATAGCTGATAGTAAAGAAGTAAGAAATTAAAGCGTCATACCTGATGATGAAGCTTGACTGCACGAGAAGTAAAAACCTGGTAATCAATAAACGCCGCCCGGGGTGGCCGTGCGGTTCTAGGCACTACAGTCTTGAACCGCGCGACCGCTATGTTCGCAGTTTCGAATCATGCCTCGGGCATGGATTTGTGTAATGTCCTTAGGTTACTTAGGTTTAATTAATTCTAAGTTCTAGGGGACTGATGACCTCAGAAGTTAAGTGCCGTAGTGCTCAGAGCCATTTTTTGAATCAATAAACTTTTTTTGGGCGGTGCCAGTGAGTTTGAAATTTTGTGTGAAAATTGCTGAAAGATGCTATGTGCTCTCATTCTCAGATACTGGTTGAATGTATTCCTGGTATTTACGCTACGCCAGTTATGCTGCCTCAAGACAAACATGTCGTTTTTTAACTATATACTAATTTTACTGTTTTAAAGTTTTAACATAAGATCACATGTCTTAATGAGCAAATTGTGACAGCATTTTAATTTTTTAAATTCTGTCACTAATTGAACGAAATATTGAAAGTCAAATTATTTTGCCCCTGGAAGCCATTAGTTAGCCAACCTGCAACTCGTACTGTGTTCCGAGATAACAGTTTACCAATATAGATAGTCTCCCTTGGGGCTCCCAGACTTTCCATACGCCATCCCTTCGGCAGCTTGCGTGCAAATTAATACTGCTCTCGTATTCGAGCAGCTTCTCTTATGTCCTTAGGCCGAATGGATTATTCCATTCTAGACATCTCTAAAACAAAGCCTTAGGTGTTGCTGTGAATCGAACCGGGAACTTCCGTGTCACTAGCCAATAACACAGACCACTGCTTCACAGAGGCAGCCTTGTCAAGGATTCGAAAGAGATTGTTCTCATTGACTATCTCGCAAACGTAAAACAACAACTGACAAATACTACGCAAATACTATGTCCCTGTCACAGCAGGATAGAAACATATTTGAAAAAAGACCTAGCCTGTTAACGAAAAAATACTCTATCATCTAGACAATCCACCCACCTACAAAACTCCTTTCACTTTGGAAAAACTGAAGGATGTTTCGTGTCATTTCCAGCTGTTCTTACAACAACAAAAATTTGTAGCTGACAACTGGTTTTGTTTCCAATAAAGATGTTGCTGCAGCCATAGATGGATAATTTGTAGAATCTGCTTACCGAAAGTACTTTGACCGAGTTGGGATGTTTCAGGCCCATGCTCTTCGAAATGAATGCAACTGAGGAGCGATGTTTCTGTTGTTTAAGAAAAGTATACCTATCGCGCGGCCAACACAGTTTCCAGAATTGTACTCAGAAAAATCTTCACGCTATAAATCGGTGTTCACAAAAGCCTAGAAATAGGTTTTTAAATTCGTAGTCCTGCATAAAATCCTTTTTCATTTTATCTTTTAGAACCAGTGCTACACAGACAATAGCACAAATGCACGCAGTTACATGTTAGGGAATTTGAGTCGGCGAGAAAGACAGACTACAGAAATTAAAACATATCCATTTAATATCTGATGTAATTATTACCATTACAAGCAAAATAATGAATCAAAATTACATTGAGTCGCCTTGATGTTCGACTAACAACGAGGAAGTTTCGTACACAATATACATAAATACACATAATATACATAAATGACCTGGTGGATGACATCGGAAGTTCACTGAGGCTTTTTGCAGATGATGCTGTGGTGTACCGAGAGGTTGTAACAATGGAAAATTGTATTGAAATGCAGGAGGATCTGCAGCGAATTGACGCATGGTGCAGGGAATGGCAATTGAATCTCAATGTAGACAAGTGTAATGTGCTGCGAATACACAGAAAGATAGATCCTTTATCATTTAGCTACAAAATAGCAGGTCAGCAACTGGAAGCAGTTAATACCATAAATTATCTGGGAGTACGCATTAGGAGTGATTTAAAATGGAATGATCATATAATGTTGATCGTCGGTAAAGCAGATGCCAGACTGAGATTCATTGGAAGAATCCTAAGGAAATGCAATCCGAAAACAAAGGAAGTAGGTTACAGTACGCTTGTTCGCCCACTGCTTGAATACTGCTCGGCAGTGTGGGATCCGTACCAGATAGGGTTGATAGAAGAGATAGAGAAGATACAACGGAGAGCAGCGCGCTTCGTTACAGGATCATTTAGTAATCGCGAAAGCGTTACGGAGATGATAGATAAACTCCAGTGGAAGACTCTGCAGGAGAGACGCTCAGTAGCTCGGTACGGGCTTTTATTGAAGTTTCGAGAACATACCTTCACCGAAGAGTCAAACAGTATATTGCTCCCTCCTACGTATATCTTGCGAAGAGACCATGAGGATAAAACCAGAGAGATTAGAGCCCACACAGAGGCATACCGACAGCCCTTCTTTCCACGAACAATACGAGACTGGAATAGAAGGGAGAACCGATAGAGGTACTGAAGGTACCCTCCGCCACACACCGTCAGGTGGCTTGCGGAGTATGGACGTAGATGTAGATGTAGATGTACTTGGATTAGTAGTCGACTTACAGTTGATTCAGGTTTTAGCACTTTCAAATACATCTGTCGATCAACATTAATTTGCTATTTTCTCAAATTGCACATATATAACGTTAACACACTTCTTTGTCTAATTATGATATCTTATGAAAAGAATAAATGGAGTCGGCGTCGAAAAATTAGGCCATTTTTAGCTTAAAGAGAACACTTTTTCATTTCGATTAAACTTTCTACTATTTCTCCTCGTACATTTCAGTGTAGGTCTGCAATATATTTTCCACCTGTTACAGAAATGTATCGGCACTATGTTGTTTAGGGGAATCAGCTTACGTTAGCGCAGTACTTTATGGAAGCTCACAGCATTAAACAGCAGGAGCGGCTCCAGGATGAACACACATTAACTTCGTACAAATCTGTTAATACAGCATGTTCATATCCGTAATGGCACCGTTAGCACTCGGTGAAACATTCATGTAACAATAACCTAAGTGCGCTGCTATAAACCCGTGTTTCGTTTTATCTGCACGAGAGCTAGCAAATCCTCATGTGGGGTAATGAGCGTTTCATTAGAGCGTGGCACTAGAACCTTACCTTCAGTGCATTTTAGCACCGATCTCCTATGAGAGCTGCATCTGTATTATGTGACAGTCGTATCTAGTCGAGACGTTAACTGAGTTTCATTTATGTCTTTCACTGCAGCATGAATGAATTATTAGTAGGGAGTCAATATTAGTACACATATATAGAAATCTTTAATAAACTCGTCCTATTTTGGAAATTTATCGAATTCGGTTTTAAAACGACTACGTTATACTGCACGAAGCCTTTTGGGGTTACATAAAGAAGTGATGGAAACAGGGAAATTGTGATGATATATTACGCACTTCAAAGTTACTTGGATGCGCTACCGATTAATTACGTCTACTCGAGAGAGACTCTCAGTTTCTCACAAACATCCGACACAAAATTCAACTTGAATCTGACAGTTAGTTAACATTTTTCAATACACATCAATGAAATAGCTGGGTTGTGATTTAATCAAATGCAGCCTGATTTATCAGGTGTTAGGGACCGAAATTGGCATCAGAATCAGACTCATGCACAAGCCAGACGTAGAGGATATAGGCAGTAATTCATCTACAGTGATCTGACTAAAATGAATGTGTGATGGGAGCTAGAGAACACTGCGGAGTACCAGGAAGTTGCATGTCGGTATTCCCCACAAATTTGTAATACAACATACTAAAGTATTAAAATATGAGTCACTGAAGGCCAGAAACCTTTCATACATCTGTTTATTATCTCTACGTTGCTCCAGTTATGGCAACAGGATTGTTCACAATTCACATTACTCTGACGGCCAAAATCTATCAGTTCCGTACAAATTCCGTAACTCGAAGAAGAAGATCTGTGTGGTACACACGGTTAAAAGCAAGTAACTAAGTTGCAGGACATCTAGTGGCTGATAGCCAAATCTATCAGTTTCATAAAAAGTCTGTATCAACAAAATTATTCAAAATAGGCACAAAGAGAATATCTATGCAATTAACAGTGTCAGAATGAACTACGTCAACGGTTGGTCAGACTCCATAGCCCAATGAACACTGGTAAAACTGTAAGTTTCATGACTGCTTTTGGGAAAAATTCAGAAATTGCCAGAAACACTCAGTTACTTACTCGTGAAAATGTAGCACACTGTAACTTCCTTTCCGATATGACAGTTTACTTAGACACTGATTAGACGTGTGCAAGTCTCTGTATTAGCCCATCTGCATCGATAATACCACATCCTCTCCGTACCATAATCTCCAAGGATGTCACTGCATTGGTGGGTCAGGTGGCTACGCTTTGCCTGCGGATATCGATCGGAATATATCTGATTCCACCACTATGTCCCAGGGTAAAAATTATATATATTCTGATTGCATTTATTTGCATATCAAGTGTTGGACATTTCACAATTCATACGAATTGAACCTTTAAATACTTAATTCACATACATAATAGTGGCAATATATGGCAATTCCTTAATGCATATTTAGTAATGGCAACCTGTGGCAACAGAAACCTGATAAATTTATGTGATAAAGAGGGAGGGTGGGGGTAGCTGGGAAGTACTTAGTAACTGTCATGAAAGTGCTTGTTATAATTTAGTATACAATTACTGAAGGGAATATGTAGGACTATTGAAGATAAAATGTCACATGTGGGTAGATTTTGGAAACAAACTGTTCATAACTTCACAAGGCAAAATCTTCAGAGTGAGGCTCTGAGTTGGTTATATTATGAATCAACTCGAAATTCCCTATGTCTCAAGTTAAAGTGGCTTGGCCTCTCCATAATGTAGCTGTTGGTAATTGCTGTATGTGTCATCAATCAGTGGCAGCATCAGGGGCCCTCGCATACTGCTGAGTGTTGTATGGCCTGAATATTTTCTAAGGCCTCCAAATGCATCAGATCAGCTGGTGGATAAAGGTGACAAAGATAGCAGATTGAGAGTTGAAGCTGTAAATAGAAGTTACTAGATAAATTACGAGTTGCAGTGATTTCTGTGTGACTGCATCTGACATGGAAACTTCGCTATGCCGCGTTTTTCGGTATAAGCTTAATCTGATTGGTTGTGCCCCAAATCTTCTTAGCTCCAAACAATCACAATTATCCTTAGAAATCTTGTGTCACCTTCTATGGCCTGTGTGTTAGTTGGATAACCAAGGTACTCTGTTCTACTATTCTCGTCTGAAAAAACTTACTCCTCGCTTTTCCTGCCTCTCTCCTCACCCAATGAGGCAGCTTCCCTCTGGCACTGTTGTGCTCTCTATGCGGCAAAACGTTTACATGAACCATTATTCGGAGTATTTACGTCAGTAGACAATGTTTTGTGTGAGAGCTACATGTCTAATGTCTGACCGTGTCTAAGGCTTTTCGAAGGCCTAGCTTGAGGTTCCCTTTCCATCTGCAACATACAGATCTCCACATCTGATCATAAATTTGGCTTTCCGTATTCATAGGACCGTAGTTCCCGTTACAAAAAATTATTTCTCACTCCATCTCGTAAAATTTATCATGTGTGTTCACTACAAGACGTCGTAATTCTTCTTTAGCTGCACATCGGTACTTTGGGGTGTCCCAAGAGGGCATGTGGACCTGCAACAGCAACGACTGTTTCCCATCGCTGGCCTTCTCAGGAAGACAGCAAGGTACCCTGACACTAGAATAAGATTTTCACTCTGCAGCGGAGTGTGCGCTGATATGAAACTTCCTGGCGGATTAAAACTGCGTGCCGGACCGATACTCGAACTCGGGACCTTTGCCTTTCGCGGGGAAGTGCTGTACCAACTGAGCTACCCAAACACGGGTCACGCTCAGTCCTCACAGCTTTACTTCCGCCAGTACCTCGTCTCCTACGTTCCAAACTTTACAGAAGCTCTCCTATGATGACGAGGTACTGGCAGAAGTAAAGCTGTGAGGACGGGGTGTGAGTCGTGCTTGGGTAGCACAGTTGGTAGAGCACTTGCCCGCCAAGGTAAAGATCCCGAGTCACGGTCCGGCACACAGTTTTAATCTGACAGGAAGTTTCATACCCTGACACTCTGTGTCAACCAGTGTGTCTCCAAAACATTTCTCTTATTTATTTGTTTTAGCTCACATTTATATTTAATACTGAAATAATTTCTCAAATTGCAAATAATTGTTCAGTTCCAGATTGGCTCTACTATGGAGCAGTGTGATTTTGTAGTGATCTAACATTGAGCCGTGTGCGGCTCGTGTTCATGCCGTTTCTTGCTTGAGAGTTTTTCTTTACGGAACTGTCGCCTCGTTGCTTATTCCATTTACTGGTGTCACTAAGTTGCTGGCTTGCCTGTCAGGGAGTGGCAGCAGCAACGTGTATCGATAAGAGCACTATCGTATTATCTTTGAAACGACCGCTAGTATTTCCGGGTCGTCGCGTGCCCGAGTTGCGATCGGACATCAAGGGAGTCGGGACAGAGCAGCAGTGAAATCCGGACAGCCAAGACTCGCCCGATCGTTGACGACACACGTTACTTACGTGGGGACGACCTTGGTTGGTCTTCGGTAGGTCGTCTCATCGGACGACGTGTATTTGGTCGCCGACCACTCATGAAAACTCTGTGTCTGTCGACTTGTGATTTCTCCTTGTTGTTCCACAGTGATTCGTTTTGGGATTGTCGGAGTTCTTGGTGCAAGTGTTTACGGGGAACTGTGTGTAGCCTCTGTGATTTGCAATGAGCAGTTATGAATGCTGTCTGCGTACTGGAGTAGGCAGTCGGTTGGTTGACACCGTAGCGAGGTCATTAGCGTCGTGTTCCGCAGTGTGTCTGCTGTCCGTACCGCGTATAGTTCGGCAGCCTTTAGTGTTCTTCATATTTTTGAGTGGTTATTGTGCCTTGGCTGTTTTTAGACACTAATTTTGAAGACCTAGTGTTGCTGGTATCTTCGTCCTCGGCTGATATTTTCCATTGTAGTGACGTTCGTCGGCGGAAGGGAATTGATTAGGTTGTTGGTCGGCCCTTCAGCCGTCCCTGGGTCGGCTTGCCATCTGATTAATTAATCTTGAATGAGATTTTCACTCTGCAGCGGAGTGTGCGCTGATATGAAACTTCCTGGCAGATTAAAACTGTGTGCCCGACCGAGACTCGAACTCGGGACCTTTGCCTTTCGCGGGCAAGTGCTCTACCATCTGAGCTACCGAAGCACGACTCACGCCCGGTACTCACAGCTTTAATTCTGTCAGTACCTCGTCTCCTACCTTCCAAACTTTACAGAAGCTCTCCTGCGAACCAGCACTTGCCAGCGAAAGGCAAAAGTCCCGAGTTCGAGTCTCGATCGGGCACACAGTTTTAATCTGCCAGGAAGTTTTTTAATTAATCTTATTCTTGGCTGCCTGTCTCACCTAACCTTACGTTAGAGCTACCTCCTCAGGCCGACCCTTGGAGTACTTCTGAGCACCATTGTTATGTTGTTTTTAGATTGTTATTTTCTTTTAGTCTCAAGTACTATGCCAGGCCATCAGCCGTCTATTAATTTAGTTGCTTCAATTTTAAAATAAGGCCTTCATCGGTCTTAAATTAAGGTTTCAAGTTTGATTAAAACTTATTTTAAAAAAAAAGATATTTTGCTCTGTTTTAAATCTTTCATATTCAGGCCTTAAGCCTTCAGTTATTCAATGTTCAGCCGAGCTTTTATATAAATTTTTTCTTTCTTTTTTTAACTAAATCCTTCAGCCGTGTGTATTCCTTAAAACAGTTTTAATAACTTGTGTTCGGGCCTTCAGCCATATTGTTATTGAATACTTTAAGGGCATGTGTGAATCAAGTGTCCTTAGTAAAATAAAGTTTGTGTGTTTTGTGCAACTGACTGTAACTGATTTTGGCCCCCTTCTACAGCCATAGCCTGATCCGCTCTGTCCTGCGAAGCCAGATTTCAAACATGTGTGAGACTGGTTCTGGTCTATCCACCTACCACAGTTGCACAACGACACTTCGTGAGTGTTTTAGGAATTTTTGTTGAACCTACGACCTGCAAGGTAGAAAGGCACCAGCTCACCATGCAGAGTTCAGAAGAACGCAGCAGTACAGACAGTGATAGAATTATACAATGATCTCAATGTCAGTTCCACAACACTCCTTGTAAAGAAGCGTTTTCCCTAACATAAATTGGCATACGAGTTGAGGCGTAACTATATGTTTGCAAAAATGAAAATCTTGAATTTTGGTTATTAAGGTTTATTTTTACTCTAATTATGACTTCATGACATAGTAATCACCATTATAACACGTACATGATGGTAAAATATTGAGTTTGGGTGTTCACAGCTGTGAAGCGAAATTCCTAACTATTCAATGGTTCTTTAATAGTAAGATGGTTGAAGACCATGTCTGGGGTCGATAAAATACAAACAAATACAGTAGTAACCAAGGTACCAATTAAGCTAGATTGCACAATGAAAATACCTAAAAATGAATGGGGTCTGTACAGGGTACGTAAATATCACTGCAAATATAATGGCATAATTAAAACTGTTCAATAACTTCAGAGTATAAAGCATGCTGCAGTGGCTGATCAATTGAAACGTCCCCTTTGAACAATTTATATATGACTGTGCTTAACCTGACACACAATATTTTTAGCGCAACGCAATCTGACTTTCAAAACTCCCTACTAAAGAATGGCCCTGACAAACATTAAACTATGCCTTTCACAAATCACTTACCTCACAAAAATCTTCGCTGCTCAAGCTACTGCAATACAGCGAGCGCCACTACTGCCAGCTAAATAAAAGATTCAAACTACTGAAGGCACTAACTACTGATAGGGATAGTTAGCAAATGAAAGATATTAATAGAGAACAAACAATGTATTTACCTTGATATCATCATATATAAATATATCAGTTCATGAAAAATTACAAAACTCCGCCATCTCTCTCCCCACATCCACCACTGCTGGCGGCTCACCTCCAACTGCGCAACGCTACGCGCTGTTCACATCCAGCTGCCGCTGCCCAACACTACAATGGCAGACAACAATGCAAACTAGCCACAGACTGCACACAGCACAGCCAGTGATTTCATTTTGAGCGCTGCGTAACGTTGCCAATAAGAAAACAAACAGCCTACTTACATAGAGAAAACATAAACAGCCTACTTACATAGCCCCCATGCTCCCCACAAAAATTTTTACAAATGGGATTGGGCAGTGGCCAATACAGATTTGAAAAATTTTTTTTCATAACTACAATAACAAAGAAATCAAATGCACACACTTATTGATACAATGTTGGTCAAAAGCTAAAAATTTCTCACAGTCCATAAAGACAGTCCTGATTCATCACAGTAAAATTGCAGTGTTTTTCTCAAAGTCTGAGCAGTAAAAGAAAATGCACACAGAAGTAGTGGATTTCCATGCAGTCTTGAAGAAGTAGTGTTGTCCTTCCAACGGAAAGACAGTGCTGGCTCTTGACATGCTGACAGGTAATGGGCCACAATGGAGCAAACCCACAGCAGAGTCATTCGAAGTTTTGAAGAGTATTGGTAGGTAAGTCATCACAGAGCAGACCCACTGTAGTCCTGGTAGAGATTACGGTATTGGTGGGCCACCAGAGGTGCAGACCCACTGCAGTCCTTGTAGAAGTAATGGTATTGATGGATCATCAAAGATGTAGACCCACTGTAGTCCTTGAAGAGATGGCCAGCAGCCATCTGTTGTGACTGTGCAGGTGCACAATCACCATTGAAGAGTCTTGCGGATAATATAGCAAGTCCATAAACCACCACTTGTGCACTCACAAAGTTTTTGAAATTGTCCTTAGAACCAGCAATGCTGTTATCCAGTCCCTTGCTGAGTTATTAACACACGTGCAAACACTAACAGTCCCTACTTCTCACATATTGTCAACATACTATGACCAACAGAAACGTGTGCAGTGAAATGTAACTAACAAGTTAATAATGTCATGAACTGGTGACAATTACAATTTTATAACATAAGAATACAATTACAAAGGTACAAAATACATCATTAAAAACATAATAATACAGATAACATTTGTAGTATAGGCTTTACAAAAGAATAGAAATAAACATATACATCAGTGTTACAAAAATAGTGACATAAGTACATACATAAAATAATGAGAATAGTTTTCGAAACATTAATTTCACACATGAACATTGAAACAGAACAGAATTGTAAACAACTTTACAAAGAAAATAACATATTATTAATGCAACTTATATTTGAGGATAACAGTATTCCTCCTCATAGTGAATATAGCTTAGTATTAGAAGAGAGAAAAAATTCTATGAAACAGTACACAGAGACAGGAAGAAAACAAATACTCAAGGGTACACAAACACATAGTGGGATAACACCAATAGGAAAGGACAGGGTTCGTTTTCAGTGTAACATTTGGTACTGCAGTCCAACCCAAAACTTCATATATCTTTCCTCTTATTTCATCCTTTGTTTCCACCAAAAAAAATTCTATCTAAGCATGCTTTCTGTATTTATATGTTCACACATTTCTTACCTCAACATTTATTTCCAAGAAAATCCTACCTAAACCTGTTTTCTCAATGGACTTCTTCCAACTCATCGCAACTCATTCTCTTAGAGGCTACTCCCTCTTAAGCTAACTTAAATCTACTGAGCTCAGATGCTAAACTAAGGGACGAGGCAATGCAGCATCACATAACAAATCAACACAAACAGCAATGAAAAAAAATGCAAATTGGCAAAGCTAGCAGCATAAATGAGTAAAAGTCAAATTCAATAACACTATGCCTGGCAAACAGCAGCAACTTATACCTAAACATGACATAGCGCAAGCAGAAAAAATATTACACTAAAATGGCCATGTCTAATACCTATGTCACATCTTAACATTAGAGTGATGCATCACAATTTATTCTACAAAAGAAATTACCAAGTACTTGAAAAGAAAATTATGTGTTACTGTTATTAGTTCCTTCTTATTGTTCTTTCCTTTCCAAGTGCTCCTTTTTTTAAAGAATGTGGATCATAAAATAATTATTTAATAGATCTGTTGACAGAAAGTGTTCACATTAGCAAATGCATTTTATTTTATAAAAGCAATGCTGCAACACAGCTGAAAAACAGGTATCAAATGAAATAAGCAATTACGCAAACCAAAGCATAAAAATATCATTCAATAGTCATGTGACATTTCATAAGTTAGTAGAAATTCTCTCAACTCTCGTAGAAAGACGCTTGTCGTAATCAGGTGTGCAGATGTACGAATATTTCTCGTCATTTCATTAGGCATTTCAGTAAATATCATAAATTACGAGCTCCACATTATACTTTCAACTAGGAAATGTCAATACCGAGGATAATGGCCTTCCCCTTTTTTTTTTCTACCTGTGCTTCCGGAAAGGCTAATGGCTTTTTTTTTTTTCGGGCGGCTGTCGCCCAGGTGGGTGCCCGCGACGCATTATGTGCAGGTGGTCACTTAACTTTCTTACGGAAATATTTACGACACCAGCTTCCGCTACGGTAACAGTCTCACATAAAAATATTTCACAGGTCAAGAATTAGCGTTGCAAATCTGTAGAAACAAAATCCTATAAATATAAGTGTCCAAAAAAATGTTCAGTGGCATTGTGATACATTCACACATGATTCACACATGTCATAACTCTTAAAGTACGATTCTTGGTTTCCAACATCCTCTTTCACAAGTCAAGAGTCCCTACCCACTATTCATTACTCCTTACCTTATTACACATATACGTATCCATCGACACTCGTCAATATTTCGTCATTATAAATATGAAGCATATTCAAATAACTCATATAGCCTCAGCCTATTAATCATAAACATACCTCAGCAGCATAATACACATCGTCGTCGTAAAAATAACATCATAACACCTCAGTCAAATCTCAAAATCGTCGTAGCTTCCTCCAATAATTAAAAAAAAATTCTCTGCTCATGTCAAAAGTGTCATCTGCCTCAAAAGTACTTTAAAAATCATGAATCCATACCAAATACATCATTCAAAGCTCTCATAGTATCACAATGGTTCCGAAAAAATATGAACAGTTTACAAAGTACAGACAAAATACAGTTTCATAAGTGTGAAGTTATCCAACTGTATAATTGCGTAAACATGTGTCACTGATGTAGTAAAATAAATGTTTGTCTCTCTCAGTTAAATAATCAGATAGCTGTGTAATTTGTGTGTTAGAGAAATATGGTACCGATGTGTAAAGTTGTATAAGCAAATACCATATTAGCTAGGGTTCCTTGTGGTTGCCACACACATGGTACACAAAGTAGGCGTGTACCCCCCTGAGGATTAATGTAATTATACTCCCAGGTGTTACAAATTACCGCAATGGAATGAAATGTATCACGGAAAACTTTCTTTGTAATACAAAAATCTCTAAAAATAAATGTTTTAAGTATAAAATTGATCACTCAAATGCGTGTCCTGTAGCGCTAAATGCGCGTCTTGCTGTAAGATAATTCTGTGGAACTGTCGTAGTTATCGTCCTCTGTAAGCAAAGTTCTGCTAAAGTCAATGTACTTACCTCATGATAAACAAAAGTAAAATGCTTTGTGTATAGATATCGTATAGTTATTACGCTTATTGTTGTGATGAAGAAAGTACTGTGCTGTAACGTATTGTTGTGCTACAGAAAAGGCTGTCTCCTTGTAGCTACACCATAAAAGTTACTACTAAAACATGTTTTACTTTCCGGAATAATACAGAAAAACTGTGCAGATATAAAACAGAAACACCGCAAAATCAACATTGTAAATTGTCACTCATTAGTAGCGTCGTGATAAAAATCGTGTAGCTGTCACATAAACTAATCACTCTGTCGTCTGGTATCTCACAGAAAGTACTTTAAACCCAGAATGTATTTTCAAGTAAACCAAAATGTTGCATTAAAATCTCATTAGCAGTACCAATATAGTATGTGTCCTAAGTATGTAAGCCTGATAGTCGTTACGTAATCGTGCAACTAACAAGCAAGAATGTACAAATACAGCACTGTGTCGTCTGTTCACTATAACAATGCATTCGTAATTTCTGTTTAAAAATGTTCCCTAGGTTCTAGACTGGATATTTAACTTCAAACATTGTTACATGTTAACAGATTCTAAATCTGACAAAGCATATTAGTAATGTGAAGCGAAAAGTTATATGGCAAAGACAAAGTTAAAAAGCAGATTATCTTTCAATAAACGGTTTTACATGTGAAATGCGGTGTAAACCATTACTCTTCCTAGTACGCAGAGTTTCAACTTCAACGCAATTATCATGTGGTATACGTCGGATTCTGTAAGGTCCATTGTAAACTAGAAAGAATTTGTGACTCAAGTGTTTCTTCTTATGTGACAATGAATGAGCTTTAATGAGAACTTTCTGACCAATATACAATTTCTTTGTATTTGCTTTACCGTGTAGTTTTCTCCTTTTGTCTGCTGCAGATTCTATATTTTTAAGAGCCAAATCAATTATGTCTTTGTGTCGAAGTTTACGTGTATTTGGGAAAGGTACAAGCTCTCTGATTCTGTTCGGTGGTTCTTCATTCTTTAGTACAAGAGTAGGTGGTAAAGCAGTGGAATCATGAGGCATTTCATTCAGCACATTTTGAAATAAGTGTAAATATCTGTCCCAATGCTGATGCTTTCTGTGACAATAAAGTCTGCAAAGCTTATTGATTTCTTTCATAATCCGTTCAGACGGGTTACAATGTGGTGAGTACAATGAAATAAAAACAGGTTTGATTTTATGGTTGCGAAGCATGCGTGACCAAACAGCAGATCTGAATTGCGGTCCGTTATCTGAAATGACTTTACTAACGTGTCCAACTTCACGTAAGAAATTTTTAACAAAGGCGTTGGATACAGACCGTCCAGTGGCTTTACGTAACGGTGTGAAAGAAACAAATTTTGAAGTAAGTTCAACAGCGACTAGAACGTACGAAAATCCATTAGATGTTCTGACAAGCGGTCCCAAGAGATCAACAGCAGCAAATTCTTTTAATTTAGAAGGAATGATAGGAAACAACGGAGCACGATGTGAGACAGTAGATGGTTTCGCCTTTTGACAAAGTTTACAAATAGACAAGACTCTTCGAATTCGCTTTTCCATATTGTTAAAATAACAAGTCGTTCGAAGAATATGATAACATTTTCGTGGACCAAAATGTGCGTAGCTGAAATGAATGTACCAAATGAGCTTATTAACAAAATCGTCAGGAATGCAAAGTACCCATAGCTTGTCATCAACAGTGCAGCGTTTGAACAGTATGTTGTTTCTAACCAGATAATAATGCCGAATCTGTGTGTGTGTCCTTTCATGCCATTTGCTCTTGATGTCTTTCCAAATCGGATCTTTATCTTGTTCATGAGCAATGTCCTTTAAAGATGTGGTGATGAAGTTTTCAAAGGCGACTTTCTGAATGTAAAGAATACTGAAATTTTTCTCGAGGTTGCCTTCTGTGGTACTTTTCTCAAGCCCAGCCGGTGCGCGTGACAGTGCGTCCGCAACAATGTTCTCCTTGCCGGGAATGTAGACTATTGTGAAGCGGAATTCTTGCAGAAACACTGCCCAACGTTTTAACCTGTCATGATTTAATTTTGAAGACATAAGAAATTGTAATGCACGATGATCACTGTATACTTTTACGTGCTTACCAGAAAGAAAGAAACGGAATTTGTTAAATGCCCAAACGATAGCTAAAGCTTCTAATTCAGTAACGGAATAATTTTTTTCAGATTTGGTTAGCACTCGGCTAGCAAAAGCAATGGTTTTCTGAATGGTAGTGTCATTTTCTATGGCTTCTTGAAATAAATGGGCACCAAGACCGACTTTAGAAGAATCCGTGCTAAGGCAGAAATCTTGTGACAGATCTGGATGAGCTAAGATTGGCGCGTGAAGTAACGCTTCTTTCAAAGAATTGAATTCCAATTGTGCTTGTTCGTCCCAGTTCCAAATAGTATTTTTTCCAGTGAGAGAACAAAGTTTTGGTGTAACAAGAATTTGCATATTCAGAAAACGACGGTAAAAATTTACGAGACCTAGAAAACTGCGGACTTGTCTTTTTGTGGATGGAACTGGAATGGCTCTGATTGCTTCTAACTTTTCAGGATCCGGCTGAATCCCTTCAGAAGAAATAATATGTCCCAAAAACTTCACCTTTGTCCTACCGAATTCAGACTTTTCCAAGTTAACTGTAATTCCAGATTCTGCAAAAATACGTAACAAACTGTTGAGGATGCGATTATGTTGTTCCCATGAAGCTTCTGCTATCAGAATATCGTCCACATACAAGGTGATGTGACGTTTTAAGAACTCAGGTAGTATGGAATTTAACCCACGAATGAATGCTGCCGAAGAAATGTTCAAACCAAAAGGAAGTTTCCGAAACTGATAACAAACGCCGAAACAAAGGAAAGCTGTGTATTTTCTACATTCTGGATGAAGTTCGATCTGATAAAAGCTGGATCTGAGATCAATGGAAGACAACACTTTTACACCATTAAAATTTTGAAGAAGTTCTTCTAACGTTTGCGGCCTGTCTGTTTCAGGAATAATGATCGTATTGATTTGTCTCGAATCTAAGACAAGCCTGATCGATCCATTTTTCTTCTCAACAACATGTAATGGATTGTTGTATGAGCTTACTGCAGGCTCAATAATGCCCTCATCGAGCATAGATTGTATTTCTGTTCTAACACGGTCCCTATAATGTGCTGGAATTACATATGGTCTAACACAAAATTTAGTATGCTCACGAACACGAAATTGGTATTGAAATCCCTTGATTGTTCCTGTTTTAAGAGTAAAAACTGTGGAATGTGCTTGTAAAATCTCAAAAAGGTCCTGCCTATCAGTGTCATTACAATTCTCAATTGTTTGAATTTTATTCTGAATTAACTTATTAGTGTCAAATGCGCCGTCGATATCATCCCTGTCAGTACTTGCAGAGTGATTGTTAGTGTCTAGTTCCGTAGAAAATTCCGAACTGTTGTCTAACAGAACGTAAAGCCGATTAATTTCCTCATCATGGTTTGAGAGCCAATCTTCAAATTTCAAAGCTATTGACTTACCTTCTTTTTCTAAAGTTATTTCAGCATCGTGAAAGTTTAAGATTGCTTTGTATTCATTCAAAAAGTCTACTCCCAGTATAATTTCCGTCGACAATAATGGAACAATAAGGAAGTTCGTAGAGAAGCTGTGGCTTTGACAAAAGAATTCTAGGTTGGTTTGTTGGCGTACATCTACACTTTTTCCAAAGATTGCACCTTGTAATTTAATCTTACGTAACGGAAGTGTGGGGCAATCGTTCGATTTGTTGCATTTGCTAAAGGCTGTTTCACTGATTACTGAAATGGGACTGCCAGAGTCAAGTACTGCCGTAAATTTTACGTCATTTACTGTAATGCAAATCACAGGATATGCAACGTTGTTATGTTTTACGTCGTGTTCTTGGAGTAAGATGTCCCTAATATCTTCCATTTTTACGTAATTACTAGCTACGGCAGCTGCGTCGTTAGTGTCATAAGAACGTTTTGTGGCTGCTAGCGGTGTGAGTCATTGCCTATTGTCTCTTTGTTGGCGCGCGTCGTTATTGGGGTTTGGAGACCTAACTTCTACAAATTCACCGTGACGAGAGGGCCCTGCTCTGTTTGAATCCCGCCAGTTCTGATGCAATTCAGGTCTGTCGTTACGATCATATCGTCTGTCGTCATGTCGGTAGATTCCATAGTTTCTTTCTTGTCGGTCACATGGTGGAGAATTTCTCCCTGAATCGTAACTGCGCGCTGGTCCGTTGCGTCTAAAGTTATTCTGTCTCCCTTGATAGTATTTATTTTGGTTCCCATATTGTCTGTTTCTCTTATTGTCTCTGTGATAGTCATTACCACGGAGAGGTGATCTTTCCCTGTAGTTATTACTACTCTGCCAACGGTTGTCATACGGGTGGTGTCTGGTTTGGTCACGATTTGTGTTGTGAGAATAGCCTTGTCGTGTCAAGTTATTACTTCTTTCATCGCGGAATTGCGACGGATGTGACCTGTAATTGTTGTGTTCCTGGTTTCGCGTTCCGCGATTGTCAGTGTCAATTTCTAAGTCTTGTAACAGTCCCTGAAATGCTTCAATGTCGTCTTTGCAACGCCCTGCCAAAATAATGTGTCGTAAATGTTCAGGTAATTTGATTAAGCAAATGCGGATGAGTTCTGAGGGGCTGTATGGGTTTGACAGGTACTGATTCTTGTGCAACATGTCTTCAAAATATTTCACAAGACTGGAAAATTCAGATTGTTCGAAATGTTTCATCATTATGATGCCATGTTTTACGCGGTCTTGTGTGGCTTGAGACCAATATGCTGAGAGGAAGGCATGGTAAAATTCTCCTTCACTGTGGCAATCGTGAATGACCGATCGCATTCTTACAGCTGGTTCATTCTCTAAGTAGCCACACATAAATTCTAATCTGTGCTCCAATGACCAGTTGGGAGGAAAACAATGAGAGAATTGATGGAGCCATGCTTGTGGATGAATGTCGTTGCCAGAATTCTTAAATGTTTTGAATTTACGTGTAGTAATGAACAGCTTATAGTCAAAATCATCATGTCGGCGAGTCGCATATCGGTCATTGTTATGTCGTTTCGGCGGTTCCATTTCAAAATTCGGTGCACCTTGCCAATTTCTTTCATAACTTCCGAAGTGTCCTGTGTTATTATTTTGTGGTTGTTCCGTATTTCTAAGTCCCTCTTCCCGTATTGGGGCGCGAGTATCCTCTGAAATACGTAATTCTTGTATTAACTGTGTCAGCTGATCTTGTACTTCCCGGATTTCTCTTTGGTGTTGCGTATTAATCTGATTCTGATTTTGTTTGAATTTCCTAATTTGTTCGCACTCTTCAGTGTCAGTGAAGGCTACAGGTCTTGTGTCATTCAGATCATCATCTACCTTTGTAGATAAGTTAGTGACCTGATCCGAAAGTTCGGCTACTTTCTCCGATAGTGAACACATTTCCTCAGTGTGTTTTTCTGAACCAAGTTTCAGAGTGTCCATTTGTGTTGAAATCGTATCTACTGTGTCCTTTAAGTTTCCCTGAGTTATTGCAAGTTGCGTAACCGAATCGGTAGATGCAACTGAGTCAATTTTAGCCCACAAGGTCTCATGATTTTCATGAACAATGGCTTGCAGTTCTTTTATGGCTGCTTCGTGATTCTGTAATGCATTTTCATGCCGCGAAAAAATAGGTTGAAAATGCTCACAAATTTGTGTTTTTACGTCATTACAGACTTTTTGACATTTCGATTCAATGTTATGTAACTCAGTAGTTAAATCTTCACGTGTTTGTTCAAGCGTGGTGTGAAGATTTTGTTCCATTGCGTCTAACTGTTGCTGTGTTTGTCTCTGGTGTTGTTCCATTGTGTCTAACTTTTGAAGATTTTGTTCCACTGTGTCTAACTTTTGCTGTGTTTGTCTCTGATTTTGTTCCATTGTGTCTAACTTTTGAAGCTTTTGCTGTGTTTGTCCCATTTGTTGTATTAATTGTAATAACAATGCATTGGTGTCTGAAACATGTTCCTCAGTGCTTTTCGGCAGTGAATTTACACCGGAAACATTCACATTTTGACAAGCAGAAAATGTGTCTTGACTTATTTGAGAAAACGGTGAGGATCCAAACCCTGAATCTACAGTATTTGCGAGATCGTGTCGTGTCATTTCGGCTTCCTGAGGCGAGCTATTGCCGACCGATCGATCGATAATGCTGCCCTCTTCACTAATTGTTTCACTGTCCACGCCACTGTTTGACGCCCGCTCCATTTCCCTGTGCACAGTTACCAAATTACTACTTTGAACATCAGTAAATTCATTACTCGGCGGCGCTGATAAGCTACGCTCGTCATCACTATTATTTCTCAGTTTAGTTTGGAGCCTAGTGTTACGTTTTTCACACGCCATTATTGTCACAGTATTTCACACGATAACAAAGAAAAGCACAATTTGAAGATCAAAAATAAGAGAACACATTAAAATAGCACTGAAAATAATATCTAGTTAATTGCAGCTGCGAAATACTTGGTGCAAATCTACATGCATGCCAAAACTGTTTTACTGTACAACAATGAAAGACTGCAACTACAAAGGAGATTTTCTCTACAATTACGCGCTAGCAATAAACAATAGCTACACTAATTACACAAACTACAAGAAAAAATCAGAAGATTCCAGTGAGGTATCCTCGGCTAAGGGTCGACATATGAAACGTCCCCGTTTTGAACAATTATACAGGACTGTGCTTAACCTGACACACAATATTTTTAGCGCAACGCAATCTGACTTTCAAAACTCCCTACTAAAGAATGGCCCTGACAAACATTAAACTATGCCTTTCACAAATCACTTACCTCACAAAAATCTTCGCTGCTCAAGCTACTGCAATACAGCGAGCGCCACTACTGCCAGCTAAATAAAAGATTCAAACTACTGAAGGCACTAACTACTGATAGGGATAGTTAGCAAATGAAAGATATTAATAGAGAACAAACAATGTATTTACCTTGATATCATCATATATAAATATATCAGTTCATGAAAAATTACAAAACTCCGCCATCTCTCTCCCCACATCCACCACTGCTGGCGGCTCACCTCCAACTGCGCAACGCTACGCGCTGTTCACATCCAGCTGCCGCTGCCCAACACTACAATGGCAGACAACAATGCAAACTAGCCACAGACTGCACACAGCACAGCCAGTGATTTCATTTTGAGCGCTACGTAACGTTGCCAATAAGAAAACAAACAGCCTACTTACATAGAGAAAACATAAACAGCCTACTTACACAATCCATTTTGTTACATCAGATATAACGCATGTTTTCCTGTCAGTTAAGCTCGACAATCGTGAATATGTTTAACTACAGGTCATAGTTGAACGTACAAAAAAAAATAGGGGAGACGGAGACGACCGCAGTTCTGAGTGTCAACTGAATATCACTTGCTGGCGTAACATGAGCGTGCATGTTTACCTTCCGTCGGCCACGGGAGTGGCTGTCATCGGCGCGAGAGCTGTGAACCTAAGAATCTATTCTACATCTCTCTTGACTGTTAAACACTCTGATACATTTCCTACAACTTCAGTGAAGCCGAGAGTCCTAATTGTTCCGTAGCTAACTGGCATGGTAGACGCTATTTGGCTGAAATAGCACGTACATCGTTGCCCTCAAATCGCTCGCAAGCGTTAACTGTCAATGCTCGGTGCAGTTCTCCATACTAGGAGACTTTGCAGTTTAACACCTTAAGGGCTAAGACGAGCCTGTGAACAAGTGTCCATATAATTATTCTTGCAGTCGTCTCAGTGTGGCGTGAGCTGCCTTCTTCAAACACTCGACGATTTTCTGCAAAAGAGCGAATTCTTCTCTCTGCGTTTGCCTACATCAAAGCTGGTGGCCATGCATTTTCTTTCTGGCCAATCAGAGTGCTCTTACTTGTTATAACTCAACCCACTAGACTTTCTGTAGCCCGTCACCTTTCGTAGGGTAGAGTTTAACTTCTGCTACGTAATACTGAGATAAACAGCATTTTTCCACGCAGTTTTTAACACAGATGGCTACAGTGTTTTGAGTTGGGTTTCTCCGGACATTTATCTTCCATCTCCAGCCATGTTCCTGCAGAAAGGCTTTCCAAAGTGTCGTCGTTGAAAGCAGGGACAAGGGCGGCTTTTGCCGGCGGCCTGCGCAGTGGCTCTGGCATCGCATTTTGTCCACTGAATATCCTGCTGTGGAGGTTTTGACCTAACATGGCATGGCCATTGCCGTCGTAAAATTCTCCTTTCCTCAGACCTGCATCTTGTATAGTTTATTATTTAACTTTCAGGGATTCATAGAGCTATTAATAAATTTTAACATTTCACATGGGTTTTGGGAAATTACTTTCTTGCAGTTACTAGTGTGAGTGTTAGTGACTTATATTCACGAAATTCTGGCCTGCTTATTCGAATTGCCTACCAATAAAATTTGTACATTTTCATGTAAGTATGTCATGTGACCTATCGATTTAACCGTAATTGTTTGAGGAATTCAATGTAAGGTATGTTATTTGTTTGAGAACTTTCAGTGGGACTGCTCTGGAAAACTATTGTATAACACTACCTCTCCCATAGAATTTACAATTTTTGCTGATGCAGTTGATGTCAAAGCACAAGTGCATCTCCTAAGTGGCACTGTGCTCACATACTCATAAGATGCACAGTTTGGGATGTGGATATCTCTAAGACAGTAACTTTTATTTTTTTATTCCTTAACCTACCAAACCACCTCTCACTCGTGTTTCAATCTTGCTGATGAATTAAATATCCAAGAAACTTCCCAGCTTTCACTTAGTCACACTCATCAAAATGTTTATCATTGAGTCTTAGTTTATCTACCTTCATTCCAAGATCAATGGTAATGACGTTTCATTGCTCTGCTTGTACACTGATGGTTTGCATCATACACTCTCACATGCACTTCTTTCACTGGTGAGCAGTTCCATTCATTGATATCATGCGATATTTATGATCATTATTTAACTAAGAAATACTAAAGGAAGTGAAATCTAAAAATACAGGATACAGAATGCGAATACAACAAAAGATGTACAAAACATTCTCAGAAATTTACAAATCATCATAAACCATATAAAAATATAACATCACAGCCACATTCACATATAACACATGGCTATATACAATCAATTTCAAAACATCAAGGATTGTAATCAATAATAAAACTGAATTACAGTGGATTACCCATTAAGTGCAACTACGTAAATAGCAATAGATGTAATAATCATTTCTCTGTGGCAGCACTTGTGTCACTGTTCGTGATCAAGCTACATGCCTGTAAACATGCTTTTAACTCTCTGTACATTTTCAATTACCGTCCAGTGGAGTTCAGGCACAAATTGTCTTTTCTTTGAGTAATTACTACCCTCTCTAACTGGGCAAGTTCATTAGGCTTACCTGAAGCAGCTGTGGAAGGTCAGTGCATGATGATTTCCTTTTCTACCCTCTCTGACTTAAAATGTAGATATAGTTCCTTGCAGAGAGAGTGTGTGAGCAGCTCTTTTTAATGAAACTTCCTGGCAGATTAAAACTGTGTGCCCGACCGAGACTCGAACTCGGGACCTTTGCCTTTCGCGGACAAGAAGTAAAGCTGTGAGTACCGGGCGTGAGTCGTTCTTCGGTAGCTCAGATGGTAGAGCACTTGCCCGCGAAAGGCAAAGGTCCCGAGTTCGAGTCTCGGTCGGGCACACAGTTCTAATCTGCCAGGAAGTTTGATATCAGCGCACACTCCGCTGCAGAGTGAAAATCTCATTCCAGCTCTTGTTAATATTATTATTCGATTTACAGTTTCAAAGCTCTATAGATGTTGGCTCCTAGCCTCAGCCCTGACTTCAGCTCTAGTGAGTTCCTTGCGGAGGAGCGGCTCATAAGTCACTAGAGACCGACTCCATTCAACTGGGGTCCCTGTTAGCAATATTGCAGGCTGGTGCTCCGCAGGACACCATTATGGGACAACAGTCGCTAATTGCATTTCCTGTGTAAGTGGCGTAAAACCGAACAGTGAAGAGAAATCCTTCGGCAACGCTTCAGCCAGATGCCAGAACGCAGATAAGCATTCCCTATATCCACTAACAATTGTAGCATTGTGTATGGCATTATTCGTTGGCGCTAGGAGGGTAGTGGCAAAACAATTTTTCCCCACGTAGCCACTCTCCAACGTCTCGACACAAATAATAGAAGCAGAAACTCTCTTTGTAGTTTCAGTGAAAGATATTTCCTAAGAAGCCCTCCACCAAGTTGGCGCCAGACTTTGGTGACACAAAAAGTGCTATCTCTCTCTCCCTCTCTCGCTCATTTCGATAACCGTCTTCGTCTCTCTGGTCTTACTTAGTAATTTTCCATTCGAGGTTTCTAAGAGAAAAGATCAGAATTTCTCCTTCACTCCATCCTATTGGACAGACACTAAAAATTAATGTAGGGGGAAGATAAACTACAAACTCACATTCATGCAATTGGCGCAGCAATTGCTCTTGCTACGTCAGTGAATGAACACACGCTTTTCTTAGGTAGAGCCGAAGTGGAATTCAGTAAGTGGTGAGAATTCATGTGCGTTTTGGAAGAGGAAGGACTTCAGCATCAGGGGAAATAGCTGCAGGGTCACGACTTTGATGAGAGAAGATTCCTCATGACCACAGTCGGACTTAGAATACCTCAGGTCCAGGTCGGTAACTGCTCCAATTTCAGAGGTGGTAAGCGTTGCCCTACCAGTTGCGTGATAAGTTTGATAAGGGCTTTTACACTCTGATATCCGAACTTTTCATCAGAAACGTTTCTGTGATCTCAGTTTATTTCTGATTCTCAGTTCACAAATGGATTACAGGTTAGTTTCGCAAATCTTGATGCTTTTCCCTCACATGTTGCTCATACAAACATCTAATGTATTGCTTTCACTTGGTTATAAAATGCATTAATCTACTGGTAGTCATAATATGACGATCTCTGCAGTTGTTTCTGACGTTATCTGACTATACAAACTTAGAGTCCTTACTATTAGAGAGAAATACATTTATGTTTCCTTTTCCTCTTTTGCCTTTCTTGTGATCTCACACGGGAGAATTGTACAAGTAATATTAGCAATTCGCTAATGATCCATCATTTTATACTGCATTGTAGATATGCCAAAGCTTCTGTAGTGTACATCTTGCAAACAATGTTAAACACCTATTTGTCATGTGGATTAAGCGTTTCGTTTCTACAATAATACGATTTATTTCGCTAGTTAATTAGTAGACCATACAGGGGCCAATATTTACAATTTTACTGATATTGGAAAGTTTAGTTACTTACCTGCACACGTCAGATCTAAATACATACCTACATGTACAATCCAATCGTTCTACAGGTCTGCACATTACATAACCAACGAACGAAAACGGCGAAAAGCGAATTGCAGTAAGGAATCTGTGTGATGGTGGATCAGGAGTGTCAAAGGAAGGCATAATGTAGTTGCAAATGACAACAATTGACAACAAATGAACGAGTTATAAGAGGAAGAGGTAACTGTGAAGAAATTCGCTCGAATGTATGATGCCTTTCGAGAATGGGAAAATGATGATGGTAGTGACCTACCGCAAGTTCTACTGGCGTTAAAGGGATATAAGGAAGAAAACGGACGTAGTACAAAGATACACACAAAAAACGACATATATCAAGTTCCATTCTTAGAATACATTGGATTCAGTTAAAATGGTAACCTTTGGAGGAGATACACAATTCAAACATGAGGATAGAGGAACGTCATACTGGTATCCATGTTTAGGAAGTAAAAGCAGAAGATTATGATTCAATCAGCAGTAGTGATGACGAATTGCTATTCCCTGCACAAGACAGGAATAAAGAACCATACATCATCTGAAGTGATTTAGCTGACAGTAAAAGTGAAGCAGAGGTTTTAAACAAATTTTTCCCAAAGTACATATGTAGGAGCTGATGGAATACAGCAGGATGCAGAACCACGTAGATGGAAGATGATAACGATGTACACGCATCTTATGGTTTTCTGATAGAAGATAGTGAACATCAGAAAGAAATACACAGATTTGCAGAAAATATTACGTTAACACGTCAGTGTACGTGTGTAGAAACCATCTATGACCGAAGTGAAACAGAGAGTAATGAAAACGGAGATGAATCATGCTTACAACAAGAAGCGTCAACAAAGGTTACCAGCACTTGCAAGGGTTCAGTAGTAATACAAGTTGCAGTTGACGAAAGCAAATATCGAGATTTTGAGAGTATTCGAGAAACAGAGAAAGCTGTAATGTGTGTAGAGGCTAGGAGAAGGAAGAAATCTTGACAGAAGGAACAAGATGTAAGAGTATGATGAAATCCGACAAAGACCTGGCAATAGAATAGGAAATCAAAGAAAATTACCATGAAGGTTTGAGTCACTTGCAGTAAATATAAGAATTACAAGAAGAGGATAGAGAGCAAGGATATTCATCAGATGGGAGAAAAATCGTGTATGTTGAAAAGGTATCATGGAAAGACGGTCCATTAGATCCAAACGTGATATATAGCTTGATGCACTGAAGTTTACTGAAACTTAAAATTGTATAATTGTACCTACTGTGTAAAGCAACAGTTAAAGCCTATGTATGCGTGTATGTATGTATGTATGTATTAAACCAGGGACTTAGAAACGCCGGATTCGATTCGTCCCACCGTAGCCCCCAGTGGTACACAACCCCACAACAGGGTATCCACCCCACCGCCATCCCACGCCAGACCCAGGGTTATTCTGCAGTTCCACCCCAGTAGAGCTCCCTGGGGACGTCTCGTACCAGACGAGTGTAACCCAAAATGTTTGCATGGTAGAATAATTATGGGGTACAGGTTCCTGGAAACGGCGTTTGTGCAGCAATCGCTAACACAGTGTAACTGGGGCTGAATAAGGAGAACCAACACGCATTCGCCGAGGTAGATGGGAAACCGCCTTAAACACCATCTACAGGCTGGTCGGCAAACGGACCTCGACTTTAAACCAACAGGCAGATTTGTGCCAGGGACCGGCACTCCTCCCAGCTCGGGAACCAGCGCATTAGACCGTGCAGCTAGCTGGACGGGCCTAAAGCAGTATAATACCGTGGCAGAAGAGTTGATAGAATCTCCTCTGTGAAAGACTGTACCATGGGTGAAAAGCTAAAGCTATTTAAAGACGAGTAAGCAAGCTGAAGCCAGAATTCAGAGATATAATGAACAGTTAATTAACACAATGATTAATATTGTTGACTTAGTGTTGGTTGAGACTCACAAACAATCAGATCGGATTAACCATGAAATAAATGAGTTCAAATTCGTGTATAATGGTCCATTTAAAATAAACAGTCCCATTGTCAACGCATCTTACTTAGTTTTCTATACCAGGAAAACTGTGAGGAGAGCAGAATGTAACAGATCTGCAAAAGTATGAACCAAAACTTTTATATGGTAGTAACCAGACTTAAAAGAATAGTCTTGAGTGATAAATAAATTAACATTTCAAAATTAATGTAGAAATTGTTATATGATACTTAAAAATTCTAATAATGTGTGAAGAAATTTAACATGTAAATGAAAAGAATTACAAAAATTTACAAAGAATATAAAAGCTAGAATAAACAATATGGATACACAGTTCATGAAAGTACATTCCATTTTTGCAACTAAATGAAAGTCAATTTATTGTCTGTATGTGTTTTGCTTCTTTTATTTATGAATCATCTTCAGTGGCCTGTAATGCATGTTTGTTTCCACATATAAAATTAATGTATTGTGTAGTAGTTATAAGTTTGTTATATTTTCACATGTCATTATCTTGTTTTTCATATTAGAAACAGCTTTTGCAGCACACATTTCGTGAGATTAAATTATCGTTTGGTATTACGATTTCCAGTGTTGTTAGTCCATGTAGGTCATCATGAAGATGTGTTTATTTGGTTTCCATACTCCCATTGTCCAATTTCAGTATTATTTTACCCCATTAATTACAACACTTCACTTGCTCTTTTTACAGTGAGTTGAACAAATGTTTGTTTACACTGTGTAGTGTTACCAATTGTTACCAAGCAAGGTGGTGCGGTGGTTAGGACACAGGACTCACATTTGCGAGGACGACAGTTCAAACCCACGTTCGGTTATCCTGATTTCCCTAAATCACTTCAGGCAAATGCTGGGATGGTTCCCTTGAAAGGGCACAGCCAGTTTCATTACCCACCATTACCTAATCTGATGGAACTGATGACCTCAGTGTTTGGTCCCCTCCCCCAAACAAACCAACCAACCAATTGTTACAGTGAGTTTATCTTTTGTTTGTGTTCATGTGTGGTTTGATATCTGTCCTTTGTATATATATATATATATATATATATATATATATATATATATATATATATATGTGTGTGTGTGTGTGTGTGTGTGTGTGTGTGTGTGTGTGAGAGAGAGAGAGAGAGAGAGAGAGAGAGAGAGAGACAGACAGAGAGAGAGGGAGAGAGGGAGAAGGGGTACAAATTAATTATTTAGAATGGTTACGTTTTAGATTTCTGTTTATTGTTGTATACTGGCTAACATGATCAATGAGGTATTGTTCATTTTATATTTAATTACTTTCTTATTCATTGCAAGGGCTTATGTATAGTAGGTTTTCCTGTAATATCAGGAGTTATTTCTTATAATTATTTAATAATTTTCATGTCCATGTCCACGTTTTATAAGGTATTCAGCAAAGGTAAAATGGCTATTTTCATACTTCAGCATTTTATAATTATGTTCTTTATACTTAGGCTTGAAATTCCTGCATATCATTCCCAGACAGACTCATTCACATTCTTAACATTCTAACTGGTATATACCTACTACTTTGTGTTTATCAGGTTTGTCCATTTCTGTTTGTAAATGTGACTGGAGTGTGTTTCTTGTTCTCTAAGCAGTGTGCAGTCCTAGTTTCTTTTGTATATTTGCTATTCTGAGTGTTGATTAGTGTTTGCATGTTACAGTCTATCACTTATTTCTGTTACTCACGTTTTCTGTTACTCATGTCACGATTCTTATTCTTTTATGTTTCTATGTGTGCTGTAGTGACTGTATTGTTTGTACAGTTCTATGGTGTTTGTGTTCTCTGCTTGTTTTCATTTTTCTTCGGTTGCATTTTGATTCTGTTGTCGAGTCTTTCAAAAAGATGTTGTAGAATCGTATGGGACTTAACTGCTAAGGTCATCAGCCGAACAGCCCATGACTGCAGCGCCTTAGACCGCTCGGCTAATCCCGCGCGGCTGTCGAGTCTTTGTACTATATGGGTGCTGTAACTGTTTTTGGTAGCTATGGGTTTTATTGTTTGCAAATGTTTATTTAGTCTGTGTTACATGCATTACAAGGCCACTGAATTTTAATTTTCATAAAAAGTACAGTTTTTGTGGGGATGTACTTTCCTGGAATTATGATTTTGTGAATAATTGAAGGCAATGTGAGGCTATATAACAGAACAACTACAATAAATATTTTTAAAAAGTTTTTTGATACAATTTTAGACCGACTAATATCGGCATCTTTATGGTGAAATGTAGATGTGTTTACAACTTATGAAGTGAATAGTTTTATACATGTATACTTTGGAAAGAGAAAAAGATAGAATAGTTGTTTTTATAGTTGTGAATGGCTACACCAATCGAATGGTTTAGCCACAGCTGTACCAAGGCATTTTACAAACAAACATCACCGATGTGGGAGGAGGGGTACACTGTGATTACCCTAAAAGAATGGAAAAAAATCGTTATTTGTTGTTAAATTAAATTAAAAAAGTACTTTTTAGAGAGGTGCTGATGTGTAATTAGGGTCCAGAGGTTGAATATTGGTTTAACCACAAGCGTAATAATAACAATATACTTTCAATGACATGTTCTACAGACTTTATTACGACAACAGAAAAGCGGATTTCATTCATTGTTATTGAATATTCGTCTGAATATACTTTTTAAAGAGGTATGTACTTGTTATTAAGGCCCTGAACCTCGTAATATTGAAGACGACCTTCAATGGAGGAAATGGCATGTACAAATAAGACTTCAATTTTTGGGTGAAGTTTAACGGAATAATTTAAAACATATATGGACTCTCGTTTAAAAATTCACTAAAAACAATAAATATTTTTTCGTAATTTTAAAATATAGACAAACTGACGTTACTACAACATTTTGAAAAGATGGGCATAAGTACCCTCCCCCCCTCCCTTATCCCCAATTGGTGCTGAGAGGGTTAAATAATAAAATATTTAAGTTTAAAAATGTTCCCATGTGAGTCAAGGATTCTAACTGGGTCATGAGCTTAGCGTAATGAGTGGTGACGTGCATAACAGTAGTGAGAAGAAGAAAATAGTGAGACTTTTAACTGTGTGGATGCATAGTCACTGGCCGCAGACGTAAGTGGATGAAAACTAGTTTAAAGTTTTGTGGCATTTATCTGCACTCTATTAAGACACTTCTGAATTCTAAAGTCGTGAACGCAAGATTTTCTGTACTTTTCTGTACTTACGAAACAATAAACTTTTGTGAGCCATGGCTGCAATCTGGAAACGTGAAGACGCTGTGTAAGAGTGTTGGCCACCACTTTTTCGACATCGCAACAATGACAAGACAAGAATTTTTTAGCGTTCAGTAGACGTATAAGGAAGTAACAGTTATGATTGTACAAATGTTACCCTGGACGTAGTTCGAACACCTGATTTAATTTGAATTTCTTTAACATCTTGACAAATCACAATCATAATTCCTTTGTCGTATACTGTAATTAATAACTTGTATAAAAAGTAAGATATCAGAAACCGTATTTGCATAATCTGAAAACTTTGGAGGTTTAAAGTATGATGAAATATTTCACCATTCATTTTAACAGAATAGCTCAAAAACTCTGAGCATTGGCCACTTTCGTTTTTCCATTTTCTGACGTAAACTTAGCTGAACGACAGTTAATAAATTGGTAAATAAATTTCAGCAAATGCTATACTGAATAACTTAAAAGTGGCTGTCTAATTGTGACATGAACAAATCTGCATTAATAAAATTGACTATTAATTCACAGAATATTCTAGAATTAATGAAGTGAATTAGTTTCTTCAAAGCTTGGAGACCGCAAAACGTAGTGACATCATCTATTTCAGAGCGTTAAATGAGGTGAATCACAATATTTTATTTTCTTGAGCCAGAAAAGAACTATAGTTGAACTGGTGCATATAACCACGATGTGAAAACGACATCATAAGTCGGCAGTGTTAAATTTAAGGCATTGCATTCGTGATAGTGTGTGAAATATACAATCGGAACCCCACAACCACCAGTTGCTTTGGAATCGGTAGTCGACTAACTTTTGGCTTCTAACAACAATCCAGTTATGGCACACATGATTGAAAGTAGACAAACAGCGATGATAGTGACGTCATTTGTCAGTAGTCAGCTAGTTTTCGAAAGTGAAAGAGTTTTGTGTTTAATCCTTTCCATGGGATTGCTACACAGTTTTTTGTAAGCCAGGTCTCTGAGAGCGTAATGAGTCTGTGTCAAAGCCAACGTGGCATTACACTTGTTAGCTGGTAAAACTACTACTTCATTAACATTTCTAAAGCAACGGATATCTGCTGCGTCCAGTGATGAGATGATACTGCGTGGTGGCCAAGCGCAATGAAGCACGAGGAACATTTCTTACCTAATTTCATCCGCCCGGTCCTCTGGGAGGTGTGTACTGCTTGTTCTGCGAAGCAGGTCAGTCCCATAACGGGAAGTCTCTTTGGACCAGGAGCAAAACTTGAACCTTCCTCCAATATCGTCTCTGGTGATCCATCCAACTCTTGATAGATTAATCATAGCGTGTCGACGTGTATCCTCTTCTGTCACTGCATCATGGGAAAGAAACTGTTCAAATTTTTAGGATCGTCTGTAGTGGCTCTCCTGAGTGTCTGGTCCGATAGTGCCTCTCGCGTCCATCGGCCGTCGTTATTTAATATATTATTATTATTATTTTGATTGTTGTCGACTTACGTGGTGGGCCTTAATAAAAATGATATTTCATTCAATTTTGATTTGCGGTTAAATGCTTTTGTGAAGTTCTCCTTTTTAACAATATTAATCTTAAATTATTTGTTACGTTAATGAATGTTAGACTCGCTGAATCTTAAAACATGAGCATATAATCTGAACAATGTAATAAACTTTTCATATTAATTTCCTCGGCTAGTCCGCTCACTTTAAAGCAAAGGATCTTTAGTTATTAATTACAATTGCGTCCCACACACGCGCGAGAGTATTTTTTCTTACCTCCGTTAACCATTGCCTCGTAGTTGGAGTCCTGGCTCTGGCTCTCGGCTATGGTACTGAAAATAAGAATCTTAAAGCTACGTATTTTCTGCAACTTCGTGCGGCTGTAGAGAAAAATGTGTATTACGTTAATAGCTGGCGAGTATTTCGCTTCCGCTAAATTTTATAAGTTAATATCGCCACGTAATGGCGTCGTTGGCTGCATCGGCCGCTGCGATTGTTGAACTGTAAATTACTCGAATGCAGGTTAATTCAAAGGAAGGCGGACACGAAATCGGGATCACCTGTTACAAATTAAAAGTGAACAATGATATTAAATCAATATATTATCTGCTTAATTCGTACAAATATGTTTACATTTGCTAGCACTCGCAAGATGTCCGTCTACACACAACCAAGACAAGAGAAGAAGTGAAGACGACTAAAAAAATTAACGAAAGAGCGGATCTTGTCATCTCTTTAGATCATTTTGTTATATTTCTTTGCACTCGAAACCTACACAGAGAAATTATTATTTTACGGCCACATGATAAAAATATATTATTCAATTTTTAAATGTCTCTTCTTTATAAATACTGTTTTTTAAGTCTTTTCGTAATATAGCACTGGGGAGGCTGTATGCCCCAGTGGAACAATCAGCTCACCGTCTTTTCACAATTGTAATGAAAGGCACAAGTGTAACTAAAGCAAATCTTTGCAAATAACATCCAGCTGCTATTACGTCTCTGTCGATAAAGTGAAAACTTGTAACAGTCCTAGCTGCTACGTAGAATGCTAGTCCATCACAGCTAGGGAAACTGTTAAAATAACTTGGCTACACTCTCACCTAGTGTATCTCAACCGTGGACTCTCACGTTTAGCACTGTCTCTGTTTGTACATGCGATGTATGCAGTCACGGTTGCAGTAGTATCTGCTTCAAAAGTTCGATGACGAATTTCCAAAGTCCTGTCACTATTTTTCGTAACTCGTCTGTATTGCGACAAGGAGACTTTGGATTTGAGGGGACTTCCTTTGGTTCGTAGTGACGCTGATTCATCAGACTCAAAGTGCATTGATATAAAATTCTTTTGAAGTTCCGAGACGTAATAAAAAAGTGTTAAAATTCCAGTTAACTTGAAACATTAATCAGTAGATTGCTCTGTATTCAATAAAATATTATCTCATTTCGTTTAACATTTAATAATAACTAGAAGTATAGCTTTTAAAAAAACTTCACATACAAGTAAGGCTAAATAAATTAAAGTTAGTATACCATTTTCACATTTTACGTCACTTTACTAGTTATTTTTCGGTTCATATACTACGTTTTAATTCTTTCCTAAAGTCCAATTACATTTCTAAAGGCAATTTTTTTCATCGAATAAAACTTACATCCCTTCTTTACAAAAAGAACTTCTTCAGCAGATAATTCTTTTGCGTAAAATCGAGAATTCCGCTTCTAAGATTAATTTTCTCTGTTGCCGCTGTTGCTCTTTGCTGGTAATTATTATTAAATCCGCCACTGTTCTGTTTCATCATGTTGTTCATAGAGTGTGAGTCTATTTCTAATCAAAGCTTCTTTCGATAATCCACCCACCTACTTATACATCAAACAAAAATAAGTTATATTAAAATCTTATAGTATTTTAAGATATTCAGTCGTCACTCAGTCCCATTACGTTATAAAATACGCTGGGAAAAGAAAAGAGCAATAGTAATTGCATTAGATATAATTATATCAGGATGAAGTACGTTCTGAAACTGAATGCTTTCCTATACAGGGCGTCACTAGCCTGCGTTTGAATGTTATTAGGTCTCCTTTTAATAATAAAATAAACCAATCTACCAAAATTAGGGATGATACCTTTCTCACGGCATCTCAGCAAGAAGGGGAGTCTACTTAGAAGCTTACCTGACTTCCTCCGAAGATGACCCATCGTCTTCTCTTCGTACTTAGTGTGAATACATAGCCTTCCCTGGCGTAATAATTTCTTGACAGTCACCTGGGGTTGGTGCCAGATTTTAAAATCCATTTTCGATATTTTGGCGTTCCGTCAGATTGTCATGTGGTCATATCGATTGTTTCGCTGACTGTACCTCGTTACTTAGCTGTGTATTTTCTGGCGTCATGTTAGGTGACGCTCTTGCGGCACGTGGGACACGATTTAAGCGAACGCGCAACTTACACTAGAGGTCTGCTGGGATTTGACTGTCAACAAGAGAGTATGTCTGGCTCGTGGCACGTACTTCCTAGCAGTGCAGATCCGCTCACCATGTCTGGATGGCGGATGTCTACTTTGGTGAGGGTGTCTATGCCTACTTGAGAGTTGTCGCTTTCCTCTGACTTTGTGGTAGTGGGCTGTGCTGTTTTGCATTTCGATTAGGCCTGTCTGGTGTGCAATATAGTGTCCGCTGCGGTTCGTGAAAATCCCTGTGCTTTTGCTACTGAGTTTCGCGCGGTATTCTTGCTGTAAACTGATCTGAAGACAGTACTGGCCGTTATTTTGACGGAAGCACTTTACTTGGTTCAGCATGTCGATGGCATGGACGCACACGAGTTAAATATTTATTCAATTGTAAGAGGTCTTGTATTTTACCTAGATCTGTTTGTCAGCACCTGACCAATAAAAATTAACAAGATTATCTTTTATCTGCAGACTTATTTATTTGCTTTGGTCCCTCCGTTCGTATTAAAAGACGCATGTGCACCTTGAAATTTATTTGGTTACGTAACTTTACTCTGTTATCCTTAACACTAGAAGTACCAGACTTTCTCATACCCCCAGAAGTTCCATTTGGGTTACTTTTTACCCACAGTAGGAAAACTCTGTTTTATTGGTATCTGGGTGTTGTTTGTGTCGCCATATTGACAATATGTTCAGGAGAACTCTGAAGTGCAACCAAAGGATAATTTCGTCTCTAGAATGAATAGCACACTGTCAAACATAAATTTTCAGGAATATAGCTCTTTTATTTTAAATTTTACTGAAGAAATTCCATAGTCTTTCATCAATCATCGTTAAAACAAGTAAGTAAAACAATGTTACATTATTTTTCTTTATAAAAAGATTGAAACAGAGTCAAAACATATACTGTTTATGTGAGTACTAACAGCATTTCAATTCTACGGGCAAATAAGGTAAGTACGGAGAGTTTGTGAAAGATTCTAAAACGCAGCAGGCGACTAAAATGCTTTGCGTGTTTTCTTGCTTATTGCAATGAAGGAGCTACAACATAAGAGCAAAAAACTTCAGTCTACAATTATAAATATTTGGAAATATTTAGGAATAAAGAGTTGACAGAATTTTCTAACCTCGGAAGGGTTCACAGTTCAAACATCAGGCAAGAGTTTTTGCTTGGCAGCTTTTGCTTACATACTTGTAGAACTTCAAGCATGCGTTTGATTACCTATTCCCCCTTTGTCGTTTGCAGTAAACCTGAATTTGACAACGCCTTCTATACCCATAATGGCCAGCGCCGGTGCTGAGTGACTGCAAGGGGAGACTGGCTCCTCTCTGCAGTTTGTACGGAGCATCAAGCTCATCTGATACTCTGAGGATTAAGTCTCAGCGCGAAATCATCTTAGAGGTAATTAACTTAAAAACTGTGTAAGCATTGACCACGGCAGTGTCAAGAATATTGTAAGAGACACGCACAAGCCACCTGTGGCTGCCAGCTCGGACAATGTTGTGTCCAGCCATTTGGTCAATGCCTCTCCACCCTTAGTCTCATTATAAAACTTCACAGTTTCTGGAAGTTTGTTCTCAGTATTCTCATTCACCTGACATCCAGCATACATGTTACTCAGAACAAGGACTTTTTTCCCTTTTTACCATGGAATACTGTGAGAAGATGGTCGCCTGACTTGTACAAGTGTTTCATACAGTGCGTCGTCTCCACTTCGCACCGCAGGACGGACTTCACTTGCTCCTGTTTGTTTTAGCTCACCCACCAGTTGCGCGGATGTAAAGAAGTTGTTAGTCGTGATATTACGACCACAGATGAGGAATGATTGTGCCAGCTTCATAACGACAAGGTGACCAAGACGCTTGTTTGGATCACGAAAAAAAAATGGCTCTGAGCACTATGGGACTTAACATCATCAGTCTCCTAGAAATTAGAACTACTTTAACCTAAATACATCACACTGCCCGTGATAGGATTCGAACCTGCGACCGTAGCGGTGGCGCGGTTCCAGACTGAAGCACCTAGAACCGCTCGGCCACACCAGCTGGCTAGGATCACGAGTTTCATGTTTTCCATGCTAAGGGAATCCGTTCAGAAAGTAGCGCTTGTCAGCATCGCACAAAAGCCAGTGTTTTATTCCATACTTACCACGTTTACTTGGAATGTACGGTTTGAATACGCACCAGCATTTACAAGGATACAGTTGCTCCTCGACAGCCATGTTCTCGCCTGGCTTGTAGCAGGCAATGCAATTGTCAGTAAAGAGAATCCATATTTCTGAAGCAAGGCAAAATTTATCAGTTTTCTTACCTTGCCTTCTTGATGATATAGAATCAGATGACTGTAAATTTCTGCAAATCTGTTCCTTGACATCGTGCTTTGAAAGAAAGGAGGTCCTCACTTATTGCATCGTAAGTATTTGTATGAAATACCGCAATCGTCATATGCTCCACGATCATAGAGTAACCCAATGAAAGCATCTAGTTCATCAAATACGGTATACAAGGTGGTTCCGTCGTGATGCTGCAAACTTTCAGGGATGAGGGAGAAGGCTATGTAGCAATTTGAGGTGAGAGATCCAGGTCGGAAACGACTGAGTCGAAAGTTACAGGCTTAGGGACCACTTATTATTAGCAACTGAGCTGTGAGCCTTTTCTTCAGCATACGCTACTGGCCATTAAAATTGCTACACCAAGTAGAAAAGCAGATGATAAACGTGGAATCATTAGACAAATATATTATACTAGAACTGACATGTGATTACACTTTCACGCAATTTGGGTGCCTAGATCCTGAGAAATCAGTACCCAGAACAACCACCTCTGGCCGTAATAACGGCCTTGATACGCCTGGCCATTGGGTCAAACAGAGGTTGGATGGCGTGTACAGGTACAGCTTCCCATGCAGCTTCAACACGATACCACAGTTCATCAAGAGTAGTGACTGGCGTATTGTGACGAGCCAGTTGCTCGGCCACCATTCACCAGACGTTTTCAGTTCGTGAGATATCTGGAGAATGTGCTGGCCAGGGCAGCAGTCCAACATTTTCTGTATCCAGAATGGCTCGTACAGAACCTGCAACATGCGGTCGTGCATTATCCTGCTGAAATGTAGGGTTTCGCAGGGATCGAATGAAGGGTAGAGCCACGGGTCGTAACATCTGAAATGTAACGTCCACTGTTCAAAGTGCCGTTAATGCGACAAGAGGTGACCGAGACGTGTAACAGATGGCACCCCATACCATCACGCCGGGTCATACGCCAGTATGGCGATGACGAATACACGCTTCAAATGTGCATTCATCGCGATGTCGCCAAACACGGATGCGACCACCATGATGCTGTAAACAGAACCTGCATTCATCCGAAAAAATAACGTTTTGCCCTTCGTGCACCCAGGTTTGTCGTTGAGTACACCATCGCAGGCGCTCCTGTCTGTGATGCAGCGTCAGGGGTAACAGTAGCCATGGTCTCCGAGCTAATAGTCCACGCTGCTGCAACCGTCGTCGAACTGGTCGTGTAGATGGTTGTTGTCTTGCAAACGTCCCCATCTGTTGACTCAGGGGTCGAGACAGGGCTGCACGATCCGTTACAGCCATGCGGATAAGATGCCTGTCATGTCGACTGCTAGTGATACGAGGCCGTTGGGATGCAGCACGGCGTTCCGTATTACCCTCCTGAACCCACCGATTCCATATTCTGCAAACAGTCTTTGGATCTGGACCAACGCGAGCAACAATGTCGCGATACGATAAACCGCAATCGCGATAGGCTACAACCCGACATTTATCAAAGTCGGAAACGTGATGGCACGCATTTCTCCGCCTTACACGAGGCATCACAACAACGTTTCACCAGTCAACGCCGGTCAACTGTTGTTTGTGTATGAGAAGTCGGTTGGAAACTTTCCTCATTGTTGTAGGTGTCGCCACCGGCGCCAACCTTGTGTGAATGCTGTGAAAAGTTCATCATTAGCATATCACAGCATCTTCTTCCTTTCCGTTAAATTTCGCGTCTGTAGCACGTCATCTTCGTGGCGTAATTATTTTAATGGCCAGTAGTGTACTTTTTTATCAGTTTTAAGATCGGGTTGCTGACATACAGCCGCAACACATAAAGTGGCGAGTTATTTGCAGCATGTCGTTTGGCGTCTCCTGTAAGCCCGGGTGTCTCCCGCAACACATTCCGGACGCTGTGCCTACCTGCTGTGTTGCGTGGCTCAGTCTGTCTCCACTTAGTGCCATCAGAATTCTTCACTTCCTCGCCAGGCAGTGGAAGCCATACGGTGTCTCTTCTTCCTAATCCACGATCAGCTGCTGCTCGCCGACGTATGCTCGTCGGCTCAAAAACTTAGGCAGAACGGTTCATCCTTACATTGTGAAACAGGTAGGTCATCGTCAGATGTGTCACATTCTGCTTGCTGTTCATTTGATGCGTCTGAATCACTTAAGTCACAAGTTTCCGCTGGAACGTAATTCTTCGTCCACCTCGGCATTCGTATCACTCGACTGTATCGGTGAAACGTGCTCCAGATAGTAGAGAATCTTGGTCTCTGTAAGGCCACGTCGTCTTGGCATTGTAGCTTCGAGAAAGCGAATTCGCAAAAATAAAGTTCACGTTGCTGGCGTCAGGACTATCTCTGACCACTCGTCTTGACAAAAATATACTGACAGGCATCATCCGTAAGGGCGACGTGCCTGACATCTGCTATCTTGTAAGAGAACTATCAGCAGTGCAACAGGCAGCGGTGTAAAAGGGATGAACGGGGGAGGGGGGGGGGGCAGCTTCCCCAGCGCGTAATATGTTTCACTGTGGCTTCCCAACGTCATTTAGTAGGCTTGAATGTCGCCAATCCGTAGAAAGCGGAAATCCGTGCTGAAATAATCGCTCAACCTCCGAATTCTTAACATTTCGATTTCTTTTTGGCACTAACAGTCGTAATATACTCAAACATCTCGTGAATGATATCGAGGTACTCGCAGAAATAATTTAGTGTCTGAAAACCCAATTGCGTTAAAATGCGTATGGTCAAAAATGACCCAATGGTACTACTAGTATAACAGGTAAATTTTTTATACTTCTCATTAGGAAGACGTGGCAGCATTTGATCTTGCGATGATTGTGGAGGGAGATAGGGCCCTCGAAAAGCCCTTGTGGGTCAGAGGTGGCCCACGTGGTACCTCTAGTGCTAAGTACACGCAGGTCTTTCGGGCTCAGTTGGCTGGCCTGATTCTGTCTGCCGTGGTTGAAGGCCCATGTGATAGTTCCCGTTAAGCCCCTAGTTCGAAATGGTCTTGTGAACAATTACTCATGCTTGTTGATTTTCTTATGCTTCCTTGCTTATTTTATATTCTGCTATCTTGAAGAAGAAAATGCAAATATTCAGAATAAATGCTAGATTCCTTCTAATTTACATATTAGTGTGTTAGATGGTGCATGTCATCGAGTCCATATAGGAAATGTGAATGAATGTGAATTGTACATTTGTTTGTCTGGATCCGCGCGACCGCTACGGTCGCAGGTTCGAATCCTGCCTCGGGCATGGATGTGTGTGATGTCCTTGGGTTAGTTGGGTTTAAGTAGTTCTAAGTTCTAGGGGACTGATGACCTCAGCAGTTAAGTCCCATAGTGCTCAGAGCCATTTGCATTTGTACATTTGTTTGCCAACTTTACTGTTGTCATTGTCTATGTCTATGTAAAATGTATGTACTATTGACAATTTTATACAGAATTTTATTCTTGCAGGAGAACCATTTATGTATGTGTGTGAAGTGCAACGCGACGGACGAGTAAAATACTCGCAGGTGTGAAATGATACAAAAATAGTAAGGCCTGACAATGGTGAAATTAACGGCTGGGCTGTGATAAAGAATTAACGATACAGTCTAGCGAAGTTAATACAGTGAGTGTGATGCGTGTGCGACGGAGAAATCAGTGGAAATCTGTGTAATAAATAATTGATATATGAGGACCGCCGAACTACAATTCACAACGGAAGACAATGCCGGAGCCTGTGGTGCAGCCCTTACCTTCAGTTTCACTGGCGCAAGACTTCGTCCAGCTGCGAGATGGGATATTGGTGTTCTTCGGGTTGAGCGTTGGCGCTGAATCCGTCGAATCCAGTCTCCGGACTGGAGGGCATGCGCAACACCGACGTCATAAGCCTGGAGCGACATTACCATGGATTAGCGGGCAGTGCTGCTGCTCACGTGGCGCTTGACTCACTGCGGCGGGCGCGTTAAGCAATGAGCTGCTGCTGGCCTTAAGTACAGCAAATAGTGAGGTAGCGGGTGCCAAAAGGACACCTTCTCAGAATTGCCAATGAACCCAAAGCAAATGAGAAAAACAATTTTTAAAACATGGTGAAAGGACACTTTAAGAAATTTAAATTTTTTCCTCTGTTTACATCATACGCTTTAACAAATGTAAGGATAAATAACAGACTAAGTCGGTAGAACAACATGGACGTGCAATAATGTAATATAAATATATGTGAATGTATTTATATGTATGAATTTGCAATGCACAAAGAAATAAGCTTTGTAAATATACTTGTAGTAGCATAAGCGTATTAAAACTCCTCTGACTTGCACCAAGTGACCAAACTATCAGCCCCAATGTAAATAATGCTACTGTATATTGTCTCCCTAAACGAAGAACTTATTTCCGACAGTATACAGTAGGGGGGCATCTGTGATATACCTTTTGCATTTCTTGTTTCCATGTTTTCGATTTGTCAGAGGCAAAGAGAAAAGTTGAAGTGGTAGCCCAGCGTAGAGCCTGCACCTACCGTCATGTATTTTAGTTTTTCAAGTATTAAAAAAGACTAAAGATGTTTTTCCTGTTCCTCGGCAAGAGGGAGGACTCGCTCTCTGTTAATGATCGAAGACAGACACACGTTACATTAGAGAGAAATCGGCGTAGCCATTTTGAGTATGAGAATAAGTAAAAAGTCAGTATTTCTGACGTGCGCAGAAGAAATAATACAGTCGTATTTCATCGGTGAAAAATCGAGTTATTATTCCAAGTAGTACCGTAATATATAAAAATCCAAGAAGCCCACATGTGTGCCTCGGAGCTACTATGAAGATCCGATTACAAAAGGAATAATGGACAATGTCAAGATTTTGTAGGTGGATACGGCTATCAGACGTAGTATTGTTAATTGGTAAGTGAAAATCTACAAGAGAAAGACTATTTCGTTTATGTGGAACTTATGAAAAGATTCTTTACCCATTTACAGGCATAGCTCAACTTATTGTGCTTGTCAGACACGCCGAAAAATTAATCTCCTTATTTCCATATATCCAAACAATTATTAATATACAGGGTGACTCAAAAGTCCTTGAATACCCTCATAAGTTGGAAGATTAAAGGGAAAATTGAAATGTGATGATGGGAACTTAGGTTTGACGTGAGGCCGCAACTTTTGGAGTGAATGTCATTCATGGTCGCCATCTTGAATTCTGCCATTTTGGATAAGTCATTTTTTTAAATTGGAACGGGGCTGTATGACATATCAAATAACACTCGCTTGAGCTCTGGAACTGAGTGGTGTAATTTGTTTTTGTCTATCTTGTACAGTTTAGAAGTTATTAATGTTCGAAGTTACCTTGATACCGACTCATGTATCTCTTTGTTCCAGGTGATCTCAAATGGGTCTGACACGTGAACAGAAGATCGAAATCATCCTTATATCAGGGGAACGCAGCTACCGAACAACAGCAGCTGACTACAACAGACGGCACCCAACAGAGAACCGGTATCACACAGCACGGTGGCTCACGTGATCACCAAATTCCGGGAGACGGGCTCTGTTCACGATAGCGCACGTAGTGGGCGACCAAGGACTGCCACCAATGAGGAAACTGCAACTGCGGTTGTTGGATCGTTTGCGAAAAGTCCTAAACGAAGTACCCGTCGTGTGCCCGTAGCAGGTGGACTAAACCAAACCGTTGTCCGGATATTGCACACCAATAAGTGGCATCCTCACAAGTTGCAGATGCAACATCGACGTAAATAGGATGACCCTGATCACCGGTTGGAGTTCTGCCTGTGGGCTACTGAACAACACGAACTGGATCCTTCGTTTGCCAAGGGCATACTGTTCAGCGACTAGGCGTGTTTCACTTTGAATGGGGAGGTTAATCGACACAATTGTCGATACTGGTCTGATGCAAATCTGAACTGGGTTGCCCCAATTCGAGAACATAGTCCAGCGAAGGTGATGGTGTGGTGTGGCATATGGGACACCAGCATCATTGGGCCATTTTTCATTTACAACACCTTAACTGCATCACACTATCTGATGCTGCTGCAAGATGTGGTGTTCCCTTCCACGCTCAACGCTGACGGCATTTTCATATCTTATTTTCAGCACGATGGAGCACCTCCACACTATGGCATTGGTGTCCATGAATGGTTGGAGGAACAACTGCCAGGGAAGTGGATTGGTCGCCGTTGTCCCATGGAGTGGCCGCCCAGGCCCCCTGACTTAATGCCCCTTGATTTTTATCCATGGGGACATCTTAAGCACATAGTGTATGCTGAGAGCCTCCGTGATTTGAGACACCTGGAGGAACGCACACAACACGCCTGCGACCAAATTGCAGGAGACACTCTCCTCCGTGTGCAGTCAGAGTGGTTGCGGCGACTACAGTTGTGCATTGCACGGGATGGACAGTACGTAGAACACGTGCTGTAGCAGTCGGTATGAAGGTAATTTGCCAACTTTGAACATTAATAACCTCTAAACAGAACAAGATAGACAAAAACAAATTACACCACTAAATTCCAGAGAAGCGAGTGTTATTTGATGTGTCATACACCTGCCTCCCCATTAAAAAAAAAAAGACTTGAAACCAAAATAGCGGATTTCAAGATGGCGGCCATGAATGACGTTCACTCCGAAAGTTGCGGCCCCACATCAAACCTATGTTCCTATCATCACATTTCAATTTTCCCTTTAATCTTTCAACTTATGAGGGTGTCCAAGGACTTTTGACTCGCCCTGTATTTTTTATTATATTATATGGGCAGGACCTATAGTCGACGCCACATGCTATGTGCAAGGTACGGAGAGCTACAGAGGATGATGGTTTCTATCCGTGCCATCAGGTTTCATCGGGAATTAGCAGAAAATAGCGTCTCTGTTGTAGTTAATGGACAGACGGATCGTCGAAATATCAACTCATGTTGATTTTAAGATCTGTTAGCAAAGCCGGGGAAACTACGAAACACTGAATGCTCCTGTAGTCACGTTTGATGTAAGCTTCATTGTTTAGCTTGTGATGTTACAAAATAAAAGTGACGTTGTTATTCAATGGAAAGTTGGAAATTGAGATTTAGCTTACTGTTTTATCAATCACAATTGGCGTAAGAATCATGGATTGACCATTGTCATAAAATATTGCATTATGAGATGTGATTAGTTTTTACTTGCAGTTTCGCGTGGCTTGAGGCAGTCACTGCTAGCGTGCTATTGATTAAGAAATTGCGTTATCGTCTTTCTAATTACTTCATGATCGTAGATACGATTATACCCGGCTGTGAAGTTATTGTTATGACAAAACAATTTCCTAAGGGACCAGAAAGTTCTTAAGGACGCAAAAACAAACAAAAAAATGGTTCAAATGGCTCTGAGCACTATGGGACTTAACTTCTGTGGTCATCAGTCCCCTAGAACTTAGAACTACTTCAACCTAACTAACCTAAGGACATCACACACATACATACCCGAGGCAGGATTCGAACCTGCGACCGTAGCAGTCGCGCGGTTCCGGACTGAGCGCGGCCGGCGCGCAAAAACAACTGTAACATCACACAAAAGGGAAATTCAATATTAAAGCTGATGCAAGAAGACGATAAAACAGTTTTCTTTTTATCAATGTAACACGCACATTGGACTGCTGATCTTGGTGTCTGTAATATTAGCAAAATGCATAATTAAAATGAAAGTAATACTGAGGAGATGATAGGAATGAGCACTGCTAAATGATTCAGTATTCGCAGAACAAATATTTATTGTAAACTAAAACATATATCGTACCTTAAGCTTAGTACTACAATGACGGTAGATTTTTATGTCCGTATCATGTCCACTGAGCGCTCTTTTATATGGCCATTGTCTTCTTTGAGTCGCTCGTGCGTCGTCACGGTAAGTTATAACACTTCTTTACACTTCACTCAAACTTAGACATAACACGTTTTTATACATTTAGTAAAAAATTAGATCAGACTGCCACAAATCTGCGTCCGTCTTACTTGAGAAAAACAGTACAAGTCTTTTTAGCGCTCAAGGCTTCATTTGTTCTCCAGCGAACAAAATAGTGAAGGATCGCATATCTATCCGTATTTTTCTGTTTATATTGCCGCCCAAAGACGACGAATTACATTATTTAGAAAATTCCACCGTCGCCATGCGACGCCTCATTATACATTAATCATTATTTACAAACAAGTATTTGCCTTCTGGCTGAAAGTATTAACTACTCGTATTTGCTGTTTTAATGAAGTCAAAAATAGCGAATATCACAAGCTGGATCAAAACAGTTTGTGGAATGAAAACTATAATATCATAGGGAATATATTTACATAACTACACAATCAGATAAAATTTTAATATGACATTCTATGTTCTGTCCATGTTATATCACAAGGTGCGTTTCGTCTCTGACTAAGTGGTTTATTTTTACGTCTCATTCCACCTGGACTATCGCAAATCAGAACATCAACATGTGTTCAGATACATGGTATCAAAACCTAGCACTCCATGCAATGCAGAATGGATACCTAAATGAACTCTGTGTACAAGCCTCGCTGTAATTATTTAATTTATATGTAGGCAAGATTTATCTGGCCGACTAAGTGATAGAATACGTCTGTGTGAATGTTTTCGGTGAAAGGAATGGAAAGGATACTGGATGGGAAAGAGGAAGGAAAAATGACACACAGTTGCCAGGGCATTGTGGTAATGCTGCGGCGAGGATTAAAAGTTCGTGCAAGGCTAGTACACGAACCCGGATGCTTTGCTTCTACAGAAAAGTTGCCTTAAACGCGTCGACTATCCGGACACGCTTCCTGGGAGACACAGATTCCCCAATTTGCGCTCGCCGAACTGCGACGATCCCCACCGTGTAACGCCCTACGTCCACATTTCTGATTCCCATAGGAGATCATCAAAAAGCTATTCCACCCTTGGAATTATAGATATGAGAGGTATATGTTTTGTCGGCATGCTCGAGGGAACAGATCCCCACTCGTGATGAAGCATCTGGGACATAAACGACGAGGGCCGGTGTGCCGGCCAGCCTGGATGTGGTTTTTAGGCGGTTTTCCACATCCCGCTAGGTGAATACCGTGCTGGTCCCCACGTTCCCCCTCAGTTACATGCATGCCAGACATTTGCAACACGTCCGCACTATTTCACGATTTCCACTAGACGCAGACAGTTGGGGTACACTGATTCCGTCCTGGGGGGGTATGGGGTGCCAGCAGGAATGGCATCCAGCCACCCCTAACAATAACACTGCCAAATCCGTTGTTTGGACAAGAAGCGAATAGAAGCTTTCGAAATGTGGTGCTACAGAAGAATGCTTGAGATTAGATGGGTAGCTCACATAACTAATGAGGAACTACTGAATAGGATTGGGGAGAAGAGAAGTTTGTGGCACAACTTGACTAGATGAAGGGATCGGTTGGTAGGACATGTTCTGAGGCATCAAGGGATCACCAATTCAGTATTGGAGGGCAGCGTGGAGAGTAAAAATCGTAGAGGGAGACCAAGAGATGAATACACTAAGCAGATTCAGAAGGATGTAGGTTGCAGTAGGTACTGGGAGATGAAGACGCTTGCACAGGATAGAGTAGCATGGAGGGCTGCATCAAACCAGTCTCAGGACTGAAGACCACAACAAAAACAACAACAAGAAGTTTTAAAAATGATTCAAATGGCTCTGAGCGCTATGGGACTTAACATCGGAGGTCATCAGTCCCCTAGAACGTAGAACTACTTAAACCTAACAAACCTAAGGACATCACACACACCGATGCTCGTGGCAGGATTGAACCTGCGACCGTAGCCTTCTCGCTGTTCCAGCCTGAAGCGCCTAGAACTGCTCGGCCACACCGGCCGGCTTAAAAAGTTTTACATTAGGCACTATGTTGATGCCAGTGATGTTCAATTATTTTCTATTAGTGTCCTAAATGACAACAACGCTCTGTTACCGTTGACAAGGTAGCAAGCAGGGTCCAAGGCTGCTGGAGTGGAGCACTGAGCCACAATTTTAGGATAGAGTAAAGAAAGGAAATTTATTTCACAAAACCAAGGTGCAAACACTGGTAACAACACAGTTACAGAATAATAATGTCATATGCGACCGGTGGCATACTCATGGTTACTGAATTAATTAAAACAAAATCTAAAAAAATTACCACCCACTTAAGCAAACAGTTCTTGAAGGTAAAATTTTAGAAAGCATTCTTGACGGGAGCACAGTTTCGATCGCATTTCCAGTTTTTTTATTTGGTGGCAACTAGTTACGGCCCTTTCCTCGGACCATCTTCAATCTTGCACCGCCATTATGGCTACTGGTGGCGGCAGACGGAGCGAGATCCGTAGAAGTATGGTTGTCACTGCAGAGGAATTGTACTGCTCTGTATAGTACATAAAGTATTAGAAAAAATCATGGTTGAGCGACTCAGGATGTATGTGAAGAGTATCTTCCGCTACAGATCAGGTTTTTAGTATCAGGCATGTCCTTGAAAAACGTTATGAGTGTAACATCGATGTCCATCAGCTGTTCATTAATTTCAAACAAGCTTATGATAGTCTCAAAAGGGATCAACTCTGGACGGCAATGCAAGAGGGTGGAGTACCTAAAAAAGGCAATGCAAGAGGCTGGTGTACCCAAAAAACTGATAAGACTGGTTCAAATGTCTTTGAGAAGAACAGTATACAAAGTAACGTTTGAGGTCGCTTTATTAAAGGCATTTGAAGTTAACCAAGGCTTGTGACTGGATGATGGTCTCTGCACTATTCTATTTAATGTAGCCTTGGAGAGGGTAATGCGGAAGACACAAAGCAGCAATCCTGGGGAACACTGTTTAACAGTGCATGTGCAGATGATATCGATTTCTTATCCAGGAGGAAACAAGACGTGGAAGAAAAGGTTGAAAAATTAGAAAGAACAGACTGGAGATAGGGCTGACAATTAATCAAAGATCATGTTAACATCTACGAAAAGATATAGTGAAGGAGAAAGCAGCATGACTGAATGGGAAAAAATATGAACGCTGTGAGTGCTTTAAATATCTTCGATCACTGACTTGAGAGGAGAAATACATGCAATGATTACACCTGGTAACATGAGTTACTTTCCACTAATTAAAGTATTTAAAGCTGGTAGTAGGAATCTGAAGCTGACATTGTATCGTACAGTAGTGAGATCTGTGGTGATGTATGGTTTAAACGAACTATGATCCATGACGATGAGTAGTTCTTGCAGAGATGGGAAAGGAAGATACTTAAGGAACTATTCGGCCCAGTGAATGAAATGGGTTTTTGGCGAATCAGAAATAATGAAATCAGAGAGTAGTGTAACAAGCCAAGTACCGTGACTTGAAATAAAGTGTAATAGACTACGTTGGGTGTGATATATAGAAAGAATGGTGGTGAGCAGCACAGTCAAGAAAGTTTTCAAAAGGAAATCAGATGGACGCCATATAAGAGGCAGGCCAAGGATCAGATGTTTAGACAAAGTGGAGGAGGACTTGATAAGAATGGGAGAAGATGGAGAGCCCAGGCAACCAGCAGAGAAGGGTGGGCGGAGATTGCCTAGGAGGCCAGGCCCTACGCGAGCGGTAGCGCCAAGAAAGAAGTTAAGAAAGTAATCAGACGTAGCTGACAGTAATCAAGAACTGATAGCAAAATCAACAAGGGCACAAGTCACTTAATTCCACTCGCGATTAACAGTGATGCGAACTCCAGCACTTTAGTGATTTAGAACACCCCTGGAACAGAGTGGCCGCCCTGAGTAATCACGGATTGAAAACGGTCTACCAGATAAATTGCTCATCATTTGAAAATTAGTCCAGGGAGCTGCTGTAGATGTACAAGCCAGGCCAGACTCCGGGAGTGTCGTCACAGTGCAAATGTGGAACAACTGCTGAACAGAGCCTTTGTTTACGGGCCGCTGCGGCCGAGCTCCAGTTCCGCTCGCCAACAGCCCCAGGTGCCGCAATCACAAGACTAGTGCGGCGCAGCAGTACACCACGCGCCAACTGATGAAATGGCTCTGAGCACTATTGGACTTAACATCTATGGTCATCAGTCCCCTAGAACTTAGATCCACTTAAACCTAACTAACCTAAGGACAGCAAACAACACCCAGTCATCACGAGGCAGAGAAAATCCCTGACCCCGCCGGGAATCGTACCCGGGAACCTGGGGCCAACTGATGACATGCGATGCCCTGTGTAGACTCACTCCGTACTCCTTTCCTCTGCAGAGCGCCAGCCCCGCATATCAAGCGCGTGCTCACCAACCAACGCACCACAAAGCACGTCGTTCAGACAGAAGAAACTCCGCAGAAGCAAGAGCATCGCAGGAGGTCATGGTACACTAGTTTCAGTTTTCTTGTGTAACGCTTAACTATTTCTAACTTGTAACAGATCAATATGGCGAACTGCAGCTGGTCTTTCTTTCTCGAGGAATTTTACTTTCTGGAATCTGAACGCAAATTGATGAAGTATAGAAAGCCTTGTTGCGTTGTATAATTCATACGACACGAAAAATAGCTATCATGGCACTAATAACTGACGCAAAGGTATAACATCATTACTCTTACGACTCATTTGCGAAGCATTAGTACAAATCCTCATGGTTATTCAAATTTACAATGTTCAAACTGTGCATTTCATTAAACTGAAGAAAAGAACAAAACAGAAATAAGGATATGAGATATCTGTAATTTGTGATTATCCGTTCCCAGTGAATACAAATGCTTTTTACACAGCACCATAAGATTAATATTACATCAACAAAGTGTTACACACATCAGTATCAGTCAAAGATCTGTTGTTCTAGGTAGGCTTGAATTAAACAGGTGTAAAAACCTTTATGGTGAACGAAATGCCGGCTTACTAAACTCGATTAGAATCAATACAGCGTGTAAACAGGAACCTGCCACCCATTGATCGTAATGAGTAATACAACTTTGCTACTCATCCTGCTCTAGAAACCATGTGATATTGGTTTTCCAATGTAGCTTGCCGAACCTCAAAACAAAGAAACACCATACTTTATACATTATGAATGAAACACACAACACTGGTGTAATATTCTACAGTATTTATTATTTGTTAGAGAGACCGGTTTTCAGCTGTTACGCCATCATCAGGTAAAAAGATAAATATGTGGTGCTGTGAAATTTTGGTGGATCAATCATTTTAAACTAGTGGATGTACATAGTATCTCTGGTTCTAGAGATGCAAATGTTAATATTAGAAGAGGAATAAAACAAGCGAGGTTATTTCAGTGTAAATGCGATTAAGATTATTTAACTAAGGTAGAATATGTGACACATTAACTACCGAACTATAGATAAATTAAAACAGTTGTACATAGAAGAACATAACTGAACAATAAGTTTTTGTCATATGTTCCAAAGATATGACTGAACAAAATAATTTTGTCTCTAATAGATCAAAAATTACAAACAGATGAGATATAATAGTGAAATTAAGCAGGCGAACGATGCAGCTGTCATTACACAAAGTAAAATTTATTACATAAGAGGAATTATAGTAACTGAAATAAAGGAACTGGGACATGTGAGTAAGAGGGATAATTTACAACATGGCCTGGATGAGATTGTGAGTAGTATTTGCGGTTAGAAGTGGTGAGTAAGGAAACTGTGTCTGGTCATTCAGTACTAGGCTTGTATTGATGGAGATGTGTTTATTAATTTTCACAATTTCAAGGCAGATCATCTTCCTTCCTTTCTGGATGTTATGTAATACTTCATGTTTCACCTTGTAATTATGGCGTTCTTTAAGCAAGTGGTCGGTAAAAGTAGAGTCTTCTTTTCTAAGTTTCCAACTTCTGTGGTATTCCTTCAGGCGGTTATATATTGCACTGCCAGACTGACCAGCACAGAATTTGCCACAGTTACCCTGCCCTTAACCCACAGCCTCAAGAATACAATAAATTGTTTTCAGTTCCATACGTTGGAAAGGTCTCACTGGATGTAGCCAGAAAGTTTAAATCCAGGAATTTAAAAACACCATTTTAGGTGCACAACGTTGTTGGACACATTTTGCACAATGGTAAAGACAGGACTCCAGATTTGGAAAAGAGTAGAATATATAAAATTACTTGGAACTGTGGCTATTTCTGTATAGGTCAGCCTGGCAGGGCAATATATAACCACTTGAAGGAACACCGCAACCGTTGGAAACTTACAAAAGGACAGTCTACTTTTGCATTCCGCCTGCTTAAAGAAGGCCACAGTTGTATCGTGAAATATCAAGTATTACATCACATCCACAAAGAAAGTAAGATGAACCGTCTTGAAATTATGGAAATTAATAAACATATGTCCATCAAGCCAAGCCCGGTACTCAATGATCAGACACAGTTCCGTTACTTACCACTTTTAACTGCAACTACTACTCATAATCCAATCCGTGGCATGTTGTAAATTACCCCTCTTACTCACATGCTCCGTTTCCGTTATTTCAGTTACTGTAATCTCTCTTCTTGTATTAAAAAAAATTTATTTTGCATAATGACAGCTGTGTCACTCACCTGCTTAATATCACTTTTATATCACACCCGTTTGTAATTTATGATGTATTAAAGACAAGATCATTTTGTTCAGCCACATATTTGGAATAAGTCACTAAAACTTATAGCTGAATTATATTCTTCTATGTAGAACTGTTGTAATTTTTTGTAGTTTATTAGTTAATGTGTCACCCTGCCTAATATTAACATTTTCATCTCTGGAAATGCTTAAAATCTTTGATTCAACAAAATTTTACAACACCACATACTTATCTTTGTACCTGATGATAGCGTAACAGCCGAAAACCGGTTCGTATAACAAATAATAAACATTTTTATATTGTAGTATACTACTCCAATGTTTTGTATGTTTCATCTTAACATTCAAAAAATTCTACCAAGAACCAACGGAACAATCAACAAAATACTTTGTATTCAGGAGCCGACGATAGAAGATATTATGTACCATTCTCAGTACCAATCAATGAATACAAAGCATAAACTGCTTTAAGGTTCATTTCCCATTATTCTCGGTATTGTCCAATACAGCATCACTCCACACCATATCACAAAAAAGCACTTCAGAGCAACCCAAATGGAACAGACATGAAAAAGAACATTTTGTCCTCCTGGAAAACTGTCGTTAAAGCGTCCTCAATTCTCACGGGACGAAGCCGTTCTCGCCTCAGAGAGTTTAGGCCAGATAGCCCAGGAAAGCAGAGAGGCAGTATGTGGAAAATCGGCCAGCGGCTCAGATATGAAGCCAAAGATTGCTCGCAATTAGAAGACACGTGAAGTACAGGGAATTTTTGTAACCTGAGACAGCAAAATATCTCGAAAACTACTTATCTTACAAAACACAATCTACCTGAAAACTTAAAATTAGTAAAGGGGTCGCCTGTCTGTGCTACAACTACCCAGTTCCTAACTTCCTAACCACCCCCCCCCCCCCACCTTCGCTGGTGGTGTCACCTTTATATTTTCAGATGAGAACCCACTATTTTTGTAGCATATTCTGGTTCTACACCAATAAATACGCACAGTTCACTGAAATCATTGCTTCCTATTAGTGTTAGGTGGCACTGCAGTCGACAGATAGCATTTAAGAACCGGATCATTTGATTCTGCATTTCACTTGCGATATAAATAGAAACCTCGGTGTTCTAACAGTCGATATTCATGTCGGAAATTCGCTTTAGCGTTGCAGATTTGATTGTGTTGTATAAAATGAGTAGCCGTTTCAAATTCCGTTTAGAAACTGCGCTTAGCTTTCCCGTCAGGATGCTTGATATCGATGAGAATCCTTGCCTCCGAACTCTGGAGCGCTCGATTTCTGTGAGCCCCATTGGCTCTCACCATAAGCGTAATTCACAGTGCTTTTCAGTTGTGTACATGCATTCCACACACGAATTAACAATTTTACTCAATGAAATCAAGCACATCAATGATGAGAGACAAGGGAACTCACCGATTTTAAGCGTCCATAGGAAAACAGAAAACTGTTACATCCACATCGTTGGTCCTGGATCACGCTTAGTTCCGAGCCAGACATTGAAACGGTTAACCATAGTGTACAGCAGAACCAAATCTGCAATACTAAGGCAAAAACAGTGTTCAATGTAATAATAATAGAACCCAACATCTTTACACTCACTCATCCATGACCCCTCCCCAGAATATTGAAACGGAAAGTCAAAACAGCTGTCACCAAAGTTTCAGCCACTCGCTAATAGCTAGCACAACCGCCACCTCCCCCCCCCCCCCCCCCTCACCACCACCACCACCACAAAAAAAAGCCTCTATCCCTCCCTCTCTCTCTCTCTCTCTCTCTCTCTCTCACTCACTCACTCGTACGCACACAGACAGTATAAACAGCATAAACACAAGTTAGTAACGAACATATACTTTGTTAGGTTGGCGACACATAGGTACACATACCAAAGACGATGAAACACGTAATGGAGTCGCAATATTTACGCTGTGAAAAGGTGTGTAAGACGAAATTGTTGTATCGAGTGACGGAAGAACGGTTGTCCACCACAAAAAAGAGTGACAAACATGCTGAACAGTGTGTGGATGGCGAAAACACGAAGAGGTGAATATAGAACAGTGATAAAAGTGGAAGTGCGACCTCTAGACCAGGTGTGAGGAAAAGCAAGTCAGTAAATCGTAAGTAATTACATTTTTTACAAAAAATCGCGAAGTGAACTGTTTGATAATCTATAACTAACAAAACTGTATCGTTATAGATCCCACTGATGATGCCTTAAAACAGTAGAAGGCGAAACGAGTATGGATTAAATAAAATAAATAGCAGCAGGAAAAGGCAGTTTGATTTGCAAAATAAGTATTTATATGCTTGCTACGGAAGATGGCCACACAAACAAACGTGCAAAAACAGGTATTTGTCGACTGCAGCGCCCTCTACCACGAATGGAAAATAATGGTTAGGCTGACCCGTTCGTATTTTTGGGCTACAAAAATGGTGCGTTTCCACTTGAAAATCAGAAGTTAACCCCGCCCACGCGTGAGGCGAGGTTAGGAGGTGGTCGGATGTATTACAAACACGTGTCCCGTTTACTGATATTAACTTTTCACCCAGAACATTTTTTGCGTACAATTCGTTATTTTCGTGAAATTTTGTTACTTCAGGTTAAAACAAAAGTCCTGCGTAAGATATGAAAGTTGGCAAATCATGACAAAAAGTTTACAACATGTTCTCGCAAAATGCAATAATTTTTGTGTCAAAGTTTTGTTTTAATTGCCTTTGGTAATCTGGGAGGTTCCTAGTGGAATACTGTATTTCGTGACTGTTTTCAGTCGTAATTACGACGTGCTGGACACTGAAGCGAAGTAATAGAGAAGATAAACAACATGCTGTGGCTCATTTAGAGAAATTAGACAAGATGCGGCTCACGTATGAAGGAGCGTGACCCGAGCGACAAGTGACAAATATTTTTCTTCCGGTGACCTCTGGCACGCAGTTGTCGCGCGTCGGCGACCGACTTTTCGGAGCGCGCACGGCTGGGTCAGCGCGCTGTTTGCACTCACCGCGTCTGCGACGCTTATCAGATTAGGGATCCGGGCAGGCCGCGAGCTCTCCTGCCCTCCGGCACGGATTTCGCCTCTCCTTTCCACACGCCGGAGCGACGGGAGAACTTGCAGTCCAGCAGCGCGGAAACACGTGAACCGCTAAACCACTTGCGGCTATACGGGGCCCCGTAGCCAATCAGCTAATGGACACAATGAAGTTTTACGTGCGCTGCAGCCGGGCGGCTGCTTCGCTCCGCACGGGAAAACGGCGGCCGCCCGGGAAAGCAGACGGAGAGGCTGTCGGGCAGTGCGGAAAAGAGACAGCGTGGCGGTGCCGTGAGCTGATTAGCCCTGTTTTCTCAATGGCCCACCCAATGCAGGTAGCTCCACTGAGGAGGGAAATTAAACAGTGCTCACGTCGCACCAGCGGTTGCCTGTAGAAGCAAATTACTTGCGCAAACAAGCAACTATCGGCGAGTGCCATTCTCTGTCTGTTATCCAAAGCAACTGGTAACTAAAACAAAACGTTGCATTTCCCTTAGTACGGAGTCTGTCATAAATACACTACTGGCCATTGAAATTGCTACACCAAGAAGAAATGCAGATGATAAACGGCTATTCATTGGACAAATATATTATACTAGAACTGACATGTGATTTCATTTTCACGCAATTTGGGTGCATAGTTCCTGAGAAATCAGTACCCAGAACAACCACCTCTTGCCGTAATAACGGCCTTGATGGGCCTGGGCATCGAGTCAAACGGAGATAGGATGACGTGTATAGGTACAGCTTCAACACGATACCACAGTTCATCAAGAGTAGTGACTGGCGTATTGTGACGAGCCAGTTGCTCGGCCACCATTGACCAGACGTTTTCAATTGGTGAGAGATTGGAGAATGTGCTGGCCTGGGCAGCAATCGAACATTTCCTGTATCCAGGAAGGCCCGTACAGGACCTGCAACATGCGGTCGTGCATTATCTTGCTGAAATGTAGGGTTTCGCAGCGATCGAATGAAGGGTAGAGCCACGGGCTGTAACACATCTGAAATGTAACGTCCACTGCTCAAAGTGCGCTCCTGCCTGTGATGCAGCGTCAAGGGTAACCGCAGCCATGGTCTCCGAGCTGATAGTTCATGCTGCTGCAAATGTCGTCGAACTGTTTGTGCAGATGGTTGTTGTCTTGAAATCGTCCCCATCTGTTGACTCAGGGATCGAAAAGTAGCTGCACGATCCGTTACAGCCATGCGGATAAGAGGACTGTCATCTCGACTGCTAGTGATACGAGGCCGTTGGGATCCAACACGGTGTTCCGTATTACCCACCGATTTCATACTCTGCTAACAGTCATTGGATCTCGACCAACGCGAGCAGCAATGTCGCGATACGATAAACCGTAGTCACGATAGGCGACATTCCGACCTTTATCGAAGTCAGAAACATGTTGGTACGCATTTCTCCTCCTTACACGAGGCATCACAATAACGTTTCACCAGGCAACGCCGGTCAACTGCTGTTTGTGTATGAGAAATCGGTTGGAAACTTTCCTCATGTCAGCACGTTGTAGGTGTCGCAACCGGCGCCAACCTGCTGTGAATGCTCTGAAAACCTAATCATTTGCATATCACAGCATCTTCTTCCTGTCGGTTAAATTTCGCGTCTGTAGCACGTCATCTTCGTGGTGTAGCAACTATAATGGCCAGTAGCGTAGTAGCGAAAACTAGCACGGGTGAATGTGCACCGTAACTCGGGCAATAAATTCACCAAACATGGGTCCGCTAAGAATCTGTGTGCTATATAATTGTGAATGTGTGGTTACGGTCCACCACTGATTCCCAGTACGATGTATTGTCTTAGTTGGTACAACTATATTTCAATCCAAACTTTTCTGTTAGTCCCCATCTAAATATGCTCAAATATCACTCATGGCCCATGGTTGCGGAGGGTAGTACATGCGTAACTGGGCACCGACACGCTCTGCTGGTGATATAAGACGATACCTTCCTTTTTTTTTCGTCAGTCTTCTGAGTGGTTTAATGTGGCCAAATACCAATTCCTCTCCTGTGCTACCCTCTTGCTTTCAGAGTAGCACTTGCGGCCTACGTCCGCAGTTACTTGTTTTATGTTTTCCTGTGCCATCGTCAGTTATTAACCTCTACAGTTCAATGAAGTACCAGGAGGTTATTCCCAACGTCTTAACACATTTCCTATCTTCCTGCTCCTTTTTCTTGATAGTGTTTTCCATACGTTCTGTCCTCCGCCGAATTTGCTGAGAACCACCTCATTACGTCCATTACGCGTCCACCTAATTTTTAACATTCATTCTCTAGAGCCACATCCCAAACACTTCGAATCTCCTCTATTCCGATTTCTCCACTGTCCATGATTCACTGTCATGCGATGTTGTCTCCAGAAGTACATTCTCAGAAATTTCTTCCTCAAATTAAGGTCCATATTTGTCACCAGTAGGCTTCTCTTGGCCAGGAATGCCTGTGCTAGCCGGCTTTTTACGTCCTCCTTGCTTTATCCATCATGGGTTATTTTCCTTCCAATGCAGCAGAATTCCCCAACTTCGTCTACTTCGTAATCACCAATTCTAATGTTGAATTTGTCGCTCTTTTATTTCTGTTATTTCTCGTTACTTTCGTGTTCTACTCTCAGTCCATATTCTGTACTCGGTATACTGTGATTCCCTGCAACAGATGCTGTCTTTCTTTGTCATTGTTACTGAATACAGCAGCGTCATCAGCGAGTCTCATCATTTGTATCCTTTCACTCCGAATTTTAATCCCACGCTTGGCCCTTCCCTGTTTTCCGCCATTGCTTCTTCGAAATGTTGACTCGTAACAGGTGTTTTGTAGGGTAGGAGTGGGCAGGTGATTCTTTGTTGGAGGTAAGCAGAAGAGTGGGCGATGATTGCAGTCAGTCAGATGGTAAGACATTTTTCTGACTGAAACAAACAGACGTGGTTGAGTGCATCAGAAACACACTGCAGACAGCGGGAGGTGATCTCTGGTACCCATCACGCTGGTGTAGACGCACTGAAGCAGGCGTCCACTGTGGATAGAAATGGCGGCTACCACAGTATATTGGTGGGTGGCAGCGGATGATTCCTGGGTGGCGGCGCAGCAAAGAGGAGATGTCCGTGTGCCTGGACTGTATATTTAGGCAGCGATCGTTGGTTTGCAGCCCGACAGACGCAGTGTCATAGATGCGGCAGTGACTGACAGAAGCCGTGCGTCATTGAGTGGCCCAGCTGTGACGAAACCATGATGGGCTGGTCCCGGAGGTTTAAATCTCCAATTCCATGTGTCGATGATTGCAGAAAGTCCCTGTATTAAGGCTGTAATGAAACGTGTGGAGCGGGCTCGATGATACACATCTCGTAACCAGTATGTTGGCCAGTCATGCAGCAGGCGCCCACTGGCTGACTCACGAAGCGCCGATTGCGGAAGCGGTGACTCTGCTCACGTTGCTGTCAGGGCATTGGGCACACGACTGTGGCTTGGTTTCATCGCTGGGCTGCCTTTATAGCTGCTGGATTCTAAACAAGTGCATTTCTTTCGCCAGATTAACCTGATCCTCCGGAATGCTATTTTACCGGTCTGACTGTAATAGACGTAAGTATCAATGTTTCTTCATTGCCTGTTTTCCCATTTCCATTTGAAATAAACCTGTAAGTTTCCCCACATCTCACCGGCCGAAGTGGCCGTGCGGTTAAAGGCGCTGCAGTCTGGAGCCGCAAGACCGCTACGGTCGCAGGTTCGAATCCTGCTTCGGGCATGGATGTTTGTGATGTCCTTAGGTTAGTTAGGTTTAACTAGTTCTAAGTTCTAGGGGACTAATGACCTCAGCAGTTGAGTCCCATAGTGCTCAGAGCCATTTCCCCACATCTCGCTTTTATATTACATTAGGTACAGGACTGAGAGGTAGCGCAGCACTGTCTTTAACAACCCTGTCAGTCAGACTAATATTCATATTTTAGGTCATGATCACGACGTTCCGCAGTATGACATTTATACATAAGGAAATTGTGGGCAGATTGTTCATATACTGCATGTGTAGCCTGTAAAGAACTTGGACGACGGAGACATGGATTGTGGGCCATAAATTCTTACTCCAGCGACCTGGCTCTGTGAGTGATACTGCTGTAATCTGAGCGTTTGTGCAAATGGTGGAAAGGTAATAAAAATTCGAGCATTCCCATGTTAGAAGCTGGGAAATAGGGACAGAGCAGCTGGTACATGTGTTTAGTGGAGGCAAGATTGTAACCTCCCTGACGCTAGGAAGTCGCTTGGTTCTTTTAGTGAGCGGCAAAAACATTTATGGAATGGCCATGACTCTCTGGGAAGCTTAATAGCCTTCTTTCAGAGATTGGAAATGGCTGATCTGGAAAAGTTAGATCTCTCGATAAGAACTGTGGTCCCATCTATTTGTACGTTTTTTGCTGTAAAATGTCCATGTTTACCGTGATAAGCAGATATTGAGTCACTCCACTCAGGATATGCAAAGCAGAGGCGTGCTCCCCCAGCATGGTAACCCCATTGCTGCATCTGGATTGGCTACCAGGCCAACAGAACAATCAAGGTTGAGATTAAATAAGTAGTTCGATTGGTTTGCATAATGTCGAGGCGGTTTCGTTTTTCCGAATTCATCCTTTTCCTTCTTCGTCTTCTGGTCCTCCCTGGTGGAGAACTTCAGATCTTTCCCTACTGGGTGAAGTGCTCCATAACTTGTGTGTACTAAGAGTCAGTGGCAGTTTCCAAATGTACCGACAGTGGAACCGCATATCGGATATATCGTGTCACAAGCGCAAAGTTATTCGTCGGCCGTCTGACGTTTGACAATTCCAGCGTGCACCATTGTGCCTGCGAGTCAAATTGATCAAATTGATTTGGCCAGACCATAGAACGGGTGCACCTCATACTTGCAAATTTTCGTTGATGCCTCAGAACATTACAGCTGCCGGAGCATGACACTCCTCGCAGACAGCGCGCCGTGTTCTGCTGCTCCCTGAATCGAGATGAAAGGGTAAACTGTGCTGCAGCAGCGTAGGGCTATTAAATGATATTCACAGCTTCCTGTTCTCCGGGGAACCATAGATTTTGGTATACCTGGTCGTAATTATTCCATTTGAATAGGGCTAGGCCTCATTCATGTAAACAAAGTCTGATTTCACTATAAAATGGAGTAATTCAGGGAAGAATTTGTATAGGTGCCGCCCCAATGATTGCTTTGCCAATCAAACACCATCCCTTTTTTTTGTAAGACTTATCAGCGCGTTATAGTTGTAAAAGGATTAATAAAACCATGTCATTATTTTTGTAAACTTGAGTACTCCACTGCTCACATTCATATCCCTCAACTGTTCACTATTTTTATTTTATTGAGGCGTTACGTGGATACACCAGCATGTCAAGATTCAGTCTCATTAAATTAGTTAATTTGTTCTGAAAGTAACCGCAGACATATGCCACAAAAGTGCCATGAGTAAATCCACTAATTTTGTATATAAAAATTAAGGATGTAGCTCATGATCTGGTATTCCAAAACCACTCAACAGCGGTCCCGATATCTAGACTATAGAACAATAGATTAAAGCCATTTGGTCAGATGACTCCTGTTGTAAACTTTTTCCAACTTCTGACCGAGATTAGGCCCCAAGAGTGAAACATGGCGAGGGTTCATTGATTATTTGGGCTACCATACCGCAGTATTCCGTGGGTCTCAAGGGTACTCTGCAAGATCGCAATACTTTCAAAGATGTGACTGTTTTGGTTGATCATGTTCACACCGTTGGTACGATGTTTGTTCCCCAATGGTGATGCTGCATTCCAAGACGACAGGGACCCTCTTCGCATAACTCACATCATCTAGGACTGGTTTTGTGAGCAAGAGGATGAACCGTCGCATCTCCCCTGACCAACACAGTCACCATATCAATATTATTGAGCCTTTGTGGTATACTTTGAAAAGAAGGGTTCGTGATCGCTGTCCACCTCCATCATTGATACAAGAGTCCCTTGGAAACCATACAAGACCAGTACTTATCCATCCAATGTGATCGATTTACCTACACCGTGTTAGTCATGCAATGTAATACCCTTTCCCTGTTTCCGTATTTTGGTCTACTCCCCTCATATTTCCATTGTGACCATCATGATGGAATTGATTTATAGTGAAAGAGTATACCAGATAACTAGAAAACCTTGTACAATCTGTTAACTGGAGAAGACATTGTTGACGAATGGGGCCAGATTTTGTGTATTTGTGTAAGTTCTCTGTCATCACCAAACTGCTAGTCGGACTCCGGACATCTGCTGTCTCATTACGATCAAACACCATAACCCTGTCCTCCGCGCCCCCCGTCCCCCCCCCCCTCCCGCCCCACAACAGTCGGTGAGTACGGGAAAAACTATCGTGGTCACTAACGACTATGGTGAGGAGCAAGAGATTACACCAGCATCGGTTTTTGGTCAGTTGATGGAAGTTGCACCTCAATATCATCTGAGAGTGGCTGAGATCCTCTGCAGATGGAACCTCGTTCTAACAGAATGGCTCCACTGTCGGGTCAGACATGCTATCCGGGAGGAACTAACCAACCCGATCATTGTCCATTGTGGTGAGGAGGAAGAAGTGAGACCACGACAAGTCTCTGGCTTGCTGATGGAAATTGCAACTAGATGTCATCAGAGGGTGACTGTGATGCTCTGCTGATGGCATCTCGTCCAAGGAGACACACCATTGTCGAATCAGACAAATTATCCGACTGTCCTGAGGTGACGTTCTTGCAGATGTAGAAGCCAGCGAAACAGTCTCCAGCTCAGCAGCGGCCTCAGAAGCAGACACCTGATCCACAAAGAAACCAAAGAAACCGTTCCGAACAGGGCCTGGTGGGTCGTAGGGTTGCAGTGGTGACGGTGGTGATCGCGGATCGACATTTTGATGCCATCCTAGGCACCTAAAGACTGAGGTGTTGGTTGCATCTGCTAATGACATTGCCAGCTCGATTGTGACAATAGACTTTGAAAGCCAAATGTTGTCTTTTAAATTAACTTTTTAACCGAAACAAAATATGAGTTACATCTAACGAATTACAGCCGGTTTTTCAGTAAGTTATAATGAAACCGCATCTGACAGTAATTTAAGTGGCGACAAAACCTTCTAAAGGACAACGGAAAGGAGTCCAAAGTGCCTCAGAAACAAGTGCAATACATTGTTTCTGTAGCTTTTATTATCTGGAACAACTCTGAACTTTTCTTAAATGGAATAATCTGCCCCCTATTGTGCTTAGCACTCCATTCGAATCCTTCTAAGGACCATTTGTTCTGAGTGCGGTTAAATGGAAAGGATAGTTTTTAGGTGAATGTGGTTTTATTCAGAGTGATATTCCCTTTCAAGGGTGTAAAATGAAAAACAGATTTATGGAACTTTTAAATGTGAGGTCAGTACCAATGAAATATAGGGATGGATTACGAATAATAAACTCATACCACTTTATGGTGATCGATGGAGCTATAAGAGTGTTATCTTAATCAAAAGAAGGCACCACATGTAGTATTTGTAATGAGCCAAAAAAAAACACAACACATCGATATGACCGATGAAATGCAGCACGATAAACGCCAGAATCAGCTTTATTGTTAATACTGTATATCACAAACCTGCATGTTCTGATTAATTGAACGTTACGAAAGTGTGATTAAACTCTGAACGTTCCATAAATGTACTAAGGATTCATACACGTATCTAGTCTTCAAGTATCATGTGACAAATATTTCATCAATGTGTGGATAATACTCGAATTTCAAGCCTCCTAACGATTTTAAAACCAAATTTTCTTATCTGTAAACATGCAATTCCCAAAACGAAGTAAGGCCAATCTAACTTCCAGATATATAAAATGTATATACTAATTCGTTTCCATTCCAGCATTTAATCTTGGGTAGAAACTACAATTATCGATTTACTGTGTTACATGAAATTACGCCATCGCCGCGGCTATGGTGCTGTGAGGGCCGACCAGTTCCATCCTACGGATGGACTTCCTTCCCGACTATCCAACATCGTCCCGGTTCACTGAAGGATGATTACAAACACAATCCATATCCGCACTACCAAGATTTTCGACCTCATCGTGCTACCTCAAGCCGTCTCCGTGGTGACGTTCTACTTTTTCAATTTCTGACGCCAAAGTTATATGTCCATTCCTTCTTATTCACCTACAGTGATAACAAAATGTACCAATGAACAGAATCATTCATATGCATGGACTGACAATGGTGTACTATTATCCCACTAACTATCACATTGGACACCATGCTAACTATTTATTTACTGGATCTTCGACATATTTATTTATAATTCATCCTTTATTCCATAAAGAATTAATTCATACGAAAATACCTAAAATACTTGCTTTGCATTAAAATGAATTGTCAAAGTTAAATGTCGTTTGCAAATCAGGACTGGCTTTGTTTTGCTTGGGGTTTTGCCGTGGTTTTTCTTGCGACCCAGTGCCGAAAGGAAAACCCAGAATTAACTAATTACTTGCACGGACACACTTGAAGCTATTAAGGAAAAATAGCGCTAACTGCAAAATTTGAATTTTCGGCCTAGGTACATTTTGCATAAATTATCCACCGGTATATAGATAAGCAGCAATTATTTAATGACAGTTATTGATAAATATTTCGTACAGTTAATTTGTAATTTTATGTGTTTATCATCAGTTAACGATTGTTGATCATTTAATGATTTCCAATGGACTTGAAGTGAAAGTTAAAATGCGAACATAAACATAGCTCAGATGTCAAATTGATGAATACAAACTCTATTTAAACAGTGAATCCCAATCATGACTACCATTTGTTAAATACCATTCAAAACCCAAGATCCATAAAATCTAAACGTCTCCAGCTTTTTTTTTTTTACCATATTCAGTTTGCGCCGAACCTCAAGCACAAAATGTGAAGTGAGTTTCAGCGTAAAATGAATATCCTCTACAGCAAAATGATGATAAACACTTGAAGGTGTCACCAATGAAAGAAATGTTTTATATAATCATGGCTTCTGAATGTTTTTTAACAATTAAAATAATTGGCTCTTCAGTACTCTGAAAATGAAAAAATTCAAACAACCGTTTGAAACAGACCTTATATCACTTTTGTGATGAGCACTCAAAGGACTAGAGACTGAAAGGACCGTAAAGATCACTGATGGTAGCCGATTTCTTAACCTGTTAACCACTGACTAGCTTGGGGGGGGGGGGGGGGGCGCATGCTGTCCCCTTCTCTGTTCTCCCAATATTCTCAATATCACGTCTGAAGAAACTATGAATTGCGTTGAATATGTGATAACATTGAACGTTACGTAATGATATGTTACGCGAGACATCGAAGTCAGCAATGAAGTACTAGAAACTATTGCAAAAGAGCGTTGTGCTTTCTGGAAAATGAAGAACTCTCATTCGTTGAAATTTTGATAGTAAGAGGTAGAGAAGTGTAGTGAATTAAGATGGCTAAGGTCTGAGCTTAGCCGCGACTCACGACTCACACCCCGTCCTCACAGCCTTAATTCCACCAGTACCTCGCCTCCTACCTTCCAAACTTCACAGAAGCTGTGAGGACGGTGTGTGAGTCGTGCTTGGGTAGCTCAGTTGGTAGAGCAGTTGCCCGCGAAAGGCAAAGGCCCCCAGTTCAAGTCTCGGCCCGGCACACAGTTTTAATCTGCCAGGAAGTTTCATATTGGCGCACACTCCGCTGTAGAGTGAAAATTTTACTCTAGAAACATCCCCTAGGCTGTGGCTAAGCCATGTCTCCGCAATATCCTTTCTTCCAGGAGTGCTAGTTCTGCAAGGTTCGCAAGAGTTGGAAGGTAGGAGACGAGATACTGGCGGAATTAAAACTGTGAGGACGGGGCGTGAGTCGTGCTTGGGTAGCTCAGTTGGTAGAGCACTTACCCGCGAAAGGCAATAGTCCCGAGTTCGAGTCTCGGCCCGGCACACAGTTTTAATCTGCCAGGAAGTTTCATATCAGCGCACACTCCGATGTAGAGTGAAAATTTCATTCTATTTTAGGTATGTAGATGACTGGAAACAAGGTTATAATCATATATGTCAGAAACTCTTCTTCCCTTTATATAAATTGAACATAATAAAATTATAGAAGGATAAATATCTAGGAAAGTATTCTGGTGAGTATTTAGTCATCTGCGAATCTCATTTAATGACATTTGAGCATCCAAAACTGCATTGCAGTACCTGAACTGATACACGATCTGAAACAGTGTTGTAAAATCCTACCGTAGTCTGAAACATTACGTGCTACATATGAAATCCCAACTGCAATCTAAAGGAAAAGTTTGACTGACATTCAGAGTTCAGTTTGAACAAGAAGGCAACAGAGGTTCTTGAACCACTTTGGTCCCTTCAATTGGAATCAGAGGAATCGGATCGTCTCCCTGTCACGTGGCTCTAAGCAACTGCTGAGCGGCGGCCCAGGTGACTCTCCATTGTGTCGCCATGACAACAAACGCTGCGGTAATGTATCGACGTCGCGCATCGTGTGCTGCATAATTCCCACTGGATGCTGGAATATGTGTGCCAATAGTCCTCATTGAGGATGTTTCAAACTGTCGTCGTCCATATGCAGCACTGACAACTCAAATGCCCGGCGCCGAAGTACAGGCTGCTCCCTATTGTATTCCTCCAGACTTGGTGTATATACATGGTGTATTTACACATCTTGGCCACCCAATACTGAAAACGTGACCGCCTCATTCAGTTGCTGAATCAGTACTGCTTACAGTTTATGATGTTTCAACCGTGATTTATTTTCAAAGAATATTCTTAAGAATTTATTTTATTTACTAGCGATTCACCAAGAACATTAACACATTTAATCACACTATGTAAGCATGGAAGTAGTTGCCAGGGAGTAACTGATGAAATCAGAGCCAATTTCCTTTTAACAAATGGGAATTTTATTCACTTTACTAGTGCCTAAAAGCATTTTTTAAAAGAAATTTAAAATTATAATCAGAAAGCACTCTCTAAATATCAGTTACAATTTATTCAGAGGCAGAAGGAAAGAAGTTTTGACTGTATGAGTTTTCAGGCAGAGAACCTTGCCGCCCCCTTTTGACACGGCCGTAGTTACGACCGCTCACGACGCCCTCTGAAAGCCTACACTGGTGCAAATATGCAACACACCAGATAACTTTAAACTAAGAGTTTTAACAATTTACACGAGCACACAAACTATGCACCCCGCCGTAGGAGGGATGGAAAAGGTATAAAACACTAACAATTAAAATATTAACCTTGACACCGAAGGTGCAACTTGATTTTAACTTCTAAGAAAAGTCTTACGGTGAAAGGCTAGCAACTTTATATGCTAAAATGATCATTTAAATAAAATCTCATGAAATGCAATCTTATATAAAATTCTACAAGGTTGGACAAACAATAGTTAAGATGCTCTACAGTACACAGATACCGCCTCTCAAGATCATAGACAATAATATCAAAGTTTCCAAAGATCAAAACATATTTCAGGTATTAGGCCGTTACACTCCAAGCAATAAATTCGTTAACACAACAAATCCGACAAACATGACAGAGGCAGCTACTAACGTACGGTAGATTGATAGGGAGATTACCGAACAACCCGAACCGCAGGTTGCTCTAACCCGCCCCTACTCCACAAGGGAAAAACGGACCACTCAATTTATAAACAACCACCCTCCCGCGGGTGGGCAAACGGAGAAGAATGGTGGGACGACCGCAAAGCAAAACGTCTGGTGACCCCACCAAGAAAACAAGTAGGATTTAACAAGAGTAAATCAAACAACGTATCATCAGTCACTTAACTTCTAATAAACTGCGATTTCTGGAGAGGACCTGGCGCAACACCCCCAAATCGCTCTCCCGAACCGTCCGCTGACAGCCCCTTCAACGGACGCAGGAAGGCGCGCCCATCTCCCGTCTCACGGCGTCGCAGCTTGCACTGGGCAGACTGATGTCGTGGGTGGACACCTGCTACTCTCGTGTCGACCGCGAAGTGACTACCGCTCCCTATACGCCGTGGCCCACTGGACTAACGTGGCGACCTCACATGCGCCGACGCTCCAGGCGGATAAGTCATCTTGTGTCTCAGTGCGCGACCGACCAACCGATCGATCCAACCGCAAATGACCATTGCCTGAGCAAACTCGAGCATACTGGCAGCCTAACGTGCAGACTCAGATGCAGGAATTAAGTCCCGACCGGGCGACCACTCGCTAAGTTCTCTTACTGGCGGAGTGGAAAGACTCTCATTTTGGCAGCTTTAAAGGCTGATCCGAAGGACAGACATACTAGCACTCCGAACGACAAACATACACTAATTGCCTAACAAATGCGGACGAGGCACAGATTAGCAAGCTGGGGACGAGAGACTGACCCAGACTGACCGACAGGCGGGCTCATAGCGTCCCTTTAATGCACGTGAACAGGCAACCTATCCGCTTTCCCACCAGAGGGAGACACCAAAGCTGCGACTGCCACAGCGGCGCCACCGCCAAAAACGGAGGGCGGCTGCTTCACACTACGCGTTGCGGCGCGCTCTTGAAAACAGCAATTTTCACCATGGCTCAATGTTGATATACACTGAAGAGGTAAAGCAACTGATACACCTGCCTAATATCGTGTAGAGCCCCCGTGAGCGTGCAGAAGTGCCGTAACACGACGTGGCATGGCCTCGATTAATGTCTGAAGTAGTGTTGGAGGGAACTGACACCATTAATCTTGCAGGGCTGACCATAAATCGATAAGAGTATGAGGGGCTGGAGATCTCTTCCTAGCAGCACGCTGGGAAGGCATCCCAGATATGCTCAATGATGTTCATGTCTGGGGAGTTTCGTGGTCAGCGGAAGTTTTTTAACACAAAACAGTTTTCCTGGAGCTGTTCTGTAGCTTTTCTAGACGTGTGGGGTGTGGAATTGTCCTGTTGGAATTGCTCAAGTCCGTTGGAATGCACAGTGGACGTGAATGGATGCATGTGATGAGACGGAATGTTACCGTACGTGTCACTTGTCGGAGTCGTATCTAGACGTATCAGCGGTCCCATATCACTCCAGCTGCGCTCGTCCCACACCATTAAAGAGCCTCCACCAACTTGAAGAGTCTCCTGCTGACATGCAGGGTCCATGGATTCATAAGGTTGTCTCCATACCCGTACACGTCCATCCACTCGATAAAGTTTGAAACGAGACTCGTCCAATCAGGCAACATGTTTCCAGTCATCAACAGTCCGGTGTTGACGGGCCGAGGCGAGGCGTATAGCTTTTTGACATCTAATCATCAAGGGTAAACGAGTGGGCCTTCGGCTCCGAAGGCCCATATCGATGATGTTTCGTTGAATGGTTCGCACGTTCACACTTGTTGATGGCTCAGCATTGAAATCGGCAATAATTTGCGAAAGGGCTGCACTTCTGTCGCGCTGGAATATTCTGTCCAGTCGTCGTTGGTTCCCTTTTTGCAGGATCTTTTCCCGGCCTCAGTGATTCGGAGATTTTATGTTTTACCTGTTTCCTGATATTCAAGGTACACTCTTGAAATGGTCACACGGTAAATTCCCCACTTCATCGCTACCTTGGAGATGCTGTCTCCCATCGCTCGTATGCCGACTATAACACCACGTTCAAACTCACTTGAATCTTGATCCCCTACCATTGTAGCAGCAGTAACCGAACAAACACTTGGTGTCTTCTACAGGCGTTGCCGACCGCAGCGCCGTATTCTGCTTGTTTACATATCTTTGCGTTTGAATACGCACACCTATATCAGTTTCTTTGGTGCTTCAGCGTCATTTTCCCCATACTACTGTATAGTCCATGAGATGATGTGCACGTATATGGGAAAAAATTTGTGGTGGACTGCCTCAAGGAACTCTGCTTCCGAACTCACAAGCAGAGGACGCCCACTCGTCATCGCCGAATTCATCTGCATCTGCATCTACAAGGATACTCTGCAAATCACATCGAACCACCTTCACAATTCTCTATTATTCCAATTTCGTATAACGCTCGGAAAGAAGGAACACCTATATCTTTCCGTACGAGCTCTGGTTTCCCTTATTTTATCGTAGTGTTCGTTCCTCCGTATGTAGGTCAGTGTCAACAAAATATTTTCGCATTCGGAGGAGAAAGCTGGTATTTGGAATTTCGTGAGAAGATTTCGTCGCAACGAAAAACGCCTTTCTTTTAATGATTTCCTGCTTAAATCCTGTATCATTTCTGTGACTATCTCCCATATTTCGCGATAATACAAAACGTGCTGCCTTTCTTTGAACTTCTTCGATGTACTCCATCAGTCCTATCTGGTAAGGATCCCACACCGCGCAGCGGTATTCTAAAAGAAGACGGACAAGCATAATGTAGGCAGTCTCCTTAGTAGGTCTGTTACATTTTCTAAGTGTCCTGCCAATAAAACACAGTCTTTGATTAGCCTTCCCCACAACATTTTCTATGTGTACCTTCCAGTTCAAGTTGATCGTAATCGTGGGTATTTAGCTGAATTTATGGCTTTTAGATTAGACTGATTTATCGTGTAACCGAAGTTTAACGAGTTCCTTTTAGCACTCATGTGGATGTCCTCACACTTTTCGTTATTTAGGGTCAACTGCCACTTTTCGCACCATTCAGATATTTTTTCTAAATCGTTTTGCAGTTTGTTTTGATCTTCTGGTGACTTTATTAGTCGATAAACCACAGCGTCATCTGCAAACAGGGGAAACTCCAGATGGCCAAGCAATTAGAAAACAAAAGAAATTTTGATACCGATCTATCACCTCGTGCACCTTATCAACTGTCCCCATGCGAGCCTGTTTAGGAAGCGGTGTCTGGCTCAGCGGTAACAGTTCGGCTTTCGTGTTGAAAGGGACGCAGGTTCGACTACATCAAATGGCAAATAGTTTTGCTCTCCTTGGCACTACTGTCATCACAAATATAGTTAACGCGTACACGGGAATACCATTTATGTAAATCGACGTCCCCGTGTACACGTTAACTACAATCCCTTTTTAATTGTTTACAGTCCCGCATTTCATTCTATGCCTATACTGTTTGTGCTTATATAAAATAACCTGCATGATGTTGCGGTTATTTGTGATGGCGGTAGTGTACGCATTGCCAAGGCTCAAAAAAATATTTGCCGCCAGGCAAACCTGCGATCCTTTCCATGCGAAATCTGAACTCTTACCGCTGAGCTAAACACCACTCTCACAGGAACAATTGATACGGTACACATGGTTACAGATCCGTATCAAAATATTCTCTAAAAAAAAAAAAAAGGGGGGGGGGGGGGGAATCTGCTACCGTGTCAGACGGCAGTGGTCACAATATGGGCCAAGGTCCTCCCGCTAGAATTTTCTCATTGAAAATATGAGAATTTAGAGATTTTTGCAAGTACCGAACATCTGCATGATACTGTCGTGACCTGGCTGAATGGCCAGGCGACCACATGCTATGAAGAGGGTACACACAAATTGCCGTCAAGGTAGACAGGTACCTTAACGTTAAAAACGACTATGGGGAAAAACGACAAAGTATGTGCCAAAACGGCTGTATAGAGTTTCCAAGTAATTATTATTAAAGAATATCTTGGTATGGCGAAACGTTCTTTACTTTATGGATGGCCCTCGTAGTGTAGCTACCTAACATAGCGCCAACGAAGGCAAGAGATATTTCCCTTTTTTTTAACAGATACGCAACGCGTGGTTTGAATGTTGTATTTTAACGTCCTTCATTTCAATAACAACAGACCCAGCGAAGCGAAGATCAATATTATTTCCTTGTGAACTTCTTACTTTGATAATTCTCTGTATGGTTAGTGATGAGGACCGTCACCCATCTCATATTGTACAGCCGAGAGAGATTGTTACGTTTGCTGATTCCTCGAAAGAGGCAATACTTATCGGAAATTTCCTGTGCCACACGAGAATTTTAAACCGAGCAATAGAAATAAAACCGAATGGTAATGTCTCGTAGTTCGCAGTTCTGCTGTGGGCGAGTGTGATTCACCATGCAAACAAGAACGCTCTTCGAATCGGCTACGGGCCACAGCGAGGAAAAACTCCTTGAGGCACCGCTCTCTGCGTCCTCGCAGCATTATCTCGCGGTATGCAAACGGGCGGATTATACAACTTCTCCAAGTAATTACCTGGGCGCCCGAACGCCCGCCTGGCGGCGCGTAATTGGAAATAGTTGCTCCAAGTACCGATCACCGAGCCACGACCGGGTTTTACTGCCGCAAAGTACGAACAGCTCGAGGCGTGTGCTATCTCGATGGCGGAATGGAGGGCACAGGCGTCCTCTGTCAAACACTGGCTACTTCCACTTCGTTCTTTTTCAGGCAATGAAGACCCCTGAAGCGACGTAGATAGTGCACTCAAACTCTCAGAGCTGTCGTGAAAACTGTGGCAAACTTCTTGGTGAACTGGGAAGCTGAAATTAAGTGTACAGAATTCAACAAGTCTCTCCTAAAAAAAGTCATGCTACTGATATCTCTACATCTAGATTAACGTCACTATTCTGCAGTTCTCCCTTGCTTCACAAAAGATTCATCAAGTCGCTTTTAGACTCTTTCTCCACTGTTCCGCTCTTGAATACAACGGGGGTAAAATGAACTCTAAAATATTTCCGTTTGTGTTCTGATTTATCTTATTTTATTGCAATTATCATTTCCCCCTATGTAGGTGGGCGTCAGCAAAATGTTTTAGCTTTCGGAGGAGAAACTTGATGAATGAAATTTCGTGAAAAGATCTCGCAGTAACGAAAAGCGTCTTTCTGTTAATAATTACCACCCTAACTTCCACATCGTAACTGTCACTCTCTCTTCCCTATTCCGCGATTATTCAAAACGAGATGCCCTTCTTTAAACCTTTCTGATGTTCTGTATCAATCCTTCCTGGTAGGGATCCCATACCGCACAGAAATACGTCAGGATGGACAAACGTACTGTACGCAAGCTCTTTAGCACATCTGTTACATTTTTAAGTCTTCTGCCAATGAAAAGCTCTCATTAGTTTGTATTCCCCACAACGTCATCTATGTGATCGGCACAATTTAAGTTTGTCGCTTTTATAATCCCTGGGTATTTAGTTGCATTGAATTTGTGTGATTCATCATGTAATAGTTATTTAACTCATTTCTTTTAGTACACATGTGGATGATCTCACATCTTTCATTGTTTAGTGTGAATTGACTCGTTTTACACCTTTCAAGTATCTTGTCTAAATTATTTTTCATATGGTTTTGATCTTTTGATGACTTTACTAAATGGTAAATGAATTTACTAAATGAATGAATTAATGAATTTACTAAATGGTAAAAAATACAAGATTGCTGCTTGAATTGTCTCCTATATCATTTACATATATTAGGAACAGCAGATAGACTATAGGTTTCCTTGGGAAATAGTATATTTATGAGAGATCTGACCCAAAGAACATGCTGGTAAAAATTCCAGGATATGAACAAAGATTCTGATTTCTCAGTATCCCCCACCCAAAGCTTTATTTACATCTAAAAACCGAAATGCTCATTTCAAATTTACAAATATAATAAATTTTATTTTTTATGAATAAGAGCCATCAAAATTCATCTGTGTATACTGAAAAAACAATAGTGTCATTTATATAAAAAATAAGAATGTAATAAATTTCTCTCTTTATAAACAAGATCTGTCAAATCTTGCCTATCTATACTATCGATTGAAATTTAAATTAAAATGTCAAAGGTACATTTTAACCATAAATGTTTTAGTAACGAAAATGAAAATGTTTTTCTTTGTAAATAAAACCAAAACAAAATGACCACCAAAGCTGAGCTATTTCAAAACTTAGAAAATATTGTAAAAGAAAACATGGATTAAATTATAGTGATTTACAAAATTATTCAAATTTAATTAGACAAGATCTGATGGAATTTATTGATTATTTCAATAAGAAAGAAATGAAGGAAAGAGAACTAAAATATAAAAATAAGAAACAACTATGGTCAATTTAAGGAATAAAACCAAACTTAATAAAGAAAAATTAATCAGTTTTACTGAAAATACTATTGACAATATTATTAACAATGATAACAAAAATGAACTGAATACAAAATCTGTAAATGATCTTCATAAAATCTGTAAAAAGAAAAAAAACGAAAAAATTATTCTAAATATAGAAAAAGAGAATTAATCGCTCTTATCGAAAGACCTGAAAGCAAAATAATGACAACGATTTGAGTAAAAGTTCTTTGAGTGATCTATGTACGATCTGTAAAATCGAAAAATTTTAAAAATTATTCTAATCATAATAAACAACAATTAATCATCATATGAATAAATCTGAGAACAGTATTAATAATAAAGACAACGAGAAACATTTTGAAAATCTTCTAGTATACACATATCAATGCATTAAGCAAAAATATCAGAAAAATTTACCAGGTTTCAGTTCTCTAGATAATGACGAATTTTTCAGATCACCTAAGCGAATTTATAAATTTTTAATCATGAATATTACATTATGAAATTAATAATATCAATAATTTTTCAAGCTATAAGAATTCTTTAATCGAATTAAAGAGGACATAATCACCAAATTAAAGAATGTTTTAATACTAGTAAGAGTGGTTAAAAGTAATATAAAATTTTATTGTAAATAACACAGGTATTTAATTTTAAAACAACTAATCAAGTTTTATTAAGAATGATTGATTTAGAAGATTATAGTCAAAAATCAACAAATTAACTATTAACTGAAATAGAAGAAATGCAAAGAAAAAAAACTCATTGGTCTTCATTTTATATAGATAGTTTATAATTAAGTGTTAACAGACACAATCCAATTTTTTGTTTTTCTTTTATCAATTTACCAAAAGTAAATAAAGACAAAAATGCTCCAATAAAAGTAAAAAATGTGTAGCTAAAATGTTTTCTGTGGGCTATAAAATCTGCATTATACCTTGTAGATAAAAATTCAGAAAGAGTTGATCATTATAAAAATATTGGATTAGAGTTAGATGAAATTTTTGAGAAAGAGGAAATTAATTTTCTTCTTCAGTTAACAGATATTCCATAATCTGAAAATAGATGAGTTATTTGAATTAATGTTTATGCATATGAAAGCAATGAGGAAGGTGAAGAAAGAATTATTGTATAGCCACTTTGCCATACAAAAAGTAAAGAAGAAAAACATGTTTTTCTCCTTTTGATTAAAATTGAAAATAATTCACAATATTGTTGGCTAAAAAATATATATAGTTTAATTAGTTCACAAGCAACTGAAAATGGTTATCAAATTTATCTTTGTGAACAATGATTAAGAAATTTTTATCCATAAGAAAAATTAGACAATCCTGAAAATGACTGCAAGGAATACAAGGAAGTAAGAAATAGATATGCCTGTAAAACATCAAATAATTGATTTTGAAAATTATCATCGTTCATTAACAATACCTTTTGCAATTTATGCAAGTTTTGAATGTTTATTAAAAGATATTAACACTTGTCAACCAAATCCTGAAAAATTTTATATTAACAAATATCAAAAACATTTACCGATTTCATTTAATTATATTGTTAAATATTCTAATGGTGATTATAAAAATCCTGTTATGTTTTACTCACTGTTTTTCTACCTGTTGCTGCAAACTGTGGCTTTCATGACTGGAGTTCAAGAATCTAGTCATACACCTGATATGATATTTGTTTGGCGTTTTGGCTCGCAATTTGTTTGGAAGCCACTTGTGAAGATTAGTGTCTGAAAAATCTTAACATATGGAATTACTTTGAGAGCCCCTGTCGATAGCATTCACTATTTTGTGTGAAAGAAGAATTAGTTTTATCTCACGAGAACTTTATTTGCTGCGCCCCTGCTAAATTGTGCCAATAGTTTTCCTAACGGTCATTCATATGTCTGAACATAGTATATGCTCCAAAATAGTACTACGTCAATAATATGAGCCTATAATTTAGCGAATTACTTCTATATTCTTTCTTGTGTATTAGTTTGTCCAGTGTAACTTTGCAGTCCTCCGATGCAGATCTTTCGTCGAGTTATCGATTGCAAATGATTGCTAACTGTGGAATTATGCCATAAGCATGCCTTTAAATGAGTCTAACTGGTATGCAATCTGGACCTGAAGACACACCTTTATTAAGTTACTTATGTTGGTTCGCTGCACTGAGAGTATCTACGCTGTGCAACAGAATTAGAGGATAAACTTTTTTCGAAACCCTGTAACTGCATTTATCGCGACGTATAAGATTGAAGTTTCGTTCAAAGGTGCCTGCAATCTTCCTCTCGTACGTCCCAAAAGCATGGATCCCCGTTACAGTCACCTTCTGGCCCGGCGGCGCTTCAAATAGCGAGGTGTCGTCACATCCGGTAAAAGCCCATATCTCAAAAGTTCATGATAGCTGTAATACAGGTTAACGATGTCATATTGGCACTATTCTGCCCAACCAAACTGTGGACGTTTCACACAGTGAGAAAGTCGTCACAGCGCCTCCTGTCAACATTTCATCCTTCCTTTGACGTCTCTGGTCCGGAGGTCAGAACCGCGACACCAAGCGCAAAAATCGCACACTTTTCTCTGCAGCGTTGATTCCGTCACATTCCACGCTTGAAAACAGCTGTTCGCAGTGCGATGAGCAACAGAATGTTCTTGAGAACATTTACAGCTGATGACGTGCTCGAACATTTCAAACCTTGTCTAAGGATATTGTGGGGCTTCACCCCTCCGAAATGCAGCGCAGTTTTTTCTCTAAAGTAAGTCTGCAAACTCTAGTGACCGTTCAAATACACTCAACGAAATTTGAAACTGATCCGAAGAAGCAAAGGGTTGTTATGCTTTTCCAAAGCTGTTTTCCCTTCTCCTGTGTCGTAATCACGCGTGGGCCCAACTTTAACCTGTGCCTGAATAAAATGACAAAGGGCCTCTCTAAGACCCTCAGTTGAGCAACGCTTTCGGAGCGAAAAAAATGTTCAAATGTGTGTGAAATCTTATGGGACTTAACTGCTAAGGTCATCAGTTCCTAAGCTTACACAATACTTAACCTAAATTATCCTAAGGACAAACCCATGCCCGAGGGGGGACTCGAACCTCCGCCGGGACCAGCCGCACAGTCCATGACTGCAGCGCCTTAGACCGCACGGCTGCTTTCTGTGCGACCCACCCACTATTGTTGACCACGTTAGGGACGTACCTTCACAAATTTGGACTCGGCTGATTGCTATAACGCCTGAGGGTTAGGCAACCCCTTTGACATTCCTTGAGTGGTGTTTGCCTACCTTCGGACGCTAGAGCAAGCACCAGGCTAAAATTGTGTCAAAGTTTCTGACATTTACATTTGTAACGTGCTCAACAAAGTTGTGTGGGTGGCACCGTGGGTTTGGCCGAAGTGAGAGGTCTTAGAACGATTCCTTGCCATTTTATTCACTCACATGTTAATGTTGCACTCCCATGCGATCACGCCAAAGGAGGGCGGAAAAAGGTAGGGCTGTAATACGAGGCATAAGTACCCCTTTCTGATTCGGGTCACGTTTAGATTTCGTTGAATGGTTTTGAACGGTCCTTAGTGGTTCCCTCTTGTACTTCAGAGCAAAATTTGCGGTTGCACTGCAATCGAAAGTGGTACAATCACGTTCAATGGCGATGTTACGCCCCCCCCCCCCCCTTACTTAGAGAAGAACTGAAATATTCGTGGGTGTCAGCAGCGTCAAAGGCTGCCAAGAATATTTTCCTGTTGCTCATCACTCTGTGAATTGTCGTTTTCAAGGGCTAAATGTATAGAATCAATGTCTAAGGGAAAGGGGTGGTTTCATTCACATTATTTATTTCACTCCCTGAGGCCCTTCCGTATCGATTCATAGTGGCGATGTGTCTGAAATGTTTTCCTCTGCAGAAAACTGGAAAACTGCATGATTTCAGCTCTGGGTGTCGCGGTACTGACCGCTATCGCAGAGACGTCAAACGAAGGGGTGAATTGTTGGTAAGAGGGGCTGTGACGACCTTTGCATTGAGTGACACGTCCACGGTCGTGTTGGGCACAATTTTGATGAAATCTAGTGCCAATGTGACATCATTAACCTACCTTGTGGCTCACATCATCTTCTGAGACGTGGGCTTTTTTTCGCATGTCTTGAGACCTTCTTTTTGAAGCATAGTCGGCCCCTAAGGTGGCGTCTCAGGGCGCTATGTTTTTGCACCATTACAGAGGAATGTTGTACGCACTTTGGAGCCAAATTTCAATCTTATACGACGCAGTGGAAGACGGTTACGAAATTTCGAAAAAGTGATCCTTCAGTTTTGTTGCTTAGTGTCCGTTTTACTCGTACCGTCATCGGTAACATTACCGTTGCCGTAACACATTGAAGGTGTTAATTCTGTCTTACCACTGGAGGTTTTTACATACGACCAAAATCTGTTTCGATTTTCTGCCAAATGCAGAATTTCGTCGTGGAAGCTATTAGAAACATCTCCCACTAATTTCCAAGTCAAATTTAGAGCTTCTGTAAATCATTCTTTTAAACATCGCACGCTCTTTTAGTTGCTGCTGCAACAGCGCCGCTTTCTGATCTGTTTTGTGGGGGATTGTTCCGTCTCTTATTATTTATTTTTTATAAATCTGTCAATTGCCACCGGTATTATTGTGTGAACGCAAATGTTAGTGTCATAATAGTTTCCTTCAATAATTTAATTCTCCGACACAATGTCACTTATTTATAACTAAATGACCAACGAATATTCGGCCGGAATCAGAAAAACCCCAATTCTCAGATAAACAAAAGAAATATGTTTCAAAATTAAACTACGCAACTTATGTCAAAATCAAAACACAAATGAGGCACCCATTTGGGGAGGAGGAAACGAAATGTCACTGATTGCGAGAGTACGCGATCACCCGGGGTCGAGCGGAACTCCGTTTCGTCACTGAACACAATACGATGCCATTCATCGGCAATCTATGCATTCCGGTCACGGCACCAAGCAGGTGTATGTGTTGTTAACGTAGCCTACGCGTGAGACGATAATTCCCGAGTTTGGCTGCAGCTCATTTCCAAGCAATGGTGAGGGATGATGCACGCTAATACACGTCGTCTGTAATTTGTTTTTGGATGGCTGACGCTGATATGAAGGAGTTTGATGTGCTTGGTGTACAATAAGGCAATCCTGCTTTGTGGTGGTCACTTACCTGTGTAGTCCAACATTGGACCACTGTTACATATGAATGCCCCACAACTCTGGATATTTCACGATTCGACCAACCAGTCAAATGGTGACCCATAATGCGGCCATTTTCAAAATCTGTTAGGGGTTAATGACGTTGTTTCATAAGGGTACAGGGCGTCTCCGTACCCTTCAAAATCACTCAAGATGTGACACTGTTCACGTCCCTTATATACCGTACCAGGGCCTGGTAACAACACCAACCATGGACTACTCTAATGTAGAATGGTGGCCGTTCTACTTGTTCACAGAAAACTGCAACTCTGTCTACACACCCACCGATGCAGTGTACGTATACGAAATTACTCTGACATCCGACCACGTCTTCTGCGTGCTTCACATTTCTGCTAGACACATACTTAAAATAAAGTGATGTCATAACATGATACACAGGCTATAGTTCAGAAAATTTTTAAATCTTTCACGGAGTTAGCAAAGGAAGATATCTGGACACGCGTGAGAAATTAGAAATTTATGTTTCTAAACAAAAAACCTGAATAAATTCTTAACTGACCACTATAAGTGCGTAAGGGATCCACATTTTAATATTTTGGATAAAATTCTAAAAACACCTATCATTCCACGCCTACGTACATACTCCGAAAGCTTCTATTCGATCTGTGGTGGAAACACTAAAAGTCATTCACATTCCTGTTCCCGCAAACAGAGTGAGAGAGGAACAATTGTTTATATGCTTTCTTGCGAGCCGTGAATTCCCGTATCTGTTCTTCGCGATCCCTACACGAGTTGTGTGGTGGTGGCAGTGGGATCGTTCTGCAGTCGGCCTCAATCGCCACTTCTCTAGAATTTCTCTGCAGTGTTTCGCGAAGATGGAGTTTTCTTCGCTCCACGGTTTCCCATTTGAGTGCATAGACTCTTCCCGTAACATGCGCGTGCTGTTCGAATGCACTGGCAACAAACTTTGCACCACGTCCCTCCTTTAATCTGGCCTAATTGGAATCCAAAACAGTGGAGCCGTACCAAAGAATAGTTCGCATGAGTGTTCTCTTCGCAGTATCCTCTATAGATGACAACACATTTTCAGAAGCCTCTCCAACTGAACTTTCACTTTCGTTCCATTTCATACCGCTTTGCAACGACACCACCAAGATATTTAAGAGATGTGAATATGACAAGCGGCACAATACAAACGCTGTATTAGAGCCTTATAGGACAGTATTTGCTATTCATCTTCATTAACCTACATTTGTCTGCTGAAAGATGACATGTAAAGCTACATGTAAACGGCACGAAGCGTCGTCTTCGTCTGCAGCTGCCCGCGGGGTCTAAGTAAGAGCGCTGGCAGCAAGCAAATGAACACGTATGTTGTATGCAGGACGACACAATACGGTTCCCTCTGCTGGCCGAAACAAAAACAAACTGCATCACAGACGCTCAACAAAAATTTTTATGTGTAAGATACTGTGTGCTCAACGTGGAAATTTAAGGAATGTTTTAAAAAAAATTAATTTTAAAGATGTACTGTCATACCATTTTATGTAATCCTGATTTTCACAGATGCATCATATTTGTATCATAAAATATGGTAACTGCAGGATTTCCGATGCCGATTGATGCATTTCATTAACTGGAGTATTCGTGTGTGTTCTGTTAAAATGATCATTAAATGTTTTACTGATATATTACTGATTCCAGGCATGCTGCTGCGAAATGGTAGGTCGTCAACCGTATAACATTGAGGTAATTTGATAAAATTTATGCATGATTGTGTCGTTCAGATGAAACAATACACGACGACTGATATATCAGTGAGCGTAGTTGTTGCTCACAGTTCCTGTATGAAGCAGTTCGTGCCTTTTGGTACCATGTTGTGCAACTATTGGTAGTTATGATTAATAAGGAGGTGTGTGTTTTGACGATGGACAAGCGTGCCCGAAAGCAGTAATGATTACAGCAATAAATGGTATATCCATGCAACTGAGAAGGACAAAGTAAAAATTTATCAAATTTCCTCATTATTGGTATATGTCACTAGCAAATGTTTAGCTTGTCACTAATCCACCTCGGGATAAATTTTTATATACAGTAAACACGTATAAGTATATTCAGTGGCCGCGGGGTTTAGCCGCGTGGTCTTGGGCGCCTTGTCACGGTTCGCGCGGCTGCTCCCGCAGGAGGTTCGAGTCCTCCCTCGGGCATGGGTGTGTGTGTGTTGTCCTTAGCGTAAGTTAGTTTAAGTTAGATTAAGTAGTGTGTAAGCTTAGGGACCGATGACCACAGCAGTTTGGTCTCATAGGATCTTACCACAAATTTCCTATATTCAGTGGCAACGTGCTTCACGCAGTGCAGGGACAGAAGCGCAGTCTGTATTTTATAGTACGACACTACTTTATTTTACGTATTTTATTGTATTTTAATTCTGACGTAATTTACCACATCTCTTTTAATTTTTAAAACTTATTTGTTTTGTAGATCTGACGACAGCTGATGAAAACCTGTCTTTTCTTTAGAAATAAATGTAATTGTGTGAGCTAATTAAACTATTCTCAGTACAATAATTGACAGTGGATTACATCTAGATATCTATCTACATCTACATCTGCATCTAAATGGCTACTCTGAAAGACGGTACATCGAACCACCTTCACACTAATTCTGTGTTATTCCCCGCTCAAACAGCCGGCAGACAAAAACGAACACCAATATCTTTCCGTGCAAGTTCTGATTTCCCTTATTGTATTATGATGATCGTTTCTCCATAAGTAAGTCGGCGTCAACAAAATACATTCACATCCGGAGTAGAAAGTGGGTGATCGAAATTTCGTGACAAGATTTCGCCGCAACTAAGAACGCCTTTCTTTAATTATGTCCAACCCAAATCCTCAATCATGTCAGTGACACTCTCCTCTATTTCGTGGTAATACAAAACGTGCTGCCCTTCTTTGAACTTTCTCGATGTACTCCGTTAATTCCGTCTGGTAAGGATCGAAGACCACGCAGCAGTATTCCACAAGAGGAAAGGCAAGGGTAATGAGGCAGTCTATTATCTCTGTTGCATTTTCTAAGTGTTCTGCCAATAAAACGCAGTCTTTGGTTTGTTTTCCTCACAAAATTTTCAGTGTACACTTTACAACTTAAATTGTTAGTATATGCAATTCCTAGCTATTTAATTGGATTTACTGCCTTTAGGTTAGACTGATTTATCGTGTAACCGAAGTTTAAAAGATTCCTTTAAGCACACATGTGGATGACCTCACACTTTTCATTATTTAGGTCAACAGCAATTTTCACGCCATTCAGAAATCATTTCTAAATCTTTTTGCAATTTGTTATGATCTTCTAATGAGTTTACTAGACGATAAATGACAGCATCATCTGAAAACAACATAATACGGCTGTACAGATTGTCACCTAAATAGTTTATATAGATAAGGAACAGCACAGGGCCTATAACACTACCTTGGAGAACCCCAGAAATTATGTCTATTTTACTCTATGACTTTACGTCAGTTATTACGAACTGTGATCTCTCTGACAGAAAATGACAAATCCAGTCACATATTAAGACGATATTCCATAAGCAAGCAATTTCACTACAAGTCGCTTGTGGTACAGCGTCAAAAGCTTTCTGGAAATCTAGAAATATCGAATCAATTTTAAATCTTTCACAGAATGATGTTCTCTAAAGTCGTCTTGACTGTGTGTCAATAGACCGTTCTCTTCGAGATAACTCATACTGTTCGAACACAATATATGTTCCAAAATCCCGCTGGATATCAAATCGACGTTGATAGTATGAGCCTGCAATTTAGTTGGTTACTCCTACTAGGTTTCTTAAATGTTGGTGTGACCCGTAAGACTTTCCAGTCTGTCGGTACAGATCTTTCGTCGAGTGAGAGGTTGTATATGATTGTTAAGTATGGAGCTGTTGCATGAGAATTCTCGGAAAGGAACATAATTGGTATACAGTCTGGACTGGAAGACTTGCTTTTATTAAGTGATTTAAGTTGCTTCACTACTCCGAGGATTATTTACTTCGACGTTACTCATGTTAGCAGCTGTTCTTCATTCGTATTCTGGAATATTTATTTCGTCTTCTTTTGTGAAGGTATTTCAGAAGGCTGTGTTTAGTAACTCTGCCTTTGCAGCAGTGTCTTCGATAATATTTCCATTGCTATCGCATAGAGAAGGCATTGATTGTTTCTTCCAGCTAACATAATTCACACACGACCAGAATCTCTTTGGATTTTCTGCCCGGCTTCGAGACAATTTTTCGTTGTGGAAACTGTTATAATAATCTTGCACTGAAGTCCGCGCTAAATTTCGAGCTTCTGTAAAAGTTCACCAATCTTAGAGATTTTTAGTTCATTTTAATTTGGCATGCTTTTTTCGTTGTTTCTGCAGCAGTGTACTGACCCATTTTGTACACCAAGGGGGTCAGCTCCGTCCTTCGTTAATCTTTTTGGTACAAATCTTTCGATACTATTTCTTTGTATACAAATCACATTTGCTCTACACTTGCATTGTTAGTTTACAAGGAAGGGAGATTGTCTCTCAGGTAGGCGTCAAGTGAATTTTTATCTGCTTTTTTGAATAGGTATATTTTTCGTTCATTTTTGGAGGATTTGGGTGTACAATATTCAATCTCGCTATGGTAATCCTTTGTTCACAAATCCCTGTATTCGTTTTGATGCTCGATATTATTACCTCAGGATTATTAGTTGCTAAGAGGTCAAGAGTGTTTTCACAACTGTTTGCTATTCGAGTGGGCTCGTGAACTAACTGCTCCAAATAATTTTCAGAGAATGCGCTTAGGACAATTTCGGATGATGTTTTATGCTTAGTCGTGATTTAAATACGCATTTTCGCCAACATACCAAATGTAAATTGGTGTCAATGCCAACTATAACTGTATGAGTGGAGTACGTGTTTCAAATCAGGCCCAAGTTTTCCCTGAGCCTATCAGCAATAGTGCCATCTGCGTTGTGACGTCAGTAAAAGGATCCAGTCCTTTCCTGTTGACAAGATTTACCACTACCCATACTAACTCGCAGGAAGTATTTAGTTCAATTTCACAACAAGATAAACTACTTCTAACAGTAACAAACACGCCACCTCCAACTCTGTTTAGTCTCTCTGAACACCGTTAGGTCATTTGCAAAAATTTCCGCTGAACTTATCTCCGGCTTTAGCCAGCTTTCAATGCATATAACGACTTGAGCATCAGTGCTTTCTGTTAGCCTTTGGAGCTCTGGTACTTTCTCAACACAGCTGCGACAATTTACAACTGTTATACCGATCGTTCCTGTATGTATGTTCTTCCTATATTCAACCTGCATACTTTGAGACTAAAAACCTTTTTGTACTTCCCCGAGAGCGTCTAACCTAGAAAACCGCGCAGTCCACGCCACACAGCCCCTGCTACCCGTGTAGCCACCTCCTGCATGTAGTGGACTCCTGACCAATTCAGTGGAATCCGAAACCCAGCCACCCTGTGGCGCAAGTCGAGGAATCTGCAGCCTACACGGCCGCAGAAATTGTCTGAGCCTCTAATTTAGACCCTCCACTCGGCTCTGTACCAAAGTTCCACAATCGGTCCTGTCAACTACGCTGCAAATGGTGAGCTCTGCTTTCATCTCGCAAGCAAGAATTGCAGCCTTTACCACTTCTGTTAGCCGTTTAAAGCCAAAAAGAGTCTCTACTAATCCAAAGCGACACAAATCATTGGTACCGACATGAGCCACATCTGCAGTCGGCTAAGCCCTGTGCTGTTCATGGCATCCGGAAGGACCCTTCCCACGCCTGCAGTGACTCCACCCTGTATGCACACGGAGTGGAAATTGGCTTTGTTCTCCTCACTGACAGCGAAGTCCATAAGGGACCTCACGATGCGCCTAGCATTGGAACTCCCAATTACCAATACTCTCACTCTCTCTGATTGCCCGGATCTTGCTAGATAAGAGGTTCATCTGAAACAAGATTAGCCACTGCATCTGGCTGAGGAGCAGTGTCAGCCACCGACAGTACCTGGGTCATGATCGTCAGACTAACCGGAGAGGCCTCTCGTGCGCCCCCTGGGAAGTCTTTCGCCGCCTGCCACGCCTTGAGGCCACCTCCCACTCAACCACGTGCGAGTGACCAATCCCAGTGAGAGCAGTAACTGGGCTGGTCACCGGTGCGGACCGATTAGCGGACTCAGACCTGTTGGATCCCCATGGCTGGCCCACAACAGTGATGCCCATCCACTGCAGCTTCAAGCTGTGTAATCAAAGCTCTCACAGCATGGAACTGAGAGCGAAGTGTCACCAACTCAGCTCGCATCCGCGCACAACCATCACAGTGCCTATCCACATTAAAGACTGTGGAAAACTACACTAAACAGACAAACAATGGTAATCGACACGCGCTACGGAACTCTACTCTGGACGTAGGAAAACGCAAGAACTGTGTCCAATAAATTTGATTAAGAGGCAGCGATTCAAAAACTGAACAACGAAAGCACACAGGTGAAACTTAATAGTTCTTCCTGATTTGGGACATCTAATATGTTACAAAATCTTTACTATCAAAATCAGTCTTCATCACAATTTATTTATTACGGTGACCGGTTTCGACCACTACTGTGGTCATCTTCAGACCAATGAGCAAGAACCTCCTTCTGCTCGAGAATCACTGCTAGTGATTCTCCAGCAGAAGGAGGTTCTTACTCATTGGTCTGAAGATGACCTCAGTAGTGGTCGAAACTGTCACCGTAATAAATAAATTTTGATCAAGATTGTTTTTGATAGTAAATATTTGTAACACATTGATCACTATTCACTCCCATAATATATTCAAAAGTAATGTCACAAAATCGGTTTACTTTTCAAAGCAAACGAAAATGCGAGAACTGTGTCTACTAAATATTAAATTAACACGCAGAAACTCAAGAACCTAAAGTACCAAAGCACGCAGATGTAACTACACAACTCGCTCCTGGTTAGAAACTCGTAACATGTGACAAAATCGGTTACCTCCGTTGCTGTTTGTGTCTCGACTGTCTGCTACTGTCTGACTAGCTGAAAAACGCCAACCAGTGGTCACTAGCTCTCAAAACAAACGAACAAACGACTATCGACACGTGCTACAAAGAAATGGCTCCACAGAAATGTCGTTCATTCCGTAACGGGTTCGGTTTTACAACTGTAGTATAGAAACTGCATTCCGCAGCATTGCTTCAATATCTCGCCCTGTAATATCTTTTAATTTTATTTTCAACGTTACAGTAAATAATTTCTGTTGATGATAAAGAAACCTATAAAAGGCTTCGCCTAAATTTCTTTTTAAAAAAAGAAGTATATCGGGCTGCCCATAAGGTGACAGGATAAAGCTGGTTATTTGGTAACTCATTTCTCTCTTAGATTTGAGTATTCAGGCAGCAGAGAGGACAGAAGTTGACATTGCACAGACATACGCACAAACGTTACGTACAGAAGGCGGTAAATCCATACTGCCTGACAAAGTTTCAGTAGCATACAAGGCAGGAAATAATGGGTATTTCGACGGGCCAATAAGTCACGGCTTACTGAACCGTGTAGCGGCTAGAGAACTTACTATTAGTAGTGCCCTAGCTCTATTGTAACTGTACAAGTTGTAACATAGCAGCGGCTGCTATCACAGTAGAGTGCGCCGTCTGCATCACCTGGCTTGATTAAATCTGCTGCTTCCCCATCTCGCTCTTGGTTTTCTGTCTTATACTTTGTAAATGGTAGCTTGCTGCACAAAAAGATGATTCTCGAGTTGCAGTTCAGAACAGTTTATTAACTGCAGAAATTCACAATGACGTCTCGAAAACAACATGTGAAAGATCGTTCGTGATCCCTTGAAATGGATCTGAGCACTATGAGACTTAACATCTGAGGTTATCAGTCCCCTAGAACTTAGTGCTACTTAAGCCTAACTAACCTAAGGACATCACACACATCGATGCCCGAGGCAGGATTCGAACCTGCGACCGTAGCGGTCGCGCGGTTCCAGACTGAAGAGCATAGAACCGTTCAGGACACATTGGCCGGCGATTCCTTGAATCACGATACTGGCCATTAAAATTGCTACACCAAGAAGAAATACAGATGATAAACGGGTATTCATTTGACAAATATGTTATACTAGATCTGACATGTGATTACATTTTCACGCAATTTGGGTGCATAGCTCCTGAGAAACCAGTGCCCAGAACAAACATCTCTGGCCATAATAACGGCCTTGATACTCCTGGGCATTGAGTTAAACAGAGCTTGGATGGCTTGTACAGGAACAGATGTCCATGCAGCTTCAACACGATACCACAGTTCATTAAGAGTAGTGACTGCCATATTGTGACAAGCCAGTTGCTCGGCCACCATTGACCAGATCAGGAGAATGTGCTGGCCAGGGCAGCAGTTGAACATTTTCTGCAGGACCTGCAATATGCGGTCGTGCATTATGCTTATGACACGTTGGGTTTCGCAGGTACCGAATGAAGGGTAGGGCCACGGGTCGTAACACATATGAAATGTCTGAAATGTAACGTCCACTGTTCAAAGTGCCGTCAATGCGAACAAAAGGTGACCGAGACCTGTAACCAATGGCACCCCATACCATCACGCCGGGTCATACGTCAGTATGGCGATAACGAATACACGCTTCCAATGTGCGTTCACCGCGATGTCGCCAAACACGGATGCGGCCATCATGATCCTGTAAACAGAACCTGGATTCATCCGAAAAAATCACGTTTTGCCATTCGTACACCAAGGTTCGTCGTTGAGTACACCAACGCAGGTGCTCCTGTCTGTGATGCAGCGTCAAGGGTAACCGCAGCCATGGTCTCCGATCTGATAGTCCATGCTGCTGCAAACGTCGTCGAACTGTTCGTGCAGATGGTTGTTGTCTTGCAAACGTCCCCATCTGTTGACTCAGGGATCGAAACGTGGCTGCACGACCCGTTACACCCATGCGGATAAGATGCCTGTCGCCTCGACTGCTAGTGATACGAGGCCGTTGGGATCCAGCACGGCGTTCCGTATTACCCTCCTGTACCCACCGATTCCATATTCTGCTAACAGTCATTGGATCTCGACCATCGCGAGCAGCAATGTCGCGATGCGATTAACCGTAATCGCCATAGGCTACAATCCGACCTTTATCAAAGTCGGAAACGTGATGGTACGCATTTCTCCTCCTTACACGAGGCATCACAACAACGTTTCACCAGGCAACGCCGGTCAACTGCTGTTTGTGTATGAGAAATCGGTTGGCTACCGGCGTCAACCTTGTGTGAATGCTCTGAAAAGCTAATCATTTGCATATGACAGCATCTTCCTCCTGTCGGTTAAATTTCGCGTCTGTAGCACGTCATCTTTGTGATGTAGAAATTTTAATGGCCAGTAGTGTAATAGGCACAAAATTTACTGGCGAGATAACAGATCTACGGGAAGCGTAGGATGAGGGACGGCTCAGCGTGGAGGTGGAGTAGGGAAGCAGAGCCGGACGTCCTGGCTCGTCTCGGTAAGTTCCGTTATGTGGACTACGACGGTAGCCAACCCCTGGCCCGGAACTGCGAGAGCAACGGAACTGCAATGCACTGTAACTGGAATTAGGACTGGAACTGGCCTGCTGGTGGGTGTGCCTGGCCTCATGTACCTACTAGGCGGAAATACGTTTTCGTCTACGTGATGTGCAGACGGTGTCTTTTGTTCGATAACAGTGCCGCCGGTTTCCCGGTGCGCGTGCTCCTCAGAAGCCCCCCTGGTGGAGCCTGGTACACCGGTGTATAAACGCATTGCTTGTGTATACCACAGTGTCGTTACTTGTGATGCCCGTCTGGTATGAATACTGGAATTGTGCTCTACTAAAACTTAGGTTCGGTAGTTTTGGTACATTACATAAATGACGTAGTAAATGGTAGGTTTACCGGTAGCACTGGTAACATTGGTATTGAAAGAAACATAAATTAATGTGTAAGAATGAAACTGGGAGCCGATGAACTTTCTTTTGTTTGGTTATTTGTTTTGCACATGATTAGAACCAAACATGATTCATTGTTAGTCCACTGTGTATTTTATATACACTCCTGGAAATTGAAATAAGAACACCGTGAATTCATTGTCCCAGGAAGGGGAAACTTTATTGACACATTCCTGGGGTCAGATACATCACATGATCACACTGACAGAACCACAGGCACATAGACACAGACAACAGAGCATGCACAACGTCGGCACTAGTACAGTGTATATCCACCTTTCGCAGCAATGCAGGCTGCTATTCTCCCATGGAGACGATCGTAGAGATGCTGGATGTAGTCCTGTGGAACGGCTTGCCATGCCATTTCCACCTGGCGCCTCAGTTGGACCAGCGTTCGTGCTGGACGTGCAGACCGCGTGAGACGACGCTTCATCCAGTCCCAAACATGCTCAATGGGGGACAGATCCGGAGATCTTGCTGGCCAGGGTAGTTGACTTACACCTTCTAGAGCACGTTGGGTGGCACGGGATACATGCGGACGTGCATTGTCCTGTTGGAACAGCAAGTTCCCTTGCCGGTCTAGGAATGGTAGAACGATGGGTTCGATGACGGTTTGGATGTACCGTGCACTATTCAGTGTCCCCTCGACGATCACCAGTGGTGTACGGCCAGTGTAGGAGATCATTCCCCACACCTTCTAGAGCACGTTGGGTGGCACGGGATACATGCGGACGTGCATTGTCCTGTTGGAACAGCAAGTTCCCTTGCCGGTCTAGGAATGGTAGAACGATGGGTTCGATGACGGTTTGGATGTACCGTGCACTATTCAGTGTCCCCTCGACGATCACCAGTGGTGTACGGCCAGTGTAGGAGATCATTCCCCACACCATGATGCCGGGTGTTGGCCCTGTGTGCCTCGGTCGTATGCAGTCCTGATTGTGGCGCTCACCTGCACGGCGCCAAACACACATACGACCATCATTGGCACCAAGGCAGAAGCGACTCTCATCGCTGAAGACGACACGTCTCCTTTCGTCCCTCCATTCACGCCTGTCGCGACACCACTGGAGGCGGGCTGCACGATGTTGGGGCGTGAGCGGAAGACGGCCTAACGGTGTGCGGAACCGTAGCCCAGCTTCATGGAGACGGTTGCGAATGGTCCTCGCCGATACCCCAGGAGCAACAGTGTCCGTAATTTGCTGGGAAGTGGCGGTGCGGTCCCCTACGGCACTGCGTAGGATCCTACGGTCTTGGCGTGCATCCGTGCGTCGCTGCGGTCCGGTCCCAGGTCGATGGGCACGTGCACCTTCCGCCGACCACTGGCGACAACATCGATGTACACGCCCCACGTGTTGAGCAATTCGGCGGTACGTCCACCCGGCCTCCCGCATGCCCACTATACGCCCTCGCTTAAAGTCAGTCAACTGCACATACGGTTCACGTCCACGCTGTTGCGGCATGCTACCAGTGTTAAAGACTGCGATGGAGCTCCGTATGCCACGGCAAACTGGCTGACACTGACGGCGGCGGTGCACAAATGCTGCGCAGCTAGCGCCATTCGACGGCCAACACCGCGGTTCCTGGTGTGTCCGCTGTGCCGTGCGTGTGATCATTGCTTGTACAGCCCTCTCGCAGTGTCCGGAGCAAGTATGGTGGGTCTGACACACCGGTGTCAATGTGTTCTTTTTTCCATTTCCAGGAGTGTACTTACAAAACATAAATTATATTTTACAAGTAACAAAAATTATTTGATCCGCTTAACTCCTGCATTTTTATGTAAGTAAAGGAATTACTTTTGATGCAAGTACAGTTTACATGCACAAACATCAAAAATATAATTATAGGTTCAAATGACTCTGAGCACCATGGGACATAACTTCTGAGGTCATCAGTCCCCTAGAACGTAGAACTACTTAAACCTAACTAACCTAAGGACATCACACACATCCATGCCCGAGGCAGGATTCGAACCTGCAACCGTAGCGGTCACGCGGTTCCAGACTGAAGCTCCTAGAACCGCTCGGCCACTCCGGCCGGCTATAATTATTATTTTTATTTTGTACTCAATAGAAAGTTCTTCATCATGATCAAAGGCAGAGTTTTCCGCTATTATTAATAAAGACGCAAGTTATTTATGGGTAACAGAAACTTTTATTTAAGTTCAACGAAGTTTGATATATTTTAGTTGTGTAGTTTATTTTTATTTTAAGCTGTGTTAAGAAAATTGCATTCTCTAGCGCTATATGATAAATCTCTATTTTTTCTTTATTGTTACTTCAAACAAGTTACCAATCAAAATTTTTCCAATAATTCCTAAATTAATCATTGACAGTTTCAGTTGTGCTATAAACACTGGTTACTTTTAGGTAACAGAGAAAAGGATACCTTTGTAGAAAAAAAATATTCTGTATGTTCCACGGCTCTTTATATATCCTCAATCAGTTTCTAGATGGGTCACTGCTTCCAATTTTCAGAGGAATCTAGTAAGACACTAGTTGCATAGGTAAAGAAATCATTATGAAGCAGCACTCGATGGGTATGCAACACATGTAACGTACAGATACTTTAGGTATGACCTTAACTGACCAAAGCTACTAGGAAAACTTCCGTACTTATAGTAGTTTACAACAGCGTATGCTACTCGTACATTCAGAACTCTACTGAATACACAGTCGCCGGAGAAGAGACATTTGCGGGCGACGTATAGGCAACACCACATGGCAAAGATGTCGGACTGGCAGCGGACATATGCGACCCACTGCCCATATACAACACTCAGCGTGTGTGTTCCTCGCTTAGTGGCGTTGAATCTAACTAGCCTCAAAACTTGCCAGCAGTTGTGCTTAAAGTGAACTGACGCAGATTTTTTCTTGTGTTGCACCTGACATCTGAGATCCTCGTCTACCTTTTGTCAGTTTGACGCACAGAGGTGGGATGCTTCCATTATCGGCCTGCTGAAAAGAAGTGAATTCAGTATACAACGTCTGGGGATACCTCGCCACTAACACGATGTGTTCTGAAGGGTCCGACTGGTCGCAGATCTGTGGCAGCACTGCTTAAATCAACAGCAGTTTTCTACTTTGTTCACTATATCGCGAGCACATAACCAAAGAAAATTTAGTGTGGCTGACAAAAACCGACAGGTTGGCATTAATGACTGGTAACAGACTCATATGGTCATACACTTTGCCAAACAGGTTAACAAGCTCTGTTTGTAACAGGTATTTTGTAGTCCAAGTTATTTGCGCTGTTGGAGAAAGTTACCGTTGCGAAAGACAACGAGCATGGTTTGTACTCTGGTTATATTTCACTGTGCAGTACCCACTAATTATCCTATCTTTCATCCGATCATCACTACCCTTTATGGGAGTGAAATGAAATGAAATGTCGTGTGGCTAGGGCCTCCCGTCGGGGAGACCGTTCGCCTGGTGCAGGTCTTTCAAGTTGACGCCACTTCGGCGACCTGCGAGTCGATGAGGATGAAATGATGATGATTAGGACAACACAACACCTAGTCCCTGAGTGGAGAAAATCTCCGACCCAGCCGGAAATCGAACCCGGGCCCTTAGGATTGACAGTCTGTCACGCTGACCACTCAGCTACCGGGGGCGGACTTTTATGGGAGTACATTACATAAACGCGTAACGAAGGAGTGATTGGTGGAAGAGGTCCAGTATCATGGCCTTCCGCTCTTCTGTCATTAATCCATTAATATTCTGGCTATGGGTACAGTTAAAGCCGTTGGTGCTTTCTACACATCGACAACGAGCACATATTACAGGAGGAAACGTTCGACGCACGTGACCCAATTCGAGGCCAACCAGATGTGTTTGCGCGAGTTTCCGATCTATGTCAATAAACTGTAACGCATCTCAGCTGCAGGCTGTCTACCTAATAGCTTTCGGGGAACCAAAAATTTGAATTTCAAATGCTGTCTAATCTATTCATTACGAGGAATAATATACGTTAATGGTTTAAGACATTAAGTCAGATATTAAATTTAGCAACTGTGTGTACGTGAATGTCTTGAGGTGGAGTAACCCGAGGTGCTCGAATTATTCAGACTATTTTCAAGCAGTATTTTAGAAGGAGAGCACTTAGTGGCTTCTAACGAACTTTACACGTATTTTCAAATCTTTTTGAATCTTTCTTCCGTTGACACTTTCCACAAGACAACATAATGAAGCAAAAAAATTATCGCTTACTACATTTTTGCCGTTCATATAGCAGTGTTTCAGCATCGGGCATGACTTTCAGTTAACTACTTCTTAACTACTAACTCTATTCTCAATACATTTTGCGGTGTCCACGTATACCGCTGAATCCTCGTACAAAATTATATCATAGCACGATACATGTTGCATGAGATATGATGTCGTAAACATGGAGAGTGGTGAAAAACAACCTTTCGTCAAAACGGAGAGCAACTTACTCGGAACATACTCACCCAGTCCGTTTTGGTTTTTCCGTTAATCTATCGGTGAATATTTGAAATTAGTTCTAACAGTCTAGAAGGTGAGCGGTTGCAGTCATCACATAATCATCTGCAGATCAATGACCATATTGATGGTCAATGGTTGTACATAGAGCAGGAAACGTTGAATGATAATAGTCATTTGAGGAGTTGACTGCCGGCCGGAGTGGCCGAGCGGCTCTAGGCGCTTCAGTCCGAAACCGCGCGACCGCTTCGGTCGCAGGTTCGAATCCTGCCTCGGGCATGGATGTGTGTGATAGGTTAGTTAGGTTTAAGTAGTTGTAAGTCTAGGGGACTGATGACCTCAGATGTTAAGTCCCATAGTGCTCAGAGCCATTTCAACCATTTTTGCGGAGTTGACTACCGTCATTCAGCGGTTCCTGCTCCATGCACAGCCATTGTCCGTAATACGGCGGTAGGTATGAAGATGATCATCTGGTGATCGAAACAGGTAACCTCTTAAAAAACGTGCCTTGCCATCTAAACTGTTATAATATATATATATATATATGGTATCTGTTCTTTCGAACATGCATCTCGTTAGAATGAAATTACAATGAAATGAATACCCCTAGCTGCATACAGGCGTTGATATAAGTCAACATGGACAGTTTGAAATGTGTGCCTCGACCGGGACTCGAACGCAGGATCTCCTGCTTACACGGCAGACGCTCTATCCATTGTTCGCTGTGTATGTTCGGGGCGGACGTCCCATGACACCTGTTAAAGCTCATCGTTGATCCGTTCACTCAGTTATTTGTTACAGAGGGCAGCTAACCCGCTGACCGAACACGCTAAGCTACTGTGCTGGCTGTGCCAAACGCTCTATCCATCTGAGCCATCGAGGACACAGAGGATAATTCGACTACAGGGACTTATCTCTGGCATGCCTCCCGTGAGACCCACATTCGTAACTTGATGTCCCGCGCTATATTCATAGTGCCCCTGCCCATTATGCTCATTACTCGCGGCTTTTTGCCGATTCCCGTAAGAGTTCGGGCAGTGTTTCTGCATCCGCACAGAAGAAGATGGTCAAATGGCCGGTGAGCCTCATATATATATATATATATATATATATATATATATATATATATATATATATATATATATATAAAGATGGTATCTGATCTTTCGGAAGTTGCGAATGTGGGTCTCACTCGAGGCGTGCCAGAGATAAGTCCCTGCAGTCACACTGTCCGCTGCGTCCTCGGTGGCTCAGCTGGATAGAGCGTCTGTAAGCAGGAGGTCCCGGGTTCGAGTCCCAATCGGGATATACATTTTTAACTGTCCCCGTTGACTTATAACAACGCCAGTATGCACCTAGGGCTATTCATTTCATTGTAATTTAAACATAATTAGGTTTTTGCGTCTTCAAATATAAAAGTTTTATATGCTGAACGCCATATGTTTAGCACATTAATTCGTTTGCAAAACAATCAGAAGTCTGAAAGTATTTTATACATGAAATTTCGGTTATACGGGGTGTCCCGCGAGGAACGGTAAGAAAATCAGGCATGTGACAGGAACGATATTTCGAAGCAGAAATGTCTAGTAAACGTGGGCTCTGAAATGCACACCTTAAGAGCTATGAGCACGCCTTCATTTTCGATGCTGTGGAACAAATCTCTTCTACTGCAAGCTCTTTGTTTCCCATACTTTCGACCGAAGTAGTATGGACAAGAAAAAGTTTCTAGTAACCTTGTGGCCTAAATTTATTTCTTAGGAGCCACGAGCTCCTTTACAGCAGAAGATACGTGTTTTATGCAATCGAAGATGAACAAGTGTTCATAGCTCTTAAGGTATGCATATCAGACTCCCATTTACTACAATTTTTTGTCATGAAATATCGCTTCCGTCATACCCATAAATACTGACAGTACTTCCTGCGACAACCTGTATAAAGAATTGGGTTGGGGGGGGGGGGGGGGAGGGCAAGGGTTGCTAGTTATTTGAGATGGGCTGAAGGGTGTGGGAGAATGAACGGGAACCACACCCCTTGTATTGTCAACAGGTAAATGGATGGCTTTCATAGAACATAATGACTTACATCTCAGCGTCTGCTTGCTTCAGGACATGTGTTGCAGGACTTTTTTGTCGCATTCTGAAGAGACGCATATGAGTGGAGCCACGGCGTGCCGAGTGCAACCGGCAGTCTCCGCCTGGCGCTCTCCGGGACGCCCAACTTGGGCGCGAAGCCGTAATCCTGCGCCGTGCCGCCGCCCATTTCCATCCTCCGAAAATAAACTTGTTTTCTTGTTTACATTTCGCGCGCGCGCTGCCTGCCACTTCCCGGCGGCCCACACCCCAGCACACTCCCCCCCTTCCCCCCACCGCATGGCACCCCCAGCGCCAGCCAGTCGTCGTCGTCGTCGCCTCCGCCGTTTTTCCGATACGCCCGCCCCGCTGCAATCCCGCTGCTCCTTTCACCTCCTGCTTGACACGCTTCATTGACCAAAGAACGAGTCTGAAAATACTGCCAGCAATGATTACGTATATTCAGTCAACTATGTGGATTTTCCATAGATAGAATCACTGACGAGGTGAGAGCCTCGGATAAAGCCAACCGATTTGGCTCACGTTTGGCAGGTCGTTTCTGTAGTACCTAAAATAAAGACACCTCCTTGTTTCTGAGAAAATTGTCCATAAAGTTCGTAATGACAATCGACTTCAAATTGACGAGATCGATAGATAACTGAAAACTGAGAATCTCTCGTCACCGTATATGCGGTCCACAGACGCAGACAGAAACCGAGAAAAGGATTTTCTTCGATTGTACCTTTAGAACGTATAATTTTAACTCATTTCATGGAAAGCGGAGCTGACCGAATGAGCAAGGCATCTGGCTGAGTAGCAGAGTAAATGTGTTTGTTACTTACATACATTTTGTAGTATTTCCTGGTGTATTTGTATCTGAATCGAACGTGGCCAGAACAGGACGCTTTAAAAAGTAAATAAATCAATAAGAAATAATAACAAGGTAGGTAAATAGACACATCGAAAAAAGTTTTGCATCACCCCAGTTCCCAGAACTCCTGAAGATCACAGACATAACCATGCGTGAGCAACGCCTATTAGACGGAGTGGGTTCGACAGCCGATCAGTTCCTGTCATTCCACCAGGAAGGAGGTATACGGCTCGTGTTGTCTGTAGTTAAACCATGCCTATACGGACATTACCGCGGTTCGGTCGCGTCCACACTGTGCCAGAAAGGGCTCTCAACAAGGGAAGTGTCCAGGCGTCTCGGAGTGAACCAAAGCGATGTTGGGGTTGGGTTGTTTTGGGGAAGGAGACCAGACAGCGAGGTCATCGGTCTCATCCGGGATGGGGAAGGAAGTCGGCCGTACCCTTTCAAAGGAACCATCCCGGCATTTGCCTGGAGCGATTTAGGGAAATCACGGAAACCTAAATCAGGATGGCCGGACGCGAGATTGAACCGTTGTCCTCCCGAATGCGAGTCCAGTGTCTAACCACTGTGCCACCTCTCTCGGTCCCAAAGCGATATTGTTGGAGGAGATACATAGAGACAGGAACTGTCGATGACATGCCTCGCTCAGGCCGCCCAAGGGCTACTAAGGCAGTGGATGACCGCTACCTACGGATTATGGCTCTGAGGAACCCTGACAGCAACGCCACCATGTTGAGTAATGCTTTTCGTGCAGCGACGACTCTAACTGCGCGCAGTAGGCTGCATGAAGCGCAACTTCACTCCCGAAGTCCATGTCGAGGTCCATCTTTGCAACCACGACACCATGCAGCGCGCTACACATGTGCCCAACAACATGCCGAATGGACTTCCCAGGATTGGCATCGATGAGTGTCGCATATGCCTTCAACCAGACAACCGTCAGAGAAGTGTTTAGAGGCAACCCGGTCAGGCTGAGCACCTCAGACACACTGTCCAGCGAGTGCAGCAAGGTGGAGTTTCCCTGCTGTTTTGGGGTGTCATTATGTGAGGCCGACGTACGCCGCTGGTGGTCATGGAAGGCGGCGTGACGGCTGTACGAGACGTGAATACCATCCCCTGACCAATAGTGCAACCATACATGCATTTCTTCGGTAGCTCAGATGGTAGAGCACTTTCCCGCGAAAGGCAAAGGTCCCGAGTTCGAGTCTCGGTCGGGCACACAGTTTTAATCTGCCAGGAAGTTACATATCAGCGCACACTCCGCTGCAGAGTGAAAATCTCATTCTGGAAACATCCCCCAGGCTGTGGCTAAGCCATGTCTCCGCAATATCCTTTCTTTCAGGAGTGCTAGTTCTGCAAGATTCGCAGGAGAGCTTCTGTAAAGTTTGGAAGGTAGGAGACGAGATACTGGCAGAAGTAAGGCTGTGAGACCGGGCGTGAGTCGTGCTTCGGTAGCTCATATGGTAGAGCCCTTGCCCGCGAAAGGCAAAGGTCCCGAGTTCGAGTCTCGGTCGGGCACACAGTTTTAATCTGCCAGGAAGTTTCAATAGAGATCAACATGTAGATAATTTTCGATGCACGAGAAGAGATTTATCATGTGATGATTTGGATCAAGCAGCGTTTAGATACGATTGCAGCACTGATTACTGCTTGCATCCTTGCGTTTGCATTGGGCCGATGGACGTTGTTTGCGAGTATTGTGACTCGTTGAAGTTTTCCGCAGAAACGTACGGATTGTGCTGCCTTAGTGGGAAAGTGGATTTATTGACTCCACCACCTGAGCCATTGCATTCATTGCTTTGTGGCGAAACACCCGAATCATTTTGTTGCAAACACCCAAAAATACAATAGTTGTTTCCAAATGACATCATTTGGGGCAGACAGTGTCGAAGAACGAGGATTTAATCCGACATTCAAGGTATTTATTTATTTATTTTTGTACTTACATGCAATATAGTAGAAGAATAACTTACTATACTTATTCGTACGTATTATGTTTGCTAATTCAAAAAAAGTGTTTATAAATCAGTAATATTTTATTTTGTAGATACAAGGACAGATTCACCATCGAACTGGATCATTGCTACCTCTCGAAGATGCGCAGCATAAATTTTTACAAATATACTTCATGGGTAACATGGAAGAACAACTTGATCGATGTCAAGAGATCAATGCAGCAATGAAAAGAGCAACTCTTCAAGATTTGCAGCAACTACTTCATGAACATCATGCGTTGGTCAAGCTGTTCAAGAGTGCTTTAGAGCGCATGCCAAATGATGACTACAAAGTCGTAATCAGAGCAGATAAACGGCCATCTGGAACACACGAACTTAACATCCAAAATCTGATTATTTATTGGCTTTAAGGCGGAACAGAGTTCGCCGGGTCAGCTAGTTATAGCAAAATGAATGTTTTAAAATGTAAGTCAAGTATTCTTCCTAACGAATCTTTGGGAAGAAAGGATTTTCTTGCTCGATAATTCCATTCATTGGATGTTCTTGGTGCACGAAATATGTTTTCCTCGATTGCTTATATGTTAAATACCATTCATCCAGTTATTAGAAGAAATGTTGGAATACGTAACAAAATGAGTAAAAGACTGATTGTAAAACGACCAGGATTAAGGATTCGGTTCTTCATTAACGAAAGTTCTTTCAGAAATTTATTTACTAAGCTTGCTTTAATCCCTTATTGAACTATTTACTTTATTAACCTTGCTGCTCTCACCAATTTCTATCCGGAGAAGAATACATCTAAAAAGTAAAAAATTATTTAGGAATCAAACACAGGTCTTTCGCTCCTCTTACTGGTGCCTTTCTTCACTCGGCCACCTCCCCTTTCCTCGAAGAGAGTTAAGCTTATGCGTTCATAGGTGGCAGCCGTAAGAGTTACTTTGCTGATTTCTCGATATATAAGAGTTCGCCGACCTCATGCATGACGATGAAAAATGCTCAATATTCAAATATCTACCGGTCCCGTAAATTCTGAGTCGACTGTTCGTTGTGAGCTTCAGAAGCGACTTTCTCAAATACTGATGTAATGAACCATAATATTTTTGAGCACTTTGTTTTACATCGTAGCCTACACAAGCTACCCCTCATATATGACTCGAATCGGATGGCCTTGCTGCGGCTTCCCGCTTATCACTTTGAATCTCCACTCGTAAATTCAAATAAGCACACTGAAGGGAAATTACCCCCACCTCCAAGGAGATCATGATAATACCGTATAACACTGCCTCCAGCACCAAATTTTGCAACTTAAGAGACTCCAGAAACAAATGACATTTCCGCAGGGCTGATTGGCGGAGTTCTCCTCACCACGTAGATAAATATATCTTTCCACCAGAACCTCAAAACTACCGTGAATTCGTCGGGGCTCTTCTTACAGCTGCTAAGAAGTTTATCCTCGTGGGAACAGAAAGTAATATATACCAGGTTGGAATGAACACTGCGAACAGCTTAATGAACAGTACAGCGGAACTGGCGACAGCGATATTGCAGACGACCTCCTCCAAAGTCTTGACGCTGCTAGAAGAGTAAGATGGTGTGAGATGGTAGAAAAAGTAAACTTTAGATATTCAAACAGAAAGGCATGGAGCCTTCTGCGTGAGCTTGGCGGAGCCTCCAATAAGCCTGGGCAGAAACCTGGTATTTCAGGTAAACAAATCGCTAACCATATAGTTGAAACATCTAGATTACCCCGTGACAAACAACGTATCTAAAAGCTCAGTGCCCAAACGAATCCAATTTCTCTTCATCATTTACACTGATTGAACTGGATGAGGCCATGAAGTAAACTACACATAGTAAAGCACCTGGTCTGGATAGCATACACACGGAAATTCTGATAAACATTGGTAATGGTGGAAAAAAATGGTTGGTCCGCTTTTTCTCCAACATCCTAGATAGTGGATGACTGCCCAGCGAGCTAAAGAGAACAAAAATAGTGGCAATTTTGAAGCCAGGTAAACTAGCTGACCACCCTCAAGGTTTCAGACTAGTTTCCCTTCTGAGCTATACTTATAAACTCTTGGAAAGGTACATCTATAATGGAGTTAGCGGCTTCAAAAAAATGGCTCTGAGCACTATGCGACTTAACTTCTGAGGTCATCAGTCCCCTAGAACTTAGAACTAATTAAACCTAACTAACCTAAGGACATCACACACTGTAGTGGGACGAAATTAAACGTCACCCATCCACCAAGTCAGCCCAGTTTGCAGGTGACTATAATTTAATTTAGTTTTGTTTATGTGTTTTCTTATTATTTGTAATAAATGTGAATTATCTAAAAGTTTTGTATTTTTTTATGTGTTTCATGTACGGAGAGATCGGCGCAACGAACGGGGACAGCATCTTCGTTGCCGCGACCAGAGAGGAAATTGCTGGCCGCTATACGTCGCGGGTCGACAGCCAAGGAGCAACAGAAGATCCTGGAACCGAGTTGTTGCGTCGTGTTTCTAAAAAATTAAAAATGAATTTTTATACTTTTTTTGTACAACAATGACGTCATAATGATCTTAACCTTATTGAAAAGTTAGTCACTGTCTGTCAACGCTCAAGTTCACATCTGTATGTGTAGGAAGCTAATAAAATAGTGTATGCTACTAAAGTTGAAACACGTGTCTTGAAGATTTATTTATGAAGAGTTATGTGAACGGATTAATAATATATTTGACAAGATTATTGATTCAGACAGCGTTGGCCGAAACTTTGAATCTAAAAAAGTTTATTTAATGTGTGATTCTGATATCGATTAGATCAAGATAACGTGTGTCGATATAATTTTCTGAGGAGAAACAAACGAAATTTAAATTCGAAAAAGTTACAAAAACCAATCGGCCCAAGTGAGGTAGTTCTCTGCACACGACTCAACTGATGTTTTACAGTTTCGTTCAAGAACCATTCTATGACAATTTAAAAAGAATATGAATCATTTTTGAAGTGGGTTGTAACCGACGTAGGTGACGAAGTCTGCACATGGTCATACATATATCAAACGAAAAACCTAATACGTCGTTACACCGCACCGTGGCGACCTTAGAAACAGGACTTGTGTGCAACTAAGGCACACAGGTACGAAATAAAGCATCAAGAGTCCTTCGGAAGTCAACGCGAGTTTCTTGGAGCCTTCACCAGCCAGCGGCGACTTCGCGGGTGTGGGCATCTGACGAAGTGCAGCCAAGCAGTACGGTCACGCGGTTGTTCCACGAGAAGTCGCATCTGTTGGGCAGCAGCTGAACGCTGCAAACCCCGACAACCTTTTTTCTCCCTAAACTAATAGGCCCAGTACGTCAGCTGCGGGGCGTTCCTCCGGCTGGTATTAGAGGTGTTGCTGAGGGCTTCGCCTGTCTACGGCGGTGCCGGGCGTGGTTGCAGCCAGCGACGTTTCCGGTGTTCGACTCAGCGTCCTGCCGGTTGCGGAAGCGGGGTCGCAGCATCTCAGCGGCTGCATCGACGGCTGTTACATCTGCAGCCCATAGCAGCACACTGATCATCGAGAACTACAAATTACAATATTAGTGTCCGGTGAGTTTGTTTCAAGTTGGAAGTGGAGTGTTGTACATAGGGAGTGTGCTTTTATAGGATTGTTGATTGCAAATCTGCGTGTGTAAATAGTTAATATTTTACAATAATGTCGGTAAGTGAAATGTCAGACGAAGAGCAATCTATGTCCGATAGGAGCATGAGAGCCCTTTTTAGGGCGATCGCTAAATTAAAACAGTCTAACGAGGAATCTACTGTTAGATTAAAAGAGGAACTAAAACAGGAATTAAAACAGTCTAACGAGGAATCTACTGCTAGATTAAAAGAGGAATTAAAACAGTCTAACGAAGAATCTATGGCTAGATTAAAACAGTCTAATGAGGAATCTACTGCTAGACTTAAAGGGGAGCTAACAAAATCAACAGACAGGTTGCAGGAATATCTTAATGAAACCAGTCGAGAATTAAGTGATAAAATAGAGTCTTCTAAAGTTGAAATGCAAGAAAAATTAGTAGGACTTAGTAATAAGATTGCCGATAATTGTAAAAGGTTAGAAGAACATATCCAGGAATCGCGCGAGGAAAAAGCTCGCATGCGAAACGATATCACTGACTTAACCGAGAGACTAGATAGTGTCAATATCTTAGTTGTAAATGAAATACAGAAAAATAACGATATGTTACGAGATGAATTTTCTATGCAAACAGAAACTGTTCGCAGAGAATTATTGAAATCTATTAAAGAGGTCTCTACCAAACCTGTAGAGATTTCTTCAATAGATAATGTAGAATTAGAAACATTAACTCATCAAGTAGAAAAGGACCATACCGAAATCGAAAACATGAAATTTTTAATTACTGAGATATGCAGTAATCTTGAGACTGCCAAAGATAATAATATTGACGAAGGTACAGAGCGTTCACATCGTGAACACAGTGAAGAATCGATATTAGCTAATCGCGTATCCAATACAGAAATGCGGATACAGGAAATTACGAAACGGTTATCGGAATTAGATAATAACGAGAACATTTCAGGTAGCAGAGGTAATAACATAATCAGAGACAACAGTCGCATCGAATTTGCTAGCACGGATGGCAACAATATGAATAAGGCAGTCACGGCAAGCCAATCCGATGCAACTCCGTCTCTGCCAGCTAAACAGAATCCGACTATTTCTCTCGCAGAATGTCTGGATGACATAACAACAAATTCAAATGTAGCAAGTCGATTTCCTGTATTCAAACCAGGAGGCGAACTGCACCCTATAATCTTTATAAAAGCTTTTGAAACATCATTATCTCCTAAATGGAGTAATGAAAAACGCATTCAATTTGTAATAGGACATTTAGAAGCAGAAGCTGCGGAATGGGCAGTACTGCATAGAAATGAATTCAGGGATTGGGATGATTTTGTTAAGCAGTTTAAACAAAATTATTGGTCGAGAGGAAAACAACAACACTTAACTTTAGAGTTGTTAGACCCTCCTCCATATTCTAAACGGTGGGGAGGTTATAGGAATTATTTTGAATGGCATTTAAACCGTGCTAAATTAATTGAAGAACCAATTATTGAAAGTCATTTAATACGAGTCCTAATTAGTAGGTTACCGTATTACGTAAAGGAAAGAATGATAGAAAGAGAATGGTCACAGCCGTGCGAATTGTTAGGATATTTAGAGCAGTTAGATATACTTAATAGAGAAAGGGAAGACGAGAAGTTTAGATTTGGTAGAAATGACAATCCTCGAAACAATAATAATAATTCAGAACCACGAAAAGCTAATAACAACAATCATAGCCGGTTCTGTTATATAAAACGTCAATCTAAAGATAAAGAGAGCCAACAAAATCGTGGTAATAACTCTAAAGTGCGGAAATTACACAATAACGATCATGAGATAAATCATCCTCAAGTAATTAATGAAGGTCAAGTGGTAGGTGACGTCATCATAGAACGTTCGGAAAACTAGTAAAGTCCTTTAGTACGGGTCAACTAAAGGGAACTATTGGTCAAGATTATACAAGACCCAATTGCAATTTATCATTAAGCTGCCAAAAGGACGGTGACTGGCAACAAGATTTACTTCAGGAAGACAATCAGATAAGGGAGAATGTAACTTATAAACCCGTTATTAAAGGTTATATTAAAGATACCGAAGTAAATATTATAGTTGATTCGGGTAGCGAAGTAAGTATTTTATCCAAAGAATTATTTCAGCTTAAAAGAAAATATTGGAATTTCCCGACTTTACCTGTAACTGGGGTGAAAATTATAGGAGTTACTGGTAAAAGAAGTCAAAATATTACTGAGGAAGTTTATGTAACTTTTGAAATTGCTAAACAATTAATTGCTCACTCTGTACTCGTCGTAGCCAACTTAAATGTGGCCATAATTTTAGGTATAGATTGGCTGTGTAAATATAAAGCTATATTAGATTTTAAAGACTCTTCCTTAACCATCCATAAGGAGGCATGTACTTTTAAAGTGAGGTTTTCTAACAGTCAAGTACCTGAAGATTGCTACGAATCCTTACAGATTAAGTACGCACCGACCATGAATCTATTAACAGATTTTAGTGATCTTGGGTATGCAGTATACCAATGTCAGGCTAGTAATAGTATCGAAACCGAAGTGAAAGAAAAATGTTTATCTACGAATTGTCTATCCGAGCAAGAAAAGGAAGAGTTGGAATCTTTGATGTTAGAATTTAGAGCCGTCTTCTCAGATGAACCGGGGAGAATTAAAGATTACGTTTGTAAACTTAAGATTAAAGACAAGAAACCATTCTTTAAGAAACCTTATCCTATTCCAGTACAATTCAAAGAAGCGGCTAGTAGAGAAATAAGTAAGATGCTAGAACAAAACATTATCGAACGATCATGTAGCGCTTTTAACAGTCCGTTGTGGGTAGTTAAGAAAGCCACTGGTGGGGTACGACTGGTTCTGGATGCCCGTGAATTAAATAAAATTATAGAGATGGAAAGAGACAGACCTATTCCTATGGAGGACGTACTTCTTAAGATCGCTGGTTCTCGTTATATGAGTACAATGGATTTGACCGCCGGCTACCATCAAGTAACATTACACCCGGATTCACGGCAATATACGGCTTTTCTTTTTGAAGGCAGATCATATCAGTTCCAAGTTTTACCTTTTGGACTTAATATATCAGTGTCAACTTTCATTAGGGCATTAGATTCTGCTTTGGGTCAGCAATTGTTACAAAAGATTATTTTATATGTAGATGATATTTTAGTAGCTACTAAAACGTGGGAAGAACACGTAACGATATTACGGGAATTGTTTAACCGTTTAATTGACAGAGGAATTACTTTAAAATTATCTAAGTCTTACTTCGGAAAGGAGGAAGTGAGATTTTTGGGGCATATAGTGGACAGTAAAGGTATTAGGCCAGACCCAGCACGTATTGAAGCTATTGCTCGATGCCCGAGTCCTAGAAATCGGAAACAATTGAAATCATTCCTAGGAATGGTAGGATTTCTGAGAAGATTTCTTCCAGGGCAGGATATTGTTAATCCTACATTACTAGATTTATTGAAAGAGAAGTCAGTATGGCTCTGGGGACAAAAGGAAGAGGAAGTTTTTAATAAGATAAAAGGAGCGTTAAGCAAAGCCAAAATGTTATACCACCCAGATTTCGATCAGGACTTTGGTATGTGTACGGATGCCTCTGATTATGGTGTGTCTTGTGTAATATTCCAAGGTGATCTGACCAATGAAGAGGGATTATATCGGCCTATTGGATTCGCTAGTCGAACTTTAAATAAACATGAAAGAAATTATTTTGTATCCGAGAAGGAAGCTCTCGCAGTGGTATGGGGTTTTCAACGATTTAGAGGATTATTAATGGGAAGAAAAACAATTGTATATACTGATCATCAGGCTTTAATCTTTTTGAACAATTGCCGGTTACTTCACCGTAGGCTATTACGTTGGGTATTATACTTGCAAGAATTTCAGTACGAAATTAGGTATATAAAAGGATCTCAGAATGTAGTTTCAGATGCTTTGTCAAGGCTTCCCGTAGGAATGGAGAATATTAATATTGCAGAAGAACCAGGAACAAATTATCATGTTTACTTCCTTTTGACTAAGGAGAACGAACGTAAGGTTAAACGGATAGTAACTGCTGTTAGATGCAATCAAAGAAATGACGATCAATATAGGGACCTTATACAAAACCTTAATAATGGGGACGAAACAGTTAACACCCGGGGTGTGTGGTTATATTTTAACGACTTGTTGTATTGGAAAGCACAGAGGGAACACCAGAGATGGAAAATCTGCATTCCGGAAACTGTTGTGGACGAGTTAATTACTTATATTCATGAAGGTTACGGGCATTTCGGAATTCATAAATGTATTAAACATCTAATGAAGTATTATTATTTCAAAAATATGTCCCGTATTGTGAGAAGTATTATTAGGGCTTGTGAAACCTGTCAAAAGGTTAAAGTTAATAACAAATCCAAGCGTTATAAATTATATGCTGTAATTCCTCGAGGTTTGTGGGATCTACTGTCATTAGATTTTTTCGGCCCTCTGCCTCGGAGTTCAGGAGGATTAACATATGTGTTTGTTGTAATGGAATGTTGGTCCAAACATGTGAAACTGTATACTTTGAAACGAGCGAATACAGCAAGCGTTATACGCTGCCTCACCCGAAATTACTTTGTTAACTGGGGCATTCCTAAACGACTTATGTCTGACAACGGTAGTGCCTTTATTAGTCAAAGATTTCAAGATATGATAAGACAATATGGAATCAAACATATCTTAATTTCGAAATATCACCCTCAAAGTAATTTAGTAGAAAGAGTCATGAAAGAATTAGGACGATTATGTAGAACTTATTGTGCACATAAACATACTCGGTGGGCCAAACTAATGCCTGAATTCGAAAAGATATTAAATGAATTGCCTCACCTAACGACGGGATTATCACCTATAGAAATTTTAGGCAAACGAATTATAGGTGAGCCTTTACTAGCTGCTTTACCTTGGCCACCAGTAAATGAGATACAACAATGCATTCCAGACGAAAAAGTTTGCGAACAGATTGAAAAAAATGCCGAACGGAGAATTAAAAGTTATAATCAACAGGCTATAGAACCCTCATTTCAGGTAGGAGATCTTGTGTTAGTACGATCTCATCCGAAAAGTTCTAAGATCGATAAGGAATGTAGAAAATTCTTCTTTATCTTTGAAGGTCCATATGTTGTACATAAGATTGTACATCCCAAAGCATTACTTCTTATGGAACCTTCATCAGGTGTAATTAAAGGATTATATAGTGTTGATCAAATGAAACCCTTCATTCCTAAATAAGTTAATAATTAGTATATGCCACACACGGAAGAGCATTCATAGTTTATTCATGTGAAGTTTTTCGTGATAGTTACGTATTATTTTAAAGAATGAAACAGAAAGCTTAAACAAGTGTTCTACAATAATCTACTGGTACTTCAAAAAAAGAGAAAGATAACCAAAAGGGGGATTTATATGGAGGAAATTTTGCTCTTAGGTCAAAAGGAATTTTGCGTATTTTAAATTTACTCGGATAGTAGGAACCAAAGGGGATGGTTGATAGTTTTAGGGACCATGGGCGTCCAGAGCTATATGGCTCACGAGAACATAGCAGAGTGCCTTTAATAGAGGTTTGTAATAGTGTTAATATAGAACACACCAAACGGGGCTCTCTCGCTTGTTTCTCCTAAATAAATGGCCATTACCCAACAAGGTGTCCGAAGGTAAAGAAAGCCGTGCTGAGATTCTAAAGAAAGTTTTGCTTGATTTCTTCTTGACCTCAGGCATAAATAAGGCATTAGGGAAAAGAATGACGTAAAGTAAATAGTACTATTAGTTATTGTGAGAAACGTATTGGTAATATACATTCTTGGAAAGAATAACTCTAGTAAATAAATGAAACTATAACTAATCTATCACAATTTGAATGCTCTGTCCTAATGTACAACGTTAAAAAACGTACTAAATTAGTATTTATTAGCAACTATTAACTGAAGAGGAGCAATCTCCCTATATTCGGCTACGAATTACCATAATAGCACAATTAAGAGTAAATGACAAATAGTCACAACAATATCGTATTAAAAGGATTAAATCTATCTAAGAGCAAGGGCTCTAGGTTACGTAAAATGTGAGAAAAATGTATTAACAGTTAAATATTGTATATTGAAAAGTTTTAATTTCGGTTAAGACCTGACAAACTGAGCTTGTGGGTGGGGTATGTAGTGGGACGAAATTAAACGTCACCCATCCACCAAGTCAGCCCAGTTTGCAGGTGACTATAATTTAATTTAGTTTTGTTTATGTGTTTTCTTATTATTTGTAATAAATGTGAATTATCTAAAAGTTTTGTATTTTTTTTATGTGTTTCATGTACGGAGAGATCGGCGCAACGAACGGGGACAGCATCTTCGTTGCCGCGACCAGAGAGGAAATTGCTGGCCGCTATACGTCGCGGGTCGACAGCCAAGGAGCAACAGAAGATCCTGGAACCGAGTTGATGCGTCGTGTTTCTAAAAAATTAAAAATGAATTTTTATACTTTTTTTGTACAACAATGACGTCATAATGATCTTAACCTTATTGAAAAGTTAGTCACTGTCTGTCAACGCTCAAGTTCACATCTGTATGTGTAGGAAGCTAATAAAATAGTGTATGCTACTAAAGTTGAAACACGTGTCTTGAAGATTTATTTATGAAGAGTTATGTGAACGGATTAATAATATATTTGACAAGATTATTGATTCAGACAGCGTTGGCCGAAACTTTGAATCTAAAAAAGTTTATTTAATGTGTGATTCTGATATCGATTAGATCAAGATAACGTGTGTCGATATAATTTTCTGAGGAGAAACAAACGAAATTTAAATTCGAAAAAGTTACAAAAACCAATCGGCCCAAGTGAGGTAGTTCTCTGCACACGACTCAACTGATGTTTTACAGTTTCGTTCAAGAACCATTCTATGACAATTTAAAAAGAATATGAATCATTTTTGAAGTGGGTTGTAACCGACGTAGGTGACGAAGTCTGCACATGGTCATACATATATCAAACGAAAAACCTAATACGTCGTTACACCGCAACACATCCATGCCCGAGGCAGGATTCGAACCTGCGACCGTAGTGGTGGCTCGGCTCCAGACTGTAGCGCCTAGAACCGCACGGCCACTCCAGCCAGCTTAGCGGCTTCATTCTGGAACATATCCCAGCCGAACAAGCGGGTTTCAAACCACAGAGAAGTTGCTGCTACGAGATACTAGCCCTAACAACTTTCATACAGGCTGGTTTCCAAGAAAATGTGAAGACATCTGTCGCGTTCGTAGACCTAACTGCGGCGTATAAGACAGTCTGGAGAGAAGGGATGATATACAAATTACTAAAAACAATCCGAGGAAGAAAAACTGTAACTCTCATCAACACTATGATAAACAATAGATATATCCATGTTTACTTGGGAGAAAATGTGAGCAAGGAGAGGAAATTAAGTAATGGTGTACCACGGGACTCCGTCTTAGCCCCCCTATTATTCATCCTATATATCTCCGATCTCCCCAATACCACGTCAACAAAATTCTGGTAAGCGGACGATATTGCTCTTGCTTGTAGAACTAAGGATCGTCGACGATAGGAGACAATTCTCACAGAAGATCTAGCCGTTACGAGCGTCATTTTAGAAAGTGGCGACTGAAGTATGTACAATCCATCTGACCATTAAACAAGCAAATGCGGAGCTCAGAGTGAAACTTACCGGAAACACTCTTTGCATCAACAAGTACCTCGGTGTCACCCTTGACGGCACCCTTTCATACAGGAAACATCTTGAAAATACTACTGCCAAGATGAAATCTCGTAACGATATTACTCAAATATTGTGTGTAATGACATGGGGAGCTTCAGCAGATACTTTGCGCACATCATCCATTGCGCTGGTCTTCTCAGCAAGCGAATATTGTGCCCCTGTGTGGCTAAGCAGCTGCCACATCAACTTGATCGACGTCCAGTTGAACCACACTATGTGGCTGATAACTGGGGCAATCCGACCAACACTGATTTATTGGCTTCCTCTGCAGAGCAACATTTATCCACCCGCAATCCGCAAAAGCGAGGCCTTGCTTAGGGAATACTGCAAGCTACAGGAGAACTTGGAATTACCCATAGAAGAAGACATACCAAGTTTACGACAAAATAGACTCCGTTTAAGAAGCCCACCATTACGGCAAGCAGAAGAGTTAGTTGCCAGTAATACTGGGGTGAGAGACCTGTGGAACAAGAGCTGCCAACTTTTTGAAAATCGTGAAGAGCGTGAGTGGTTTCGAAACTATAATTTTGATACTGCTGGCACAGATCTCGACAGGAAACTGTGGGTCAAATTGAACAGAGCTCGCACTGGGCATGGACGATGCGCAGACTCTCTTTACAAATGGGGTGCTACAGAGTCTCCAGTTCGTGACTGTGGGGCTCCAAAATAGACAATCAAGCCCCTTGTGTTCCCACCAGGGGAGTTGGGACGACCTCATGAAAGCTGATGACACGTCACTTATATGGATTAGAAATCTAGATATTGACATTTAGTTAGTCTTGTATATATTTTTGTATTTTCATATTCCTGTTATATGTAGTATTACCAATGTTATACCTGTAATTTTAAACTGCATGTGAGCCATATGTATAAATAAAACAAAAATAAAAGAAAAACGCTGTAATTTAGTGATACGTATCGATAAATATAAATCAGACTGGTATCTTATTTGGATTGGCTACGCTAACACAGCACACCTAAGAAAAAATTACTCATCCGCAGGAACTGTCACGTTAATACTTTATAACACATTTGACGAGGGAGAAAGTAGACAAGTTGCATCATGTGCTAATTGGTGGGAGAGCCCGTCGAGTTACCAAATTAGGGGATGTTGATTCCTACGTTCCACCTACTGTTCCAAACAATCCAATACATTTTCTGTAAAATTAATATCGGATTATTTGGCGAGCAAGTCGAGGTGTGACAGCATACCTGAACGTTCTTCATACCAGGAACGGATGTGTGGAGCGCTGTGAAGAAGACAAGAATATCCGCAGCATATTCATCTTGAAGATGCAGAAGACAACAATAACAATTTGTCACAGAGAATATTGAAACGAGCAACCTGGTCCATGTTAACGGTACACTGAGTCAGTGGGCTCAAGTCACGGTGCGAAAAATATCCCAGCCAGATCACCACCTCCTCTCTAAACCAGTACCCTGCATACACTGTTTCTTTCTTTGACCCATCGGGGTTCTCTAAATCCTGCATCGTTTGAAAAGAGGTTGCGATTTGTCACGCAATCTGTGTTGATTGGTACACTGAAGGCGTTCAGTTCTATGTGCTGCTGAGCAGTAGCCCTTGTGACATACCCGCCTCCATATGTCCACTGCATGAAGTTCCCTTCGCAATATTCGTACAAAAACTCATTGAAATAGACCTGAATCCACCGAATGTACCCATTACTGGTAAGTCTGAAAATGCTTGTCGTTGACAAGGTATGACATTTGTCTCCAGTCCTTATCGGTTACGATGAATTTACCAGCATATCAACAAAGAGAAAGCTTTTGTTGACACAGAAACACCAAACCGATGCATAATCCAAATAAGTTCTCGAATATAACAGAGTGTTAACTTACACTACTGGCCATTAAAATAGCTACACCAAGAAGAAATGCAGATGATAAACGGGTATTCATTGGACAAATATATTATACTAGAACTGACATGTGATTACATTTTCACGCAATTTGGGTTCATACTTCCAGAGAAATCAGTACCCAGAACAACCACCTCTGGCCGTAATAACGGCCTTGATACGAATGGGCATTGGGTCAAACAGAGCTTGGATGGCGTTTACACATACAGCTGCCTATGCAGCTTCAACACGATTCTGCAGTTCATCAAGAGTAGTGATTGGTGTATTGTGACGAGCCAGTTGCTCGGCCAGCATAGACCAGACGTTTTCAATTGGTGAGAGATCTGGAGAAAGTGCTGGCCAAGGCAGCAGTCGAACATTTTCTGTATCCAGAAAGGCCCGTACAGGACCTGCAACATGTGGTCGCGCATTACCCTGCTGAAATGTAGGATTTCGCAGGGATCGAATGAAGGGTAGAGCCACGGGTCGTAACACATCTGAAATGTAACATCCATTGTTCAAAGTGCCGTCAATGCGAACACGAGGTGACCGACCATGTAACCAATGGCACCCCATACCATCACGCCGGATGATGCGCCAGTATGGCGATGACGAATACACGCTTCCAATGTGCGTTCACCGCGATGTCGCCAAACACGGATGCGACCATCACCTGGATTCATCCGAAAAAATTACGTTTTGCCATTCGTGCACCCAGGTTCGTCGTTGAGTACACCATCGCAGGTGCCTGTGATGCAGCGTCAAGGGCAACCGCAGCCATGGTCTCCGAGCTGATAGTCCATGCTGCTGCAAACGTCGAACTGTTCGCGCAGATGGTTGTTGTCTTGCAAACGTCCCCATCTGTTGACTCAGGAACCGAGACGTGGCTGCACGACCCGTTACAGCCGTGCGGATAAGATGCCTTTCATCTCGACTGCTAGCGAAACGAGGCCGTTGGGATCCAGCAAGTCGTTCCGTATTACCCTCTTGAACCCACCGATACCATATTCTGCTAACAGTCATTGTATCTCGACTAAAGCGAGCAGCAATGTCGCGATACGATAAATCGCAATCGCGATAGGTTACTATCCGACCTTTATCAAAGTCGGAAACGTGATGGTACGCATTTCTCCTCCTTACACGAGGCATCACAACAACGTTTCACCAGGCAACTCCGGTCAACTGCTGTTTGTGTATGAGAAGTCGGTTGGAAACTTTCCTGATGTCAGCACGTTGTAGGTGTCGTCACCGGCGCCAGCCTTGTGTAAATGCACTGAAAAGCTAATCATTTGCATATCACAGCATATTCTTCCGGTCGGTTAAATTTCGCACCTGTAGCACCTCATCTTCGTGGTGTAGCAATTTTAATGGCCGGTAGTATATTTCAGATAAGTTTGAGTAGGATCAGTGGTACAGTTTCGGAAAGAAAAAATACTGTGAGGGAATATTGTATCAGTGCAAAAAAACACTCGCCGTAGCTTTAAGGTATGCTTTAATTTTCCGTATGCTTTGTCACTAGTAATGCTAGCAAAGAGATAGCAGTTACACGTTGTCTTCTCCTATGCAAAAATAGCTTGCATTCATTAAATTTATAATTATATGTTAGAAAGTCAACGTAAGGAGTCTTTACTGTGTTCGGTACCCTATGAATCACAAATTTCGTTGTAGCGTAAGTGTTGTGGAGAAGGCTGGTGACCTGCAAAGAACGTACCTGTTGGAGGGGTAGGTGAAAAAGAAAATTTTAATACGGTATAAACCTGCAAAATTTGGGTAAATTTTACTCTAAAGTTAAGCATATCGTGTATTTACAGTTTATTAGCAGCTGTTACGATGTAAGGTACATCTCATCTGCATCAGGCAGGTGAAAAGCAGATTGAGTCAAACGTCCACTAACACTTACACTATCTCATCCTCAAATGAATCACGCCCTCTCTCATTTGATTTTAGCTGCAGTGTTTTCCACTTCTCTTGCACGTCAGCAGCTGTTACTTCTAGCCACGATTCTCTTGTTTTCCTCTCCGTTTTTATTTCTTCATCTCGTGTCCTGTACAGACATATGTATTTCTGCACTTCCATGTTGCTCACTTCAATGTCTCTACGTTCCATTTGACACATTCTGAGCATGCAAAAAGGTAGCGTGTGATCAGCTCCATTTAACGGTACGTGACCGGTATCGTCGTTGTGAATGCCAGTACAAACGCCAGTGAGAGCAACGGTTGTGTGGCTGCAGCGAGCGAGAACAACGGTATGTACTATTTGTAAATAAACAAAAACATGGGTAGTGCGATGAGCGCCAGACTCCAGTGATCCCTGTCAATCAGAAGCAATGTCACCTGTACCACAGAAGGCGCTGAATAAGTTCAGTGTTACCTTTAATAATAATACTGATGTATAAGGTACTTCTTAGTCAATATGAAATTTTAAAGGATGTTTAAAATATTTTAAAGTTACAGTGTAAAGTTACTAGTATACTCTCAGATCATTTTACGTAGCGTATGTGCTTGTTACAGATGCACCTAATCTGTATCATAAAATATAGGAACTGCAGACTTTGTAATGCAGTTTTATACATTTCGCTGAATACAGCACTTTTGTACGCCTTTTTAAACACCATTTCTGAAAAGTTTCCAATTTATTTACATGAGCAACAAATGGATAGTTATTCAGCAGTCCACCAGAGAATTAGCTTTTATACACATCACCCGTCTCATGCAGATTCAGTCACAAGATAGTTAACACACTAGTGCGGCTGAAGCACGGAATATGATTTATGCTGTGGAATCACCTTATTCTATGATATTTTAATACTGACGTAATCTGGTATACTCTCTCTTAATTTTAATGAGGTGCAGGTGGAAGCCGATCTTTTCGTTTGAAATTATTGTGATTTTGCCCGACAGTTAATTATTTTTAATAACAATCAGTCACTATGCGGCACCCGATCGAATAAAATGCCATTCTTTTCAAACAGTTCTCGTCGCGACTGCTAGGCCCTTACAACTGAAGCACGAAGAACAGCGCAGACAGCACAACCCACGGTTTATGAATACCATTTTCTTTACTAATGTTAGTAATAAAAGCACCTCATTAGCATACCGAAAAAACGGCCGTTCACAAATCACGTGAGATAGGTTGCCAAGAGTAACGTGATCTTCGGGAAATGATATTCCTCTCCAGCCAAGCAGTAGTGTAAAAGCATTACTCAGTAGCTTACGGAAACTTTTGACTTGGCGATAAATGCATTCATTGCATAGCAGATAGAGCCTATTATGACTTCACTGCAACAAGCTGCATGAATTCAGAAATCTTCATGTCATCACGATTCGGTATTACACCTCGATATGCCTCGATACAAGGGTACAACTGTGATTATTATTGTTATAGTTATTCCTTCTTTCCGAACGATCATGATTCGTTGTATCGACAGAAATGTTGTGCGCATGATCAGCGAAAAGAAATGAAATTTACAAAACTCGAATGCAGTATGACAGACTCCCAGTCCCCCGCCTTAGAAGGTTGCGCTGATGTCGCTACTCAATCGCTAATGCTCTCGTATGGTCCTCAAATGGCTCGTAAAATTTTCAGCTTATGCTGCCCAAAAATATTTGAGAAGCACATAATACTAAAGCCGGTTTTTTTGCATCTAATTACACTACTGTCCATTAGAAATTGCTACAGAAAAAAAAGCAGATGATAAACGGGTATTCATTGGACAAATATATTATGCTAGAACTGACATGTGATTACATTTTCACGCTATTTGGGTGCATAGATCAAGAGACATCAGTACCGAGAACCACTTCTGGCAGTAATAACGGCCTTGATACGCCTGGGCATTAAGTCAAACAGAGCGTGTACAGGTAGAGGTGCCCATCCAGCTTCAACACGATACCACAGTTCATCAAGAATAGTGACTGGCGTATTGTGACGAGCCAGTTGCTCGGCCACCATTGACCAGACGTTTTCAGGTGGTGAGAGACCTGGAGAATGTGCTGGCCAGGGCAGCAGTCGGACAATTTCTGTATCCAGAAAGGCCCGTACAGGACCTACAATATGCGGTCGTGCATTATCCTGCTGAAATGTAGGGGTTTCGCGGAGATCGAATGAGGGTAGAGCCACGGGTCGTAACACATCTGAAATGTAACGTCCACTGTTCAAAGTGCCGTCAATGCAGACAAGAGGTGACCGAGACGTGTAAACAATGGCACCCCATACCATCACACGGGTGATACGCCAGTTTGGCGATGACGAATACACGCGTCCAATGTGCGTTCACCGCGATGTCGCCAAACACGGATGCGACCATCATGATGCTGTAAACAGAACCTGGATTCATCCGAAAAAATCACGTTTTGCCATTCGTGCACTGAGGTTCGTCGTTGCGTACACCATCGCAGGCGCTCCTGTTTGTGATGCAGCGTCAAGGGTAACCGCAGCCATGGTCTCCGAGCTGATAGTCCATGCTGCTGCAAACGTCGTCCAACTGTTCGTGCAGATGGTTGTTGTCTTGCAAACGTCCGTATCTGTTGACTCTGGGATCGAGATGTGGCTGCAAGATCCGTTACAGCCATGCGGGTAAGATGCCTGTCACCTCGACTGCTAGTGATACGAGGCCGTTGGTATCCAGCACGGCGTCCCATATTACCCTCTTGAACCCACCGATTCCATATTCTGCTAACAGTTATTGGATCTCGACCAACGCGAGCAGCATTGTCGCGATACGATAAACCGCAATCGCGATGGGCTACAACCCGACCTTTATCAAATTCGGAAACGTGATGGTACGCATTTCTCCTCCTTACACGAGGCATCACAACAACGTTTCACCAGGCAACGCGGGTCAACTGCTGTTTGTGTATGAGAAATGGGTTGGAAACTTTCCTCGTTTCAGCACGTTGTAGGTGTCGCCACCGGCGCCAACCTTGTGTGTATGCTCTGAAAAGCTAATCATTTGCATATGACAACCTCTTCTTCCTGTCGGTTAAATTTCGCGTCTGTAGCACGTCATCTTCGTGGTGTAGCAATTTTAATGGCCAGTTGTGTATGCAGTACGATCGTGCGAAAGATGATGAAATTTGGTGATTCGTTGAGTGTAAGTTTCCTCTGCCAGTCACCACGGATACAAACTCCGCGGCTATCGATTCACGTTCACCCACTCAGATGCAGGAACAGACTCGCGCGGCCTAATGTTCTATTGCAATATTTTTTTGCAATATATATTCAACCAGGAGTGCTGTTACTTCGGAAATTTATCTGCCCAGAGGCACTCGATAAGGAGATCCGAGCTTCATCATACAATATTTCTGTAAGAGTAAATGAAAAGAATGGTCATCGACTGCCGTATACTTTAACCTGTCCAAAACTCGTATATCGTCCGAAAACATCTAGCTGAAATTTTTCGTTTTCGTAAAGCGACTGTTATTTGCTTCCATTGGCTAACAACAGCGCCTGTGCTTATTACAAGGTGCTGTGTAATACGGCCCAGTGGTTTCAGCAGCGGACAAGCGCGCGGTGAGGATCGGGTTTCCCCTGTGTGATAGGCACCCCGCAGGGCTGAGCAAACACTCATCCCGGTCGGCAACGGCGGGCTGGCGGCGCGGCGCTGCGATTCTCCGACGCCAATGCGGGTGCCCCCAGGCGGCGCGGCCCGTGCAGGAGGGTGAGTGCAGCAGCCGCTGCTGATCCCAATCGCTGCCGGCGTGTCTCCTTGTGACAGTACTACCATAGCAGCACGATATCTGCCTGCAAAATATGGCACTGGACGCATATCCTCATTGCTGAAACTGTCAATTTTGGAAAATCCCAAATACAGGCACATACCAGCAGTGTCCTCCACATATTCATAAAATTTCCCTCCGTCTGTAGATATGTAATATATGACAACCAATATTCCGGGCACTAATGCAATTGCCTGTGTTTAGGACCTGTTATACAGGGCGATTCACCTGCCCCTACAGCTGGGTTTTAAGCAACCTGCAACGCCTTCAAAAATCACGCGACATTATCACATCCTCTCTTTCGCTTGGTTCAAATGGGTCTGAGCACTATGGGACTTAACAGCTGAGGTGAGCAGTCCCCTAGAACGTAGAACTACTTAAACCTAACTAACCTAAGGACATCACACACATCCATGCCTGAGGCAGGATTCGAACCTGAGACTTTAGCGGTCGTGTGGTTCCGGACTGAAGTGCCTAGAACCGCACGGCCACTCCTGCCGGCTCTCGTTCACTAACTGCAAACTAATACTCCAACAGAAAAATAAACAGGATTTTTTTGTAGGAAATTTAATATTGTTAAATATTGTACTAAGATACACTTTCGGTAGAGGCCATAGATTTCGAGTTATTCTAGAAAAACGTACAAAAGTGACCTTCAAACGCGTTTTTCTTCAATAACTCCAAACTCCTGGCCTCCAGCGAAAGCATATAGCAGTATAAAATTTACATACATTGAATTTCCCTCAGAAAGGTCCTGTTCATAGCTAGCAAGAGAATGTGAACATTTCGCACACGGTTTTTGATGTTGCAGGTTGCATAAATCCTGAACATTAGCTCACTGACCCAGTACACCTGTTAGTGACTGGGTGTTATGTTGACGAGTTGCGCAACGGATTGATCTGACAAGTATCCTTTGGCTCCTGCAGGAAGCAATTTCCACCCCACACTACTACAGACGTCAGACAGACCCTCCTAATGTACCAAAAAGAAATGCCTGAAAAACGTTCAGCAATAAATTTCTTCTGGAGTCGTCTGTTGTAAGGAAAAGACACAAAAATATTCTATTTTCTTACATAACTAGTGCGATACTTGGGTACTGGAGTATTGCTAGTTAGTGTAAGAAAAACATTAAACGAACGGAAAATATTATTTATTGCAAAATTTAAGAAAAATCAAATGAAACTTTTATTTATAAACTGATACACAAATTTCCGCGTTCTTTACAGACTAGGAGGTTACCTCTTATGGATAGGAATCCTGTTAATGACATTTATATACAAAGTGTGGGAAAGCTCTTTTATCCCTTTCCTTTAAGAATGTTATTTAATCTGCAGAATGGCTGAGAGCCACGCATACTCAAATTGAATAATTATCTGATTGAATTTTTCTAAGTACGGTCGAGACTGTCTTGTGAATAATGTAATAGAGTGACGTGAATGAAGTATGTTATTTCTAATGGACAAACGATGGGGCTTGCCTACACTGTAGCTCACAATACCGTGAGCTGCGACGACTGCTGCCTACGTCGTTCGCCGCTGAAAAATAGCAAAACTACCTCTTTCTATCTGGATTGACCTTCGCCAATCGAACTCTCACTACGCCTTGATGAAGTCAGGGACACCTATCTGCCCCTCGTCTAACTATTGGCGTGGTACAATGGTCATATAACCACTCCACCGTGACGCCACTCAATGTTCGCTCACAGGCGTTAACTAACACTCTTTCTGTGTTCGCACCGCACATTAAGTGTCACGGCCAACACAGTGAATTGGTTCAAATGGCTCTGAACACTATGGGACTTAACTTCTGAGGTCACCAGTCCCCTAGAACTTAGAACTACTTAAACCTAACTAATCTAAGAACATCACATACATCCATACCCGAGGCAGGATTCGAACCTGCGACCGTAGTGGTCTTGCGGTTCCAGACTGTAGCTCCTAGAACTGCTCCGCCACACCGGCCGGCAACTCAGTGAACAAACGCTTAATTACGAGCGACTCAATATAGGGTATCACTCTGATTCGCTAGCGACCGAGGTGCTCTCTCAATGCAGTACTGAGTAAAGACTTTGTTCTTCACTCTGTATGTACACGCACGAGCACACTCCCTCCCACTACATGTTCCCGCTTCAAGAGCATCACTGGAATGACTTCCTTCCACACAAAAAGTGAAAGGGTATATCATCCGCTGTCTTTCCCTCACTCCTCCGGCTCATTGCGTCAGAGATAGTCCACCAATCAGTGTTACTCTCACAAAAAGGAGAATGGCTAAGCTGACCAATCCGGAAATATACAGCACCTGCATTTGGCGTTTACTGTCCACTTGTGAGAACTCTGAAACTGCGCACTAGGTCCATCAAAACAATGCATATGCTGGGGCACTCCCAAACAATACAGCGGATTTTGCTTTTAAGGTGAACACGAAGGTCATTATGCCTTTTCTCTGGCAAAAGCTGTTTTGATCCGTGGGCGGTCGGCCAGCCGGTGCAACTGCATGCTAACCCACCCTCCTATGGACTTTCCAGCGGGCTGGTTGCCTCTACTGAACAAAAACTCCTGTGCCCATCGTGTCTTGAACGTTTGTGTACGCCAGCCTCGAGTTTTTAATCTTGGTGCACACTTGCGATTTATTTATTAGATTTGCATATCGATTAAATGAAAATATGTAAAATTGACTCTAGCCTATCGAGTATGGCCTCAAATGAAACGTCTTGATACTCATAATACGATGGTGAGGTCGGAATATGTATGAAATGAAGGTCAGGAGATCACGCCACCTTACACACTGTAGCTTTAATACACAATCTTCCTTTAACTTCAAATCTTTCCATTTTTCCTTGCTCATGCTAATCTTTTCACCCTAAATTATACACTAATATTACACCCAAGAGCAGATAAGCTATTGTGAGCGCCTCAGTCAGACAGTGAATTGACGTCACTTACTTGCATTAAGATAGATGTAGAGGAATTATGGGCAGAGTTTAAACAGACTGTAAATCGTGGCCTGCAGAATTATGTGCCTAGTAAGTTGATGAAGGACGAAAATACCCACAATGGTTTAATAAACTGAGAAGCAGAGGCTGTTGAACTATCGGTTCAAAAGAAAATGCGCAAAGGACGACAAGCAAAGGTTAATAGAGATTTGTGCATCTTTGAAAAGATCTGTGAGCGAAGCATGTAACTACTACCACCGTCATAACTTAGCAAAAGATGTGGCAGAAAAACCGAGAAAATTCTGGTCCTATGTAAAATCGCCAAATGGATCTAAGGCTTTCATCCAGCCACTTGTTGGCCCGTCTGTGTGGCAATTGAAGAAAGCAAAACGAAAGCCGAAGTTCCAAAATTTCACGTCAAAGAACTCGTTCACGCAGGAGAATAAAACAAACATACCGTCGTTTGATCGCCGAATAGATTTCAGTATGGACGACGTAGTAACAACCTTTTTGGCGTACAGAAACAACTGAAGGCGATGAATACAAATAAGTCACGTTCCGTATGAAATCCCAAGTCGGTTTTTCAAAGAGTACTCTATGGCATTGGCTCCTCACTTAACTTGCATTTAACGTTAATCAGCATGGCTTTAGAAAGCATCGTTCGTGAGAGACTCAGCTTGCCCTTTTATTACATGATACACTGCGAACTATGGATGAAGTGCAACAGGCAGCTTCCATATTTATAGATTTCCGGAAAGCGTTTTACACTGTGTCTCACTGCTTTAGCAAAAGAAGGTGCGAGCATACGGAATAGGTTCACAGATGTGTGAGTGGCTCGAAGACTTCTTAAGTTATAGAACCCACTATCCTGTCGTCGACGGCGAGTATTCATCAGAAACAAGGGTATCGCCAGGAGCGTCCCACGGTAGTTTAACAGGACCGCTGTTATTATTTATATACATAAATTATCTGGAAGGCAGATTGGGCAGCAATCTGTTGCTGTCTGCTGCTGATGCTGTGTTGTACGGTAAGGTGTCGAAGTTGAGTGACTGTAGGATACAAGATGATGGAGACAAAATTTCTAGTTGGAGTGATGGATGGCACTTGGCTCTAAATATAGAAAAATGTAAGTTAATGTGGAGGAGAAGGAAAAAGAAAGGTACATCCTTCTTAACTCCAACTTGTGGTTCTTGATCTTGACGTTCAATTTTTGTTACTCTCATTTGAATTTTGTGAAATTTGTTGGTTATTATTCTTTAGACCGAATTGTCTAAGAACCGTGAACATCGTATTGGTGGCTACAGATGCCATTATGGTGAATGGAGGCAAAATTCCCCTGGCAGAATCAAAATAGACAATCTGACCAAGTCGCAGTACTACGGCAGATGACCAGGTACTTTTTGCAGACTCCAAGGATGATCTACAGAGAATAATATATAACCTGCACACAGTAAAAATGTACAATATGGAGATCCCCCTCAGTAAACTAAAGATATGAGGATTCACCGGCAAGGACCACAAAAGAACCAAAATTTTAACACACAACACAACCCTTGACAAGGATCAGCATTCAGATACCTAGGGTACAACCTCAGCTACATTCAAGAAAACGATGTGCAACACAAAACCACAAACTTCACGATACTCCCAGGACAAACAAATAGCATCTGCAGACTATCTCTTGTTCGGCAGCACACAAGACTCAAACCGTACGAGTCCCTTGCCAAACCTACCATCTTGCGTGGCAGTGAAGAGATGACAACCAGGACTGATAAACATCCGGGTACAGCTGATGAGAAGAATAGTTGGCTACACACTGGGAGACTGAAAGAGGTCAAATCACGGCTTAAGTGTCTCAAAACAAAACCAATTCTCAACACAGTACAGATCTACAGAACAATTCGGGGAGACTGAGTACGATGGGCGAAGGCCATCTGGAACCTCCAAGAAATCCGCATATACCACCCCAGTGGTAAGAGAGATGGATTGAGGCTGTAATGGGTCATTAATAATAATGGATAGGAGGAATAAAATGAAAGAATGGGAAGAAGAATATTAGCGTGGATGTTTTGCATAAATACTAGTTGTACTTGGCCACTAGTTGCTATGGTTCAATCTGATTAAATTAAAAATAGCTAAATACGCGTGGGAAATGGGTATACGTCCTAATCATCTTCTCCCTCATGTCTCTATCCATCTCCTCCTCCCCTTGTCTCCCCTCCTCTTTCCCCTTCCAGCTCCTTCTCCTTCCCTCTGTCTCCACCTGCCCCCTCTCTCCCCTTCTCTCTGTCTAACAGCTCCTGCCTACTTCCTCCGTACATTTTCTCCTCCCCGCTCTATTTTCCTCCTATCACCTATCTCTGTCCAAATAGTTCAAATGGCTCTGAGCACTATGGGACTTAACATCTGAGGTCATCAGTCCCCTAGAACTCAGAACTACTTAAACCTAACTAGCCTAAGAACATCACACATATCCATGCCTGAGGTAGGATTCGAATCTGCGACTGTAGCGGTCGCGCGGTTCCAGACTGAAGCGCCTAGAACTGCTCGGCCACACAGGCTGGCTATCTCTGTCCATCTCCTCCTTTCCGCTCTCTATGTCCATTTCCTCCCACCCATCTCCTCTCCCCACGTTTATCTGACTCTGAACCTTGTTATTGTTACTGCAAGAAAAAAAAGGGGTTCAGATAGTCCTGAGCGCTATGCGACTTAACTTCTGAGGTCATCATTCCCCTAGAAGTTAGAACTACTTAAACCTAAATAACCTAACGACGTCACGTACATCCATTCCCGAGGCAGGATTAGAACCTGCGGCGGTAGCGGTCGCGTGGGTCCCGACTGTAGCGCCTAGAACCGCTCGGCCACTCCGGCCGGCCTATTGTTATTGCAAATTCAGATATTGTAATCCGAATTTTTAACCGAGTATCGTGTTAAATTTGAAGTAAATCGGTCAATAACTTTTCAGAAGATATATATATATATATATATATATATATATATATATATATATATATATATATCGTCCAACCGTTTATTAGAGCAGTATGTAAAAATTTGAAGTATATCAGTCAAGTACTTTCTGAGATTTTTGGTATCAATGTTTCCCTATTATATACTACATATATGTTTATATATTACATATATATTAAAATGTCTAGCCTATGTCCATCTGAATGTTTATTAGATTAACGCGTCAAATATAAAGTAAATCTGTCACGAATGTTTCGGGTATTTCGGTAACAATGTCTCCCCTTTATGTATAACGAATATAATTATATATTTTGCGTATCAAAACTTGTATCCTATGTCCACCTGGGTGTTCATTAGAATACTGTAACATATATTGGGTAAATCTGTCAAGATCATATCGAAAATGTTAGTAACAATATTTATCATCTGTCTATTACAGAGATATTTATGTATTACATATATTAAAATATGTAGGCTATGTCCATCGAAATATTCAATTGAGTGTCGAGTAAAAATCTGACGAAAAATTTATTTATACATTATCTATATTAAAAATGTGATCGCAACGTTGTGTCGAAATGCAAGTCAGAAATTGGAAGTCAGTCGACCAACTGCTTTAAGAATTCTGCGAACACAAACAAAAACAGGCCCAATTATTACATCTAAAGAAAATTTTTGTCAGATTATAAATAAGATCCATCGTGCCGTTATGTTGTCCTGCACTGCCTATTTCTGATAGACGTGAATCACTATGCTATCCACCCCACAATCGTTAACATACCGATCCTCTACCATTAGCCCTCAGGGCAGCGGAAATCTGTAACCATAACCAAAGTCCACGTCAACGAGCCACTTAACTATCTCGAACACTTCCGCTACCTGTCTCTGAAGGGAAGTGGATTTATTTCATTCTTATGGTGTTTCAATATTGAATCTTAACTCACTGCAGTGTCTTCTGTGGTTGACTCTAATCTTTTGGTGGAAAGGCCCGTAGTTATGTGATACGTTCAGTTCCTTCCCTTAAGAATGTAGTTTTTTAACTTGAAACTAGCGTTACCAATGTCTGTTGCAGCAGACTTGTACATGATTTCGAGGATCCCCAAGAGTGCTCCGTCTCTGTGAACATTTCCAAAAGTGTAATCGTGACAGTTTTAATATAAAGGCAGGCTGCATTGTTAAGGATGCCATGTTACTGCTATTGTAAAAATGTCACATAATATTTCGCTAACTATAAGTTGTAATGTATTAGGGAGAGAGGGCACTCATCCACCGGGAGATGGAGAAGGAGTCATCCCACCCAGCAGATACCATCTGGTGTTCAGAGCTTCGAAGCCAAGTGATCCGCCGCTGGAAAACCTAAACGCTACAAGGGAGAGCTACACACCCAGCGCATATTTTAGTCAGCTATTAGGTCACAGATAATCGGCAGACAGAGCTTGCTGGTATCCAAAGAAATGTAACCAGCACTTTTTATGGCGCGAAGTTGGGTTCTAAGTGGGAAAACTGATGCCCAGGTATGCTGTGAATGACGTTTATTGAAGAAAATATAAAAGCTTCTCTTCTCCTCCTTCGGAGTTTAAATACACTGAGATAACAAAAGTCGTGGGATACCTCCCAACATCGTGTCGAACCTCCTTTTGCCCGGCATAGTGCAGAAACTCGACTTTGTATGGACTCAACAAGTCGTTGGAGGTTGGAAGTAGAAATATTGAGTCATGCTGCCTCTACAGTCATCCATAACTACGAAATTGTTTCCGGCGCAGGATTGTGTGAAAGAATTGGCCTCTCTCGATTATGAACTATAAATGTTCGATAGGATTCATGTCGGGCGATATGGGTGGCCAAATCATTCGATCGACCTGCCCACAATGTTCTTCCAACCAGTCGTGAACAGTTGAGGCCCAGTGACATAGCACATTGTCATCCATAGAAAGTCCATCGTTGGTTGGGAACATGAACTCCATGAGTGACTGCAGATGGTCTCCAAGTAGTCTGCCATCGGCTCATCCCATCAGACCACGATTTTCCATTCGTCTAGGATCCAGTCAATATGTTGATCGGCGACTCCATAGAGTGCTGTGTTCACAACGACCATATGATAATTAAAATTAGAAGGAAAGTCAGCACTGGCCATAATTTTGATGATTTATTAACAGCAAAATGGATTTTCGATCATATAATGATCATCTTCAGTGCTTTAGCGTACAAATTAAAGCTCGTAGGCAGTCGTGTCTAGTTATTAGCAGTAACAGAAGCTATGAAACGATCCCAATAACTGTTCAGTTACTAGCTGTCTAGTTATTAGCAGTAACAGAAGCTATGAAACGATCACAATAACTGTTCAGTTATTGTGATAGTTTCATAGTTTCTGTTACTGCTAATAACTAGCCACCACTGCCTACGAGCTTTAATTTGTACATTAAAGCAGTAAAGATGATCATTGTGTCACCGAAAATCGAATTTGCTGTTAATAAGTCATCAAAATTACGGCCAGTGCTCACCTTCCTTCTAATGCTACCAATCAATATGGACACGTGCCCAGACGAGGCGCTGCAGGCGGTGTCGTGCTGTTAGCGAAGGCATTCGCATTGGTCGTCTGCTGCCGTAGCCCATTAAAGCCAAATTTCGCCGCCGTGTCCAAACAGATACCTTCATCATACGTCTCACATTGATCAAGCAGTATTGCTTGACAGCACAGACAACTCTACGCAAACGCCGCTGCTCCCGGTCGTTATGTGAAGGCCGTCGGCCACTGCCTTGTCTGCCTTGTGTGTGGTGAGAGGTAACGGCTGAAATTTCGTGTTCTCGCCACACTTCTGACACTGTGGAATATGGAATTCCCTAACGATTTGTGAAGTGGAATGTCCCGTGCGTCTAGATCTAACTAACATTCCGCGTTCAAAGTCTGTTAACCCCCATTGTGCGGCCATAATCACGTTGAAAAGTATTTCACATGAATCGCCCGAGGACAAATGACAGCTCAAGCAATGCACTGCCGTTTCATGCCTTGTGTACGCTATACTACCGTAATACGTATACATGCATATCGCTGTCCCCTGACTTTTTGTCTCCTCAGCTATCACAATCCCTAGAACTTTGCCTCCTCGATGTACACAAACAGTAGAAATAGTTCCCAATCAAGTCTCTCTCTTGAAATGAGTGAGAGAAGGTAAGTGTGGCGGACGGTCGCCACAGAAGACTGAGTCCCTATCAGCAGGGTCGCAGTTAACGTCTCGCAAAGTGATCATATTGTTCAAATGGTTCAAATGGCTCTGAGCACTATGGGACTTAACATCTATGGTCATCAGTCCCCTAGAACTTAGAACTACTTAAACCTAACTAACCTAAGGACATCACACACATCCATGCCCGAGGCAGGATTCGAACCTGCGACGTAGCGGTCGCGCGGCTCCGGACTGAGCGCCTAGAACCGCTAGACCACCGCGGCCGGCAATCATATTGTCTCTGATTGCAAGAACACTGCGCTATGATGCGCCATACTACCAAAGTCCTGGATGCCTACTGTGGTAAAAGCCATGTTTCGGGGTAGCACGACAATTGCTTGGAGCTCCACATAGCGTTGGAGGCAAAGGTCTGATGTTACTAGACTGGCTTGTATTAGAGAGCAGGCTGCTGGAGATTCCAGAAGAGACTGATAGACTGCGGCAGCGGTTGGCATGAAATCCAGAGAATTCGTGAGTGGATAGCTCGATGTGAACTGACTTTCTGTGGCTGTGCGCCATTATAAATACGGTCACGGCACACGGTCACAGTGCGACCTACTTCTGGGTATGTGACTCGCGGGAGGGGAAATAGTGCCCGTGATAGCAGCACCGCGGTTGTGAATACGCATGTTAGTGTCTTGTGATAGTTGGTGCAAATTCTTTGGATAACGAAACAGCCAGTTTCTTTGCTGTACGAGATACTTACCGACACACGAGACAAGCGCTGGTTGCTGATGGGCTTGCCGGCGTGTAAACTGGCTGCCGAGAATTATGCCTGACGCTTGGCCACCCGCGAGGTATCGGTGTATGGCAGGTTGCTGTCTTGTAGGGGTGTAGCCGAACACACGGCAGTGCAACTGAAAGATTGCTTTCACGAAGGAATTTTCTCCATGAGTGGGTGTGCACCTTTACAGAGAAAGGAAAGAGAGAGCCACAGAAGAGCTACAAAAGTTGTCGTTAAATAATTCGTTTGATCAAAAGAATGATCAGAGCTGGGTAATGAGATACGCTGACATGCCCATATTAGTTTGGACAACATGGTTGTGGAGTAACAGCGATTGATATAAAATTAACTTTGTATTAAGAAACCAGTCTTATGGAGTTTATTTACTTATTTAGTGCAGACCCGTTTCAGGCCATCGCAGGGGGCATCTTCATGGCGAACATACTGTGAAATTACAGTATATATCAGACAAAACTACTGACAACCATCCTATAAGAGTGGATTACGTAAATATAATCTTTTACACGCTGGTCGACTGTTGATGGGGTCACGTCTACCAAGGTGTGGGAGGAGACTGTAAAGAATTTACCTTATGACTGGGTTTATATAGCAAGCTGTAGTTGACGTTGAAAAGTTTTTTCACGTGCTTTTTTATGTTTATTTATATAAGAGTGTTTTCTTAAAATGAACATGGCTTCTTTAAATTGTAAACTTAACACAAATTGTATTTATGCTTCAATTTTTAAGCCTAGACGTCTACACTTGGTCACCGCTAGAAGCGCTGGCTCACCCTCAAGTGCTCATAGCTTGCTACACAGACCCAGTCATAAGGTAAATTCTTTACAGTCTCCTCCCACACCTTGGTTGACGTGACGCCACCAGCAGACGACCACCAGGTAAAACATTATATTTACGTATCCACTCTTATAAGATGGTTGTCAGTAGTTGTGTCTAAAATATATATTTTAATTTCACAGTATGTTCTCTGAAGATGGCCCCTGCGATGGGCTGAAACCGATCGGCACTAGATACACTACTGGCCATTAAAATTGCTACAGACGCGAAATTTAACCGACAGGAAGAATATGCTGTGATATACAAAAGATTAACTTTCCAGAGTATTCACACAAGTATGGCGCCGGTGGTGACACCTACAACGTGCTGACATGAGGAAAGTTTCCAACCGATTTCTCATACACAAACAGCAGTTGACCGGCATTGCCTGGTGAAACATTGTTGTGCTGCCTCGTGTAAGGAGGAGAAATGCGTACCATCACATTTCCGACTTTGATAAAGGCCGGATTGTAGCATATCGCGATTGCGGTTTATCGTATAGCGACACAGCTACTCTCATTGACGAGATCCAATGACTGTTAGCAGAATATGGAATCTGTGGGTTCAGGGGGGTAATACGGAACACAGTGCTGGATCCCAACGGCCTCGTATCGTTAGCAGACGAGATGACAGGCATCTTATCCGCATAGCTCTAACGGATCGTGCAGCCACGTCTCGATCCCTGAGTCAACAGATGGGGACGTTTACAAAATAACAACCATCTACACGAACAGTTCGACGATGTTTGCAGCAGCATGGACTATCAGCTCGAAGACCATGGCTGCGGTTACCCATGACGCTGCATCACAGACAGGAGCGCCTGCGATGGTGTACTCAACGACGAACCTGGGTGCACGAATGGAAAAACATTTTCTCGGATGAATCCAGGTTCTGTTTACAGCATCATGATGGTCGCATCCGTGTTTGGCGAACATCGTGGTGAACGCACATTAGAAGCGTGTGTTCGTCATCGCCATACTGACGTATCACCCGGCGTGATGGTATGGGGTGCCATTGGTTACACGTCTCAGTCACCTCTTGTTCGCATTGACGGCATTTTGAACAGTGGACGTTACATTTCAGACGTGTTACGGCCCGTGTCTCTACCCTTCATTCGATCCCTGCGAAACCATACATTGCAGCAGGATAATGCACGACCGCATATTACAGGTCCTGTACGGACCTTTATGGAGACCTTTCTGGATACACATAATATTCGAGTGCTGCCCTGGCCAGCACATTCTCCAGATCTCTCACCAATTGAAAACGTCTGGTCAATGGTGGCCGAGCAACTGGCTCGTCACAATACGCCAGTCACTACTCTTGATGAACTGTGGTATCGTGTTAAAGCTGCATGGGCGGCTATACCTGTACACGCCATCCAAGCTCTGTTTGACTCAATTCCCAGGCGTATCAAGGCCGTTATTACGGCCAGAGGTGGTTGTTCTGGGTACTGATTTCTCAGGATCTGTGCACCCAAATTGCGTGAAAATGTAATCACATGTCAGTTCTAGTATTATATATTTGTCCAATGAATACCCGTTTATCATCTGCATTTCTTCTTGGTGTAGCAATTTTAATGGCCAGTAGTGTAAGAAAATAAACGCGATTAAGACTGTTATGCTAATACTGTTTCCATATAAAACTTTCTAGAACACTAAGAAAGAGAGAACAATAGTTGAAGACTTGAGTGTTACCCTTTATGGGAAACCTTCTATGCCTGAAATAAGCTTTTTGTATCTTTTCTTGGGAGGTCGTACATACGAGATAACTGCTAGTAAGAACCCACAGGCAGTAATCGCTTGCTCAGGTCCGCTCTAGTCACAGCTGCAGGACACTCAGTTCCCAGTGTCTGCTCGGTAAATGCCAGCCAATTTCCGTGCACAGCCTGCCACACCGGCGTCGGACCAATCATAATCTGGTGACGACATTCATCTAAGCACTTCCATAATAGTGCACCTGCCAACCATTTGTTTTAGAGCAATAAGAACTAACAACACTGAAAAACGAATATGTGAAATTTTTCTTAATGTAATGAGCATATTAATAGATCTTATAATTAAATGTTTCCTTGAAACATGTAAGTCATTTATCAACGATAATGATCGAAGCAGAAGAAATGAATTAAAATACATGCTGTAGCCGGGACTCGAATCTGGTTTTTGTCATCGGATAAGCAGTTATGCTAAGCATTACACCACCACAATACATGGTCAACATATCTGCACGAACTACTCAAGTTGAGTGCCCTCACCAACACAAACTTCAGTCTTGTTTTCCCTTACATTGTCACTATTGCCAGGGCTCTCCGGCAGTGGAATAGCACCCCAGCGTTGGACGTAATGGGAATGCCCTGTATCATAGGTGATCTTATATATCTTATGATTAAAAGTTTCCCTGAGACATGTAAGTCTCTTCTGTATCTACGATAATCATAGAAGCATAAGAAATTTCAGTTCATTTCTTCTGCTTCGATGTTTATCGGAGAGCATATTAATAATTCCTTATTTTCGTCATACTAATGGAAAGATATAAGGTACGGTTATAAACTTGTCGTTTGAGGGCGTTGCAGCAGCTGTACGCTACGTAGAGAGACTCCAAAGCAGGTAAATAAGTAGTGACATGTAAACAAGGGATTTGTGTGGCATTAGGTTCTTCCCGACGTGCGGGCACTAAGAGCGAAAGCGTAGTCTATGGCGACGTTTTCAGCAAATGCATAAACGTGCTGTTACTAGTTTTTCGGCTGCTGAAGGGCAAACATCAGTAGACATCCATCGGAGAATAAAGAATGTGTATGGGGCAGCATGTCTGTCGAAAACCATGATTGTGGAATGGTGCGCCAAGTTTCGTGTTGATCAAGATTCTACGCAAGATGACAGTCGATCAGGTAGACACTTAACCACGCGCTTTATAGTCCTGAACTCTCTCCCCCCATGCGATAATCGCACCCTTTGGGCAAGTTAAGGCGAATGGTCAGTCAAGTCTTAAAACAGTAGCTATGAAAAAAATATAGTAGAAAGAGAGCTCATTGCATCCACCTTACCAGCTTTAACCGAATACTCCTCATCGTCTCCGTGTCAGGGCTTCTCTCACTCCCTCCCCAACTCTTAAATCCCACATTCTTTTCAAAACATTCTTACTCCAAGTTCTACCAGACCTCTTCATTCATTGCTCACTTCCAGTGATTACTGTAAACTGAAATGCTCAATTTTTATCAATACTATTTGCCACTGCCATACTAAAAACACAATAAAATCTTCAGTATAGGATTTCATGTTTTAAAAATATTTAAAAGCATGTACAAATTTTCTGTTTTTAATATTTTTGGAAACTATGCTTACATATTTTGTATATGCTCTCGGCAAGAGAGCAACAATATTACGGTGTCAGCTGACTCTCCCTTTGGTGGGTGAGGTAATGAACTAATAGTGAAGAAGAAAAGCAGTCTTTCCTCTTACCTGACTAGGCATCTCCTGTGAACTACTGTCCTTAGCCCCATTCTTCGCGTGTACGCAGCAAATACACTGACGGACAAAAAATCCCAACACCAAGTAGTAGTTGTGCATTATAAATGAAAGATGGTAGGAGTGTTTCTATGTCTGAAAGATGTCCTACTCAGATTTCACGCAAGTCGCATAAAAGTGACGCTAGTAACACCACTATGAGGATTCAAATCAGATTTGCCTTTAAAACACGCTGTAATGGTCGTGAGCGTTAGTTATCGTTGAAACTGGACGTGGTCAGCTGATATTAGTGAAGAATGCCTTCTAGATGCTATCATCAACACCTGAATGAATGAGGTCTTGTAATCGGGCTACGAGAAGCTCAATGATCCTTCTGCGGCACTGTAGAAAGATCTGCAGGGAAGTAGCCACTGCACTTCATTGCTGGCAGCAACGTACAGTCACAAGAAGACAGTGCTCCAAGCGGCCAAGTGGCACTACCAAGAGGGAAGATCACCATGTTCAATATATGGTTCTGGCGCATCGTACTGCATCTTCAGCAGCAATCTGAGCTGCAGTTGGCATCACAGTGACACAACGGACTGTTACACACCGGTTACATAACCGACAGCTCCGAGTCAGACGGTCTGTAATGTGCATTCCATTGACCCCACTCGATACTTCAGTGGTGTCAAGTGAGAGGTTACTGGAGAAAGTTGTTTCTGCCTCGGTGCCAGTGATGGCCGTGTGTTGGTTAGAAAGAGCCTAGGTGAGGGCCTGCAGCCAACCTGTCTGCGTGCTAGATACGCTGGACCTAACTTTCGCCCACATACCTCCGTCGTAACTCAACATGCTCCACAGAGTGTTGAGATGTTGCCTTGACCTGCTCTATCACCAGTTCGGTCTCTAATCGCGCACTTATGGGATATCGTCGGACGATAACTCTTGCGTCATCCACAAATAACATTAACCGTCCCTTTATTGACCGACGACATATAACAGGCATAGAACTCATCCCAAAAATTGACATTCGGCACCTGTACAGTACAATGCACGCATGTTTGCATTCTTGCTTTCAACATTCTGGCTGATACACTAGTTATTAATATATCAGCATTTCACATTTGCAAAGCCTTACCTAGAGCTTACGTTAATCTGCTTGCAGAGTTTATCACTTAAATATGTTACGCAGATAAATTGATTCCCGAAATTTCATTACTCTAAATTAACTATTTTTTGGTGTCGTGATTTTCACGCTTACGTTATGTAAGAAAGAACTTATTTGGGTGAGCAAGGTGAAATACACACATAAAAGTAATTTTAAACACACAGACAAAGGGTATCTAATAGTGAGGCATTACGTCCCTGACACGCGTTGTATGTGCAGTCATTTGGGCTGTAGCGAGTATTTATTGGTACATCATTGAAGAGCTGTCTACTGTAAACTGGACAGCGTCGAATCAACCTGTGTATGACAATGTCCTGTTCGAGCAGTGAGTTGAATTTTATGTTTATATTCGAATGAAACTGCTCCAGCAGTTACTTTAAAGCGTTGACAAACTGAGGATATCGTTCTCACTTGCGAGGAAGAGAAGAAGGGAAAATGTGAAGCACGTCTAATTTAACGCTCGCATATGTTGTCGTTTTGTTCGGGTTTCTGACGAATGATTTCCGCAAAGACTCAACATTCACCGGTGAGATCCCAGCCAGTCTGTTTCCTTTGTAACAAACAACCAGCGACTCTCAAGGAATATGTTGTACCACAGGTGCATTGTTTTACTCTGTAGGAGCTTTTACCTGGTATTTGCTACGAAATCGTTGCTGACCCGTGACGATTGGCACATCAAGAACACAAAACGCACGGATCGCTGCTCCACTATTCATCATGTTCTGACCCGGCTACCTCCCCTCCCCCTTCCCCAGTGGCGGACTCTGCAACTACGCTACGGCGCGTTTTACCAATCGAAACTTGGAGAAATGCTCTATCCACCGACAGATTTCATTTTTCTGTATGTCTCATAGTTTTTGTGCAATCGCCTTCTGAACACCAGACGTAGTTGTACATAAACCCGTATATGTTCACATGCACAACATATGGTACAAAGTTCATTACTGTTGTATATGTATTTCCTGTGGATGCAGTTTTCGTAAACGTTTCTGTGCGTACTCCTGATGTTCCGAGAACGAACTCCATCAACATTATTAGCGACAGAAAAAGAGCATGTACTACAAAAAGAAAGTGTGAGAAGTTTGTATCAGTAAAGATTAAATCTAAGATAGTATGCAGTGGAGGAGGAGTGTCAATGAACTAAACGGTTTTCTTAAACGATAGATTAAAGAAGCAGGGATGGAGGCCTTAGGAAGGAAAAGGAAAAGAAGAGTTCTTGCACCAAATGAATGGATGACAACGGCGCTGTTGTACATACTTCAGGAAAAGAAGAAACGACGAGTGTATCACACATGGTCTGTGTGTGATGAGGAATGAAATGGATACAAGGAATATATAAAGAGTGGTGAAAAATTAACAATAAAGTTCAAGGAAGAGGCATGGGAAAGCGTGTGTGGTGAAACAGAGCATTCACTTGGATTCAGGAAACTAAGGATAAGAAGCGAGAGGATCAGGTAGGTTTTACGGTTCAACGGACCTGTATGTATCATGTTTGTATCCTTAGACATATAGTGAGAAGGCGTATTCTAACTGTCAGGAACTACACCTAGTATTTGTAGGTTTAGAAAAATCTTATAGTCATGCACCCATCAACACACTATGAGAAGCGATGGAGTATATAGGTATAGAAGCACAGCAAATATCCCTTATGCAGACAATATACCAGTAATCGTAGGCAGTAGTGAAAGCGGGAAGAAAACTGAGTGTGCCGTTCCAAACATCGAAAGGACTTAACAGGGCTGCAGTGTGTCGCTGATCCTGTTTGAAATACATATGTCCTATATAGTGGTATGGTGGAGACAATTGTGTGGAGGTCTGTGCATTTATTCCCAGCATGAAACTATTTAATCTATTTAGCATAAAATAGGGAGGATGTGAAGATTATGGTAAAGAAGTTAAAGGAAGCATCTGGACGAGGTGAGATTAGAATAAATAGCACCAATACAGAACATTTAGCAGTGGGAAGAGATGGAATAGATACGCTACTGCCGCAAGGAATCACTAAAGCAGCAAGTTATGATCGATTATCCATCGGCTCGCTAAGCTGTGATGTAGGCGTGGAAGGCAGGCTCAAGCAGGCAAGAGGAGCAATTAAGAAGGTAAATGGAGTTATGTGGAGCAGAGCAATATCAAAAGAAACAAAGAAGAATATTCTGCAAACAATAGTTGAGAGTGTACTTACGTATGGTGCAGGAAGATGGGCCCTGTAGGGACAGCAGAGTATATATAGGTAGCAGAGGTGCATAAAATAATGAGGGCAGCAGTGATATCCAGAACAGAAGAAGAAATGAGGAAATCAGGAAGGTAATGGATATGGAACAAGCAGTCGTGCAAAACATTTAGAAAAGAGCTCTTTAATAATATGGCTTTGTATGGCGATTGGAAGAAGGATAACGGCGAAAGGAAATCCTGAAATGGTCGCCACCTGGAAGGAGAAAGCGTGAACGGTCGGGAATAAGGCGGAGGTTAGGTATAAAGAGAATGATTAGGAAGATCGGACTGAAAGAGGAAGACAGCAATGACTGTGAATGCTAGCGAATAGGCTACACAGCAACAGCTGGAGAAGCTTTTAGGAGTGAAAGTAAGTGAATAAACGAAAAATAATGTAGCGTAGGTATGAGGGCAGAAATGAAGCGACGTGGCCATCAGTCTGCCTGGGCATCGTATGAGCAAAGCCGCCTTCAGTTTGTCGACCTCTGAGCCTGCAGCGCCGGTAGGCCGCCGCTCGCCTGCCGCCACGTCATCAGTCCTGCGGTCTGGTTTTCCCCATTACCCTTCCACCACGAAAGACAGTCTGGTGAGAGGCTTATCGTGTGCTCCGGTGGTGCCACTCCGCTCGGAAACCGTGGTAACTGGATAGTGTGGTCAGCGTACTCGTTAACTTAATTACCTGGAATAACATACTCGTTCCAGATTCATCTCCTGATGATATTAATAAATGCTTAGGGTCTACCTTACCATTTAAAATTTACCATGTGTTTACTGTGCTAACGTGCGTAGTCTTTGACGATGCGACGTGCTGTTCTGGGAAAGTGGAATTACCCCGCAAAATCAAAAAACAAGCAAAATGAACAATGAAAGGGAGTTACGAGCATGGAAAGGTTCATGGGTAATTTTAAAGAAGCTTTCAGAACTATATGTATTGATAAGTATGCGTATTACCAGGTATCACGGTTGAATTTTGCTTTGTGGTGATATGGCTAGTGTGAGAAGAAGAAACATCTTCCAGCACGTATCGAAATGTAGGCAGCGTTACCCTACGTACATTGTCTGTGCGTTTAAACTCAAAATCTAATGATTTGCGTATACAAGTAAGGAGAATACCTCTTGCCAATTTGACGTTTGTTGCATGCCGTCTTTAACACATTCCAATTATAATGGCCAGCAGTGTATTCGCTGCTTCTATCGTTTCTTTCGGACACATATACAAATTGTTGACACAAATTACAATGGCTTATAAGTAAATGAAACAACTAGCATCCTCCCATCACAGAGTTTTCTTCTGACCATTCATGTTTTCTACTTTTTGTTCAGACAAATGTTTAAATCTTCTCATTGTATTATGTGCTCTACTTCTTTCCAGTCTCATAAATGTGCCCACCGCACGTGTTCGACGTGAAAGTGCAATAACCACTCTCAGACGGCAGCATTGACTGTGCAATGCACATAAAGCGTGTCGGGGGACGCGGAAACGAGTGCAGTAGTTGCCGTAATGCCCTCTCACTCCCCACAAGTGGCCAATCGGGACGGCAACGTGGCGGCCTGGTTGGTCACCCATCCAGGTGCCGGCCACACCCGACAGCGCTTAACGTCGGTGATCTCACGGGAACCGGTGTATCCACTGCGGTAATGCCGTTGCCTGCCACAATGCGGAAGAGGAGTTATCAGGCGAGCAAAAGGGCGTCATCAATGGCTTCCGGGTCAAAGTTGGAAGTGTTATACCCACAATTAACACCCATGTGCGAACAAAAAATTTTATTAGGTGGTGCAAGGCTACCGCTTCATTTTACAAAAAGATAAACTTTCTTCGAAAACAAAAGGCTTCTCCTACCAAAATTGTATAAAAATCCAAAAAATATGCCACCTTATTGAATTGAAATATTAGCAACTGAACTGAATTTACGTTCCTTTGTCGGGTTTTCTCTCGACGCTTTCCGGTGGATGCCGAGTAAGTAGACGGGCGCAGAGTCCGGGGTCGTTGGCCGGCGTAGCGAAGATGTGGCACCTGGACGTTCCTGCTGCGTCCAAGTATCTTCCGGGCGGCAGTCCGCGGCGGGTCGAAAGACGCCTGCTTCCCTTTCTTCCGGCTGTTTAACACGGCGGCTCCAGTCTTCCTCCGCTTATTCCGGAGTAATGATTGACGGCCGTTGGCGATCCCTGATTAGCGGATGGTGATATCCTAGTGTGACCATCCGCGCCGGTGAAAGGTTCGTGCGCGTGCGCAGTTCGCGGCTGATTGAATGTTTGGCGGGAACGCCTCTAGCGCCAGCTGGCGGAACGCGCCGGGACTAAGTTGCAGGCGCCGTTCAACTCTGCCGCGGTAGCCGACCGTTGCGTTTGTGCCACTATTGTTACATCATACCGTTGGCAAACAAGCGCTCTCCAAAATATACGCTGAGGCAGCTATGGAGCACCACAGGCGATAGGCGACAGGGGCGAACAACGGCTGCGGAGATGTGTGCAGGCGAATAGACGTGCAGCTGCTGAGCAACAGGCCATCCAGATGGACCAGGGGGATACAAACGGTGTTTCCTCAACGACCGTTCAGTGAACGATGCTGCAAACGGGCCTCACCAGTAGGCGCCTGGTTCACACACCACGCTGACTGATGTTCATCGACGACAAAGGCTGCTATTTGCACACTAATACCGCGGCTGGAGAACCACTGAGTCTTGGTTAAAAAAAGTCTTGGTTGCAATTTTAGTTTTTAGTTTTCAACTACGCGTTTCGCCTTATTTGGGCATCTTCAGGTTGATCTTAATTTGGTATTTCTTAAGCGAACCTTTAGGCAGCGTAGCCAATGGGCATCGTCGAATACATCAGGCTAACATCGCCTTCGTTAAACTCAGCAAAAACTTTTCTAGATGGACGCGAGTGACTCCAAGACCTCCATAACGCGTTCCCGTTCACCTGAAGATGCCCAAATAAGGCGAAACACTTAGATGAAAAATTAAAAAATAAAATTGCAACCAAGACTGTTTTTAACCAGTACTGTTAAGCACTGGTTTGCTGTATGCCACATATTGATTGGAAGAATAACCACTGAGTCGTAACAGTCGGCTTTTTCAGAAGAAACATGTCTTACGCTCCGTCAGACAGATGGCCGTTGGCGTGTGCGGCGTGGAACGTCTGAAAGCAAACACTCTGTAACAATCGTCGAAAGGATCCCGGCCGGAAGGCATTCCCCGGGTGATCTCGTCATGCTGGAATGGATCAACACAAGTGTGTAGCTGTCCTTGGGACTACATCCACTCCTGCATGCAGTTTGTTTTTCCTGTTATGTTTCTCAAAGTGGTTTTAATTCCGCATAAATTCATTTGACATTATTATAACAAAATAAGTGTAACGTACTCTGATTTAGATTACTTATTGCATCCCTGTAGAGTAACGTTCCCGGATCGTTGGTTTGCCTTTATACTTTACATGACACTACGTATTTTTGTTTATAACTACCACAGTGAAACCTGGTGGGTGGCTGTAACGTTTATGATGTTTACTTGAGAATCTCAGTCTTTATTCTGCTAATGTACGAACATGAGCTTGTACGGGTTGTTCAAAAAGTCTCTCCGCAATGCCGTATGATTGTTAGCCGCACTTGCCATATGCCGCAGTGAATATACCGAAATCAAACTCAGTGAAATTCAAGTTGGTTGGTTGGTTGTTTTGGGGAAGGAGACCAGACAGCGTGGTCATCGGTCTCGTCGGATTAGGGAAGGATGGGGAAGGAAGTCGGCCGTGCCCTTTCAAAGGAACCATCCCGGCATTTGCCTGGAGTGATTTAGGGAAATCACGGAAAACCTAAATCAGGATGGCCGGACGCGGGATTGAACCGTCGTCCTCCCGAATGCGAGTCCAGTGTCTAACCACTGCGCCACCTCGCTTGGTGAAATACAAGTAATTAATTTATTGATTATTCATTTTTACTTAAATATTTTCACATTAAATGTTGAAAGTGTCCCCCCTGTTGTTGAAAACACAATTCAATTCGTCTACTCATGTTTCAAAACAAAATCTGTAACATCCCTTGTGTAAGAGAAGCAGTGACAGTGGATATTGCAGTTTTCAATTCATCGATCGATTCTGGACGGTTTTTATAGACAGTTGTTTTCGCTGCACCCCAGAAGAAACAGTCAGGTGGTGCTAGGTCAGGCGATTGTGGAGGCCAAAGTCCCTGTGAAATTATGCGTCCACCAAAAACATCAGCGAACAGAGACATTGAAACGTGAGCTATATGCGCGGTTGCACTATCTTGTCGAAAATAACCGTTCAGTATTTCACTTAACACAAGTTCTCCTACAAATGGGTACAGAATATCAACTGCAGTATCGTTGTGCATTTATTGTTTCGTTGCAAACTATGGGACCCACAATCTGACGAGTAGAAATTGCAATCCTAACTCCTATTTTCACAGAATGAAGTGGTTCCTCGTGAATACACAATGGATTTGCAGTACTCCGCATACGATAATTTTCCGAGTTCATGTACCCTGATAAATGAAACATGCCTCATCAGTCAAAAATGTTTCATTAAGAATATTCCTTCCATTTTGTTGAACGAAATTTTTGAACCATTGACAATAATGCAGTCTATAAAGGCACATTTGCATGCCGAGCGTGAGTTTCCTCGGAAACGCGAAATATTAATTAAATAAATAATCAGTGACAAATAAATAAAGCCTATGGCACACAACTGCAGCGCTGTGTCGCTGATAAAACAAAAGCACAATTACGTTACTCTTATGTTTGATTAAAAAAGGAGAGCTCTGGTTGAAGTGGTGCGAGAAGCACGTATTTTATTTTATTGTCTGGCACACCGCCATATTTCATGTTATAGAAGAATACTGCGAGTTGCAACCACACTAGGCACTCGATTCTGTAAAGAATTTATATTTATAAAAGTAAGTAGGATTATGAACTGTAGGCTTATTCATTGAATATATCTGATTTAACTAACTGTGTAACTTTTTTATGTTTAGTAGACAATCACCTCTGTACGACGTATTGGCATGGCTGGCAAATTATTGTAATATTGAGATTTAGATTATGAGTCCGCACCTACCGCAGCAGTCTTTGGAAACGATTTAATTACGAAGTCCGATTATTCAGTTTTATTTCACGGTCAACTACGAGTAACATTGCCTTTACGAAAAAGCCATTGTCAAGCGTCTGATAACGAATAATTAAACGTCCACGTTCCAGATAAGCAAAATATTAATTGCAATTGCAATCACAATCACCATCATACAGATAGAATAATTAACATATTTAAAATAACATTTTTTATTTATTTTATTTATTTTATATTGGCGACTGCGTGTCGGACTTGTTATTTTGTCATTTGTTACATTGTTCTCTTTGTTTCATGTAAAAAATCAACTTTCTGGACCTGGACGTCAATGTATGAGAGATAACAAAATCTGAAGATATTTTCCAATTCTGAAATTTTGCCGGAAGACGCAAAGAAGCTTCCAGCAAAATAAGGTAAGACGCAGCATCTTTGCATTAGCAGGCTTGACCAGACGTATAATTCAGTGTATTAGCTTTTCAGTAAATTCTGTAGTGTTTCTTTTCCGCATAACAGTTTCAGTGATAAATTTCATTCTCAGTACTTTTCCCTAAACAATAACGTATGCAACAATACCAATACACGAGTGTACAATATGGCCGACTTCTGTACGATATCATGTAACATGGCCAGCAGCCATTACCAATAATCTCAAATTCAGTTTATATTTTTAAATTAACAGACAGCCATTGTTGCTACGAGCGATTCATGCTCAACTACATTTTATTTTAAAATCAGTGTCAAAAATTTTCTTGAAACATATATTACGTGTGGCATGGTAATAACTAGAAAACAATACGCAAAAATGGAACAGCAAGGACGTACTATTCAGACGCAATCCGACTCGGACGTGAGACAAGTGTTAGAAAATGACTTTACGACAGCAACCGGTAGTGACGATTCATCAAACATTGACGCAAGTGTTGACGAAAATTTTGACAATAGGCCGTCCACTACAAAAATTTCAAAATCTCAATCAGAGCCCATGTTAATGCATGACGTCACGTCTAATGACGCGGCGGGGGCAGAGACCTTGCAAACGGTAAACATTGCCGACATGTTACAAATGCTAATGAAACAAAACGCAGAAAATATGGCAACCATAAGGAAACAGAACGCCGAAAACATGGCAACCTTAAAGGCACAATTAGAGACACAAAATGAACAGTTAAAAACACAAAATGACGAAATCAAATCTTATCTCATAGCAATCAAGATAGGTAATGACACTTTGTGTAAACGTGTGGAACTTATAGACGCCACACTGACCAAACAGATGACCGAACTCAGTACTAAATTTTCCCAGCTCAATACGAGACAAGAAAAGACTACAACTGACGTAGCACTTTTACAGACACAAGTAAAAAACCTTAATGTCACGTGTGAAGTTCTTACTGAACAAATTCAAACATATCCTTCAGTACATGACAACCTTGAAAAACGAATTACTGACGTACAGAATAAATTTGACAATGTTGAACAACACCTGACTGACATCTTACAATCAGATGCCACAGCTCATTTTCAAAATATTAATAAAGAATTTCATGATTGGGTTGAGAACAAAGACAAACATTTTGATAGATGCTTACGTGAAAATTTACCAACAATTGTGCACGACTCCGTAGCGCAATACATTACTAATAACAAACAGCTGATCAGTGACGCAGTACAATCCGTCACTGCACCCATGAGACAATTCACCGATCAACTACAGTCTGAATGTAACGAAAATATCAGTCAAAATGTACAGTTCAGAAACCAATATACATTCGAGTATGATACACACATTCCGCACACGACAAATACACAAGAACAAAACACACCACGACTACAACACATATCACGATGTGCAAACACAAACACAAGCTATTATCATGGCAAACCACAGCAACATTATCGTAATTACTCGCCAGCTGGACATAGCAGTAATTACAGTGGGACAAATCCATATCATAATGCAAGGGAAGATGAAAGCTTAATGAAACACAGGCAATTTCAGATTTTTATCCCAGAAAAACGAACCATTCATCCGGTGATTTTTCTTAAATCTTTTAGTAACGCATTTCCACGCACTTGGAGTGACCGGAAAAAGATTTCATATATTGTCGGTTACATCCAAGGCGATGCAGCTGTCTGGGCATACAGTCAAGCTGACGTATGTACCACGTACAGTGAGTTTGAGCGTGCTTTTCTGAACAAATTCTGGTCGCAATCCGTCCAGGAGCGACTCAGAAGACAAATTTTAGAACCTGAAACTTTTAACAGTAAAAATGGTAACTTACGCAGATATTTTGAAAAATACTTGAACATGGGACACTTTTTAGACGAACCAGTCGCAACGCGTGATATACTCCGTGCGTTGAAGGCCAAATTGCCTTTCAACATTAAAGAAAAACTCCTACATATCCCGGATGACGATTCAGATTATTTTTTAACAGCCTTAGATTCGGTTGACATGTTACTTGAAGATCAGCGCTTCGCGCGGCAAAACAGCAGCCACAATGTTTACACTAGTGGTATGCAAAACATGCAGGCTTGCCAACACAATTCTGGCGCGCCCACAGTTGGATACGCGGTACAACAAAAACAGCAAACTCACATGCCGTCTCAGTACGGAAATCAAAATCAACACGCGTATTCCAATAAAACAATAGTTACAACAGTAATAACATTTCATGCGGCAATCCATACAAAAGGCACCGCGGTAATAACTACAACGGTAACAACGGATACAAAGGTAATAACAAAAACACAAACAGAAATAGAAATAATAATAACTACGAGCCAAGACAGCATCAAGGTTGGACTCGTAACGATCAGTACTTTCATTCAAACTCTGCTATACCACAGCAGCCACCAGGACAAAATTGGAGCATACCTTACGACCGACAGGTAAGTTATAATGCGCAACAGCAACAACAACCGCAAAAGTTTGGAGATCATAATAGGCAATATCCGAATGTGAATATAATAGAAATGACACCTGATGCACAACCTCAATCTGTGTCAGTACCTAGTACAAATGCTAATCCAACAAACTAGAAACAGTCACTACTTTGCCCCAGGTCGTGGCTGAAGAATTCTTGGGGGGCGACTTCAATGTTAATCAGTTATTTGACACCACACTTGAACAACAGAATAATGATATGCCGAGTAATTCTAAACAAAAACTACCTGTTTTATTTATAAGATACAACCACAATAACAATATATCAGATGAACTTTTACAAGACAGTACACAATGTCGTTTAAACACAAATGAAATTGTTTTAGCATCTACTACTGGTGTAGTAGGTGGGATTCCAACTACTATTATCCTAGATACAGGTGCAGCTGTGAGCGTTTTGTCTTTTAATTTCTATAAAAAGATGTGTGAATTGGAACCTGTGCCTGAGTTTCCTGCCCAAAACTGTAAAATAACTACTGCACTAGGTAATAAGTCATGTAGGGTTACGAAGCAAGTTTTTGTAAACGTTAAAATAGGTAATGGAACCGTACAATGGCCATTCCTGGTTGTACAAAACCTTGTGACAAATTGCATATTAGGAATAGATATTATGAGCGAGAAGGACTGCATTATAGACTTCTCCAAAGGTAAATGTATTTTAAATGATAAAAGCAGGGTAATTATTATTGATTTGGACAGGAGAACTCTAAAGCATGACAAACACTGTACAGGGTACAAGGTTCAGTTAGTACTTGACAATGACATTCAAGACATGCAAACACACTCATCTGACACAGAGATAATGGACTTGAAAACATTGCTTGATCATAAGATAAGTGAAGCTACAGCTCTCAGTGTACATGAACGTATAAAACTACAAGTAGTGTTATCCAAATATTTACAAGTTTTTACCAAACGATTAGGTGTTATCAACACGTATGTATACAAGATTGAAGTTAAGCCTCACAAGATCTTCTACCATAAGACATATAACGTACCGTTATCTCAACGACCTGCTGTGTGGCAAGAATTAAAACAAATGTTAGACTGGAAGGTCATTGAACCATCCACCTCACCTTATTGTAGTCCTCTACTTGTTGTCAAAAAATCAAATGGAAGCATTAGGTTAGTGTTAGACGCACGAGCTATTAATGAAATAATTTTACCGGTTCACACAAAACCTGAAAATTTAGAAGAGCAATTACAGAAATTTCTAGATGCAAAATATTTTTCCACAATAGATCTCGCTAATTCGTTTTGGCAGGTGGGTATCACTCCTGATTCTCGGAAATATACTGCATTTATGTTCGGGGGGCGAACCTATCAGTTTTGTGTTCTACCCTTCGGACTGAATGTCAGCTCTGGGGTATTCATTACAGCCCTGGATACCGTGCTTGGCGACGATTTAGTTGAGACAGTCACACACTATGTAGATGATATACTGATAGCTACACAATCTTGGAATGAACACGCTGACACACTTCAAAGAATTTTAGAAAAATTTGCACAAGCTGGAGTCACAGCCAACCTAAGAAAATCAAAGTTTGGTTGCAGTGAGATAAAGTATTTAGGACATATCATTAATCCACAGGGCATACGTCCGGATCCCAGTAAATTAGATGCTATCAGAAACTTTCCTAGCCCTCGAACTAAAAAGCAGTTAAAATCATTCCTTGGGCTATGTTCATTTTTCAGACGTTTTTTGCCACAACCACTTTTGAACAGTAAACATCTGCTAAATCTACTCAGAAAGAATCAAGTTTGGATCTGGTCGGAACAGTGCCAGAATGACTTTAATACAATTAAACATGCTTTAGTGGGTGCTAACATATTGAGCCATCCAGATTTCAATTTAGATTTTTGTATGACTTGTGACGCTTCACGTACTGGCTTGGGCTGTTGCTTATTTCAAGTTATAAGGAATAAAGAGGAGGAACAGATAAGAATTATTGGGTTTGCAAGTCGTACTCTAACTGAATGTGAGCGTACATACTCCACTACTGAGTTAGAAACACTTTCCATAGTATGGGCATTCAAGAAATTCAATTATTATTTATTTGGAAAACATACAGTAATTTACACCGATCACCAGGCCCTGACATTTTTGTTAACTTGTAAACTTGTACATCCTAGACTATCACGATGGGCAGTTACACTTCAGAACTACTCTTTTGAAATTAAGTACATAAGAGGTAAGGACAACACCATTGCAGACACTTTGTCTAGACTTCCACAAGGTATGAATGATACCAACAGTGACTTAGAAAATATAAATGACTACAGGATTCTCTTAATGCAAGACAAGCAGTATCACCAATATTATATTGATATGTGCAGAAACATGGCTGAATTACAAAAATCTGATCCTCACTGGTATAAGATAATAACATTACTGGTAGAAAAACACAATCATCCTTTGACTAAGTATTACAAGTTACACAATGATGTGTTATTTTACCGCCGACATCCAAATGCTACTAACTGGTGTGTATGCATTCCCAAAGAGTCTGAACGTAATCTAATTTGGCACACACACTTAGTTTGGGGTCATTATGGGACGAAAAAGTGTTTGGCAAAGCTCAGTACATATTGTTATTTTAGCAATATGAGAAGAAAAATTTACAGGGAACTGAAAACATGTGTCATATGTCAAAAATCAAAACCTCAGAATTTATCCACAAAAACAGATTTACATTCTATTTTACCCAGTAAACCCCTGGAAATTCTGTGTACTGACATCAGTGGACCGCATCCAGCAAGCTCTGGAGGCGTCAAATATATCTTAGCTTTTTACGATATATTTTCTAAACATGTAAAACTTTATGCTTTAACATCCGCCACTGCAAATGCTATAATACGAAGATTCTCAAGTGATTACCTGACGCACGTGGGAAAAACTAAAGCAATTCTATCAGATAATGCAGCATACTACTCTGGGTACAAATGGAGAAATTTCTTGAAGGACAATAACATTAAAAGTATATTTATTTCGAGGTTTAGTCCACAATGTAACGCGACTGAGAGACTTTTCCGAGAATTAAACCGTTTCATGAGGACCTATATTTCATCAAAACATACTAATTGGGTGTCCTACCTAAGTCTTTTCGAAGACGTACACAATAACTTAAATATTTACGATACGAATTACACACCTAACGAGATCATGTTCAATTGCAAACAGAACGATCAGTGGATAGAACCATTACCTAAGTTGTCAGACAAGGAAATCACACCTGAACAGAAAATAAAAGAAGTATTGACTACATTGACACATCACGCACAAATACGAAACAAACATCACAGAAACATAATAAAAAGAAAACAAAAATTCGAGGTAGGAATGCTTGTACTACTTCGTACTCATCATAAATCTGTAGCACTCAAACGACGCAACGCTAAGTGGCGTCTGCTATATGAAGGACCTTATATAATTGTTAACATACCGCATCCTGGTGCGTATCTGTTACAACATCCTAGAACTAACAAAATTATTGGGCTATACGCACACCGAGATCTTAGAGCATTTCATGCTGAATAATGTCAAAGTCATACCCATCAAAATATTGCTAAGCAACTCGAAAAACTCTGTTGTTACAACACAGATAATAAGTAGTATAGAAATTTTCATTTCAGCGGTTCCAGTGACGCAGTTGAAGACAGAAAAACTCTTCTTTCAGCGCGCGTCTCCACCTGAAAGACGGAATATTAAAGTAAAATTTATGATTACGTAGCAGTGGATGACATATTAATTTTTCACGGAACATTTGTTACTGAAGGTACCACTGACTTGGTGTGACACCTGACGAACTGACAGACGTCATCTGTGAAGCGATCTTTTACTTTGAGAAATAGATTAGACGCACATCTCTCAACACGAAAAGCATCTATCAGTAGTCAAGGCCACACAGACACTCTACACACACGCACAAAACGCGAGGAATCGAACATTTTCTCTCTCTTACTATTTTGAATATTTATTGAGTAGTGAAAACGCCTGGTCTTGCCTACTGATGTAATGAATGTTGTGTCTAACCTATCTTAATTTCAGATGACATCACAAAAAACATCGATAATATCCCAGCAAAACCGCTAAAGAGGATGTAAATATCTGCAATTCATGTAATCAAATGTGACACAATGTAATAACCTATAGCGATGTAATGATGATGTAAACATGTTTATGTGCAATTATATTATGTTTATGCTAAGAAAATATGTGACGTGTGTATGTATAATTACTTATTTTTTTAACTGATGTATAGTGTAACTGTTACTATGTAAAAATTTGAACAAAACGAGTGCCAAAAAGACATTGCATAGTGAACCACTGTTCACGGACATTAACGAACATTACTAACTCTGCAACTACGCGGAAACCTATGTGAAAGAAACTGTTAATGCCATTCATTATGCAGCGTATCTATGTAAACGCGATGAACGATTTCCTTGATTAATAACTACGAACATTTAGGTGAGCTATATTCAGCAAAAAAAAACTGAAAATGTGAAGTGCATAATTCGTGCATCGTCTAGTGACATTATTACAGTACCCAACTTCAAGATGTTAACTGGATTAAATGGACACAAAGTGCCTGTCCAGAAAACAACACGACGGGTGGAAGAATTTTGGTTGGAACTTCAGGGAATGAAATGTTCTCGAAATGTGACGGACACTCTTACCTGGACTGTCCAAGGATCGACGCCAGCTATGTGCCGTCCGAGGTTCTGCAACCAAGCTTCCACGGAATGTAAAAAACGAACTGCACGTGAACCAATTACTCGACGGGTCACGTCTGATCTGTAATAAGCAATGCTTTTAGTCACAACGAACTGCATCACTACGACTATAATGGAAATGGGAAATGGACACGCTTATGTATTAATCACGTTGTTATACAACGATGTTTCTGTGATCAAAAAACTTTACCACGACAATACTAACCTGTAAAAAATTACTGTGCAGCGGATGAATATGAACTGTAATAACGACACGATGTGTATAGGTCAACGCACCTGAAAAATACGGACATTTTTCTTTGAAGTATTTCAAAACAATACTATGTAACTAAGAACATTCAACAATCTAAGTTGTATTGTGTTATAACAAATATTGTAAATTTAAAACTAAGTTACCTGTCATAGAATGTAGTCTTCATATGTAATCTTGGTTGAATATTTTCTTTGTGCAACGACTGAAAAACGCGCGCACACGAACAATATGAACTGCAATACTGTGCCGCGTGATCTAACTGTACGATATAACGGCAGTGCCGCAGTTACACAGACGCTTCTGCGCATGCGCGCACTCTATCTGCCAACATCAGAACTTTTACGGCGCACCCGCGTCATTCAAATTTTGTATATAATGTGTATAATGTGTAATGTAAGTCATGTAAATAGTTGTAGATAACTTAGATTTTCTTGTGCCTTTAGGTGAATTGCTCACCTGCAGGTGTGTCCCTTCGCCTCGCAATTCAGGGGGCAATATAAAGGCACATTTGCATGCTGAGCGTGAGTTTCCTCGGAAACGCGAAATATTAATTAAATAAATAATCAGTGACAAATAAATAAAGCCTATGGCACACAACTGCAGCGCTGTGTCGCTGATAAAACAAAAGCACAATTACGTTACTCTTATGTTTGATTAAAAAAGGAGAGCTCTGGTTGAAGTGGTGCGAGAAGCACGTATTTTATTTTATTGTCTGGCACACCGCCATATTTCATGTTATAGAAGAATACTGCGAGTTGCAACCACACTAGGCACTCGATTCTGTAAAGAATTTATATTTATAAAAGTAAGTAGGATTATGAACTGTAGGCTTATTCATTGAATATATCTGATTTAACTAACTGTGTAACTTTTTTATGTTTAGTAGACAATCACCTCTGTACGACGTATTGGCATGGCTGGCAAATTATTGTAATATTGAGATTTAGATTATGAGTCCGCACCTACCGCAGCAGTCTTTGGAAACGATTTAATTACGAAGTCCGATTATTCAGTTTTATTTCACGGTCAACTACGAGTAACATTGCCTTTACGAAAAAGCCATTGTCAAGCGTCTGATAACGAATAATTAAACGTCCACGTTCCAGATAAGCAAAATATTAATTGCAATTGCAATCACAATCACCATCATACAGATAGAATAATCAATATCTAAATAACAATATATATTTTATTTATTTATTTTATTTATTTTATAAGTCTCTTGCCACGATCAGTATTTTTCAGTTCTTGCACGACTGTCACTTTGTATGGGGAAAGTTCTAAATTTTTCCTTAAAGCTCTGTGAACCTTTCCGAGACTAACATCGATTTCCTGGGCGAGTATTCTTACTAACTTGTTCGGACTCATGAACATTTTATCCGAAATATCGAGCAGTTTATCCTCAGACAAAACGCTAGGACGACCACTTCTCGGTGCATCTGTCACTGAACCCGTACTTCGAAATTTGTTAATCAAATCTCGCACAGTACCGCGATGTGGGAGTGTTGTCTCCGGGAAAACTGAATTAAATGTTTGACAAACTGAAACTGACTATTTTACCGCCAGCTTTAAACACTTGTTCGACTAAAACCACAAGGTCTTCGATGGTTAGCATTTTAACGTGACAGAAACGAAACAAACGAACAAAGGAACTAAACTTAAACGTTCACGTCAAGACGTAACGAGACACATCAACGATACTGCTGACGCTGGCTGAGATAAACGTGCAATGTTGGAAGAGTCCACTTGAAGGGAAGTAACCCAGGCAGGCGAACAATCATACGGCACTTCGGAGAGAGTTTTTTCCGGAGTGATTTAGGGAAAACACGGAGAAGTTAAATCTGGATGGCCGGACGGGAATTTGAACCGTCGTTCTCCCGAATGCGAGTCCACTGTGGTAACTACTTCGCCACCTCGCTCGGTGATTGAAGTCCATGTTCTGAATAACATACTCGTAAAGACAGCGGAATGTGACAACTAAATCTGTCTTACATCTTTAGCGTAACTCTCAAACTTCGGCACTGAAAAGCGATTTTATACACATTTTGATTTAATAATGGAACAATGGTAGTCGAATCTTCTTCATCTACCTGCGTCTCACGTAAGAAATTAGGACTAATTTTAAAGAAAGACTTTAATGTTTCAGTACTATATTTATAGTACAGTTCGAGTGATCTTAAGTAAATCAACCCCGTCCTAACAGGCCTTAAAGGCCTAATGGCAGGGACCGTGTCATCCTCAACTCATAGGCGTCCCTGGACGCGGATATGGCGGGGCACGTGGTCCAGCACACCGCTCTCCCGGTCGTTGCCAGTTTTCGTAACAGGAGCTGCTACTTCTCAGTCAAGTGTCTCCTCAGTTGGCCTCGCAAGGGCTGAGTGCACCCCACTCGCCATCAGCGCCCGGCCGACGTTGCTAGCCCAGCGCAGCAGAACTGAATTTCGGGGCGCCGCTGTTCAAATCTGCGGCGAGGCTGTTGGCGATACTACACTACTGGACATTAAAATTGCTGCACCAAGAAGAAATGCAGATGATAAACGCTTATTCATGGGACAAATATATTATACTAGACCCGACATGTGATTACATTTTCACGCAATTAGGGTGCATAGATCCTGAAAAATCAATACACACAACAACCACCTCTGGCCGTGATAACGCCCTTGACACACCTGGGCATTGAGTCAAACAGATCCTGGATGGCGTGTACAGGTACAGCTGCCTATGCAGCTTCAACACGTTACCACAGTTCATCAAGACTGGCGTATTGTGACGAGCCAGTTGCTCGGCCACCATTGACCAGACGTTATCAATTGGTCAGAGATCTGGAGAATGTGCTGGCCAGGGCAGCAGTCGAACATTTTCTGTATCCAGAAAGGCCCTAACAGGATCTGCAACATGCGGACGTGCATTATTCTGCTGAAATGAAGGGTTTCGCAGGGATCGAATGAAGGGTAGAGACACGGGTCGTCACACATCTGAAATGTAACGTCCACTGTTCAAAGTGCCGTCAATGCGGACAAGAGGTGACCGAGACGTGTAACCAATGGCACCCCATACCATCGCGCCGGGTGACGTGCCAGTATGCCGATGACGAATACACCTCGATGTCGCCAAACACGGATGCGACCATCATGATGCTGCAAACAGAACCTGGATTCATCCGAAAAAATTACGTTTTGCCATTCGTGCACACAGGTTCGTCGTAGAGTACACCATCGCAGGCGCTCCTGTCTGTGATGCAGCGCCTAGGTTAACCGCAGCCATGGTCTCCGAGCTGATAGTCCATGCTGCTGCAAACGTCGTCGCACTTTTCGTGCAGATGGTTGTTGTCTTGCAAACGTCCCCATCTGTTGACTCAGGGACCGAGACGTGGCTGCACGATCCGTTACAGCCATGCGGATAAGATTCCTGAGCTATGTCGCGATACGATAAACCGCAATCGCCATAGGCTACAATCCGACCTTTATCAAAGTCGGAAACGTGATGGTACGCATTTCTCCTCCTTACAGGAGGCATCACAACAACGTTTCACCAGGCAACGCCGGTCAACTGCTGTTTGTGTATGAGAAATCGGTTGGAAACTTTCCTCATGTCAGCACGTTGTAGGTGTCGCCACCGGCGCCAACCTTGTGTGAATGCTCTGAAAAGCTAATTATTTGCGTATCACAGCATCTTCTTCCTGTCGGTTAAATTTCGCGTCTGTAGCACGTCAGCTTCGTGGTGTAGCGATTTTAGTGGTCAGTAGTGTATTACCCACATTAGACCGGTTTTGGTCTTCATTGATTAGCCTTATTAGGCCACCAAATTGTAAAATCTTGTTGTATTCTGCCTGTTTTTATACATCTATGTATTTGAATAAGCATGCCTGAACCAGTTTCTTTGCCCCTTCATGTACATCCTTAAGTTTGCACAGAACGCACTGAGAATGAGTTCTACTTGCACTTGTCCGGTTTGTTTTTACCTTTGTTTTAGAATTCATATATTTTTGGTAACTACACTCCTGGAAATTGAAATAAGAACACCGTGAATTCATTGTCCCAGGAAGGGGAAACTTTATTGACACATTCCTGGGGTCAGATACATCACATGATCACACTGACAGAACCACAGGCACATAGACACAGGCAACAGAGCATGCACAATGTCGGCACTAGTACAGTGTATATCTACCTTTCGCAGCAATGCAGGCTGCTATTCTCCCATGGAGACGATCGTAGAGATGCTGGATGTAGTCCTGTGGAACGGCTTGCCATGCCATTTCCACCTGGCGCCTCAGTTGGACCAGCGTTCGTGCTGGACGTGCAGACCGCGTGAAACGACGCTTCATCCAGTCCCAAACATGCTCAATGGGGGACAGATCCGGAGATCTTGCTGGCCAGGGTAGTTGACTTACACCTTCTAGAGCACGTTGGGTGGCACGGGATACGTGCGGACTGCATTGTCCTGTTGGAACAGCAAGTTCCCTTGCCGGTCTAGGAATGGTAGAACGATGGGTTCGATGACGGTTTGGATGTACCGTGCACTATTCAGTGTCCCCTCGACGATCACCAGTGGTGTACGGCCAGTGTAGGAGATCGCACCCCACACCGTGATGCCAGGTGTTGGCCCTGTGTGCCTCGGTCGTATGCAGTCCTGATTGTGGCGCTCACCTGCACGGCGCCAAACACGCATACGACCATCATTGGCACCAAGGCAGAAGCGACTCTCATCGCTGAAGACGACACGTCTCCATCCGTCCCTCCATTCACGCCTGTCGCGACACCACTGGAGGCGGGCTGCACGATGTTGGGGCGTGAGCGGAAGACGGCCTAACGGTGTGCGCGACCGTAGCCCAGCTTCATGGAGACGGTTGCGAGTGGTCCTCGCCGATACCCCAGGAGCAACAGTGTCCCTAATTTGCTGGGAAGTGGTGGTGCGGTCCCCTACGGCACTGCGTAGGATCCTACGGTCTTGGCGTGCATCCGTGCGTCGCTGCGTTCCGGTCCCAGGTCGACGGGCACGTGCACCTTCCGCCGACCACTGGCGATAACATCGATGTACTGTGGAGACCTCACGCCCCACGTGTTGAGCAATTCGGCGGTACGTCCACCCGGCCTCCCGCATGCCCACTATACGCCCTCGCTCAAAATCCGTCAACTGCACATACGGTTCACGTCCACGCTGTCGCGGCATGCTACCAGTGTTAAAGACTGCGATGGAGCTCCGTATGCCACGGCAAACTGGCTGACACTGACGGCGGCGGTGCACAAATGCTGCGCAGCTAGCGCCATTCGACGGCCAACACCGCGGTTCCTGGTGTGTCCGCTGTGCCGTGCGTGTGATCATTGCTTGTACAGCCCTCTCGCAGTGTCCGGAGCAAGTATGGTTGGTCTGACACACCGGTGTCAATGTGTTCTTTTTTCCATTTCCAGGAGTGTAGTTTTCTGTCTCTTGCTCTGTTTATTCATTTCACAAGGTCTATTCTTTCATTATACTCCATTCCCATAAGGTGCGTACATTAATACCGTGTGTATTTTATCTGTAATATTTAAGTATTACACGTTCTACACTCTGTAATTTAACACCTTTCTATTGTTACACTGCCGTAAATACCCATCGTGCTGCACAATACACATCAACCTCTATTTCGCAAGTGTAAAGAAACAACAGTAATACCATGTCAACATCTGTATTCCATTAAGAATTAGAGCTAATATGATATTTACACTAAAACGTGTCTCTTTTACAGTATCTAGTAATTACAGTACAGTTTATTCACGCTCAATTTCTGTTTCTAAACAGGCGTATTTCCAAGCACCCTGCAATAGTTAACTTTCAGATATATGATACACTAAGGCGGCACAGTGGTTAAGATATTGGATCCACACAGGAAGAAAGAGTCCGGCGGTTCCGGCTTACATTTTCTTCAGTTTCCTTAAATTGATGAAAATGAATACCAGTTGGATAGTAAATACGTGGAACCCCATCATTTCCATCAGTTCTTCGAAGCAAAGACGCAGAGTACGTCGGGAGAAAGCGGCTGCTCTAATGACAGGTGAGTTTTGCAATTTGACCGGAGAGGTGGGTTGTATGGTCAGTCAACATGTGCGTGGAACACGCAGCGCACTGATAATGTGCGGAACGGGGAACTTTTCGTCAGTGTTCTATGTATCACCACACGTTGACTGGGGGCTGCTCAGTCCAAGTATCGTGAAGCACAGTAAACAACGACCCTCTGCAAGCGCGAAACAGCCTAGAACAAGGCAAATGCAGGTATAGTGTCAATGTCTTAGTGTCCTCCTTCCTCATCTTCCTTCAGTCGAGCTTTTACTCAACTTCCAACAAGTTCCTCTTCGACGGGGGTTAAACCCTAAACTTCATTGACAGTGAAAAGATAAGTAGCGGGGAAATATTGGACTAGGCAAAGTACACCATACAGGATGTTGGTTTTAACAGGTACATAGGGAGAACTCCAACAATCCTGTGGCTCAATGAGTATGGCGCCGAGTTAAGTGTAGTGCTACAATCCCCGTATCCCTACACGTCGCTATCACTAAGCAAATCACGAACGTTGCTGAGAGGGGTGTGCTCGTCTTGACTGACCAGACCTGGTGGACGCTGCTGAGTGACAATGGACCAGCGTGGCCACCAACGCTTCCACTGTGGCTACCCCGTCATGGGGGCGAAAGAGGGTGCTAGACGCAACTAGGGGTTGTCTCTAATTAAGCTCTTCATTAGCGTACGTATGCGGGCAGCAGAGCTTGCGGGGACAGATTCTGTTCAGATACTGAAACAAATTCGAAAAAGGGCAGCGCGTTTCACATTCCTTTCCTTAGCATGCTTCGTTTAAAAAGGAGAAACAGCATACGGTAACATAATTTTATATAGACAACAGTGTTGTAAATAAATGACTGGGTAGAGCTATGCGAATCTTTGAACGAATTACAACTATACGCGGAAGTCTGCGATATTCGCACATCTTAAATAGTAATTGTAGGAAGAAATCAGATGTTGATCCTCTTGGAAGTTCTTTCATATTAGAAAACCATTATTCGAATTGGGCAGTTCCACTACTCTGCTACCTCCATCTCGTATTTCGTGCGTGGACCATGAGAATACGACAAGACAAATTAGGGCACGTCCTATGTCAGATAGGTTGTCATTTCCGCTGATAATGTATACGTGAGGAATAGAATACTGAAAGTGAAGTATTGGTACGAAGTAAACACCAGTATGCAATGCACAGTGGTGTCTGCCCTAAATGCTACGGTATTTCACGTTTCGATTATTCGTTTTAACAAACAAAAACTGCTGTCAGCCTATCTGACTGCTAGCAAGGGCAATTAAAATTTGTTTCTCAGTATTTCATACAATTATTTACCGAATTTAAAAATTTAATGTGTTGTCATTAGAGATATAAGAGATTTAATTGCGCTTAAAGGCGTAACAGAACACATCTAGCGTTAAAATTAGAAACTGTGTAATGTGTTGCGACAGCGTAACTCACGACGCGCAAATTACCAACACGGTATTTACCAGTGACGCCACTGGCAGAGAACGACACGGCAGTGGGTCGGCCCGATTGGCCCATCTAAGGCGATGAGGCCGAACTCTTGATCCAGTATTTGATAAATAGACTACTTAGTGAGTTCCAATAAACTTTTCACCATAATTTCAAACTTTTCGAAACTTTTTCTCGCTGACACCCCCATAAAATAAAGGAAAATGTTTATCGGTTCCGCACTTTCGACGGACATGCAGTAAAACTTCAGCAACGTGCATGACTTTTTAATTTCTTACTTCTTTCATACAACGTTTATTTTCAACAGATTTTGCAGACAGTATGCACAATATTCTGCTGAATGTGCTCGTAAAATTATATCACTGTGCACCACGTCGTTGTGGAGATGTGACTTCATAAACACTAAGATGTTCGAAAAACTACTACGTCCTCAACAAGCTTTCCATGCTTAACGTCAAAGATTTAAGACATTAACTCATTTGTAAAGTAATGATACGCTTCAAGCTGTTTTATACATCATAGTTACATTCCTTAAGAAATAGTTGGTGGAGCGTTGTTGTTGGCTCCTTAACGAAAAGGTATTTGGAAGTCAAAAGATCCCTGTTAGTGGACATTTTGATAAAAAATAAGATGGCCTTTCCATCTTGTGAGTGTTACGAAAATTTTATAGTGTAGTACACAAATAACATTGAAAACAGAAAAGATAATCCGTATCGAACTAGGAGCTCGGCAGGATTGTAGCTAATCCCCTACTGCTTTTAGTATCTACAGAGATGATATAATTGGAGAACGAAAATTCCGAAAAAGCTCAGGAATTAAGATAGCCGAATGTTATTTGCTGTCGACCAAATCATTATTCAACAAACTGAAGATTACATTCTGAGATCTATGAATTATCTTCAACAGATCCGCTGAGGGTGTAAGAAGAAAATCTCAAAAGATCAAGACAATGGCCCCTAGATGCAAATACCCAGACCGGCGAAAACTTACCCTACATAACAGACGTACTGAACAAATGTCTCACTTCCAACATCTTGGCTGTGGCATAAGTGACGACACTGATCACAAACTGAAGAAGTACCACGCTAAGTGCATAACAATCGAAAGAACATTATCTAGGAAACAGAAAGGAAACGCGAAAGAAGTTTCAGGAAGTGATCACTGTGTCAGCTTTGCTCTACATTTCAGAAATATAGGTAACCAACACTACACACCTTAGTAAGGTACAGGAATCAGAAATAAGAGTCCTAAGATCCATGAATGGCTGCACTAGACTGGATACGCTTAAAAGGGACGACGAACGGCGAGAATTCAATATTTTTAAAACAGAATAAAGGAGCAACTAAAATAAAGGAAGGTGGCTCCGCCACCCGAACAGAGCGTAAGAGGAAAGAATACCAAAATATGTTTTATGATGAAGACAGAATAATAAGAGAGACATCGGAAGACGAAGAAAACGTTGAAACAGCTAACGCGGTGACTGGGGCAGACGAATTGCTTCCACATTGGAAAAAGGAGGAGAATATAGTTTTAAAAATCTCTACACTGTAGACAATGCGCTCTAAAGCTGCAGACTGATTCGGTTAGTTGCTTCTGTTTGGTTATTGTATCCAGTGTCAACGTATGTGAGCAAAATGAATTAAATTGAATAACACACTGTTCTAAAATACTCCGTTTTTCACAATTTGCTTAGTTTAAAATCCAACAAATATAAAACATTCATATTAAATTCTACCTCTCCACTATCTTTGATGAGTAGCAACTAGTGATTCACGCGTGGTGATATATGTGATGGCGTGGCATCCTCTGCATATACCGGTCGGTTTCGTCTGTTAAGCAATGGATGTCATACAAACTTTCGGCCTAAGAAAGCACATAAGACAGTAGGACCATAATCTAAAATAAATCATGGTCGCCAGAGAACACGGGATCAAGAACTAAAATTGTTACTTGTTGCAAGTAATTCTACTTGTTTGTTTCATAAACTTACCTATTAAGATGCCTATAACAATACAATTCATGTCAATAATCTTCAACTAGTCTCTGCTGTTCGTCATCTCAGAACAATGGATCGCCGGCCGTGGTGGCCGAGCGGTTCTAGGCGCTTCAGTCCGGAACCGCGCGACTGCTACGGTCTCAGGTTCGAATCCTGCCTCGGGCGTGGATGTGTATGATGTCCTTAGGTTAGTTAGGTTTAAGTAGTTCTAAGTTCTAGGAGACTGATGACGTCAGATGTTAAGTCCCATAGTGCTCAGAGCCATTTGAACCATTTGAGAACAACGGATCCTTCCTCTTATTGATGAATAGAACATTCTACAATGCTGGTTGTTTACCCCACCTTGACGAGGAAAATGCTGTCATAGCCAGCGGGCCACAGCTTTAGAGAAGTAATGTCAGAAGTCAGCGTCGACCACTACACCGCACGTATTCCACAATGAAGTCTTAATTCCATCAATGTTATTCATGTTCACAAAACTGTCTGCTTTGTATTTATTTTGGTTTTTGATTTCGTGAGTATGCAAGAAACCATAGTTTAAACACGCCAGTGACAACTGTCGGTTTATTACGTATGTACAAATTTTAATGCAGTTACAGCAAAAGAATTACATACTTTATAAAATTAGTACATGTACACAAGGTTTATCTATGTGAAAAATTTAATTTGAAGTTACAACGAAAGGTATATTATTTTCTCTAAATAATTGTGTACAAATACACTTCACATTGTGTGTCCGATTTGTCTTCCGATGTACTGAGTAATTGGGGTCCGTCCTACCGGCAATGCGATTCTTGGTTTCTGCCCCGCTCCTTCGGAGTGTTTGCTCCCGCCCACTATGGTCTTGTGTTGCGGTCTCCTCGCTGCCGTACTAGCAGGATGTAGATTTTGACGTGACCGATTATATGCTCATTCCTTATTCCTTGAGGGCTGTGTACATGAGTTTATACACCCTTATGTCTGTTGTTGCCAGAAGAGTGGTAACGCAGTGGGAGCCTTTGTACCTCACAGCACTCAGTTTATTCACTGTCCCATCTATCATGTCTGTCTTTTCGGCACATCCTAATATTATATGTTTCACGCCTTCTTCTTCTCCACAAATACAAAAATAGCCGTCAATCAGTCCCAGGCGATGAAAATCTTTTTCCCTTTGTCGTTGGTACGTCTGCTCCATTCCCCACCCTACCTCGTCGCACCGTCCTTTTAACTTGTTGTATGACGTTTGTGAGCGTTACCATTGGATGGCATGGCGTTCCTGAAGCTGCGCTTTTTTTAGCCAATTGGTTGGCATATTCGTTGCTGCGGTTACAACTGTGGCCTTTGACCCAGACTGATGTTATTGCAGTCTACTGACTTGCTACGTGATTTCATAAACGACTGGGTTGCTGTGTCGCTGTGTAAATTGACTTTGCAAGATCATAATTGCTGCTTGGGAGTCGGTTTCCTGCGTAATTAAGTGCTTCTAAGGTGGCTACTAGCTCTGTCGTCATACCAGACATTTGTTCGGGTGCCTTGTAACATCCACAAGCTTGTGGTATGTGGTCTATGAACGCACATCCGGTGCACCGCCTGTATATAGTATCTTGGCATCCTTTATGTGTTCTAAAATCGCCATAACGTCTTCTGGAGGGTTATTATAGGTAACTTTCAGATTGATGTGAGTGAAGACACACACCAAAAAAAGTTTTGCATGACCACGGTTCCGAGAGCTCCGGAACCTGTACAGAACATTGGAATAGAGATCAACATAAACATCATTTCCGCCTTATTTTTTGCTCTTGAAAACCACACATTGCATGTGGTACCACCGTACAGCGAGACCTTCAGAGGTGCTGGTCTAGATTGCTGTACCCACTGGTTACTCTAATACCCAGAAGCGCGTCCCCTTGCATTGATGCAAGCCTGTATTCTTCATGGCATACTATCTACAAGTTCATCAAGGCACTATTGGTCCACATTGACCCACTCCTCAAAGGCGATTCCGTGTAGATCCCTCAGAGTGGTTGGTGCGTCATGTCGCCCATAAACAGTCCTTCTCAATCTATACCAGGCATGTTTGATAGTGTTCATGTCTGGATAACATACTGCCTCTCTAGTCGACGATGTCGTTATCCTGAACGAAGTCATTAACAAGATGGGCACGATGGGGGTGCGAATTTTTGACCATGACGACGAATGCCTCGCCAACAGGCTGCCGATAAGGTTCCATTATTGGTTGGAGGATGTCATTCGCGTATCTTACAGCTGTTACAGCGCCTTCCATGGCAACCAGCGGCGTACATCGGCCCCACATAATGCCGCCCCAAACCAGCAGGGAACCTCTCCACCTTGCTGCACTTGCTGGACGGTGTGTCTAAGGCGTTGAGCCTGACCGCGTTGGCTCCAAACACGTCTCCGACGATTGTCTGGTTGAAGGTATTTGCGACACTCATGGGTAAAGAGTACGTGATACCAATCCTGAGCGGTCCATTCCCCATGTTGTTGGGCCCATCTGTAGCGCGCTGCATGGTGTCGTGGTTGCAAAGATGAACCTAGCCATGGACGTCAGGAGTGAAGCTACGTATCATGCAGCCTATTGCGCACAGTTTGAGTCGTAAAACGACGTCCTGTGGCTGCACGAAAAGCATTATTCAACATGGTGGCGTTGCTTTCAAGATTCCTCCGAACCATAATTCGTAGGTAGCGGTGATCCACTGCAGTAGTAGCTCTTGGGCGGCCTGAGCGAGGCATGTCATCGACAGTTCCTGTCTCTGTGTATCTCCTCCATGTCCGAAAAACATCGCTTTGGTTCACTCCGAGACGCCTGGACACTTCCCTTGTTGAGAGCGCTTCCTGGCACAATAACAATGCGGAGGAGATCTAACCGCGGTATTGTTGAACACGAACTGTGTACCTCCTTCTTGGTGGAATGACTGGAACTGATCGGCTGTCGGACCCCCTCCGTCTAATAGGCGCTGATCATGCATGGTTGTTTACATCTTTGGACGGGTTCAGTGGCGTCTGTGAACAGTTAAAGAGACTGTGTCAGTGAAACAATATCCACAGTCAATGACTATCTTCAGGAGTTCTTGGAACCTGGGTGATGCGAAACTTTTTTTGATGTTTGTATATGATAACAGTAGTCGTAGCATGGTAGAGCTGTTGCTCGCATAACTTTCGCTGGAAATCTTCTATTACACATTAATATAGCTCATATGTCGGCCCTTGTTTGTTGATCCAGTATAGTTTAGTAAAGTAGTCGACAGCCATTGTCCGGATATTCTGCATAACTATCGATCTCGTAAAATGTCTATGTTTTAGCACGAACGTAGATGCGAGATAATGCCGTCGTAGGTGTAGTGGTGCTTCTAATACGAGGTGCGGCTAGAAAAAAACCGGACTGATGCTGGAAAAAACATTTATTTACAATTATTTACAATTTCATGTTATCTCCTTCAATGTACTCTCCTCCTCGGTCTCTACACCGCTCCATACGAATTTTCCACTGTTCATAGCAATGCTGCAGATCATTTTCGGTAAGTCCATACATTACTTCCGTCGCTTTTTCTTTTACTGCTTCAACAGTCTCAAATCTAGTTCCTTTCAAAGCTGACTTGACTTTAGGGAAAAGAAAAAAGTCACAGGGGGCCAAATCAGGTGAGTAGGGTGGATGATCTAAGATGGGAATGTTGTGTTTTGCCAAAAACGTCTTCACTGACAACGCACTGTGAGCTGGGGCATTGTCTTGGTGAAGGATCCATGACTTTTTTCTCCACAAATCGTTCCGTTTTCTCCGTACTCGCTCACGTAGGGTAGCCAGGACGCTAATGTAATAATGCTGATTCACTGTTTGTCCCTCAGGTACCCAATCAATGTGCACAATCCCTTTGATGTCAAAAAAAAATCATCATTGCCTTGAATTTCGATTTTGACATTCGTGCTTTTTTTTTGTCGTGGAGAACCAGGAGTTTTCCAATGCATCGATTGGCGTTTAGTTTCGAGATCGTAAGTAAAAAACCACGATTCATCGCAAGTAATAACATTTTGTAAGAAGGTGGGATCACTTTCAATGTTTTCCAGGATTTCAGAACAAATCATTCTTCGGCGTTCCTTCTGTTCAATTGTGAGACACTTTGGAACCATTTTTGAACACACTTTGTTCATGTTGAAACTTTCATGAAGAATCTGCCTAACACTTTCCTTGTCAACTCCTGTTAACTCAGACACTGCTCTGATTGTTAAACGGCGATCTTGTCGAACAAGTTTACCGATTTTTTCAATGTTTGCATCAGTTTTTGCTGACAATGGTCTGCCAGTGCGAGTGTCACCACTGGTGTCTTCGCGGCCATCTTTAAATCGTTTAAACCACTCAAACACTTGTGTTCGCGATAAACAATCATCGCCGTACACTTGTTGCAACATTACAAACGTTTCACTTGCAGTTTTTCCTAGTTTGAAACAAAATTTGATGTTAACACGCTGTTCTTTCTGTACACTCAACATTTTCCGACGCACAGACAAAACGTCAACTACTTAAAACAGACGCCACGGGCAGACTGAGTGCAGGAGGCAGATGAAACTCGAGCAGTAGGCGGAGCGAGAGTCACGTGACAGGCCACGCGACTTTCAGCCTTATTGCATTCGTTTTATTGTTTCACCAGTACTAGTCCGGTTTTTTTCTAGCCACACCTTGTATCTCCCGTAACAGTGTATTTGTTGGCGACACAGATGCGGAGTGCTTTATACTGCAGTTTGTCCAGTTTAAATAGGGTAGACCTGCTTGCAGATCCGTAGGAGATGCATGCATAGTCCAGGTAGAGACAATAACTGCCCTGTAGATGCTTAGAGTCACATTGGGGTCTTACCCCCCACCCAACCCCCGTCCCCACCCCCTCTTTCACCAGGAAATACCCGTAACTGCTTGAAGAATTTTTATTGCTGTTCCGCATTTTTGTGTTACCCTTCTGACATGTGCACTCCATGTCCTTTGCAACTGGTCGGCTGTTTTTAATCTTATTACGTGGAACCGTTGCTGTTGCGCAGCTATGTTTAAAATACTGAATTTGTGATCTGTTTCTAAGACTAACAATCTGACATTTTTATTGACTGGACATGTTTAATATACAAGGCTCTTTTTTATGTATGTGTATTTAGCTAATACACAGGCGGATGTCGTACTAGGTGAGGTATTCAGCAGCCAAGATTGAAAGTTCGCCACCAGTTAACCTAATGTCTCAATGCACTGATTTAATGTCTCTTCGGTTACACAAATGCAGAGATCATCAGCAGATTGTAAGATCTTAGTGTTGTCCCCGACTAGATCATGTACGTTCCTGCTGTACTTGTTGAAAGGCATTGGGAACAAAGGACAAAATAGACCCTTCCGTAAACCAGAACTCGGCATCCGTGCTCCGATTGTTTGTGTGCTATTTCGAATGACGATTTGTCGTTGCGATAAAACCTGTTATAGATTTTGAGTAATTCTTTTGGGCACACCATAGTTAATGAGCTTATGTGTTAATATCGTTATTGATACATTGTCGTAGGCATCCGTTAAATTTGTGAAAATCGCCAATAAGTAATTGTTTTAACGTAGAGAACTGTGATTGGTGGTTGTTAAAAGCCTTAGAAATCCATTTGTGCCCATTCTGCTTTTAAACCCGACTTGATACTGCGACATAACGTCTGTCTTTTCCACCCACCACTCCAATTTATATTTAGTCATCCTTTCTAGTGTTTTGTGTGTGCCCATTAACAACTTTATTGGTCTGTATGATTCAGTATTATTTCTGTCCTTGTCTTGCTTCTTCATTGGTACTATTCTTGCTAGTTTCATAACACATTGACCGAGCGAGGTGGCGCAGTGGTTAGACACTGGACTCGCATTCGGGAGGACGACGGTTCAATCCCGCGTCCGGCCATCCTGATTTAGGTTTTCCGTGATTTCCCTAAATCACTCCAGGCAAATGCCGGGATGGTTCCTCTGAAAGGGCACGGCCGACTTCCTTCCCTAATCCGATGAGACCGATGACCACGCTGTCTGGTCTCCTTCCCCAAAACCAACCAACCAACCAATCATAACACATTGATACCATATTCTATTCAGATATTAATTAGGCTTTATTTTCCCACTCGTGGTAGGTGTCCAAGCATTTCGTAGCTAATATTGTCAGGGCCCGGTGCTGTACTTTTCGCAAGTTGTAGTGCTTTGTCTATCTCTGTTGGGCTTTGTGGCTGAAAAAGTCTGTGCGTTGAATCCTCACAGCTTTGTAGAGGTGAGTAATCCACCGTAGGGTGAGCCAATTTCTCTGGTATTGCCTGTAACATTTCCTCCAATGGAGGAATATCTCGTTGCTCGGTCCTACCTCTGTTTGCGAATTGCTTAATTTCCTGCCAAATTTCTGTGAATGGTGTTTGTTAAGCGAAAGGCGAAGTTTTCCATACTTCTTCTTCGCTTTTGTTTCGAAATACGTTTGGCTTCCGCTACCGCATATTTAAGGATAAGATAATATTCTCATGTTGTGCGTTCCCTGGATCGCCTTAATGCCTCTGTTCGTTTTTCCTTTGAGACCTGACATTCCGCATCACAAAACGTGTTCGTTTCTGCAGTGTGGACTTCCTAGCCGCACTGGTTATGTCGTCTGTAAAAGTTATGTAGTCTGCTACAGTTTCGTATGTACCATGTTGTATTCCCAATATTTCTTGTACGCTTCCCAATCAGCATTGAGTGTATCCCACATATAAATATATAACGAATTTCAGTAAACCATTGCTGACCGTGGAAGTTTATTAGCAGCAGTAGGTGATTGCACGTCATGACAGAACCCAGTTCGCCTGATGCGATAGGTCAACTGCTGACTTTCCTCGACTAGGTATACTGACGCTAGTCGCCGAGCCGTCATTCAGCATTACTGAATTCATCGATTATTTCCAGAGTCACATTCCCCTCTCTGTCAGCCCGTCTACAGCGTCACGTCGCATGGTGTGCGTTGAAATCTCCCATCTAGAATGCGGTGCCATCCTAACCGTTCTATCCGCTCGTAAAACTCCATACCCTGGAAAGGCAAGTCCTCATCTGGAGCCATCCATGTTTCGCTAATGGCACACAGTTTCATGTAATTAGTTTTGCACAATGAAACTTCCTGGCAGATTAAAACTGTGTGCCGGACCGAGACTCGAACTCGGGACCTTTGCCTTTCGTGGGCAAGTGCTCTACCAACTGAGCTACCCAAGCACGGCTCACGACCCCTCCTCACTTGGGTAGCTCCACAGCGTTGCGTGTGATGGCAGTGGATTTCTTTTTCTGTAGCAAGGGCGGAGATTCTTTTAGGGTTACATTCTGGACCACATACAATCTGTTCTTCAATGTAAGTGAGCAGTTCTGCCGACGTGTAACGTTTTCAGAGTAAGAAATGTTTTTAAAATGTCCAGCCCTTCTTGAATTGAAATGTTTCTGTGTGCAGCAAGTTCATGAGCTTGTCTCCTTCCGACGTACCTACGACATGCTTCGTCTGCTGTATGATGCACTTTTTACAGCTGGTGCAAGTGAGAGTACCAGATTCACAGGCTGACGTTCTTTGATCAGTACCGCACATATCACATCTGGGTTCTATACGGCGTTATCTTTGTAAGTGCCCAAAACGTAAGCTCGTTTGAGTACTGTTTTATTATTATTTTGCAAGATCATTTCATTCATTCTCCTAACCTCCAGCACTGCCACTAACGATTTTATTTCTTGGATTAATTCGTCCATGTCAAGATCTACTCCCACTCCTCGTATCACTCCCTATTTGATATATACGGTTCTAGCTGACTATCAACTAATGTCTGCGACTTCACTATCCTGTTTGCCGCATTGGTCGTTCCCACTTCCACCATTAACCTGTATCTTACTGTTGCTGTAAAATTCCAAATATGCTCTCTGTCTCCCGGCATATGATTGTGAAACAAATTGCCAATGGCTATAGGATGGAACTTTCCTACGTTGGCGGTTCCCCCTTTAATAAACATAACGTAAGGACTTGGTTCTGTTATCCTGTAAAGCTGGGTTTTGTCTACTTTACTCAGAGTAGCATTCTGCATAATCGTTCTCTGCTCCAAACCACTGGCTATAGGTACGTCTGACTGATTCTCATGTGTCACGTCTTGCATTTCCTGATCTACTACATTGACAATTAATGTCATTCGTTTATCAGCTCAACATTTTCCCTGCAGACAGGCTGCACGTTTTCTGTCACCGCTCAAATCTGAATTCCTGCAGTCTAGTTGGTCTGTTAAGTTGTTCACAGTGCTCAATAGCTTTTACTGCCGTATCGGCTACTGTTGATATCATCGTGTCGTCTGCCGAGGCTGGCCGGCTTAGTGGACCGCCGCCTCCTTCGCCTTATAGCCTCCCAAACATTACTTGCAGTCACTGCTGTAGCCCACTACTGTTCAGTTGCTTAACTGTGTGCTCCGTAAGCCAAGATTTACTTCCCGAGATACTGCACGCGGAAGTAAGGCACTTGCTTCCGGAGAGCGTTAGTGCACGATGTTTAATCGAGCACAGCTCTGGCAAGACTGTTCACAAAACTAGTCTAGATCGCTGACCAACTTTAAAACCCCTTGCAAGGGTAAGCAGAGATCTCGTGTGTAACATTAATCCACTATAACTGACTGCGTCCAAGTTCATACGTCATGATATATCCAGCAACAGTTTGCATATGTGCGCCTTTCATTCCCCAGCAGTCGCAGCCAACTGACCACAACGGATGCTGACTGTACAGCACTAGATGAATGGGTCAATTAGAACACCCCGTCAAAACACCCCCCTCCCTCGCCTTTTGCTGGCTACCATTTTTTACATGAAGATTACGCACAAACATTCTTCTCTTCCCGGTCACGCGAGTCTGACAATCTTTACTTGTCTACGTCTTATTCATGAAGTAACTGGCGCCGTATTACTCAGCAAGATGCGGACAAATTACGTATACTGTTCGAGCGCGCGTGGCTGCAACTTTTGGCGAGTAAACTGGTGATTGGCCCGCCCGGTTAGCCGAGCGGTCTAACGTATGGCTTTCCGGAGCGGGAAGGAGAGCCTGGTCCCCGGCACGAATCCGCCCGGCGGACTTGTGTCGAGGTCCGGTGAGCTGGCCAATTTGTGGATGGTTTTTAGGCGGTTTTCCATCTGCCTCAGCGAATGCGGGCTGGTTCCCCTTATTCCGCCTCAGCTACACTATGTCGGCGATTGCTGCGCAAACCAGTTCTCCACGTACGCCTACACCACCATTACTCTACCACACAAACATTGGGGTTACACTCGTCTGGTGTGAGACTTTCCCTGGGGGGAGGGGGAGGGTCCACAAGGGGCCGAACCGCACAATAACCCTGGGTTCGGCGTGGGGCGGCAGAGGGATGAAGTGGACTGCGGTAGTCGTCGGCGGGGACGGAGCGTCTCCGGCGTTTCTAGGTCCTCGGTTAACATACAATACAAACTGGCGAATGGATACAAGAACCCAAAGGGGATGCGTTTACTAGCAAGAAAAACTTCGATAAGGCACTTTTGGAAGCTACTACTACAAATTCTTTGACGTGAAAGCCCTTACGTCAACTTCCTGAAGTAGCATGCGTAAATCAGTGGAGATAGTTGCTTGACTCTTACTACACTTTCTTACCAAATTTGCCATTTCCTCAAATCTTCATAAGTTTTGTGTGTACAATGCTCGTACGATAATGTCAGTGTCAAAAAGTGAGGAATACTTGTGGGTCAGTTAAAGAACGCAACCGTTAATTCACAAAGTTGAGTTGTTTCATGTGATATGAAACACGCGAATTTAGGATAGGATATACTATGGTAGATTTTGAGATCACAAATGCAGAAAAGACCAAAAAAAAATCCCAATTTATTGACGCAATATGAACAAGGAATTAACAAAGTGAATAAACGTAATAGTGGAAAATGTACAGGGGATTTGTACACAAGGAACTGAGAGTATGTCGATTCCGTAACATTTTTGTTGCGTTTCTACACGCCAAAGGAGACACATGATAATACCCATGTCTTCACCCAAACTGACCCATTCTTCTCCATTTTTGTCATAAGCTTTCTTTAGTAATAAAAATCCAACAACGGTGGATTCTGCTCTGCTATTTAAGTTTGACACCGTAAACTTCCACTTATCTATTCCTTGATGCTGTTGTTGTTGTTGTGGTCTTCAGTCCTGAGACTAGTTTGATGCAGCTCTCCATGCTACTCTATCCTGTGCAAGCTTCTTCATCTCCCAGTACTTACTGCAACCTATATCCCTCTGAATCTGCTTAGTGTATTCATCTCTTGGTCTTCCTCTACGATTTTTACCCTCCACGCTGCCCTCCAATGCTAAATTTCTGATCCCTTGATGCCTCAGAACATGTCCTACCAATCAATCCCTTCATCTAGTCAAGTTGTGCCACAAACTCCTCTTCTCCCCAATTCTATTCAACACCTCCTCATTAGTTATGTGATCTACCTATCTAATCTTCAGCATTCTTCTGTAGCACATTTCGAAAGCTTCTATTCTCTTCTTGTCCAAACTATTTATCGTCCACGTTTCACTTCCATACACGGCTACACTCCATACAAATACTTTCAGAATCGACTTCCTGACACTTAAATCTATAATCGATGGTAACAAATTTCTCTTCTGCAGAAACGCTTTCCTTGCCATTGACAGTCTACATTTTTTGTCCTTTCTACTTCGACCATCATCAGTTATTTTGCTCCTCAAATAGCAAAACTCCTTTACTACTTTAAGTGTCTCATTTCCTAATCTAATTCCCTCAGCATCACCCGACTTAATTCGACTACATTCCATTATCCTCGTTTTGCTTTTGTTGACGTTCATCTTATATCCTCCTTTCAAGACACTGTCTATTCCGTTCAACTGCTCTTCTAAGTCCTTTGCTGTCTCTGACATAATTACAATGTCATCGGCGAACCTCGAAGTTTTTATTTCTTCTCCATGGATTTTAATACTTACACCGAATTTTTGTTTTGTTTCCTTTACTGCTTGCTCAATATACAGATTGAATAACATCGGGGAGAGGCTACAACCCTGTCTCACTCTCTTCCCAACCACCGCTTCCCTTTCATGTCCCTCGACTCTTATAACTGCCATCTGGTTTCTGTACAAATTGTAAATAGCCTTTCGCTCACTGAATTTTACCCCTGCCACCTTTAGAATTTGAAAGAGAGTATTCCAGTCAATGTTGTCAAAAGCTTTCTCTAAGTTTAGAAATGCTAGAAACGTAGGTTTGCCTTTCCTTAATTTTACTTCTAAGATAAGTCGTAAGGTCAATATTGCCTCAAGTGTTCCAATATTTCTACGGAATCCAAACTGATCTTCCCCGATGTCGGCTTCTACCAGTTTTTCCATTCGTCTGTAAAGAATTCGTGTTAATATTTTGCAGCTGTGACTTATTAAACTGATAGTTTTATTTTCACGTTTGTCAACACCTGCTTTCTTTGGGATCGGAATTATTATATTCTTCTTGAAGTCTGAGGGTATTTCGCCTGTCTCATACATCTTGTTCACCAGACGGTAGAGTTTTGTCAGGACTGGCTCTCCCAAGGCTGTCAGTAGTTGTAATTGAGTGTTGTCTACTCCCGGGGCCTTGTGTCGACTCAAGTCTTTCAGTGCTCTGTCAAACTCTTCACGCAGTATCGTATCTCACATTTCATCTTCATCTACATCCTCATCCATTTCTATAATATTGAGGTCAAGTACATCGCCCTTGTATAGACCCTCCCTTGATGCTACTCTAGTAGAAACAAGTGCCTGCAAAAAGTTCCCAAAATTAACTTGTCCAAGTGACACGGAGAAGTAAACATCCGCAAGTTTCTATTTTAATGTAAACTCGTTAGCAGACACTTTCAGAAGCTTCTTGTGGAAGATACTTGCTAGTGGACACATGCCTTAAGTCTGATAGTTCTGTGCGAGTAGGTCAGTGGGTGTATGACCTGTTCTGTGCAGAGGGCATACTGAGCACTGTTGTCAGGGTGCTCTATACCTCTGTCCTTCACCACACTCTTGAGCCATTGGCTATCTTGTAACTGGCAACGTTTCGTCAGGTGACACTTCCGACTCTGTAATAAAAATTTAAAAGTTCTGTACACTCTCGTTGCCATTTCTTGACGTGCTACCCGCCACGTTAATTTCATGAAACCTGTAACGAATACTACGGTATCTAAGTACCTTCACTATACGTAACCTAACATGAAAATGAACTCTAGATGTTCCACGACCGTCCTGAATCTCCTCCCTACCACAGTTGATGGTGTCTGCCCACCATCACCCTCATAAATCGTTCAGCAAACTCTCCCTGCAGTGCTGGGTACCTTGCACTCCACTATGGCAGCCCATACAAAAATGTTTCTCAAGCAAATTACCGTAAAGATATTCCCATTCCACTCTCAGAAAAATTATTTACTGTCTATTGCCGATTATTAGCCACCAAAAGGCCAAAATATTTGTTCAGCTGATGTGTTATGGCTCTAATGCGTAATGTCGTTCTCAACGGTGGCTGACTTAAGGTGGGCGACGTTTCTGACACACAGGTTGTACATAATGTAGCAGCATTATTTTCCTACCTTTCTGATCCGTTTGCAGATGGTAAAGCAATAATTATTGTTGGTATCATTCTGCATGACCCAAATTTATCTATCTTTAGAATCGGGATAATATCACGAAATGTATGTTGTAGAAAGTAATTTGTATCTTGACTTGTTGTAGTACATGAGCTCTTGAATTTTTGTAAGGTTCCGCAAAATGCAGAACACCTTTCCTGTAGCACCTCCCACAGCAATTAGTTACTGTGACTCCCGCCGAGATTAAACAAACCAGTGGTGAATCTTGCAAGTCTCCACGGAATATTTAATATCTTCATGTGAATACAATTTATAAATGGTCGCAGACTGAAGTATTTGCGAAGTGGTTGAACGAGTGTTTCTAAATGATCTCTTTCGAGTGTAAATTACACTGATTTTAGATTATCTGAGACTGGCATATAGCGTTTGTCCGAAAAGCTTCAATAACAGCTTTTTAACTTACAAACCCTTACAAATGTTAAATGTACTTTCCTTTCGGATCTACGTATCGCTGCACAAAGGCTTCCTAGATGGCATCATTGTGGACGTCCGTGATCCAGCGCATAGGTGCCCCTTCCACCCACTCAAACGATCTGTTATGGTGCCCCTTTTACTTTGTCTTTATTCTCGGAAGTAGTCCAGTGATGTCAAGTCTACTCTGTACGGCGGTAGAGGCAGCATTGCCACACCGCTCCTAGTGGGACACTCTTGGACGATGATATAAACTAATCGATTTGACCGCCCGACCGATACAGCACAGACGTAAGTTTCAAAAAATGGTTCAAATCGCTCTGAGCACTATGGGACTTAACTTCTGTGGTCATCAGTCCCCTAGAACTTAGAAATACTTAAACCTAACTAACCTAAGGACATCACACACATCCATGCCCGAGGCAGGATTCGAACCTGCGACCGTAGCAGTCGCGCGGTTCCGTACTGAGCGCCTTAACCGCGAGACCAGACGTAAGTTTACCCACAACTTAAGAAAGCTTTTACTCATCATAGCAAACAGAAATTTAATTATGATCATCCTAAATCTCTCTCTACGGGGACTCCATTGGCAATAGACTGGTTAGCGGAGCGGTCTAAGGCGCTGCAGTCATGGACTGTGCGGCTGATCCCAGGGGAGGTTCGAGTCCTCCCTCAGGCATGGGTGTGTGTATTTGTCCTTAGGATAATTTAGGTTAAGTAGTGTGTCAGCTTAGGGACTGATGACCTTAGCAGTTAAGTCCCATAAGATTTCACACACATTTGAACATTTCTGAACAACAGACTGGTGGCTACGTCTGTCTTTCCCTGATGTTTACGAACTTCTAGCATGATGTAGTAGCTTCGGTCAGCAACTTATGTTAATCAGTAGAACTATAAAACAGTTGCAGTTGAAAAATTTTACTTCAAACTCATTATACGACTAGTTTCCGGCCGAGACCCATTTACAGATCATCATAACAAAGTCGAAAATGGGATTACCGAAGTTGTCAAAAATGTGCAAAGAACTTTTACAGTGGATGCAGATAAGTGTAAGGGTTCATTGCACATTTTTGACAACTTCGGAAACGTCAATTTCGACTTCTTTATGATGATCTGTAAATGGGTCTCGGCCCGAAACGAGTCATCTAATGAATTCAAGGTAAAAATTTTCAGCTTGGACTGCTTTTTCTTTGTCTGATGTCTTAACAGAAATCCTATCATCCTGTCGCTTCCACTGTCACTGTTTTCCACATATTCTTGCCTCTCCGATTCTGCACAGAACCTCATTTCTTACCTTATCACTCCACCTAATATTGAATATTTGTCTGTAGCACCACATCTCAAATGCTTCTATTCTCTTCTGTTCCGATTTTCACACACTTGATGTTTCACCATCACGCAATGCTGCACTCCAAACGTACGATCTCAAACATTTCTTCCTCAAATTAAGGCCTATGTTTCATACTAGTATACTTCTGTTGGCCAGGAATGACCTTTCTCGCAGTGCTAGCCTTTTCTTGATATCCTCCCTGCTTAATCTGTCACTTGTTATTTTGCTGCCTGGGTAGTGGAATTCCTTAACTTCATCTAGTTCGTGACCTTCAATCCTGATGTTTCTCACTGTTCTTATTTCTGCTACTTCTCATTATTTTTGTCTTTCTTCGATTTACTCTCAATCAACATTCTGCACTCATTAGACGGTTCATTCTATTCATCACATCATGTAATCCCTCTTCACTTTCACTCAGGATGGCAATGTCATCAGCAAATAATACCAATGATGAAACTTCCTGGCAGATTAAAACTGTGTGCCGGACCGAGACTTGAACTCGGGACCTTCGCTTTTCGCGGGCAAGTGCTCTACCAACTGAGCTACCCAAGCACGACTCACGCCCCGTCCTCACAGCTTTACTTCTACCAGTATCTCGTCTCCTACCTTGCAAACTTTACAGAAGCTCTCCTGCGAGGGTTTGGAAGATAGGAGACGAGATACTGGTAGAAGTAAAGCTGTGAGGACGGGGCGTGAGTCATGCTTGGGTAGCTCAGCTGGTAGAGCACTTGCCCGCGAAAGGCAAAGGTCCCGAGTTAGAGTCTCGGGCCGGCACATAGTTTTAATTTGCCAGGAAGTTTCATATCAGCGCACACTCCGCTGCAGAGTGAAAATCTCATTCTGGAAATTTCCCCCCAGGCTGTGGCTAAGCCATGTCTCCACAATATCCTTGCTTTCAGGAGTGCTAGTTCTGCAAGGTACGCAGGAGAGCTTACGTAAAGTTTGGAAGGTAGGAGACGAGATGCTGGTAGAAGTAAAGCTGCTAGTACGGGGCGTGAGTCGTGCTTGGGTAGCTCAGTTGGTAGAGCACTTGCCCGTGAAAGGCAAAGGTCCCGAGTTCGATTCTCGGTCCGGCACACAGTTTTAATCTGCCAGGAAGTTTCATATCAGCGCACACTCCGCTGCAGAATGAAAATTTCATTCTCTTCCCATACCATTGATGTCCTTTCACCTTGAATTTCGTTTCCAGTCCTGAACCTTTCTTTTATTTCCATCATTGCTTCTTCGATGTACAGATTTAACAGTAGGGGTGAAAGATTATATCCCTGTCTTACACCATTTTTAATACGGGCACTTCGTTCTTGGTCGTCCACTCTTATTATTCCCTCTTGGGTCTTTTACCTATTGTATATGACCCGTCACCCCTATAGCGTATCCCGATATCTACTGTGACCCAAGAAATATGTTTTTATTATTCTCCTTTCTCCTGGCCTTATCCCGTATCTGCATGGGGTCGTCATGTTATCTGTATTTGACAATGTTGTGACAGATGGAAGCCTGACGCCCTTCCTGTTACCACCCCTTTCCTCCCCGCGACAGAATCTGTGTTTCCCATTTGTCCGCTCCTATTGCTAGGACGTGGGTACCAACTGGTACTCACCTAGCTGGATGTAGGACCCTCCTGACCGGTACACTGGCCCTCGTGATTAATGCGACGGGATAATTCGATCCGGGCTATCGCGCCTCCCGGAATCCCACAAGCGGCGTACTAACGCGCCATGCTATTCGCGTGGGTATAACCTCGTACATACTTAATCATTCAAATTGAGTTCCTGAGTTATTTACTTAGAAAATACTTAAGTTCCAGTACTGAAACACCACTGCAGTGACGTTGTCGGCATGAGGTATTGCAAGAAGCACTGCAGTTACTGAAACGCGAAGCCAACGTTTTTGCTGATGCAACGGTGATTCTAACGAATAATAATTCAAACTAGTAGGTCAGTAACTGTGAGCTAAGAATACTGTGAACTTAGAAACTGAGGCAACTGCGAAAAGGAAATAATCAGTCTTTTTTATTCAAATGACATTTTCACATCATTTTTGGGGACTTGATTCTCAGTGCAAACGCAGTGCTGTTTGAAACACCAAACCTGCCACATCCAGCGGACAAATTTTCCGACATCTCTTTGCAGATTAAAAAATCATATTATATATATATATATATATATATATATATATATATATATATATATATATATAATTTGACAACATGCGTAATATATATATATTACACGTGTTGTCAAATTTTGATGAGATCGTAGTTTTCGCCATTACTTTGATCTTAATACCAGGTTTTAACAGAAATTCTGTTGCAAGCTCGTTATTTGGAAATGTATGGTTGCAGATCACTCTTAGGGGAGGAGATGGTTTCAGGGACCCATAGTTTGGACAAATTACGACACCAGAGAGCAAGATTATTGAGCTCCTTGAGTTTCTTACTGAAGTTCCGGGACCACGAAGTTGACGCAAAATTTGCAAGTTTGGTTCACTTTTGTTAAGAACGCTGGAGTAAATAAAATTTTACATAGGGCTGGTTCTGCTATAGTCAGAGAAAGAATTCGTTTTATTTGTCGGAAGTTGGACATTGTTTCTGAACACTTGTAGCAACTGCATTTGAAGGTAGCAGCTGTTATATCTCCTGACTCATGGGACTGGACTGATGGCACGACATGGGGTAAGTCTGACTAGGCTCGCGAAATGGCCACAAAAAGACAGATTACCGAGTATGGCCCATTGGACAAGCCTCCTCAGGTATACTCTATTATTCGACGTCCTGTCATAAATTTGACAGGTAAGGATCTGGACGAAGCTACGTTGTCTGTCTTAAGTAAAGGGCTAAATTTTACCCCTACTGCAAATACTTTGCCGATATCATCTTTCATCAGTGCAGATGAAGAAGCTGTCCGACCACTATCAGAGCATTCTGCTGAAGAAATCAGACGAAAAATCTGTCGATCAATTACGAAGCATCGTCCACAAAGAAACAATGTTTCCAATAAAGCTGTGTGAGGATACTGACACAGTCGTCCTGCGTGCTGATAAAGGTAATGCTACTGTCCTTTTGCCCCAGGAAGTCTACAAGGAAAAGATATGTGGTATACTTTGTTCTGGTGCATACCGGAAGATTAACAAAGATCCTACTAACACGGTGACAATAAGGACTGCTGCCTTGCTGAACGATTCATCACTACCGTCGGAAGTCATAAGTAGTTTAAAAGTATGAGGTGCAGCACCATCGAGATTTTATGGTCTTCCTAAAGTTCACAAGATGGGTTAGGATGAGCATCTAGAGGACTTGCCTGTGAGACCTATAACGAACAGTATTGGTTCACCAACGTATTTTTCTGCCAAATATTTAGCTTCCTTATTAAAACCATTGGTAGGAAAATGTAGTCACCACATTCGTAATTCTATGGATTTTATTCAGAGACTTAGCAATGTCAGGCTAAATAGTACGGATGTTCTTGTTAGTTTTTACGTGGTATCATTATACACCAAGGTACCTTTAAAGGACTCTCTGTCTCTTATCGGCCAACATTTTGATAAGAACGTTACGGCCTTATTTGAGCATGTGCTTTTACCATCTTATTTTCAGTTTAATGGTGAATTTTATAAGCAGATTGATGGTGTTGCTATGGGAAGCCCCCTCTCCCCTCTGGTAGCTAATTTATTCATGGAAGACTTCGAGGGCAAGGCACTGGACTCAGCAAGTTTTGAACTAACGGTCTTCTGGAGGTACGTGGAAGACACATTTGTGGTATGGCTGCATGGGATGGATGAATTACATCGATTTATTGAGCATTAGAATTCCATCCATGCAAGCATCAAATTTACTATGGAAATGGAAAAACACGGCTGCCTCCCCTTTTTGGATGTTGTCGTTCGCTGTATAGTTGATGGCACATTAGGACATGACGCATATCGAAAACCAACACACACAAATCTATATCTTCATGCCAGTAGCTGTCATCACCCTTCACAGACCATAGGCGTCCTTAAGACCTTAGTGCATAGGGCACAATGTATATTCGATAAAGATAATTTGCGAGAAGAGCTCACATACCTCAAGAGCAATTTTAAATCGAATGGATTTTCTCCGCTACAAGTTCGTAGAGCATTCAATGCAGCACCTAGAATGCACGTATGTGATGGGGAAGAAGATAGTAATTCCTTCAGATCTAGTGTGTTTTTGCCCCATGTTGGTACTCTTTCTTGGAAGATAGGTCGTATTCTTGAGAAACACTAAGGTGATCTTCCGGCCCTCCAGAAAGATTGCAACTTTACTCGGCTCTGTGAAGGGACGATTTACAGCTTCGTAAAGCGGGTGTGTATCAGATTCCTTGCCGAAATTGTTATAAGTTGCATATAGGTCAAACAACACGCACCGTTCGTGGATGATGTGTGGAGCATCGAAGATACACACACGTATTACAGCCAGACAAGTCAGCTGTGGCCGAAAATTGTATTGATACAGGGCATTCCATAAGTTACAGTGATGTGAACATTTTAACATGCACCTCTTCCTTTTGGGAATCTATCCTCAAGGAAGCTATAGAGATTAAATCAACTAATAATTTAATAAATAGAGATAATGGTTTTAATTTGGACAAAGCATGGAATCCGGCTCTTGGGGTAATTAAACTGCAGAGAAGTTGTCATGGTGTCACCGCCGCCGAACATACATCGATAAGCGAATCGAATGTCTGTAGGCCACAGACGGCGCATGTGTAAACGTATTTCTTTGCCGCCGACCAGTATCTGTGACCCGCATGCGCAGTACCGCCGCGGTGAAGCATATAAGGCCGGGCTTGGCATGTTGTCGTCCATCTCCGGCGGTAATTCGTTTGAATACCGCCCTTCGATTGTGCTATTACGGTACCAATCGAAGGTGCCAGCCAGCCCGTCTACGTGCAGCAGTCCAGCCAGCATCGGTCCTCGCCAGCAGCCAGCAGCGGTTCCTGCCAGCAGCCAGCAGCGGTTCCTGCCAGCAGCCAGCAGCGGTTCCTGCCAGCAGCCAGCAGCGGTTTCTGCCAGCAGCCTGCAGCCAGCGTCCTAGCAGCCAGCAGCGGTTCCTGCCTGCAGCCAGCGTCCGGCGGCCAGCTGCGGTAGCAGCTAGCGTCCAGCAGCGGTCCCAGCCAGCAGCCAGCAGCGGTTCCTCCCAGCAGCCAGCAGCCAGCAGCCAGCGTCCAGCTGCGGTCCCAGCCAGCGTCCAGCGTCCAGCGTCCAGCAGAAGCAGCAGCACTAGCGTCCCCACCTGCCAGCCAGCCAGGTCGCCTCCCCCGCCAGCAGCAGCAGAGTGGGGCTTCGGCCCCAGTCTCCTACATAGTTTCTCCGTCCCTTCTACTCTGTGTTTTTCGTCGCCTTCTTTGTCCTGTCCTGTGCTTTTCCCCTTCTCATAATGTCGATCCGCACCACCGCCACTACTGCCACCACCACTGCCATCATATACACATCCCCCTCCGCCGCCGCCACCACTATCACGTGGTGTGCCGCCTCACTCCCCCCTCAGTCCATCCCCCCACTCCTCACTCTCCCATCTTCCTCACTATTTGTCACCCCATCCCCGGTTCCTCCCTCCCGTAACTCCTCTGATCCCTTCCCTCCACTCCCTCCCTTTGCTCCTTCCGTTTCTGCGGCCCCCGCTAGGGTGGTCGCCCGGAGGGCTATGGCCCACGGTCCACTCTCCCCTTCGCCTTCATCGTCTACGTCATCGTCTTCACCGTCGCCTTCGCCATCGCCCTTACCATCTCCAGCGCCGCCTCCGGCACCGGGACCTGCCACTTCCCGCCACCTTCCAGTCGCTCCCATCCCCCACACCTCCTCCGTCGCCGTCAAGCGCCCCAATGGCACCCCTGCCTCCTCTCTTCCCAAAAACGCTCCACCTCGTCCCCCTTCCCCCACCCATGATGCCATGGATGTCTCACCGCCTGTCTCTGCTCTTTCCTCCTCCTCCTCTACCCCCTCCTCCTACCGCTACCTCCTCTCCCGTCCTGATCTCTCCCTTCTTGAAGCCCAGAACCTCATCCTCTTCCTTCGCCAGAATTTTCCTGGTGCCCCCGTCTCCCTCCTCACTCCTCGCCGTGATTCAGTGCTCATCTCCTCCCCCAGCACTACCCTCCACACAGACCTCCTTTCCCGCATCCCTGTCACCCGCTTTGGCCCTAATGACTCCCTCACCCCTGCTCCTTCCCCGCCTCTCTCCCGCCAACCCCAACCCCTGCGTCGCCCGCCGACCCTCACCGCCGTGATCACTCGGCTTAGTCCGACGATCACGGAGGAGGAAGTGTTGGCGGAGCTTCAGGCACATCCCCATCTGGAGGTGCGTACGGTTCTTCGCATACACAATGCTGCCAGCCCCACCCGCCTTATGCGGGTCTTTTCCGAGCACGCCCCCTCCATAGACCGTATCCTGAAGGAGGGTGCCCTCCTTTTTAACCAATGTTATAAAGTTGACCCCTCCCGTTCCCCTCCTCAATCCCTCCACTGCCAGCGGTGCTTGCAGTATTATGCACACCCGACATCTGAGTGCCACGAGGCCCCCACCTGCCCGCACTGTAGGCAAGCCCACTTTTTATGGCAGTGCCCCAATCTCCAGTCCCCCCTTCCTGTAATACCTGTAACCTCCCTCATCCTACCTACTCCCAGAAATGTAAGGCCCGACCCCCTCCTACAACTCCTGAACTCACCGTTCCTGTGCCGGCCGAAGTGGCCATGCAGTTAAAGGCGCTGCAGTCTGGAACCACAAGACCGCTACAGTCGCAGGTTCGAATCCTGCCTCGGGCATGGATGTTTGTGATGTCCTTAGGTTAGTTAGGTTTAACTAGTTCTAAGTTCTAGGGGACTAATGACCTCAGCAGTTGAGTCCCATAGTGCTCAGAGCCATCTCACCGTTCCTATCCGCCCTCTGGACGCCCCCACCCCTCCCAGCAATTCCCTTCACCCACCCCCTACCGCTGAGGACATCATCAGATTCCTCACCTTCGTCCTTCAGAATGTTCATCCTTTTCAGCGCCTGCACACCCTCCAACAGATCTCCCTCACCGCCCGTTCTGTCTTCCAACTCAAAATGTACGCCACCTACCCCAACAACCAGGCCCGTTTCACCTTTCACCTTCTCCCGTCTTGACACCCTCGTTTAAATCCCTGTCATGTCGCGATAGCACCGTACCCTTTTCAACAACATCCGCTCCCTTCCCGCCAACAAGAACCTCTTCCTGCATACCCTTGCCACCCACCACGTGGATGCCTTCCTCCTCAATGAAACCTTCCTCCAACCACACCACACCGTCCACACTTCGCCCTACCTCCTCCACCGCTCCGATAATCCCCTCCCGATTGCGCGTGGCGGAGTTGCCATTGGTCACCACCGCCAGATCCCCGTTCGGCTCCAACCTCTCCTTCCTGACCCCACTGAACACCTGATCCTTAGTCTCTTCTTCCCCGGCCTTACCGTTACCTGCGCCACCATCTCTGTCCGCCCTAACGCCCCTATTTCCTTCGACTTCCTCTCCCACATTGACCGTACCTTCTCCTACGTGATCGGCGCCGACCTCAACATCCATAGTCGTTCTGCCGCCCAGTTACGGCGGTGGCATCGGTTCCTCTCCTCCCTTCAAGGCGACCTCATCCTCATCCCCCAGCACACCCGTCCTGAATCCAACTCCACTCCCAATGTTATCCTTTCCTCCCCCAACCTCATTGGCCGCATAACGGTGGATGTCCTGGAGCCTCTTGGTAGCGACCATCTCCCTGTCCTCCTTACCGTTTCAGACGGTCGTCGCCCCCGCCCTGACCCTCGTAATGACCCTCCCCCTAAGTACCTCCATGACTATTCCCGTGCCAACTGGAATGTCTACTGGGATACCCTTTCCACCCAGGTCGATCGCCACCCCTTCACCTACCACCACCCTGACCATGTAACCCATGCCGCCTCCTTTCTCCAGCAGACCTTGTCTGAGGCCATGGAGGCCCACGTCCCTACTGTCGCCGTCCACCCCCACCGTTCTGCCTTACCCCCACAGGCCGTCCTCCTCCTCCGTGAATCCCGCCGTCTCTACCGTGCCTTCCACCGCTCCGCATGCATGACCCGGACACACTAGGACACCACCGGCAACTCCAGCGACACATTCATAATTTGCTCTCGGCTAAGAAATGCCAGGACTGGCGACAGACATGCACCCATTTAAATGCTACCCTACCTATCAACTCGTCCAAGTTCTGGTCAGCCTTCCATCACCTTACCAGAACTAAACCCTCCCCCTACTATCCTCTTCTCCATGATGATCACCTTCCCTGACTCCCTTAGTAAGGCCAATCACTTTGCCTCTTACCTCTCTGATGTCTTTTCCATCCCCGATGATCCCCAGTTCAATTACTCCCTCTTCCTGGATGTCCGCGATCGAACTGACACCTCTGTCCCTCCCCTCGCTCCTGGTTTCCAGTACTTGGTCAACACTGCACACACGGAACTCAATGCCCCTATCACTACACAGGATCTTATTGCTACACTCCGCACAAAACGCAACACTGCTCCTGGTCACAATCGTGTCAACTACCGTCACCTTTGTGAAGCTCTTGTCTCTTTCCTCTCTGTCCTGGCCAGGCTCTGCAATGTAGTCCTGTCCACCGGTTACTACCCCGACCTGTGGAAAACCTCCCATATCCTGATGTTCCCTAAACCTGGCAAACCGTCCCATCAGCCTTACCTTGGTCTTCAGCAAGGTCCTGGAATCTATACTCACCCTCCACCTCCACAAGCATCTCCGCCAGCACCGCCTCCTTCCCGTTACCCAGTGTGGCTTTCGGCCATCCTTCTCTTCCGACGATCTTCTCCTTCACCTCATCTTCCTTCCGACCAGCTTAATTCCCGTCGCTCCACAATCTTCCTATCCCTGGACCTCGAACGAGCTTATGACCGCGTATGGCATTCCGGTCTCCTCTTCAAGCTCCAAACCTTCGCCCTTCCCATTAACGTCCATCTGATCGGCTCCTTTCTCTCTCACCGTCCTTCCTACAACACATCCATAACACCAACTCCTACACCTTTTTCCCCTCCACTGGTGTGCCTCAAGGCTCCGTCCTCTCTCCCCTTCTGTTCCTTTTGTATACGGCGGACATGCCGCCACCGTCACCCCCCGTCCACCTCCTCCAGTTTGCCGATGACACCGCCTTCCTTGCCCTTGCCTCCACCCTGCAGCGCTCCCAACACCTTCTCCAATCCCATCTTGACCGGTTCACCGCTTGGTGCAACCAGTGGTTGCTCAACGTCAATCCCTCCAACACCCAGGCGATCATTGTAGGCAAAACCACCCCTTCCTTCCACCTCCTTGATTTCTATCTCACCATCTATGGCCGTCCTATCGCCCTCACTCTCACCCTTAAGTACTTTGGCGTCACCCTCGGACGTCGCATCTCCTGGACTCCCCATCTCCGGACAATCCAAGCCAAGCCACGCTCCCGACTCCGTCTCCTCAAGCTCCTTTCCGGGTGTACGTGGGGTCTGGACCCCTCCACCATCCTCCACACCTATAAATCCCTCATCCACCCTATCCTTTGTTACGCCCATCCGGCCTGGATCTGCGCCCCCCCTTCCTTTTATAAATCCCTCCAAATCCTTGAACGCCATGCTCTCTGCCTCGCCTATCGGATCCGTCACCCCTCCCCCACGCGGATCCTGTATGATCTCATCCCCTTCCCCCACCTCCTCCTTTTCCTTGAAAGGATACGGATCCTGTACACCTCCTGCAAACTCGATCCTCCTCATCTGCTTGTCTCACCCATCCTCTCCCACCCCCACCCGCTGCCGCGCCTGTATTCCCACGTCCCACCAGGTCTCCATCTCTCCACCCTCCTCACCCTCTCCCGAGGTGGCTTCCGCCAGCTCCCCCTCCCTGATGATGTCCTCCCCCCTCCATCTACCCCTCCTATCAACTTTGATCCCCCCCCACTTCCTGTGTCCTTTCCTTTAGGCACCCTCCCTCCCTTCTCTTTCCTTTTCCACAATCCCCTCCCTCCTTCCCTCTTCCCCCAGGCTTCCCCTCCACCTTCCTCCCTTCCCCATATCTCCCCTGCCCGTGGCATCTGCTCTCCCCTCTCCCTCTCCCACCCCCCTCCTCCTCTCTTGGCAGGTCCCCGGACTCGTACACGGTTAGTGAACATTCGCGCGCCGGAGATCAACGCCTCGTGTTCTGTGTGTGCCGTCGTTTTGTGCTTAAGTGCTTCTGTGCTATTCGTTTTGTGCACCTACGTTCACGTGTTACAATTTTCGACTCTGTCTGTATCCTCGTGTCTGAACAATTTTATCTTGGACTCTACGCCCGTGAACGGCGCGTTGTATTTTAAAAAGTGTTTGTCTCCGTTTATATGTCCACCATGTTTTTTTCTCTATATGTCTTCATTTGTATATTTGTGTTTCTCTGCGGCCAAAGAGCGGCGTAGTATGCTGCTGCAGGCCTGCCTGTAATACAGGTTCCAAAATAACAATAAAGAAAAAAAAAATAAAAACATGTTTCGTCAGTCTTGCGACTCACTCTGAGGATGGCCGGACGATACACGATCGAAATATCAGTGGAGGTAATTTTATTTGCGCGGCTACATGCCCGAAATTTAATGGACTATTAATTACGCCACGAGAAGTTAAAAATGCACACTTTTCTTCTAGTTTTGAGCAATACTACCTCTTCTAGGAATAAGTGACACTTTTGTTAAACACATTAACACAGTTGTTGTTCTTGTGGTCTTCAGTCCTGAGACTGGTTTGATGCAGCTCTCCATGCTAATCTATCCTGTGCAAGCTCCTTCATCTCTCAGTACCTACTGCAACCTACATCCTTCTGTATCTGCTTAGTGTATTCATCTCTTGGTCTACCTCTACTATTTTTACCCTCCACGCTGCCCTCCAATGCTAAATTTGTGATCCCTTGATGCCTCAGGACATGTCCTACCAACCGATCCCTTCTTCTAGTCAAGTTGGGCTACAAACTTCTCTTCTCCCCAATCCAATACAATACCTCCTCATTAGTTACGTGATCTACCCATTTAATCTTCAGCATTCTTCTGTAGCACCACATTTCGAAAGCTTCTATTCTCTTCTTGTCCAAACTATTTACTGTCCATGATTCATTTCCATACATGGCTACACTTCATACAAATACTTTCAGATACGACTTTCTGACACTTAAATCTATACTCGATGTTAACAAATTTCTCTTCTTCAGAAACGCTTTCCTTGCCATTGCCAGTCTACATTTTATATCCTCTCTACTTCGACCATTATCAGTTATGTTGCTCCTCAAATAGCAAAACTCCTTCACTACTTTAAGTGTCTCATTTCCTAATCTAATTCCCTCAGCATCACCCGACTTAATTCGACTACATTCCATTATCCTCGTTTTACTTCTGTTGATGTTCATCTTATATCCTCCTTTCAAGACACTGTCCATTCCGTTCAACTGCTCTTCCAAGTCCTTTGCTGTCTCTGACAGAATTACAATGTCATCGGCGAACCTTAAAATTTTTATTTCTTCTCCCTGGATTTTAATACCTACGCCAAATTTTTCTTTTGTTTCCTTTACTGCCTGCTCAATATACAGATTGAATAACATCGGAGAGAGGCTACAACCCTGTCTCACTCCCTTCCCAACCACTGCTTCCCTTTCATGTCCCTCGACTCTTATAACTGCCATCTGGTTTCTGTACAAATTGTAAATAGCCTTTCGCTCCCTGCATTTTACCCCTGCCACCTTTAGAATTTGAAAGAGAGTATTCCAGTCAACGTTGTCAAAAGCTTTCTCTAAGTCTACAAATGCTAGAAACGTAGGTTTGCCTTTCCTTAATCTTTCTTCTAAGATAAGTCGTAAGGTCAGTATTGCCTCACGTGTTCCAGTATTTCTACGGAATCCAAACTGATCTTCCCCGAGGTCGGCTTCTACCAGTTTTTCCAATAGTCTGTAAGGAATTCGTGTTAATATTTTGCAGCTGTGACTTATTAAACTGATAGTTTTATTTTCACGTTTGTCAACACCTGCTTTCTTTGGGATTATATTGTTCTTGAAGTCTGAGGGTATTTCGCCTGTCTCGTTCATCTTGCTCACCAGATGGTAGAGTTTTTCAGGACTGGCTCTCCCAAGGCCGTCAGTACTTCTAATGGAATGTTGTCTACTCCCGGGGCCTTGTTTCGACTCAGGTCTTTCAGTATTCTGTCAAACTCTTCACGCAGTATCGTATCTCCCATTTCATCTTCATCTGCATCCTCTTCCATTTCCATAATACTGTCCTCAAGTTCATCGCCCTTGTATAGACCCTCTACATACTCCTTCCACCTTTCTGCTTTCCCCTCTTTGCTTAGAACTGGGTTTCCATCTGAGCTCTTGATATTCATACAAGTGGCTCTCTTTCCTCCAAAGGTCTCTTTAATTTTCTTGTAGGCTGTATCTTACCCCTAGTGAGATAAGCCTCTACATCCTTACATTTGTCCTCTAGCCATGCCTGCTTAGCGATTTTGCACTTCCTGTCGATCTCATTTTTGAGACGTTTGTATTCCTTTTTGCCTGCTTCATTTACTGAATTTTTATATTTTCTCCTTTCATCAATTAAATTCAATATTTCTCCTGTTACCCAAGGATTTCTACTAGCCCTCGTCTTTTACCTACTTGATCCTCTGCTGCCTTCACTACTTAATCCATCGGAGTTACCCATTTGTCTTCTACCGTATTTCTTTCCCCCATTCCTGTCTTTACGTTCTAGGGGACTGATGACCTCAGAATTTAAGTCCCATAGTGCTCAGAGCCATTTGAACCCATTCCTGTCAATTGTTCCCTTATGCTGTCCCTGAAACTCTGTACAACCTCTGGTTTAGTCAGTTTATCCAGGTCCCATCTCCTTAAATGCCCACCTCTTTGCAATTTAATCAGTTTTAATCTACAGTTCATAGCCAATAGATTGTGGTCCGAGTCCACATCTGCCCCTTGAAATGTCCTACAATTTAAGACCTGGTTCCTGAATCTCTGTCTTACCATTATATAAGCTGTCTGATACCTTTTAGTATCTCCAGGATTCTTCCATGTATACAACCTTCTTTTATGATTCTTGAACCAAGTGTTAGCTATGATTATGTTATGCTCTGTGCAAAATTCTACCAGACGGCTTCCTCTTTCATTTCTTAGTCCCAATCCATATTCACCTACTATGTTTCCTTCTCTCCCTTTTCCTCCTGTCGATTTCCAGTCACCCATGACTATTAAATTTTCGTCTCCCTTCACTACCTGAATAATTTCTTTTATCTCATCATACATTTCTTCAATTTCTTCGTCATCTGCAGAGCTAGTTGGCATATAAACTTGTACCACTGTAGTAGGCATTAACACAGTAACGATCTTATAACGCTCCCTTGTAGCATCACCAATTTAACTTCACATCTGTCGATTTCGCCCCTAGTACAGCAAAGTGCTGACTACTCCCAGTAGGAAGTCATGAAGCTAGTCACAAATCTGGTCCGATGCTCAAAAAGCTCCCATTTTGTTCGCTAAAAGACAGTGCGAAACTGTATCGAATGTATAAGAATATACAGCCTACAGTTGCAGGTTAACTTTATCGTTTACCTAGGTTTCAACATTAGTAATAACGTTCTCGTATTACTAACGTTGAAACCTAGGTAAACGATAAAATTAACCTGAAACTGTGGGCTGTATATTCTTATACATTCGATACAGTTTCGCACTGTATATAAACAATATCAGTTGCTGTCGCTGCATAAAAATGTTAAAAATTATGTATAGAATGCCTTCAGGCCTACATCCGCAGCTAGCTGCATTCCTCGCAGCAGAGCGTGTTTCGGTGGGACCTCTTTGCGAGAGTGGGGCCTCCCCTGCTACCAGGGGTAACCGCCGCGTCCGCGATTGAATAAGGCGTCCGGCGCGCCCAAGTTGCGTTTCCACGCCATTAGCCGCCGCGGCGGGCAGTCGGCAGTTCCCGCGGTCTGTTGGCGCGCTGCCGCGGCCCTCCTGGTGTAGGCTGGAATTTCATAAAAGCGCGCCGGGCTGCGGCCTCTGGTCCTGTTGTCCTGCCACCGCCGTCCAGGACTGGCGCGCTGCCAGAGCCCTGGAGTCCACTACACACTTGCCGTGCCTCTGCCGGACTCGCTGAGAGTGTTGTCTTACTCGGTTGCTGGCTGACGTAAGTCTAGCACTTTCAGTGTTAATAGACAGATGAATCAAAACCTTATGGCCACTGTTCATCACGACAGAAAGGTAATGTATTCTCTTTAACTCGGTCTGATACTTGTAATTTTATGTGTACGGCGTAAACTCCTAATCTCTTTCACAGATGCCTAAAAAAACTGTATATATCTATGCTTTTATGTAAATGATAAATACATTGTAACACACCTATGTATAGTGTTGTGGCGTAACAAGACAGCTACGCCACACGGAAGTAGCCGAAAGGCACGCGTAATCTCACTTAGGCTAGATAGAGGTCTGAAACAGGATACGTAATAAATGGTAGCAAGAAAAGTACGTATCTGCTTTAATACTTAACTTTTAATCCTTCGTGTGAATACAGCATTCCTTGATGATACAAGTGAGACTCCATCTTAAAATGGTTAATGGCGCCTTGCTAGGTCGTAGCCATTGACTTAGCTGAAGGCTCTTCTAACTGTCTCTCGGCAAATGAGAGAAAGGCTTCGTCAGTGTAGTCGCTAGCAAAGTCGTCGTACAACTGGGGCGAGTGCTATCCCGTATCTCGAGACCTGCCTTGTGGTGGCGCTCGGTCTGCGATCACACAGTGGCGACACGCGGGTCCGACATGTACTAAATGGACCGCGGCCGATTTAAAGCTACCACCTAGCAAGTGTGGTGTCTGGTGGTGACACCACATTCCTGCCCCGCAAATCGGCGAACTGTCGTGTTATAAGGCTTCCGCCCGCCGTGGGGAGTACCCCATGTTGACGTATGCGATGAGGTGGGGAACCTAACAACAGGCGAGGCTGTGCCACCCGCACCCGGCCATTCGGTCCGAGGGGAGCTAGGAAACGCCTGAAAACCTAGTCCAGGGTGCACGTCAACATGCGGTGTATGCGCCCGTAAAGAGACAGAAGGGGCCGAAGGGTCGACCTCCATTGCGTCGGGGTACCCGACGCGCGATGACGTCATGTGGTCCGGAGCGGGCAAGAGTTCCATGGCGGAGGACAGCTGGTCACGGGAAGCGATCGGCGGCGCGTGACCCAGGGAGGCGCTTGGCGGCTGCAGCGAAACGTCGAATGCGGGCGGCGCCGGAGGGAGAACAGGCGGCGGCGGCGGCGGCGGCTGCGGCGGCGCGTCGCCATGGGGCAAAATGGAAGGCATCGTCGGTAACACCTGGGGATGAAGCGAGCCAGTAGATGGGTCCCCAGGGCGCTGACCGGACGGCACCGTCGCTGAAAGCAGACGGGGAGCGGCAGGACCCGTGCGACGACAGAGGCGCAGCTGATTGAGATGCCGACGCACCTCACCAGAGGCCCCCAAAACCAAATACATCGCGCGGCCGAGGCAGCGAAGAATGCGCCCTGCGAGCCAACGCCGTGAACCGCGATAGTTGCGATAGAATACAACGTCGCCTGGAGCAAAAGCAGAAGTCTGCCGCTGCACAGGAACCTGATGCGGCGGGTGCAGCAAAGACATCAAGGTTCGATGAGGACGACCGTGGAGCAACTCAGCCGGCGAGCGACCATCTCGGGGCTGAGAGCGATACGATGACAAAAAGAGCAACAACGCGTCCTCCCGAGAATGCGACTCTTTCAGCTTCAACATCTGTGACTTGAAAGTCCGGACCAATCGTTCAGCGGCACCGTTTGACTGAGGCGGAAACGGCGCGGATGTCAGATGTTGAATACCATTGGCCTGGCAGAATGACTGAAATTCTGCGGACATGAATTGTGGGCCATTGTCGGAAAAAATAGTCTGCGGAACACCTTCAATGCAAAAGATAGCAGACAACGCTTGGATGGTGGCAGAGGACGTCGTAGAAGACATCCGGACAACAAAAGAAAAATTACTGAAGGCATCTACCAGAACCAACCATCGAGCATTCCAGAATGGACCAGCAAAATCGATGTGCAAGCGTTGCCAAGGGGAAGTGGCTTTTGGCCATGCAGAGACTTTCCGCAGCGGTGCGGATTGTTGTTCGGCACACGCCATGCAAGAAGAACACATATTCGTAATCGCAGCATCGATTCCGAACCAAGTACAGTGCTGACGAGCAAGTTGTTTCGTTCGCACTATACCCCAATGTCCTTGGTGAAGAAGCCGTAAAACAGAGGACTGTAACGAACGTGGGACCACGACTCTGGACTGATCATTATCAGAACGCAACAACAAAACACCACGTCGAACAAAAAGTCTCTCCTTGTGAGCAAAAAATCGGCGAACCAACGGATCCTCGATCCGAGACTTTGACAAAAGCCATTGCGTAGCAACGAAACGCAAAACGGTAGCAAGGACAGGGTCAGCAGCTGTGGCTGTAGCTACACGACGAAAATCAATCGGAAACGATTCGACCACTTCATCGGTTTCCGAATCAATGAACATGCAAGCAAGTTCGGAAGAATCGAATGCTCTATCCTCAGCAACAGGCAAACGGGACAACGCATCGGCGTGTCCGTGCTTAGCAGTGGACCGATACAAGATATCGTAGCGGTACTGCGAGAGGAAAATAGACCAGCGAATGAATTTCTGCGCTGTACGCGGAGGTACAGGCTTGTTCGGATGAAAAAGCGATGTCAAAGGTTTGTGGTCTGTGATGATGGTAAAGTGACGACCATACAAGAAATCATGGAACTTAGTAACACCAAACACGAGAGCCAAAGCTTCTTTCTCTATCTGTGAATAATTTCTTTGCGCAGATGAGAGCAATTTGGACGCAAAGGCAATAGAGCGATCATGCGACCCATCTTTGTGCGCAAGCACAGCACCGATCCCGAAATCAAATCCGATGCATCTACCATCAACAAAAGGGGCTTCTGGGGATCGAATGGCGTAAGGCAAGTATTTGAAAGCAACGCCGATTTCAACTGGCGAAAGGCGCGTTCGCATTCCGTTGTCCGGACGAACGGAACACCTGTATGGCGTAAGCGATGAAGCGGAGCTGAAATGGAAGAGGCATTGCGCACTTTCACTCACACCTTGTGATCCCAAATTATGTAAAGTTCTCGCGACCTCATCACGCAATGCGCGGGGAACATTGCGCGCTCTGAAAAATTTCGGTTGCGCGTTTACTTTCAGTTCCAAATGTGCGTCATAATTCTTAGCGCAACCAAGGCCCGGTACAAAAATGTCTGCAAATTCTTCACACAGACGAGAAACACTGTCTGAAGGCACAGTCTGATTCACTGATAGGACCTGATTTACTATAGACATGTTAAACAATTGAAATAAATCTAAACCAAACAAGTTCACTGCAGTAGAAGAACGAAGAACGTAAAATGACACAAGTTTTGTTTGTCCCTTGTATGTTGCAAAAAGAGTGCACTGTCCTAACACAGGGATCTGCTGTCCGGAATATGTAGTGAGCTTAAGAGTTGCGTCACGCAACGGAGGTTTGCCCAGTTGTTTGTACGTGTCATGATTGAGCAATGAAACTGCAGCTCCGGTATCGAGCTGGAATGGTATGACCTTGCCATCAAAGTCCAAATCTATAAAAAGTTTATTGTCCTGCTGACGACAAGAGCGACTGTCTCGCGCAATTTGAACTGATACAGGTACAGCATCACTTGCTACTTGACGTGATTTCCGGCGACGTCGACGCACACTGTTTGTGGGACGAACACAGTCACTGATAGAGACAGTGGCACTGGACGAAGGGGAATTAACTACATGAATGTCCCTGGGTAAAGGTCCACGAGCCTGAGTGTCCTTGGTTCGATTCCGGCGTGAAGCAAAGGGCCTGGAATGATTAAGAGTGTCTGATCTGAGCTTTTTCTGGCAAACACTTTGAACATGTCCTTTCTTATTACAGTGAAAACAAATAGCTTGGCGTGACGGGCAGTTGTCACGCGAATGTCTAGTAGCACACCGCGGGCATGATTTCACTGCATTTGTATGCTGGCGCGGCACACCTGGTTTAGAGCGTGGCGGCAGCTGCGTGGACGTGCCCTGCGCGGCCCGGCGGCCGGTTAATGTTACACACGGCTGGCGAAGTTGCAAATGATTCCTGAGCAAAGTCAAGTGTGTCTTGTCTATCCAATATGTCTATCACTTGCTGAAGGGAGGGATTAACTAGTTTCAAAATTTGCTCCCGTATACGAACATCAGAAACGTTCTGTGCAATTGCATCACGTACCATTGTATCTGAATAAGGGAGTCCACATTCGCACTCAAAAGCACAATCCCTTGTAAGGCCTTGCAAAGTTGCAACCCACTCCCTATTAGTTTGACCGGCCCTACGTTTTGTACGAAAGAAAGTATACCTTTTTGCAACGACATTGACTGTTTCTTTGAAATAGGCGTCCAATGCCGACAAAATTTCATCGTAGGACAGAGTTGCCACGTCGCGTTGGGGAAACAATTTCACTATCACACGGTAGGTGGACACACCGACACAGGATAATAAGTGAGGGTGCCGCTCATTGCCTTGAATTCTGTAGGCGGCGAGATGAAATCCAAATTGTCGTGACCACTCAGTTCATGTCTCTTGGGTTGGGTCAGACTTGCGAAACGGCGGTGCAACTGCATGTTGTGGCTGCGGTAGCGGTGAAGCGGCGGCTGCCGCATCAGTGTGCAGTGCACGCTGACCCTGGACGAGCTGTCCAAGGGCATCCAATAACGCCTGCGTCTGCTGATTCTGCAAGCGATAAAATTCGGACAGTACATCTGGCGAAGCCATGACACAAGTAAATGTAAGCAATTAGAAAGAACAAGACCCTTTTCGTTGTCTCGTCGTCAACTGTTGTGGCGTAACAAGACAGCTACGCCACACGGAAGTAGCCGAAAGGCACGCGTAATCTCACTTAGGCTAGATAGAGGTCTGAAACAGGATACGTAATAAATGGTAGCAAGAAAAGTACGTATCTGCTTTAATACTTAACTTTTAATCCTTCATGTGAATACAGCATTCCTTGATGATACAAGTGAGACTCTATCTTAAAATGGTTAATGGCGCCTTGCTAGGTCGTAGCCATTGACTTAGCTGAAGGCTATTCTAACTGTCTCTCGGCAAATGAGAGAAAGGCTTCGTCAGTGTAGTCGCTAGCAAAGTCGTCGTACAACTGGGGCGAGTGCTATCCCGTATCTCGAGACCTGCCTTGTGGTGGCGCTCGGTCTGCGATCACACAGTGGCGACACGCGGGTCCGACATGTACTAAATGGATCGCGGCCGATTTAAAGCTACCACCTAGCAAGTGTGGTGTCTGGCGGTGACACCACATATAGCCTGACGTCTCCAGTACACTACCACAAGTGATCCAAGGATGAGAAACAAAAACAAAAATATAATCTACAATTACATCTACATACATAATCCGTAAACCACCGTAAAGTGCGTGGAGGAGGGTATCTCGTACCACTACTAGTCATTTCCTCTCTTGTTGCACTCGCAAAAATAGAGCGAGGGAAAAACAATCTTCTAAAAGCCTCCTGTGCAAGCCCTAATCTCTCGAATTTTATCTTCGTGGTCCTTACGCGAAATGTACGTTGGTGGGAGTAAATCGTTCTGCAGTCGGTTTCAAATGCTGGTTCTCTAAATTTTCTCTGTGCCGTTCCTCGAAAAGATCGCTAACTTTCCTCCACGAATCCCAGTTGGAGTTCCTAAAGGTATGTGTAATACTCGCCTGTTGATCGAACCTGACTCAGGAGGAGGTCGCACTAGTGTTCTACACGTCGTCTCCTGCACAAACAAATCACATTTTCCCAAAATTATCCCAATAAAACGAAGTGGAGCATTCGGCTTCCCTACTAGCAACCTGACGTGCTTGTTTCATATGGTTTCTAGATATTAAATCAGTGTCTGTGTCACGATGCTCCATACTAATGTTGTGTTCGACTTTCAGTGGACTGTCTTTCCTACTCATCCGCAGTAATTTACATTTTGCTACATTTAGAGCAAGCTACCATTCATCACACCAACTAGGAGTTTTTTCTAAATCATCTTACATATTCCTGGAGTCACTCAACGTCGATACCTTGCCGTACACCACAGTGTCATCAGCAAACAGTCGTAAATTACTGCTATCCCCGTCCGCCAGATCATTTATATGCATAAAGAATAAAAGCGGTGCTATCAAGCTTTCTTCTTATGAACACCTCCCCCTCCCCCCCTGCTCCACAGATGAGTATGTACTGCGTCATTCGAGACACTCACACATCTGAGAACCTAACTCGTATGCTCGGACCGTCGTCAACAGTCTTCAGTGGAGTCCCGTGTCAAACCCTTTCCGCAAATCTACACTCACGTTCAGAAGAAACAAAGCACCTTGTGTAAAGAAACTGCTTCTCCCTATATAAAAAAAATCCTTTTGAATAATAGAACATGACCTATACAAGGAATCTGATTACCCATGTTAGTCATGAACGAATAAAATAAATAAATTAGGTAATTTATTACAATTATTATATAGATGCGATAAATCACTTTAACGGAGGCCAAGGGGCCAAATGAACGATTAAAGTCAATATAATTCCAGTAAACCTGCAAAAGTAAAAACAAATAAATTATACAAGGAATCTGATTATCCCTGTTAGTCACGAACGAAAAAAGAAATTAGGTAATTTATTACAGTTATTATATAGATGCGATAAATCACTTTAACGGAGGCCAAATGAACAATTAAAGTCAATATAATTCCAGTAAACCTGAAAAAGTAAAAACAAATTATTGCAGGGGCCTACATAGACATCGCGCGTCTGCTAGATGCCCACAAAATACGTAATTTTGTTTTGAAGCTGACAGCCAATGAGAAAATAGGTGCAGTTTTCAAACACTAATGACGGACAGCATCAGCTGGTAATATACGTAATTTTATAGTAGCTAATTTTACTGCCCAAAAAATAAAATATGTACTCCCTCCAAAATAAGTTACAAACATGAAAATAAAATTATAAAGAGCAGCAAAATGTCTGAGAAGAATTTTTAAATAAAATTATTAATTGAACTTTAATTTGGGGGGGGTTTTCAACACTGTCAACAAGACGAAATAATGGAAAGAATATTTATTGGGACTAAACAAAATTGAGATTTGTGACAGCATTTTTAAAATAGTTAATGTAACTGCAATTGTCTTTAAATTTGAAATGAGAGAGAAAGTAATAATTTTCTTTTAATGTCTTAACTGTTGCTGCAGGCAGTGCGATGAGTCAGCGGTGGTACGCGTGGACGATGTATGAAGTGAATCCTGGTTCGTGGCGTTAAGATAATGATGGATCCTCCTGTTTCATTAATATTCCAGTTACGGCGGTGGTCCACGTCTCCGTTGTAGTCGAATCAGCTGGCAGCACTGGCGCGATAATAATAGTTCCAGTGTGTGCGTTGTCGTTACGCGCGCGACGTTTTATTATTAAAAGTTTATTAATCACGCGGTGCAGGTAAGTCGGAATTATGCAATGTCTTTAGTATTTACGATATATATCCGGTTAATGCCAATACTTCTCACAGTTCTTTCACCGTGTTGCCACAGGAAAACAGTCACATCACTATAACAGTCCGTTAGACATCAGTTCAATTTACGTCGTCGTCTTTAAGACAGATTGGACGAAATAATAAATATTTCTTGATCAAATCACAGCACTGTTCTTTTACTTAACATTTTGGTTTGTTCCACTTTCACGCAATTCTAACAGTTAGTGACTCCACACGAAAATGGTGTCTGATTCATGGCTAATTGTCACAAGTTCACACAGTTTGTAAAATCGTCACTGCAAACACTCGATATACTTTTCAGGTTTTACTGTTCACTTAATAATGCACGATCTCCTATTAACACAGCGGATGCACTGTAATTAGTAGTTCCTCAGCGTATCACCGTCTTTCACGCCGAACTTCGTCACGTTTTTCCACCCGCGAACCAGCCACGTACAACTCGCACGCCCTCTATCGATAGTCGTTCGCTCTCTCTCTGACACAGTACTTCTCCTAGCCTAACCAATGATTTACAAAGCATATAAAACCAGAACATTCATATTCGTACAAAATAAAATATATAACAGTAGCAAAATGAATGAAGAAACAATGTGACGTATTAACAAATAAAGAATAGTTGAAACAAATGATACATACGTACAATTACAAGGTAATGCACAAATGAAAAAAAATAGTATCGACTTTCGGGGAAAGCAATGTCTTTACACTTGGACGGCCAGAGACAGGACCCTTCGTATTCACCTTACATGTACATTAGTGTGATCTGCAGAACTGATGAGTACTTCAGTCACCTCAGTTCAGCATGTGTCCTGTTACTTAGAAGGTCCTCCACGGACCCTGATAACTTGCCCCATGCGTGACGGCACCGACGCGTATAAGGTGCGAGTGGCGTCCTGTGGTATCCATGCCGTAGTCACCTGGTTCCAGAGTTCATCAGTGGTGGTGGTTGAGATTGGCTCACAGCGGTGCACCCATAGTTTCACCACATCCGACTCATTTTAGATTGGCTACAAGTCTGGTGATCTGGAGGGCCAGGGCGAAAGGCTGACGTCCTGCGACACCAAAAAGGCACGCGTTCGTGCAGAAACGTGTGGACGTGCATTGTCTTGCTGAAAACTGGCTTCTGGGGTGTTGTGCAGAATGGGTAAGGCTACGGGTTGAAGGATGTCATTCACTTAGGTCACACTGGTCACAGTGCCCTGGACACGCACCAACTGTGATTTATTGCTGTACCCAACAGCACCCCATACGATAAGGCCTTGAGTTGACGCTACATGTCTTGCGCGAGTGCAGTCACTGTGATGCAGCTTCCCCTGTCTGCCGCGAACCAAAATACGGCCATCATTTTCAAACAAACGTATCCTGGATTCGTCTGAAAGCGTTGTCTAATGCCATTCCTATCACCAGTGTTGTCTTTCCATACACCATTGCCATCTAGCATGTTTCTGCGCATACGTCAAAGGTAAACAGAGAACTGAACTACGTGCACGAACTGATACCGCTAATAGTGTTCGATGTGTTACACTGTTCCACCACTGTATCAGAGCCGAAGAGAACGCAGATCTATCCTGCAATAACATTCGCATTAGATGTCGATCTTCTCGATCTTCTACGGCCGTTCGTAAATCATTCTGCATACACCCACTGCACTGCCGAAACACTTCTTCCCACACGAGCAGCAGTTTCCGGGATGGATGCACGATATTCTCTCATGCCAACAATACGCCCTCTTCCAAACTCACTGATTTGACGGTGCGGTTCGCGCATACGTCTGCGAGGCATCCTGCACGTTTGCTCAAGTCACATTGATCCACTACCTTTGGTTTATAGCGACAACGAGAGCCACACGACATTTTACCACTAGGTGGTCTTGCGCCGCGATATCGGTACTGACCATGAATCCCCGGTCCGACATGGTCCAAATGGTAATCATTTGTGCAGAACATAGTATTGTATATCTCCTTTGAATATGAACGTCGTATCTCCAGTCGTTCAACGAGTTCTTTTTTTTCTGAATATGAGTATAGGAATATGGAATCTGCCTGTCGCTCTCCATTCATGGTTTACAGGGTAAGTATCTTGTGAGAAACGTGCAAGTTAAGTTTCGCAAGTTCGATGCTTTCTAAATCCATGCTGGTTTGTGGACAGTAACTCTTCTGTCATTCGAACTCAGAATGTGTTCAAGAATTCTGCAGCATACCGATGTTAAGGATATTGCTGTGTAGTTATACGGGTCACCTACGCTTTTTACCAATCGCTTGGGACTTTTCGCTGGGCGCTGGCGCGATAAATGCAGGCTAAGCAAGGGGCCAATGCCGCAGAGTAGTTTCTGCAAAATCGAATTGGTATCCCATCTGTTTCTGGTGACTTATTTGTTTTCAATCCACCCAGTTGCTTCTCTACGCCATGGAGGCCAATTTCTATGTCCTCCATGTGGGAATGTCTACGATAGTCAAACGACGGTATGTTTGTACGATCCTCTTGCGTGAATGATTTCTTAATATGAAATATAGGTGAAATTTAAAACTTAAGGCTTTATCACCTCAGACTGGCCGACGTGTGACTAGGTAGAATCTTCAGATCCGATTAGTGATTTTACTTATGACCAGAATTTTCTCGGGTTCCCGACAAGATCTTTCACTAAGGGTTGATGGTCGAAGTTGTAGTGTGCTTCTTGCACGCACGCGCTCTTTTTTTTGAACCGAGAGTGCGACAGTTCTTGTTTCCTCAGCATTTTCCGCATTTGATTCCAATTAGTTGGGACACACGTCTCCAGAGAGTCATTTAAAGTCTGTTTAAGCTTTTCCCATAATCCCTCTACGTTCGTCATACTGGAGCTAAATGATGTCCATTCGCTGTCTAAGCGGGATGCTAAAACTCCTTTTTTAGCATAAACACTCTCCTGGCCTTCTTGACGGCTTTATTAACTTTAGTAACCATCGTTGCTGTGATGACATCATGATCACTAACCCCGCTTTCTATACTGACAATGTCGATAATATCAGATCTTTTTGCGGCTACAAGGTATAAAATATTTTTATTGCGCGTGGGTTGTCTAGCTGTTCAAAGTAGTTCCAGAAGTAATTCACAAGACTGTACCACCTGCGGTGAATCCATAGTCGTTCCAGTCTATACTCGGTTAAACTCGCCTCCAAAGAATATTGCTTGATCTGGGAATTTCTGCAATGCTGACCCTTGATTATCCCTGAATAAAACTGTCACAGGAGAACAGAGTGACCAGTAGAACATCCAACAATTAATTTGATTTCACCTAGACACGTTATTCGTGTCCAGATAACTTCGCTCTCACTCTCAAATTCGTTCTCAATAGTGATCATATTTTCGCCATCTGCTACTAACACTCCCCCTCCAATGGCTTCTAATATGTCTTTCCGATGTACGTTCCACGTATTGATAAATATCTCAGTACTTCGAGTTTATGGCACCTCTTAGCCTCCAGTACAACTTCAGCTTGAAAAATTTCCTAGAGTTCAGTAAATTCGGGAACTCTGTTACGAATACTTCTACAGTTAATTGTTAAAATGTTTACAGTCGAAGTTTCTCTACTTTGAACGCGATATGATTTCGCTATTTGCTCGTTGACTGGCGAGCGTTGATGAGAGGACCTCAAACTACTACCTAGCCTTTAAAAAAACCACGTGCACTCTACCCGAGTTCCCACTTTCTTTGTGTGCAACATCCTTTGCCCCTGAAGGGGAATACTACAACTCTGCACCCTATAACGCAGGTCCAGAAATCTGCAGTCATGACCGTCACAATCTGGTTGAGACCCTGCACTCTGCTCCAAACCAAAGGATCCCCGCCGACGCTGGGTAGAATGCTGCAAATTGTGAGCTCTGATTGCACCCCACAAGAAAGGCCAACAGTCGTCACAGTCCCGCCGGCCGCCCGTAGGAATGGATAGTCCCTCAGAACTCAAAAGACAGTCGCCATTGGTGCCTTCATTACCAACAATGCCCTCGATATCCGTAGGCAGGTCCTTCTCCACATCTGGGATGAGGCTGCCCAGCACAAACACCCAGTGCACACTGGAACTCTGGACGTCATTTCTATAAGGAACTCTATAACGTGCCTGACAGTGGTGCTCCCAGTAACATGTCTTCCTCCAGCAGCAGACCTCGTCTACAAAAAACTGACATCTGAAGTGCCCTTGCGACACACCATTTTCTCTACCGATGGCACACCGCGACTCAGCAGCCTGAAGGTGACTGACAGTGTCCATAAGCGTCTTCAGCAGTTTGTGAAATGCAGCAGTCAGCTACTCCTGCTCCTGCACAAAGCATGCACACACTCTGTCCATCCTCTAGTAGTGGCCAGAGAATAAACTACGAAAACAAATGTAAAAATCTAAATAAGTGACTCACTACTGGTGCTTTACCAGCCGAAGCCGGCAGTGATTGAGCTGTGGTGAACGGTTACTGCTATCCGAAGTCAAACAACCAAATACTGCTGGAGTAAGCTGGCACCAGCACATCATGCGCCATAGAGGTCACAAGAATGTCGATCGGGGCCAACGACAGACTTGCTGGAAACGAGCAACCAACGTCTTCTCGGCCGCCAGTATTAAGATAGCCGCCACTGACCGAAGGGCCAGTCAGTTCACGCCAGTTAATTCAGTTAGTTCGAGTCTGTACGCCATATGAGGTCCAGTGTGTCACTGAGACGGAGCCGCAGTCACAGCCTCCAACACACAGACAGGCAGCACATAGTGAACAAAATGTTGTTTATAGCTTCAACAGCAGTGAGGCTAAAGTGGACTACGCAGGAGAGCTTGTACCACAGCACATTGAAGCTTAAGTTAGATAGTTCTCTGTTAATACACTACTGTCCATTAAAATTGCTACACCACGAAGATGACGTGCTACAGACGCGAAATTTAACCGACAGGAAGAAGATGCTGTGATATGCAGATGATTAGCTTTTCAGAGTATTCACACAGATTGGCGCCGGTGGCGACAGCTACAACGTGCTGACATGAGGAAAGTTTTCAACCGATTTCTCATACACAAATAGCAGTTGACCGGCGTTGCCTGGTGAAATGTTGTTATGATGCCTCGTGTAAAGAGGAGAAATGCGTGCCTTCACGTTTCCGACTTTGATAAAGGTCGGATTGTAGCCCATCGCGATTGCGGTTTATCGTATCGCTACATTGCTGCTCGCGTTGGTCGAGATCCAATGACTGTTAGCAGAATATGGAATCGGGGGGTTCAGGAGGGTAATACGGAACGCCGTGCTGGATCCCAATGGCCTCGTATCACTAGCAGTCGAGATGACAGGCATCTTATCCACATGGCTGTAACGGATCGTGCAGCCACGTCTCGAACCCTGAGTCAAAAGATGGGGACGTTTGCAAGACAACAACCATCTGCACGAACTGTTCGTACAGCATGGACTAACAGCTCGGAGACCGTGGCTGCGGCTATCCTTGACGCTGCACCACAGGCAGGAGCGATTTAGGGAAATCACGGAAAACCTAAATCAGGATGGCCGGAGACGGGATTGAACCGTCGTCCTCCCGAATGCGAGTCCAGTGTGCTAACCACTGCGCCACCTCGCTCGGTGTCGCGGTCGGACAGCAACCCCCTTTGTCAAGCAGCATGGATGGCCATCTGTGGCAATCCTGACGACAGAGTGAAATGCTTGTGGAAGAACAAGTATGTAAGAGCACAATCTTCAGCGTAAATTGTTGAATAATCGGACTGCAGGAGACGAACTGTACGTGCCCCATATTGGCTCAATGGCATCGTCCGTGAGGTATGCAGTGAGCACCAGACCATTGAGACTGGAAAGTAGATTACTTTACACGAATCGCCTAGTCGAATGAATCACATTGCTTGTTACACCAGGTAGATGGTCGTTTTCGAATATGGCACCCCGGCAGTCGGCTGCCCGAAATGTAAACCGTGCCACCGCCTCAAGACTTGTGAGGGTAGTATTATGCTATGAGGAGTATTCCTCTGGACTCCCATGGACATGTAGTAGTAACTGAAACATCAGTGACAGCCGTGGACTACGTGTACATTATTGATGACCTCCTGCACCCCTTAATGTTTGATGTCTTCCCAAACGGGTGTCTTCCACCAGGATAACTGTTGTGACGGTACGTCACATAAATATTGACATTTTTATCGGTTGTAAACCGTAGTTAACGTATTTTATGAATAAAAATGGCTCTGAGCACTATGCGACTTAACTTCTGAGGTCATCAGTCGCCTAGAACTTAGAACTAATTAAACCAAACTAACCTAAGGACATCACACACATCCATGCCCGAGGCAGGATTCGAACCTGCGACCGGAGCGGTCGCTCGGCTCCAGACTGTAGCGCCTAGAACCGCACGGCCACTCCAGCCGGCTGTATTTTATGAATATAATTAGTATAAAAGATACAGTTAATGTTCTTCAAACAACGGATACGCAGCGATAATTTAAGAGGAGCATCTTTATTTAATGTCTGTAAAAATAAAAAATGATTAAAAGAGACGTGATTATACGGCCGAGGAGGAAGGACGTACTTTATGGTACACACACTGTTTTGTTTCGCGATATGGAAGGCAGCCATTGAGCGGCTACACATATTTTATGTAAGTTACTCTGTATTATTCTAAAATAAACTTATTATTGATATCAAAAAATTAATTTCCTTGTAATAGTTGTCACCTCAAATGGTCGCAGTGGCTAATTATTCTTAATAAGCATTTTTTCAGTAATTTGTGCTGCGGGAAGCTCATCTTCAAATGTAGCCTCTGGTCGGCCATTACGCGCCGAAGTATTAATTTATTTTTCAGTGTTAACAGTAACTGCAAATGCGAGAGATTTCGTTGTAAGAACCTTTTTAAATTGCAACAGATGATTAATTTACGTTAAAGTCCATTTTTTAAGTTATACAAATTCCATGAGTTCTGTAAGTTTTATTTGGCCGCTTCACGGCAACAATCGAAAGTCTCTCGAGCCTTGCTTTGCAATCAATTAATAGAAATTAACAATATTACATTCAATTCAGTTAACGGCAACTATATTTTAGTCATCACGTTCAAAATCTAAAGTTGGTACATGAATAACAGCGGCCCTTCAAGAACCCGTTTCATATTTACTTATGCACGTTAGTAAAAGTGATAAGAAAAGACAATAGCCCCGAGAGAAAAAATCATGCTCTAACAAAAGAAAAATTCGCCTGATAAAATTAAAAATTAAAAAATTTATAACGTAACGAATGGCACTGACGTAACACTGTCCGTATCACAAGGTCAGAATCTAGCTGCAGTGATTTCAGGAGCATGATAGTGGCCTCACGTTCGTGTCTTGGTAAACAAAATCCTGCTGATCTGAACATGATGAAACACATCTGTGATGCCACTAGACTCCATCTCTGATTTGATCCACATCCAACGAATGAGTGCATACAACATTTTCTTGTAACGAGAAAGAATTTAGGGTTTCTCATTGATACTAGACGACTCGTGAAACAGGTAATCAATAGTATTTCTTTGTTTTGACAACGTCTACAGATTCAGAAAAAAGGAGTTGCAAATTTATAACGAATTGCCAAAGCAAAGGCGCCCGACAACTCTTGGGAGAGACAGCCAATCCACGGACTAGAAGATTAAACATATCATGCGTGTGACGATTGTTGGACTGGCGAAAAGGCGATTTAATATGGCCAAAATGTTATCTAGAAGCTTTCTAAAATAATCATATCGACACAAATCTATGAAATGAAATTTTATGCAAACATAAAACTGTTGGCCAAAAATTCAGTCACATTTGGTGAACTAGATGAACACAGTTGAAACAGTCATGAAATTAGCTCTTGATGTCAAATTCGGCCGTACGTTTTTAGCAAGTAGTCCCCTCAAAGGAGTTCCAAGATAAAAAATGCAGATGAAAGCCTTTAGAGGGTATACAATATAGTGTTGGATGGTTGTTCATTAACGACGTATACAATAGCTGCCGGCACATCCATGATAAAAGAATCATTATGTTAAACTTTACTGCTATGCTTAATACATAAATGTTTTGTATCCACAATTTAGTGCCAAAACGCATATAAGAAGCTGATCGAAACCAACTGAGAACATGAATTTCTCAATAATGGTTGTATGCTCTATTTTAAAAACACTCTAACTAATTTATGAAGCAGTTCGTCATTTTCGAAGAGGCACAGATATGTACTCCGCTGTACACCAGAAACAAAGCAGTCGGATTCGGTGGCGCTGGGCCAGAAGCGGCAATATCGATTGCATCTGCCGGACACGTCATGACCACAGTGTTTTTGGTAAAGAAAAAGCAATAAGTCTGAGTAATTCTTTGCAACATATCTTGACTAGAGGGATCATATATCCAGGACAAGAGGCATCAATTCCAAAACTGAATAACCATCTTACATCACGTTAATATACATATCCACAAAGATGCTTCGGCAATGAAAAAACTGATTTAGGCGAAGTATGATCTTTCCAAAAATTCACTCTGTTCCCCAGATATTCTGCTCCTGCATAATAAATATTATTATTATTATTATTATTATTATTATTATTATTATTATTATTATTATTATTATTATTTTGAGTTGTAGTAGTACTAATAGTATTCTTATAAAAGATTTTATGGCCGTAAATAGGTTTGACTCTAGTCAAGAAAGCATGGTTTTCATGTATGAGTATTTAGTGGGTCATCTACAATCACAATTCAGGAATGGGAAATACTCATCAGAAAATGACTTGATGAAGTACATGACCTAAATGGATAAAATGTCGAAATTACGAACCTTTAAGGACATAAAACACACACTCTTTCACTGCGAGGCTAAGAAATGTTCGAGCTATATTTGCCATAGACTAGCCTCCACGCAACCTAGTAAGTTACTGAGGGAAAAGCTGTCTGCTTGGCCAACAAGAGTGCAAAAGCAAATTGTCTCATTTGTAGAGGCAGGCATACAAGATTATGTTACGAAGGGTATTCGTGTCACATGCAAGTTCAGGTATCAGACAAGGTGAATGAAACTACACTCCTGGAAATGGAAAAAAGAACACATTGACACCGGTGTGTCAGACCCACCATACTTGCTCCGGACACTACGAGAGGGCTGTACAAGCAATGATCACACGCACGGCACAGCGGACACACCAGGAACCGCGGTGTTGGCCGTCGAATGGCGCTAGCTGCGCAGCATTTGTGCACCGCCGCCGTCAGTGTCAGCCAGTTTGCCGTGGCATACGGAGCTCCATCGCAGTCTTTAACACTGGTAGCATGCCGCGACAGCGTGGACGTGAACCGTATGTGCAGCTGACGGACTTTGAGCGAGGGCGTATAGTGGGCATGCGGGAGGCCGGGTGGACGTACCGCCGAATTGCTCAACACGTGGGGCGTGAGGTCTCCACAGTACATCGATGTTGTCGCCAGTGGTCGGCGGAAGGTGCACGTGCCCGTCGACCTGGGACCGGACCGTAGCGACGCACGGATGCACGCCAAGACCGTAGGATCCTACGCAGTGCCGTAGGGGACCGCACCGCCACTTCCCAGCAAATTAGGGACACTGTTGCTCCTGGGGTATCGGCGAGGACCATTCGCAACCGTCTCCATGAAGCTGGGCTACGGTCCCGCACACCGTTAGGCCGTCTTCCGCTCACGCCCCAACATCGTGCAGCCCGCCTCCAGTGGTGTCGCGACAGGCGTGAATGGAGGGACGAATGGAGACGTGTCGTCTTCAGCGATGAGAGTCGCTTCTGCCTTGGTGCCAATGATGGTCGTATGCGTGTTTGGCGCCGTGCAGGTGAGCGCCACAATCAGGACTGCATACGACCGAGGCACACAGGGCCAACACCTGGCATCATGGTGTGGGGAGCGATCTCCTACACTGGCCGTACACCACTGGTGATCGTCGAGGGGACACTGAATAGTGCACGGTACATCCAAACCGTCATCGAACCCATCGTTCTACCATTCCTAGACCGGCAAGGGAACTTGCTGTTCCAACAGGACAATGCACGTCCGCATGTATCCCGTGCCATCCAACGTGCTCTAGAAGGTGTAAGTCAACTACCCTGGCCAGCAAGATCTCCGGATCTGTCCCCCATTGAGCATGTTTGGGACTGGATGAAGCGTCGTCTCACGCGGTCTGCACGTCCAGCACGAACGCTGGTCCAACTGAGGCGCCAGGTGGAAATGGCATGGCAAGCCGTTCCACAGGACTACATCCAGCATCTCTACGATCGTCTCCATGGGAGAATAGCAGCCTGCATTGCTGCGAAAGGTGGATATACACTGTACTAGTGCCGACATTGTGCATGCTCTGTTGCCTGTGTCTATGTGCCTGTGGTTCTGTCAGTGTGATCATGTGATGTATCTGACCCCAGGAATGTGTCAATAAAGTTTCCCCTTCCTGGGACAATGAATTCACGGTGTTCTTATTTCAATTTCCAGGAGTGTATAATGAAATTAGTGAACCGTGAAGGCTGAAAGTACCAAAGTACCAAGCAAACTTGTGAGAAGCTCTGCTGTGTACATTGGTCAATCATTACATCAATTGGGCGATCACACTGTTAGGGAGAAATCGTTTGTGAGAAACGGCAGTGAATAATGCGTGTAATTACAGTACACTGAAGTGGTAAAGGACATAGGAAACCTCCATGTATCGTTCCGGACCTCCTTTGCCTTGACGTAGCGCAGCATATCGACGTGGCATGGTCTCAGCAAGTCATTGGAGGTCCCGTGCAAAAATACACTACTGGTCATTAAAATTGGTACACCACGAAGATGACGTGCTACAGACGCGAAATTTAACAACAGGAAGAAGATCCTGTAATATTCAAATGATTAGCTTTTCAGAGCCTTCACAGCAGGTGACCGGCGTTGCCTTGTGAAACGTTGTTGTGATGCCTCGTGTAAGGAGGAGAAATGCATACCATCACGTTTCCGACTTTGATATAGGTCGGATTGTAGCCTATCGCGACTGTGGTTTATCGTATCGCGACATTGCTGCTAGCGTTGGTCGAGATCCAATGACTGTTAGCAGAATATAGAATCGGTGGGTTCAGGAGAGTAACACGCAACGTCGTGCTGGATCCCAACGGCCTCGTATCTCTAGCAGTCGATATGAGCGGCATCTTATCCGCATGGCTGTAACGGATCGTGCAGCCAGGTCTCAGTCCCTCAGTCAACAGATGGGGACGTTTGCAAGACAACAACCATCTGCACGAACAGTTCGACGAGAACAGTTCGACGCCTCGGAGACCATGGCTGCGGTTACCCTTGACGCTGCATCACAGACAGGAGCGTCTGCGATGGTGCACTCAACGACGAACCTGGGTGCACGAATGGCAAAACGTCATTTTTTCTGATGAATCCAGGTTCGTTTTACAGCATCATGGTGGTCTCATCCGTGTTTGGCGACACCGCGGTGAACGCACATTGGAAGCGTGTGTTCGTCATCGCCGTACTGACGTATCACCCGGCTTGATGGTATGGGGTGCCATTGGTTATTCGTCTCGGTCAGCCTTTATTCTCATTCACGGCACTTTGAACTGTGGGCGTTACATTTCAGATGTGTTACGACCCATGACTCTACCCTTCATTCGATCCCTGCGAAACCCTACATTTCAGCAGGATGTTGCAGGTCCTGTACGGGCCTTTCTGGATACAGAAAATGTTCGGCTGCTGCCCTGGCCAGCAAATTCTCCAGAACTCTCACCAATTGAAAACGTCTGATCAATGGTGGCCGAGCAACTGGCTCGTCACAATACGCCAGTCACTACTCTTGATGAACTGTGGTATCGTATTGAAGCTGCATGGGCAGGTGTACCTGTACACGCCATCCAAGCTCTGTTTGACTCAATGCCCCGGCGTATCAAGGCCGTTATTACGGCCAAAGGTGGTTGTTTTGGGTACTGATTTCTCAGGATCTATGCACCAAAATTGCGTGAAAATGTAATCACATGTCAGTTCTAGTGTAATATATTTGTCCAATGAATACTCGTTTATCATCTGCATTTCTTGATGGTGTAGAAATTTTAATGGCCAGTTGTGTAATAAGCCATGCTACCAATGTAGCCGTCTATAATTGTGAAAGTGTTACTGGTGCAGGATTTTCCATGTCAGTTCTAGTATAATATATTTGTCCAATGAATACTCGTTTATCATATGCATTTCTTCTTGGTGTAGAAATTTTAATGGCCAGTTGTGTAATAAGCCATGCTACCAATGTTGCCGTCCATAGTTGTGAAAGAGTTACTGGTGCAGGATTTTCTGCAAGAACTGACCTATCGATTATTTCCCATAAATGTTCGATGGGATCCATGTCGCTTGAAATGTCCAGAATGATCTTAAAACCAATCGCGAATAATTCCAGCCCAGTGACATGTCGCATTGTCATCCATAAAAATTTCATCGTTGTTTGGGAACATGACGTCCATGAATGGCTACAAATGGTCTCCAAGGAGCCGAACATCCAGAGGACCCGGCCCATTCCATGTAAGCATAGCCCATGCCAATATGGAGTCACCACCAGCTTGCTCAGAGCCTTGTTGCCACCTTAACTCCATGGCTTCGTGGGGTCTGCGCCACTCTGGAACCCTACCATCAACTCTTACCAACTTGAATCGGGGCTCATCTGACCAAACCACGGATTTCCAGTTGCCTAGGGTCCAACCAACACGATAACGAGACAGGGAGAGGCGCTGGAAGAGACATCGTGCTGTTAGCAAAGGCACTCGCGTCGTTCAGATGCTGGCATAGACCATTAACGCCACACTGTCCTAACGGATGTATTTGTCTTATGTCGCGCTTTGATATCCCAGGTTACGTCACACAGTGACAGCTATAAGCAAACGCCGCTGCTGTCTGTCGTGAAGTGAAGGTTCAAATGGCTCAAATGGCTCTGAGCACTATGGGACTTAACATCTGAGGTCATCAGTCCCCTAGAACTTATAACTACTTAAACCTAACTAACCTAAGGACATCAAACACATCCATGCCCGAGGCAGGATTCGAACCTGCGACCGTAGCAGCAGACACAATGTCTTCTTCTGACGAGGCAGTTGTTTTCGCTTTAGCCTTCTTAATTAGTGATATGTCCTCTAGAGGATACCGTACACTTACACAAAACAACGCCGAGCTACCTACGTAGAAGCGCACCGAACTGTTAACATACTTAAAGTCACGCTCCAAAAGAGGTCGCCACCACTATGACAATGTTATTCATCTGCTTTATGTCACACAAATAGTTAACAAACGTGGATATAGGCAGATACCTGGCTCTAATCAGCCACATAGTCAGTGAGTACCTCAAGGATAATACCTCAACTTTATACTGTTTCTCAGTGTCTAGGGACTAACGTACAATGGCTGCCAAGGAGAGCGAAACTAGACATCGCATATTTGATGTAAGTCCTCTTCCACTGTATCTAGGACTCTACCGGTTTTAAAGACAGATGAGAGCAAGTGAATATTGACCTGCATTTCCAGGCACAATCCTCATGCTCCAGTTAAGTATTACAAAACATCTCTCAATAAATCATTCCAAACTGCTGCTAATATGTGTCACCATCTATCTTTTGCCATAGCTGTTGCCTAACCTTATTTCGTCCTGTGACAGAGCTCTATATTTGCTGTGTTTCGAGAAGGCACCTCATAGCAGGAACTACTTTCGGTGGTGGGGAGTTCTAACAAATTTATTTTTAACGCCCAATGCACTTGGTGGATTTAACAGCTAATGTTTATCAAGAAAAAGTCTAGAAGACTTTGTTGCGTACGTTCTTACTGACATGCTAATATGAACTATCGTGGAGCTTTTAATGTGTTTAAAGAGTTGAACATATACCCCGGAAGATTTCTATCATTTTACTAAATTAGCAGGAAGACTGATAATTTCTTGTGTATATACTACGATCGATTTCCGAATAGGATACCAATTTTAGACTCCCAGTGAGTGTAAAGTCATCTATGTTGCACAATACAGACCACCCCACTGAGAATTCATATAAAAATCGTCAGCCAGCAGAGACATACACTACTGGCCATCCGAAACGTAACACCGAGCGTAACACCGAGAAGGACTGGAGGTATCTCAGCCAAATTTATTTAGGAGATAACACGTTGTATAACGACCAAATGATAGAAAATACAGCCCCGTGTGATGTGAGGAACACGATGAAATCATGAAAGGTGAAGAAATGAATTAAAAGTGCCACGGGCGGGACTCGCACCCGGGCCTGCTTGCTTACTAGGCAGAAATGCTGACTATTGCACCACTTCAGCACTATCGCCAGCATTGCTGCACGACCTATCCAATTCGAATGTCCTCCCCAACACAAACTTTAATTCATATCTTTAGCTTATTTTTCCCCTACATTGGTACTACGTGTCTGGGCTCTCCGGCATTGGAATAGCACTCCAGTGTTTGACGTAATGGGGACGTCCTGTACCACAGGTGATCTTACAGATCTTACAATTAAATTTACCCCGAGACATTTCAGTCTCATTTTTATCTACCATGGAAGCTGAAGAAATGAATTAAAATTTGTACCACCGCCGAGATTCGAACCGGAGGGCGTTCGACTTGGGTAGTTCGTGCAGGAATGTTGCCGACAGTGCTGCTGTGGTGTATTGATCAGCATTTCTGCCTCGGGGAAAATTTAGTTACAAGATGATGAAATCGGTATTGAGCGTTGACAGCTACTGCACGCATCGACATTGAATCAAAGAAGCTCTGGGCGTCAGTTGTTGGAGTACAGCAGTCCATGCTACTTTCACATACTGCCAAGGTTGATCTGGTGTAGCAGAGGGTGGTATATTGCAGGCCAGTAGTTCCATAATCATTGACCAGACGTGAGTGATTGGGAGAACTGGGAGGCCAAGGTAGCAGTACAATCCGAACTCTTCAATACAGCGTGCCATCCGTGGTCGCGCATTATCATCCTGTTGCAATGTGCCAGCTACGAAGGTATGGGAGGAAAAAAGGCTCCAACACGTCAGAGATGTAACGTTGGCTGGTTAGCGTATCGGCAGTCTGTACTAGGGGGGTGTGGGAGTGGAATCCAATACCGGGTGCAGGAGCAGTATGACGATGGATAAGGAAACAGTTCAACAGCCTCTGACCACGGTGTCTCCAGTCTCTAATCCGACCATCGTGGTGGTGCAGGCAGAATAGGGGTTCGTCGGTGAAAACAATGTCGTTCCAGTCGTTTGTCCATGTGTTTCTTTTATAACACCACAGCACAGGCAAACGCCTGTGGCGTTGACTCAGTGGTAAATGCAGTAATGGACGCCCTGCGGACAGTCCACCCTGCTGCATACGGCCTTGTGTTCCCCCTTCATATAAAGCTTACAGGTGACGCTATTGGTACTCGTGACGTGCGCCTTCGCTGAAATGATAACCATGTGCATTTCTTGTCGCCGCAAACGCAAGCTGAAAATTTAACTTGATCTTAATGCTTCCTACAGGATTTGCACTTTAGGTGGCCAGCATGTATAAAATGCTATTTAGTTGGTTAATCGGCCCTTTAGATTATTTCTTAAACTAACTGGAGCACTTTCTAGCGTGGCCAAAGTATGCAGACCATCTGATCAAAAGTATCGGGATACTTGCTAGTGGACATTAAATATGTGGCGTGTCCGTCCTTTCCGGTTGTTACGGTTCGAATTCCACGGGGCAACAGGAGAGGTCTGAATATCTTCCTGGTCAGCGGAAACTACAGAGAGCAATGATGTTGGACACCGGGGTCTGGAGCGAAGAAGACGTTATAACTCGTCCCAGAGAAGTCCGTGTTGGTCAGTCCATTTCAGTAATGTCCAAAAATCATTGTATCATAAACGCTTCTTTACGAAGTGATGCATTGTCGTGTTAATACTATCATTGTCTCTATACTGTTCCTCTATTACATGCAGCACATGATGCTGTAAAATATGTTCACATCCTTCTGCATTCAACATTTTCTTAAGTGTAATCAGAGGACTACATCCTACTACACACGACGGCAGGTAACGTTCTCCAGACATTCACCAAGCCCAAATGTTTCCATTCAGTTCTATACTTTCTTTTTCTTCGACAAATAGATTATTTAATTGCAGTTACTGTGTCTGTCTCTGATGTTGCATTTGCAATCCTTCCCGATTCCTTAATTTCGACGCCGGCCGCGGTGGCCGTGCGGTTCTAGGCGCTCAGACCGGAACCGTGTGACTGGTACGGTCGCAGGTTCGAATCCTGCCTCGGGCATGGACGTGTGTGATGTCCTTAGGTTAGTTAGGTTTACGTAGTTCTAAGTTCTAGGGGACTGATGACCACAGATGTTAGGTTCCATAGTGCTCAGAGCCATTTGAACCATTAATTTCGACGTTCCTATTTTTGTTCTGGGCTTTTCTGTAACCGTAAGTACACACATATCTCCCCAGGAGACCAACTAATGTTGAACTTACCAGCGTTTATCATTTTCTGAGTACAGAGACGATGGCACAACCGAAGCAGAGCCCGCATCTCGTGGTCGTGTGGTAGCGTTCTCGCTTCCCACGCCCGGGTTCCCGGGTTCGATTCCCGGCGGGGTCAGGGATTTTCTCTGCCTCGTGATGGTTGGGTGTTGTGTGCTGTCCTTAGGTTAGTTAGGTTTAAGTAGTTCTAAGTTCTAGGGGACTGATGACCATAGATGTTAAGTCCCATAGTGCTCAGAGCCGTTTGAACCGAAGCAGAGACATTCGTAAACAGTGACTAGCACAGAACGAGAACTGACACAGCATTCATCTGTCTTTTGTGTGGAATGCCATACGACTCAGTTCACTTGCTACGTCAGTCCACTAGGCGCCCTGCAAAACACTTTATCCATTCTAGCGGCATATTCGTATACACTGTAACGATACAATCCTCCTGTGCAGTTAACGAAAATAAAGACACCAAACTCTTGGACCTGCGCGTTGGGTTCTCTTTGCTGGGCAGAGCTGGTGCGAACGACTCGCTCTATCGCTCTGCACATCAAAGACGTCTCAAATTCTTGGAAGTGACCTCTCATAAGACTAGAAAACTGGTACAGCCGGACTTTCGCCCGCAGTGAGGAAACCTAACGATACTCCCGACGGTGACCAGCAAACAGTGTACGCCAAGGACTATCTCAGTAAATTGAGAAACAGAGACAATCAGAGCGGGTCTAGTTTAGCAGGGGATACAACCCGTCGGCTTTGACGAATGACGTCAGAATTGGCCAGAGAGCATGTATTACAAAGATGAAAGAACTGAGAAGAATGTTCAGAAACAAAGGAATGCAAGAGAGAAAAATTGTGCTTCACATATATAAGGGCCAGTAGTATTGTCACGTTAACTATATCGCGTGTTTGTATCTTAGTATTTTTCAGCAAAATACAATGGAAAGAACTGAATGAAATATATTACCAGCAAAGAATACATCACGTTACATGTATGTCAGTTGTATCTCGAAACTCTTTCGAACTGTATTGCTTAAGTGCAGTACGGGATACAGGTTTAGCGAACGTCGATTTCTTAGTTTTAACTAGCATTGCTGTCCTGTTGTTCACTTGAACTATGTATCCCCTGCTTCACTAAAACGTAAATGAAACACCGGATACAAATTAAAAACTCATTCGAAGTGTGTTGCTTAAGTACAGTACGGAATACGAGTTTGTCGTAAGTCGATTTCTTCGTTTTCACTAGCATTACTGTCCTGTTCTTCACTTGAACGATGTATCCTCCGCGTCAGTAAACCCTAAATGGAACACGGGATACAAGTTGTAGATGTGTTGTTTATTTCGTCTCCGCTATTACTAACAATCTTTTCTTACGTACATACCAGTACTACTGATGACAGAAGGACCTACGCATGTAATATATGTATACCAGACTTCCGTTGACATCTATATATGTACACTGATAACGAAAAGGAGGAAATAGACGTACGTTACATTTGCAACCTGTACCTCAATTAAACTACACGGAGACAAGAAGACGACACATGTACTATTTGTATCCCGTACTCCACTATGGGGTACAGTTTTTTTGTTGCCTTGGACGCTAATAGTATCCCTTTCGTTACTTGAGCTATATAGCTTTACGCAACATTTGTATCTTGTTCGCCAATTGACATATATAGTGTCAGTGTAAAGGCGAAGTGAAGGACGGAATACAAATTTTAGTTGTGTCGGGGGTTTCGCTTTTAATATAGCAAGTACACATTCGAAATTGTCGTACAGGTACTAGTGCTGGGAGACGAAAGAAGATCGACAGCTGAGAAATTTCTATTACGTACTTCACAACACGAAAATACACATACTGGTGGAATAAAACAGTGAAATATGTCAAAATAGTGAAATACAGTGAAAGAAGCAAATGGAAAAGTGAATTTACCACAAGGAAATACCGAGGAATAACCGAAGCTAGTGTAGACAGACCGTAATGAAAATCACATACCCATACTCACAACAAACACATTACGAAACCTCTCTCTCTCTCTCTCTCTCTCTCTCTCTCCCCCTTTCTCTCTCTCTCTCTCTCTCACACACACACACACACACACACACACACACACACTCTCATTCACCAACCCCCCCCCCCCAACTACGAAATTAGCTGAGATGTTTGGAACGGTACATTTTGCCAACATTTTTAATAAAACATTTAAACGGGCAATATGTCCGCGGCATACTTTGTCTCCACGAATACTCATCTAGGTTGCTTTGAAGTGTCGAGATCTGACGTTACCATTTCCCTATAAGAGATTTCACCGCTGACCAGTACCCCTCTATACTGTTAGTGCAAGCGCCTGTGGATAATGATCTAAATTCAATGTTGTGGTTTACTACAAGATGTTGATAATCCCAATCCCCAAAATCACTATATGAAGAAAACCCGTCTGAAATAACAACAAAACCCTCTGCAACCTGATCTTCAATTAACCTAACCAAAACTTCCTTACTCTGAACACTACATCGTCATAATGCTGACCTGAAACTACTGCTCCCCACACCCATAATCCCACCAGAGGTTCCCCTCTGTTGAACTTCCTTTTCCCAAAATGCGACTCGTCAATTTCGACCATAGCACCCCTCCCCCCCCCCCCCCCCAACGGCCCCCGATATTTCATATATTCCCCACAAACGTCCCTACAAAACGAGTACTCTTACTTACGACATTCATGCACACAGAGCCACACAGGATATCTTAAACACCAACAGTAAGTGATTTTCATTATGTCTCACAGAGCGAGCTTAGATTTCTCGAACCACGTTCCCCTCCTGATAGATCGCTACCACCGGTCTCTGGTGCACCTCCGTACAAAAAAGTCGTGGGTACGGCGACTTGATACACCGGTGAGACGTATACGAGGTGTGGCTAGAAAAAAACCGGACTAGTACTGGTGAAACAATAAAACGAATGCAATAAGGCTGAAAGTCGCGTGGCCTGTCACGTGACTCTCGCTCCGCCTACTGCTCGAGTTTCATCTGCCTCCTGCACTCAGTCTGCCCGTGGCGTCTGTTTTAAGTAGTTGACGTTTTGTCTGTGCGTCGGAAAATGTTGAGTGTACAGAAAGAACAGCGTGTTAACATCAAATTTTGTTTCAAACTAGGAAAATCTGCAAGTGAAACGTTTGTAATGTTACAACAAGTGTACAGCGATGATTGTTTATCGCGAACACAAGTGTTTGAGTGGTTTAAACGATTTAAAGATGGCCGCGAAGACACCAGAGATGACACTCGCACTGGCAGACCATTGTCAGCAAAAACTGATGCAAACATTGAAAAATCGGTAAACTTGTTCGACAAGATCGCCGTTTAACAATCAGAGCAGTGTCTGAGTTAACAGGAGTTGACAAGGAAAGTGTTAGGCAGATTCTCCATGAAAGTTTCAACATGAACAAAGTGTGTTCAAAAATGGTTCCAAAGTGTCTCACAATTGAACAGAAGGAACGCCGAAGAATGATTTGTGCTGACATCCTGGAAAACATTGAAAGTGATCCCACCTTCTTACAAAATGTTATTACTTGCGATGAATCGTGGTTTCTTACTTACGATCCCGAAACTAAACGCCAATCGATGCATTGGAAAACTCCTAGTTCTCCACGACAAAAAAAAAGCACGAATGTCAAAATCGAAATTCAAGGCAATGATGATTTTTTTTTTACATCAAAGGGATTGTGCACATTGATTGGGTACCAGAGGGACAAACAGTGAATCAGCATTACTACATTAGCGTCCTGGCTACCCTACGTGAGCGAGTACGGAGAAAACGGAACGATTTGTGGAGAAAAAAGTCATGGATCCTTCACCAAGACAATGCCCCATCTCACAGTGCGTTGTCAGTGAAGACGTTTTTGGCAAAACACAACATTCCCATCTTAGATCATCCACCCTACTCACCTGATTTGGCCCCCTGTGACTTTTTTCTTTTCCCTAAAGTCAAGTCAGCTTTGAAAGGAACTAGATTTGAGACTGTTGAAGCAGTAAAAGAAAAAGCGACGGAAGTAATGTATGGACTTACCGAAAATGATCTGCAGCATTGCTATGAACAGTGGAAAATTCGTATGGAGCGGTGTAGAGACCAAGGAGGAGAGTACATTGAAGGAGATAACATGAAATTGTAAATAATTGTAAATAAATGTTTTTTCCAGCATCAGTCCGGTTTTTTTCTAGCCGCACCTCGTATGTTCGCCGCAGTCACGGCATCAGACGTATTCAGCAATAAGACCACACATTTGCAAGAAACAAATTGTGGTCAACATGTCTTCGCCCATAACTTCTCTTAAATTGTCAAGATTCATTGCAACAGACAATCGAAAATAAAACACTAAAAATTGTTCTACAATAACAAACTAATACTCCAAATTACCTCAATATCGTTACGAATAAAATTAAGTAGCGTTTGAATAAGAAACAACCAATTAATTTAATTAAATCACACGATGAATAATTTGAGGAATACCAAGCGATTGCTTTTAGATTCACATTCAATTATTTAAATGTACAATGATAGCGCTTATCCGGAACACATACCTGTTTTATTATATATGCCTCGAAGTGAAGACATTACTATCTATGACTAATGTATGACGTCATTGGTCAAAGCCGACGGGTTGTATCCAATGGTTCACTAGACCCATCAGAGCAATACACCAACAGCTGCAACTAACGTTGATAAGGAGGAATAGAATCTTACGTTTGAGACAAGGCTGAAGATAATAAATAAGAAATTTTGTAGTGCAGCTGCCCGGTTATGTAATGAGAATCTCCTTCGTTACTAACGGAGGCCGATCGGACACCCAACTTCCTGTTGCTAACCGCACGTTGTAAAAGCGCTCTATTTTGACGTGCATTTTAAAAGAGATAGTTCAGATTACTCAAAGTTGAAGGATGTGAGATTACCGATTCCAACGAGGCCTAACAACACGACATTTACATAGTACAGTACATAACATAAAGACGGCATTATTATGTAGGGACAATAAAAGTAACAAAGGGAAGTTCATAAGCAGTATAACGATGAACATATTTTTGTAGTTAAGGAAAGACAGTGGTGGCCTTCATTTTTAAATTAACTTAAATTTAGTGCCATTAGTACTACCTCAGTAACGAACACAACAGTAGTTATTCAGTGTATGTTCTGGCTCAGCTAACGATCATATCTCAGTGTCACTGGAAAGGACTTTACACATAGATTCAAGGCCACCCACCACTCCCTTCCCCTCAGGAAAATACCAGCAATTGACCGAGGTCACCCAGGAGAGCCCCTACACCTTCCATCCTCTCCACTGCCCCATGAAACAGATTGAAGCAGGCCCTCCACATCTTCATCTTCTACACTGCTGGCCATGAAAAATGTCTATACCAAGAAGAAATGCAGATGATAAACGAATATTCATTGGACGAATATATTATACTAGAACTGACATGTGATTACATTTTCACGCAATTTGGGTGCACAGATCCTGAGAAATCAGTACCCAGAACAACCACCTCTGGCCGTAATAACGGCCTTGATACACCTGGGCATTGAGTCAAACAGAGCTTGGATGGCGTGTGCAGGTACAGCCGCCCATGCAGCTTCAACACGATACCACAGTTCATCAAGAGTAGTGACTGGTGTATTGTGACGAGCCAGTCGCTCGGCCACCATTGGATTGGATTGGATTGGATTGTTTTGGGGAAGGAGACCAGACAGCGAGGTCATCGGTCTCATCGGATTAGGGAAGGACGGGGAAGGAAGTCGGCCGTGCCCTTTGAAATGAACCATCCCGGCACTTGCCTGGAGCGATTTAGGGAAATCACGGAAAACCTAAATCAGGATGACCGGACGCGGGATTGAACCGTCGTCCTCCCGAATGCGAGTCCAGTGTTTAACCACTGCGCCACCTCGCTCGGTAGGCCACCATTGATCACAGGTTTTAAACTGGTGAGAGATCTGGAGAATGTGCTGGCCAGGGCAGCAGTCCAACATTTTCTGTATCCAGAAAGGCCCGCACAGGACCTGCAACATGCCGTCGTGCATTATCCTGTTCAAATGTATGGTTTCGCAGGGATCGAATGAAGGGTAGAGCCACGGGTCGTAACACATCTGAAATGCAATGTCCATTGTTCAAAGTGCCGTCAGTGCGAACAAGAGGTGACCGAGACGTGTAACCAATGGCGCCCCATACCATCACGCCGGGTGATACGCCAGTATGGCGATCACGAATACACGCTTCCAATGTGCGTTCATTGCGATGTCGCCAAACACGGATGCGACAATCATGATGCTGTAAACAGAACCTGGATTCATCCGAAAAAATGACGTTTTGCCATTCGTGCACCCAGGTTCGTCGTTGAGTACACCATCGCAGGCGCTCCTGTCTGTGATGCAGCGTCAAGGGTAACCGCAGCCATGGCCTCCGAGCTGATGCAAACGTCGTCGAACTGTTTGTGCAGATGTTGTTGTCTTGCAAACGTCCCCATCTGTTGACACTGGGAACGAGACGTGGCTGCACGATCCGTTACAGCCATGCGGGTAAGATACCTGTCATCTCGACTTCTAGTGATACGAGGCCGTTTGGATCCAGCACGGCGTTCCGTATTACCCTCCTGTACGCACCGATTCCATATCGCAATCGCGATAGGCTACAATCCAACCTTTATCAAAGTCGGAAACGTGATGGTACGCATGTCTCCTCCTTACTAGAGGCATCACAACAACGTTTCACCAGGCAACGCCGGTCAACTGCTGTTTGTGTATGAGAAATCGGTTGGAAACTTTCCTCATGTCAGCACGTTGTAGGTGTCGTTACATACCATAGCATCTTCTTCCTGTCGGTTAAATTTTGCGTCTGTAGCACGTCATCTTCGTGGTGTAGCAATCTTAATAGGCAGTAGTGTATAACTGAGTCACCTAAGTGGGTAGTTTCACACTGGAGCTGTGGGGCATATGGAGAGGATCAGCATGTATCTGTTTGTTAACAACAAATCATAGAGATATATTTGCTAATAACGAATTAATATGACATGACTTTCGTCATTCGAGACACCAGGAGAGACCCTCATTTTCCCATAGTTTTACGTATTTTCCAACATATTCCGTATTTGTGTCGGTTGGTCACAGCCAGTGTGCTCCCTGCCGCCGTTGGATAAGCAGCTGCAGCAGCAAGTCGTATACCCCTAGCTTACTTATTTGTTACATAGTTTAATTCTTAATTTCTTTGCGTGTTTTTGGGTACTTGCATTGTTTAATTCATAAATTTCGGGCGTATTATAGTATATGAGAGTTGTAGCATCGCGCTTTAGTGTTTACTTCGTAGATTCTTACTTAAATTGCGTGTGAGTTTCGTATAGGAGGTGTAATTTCGAGTTTTAGCTACTGTAATCGTAAATTCAGGCAGATTGTAGCGCAGTCGTTAGGCATTTGTACAGTTTAGTTAATACATTCTTTGCGTGTTTCCCTTGCGTTATCTAGGCACGGACTCGTGTTTCAGTAACTGTTGTTCAACATCGATTAAAATGGACAGAGACTGTGATTGCTGTGTTCGGATGAGGGCTGAGTTGGCATCCCTTCGCTCACAGCTGCAAGCGGCGCTGACTTCGGTCGCGCAGCTTGAGGCTGTTGCCAATGGGCACCACTGTGGGGAGCGGGACTTGGGTATCACGGGGATGTCAACCTCGTCCCGTCTGTCCCCAGACCGGTCTGCCGCTGTGGTTGCCCCGGTTGCTGCCCGCAGTGGGGCTGAGCCCTTGCCTGTGGTTGATTGGGAGGTCGTTCCAAGGCGTGGCAGGCAGCGAAAGACGTCCCCGGAGGCTGATCAGAAAGCCTCCCCGGTGCGTCTGACAAACAGGTTTCAGGCACTGTCTCTGGCTGAGCCACATGCAGCTGCCTGCCCTGTTTCAGAGGATGATTCTCAGCCTTCAAGATCCGGGCAATCACAGAGGGTGAGCTTATTGGTAGTTGGGAGCTCCAATGTTAGGCACGTAATGGGGCCCCTTAGGGATATGGCGGCTAAGGAGGGGAAGAAATTCAGTGTGCACTCCGTGTGCATTCCGGGTGGAGTCATTCCTGCTGTGGAAAGGGTCCTTCCGGATGCCATGAAGAGCACAGGGTGCAGCCAGCTGCAGGTGGTGGCACATGTCGGCACTAATGTCGTGTGTCGCTTTGGATCTGAGGAAATTCTCTCTGGATTCCAGCGCCTACCTGATTTGGTGAAGGCTTTAATGACTCCCATCCCAACTCGCGTATCATATCTGACACACTCTCTCCCCTATTACGAGATGCTTACGAGATGAAGGCAGAGCTCACCATCCGCAGCATCGTTGACAGAACCGACTGCGGACCTTTGGTGCAGAGCCGGGTGGAGGGTCTGAATCAGAGGCTCAGACGGTTTTGCGACCGTGTTGGCTGCAGATTCCTTGACTTGCGCCTGAATAGGTCAGGAGTTCACTACACTCAGCTGGCGGCTACACGGGTAGCGGAGGCTGTGTGGCGTGGACTGGGCGGTTTTTTAGGTTAGAAGGCCTCGGGAAAGTACGGGGTGGGCTGCAATCTCAAAGGGTGCATGGCAAATACAGAACGTGCTTGGATCAAGGAACAGTCCGAATTGTAGTTGTAAATTGTTGTAGTTGTGCTGGGAAAGTCCGTGAGCTTCAAGCGCTAATAGAAAGCACAGAAGCACAGAAAGCTGGCTAAAGCCTGAAATAAGTTCTGCAGAAATTTTTACGAAGTCTCAGACGGTGTTCAGGAAAGATAGATTAGGCAGAATTGGTGGTGGAGTGTTTGTGTCTGTCAGTAGTGGTTTATCTTGTAGTGAAGTCGAAGTAGATACTCCGTGCGAATTGGTATGGGTGGAGGTTAATAATTGGCTCCTTCTACCGACCCCCTGACTCCGATGATATAGTTGCTGAACAGATCAGAGAAAATTAGAGTCTCGTAACAAATAAATACCCCACTCATACGGTTATAGTTGGTAAGGACTTCAACCTTCCCTCGATATGTTGGCAAAAATACTTGTTCAAAACCGGTGGTAGGCAGAAAACATCTTCCGAGATTGTCCTAAATGCTTTCTCCGAAAATTATTTCGAGCAGTTAGTCCACGAACCTACGCGAATTGTAAATGGTTGCGAAAACACACTTGACCTCTTAGCCACAAACAATCCAGAGCTGACAGAGAGCATCATGACTGATACAGGGATTAGTGATCACAAGGTCGTTGTAGCTAGGCTCAATACCGTTTCTTCCAAATCCACCAGAAACAAACGCAAAATAATTTTATTTAAAAAAGCAGATAAAGTGCCACTAGAAGCCTTCCTAAGAGACAATCTCCATTCCTTCCGAACTGACTATGCAAATGAATACGAGATGTGGCTCAAATTCAAAGATATAGTAGCAACAGCAATTGAAAGATTCATACCTCATAAATTGGTAAGAGATGGAACTGATACTCCGTGCTACACAAAGCAGGTACGGACGCTGTTGCAGAGGCAACGGAAAAAGCATGCGAAGTTCAGAAGAACGCGAAATCCCGAAGATTGGCTAAAATTTACAGACGCGCGAAATTTGGCACGGACTTCAATGCGAGATGCCTTTAATAGGTTCCACAACGAAACATTGTCTCTAAATTTGGTAGAAAATCCGAAGAAATTCTGGTCGTATGTAAAGTACGCAAGCGGCAAGACGCAGTCAATACCTTCGCTGCGCAATGCCGATGGTATTGTTACCGACGTCTGTGCCGCTAAAGCGGAGTTATTCAACGCAGTTTCTCGAAATTCCTTCACCAGGGAAGACGAATGGAATATTCCAGAATTTGAAACACGAACAGCTTCTAGCATGAGTTTCATAGAAGTAGATACCTTTGGGGTTGCGAAACAACTCAAATCGCTTGATACGTGCAAGTCTTCAGGTCCAGATTGTATACCGATTAGGTTCCTTTCAGATTACGCTGATACAATAGCTCCCTACTTAGCAATCATATACAACCGCTCGCTCACCGATAGATCTGTACCTACAGATTGGAAAAATTGCGGATGTCGCTCCAGTGTTTAAGAAGGGTATCAGGAGTAATCCATCCAACTACAGACCTATATCACTGACGTCGGTTTGCAGTAGGGTTTTGGAGCATATACTGTATTCAAACATTATGAATCACCTCGAAGGGAACGATATATTGATACGTAATCAGCATGGTTTCAGAAAACATCGTTCTTGTGCAACGCACGAAGTAATGGCCGCTTTCGACAGGGGATCTCAAGTTGATTCCGTATTTCTAGATTTCTGGAAAGCTTTTGACACTGTTCCTCACAAGCGACTTCTAATCAAGCTGCGGGTCTATGGGGCATCGTCTCAGTTGTGCGACTTGATTCGTGATTTCCTGTCAGGAAGGTCGCAGTTCGTAGTAATAGACGGACAAATCATCGAGTAAAACTGAAGTGATATCAGGTGTTCCCCAGGGAAGCGTCCTGGGACCTCTGCTGTTCCTGATCTATATAAATGACCTGGGTGACAATCTGAGCAGTTCTCTTAAGTTGTTCGCAGATGATGCTGTAATTTACCGTCTAGTAAGGTCATCCGAAGACTAGTATCAGTTGCAAAGCGATTTAGAAAAGATTGCTGTATGGTGTGGCAGGTGGCAGTTGACGCTAAATAACGAAAAGTGTGAGGTGACCCACATGAGTTGCAAAAGAAATCCGTTGGAATTCGATTACACGATAAATAGTACAATTCTCAAGGCTGTCAATTCAACTAAGTACCTGGGTGTTAAAATTACGAACAACTTCAGTTGGAAAGACCACATGGATAATATTGTGGGGAAGGCGAGCCAAAGTTTGCGTTTCATTGGCAGGACACTTGAAAGATGCAACAAGTCCACTAAAGAGACACACTACACTCGTTCGTCCTCTGTTAGAATATTGCTGCGCGGTGTGGGATCCTTACCAGGTGGGACTGACGGAGGACATCGAAAGGGTGCAAAAAAGGGCAGCTCGTTTTGTATTATCTCGTAATAGGGGAGAGAGTGTGTCAGATATGATACGCGAGTTGGGATGGGAGTCATTAAAGCAAAGACGTTTTTCGTCGCGGCGAGATCTATTTACGAAATTTCAGTCACCAACTTTCTCTTCCGAATGCGAAAATATTTTGTTGAGCCCAACCTACATAGGTAGGAATGATCATCAAAATAAAATAAGAGAAATCAGAGCTCGAACAGAAATGTTTAGGAGTTCGTTTTTCCCGCGCGCTGTTCGGGAGTGGAATGGTAGAGAGAGAGTATGATTGTGGTTCGATGAACCCTCTGCCAAGCACTTAAATGTGAATTGCAGAGTAGTCATGTAGATGTAGATGTAGATGTAGATGTAGATGTAGATGTCCATTCTTTCCATAATTTTACATTGTATTCCACAATTTCTCGTACTTTTCCGCAATTTAAGTATTATATGTAATTATGCACTTTCTCCTCCACTGCTCTCCACGTAACAGAATTGATTCACATCGCTCGCAACGTCGTTCCAATATCAAGTCACTTCATGACAACGTCATAATATTTTCAGCCAGACAATGCAGCATGTGTTCGAAAGTATCCGAATTATTTATCATTCCTAGACCACCACTATACTACTAGTGTATTTGTGAGATGTCATAGTGCATGTGTTAGAAATGTACTCATTCCCCTATTGGTAGAAATAGTGATGTCACAACATATTAATGACGTCACAGAATATTCTATAAACACTGCAGTTTCACAGATTTCCAACCTAAGATACTACTGTATGTATAAGAAATACCACCAACTGCTAATAAGTCATTACTACATTACTAAATTTTGTATTGTCATAGTTTGTGTTTTAACACAAAAAAATTGTTGGAAATAATAATAACAATAATGTCATAGCAAAATTCTGATGCTTCCAACCAAAGGTACTGTCTGTGTAAGAAATAGCCTAACACCTAAAGAGGTGACCAGCATCTCCAGCAGAAAGTGTCGTGTCTACAGCGTAGACCGCAACTCTCTCTCTCATGTGTGGAGCACAGCTTCGACAGCGAACAGTGGGCTAGGAATAGTCAAGAAATTTTCAATAATTTTGAAGCGTAATTTTCTCCGACCCACTTGCTCACAGAGAAAACACTGGTGAGCCCACGGCAAAACAGGTCTCAACACGTCCCCGGAAGTATGGGGGCAGCATTGCGGGTAACATCCCCTCACATTTTCTCTCTCTCTCTCTCTCTCTCTCTCTCTCTCTCTCCTTCTCTGTGTACACCAAACAGAATGAAGAGCCCCAACCATCCAGCTTTCAGAATGACCGCTTATATGTGGGTGAGGTCAGTTTCAGTCAGACAGAGCTCCCAAACAGAATAAGTAGCCATGTAACACGATATTAACTGCTCGATTATTATTAGAGAGGGTGTTTCATTGCTTGAAGACTGGAAATTTTGCACACCATCTCTTTATAAGCCAATTCTCCAAAGATGAACAAACAATTACAATTAATTTACCACAGACAGGAATTAACTTGCGACCATCACAAGTGCAACGACTGCTAGAAAAAATACCTCCCCATACCTCGTAACAGTCGAATCAACACCATTTCCTTCTCGATTCTCGCAACTGCCTCGAGTGAATGCTGCCCTACCACCCCAGATCTGAAGGTAGGCCAGAGGAATACAGCGGTCGATGCACTGGCGCTCTTCGTGTTTATGAAACACCTAGCCTTGGGGAAAAATCCGCCGCAGCCTCGACGTGGGGACATTGGTTGACAGTAACTACGAGAAAACGTCCTATGCAGAAGTAGTAAATGGGGGGAATCACTGACCTTTGGGTTTCGCTAGAGGTAATTGTCAAGAAACACCTTCCGCCCAAGGGCTATCGCAGAGTCCAGAACAGGTAAATTGATCAGCGCCTGGTAAAAAAAAAAAAAAAAAAAAAAAAAAAAACAAGAGATGGGTAGCGCCCACGCACTGCTGGCATCACAGGATACCGGTGCTTGATAAGGCGGGCTGTGTGACCTGCGAAAAACGTGTGACAGCCAGCGGACACACGTACTGACGCAGGCAGCTGTTAAAAGTTCTAAAATATTTCTTCTCATTATACATTTCTCTAAATATTAGTTATGACATACTACTAGTGGTAGGAGAGCTTTCCGGTGCAGCCGGCCGTAGTGGCCGAGCGGTTCTAGGCGTTACAGTCCGGAACCGCGAGACCGCTACGGTCGCAGGTTCGACTCCTGCCTCGGGCATGGATGTGTGTGATGTCCTTAGGTTAGTTAGGTTTAAGTAGTTCTAAGTTATAGGGGACTGATGACCTCAGAAGTTGAGTCCCATAGTGCTCAGAGCCATTTTTTCCCGTGCAGATGGAATATGTTAAGTCAATTGTACTAAGAAAAAACCTTTCTGAGACAAATATGCAGAAACTGCATATGTGTCATCTTAACCACCGTTACGAGGTTAGCCGGCCGCTGTGACCGAGCGGTTCTAGGCGCTTCAGCCTGGAACCGTGCGACCGCTGCGGTCGCAGGTTCGAATCCTGCCTCGGGCATGGATGTGTGTGATGTCCTTAGGTTAGTTAGGTTCAAGCAGTTCTAACAAGGAAACCTCCCCAGCACACCCCCCTCAGATTTAGTTATAAGTTGGCACAGTGGATAGGCCTTGACATACTGAACACAGATCAATCGAGAAAACAGGAAGAAGTTGTGTGGAACTATGTAAAAATAAACAAAATATACAAACTGAGTAGTTCAAGGCAAGATAAGCAACAATAAAGACGATAGCAACGCGGGAGCGCCGTGGACTTGTGGTAACGTGAGCAGCTGCGGAACGAAAGGTCCTAGATTCAAATCATCCAATACGTGTAAATTTTAATTTTTTATTTTCAGTTTATGTGACAAACTCCTATGTTTTCATCACTATTTTGGGAGTGATTATCACATCCACAAGAAAACCTAAATCGGGCAAGGTAGAAGATTCTTTTTACCCATTCGCCAAGTGTACAAATTAGGTGGGTCGACAACATATTCCTGTCATGTGACGCACATGCCGTCACCAGTGTCGTATAGAATATATCAGATGTGTTTTCCTGTGGAGGAATCGGTTGACCTATGACCTTACGATCAAATTTTTCTGTTCCCATTGGAGAGGCACGTCCTTTCGTCTACTAATCGCACGGTTTTGCAGTGCGGTCGCAAAACACAGACACTAAACTTATTACAGTGAACAGACATGTCAATGGACGAACGGACAGATAATAACTATGCAAAAATAAAGAAACTAAAATTTTCTGTCGAGGGAAGACTTGAACCAAGGATCTTTCATTCAGCAGCTGCTCACGCTACCACTGGACCACGGCGCTTCTAAGCACGCTTTGTCTATGATGTTGCTTATGTGTCCCATGGACTACTCAGTTTGTATATTTTGCTTATTTTTTCACAGTTCCGCACAACTTCTTCCTGTTTTCTCAATTGATCTGTGTTCAGTTTATCAAGGCCTATCCACTGTGCCAACTTATAACTAAATCTGAGGGGGGTGCGATGGGGAGGTTCCCTTGTCAGAAACCAATAAAGTAATGCTGGATTTGTCACCGGTAGGTACGATCAAACACCAGTATTACGTGAAGTCAAATTACGAGTAGACAACGTTCTTTACAGCAAAAAAAAAGAAAACCGTACTGAGAACTGACATTCACATCGAACACACATTTCGTGCTAGATAAGAGAAATCAGGATTCATACAGACAGATGTTTTGCTCTCCAGCTCCTTTTTTGAGAGCTCCGCAAGGTACCAAACGGAGTATGTGTGTGAGCTAAAAAAATAAAAAATAAAAAAAAGGAAGGAACGTCATGTTCGTGTGATCGTCTTATAAGCAATAAGTAACCTAGAATTTGGAAAAGCAATAAAAAACACAATTACTCTGTGCGCAAGCTTGTTATACTATTTCTTCGCAAATATATGAATGTGAAGACTGGACTGGCAGTAAAACAGACTTTTAAGGTACAGCTACAATATAGTTAGCTTTATAATTATAGACCAGGTCTACTAATCCAACCTGGCAAGTGTCTCGGACTAACAAGAAAATAGCGTTTCCTTTTTTTCCATACACCACAAAAAACCCTAAAGTCGTAAATTTCGCGCATTGGATTCACAAGGTGGTGGAACTGTAACACATTTCATATACACAGCTATCTGCTGTAGCATTAGAGTAACACGTCTGGGAAGGTTGTGCTTATGCCAGCCATTGTTTGGACTACATAATAAAATATGTTTCCCAGTGTTGGTACTGTATGAAATATCCGACGACCGTAATGTGACTCACAAACTGATTTCGATCATCAGCAAATTGAATTCAACCAACAATAGATAGCTTGTGTAATTTTTCAAGTTTATATAAATAAAACTCTACGTACACAGTCTATAGTTCTATAACCCATTATCACTCCAGAGCCATGGCGCCATTGAATTAGTAGACTGTTCTGTCTGGCGCCACTGGCTCAGGTGTAGTATCGACTGTCCCTCTTGCGGCCCCATTGCCAGTATCTATGAGGGAGAGTTGGTATCTGTGCGTTGTGTCCTTAGAAGGTCTTTGCTTGACGATATATATACAGGTTCACTGGTCTGAAAGTGACCACCTCGTCTATCGCATCCGTCTCCCCTCCCCCATGCGGATCCTGTACGATCTCATCCCCTTCCCCTACCTCCTCCTTTTCCTTGAAAGGACAGGGATCCTGTACACCTCCCGCAAACTCGATCCTCCTCATCCGCTTGTCTCACCCATCCTCTCCCACCCCACCCGCTGCCGCGCCTGTATTCCCACATCCCACCCGGTCTCCAGCTCTCCACCCTCCTTACCCTCTCCCAAGGTGGCTTCCGCCAGCTCCCCCTCCCTGATGATGTACTCCTCCCCTCCATCAACCCCTCCTATCAACTTTGATCCTCCCCCCCCCCACTTCCTGTCCTTTCCTTTAGGCATCCTCCCTCCCTTCCTTTTCCTTTTCCCCCGTCCCCTCCTTCCACCCCTCTTCCCCCGGGCTTCCCCTCCCCCTTCCTCCCTTCCCCCTGTCTCCCCTGCCCCTGGCATCTGCTCTCCCATCTCCCTCTCACCCCCACTCTTCCTCTCTTGGCAGGTCCCCGGACTCGTACACGGTTAGTGAACATTCGCGCGCCGGAGATCAATGCCTCGTGTTCTGTGTGTGCCGTCGTTTTGTGCTTAAGTGGTTCAGTGTCATTCGTTTTGTGCACCTACGTTCACGTGTGACAATTTTCGTTTCTGTCTGTGTCCAAGTGTCTGAACAGTTTTATGTTGGACTCTACGCCCGTGAACGGCACCTTGTATTTTAAAAAGTGTTTGTCTTCGTTTCTATGTCCACCATCTTTTTTCTCTAATTGTCTTCATTGTATCTTTGTGTTTCTCTGCGGCCAAAGAGCGGCGTAGTTTGCTGCTGCCGGCCTGCCTGTATACGGGTTTCAAAATGACAATAAAGAAAAAAAAATCTGAAAGTGAGGCACGAAGTTTGGGGATTGGCGGTAGCGTCGCGACAAGAGGTGGTCACGAGGTCCATGCGGCCAAAGCCACTACCTACTCGTCGACTACAAGCATCAGGCCGACATCCCGTCGGTTGGTTGGCAACATTCGTGTCGGACGACCGCTCGTGGCCTGGCTGCCCTCGATCAGCACCACTCAGTAACCGCTACGACGCACCGTGGATCCATGGAACTGCTTGCTGATAAAGGGGAGTAACATTCTGTAATCCTCGTACTGATTTGTTTCATTGTCTACCTGTGCTCCTTATTATTTTCTGGTTTGAATCCGGCCCTCAGAGTTTTATTCGGTCGGCTCTTTGGTCGTAAATACACTAGTTGTCGTTTGAAAATTTGTTCCGCCTTTCCTTCCTGGTTTATATCCAACCATTAATGTTCTAATGAATCAGTTCCTGGTCGTAAATACAGCCGGCACAATTCCACTAAGGGGCAGGGACAGGTTAAACAAACAGGGGTCTTGTGGTTAGATTTAGATGTTAACCAGTTCAATTCTTTGATTGTAATTGCCTGGATCTTGTGGTTCCGCCGAGTGAGTTCTCTTGTAATAAGTGTTCACAAGTAGTGTTTTAAGACGTTCCTTCAGAGCGGTCTTAATAACTGACAATGTTTAACTTTGAAAATATTAGAAGCCAGCTCTCATCAGGGCTTTAGTGATTTCATAAGGGACGGGTTGGGATCCAGTCGCACCTTGGTTGCCGATTGAAATTAAGAGATTGGTTGCTTTGAAGTAAGCCTTCTCATTGTCATATTGTTTACGAATCTGTTTAACCTTCAAGCACAGGTGCGCATCTTAACCCCCGAACCTCTCGACACACAGTTTTCAAATTAAAGTTACATCATCTGTTTTGAGTAATTGAATCAGTCTTGTCATCAATGGTGCTTATAGCTTTCATGTGTTGTAGAAGGGCGTTTAATAAGAGAAACTATGTCCAGCGTAGTAGTAAACACCGCTGTTTTATCCAATACGGACGGGCTGCAGGTCCGGTCGTAATTATTGTCAAATCGTTTGCCGTTACCCAATGTTTCAATAAAACGAGTCTTCCACAACATATACACGTCCAGCTAAAATACAGTACCTATGTAATATCCTTTTCGACGTCATAACTGCGAAAGACGTCACGATCACATGATCGACACATAAGCTCCTATTACTACCCAACAGACAAAACTGCAGAACCTAATTAGTAGTACGTATACGAAAATTTTACTAAGCAATGGTAGGAGTCTGCTCGACACGTTTCCTCCGTTACGTATTACAAAGGCGTAATTTCTGGTATATCGTTCCCAGAAAGACAGTTATGCCTCTCCGTCGCACTATCATAATTACTCTCTCTTATTTTTTCCATATTTTTCACATTTCAAAAAGCCCGTTGGGAATGTGATGCGTTTCATAGCCATAATAAGTACAAACATCAAAAAAAGTTTTGCATCATCTCGGTTCCGAGAGTTTCGGAATCTGTACAGAAAACTGGAATAGAGATCAACATAAACATCAATTCCTCCCTTTTTATTGCCCATGAAAACCACAAATTGCATATTGTATCACCATACAGCGAGACCTTCAGAGGTGGTGGTCCAGACTGCTGTATGAACTGGTAATTCTAATACCCAGTAGCATTGCATTGATGCAAGCCTGTATTCGTCGTGGCATACAGTCCATAAGTTCATCAGGGCACTGTTGGTCCACATTGTCCCATTTCTCAACGGTGATACGTCGTAGATCCCTCAGAGTGGTTGGTGGGTCACGTCGCCCATAAACAGCCCTTTCCAAACTACCCCAAGCATGTTCGAATTGGTTCAAGCCTGGAGAACATGCTGGCCACTCTAGACAAGCGATGTGTAAGTAACCTGTTTATGTGTTTGTGTGTTGGCAGCGCTATGTAGCGCTCTGCATTAACAACTCTGACAGCGGTGTGCACACTCTGTAAGAGACTCTGTGGCTGGTCGCACTAGCAGCTGGAAGTTACCAGTCCGCAGTGGTGGCTATTAGAGGTGGTGTCCGACTTGGAGACTGAGTATTATTCATGATTATGTAATTTTTGGAACTGGATGTCACGGTCGATAATATATTTTCTTTGAACTGGGAGTCAAATTATAAGGTAAAAATACATTGTTTAAATTGCAACAAAATTTTTCCTTTGCTAACCAGATGCCTATCAGTAGTTAGAGCCTTCAATAGCTAGATCTTTTATTTATAGGTTATTTTCAGGATTTTGAGTTAATTTTAAAGCAGTCAGATCGCGTTATTCTTGAATATTGTGGGTAATTAATGGATAGGAGAAGTTTGAGTTCTGTTTCTCAGGACAAATCCCGTAGGTCATTGTGAAATGATAAAACAGCAAAGGCTCAGTACAGTTTCACTCAACACTTTCAGAATTAAATTAAGAAGTTCATCTTCTCAGTTATTTCAATTTAAGTAAAAATAATTAAGTTTCAGATGTCGTTATCCTGAAGGAAGTCATTCAAAAGATGTACACGATGGGGGTGTGAATTGTCGTCCATGAAGACGAATGCCCCTCCAATATGCTGCCGATATGGCTGCACTATCGGTCGGAGGATGGCATTCACGTATCGTGCAGCGCCGGCCGCGGTGGCCTAGCGGTTCTAGGCGCTCAGTCCGGAACCGCGCGACTGCTACGGTCGCAGGTTCGAATCCTGCCTCGGGCATGGTTGTGTGTGATGTCCTTAGGTTAGTTAGGTTTAAGTAGTTCTAAGTTCTAGGGGACTGATGACCACATATGTTAAGTCCCATAGTGCTCAGAGCCATTTGAACCATTTATCGTGCAGCCGTTATTGCGCCTTCAATTTTCACCAGCGGCGTACGTCGGCCCCACATAATGCCGCCCCAAAACAGAACAGGAACTCCACCTTGCTGCACTCGCTGGACACTGTGGTTGGTTGGCAGATTATGGGGAGGGGACCAAATAGCGAGGTCATCGGTCCCGCTGGACAGTGTGTATAAGGCGTTCGGCCTGACCGGGTTGCCGCCAAACACGTCTTCGACGATTTTCTGGTTGAAGGCATATGCGACACTCATCGGCGAAGAGAATGTGATGCCAATCCTGAGCGGTCCATTCGGCATGTTGTGGGGCCCATCTGTACCGTGCTGCATGGTGTCGTGGTTGCAAAGATTGACCTCGCCATGGACGTCGGGAGTGAAGTTGCTCATCATGCTGCCTATTGCGCATGGTTTGAGTCATAACACGACCTCTTGTGGCTGCACTAAAACCGTTATTTAGCGTGGGGGCGTTGGTGTCAGAGTTCAAAATGGTTCAAATGGCTCTGAGCTCTATGGCACTTAACTTCTGAGGTCATCGGTCCCCTAGAACTTAGAAGTACTTAAACCTATCTAAGGGCATCACACACATCCATGCCCGAGGCAGAATTCGAACCTACGACAGTAGTAGTCGCACGATTCCAGACTGTAGCGCCTAGAACCTCTCGGCCAGATGTCAGAGTTCCTCCGAGCCATAATCCGTAGGTAGCGGTCTTCCACTGCAGTAGTAGACCTTGCTGCCTGAGCGAGGCATGTCATCAACAGTTTCTGTCTCTCTGTATCACCTCCATGTCCGAACAACATCGCTTTGGTTCACTCAGGGACGCCTGGACACTTCTCTTGTTGAGGGCCCTTCCTGGCACAAAGTAACAATGCGAACGCGATCGAACCGCGATACTGACCATCTAGGAATGGTTGAACTACAGACAACACGACCCGTGTACCCCCTTCCTGGTGGAATGACTGGAACTGATCGGCTGTCGGACCCCCTCTGTCTAATAGGCGCTGCTCATGCATGGTTGTTTACAACTTTGGACGGGTTTAGTGACATCTCTGAATAGTCAAAGGGTCTGTGTCTGTGAGACAGTATCCGCAGCCCACGTTTATCTTCAGGAGTTCTGGGAACAGGGGTGATGCAAAACTTTTTTTGATGTGTGTATAAATAACAGAACATGTTCCCAGTCTTGGTTCTATGGAAGGTATCCGACTCCAATACCTTTGCTGATGAAATCATCCGTACTTTTCACCATTAACAAATGATCCGTTAAACATCATTATTGCAATGCATATGTACATCATACTGATTTGCTTATGACAAATAGATTGTTACCCACCGAGAGAGAGTCCATAATACGACTTTCAGTATCACTACTCGTATAATCAGTTTCTAGGTTAAACTGTTAAAACTAAAGACACAAAGTGCATTGTTTTATACACTTACAGGTTCTAATTGTCTCCTTAAGTAGAGTGTTGAGGTATGGAGTCATGGCATTACCGGATATTCCGTTAAAATCACGGTTTTCCACAACATGTGCAAATCTAGCTGAACACCTATGTTTTCTAATTTTAGGAGTCGTAACAGGAAAAAGTCGTCTCGTGACCAAAATATAAGATCGTATTACTTACCAGCAAACAAAGTGCAGGACGACAATAGGATTACATATACGAAAACTTTCATACATAATGATTTAAGGCTGCTTGACAAATTTCATCCTTTACTTATCAGCAAGGTATAATTTGTTCTATATCTTTTCCAGGAAGACAGCTATGTCTCCATAGATGTATAAAAGTTCTTTGCATTCTCAAATTTATTGTCACTAAAATTTTCCGTATTCTTAAGACTAGCGTAAACACCTTTGGGATGGTATTGTATCCCATACTGACTTGCTTACGATGAATAGTCATCCACCAAGAGAAGGTCCATAGTAGAAATATCAGCATTGCTCTTTGGTTGTTCTTGTAATCAACATACACCATGTGATCGAAAGTATCCGGAGACCCCCAAAAGCATACGTTTTTCATATTAGATGCTTTGTGCTGCAGCCTGCAGCCAGGTATTCCATATCAGCGACCTCAGTAGTCATTAGACAGCGTGAGAGGGCAGAAGGCGCTCCGCGGAACTCACGGACTTAGAAGGTGGCCAGGTGATTCGGTGGCACTTGTGTCATTTGTCTGTACGCGAGATTTCCACACTCTGAAACACCCCTATGCCCAATGTCTCCGATGTGATAGAGAGGTGGAAACGTGAAGGGACCGTGCAGCACAAAAGCGTACAGGCCAATCTCGTCTGTTAACTGACAGAGACCGCCAACAGTTGAAGAGGGTCGTAATGTGTAATAGGCAGATATCTATCCAGACCATCACATAGGAATTCCAAAGTGCATCGGGATCCACTGCAAGTACTGTGGCAGTTAGGCGGGAGGTGAGAAAACATGGATTTCACTGTCGAGCGGCTGCTCAAAAGCCAAACATCGCGTCGGTAAATGCCAAACGACGCCTCGCTTGGTGTAAGGCGTGTAAAAATTGAACAGTGAAAAACGTTGCGTGGAGTGACGAGTCACGGTACACAATGTGGCGATCCGATGTCAGGGTGTGGGTATGGCGAATGCCTGGTGAACGTCATCTGCCAGCATGTGTAATGCCAACAGTAAAATTCGGATGCGGTGGTGTTATGGTGTGGTCGTGTTTTTCATGGAGGGAGCTTGCACCCCTTGTTTTGCGTGACACTATCACAGCAGAGGCCTACAATGATGTTTTAAGCACCTTCTTGCTTCCCACTGTTGAAGAGTAGTTCTGGGATGGCTATCGCATCTTTCAACACGATCGAGCACCTGTCCATATTGCACCGCCTGTGGCCGAGTGGTAATACAATAACATCCTTGTAATGGACTAGCCTGAACAGAGTCCTGTGAATCGTATAGAAATCTTTGGGATGTTTGGGAACGCCGACTTCGTGCCAGGCTTCACCGACCCACATCGACACCTCTCCTCAGTGCAACCCTCCGTGAAGAATGGACTGCCCAAGAAAGAAGATTGAACGTATGGCTACGAGAGTGGAAGGTGTCATCAAGGTTAAGCGTAGGCCAAAACCGTAATGAATTCCAGCGCTACCGATGGAGGGCGCCACTAACTTGTAGGTCATTTTCAGCCAGGTGTACGGATACTTTTGATCACGTAGTGTACAGAGTATAGTTTTATAACCAATTATCGCTCCTAATTACCTCAAATATATATACATCCACACAATACGATGGTATTTACTTCTGTTCTCCGGAAATACCGCATCAGTCTGTCTTAGTATTTGTAAAAATGTAGGACAAACACTGCAGTGCATCTTATCACACTAACGCAATTAGAATAACCACCAAAAACATTATGCTTTTTACTCATGATGACTATTCATATTAGTAGTAAAAAGCATTGGATAGAGATCACGATGACTACACTTCCAGTACGTGATCTTCTCGTCATACTCAACTGTGATTGGACTTGCAATCCAATTAAAACATTTTGTGTGTGCTGAAGCGTGGATACCCCAGCACCACGGAGTCGAGCATGGGTCCAGCAATGACAAGCAATATGCTTGTTTGGATTGTATCCATTGTTCTAATCCGCACACCAAAATCGTATACTTAGCGGTGTGTTTATTAAGGTATGAGCCCCAGTGTCTGTGAAAAAAATGTGCAATGCCACTCAAGCACACAGCACTACCCAATTTTTCAGTAGAAATAATATGTATATTTTGATAAAATAGTATGCACAATCTTGACTTAGGTTCTCAGTCCAGAGCTTATGAGTCCCCTGTAGAAGTAGTAAAGGTATGCCGGCCGTTGTGGACGAGCGATTCTAGGCGCTACAGTCTGGAAACGCACGACCGCTACGGTTGCAGGTTCGAATCCTGCCTCGGGCATGGATGTGTGTGATGTGCTTAGGTTAGTTAGGTTTAAGTAGTTCTAAGTTCTAGGGGACTGATGACCACAGTAGTTAAATCCCATAGTGCTCAGAGCCATTTGAACCATTAATTAGTAAAGGTATCAGAAGTCATTATTTTATGTGAACAAACCCACAGCATGAGTATGTGCAATCGACTTCCAATCTAAATAATCAAAATTATGGACATAGAGATTTTACTTTAGATGCCCACAGGTCGAACACAGTTTAGTTGATGATTCATATTGATAGCAAGACACCATATGAGTGGAGACTGGAGATGGCATACTTCCAGTCTCACTGTATAAACGTGGATGTAGTTACACACTATTCTATATGTGTCTCTACGTGGATACTACAGGGTAGAGTGGATGTGACTTTTCTGTATTAATGGCGGTACTCAAAATACTTTCTAAATAATAACGTCTGGCGGTAAAACTTTAAACATACAACAGGAGGTCGGTGGCTGCCAGATAGGTCTATTGGGTGATTTGGCGGTTCAACTACTGCACCACAGCAATAGAGTTGACAGCATCTTTGGTCTCGTCTCTTTCGAATGTGCGTTAATTCTCCTTCAAAACAATTTAATAGTGTCAAAAGTAGTATACACTATTGGCCATTAAAATTGCTGCACCACGAAGATGACGTGCTACAGAAGCGAAATTTAACCAACAAGAAGAAGATGCTATGATATGCAAATGATTAGCTTTTCAGAGCAACGACAAACACAACGTGCTGACATGAGGAAAGTTTCCAACCGATTTTTCATACACAAACAGCAGTTGACCGGCGTTGCCTGGTGAAATGTGTAGTGATGCCTCGTGTAAGGAGGAGAAAGGCGTACCATCGCGTTTCCCACTTTGAAAAAGGTCGGATTGTAGCCTACCGCGATTGCGGTTTACCGTATCGCGAAATTGCTGCTCGCGTTGATCGAGATCCAATGACTGTTAGCAGAATATGGAATTGGTGGGCTCAGGAGGGTAATATGGAACGCCGTGCTGGATCCCGATGGCATCGCATCACTAGCAGTCAAGATGTCAGGCATCTTATCCGCATGGTTGTAACGGGTCGTGCAGCCACGTCTCGATCCCTGAGTCAACAGATGGGGACGTTTGCAAGACAACAACCATCTGCACGAACAGTTCGACGACGACTGCAGCAGCATGGACTATCAAATGGCTCTGAGCACTATGGGACTTAACTGCTGTGGTCATCAGTCTCCTATAACTTAGAACTATTTAAACCTAACTAACCTAAGGACATCACACACATCCATGCCCGAGGCAGGATTCGAACCTGCGACCGTAGCAGTCACGCGGCTCCAGACTGTAGCGCCTAGAACGCACGGCCACTCCGGCCGGCCCTACGGACTATCAGCTAGGAGACCATGGCTGCGGTTACCCTTGACGCTGCAGCACAGACAGGAGCGCCTACGATAGTGTACTCAACGACGAACCTGGATACACGAATGCCAAAACGTCATTTTTTCGGATGAATCCAGGTTCTGTTTACAGCATCATGATGGTCGCATCCGTGTTTGGCGACATCGTGGTGAACGCACATTGGCAGCATGTATTCGTCATCGCCATACTGGCGTATCACCCTGCGTGATGGTGTGGGGTGCCATTGGTTACACGTCTCGGTCACCTCTTGTTCGCATTGACGGCACTTTGAACAATGGACGTAACATTTCAGATGTGTTACGACCCGTGGCTCTACCCTTCATTCGATCCCTGGGAAACCCTACGTTACAGCAGGATAATGCACGACCGCATGTTGCAGGTCCAGTGCGGGCCTTTCTGGATACAGAAAATGTTCGAATGCTGCCCTGGCCAGCACATTCTCCAGATCACTTACTAATTGAAAAGTCTGGTCAATGGTGACCGGGCAACTGGCTCGTCACAATACGCCAGTCACTACTCTTGATGAACTGTGGTATCGTGTTGAAGCTGCATGGGCAGTAGTACCTGTACGCGCCTTCCAAGCTCTGTTTGACACAATGCCCAGGCGTATCAAGGCCGTTATTACGGCCAGAGTGGTCCCGGCGGAGGTTCGAGTCCTCCCTCGGGCATGGGTGTGTGTGTTTGTCCTTAGGATAATTTAGGTTAAGTAGTGTGTAAGCTTAGGGACTGATGACCTTAGCAGTTAAGTCCCTTAAGATTTCACACACGTTTGAACATTTGAGCGGCCAGAGGTGGCTGTTCTGGGTACTGATTTCTCAGGATCTATTCACCCAAATTGCGTGAAAATTTAATTACTTGTCAGTTCTAGTATATCTGTCCAATGAATACCCGTTTATCATCTGCATTTCTCCTTAGTGTAGCAATTTTAATGGCCAGTAGCGTATACACAAGAATCTGATCTGGAGAGAACAAGCGATAAAAAACTGTTAAAAGCAAAATAAATTGTTTTACAATTTAGAAAAAACGGCGTTTAATAATATTAGGAGGTAATTTGAGTCATGCGGGAGTAACGTATGCTACTCATGCTGAGCACAGAGTCTTTCCACCCTCTATCACCAAACTTCTCATGTATCATTTGTAGCAGCCTCAATGTGTGACCCATATCTATCGCTTTATACTGCATCCAAATACAGAGTGAGTCAAAATGAAAGGTGCATGCTTTGAGGGGTGATGGTGATTCTGAACAAGAAACTTCAAATCAACATAATGCCCTTTTGTTAACCAGATCCCACACACTTGTTTGAAAATTACGAGCGTTAGTCGCATGGTCTTCTTCACCAACACTCACTCCATTACATTACCTGCACTCATCTTTTCCATTACATTACTGTGTGCAGGGTTGGCTTAACAGCGAAGTCTAAAAGCGCAGAGCGCACACAAAGAGCAACTTCTCACTCGTATTTTGCACGTCTGTGCTCAAGTAAAGGACCGTACAAATGTGCTCACACCAGCAGTCTTTAACAGCTGCAAAATGCACAGCGTTTTAAAAGAGCTGCACAGTGCATTGCAGCTAAGTTGAGTTTTTGAACATCTTTTGTGAGGAAATGTACACAATTAAACAAAATATTGCATCACAATATTTCATTTATTGTCACCTGCATTTGTCCAGTTCCCCTGTTTTCAGTAGTTTCCTTGGAAACTGTTAAGAACTGGGTATATGGTCGTATGACATTTTTTGTTCAGTGTCGCTAACACTATCACCCCTCGAGGTATGTACCTTTCCTCGTGACTCATCCTGTATTTTTATGATTACAATTACATATGATCTGTAACTCGCATGTATTGCGAGAGAATACCACAGTATTCACAATAAAATAAATATTACCGTTTCTTCACATACACAGAACTACTAGGAATATGACAATTTTGTCAAGTCTCTGTCTAGAATCCGCCTACTATGAAAGCCTGTGTGATGTCACTCCCACTCTTATATTTATGAAAGACATACAGCTCCTCTCTCTATGATTACTCCACGAATTTCAATATAATCAATTTTGCGGAGATCGCTGGCATCTCATTTTTTTGTTATTATTATTGACAAACTAGATTCTTAAAAAATAATATAACTTTCGGGTTGACACCAATGACTAACGTAATGTCACGTAAGTGTATTCCAAGGAGTCTGTGAGTTCTCTCAACATTTAACGCAGGTCTCTTAATTTGGGTGCTGATGGGTCTGTACTTCTAATAGGTCTCTTCCTTGGTACAAACTTGAAGCTTGGTGGGAAAGTATACTGCCGCGTTATTATAGGAGGAGAAGGCGTTCGCGCCTTACAGTGTATAAAGCTGTAGATAACCGTAAGATGTTCACTGAGAATGGTGTAAATGGACAAGTGATTTTGCACGGTCCTTCAGTTTTTTGTGGATGTGTTTTGAATTTTACTTTGGATAATAATGGTGCTTGTACACATGGAAATGGATGGGTTACTGTAGCTGCAGTACGGTATCCAGGAGACAAAGTGGCGAAAGTTGGAGGACTTGAGAGTTTCAATGATAGAGACATTATTTCTTATCGTGTGAGGTTTATAACAGACAGTTTTGGGAAGCAGCGATCTTGTAATCTATATAAAATCAGCGAAAAAACAGTCTAGATCACGATGTAATTTTATTAACATGACTGGTTTTGGCATAATCTTAGACGATCTTCAGAACAGCACCATCATCTGAAATTGACGATATCTAGAACAGCCAGGAGACTCAGTCGCTGAAACTGCTCAGTTTCAGCCACTGAATTCCCTGGGGTAATTCATCACTTAGAAAGAATGTGTCGATTGTACAAAAGCGAGCAATTACAAAAATATGTGGTGTTTATCAAAGACAGGCAGCAAGCAGCTACCCATTTTAATTGCGTTGTCACAGTACATATATTCGCTAATGACATTCATAAAAAAGAATCGATCACAATTTGAGAAGAAGAGTGATGTACATACCTAGAGCACTAGAGGGGAAAATGACCTTTTGTATGCATTGTTAAAGCTATCGGTGGCTCTGAGAAGAGTTCACTATGCAGCAACAAAACTTTTTGATTATTTGCGCAACAACATAAAATTGCTGATGGGTATCGAAAACTTCAAATCCAATTCAAAATCATTTCTCCTGGGAAACTTCTATTTCATTGACGTATTTCTATTTAAAAACTGGTAGCCATGAAAAAACGACTAATTTCTACCTAAAAACTCGTAGCCAGTATATGAAGTATAGATACACGAGTGGGACTAGAAATAAAAATGTCTTCATTATTGTTAACACTAATCGTGTATACATATCCTGTAAACTGACGCGTTCCAAGTCATTTCGGTAAAAGAATCGTTAAAATGATCTAGGGAACATATATCTACCTAACTAACATAACTACAAACGGTTTGTTAGTGTACAGAGGTCAAAGGTATTCGGCGCAAGCGGAGCCGTGAACTCAGGCCGATTTCTGTGAGCCGCCTGGTAATGTCCTTGTGGTCACTGAAGCACCGTTTGCACGTCGGATCGATGACAATGTTGAATCCAGGGCTCTGAGTGCTTGGTCCTCACGTTCTGTCGTCTCTCTAGGTCGATCGTTCCCTTCCCGACACTACATTCGATTATGGTTCACCTATTCCTGCCTACATTGTTGAACAGTGGCATCGCTCCCATAAAAATGTAGAGCGATTAGCCGATTTATTCCAGCGGGCTTCTTTGAGCCCTACTGCATGTCCTCTGTCAAATGTTGACATCTCCGTATATTGTTGACGCGCCTGTCTGCGAGGGATACTTGCTGTGCATCTGAGTACACAGAACGAAATTCGCAAAGAGTTTGTGCCTTGGCATCGACATGCCCCCTGTTTCCTGCCCTAGCCAACTGCGTGGTTTAAGTTCCGCTGCAGCGTCACGCATTCCTCTATCGGCTATCGGCCACGAAAAGTTAGAATTTAGCACAGTCTGTCTACATCAACATCTACGTACATACACCGCTAGCCACCAAACGGTGTGTGGCGGAGGGCACAATTCGCGCCAGTCATATTCCCCCCCCCACAATCCATTCGCGGATCGCGCGAGGGAAAAACGACTCTCTGAACGCCTCAGTACGAGCTCTTATTTCCCTTATCTTTGAATGGCGATCATTGCGCGATTTGAAAGTTGGTGGTAATAATTCACTACTGACCATTAAAATTGCTACGCCAAGAAGAAATGCAGATGATAAACGAGTATTCATTGGACAAATATATTATAGTAGAACTGACACGTGATTACATTTTCACGCAATTTGGTTGCATAGATCCTGAGAAATCTGTACCCAGAACAACCACTTCCGGCCGTAATAACGGCCTTGATACGCCTGGGCATTGAGTCAAACAGAGCTTGGATGGCGTGTACAGGTACAGCTGCCCATGCAGCTTCAACACGATACCACAGTTCATAAAGAGTAGTGACGAGGCGGTTGCTCGGCCACCATTGACCAGACGTTTTCAATTGGTGAGAGATCTGGAGAATGTGCTGGCCAGAGCAGCAGTCCAACATTTTCTGTATCCAGAAAGGCCCGTACAGGACCTGCAACATGCGGTCGTGCATTATCCTGCTGAAATATAGAGTTTCGCAGGAATCGAATGAAGGCTAGAGCCACGGGTCGTAACACATCTGAAATGTAACGTCCGTCAGTGCGAACAAGAGGTGACCGAGACGTGTAACCAATGGCACCCCAAAACCTTCACGCCGGGTGATACACCAGTATGGCGATCACGAATACACGCTTCCAATGTGCGTTCACTGCGATGTCGCCAAACACGGATGCGACCATCATGATACTGTAAACAGATCCTGGATTCATCCTAAAAATTGAGTTTTTTTCCATTCGTGCACCCAGGTTCGTCGTTGAGTACACCATCGCAGGCGCTCCTGTCTGTGATGCAGCGTCAAGGGTAACCGCAGCCATGGTCTCCGAGCTGATGGTCCGTGCTGCTGCAAACGTCGTCGAACTGTTCGTGCAGATGGTTGTTGTCTTGCAAACTTCCCCATCTGTTGGCTCAGGGATCGAAATGTGGCTGCACGATCCGTTACAGCCATGCTGATAAGATGCCTGTCATCTCGACTGCTAGTGATACGAGGCCGTTGGGATCCAGCACGGCGTTCCGTATTGCCCTCCTGAACCCACCAATTCCATATTCTGCTAACAGTCATTGGATCTCGACCAACGCGAGCAGCAATGTCACGATACGATAAACCGCAATCGCGGTAGGCTACAATCCGACCTTTATCAAAGTCGGAAACGTGATGGTACTCATTTCTCCTCCTTACAGGAGGCATCACAACAACGTTTCACCAGGCAACGCCGGTCAACTGCTGTTTGTGTATGAGAAATCTGTTGGAAACTGTCCTCGTTTCAGCACGTTGTAGGTGTCGCCACCGGCGCCAACCTTGTGTGAATGCTCTGAAAAGCTAATCATTTGCATATTACGGCATCTTCTTCCTGTCGGTTAAATTTCGCGTCTGTAGCACGTCATCTTCGTGGTGTAGCAATTTTAATGGCCAGCAGTGTATATGCTATACATCCTCGGTGGAGATCGGATTTCGTACTTTAGTGAGCAGCCCCTTCTGTTTAGCGCGCCGTCTATCTGCAAGTATGTCCCACTTCAAACTTTCTATGAGATTTGTAACGCTCCTGCGATGGCTAAATGTACCAGTTACGAATCTTGCCGCTCTGCTTTTGACCTTCTCAATCTCTTGAATCAGACCCAACTGGTCAGGATCCCATACAGAAGAACAATACTCCAAGACTGGACGAACTGACGTATTGTAAGCTATTTCCTTTGTTGAAGGAGCATTGGAGATCATTTCAAATAGTCACACCCAGATACTTGACGGACGTTACCGCTTCCAAGACTGGGCATTTATTTTGTACTCTTACACTAATGGGGATTTCCGCCTTGTTATACGTAGTAGGTTACTCTTACTAATGTTGAGAGATAACTGCCAGTCAATACACCACGCTTTTATTTTCTGCAAATGCCGGCCGGGGTGGCCAAGCTGTTCTAGGCGCTACAGTCTGAAACCGCTCGACCGCTACGGTCGCAGATTCGAATCCTGCCTCGGGTATGGATGTGTGTGGTGTCCTTAGGTTAGTTAGGTTTAAGTAGTTCTGTTCTAGAGGACTGATGACCTCAGCAGTTAAGTCCCATAGCGCTCAGAGCCATTTTCTGCAAATCCTCATTGATTTGGCACGACTTTCATGTGATACTACTTTCCTGTTGACTACAGCATCATCGGCAAACAGTCTAAGGCCGCTGTCAGTACCATCAATCAGATCGTTTACGTAAATCGTAAAAAGCACCCTGCCCTGGGGCACACCTGAAGTTGTGCTTGTTTCTGCTGAAGTCGGCCCGTTCAGGACGATATACTGCTTCCTGTCTGTTAGAAAACTTTGTATCCAACCGCATACGTCAGCGGATGGACCGTAAGCGCGCACTTAATGTAGCAAGTGACAGTGCGGAACTGACAAGGGGGGGCCACAACGTTTGGAACGCGGATTTACTGCAAACTTCGTACACTCGTAGTACTCCATGAGGACAACAAAATGTGTAAGCAGTAGCGCGTACTTCTCGAGCGTTACGCCAAGAAGAAATGCAAAATAATTTCGGTCGTCAAACATATATCTGTGCGTGGCCATTTTTACCATGAAGCGGCTGCAGCCGAGGGGCGCCGATACGATAGCTCAGTGTGTTCGGTCGGAGCGTTGGCTACCCTTTCTAATAAAAGACTGAGCGAACGGGTCATCGAACAAAGTGAACGGTTATCATCGGACGTCCGCCCTCAACGAATGACATACAACAATTTTTTTTTTTTAAGTGGTTGGCGTTCAAGCCGCTGGATCGAGTTCCGTTCGTCAGTTTATTTTTTATTTTTTACACAGTCATTTTCTTTACTATTTATATTACAATTGATATAATGGAGAAAATACGTATAATCAAATGAACGTTTATATAATTTACAATGTTATTTGGCAGTCTACTAATTTTTATTATCACAAATAATATAATATTCATAACTATCGAGTAGTAAACGACCAAACGCAAAAAGTGATAGTGAAGATGTATGCTTGTCCGTGTCATCAAAACTGTTCCTATTTAATCGAAAGAGAACGAGAAATTGCTTCTCGGAAGACATTATTAAAATACACTCGATCCTGAATAACCAATTATCAGCGCCGATTTTTAAGGAAATACTGCGTTACGCATGGTTTGCTTGCAAATTATCGTCTGAAAGAGAGGTTTTTGAAAGTGTTAACGAGGTTTGTTTTTCCACGGAAAACGTCAAAAGACCTCGCGTATGCGGAAACATAGCATTTATTCAACGCAGCTGGTGCCGTTTAACTCTGTTTTCAATCTTTTTACGAAAAATACCATCCTGCAACTTGTACTCGTAATGTTGAAAGCGACGATTGATCGTACATCTTTCGAAAGCCGTCTGTGCCAGTCAAAACTTGGAGGTAACAAGTCGTTTCGGGCTCCTTCCAGGTATAAGGGATTTCTCAAATCACAGACAGGCATACATTTTCAATATCACTTTATGCGTTTGGCCGTTTACAAGTCGATAGTTATGAATATTACATTATTTGTGATGATAAAAATTAGTAGACTGCCAAATAACATTGTAAATTTTATAAACGTTTTCCTCATTATATCAATTGTAATATAAATAGTAAAGAAAACGACTGTGTTGAAAATAAATGAAAAAATAGACGAATGGGTGAAACGTCCCCTTAGAAAAATTAGTGAATTACTGTGCTGGTAAACCCCTTACGTTATTTGATTTTCAAACATCCGAGCAAAACTGAACGTACTCAGACATTTCTTTCTTTACTTATTCTGATCATCACTAAACTGACACACAATATTTTTAGCGCAACGCAATCTGACTTTCAGTAATCCCTACAAAAGAATGGCCCTGACTAACGATAACCTATACCTTTGATGAATCACTTACCTCACAAAAATCTTCGTCACTCGAACTACTGCAATACAGCGAGCCCCAACACTGCCAGCTAAATAAAGGATTCTAACTACTGAAGGCACTAACTACTGATAGGCATAGTTAGCAAATGAGAGATTTTGATAGAGAACAAAAAATTTATTTACCTTAATAGTGTTCAAAAGTCATAATATATATATATATATATATATATCAGTTCATGACATCCAGTCTTACAAATTTACTGTCTCTGATGGACACACTTCCAGATCATCCGCTCTCAAAACTCCGCCATCTCTCTCCCCACATCCACCACTGCTGGCGGCTCACCTCCAACTGCGCAACGCTACGCGCTGTTAACAGCCATAGCGACTATTCCAACAACGCCACCCAGCCACATACTGCACACAGCACAGCCAGTGATTTTCATACAGAGCGCTACGTGGCGTTACCAACATAAAAACCTAAACAGCCTACTTACATAGCCCCCATGCTCCCCACAAAAAAATTTACAAATTGTTTTGGGCAGTCGCCAATACAGATTTGAAAAAATTTTTCATAATTACAATAACAAAGAAATCAAATGCACACACTTATTGATACAATGTTGGTCAAAAGCTTAAACTTTCTCACAGTCCATAAAGACAGCCCTGATCATCCATCACAGTAAAATTGCAGCGTTTTTCTCAAAGTCTGAGCAGTAAAAGAAAATGCACACGGACGTAGTGGATTTCCATGTAGTCTTGAAGAAGTAGTGTTGTCCTTCCAACGGCAAGAGTGCTGATTCTTGACATGAAGACAGGTAATGGGTCACAACAGAGCAAACCCACAGCAGAGTCAGTCATTTTCATACAGAGCGCTACGTGGCGTTAACAATATAAAAACCTAAACAGCCTACTTACACGGGACTCGATCCAGTGATTACGATGCTTAAACGTTAACCACTCGGCTGCTGCCGCTTCATGGTAAAAATGGCCACGCACTGATATACATATTTGACGACTGAAATTATCTTGCTATTTTCTCAATAACGCTCGAGAAGTACGCACTACTGCTTAAAATATTTTGTTGTCCTCATGGAGTACTACGAGTGTACGAAGTTTGCAGTAAATCCGCGTTCCAAACGTCGTGGCCTCCCGTTGTGAGTCGAACGCCTTTCGAAAGCCGAGAAATGCATCAACCTTATCATATCATGCACAAAGTGGGTCAGCTGTGTCTCGCATGACCGCTGTTTACCAAACCAGTCTGTTGTGTTGGCAGAAGAGCCAACACCGTGTTACTAGAGGAGGCCGAAAGACACGCGTTTTAGCTCACGCAGGACGGCGTGAGGAGGGAAGGACTGTACTGACGTGAGGTCTGGAACATGACAAGTAATTAGAATTCAGAAAGCGAACGTAATTAGTTTGATACTTAACTTTAATCCATTAATGATGAACGTCGCTCTTGACGGTACATGATTCACAATATTGTCTGTTAATAACTGAATATGGCGCTTTGCTAGGTCGTAGCAAATGACGTAGCTGAAGGCTATGCTAAACTGTCGTCTCTGCAAATGAGAGCGTATGTAGACAGTGAACTATCGCTAGCAAAGTCGGCTGTGCAACTGGGCGAGTGCTAGGGAGTCTCTCTAGACTAGACCTGCCGTGTGGCAGCGCTCGGTCTGCAATCACTGATAGTAGCGACACGCGGTTCCGACGTATACTAACGGACCGCGGCCGATTTAAAGGCTACCACCTAGCAAGTGTGGTGTCTGGCGGTGACACCACACAGTCGATGTCTGTAGGAATACCAATTTGTGAGCAATTTGCATAATTCCTTCGTTGTGTGTCTTTTTTCTTTTTTTAAGTGTATGTTCCGAGAAGGAATTGCGGTGTATCGGTGTATTATTTTTGGAAAGACCCTCGTCCCATCCGCTACGCTCGGTGAGGTGGCTTTACTGAATACCGATGTAGGAGGTACACAGAGGAGGAGGCGCAACTGAAGCCGATACACGCCGGGCTGTAGTGGGGGAAGCCGATGGCTCTGCGCTCCGGTCCGCAGTGGGAACGTACAGCCAGCGGGCGCCGCGATCGCGCAATAATTCAATAACCCCCGACACCGGCAACGACTCCCACGGCGCTAATTACGTATGCGGGATTTGCAGCGAGATAATTTAGGCGCCCCTGGGCCCTGGCGGCGGCCCCAAGGCTCTCCCAGAGTCCCGCCGTGATATTTATTTCTGACCTCCCCCAATGTCTCCCACCCCCACACTCCTTCCACTTCTGCTCTCTCTCTCTCTCTCTCTCTCTCTCTCTCTCTTGCCGAGGTGTATTCCTTTCCGGTCTGCTGCATTTACGAATCCACCACCCGCCCCGCAACGTTTTAATTAAATACAAAGACTCGTCCCGCTGCAATAATATATTCCGTCTCGCTCCCGCAGAGCTCCGGCATGACCGTCTTGCGCAGCTCTCCGGGAAGACGCTAATTAAAACAGCGCGGCGCCCCGTTACGTCCGTACGGCGAGCCCGCCTGCGCGGTTGGGACGGCCGCCCGTGGCCGACGAGACCAGACCAACCCAGACCTGAGAGCAGACCAGACCAGGGTAAACAGGCGGCCCGCCCCAGCGCGGGCGTGTATATTAATTTCCCCGGCGCTGCCGTCTACGAAATGAGTTGGGGCAGTGAGGACGCTGATAAACGGAGTGACTCAGCCGGTGTCTCGCTCCCGGCTTCTTTTGCCCTCGGCGTCGTCTTCTTTCACCACGACACGGACGAGGGGACCGGCCACGGTGCGGCGCTTTGGAGCTGCTAACCGAGCTCTGTCGCTACGGTGTGCAGCACTACGAGTGCCCTCTCCTTCCTGTAGGCACACGCCGTATTTATTTATCATGCACTCAGTTAAGTTGTAAGTTTCTTAATAAGAGAATTTGGATTTAAATATATGTCTCCCCTCTTACACTTTTTCGGAACATTGAAACCTTCCCATCTCCTCTATATCTCTATTCTTACGCAATCTCCCCTTCTACAATAACCTATGATACGCATATAGCTGAAATACTAACTACCTTTTTCCAAAGCTGTTTCACAGAGGAAGACCGCATTGCAGTTCCTTCTCTAAATCCTCGCACAAACGAAAAAATGGCTGACATCGAAATATGTGTCCAAGGAATAGAAAAGAAACTGAAATCACTTTACAGACGAAAGTCCACTGGAACTGACGGGATATCCATTCGATTTTACACAGAGTACGCGAAAGAACTTCGCCGGCCGGTGTGGCCGTGCGGTTCTAGGCGCTACAGTCTGGAACCGAGCTACCGCTACGGTCGTAGGTTCGAATCCTGCCTCGGGCATGGATGTGTGTGATGTCCTTAGGTTAGTTAGGTTTAATTACTTCTAAGTTCTAGGCGACTCATGACCTCAGAAGTTAACTCGCATAGTGCTCAGAGCCATTTGAACCATTTTTGAAAGAACTTTCCCCCCCTTATAACAGCCGTGTACCACAAGTCTCTAGAGGAACGGAAGGTTCCAAATGATTGGAAAAGAGCACAGGTAGTCCCAGTCTTCATGAAGGGTCCTCGAGCAGATGCGCAAGACTATAGACCTATATCTCTGACATCGATCTGTTGTAGAATTTTAGAACATGTTTTTTGCTCGCGTATCATGTCATTTCTGGAAACCCAGAATCTACTCTGTAGGAATCAACATGGATTCCAGAAACAACGATCGTGTGAGACCCAACTCGCTTCATGAGACCCAGAAAATATTAGATACACTCTCCCAGGTAGATGTCATTTTCCTTGACTTCCGGAAGGCGTTCGATACAGTTCCGCACTGTCGCCTGATAAACAAAGCGAGAGCCTACGGAATATCAGACCAGCTGTGTGGCTGGATTGAAGAGTTTTTAGCAAACAGAACATAGCATGTTGTTGTCAATGGAGAGACGTCTACAGACGTTAAAGTAACCTCTGGCGTGCCACAGGGGAGTGTTATGGGACCATTGCTTTTCACAATATATATAAATGACGTAGTACATAGTGTCGGAAGTTCCATGCGGCTTTTCGCGGATGATGCTGTAGTATTCAGAGAAGTTGCAGCATTGGAAAATTGCAGCGAAATGCAGGAAGATCTGCAGCGGATAGGCACTTGGTGCAGGGAGTGGCAACTGACACTTAACATAGACAAATGTAATGTACTGCGAATGCATAGATAGAAGGATCCTTTATTGTATGGCTATATGATAGCGGAACAAACACTGGTGGCAGTTACTTCTGTAAAATATCTGGGAGTATGCGTGCGGAACGATTTGAAGTGGAATGATCATATAAAATTAATTGTCGGTAAGGCGGGTGCCAGGTGAACATTCATTGGGAGAGTCCTTAGAAAATGTAGTCCATCAACAAAGGAGGTGGCTTACAAAACGCTCGTTCGACCTATACTTGAGTATTGCTCATCAGTGTGGGATCCGTACCAGGTCGAGTTGACAGAGGAGATAGAGAAGATCCAAAGAAGAGCGGCGCGTTTCGTCAGAGGGTTATTTGGTAAGCGTGATAGTGTAAGATGTTTAGCAAACTCGAGTGGCAGACTCTGCAAGAGAGACGCTCTGCATCGTGGTGTAGCTTGCTGTCCAGGTTTCGAGAGGGTGCGTTTCTGGATGAGCTATCGAATATATTGCTTCCACCTACTTATAGCTCCCGGGGAGATCACGAATGTAAAATTAGAGAGATTCGAGTGCGCACGGAGGCTTTTAGGCAGTCTTTCTTCCCGCGAACGCCGGCCGAAGTGGCCGTGCGGTTAAAGGCGCTGCAGTCTGGAACCGCAAGACCGCTACGGTCGCAGGTTCGAATGCTGCCTTGGGCATGGATGTTTGTGATGTCCTTAGGTTAGTTAGGTTTAACTAGTTCTAAGTTCTAGGGGACTAATGACCTCAGCAGTTGAGTCCCATAGTGCTCAGAGCCATTTGAACCATTTTTTTTCCCGCGAACCATACGCGACTGGAACAGGAAAGGGAGGTAATGACAGTGGCACGGAAGGTGCCCTCCACCACACACCATTGGGTGGCTTGCGGAGTGTAAATGTAGATGTAGATGAAACCTTCCCTTAGGATTTCTATCTCTTGCTTAATAATAACACATGAAATATTCCCTTTGAAATTAATTCTCTTTCTCAATCTTAGCATACAAATTTAACTGCTGCTTATTAAAAGCGATTTTCTGATTATTTCGACGAAACATAAAGTATGTCGTCGTCGTGGCCCTCAGTCGTTACCTGTAATAGCCCAAAACTGTTCCTTACCTTTTTTACTCTTACTGGATCGCTATCTGACTGCTACATCGAACTGGGACGTAAATATACTTACTCTGTTTTACTATACTCTATTAGCTGCTGCCGGCCGAAGTGGCCGTGCGGTTAAAGGCGCTGCAGTCTGGAACCGCAAGACCGCTACGGTCGCAGGTTCGAATCCTGCCTCGGGCATGGATGTTTGTGATGTCCTTAGGTTAGTTAGGTTTAACTAGTTCCAAGTTCTAGGGGACTAATGACCTCAGCAGTTGAGTCCCATAGTGCTCAGAGCCATTTTTTTTTATTAGCTGCTGGTGGGCTGTCATAATAAGTGACTGTATTTATTACCAAAGCTGACGTTATTCTTTAATAGCAAAGCTGGCGTATTCTTTAATTAATTTTGACTGACGTTACGCAATTCATAGTTAAACTTTTTCTTGACAACAATAAAATTTTGCAAAGTTTTACGTTGATGGTTTTTGCGATGGATTATAATCAGTAATGCAATATTGTTGGCAAAAATTAATTATATTCTCAATGAAATGATTTTACAAACATTCAAATGGGACTTACTTTTTACAATAATCTTACAACTAGCATTGCGCAAACACACCTTCAGTAGTGCTGAGTTTCTCAAAAAAATAATTCAATAATATTAGTTCCTCTTATGATAATAGTTAGCTGATGTCTGCGTACAGCCGTTTACAAGCTCTTGTAAATCATAGCTGGTGGCTAGCATGCACACCGCTCCTCTCAACCTCTCGCTTCAGACCTGCTACCGACTCGCTTCACATCTCGCTTACTGCTGACTTCCTACGAACGCTAAAGTGCGGTCTCTCCCGCCAACAATGCTGTCTGGTGCAGACAACCCCTGCTATCATTACAAAATGTATCAATGCGCGGTCTTTCCCGCTCTTTTCTTAAAATTTATCCATAAGCGGTCTCTCCCGCCCTTTTTAAAATTATATCAATGTGCGGTCACTCCTGCCACCAAAACTTTGGTGCAGACATTCCCTGCTACCACAATTATTTCTAACATGACAAATATTAAGTACTCCTACTTAATCCTATTAATAAAATATAAACATCTTTCATAAATTGTGGTTTGACAATAGACAGTAGAATTCTTCATGGTGAGCCGTACGCACCACCCAGCTTACCGGCGCTAAAAAAAAAAAAAAAAAAAAAATAAAATAAAAAAATAAAAAAAATTACAAATACCTTAGTTGCGCACGAGAAAGTAGTAGAACAAATCCAGTAATACAATATATGTGCACAAAAGAGTCCTATTGCGGTTCGCGCGGCCGTGTGTTGATCGGTCTTATTAGACTTACACAATAAGCGGCAGATTGGGCACTTATACGGCAAACTACTTCTAAGGCTCACAAATTGGCATTCTACGTCTTACGACTTTTATGCCTTAACTTTAATTTCTTAAGCCCAGTCGAAACAAGAAGTAGACAACATTCCATTCGAACCTTGGGAGAGCCAGTCCTGACAAAACTCTACCATCTGGTGAGCAAGACGTATGAGACAGGCGAAATACCCTCAGATTTCAAGAAGAATATAATAATTCCAGTCCCAAAGAAATCAGGTGTTGACAGACTTGAAAATTACCGAACTACCAGTTTAATAAGTCACAGCTGCAAAATACTAACGCGAATTCCTTACACACTCCGTCTTCAGGCCACGAGTGGCCCACCAGGACCACTCGACCGCCGTGTCATCCTCGGTAGAGGATGCGGATAGGAGGGGCGTGGGGTCAGCACACCGCTCTCCCGGTCGTGAGATGGTATTCTTCACCGAAGCCGCTACTATTCGGTCGAGTAGCTTCTCAATTGGCATCACGAGGCTGAGTGCACCCCGAAAAATGGCAACAGCTCATGGCAGCTTGGATGGTCACCCAGCCAAGAGCCGGCCACGCCCGACAGCGCTTATCTTCGGTGATCTCACGGGAACCAGTGTATCCACTGCGGCAAGGCCGTTGCAACGAATTCTTGTTTACTTTCTCAGCGGTATTCGCACGTGTTACAATCAAGAGTCGAGGGACATGAAAGGGAAGCAGTGGTTGGGAAGGAAGTGAGACAGGGTTGTAGCCTATCCCCGATGTTATTCAATCTGTATATTGAGCAAGCAGTAAAGGAAAAGGTATTAAAATCCATGGAGAAGGAATAAAATCTTTGAGGTTCGCCGATGACATTGTAATTCTGTCAGCAAAGGACTTGGAAGAGCAGTTAAATGGAATGGACAGTGTCTTGAAAGGATGATATAAGATGAACATCAACAAAAGCAAAACGAAGATAATGGAATGTAGTCGAATTAAATCGGGTGATGCTGAGGGAATTAGATTAGGAAATGAGACACTTAAAGTAGTTAAGGAGTTTTGCTATTTGGGGAGCATGATAACAGATGATGGTCGAAGTAGAGAGGATATAAAATGTATACTGGCAATGGCTAGGAAAGCGTTTCTGAAGGAGAGAAATTTGTTAACATCGAGTAGAGATTTGTCAGGAAGTCGTTTCTGAAAGTATTTGTATGGACTGTAGCCATGTATGGAAGTGAAACATAGACGATAAATAGTTTAGGCAAGAAGGGAATAGAATCTTTCAAAATGTGGTGCTACAGAAGAATGCTGTATATTAGATGGGTAGATCACATAACTAATGAGGAGGTATTGAATAGAACTGGGGAGAACTTTGTGGCACAACTTGACTAGAAGAAGTGATCGGTTGGTAGGACATATTCTGAGGCATCAAGGGATCACCAATTTAGTACTGGAGGGCAGCGTGGAGGGTAAAATTTGTAGAGGGAGACCAGGAGATGAATACACTAAGCAGATTCAGAAGGATGTAGGTTGCAGTAGGTACTGGGAGATGAAGAAGATTGCACAGGATAGAGTAGCATGGAGAGCTGCATCAAACCAGTTTCAGGACTGAAGACCACAACAACAACAACAACAACAACAACAACAAGCCCACACTACATGTCTAGTCCTTCGTTGTTTGTTCATTAGGCTGGCAATATGTGTTTATTTACTGTTACATTCATGTTTTTTTCGGTTAGGCCCCGTACGTCGAGTACCGTACTGATTGACTCAGAGAACCGTTTAATGCCTTATCCGCATGCTATCTCGCATGCTACTTGATAAATCTGTTGGATTTTCACATGATAGATACGACTTTCTCGTATGCAATTAAGATACAACCTGACATTTTCATTTGTATGGGGTCTTTTAATGTTATTTGATTTTATGAAGAAACCCTTTCAGTCTTGTTTGTTTTTTGTAGTGCATGAAGATAGAATTTTCATCCTGAAATCCGGGTCGTATGTACGATTTTACCTAAATAAATGATTTGTCAAGTACAACTGAAGACAGTAGATACTGGCGCCCAGGTTGATGTCTCATTATCTGACTTCTGGAAGGTTTTCCATACAGTTCCGTGCTGATGCTTAGTGGACAAAATACATGTCTTGGTAATGTCACATTATCTGGACATTCGGATTGATGACCTATTAGCGAAATCAATGAAGAAAGCTGCAGTCACTCCGCCTTTCATGTGATTGTATAATTTTATTAAGTTCTGTACAATGTCTTTCTTCTGCGATCGTGTTCTTATATTTTCATCATGCCTACGGGGAAAGATCACACTTTGAACCGATCTGATAGATTTTATTCTCTTTGTTGTTACGCTTTATATTCAGCATACCTTGTACATTTATCCACCTTTCCTGATCATGCATGATTGCATGATATTATGAATGTGAATGTAATTTCAAAAGAATGCACTTTCTGAAGGCGGGTGGACTTCGGTTTCGCCACTAAACAGAGCCAGCGAACGGCCGTTGTGTTTACGTCTCCGAGGCTCGCTTAAAGCGCCAGTTTGGCGGGGTGTTCAAAAAATGGTTCAAATGGCTCTAAGCACTATGGGACTTAACATCTGAGGTCATCAATCCCCTATAACTTAGAACTACGTAAACCTAACTAACCTATGGACATCACACACATCCATGCCCGAGGCAGGATTCGAACCTGCGACCGGAGCAGTCGCGCGGTTCCAGACTGAAGCGCCTAGAACCGCTCGGCCAACCCGGCCGGCTTGGCGGGGTGTCTGTCTGCTCCTTCTTTCTTAACCAGCGGCTTCGCGACTGATTCCTTACGGTTCACGTACAAGGAAAATCGTTGTTCAACTTTTAGACGTTGAGCAAGTGCAAAATTCTAAGCAGAGGAAACGGCATTCCTGGTAGGAGAAGACACCTCGTAGCACACCAGATGTGATTTTGGATGGGAATTAGCTAGATTTTTCGGATTAGGGAATTGCCTTCATTGTTAACTCATGCGTCTGAAAAATTCTTACGGGAATCTAGCGAGAGATAACTTTCCTATTTGTTAACCAGATTCAGTTAGGGCCGACTTAGTTCTTTATTAGTCATGATTCACTTCATACATCGTGGCCACGTGATGTTTATCTGCTGTGAGTTGCAAGCCAGTTATCTGAACACAAACTGTGCAAGAGATAGTGAAATATGTCTTTCGTCATCGAATGTCTGAATTTTTGTAACACTTGTGGCTCTAAGCACTATGGGACTAAACATCTGAGGTCATCAGCCCCCTAGACTTAGAACTACTGAAACCTAACTAACCTAAGGACAGCACACACATCCATGCCCGAGCCAGGATTCGAACCTGCAACTATAGCAGCAGCGCGGTTCCGGACTGAAGCGCCTAGACCCGCTCGGCCACAGCGGCCGGATGACACTTGTGCGCCCATGTTGTGTTCCTCACTTTCCCTAATCCTCGATCAACTGTTGGCTCGTGTAATGGTAAAAAGCTAACAGTGACAGAATTTTGTGTTTATTAAACGGTTACTGAAGTTCCCAGAATAAAATTTTCACTCTGCAACGGAGTGTGCGCTGATATGAAACTTCCTGGCAGATTGAAACTGCTTGGTGGACTGAGACTCGAACTCGGGACCTTTGCCTTCTGCGGGCAAGTCCTCTATCATTTGTGCTACGCAAGCACGGCTAACGACCAGTCCTCACAGCTTTATTTTATTTCCGCCAGTACCTCGTCTCGTACCTTACAAACTTCACAGAACTCTCCAACAGATCTTGCAGAACTAGCACTCCTGGATGAAAGGATGTTGCGGAGACATGGCTTAGGCACAGCCTGGCGGATGTTTCCAGAATGAAATTTTCATTCTGCAGCTGCATCAAATTTGGAGCTGAATGTTCTACAAAAGGCAGGATATTTCACTGATGGATCGATAAGTAGTCACTTTAGTATGTGCATTCCTCTCAAAATGTTTATGAAGTTCCTTGGGGACAGTGAGTGGGCCATTATGAATGCTCAGTAGGAACTCATTTCCGTTTGAAGTGCAATAGATAATAAAACGTCATTCAAGAAGTGCAAGAAGCGGAAAATAACTTCGTTTTAGATAAATTTGTGTGGAAAGTACTGCACATTTCAGTATCAAATGAGACCCGTCTGAAACTTTGATATGTGGAGTTTAAATACCGTTAAGTTTTCAATTGTGCGAACTCTACGAGCATCTAGCTCTACCGATGACTGCAAGGTATAGCTGGTCGATTAAGACATCTACTCAACTATAAATGTCTCAGTTCATTCTTCCGGGTGTGCAGACAGACAGGAGAGGGAATGTGACTAAGGATTCCAGCATACTGACAACCAATGCAAAGTTGTTCCGGAATCCGGTATATTACCCATACGATAATCTACATTTTGACTGCAACAATGACAATATCGGTTTACTGTATGATATCAAGGGCTTATTTCAATAGCGGTACAAGTCCATTACCTCCACTTTTCTGCCTATAGTGCTTCTGCAATTAAAGATCCAAACAAACAGAAAGAAAGGTTCATCTCCAGCAAGAAGCCATATGCTTGGATATTTCTGGTATCTCAACTGCAGATTTTTCAGCGCCCATTTAACTTTAGGACTCTGTACCTCACAGTGAACAAAAATGGACTTGTACCACTATTGAAATATGTGCTCGAGGTTTCGATCTTCTTACTATGAGATCAATGCTCAGCTTACAGAATGGCTCAAATGGCTCTGAGCACTATGGGACTCAACTGCTGAGGTCATTAGTCCCCTAGAACTTAGAACTAGTTAAACCTAACTAACCTAAGGACATCACAAACATCCATGCCCGGGGCAGGATTCGAACCTGCGACCGTAGCGGTCTTGCGGTTCCAGACTGCAGCGCCTTTAACCGCACGGCCACATCGGCCGGCTCAGCTTACAGAAGATTGAAGAATTAGCGCCAGTTGTCATTATTGATTGCTCGAAGCAAAACGTAAGTATAAAGACAGACTCCATCGACATCTGCGTTGAATCTGACTCATCAGGAAATTTCCCATCAAACACAGTGGCACAGGAATTGTGCAGTAAATAGTAATGTGGCGCTACTACCTCACACTGCAGAGGCACTTCACAATGGCTATTCAAAGTGTGAGCTTTGTTACAGACTGCAGAGCTTTTACGATAAGTGTAGATCACTTTTCACTTTTGTTCAAAAATGTAGCATTCCTTGCATTCCAAAATACTGAACGAGTACTGACAATGTTCTCAACAATCGTTGCATCGTCCAAACCGCTTAGAACAGCACGTAGTCCCAAGACCCTCTGGGCAGCAACTTCTTTAACCCACAGTCACCATGGAAAGTGGTGGGATGATGACAGATTGTGGTATGAAGGAATGGTGACAACGCTCCGAATCTACGATGATAAAGGCAACATTGGTAAAGGCAAAGGCAGTGAAAAAGTAGTGCACTTTCGTGTCCTTTTTACAGGTGTGTCAATAAGGAACCTTGATGCTTATTAATGACCAGCTACTCGGAGACTCTGAAAAAAGTAGGAACACGTAAGTGATTACATTTGTGCCTCAGAAAATGTACAGATAATTTTAAGTTGAATAACCAATGACATTGCCGTTTTTTTTTTTTTTTTTTAAACTGCGTCTTATTTATCTATTGACATCCTCCTTTTTCTCATCCTTTTACAGGTTTCACTATAATCCGCTTGTGCGGTTCAGCGAATACTGGAACTATAATGCTTGAAGCCTCCTCAATACGTTTCCGGAAAAGCCACCTGTCCACAGCTGCCAACATGCAAGGACTCACACGAGCCTCTCTGTACACGGTAAGTGGCGAATCATCTAATATGTGAACAACGGCACTCACCTCTTCTGGAAAGTGTATGTTCTTCCTAGCTGTAAAAAACCCATTCAAGATCGCATAAAATATTTCTTTATTTAAGGCAACCGGATTCAACAGACTTTGCCATCATCTGCAGATCTTAAAACGTTTTTGTTGTAAAACATTTTGATATTACGCTGCAGCTCACGCACAGGATGTCAAGTGCGTAAAAATCAGCACGTTATAAAAGGTTTGCTATCGCTAGAATATTTAAGAACTTAAAGCACCTTGTGGAAAAGGCCATACTGCTCACAGATGCTTGTTACATCATGCAAACACGGCACACAACAGCATATCTGTTTATATATGCTGGACATATTCTAAACAGATCGAATCCACTTTACATGGCGTTTAATCATCACTGTGATAGCTAGGGCATGTGTGGCCACAGCTAATACTCAGCCAGGCTCAAGACACACCCAGGTAGCTACCCAGCAATAGCAGTGGTATTGCAGTTGTATGGGCAGTACTCTTGGGATAGTAACCACATCTCGGCCGGTCAAGACTCAACAGGCCAGTGATGTTGGACTTGCATGGATAGTAGTCTACAGCCATCTTTCACGCACTGTCTGCTGCCATTGGTGGTTGTCGGCATGTGAGTGAGTGGCTATTGACGGCGAAGTACTGAAAACCATTAGAAGAATATTCATCATCGGAGATGCTGCAGCCTACGTACAGCCTCGAATATGAATCACTGCACACCTACATTGAAATATAATAACACCGGTCTGATAGTGCTGCCACAAAGTGGCGGATGAGAAATACAATTATTTTGATCCCTTCCGCTAGTGGGTAGACTGGTCAAAGTAGCTCTGTTGTCTCTCATTAGCTATCCCAGCATTACTTTTGTAACCATATTCTGGCTAATGCTTCTCAGTAGCAGCCATCCCAGCATTCCTTTCATTCCCACTACTATTACCTCTTTCTTCCTTTATACCTAGACCAATGTTAGAGCCCTGAAGCATCGTTTTGCAGCTCCTGACGACGATAGTGTCGCTAATAAGCTATCCAGATTGACCTCTGACGATACAGCTATGTGAAGATGATATCTGTTCATTTTGTTTTTCTCTGAGTGTCTATCTCTTTTCTTTTTTTGTTAATTGCGGTCAGATGACTAATTTCTTCTCCTGCTTCTTCCATTGCGGATGAGAGAATACAGTCATCCCTGTTGAACGATAGTGCACTTGAGAATCTGGTGAGGCAATGGTATTCCAGGGAATAGCGGCTGCATAAATTCTAATACATGTGAAAGTAAGTATCAATTTCCCTCCTTCCCTCCCTCTCGATGTGTGTGAATCATGATTCAGTTATTTAACATTATTCTTTTTTGTTTCCATATGTTATAGAATTCTTCAACGAGCTCAGGGCCGGGAGGGGAAGGGTTCAGTGCCTCATCTGAGCCAAATAACAATCTACTCGAGGCCATATATATATATATATATATATATATATATATATATATATATATATATTCGCCCTTCTGTCTGGGCAGGTAGTATGGAGGATATACTGAGTGGCAGCCTTCCTCTTGAAGCAGCAGCTGACTCACCATCAGTGGTGCAGCAGGCCAGCGTATCATCTGTGAAGATGTTCCAGCAGCCCACTCCACTGCCCAAGATGATAGCGATGATGAAGCCCAGTCCTCCACCCAAGATGATGCTGCCTGCTCTGCAGCTGCCCATGATGTTTATGTAGCCCAGTCAATGAATGCAGTAGCCTGTTTATGGATGTACTCACAGCAGGCTGTGTGGCAGCTGCCTGGCCAGTGAATGTACCCATAGCCAGCCACACAGCACCAGCATAGTTTGTGGATGTACAAGCTACCTGTGCAGCATCTCAATCCAACACGACCCATCCTGTACCAGCATCCAGCAGTGGATCAGCAGCTGAGCCCATCATCATCTGATCTGCAGTTATTTAGTAACAGCCAACAGTGAAGCAGCAGCAGCTGCCAGGTCCATCGACATCCCACGCCGGCCTTTGGCACCGCATCGCTACTCTGGACATTTGCCATGGTTTGGACAGCACTCTCTGGGCCATGGCCCGTCTTCCAGACACCACTTGGGATCGCTGAGACATTGCGTTGGGTGTAGTAGTAGCAGCGTCCCTACCTGCACCATTTGGGATCACGAAGTAAGTCTTGCGCCCACAGTGGACTACTCTGTGATCACTGGCACATTTAGCGACAGGATGTCACTTGCCCACATCGATAATTCGAACGCAATCCGTCCGATTTCTCTACTGCTTGTCAAGAAGCTCTGGAAAGAGAGCTCCCCAGCTATATCAACGACTTGTGGTATCTTGCCATTAAATGCAAAGAATTTCTGTATTGTGAAGTGATGCACCCCGCAAACAGGACAGTGGTGCTGGGGAAAAGAGTATTGTCAAATTTTGGTGGCTCCTGACATAATGTCAAAGAGTGGTTTGGAACTTTCACCACGAAAGCTATGTTGAGCCATTTTCCAACATGCAAGGAAGGGGGTCTGGTAAGGCTCTCAGACAAGTACTCCATCTCAATATATATTCACCTTTGTCTGATCCACTTACTGTAGGGGCCAGTTCCATCCCGAAAGATAAATTGCTTAAACAAGAACCTATCAATATCCAGGATGTTGATGAGGGGGTGTATATCTCTTTGCATGGTCCCCTCTGGCTAGTTACCCTAAAAATGTATATGATCTGAGAATATATAAAACATCTGATGTCTTTACGCATTATAATTTCCAAGGCATCGCATTCCCTGTATTACTCAAGGACATTCCAACGCTCGAGTGGCAGACTGATTATTCGTGTGCACAACCTGGATGTTAAGCCAGAAGATGTGTACCGTTGTGAACACATCATGCGAAACAAAGAAATCAGGCATAAAGTAGGTGAACCCATCTACTTTTACAGATTACCAGGCAACTGTCCTAAACATGTAGACCCATTCCTAATCTCCAATGGCGAGCAGCAACACTACATCTGGGTCAAAAACATGTCCTGCCTACTTTCTGCCCAAATGTCCTAACATAACTTGCAAGATATTTGTGCTGCAAATATTTCAACTTGTTTAGTATAAGTGACTATGTTCAAAGACATGTCATTGACTGCTCGAGCCAGGAACTTGTATGTATAACACTTAGGATAAAACATTCCTTAAGTTTAAGAACGCTCATCATCAGGAGTAATGTCCTTGCTGCTGCATATTAAGTTGTTTGTACGTATGACTCTACCCACAATAATTTCGAATCATATATTGGGCTAATCCTGAGCTACTGTTGTTTGATAATTTTTATAAACTTGTGCGGGAAGTTATTGCATTTATCACGACGACGTCGTCATGACTGAGTCATGGACTGTGCGGTTGGTTCCAGCGGAGGTTCGAGTCCTCCCTCGGGCATGGGTGCGTGTGTGTGTGTGTGTGTGTGTGTATGTGTGTGTCCTTAGGATTCTTTAGGTTAAGTAGTATGTAAGCTTATGGGCTGATGAACTTAACATATCAGTCCCATAAGATTTCACACACATTTGAACTTTTTTTTTCCTTCATGACTGAGGAGTGATGCACTGTATGAGAGGGCTGTTGATTATTATATTTTTGGGCTGCTGTTGGACTGAAAAGCAGATTTGGTTGGGACTGTGCTGCATGGGCGCGTACAACTCTTCCTGAGCACATTTGCTTCCAATTTCTGATTACTGTTAACTTCTGTAGTTTTAGATAACCTGTTACTGTTTGGTGTGGGTCTTGATACCAGAGTACTTTATTATAATTGACCTGATTTGAATTGATTAATTACTAATACATAATGAGTTTGATAATATCAATTAAATACACAATGTATAACGTTCCTTGAAGTTACCATGAGGCAGCACAATTACTAAACAGTGGATAGGGGCTGCTTCACGTCCACAAGCTGACCACTAACAAATAATGTCCCATTATTACTCTGAATCACGTTTCTTTAACTTGTTAGCTTATTCACTTCACTCAACTATTATCGATTACTGGAAATGTATGAACTGGCTGGAAAGTCGAGGGAAGTATTCTACTATTTCAATAGCAACGCTTGTTTCTTGAGCCATGCATTTTTTTTTATTTCACCATTTGCATCTTCTGTATCACGTTCATATATACTTTCTGGTGATTCATGTAAGTCTGTATAATTAGCAGTACTGATTCCCAGCTGAGATTACTTTTGTTCTCTTTTGGGTATAATAAAATGGTGTCACACTATAAGGTAGTGGTAAGGTTTTATTGCATGTGTTTTCGTGTCAATAAACAACATCGCATCACACTGGCATGCAAAACATACACTGACCATCGTACTAATGCATTGTATGAAAGTACTATCGTACGTGGTAGAAAAGCATAGCCAAATAGAGATATGCAGGGGTTTGTATACACTATGCTCTGATGGGCGTCTGACAAAATCTTTATCATACCCAGCAGCTACGGTATCAGTCATGATACAAGTAAATAAAGGATGGGAGTTGTCAGTCAACAGAACACTTTACACATTGGGATTAAGGGGAACCATAACGAATTTAGCCTTCAGAAAACACTTGCAACAACTCATTTAAATATATATAATGGCTATAATCACAGTCCTATTGAGTATGTTCATTCGCTTACTACTGTCTATTGAAATTACTAAAATTATTGTGACAAATATGTCTAACGGCCGTTAAGAATTTACTTAGGCGCCCTGCAAAATTAATTAGCACAAAATCGTCTTTCAACTCAAATTACATAAATCAATCACAAAGAAATTAACTTCAATATTAATTATGAACCAACAAAGCCACGCTCACTGTGCTTCTGTTTCTCTTGGAAATTGTTTAACGTTAAGAAAACACACAAACCCTGATTACTAATCGCTATACGGTACTTACGAAAGTTGGCGCGAATTCTGTGAACACAGATAAAGCACAAAGTAAACGGCACTAAATGCAAATAAATAAAATATAACAGAAAAATTACATCAACACAGTCTATACTCACTATAGTAAGTATTCAAGACTGATAAAACCGCGTAATATCATGATATTCTGAAGGTTAAATGTCACTTATAGAAATAGCGCGAACTTGTGTTCGTCACCAAATCACAAAGGAATACCACAAAATTCCGAAAATTAGCCCATAAAAACATCCTAACTAACTTTCCGTTACATGTACCAACAACTATGCATCGATAAACCCTCGTGAAACTTTCACTTTTAACTGCTTAATGCTCACTTATAATTTTGGTGCGAACATGTGCTTAACACCAAGACACAAAGAAATGACCCTTAAAAATGAATAAAATTCACAAAAAACCGTACAAAGAAATTCATTATACCGTCTGTTCTCTCAAATGGTCAGATTTCAGCTACTAATATTCACAGAGGTGCTAAGCTGATGGGCAACATCAAGTTCAGCAGTCGTGACCACAATTACTACAATGACGTAGTCCATCAAAATTCCCAGAATGACCACTTCTTCTAACATTTCCCTATCCACAGTGTCTTTAAACAATAAATTTTAAGTGGGATACACAATAACATAACTCATTTGATACCCGACTTTCTTACCATACCAGCACACTTGTCGTGGAGATGTCCTCACTCCATATTCTCCTGGTGAACACTGTCTGCCGCCCGGAGTGGCCATGCGGTTCTAGGCGCTACTGTCTGGAACCGAGCTACCACTACGGCCGCAAGGTTCGAATCCTGCCTCGAGCATGGATGTGTGTGATGTCCTTAGGTTAGTTAGGTTTAATTAGTTCTAAGTTCTAGGCGACTGTTGACCTCAGAAGTTAAGTCGCATAGTGCTCAGAGCCATTTGAACCGTTTGAACAGTGTCTAAACATGATGAATCCAAAGCCAAATAGTCCCAGTTCAGACATCTAGGTGGTGGGAGGTGTAAGTCTCCTATTGGCTGAATCATCTGACACCATCTACACTATCGATACCCAGTGAAATCCTCTAGAAACCTCTTTGCTTAGTCCTACACACCGATTTCTTTGAGAAAACCATCACCTACTACCAATCTCTCGTTATTCCTGTCCTTCTATTAGCCAAACATTCTTATTTTATTCACCCATACTCTCATGGAAGGGTAAAGAGGAGATGCAGACATAAATAAAAATGAAACACATTGGTATGCATTCTCACATCCACTATGGCCATGGTGTGTGAAAATAAGTTGAGCAACTTATCCTTGTGATGCACATAACGCTGATGATCAACACAGTGACCCTCGTATGATATTACCCAGTAAGGCTTAAATGCATTATACTAACAGTATCACTTCTTCAGACGCCATCTACCATGGGCTGTCATTTACATGGAATGACAGTTCTAGACATTTCCTCCATTGATGTAATGTGGAAAAGACTACTAATTTACATATCATCTCAGTTCAGTTTTTAGTAACACACATAATCGATCAAAGGAAACTGATTAAGATGCACAATAATAAATTATAATCATAACATGAACAATAAAGGTATGACCAACAAGTGCATCATCAAAAATGCACTCTAATTGCTGTTCATAAATATTAACATAGCATAGTTATAGTTGACAAGTAATTAACACAAATGCATTAGCTAAAATATTTTTATACAGTTCTATCAGAAATTTTACATCCATCAAACAGATAAGTAAACATGTCATATTAAATCTTCAGTGACTGTTCACTTTATATCAGGCATAACAAACTAAAATTGAAAAATGACATATTTTCACTTTATGATGTAACAGTTGTACATTATGAACTGCCTTTCAAAGAAAGAAAGAGTTTACTATCCAACACATGTGAAATCTCATAAACATTAGACAAAAAGAACAATATACAGTATTTACAACATTCCAATTGCTGAATGGTAGGTTTCTACAAGGACTGTTAATGATAATCTTTCATCCTCATGTAGTTGTTGCTTATCAAGGCAAGTCTATTGTAACAAACAATCACATAATTACTTCTCATCTCCCACTGAGGTAAATCCAACATTCAAAATCTAATTTACAGTTATTCATTAATGAAGCAAAAATTAAGCAGTAATGATTACCACTTGTTTTCCTGTAACGAATATTTTACCAATATTTAAACATCAGTGTGAATATGAAATAATAAAACAACACAATGACACACCAGAAATCATGTTCTTTCCATAAGAATAAGGTTATTTGTATGTGTTTTGGCAAAATAAAGACATGCTCCAATACTGACAACGTCATCGCACATGAAAAAGAAACACCACATTAGATAAATAGCACCATATTAACATTTTCCTACTTCCAAATAGTCTCACATAAATCTCAGGCTCACTGAATCACTTCCTAGGGATATCATCATGGAGGTAATTCTTGCTAAGAAACTTGTAGATCAGTCTATTTTGGAGAACTCGTATTTTATTTTCTCCGTTGACTTCTATCTGCATCACAAAGTCTACAATCTCTACAGCTACAATGTCTGTTCAAAATCGCCATTATCCATTGCCATCAGATAACTGTTCCTTCCTGCCCTTGAAGCATCACACTAGTATGTCAAGTAACACCTACCTATTGCAGCATAAACTGGCTGTCATCCACTTTCCGCTCCATAACAATGTCACACATGCTTAATAAAAATGTTGTGGTCCTATTCTAACACATGGAATCGACTTCATATCCACAAACATCATCTATACAACGTCATGGATCAGCTGGAACTTGAGTGAGCTTACCATGATTTTATTCTACTTCTGTTTAGTGCTGTCCCTGCTATGTTTGTCACAGCATAATAAAGTGTTCGTGACAGTGTTTAGTCTGTATCACCACAATCCAGTCTTTCCCAGGGACCATTTCAAACGACAAAAGATACTGTCTCTGTTACTCAATGAATAAAGCAAAGACGAATTCATTATACACCATGATGTAAGAACCCAATTACCTTGTCTTATCTTCTTATATGCGCACAACGCTTGTTGGCTCTTTATCCACACTCATGACACTGTGCTACACTGCTTTGCTTTGCTATTGTCTGTCAGCATTGAGAGTGTGGCGTGTTGTGTTGTCCCATTCCCCAAAAAACTCCATTGTTGTGATCCATGGATGCAGCTTTGAAGAGTGGCGTGGCTCTCTTGATGTGATGTGTCCACTCTAACGTCACTGCACCCAGCTCTGGCCTTGGTGGGGTAGAGTTCCTCAGCACTCCTCTGCCAAGTCACAGTATGGTTGGTGGAAGGGATATGAAGGTGGCTGTTGCTGGTAACTCTCACTCCACGCAACATTGGGTTACAGCACCAATGCACTGACTGAGATGCCTTTCACATTGCTCCGTGGCAATGCAGTGTCTCCGCTGCCTATGGCTTTCTCGTCTCCAGTGCACACTTACACAGATGATAACATACCAGCAAATATAATTGTGAAGGTTAAACCCTGGTGCCTTCTGCACCCTGATGCTAATACACAAACACTCTTACAGATGTACAAATAATTCACAAAAATTATTTTCCCCTCATACAGCTAGCCTTCTTATTTACTTCACAGAGTTCTTGGAGGATTGACCCATACCTAATAATCCTTAACACTGACACAAATACACATGTCATATATCATTAAGCTATGGGTTCTGGCTTCAGAAAGGTTTTGAAGAAAAAATAGTTAATCCAGTATATTTCATTTACTTAACCAATCACTATCACGAAATTATATTCCTCCATGTACAGGGTACCTACAATTTGGAGAGGCCTTCTTTGTGTCATTAGACTTAGAGGGACTGGATGTCTGGCATAAGGAATGTAAGGAGAGTAGGTTACTTTTTATTGATTACCTCACCACCATTACATTTCTACTATAATCTGTCACAACATTTATGTCGTACACGCCAGTTTGCATTAATGGTTGAATCTATGGTTACATTATTATGTGTACATTATAGTGGTATCATAACATGATTATAAACTGATTAAGTTGCCCTTTAAATCCTTGTCTCATTGATACAAAAATCCTTTCTTGATCTAGAACTTCTACTGTTATTCATCAGAATGATTATTTACTCTATCCATGAATCATCTAATCACACATTACAGTGCACACCAAAATAGCTCGCTCAAACAACTGCTTATTTTTAAACCTTTCACACATGTCTTTTTCTGGAGGATGGAAAATGTTTCTTTATGTACTGATGATTTTAGGTAATTTTTTAAAATAATTTTAGATGCAGGATGTATACAAAATATATACCCGTTTTCGAAACATATTTTCTACACCTGGCTTCATTTAATGGACTAGAGTAACTAATTACGAAATATTCTTTTTCGTAATAAGTAGTAATACGATTACTCAATAATTTCTGTACAAAATAACAATAACAACATTAAATTATACCGTGGAATATAGCGAACCAACCACATCCGTGTGTTCTGGTGGTCACAAGCTGCTGCGCACTGCTGCATTGACTTCCTGATACTTTCATAAAGATGCCCTAAAATTGACAGCACTTGCGCGTGATGAACAGGTTGAACATTCATAAATGTGTACCTCAGGTTTCCATTGGGAAAAAATACTTCTATTACAGCTAAGACACAATAAACATTAATGTACACAATTGTAGCCAGAGTGTCTGAAAGGGTTAAAAGAAATCGTCACATTTGAAAGTAAGTACCATCATCGAAAATAAAGAAAACGCGGAAGAAACAGGAGATCAGCCTTACTTATCGAGACAAAATTGTTAAGACTTTCGTGGCCACTTGTTGACAAACTGCCTATTGGCTACTGTATCGGGTTCTTCGGCCGACATTCATCTAGGTTTATGTAGTTCTAAGTTCTAGGGGACTGATGACCTCAGATGTTAAGTCCCATAGTGCTCACAGCCAGTTGAACCATTTTTTTCCTTGCCGGTTTGAAAATCGCCTTTGCGCCATGTTTGCACAATATACGGCCGATTCTGTCGGTCACTCGTGGAATGTATGGCAGACAGGCCGTACCCGACATTTCTTTTTCTGATTGCTTACTTCGCCGAGTGTTTGGCTCTGTTACACTTCTATTATTATATGTGGAGTACCCATTGCTCCTCAGAACACTTTCCAGGTGTTGTATTTCGCGTCTGAGGTGCTGCGGCTCACATATTCGTCCTGCTCGCGTTACGAGCGTATTAATCATTCTCTTTTCTGGCTCGGGTGGTGGCTTAATAGTTTGTGCAGGTATCGGTCCGTGTGTGTCGGTTTTCGATACACCATGTGTCCCAGGTTTTCGTCATCCCTTGTGATTAGCACATCTAGAAATGGCAGTTTTTTGTCCTTTTCTACTTCCATGGTAAATTTTATGTTGGCATGGACGCTGTTCAAGTGTCTTAGGAAGTCACAGAGCTGTTCTTCACCATGGCTCCACACAACGAAAGTATCATCGGCGTATCTATACCACACCTTAGGTCTGCAAGCCGCCAAGTCCAGTGTCTGTGCTTCGAATTGTTCCACCACTGGACTAAGACTACCCATGGCGACGCCTTCCATCTGTTCGTAGAAATCGGCATCCCACGTCAAATAGGTCGTGGTAAGACATGCATGGAAGAGTTTTGTGATGCCTTGCGGTAAAATGGAACCGATGTGCGCTAGAGCGTCACTAAGTGGCGCTTTCGTGAACAAAGAAACATCAAAGCTGACCAGGATATCGTTTGGTGCAAGTTTGTTTCTTCAGCTTCTCAATGAAATGCCTTGAGTTCTTTATGTATGTGTCGGTCTTCCCCACGTGTGGCTGCAGCAGAGAGGCCAAGTGGCGAGTGGATGCATTCGAGTACAGTGTTACACTGTGCCTCCCGAACAGAAAAATAGTGAATTTGCGCTAGGTGTTGACAGCTGTACTACATTTAGAAGCAGTTTTAGAACACGGAACGAAGGTTATGTCATGATCGCATGGGCAGAAGTGACATAAATAATCGATAGAATTACGAAAATGATGGAAAACAATCATAAATTGAAGGAAAATAGGCTAAAATGCTGGAAAATTGAGGAAGTAATTGCGTGTCTTCTTGTTGGTGCAGAACAGCTCTTGTACATGAAAACAAGTATGCGACAGCAAGAGGAATCCGAGAAAACGTCGACACGGAAGCGAAGGGATCAGGGAAGCAGTCAATTTTTTCCATCAAGGCAGAATTCTACTGTATGTCTTGATACTGTATTTTACCCTTTTAAGGAAAACAGAGAACCATCTGCCTCTAAACTTACTTGCATCTGCTTAAAATGATAACAGAGAGGGGACGGGGTGATCGATTGAGATGGAGCTGTAATGAGGTACGATCTAATGGCAGACTGATGATGCATTCTAGAGAGGGAGGGAGAGGTTGGAGCAGGTCATTTGACCGTTTTTATGCTGTTCTATCAGGATATATCAGTCACGTGACAGTCTGCATTCGACTTGTATACAACCACATGTTCTGTATTTGACTTAAGGCACTGTCTACTTGCGATCGTTAACAGCAAACTTCTCCATCATTAGAGCACTTCCATCTCATTTGTGATGAAACGTGACTATCCTGATTCGACCCAATCCTCTAAACGAACAAAGATTTATGCGATGTACTCCATTCCCTTGTCGCATCTTGGGTACAAAATCGAGACTTCAGTTGCAGAACTAAGTTAGCGATAAGTGTTAGTGACACACTGCAATCCCCATGTATACATCTGCACGACAGATGTTCTGTTTACAGAGTTAGTGGCGGCATGACGTGTAATTTCACATGTCGGACGCTGCTGCTATGCGTTTATCTGTTTCCTTGTGAGAGGTATTCTCCGTTACTAACGATCATTTTATGTAGGACTGATGCGAGCATAGTATAATTTCTGAACCGTGATCTGATGTGAACAGTGAACGCTATACATCTCTGTAAAGTTACACTGTGTACGTATCACACAGAATCGATATTTTAAGGAAGTAGTTTTTTTTTCATTTTACAGTTTGTTACCATAGTTTGTCGTAGAGAAACCTGCAGGAAGGATGTATGTCTTGTGCTGGAAATATATTTCTTACATTGGAATGTTAACAGCGCTGCATTGCACATGACTGATAGGTCGTAAACTGAAACGATCTAACGTTATAGCCTGTTTGAAGTGCAGAACCGTGTAGAATTAGGAGTGCGTGTGTTTGTGTTCCCTTCTGGTACTGATCACCGACACTAGAACAATACTTTAAAATTGATAGCTTAGTTTATTTATATAAAATGCTTCGAACTCCATCCGTCTGGAGCTCCATCACGCATAAAAATCACCCGTTCCTTGTTCTTCTTAAGTGTCTGCTATTACATCGCAACACTTTCAAATCTGTTACTATACATCGATAAGGAGTGTTAGCCTCCTCGAGATGGGTGCATCCAGAGAAATCTTGTGCACTTGAATGGGCGACGACTCGGCAAGTTCCATTCATTCATGAGACATGGAATGTAGCAGTCTGCTTCTGTTTGGATGCAGATTAAATTGGTAAGGGTGCTGCGGGGTAGGCTGGTCAAAGACAGTGCGAGGGGGTATTTCAGTCTCTAATTTTATCCTAGGACTGCGAGAATGCTGCCGGCCGAAGTGGCCGTGCGGTTAAAGGCGCTGCAGTCTGGAACCGCAAGACCGCTACGGGCGCAGGTTCGAATCCTGCCTCGGGCATGGATGTTTGTGATGTCCTTAGGTTAGTTAGGTTTAAGTAGTTCTAAGTTCTAGGGGACTAATAACTTCAGAAGTTGAGTCCCATAGTGCTCAGAGCCATTTGAACCATTTTGCGAGAATGCTCTGTGACTCCCATCTGCATAGAGACAGTTCGTAATTTAAACACTATGCTAGAGGTGCTAGAAATACGTAGAGCTCTTTCTGGTATACTTTGATGATGTATATGTTCGAGAATTAACAATGAATGGATGTGCTGCTCAGTCATCTATCTAGATTAGCAATGATACTCGCAAAGTAGAGAAGGGACAATTTAGCTAGGATACTGAAATTGGGAAACATGCTGTCGCATCGTTGCTCAGTGTTGAAATTACTGTAAAATTGCTAAAATTTTCACACAATCAAGTGGGTGCTTATTATTTCAGTACATCGACAGTGTTTTTTCCATCTCATCCGTCCACTGGTACGCTGCTGGCTACCACATAATGTTGACTGACATCGCTTGTTGGAGCTGGAGAAAGAGTTTTGGTGGAGGGGCAACAACTTCCAGGATGGCTAGCACCGAAACAGTGATCGCTTACATGACTGCAATATGACGAATCAGTTGAAACAGAATGCAGAGCCATCAGCTATTCCGTCGCTGTGACAGATGAGTTTAAATGTAGACGTCGTCAATCACCTTCTGACAGCGCCACCAAACTCTTCCAGTTTCCTTATGTTGTAGCTGTCCTTCATTTAAAATCATCCAGCGTGTGTGGTGTGTTATGGTAGAAGCAGTAAAAACATGTCTTATACCATGCAAGGTCTAGTTTTCTGTAAGAAGCAATGGATCAGAACGTGTTAATGTCAGCTTAGAACCTGACGTAGACCTCGAAGTCGTGGCGGACAAAAATAAAACTGCTGGCAGTGTACAAAGTGTGTTACAACAGAAAAGAACAATGTCTCAAACAATGACTCCGGGTCACAGGGAGAGTCTCTTCGACTTATAGTACAGATTGTGGGATACGGTCATCCTCCTAGAGTAAAGGCGATGTACTTTTACACTAGTCTGCGCAATGGATCAATAGCTGTATATTTAATGGGATCATCACATGTGTTCGATGCAGGCATGCAGACAGTATTTATTTTCGATATATCGGAGGAGAGAGATGTGTTAAAAATCTTATCAAGTTCTCTACCAGACGAAGCTAGTGGAGCTCTTATAGTTCTTAAATTTTTCTGTTGGATGGTACAGAATAACGAAGATAGCATGTTGGGGTGATAAACGTGAATGGGTCCTGACGGACGCGGATCTGCTTCGGACAACAGTGCTTGTATGTCGTTTGGGGACACACCACAATGCAGTAGTAAAATCCTCGTCATCCTCCTAGTTCCTTTACTGTCTTAGAAATTACTTCATTTGGTGCTGACCTTATACTACGTGATCATTTGGTGGAGCTATGACACTATGTTCCCATTTCCAGCACAGTCCTGTCACACTAACTCAGCTTAGCCTGTTTCTACACAGGCTGCAGAATGTGGTAGATATAGTTTTCTCTAACTTCTACTCAGTTCTGACTTGAATTGGAACAATCACATGTATAAATCTGCAGAAATGGCAGCAGTTGCAAGGTGCATAGAGACTACCTAAAACGACGTTGGAATTTTACTGTAGCAGATACGTTCGTTCGAGAAAGGCGACTCGTTTCGAGATATGAGAGTGCCATAAATATGATTCACTAGTGGCTGTAAACATTAAAGGACTTCTCCATAGGATCCAACGCATGTATGTAGTTGAACGGAGAGGCTTGATTCCAAATCCCAGACAGCATTTCTAGCGGATAGCATAACACTAGAGATCTGAAAATCTAGTGTATATTTCTTACAACCTCAATCAGCACACCATCTACTGTTTGTGATCCTTCTCAATCAACCACCGCCTATAACCCAGTCGATATATTATCGAACTTCTGATACGGCACCAGCACGGAATGTGTTACAAATACTGGAGAAATATCTAGCGGCGGCGGCGTGAGGGAGTTGCGAATACCAGTTTCATATCATGTTCCTTAGCTGAATCACTTTCTAAATGGGGTAATTTTATAACGAGGCTGACCCGTCAGCGACGTGTAACCGCACTGTTGGTCTGATACTATACACTCCTGCGATCACCATCTATATCCATTGTCACAGTATTTGTCTGGAAAAAACTTCATTCAGAGGTAATGCCATACTCCGATTTATAAAGCCAGTATAGCCTATAACATGGATATTTGTATGCACCTGTAGAACTAAGACCGATTGTGAAAGTAACATACAGTAGTTGCTGCGATCAGGTTTTTTAACATCTGGCGGTTTGTAGGACGATTATACCTCTCTTTCTAAGACACAGTGGTACCACTCGCAAGAAAAACTTACGAGACATGCCAACCCATTGTTGATTTTCGGTCAGTATTATTTCGTATTGCCAGCAATCAGTTATTGGCGAAGTACTGTACTTAGTAGTAGGGGATGCGTGGTAGGCCCATTTTGAGCATCGGCCTTATAAAGTATGTTTGTGTACCGACATGTGCAGAGGAAATGATTACGTCCAGCTGTAACGAAGATATGTATTTGATGTGGAATGCTGTGATAGCAAAGGGACGAGTCATAACAGTGGTATAGATATTTCTATTTCCAAGGGCCACAGCCAGCATCAGGGTGTATTTCCGATTCTTCGCTCATTGTCGTAAGTCATTCAACTGAGATCGCAATCGTAACATTTAATTGTAAATAACAATTTGTCCATTATATATGGACTATTGAGCTCCGTGGCCGTGGATAATGATATTTCACTGTAAAAATACAGCAACCAGCCACTTTTTAATGCGTTTTATTTATGCCAATATGCATTTCGGGTTTGCACCCATCTTCAGCTGGCAAATTACATGGATCTTCAGTTACTACAGTAGTACAATCTCGACAGCAGTTTGGATGCTGCAGCAGGCCTGTGCAAAAGCAACGATTCCAATCATTTACTTCAATTTCGCGAGTTTAAAGTTACGCCCTATCAGTTGTTCATTTTACTTACATTCTACTCTCCTTGTTTTTTCTTGGCTTTTCTTCTTTTTTGCAACAACACAAACATTTTTTATCACGTATTTTACACAGGCGCACTGCGTTATCCACCATGTTGCCGACTGACAGTTTTTGTTCACATACAAACGGTTTATGTATGGACAGAGTTATATTTTACGAAAGTTTTGAGGTTCTAAGATAAGCTACTGTTTTCTAAACATTGACTTGAGTGAGAGAAGTATTCTAAGTACGATGTATACAATTTTTTTTTTGGAAGTATTGAAGATAATAAACTAACATAACACATTTATACAAAGCAGTAATTCATACATTTACAATGTAACAAAGGTAGAATTAAGATTTTTATGTTTTATATTATTACATGCATTTGTTGGGTTTATATTAGATTATGTTATTTCTTGATTGTGCTTAGTAAGTGGTTTGATAAGTAGAGTGTGGAAGTTTTTCAGAAATATTCGGTTTGGCAGCTCTGTTTGGTCATTAAGTATGTCAGAAGGGGATGCATGTTTATGTGAATAAATTTCGACTTATTCTAGGAGGTTCATTCTGATTTCTTTGTTGGCTAGGTAGAGAAATTGTACGTTATGGGATATGTCTGTTACTTGATGTTCTTTTTCTGCTACATGTTGGGCGAATGTGGATTTATTTAAGTTTTTTAAACGAAGAGCATCCATGTGTTCTCGAAACCATATGCTGAAGTTTCTCCCTGTTTGGTCTATGTATGTTTTTGGATATGAGTTGCAGTTAAGTTTGTATATTCCTGATTGATTGTACGGTTTGGTATTATTTTTAATGTTATGGATGGCTTTGTCCTTTATTTTGTTATTTGTATAGAAGCTGATTTTGATATCGGTTCCTCAGAACAGGTTTGCTATTTTATATGACAGCTTTCCTACAAATGGCAAGCTTACATTTTTTTCTTTTGGCTGTGTTGTGGTATTCTTTAATGTTGTTTTGTTATTGTATTTGTGGGGATTTATCTTAGAGTTTAGTTCATCTATTAATTTTGGATTGTAACCATTACTGTAAGCAATTGCTTTGATGGTGTTTACTTCTTCTATTTGGTCAGCTGGTTCTAGTGGTATTTTGTGCATTCTGTTTAGCATTGCTCTGTATGAATCTGTCTTATGTTTATCGGTGGCAGGATGATTTTTTAATTGTGTTATCTGTGTATGTTGGTTTCCTGCATACTTGAAATTTGTGTTTGTTGTTGGAGCTACTTATGCAGAGATCCAAAAAATTTAAACCTACTGCTGTTTGGTGTCCTACAGTGAAGATGATGTTCTGATTAATTTTATTCATTTCTTTTGCAAGGTTATCAATTTCTTCTGCTGTGCCATCAAGTAAGATTATTATATCATCAACATACCTTTTGTAATAAATTATCTTTTACTACCTGGGGTTTTCTTTAAAAAAATTACATTTTAAGTTATTGATGAAAATATTTGCAAGCAAACTGGCAAGGCAGCTACCCATAGCCAGGCCCTCTTTCTGCTGGTACATTTTGTTATTAAAAGAAAAATTGTGTGTGATAGTACTAGTGTTAATAGATCAATGAATTCATATATTTCTGGTAATGCCAAATTTTTATGTTTAAGTAAATTGTTTTTAATTATTTCTATTGTTTCTTTGACTGGTATGTTTGTGTAGAGGTTTGTGATGTCAAGTGATGCAAACCTAGCAGTATCAGGAATCTGAATTTCCTTTAGACAATTAATAAGTTCATAACTGTTCTTTACTGAGTATGTCTCTTCAAATTTGAATGTGTTGCTAAGGATCTCATTCAGTTTCTTGCTGATATTATAAGTTGGGCTGCTCCGAGAATTAACAATTGGACGTATGGGACAGTTAACTTTATGGGTCTTGGGTTGTGCTCGTAGACGTGGTGCATAAGGCTTCATAACAGTGCATTCACGTATATCTTTTGCATTTAAGAGGAAATCACTTTTCTTCATCATATTTCTAAGTTTGTTCTGTAACTTAAGAGTGGGATCAGACTGAATTTCTACTATATTATTGTTACTGAAAAATTCAATGGTTTTTCTTACATATTCACTTTCATACATTACAACAATAGCATTGCTTTTATCTGCTTTTACTACTAAGGCTTTATTGTCGCTTAGTTTCTTATTAACACTTTTAAGTATTGTACTGTCATGGTGCTTTATACTATTATTATTTGCTTTCTCTATTTGTTTGGTGATAAAATTGTTAACTTTGTGGCCTATGGCAATCTGATCATTCTGAGTTAGTTTTGCAATGTCACCGGCTATTTTGGTGCCTACTATTAATCCTTTAATATTATTTTCAGTCAGAGATGGGGTGATATTATGTTGAAGCCCTTTATTCAGCAAACTTACTTCTTTATCACTGAAGATGATGTTTGTTGAATTTACTAGACGTTTCGAGAATTTATGCTTAGTGGAAGGTACATTGTCATTGAGCTTTGGAAACATACATAGACCAAACAGGGAGAAACTTCAGCATACGGTTTTGAGAACACATGGATGCTCTTCGTTTAAAAAACTTAAATAAATGCACATTCGCCCAACATGTAGCAGAAGAAGAGCATCAAGTAACAGACATATCCCATAATGTACAAGTTCTCCACCTAGCCAACAAAGGAAAAAAGAATGAACCTCCTAGAAGAAATCGACATTTATTCACATAAACATGCATCCCCTTCTGACATACTTAACGACCAAACAGAGCTGCCAAAACGAATATTTCTGAAAAACTTCCACACTCTACTTATCAAACCACTTACTAAGCACAATCAAGGAATAACATAATCTAATATAAACCCAACAAATGCATGTAATAATATAAAACATAAAAATCTTAATTCTATCTTTGTTATATTGTAAATGCATGAATTACTGCTTTGAATAAATGTGTTATGTTAGTTTATTATCTTCAATACTTCCAAAAAAAAAATTGTATACATCGTACTCAGAATACTTCTGTCACCCAAATCAGAGTTTATAAAACAGTAGCTTATCTTAGAACCTCAAAACTTTCGTAAAATATAACTCTGTCCATACATAAACCGTTTGTATGTGAACAAAAACTGTCAGTCGGCAACATGGCGGATAACGCAGTGCGCCTGTGTAAAATACGTGATAAAAAATGTTTGTGTTGTTGCAAAAAAGAAGAAAAGCCAAGAAAAAACAAGGAGAGTAGAATGTAAGTAAAATGAACAACTGATAGGGCGTAACTTTAAACTCGCGAAATTGAAGTAAATGATTGGAATCGTTGCTTTTGCACAGGCCTGCTGCAGCATCCAAACTGCTGTCGAGATTGTACTACTGTAGTAACTGAAGATCCACGTAATTTGCCAGCTGAAGATGGGTGCAAATCCGAAATGCATATTGGCATAAATAAAACGCATTAAAAAGTGGCTGGTTGCTGTATTTTTACAGTGAAATATCGTTTTCCACGGCCACGGAGCTCAACAGTCCAAATATAATGGACAAATTGTTATTGACGCTACCTAGCCAGGTACTAAGAGCTTTACATGACTTCAGAAAGTACAAAATTAAGTTAGAAAGAACAATTCTTAGTATCAAGTTCAATAAAAAGTGTTTAAGTGCGAATGTAACTCCAAAATATGCCAAAGTGAACATCAACAGTCAAAGCAAAGCAGCGAATATAGCTAAAGAAAGAAGTGAAATTATATGGCTCCAATCTGAAATCCGAAACCAACACAGAAAGAAGCAGTTTTTTAACCTCCAGTTATATAGATTACATTTAGCGCTAGGTAAACAACTTACTCCCACACAATTCAACCATGCATTAGATTTTGTCAGTATAATAGCTATGAAAGAACAGCATAAAGTCAGATGTATGCATAACAATAAGTTGAAAAAGCATATGTCACAAATTCAAAAGGTGAATGACAATGTACCTTCCACTAATCATAAATTCTCCAAACGTCTAGTAAATTCAACAAACATCATCTTCAGTGATAAAGAAGTAAGTTTGCTGAATAAAGGGCTTCAACATAATATCACCCCATCTCTGACTGAAAATAATATTAAAGAATTAATAGTAGGCACCAAAATAGCCTGTGATACTGCAAAACTAACTCAGAATGATCAGATTGCCATAGGCCACAAAGTTAACAATTTTATCACCAAACAAATAGAGAAAGCAAATAATAATAGTATAAAGCACCATGACAGTACAATACTTAAAAGTGTTAATAAGAAACTAAGCGACAACAAACCTTTAGTAATAAAAGCAGATAAAAGCAATGCTATTGTTGTAATGTATGAAAGTGAATATGTAAGAAAAACCATTGAATTTTTCAGTAACAATAATATAGTAGAAATTCAGTCTGATCCCACTCTTAAGTTACAGAACAAACTTAGAAATATGATGAAAAAAAGTGATTTCTTCTTAAATGCAAAAGATATACGTGAATGCACTGTTATGAAGCCTTATGCACCACATCTACGAGCACAACCCAAGACCCATAAAGTTAGCTGTCCCATACGTCCAATTGTTAATTCTCGGAGCAGCCCAACTTATAATATCAGCAAGAAACTGAATGAGATCCTTAGCAACACATTCAAATTTGAAGAGACATACTCAGTAAAGAACAGTTATGAACTTATTAATTGTCTAAAGGAAATTCAGATTCCTGATACTGCTAGGTTTGCATCACTTGACATCACAAACCTCTACACAAACATACCAGTCAAAGAAACAATAGAAATAATTGAAAACAATTTATTTAAACATAAAAATTTGGCATTACCAGAAATATATGAATTCATTGATCTATTAACAATAGTACTATCACACAACTATTTTTCTTTTAATAACAAAATGTACCAGCAGAAAGAGGGCCTGGCTATGGGTAGCTGCCTTGCCAGTTTGCTTGCAAATATTTTCATCAATAACTTAGAATGTAAATTTTTTAAAGAAAACCCGTAGATAGTAAACAAGATAATTTATTACAAAAGGTATGTTGATGATATATTAATCTTATTTGATGGCACAGCCGAAGAAATTGATAACCTTGCAAAAGAAATGAATAAAACGAATCAGAACATCATCTTCACTGTAAGACACCAAACAGAAGTAGGTCTAAATTTTCTGGATCTCTGCATAAGTAGCTCCAACAACAAACACAAATTTCAAGTATACAGGAAACCAACATACACAGATGACACAATTAATAAATCATCCTGCCACCTGGATAAACATAAGCTGGCTTCATACAGAGCAATGCCAAACACAATGCACAAAATACCACTAGAACCAGCTGACCAAATAGAAGAACTAAACACCATCAAAGCAATTGCTTACAGTAATGGTTACAATCCAAAATCAATAGATGAACTAAACTCTAAGATAAATCCCCACAAATACAATAACAAAACAACATTAAAGAATACAACACAGCCAAAAGAAAAATATGTAAGCTTGCCATTTGTAGGAAAGCTGTCATATAAAATAGCAAACCTGTTCCGAGGAACCGATATCAAAATCAGCTTCTATACAAATAACAAAATAGAGGACAAAGCTATCCATAACATTAAAAATAATACCAAACCGTACAATCAATCAGGAATATACAAACTTAACTGCAACTCATGTCCAAAAACATACATAGACCAAACAGGGAGAAACTTCAGCATACGGTTTCGAGAGCACATGGATGCTCTTCGTTTAAAAAACTTAAATAAATCCACATTCGCCCAACATGTAGCAGAAGAAGAACATCAAGTAACAGACATATCCCATAACGTACAATTTCTCTACCTAGCCAACAAAGAAATCAGAATGAACCTCCTAGAATAAGTCGAAATTTATTCACATAAACATGCATCCCCTTCTGACATACTTAATGACCAAACAGAGCTGCCAAACCGAATATTTCTGAAAAACTTCCACACTCTACTTATCAAACCACTTACTAAGCACAATCAAGAAATAACATAATCTAATATAAACCCAACAAATGCATGTAATAATATAAAACATAAAAATCTTAATTCTACCTTTGTTACATTGTAAATGTATGAATTACTGCTTTGTATAAATGTGTTATGTTAGTTTATTATCTTCAATACTTCCAAAAAAAAAAATTGTATACATCGTACTCAGAATACTTCTGTCACCCAAGTCAGAGTTTATAAAACAGTAGCTTATCTTAGAACCTCAAAACTTTCGTAAAATATAACTGTGTCCATACATAAACCGTTTGTATGTGAACAAAAACTGTCAGTCGACAACATGGCGGATAACACAGTGCGCCTGTGTAATATACATGACAAAAAGTGTTTGTGTTGTTGCAAAAAAGAAGAACAGCCAAGCAAAACAAGGAGAGGAGAATGTAAGTAAAATGAACAACTGATAGGGCGTAACTTTAAACTCGCGAAATTGAAGTAAATGGTTGGAATCGTTGCTTTTGCACAGGCCTGCTGCAGCATCCAAATTGCTGTCGAGATTGTACTACTGTAGTAACTGAAGATCCATGTAATTTGCCAGCTGAAGATGGGTGCAAACCCGAAATGCATATTGGCATTAATAAAACACATTAAAAAGTGGCTGGTTGCTGTATTTTTACAGTGATATATCATTTAATTGTAAGTATAGCAATCAAATATGTATGTGACCGATTTCCTAGGATGATTCTGTCTGGGAGTGTGTGGCGCGCCGGCGATGGCCTGTGGCTGGAATGATTCACGTTTCCCATTAACAGCAGGAGCCATCAGAAGGGAAAGGCCTGTTGGGATGCAAGAATGTAGCTGACATAACCATGTCATCCTCTAGACGGCCGAACAGCAATACAATAGTAATACTTAGTATGTGTTGGACAGCTTTCGTGATTGTGTGGTAATTTGAGAAGATTCAATATGGACATGTTTGCGCTGGACCATTATTCCCTCCCATGTAAATTGTCCAAATAACTGCTTCTATACATTTACTGTCTTTATTTGGTTGAGAGAACATCGATTGTGGTGTGTCTTTAGTGCAACTAGCAGGTGAAAGACGGGTGGAGGACACGTTTGCTGGTTCTCTACAAATTGACTTTGTAAATTATAAGGCTGATTAGGAATCTCCTATAGCACTGATATTGGTATTCGCGAGTGGAAATATCAGTTTCCTCTATTTTTTTCGAGTTTTCATGTAAAGGTCTTCACAGATGGGATACGTTTCTGGTTACTCAATGGTTTACAGCACATTCCACCTCGCTAAACGTCCGGGTTTGTAGAGAAATAATTTCCAGTCTATATCTTTGGAATTATGTCGTGTGAGCGATCGGTAGGATACTGCTATCTGCTTGATATCGAGAAGTAACGCGCAAATGGAATAATATTCTGGCAAATCATGTGAAAATACATGTGTTCTCATAATCCCAGAGTCTGGAGATGTGTGTACCGTAGAAAGCAAGCAAGCAAGCAAACAGGTCGGGGCCGGAAGCAATGACGCCTTTGTGCTGAGGGGAACCAACCCAGACCTTGTACAACAGTAATTGCGGTATATTTACGACTGTCTGGTGGTCGCTACTGCGTGTCCTATTGTGGGGGAGGTATAGATTCAGCACATCGATAACCATAAGGGGACTGAAAGATTCTTTTTACATGGAAAATCAGTGCACAGCAGATACTGACAATCGTTCCAGAACTACGGTCGTCAAGAGGAGAAATATCCTGTACATTGCTCGATGTCAGACTATGGCTGCAATCCTAATATTTAATTGTGATTATATTGATAAATATGTGTCTGGTTCCCAATATTCTTGTGAGTCTGGAGATAGCCGTAGAAAGCATAGCAGTAAGTAAGTGGGTCAGGGCCAGAAACAGTAACGCCTTTGTTCCGAGATGAGTCTTGCCCATCCTTTGTACATCAGTTCAGAGAGTACGAGAAAGCTTATGGCTTATGACGATTTGGCTCACGGCTCCCCCTGGGCATGTGAATAGTGAATTAATACCCAGTTTGCATTGAGTTGACTTTGGGACTGCGTGTGTCGCGTGTATACTCTGCAGAAATTTGGGAAGATTCAATATGACGAGTATTTGTGCTGAGAGTATTGATAGCGTTCTCCTGGGATGTGGGATCATCCACGGCTGGCTGGTCTTTCTCTCTCTCTCTCTCTCTCTCTCTCTCTCTGGTTGACACACACACACACACACACACACACACACACACACATATATATATATATATATATATATATATATATATATATATATATATGTGTGTGTGTGTGTGTGTGTGTGTGTGTGTGTGTGTGTTTATATGTATGTAAATATACATAGCCATTGCTCATGTACTTTACCTCTTCTGACTCATTTCTCTCTGGCTGTCACATACTTGCACTTGAACTCCTCTCCCTTTCAAGGTTCCACATTATACATCATATCCCTCTTTTTCGCTGTTTCCGCTACGAACTGCAACAACATCAAAACACAACTTTTGGTGCGATCATCCATCAGTTAAAAGTAGACAGTGCTCTCTGGGTGCAACCTTTTATCTCATCAATGGGTATATTCCTAACACCTTGACGTTTGAGGTTCGAGTCCTCCCTCGGGCATGGGTGTGTGTGTTGTCCATAGTGTAAGTTAGTTAGTGTTAGATTAGGTAGTGTGTAGGGTTAGGGACCGATGACCTCAGCAGTTTGGTCCCATAAGTCCTTATCACCACCTTCTCCTCCTCCTAACGCCTTGACCTATTAACCTCCTCTTAATGTACAGAGTTCCTCTTTAGTATCATCACCACTGTACTGTACTGTACTGTTCCAGCTACTTTCACTCTCTTTTTTGTAGCAGGTTAGCATTATCACTCAACTCCTATTTACACAATTTGACATTCTGTGGTCTTTAGTCTACATCAAACAGCCTTTGCTCAATACCTTGCTCCTTCCATAACTTAACATTTGCCACATGATGTATTCCTTTGGTTCTGTGCATTCTTATTGTTTCTGTTTGGACGTCATTGTGCTGTGTTGTATGCCTTACTCGACAGGGTCCTGTGAATACGTTAAAGATTTTGCTGCTGAAGAAATGACTCCTCTTTGTCAATTTGTGTATCTTGATATCCAGGTACCAATCTGTAGATCCTATTTTCTGATCGGCTTTTGTGGTTTCGTTTTCTCGATAATGCTCCTTTCTTTACGTTTTCAGTAGCTGTGCTGACGATCTCATTTCTCGTTCTTCCTGTCTGTGGAAAATTTACAAATTCCCTAATACTGTCAGGTGGGAATTCATTCTTTAGTACGACCATAGGACAGAGTCCTATCGCTCTATGCTGCATCTCGTTTAATGTCTTCTCGAAGTCATTTACTTAGTGCTCCTACTTTTTATTTTGACTGTGACAATATATTCAAAAGCTTTTTACTTGTTATTTTATTACTTGCTCCACTGGACTGAAAGCTGGATGCCGGCAAGAGACAAAATGTGGTTTTATCTTCCTTCTTTTAAGGATTGCTAGCCCCACACTTGCCCTGTATGGCGGCTCATTATCAGAAGTAATTTTGTCAACTTATCCCACGTTTCTCAAGAAGTGATGCTGGAAGGATTCACCGTAGTCTTCTTGCTCGCACTTCGCAAAAGATTAAATTTTTTATATTTTGATACCAGTTCTGCGACTACTAATACATATCTATTATCGTTAATATACCTGGGGAATATACCTAGCAGATCCATGGCACCGAATTCTCTTAGCTTCGCTGGGACGATGGGGAAAAAGATACTTGGCTACATATGTGAAGTGTTTTGCCTTTTGATATGTTTTACAGATACTTAGCATTTTTCGTATCCTGCGTTCCGTACTGCTGCAGTACATGGTTTCACGTAGGTTCATACAGCATTTGCGTGCCGCTAGGTGGCCTTAATGCAAGTGGGTGTACCATACAAGTTTATTGGTCAATTTGTCCTGGATGCACAATAATCATTGGATGCTATCCACGTGGAATCAGGAAAAAACAGTACCTCATTCCTCAACATGTAACATCTCCGCAGCTCTCCCTCACTGACATCACGAATTCACGTCCAAATGATTCTCAAACTTTCGTCCTTCTCCTGCTGTCTGTCTAAATTACCTATAGCCGTGCCAACATATATTTCAAAGCTTGCATTGTTGACACACAAAACGACATATAAATTCTCCACCATTTCTACATCATTTCTTTATAAGAGCCCTACTTTCTATTTTGATAAAATGTCGGCAAAGATATTTTGTTATCCAGGGATATAAACAATTCTAAACTGAAATTCCTGCATGTAAAGTACCTCTCTCATAAGCTGCTAGTGAATAAGTTTAGCTGCCAACAAGAATTGCATCGCCCTATGGTCACCACAACCTTCCGTGCGCTCTTTTGTAAAGATAATAATGGAACTCGGCTTCTGTTTCCTTTACAGTGTAGTTCTTTTCTACCTCGTTCAACACATTCCTTGCAATAGCCACTGGCTATGGGATAGTTCTGTCGCTCTCCTCAGTCTCTTGAAATATAGTCACACCAATTACATTCTGGGAACTGTCGAATGGCATGCAAAATTCTTTACTCATATCCGGTGAATGAGCAAGGGCGTGTCTAACAGTGCTCTATTAACCTCGCTAAATTCGCGCTATGATTTCTCATTCCATATCCAAGGGTTTCTCTTTCCTGTTAACTGCAACAAGTGTAGTGTGGTTACTTTGCCCATCTTTATAAATCGCTTAAAGAAGTTCATTAGTCCTAAGAAAGATCGTAGGCTTTTTTTTTTTTTTGTATTCATAATCACAAATTACCAAAAGTTTGTCCGGATCAGGTAAGATACACTCAGCAGACACTATGTAACCTAGGAAGCGCAGCTCCTTATTGCCAGACTGACACTTTCCCAGGTTGACGCTCACATTTAGTTTCTCAAAAGGCTGCAGCAAAGCATCTACTACACTCTGTGCTCTTCTGACGACTCTTCAGCAATCAGAACATCATCTCTACAGCATATAACATACCTGCACAATTCCACTGGCAGCACTGTGCCGAGCGCACTGATAGGCTGCTGACGATATGTTCAACCCAAAGAACAGTCATGTAAACTGGTAACACCTACCGAAACAGAGAAATGTCAGGTATTTCCTACAAGAGTGTTAGAGTTCGATCCGTCAGTAACTACATTTAAGATCGATGCACATGAGTACCATCTCTCCGTGGAACGGCTGGAAAAGCTCGTCTACACTTTTTGGTTTGTCAATTTACGTCTCGATTATTTTATTGATTTGGCGTGGGTCGAGCACAAGCCTTACCGGTCCTCCTTTTTTCGTCACAAAATCTATAGGGCTATTTTATGAACTGACAGCAGGTTCAGTTATGCCTAATTCAACATAGACTCTATCTCTTTCTTGATTTCCGTACGATATGCGATGGTATGGGGTACGTAAAGCAGAGAAAATCTTATGCACCTTGACCCTGAGTCTACGTTGCAGGCTGTGAATAGGGCCAGATGCTTCTGAAAATCCTTTGTGTTTAATAAGTACCTTGCACAACTGTTCCCTGATTCTACTGCCACTATGTTTTGGCCTTTGTCGCCTATTAGTTCCTCTACCCTTTTATTACGTATACCACCTTAACCTAACTCACCCATTACACACCAGCGCTCCTCATCGTCAACCTCCCCCCCCCCCCCCCCCCCCAGCAGAATTCTTAGAGATTTAATTATTTTTTTCTTCAGTGCTTGCCCCTTCTTCAAACGAAATTCGTATGTTCCCACTTTTCCTAATTAATACAGCACATGACTGTTCAATACCTAGTACGCCTTTGAATTCGTACAGGAAGTCTCCCCCTAGCATTGTTCCTGCTGTAAATGTGGAGACAATCAGTAAACGCACGAGATTGGGAAGTAAATTCTATTTCAGTTTGTTGCTTTGCCTCAATACATATTTTGTAAACAGCTCCCCGAATTCTTACTTTTTGCAAAGGAAGAACTGGCCCGACCTTGTTTCCCTTACTATTCTCAAATACATCCTCCCTCATTACTGGTGGATGACCACCTGAGTCCATAAGGCGAGGAATAATTATAAATTCTAATGCTAACAACAGAGCACTCAACCGAACCAATAACTTCTGAGTCCTGTGCAATATTCTCTGCACCCAGCCATTTCACCTCAAGTCATGAGGCTATCATTTGCATTTCATCCTCATTACTTCGATTACGCCTGTCTCCCGACCTCTGCTTGTCTGGCTGTTAACTAGACCTGTCATCTGCCTGTGAGTGATTTCTATCAAAATACTGCCTATCACTTTAATTTTGCCTATTCCATTTGTTTTGTCAGTTGCCATTCCACCTGCCACGACTTCAGCTGCTGTTTACAAAGTGTTGCCGTCCATTGCAGCTATCCCTGCTCCCTTTTCTGGGACGACTTGCTACATACCACACCACATTGCTTGGTGGTTCATGCTATCTTTTATCTGCACCTAATTCCTGTACTAAGTATTGTAATTCCCCCTTTGTCGCGCACTAACTTGAGGAAATTTCATTATGACAAACCATAAGATTTCCCCAACGTAAAATAGATCAATCACTGCAAATAACTTCGTTAGCAATCTGTTAAGCATCATTGGTGTTTGTGTACAACAACTGGGGTGAGCAACTCGAGATTTTTCAGCGTCGTTTATGTCCCTCGTGGGAAACAACAATAAATTCGCCATTCGCAAATGACATGCACTGTTCTTGTTCATACCAATGACGCCATGTGCGTGCAATGATGACGGACAAAACAGTACTAACAAAACAGTGCCCTTTCGCCTCAGCGATGAGCCCATACAAAATCGATCGTTGTCCATCACTTGAAGACGATGACGAAAAATACAACGCAATGAAAGACAGCAAAGGGTACAAACACCCGATGGTGTGCTCAAAGCCTCGAAATAGAAAAGTCTGAAACACTGTCACCATTCTAACGAGAAGATATAAGTGTAACAGATCTAATAAAACTCCCCAAACTGAGATACAAAATAACAAGAATGTCACCTCCAAAACAGACCAACCAAAAACGGATCATAAGAAAACATCTTTGCACACACAATGAAAATGGTTTGACAAGGTTACAACACGCAAAATTCTTATCTCAAAAATATTAATCCGCATCTATCAAGTATCTGTAGTACACTTCAACAAAGATCTTATCTATTCTGTAGTACACTTCAACAAATATCTTATCTATTCTTACATGATCATATATATATATATATATATATATATATATATATATATATATATATATATATATGCCTCAGGTGATGAGGCATTCTCACATCGGATAATAGCTAGAGTAAACCATCCACTTCCAGTAATCCCGGTGCCAGCGTCAAGACTGAAATTAACTCGACATCCACGGAAAAAAATAGGTCCATTCAATATAACACTTTGTGCGGTTCCATTAGTACCAAGTTTATTCACCAGGCTTATTATGTGTTTGTAGACTGGCATGCGATGGCGACGTTGACGAGAGATAGAGAGAGAGAGAGAGAGAGAGAGAACTGTTGCGTCTTTCACAGAGTGCACCATTAAATTGGGGCCTGCTGTTTCCAAAGCTGCTGCCTCCATTATTATATCCATTACTTCCACGTCTGTCAAAACTTCTGTCGTTTTGTGTTGGGTACGCGTCACTCGATTTTACTCATCTCCGTTTTGTACTTCATGCACCAGTATGTTTTTAAAAGCTTTGACGTCGTTGCCTTAGCGCCCAACCAAGGCTTGTTGGTACTGACGTGGGAGCTCAATGTAGCAAAATCGGGTAATTTCTGCTGTGCTATTGGTTCATCCAGATACTGATTCTTTTTTTAATATGGATTCAAATGGTTTCAGTGGACCTCTGAAATCAAGTGATTCTAAATCCTGACAGCACTATTTCCTGTTTGGTATGGTTCTGGATCTCCTGCAACCAATAGCTGCACAGAAATTCGTTCCTGAATTCTTTGTACGTACGGCAGGAAGGTGCTATACCCATCATCTTTCCCCCATTGATCCTTTGATGCGCCCGCAATTAAATTCAATTTTATGCGCTACAGACCAATCTGGAGCAAACGTACAGTCAAACAGGACGATGAAACTTAAGGGATGTAAGGAGTTGCCCGAATTTTTATAATACTGAAAGTTCTGAATGGAAAGAAAGTGCTTGTGATCAATGGCAAAGATCTTACCGCACACGCCTATCTGCACTCAAAATAATGATCATCTTCCCTTCTCTCCATATCTGTTCTTCTGTGGTGTACAGTTTACTAGTGCTGCCTGCACAGCTAAACTACTGTTCAACCAAAGATTCTGTACAACACAGAGATCCACAATTGTGTCTCACTTCTGCTTCACCTAACGTGCTGTGCGTCTCGGGAGCATGCCGTCCGCCTAGTACTGACTCATTGGTTCTGCTGCCAAACACGTTAGTGGCAGGCACAATATCACCCCTCGCTACAGTGGTGTAACTTCCACATTGTTTCACAGAAGCCTCTGGCACACATGTGTGATCACGTGGTACTTTTTCGTAATCTATTTCTTAGATAATAGCTACGAGGTCCTGTACTCCCTTTACCTCAGGGAAGACGTGCTTTTATTGTGTATTAATGCCCTCCTCTTTATCAGCTATCTGTCAAATCTGTTCTCTCCTGCTCCAAAGTTTCTATCCTTTGCGAATTCTTTGCCGCTTTCTCTTCAGATTCCTGAACAACCTGTCAGCTCCATTCGTATTGTGTCTGTATCGCATTTAACCTTTACGAGCATCTTTTTTTCATTTCAAAGGCGATAGTTTTCGATCGGCTGCTATGCCTTTCACTTCATCCAAATCAACAGTCACCAGTCACCTTATTGGCCATCTCTCGAATATTTTCCTTTTTCCTATCCTACTCCTTTCCTAAATACATTTCCTGTCCTTTTCTCTCCTCTTTCTCTCGCCTAGCCTGTTCTTTTCTCTCTTCTTTTATTTCATTTTCCTTCCTTGACCTTGCCTTTCTACCTGCACCCGTTCCTTGTCACTGATTCTCCGTTTCTTTTGCTCCTTTTAAGTCTCCTCTGAGGCACTAAACATAAAACAAAACAGGTTCCATGTTGGTGACACCCGTCGTGAACTACGGTCACTACGAGTGATCCTGCTCTTATACATCTCCAAAACACGTAATTTGTGTGTGTGTGTACTACCGCATCTGCTTGCCTGGAAACAACAACATCGTTCTCAAAATCTACAGAACCGACTTGCGCATTTCTGCGTAGGACTGTTCCACTGTGCCTATTTTAGTACACAGAATGTGTCAGTTGAGTAGGTGGCTCACCGAGCCAAGTTAGCCTGAACCTACAAATTCTATCTACTATCCCATACCTTATTTTCTGCCTCACGTCCCTTTATGTCGTTTCGTTTCCTCTGTAGAGCTGTACATGAGAAGCAAAGAGAGGATGTTGTTTGGTGGCCGGTATCGTCTTTCTATAACACAAGCTGCACGCTTACATTAACTGGGTTCCTTATTCATAAGAATGGAAAGTTTACTTAACCCAAGATATTCGTTGTGGTACAAGCTCTTCCGTATAATCCACGGTTGGCCTCACTGCTGATGAAGTACAAAGTCCGCTATGTTCACAATTAAGGTTTCTATGTGCTGCCTATCTCTAAGTTATCGGAGGAGCCAACTGCTCCTGCGATTCCAGCTGGGATGCGACTGATCCACTGGAACTTACTCGGTGCGACAGACTGCGACAGATTCGAGCTAACCGGTCCTCTGGTCGGCGACGGCGATCCTAAATACTGTCGGCCGAGAGGGCGTCGACAGGGCGTTTCTCGCTTGTCTGTTTTTGGCTTCCGTCGATCGTCTCGCAACCTTTACGCCAGCACACTTTCTTTCATGCAAAAGTTATAAGAAAATATAAATGTTATTATAGAATATGTAGAAAATTTAGAGAAAAGAAATGAGGAGTCTGTCTTTCTCCTCTTACATTCCCTTTTTCAGAAAAAAATTAAGTTTGAACAAAAATGGTAAATGGAGATACAGGTAAATGAAACAGAAGAGTATAATTATTCACTTTTACCTCAAATTTTTACTTTAATAAGATTTCAAAAAAAGAGCAGAACAACCCCTACATTGCCTTCCACACAACTTGTGTGTTTCAGGCCCCATTAACCCTATGTACATGGCACTAAACGGAGACTACCTTCTGAATTAACAGAGTGGTACATTTATTCATATCATTATTAACTACACAGGTGAGGGTGTTGGTTGTTTTAGCCAAATAGCAGCACACTCTACCCATTATGTTTTAGTGATCTCCAGTAATGTGCACTTCCTTTGGTCGACATATGGAGTAGAGAGTAAAGAGCCTTGAATTTTGTATGTATATATACAGTATATATAGTATCTGAGTGACAAACCTGATTCACTTTAAGTCATTTTCAACGGTTTATTTTGGGTACAAATAAATTATTTTCTTCACATTCTTGTATTTTACTTGAAGAGATGAAATGTAAATAGCATGTAATATTAATTACAATATCCAAATTAACAAAGAAAGAATTTGTTTAAAGTGAAGTATGTTCCCCTATTAATACAAATGGAAGTAACCTCAATGCCATCTGTTCACAAGTAAAATTGCATGCTGAGTGCCACTTCGTCTACATTCACATATATTTCAAAATTTAAAATTGGATCGCATACTCTCTGAAATTTGTTTTCTTATTTTTAGAGATAATTGAATTTTAACCATCAAGATAACGATGGCAAACCACTTAAATGGTAATAACCGAAAGTTTAAGCCATTAATATCATCTAAGATATAGGCAAACTATGCTTAAAAATTTATATTAAATTTTGCTACACTGGCAACACCTAGTAATCAGAATTTCAAACACCTACTTGTGTGCAAGCGAAAGAGCTAGTGTGCGACTGAGATGGTGATAAAGAGGTGGAGCGAAGCCAGATATTCTTATTGACTATGCCCACCACACACAGCTGAGAGGTCTGTTAGAGTACAGACCTATAAAAAGCTGTTGAGGCCTTGGCAGTTAAATTGATTTGTTAATTTGTCAGCCATATATTAACCGACTTGAAAAATTCAAAACGCTAACATAATCTACATGAAAAGGGCTATTCAAAAAATAATAATGAATAAAACTGGGTATCATTAGATATGCAATGTTTCAGTTTAAAAATTCTGAGTTAATATTCTGTGTTGTGCATAAAATGTGATACTCTTCTTAACATAGATAATTATGTAAGTGACTGTGTCATTTGATATTTTGTTATGTTGCACATAATTTCGTAGTAGTTTTCTGAGTGGTAACAATAATCTTTATGTGAGTCATGTTAATCAAATAGAAATGATAGTTCATTACAAAATTAAATGGACTTATATCCTAATCACACTTCAACTATGTGGCTCACAAATGCATCTAATGCCCTCAGATTATTATTTGGTGGATCCAAATTCCACATTTCTTGAGAAGATACTTCAATCCTTTCACTTTAATATAAATATCCTGAAGTTTAAAGTGATCACATTAATCAACTGACTTTTTTTTCTCGATTAGTTGGAAAATCAACAAAAATAAAATACTTTGTATCAGACTTTAGTGAATCATAGTAATTTATTATATCTAGCTCGAAAATTTTCTGCCCATGAATCCTACTGTCTCAGTTGTTTGTAGTCTATGGAAAGATAGTGTAAATGTAGGATTTTCAAATACTTTCTCATTCTTCAAGCTTATAATTCGATTCAAATTTAACAATAGGTACACAAACTTCCATAGATACTACTACAATTTTACCTTCTTTGGGAAGTGCATCTTCTATTTCAGCTCCAGCATTATTGTCGTCATGCCACCTAGTAAGAGCATCTCCAGCACTGGATCTCTGAGTAAAAACCACAGTAACAACCCCTTCCCATAAAATTTCATTACAGTCCCTAACTAAATCACCAAGTATATTCAGTGGATAAAGCAGTTAATTTTTATTACTCTTTACTTCACCATTATTAAATATATGTCCTTCCATACTTATTTTATCATTAGGAGATGAACTCAACTACAGTAGAACTGATGATGAAATATAAGAATGGTCTATTCTACACATAACATTATTTCCTTTCTATATGGTTATAAAATCAAATTGCTTTGCACATAAGCATCGATTAATGCATATTAGATTGTACATCATAAGTTGATTATCTGTACAATCAGCTGCAATGACACTGAAGCTTATGCACAAGACATCTGTCTTTATCTATTTCCTGTACTTATGTCAACTTCTACAAATTTGTTAGGAACATTTGGATCAATAGAAGTCAATGAAATTATCATTTTCATGAGTTAGAGTTACTCCTAATTCCTTTATAGGAATGCAGGATAATGTGGTTCATATATTATTGGTCCACCAAATTCGGCATTAGGCTTAAATGAAGCCATAAAATTACATTCTTTATGAAAATGATCAGTATTTTCCATAAACATTCCACCAGCTAGGTAAAAATTATTGTTCATTAGTTCAAATGGAATAAATTTAGGAACATCATTAACATCAGTTTTTTTATCAGATTCAATAATTTGGTTACTAATTCTAGGCACACCTGCAATACTGTCTTTCATATCCAAATTTATTTTAACATCATTCTCAATAATAATTCTATTTAAAATTTCACCAGCTTTTTTGACTGAATAAATTTTTCCTAACTTTAGGATTACATTGACCAACAGAATATTTGCATCATTTCTCCATCACAATATAGTTTATTATTTTTTGTATAATATTTGGAGTTAGAAATGTATAAAAAACAAACTTACTGATATAGGCAGAGTCACTTTTTCTTTTCATAACAGATGACTTGCCATTGAAATAAGTGACTCATTGAATAGTATTAAAATTGTATTTAATTAAAGGAAAACGGGTGGAGAACCAAGAAGAAGAATTCTGGAGAAGCAATTTTACCTAATTCTATTTTATGTGCTATAATAGGTCCAAGTGGTTGTGGGAAAACAACATTAATGATTGACAGTCATATTCTAGCACCAGGATGATTAAATTGCAAAAAGATGAAATTCTAATATTGTAAGCTTAGGACAACTGGAACAACAAGAATTTTTGAAAGCGTGTAAAAAAGATAAAAATAATGGAAGATTACTACATTTATTGAAAACAATGATAAAATTATACCACTGAATCAATGCCATGATAATTCACTTGTAGTATGCGATGATTTTACTTCTGAGAATCAAGATGTAGATAATATTTTACTAGCAAAAGACGTAAAGGAATAGATTGTTTTTATTTACCTCACACACATTCATAAATACCAGAACAATTAGCAATGAATAATCTAAATTTCTTATATATTTTTAGAGAAGGTGATATAAACTTAAAGAATATCTACCATGAGTTTGTTGGTGGTGATTTGAAAATTGATGATTTTAAGGAAATGGTTACTAAATCTTGGAAAGGTCTATTTGGATTTTTTATAACAGTTATGGGTAGGAAACATAATGAAGTGAAATACTGATTTCACACAAAAGATTTCATCTATAAATGCATTCTTTAAAAGATGATATTGCATATCTATTAGACCATGGTGGTGGTATTTTACTTGAACACACAAAAGACAGTAAAGAAGTTCTTTACTATATTATAGAGTATGAAAATTAGACAAAACTGGCCAACCTTATACTAATTGATCGTGGGTTAGTGAAGAAGCTCAATGTGGGCCAGATATATGCATTATCTCATAAATTTTTATAAATCCATACATAAAAATAAACTTCACAGATTTTTTTAAATCCTTCATAAATCCTTTGAAGTATCACTCTAAGGCTTAACAAAATAGAAAGAAACAGGATCTGAAAAAAATATTCATATTTTGGAAGAAATATGGAAAATGATTAGTAAACCAGGCTTTAAATAATTCACTAATGCCAGAGATTCATCTACCAGCCTATGCATTCTGCAGACCTTTTACAAAACTTGAAGAAAGATTGGCACATCTGAAAAGACATAAATCCATTAGACAAAGCTTGTAACCAGCATGATATAGTCTACAGGGATCATAAAATGGAGACATTAAGCTGATACAGAACTTCAGGTAGCTGTAAAAGAGAGCTGTATGCTGAAGATGGATCACTTGGGGATAAATTAGTTGTAACAACAGTTCAAGGAATAATGTATGAAAGAGAAAATTAGAAATGGGCCTAGGTCTTGATGTCAATGGTTGTGGTTGTAAAATTACTATTATTATGACTATTTTAAAGAAATTTAATGAATTTAATACATGGCATGATATACAAGATTACAGCAGCCTTGAATGTACTTTTAGAATATATTTACAAGACAAGAGCCCAAGAGAAAAAACAAAACTAGGAGGGATTATTGTCATAGACATATGCAGGATCGACAGTGGTGTTATAATGAAAAAGATGGAACAAATTTCAGAATGAGAATATGTAATAGTCAGGAAAAGCTATTAACAGATGCTTCCAGGAAATTATGTAGAAAAGAAACATAAAAATTTAAGTGCTATCTCAAAAATATTAAACTTTATAAAGAAATTTTATCTATATAAATGAATAACTTCATCATTTATTTCACTTTACTAACTAGCGCCAAAACTAAACCAAAATCAATTAAAATAAAAACTGTATAAAGATCAGTTATACAGGACTCATAATTTTTTAACTGGTCCACAAAAAAAGAGAGATAGAAACGAAATTTCAAGAACCCATCAGAGCAATAAGAAATCTGGTGATTATTTACTCATAACACTGAGTGTAGCCATTGTGAAAAAAAAATTATTGAGTACCTAACAAAAGAGAAAGAAGGTTCAGCACAAACAAAACATAAAGGAGGATTTCTTCCTTAATCATTGGCAGCATTACCATATTTAGCAACTGTTGGTTCACTATGTGGTGTAACAGCTGGTACTGTAAAAGGAGTAATAGACAAGAAAAAAAAGGTGATGCAAAATTAAAACAACAAAAAAGACATAATTTAGCAATAGAGAAGAAAAATGGCGCTGGAATAAAGGAAAATTTCGTATGTATTCTAATGCATCAAGTAATTATGATACAGCAAAACTTGCTAAACATACTGGTGAGCTTCGACGAGGTATCTTTATTCACTAAATTTCCATTACAAGAATCCTTGGAACTCATCAGGCAGAAAATTGACGAAGAGACCACCAACCTTTTCAGACATATTCTGACATCAACTTACTTCTTATTTGACGGTGAATACTACGAGCAGACAGAAGGAGTAGCCATGGGGAGTCCACTCTCACCCGTTGTCGCAAATATGTACATGGAACATTTCGAGGAGGAAGCTCTTGAATCAGCACATCTAAAACCCACTTCTTTCTTTAGATATGTGGATGATACCTTCGTCATCTGGCCACATGGAAGAGATAAACTGGCAGACTTCCTCACACATCTCAACTTCAGATAAGATAATATTACATTCATCATGGAGATCGAAACGGATGGGATGCTCCCTTTCCTAGATTTTCTGATTAGAAGACGAGCTGACGGCACTTTGGGCCGCAGCGTGTATAGGAAGAAGACGCACACCGATTTGTACCTACATGCGGATAGCTGCCACCACCCGGCACAAAACAATGGCGTTCTCAAAACTCTTGTACACAGAGCTCACACCATCTCCTACAGGGACAGTCTCCAACAAGAATTGGACCATCTGAAGACCGTGTCTCGAAGGAACGGTTACAAGGAAGGGCAAATTCGGAAGGCTGTACATCCCACACCTGTAGCACCGACGGAAACTCAGGATGAACCTCAGGAGGAAGCGGCCTTGGCTATTATTCCGTTTTTTTGGGCCTTATCCAGAAAAATTGGACGCATTTTGCGTAACAACCAAGTGAAAACCATCTTCCATCCTCCAAGAAAAACCAAGAGCCTTCTTGGAAGTGACAAGGATAGCCTTGATGTACGTAAATCAGGGGTTTATCAGATACCTTCCCAATGGGGTAGTGTATACATAGGGCATACCATTCGTACCACTGAGGATCGATGCTAGAACATCAACGGCACACTACACTGCAACAGCCCAGTAAGTCGGCAATCGCTGTGCGTTGCCTGTCGGAACTCCACAGCATGGGTTATGACCAAACCAGAGTCCTGACACAGGCTTCCTAATACTGGGTCTGTGTCATCAAAGAAGCCATAGAAATCAAAGTAAGGGAGCCACAACTAAATCGTGACAGCGGTTACATCCTTAGCAAGGCGTGGGAACCCGCGATCACCCCGATTAAGAAGAAAAAGGATCCAGGATTCAGGAAACATCCCCCAGGTTGTGGGTAAGCCATATCTCCACAGTATCCTTTCTGGAGTATTAGTTCTGCAAGGTTCGCAGAAGAGCTTCTGTAAAGTTTGGAAGGTAGGAGGAGACGAGATACTGGCAGAAGTAAATCTGTGAGGACCGGGCGTCAGTCGTGGTTCGGTAGCTCAAATGGTAGAGCACTTGCCCGCGAAAGGCAAAGGTCCCGAGTTCGAGTCTCGATCGGGCACACAGTTTTAATCTGCCAGGAAGTTTCAAGAAAAAGGATATTTCCCAGAGTGTACCGACTTCGTGGGAGGAGGGAAGAATAACGAGAGCGGTGCCGGCAGACCCTCCTGAAAGAGAAGACCTAGGACGCAGCGCCCAGACGGCGGGAGAACGGACGCTGTACCTGGACCGAGAGCGGGGCGCGGACCGCGACGACTCATAGGAAGCGCCTGAGGGAGGAGCGGGAGGGGGATTGTCCTATATATACTTGGCGCCGGCCCACCGTCGGTCAGTACATCAGCGTACCTGATGATGGTAATGCACTCGCTGAGTAGCAGTCGAGGGTTGAGCATCGCTCCTCTCACTCGTGTACTGTCAGCCATAGGCCCCCGCTTGCACGGGAGTCAAAACAGAAGTGATCTCCGGCTCTGTTTTTATTAAAACATTGACGGGCACTTGCGCCAAGGTCTTAGCACGGACAGCACTTGGAAAAAATTTTGCATGGCGTCGCCTGGCAGAGTTGTCGTGTCTTCTCGTCCTTGCGGTATGTCGAGCTTGGGTGGCGCCTTGGAGTCACGGCGGTCTCTTTCCGCCGACGACACGAGGCGCGTTTTCTTGTTGCCACGGGCCGCGCGGCCGGCCGTCTCGAGCACCTCAGCTGCCGCAGAGTCAGTCTCTGCCCCCCCCCCCCCCCAGCAAGAACAGGGAAAAAGTAGGCCAGGACTGAAAGCGGGCCGCGGAATCACAGAAATGGTTTCCGCCGCCCCCGTCCAGAATTCCGTGTCTGCCATCGTCATAGTAGGGTCAGCAATGCAACCGGAAAACCCAACGGTGACAACAGAAGTTGCAACTGACATTAACCTGGCAGCAAGCCCCCTTTCCGTTATCGACATGGCAAAAATACACAATACGCAAACAAACAAATACATCGTCAGGATTTGCGATCCCGCCCCTCCCTCCCCTCTCCTGAGCCCTCTCCAGCGTGCACACGGCTGTAACCGCCTTGCCGACCACATACTCAACCTGAATGGCAAGCAGAAGTCCAGTCAGCCGACTAAAATCTTTCTCAAACCCGCAACTGCCACCCAACCCCCTACCCGGTCCCAGTTCCTCAAATCCCCCCCACACAAGTCCACCACATCCAAGCAGCGGCGTGTAAGGAAGGACAGGAAGGAGAAACACTCCAAGGGGAAGAAGCACTCCACCACACCCACCCCAACCACTTCCACACCCTCTGAGGAGCCTGCGCCCCCGACAGCACCTGTCGTCGTCCTGGGAGGGGACCAGGAAACACCGGCACTGGAAGGGAACCGCGAAACCGGGCAGGATTCGGACGGTTTCGTGCCGGCGAGGAAAACCTTTCGCCAGCCGAAGCTCCCGCCGGCCCGGGGAGTGGAACCCACCCCCAACAGGTTTCAGGCGGTGGCCGATGAGCCAGAGACACCACAAGACACAACAACACAAACACAAAATCAGGTCACCCACCACCTCCCTCCGATCGTCGCGGAGTTCACTCAGAATTACGAGGAACTCTTCGAAATGCTAAAAACAGCAATCGGGGGAGGCAATTTCCAGGCAAAACCTGCTGGTGGTGACAAAATAAAAATAACAATACGCACACTCGAGCACTACACCACAGTCAAAACACTTCTCAACAACAAAAACATACCCTACTACACTTTACCCACATCAAAAACACGTAATAAAAACATAGTCATCAGAGACCTACCGAGACGAGTGGCCCCCCAGGCGATCAAAACAGACCTGACTGCCCAGGGGTACGTCGTCAAGGCGGTCCAACAGACGGGCAACATAGGGAGCAAATGGCCCCTGTATCAGGTCACACTGCCAGACGTCCCACAAAACAAAAGGGACATTAAGATGATCCTGGCAGTCCCTGTGACCACTGAACCACTGCGCCGCAAAAACAAGACGGTGTAGTGCTTCAGACGTCAGGGCCGCAACCACATTGCCGCACACTGCTCCATGGCAGTGAGGTGCAGAAAATGCGCCGAGGCCCACGACACTAGAACATGCAACATAAAACACACGGACCCGTAAATAAGGTGCGCGCTGTGTGGCAAAAACCACACAGCGGGTTACCAAGGTTGTGAGGTCCACAAAAGACACACACAGCAGGCAAAGGGCGCAAAGGCCGCCCCCCCACACACGTAAACAAAACATGACAAACCCAACCAGTCACACAAGAAAACAAAATATAACAACACAGACAGACAAGGCCTGGGTAAAACTAAGACCGGACACACCCAGGGCAACCTATGCAGAAGTGGTTTCTCCTCCGAGAAACCATGAAAGCGTGGCTCTGTCACCACAACACCTATCACAGTCACAAGAACAACACCGGGAAACACACAACAACAACGACCAGGTCCACCAAGACAGAGGAAGCCCTAGGGAACCCCACACACCGTCCCCGTCCCCCCCCCCCCCCCCACGGATCAGTTGTTAGGCGTTATGGTGCAGACCATGAACCTCGTCATGGAAATGATGAAGGAATTCAAGGAAGCCCAGAAGCAGAACACACAGGTCCTCGTTGCCCTTCAGGCAGCAGTCCAGCAGTCGCTACCCTCTGCGACCTTCTCAGTAGTTTCAAAACCCCATCATGGATAGACGACCAAACATCCAAGGCCTGACAATGTGCGTCTTTAACACAGATGGCATTGTTAATCAAGAGGTCGAGTTCAGAGAACTCATGAAGGAGTTCTCCATCGACATATGCATGACGGGGGAAACCCACCTAAAGCTGGGAATAAAAGCGACATTCCCCAACTATGTTAGCTATCGCAAAGACAGGCCAACCCAAGGTGGAGGAGTGGCCATATACATAAAAAGAGGGATCCCCCACCACCAGGTATTCTTACTAGCTACCAACAAAATCGAAGCAGTGGCGGTGGCGGTGGAAGTAACCACTGCCACCGGACCCCTAACAGTTGTTGCAGTCTATCGACCACCACATGACCAGATAGATGAGGGAGACATAGCAGCTCTAGGGCAAATTGAAGGCAAATTCGTAATAGGGGGAGACTTCAATGCCAAACACCCTGACTGGAATTTTAGAGTAACCTCCAGAGCAGGCGCCAAGCTGTAACAACTAGCGCGCACCCACCACTTCGAAACATGGGGTCCAGTCGAGCCCATGCATTTTCCGAAAAACGGAAGCAGGCCCGATGTGTTAGACATAGCTCTCACTAGGAGGATCGCAGGATTTGTGGCCGCAAGGACAATCAACAGAATGTGCTCCGACCACAACCCAGTGATTCTAGAGGAGAATTCGATGTAGGAGAATGGGTAGCACTACCACGGTACCAGACGTGTTACAAACGTACAGACTGGGAGCGATACCAGGAAACTGTCGCCTTTGATATCGCTCGCGCTCCACCACCTACTGCCCAAACAGTAGAACAAGCGCTACAAGACTTAACAGGCACCATCTTGCAGGCAGCGGAAGAGGCCACCCCTCCACAAAGGGATGGCCCTCCACCGCAAACACAGCTCCCGGAACACTTGCTAGCTCAAATCCGACATAAGAACAGAGTGGCAAAAGAGTGGAAGATCACCAGAAATCAGGCCACCAGGAGGCTGCTCAATCGTCTACAGAGAGAACTGAAGGTAGCGCTCAGTGAGCACAGAAACCAAAAATGGCAAAACCGCCTCACGGCTCTCAAAGTAGACGATCATACACTATGGCAAGCAACCAAACAGTTTACAAAAAGACGCGCTAGGATGCCGCCACTGCACGGCGAGAGGGGACTGGTCTACAGCCATGCTGGGAAGGCCAACGCCCTCGCCGACTCCTTTGAGAAGCAGTTTCAAACGGCAGAACCCCAGGGTGAAGAGCATGAAGAGGTAGTCAGTCGTCAACTGGCTGTCTTTCTCAATGCCGAGGAGGACCCAGAGGACGTACTTTTTGCCCCAGAGGACGTGGCAAGAGTAATCAGGTCCCTCCCCACAAAAAAGGAGCCAGGACACGATAGTGTCACAAACCAGTTAGTCAAAAAACTCCCAGCCACAGCGATCACACACCTCGGGAACGGCCTCAACGAGATTACTCGTTACCGCGAGTTCCCAGCTTGCTGGAAACATGCGGAAGTGGTCGCGATACACAAACCAGGGAAAGACCTTCTATTCCCGCAGCACTACAGGCCGATTAGCCTCTTTCCAACTCTCAGCAAGATCTATGAGCGCCTCCTGCTAAGACCCATACAAGAACATATTACCAGAGAGCAAATTCTGCCGGATTTCCAATTTGGGTTCCGCAGAACAGGTCATGAGAATGGTTGAAGCAGCCACAGAGGGCTTCAACCACAGAGGCTACTGCGGGATAGTGCTACTAGACGTAGACAAAGCCTTTGATTCAATATGGCATGGAGGGCTACTCTACAAGTTGTACACACAAGGGTTTCCCGGGATCATAGTTCAGCTGATCAAGAGCTATCTCACGAATAGGACTTTCTCCGTCAAAGTAAAAACTGCCACCTCCACCAGAAGGCGTATTCGTGCTGGGCTGCCACAGGGATCGGTCCTGGGGCCCGTTTTGTACAGTTTGTACACTGCGGACACTCCAACGGCCCCCCTGGTGCACACTGCACAGTACGCTGACGATACAGCCTTCTACACAAGAAACGCGAACAAGGACCTGGTCATCCGTAGGCTACAAAAGGTTTTGGATGACATAGAAACTTGGGCCCGTCGCTGACGCATCACCATCAATTCTGAGAAGACGCAGGCAATGCTGATTACCCGTAGGCTCGGAAGACGCGAACCTCCTCAACGTCCCCCCCTCTACCTTCACCTAAATGGAACCCAACTCCCCTGGCGCAGAACCGCCAAGTACCTTGGCGTAACCTTGGACTCTCGTCTTACGTGGAAACCCCACATAGACGAGGTCCACAGGAAGGTCTGCGCCAGAATGCCCATCCTATACCCTATCCTGAACACAACCAGCTCCCTTCCCTGCCCAGTAGCAGTAAATGTATACCAGGCCCTGATCCGGCCAGTAATGGAATATGCGTGCCCTGTCTGGGGATACGCGGCAAAGCAGCACCTGGACAAACTCCAGAGGCTGCAGAACCGCGCCCTCAGAAGGACACTGCATCTGCCTCTTGGATTCCCCACAGACTACCTGCACGCCGCAGCTGAAATCCCACTCCTGAGAGAGCGTTTCCAGGATCTGGCAAGGGCCTTCTATGAGGGTTCTTCCAGATCTGGAAACGCACTCATCCACTCCCTAGGTCGGTATGACATGTCCCGCGATAAACACAAGCGCCCCATGACGATCTTCGACGATTAAGTCGAAGAGAAATTCCCAATAACCAATTCCTAATCCTGATCCTCCCCAAATAACACCACTCATCTCGCCTACCTCAGGCAAGTACCAGACACATCCACACCAATCATCACATATCACAGACACCAAAAAACTAGAGAAAAATCACACACACACATACACAGGGGAGTAAAAGCCTAAAGGCTACAAACTCACCCTCACACTTCCCCAAAGAGGGGAAAGTAATAGATGAAAGCAGCATGATGGTAATGTGGTCGATTGCCGAAATATTGTGTCCCATGCACACTCATACCAGGCTGTTCACCCGAGATTTGTTTCGCCACAAACCATACACATGAAAACTAAAATAAATCACATTGTTAGTACACTCCTGGAAATTGAAATAAGAACACCGTGAATTCATTGTCCCAGGAAGGGGAAACTTTATTGACACATTCCTGGGGTCAGATACATCACATGATCACACTGACAGAACCACAGGCACACAGACACAGGCAACAGAGCATGCACAATGTCGGCACTAGTACAGTGTATATCCACCTTTCGCAGCAATGCAGGCTGCTATTCTCCCATGGAGACGATCGTAGAGATGCTCGATGTAGTCCTGTGGAACGGCTTGCCATGCCATTTCCACCTGGCGCCTCAGTTGGACCAGCGTTCGTGCTGGACGTGCAGACCGCGTGAGACGACGCTTCATCCAGTCCCAAACATGCTCAATGGGGGACAGATCCGGAGATCTTGCTGGCCAGGGTAGTTGACTTACACCTTCTAGAGCACGTTGGGTGACACGGGATACATGCGGACGTGCATTGTCCTGTTGGAACAGCAAGTTCCCTTGCCGGTCTAGGAATGGTAGAACGATGGGTTCGATGACGGTTTGGATGTACCGTGCACTATTCAGTGTCCCCTCGACGATCACCAGTGGTGTACGGCCAGTGTAGGAGATCGCTCCCCACACCATGATGCCGGGTGTTGGCCCTGTGTGCCTTGGTCGTATGCAGTCCTGATTGTGGCGCTCACCTGCACGGCGCCAAACACGCATACGACCATCATTGGCACCAAGGCAGAAGCGACTCTCATCGCTGAAGACGACACGTCTCCATTCGTCCCTCCATTCACGCCTGTCGCGACACCACTGGAGGCGGGCTGCACGATGTTGGGGCGAGAGCGGAAGACGGCCTAACGGTGTGCGGGACCGTAGCCCAGCTTCATGGAGATGGTTGCGAATGGTCCTCGCCGATACCCCAGGAGCAACAGTGTCCCTAATTTGCTGGGAAGTGGCGGTGCGGTCCCCTACGGCACTGCGTAGGATCCTACGGTCTTGGCGTGCATCCGTGCGTCGCTGCGGTCCGGTCCCAGGTCGACGGGCACGTGCACCTTCCGCCGACCACTGGCGACAACATCGATGTACTGTGGAGACCTCACGCCCCACGTGTTGAGCAATTCGGCGGTACGTCCACCCGGCCTCCCGCATGCCCACTATACGCCCTCGCTCAAAGTCCGTCAACTGCACATACGGTTCACGTCCACGCTGTCGCGGCATGCTACCAGTGTTAAAGATTGCGATGGAGCTCCGTATGCCACGGCAAACTGGCTGACACTGACGGCGGCGGTGCACAAATGCTGCGCAGCTAGCGCCATTCGACGGCCAACACCGCGGTTCCTGGTGTGTCCGCTGTGCCGTGCGTGTGGTCATTGCTTGTACAGCCCTCTCGCAGTGTCCGGAGCAAGTATGGTGGGTCTCACACACCGGTGTCAATGTGTTCTTTTTTCCATTTCCAGGAGTGTATATTCGCTCCAGCAATACACACTTTCTAAATAACTACTGCTACATTTAATTGAAATCAGAACCTATCTATAATAAGGAAGACTGAAAAAATAATTAATGCACAACTCTTACATTACTGACACTGACGTTTCCACCATAACGTATACAGTGTAAACTGTTTCACTGTCGTTCTGACAGTAGAAGTTCCGAGTCCAAATAGTGTCGATAATTTATTAGTTTTCGACATAATGTTGTGTGACTGCATCACAGACGAAAATGAAAGAGGTCGGTCGTTTTGTCAAATACGAGATTGCAGCAGCAGTTGTGAAACCAAACGAAGCTCTGCAACAAAATAAACTAGTTGGCCGGCTCAAGATAACATCTTCGATTATTTCTGCAAAGAATGGTGCGATCTTGCCAAAAGCTCCTCTGGTGGGAAGTGCAGTGTTGTAAGGAACCCACTGACGTGTACCAATTACCTATTCCTGTCCCCGAATTACAGACTGAGCTAACAGGTGACACCTGTATATACACTCCTGGAAATAGAAATAAGAACACCGTGAATTCATTGTCCCAGGAAGGAGAAACTTTATTGACACATTCCTGGGGTCAGATACATCACATGATCACACTGACAGAACCACAGGCACATAGACACAGGCAACAGAGCATGCACAATGTCGGCACTAGTACAGTGTATATCCACCTTTCGCAGCAATGCAGGCTGCTATTCTCCCATGGAGACGATCGTAGAGATGCTGGATGTAGTCCTGTGGAATGGCTTGCCATGCCATTTCCACCTGGCGCCTCAGTTGGACCAGCGTTCGTGCTGGACGTGCAGACCGCGTGAGACGACACTTCATCCAGTCCCAAACATGCTCAATGGGGGACAGATCCGGAGATCTTGCTGGCCAGGGTAGTTGACTTACACCTTCTAGAGCACGTTGGGTGGCACGGGATACATGCGGACGTGCATTGTCCTGTTGGAACAGCAAGTTCCCTTGCCGGTCTAGGAATGGCAGAACGATGGGTTCGATGACGGTTTGGATGTACCGTGCACTATTCAGTGTCCCCTCGACGATCACCAGTGGTGTACGGCAATGTAGGAGATCGCTCCCCACACCATGATGCCGGGTGTTGGCCCTGTGTTCCTCGGTCGTATGCAGTCCTGATTGTGGCGCTCACCTGCACGGCGCCAAACACGCATACGACCATCATTGGCACCAAGGCAGAAGCGACTCTCATCGCTGAAGACGACACGTCTCCATTCGTCCCTCCATTCACGCCTGTCGCGACACCACTGGAGGCAGGCTGCACGATGTTGGGGCGTGAGCGGAAGACGGCCTAACGGTGTGCGGGACCGTAGCCCAGCTTCATGGAGACGGTTGCGAATGGTCCTCGCCGATAACCCAGGAGCAACAGTGTCCCTAATTTGCTGGGAAGTGGCGGTGCGGTCCCCTACGGCACTGCGTAGGATCCTACGGTCCTGGCGTGCATCCGTGCGTCGCTGCGGTCCGGTCCCAGGTCGACGGGCACGTGCACCTTCCGCCGACCACTGGCGACAACATCGATGTACTGTGGAGACTTCACGCCCCACGTGTTGAGCAATTCGGCGGTACGTCCACCCGGCCTCCCGCATGCCCACTATACGCCCTCGCTCAGAATCCGTCAACTGCATATACGGTTCACGTCCACGCTGTCGCGGCATGCTACCAGTGTTAAAGACTGCGATGGAGCTCCGTATGCCACGGCAAACTGGCTGACACTGACGGCGGCGGTGCACAAATGTTGCGCAGCTAGCGCCATTCGACGGCCAACACCGCGGTTCCTGGTGTGTCCGCTGTGCCGTGCGTGTGATCATTGCTTGTACAGCCCTCTCGCAGTGTCCGGAGCAAGTATGGTGGGTCTGACACACCGGTGTCAATGTGTTCTTTTTTCCATTTCCAGGAGTGTATATCAGTTGGCGAGTTAGTGAAAAAGGACAAGAACTATCACACATGGTTAAACACCATCTGAGACAAACGAAACTTTGTGTTAAACTGACCACTCTTAATGAAACGGTGTCCTACAGAAAATCTGCAGCAAGTTAGCCTAGTTATCACATCAATAACTGTAGTCTGGAGTCAGCCGGCAACACCATCACGGCTCCGTCGAAGTGCTGTGTGAGTGCCATAAGGTGAGCCTGCAACAGTAGGCCCGGCTGCTACACAGCAAAACAACAAATGGAGCCAAAAGTATCGGTGTCTGCTTCAGTAACGGGAAAACGTGTTCAGTGCTGCTAACGTCAGAAGGCGTCACTCCAATCGAATATTACACTGCAAAACTAGCCCAAAACCTCACATGACAAAAAAAATTAAAATAGATGGAGAAAAGGGTTCTGCACTTGGCATCAAAGAGTTGTGGGCCGGTCAACATCAAAGCTTCTAGTGCCGTCTTTTCCATAGCTACGACCTCCCCTATTTGGCAAGTAGGTTCCAAGTAACAGCTCACGACCGGAACTCCCCCTTGAACTCAACCAGCCTCTACGCCGTCGACTAGGAGCCATCTCTAGCGAGTGCGTGCCTCGGCTATCGTCCACAGCCGCCCTAGAATCCAGAGTTCTTCGAATGCCGTCTGTTCCTTCGCCCTAGAATGCAGAATTCTTCGAATGCCGTCTGCTCCTTCTCCCCCTCAGGGTTTTACAACAGGAGCGCATCTCGGATATACCTAGTGCTGGGGTCGGCCGCCGTCTCCCAATGCAGCCGAAAGCCACTTCTACACTCAGAATGAACCCTTCACTAGAAAATCTGTTGATTGTTTCCAGATAATGTTAACGTTGTGATACCACTGTTGATTGAAATAATAGTAACTGCCGATTGTGAATTACCGATACCGTGACACACAGCCCTAAGTGGTACGAAATTAGTATCAAACTATTAATAATTTAATCTGAGTGAAAGGAGGACTATTAAATAAAACAGACCCCTTTCACAGCGAACGCACTTCATCACTGTCCACCGCTGACACTGTTTGCATTCTAACAGATACAACGTCATAATTTAGTATAATCTGTTCCACAGCAACTGCAAGGTCACTTAACTTTTTAGCTGCTTTGTTAACTACTTCGCTCTGAGCAATGAGTCTCCCTTCCTGATAGCCAACTTGTTCACAGACTCTATTGAGGGGCTTAGGACCTCAATTGGGCCGACTTGGAGCAGGAGAGGCATTGCAGGACATTTTAATTTCCACTTTCTATACTTTTACAAATAAATTCATAAAACTTTGTCAGCATGACCAGGACGGATTCAGTATTCACACTCAAAGAAGTGGAAGTTCAAAACCATAGCAAAACAATTTTTTTACATGTGAAATTTCATTATTTTTTTCACTTATTATTGGCTGCATTTGTTGCTATAGGTACACTTTTCTTCGTAAGAAAGATTCCTCGATGAATTTTGCACAGCATACAAGCCATTCTTAGAGGTGTATGAAACTCTACAAGTTATTTGATTTATGAAAAATTTAATGAGCTGTGGTATTTTAAATTTCATGTCTAGAAAAACTCAATTTTATTGTTAATTATTTTAATTTTTACCACAGTTTTTAATGGGTTTGGAAAATTGTAGAGTTTTGCATTAAGGGGTTTGTGTTTAATAAGCATACCAAGTTTGAAAATAATAGGATATTTATTTTGGATGTTACATGTACCTAATACAGAAATTTGTGTTTTGCGGAAAATAGCCGTTACAGTTTCTTCTTGGATTTGGCATTCTTTTTGATCGACGGCACCATAAGCAGGTTGTTTTTCATTTTATAAATCAGTTTTCTTCCTTTTCACATTCCTAAGACGCACTCTTCTTGATTTTATCACCTCCAAAACTGGTTTATCTGCTTTCACTACATCCTCTCTGTCAATCACATACAAAGCTTTGATGTAGTTCACTCCAGGCTTAATTTACGTTTCCTATAAAACGTATTTCCTGATTTGCATACCATCATTTAACATGAAACTGCATAATAAACACCAACAGCAAATGCATTTCTTCCTACAAAAATGGTTTTTGGCAATCTTTCCTACATATTGGTTAAAAGTTACATTTGGGTTTTGAAGACATTTCTTCAAGAAGTTTTCATTTGCAGGGTCCCTGAATATAGGTATGATAGCTTCCATTACAGCAGTTGGTAGAGAATTCTTGTGGTGATATTCTTCACAACCAGAAATTGATCTTTGATAGCCATACCATGATTCACTTCCTTTTGGACGTGAATTGTAGATGGGGTTATCGTCTGTGGGCATTTTGTTGAAGTACAAGGCCCAAACTGTTTGCTTCATGTATTTCAAATCCCCCGTGTTCCTTCTTATTTCCAAGCCATACTATGTCTGTAGCTTGTCAAATTGTGCATCCGCCAGTCGCCTTCCACTTTATTCCCTTCCCACCAGATACTTTTTTTTTCCTGACAAATCTTGTCTCAGCCTTCTAAGTCTAGTACCAAGTCCTTCCTGTACAGTCCCACACATTGTGCACAATAGTCTCAGCTCCATATGGAGCACATTTTTGAACCTCCAGGAAAGCTTTACTATCACAGTCACCAAGGTACTTCGCATATCACAGACCATGGGAGGCAACAGAGCTGGTAAACAAGCTGACAACTCCCTACACTTCCATTCCTCCATTTGAGCCTTTATAGTTCATATTACATTTGTGGTCTGGAATCTCTTTCACACAACTATGACAAAATTTGCTCAACACTTCAACATCTAGTACTTTGCCATTGTCAACAGAAGTTGTATTAACACCATTCAATGAAGTGTGGCCTCTTTTTGCCAGGTACCATCAAAAGCGTCTACTATGTCCCTGTCACAATCATTTTCGATAATCGATTCTTCTGCTGTGCTTTTCATTGATGGCTCTGCAACTTCTTTCACAGCCTCAAGCAGTAAACCGTAATACCTCTCAAATTTTTCTGGAGGAGGTGGAAGATTCATCACAGGACAAAGTGGTCTTCCTGCCTTCTGTCCACTACCAATACATCACATGCCATATGCTACCCCCAAATCTACATCATAACCTTTGTTTACGATTTTAGATGTCATGGAATACGCACCAACGTTGCATTTGCTGCATATCACAGATAAGTTCAGAGCACGGCCTTTCCTGACTCTCTCGTCCTCCACCACACGAACACACTGCACACCAAAGCAATGTTTGCACATAGCATTGTCCAATATTAGCTGTGAAGGTATGTTAACATCAACAATAATATTACACGAACCTTCAGACTCACAAGTCCATGGATTCATGAGTTTGTCTCAATACCTGTACACGTCCATCCGCTCGATACAATTTGAAACGAGAGTTGTCCGTCGCGGCAACATGTTTCCAGTCATCAACAGTACAATGTCGGTGTTGCAGGGCCCAGGCCAGGCGTAGTGCTTTGTGTCGCGCAGTCATCAGGAGTACACAATTGGGCCTTCGGCTCCGAAAGCCCATATCGATGAATGATTCGCATGCTGACGCTTGTTGATGGCTCAGCATTGAAATCTGCTGCAGTTAGTTGGAGGATTGCACTTCTGTCACGCTGAACGATTATCTTCAGTCGCCGATGGTCCCGTTCTTACAGGATCTTTTTCGGGCCGCAGCGATGCCGGAGATTTGATGTTCTACAGGATTCCTGATACTCACGGTACACTCATGAAATGGTCGTACGGGAAAATCCCCACTTCATCGTTATCTCTGAGATTCTGTGTCCCATCGCTCGTGCGCCAACTGTAACACTACGTTCAAACTTACTTGTATCTTGATAACGTACCATTGTAGCAGCAGTAACCGAGCTAACAAATGCTCCAGATACTTGTTGTCTTATAGAGGCGTTGCCGACCGCAGCGCCGTCTTCTGCCTGTTTACATATCTCTGTATTTGAATACGCATGCCTGTACCAGTTTCTTTGGAGCTTCAGCGTGTGTTGTCATTCTGGGGATTAACTGGCTTACTTTTTTGCCGTCGGAATTAGATTAGTCACAAGTTACGAGAAGTTAGGAAACTTATTATGTTGGTGTTTGTGTACTGAGTGAGTAAACGTGTGTGAGTAATAGAAGGTTGATGTTGAAGAGAGCGCGCGACAAAAGCATTTGCACAATGAACAGAGTGCAGAATGCAGGTCACAATGACTGTTTAACGGGCGAAATGGAACCTGGGATAGGAAGTGAGCTGAGTGAGGGTGCGACCTGCACCCAAGACCATGTAGAAAGCTCACAGCGACAGGCAGCATTCCGGCACAACGAAACGGAAACGGAGTGGGTTCTCAGAACCCCCGAACCAGCTGTGCATGAAGCATGCGGCAATGCCAATGTTAACGAAGTGAGTCCAGCGTGCAAAGTTGGCCGCGCGGAATTAGCCACGCGGTCTCAGCGCTGCAGCCATGGACTGTGCGGCTGGTCCCGGCGGAGGTTCGAGTCCTCCCTCGGGCATGGGTGTGTGTGTTTGTCCTTGGGATAATTTAGATTAAGTAGTGTGTAAGCTTAGGGACTGATGACCTTAGCAGTTAAGTCCCATAAGATTTCACACACATTTGAACATTTTTTCGTGGGAAGTTGCATACAGGCCGACGTGAGGAGAGGGATGTGCTCACGCTGATTTTGCAGAGTCTACAGGAACAAAAGCAAAGTATTAACAGATTCTATCATCAACAGCGTAAAAGTTAATGATGTAAAACGGGAACAAGTACAGAGTAATTTAGCTATCCAATAGAGTAACGTAGCGATCCACATATTAGATAAAAGGATTAACGAAGAGAATCGGATGATTAATCATAGTTTCAGTAAACAACAGTAAATTGGAACAACAGAACGAAAAGATTCGTAAGGTGGGGGACATAACAGAATCGTATCGTCATAGAACTCAGGCAGGAGATCATTCATGTCAGTGAAAGGCTTGAAAACCGCGTAGTTGTAATGGAACATATTCTGTCTGAACAGAGTAAGTAAGATCGTGCCAACTGATGTTCAGATAAACGAAGCAATAGGAGAAATTTACGAAAGCTAGAATAAGATCAGTAAGGGGGATAGGATGTCAAAAATTTAAAAAAAATTCAATTTTTCAAAAATATGCCTATTTTGTAGTAGACATCTTCCTGAATAGTTTGATGCATAAAACGTATATATTTGAGAGATCATAAGGCACGTTATTTAGACTTAAGTGTGCCAAGATGCAGCGCCACACCTGTTTGCACACAATTCTTCTGTCATATGTAACTGTATTTCGCTCTGTAGTATTCGAATGTTTATATTTCAGCCATAGACGGTCATACGTGAAACAAAGGACTATTGATATGGATACTTTCTCTGCTGCTATCGACGTGCGCGGTTTTGATCACTGATTTTGTTTGTCCCTGTTTTTAAAGGCTTGCAGAGTGGTGTTATGACTTTCGAAACGATTTTCATTTGGCTGTGTTGTTTTGTGTTCGTTTGTGGCATATTATCGCACAGGATGCCTAGAATTCGTTGCTTCAACCATAAACAACGTCACCAGGGCAACAGATACAGAGTAAAGGAGTCACAACAAATGTTACACCAGTGGCTCAAGACTGCAACCTATTACAGCCGGTAAACAAGCAGGGGACTCTTCAAGCTGCTGGAGGCACTTTAATGTTGTGGGGCGTTTGCAGTTGGAGTTATATGAGACGCCTGGTACGTCTAGATACGACTCTGACAGTGACACGTACGTATACATCCTGTCTGATCACTTGCATTCATCCATGTCCATTGTGCATTCCGACGGACTTGGACAATTCCAGCAGGACAATGCGACACCCCAAAGGTCCAAAATTGCTACAGACTGGCTCCAGGTACACTTTTCTGAGTTTAAACACTTCCACTGGCCACCAGAGTCCCCAGACATGAACATTATTGAACATATCTGGGATGCCTTGCAACTTGCTGTTCAAAAGAGATCTTCACCCTCTCGTACTCTTACGGATTTATGGGCAGCCCTGCGCGGGATTTACGGCGAATGTTTCCTCCATAACTACTTGAGGATTAGTCGAGTCCATGCCACGTCGTGTTGCGGCACTTCTGTGTGCTCGCAGAGGCCCTACACGATATTAGACAGGTGTATCAGTTTCTTTGGCACTTCAGTGTATAAACATCAAAATACACACAAAACAAAAAACAAGGTTTCAGTGTTGTTCTTTCAGCACAAAAAAAATGTCTCGTTGGTAAATAAATGATGCCATGAGTGTAAAAACATCCTGATTCTTAACAAAAGGACCTATAGTTCTTGATACCCTCGGCAAGGTTCGCCAAGTGAAATTTTACCTCTTCGTAGATTATTTGGTTAGGACTGTGGTGCATGAAGGATTACAATTTTTTATAAGTAGCTTTGCTTCTAATTTCTGATTACTGTTATTTTCTTTTATTTGCGATAAACTCTTAATGGTTGCTTGGGTCTCCTAGTACCACGATATTTTAAAATTGGCCCGATTTGAATTGATTAATTACTGATACAAAATAAGATTCATAATCTCAATTAATTAAACATGCAATGGATAACGCTTCATGAAGTTATCACGAAAAAGAACAAATCCTACAGAGGGGATAGAGATTTCTTCATGTCCACAAGCTAACCATTAACAATCAATGTCCCATTATTACTTAGAATTAGATTTCTTTAATTGTTAATTTATCCATGTCTCTCAACTGTTATTGATTACTGAAAATTTACGCACCGACTGGGGAGAGGGGGAGACTATGCTACCATTTGAACACCAATACTTGATTCCTCACCAACACCATTTTTTTTAATTTCAGCATTCGCATTTTCTGTGTCAGGTTCATTTGCCCTTTCTAGTGATTCATATAAATCTGCATAATTACCAGTACTGACTCGTAGCTGGGATTTACTTTTGATCTCTTATGAGTATAATAAAATTGTGCCACAATATAAAGTAGTAGAAAGGTTTTATTTCATGTGATTTCATGTCAGCAAACAACGTCGCATTCACACTGGTACGCAAAAATACACACTGATCGCAGTACTTACTGCATTGTGTGAACATACTGTCGCATGTGGCAGTAGACGAATACCAATCAGGTTTCCGTAAACATCGAAGCACAACATCCGCTCTGATAAAGGTGACAGATGACCTGAAACTTGCCATGGACAGACAAGAAGCGACTATCATTTGCTTCTTAGATTTCAGCAAAGCATTTGATACTGTCGACTTCGACATCTTACTAGCCAAACTTAGCGGTCTAAATTTCTCACCAAGCGCAGTGCAATGGTTTCGCTCATACATGACGTCTCGTAAGCAACGCGTCCTGTCTGGGGATATAAAATCACAATGGCGGCAGGTAGTGTCAGGCGTTCCCCAAGGCTCAGTATTAGGTCCTATACTCTTCTCTCTTTATGTCAATGATGTGTCATCGGTCCTGACCTATTGCAAATACCATATGTATGCTGATGACCTTCAGTTGTATCTAAGTGCGAAACCAAGCAATCTCAAGAAAGCTATTGAAAATTTCAATACTGACCTCGACGCACTGTCAAAATGGGTGCAGGACATAGGTCTAAAACTAAACCCATCTAAAACCCAAGCGGTACTTGTTGGTCACTCTAAGCTCATTAGCCCAAAACATCGGGAATCCGTACCACCTCTTATCCTAAATGGAACAATTATTAACTTCTCGCCCTCAGCAAAGAGTTTGGGAGTAATAATAGATGAAAATCTAAATTGGACAGAGCACGTAACTGCAGTGTGCAAAAAAGCATCAGCATCCCTTCATGTCCTACAAAAATATAAAAAACTCTTCCCTTTCGATCTGAAAAAGAAATTAGTACAAACGCTTATACTCCCAATCATTGACTACAGCGATATTATCCTACAAGGCCTCTCTCAGGAAAATTCCCGACGTCTAGAACTGGTCACGAATGCCTGCGTCCGATATATCTGTGACGTTCGACTTTTTGATCACATTTCACCAGCATATGCAAAATTGTCCTGGCTGCGTGCAGACAAACGCAGAGATTTCCATACACTCTGTCTCATCTACTGCCTTATAAATGTACACTGTCCCTCATATCTCTCCTCGTCCCTAACACTCATGTCGGAACAGCATGACAGAAACACACGTTCCCATCATAATAAAATCCTCTCCGTTCCACTGCATCGCTCAGTCACCTTCTCCAAGTCCTTTACAGTAGCGGGAACCCGACTCTGGAATAACCTCCCTCGTTATGTTAGCGAACTTAAAAACATGACCGGCTTCAAAAAACAGTTAATGACGTATCTACTTAAGCAACAGTAATGCCTTCCTCTGTACATGAGTGCACTTCACCTCATTACTTCTCTCTCTCCCCCTCCTTAAACCTCCCTTACCCAAAACTCGCTATACTAGTAAACATCTACTTTACACACCAAAATATTAATGTACATCTGCACAAACCTTCATTACTATTGCGAATCTTTCTCATGTTGTCATTATTATTTGATTTTTTTTACTGTTATTATTATTGCTTTCACCATAATCTGTATGTATAGCACCTGGTGTAAAAATACTGCCAGCATTTACTTTATTAGGTCTTAGTCATGTTAATCATTATTATTTGATTTTTTGTTTTACTGTTATTATTATTGCTTTTATCATAATCTGTATATATAGAAACTGTTGTAAAAATACTTCCTCATTTACTTTATTAGGTCTTAGTCACTAGTCTTTATTCATATTGTCACTAGAGTAAGCTAATTTTCTCATTTAAACTATGTTCATGATGTTACTCTGATGTGTGAAATGCTGCATGTGTGGAACACTGGTCCGATGTAAGAGAGGGCCTGATGGCCCTAATCTGATCAGGTTAAATAAATAAATAAAATAAATAAATAAATAAAGCAAGGCTAAACAGAGATACCCGGGGGTTGTATACACTACGCAGTGGTTGGTATCTAACAAAACCCTTATCATACTCAGAAGCTACTGTATTAGTTTCCATTCCAATAAAGAAAGGACGGGGGGCTCAGCCAATAGAAAACTTTAAACACTGGGATTAAGAGGCACCAGAAAGAATTCAGCCTTCAGCAAACATGTGAAGCAAGTCATTTAAATAAGCATTAATGAGTATAAGCTCAGTCTCAAGGAATGTGTTCATTTGCTTACTACTATTGATTGAATTACGAAAATTATTGTGTTAATATGTCCGATGACCGTTAAGAATTTACTTTGGCACCCTGCAAAATTAATTAGCACAAAATCGCCCTTCAATTCAAATAAGATATAGTGCCACCACATTATCAAGATTTTACTGTGGTCCAAAAAAACTACACTGAAGGAAAAAGTCCACAAAAAAACAATTTAATAGAGAACTATAGGGGTTCTGGAATTCATTGAATCAGTTTATCACATTCCAGAGCCTCTCAGCAATGTGCAAAAAATCGCATTTCCACGTAGTAGGTGATGTGGTTCCAACATCAATCACAAAAAATCAACAAAAACATTCATTACAGATCAATAAAGCCACGCTGGCTGAGCTTCTGTTTCTCTTGGAAATTTTTTAACATTAAGAAAACATGCACCAAATTCTGACTACTAGTCCTATATGCTTTCCAAAAGGTGGCGCAAATTTTATGAAAAGGACACTAAATAGACAAAACACGACAGAAAAATTACCTTAACACCGTCTATACTCGCTATAGTAAGAATTCAGGAATGATAAACTCGCATAACCTCATAAATTTCTGAAGGAAGAATTGGCACGAATTTGTGTTTGTCATCAAGTCACAATGGGATTCCACAAAATTTCGAAAATGATCCTATAAAAACACCCTAACTTTCTGTTATTTATAACGTTCATTAAACATGGATAAACACTTGCGAAGCTTTGGATTTCAGTTGCTTTAAAACTCACTTACGTGTTTGGCATGAATGTGCTTTGGGCACAAAGCAACAAAGAAATGGCCATTAAAAGTAAGTAGAATCAAACAAATCCGTACATAGAAATTTATTATATCGTCTGTTCTCTCAGCTGAGAAGATTTCAGCTACTAATATTCACAAACAGAAGTGCTAAGCTGATGGTCGACACGAAGTTCTAACAGTTATGACACTACAATCACTTAACTTGTCAAAATTACGAGAATTACCACTTCTAACTTTCCCTATCTATAGTGACCTTAAACAATACATTTCGAGCAGAATCCACGATAATGTAATTCATTTGGTACCTGATTTCCTTACCATGCCAGCACACTTGTCATGAAGGCAAAGAGAGTCTAAAGATGGCGCATCCAGGGCCAACATGTCCCATTTCAACCTAATGGGGGGAGGGAGGGTGGGAGGTGGATGTCTCCTGTTGGCTGAGCCACCTTATGCTGTCTAAGCTATCGATGTTTTGTGAAATTATCTGCTAATCTCTTTGCTTAGCCTTGCCCACATATTTCTTTCACAAAAATCACACTCTCTACCAATCTCTGGTTAGTCTTATACTTCTATAACCCAAACATACATACTTTATTCGTTCATACTCTTATAGAGGGGTAGAGAGGGGATGCAGGCAGTGTGACAAAAATAAAATATAGTTGTAAGCATTCTGCCGGCCACAGTGGCCGAGCGGTTCTACGCGTTTCAGTCCGGAACCGCGCTGCTGCTACGGTGGCAGGTTTGAATCCTGCCTCGGGCATGGATGTGTGTGATGTCCTTAGGCTAGTTAGGTTTAAGTAGTTCTGAGTCTAGGGGACGATGACCTCAGATGTTAAGACCCATTGTCCTTAGAACCATTTGAACCATTTGTAAGCATTCTCAGATCCAGTGGCCACGGTATGTGAAAATTAAGTCCAGTAGCGTCTGCTTTTACTGCACAAAACTCTGATGATCAACACATCAACGCAATGACCCTCTCATGATTTTAGCCAGTATATTATAAATGGAGTATCCTAACAGCGCTGATTCAACGGCTGTCGCCTGATAGGGAAGTTCCGTGGCGCAGCTAACAACACATAAATCTGAAATACAAACTGACACAGCACATAGTCAGCTTTTTCTACAATTTGAGGGGATTTGATGCCTGTTTTCTAGTTACGCACTAGGGTAATTTTGGGATAAAGGATGATACTGTCAGTGTCATCCCTGACACCGCTGAAAGCTACATTCATTTTTTCAAGGGTATCTTGCCAAGAATTTTGCTCCAGTTCCTGTATTCACTTCGCTTCATGACATGTCTCTTGAGAAACTTGCTGAGACAATAAATCAGGGGGATATGCATATCATCAGAGTCACATATACAGATGACGCAAAATTTAGGCTTGTGACCAAGAAGGCAGCCGTTCCATATGAATATCTGGAAACCACATTACCTAACAAAATTCCATTCTTCAGTGAACTAAAAACCGGCACTGCTGTAATGGGTATGTAGTATGTGCTTGTGGTGAATCTTTGCCAGGAGTTTGGCATGTCTCACGTAGGCGAGTATCAGAGATTATATGAGCACTGGCGTACACTCGCTCCCGGGAAGCTTCGAGAAGTTCTGGATTGTATGCCTGAGCACATATTTTCTGAATCCTGTCTTCTCTTTCACCGCTCCTGGGATCTGGTCAAACACATTGCTACGGAGGACGTGCACCAGCATCAGTGTGTTGTTGAACAAAGGTGTAATGCTGCTCTTCTGAATGCGAGATTCAGGGAGAAATGTGTATGTACAGGTATGCCAAGGGGAATGCCCACATGAGAGGAGGATCACAGGCCTTTGAAATTTTATCCTTTACCTGGATGTAAACAATCTCTATGAACAAGTTGTAACGTCCCTTAGCAAAAGACATATTTTGTAGTAAAGAGAAAATATTGAGCATCGTATTCTGTTATTGTATGGAATTATGTTTTTTTTTATTATTATTTATTTTAGATAATATCTGTGTCGGCGAGTACTGAAACCGCACAGACGATAAATATCATACACAGATGAAAAACATCACTAGTATAAATAATACAGCATGAACATTAATTTCTTTGTCTTCCTCTTGGAGTTACGGGAGTAAGATAGCCTGTGTCGCAGTTGTACATGCTAACGTAGTCTTCTTTTGTCATGGTTAATCTATGTACGCCATTACGTACGCATTTTTAAAAAAGGTGTGTATTGTAGATAAGTTAACATATTTGAATGTTTTGAATAGAGTTATTTAATGAAACCGTGCATTATTATTTGCAGTAGCTTGCTTAAATTATTATCCCATCCTTTTAAGACATTTTCAGTTATTTAAATATTATCCGTGGTGCAGAGCTGCGCTACGAACGAACAAGCCGCTGCCACGGCGCATTCAAACTGCATTAAAAGAAATCGATCATACCGCAAAGAAGCGGGAAGGTAATAGTGAAATAAAATCATCTCTTTCAGCTTCCGGACTTGCAGAGCAGAGCAGCAGATTTTATGATGTGTTTTGCAGGTTGACGCGGGCTGCTGATAATATATTGCTAACAGTACAAAAGAGATAATTTACCTTCGTAACATAATAGGAATTTTGTTGTGCTTAGTTCTGGTCTGGCAAACCTATAGTGAAAACGTATTTTTCTCCGACAATAGTCTCATGTTCTTGTGCTAGTCGTGGTAATTATTGGTGTTTTACGCTTAACAAAAATCCACTGCAAAATGTTGAACAATCTTTGCGAACTGTAACATCAGTATTTCATAACAAAGTAATTTTCATTTTCAATAACTATAAAGTAGGGAAGATATGTTGTTTTTTTATAGTGAGTTACAGTAACCAAAAATGTTCCTTTAATAGAAAGCCAGATACAGAACAATAAGAACCCAATATATTCTGTTTTGTTGAAAATTAATGATTATAAAGAAGTTCTTGGCACAGCATTACTAAAAGGTATTTCGTGGCTCTTTTCGTATATGCGTTATTACGCGAGCAATAACAAAAACAAAACCAAAATAAATAGAAAAGAGTATATATTTACGACCAAAACGCGAAAAAGTCCACGCAACAAAGCCTATCATTTGCAGTGTTCCAATGTGTGTCCAAAGAGGAAATCGACAGATTGGAAAAAAATCACAAACATTTGGTTGAGGTTTCTGATGAGGTGGAATGTCTCATCCATTTGAATGGTGAGCGCACTGACTTGCTGTTACATCTGAAGCACCTAGTCCCACGAAAAGGTTCAATTCTAAAGGTGTTGACTAGAGTGGGGAACAAACAATGTTATATGATCCACTACGGAAACCTCCAGCCACGTCTCAGGTTGGGGAGGGAACTTCAGTCAGCATCTGCAGTGGAAGGAGTACATTTATTTAAATACCAGACAGAAGGCTCTCGTAAAATATGATACTGAAAAATATACTGACAGATTAATGAACAACTCAGTTTAAGGAAAACCCGTGGGGAACGTTAGATAACACGACGAAATTTATTTAGTTTACCGGCGGGATCGGCGTTATGGTTCAAATGGCTCTGAGCACTATGGGACTTAACTTCTGAGGTCATTAGTCCCCTAGAACTTAGAACTACTTAAACCTAACTAACCTAAGGACATCACACACATCCGTGCCCGAGACAGGATTCGAACCTGCGACCGTAGCTGTCGCGCGGCTCCAGACTGTAGCGCCTAGAACCGCTCGGCCACTCCGGCCGGCATCGGCGTCATGGGGCAAGAGCTTACGTCATCAGACTAAATTTCAAACACGTCGTCATCTTCAATGAAGGTCTAGTCGCTGTGGATACGGTAAAATTTTCATTGCCTGGGTGTCCTGGACTTCTCCAAACTACACATAACCGATTTCACTATGTCTTTGCTAAAACGAAACTTTGTTGCTCCCAAGTTACTTTACGTGAAAACAGATAGCTTTATCTACTGTGTGAAAGGCTGCAATCCGTATGAAGTAATTAGGTACAATCACGAAGAATTCAACTCATCTGGGGTGTGACTGATGATCCTTTTGCAAAAAGGAAAAAAAAAAAGGTTATTAGTCTGATGAAAGACGAAGTGAATAGTTGGGAGATTGTGGAATGTGTGCGGCTCAGATCTAACATGTATGAGTACCATGTAGATGAAGGAGACACCCGGAGGTGGACTAAGCATGTGCATCATATGGCCTCAGAGGCCCTCACGATCGAATATTGCAAGAGGGGCCTCCCTAAGGGCGTTGGCACAGCTCCACATATGATGCCCCAAGTAATCTTTTCTTCGAGAGGCCGTGAGGTACATACCGCACAGCAGCTGAAAGTAGGACTGTCCTATCATGACGACAAATAATTCATCTGCGCGGATGGGGTTAGAACCCTACCTTACTCACATTATTCACTGTATTGGCTAAGTGTGTGGTTGTGTATTTATTTGTAAATGTATATGCGAATATGCATGGAATAGTTTGATGAATCATATGTCATAGCTTTGTGTGTGTGTATCTGTGTGTGTGTGTGTGTGTGTGTAAGAAAAAATGGCTATATATATATATATATATATATATATATATATATATATATATATATATGTGTGTGTGTGTGTGTGTGTGTGTGTGTGTGTATGCAAGAAAAAATGGCTGTGTAAACACACCAACCAAAAATTGTGAAAGGTTTAGCTTTACAAATAATTATATATAAAGCAAATACAGGTTTGTAAAAAAAGAAAAAAAACACTGTGAGATATGAGATCAGAAACCAAAAGCTTTGTGGCCGAGCGGTTTTACGCGCTTCAGTCTGGAATCGCGCGACCGCTATGGTCGCAGTTTCGAATCCTGCCTCGGGCATGGACCTGTGTGATGTCCTTAGGTTAGTTAGGTTTAAGTCGTTCTAAGTTCAAGGGGACTGCTGGCCTCAGATGTTAAGTCCCATAGTGCTCAGAGCCATTTGAACCAAAAGCTTTGTCAATAAACAAAAAAAAATGTTTGTAAAAAATTGTCAATAAACCGTAAGTTATTTCTGATACCAGTGACATTATTTACAAATCCTTTCACTACAGAGTACAAAAGACTAGGCTCATGGAATAACTGCAATACAGAAAGAGAGAGAAAATTATTGTTACTTAAATTGCTATTGCTTATAACAAACATAAACCTCTCCCCCACGATGCTCAGACCTTTAAGGAAGAGGCCTACACACAGCTGTGTTAGTTATAAGTGATGACAAGGGAGAGCTGGAAAGGGAGCTCAGATCGTATTAGGTTTCCCGCCATTTTATTGCGCTCCCATTGGCTGATAGGGAGAGGGACGGGTGTCCCGCCAATTTTATAGCACTTGAGCACTGTCGCTCAATTGCCTAAGGCTTTTGGGTTCATCTTGTTGACCTTGATCAATTCCTGGTGGTTCGCTTGGGGAAAGGGTGGCAGGGAGGTGAGCTTTAATATAAGTAACCTGACACCAGATGTGATCAGATCGCTGTCTCAGCCCGAAGTTTCCTTCTTATCGTACTTCTGCACGCGCCTTATATTAAATAATTTTTACAGTATGTAAAGCACGGTGAAACGAAAGCAAAACCCGTACCAGTCTGTGACGTATAGACAGTTTCGTTCAGAAGTTTGATACTATAAATGTTTTCAGCACCGATGTGAACTGAGCATAACTATTACAAAATGAACTAGCAAGAGAGGATTTGTAATTCAGAAGTAACATTGCCAGAACGCTATAACGTAAACAAAGGTAGTAATTACAGTTCTCGTGTCAAGCAGCACGGCGTGCTCCAATCCATCTGTTACAGTTGAGACGTCGTAGCTAGGCGATAGGTAGTGCACTCTCCTGTTCAGTCCTGAGCTGAAGGTAGTGTGGTAAGCAGCGTGACTGCAGCCTGAAGGCCATAAGTAACATAATATAACCATCTCTAGCTTTTCTTACGGCACGGAAAATAAACGTTAACTACGCAAGGAATTTATAACCATAAACAGCTCACACTGGTAAGTTCTTTATATCGATTCGGACGGCGATTAACATTTTCTAATGTGTCTGACTTCCATAACTAAATCAAAGATCATCGTCAAGGCTTACCCTCAAGTTATTTAGGTACCGAAGAAGGTAGGAAAATTTGGTTTAACATGCTGTAGACGATGTCGCTGGGGAAGGATGGAGATGGTAGCCTGTCGTGACAATTCATAGGAACCATCGTCACATTCACCTTAAGCAATGTAACGAAATCATGGAAAAGCTAGAACTGTATATCTGAACGAGAATACAAGCTGCGCTCATATCAAACACGAGGCCAGTTCCACACCCCATCAGAACGAGAGTATGCGTATATGTGGAGAGATTGTCACAGGATGACACAAGCGAGTGAGAAACTCCGTCTTCAGGCCACGAGTGGCCTACCGGGACCATCCGACGGCGGTGTCATCCTCAGTGGAGGATGCGAATAGGAGGGGGGTGTCAGCACACCACTCTCCCGGTAGTTATGATGGTATTCTTGACCGAAGCCGCTACTATTCGGTCGAGTAGCTCCTCAATTGGCATCACGAGGCTGAGTGCACCCCGAAAAATGGCAACAGCGCATGGCGGCCCGGGTGGTCACCCATCGAAGTGCCGACCACGCCCGACGGTGCTTAACTTCGGTGATCTCACGGGGTCCGCAGCTCGTGGTCGTGCGGTAGCGTTCTCGCTTCCCACGCCCGGGTTCCCGGGTTCGATTCCCGGCGGGGTCAGGGATTTACTCTGCCTCGTGATGACTGGGTGTTGTGTGATGTCCTTAGGTTAGTTAGGTTTAAGTAGTTCTAAGTTCTAGGGGACTGATGACCATAGTTGTTAAGTCCCATTGTGCTCAGAGCCATTTTTTGATCTCACGGGAACTGTGTATCCACTGCGGCAAGGTCGTTGCCAGGATGACACAAGCAGTGATCCAATAGGAAAAAAACTGCCATGGCAGCTGTCTGTCTTCCGATGAAATGGAAAGGAGTGTAAAACAGGTAAGTACACTAAATTAGCAGAGGACTGTAATTATATCAAACACAGAGCCGCCCAAGAATTCAGTGTCTGCTTGACGACTATTCGAAAATTGAGAAACAGGAAAAAAAGTGGCATAGTTAACTTAGACCTGCAACCTCGAGGCACCATTTACTGGATGAAATTTAGAGAATGTAAGCAACTCAGGCTGAGATAAAGGTAGGAATCCAGGCTCTAGGGGAAAAATATACAGGGTGATTATAACTAAATTTAAACTTTCAAAACGCTGTAGAAATAACACCACTGGTCAGAATAAAGTCAAATTGCAACTGACTATTATCGTAGAAGGGAGAAAACGTACGGATGAAAAAAAAATAGTGTGAAAATTGATCAACAGATGGCACCACCCATTGAATTTGCTTTTCCTCCTTTCACGTCTGCGACGTTCGTCTTGAATGTCTCAATGCAGGATCACGCTCTGCTTGTAAAGCTGAATTACAAAAATGATGGCTGTGCACACGTCGCTCTGCAGAATTTCCGGACTGAAGGGTTTGAAAAAAGGCCGTGGGTCTCCAGAAAATTCGAAAAGATGGGTTCTTTTGGTGTGCAACCTGATAGATGGAGGAAACGAATTGATTCGACGTCAGTGGAAGCAGTGGCCACAGCAGTGCAGGAGGAGACGAGTGGTGTAGCGCACGTAGAATAGCCCAAACATTTGACATACCCGTGAGCACCGCGTGTAAAATCCTACGAAACATCCTTCTTTGCTATCCATTCAAAATTACCCACGTGCACGAGCTGCTTCCTGTTGACCTGCCAGCAAGAGAGACGTTAGCTTTAGAATTTCAAGTGGAAAACAATTGGCCGTGAAAGATTTTGTGAACAGACGAAGCCCACTTCCATATGACTGGATATGTCAGGACGCAGAATTGTCGAATACGGGCAACGGAAAATCCACATGCAAATCAACCAGTACCACTGCATCCTGAAAAGGTCACTGTGTGTTGCGGGTTTACGGCATCATTTATCATGGGGCCATATTTTTTCAAAGAGACAGGTGCTTCCGGTCCTGTTAAGTGTACCGTCACTGGTAAGCGCTATGAGTGTCTTTCGCGCAATCACGTTATTCCAGCTCTCCAACAGCGTGGATGCGTGGAAGGGGGCATTTTTATGCAAGAAGGTGCACCTCTGCACATTGCAAATCCTGTTCCCAAGCAGCTGCTGAAGCGCCGTTTCGGAAATGCTAGAATTATCAGCCGCCATTTTCCTACATCCTGATCTTAATCCATGTGATTTCTGGCTTTGGGGCTATCTGAAAGATGTTGTGTTCAGTGTTCCGATGACAAACTTAGCTGCATTAAAGGCACGCATTGCGCAACACGTTCTGAAAGAGACCCCGGAAACACTTCGATCAGTTGTGGAACATGCTGTTTCTTGATTTCAAATTGTTGCGGAAAACGGTGGACAGCATATGAACATGCTTTACGCCATTCACACGGAAATTAATAATCCGATTTGATTTTGATTCATGCTTTTTATGCGGTTTTTGGTCTCAGGACAATTAAAAACCGATTTTTCGCATCTGATGTGATATGACCATGCCGAGGTGAATGGTCTTACGTAACTAACAGTATCACACCTATACACCCAAGCATACTGAGCAGTACAGTTCGTCTAACGTCAACCGTACACCTTAGGTATTGTTGTATGATTCATACGTCATTTGTAGTCGACCACTATAAATCGTGATGCTTACAGCGCCATCCATTGCTACATTTTGTAAGTATTTATTTTTCTTCTGCCATACGTTTTCCCCCTTCTCCGATAATATTCCGCTGTAATTTGACGTCATTCTGACTAGTGGTGTTATTTCTACAGCGGTTTGAAAGTTTAACTTTACTTTTAATGACCCTGTATATTGTGTCTACGCAGTCCTCAAACTGGTTTAACTGCGATATGTTCTGCTATCTCAAAATAACTGTTTATTCAGAAGCCTTTCTCATTAATGAAACAAGAGGTCTGTCGATATCCGAGCTTGTACTCAGTCTCTATTGTCCAGCTGTTCAACGTCCATGTAACTAATGTTCTGCACTTTTATCTTAAAGGAAGTGTAAATACGTGCAACTGAACGGCACCACAGTTCTAAGCGAACTACTCACTATTTATGTTATAGGCTTCCATCTGTTTTTGCTAATAACTTTCCCTTCTTGTATCAGTTTTCTGTCACACATCAGATCTATCATCAGAGTTTTCTTACATTTTTCTGCTAGTTGCGTCTAAAAATTATACCTAAAACAATTTTTTTCTGGTTTTTCTTTAATTAGTAGTTTATGATTTGAAGAACCAACGGAGTTGGTGGACAGATTGCCGTCTACAAGAATACGAAGTTTCTAAGAACGTACTTGGGGTAGTAAAGAAACTCATTTTTGTATTGTGATTACCTTGCTCGAAGATATCCCGTGTGTCCTATCAAAATTCCCTCTTCTTTTCTCGCTTTTATCAAAACATTAATTTTCTTCTGTGTGCGATATTGTCATGAAAGCGAATTTTGATGCACATAACTACGATTCATAGTAACCGGAAGTAAAACTACGTAAAACCTAGCTGTACGTTAGCTGGACTCGAATGGTCACTGTACTGTATGTTCATTAGGGTCTTTTCTCCCACAGATACACTCCTGGAAATTGAAATAAGAACACCGTGAATTCATTGTCCCAGGAAGGGGAAACTTTATTGACACATTCCTGGGGTCAGATACATCACATGATCACACTGACAGAACCACAGGCACATAGACACAGGCAACAGAGCATGCACAATGTCGGCACTAGTACAGTGTATATCCACCTTTCGCAGCAATGCAGGCTGCTATTCTCCCATGGAGACGATCGTAGAGATGCTGGATGTAGTCCTGTGGAACGGCTTGCCATGCCATTTCCACCTGGCGCCTCAGTTGGACCAGCGTTCGTGCTGAACGTGCAGACCGCGTGAGACGACGCTTCAGCCAGTCCCAAACATGCTCAATGGGGGACAGATCCGGAGATCTTGCTGGCCAGGGTAGTTGACTTACACCTTCTAGAGCACGTTGGGTGGCACGGGATACATGCGGACGTGCATTGTCCTGTTGGAACAGCAAGTTCCCTTGCCGGTCTAGGAATGGTAGAACGATGGGTTCGATGACGGTTTGGATGTACCGTGCACTATTCAGTGTCCCCTCGACGATCACCAGTGGTGTACGGCCACTGTAGGAGATCGCTCCCCACACCATGATGCCGGGTGTTGGCCCTGTGTGTCTCGGTCGTATGCAGTCCTGATTGTGGCGCTCACCTGCACGGCGCCAAACACGCATACGACCATCATTGGCACCAAGGCAGAAGCGACTCTCATCGCTGAAGACGACACGTCTCCATTCGTCCCTCCATTCACGCCTGTCGCGACACCACTGGAGGCGGGCTGCACGATGTTGGGGCGTGAGCGGAAGACGGCCTAACGGTGTGCGGGACCGTAGCCCAGCTTCATGGAGACGGTTGCGAATGGTCCTCGCCGATACCCCAGGAGCAACAGTGTCCCTAATTTGCTGGGAAGTGGCGGTGCGGTCCCCTACGGCACTGCGTACGATCCTACGGTCTTGGCGTGCATCCGTGCGTCGCTGCGGTCCGGTCCCAGGTCGACGGGCACGTGCACCTTCCGCCGACCACTGGCGACAACATCGATGTACTGTGGAGACCTCACGCCCCACGTGTTGAGCAATTCGGCGGTACGTCCACCCGGCCTCCCGCATGCCCACTATACGCCCTCGCTCAAAGTCCATCAACTGCACATACGGTTCACGTCCACGCTGTCGCGGCATGCTACCAGTGTTAAAGACTGCGATGGAGCTCCGTATGCCACGGCAAACTGGCTGACACTGACGGCGGCGGTGCACAAATGCTGCGCAGCTAGCGCTATTCGACGGCCGACACCGCGGTTCCTGGTGTGTCCGCTGTGCCGTGCGTGTGATCATTGCTTGTACAGCCCTCTCGCAGTGTCCGGAGCAAGTATGGTGGGTCTGACACACCGGTGTCAATGTGTTCTTTTTTCCATTTCCAGGAGTGTATTATTCCGTGAGAAGTCCCTTACAGTACTTGGTTTACAAAATAATTAAAAATGCAGTTTTCTAATTCCCTTTCTTGAAATTGTTCACGGCCAGAACTGTACAGCTCTGGATTCTGGTTGGACAATGCCACCCATTCAACTCCTACAACATGTTGAGTGAGAAATTATCACGATCATCTGTAACTGCACGCCTTGACGATATTGACCCCAAACAAAAGAAAACAAGTTCAAATGTGTGGGTTACTACAATATTTTGTCATCCATAAATGTGTGTGTGTGTGTGTGTGTGTGTGTGTGTGAATTCCTAAGGGACCAAACTGCTGAGGTCATTGATCATTAGACTTACACGCTACTTAAACTAACTTTTGCTAAGAACAACACACACAAACATGCCCGAGGGAGGACTCTAACCTCCGGCGGGAGGGGCCCCGCAAATCCGTGACATGGCGCCTCAAACCGCGCGGCCACTTCTTGCGGCGTTCCATAAATCTTTTTAATTAATTACAATCTGATATCAAGAGCCCACAATTCCCGCATTTAGTTTCATCAATTTAACTGTTGAATACGTAAACCTATAGGCCTCTAAGTTATCTTTTAATATTTGTATTTTGTCTAATTTCATCTGAAACAATTTTGTAATGAAAATATCACAAATATTTCCTTTGGTATATGAAGATTTTTTGCACAATTAAATCACAACCCACAATTTGTTTCTATTTCCTTGTCATCACGCATATCATTCTGCATTTAAGATGGACATGTAAAACATTTCCCGCATTATTTTTAATAACAGTACTCACAAGTTTGTTAGTTTTAAACACAACTTCCCGTATTATACTCTATACGTGGCTACAGTCAGTATTCAACTGTCTTCTTTGTTAATCCGGAATATCCTTTGAAAGATTTTTCTCTTGTTTTCTGAAGCCGTCCCCCTCCCCCCACCCCCCCTCCCCCCAACCCTCTCTCTCTCTCTCTCTCTCTCTCTCTCTCTCTCTCTCTCTTTGTCCCTCTCTTGTGTTTATCCTCTATCCTCCTTATTTTCTAGGTTGGCTTGTGTTTTATTTTCTGTGTATAAGGAAACAGCAACACGTTACTGCCATTATTTCCCATTGTTGAGTTTTTACCTATTCTGGTCTTTCTGAACGAACTATCAGCTTCGTAATTACCTCCACTTTCCAAGAATATGTGCCAGAATACGACTCCTACACTCAATTTGAATCCGTTTTTATATTCTCACATATTTAAAAAATGATAGTACTAATTACAGGCCAAACAATTTACGCAAGCCATGCCTGCCATTTCTGCTATTTCATGGACGTAAATTATCCAACATTAGTGGTAGTGGAACCACAAACATGCCCAACTGAAAGAGAGCACAGAATGCTCCATTTTCCTGAGCTAAATAGGACTGACCCGGGCACAGGGCTGGATAGAACCGAGACTCAAACGAAAGCTTCCTGCTAGGCGTAATCATGTCTAATGCACTAATGCAACTGGAACAAGAGAATCCGCCGCTGCTGATTCAATATTATTTCAATGGCAGGAACTCATTTACGATCGAAGCAGCTCTTCCCGGCACCAGTGGCGTGGTGGAATACCGCAGATTACTAAAGTAAGTTTCGTTTTGAGTGAAGTTCTCAAGATTATCAAGCATTCGATCTTAAGTCACCGTCATAACTCGTAACGCATAAATACACACACACACTCTGCAAGGAGAGACGACGAGAAGGAGAAACGGAGGGAGAAATATGTGGGAAACGACGCATGATATGTTCTTCTAACATGAAATGAACACTTGCTTGTCGCATGCCTTAAAGAAAATTAACAGAAGCGCGGCTGAAGGGATATAAAATACCTAGTTTCAGTTGTACATGATTATTGCAAAACTTGTTGCCTATAACTCAGATAGGACACGAGATAAGAAGAGAACTGAAAGAACCCAACTATCACAATAGAATTTAGATACGCAAACGAGGAAAAGTAATCAAATGCATAGTGTTTGTGTGATAAATTAGTTGCTACGGATTATTTATATTCAACCACCATGTATACCTCCTACTCTTGTGATTCTTGAGCAAAGTATTCGCTGTTACTAGCTGAATTTTGTTACAGAATTCAATTAGCGTTTTTCCTGTCTCGTTCCTTGTCCCAAGCCCATATTCTCCTGCAACTGCAAGGGGTGAGAGTGTCACTGATATGATACGCGAGTTAGGGTGGCTGACACTGAAACAAAGGCGGTTTTATTTGCGGCGAGATCTATTTACGAAATATGAATCACCAGCTTTATCTTCCGAATGCGAAAATATTTTTTTTACACTCACCTACGTAGGGAGAAATGATCATCATAATAAAATAAGAGAAATCAGAGCTCGAACCGAAAGATTTAGGTGTTCCTTTTTCCCACGTGCCATTCGAGTGTGGAATGGTAGAGAAGTAGTATGAAAATGGTTCGATGAACCCTCTACCAGACGGTTAAGTATGAATTGCAGAATAACCATGTAGATGTAGATGTGGATGCAAGCCTTTCTTCTACTCCTTCCCCTACACATGCATTCCAGTCCCCCCTGACTACCAGATTTTCATCTCTCTTTACGTACTGTATTACCCTTTCAATACCCTCATATACTTCCTCTATCCTTTCTTCTTCAGCTAGCAACGTCGGCATGTATACCTGAACTGTCGTTGTCGGTGTTTGTTTGCTGTTGATTCTGATAAGAACAATCTAAACAGAGAAGTGTTCACAGTAACACACTCTCTGCCCTACCTTCCTATTCATAACGAATCCCACTCCCGCTATACCATTTCCTGCTGCTGTTGATATTACCCTGTACTCATCTGTCCCAAAATTCTTGTCTTCTTTCCATTTCACTTCACTGATACCTTTTCTATCTAGGCTGGCCTTCTGCATTTCCCTTTTCAGATTTTCTACTTTCCCTACCACATTCAAGCTTCTGACATTCCACGCCCCGACACGTAGAACGTTATCCTCTCGTTGATTATTCAATCTTTTTCTCATGGTCACCTCCCCCTAGGCAGTCCCGTCCAAGAGATCCGGGGACTGTTCCGGAATCATTTGCGAATGGAGAAATCATCATGATACTTTTTCAATTACAAACAACATTTACTGTGGATACACATTGTGTCTTTAATGCAGTGGTTTCCATTGCCTTCTGCATCCTCTTGCCGTTGATCACTGCTGATTCTTCCGCCTTTAGGGACAGTTTCACAGTCCTGGGACAAGAGAGCGCCCTGAACATCTGTCTGTTCCTCCTCTTCCACAAGGCCGGAGTCTTCGGCCGCCATTGCTGAATATTGATCAAAATTGAAGCGGTGGTGGGATATGAACCCGGGACGGGGGATGGTTTGATTACTAATCAAAGACGCTACCCTTTTTTTGCATGTTGTCCGTTATTTTTCGTTGTATTTGATCGTAGCGGACGTCACGTGATATCCGTTGAAGTTCGTTGTGGATCCCTTCACTCAGTTTTTTTTATAACAGAGACCAGCCAGCTCTCTGACTGAACACGCTGAGGTACCGTGTGACCCACAGACCACGCTGCGCATGGCTCTCTGAAACCCAACGATTCCATACTGACGTGGAATCTCCACCAACGCGAACATTGGTACCGCCGAAAAATAATCTGCAGTCTCTATAAGCAACGATCGTGTTGCTGTCGAGGGGACCACTTGGTAGTAGGCGTTTCTACTTTTTACACAACGCTTGCCACGATCTTCTCACAGTAAAAGACATTCAGATGCAATTTCGTAAGTGAGAAATCATTTGTGCACTACTGGCCATTAAAATTGCTACACCACGAAGATGACGTGCTACAGACGCGAAATTTAACCGACAGGAAGAAGTTGCTGTGATATGCAAATGATTAGCTTGTCAGAGCATAAACACAAGGTTGGCGCCGGTGGCGACACCTACAACGTGCTGACACGAGGAAAGTTTTCAACCGATTTCTCATATACAAACAGCGGTTGACCGCCGTTGCCTGGTGAAACGTTGTTGTGATGCCTCGAGTAAGAAGGAGAAATGCGTACCATCACGTTTCCGACTTTGATAAAGGTCGGATTGTAGCCTATCGCGATTGCAGTTTATCGTATCGCGACATTGCTGCTCGCGTTGGTCAAGATCCAATGACTGTTAGCGGTGGGTTCAGGAGGGTAATATGGAACGCCGTGCTGGATCCCACCGGCCTCGTATCACTAGCAGTCGAGATGACAGTCATCTTATCTGCATGACTGTATCGAATCGTGCAGCCACGTCTCGATCCCTGAGTCAACAAATGGGGACGTGTGCAAGACAACAACCATCTGCACGAACATTTCGACGACGTTTGCAGGCCGGCCGAGGTAGCCTAGCGGTTCTAGGCGCTACAGTCTGGAACCGCGCGACCGCTACGGTCGCAGGTTCGAATCCTGCCTCAGGCATGGATGTGTGTGATGTTCTTAGGTTAGTTAGGTTTAACTGGTTTTAAGTTCTAGGGGACTGATGACCTTAGAACTTAAGTCCCATAGTGCTCAGAGCCATTTTTTTGACGTTTGCAGCAGCACGGACTCTCAGCTCGGAGACCATGGCCGCGGTTACCCTTGACGCTGCATCACAGACAGGAGCGCCTGCGATGGTGTACTCAACGACGAACCTGGGTGCATGAATGGCAAAACGTAATTTTTTTTCGGATGAATCCAGGTTCTGTTTACAGAATCATAATGGTTGCATCCGTGTTTGACGACATCGCGGTGAACGCACATTGGAAACGTGTATTCGACATCGCCATACTGTCGTATCTCCCGGGCTGATGGTATGGGATGCCATTGGTTACACGTCTCGGTCACCTCTTGTTCGCATTCACAGCACCTTGAACAGTGGGCGTTACATTTCAGGTGTGTTACGACCCGTGGCCCTACCCTTCATTCGATCCCTGCGAAACACTACATTTCAGCAGGATAATGCACGACCGCATGTTGCAGGTCCTATACGGGCCTTTCTGGATAAAGAAAATGCTCTACTGCTGCTCTGGCCAGCACATTCTCCAGAGCTCTCACCAATTGAAAACGTCTCGTCAATGGTGGCCGAGCAACTGGCTTGTCACAATACGCCAGTCACTCCTCTTGATGAGCTGTGGTATTGTGTTGAAGCTCCATGGGCAGTTGTACCTGTACACGCCATCCAAGCTCTGTTTGACTAAATGCCCAGGCGTATCAAGGCCGTTATTACGGCCAGAGGTGGTTGTTCTGGGTACTGATTTCTCAGGATCTATGCATCCAAATTGCGTGAAAATGTAGTCACATGTCAGTTCTAGTATAATATATTTGTCCAATGAATACCCGTTTATCATTTGCGTTTTAATGGCGAGTAGTGTATAAACAATTATTATATATAAAATGTAGATGGCCTGTTTCTTGCAGTTACACAGAGAACGCTAATATTTAGCATATTCACGAGTGTGCTAATTCGACGTTTATTGCATGCCATCTACATAGTGTTGCAATTTTAATCCCCAGTACTGTAGAAAAACGAACGAGGAAAAGTACTTGTATTTGTGTTGTCTGTGTTTTATGAAAGCTGTTGGCACCGGTTGCACTGTCCTGCAGTGCTCATTTTTATCATATGGAAATACGTGTTTCCAAAGCGTCTTTATGTGAAGAATTCAAATCTGAAATCAGAAACTAGCTATCAGGAACATTTTCTTAGTTATACGAGAATATGTGAGTAAATTAACAGATGATTTTTAGGTATGATGAAACTGGTGGAATTTGTTTCGTAGCAGTTGGCAATTATCAATTTTGATTTAATTTCAGTTTTCACATGTTTCCATCTTTGTTACCAACAGAATTACCTCAATATGCAAGTCATTGTTACATTATTGTTTAAAACTAAGTCTTGAATTGTCGTTATTTAAGTGATGGGAGCTTTTCTGATATGTCTAGCAACTGATACTTTAACTATATTACATATATGACTAAAGTATACAATAATGTACAACTGCCCATATTTCTCTTTTAAAGGAATATCTTCAACCATAGAAGCACACAGACAGAGCATGTGAAATCCTGAGTTTAACCTGACTTTCTTGCCAGATGACGTGACTAGCTTATATTTATTTACATTTAGTATCACTTCTTTGTTTCACAATCCAACTCATAGAAATAGTTTCACATGTACCGTATATTTCTCATCTAAAAGATGCCTCTTCGCGGATCAAGTAGCAACATACCTAAGATTCTGCAATATTTGTGCATAGTTCACGTCTGCTAGGCATAGGAAAAATATTTCGTCCATTGTAAAGAAAGCCTACGATCATTGTTTTGGAATAGAACTTTGGGATCTAGACAAGAACTGGGCACCCCACATTTATCACTTTCATTCCGGTCACCTAGATGTTCCAGCTAAGTATACGGTTGTAAGTGGGAGGTTTGATAACGTGACAGTCGCACGCCATCAGCGAGCTGCCGAATGTACATTTACGTCTTTCGTGAGTCGAATATGCAGTCTAATTTTCTTTTTACGAAGTTCGATTATCATACTGCTGTCGCTTAAATCATTTCTTGCACTTCAATTTAGTCTTTTCACGGTCCTACGTCACCAAGCTTTTCCACTAGCCAGCAACGACTTTTGCGCCTGATTGTCACCCGAGTAGGAAATTTGAGGGAATAGTTTCCTTTAGCCGACAAAACATGGTATCAGTTTTATCATCAAGACAGATAATGTAGGATACAATACCATTATTATCTCCTGCTCCTGTCTATGTGATGTGTCCCACGCGTCGAATAACTATCATTCAAAAAATTCACTTTATTCAATTTATGTTCTTTGAGGGATAAATTACAACAAGGAAAAGAATGTAACGTGATAAATCGGCTGTTTTAAGTGGTCCTGTGTTGACCAAATTCGAACAATTATAATACTCCTAAACCATAAAATTAATGGAACACCAGATGTAATGAATTAGCATGTAAGCTACAAGTCTTTACATTCAGAAGGTATTGCGCAGAAGAAACACATTCAGTATCCTTACAAGCAAGGCTTTCCCGCCATTCCCCCTTCCCCCTTTCTCTCTCTGTCTCTCTCTCTCTCTCTCTCTCTCTCTCTCTCTCTGTCTCTGCGTCAAGCATTTTATATTTGTTTGTAATTTATGAAAAATTTTGACTTTAGCGTCACTTTCAGTTTTCTAAGTTAAAATCTTATTTAATAGGAAGTGATAAAGATCACTATATATTCTCAAACCTCGCGTTTCTTCATTAAATATTTTTTTTCTAAAGGACGAGTTACCCGAGAAAATAATTCCATGGGACGTTACAAATTAGAAATAAAAGAGATGGCTTGTCTTTTATATTTTCTGAAGTATCAGGTATACCAAGATCGCTTATTGACTACCGCTTTTCGACAGACCTGTACTATAATTGTAGAATCTTGTAATCCATTTACAGGAGTTAATGACCTTTACAGACTTGCAAGTTGCATCTATTTACAGCAAAAGGTTGCAACGAACATCAGGATGTCAAACATAAATTCCACTGTGACCATACGGATCTGTCGAAACCGGTTCTGATCACGTATCCATTTCCTTTAATTTACGTCTATGGTCACAAATTGTTTGATAACAGATTACCGGTTTCGGTCTTTAATGACCATCATCAGATCTGTTTCATAAAAACAAAGTCCTAATGTACTGCAGCCATAGTGGCTTTGTTTTTATGAAACAGATCTGATGATGGTCGTTAAAGACCGAAACCGGTAATCAGTTATCAAACAGTTTGTGACCATAGACGTAAATTAAAGGAAACTGATTACATATACGGGTCACTGTTTTTTCGCGACGATGTCGCAGCTTGTGAGATCACGTATCTGATATTTCCTCAGCAGTTGACATAATGTAAAACAATATAGCTCCACTTTTTAATCCATACATTTATTCTTTTTTCTGTGTTCCCTTTAAAATGAAGAACAGGATATGTAGGTTCTGTTTTCTAATTAAAAAACAGATAATTCGCATATTTGCACTTAATAATTCTTTAAACATTTTGTATACAATTGCTTCCGTTGCTTTGTTTCTTTTTCTCGCAGAGGTTCTTCAGTGTAACCAACACGGCTGCAACAAACCCAGGAATCAACAAGTTCAACTCGCCGCAAATGACTTAAAATTATTGCTCACTGTTTTCTCCGTGAATACGGTCTTGAAACAACGGACGTCCTACTTATCTCCCGTTGTTTGTTATTTTACAGCAAGGGTTCTAGACTTAGCCGAACGCAGTAGATCATCCGTCGTCCGAGGCGGGCCGCTGCCACGGAGCTGCTTCTGTCTCGAAAGGGTTTTTCAGAGAAAATGTGCTGGTGCGCGCCATAGAGATGAAGCCTCGAGAAGGTAACTGATGGATACTGCGCAGCGCGGCGAATTTCTGCCTCTCTTCTGGCCTCCCCACACCACACCATACCACCAGTTCCTCCTGCCAGCGACCGGGAACTGCCTTCCGCCGTACCGCCACCTCTACCGGGACCTCCTCTCCTCCTTGGCCTGATCGCCAACTTCTGCTTTATGGTTCACTATTTTACGCCGAGTAATTTAACTACACACTTGTTCATAATCCGGGCCATGTTTCGGGCAGATATACGAACCGTCACGTGAATTATAATCCGCGCACCGCCGACCCGACCTGTAACTCGCCCTATACGCCCCAAGTTGGCGGCGGCGTTTTACGCGGCAGACGAACTTCCTGGCAGCGTTTCAAGGCGGAGCGCAGCCAGCGGGGCTTACGCCCCGAGCGGGCGGCCAACTTGCCGGAAGGAATAATCGAGGGCGACTGCCTTCCTGTCCCGCGCCCAAAACCGGGTTGCGCCGCCGTTACGGCGCCGAAGGAACTCTCCCTAAAACGGTCGGAATATCGGTTCAGATCTGCTGCACACAGTAGAGTATTGTTATTACGAGCAACTGCTACGTCTACAGCGCGTAGGCGCTTCCACATGACGTGATGTCCACTAACGACGGTGGTTTACTGGACGTATACTAACCTTTGAGATAAATTTTCACGGTGATCAGGATTGCTTGCCGAATCTCGGGATTTTTCCCTATCGTCCTGGAATCTGCTACGTCCTCAGCTGTTGCATATACACTACTGGCCATTAAAATTGCTACACCACGAAGATGACGTGCTGCAGACACGAAATTTAACCGACAGGAAGAAGATGCTGTAATATGCAAATGGTTAGCTTTTCAGAGCATTCACACAAGGTTGGCGCCGACGGCGACACCTACAAGTGCTGACATAAGGAAAGTTTCCAACCGATTTCTCATACACAAACAGCAGTTGACCGGCGTTGCCTGGTGAAACGTTGTTGTGATGCCTCGTGTAAGGAGGAGAAATGCGTACCATCACGTTTCCGACTTTGATAAAGGTCGGATTGTAGCCTATCGCGATTGCGGTTTATCGTATCGTGACACTGCTGCTCGCGTTGGTCGAGATCGAATGACTCTTAGCAGAATATGGAATCGGTGGGTTCAGGAGGGTAATACGGAACTCCGTGCTGGATCCCAACGGCCTCGTATCACTAGCACTAGAGATGACAGGCATCTTATCCGCATGGCTGTAACGGATCGTGCAGCTACGTCTCGATCCCTGAGTCAACAGGTGGGGATGTTTCCAAGACAACAACCATCTACACGAACAGTTCGACGAAGTTAGCAGCAGCATGGACTATCAGCTCGGAGACCATGGATGCGGTTACCCTTGACGCTGCGTCACACACAGGAGCGTGATGTTATGGGGTGCTATTGGTTACACGTCTCTGTCACCTCTTGTTCGTATTGACGGCACTTTGAACAGTGGAAGTTACATTTCAGATGTGTTACGACCCGTGGCTCTACCCATCATTCGATCCTTGCAAAACCCTACATTTCAGCAGGATCATGCATAACCGCATGTTGCAGGTCCTGTACGGTCCTTTCTGGATACAGAAAATGTTCGACTGCTGCCCTGGCCAGCACATTCTGCAGATCTCTCACCAATTGAAAACGTCTGGTCAATGGTGGCGAGCCACTGGCCCATCACAATACGCCAGTCACTACTCTTGATGAACTGTGGTATCGTGTTGAAGCTGCATGGGCAGCTGTACCTGTACACGCCATCCAAGCTGTGACACAATGTCCAGGCGTATCAAGGTCGTTATTACAGCCAGAGGTGGTTGTTCTGGGTACTGATTTCTCAGGATCTATGCATCCAAATTGTGTGAAAATGTAATCACATGTCAGTTGTAGTATAATGTATTTGTCCAATGAATACCCGTTTATCATCTGCATTTCTCCTTGGTGTAGCAGTTTTAATGGCCAGTAGTGTACGATCAACTGATACGTCTACAGCGCGTAGATACCTCCATATGACGTGATGTCCACTAACGAAGCTACTTTGCTGGACGAATACGTTTGAGATAAATTTTCACGGTGATCAGGATTGCTTGCCGAATCTCGAGGTTTTTCCTTATCGTCCTGGAATCTGCTAGGTCCTCAGCTGCTACATATATGTGGTAGGCAGCCACGATGTTTTAATTATCGTATCGAAAAAATCAAGCTGTGACCAACAAACTTCCTACCGGTGATAGCCATGCTCGCCATTTCTGCAGCACAATGGTATCGTCAACCTAAAGGAGGGGAGGACGTTACTCTGTTCCTAAAGTTAACTCTGTCCGAACAGACCTCGGAAAGTCCGACGGTACCGACGGAGCACAGTGTCATCCTCACCCGATAGGAGTCACCGTGTACAGGTGCAAAGGGACGCGGCATGTGGCCAGCAGATCATTCTCCTGGCTGTTCTCAGTTTTTGTGAGTGGTGTTACTGCGTTCCAGGTAAGAAAAATACGGGGGAAGACGGAGGGGGTGAAGTAAACTTTGCTAGCCAAAGAAGTTTCGTCTGTCCTATTCAGAATGAGCTAGTGCACTGATTACCGGTGTACGAAACGAATGTCGCTGTGACTCGGGGCAAATCCAAAATTGAAAGCTAAGCGCAGCATCCACACTGTTGCCGTGCATTGTCGGAGGAAATTCTTCTTTTTCTCCGTATTTAATGTTGAAAGGATCGTGATTCCATGCTTTACTCAACTGAATCCCGAGGATCGATTTATTAGGTTATCCACCATGTTTTTGTTATGGTTTCACTACGGAGACTGGTTTGATGCAGTTCTCCATGCTACTCTAGTCTGTGCAAGCTTCTTCGTCTCCAAGTAACTACTGCAACCTACATCCTTCTGAATCTGCTTAGTGTATTCACCTCTTGATTGATCTTCCTCTACGATTTTTAACCTCCACGGTGCCCTCCAATACCAAACTGGATTCCCTTGATGCCACAGAACATATCCCACCAACCGATCCCTTCTTCTAGTCAAGTTGTGCCACAAATTCCTCTTCTTCACAATTCTATTCAGTACTTCCTCATTAGTTACATGATTACAGGATCTTCCCATCTAATCTTCAGCATTTTTGTGTAGCACCACATTTCGAAAGCTTCTATTCTCTTCTTGTCTAAACTATTTATCGTCCATGTTTCACTTCCATACATGGCTACACTTCATTCAAATACTTCCAGAAAAGACTTCCTGACACTTAAATCTATACTCGAGGTTAACAAATCTCTCTTCTTCAGTAACGATTTCCTTGCCATTGGTAGTCTACATTTTATATCCTCTCTACTTTGACCATCATCAGTTATTTTGCTCCCCAAATAGCAAAACTAATCTACTACTTTAAGTGTCTCATTTGCTAAGCTAATTCCCACAGCATCACCTAATTTCAATCGATAACATTCCATTATCCTTGTTTTGCTTTTGTTGATGTTCATCTTAGATCCTTGTGTCATTCCGTTCAACTGATCTTCCAGGTCCCTCACTGCCTCTGACAAAATTACAATATCATCGGCAAACCTCAGTTCTTATTTCTTTTCCATGTATTTTGATTCCTACTCCAAATTTTCCTTTACTGCTTGCTCAATATACAGATAGAACAACATTGGGAATAGGGGACCCTGTCTCACTCCCTTCCCAGCCACTGCTTCCCTTTCATGCTCCTCGACTCTTGTAACTGCCATCTGGTTTCTGTACAAATTGTAAAAGCCTTTCGTTTCCTGTATTTGACCCCTACCAACTTCAGAATTTGAAAGAGCGTATTCCAACCAACATTGTCTAAAGCTTTCTCTAAGTCTACAAATGCTAGAAACGTAGGTTTTCCTTTCCTTAGTGTAGCTTCTAAGATAAGTCGTAGGGTCAGTATTGCCTCACGTGTTCCAACATTTCTACGGAATCCAAACTGATCTTCCCCGAGGTCGCCATCTAACTGTTTTTCCATTCGTCTGTAAAGAATTCGTGTTAGTATTTTGCAGCCGTGACTTATTAAACTCATAGTTCGGTAATTTTCACGTCTGTCAACACCTGCTTTCTTTGGGATTGGAAGTATTATATTCTTCTTGGAGTCTGAGGGTATTTCGCCTGTCTCATACATTTTGCTCACCAGATGGTAGAGTTTTGTCAGGGCTGGCTCTCCCAAGGCTGTCAGTAGTTCTAATGGAATGTTGTCTACTCCCGGGGCCTTGTTTCGACTTAGGTCTTTCAGTGCTCTGTCAAACTCTTCACGCAGTATCATATCTCCCATTTCATCTTCATCTACGTCATCTTCCATTTCCATAATATTGCCATCAAGTGCATCGCCCTTGTATAAACCCTCTATATACTCCTTCCACCTTTCTGCCTTCCCTTCTTTGCTTAGAACTGGGTTGCCATCTGAGCTCTTGATATTCATACAAGTGGTTCTCTTCTCTCCAAAGGTCTCTTTAATTTTCCTGTAGGCAGTATCTATCTTACCCCTAGTGATATATGCCTCTACATCCTTAAATTTGTCCTCTAGCCGTCCCTGCTTAGCCATTTTGCACTTCCTGTCAGTCTCATTTTTGAGACGTTTGTATTCCTTTTTTCCTGCTTCATTTTCTGCATTTTTACATTTTCTCCTTTCATCATTTAAATTCAATATCTCTTCTGTTACCCATGATTTTCTACTAGCCCTCATCTTTTTACCTACTTGATGCTCTGCTGCCTTCACTATTGCATCTCTCAAAGCTACCCATTCTTCTTCTACTCTATCACCTTCCCCTGTTATTGTCAATCGTTCCCTAATTCTCTCTGAAACTCTCTATAGCTCTGGTTCTTTCAGTTCATCCAGGTCTCATCTCCTTAAATTCCTACCTTTATTGACCAGAAAACAATTAGAAAAGATGGAGAACCAGGGAAGATGGAGAACAAGAGACGGCAAACACAGACGCAGTCCGACTCTGAAATGCCATTAAATAATGAAAGTGACGTTACGGTTGGCTCGAATACTAACGAGCAACATATTATTGACTATACTGGTGACGTAGAAAATACACCGTCGACCAGTAATATGCCTAAATGTTCCGAACTCATTTTGGTATGTGACATGTCTAACGACGTGGCGGGGGCGGAACAGTTGCACATCACTAGTATTGCCAGTATCTTCGATGCTATTATGAAGCAGATGAAAGAACAAAAACGCATGATGACTGACAACAAAAGTCAGATGGAATCTGTGGTGTCACCGCCAGACACCACACTTGCTAGGTGGTAGCTTAAATCGGCCGCGGTCCATTTAGTACATGTCGGACCCGCGTGTCGCCACTGTGTAATCGCAGACCTAGCGCCACCACCAAGGCAGGTCTCGTGATACGAGAGAGCACTCGCCCCAGTTGTACGAGAACCTAGCTACCGCCCAGTTGTACGAGAACCTAGCTACCGCCCAGTTGTACGAGAACCTAGCTACCGACCAGATGTACGAAGCCTTTCTCTCTCATTAGCCGAGAGACAGAATAGCCATCAGCTAAGTTAATGGCTACGAACTAGCAAGGCGCCATTAGCCATACAGTGATTGAACTTAAAGTCTCCTGTGTATCGTCAAGATCGATGTACCACAATGATATTAAAGATAAGTATTAATCCTGCTCCGTACTTTTCTTCCTAACATTAATTACGTATCCTGTTCCAGTACATCACGCCCGTCTGCGTTAGTCTAGCTTGCCTTTTCAGCCATCTCAACTTCACGGTGTCGGCCCAGCTACCGACACAACATTGGCGACGAGGGAAAAGAGTTCTTTCTGATTGCTTACATTTAATTGTGTCATGGCTTCGCCACATTCTCCAGATGTACTGTCCGAATTTTATCGCTTGCAGAATCAGCAAACGCAGGCGTTACTGGATGCCCTTGGACAGCTCGTCCAGGGTCAACGTACCATTCAAACCGATGCGGCCGCCGCCGCTTCTTCGCTACCGCTGCCACTAAACGCTGTTGCACCTCCCTTTCGACCATACGTGGCAGCCGATGAGACGTGGCACGAGTGGTCTCGCCAGTTCAACTTTCATCTAGCAGCCTACAGAATTCAAGGTAAAGAGCGGCAGCCGTTTTTGCTTTCTTGTGTCGGTGTGTCCACATACCGTGTGATAGTGAAATTGTTTCCCAGACGCGACGTAGCAACTCTGTCCTACGAGGAAATTTTGTCTGCATTAGATGCCTATTTCAAAGAAACAGTTAATGTGGTTGCAAAACGGTATACGTTCTTTCGTACAAAACGTACGGCCGGTCAAACTAATAGGGAGTGGGTAGCAACATTGCAAGGACTTACTAGGGACTGTGCCTTTGAATGTGACTGTGGTCTTTCTTATTCAGATACAATGGTGCGGGATGCAATTGCACAGAACGTTTCTGATGTTCGCATACGGGAGCAAATTTTGAAACTAGTTAATCCCTCCCTTCAACAAGTGATAGACATATTGGATAGACAGGACACACCTGACTGTGCTCAGGAATCTTTTGAAACTTCGCCAGCCGTGTGTAACATTAACCGGCCCGCTGGACGCGCTGCGCGGCCCGGTACCCGGGCCTTGCGCACGTCGACACAGCGGCCCGCCTCGTGCTAAGCCAGGTGTGCCGCGCCAGCACACAAATGCAGTGAAATCGTGCCCGCGGTGTGCTACTAGACATTCGCGTGAACATTGCCCGTCACGCCAAGCTATTTGCTTTTTCTGCAATAAGAAAGGACATGTTCAAAGTGTTTGCCAGAAAAAGCTCAGATCAGACAATCACAATCATTCCAGGCCCTTTGCTTCGCGCCGGAATCGAACCAAGGACACTCAGGCTCGTGGACCTTCGCCTATGGACATTCATGTCGTTAATTCCGCTTCGTCCAGTGACACTTTCTCTAACAGTGACTGTGATCGTCCCACAAAAACTGTGCGTCGACGTCGCCGGAAATCACGTCAATTAGCAAGTGATTCTGTACCAGTGTCTGTTCCAATTGCACAACACAGTCGCTCTTGTCGTCAGCAGAACAATAAACTTTTTGTGGACTTAGACTTTGAAGGCAAAGTGATACCATTCCAGCTCGATACCGGAGCTGCAGTTTCATTGCTCAATCATGACACATACAACCAACTGGGCAAACCTCCGTTGCGTTCCGCAAATGTTAAGCTAACCACGTATTCAGGACAGACAATTCCTGTGTTAGGACAGTGCAGCCTTCTTGCAACATACAAGGGACAAACAAAACTTGTGTCATTTTACGTTCTTCGTTCTTCTTCTGCAGTGAACTTGTTTGGTCTAGATTTGTTTCAGTTGTTTCACATGTCTATTGTAAATCAGGTCCTATCAGTGAATCAGACTGTGCCTACAGACAGTGTTTCTCGGTTGTGTGACGAATTTGCAGACATTTTTGCACCGGGCTTAGGTTGCGCTAAAAACTATGAAGCACATTTAGAACTGAAGGTAAACGCGCAACCGAAATTTTTCAGGGCGCGCAATGTTCCCCATGCATTGCGTGATGAGGTCGCCAGAACGTTACACGATCTCGAATCACAGGGTGTAATTGAACGTGTGCCAGCTTCTCTCTGGGCCTCACCCTTAGTAATTTTGCCAAAACCTTCCGGAAAATTGAGACTTTGCGTGGACTTCAAGGCCACAGTGAATCCACAGCTAGTGACTGCTACTTTTGCTTTGCCCCGCCCGGAAGATCTTTTTGCTAAACTGTGCCCCGGAAAATATTTTTCAAAGTTGGACCTAGCCGATGCGTACTTGCAAATACCGGTGGACGACGAATCCCAGCGCGTATTGGTGGTTAACACGCATCTTGGATTGTACCGCTTCAAAAGACTGCCATTCGGGTGTGCATCCGCCCCTGCCTTGTTTCAGCAATATTTACAAACTATTTGTGCGTCGGTCCCTACTGCAGCAAACTATCTGGACGATATAGTGATCTCCGGACAGACAGAAGAAGATCATCTTGCGAATTTACGAACATTATTTCAGGTCTTGCGGCAAAATGGTCTTCGCTTGAGGAAGGACAAATGTGTGTTTTTTGCTCGTGACTTACCATACCTGGGACATGTCATTAATGCCCAAGGCATACATCCGAGTCCAGAGCACCTCCGTGCCATACAAGAATTGCCTTCCCCTCAAAATGTGAAACAGCTACAGAGTGTGTTGGGTAAAATTAATTATTACAATAAATATGTGCGCAATGCCTCTTCCATTTCAGCTCCGCTTCATCGCTTACGCCGTAAAGGTGTTCCGTTCGTCTGGACGACGGAATGTGAACGCGCCTTTCGCCAGTTGAAATCGGCGTTGCTTTCTAATACTTGCCTTACGCCATTCGATCCCCAGAAACCCCTTTTGTTGATGGTAGATGCATCGGATTTCGGGATCGGTGCTGTGCTTGCGCACAAAGTTGGCTCCCATGATCGCCCTATTGCCTTTGCGTCCAAATTGCTCTCGTCTGCGCAAAGAAATTATTCACAGATAGAGAAAGAAGCTTTGGCTCTCGTGTTTGGTGTTACTAAGTTCCATGATTTCTTGTATGGTCGTCACTTTACCATCATCACAGACCACAAACCTTTGACATCGCTTTTTCATCCGACCAAGCCTGTACCTCCACGTACAGCGCAGAAATTCATTCGCTGGTCTATTTTCCTCTCGCAGTACCGCTACGATATCTTGTATCGGTCCACTGCTAAGCACGGAAACGCCGATGCGTTGTCCCGTTTGCCTGTTGCTGCGGATAAAGCATTCGATTCTTCCGAACTTGCTTACATGTTCATTGATTCGGAAACCGATGAAGTGGTCGAATCGTTTCCGATTGATTTTCGTCGTGTCGCTACAGCCACAGCTGCTGACCCCGTCCTTGCTACTGTTTTACGTTTTGTTGCTACGCAATGGCCTTTGTCAAAGTCTCGGATCGAGGATCCGTTGGTTCGCCGATTTTTTGCTCACAAGGAGAGACTTTTTGTTCGACGTGGTGTTTTGTTGTTGCGTTCTGATAATGATCAGTCCAGAGTCGTGGTCCCACGTTCGTTACAGTCCTCTGTTTTACGGCTTCTTCACCAAGGACATTGGGGTATAGTGCGAACGAAACAACTTGCTCGTCAGCACTGTACTTGGTTCGGAATCGATGCTGCGATTACGAATATGTGTTCTTCGTGCCCGGCGTGTGCCGAACAACAGTCCGCACCGCCGCGGAAAGTCTTTGCATGGCCAAAAGCCACTTCCCCTTGGCAACGCTTGCACATTGATTTTGCTGGTCCATTCTGGAATGCTCGATGGTTGGTTCTGGTCGACGCCTTCAGTAATTTTCCTTTTGTTGTCCGGATGTCTTCCACGACGTCCTCCGCCACCATCCAAGCGTTGTCTGCTATCTTTTGCATTGAAGGTCTTCCGCAGACTATTGTTTCCGACAATGGCCCACAATTCATGTCCGCAGAATTTCAGTCTTTCTGCCAGGCCAATGGTATTCAACATCTGACATCCGCGCCGTTTTCGCCTCAGTCCAACGGTGCCGCTGAACGATTGGTCCGGACTTTCAAGTCACAGATGTTGAAATTGAAAGAGTCGCATTCTCGGGAGGACGCATTGATGCTCTTTTTGTCTTCGTATCGCTCTCGGCCCCGAGATGGTCGCTCCACGGTCGTCCTCATCGCACATTGATGTCTTTGCTGCATCCGCCGCATCAGGTTCCTGTGCAGCGGCAGACTCCTGCTTTTGCTCCAGGCGACGTTGTATTTTATCGCAACTATCGAGGTTCACGGCGTTGGCTCGCAGGGCGCATTCTTCGCTGCCTCGGCCGCGCGATGTATTTGGTTTTGGGGGCCTCTGGTGAGGTGCGTCGGCATCTCAATCAGCTGCGCCTCTGTCGTCGCTCGGGTTCTGCCGCTCCCCGTCTGCTTTCAGCGACGGTGCCGTCCGGTCAGCGCCCTGGGGACCCATCTACTGGCTCGCCTCATCCCCAGGTGTTACCGACGATGCCTTCCATTTTGCCCCATGGCGACGCGCCGCCGCAGCAGCAGCAGCCGCCGCCGCCGCCGCCTGTTCTCCCGCCGGCGCCGCCCGCATTCGACGCTTCGTTGCAGCCGCCAAGCGCCTCCCAGGGTCACGCGCCGCCGATCGCATCCCGTGACCAGCTGACCTCCGCCATGGAACTCCCGCCCGCTCCGGACCACATGACGTCATCGCGCGTCGGCTACCCCGACGCAATGGAGGTTGATCCTTCGGTCCCTCCTGTCTCTTTCCGGGCGCATACACCGCCTGTTGACGTGCACCCTGGACTAGTTTTTCAGGCGTTTCCTAGCTCCCCTCGGACCGGATGGCCGGGTGCGGGTGGCACAGCCTCGCCTGTTGTTAGGCTCCCCGCCTCATCGCATACGTCAACATGTGGTCCTCCCCACGGCGGGCGGAAGCCTTATCACACGACCGTTCGCCGATTTGCGGGGGAGGAATGTGGTGTCACCGCCAGACACCACACTTGCTAGGTGGTAGCTTAAATCGGCCGCGGTCCATTTAGTACATGTCGGACCCGCGTGTCGCCACTGTGTAATCGCAGACCTAGCGCCACCACCAAGGCAGGTCTCGTGATACGAGAGAGCACTCGCCCCAGTTGTACGAGAACCTAGCTACCGCCCAGTTGTACGAGAACCTAGCTACCGCCCAGTTGTACGAGAACCTAGCTACCGACCAGATGTACGAAGCCTTTCTCTCTCATTAGCCGAGAGACAGAATAGCCATCAGCTAAGTTAATGGCTACGAACTAGCAAGGCGCCATTAGCCATACAGTGATTGAACTTAAAGTCTCCTGTGTATCGTCAAGATCGATGTACCACAATGATATTAAAGATAAGTATTAATCCTGCTCCGTACTTTTCTTCCTAACATTAATTACGTATCCTGTTCCAGTACATCACGCCCGTCTGCGTTAGTCTAGCTTGCCTTTTCAGCCATCTCAACTTCACGGTGTCGGCCCAGCTACCGACACAACAGAATCCAATCAGAATCGAATGACGCAACATAAATAGAACACTGACGCACGTATCCACTAACAGATGACGTCTATAGGCACCACTTAGAAAATAGCTCATGACGAGATGAAAACACGACAAGATGAAACTAAATCAGATTTAGCTGCACTTAAAATGTCAAACGACACATTGTGTAGACGTGTTCGGGAGATAAATAATAGACTGACTAGACAAGTGTCTGACCTCAATGCGAAATTTTCAGAGCTTACATTACAAAAAGAAAAAACAAATAAAGGTGTGACAGATATCCAAGCACAAGTAAACAATCTCAATAAAACATACGAGTCTGTAGTTACTCAGATTAAATCTTATCCGCCAGTGCATGATGATATAAAAATGCGTATTGCCGATGTCGAAAAAAGATTGACACAGTTGACAAACAGCTTTCTGATAATGTAAAACTACGCACTGACAATCATTTCTCATGCATCAACAGAAAATTTCGCAGTTGGCTAGAGCGATAAGACAAATATTCTGACAAGTGCTTACAAGACAAATTGAATGCTGTTATCCACGACACTGTTGCGGAATTTATAAATAACAACAAATACGCACAGTCAAGCAGCACAATCTGCCGCTGCGCAATCGAAACAGTTTGACAGTTACGTACAACCAGTGTGCAATAGCAACCAAAACACACAGTTTGGCAATGAATACAAGTACATTTATGACACACACACACACACACACCGCACACTACGTACTCACAACAACCGTACGCACCTCGACATGACACACTGCATTGCAGGCATGATAATTATCAACAATATTTTCCTTGCCATTCACCAGTTGAACCTTACAGTAATCATTCTGAAACTAATCAATACTATAATCCCAAGGAAGAGGAAAGTCTCATAAAACACAGGCAATGTCAGCCATTTATACCAGAAAAAAGCATCGTACATCTTGTCATCTTTCTTAAAGCCTTCAGAAATGCATTTCCTCGTACGTGGAGTGACCGTAAGAAGATATCTTACGTTGTCGGTTACATCCAAGGCGACGCAGCTGTATGGGTATATAAGGAAGCCGACAGATGCGTCAGGTACGAACAATTTGTGAGAGCCTTTTTATCTAAATTTTGGTCACAATCTGTACAGGAACGACTTCGAAGACAGATTGTGGATCCTGAACCATTCAATCCTAAGCATGGCAATTTTCGCCGGTATTTTGAGAAATATTTCAATATGAGACATATCCTTGACGAACCGATTGCAACGCGCGGTATTCTCCTCGTATTGAAGGCAAGACTGCCGTTTAATATAAAAGAAAAACCTCTGCACATCCCACACAACGACGCCGAGTATTGTCTCTCAGTGCTCGATTCTGTTGATACGGTTTACGAGGACCAGCGTTCCGTACGACAAAACCGTTGCTGCGATGTTTGCACCAGCGCCATACAAAATACGCTAGGTTGCCAACCCCATTCCGGCGCGCCGGCTGCTGTCGGACACGCAAGCCAACAGAATCAACCGCTTCCAGTTTTGGAAATTTGGAAACTTATGGTAAGGTCTTATGGGACCAAACTGATGAGGTCATTGGTCCCTAAATAGCTTCAAATGACAAATGTATATACACAACAGAACCAAAATGCTCAACACAGCACAAACAGCAATTATAACACTTCTGATTCTGCTGGCGGCAATCCAAATAAGAAAAAAATGTGTGTGAAATCTTATGGGACTTAACTGCTAAAGTAATCAGTCCCTAAGCTTACACACTACCTAACCTAAATTATCCTAAGGACAAACACACACCCATGCCCGAGGGAGGACTCGAACCTCCGCCGGGACCAGCCGCACAGTCCATGACTGCAGCGCTTTAAACTGCTCGGCTAATCCCGCGCGGCTCCAAATAAGAGACAGCGCAACAGCAAAAATAACAACTACTACTACAACGGTAATAATAATTATCAGAATGGTAACAAAAATTATAAGCGAAACAAAAATAGCTATCAATCCCCACCAAACCAGCAACAGACATAGAGTAACGACAACTACGCTGCTCAGTACCGAACACTGCGACACCACCGCAGCAAAGCAATAATACAGGCCAGTGACAACTGCCGCCGCCGCAGATGCAAATTGTTGTGTACATAGTTCCGCGTAGTCAGCGCGTACACAACTTTCCCACTAGAGCGCGCCCCACTAAGCACAACAGCGCAGGCGAAGCGCTCGTCTGTCTCCGCACTACGAGATGGCGCTGTCTTAGAGACTGACCAAATTCTGCTTCCGCAGCAATGAGATTGCTGCTAACGTAGAACCTTTTCTCCTCGCGGATCACACTCGCGCAGTGATACCTGAATGTGCGAGGTATTATAACGAGTGTACAGACCTCCAATTAGTCAGTCTGCATTATTCTGCACCAGTCTGTACCAGTCTGCATTAGTCTGTACCAGTCTATAGTCAAGTTTCAGCGTGCACCTAAGAAGATTACCATATTCCTGTACATAGCCATGAAGATAAATGAATAGACACTTTGTCAAGTATCAGAGATATGTGAGAATAAGATTAACATACCAAGACCAAAGGAACTTCAGATTGTCAATTGTAAACAGCATCCAGAATCAATTTACGTAATGTCTATGCTTTTTATTATTTTAATAAATGTGTGTGAAAACTAATCAAGTTCTTGTTTAAAGTTGGTCAGCGTCAATCTGCTACTCTAAGCGTGCAAGTGGCATTTATATCGTCAGACGTAACGGCAGAAGATAAAAACGCCACGGTAAGACCACGAGACATATTGCTGACACTCGCCTACTTCGTTAGAGCGACAAGTCAAATAATTTGATGGTGTGTGTACCGAAGGTCTTACAGTACGCACACTACACAAACTCAAAACTGGAATGCATCTACGAACCCGCAGGTGAGTCAAAACATGAAAACGCAACGACCGCCACAGTTCGGAGACTGGAATAAGCAGTACCCAAAAGTAAATATTACCGAGGTATCTAGTGATACTCCACCTCCGTCCGTGCCTGCATCCACTACAAATGTGATGATGTCAAACTAAAAACGGTCGCTACTGTGCTCCAGGTCGTGGCTGTGGTAGATTTGGGGGAGGGGGGGGACTGCAATTTAAATATATTACTTAACAGATCCACTTTGCAACGGCACAATTATCAAGCAGCTGACAATTGTATACAGCAACCATTATTATTATTCAGTTATAACCATGCCGAATACTTATCTGATGAACTGTTACAAGAGACAACAAAATATCGTTCATCGACCAATAAAATTGTTTTGGCCTCAACTACTGGTATTGTGGGTGGTATTTCCACTACTATTATTCTGGACACAGGAGCGGGTGTTAATGTCTCGTCTTACTATTTTTACAAGAAAATGTGTGAGTCTGGAGCTGTACCATGGTATCCTGTCCAGAACAGTAAAATTTTAATTGGCGTAGGCAATAAGTCTTCTAGGGTTAAGAAACAGGTATTTATGGCAGTCAAGGTAGGTAATGGAATCGTACAATGGTCACTCCTCGTCGTCCAAAACCTTGTCACTAATTGTATTTTAGGTTTACATATATTGTGCGAGAAGGACAGCACTACTGACTTCTCCCAACGTAAATGTATACGTAGAGATAAGGGCAGTGAAATTTCAGTTGACATGGATACCAGGACTCTGAAACACGATAAATATTGTACAGGGTACGACATTCAGTTAATGCAGAACATTGATGATGTTGACACACAGGCATACGCGCCTGATGCCGAGTTTGAGGAATTGGAAACTTTAATTTGTAATAAGTTATCAGAAACCGCAGCTGCCACACCCGATGACGTAATGAACTTTATGATGTTTTGTCTAAGTATATACAAGTATTTAGCAAACGGCCAGGTGTCATCAGCATATATGTGTGTAAAATAGAAGTTAAGCCTTACCAGATTTTCTTCCACAAAACCTATAATGTGCCACTATCCCAACGACACGATGTGTGGCACGATTTGAAACAAATGTTAGAGTGGAAAATCATCGAACCTTCCACGTCACCTTACTGCAGCCCTTTACTTCTTGTAAAGAAACCCAACGTGAATATTAGAGTTGTTTTGGATGCTCGTGCAATTAATGAGATTATTTTACCTGTTTGCACGAAACCGGAGAATTTAGAGGAGCAGCTCCAGAATTTTTTAGGTTTAAGTGTTTCTCTGTGGTAGATCTGATCTATTCGTTCTGGCAAGACGCAGTCACGCCACATTCTAGAAAGTATCCTGCATTTATATTCGGGGGGCTAACCTATCAATATTGTGTCCTTCCCTCGAGTATGAACGTCAGTTCATCACCACATTGTACACTGTACTTGGTGATGAACTGTTTGAATCAGTTACTCTCTACATTGATGACCTGCTCATAACTAGTAAGACTCTGTATGAACACAGTGATACTTTGCAAAAGATTCTACATAAATTCGGACAAGTTGGAGTGACGGCTAATCTCGGAAAGTCGAAATTTGCTTGCAGTGAAATTAAGTATCTCTGACATATTATTAATGCTCAAGGCATACCACCTGACACAGATAAGTTAGATGCAATCAGGAATTTTCCTAGTCCACGGACAAGTAAGCAATTGAAACCGTTCCTTGGACTTTGTTCTTTCTTTCAACGATTTTTACCACGCCATCTTTTAAACAGCAAACATGTATGGAACCTACTCAAAAAGAATCAGATATGGATATGGTCTGACCTGATAGTATTAAGCATGCTTTGGTTAATTCAAACATTTTGGATCACCCTGATTTTAACTTAGATATTTGTATGACAGTGGCTCATGGTGTGGGTTCCTGTAGTCATGTCCTAGTTCACGAACCACGGGCAACGTATGAGTGGCCAAGTAAGTGGTCCCGACAGTCGGCATACCGGTTATTTTGGAATAAGGCTGGGAATCTCGGACATATTCTGAGTCGTGGTCATCTTTGTGCTCATACGGCAAAGACTACCAAATCCACCGGTTAGTCCCTCAACCGTTAGGGGTAAAACTCAATGGGACTCGGGCCAAGTAAGGCTTGCAACCTGCTTCCCTGGTACTTTAAATATGATGCTGGCAACAATCAGAGCAAAACGCCTCGGACCTTTGGAGGTGACGGAGTCCCACCTCTAACTGACAAACCAGGGACTCCTAAGATACGACTTGGCAAACAAATGGTAATGAGATGGGGAGCTATTAATATTAATGGGGGCTACTCTGGGAAGAAGGTAGAGCTGGCAGAGGCTGCAAGTAAGTTGGGGCTGGACGTTTTAGCTGTTAGTGACATTCGGGTAAGGGGTGAGAAAGAAGAGGAAGTGGGAGAATACAAGGTCTACCTGTCAGGAGCCAAAGCAGGAATAGCACAAAGGGGTGTAGGGCTTTACATCAGGAAAGAAATGGAACCCAGCGTAGTTGCAATAAGGTATGTAAACGAACGAATTATGTGGATAGATTTGACAGTGTCTAGCAAGAAAATTAGGATTGTGTCAGTATATTCGCATTGTGAAGGGACAGAGCAAGATGTATAGTTTTTATGAGGCACTCAGTGATGTAGTTGTTAGAGTAAAGGACAAGGACAGTGTTCTGCTCATGGGTGATTTTAATGCCAGGACTGGAAATCGAACAGAAGGGTATGAAAAGGTTATGGGTAGATTTGGAGAGGATATGAAGGCCAACAGGAACGGGAAACAACTCTTGGATTTCTGTGCCAGTATGGGCTTAGTAATCACAAACTCCTTTTTTAAACATAAGAACATTCACCTGTATACTTGGGAAGGCAGGGGAACCAGATCTGTCATTGACTATATAATAACCGATCAGGAATTCAGGAAGGCTGTGAGGGACACGTGTATTCAGGGGATTCTTTGATGACACTGATCATTATTTAATCTGCTGTGACATTGGGATTGTGAGGCCGAAAGTTCAGGAGGTCAGGTCCCTATGTAGGAGGATAAGAGTGTAGAAACTTCAGGATAAGGAAATCAGGCACAAGTACATAACAGTGATCTCAGAAAAGTACCAGTTAGTTGAATGTAGTCAATTACAGTCATTGGAAAAGGAATGAACAAGGTACAGGGACACAGTACTAGAAGTGGCCCAAGAATGTCTTGGAACAGTAGTGTGTAAAAATAGGATGAAGCAAACAGCTTGGTGGAATGACACAGTCAAGGCAGCCTGTAAAAGGAAAAAGAAGGCATATCAAAAATGGCTACATACCAGAACTCAGGTAGACAGAGAAAGTTATGTTGAAGAAAGAAACAAAGCCAAACAGATAATTGCAGCATCCAAGAGGAAATCTTGCGAAGACTTTGGAAACAGGTTGGAGACGATGGGCCAAGCTGCTGGAAAACCATTCTGGAGTGTAATTAGCAAAGGAGGTAAGAAGGAAATGACAAGTATTTTGGACAGGTCAGGAAAACTGATGGTGAATCCTGTGGATTCCTTGGACAGATGGAGGGAATATTTTGAAGAGTTGCTCAATGTAGGTGAAAATACGATCAGTAATGTATCAGATTTCGAGGTACAATGGGATAGGAATGACGATGGAAATAGGATCACATTTGAGGAAGTGGAGAAAATGGTCAATAGATTGCAGTGCAATAAAGCAGATGGGGTGGATGAAATTAAGTCGGAACTCATCAAATACAGTGGAATGTCAGGTCTTAAATAGCTACACAGGATAATTGAAATGGCCTGGGAGTAGGGACAGGTTCCATCAGACTGGACAAAAGCAGTAATCACACCAATCTTTAAACGTGGAAACAGAAAAGATTGTAACAACTACAGAGGTATCTCTTTAATCTTCTCAGGTATTGTTGAAAGGAAAGTGCGAGTATTAGTTGAGGACCAATTGGATGAAAATCAGTGTGGGTTTACGCCTCTTAGAGGCTGTCAGGACCAGATCTTTAGCTTACGGTAAATAATGGAGAAGTGTTATGAGTGGAACAGGGAATTGTATCTATGCTTTATAGATCTAGAAAAGGCATATGACCGGGTTCCTAGGAGGAAGTTATTGTCTGTCCTACGAGATTATGGAATAGGAGGCAAACTTTTGCAAACAATTAAAGGTCTTTACATGGATAGTCAGGCAGCAGTTAGAGTTGACGGTAAATTGAGTTCACGGTTCAGAGTAGTTTCAGGGGTAAGACAAGGCTGCAACCTGTCTCCACTGTTGTTCATATTATTTATGGATCATATGTTGAAAACAGTAGACTGGCTGGGTGAGATCAAGATATGTGAACACAAAATAAGCAGTCTTGCATACGCGGATGACTTACTTGTGATGGCAGATTCGATTGAAAGTTTGCAAAGTAATATTTCAGAGCGAGATCAGAAATGTAAGGACTATGGTATGAAGATTAGCATCTCCAAAACGAAAGTAATGTCAGTGGGAAAGAAATATAAACGGATTGAGTGCCAAATAGGAGGAACAAAGTTAGAACAGGTGGACGGTTTCAAGTACTTAGGATGCATATTCTCACAGGATGGCAACATAGTGAAAGAACTGGAAGCGAGGTGTAGCAAAGCTAATGCAGTGAGCGCTCAGCTACGATCTACTCTCTTCTGCAAGAAGGAAGTCAGTACCAAGACCAAGTTATCTGTACACCGTTCAATCTTTCGACCAACTTTGTTGTATGGGAGCGAAAGCTGGGTGGATTCAGGTTACCTTATCAACAAGGTTGAGGTTACGGATATGAAAGTAGCTAGGATGATTGCAGGCACTAGTAGATGGGAACAATGGCAGGAGGGTGTGCACAATGAGGAAATCAAAGAAAAATTGGGAATGAACTCTATAGATGTAGCAGTCAGGGCAAACAGGCTTAGATGGTGGGGTCATGTTACACGCATGGGAGAAGCAAGGTTACCCAAGAGACTCATGGGTTCAGCAGTAGAGGGTAGGAGGAGTCGGGGCAGACCAAGGAGAAGGTACCTGGATTCGGTTAAGAATGATTTTGAAGTAATAGGTTTAACATCAGAAGAGGCACCAATGTTAGCACTGAATAGGGGATCATGGAGGAATTTTATAAGGGGGCTATGGTCCAGACTGGACGCTGAAAGGCATAATCAGTCTTAAATGATGATGATGATGATTTGTATGACATGTGACGGCTCATCTTATGGCATAAGCTGTTGTTTGTTTCAAGTTGTAAAGAATGGAGAACAAGAAAATGTGAAAATTATTAGTTTTGTGAGGCACACACTTAGTGAATGTGGACGCATTTCCTCTACCACAGAACCTGAAACACGCTCTCTAGTGTGGGCCTTTAAGAAATTCACACTAAAATTTGTACTGACTACCAAGCTCTCACATTTCTGTTAACTTGTAAACTTTTACATCCCAGATTATCACGCTGGGCTTTATCTTTGCAAAACTATTCCTTCGAAATTGTATATACTAAGGGTAAAGGCAACATTATTGCCGACACTTTGTCTCGTCTGCCTCAAGGCTTGAATGAGTGTAACTGCGACCTGGAAAATGTGAATGATTACCGAATACTTCTTATGCTAGATGAGCTACATCACCAGTATTATATCGGCTTTTGTAGAAATATGTCAACGTTGCAGAAATCTGATCCTCACTGGAATAAGATACGAGTTTTATGCACAAATCAACCTGACCATCCTCTGTGCAACCGATATTTGATACATAATGATGTATTATTTTATCGCCGTCATCCTGAAGCCACTACTTGTTGTGTTTGCATTCCTAAGGATTCTGAACGCAACCTAATTTGGCACACATATTTTCTCTGGGGTCATTATGATACCAAGAAGTGCCTAGCAAAGCTTATTACCTACTGTTACTTTAGCAATATGAGACTTAAGATCCACAGTATACTCAAAACACGTGCGATTTGTCAAAAATCTAAACTGCTGAACTTGTCTACGAAGACTGATTTGCACCCTATTTTACCCCATAAACCTCTAAAAATTTTAAGTTGTGACCTAAATGGTCACATCCCACAAGCAGTGGTGGCGTGAAATATATTCTTGAATTTCACGATTTATTCTCCAAGCATGTTAAACTATATGCTATAGGAAAGATCTGCTACTGCCAATGCCATCATTCGTCGTTTCGCATGTGACTACATTCCTCTCGTGGGAAAACCAAAAGCAATTTTATCCGACAATGCTGCATACTACATTCCTGGAAATTGAAATAAGAACACCGTGAATTCATTGTCCCAGGAAGGGGAGACTTTATTGACACATTCCTGGGGTCAGATACATCACATGATCACACTGACAGAACCACAGGCACATAGACACAGGCAACAGAGCATGCACAATGTCGGCACTAGTACAGTGTATATCCACCTTTCGCAGCAATGCAGGCTGCTATTCTCCCATGGAGACGATCGTAGAGATGCTGGATGTAGTCCTGTGGAACGGCTTGCCATGCCATTTCCACCTGGCGCCTCAGTTGGACCAGCGTTCGTGCTGAACGTGCAGACCGCGTGAGACGACGCTTCATCCAGTCCCAAACAAGCTCAATGGGGGACAGATCCGGAGATCTTGCTGGCCAGGGTAGTTGACTTACACCTTCTAGAGCACGTTGGGTGGCACGGGATACATGCGGACGTGCATTGTCCTGTTGGAACAGCAAGTTCCCTTGCCGGTGTAGGAATGGTAGAACGATGGGTTCGTTGACGGTTTGGATGTACCGTGCACTATTCAGTGTCCCCTCGGCGATCACCAGTGGTGTACGGCCAGTGTAGGAGATCGCTCCCCACACCATGATGCCGGGTGTTGGCCCTGTGTGCCTCGGTCGTGTGCAGTCCTGATTGTGGCGCTCACCTGCACGGCGCCAAACACGCATACGACCATCATTGGCACCAAGGCAGAAGCGACTCTCATCGCTGAAGACGACACGTCTCCATTCGTCCCTCCATTCACGCCTGTCGCGACACCACTGGAGGCGGGCTGCACGATGTTGGGGCGTGAGCGGAAGACGGCCTAACGGTGTGCGGGACCGTAGCCCAGCTTCATGGAGACGGTTGCGAATGGTCCTCGCCGATACCCCAGGAGCAACAGTGTCCCTAATTTGCTGGGAAGTGGCGGTGCGGTCCCCTACGGCACTGCGTAGGATCCCACGGTCTTGGCGTGCATCCGTGCGTCCTTGCGGTCCGGTCCCAGGTCGACGGGCACGTGCACCTTCCGCCGACCACTGGCGACAACATCGATGTACTGTGGAGACCTCACGCCCCACGTGTTGAGCAATTCGGCGGTACGTCCACCCGGCCTCCCGCATGCCCACTATACGCCCTCGCTCAAAGTCCGTCAACTGCACATACGGTTCACGTCCACGCTGTCGCGGCATGCTACCAGTGTTAAAGACTGCGATGGAGCTCCGTATGCCACGGCAAACTGGCTGACACTGACGGCGGCGGTGCACAAATGCTGCGCAGCTAGCGCCATTCGACGGCCAACACCGCGGTTCCTGGTGTGTCCGCTGTGCCGTGCGTGTGATCATTGCTTGTACAGCCCTCTCGCAGTGTCCGGAGCAAGTATGGTGGGTCTGACACACCGGTGTCAATGTGTTCTTTTTTCCATTTCCAGGAGTGTATATTGGGTACAAGTGGCGTAAATTTCTCAAATACAATAGTATTCAGAGTATTTTTATCTCAAGGTATAGTCCCCAGTGTAATCCCACTAAACGTGTGTTCCGTGAGATTAACAGTTTATGAGAACCTACATTTCTACAAAACATACCACTTGCGTAACGTATTTGTCTTTAGTTGAAGAGGTACACGACAACCTCAATGTTTATGAAACTCCGTACACTCCTAATAAGCTCATGTTCTATCGCAAAGAAGACAACGATTGGACAACGCCGTTGCCAAAAGTTTCTTTTCAGGAAACAACACACGGCGGAAAGGTAAGGGAAGTCTGTGCGACGCTGACTGCGGAAGCCAAAATTAGGAACAAAACTTATGCGCTCACTATCAAGAGGAAGCAGGAATTTAAAGTTGGTATGTTAGAGCTTTGGCGTACTCACCATAAGTTGTCTGCTCTTCAGCGGCGCAACGTGAAGTGGCGTCTGCTGTACGACGGTCCTTATGTTATTGCCAGCATTCCGCATCCTGATGGATATCTGCTGCACATTCCTAAACTACGGCGCTGCAGTCATGGACTGTGCGGCTGGTCCCGGCGGAGGTTGGAGTCCACCCTCGGCAATGGGTGTGTGCGTTTTTCCCTAGGATAATTTAGGTTAAGTAGTGTGTAAGCTTTCGGACTGATGACCTTAGCAGTTGAGTCCCATAAGATTTCACACACATTTGACCATTTAGAACACATTCCTAAAACAAGTAGAATTATTGGACTACATGCTCACCGTGATCTTAGAGTATACCATGCTTAACAGAAAAACATCTATGGATCATCCTTAAGTTATACAGAACCATCAAATACACGTACCTCACAGTACTTCTACGGAGAAGCTACGTAGTATAAGAGTTTTATTTCAGCTGTTCTTGTCAGCAGCAGAAAAAGAAAGAAGAGATTCGTCTTCGCCGAATACTTACAGCAACCATTTAAAGTTTTAAAGCAAATTTTATATTAACTTTTATACAGGTGTGAAGAAGATATATTTTCAGCCTACGAGACTGTCTATCTGCACTGTCAGTCTTCGACTGCTAATGACTGATTGACGTGAATACTTATCATTCTACACCCTAACATTTTCACCTTGAAATTGATTGGATACGCATTTCACCATTGAACACACACACACTTACGAATAGCCAAGGCAATGCTTACACTGCACATTTACACCCGTGTGGCGAGTATTTTTTGTGTTTGATATTAGTTCATTGCTTTTCTTATTTGCTTATTAGTAGTTGTGAGCTTGGTCTTATTGCTAGTGTGGGATATCGTGTCTAATTCTCCTCTATTTCAGGTGACATTATCTGTAAAAGCTAAGCATAGATCTAAACTGGTTATGATTGTAAATACTGTAAATATTGTAAACTTATGTAAAACCGTGTGAAAGATAATTCTGTGTGATCAATCGTACTTGTGTAAAGACAAGAGAAATATGTTCCTACGTTTATGTAAAGCCAATATGTAACACGAGTTTGTATGTATTTGTATGTATTTGTACCTATGTTTAACATGTTTCTAAATAACTGTCTGTATTTAGGTAAAGCTAAATGGTGTATGCTCACTTGTATATGATATCTGTGCTTGTTACATGTGCCCATGTGGGGAAACTACTTGTGGACGTTTGCTATACGTCGCTGACCTTGTAACTACGAGGAAACTGGTGTGCGAAACCGCATAACTGAAAAAGACTATTCATGATATAGTGCTATGTATACAGATATCATGAACTATTTATGTTTGAAATTTGTTTGCAGACTGTTATTGTAGACTTGTGTTACGAATTGTTTGCGTAAACACTTGTCAATGGACATTTGCTCTAAGTCACAACTACTTGCGTACGAATATTTTTATATCGCCTGACAAACGCGAGTACGTGAAAAAACTGTCATAGTGATGAGCTCCGGCACTTTTGAGTGCATTGCAAATTGACATTTACTGCGCTGCACCTCTGTATCTCTGTTAAGTCTGAATAATAAGAATGTTTCCCTACTGCACCTACGGTCGCTTTGTTCCAAAACAATGAAGACCACTCGACGGGTGGAGGAATTTTGGACGTTTCCTCAGGGAGCAAAACGTTCTCGGAAATGACGGACACTCTTACTTGGTCTAAACGAGGATCGAGGATCGTGCTGTCCGAGGTTCTGCTTCCATGCCTTCACGAACTTATACTGTGGAATGGGAATCCACTAGTCCTCTATCAGGCGATGTACGACATAGGGGAAAAAAGACAATCACATCAATCTAAATAAACAGTGTAACCAGTGAAAAAATATAAACCGTGCTTCTGTATCAAAACTGCGAACTGCGACATTTAACTGCCTTAAACAGTGCTGCCTTTATAATTTTATCGTATGTTTTCGGTTCGTGGAACTGAACGACGACACGTCGTGAAAAGAAGTTATAGCTGAAACAAAAAGACATTTCAAGCGCAAAACTGTGCGAAACAGACAATCAGCAGTAAGAATTTGCAATTTCATGTTAACGAATATTGTAGCTTTAGGATTTTGCACCTGTTTTAAATGTTATCCCACAATTGTGAAATCCGTGATGATAAATGTTGTCTCTGCGACGCCTTGTGCACATTAACCGACTGAGTGTAAAATTTGTGTCGTGTAATGAACCCTCTTCGCAACGGCCGCGCTAGTACTGAACTTCGCGTGACTGCGCATGCGCGGTAGGCACAACAGCAAAATACGAGGGCGGTTCAGAGAGTAACCTCCGATTGGTCACAGTGCGGGTTGTTGGGGGAGTAGCGACGCCATCTGTGCGTTCACGCACTCAACAGGTCAGTCGGCATCAAGCCGTGGTCGAGTGAACGTCGTATCTGCGCTAGTTTAGTTTTTGTGGCAGTTTGAAATGTGTGCTGCAATAGAAAACCCCGCCAAATGTGGCTCTGAGCACTATGGGACTTAACATCTGTGGTCATCAGTCCCCTAGAACTTAGAACTATTTAAACCTAACTAACCTAAGGACATCACACACATCCATGCCCGAGGCAGGATTCGAACCTGCGACCGTAGCAGTCGCGCGGTTCCGGACTGAGCGCCTTAACCGCGAGACCACCGCGGCCGGCCCCGCCAAATGTGAAGTGCGTGCTGTCATAAGGTGTTTTACAGCCAAAGGATATTCTGCAGCAGCTATTCATCGTCAGCTTTGTGCCGTGTACGGACCAAGAGTTGTGAGTGAAGGAGTTGTCCGTGAATGGGTACGTTTATTTAAAAGTGGACGAGAAAACGTTCATGATGAAGAGAGGAGTGGTAGACCATCATTGCTGACTGACGAACTCGTTCAGACAGTTGATGCAAAAGTTCGTGAAAATCGACGTTTCTCAATGTTGGAGTTGTCTACTGGTTTTCCACGGATTTCTAAGACTCTCTTGTACGAGATAGTGACAGCAAGATTGGGTTACCGTAAGTTCTGTGCACGATGGGTGCCCAAAATTCTTACCGACCACCACAAAACTCAAAGAATGGCCTCTGCATTAGACTTTCTGTCACGTTATGAGGACGAAGGAGAACCATTGTTAAACAGAATCGTGACCGGTGACGAAACCTGGATTAAGTACGTGAACCCTGAGACAAAAGAACAATCAAAGATGTGGGCACATTCAAATTCGCCTACCAAACCAAGAAAAGCCTCGCATGATTTTTCTGCCAGAAAACTGATGGCAACGGTGTTTTGGGATGCCAAAGGGGTGTTGTTGGTTGAATTCATGGAACGTGGTATGACCATTAATCAAGACGTGTACTGTGAAACAATAAAAAAGTTACGACGGGCTATACAGAAAAACGCCGTGGTATGTTGACTTCCGGTATCGTTTTTTTGCACGATAACGCCCATCCTCACTCTGCTCGCAGAACAACGGCCCTTCTTGAGTCCTTCAAGTGGGACGTTATCAACCATCCACCTGACAGCCCAGACCTGGCGCCAAGTGATTATCACCTCTTCATGCATTTGAAGAAATGGCTCGGGTCACAGCGGTTTGATGACGACGAAGAGCTCAAAGATGTGGTCACAGGCTGGCTCCAGGCACAAGCGGGTGATTTTTATGCAGAAGGAATTTCAAAGCTTGTGAAGAGATACAATAAGTGCCTCAATCGCTATGGAGACTATGTAGAAAAATAGTGCAAAGATGTAGTTGTAAGATGTATATATTAAAATATTTTTATTTAACTTGGTGTATTTTTTTTAAATCAACCGGAGGTTACTTTCTGAACGGCCCTCGTAAAACTGTTACAGGCGCACGCGCCACATTCAAACATTGAAAATCTGTTTTGTGTGAATATCATGTCATGATATATATGTTATATATGATACGTGTGTGTATATCTAGACTTACGTATGCAATGTGCTATGTAGTGAGTTACTTGCCAGCAGGTGTGTCTTTTCGCCGCGTTACTCAGGGGGCAGTTTAAAGCCACATTTGCATGATGAGATTCTACTAACAAAGAAACGTAATTATAAGTAATAAAGAAGTAATCTGAGCCATAGATATAGTCCACAGATGTATAAATATTGTATGCAGCCGCTGGAAACATTTGAAGTTTTTTGATCGTCATCTTACAAGCAGAATAAGAGGCACCTTTTCTTTGCTAGGTCTTGTCCAGATTGGACGTCTTTTGACACATCGCCATTAATACTACATTATTTTGTTAATACATTCACGAGTTGCAACCAAACGGCACTCGTAATTGCATAATGCATGTGTCGTAATTTAAATTGTGTTTTTATTTCAGAATATACTGTTTTTACTAACCTCTGTATGTTTTATTTTGTCACTTTAGTCATTGGAAAATTGTTGGGTGACTTGGCATGGCAAAAGGTTCCGTACTTCTAAGCAAAAAGTCGTCCAGCTCGACCCACCGTTTCTTCGGGTACTGTCTTATTACGAAGTCCGATTGTAAACACAGAGAGAAGAAACACGGTTAACAAATAGACGAATGGACCTTTAACAAAAAAAGCCATGCTCAAGCGCCGAGAGTTTGTATGATCTTCAATACTCATTACTATAATTCATTGTATTATCTCGATGCAGGTAAGAATGAGCCAAAAAAAAAAAACCCTTAAAGACCAGATGGTTCAAGTCTTGCACAGTGCATATAAGCGCATATCATTCAGTTGGCCACACCACATTGTAACATGTACATTATTATCACAGCAATAGTATACCAATTCGTATCCCATGTACAGGGCTATTACAAATGATTGAAGCAATTTCATAAATTCACTGTAGCTCCATTCATTGACATATGGTCACGACACACTACAGATACGTAGAAAAACTCATAAAGTCTTGTTCGGCTGAAGCCGCAATTCAGGTTTCTGCCGCCAGAGCGCTCGAGAGCGCAGTGAGACAAAATGGCGACAGGAGCCGAGAAAGCGTATGTCGTGCTTGAAATGCACTCACATCAGTCAGTCATAACAGTGCAACGACACTTCAGGACGAAGTTCAACAGAGATCCACCAACTGCTTCCATTCGGCGATGGTATGCGCAGTTTAAAGCTTCTGGATGTCTCTGTAAGGGGAAATCAACGGGTCGGCCTGCAGTGAGCGAAGAAACGGTTGAACACGTGCGGGCAAGTTTCACGCGTAGCCCGCGGAAGTCGACGAATAAAGCAAGCAGGGAGCTAAACGTACCACAGCCGACGGTTTGGAAAATCTTACGGAAAAGGCTAAAGCAGAAGCCTTACTGTTTACAATTGCTACAAGCCCTGACACCCGATGACAAAGTCAAACGCTTTGAATTTTCGGCGCGGTTGCAACAGCTCATGGAAGAGGATGCGTTCAGTGCGAAACTTGTTTTCAGTGATGAAGCAACATTTTTTCTTAATGGTGAAGTGAACAGACACAATGTGCGAATCTGGGCGGTAGAGAATCCTCACACATTCGTGCAGCAAATTCGCAATTCACCAAAAGTTAATGTGTTTTGTGCAATCTCACGGTTTAAAGTTTACGGCCCCTTTTTCTTCTACGAAAAAAAACGTTACAGGACACGTGTATCTGGACATGCTGGAAAATTGGCTCATGCTACAACTGGAGACCGACAGCGCCGACTTCATCTTTCAACAGGATGCTGCTCCACCGCACTTCCATCACGATGTCCGGCATTTCTTAAACAGGAGATTGAAAAACCGATGGATCGGTCGTGGTGGAGATCATGATCAGCAATTCATGTCATGGCCTCCACGCTCACCTGACTTAACCCCATGCGATTTCTTTCTGTGGGGTTATGTGCAAGATTCAGTGTTTAAACCTCCTCTACCGAGAAACGTGCCATAACTGCGAGCTCGCATCAACTATGCTTTCGAACTCATTGATGGGGACATGCTGCGCCCAGTGTGGGAGGAACTTGATTATCCGCTTGATTTCTGCCGAATCACTAAAGGGGCACATATGGAACATTTGTGAATGCCTGAAAAAACTTTTTGAGTTTTTGTATGTGTGTGCAAAGCATTGTGAAAATATCTCAAATAATAAAGTTATTGTAAAGCTGTGAAATCGCTTCAATCATTTTTAATAACCCTGTATTTGTTACTCGTTTCTGTGGACGCTGTTATTAAAATAGCACTGATTGCTTTTCAGATTTTCTATAATAACATAATATTTCAAACCTAAGCAAATTTTATAAATAAAAAAGACTCCTTTTTTAAAAATGTTTATTTAAACACCTAAAACTGTAGCACTGCTGCTGTGGATAACTGTTACTTCGGGTTTTTACTTGATTATTAGTAAAAAATAAAAAACTTGTTGTAACCGAGAGCAAGCAAATACCGAAATATACCTGATATCCAGAACTAAAACACAGGTATCTCCAATATTTTAAACACAGCTACACAACAGCAACGGTTCCACGTAATAAAATTGTAAATGGATGAAGAATTATTTACCTAGGTTTCGACAAATATAAATTTGTCTTCTTCAGAAGATAGCCTAAGGACAATGAACATCATAGCTTACATTAGAAAAGTATGAATCTTAAGCCAAGAATAAATTTTAACACAAATTAGAGAACTCTGGCATTACTGAAATATGATAACGACGACTGGTACTTACAATTTTACATTCGTAAGGACTAATGTACCATCGCCGTTTTTACAAATGTCGGCACAGATCCATTTGTCAAAAATGAAATATAGCCCTAGAATTAGGGTTTGTCACGTAAGTATAAAATAGTATATGCAAGCCCTAGAATTAGGGTTTCTCACGTAAGTATAAAATAGTACATGGATCATGCAGAGCTCTCAACCGACTGAGTGTAATCGGCGATCGTACTTACTCTGAAAACAGGGCAGGTGGGGCTCGTGCCGAGAAACATGTGCCAATTGCTGTACAAAGGCAACGTGTAAATTATCAGTATTAATAACGTCCTTAGGTAAAGTAACAATAAAAAAGGAAGGAAATTAACACTCCCGTTATAACACTATGGGAGCATTGGTACAAATAATGTAGTTATTATACCTCAAAAAAGCAGGTGGCGCTTACGCAGAGAAGCTTACGCCCAGTGGCATATACAGCCAAAAGATAAAAAATTACATTACTATATTAGTGAAGCCGACAAACGGTATATATGTCAGAACTTTAAAATTGACATTAATGGTTCTTGTCGAGAAAGAATTACGAACACTGGTACACGATCCTGTTAATACACATTCACAGGGAAAACCGAAATTTTAGAGTCAGACAAAATCACGTAAGGGCCGATGTAGTAGCAAACATACATCATAAGGAGTAGTGAGCTTAAAGCATTGAAGGTGCATCATAGCTTCCTGAGGAAATAAACCACTAAGGTTACCAGCATTAATGTTATACTATAAACAGTACAGGTTTAAAGCCTTCGAAAAGTTGTCTACAAGCAAGGTTCAACTGGTCGTTCGGTATATTACCTTCCTTGAGCTCAAGATGTTTGAAAATTTGTAACTCTTCCCACAGATCTAATCTACGCCCTTTGACTTCTCTGTGTAGGATGACAGTGTCTTCTAAATGTTTAGGCGTATGACTGGCTGTCAGGAGGTGTTCAGCGAAAGTACAATTGTGTATATTCGCTCCTTTTTTACCTAATAGGTGTTCTTTATATAATGTTTTCACAGCTCTGCCTGTTTGACCAATATAATATGGACAGTTATTACAGGTTAGTTTGTAAACCCCTGAATTGGAAAACCAATCGCCGGCAATCTCTACTGAATGTACAAGATTCTCTTTAAACTGTTATCTGTAGAGAAGGAGACGTTACAGTTACATTTTTTCACTAGAAGACGTTTTCTCCTCTACGATATGTTACCCAAGAAAGGAATAGAAATAAAATTATTAGCTTCTTTGCTATCAGTGGGGAGGTTGTTGCTCAAAGTCGAACAGTTTTGGGAAGTTTTCTTACTGAACATGTAATCAATCATATTCTGATTGTAACCATTATTAACAGCAATCGCTTTGATGACATTAAATTCTTTTTGTTGATCGGCATATGATAAAGGAGTAGTTACCATACGGTGAATGGCAGAATGAAACCTTTAAAAACGCGGTAGAATTTATTTCTAAGGCTGTAAAATTTGCCAATTTTTGGTAATAACTCTTTTTTTAGGCAGCGCATTGAGGTCGCAACCTGCTCTCTTTGGCTGAGTGGACGACACTAGAAATGCGTGACCACGGAAAAAACCATGGCGCACACACAGCTGAAGTACCTCAGCTTCCGTGGAGTGTTTTTTAGCTCTCTCCTGGTTAGCTTCTAAATACCAACCGTGAAATTTTTACTGAGTAATAATTGCTGATTCTGCCCAGCTGTACAAATAATAAAACAGACTCTCCAAATTTCTTCAAGAACTTCGAGAGAATTTTGTCGCTGGTCACCTTGTAAGTAGACTGTTTAGGTTTTTATGTTGGTACGCCACATAGTGCTGTGTATGAAAATCGCTGATGGTACTGTGTGCAGTCTGTGGCTGGTTGGCATTGTTGGAATATTCACTATTCTAAAGTGCGCGTCATTTCTGTTGGCGGCCGAGTTTAGGTTCGTTCTGCGCATCTAACGTCACAAAACACAGTCAGCCAATGAACAGAGAACGACGTTGCCACATCTCGACTGCAGTGCAGGGCATGGACGAGTGTCTTCAGTTTTAGAAACGTTCAGTCATAAATAAAGTAATATAACGAAAGCAATGTCTTGATAGCAGACATTCTTTTATAGAAAGTTTGGAAAAAGCATTCTTTATACCAATTGCTTCATATTCTATTAATTAATTAAATCAAACAAGCAATAAGACTCCTAATTCAGGCGATAGCAAGGAAAGGTGTTTGTATCACTCTCACGAACCGCTTTTTCGCAATAAAGATCAGCGGTAATTGTTTATTTCCTATTGTACTTCGACGAAGCGTGAATAATTCATATTCATACCAACAGTGTTTGTCAGTATTTTGCGTGACGTGTTATAGTCCTCGTGGCGTTATGTAGTCAGACGAGGTGCGTTAGCGTAACGGTTAAGGTGTTGGGCTGCTACGCGAAAGGTTTGAGTTCCAACCTTATGCGGTGCTTAATATTTTCATTATTTAAAAACAATATCCAAGTGCCTTACTTCACGAATTATATTCGTTTGAATGCAATTTTTTTAAATTTCTAGTGCTTTGTCTCTTCATTAACCCTTTTGCTGCTGCAGACACGTGCTCCCCGCATTCCGCGCTGTGCGCGATTTTGTCATCACTTCACTGCTCGCATGTGCAGACACATGGTGTTGCCATTGCTTTGACACACTTATCATTCGATTTCACAAAAACTATTTGGTCCAAAAATTTGATTTTTACACGTCTTCTTGACTGATACCTTCCTCCCATAAATGACTTAATTTTGTTTCGATGTTCAACGCAGTTATTATGCAGCATTAAATGTAGTAAACCATTGCACGAAATTTTGAAGAGTTTGCAGAGGTAGAAGTCCATAGCGTATACTTTCCATATGGTCGATTTTAGTTGCCACAATGTTGAGAATGAAATGTGGACAAGATACCTAAATTTAATATAAAATTTACTGTATAACAATATCTCATTTAATTTAAGTACGACATAGATGTCGTATGTAATATTGAGAAATATTCCGTCTTTCGCAACAGTAATAAAAGTATTATTTATACCGGACGCGTTTGGCTTTGTTTTAAAGCACTTCAATCAAGGAAAGGTATAGCACACACACAATGGTACTCATGTTCTCTCCCTCGTTTTTGTTTCACAGTCGCAGTTTTACCAATGGTACTGAAATATATTCCTCCTCTGCAACTGTAATAAGGGACTTATTTAGACCAGACACGTTTCTCTCTTTTGAAGCATCTTCAGTGGACAGTATTTTGTCTCCTCCATTGCCAAGTCACCTTTCGTAGTTTTGTGCTGCGGTAACACAATATTCAACGTTTGTGTTGGCAGATCAGTGTTTTAGCAAAGAAATGATGTTTGTGTGTGCTACACACAAAAATTATATTTGACATAGCTCAGAGCACTTCACTGATGGACAGTATATTCAAGTCCTAATGTTTTTGTAAGTCCACAGTTTTGTTTAATGTATTTTGTCCAATTCCTTTTGATTGATTGAAGTGCTTTAAAATAAAGCCAAACGTGCTCAGTGTAAATAAAACTTTTGTTACAGTCGCGGAAGACGGAATATTTCTCAATGTTACATACGACACCTATGTGGTACTTAAATGAGCTATTGTTATACAGTAACTTTTATATTAAATTTAGGTATCTTGTCCACATTTCATTCTCAACATTGTGGCAACTAAAATCGACCATACGGAAAGTATACTCTATGGACTTTTACCTCTGCAAACTCTTCAAAATTTCGTGCAATGCTCTACTATATTTAATGCAGCATAATAAGTGCGTTGAACATCGAAACAAAATTAAGTCATTTATGGGGGAAGGTATCAGTCAAGAAGATGTGTAAAAATCTAATTTTTGGGCCAAATAGTTTTTGTGGAATCGATTGATAAGAGTGTCAAAGCAGTCGGAACACGATGTGTCTGCACAGGCGAGCAGTGCAGTGACAAAATCGCGCACAGCGCGGAATGTAGGGAGCACGTCTTTTTAGCAGCGAAAGGGTTAATGCCGCCGTGGTGGCTTTACTTCATGAACTGCGCGCTCTCCCCTACACGTAAGCTTGCGAACTATGCTATACTATGGCGCTGCTTCTATTGGCGCTTGCGTCGTGTGCAACTGGCAACGCAGCAATCTCCCGCGTCTGGGCGGGCATGCGCGAGCCGCAAAGATAAAATAATTGAACTATAGAGTTGGGCCGTTGGATGTGAACAGCGCGTAGCGTTGTGCAGTTGGTTGTGAGCCACCAGCAGTGGTGGATGTGGGGAGAGAGATGGCAGAGTTTTGGGAGCGGACGATCTGGATGTGTGTCCATCAGAAAAAGGAAATTTGTAAGACTAAATGCCATGACTGATATATGTATTATGACTTTTGAACACTATTAAGGTAAATACATTTTTTGTTCTCCATCAAACTCTTTAATTTGCTAACTATGCCAATCAGTAGTTAGTGCCTTCAGTAGCTAGAATGTTTTATTTAGCTGGCAGTATTGGCGCTCGATGTATTGCCGTAGTTTCAGTAGTGAAGATTTTTGTGAGGTAAGTGATTCATGAAAGGTGTAGGTCATCGTTAGACAGGGCCATTCTTTTGTAGGGATTATTGAAAGTCAGATTGCGTTGCGCTAAAAAAAATTGTGTGTCAGTTTAGTGTTGATCAGAATAAATATAGAGAGAAATGTCTGAGTACGTTCAGTTTTGCTCAGCTGTTTCAAAATCAAATAACGTAGAGGTTCCAGCTCTGTCATTTATAAATTTTTGTAAGGGGATGTCCAACAGAAAGTTTGATGTCATAGTATTCTGTTTTATGCTGTTCCCATAATATATTAATGATCTAGCAGACAATATTACTAATAACATGATACTTTTTGCAAAATGATGCACTTACTTATAATGGAGAACTTATGAGAAAACCTACACAAATTACAAGGCAGCTCTTGATAAGATTTCAAACTGGCTGAAAGATTAGCAACTTGTTTTAAATGTACACAAGTGTAAAAATGTGCACTTGGCAAAAAGGCCGAAAAGTTGTATACTATGACTATAATATCAACGTATACAGCACTCAAAGAGAATTTTGTGCTCTTAATGTCACCATAGGATACTTCTCAGAAATACCTGGATTGAAAGAGAAATTTTAGAGATTAAAACAGTAAGCCTAATATACTAATCTCCATATCACAGTTTTTTTATATATTTCCATCAGTTACAGCAGCTCAGTTCCAGCAATAGATACTAAGATAGACATTTAAACTTTTTTGTTTGTTTACTTATTTATTTATTTCCGCTGGCACAGCTACTTTCTCAAACGAATTACGTTTTGTGCTCTGAAAGCAGCTGAATGGTAATTTGAATAAGACTATCAGTAACATGCTAGGACCCAAAGTGTGTCGCATAACAAAATGTTGCCAAGTGTGGGCCAAGTGAGGGCTCCATGCAAACTTAAGTAGTTATATACATAAAGTTCATCCATCCTGGGAATCGGGAATCTTACCGATTTTCGACCGTTTTCGGTATACACTGAAGAACCAAAGAAAATGGTACACCTGCCTAATATCGTATAGGGCTCCCGCGAAAACGCAAACGTGCCGCAGCACGACGTGGCATGGATTTGACTAATGTCTTAAATAGTGCTGAAGGGAACTAACACCATGGATCCTGCAGGGCTGTCCATAAATCCGTAATACGGAGGAAGGGGGGGGGGGTGAGATCTCTTCTGAACAGGCATCCCAGATATGCTCAATAATGTTCATGTCTGGGGAGTTTGGTGGCAAGCGGAAGTGTTTAAACTCAGAAGAGAAGAATCACTGTGTAGCAATTCCGGACGTGTGGGGTGTCGCATTGTCCTGCTGGAATTGTCCAAGTCCGTCGGAATGCAAGTGGACATGAATGGGTGCAGGTGATCAGGCAGGGTGCTTACGTACGTTTCACCTGTAAGAGTCGTATCTAGACATCATGGGTCCCATATCACACCAACTGCACATGTCCCACACCATTACAGATCCTCCACCATCTTGAATAGTCCTCTTCTGACATGCAGAGTCCATGGATCCATGAGGTTGCCTCCATACCCATACACGTCGATCCACTCGATGCAATTCGAAATGAGACCCATCCGAACAGACAATACGGTTCCAATCATCAGCAGTACAATGTCGGTGTTGATGGGCCCAGACAAGGTGTAAAGTTTTGTGTCGCGCAGTCATCAAGGATACGCGAGTGGGCCTTCGGTGCTGAAAGCCCATATCGTTGGTATTTCATGGAATGACACTTGTTGATGGCATAGCATTGAAATCAGCAGCTGTTTGCAGAAGGTTTGCACTTCTGTCGCGTTGAACGATTCTCTTCAGTCGTCGTTGGTCCCGTTTATGTAGGATCTTTTTCCGGCCTCAGCGATGTCGGAGATTTGATGTTTGCCGGATTTCTGATATTCACGGTACACACCTGAAATGGTCATACGGGAAAATCCCCACTTCATCGCTAGCTCGGAGATGCTGTGTCCCATCGCACATGCGCCAACTATAACAACACATTCAAACTCACTTACATCTTGATAACTTGCCATTGTAGCAGCAGTAACCGATCTAACGACTGGGCCAGACACTTGTTGTCTTGCCGACTGCAGTGCCGTATTGTGACTGTTTACGTATCTCTGTATTTGAATACGCATTCCTATACCAGTTTCTTTGGCTCTTCAGTGTAGATACTGTGAAGATATCGGTCCCAGGGATTCCAAGACCATATCAAAATGTGCATTCTAATCGAAAAATAGTATTTTATGTGATATACTTACAATTTAACAACTTCCAGATTCTTTTACTTTACTTCTACTTCCTTCTTACCAAATTTCGCGATTCGACGTTAACATGAAGTAGCGCACGGGTTCTGATGAGAGAATTCGCGAGTATCAAAATGCATGATATAAATGGCGGAATATTTTGATTGCATCAACTTAGAAGCTCAAACTTTTTACAACGCCAAGAGATCATAGTATGTGACATAAATTTGAATTTGGTATGCCAACCCGTTCAAGAACAAATAGGCCTTACCAGACGGACAGAGTGTTGAGTGGTACTTAAGAGAGGTAAATAAATTAGAAAATAAATGAAAAACTTAGTTTAGTTTAGAAGAGTTGCACACGGGCAAACAGCGGGCAGGGCAGCAGTGACAGAAGACCCAATGACCATGAAGTCAGCACGTTCTGGAGAAGCCATCGCCCTCCCCACATAAGCGGAAGCTGTCGATTCAGCCGTCAGGGCATCGCCCGACCGGCTCACGTGTTTCTCAATTGTCACATGTGATCAAAGGCCCTCGCCCACATTCCAAGTGCCAATGACAGACGTTAAGAAGATTATTCGAGAAGCTTTTCAACGTGACAGAAGAGGCAATGACCGGCTCACGTGCTTCTCAATTGTCACATGTGATCAAAGGCCCTCGCCTACATTCCAAGAGCCAATGACCAACGTTAAGAAGATTCTTCGAGAAGCTTTTCAACGTGACAGAAGAGGCAATGACCGTGAAGTCGTTCACCTCCATTGAACTGAAGTGAGTAAATACGCGAGACGCAGTGGGTCCGACAAGGAGGAGTAATTTTCAGTTCCAGTACAGTGCAGTCGGTGCTGAAGACCGTCATGCAGGAAGAGACTACATCGTACACAGAAGCACCAAGTCCGCCGCTGTAATGGAATAGCAAGCAGCAGCCTCGCCGCCAGAAGACAGAAGTTAGAAGGTATTTGATATTTACGTACCCGGGTGACTCGTGAGGACGGGAAGGAGACGGCCTCACATCAGCAGTCACCTGTGAGCTGGTGATGAAGATCTGACAGAAGAAGACTGGCAAGCTGGAGTCCGTTGTTCGAGTCCGGGACACTAGCCCTCCCCGCCTCGCCGCTCCGCTGGCCGACGCACAACACACGCGGCCGCTTAGAGAAGAGAAACACTGGGACGCCACATCCAAGGTATCACCATCCGATGCACGACTTCGTTCTCAATAATTAAACGGGCCACCGCACGAGGCGCATGTCCAGTCAACTGGGCGAGACGGCAACACGAGATACACACCGCCAGGGGTAATCAGACGCCGCCGCTGCCGCAGCAGAGGCTTCGCAAACGACACAGCTGCCGCTCTCCCAGCCAGAACAATTGAGTAAGGAAACAGTTGTACAAAACTTTCTATAAAAGTTATCTTATGTAAAAATGCTGTTTCATTCTACCTCATACCCGAGCAAAGGAAGAACCCACCCTGCCCACATGTTGTTAAGAGAAAAAAAGTAATTTATTACGTGTTTTCACCCTGACATAATGCTTTAGACTCAAATGCCCTTTGCAGTACTGCTCATTCTGACAACTGACTAGCATCAAAAGAAAAAACCCAGTTACAAGAGAAACAGACGGATGAAAAATTACAAAATATTTTTCCTAAAACAGTTAAACTGTTTTAGGATTTTTTCCTTTACTTTCGTTGTTAAATCTTGCTTCTTGCCAAATTTAATGATTCTTCGTCAATAGACAGCACCCTAAAGGTTTTGGTGAGTGAATTTTCGGGTGTTAAAATATGTGACATAGATGGCCGGATCTTTTGACTGAATTGACTTAGAAGCTTAAAACTTTTATATACTGCCAAGATATCATAGAACTTAATACGTGACTAATTTTAACTTGGTACGGTTACCCGCTCCTGAGAAAAGGTTTCTTACCTTCAAACAGCCAGATATACAGACAGACAGACAGACGGAAAACAGGACTGTCCTACAGGGGTTCCGTTGGTACAGTCTGAGACACTTAATCCATAACACACTAATATTGCCACTTACAGTGTCTACTTGGGCATTGGGATTTTATTCTGCGTCTGGATCACAGAGGTATACGAGGATCACTCCAAAAGAAATGTACACTATTGAAAGTTTTACAGTGTGTAGATACATCCTTTAGGAACAATATTTTCATTTCTCCACATAATTTCCATCCCTCTCAGCTGCCTTACGCCATCTTGGAACCAGCGCCTGTATACCCGCACGGAAAAATTCTGGACCAACATGTTGGAGCCACTGTTTGGCAGCGTGCACAAGGGAGTTATGCTTGGGGGCTTAATTAAAAAGAATAATGAATAAATGCAATAATTTTAATAGCTGTGTGACCGGTTACAAAGTCTCGTAACCGGTTGGCCCTGGCTAGTATTAGCACGCAATCTGACTGCATAAAATAAAAATAAAGAATGACAAGAAATTTCCATTAACACAATTGATAAATTAAGTCCCCTGCAGCTATAAAAGCTACAAAACAACAAAGCACAAGTGTAACTGTTCTGTGTGTGGTAGTGTGACTCAAAGTACATGTATCTGGCTCTGTTCTTCCTCAATACGACAAGATATTTTAAACACCATTTACAATGAACTAACTGAAAAACCAGAAATACTATAATTGCACATAGAAACCAGAATTACAAGTCTAATACATGAACACGAGCCAGATGCCTTGTTGACTGTACCTGTGACCAAGAGGTATTGTCATTAAAGAAATCAGTAATACTTTTTTTTTACCTCAATATATATTAACGAAAAATACACTATGATAATTGCAACATCTTCCATCTATACATTACACCAACCGAACAGCATCTACTCTCACGCCCAACAGAACAACAACTGCCCTTGACTTCCTCTGAACTACTACTGACCTCGACATCCTCTGAACTACTACTGCACCAGTGGAGGCGGCGGAATAATAATCTTTGGCGCAATCTCTGGTGCTGTGACTCAGTGTAGCCACCTTTCATATGCCCCTCCTCCGCGGGCTAGAATTTGGTGGTATTTTTGCCAGCATTGGTGGTGAAAAAAACCACCAAATTCGTCCAAAAAACACGGACAAAAATAAAAGATGATATTAATAAGTAAGTATTACATAACTAAATAAATTTTGGCTTTTCACTGACCCTTCAATAACCTAATACATAAAAATACAGTAGCGAATACAAATGCTTGCATACATGTGATTTTACATAATAGTTTATGCAAGTATCATTTCTCAGAGTAGTTAAACAGTTCAATCAATGGCACCAGCAATGACGAATAGGTGCAGATAAGAGTCTCATAACATTTCATAAACAGTATATACACAATAAATCAGTTTACACAAATATTCACATAAAATCTTTTCAGTAGTTCAATAAACAAATAGCACTCCTCAGAGTAGTTGACAGTTCCAACAGTAGCACCCAGCAATGGTCAACAGGTGCAGACAGCAACAAGTGACATCATCTCAGTAGCAGCAGTTCCAATAGAGGCACCCAGCAATGGCGAGCAGGTGCAAGCTGGAATGAGTGTCATCATATCAATAGTAGCAGTTCCAACAATGGTACCCAGAAATGGTGAGCAGGTGCAAACACTAACAAGTGACATCAGTGGTTGAGCAGTTCCAACAGTGGCACCCACTAATGTTGAACAGGTGCAGACAGCAACAAGTAGCATCATTTCAGTAGCAGCAGTTCCAACAGTGGCACCCAGCAATGGCCAGCAGGTGCAGACAGCAACAAGTGACATCATTTCAGTAGCAGCAGTTCCAACAGCGGCACTCATCAATGGCGAGCAGGTGCAGACACCAACAAGTGACATCTCATCAGTGGTTGAGCAGTTCCAACAGTGGCACCCAGCAATGTTGAGCCAGTGCAGGTAACAGTCCATAATATTCACCAGCAATAATTAAACAGTTCATCAGAGTTCATCAGCAGAAATTAAACATTTCCAAGTGGCACGCATCAATGATAATAGGTGTAAGCACAAACAACAGTTTGAATGCACACACAATTCCTTTTACAAAATTATTATCAATGCTCTTACACTAAACATGCAAATTATAATAAACTCACAAATGATATCAGATAATTGTCATATTAACTATTACAAATACACAAATATCAGTAAACCTATAATATTTATGGGTGTCAGTGCAAGCCACAACAAACAAGTAAAATAATATTTAGGTGGTTGGTCGGTACCAATTATTTGTGATTAGGAAAGGAAAACACACTCACTCATCTTTCATCCATGTATTAAGTACTATTGTGTAATTGAATAGTGTTAACTGTGTAAATGCAATTCTGTCAAAATTTGATGTTCAACATGTGTATCAAATAGTAGTGGCAGCAGTGTATAATAGTCAATAATAGTTAGTCAACGACATAGTCATCATGTCAAGACCAATGTTTGCCAAGCCAAACCAAAATGTACGGTTGCTGAACAACTATCAGTGTGCCAAGATATGCAAATACTTCCTCTCTCCAAAAAAAAAAGTATATACTGCTTATTGATTTAACAAAGTGTGTGTGTAGACGATCTTCCTTCCACTGGAGTGTTCTAGTCTCCCATCTTCATCTTTCTTGTTCCATATAAACCAACAAAAAAAAAATATAGTCCTCTCTTACTTTACCTCTTATTCACCAAAACTCTAATAATCATCAGCATCACATAATCTCTATACTTCAATAATACCTCTTCAATATGTTGATTCATGTAAACCTTATCACCAATATCATTTACCTTACCTCTTATCCACCAAAACTCTAAAATTATCATCAACATCACACAATCTCAATACTTCAAAAATACCTCTTCAATGCGTCGATACATATAAACCTTATCACCAATATCATTTCATTTCCATAAAACTCCTTCCTCTAGTCAGTCTCCTCACACAAGTACAGATAAAATCCTAGTGCAAACTTCAGTTCATCATCCCATACAGTGCAAAGACACAGTGTCCACACACAACCTCTGTGTAATCCACCTGAGCCGAATCTTCCACTCATTATGAAATATAAAATACATTTTGGTTACCTTGTCCATCATAAAATAAAAGAAATGCATCATGACATCTAACAGCCTTCAGTTTGAAAAATTTTCAATAAGTAGATGCGGGTATGCAGTATTAATGATCACATAAGAATTTGAATGAATAAACCGTAATATTTCACAGTGTGTACACCACTTCAAGATTCATGGCAAAACAGAAGCAAACATGTGGAGTATTTTTTGTATCAAGTGTCACTTGCTATTTCAATTGCTCACGAAGAATGCAGTGTAATAACTGTCAAGGGTCTAAAGCTAGTTTTGGTATTTCATGTCGTCAGCTTCCTCTCTATTATAATGAATTAATACAGCTTCCATAGAACCTCCAGCATGCGACTTCAATGAAGTTTCTTGTACCCATGTATTTCGTAGAATTATAGCAGTTCATTTTCTTGTCTTAAAATGTAAAGCACTGAGTGTAAGCAAAACATGCAATAGCGAGTAAATATACCAGTAGAGAACAGAATGTCAACAAGTGGATGCAGCACAATCCCTACAACAAGGCTTTGCCAAGCGAACAATCTATAATTAATACCATAGTGTAACCTAAACTCTATGTTTGTACACAGTATATAAGTATTTCTCTATACTAAATTAAAGAGTAGCTATGACAACAAAACAGAAATGTGCAAATATGCAATCCATATGCAAAGCAACAAGTATACATCTTACATAATAAATAGGTCATTAGCATCATATCAGCATAAGCAAATAAATGTTCATATGTAATCTTAATAAGTAAACATGAAGGCGCAAGCAGATAAATCACAAAGTATAACTTACATACATAACCATATCAGCACAACTAATCAGGTGACAATTATAATTTAAATAAATAGGCACAGCAGGCACATAATAAAAAATATGACATCATTGAAAAAGGATAGCAGCCAAGCGATGCATAATATACACAAGTAAGAACCCTGTTCATTAATAAAACATTGTCAAAATCAGCAAATGTACGCAAGTATGTCGCTTCACAAGTAAATCCATAGAACATAAAATTTAGCACAAAGTATAAATCACGTAATCGCGAGCAGCAAATTACATAGAAAGTACATACCTAAGTAGAAACATGTTACCTGAAAAATTAACTCAATTAATAGTTACCTTTTTAGTTTATTACTTTCTTCTTCGAAATTACATTATTCCTGAAATTTTCTCGATAGCAAGTCTTCTTAATGTCGGACACGCAGAGAATTTACCTGAAGTTCTTAAATATTTTATACAACTGTGTCTTGGAAAAACTGAACGTTAAAAACATAAGTTAACAAGTCACTATAGCTTTATACTGAATTTAATCGGAAAAATTAGACAGTGTATTTGTCTACGGCTGTCAGTGCATTCGCACTGAGCGCTCGATCAGCTATAGATGAGCGTGACATAGGAAGTAATTGTTTGCGGTTAACGGCTACCTTGTGCGGCGCGCGGACTGACTGTCGCTTTGTGTATGTGCTGCCGCTAGAACACGGCGCGGTATCCTTGTATTCTCTACGCGTTTACGTGTAACTGTTAATTTCTCAAAAGTATGTCATTCCACAAAAATTTTAACGTTCGATGTGTGATGCATTCCCTTAGAGCGCCGTGATTTAAGAGTTTCTACTTCAAGAGTGTTATCACGAATAATTTTGCGAACTCTATATGGACCGTTATAAAGCAGAAAAAATTTGCGACACAAGCCTTTTGCTTTGTGAGACAAACGATGAGACTTAATTAACACCTTTTGAACAACTGACAAAGTTTTTAAACGACCAGGGCGTTTAGCTGATTTCTCTCTTCTAGCAGCCGCAGATGCAATATTTTGTAGAGCCAGGTTAACAACTTCAGAATGGCGCAGTTTCCGTGTAGGCGGAAAAGGAACGATTTCAGAAATGGGATTTGTCGGTGCTTTATTTTTTAATATCAATATAGATGGTAAAGAAGTTGAATCATTAGGGAGCTCATTCAGAATGTTTTGAAAAATGTGAAGATACTGATCCCAAGTTCTGTGATTCTGATGACAATAAAGAGGACACAGTTTATTGATTTCCTTCATCCATCTCTCTGAAGCGTTAGATTGAGGGTGAAAAAGTGAAATGAAAACTTGTTTAATCTTACGACGCCGTAGAGTACGAAGCCAAATTTTAGAGCGAAACTGTGATCCATTATCTGATATAACTTTATCAACATGACCCACTTCTTTAAGAAAATGTTTGATGAAAGCATTAGATACTGAACGAGCTGTTGCTCTGCGTAAAGGTGTAAAACACACATTTTTTGATGTCAATTCCACTACTACCAAAATGTACGCAAAACCATTAGTAGAATGAACCACTGGACCAAACAAATCGACTGCAGCCATCTCCTTTAATTTCGCTGGAATGATAGGAAACAACGGTGCTCTGTAAGAAATAGTTGTCGGCTTAGCCTTTTGACATAATTTGCATTTGGTAAGAACAAATCGAATACGTTTTTCCATATTACTGAAGTAGCAGTTTTCTCGTAATTTATGAAAGCATTTTATGGGATCGAAGTGTGCATAACTGAAATGTGTATACCAAATCAATTTATTAACCCACTCATCAGGAATGCAAACTAACCAAACAGAGTTGTCAACCGATTTTCATTTAAAAAGAATATCATTGCGAACTAAATAATACTGTCTAATCGCTACGCTTTCCTTTGTCATAAGGCTGGTATCTATTGTCCTGTCTGTTATTTTCAAAATTACCGCTATAACGTCCGTTCCGATTATTATCCCTTTTCTGTGAAAATCTATTGTGATTACCGTTACTGAAAAAATTACAAGAAGTTCCGTCGTCGTTGTCATACTCAAGTTCTTGTAGCAAAGTCTTAAAAGTTTCAATGTCGTCTTTACATCTTCCGGCTAAAGCAATGTGTCTTATCGATTGTGGCAGCTTAGTTAAACAAAAGAGAATTAATTCAGTCGGGCTATAATGGTTGGAAAGGAATTGATTCTTTCGAATCATATCTTCAAAGTGTTCTGCCGGCGTGCGGAACTCAGACTCTTTAAAATTACGCTGCATAATAAGATTATGTTTGACTCTGTCTTGCGTGTTTTTGGACCAATATGCCGATAGAAATGCATGATAAAAATCATTTAAATTATTACAATCTCGAATAAGTGCGCGCATGTGCGTCGCCGGTTCGTTTTTCATCAATATCCTGAAAACTGTCACTTTTGGGTAAAATAGTCATATCTGGTTATTCTTTACTGACTCCTTTTCTAGATAGATTGATAGTTGACGAGTTGTTTTGATAGATACAAAGAACAGTAAAAGATTAGGCAGCAGTGCAGAAAACTAAAAGGGAAATAGCACCACTACAGCTCGGGGCCCTGTGCACACTACGGCACATATTCACTTAGTGTAGTGACCCTTGAGGACCTAAATAGCCACACATAAATTCCAGTTTGTGACTTAGTGTACGGAAGTGTGTACATAAATTGATCTAACCATGAACATGGATGTAGGTGTACGTCATTATTAGAATTGCGAAAGATCCTAAATTTCCGAACAGTTAAAAATTTTATTTTATTTAAAACCCGCTGCTATCTGTGATTCTAAATTTCTTCTACTGTCTTTTCCTACAATTTCGCTGTCAATTTGTTTAACTTGCTTTCGTAATGCCTCAAATCCCCTTTTAACGCGTTCATTAAATTTTCCCTGATTTTCAACATGTTTATTTACATTCTGGTACTCTTCTGTTTCTGCAAATGGCAATGGAGCTGTATCGTCTGAATCTCTGTCCCCATTGAAACTAAGACTTGTCAATTTATTTGAAATCTCCTCAACTCTTTCCGATAAGTCACCTATTTGTTCTTTCTGTTTATTTACGTCTTCCGTAAGTGTCGCAACTCGGATTTCAGTATTGACACATTTAGTTGTTAACTGTTCATATTGTTGTGTTAGGTTATTTATTCTGTCATTTAGTATGGATTCCTCGATTCTTTCAAATATTTCTTCCTTTTTGTGTGCACATTGTAAATTTAACTCTGAAAATTTTTGTACTATCACACGATCTCTTTCTTCCTGTTCTCTATCCTGTTCTTTTTGTCTAGTTTCTATTGAAGTTAAAATAATATTTTGAGCATTCGAAATCAGTTGTACTTCTTCCCTAATTTCTTTCTTTAATTCATCTTTCATGTTTTTAAAACATGTCCCTATTCGTGAGTCTAACCGTGTTGCCAATGTTCCCATCTCTGTTTTTAATTCAGATCCTAAGTGTGATCCCAAAATTAATAATGCACTCATCAACGGCTCCATATTAACTGGTTCGAAATTCTTTCCACCCCTAACATTTCCCGTAAAACTAACTTCCATCGTCATTGCTGTAAAGCTATCTGTGTTCGATACTATTCCAGAAACTTCTGTCGTTAATCTCATATTCTGAAAATTTTTTTATTGCGAAAATTTTTGAACTGGTTCCGGACTATTTTCCCGGCTTATTAAATTGTTTTCTACTTCATTATTCATCATACTGTTCTCCTGTGTTGGCGAGTTCGCCATGTAAGCAATTTCGTCACTCTGACTGTCCATCATTTTTGCCTTTTTCATCGATTGCGTAATCATTTACAAAACATACAAATCTCCTCACTATACGAAAATTACATACAATATAACACTTTATCACCAACAATACCATCCACACGAAATGCTTCCCGAAGAACACGATGAACAAACAATTAAAACCTTCACAATTGCACAAAATTGTCAAACTAGTATATGACTCATCAAAAATTAAATTCTACAAAAATACCATCAGAAGAATGACAAGACAACTACAAATAATCAATTACAAAATCTATATGTGCAATATAGACTACAATTACTAAACTACAAATTACTACAACAATACTACTGTCTGCTATATTTACTATCAAAAGAATTCCAAGGGACGATCCTGGCAGGGTCGCCATGTGCATGGGGGCTTAATTAAAAAGAATAATGAATAAATGCAATAATTTTAGTAGCTGTGTGACCAGTTACGAAGTCTCATAACCGATTGGCCCTGACTAGTAGTAGCACGCAATCTGACTGCATAAAATAAAAATAAAGAATGATAAGAAATTTCCATTAACACAATTGATGAATTAAGTCCCCTGCAACTATAAAAGCTACGAAACAACAAAGCACAAGTGTAGCTGTTCTGTGTGTGGTAGTGTGACTCAACGTACATGTATCTGGCTCAGTTCTTCTAAATACGACAAGATATTTTAAACACCATTTACAATGAACTAATTGAAAAACCAGAAATACTATAATTGCACATAGAAACCAGAATTACAAGTCTAATACATGAACATGAGCCAGATGCCTTGTTGACTGTACCTGTGACCAAGAGGCATTGTCATTAAAGAAATCAGTAATACTTTTTTTTTACCTCAATATATATTAACGAAAAATACACTGTGATAATTGCAACATCTTCCATCTATACATTACACCAACCGAACAGCATCTACTCTCTCGCCCAACAGAACAACAACTGCCCTCGACATCCTCTGAACTACTACTACCCTCGACATCCTCTGAACTACTACTGCACCAGTGGAGGCTGTGGAATAATAATCTTTGGCGCAATCTCTGGCGCTGTGACTCAGTGTAGCCACCTTTCAGTTATCATCTTCAAACCTTGTTCCACGAAGAGTGCCTTTCAGTTTCCCAAAGAGATGATAGTCACATGGAGCCAGGTCAGGACTGTAAGGCAGGTGTTTCAATGTTGTCCATCCGAGTTTTGTGATCGCTTCCATGGTTTTTTTTACTGACATGTGGCCGTGCATTGTCGTGCAACAGCAAAACATCCTGCTTTTGCCGATGTGGTCGAACATGACTCAGTCGAGCTTGAAGTTTCTACAGTGTCGTCACATATGCACAAGAATTTATGGTGGTTCCAGTTGGCATGATGTCCACAAGCAAGAGTCCTTCACAATCGAAAAACATTGTAGCCATAACTTTTCCAGCAGAAGGTGTGGTTTTGAATTTTTCTTCTTAGGTGAATTTTTATGGTGCCACTCCGTTGATTGCCTCTTCGTCTCTGGTGATAAATGGTGGAGCCATGCTTCACCACCTGTCTCAATTCCGCCAAGAAATTCATCTCCACCATTCTCTTACTGTTCCAGAAGTTCGCTGCATACCGTTTTTCTTGTTTCTTTGTGAGACACTGTCAACATCGTGGGAACCCACCTGGCACAATCCTTTTTTAACGCCAACACTTACAGTATTCTGCAAATACCTCCTTCCCCTATCCCAACGTAGCGTGACAATTCGTTCACTGTGATGCGTCTGTCAGCAATCACCAATTCGTTAACTCTCTGCACATTGTTTGGATTGTGTGCAGTACATGAGTAAAATTACTTTTCACACCGAAATGACATGCATTTACAGCGGAAAACTACAGTCCTTTGCTTATTTCAACCAATAAGAATTGGGTATTCCTTTCTCACAGCTAAACAGTAGGCAACGCTAGCTTCCACCGCTTCCACCGGTGTTCTTTAAAGTTACGATTATATTTCAGTGCACCTACATGTGCTGGTCCACCACGTGTGAGCAATATGCAAGTGTCCGCTTAGTGTGGAAATCGATGTCATATATAAGCATCAGGCCCCACTCAGTGTACAGTAGCTGTCACACTATGCACAGCTTCCGCAAAAATAAATTTGGAAATTTGTGGTCAGGTGTTATGGGACCAAACTGCTGAGGTCATGGGTCCCTAAGCTTACACACAATTTAATCTAACTTTAACTTACGCTAAGGACGACACACAATCCCATGCCTGAGGAATGACTCGAACCTCCGAGGTAGAGGGGAGGGGAGGGGGGGCGGGAGGTTGGGGGCGGGGCACCGCGCGGACCGTGACAAGAAGCCCCCAACCGCGCGGCTACCCCGCGCGGCCGCAATAATAGTGAAGATAGTTTCTAGCTTCGCTAGCGAGGCAACACCTTAGAGCTGCACAGCGGCCAGTAACAAGTAGTGGCTATCATGGACAGCTCGCCTACGGCCCTCCGTCCGCTGTCTGGAGAAATACACGTGCATGGCCGTATCAAGACACGTGTGTTTTAAAGATATGATAAAAGCTTATAGGATTTTGCCAAAAGCACTCCCTAAGGAGATTTTATCAATCGTTCTGTGATATTTTATATAAATGTATCAACAGTACGAGTTTGCTTAATCGATATCTATGTTAAAATAATTAAAATTACATGCCAACAGATAATATTTTGCATCTGCCAAACGCAGTTTAGTCCATTACTCATATCGGTATCAAGTAAAGAGTAAAGACCGAAGACGGCAGCACTTTCGGTCAGAATGGATATAACTGCAGTCAAATTACACTATTTTGTGAGTCCGCTGCACTGTGGACATCCCAGGGTCCAGGGTTAGAATGGATGTGATTTTTTTTGTATGCATAGTGTTACTCAACTAACCAAAATACGTACTAATAGGGCTAATGTCGCCTCAGTATACTTCACGGCAAGAGTGCATAAAATTGTGACAGATTAGCGCTGGCTTTCGCAGTTAGTGTTATGTGGGTTGACATTTGGAAGAAGTACATTTTATAGATAGCCTAGCTGGGTTGAGACACTATATTGCTGTTGGATGGTAAAAATAGTAATCCACACCTGGTAATGTATAATAAGAACAATAAGAGCATATGTACACTCGTAAGTTACATATAGGACATGAAAAAATATGGAAAAAATCGGTAAACCTGTAAAAAAATAGGAAAAATGGATAAAATTTGGAAAATAGGGAAAAACGCTAAGAAAGTCAAAAATATGATAAAATCTGGATACGACGTAACTATACAGGATGTCTATATTTATGCACCGGAAGAACTGGAAATTTTGTGACCAAAAAAAAAAAACTAGATACAAGAGCCTGGAGATTCATTGCATATTTTCTTAGGAAGGTACAACTTGGTTCCAAGGAAGAGAACTATTAGAATCACAGCACTAGCTGCTCCCAAAACGACTGAGACATCTCCACTAAAGTTTGAGAGAGTTCGCTGACCCCTTCAACAAATAACGTGCAGCTTATTTTTTATATAGAGGGAAGAAGAGCCATGAGGTCACACATACACTCAGAAATAAAATAGCATTATATACAGTTCGGTTGATTCCAATGTGTGGTCGAGAGGGGCTGCAGATTCTTACTGCAACAACTAGATATAAAGAGGGATTGACAGCACATATGCTTAAACAGTGGAAAGATGTTGCAGTCTACAGAGTCGTGATGAAAAGAAAAAGTCATACTCCTACTAGTTCTTTGTGCATGAGTGAACGGTAACGGTTTTTTTCGGTTAGTAATGCTGTGGTATTTTCTCCCCAGTACATGCGGGTTGCGAGTCATTTGTATTTGGAATCGTAAAATAGTTGGAGACACTGTAAAGTGGTATGATTCTGTTAAGGAATAGTGACACACGTGGATCGCATATTGACACTGCTACACATGAAATTACGAGTTTTCTGATTGAGGATGTACAACATCGGTAGCACATATTTTATCAACATCACTTAGATTAGCGCCCAATTTTATTTCTCGTTTGTGTAAGTTTTTAACCATTTATGTCACTGTTGACCATTTTTCGATTGTTCTGCCCGACAGTATCAGTTGTGAGGAATATCCTGCTATCACCTTATATACAACTGAATGTTTTGGGGGAGAGTTGCTATAAAGTGGATCTGGACAACGTTAAAAGGTTTTACCCCTATTAGTGCGCGTTTCGATGTGTTGAGTAACTCGATACATACAAATAAGTCACATTCACACTGGCCCTAGAGTTCGGGTGTCTTCATTCTAGCACACACGCACACAAAATATTGTAACTGCTCTGTAATTACACTATGTGATAAAAAGTATCCAGACACCCCCAAAAACATAGGTTTTTCATATTAGGTACATTGAGCTGCCACCTACTGCTAGGTACTCCATATCAGCGACCACAGTAGTCATTAGATATCGTGAGAGAGCAGAATGGGGCGCTCCGCAGAATTCACGGACTTCGAACGTGGTCAGGTGATTGGGTATCACTTGTGTCATACTTCGGTACGCGAGATTTCCACACTCCTAAACATCTCCAGGTCTACTATTTCCGATGTGACAGTGAAGTGGAAACGTGAAGGGACACGTACAGTACAAAAGCGTACAGGCCGACCTCGTCTGTAGACTGACAGACACCGCTGACAGTTGAAGAGGTTCGTAATGTGTAATAGGCAGACATCTATCCAGACCATCACACAGGAATTCCAAACTGCATCAGTATCCACTGCAGGTACTATGACCGTTAGGCGGGAAGTGAGAAAACTTGGATTTCATGGTCGAGTGGCTGCTCATAAGCCACACATCACGCCTGTAAATGCAAAACGACGCCTCGCTCGGTGTAAGGAGCGTAAACATTGGACGACTGAACAGTGGAAAAATGTTGTGTGGAGAGACGAATCACGGTACACAGTGTGGCGGTCCGATGGCAGGGTGTGGGTATGGTGAATGCCCGGTGAACGTCATCTGCCAGCGTATGTAGTAAAATTCGGTGGCGGTGGTGTTACGGTGTGGTCGTGTTTTTCATGGACGGGGCTAGCACCCCTTGTTGTTTAGCGTGACACTATCAGAGCACAAGCCTACATTGATGTCTTAAGCACCTTCTTGCTTCCCACTGTTGAAGAGCAATTCGGGGATGGCGATTGCGTCTTTCAACACGATCGAGCACCTGTTCATAACGCACGGCCTGTGGCGGAGTGGTTACACAACAATAACATCCCTGTAATAGACTGGCCTGCACAGAGTCCTGACCTGAACCCTTTGGGATGTTTTGGAACGCCGACTTCGTGCCAGGCCTCACCGACCGACATCGATACCTCACCTCAGCGCAGTACTCCGTGAAGAATGGGCTGCTAAGGGTGGGCCAACTCCATATTCAATGCCAGCATTAGCGATTGAGGGCGCCACGAACTTGTAAGTCATTTACAGCTAGCTGTCCGAATACTTTTGACCACATAGTGTTCTTAGACGAATAAGATGGTATGAGTGAAAGTGCAGCCATCTTGGATCTTTATTCATAAGTTTTTGATGCCGATAAGAGTAATTCACTAAACTGTGTTTGCCAACTGGGGGCTTATGCAAAATATTATCTATCCCGAATCGATGAGGCAAACTCGTGTCGTTGGTGTACTTGCACAAAATTCCACACAATCTTTAATAAATACTCCTCAGAGAGATTTATTGGAAAAATCATTAAAGTTTTCATCGTACTTCTAAAACACACGAAAAAACCCTAGTAGTGTCTTGATAAAGCCATGCACCTCTATCTCCAGACAGTGCACGCAGCGCCGTGAGCGGGCTATGCATGATAGCGACTGCCCGCTACTGACCGTTGCGCAGCTTTGAGGTGTTGTCTCGTTGACGAAGTAAAAAACTATTCTCACTATTTTCGTTACTATTACTGTGGAAGTGGGGTGCTGCGTGACGGCTACCGGCCTGATGCTTACGTATGACATTGATGCTTTCCGCACTGGCGGGCACTTTATACGTGATGGACAAGCGCACGCATATGCACTGAAATATAATTCCATATTTGTCGCTTGTAGTATCAAAACTGGAGAAGTCCCAAAATTTAAGAAAATGAGATCAAGTTAGCAATTTAATACACAAGTATATCACTAGTGGATCAAACAAGAACATGCATCAATGTAAGCCTTGTGTTCGTGTTACAAATCATTGAATTCTTGGTCGAGCAACAGAAAGGGCCAAGCGTTGCAGGTAATGAATTTATAACCGGCCATGTCAAAGAACAAGCAAAAATATTCATGTCGCAGCATTTTTATCTGGATCTTGTGTTTTAAATTACGATCATACCAGTAGGCAAAATAATTCTTTACACTGTATATTTTTTGAAGTCATAATACAGTACTGGCCATTAAAAATATTACACCAAGAAGAAATGCAGATGATAAACAGGTATTCATTGGACAAATAAATTATACTAGAACTAACATGTGATTACATTTTCACGCGGTTTGGGTGCATAGATCCTGAGAAATCAGTACCCAGAACAACCACCTCTGGCCGTAATAACGGCCTTGATACGCATGGCCATTGAGTCAAACAGAGCTTGGATGGCGTGTACAGGTACAGCTGCCCATGCAGCTTTAACACGATACCACAATTCATCAAGAGTAGTGACTGGCGTATTGTGACGAGCCAGTTGCTCGGCCACCACTCACATTTTCAATTAGTGAGAGATCTGGAGAATGTGCTGGCCAGAGCAGCAGTCGAACATTTTTTGTATCCAGAAAGGCCCCTACAGGACGTGCAAACATGCGGTCGTGCATTATCCTCCTGACATGTAACGTTTCGCAGGGATCGAATGAAGGGTAGAGCCACGGGTCGTAACACATCTCAATTGTAACGTCCACTGTTCAAAGTGCCGTCAGTGCGAACAAGAGGTGACCGAGACGTGTAACCAGTGGCACCCCATACCATAACTCCGGGTGTTACGCCAGTAAGGCGATGACGAATACACGCTTCCAATGTGAGTTCACCGCGATGTCGCCAAACACAGATGCGACCATCATGATGCTGTAAACAGAACCTGGATTCAAGCGAAAAAATGACGTTTTGCCATTCGTGCACCCAGGTTCGTTGTTCAGTACACCATCGCAGGCGTTCCTGTCTGTGATGCAGCGTCAAGGGTAACCGCAGCTATGGTCCCCGAGCTGATAGTCCGTGCTGCTGCAAATGTCGTCGAACAGTTCGTGCAGATAGTTGTTGTCTTGCAAACGTACCCCCATCTGTTGACTCAGGGATCAAGACATGGCTGCACGATCCGTTACATGGCTCCGAGCACTATGGGACTTAACGTCCATGGTCATCAGTCCCGTAAAACTTAGAACTACTTAAACCTAACTAACCTAAGGACATCACACAACACCCAGTCATCACGAGGCAGAGAAAATCCCTGACCCCGCCGGGAATCGAACCCGGGAACCCGGGCGTGGGAAGCGAGAACGCTACCGCACGACCACGAGCTGCGGACGGAGCGATCCGTTACAGCCATGCGGATAAGAGGCCTGTCATCTCGACTGCTAGTGATACGAGGCCGTTGGGATCCAGCACGGCGTTCCGTATTATCCTCCTGAACCCACCGATTCCATATTCTGCTAACAGTCATTGGATCTCGACCAACGCGAGCAGAAATGTAGCGATACGATGAACCGCAATCGCGATAGGCTACAATCCAACCTTTATCAAAGTCGGAAACGTGATGGTACGCATTTCTTCTCCTTACACGAGCCATCACAACAACGTTTCACCAGGCAACGCCGGTCAACAGCTGTTTGTGTATGAGAAATCGGTTGGAAACTTTTCTCATGTCAGCACGTTGTAGGTGACGCACCGGCGCCAACCTTGTGTGAACGCTCTGAACTAATCATTTACATATCACACCTTCTTCTTCCTGCCGGTTAAAATTCACGTCTATAGCACGTCATCTTCGTGGTGTAGCAATTTTAATGGCCGGTAGTGTATTTCGTTTGTACGCCAGCAACACCAATATAATCACAAATTTATGAATTCGTAGACTTCTTACTGTAACAGATGCGGAAGCAACCAAATTTCTTGTTTGTATTTTGCAATTATTGTGTAATGTAACGTGTATATTGTTCCTCACACGTTAATGAAAGGTATCACCTTCTTGTCTCAGAAACGAAAGACATAAAAAGAACTCCCGCAGGAATACTTTTTTCCAACATAGAAAGATCTTTAGTCATTGCGGTGTTACAAAACAATAACATTATCTAGTGACACAGCTTGCACTGGTGATGATAATTCCAACACAATTCCCGAAGTCTGCATCACATTATTACGTGAAATGCCTTATGATACAATCCAATTAAGAGAAAACCGAAAACTTAAAGCAGCAGCATTATTCAGTCTGTGTGAACAGTGTCTATCATAACACTGATTCTATTAACTTATTTGATTATTTGCCGAACATTTTCTTTTTCCTGTGTTCAAGATGTAAGTGAACTACAAACTTATGGTGAGAAAAATCCTACTTTGTATTCTCCTCTGTTTTTTTTATGTTCTTCTTAACACATCATTATTCTTTCTACGTTGAAAGGCTTTTTTTTATTGATATACTTACTTACTTCACGTGATCAGGCCCAGAGGACCGTGCGCTGCTACAGGGTTCCTCCTCTACTGGGTTCTGTTTTGTGCCCCCTGGCGCCAATCATTCTCTATTCCGTCCATCTCTTCTTTGGTCTTCCTGGTGGGTGTCTTCCACAGGGAGTAAAATCCATAGCTTTCAAAGACCATCGGCATTTATCCATCCGACTGACGTGTCCTGCCCATACAAGGCTCTTGGTTCTCATCAGTCCTACATAATACATTTCATCTAGTTCACAATTACGTCTGATCCCCCATTCTCCAGTGATCTCATCTTGTACCGGACCAACGATCTTCCTTAAGACTTTCCGCTCAAAAACAAGAAGATTGTTCAAGTCTATTTCCGGACACTCCAGGTTCCAAGTTTCACAGCCATACAGTACTACGGGTTGAATCATTGTTTTATACAGCTGGAGTTTGAAATTCCTCGAGAAACCACGCGATGCAAGAAGCTGACTGAGACCAAAGTATGATCTGTTGGCGGCTTGGATCCTTTCTTTTATTTCTGCTTCGCATGCTGCGTCTGCTGTAAAGATTACCCCCAGGTATTTAAATTCACGAACCCTTCTGTATGATCGGTTACCGACTATCAAAGGCTGAAGTGGGTCTCTTGAATAAGCATGGGTCCTGCTCATCACCAGATATTCCGTCTTTGATTCCTTCACAAGGAGTCCAATTTTGCTTGCTTGTGCCTCCACGCTTTCACTCAACCGCATTAGTTCCTCTTTAGATCTGGACAACAGGGCCACATCATCAGCAAATGCGAGATGTGTGATTTTCTCACCCTCTACCTCTATAACCTCGAAACTTTTACGAGAGACTTCTCTCATTATCTTTTAGTGTCAGGTTGAACAAAATCGGTGACACACTATCTACTTGTCTCAACCCTGTGCTTATGTTAAAGCTCTCCGTGAGGTGGTTCCCGAGCTTCACCTTGCCTTTTGAATCAGTGGGACAGATTCCAACTAGGCTGACGAGTTTCTTAGGTATTCCAAACTCCGTTAGCCAGTTCCTCAGCCTCTCCCAGTCATACGCCTTCTTAAAATCTATGAGGAGCACGTGAAGTTCTTCGCCATACTCCCACAACGTTTCGGTGAGTTATCGCAGCACAAAGATGTTGTCGACAGTTGAACGGCCCTTTCTGAATCCCCCCAGATATTCACCAATCATCTCTTCTGCAAATGGCTATATTCTATCGAGTATACAGTTGGACAAGATCTTGTAGCAGACATTCAGTAGGGCGATTCCTCTGTAGTTGGTGCAGTTCATTTTGTACCTTTCTTTTGTATAGGGCACATGACAGATTGATATTGACATAAAGAGATGTAATTATAATGTCACTTTATTTTCATTTCATGGCTTTTTAAAAAAATTGGAATTTAAAAAGGTTTCAGTTTTATAAAAAAAGAGTAAAATTACATAAAAATACAACAAAAAACGCCCAAGTCACAAACTCAGAATATGTAACAAATGAGAAAAATATGCCTTCAGTAATTTGACCAGTTTTGATACTAGACGCCTCGTTTGAGAACACTGGCAGAAGCGTTGTAAGATAGTCTTACCTAGGCTTAACTGTGAGCCAGTGGTATTCTGCGTGAAAGCAGGTGACTAGAGATAAGAATATTTCATTCCTATTGGTTTAAATAAACAAAGAAACGTGGTTTTTCCGTACAAATACATATAGTTTCGGTGCGAGAAGTCATTCCAGTCAACACCAGCCACTCAAGCTTCCTTGATTCACTACTCTTCATTCAAGTGTCTCTTCAGAAACCTGTTAAGATGATACCTCAGCAGCATATGCATATCACCAGAGTTGCAGACCCTGATGATGCAAAGTTTCAGCTTGTGACAAAGAAGTGGATGTTTGCTTACGAATGCCTGGACTCGATAGAGACTCCATGAAACCAGATTGCCTGACAACCACATTCTCCAGTATGCTAACAGGCACTGCCGTGACGAATGTAGATTATGATCACTCGATGAGTGGCAAAAGTTCGGCATCTTTGATTTAAGGAAATATGCATAATTATACATGAACACTGATGTACACCTTCTCGCAGACGTTTGCCATAAAGCTCACTTATTTTTAGATCATACCGCAGCAAATGCTACAGTTTGGGAAGTTCCAGTGGCTGCTTAAAAAGGATATCGTTAGACTGAAGGAAAAGATCCATGATGTAGTTGCGGATGCTGATGAGGGATACGTTCTGCAGGTAGATCCCGCCTATCTGCATGTCGCACACATAGACATACCACTGTAACTGGAGCGCCTAGTACCTTAGTATGGCTCTGTCACAGATCTGTTGACAATATCATCGAATACGCAGTGATGTATTCATACACAAATCTCCAGAATTATTTCTGGTGGGGGATGGAACTTGTCAACATCACCCGCAGTGTCTCTTTCAAGAAGTGACGTGGGTTAGATGAGTACATTACTGTAAACAGCGAATACTCTTGCGACGAGTAAAATTAAAAAAAATTACAAATTAATGAACGATTCAATTTTGGAAAAACAGTTGAAATGTTAGAAAATAGTGAAATTCATTTAGTATATTGATGTGGGGTGAGGGACGTCTTCATGGCACAAGAGATTACATCATCAAATCAAATTTCAAATTGGTTCATGTTTAACGTAGGACTAGTCGGTGTAGGCTGGTGAAGGTTTCAGTGCATTCACGAAGCCTTTCTATATCGAAATGTGAGTTCTGAAACTCTCGAAACTTCACAACTACTGATTCCATTATTAGTTTCCAAAGCCAAACTTCACTGATACGAAGTTATTTTATGTGGATCCAGAGAGTTTCACGTAGTGGGTGAAAGGCCATGGTCCGTATGAAGTAACTAGGTACTATCACAAAGAGTTCGACGTATGTGGATATGTGGCTCATAATCCTTTTGTGATAAGAACACAAAACAAAAGTGGCTATCGGCCTGATGGAAGATGTGATTAGCTAACAGATTTAGGAGTTTGCAGGGCCCATGTCGAAAATGTCTGCGTACCACATAAATTCAGGTGCTACACAGCCGCAGGTAGGGGGTACATTGTGTGGCCTGAAAGGCTCTCATAACCGATTATTACAAGAGATGCCTGCTTGATGGCGTCGACGCTGCTTCATATACCCTGCGCCAAGTAATTTTTCGATCGCAAGGCCATGACGTATATACTGCACAGCAGCTGAAAATAGGACTGTCGCGTCATGACGACAAATGGCTCAACTGCGGTGTTGGAATCAGCGCCCTATTGTACTCATACTATTCACTGACTAACTGAATCTGTGGTTGATTCATTTATTCATAAATAGTGAATGTGTGTGTGTGTGTGTGTGTGTGTGCAATAGTTGGAAAAACCGCTTGTCATATTGTGTGTTGGACTATGGGCGCCTGATTGCACTCTGTGTGTGTGTGTGTGTGTGTGTGTGTGTGTGTGTGTGTGTGTGTGCGAGAGAGAGAGAGAGAGTGTGCGTGTGGTTTTTCATCACCTGCTGCTGCTAGTCCCAATATATATACTGTGTACAGAAAGACATGATTAAAATGTGAATACTGTATATAGACTTATCAGAAATAAGTATGTAACTATTGTATAAAAGAGTAACTAGTGCGACACAAACAAAATGGGAAACGTAATATTTAAGTTATTGTTCTCTCTAATAATGTAGTGTAAATGAGTGTAAATAATATTCGTAATTCATCAGAAAAATTTTAAAAAAATGTCTGAAGATGGCCTTGTAAGCCGAAAACCGGTTAGCAATAAAAATAATATTGTAGAACAAAAGCAAACTGGTGCTTTTCATTTGTTATTAAAAAAATGGCTTTGGAATTTATTGTAAATAAACCAATACATGTAACTCATCAAAGATAAAATTATTGTAGACTGAATATGTAAATAAAAGCTTATAAAGTTGATAAATGGCAAAAAATTATTTTAAAAATTGTATTGCAAAACATTATTAATAATAAACCATTAGTTAATTTGTTATATCATTATGCTTTCCTATATAATTATTGTTAATAGCAATTTGTTTATAACAAACTGAAAACTCTCCTCATGATGCGTAGACCTTGAATGAAGAGGCCATCCAATTGACCTAGTTATAAAGGATGATGATGGGGGCAAGAGAGAGCTTGGATCTTACTGGTCCATGGGGACTTTAGGAGTATTTTTCTGCCATTTCAATGTGCTCCCATTGGTCGAGGGGTTCCCCACCAATTTTATGTCATGTGACCAGTGTCGAGTTGTATCATTACCTTGAATATACTTAGTATAATTGCCCCAGTTGGGTGGGTCCGACACTAGTTTCCCCATTTGACCTTGATCAATTCACCAGTGGAGGGAGGAGGAGTGGGGCTCATCTTCAATACAACTAACACAGGTATGTAACCTGACACCAGACCTTTAACCTGAAACCCCCTTATATTATCAGTAACGCCCGCTCTACTTAGAACGCCCACTGATAATTTACTGTGCCTGTAAATCGCGTCCCTTTAAATTACTTTCTTTTATATCTCCCTATCGTGAAGTAAATGTCCCTTTAGGACTAGCATCCGCTCTGCATACCTATCCACGCTATGTACGAACGATTGCATTGAATAAAAGGTTCTTCGGACTGTGGAAATAGTGAAACTCATCAGCTAGTACAAGAGGACTGTACAAGAGAAGATTTTGACGCAATGGATCTTCAGTTACCAAAAGAATCATATCTGAATTTATGAAAACCGGCATGAAGTGTGACTATGTCGGACATCAACAGAGACTGAGCCTCAACATGTGGGATGGAATAATTCATGGTCATCCCCCTGGCACATACTTCTTCCTGAAAGTCTTACTGGACAAACGTAACTGCAGTTTCTCAGACATGTTACCGTATTTACTTAATGCTGTACCTCTACGCGTCATCCATTGAAGGTGATTTATGCACGATACTATTTCACCTCGTTTGCCTCTGGTAGTTGGCAGTTGGCGAAAGATGGATTGGTCGATGGAGAACCCTTGCATAGCCTGAAACTTCTTGGCAAATTAAAACTGTGTACCGGACCGAGACTCGAACTCGGGACCTTTGCCTTTCGCGGGCAAGTGGTCTACCATCTGAGCTACCCAAGCACGACTCACGACCCATCCTCACAGCTTGAATTCTGCCAGTACCTCGTCTCCTACCTCCCAAACTTCACAGAAGCTCTTCTGCAAACCTTGCAGAACTAGCAGTCCTGGGAAAAAGGATATTGCGGAGGCATGGCTTAGCCACAGCCTGGGGGATGTTTCCAGAATGAGATTTTCACTCTGCAGCGGAGTGTGCGCTGATACGAAACTTGGAAGGTAGGAGACGAGATACTGGCAGAATCGAAGCTGTGAGGACGGGTCGTGAGTCGTGCTTGAGTAGTTAAGATGGTAGAGCACTTGCCCGTAAAAGGCAAAGGTCCCGAGTTCGAGTCTCGGTCTGGCACACAGTTTTAATTTGCCAGGAAGTTTCATATCAGTGCACACTCCGCTGCAGAGTGAAAATCTCATTCTGGTCTTGCATAGCCTGCATGATCGCCAGATTGGAATCCAGTGATATTCTTTCTCTGGTGATCTTTAAAATCCTTGGTGCATTGAAGTTCTGAGGGAGCGTATCCACAACGGATGTGACCAGATATAAAATCCATCAAGAGTTTTGCACAAAGTATAGCTCAGGGAATGCATGAAAAAAGAATGTGGTCACTTCGAACAACTTCTGTAAGTGGAAATATGCTTGCTAAATGTATCATTTTTTGTGCTACGAATAATAAATCCTTTCATGTCTCCCTGAATAAGGATTTTCGGATCCACGTTCATGTGAATTTTTGTAATGTTTTCATATCGAGAGCAAATCCCTAACGTTCGTGGCACATGGTTTTATGCACCTTGTCTCTTTGCTGCTGGGAAGTTTCATCACTTACTTGAACTTTCACCGCCGTGTAACGTTCACGCTACTTGACATCGTAGCCGTGATACGCCAGCTTCATTTATTCTGCCGATGTCTGTTCAGATTTTACTCTAGTGTCACTCAGTACTCGCTACACGTCATCATCATTTCCTATACTGGTGTCTGTTGAGGTGTTACTGTCGATGTAGAAACAACTACTGTGTTGGGTCGCCTCAACTGGTTTGAAGAGATGTGGGTAAATACATTGACTTCCTCGTACGACAGAAGTCCTGTTTGCGTGGGAACTAATATATTTGAATGCAGGCAGCCTCCTACCAGTGCATGACGCACCATACCGTTGCTCTGATTATGCAGCAGGTGGCGTATCGGTTTCAGGTGACTAGAAAAGTTGGAAGCGGCCTTGGAAAGAAGGACTACAAAATTGTTTCCCCGTTTCGCACTGCAGACTGATTACCCTGCTTACACGGCTGTGGGGAAACGTAGAATGAAACGTTACAAAGCAACGGAAGCGCATCAGCTGGCCATTACAGATGTCACTGTTCGACGCCAGTAACGCAGCTCCGTATAGCAGTCTGTCCATGAAGGAGAGGCTGATGCTGAATTGCTCTTTATTCTTTTTTTAGACAACATAGTTGTTTGGAGATAGCAGCTATTAATTTACTTATAATCAATTATTCAAAATGACAGTCACAATCGCATTATTTATTTTGCCACCAAACGGTTTCAACCCGCGATGGGGTCATCTTCAGGGCAATTTACTCCATTTGGTAGCTCGCTGGAGTCGTTACCAACCGTGCACAGGAAGGGTGACGACTCCAGCGAGCTACCAAATGGAGTAAATCGCCTTGAAGATGACCCCATTGCGGGTTGAAACCGGTTGGTGGCAAAATAAATAATGCGATTGTGACTGTCATTTTGAATAATTGATGCTCTTCTTTTCTCTGATAACGTATGGCTGTCTTTATCAGTACCAGCGAACTCACAAAACATTTGATAAGTGGACTTCATTAAATCTTCTCATCAGCTACATCACAGGTCTCTGCACTGTATGCAAACGGGGATGTGGTATGCAATTATTGTAGCATTAATTATTGGACCGATCTTTTCCTAACAAACCCCAATTTTCAAGAGGCATGCAAACAATATACTGCAACCACTTTTCAGAGAAGACCTAAATAAAAGATTTACGGTTATTTGATGCAAAACACTGCCAGAAAACAATGCGTCTATGGCAGAATTACGAGATGTTTTTCAAGTTAGTCATTTTCTTGTCATCATTAACACGTCATAATCCTGAGAGGTGACTATAGTTTTCGTTATGTTTATGTCTTTCACACTACTGCGCTCTATGTCGTCTGGTAACTCAGCCAAATAGCCTTGTACGTGAACACAGTCGTGAGATTGACCTATAGCGTTTGAACAGAATACGTACACATCAAAAACACAACACATTACCATAACCAATACGGTTCAAGAAACCAGTTTCCATTGAAAACAGCTTCCAGTCGTCTCGGATAAATACAGGTCCCGTATGGTTTTCAAGCGTTCTTATGTCAATCTTCCTGCAAAATAGTGTCAAGTTTAAATAGCGCTGACGGACGTGGACGACGATCCCGCGCCCTTCTCTCCAGAGTAGATCACAAAAGCTCAATAAAAGTAAAATCTGGTGACTGAGGTGGCTAGGGGAGATAATTCCTCCTTGTGCTTACAAAACCAGTTCTGGATTATGAACAGAAGCGCTGTCGTGTTGGAACTCAGCATCACCGCTGGGATAAGGTGGGTCGACAATTCTTGCACGTTTTTCCTTCGAATGATCACATTTATTTACAACCCAGACGATAGCACAAAATGAAATAGCTCTGAACATGAGAGGTACATAAGCGAAAGTTAGCCTTTTTAAATTTTAACCACAGATTGACATTACCGAACTTTCTCAGGTCTTGCTACCAGAAGGAATCAGTGTCAGCAACAAACAAAAAAATAACCTCTCTTAAACAATAACTAAGTAAAAGATAACACTTGGACAATTTTCTTCAACAGTCACAGTTGTTAAGTTGAGAATTGGTAATTTAGAATAAACACCCAAGCATGGCACATTTGACAAAATTTCTTACGTCTCGGGACGGGTACAATGACAAATTAAGGTCAAGCAAAGAACAGAAATCTAATGTGATGGCAGTCAGAAAGTAGAAGTGCTGCACGGCTTATGGCCTTGGTAATTCACAGCAAGGAAAGGTCTCTGTGGTGTACTTTGTCGTCAGTGCGGGGACGGTCACTAATTTACACCCAAAATTTCCATCAATGAAATAAATGTGAAAGTACAAGACTGTTGAGGCCAAGATTAATCACAATAAGTTGAAACGTTCCTGTCATCCATGCGAGGCAAAAACATCAGGGCGCGAGCGATAACGAGCGCAGAATTTTCCAGTAATGGTCTTTGCGTACGCGGAAACGATGAGAGCAAAGCTGCAAGCGCCCGGCTCTTTACAGTATGGATAAACAGGGAAATGCAAATAAACTGAAAGCCGTAGGAGGACACCGTCGATAGAGGAATGTGATTTCCACTATGGAAAGGAGTGACAAGTCGATCTCGACACCGACAAAACTAACGTCCGAATGGACTGTTGCGGGCGAAAATCCCACTCGTGATACCCTCCTGCCGCGTGTCACCTCACAACCCACTATCGGCCTACTTCAAACTCTCTGAGCCCACGATCATCTACGAAAACTCGAAATAAAATTCGCGCTACCTATCGGGGTGCCAGTGAAACAATGCACCGAGAAAGACAGAGATAAAATGAACTGGAGCCGCCACATCTCAAGTTTTTGTACTTACATCTTTTAAACCTGCATAGCCATTAGTGTAGTACAAATGAAGTTTGACTTAAAGAACCTAAACGACGTTTCATTGGTTGTTAAGTTGTTCATTGCAAGTGTGTTCTGTACATACACTATCAACAACCAGGATCATTTGTTCTTCCTTGTTAGCTTTTTTATTTAAAAAATTACACTGACGGAGGAAAAATCCCCACACCTAGAAGCAGTTGTGTGACATAAATGAAATTTGGTAGGCATATTCCTACATCTGAAAGATGATGTCTAACTTTAGTGTCAGTCGCATAAGAGTGGCGCTAGTAGTGCCGCAATGAGGATGCACATCAGATCTGCTTTAAATACACGCTGTAATGATCGTCAGCGTTAGTTACCTTTGAGACTGGACATGGTGATGTTTGGTGACAGAGACGCCATTACCAACACCTCACTAAGTATGAACAATGTCGTGTAATAGGGCTATGAGAAGCTGGATGTTCCTTTTGCGATATTACAGAAAGACATGGCAGGAATGTAGCCACTGTACCTGATATCTGGCAGCGGTGGTTACGAGGATGTACGGTCACAAGAAGACCAGTCTCTGGACGGCCACGTAGCACAACCGAGAAGGAAAATCGCTTTGTTCGCCGTATGGCATTGCTGTGTCCCAACTGCATCTGCAGTAGCAATATGAGCAGCAGTCGGCATCACAAAGACACAAAGAACTGACACAAATCAGTAACTTCAAGGACAACTCCGACCGAAGGGCCCTGTAGCGTGTATTCCACCGACCTCAAACCACCGGCATTTGAGACTTCACTGACGCCAAGCGAGAGCTCACTGGAGGGCAGGGTGGAGGTCTGTTACGTTTTATGATAAAACCTGGTCCTGCCTCGGTCCCAGTGATGGCGGCTTGTTGGTAACAAGAAGCATGCCCAGTTGTCGGCCTGCAAGCAACCCGTAGTGCGTTGGTTTCTAATGACCGAGCTTCACTGAGACGCCCCACGAACTCCCAAAGTTAAGACTCAACCAAACGTGAATGAACCCGTTCTTCAAAATCCGCACAAACACAGTTAAACCTCGCCAAAGTATAGTAAAATACTCCAGAATCCAAAACTACACTACTGGCCATTAAAATTTCTACACCAAGAAGAAATGCAGATGATAAACGGGTATTCATTGGACATATGATTACATTTTCATGCAATTTGGGTGCATAGATCACGAGAAATCAGTACCCAGAACCTCTGGCCTTAATAACGGCCTTGATACGCCTGGGCATTGAGTCAAACAGACCTTGGATGGCGTGTATCGGTACAGCTGCCCATGCAGCTTCAACACGATACCACAGTTCATCAAGAGTAGCAACTGGTGTATTGTGACGAGCCAGTAGCAAGGCTACCATTGACCAGACGTTTTCAATTGCTGAGAGATCTGGAGAATGTGCTGGGCAGGGCAGCAGTCGAACATTTTCTGTATCCAGAAAGGCCCGTACAGGAGCTGCAACATGCGGTCGTGCATTATCCTGCTGAAATGTAGGATTTCGCACGGATCGAATGAAGGGTAGCGCCACGGGTCGTAACACATCTGAAATGTATCGTCCACTGTTCAAAGTGCCGTCAATGCGAATAAGAGGTGACGGAGACGTGTAACCAATGGCACCCCATACCATCACGCCGGGTGTTACGCCATTATGGCGATGACGAATACACGCTTCCAATGTGCGTTCACCGCGATGTCGCCAAACAGGGATGCGACCATCATGATGCTGTAAACAGAACCTGCATTCACCCGAAAAAATGACGTTTTGCCATTCGTGCACCCAGTTTCGTCGTTGAGTACACCATCGCACGCGCTCCTGTCTGTGATGCAGCGTCAAGGGTAACCGCAGCCACTGTCTCCGAGCTGATAGTCCACGCTGCTGCAAACGTCGTCGAACTGTTCGTGTAGATGGTTGTTGTCTTGCTAACGTCCTCATCTGTTGACTCAGGGATCGAGACGTGGCTGCAAGATCCGTTACAGCCATGCGGATAAGATGCCTGTCATCTCTACTGCTAGTGATACAAGGCCATTGGGATCCAGCACGGCGTTCCGTATTACCCTCCTGAACCCACCGATTCCATATTCTGCTAACAGTCATTGGATCCCGACCAACGCGATACGATAAACTGCAATCGCGATAGGCTACAATCCGACCTTTATCAAAGTCGGAAACGTGATGGTACGTATTTCTCCTCCTTCCACGAGGCATTGTAGAATTTTGCAACACGTATTGTGTTCGAGTATAATGACTTTCCTGGAGACTAGAAATCTACTCTGTAGGAATCAGCATGGGTTTCGAAAAAGACGGTCGTGTGAAACCCAGCTCGCGCTTTCGTCCACGAGGCTCAGAGGGCCATAGACACGGGTTCACAGGTAGATGCCGTGTTTCTTGACTTCCGCAAGGCGTTCGATACTGTTCCCTACAGTCGTTTAATGAACAAAGTAAGAGCATATGGACTATCAGACCAATTGTGTGATTGGATTGAAGAGATCCTAGATAACAGAACGCAGCATGTCATTCTCAATGGAGAGAAGTCTTCCGAAGTAAGAGTGACTTCAGGTGTGCCGCAGGGGAGTGTCATAGGACCGTTGCTGTTCACAATATACACAAATGACCTGGTGGATGACATCGGAAGTTCACCGAGGCTTTTTGCAGATGATGCTGTGGCGTATCGAGAGGTTGTAACAATCGAAAATTGTACTGAAATGCAGGAGGATCTGCAGCGAATTGACGCATGGTGCAGGGAATGGCAATTGAATCTCAATGTAGACAAGTCTAATGTGCTGCGAATACATAGAAAGATAGATCCCTTACCATTTAGCTACAAAATAGCAGGTCAGCAACTGGAAGCAGTTAATTCCATAAATTATCTGGGAGTACGCATTAGGAGTGATTTAAAATGGAATGATCATATAAAGTTGATCGTCGGTAAAGCAGATGACAGACTGAGATTCATTGGAAGACTCCTAAGGAAATGCAATCCGAAAACAAAGGAAGTAGGTTACAGTACGCTTGTTCGCCAACTGCTTGAATACTGCTTAGCGGTGTGGGATCCATACCAGATAGGGTTGATAGAAGAGATAGAGAAGATCCAACGGAGAGCAGCGCGCTTCGTTACAGGATCATTTAGTAATCGCGAAAGCGTTACGGAGATGATAGATAAACTCCAGTGGAAGAATCTGCAGGAGAGACGCTCAGTAACTCGGTACGGGCTTTTGTTAAAGTTTCGAGAACATACCTTCACCGAAGAGTCAAGCAGTATATTGCTCCCTCCTACGTATATCTCGCGAAGAGACCATGAGGATAAAATCAGAGAGATTACAGCCCACAGAAGCATTCAGACAATCCTTCTTTCCACGAACAATACGAGACTGCAAGAGAAGGGAGAACCGATAGAGGTACTCAGGGTACCCTCCGCCACACACACGTCAGGTGGCTTGCGGAGTATGGATGTAGATGTAGATGTAGATCACACAACGTTTCACCAGGCAACGCCAATCATCTGCTGTTTGTGTATGAGAAATCGGTGGGAAACTTTTCTCGTGTCAGCACGTTGTAGGTGTCGTCACCGGCGCCAGCCTTGTGTGAATGCTGTGAAAAGCTAATCATTTGCATATCACAACATCTTCTTCCTGTCGGTTAGATTTCGCGTCTGTAGCACGTCATCTTCATGTTGTAGCAATTTTAATGGCCAGTAGTGTATTTGTTTGGCGTCCCGTGCAACCTCACAGAGTTTGTCGGTTTAAAAAATTTTCAACCAGTATGATTCAGCAAATTCAGGAGCTTTTATAAACTACACTGTCCCCTCTGCTTTCCATGCTCTCCTATTCCTACCCTTGTAGTGGGCTTACCAAATCCAGCATCATTATCTGACGAACAGAACAACAGACTTTTAAATAAAATGTGAATCCTTGAGGTTACAGAAAATCCGGAGATAGCGTGCAGAGTATCCTTTATGAGAACTCAGTTCCATACGCCGGTTATGTCAAACGGGGGTCTCCTATTTATGGGATAAGTTGTAGGAATTAGGGTTCATAAATACAAGTCTATTTCACAACAATCAGGCATTTATTCCAATTAAAAACCACCATGGAATCTAACTGCAAAGTGCCTGTTGGGAAACAAACCCACAGAAAATTAATATGAAGCACTAACCCTAATAATGTGGGACTTTGAAATACATCGATAGACTGACAGACTAACAAAAATGGTTCAAATGGCTCTGAGCACTATGCGACTTAACTTCTGAGGTCATCAGTCCCCTAGAATTTAGAACTAATTAAATCTAACTAACCTGAGGACATCACACACATCCATGCCCGAGGCAGGATTCGAACCTGCGACCGTAGCGGTCACGCGGTCCCAGACTGAAGCGCCTAGAACCGCACTGCCACACCGGACGGCGACAGACTAGCAGATTTGCATTTCCTCATCTGTGCAACTTTCGTTTTCAGATAAACAAGTGAAATATCCAACGAACTTCGCACTCACGGCGAACAAAGAATCAATTAAATTGCGGACTGTTCAGACTGTAGACTCTGAGGTGTCGAACTTAACATTTCATGCTGTAGCAAAAAGCGTCACTAACATCTTCAAACTGCACGTTGAGCACGGGGCAACAGCCAGGATGCGAAAAGATAGTTGACATGGGGCCACTCCCAGAACCGAATGATGAGAAATCCAATCTGTCTACTCTCAACCCACACTTGCATAGTATGGTGGCAGCAAGCTTGTGGCCAATATAACAAACATAAATGTGTCTAAAAGCATGAAAATAGAGGAGAACGCTGACCAAGTATCCCTGATATGACGCACAAATGCGCAAAAACAGTTTCTAAAGTTGGTATCGAGTATGAACGGTCGTTTACTATTTTTGGACGCTGCAAAGACAGCGTCTAGAAAGAGAGGCAGTACACAAGATCGGCCGAAAAGAAAATATTGATGACGATGCAAAATTTCTCAAATTCAAAATGGTTCAAATGCCTCTATGCACCATGGGACTTAACTGCTGAGGTCCTCAGTCCCCTAGAAAACTTAGAACTACTTAAACCAAACTAACCTAAGGACATCACACACATCCATGCCCGAGGCAGGATTCGAACCTGCGACCGTAGCCGTCGCGCAGTTCCGGACGCATAATTTCTCACTTTTTATGGAAACGGAAAGGCAGGATTCTCGTTGACATCCGTGATGAATGGATACATGCTAATCTCAAGCGAGCACTTGCAAGCTAAGTCACTGCTGCGGCTGTAATCGTAGATTAACTTGAAAATATGACGAGTAGGCCCTGGGTACCACTCCAGGATCCACCCAACTCTTGAGCAAAGCTTTTCTGTGTTACTTGACGGTGATCGCGGCTGTACCTAGAAACTGCTTCCTTGTGTGAGGACCTTCCAGCCATAATCCGACCATCTGCACTGCCCATGTTAATTTAAGAAATAAATGTAACTGAACTGATACAAACTTGCGAAGCGGTCTGTATCAGACATGTTACAGTGCTTATAATATCTAACAAAATATCAAATTTTTCCAAGTACGCTCCACATTTCTTTTGTTACTGAATTATTGTAAGGCTACTGAGTAAAACAGTAAGAGTGAGGGCGTGTTAACTGATATGGGTACAAACATTCGACTGTAAAATTCTGAGCTAAGTAAAAAATGTATTCCATAAATAGTGAAACTGTTGGAAAGTTTGGTAAATTTTTTCAAAGAGCAAAGACCATGATGCGAGTTGTCTATGATGATACAAGCGTTGTCTGTATGAATGAAGAAGAAAACAAGGAGCTATGTTCTTTAATCAATGCGTATTTTATTACGTTCAATTAAAGTAGAGTAAAAATGCAACAGGCTATGAGCCCACAGCTCTAAATAAAATCTACAAAGAAAATGTTGGGTTGGCAGAAGAGCCAACACCGTGTTACTAGAGGAGGCCGAAATGCAAGCGTCTTAGCTCACGCAGGCTGGCGTGAGGAGGGAAGAACTATACTGACGTGAGGTCTGGAACATGACAAGGAATTAGAATTCACAAAGCGGACGTAGCTAGTTTGATACTTAACTTTAATTCATTAATGATGAACGTCGCTCTTGACGGTACATGATTCACAATATTATCTGTTCAGAAGACATAGTAACTGAATATGGCCCCTGGCCAGGTCGTAGCAAATGACGTAGCTGAAGGCTATGCTAAACTATCGTCTCTGCAAATGAGAGCGTAAGTAGTCAGTGAACCATCGCTAGCAAAGTCGGCTGTACAACTGGGGCGAGTGCTAGGGAGTCTCTCTAGACTAGACCTGCCGTGTAGCGGCGCTCGGTCTGCAATCACTGATAGTGGCGACACGCGGGTCCGACGTATACTACCGGACCGCGGCCGATTTAAAGGCTACCACCTAGCAAGTGTGGTGTCTGGCGGTGACACCACAGAAAAAACTTAAGAACAGTAAATTAACATTGAAGAGGAGTAAAATACGTAATAATCTTAGGAAAGTGAGGAATTTCGTTATATATAAGTACTCAAAGCCAGCAGTACACCGAGCGAGGTGGCGCAGTGGTAGCACGCTGGACTCGCATTCGGGAGGACGACGGTTCAATCCCGCGTCCGGCCATCCTGATTTAGGTTTTCCGTGATTTCCCTAAATCGCTCCAGGCAAATGCTGGGATGGTTGCTTTGAAAGGGCACGGCCGACTTCCTTCCCCATTCTTCCCTAATCCGATGAGACCGATGACCTCGAAGTTTGGTCTCTTCCCCCAAACAATCCAATCCAATCCAATCCAGCAGAACATTTGCCATTTGAGATGACGGAATCAGAATATTGTTTATTCTGAAAGGTCTGTGGCATAAAAGCTGCAGCAACAGGATAGCAAAGTGAAATATTGTATAATGGAGACAATACAAAAAGGTAAAGCCGCCTGTATTGTTCTGTGAAACTTCCAAGGCTACGTACGATGAACTTAAAGGAATATACAAAAGTGACACTTCTCAAGGAACCCAACAGTTGTTTCGAGAATTTTATAGTTTCTGATTCGTTACGCTCGATACATGACTAGTTTATATAAGCGCTATACAGAATATTACATTTGAATCGAATCGTCTCCACTCAAAAAAGATGTCAGACACTCTCTCTCACCAAAGATGCTGTCTATTATTCCATTTTGATCCAGTGGAGAATTCGCCACGCATTGGTGAAAAGACTATGGACAATCCAACTCTAAGGCTCATAAGAGACATGAACAACTGAAAGGTATTCATCCAGAAGATAAGTTTGGCTTTCATGTTCATTTTAACAAAAATAAAACAAAAGCTCTCATCTGTAATAGCAGTCATCGACGTGGAAATTTTGGAAGAGAATGCAAGAAGCCTAAAAAGAGGGAACACTATTATATATGAATAAAATAATCGCAGAGTAAAGAAGTGCTACTGTAAAAGTAAAAATGAAATTCGAGAACCAAAAACGATACCTTTCAACTTCTGCCCTCCCTGCAAAAAGACAAAATGTAAAGAAGAACAGTGTTATTTTCAGAACAAAAACAACACAAAAATAGCATTTTTCGCCTTAGAACATGTCAAAGACATACCAGTCATTAAAAAAAGCAAAAAATAATTTATCACTCAATTTAAAAAAAAAAAAAAGACATCACAGAAGAGAAAAAGAGAGAAGTCATTACTAAACAGAAGAATATACAGCCCATTACTGAAAAGAAAAACCTAGAAACCATCAATAAAGAAAAAAGAAAGGGGACATTGCATTTACTGCATATGACTGCAACAAAGAAACGATTTCTAAAAAAGCTGACAGACAGAAGAAAAGGTCATGGTTGTTAGTAGCGCGAGTACAGAGCTTATATGGATAACTCAAGAATCAAGAAAGTATTTGTGAAATATTTCGTCAGTGATAGGGAACACCAGTACTGCATATTCAAGTTTTTAAAATGTGAAAATGTTGTGAAAGTTACCAAACAAGGTGGACCAATGAAGATAGTAGCAACAGGAAACTTTGTGGGCGAAAGCTGTACTCGCCTTCACAGATATCTGATGTCTGTGAATGCTATAACTGAAAAAGATACTAAAGTTGTGATTAGTAAACACATCGGGTTCACACTTATCGCGCTAAAATACTCGTTCTAGGAAGACCAAAAACAAGAAATAAGTTGTTATAAGTGACAAACCAGGAATACAATCACTGCTGACAGAAACAGGGAAAGAAACGAGAGTAGCGTAAGTTGCTTTGTCGCTGAGGCATAAGGCGAAGAAAATGTGCGATGGAATGCCTCATGGTTTACACTCAGCAGAAAAATTGTGTGAAGTTTCTGTGAGGGCAAAGTTAACAAGCCATTCTCCGCTGTGAGAGGAAGAGCAACAGGACTGCCTAAAATAATACTTACTGATTTGTGTGGAGACATAGATCCCCCAAAATTTAAAGTATAAAAATACTACATGTCTGTATTAGAGGATTTCACTCATATTCGTGAATCCTATTTGATATGACGTAAGTTAGTGGCTGCAAGATTAATAAGAAAATATATGTTGGAATATGAAAATCAGTTCAATCTGAAAATATAAAAAATACTATGAAGTTGGTGAGTATACTACTCATGAGGTTGTCAGTTTTTGTGGTAGAACAGGAATTGTGGTGGACTACATTATCCCTTATTGAACTCAACTCAATGGGAAAGCAGAGACCAAATCTGACAACAATGAAAATGGCAAAAGAAGACATTACAGTTTTGGGGATAGAACAAATCTCAACTGCATTTCAGATATGAAGATTATGCAACAGCATTACCTTCATGTGAAGAATATATTGATGTTTTCATATGAACAAAACTGGATGAAAGCAACAAAGGAACAAAATAGTTAAGGTTTTCAACAGTAAAATGAAGAACGATACACAGGCAGAAGCAATTCTCAAAGCTATCTTTAATCGATAGAAGCTTAGCTATGAATTAAAAGGTTAACTCGCAGAAACGTAGTTTGATGAAGAGCAAATCTGTCAAGACTTCAGACTTGTAGAGCAAGAGATTTTGCAAGAATTCCAGTCAACTAGAAGGAACTAGATGAAAGAAGTAACACCACCTTTTTGTTGGCTATGCTCCCAACGGTTAAAGACTGTTTGATGCAGAAAGAAGAAATGTTGCTGTGTTAATAGATCCAAGAAACTGTAAAATAAAAAAGTCTGGTTTTTGGCGAAGAATCAACTGACACTGTTGAGAAAGTGAAGTTCCAGATCAAGAAAATAAAGAATGAGAAACGAATACAGGCCGACGGAATGAATTAAAATTTGTACCAAGGCCAGAATTCAAACCCATGTCTACTGCTCACTAGGCAGACGCACTAACCACTTCGCCACCCTGGCTCGATGGCTAACACAGCTGTATCGATTGCCCTAGCACATTTCCCTCCCTAACACAAATTACAATTCACCCTCAGCCCACCTTGATCTTCCACTTCTTAACTTTTATCAGTACTGCAAAGGCTCTCAAACAATGGAATAACACCTTAGCATTGAACGAAATGGGGATAATCCCGCCTGTACCTGAGGTGTAGGTCATATACTAATCATATGAAATTATATGTTCGAGAGACATATTAAGTCTTAATTTTATCTGTGATAATGAAGACAGGACTGTATGCATTATCGTAGCTAAAGCTGAGGCTTAACATATCTTTGGAACACATAATTTCCTATGCATGATGAGAAAATCAAGGAAGAATATGGTGCAATAAAAAGGGAAGAAATCAATTTTTTAGGATAAGGGCCATATGTAGTAACCTTTCAGATATGAAGCTAATGAAATAGCACATGAAGCATGTATTAACTATCCAGATATCAAAATTGGATGAAACCAATAGAAAAACAAAAGAAATCACTCGCAGTTGGTGAAGCCAAAGAAGGGAAAAGGGAAAGAGATCTTTACAAGCAATTAGATCTTTAAAGTCAACGAAGAAAGTCGATATGAAGTCATGCTTGCTGTCAGAAGTTATCAGTAAGGAAAAGGTATTAATTTAAAGAAAGTTTTAAGCCCAGTAGTAAAAATTTGTTCACTAAGATTTTTGTTTACTATGTAAGCAGAGAAAAATGTCCATATGAAGCTGTTTGAAATAAAAAGAGCCTTTCACCATGGGAAATATTTTCATGATTATACTTGGGGGGGTATGTAGACACTGGAAAAATTTCTGTTTTGAGGAAAACTCAGTATGGACTTAGATATGCTCCATCCAAATGGAATAAAATTCTGACAGATTTCCTAAAAGCAGAAGGACTAATTCATACAGAATCAGCTCAGTACCTATTCAAATAGAATCTGGAGACATTTACGCGGCAGTACATGTTGATGATGGAAATATTATGGGAAAAGACTTGGAGAAACCGGAAACTGCGCTGTAAGAACTTGAGAAAAATTTTGAAATTTCTGTGGTGGTAAATCCAAATATGTACCTAAGAATATAAATAATGTGCTCAGGGGATGGAATACTTCTACATTACGAACGGTCTGCAAAGGAAGTATTGGAACAATGGAATATAACTAAGTGCAAGGCCATGTAGACTCCTTTAATCCCTGAGAAGGAAGAGAATTGGAGAAAATCAAGAGCACGAACACTTCATATTTTCTTTTCGTTAAGTTATAGGAAGCTTCCTTTATTAGTCATTTAAAACCGCTCCAAATCATAGATTCATGGTGAATTAAGAAAGTCGCTTCACAGAAAATACAAGGAAAAGGGATTGCCATAATATCAACAGAACTCTGAGATCCCTACAAGATCCCAAGAGTTTTGGCATTTCCTGTAAGAAGAAAGTAGCTGATGGGGATGACGCTATTCATTTAAATGTGTTCTGCGGTGATAATTATGCACAAGACCTGAAAGACAGGACGATCGCAAGTACATGCATTATTCTTTATAACAGTATTCCTTTTAGTTGGTGTTCCAAGAAACAAAGTACTATAGCCATTTCATCAACTGAAAGAGAACACATTTCAACAGCAGATACATTCTGCGAAGAAATAATACTACGGGACCCAATCACAAGAACTGTCAAGAGCAGGAGCAAACACCATTCTTCATGTAGACAGTTAAAGTACTATCCAAATGATGAAATCAGAGCAATTAATTAAATGAAGCAAACATATATATAAGTGAAAATTCACTATGTCAGTGAACAATACAGAGAAGGAGTGTTTGAAACAAATTACTGACAGACTCGTCCACCATAGCTCTGCAAAGGTCAAAGTTGTAAAAATTTATAAATGTTATTATGAAATAATTACCATAACTACCCTGTTAGAACAATACTGAATAACAACTGTTACCATTTTCAGGTGTATAAGTATTCGTTTATTCTTGTGAAAACTTAAGTGCGAAAACATTACAAAAGCGGAGCTAGTTTGCCCCTGATGAGTAACTTTGCTCTAAATCTGGAAAAAGATTCAATCCCTTCTAGCTCCTATTCAAATAGACATTTTTGATAGGTTTTGTTCCGTCCAGTAGTTTCTACTAGCTCACAAATTTGAATCTTCCTCCAGCTCGCTATCTTGGATATTCTCTGACAACCAGATCTGTACTACTGTATCTTCGAAGTAATTTATCTCAAGAAAAAGTTGTATTTTGATGCTACTTAAACAGAAGACAAATGATATTCATTCATGTGTAGTAATCAATTTTGTTGTCTAAATCATACCCACAAACTTGTAATCAACACGTTATTTATCGAAAGCAGCCCTGAAGATTATTTTCTGGGGAAAATGGGGAACTTTGCACCACTGACAAAGTGGATCAGAGTAGCCCCTCAATAGTTTCTTAACTTTGTTTTTTTACCTGATTCAGCTTGGAATGAATCTTGAAAATGAAAACAGTTAAGAGATTTATATTGTTATAGTACGGTACGGGTGAAAACGGGACATTTTGACACACCGACGTACCTAATGAAATATTGCATTTTCATTGATAACAAAACATACCTTAATTTTGTTCACGTTAGCTTTTTACATCTTAAGTAAAAATATGTTGCACTGTACTGTATTTATATTATTTTTGTCCTTTTAATACGGAATCATACATCAATGTTGGTTTACTAGCGTCCTAGAAGGTAACACAGGAAATTTTAAAGAGGATGGCATTGCTACAAGCTATTATTTCGTATTAAAATAATGTTAATACTAAGTGGGGCAAAGTAACCCGTTCCAGGCGCTACTTTGCTGAAATTTTTAGAACATTATAAAATTTAAAAAATAAATATTTGCTTTCTTTGTATGTTACTCGATGGTATTTATAATCTTCTGGCTAAACTAACTTCACTTTCAAAAGTCATTTTACAAAACTTCTATGTGTTTCATGATTTTGTATGAAAAGCTGTCCAAAAGTGGAGCAAATCAGTCCCGCTTTACGGTACTTTGTCGTTAAATGAAAGTGTAAAATTAACGACATAGGTTTATTGAAAATAAAGATTGCATTTTAAGACGGCAACGTGTTAGAAAATTGCAAAAATAGGCCGGCCGGAGTGGCGATGCGGTTCTAGGCGCTACAGTCTGGAGCCGAGCGACCGCTACGGTCGCAGGTTCGAATCCTGCCTCGGGCATGGATGTGTGTGATGTCCTCAGGTTAGTTAGGTTTAATTAGTTCTAAGTTCTAGGCGACTGATGACCTCAGAAGTTAGGTCGCATAGTGCTCAGAGCCATTGGAACCATTTTTTTTAGAAAAATAGTTTGTCGCACGGTCTCAAAAGTTGGCATCTAGAGCGGAAAGCAGAATGTGGGTTATCTATAGTGATGTAAAAGTAGTCTTTGTGCACAAAGAAAAGCGTAAAGGGTTGGGGTTGGGTTGTTTGTGGGAAGTGACCAAACTGCGAGGTCATCGGTCTCGTCGGATCAGGGAAGGACGGGGAAGAAAGTTGGCCGTGCCCTTTCAGAGGAACCATCCCGGCATTTGCCTGGAGCGATTTAGGGAAATCACGGAAAACCTAAATCAGGATGGCCGGACGCGGGGTTGAACCGTCGTCCTCCCGAATGCGAGTCCAGTGTGCTAACCACTGCGCCACCTCGCTCGCTAAAGCATAAAGCTCACGTTGTTTAGTAGTGTGTGTTTTATCGCTCTCAAATAAAGCGAACACAGTAGGGCAAAAATCCGAAGCGATACAATCTCGCTTTAAAATGTGGTCAGAATAAATTGGTTCAGGCTGTCTACACAAGTGAAATGCTTTCGCTACGTTGTCGCCGTTTTAGTTAATATTACTTAAGGTGAGAAACTGTGCCTCCACCTTTATGTAGCGAGCCTGTTTTCACCGGAGGCGTGGCAACTTGCAGAAGCCACAAGGGACATATCTAAACATATTGTACATAAAGTACATTGTCAAGGTAAGAACTGAAAAGTTAATCATAATTTGCCATTCGCTACAGATTTTTTTTTTTTTTGGAAGGATATAGTCTCCTCATACAAACTGACATAAAAACCCGGTCGTGAGTAAATTCTCCTCCATGCGAACGAAGTATGTGCATGCTGGCAATCGTCTCAACACGCTGTTTGCACTACTGGTGTTTCCACGTTTCCTATCGCCCATCTAGAGGTTCGCGTAATAATCGCGTGCTCGTGTGACTTCCCCTACAGTGGGGGGTTATCGGCCGTCGGTTGTTTATTTAGCCGCTGCATGCCTCTCTCCTCTCGCATCCGCAGTACTGAAGATAAAGTCCATAGGGTCTCTCGCGGACATTGTACTCGTCCGGCGTCCTGGTAGAACGGGGCGATCCAATTTCCCGCGGCGCCTGTTTCGTGTGTGTGTGTGTGTGTGTGTGTGTGTGTGTGTGTGCGTGTGCGTGTGTGTGGTGGGGCAAGACAAGTCGCCGGCAGACGCTGTCCAGATACCGCGAAGCCCCAGCGCTCGGCTCCTCTCGGCTGCCGGGGTGAACTACGCTGATGGCGACGAGGGGGGCAGACAGGAAGCAGCCGGGTGATGCACGGGAGAGGATCGCGCAAAATGACGTCTGTGCTGGCGAGGGGACCGCCGGGTGGCGAAATCACGTCTCAGTCCATTACTGCCATGCAGACCTGCAGGGCGTACAACGCATCCTGGATAGTGTTGCCGCCTTGCAGAACACAGCAATCGCCTAGCTGGTGTGATTGCACTGTTGTAGACGAGATGAGGTACTCTCGCTGGCGTGCGAGTTTTACTATGATCTATGTAATTATTTTAACGATCCGGTGTGACAGGTCTGTGTACCTTGGCAGCATTTAAAAATTATTCCCAAAAGTGTCCTTTGACATTCCAAAATAAATCGCATGCCACGGAAATGAAAATGAAATGATTGTGTGGCGTTATTGGGTAGCAAAATCCATCTGAGGTTGTTGAGGCACCTGCCGCAAGTTTTCCTGTTGAGGCCATATCACTAACTCATTCGTCTTTGTGAAAATGAGGTCATACTGTTGTTGTGTTGTTGTGGTCTTCAGTCCTGAGACTGGTTTGATGCAGCTCTCCATGCTACTCTATCCTGTGCAAGCTCCATCATCTCCCAGTACCTACTGCAACCTACATCCGTATGAATCTGCTTAGTGTATTCATCTCTTGGTCTCCCTCTAACCCTCCACGCTGCCCTCCAATGCTAAATATGTGATCCCTTGATGCCTCAGAACATGTCCAACCAACCGATCCCTTCTTCTAGTCAAGTTGTGCCACAAACTTCTCTTCTCCCCAATCCTATTCAATACCTACTCATTAGTTACGTGATGTACCCACCAAATGTTCAACATTCTTCCGTAGTATCATATTTCTAAAGCTTCTATGATCTTCTTGTCCAAACTATTTATCGTCCATGTTTCACTTCCATACATGGCTACACTCCATACAAATACTTTCAGAAACGACTTCCTGACACTTAAATCTATACTCGATGTTAACAAATTTATCTTCTTCAGAAACGCTTTCCTTGCCATTGACAGTCTACTTCGAACATCATCAGTTATTTTACTCCCCCAATAGCAAAACTCCTTTACTATTTTAAGTGTCTCATTTCCTAATCTAATTGCCTCAGCATCACCCGACTTAATTCGACTACATTCCATTATCCTCGTGTTGCTTTTGTTGATGTTCATCTTATATCCTCTTTTCAAGACACTGTCCATTCCATTCAACTGCTCTACCAAGTCCTTTGCTGTCTCTGACAGAATTACAATCTCATCGGCGAACCTCAAAGTTTTTATTTCTTCCCCTTGAATTTAATACCTACTCCAAATTTTTCTTTTGTTTCCTTTACTGCTTGCTCAATATACAGATTGAATAACATCGCGGATAGGCTACAACCCTGTCTCACTCCCTACCCAACCGCTGCTTCCCTTTCATGTCCCTCGACTCTTATAACTGCCATCTGATTTCTGTACAAATTGTAAATAGCATTTCGCTCCCTGTATTTTACCCCTACCACCTTTAGAATTTGAAAGAGAGTATTCCAGTTAACATTGTCAAAAGCTTTCTCTAAGTCTACGAATGCTAGAAACGTGGGTTTGCCTTTTCTTAATCTTTCTTCTAAGATAAGTCGTAAGGTCAGTGTTGCCTCACGTGTTCCATCATTTCTACGGAATCCAAACTGATCTTCCCCGAGGTTGGCTTCTACCAGTTTTTCCATTCGCCTGTAAAGAATTCGCGTTAGTATTTTGCAGCTGTGACATTAAACTGACAGTTCGGTAATTTTCACATTTGTTAGGACAAGATAAACACTAGTCCCAGAGCGAAGAATATCTCCAACCCAGCTGGCAACCAACATCAGGACCCCGTGGTTTACAGGCAGTAGAGTTAAACACTAGACCATGAGCTGTGAATATTCATATGATATAATTCAACGTGTTTCACAATGTTGATTTCAATTAGCACTTGAATAATTTTATGATACTTAGACAATGCTTGTACTGACGCTGGTGAGACTTGGTATACATCAACAGATTTCAGTAACCTGAAGAGATTATTTATTGCCACTGATCCATCGTTAACCCTTTTCACCTCAGATGTGACACACTCATAACGCATAAACTGCTGTCTTGTAAAATACCTTACCCAGACTAAAATAGGGTCTATACACTGCGGATTAATCGCTTCAGTGCACTCGAGGCGTTGCACAATTTGAAAAGAGGCGAAATCACGGCTTGTTGTACCACACTGACACGTCCAAATAGTTACTAAGCAGATTATGTGTTGTCTGATCCACTGAAGATTTGCAACCTCGTGCACTACTCCGAGTAATGGCCGTTTGCGAGACACTTGTCACCAAATGTCCATTGCATGAAGCTCCCTTCGGAAACTGATACGATGGGGCCTTCATGCACTGGCCGCTGCAGTGCCTGTATGGTTTGTAACGTAATACCTTTTACAAGGCAAAGTGTGAGAACACAAAAGAAGCCGGTAGCCTGCCGACTGGTGCAGTTATAGGGCGTTCCATTCGCACAAAAAGAACGCTGGTTAAGCTCCCGCTCAAGGTGCAGGAGTACCACTACATGCACTACGTGTAAGCGTATGCACGGTCGGTTCTATGATGTCAGTACAGTAAGGCGCGTCGATGGGCTGAAACGGCAAAGTAGCAGAGAATTGCTATCTTATATGCCAGTGCTAATTACCACACTGTGTATGAAGACGTTCGTTGGTATATGAGTGTGAGAGTGAAAGATACAATGTGCACAAAAAAGTTGTGCAACTCTCAGTCATTTAGCAAAGAGCACGAACAGTGCTCATAAAAACTTCCTAACCAGCAGAGACCAGTGATGCGTGTTACAGTGTACACACAAAGAAAGCAGGATATCGCCTGAGGCCAGGCACTCAGAGGACGCAGATTACCCGCCATTGATAACCAGCGTGACGCAGGCAGTTGGCTGCACTGAAGACATCGGGCAGTTGCCTGCTGGCTTGCAGGAATGAACGAAGCAGTCTTTGCCCACGTTCGCGTGACAGGTGGACTGTTCAGCGCACTGGATGAGGGAAATATGGAGAAGCTGACGACTCTGAAATCTTTCTCACGGCACTTTAAAGAAAATAATCTTTAAAAAAAGTAATTTTTATACATGTCTCAACTTCGTATCATAGTAAACTGCCTAGCTCTTCACCAGTGGTCATATCTATTGTCATACACTACTGGCCATTAAAACTGCTACATCAAGAAGAAATGCAGATGATAAACGGGTATTCATTGGACAAATATATTATACTAGAACTGACATGTGCTTACATTTTCAAGCAATTTGGGTGCATAGATCCGGAGAAATCAGTACCCAGGACAACCACTTCTGGCCGTAATAACGGCCTTGATACGCATGGGCATTGACTCAAACAGAGCTTGGATGGCGTGTACAGGTGCAGCTCACCATGCAGCTTCAACGTGATACCACAGTTCATCAGGAGTAGTGACTGGCGTATTGTGACGAGCCAGTTGCTCGGCCACCATTGACCAGACGTTTTCAGTTGCTGAGAGATCTGGAGAATGTGCTGGGCAGGACAGCAGTCGAACATTTTCTGTGTCCAGAAAGGCTCGTACAGGACCTGCAACATGCGGTCGTGCATTATCCTGCTGAAATGTAGGGTTTCGCAGGGATCGAATGAAGGGTAGAGCCACGGGTCGTAACGCATCTGAAATGTAACGTCCACTGTTCAAAGTGCCGTCAATGCGAACAAGAGGAGACGGAGACGTGTAACCAATGCCACCTCATAGCATCACGCCGGGTGATACGCCAGTATGGCGATGACGAATACACGCTTCCAATTAGCGATCACCGCAATGCCGCCAAACAAGGATGCGACCATCATGATGCTGTAAACAGAACCTGGTTTCATCCGAACAAATGACGTTTTGCCATTAGTGCATCCAGGTTCGTCGTTGAGAACACCACCGCAGGTGCTCCTGTCTGTGATGCAGAGTCAAGGGTAACCGCAGCCATGGTCTCCGAGCTGATAGTCCATACTGCTGCAAACGTTGTCGAACTGTTCGTGCAGATATTCGTTGCCTTGCAAACGTCCCCATCTTTTGCCTCAGGGATCGAGACGTGGCTGCACGATCTGTTACAGCCATGCGGATAAGATGCCTGTCATCTCGACTGCTATTGATACGAGGCCGTTTGGATCCAGCACGGCGTTCCGTATTACCCTCCTGAACCCACCGATTCCATATTCTGCTAACAGTCATTGGATCTCTACCAACGCGAGGAGCAATGTCGCAATACGATAAACCGCAATCGCGATAGGCTACAATCCGACCTTTATCAAAGTCGGAAACATGATGGTACGCATTTCTTCTCCTTACACGAGGCATCACAACAACGTTTCACCAGGCAACGTCGGTCAACTGCTGTTTGTATATGAGAAATCGGTTGAAAACTTTCCTCATGTCAGCACGTTGTAGGTGTTGCCACCGGAGCCAACCCTGTGTGAATGCTCTGAAAAGCTAATCATTTGCATTTCACAGCATCTTCTTCCTGTCGGTTAAATTTCGCGTCTGTAGCACGTCATCTTCGTGGTGTAGCAATTTTAATGGCAGGTAGTGTATTTTGAAATTAAGCAATCCATAACACAAAATTCGAATAGTCAGCAATGAAAATTAGGAGTTGCGACGAGTTCACATTTGGCTCATGTAAGGTCACACGTCGCTGTGTATGAGATGTAGCGAACATATTGCATTTTTCTTTAACTTGGGAGGCGACTTCGTATGTAGGTCCAGTCTCAAGAGAATAGATTGTAAGTAGTGCATTTACTTCCACTCACAAATGATACAGCATGAGTGAACCAAGTTACCCACTGTTTTGTGTGGACTGGATCTATGTCTGGACTGCACATAGAGCTCTATCGTAGTTGGTTCCCTTAACCACTCTAAGAAGTTATCAAGAGCTCTCCCTTAATTCTTAAGAACTATGTTCTCAGAACCACATATATGAACTATAATGAAAATTGTTAGTGATAATATTAAAAAGTAATTCGTAAGATACGTGACCGTAACCATAACCATAACGATATACACTCCTGGAAATGGAAAAAAGAACACATTGACACCGGTGTGTCAGACCCACCATACTTGCTCCGGGCACTGCGAGAGGGCTGTACAAGCAATGATCACACGCACGGCACAGCGGACACACCAGGAACCGCGGTGTTGGCCGTCGAATGGCGCTAGCTGCGCAGCATTTGTGCACCGCCGCCGTCAGTGTCAGCCAGTTTGCCGTGGCATACGGAGCTCCATCGCAGTCTTTAACACTGGTAGCATGCCGCGAAAGCGTGGACGTGAACCGTATGTGCAGTTGACGGACTTTGAGCGAGGGCGTATAGTGGGCATGCGGGAGGCCGGGTGGACGTACCGCCGAATTGCTCAACACGTGGGGCGTGAGGTCTCCACAGTACATCGATGTTGTCGCCAGTGGTCGGCGGAAGGTGCACGTGCCCGTCGACCTGGGACCGGACCGCAGCGACGCACGGATGCACGCCAAGACCGTAGGATCCTACGCAGTGCCGTAGGGGACCGCACCGCCACTTCCCAGCAAATTAGGGACACTGTTGCTCCTGCGGTATCGGCGAGGACCATTCGCAACCGTCTCCATGAAGCTGGGCTACGGTCCCGCACACCGTTAGGCCGTCTTCCGCTCACGCCCCAACATCGTGCAGCCCGCCTCCAGTGGTGTCGCGACAGGCGTGAATGGAGGGACGAATGGAGACGTGTCGTCTTCAGCGATGAGAGTCGCTTCTGCCTTGGTGCCAATGATGGTCGTATGCGTGTTTGGCGCCGTGCAGGTGAGCGCCACAATCAGGACTGCATACGACCGAGGCACACAGGGCCAACACCCGGCATCATGGTGTGGGGAGCGATCTCCTACACTGGCCGTACACCACTGGTGATCGTCGAGGGGACACTGAATAGTGCACGGTACATCCAAACCGTCATCGAACCCATCGTTCTACCATTCCTAGACCGACAAGCGAACTTGCTGTTCCAACAGGACAATGCACGTCTGCATGTATCCCGTGCCACCCAACGTGCTCTAGAAGGTGTAAGTCAACTACCCTGGACAGCAAGATCTCCGGATCTGTCCCCCATTGAGCATGTTTGGGACTGGATGAAGCGTCGTCTCACGCGGTCTGCACGTCCAGCACGAACGCTGGTCCAACTGAGGCGCCAGGTGGAAATGGCATGGCAAGTCATTCCACAGGACTACATCCAGCATCTCTACGATCGTCTCCATGGGAGAATAGCAGCCTGCATTGCTGCGAAAGGTGGATATACACTGTACTAGTGCCGACATTGTGCATGCTCTGTTGCCTGTGTCTATGTGCCTGTGGTTCTGTCAGTGTGATCATGTGATGTATCTGACCCCAGGAATGTGTCAATAAAGTTTCCCCTTCCTGGGACAATGAATTCACGGTGTTCTTATTTCAATTTCCAGGAGTGTATTTGAAAGTGACTTTAAATCGCAGTACTGTTTCTAAAAGTAAACAGGAATGTCTGTAATTTGAATACACCGATTAGACTCTTCCTCAGTAAACTTTATAAAAATTGCGACTACAGTTACATGAACAGCCTGATACTCATTTCAATGCTGTCTAGTGCGTATACAGACATGAATGCAATATGTACAATTTTACTCTAGAAACAGTGAATTGAATAATGTAACTGAGATCGACGCTTGAAGAAATGTATAATACACTGAGTTGACAAAAGTCATTGAATAGCGACATAAGCATATACAGATGGCGCTAGTATCGCACACAAGGTGTAAAAAGGCCAGTGCATTGGCGGAGCTGTCATTTTTACTCAGGTGATTCACGTGACGAGGTTTCCGATGTGATTATGGCTGCACTGACGGGAGTTGACAGACTTTTAATGCGGAATGGTAGAGCTACACATATGGGACATTCCATTTCGGATATCTTTAAGGAACTCAATATTTCGAGTTACACATTGTCAGCAGTCTGCAGAGAACAACAGATTTCAGGCTTTACATTTCACCTCGGACAGAGCAGTGGCCGACGACCTTCACTTAATGACCGAGAGCAGCAGCGTGTGCGCAGGGTTGTCAGCGCTAACATACAAGCAACATTGCGTGAAATAACCTCAGAAACCAATGTGGGATTTACAATGAACGTATTCGTTAGGACAATGTGGTGGAATTTGGCGTTAACGGGTTATAGCAGCAGCCAATATACGCGAGTGCCTTTGCTCACAGCACAAAGCCTGCAGGGCCTCTCCTGGGTTTGTGACCAGGTAGGCTGGACCCTAGACGACTGGAAAACCGTGTCCTGGTCAGAAGACTCCCGAATTCAGCTGGTAAGAGCTGATGGTAGGTAGCGAGAGTGGCGCAGACCTCACGAAGCCATGGACCCAAGTTGTGAACAAGACATTGTGCAAGCTGGTGGTGTCTCCATAATGGTGACACACACAGTGGTTACAGTTACTACAAGCCACACAACAAGTTGGGAAACGGGGCCAAATTTCTAGTAGTTTACTGTCGAGCTGAGATTTTCACACACTAATGTTTTATTCATATCTTACAGAAACTAGCAGTACGGCAGTAAACAGCTTTTAAACACGGCCCTAACGGCAATCGAGTAATTTATAGCAATACAACAATTTAAAAAAATTCCTTTTTTAAAAAAAATAGAAGTAACAGTACGGCAATAAACAACCTTTTAAAACGCGCTGCTAACGGCAATCAAGTCATTTATAGCAATGCAACCGTTTAAAAATTTCTTTTAAAAACGGCAATCAAGTCATTTATAGCAATACAACAGTTTGAAATTAAAAAAAAACACAGAAGCTTACAGTACGTCAATAACAGCCTTTCAAAACACGCCGCTAACGCCAATCAAGTAATTTATAGCAATACAACAGTTTAAATAAGTTTAAAGACCATTAGTAACACAGGCTACTGAAGTAAATACAGACCTTCGTTAATGAAGAACGGTGAGGTAGTGAAGCTACCAACACCGCCATTTAAAAAAGTCAAAGGTCTCAGCAAACACACGATTAATGGCAATAAAGGAATGGAGGAATTTAAAAAAGTTTTTAAACAAAAGTGCCCTGGAATATCATTAGAACATAACAAATATGACGGACCCGTGTAAGGCGGCCACAAATCACCCGCTCAAGGATGCTCAGGCTAGGCAGAATACTGGCGAATTTAAATACGCCAGTAAACACAATTGCCACTCTCAGACTGGTAACTGCACCGACTTTTAGCCAGCGAAAACTTGTAATAAGATGGCTTACTTGCTGACAGAGTTAGAGCTAACCTCGTGCAAGGAAACATTACACCACACAGTCCTGAACGAGCGACCACATGATCAACCAACAAGAAGCGTGAATTCACTCATAACCCACGACAGAATAGCGAAACAATCAAACTGCCAAAACTACACCTCCCATCGGGCAGTAACGAGAGGAGGAGGAAAGATCACTGCCTTCAATTACACCGGTGACGGGGACAGGAAACTCGATCGCCGTAGGCCACAAGGCAGAAGAGACACTGGTTACGCAAACTTATTACTCAATGATTAAACCTTCGACTAACTTAACTTGCAATTATGCTCGAACAGGCAGTACACGACCTCCGATGGCAAGGGTCCATACATCCGACCGCGCACGCGTCGCAAGTGTACCCAACACGCCACGGTCACGTGACAACACGCTCTGTCACCGGAGTTCACGTCTTCTCTGCATCGTTGACGGATAGTGACCGCTCCTTCATGTTAGGTGTCTCCTTTTTAAACTCCAGTGTTGAAACGGAGGACTTAAGGAAGCTTGTTAACGTCCCACCAAGGTGAAATGACAGCAACTACTCGTGGGGCGATTCTAGCAAGAGTCGATACACGGCTCAAATGGTGTGGTCTCTGTTGTCATGGAATGGATTGGGCCCTCTGTTCCAACTGAACAGACCACTGACTGGAAATGGTTATGTTCTGACACTTGGAGACCATTTGGAGCTAGTCATGGCTTCACGTTGCCAAACAACGATGAAATGTTTTTGAAAGGCAGTGCAACATGTCACTAGGCCACAGTTGTTCGCGATTCATTTGAAGTACACTGTGGACAATTCGAGCAAATAATTTGATCACCCATCATGCTATAGAGGCAGCAGGGTCCAATATTTCTGCAGGGGACTTCCAACGACTTGTTGAGCCCATGACACATCGAGTTTCTGCATTACGTTGTGCAAAAGGAGGTCCGACGTAATATTAGGGGCTATCGTATGACTTATGTCACCTCATTGTAAATAAAAACGATAGGTCATATGCATATGTCATATTGCATGAATTTATCATACAGCGATGTAAAATATCAAAGCAACGGTGTACGATTCATGCACACAAGTGTAAGCAGCACAATAATAAAGCTAGCCGACAATTAATGAAGTTTGGGAAGTCGTCCCTCGGTTTTTGTTGCTCTGATGTGCTTCCATAACAAATTATAGGTTTGTGATCCATCTATTTTTGTGACATACAAATTCCTATAATATTAGTTTTCTGGTTTATACCTGTTTCAGCACGTTTGTAGCATCATCAGTGGCTTCTTATTTTACTGAAAAATTAATCAACAATTGGTTAGGTTTTGTAGAACTTCCATTAATCGTTTCGATAGTCTATCATAGTTCATTTCCATGTTCTTACAATCAATTAAAGGTTCTTTGAGTGACAATGGATGCATAACAGCAGTAGACATGTTATTTATATATTTGACGACACACTAATATTGTTAAGAACTAGCTTTAGACATTTTGTTTATGTTTAAATATCTTCAACATTTCGCGGCCCTGTCAGCAACTGTATAAATATTAATTTTGATAATTAACAGCCTCAGTTGCACCGTTTACCCAGAAATTTACCTATATTACCCTTCCCACTCCTAGGTTCCTTTTAGGTGATTAAACTTCGTGCTCAAGCACTAAAATTTTCGTAGATAGGCCATGCCTTGTAAGCACATGATGTCTTCCTCATATCACGACCAATGAATACTTCATAAATGTTAAGACAGTCGATCTAAGTACCTTCTGCACAGGATAACATACGCGCCCTTTTCCTCAGCTATACCTTTCTTCCATTTCACTTTACTAGTAAATTCAAGGTCAGGAGTTAGGTTCGCGTCTTGTCCCAACAAGAACCCATCACATAGTTTAGGTGCAGTCGCAAGCTATTGTGTCCGCCTAGGCGGGCCTCATGACGCTACCGTCAGTTCCAGTACAGCACTTGTGGCCGCCGCATCGCGGTCGCGAAGTGGGGCCGAGGCAGTGCCAGATAAGTTTTACAGTCTGACGATAATTTATGGATTTGTAGTTTTAGCTTGACGATGTCCACTATGGACAAACGGTAGTTACTGTTATTCTGAAGAAGGTTGGGTTATCCCGACTGAAACCTAGGTAAATTTCTAGGTAAACGGTTCAACTGAGGCTGTTAATTATTAAAATTAAAATTAATTTTGTTTATGACCGGCTGAAACATTTTTTGCAAGAAAACTAACGTAAAACGAGTTAGTGTTCCCAGAAACAGGGAGACAACAATCCGATAATTTGGAGAGAGTATTCGTAACAACAGCTATAGACGTTTTATTGGTTTTTTTTCCGGACGCCCATGCTTTTCCTACACCCATCGAATTTAGAAATCACTTTGTGTTACGAACCCCTTTCTGAGGTACCTGACGTCGCTAACGAACGCTGGCGACGTACAGTACTAGGATATACACTCCTGGAAATGGAAAAAAGAACAAATTGACACCGGTGTGTCAGACCCATCATACTTGCTCCGGACACTGCGAGAGGGCTGTACAAGCAATGATCACACGCACGGCACAGCGGACACACCAGGAACCGCGGTGTTGGCCGTCGAATGGCTCTAGCTGAGCAGCATTTGTGCACCGCCGCCGTCAGTGTCAGCCAGTTTGCCGTGGCATACGGAGCTCCATCGCAGTCTTTAACACTGGTAGCATGCCGCGACAGCGTGGACGTGAACCGTATGTGCAGTTGACGGACTTTGAGCGAGGGCGTATAGTGGGCATGCGGGAGGCCGGGTGGACGTACCGCCGAATTGCTCAACACGTGGGGCGTGAGGTCTCCACAGTACATCGATGTTGTCGCCAGTGGTCGGCGGAAGGTGCACGTGCCCGTCGACCTGGGACCGGACCGCAGCGACGCACGGATGCACGCCAAGTCCGTAGGATCCTACGCAGTGCCGTAGGGGACCGCACCGCCACTTCCCAGCAAATTAGGGACACTGTTGCTCCTGCGGTATCGGCGAGGACCATTCGCAACCGTCTCCATGAAGCTGGGCTACGGTCCCGCACACCGTTAGGCCGTCTTCCGCTCACGCCCCAACATCGTGCAGCCCGCCTCCAGTGGTGTCGCGACAGGCGTGAATGGAGGGACGAATGGAGACGTGTCGTCTTCAGCGATGAGAGTCGCTTCTGCCTTGGTGCCAATGATGGTCGTATGCGTATTTGGCGCCGTGCAGGTGAGCGCCACAATCAGGACTGCATACGACCGAGGCACACAGGGCCAACACCCGGCATCATGGTGTGGGGAGCGATCTCCTACACTGGCCGTACACCACTGGTGATCGTCGAGGGGACACTGAATAGTGCACGGTACATCCAAACCGTCATCGAACCCATCGTTCTACCATTCCTAGACCGGCAAGGGAACTTGCTGTTCCAACAGGACAATGCACGTCCGCATGTATCCCGTGCCACCAAACGTGCTCTAGAAGGTGTAAGTCAACTACCCTGGACAGCAAGATCTCCGGATCTGTCCCCCATTGAGCATGTTTGGGACTGGATGAAGCGTCGTCTCACGCGGTCTGCACGTCCAGCACGAACGCTGGTCCAACTGAGGCGCCAGGTGGAAATGGCATGGCAAGTCATTCCACAGGACTACATCCAGCATCTCTACGATCGTCTCCATGGGAGAATAGCAGCCTGCATTGCTGCGAAAGGTGGATATACACTGTACTAGTGCCGACATTGTGCATGCTCTGTTGCCTGTGTCTATGTGCCTGTGGTTCTGTCAGTGTGATCATGTGATGTATCTGACCCCAGGAATGTGTCAATAAAGTTTCCCCTTCCTGGGACAATGAATTCACGGTGTTCTTATTTCAATTTCCAGGAGTGTATTTGAAAGTGACTTTAAATCGCAGTACTGTTTCTAAAAGTAAACAGGAATGTCTGTAATTTGAATACACCGATTAGACTCTTCCTCAGTAAACTTTATAAAAATTGCGACTACAGTTACATGAACAGCCTGATACTCATTTCAATGCTGTCTAGTGCGTATACAGACATGAATGCAATATGTACAATTTTACTCTAGAAACAGTGAATTGAATAATGTAACTGAGATCGACGCTTGAAGAAATGTATAATACACTGAGTTGACAAAAGTCATTGAATAGCGACATAAGCATATACAGATGGCGCTAGTATCGCACACAAGGTGTAAAAAGGCCAGTGCATTGGCGGAGCTGTCATTTTTACTCAGGTGATTCACGTGACGAGGTTTCCGATGTGATTATGGCTGCACTGACGGGAGTTGACAGACTTTTAATGCGGAATGGTAGAGCTACACATATGGGACATTCCATTTCGGATATCTTTAAGGAACTCAATATTTCGAGTTACACATTGTCAGCAGTCTGCAGAGAACAACAGATTTCAGGCTTTACATTTCACCTCGGACAGAGCAGTGGCCGACGACCTTCACTTAATGACCGAGAGCAGCAGCGTGTGCGCAGGGTTGTCAGCGCTAACATACAAGCAACATTGCGTGAAATAACCTCAGAAACCAATGTGGGATTTACAATGAACGTATTCGTTAGGACAATGTGGTGGAATTTGGCGTTAACGGGTTATAGCAGCAGCCAATATACGCGAGTGCCTTTGCTCACAGCACAAAGCCTGCAGGGCCTCTCCTGGGTTTGTGACCAGGTAGGCTGGACCCTAGACGACTGGAAAACCGTGTCCTGGTCAGAAGACTCCCGAATTCAGCTGGTAAGAGCTGATGGTAGGTAGCGAGAGTGGCGCAGACCTCACGAAGCCATGGACCCAAGTTGTGAACAAGACATTGTGCAAGCTGGTGGTGTCTCCATAATGGTGACACACACAGTGGTTACAGTTACTACAAGCCACACAACAAGTTGGGAAACGGGGCCAAATTTCTAGTAGTTTACTGTCGAGCTGAGATTTTCACACACTAATGTTTTATTCATATCTTACAGAAACTAGCAGTACGGCAGTAAACAGCTTTTAAACACGGCCCTAACGGCAATCGAGTAATTTATAGCAATACAACAATTAAAAAAATTCCTTTTTTAAAAAAAATAGAAGTAACAGTACGGCAATAAACAACCTTTTAAAACGCGCTGCTAACGGCAATCAAGTCATTTATAGCAATGCAACCGTTTAAAAATTTCTTTTAAAAACGGCAATCAAGTCATTTATAGCAATACAAAAGTTTGAAATTAAAAAAAAAACACAGAAGCTTACAGTACGTCAATAACAGCCTTTCAAAACACGCCGCTAACGCCAATCAAGTAATTTATAGCAATACAACAGTTTAAATAAGTTTAAAGACCATTAGTAACACAGGCTACTGAAGTAAATACAGACCTTCGTTAATGAAGAACGGTGAGGTAGTGAAGCTACCAACACCGCCATTTAAAAAAATCAAAGGTCTCAGCAAACACACGATTAATGGCAATAAAGGAATGGAGGAATTTAAAAAAGTTTTTAAACAAAAGTGCCCTGGAATATCATTAGAACATAACAAATATGACGGACCCGTGTAAGGCGGCCACAAATCACCCGCTCAAGGATGCTCAGGCTAGGCAGAATACTGGCGAATTTAAATACGCCAGTAAACACAATTGCCACTCTCAGACTGGTAACTGCACCGACTTTTAGCCAGCGAAAACTTGTAATAAGATGGCTTACTTGCTGACAGAGTTAGAGCTAACCTCGTGCAAGGAAACATTACACCACACAGTCCTGAACGAGCGACCACATGATCAACCAACAAGAAGCGTGAATTCACTCATAACCCACGACAGAATAGCGAAACAATCAAACTGCCAAAACTACACCTCCCATCGGGCAGTAACGAGAGGAGGAGGAAAGATCACTGCCTTCAATTACACCGGTGACGGGGACAGGAAACTCGATCGCCGTAGGCCACAAGGCAGAAGAGACACTGGTTACGCAAACTTATTACTCAATGATTAAACCTTCGACTAACTTAACTTGCAATTATGCTCGAACAGGCAGTACACGACCTCCGATGGCAAGGGTCCATACATCCGACCGCGCACGCGTCGCAAGTGTACCCAACACGCCACGGTCACGTGACAACACGCTCTGTCACCGGAGTTCACGTCTTCTCTGCATCGTTGACGGATAGTGACCGCTCCTTCATGTTAGGTGTCTCCTTTTTAAACTCCAGTGTTGAAACGGAGGACTTAAGGAAGCTTGTTAACGTCCCACCAAGGTGAAATGACAGCAACTACTCGTGGGGCGATTCTAGCAAGAGTCGATACACGGCTCAAATGGTGTGGTCTCTGTTGTCATGGAATGGATTGGGCCCTCTGTTCCAACTGAACAGACCACTGACTGGAAATGGTTATGTTCTGACACTTGGAGACCATTTGGAGCTAGTCATGGCTTCACGTTGCCAAACAACGATGAAATGTTTTTGAAAGGCAGTGCAACATGTCACTAGGCCACAGTTGTTCGCGATTCATTTGAAGTACACTGTGGACAATTCGAGCAAATAATTTGATCACCCATCATGCTATAGAGGCAGCAGGGTCCAATATTTCTGCAGGGGACTTCCAACGACTTGTTGAGCCCATGACACATCGAGTTTCTGCATTACGTTGTGCAAAAGGAGGTCCGACGTAATATTAGGGGCTATCGTATGACTTATGTCACCTCATTGTAAATAAAAACGATAGGTCATATGCATATGTCATATTGCATGAATTTATCATACAGCGATGTAAAATATCAAAGCAACGGTGTACGATTCATGCACACAAGTGTAAGCAGCACAATAATAAAGCTAGCCGACAATTAATGAAGTTTGGGAAGTCGTCCCTCGGTTTTTGTTGCTCTGATGTGCTTCCATAACAAATTATAGGTTTGTGATCCATCTATTTTTGTGACATACAAATTCCTATAATATTAGTTTTCTGGTTTATACCTGTTTCAGCACGTTTGTAGCATCATCAGTGGCTTCTTATTTTACTGAAAAATTAATCAACAATTGGTTAGGTTTTGTAGAACTTCCATTAATCGTTTCGATAGTCTATCATAGTTCATTTCCATGTTCTTACAATCAATTAAAGGTTCTTTGAGTGACAATGGATGCATAACAGCAGTAGACATGTTATTTATATATTTGACGACACACTAATATTGTTAAGAACTAGCTTTAGACATTTTGTTTATGTTTAAATATCTTCAACATTTCGCGGCCCTGTCAGCAACTGTATAAATATTAATTTTGATAATTAACAGCCTCAGTTGCACCGTTTACCCAGAAATTTACCTATATTACCCTTCCCACTCCTAGGTTCCTTTTAGGTGATTAAACTTCGTGCTCAAGCACTAAAATTTTCGTAGATAGGCCATGCCTTGTAAGCACATGATGTCTTCCTCATATCACGACCAATGAATACTTCATAAATGTTAAGACAGTCGATCTAAGTACCTTCTGCACAGGATAACATACGCGCCCTTTTCCTCAGCTATACCTTTCTTCCATTTCACTTTACTAGTAAATTCAAGGTCAGGAGTTAGGTTCGCGTCTTGTCCCAACAAGAACCCATCACATAGTTTAGGTGCAGTCGCAAGCTATTGTGTCCGCCTAGGCGGGCCTCATGACGCTACCGTCAGTTCCAGTACAGCACTTGTGGCCGCCGCATCGCGGTCGCGAAGTGGGGCCGAGGCAGTGCCAGATAAGTTTTACAGTCTGACGATAATTTATGGATTTGTAGTTTTAGCTTGACGATGTCCACTATGGACAAACGGTAGTTACTGTTATTCTGAAGAAGGTTGGGTTATCCCGACTGAAACCTAGGTAAATTTCTAGGTAAACGGTTCAACTGAGGCTGTTAATTATTAAAATTAATTTTGTTTATGACCGGCTGAAACATTTTTTGCAAGAAAACTAACGTAAAACGAGTTAGTGTTCCCAGAAACAGGGAGACAACAATCCGATAATTTGGAGAGAGTATTCGTAACAACAGCTATAGACGTTTTATTGGTTTTTTTTCCGGACGCCCATGCTTTTCCTACACCCATCGAATTTAGAAATCACTTTGTGTTACGAACCCCTTTCTGAGGTACCTGACGTCGCTAACGAACGCTGGCGACGTACAGTACTAGGATATACACTCCTGGAAATGGAAAAAAGAACAAATTGACACCGGTGTGTCAGACCCATCATACTTGCTCCGGACACTGCGAGAGGGCTGTACAAGCAATGATCACACGCACGGCACAGCGGACACACCAGGAACCGCGGTGTTGGCCGTCGAATGGCTCTAGCTGAGCAGCATTTGTGCACCGCCGCCGTCAGTGTCAGCCAGTTTGCCGTGGCATACGGAGCTCCATCGCAGTCTTTAACACTGGTAGCATGCCGCGACAGCGTGGACGTGAACCGTATGTGCAGTTGACGGACTTTGAGCGAGGGCGTATAGTGGGCATGCGGGAGGCCGGGTGGACGTACCGCCGAATTGCTCAACACGTGGGGCGTGAGGTCTCCACAGTACATCGATGTTGTCGCCAGTGGTCGGCGGAAGGTGCACGTGCCCGTCGACCTGGGACCGGACCGCAGCGACGCACGGATGCACGCCAAGTCCGTAGGATCCTACGCAGTGCCGTAGGGGACCGCACCGCCACTTCCCAGCAAATTAGGGACACTGTTGCTCCTGCGGTATCGGCGAGGACCATTCGCAACCGTCTCCATGAAGCTGGGCTACGGTCCCGCACACCGTTAGGCCGTCTTCCGCTCACGCCCCAACATCGTGCAGCCCGCCTCCAGTGGTGTCGCGACAGGCGTGAATGGAGGGACGAATGGAGACGTGTCGTCTTCAGCGATGAGAGTCGCTTCTGCCTTGGTGCCAATGATGGTCGTATGCGTATTTGGCGCCGTGCAGGTGAGCGCCACAATCAGGACTGCATACGACCGAGGCACACAGGGCCAACACCCGGCATCATGGTGTGGGGAGCGATCTCCTACACTGGCCGTACACCACTGGTGATCGTCGAGGGGACACTGAATAGTGCACGGTACATCCAAACCGTCATCGAACCCATCGTTCTACCATTCCTAGACCGGCAAGGGAACTTGCTGTTCCAACAGGACAATGCACGTCCGCATGTATCCCGTGCCACCAAACGTGCTCTAGAAGGTGTAAGTCAACTACCCTGGACAGCAAGATCTCCGGATCTGTCCCCCATTGAGCATGTTTGGGACTGGATGAAGCGTCGTCTCACGCGGTCTGCACGTCCAGCACGAACGCTGGTCCAACTGAGGCGCCAGGTGGAAATGGCATGGCAAGTCATTCCACAGGACTACATCCAGCATCTCTACGATCGTCTCCATGGGAGAATAGCAGCCTGCATTGCTGCGAAAGGTGGATATACACTGTACTAGTGCCGACATTGTGCATGCTCTGTTGCCTGTGTCTATGTGCCTGTGGTTCTGTCAGTGTGATCATGTGATGTATCTGACCCCAGGAATGTGTCAATAAAGTTTCCCCTTCCTGGGACAATGAATTCACGGTGTTCTTATTTCAATTTCCAGGAGTGTATTTGAAAGTGACTTTAAATCGCAGTACTGTTTCTAAAAGTAAACAGGAATGTCTGTAATTTGAATACACCGATTAGACTCTTCCTCAGTAAACTTTATAAAAATTGCGACTACAGTTACATGAACAGCCTGATACTCATTTCAATGCTGTCTAGTGCGTATACAGACATGAATGCAATATGTACAATTTTACTCTAGAAACAGTGAATTGAATAATGTAACTGAGATCGACGCTTGAAGAAATGTATAATACACTGAGTTGACAAAAGTCATTGAATAGCGACATAAGCATATACAGATGGCGCTAGTATCGCACACAAGGTGTAAAAAGGCCAGTGCATTGGCGGAGCTGTCATTTTTACTCAGGTGATTCACGTGACGAGGTTTCCGATGTGATTATGGCTGCACTGACGGGAGTTGACAGACTTTTAATGCGGAATGGTAGAGCTACACATATGGGACATTCCATTTCGGATATCTTTAAGGAACTCAATATTTCGAGTTACACATTGTCAGCAGTCTGCAGAGAACAACAGATTTCAGGCTTTACATTTCACCTCGGACAGAGCAGTGGCCGACGACCTTCACTTAATGACCGAGAGCAGCAGCGTGTGCGCAGGGTTGTCAGCGCTAACATACAAGCAACATTGCGTGAAATAACCTCAGAAACCAATGTGGGATTTACAATGAACGTATTCGTTAGGACAATGTGGTGGAATTTGGCGTTAACGGGTTATAGCAGCAGCCAATATACGCGAGTGCCTTTGCTCACAGCACAAAGCCTGCAGGGCCTCTCCTGGGTTTGTGACCAGGTAGGCTGGACCCTAGACGACTGGAAAACCGTGTCCTGGTCAGAAGACTCCCGAATTCAGCTGGTAAGAGCTGATGGTAGGTAGCGAGAGTGGCGCAGACCTCACGAAGCCATGGACCCAAGTTGTGAACAAGACATTGTGCAAGCTGGTGGTGTCTCCATAATGGTGACACACACAGTGGTTACAGTTACTACAAGCCACACAACAAGTTGGGAAACGGGGCCAAATTTCTAGTAGTTTACTGTCGAGCTGAGATTTTCACACACTAATGTTTTATTCATATCTTACAGAAACTAGCAGTACGGCAGTAAACAGCTTTTAAACACGGCCCTAACGGCAATCGAGTAATTTATAGCAATACAACAATTAAAAAAAATTCCTTTTTTAAAAAAAATAGAAGTAACAGTACGGCAATAAACAACCTTTTAAAACGCGCTGCTAACGGCAATCAAGTCATTTATAGCAATGCAACCGTTTAAAAATTTCTTTTAAAAACGGCAATCAAGTCATTTATAGCAATACAAAAGTTTGAAATTAAAAAAAAAACACAGAAGCTTACAGTACGTCAATAACAGCCTTTCAAAACACGCCGCTAACGCCAATCAAGTAATTTATAGCAATACAACAGTTTAAATAAGTTTAAAGACCATTAGTAACACAGGCTACTGAAGTAAATACAGACCTTCGTTAATGAAGAACGGTGAGGTAGTGAAGCTACCAACACCGCCATTTAAAAAAATCAAAGGTCTCAGCAAACACACGATTAATGGCAATAAAGGAATGGAGGAATTTAAAAAAGTTTTTAAACAAAAGTGCCCTGGAATATCATTAGAACATAACAAATATGACGGACCCGTGTAAGGCGGCCACAAATCACCCGCTCAAGGATGCTCAGGCTAGGCAGAATACTGGCGAATTTAAATACGCCAGTAAACACAATTGCCACTCTCAGACTGGTCACTGCACCGACTTTTAGCCAGCGAAAACTTGTAATAAGATGGCTTACTTGCTGACAGAGTTAGAGCTAACCTCGTGCAAGGAAACATTACACCACACAGTCCTGAACGAGCGACCACATGATCAACCAACAAGAAGCGTGAATTCACTCATAACCCACGACAGAATAGCGAAACAATCAAACTGCCAAAACTACACCTCCCATCGGGCAGTAACGAGAGGAGGAGGAAAGATCACTGCCTTCAATTACACCGGTGACGGGGACAGGAAACTCGATCGCCGTAGGCCACAAGGCAGAAGAGACACTGGTTACGCAAACTTATTACTCAATGATTAAACCTTCGACTAACTTAACTTGCAATTATGCTCGAACAGGCAGTACACGACCTCCGATGGCAAGGGTCCATACATCCGACCGCGCACGCGTCGCAAGTGTACCCAACACGCCACGGTCACGTGACAACACGCTCTGTCACCGGAGTTCACGTCTTCTCTGCATCGTTGACGGATAGTGACCGCTCCTTCATGTTAGGTGTCTCCTTTTTAAACTCCAGTGTTGAAACGGAGGACTTAAGGAAGCTTGTTAACGTCCCACCAAGGTGAAATGACAGCAACTACTCGTGGGGCGATTCTAGCAAGAGTCGATACACGGCTCAAATGGTGTGGTCTCTGTTGTCATGGAATGGATTGGGCCCTCTGTTCCAACTGAACAGACCACTGACTGGAAATGGTTATGTTCTGACACTTGGAGACCATTTGGAGCTAGTCATGGCTTCACGTTGCCAAACAACGATGAAATGTTTTTGAAAGGCAGTGCAACATGTCACTAGGCCACAGTTGTTCGCGATTCATTTGAAGTACACTGTGGACAATTCGAGCAAATAATTTGATCACCCATCATGCTATAGAGGCAGCAGGGTCCAATATTTCTGCAGGGGACTTCCAACGACTTGTTGAGCCCATGACACATCGAGTTTCTGCATTACGTTGTGCAAAAGGAGGTCCGACGTAATATTAGGGGCTATCGTATGACTTATGTCACCTCATTGTAAATAAAAACGATAGGTCATATGCATATGTCATATTGCATGAATTTATCATACAGCGATGTAAAATATCAAAGCAACGGTGTACGATTCATGCACACAAGTGTAAGCAGCACAATAATAAAGCTAGCCGACAATTAATGAAGTTTGGGAAGTCGTCCCTCGGTTTTTGTTGCTCTGATGTGCTTCCATAACAAATTATAGGTTTGTGATCCATCTATTTTTGTGACATACAAATTCCTATAATATTAGTTTTCTGGTTTATACCTGTTTCAGCACGTTTGTAGCATCATCAGTGGCTTCTTATTTTACTGAAAAATTAATCAACAATTGGTTAGGTTTTGTAGAACTTCCATTAATCGTTTCGATAGTCTATCATAGTTCATTTCCATGTTCTTACAATCAATTAAAGGTTCTTTGAGTGACAATGGATGCATAACAGCAGTAGACATGTTATTTATATATTTGACGACACACTAATATTGTTAAGAACTAGCTTTAGACATTTTGTTTATGTTTAAATATCTTCAACATTTCGCGGCCCTGTCAGCAACTGTATAAATATTAATTTTGATAATTAACAGCCTCAGTTGCACCGTTTACCCAGAAATTTACCTATATTACCCTTCCCACTCCTAGGTTCCTTTTAGGTGATTAAACTTCGTGCTCAAGCACTAAAATTTTCGTAGATAGGCCATGCCTTGTAAGCACATGATGTCTTCCTCATATCACGACCAATGAATACTTCATAAATGTTAAGACAGTCGATCTAAGTACCTTCTGCACAGGATAACATACGCGCCCTTTTCCTCAGCTATACCTTTCTTCCATTTCACTTTACTAGTAAATTCAAGGTCAGGAGTTAGGTTCGCGTCTTGTCCCAACAAGAACCCATCACATAGTTTAGGTGCAGTCGCAAGCTATTGTGTCCGCCTAGGCGGGCCTCATGACGCTACCGTCAGTTCCAGTACAGCACTTGTGGCCGCCGCATCGCGGTCGCGAAGTGGGGCCGAGGCAGTGCCAGATAAGTTTTACAGTCTGACGATAATTTATGGATTTGTAGTTTTAGCTTGACGATGTCCACTATGGACAAACGGTAGTTACTGTTATTCTGAAGAAGGTTGGGTTATCCCGACTGAAACCTAGGTAAATTTCTAGGTAAACGGTTCAACTGAGGCTGTTAATTATTAAAATTAAAATTAATTTTGTTTATGACCGGCTGAAACATTTTTTGCAAGAAACTAACGTAAAACGAGTTAGTGTTCCCAGAAACAGGGAGACAACAATCCGATAATTTGGAGAGAGTATTCGTAACAACAGCTATAGACGTTTTATTGGTTTTTTTCCGGACGCCCATGCTTTTCCTACACCCATCGAATTTAGAAATCACTTTGTGTTACGAACCCCTTTCTGAGGTACCTGACGTCGCTAACGAACGCTGGCGACGTACAGTACTAGGATATACACTCCTGGAAATGGAAAAAAGAACAAATTGACACCGGTGTGTCAGACCCATCATACTTGCTCCGGACACTGCGAGAGGGCTGTACAAGCAATGATCACACGCACGGCACAGCGGACACACCAGGAACCGCGGTGTTGGCCGTCGAATGGCTCTAGCTGAGCAGCATTTGTGCACCGCCGCCGTCAGTGTCAGCCAGTTTGCCGTGGCATACGGAGCTCCATCGCAGTCTTTAACACTGGTAGCATGCCGCGACAGCGTGGACGTGAACCGTATGTGCAGTTGACGGACTTTGAGCGAGGGCGTATAGTGGGCATGCGGGAGGCCGGGTGGACGTACCGCCGAATTGCTCAACACGTGGGGCGTGAGGTCTCCACAGTACATCGATGTTGTCGCCAGTGGTCGGCGGAAGGTGCACGTGCCCGTCGACCTGGGACCGGACCGCAGCGACGCACGGATGCACGCCAAGTCCGTAGGATCCTACGCAGTGCCGTAGGGGACCGCACCGCCACTTCCCAGCAAATTAGGGACACTGTTGCTCCTGAGGTATCGGCGAGGACCATTCGCAACCGTCTCCATGAAGCTGGGCTACGGTCCCGCACACCGTTAGGCCGTCTTCCGCTCACGCCCCAACATCGTGCAGCCCGCCTCCAGTGGTGTCGCGACAGGCGTGAATGGAGGGACGAATGGAGACGTGTCGTCTTCAGCGATGAGAGTCGCTTCTGCCTTGGTGCCAATGATGGTCGTATGCGTATTTGGCGCCGTGCAGGTGAGCGCCACAATCAGGACTGCATACGACCGAGGCACACAGGGCCAACACCCGGCATCATGGTGTGGGGAGCGATCTCCTACACTGGCCGTACACCACTGGTGATCGTCGAGGGGACACTGAATAGTGCACGGTACATCCAAACCGTCATCGAACCCATCGTTCTACCATTCCTAGACCGGCAAGGGAACTTGCTGTTCCAACAGGACAATGCACGTCCGTATGTATCCCGTGCCACCCAACGTGCTCTAGAAGGTGTAAGTCAACTACCCTGGCCAGCAAGATCTCCGGATCTGTCCCCCATTGAGCATGTTTGGGACTGGATGAAGCGTCGTCTCACGCGGTCTGCACGTCCAGCACGAACGCTGGTCCTACTGAGGCGCCAGGTGGAAATGGCATGGCAAGCCGTTCCACAGGACTACATCCAGCATCTCTACGATCGTCTCCATGGGAGAATAGCAGCCTGCATTGCTGCGAAAGGTGGATATACACTGTACTAGTGCCGACATTGTGCATGCTCTGTTGCCTGTGTCTATGTGCCTGTGGTTCTGTCAGTGTGATCATGTGATGTATCTGACCCCAGGAATGTGTCAATAAAGTTTCCCCTTCCTGGGACAATGAATTCACCGTGTTCTTATTTCAATTTCCAGGAGTGTATTTCGTTAAAATCTTGGTGGTCAAAGAAACTTCCGTGGACTCAAATAGGTCTGTAAGGGCAGAATAAGTGATGGTACGCAGTTCTTATACCCATGATTGGGCTCCATGTTGGTGTGTTAAATCCTAAACATCTCTGCAGCATCTCGTGGAGTGAGAGCTTCTGACGTCAGTGTAATGGGAACATTGGGTTGGTCAGGTCCCTTTGAAACGTCCCCTTTGAACAATTATACAGGACTGTGCTTAAACTGACATACAATATTTTTAGCGCAATGCAATCTGACTTTCAAAAATCCCTACAAAAGAATGGCCCTGACTAACATTAAACTATACCTTCCAGAAATCACTTACCTCACAAAAATCTTCATTACTCGAACTACTGCAATACAGCGAGCGCCACTACTGCCAGCTAAATAAAAGATTCAAACTAGGGAAGGCACTAACTACTGATAGGGATAGTTAGCAAATGAAAGATATTAATAGAGAACAAACAATGTATTTACCTTAATAGTCATAATATATGTAGCAGTTCATGACAAATTACAAAACTCCGCCATCTCTCTCCCCACATCCACCACTGCCGGCGGCTCACCTCCAACTGCGCAATGCTATGCACTGTTCACAGCCAGCTGCCTAACATTACAATGGCGAGTATTACAACAATGCAAAGCAGCCACAGACTGCACACAGCACAGCCAGTGATTTTCATACAGAGGTGGCGTTACCAATAAAAAAACCTAAACAGCCTACTTACATAGCCCCCATGCTCCCCACAAAAAATTTTACAAATTTGATTGGGCAGTGGCCAATACAGATTTGAAAAAATTTTTCATAATTACTATAACAAAGAAATCAAATGCACACACTTAATGATACTATGTTGGTCAAAAGCTCAAATTTTCACACAGTCTATAAAGACAGTCCTGATCGTTCATCACGGTAAAATAGTAGTGTTTTTCTCAAAGTCTGAGCAGTAGAAGAAAATGCAAAAAAATGGTTCAAATGGCTCTGAGCACTATGGGACTCAACTGCTGAGGTCATTAGTCCCCTAGAACTTAGAACTAGTTAAACCTAACTAACCTAAGGACATCACAAACATCCATGCCCAAGGCAGGATTCGAACCTGCGACCGTAGCGGTCTTGCGGTTCCAGACTGCAGCGCCTTTAACCGCACGGCCACTTCGGCCGGCGAAGAAAATGCACATGGAATGGAAGTAGTGGATTTCCATGCAATCTTGAAGAAGTAGTGTTGTCCTTCCAATGGAAAGACAGTGCTGACTCTTGACATGCATACAGGTAATGGGCCACAACAGAGCAAACCCACAGCAGAGTCAGTCGAAATTTTGAAGAGTATTGGTAGGTAGGTCATCACAGAGCAGACCCACTGTAGTCCTGGTAGAGATTACAGTACTGGTGGGCCACCAGAGGTGCAGACCCACTGCAGTCCTTGTAGAAATAATGGTATTGATGGATCATCAAAGATGTAGACCCACTGTAGTCCTTGTAGAGATAATGGTACTGGTGGGTCATCAAAGATGCAGACCCACTGTAGTCCTTGTAGAGATAGCCAGCAGCCATCTGTTGTGACTGTGCAGGTGCACAATCACCATTGACGAGTCTTGCGGATAATATAGCAAGTCCATAACCACCACTTGTGCACTCACAAAGTTTTTGGAATTGTCTTTAGAACCAGCAATGCTGTTATCCAGTCCCTTGCTGAATTATTAACACACGTGCAAACACTAACAGTCCCTACTTCTCACATATTGTCCATATACTATGACCAACAGAAACGTGTGCAGTGAAATGTAACTTACAAGTTAATAATATGATGAACTGGTGTCAATTACAATTTTATAACATAAGAATACAATTACAAAGGTACAAAATACATCATTAAAGAACATAACAATACAGATAACATTTGTAGTACAGGCTTTACAACAGAATAGAAATAAACATATACATCAATGTTACAGGAATTATGAGATAAGTAGATACATAAAAGATCAGAATAACTTTTGGAACATCAACTTTACACATGAGCATTAAAACAAAACAGAATAAATAATGTCTAAGCATATTTACAAGGTAAATAACATATTATTAATGCCAATTATATTTGAGGATAACAGTATTCCTCATCATAGTGAATGTAGCTTAGTATTAGAAGAAGAAAAAATCCTATGAAACTACACAGAGACAGGAAGAAAACAAATACACAAGGGTACACAAACATATAGTGGGATAATACAAAAGGAAAGGACAGGGTTTGTTGTACTGCAGTATTTCGCAAACAAAACTTTCTTTACTTCTTGGAGATCTCCCTTCATTCATCATTATTCCCAAAAAGTCCTATCTATACCTGCTTTCTGTATTCTATTCATATTTCTTTCAATATAATTATTTCTCTGTGTACAATACTCATTTTGGCCCAAATCTTTTTCATATAACTTCGCAATGCATTCTTTACCTATTCTCCATAGTCAGTTTCTTATATAGTCTACCCCTCTTAAGCTAACTTAAATCTAGTGAGCTCAGATGCTTAACTAAGGGACGAGGCAATGCAGCAGCACAAAACAATTAATACTAACAGCAATAAAAAAATGGAAATTAGCAAAGCAAGCTACAGTAAATCTAAATTACCAAGCAATTCAACATTACAACTAATATGAGGCAATGCGCAGCAAACAAGAAAAATATATCTGGCTTAGCAGAGTAACACAAATTAAAATTCAGTAGCACGAAAATGAAATAACTTATATCTAAACATGACATAGCTCAAGCAGAAAAATATTACACTAAAAATGGCCATGCCTAATACCTATGTCACATCTTAACACTAGAGTGATGCATCACAAAAACTTACTCTGCAAGAAAGTTACCAAGTCAATAAAAAAATTATTTATGCAATTCCTGTGAAAGGAAATGTCTATTTGTGCTCTCTTTTCTAAGAAAGTATATGATAAACGTATTCTTTACTGGGTCTGTAGACAGAAAATAGTGATATTAGTACATATATTAAATTTTATAATAACCAATGCTGCAGTGCAGCTAGGAACTAAATATTAAACAAAATAGGCAAAGCAAGGCGTCAAACGTCATTCACTAGCCATATGGCATTTCATAATGCAGTAAATAATCTTTCAACTAGCAAGACAATAGACATGAAATGTTTCTCATCATTTCATTTCAGTAAATATCATAAATTAAGAACTCTACAGTGTAATCATGTTTTCAAGTTTGAGGGTGTCGTATTTACGATGCTTTCTACAAAGGAATGTCGATAGCGAGGATAATGGCCTCCCCCTTTTTTTTTCTACCACCTAATGGCTTTTTCTCAAGGCGGCTGGCACACCTGGCCGCTCACGACGCATTACGTGCAGGTGGTCACTTAACTTTCTTACCGAAATATTTACGACACCAGTTTCCGCTACAGTGACAGTCTCATATAAAAAAATTCACAGGTTAAGAATTTGCGTTACAAATCTGTAGAAACAAAATCCTGTAAATATAACAGAGTCCAAAAAATTTTCCCCAGCATTGTGATACATTCATGCATTTACACACATTTCATAACTCTTAAAGTACGATTCTTGGTTTCCAACAACCTTTTCCACAAAGCAGAGTCCCTAAACACTACTCATTATTCCTTACCTCATTATACATGTACATATTCGTCGACACTTCTTCAATATTTCATCATGAGAAATACGTAGCATAATAAACATTCCTCAACAACATAATACACATCGTCGTCATAATAATAACATCATAACACCTCCGTCAAATCTCAAAAACGTCGTAGCTTTCTGCAATAATTTCAAACCCTAAAAAATATTCTCTGCTCATGTTAGTAATGTCATCTACCTCAAACGTACTTTAAAAATCACGATCTCATACCAAATACATCATTCAAAGCTCTCGTAGTATCACAATGGTTCCGAAAAATATGAGCAGTTCACAAAGTACAGACAAAATACAATTTCATAAGTGTGAAGTTACCCAACTGTGTAATTGTGTAAACATGTGTCACTGATGTAGCAAAAAAAAAAAGTTTATCTCTCAGTTAAATGATCAGATAGCTGTGTAATTCTGTGTTAGAGAAATATGGTACCGATGTGTAAAGTTGTATAAGCAAATACCATATTAGCTAGGGCTCCTTGTGCTTGCCAAACACATGATACACAAAGTAAGCGTGTGCCCCCCTGAGGATTAATGTAATTATACCCTCAGGTGTTACAGATTACAGCAATGAAATGAAATGTATCACTGAAAACCTTTGTATCATTGTACTTCAAATATCTTTAAAAATAAATGTTTTAAGTACAAAATTAATCACTCAAATGCGTGTCCTGTAGCGCTAAATGTGCGTCTTGCTGTAAGATAATTCTGTGGAAGTGTCGTACTTATCGTCCTCTGAAAGCTAAGTTCTGCAGAAGTCAATGTACTTACCTCATGATAAACAAAAGTGAAATGCTTTATGTATAGATATCTTAGTTATTACGCTTATTGCCATGATGAAGAAAGTACTGTGCTGTAACGTATTGTTATGCTACGGAAAAGGCAATCTCATTGTAGCTATACCACAAAAGTTACAACTAAAACATGTTTTACTTTCCAGAAGAATTCAGAAAAATTGTGCAGATATAAAACAGATACACTGCAAAAGCAACAATATAAATTGTGTCACACATTAGTAGCGTCGTGATATAGTTGTGTAGCTGTCAAATAAACTAACCACTGTGTCATCTGGTATCTCTCAGAAAGCACTTTGAATCCATAATGTATTTTCAAGTAAACCAAAATGTTGCATTAAAATCTCATTAGCAGTACCAGTACATGTTCGAAGTATGTAAGCCTGATAGTCATTATGTAATCGTGTAACTAACAAGCAAGAATGTACAAATAACAACACTGTGTCGTCTGTTCACTATAACAATGCATTTGTAATTTCTGTTTAAATAAGTTCTCTTGGTTCTTGACTGGATATTTAACTTCAAACATTGTTGCATGTTAACAGTTTCTTAAGTCTGACGAAGCATATTAGTAATGTGAAGCGAAAAATTTTGTGACAAAGACTAAGTTAAAAAGCAGATTATCTTTCAATAAACGGTTTTACATGTGAAATGTGGTGTAAACCTTTACTCATCCTAGTACTCACAGTTTGATTTGAATGCAATTGTCATGTTGTATACGTCAGTAAGGAATGCTAAAATTTTTCTCAAGGTTAGCGTCTATGTTATTTTTCTCCGAGCCAGCCGGCGCACGCGGCTGCCTGTGGTGCAAGTCATTGTCTGTTCCTTTGTTGGCGCGCGTCGTTATTGGGATTTGGAGACCTAACTTCTACAAATTCCCCGTGACGAGAGGGCCCTGCCCTGTTTAAATCCCGCCAGTTCTGATGCAATTCAGGTCTGTCGTTACGATCACATCGTCTGTCGTCATGTCGGTAGTTCCTGTAGTTTCTTTCTTGTCGGTTAAATGGTGGAGAATTTCTCCCTGAATCGTAACTGCGCGCCGGACCGTTGCGTCTAAAGTTATTCTGTCTCCCTTGATAATAATTATTTTCGTTCCCAAATTGTCTGTTTCTCTGATTGTCTCTGTGATAGTCACCACTGCGGAGAGGTGATCTTTCCCTGTAATTATTACTACTGTGCCAACAGTTGTCATACGGGTGGTGTCTGTTTTGGTCACGATATGTGTTGTGAGAATAGCCTTGTCGTGTCCAGTTATTATTTCTTTCATCGCGGAATTGTGACAGATGTGACCTGTAATTGTTGTGCTCCTGTTTCCGCGTTCCCCGATTGTCAGTGTCAATTTCCAATTCTTGTAACAGACCCTGAAAAGCTTCAATGTCATCTTTGCAACGTCCTGCTAAAATAATATGTCGTAAATGTTCAGGCAATTTGATTAAGCAAATGCGGATGAGTTCTGAGGGGCTGTATGAGTTTGACAGGTACTGATTCTTATGCAACATGTCTTCAAAATATTTCACAAGACCGGAAAATTCAGATTGTTCAAAGTGTTTCATCATCATGATGCTATGTTTTACTCGGTCTTGTGTAGCTTGAGACCAATATGCTGAGAGGAAGGCATGGTAAAATTCTCCTTCACTGTGACAATCGTGAATGACCGATCGCATTCTTACAGCTGGTTCATTCTCTAAATAGCCACACATAAATTCTAATCTGTGTTCTAACGACCAGTTGGGAGGAAAACAATGAGAGAATTGATGGAGCCATGCTTGTGGATGAATGTCATTGCCAGAATTCTTAAATGTTTTGAATTTACGTGTAGTAATGAACAGCTTATAGTCAAAGTCATCATGTCGGCGAGTCGCAAATCGGTCATTGTCACGTCGTTTCGGCGGTTCCATTTCAAAATTCGGTGCACCTTGCCAATTTCTTTCATAATTTCCGAAATGTGCTGTGTTATTATTTTGTGGCTGTTCCGTATTTCTATGTTCCTCCTCCCGTATTGGGGCGGGAGTGTCCTCTGAAATACGTAACTCTTGTACTACCTGTGTCAGCTGATCTTGTACTTCGCGGATTTCTCTTTGGTGTTGCGTATTAATTTGATTCTGATTTTGTTTGAATTTTCTAATTTGTTTGCACTCTTCTGTGTCATTAAAGACTACCGGTTTTGTGTCATTCAGATTATCATCTACCTTCGTAGATAAATTATTTAGCTGATCCGAAAGTTCAACTACTTTCTCTGATAAAGTACTAATTTCCTCCATGTGTCTTTCTACTGTGTCCTTTAAGTTTTCCTGAGTTTTTGCAAGTTCTGTAACCGAATCGGTAGACGCAACTGAGTCAATTTTAGCTTGCAAGGTCTCATGATTTTCATGAACAATAGTTTGCAGTTCTTTTATGGCTGCTTCGTGATTCTGTAATACATTTTCATGCCGCGAAAAAATAGGTTGAAAATGCTCACAAATTTGAGTTTTTACATCATTACAGACTTTTTGACATTTCGATTCAATGTTATGTAACTCAGTAGTTAAATCTTCACGCGTTTGTTCAAGAGTTTGTTCCAATGAGTCTAACTTTTGAAGCTGTTGCTGTGTTTGTCTCTGATTTTGTTCCAGTGTGTCTAACTTTTGAAGATTTTGTTCCATTGCGTCTAACTTTTGAAGATTTTGTTCCATTGTGTCTAACTTTTGAAGATTTTGTCCCATTTGTTTCTGATTTTGTTCAAGCGTTGTGTCTAACTTTTGTAGCCTTTGTCCCATTTGTTGCATTAACTGTAATAACAGTGCACTGGTGTCTGAAACATGTTCCTCAGTGCTATTCGGCAGTGCATTTGAACCGGCAATATTCGCATTTTGTAAAGCAGAAAATGTGTCTTGATTTATTTGAGAAAACGGTGAGGACGCAAAACCTGAATCTACAGTATTTGCAAGATTGTGTCCTGTCATTTCGGAATCATGAGGCGAGCTGTTGCCGACCGATCGATCGATAACGCTTCCCTGGTCACTAATTGTTTCACTGCCTACACCATTATTTGCAGCCCGCTCCATTTCCCTATGCACAATTACCAAATTACTACTTTGAACATTAGTTAATTCATTACTCTGCGGCGCTAACACGCTGCTTTCGTCTTCACTGTCATTTCTCAGTTTACTTTGAAGCCTAGTATTACGTTTTTCACACGCCATTACTGTCACAATATTTCACACGACAACACATAAATACACAATTTGAAGAGCAAAAATAAGAGAACACATTAACATAGCACTGAAAATAATATCTAGTTAATTGCAAGCGCAGCAGCGAAATACTTGGTGCCAATCTACATGCATGCCACAACTGTTTTACTGTACAACAATGAAAGACTGCAACTACAAAGGAGATTCTCTCTACAATTACGCGCTAGCAATAAACAAAATCTACACTAATTACACAAACTACACGAAAAAATCAGAAGATTCCAGTGCGGTATCCTCGGCTAAGGGTCGTCATATGAAACGTCCCCTTTGAACAATTATACAGGACTGTGCTTAAACTGACATACAATATTTTTAGCGCAACGCAATCTGACTTTCAAAAATCCCTACAAAAGAATGGCCCTGACTAACATTAAACTATACCTTCCAGAAATCACTTACCTCACAAAAATCTTCATTACTCGAACTACTGCAATACAGCGAGCGCCACTACTGCCAGCTAAATAAAAGATTCAAACTAGGGAAGGCACTAACTACTGATAGGGATAGTTAGCAAATGAAAGATATTAATAGAGAACAGACAATGTATTTACCTTAATAGTCATAATATATGTAGCAGTTCATGACAAATTACAAAACTCCGCCATCTCTCTCCCCACATCCACCACTGCTGGCGGCTCACCTCCAACTACGCAACGCTACGCGCTGTTCACAGCCAGCTGCCTAACACTACAATGGCGAGTATTACAACAATGCAAAGCAGCCACAGACTGCACACAGCACAGCCAGTGATTTTCATACAGAGGTGGCGTTACCAAAAAAAAAAACCTAAACAGCCTACTTACACCTTGTTATTCCAGGGCAGTACACTATCTATCGGCATTTTTCTCCTTCTTTCCACTTCCAAAATTGTCTATAATACAAATACAGCACCAAGTACTGCACAAACTATTAATACGTGCCAAGAATACACTGGCACAAACAACTTACTACCCGTAATTAAGAGGAAGGTAACGGCAGACGATCTCTTCTAGCACCTTGTCAATAGGAGATTGTGAGCTGTCGCTTTATTACACATTCAGTAATATGAACAAGAAGACAGGACAAGAAAAGAGAAGACAGGGGGTGAAGAGGGGAGAGAAGGGAAGACGTACTATTTTCTTTGGCAGTGAGAAACCTCTTTTCCTTTGTAAGTACAGCCGAGATTTAGAAGATTATACATTTATGATTTTCTATCACTTATTATGTCTCGACTGAGGACAATAAGTAAGAATAAAATAGAGCAAATAACCCAGTTCTGCTGAATATTGACAGAAGAGCAATAAGTCCCGTCAAAAATCTGCAATATTTGTTGACCCAACAATGTAATTTGATTGAGTCTTATATCCACACTATATTTCGAACTTCAACTCAGAAAGTAAGAAACTGTTTTTAGCTACGCGAAAAGCTTCAACTCTTAGGACTCATATCGTCACTAAATAAATTATATGGTCGTTAATTAAATCGTCGGCGTAGCGCGAGAAATCTCCCGATAGTTTTATGAGCCGATTTATTCCGAAATTTTCCTCGTGGCTGTAGACTGCGAGCCTGACGAAGTTGTTTCGCAGCTCATAAATTGTGGCAGATAACGGTAAAATCCATAGAGAAGTTACGAACTCTCTAACTCCGTAATATATCAGAGCACCGCAAACTCTGTCCCAGTACGCCTACGAACGAGAGACTAACGAAGTTTGCTCTTCGCTCCACTGGGGCCGAGGACGGTAGCTGCCTGACTGTTCTGTTCTTCAGGGGAAGCGCAGCCAACCAGCAGGAAGCGCAGCAACTCCTCGCTGTCAGGCCGTTCGTGCGCAATGGTGCAAACCCGCAGCGATGGCTGACACAACAGCCAGAGAGCAATGCATGCGCCTCTCGCACGTTTGTAATTCGAATGACATATATATCGATATTAAGCGGCCTCCAGCATCACAAGTCAGTCTGTTTTCATATTTTAACGAGGAACGCTATGGAAGTTCTTGACCTAATGCCGAGCTGGTATGAACGTAGGAAGAATACTTCGAAAAGTATGAACCTTTAGAGGGCGCACTCTGAAATTGCGTCTTTGTTTCAGAGTGGAGTGACTCCAACAAATAAGTACTATCTTCATTTGACAAAGAAGAGTTATTTCATTTTCGACTCTTAAGGGGTGTGCTGCTGAACCATAGTGGTTGAAAATGATTTAAACCGACAAACTCTTTGAGGTTACACGGGACGCCAAACAAATATTTTTCTCTAATGTCAAATTTTTTTATGAAGAGTTTTTAAACAAGTAGAGAGAGTTTTCTCTGGATGAAAAATAATTAAACTAACAACTCGCGTGTCATATTATTTCTGGAAACCCAGAATGGTATCAACATGGATTCTGGAAACAGCGACCGTGTGAGACCCAACTCGCTTTATTTGTTCATGAGACCCAGAAAATATTAGATACACGCTCCCTGGTAGATGCCATTTTCCTTGACTTCCAGAAGGCGTTCGATACAGTTCTGCAATGTCGCCTGATAAAGTAAGAGCCTACGGAATATCAGACCAGCTGTGGGGCTGGATTGAAGAGTTTTTAGCAAACAGAACGCAGCATGTTGTTCTCCATGGAAAGACGTCTACAGACGTTAAAGTAACCTCTGGCGTGCCTCAGGGGAATTGCTTTCCACAATATATATAAATGACCTAGTAGATAGTGTCGGAAGTTCCATGCGACTTTTCGCGGATGATGCTGCAGTATACAGAGAAGTTGCAGCATTAGAAAATTGCAGCAAAATGCAGGAAGATCTGCAGCGGAAGTCACTTGGTGCAGGGAGTGGCAACTTACCCTTAACATAGACAACTGAAATGTATTGCGAATACGTAGGAAGAAGGATCCTTTATTGTATGATTATATGATAGCGGAACAAACACTGGTGGCAGTTACTTCTGTAAAATACCTGGGAGTATGCGTACGGAACGATTTGAAGTGGAATGATTATATAAAATTAATTGTTGGTAAGGCGGGTGCCAGGTTGAGATTCATTGAGAGAGTCCTTAGAAAATGTAGTCCATCAACAAAGGAGGTGGCTTACAAAACACTCGTTCGACCTATACTTGAGTATTGCTCATCAGTGTGGGATCCGTACCAGGTCGGGTTGACAGAGGAGATAGAGAAGATCCAAAGAAGAGCGACGAGTTTCATCACAGGGTTGATTGGTAAGCGTGATAGCGTTACGGAGATGTTTAGCAAACTCAAGTGGCAGACTCTGCAAGAGAGGCGCTCTGCATCACGGTGTAGCTTGCTGTCCAGGTTTCCAGAGGGTGCGTTTCTGGATGAGGTATCGAATATATTGCTTCCCCCTACTTATACCTGCCGAGGAGATCACGAATGTAAAATTAGAGAGATTCGAGCGCGCACGGAGGCTCTCCGGCAGTCGTTCTTCCCGCGAACCACACGCGAATGGAGCAGGAAAGGGAGGTAATGACCGTGGCACGTAAAGTGCCCTCCGCCACACACCGTTGGGTGGCTTGCGGAGTATAAATGTAGATGTAGATGTAGATGTAGAACTCTGGGAGGTCACATGGGACAATGAAAACAGATTTTCTAATGTTTTTTCCTAAGTACAAAAATTAACACAAACAAATTTTAATTTCTTATTGGTTCAAATGGTTCAAATGGCTCTGAGCACTATGGGACTTAACATCTGAGGTCACCAGTCTCCTAGAACCTAGAACTACTTAAGCAAACTAACCTAAGGACAGCACACACATCCATGCCCGAGGCAGGATTCGAACCTGCGACCGTAGCGGTCGCGCAGTTCCAGACTGAAGCGCCTAGAACCGCTCGGCCACACCGGCCGGATAATTTCTTATTACCAAGAGACAACAAGATTAACACAACACAAGTACTTCACTTGCAACAGAGCTTCGAAAATGCCTCCGTTGACTTGTAAACAAAGGTTACACCAGTGGGTCATGTTCTGTCTAACTCAGTAAAAGTCTGCACCAGTGTCCTTAATTTCTACTGCCGCCGCTGTTACCCGGGCAAGATCCTCTTCTGAATCCACAGGGTATCTGTAAACAAGACTGGATATCTGTTATCAAACAAAACAGTCCAGGAGGGGAGCCGGGGGGGGGAATCAGAGAATCGAGTAAGACCACCTCTGCCAATCCGCTTTTCTGGAAATTGTCGGTTCAAGAAACTATGCACAGGACGGCAGAAACGTGCCGGCGCCCCCTCATGCTGGAACTACGTGTGCTGTCTTGTAGCGAGTGATATGTCGACCAGCAACTCTGGCGAGGATATTGTAATGACGCTTGTCGTTTTACGGCTTAAGTGGGAGATATGGCCCAGTTAAATAGTCGCCAACAACGTCTGCCCACACATTCACGTAGAACCTCAACTAATAAGCGCTCTTAAGTTTAGCATGTGGATTAACCTCACACGAAACATACGAGTTGTGGGTGTTGAAGACCCCATTACGCCCAGACGTTACTTCGTCAGTAAACTGCACAAAGGACGGAAATGTAAGATGCATCTGACATTGTTCCACTCAAAGCACCACTGCAAAAATTGTGCTTTGAGTTGATAATCATCTGGTTCCCTCACACGCTGTAAGTGAAATGAATTAACAATTTTTCGTGAAGAACGTTTCATAAATTCGTTTGATCGTCTCTATGTTACGCGCAATTGCACGAGTGCTCAAAGCGATTACGCCCTCTACCGGATTAAAAAATGCTTACAGTTAGTTATGACATTAGAGGAAAATGTTTGTTTTGGTGTCCCGTGCAGCATCCCAGAGTTTATCGCTTTAAACAATTTTCTCTCTGTATAAGATGACGAGCTACCAAATCGGAAGGAAACCTGTGCGACCAACGATACTGAAGCAAAAACTCGTATTGATTGAAGGCGTGCTACTCAGGATAACCCCTTCGTGTTTCACAAGGAATAAAGTTCTCTTTCTTTATGCTAATGTACCCTCTCTCACATTTCATGTCACTACTACAAAACAACATAATTTCTCGGGCGCTGTATTCGCTAATTTTCCTTACAACGCTTTTATACCGTGTTTCCAAAACCAGAGCAACAGATTGCAGGATAAGATTTACGTCAAATAATTAAAGTGAAGTTGGGAGGGAAGTTTTTTTACCGATAATATTAAAAAGTTAAAAAGTGGTTCAATATTTTATGTTACAAGATATATTCCAGAATAAAATAAATAAATATTGTGTCTTAAACTTAGTATTTTCTTTGAGATGGCGACACATTTCACAACGTCCCATATATTTATTAACACAACTGTCCTCCCTCTCTCTGTCCAACTCAGCGGTGCAGGGGAGCCAAGCGGTCTCGGGCGCCTTGCCACGGTTCGCGCGGCTCCCCCCGTCAGATGTAGAGTCCTCCCTCGGGCATGGGTGTGTGTGTTGTCCTTGGCGTAAATTAGTTTATACACTCCTGGAAACTGAAATAAGAACACCGTGAATTCATTGTCCCAGGAAGGGGAAACTTTATTGACACATTCCTGGGGTCAGATACATCACATGATCACACTGACAGAACCACAGGCACATAGACACAGGCAACAGAGCATGCACAATGTCGGCACTAGTACAGTGTATATCCACTTTTCGCAGCAATGCAGGCTGCTATTCTCCCATGGAGACGATCGTAGAGATGCTGGATGTAGTCCTGTGGAACGGCTTGCCATGCCATTTCCACCTGGCGCCTCAGTTGGACCAGCGTTCGTGCTGGACGTGCAGACCGCGTGAGACGACGCTTCATCCAGTCCCAAACATGCTCAATGGGGGACAGATCCGGAGATCTTGCTGGCCAGGGTAGTTGACTTAACCTTCTAGAGCACGTTGGGTGGCACGGGATACATGCGGACGTGCATTGTCCTGTTGGAACAGCAAGTTCCCTTGCCGGTCTAGGAATGGTAGAACGATGGGTTCGATGACGGTTTGGATGTACCGTGCACTATTCAGTGTCCCCTCGACGATCACCAGTGGTGTACGGCCAGTGTAGGAGATCGCTCCCCACACCATGATGCCGGGTGTTGGCCCTGTGTGCCTCGATCGTATACAGTCCTGATTGTGGCGCTCACCTGCACGGCGCCAAACACGCATACGACCATCATTGGCACCAAGGCAGAAGCGACTCTCATCGCTGAAGACGACACGTCTCCATTCGTCCCTCCATTCACGCCTGTCGCGACACCACTGGAGGCGGGCTGCACGATGTTGGGGCGTGAGCAGAAGACGGCCTAACGGTGTGCGGGACCGTAGCCCAGCTTCATGGAGACGGTTGCGAATGGTCCTCGCCGATACCCCAGGAGCAACAGTGTCCCTAATTTGCTGGGAAGTGGCGGTGCGGTCCCCTACGGCACTGCGTAGGATCCTACGGACTTGGCATGCATCCGTGCGTCGCTGCGGTCCGGTCCCAGGTCGACGGGCACGTGCACCTTCCGCCGACCACTGGCGACAACATCGATGTACTGTGGAGACCTCACGCCCCACGTGTTGAGCAATTCGGCGGTACGTCCACCCGGCCTCCCGCATGCCCACTATACGCCCTCGCTCAAAGTCCGTCAACTGCACATACGGTTCACGTCCACGCTGTCGCGGCATGCTACCAGTGTTAAAGACTGCGATGGAGCTCCGTATGCCACGGCAAACTGGCTGACACTGACGGCGGCGGTGCACAAATACTGCGCAGCTAGCGCCATTCGGCGGCCAACACCGCGGTTCCTGGTGTGTCCGCTGTGCCGTGCGTGTGATCATTGCTTGTACAGCCCTCTCGCAGTGTCCGGAGCAAGTATGGTGGGTCTGACACACCGGTGTCAATGTGTTCTTTTTTCCATTTCCAGGAGTGTATTAAGTAGTGTGTGAGCCTAGGGACTGACGGACCTCAGCAGTTTACCACACATTTCCAAATTTCTGTCCAGCTCACACTCCCACCTCTATCTGTTCACCTCCTCCTGCCCACTATCTCCGTCTCTCCGCCTTCTGCCCCTCTGTTTGTCTATCTCCTTTACCCCCTCTCTCTGACCTTATCTCCTACCTCCCCTCTCTCTGTCCATCCCCCCCCCCCCTCTCTTCCCATCTGCTCTGCTCTCTTTCTCTCTCCACCTAATCTTCCTCCCTGCTCTCTCTCATCCTCGACATCTCTCTCTATCCTTCCCCTCCTCCCCCCTTATCTCTGTCCATCACATCTGCATCATACTCCCCAAGCCACATAACGGTGTGTGGTGGATAATACTTCGGGTACCGCTAAATGATCGTCCCTTCCCTGTTCCACTCGCGAATGACGTGTATGAAGAGTCCCTGTATTGGCTCTAATTTCTCGAATTTTCTTGTTGTGGTCATTACACGAGATGTATGTGGGAGGAAGTAATATATTGTCCACCTCTCCCCGGAAAGTGCTGTCTCGAAATTTCAGTCGTAAGACTCTCAGCGATGCACAACGCCTCTCTTGTAACGTCTGGTATTAGAGTATGCTGAGCATCTCGCTAAAGCTCTCGTGCCGACTAAATGTCCCTTGACGCGACGCATCGCGCTTCGTTGGATCTTTGTATCTGTTCTATCAGTTCTACCTGATCAGGACTCCATACTGATGAACAGTACTCAAGAACCGGTAGGACAGGAGCCTTATAAGCCACCTCCTTCGTGTGAGTTACATTTCATTAATATTCTTCTTATGAATCTCAGACTGTCATTTGCTTGATTTGTCTGATGTGGTCATTCCACTTCAGGTCATTGTGGATAATTACTCATAGATATTATACTGTATATACTGTTTCTAAAATCTTGACCCGCCAGGGTAGTCGTCAGCGCTAACGCGCTGCTTCCTGGACTCGGGTAGGCGCGCCGGCCCCGGATCGAATTAATGACGACGGCCGATGTACTGACCATCCTGTATGTGGCTTTTAGGCGGTTTTCCACATCCCGATAGGTGAATACTGGGCTGGTCCCCATGTTCCGCCTTAGTTACACGGCTCCCAGACATCTGAACACTTTCGCACTTTTCTATGAATTACACTCGACGCAGACAGTTGGGGCACACTAATTCCATCCCAGGGGTACGGGGTGGCGGCAGGAAGGCCATCCGGCCATCCCTTAAACATTAACGCGCCAAATCCGATTAACGATGGCTGACCCTGCGTAACTGCGGGACAATGCTCAAGCGATAGGTACACTGTTTCTGAAAGCTTCTCATCGATAGTGTAGTTCTACAGTAGCGGCTTCCTTTTCCCGTATATGTGCAATATGTTATATTTATTTACATTTGGGGTCAACTGTCAGAGCCTGCACCATTCCTTAATCCTCTGTAGGATATTCTGGAAATAGATACTGTCTTCTGGTGTTCCTACTTCGTTGTAGACAACTGCATCATCTGCAGACTGTCTTAAAGAGCATCCGACGCTTCCCACTAGATCATTCATATACATTGTAAACAGTAACGGTCCTATCATACTTGCTTGGAGTACTCCGAAAATTACCTTTCCATCTGTTGATTTTGTCTCGTTAACAGTGACGTTTTGAGTTCTATCTGCAAGGAAGTCTTGAGTCCAGTCGCAAATCTCGTCTCAATAAGCTCGTATTTTTTCACTAAACGGCAGCAGGGACTTTGTCAAGTGCCCTCTTGAAGTCAAGGATCATGACATCAACCTGAGGGCCGTTGTTTACAGCACTATGGATCTTATGGAGGAACAGGGCTAGACGAGTTTCGCAGGACCTCAGTTTGCGGAATCCTTGTTTATCTCTATAGTGGAGATCGTCACTCACCAAAAATACCATAATTCTTGAGCATAAAAATATGTTCCATAATTCTACAGCAGACTTACGTCAACGAGACAGGTTTATAATTGTGTGCATCGGTCCTACGGCCATTCCTGAAGACGAGAATGACCTGCACTTTTTTTTCCAGTCTCTAGGTACCCTTCGTTACCCCAGCCAGTTACCATAAACTGCTGCTAGAAGAGGGGCAAGTTCCTCCGCACAATCTTTGTAAAATCTTATAGGTATCTCATCTCTTCCTGATGCCTTTCCGCTATTAAGAGATAGTAATAACTTTCCATACCGCGGTCGGTTGTCTCGGTACCTGCCATTTCGAGACTCGTACGACGATTCAAAGGAGGAGCTGTATTACGACCTTCTGCTGTGAAATAATTTCGGAAGACGGAATTCAGCATTTCGGCCTTCTCTCTGTTATCATCCGTTTCGGTGCCAGTATGATTGCTGAGTGAATGAATAGATGATTTCGAATCGCTTAGTGATTTTACATCAGACCAAATCCTCTTATGGTTTTTACTCAGATCAGCGGACAAAATTTTACTTTTCAAGTCGACGAAAGCTTCTCCCATTGCTATCCTTACACTCATTTTCGCTTCGTTCAGCTTATGTTTGTCAGCTAGGTTTTGACTTCTCTTGAAACAGAGATGAAGCTCTGTTTGTTTACAGAGCAGTATTCTAACACGGTCATTAAAGCACGGTGGGACTTCCCCATCCCCTGAGACCTTGCTCGGCACATACTTGTCTGAGACATGTTGAATGTGCTTTTGAATTTTTTTCCATTTGTGCTCCACATCTTCGCCCTGACCACTGGATATTTGATAATAATAATGTGGTGTGACTAGGGCCTCCCGTCGGGTAGACAGTTCGCCTGGTGCAAGTCTTTCGATTTGACACCACTTCGGCGACTTGCGCGTCGATGGGGATGAAATGATGATGATTAGGACAACACAACACCCAGTCCCTGAGCGGAGAAAATCTCCGGCCCAGCCGGGAATCGAACCCGGGCCCTTAGGATTGACATTCTGTCGCGCCGACCACTCAGCTACCGAGGGCGGACACTGGATATACTCTGTATATCAAATTCTTGTCGGGTTTCCAGCCGGATCAAACTTTCAGCGGTCCACCTGGCCGCCATTATCAGGTGAGAAAAGCTACGCTGCTCTCGCCGATAACTGATTCCACTCGCAAATGACTGCACCTTTATATGCATCCGAAGTGCAACAGCTCATGCACTAGTATACAGTGCGCACGCGCTCAATCATTCCTGCTGCCCCATGGCGCAAAAAGAGTTGCATCGCCTCCGGTGGTGAATACTGTTGAAAACGATATATCGTTACAAATGATTATTCATAGCCGGCCGATTCAGATGCCGTTGTATCTTCATGTCTGATAAAACAGGATTCCACGCGTTACTTAGTGGGTATCCATTATCACGATTAATGATGTTATCTGCTAGTCTGATTTCAACAGGTTCTTTTAAAACACAATCCCAATACCAAGAAGCATTTGCAACTGCTTGCGTCTCACTGTGTAGCATCCTCTGTCCCTCTGAAAGGCAATGATCAGCCACCGTAGATTTATCTGGTTGTAATAATCGCGTATGGCGATGATGTTCAATACACCTGTCGTTGACGGTACGAAGGATTTACTAAAACGCCGGAAAAGTCTGCATAGTCACTTCAGACACTGTAATTTGTGTCCTGTCACTCTTGCTAAACAAAAATATCTTCCTAACTTTCTTAACATTCCTTGAAAAAAGCGTAGTCCTAGTTGTTATCACAGCCATATGACCATTGATAAATTCGTTTAAGTTAACTGATTCGATGACTCCAGGTCGTTTTGTTGCTAGGACGTCTAAGACGTTACCGTCATGAGTTGGTTCTCTATCTGCTCAAAGCGATTTTCGGACAAGCGATTCAGGAGAAAGGCACACGAATCCACGTCCTTGGCACCTGGTTTAATAGCATGCAATTCCCAGTCTATACCTGGCAAGTTGAAGCCCCTCCCTTTCCGTTACAATAGCATGATCAGAAGAATTATTAAAACTATCCTGTAAATTCTCTCTGAAGCGCTCTACCACAACAGCTTCTGAAGCAGACGTTCTATAAAAGCATCCGATCACCAATTTTACAGACCGTTGACGCTTAACTTCGCCTAGGTTAATTTACATTCTGGATCCATGCTAACCTCGCTAGATACTATCTCTGTCTTTACTGTAATAAATACGCTGCCACCATTGGCGACTCACCTATCCTTAAGGTAAATATTCCAACCTGAACTTGCTATTCACGCTTCCTGTTTCAAACAACATTCTGTTTCTAATACTATCTGGACATTATAGCCTTTAATAAATGATGTTAGTTCCGGGGTCTTTCCTTGGATGCTGTTGCAATTCACTAATATCATATTAATTTTCTCTGAGTCCGATCTGCGACGACGAGCATTCTCTGAGAACTTTGTGGCTAATGGAATTTCGATTCTAGCACGCAGTTCGTCTCTGTTCCCAAGGGGAGGTTGCGGGGGTGGGGGAGAGAGACTGTTCTCTAACCTCCCTCTCTGTCCGTTTTCTTTCTCCACCCCAAGTTTTGTGATCACCTCATCCTCCCCCTCTTCCTCTATCCATGTTCTCTCCCCCCTCTCCCCCCCATGCTCAGCCACATCTATCTGCACAGTTAATCTCCTCCTCCCCTCCTCCTCGTCATCCTCCTCTCGCTGTTGATCTCCTCTTCCTCCTTGCCTGTCTCCTCTTCCCCCTCTTTCAGTCCATACACTCCTTCTCCATCTGTCTCTCTCTAACCATCTCCTCCTCCTATGCTCTCTTCCTATCTCCTCCTCCTCCTCCTCCTCCTTCCCCTCCTCCCCCCTCCAGTATTAAGGCAGTGTATAATCTGGGCCAAAAGGTGCTGACATCGGCATCAGCACTTTCTTATCTGTGGTACAACACTACACCCGAGACAACTGCGCATGTCTTATTTTGCTGGCAGCAACATCGGCATTTCTTTATCTCCAAGGTCATTCCCAGAATCATGACATCCGGCCATGTGCCGAGTTCTAGTAGGTGAGGGTAGGTGAGGGAACTCATCCCTCCCCCCTGCATTTCCGCAAATTTTTCAAGAAACACCCCCACCCCAAGAACCCTCTCCACTTTGTAGCTAATAGCACGCAGGGTTAGCTCCACACCGCTTGAGTGATTCTTTTTATAATAATGTGATTACATGCAAATCATCATTTTCTATCCAGACTGAAGTGCCGCCATAAGCAGCAGCAGTGGTAACCAGCTGGTATGAAGAAAAAGGATATCAGTTTGTATTACGTCAATCTATTTCTAATTATTGTTATTATTATTAAGTATATATACTTTACTATATTTAGAGTTTTTGCTATAATTGTTACAGGTGCACAGCAGCAGATGCAGCCAGGTGTTGTTTATTACTCTGTGATGTAGCATGAGCAGAGCAGCTGCAATGAGTACCTGATCCAGTGTTGAAAAGGACACTCAATTACAGCAAACAGGATGTCTTCCCGACCTTTCAGACCAGGTGTTATCTGAGTAAGCTATAACACAACCACAGCAGCCAAGTCTCACAAGAGCTATGCAGGTAGAAAATGTACAATATGCCAGTGCTAAACTGCACTATTCATGATATGAGTGGTACTGTCTATGCTGTATGATTGTATATGTAGATAACAAACTGACAGATGAGTATGACACATCTCACACTCCTATTGACATTCAAATGTTTGGTCATAACATGTCTATAGCAGATACAAATAGTGAGACAATGCTAGAATTAACCTCATGGGACATAAATATATATCTAAGACAGATTGCCACTTACCATAAAGAAAAATTAAATTGCAGACAAGCACAGTTAAAAGACACTTACATTAGCTTTTGGCCAAAGCCTTCATCAATAAAACAGAGACACACGCCATTTACACACACAAGCAACCACACTTCATGCACACACGACAGCCAACTCCAGCATCTTGGACCAGAATGCAACTACCACGTGGGATACAAGCAAAAGTATTGAAGGGAAGAGGAAGGGATAATAGTATATGGCTGAGGAGAGAAATGAAAGCGGTCTGCTGGAGTGTGCAGGGATGCTATGCCAACAGGCTTAGCATCAGGTGATTGTGGGGTAGGGAGGTGGAAATAAAGGAGCAAAAAAGATGGTAGCAGGGAAAGATGAGTGGATGCATTGGCAGAGGGCAGCAAATAAACAGTGTGGGAGATGAGAACGAGGAGGAGATGGTAGGAGAGAGAGGTTGGATGCTGTTGGCTGGAGGGTGTGAGAACAGTATGTTGCCATAGGCTAAGGCAGGGATAATTACAGACTGCATCTCTGCAGTTCAGAAAAGCTATTGGAGGAGGGCAGAATCCAGGTGGCTTGGGTAGTGAAGCAGCCATTGATATCAAGCGTGCTATGTTCAGGTGCATGTTGTGCCACAAGGTGGTGTACTTTGCTCCTGACCATAGTTTGGCTGTTCATCCTGGTGGACATCAGGTTGGTAGCCATACCAATTAAAAACCTGTACATTGATTGCAGCGCCTGATGGGGTAGGATAAATCTGAGACAGAAATGGAAGTGCTGGGTGGGGCAGAATGATTTTATTTTTATAACATCAACAGAGCTTTTAATATTGCAAGTCTGCAAGTTGACGTTTCTGCTTTATGATAAGTAGCAATCTGTTTTTACCTACATTTTTGACATTCCCACTTGGAGTTTCCATTGTCTGAATATACACTGACGTCCAAAATTAAAGCAACAAAGCGCTATTTCCCCCTCCTGTGTGTAATTCACGATCTAGTCACTGCCAACAGATGTCCGTGTTCTGCACGGTAGATGACAGTCCTGTCAGCGGACAACCGCGCCAATAATGATGTCAGGGCACCTTTCAACCGGGGTAGTGTTTGCTGGGTAGTCCCAAAACAGCAGTCGCTGTGTACACTGTCTCAGACGGTGCAGTATGGCACAGAGAAGATGCCTACCAGCCTCTCTGCGGTGGAGGACCACAGAAAGAAAGGAAGCAGGACAGTAGCAGACTGATTTGGCCTGACGGCTTAATGTGAATCGTACTGTTATTTCTCGGATGTTACGACAGTTTATAGAGACCGAAACTGTATCCCGAAGACTGAGAGGAAGGTGGCGTCATAGGTGTATGCTGTGACAGTTCAACACAGAGAAGATGCCTACCAGCCTCTCTGCGGTGGAGGCCCACAGAAAGAAAGGAAGCAGGACAGTAGCAGACTGATTTGGCCTGATGGCTTAATGTGAATCGTACTGTTATTTCTCGGATGTTACGACAGTTTATAGAGACCGAAACTGTATCCCGAAGACTGAGAGGAAGGTGGCGTCATAGGTGTATGCTGTGACAGTTCAACATCAGTCTGTTCACCTAAAGCAGGAAAGAAAACAAAGGAACACGTAAGTATCACATCCAAACGTGCAAAAAGACGAGCATCAAATGACACGCATATATAGGGGAAAAATTCTTACGTTTGCCTTCACGTAAATTATTCATGAGAATTTTCTCTTCATCGAAAAGTGGTGACATTATGCTTGGGACGAGGCCGTCACCGTGTGACAAATGAGTGCCGTTACCATCGCCTTTGTCATCAGCTTGTGCAGAGCACTTCATGGTTGATCAGACTGAAATGGGAAGACGGCATACAGTGCTGATTCATACACAAGCAGTGCAACCTCCTGGGTGTGGGTAACATGTACTGAGAGAGAGACACACACCAGCGTTCACAGTGCTGACGTCCGTGCTTCTCACTGCACCTCCAGCTTATGTCTACACATACCGCTACGTTCCCACTTTTTGTGAGAATGGGTGTTACTAAGTTCACACATGTGTATATTCGTTTTACTTGTAATACAGTGTCGCGCGGGATTAGCCGAGTGGTCTAGGGCGCTGCAGTCTTGGACTGTGCGGCTGGTCCCGGCTGAGGTTCGAGTCTTCCCTCGGGCATGGGTGTGTGTGTTTGTCCTTAGGATAACTTAGGTTAAGTAGTGTGTAAGCTTAGGGACTGATGACCTTAGCAGTTAAGTCCCATAAGATTTCACACACATTTGAACATTTGTAATCCAGTGCTTCTGGTCCTGGTCATACGCGGTACTACAATAATGTTCAGCGTAATTTAACCAAGGTCGTGATGTCTGCTGTTGCCTGTCAGTTCCTCCTTATCAACTACAGACATCACATAACTGCTGGCGCTTCTTCTTTACGAACAGTACGTTGGAAATTGTAAGTTAAATACTCACCTAAAGCCTGTAAGTAAGAAGGCAGATAATATGAAGTGAATAAATAAATACAAACTTAAAAATAAGAACAAAAAAGAAAATAATTTATTTACTAGTAATCCAGTTGAATAATATTTGTACGTTTTCTCAAGTGTTCATAAACCCATGTTGTCCACATTTCCTCTTCCTCATCTGCTTGAGGGCAGGACATCCTTTTTTTTTCAGATTCTGGATGGTCGCACATTTATACAATTCTTGAAACCGAGAAATTTTCTCACAGCGTTTGACATAAACAACGCAGTCTCTATGATCATACTCCTGGTGCGATGACATCATATCTTCATATGTCATCCCTTCATCGTCCCACTGATATGTATGGTAAACCGCGTCAACCAGGCAGCCGTTTTCCGAGTTTTAGCACACTGCACCGAACTAGACGATTTGGTGAAGTAACAGCTGTTGGGTACATCGTTAGTGCTTGTTCAAAGACAGGAACGCCAAACCTTTAAACAAAAATTGTTCGCACTCATCGTAAAATCCTTATGTATCTGTAAAAATCATTGATTTTTGAGGCATTGTTGCATAATGCATTGTATGTTGTGTGATGTCTATGCATTTTCACCAACTGCGACATAATCGCGTACACAAACAGTGATCCAATACCGTCAAATGTTTTTTATTCCAGTCTCTGATCACAATATCAATTTCTTAGATGACGACCGGTTTCAGTCCCTAATGACCATCCTCAGATCTAAAATATAGAAATATATACATCTAGTGAGCAGTGTGTCTTTCAACATAAAACAGTAATATGTATCACAATATACTGTCATACAACCAGGGGAATGTACAGATAATATATGGTATAACGTACCTTTTTTACACCATGTCCTAAAGTGATAAGGCCATAATGGCATCGTCATAACATATAAATATAATCAGCACAGAATCGTCCCATAGATCTAAAATAAGGTGTAGAATAGGCCACATTGTCCACGTAGTGATTATTGCAACTGCAGTTGCAAGCACATAACAAAACTGCATTAGGAATGCATTTAGCAGAATCTGGCCACACTGTAGGCGATATCGAGAGTTGTATGCGTATTTTGCACAGGGCAGAGAAGGGTCGCGCTCTCGACTTGTTAGAGATTTACAAAGCCAAAAAGCATCAGCCCACTAGGGTACTCAATGGACAAAGCGATTTTGTGCCCAACGCCTACTTTGCTTTATTTGATAACGTACTACGATAGCCAAATAACGCCTCGCGTATTTACACCTAGCATTACTTGATGAGTTACGTTGAGGACAGCACGCATTTGCCTTATTGCTTATATTAGTAGCTCTAATCCTCTAACTGATTATGGAATGTATAGCCAGACTACATAATTTTATTTATTGACTGCTTATATGTTGTTTAAAATTTTTCTGTGGAAGACATGTCACGATGCATGTAAAGCCCTCTATCGGTTAAGTTCTTACGATCGGTGCGCGCCTACATAACATCCTAACGGCCGACCCAATAGAAGGCGCTGATCATTGATCTGTCTCTTTTTCAGCAGTCATATAGACATTTTATCTTTTATAAGCAATTTATAGGTTGTCACAAGCAATGTATTACGTATATTAACTGTTGGCCGTAAATTCACCATAAAAAAGGGTCGGACCTCTTCTCTTCATATATTTCCTTTTAATAATTGTATATGGGTAACTGCATTCATCTCTTAATGTATCACAATTGGTTTCTATGATAGTCATTTTACTTAATGTGTTTTTATCAGATTATTTTTTTATTTTTTACTTAAATGATGACTACCTCTAAGTAAGCCTAAAGTAGCGACATTTAGGGAGGATGTAGACAAACAGGTTTCTGGTAGCTACTGTACTTCAGTAGCCAGTTGCAATAATCAATTTGTGGACGATGTGGCCTGTTCTACACCTCTACACCTTATTTTAGATCTATGGGACTATGCTGTGCTGATTATATTTATATGTTTTGGCGATGGCCTTATGACCTTATCACTTTAGGACATGGTGTAAAAAAGGTACGTTATATCATATTTTATCTGTACATTTCCCTGGTTGTATGACAGCGTATTGTGATACATATTGCTGTTTTATGTTGTAAGACACACTGCTCACTAGATGTATATATTTGTATATTTTAGATCTGAGGATGGTCATTACCGACTGAAACCGGTCATCGTCTAAAGAATTGATATTGTGGTCAGAGACTGGAATAAAAATCATTTGTCTCTACATTTATTCCACACATTTTGCAATTCCTGTTAGCAGCAAATAGTTTGCTAAACAATCGTGCAGTATTAATGCGCATGCTGCAGCGTCCACCGGGAAATTTTTGGGTGACTAGAATTCAATACGTATGTCCACTTCACCACCTCGCCTTGCTCTGAACAATAGACCACGACTTTGGGTGATAATGCAGCCCCACTCTGAAGCATTACATAAAGGTACTGTTGGTAAAAGGTATATTATTTCGTACAATAATGCAACATGTACAAATATTAACAATTACAGCAGAAAAATATTGAACTTGTGATTTGTACTACATGTAAATCAAACCTTTAAAAATTCATTTTGGCAAGAGTGCAACAAATTCCCTACTGCCTGCTAAAAAAAAATTGTGGCAATAATAATCAGTTTTTTTTTTTACCTCCTGATTTCACTTAAGCTTACGTAAACCCTACACAAACGTCAAAGTCATGTGACATCAGTTCACCTTTCGTGACAAATACACAAAATTCCTAAATTATTTTATATCAGCTAAGTAAGCTACAAGACAGAAATAACATTAACGACTGGTGACATGAGTAAACACTGTCAAGTTTTCAATTTCGCGACGGTTGTGTTATCTAGCAAATTTTCACCAAAATAAATTCAGTCAGTCTGGAGAATAAACACAACTCAATACACAAATATGGCAATATCAAGAAATAGATGGGTTTATCCTAAGCAATATTAGTAGAATTAGGAAATCTGCAATTTAAACGCACCAATTTTAACAAAGTCTAACGTAATAATAATTTGGACAGAACTTTCATAAAATGATCGATGATAGTGGATACCGTGCCACACACTATGAAACAAATTAAGAATCATTCACATTAGCACCTGGCACATGATGATATTCTCTGAAGCATTTCAAATCACAAAATGTTGGCTACAAGTACCAACTCCACAATAAAGTAATGATGATGAAATATAATAAAATTATATGAAAATTTCGGCCTCAGCCAGGTGACGAGAACCACACCATTGCAGTTTCCTGTTACACTCGAGTGCTAGGCCCAACAAACAACAGCTGGTCATGGAGAACCACGTTAAGCAAGCGAGCATTCCGTCCTCCCCACATGCTCGCAAACAACCACACTCATCGCAGTCCTTAATCGGCAGCCACCAGTTGACTCCCCGCCGCTTCCGTCCTGTCGCCATATAACGACCGAGCCGTCCTCCCAAAACTGTTACTTCGCGCACCAGCGCCCACAGCGCTCAGCGACCACGCCCCCTATCGCTGCGGCGAAAACAAGTGAAATAATCTCGCGGGTAAATCAAAAATGCTGAGGCGTGACACGGCTCACTTCCCCATCTTTACCTTCATAGATAGGGCCCTAGCGAATTCATAATATGCAGTCTCACATACCTACAAGACCAGCCCGTCATAAATTGTCTAATGCTCATATTATCACATGTCCACACAGAAACATTCTGCGTGCGTCACACAGACTTGTCAATCAGATGCCGTATGATCGTTTTCTGCACGGAAGATGGTATTCCGGTCAAAGGACAACCATGCCAACGATGACGTCAGGGCACGTATGAAATGAGGTAGTGTTTATGTTTGCTGGGCAGTCCCCACATCCGCAATCGCTGTGTACACAGCCACAGACGGTATAGAATGGCACCGAGAAGATGCCTGCCAGACTCTCTGCGGTGGAGGGCCATAGAAAGAAAGGAAGCAGGACAGTCGCAAACTGATTTGGTCAGATGGCTTAATGTGAATCGTTCTGTTGTTTCTCGGATGTTACGAAAGTTTATAGAGACCGAAACTGTATACCGAAGATCAGGGTAGGGCCGACCACGTGTGACTTCAGAAGAGGGACCTTCATTTGGCCGCAAGATCACGATGTTACCGCCTTAGTACTGCACGGCAACTGGCATGTGAGCTTGCAACATCCACTGGACGTGTTGTATCGCGGCAAAAGGTCTGCAGAAGGCTTCATCAGAGCGGTATTTACTGTCGGAGACATGCTGTATCTGACGCGTCTTTACAGAGGGGGACGTCTAGATTGGAGTCATCAATATGGCATCTGGACGGTCGAACAGTGGGCCAATGTTTTTGTTCACATGTGAGCCCCGATTTAGTCTGGAGAGTGATTCTCCATGGATTCACATCTGGAGGGAACGTGGAACACGATTTCGTGGCCCAAAAATTTCGGGGCCAAAAGACTGTGGAATTAGACCGAGATCGAGGAGGATCCCTAATGGGAATATGCAAGGTTTAACTGCCGTCAAATATCGTGACGAGGTGTTGGGACCCGCGGTTGTTGCGAGGTGCTGTGGGCCCACACGTCGTACTGATGGGCGATAATGCCCGACCGTGTACGGGACGGGTGGTAGATGTTTTCTTGGAAAAGGAAGGTATTCCATGGCTGGCGTGGCTTGCTCACTCTCCAGAGCTGAACGGCCTGAATCACGTCAGCATCCACTAACCACTCTGCAAGACTGTCAGCAGCTCTGCAGGAAGAATGGGCCTTACTGCCTCATCATGAGACTGATGGCATCACTCACAGCATACTCCGTCGTTGTCAGGCGTTTATTGCTGCCAGAGGTGGAAATTGAGCACATTAACCCGTTGTCGGGATGTGTGTGCAAATCAATTAAGTTGGAAGAAAGGAAGAACATTTTTGTAAATCGTTATGCATGTTGCAGTTATTTGGGTTTTGTACTGCGTGGCTATAGCTAAACTTCCCTATTTAACACGTTTTAACACGGAAACTGCAATACTGGCCACTAAAATTGCTACACCAAGAAGAAATGCAGATGATAAACGGGTATTCATTGGACAAATATATTATACTATTACTGACATGTGGTTACATTTTCACGCAATTTGGGTACATAGGTCCTCAGAAATCAGTACCCAGAACAACCACCTCTGGCTGTAATAACGGCCTTGATACGCCCGGGCATTGTGCCAAACAGATATTGGATGGCGGTACAGCTGCAGCTGCCCATGCAGCTTCAACACGATACCACAGTTGATCATGAGTAATGACTGGCTTATTGTGACGAGCCAGTTGCTCGGCCACCATTGAACAGACATTTTCAATTGGTGAGAGATCTGGAGAATATGCTGGCCAGGGCAGCAGTCGAACATTTTCTGTATCCAGAGAGGCCCGTACATGACCTGCAACATGCGGTCGTGCATTATTCTGCTGAAATTTAGGGTTTCGCATGGATCAAATGAAGGGTAGAGCCACGGGTCGTAACACATCTGAAATGTAACATCCACTGTTCAAAGTGCCGTCAATGCCAACAAGAGGTGGCCGAGACGTGTAACCAATGGCACCCCACACCATCACACCGGGTGATACGCCTGTATGGCGATGACGAATACACGCTTCCAATGTGCATTCACCGCGATGTCGCCAAACACGGATGCGACCATCATGATGCTGTAAACAGATCTTGGATTCATCCGAAAAAATGACGTTTTGCCATTCGTGCAACCACGTTCGTCGTTGAGTACACCATCGCAGGCGCTCCTGTCTGTGATGCAGCGTCAAAGGTAACTGCAGCGATGGTCTCCAAGCTGATAGTCCATGCTGCTGCAAACGTCGTCGAACTGTTCGTGCAGATGGTTATTGTCTTGAAAACGTCCCCATCTGTTGACTCAGGGATCGAGACGTGGCTGCACGATCCGTTACAGCCATGCGGATAAGATGCTAGTGATACGAGGCCGTTGGGATCCAGCACGGCGTTCTGTATTATCCTCCTGAACCTACCGATCCCATATTCTGCTAACAGTCATTGGATCTCGACCAACGCGAGCAGCAATGTCGCGATACGATAAACCGCAATCGTGATAGGCTAGAATCCGACCTTTATCAAAGTCCGAAACGTCGTGGTACGCGTTTCTCCACCTTACACGAGGCATCACAACAACGTTTCACCAGGCAACGCCGGTCAATTGCTGTTTGTGCATGGGAAATCGGTTGGAAACTTTCCTCATGTCAGCATGTTGTACGGGTCGCCACCGGCGCCAGCCTTGTGTGAATGCTCTGAAAAGCCAATCATTTGAATATCACAGCATCTTCTCTCTGTCGGTTAAGTTTCGCGTCTGTAGCATGTCATCTTCGTGGTGTATCAATTTTAATAGCCAGTAGTGTAATTTCCATACGGCTACCAAACTCGATAGCATTAATGTCAAGGACATGGCGAAGAGAAATAACGCAGCACCAATTCTATTGAAACACTTATAATGTGCTGCTACGGTACATCATACTATTACATATCGGTACCATTACTGCTAAGAAAGGGCTCAATATGTTGCCCACCAGTATCCAGAAGGGTTGAAAGCGCAGTATTGCATTCTGTACAGCAGAACGAAGCATGCCCTTTGGTATGCTGACTATCTCTCTCTTGATATACTGAGCTTCAGATCCGCACATGTGCGAATGTTTCCCTGGTAAACCCTATGCTTCAGGTAGCCCCACAACCACAAATCACAGGGTGTGACATCAGGCACTTGGAAACGATCGGCTGAAAACTCGATCATTTCCAAATTTGTTTCGGAGAAGTAGGTGAACTTCACGATCGATATGTGGTGGAGTCGCTTCTTGCATGAAAACTGCTGATTTCAATGCGGCACTCTCCTGTAGGGCTGGTATGACATGCTGGCCAAGCATATCGCAGTAACGCTGGCCAGTCACACTGCACGTCTTTGGTCCTTGAGCACCAATCTATTCATAAAAGAATGGGTCAGTGACGAACGTGCCCGAGAAGACATACCACACGGCGACACGTTCACCATACAGAGGAACTTCATGCACAATGACTGGGGGTGAAGATTCTCCAACTCGGCAATTCTGTGTGTGTTCACCTCACACCTCAGAGAAAAATGAGCTTCGTCTGCCCATAGGGTGGTCCAGGACCAGCCCTCGTCAACTTCAGTCCTTGTGAGAAAGTGGAGAGCGAAATCATTACGTCGTTGTGCGTTCTGTGGTGCAAGCTACTGTACAGTGTGGATCTTGTACGGATAGCATTTGAGAATAGTACTAAGAACCTTCCGTATAGCGGGCCATGGGATGTTCAACTGTCGTAACACTGCCTGACGATCAGGAATTTTGCGAACTTCTACATCATGCTGCGCACAGCAGGTGGAGAAAGGTGGCGGATTTACACATAGGCCCTATAGGCACGGGCCTTGGGGCGGCACCTTCAGGGGGGGAGGGGAATTTTTTTGCTCTTTACTCATTTTATCCTTTCGCGTTTTAAAATAACTGCGCTTACAAACAACATAAATTTTTAATATCGTTAAACAGCTTACTAGTTTAAATAAGCCTTAAGAACGAAATTCGATAATAAAAGCTCGTAAATATTCGTAGTTTACTTAGTGACTGAATGGAAATTTAACATTGGGTTTCTGTCTGGTATCATCTTCATGATTATTCAAAATATTTTGAAGTAAGCTGTCAGGACGACAGTCTACAACACAGCGTTTGAAACGTTATTATTCCGAGAATGTTGAGCCGCGCGGGGTAGCCGAGTGGACTAGGGCGCCTTGTCACGGCACGTGCGGCTCCCCCCATCGGAGGTTCGAGTCCTCCCTCCGGCTTAGGTGTGTGCGTTGTCCACAGCGTAAGGTATTTTAAGTTAGATTAAGTAGGGTGTAAGCTTAGGTACCGATAACCTCAGTAGTTTGGTCCCATAAGACCTTACCGCAAATTTCCAAATTTCCGAGAATGTTGTCGGCTTCTACGTAACCCTACCATATTTTCCCCTTGAAAATACCGGGACCTCTGAAAAGCAGTTTCTTAAATACTGTAGCATGTGTGAGCCTGAGTATGTAAAACCCGACTCTTCTTAAATTTCTTGTAAAAATTTCGAAGAAGTATCAAGTCAGCCTTCCATTACTGTAATTAAAGAGAAAGCTTTGTGGTCTTCAATAGCTTTAATGTTTTTTTTTCTTACTTTTTATAACCAACAGCCTCAGTTGCACAGCTTACCTAGAATTTAACCAGGTTTCAGTCGGGATAACCCAACCTTCTTCAGAATAACAGTAACTACCGTTTGTCCATAGTGGAAATCGTCAAGCTAAAACTAAAAATCCATAAATTATCCACAGACAGTAAAAACTTATCTGAAACTGCCTCGGCCCCACTTCGCAACCGCGATGCGGCAGCCACGAGTGCTGTACTGGAACTGGAACTGGAGTTCTGAACATAGTTGGGTTATCCTGACTGAAACCTAGGTAAATACTAGGTAAACGGTGCAACTCAGGCTGTTGATTACTAAAATTAAAATTAATATTTCTACAGTTGCTGACAGGGCCGCGAAATGTTGAAAATATTTAAGTTCAATAGCTTTGATTTGATGACACCCATTTAACAAAACATGTTGATACTGGGAATGTTTTACAGTTTTAAACATACGTTTACACGAAAAGAACATAAACAGAATATCTAATACTGTGTGAAATATACTTCACAACAGTTTAAAAATTTTATTCATTTATTTACTTAGTTACTTCTTTTGGTGAAAAAAGAAGAAGAAATCAACTTTCGTTTGTCTCATTTATTGTGCTGCAGCCTGCGCGATATCAAAGTTTCCACTCTGTGCAATCGAATAGTACGTGGCATTTGCAAATTTTATATTAAATTTCTTAACTAAGCTTTTTTTCTTCGAGGAAAGGTTGTTTTTATTTTATGTTGGAACGAAAGGTGCATTTGCGTGTGGACATAACAGCAGTGTTCACACAAATGTCAACACCCCACATCAACTGCCAACAAGACTACTTAAACTTTGTAAACTGTCTTCTCTGCCCACAGAAACAGCTAAAATATTATAAGAATAAGTGGGATAAGAGTCGATCCAGAACACCTCACTACAAGAAACTGCAAAATTATTTGCTTTTTAAATCAGAAAGACAGTGTCAAAAATATTCAGAACGTATTTGCGTCCCAGCTAAAATTTCGGCGGCGCGGGAAACAGAAGCCAAAAAAGGGACTGTCCCATTTCCCTTATGAGACGAATTCTAGCTAGCAGGCGTGCTTCTACTGTTCACTGACAGCAGAGAAACAGGAAACAATGAAATTAAATTATTCTGCATTGTCGTTTTTCATAGCACAGTTACGTCGAGTAACCCGAGTTGGTCAGTTCATCGCTCCATGTTTAAAGGAAAAATCTTTGTGCTCGTGTGCCGTGTTTAAAGTAAAAAGCTTTGTGCTCATGTGCAGTGTAGGACGATTGGAACTGGATACAGTCTTTCTTTCTTTCCTTTCACAAATTTTTTTCGTTTGTTTTGACTGTTGGTTGACAATTTTGTAAGTGCCTTTACATGAATAACCGTGAAAAAAGCAAACCTGCTAAATTAAGTGGGCTGGCATTTCGAAAATTATCGAAGGAAAGGCGAGAATGAGAAGCCAATGTTCTAAAAACGCTTGGGAGAGTAGATAAATTTTTCGCAAAATGTGTTGCAAGTTCGTCTTCGAGTTCAAGTAGTTCGGATGATATTTCTGGCACTGCAGTCGTCGTAAAAGAAGTAAATAGAGACGAAACAAAAGCTAAAAATGGAGAAAGGAAAATTGTTCCTGATTTCGAGTTTCACGAAAAACTAAGTGTCGAGTGAGACACTACAAAAAGAAATAACCTCGTTAGTGAAGATCCTGCAGAATAGTGTGTCAATGAATCGACAATTGACATTCTCTTGCAACGTGGCATTAATTAAAGTTGTAACCGTGATTTTTCAAATTCAAGATCAATAGGTGATAAAACCAGATATTTCTAACAAAAAGGTATTTTACTGTAAACTTTTAAATGGTGAATCAACTTTGTGATCAATAGGTGATAAAACGAGATATTCGAACAAAAAGGTATTTTACTGTAAACTTTTAAATGGTGAATCAACTTTGTGTGATTTTCTAGTATACTCCTGTAGCATCGGTGCTGTTTTTTGTGCACCATGTAAATTGTTCGGAGGTAAGGCCGCGATTGCTATTAATGGTATTGCAGATTGGAAAAATATTTCTAATATTTTATCTGATCATGAGAATTCACTTGAACACAAAAATTCTAAATCACTCTCAACAAGACAGCACGCTCAGAACAGTAATTGACGAAAGTAAAGGACATCTATACATATGGTGGAAGCTAAGGAAAGAAATATCATTGAAAGAAAATACCCTAACAACGACTGGTCTGCAATTTGGAAAAACATCCACGATCGGAGCTTACCCTCCAAGCTGAAAGCAACTAATTCCAAACTGCATGCTATACCTCTCACATATTCGCCCATGTGCGCGTCATGCAACTTTCTTGATACTGAAGAAAACAGATTTGTGTGAGAAAAAGTTAGAGAAATTTGGCATATAGTGAAGCAGAAGTTGGCGACCCTCAACAGAACACCACCAACCACATTCACCGCTGTTGATTTTGTGACTCCAGACTCTGTGCCATATCCTAATACGAAAAGAAACGCTGTTAACTGACTAAAAGGGCACACGCTGCTTTATATCTTTAAGGCAGAAGATAAAAGTAAAGAAGATTACTGGGTGTACTTAACGACTAAACACCATCATCTCATGCGGACAAAAGAATACAAAAAAAATTCGCATGCCCCTTAAATAGAATCATGGAATAAAATGCTACAGAGAAAAATAATAGATAACGGTTGGTATGAACTTCTGAGATGATGCATGTAACTGGCACAAGAATGTGTCAGTTCCTTTCACGAGACATTTAAGAAAAGAAGCATAGGACTACATCCTCATCAACAAATTAGACAAAAAACTTCTTTTATTTTAGTTCCTAATCACCTTATGTGATAAGTAGAGAAGTTTTACGTTCTATAAAAGCTTTAACTTCAAGAGAATACAAGATTTTATGTTTTCCTATGAAGATGAGAGACTTCACGTTCATTTTAATTTGCTACTCTTGTCTTTCCATTCTCAAGAGGAAGATTAATTTCCTTTAATTAATACTAAGCAGAAATATTTACCTCCTTTATATTAGCACAAGTGGTCCAGGCGCCCAGCTGACAAAAAAAATAGGAAACTGAACAGAAAAAAGGTGGCAGAACACTCGCAAAAAAGTAAGAAAAATGAGGATCGGCTTCAAACAAATTTAAAAACAAAATACAAAAAATACAAAAATAAAAAGGTACGGTAAAAAAGTTGGTACACTGATGGACTCTCTTAATAATAATAATTTAAAAAGTGTGAAGCAAAGAAGCTAGCAAAAAAAATGGTCAGCGCGACGGAGTATCATGCCTAACGGCCCGGGTTCGATTCCCGGCTGGGTCGGATATTTTCTCCTCTCACGGACTGGGTGTTGTGTTGTCCTTATCATCATCATTTCATCCCCATCGACACGCAAGTCACCGACGTGGCGTCAACTCGAAAGACATGCACCATACGAACGGTCTACCCGACGGGAGGCCCTAGCCACACGGCATTGTATTTTAGATGTAGAAACACAGCTACCACTTTATTTTATGTCGCACAACGCCTTCTTGATGTTGCGATTTTTTTTCTCTCAATGTATGTACTGTATAAGTCTTAAAATTACATGTTGAAACCAACATTGCTCAAATACTTTCATATTTACTGAAATGCATTGCAGCCATTTGTAGTCAGCAGTGTCATTGAGCTTGCAGGTAGCATGCAGCCGAAGTCCACAAGTCTCCTAAGAGGCTATCTGTGTGCATTCTCTTGTACTTGCAATCAAACAGGACAAGATTCACGTCTTTTTTCAGCTCACACGAGCAACTTGGTGTACCTAATACACCTATACGTGAAAGATGTTCTTTGTACTTTCCATGATCATACTCCTACTGTGCAGTCGTTATTAATGTTCTTGTGGCACTGTTATTAACTATGTACCATTTCTGATGAGAAATATCTTCGTCTCTTTGCTGTCAGTTCGATTTTTCCATCAGGGTAGCCATATTACCTTTATCTCCTCATTTACGGGGAACATAAAATCCAGGGCTGGTATTTTGTTATTGTACTGCAATTCACAGAAAGTTGTTTGTTTGGCTAACTAGTCTTCCTCTTTGATACCTAGAACACACTGTGAATCGATGTGGCAAGAAATCGGAGAACGTTTCACTGCACTGATGCTCTGTAAGAACCTTCAGTTGCACATAATTAATTAATTGATGGGATACACTTCCCTAGTCCACACATAGTTTACGATTTTATTAGAAAGTGGATTTAGTAGGGACACTAAAAGCTTTCTTTGACAATAAGTAACTGAGAGTCTCAAACCAATTTTTAATTGTTACAGTTTTCCTGACTCCAAAATTTTCAAAATACGTTTTAGTTCAGAAAAAATCTCGTAAGCCATAATCCACAACGAACTGCTTCTCACTGGAAGTTCAGGTGTGCTGCAAACGCGACGTGAGTGATTATATCGAACATTATCTCGAGAGAGATGCAATTTTGTTCCAATTGCGAACAGCAACGGTAATTCCTACTGTCGGCAGGCAAAGATTATTTTTACTGATGGTAACAGCTTAATTTGCCTTTTTGTACTCGACTGTCGATAGCTCACCGTTCGACATGCAACACCACGGAGAAAAAGTGCCACAAAATAATAATTAACTGTGATGTGTGACGATGTACGATCCTAATAAGGCCCCGCGACACGGTTAATGCGACCTGTCAGTCGGAATAAGCGCTCCAGTGCTGTGTCTCGTGCCCCTTTCTCTCACAAATATAACCAACATAAATATGATCCTAACTCTGTATGTACTCATCACTGCCAGTTGCGCGAAAAAATTACTTCTACGACAAAATAATTACCTTTCACGATGGAAAGATCCCCACTAACACGAAATGAAGAAAACGTAACAATTATTACCAAAAATATAATATATATGATGGAAACACCCGAGAAACTTCGCAATTAACGAAACAACAAGATCTCACTTTTTTTTAATTTATTGTCTTTCAGATTGTGCACATTTAGCCATCACAGCACAGAAAATATTGTATTACAATTTGTTTTGACAATTCATTGTAAAAATTCGTTTGAGTCGTAACATAGGCCTCACAAAGGACTGATTCGATATAAAATAAATGTACCCATCAGAGTATACAAAAACGAGTAAACAAGACGAAAATGTAACTCAGGGTGCACAGTGAGTATGCTACAAAAATTCTACTGTTAACACAATAAGAAATGATAAATCGTCATTGATGTACATTTGGGGTTCCCAAACCAGTCCATATTAATGACTAAATATCTAAATTAACAGTAAAATGTGCTTTGAATGTCCTACAAGAATTGTTTCAAAATCTGCGGCTAAAGAATTGAATATCTGCACAGGTATATAAGTATCAAATAGACAGAATAGGAGAACAGTTGACAAGTACCGTAATTGTGTATTACAGGCACACGTATGGATAGATACACCAGTATTGAGACACATACATAATCGAGGTTCACAGTGACATACATTTAGAGGCTGAGCGTTCCACATTTTGCTGAGTAGCACGTGGGAATACGGTCTTGCCCTAGCATACTAATTACTAAGAGCTCAGTGAGCTACATCGGGATGTTAGCCCAGTGGACGCATTCGTACAGTATTTCACATGTTGTTGTATCGTCGAATGCTAACAAAGTTTGGAAGCAGCTTGGGAACTGATGACCAAGATGCCGTAGATTACTTGCAAGGACGTTAATGTGATACGTCTTCCCAGAACATTGTAGGAGTATATACAGGGTGGTCCATTGATAGTGACTGGGCCAAATATCTCACGAAATAAGCATCAAACGAAAAAAAATACAAAGAACGAAAGTCGTCTAGCTTGAAGGGGGAAACCAGATGGCGCTAGGGTTGGCCCTCTAGACGGCACTGCTATAGGTCAAACGGATATCAACTGCGTTTTTTTTAAAAAAATAGGAACCCCCATTTTTATTACATATTCGTGTAGTAATAAAGAAATATGAAAGTTTTAGTTGGACCACTTTTTTCGCTTTGTGATAGAGGGCGCTGTAGTAGTCACAAACGTATAAGTACGTGGTATCACGTAATATTCCGCCAGTACGGACGGTATTTGCTTCGTGATACATTACCCGTGTTAACCGTCCACCAATTGCGGGAAAGGTCAATATCGTGTGGATGTATGGCTATTGCGATCAAAATGCCCAACGGACGTGTGCTATGTATGCTGCTCGGTATCCTGCACGACATCATCCAAGTGTCCGGACCGTTCGCCGGATAGTTACGTTATTTAAGGAAATAGGAAGTGTTCAGCCACGTGTGAAACGTCAACCACGACTTGCAACAAATTATGATGCCAAAGTAGGTGTTTTAGCTCCTGTCGCGACTAATCCGTACATCAGTAGCAGACAAATTGCGCGAGAATCGGGAATCTCAAAAACGTCGATGTTGAGAATGCTACATCTACATCGATTGCACCCGTACCAAATTTCTGTGTACCAGGAATTGCATGGCGACGACTTTGATCGTCGTGTACAGTTCTGCTACTGGGCACAAGAGAAATTACGGGACGATGACAAATTTTTTGCACGCGTTCTATTTAGCGACGAATCGTCATTCACCAACAGCGGTAACGTAAACCGGCATAATATGCACTATTGGGCAACGGAAAATCCACGATGGCTGCGACAAGTGGAACGTCAGCGACCTTGGCGGGTTAATGTATGGTGCGGCATTATGGGAGGAAGGGTAATTGGCCCCCATTTTATCGATGGCAGTCTAAATGGTGCAATGTATGCCGATTTCCTACGTAATGTTCTACCGATGTTACTACAAGATTTTTCACTGCATGACAGAATGGCGATGTACTTCCAACATTATGGATGTCCGGCACATAGCTCGCGTGCGGTTGAAACGGTATTGAATAGCATATTTCATGACAGTTGGATTGGTCGTCGAAGCACCACACCATGGCCCGCTCGTTCACCGGATCTGACGTCCCCGGATTTCTTTCTGTGGGGAAAGTTGAAGGATATTTGCTATCGTGATCCACCGACAACGCCTGACAACATGCGTCACCGCATTGTCAATGCATGTGCGAACATTACGAAAGGCGAACTACTCGCTGTTGAGAGGAAGCATTCTCAGAAATGATAAGTTCACAACGGTACATGTATCACATTGGAACAACCGAAATAAAATGTTCAAACGTACCTACTTTCTGTATTTTGATTTAAAAAAGCTACCTGTTACCAACTGTTCGTCTAAAATTGTGAGCCATATGTTTGTGACTATTACAGTGCCATCTACCACAAAGCGAAAAAGTGGTACAACTAAAACATTTATATTTCTTTACGTACTACACGAATATGTAATAAAAAATGGGGGTTCCTATTTAAAAAACGCAGTGGATATCCGTTTTACCTATGGCAGCGCCATGTAGCGGGCCAATGATAGCGCCATCTGGTTTCCCCCTTCAAGCTAGACAAGTTTCGTTCTTTGTAGTTTTTTTGTTTGACGCTTATTTCGTGAGATATTTGGCCCGGTCACGATCAATGGACCACCCTGTAGTTTAGATCGTCTTCCTCTCAGCAACCACATAATCGGGTGGTGCCTAGGTTGAGCCGATAGAGGTGTTTATTGAACTTCCAATAATTAAATTTCAGCCGTATTATAACTGTCGTGAAGCTCCTTGATACTTCTGTTATTATACCATGGTACTCTTGGAATCGTGGGATGGCTTAGTGCGTAGTGTCTGCTTTTAATTTTATATGTCTTCGCCCATTTCTATTGTCAGTCCGAGCTCAATTTACTTAATCAATAGAAAAACACATTTAGTATACCCCAGATCAGTTTAATACGTCTCGACACAGCCGGCAACTTTTTCCAATGCCCTTTCCTCTTAACAGCCAGCAGAAAATTAAAGCAGCGCAATTCTACGATAATCACAGGCCATATCCATGAGTAATATGTATACAAGGGATTAATTTGAGTGGCATTTTGGCAACTTGAATTTACTCACGTACTTTTAGAACAACATCACATACGTACCAACACATACTCAACAAACAAGTCAGCCCAGTGCAGGTAACTAAGTTCTTGAAGTACCTGACTTGTTGACAATATGTGCCAGATTGTGATTCTAATACCGAACGTCGTCTCCCGCAGGAAATCCTGTTAGTAACTAAGTGTTCGGAACTCACATCGCCGGCCGGAGTGGCCGAGCGGTTCTAAGCGCTTCAGTCTGGAGCCGTGCGGCCGCTACGGTCACAGGTTCGAATCCTGCCTCGGGCATGGATGTGTGTCATATCCTTAGGTTAGTTAGGTTTAAGTAGTTCTAAGTTCCAGGGGACTTATGACCTCAGAAGTTAAGTGTCATAGTGCTGAGAGCCATTTGAACCATTTGAACTCACATCACCATCCGTGACAAACTTTAGTCCTCCAGTATTTTCCTCTACGTACATGGTCAAGTACCAGTATAAACGTAATGCTAATAAACAATGTTCAAATGTATTGAATTCCTAAGGGACCAGACTGCTGAGGTCATCGGTCCCTAGACTTTCATACTACTTAAGCTAACTTATGCTAAGAACAACACACACACCCATGCCCGAGCGAGGACTCGAACCTCCGGCGGGAGGGGGCGCGCAATCCGTGACATGGCTGCCTAGACCACACGGCCACTCCGCGTGGCAATAAACCATGTTAATGCTACAAGGCATTTAAAGAGGTGACACTAAAGTCATTTTCTCATACCTTTTGCGGCTATGTAGTACCTCATCCCTTAAGTTCGAGTTCAGGCTTCAAAGAAAATTGATAAAGAGCTGAAGATAGTTTCCTTTGCAGTTAACAAAGCTCCATTTTCACTGCTGCAACAAACAAATTCAATATCCAAAATTATTTCTCTTCTTTACAGAGCACACGAATTCGTATCAGCTAGACAACCACACAGGCCGCTTCAGTCTGTATTGCACTGCTTATATTGTTCATTAGGATAGATAATAAAAAGCAGGCCGTTAACTGCAGACCAATATGAAATGTTTTAACAATTATAAAATACACCGGGACCTTATGGAATAACAACAATACATTGGAAACCATATACCATTATACAGGAAAATTACTATCTGAAGTCCTGAAGGAAGTGATACGAAATTTAAAAGCATATTGACAGATCTGTCATTGTCCCGCATATGATTACAAAGAGGCGTGTTTCTCTATTAGAAGAAGCTATGTTTGAGAGTTATTAGTGATGGAAATTTTATATAACAAACACAATAGTGATCTTCTTTTTCTTGTGCCTTTTCCCGTATGGGCGCAGGGTCGACATGGTTACGAACGGATTTCGAATGGTTAGTTTAAAAGGGTGTGCGGATGCCCTTCCTGTTGCCACCCCATTACCCCCTGGAACGGCGTATGTGTTCCCCAATGTCTGCATGCAGTGTTATTCCTGTGAAACCGAGCGAAAGTTTTGTATATGTTTGGGCACCGTGTAACTGAGGCGTAACTTGATTACGAGCCCAGTATTCACCTAGAGGGATGTGAAAAACCATCTAAAAGCTATACCTGGACTGGCCGACATACCGACCCTCATCGTTAGGAGGCCAGGCGGATTGGACCCGGCGTCGCCAAACCTCCTTAGCCCGGAAGCGGCGCTTTACCACCTACGGCCATCCTGACGGGTCTAACAAACACAATAGTGATAACTTTTACAATCGACAATGTTTACTCATGTACATAGTAGGTTGCAGTATTTAATGTATGTGGAATCGAAAACATTTTTATTTAATGTAAGGTTTGTGTTTTGCATAAACTACAGTGACGTATCATACGACTGGCTGTCCCACATCCGAGATATGAAAGCTGGTACATTGCAAAGCAACGATTGCTAACAGAACACAGTACGTTGAACAGGGCGACGAATGGTGGAAATAAGCAAAAGCAATATCAGGAAGGAAGCGTAATAGGCCACCTGATGTACCCAGTTTCCATCAAACGGTTTATGACTTATGGTCATTGGCTATCTCACGCGTACCTGTTTCATCCAGTGGATTACCAGTTACTGATCATTATTAAGGAGTATACAACGGCAAGGAAGATTTTCCACCCTGGTGTACTGTTTGACAGCTGTCGTTTGATGTATATAATTATCACTGAATAGTCCGCCCCCGGAGCTGAGTGGTCAGCGCGACAGAACGTCAATCCTAAGGGCCCGGGTTCGATTCCCGGCCTTGTCGGAGATTTTCTCCGCTCGGGGACAGGGTGTTGTGTTGTCCTCGTCATCATCATTTCATCTCCATCGACCTGCAAGTCGCCGAAGTGGCTCTGATCGAAAGACTTGCACCCGGCGAACGGTCTACCCGACGGGAGGCCCTAGTCACACCACATGTATTTATTACCATTGAATAAGAAAAGATCTCAATCTAATACTGTGATATTAATGGGAAACTGATGTAGCCGATCAGACGACCTAAATACCTGCAGATAATGCTACAAAGTGAGATCAGACAAATCTGTGGGGCGCTGCCCACTCGACTAGTATCGAGTGACTAAAAGATGCTGCGTTCTCGGAATGCTATACAATAATTCAAGCAAATCACGTTAATAGTTTTTATTACAAATAAGAAGATTGACAATACTTAACTTTAATTTTACAACGATGTTGCAAGCGATGGGCGACATGCAAACAATCAAAGTCTTTTGCAGTATACAAGGTCCATGTAAGCAATTGACATGGATCACACTTCACTGCTATTGTAGTGCTCTCCTAGTACCGTGCGAATACTGTCCTAATATTGTACTAATATTGTTCTCCCTAGGCTGACAGGAGTGCCGCTTATATTCTCTACGTCTAGACGGCGCTCCTAGCTTAGTGCGGTCCTTGACAGCGGGCTATTGCCTGACGTCGTCTCACCGCCTTCTTTGCTCTTGCGATCTTCGTCTTCGTGCCGACTCTTGTCGATACGCCGGAAAAGAAATTGATACAAGAGGAGGCTACGAAAGACATAAAACTTTTGGAAAATGCATATGCTAAGCAAGTCGCATGCGACTACTTCTATTTCGGAAGTACACGTTTGGTCTTTGTGTTAGCTATGAGGTAAGACTGACGCAAGATGTCGAGTAAATTTAGAGGCAGATAGCAAGATTAATTTTGAGAGCATTTTTTCGTGTCTCAGGTCTTAGGTGAGTTTATCGTTCTGGTTCTTAGATACTTATTAGAAGACTACTGTTAATAATTCACTTAACGTAATATTATCCATTTCGGCGGAGCATTGCCAACTGCGTAACTTCCTAACTTGCTGCCAGCTGTGATGTAGATTTAGCAACCTAACGGGACGTACTGCAGGAAATTAAACTTTGTTTATTCCTGTGATGTTGCCGAACCCGTGAAAGTTCATGTCGATTCTGTGTTTTGTCTATAAGATCGGCTTTAACAGCTGCTGTTCGCATAAAAGAGGGAAATAATATACATGTATAAATCAAGAACAGCTTTCTTTGCTTATTAATTGCAAGCATGGGAGAAGATGGCGAATACTGTAATTTTGGCTCTAGGTAAAAAGTTCAACACCTCATCCTAAGAATATAACTTTTTTTAGTTTCATGACGTTAGGAGATAGGTGACTGAGTCCTTCCATCAGTACTAGATAAATTTCTCTCTTCAGTTGAGCAACTAACTTACAACGCTGCGATCTGTGACTTCCATACTGATGGCACTGTTAGTTCAGTATGAAATTATGTGTACTAGTCTCACGAAGCTTCTCTCAAAACAACAAGGAGCAACAACATGGTACTGACAACTCCTACCAAGAGTGGCACGTTTCGTAACAGCCTTATATAAATAAACCACGCACTTGCGCTGTTATGTTGTGTTCATATAAGTGAGTGAGATGTTTCTAGCCTTATATTAACGGTCATAATTTATGATCCAAAAGTGGACACCTTGCCCATCACCCGTTCCTCGAGACTAAATGGGTAGTTTGTATATGGCCACTCAGGCTGAATTATCTTAATTGCTGTAATTTATGACCCAAAAAGACATCATGGCTGCATAGACATTTTGACATTGACACGGATGTGTGAAATTCAGAGGGGTGTTATCCTATTAGCTGAATTACCTTAATTACTGTAATTTATGACTCAAATACCGGTCATTGCAAGTATTTAGCTAGCATAATTTATTATCACCTATGACCCACTATCAAAAATGATCTTAACTTAATGATTAAAATTTATGATCCAAAAATATGACGGCCATATCCTAATGACTATAATTTGTGATCCACTATGACGTCTCTATCAAAAAGTGGTTGCCCAGGCTGCCTCTATTTATTTATGACACATTACCTTCATCACACTAATTTACAAACTGAAAAAGTTCGCCACACTAAGACATTACTAGCCTACTATATGGTACCTACACTAAACTTGTGAAAACAGCGAGAAATTTAAAAACAAAAATACAAGTACGAACGTTTTCAAAGATATGTATGCGCACTCTTTGCAGGCCACACACAATATATCGCTAAATTACATTAATATTCCAAACTTAAACAATTTCCCAAGCATATGCTGCTATCACCAGCGCAATTGGAATAGACGGGAACAGTAACATATTTATTTAAAACAAAAAGAAAAAACTGCCAGAAGGACCCCCACATTCCATTGTCTCTCACGTCATGCATGCCACTCCCGACAGCAACCGCAGGGTCAACAGCCGCTGCCGGCAGCGTCTTGCTCCAGTGTGTTGTGTTCGGGCCAGCTGCGCCTTTATGACTAAAGAGGAGATGTCGTCTCAGCCCAGCCAATGGTCACTCGCATGCACTGGCATTCTGCCATGTCTGAAATAAAAATAAAAAAAAAACGCCTCCTCTATTCACGGCAGTAGTGGGCCTCGACGGACGGATAGACACTCGATTCATTGTACGGCAGCTACTCGTTTAAGCGGTAAGCATTCCACTGCCTGGCCATTATATGTAGGAAACTCCCACAGGTCGTGAACACACTGATGATTTTACAATTCGTCTAACAATCGTTGGGGATTTTCCCAGAAAGAAGATATTATTAAAATTTCGTCACCCTCACATATTTTTACACAGCAAGATTTTTACAGTAATAATTTTTACGTCAGTTGCACAGTCGTACTATACAGGGTGTTAGTGGTATACATCTACATCTACATGGATACTCTGCAAATCACATTTAAGTGCCTGGCAGAGGGTTCATCGAACCACCTTCGGCCGGCCGGGGTGGCCGAGCGGTTCCACGCGCTACAGTCTGCAGCCGCGCGATCGCTACGGTCGCAGGTTCGAATCCTGCCTCGGGCATGGATGTATTTGACGTCCTTAGGTTAGTTAGGTTTAAGTAGTTCTAAGTTCTAGGGGACTGATGACCTTAGAAGTTAAGTCCCATAGTGCTCAGAGCCATTTGAACCACCTTCGCAATTCTCTATTATTCCAATCTCGTTTAGCGCACGGAAAGAACGAACACCTATACCTTTCCGTACGAGCTCTGATTGCCCTTATTTTATCGTGGTGATCGTTTCTCCCTTTCTATGTCGGTGTCAACAAAATATTTTCGCATTCGGAGAAGAAAGGTGGTGATTGGAATTTCGTGAGAAGATTCCGTCGCAATGAAAAACGCCTCTCTTTTAGTGATGTCAAGCACAAATCCTGTATCATTTCAGTGACACTCTCACCCATATTTCGCGATAATACAAAACGCGCTGACCTTCTTTGTACTTTTCCGATGTACTCCGTCAGTCCTCTCTGGTAAGGGTCCCATACCGCGCAACAGTGTTCTAAAAGAGGACGACAAGCGTAGTGTAGGCAGTCCTCTTAGTAGATCTGTTACATTTTCTAAGTGTCCTACCAGTAAAACGCAATCTTTGGTTAGCCTTCCCCACAACATTTTCTATGTGTTCCTTCCAGTTTAAGTTGTTTGTAATTTTTATTGGTGACTGAGGACAGTCTGCTGAACAAGATTAGATCAGTATTTTCTTCATTTGGAGACTAATAATTATAGTTATTAGTAGTAGTATATTTTTAGGTTGTGTGTATCTCCAAGTATGTCTGGAAAGAGCAAGCCATTAACGCCTGTTTCCCCCAGGGCAGCAGCTCAGGTACTGAAGTACGGATGCGTGGACTCAAAGCGGCAAGTCTATACTGACAGTGTAGTCCACTTGATGATGGAGTAAAGACCATGCAGAAAAACTCAGGTAGTAAATGACGTGAATTTAAACTCGTCAATCTCTGGCAGTAGATCAACCGCAGATGGTCGCGCATCATGCCATGTACGCCGTAATCATTTGTGGATTGTACAGGAACCTAAGTCAGGGAATTACTGTATGGTTTTCCCTTTTCCTACATTCTTGCCATTCACCTATGTCCCATTAAACATTACAGCTTTCGTGATGTATGGCATATTCAACTCTCATCTTCATGTTTTTGAAATTCAGTTTGCTTATTGTCGCCAGCACTTCTCTTTCTATAATTACTACATACCAATTTGGCAATCCTCCAACAGTTCGCTAATCCGACCAGCGTTATTCATCTACAGAGGTAAATTCCTTCCACAAATAGAAAATTGGTGGATTCTTATAACGACTGCATGACAGTGAAGAATTGCTCTATATTATTTGCTTCCATTAGATCTAATATATTTTCACCATGAGTGAGTTTCCGAACTGTCTGTCCTAGATAGTTTTCACAGACGGCGCTTAGTAAGGTTTCACAGTATGTCTTGTCACGCACAGCACTAACAAAGCTCTAACTATCCCAGTTGTTGGATGTTTAGTCTTCTCCGATGATTGTAGTATGATTGTGATACTTACACACAAGAAAACAGCGGTTTTCTCTAAAGTTTTTGATTTCATCGGAAGGTCAGTCTGTTGGTCAATAGAAGGGTCACTATTCGAATGAATAGCGATCTATTAATCGTTGACAGTCCGAATGTACAGTGAATAATGATTCTCTTTAGGGAAAAGGCAGCAAGGGAAGGGAACACCACGTGTACTCTGTATCCTTGGGGGCCTCATTCAACATTTTGAATGAGGACACACCCTTGATGCCGTGTCTTACTCAAACAATCTCGCACGCAATTTCATCCCAGCAGTTATAAGTTTCTTGTCTACTGTAGCAAATGCACCACGTCAATCTCTCATTAGCCTATCCTTTCGATATACGCTCAAAAATTTTTCCCGAAAATATTATTACTGTCAACTTCAAGTTACAACCAGATTTTTGTACCTAGTACTAGGCGATAATCGCTTATTTTAGGAGCAAGTCAAACTCCGTTGTAAATGCTTCTGCGGTTATCCACTAGAATTTTATTACTTTCAGCTGTGGAGGAGAGGCATTCTTTTGATCTTATACTGGTACTTCTGGGCCTCCTATACTTGTTGCTTTCTGGACTGTATGGAACGTCACCAAATTAAAAAAAATTTTCTGTGTACCCCACATACAGTCATCTACCTGGGGAGCAGCCTGCTATGTGTAGCGCACATCCGACCCATTTATGGGAACGTTAGAGTCTTCTGCTTTATGGCGCAAGTCTAGGAAGTCACAGCCTAGCTTATCACAGAACCTTCACACCTTTTGCTAAGCCTTCCACATGAATCAGATGAGGGGACCACCATATGTTGTGAGGATAATGCTGAAGATTCTGAGCTTTGTTGAAAATCCGTGAGCAAGGATGGTCTTCTCAACCTTCTCTGACAGTTGCTGGATAATCCCAGTATGACTTCAGAGCCAAAATGACAGGCATTGTTCGTGCCAATGTGGCCCAATCTGCTGTTGGTTACACCTTGTTTGTTCAATGACTGCAGGAATAGCCTCTTCAACATACTGAATGAGGCCCCAGGCGAGCGCACTGAGGGCACGTGGGTTTCCTGCGTTTCCCTTGCTCCCATTTCTCTAAGGAGTGCCATTGCTCACTATAAATTTGAACTGTTGACCGTTAATAGACCCTGTACTTTGGTGTTAGCCTCTTCTCGACACGGAACTCGTCACATTTCCCAACAGATGAAGTGGGTCTCTGTAGCTCAGTTTCGCTTTCAGTGGAAGATAGCATGTTGAATATTTTGGTTAGGGTGATGAGTATAGCATCCAAAGCTCTCCCTCGTCCATGGGTCATTACACATGGCACCTAGACCCATTATTGACACACCACTCAAAGTCAAATGGACGAGCAGTATTTGCTGCAGAAGATAAAGTGTCCACTGGAGAGGATAGTACTTCAGGTATCATTGGCGTCTCTGCTAAATCACTCATGAGTGTTATCCCAACTCACCCATTCGCAGCAGCTTGCAATCGCCTGACTGTAATCAGGGCGGTTTAACTGCTTAAGAACAGCAACTAACTCATACCATGCCCAAGAATAGCATTCACTGTTCGAGTGCATTATGCCTGGTGCAATATTTTATATAATACTAAACAAATAACTTCAAACTAACCTTTCTGCTTATCTTTTAATTACGTGTCTTATCCGTTTCAAGTGTTACCATTACAGTTTAAGAGCTGAAGTGATTAAAAACCAAAACTTGATCATGATCACCTGTTTCATAGCTTGTTTGTCCGTCTTTGAAACGAAATACAGTACTGGCCATTAAAATTTCTACACCACGGAGATGACGTGCTGCAGACGTGAAATTTAACCGACAGGAAGAAGATGCTGTGATATGCAAATGATTAGCTTTTCAGAAAATTCACACAAGGTTGGCGCCGGTGGCGACACCTACAACGTGTTGACATGAGGAAAGTTTCCAACCGATTTCTCATACACAAACAACAGTTGACCGGCGTTGCCTGGTGAAACGTTGTTGTGATGCCTCGAGTAAGGACGAGAAATGTGTCCCATCACGTTTCCGACTTTGATAAAGGTCGGATTGTAGCCTATCGCGATTTCGGTTTATCGTATCGCGACATTGCTTCTCGCGTTGGTCGAGATTCAATGACTGTTACCAGAATATGGGATCCGTGGGTTCATGAGGGTAAAACGGAACGTCGTGCTGAATCCCAACGGCCTCGTATCACTAGCAGTCGAGATGACAGGCATCTTATCCATATGGCTGTAACAGATGGGGACGTTTTCAAGACAACAACCATCTACACGAACAGTTCGACGACGTTTGCAGCAGCATGGACTATCAGCTCGGAGACCATGGCTGCGGATACCCTTGACGCTGCATCACAGACAGGAGCGCCTACGATGGTGTACTCAACGACGAACCTGGGTGCACGAATGGCAAAACGTTATTTTTTCTGATGAATCCAGGTTCTGTTTACAGCATCATGATGGTTGCATCCATGTTTGGCGACATCGCGGTGAACGCACTCTCGAAGCGTGTATTCGTCATCGACATACTGGCGTATCACCTGGCGTGATGGTATGGGGTGCCATTGGTTACACGTCTCGGTCACCTCTTGTTCGCATTGACGGCACTTTGGACGTTAAATTTCAGATGTGTTACGACCTGTGGCTCTACCCTTCATACGATCCCTGTGAAACTCTACATTTCAGCAGGATAATGCACGACCGCATGTTGCAGGTCCTATACGGACCTTTCTGAATACAGAAAATGTTTGACTGCTGCCCTGGCCAGCACATTCTCCAGATCTCTCACGTGGCCGAGCAACTGGCGCCAACAATACGCCTGTCATTACTTTTGATGAACTGTGGTATCGTGTTGAAGCTGCATGGGCAGCTGTACCTGTACACGTCATCCAAGCTATGTTTGACTCAGTGCCCAGGCGTATCAAGGCCGTTAGTATGGCCACAGGTGGTTGCTTTGGGTACTTATTTCTCAGGATCTATACACCCAAATTGCGTGAAAATGTAATCACATGTCAGTCCTAGTATAATATATTTATCCAATGATTACCCGTTCGTCATCTGCATTTCTTCTTATTGTAACAATTTTAATGGGCCGTAGTGTACATCACTGGCCCTGCATATCAGGAATCAGTTTTTTGGTAGGTTAGTGGACGTATGTGGCACTAGATGGTTACGCACAGGTCATGTAATTCCCGTAAATAACGGGCGGCTGATATGCGTATGCTGTGATGGGGTCTGATAGCGACCCAGATGGGTCTCATAGGATTTACATCAGGCGAACTTGGTTTCCGAGACAATAACGTGAGTTCACTACAGTTTTCGGGTAAGACATCAAGCATGAAGGGATGCAGGTGGTCCGCAGCTGTCAGCGTGTCTTCGATTTCGACCATAGGTCCCATGCACGCGCAAGGGAATGTTTCCCATAGGCTTCCGTACGTGGCGTGCAGCACGTTTCTACCGCCGTTCACCTCGATGACGGCGTTTGTGGAGACGACCATCAACCCAGTCGAGCAAAAATGTGATTCACTCGAAGACACGTTTCCATCGATCGACATTCAAATCCCGATGGTCCCGTGCCCACACCGAGCGAGGTGGCGCAGTGGCTAGCACACTGGACTCGCATTCGGGAGGACTACGGTTCAATCCCACGTACAGCCATTCTGATTTAGGTTTTCCGTGATTCCCCTAAATCGCTCCAGGCAAATGCCGGGATGGTTCCTTTGAAAGGGCGCGGCCGACTTCCTTCCTCGTCCTTCCCTAATCCAATGACACCGACGACCTAGCTGTTTGGTCTCTTCCGCCAAACAACCCAACCCCAACCCCCGTGCCCACTCCAGTCGTAATTCAAATGGTTCAAATGGCTCTGAGCACTATAGGACTTAACATCTGAGGTCACCAGTCCCCTAGACTTAGAACTACTTAAACCTAACCAATCTAAGGACATCACACACATCCATGCCCGAGGCAGGAGTCGCACCTGCGACCGTAGCAGCAGCGTGGTTACGGACGGAAGCGCTTAGAACCGCTCTGCCACAGCGGCCGGTGCAGTCGTAATTGATGATGTCGTTGGGTCAACATGTGAACACGCTGGAGTGGTCCGCTGAGGAGCTCCATGTTCAACAATGTACGATGAACAGTGCGCTCCTAAACACTAGTGCGTGCACCAGCATTGTGCTCTTTCTGCACCTATGCCACATATCACCAACTATCCTACTCTGCAAAGCAGACAAGACTCCGAAACCCACTTTATATGAACAGTCGTGGGTGTCCTACCGTTTAGCGCCTAGTGGTAGTTTCACTGTCCTTCCAACCTCTTTCCGCTGATGCTCACATACCATGTAAGCATTAGACCAACTTTGTCGTTTTCGTGATACTCGTTCGCAAGAGCTGCGTAATCATAATCTGCCCTTTGTCAAAGTCGCTAATATCTATGCATTTCCCCACTTTCAGCCCATATCTTCGCTAGGATGATCCACCGTTCGTGTCTGCTCCGCTTTTGTTACCGCGTCACGTGTCCGCAACGCCACTGAGCGACATCCAATGGCTGGTTGGGCAGTGGTCATAATGTTTTGTCTCATTAGTCTATATGTTATGACAACAGGCAAACTTGCTACAAGACTTAGTGTTTCCTTGAAACATTTTTCAGGCTATGGTCACTAACAAATTCGACAACAACGTTAATTTACGATAAATGCAGATAATGCACTCCCATTAAAAGAGAAAATGAATGTACACGTTATGTTAAGTATTTAAAGTAACTGTAAAGAACAAACGCTAGCTTGCTTCAAACTAGGTTAACCGAAACTGTCATAACCTAACGAAAATTCTCGACACGTTTGTAAGCATCCGCAATTTCTTACACATATACCCCTTTTCAAGTAAATATACAATGATATTAGGGAACGATTGGTTTTGGACGAGTATAATGTGACCAAAAATGTCTATAAAAACGCTAATTAAGTTTGCAGTTCACGATACAGTACAAGTTATTACAAGTTATTCGCAGCACTCGTGAACGTTCGAAAAAACACAATATACACGAGTATTCACACAATCTCAGAACATTATGCAAAAATTACACGAAAAGCAAAATGTCAGAATCTAAGCTTAGAATCGGACTTTTTTCTTTTTTTACTTAGCTGAATGCTTGTATCTCGTATACTGACGGGTCACAGATGAACACTAAAGTATCAGTTCATATTTATCAAAAATGCGAAGATTACGAAGTAACACAAAAGCACGTATTCCACATGTGGCAGCTAGCGATTCAATACAATGAGACAGGAATAATTTTGGAATGTTCGCCTTTAGATGGGAAGATCAACATTCATTTACAGTGTGACAATTATTGAACTATATGAAAAAGCGTAAATTAGTTACAAACTATGGCGTGCAAATACTTTATCCAACATGTAAACGTCACTAAAAATATTCGGATTTAGGTTATGACATGTTCGACACGCCTGGCATCATTGGTGATGATGTGGCGCAGACGAATAGCGGAATTCTGCATGACTCACTGGAGTGTCGGAACATCGAAGCTGTCGATGACCTACTGAATGGTTGTTTTCAGCTCACCTATGGTTTTGGGGTTATTGCTGTACACCTTGTCTTTAATATAGACCTACAAAAAGGAGTCGCATATATTGAAATCCAGAGAATATGACTGCCGATCGAGGCTCACGGCAGAGGCCTCTGGATACCACAGAGCCAGAATGCGGTCCCCAAAGTGCTCCTCCAGGATGTTAAACACCCTCCTGCTTCTATTGGGTCGATATCCGTCTTGCATGAACCATCCCTTGTGGAAATCAAAGTTGGATAATGGGGATGAAATCATCTTCCAACACCTTCATGTACCGTTCGGTAGTCACCGTGCCATAAAGGAATATCGCACCGATTATTTTGGGACTGGACAGTACATACTACACATTCACTCGTCGAGAGAGAAGAGACTTCTCGATCGCGAGATGCGGATTCTCAGACCCCCAAATGTGCCAGTTTGGCTTATCGGTGAACCCATCCAAATGAATGTGGGCTTCGTCGCGAAATCAAATCATACAGCGCATACTAATTCCCATCATATCCCGCGGCCAACCGTGTAGTTTCAACGCCCTAACGCAAACCATTCAGAAGTTATGTTGATTTTACTTCATATAGTTCAATGGTTGTCACCCTGTACGTTTATGTAAGGCCTAGTCCATATGTGCTTTAACTCCAGCTTGTTACATCAGTTTAAACCACGGGTGCTGAACAGATGTCATGAAGACATCTTGCAGTGAAAGGAAGATCAATAGTGTAAGATATCACACAAGTACCAGCGTTAAGTTGGTTTTATGTTACTCTATACAAAAAGTATCATTACCTGGTTCGAATTTATACAGTTCATCATTAGACAGCTTTCGTCAAAACACAAGATTCATTGATTTACTGGTGAGTTGCCGTGAAATAACCAAGAATTTTGACGAGAACATGAAAGCTGGCTGATGATGATGAATATGATAAATTCGAAACTGGTAACGGTAGTTTTTTAATAAAGTAACCTAAAACTAACTTGTGATTGGTAGCTGCACACCATAAACAATTCATTGCATGTAACAGCCACGCTCTGCAATTTATAAAATGACTTTTATCTTAATAATATGAATATTTATATAAGTTTCCAGAATCTGCCAGGAAGTTTCATTTATATATGTGTTTGGAGAGAGAGATTGATTTTTGATTGAGATTTTTACTTTAAGTTGTAACTGGTACCTGAATTTTGGTTGCTGCCTCCTGAAATGTTCAGCTTCTGCACCAGTTGGTGACGTATTATAATTTGGAGGAAGTTATTGTTCTTTAAAGTTTAAAATACGACTCTCTGAGTTACTTGGCCGTATTGCGAATACCTTTGAGCCCAAGTTTTCGTAGCTTTTCGTACCTAAGGGACCACTGTTGTAAGTAAATAAGATCAACAGCAATCTGCTTTTCGTGAGAAAAGGAGATTGCTTGGCACACAAACTTCCTTCTAACTACACGTCCTGCTACATCAAAATTGGTCAGTGGAGTTCAGTACCATACTATTGTACAAGAACATAATCCAATTACTGTCATTAAGAAATTATGAGAGGTTGTTACTTATTAATGAAAACTGTAGAGAATGCATTCCTTTTCCAGTATTTTAGTGAACTTTGTGCATTTACAATTCTGTCGATTGATAGATGGCGACGACAATGAAGTTCACCTGCTTTTCCAAAAACAAGATATTTCTATGCTTCACTTCCAGAAAATTTGTACACGTCAATGTTTGACAACTCTTACACATACTTTACTCGGTTTTACCACTAAAATATCAGTTTTCATTAAATGTAACAATACGTTCTGAGCGACGCCCTGGCAACACGCCCTCTTTCCACAAGATGCAGATTAACAGTCCTCTTTTGTTCTTTAATAAATCGTTCTTTTATTTAGAGTCCACACTCAAAGATTCACAACTATTATCGTTGCGGGGATTGCACGCTAAAGAGTTTCTTGCTGTCCAGCTGCGCTGCACTTCACTTCAAGTACTTTTTGAATCACATTTACATTTACGGTATTTAAATATATTACTGAGCTTCTCAGAATAAAATCAGGCACAAATTAGTTTTAAAAAAAGCAATGAGGCACACATAACATTACAAATTGTGTCTTTATTTGACAAAACTGCATATTACACAGTTGTGTTTTCGATTACTTGCAACAGATCAGCTCTATGAGGAAATATTTAGATTTTTTCGAGCTGACTTTCTACTTAACTTTACCATAAAGGGATGTTGGCGGAAGATATTGTTATAGCGGTAAGTGAACTGTTTGTGGCTGGTCGGCATAGTCTTACCAGGAAACAGAGATGACTTTGTTCGTGATCTAGGTTCCTTGCGGAGGGAAGAACGGCACACCGTGACACCTGGAGCAAACTAATATACCGAAACACTGAAAATATCACATGGCGCAGTGCTAGGCGACGTGTTCTGAATATATTTCTTCGATGTTAAAACAAGATCGTGAAACTGGAAGTGGTTGCCAGTAGGTGAACCCGCTACTGTCATAATCTGGAAGTCAACGTCAGCCAAAACAAAATAATGACTAATTCCCTCGGATGATAATGGTTTCTACAAAAAATAGCAGCTGAAAAGTATAAGACACAACAGTGCTCGCACAAGTGTATGACAAGCTTAAAACCATACCCACAAAACGAAAACTTGATAGCTGGGAAATACGTGGAGAAGTTCTAACAACATCACCAAGTTCGGTTACAGGTAGATTTTTTTCTAAGTCGTAATTCAAACTGTGTTTACCGCTGGTATAACAAGAATTTACTTCTGGGGATAGCGGCGGGAGACAGAGTATGTGGAGAAGGGGAGAGGTAGACCAGATGACGAGGATTGCGTAGGGTTGCAGTGTCATTTCGAGATTTCGAGTGGACAGTTTACGAGGCATTAACACGTCATAAGAAGGGCGACGCTGCAGTACAAAGCCACGGCAGGGGGACCCCCGCGGGGAGGTGACGTGGCAGTGCCTGGAACGGCGCCCCCGATGATGACAATTACTGCCGAAACCAATTCGATCAGAAAACCGCCTGGTGTTACAGCCACAGGCTTCCACGTATTTTTTTTTTTTTTTTTTATTTGGTGTCACCTCGACTCGATGGCACAACCTTGCGACTTGGCACTTCACTAATGAATGTCAGAGACTGAAGTAAACGGTTTCGCAGAAATAGTGTCACAAATTCTGACTGTATGAAATCTATAATTAATACCGAGCAGCAAACATGCAGTATGCGCGTAGACTCACAGTTACAGTCATCTTAATTTTTATCAAAATCTGTGTTCACTACAAGCACTATGTTTTATTAGTTCTCAAAATAAGTAGTCTCATTCGAGCTAACAGGCCCCCTTATTTCAAACAGAACATTCAGAGACGCCTCAAATGCTTAGCTGATAACTTTAACACAATTTCAACGACGAAATAAGAAGAAGAGCTCAAAATTTCTGTGACTGTCACATAGATGATATTTTTAAAAATTTCTAATTGTTATTTTGGAAAACAGTGCACACTAACACACGTGAAAACGTGAATTTGATAAGTGGAAAATATTTTATTAATACTTTCTTTTGTATGTTCAACTTTTGTATTGTATTGTATTGTTTGTTAACCGGGGACCTAGAAACGACGGAGAGGCTCCGTCCCCGCCGCAGCCGCAGTGGTCCACAGCCACACGACGACTATCGCAGTCCACTTCACCCCTCCGCCGCCCCACACCGAACCCATGATTATTGTACGGATCGGCCCCCAGCGGACCCCCAAGGGAACGTCTCGCACCAGTCGTGTGTGACCCCTATGTTTGAGTGGTAGAATAATGGTGGTGTACGCGTACGTGTTTGTGCAGCAGTCGCCGACATAGTGTAACTGAGGCGGAATAAGGGGAACCAGTCCGCATTCGCCGAGGCAGATGGAAAACCGCCTAAAAACCATCCACAGACTGGCCGGTTCACCGGACCTCGACACAAATCCGCCGGGCGGATTCGTGCCGGGTACCAGGCGCTCCTTTTTAACTTTTACTTGTTTTATTTAACTTTGGTTTATACGAGAGTTATTTTTTTCAACGTTGGATCGGTCGCGAAATTTAAACCGCAATGAAAATCGAATGAAGCTTTGCACAGATATGTTGCACAGTGTCCCTAGTGTACCACCGATCTCGCCACTTGGCTCTTTTCAGTTCTGAGCGCACAGTGAGCACTTAAATGAGCCCGGAACGGTAGTTTCTCCCAACAAGTGTCAAGTGCGTGCTGTCATTTGATTTCTTCATGAACGGGTTCTGCCCGATTCCCTGCGGCCCACGTCACATAACTATCACGAGTGACAGTAATGAGTGACAGTGGTGCAGGAACTTAGAAGAAGGGCGCACAGACGCGCATGATGCAGGCCGTCACGGAAGGAAGCGAGTGTCAACAGTTGATCTTGGTCAAAGAGTAAATCATGGTTCGAGAAAATCGTCTACAAACAGCAACTCAGAAGAAACGAAGAGCAATGTTGTCATCAGGCGTTGTCCTTCTCCTTGACAATGCTCGGCGCACACAGCGGCTGCAACAAAGACGCTTCTGCGTCGTTTTCGATGGGAATTGTTTGATCACCAACCATACAGTCCGGACTTGTGTCCCTCTCATTTTTATCTCTTTGTTCAAATGAACCGCTGGCTATGAGGACAGCATTTTGGCACAGACTACGAGTTGCAGAGCAGCTTCGAAAATTGGTGGGAAGCACAGGCGGCTGACTGCCATCTGTGACTAGAGTACTGGGAAGTTGGTACCACACTATGACAAATGTGTAAGTCAACCGACTTGTAGACAACGTAGAGAAGTAGCTGGAAGGTTAGCAAAGTGTTGCAAAATAAAAACACTTTTGATTTTCTACATTTACATCTACATTTATACTCCGCAAGCCACCCAACGGTGTGTGACGGAGGGCACTTTACATGCCACTGCCATTACCTCCCTTTCCTGTTCCAGTCGCGTATGGTTCGCGGAAAGAACTACTGCCGGAAAGACTCCGTGCGCGCTCGAATCTCTGTAATTTTACATTCGAAATCTCCTCGGGAGGTATAAGTAGGGGGAAAGCAATATATGCGATACCTCATCCAGAAACACACCCTCTCGAAACCTGGGCAGCAAGCTACACCGCGATGCAGAGCGCCTCTCTTGCATAGTCTGCCACTTGAGTTTGCTAAACATCCCCGTAACGCTATCACGCTTACCAAATAACCCTGTGACGAAACGCGCCGCTCTTCATTGGATCTTCTCTATCTCCTCTGTCAACCCGACCTGATACGGATCCCACACTGATGAGCAATACTCAAGTACAGGTCGAACGAGTGTTTTGTAAGACATCTCTTTTGTTGATGGACTACATTTTCTAAGGACTCTCCCAATGAATCTCAACCTGGCACCCACCTTAAAATGGTTCAATTGGCTCTGAACACTATGGGACTCAACTTCTGAGGTCATTAGTCCCCTAGAACTTAGAACTAATTAAACCGAACTAACCTAAGGACATCACAAACATCCATGCCCGAGGCAGGATTCGAACCTGCGACCGTAGCGGTCTTGCGGTTCCAGACTGCAGCGCCTTTAACCGCACGGCCACTTAGGCCGGCCCACACACCTTAGCAACAATTAATTTTGTATAATCATTCCACTTCAAATCGTTCCGTACGCATACTTCCAGATATTTTACAGAAGTAACTGCTACCAGTGTTTGTTCCGCTATCATATAATCATACAATAAATGATCCTTCTTTCTATGTATTCGCAATACATTACATTTGTCTATGTTAAGGATCAGTTGCCCTGCATCAAGTGCCTATCCGCTGCAGATCTTCCTGCATTTCGCTGCTATTTTCTAATGCTGCAAGTTCTCTGTATACTACAGCATCATCCGCGAAAACCCGTATGGAACTTCCGACACTATCTACTAGGTCATTTATGTATATTGTGAAAAGCAATGGTCCCATAACACTCCCCTGTACCACGCCAGAGGTTACTTTAACGTCTGTAGACTTCTCTCCATTGCGAACCACATGCTGTGTTCTGTTTGCTATAAACTCTTCAATCCAACCACACAGCTGGTCTGATATTCAGTAGGCTCTTACTTTGTTTATCAGGCGACAGTGCGGAACTGTATCGAACGCCTTCCGGAAGTCAAGGAAAATGGCATCTACCTGGGAGCCTGTATCTAACATTTTCTGGGTCTCGTGAACAAATAAAACGAGTTGGGTCTCACATGATCGTTGTTTCCGGAATCCATGTTGATTCCTACAGAGTAGATTCTGGGTTTCCAGAAATGACATGATACGCGAGCAAAAAACATGTTCTAAAATTCTACAACAGATCGACGTCAGAGATATAGGCCTATAGTTTTGCGCATCTGTTCGACGACCCTTCTTGAAAACTGGAACTACCTGTGCTCTTTTCCAATCAGTTGGGACCTTTCGTTCCTCTAGAGACTTACGGTACACGGCTATTGGAAGGGGGACAAGTTCTTTCGCGTACTCTGTGTAGAATCCAATTGGTATCCCGTCAGGTCCAGTGGACTTTCCTCTGTTGAGTGATTTCAGTTGCTTTTCTATTCCTTGGACACTTATTTCGATGTCAGCCATTTTTTCGTTCGTGCGAGGATTTAGAGAAGGAACTGCAGTGCGGTCTTCCTCTGTGAAACAGTTTTGGAAAAAGGTGTTTAGTATTTCAGCTTTACGCGTGTCATCCTCTGTTTCAATGCCATCATCATCCCAGAGTGTCTGGATATGCTGTTTCGATCCATTTCTTGATTTAACGTAAGACCAGAACTTCCTAGGATTTCCACATCGCGACCGTTTGGACTTCAATAGAACAATAGGCCTCGCATCTCCAAAAGCAGTCGTATGTGTGCATTTTGTATCAATGTATAAGCTGCAATAACGTGCCGCCGCAGAACTGTTTTGAATAGCTTACAGCCAAGGATAATTCTTCCGTCATTAGTTAAGCTTCATTGTCAGTCTACTTCTACATTTTCATTAGCTAAGAAGAGCACACCTCAACACAAACATGACTTACTTCACCCGAACATGATCCACGGAATCATCGTCCCAAAAATAGGAAAAACCCAAGCTTGAGCACAAATATTTTAGAGGGTGATCGATAATTACAGCTAATGAAACATGATGGCTACAAATATTCGAAGAAATGATATGGTATATTTAAAAGAAAGGGTTAAGTAAGAGTAGTCACCTTAAAAATGTTTTATTAACTGCTGACAAAATGAAAATGTGAAACAGTTCAAGAAACCTGGACACAGGAAAGAATTTTGACACTGCGATGGAATGTGCATTGGTTTTAAACTTTCTTTCTGCCGTACTGGCACTCGAACCGAAAATCTTTGCCTGTTACAGACAAATGCTCTGCCGACAAAGCTATCCAGGGACGACTTAAGACACGGCCTCTTAGATTTAACAGATTTAGGGGAGAGGTGCCTGGATAGCTCAGTCTTTAGAGCCTTTGTCCACGAAAGGCAAACGTTTCGGGTTCCAATACCGGTCTGGCACACAGTTTATATCAGATAGGAAGTTTCAAAGCGTGGACTGTCTCAAAAAGAATCCAGCTGATTTTGTGCGCCGATTCGTTTCTACAGATGAAACGTGAATCTTGCACTTCACGTCGGAAACAAGTCAGCAACAAAAGTAAATAGGTGGAAGTTGATTAGACTGCCCTATTTAGGGCAAAGTCGGTATTGTCTGCTATTGAAACAGAGGGATTCTTGTTATTGACTAGCTTGCAAACAATACATGAGTAATACTATTTAAATCGACTGCACCAATTGAATGTAAAAATGTGACCGGTGGTTGGAATCTGAAAGAAGAAATCCATACTTCATCAGGATAACACACCTATTGCCGGCCAGAGTGGCCGAGCGATTCTAGGCGCTACAGCCAGGAACCGCGCGACCGCTACGGTTGCAGGTTCGAATCCTGCCTCGGGCATGGATGTGTGTGATGTCCTTAGGTTAGTTAGGTTTAAGTAGTGCTAAGTTCTAGGGGAGTGATGACCTCAGAAGTTAAGTCCCATAGTGCTCAGAGTCATTTGAACCATAACACACTTATTGTCAGAGATCCCTTGTCAAGGAAAAGTCTGATTATTATAAGTGACGCCATTTCTTGGGAACCGTGATCTCTTTTTTATATTAAATAAACAAACACCATTCGGATCACAACATTTTATTACCGATTACCAGTTTCAACATGCATTACAGATCATCTACGTAGGGACAAGAAACAACGTGACAACAATAAAAATTACTAAACTAGTTGCGAAAAACTTTCGTACAGTCAAGTAAAGTGAGCGTAAGTCATAGATGAGCACGTTAAAACAGTCTAAAAGGACTGCAATCAATAATGACCATCTTCCAGCACGACCAGCTAACATGACAAACACGTTCACATTCGCGGAACGAGGAAGAACATCGGGCATGCACACCTACTCGAGCACATCATCGTAAACGAGTAATTTAATTCTTTCCGTTAAGGTTCTTGTAAGGTTCTTTCTCTTAGGCAACATAAATTTCAAGTTCTTCTTTCTCTTTTTTAACTTACAGTAAGAACACTAAGTATAATTTTTTTATTGTTAAGATGAAGGTAAATTCTTAATATTTATTTCCACAGATGGAGGATTCAAGCTATGTGAATTAGATATGTTTCTTAATTTAGCTCTGTCTTTTAAAATGCATAAACATGGGAGAAAATATGTGATTAACAGTGTATTGTGAGGTTAGAAGGAAGGTCAGCGTTGGCCGTAATTTTGATGGTTTATTGACAGCCAAATCGATGTTCAATCACATAGTGATCATCTTCAGTGCTGTAGTGTAAAATTTAAACTCATAGGCACTGGTGTCAAGTTATCATCAGTAAGCAAAGCTATGTAACGATCACAATTATTGTGTTCATCTTCAGTGCTGTAGTGTACAAATTAAACTCATAGACACTGGTGTCAAGTTATCAAAAGTAACCAAAGCTATGTAACGATCACAATTATTCTGATCGTTACGTAGCTTTGGTTACCAATGATAACTTGACACCAGTGCCTATGAGTTTAGTTGTGATCGTTACATAGCTTTGGTTACTGATGATAACTTGACACCAGTGTCTATGAGTTTAATTTGTACACTACAGTACTGAAGATGACCATTACGTGATTGAAAATCGATTTTGCTGTCAATAAACCATCAAAATTACGGCCAACGCTGACCTTCCTTCTAATTTCACGTATATGGTCGTTGTGCACACAGCACTCGATGGAGTCGCCAATCAATATTGTGAGGTTGTTCATTACATTATATTGAGGACTACGATGAAATAAGTAAATGTTTTAAATGCTGTGGGCTAGGTCACACAACTAAGTACTGTGATGATGAACAAATAACCTGTGCCAAGTGTTGGGAGAAGGGACATAAAAAAGTTGATTGCTTGTCAAGGAAACCCCCAATAGGATGCATTCCATGTAAAAGAAGAAACAAAGTTTGTAATAAAGGAGGAAGCTCAGACTGCCCAACATACAAGATGCTGCACGACAGACTGATTGCTAAAATCCAATATGAATAGAGAAGGAAACGTAAATAAATTGAGGATACTACAGTTAAATATGAAGAATAGCATCATGGTGAGTAACGAGCTTCCTAAGGCAATGGAGGAGACACGAATTGATATAGCATGTTTGCAGGAACCGTACTCAAGAAATGGCAAACTGATATGTATCCCAAGTAATAGTAGAGTGATAACAGGAGATACACCACCGATGGCAGCATTGGTTGTAAAACCAGCAGATATAACTATTACTAAAATTACTCAGTTAAGTAATACTCATGCAACAACAGTAGAACTGAAAAGAGGAAATGATACGTGGATAATAGCATCCTTGTACGCCCAATATTCCCATGACATAGAACCATATGCAGATTGGATTAAGATGGTGGCCGAATATGCAAGAGGAGGAAAATTGCTCATCGCAGCTGATATTAACGCAAAGTCAATCGTTTGGCATGCAAACACTACAGATGATAGAGGAAGAATCATCAATGAAATCCTCGCTGAGCACAACCTATACGTTCTAAACAAAGAGGGAGAACCACCAACGTTCGACAATGGTAGGTCACAGAGCGAGATAGATATAACTATAGTAAACGACAAAGCCTTACCACACTGCCATAGGTGGGAAGTGCGACCAGGGCTTGTATATAGTGACCATAATGGGATAGTGATAGAGTTACATGGCACTCTAGAGACAAGTAATCGAGAAGGAAAGCAGTTCAATCTGAAGAGAGCAAACTGGCTTAAACTGAGACAGATAGTAGAATCAGCTGATCTTGCTTCAAAACGTGGTAGTGTGGACTACAGAATCCACGTCCTCACGCAACTGTTAGTGAGGGCACAGGAAGAAAGCATTCCAAAGCACAACTGCAGGCCCAAAACACGAACGCCATGGACAAATGAATTATCCCTACTTCGAAAAGATAGTAGGAAGAAACGCAAAATTTATCAAAAGGCGATCACCGCACAAGATAAAGAAATCAGACTGGCTGACAATAGTGATGCGAAGGCAAAATATAAAGAAAAATTAATCGCCGCAAGGAAACAACAGTGGGACAATTATGTCAAAACGCAACTAGCTGAAAATATTTGGGGCACGCCATATAAGCTTTTGACGGAGAAGATTAAATCGCCCAGCATACTGTCTATACTGAAACAAGAAAATGGGAACATGACGAGAGGATGGAGGAGCACTGCGGAATATCTGCTTTTTAAACTTTTACCAGACGATGACTTGACGTCAGATAACCTAGAACACGCGAATATGCGACGATGTTTTAATTATGTCTATCTGACAGAAGCAGTAACTCCCCCTTTCGCGAATGAAGAAGTACAAAGGGCAATTCTCGGTATGAAAAGTCGGAAAGCACCGGGCCCGGACAGTATATATCCGGAGACATTACACCAAGTAGCAGTACAGATAACGCCTTTCTTGACAAAGGTTCTAAACGATGCATTATTAGAAGGGAAAATACCGGCTTCGTGGAAAACAGCAAATACGGTGATAATAAAAAAGGCAGCCGATAAAGACCCTACAAATCCGAGGTCATACAGGCCTATATGTTTATTAAACACCTTGGCGAAAGTTCAAGAAAGACTATTATGTGATCGTCTGCAAGCCCACAGAGAGCTTCAGGGGCTCAGTGAGCATCAGTATGGTTTTCGCAAGAATAAGTCAATAGATGACGCCATCAATCAAGTGCTTCGAATTATTAATGATACTGACAGGAAATATGCAGTAGCAATATTGATAGATATACAAGGAGCATTTGACAACATGTGGTAGCCTGGATTATTCTTGCGGTTAAGAGAGCTGCAGCTCCCGGGAACCCTGTACCACAGCTTGAAAGATTACTGCCGAGATAGGGTCGTCCAAAGGGAAGAAGGTAACAGGAAGGTAGTTAAAAAGATAACAAAAGGATGCCCACAAGGATCGATCCTAGGGCCCCTATTCTGGGATATCACAATTGAGCCACTTCTCAGTCTCATGGAAGAAAGTGTCAATACAGAAGGGATCGTGGGCTATGCTGACGATCTAACAGTTTTAGTCACGACGAACTCAAGAGCCGAATTGGAAACCAAGGCAAATGACACCCTGCTTGAAATGAACAATTGGTGCCAGAAATATAAGTTAGGAATAGCCCCAGCAAAGACGTCATATATGTTGATGAAAGGAAACTTACAGCGGAATCCAGTGATAAGATTGGGTAATAATAACATTGCCAGGAAGAAGGTAACTAGATACCTTGGAGTCCAGCTAGACGAAAGACTATCATTTATGCAGCATATAAAGCTGACGACCGACAAGGCAGTAGCTATTCTACATAAACTCGCCAGAATAAATACCGCAGAGTATAGGATGCCACTAAGAATGATTAAGACGTATTACTATGCAATATATGAGTCGATAGTGAGTTTTGCCTCTAGCACATGGGCACACAGATTACGTCTATCGACATATGTGACAGCCGCCAGAAGTGGTCAGAGGAATGTACTCCTGCGGCTATCTGGCGCTTTTGGAACAACGTCTACTGAAGCCCTATGTGTAGTGCTTGGCACGTATCCTATAGATATAACAATAAGGTACAGAGCAGCAGCGTATTGGCTGAGACGAGGACAGAATCACAAAGTTCAGGAGATAACTGACGAGGATGTCCCAGCCAGATACGACTTAAAGCGATGGAGACTGATGGAGTGGCAAAGGCAGTGGGACACCAGTGAAAAGAGCAGGCGCGTATATGAGTTTTTTCCTAATATTGAAGAGCGCCTGAAAATGAGACATGCTGATCCAGGCGTAGGCATGATGCACTTCCTTACGGGTCACGGACCGTACCCAACGTACTTTAATCGTATACATCGGGACAGAGATGCCAATTGCATATGCGGAAACGTGGGCACACCAGAGCATGTTGTTCTCCAGTGCAATAGACGTGAACCTGGTGAGGCATTACAACTGCTACAAGACGATGTGAAGCAAGCGCTGTGGGACCCTGATAAATGGAAGCTAATCAGTGAAATGGCAGACAGAGTCTCGAGAGCCCTTAAGGAAGAGTACAGAAGAGACAGACAACGCCTACCTGCGCAGATTCGGCCACAGCAACGACAGACACTCCAGGACGACAGTGACAGCGAGGAAACAGAGGGAGACAGCACGGATGAGAGCTAACACGATGTGCATACCAAGAACTGTAAAGTTATAATGCTCTGACGGCATAAATAGAAACTACAGATATGATGTACTAATTGCAAGTTTTATGACTGACTAACTGCAAGTTTTACGAATTGACGTTGTAGTAATATTTTAAGCTTTTAACTTGTTTTTGAGAAATGTAAGCTAGTGACTGACAACAATTTCAATGTTAATATTTATGTCAATGGCAAGTTTTATGTTATCACATCCTAGATAGGTAAGGTTTTAACGTGTTAAATGCATGTAAAACAACGAGCTACATATGATATCTTTAATCCTAAGTTTTATATTCCTATAATCAAATATTGGTAAAGTTCGATTGGTCATATAGAAGAAGCAATTAATATGAACACATAATATTTTAAGCTTTTAACTTGTTTTTGAGAAATGTAAGCTAGTGACTGACAACAATTTCAATGTTAATATTTATGTCAATGGCAAGTTTTATGTTATAACATCCTAGATAGGTAAGGTTTTAACGTGTTAAATGCATGTAAAACAACGAGCTACATATGATATCTTTAATCCTAAGTTTTATATTCCTACAATCAAATATTGGTAAAGTTTGATTGGTCATATAGAAGAAGCAAATTAATATGAACACAAAATAAGTCTGTCTCAATTGAAAGTCTGCATTCTTGACAAATGAACAGTAACTATATGTATAGTTAACTTAAACAAAATTTTATCAATATACTCCTGCATGTTTAAGACATAATCTTTAACCACTACTTAATTTCATACAATATCTTAACTTACACTAACTTTAAACTTAGAATTATAATTTGTTAAATCTATGTATATTTATTTTGTAATAAGTATTTATGGCTGCAATCTATACTTAGAAAGAGGGCATAGTGGCCCACCTCCACGTTGGTGGGACACGGGCAACGACACATGGTTGTAGCGCTCTGTGTGTCGGCTAAGAGACCAGCCCATTGGCTAGAAAGGACCCGTCTTATGTATAAATATGGCGGGTTATTACAAAGAGAAGCAGCAGTGAAAAAAGTGTTCATTACATGTATTTTTTATCTTTTCTCACTGTTTTAATGTATTCATCTATGACTTACGCACATTTGACATGGCCATATGAATTTTTTTCTCACCACATCGTTGTATGTTACGTTAATTTTATACCAATATTAGCAAACTGTACTTGGCGGCGCCAGGTATGTGTGAGTACATAACATTTTGTTATTTGTACAACCTTTGAGCGTGGCGTTTTTAATAGCACATTTTTGTAATTGTTATTATTGTTGCCTGTTTTCCTGGTCCAACTTAGACGTGAACATGATATGCAGCGCAGATTGAAACCGGTAGCCGATGATAAAAAGTTGTGATTCAGACGGGGTCTGTTTATGGATTTTAAGTAAGAATTTTCAGAACATTAAAGCTATTCACTATCTCTGAATCCTCTTTCATCTCATTTCGTTCATATTGGACTGTGATTTGGGAACCGAAAATGTTTGTAAGACAAAGGTCAAACTGAAACAAATATCTGTATCAGTTACTTTTTATTTTCTGACACAAGGAGCGTTGAGGGTTGAGACCCTCGTCCTCAGACACATACAGTGTTTTACACTTGTATTTCACCTCACGGATGTAGCCAGTCGTCTGCCTTACATGTTACTTCCATGATGATCCAGCAAGAAGCAAAATGCAGGCCTTTATATGTACAGATTTGTACCACTAAATGTACACATTTGTACCACTAAATATCGAACATAGCAACAAATGTCGTTATTCACTATGTCCTCGAAACTCTCGAGAGGAAATACAAAGTGAATGACGTAGATAATTGCATTAATTAATCTTTTTTCTTATTTCACCATTTATTTTCAGCCCAATGTAGAGGTTATGGGACCTGTAGATACGTGTTATGAAGAACTGCAGAATCGAATTTCAAAGATGGAATCTATCAACTGTAAAAACGCTGGACGTAGAGCATTGACCTTAAAATGAACTGCCGCGAAATAACTGTATGTTGACCTAAACAACACCATTTCACAACCAGTCAACTGAACTTGGCACCCTGTCCTCGAAGTTACTTAAATTATGTAAAAAAAAAATTCGCTAAAATTAGTGACTAAATTATTTTCACGAAAGTAACACTGAGAGCATTCCAGAGCGCCCCAGAGAGCTACAACACTAAGAAGAATCGCTTCTCGGCTTTTGGCAAGATCAATGTGTAGTTATTTATTTAAATAGTTCAGACTCTATGCCTAGCGTTCAGAGGATGTACCATATTTTATTACATACTATTTAATACAGTCATATCGCCAACAAATTTACACTTCATATCAACACCACGGCCTCGAAAAAACAGACAAATGTTATCATCATGACCAAGTTTACAAGATTTCCTAGTCCTTACACACAATGGCTTATCAATAAAAAAAGTTGTTGATGTTTCTCCAACACCACGAACTTGAGACATAGTAATCATTAACGTCGGATAACCCAAAACATCACGAGGAGGTACCTGCTCAAATGACGTTGCAGTAGACTTCATAGTTGTATCAATATTGCAACAGTCATCCAACACTGACCAACAGGATTGTCAGTAACAGAAAATGAAAAATCAAAACGACCTCCTCGAAACACAATCTGTCCTTTTAACACATCAACCAAAACGGACGAACTGACGTTCATATTATATTCAGCCTCGACGTCCAAAATAGACTTGTAAATAGTAGGCCTCCACCGGAAGAAAATTTACAGCCGTGCGGAGTGCGCTTATCCCGGCGTCGCGCTTGGGAGCTGTAGGTGCGACGCCAACTGGGCGCGGTATCTGGCGGCATCTGGCGACTGTGTTTCGAGGAGGTCGTTTTGACTTTTCATTATCTGTTACTGACAATCCTGTTGGTCAGTGTGGGATGACTGTTGCAATAATTCGTATTGATACAACTACGAAGTCTACTGCAACGTCATTGGAGCAGGTACCTCCTCGTGATGTTTTGGTTTATCGGACGTTCATGATTACTATGTCTCAAGTTCGTGGTGTTGGAGAAACATCAACAATTTTTTTATTGATAAGCCATTGTGTGTAAGGACTAGGAAATCTTGTAAACTTGGTCATGATGGTAACATTTGTCTGTTTTTTCGTGGCCGTGGTGTTGATATGTAGTGTAAGTTTGTTGGCGATATGACTGTATATAATAGTATGTAATAAAGTACGGTACATCCCCTGAAGGTGAAGAGCTATACGCCGGTATTTATTGTTTGAATAAGGTGGCCAGTGTAGCTTAAAGGAAGAACAAAATTGAACACTGAAAGTTTCATTAGGTCTTGTAAACCGAGCGACAGAAACTACGCGGGGTGGCTGGAGTCCACTCGAAGCTGGCCTGGAGAACTTGCTCCAGAAACCGGTCATCCGAGCCGGCCCCGAGTTCCTGTCACTTACGGCGAAATGCGAGTAATGGCGTCCGAAGAGGCCTTTAATTTGGTCCCGTCCTTATATATTAGGCCACTTTAATTCCCATTACGAGGACCACACTGTGGGTAAATTGCTCCCCATGCGGACCGCCATAGCGCAGAACGGGGTACGCATTACCATATATATTATTCTCATAACGCAACCCCGCACCGTTTGCGAGAAGGCGCCCCCGTCGGACGCGCGGTCTCTTAAAGAAATGCTTCTTTCCCGAAACAGCGTGCAGTCCAGAAGAAGAAGAAGGAGTATGCAAATTTCGGGTCTTCGCTCCCTACGCACCCTTCGTACATTAATACAGACCAGAAGCAGTAAATTAACTTCATTTTAATAAAGTTCCTAGCTGCGTAATTGGGAAAGGTGCTCGGTGGCTGAGAAAGACTCCACTCAAAAGGCAGAGGAAAGTTCTACGCCAATGGCGGAATATTAATTTCCAGTTTCTACGAAAAAAGAAGTTGAAGTGACGGCGTTGGAAAAAGCGGAGTGGACGCGTCACGGAAGGCAAAGATTGGCTTCTTTGAACCAGCGGATCTGAGCCGACTGTGCTGTGCCGAGTACCTTCTCGCCGCTAATGAATATTCACTTTTTGCAGGACAGGAGTTCATGAAACTAATCGAGCGGTTGATTCAGGCTTAGTGCTGAACTTAGGCGGTCCGCGTTATAAATACGTAAAGGTGCCGTACCGCTTATTCGCGGAACGCTTGACGGTCGCTTTAAAAATAAGCAAAAGAAGTTATTATTGTCTATTTTAAATGCTACAAGAAGTATCGCAGATGATTCTGCTGGACGTAACGAGGTGTTTAATAATTTAAAAAAATAGCTTTTTCTGTCTCGTCCACACTCATGGATACAGATTCTCCGTGCTCTTCATACACAGTCTCTCAAATACTGAAGCTCTTTATTAAATTTTCTCATCCTTTTGACCTTTTCCGCAATGTAATAGACAAGTCACACTATAAAAAAGGTATGCAGTCCAGTACAAAGCACAGAAATAATCGCGTATAGAAACATATACATATCACTAAACAAAAGGCATCAACGTAAACATATATTACATAAAAAACAATAACAAACACAGTGCTTTATTAAATACCGATCTCTGTTAGTGTGCATAGCTGACATACCCTTCAACTCTATAGAAACTAATAGATAATTTTTTACTAATAAACTCTTTGTTAAATGTAGATGATTTCATATATTCTTCAGACATTAGGCTAGATTGATACAAGTACATTGCGCTTTTAGACTTTGTTGTGACCTTCTCGAGGTATGTCATATTTCCTGGTAGTTCCATAAATATGGATTTGTCTGCCTAATGCTAAAAGTTCCTTGTGTAACTTGGGGCATATTCGTGCATATTCATATAACAGTTTCAATAGATATGATTAAAACTGGAGAAAAAGTATTCAAAAAGAAATTTGAGAACCGTTCACAAAATATCTGTGGAATGAGATAATTTTCCAAAAAGAAAAACCTTTTGTTCTACTTTACATGAAAGAAGATAGCTATAAATGTATCAGCTGCCTGTTCTCTCTGCACAAGATACCCACTAAAATTATCTCAGACTGCTTTGGCCTTAATCATAAATATCAGGTTTTAGAAATTGGTGTAGCACAACGGACCATTTGCAAATACCAAGTGTACTGGTATGAAATGAGCGTCTTTTTGTGAAAATGAAACACTAATTCTGAATTGAAAAGTAAAAACATTTTATTCAAAGTACCGACTATTCCTTTCTATTGATTTTGACCACCTTTCTGGCAATTTGTGGACACCAATCCAATAGAAATGTTCGTCTTTTGAAGCAAACCAGACACCCAATTCTCGACTTCTTCGTAGGAAACGAAGTGTTCCTCAGCCAATGCGTGCCCCATTGATGAAAACAAATGGTAGTCGGAAGGGGCCAAGTCTGGTGAATACAGTGGGTGGGGAAGCGACTAGTATTCACAGTTTCACCGGGTTTTAGAAGCTCATGATACACCACACCTTTCTGATCCCACCAAACACAGAGCATTGTCTTCTTGCCGAATCGATCTGGTTTTGCAGTCGATGTTGATGGTTGTCCCGGATTAACCCATGATTTTTCCCGTTTAGGATTCTTAAAATAAATCATTTTTTCATCGCCAGTAACAATTCGATGCAAAATTGATTTTCTTTCATGTCTTTGAAGCAAAATTTGACAAATGGTTTTTCGGTTTTCCATCTGTCTTTCATTCAATTCATGTGTCATCTATTTTCTACACTTTTGCATCTTTCCCATAGCTTTCAAACGGTCAGAAATTGTTTGTTGTGCAATATTTAGCATTGCTGCCATTTGCGTCTGACTCTAAGTATCGTCTACATCCAATATTGCTTGCAATTCGGCATCTTCGAACTTTTTTGGTTGTCTTCCACGTTCTTCATTTCTTACATCAAAATCATTATTTCTGAACCGTTGAAACCATCTTTTGCATGTTACTTCTGATATAGCATGATCACCATATGCCTCGACAACCATTCGATGTGACTCTGCAGCACTCCTATTCAAATGAAAACAAAAAATTAATGCTTTCCGCAAATCATCACTTTCTGGTACAAAATTCGACATTGTTAACACGATGAAAACATACGATGTCGTTTGTTCCATGACTTGATGTATACTAAATATCTTTGACAGATGTCATACCAACCAAACAAAAAAAAAAATTAAGGCTCGTTCACAACTAATGTTCCCTATCGACACATTTGTATCTTAACGCTCATTTCATACCAGTACACCTGGTAGACAGTGAAATTACAGAACGGAGTGGTGAGTAGGAATTCGAGTACGAATAGCTGCTTTACCCGGCGTTTATTGATTTATGAAACTTTTTGACTCAACTGCAGCAATATCCATATCAAATGCCCTTGGAAACAAGGCATTGCTTCAACTTCTGTTTGTATACTGGAAAATTCGCACGCCAGTGATTCGGCTTCCATTATACTTGATCAGAGACAGTAAGAAATTCAGAGTTAAAAGACAAATCAAGCAAGGAGGCTCCATAACACCTTTACTCTCAGCAGCCCTAGAACAAGTTTTTAGATACCTAATTTTTTAGGACAAAAACGGAATGCGTGTTGGTGGATGACATTTGAACTCCTCCGTTTTCTGGATGCCACTGCAGAGTTTGACACTAGCGCAGATAAATTTCAACAAGGACTGAAGTAGCTTAACAGAGAAACTTTGGAAGCAGGTGAGAAAATCATTTAAAATAAGACTAAAACAGTGTATAATTATCTTATCGAAAAGTTAATAGTACTACAAATTGTCAATGAAATCCTGCAAACAACTGTTGATATTTTGTATTTAGGGCAAGCGAAGACAACACTGTTGTGATATAACGTTTCATAACTTGTATCGGATACTAAAATACTGAATTAGGTCGTGTGTCGGATAGTACACTACTGGTTGCCAGGTATTGGATACCCCAGTAGAAGTTTGCACAGTCAAATGTCGGTATACAATAACCACAGATAAATAAACATCAAGATACTGCGTGGGTCTGCTGAAATGTAACGCCTTAGAATTTCTTATGCGAGAACTCTCAAAGATTTTCGAATAAAATAATCATTATTACGAGTGGTGTCCAGAAAGTAAGTTTCGATCGGTCGTGAAATAGAAACGAGTATGAAAATCCGATAAAGCTTTGCACAGATGTGTTGGGCAGTGTCTCTAGTATGACCCCAGATAGCACCACGTCGCTCTTTTCATTTCTGAGCTCACAGTTAGCGTGTAAAGATGTCTAGAAAATAGTGTCTCCCGCCAAGTACGAGGGCCTGGTGAGAAATTTCGCCTGAAGCTATGCAGCCAACATTACATAACTGACGTGCGGTTTCTTCTTCAAGACACTTCTCAGCTGCATTCTGCAGGGGCAATGAAGATTCTCCTGCACCGTTTTCAGTTGGAAATGTTTGATTGCCCACAATACAGCCCGTAATTGACTCCCTCTGAGCTTCATCTCTGCTCACATAAACTGCTGGCTGTGAAGACATCATTTTGGCACATAAAACGAGCTGTAGGCCAGCGTATACAATTGGCGGAAAACACTGGCGGCTGTCTTTTATAATGAGGGTATTGGAAAGTTGGTACAACGCTATGACAAATGTCTAAGTCAGAACGACGACTACGTACAGAAGTAGAGAAGTAGCTGGAAGGTGTAGCTAACTGTTACAAATAAAACATTTATGATTATCACTGTGGTTTCGCGATCAATCGGAACGTACTTTCTGGACAGCCCTCGTGACATCCTAACTCTTTATTCTCCATGTCTACGTATATGCAGCCCTCCGTCGCTAGAGAGCTCCGTGCAACGCAGAGGTTTGCGACGTAACTACGTCGGCGCGCGAGAAACATCAAGCAGTAACGGAGTTTCGAATTCGAAGAATTCATCCACACGTGGAACACCCTCTCCTTCAACATGACAAACACAGACCACACACGAGCGCTGCGACATCTGCAACAATCCGACACCTTAGGTTCGCAGTCATTGATCACTCTCCACAAAGTCTCGACTTGGCTCCATCTCGTTTTCATGTTTCCAAAACTTAAAGAACGCTTTCGAGGACTTCACTTTGATAGTGATAAAGTGGTGTAGGCAGAGGTGAGGTTGTGGCTCCGTCAACAGAGCGAAACATTCTACATTGCCGAAATCAACAAACTGGCCTCCCGTTGGGAGAAATATGTTCGTTGCCAGGGTGAATATGAATATGTAGTCATGAAGAAGAAACATGTAGAATGTTAATAAAGTTTGTTTTATTTAAAAAGCAGGCACTTGGAGGCATTAGTTTTCAGCACTCCCTCCCATCTTTCACATTTATATTTACACAATCTATATCCACTAGGATTCACAAGGGAAAGAAAGGTTTCTGATGAATAGTAATTACAATTCTGTTTGTAACGTATATTCACCTGAAGATAACAACTTGAGAAGCAATTTGCTTCATTTACTTCGACAATGACCACATTCTCTGAAAAAAGCCGAAAAGATGATTATTAAAGATTATGAATTAATACATAATTTGGCAAAGCGTTTTGCTTCAAAAAGTAGATAGTTCTAAACAACAATTACCATTCGTTGATTTATAGCTCATTGGAAAGCTTAGAGGATGAAGGAAACACAGTGCATTCTAAATCCTGTCAAAACTGCTGAGTTAGGGTAAACTCCAAGTATTAAAAACATAAATTTCATCTCAAATTGAAATTCTGAAACACGCAAAATTCTCACAGATACCGATACTAACATCATGTTTAGATTTTCGTAGCACTGAAACGATGTGTAAAACCTGAAAAGACATATTCAATAAACACCTTACGAGTATCACAAAAAGAACTGAGACCAAATTTTTAACCAGGAACACTAAAATATATTTTTATATTTATTGATCATTACGAATAAGTGGAGACATTATATGAGAATTACCTATAGGTGTTTTATTAAATGTAAATGTAAATGATTGTTAATAGCCTGAACAAAGAAATTAACATGTTAAAGTTGCACTGAATTTTTTTGGAAATTTGTGGTAAGTTCCCATGGGACCAAAATGCTGAGGTCATCGGTGCCTAGGCTTACATACTACTTAATCCAACTGAGACTAGCTTATGTCAATGACAACTCACACACCCATGCCCGAGGGAGGACTCGAACCTCTGACTGGGGGAGCCGAGCGAACTGTTGCAAAACGCCTCAGACGACACAACTACCCCGCTCGGCCTAAAAGCTGCACTGACTCTGGACCAAAAGCGACATGTTTTGACACAAGAAACAGGAGGTAGAGTCGCTTGGTAAGTGTGTTAGGATACAAATGTTTTGTATAAATTCGCCTCAAGTTACGGTGTTGGGGCTTGTGTTGCACCATTCATAATTCCGAAAAATATGTAAAGCTTGGAACTAAAATAAATAATGAAGAATATTGAAACTAACGGCCATTTTTGTATTTATGGAAATTAAATGCATTATGCAAGTTCCTGCAAAGCTGAGACTGTGAGTCTGATTTTGCAGTGCTGAAATCACGTGAGGCGTGACAGCACACGCATTTTCCAGTCAAAAATTAGATTAATGGTCTCAGTGGGCAGAAAAATAAATAAACAGAAGAAGAAAAACATTCTTTAGTGCTTAAGGTAACCTAAAATGACGGTTTTCCTAACAAAGCTTCAGATGTGTTTGACACAAAAGGTTTACAAAGAGTGTGCGTTACTAGTCTTGAATTATGGCAGTGAGAGATAATCTTTTAATGTGAAAACCATTTTAAAAAATGAGGATCGCTTAGCATGCAATGAAGTTGTCTGTATTTTGCGAGGTATTAGCAGAGACAGGAAAACAGTCTAGTAGCTCAGGAAACAGGAAGGAGTAGAAAACATATTTATGACTGAAATAAAGTAGAGGTGTGCAGGTCACGTAGGCATCCAAATCGGTGGAAAATGTTGGATTCCAACAGGTACGAAAAGATTCTGTGGGAAGATGAGTAGACGATATTAGGTAAGATGCAAGGGAAAGACGGTTGGGTGTAACTGAGGACAAACCAAAAGTAAGTACATAATATACTTTCAGTATAATAGCAGTCCCTTAGAATTTTTAAGCTCAACGTGTTTTCCTCCTCTTATTAGTCATGTAACCATCAAAAATTTTGGGTTGGATAGTTATTAAACGTTACATCTTCCTAGTTTTAAAGTCCTTGTACTGTAGCTAGATAATGTTCTTTCATCTTTAAAAGTCAGTAACACATTTTCCTGGTTATTTTGTCAACACAATGTTTATTACTAAACGGCTAAAACGGGTACTAGTCGTAAGTTGCCTGTGTAACGGTTTCCAGGGGCAACCAAAATTTGATTTTCAACATTTCATATCATTATGGAACGATTTCAAAAATTTAAAATGCTGGCGTAATCTACCCATTAACTCATAACTCATAACTCCCTCTCCAGGATCAGTTGTAGTGGAAGGCTTCTATACTTCCCCTACCCTCCTTAAATTGCCTGCCCTACAATTTTTTTGCTGTCGGTTGCCTTATATCCTCATTTATTTGGTGTTGACACGTGTTACTGATAGGTGTTAGGGTCTCTTCGACCGCGTCACGTGTACCTTTTATCTTCAATATGGTGCCGTACACTACAAAACGCGTCAGTTTTAACTTTCCCGACTTTGATGAAATTGTTAGTAGGTGGATGGAGGAAGGTGCCAGTGATACAGATCAAGAAATAGATGAAAAAGACGACGATTATACCGTAGCCAGTGATCACAATGCTGCAACCGAACATGAGCGCCATTCTGAGGAAGAACTTCAGGGCAACTGTGATGGGAATCTGTCTGTTACCCCTGTAAAATACTTGAAGTGTTAGTTAAAATCAAATGTTTTCTGAGTCTTCATAAGAAAAATGTAGATCACAGTACTGAATGACGATTTTACACATTCTTTTTGTACCTTATACCCTGGAATAAAGTTTAAGGTGAAAATTTAATTGCTAGAGAGAGAGTGTAGTTCTTCATAATGCAAATTCAGATCTCTAGCAGTTCAGTTATGTGTTCTACATAAAAAAACAGTACAAAAATATGGTAAAGGCTTTATTTAGTGCAATAAAATACACAAGGAGCATTTAAACAACACTTAAATAATCGTATAAAAATGTTGGATAACATAAATAAAAAATTTCAAATTGTTTGTGCCTTCAATCTTAGTTTAAACGTATGGCTCCCAGAGACACCACCTTGTGGTATACTTTAGATAAAAAGTCACCTCGTGAATTAAGGGTTAAGATAATCTTACGTTAAAAATCTAACACAGTAAGTGTACAGTTAGAAAGTGAATAGGCTATACAGGGTGGTCCATTGATAGTGACCGGGCCAAATATCTCACGAAATAAGCGTCAAACGAAAAAACTACAAAGAACGAAGCTTGCCATAGGTCAAACGGATATCAACTGCGTTTTTTTAAAATATGAACCCCCATTTTTATTACATATTCGTGTAGTACGTAAAGAAATATGAATGTTTTAGTTGGACCACATTTTTTCGCTTTGTGATAGATGGCGCAGTAATAGTCACAAACATATAACTACGTGGTATCACGTAACATTCCGCCAGGGCGGACGGTACTTGCGTCGTGATACATTACCTGCATTAAAAAGGACTGTTTACCAATTGCGCAAAAGGTCTATATCATGTTTATGTATGGCTATTGTGATCAAAATGCCCAACGGGCGTGTGCTATGTATGCTGCTCGGTATCCTAGACATCATCCAAGTGTTCGGACCGTTCGCCGGATAGTTACGTTATTTAAGGAAACAGGAAGTGTTCGGCCACATGTGAAACGTCAACCACGACCTGCAACAAATGTTGATGCCCAAGTAGGTGTTTTAGCTGCTGTCGCTGCTAATCCGAACATCAGTAGCAGACAAATTGCGGGAGAATCGGGAATCTCAAAAACGTCGGTGCTGAGAATGCTACATCAACGTCGATTGCACCCGTACCATATTTCTATGCACCAGGAATTGGATCGCGAAACATTGAACGTCGTGTACAGTTCTGCCACTGGGCACAAGAGAAATTGCGGGACGATGACAAATTTTTTGCACGCGTTCTATTTAGCGACGAAGCGTCATTCACCAACAGCGGTGACGTAGACCGGCATAATATGCACTACTGGGCAACGGAAAATCCACGATGGCTGCGACAAGTGGAACACCAGCGACCATGGTGGGTTAATGTATGGTGCGGCATTTTGGGAGGAAGGATGATTTGGCCCCCATTTTATCGATGGCAATCTAAATGGTGCAATGTATGCTGATTTAATATGTAATGTTCTACCGATGATACTACAAGACGTTTCACTGCATGACAGAATGGCGATGTACTTCCAACATGATGTATGTCCGGCAAATAGCTTGCATGCGGTTGAAGCGGTATTGAATAGCATATTTCATGACAGGTGGATTGGTCGTCGAAGCACCATACCATGGCCCGCACGTTCACCGTGTAAGTAGGTTGTTTAGGTTTTTTTTATTGGTAACGCCACCTGTGTGCAGTCTGTGGCTAGTTTGCATTGTTGTCTGCCATTGTAGTGTTGGGAGCGGCAGCTGGATGTGAACAGCGCGTAGCGTTGCGCAGTTGGAGGTGAGCCGCCAGCAGTGGTGGATGTGGGGAGAGAGATGGCGGAGTTTTGAAATTTGTCATGAACTGCTATATTCATATATGATGATATCAAGGTAAATACATTGTTTGTTCTCTATTAATATCTTTCATTTGCTAACTATCCCTATCAGTAGTTAGTGCCTTCCATAGTTTGAATCTTTTATTTAGCTGGCAGTAGTGGCGCTCGCTGTATTGCAGTAGCTTGAGCAGCGAAGATTTTTGTGAGGTAAGTGATTTGTGAAAGGTATAGTTTAATGTTAGTCAGGGCCATTCTTTTGTAGGGAATTTTGAAAGTCAGATTGCGTTGCGCTAACAAAATATTGTGTGTCAGTTTAAGGACAGTCGTGTATAATTGTTCAAAGGGGACGTTTCATATGTCGACCCTTAGCCGAGGATACCTCACTGGAATCTTCTGATTTTTTGTTGTAGTTTGTGTAATTAGTGTAGATTTTGTTTATTGCTAGCGCGTAATTGTAGAGAAAATCTCCTTTGTAGTTGCAGTCTTTCATTGTTGTACAGTAAAACAGTTGTGGTATGCATGTAGATTTGCACCAAGTATTTCGCAGCTGCAATTAACTAGATATTATTTTCAGTGCTATGTTAATGTGTTCTCTTATTTTTGATCTTCAAATTGTGTTTTTCTGTGTTGTCGTGTGAAATATTGTGACAATAATGGCGTGTGTAGAACGTAATACTAGGCTCCAAAGTAAACTGAGAAATGACAGTGAAGAAAGCAGTGTGTTAGCGCCACCGAGTAATGAATTAACTAATGTTCAAAGTAGTAATTTGGTAATTGTACATAGGGAAATGGAGCAGGCTGCAAACAATGGTGTAGACAGTGAAACAATTAGTGAACAGGGAAGCATTATCGATCGATCGGTCGGCAACAGCTCGCCTCAGGAATCCGAAATGACAGGACACAATCTTGCAAATACTGTAGATTCAGGTTTTGCGTCCTCACCCTTTTCTCAAATAAGTCAAGACACATTTTCTGCTATTCAAACTGCGAATATTGCCAGTTCAAATGTGTTGCCGAATAGCACTGAGGAACATGTTTCAGACACCAGTGCATTGTTATTACAATTAATGCAACAAATGGGACAAAAGCTTGAAAAGTTAGACACAATGGAACAACACCAGAGACAAACACAGCAACAGTTAGACACAGTGGAACAAAATCTTAAAAAGTTAGACACAATGGAACAAAATCAGAGACAAACACAGCAACAGCTTCAAAAGTTAGACTCATTGGAACAAACTCTTGAACAAACGCGTGAAGATTCAACTACTGAGTTACATAACATTGAACCGAAATGTCAAAAAGTCTGTAATGACGTAAAAACTCAAATTTGTGAGCATTTTCAACCTATTTTTTCGCGGCATGAAAATGCATTACAGAATCACGAAGCAGCCATAAAAGAACTGCAAATTATTGTTCATGAAAATCATGAGACCTTGCAAGCTAAATTTGACTCAGTTGCATCTACCAATTCGGTTACGCAACTTGCAAAAACTCAGGAAAACTTTAAGGACACAGTAGATACTCTGAAACTTGGTTCAGAAAAACACACTGAAGAAATAAGTACACTATCGGAGAAAGTAGCCGAACTTTCGGATCAGGTCACTAACTTATCTACAAAGGTAGATGATGATCTGAATGACACAAGACCCGTAGCCTTCACTGACACAGAAGAGTATGAACAAATAAGAAAATTTAAACAAAATCAGAATCAAATTAATACACAACACCAAAGAGAAATCCGGGAAGTACAAGATCAGCTGACACAGGTAATACAAGAATTACGTATTTCAGAGGACACTCGCGCTCCAACACGGGAAGAGGGACTTAGAAACACGGAAAAGCCGCAACATAATAACACAGGGCATTTCGGAAGTTATGAAAGAAATTGGCAATGTGCACCGAATTTTGAGATGGAACAGCCGACACGACCTAACAATGACCGATATGCGACTCGCCGACATGATGATTTTGACTATAAGCTGTTCATTACTACACGTAAATTCAAAACATTTAAGAATTCTGGCAACGACATTCATCCACAAGCGTGGTCCATCAATTCTCTCATTGTTTTCCTCCCAACTGGTCATTAGAACACAGATTAGAATTTATGTGTGGCTACTTGGAGAATGAACCAGCTGTAAGAATGCGATCGGTCATTCACGATTGCCACAGTGAAGGAGAATTTTACCATGCCTTCCTCTCAGCATATTGGTCGCAAGCCACACAAGACCGAGTAAAACATAGCATCATGATGATGAAACACTTTGAAGAATCTGAATTTTCCAGTCTTGTCAAATATTTTGAAGACATGTTGCACAAGAATCAGTACCTGACAAACCCATACAGCCCCTCAGAACTCATCCGCATTTGCTTACTCAAATTGCCTGAACATTTACGACATATTATTTTAGCAGGACGTTGCAAAGAAGACATTGAGGCTTTTCAGGGACTGTTACAAGAACTGGAAATTGACACAGACAGTCGCCAGATGCGAAAACAGGAAAACAATCACTACAGGTCACATACGTCACAATTCCGTGATGACAGAAACAATAACTGGACACGAAAAGGCTATTCTTACAACGCAAATCGTGACCAAAACAGACACCACCCATATGACAACCGCTGGCAGAGTAATAATAGTTACAGAGAAAGATCGCATTTCCGAAGTAGTGAATATGACAGAGACAATCAGAGAAACAGACAATATGGGAACCAAAATAATTATTATCAAGGGAGACAGAATAACTTCAGACGCAACAGTTCAGCGCGCAGTTACGATTCAGGGAGAAATTCTCCACCACTTAACCGACAAGAAAGAAACTACAGGAACTACCGACATGACGACAGACGATGTGATCGTAACGACAGACCTGAATTGCATCAGAACTGGCGGGATTCAAACAGAGCAGGGCCCTCTCGAGGAGGTGAATTTGTAGAAGTCAGGTCTCCAAATCCCAATAACGACGCGCGCCAACAAAGAGACAATAGGCAATGACTCACACCGCTGGCAGCCACAAAACGTTCTTATGACACTAACGACGCAGCTGCCGTAGCTAGTAATTACGTAAAAATGGAAGACATTAGGGACATCTTACTCCAGGAACACGACGTAAAACATAACAACATTGCATATCCTGTGATTCACATTACTGTAAATGACGTAAAATTTATGGCAGTACTTGACTCTGGCAGTCCCATTTCAGTAATCAGTGAAACAGCCTTTAGCAAATGCAACAAATCGAACGATTGTCCCACACTTCCGTTACGTAAGATTAAATTACAAGGTGCAATCTTTGGAAAAAGTGTAGATGTACGCCAACAAACCAACTTAGAATTCTTTTGTCAAAGCCACAGCTTCTCTATGAGCTTTCTTATTGTTCCATTATTGTCGACGGAAATTATATTGGGAGTAGACTTTTTGAATGAATACAAAGCAATCTTAAACTTTCACGATGCTGAAATAAGTTTAGAGAAAGAAGGTAAGTCAATAGCTTTGAAATTTGAAGACTGGCTCTCAAACCATGATGAGGAAATTAATCGGCTTTACGTTCTGTTAGACAACAGTTCGGAATTTTCTACGGAACTAGACACTAACAATCACTCTGCAAGTACTGACAGGGATGACATCGACAGCATATTTGAAATTAATGAGTTAATTCAGAATAAAATTCAAACAATTGAGAATTGTAATGACACTGATAGGCAGGACCTTTTTGAGATTTTACAAGCACATTCCACAGTTTTTACTCACAAAACAGGAACAATCAAGGGATTTCAATACCAATTTCGTGTTCGTGAGCATACTAAATTTTGTGTTAGACCATACGTAATTCCGGCGCATTATAGGGACCGTGTTAGAACAGAAATACAATCTATGCTTAATGAGGGCATTATTGAGCCTGCAGTAAGCTCATACAACAACCCATTACATGTTGTTGAGAAGAAAAATGGATCGATCAGGCTTGTTTTAGATTCGAGACAAATCAATACTATCATCATTCCTGAAACAGACAGGCCGCAGACGATGGAAGAACTTCTTCAAAATTTTAATGGTGTAAAAGTGTTGTCTTCCATTGATCTCAGATCCAGCTTTTATCAGATCGAACTTCATCCAGAATGTAGAAAATACACAGCTTTCCTTTGTTTCGGCGTTTGTTATCAGTTTCGGAAACTTCCCTTTGGTTTGAACATTTCTTCAGCAGCATTCATTCGCGGGCTAAATTCCATATTACCTGAGTTCTTAAAACGTCACATCACCTTATATGTGGACGATATTCTAATAGCAGAAGCTTTATGCGAACTACATAATCGCATCCTCAACAGTTTGTTACGTATTTTTGCAGAATCTGGAATTACAGTTAACTTGGAAAAGTCTGAATTCGGTAGGTCAAAGGTGAGGTTTTTGGGACATATTATTTCTTCTGAAGGCATTCAGCCGGATCCTGAAAAGTTAGAAGCAATCAGAGCCATTCCAGTTCCATCCACAAAAAGACAAGTCCGCAGTTTTCTAGGTCTCGTAAATTTTTACCGTCGTTTTCTGAATATGCAAATTCTTGTTACACCAAAACTTTGTTCTCTCACTGGAAAAAATACTATTTGGAACTGGGACGAACAAGCACAGTTGGAATTCAATTCTTTGAAAGAAGCGTTACTTCACGCGCCAATCTTAGCTCATCCAGATCTGTCACAAGATTTCTGCCTTAGCACGGATTCTTCTAAAGTCGGTCTTGGTGCCCATTTATTTCAAGAAGCCATAGAAAATGGCACTACCATTCAGAAAACCATTGCTTTTGCTAGCCGAGTGCTAACAAAATCTGAAAAAAATTATTCCGTTACTGAATTAGAAGCTTTAGCTATCGTTTGGGCATTTAACAAATTCCGTTTCTTTCTTTCTGGTAAGCACGTAAAAGTATACAGTGATCATCGTGCATTACAATTTCTTATGTCTTCAAAATTAAATCATGACAGGTTAAAACGTTGGGCATTGTTTCTGCAAGAATTCCGCTTCACAATAGTCTACATTCCCGGTAAGGAGAACATTGTTGCGGACGCACTGTCACGCGCACCGGCTGGGCTTGAGAAAAGTAACACAGAAGGCAACCTCGAGAAAAATTTCAGTATTCTTTACATTCAGAAAGTCGCCTTTGAAAACTTCATCACCACATCTTTAAAGGACATTGCTCATGAACAAGATAAGGATCCGATTTGGAAAGACATCAAAAGTAAATGGCATGAAAAGACATACACTCAGATTTGGCATTATTACCTGGTTAGAAACAACATACTCTTCAAACGCTGCACTGTTGATGACAAGCTATGGGTACTTTGCATTCCAGACGATTTTGTTAATAAGCTCATTTGGTACATTCATTTCAGCTACGCACATTTTGGCCCACGGAAATGTTATCATATTCTTCGAACGACTTGTTATTTTAACAATATGGAAAAGCGAATTCGAAGAGTCTTGTCTATTTGTAAACTTTGTCAAAAGGCGAAACCATCTACTATCTCACATCGTGCTCCGTTGTTTCCTATTATTCCTTCTAAATTAAAATAATTTGCTGCTGTTGATCTCTTGGGACCCCTTGTCAGAACATCGAATAGATTTTCGTACGTTCTAGTCGCTGTTGAACTTACTTCAAAATTTGTTTCTTTCACTCCGTTACGTAAAGCCACTGGACGGTCTGTATCCAACGCCTTTGTTAAAAATTTCTTACGTGAAGTTGGACACGTTAGTAAAGTCATTTCAGATAACGGACCGCAATTCAGATCTGCTGTTTGGTCACGCATGCTTCGCAACCATAAAATCAAACCCGTTTTTATTTCATTGTACTCACCACATTGTAACCCGTCTGAACGAATTATGAAAGAAATCAATAAGCTTTGCAGACTTTATTGTCACAGAAAGCATTAGCATTGGGACAGATATTTACACTTATTTCAAAACGTGCTGAATGAAATGCCTCATGATTCCACTGCTTTACCACCTACTCTTGTACTGAAGAATGAAGAACCACCGAACAGAATCAGAGAGCTTGTACCTTTCCCGAATACACGTAAACTTCGACACAAAGACATAATTGATTTGGCTCTTAAAAATATAAAATCTGCAGCAGACAAAATGAGAGAACTACACGGTAAAGCAAATGCAAAGAAATTGTATATTGGTCAGAAAGTTCTCATTAAAGCTCATTCATTGTCACATAAGAAGAAACACTTGAGTCACAAATTCTTTCTAGTTTACAATGGACCATACAGAATCCGACGTATACCACATGATAATTGCGTTGAAGTTGAAACTCTGCGTACTAGGAAGAGTAAAGGTTTACACCACATTTCACATGTAAAACCATTTATTGAGAGATAATCTGTTTTTTAACTTAGTCTTTGGTATAAAACTTTTCACTTCACATTTCTAGTATGCTTTGTCAGATTTAGAATCTGTTAACATACAGCAATGTTTGAAGTTAAATATCCAATCAAGAACCAAGAGAACTTATTTAAACAGAAATGACGAATGCATTGTTATAGTGAACAGACGCCGCAGTGTTATTGTGTGTGTACATTCTTGCTTGTTAGTTGCACGATTATGGAACGACTATAAGGCTTACATACTTAGAACATTTCCCAGTACTGCTAATGAGATTTTAATGCAACATTTTGGTTGACATGAAAATATATTCTGGATTTAAAGTACTTTCTGTGAGATACCAGATGACACAGTGTTAGTTTATGTGACAGTTACACGATTTTATCACGACGCTACTGATGAGTGACAATTTACAATGTTGCTTTTGTAGTGTTTCTGTTTTATTTCTGCACAGTTTTTCTGTTTTATTCTGCAAAGTAAAACATGTTTTAGTAGTAACTTTTGTGGTATAGCTACAATGAGATTGCCTTTTCCGTAGCACAACAATACGTTACAGCACAGTACTTTCTTCATCATGGCAATAAGCGTAATAACTAAGATATCTATACATAAAGCATTTCACTTTTGTTTATCATGAGGTAAGTACATTGACTTCTGCAGAATTTAGCTTTCGGAGGACGATAAGTACGACACTTCCACAGAATTATCTTACACCAAGACGCACATTTAGCGCTACAGGACACGCATTTGAGTGATTAATTTTGTGCTTAAAACATTTATTTTTAAAGATATTTGAAGTACAATGGTACAAAGGTTTTCAGTGATACATTTCATTTCATTGCTGTAATCTGCAACACCTGAGGGTATAATTACATTAATCCTCAGGGGGGTACACGCTTACTTTGTGTACCATGTGTGTGGCAACCACAAGGAACCCTAGCTAATATGGTATTTGCTTATACAACTTTACACATCGGTACCATATTTCTCTAACACACAAATTACACAGCTATCTGATCATTTAACTGAGAGATAAACATTTTTTTTACTACACCAGTGTCACATGTTTACGCAATACACAGTTGGGTAACTTCACACTTTTGAAACTGTATTTTGTCTGTACTTTGTAAACTGTTCATATTTTTTCGGAATCATTGTGATACTATGAGAGCTTTGAATGATGTATTTGGTAAGGGAGCATGATTTTAAAGTACGTTTGAGGTAGATGACACTATTGAAATGAGCAGAGAATTTTTTTTTAGGTTTTGAAATTATTGCAGAAAGCTACGACGTTTTTGAGATTTGACTGAGGTGTTATGATGTTATTATTACGACGACGATGTGTACTGTGCTGTTGAGATATGTTTATGATCAATAAGATTATGCTACCGTATATGAGGAATAAGAAGTATGTTGGAAACCAAGAAGCGTACTTTAAGAGTCATGAAATGTGCGTAAATGCGTGACTGTATCACAATGCTGACGAATATTTTTTTTTTTGGACACTTATATTTATAGGATTTTGTTTCTACAGATTTGCAACGCTAATTCTTGACCTGTGAAATATTTTTATGTGAGACTGTCACTGTAGCGGAAACTGCTGTCGTAAATATTTCCGTAAGAAAGTTAAGTGACCACCTGCACGTAATGCGTCGCGGGCACCCACCTGGGCGACAGCCGCCCGAAAAAAAGCCATTAGCCTTTCAGCGGCACAGGTAGAAAAAAAAGGGGAGGGCATTATCCTCGCTATCGACATTCCTTTGTAGAAAGCACCGCAAATAAGACACGCTAATTACTTGGAAAGATACTTACATCTGCACACCTGATTATGACAAGCGTTTTTCTCGAGAATTGAGAGAATTTTTACTGCCTTATGAAATGCCATATGGTTAATGAATGATGTTTCATGCCGTCCTTTGTACATATTTGCTCATTTTCTTTAATATCTAGTTTCTAGCTGCACTGCAGCATTGGTTAAAATAAAATTTGATATATGTACTAATATAGTTATTTTATGCCTACAGATCCAGTCAATAAGAAATTTATGATCTACTTCCAAGAAAATGAGGGCACATAGACATTTCCCTTCACAGGAATTGCATAAATAATTTTTTTACGATTTGGTAACTTATCTGCTAGTGTAAGTTCTCGTGATGCATCACTCTAGTGTTAAGATGTGACATAGGTATTAGACATGGCCATTTTTAGTGTACTATTTTTTCTGCTTGAGCTATGTCATGTTTAGATATAAGCTGCTGTTTGCCAGGCATAGTGCTACTGAACTTTAATTTGTGTTACTCTGCTAAGCCAGATTTATTTTTTTGTTTGCTGCGCATTGCCTCATATTAGTTGTAATGTTGAATTGCTTGGTAATTTAGATTTACTGTAGCTTGCTTTGCGATTTTCCATTTATATTAATTGTTTTATGTGCTGCTGCATTGCCTCGTCCCTTAGTTTAGCATCTGAGCTCAGTAGATTTAAGTTAGCTTAAGAGGGGGTAGCCTCTAAGAGAATGAGTTGCGATGAATTGGAAGAAATGCATTGAGAAGTTATACGAAAAAAAGTACAGAAAACAGGTTTAGGTAGGATTTTCTTGGAAATAAATGTTCAGGTAAGAAATGTGTGAACATATAAATACAGAAAGCATGCTTAGATAGAATTTTTTTGGTGGAAACAAAGGATGAAATAAGAGGAAAGATATATGAAGTTTTGGGTTGGACTGCAGTACCACATGTTACACTGAAAACGAACCCTGTCGTTTCCTATTGGTGTTATCCCACTATGTGTTTGTGTACCCTTGTGTATTTGTTTTCTTCCTGTCTCTGTGTAGTTTCATAGAATTTTTTTTCTATTAATATTAAGCTACATTCACTATGATGAGGAATACTGTTATCCTCGGATATAATTGGCATTAATAATATGTTATTTACCTTGTAAATATGCTTAGACATTATTTATTCTGTTTTGTTTTAATGCTCATGTGTAAAGTTGATGTTCCAAAAGTTATTCTGATCTTTTATGTATCTACTTATCTCATAATTCCTGTAACATTGATGTATATGTTTATTTCTATTCTTTTGTAAAGCCTGTTTTACTACAAATGTTATCTGTATTATTATGTTTTTAATGATGTATTTTGTACCTTTGTTATTGTATTCTTATGTTATAAAATTGTAATTGTCACCAGTTCATGATATTATTATCTTGTTAGTTACATTTCACTGCACACGTTTCTGTTGGTCATAGTATATGGACAGTATGTGAGAAGTTGGGACTGTTAGTGTTTGCACGTGTGTTACTAATTCAGCAAGGGACTGGATAACAGCATTGCTGGTTCTAAGGACAATTCCAAAAACTTTGTGAGTGCACAAGTGGTGGTTTATGAACTTGCTATATTCTCCGCAAGACTCTTCGATGGTGAATGTGCACCTGCACAATCGCAACAGATGGCTGCTGGCCATCTCTACAAGGACTACAGTGGGTCTGCACCTCTGGTGGCCCACCAATACCATTATCTCTACAAGGACTACAGTGGGTCTACATCTTTGATGATCCATCAATACCATTATTTCTACAAGGACTGCAGTGGGTCTGCACCTCTGGTGGCCCACCAATATCGTAATCTCTACCAGGAGTACGGTGGGTCTGCTCTGTGATGACCTGCCTACCAATATTATTCAAAACTTCGAACGACTCTGCTGTGGGTTTGCTCTGTTGTGGCCCATTACCTGTATGCATGTCAAGAGTCAGCACTGTCTTTCCGTTGGAAGGACAACACTACTTCTTCAAGACTGCATGGAAATCCACTACTTCTGTGTGCATTTTCTTTTACTGCTCAGACTTTGAGAAAAACTCTGCATTTTTACTGTGATGAACAGTCTGGACTGTCATGATGGACTGTGAGAAATTTTTAGCTTTTGACCAACATTGTATCAATAAGTGTGTGCATTTGATTTCTTTGTTATTGTAATTATAAAAAAATTTTTCAAATCTGTATTGGCCACTGCCCAAAAAAAAATTTGTAAAATTTTTTGTGGGGAGCATGGGGGCTATGTAAGTAGGCTGTTTAGGTTTTTTTTATTGGTAACGCTACCTGTGTGCAGTCTGTGGCTAGTTTGCATTGTTGTCTGCCATTGTAGTGTTGGGAGCGGCAGCTGGATGTGAACAGCACGTAGCGTTGCGCAGTTGGAGGTGAGCCGCCAGCAGTGGTGGATGTGGGGAGAGAGATGGCGGAGTTTTGAAATTTGTCATGAACTGCTATATTTATATATCTTTCATTTGCTAACTATCCCTATCAGTAGTTAGTGCCTTCCATAGTTTGAATCTTTTATTTAGCTGGCAGTAGTGGCGCTTGCTGTATTGCAGTAGCTTGAGCAGCGAAGATTTTTGTGAGGTAAGTGATTTGTGAAAGGTATAGTTTAATGTTAGTCAGGGCCATTCTTTTGTAGGGAATTTTGAAAGTCAGATTGCGTTGCGCTAACAAAATATTGTGTGTCAGTTTAAGGACAGTCGTGTATAATTGTTCAAAGGGGACGTTTCAACCGGATCCGGCGTCCCCGGATTTCTTTCTGTGGGGAAAGTTGAAGGATATTTGCTATCGTGATCCACCGACAACGCCTGACAACATGCGTCAGCGCATTGTCAATGCATGTGCGAACATTACGGAAGGCGAACTACTCGCTGTTGAGAGGAATGTCGTTACACGTATTGCCAAATGCATTGAGGTTGACGGACATCATATTGAGCATTTATTGCATTAATGTGGTATTTACAGGTAATCACGCTGTAACAGCATGCGTTCACAGATATGATAAGTTCACAAAGGTACATGTATCACACTGGAACAACCTAAATAAAATGTTCAAACTTACCTGCGTTCTACATTTTAATTTAAAAAACCTACCTGTTACCAAGTGTTCGTCTAAAATTGTGAGCCTTATGTTTGTGACTATTACAGCGCCATCTACCTCAAAGCGAAAAAAGTTGTTCAACTAAAATATTCATATTTCTTTACGTACTACACGAATATGTAATAAAAAATAGGGGTTCCTATTTAAAAAAACGATGTTGATATCCGTTTGACCTATGGCAGCGCCATCTAGCGGGCCAATCATAGCGCCATCTGGTCTCCCCCTTCAAGCTAGACAAGTTTCGTTCTTTGTATTTTTTTCGTTTGACGCTTATTTCGTGAGATATTTGCCCCGGTCACGATCAATGGAGCACCCTGTATATCACGGAGCAGAGTAACTCTCAGCACACGTATTAGCCATATTATACACATAATTTCAAAATTTCAAAATAACGGAAAGAAATAAAATTATTGTTTGTTACATTTCCGCTGACTGTGCAGTAAAATTGCAGCATCAGTCATGTCGTCTTAATTTATCACTTCTTTATTACAAACTCTGTTCGCAAGGAATTTTGTAGACAGTATTTACACACACCATTGAAAGTACCTACAAAATCAATTCATGGTATGACACGTAGTTCAGAAAATATGACGTTGTACACACTGAAATGCGTGAAAAACTAGCTTAATGTCAAATATTTAACACATTTGTAATTTGAGTAGGGTGTGGGGGACATTACTAGCAGTCTCTGAACAACATACCTACTTTCTTCCGTTTTCGCAGCGAATGTTTGCCGTGAATTTGCTTCTTTGCTTCCCTCAGTAAAAAGACCGACACCATCTTAAAATATCACTTCGTCTGATGATAAGTGATATGGTAACTTGGTGTAAGAATCAAGAATAACTTAAGATCTGATGCAGCGGCTTGAGGCGCCTCGAAAGCAATGTTCCCATACGTGAAAAAACAGTTTCTATTTCCGTAACATGTTAGATTGGTGCACAAGTTCGTAGCGTGTCTCCATAAGTGTAATAGACATAACAGGTACACATAGTAGAGACTTTAGTCATCAATAATATGTTTTCCTTCACTATTTACAACAGTCTGCAAACGCTGGCGTAACTTTCCGATTATGAAATTGTAGAAGTCACGTGGCTTTGTGGTGAAGTTCCTGCCGAGCCATGTTCGGAGCGCTTTTCATCCGGAAAGACAGTTCGTTGGAGGTCGCTCGACAGAGAGCGTAAAAGATGAAGGTATGAGGATGCAAGAGCAAGTAAATAAGGTGCCTGAGGCGTGACTTCACAAACTAACTCCCGTATAGTGTTTTTTGTCAGTCTAGTACACTACTGGTCATTAAAATTGCTACACCAAGAATAAATGCAGATGATAAACGGGTATTCATTGGACAAATATATTATACTAGAACTGACATGTGATTACATTTCACGCAATTTGGATTCATAGATCCCGAGAAATCAGTACCCAGAACAACCACCTCTGGCCGTAATAACGGCCTTGATACGCCTGGGCATTGAGTCAAACAGAGCTTGGATGGCGTGTACAGGTACAGCTGCCCATGCAGCTTCAACACGATACCACAGTTCATCAAGAGTAGTGACTGGCGTATTGTGACGATCCAGTTGCTCGGCCACCATTGACCAGACATTTTCAATTGGTGAAAGATCTGGAGAATGTGCTGGCCAGGACAGCAGTCGAACATTTTCTGAATCCAGAAAGGGCCGTACAGGACCTCCAACATGCAATCGTGCATTATCCTGCTTAAATGTAGGGTTTGGCAGGGATCGAATGGAGGGTAGAGCCACGGGTCGTAACACATCTGAAATGTAACGTCCACTGTTCAAAGTGCCGTTAGTGCGAACAAGAGGTGACCGAGACGTGTAACCAATGGCACCCCATACCATCACGCAGGGTGATACGCCTGTATGGCGATGACGAATACACGCTTCCAATGTGCGTTAACTACGATGTGGTCAAACACGCATGCGACCATCATGATGCTGTAAACAGACACTGGATTCATCCGAAAAATGACGTCTTGCCATTCGTGCCCCAGGTTTGTCGTTGAGTACACCATCGCAGGCGCTCCTGTCTGTGACGCAGCGTCAAGGGTAACCGCATCCATGGCCTCCGAGCTTATAGTCCATGCTGCTGCAAACTTCGTCGAACTGTTCGAGTAGATGGTTGTTGTCTTGGAAACGTCCCCACCTGTTGACTCAGGGATCGAGACGTGGCTGCACGATCCGTTACAGCCATGCGGATAAGATGCCTGTCATCTCGACTGCTAGTGATACGAGTCCCTTGGGATCGAGCACGGCGTTCCGTATTACCCTCCTGAACCAACCGATTCCATATTCTGCTAACAGCCATTGGATCTCTACCAATGCGAGCAGCAATGTCACGATACGATAAAGCGCAATCGCGATAGGCTACAATCTGACCTTTATCAAAGTCGGAAACGTGATGGTACGCATATCTCCTCCTTACACGAGGCATCACAACAACGTTTCACTACATACGACTAGAATCACTTTGGATTTTCTACGATATTTTGAGCCGATTTTTCATTGTGGAAACTATTAAAAGCATCTCGCATTGACGTCCGCACTAAATTTCGAGCGTCCTTGAAACTTAGCCAGTCTTGGGGATTTTGCGTTCTTCTTAATATGGCACCTTTTTTTCGTTGCTTCTGCAACAGTGTTCTGAGGTGTTTTGTGTACCATTTCTGTTCCTATAACGATTTCAGCTTCAGTGTTTTATATCGGCGCTTGAAGCTCTGGTACTTTTCCAACACAGCTACGGCAATTTACAAACACAATACCGACTGCTGCTTGGTCGATTCTCGTCGTTTCTTTGCCCTGTACCCTTTGAGACTGGAGCCCTTTTTAATCTTTCCCGAGACTGTCTAACCTGAAAAAGCGCCCAGCCCACGCCACACAGCCCCTGCTACCGGTGTAGCCACCTCCTGTGTGTGGTGGACACCTGACCTATTTAGCGGAACCCGAAACCCCACCACCCTATGGCGCAAGTCGAGGAATCTGCAGCCTAAACGGTCGCAGAACTGTCTGAACTTCTGGTTCAGACTCTCCACTCGGCTGTGTACCAAAGGTCCGCAATCGGTCCTGTCGACCATGCTGCAGATGGTGATCTCTGCCTTCATCCCGCTCTGAAGACTGGCAGTCTTCACGAACTCAAATAGCCGCCGGAAACCAGAGAGAATCTCTTCCGATCCATAGCGACACACGTCATTCGCACCGACATGAGCCACTACCTGCAGTTGGCTGCACCATGTATCCTTCATGGCATCCGGAAGGACCCTTTCCACAGCGGAGTGCGCGTTGCCCTTTTCCCGTCCTTAGCTGCCATATCCCTAAGGGGCTACATCACCCGCCTAACATTGGAGCTCCCAATGACAGGCAATCCCACGCTCTACGCTTGTCCGGACCTCTCAGGATGACCGGCCACAGCCGCAACAGGCGAGGCCGCCCTTGCTGGTTCAGCAGTACTTTCAGCAGTGGGCAGTACCTCAAACCTGTTATGGAGGCGTAAGGGTACAGCCTTTTATGGAGGCGTAAGGGTACAGCCTTGCGGCCAGCACCAACTTCCGCCTTCCGCCCAGGGACTGTTAAATCACTTGTAAATACAAAGAATAATAAAAGACCTGTTGCGGGTGTTTGGGCGACATTCCTATGTGGACAAAAGTAAATGGTTCCTCATTTTCAATACAGGAATTTACCTTCAGTTAACTGCGAGAAACTAGTTGCTAACCATTCCACATAAAGCTTATAAATATGTCATAATTAACGCGTAATGGCAGTTCAGACCAAAAGTCTTCGATATACCTAAAACATCCACAGCTTTAGTCGTCACGATCTGATTTTGTTCACAATATCGTAGACAGCTGCTGCGATTGAACTGTTTTTCCTTAAATCATTTTGAGCAAGCGTGAGAATTCTTTCTTTCCGGTTCTTAAAGCCTGATAATTTCTGAAATATGGTTCTTTTAGTCACTCAAAAAAGTTGGATATAAGGACATTGTTTTATGCAGTATCCAGTCACATTAATAAGATCACCTGTCAAAAGCCTGAATAACAACCTTTAACGGCACGATCCATTGCGAAGCGTGCAGGAAGAGATCCAGTGAGGTTCTGTAAGGTGCCGGCGGGAATATGGAGCCATGCCAAGCACAGCGCCGTGGATAGCTGCGCCAGTTTTCTCGGATGAGGATGTAAAGTGCTACAGCCCGAACTAGGTTGTAAGGTGGCAGAATAAATGGTTAGATTCGCACCTTACATGAGACCTTTACAAATCGCAATGAGAAGGTAAAGATGACACCTAACGTAAGTTGACAGTTATGAGAACATTTGCTTATCAATATGTAATGCAAAAAGGGATGGCAGTCAATCAACGGTAATTAACACACCATTCCTATACAATGCATGTCTTTGAGCAGAAGGATGAATAGGGAACGTGAGTCGAGTCGCTTTTAGTTTTGAAAAGCCGGCTCCACAATGGCGTAACAAAACTGCACTGTGAGAGTTACGCCGGCGACCACTTAAAGGGGTGGCAGGAGGGAGGACAGCGACCCCGGGCCAGGTGATTCAAGCTGGAGGGCCGCCTGTAGCGAGGCCATCGGTACAAGAGCAGAGAAGAAGCTTTAGAAAACTGCGTTTCGAAATTCCAACAGGGTACAAACAGAAGCAAGTGACGCATTTTCGTCCAGCGAGTGCAACACATGGAAAGGTCAATGTACTTTAGGCGCCTGGAATGGGCACAAAACGTCCGATTGGAGGAAACTCACTAGGAAGAAGAAAACTACTGAAGTTTTGAAGCAGTTTGATAGAAGGGACGTTGCAATTGGTAGAGGATGTTTCTACAAATTAAGACGAAAGTTCCTATTGGTCGAAAAAAGCCGTGAAGTGAAAAAGGAACCCAAGTGGAGGGAGGCAGTTCCGTCATGAGTAGGACAAGAGAGAAATTCTGTGTAGGGGACTCTTCTCTGAACTGGCATCAAGTGCAGAATGGAGTGCTTAATGCTCCATACGACGCAGAGAAGAAATTGGTGTGGACACTGCGTTCCAGCGGCTGTACTCCAGCTAAAATTAGCTGTGGCAACGTTTAGCTCCAACTGTGGAGAAACGAACCAGCCAAATTAGTTAATTTTTCTTGCATGAACTGAGAGGGCGCTATAAAATGCACGCTGCTCCAACCATGGGCGTGTATATTGCCACATAATAAGACTAGGGCTGACTACTAACGAGAAACATAGGGAAAGCTTCTGCTGGAAAGTTCAGAAAAGGCTAGATTAGTTTTTTAGGAATTCCAGTGGGAGAAAGTGGCCTTGCAGACAGCAGCATGTCAAAGCTTAAGGTAAATACTGCGTGCAGAGGTGTAAGCTTTGTTGGTTCACCAGCTTGCATCCTCAGTAAACTCGAGCAGCCTTGGGTAATCTTGTGCTAAAATTTGTCACTTGACTAACCATCCACCGTACACTTGATTGTCATCCTAAATATTACCGAAATTTGAACCGGAATCGGACGATTTTCGTAGTACTGACCAACATCATAACATATGTGTAGGAACAATTTTGTAAAGAAACATCCAATTAAACTTTCATATTATTGTGCTTAGGGTTAATGTAAAGAAACTTCCAATTAAACTTTCATAATATTGTGCTTAAGATTAATGTTCTTTCAGAGAGTAAATATTTAACACTGTTGTGTATAAACTTATTTCACTTTTTGATGTTGGAGAGATGCGTTATCCATTGTGCAGTTTTTGTGTTGGCGAGTTGAAAACTGTGTGAAAAGCTGTAATTTGCTGAGAAATATTGCGACATTAAACTTGTCATTTCACCTCACACAGTTGTGCTCAATTCAAGAATAAGCAAAAACAAAAACCCCGCAACCATACAAGGTGGTCCTACGTATTCTCGATTCTGTTTAAAATTGGGAGTTTCGTGGTCAGGGGTGTATGGTAAACTCATCCTGGTGCTCTTTGAACAACGCACATACGCTGCGAACTGTGTGACACGTTGCGTTGTCCTGCTGGTAGATGCCATTGCGCAGAGGAAAAACAGTGCATGCATGGGCGAAGGGTAGTTGCATTCTGTTTTGATCCAGTGTGCCTTCCAGAATGAAGAGATGACCCATGAAGTGACACAAAACCATTCCCCAGACCATAACGCTTCTTCTTCCGGCCTGGACCCTACTAACGATTGTTAGAACTGTTTGTCTTCAGACGTTTCACTCCGTACACACCAACGGCCATCTGTCCGATGGAACATAAAACGTGAGTCAACTGAAAAGGCCACCTGTCGGCTCTCACAAGGGGAGACCATGACGTTTGGAACGCGGATTTACTGCAAACTTCGTACACTCGTAGTACTCCATGAGGATAACATAGTGTGTAAGCAGTAGCGCGTACTTCTCAAGCGTTATTGAGAAAATCGTAAGATAATTTCTGACGTCAAAGATACCCCTGTGCATGGCCATTTATACCACGGAACGGTGGCAGCCGAGTGGCTGCTGGCACGGTAGCTCAGCGTGTTCGGTCAGATGGTCAGAGTATCTCTGCAGAGCAACGTAAACACAGATCGCAGTTTTGTTCGCATTGTGAAGTAATTTAAAAATATTGTTGTATTACAGACAGTTATACTTTGAGCGCTGTCCATTATCGTTCATAGACTTTTGACAAGCAATTACACAAAAGTTTCGTTTATCTGGGACCAGAATATCGGCTTTTGCGGCCGTCCTGAGCGGACGCACTGTGGCGCTTCGGTTTGGATTTATGACTCTGCGTAACAGTGTTGTGTAAAATTGTGATTGTGGTGATGCAGCATTTTAGTCTCCTTGTTTTCGCGAGCTGTTAACTGCTGACATGGCAACCATGTTTCCCAGAAAGCTTACCCTAAGATTTGGATTTGACAAAGCAACCCGTAATGTTCAGCCAAGTTCACTAGAAATTCATGACTGGATCGTTGACGTTATTGGCATTACTTCGGATCAGACGCACACTGCTTATTATGATTTGGAGCAATACTGCTTTTTTGTGAAGCTGCTTTCCCCGTTGGTGCTGGAACGGATTTTGCAGAAATTTGAAGGAAAAGCTGAATTCCGCCATCGCGAAAATTCGGTGAGTGCAGCTACCATTTCAAATGCTGATGTTGATTATAAACAAGTCAGAGTATTTAATTTGCCCCCTGAGGTAGAAAACTGCTACTTAAAAGACGCATTATCAAAATACGGTGACATCAGGCAAATTCGTAATGAACGATGGTCAAGCCAGCGTAGATTTCAATGCTTTAGTGGTGTTCGTTCTGTCGATATGCATGTCAAACAAAACATTCCATCTCATATTTTGGTTTGTGGCTACAAAGCGCACGTTATATACAATGGACAGACTTTGACTTGTCATATATGTAATGAAAGTGGGCATCTCCGGCAAAACTGTCCAAAAAAGGTGTTTGTATTGCAGAATAATTTACAACAGCGTAAAAGGTTAACACTGGCTGATCTTGTGACTGAAAATCAGATGACGGGTGGTGAATTTTCCAGCATTACGGGGAATGTAGACGACAGGCCACAAAATACTCTTGAAGCATTTCCACCTTTACTCAGGAAAGACACTGTAGACAATCAGGCTGGAAAAAGTAGTATAGCCACTAACAGGAGACGTCGAACTCGTGACGGCAGTAGCGCAGATGAACAAGATATCAACCTGTCGCTGAAAGCTGTAGGTGACATTCAGAAAACAGTACTGGAAACTGTTTCAGACAATATTGTCAGCATAGATTCGAACCCTGAGTCAAGTACATCAGTAGACAAATCGAATACGCCACCATCACCCGAACGGGTCGAAGTGACATCAGAGTCCCATTCTGTATCGCTGGACGCGCCAGTAGATGGCAATGCGCTGCTCCTGGTGACGCCACAAACCCGCGCTGCAGTACCGGTACGTCAATCAATGCAGACAGATTCACTCGCAGATGCAACTGAAAGCAAACATGACGAGGTAGCGAGTGATTGTCAACAACAGGCGACGTGACAGCCCAAATCCCAAGTCGAAGAAGCGGAGTTTTACAGCAATAACATACAAACAGTAAACGAAAGTGATCATAGAAGTGATGGGGCATTGGAAGAATGTTTGCAAACTGCTTCTGCGCCGCCTTTGGCAGACAAGATGGTGGCACACGACTGCCCCTCAGATTCACCGACGCCGCCCTCGGTGGAAAACTACTCAGGGGGTGGGCGGAGCAGACATTCGGTGAAGGCCAGTGTCAATTCAAACCGCAAGAAAAGTAAAAAGAAAGGTTCTAATGCAAACCGCGACGGTGATCTCCAGTCACATTCTCAGGAAGTATCCGTCATGGAGTGGCATGAAATAGACTAGCGGGAAAAAAGGTCACTCCCCTACTTTACAGTCATATACGATTACCACGTTAAACATTAATAGGGATGGTTAACTCCTCCTTTAAGATAAAAAAAACTGAGTGAATGGATCAACAATGAACTTTAACGGATGTCAGGGGACGACCGCCCCAAAGCCCTGAACAAATGCAACGAATAATCACGAACAAAATGAGATTTTTTTTTAAAGTGGTTAGCATTCAAGTCCCGTAATAGCTGGATCGAGTCGCGTTCGTCAGTTTTTTTTATTTTCAACATAGTCATTTTCTTTACTATTTATATTACAACTGATATAATGGGAAAAAGACGTGTAATCGGATGAACTGTCATTAAATTTACGGTGTTATTTGGCAGTCTACAAATTTTTACTAGCACAGATAATATAATATTTATAACTATCTACTAGTAAACGACCAAACGCATGAAGTGATACTGAAAATGGATGCTTGTCCGCGTCTTCAAGATTGCTCGTATTTAATCGAAAGAGAACGAGAAATTGCTTCTCGTGAAGAAGCTATGAAAATGCACTCTATTCTGCATGACCAATTATCAGCCCGCATCTCGTGGTCGTGCGGTAGCGTTCTCGCTTCCCACGCCCGGGTTCCCGGGTTCGACTCCCGGCGAGGTCAGGGATTTTCTCTGCCTCGTGATGGCTGGGTGTTGTGTGCTGTCTTTAGGTTAGTTAGGTTTAAGTAGTTCTAAGTTCTAGGGGACTGATGACCATAGATGTTAAGTCCCATAGTGCTCAGAGCCATTTGAACCATTTGAACCAATTATCAGCGCCGATATTTAAGGAAATGCTGCGTTATGCATGGTTTGCTTCCAAATTATCGGCTGAAAGAGAGGTTTTTGAAAATGTTAACAAGGTTTATTTTTCCACGGAAAACCTCAAAAGACCTTGCGTATGCGGAAATATAGCATTTATTCAATGCATCTGGTGCCGTTTAACTTTATGTTTTCCAGGTTTTTACGAAAAATACCATCTAGCAACTTGTACTCGTAATGTCGAAAGCGACGATTAATCGTACATATTTCGAAAGCCGTCTGTGCTGGTCAAAACTTACAGGTAACAAGTAGTTTCGGGCTCCTTCCAGGTATAAGGGATTTCTCAAATCACGGACAAGCATACATTTTCAGTATCACTTTATGCGTTTGGTCGTTTACTAGTCGATATTTATGAATATTACATTATTTGTGATAATAAAAATTTGTAGACTGCCAAATAAAACTGTAAATTTAATAAAAGTTCATCCGATTTCACTTATTTTCCCACCCACAGGGGTATCTTTGACGTCAGAAATTATCTTGCGATTTTCTCAATAACGCTTGAGAAGAACGCGCTACTGCTTACACATTTAGTTGTCCTATTGAAGTACGAGCGTACGAAGTTTGCAGTAAATCCGCGTTCCAAACGTCGTGGCCTCCCCGTGTCAGTTGACGTCCAGTTTCGGTGCTGGCGTGCTGTTTCCAGCCTTCGTCGCCAATGAACAGCAGTCAGAATGGATGCATGAAGCAGGTGCCTGCTGCAGAGGCCCGTACCCAGCAATGTTCGCCCAACGGTATCTGAGAAAACACTGTTCATCTCCGCGCTATGCTTCTCAACTGTTGCGTGTCGCCGGCCGCGGTGGTCTCGCGGTTCTAGGCGCGCAGTCCGGAACCGCGCGACTGCTACGGTCGCAGGTTCGAATCCTGCCTCGGGCATGGATGTGTGTGATGTCCTTAGGTTAGTTAGGTTTAAGTAGTTCTAAGTTCTAGGGGACTTATGACCACAGCTGTTAAGTCCCATAGTGCTCAGAGCCATTTTAACTATTTTTTTTGTTGCGTGTCCATTCGCCCGTACACGTCTCCACAGTAGTTGTTCACCCCTGTCAACTACGGCCCCTGGCGCACCACAGTTGCCTCGGCGCCGATTTTGGGTAGGGCCATTTGCCATGCAAGGTATACTTTAACCACTGCGGCACCCGAACAGTTTACAGACTTCGCTATTTCGGAATTGGTTTCACTCTTATCCCGAAAGCAATGGCGTTGCTCTCACTCCATTTCAGCATTACGACGACGACTGCACTGTTTTCCGCTTCCTCTCCACCTGTTATCCGTGAGTGATAATTGCACGTTGGCTCCGAACATAGGCATTGGTCACATCAGTGTGACTGGACTGCGTAGTTCAGTGTGTCCCATGTTTCGTCCCTATTATTAGTCTTCATTGTTTCGGGTTTGTGGTAAACAATGTACTGAGTGAAATGTCGATGGTATCAGTACTGAGTGAAATATCGATGGTATCAGTTAATTGACATGGTATACAAATTGAACTGTATGCAAAGCATTTATTTAGGATACTATTAAGCGTCTACATCTACATCTACGTGGATACTCTGCAAATCACATTTAAGTGCCTGGCAGAGGGTTCATCGAACCACCTTCAAAATTCTCTACTATTCCAATCTCGTATAGCGCGCATAAAGAATGAACGCCTATATCATTCCGTACGAGCTCTGATTTCCCTTATTTTATGGTGGTGATCGTTCCGCCCTATGTAGGTCGGAGTCAACAAAATATTTTCAGAGGAGAAAGTTGGCGATTGGAATTTCATGAAAAGATTCAGTCGCAACGAAAAACGCCTTTCTTTTAATGATTTCCAGCCCAAATCCTGTATCATTTCTGTGACACTCTCTCCCATATTTCGTGATAATATAAAACGTGCTGCCTTTCTTAGAACTTTTTCAATGTACACCGTCAGTCCTATCTGGTAAGGATCCCACACCGCGCAGCAGTATTCTAAAAGAGGACGCACAACCGTAGTGTAGGCAGTCTCCTTAGTAGGTCTGTTAAATTTTCTAAGTGTCCTGCCAATAAAACGCAGCCTTTAGTTGGACTTCGCCACAACATTTTCTATGTGTTCCTTCCAATTTAAGTTGTTCGTAATTGTAATACCTAGGTATTTAGTTGAATTTACGGCTTTTAGATTAGACTGATTTATTGTGTAACCGAAGCTTCACGAGTTCCTTTTAGCACTCATGTGGAAGACCTTATACTTTTCGTTATTTAGGGTCAACTGCCACTTTTCGTACCATCCAGATATTTTTTCTAAATCGTTTTGCAGTTTGTTTTGATCTTCTGATGACTTTATTAGTCGATAAACGACAGCGAAGTAGACGATGATTTATATTATTCAGTTGCTGATAACATTTCTAAATTATGGTAAATGTAATATAAATAGGTATTTGGTACATGTATTTATGGAGACTTTTATATCATTATTTATAGTTAGTTTCCACCATGCGAGCACTGTGGTTGTGCAGGGTGGGGCAAATAAAAGTGGCCCAGACAAGTGCATACGATTATACGCGAATGTATGCATCCAGCCACACACCGTGACGCGCACACCGCATTTACGCCCGCCACGTGATACACACCAGTTCAGACCGCAGTGCGGGGTGTGTCAATGTGAGTGGAGCAGTGCAAAGAGGTGACGGTGCTGTCAGTGGAGCAAACGGTGTGGTCAGTTGTTTGCTGAGAGGTTTAATAGTGTCAAAGTTGCTAGCGAAAAGTGCCATGCAACGCTTAGTCCGAAAATGGCGTAAGACGAGGTCTGTTTTGAACAAGTAAAAAAACATTCCGAAATGTGCCTGCACACCAGTAAATGTGGCTGCAGTTCACCAGAAAACGCTTCAGAGTAATACCAAACCAACCCGACGCCTGTCGCAAGAGACTGGCATATCATGTCGATCCCGTGGACGAATACTCCACCCGGACCTGGAAATGCAACCTTTTCTATTGTTAATACATTAGAACCAGCAAATGCTCCTCAGCGCCTCCAGTTTTGTGGGTGGCTGTTCACTGAGATAAAACTGAATGACTTGGACATGGATCCCATCTTTATGTCTAATGTGGTCGAGCGGTTCTAGGCGCTTCAGCCCGGAACCGCGCGACTGCTACGGTCGCATCTTTGATTCCTGCCTCGGGCATGGGTGTGTGTGATGTCCTTAGGTTAGTTAGGTTTAAGTAAACTTCTAGGGGACTGATGACTTCAGATGAGTCCCATAGTGCTCAGAGCCATTCGAACCATTTTTATGCCTAATGAAGCCTGGTTTTACCTGAGCTATGTCAGCTCACAGAATAACAGGTTCTGGACAGCAGAGAATTCCCATAACTTCCATGAAACACCATTGCAAGACCAGAAAGTTGGGGTTTCGTGTGCCGTGTCTGCACGCCGCATTATTGGTCACATCTTTTTTATCAAAGGCTTCGTCGACTCTGTGACGGTCTTGGCTGCAAATTTCTAGACCTACGTTATCGTGTGGGGATTTGTAGTACTTCCCTTGATCGGTCATGGATGCAGAACAAAAAGGAAGCAGCTAGCAGAGTACCTGCCGAGTGCACATAAAGGTTTTTTAGGCTAGGCAGTAGTTTGAAGTGCTCTAACGAACACTCGACAGTCGATATGCAGCAAGGGAAGTCAGACGGCGTTCAGAGTAAAGACACTTCGACTGTCACAATTTTATCAGGTGACTGTCGAAGAATTCGTAATAAAGTTCTCGAATGTACTGTCCTCCAGGAAAGTTCTCGCGTTCTTGGGGGCGAGAGCTGGCTGAATCCGGAAGTGGAAAGCTCTGAGATATTCAGCGAATCGTGGAATGTATATCGGAAAGAGAGATTAGAGGCCAAAGGAGGGGGAATGTCCTTTGCAGTTGACAAAAATATTGTCTCTATTGAGGTCGAAGTTGAGTGACACAGTGAAGTCATCAGGTCGGGTATAACAGGTGTAGCTGAGACCAATGTTTTTACCGGCCGCCCGATTCTGCTGTGACAGCTCTAGAGTCATTCAAAGAAAGTCTACGGTGAATAGCGCGTTAATATCCAGATCATGCAATATTGGCTGGAGGCGACACTAGCCTGCCTAGTATAGACTGGGATGTCTATGGATTCTTTGCGGGGTACAGATAGACAGTCATGCGAAACACCTTTGAACACGTTTTCTGAAAATTGTCTTAAGTACCTAGCTCGGCAGGCTACACGCAATGGGAACATCTTAGACCTTCTGGCTACAAATAGGCCGGACCTAATCGACAATGACAGTATAGAAATGGGGGTTAGTGACCATGATGTCATTATAGCAACTATGATTACGAAAATTAATAAATCAGTCAAGAAGGTTAGGAGAGTGTTTCTGCTAGCCAGAGCAGATAAGCAGTTGTTAATATTTCACACAGTGAATTGGCATCCTTCCAATAGGGTGGATATATAGGAATTATGGACAAAGTAAGCAGATTCTAAAAAATGGTCTGGATAGCTACGTGTTTGCTAAGAGGGTAAAGGACAGAAAAGACCCACCATGATTTAATAACGAAATTCGGTGGATGCTGACGAAACAGAGGCTGTTGCACTCTCGGTTAAAAAGGGAACGCGTAAGTGACGACAAGCGAAGGTTAGCAAAGATTCGTGCGTATATGAAAAGATCTATGCGTGAAGCATACTACTACCACCGTTCCATTTTAGCAAGAGATCTGGCGGAGAAGCTAAGAAAATTCTGGTCGTATGTAAAATCGCTAAGCGGGTCTAAGGCTTCCATTCAGTTCCTTGTTGACCAGTCTAGTGCGGCAGTTGAAGATAGCAAAACGAAAGCCGCATTTTTAAATTTCACGTTCAAGAAATCGTTCACACAGGAAAATCGTGCAAACATAACGTCATTTGATCATCGGACAGACTCCCGTAGGGACGACATAGCAGTAAGTGTACCTGGAGTAGAGAAATAACTGAAAGATTTTAAAGCAAATAAATCACCAGGTCCGGACTGAATCCCAGTTCGATTTTACAAAGAGTACTCTACGGCACTGGCCCCTTACCTAGCTTGCATTTATCGTGAATCTCTCGCCTAGCACAAAGTCCCAAGCGACTGAAAAAAAGCACAGGTGACACCAAAATATATGAAAAGTAACAGAACGGACCCGCAAAATCACAGACCAATATCCCTAACTTCAGTTTGCTGCAGAATCCATGAACATATGCTCAGTTCCAATGTAATAAACTTTCTTGAGACTGAGACCTTTATGTGCACGAACCAGCATGGTTTTATAAAGCATCGCTCGTGCGAAACTCAGCTTGCCCTTTCCTCACATACTGAAAACTATGAAAGAAGGGCACCACGCAGATTCCATATTTCTGCACTACTCGCCGTTAAAATTGCTACACCACGAATAAGACGTGCTACAGACGCGAAATTTAACCGACAGGATGCTGTGATATGCAAATGATCAGCTTTTCAGAGCATTCACACAAGGCTGGCGCCGGTGGCGACACCTATAAGGAACATTTCCAACCGATTTCTCATACAGAAACAGCAGTTGACCGGCGAAACGTTATTGTTATGCTTCGTGTGAGGAGGAGAAATGCGTAGCATCACGTTTCCGACTTTGATAAAGGTCGGATTGTAGCCTATCGCGATTGCGGTTTATCGTATCGCGACATTGCTGCTCGCGTTGTTCGAGATGCAATGACTGTTAGCAGAATATGGAATCGGTGGGTTCAGGAGGGTAATACGGTACGCCGTGCTGGATTCCAACGGCCTCGTATCACTAGCAGTCGGCATGACAGGCATCTTATCCACATGGTTGTAACGGATCACCGGCCGGTGTGGCCGTGCGGTTCTAAGCGCGTCAGTTTGGAACCGCGTGACCGCTACGGTCGCAGGTTCGAATCCTGTCTCGGGCATGGATGTGTGTGATGTCCTTAGGTTAGTTAGTTTTAACTAGTTCTACGTTCTAGGGGACTGATGACCTCTGTAGTTAAGTCCCATAGTGCTCAGAGCCATTTGAACCATTTTTTTGTAACGGATCGTGCAGTCACGTCTCGATCACTGAGTCAACAGATGGAGACGTTTGCAACACAACAACCATCTGCACGAACAGTTCGACGACGTTTGCAGCAGCATGGACTATCAGCTCGGAGACCATGGCTGCGGTTACCCTTGACGCTGCATCACAGACAGGAGCGCCTGCGATGGTGTACTCAACGACGAAACTGGGTGCACGAATAGCAAAACTTCATTTTTTCGGATGAATCCAGGTTCTGTTTACAGCATCATGATGGTCGCATCCGTGTTTGGCGACATCGCGGTCAACGCACATTGGAAGCGTGTGTTCGCCATTCTGGCGTATCATCCGGCGTGGTAGTATGGAGTGCCATTGGTTACACGTCTCGATCACCTCTTGTTCGCATTGACGGCACTTTGAACAGTAGACGTTACATTTCAGATGTGTTACGACCCGTGGCTCTACCCTTCATTCGACCCCGCGAAACCCTACATTTCAGCAGGATAATGCACGACCGCATGTTGCAGCTCCTGTACGGACCTTTCTGGAGACCTTTCTGGATACAGAAAATGTTCGACTGGTATCCTGTCCAGCACATTCTACAGATCTGTCACCAATTGAAAACTTCTGGTCAATGGCGGTCGAGCAGCTGGCTCGTCACAATACGCCAGTCACTACTTTTGATGAACTGTGGTATCGTGTTGAAGCTGCATGGGCAGCTTTGATTACGGCCAGAGGTGGTTGTTGTGGGTACTCATTTCTCAGGATCTATGCACCCAAATTGCGTGAAAATGTAATCACATGTCAGTTCTAGTATATTTTCCAATGAATGCCCCTTTATCATCTGCATTTATTCTTGGTGTAGCAATTTTAATGGCTAGTAGTGTACATTTCCAGAAAGCATTTGACACGGCGGGCCACTGTAAGCTGTTAACGAAGGTACGAGCATATGGAGTAAGTTCACAGATGTGTAAGTGGCTCGAGAACTTCTTGAATAATGGGACCCAGTATGTTGTCCCCGACGGCGAGAGTTCATCACAGACATGGGTATCGTCAGGCGAGTGCCCCAGGGAAGTGTGATAGTGACTCTGTCGTTCTCTACATGGTGTTACAAAAATGTACGGCCAAACTTTCAGGAAACATTCCTCACACACAAAGAAAGAAAATATGTTATGTGGACATGTGTCTGGAAGCGCTTACTTTCCATGTTAGAGCTCATTTTATTACTTCTCTTCAAAACACATTAATCATGGAATGGAAACACACAGCAACAGAACGTACCAGCGTTACTTCAAACACTTTGTTACAGGAAATGTTCAAAATGTCCTCCGTTAGCGAAGATACATGCATCCACCCTCCGTCACATGGAATCCCTGATGCGCTGATGCAGTCCTGGAGAATGGTGTATTGTATCACAGCCGTCCACAGCACGAGCACGAAGAGTCTCTACATTTGGTACCGGGGTTGCGTAGACAAGAGCTTTCAAATGCCCCATAAATGAAAGTCAAGAGGGTTGAGGAGGCGGTGAAGTACAGTACATACCGACGAAACTAAAATGAGCTCTAACATGGAAATTAAGCGTTTCCGTAGCAGTCGCGCGGTTCCGGACTGAGCGCCTGAACCGCTAGACCGCCGTGGTGTTCGCTAAGGTGTCAAAGTTGAGTGACTACACGAAGATACAAGACGACTTAGGGAAAATTTCCAGTTGGTGCGATGAATGGCAGCTAGCCCTAAATGTGGAAGAATGTAAGTTAATGCGGATGAGTAGGGAGATCAAACCTGTAATGTCCGGCTACAGTATTACTAGTGCCCTGCTTGACACAGTCAAAACGTTTAAATATCTGGGTATAGCGTTGGAAAGCAATATGTGGTGGAACGAGCATGTGAGAACTGTGGTATGGAAGCGAATGATCGAATTCGGTTTATTGGGAGAAATTCGGAAGAGATTCTGGAGTACCGCTTGAGTGTTTGGAATCCGTACCAGATCGGATTGAAGGAAGGCATCGAAGCAATTCAGAGGTGGGCTCTAGATTTGTTACCGGTAGGTTCAAATACGAGGGCAGTTCAATAAGTAATGCAACACATTTTTTTTCTCGGCCAATTTTGGTTGAAAAAACCAGAAATTTCTTGTGGAATATTTTCAAACATTCCCGCTTCGTCTCGTATAGTTTCATTGACTTCCGACAGGTGGCAGCACTGTACGGAGCTGTTAAAATGGCGTCTGTAACGGATGTGCGTTGCAAACAACGGGCAGTGATCGAGTTTCTTTTGGCGGAAAACCGGGGCATCTCAGATATTCATAGGCGCTTGCAGAATGTCTACGGTGATCTGGCAGTGGGCAAAAGCACGGTGAGTCGTTGGGCAAAGCGTGTGTCATCATCGCCGCAAGGTCAAGCAAGACTGTCTGATCTCCCGCGTGCGGGCCGGCCGTGCACAGCTGTGACTCCTGCAATGGCGGAGCGTGCGAACACACTCGTTCGAGATGATCGACGGATCACCATCAAACAACTCAGTGCTCAACTTGACATCTCTGTTGGTAGTGCTGTCACAATTGTTCACCAGTTGGGATATTCAAAGGTTTGTTCCCGCTGGGTCCCTCGTTGTCTAACCGAACACCATAACGAGCAAAGGAGAACCATCTGTGCGGAATTGCTTGCTCGTCATGTGGCTGAGGGTGACAATTTCTTGTCATAGATTGTTACAGGCGATGAAACATGGGTTCATCACTTCGAACCTGAAACAAAACGGCAATCAATGGAGTGGCGCCACACCCACTCCCCTACCAAGAAAAAGTTTAAAGCCATACCCTCAGCCAGTAAAGTCATGGTTACAGTCTTCTGGGACGCTGAAGGGGTTATTCTGTTCGATGTCCTTCCCCATGGTCAAACGATCAACTCTGAAGTGTAGTGTGCTACTCTTCAGAAATTGAAGAAACGACTTCAGCGTGTTCGTAGGCACAAAAATCTGAACGAACTTCTCCTTCTTCATGACAACGCAAGACCTCACACAAGTCTTCGCACCCGAGAGGAGCTCACAAAACTTCAGTGGACTGTTCTTCCTCATGCACCCTACAGCCCCGATCTCCCACGTCGGATTTCCATATGTTTGGCCCAATGAAGGACGCAATCCGTGGGAGGCGCTACGCGGATGATGAAGAAGTTATTGATGCAGTACGACGTTGGCTCCGACATCGACCAGTGGAATGGTACCGTGCAGGCATACAGGCCCTCATTTCAAGGTGGCGTAAGGCCGTAGCATTGAATGGAGATTACGTTGAAAAATAGTGTTGTGTAGCTAAAAGATTGGGGAATAACCTGGTGTATTTCAATGCTGAATAAAACAACCCCTGTTTCAGAAAAAAATGTGTTGCATTACTTATTGAACTGCCCTCGTAACACGCAAGTGTTACGGAGATGCTTCAGGAACTCAAACTGAAATCCCTCGAAGGAAGGCGACGTTCTTTTCGAGAAACGCTATTGAGAAAATTTAGAGAACAGGCGTTTGAAGCTGACTGCCGAACGATCCTACTGCCGCCAACATACATTGCGTGTAAGGACCACGAAGACAAGATACGAGAAATGAGGGCTCATGTGGAGGCATGCAGGCAGTCGTTTTTCTCTCGCTCTATTTGCGAGTGGAACAGGAAAGGAAATGACAAGTAGTGATACAGCGTACCCTCCGTCAGCTCAGCGTACGGTGGCTTGCGGAGTGCCTATGTAGGTGTAGATGTAGATCAGACACTGACTTCGTTGCGGTACGTTTCCATCATTCTGAAACCATTTGCGGCAGCTTTAACAGAGGAGGAAAAGATCTACAGCTACTTCCAACAGAATTGAGCTACTGCCCATACAGCCGGACGATCCCTGTAGCACATTTACACAATCTTCACTCCTGACAGAGTTGTCAGCAGAGGTCGGTCTGGTCGCGGCACTAGCTGGTCATTCAGGCCACCTGATGTGTAACTGTGCGATTACTTAGTGTGGGGAGCCCTCAATTCTAAGGTGTATCGCAACAACCCTCATGGTCTTCAAGAACCGCAGCAGAACATTTCGGAAGAGACTGCAGCAATTCCAGCAGTCCAGCTTCTATCCGCATTCAGCAACTTGGTGACCAGAGCCCAAAAGTGCCAATAAATGAATGCTGGTCTCTTTCAACATCTACTGTAGTCAGGTTAGTACTGTATTTCCTTTCCTCTGCTGTGTTTCTTTGTGCCCTGGAACTCTGGGCCACTTTTATTTGCTCCATCCTATATAATATTCACTAGATTTCTGTACCTCGTATGAAATGCGAAGTGCTTAGTTCATACACGACACCTTGCAAACAGAAAAGATAACGATGTACATTCCACCTTCTTAGATTTCCAAAAGGCGTTCGACACTGTTCCACATCGTCAGTTACTAACCAAAAAACGATTCTGCGGAGTATCTTCGTAAATATGTGAGTGGCTCGGTGTACTTTTTGACTAATAGAATCCAATATGTTGCACTAGGCGGTGTACTCCAAGGAAACTTAATAGGTCCTCTGATGTTTTCGATATACACAAACGATCTGCGGCCTACAAGACAGTTCGCTTTTAATGATGTTATCTTCAGGAAAGCGTCATCACTGGATGGTCGTAAGGAAACGAAGAAAGCTGTGAACAAAAATTTGCTGTTACTGTAATGAATGGCAGCTCTCTTTAAATGTGGGTAAATGTAAGACAATACCTGTAACAAACAGAAAGAACGCAGCAGCATCCGATTACAAAAATAATTATAGCAGTCTTGAGAACATCATATCGAGCAATACTAACAAGGGAACCTCCCCATCGCACCCCCCTCAGATTTAGTTATAAGTTGGCACAGTGGATAGGCCTTGAAAAACTGAACACAGATCAATTGAGAAAACAGGAAGAAGTTGTGTGGAACTGTGAAAAAATAAGCAAAATATACAAACTGAGTAGTTCATGGCAAGATAGGCAATATTAAGGACGCTGGGACCGCAGCAGCGCCTTGGTCTCGTGGTAACGTGAGCAGCTGCGGAACGGAGGGTCCTTGGTTCAAATCTTCCAACGAGTGAAAACTTTAGTTTTTATTTTCAGTTTATGTGACAAACTCTTATGTTTTCATCACTTTTTTGGGAGTGATTGTCACATCCACAAGAAAACCTAAATCGGGCAAGGTAAAAGAATCTTTTTACCCATTCGCCAAGTGTACAAGTTAGGTGGGTCCACAACATATTCCTGTCATATGACGCACATGCCGTCACCAGTGTCGTATAGAATATATCAGATGTGTTTTCCTGTGGAGGAATCGGTTGACCTATGACCTTGCGATCAAATGTTTTCGGTTCCGATTGGAGAGGCACGTCCTTTCGTCTACTAATCGCACGGTTTTGCGATGCGGTCGCAAAACACGGACACTAAACTTATTACAGTGAACAGAGACGTCAATGAACGAACGGACAGATAATAACTATGCAAAAGTAAAATTTTCACTCGTGGGAAGGCTTGAACCAAGGACCTCTCCTTCCGCAGCTGCTCACTCTACCACGGGACCACGGCGCTCCTGAGCTCACGTTCTCCTTTATGTTGCCTATGTGGCCAAGACTTATGACCAGTTTGTATATTTTGCTTAATTTTTCACAGTTCCACACAACTTCTTCCTGTTTTCTCAATTGATCTGTGTTCAGTTTATCAAGGCCTATCCACTGTGCCAAGTTATAACTAAATCTGAGAGGGGTGCGATGGGGAGGTTCCCTTGTAAGAAAGAATGTGAGAGGGACGATCGTTTAGGGAAAATAAATGGAAGAGTTAAGATTTGTTGAAAGGATTCTGGGAAAATGTAGTGCATCAGCAGACAATCGGTTACAGGACACTAGTGACACTATTTCTAGAGTTCTCATCAAGTAGACGTGACAACAGAGATTAAATCCAGGGATGCGCTATTAGGATCGAAATGAGTCGATATAGCTCATACCAAAGTACACTGACGGAAAAAAATCCCAATACCAATAAATAATTAATATAGAGTAATGAAGTTTCGGGACATTTGTCCAGGTAACATATTTAAGTTATTGACATTGCTAGAATCACAGGTTAACGTGTGAGATAAGCCATTGCAAATGTGAAATGCAGATACATTAGTAACCGATGTAACCAACAGAATGTTGCATATAGGCACGCAAACGTGCACGCATTGTGTAATACAGGTGCCTGATGTCAGTATGTGGTATAGAATTCCACGCTTGTGCCACTTGTTTGGTCAACACAGGGACGGTTTGATGGCTGTGAATGACGCTGGAGTTGTCGTCCGATGATGTTCCATTAGTGTTCGATTCGAAACTGATTTGGTGATCCATTAGGCGAAGGCGATGTGTCGACACTGTAGAGCAGGGCTTCCCAGCGTGTGGTCCGCGGACCCCTTAGGGGTCCGCTGGCTCTTTCTAGGGGGTCCGCGGCCACCCTTCACCAAATCGTGTAAAATAATGAGTAAAATTGTTGAATAAAAATGTGAAAATAAAATTCATCACTATTTTTTTTTTCGTGTGAAAAACATGTGTACTTTTACTTCAGGTTGCATTCCCAAGCAGCCTTTGCGATTCCTAAGTGAGAACGCCGGAGAATGCGGCTTCTCTGATCGACTGTTTCGCAACAATACGGGGTCGTTTGTGCGCCGGCTCACGGCGGTAGATGCGCTGAAACCTTTTACGCATGCGTGGAGCGAGCTTTGTCGACCAACCACAGCGCTCGCTGGCACGTAAGCGGCCACAGGTATCATTAAATGTTAAACTTGCTTTGTCAGTGCACTACATGTTTCATAAGTCGATTTTTGACCTTCAAGTTGTTTTCATTCATCTCTAAACCAAAGACTATTAATACTTCGGGGGGGGGGGGGGGGGGGGCAGGGTATTCGGGAACATGAAACTTTCATTAAAAAGCTTTCAGTTCCCATGGGTTTCGCTCTGAAATTTAAAGTTACTGTGCTCTTGACTGACTAGGGGTCCGCCATGGATTTTCGACTGAAAAAGGGGTCCACCAGCTGAAAAGGTTGAAAAGCACTGCTGTAGAGCATGCTGGCATGTGGGCGAATGTTGTTAACCTGTTGTAAAACACGCCTGGAATGCTGTTCATGAAATGCAGCACAACAGGTCGAATTACCAGACAAACGCGCAAATTTGCAGTCAGGTTGCGTGGGATAACCACAAGAGTGCTCCAGCTGCCTTACGAAGTCGTACCCTAGACGATAGCGTGTAGCTCCACTGTGTCTAGGACGCAGAAAGGTTAGTTGTGGGCTCTCACCTGACCTCCTCCTAAAACACGGCCATCATTGGCACCGACGCAGAACAGGCTTTCGTCAGAAAACACAACATGTCCACCCTCCAATGAGCTCTCGTATGACACCACTGAACTCGCAAACGGCGGTGGTTTGGGGGTCAGTGGAACACACGCTACAGGTCGTCTGGCTCTGAGCTGTCCTTGAAGTAACCGATTTGAAACAGTTCGTTGTGCCGCTGTGGTGCAAACTGCTGCTCGAATAGCTCCTGCAGATGCAGTACGATGCACCACAGCCACAGAACGAACACGACGGTCTTTCCTCTCTGTAGTACCATGAGGTCGTCCGGAGCCCGGTCTTCTTGCGACCGTACCTTCCCGTGACCACCGTTACCAGTTATCATGTGTATTGGCTACATTCCTACGAAGTCTTCGCGTAATATAGCGGTAGGAACATACGGTTTGTCTTGCCCTACTAAACGACATCTTTCAAACTTACTGAGCTGTTGATAATGTCGTCTTCCTCGTCTTAAAGACATTCTTAACCAACATCAACTCAGTACGACCAATTTCAAATGCAAGTAACGCTCACGACCGTTACAGAGCGTATTCAAACCAAACCTGATTTACATCCTCATAGTGGCACTACTAGTGCTACTCTTAAGCGACTGGCAAGAAATTTGAATAAACGTCATCTTTCAGATGTAGAAACACGCCTACCAACTTCTGTTTATCACGCACAACTCCTTCTTGGTGTACATTGTGACAATTGTGTATAATTGTAATAACTTGTGGTAGCTTTAAAGAGCCTATATTTAAGAAGATAGTGTGAACATTATGCTGCCATCACCTCATATCTCCCCTAGGGTCGTCAGCATAACATAAAAGAGATTAGGAAGCGTGCAGAAGCTTACGAACAGTCTCTGTTTCTTTTGCTCGATATGCGAGTCAAAGACAGAAAAAGGCAATTTTGGTACGATGTACCCTGCGCCAGGCACTGCGTAGTACCTTGTAGGTATCCATATGGGACTTTGGGTTGGTTTTTCTTCACTTTTGTGACAAATGTGTTGTTTCCTAAAACAGTCATGTTTCAGCACCGTCAAGAGCCGCTGGCGAAGTCACTCGTTACCGTCTACCAGTTTCGATCATCTTATTGTCAATTATTTCCAGTTGCCTGTACTATGGGAATATTCTAACCGTGACGTCCATACCGATTGTTGTAAATAATGTTACTAGAGTCGTTCATGACCAGACTTATTTCATCAGCAGCTCTTGTCGGCACTAAGGTATGACTTTTTTTCAAACACCCAGAGCTGTGGGCACCAATTGCAGAAAATATATTTGTGTTTTTCTGCTTCATTTTTTCAAACATTGTATCGTCTGTGTTACTGGATTCATACATTGAGCAAGTAGTAGAGAAAACCAAGGAGAAATTTGGAAAGGGAATTAAAGTTCAAGGAGAAGAAATGAAAATTTTGCCGTTTGCCGATGACAATGTAATTCCCTCACAGACGGCATATAATTCGGAAGAGCTATTGGATGGAACAGGTAGTGTCTTGGAAGGTGAGCAAATGTAAATCATTGGTAACGGAATGTACCCAAATTAAATGAGGTGATGCTGAGGTAATTAGTTTAGGAAATGAGACCTAAATGTAATAGGCCAGTTTTACACCTACAGGCAGCTTGATAGCCGATCAAGAGAGGATATAAAATGCAGTCTGCCTATAGCTATAAAAGTATTTCTGGAAAAGACAGTTTTGTGAGCAACGATTACGAATTTGAGTGTTAAGGAAGTCTTGCTTGAAGGTATTTGTCTGGAGTGGTGCATTACGCGGAAGTGAATCATGGGCGATAAACAGTTCAGAAAATAATACGAGGGTCACTCCAAAAGAAATGCACAATATTTTTTTAAATCCATCTTTTATTCTACATGTTTGAAAGTTTTACAGTGTGTAGATACATCCTTTAGGAACAATTTTTTCATTTCTCCACATAATTTTCATCGCTCTCAACTGCCTTACGCCATCTTGGAACCAGCGCCTGTATACCCACCCGTACGGTAAAATTCTGGACCAACATGTTGGAGCCTCTGTTTGGCAGCGTGCACAAGGGAGTCATCATCTTCAGACGTTGTTCCACGAAGAGAGTCTTTCAGTTTCCCAAAGAGATTATTACTCACATGGAGCCATTTTAGGACTGTAAGGCGGGTGTTTCTGTGTTGTGCATCCGAGTTTTGTGATCGCTTCCATGGTTTCTTGACTGACATGTGGCCGTGCATTGTCGTGCAACAGCAAAACATCCTGCTTTTGCCGATGTAGTCGAACACGACTCAGTCGAGCTTGAAGTTTCTACAGTGTAGTCACATATGCATCAGAATTTATGGTGGTTCCACTTGGCATGATGTGCACAAGCAAGAGTCCTTCAGAATCGAAAAACACCGTAGCCATAACTTTTCCAGCAGAAGATGTAATTTTGAATTTTTTTTTTTCTTGGGTGAATTTGCATGATGCCACTCCACTGATTGCCTCTTCGTCTCTGGTGAAGAATGATGGAGCCATGTTTCATCACCTGTCACAATTCTTCAAAGAAATTCATCTCCACCATTCTTGTACTGTTCCAAACGTTCGCTGCAAACTGTTTTTCTTGTTTCTTTGTGAGCCACTGTCAACATCCTGGAGACCCACCTGGCAGAAAACTTTTTTAACGCCAACACTTTCAGTATTCTGCAAACACTTTCTTCCCCTATCCCAAAGTAGCGTGACAATTCGTTCACTGTGATGCATCTGTCAGCAGTCACTATTTCGTTAACTGTCTGCACATTGTCTGGAGTGTGTGCAGTACGAGGCCTGCCACTGCGAGGACAGTCCTCAATATTGCCGTGCCCGCTTTCATCACGTAACCTGCTTGCCCACCGACTAACTGTACTGCGATTGACAGCAGCATCTCCATACACCTTTTTCAATCACTTGTGGAAGTTTCCCACTGTCTCGTTTTCACAGCACAAGAATTCTATGACAGCACGTTGCTTCTGACGAACGTCAAGTGTAGCAGCCATCTTAAAGACATGCTGTGACGGCGCCACTGGCGAGAACAGGTTGAACTAAGTTTGAAAACAAGCGGGAAGGATGTATCCACACACTGTAAAACTTTCACACACGCAGAATGAAAACTTTATTTTACAAAAATAGTGTGCGTTTCTTTTGGAGTGATCCTCGTAGAAGAAATGTTTTGAATGTGGTGATGCAGAAAAATACTGAATATTGGATCGGTAACTCGTATAAGTAACTATAAGGTACTGTACTGATTTGAGGGAAAAAGAAACTTATAAAACAACTCAACTAACAGAAGGGATCGTTTGATAGGTTACATCCGGAGGCATTGTGGTATTGTCAATTTCATTAACAATGGGAAGTATGGGAGTAAAAGCTGTAGAAGCAGATCAAGGGTTGAATACAGCAAGCACGTTCAATTGGATGTAGATAATGCAGATATTATGCAGAAAATTTGCAGTGATAGAGGAACTTGTGCAGAACCAGACTAGCCTACTGCGTCAAAACATTCTTCACACTGGAGACCGCAGCAACAACAAATTATTTGTAATATGTTGTTGTTGTGGTCTTCAGTGCTGAGACTGGTTTGATGCATCTCTCCATGCTACTCTATCCTGTGCAAGCTTCTTCATCTCCCAGTACCTACTGCAACCTACATCCTTCTGAGTTTGCTTAGCGTATTCATCTATTGGTCGCCCTCTACTATTTTTACCCTCCACGCTGCCCTCCAATACTAAGTTGGTGATCCCTTGATGCCTCAGAACATGTCCTACCAACTGAACCCTTCTTCTAGTCAAGTTGTGCCACAAACTCCTCTTCTCCCCAATTCTATTCAATACCTCCTCATTAGTTGTGTGATCTACCCATCTAATCTTCAGCATTCTTCTGTAGCACCACATTTCGAAAGCTTCTATTCTCTTGTTGTCCAAACTACTTATCGTCCACTTTTCACTTCCATTCATGGCTACACTCCATACAAGTACTTTCACAAATGGCTTCCTGACACTTAAATCTATACTCGATGTTAACAAATTTCTCTTCTTCAGAAACGCTTTCCTTGCCATTGCCAGTCTACATTTTATGTCCTCTCTACTTCGACCATCATCAGTTATTTTGCTCCCCAAATAGCAAAACTCCTTTACTACTTTAAGTGTCTCATTTCCTCATCTAATTCCCTCAGCATCACTCGACTTAATTCGACTATATTCCTTTATCCTCGTTTTGCTTTTGTTGATGTTCATCTTATATCCTCCTTTCAAGACACTGTCCATTCCATTTAACTGCTCTTCCAAGTCCTTTGCTGTCTCTGACAGAATTACAATGTCATCGGCGAACCTCAATATTTTTATTTCTTCTCCATGGATTACTCCGAATTTTTCTTTTGTTTCCTTTACTGCTTGCTCAATATACAGATTGAATAACATCGGGGAGAGGCTACAACCCTGTCTCACTCCCATCCCAACATCTGCTTCCCTTGCATTGTAATATATGACGCATTAAAATACTGAGCCAGACTGGGACTAGGCCCGCGACATGTTTACTCGCGTATCGCTACCAGTTCTTACCCTTTGTGTCCCTCTTTGACGAGTTGGGTTAATTCAGAAGTACAATAATCTTGGACAAGGAGGACTTGCGGGAAATCCCGCGATTCCCACAAGCGAAAGCTGTTCCCACCTAATCCGGCCAAACTTCACTAGCTCCTCCCTCCTGTTAGGTGCTCTCACCTTTTGTCCGGGAAGGTGGCAATTTGCAAGCTGACAATCAACGGGAAAGCCCAGGACGAGATGGGGATGGGGTCCTGCTTTGAGCTCGGAACTCGAGAGTTAAATACTATTCACCAATTCCACCCCCCGGTCTCTTCCACCCCTCCGGACCCAGCCGCAGTCCCCCATCGGCCCCCGCTGGGGAGATGAGACGCGTTCTGAATGCGGCCGGCGCCTGCTCCGACGTCGCCAAGTGGGAGAGTTTCGGCGAGGAAGTTCATCTCGACTGTAAATTGCAGCGTCTTGCGTCTTCCCCCGGCTCCGCCTTCCGGCACATCGTCGTCCCTTCCTTTCACTCTGCGCTGAGACAGTGCGCCGCCTTGATTTAATATCCAGGAGGCGGCGACTTTTCAGCACGCAGGTCGTGGCCATCGTCCTTCGCCATCGCCACCACACAGCCACAGGCACGCCGCTTGCCCCCCCTCCCCCCACCCCAAACCATCCCCCACCCCCTTCCTCGCAGGACGTCGGCGCCAGGCCGCGTCGACAACTATGCAAATTATCTCCTGCGAAATTACGGCAGAGTGTGAAAGACAGCTGACGCAAGCGACTCCTGCCCTGCCACGCATTCTGCCCAGGTTTTCTCTTCCTCCTTTCTCCAGACATTCCTTCCAACTTTCGTCGTGAAAAGAAACGTCTTATTAGAAAAGACAGTTAAAGTCGGAAATATCTCTCTTTCTTCTGCCCTTATTCCATTCCATAAAGCCAGCGCGTTTTTCTTTAAATGAAATGCCATTCTATACTAGTCGTTCGATTTCGGAAATTGCTTCAGCTTAATTAACACCCATCACTATAAAACAATTTTTACCAGATTTTTTGATCAGCAACCAGTAATTCATTTAGTTGTAATATGCAGAACCGTAGTTAGGACTTGTAGGTCCCCAAGTTGAACATGTGTAGCACATCTTAGCAGGAGAAATAACATGCAAAAATAGCATTTCAGAGCTACTTTCGAATTACAAGCCTACAAAGCAGAATTAATGGTATAATTTAATTGGTTGGCGAGATTTTAGAAAAGGGAAAGAACTAAAGTCATTAAGGTGATCACCTCTGTTAATCAACATCGTTATGCACAACTATATTTTTTATGAAAAGAACAAAACGTTGAGGTTCCTCATCTCCACGCAAAAATTAGTATTATAACTTTTCCAAAAAAAAATATTGTAACTTTAACATGTTTGTTGCGCAAATGCAGGATAATAAATTAAATGTAAAAACCAAGCAGCTATTACTTATACTTAAGATGAGTACAATACTTTTCAAACAAATAAACATAAATGGAAGTTTTGGTGCGGGTCCCTAAGCATGTTGCCGTGGTAACATGGGTTCCCAGCTTGTATGAATTGTCTGAAGGACAGAACTTTCCGTTTAAACTGTAGAAGTTAATACTTTACTTCGCCTCTGACAATTTTGTCTTTGCGCAATTCTAAAGCATTTAGCTATTCAAGTTCGATACCTTATCACGACACAGACGTTATGAGTAGAGCCCAGATTTTCAGACACCATCAAATTATAAAACATGCATGCATCCATGCAGTATATATCATTAAACATGCAAGATGAGGCATCGAAACAATAAAAGCATTGCACATTTATTTCTACTCTCTTCCAAAATAAGACACAACAACCAACCAATTTCTCCGAATTTTCTTCACTTAGGCTCATGCGTTTATCAGACAGAACAAATAAAGTCGTCACAAGAAATCACAAGTGCACACTTAAGCGAAGGAACGTCGGACGAAGTCAGAATACGTTGCAAGTGTTTTACATTTTCGCCACAAAATATATTTCTGTCAGATTCATAAACTCAAAATGAGGATTTGATTCGGTAGCCGTGTTCATCTTATCTTTTGCTGCAACGCACCCTTCTCCGTAGCATACTATTGCTAAAATTTTTCAATCTCTTCAATGATCATCAGAGATTCCAAGAGTTAGCTGTGGCTTTCAGCTTCGTTATTGTCGCAGGCAAATGAGAAAATTTTGGTTTGATGTAAAGTAGGTCTTGCTTCAAATCTGTTTCCTTCAGTGCCACTTATTCGTCTTTAATCCAGGCTGCATTAGTGGCTTCGAAAATGTCTGCGACCAAAAACCGGAAAAAACAGCTAGAAGACTGTAACTGTAGGCTTTTCAGTAGAAAATAATCAAAAAGATGTAACTTCAATAAATCTGCGTGAATTTACGGTCTCTTGCCAACTAACATCAACCAAATTTTCTGCGTAAAAGATGGTAGTATTTATTCAAGTACTCAACCTGGTCAGAATAGGTTGGGGTGGCAAAGCTAAATATGGCAGTATATTTCTAAATGCGGCAACACGGACAGGTATATCCAATAATATCTTCCATAGGGAAAAATGTCAGCATATGGCTACTTAATGCTGTCAGAATTACTAAATGTTTGCGTCTGTTTACCTAGTTTGTGGAGGATATCAGCGTATTCAAATCGTCATATTTTGTACACATTAGACATTTCAGCTACAAGACGTAGTGCATGGCCTAAACATGTAATGTGCTTTAGGTCAGGATTAAATACATTAATCGCTTTCCCGGCCTTCATCATATACGGGGCCGCATCGCTTGTTAACAACAACAGGACCCTTTCTTATTTAAACTTGTTGCTTCTACATCTACATAATTACTATGCAATTCACATTTAAGTGCTTGACAGAGGGTTCATCGAACCACAATCATACTATCTCCCTACCATTCCACTCCCGAACAGCACGCGGGAAAAACGAACACCTAAACCTTTCTGTTCGGGCTCTGATTTCTCTTATTTTATTTTGATGATCATTCCTACCTATGTAGGTTGGGCTCAACAAAATATTTTCGCATTCGGAAGAGAAAGTTGGTGACTGAAATTTAGTAAATAGATCTCGCCGCGACGAAAAACGTCTTTGCTTTAATGACTTCCATCACAACTCGCGTATCATATCTGCCACACTCCCTCCCCTATTACGTGATAATACAATACGAGCTGCCCTTTTTTGCACCCTTTCGATGTCCTCCGTCAGTCCCAGCTGGTAGGGATCCCACACCGTGCAGCAATATTCTAACACAGGACGAACGAGTGTAGTGTAAGCTGTCTCTTTAGTGGACTTGTTGCATCTTCTAAGTGTCCTGCCAATGAAACGCAACCTTTGGCTCGCCTTCCCCACAATATTATCTATGTGGTCTTTCCAACTGAAGTTGTTCGTAATTTTAACACCCAGGTACTTAGTTGAATTGACAGCCTTGAGAATTGTACTATTTATCGAGTAATCGAATTCCAACGGATTTCTTTTGGAACTCATGTGGATCACCTCACACTTTTCGTTATTTAGCGTCAACTGCCACCTGCCACAACATACAGCAATCTTTTCTAAATCGCTTTGCAACTGATACTGGTCTTCGAATGACCTTACTAGACGGTAAATTACAGCATCATCTGCGAACAACCTAAGAGAACTGCTCAGATCGTCACCCAGGTCATTTATATAGATCAGGAACAGTAGAAGTCCTAGGACGCTTCCCTGGGGAACACCTGATATCACTTCAGTTTTACTCGATGATTTGCCGTCTATTACTACGAACTGCGACCTTCCTGACAGGAAATCACGAATCCAGTCGCACAACTGAGACGATACCCCACAGGCCCGCAGCTTGATTAGAAGTCGCTTATGAGGAACGGTGTCAAAAGCTTTCCGGAAATCTAGAAATACGGAATCAACTTGAGATCCCCTGTCGATGGCGGCCATTACTTCGTGCGAATAAAGAGCTAGCTGCGTTGTACAAGAACGATGTTTTCTGAAACCATGCTGATTACGTATCAATAGATCTTTCCCTTCTAGGTGATACATAACGTTTGAATACAGTATATGCTCCAAAACCCTACTGCAAACCGACGTCAATGATATAGGTATGTAGTTCGATGGATTACTCCTACTACCCTTCTTAAACACTGGTGTGACCTGAGCAATTTTCCAATCTGTAGGTACAGATCTACCGGTGAGCGAGCGGTTGTATATGATTGCTAAGTAGGGAGCTGTTGTATCAGCGCAATCTGAAAGGAACCTAATCGGTATACAATCTGGACCTGAAGACTTGCCCGTATCAAGCGATTTGAGTTGCTTCGCAACCCCTAAGGTATCTACTTCTAAGAAACTCATGCTAGCAGCTGTTCGTGTTTCAAATTCTGGAATATTCCATTCGTCTTCCTTGGTGAAGAAATTTCGGAAAACTACGTTCAATAACTCCGCTTTAGCGGCACAGTCGTGGGTAACAGTACCATCGGCACTGCGCAGCGAAGGTATTGACTGCGTCTTGCCGCTTGCGTACTTTACATACGACCAGAATTTCTTCGGATTTTCTACCAAATTTCGAGACAATGTTTCGTTGTGGAACCTATTAAAGGCATCTCGCATTGAAGTCCGCGCCAAGTTTCGCGCGTCTGTAAATTTTAGCCAATCTTCGGGATTTCGCGTTCTTCTGAACTTCGCATGCTTTTTCCGTTGCCTCTGCAACAGCGTTCGGATCTGTTTTGTGTACCATGGGGGATCAGTTCCATCTCTTACCAATTTATGAGGTATGATAATTTTCATTACTGTTGGTAAAGAACCAGCCTTCTGCACATGTTGTTTTTCTCTGATAGTCTGCATGTACAATAATAATAGTGTTCTGTAACACCACAGCAGAGATTTATCGACGGACAGCGATACTGAAATGGTCTGTTGCTGAAACAAATAGAGTAGGGAAAAATGTTGTCTTGATTTTTGCTTAAGAGCATGAGTTCTCTCTCTCTCTCTCTCTCTCTCTCTCTCTCTCTCTCTCTCACACACACACTCTCTCTCTCTCTCTCTCTCTCTTATTTTGTCTTTCTCTCGTAGTCAATCTTACCAATCAGACGTGCTGTGTAAGTTCTGTTGAAATCGGTTTTTGGTTTGCTGGTTTTAAAGTAATCTGTTAAGAACTTTTTGTACTTATTTTAAACTTACCTCCTCCCAACTGTATAATTTATATGAATATTTTTTCCGCCATAGCAGCCAACGGAGTCGGTAGATCGTTGTCAAGAGACGCAGTGACCGAAAGCATATTGCGTTCAGTCATTAATTTTTACTTGCGTACTTGCTCATAGCAGTCAGCGACCCTGAGATCAAAGACCGAAAGAGACGCAGTGACCGAACGCGTACTGCGTTCAGTGATTAATCCGTACTTGCTTACTTGATCGTAGCAATCAGCGATCCAGATACAGCCGATCGTTTTATCTTGCAACCATTCCATGTCAGAGATGTTACTTATGATTCGGTCAGTCGTCTGCAAACGATGATGCTGTCGTACTTATGCACGTCAGACATCAGCCTCAACATTTAATAATTAGATGAGTTACGCATGTTATCATGAAGAGCCGACCTCCGTGAGAAATTATGAAGGTAAACTAAAGTTAAACTGAAAACTGAGGATTAATGATTCATTCTGGTGCCCAACGTGGGACTCGACAAAAAATAATTGTATGTGTGTTAACATGTTCGTTCTTTTCTTTTTCTTATGCCTTATCTAACCGATGACAGGAAAAAACTTGTAAAAACAGAAAGAAACGCTTCACGTCAGTGTAACACTTATTAAGTTTGGAATTATATTTTTGGACGAGGAATATTTTTATTTGGCGTGACGCAACATTGTAAGGAGAAGGTAAGGGACGACACTGTACATAGCCTCCCTCACGTGTTCGACAACTTTCTTAAATTTTTCTTAAATAAATCTTGGATTATGAGTGATAAACTTTTTTATATGTAATTTCACTTTTTCGCGTTGTTGTAAAGAAGTTTCTAACATTGCCACCATTTTGCCGTCCATTGATAAGATTGAGTGCCAGCCGATCTTCTGTTATTTAAATGAGCATCCATCTTATCTGTCTGTATTAGTCAGTAATCACTGCAGTGCACAATTATTGAATATATGAAGTTAGGCTCCGTGAAAAATTCTCCTTTTAAACTTTTACGATATTCTGTGCAGTTAAAACTATGACAATATTCGGGAAACCAGAAATGATGGAAATCGAACCCGATGCAAAAAACAGGTCCTTGTCGAGGGCTGCAGTACTGTCGATCCGCATATGGATAAAGCAGATTCTGATGTTGATGCTTCAGAATCCGCTGTTGCTAATGTAGATGACACCGGGACGGAACGGACCGTTTCCTTCGGAGCAAAATATTGGGAACTACACTCCTGGAAATGGAAAAAAGAACACATTGACACCGGTGTGTCAGACCCACCATACTTGCTCCGGACACTGCGAGAGGGCTGTACAAGCAATGATCACACGCACGGCACAGCGGACACACCAGGAACCGCGGTGTTGGCCGTCGAATGGCGCTAGCTGCGCAGCATTTGTGCACCGCCGCCGTCAGTGTCAGCCAGTTTGCCGTTGCATACGGAGCTCCATCGCAGTCTTTAACACTGGTAGCATGCCGCGACAGCGTGGACGTGAACCGTATGTGCAGTTGACGGACTTTGAACGAGGGCGTATAGTGGGCATGCGGGAGGCCGGGTGGACGTACCGCCGAATTGCTCAACACGTGGGGCGTGAGGTCTCCACAGTACATCGATGTTGTCGCCAGTGGTCGGCGGAAGGTGCACGTGCCCGTCGACCTGGGACCGGACCGCAGCGACGCACGGATGCACGCCAAGACCGTAGGATCCTACGCAGTGCCGTAGGGGACCGCACCGCCACTTCCCAGCAAATTAGGGACACTGTTGCTCCTGGGGTATCGGCGAGGACCATTCGCAACCGTCTCCATGAAGCTGGGCTACGGTCCCGCACGCCGTTAGGCCGTCTTCCGCTCACGCCCCAACATCGTGGAGCCCGCCTCCAGTGGTGTCGCGACAGGCGTGAATGGAGGGACGAATGGAGACGTGTCGTCTTCAGCGATGAGAGTCGCTTCTGCCTTGGTGCCAATGATGGTCGTATGCGTGTTTGGCGCCGTGCAGGTGAGCGCCACAATCAGGACTGCATACGACCGAGGCACACAGGGCCAACACCCGGCATCATGGTGTGGGGAGCGAGCTCCTACACTGGCCGTACACCACTGGTGATCGTCGAGGGGACACTGAATAGTGCACGGTACATCCAAACCGTCATCGAACCCATCGTTCTACCATTCCTAGACCGGCAAGGGAACTTGCTGTTCCAACAGGACAATGCACGTCCGCATGTATCCCGTGCCACCCAACGTGCTCTAGAAGGTGTAAGTCAACTACCCTGGCCAGCAAGATCCCCGGATCTGTCCCCCATTGAGCATGTTTGGGACTGGATGAAGCGTCGTCTCACGCGGTCTGCACGTCCAGCACGAACGCTGGTCCAACTGAGGCGCCAGGTGGAAATGGCATGGCAAGCCGTTCCACAGGACTACATCCAGCATCTCTACGATCGTCTCCATGGGAGAATAGCAGCCTGCATTGCTGCGAAAGGTGGATATACACTGTACTAGTGCCTACATTGTGCATGCTCTGTTGCCTGTGTCTATGTGCCTGTGGTTCTGTCAGTGTGATCATGTGATGTATCTGACCCCAGGAATGTGTCAATAAAGTTTCCCCTTCCTGGGACAATGAATTCACGGTGTTCTTATTTCAATTTCCAGGAGTGTATTTATTCAAACATTTTTGTAATAAAGTTTGCAAATGTACATACAAAAAATAATTTATTCCCCCGCACACAAGCCAGAATGGAAACTGTGCTTTTTTCGTTTTTCTTTTCTTCTTTGTACAAATAATCTGGGCTTCGTCGTCCTCACTATCTACGCCAACACACGAGTTACGAGCCCAGTGGTTGCGCTTATGATATGCAATCCGAATCTCAGTTGAAGTGGAATATCATTCACTGTAAAGTATATTTGTCGCTTGTGTGGGATCCTGCCCACTAGCCTTGTACAGGGCTCCTAAAGGAGGGTGGGGTCTTGGAATGCTACACAACAATTCAGGCAAATAACATTTATTGCAAATAAGAAGATTGACAGTACTTAACTTGGAATTTACAATGGTGTCACAAGCGATGGGCGACATGCCACATACATCCGAGTTCTTAGGAATATACAATTTTCATGCAAGTTTGACATACAGTTTGTGGATTACTAATAACTGCTATCGTAGCGTTCTGTGCTAGGCCTGTCCGTATACTGTCCTAAACCGAATACTGACGGGCCGAGGCAGGCAGGAGCGTCGCTTATATTCTCCTCTTGTAGAGGCCGCTCCTGTCGTGGTGCGGTCCTAATCAGCGCACTATTGGCCGACGTCGTCTCACCAGCTTCTCTTCTCTTGCGTTCTTCATCTTCGTTCCGGCGCTTGTGGTTACCCCAGAAAAGCTTGTTCGTTGTCTTCACATGTTTCATTTTCTGTAGAGTCAGTTTCTTTTTCTTTTGTCTTCCTCTTCATTGCTTGAAGACATTTTCGTTTTCCTTTCACTTTCTTCTTCTCTTCTAGAGCTAGCAGCCTGATCTTTACTCTACTATGTTTAACTTCTATTAGCTCCCATACATGTTTCTTTTCTTTGGCGCTGGTTCGAATCCTGCCTCGGGCATGGATGTGTGTGATGTCCTTAGGTTAGTTAGGTTTAAGTAGTTCTAAGTTCTAGGGGACTGATGACCACAGCAGTTGAGTCCCATAGTGCTCAGAGCCATTTGAACCATTCTTTGGCGCTCCTTGTAGTTCATTCTTGTTGGGAGATCATGTGAGAATAGCGGTCACCCTTTTTCTCCCCTGGTGTAATTCTGGATATTGGTGTAATATTTTGTGGGCTAAAAGTAGGGAAGCTTGGCCGAATGGCGATATTGATGGATGCATTTGGTGTATCAGACATCAAAGAGCACTGAGGTCTAGGTTCCAGCTCAGTGGTTTGTAATCTGGTACTGCCGTTAGTTTGCACGAGTTCAGGAGGTGGATTTGAGGAATCAGTCGGAGCAATGGTGACTAGATTTGTTGAACGATTGACTGAAGGATTTTCAATCATAGCGACTGTTGCCTCAGTCGTAATATCAGTTGAAGAAAGTCATCGTCTGAGAAGACGTTGAAATTCGTTGGCCAAAGACCAGTTTTCTTGAATCCTTCACTGCAGTTCGAATGTTAGCAGTATACACAAGAGCTTGCTCAAACAAAGACGAGATTTGCCACAAAGTGACAATTTTCCCTGGATTCGATCTTAACCACCTTCTCACTTCGTCTTCAAAATACAAGCTCAAGGGTTTTGTAAATGCTACACTCAGAGGCTGATGTTTATGCTTGCGATGTAGTGGAAATCACGGTAAAATAACACCGTTCTTCCGAGATAGTTCGATCATCTCCAATTATTTCACACGAGAGGCATGCCCAGCGCTTCGGAAAAAAATTTTCTATCTTTTCACTACAAAAGTCCAAGAATTTGTGGAACCAGCGTAAGAATATTTCGCTTGTCATCCATCCAAAGCCCTCAGCTGCGGCCCAACCTTCTGGTAGGAAAGCAGATTCGAATTCTTGCTGTATGTGCTAGAAGATCAACACCGAAGACATGACTCTTCCGCCTACTGAACAACACATTTCAGCAGTAACTGTACTTCGCGCGGGTAGCCGCGCGGTCTAGGGCGCCTTGTCGCAGAACACGCGAGTCCTCCCGTCGGAGGTTCGAGTCCTCCCTCGGGTATGGGTGTCTGTGTTGTCCTTTGCGTAAGTTATTTTAAGTTAGATTAAGTAGTGCGTAAGCTTTGGGACCGATGACCTCAGCAGTTTGGTCCCATAAGACCTTACCACAAATTTCAAAAAATAACTGTATTTCCATGTTCTGCAGCTGTGAGAATTTCAGTTTCACAGTGTACTTTATTTGCAGTAATGTTTGAGTGCTGTTTCGGAACAACAGTTATCCGGTATCGTTACAGCCATAAACTAATTCTCAAGGTTTTTTTTTCTGTCGATAACTTCAGTCAATAAGTCAAAAGAAATGTGATACTGCAACTTTGTTCAGTCCCATAGTACGCGTCCTGATGTGGCTTCTGGTGTCCTGAACACTACGTCAGGACGGTGAGACAGAAATCCAAGGGCCCAATCTTCTCCAGCATTTCTGTTCCGATGTTGAATGGATATGGGCATCCGTTTCGTTCTGCGATTTGAGACGCTAATCTACGCAGTTCTTTCATAGTTACACCAAACCCTTAAGGTATTTGACAAGTTCTAACTCCTGCCCTTTACTGAAAACACATCCATATTTTCCGCAGGTTTTGGCAGTTGTTGAAAGGAGATTGTCAATTTTTATGTGTTATTTTAGAGTTGTCAAAGTTATAACAAATTATTTCGATGCTTCATCGCAGGTCATCGTATTATTAATTACCGATTCAACATCTTGTTCCATGGTCTTTGCGGACCAGTTCTGTCCTTTCGTTTTCTCTACATAATGTCGTATCATCTGCATACAAATAAGACAAAGCATGCAGTAGAATTCGTGAAATCAAGAGTAAAACGCGATCGCGATGGAACGGGCTGTACCAGTAAACCATTCCACCCCAAATCTACTGAGACAATGTTCAGTAACCACCGTAGACGTTTATTTCCCAGCTGCATTGAGCACAAAGATAGCTAGTAACACGCTGATTTAGGTGGACTAAACATTGACTGTGACGAGAAAATTGTGACAGCCTTACCCTAGTTGCAAACGGTCCGATAAGTTATAATAGAACAGCGAATTCACTCAGGTTTATAAGCAGACTACGTAACTGGTGCGCGACAACAGCTGCAGTATTACTAAACCGCAAGAGATATTGGACTACAGGTACAGAACGGTATTTCGTCTAGAGATGCTAGTATGCGCTCAGAATGAGAAGTTCTTACTAAACCATTCGCCCCGGTCTTCCCTAAGTGATTTGTTCCGGGAAGTTGACGCCAAGCAGACAACCAATTATGTCGTTTGACGATGTATTTGAAAAATTAACTGAAATGATGGCTACTCCGAATGCTAAACTAAAGAATTAATTAGCTTGTCGAGGTACTAAACTAAAGAATGAACTAGAAGAAAATTTTTGAGCAAGAAAAGAGAAAAAAACAAATCTCGTCTGCTCAAAGTGAACAGTTTAACAAAACATTTAACGAATTGATTTCAGAGTAAAATAATGATATTCTTGAAAAGCTGAAAAGGAAATTCGCGTTGCGGTACATCCGTTGTTGCGAACATCCTATCCGAACCAGCGACGTCTGACGAGACAATACGAAATGAAGTCAGATACGACAGATGTTGACCCGCGACTTACTTGATTGGGGTGGCACTACTAATAAGCAGGTCTCTGACCTGGGACAGGAATTCAAAATGATAAAGAAGTCACTACACCACGTGAGACACTGCTGACGCCAGCATATGTGAATGTAAAGTTTGGCGATACAAGTAAGTATATCTAGTCTATTCTGATTCACGAATGGCCTATTAACCAGTGTACAGAATGTTCACTTGATTCGATGGGTGCAGCACACACGTTAACCGCCGTGCTTTTAGCGGTGGCTAGACGTACACACCACTTATACTAACTTACGCTAAGGACAACACACACACCCATGCTCGAGGGAGGACTCGAACCTCCAGCGGGAGAGGCCGCGCAATCCGTGACATGCCGCCTCAAACCGCGCGGCCTCTCCGCGCGGCAGGAAAGTTTGCTCAAGTACCGGCAGTCCCAGGTTCGTACATACCGCTGGCCAGCAACTGCAGCTGGAGTCAAGTTGCTTGCGGCAATGGCACCCCACTTGCGCCTGAGTATTGGGCCTAGGCCAGTTCTACCCCAAAGTACCGTTATCTAAGATGGCAGCGATAACGTCTTCCAAGATGGCGGCCATGACATCATCTGATGACAACATCCAAGATGGAGGACTATGGCAAGAAGTTTGAATTTTGGTGGGAAGATAAGTCAATTGGGCTACGTCCACTAACCTAACCCCCCTCCCCTCCCTTCGCCAGAAAATGGCGGGAAGTTCAAATTCCATCAGGGTAAATGATCACATCATGGTAACCTCTACTAAATTAAGACTACCTCCATGAACCTAAGTCACCCAACTGCCACCTCCTCTTATGAACTGGTAGGAAGTTTGAATTTCGGTGGTAAAAAAAGGTCATGTGGGCTATCTCTACTAACTTAAGAAAATGGCGGGAAACAAAGGGCATTTGGACTACCTGCATTAACTGAAGTCATCTGACCACCACCTCTTCCTAGGGATTGGTGGGAAAAGGACCCAAACTGCAATGGCATGCTGGAGAGAGGAAGGAGTGTACTTTATTTATTTTGGGACAATTTATTAAGGGTCGGATTTTGAGAGATAGCATATTTATCACAGTGATACAGGACACATGCTCTGACATGCCATACCGCCTGCAGACCTGCAAACCACTCGTAAACAGTGAAACAGATTTATGTCCAGAGAGCCAAACAACTCGTAAATCGTCAAAATAATCCAACTAAAAGACTCTGCAGAAAGGCTTGCTAATCACCAACTGTCAAAATCTTGCACTAGTCTTTATTTAAACAATTTGTGGCTCTACTGCAATACAGTGTGTTTGTCACGAGGTCCAGAGCCCAGTACACAGTACCACCACCACAGGGCACTGACATCCATGAAGTAATCCAAGATGGCAGCCACGACGTCAGCTAATGAAGCAAGTATGTTATCCAAGATGGCGGGAAAAGTGTGTTCACCACGAGGTCTGGATGTAGTATGCAGTACCACCACCAGAGGGTGCTGTCATCAGTTCCATGATGTAAACCAAGGTGGTGGGGGAAAATGGCGGGAAACAGCATGGTCGCCACGAGGTAAAGACCTAGCACATCGTACTGCCACCAGAGAGTGCTGTCATCCCTCGTGTGACATAATCTAAAATGGTGGTCTGGAGGGAAGAAAATGGCACGAAAATGACAGCCTGCGCTGGGCTGCTGGAGAGAGTAAGGAAGGAGTGTACTTTATTTATATTGGAACAATTTATTTAGGGATAGATTTTGAAAAATAGTATATTTATCACTTTGATACAAAACACATGCTCTGACATGCTTGGGGTGATGACGCATAGCTGTGGTACGGTCCAGTGCCAAGAGATATGTTCCAATGTTTCCCAGAATAGCACATGGTACATTGTTCCTAGCGATCCTTTCACCATTATTTTCTGCAGACAAGACTTTCAGCGACAAATTTATTTTGCACAGATCGCTAAATTGCGCTGACAGTTAAATCCTGCAAAACTTGTCTACAGATCATCAAACACATACAAGACTCACAAGAATATTGGAAGCCAGGAACATATTTACCAGTCTATCTACAATGCTGCTATGTTCTGACACCAATCGATGTACAGGTAATGTCTCCTCTTGACATTTATAGCGAACTCTCGGATATTGTATAGTGTCCCAGAAATACACAATGTGCACTTTTGTAGGGGTTTTAGTGATGTTTTGGGCTTTATGGACAATAATTCTTGCCCTAGCAGAACCTGTTTAGCGCAGAATGACAACGAATGCATTCTTCCTCACGCTCCTAACGTGGCAGCCCATCCATAACATCATACCCTTCCTGGTTTCAACATATGCATAACGTTCTGACCATTATGTAGAGACTCCTATATCCCAGCACAAAGGATGTGAATGAATCGTGCATTATGATTGGCTCTTATTGAACACACCCTCTGAATTACTGATGCCACCAGTGAGGAACGACTGTCTGCCTTTTCTTTCTTTCTGCAAATGGGATTTTCAGAAGCAAAAATTTATTTTACCCAGGTCGCCACATTCCATTGACAATTAACGCCTGCAAAGTGCCACTACATGTAGTCAAATACGGAAGGAATCTTACTCAATAACACTGCTCCACCACTGAGGACAGGAGCTTAAATATTAGAGTGTAAAACCGATCTCCAGCCCACCAACATACCACCGCCTAGCATCTCAATATAATACTCTTACAATTCATATCCCGTGCCATACAAAATCATCTGTTCTACATCACTCATACATATAACCCGAAGACAGACACCACCGTATATACCCCTCGCAGCACTAGATATTTCCCTGCGAGGTCAGCAGTCATCCATGTCCAACGGGTGGCCATAACGCCCTCAGTGGATGGAAGTAACTCTCAGAACTGTTCTACAAATTCGGGCTTGCTTCCCCTCGGCACAAACGCGTTACTGTTTCTGGGTCAAACCTGATTACTTGCTTGCTTTTCTACACCCATCTCCAGACTCTGAGGTTACAAGAACAGATGTATTTTCGCATGGTTTGCGATAATATTATACCATTTTCGCGGTACTTCTTGATATCAAGCCCACAGCAGCATCCTACCGATCGCTTGTGCGACATAATTCCCAAGATACAGATTGAAATCATTTCTCTACAAACCCCAAACTTCAGCGAGGTGGAACATGCTCTAGACCACTGAGTAACTAGAAACTTATTCTGTGTGCAAGGACCTTTATGTGAAAAAACCCAACAAAAGAAAAATAGAGGAAACTGATATTTCCACTCGCTCACACCGATATCGGCGATTTAACAGATTTCAAAACATCCCTGTAATTTACAAAGTCAAATAACGTGCTTCTCATGTCTAGAGGACCAGCAAACATGTCTTTGACCTGCTAGATGCACACACCACACTCCATGTTCCCTCAACTAAATAAAGATGCGAAATGTGCAGAAGCAATGAACAGAACTATTTATCTGGGCAGGAATAATGGCCCAGCAAAAACACAAGACAATATTGAATCTTCTCAAATTCCCATGCGATCACGAATGCTATCCAACACATACTAAGTATGAGTTCGCTATTCTGCCGTATAGAGGAAGACAAACTTAACTCAGCTACATTCCTACTATCCAACAGGCCTCTCCATTCAGACAGTTCCTAAAGTTAATGGGACACGTGAATCGTGCACACCATAGGCCACTCATAGGCAGAATCATCCTAGAAAACCAGTCACATGTGTGTTTTATCATTGTACTTACAATTAGATGTTACAATCGCGGTCTCAGTGGAACGGCTTTCGACAATGAGCGAAGTATCGGAAATACACCCTGCTGATGGTTGTGTCTCTGGAAATAGAAATATCTGTACCATTCTTATGACTTGACATACTCCTCCCTCTGCCATCACAGTATTCCACAGACATCTCCTTTGCACATGTTGGAACACAAACATACTTTATAAGCCTGATGTTGAAGGTGAACCTATCACACATCCCCTGCTACTACTAAGTATAATACTTAACCAATGAATGATTCCACAAGATACAAAACAGTAATGAGAGAAAATCAGCGATGAGTGGACATGTCTCAAAGTTTTTTTTGCGAGTGTTACCCCTGTGTCTTAGAGAGGCTTAAACGGCCAGATGTTAAAAAAAACCCGGTCGCAACAACTACTGTATTTTACTGTCAGAAGCGGTCTTGGGTGCTACAGTTGCACACAAGTATCCATGTTAAAAGCTATACTGGCTTTATAACTCGAGGTATGGCATTACCTACGAATCACATTGTTTTTCCAGACAAATACCGAAGTGCTGGTCTTAGGAGCGTATATTATGAGACCAGCAGTCAGGTTACATGTAACCGAAGTTGCGACCTCGTTATAAAAACTCTCCATTTTGAAAGTGTTTCGGCTAAGAAACGAGGTATGAAACCGCTATCTGTAACTCCCTCACACCACTAGATATTTCTTCTCTATGTGTACTGTATTCTGTCTCGATACCATGTCAGAGGTTCTGCGCTATTTCCACTGAGTTTTAGGCGATGACAGGTTGAGAAGGATCACAAACAGTAGTAGACGGTGTGCTGATTGAGGTCCTAAGATATGTACACTAGCTTTTCAGATCTCTAGTGTTACACTATCTGCTAGAAATGATATCTAAGATGAATCATGTCTCTCCATTCAACCACATACCTGCATTGTATCCTATGGAGAAGTCCTACAATGATTACAGTCACTACTGAATCATATTTCTGGCACTCTCATATTTCGAAACGAGACACCTTTCTCAAAACTGTCTGCTACAGTAAAATTCCGACGTAGTTTTAGTCAGTCCCTACACATCCTGCAACTGCCCGCATTTCTGCAGCTTTGCACATTTGATCGTTTCAATTGAAGCCAGAACTGAGCAGAGGTCGGAGAAAGCCATATCCAGCACCTTCTGCAACATGAGTAGAAACAGAACTACCTGAGTTAATGCAACAGGACTGTGTTTTGACCATTCAGTGAAAAGGTGCGCATTGTGGTGTGTCTCCAAACTAGATACAGATACTACAATCCGAAGCGGATCCGTTTCTATTCACATCTATCTCCCCGACATGCTATCACAGTTGTTCTGTACCTTCCAACAAAGAAAAATTACGAACTATAAAACTTCACTAACTTCATCCGATATAGAACTCACTTAAGTTGCTGGAGTGATGACTCAGATCTGTGATGTGGGTCCATCTCAGAGAGAGAGTTGTTGCGATGCTTCCCAGAACAGCATTCCGAATGGGACACCCCATCTCTCATCAAATTTACCTGTCAAACTGCTGCTGCTACCGATGCGGGACGATCCTATTGAATATACCGCTTTTGACCCATTGCAGAGGCCAGTTTAAGTTTTCATCACACGTACTGTAGAAGGATGTATTCCACAGACTATACTGTAAGTCGTTAGAGACCCTCCCTGTGACACTGTGTCGTTGTTTGAAACATTGATTTTTAACTCGCTTTGTACACTGCTATACATTTTGTTTTTCTGCCATGACTTCGAGGTCTGTGTCAGGTCCTAAACTGACATTAAAAAGCTATGATTCAATGCCTCTCACAGAAAACTAGACATAGCACAATGTAAATCATATTGTTACTGTGGCTACCATCACACGCCACAAACACTGAATGATCTTAAATAAAAGAGAGTTACAGCATAATGAAATTGGGGGAGTTTTGCGGCGTTGTGGATGGTTTCCAAGCTACAGTCCGAAAGCGCTCTACATTTAAACTCATCTGTCATGGTCATGGAATAGCTGATGACTCTATGTTCCGTTTCGACTGATTCATCATATTGCAGTCATGTACGCAATCACTGTTTCGGTGTTATCCATCCCAGAAGGTGTTGTCCATCCGCCAAAACTATTTCTCCAACTAAAATAAGCGATGTCAGTCAATCATTATGTGGTAACCAACAGCATGCCAGTAGACGGATAATAAGCATCACAGCTGATAGTGCGAACAATGTTAGCAATTTTAGAGTAATTTCAACACCGACCAATGATGTGACAGCACGTTTCCAGTTTCAGTATCATAGCTAAACCACCCCTTCTCCATTTTGCGAGTGTCATTGCGAACGTGGATAGATGACTGTACAGTACATCCATTCATTGTTAAGTCTCGAACACATACACTATCCAAGTATATTAGACAGCGCTCTACATATTTCTAACACCTCAAGCGTAGTGCTTGATTTACTTTCTGTGGGAGTCAAAGAGCATTCTCACTGTCTTAGGGTGAAATTACAGATTGAGAGACCTTCCTCACACTGTCATTGACCAAACTGCCCTGCAGCACAGTTACCGGTTTAATCTGCAACCGACCAGTAGTAGGCCGCTACACTCCACGTCTCGTGAATAAATGGAGCTTGCCGAGTCCTCAACCGTCCAAATGCACAAGATTTTTCGAGATGCGCCCATATCGTGGAGGTTAGCACTCCTTAAGCCGTCGGCACATGGACCGTGCATCCGAACGTTGAGCGTTGAGCGTGCCCAGTTTCTGACGTCATAGCGTGGAATAGCACGTTCGGGAATCTTTCCGAACGTGCAGAGCAATATCTGGCATGTCAGATATTCTGAGCGTGCGTCTCAGCGTTGACCAATGAGATGGCACAACGCCACCTACGTCACACGCACGCCGTCTCCCTTCAGTACAGAGTTGCGAGGCACCATATTGGCATTCGTTACAAGTCTATACCTATGTATGCCGTTTCTGGGCACCAGTAAACTGAGAATCACTGGAAAACCCGTTTTTAGCTGTGTGATTCGTTCCAATAAAATAATGAGAAACATCGTATTCATGGCAAAAGAATTATTGTAATGAGTGTATTATGAGAGTAGGCTATTAGAAGTTAGCGACACACTGAAGATCCACCCAAAACGCATCGTTCTTCGTGCAATTTGTTATAATTAAACTTCAATTAGTAACATAATTATCTACGATTAACGTTTTTAGCAAGGGGTAACACAATATTTTTAAGGGGTAATAGCCTGGTGCTGGTTTAGCGTAATGAGTAACGTCTTTGCCTAGAGACAGTCGGCTCTCATCCGTGGCAGCGTGCGGACGGCCCCGCGCGCCGGCCAGTGTTCCGCTGCAGGCGTTGTTTACTTCCGCGTCGTAGCTTTCAGGCTTGCGTCCGTCCACCGTGAACATGTCGAGCGCTTACCGCCGTGCGACCCTTAAAGTGTCCTTCCCAGCTGAACATGCGCGACCTCGTGCACATGAAGTTGAAACGTTCATACGTGAAGAAGTTCGTTTAGATCCTAACCACGTTATCGGAATCCATTTTTCGATCACGAGTAGTGTCGTTCATATTAAAATGACAAACACCGAGGTGTGTGAAGATGTTATTCGCCGCCATGCCAATGGACTTAAGTTCAAATACTCTGATGGTCACGTCGGAGCTGTAACACTTGAACTCGCAGAGTACGGTCAACGCACGATTAGGGTGTTTGAACTACCTTTTGAAGTGCCGAAGGACGAAGTTGTCTCTGCGTTACAACCATACGGTAACGTCATCGGTTACGTAGAGGAAAAATGGCAAACCTTCACGACCTACCATGTCCTTAATGGTGTGCGTCAGGTCAAAATTGAACTGAAAAAACATATTCCATCATACCTGACCATTGGCGGGGTGCGAGCCATTGTCATGTACGACGGCCAACCCCGAACATGTGCGGGTTGTGGACAAGAAGGCCACGTCAGATCCGCCTGCATACGACGCCGCCTGATCCAGACGCCGGTCGGCGAGGAAGCGTCCCCAGCGGTGATGACTCAGATCCCTGTCACATACGCCAAGGTTGCCCAGGAAGGTAGCACGTCTACACAGAGTCTTCCTGCTCCGTTGACGTCGTCTGATCAGGTAGATGCAACCGCTCCTGAGATTCCTTCTGAGGTGCCCCAGACGCCAGATGCTAACCTGCCGAATCATCGCAGCACTGTGACTGAAAATGCTACTGAGATGGACGTTGATCCGGGAGTGGTACCTACTTCTGCTTTCCTTCAGACTGGTCCGGAGTCAGACGAAAGCCACCCGCAATCGGACTCTGAACGACTTGTTCGAAAACAAGGGTCGATACGAAAGAGAAAGAAACGTAGCCGTACACCCCCTGATGAATCCATTCTACGGATGGATACCGGGGATGCAGACCCGAAGATGGACGACAAACCGATCTTTGATGACCGAAAGGCTGATGCGAAAGACCCGCCACAGGCGACCACTGGCAACGAACACCCCTCCTTACTGACGCCGTCGCCCCCACAGGTCGACGTTGAAGAGAGCCTATCCGATGAGACGAAAACTACGTCTCCTCTCCACGTGGATGGCGTGCACAGCCGATGCCCTACCGCAGTATCAGTCTCCTGGGCGGACGACGTGGAGATCAAAGGGACTGGGGTGGATGCCGCTGATGATGGGGCACCCCCATCGGTTGCGCCCGCGCCCGCAAACTCTCCACAATAGCAGCCTCTCCATCGGACCGGCAAGATCGACGACCTCTCGCTCCTGAAGAAGAAGCCCCGCCTGTGCCTGTGGGACTCCAACACCAGCATTATCGTGTCGCAACGATTAACCTCGCGACCATTCGTGCGCCCCACAAACCAGCGCTGCTCCGCGATATGATTTATGATGCGGACATAGATATTGCGCTTTTTCAGGAAGTGCATGTCGCAGTTTTTTCACCACCACATGGCTTCACGGTGCATCTTTCTCCCGCTTCGGACACCGGTAGTGGTGTTGCCATCATCTTACGCGAAGGTCTTCCTGCCGAAGATGTCCTATACCTCCCCAGCGGCAGAGGTATGGCCCTTACTCTCTTTGGTGTACGCATCATCAATATTTATGCGCCGTTGGGCTCCAGCTACCGTCGTGAACGCAATGCCTTCTTCGCGAATGAAGTCACACCCCTTTTTATGGGACCACACGATGACTGGATCATGAGTGGAGACTTCAACTGCACGCAGCGACCTCAGGATCAATTGCCGCGTCACTCACCATGCGCAGCTCCGGAAACAGTCGTCACGCGGCTACAGTTTGTCGACACGTGGAGACATGTTCACGGTGATCTTTTGGGCTTTACGTACCACACTGCGCACTCCTCTAGCCGACTGGATCGCATCTACATCTCGCGATCCCTAATTCAACACACTCGACAGGCTGAAATCTGCCCCGTTGCTTTCTCAGACCATGAGGCTTACTTCTGTGATGTTGTTCTCACAAGACAGGCAGTATGGCACGGACGTGGTTTATGGAAACTGAACACGGCACTTCTTAATTCACCTGACTGTCGACTTCTAATAGAAGACACTTGGATCACATGTAATAGACGCCGACCCACGTATCCGTCTACCATATCCTGGTGGATCCAGTGTGCAAAACCTGCTCTTCGAAAAACTTTAATCCGGTATGGCAAAGATGTTGTCGCCTGGAGGAAGAGCACTATGGACTTTTACTACAGGATCCTACGAGAATGCTCCACGATGCCAGCCTCCCCTGAACGCCATACAAGGATGAACCAAGCTGAGGCCCAAATCTCCAATCTCATGCGACGGCATTTGGAAGGGGCGATAGTACGATCTCGTACTGCTGATCGCATGCCTCATGAACATCCGTCGATGTACCATATCATCCAAGAACGACAAAATCGACGCCGAAAATTGATTCACGTCCTAACGGATCAAGAAGGGCGTCGCTACGTAACCCAATCTGCCATAGGGAATGTGCTTCACGCCCACTACCGGCAGCTCTACGCCGCAGTTCCACATTCCCCACAGTTGATCGAGGAAGTCTCACAGCTCAACTTCGGTGGTATCCCAGGAGATGCGGCGACTGACTTGATGTCGGAGGTGACTGATGAGGAAGTCCGCGATGCGATCCGGGCAGGAACCATCAATCGCTCCCCGGGCCCCGACGGTCTTCCCCTCGAATTTTATCGCACCTTCCGTGATTTGTTAGAGTCCACCTTCACCTCCATCTGTCGGGAACTGATGTCTCCGGAAGTACCTGTGCCGGACGCTTTCATGGAAGGAATTATTATTCCTGTACATAAACCGCACGGTGGCAACAATATCAGTGATTATCGGCCCCTCACCCTCCTTAACAGTGATATGAAAAGCTTCACTCGCCTTTTGGCAGCACGACTTAAAAGCGTTGCCCGCTATGTTGTGTCGCCAGACCAAGCATCTTTGGGAGGCGACAACAATATTCGCACGGCTTTATGCCGCTACAGGGATATGATCGCCGCTACCCAGGCACAACGCCTCTCTGGGGCACTTGCGTCTTTGGACTTTAGTCAAGCTTTTGATAGGGTTGACCATTCGTTCCTTACGGCCGTTCTCCACCATATGGGTTTCCCGGTCGCCGTTATCACGGTAGTGATGCGCCTTCTGCGGGGTGCCTCATCCAGGATCATGTACAATGGCAGACTCACTCCACCGATAATAATAGGTCGATCCGTACGTCAAGGTTGCCCTCTATTAGCAATTTTGTACGCCTTTTCCTTGGAATCCTTGCTATGTGGACTAAGACAACGTTTGGTATGGTTGTCCATAGATCGCTACCGAGTTGTCTTGTGACAGCCAGAGCGAGAGCACCAGCAGCAGCGAGTACTGTTTGTATAAAGCGTTTTTGTACTTATTTGCTGCGCTTAGCTTTTAAATAGTTTTTCTGGGAAAACCTAGCGTAGTTTTCGCGTCTCGTATTTCAGTGAGTGTTTCTTGATTATCAGAGTAGCTCATCAGAAGATTATCTTGGGAATTTGTCACCGTATAGAGTAGGGTAAACATAGTCATGTGTAGGGACTGTGGTTGTTGTGAGCGGACGCAAGGAGAATTGGCCACTCTTCGGGGGCAGGTGGAGGCTTTGTCTGTTAGGCTCATCGAGCTCGAGGCGCAGGCGTCGGCTCGTAGTGGCGTTGGGGCAACTGTGGTGAGACCTATGCCTACTTCGGTGGCCTTGGAATCACATGGAACCCCTGATGTCGCTGCGTCTTCCGGCAGTGAGCATCTTACCGGTCAGCCATCACTCCAGGGTGAATGGCGGACAGTGGTGGGCTCGCGCGTGCCTGGCCGAAAGGCGAAGGTGGGATCTGGCCGCGTGGCAGCTGCCTTACCCCTTTCCAACAGGTACGGGGTGCTTCCTAGTGGTGATGACATCGTTTCCGAGCCACCACAGGATGCCTCGCCTGTTGGGCCAGTGGCCGATTCTCCGGCAAGGTCCCGACAGTCACAGAGGGCGGGCCTATTAGTTATAGGGAGCTCCAACGTTAGGCGGGTTATGGAGCCCCTCAGGAAAATAGCGGGTAGGTCGGGGAAGAATGCCAGTGTGCACTCGGTGTGCTTGCCGGGGGGTCTCGTCCGTAATGTGGAGGAGGCCCTTCCGGCAGCTATTGAACGCACTGGGTGTGACCGGCTGCAGATAGTAGCACATGTCGGAACGAATGACGCCTGCCGCTTGGGTTCTGAGGCCATCCTTGGTTCCTTCCGGCGGCTGGCTGATTTGGTGAAGACAACCAGCATCGCACGTGGAGTGCAAGCTGAGCTTAATATCTGCAGCATAGTGCCCAGAGTCGATCGCGGTCCTCTGGTTTGGAGCCGTGTGGAGGGTCTAAACCAGAGGCTCAGACGACTCTGCGACTATAATGGTTGCAAATTCATCGACCTCCGTTATTGGGTGGAGAACTGTAGGGCCCCCCTAGACAGGTCAGGCGTGCACTACACACCGGAAGCAGCTACTAGGGTAGCAGAGTACGTGTGGCGTGCACACGGGGGTTTTTTAGGTTAGAGGGACCCCCCCTTGGGCGAAACGATAAAATACCTGACGGCTTCCCAGAGAGGACATTATCATCGTTGATAAAGAACGTCCGTCCTCAGAGACCAAAAACAGGAAAAGTTAACGTAATATTGGTAAACTGCAGGAGTATCCAGGGCAAGGTTCCTGAATTAGTATCTCTTATTGAAGGAAATAGTGCGCATATAGTATTAGGAACGGAAAGTTGGTTAAAACCGGAAGTGAACAGTAACGAAATCTTAGACACAGAATGGAATATATACCGCAAGGATAGGATAAACGCCAATGGTGGAGGAGTATTTATAGCAGTAAAGAATTCAATAATATCCAGTGAAGTTATTAGCGAATGCGAATGTGAAATAATCTGGGTTAAGTTAAGTATCAAAGGTGGGTCAGATATGATAGTCGGATGCTTCTATAGACCACCTGCATCAGCAACCGTAGTAGTTGAGCGCCTCAGAGAGAACCTGCAGAACGTCGTGAAGAAGTTTCGTGATCATACTATTGTAATAGGGGGAGACTTCAATCTACCAGGTATAGAATGGGATAGTCACACAATCAGAACTGGAGCCAGGGACAGAGACTCTTGTGACATTATCCTGACTGCCTTGTCCGAGAATTACTTCGAGCAGATAGTTAGAGAACCAACTCGTGAAGCTAACGTTTTAGACCTCATAGCAACAAATAGACCGGAACTTTTCGACTCCGTGAATGTAGAAGAGGGTATCAGTGATCATAAGTCAGTGGTTGCATCAATGACTACAAGTGTAATAAGAAATGCCAAGAAAGGAAGGAAAATATATTTGCTTAACAAGAGTGATAGGGCACAAATCGCAGAATATCTGAGTGACCACCGTCAAACGTTCATTTCTGAGGAAGAGGATGTGGAACAAAAATGGAAAAAATTCAGAAACATCGTCCAGTACGCCTTAGATAAGTTCGTACCGACTAAGGTCCAAAGCGAGGGGAAAGATCCACCGTGGTATAACAATCATGTACGAAAGGTACTACGGAAACAAGGAAAGCTTCATCATAGGTTTAAGAGTAGTCGAATCATAGCTGATAAGGAAAAGCTGAACGAAGCGAAAAAGAGCGTAAAGAGAGCAATGAGAGAAGCATTCAACGAATTCGAACTTAAAACATTGGCAAACAATCTAAACAAGAACCCTAAAAAGTTTTGGTCATATGTAAAATCGGTAAGCGGATCTAAATCCCCTATTCAGTCACTCGTTGACCACGATGCCACCGAAACAGAGGACGACCGAAGAAAGGCAGAAATACTGAATTCAGTGTTCCGAAACTGTTTCACTGCGGAAAATCGTAACACGGTCCCTGACTTCAGCCGTCGCACGGACGCCAAAATGGAAAATATTGAAATAAACGATATCGGAATTGAAAAACAACTGCTATCACTTAGTAGCGGAAAAGCATCCGGACCAGACGAGATACCCTTAAGATTCTACAGTGATTATGCTAAAGAACTTGCCCCCTTTCTATCAGCAATTTATCGTAGATCGCTGGAAGAACGTAAAGTACCTAGCGACTGGAAGAAAGCGCAGGTCGTTCCCATTTTCAAGAAGGGTCATAAAACAGATGCGAATAATTATAGGCCTATTTCGCTTACGTCAATCTGTTGTAGAATAATGCAACATGTTTTGTGTTCTCGTATTATGACGTTCTTAGATAATACAAATCTCCTTCATCATAACCAAGATGGATTCCGCAAACAGAGATCATGTGAAACTCAGCTCGCCCTATTTGCCCAAGAAATTCACAGTGCCGTAGACACTGGCGAGCAGATTGATGCCGTATTCCTGGACTTCAGGAAGGCATTTGATACGGTTCCGCACTTACTTTTAGTGAAAAAAATACGAGCTTACGGAATATCGGACCAGGTTTGTGATTGGATTCAGGATTTCCTAGAAGAAAGAACACAACATGTCATTCTTAACGGTTCAAAATCTGCAGATGTAGAGGTAATTTCGGGAGTACCGCAGGGAAGCGTGATAGGACCTTTATTGTTTACAATATACATAAATGACTTAGTTGACAACATCGGTAGCTCCGTGAGGCTATTTGCAGATGACACGGTTGTCTACAAGAAAGTAGCAACATCAGAAGACTCGTACGTACTCCAGGAGGACCTGCAGAGGATTAATGCATGGTGCGACAGCTGGCAGCTTTCCCTAAACGTAGATAAATGTAATATAATGCGCATACATAGGGGCAGAAATCCATTCCAGTACGATTATGTCATAGGTGGTAAATCATTGGAAGCGGTAACGACCGTAAAATACTTAGGAGTTACCATCCGGAGCGATCTGAAGTGGAATGATCACATAAAACAAATAGTGGGAAAAGCAGGCGCCAGGTTGAGATTCATAGGAAGAATTCTAAGAAAATGTGACTCATCGACGAAAGAAGTAGCTTACAAAACGCTTGTTCGTCCGATTCTTGAGTATTGCTCATCAGTATGGGACCCTTACCAGGTTGGATTAATAGAAGCGATAGACATGATCCAGCGAAAAGCAGCGCGATTCGTCATGGGGACATTTAGTCAGCGCGAGAGCGTTACGGAGATGCTGAACAAGCTCCAGTGGCGGACACTTCAAGAAAGGCGTTACGCAATACGGAGAGGTTTATTATCGAAATTACGAGAGAGCACATTCCGGGAAGAGATGGGCAACATATTACTACCGCCCACATATATCTCGCGTAATGATCACAACGAAAAGATCCGAGAAATTAGAGCAAATACGGAGACTTACAAGCAGTCGTTCTTCCCACGCACAATTCGTGAATGGAACAGGGAAGGGGGGATCAGATAGTGGTACAATAAGTACCCTCCGCCACACACCGTAAGGTGGCTCGCGGAGTATAGATGTAGATGTAGATTCTGTTGCACGGCCTATGCTGACGATGTCGTCATCTGTTTACGTAATGCCGACGAAGTTCGAGCTGTTTTGACGTGGGTAGCGACTTATGGTGAGGCGTCGGGTAGCTCTTTAAACGTACGTAAGTCACAAGTTATGTTCATTGGCACGGGACTTCCCGTGGAGTGCGTTACACCTCTCACCACCGTTGATACCATTCGTTGTTTGGGAATAGATTTTTTCATCTGATCTCCGGCGTTCAGCCACCATCAACTGCCGACGCCTCCTTTTAATGATCAGAGCAGGTCTTATGGACCATCGCCTTCGATCCCTAGATATTCTCCAACGAGCTCGATATGTCAATACATATATCGCATCCCGAGTTCCCCATGTAGCGCAAGTTCTACCTTTCCCGCTTACTGTGGCACGTCGCATGTTGGCAGCGATGGCATCTTTCGTCAGCAACTATGCGACCCTTACTCTTCCCCGTGAACGAGGTGGGATAGGTCTGTTTCACGTGCCGGATAGAGCTCGCGCCCTATTTGTCAGCTCCGAGATGACGGTATGGACTCGTTGCCCAACGAGCCTCACTGGTCTCCTCCTGTCGGCATACTCGCCGGTCTCACTGTCAGCCCCAGTGATAATCTCGGATGTTCCGGCCCAGTTCCATTATATACGGTACTTCTTTCTGGAACTCAGTTATCTACGCCTCACCTTACCAAGACAGCTTTTACTCAAGACAAAGGCAGTGTACAATGTCCTCCAATTAGGTCGTCCACCTAACCCGATTGAACAAAAGTTCTCCCAGGTTGACTGGCGTCATGTATGGCGCGCGGTGTTCGCCTGTTACCTTGACACGAATGTTCAATCTGTCTGGTACATAACTGTCAATGGTAAGCAAATCAACCAATTTCGCCTTCATCGTATCCACCTCGCCCAATCACCTCCATGCTCCACGTGTGGAGTGCCAGACAATGATGAACATCGGTTTGTTTGCGGACCGGCGGCGGAGGTTGGGCACTTGGTTCGACGTATTGTGGCTTTTCTAACGCGGGACATTCCGGATCGGATTACTCCCCTTTCATTATTATTTCCGGAACGTGACTAGTTTCCTCGGACAAAGACCAATGCTGTGAATTGGATTCGCGGACATGCCATTCACTACTTATTTGGACAAACTGTAGACTCTGTACTCGATTTTTGGACATACCTCAATGACCGTCATGATGTCGTTGCCGTCACCCAAAATACAGACAATTTTTCTCGAACTTCCTTGGGAGTGCTTTCCACGAGCCGCCTCGCAGCTGGAATGTGTTAAGCCAAGAGAGATGAATGTTTCCTGTTTGAACCAATGAACATTTCTGAACAATTGAACGGAACACATCAATTTCGAGAAGACGTGACTCAACATATTACCAGCGGGGCGCAGAAGGCCTCTGATCAATTACACAAAAAAAAAATATAAATATAAAACAAAAAAAAATTAAAATAACATTCAGAAAAAGGAAGATTTTGTTTTGTTTTTAAGGATAGCCCTAACCTTGATTTCCCATATTTCCCCTGGTATATAGGCAGCTCTCTGGGGTAGGTTTAGTCAGGAGCCAACGCCTGAAGTGGCCCAGATTTTTTTTTGTTATAGGATGAAAAGTGGCGGTGGCACTTGTTTTTTTTTAGTTCCATTTTTATTAAAAAAATAGGGTTAGCGTAAATTAAAAAAAAAGCGAAAAAAAATAATAAAAAAAAGAGACGAATTACTGGTAGGGCGGTGGTTCGCGTCTTCATACTCCTAAACCTTTTTTTTTTCTTAAAATTCACGTTTTTATTTAGTTCTCACACATTATGATTAGTTTAATATAATTATATGCTGTAATATTTGATCTTATGTAAATATAAGTTCACCTTTTTTTGAGGGGTGACTTTGTTGGATTGGCTTAATTTACAGGACAGCTTGCGCTACTTGTATAAAGATATTTTGCTCCTTTTTCTTTTACGCTTCGTAATTCACATGTTGCAAAGATTCTGCTACTGGGTAGGAACAGTGATCATGTAAGACTGACCTTGGGGTTTTACTAAAATGTGGGAATGATTAAATAATGTTTACCTTATGCGGAGAAGTATTCCAAATTTGTACCGCACTGTTTGTAATGGAACTTTTATAAGCGTGTGCCCTTATTGATTGGACATGGTACTTTCCTTTTCCTGGACGATGGAAGAAATGTGCGTTTTAATAGAGCTAACGTGGAAATTTTACGCGCGCCCCTTGAGTAAACAGTGTGATTTACGAACTAGAAACATCTCTCAAACTGCCGCTGGAGTGCGTTGCGATCGCGTATACCACGTTGGTGCCCACGTACCGTATGCACAAGTCGCATCGTGCCTGAGCGTTCAGCAGCACGTTGAACTCGGCACGCTCAACGTTAACGTTCGGCAGCACGGTCCGTGTGCCGACGGCTTTATCGATGTGTAGTAGCAGATATCAAAAAGGCGAAATGTAATAGCAGACGGTTAAGAAGAACAAGAAACAGACGATTTTTATGCACCATGGAGCTCCAGATGGATGGAGCTCGACGCATTTTTAAGTCAATCAACCAAACTACCAACTCTAAAGTATTGTCCTAGAGTCTAGGATCTGTGCCTGGAAAGTAATGGTAAGAGAGGACATAAACACACACACCCCTAAGGCTACAACGATCTGCACTTAAAACGTATAGAACGTGGCGCTGGTAATATTCCATAATTCTTCCCGGTTTCTCTACGATAAACTATGTTATCGAATGGTAGAATGAAAAAACTACTTCCATAAAACATTGGCTCTGTGTGATACGAGTACAATATAGCTTTTTGGAGATGTATAGCGCCCACTGTTCACATCCAATCGCAGTTAGGAAATTATACTGTGCCTGCATCAGCCCTATATGGCGAATACCTCTTACAAGGAAACAGAAAAAGGCATAACAGCAGCGTCCGACATGTAAAAATTAAAAGTCATTCGGCCACTAACTCTGTAAACAGCACATCTGTCAGGCAAATGTATACATGGGGATTGCAGTGCCTCTCAAGCATCTACCGCTAATTTAGCTATGAAGCTGAAGTCTCGATTTTACACCTAAGATGTGACAGGGGGATGGAGTACATCGCATAAATCTTCATTCGATTAGAGGAATGTGTCATGTCTCATCACACATGAAATGGAAGTCCTCTGATGGCCGACATGTTTACCGTTAACGATTGCAAGTTGACAATTCTTTAAATAACATACAAAACACTTGGCTGTAAACGAGTCGTACGCAGACTATGTCACGTGACTAATGCATCCTGACAGAACAGTGGAAAAATCGATCTGCAGCAACTTCCCATTCTCTAGAATGCATCATCAGTCCACCATTAAATAATACCTCATTACAGCTCCATCTCTATCGATCAACCTGTCCACTCTCTTTTATCGTTTAACATAGATGCAAATAAGTTTAGAGGTGGATGGTCCTCCTGAAAAGCATCAAACACAGTAGTCAACTCGCATACATCACTAGTACCTCAATTGACATACAGTATAAAGCTACCTCGCCGGAAAAAAAATTGACTGCTTCCCTGATTCCCTTTGCTTCCATGTCGCAAGTATGTGGTTGAATGGAGAGACTTGATTCCAAATCATAGATATCATTTCTATCAGATAGTGTAACACTAAATGTCTGAAAAGCTAGTGTAAATTTCTTCCAACCGCAATCAGCACACCATCTACTACTGTTTGTGATCCTTCTCAACCAGCCATCGCCTATACCTCAGTGGATGTAGCACAAAACGTCTGACATGGTATCCAGACAGAATACGGTACACACACAGAAGAAATATCTAGTGGTGTGAGGGAGTTGCAGATAGCGGTTTCATACCACGTTTCTAAGCCGAAACACTTTCAAAATTCAGCTATTTTATAACGAGGTTGCATCTTGGGTTACGTGTAACCTGACTGCTGGTCTAATAATATACGCTCCTAAGATCACCATCTCGGTATTTGTCCGGAAAAACAACATGTTTCGTAGATAATGCCGTACCTCGATTTATAAAGCCAGTATAGCTTTTAACATGGATACTTGTGTGCACCTGTAGAACCAAGACCGCTTGTGACAGTAAGATACAGTAGTTGTTGCGATCTGGTTTTTTAACATCTGGCTGATTACGCCTCTCTTTCTAAGACACAGGGTAACACTCGCAAAAAAAAACTTACGAGACTCGACCACCCATCGCTGATTTCCTCTCAGTATTATTTTGTATCGTGTGGAATCATTTATTGGTCAAGTATTGTACTTAGTAGTAGCGGGGGATGTGTGATAGGTTCACCTTCGACATCAGGCTTATAAAGTATGTTTGTGTTCCAACACGTGCAGATGGCAGAGGGAGGAGTATGTCAAGTCATAAGAATGGTACAGATATTTCTATTTCCAGAGACACAGCCGTCAGCAGGTGTATTTCCGATACTTCGTTCATTGTCGAATGTCGTTCCACTCAGACCTGCGATTGTAACATTTAATTGTAAGTAGAATGATAAAACACACATGTGACTGGTTTTCTAGGATGATTCTGCCTATGAGTGGTCTATGGTGTGCATGATTCACGTGACCCATTAACTGTAGGACCTGTCTGAACGGAGAGGCCTGTTGGATAGAAGGAATGTAGCTGAGTTAAGTTTGTCGTCCTCTGCACGGCAGAATAGCGAATTAGTGCATAGTATGTGTTGGATAGCATTCGTGATCGCATGGGAATTTGAGAAGATTCAATATGGACTTGTGTTTTCGCTGGGCCATTATTCCCACCCAGGTAAATTGTTCTGTTCATTGCTTCTGCACATTTCGCGCCTTTATTTAGTTGAGGGAACATGGATTGTGGTGCGTGCATCTAGCAGGTCAAAGACATGATTTAGTGGTCCTCTAGACATGAGAAGCACGTTATTTGACTTTGTAAATCACAGAGATGATTTGGAATCTGTTGCATTGCCGACATCGGTATGAGCGAGTGGAAATATCAGTTTCCTCTATTTTTCTTTCGTCGCGTTTTTTCACATAAAGGTCCTTGCACGCAGAATAAGTTTGTAGTTACTCAGTGATCTAGAGCATGTTCCACCTTGTTAAAGTTTGGGTTTTGTAGGAAATAATTTCAATCTATATCTTGGGAATTAGGTTGCACGAACAATCAGTATCATGCTGCCATGTGCTTGATATCGAGAAGTACCGCGAAAATGGTATAATATTATCGCAAGCCATGCAAAAATACATCTTCTAATCCCAGTGTCTGGAGATGAATGTAGAGAAGCAAGCAAGCAATCAGGTCCAGACCAGAAACAGTAACACGTGTTTGCCGAGTGGAAGGGAGCCTGAACTTGTAGAACAGTAGTGTCGCGGAATAGTAAAGAGTTGGAAACGTGGAATATTATCAAAGTTTCGTTGCCTATACCGAGAGCAAGATGCAGTACGTTAGCCAAGAGGTAGGAGGATTGCACATATATCGGAATGTGTCGTCACGCAGGGGAAATGGCCTGGTTACACTCAACAGGGGAGAGAGAATTGCTTAGCACGCGGGTTTGTGTTAGACGGAGACTTTGGTAGAATGCGAGACAGAGGTATAGCGTCAGCTGTACTGCATTTCACAACTTCGCGTAAGTCAGCCGTAACAACAAGTAACTCTGTCGCAAGAACACCTGAGGGGCGAGTAAGACAGATGAATCAGCAGTATAAGTGGAACAAATGCATGACGTCAGGACGTCGCTCGTGCTTCCTTTAAATACGCCAGGCACTCGCATTTAGACTTGCAGTTAGATGTGTACTGCGTCGCTACGTAGCGCTCAGCTCGGTGATCGGCATGTTCATCTCTATTAAGGAGATGTTGCAGTAAGGGTGGCCCATCCAGTAGCGGACGTGAGGGGACAGTGCCAGCTCTGGTCCTCTCTGCTGCCGCTGTCAATCATCAGCCCAGGATTAGCAGACATCGCGGCAGACTCGCTCGCCGCCAATGCTGACCATATCAGTGAGCCGTCGTCGAGATCGTGCAGGGCCTAGGCCCTGTGCATCCGCCACCACAACCGGGTGAGCCGACAACGCTGGGGGACTGCAGCCCGTTCCGCCCGTCCACCGCCGGACGAGCCACCAGGAGGAGCAGGGAAGAAGACGGGGTGGGATAGAGTACACTCCGCACTACAAAAACGCCTCTCGTGCCGACAGCACCAGGACTCCAACCCGGAGCCTCCAGTCGGCCGCCGAGCCGGCCGGCCAGCCGGGCGCCAGCAGCCACGCGCGGCCGAAGTACGAAGTAAGGACATTCCTCTGCTACGTCACAGCATGCGGTGCTGCGCTAGCAAGACTGTGTGGCCCGGAGCTGGTGTCATCGATACGAGTCATCGAGGACTCGGGAAAGGTCGTTGATATCACCAAGCCACATTGTACTCAGCAGGAATAAAGGTGTTATGAATTAATAATGTTTCTTTGGCGTTTCTGACGCGTCCACAGTCATTTCCTGGCATCCTGACAACTGGAGAAGTGTCCGCTCTGTCATCCAGTCCACTGTATGCGACCGGGACCACTGGGGCGCCTACAGAACTGATCTGAGAGTGACTTCAGTCTGCTGAGGGCGTTATGGTCACCCATCAGGCGTGGATGACTGCCGACCTCGCAGGGGAATATCTAGTGCTGTGAGGGGTATATACGGAGCTGTCTGCCTTCATGGTATATGTATAAGTGATGTAGAATGGATGATTTTGTATGGTGCAGAATACGAATTGTATGTTTACTACATTGAGACGGTAGGCTGGGTTGGAAATAGATTTCACGCTCTAATTTTCAAGCTCCTGTCCTCAGTGGTAGAGCAGTGTAATTGAGTAAGAGTCTTTCTGTATCTGACGATATGTAGTGGCACTCTGCAGGCTTTAATTGTCGATGCAATATGGCGATCTGTGTAAAATAGTTTTTTGACTCTGAAAGTCCCATCTGCAGAAAGAAAGAAAAGCCAGACAGTCCTTCCACACTGGCGGCATCAGTAATTCAGAGGGTAAGTTCAATAAGAGCCATTCATAACGCACGATTCATTCACATCCTTTGTGCTGGGATATAGGATTCTCTACATAGCGGTCAGAACATTTGATTATGTTGAAAGCTGGAAGGGTAACATGTTATGGATGGGCTGCCATTTTTGGAGCGCGAGGAAGAATGCATTCGAAGTAATACTGCGCTATTTTCGTAAACAGGTTCTGTTAGGGCAAGAATTACTGTCCATAAAAGCCGAGACATCATGAAAACTCCCACAAAAGTGTACATTGTGTATTTCTGGGACACTATGCAATTTCCAAGAGTTCACTATCGATAATGTGATTCATTCCAGAACCACAGCTGTCAAGAGGAGGAGTTACCTGTACATCGATCGGTGTCAGACTGTAGCATCAATCGTAATATTTAATTGTAGTGACACTGGTAAATATGTTCCGGGATTCTAATATTCTTGTGACTCTTGTATGTATTTGATGATCTGTAGACAACTTTTGCGGGGTTTACCTGTCAGTGCAATTTAGCGATCTGTGCAAAATAATGTTACTGCTGAAAGTCTCATCTGCAGAAAACAATGGTGAAAGGATCGCTAGGAAAAATGTACCCTGTGTTATTCTGGGAAACATTGGAACATCTCTCTTGGCGCTGGACCGTACCACAGCTATGCGTCATCACTTAAGCAATGGTAAATACAAGTGCTGCGCAGAGGTGTCTCGCATATGGGACCGGTGTGAGCGCACTTTTTACCCAAGAATAGACCCAACTTTCACCTGCAGTGGCGTGAGAGCGATGGCTCACACTGGCTTGCATCTGGCAGTGGCCTCTGCAAATAGGTCTTTGCTCCTATCCGGTTGCGTCATAAATGTATTCTCGAGAGGAATTTCTCAGGTGTCAAGTATAAAAGGGATGTCACCACCTCATCCTTGAGGGCACCTGTGCTTGGTTTGACAGCTAACTGCCACATCACTTCACGGGGCCTGCTGGCAGCCTCCTGTATGGTCTTGTGGACAGGGGGTGGCGGACGGTGCTTGCACACGTTGATTGCATGACTGTTGTGTTATTTTGCTAGCAGGTCTGTATGCTGTGCTATGCGTTATTTGGAAAGTCTACAAGTTGATTTCATGTCTGCACATCAATGTAAGGCATTATTTAGGAGAAGTTTGCATGTCTGTACCGAAATTATTTGAGTAATTTATGAGTTGTTTGAGTGTCTGAATAGTGTTGTTTAGGAGTAGTTGACAGGTCTTTGGGCTATGTGGCGTGTGTGTATCGATGTGATAAATATACTATCTTTCAAAATCCATCCCTAAATAAATTGTTCCAAAATGAATGTGGTACACTCGTTGCTTACACTCTCCAGCAGCCCAGCACAGGCTAAGTCATTTTCGCAGCATTTTCCTCCCACCAGACCACCATTTTGGATTATGTCACATGAGGGATGACAGAAACCTCTGGTGGTGGTACTGTGTACTAGGTCAGTTGAGCTCTGGACCTCATGATGAACACACTGGATTGCTGTGGTGCCGTAAATTGCTTAAATAAAGACTGGTGCATGATTTCGACAGTTGATGATTTTCGAGCATGTCTGCAGAGTCTTTTAGATGGATGGTAGGCTGTGTGGCATGTCAGAGCATGTGTTCTGTATCACTGTGATAAATATACTACCTCACAAAATCCGACCCTTAATAAATTCCCCCAAAATAAATAAAGTACACTCCTTCCTCTCTCCAGCAGCCCTGTGCAGACTGGGTCCTTTTCCCAACAATCCCTAGGATGAGGTGGTTGTCAGGTACCTCAGGTTAGTGGAGGTAGCCCAAGTGCCCTTTCTTTCCCGCCGTTTTCTTGGGTCAGTAGAGATAGCCCAAATGACCTTTCTATACCACCAAAATTCAAACTTCCTACCAGTTCCATAGGAGGAGGTGGCAGTTGGGTGACTTAGGTTAGTGGAGGTAGTCCAAGTGACCTATCTTCCCGCCATTTTCTTAATTTAGTAGAGGTTACCATGGTGTGATGCATTACCCTGATGGAATTTGAACTTCCCGCCATTTTCTGGAGGAGGTAGCCCAATTGACATATCTTCCTGCCAAAATTCAAACTTCCTGCCAAAATTCAAACTTCCTGCCAAAATCCGCCATCAGGGATGACGTCATCGGCGCCATCTTGGATAACCGTACTTTGGGGTAGAACTGCTCTTGCCCCAATTCTCACCTGCCGCTAGAAATGAAAGTGGACACAAACCAATGCAAAACTGTTCAGGGTTTTCGAGGCAAAATAAAAATAATCAGTATCAGTACTATCCTGGATAACAAATGGGGAGAAATATGCCAGTTCAGAGCTACTCCTTCAAATCACAGAAACCAGTGGTAGCCGAATTTTCGAGGGCTACCACCTATAGACGCGAATAGTAACCGTAGTAGGCCAGTAAATTATTCTGAACCATCACCTTGGTGGCCACAGCAACATCAGAACCTATATTAAGTCTTCCTCTGCACGCTTGGTGGTTCTTTAGTGGGTACACGACCGAGGAACAGACGTCGTTCATGAACAGAAAATTTAGATATTAATTTATTCTACATCAAATATCAAATAATAAAAGTAACACATAACATTGTTGCTGTATTTGCAGCGTCAGTTGTTAATAGTAGATATGAATTATACAGACACAAAAGATTTATAAGATTTATAAATACGTCACTCTCCAGTGCAACGTCTATTCAGAAGATCTCGAGCCCTGGTCACTATGAAAGTCTGTAAATATGGTTCAACTGACAAACGCACAAAACGGGCTCAGTGACTGAATGTTCTAACTTTAGCACACCCGCCTCTGGAGCTATTGGCAGCGGCGTAATCGTTCGTGCCAGGGCCCTCGAGCCGCGGTGGCGGCTGTGGGAAACGTGCCAGCGTTACCGGCAGGGCGCGTATTTGGAAATGCGGCCGACCGAACCGCAGCCAATACCGCGTAAGAGTGGCTGAACTCGCTGGAGAACTGCCTCCCACCTCTAATCAGTCAACAGACGTCTCATCTGTGGCTGGGACACTTGCACGGAGTGACATTTGCACGGAGTGACATTTGCACGGAGACTGGGGCCTTTGGCGGGCTGGGCGGCTTTTCACGGCTACAGGCACTCTAAGAAGTCCAGCAGTTCAGCACAGCTGGTCGTGTGAGCTGGCTGGCGCCCACATCACAGCAGTGAGCAACCGCATATCGCTCCAGACTGGCTCGTTAACGCGTTTGGTGTGGCAAATTTATTTTTAAGACTGTTGTATTAATGAGAACTGACAATGAAATTCAACATCTAATATCTTCCAGAGTGAGGTTTTCACTCTGCAGCGGAGTGTGCGCTGATGTGAAACTTCCTGGCAGATTATAACTGTGTGCCGCACTGAGACTCGAACTCGGGACCTTTGCCTTTCGTAGGCAAGTGCTTGCTTGGGTAGCTCAGTTGGTAGAGCACTTGCCCGCGAAAGGCAAAGGTCCCGAGTTCGACTCTCGGTCCGGCACACAGTTTTAATCTGCCAGGAAGTTTCTTATCTAATATCTTGATGATGCAGCAGCTAAGTAAGAAAAATGGTATTTCTTACAACTACTGCAGCCTTATGATAACTGCCATTTTAGGATGAAATTTAAATTGACAAATTTATATTTCGTTACCATTTTATTTAAACTTTAAACATAAAAAACACAGAAAGTCGATGAATATTACTTATTTTGTTTTTCACTAAAGGAGCAATGTCTGGTACCACTTTTCGAATAATGCTAATTCGAACACAAGTTCATAAGCTGAAGGCTGCCAGTGGGCTTCTGTGGGAAAACATTATGGTGCCGCTGAATTTTAATGGGCACATTTTGATAAAATGTTAAAATCCATTTTACCACAAGTTTGTTTTTCGAAGCTCAGCATCAACTTTTTATTGTAACTATTAATCAACCTGAATGACATTTTTACAGCAAGTATTCTTGTTGTTTTTGCATACTTCTGTGGTACCGAAAATGTAATTTTTAAAAAAATTTATCAACACATTTATGTATCGATAATTTTTAAAGCTGAAATTTTCAATAAACACTGAAAACAAATTATTAATAATTCTCATAAAATGAACACGCTGAACCGTTGAATTACGTCTTGTGACTGTACCTACAAAATCTGACATATGAAACTTGTGGTTTGAGTACCGAAAACTGGTATTGAAGAATACCATTAAAATCATATTAAAAATTCGAAACTCGAAAGCGGATGGAGTTATGGACTTCAAAACTTGGGCATTGCAACATCCTTATATAATAGACACTATTTTTAAGGTTGGGTTACTATCATCAAAGTAGAAGAAACGTTAAATTTTTGGATGGAGTCTTCAAGCAATACTGTGTGTTCGTACCCAAGGCCACGCCGAACCTAATTATCGTTATTCGTCTGATGACAACACATTGTTTGTACTCCTGCGATACGTAACGGCGTCTGACCGTCCCATTTTACTATGACCGGGTGAGCTCTTTTGCTTCCCTAGCCGCATCAACAGGCCTGTTGCAGTCTACGATATGTGTTACTAGATATTAGTTCTAAAATATGCTGAAATGTTGCAAAGTTATTATCAGTCACTTTCTTATGACAACTTATTTTGCCTTTACTAGTTTCATCTTCTAACGGAAGGAGAAAATATGGATTTAATTGCATGCCATTTGCCTGCGTTTCCTCTATGAAGATTTTGTATTCGTTGTCTGCCCATACAAACTTTGATTCTAAGAGCTTCTCAAGGCAAATGCCGCGAGTATTCCCTAAAAAAGGTCTGGCCTTTGAGATAGTCTTGTCAGTCTTCATTACGATATATTTTACAAATTTCAAGAGAGATTTAGCCGACTCCGTGTCGATTACAAAGAACAGCAAGAGGAGTTAGTTTCTTTCTGTTCCCCATAAAAAGTATTTGCAATATTTACAAGACTGCTGATGATTGCATTAAACTGATTTTAATATTTACAAATTTTTCAATGATTCTGACGGTTTTCTTCTTCCTTGTAACATCTGTGCGTAGGCCACACAAGTCAGAAATGATTTTAAGTTCTCTTTAGTTCGGAGTTCCTTTAAAGCCTTTGCAATCGTTTCCTCAGTCTTCATTGCTGACTTTTTTTCCTTCTTTTCCCAGCAAAATTTAAAATTATCGGTCAAATTGATGGCTGCTGTGCTCTACGTCTTCTCGAAGACTTTTCGCTAATGGTTCAAATGGCTCTGAGCACTATGGGACTTAACTGCTGAGGTCATCAGTCCCCTAGAACTTAGAACTACTTAAACCTAACTAACCTAAGGACATCACACACACCCATGCCCGAGGCAGGATTCGAACCTGCGACCGTATCGGTCGCACGGTTCCAGACTGTAGCGCCTAGAACCGCTCGGCCACACCGGCCGGCTTTTCGCTAATGAATAAGCATTCGGATGAAGTTTTGATATTAACGTATTTATTCTTCAGTTCCATCCTTGTGAGACGTTATTAGTGCGATGGCGCCTTCCACTGCAATTCCACATCTCTCTTGGCATGTGTTCGTTATCGAGCAACTGGTCCAAAAAATAATCGTGAAAGTACTAAAGCTTTTGGTTTCCAGACGTGCTCTCTTGAATAAGACAACCAACCACCGTCCATCGTTTCCAGGGAAAGATGTGCTGGAACAGAATAGGCTGTTATGTGACAGTGTATTTTCTCGTTTTCCCTATAAGCTAGAACGAGGTCGCAATACTTAACTTGTATTTACAAACATTGAATAAAATGATAATTGTAACCAGCAATCGCTGTTCCACGAAACAAACTGTTAGCTCCTTGGACGTTGGCAGTTTCGAAATCCCACATCAGAGATGCAGGGATCCGTCCAGGCACGTTAGTTTCAATAGCTTTAAAAATACGTTCATATGTTTCCAGTTTTCTATTTGGCAGCAAAGTGCCAACAACTGGAATGGTGTTTGTTTCCTTCCAAGGTCTGTTAAGGTCGGCGTGGAGTGTAAACAACTGTCCAAACTGCTTGCTGAAACTCTTTAACTTCCATTCACAAACAATGATTCGCAGTTTGATAAACACGGTTTTCCCTTTTCGCTGGCAAGTACGGTTTCCCCTTTCCGCTGGTAAACACCAGTATTCTGTCGATCGGTCACCTGAAAGTACAACGCTGTTTCCATCATTCATCAGTAAATTATTTTCTTGGAAGAATATTCCTCCAGAATCAGTGGAATGTTGTGTACTTCCCACATATTTTCGCCTAATGTGTTGTAACGATTGTCTCACTTATAAGTGATAGTAACGATGTTACTAAGTAGTAGCCTCGATTGAAGAGATGCCCTACTTCTTCAACGTAAGCTGATGAAACTGTACCGTCTGTTTTTTCTCCCTAACTTCTGTGTGCTGAGAAAATGTTTTCACACTTCATTTGCTGCTTCATCTGGAATACAAGCATGACTGTCTTCCCCTGAAACTGTGTTGTTTTTTGTGGATGGTCTTCCTTTGAATTTATTCTTTTTAAAGTTTACACAATGGCAGTAAGTCACCTCTTGTTTGTTTGTAGAGTCCACTATATACTGACGCCCATAGTAAATCAGTGCAAGCTTCCCTTCGGTGGTCTTGGTGAGCTCCATTAGCCCAGCACTAAAACACAAAACACTACTTGCCTCTCAGAGGTCAACTGCAGTACTGAACTTGGGGAGGAAGTGACGCACACTACGAACTGATGCGGAGACTGGCAACTTTTTGTAGAAATGGGCTTTTGCCTTCCCCAGAATTCGTCGCAGGTAGCGGCTACAGGCCAGTGTATCCTGCTTTTGGAACACCCTGTCCATTACCTATAACGTCCTGGACTCTGCACAAATCTCAATACATTCCCTCTCCGTACAAGTGTCACTCCATGCAAGTGTCACAACTCGTCTTATTCTGACCTGGGTATGGGGTTACGCGTTATAATGCAGCAACAAATGCATTACGTTCTAACGACAGAAAAGATATATGCGACGAGTTATGTGATGTACATAACAGGTTGACGACCAGGTTCAAGCCGCTATAGAGACCATTACAGGTGGAATACCAGCCACAGTCGTTATAGACACAGGAGCAAAAATGAATGCCCTGCTGAGTCATTTTTTCAAAAAGATCTCTGAGTCTGCTAAGATTCCGAAATTGCCAGTGCAAAATTGTATTGTGTCTGGAGCTATTGGCACCCACACACAGACGGTAGAAAAGCAGAGGCAGGTGGAGTTAAAATTTGAGAACAGAGCCACCGAGTGTACGTTTTTCATTGTAAAGGGGTTCCCTGTGTCATGCTTACTAACCATGGAATTCCTACGATGGGGGGATGCAAGTGTCGACCTCCGAAGTGGAACTTGCCTACTGATTATTGGAGGGAAAGACACTGTATTAAATTTAATTCTTACTTGGATACACTGAGACACATTCTGCCAGAATCTTAAGTTGCAATTTGTAACCAAGAAGGTGCTGTGAGCAGATGATGACCTAGTTGACTACACATGTAATGAGCAAGTGTCAATAAATGTAGAAAGCAATTTGACTGATACCAGTAAGATCTATTCCAAGATGTAAGAATCTGGGTGTCTTAGCGAACTTCAGAAGGCTAAACTGGTGATTTATTACTGTCATTTGTTCATGTATTCTCCAGGAAACACAGAATATTAAGAGGTTATGTACACCATATAAATGGTATAGGTACTGTGATACCTTTTTCACACTAAATCTGCTATATTCTGTGGGAAAAAAAGGGAAGCAGTGAAACAGGACAAAAGCAGGATGCAGAGTTGGAATATAATTTGAAGCAGGAGATATCGAAGATGCTGAGTTGGAATAAAATTAAAATTTCACTGTTCCCATACAGCAGTCCACTGTTAGCAGTATCGAAATTGAGAGAAGGTGTGTGCATGGTACTTGACAAATGGTGCGAAAATAAAATCATTGTCCCTGAAAGGACCTGTCCTGAACTGCTTGAGAAGCAGCTTCTGAAATTTCATAGAACAAAATGTTTAACTACTGTTGATTTCAGACCATCGTACTGGCAGGTTGCCTTGTCAGAGGAGTCTAAAAAGTATAGAGCATTTATCCTTTGAGGACCTTTGTGTCAGTTTAAAGTATCACCATTTGGGCAAAATGTCAATTCCTGCATGTCTATTACTGTCCTTGAAACAGTTCTCAGGCCAAAGTTATTAGACAAGGTCACTGTTTACATGGATAACCTTCTGGTCCTTACACCTGTCTGATGGGAGCATGTTCTGCTGTTACAGAAAGTTCTAAAAAACTTTACTGCCACTTTACTGCCAAACTAGAAAAACGAAAGTCTTACAAGGAACAGATAAAATTCGTGGCCCAATTTACATCCCTACTGGGATGTTAATGATCCAGAAAAAATAAAATCTACAGTGAAGTTCCCTCTTCTGCGATGAAAGAACAGATAAAGGCATTTTATAGTTGCATCATTCTTTAAAAATTATGTTCCCAATCATCTCCTCAATAGTCAAGAACTGTCAGACCTATTAAAGAAGAACACACACTGGATATAGACATCACAATGCCAAAAAGCCTTAAACAAAGTCAAGCAAGCTTTAGTATGTTCAAAAATACTCCACCATTCAGGAATGGAAAGAGAAATTTTTGTCGCATCAGACATGTCCTGTTCTGGACTTGGTGCATGTCTGTTTCATATATCACAAACGGATGGCAAAAGCGAAATCAGTGTCACCAGCTTTGCAAGCAGAGTGTTATCTGAATGGCAACAAAACATACCCAGTGACAGAATTGGAAGCTGTGGCTGTTGTCTGGTCTGTTCAAAAGTTTAATTATTACATTTATGGCCGTTATACTAAAGTTTAGTATAACCATAAAGGTTTAAGATTTATTCTCACTTGTTCCAGATGGTGTCTTCTCTTGCAAGAATACATTTTTGAAATCAAATATATTAAGGGCAGTGAGAATGTGATTGCAAATGCACTTTCCAGATTACCACAGAGATTCCGCAAATTCACTGAGTTTTTGGAGCAACTGCAAAATTTATCTGATGAAAGATTCGGCACATCGTCGCAACTACCTCAAATACTTCGAAAAGTGTAAGAACATAAACGCATTGTAAGTTGCGGGCCCCAGGTGGCAGAGGGTAAAGCAAGTTGAACAGCAACAATCTTCGCATACCTTAACGAAATTCTACAAACTGTGTAATGAAGCGTTGTCTCACCGCAACAGACCTGAATCAGAATCAGGGCAGATATACATAACTATTGCCCATCACACTCACCTGATTTGGAACATGCATATGGTATGTGGGCATGTGGAGGTGGAGAATTGTAAGCAAATTATTGCTTTCTGTCGTTATCTGCCAAATCTACACAGACATGTACACTGTTTACTTTGGCTCGTTAGTCAGAGGGTGAAATTGGTGAGCCCGTCTACAAAGATGCCGCTGCACCCAATACTAATATCTGAACCGGAGGAGATATCACCAGTTTACTGCAGGCCCAAGCTATTGGAGGCGTTAAGTACCTCGGGACCGTGCATTACTTACTTTCCAAACGTGTACGATCGTATGCAAGCAAGTCCACCATAGCAGGGCCTGTTGTCAAAAGACTGAAGAAAGTTTGCTTCCCTCCATTCGGAACATCCAAAGCAATATTATCTGATGGCGCTACACATTTTACTGGCAAAATTTGACCATATTTTCTAAAGGAAAATAAGGTAGAGCAGATTTTCATTTCCCGCTTTCATCCTAAAACGAGCCCCACTGTGAGGATTTTTCAGGAACTTTAGATGTTTATCCAAACATATGCTTTGAACCAACAATCAGTGGATAGATTTTGTTACACTATTTAAGCAAGTAATGAACAGATTGCCACACTTTTCCACAGGATACGCTCCTGACGAGCAGAGAAAAATGAATGGGTGAACCTTCTTGCTCAAGTAACTAATAACAAAGTGACCTGGGAGGAAAAAAATATGTCAAGTTATTATTTCGTTGGATCCCCAGTACTCAAGTAAGAAAGTTTGCATCTGACAAGCGGTTGTTAGGATGAATTCAAACATTTTTTGTAGGACATTCAAAATCTTCTCTCCTGAAGTGCAAAAACAAAAAGTGACAACTCCTATTTAGTGACCCTTTCAGAATTGTAAAGATTGCTCATGAAGAATCCTATCTTTTATCTTATCCTAGTTCTGATAAGGTTAAAGACTTCTATCCTCCAATGAGACTTAAAGACATATATTCACTGACGTAATTCTAAAATGACTAGTACTACCCTAAGCATGACACTTTGTAGGCTTTATTGTATGACTGCATATAAATTTATGTATTGTACTATGATATTACGTGTTATTTTTATTTTTGGATGATTTATGAAGGGATTCTTCCTGATGTGAAAGCCCATGAACTCCATGGAAATGTAATATGTAGACAAATGTGTCATTTGAATTAAGTGTAAGATGAAATCTTCATTTACATTGAGGTGACAAAAGTCATAGGCTACCTCTTAATACCGTGTCAGAACACTTTTTTCTTGGTATAGTGCAGCAACCGACGTGTCATCGTTTCAGTAACTCATTGGAAGCATCCTGCAGAATTACTGAGCCACTCTGCCTCTATAGCCTCCATAATTGCGAAAGTGTTGCTAATGCACGATTCTATACACAAACTGGCTTCTCAGTTATGTCCCATAAATATTCTATGAGATCTAGGTGACCAAACCATTCGTTCAAATTGTCCAAAATGTTCTTCAAACCAAACGCAAGCCACTGTGCCCCAATGACATGGCGCATTGTCATCCATAAAAATACCATTGTTGCTTGGAAACTTAATGTCCATGAATGGCCACAAATGGTCGGCAAATAGCCAGACATAACCATTTCCACTCGATGATGTGTTCAGTAGGACCAGAGTGTTGTGTCTAGGCAAGACAGCCTAGACACAATGAGAGGAAGCCGAAAGGCACCCGCTTAAACTCACGCAGGCTGGCGTGAGGTCTGAAACAGGATACGTAATGAATGCTATAAAGAAAAGTACGTAGCTGCTGGAATACTTAACTTTAATCCATAATCGGTGTACATCGCTCTTGTACAGATATAATCTCCATTTCACTACACAATGGTAATGGCGCCTTGCTAGGTCGTAGCAATTGACTTAGCTGAAGGCTATGCTAACTATCGTCTCGGCTAATGAGAGCGTATTTGTCAGTGTGGCGTCGCTAGCAAAGTCGGCTGTACAAATGGGGCGAGTGCCAGGACGTCTCTTTAGACCTGCCTTGTGGTGGCGCTCGGTCTGCGATCACTGACAGTGGCGACACGCGGGTCCGACGTATACTACCGGACCGCGGCCGATTTAAAAGGCTACCACCTAGCAAGTGTGGTGTCTGGCGGTGACACCACACAGAGTACCCAGTCCATTCCATGTAAACACGGCCTGCACCATTATGGAGCTACCACCAGCTTCCACAGTGCCTTGTTGACAAGTTGGGTCAATGGCTTCGCGGGGTCTGCACCACACTCGAACCGTGCCTTCAGTTCGTACCAAGTGAAATCGGGACTCATTCTTCCAGATAACGGTTTTCCAGTCTTCTAGGGTCCAAACGATGTGGTCACTAGCCCAGGAGAGACGCTGCAGGCGATGTCGTGCTGTTAGCTAAGGCACTTGCATCGGTCGTCTGCTGCCACAACCCATTAACTCTAAATTTTGCCTCACTGCCCTAACGGATGCGTTCGTCGTGCATCCCACTTTGATTTCTGTGTTGCTTGTCTGTCGGCACTGACACATGTGCACAAACGCCGCTGCTCTCGGTCGTTACGTGAGAACGTCGACCACTGCCTTGTCTGTGGTGAGAGGTAATGCCTGAAATATGGTATTATCGGCACACTATTGACACTGTGAATGTTGAATTCCCTTCTGATTTCCGAAATGTAATGTCCCACGCATCTAGTTCCAACTACCATTCCGCGTTCAGAGTCTGTTAATCCCGTTGTGCGGCCATAATCACGTCTGTAACTTTTTCACGTGAATTACCTGAGTGCAAAGGACAACTCCGCCAGCGCACTGCCATTTTATACCTTTTGTGCGATACTACTGTCATCTGTATATGTGCATATCCTTATCCCATGACATTTGTCACACTAATGTAATCCCACGTTTTAAAAACACTGCATGTTAACATGAAGACTACTGGTTACTCTGAAAAGATGTGTGCCGGCCGAAGTGGCCGTGCGGTTAAAGGCGCGGCAGTCTGGAACCGCAAGACCGCTACGGTCGCAGGTTCGAATTCTGCCTCGGGCATGGATGTTTGTGATGTCCTTAGGTTAGTTAGGTTTAACTAGTTCTAAGTTCTAGGGGACTAATGACGTCAGCAGTTGAGTCCCACAGTGCTCAGAGCCATTTTTTTGAAAAGATGTGTGATCACAAGTACGATGGTAGATTCCGAGCCAAGGTCGGATTTAGCTGTAAAATGAGAAACACATGTAGCTAGTAGCCCATCTGGTGCTATTTCTGTAAATTTTTCTATTTTGTAAACATCGATTTAGAATTAAGTTTATTTTACTACTTAACAGTGGAAACGCTTGCTCAGCAAAGGCCTGCCAAAAGGGAGAAAATGTAAAACCCGTGGCCTCTCATGTATCATAATCTATTGATTATACAATGTACAGTCTTTTGTTTAAGTAGTAAACCAAAGGAAATGTTTGCTTAGATCGTAGATTATTATGTTGTGTTTCTACTAATCCACTTTAGATTTGAGTGATAACTTTCCTTGTTGTTGCAATATTTTTTCAATTATTTTCTTCGTGTTAGAGTTGAGATTGCATCAAAAGGCAAACTGAGGCTGGGGTTTTTTTGTAAAAATTTGAGCACACGAAATAATTTTCGAATTTCTTTCACACCCCGACCGTTTGCGTCACTCGCGTTCTCTATGATCTGCTATTTTGCGATTCATTCCGAAAGGTTAGGTACCTTAAACCACGTTACGTGTGGACCTAAAAAGCCAGGTGTCCTAACTCATTCCATGTAACCATTTCTGTTGTTTAAAGTATTGAGCCAAGCTGAAGTGTCTGACCAGTATATTCCACAACTCTGAACATAGCTAATAAGTAATGATAGCCACACTTAAATAACTATGATTCTGGACATAGCTAATAAGTAATGATATCCACACTTAAATAACTATGTGAACCTTATCATTACACTTTATAAATGAAAAGCATATAAAACGTGAAAGTACTTTGCATGTAGACATTATCACCATCCAGGGATTAGAATGAAACAAATGTTACTTTTGGCGCAGAATACGACGAGTGAGTAAGTACTCGAACATATACTTCAGTGTGACACTTTTGACGAACGAAATGCTCGTGTTGTAACGCTGTGTACCAGAAACTGTCTTACCAACGCGAAAACAGTACGAATGTGCACCGTGAAGAGGTAGTCCTAGAGAAATTTCTCGAAACTACTTAATCTTAATACAAGGAACTGTAATTTAAATTACCAACCTCGTACTTGGAAAACTCGCTAAGGCTAATGAAAAGTACTTTGTCATTGACAGTTACTCACTTTGAAGTGGAACACAATTTAGCAAATATCTGTTTTAAAGTTATGTTGAGAAAATCAGCAAAGAAAGGAGATTCCCTTTCCTCAATCATTGCTCGCTGCAGTTCCAGTATTCGAAATTTGTTAAAGAAAGAAATACATGATGCTTTACTTAACTACGTGTAATCCTGTGAAGACTCCATTTCTCATTTTATACATGTACTTGTGTCAATGTTAAAAGGAAGGTAACTATGTACTTTTGTAATGATCATAACCCATGCATTTTTCACTGAGATTTATAGCCATCACATTGCCTTCTAATAGAATCCAAATTGATGAAGCATGCCTCTTTTTTTTTTTTTTTTTTTTTTTTTTGGTGGAAGCTTGAAGTCTATTCGTCAAATAGAATACTTTCAACCCTTCAGGGAGGCAACGAAGTATTATTTATTGGAGGAACCACATAATTTCGTTAATGTTAGTAAAGAGCCAGTCTCCTGTACAAATGGTTTTTTCTGTAATAGTTTTCTTGTATAATGATAATAATTGTCTCACCAGTTGCGACGTAGTCGCGTATACGAACAGTGATCCAATACTGTCAAATGTTTTTTTTTAATTCCAGTCTTTGATCACAATATCAATTCTTTTGAAGATGACTGGTTTCAATCCATAATGACCATCCTCAGGTCATTTCTACACCATGTCCTAAAGCGATAAGGCCATAATGGCATTGTCAAAACATATAAATATAATCAGCACAGCATCGTCATATAGCTCTAAAATAAGGTGTAGAATAGGCCACACCGTCCACACAGTCATTATTGTAACTGTGACGATGCTATGCTGATTATATTTATATGTTTTTACGATGCCATTATGGCCTTATTGCTTTAGGAGATGGTGTAGAAAATATCTGGAGATGGTCATTACGGACTGAAACCGGTCATCGTCAAAAGAATTGATATTGTTATCAAAGACTGGAATAAAAAACATTTAATAATAATTGTATTCTGAGACACCAAAGCAGAGATTTATCGACGATCAACCATACTTAAATGGCCTGTTACTGAAACAGAATCGAGTAAGGAAACATGTTCTCTTGATTTTTGTTTGAGAGCGCTAGTCCGCTCTGTCTTATTTTATCTTTCTCTCATAGTCTTTTTTAGCAAGCAGATGTGCTGTGTAAGTTGTGATGTAATCATTTTTTGCTTTGGTGGTTTTAGAAAATTAAATGTGCTATCTGTTAAGGACATTTGTAATTATTTTAAATTTACCTCCTCCAATCGGATAATTTATATGTTTCTCTGTTTTTTCCCCTACAATCCATCGGAGTTGGCAGGTCGTTGCAAAGAGACCAATGACTGAACGCATATTGCGTTCAGTCATGCAAAAGATGTTACAAATGATTCAGTCACCCGTCTCCAAACAGTAGTTTCTGTTGGTCTTTGCCCATCTCAGATACAACGCTCTATTTTTAATAATTAGATGTTTTACCAATCTTACAATGATGTATTGACCTCCTAGAGAAATTATAAAAGTAAACTAAAACTTAAGCTAGGAACCGAGTAGCAACATGTCAGTATATTGACTTCCAACGACTACTATAGAGCGGAACTACGGCGATTGAGCTCACTATGATGTTGACAGTCTGAATCAAAATTTGCAAAATTCCGCATGTTCTGCACTTTTCGTGTAATTCATAAGAAAGAAGCATCAAGTAAAGGTGTTATCACACAGTTTACACCGGTATAGTCACTGAGGCCACCAAGTGACTTAATATGCATTGGTAATCGTCTAATTACTTGCAGCTATACAGACGAAATCTTCGAAATATGCATTTACTTCCGAAATGGCCAAACATGCTAACATACATGCAACATGCATTTGCAAGAAAATCCAGGCTCCAGTTATAAGCAAAAGTTTCCTTGTAGGGTTGCGCCCCACTTCCTAGCAATCTAAGTAACAGCTGCAACCACTGTATCGCGCATGGCATCGAATATTTACTCTCGATAATGTCGAAACGCCGAAGTTTCAATAGCAGAATAGAAATCTCTACTGTTGTGGGCGGAAAATGTGTACTTTTAACACAAGTCCTTGTGACGGATTTCAGGAACAAAGCATGGTCGGCCGCGGTGGCCGTGCGGTTCTGGCGCTGCAGTCCGGAACCGCGGGGCTGCTACGGTCGCAGGTTCGAATCCTGCCTCGGGCATGGGTGTGTGTGATGTCCTTAGGTTAGTTAGGTTTAAGTAGTTCTAAGTTCTAGGGGACTTAACGACCTAAGATGTTGAGTCCCATAGTGCTCAGAGCCATTTGAACCATTTTTTGAACAAAGCAGTTTGCTCGTTTTAATAGCAATCAAATCATATTAAGCAATGATACTGAACTGAATGGGAAATGATGTTTTGCTTAATCTCTTGTTACTGTTACACAGGTACTGTAGTTACATGATTATCATTATATGCGCGATACAGTATATACAGAGTGGTCCATTGATCGTGACCGGGCCAAATATCTCACGAAATAAGTGTCAAACGAAAGAACTACAAAGTACGAAAGTTGTCTAGCTTGAAAGGGCAAACCAGATGGCGCTATGGTTGGCCTGGTAGATGGCGCTGCCATAGGTCAAACGGATATCAACTGCGTTTTTTTAAAAATAGGAACCTCCATTTTTTATTACGTATTCGTGTAGTACGTAAAGAAATATGAATGTTTTAGTTGGACTACTTTTTTCGCTTTGTGATAGATGGCGCTGTAATAGTCACAAACATATGGCTCACAATTTTATACGAACACTTGGTAACAGGTAGGTTTTTTAAATTAAAATACAGAACGTAGGTACGTTTGAGCATTTTATTTAGGTTGTTCCAGTGTGATACATGTACCTTTGTGAACTTATCATTTCTGAGAACGCATGTTGTTACAGCGTGGTTACCTGTAAATACCACATTAATACAATAAATGCTCAAAATGATGTCCGTCAACCTCAATGCATTTGGCAATACGTGTAACGACATTCCTCTCAACAGCGAGTAGTTCGTCTTCCGTAATGTTCGCACATGCATTGACAATGCGCTGACCCACGTTGTAAGGCGTTGTCGGTGGATCACGATAGCAAATATACTTCAACTTTCCCCACAGAAAGAAATCCGGGGACGTCAGATCCGGTGAAGATGCGGGCCATGGTATGGTGCTTCGACGACCAATCCACCTGTCATGAAATATGCTATTCAATACCGCTTCAACCGCACGCGAGCTATGTACCGGACATCCATCATGTTGGAAGTACATCGCCATTCTGTCATGCAGCGAAACATCTTGTAGTAACATCAATAGAACATTACGTAGGAAATCAGCATACATTGCACCATTTAGATTGCCATCGATAAAATGGGGGCCAATTATCCTCCCTCCCGTAATGTCGCACCATACATTAAACCGCCAAGGTCGCTGATGTTCCACTTGCCGCAGCCATCGTGGATTTTCCGTTGCCCAATAGTGCATATTATGCCGGTTTACGTTACTGCTGTTGGTGAATGACGATTCGTCGCTAAACAGAACGCGTGCAAAAAATCTGTCATCGTCCCGTAATTTCTCCCAGTGGCACAACTGTACACGACGTTCAAAGTCGTCGCCATGCAATTCCTGGTGCACAGAAATATGCTACGAGTGCCATCGATGTTGATGTAGCATTCTCAACACCGACGTTTATGAAATTCGCGATTCTCGCGTAATTTGTCTGCTACTGATGTACGGATTAGCCGCGACAGCAGCTAAAACACCTACTTGGGCATCATCATTTGTTGCAGGTCGTGGTTGACGTTTCACATGTGGCTGAACATTTCCTGTTTCCTTAAATAACGTTACTACCCGGCGAATGGTGCGGACACTTGGATGATATCGTCCAGGATACCGAGCAGCTTACATAGCACACGCCCGTTGGGCATTTTGATCACAATAGCCATACATCAACACGATATCGACCTTTTCCGCAATTGTTAAATGGTCCATTTTAACATGGGTAATGTATCACGAAGCAGATACCGTCCGCACTGGCGGAATGTTACGTGATAACAAGAACTTATACGTTTGTGACTATTACAGCGCCATCTATCACAAAGCGAAAAAAGTGGTCCAACTAAAACATTCATATTTCTTTACGTGCTATACGAAGACGTAATAAAAAAGGGGGTTCCTATTTTTTAAAAAACGCAGTTATCCGTTTGACCTATGGCAGCGCCATCTAGCGGACCAACCACAGCGCCATCTGGTTTCCCCCTTCAAGCTAGAAGAGTTTCGTTCTTTGTAGTTTTTTCGTTTGATGCTTATTTCTTGAGATATTTGGCCCGGTCACTATCAATGGACCACCCTGTATATGTACAGGGTGGAGAAAAACTGTGTTACGAAATTTTAACCCTGGACAGATGATGCCAGTAGGAGCCAAATTTACTAATGTTGTCTAGGTCAACAAGGCACCATTTCTAAACTACTGAAACTTGGCGCCACGCGCTCCCATTGGCCATGGGATTGCTCTGTTGCTGTTCGTCGGTTGCGCTATGGTTGTCGGTTCACACTAAGTGTGCGGGTCGCCCTGGATACATCACGATCTCCGGCACGCAAAGCATTCGCCCTCATGCGTTTCCCAGAGCATCCGGCAACAGGGCAATCTCACGGTCAATCAGAGAGCGCGGTGCCAAGTTTCTGTACTTTAAAAATTGGCGCTGTCGACCTACACAACATTAGTAATTCTGGTGCCTACTGGCAACAGCTATCCAGGGTTAAAAATTTATGATATATATATATATATATATATATATATATATATATATATATATATATATATATATATATATATAAGTGCAGCTGCTTGCTTGTGCGTTCTTGTAAGACTCTCATATTATTGTGTTGTTACAGAAATGGGGCAGCCAGCATGAGAACAGTGAGTTGATATTGTGCAGTCCATCAACGAATGTAATGAAATGTTTCAGTGTGTGTGTATATATATATATATATATATATATATATATATCAACTCACTGTTCTCATGTAGACTGCCCCATTTCTGTAACAACACAATAATATGAGAGTCTTACATGAACTGACGCACAAACAAGCAGCTGCACTAAATTCTTTGATAAAATGTAGTGTAGCCAACTTTCGAGACATTGCTGCAGTTAGACTAGAGTCGATTAACTGGTATGTGAGGCATACCAGTTTGATAGATGACCAGCACTATTCAAGATCTGCACGAGAAATGGAGGACAGTAGGATCCTTTCAGAATGTGCAGAGGAACAGGTGACTGACAAGAGTTGCCAGCTTTGACTGGAGTCAGAACTGGACAACTCAAAAATGTGTTAATATTATTACTGTTCTCAGCATATTATGCAATACAAACATTATATCTACAACAATAGGAAGCATGCATTTATTTAACATTATGCTCACTGCTTATCCAGCCACTTCTGCAAGCCTCTGGTTTCTTTGCTAGTTATATTTTGAAGTTATACTTCTTTTATGACTTCACAAATTTTGCATACTTCATGTGGAAGTTAAAATTCACAAATAGTTCGTTCGGTTTTCATCATTTGCACTTTCAGTCTGTTTCTTTCATTATTCCAGATATTTAGCAGCACACTGAAAATCCGCTCCAAAACGCACTGGACGGTAGCACTGAGAGCGTATGTTGACAACTTTCAGCAAATTATATGCTTTGCTTTTCTTGAGAAATATCACCCATTTGCTTAAAGTGTTTCAGTCCGGTAAGTCCTTAATGAATGGCAAGACGTAATTCAGTGCACATATTTCAAAAAACAGTTCGCCACTGTTTATATCTATGTTTAAATAACCTGTAAGTTTCATTATGTTCTCCATTTTAAGGGTTCTTCAGGATGCAACTGAGAGCTAAGGTTGGAAATGAATTTTCACTGAAGTCAAATCATTTTCCTAGACATTCCAGAATCCTAATATGGACTTTCTGAGCTTCTCTGACAAATTTTGTTTGTTCATATTGTGCACATTTTTTTCAGCTGCTGTAATACCTTGAACCCAAAGATATTATTTCGTTGTCTATTAATAATTTGTGTATCCAACTTCATGAATAAAGAATATATTTCAGTTATCTGTATATAATCACTTTCCACGTATTTTATGGTCATATTAAATAAATGCATAAAATTGTGGCGAGATAAATGTAAACGTCTGGAAGTGTTACTTCCTCGTCCCTTCACTGTCGCTTTCATGGGCTACGGATGGCCAAATAAGTTTGGTAGTATTGTCTTCACCCTGGCTTAGGAAATAGGACTTCAACAAAGGCCAGTTCTGGAGCAATCAATCTGCAGCAGCAAAAGAGGGTCAAAAAGCGTTTAGGAACATGCCGTAGTTCTTCAGCTCTCTCACCTTAACCACGTACAGTAATAATTCAACATCGTCTGACAGTAGCTGTAGTCCATATTTCGCAGTATTGTGCACTATACACATGTGACAATGTCCTACAATAAAATGTAGTGCTTCAAACATTTTTTTCGACAACGCGAAAACAGACCTGTAACTGACGGAACAGCTGTCAGCACCATAAGCTACTACTTGCAATCCTGAAAGACCAACCTTAGTGATGCTCTCTTTAAGTTTCTTAGCTATAAAAGTTGATGTTTCGTCGGTGTCTTCGTAAAACTATAACAGCTGAAGTTCCCATTTCTTGGTGGAAGTACAGGATAACAACTGGAAATAATTTCATATTTCCTTTACTTGAAGCATCACATGCAATCGAGAATGGAGATGTATCAACTTTATTCAGAATTTGTTGCAGAGACTGTGGAGCCAATACATTCTCTACTATAGCTTCTGCTTTAGTCCGTTCACAGTGAAGTTTGGATGATAATTTTGAATCTTGAAACAAAAACTGAGACAAGCGAGTATTTCCACTTTTATGTGAAAGGTAACTGTGATAGTGTTTCAATTCCTCTTCCTGGTTAGTTCCCACTGACACGGAATGCCTTTCAACAGTGGTGTTTCTGAACACAACCAGTACCTTATCAATAAGAGTCTTTGTACTGGCTTGATACTTTACTGCTTTCAATGGGTCACATTTCACTGTAAAACTTAAGCTACATGTTTTACAGTATCCGGTATATTCATCCAAAAAGTCTTTCTTGTAGCCATCTGTCATTGAAATGAGGCCCAAAGCGCTGTTTTTTAGTCTGCTGCATTTGAGAAGATCACTATAATACAATGTTATACACGTATGTGTATCACTCAGTCACTACAATGCCATACCATGTGAGGTTCACCGAATACAGCTACAGCCAAATACGAGGTGGTTTGAAAAGTTATCGGAATCACCATGAGAGGGCAGCACGAGCACAATGAGTTGTTTACGTGATATTCATTCAACTGTTTCCTGTAAACGAGTACCGCGTCAGTGGTCTTGGAAGAGAGCTGTGGTGGTGACAAGGCTGTGGTTGTTGTTCCCGCGTAGTGATTTGGAAAAAATCGAGATTCTAGCAGCGATTAAGTACTTCGTAAAGAAAGGTAGGAAAGCATAGGACATTCATGCCGGTTTCCAGAGTACACTGGGGACTCTGCTCCTTTGTATATAACTGTTTCCAAGTGGTCTAATGAATTTAAATTTGGTCGGGAGTGCTTAGATGATATCTGTGCAGTGGTCAGCCAAGATGTGTCACTACTCCAGAAATCATTGCAAAAGTGCACAAAATTGTCATGGAGGATCACCGATTGAAAGTGAGTGAAATTGCTCACACTTGACAGATGTCATCTGAAAGGGTATACCATATTTTAACTGAAAAATTAGAAATGAAAAAATTATCTGCAAGATGGGTGCTGCAACAAGACAATTCGTGCCTGCACACATGTGCCGCCACCATTGCAAAATTACGCGAACTAAGGTTTGAATGGTTGCCACACCCGCCTTATTCATCTGATATAGTTCTGTCAGACTTCCATCTCTTCCGAAGACAGAAAATTTTTCTTGTTGGACGAAGGTTCACTTCAAACGAAGAATTTATAGTTGGATTTGACAACTATTTTGCAGGCCTGGAGGAAACTCATTTTCGAGACGCTATCAAGGCACTAGAACATCGCTGAACCAAGTGAATTAATCTACAAGGAGACTACATTGAGAAATAAAAAAACGTTTCAGTGATGTAAGACTTTTTTTCTATTCCGTTTGGAGAACTTTTCAAACCACTCTCGTATTTCACTAAATCTATCAGCCACACATTCATTTGTTCGACAACGGTATTTAGGTCGTTATTGCAAGCACCAGTAATAAAATGAAACTACCACATTGTCATGGCGGCTTGTTTTGCTTATTATTTTATGCCGCTTTATATTATATCTGTGCAGAAGAACAAATAGACATAAACTGAGATTGTAAACTCTGCTTTATTGTAAACTTTCACTTGCTACGTCACATGTGAAAGTTGCTGGATTTGGATGGGTTACTCCTGTAAGTGAAATATCAGATCTGAAGATGGTTCTGAATGAACCAAAACCGGTCATATGAATAAAAAAATTTGCGATCAAGACGGATTTTAAGTAACATTATAAAATCACTGATTGCTGTTATCCCATAAGACATTATGTCTGTTTTTACTATATATCTGCTGAACAATTCAAAGAAACCTTGAGTCTCAATTCAAATAAGTACCCCACTCACACAGTTATAGTTGGTGGTGACTTCACTCTACTCTCGATATGTTGGCGAAAATAAAGTCGGTGGTAGGCGTAAATCATCATATGAAGCTGCACTAAATGCTTTCACCGCAAATTATTTCGAACAGTTAGTTTAGGAGACCACTCAAAATGTAAATGGCTGCAGAAACGTACCTGACCTCTTAGCTATAAACGATCCTGAGAAAACAGGGAGCATCATGACAGATACAGGGATTAGTGACCACAAGGTCAGAGTAGTGAGAATCGATACTTTAACGTACAAATCCACAAAAAATATATTCAAATTATATCTATTTAAATAAGCAAAGACAAATTCTCTTGATGCCTTCCTTAGAGACAGCTGCCAGTCCTGACTATGTAAATGTTGACCGGACATGAATTAATTCAAAGAAAAAGTACCAACGGAATTAATAAGAGGTTGGACTGACCCCACAGGGTATTCAAAACAGGTCAGAACACTGTTGCGGAAGCAATGGAAAAACATGTTAAATTTAAAAGAACGCCATATCTCCAAGATTGTCAAAATTTTACTGAAGCTCGAAACTTAGTGCGAACTTCAGTGAGAGATGCTTTTAGAAGTTTCCACAAAGAAACTCTGTATTGAAATCTGGTGGTAAATCCAAAGAGATCCTGGTCGCATGTAAAGTACACCAGCAGCAAGATATAATCAATGCCTTCACTGTGCGATAGTATTGGTAATGTTACTAATGACAGCGTCAATATAGCACAGCTACTAACATAGTTTTCTGAAATTCCTTCATCAAAGAAGGCGAAGTAAATATTCCAAAATTAAAATCAAGAACAACTACCAACATGAGAAACTGAGACATAGATATCCTCAGTGTAGCGAAGCAGCTTAAATCACTTAATAATGGCAAGGCCTGCGGTCCAGATAGCTTACCAGTTAGGCTCCTTTCAGAGTATGCTAATAGAATAGCTCCATACTTAAAAATCATATTCAACATTCGGTAGACGAAAGATCCTTACTTAAAGACAGGGAAGTTGCACAGGTCACACCAATGCTCAAGAAAGAAATAAGAGTAATCCGCTGAATTACAGACCCATATGACTAACGTTGACTTGCAATAGGATTTTGGGGCATACCGCGTTAAAACATTATCAATTATCTCAGTGATAACGAATAACTGACGAACAGCCAACATGGATTCAGGAAACATCATTCTTATGAAACACTATAGTTTATTCACACCAGTCCATCGACAGGGGATCTCAAACTGATTCCACATTTTTAGATTTGGAGAAGGCTTTTTGACCCTGTTCCTCACAAGCAACTTCTAATCAAATTGCATGCCTATGGAGTATTGGTCTCAGTTGTGCGTCTGGACTCGTGATTTCCTGTCACAAAGTTACAGTTCGTAGCAGTTGACGGCAAGTCATCTAGTAAAGCAGGAGTGACATCTGGCATTCTCCAGGGAAGTGTTGCAGGCCCTCTATTGTTCCTAATCTACATAAACGATTTAGAAGATGATGTGACTAGCTCTCTTAGATTGTTTCCAGATGGTGCTGTTAGCTTCTCGTAAAGGCGTCCGATGATCAAACCTAATTGCACAATGGTTAAGACAAAACACCCCTATAGTGCGAAAAGTGGTAACTGACTCCGGTTACACGATAAATCACACACCTAAAGGCTGTGATTTCAACTAATACTTACCGATTGCAGTTACAAATAACGTAAACTGGAACGATCGCATAGAAAATATCGTGGAGAAACGATCTAGATATTTCGATTTATTGGCAGAACACTTCAGAAGATACAACAGGTCTGCTAAAGAGACTACCTCCACTACACTTGTCCGTCCTCTTCTGGAGCACTGCTATGCGCTATGGAATCTGCATCAGATTGGATAGACTGAGGACATCTGAACAGCTAGAAAAGGGCAGGTCATTTTGTACTATCGTTAAACAGGGGAGAGAATGCCACGGATATTATAAACGAATGGGGTGGTAATTACTAAAACAAAGGTGTTTTTCATTTCAGTAGGGCCTTCTCATGAAATTTCAGTCACCAGCTTTCTTCTCCGAATGTGAAAATTTTTGTTGTCATCCACCTACACAGGGAGAAATGATTATTGTAATAAAATTAGGGAAATCAGGGCTCACACAAAAAGATTTCCATGTTCGTTTTTCCTACTTGTTGTTCGAGAGTGGAACAGTACAGAAATACACTGGAGACTCGATTAACTGGATTTATTGTTGTCATATGTCATTCGGAAAATCGAAAATTCGCATGACTGAATGTATGAAGAACAGAAATCTTCGTGTTATTAACTCTAGAAAGATAACCAATGTCACCCACATCTGATTCTCTTTTAGTTATGTACTCATATGGTTATGTTTTTAGGGTTAATGATAATATTTGGTGTTTAATCGGAACAAAGAATATAAATTAAACACGATTTTGATCACTTTAACTTTTTTTCTTTGTTCTGAATAAACACCTAGCATTATCTATCAACCCTAAAAACTTAACCATAAGACAACGCAACTTTAGAATCAGATGCAGGTGAAGTTGCTTATCTTTCTAGAGTTAATTATACAGAAATCAACGTTTATTAAGACATTAAAGACACATATTCCTCTTTACATATATATTTCTTTAAAATTACTCAAATAGTGCAACCATAATCATGAAATGCATAAGAAAGTAGCGTAGGACAGTCACTGTACTTTTAGTTTGTATGAGATATTTGGTAATTGTTATTTGATAAACAATTTTTTCTTCATCGGTGTTACGTCACGAATTCGTTTCAACTGTATTAAACTCACAGTATCAAATTCTGTTTGTTCTTACAACTATTTGGAAGCTATTTCCAGGGCTTGAAATGCTTCCACATGAGATGGTTCTGCATCATTTTCTGCATCTACGTATCTTCTGTTTCATCTTCTTCCATTTCCTCTGTTCATTCATCTACAGTATGTTCTCAACAACTTTGTCATCTCACATTATTTGAAAACGTTTATCTTTACTGTTACAGGCAAGCCACTCTTTCAGAGCATCAGCATCAGATTTCTAGCATGTCTGTATGTTCACTGTATGTTATCATTAAGCCATGTATATCCTCCACAACAGAGCCAACTGTATCGGTTATTGAATTTTCGTGCTCCCATCTGAGTATTCTGTTCCAACCATTGTTCAAAGTCTTCCATCTATCAAATCCGAAACATTTACAACAATGTAACAATGATCATTTAAATTCATTTGCTTGAAAATGATGTTATATTCAAGGATGTCACAATAAGAGGCAAAAATTTTACTATAAACATTCAATTTTCTCTAATAGTTCAGCCAAAGGATAGGTTATTGTGTTATCCACTAAAAGTAGGACTTTTTGTTGTGTACCAATTTTGTTTTTAATTATTTTTACTTCAGGAATAAAAATACTGTCATACCATTAAATGAATTTTTTGGTGCTCATCCACGGAATTTTTTTGGTTTTTATAAATTAAGGGGATCCTGATATTTTTAAAGCATCTGGGGTTTTTGGATTTTCCAATGAGGAGCAAATGCATTTTTAGAGTCCCGATAGAGTTTGCGCAAACTATTGTTGTTATTTGGTCTTGACTAGTTTCATCACCTGAACTCTTTTGCCGAGAACCTTAAGATGATGACGATGACGATGATGATGATGATGATGATGATGATGATGGAGTCCCATACTTCTTTACAGAGCATAGGGGAGCAACATGGGAGACCCGTGCCGCCTTACTAGGCAAGGTCCTAGTGGAGGTGGTTTGCCATTGCCTTCCTCCAACCATAATGGGGATGAAGACGACACAACACCCAGTCATCTCGAGACAGGAAAAATCCCTGACCCCGCCGGGAATCGAACCCAGGACCCCGTGCTCAGGAAGCGAGAACGCTACCGCGAGACCACGAGCTTTGACGATGATGATTTCTTATTTGATCTGCTTTAATCAGCTTTGTGAAACAAAGTCCAAGACACAGACATCTTCGTCCAATTCTTTTTTTAAAACCATCTTTAAAGGAATTTGCTGTATCTATATAAGCTAACATTTTTTCACCTTGTATTTCCAAATAGCGAATTCCATGACTAGATTTAAAACTGTACAGCTATCTGTTGCTTCCACAAACGATTCATCGGCACCTATTTTTTTTTTTTTTTGTTTAATTGTGATGCCTTTTCACACAGCAAATGAAGATATCGGTTGCTCAGTTGTTTGTTTTTGTAAGGAACCAACAACGCAAAACTCCTTCCAAAGGTTCATTTTTCGGTTTCCTCATCACTTTTCTATGTTTGCTTCCATCATCAACAGGTTTGCCAATGTACTTTAAAAATGAAACGGTATTCCTCCTAATATCGCTTATCATAGAGGTACCTATACTATACTTGTCAGCTAAGTTATGGACAGTTCCTCCATTTTTTTTAAGAAATAGATAATGTTTACTTTCTTTTAAGTAATAACACCTCTTTCTTGGCGCTTTGACGTTTTTAAGCAAAGACTTGAAATGGAACAACTGTGTAGCGATTTGCATCTGTTACCTTGAACAACAGTGGAAAGCATGAGGCAGATATCACGAAGGGCACGTCAGGGGAGAGCCAGTGCGACCTTTCCATGCACACACTGACTATAAAAATACACTGTCCAGTGACATTAATGTGACCACCTGCCAAAACCTGAATAACTACCTCTACCAGTGTGGTCATGCAAGATGAGTCAAAGTACCGGCTATATTTCTCGGTTCAGAACCAATGGTGCAAACATTCGAGACAGTCTCACATATTCTTGACTGGGCTTAAATCCGGAGAGTTTGGTGGATGGGACAGTATGAACATTCATGTTATCATCAAACCATGCATGTACACTACGAGCTGTAGGACATGTATTATCCTGCTGGTAGATGCTGTCTTGCAGACAAAAAAACAAACATGGCCCCCAAGGATAGATGCATACTTATGTTGATCTGTTGCGCTTTTCAGAATGACGAGATCACGCAATGAAAACATTTCACAGGCCACAATGCTCTATCCTTCAGATTGGAACCTAGGACAATTGTTGCAGGGCAATACATACCAGCAGCCATCTTTCCAATGGATCATAAAACTCAATTCATTTAAAACAGCTACCTGTAGCCACTCAGTAGGCGTGGTAGTGGCATTCAAAATCCAGCCTTTGTCACCAACAAACAGCATTCAGCATGAGTGCATGAACCAGGTGTCTGCTGTGGAGGTCCAGATGCAGCAATGTTCACTGAACAGTTGTTGGGGAGACGCTATTGGTAGCCACTTGGTTCATCTGGGTACTCACTTGCACAACAGTCACGTGTCTACTCACCCGTACACATTTCCATATCCATCATACACTCCTGTCATTTATGGCCAGTGGTACAGTACAGTTGCCCTGTTACATTCCAGGCCAAATGTGAGAGCGTTTGTGGTCTGTGGAATGTTTTTGTAGCATTCCCAGGGTGACCTCATCATTCTTGAACACACAATGGATCAACACAAGTACTGAATCTATCCTTGGGGAGCACATCAATGTACACATACTCAGCACTACGTTCGTCACGTTAGTTTGACTGGACCATGTAAATTGCCCCATATCAGCATTACGACCACAAGTTCTCTCATTGTCGCACACCCTGCCCTTCATGTGCTGCATTTACCCTCCATAGCTACTGCTGCCCCCTGCCATCTGTGAGTGGTTATTACACATTGACATCAAATACAGGCGGTTGTCACATTAACGTGACTGGACTGTGTGTTTGTTCACAGTTAGCTACAGTGGCGGCTTGTAGGTATGCATCCTCGGTGTTCACAAATTTTTAAACTCAGATAAATGTGAATGTGCAAAATTAATAGCATCTGCTGTATAATAGTTACCTTTATCAACATATTTGTACAACTTCAGACACTGAAGATGATAGTAACAACAACAACAACAACAACAATAATAATAATAATAATAATAATAATAATAATAATAATAACCTTCGAGACATGTCTCAAAAAAGGTAGATTTGTTTTTATGGAATTTTGATGTTTTCTGCATTATTAAATACAGTTCATGGCAAGAACAAAACAATGTTTAAGCTTTTGCTACACTCTGTTTCGCAATTTTGTGTTATGGGAGTTTTCACGCTTTTTTTTATTTTTTTGGACAAATATACTAGATTCCTAATTCATCTATTAGTTAACAAATTAACTTTTGGGCTGTAAATCAGACATTCTTACGTTGTACCAACACAACGTATGCTTATTATACACTTCTTTGTTATATGTTCACTTGTAGTCACTTACTTGATTTCGTCATTTTCACAGACAATGGATCTGGTCTGAAATTCCCTAGTTTCTTTGCAGCTGGTAACTTTCTTTTCTGTTGGTGCTTAAAGCAGGTTTGACAGAGTTCATATTGACATCCTACAGCAAAGCCGATTCCTCTACAGCAGACAACAACCAACTCCAAGCACAAACTGCTGTTTGCGGAATGATCAAATTCAAGTGGTACTATTCACCAACAAGGTCAACTGACTAGAATACAAATGAGGTGCTGAGAGCTATAAGGGCCAAAAGTATACCGTCTTCGACCTGCAGTGAGACAGCTTCTCATGAATGTTCAAGTATAGATACAGTTTGGGCCTACAGTACAGATAAATGTGATGCACCATAAGATAAACAGATGTCAGAAGTATGACTAAATGCTACAGACCCACACTCAGTGATGACTTACTTCATGTTCCTCAGCGGCCTCAAATAGATTATTCTATGATAAAATCGAAAAATTAATGTCCTATATCTCATCGAGAATCCCATAAAATAGGTTTTTCTGTCAGTATAACTATAACATATATTGTTGTTCGATCTACTTTTCTATATAGTGAGTGAATTTGCATGTCTGCAGAGTGTGCTACTGCCTAGGGGATTCACGCCAAGCGAGCATACATAAAAGTCTAATGCAGTGTGCTACCACCTGGTGGCTCTGACGTAAACTTGTTGGTAAATGGTAAGGGTTAGCACTGCATGCTGTGAACCATGCACATTGTTTATCAACCCGTATGGACACACATTAAAAAAGTTTTGCATCATCCCAGTTCCCAGAAATCCTGAGGAAAGACGTAACTGTGGATACTGTATCAGACACAGTCCCTTTGACTGTTCAGAGATGTCACTAAACCATCCCAAATATGTAAACAACCATGCATAAGCAGCACCTATTTGACGGAGGGGGTCTGACAGCTGATTAGTTCCAGTCATTCCACCAGGAATGAGGTACACAGTTCGTGCTGTCTGTAGTTCAACCATGCACAGATGGTCAATACCACCATTCGATCGCATCTGCACTGTTACTTTGTGCCAGGAAGGGCTCTCAACAAGGGGAAGTGTCCAGGTGTGTCAGAGTAAACCAAAGCGATGTTGTTTGGACATGGAGGAGATACAGAAACTGCTGGGCTACTACTGGAGTGTATGACCGCTACCTACAGATTATGGCTCAGAGGAATCCTGACAGCAATGCCACCACGTTTAATAATGCTATTTGTTTAGCCACAGGACGTCGTGTTACAATTCAAACTGTGTGCAATAGGCTGCATGATGCACAACTTCACTCCTGACATCCATGACATATCCATCTTTGCAAACCATGACACCATGCAGTGTAGTACAGATGGGCCAAACGACAAGCCGAATGGACTGTTCAGGATTGGCATCATGTTTTCCTCACCGATGAGTGTCGCATTTGCCTTCAACCAGACATTCATTACGGACGTGTGTGGAGGCAACCGGGTCAGGCTGAATGCCTCAGACACACTGTCCAGTGTGTGCAGCAAGGTGGAGGTTCCCTGTTGTTTTGGAGTGGGGCCGACGTACACCGTTTGTGGTCATGGAAGGTACTGTAATGGCGCGACTAGAGAGGCCATCATGTCCTCCAGACATGAACCCTATCGGTCATGCCTGGGATAGATTGAAAAAGGCTGCTAATGGACTACAAGAAGTAGCACTGTCCATGAGGGTAGGGAAACTTGTGTGTTCACATGAAGCTGAGGTCTATGCCTGCTGGAGGGACTTATGGTCAGTAAGGTCTTGGCTGATGGACCAGACTAAGTGTGTCCCACAACGATCTGTTGTCCCACATCCATTCCTTGTCCTTTCCCAACACCTCAATACCCAACACAACATGGGATGCAATCTGTACTGAGGGGAAGATGTGCTGTGAGCAGAGCCTCAGGAATACCAGGCAACCTCCCAGAGTAATTAGCCATGCACCGTGTGGGGGTTCCATGGGGTGGACCAATTAAATCCCCAACTCCTGTGAGACCAAAATAGACACGAAAGAAAGTACTAATACTGAGGGGTAAGTTGAGACCTCAGACACCCATACATTGGGGCTGCAACTGATGGAAAATGTCCTCTCAGTTGAATAGGGGGACAGACCTGTTCAAGAAGTAGGAATTGTTACTAAGAAGTTGGCACCAGATTCCGGTCAAAGATTCGTCTGGGGCTCATAGGAAGCAACTTCTTAGAGAACAAAAGCTAAATGAAGGAAAAAAGTGGCTTCCTAAACAAAATTGGAGGGAATTAAAAGGTCTTGAGTCCAAGATCTCCGAGAAAAGACTGTCTCAGGGCGAAGGGGGTATGAAATCCCTTCTACATCGAGCGCAGGCAGTAAGAACGAGGAATCTAAGACCTCCACTTCTCAGGATAAGCATATCCAGAAAAAACTGAGGCAAGAAATAGGGAAATAGACCCATAGTACTGCAGTCTCAGCTTTAGGATGGTGGTTATCCAGTAAGGCTACCACTGGTCAAGATCACCTCACAGCAGGAGGATTTCGTGCAGATGGCTCTCTTTGAGAAGACTGGTGGAGGGATGCTGGTCCAGGACACAAATTCAGGAGAGTCTATCTGGATCACAGTGCTCTTATCTTTGTATGTGAGGGAGTAGGTACAGCAGACTGGCTTAAGGAAAAGGTGCCCCTAATATCACCATGGGAAGATGCAAAGCTGCTGGTATAGACAGTGGCTGACCTCTTTAAGACCACAGAGATATTAATCTGCGTGCCAAAACTCCCTAAGGAAACCTCTCCAGAGACTCTGATTGAGAAAACAGGGTCTTAAAACCGAAAGGTTTGGACAGAGGGTTGGAAGGTAATCAGCTGGAAGGTTGCACCAAACAGCCAAACCGTTGTGGTGAAGTCAGAGAGAAGTCCCTGAAGGCAATGTGGGAGCAGGACCTGAGACTATTCTTGGGGTTCTCACAGGTTGCTGTCAGGCTGATCACAGACATCAGAAGCGACAATGGCGACAAGATTGAGACAGAATGTGCTGCAAATAAATCTGCAACACAGTAAAGTGGCCACTGCTGCCCAGAGTCACCTTCTGGGAAGACAACAAGTGGACACGGCTCTGATTCTGGAATTCTATTTATATAAAGGGCGTGTATCAGACCTCAGTGGCACTGGAGGTAAGTACCTTTATGCTCAAAATATAAGGAACTTCAAAACGTGCATTTATGTAAAAAATTAAATCCCCTACATGCCGATGGTGGACTTTTGTTCTAGGGACTTAGTGACCATCAGATGCTGCAATGTAAAGAAGGTATCATGAGGGAGTTTGTAATGGCTTCGGCATAACTTCCTTCTGAGGACAGTGCCCCTTTTTCTCAGTAGGTGAGCAGACTGATGGAAGCCTGAGCACAACAGAGTGACCAACTATTGGTTGGATGCAATGCTAATGCCCACAATGTAGTGCAGAGCAGCACAGACACCACCAGCAGAGGTGCGAATCTTCTAGAATTTCTTCTACCTAATAACTTAAAGAGATCCTCAATAGGGGCAAGGAACCTACATTTAGGAATATAAGAAGGGAAGAGGTAATTGACATAACCTTCAGTTCCAATTTGATTGGTAGTTAGGTCAAAAAATGGCATGTGCGTTTAGAGCCATCCTCATCAGACCACGTGTATATTAAGTTTAAGGTTGAAATGGGCATTAGACATACCATGTCCTATTGGAATCCCAGTAAATTGGACAGGGAGGCATATAGGAGAGATCTCGACTCAAGCCTATTGGAAGTGATATGGAATGCAGGAGAGTTTGAGGAGGGAGCATAGGCAGTGACCTCTGCCATCATGACCTCATACTATGACAACTGCTCAGTCACCAAGAAGTGCATTAATGGGAATGTACATTGGTGGAACAACAACCTGGAATCACAGAGGAAACACGTAAGAAGACTGTTTAACCTTGTGAGAAGGAAAGGACAATGGGCAGAATATTGAGAGGCCCGTGTCAAATACAATCTTGCAACTAAACAAACAAAGCAGGCATCATACAATCTTGCAACCTAGCAAACGAAGCAGGCGTCCTGGTATTCTGTGAAGAGGTAGAGGGTACAGCTGTTCACACCAGACTTCACAAAATCCTCATTAGGATACAAAGTAATCCAGGAGAAACGTTAAGTAAAGAGGATGGGAAGTATACAAGGAGAGCACATGAAATTCTGGAACTACTCCTGAAGACTCATTTTTCTGAATGTCCTCTGACAGACAACATAACCCATGACGAGATCCCTGTGAGATATCGGTTTTCAGGTATTCGAAGGAAAACTGGGAATATGTGAGAGAATGTGTTGACCAACAGGTGGTGGCACTATTCCAACCATTAGTGACCTGGCCCAGGTGGAATTTTTCCTGTACTCCTGCAACAAGCAGGAGTGAGCTTAGTAAGGCTCCTATGCAGATTATTTAGAGTTAGCCTAGCAGCAGGAATTATTCATAATGTCTGGAGGGCAGTGAAGGTTGTCTTCATTCCAAAGCCTGGGAGAATTGATCGTACCAATGCCAAGGATATGAGACAGATCAGTTTGTCCTCCTTTCTTCTTAAAACAACAGAAAAACTGGTCAACATGCATGTTAGGGAGAGGAAGTTGAATAGGGTCCCTCTAGACATAAACCAACATGCATTCCTACTAGTAAAACCGTGTGAAACTGCACTCCACCCCAGGAAGGTGGAGAAAGCACTACACTTTCAGGAAATAGCCCTCTGCATCTTCTTGGACATCGAAGGGGCTTTTAGCAACATGACCTTCGAATCCATGGTTAAGGCAGCAGAGCTGCATGTCTTGGAGACCACCAAGTGTATGTACTGGATATACACCACAGTAGTAAGACCTATGGTCACTTATAGGGCTACAGTATGGTGGAGAAAGGTAGAAGAGCGGGTACCAGCTAAGAAGCTTGCTAAGGTGCAAAGATTGGCCTGCTTAGCCATTATAGGTGGAATTAGCTGCACACCCACTGCAGGGATGGAAACCATACTGGACATGCCCCCATTAGACCTGTGGGTAAAGATGGTGGCAGCATCTGGAGCAGACAGGTAGAAGACTAGCAAAAACTTGAAATCACTGGGATATCCAAAATCTCACACTAAAATACTGAGTGAGGTAGACATAGGTATGGTTGGGGTAATGCTGGCCAACTATATAACAACTCTCAGCTGCTTCAACAAGTCTTTCAATGCAGTAGTTGGAAGTAGGGAGCTCTGGGAGAACAAATTTCGACACCATACTTGGGACATAGTCTGGTTCACTAACAGTTCAAAAACAGACCGAGGTGTTGGATCCAGAGTAGACAGGATTCAGCCAAGGCTAGAGAGTGCAATCTCTCTAGGGAAGATGGTCACTGTGTTTCAAGCAGAAATATCTGCTGTCAGGGTGTGTGTGGAGGAGAATTTTCGGATGTGCTACAGAAGTCGTAGATTTTTCATTTATTCAGACAGCCAAGCAGCCCTGAAAGCACTGGCAGCCTCTGCAACAAGATCAAAGATCATGGCAGAATGCCACAAAGTCCTTGTGGAGCTAGAGGAAAGCAATAGGGTAAACATATTGTGGGTCCCTGCCGGGATTAGTGGTAATGAGCAAGCCGATCGGTTGGCCAGGGTAGGGGCAATGACACCATTTATTGGACCAGAACCTATCCTGACAATCACCAAGGTATTGATCAAAATAAAACTACGAGACTGGACGAGGGGACAGCACATAGAATATTGGGCTAAGGTCCAAAAGCAAAAACATGGCAACGTATTGATGCCACAGTCATGTTCTAAGAGATGTTTCTCAATCCTTGGCTTGAACAGAAGAGAAATGAAACTCATGGTTGTGCTATTGACAGGCCATTGGAATTTCAAAAGACACCTGCAAACAATGGGGATAATAGAAGAAGACTCCAAGTGTAGGATGTGTGGTGTGGATGAGAAAACCACATCACATTTTATCTTCGAATGCAAGGCATTGCAGATTAAAAGGCACAGAATATTCAGATCAACCAGACCTGAAGTGTGGGCAGCAGCAGGCTTGACCAGTGTTATTTTTCCTTCCCTGATAAAATTAAATCAAATCAAAGGTTTCATCCCATTTCATTTACATATGCAGCACAGGAAGAATGATTGATTGAATGCTTTCGTGTGTGCGATAATTATTTTAATCTTATCTTCATGATTCCTATGTGAGCAATACATAGGGGGTTGTAGTATATTCCTAGAGCCATCATTTAAAGATGGTTCTTGACACTTCGTTGCTAGACTTTCTCAGCATAGTTTGCCTATATCTTCAAATTCAGTTTCTTCAGTATCTCGCAGACATTCTCCCACAGATTACACAAACCTGCGACCACCTATGCTGGCCTTCTCTGTATACATTCAACATCCCCAGTTAAGTGCTATCTGGTATGGGCCTCGCACACTTGAACAATATTCTAGAACAAGTTGCACTAGTGATTTGTAAGCAATCTGCTTTGTAGATTGGCTGCACTTCTCCAGCATTCTACTAATAAACAGAAGTCTACCACCTGTTTTACCCATGGCTGAACCTATGTGATCATTCCATTTCATATCCATAAAAAGTGTTACACCCATGTGTTTATATGAGCTGGCCAATTTTAACACTGACTCACTGATATTATAGTAATAGGATAATATGTTTTTTCATTTTGTGAAGTGCACAGTCTTACATTTCTGAACACTTACAGCAAGTTGCCAGTCTTCGTTAGAGTCTGAAATCTTATCAAGATCTGACTGAATATTCATGCAGCTTCTGTCAGATAGTACTTCATTATAGATAACTGCATCAGCTGCAAAAAGTTTTAGGTTACTATTAACATTGTCTTCAAAGTCATTAACACACAAATGAACAGCAAGGATCCCAACACCTTACCCTGGGGCATACCTGAAGTTACTTCTACATCTGATGACGACTATCCATCCAAGATAACATGCTGTGTCCTCCCTACCATTAAGTCCTCAATCCAGTGACAAATTTCACTTGATGTCCAATATGATTGTACTTTTGACAATAAGGATAGCTATAGTACTGAGTCAAATGCTTTCCAGACATCGAGACATACTTCATCTATCAGGTTGCCCTAATCCAAACCTTTCAGTATTTATGTGAGAAATGTGTGAGTTGGGATTCACATGATCGATGTTTTCGAAATCCATGTTTTTTGGCATTGCGAAAGTCACTCTGTTCAGGATACTTCATTATGTTTGAGTTCAGAATGTGTACTAAGATTCTACAACAAATAAATGTCAAGCATATTGGACAGTAGTTTTGTGGATCACTTTTACCACCATTCTTGCACATGGTTGTGACACCTGCACCTTTTTCCAAGAACTAGGTATGGTTTATTTGTTCAGAGGATCTATGATACTTTATAGGTAGAAGAGGGGCTAACTCAGCCACAAATTCAGTATAGAATCTTCAGCAATTCCATCAGGCCCTGGAGCTCTGTTCAGTTCTAATGATTTCAACTATTCCTCACCACCACTGCCATCTTTTTGATGGTATGAGGATTAAAATGGGGCAGTTCTCCAGTGTTTTTCCCCCTTATAAATGAACATTTGAAAATGGAGTTGAGCATTTCAGCTTTTGCTTTGCTAGCCTGAATTTCAGTTAATGTCTCATTTCCTAGGGACTGCCACTAACATCCTTTAAGAGATTGTTGTTGTGGTCTTCAGTGGTTTGATGCAGCTCTCCATGCTATTCTATCCTGTGTAAACTTCATCTCTACATAATTAAAGCAGATTACATCCATTTTAATGTACTTCCCATAGTCAATCCTTAAATACACCTCCATTACCGTACTGGCAATTCCTCGATAACTCACAAAGTGTACTATGAAGCAAGACCTTCTTTTCAGCAAAAACTGTCAAATTTCTTTTCAACCCAGTAAGATTTACATCTCGTAATTAGTTTTCAATTCACCTATCTAATCTTCAGCATTCATGTGGAGCATTACATTTCAGAAGCTTCATTTGAAGTTTATTCCACTTAACACTGTCAAAAGCTTTCTCTGCCATTTTTCAGCCTATCTTGTTAGATATGTTATATTGTGAGTATTGTGTCATGTTCCTATATTTCTTTGGACCACAAACTTTTCTCTGAGATCAGATTATACAAGTTTTTCCATTCTTCTGTAAATGATCTGTGTCAATATTTTTGATAAAGTTTCTTATCTGTAATGTCGACTCCTTTCAGAACCTGTGTTCTTTATAAATGAGAGTATTTCTCTCATCTTGATATCCAAGGTTATTTCCTCTCATTTACCTTGCATACCAAACAAAATAGTTTCTTCGTGCAGTGTTCTACCAAGGATCTTAATGATTTTGAGAGGACATTGTCTACTTCAGGTCCCTTGTTATGACTTAGATTATAGAATTCTTTGACATATTCTTCTTGCAGACTCGTATCTTTCATCTTGGTTTCTACTTCTGACTCCCTTTCCATAATATTGTCTCCTTTCTATATTGTACGACGTGGAATCCAAAATTTTGGGACTGGTGCTGCAATCTGGAAAGTAGGAGTAGTAGATCTTTGCACCACTAAGTGGCAAGAGCTGCATATCTGATGAGTAAGTGTGTGGAGTGGCATTCAGCTGGGATGAAGTGTTGTGTGTCCACAGTGATTTCCGTAATACTCTGTTTGGTGTGTGGCGATTTTACAATGGATCTGCGAACATAACAGTGCATGTGTGTCAAATTCTGTGTGAATCTCGGGAAAAATGCTACAGAGACCCTTGCAATGGTTCAAGAAGTGTTTGGGGGACAGAGCATGAGCTGTATAGATGTGTTTGAGTGACATGTTCGGTTCAGGGCTGGCCGTACAGACATCTAAGATAATTCTCACACTGGAAGGCCCGTTAGCCGCACAATGCCAGACATTGTTGCCAAAATTCAACAATTGGTTTGTGTAGATCAACGTCGAATCATTCAAGACCTTGCGGATGAAGTGAGTATTGGTTGCATGAATTGGGCATGCATCGCGTCGCTGCAAAATTTGTGCCAAGGATCTTAACTGCTGATCAGAAGGCACAGCATGTTGAAGTGCGCATGGGCCTTCATCAGACCACATCTGATGATCCAACCTTCTTGTCATGGGTTATCAGCGGCAATGAGAGCTGGATTTATGGTTGACCCAGAGACAAAGCAACAATCATCCCAGTGGAAGAGCCCGGGCTCTCCAAGACCCAAAAAAGCGAGATGGGTGAAGAGCAAAGTGAAGAGCATGATCATCATTTTCTTTGATACCAAGGGAACTGTTCACAAAGAATTCGTCCCACCCAAGAAAACGTACTGTGTACTACTGTGACAGCTCCATGAAAACATGCGGCGACAATGGTCCCGAACTATGGCATCAAGGGAACTGACTGCTGCATCGCGACAATGGGCCCTGTCACACGTTCTTGCTCACCAGGACCTTTTTGGCAAAAAAAAAAAAAAAAAAAAACATGGCGGTTGTACCCCACCCACCATACTCGCCAGATTTGGCACCTTGCGACTTCGCGCTATTCCCAAAACTGAAACTCAAGTTGAAAGGCTGTCGGTTCGACACTGGAGGATTCAAGAAGCATGGGTGGCAGTGACAAACACTCAAAGAACAGGACTTCCAGAAAATGTTTGACCAGTGTCAGAAGTGCTGGGACTGGTGTGTACGTGCGGATGGGAACTACTTCGAGGGTGATTGTGACCATTAGTCAAAAGGTAAGGTTTTCAGCAGATGGCAGCACTAGTCACGAAAATTTTGGATAGCACCTCATATAATATTGTCTCCTTTGTATCTTCCTACTACATCAGCACACAGGGTTATCATGTTAGCACAGCATAACACTACTCTAGCCTTCATAATGTCTTCAGTTCAAAGAGGAAGAGAGTACACTGGTTTCTTCATATATGCCATATTCAGCTGAAACCACTCGTTAATGATTATATGCTACGGAAGTCTGAAATTGTGGGGATGTTTATTTATGTTTCACATGCTGTTCCATTGAGTGCCATACATCTTTTATGTGATTAATATCATGTGATTTAGATGGTAGCTGTGCTGTGACGGAGTTCATCAGACCAGTAAAATATATTGTGAGGCAAATGCCTCGTTTGGTCATCAGTACACTCGACCCCTTGTTTCAATACACTCCTCCAGTCAGCTACTATCTAGTTTCTAGATAACCAGAGATTGAAGGCTATCAGTAGACAAAAATGCATATGGTGATAACACAGATAACTCTTGTGTGTTGAGAACATTTTAACTGCTTAGTCCCCATTTTCCATATTTTCTGTCCAACCAGAAAGAAGTCAGGCAGTTTTCATCAGTTCCGATACATCATTTTTCTTCTCATACAAAAACAAGGGATTGTGTCAACTATCATTTCAGACAATAAAAAAATGTACTTAACAGAAAAAAGTGAATTTGGCTTTTTTGGTTCATTGCAGTTCTTAGCACTGAATAGTGTCAAATGGGAGACAGACAAATAATGGAAACTGATTAATAATTGCTGCTTGAATAATTAAAAAAATTAATTGGAAAGAATAACTGAAAGAAATTGGAAGGTACATATATCCCAGGTGAACTTTAACTGGTACTAATATCAACAGACCTTCAACATCAATACATGTAAGATCAGTATTCATCATTTAAGTTATATACTTCTTCACATTAATTCCACTGTGCGTAGCACTGCTTATGACAATGCCAATACAGGATCACCCCGCTGCTGCTTCCATAGATTCCTCTTGTCTGCTTTGAACCTCACGATGCAGAATTCTAGGCATAGGTGAAATGATGAAGAGACGGGTGTTATTGATGTAATTTTAACTTGCCTTTCTAATAACTTTCCTAAGACCTTTTAATATACAATTAGAATGCACATTTTTTAAACAATACTGGCATGGTGGGGCTAGTCATACATCCGCCCACTAGCACTTATAGAAACAAACAGGTGAAGATACAGAAATTAATCAATTGAAGGGCGTATCTCTCCTCTTTTATTGTATAAAAACATTATCTCTGGCACAAAATAACTTTTACTTTACCGTTGGCTTACATGTATAAAAAGAAAAGAACAAAGAGAGAAAGAATAATATGATCCATTATTGCACCCTTCACTGCCTGACATTCTTGTATATGCTGGCACTAAAGCAGTTGGTGTGGGCATGGGCAAGTACTGATGGAGTCTATGTCACAGTGTCAGGTGCTGAAATTATGACCACCTAATGGAAGGCAGACACTACTCCTTCCTCTGTCAAAACTATTTCTCAATGTGCTGCCAAGGAATCGTAAATTTCCTAACTCTCTTATAATGGTATTTTGCTGCCCAACAAATCTGTACAATATCCATTGCTGTCCCTATGTCACTATTAATCCTAAACTCTCCAATACAAGAGCATCTTTGTGTGCAAAACCCAGACACAGTATCTGCCCAGCACTTCCCACATTCCATCTCTCTTAAAAATAACTAGTGTCTATTTCACTTTAACTATTTGACAGTGTTCTGGTGGGTCTTACTATGAATCACCAATCCAGCAATGCAAATGGCCACTGCCAAGCTATGGCAAAGGATCAGTTGGAATGTCCAGCTGGGGAGCATGCTGCTCAAGTTAAACATCCTTGACTTACACAGCTGTTTACCAATTCAACCCATCTGGATCCTCCAGTACACACCGTATTTTCTGAATTGCATACGAGGGGACTCATTTTCCAGCATCTATTTCCCTCCTGCAGTCTCCTTCACCTCAATCCTTGCCTAGTGTTTAGAGTGATGCTGTGGAAACTATGTTTTATGTTATGAGTTATCACGTGCAAGGTGTGTGCAAATCGAAGAAAATTGTACAATAGGTACCTACTGAATGAGGTACTGCAGTTGATAAAGACACTGACCTCATACTTGGGGAGTATGGAGTTTGCTCTGTCTGTTCATCCTGATTCAGATTTCGCACGGTTTCATCATTTGAGGTTTATGTTGGGATGGTTCCTTCATCAATGCCAAGGCAGACCATCTGTCCTATCCTCATATAACCATACTTACATACTGTGTGTTTTTGTACAAGGTCTAACAAAAAATATGGCCAAACTTACAAGAAAATTTGCTCTCACATAGAGGAATAAAATGGTATATGGACATGAATTCAGAAAAGCTCCATGCCCTTCACCATTTGTCCTGTTCTACCTCTTTCCACCTTCTTGTCTCCCTTGCCATTAATACAGTACCCCTCATACTTTCATAATAGAGCCTAACTCATCCACCTCTTCCATATTTTCTCTCTCTCTCTCTCTCTCTCTTTCCCTCCCCCCCCCCCCCCCCCCCCACACACACACACACACACACACACACACACACACAACAGATCCCACATCTTCCCCCTGTACTATAATCTCATCACTTCTCCTAATAAGCCCTCTGCATTCATGTGTTAAGTGACTGCTGCTTTCCTTGCTAACATCTTCAAATTATACACAGGCATAATCTTGGATAAATGCTTTCCTTTTCAATCTGAAGGTCAACTGAATCCAAAATCTTAGCCCCTTTACAGGCTTTTCTACATGTTAGTTTGCTGCTCAATGCCACTTCTCTTTCATGAGTAATTACTGGTATTTATCTTCCCCACTGCCGTCAGAGCACCACTAACACTGGTGTGTATTATCCAAGTTACTGATGGACAAATGCCAACTATACTCCTTTCTAAGCATAGCGGACCTAGTACTACATGCAACAATGTTGCTTCTGCATGTTTTCTAGTGTCATTGTGACCTCTAATTATTTCTGTATCTCTTGGACTCCATCAGAGAATATCCTTAGCCTGTCTATCACCAATTTACTTCATTATAAATCCTGTCCACCTCCATTCCAGTTTCAAGGTCATTGCTTAAGGCTGAAACATAGGTAGGTGAAATAGTCCCTGGTTATAGTAACACTCCTAATATAAATGCCATTTTTCATGTCTGCTCTCATTTCTATGTCGTTGTTGTTGTGGTCTTCAAGTCCTGAGACTGGTTTGATGCAGCTCTCCATGCTACTCTATCCTGTGCAAGCTTCTTCATCTCCCAGTACCTACTGCAACCTACATCCTTCTGAATCTGTTTACTTTTCCTAATCTAATAATTCGACTACATTCCATTATCCTCGTTTTACTTTTGTTGAGGTTTATCTTATATCCTCCTTTCAATACACTGTCCATTCCATTCAGCTGCTCTTCCAGGTCCTTTGCTGTCTCTGGCAGAATTACAATGTCATCGGCGAACCTCAAAGTTTTAATTTCTCCTCCATGGATTTTAATTCCTACTCCAAACTTTTCTTTTGTTTCCTTTACTGCTTGCTCAATATACAGATTGAATAACATCGGGGATAGGCTACAACCCTGTCTCACTCCCTTCCCAACCACTGCTTCCCTTCATGCCCCTCGACTCATATAACTGCCATCTGGTTTCTGTACAAATTGTAAATGGCCTTTCACTCCCTGTATTTTACCCCTACCACCTTCAGAATTTGAAAGAGTATTCCAGTCAACAGTCAAAAGCTTTCTGTAAGTCTACAAATGCTAGAAACGTAGGTTTGCCTTTCCTTAATCTATTTTCTAAGATGTGTCGTAGGGTCAGTATTCCCTCACGTGTTCCAACATTTCTATGGAATCCAAATTGATTTTCCCCGAGGTCGGCTTCTACCAGTTTTTCCAATTGTCTGTAAAGAATTCGTGTTAGTATTGTGCAGCTGTGGCTTATTAAACTGATAGTTTGGTAATTTTCACATCTGTCAACCCCTGCTTTCTTTGGGATTGGAATTATTATATTCGTCTTGAAGACTGAGGGTATTCCGCCTGTCTCATACATCTTGCTCACCAGATGGTAGAGTTTTGTCAGGGCTGGCTCTCCCAACACTATCATTTCTATATGTAACACATATACCATGCTTATATCAAAATTCCAAATTCTTTTCCAAGTTGTGCTTTTCTGAACCTAACTGTTCTGTGTGTAAATTAAATGCTACTGATGCTAATAGTTTACGGAGTTTGTGCAGAAACATTTTACTTACACAAATATTTCTGATTTTCATAAATCACACGCACTTGACCCCACTAATAATTCTTTGATTTATTATTGAATACTCTGTTTGTAAGCCCTTATTTAGTAGTAGTAGTAGTAGTAGTAGTAGTAGTAGTAGTAGTAGCAGCAGCAGCAGCTTTATTCATCCATCGATCTCTTTTCAGAAGGATATAGGTCATGTCAAACTAATTACAACTTTGGAACAATTAAAAATATGCTAATTCATATACACATACATTTACATTCTTCTAGTTAGAGTCAATTATTAGATTTACTCCTGATATACTTCTTTTACAAGTAACTTGTTAAATAATGTAATGCCACACTGTTCACTCAGATCTCACTATCAGTCACTGTGCACACTATACACACATTTTTCTGTACTGCAGCTTCCCATTTGCTATCATGAAAAACTGAGTCAGCATTCCCGTATGATGAGTGAGATGTTGAGCTCAGAAAGAGGTGTTAGTATTGTGCTATGCATAGCTTGGGGTAAGTTTTTTTTAGAAAGGGAAAAAATAGTGTGAAGGTGCTATGTGGAATGTTGGATGTTTTATAATCATTATTATTATTATTATTATGTATTCGCGTAACTTTTTTTTTCTTTACCTCTACTCTGTTTTATCCAAGCAATCCTGTAATGTTTAAAATGTGTTGCTTAAAACATTCTTTTTAGCTGCCTTTTTAAACTAAGTATATTTTTGCAATTTCTTTAATCTCTTTTGGTATTTTGTTGTACAGTTTTATTACTTGGTAGAAAATGCTGTTTTGAGTTTTATGTTTATTTTTTCTTGGTAAATTTAAGTTGTATAGATCTTGTTCCATGGTTATGGACAGAGCTGTTTGTGCAGTAATTACCAATGTTATTTTTGATGAGTACAAGTGACTGGTAAATTTATTCACACAGAGTAGTTAAAATCCCCAGCATTTTGAACACATCTTTATAATGAGCTTGACTACTATTTTTGGTTATTATTCTTATGACTCTTTTCTGGAGATTTAAAATTGTGTTCATATTTTGTGCATTTGTTCCACAAAAAATAATGCAATAGCTAAGAATCGAGTGTACATATTAATAGCATACAAATAAGAGACACTGCCTACTTTTTGAAGAACATTAGTTTTTTCTTAAATTTATGTAATTTAAGAAATGTAGCCTAATTATTCAAAATTTTTATCATCTTAAGAATTCTACAATGTTTGAATCTTGAAAGTACAATTTGTAGTGTTACAGAACAGATTTTTTATTTCCAAAAAGTATACTTTTACTAGAATACCTTACTAGCCAATAAAATATTTCAAGTGAAAAATTGGAACTCCAGAAAATTCTTGGCAGGCTTTGCTAAATCGTGACATATTTTGTCAAATTCTGGGAAGATCAGCATTTGTGAAGTTAGTCACCCATGTGACCATTAACAGCCACTAGTTAAATTTTGTTTTTATGAAGTTCATTGACCTGTTGCATTACAAATATGAAATTCTGGTCTGTTATAAAATAACTTATCACTATCAGTTAAGACAGTTTTAATAAATATGCATCAAATGAAAAATCTAGTTTCACAGGGCTATATGAAGTTAGTTAAAATCTACTCAAAGCACAGCATGATCATCAAATAAATACTGCAACAAGAATACTCCTGAGACAGTCATCCATCTGACAGGTGAGTGAACTTACAAGCCCGTGTGTTACCCATCTATTCTACCTTCTCCTATTCAAAGGTACCTTTAGTTACATTATAGGAAACAGTCTGAAAAGTGTTGAATGAAAACTTTTTGTAGTATGACTAATTTTTCACTTAGTGTCCTCTTCTCAGTAGTCTTGCTTTTGTTTGTGTGTTATCTCAAAACAGTTCCATTACACAGTCACTCTTTTCACTGTCTACTTGCTGCTGATGAACTGTCGCTATTTCACTTTCTTGTGAACTTTACTATGGCAAACAGGTCAGCATAGGATATCAACAACTACATACATCCAAAGTCTGCAAAATCTGGCAGAAAAACCAAGATTAAAAGTTTGCCCAACTAATGACATTCCTATCACATCTGTTTAGCCTCCTATCTCTCGTGCAACTGCTACATAAACTGAGTATTACATAATATTAGCCTGTAAAGTTTACGGTAAGTACTGTAGTGACACAGCATTCAAAGCACTTTACAAACAATATATTCATTATGGCCTTTTATATGAATGTGTTTTACACATAATGAAATAAACAGAAGTCATTTCAGATTTTTGATATTTGCAATTATATGCAAGTATTTGGCACGTAATTATGGAAAACACAAATGTACTGGATTTGCATGGCATTTCACTAAAAAGGTGCAAAACAAACCTCAATTACCAGTTGTTGTACTGAGCATTTTGCTAATTATTTAACATCTGGTCTGCAGAGAAGAGTACAGCAGGGAAACTTCCTGGCAGTCTTGCTTGGGTAGCTCAGTTGGTAGAGCACTTGCTCACTAAAGGCAAAGGTCCTGAGTTTGAGTCTTGGGCCGTCGCACAGTTTCAATCTGCCAGGAAGTTTCATATCAGCACACACTCCGCTGAAGAGTGAAATTCTCATTCTGGAAGTATAGCAGTTATTTACCGACCAAATACATACTCTGTTAGAGGCAGCACTATTCAAAATACTATGTTTTTAATGAACCAGTATAACAGCATCAATTAGTAAGTTCTCCCATAATATTTTTCACAGCAGCAACCACCAACCATGAGGTAATTGTGGCAGCAGTCTATAATATTCCAGGTGAATATCTCATACATGTTACACATCATATGCAGCAACCATCCTGGTGACAAGGCCATGCCTGGATCTACACAGGGAATAATTCAGTGAACTCAGGTCAGGTGGCCTCATAGGTCACTGAATTGGGCTGCCCTGTCCAATCTAGGGACCAAGAATTTAGCATCAAGATGATGGCAGAGCTATACTAATAGGGAAGCACTCTGTCATGCTACAGATACATTCTCATTCAAAATAAGTTGGACATGTGCCATGCAGTCTTGCCTTGCAAGCATTTGAAAAATCTCATCTTCCATGTGTAGCACTATCTGCCAGTCTGACATTTACAGGCTGCAATTTTTGTGACCTTAAACACTCAGCAACACAATAAGGGATCATCTTTGATGGATCACGCTTCAGTGTGGAACTAGCTGGTAGTCTTGAACGCCTCATGCAGTCATGATCCAGTTTCTTCATTGGGTCACCGAGTCAATTGTGATGTATTCAGATGTTTATGTACAGGCATTATATCATGACATTATGGGCAATGTAATGGACTTGTGTACCACTTAATATTCTTCTTGCTAGCTACAGTCAGCCAAGTCTTTGTTCAATTCTCATCATGCTTGTCATTTCTGTGTCTGAAGTAATGGATTGGGTTGAGGTCACCAAGTCCATATACAAACACAAATGCTGAGTCCCTGAGGGCATTAATCTGGTCCCACAGACCATGAGCGAGTACAGGTACAGGGCACACTCTTGTTCTTGGGATGGGAAACGGTCCCTAAAGATGGATAAGCCACTACAAGGCCAACAACATAAGATGGAGAAATCATTGGGAAATCACTCCATTAAAGATCCATCTAGGTATCCTATGTATCAGCAGTTCATTAAGTTAAATGCTTCTTCAGAAAAATTATCGGCAGGTAAAACAGTTCCCCCACTTGGATGTCCGGATGGAGGCAGCTTGAGAAGATACATCAGGAAAATAAGAAAATAAAATAAGAGAAGAATTTATACTTGGAATCCGAGAACCTTACTCCAGACTGAGAAATTATGGAACTTCATAATTGAGATGGGAAGATGAAATTTAGATTTATTTGGATTAGCAGAAGTGACCACAACCTGTAATGGAAAGTACTGAGTAATCCATTCTGATACAGTAGACAGACCAGGGTATTGTGGAGTGGCTATAATCTCACATAATAAATATGAAACAGAGCCACAGGACTCATGCAATACAATGACTGACTGACTATAGTAAGAGCTGAAACTAAGCCTGAGGATACTGTGATAGTTCAAGCCTGTATGCCAACAACGGATGAGGAAGAAGTGGTGGAAAAATGTTACAAGGAGCCAAGGGAATCGACAGAGAAAATACAGACTGAAAAATATCTGATGTTATTTGAAGATGAAATGCAACCGTAGGAGAAGCAACCAAAAGGAAATACAGTTGGTAAATACAAACTGGAACAAAGAAAAGAGAGCTGAGAAACCTGTAGTGTTCTGCATTAAATGTAAGTTAGTCATAGCAAATACTATATCCCAGCCTCATCCAAGGAGGACATGTATGTGGAAAGCCCCAAGAGACATACGAATGGCACAAACAGTCTACATACTGGCAAGACAAAGATTCAAGAATCAGGCAGATAGCAAAAGCTACCCTTGAACTGATATCAGCTGTGACTATTATCTAGGCATGATATGCCGTGAACTAAAGTTCAAAAGATTAAAGGTTAAAGAGAGGAAACAGTGGGAGGTATGTAAGCTTAAAGATGTGTCTACCCAAAATCAGTACATGGCACAAACAAAGAACACGACTCAGGATACCAGAGAATGTATCAGAAATGCAGTAAAATAAAGAAATGCATTTTAAACTCACCAGAAGTAGTGTTACAGAAAAACAAACAGGAAAATATGAAAGAATGAATATGCCAGGGAATCAAGAATATAATAAAGGAAAGAAGAAATGTAAAAACTCAAAATATGATGAAGGAATGTAGAAATACAAGAGCTTAAGGAACAAGATTAACAAGGGGGGGGGGAAAGCAAGATAAAGAGCAGCATTTAAAGGAAATTTGTGAACACACAGGCAATAGCATGAAGGCAGGAAAATTAACATGGCGTAACAGAAATGTAAAGAAGTTCATCAAATCAAGAAAGGCAAAAACACTGTGAATTAAGGACAAACATGGATAATAATGATGAAATTACAGTGAACAATGGAAGGAATACTTACAACAGTTATTCAGAGGAAACAACAATCTGACTATCAAAAAGGAAGAAGAAGTGGAGCTGGATAATGTAGGAGCTCATATCATGAAAGAAGAGTATGAGAAAGCACTATAGGATCTTAGAGAACTGAAGGCTCGATGAGCCGATGGCATACAAGGGAAACTATTTAAAAAGTTGGGTAGTAAAGTGTAGATGGCACTTTATGACTTGGTATGTGATATTTACTCTCTCTCAAGAGTTCCCAGAAGACTTTGTTAAATGCATAATGCTAGACATGTGAACATCAACAAACATTGAGTCTGGTGTGTCGTGCATCACGAACAGCCACCAAAATTATTCTCAGAAGAATGGAAAACTATTTGAAGACCAGTATGGTTTACAGTGTGGGAACAAGAAAGCAATTTGGCACTGAAGCAAGTGACATGAGCAGTTGAAAAAGGGCAAGAGTACATTCATAGCATTTGTAGATCTTGAGAAAGCATTCCCCAGTGTCAACTGGAAAGCATTACTCAGTATCCTTCGCCAACCAGGAATCAGCTTCATAGCATATGCAAAGTCAGTAGTTCACTGTGGTAGTAAAGAGTAATTATCTAGCAGTCCAGTAACAGGTTACTTTTTGCTTGCAAAAATGAGGTAGGTTTTATTTATTTTTTTTATCTTGGGCATATAGTTGAGAAAATGATGAATCCAAATTTTCAACCTACAAAAGACTTGTTACGACTTTTTGTGGACAAAAAACAAATTTGGGCTTTTTTCCAGGTTCTCGGCTATTATTCAGAAACTATGCACCCTACTGAAACTTTTACGATCCAAAATGCAAGATCATAAAATTTTGCGCCAAATGATCTATTTAAATGTCAATTGCCATTTGGTTGTCTAGGTTTGTTTATTTTTACCAAATGGTTAAAAAGTCAGTTCCAATGTTTGTTGCTTAAAAACAGCTACGCAAATGAAAAATGTCAAGTTATCGAAGTATTAGAGTGCGAAATTTAATGTTATAAAAGCATATAATTCTTCAGTTTTAGGCACTATTAAGTGTTCATGCACTTTAAAGCCAAAAGTTATTTTCTTTTTTTTTTCCTGGAAAGACAGCTCTCTAACTAGCATGTGTTCTTCCGTATATATGTTATTAATTTTCTTCATTCATGTGTATTTTTACTCATTTATATCCATGCCTTAACTGGTAACAGTGGTTACTTAAATGAAAACCAAGTACATGGCAATGGCCAAAACGTATTTACACACGAGTAATACTTCAGAAACAAACTTGTACAAATGAACAAATAAAAGGGCATGACAATATTAAAAAACACACTTTAAATATCAGATTCACATTTAAGTTCTATAGAGGTTGTCTGGTAGACTGCAGCAGGTCCCAGTCCAACATCTAATCTTCAGGCTCCATTGCAGCACCTTCACCAGCTCCCTCATCCTGGAATACATATTTCAACTCTTCCCCATCGTTGACAAACTCAATTTCTGTGGCGTTCTCAGAAGATAAGCCACAATAGTGTTTGCAACTGTAACTGGGTGACCTCTTTTTGATGCTAGTCAGTTGTCAGGATGAGCATTACTGCAAAGGGCATTTGTTTCTAAAGTATTATGTCAGGGTGAAAAGCACTAAATAAATTACTTTTCCTCTCTTAACAACATGTGGGCAGGGTGGGTTCTTCCTTGGCTTGGGTATGAGGTGGAATGAAACAGCATTCTTACATAAGATAACTTTTATTGAAAGATTTGTACAATGGTTTCCTTACCGGATTGTTCTGGCTGGGAGAGCAGCAGCTGTGTCATTTGCTAAGCCTTCTGCTGCATGAGCGGCGGCGTCTGATTACACTTGGCGGTGTGTATCTCGTGTCACTGTTTCGCCCAGTTGACTGGAGATGCGCATCGTGAGGTGGCCCTTTTAATTACTGAGAAAGTCGTTAATCGGATGGTGATACCTTGGATGTGGCATCCCAGTGTTTCTCTTCTCTATGCGGCCGCGTGTGTCAGTGTTGTGCGTCGGCCAGCGGAGCAGCACAGCGGGGTGAAGGCCAGTGTCCCGGACTCGAACAACGGACTCGCCAGTCTTCGGCTGTCAGATCTTCATCACCAGCTCACAGGTGACTGCTGATGTGAGGCCATCTCCTTCCCATCCTCACGAGTCACCCGGGTATGTAAAAATCAGTCTTCAAATACCTTCTAACTTCTGTCTTCTGGTGGCGAGGCTGCTGCTTGCTATTCCATTACAGCGGCGGACTTGGTGCTTCTGTGTACGATGTAGTCTCTTCCTGCATGACGGTCTTCAGCACCGACTCAACTGTACTGGAACTGAACTCAAGCCAAAACTGAGCTGAAAACTCCTGTCGGGCCCACTGCGTCTCGCGTATTTATTTACTTCAGTTCACTGGAGGTGAACGACTTCACGGTCATTGCCTCTTCTGTCACGTTGAAAAGCTTCTCGAAGAATCTTCTTAACATCGACCATTGGCTCTTGGAATGTAGGCGAGGGCCTTTGATCACATGTGACAATTGAGCAACACATGAGCCGGTCGGGCGATGCCCTGACGGCTGAATTGACAGCTTCCACTTATGTGGGGAGGGCGATGGCTTCTCCTGAACGTGCTATGCAAGCGCCGGCCGTTGCCACCGCTGCTTTGTCCGCTGTTTCCCAGTGTGTAATTCTTCTAAACTAAACTAAGTTTTTCATTTATTTTCTAATTTCTACCTCACTTCACATTGATTTCACTAATTTATTTACCTATTTTAAGTACCACTCAACACAACATCCACACACTGTTGTGCATCTTGTTTTGCATGCGCAGGAAACCATCTCCACCAGTGTGTGTGGTGCTGCGTCTATCATCATCATCATCATCATCATCATCATCATCATCATCACAGGAACCAGGCCTGATAAATTTTTCTTCCAGCTCCACTTGCATGGATCAATTTTCTTCCACATGTAAGATTGCACTTGACATTAAGATTGCAGTGAGTGCTACCTTGCTGTGTCTGATGTTGGCAGTAGCCTTTCAAGTTGGAAAGATTTTCTCAGGGTAGAATTTACAAAAAGGTCATACCTGAGCTCGTCCAAAGTCATGTAGTTGGAATTCCCATACAGTGCTACCATCAGCTGATCTCCTGCCTGTGCTATTAGAGCTTGAAAGCCTGAGTTTTTAACAATTTCAGCAGCTTGCACTTTTATGTGTAGCTGTTGCTCCATAAGGTTTAGTAATTTCTTTTTCCTCAGCCAAAAAAAGATGATGTGGTACCACATCCAGTGAATGCATCATTAAAAAGGGCAAAGGTAGAATCAAAATTGAAAGAATTACTGGAGTAACACATTCCTGCTGATTTGCCTCTTCCCGATTTATGGAAGTACAAGTAGTTGTAGTTGCTTCCTCGAGCTATTAGGAGAAAAAGTACGTAAATGTCCTTGCTCATAACCACCATAGTCAGACCCAGCAACTTGGAAGATAGCTGTTTCCACAGGTAATGAATCCACTTCTTCTGCTTGTACCACTTGAGTACCTAAGTCTACAAGTTTCCATATGAGCATCAAAATCGAGATTTTTTCCTGCTGATGAAGAACCTGGTGTCTTTAGACAATGAGGTATTTCAGAAGACGTGTTCCCCTTTGCAGACCATCACTTGGATAGAGATCAAATTTAACTGTCATTTCGGATCTGCAGTGCTTTCTCAAACAGGTTTCATGTTTCGTACAGATGGCTCCGAGCTTTTCTTTGATGTGCCAAACAATCTTATGGAGCAGGTGATCACCATCCACCACAAAGCTTTTTATTTTGGGTACTTCATTCTGTTGGAGAAGTGTGAATGCATCATACAGAGATGATTCTGTACCTTTAACAACATGGATTATGGGGAGCTCAAATGAGAAACAGAACTTAAAAGTCCTTTATCAGACTGCTCGATAACACAGTCTGTGAAACAATGTTAATGGGTTTATGGTAGGAATCCTCTTCTTCCCTATATTGAGAGCCATAGTGCAGGAAGCAAGTGTTATGACCTTGAGGTTGCATCAAAATTAGGCATTTTTAAAGTTCTGTCCTTTAAGTCTGGTGATACCCTTAATTTCTTCTACTAACGCCTCACGACAATTCACCAGTTCATCATCAATTACTCAACTGCTTACTGACAATCACATTATATATAGGGAAAGGTGGATGTTTGAACAGCCAATCATTCAGACTGTCACTATCTGCTGCATAGTTCGCTCTATTGTTACATCAGACCATACACGACACCAAAATTTATCACTTCGCCTAATGGTGAAGTAACCTGCAGCTGCAAATTTACTGAATTCAGCAGTATCCATTCAGTCTTCCAATGTGAGCACTTCTTGTTAAGGAAAGGTGAGTGCTTTCAGTGTAGTGGAAATGACCAGCAGCATTAAAGTACAGAAGCATTTCCGTAATGGTGTTTAAATGCAAATTCCACTACACTCAGCCTCAATGAACTGTTCTGTGAGTATAATCATGTGATAATATTGCACATATAATTTAGATTTTTTCCGCTTGCTTCAATGTGGCAAATTGCCTTTTCAAATCTGGTTATCGCATTTCTGTAACCTTTGTTTTCAAGGCATTTGAATATGGATGGTCTGTTATGGAGAAGCAACAATTTCTCAATTATTTTCATTTCATCTTTTTTGAATGCAGTCTCCTGGAAGAGGTAATATTACAATACCACATGACCAGTGTATGAGCTCTACTCTTACTGCTCTATGAGATGCATGCCCACTCAAAACTTTATCCACACTGTTTTCAGCAAATATTGTGGGCAGTAAGTCTCTCAAGCCATTTCCTTGCCATTAATACACTTAGGGGCATTAGAAGGTGCGACCCACCTAACTGTACAATGACATGTTCTAAATCACTGCCTTCGCTTCTTACAATACCCACAGTCTTCAGATAAAGTGGCTGATCGAAAGTGACAGACCACCACCTTTGATCATGTATTATGCATTCTTTTCAATGCCGTTATAAGAGATGTATATATTGTGTCATACTAAGTTGGAGGATCCATCCCACTCTGGCACATTGGTGACTTTTGTCCACTTTCCATAAAGCTACAGAATCCCATATCCAGAGAGTGATACCTTCAAGCATTCAGGGTCTTTGAAATTTAGATCGTGTATAAAAATACTGTTTAAGCCAACTCCATCACGGCGCAAGGAATGACAGTCATGATTCTTCCCATGGAATGGAAATTGTGCATATGTTAAAACCAGCATTATTAAAGATGAACTGAATGAATCCTTCACTGGTTACGTTACGATAATCAGGTCATTCAATCGAGGATGTTTCAAAAAGGGGAGCTTCCATACATGGAGCTGCGAAGCCAGTTGAACTAAGAGTGTCAACAATAAGGCGATCTAAATCTTTCTTACATGAATGTACTGGGCCCAGTCAATAGTAAAAATAAAAATGACCATGGCCCTACTGCCAAAATCTACTTGTGGCAAAGCAACAATTTTTTTCATTTACCTGGAGCTCGTTTAGTTTTAAAAATCAGTTCCTCAAAGAAATGGAGCAATGAATCAGGAATCACTGATTGGACATCTGACAAGAAATCATAAGGTAGGGGTATTGTGATGTATCATAGACCTGTGTACTGATGTCCACACTAAGATTGGCTGGTAAAAACCCCTTTGACAAGACCATTGATACCGAGCATCTTTAGCACAAATGTCATCACAAATGCGTTCCAATACTTCACAATCCCACTCATCACCTCGTCTTTCAGTCACCCTGATAACAGTATATCTTTATTCAACTTTCATTACTTTATGAACAAAATTCAGCCAGACCAGTTAATAACTTACTATGTGCTGCAATTTTCCTAACCCTACTGCATTCTAGTAGCATTTCCAGTTCTTTCTGTTTCACTTTAACCGCATCACCATCTGCCAAATTGCTGTTGTATGTAAAACACCCCTGCTTACGATCTGGAGTGCTATTTTTCGATGCATTGACCACACAACGAAAGTAAACTCAAATGATAATTTTGCAAGATACAAGGATTTTTGAACATGTCCCTCACACAACACAGGAAGACTGGTTGCGGCTAACAATGGTAACAATAACAAAGGAACAGAGGGGCTGGCAGCCTCGGCTGTTTGCGACATGTCATTCGAAGGAGATCTAGAGATACCTCAAAACCAGAAGTTGGGACTCATTTATGTCTTCCTAGTCGACATTTCTTTTCTTTGGCTTTCAAGGGTATGAATGATTAATAGCATTTAAAACTGAAAAATTTAGGCAAGTTGGTAAAAACGAATGACCTTTGGCAACTGATTGTAACCAAATGGCTCCACCGATTCTGACATTTAAGTAGGTCAGTCGATGCAAAATGCAACGCTCTTTCATTTTGCTAATAGTAAAATTTTCAGTAGGATGCAAAGTTTCTCAGTAGTCAAAAATCTGAAAAAGTTTTTTCCCCCCCACAAAAAGTTGTCCTCAGTGTTCTGAAGGTAAAAAACTGATTCTACACAGTCTCAACTATGTACACGAGACAAAAAAATAAATTCTTGTACCTCATTTTTTGCAAGCAAAGGGCAGTTTTGTGATGCCGTTACTGGACTCACAACAACCTTAAGGTGGTACGGCAGGTTTGCTCCCTATCATCACACTTATTTAATCTGTACATACAGGGAACTATCAACAGGGTGAGAGAAGTAGACATACATGGAGATGAGGTGGACATGCTGAGATTTGCCAATGACATAGCACTAATTGCAGAAAGTGAAGGAGACCTGCAAAAAATCCTGAACACAAGCTAAAAGGCGATATTATACAGAATTGTCCAGGTCGAGAATGCTTTTATAAGAAGAAAATCATATTCACCACAAAGAGTATAAGCTTTGAAGTGGTGAAACAAATGTTGAAGACCTACATGTGGAGCATTACAACATACCTCAGCAAAGCTTGGACAATAGGAGTGGGAGAGACGAGAGGAGACTCACGGCGCTGCACCTTATCACTTGCCTCACCCACTGCTCTGCCACTTCAGTGATGAAGTGTGAAATCATTACTATGAACTGTGCACTAGAGTGGACTTGTTAACAAACCCTGTTTATCTAAAGTGAAAATGTGGGAAACACACTTTATTCAATGATTTTTCTTCATGTAGTAATCACAGCTAAACCTAATGAAATGGACATACTTTACATGATAAGACAATTAATTAACTGTTGCTTGACAGAAGGCCATGCTGAGGAAACCTGCAAGGCAAATAATTTTAATATTAGGAGTAAGAGAATGCAGAATGCACCATTGCACCGGGAGGCATGCCACAGGTACAGTAAAAATGGGACTCCAATAATGACAATGTATATTGTAGGATAATTCGAATTACAGCTTTATTTGATTGAAAGAATATACTTTGTTTGTCACTCAGCATGTATAAACTGTGATTTGTTCATTTCACTGCTTTAACTAGACATTTTGTTCATATTAACTTAAATATACAGGCAAAGCATATGGGTCAATGGGTTGCAGGAGATCAATTGAAAATCAGTACTGTTGCTCCTCGAGACAACATTTCAAACACCAATAGCAAACTGTGATGCACATATGTGCCTGGAGAGGGGGGGGGGGGAGGGGGGGGGAGAGAGAGAGAGAGAGAGAGAGAGAGAGAGAGGAGAGAGAGAGAGAGAGAGAGAGAGCACGCAACAGGTGTAACAGAGATACTGAGTCAGAGATCGAGAGGAAATGTATTTATCTTTTAATCCACAAAGAGTGAACAACGGTGTACTTCCATTATACTACATCTGAATACAGTAACGTTTGAACACTGAAAATATTAATTTTCAATCTATCTAATTAGGAAAGGAGCTACTCTGAAACATGACAGCTACGTTATCATCATCTTGACAACAGTCTATTCTATTAATGGGTCACATAAAATTTATATTTTCTCCTGAACTACTATGTAAATTTTGTTCTTGTAGGAAAGATAGTGATTAAAATTTACTAAAACGTAATTAGAATTGCACTAATAATGCACGAATATGTATCAATTTACAAAAGAAAGAATATACATACCTATGAGGCTAAATATTTGAAAAAAACTGTAATATTTTCAGATGGTTTGCGAGTCTCTAAACCTTTGAAAAGGGAGACTACAGCATACCTATTTCATCATTAATGGCAATGTGATTCTCAGATTGAAAACTTAACCTTCATGTACATGAAGTGTACTCAGATTTACTAATCATCACAGAATCACACACTATCATGACTCAGTTACAAATTATGTTACAACTGAACTGTTCTCAGGCAGTCTTAAGTATTTTATTAAATATCAGGAAATTGATTGAATTCAAATCAACAGAAATGTTTGAGGCACCAAGTTGTTAGTACGAGCATTCAAGCAGACAATAGATTGAAAGTGGTGACATTCAGCTATCTCTAGAACCTTTTGTACTTCAAAACATAAAACCATGTATTAACTTTGTCATCCAGCATTCAATGTCTTCTTCCTCTTCCTCTCAGCCCAGAAATATTTCCTCTAGATCTATGTTTATATTCCACAAACTTCTGTGGAGTTCAACAGGGTACATCCACTATTGTATCAATTGTTAAGGCTTTTACTTTTACCATTCACACATGGAGCACACGAAGAATGGCTGCCTCATAGCCTCTGTATGTGCTGTAATTATTTAATCCTGACTCTGTGATTCCTATGAGACTGATATGCAAGAAGTTATAATATTTTCCAGTTTAACACCTAATGTTGGTTCTGAAAACTTTACAAGCAGATTTTCACAAGATAGTTTGCATTTTTCTCCCAGTGTCCGGCAGTTCAGTTCCTTCAGCATCTTCATAACACCGTCCCATGGGTCAAACAACTCACTATCTGTTGCAGGCAATTTCTTCATACACATCACGGCCAAGATGTTTTCCTCATTCTTGTAATTTCTGTTAGTTTTACATCCTTTCCAATTCATACTTCTTTGTTTCCCATCTGTCAGTCTATCACTTAAGAAAAAATTTTTCTCTGTGACACTGTGATTTACTGCCATATAACACACCGACGAAACAACCTGACCAAGTTCACTCTTCATTTTGTCCAAATTGTTTCTGCAGTCAACAAATCATTCACATTTTCAAAAGCTCTACTTCTAATTTCCTTGGCACAGCCTCCATTTTGCGATCAACTTTGTAAGTGGCTTAAAGATTTTACTGGTTCCAAAGACATTCCTTCCAGTTTTTGTCAGTGTCTTAATGTTTCCCAATCCTGATAATGGAAATGTTGTGTTACTAGGGCCTGCCGTCGGGTAGACCGTTCGCTGGGTGCAAGTCTTTCGATGTGACGCCACTTCGGTGACTTGCGCGTCGATGGGGATGAAATAATGATGAGTAGGACAACACAACACCCAGTCCCTGAGTGGAGAAAATCTCCGACCCAGCGGGAATCGAACCCGGGCCCTTAGGCCCAATCCTGATTACTTTGGCCTATCCTACCATTTATCCTCATCCCATACTATTTTTCCACATTTACAATAATTTCCAACTTACATTTGATTTCTGCCTCTGATTCAGCCAATACTGCTCTATTATTTACATACATAATTGTAATTTACCTTGTTTTTCCAGATTTTTCACTTTTTTCACACTGACTACTTTAACTACTTTTTTCTAGGCTGATCAGTTCATTATTCACCTTTTTATATCATTTTTTCCTTCTGCAGAATAGTTATTCTTCCATTTTATCTAACATACTTTATAAAACCCATTCTTTTGTAATTATGGCCACAATTATTCATTTTAGACTGCAGTTAAATATTTACCATAAATTTCATTTGAGGATACATTTACCATAAAACATCATGTAAAATTGGTTTGGAATGCTTCTTCGTAACTCTTTCACTGTAATTTTACTGACACACACACGTGTGCGCACACACCTGCAGTACAACAGCACCACCACATAACCAGATGAAAATGTCAGGAGTCCTTGATAGTGAATATTATCAATGGATGACATAGCATTATTCCAAGTAGAATTTCAGCAAAAACCTCCATTTCTACTGACAAGTTCACTTGCTAACTTTATCGCCAACTCTGGAGTACTTCCTAACAACATGATCCAAATAGCTGAAAGTGAACACGAGAATCTCAGTGCTGTTATATTTCATAGGTTGGCCAGTGCAGAGGCAATTTTCTGAAATAGCCAGTTTCCTCAGTTGTTTTAAGTGTGTGACGAACTTGCCCTCCACTGTCCTGATAGGATGACCAATGTATGACATGTCACAACTACAAGGGATACAGTAGATACCTGCCTTACGTAACCTAATATCACCCTTTTCCAAACATAGAAGGGCCCTAGTCTCAGATGGTCATTGAAAAATAGAATATGACCAATCTTGTAGGAAATGCTGCCTGCATAATGCAAAAAGACTGTAGACTTTGGTGTCACCTTTCTTTTTTTTTTATCATTCGCATTGTGTGTGTGATTTGTTTTCCACTATAACCACTGTGACACAAGGTTACTTCGAACTGGGCTAATTCAGATGACAAACTTTCTGAGATGACATAGGCCCTATGGAAGAAGTTCCAAAGTACCCATTCACAAGAAGCCGGATGGTGACAACTATCAGCATGACACATATGAATCAGTATGAGCTGGCTTCCTATGAATGTCATGTCTCAATACACCACCAACCTTCCACCTGACCAATACATTTTTATATGTCCATTGTGAAGTAAATATTCAAGTGGATTGAACCAGATGTTTCCACCAAAATAAATACAAGCTGTCAGTTGCACAAAATTTTTTGATTCCGTTTCAAGAGATTAATCTGTTATGTTAAGTTTGATACAAGCTTGAATCATAAGAAAGCAGAGATTAAATATGGATTGGATGATAATGACATCCTAAAATTATCAAGCAAAAAATATAGAAAGTTTGCAAAAAATGTGGAGTAACCGAGCATAAATAAAAAAGGTACAAAAAGTTTGTTAAAAACTAATATACAACAGTGGAGCATTAGAATAATCAACTACCTTTGCTCACGAATATTGAACTGTTATAAATCGCAGTAAGTGCACAGTATATGCAGTGAATAGCAACAATCAGCTCAAAACAAAATTCTTTTTCCATCTCCTTTTAGTTAGCGCTGTTTCAAGGTAATTTTACCTTTATACCTTATTGGCTGTTTGATCTGAAGTACAACTGTCTAGCTTCTGTTAAACACTTTATATGGTTCCATAAGGGTGTCCCCAGCTGCCTTCCCTCTACGGCTACATTGTGCCAGCTGGAAAGACCATGTCGTAACTACAATTCGACTAGGATTGGGGGTTGTCTCAGGAGGCGTGGATGCCAGGAGAAAAATGGCAGGGAACTGGAGGGAGGATTGGGGAAAGGTGTCTGGGAGGGAGAGGCTGCAGATACAAGGGATAATAATGTAATTTTGACATAGGTATTAGACTTAGATTAGATTTACTTTCTTTCCAATTGATCCGTAGTGAGGTGGTCCCCCAGGATGTGGAACATGTCAGAACTTATACTTTTACCATTCACATATGGAGCATGTCATGCAGTGCATACTGAAGATTACATGGAGGAATGGAGGAAGGACAGCAATTTAAGGTAGATGCAACAGCTGGCATTAAAAAAAAAGTACGGCAAATTTCACTTGAGAAATTGGAGGGAAATATCCCAGAGTGAACCAACTGTGTTTAGAAACATTAAATTAACATTAAATTATTTGCAATTGGCCATAAGGACTACCATCAGCTGTATAATAGAATGACAATGACAATTTGTGCCGGACAGGGACTCGAACCCGGATTTCCCACTTATCGCAAGCGGTCGCCTTATCATTTGGCTATCTGTGCATGACTCACTGCCAGACCCAAACTTCCACATGTTGTCAACCATGTGTCTACGACCTGTACTCTTACATCCATTATGTATATTCTCATACAGCTCAGACTTACTGGACAGGATGAGAAAGCATGTCTTTGCTTCTCTTCCTGATCTGTAAGTCTCCCCAACCCACGGCTGTGGGTGATTTTCTCTCACTGTTTCCTAAACCTCTCCACACCTTTCCCTTCACTCCTCCTCTTTCCCCTTCAACCCTTCTACCAGGAGCAGCAGCCACGGCTCTGAAAGCTTGCAAATTTCAATATCTTTGTATACATTCTCTCCAGCCTTCGCTTTCTGATTATTTTTTTATCTACCTAATTACATCAAATTTTCAAAAATTGATTATTTGCCTCGATATATAATCTTCATCAAAGCAACAGTTAGTCGAAATTTTTTCCTGTTTGTTTGGTGTTACACCATCAGAGCTGAAGAAGTCATCACTTTTTATTTCCGCTACACTGAACTTTTGTTTCTTGACTCTGCATGTTTTGACTATGTTCTGAATCTCATGTATTGGTTAAATGATTTGGTTGCATCTCATCTTGCTCTCAATGTGTCATCAGGCATATAACTGTGGTCAGTAATTAAACATTTTTGGGTGCTCTCTTTGATGCACTGGACAGGCTCTCCTAACTATTTGCATTAAAATGATTACACATATGATATTTATATTTTGGCTACCACAAGAGTCTGACCAAAGCGCAACAATTTCTTTTGTGGGATTAGCATTTGAGTGTTTAATAAGACATGATCCTCTCTCATAAGATCCTTGACATGCTACCCCCCCATGCCAAAGATGCATAGTTGCTTTGGACATACCTTTGTCACGAATGCCCAAATTGAAGCAAGAAAGTTGATGTACATAATTGGTAGAACACAACACCTGTGGAAACTTATGGGCTGAAATTATCTTTTGTGCATCAAAAGAAAGTAATGTGCATTCACTATATTTTGCAGTCTCTTTGTCTTTTCACATTACCCTTGCAATGTCAATCTGTTGGTGATCTAGCTGTCTTTCCAAGTTTACACTTGCAAGAGCTTCCAGAATTTTAGAAGTCTTTACTAGCACACTTAGAGAGTAGGTTTTAATTTGAAGATATCACAGCTTTCCAGGTGTGTTTTTGTGGGGATTAGTGCAAGGTTGAACTGTTTCAAAAACTTTTTCACACATATTGTGATACAATTTCTGATTCTGATTTTCTGCTGTCCATTGCTGTTATACAGCCTAGATATCAAGCTTAAGTTGAGACTGCAAGACAGATACTTTCTACTGCGACTATTATTTCAACAATAGTGGCACCTGTAGCAAGGAATGAAGTAACATGATTTCTGATGCACTGAATTCTTTCTTCTGTATATTTATTATGCGGCTCTTTTCCTCTTTTGTTTTGTAATCCAACAGAAGATCGCAGAGAATCTTCCCAATGTTAATGTGTGTTTACATGCACATCTTCACAAACCTTCACATCACCTTGTGTCATAAGAGAGAAGTAACATCAGGTGAATGTTCTTGGGGAATCTTCAGCATTTGATCTTTTATAGTTCACACGCAAAGCCTTTACAGCCCCTCCAATCAAAGCCATTAGTGTTTCATACTGGCCAGTGTTAAAACACACATCAAAAATTTATTGTCAATCCTGCAGTGATACTTTTTCACAACGGCTCTGTCGACATTTACTGCCGTACTCCTTAAACTTGTTCCCTTACTGTTCACCCTGTCCTGTCGATGATGTGAATGCATTTCTGCAGTTTAGCAAGTCACCTGAACATTCCATTTGGATGGATTGCTTGTCTTGCACTTCATCTCAATAGTTTCACTGGATTCTGCAAAACATAAAAATGTTCTTAATGTAAAGCTCCTCACTTACATTTTAATGAATCCAACTTAGCAAGCAAAGAAATAAAATGAAACTTGACATCTCATGTACAGTCAAAATTATTGTATGCATATTTCGTGTGGCAAAGTGAACCAACTACATTCCCTAAGTTGACAATGTTCTCGATGTGCAACAGTTTTAACAACTGATCAATAACATGTTGCAAGTATTTCATTACATAGTTTACACTTAAGTTAATTCACTTTCACATATGATCTTGGTCTTAAATAATTGCACACAGTAAGGGAACATTCCACACAATTTTTAATCAGGTTTATTTACTTTAAAGTATAAAATGTACCTTAACTACTTGACTGAGCTGAGGACAGCACACATTTGTTGCTGTAAGCACACTCAACATGTACATCGCTGTCATCTGACTCAACTGAATCCACCATCTTGTCACTGGATTTTGTTCACTTTTGCACCAGAGAGAACTGTACATTTGAGATATTCTGGAAGTGCCAACATGGCTAATATCACTCAGTCTCCCCCAAGAAGCTTGGTTTGCTTTGCCACATGCATATTTATGATATACTACATCATTTCCCACACTAAACTCAAAAACTGTAGTTGATTCACTCTGGTATAGGACCACACCTCCCCTTCCCCCCCCCCTCCCCCCCCCCCAATTAAACACTTTGTTTTATTAAGGTGGGTCTCCCTAGTTCACTGCTGACCAACAAAAACGTGAAAAATTTTCCAGCAATGTTAGGACCATTTTAAGGCAAGATAAACTTCGTTTTTTGACTGATTTGTTACTGCTGATGAGCCATAAGGAACCACTTGTTGCAAAGAACTTAGCAGAAGTCGAAGCAGTAGCCCTGCACCAAAGAGAAAGTAATCATCATCTGCTGGAGATATTATTGCCAGTATTACCTGGGTGCAAAAGAAATTATTTTTATCAACTGCCTTGCAGAGGGTATAGCAGTTACTAGTAAATATTGCAAAAGTAATCTTAAACTACTGGATGATATCTTTCACCTTTTAGCTCCGGCTCACTAATATGTTATGGCAATGAGAAAACTGTGGTATCTGATAAAGAAATTGTCGGAACATACTCTCCTCTCATGTTTGGAACTTACATCTAGTATACCTAATGAGTGTATGACTTGAAAACTAGTCAAGTCCAATAAGAGATTGGCAGCTACAAATATTTTGAAATGCAGCACTGCACTTACAGGTGTACACTCTACTCTCTTAGAAAACAATGGGTGAAGAGCACTGAAATGAAAAGACAACTATATCAAAAATGTGTGTTCTTAAACAAAACATAATTTTTGAAATACACATGATATTTGTTTCGAGCGGACAAGCAAAAGAAATGGTGGTAATTGTCAGAAAAACAATTACCTTTCTACAAAACAGAGTAGACAGGACACATGTAAATTTAAGGAATAACATCTGGAAAGATAGTGGTCAACTGTGATAGCAGGATGGCACTAGAGAGCAATCATCACAAACTGAGTCTTAATTTAAACTGATTTTCTTTTCCTTCTTCATTTATATGTTCTCTTTCTTTCTCCTGTTTCAATTCTTTAACTTCTGCCCTCTTTATACCAGTAAGAATTACTACACCTTTGCCCCTACATGCTGTACCACATTTCTCCACCTTTCTTCAATTTACTGTTTTTCATTTACACTGTATGGTTTTCTAAAGCTTAGTTCTCATTTCTACACAATTACAGGCAGCCCTTATAGTCACAATTCTGAATCACAGCTGTTTATTCATTGTACCTAAGAATATATCTGTGTCTGGACGAAGGTAAATGAATTGATATTTTTTTCTTCTCTTGACCACTTGTGGTTTTACTCCTTTTCTTCCCTACAGCATAATATTTCCATTTTGCTCCATTTAGAGAGAGAGAGAGAGAGAGAGAGAGAGAGAGAGAGAGAGAGAACAAAGTACCCATATGTACAGTGTTTATATGGAGCAACATTTAATCACAGCTTTTCAATTTGGTAACTTCGAAGTGAACACTTATTTCATTTTCATAATAAGCTCTATGAAAACCTGATGCCCGACTGATATGCAAAAAATATCAGACGAGTTGCAAAAACACTGTATCCCCAGCAGCTATAAATATAATGACCGAACTAAACTGGACACATGTTTAAAGTGTCACTACCATATGTATATTTCGAAATTTCCACAAAAAGAAATAGACTGAGGAGATTTCTCATGTAACAAGGGCCTCACCCATCTTGCACCTGGATTAACCCTACTGAGAAGTTTAAATCTGTATGAATAGCATATTTGGCAATAACAAATCTGCAGTGTGTTTTTTTTTGCAAGCGTGCATGCATTCATGCACCACACTGAACACTTATTACCATTTTTCCAAAACACTTACAGAATGTATGGAAAGTGTTTATATTGTGTTAGACAAACTGAAGGTCCCAAAAAATGGCAAAACAGAGGAAGTATCTGACCTCCAGAATGAATTTTCACTCTGCAAGAGAGTGTGCACTGATTTAAAACTTCTTTGCAAATTATCAACGTGTTTGGATCAGAACAGTAACCGAGAACCTTTGCCTTTTGCAGACAACTGCTCCACTAACATATCTACATGAATCTCTTTAACTGGCATCACAGCTCTACTTCTGCCAGTACCCCTCTCCTACTTTCCAAGCTTCAAAGAAAATCTCTGCCATACCACACACGACTAGACCTCTGGGAAAATAGGGTACTGACAAGGAATAGCCTAGGGTATTGTATCCATAATAAATTTTAATGTTGCAGCAGTCTGTGCACTAAATGGAAACTTCCTGGCAGATAAAAACTGTTTGTTAGATTGGAAAAGTAGAATAAAACTACCAGCAGAAGCAAAGTTCCGAGGAAGGGTTGTGTGTCATGCCCAGATTACTCTGTCAGTAGACCAGTTGCATACAGAAGACAGAGGTTTTGGGTTTGTGCCCTAGTCCAGCATGCTGTTTTGACATGCCAGGAAGTTTCAAATATTTAACTTTTCTTTTACTGTGAACTCTGCCTAGCTGTGTTGTCATTATGCACAAAAACACAGGTACCATCACATGTCGAAACCAAACCTGAAATTTTATGTACAAGAACACAACAAAAGAATGCACTATCAAAATATTAGCTGCTAAGGTGCACTGCATGTATTTTTTTTTTTTTTTTAAGATGTTAAAGTTATTCATTTTTGACACACAAATAACCACATATGAACAGCGGTTTGTACAGTCCTTCCTGCCTGGTGCACGTGTCAGCGAATACGCACACACAGCCATGTCGCTCGAAGTCCAAAGTGTGAGCACATGAATTTTAAGCCTTTAAATCATACCAAAAATGTCTCAAAGCATCACTTTCATGAACAAATTGCAGTTCATATTATTAGCTAAATTGTTGCAGATGTGATTCAGGGTGGCTGCTCAAATCGGGGAGCTAGGGGATAAATAAATACATTCCTGAGAATTCTAGGCATGAGGAGGAAGATGGTGTTAAGAAGCTCTTGATAAATTAATGGTAAGTGGGGGCAGATGAGTGGGGCCTGGGCAGAATATCACAATAATGACTTTTCTTTCCTCTCAGCATTTCAGCTCATCTATATACCAGCCATTATCAGTTGTTTAGCCTCAGTTTTTAATCATCAATAACTTGTATGGAATAATATTCATATCATTAACACATGTCAAGATCTTAAGTATTTATAACTTACGATTTATAAAACTCAATAAAATTCCCTGAGATTTTATGAAGTTCCCCAAGATTTCACCTATTTTTCCAAGCAAAATTTAATTCCCAGGAATTCCAGGTTTGTCCAGAAGAATCACCACCCTAGCAAGAGGAAATAAAATCAAGGCTGAGTATGATGATACATTACAGATGACTTCCATCAATTGTGGTTTTAATATGTTGACATGAAATATTGTCTAACAACTCCTGTAACACAGTTCTTATAATCAAACAATGGAAAATCCAAGATGGAATGTAGCAATGTTGTAAAAACAAAAGTTGCTACTCACCATATAGCAGAGATGCTGAGTCGCAGATAGGCACAACAAAAAGACTGTCACAAATTATCTTTCAGCCAGTACGGCCTTCGTCAGCATTAGACGGTAAACACACATTTACACACTCGTGCAAATACAATTCACACACACGACTGCAGTCTCCCAAATGATAAAGTTCGGTCTGCATGCGGTTCTTGCACGAAACAAGAATGATTGGCATTATACAAGTTTTTACATCAACTACAAATTTCTCGGTAGTATTACCTACTAATCACGTCTTCTACATATTTATTTGAAGTGCACTTTGTGATTTTCCCATCTTCATTTTCCACATAATTTCCTGAATATGTTTAACTATGTCGAAGAAGTATGAAAATCTAAAACATTACTCTCACTTGCAATTCAGAGAGCTCAGTCAAGTAGATCTCCATTTGGTAAGGGTGCATCAACTCTCACCAGCAGTTTTAAATCTTCTGAATAGTCTTTCATTTTGCGTATTTCATGTTGGCATACATTTTGTACTTCATGTAAATCTTTGACCCATTTATACAATTCGCGTTCAGATTTTATGAAACAGAACTGGCTTTGCACACTGCTTAGCTCTAAGCATATTCTCACTCCATCAGTTAACCAAAAAATTTACCTTTTCTTTGGTTGGTTTGTGGGATTAAAGGGACCAGACTGCTACGGTCATCGGTCCCTACAGCCTTTTCTTTGACACTTCAAGCTGTTCTGTACCTTTTTTCCAGGTTAGGAAGATACTGTGTTTTGTTCTGGACTACTAGCTAGCACAACAATCACCATTTGAACCATAATTCGAAGAGTCATTAGTTATTTCCTGTTTCATCTAGTGTTCCTCAATTGCTAAAGAAATGTTGACATAAAATGAACTAATATGTAATACATATGTAGGTCTTCATGAGAAGTAGATGATTTTGACTGCATACAATGTGCTTCATATTTCACCTTTGCAACACTGGAACCTGCACAAAGACAGATGCGTAAGCTAGCAAAGAAAATTAATTCAGTTTTATTGCCATTGCCAACACTTAGCAATACTGCAATTACTAATTATTGCCGATATTAAATGAGTTGCAAATTGAAGAGAATAATAACGGCTAACAAATGCATACGAGAAACTAACTGAAAGGGAAATTCACTTTACAAATTACGATCGTGTTGTGCAGTGTTATACATTTATCGATTTGTCACCTACATCTACATCTGCATCTACATGGTTACTCTGCAATTCACACCAAAGTGCCTGGCAGAGGGTTCATCGAACCATTTTCAAACTACTTCTCTACCATTCTGCTCTCGAATGGCGTGGGGGGTATCCCACCTAAATATTTCCGTTCGAGGTCTGATTTATTTTATTAAGACTTCTCCCTATGTAGGTAGGTGGGTGTTAAAATATTTTCGCATTCAAAAGAGAAAGTTGGTAATTGAAATTTTGTAAGTAGATCTCACCGCAAAGAAAACTGCCTTTGTTTCAGTGACTGCCACCCCAATTCACGTATAATGTTAGTGACACTCTCACCCCTATTGCGCGGTAACACGAAATGAGCTGCCCTACTTTGCACTTTTTTTATGTCCTCCGTCAATCCTACCTGGTAAGGATCCCATATTGCGCTGCAATATTCCAGCAGAGGATGGACAAGTGTAATGTAAGCTGTCTCTTTAGTGGGTTTGTTGCATCTTCTAAGTGTTCTGCCAACGAAGCGCAGTCTTTGTTTCGCCTTCCCCACAATATTATCTATGTGGTCTTTGCAATTTAAGTTGCTCTAATTGTAATTCCTAGGTATTTAGTCGAATTGACAGCCCTTAGATTTGTGCAATTTATCGTATACCCAAAATTTATCGGATTTCATTTAGTACCCATGTGGATGACCCCACACTTTTCTTTGTTTAGTGCTAATTGCCACTTTTTGCACCATACAGAAATTCTCTCTAGATCATTTTGTAATTGGAATTGATTGTCTGATGATTTTACTAGACGGTAAATTACCGCGTCACCTGCAAACAATCTAAGAGGGCTGCTCAGATTATCACCTAAATCATTTATGTAAATCAGGAACAGCAGAGGGCCTATGACACTATCTTGCAAAACACCAAGTATCACTTTTATTCTACTCGATGATTTACCGTCTACCACTACGAACTGTGACCTCTCTGAAAGGAAATCACGCATCCAGTCACACAACTGAGAAGATACTCCATATACATGCAATTTGATTAATAGTCACTTGTGAGAAACAGTATCAAAAGCCTTCTGGAAATCTAGGAATATGGAATCGATCTGAGATCCCTTGTCGACAGCACTCATTACTTCACGGGAATAAAGAGCTAGCTGTGTTGCACAAGAACAATATTTTCTGACTCTGCGTTGGTTATGTGTCAATAAGTCATTTTCTTCAAGTTGATTCATAATGTTCGAGTACAGTATATGCTCCAAATCCTACAGCAAATTGAAGTCAGTGATATGGGTCTGTAATTAAATGGGTTACTCCTATTTCCTTTCTTGAATATTGGTGGAACCTGTGCTACTTTCCAGTCTTTAGGAACAGACCTTTCGTCAACTGAGCAGTTGTATATGATTGCTAAGAAAGACGCCATCGTGTCTGCAAACTCTGAAAGGAACCTGTTTGGCATACCACCTGGACCGGAAGACTTGCCTTTCTTAAGTGATTTGTTTTGCAACACCTAAGATATCTACTTTTATGTCACTCACGGTAACAGCCGTTCTGGTTTCGAATTCTGGAATATTTATTTCATCTTCTTTCGTGAAGGAATTATGGAAAACTACATTTACTAACTCCACTTTGGTGGCACCATCATCGATAACATTTCCATCGCTATCGCGCAATGACGGTATTGACTGTGAAGCGAGACAATGCATCCACTGTGTTTTGCAAGCACTGTTTGCTGCAGTTATAGCAGGGGTGTACATTCCTCCAGTTACCTGGTGTGCTATGAATATTTGTGTATTTTGAGTATTTTTTTTTTTTAAATACTTGCACAGTGAGTCTTATCTGCCAAATGTGTTGCTTTCAGTGTATTCTTCCTACATAAAAAATCTCAGGATAGGTTTTGACGTGCCGGATTGGACAATCCGCTTGTCAGAGTCTTACAAACTATTTTATGGAGGTGTATGTTACAATTTACAAATGCAGCTAGTTTATTTGTAATAGTGAATATAGATTAATACTGTTGAGCATTTCACAACAGTAATTTTGGACAGCAACCTCTGCAAAGATAAGAAACTCATTTCCAAACAATCAGGTTGCAAACAGTGAAGAATATTGAATAGCACATTGTCAAGGGAATGAAAAACAGTGAACTGCAAATTCAGCGTTATATAACAACCCATTCAAATGTGATTTTGTCATCCACGGTATGCATGGTATGTGTGTATTACACAAGGTTATCCACAGATGTGACAAAATGTACTCATTAATACGACACACCAATATCATAAAGGGGAATCAAACACAACCTGAATTAAAATGACAACAGACAGCTCCACAGGCTCTTAAAAATATCTTTACTCACACTTCATACAATGCTCTTCATTTTATTTCATGGTGGATAACTGCATTCACTGAACACTCTTAATCATTTGAATTGGCAACTGTGATGCACAAAATTTTATTTGCACCGTGTTCCAAGACGACTGTTTAAGTACTGGTGCTCAGCTTATGAACAGTGCTGAAACAAACTGATCCTAACAGTAATCGAGTCCATTAAAAAAAATTTAAAAAAATGTTTTATGCATTTTGTTATGTCTGATACTCACTCAGGTGGTAGCTAATACCATGTTCCGTTTTGTAGCACCAAATGTGTGGTGCTGCAGTTGGCACACGACGGAAAACAGCAGTGTGTCACTTTACATCACTTGAGAGCATCACTTGCGTCTATGGACACTGGTGGCATAGATGAGGAAGAGAGATGATGCTGCCACACCACCTCTGCATGCATTGCTTGATTTGGTAAGAGGGTGGGTGACTTGAAACAGCATAAGGTCAACACCTCAACCCAGCCAGTGTGCCTGATGCCTAACACACCCCTCCTCTTATACAATAATTTGTGAGAAATTCTGCTGTTTAACTTTATCTGTGGTATTTACAAAGAAGTTAACTGCTAAGTTTAATGGACAGGTTATCTTACAAACTTGTGGTGAAACAGATTTCTAACAATTTACAAATATTTTATTTGTTTACTTTCTATGAACTTCTGTTTTAACAAATACCTGATTTATAATACTGACACACTGAAAAACACACGATTAGAGAGAGTGTGTACTTTTAAGCACTAAAAGCCATATCAAATAAATGCGTGGTTGCACCCATACTACCCAATACATATACCAGTAGTAAAAATGTGCTACAATCTAATAGCACAGAAATGTGAGGCAACACAAGCCTGTACTTGATGATTTACAAATTGTTTCTTTTAATTTTTCAGTTCTGAGTATATTTATACAAAATACACTGCTTATTGGCTTACATTCTTCAGCAACACAACACAGGGGTTTAATGTTTCAATCATTCACACACAAATTATTTGTTTCTACATCCCACATACAATGAACTACTTCATTGCATTTTATCTGACGTTGGACAGTCACAAACACATACACATAAGTACGAACACAGTGTTTGTTGTTTGCAATGTATACTCAGTCTTACTAAATCAGTTCTAGTCTTCATGTATATTGAACAGTTTAGCAACTTCATTTAGATCATCATACTTGCTCTCATCCTTTAAAACCTGAAAAAGAACAAAGTTATGATTTCTTTCACTGCTTAAAAGCAAGCTAAATAATACAGTACATCTTCTACAAGATTTGTTGAGGTGGGGAAAAAAAAGGTCAAAGACACATTTGTTGCATTTTACTCTTTCTCTTCTTCAATAGTGAATGTTAACACTAAGCTGCAGCAAGTGTGTACATTGTTGGGAAGATTGGGGAAGGTAAAACATTTAAGTGAAGAAAGTAATAGTGCAAGGGAGAAAGCTCAGAAATAGGTTGACAGATGCTGAATATGGGGACTTGAAGGTGCGGGTTGAAGGATGACTAGTGCTGAGAGGATATCACGAGTGTACAGACATCTGAGACAAAATGAACTTTATGGAGGGGGCATGCACAGATTCGAATCGTGGAAACTATGGGAGAGAGGCGGAAAGGGGTGGGAGTAAAATGATGGAAGGTGTGAGGAAAATACCATTAAAGTTGACAAAACTGATCTTACACCAGTTATTGTTTCAAATGTTATGAGATATTTCATCCACTACTTTAGAAACTGTTCAGTCAGTGTGTCATGAATGATGTTCCCCAATTTAGAAGTGTGGGCTTTTGTAGATGCAGTCCACTTCAGTAAAATTCTAGGAATTATGACTTCATGATGTGACTGAACTATCAACACTTCTCATGCTATTGCAAGCAGCCTTCATCAGGGTGACTCCCTTGAATTTGTGACATTACTCAATACTGATGCCCTATCCTTCAAGCTGAAAATTATTGGACATTCCGGCTACTGTGTGTTGAACGAATGGCCATCTAAAGAGAAGAATATCAAATACTTGCTAGGAATTCTCAGTAACTTTCACAGTTACAGTAAATGAATCCAGTTTTGTTTTGTTTTAAGGCAAAGAAACAACTAGGGTCATAGCCCATATCAAAACTATAGAACACAAAGACAAAGAGAGGAGTGAAAAATGACTACACATCAATCCCAATCAACAGAAGAGAAGACAGCTAGAAACAGTGACATGGAGAAAAGTCTATAAACCCCCAGTGCAAGCGGAGAGGCTTGTGTGTTCGCGTAAAGCTGAGGGATATGATTGCTGTGGGAAGCTACGGCCGGTAAGGTCTTGGGCTGATGGAGCAGACTAAGTGTGTCCCACAATGACCTGTCATCCCACATCCATTCCTTGTCCCTTCCCAACTCCTCAATACCCAACCCAAGGTGTGATGCCATCCATGCCAATGGGTGAGTGGCACATGGTAAGATGTGTCACGAAAAGAGCCTCAGGGATACCGGGCAACCTCTCTAAGTAATTAGCCTTGCACTGCGTGGGGTTTCCGTGGTATGGACCAACTGCATCCCCATATCTCATGGGACCAAAATGGACAAGAAAGAAAATAGCAACACTGAGGGGCGAGTTGAGACCACACACACACACACACATATATATATATATATATATATATATATATATATATATATATATATATATATATATATATATATATGGGCTGGAACTGATGGAAAACATCTCCTCAGCTGAACGGGGGGGACAGACCTGTTCAAGAAGTGGTATCGGTTACTAAGAAGTTGGACCAGATTAAGATCAAAGGCTTGTCTGGGGCTCAGAGGAGGAAACTTCTTCAAGAACAAAAGCTACAGGAAGGAAAAGAGTGGCTTCCTGAACAAAAGTGGAGGGAACTAAAAGGGCTTGAGAGCAACAACTTCAAGAGGAGACTGCCCCAGAGTGCAGGGGGTGCACATATCCCTTCTACATCGAGGGTAGGCAGTAAGCGAACAAGTGAGGAATCTAATAAGACTCCCACTTCTCAGGATAAGCATATCCAGAAAAAAAGAAATAGAGAAACAGACCTACAGTACTGTAGTCTCTGTTTTTAGGATGGCAGTTATCCAGCAAGGCTATCCACTGGTCAAGATCACCTCACAGCAGGAGCAGCTCGTGCAAACAGCTCTCTTTAAGAAGATTGGGGGGATGCTGGTCCAGAACCCAAACTCAGGAGAGTATCTGGATACCAGTGCTCTTATCTTTGTCTGTGAGGGGGTGGGTACAGTCGACTGGCTTAAGGAAAAGGTGCCCCTAATATCGTCATGGGAGGATGCAAAGCTGCTGGTAAACACAGTGGCTGACCTCTTCAAGACCACAGTGATATTAATCTGAGTGACAAAACTTCTTAAGGAAAATTCTCCAGACACTCTGAGAAAATAGGGTCTTAAAACCTGAAAGTATTGACAGATGATTGGAAGGTAATCAACCGGAAGGTTGCACCAAATGGGCAAACCCTTGTGGTGGAAGTCAGAGAGAAGCCCCTGAAGGCAATGAGGGAACAGGCCCTGAGACTATTCTTGGGGTTCTCACATATTGCCATCAGGGTAATGAAAGACATCAGCAATGAAAATGGCAGCAAGATGGAGACTAAATGTGCTGCAGATAAATCTGCAACACAGTAACGGGGCCACTGCTGCCCTGAGTCATCTTCTGGGAAGTCAAGACATGGATGGGGCCCTGATTCAGGAACCCTATCAGGTCTCTGAGGCACTGGAGGTAAGCTGGTTTACGCTAGAAATACAAGAAACTCCAGAAAGTGCATTTATGCGAAAAATGGAATCCCCTTCATGCTGATGGTGGACTTCCGTTCTAGGGAGTTAGTGACCATCAGGATGCGGCAACATGAGGAAGGTATCACGAGGGAGTTTGTAATGGGGTTGGCATACCTTCCTTAAGAGGACAGCGCTGCTCCTCCTCAGGAGGTGACGAGACTGACGGAAGTCTGTATACAACACGGTGACCAACCATCGGTTGGATGTGATGCTAATGCCACAACTTAGTGCGGAGCAGCACAGTCACCAACAGCAGAGGTACGAATTTTCTAGAATTTCTTCTAGCTAATAACTTAGAGATCCTCAATAGGGGCACGGTACCCACATTTAGGAATATAAGAAGAGAAGAGGTAACTGACATAACCTTCAGTTTCACTTTGATTGGTAATTATGTCAAACAATGGTTTGTGGCTTAGAGCCATCCTCACGAGACCACATGTATACTTAGTTCGAGGTTGAAATGCGCATTAGATATACCATGTCCTATACGAATCCTAGAAAAACAGTCTGAGAGGCATATAGGAGGGACCTCGACTCAAGCCTATAGGAAGTCAGTATTTTGATAAGTAATCCGGTAGAGTTAGAGGAGGTAGTAGAGGCAGCGGGGCTCTTCCATCATACCATGACAACTACTCAATCACTAAGAAGTGTGCGAATAGGAATGCAGATAGAATTTTTCCAGCACTCCTGCAACAAGAAAGAGTGAACTTAATAAGATTTCTATGCAGGTTATTTAGGGTTAGCCTAGCAGCAGGAATCATTCCTAATGTCTGGAGGGCAGTGAAGGTTGTCTTCATTCTAAACCTGGGAGAACTGATCATACCAAGGCCAAGGATATGAGGCAGGTCAGTCTGTCCTCCTTTCTTCTCATAACATTAGAAAAACTGGTCAACATGCATGTTTGGGAGAGGAGGTTAACTAGGGCCCCTCTACACATAAACCAACATGCATACCAACTAGGAAAATCGTGTGAAAATGCACCCCACCAACTTGTTGGGAAGGTGGAGAAAGCGCTACACTTTCAGGAAATAGCCCTCTGCATCTTCTTGGACATCAAAGGGCTTTTGCAACACGGCCTTTGAATCCATGGTTAAGGCAGCAGAGGTGCACGGCTTGGAGACCACCATTTGCATGCTTAGTTGTAGAAAGGTAAAAGCCACCATGATGAAAAAAGTAATCAACATCACCAGAGGCTGTCCACAAGGAGGGGTCCCGTCCCCTCTACTGTGGAACCTTGTGATGAATGAACTTATTGTAGAATTAAACTCTGGACAGTACTTTTGCCAGGAATACACAGATGATCTTGTCATAGTAACACTTGACAAATTTTCAAGTACAGTTAGAGCTATGGCACCAGGAGCATTGAACATTGTGTAAAATTGGCACATGAAACAGCATCTAAGGGTCAGTCCTAAGAAGACTGTTGTACCATTTAGGAGAAATCAGATCCAACACACATATTGGAATCTCATGCTTTTCAATGAAACTCTACCGATGAAGAGGATACCGAAAAATCTGGGGTAACCCTGGATGAGAATCTATAGTGAACCCCTCACATGAGGAGCACCTGTTCCAAGGCAAAAGGTACTCTAATGAGTACCAGGAGAGCTTGTGGTAAAAACTGGGGCTTAAGCCCCAAGTGTATGTACTGGATATACACCACGGTCGTAAGATCTACAGTTATGGTGGAGAAAGGTAGAAGAGCAGGTACCTGCTAAGGAGCTTGCTAAGGTGCAGAGATTGGCCTGCTTAGCAATCACAGGTGGAATTAGCAGCACACCAACTGCTGGGATGGGAACCATACTGGACATGCCCCCGTTACACCTGTGGGTAAAGATAGAGGCAGCAGCTGGAGCATACAGGTTACACACTGGCAAAAACTGGAAATCACTGGGATATTCAGGATCTCTCACTAAAATACTGAGTGAGATAGACATAAGTATGGTTGTGGAAATGACGGCCAACTATATAACAACTCCCAGCTGCTTCAACAAGCCTTTCAATGCAGTAGTTGAAAGTAGAGAGCTCTGGGAGAACAAATTTCGACACCGTACTGGGGACATAGTCTGGTTCACTGATGGTTCGAAAAAAGACCAGGGTGTTGGGGCCAGGGTATACAGCATGCCACCAAGGCTGGAGAGTACAATCTCTCTAGGGAAGATGGCCACTGTGCTTCAAGCAGAAATATCTGCTTTCAGGATGTGTACGGAGGAGAATTTGTGGATATCCTACAGAGGTCGTAGCATTTTCATTTATTCAGGCAGCTAAGCAGGCCTGAAAGTACTGTCAGCCTATGCAACAAGATCAAATATCATGGCAGAATGCTACAAAGACCTCGTGGAGCTAGAGGAAACCAATAGGGAAAAACCTATTGTGGGTTCCTGCTGAAATTAGTGGTAATGAGCAAGTCAATGGGTTGGCCAGGTTTGGGTGATGACACCATTTTTTGCACCAGAACCCGCCCTGACAATCACCAAGGCAATGATCAAAATAAAACTGAGACTGGACAAGGGGAAAGCATGTAGAATATTGGGTTTAAGTTCCAACAGCAAAAACATGGCGAGGTACTGATGCCAAAGCCATGTTCTAAGAGAAGTCTCTCAATCCTGGGCATGAACAGGAGAGAAATGGAATTTTTGGAGATTTGTGGTAAGCTTCTATGGGACCAAAACGCTGAGGTCATCGGTCCCTAAACTTACACACTACTTAACGTAACTTACACTAAGGACAACACACACACCCATGCCTGAGGGAGGACTTGAACCTCCAACGGGAGGGGGGGGGGGGGGGGGCGTTAAAAGACGCCTCAGACCGCGTGGTTACCCTGCGTGGCGAGAAATTAAACTCATGGTTGGACTATTGTCAGACCATGGGAATTTCAAAAAACACCTACATACAAGGGGGATAATAGAAGCAGACCCCAAATGTAGGATGTGTAGTGTGGGCGTGGAAAATGCATCACGTTTGATCTCCAAAAGCGAGGCATTGGAGATTAAAAGACAGAAAATATTTAGATCAACCAGACCTGAAGAAACTGTGTCCAGCAAAGAACTAGTAAAGGGTCTCCTTGCACTGTTCAAGGGCATTGGTTGGCATTACTAGAGACACAGGGAACAATAGCACACACAATAAACTCTGTTTCGGAGTGGGCAGCAGCAGGCTTGACCAATGTTGTTCTTGCTTCCCTGATAAATATCAAATCAAATCCAATCAAGGTCTACAAAATACACCGTAGAGAAACTGAGGTCCAGAACTAAAAATTAAATGGCCTTCATCATATTGCTATGACAGATAAAAAGCAAAAATGCGGTTGACAGCCTGCACTTCACAGCTGATAGCTCAGACAGCAAACACAAATGAGAATGTAAGTTGTTAAAAAAAAGGCATTCCATCAGGATATGGTTGACCGTCAAAAGTTGAGTGTAATGTGCACAAAGTGGTGGGGGAGCACCACCTAAAAATGGTGATGGTTAAAAAGACAGTGCCCAATACGCAAACTAGTTGTAATTGTCTCCCCGCTGCAAGTGGTGGTCGTGCAAGCCCCTGGGAGAGGCTTAATAACCCAGAGCTGGTTCCCATAAAGGGAGGATCAGTGATGATGCCAAAGTGTCACCAACTGCCAACAGTCTGCAACACAGAATCATCGGAGGGAATGTAAGAACTTGTGGGTTGAGGTACAAGAACTGCAGCCTTGGCAGCAGTGACAGTGGCCTCATTTTCTGTCAGACCAACACAACCAGGAACCCACATAAAAATAACAGTGGCTCCATCACGAGTGAGCAAGTGACAGCTTTTCTGGACCCATTGCACTAAGGGATGGACAGTGTGCAACATAGAGAGGTTTTAAGGGCACACAGAGTGTCTAACCAGATGACAATTAAAAAGACTGTCACCGGATGTACTGCGTGACCTGATACAGGGCGAAAAGCTCTGCTGTAAATACTGAGCAGTGTTCTGGAAGCTAATATGAAAAACGTTGGCACCAATGACGAAGGCACATCCGACACCATGGTCAGCCCGAGAGCCATCAGTGTACACAAAGGCACTATCGTGGAAGTTCCATGCAAAGGTCATGAAACAAGACGATAGAGCGAGGCAGTAGTAGTGCCCGTAGGAAGCAAATGTAGGTTGAGGTGAACACGGGCCACCAGATGAACTCAAGGTGGTGAAGGGTTCACACCCACCAGAAAAGTTGCACATAGTATGAAGTAAATGATGATGATGTTTGGTTTGTGGGGTGCTCAACTGCGTTGTTATCAGCGCCCATACAAATTCACAATCTTTGCTCAGTCCAATCTCACCACCTACATGAATGAGGATGAAATGATAAGGACAACATAAACACCCAGTCATCTCGAGGCAGGTGAAATCCCTGACCCCACTGGGAATCGAACCCGGGACCCCGTGCTCGTTAAGCAAGAACGCGACTGCGAGACCATGAGCTCTGGACAATATGAAGTTATGCTGCCTGAGCAAGAGCCTGAAGCAAACTTCAGGAGGTAAATGGAGAAGTGGGACATGCTCCATACTGGCGATCAAAGAAGTCATCGAATGAGGCGGCATAGGATGGGTGGCCATGCATGGCAGTCAAATGGCATGCATACCAGCTGAGGAGAAAGTCGTGGCAGTAGGATAGCAGTAGCTAGGCAGCTTCTGCATACAGACACTCAACCGGGCTAATGTAAAAGGCGCCAGTTACCAAACAGATGCCATGATGGTGAATAGTATTCAGATGGCATAATAGGGATGAATATGCATATGCATAAACAAAGCACCCATAGTCTAGTTTCAAAAGGACAAGGGAAGGTACAAGCAGAGGAGGGTGGTTCGATCTGTTCACCAGGAAGTGCCATTGAGGCCACACACGACATTGTGAGACCACATACAGTGGGCTGCCAGGTAAGACACATGGGAGGACCAAGAAAGTTTCCTATTGAGCAGGAGCCCCAGGAATTTTATAGTTTCGACAAACAGATGAGCAACAGGCCCAAAATGTAAAGACAGTGGAAGAAACAAACTGTGCTGCCAAGAATTCATACAAAGGTTTGGTCTGTAGGGAAATAAAAGTCATTGTCAATGTTCCATAAGCCAAGACGATCGAGACATCACTCTAGACGCCCATCAATGAGACAAATCCATGGATAACTGCAACAGATGGCAAAATAGTCAATGAAAAGGGAGACGAAGATTCCCAGCAGGAGACAGGTCATTAGAGGGTTAATGGTGACAGTAAAGAGAACGAAGCTCAGGACGGAACAATGAGGCACACCGTTCTCCTGGATAACGATGTCTGACAAGGTAGAATCCACACATACCTTGAAAACTCGGCCTTTTAAAAATCCCTGTAGGAAACAGGGCACTCTGCCTCTGCAGCTGCACGTGTAGGGAGTATGGAGGATACCAGTCCAATAGCAGGTGTTGTAGGCTTTCTCCAAATCGATAAACACGGCCACAGTCTGGGATTTCCACTGAAAACTATTCATGATATGGGTGGACAAAGTGATGAGATGGTCAACTGCAGAACAGCAGGTTCAAAATCCACACTGCGCATTGATTAGTAACTTGTGAGACTTGAGCCATCATACCAGCCGGACATGAATAATACATCCCAACACCTTGCAAAAGGTGAGAGAAATGGGGTGGTAGCTGAAAGGAAGGTGTTTGTCCTTACCGGGTTTGGGTATGGATATGACAGTGGCTTCACACCCGCATCTGGGAAACATGCCCTCTGCCCAGATGCGGTTGCACGTACGAAGCAGAAAAGCTTGCCACCCAAGAGAAAAGTGCTGCAACATCTGAATGTGAACATCATCTGGCCCTGGGACAGAGGATCCAGATGAAGTGAGAAAAGATCTAGATCCCTCATAGTAAAGGCGGCATTGTAGCACTCACAATTCTGAGGAGGGAAGGTATGCCCAAGCCTCCTATACTCGTTTCCGATGAAGGAAGGTAGGGTGATAGTGGGAACAGCTCGAAATCTCTGCAAAATGGTGGCCCAAGATATTGTGGATAGCAAGAAGTTCACAATGACTTCATGTGCTACTGTCAGGCCAGAAATTGGGAAATGGATCTTGGTCCCAGAGTGTCGTCAGAGGTTGGCCCACACGATGGAGGAGGGAGTGCAACTATTAAAAGATTTAGTGAATGAAATCCAGCTAGCTTTTTTGTTATCCCTAAGAACGCGATGACACTGTGCATGCAACTGTTTATAATGAATGCAGTTTGCCATTGTAGGATGATTAAAAATGCGGAGAGCACTTCTCCATGTGTGAATTGCATCATGGCACACCTCAGTCTACCAAGGGACTGGGACACAGCATGGTAAGGAGGAAGTGCGAGGAATGGCACATTCTGGGCAGTAAGGATAACGTTTGCAAGATATTCTACCTGGTCATCAGAACTGGGGAAACAATGTTTGTCGAAGGTCACCAGGGAGGAGTAAAGCCTCCAGTCCGCCTTAGTAAGCTGCCATTTGGGTGTGCACGTGGGTGAGGTAGGTGTCAGCAAACTGATAGCACACGGGAAATGGTCGCTCGAGTATGTGTCAGAGAGAACGGACCACTCAGGACGATGGACAAGCTGTGCAGAGCAGAAGGATAGGTCCAAATGGAAATAGGTGTGCGTGGAGTCTGAAATGAATGTGGATGCTCCTGTCTTAAGGCAGAAGATGTTAAGTTGACTGAGTTCAGCCAAGAGGGCATCTCTCCCACAGGTTCTGGGGGAACCCTAAAGGGGATGGTGCACATTAAAGTCACCGAGCAGCAGAAAGTGTTGAGGTAGCTGTACAATAAGCAGAAGGAAGTCTGTCCTGGTAACATCGAATGACGGAGGGATGTAAACGGTACAAAGGGAAAAGGTCAAGTGAGGAAGGGAAAAGTGAACTGCAACAGCTTGAAGGCAATTAGTCACGGAGATGGGTTGACTATGAACATCATACCGTATGAGCAGCATGACTCCCCCACAAGATGGGATGCCGTCCTCGGGGGAAGGTCGAAACGGACTGGTAAGAAATGTGAGAGCTCAAAGTGGTCATGAGGATGCAATATTGTTTCCTGAACACAGAGAACAAGTGGATGCCGCAATTATAAAAGCAGCCGTAAATCCTCTTTGCTGTATCGAAGGCTGCGAATGTTGCATTGGAGGAGAGTCATGACAAGGAAAAAATGTAGGGCCAAGTGGCAACCTTCGAAGACACACTGTTACAGGGCAAAGAGGCAGGAGGACCATGCTCCATGAGGTTTACATAAGTGTCGGCATTCTTCTGTTGGCCTGCAGAGTCTAGGCCAGAAAAACAGTTGGTGGTGTGCACATGTGACACGGACGTTGGCAGGGCGAGGGTATCATGTGGCGATTTGGCGAAGAAGACCGTCTGCATTTGTTTGACTTCTTGGAGCCTTTCCAGTTGGCAGAAGAAGACCCTGATGCTGGTTGGCTGGAGAGTCGTAAGAAGTCTTTGGGAGTATTCCTTCCGCCCTCCTTGGCCGGCCAATTGTGTAGCTGGTGACTTTGCCCCATGAGGCCAAAGTTTGATAGCGTGTTGTACAGCTGGAGGAGGAGATGAGGACACTACCATTATCCTGGGCAATTTCACAACCACGGTGCAGCATTTGAGGTCATATGTCTGCTAGGCCACGTCCTTCATGGAGTGAGAGGTAGCAAGAACAGTAATATAGTTCCCAGATGGTAGAACACAGGGTTTCTGACTAGCCAACAACTTGCAAACACTTTTTCCTTCATCCGGATATCCTGGACAGCCTGCTCATCAAGATACATGGGACAATCACAGTAGGCGGCGGCACGGACACCATTGCAGTTGATGCAGCGGAGAGGAGGCGAACAATCGTGCTCATGAGCATACCTACCATAGGTTATCCATTTGGCTGGATGTCGACAGTACTCTTGAGTGTGGTTGTAATGACGACACCGGTAGCAGTGCATCGGGTTCCGAATAAATGGTCTGACTGTGGTAACTTCATAACCTGCTTTGATCTTTGACAGAAGAATCACTCTATCAAAAGTGAGAAAGAGATTGCATATGGTCGCTAATGAGGCATCTACTTTTTTCATCACCTGATGGACTGTAATGACACCCTGATTAGAGAGGTACGTTTTGATTTCTGCCTCGGTCATACAATCGAGCAGCTTAGTCTAAATAGCACCATGTGAAGAATTCAGCATTTGATACACCTCGATATGAACAGGATAGACAGGGAGGAGCAAAGCTGCAAGCAGTAGTTGTGCTTGAGAATCAGAAGTGGTCTCCAAAAGCAAAGTGCCATTGTATAAACAAGAGTAGGATTTCACAGGGCCAGCAATGGCATCGACACCTTTCTGAATAAATGGATTTACAGTAGCGAAAGACTCACTGTCCTTAGTATGTCAAACCACGAGGAACCGTGGTGCAGCTGGGAGGGTCTTTGAATCGTTAGCCTCACTCCATTGAAGTTTCATAGCTCACTGCGAGAAAATCCCCCACGATTTCCAGCATCGCCAATGGTGCACTTCTTCCAACTGGGAACCCCCTTCAGAATGGGGCACACCCGCCTTACGTGATTGTTCACACCTCAGGTCACACGTCCCGGACACCTGACAAGAGGGATCAATCGGCAATTTAGGAAGGCTGCAGTTTATTCATCATCCCTCCGTGGGCCCGGCCTCTTCCAGAGGGTATGTGTGAACTCTGTGTGTCGATCCGGAGCTGGAAACTAGGCATTACCCAGTCACCTATTATGCGTCAGACGGGTGGGCCGGCCTTCAGGAGCACCAGGGAGGGAGAAGAAAAAGAGGAAACTCCAATGCCAAAACAGAGGAAGGATAAGAGAAGGTGAATGAAGAAAGTAACGAAAAACAGTGGAAAGTATTTTGATACTGACTGCCAAAAATGCAGAATATATTTCAAAAAACAGCCCAGACATGATCCCCAAGGGTGGGGAAAAAGAACAGCAAGAGGATAGATGGATAGACATGCAGCATGGAAAGGGAAAAGACGCTGCAAAGGCAAGGGACCCTGTGGTAGCCAAGCACGAACCCATCAAAGAGTGGAGAGGCCCCGCGGGAGGGGGTAGAATCTAGTGGAAGCTGCTATGACACAGTGCTGTTTACATATTATATGATGGGACCGGGTATCTGTCAATACTTCATGTAACCTTCATATATGGTGTTTCGAGGACTCAACAGGGTATCTCTACAAGTAATGTAACTGGCAGCAGTTCACAACCAAGATGGCAGGATCCCAGCGTCCTGCTCTTAGTTTATGTTGGTTGGTCACTTTATTATTTCGATGGCCTCTATTATTTTTCTCTTACAAGTTAAGTGGCTGCTTGGCTAAAACATGAGACTGCTTAAATTTTATCACCTCACCACATTTTTTTTCATATTATGCCACTGCCTATGGGTATGAGGAGATTGAGTTAAGGACAGTAGTGGAGGGGGGATTACAGACATTGGGAGAGTGTCAGCGGATAGTGGAGTGTGGTGAAGAGTGTGTAAGATGGCAGAGGGAAGGATGGAGAGAAGGAAGGAGGATGTAAGAAAGTTAGATGGAGGGTGTTAGAAGGTGCTGGCTGTGAGAGAGAGAATACGCAGGACAGCAGAGGGGGGAGGTTGGGGGGAGTGGAGAGGGACTGGTGGCTAAGAGGGGCTTAACAAAATTTTGCTGTGGATTTAAGTATGACCCACTGACCTACGAGGCAGAAACTTCTAAATGGTCTAAGTGACAGACTGCAGTGATCCGTCACATAGGTGACCAATCGCTTCTCATATCACACATTTGGCGGGGAGGGGGGGGGGGGGGGGAGGGAGGGGGGCGGGGTCAAATTGCAGCGGTCTGTCACTCATGCCTGGGACACACAAGCATACACGCGCTAGGAGCCAAAATCTTGGTCTAGAACAATTTTGCAGTGTTTGTCATGTACTTTAAGTACTGACAGCTAATTCAGCACATCAGTCATAGTTGGGTCATGTCATAAGCTTGGAAATATTACAAGAATTATTTCAAACAATCTCAATAGTTCCTATGATTTACTGACAATGAAAAGAAACAATTCAAACATGAGAAAAATGCAAATCTTTGCCGAAGCAGGGAAAAAAGGTAATGAGAACATCTTTTTGGAAATACTGACAATATTCATTGTTAAACAAAACGGTGACTAAACGTATCACATGAGTTAAGGCAGTATCCAGGACTCACGGAACAGTCTCTAAACTCATATGGTGTGTTGTACGCTTGCCCTGTTCAACACACACTGAGTACTTGTTGTAAAGGTAATCCGAATCGGAATGCAGCATATCAGTTAAGTGGAGTAACAGTTTATTGGGCCAGTGGAGAGTCTTCCCTTTATATAAATCATATGACACTGATCCTGCCTCTCAGTCCCAGACAGTCACACTGTGTTTGAAAGCTGTCAAGAGTTTGCGAACTGCTGCTGTGAATTCATCATCTGCACCACTGCGTTCTGAACTTCTGTGGAAATTTAACTAATGTCTCATCAAACCTTCCATTTTCCATTCATCACGCCTTCGAAATAGTAAGCAACTGTGTTTCCTTCAATCAGTTTTGCAGACAGTACTTCTTTAGGAGTGTTCCTCCAATTTACTCTCAGTGTCCCAGTGCAATGCATTTTCAGATTCAATAAGGTAAGGTTTTAGCTATCACTAAAATACTGAGTAATTGTTCATGTAATATGATGGTCAACATGCAGCTTCTCTTTCAACACACGCGACATGACCTTCTCCGCGTGGGATTTTCCACCCTTATCAGCAAGCAACCCAATGTACACAATGCACTTTTTTTACACGACTATCCAGGTTGTTTAGCATGTATATTTTGACACTATATTTACGCCTTTTACTTCATATATGTTGTCTGAAGACCAATCTCCCCCTTCAAAGAATCATTGATTCATCTAAAGATAGGTCTCTTCCTGAATAATAAACTCCACACATTCTATTGTTGAAGTAATTTAGAATACGTCATATTTTATATAATTGATCATCTACTACTGGGTGTTCTGGCTGTGAATTTTTAGCAAAATTAATGAGTTTAAGTCACATACCTGCCCCTGCTCATGGTCATCATTATTTCTCTTTTTTGAAACAGATTTTCTTTTTTCCGATACTCCAGTGATCAAGGGTTTTCATATTACTCATATGTAATGAAATACCAAAGAAAGACAAATATTTGGTATTTACTAAAAATCCTGTACCTGTCCTTTGTATTATTGCTCAAATGTAGTCACAGCATTATTTGTTTCATGAACTAGATGCTGGAGAATGGCCTCTGTAAGTAGTAGTCTAAAGAAATTCACAGGAAAAATGCTGGTGGGATGAATGAGTACACATTCCTGTTTTGTAAATGGATGACAATGCCTGTCATGTGGTTCATCATGGCTGGTTTCACCTTATTAATGTGTGCCAGTGTAGGTTCTTCATCATCTATGATTTCATCACAATTATTGATTCCACATATCCTTTATTCCACAGTATCGTCATTAAGACAGGTTTCCGTATTTTCGAGATTCTAGCCATCCTCCTCCAACTCGTCTTCAAATTCAAAATCGCTGTCTTGTAATACATTCAGTACTTAATCAGCAGAGACTTTTTCAATTTTCCTATACTTTTTAGGGTTAGTAGGTTTGGGGGTCTGTTGACTAGTTGTCATTTCGAACAATCTACCACACAGACAACTAAGCCCATAGAAAAAAATTATATACATATAAAACAGTAGGAACAAAATTGTTCCCGGACACACTGCTGTTTGTACAAAAATGTATGGGCTCGTGGCTCATGTTTATTTTTACAAGCATCAGCAGCAGCAAACGTGTTAGGGTGGCAAGGTGAAGTGTGTTGGGACACTAGAAGGAAAAATGGGGAAAGGAGAGGAGAGGACAAAAATATTTGGAAGGCGGGAAAGAAAAATAATCTGTGGAAATGCAGGGCAACAATGTGTGTTACAGAGGAAAAGTATTAAGTGGGCACAGCAACAAAAATAAGAAAAGGGTGGTGCGAGGTGATGTGTAGTGTGAAGACAATAAGGTCATTTGGGGGGATGCAAATGAACACAACTGCTTAACTATACATAAACCAAAACAATTACAAGCTTTCATAATTAATGATAAATAATGAGCCAGTATTCTTCACAATGATATTACCTGTCGTGCTGTGGACATTCGGTTGAATACATTCCATAAGACTATTCCCACAACTGTTTCATCTCTTAGGTAGAAGATGACACCTTTCTCATAATTTTCACCTTTCTTTGGTGCAGAAGGAGCTGATACAGTTGCTGGTACTGGCATCTTGTCCTATTCCAAAGAACAAATCGAAGGAATACTTTTATTTATTAGATAAATTTTAACACAACTAGATACCATAACTTATTTAAAAGGAGTCAAAAGTCAGTACACATTATACGTAATAGCAACATACCTCTCCACCTTTATTTTTTGCATCTATGGCTGATATTTTGGCATCAGAAGTACTATCATCACATGGCTTGGCATAAACTCCAACAGTTGGCAATTGTGAATCAACAATGCCTATAGCCTCAAAGCCGACATCAGGTCCCAGATCAGACCAAAACATAGACTGATGCCAGTAATGCTTTCCTGTGCATAATGGAAGAACTATATAATTCTATGCATGGAAAATATTTAGACACCACTAATTACTAAATAACAAAAGAGGAAATTCATCTACCATCATGCTAGTAACATGAATGATCATTACACAATTTTGTAGCCAAATCACATGGTAACATTAATTTCTTAGTAAAAACATCACGACAATGAATGTAATTTTTTAATAACTTTGTTTATGTTTATATCCAAATGATGACAAAACCGCGTGACCACCTCTTACAAAACTGAGTTATCTTCGTGATTCATCACTAAACAAACTCTCATATAGAACAAGTTCAGAGGAGTTCGGCCTGAAAGGTAACTGAAGCAGACGAATGTGTATTACAAGAGAATCCATCATGATCACATTATCACTGATTCATACAAACTAAGGACTTTCAGGTCCTTTCCAAGGACACAAATTTTCTCTAACAACCTAAATCATGCAAGGTTTTAGATTATTTTCTGAACACAAGGGACTCTACTTCGATCATACAATAATTATTTGTTCGAATGATACCACTGGAAAGTTAATCTATTAGCACTGAGAACGGGCAGTTTAAAACATGAAATGGTGTTAAAACTAACAGATATTGCAGAAAGTTACTCGCCAATATGGTGACAGTAGACAATGGCGCGGCACGGTAGGAATAGTGAATACCAAACGAAGTCACTACCTTGCCGCTGAGTGTCACCAGCACGACACCAAATTTTATGAACATGAGGCATGGAATAAGAAAGTCTTGCAGCGTATACACCAATTTACAAACCAGGCTGCTTAGCATATGTAGAGATGGTGTAGTACGGGTGAATAGTAAGCCTCTCACCATGAAGTGGTTCACCACGCAGCAGGTCCGTTGCAGTGGGGGACAAACATGATGATGATGCTGTGAGCAGAATACTAAGACAGATAGAGTGAGCACTAAGTTGGCAGGAGCCCACTAGGAACCGAGTTATTGTCCTGTACCAGTTGCCAATGGCTGTAGTAGGCAGGTATCCAGCTGCATGGCGGACTTGACAGCTTGGGGCGGAATTCAACATGTAAAGAAAGAAACTCGCTGCCTTAGCAGATAGCTGTAGAAAACTAGAAATTTATGAAGCTGCTAAGAGACGTGCAGCAGAAGGCCACCACATGGTCATGCAATTCTCTCCTTCATATGTTCAAAAAATTTGTATGAAATCTTATGGGACTTGACTGCTAAGGTCATCAGTCCCTAAGCTTACACACTACTTAACCTAAATTCACCTAAGGACACACACACACACACACACACACACACACACACACACACACACACACACACACACGAGGGAGGACTCTAACCTCCGCCGGGACCAACCACACAGTCCATGACTGTAGCGCCTTAGACCACTTGGCTAATCCCGCGCGGCTCTCCTTCATAGGTCACCAAAATTAAGAGTGAGAAGGCAATTCCCATTCTCTTTACTGCACTAGCTCACACAAAGCACCTACAGTGTGTTTCACGAAGATACAACGACCCTTCCACATCTCACCTTCTGAACCATTGTAGATGCAGTGAGCAGACAAACCGGGGGTGTTTACTTCCCAAGAAAGTGAGATAATACTACATGAAATAATACATGAATTACTAAATTACTAAAAACATTAATGCAAGAAATGCATACGATCAAAATTTACGTAAACCTTTGCACACTGATCTACAAGGCTACCAGACCAGGAAAACTGCCCAGATAAAGGACGCGCTGGCCAACACGTACAAGCAGGAAATAATCTTAATCAATGTTATGCATCCCTAATAAGAATTAAGTAAGGTTGAGGCAGTTTCTGGTTTGTGTTAAATGTTTGAGGCAAAAAACTGGCATTTTTGGACTTCTTACAGTTTTCTGCTTATAATTCGAAACAATACATCCTACACAACATTCCCAAAAAACACCAAAATGAACATTCCCAAAAAACACCAAAATGAACATTCCCAAAAAACACCAAAATGAACATTCCCAAAAAACACCAAAATGAACATTCCCAAAAAACACCAAAATGAACATTCCCAAAAAACACCAAAATGAACATTCCCAAAAAACACCAAAATGAACATTCCCAAAAACACCAAAATGAACATTCCCAAAAACACCAAAATGAACATTCCCAAAAACACCAAAATGAACATTCCCAAAAACACCAAAATAAACATTACTGAATATTCCCAAAACACCAAAATAAAATTTATTCTGCCATTTAGCCACATGTATCACCAAAGATCTTCAATTTTTACCAATTTGATGGGAGAGTGAGTTAGGCTCATGTTCCAACGCCTGTATCTGGAAAACAGCTACTTTAAATGAAAAACTGTCATACAGAAAATTGTTGAGCATCGAATTCAGTGCAAAAGAGCTCTTAAATCTTAAAATTCATAAAACTACAAATAAAAATGTGGAAGTATTTGCTGCTAAAACTTTTTTGTGAAGTCTAATTAATTCTGAATGTCCAAAAATCATATATAAAGGCAATTTAGTTAGGTACCTGCCTACCTATACAGGTAACTCCATTTATTAATTTAATTGTTCAAGTAGGTAATTTACAGTGTTCTGTGTTACCCACTTGGGTTTATGATAATCACTCAAAGAGTATCCAACAGAGAGGGGGGAAAACATGGAAATCATTCAAGGGGAGAAACTTTAAGGAAGTGCAATTCCTGAGGAGGAGCTGAGTAGTGCCCCTGCAAGCCACGAAGTTTACAGTCAAGTACCTGTCAGTTGAAGTGCTTTCCATGAGAAGTCAGCCCAATAGCTCTTATCATACTTCGTCTTTCAGTTAGGCTCATATCCATTAACTCTATTTGATGATGATGGAATAATGCACAAGACAAGAAAATCAGGCCTCTTTAAACTGTTCAACCCAGTCAATGTTAAGATCACAAGCATGAAAGACCTCCCCCTTGACAGTGGGTTCCTCTTACACTGGGTTCTGTAGGGTATTCATGAAATGTTTTCCTCCAGCCTTGAAAAATACATGAACTATGTCAGGAAACACTTTAGATCCAACAGCACTTAGTATCTGATGGATACCCTGAGGAGAAAACAAAGGGAAACGTAAAATCTGTTGAAAGTGCCTGAACAGCCTGCACCATGTCATCAGCTTCTGATTATTTGATGAGACAATGTCACCAACTATGCCAAAAGAATGTTTCTTACTAAACGAACTTAATAGGAAATGTGCCACCTCAGTATTGACAGAAAAATTGTATGATTAAGGGTACTAGGTCAAGTGGGCCACTGAAGATGCAGATCCCTTGAAACATCACACCTTCTGTGGCCGTGACACCGCCCATACATTTTTTCGACATGGTAAAATCAAATTTATAAACACATTTCAAAGGGACGCAAACCTCCAACACATCATCTCAGATATCGTGGATCCCAAAATCACTCGTGATAAGGTCGCTGGGGCAGGAGTTAAGTTCATTATGCGTTTGTGCACAGGTGCCAGCTCCAAACCTTTGAATGAAATTTGTCAGCAACTATTCCAAAGGCCTTTACTGAAAAATAGTAATTTCAGGTTGGCTTCTCTGCCTACTACTGATGCTCACCAGCATTCCCTTGGGGTCTACTTGCATGTACAGATATGGAGAAACCATCAGATGGATCCATTGAAATGAGGATGGATGACTACAAAAAATGGCCTGATCCCCACTGCAACCACCCAACAGCCAGGGATCCTGCAGAAGAAAGAAGAAATGCCAAGCAGCTAATTCCTGCAGGAAAGTATCTATACATTGCTTGGCTATATGCAGCAATTGCCAGGGGCTTTCATGTCTTAATACTAGCAGAAGAGAACATTTTCCTTGATTACATGCAAATCGACAATGTGATTGACACCACTGAGGAGAAAATCTATTTAGATCCCATGCCAGAAGAGGATGAAGAATTATATGACCACATTTCCTTCCCAAGACCACTTCCCCGAAACATACAAAAACATCAAAAAATAAATTGTAAATGAATATAAATGTAGATTAATAATTGCTGAAAGAATGTCTGTAAAAAAAATTCTCTCTGATCAGTTTTATATTTTAATTCAAATACATTTCCATTAATAAAATCTTTCATTTGATTTTTTAAAATTTTATTATTTTTTTAAATTTTAAACCTGTTTATCATCATTTTGGACTGGCATGGTAATTAATTAAATTAATACTAACACATAGAACTAATTACCTAAGTAGGTAGGTTGCTCACTAAATTGCCCTTAGATCTGAGTATTTGGATGAATGTGGATGATTTGACATTCAAAAGTAATATGACTTCACAAAATAAATCTTAGTTAGAGTTTGATGCTGCAAATTCTTTCACATTTTTATTTGTATTTTGCACAGGTGCGAGAGAAATTTAAATTTTAGGGGATTCTTGTGCAGAATTTGATGTTCTGCAACTTTAATGTAGTTCTGTTGGGTTCATATTGTAATGGTACAGTAGCAAATGTAAAAATGCAGCATTTGTATGATGTGCTCGATGCTGTGAAAATGATTGTTTTTTCATGTTTCTACGATACTTATCTACCTCTGTGGCATAAAACGATGGACATAGTCCAAACAAAGAGGATTTGGTTTTTCATTTTTGCCTCAAAAAATTAAATTATGTTCTCTTAAGCAACTTTTATGAACAGTCTTTCATAGGACATCGATAATTAAGAACTTTTGTTTTAATTGGAAACAGGAATTTAGTGTCCAATATGTAATTAAAAACAAGACTACTTGCATTATTCATAAAAAAATCATAATTTTTATAGCTACGAGATGTAGGTATTTGAAATAGAATGAGAAACAAAAATTGATACTGGTAAGATTTGAACCTACGGACGAAACAAGGTGTTATTCAAGCTACTATTACGCTACTGACTGCGCTACCAGTTTGATTTGAATCTACTAATCAACTGTGGTACATACAACTTCAAATCAGATTATTTTCATAAATTTATGAGAAACATTAAGAACAGCCCATTTCTCGGCACTTTTTAACCACGTTACAGGTGCCTGTTTCACTACAACAGAAAGCAGCCTCCGCCATTTCCATATTATGCATTAACAGCACGACAAACCGAGCACAACGCTGGAGAGGCTGTGACTGTACACGATTTTTGAAATAAAAACTATGTACCTAAAGCATGATTAAGAAAAACGTTGATGGTTGTTAATACATTTGAATATCTTAAAGTTTCATTTAAAGTAACTTAGTAATAAGATAACGTAATACAGAAGTAGGACCTACTTTGAAGAGCGTAACACCAGTGCATGAGTGGTACGGCTGCTGACCAATCATCACGTTTGTGTATGTTTACATCAGGTTTAGCATTATGATGAACAGATTTATAGAGCTGTGAACTATCTACCAGATGGAAGAGCCCGCCCTTCATTTAACATGCTGTCAATATATTTTCGGCAATAACCATTTTATTGTTGGCCGGTTGGCTAATTTAAAGGAGGGAGAAGGGACCAATGCCACAAGTGTGAGAATAAAACGGATGAAACATATAACACAAAATGGAAAGAAAGGAAAAGCCACAAGACTGAAGGGAAGGCAACGAACACTAAAGGAACAAAAGAGGACAAGAAAACAACAGAGAGACACTAGAAACAGAAGAGAGTAAAACATGAAAGCAGATTACAGTGGCTGGCCAACCACAAGAATAAAAGGGAAAGCCAGCCACTCTGCAACACATTAAAACCCCCACCCAAAAAGCACTACGGTGGAGGACACAGAGTGACAAAGGACATGCGCTAAAACCTACATAGAAGTATAAAACCCACTCTCATGGATAAAACATAAAACTAAAGCTGCTGTGGAGGCACTGTCACCCAGCACCAAAGGCAGGGTGCTGGGAAAGTTAAACGTCTGCCGCAGAGCGGCTAAAAGTGGGCAGACCAGCAAGAGCTGGACGACTGTCATTTGGGAGCCACAGTGACACTGAGGTGGGTCCTCGCAACGGAGTAGGTAACCATGTGTTAGCCACGTATGGCCAATGTGGAGCCGGCAGAGGACAACTGATTCCCTGTAAGACGCCTGCATGGAAGACTTCCACACATTCATAGTCTCCTTAATGACACGCAGTTGAATGTGCGTGCTGTTATGCCATTCAGACTCTCAAAGCTGGAAAACCCTGCGGTGTAACACAGAATGCAGGTCAGCTTCAGAGATGCCTATCTCCAGAAGCAGTTTCCGCGTCACCTGTTTGACCAGCCTGTCAGCAAGTTCGTTGCTGGGGATTCCGATCTGTCCTGGGGTTCACACGAACACCACGGAACGGCGGGACTTTTCAAAGGCATATATGGACTCCTGAATGGACGCTACCAGAGGGTGGCGAGGGTAGCACTGGTTGATAGCTTCTAGGCTGCTCAAAGAGTCAGCACACAGGAGAAATGACTCACTAGGGCTTGAGCGGATGTACTGAAGAGCACAAGATATAGCCACCAGTTCTGCAGTGAAAACGCTGCAGCCAACTGGCAAGGAGTGCTGCTCAAAATGTCATCCATGAACATATGCGAAGCCTACGTGACCGTCAGCCATTGAGCCGTCGGTGTAAACCGCTTCAGATAACCAGAACACGTCAAGAATCAAGAGGAAGTGACAGCGGAGAGCGGCGGGGTTAACGGAGTCCTTAGGGCCATGCAAAAGGTCCAGACGAAGCTGCGGCCGAGGGGTACACCATGGAGGTGTACGTGAAAAGACCACAGGTAGAGGTGGTACAGGGAAGGACTCCAGTTCGGAGAGAAGGGGTCCCACGCGAACTGCAATCGTGTTAGCCCCCATCTGAGCCGCCAATGCGGAAGATGGACTGCCGCGGGTGAGAGAAGGAGACAGTAATTCAGATGCTCGGGGGAACAATGAGTGTGCGATGCGTAATTGACAAGTAGTTGTGCACGTCTGATCTGCAGTGGAGGGACACCAGCCTCCACCAGTACACTGGTCACCGGACTAGTCCTAAAAGCTCCTGTTGCTAATTGAACCCCACAGTGGTGCACAGGGTCGAGTAAATGCAATGCTGAAGGCACTGCCGAACCATAAACCACACTCCCATACTCAAGTCGAGATTGGACAAGGGCTCTGTAGAGCAGCAGCAGCGTAGAGCGATCTACACCCCAATTGGTGTTCCTCAGGCAACAGAGGGCATTGAGGTGCTGCCAGCACTTCTGCTTAAGCTGACGAAGATGGAGCCAAGTCAATCGAGCATCGAAAACCAGTCCAAGGAATTGGTATGTCTCCACAAAAGTGAGTGGATCATCATTAAGGTAAAGTGCAGGTTCCGGATGAATGGTACGATGCCGACAGAAGTGCACGACACATGACTTTGCGACTGAAAACTGGAAGCCGTGGGCTAGAGCCCATGACTGCACCTTGTGGACGGCTCTCTAGAGGCGCCGATCAGCAAAAACAGTACTGGAGCAGCAGTACAAAATGCAGAAGTCGTCTGCGTACAGAGAAGGTGAGACAGAAGGCCCGACAGCTGCTGCTAGACGGTTAATGGCCCCTAAAAATTGACACACACTCAATACAGAGCCCTGCGGGACTCAATTCTCCTGTATATGGATGGGACTATGGGAGTCAGCAACTTGGACACAGAAAGTATGTAGTGACAGGAAGTTTTGGATAAAAATCGGGAATGGTCCCTGGAGACCACACTCGCACAATGTGGCAAGGATATGACGTTGCCAAGTATGCTTTACACAAGTCAAAAAAGATGGCAATCAGGTGTTGCCATCTGGAAAAGGCTGTTCGAATGGCAGACTCAATGGACACAAGATTATCAGTGGTAAAGCGACCCTGGCGGAAGCTACTCTGAGATGGATCCAGCAAGCCACGCGACTCCAGGACCCAACCGAACCGCCGGCATACCATACATTCCAGCAGCTTACAATGTAGGTGAAACTGACGGGCCGATAGCTATCCCCATCAAGCGGGTTTCTACCGGGTTTCAGCAGAAGCTGTGTTGGGGCAATGTGCAAGGGCACTGAGGAGCTCCCACTCTGTAAATGGGGCATTATAGGATTCACTGCAGCATGTAGTGGATGTGAGGATGTTCCCTTCCAGCCACCGTTTGAGTGTGCAAAAGGTAATTCTCCGATGCAGAGGCTCGAGCAAAGTGCTCGGCAATTACATTTGCGTCAGTACATAACTCGTCATTTATGGTAACACCAGGGGCAGCTGTTAGGGCTCGGTCCCGAAAAGATGTTTGATCTATGCCCAGACTTGGGAAGGTGACGTGTGGCACCCAATGGTGGAGGTGTATCTCTCCCAACACTCCTTCTTCCATTGTTTGATAAGGTAGCGAACACGGGCACAGAGCCATTTAAAGGCTATGAGGTGCTCCAGGGAAGGGTGCTGCCGCTTATGCCACTATAGAGCTCACCGACGTTACTTAACTGCTTCAGCGACTTCCGACGACTACCAACGGACTGCCTTATGGCTTGGGAACCCTAAAGAGCGAGGGATCGCGTTTTCTGTTGCAGAAACAATTGTGCTAGTCTCCTGCTCAATCATCATTTCGATGTTACCATGTGGGAGAGATTCAGCGGTGAGAGCAGAGGTGAAAGTTACCCAAGTCCGCCTTGTTCAAAGCCCATCTGGGCAGGCGTCCGTGTGCCTGACGCTGGGGCAGTGACAGGAAGATGGGGAAGTGGTCACTACCATACAGGTCGTCACGTGCTCTCCAGTTAACTACCATGAGCCACACTGAAATGTGTGGCGGCCCCAGTATTTAAGAGGCAGGGGTCGAATTGCGACAGTAAAGTTTGGCATCTCTGCCTCAGCCAGTAAGCATGGTACCACCCCACAAGGGGTTATGGGCATTAAAATCTCCCAGAAGCAGGAAAGGTTTAGGGAGTTGATCAATCAGTTCAACTAATACATTCAGGGGTACTGCACCATCTGGAGGAAGATATATATTGCAGACAGTTATTTCCTGCATCATCGTTATTCTGACAACCACAACTTTAAAAGGGTTTGAAGGGGCACATGTTCACTACAGACCGAGTTTAGGACATAAACGCAAACTCAACCTGACACTTGATTATAGTCACACGGTTCCTGTAATATCCCTTATAGCCATGGAGGGCAGGGGTCCGCATTGCTAGGAACCAGGTTTCCTGGAGGGCAATGCAGATAGCAGGTGTAAAGCTTAACAGTTGCCGTAGCTCAGACAGGCGGTGGAAAAAACCACTGAAATTCTACTGGAGGATGACATCATGAGACTGGAAAGGCATGGAACATTCAATGAGGCAGTTTATGCCTCAGAGTCACCTGCTGCCACAGATTTAATGCCTGAGCAGTGTGTCTCAGGATCTGGTGAGATCTAGGTCCTCAGCAGACACCAAAATCTCCACCCCATCCTCAGCTGCAGCGCTTGTAGGTAGCAGTGGTGTGCGCACAATTTCCTTGGTCTTAGGGGTTTTCTTTTTGGATTTCTCTCGCTGCTCCTTGGGTTTTCCTGGCTGGGAGGACTTCACTGGCTCAGTCTCCGCGACTGAGGAGGAGTGTGAAGCCCTACGACGACCAGCTGCTTTTGGGCTCTACAGCCACTGGTGGGTGTCGTCTTTCCCACTAGAAGAAACCTGGGAACGGAGTGACCAAAGTGACCCCTTCCTAGTGAGAGAAGCCTAAGAACACTTACACTTCTCCGGCTTAGAAGTGGGGAATGAACTTCCCCAATGGTTGGAGAGCTGTTGCTCCTGAAGTGAGTGGTGCAGGAGCAACAGGGAGGGAAATGCCCCCACACCATCAAGGGGGGCAGGTGTAGTCTTCCAGCTCTGAGAGGTGACCTGAGTTGGCAGAGCTGATGGTGCCAGAACTGTTGTAGCTGCAGCGTAAGACGATGTAATATGCAAAGGATGCAGGCGTTCAAATTTTCTCTTAGTCTCCGTATAGGTCAGTCTGTCCAGGGTCTTTTACTCTATTATTTTCCTTTCTTTCTGGAGAATCCTGCAGTCAGGCGAGCAAGGCGAATGGTACTCTACACAGTTGACACAGATGGAAGGCGGGGCACGTGGGGTATTGGGATGTGATGGGCGTTCGCAATCTCGGCATGTGATGCTGGAAGTACAGCGAGAAGACATATGGCCGAACTTCCAGCACTTAAAGCACGGCATTGGGGGAGGGATATAGGGCTTTACATAACACCGATAGACCTTGACCTTCTCGGGCAATTTATCATTCTCAAAGGCCAAGATGAAGGCACCGGTGGCAACCTGATTATCCTTCGGACCCCAGTGGACAAGCCGGGCGAGATGTACACCTCGCCGCTCTAAATTGACCGCGCAGCTCATCGTCGGACTGCAAAAGAAGGTCTCTGTGAAATATTATACCCTGGACCATATTTAAGCTCTTATGAGGTGTGATGATTACACGAACATCCTCCAGCTTGTCACTCCTGTGACTGGGCAGAGGATGCTGTTTTGATGAAGACTGACCCAGATCTCATTTTGGACAAGCCCTCCAACTCCCCGAACTTGTCCTCTAAATGCTCAACAAAAAAACTGAGGCTTCATCCTCGTGAAATATTCCAAATGAGCTCTCGAACATACAAGGTACTGGGGCGCATAAGATCTGCTGCCATCCTCAGCCTGATGTTCCTCCCATGGTGTGGCCAGGGAGGGGGGACGATTTTGGGTCGTACTTCTATGCGTTAAATTGAGCTCGTGATCGCTTAGAAACTGCTCGTGTTTCACTACCATGCTGGATATCTGGTGCAAAGAAGTTCACTGTCATCGTCGACCCAGAAATCGACACTGCATAGCGCATGGTGGAAAATGCAACCAGGAAGGTGTCCTCATCCAAGAGATGGAGAATGGGCAGGACTGCAATGCAACAACGAGAAAGTGGGCTAAAGATCTCAATGCACGATGGACACGATGCACCTTGTAAGGCGCCCTTCCCCAATTGGCTCGCTCTTCGGGAAAATTTTGAAGAATGGAGGTCAAACCCTACAGAGGACCATCACATAAAGGCTGAAACGTGTGAAACTCCTTTTAGTCGCCTCGTACGACAGGCAGGAATACCTTGGGCCTATCCTAACCCCCCGGACCCGCAGAGGGACATATTATTGTCTGCACTATCAAGGGTGGAATACTTTTTGCAGCTTGATGGTATCAAATGCATAACACCAGAGTCTGCTCTTTTAACATCTCAAGAGGCCCAAAGGCTTAAATTGACTGGCTTAAATTGACTCTCTCTGTAACAGAAGTACATTACTTAGGTGCTATGGAACTTCAGTTATTTCAACAGATGGCAAGCAATGCATTACATGATATGACTGTTCTAGATTTAAACATGATTAGTGCTGAAACTTCCTGGCAGATTAAAACTGTGTGCCGGACTGAGACTCGAACTCGGGACCCTGTTGGTCCCGAGTTAGAGTCTCGGTCCGGCACACAGTTTTAATCTGCCAGGAAGTTTCATATCAGCACACACTCCGCTGTAGAGTGAAAATTTCATTCATGATTAATGCTATTCCGTAAGACATATTGACTCCCACCTTGCAGATGTGTAGTAAGTGGCCCCACTTCGTGCAGATCACTCTACGAACGCCAGTAATTTCTGAATGGAAGAGATTTATGTAGTCTAGCAGGAACATAATTAATAGTGAGAGAAATGCTGCAACTTTATGGTTATTCATTAATTCACCACCAAATGACTACAACATGGTTTCACAACTTTACATTACGCTGTGAACAAAAGTAGCAAGGTGCCACATTTGCCAATCCAATCCCTTTCTCATCAACACTGTATGGATCACTGACATCAGATTTATGAATTACCTTATTTACCTGAATATAAGATGATCCTGCCTGTAAGATTACCACCTCTTTTTAAGAGGCTCCTTGAAGAAAATTTGTTTTTTAACATTTTCTGACTAATAAAAAATAAAAAATTTTATTTATGTAAGGTGCCTGCCTGAAAAGTTACCAATGCATCTATTCTTAACTTACACCATTTATTCGCTGTCTACATTTTGGCAATACAAGTAGAAATACAACGAACAAAAAGAAATGGTTTACATATCTTCATTGCCCTTTTTATTTACTATTGTCTGTGGTTTCACCATTCTTAATCACCAACGACATCATCCTAACAGGACTTCTGTAAAATTATATCTTCGTCGTCACAAACATTTGGCTCTTTCTTCGGAATATGTTGCAGTTTCTGAGGATACGATTACAGTGAGACCTGAGAACAGAGCTTTTTTCTTAACACACAGTGAATTTCATTTTTATACTGACATGAGAAAGTCACAATGTCCCTTACTTTCAAACACATCATCTGCCTGCCGCTGTCTCATTAGCTGTGTAGAACCAGTAGCTGACACACCTCCTATTGTTCCCGTCATACCTCACACTGAGCACTGACAGCATTGCTGCATGAAGTTCGTAAGTATGCCACTGGACCCAAGCTACACTTTTATCATCTCCTGCAGAAATGTACGCTGTTGTTGACTATCTGTTGAATTTCGAAGTTCATGTAATTATGAGTACAAACAGATTCAGGCAAACTGAAGTTTAAACGTGGTAGATGTCCATAAAAAGCCTAACTACACAGTATGCGAAGTATGCAGTATACATTCCCATGGTTGGCAGCACGACAAACTTTGCTGCCCACTCACCACTCTCCTTCCCCCACTCATCTTAGTTCTCAGCAAAGCTGTTGTCATTGTTCCCCTCCAACCCTTCCGCAGTGCTGTGGATGTGCAACAGTGAAACACAGATGGCAATAACTTCTAGGATGCAGGTCATATGCAACAATAGCAACTAGTACATAAATAAAAGATCACAATCACAATTCAGTCCAATTCTCGAACTTCTGCTGTCCTGTGAGCTAATGACAGCTGTTGGTATTGCAGGTCTTCCCGCTGCAATTTATTCTTGGGATAACAATTTCTGTCAGTTTAATGTGATGCATTTCGTTTGTTAGACATTCAATTCTGGATTAATTGTCTTTCTCGTTTCATCTGGATGTCACCATCTTGTTCTAAGGCTGATTAAAAGCTGGTGACATTTTTCCCTGGTATCATAATATGTGAATAGGGACAGAATTTCTTATTTGCTACCCATCTGGTGAATCATTAGTGTCTCATAACCAAATAAAATGTTGACTTGGGTTCAGCATCAAGTAATGGTCTTATAAGAACAAGATTTTCTTCTTTGAATGTTAACTTTACTTAAAAAACCAACATAAATGTACTTATATGGTATCCATACATGTATAAAAACTTTTATTGCAAACCTATTCAAATACAACAAAAGTTTGTAACTCAGTAGAATTTAATGCTGCTTCATCCTGTGCTTCACAAAATTGTCAATTTTTTAAGCAGAGCATTAGGTTGTTGCGGCTAGTTCACGGTTTCTTGAGTATCCCTTGCCCTAGTGCAATGAGTCAAATGTAATGTGACTAAGTATAGATGCAAGTGCTTTGGCGTATCTGAAAATCTCGAGCCTATTCAAATGAAAGCACTGTTTACTAAGTGCTACCTTTACAAATTCTTCAAAATAAATTTGTACGAAGTCTCAGTAGCCAAAGTTTCATTTATAAATGTAAGACACCTCAATATTAATCTATTACAGCCCTGTATTTTTGGAATGTTTTTGGGGGGAAAAAAAAGACAGTGTCTTACAGTCGGGTAAATTTGATAAGCACATCCATTGTTTATGGGAATGTACTTTATGTCACTTAACAACTGCAAGTAAGTACCCAATGAACTTAAACTAACTCCACTATATCAGCACAAGCTCAATTAAGTTATTTTGTCTATTTAAGGAAGATAATTGGACAGGAAATGCTGTGGAGATATAGTCTGTCTATAAACTGAAAAGTGAGCAGCATTCATGGGGGAGAAAGTCCTCCGAGCATTGCAGAACAGTATGCACAGATTTACATAGATTCTGTCCATATGCGGTTCTAGTGATACTATTGTGGAAAATAAACACAGTGTGTCACCAGTTACTCATATGCCAAGCTACAAAAGAGTCTATGTAACTTTGTGAAACACCCTATAGCTGCTTTTTGTGTGCTAGAGGGAATGGAGAATTCCTTCTCACTCTTCATTTTGCAGAACTATGATGACTACAATCTGGCAACCTACCTTCCTGCATGTTTCTAACTGCCACCCCCTCCTTTCCACGCTGTTACATCCCCAGAACACAATCTATACCTTAATTTGATTCTACTTGCTCTTAGGTGTGATACAAAAATTTAAAATCTGTTTTTAACACATGTTGTTTAACAACGTACATTAATTCTGCACCATTAAAACACTATTTTGAATAATCTGCAGTTTTTCATTCACTGTAATGAGGAAACTGTTAGTTGAAAAGAAAAAATGAATTTGACCTTTTCTGGAGAAAATTTAAAGTAGTTCAATTTCGTACTGGGAAACATTTATCCTTGTAATTTACATGAAAAATCTAAACAAATAACTTTTTACCACCCAACCCCACTGATCAGGACTTAGTATTTGTTCATGACACACTCCCCCTCACCCACCAATGTACAAAAATCTACAACTGCAACATTTTTTGGTCTTTGTTCACTGAGCTATAAATTAATTTAATTTGGCCTTTTCTTAAAACAGAGCAACCTTCTGCAAACAGACATCTATCTCTGTAATACTGCCTTCAAACAATGAAAACTCCAGGTGAGAATGGCAACAATGTAGGAAAATTTGTGAGTGACTTAATTTTGCCTTTCTGCATCTCAACGTGTCTTCTTCATGGCAAGTAGCAGTCTTATCATTTCCTACATTGGTAATATTATCCTCAAAATTTTGTACTTGTCAAATCCACAAATAAGCAAAAGTACTTTCAATTTGACAGTCGCTGTGTACTCCAAACAAACTTCTCCCTCAATTCTTGGCATTTGTGGTAAATACACTTGCTATCATACTGATTAAGTACATCATATGCTAACTCTGACAATTACATTCACTTTTTTCAATTGTATCATTAGCTTGGTTCACAAGTGGATGTTCTCTGCCATCTTAACTGGAATCAATACTCTCTATCTTCAGAAACAGTAAATGGCTTTACTTTTCATTATACAGTAGAATGCATCAAGTAACTTTAACTACTATTCTTTCTGAAATAATTCTCTGAAGTGAGAGAAAACAAACAATTCTCTCTAAATAGTATCCACAATAGCTTTTACATAACCTTCTCAAACTCATCTACGTTTTGTCCACATCCCATGCCCCATTTCAGTCAGTTTTCTTGCCACACAATTTATGTGCTGTGACACCATTACTGCGAAATGTCAGATCCATCTTCTTACAACTATTTACTCCAATCTCATCACACATGCAAGATCTATTTCATCCAAGAAAAAGTAGCTTGTCATAACACGTGTTAAGTTATCAGCTGATAATACCATTTTTGAAGTTTTCTAGGTCGACACGATGGCTAAATTGACATTCATGTAAGGTGTTTCCATTTTATGATACACACTTTCACAGGTGAAAAAGAAAGGCGAATTTATCAGTTTGAAGTAAGGAACCAGGCTTGAAAAGATATGAGTCGAAAGTTACAAAGTCAGACATGATGTGGCTTATCAACAACAGCAGAGTACAAAAAATTACAAATATTTCCTCTACGTAGTAAAACTGATGTACTACATACACAATAGCCACCACTGTTGAGTAGGCAAACCTGACCAACATCCTGATGTACATTATGGAGGGTGGGTAGAAAAAACTTTACTACTGCACTGCTGATGATGTGTATGTTTACTCACATGGACACTTCAGATGTGGAGGCCCATAAGAGTAGTCTTTCTGACAACTGCTATGAATGGGTCACAAAAGTTGGTAGAAAAATGTAAGAATTACAGATGTACTTGTTCTTTAATTTTTATCGTCATCAGCAGACCAAGAGTAAATGTGGAACTTTTCTAATTTTTGCTGATAGTGCACATAAACCAAATTCATTGTTATCTGAAATACAAATTTTCATAGTCACCAAATATCAGAATTTCATCTCACAAAGCAGCAATGAAAGTGGTGAAAGAGCTTTATAGGTCACAAGATCCACATAAGGTGGCAATTGACCTTCTACTCAACGACCTTCGCTATTCAGCTAGTGAGACAACACAATGACTACTATGCCTTATTCAGTCCTACTTGGATTAATGGGTTTATGTTATTTCTTTATATGAAACATCACGTCTTTCATTTAAGCTATACATGTTGGTGCTCCCTGTTAAGTATCGCAATGTGCCATACTGAATTTCATCATGAACTGTACGTCACATGTATAATGTTATACACAGTTCTCACTCAAAAATAATAGCAGCTACAAATTTCATCACAGATGGAATCAAAATCCCAACTGATATTTTCAATTTTAGCTTTTGGATGGGAAAGAGCTGGATCACACCATTAGCGAAGATAATTTAAATAGGGTGTCCTCCATGGTCCAAGCATTATCTCTTATATTTTTCTGGAATCTCATTCTTAATCATAACATTCAAGTGACACACATCTACTAGAAACCATTCTGATGCCTTCTCACACAACAGAAAACTCAGTGATATTTTTTATTGTTTGTATGAAATCCTGCCATTGAAACCTGAAACAATGCAATGTTCTCTGTATTCCATTTTTTAAATGCCACAATGCATTAAGTCTACTCTTGTTTGAAGAACAGCTCTACTCACTCACCACGATAAATAATAATTTCGATGGTGGTGACGATGATTCCATTCTTAAATTTACATGCAGCGAATCTGGCTTTAATAACTTAATATGTAGAATGTAATCAAACAATGGAAAATCCAGGATGGAACACAACAATACTAGAGAAGGAAAGTTGCTACTCACCATATAGAGGAGATGCCGAGTCATGATAGGCACAACAAAAAGATTCACAGATCCCAGTCCCACATACTGTTCCTGCGTTGTTGCTTGGCTCATGAAATTCCCCCCTAATGGCCTTACCATCAAATTACCAATCTCTGGTTGCCACCATTCCTTCCACAATGACCTCCTCCTGTTCACATTCCGCCAATCTTTAGCCCTCACCAACGTAGTCCTGCAAAACCATATCAACCAAGCCCAATCCTCCTTGCAGAACCCTTCTCTCCATCTGGAACATTCTCCTGCTATGTAATCCCAAATTCCTGGAACCCATAACACACGTTGAAACTCTTGCCCTGCAGGAACTTGTGCAAAATGCACAATGCCACCTCAAAAAGCTCTCCATCCTGCTTACTTTCTATTCCTGCCTCGGAGTACTACTGTCTACCACCTCTACAACCCCCAAATCTCCCCCACATCGCCCCATAGCTGACAAACCCTGTGCTACAGACCTACTACACTTACCCAACCCTCCAAAACTCCCTCCCACCACCACACAGAAACCAGAACATAAACAGACCCACAACACAGTCGTGAACATTTCCTCCAGAAGCTTCAGTCCTACAGAAATATCAGTCCTTTCCAACGGCCTCACCTTTTGCCCCGCTTCCAAATTCAATCATGCAAGTCTAGTTAAAGACCTCCTCTCCTTCTCCTGGTCCTTACAGTGGAAACACTTTTTCGCCACCAACCCGACCAATCAGACTCAACCAAAGACCAATATTGAACCTTGCCTAACTCAGTTCACTCCTCTATCCAACCATGATCCACTCCCACTGCCTCCAAGCCACCCCCTGTTAACTTTCCAGAATTTCTTAACCTCGAACCTTGCCTCACCATCATTTCCCAAATCCCTCAGCATGCAAACTAACGTTGCATCCACAGAAAGAATTGCAGTCCACCATCTAAAAACTGATCCCGACCTTATAATCCTACCTGTGGGCAAAGGCTCCACCACTGTTGTTTTTAATCGCAAGGATTACGTGGCAGAAGGACTCCGTCAGCTGTCAGATACTTCCACCTACAAACCTTGCCACAGTGACCCCATATTCCAGCAATACAGCAGGATCCCCAGTCACTACTCAGATCCTTAGGCCCATCCCAGAACCTCTCCCCAGAGTCCATCTCTCTACTTACTCCCCACACTCCCACTTTCTACATGTTTCCTGATGTCCATAAACCCAACCACTCAGGATGCCCCATTGTGGCTGGTTACTGTGTCCCCACAGAGTGAATCTCTGCTCTCATAGACCAACACCTTCAACCTATTACCCAGAACCGATACTCCTATATAAAAGATACCAACCAGTCCCTCACCAACTCTCCACAGTTCCTGTCCCTTTACCACACAGTGCCCTGCTTGTCACTACTGATGCCACCTCCCTGTACACTAATATTCCTAATGCCCGTGGCCTTACTGCTATCGAACGCTATGTTTCCAGATGCCCTATGGATTCCGAACTAACAACCTCCTTCCTAGTCGCCATGACCAACTATATCCTCACCTAAAATTACTTCTCCTTTGAAGGCATTACCTACAAACAAATCCAGGGTACAGCTATGGGCACCTGCGTGCACCATCCATCCTTAGGAATCCTTCCTAAAAACCCAGAATCCTAAACCCCTCACCTGGTTCAGAGTCATTGATGACATCTTTGGTCTCTGGATTGAACGTTAGGACACCCTATTCACATTCCTCCAGAACCTCAACAACAACTCCCCATTTGCTTCACCTGGTCCTACTCGTTCAACAAGTCATCTTCCTAGATGTTTACCTTCACTCAGAGATGGCTACATCAGTACTTCCATCCATATCAAACCTACTAACCACCAGCAATACCTCTACTTCAACAGCTGCCACCCTTTCCAAACCAAGAAGTCCCTTGCGTACAGTCTAGCCACCTGTGGTAATCGCATCTGCAGTGACGAGCAGTCCCTCTCAAAATATAGCAAGGGTCTCACTGAAGCCTTCACTGACCATAATTATCCTCCCAACCCTGTACAAAAACAAATCTCCCATGCCAGTCTCCCACCACCTCCAAATGTCCCACAGACCGGCCACAAAGGAGCATTCCCCTCAGTACCACCTGGGACTGGAGCAACTGAATTAGATTCTTTACCAGGGTTTCGATTACCTCTTGTCGTGCCCTGAAATGAAAGATGTCCTCCCCACTATCCTTCCGTCCTACTACAGTGGTATTCTGCCATCCACCAAACTTACACAATATACTCGTTCATCTTTACACAACTCCTGCTGCCAATCCCTTACCTCATGGCTCATACCCCTGTAATAGACCTAGATGCAAGACCTGTCCCATACATCCTCCTACCAACACCTACTCCAATCCGGTCACTAGCATCACCTATCCCATCAAAGGCAGGGCTACCTGTGAAACCAGTCATTTGCTTTACAAGCTAAGCTGCAACCACTGTGCTGCATTCTATGTAGTCATGACAACCAACAAGCTGTCTGTCCTCAAGAATGGCCACCGACAAACTGTGGCCGTAAAACAAGTGGACCACCCTGTTGCTGAACAGGGTACCAAACTTGATATCCCTCATCTCAATGACTGCTTCACAGCCTGTGCCATATGGATCCTTCCTACCAACACCATGCTTTTCTGAATTGCCCAAGTGGTAAATTTCCCTGCAATACATCCCACGTTCCCGTAACCCTCCTGGCCTCAATCTTCGTTAATCAGTGTCCTCACTCATCCAGCCCCCTCCCTGTTCCCATTCCAGCACCACACAGCTGTCATTTCACTGCCACACTCAGTCTTTTAATTTCTTTTTATTTCTCTCCTTTCCACAGCTTAACCCCCCTCCCCACCTTCTCTCCTGCCCTCCATCTAAACTGCAACACTTCACTGTGTGTGTGTGTGTGTGTGTGTGTGTGTGTGTGTGTGTGTGTGTTTTGCTGACAAAGGCCTTAAGGCCAAAAGCTATAATTGTGTGAATCTTTTTGTTGTGCCTATCGCGACTCAGCATCACCGCTATATGTTGAGTAGCAACTTTCCCTCTCTAATATTATTATTTAGAATGCAAAATCTTTACAAAAAACTTGATACATTTTCCACCCAGTCACACTCTTGTTTCCTTGCATAATTCTAAACAAATACGTATAATTTGGAAACAGTTACACTGTAAAGTATAACATTAAAACTTCATGTAACGTAAAGTCATAAAAGATTGAAATGACAGATCAGAACTGTAAGTTGTTAATTGATTCTGTAATTTATTATTAAACTGAAATAGTTTTAAAATCATCTCCAGAGATAAGAGGAAGTACATATGGTAGCATTATTGTTGAGCAGCGGATTGCCCTGACCTCAATCAATGAAGTTTGCAGTCAGAATGAACAGAAGTTCAGTTATGAACAGAGTCTTAGGGCAAATAATTAATTTACATTAAATGCTTATGGATACATGCTCAAGCACTCATGTTTAACTTTAGAAAAGTACTGCACATTCTGACAACGAGATGAATATAAAATTATTTCACTGTTTTATTTACACCCTGATGAAGGTTACTTTCCAGATTGGCTTCGTACTGCAAGTTCCATCACTGAACGATCATTGTGAGATACTACAGTTCTTTCAGGGCTTTGAGATTCATTGCCTGATACTTGTCCTTTTGTTTTGTTTTTGTTACAGACTAATTTCGATTACACAGTAATGGATTTCCTCATTAACATTGTGGACTTACAGCAGCTGATCTCACTTATTACTGTAGTCAATTTGAATATGACACACTGCACATTACCTTCTGCACTCTTGACAGTAAACACACAGTCACTCCAAACCTAACATCCTGTGAGTGCACCTGTCTATATTTAAGAGCTTACTTCAGAAACTGGCTTCACAATAACTGAAGGAAAAGACATGCTAAATACTGCAGATTGAGGGTCTCTGAATGCCTCTGTAGCCTTTGTGTAAGAGATTTGCCTATAGTCAGAATCACGAACAAAAGCGATCTAGTTTCAGCTCATTCTGCACGCCTGACACTGAACATTCTGCTGTGAATGTAGCCAGTGGGAGCATTGAACATGTCTGTGGCGAGTTATTTTAGTGAATTTTTATTCCGTTTGTTTTGAGCTGTCATAGCTGATGGCGGGAAACACAAATTCTACATGAACAAGTAAGATACCTCATTTTCAGGATTTATTCTTTCCTCAAGCATGAAACTTGTCAACGCACATATAGCAACTGTTGTTTGGAACCGGCAATGCTGCAGTCCTCATCCATATTTTAACCTATGCAGACCGCCTTCATTTGTCAATTAGATTACCAATAATTCTTTTTACCAAAAAAGGTAGCATCCAAAATAATCAGCATATAGCTGTTGTGGTGAACAACAGGTTTTTGAGCCACGAGTAGCTTTACTGCATTTTACCTGAGTTGCTTAGCCTTAGCAAGCAACAATTGTGTGGCCATACTTGTGACAGATGGAGTACCATAAAGGGTTAGGCACAAAGTTGCACCAGCAAATAGATTGCTCCGACACTAGTGTGTGCTAGGAAAGCGTGTATTTCAAGTATACATTAAAGTAGGAGTTTTCTTGAACATAACACTGTTTTCTTTCCTACACATACTGTATCAACCTGGTTACTATACTCAAGCCTAGTCACCCTCTGCAATTTTTACCCCCCACGCTTCCTTCCAATACCAGATTGCCAATTCCCTCATGCCTCAGTAGGAGTCCTTTCATCTGATCTCTTATTTTAATAAAGTTGTGCCATAAATTTCTTTTTCCCCAGATCGATTCACAACCTCATCCTTTGTTATTTGATCTATCCATCTACTCTTCAGCATTCTCCTATAACATCACATTTCAAAAGCTGCTTTTCTCTTCTTGTCTAAATTTTCCTTCTTCCCTGTAAGATTACACTCCACAGAAGTATCTTCATGAGAAAGATCCCAACAAATTTATCTTATATGTTAACAAATTCTTCTTTTCAAACATGTTTTCTTATTATTGGCAGTCTGCATTTCATATCTGTTGTATTCTCCCTACTTCAACCATCATCAGTTATTTTGCTGCCCAAATGGAAAACAAATTTATTTTAGTGTCTCATTCCCTAATCTCATTACCTAAGCATCAACTCATCCACTTCGACTTATTTCCATTATCCTATTTTTACTTTTATTGACATTTGTCTTATAATCTCTCTTCAAAAGATCATCCATTCCATTCAACTGCTCTTCTATGTCCTGAGTCTCCTTTGACAGAACTGTCTCATATCAGCAAACTCAAAATTTTTCTTTGGTTTCCTCCACACACAGTTTAATAGGAACTGGAAGGTCCTATCGTGACAACATTAAATTTTGTCATTTAACTCCCCTGTATTTCAGAAACCACTGAACCAACTTACATGAAACCTTTACAGAACATGTTCATCTTTTGAATCTGCAGTTCCTGTCTTTTCTTTCCACATTTGCTGTTGCTGTTAAATTATAGGATAGAGGTTCCACTTTTTTGCAAGCACGCTGTTTTTTTCTTTTTACCCAAACATGTTTCAACACCTCTGTGCCATCATCAGCGGGTTTTTATTTATTGAAAATGTGATTTTACATTAATGTGTTCAGATTCTGTTATGGGGTCTTCTATTGCTTTATGTGATGTGTGTGTATGTTTTGTTTTGGTCCTTTTTCCAGCAGGTTTTCTTGTTGTTTGGTGAGCTTTATGTTTATGATTCTCTTTAGCTTTTTGGTTTTGTTTATTCTGTTTTTCTTGCATTATTTTCTGTATGTGCCTTTTCCCTCTCTCTGTTATTTGTTCAAACTGGGCTGATATTGGAAATTTATTGGCCACTTCTATATATGTTTTTTACAGTTTGTTGATGAGTAACCTTTTTTTTGTGTGTGTGTAGTTCCCTAATTTCATGTTTTATCCACATAATCTCCACTTTCTTCTTCACTTTACTTGGTGCAGATGACATGCTATTCACAGAGTTTCTTTTATATAGTCTGAAATTACATTACGAGCTAGACAATTTTTATTAAACTGAATGTTAAGGGTTGTGTTCTGAAGTTTCATTACGGTGTTCCAATATTTATTGCAGAGCTTGCTGGGGAATGCCTTCCTGGGTGACAAAATATTTATCTTTTGAATCCGCAGCTCTTGTCCTTTCTTTCTGCATTTGATTTATATTATAGGAAAAAGGACTGAAACACAACATTGACACAGACGTATCACATGAAACAATAGAAGCTCTCATAACAGAATCTGAACACATCAATGTAAAATCACATTTTTAATAAACAAAAACCCACTGATAATGGAACAGAGGTGCTGAAACATGTTTGGGTAGAAAGAAACTGCAATGCGTTTGAAAAATGGCGGAACCCATATCCTATAAATTACAAGTTATGTTCTGACTCTACAGAACTAATATCAATGCATTTCAGCCACCACTCGCAGAAATAAAATTTTTTAACCACATGGTTAAAACTGTGTAATTTTTTGTATTGTCTTCTAAATAATTTTAATTACACTTAACATTATGTTTTCCTTTTAGTTCAGTGACTCAAGATACATATGTTGCTACTCCCTGAAAATCTGAACACTTTAAGTGGTTTCCCAGATTTAGGGGAAAATGCGACAAAATGTAAATTTTGAGGGACAGCTTGTAAAGTTTCAAAAGCCTAAAACTTAGAAAATATGGGCTTTATTTTTGTTTTACTCACTCAGAAGCACTCTACATCATGAAGTGTATCATCCTGTTGACTTTTCTCCATGGTGGTTGTTTTTTCTTCTTTCTGGACTCCTTAGTGGCCAGTTGTGCTGCATATTCTGCTTTATGAATGCAATCATTGTCCATCTGTTCAATTTCTCTGATGCAATTTGCTTCAAGATTAATTACCATATGCTGCAGCACTTTCACCCTACACATGTTGCAATCATTAAAAACAATAACAGCACCACTGATCCCCAAATTTAATGTCTTCATACTAACAAAAACTTTTTTTTTTTTTTAGTCGAGTCCACTTGAGATTATTGAAAAACCCATTTGCATTTTAGTTCTGACCACACATACGCTTCTTCAGTAATTCAGGATTTGCCAGGTCTCTGTAAATAAGTTTTATGACATCCATGACTGTTGCTGGGATGGAACGTTTATGGCTGTGTGAACTGTTTGAGTGCTGGGTATTGCAACAATTGCACCATGAGTCTGATCTGGCAGGGCAAAGTTAGTGTACTTGTTTTTCGTCTGCTGACGAGTCTGTGGAAGAAGGTAGCCCATATTGACTGCTCATTTTTAACAAATCACCAGTATTATTTCTAATGGCCATTCCTTGGTTTGTAAATAATTTTTTTGCGTCAGCATACCTCTTATGGTTTTACCATAAGAAATTTTCTGGCCTCTCAAAACTTTGTTTCAGCTCCCTTAACCTTCTGCCCATCCTCTTCTGAAATGACCAACACATTCCAGTTCTGTGATAAGATTATCGCAGATTATCTACTACAATGTTATATGCTTTTGTGCCCCCATCTCCTAAGAACTTAGTGTAATAGATTGACTAAAAATTTCAGCAGCCTCAATACCACCACTTGTTCCTTCATAATTTCTGTCAGAAGTATGTTGTTCTTCATTCAACAATGTTTTGTTACAATCTGGAAGTCTATTACCTCTCCAGTATTAACACTGGTCACTTTAGCAAAAGAATTCTTAGAACTGTAGCTGCACTTCTGCTAAGTGCCATCAAAAGCTGCCGGTTTGTCAGTCATATCCTTATTTATTTCAATAGGTTTGTTCGCAGGACCCTTCACTGACTCGCATGCAACAGATTCCACAGCAGCTTCAATAAATCATGTATACTTGTTAATTTTACAATGTGGGTGTGGCATATTCATCATAGCACACATCGTTTCTCTTGCAGTATGTCTTTGCCAGTAGCCTATAAAGCCACCTTATACGTCCTTCAAAAAATTGTCTTTACATTTAACATAATTCCAAAATAAATGAGTATATTTACATCCGGCACAATCATGATAAATTTTCTGGCTAGTCCATTTGATACATCACTGTCTTTATATAAACTAACTGGTCGTCCCACTACTTTACAACACGAACATTCACCTAACAGCTTTGTTAGGATGTTTTAATCTATCACAATATAACCTAGCCTACCTTCCGCATCACTTTCTTTTTCAGAAAACTGAAATTTAGTTGGGAGAACATATTCAGAATTTCAAAAGTTTGGCACGTTAACCTTGCCCTCTCTCTCTGCCAAATGACTTCCTATCACACCAGCAGCTGAACACAAAAACAAACAAATTGGTGCAGCCCTGTGAACTTACAGAATGTTAACCTGTATTACACACATCTCTTTTTGACACACATTTACAATGTAATTTCAGTTTCTTATGTCCAATATCACAACAAACACCAATGAAAAACATTAAAATTAGATGTATCAAGATACACCTTTAGTAATTAAGAAAACAAAAATCAACACACCATGCAAGAATTATCTGAATGGGATGGAAAGCGGTAGGTGTGATGTACATGCAGAAAGAAACAAATGATTATGATTTTTGAAAAATTAGATGATTCATGCTAGAGAAACAGCTTCACAAATTTAAAAAGTCAGAAATGCATAGATCAATCTCTGGTTCTTACGCAAGCAGTTATTTGGCTTGTCACTGATTGATAAGAGTAGCTGGATGTCATCCTGAGGAATATCATGCCAAATTCTGTCCAATTGGCATGTGAGATCGTCAAAATCCTGAATTGGTTGGACGGCTTTGCCCATTATTCTCTAAACATTCTTAATTGGGGAGAGATCTGTTGACACTGCTGGCAAAGGCAGAGTTTGGCAAGCACGAAGAGACATGATAAAAACCTCTTGCCATGTGGATGTGGGCATTATTTTGATGAAATGTAAGCCCGGCGTGACTTCCTATGAAGGGCAACAAAATGGGCATACAATACCTTTGACGTACTGCTGTGCTGCGTCCTGCTATAAAAGATGTGGTACCCCAGACTGTCAGCACTGGTTGTCAGGCCCTATGAGGGGTGACAGACAGGTTGGTATCCCACCTCTGTCTGAGGTGTGACTAGATACGTCTTCACTGGTCATCAGAGCTCAGTCCGAAGTAGAACTCATCAATGAAGACAATGGTCAAAGAGATTCCAGGCTCATCTGGATATGCCCTAGACAGTGTTGGGATACCAACCTGACTGTCACCCAACACAAGGCCCAACAACCAGTTACTTTCTGGCCCATTTCTTTTCATAGTAGAACACCTTTGGTTCTCTTACACGGCATACTTACAGCACAGCTGTTATGTCTACGACATTCTGCAGCCTATTTTGTTGCCCTTCATGGCAAGCCATTCGGAGCTTACTTTTCAGCAACATAATGCCTGCTGCACACAGTGTGAATTTCTACTGTTTACCTTCGTACTTTGCAAACAATACCTTGGCCAGTAACTAGAACATATGGCACATTGTGGGCATGGTCCTCCAACCACCTTGTGATTTTGATGACCTAATGTGCCGACTGAACATAATTTGGCACAGTATCACTCAGGACATCCAACAACTCTTATCAATCAATGCCAAGCTAAATAACTGCTTGCATAAGGGCTAGAGATGGACCATCACATCATTGACTTGCTCATTTCTTGAAGCTGTTTCTCTTGAATAAATCATCCAATTTTGCTGGAATTGTAATCATTTGTTTGTCTGCATATTTACATATTTCGTGAGGGTGCGTTTCTGGATGAGGTATCGATTATATTGCTTCCCCCTACTTATACCTCCCGAGGAGATCACGAATGTAAAATTAGAGAGATTCGAGCACGCACGGAGGCTTTCCAGCAGTCATTCTTCCCGTGAACCATACGCGACTGGAACAGGAAAGGGAGGTAATGACAGTGGCACTTTAAGTACCCTCCGCCACACACCGTTGGGGTGGCTTGCGAAGTATAAATGTAGATGTAGATGTAGACACCTATCAATTTCTGTTTTATTCAGATAATTACTTCACAGTGTGTGGTTTCCCCCCCCCCCCCCCCCCCTTCGGAGAAATATGGTCCACCATGTCCCGTGAGACAAAAATAAAGCCAATGCATACTATAAAATGTGGGATAAAAGCTGGCAGACAACTGCAAATCAATGGAAAGATTTGTTTCTCCATTACATCCTATTTCTCCATGACAATGACTACTTTTTCTTGGCAACTTAGGATCTGACAAAGCACACACTGGCTGGAATTTTTTTCGCCCAGAAACTGTGTTTCACATCGGTATGCATCTTACTGATGCCTATTTACAAAATATGAAGCTGCTGTAGAATGAAAATAGGAAGAGAGAGAGAGAAAAATTAGAGCTGACAATGTATCAGGTTGGTGTATAAGTTCGTATCATTTTTGTTTTGCATGTATGTATTCCAGTTGCTATTGGCTTATTTGTCAGTTATCATTTCTTATTTGGAGTTCACTGTTACTGTTTGAGTTTACACATTGTCATTTTGCCATTCAGAGGCAGAAAGCGTAGCTGTGGACACTAGAAAACGGAGTGCCAAGTGGGGAAACTGGAATACTTCAGACTATTTTTCTATCCGAGCTCACGGAAGTGGGGGCAACCAGAAACATTTTTGCCATGTATGGGGTTATGCCACTGGATAGAGCATGACAAGAAAATTGTTTTCTTGTTTTAAGGAGCATCATTTTGACATTAGTGACTCTCCACATTCAGAAAAATCTCCATGGTTTGGTGAAGATCAAATATCGTTTAAACTCATTAATCCACTATGCGTAAGTCAGTGTATTCGAGACCTGGAAAATGTGCTGAACTGTGATCACTCCACATTATTTGCATGCAATGGAGAAGGTTTAAAAATCAGGTGTACAGGTAGTGCATGCTCTTAGCCGAAATCACAAAAATCAGCAGGTGCCCATATGTTCATATTTCCCTCAACTAGCTAATGAACAACACTGACCATTCCTATCCTGTACCATTACAGAAGAAATGGTGTTTTTATGCAAACAGAACAGAAAGAAAGCAATGGTTGAGCCCAAACAAAGAAGCAACTCCTTGGAAAAAGACATGCACACATTCACAAAAGATAATGTTAAGCATATGGTGGCACAGTGACAGTGTGGTGTACTGCAAATTGCTTTCCTGAGTTGTAACCATCACTGTTATCATTCATTGTCGACAACCGAGATATTTTGCAGGTGCAATCCAAGAACAGTGAACAGGAAGACGGCGTGCAGTGTGTAACACCTGCCTGCTAGATTTAAGAACACTTTACAGTAGTTGGGTTGCACAGTCATTCTGCTCCCACCTTTTCTGCTCATTATCGAACAACCTTCAAGCAACTTCCTTTCTGGATGAAAATGCACTCCAAACATAGCTTGACAGGTTCTTCGTCTCAAAACCAAGAGACTTCTACAGCTGTAGTATTAAAAAGTTGCCCCAGTATTGGTAGACTGTTGTAAACAGTGAAGGAGAATATACTATTTATGACTAAAGTCTCTGTTATGAGTATCTTTCGAGTTTATTGAACATGTGGAAAAATACTATGAACGTATGGACCAACCTGATATGTAGGGACAAATATAAAGGGTCACTGATATTTTCAGGAAAATAAACCACTTAGTGCATTTAAAAAAATTTCACTCATTCATATAAAGCACACAAACACACCAAAAAAATAAAAATGTCGATCTAACCTGCACCAGTCATGTTTTCACCAGCCAGACGTCCTGAGACAACAGCGTGGTCATGATGCTCAACTCGACGGCGTCCAAATTTCACGTCATAAAAGCACGTACAGTCACCTGCCTACCACAAGAAACACAGTTACAACATAATACAAAACCTATGCATACTTAACATAAAATGCACACAAATGATCCTGGGCCACTCAAAGTAGTGCTATTGAACTAAAAAATACATATTTATCACATCCAATCACAGGAACATTAAAAAACCATTTACTGTACATTTGAGGCAAATAACACAACTGCTAAAAAGTACATTATTAATAATACTCACAGCCCAGACATTAGATCTTGCCACCAGTTCGGCATTAACAAGGAAACCACCTAATTTTTCATCCACCTCCAGTCCTGAGGGACCCGCAAGCTCTGTATTTGGTTTCACTCCAACAGCAACAACAATATGATCAGCTTGCACCTATTTAAGACAAACAAAATATTGCAAGTTTTAACTATGGACTTATTAGTCCTTGGTCATTCTATTTTACTCGCATACTTTTTAACACTGTTATAGCCATAGACACTTGTTGGTTTCCAGAACATTTCTGAATGTGTTGTGAAAGCAATCTTAGGCAAAATAACTGAAGCTCCCGAAACATAACGTTTTCCAGAATGGAGAAAATGTTTTCCAAGTAAATAGTGTATCCTACACTTACCACTTAAGTACTTACAGCTATTTACTGTTAACAAGGCATTTCTTCTATTTTTGTAACGTCTACATTTACTTCTAAATGTGTTCAGTTCATTAAGCCTGTGCATCATATAGATTGTTTGGCTCTGTTTGTGGATTGGTTAGGGGATGCTGTCAACTGTACCAGTGCACTGTTCTTAAATAAGTAATAAATTGTTCCTGATGTGTGAATCAGATTAATCAATGAATACGTTGAATTAAGGTGGAGTAATCTAAATAATGTTCTTCGGCTACAATTTCTCAAGCTCAATAATAATAGTTTATTCTGCTTTGAGACACACACTGAATGCAAACTGGTGACTGATCTCATCAGCAAAGTTACGCCGAGTTAAATCACTTGAGCTCCCCAATATTGTGGATAATTAATTCAATTTATGATTAAAATAACTGATAACATAGTATGTGTTCACAGTTGAAAGTGATTCGGAACACACATAAATACGAGTCTGATAGCTGCACGAAGGAATGAGTCTAAGTGCCAATCAGCACTGATATGAATAATCCCCACTTAACAGGCTGAGTTATAGTTGAACTCAGTACATCTTCAACCTCTTTGGTCCCAATAGGTTTAACATGGGAAAAATGCTTTATGTTAGGCAATAGCCAGAGAAGTTGCAGATGATCAGCATGATGTTTTGATAGAAGCATATAACAAGCAGCAATGTCCTTCAAACCAACTGCTGTCTCTTGAGTTAGAGTTGATTGCGAAGCCTGGTTCAGACTTTGTTTATGACAGAGTGCAGAAACTACTTAAATATTTAGGGAGTTCACTACAAAATTGAGAGTGCTATTTAGTGCCAAGAACAACAGATCTAATATCAAACACAGCACTATCACTGTTATTTACTAAAAAGAAATGTACCATGTAATGGGATGTTGTTTATCTGGGGCAATACTTAAGAAACTTTAACCCACGTAGATAAGAATAGAATGTGCTTGTGAAACTGTTTTGGCAGGATAAGTGATGCATGCCAAGAAGTTTGCTAAGAAACCATGCTAATAAGCTTTGTGAACTACAGCCACCAGATAGTGTGTGCGCACAGTCACTGTGTAAACAGAATTTTGGATGACAAATAGGTCTTAATTTTCTGAGGTTTATCATTAAACTGATGCCATTCATCATAATACAATCTAACAGCAGCAGCATGCATGCATCGAAATAAATGTCTAGACATCATATCTATCACAAATAGTTTTCTTGTTCATTAACCAGATTATCAAATATTTGAAGTTACGTTTTATTTTGACCATTCTACCTATCAGATACAAAAGAGGTAGTCAAATGAAAATGAGACAGATGGAAAAAGTAAGTTAACTGTTTATTATTTCAAAAGTAGTTGCTGTAAGCGTTAATACATTTATCACACTTTCACCCTAGGTGGTCAATGCCGCTAGGGAGAAATATTTGCGATTACCTACAAAACCAGGCCTGTACCTCTTCTCTAAAGGAAGTCTACAGTCACAATTGTCTTTCTTCTGGGCTTCAAAAATGTGGAAATCACATGGGGAAGGCTGCCCAATCTAACTTCTGCAGTGTAATGGAAAAAACCTTTGCAACGTGGGAAGGAACTTGTGGTGCTATGGTTGTTTCGACTACGTTGAAGTTTCACTGAGAAGCCCTTACATATCTTCCACACAATCCCATCTCTATCCAGCAATTTCCATATTTTTCAGCACTGCAGAGAGACATTTACTGCTGTTGATTTGCTCAGACAAGGTCCCATGCCTGGGTCCAATCATGGTTCTGTAGGCAACTGCAAACATTTTTCCACGAGCCACTGACCGTCTTTTGGGGTAAATGTTAACAGTTATGGTGATTGCTTTTGAAATAATGAGCAGTTTACTTACTTTTTCCCAACTGTCTAACTTTCATTTGACTTTCCGTTACAGCTTAACATAGCAGAGATACTTCAAACCACAATGGCATAAAAACAATCCTCTGAAGCTTCTCAAAGGACACCAATATAAACTAAGTGAAATGAGAATTGCATGCTGCTCCACAGATAAACCAATGTACACAGATCTCAATTACTATCATTCCAAAATTCTATAGTAGGTTACACTCAAAAAAATTGCCCTACTTTGAGGCTGCTGACATTAGGAAAGTTAGTGGTCTGATTCTTTACAATGCACATTCTGAAATAGAAATCAATATGAAAAACAAGCATTCCTTTGGAAAGGAAAATTAGGAATATTTTATCATTCAATTACTGTATCACTTCTAAAAAAAAGTAATGATGCAGCCTTTAGTGTCAGTGGCAGGGTTTAAATTGATGTTCCATTACACACATTTCCAGTCATGTTCTATATGGAAGTGACAAATGAATTATTTTCATTTTATATTATAATTTGCTGCCCAATAAGAAAACTATTCCAAATTACTAATGGATGATACAAGTTAAACACACTTTTGTTTACGAAAAGATAAAAACAATACTGACATAATTAACACAATAACAAAACTTTAATACTCAGCAATGCTGAACTACCACTCATTCACAACATAACCTCTAATGTGCAGATACGCAGATACATTCCCACAAGCTCAAACATGAAGTAAGGGAAATCAAATAACTATTGGGGGAAAAAGTGCAGCAACCTGGAGTGCAGGCTTTACATGATACAAAAGACACAGAGTTTTTACGCAGGTGTAAATACGTTACTGTATTCACCCCATTAGAAGACAAGATTTTTCCCACATTCATCATTCGCAAAAGACAAGGTCACCTTACATTTACAAACTAAACTTTTTTGCTGAGGTCAACATTATAAAATTGTGTGATACATTGATACAGGGGTTGTCTTACATTTACAGATAACGATTAGACAAGTGGGTTCATGCACAGATTTTTTCGAAAAATTCGGTAGGGTTGGAAGCACAGCAGTGGCACCAGGCTGGTTGAGCACTAAGAAGAATGTTTGGGCACGGGGGGAGGGGGGGGGGGGGGAGTTGTGAGCAGGAAACAAATTTTATCCTGCTGCCCACTGTGTAAATATATTGACTTTTTATGAACATCTACTGCAATTTGCCTGAATCCATTTTCAGTATGAACTGAACTGAACTGGCAAAGAATTGGGCCTTTACTCATTATAGCCATAAACTTCTGCAGGAGATGGAAAGAGTCTATATAGGGGCGAGTGGCGTGTTTACATGTTTCATTCAGCAATGTAGTCAACAATCACCATGAGGCCTAATGGGAGTGAGAGTGTATCAGCTGCTGATTCTCCATAGCCAATGAGAGATGAGAAGGCAGACAGTATGTTCAGAAGCAAAAAACAAAGGAATATTGTCACAATTACACTTCAATATATGTGCAAAATACACTATATATTCAGAAAAAATAGCTGTGTTCTCCGGTCCCACCATACCCATAACCACAGTCTCAGGAATCGCAACATATTCGTAACAATCAGCTAAGTATTTGTGACAGCCAAGACTCCAAATTTCATTACTGCTGGTTTCACTTGCAGCAACTGCAGCTGCTATATTAGGTGCCACCCTAGTGATACCATAGGCTGGCTAAAATTGTAAGCAAAGATGGAAGTGAAGATAACAATTTACATAAACAATTTGTGTATTTCATTTCTCCTCATCTTATTAATATGTAGACAATCAATAAATGGTGTAAGTTTAGAATAGATGCAATGTTAATTAATTAATTTTTTTTTTTTTTTGCAGAATATCAGTAATGTACTGGTAAGTCTCAATGTCACTTTAGACCTCATACAAAGTGGAGAATCATCCTTCGAAGACCAAAATCATTGCCCTGATCCATTTAACAAGGGAACTCAAACTGTACCAGCTGACACATGAACTGCCATGATAGACACCAGTTGTTTTTTTAAGTGACTGCAGTAACCACAGGAAATGCAGCATATATCTGTTCTACACACCAAGAAAAATCTTTGCTACAATTTTAACAAATAGGCTTTTGACTGTTTCTGAGAAAACACACACTGAATATCTGTGTAGCCTTCGTGCCTCCATAAATTACAGTGCATATTGTTCTGGATCTGACGGCAGCAAGAGAAATGCAGATAATAATGTGCGCCTTCATTCCTAAGAGGCTCTCACACGTTCAATTGTCATTCTGTCAATACGACTGTCCGGGGACACAGATTGACGAACTATCAATATAAGAAATATAGAGGCAGTACTGATGGTCCCAAAACATTCTCAATGCTTTCAATACGTGATGAGAGTTAGAAGTTCAGTACTGAAGTTTGGCAATATTCTCTGCAGATATGTTGACAGGGCTTCATGAACCAGCCACGTGGCATTAGTGTGCGCTATTTATGTTTTCAGCTCATTTTCATACCTATCATACATCAGATTCAATTTCTCAATTGGTCTTAGAACAGAACTAAAATAATAGGTCAATGAAGGGACAGTCACTCAATGTGCCTCTTCAGGACAGTCAACATAGGATTCACTGTGGCACTGCTTTCTTCGCTGATATGAAAATTTAATACTTGCTTGTTGAACTACACAGCCGTGTAGAAAAACACTTCTACTTCAAAAATTATGTAATACATATGCAATGCCTACTAAGAGGTCTGGTAAATACAAGTCAGTCTCATCATATTTTTTTTTAGTTGAAATTCCGAACACATCCTCCCATGGCAGACAACTGCTCCACAGAGGTTTCCGTAACAACTTTCTAATTGTGTTTGCTGATAATACATCACTAAACTTCAAGCACTCCACTGACCTGCCTGTTGCCATAAATCTCACAGTTTCTCCTAATCCATTATGTGAAAAACAGCAGGTAGACATATACCGCAACTTGTATTTGGTGTCAGACTGCTGGGGACTATGTTCTAGCAGTCACAACTGAATGGTTTAGACTGTGTTTCAACACCACACAATGTTTGACAACGAACGTGTGCCGAAATTGCAGTCGCAATAAATAATATTTTTAACGACCAAATGTGGAATGATTTCACTGAATGATTACACTAAGGCTGGGGACTGAAGTCAATCTCACATTTTCATCAATTGTAGGCACTGTATTTTAATCTGCCTTTATTACTTTTTCAATAATAAAATGAATATTAATATTATTTAAATACAAATTGATCTCTAAGAGTACTAAGTAAAGGGACAAAAGAATGTTATTTCGTAGACTGTTTCGGTCTATGTAAGCTACTGCACGACATTGTTAGCCGACTTCTTTTTCTCACTAGTTACAGTTACTGCTCACTCTTGATGTGAATAGATCATCAACTTCATTTCTGTTGGTTTAATTGAGGCTGCAGTAGTAAGTTTTTTATCTGCACTGGGGTAAGAACATACTGAAAATTCTACAAAATATTCTTTAACCAGAGACATCCCTGCTCCAAGTCAGCACTGATTTCATCCCACAAAATAATTATTTCTCGAAGGTGAAAATGTGTGTGTGTGTGTGTGTGTGTGTGTGTGTGTGTGTGTGGGGGGGGGGGGGGGGGGGGAAGGGAGGGGGGGAAGGGGGGGGAAGGGGGGGGGGAGAGAGAGAGCGAGAGAGAGAGAAATATTAATTAACTGTTTATTAACTGAGAATTCATTAAGAATTGACTTTCCACTAAATGGGCTGTGAGAGTCTAAATTTTGATCAGAATTTTTTAGCGCAAACAGTTTGCTATTAACCACAAAAACATTTAACTTTGACAGTTTTATGTCAACTTTAAACTTCAATACAACACAGATAATAAAATCTCTGGTGAAATGTTGTATGAGCTAGCTGTAACTTTTCCTGATTATTATTAAATCGTATTTATGGGCCGTGCTTGTTAGGAAAGAATGAAATTATTTAACTGAATCTTAATGCAGGCCATCTTAAATAATAGACTCAGACCATTATATAATGGGTGAATGAACAGTGAATTAGCAACATGTCACACCCAGTGCATATTAAAAACTATTAAAACAATATATAATAATGAACTGTGTTGCTTGGGGCCAGGTTGTGTATCTCGTCAATGTCTAAATAAGAGCAGAGTAAATATTTACAAAATAGCATTGTCATTACAAAGGGAAGCAATAGCAAGATCTTTTCTATAAAAGCGACCCATCAAGATTGCTGTACCCGGCAAAACAACAACAACAACAACAACAACAACAACAACAACAACTATTTCAGAGCACATCAGCATTAGGAAGTTTTAATACAAACAGAGGACTCATACGAAAAACTGTCGGATCTCTGGTTTCAATTTCAGTTAGTAAAATAACATGCGACAAGTCGTTATTTTCAGCAAACTTGGACCCTTTTCCTCTTTCTTGTTGTTGTCTATTGTTTCTTGCTAGCTATTGCCAAGCAAATTAGGGCATACCCATTCTTTTGTGTGTTTGAGATCATTCTTAACCTTCTTACGACATATTGCTAGCTGAAGCCAGACGACAGTAACGATATTATTGATGGTGTGAGAAACGTTTCAGTATATTAAAAGTCTGACAAATTAGTATTGTCAAATACTGAATATCAGCTGATTGTTTCTGTGTCTAAGACTGTGCCTAAGCTGCACTTCACCTGCCCTACAGATTTCCTTAAGACTGATCAAAGCCCTCCACACCCTCCACAGTGGTATGATCTTCCAGTCTTTTTCTAGCGCCTGCATTCATTCTCTTTGATCTGTATGTGGCAGCTATGCTGTAAGTCACATCATTTGAAAATAACAAGTGTGGAAATTACGTCTATTGAGCTGCTCACTTTAAAACCAACTTGAGAGCACTACTTGCAAACAATGGTTTACTTTGATCTAGATCATAGTGTAAGATTCATTCTGACACTTACACATATCAGCAAGGGAACAGCAAAATCACTTCCATTTTTTATTTTATGCTTATGACAGCTTCCCAACATTTTGGAAACTTCTTTAGTCCAGACAGGACACCTTCATTGTTGAGTTGTCTGATTACTTAAGTCACCTCACTGGAAGCTTCATTAATTGTATCAAAATGCTTTCCACTGGGATAAATGAGATTCAGTTAGAGCTTAAAATCTCACATCCAGGTTTCATCAAATGCAAAAATCCTTTTCATAAACTGTTCTCTTCTTGTTCGGTAACACTGAAGCAATTCTTTTGCAACCTGCTTTCTGCTCTCCACACAGATCGTACAGAAACCATCTTGCAGCTGGTTGGTTGGTTGGGAGTGAAAAGGGTTAAACTGCAAGGTCATCAGTCCCTTCATCCGTTAAGCAGCAAACAAGGAGCGGCCGAAGAATGAAGGAGGTGAAAGACAAATCCTAGAAAGCCTAAGTGTAACTAACACAAGGAAAAAAGAGGGATAAAAGCTAAAAAAAGAAGAAAGCAGAGAGAAGTCATTAAAAGATCAGTCAAGAAAAGGCATTAAACCAAGAAATGAAAAACAATAAAGAAAATTAAAAAAGTGACCAGGCTGCACCAAAAACAAGGGCTGATAAGGGACACCTGAGAATGAAAAGGTAGGTTGTGTGTGTGGGTGGGGGCAGGAGAGGGATGCCCGACAACCCCTCAAGCAGTCAACAAGTCAAAAAAAGTCCTTCCTTACACGGATGAGTGGAAACCACCTTCGCAGGCAAAACATAACACCCATCAGCCACCTTGGCGTCATCTGCTAGCACCAAAGGTAGCTTGTCACGAAGATTCAGATGCCACCTCAAAGCAGCCAAATTAGGGCAGTCTATGAGTAAGTGGGCCACCATCAGGTGGGCTCCACATCGGGAATGAGGAAGATCCTCATGTCGGAGAATGTGACCACAGGTCAGCTAAGTGTGGCCAATGTGGAATCGACAAAAGACGGTGAATCCCCGGCAAGAAGCACACAAGGAAGACTGCCATGGGGTCATGGTCTCCTTAATAGTCCTCAGTTTGTATGGGGAGATCAGAGCAGACCATTCTGAGTTCCAGACATCCAGCAATCAATGGCATATAAATTACCGAAGGTCTGGTTCTGGGACTCCCATTTCTAGAAGCGGCATCCTGATGGCCAGCTTGGTCAATCGGTCAGCTATTTCATTTCCCAAAGTCCCATCATGATCAGGAGTCCAAATGAAACCAGCTGGCAGTCCAGCTTGATTGAGATCAGAGACACAATCCTGGATGCCTGTAATCAGTGAGTGAGGAGACCAGCACTGGTCTATGGCCTGAAGGCTGCTAAGGAGTCACTGTAGATTAGGATACTCTTACCAGTGCACGAATGAATGTAGCCAAGTGCTAATTTAATGGCCATTAATTCAGCAATGAAGACACTGCATCCGTTTGGCAAAGAGTGGAGTTCACTGCACCATGCATGTGTGTATGCAAAGCCTGTTCGTCTCTCGACTGTTGAACCTCTGTGAATAACAATCCCGAACCGGGATACGTCTCAAAGTCAGTCAAGAAAAGGCGGCAAAAAATTGTAGGGCTATGGAATCTTTTGGACCAAAGGAGACTTATGGCCAAATCCAGGGTCAGGGCACAAGCCATGGGGGCAGATGCGATGTCTCCCTAACCAAATGTGACAGTGAAGGAAGTTGCAGTTCCGAACAGAGACACACCAAGCATTCAGCAGATGTAAACCCAGTTCTGGGCCGCAATTTTGCAAGGTGGAGCTCCCTTACAGGGAAAAGGACACAGTAGTTTGGGATGTTCTGGGAAGTTACGAATGCGTATAGTGTGATTCAGCAGCTGTTATTGGCAACTGATAGGTAATGAAGGAACTCCAGCCTTGACTAGTAGGCTGATCAAGGGGGCCAGTTCGGAAGGCTCCTGTGACGAGTCAGACCCCAAAATTATAACGGGGTCCAGTAAAGTGAAGTGTATTGAAGTGTCACCAGCACTTTCACTTAAGTTGGCAAAGATGAGGAAGCCACATCAGCTGGTAATCTAAGATCAGTCCCAAAAAGCAGTGCATCTCAACTACAAGAAATAATTGATTGTCCAGGTAAAGCTCTGGGTGTGGGTGGGCAGTACAAGGGCAACAGAAGTGCATGACAAGTCTTGGCAGCTGAAAACTGAAAGCCATGGGTGAGAGCCCATGACTGCCCCTTTTGTATGGCGCCATGCAGGCAACGCTCAGCAATACTCATACTAGAGCAATAATAAAAGCAAAAAACTGTCAGCATATTCAGAGTGTGATATCAAAGACCTCACAACTGCCATTAGACTACTGATGACAACCAAAACGAGGGGGACACTCAGTACAGAGTCCTGCAGGGCTCCACTCTCTTGGGAAAGGGAATGAATCACGAATGTGCAGTAAGACAGGCAAAAATCAGGAGTGGACCCCAGACACCATTCATGTAATGTAGTAATGATGTGGTGATCCCATGTCATGCCCTAAATAAGCCTTCTGTAGATCGAAAGAGACAGCAATGAGGTGCTGACAATGTGCAAAGGCCATCTAGATGGTGGACTCTAGCAGCGGAGTTGCCTTTGGGAAGACTTAAATACAGCCAAAAGGCCCCAAGACTCAAAGAGCCAACACAGCCGCTTGCTCACCGTGTGTTCGAGCAACTTACAGAGAATGTTGGTAAGCCTGACTGAGCAATAACTGCCAATCTTCAGGCGGTTCTTACCCAGTTTTAGTACCGGAACTATAGCGCTTTCTCGCCACCGTGATAGGAACTCACCTTCGTTGCATATTAGATTAAAGAGGGCAAGGATGTGACACTGACAATCCTCTGCGAGATGTTTCAGCATCTGATTGTGTATGCGGTCTGGCTCTGGCGCCGTCAGGACAGTGGGCTAGGGCACTGAAGAGTTCCCACTCACTGAACAGAGAGAGAGCATTATATGGCACCAGGTGGCGGATAGTAGAAGACAAGCGCATTTGCTCCCCCACTTTTTAATGAATCGAAAGGACACAGATATGCAATCATAATGCTCAGCAAAATATTCGGTGACAGTGTCTGGATGAATGGCACTTCTGGATCAGAATAAACGGCACCATCAAAGCAAATATTTGAAATATCTGCAAGGGACTGGAAGCTACAGAAGTATCTGACCTTTGCCCATAAGTGTGATGGAGAGGTACATGATCCAATGATGGAAACATACCATTTCCAGGATTCTAGCTTTTGTCATTTTGTGAGGTACTGAACATGGGTACAGAGCTGTTTAAAGGCAATGAGGTACTCCAGTGAAAGATGCCACTTATGGTGTTGGAGAGCCCACCCATGATCTCCAATGGCAGCAGCGATCTTTGGGGTCCAGCAGGGTACTGTTTCCCCAGGGAGATGAGAAGTTTTGGTTGGCTGCCTAAAGAATGGCTGCCATTCTATGCTGATCGGCCACATTGATACTATCTTGCAGGGGGCGGGGGCGGGGTGGGGGGTGATTGGCTAAGGACGACAGCAGAGGTGAATTCATCCCAGTCAGCATTACAGAGAAACCATCTGGGTGGGCATATAGGGGAGCAATGCTGAGGGAGAGACAGGAAGACCAGGGCTGCAAAAGAGAGATCAGTGGCCGAATAAGTTCTAGTACCACACTGAAATGTGTGGTGGTACCAGACGAAGAGGCAAAGATTGAGCTGTGCTAATATAGATGTCTCTTTACTGTGGCCAGTGTTCATTGTACCTCTATGCAAATAGTTATGGGCGTTGAAGTGCCCAACAGTAAGAAAGGTTGAGGGAGCTGAGAGAATAATGCAGACATACATCCTGGGACAAAACATCATCAGGAGGAAGATAAAAATTACTGATTGTAAAATTCTGATGTGCCCTTACCCGAACAGCCACAGCCTCCAAGGGGGTATATCAAGAGGCACAAGTTAACTATATACAGAGTTCACACACATGTGCAAACTCTGCATGATACTCTCTCATAGTTGGTACAATTCTTAAAAATAACCTCAGCAGCCCTGAAGGGCAGGGGTCTCATTTGCTGGACACCACATTCCCTGCATGGCAATACAGAATGCAAAGTACTTAAAAGTTGCCATAGCTCAGCCAGGTGGTGGAAAAACCCCTTACAAATCCACTGGAGGGTCAAACTGTCTAAATATTCTGGGGGCATGAAGCGACTGAAGGTGGGGACAAATTACAAACCACGGTCATGTGCTGCCACCAACAGATACCAGGGGATATAATGACATAGGCTCTGCGGCAAATTGCCTGGGGAGATCTGGTGCCTTAGGAGCCACATGGATTTCCATCTTGGACAAAGGAGGACATGCAGGGTCCAGTGGCATGGCGACCACCGGAGTTTCCTTTGCGTCTTAGACAACTTTTTTTTTTGTCCTCTTCCTCCTTAGAAGACAAGGACTGAGGTTTCCCCAAACTGGTTTCAGGGACAGAGGAAGAACAAGAGTCCAATCGTAAGCAGGCTGTCATTCCTTCAGTCACTGGTTGGTGTCTGGCTGTGGACCAGCTGGAACCATGCTAGGAAGAGTCCCAAGGAACCTCTTCCCAGCTAGAGAAGTTGCAGGAATATGACGCATCTCCAGCTGGAGGATGGGGACCGATGTCACCGGCAAGTGAGAGTCAATGGCCTGATGTGTGACCCTAACTACCTGGAGGGGCATGTATTATCAGACAACTCTGAGAGTTCACTGTAAGAAGTGCAACACAGGAGAGCACCATTGCTAGAGAAGGTGAGAATGTTGTGCAAGAATGAGTAATTTCTATGGGATTAAGCTCCTCAAACTTTTTTCTGGCCTCTTTGTATGGGAACTTGTCTGGGGTCTTGTTGTCTTATTTTCCTTTCATGCTTAAAATGGAGCAATCTGGAGAGCATGGAGAGTGGAGATCGCTGCAGTTTACACATGTGGAAGGAGCAGCACATGGAACATTTGCGTCAGAGGACATCCACAATCCCTGCAGATGGGAGGCAATAGACCAGGAAGACACACATCCAAACTTCAAAGTTCAGCAGCTGAAGCTTCTCACTTCATACAACTGAAGCTTCTCTTAGGAGAAGGAACATAGGGTCTCATGTCACACCGGTAGGCCATCACCTTGGCCTTCCCAGATGATGTATCACCCTCGAAAGCCATGACGAATGCCTGACTAGCAATTCCATTTTCCCTTGATTCCCTATGGACACTATGGATGAAGTGCACACTCTGTCGCTCTAAGTTGGGCCACAGCTCATCAGACTGCAAAAGAAGACCACAGGGAAAGAAAGCCCTGGACCATACTGTGACTCCTGCGGGGACAGACAGTCCTAGGTATGTCACCCAACTTGAGAGAGCAGCACTTGGCCTGGAGGAAACCACTCTTCACCTTAAATATGGCTGCAACTTCCCCTTATTTTTTATCAATGTGTTCACAAAAAAATAAAGGTTTTTGTGGCCAAAAAGGTGTCCCCATCAAGAGCAGGAATTTGGGGATGAGGATTTTGCTCCTTATCGTCTAGTCCTGTGTGCCTCCAATGGTGTGGCCAATGAAGGTAACAACGTTGGGATCGTTCTTTGTTGCATCATACACATCCTTTCCATACGAAGAGACTTCTGGGGCCATGTGACCACCAGCAGGAGAAAGTTTAAGTCGCTTCATATGCGAACTATCTGCCATGGTGCCCCCTACTCCGAATGGAGGTTCTCCTCATGGGCACCATAGCCACAGCTACTTGGCCAGTAATCTGTTTCTTGGAGTCCCCATGCCCCAGTCATGATGGGCACATGCTCTACACCATACTTGGGGAGTGTGCAGCGCAGGCACCAACAGTGTGATCCCCGCACGGTAAGGGGGCTGAAACTCCAGCTTACATTATCATAACAGAAGTTGCTGCCGGATGTCCCCCACCGTGGCTCACTGCTCTTCAGTGAGTATGTGTATGGCTGCCACAGGGCCCCAGCTACCACCATGCAGGTACTTGACACTTTCCTCCTCCCCCCCTTGCCAATCCACCACGATGGGATGGCTACCCTGCTGGGGTTTGGATGCACAACAAAAGGAAAGAAAAGGGAGCCACGGTGGAAGGGCACAGGGACAGAGCATACACCACAGTAGGTGACTTTCCCTGAATGACACTCACTCCTATAAAATTTGGGAAAGACAGCAGGTCAAGCCCAATAATGGGGACCATAAATTGTTAATGGAATGTGAAGACAGCACCAGCAGTGAAACTGGAAATCAAGTAACAACACTGTTAACCAAGTCCAGGCAGGTTCTGCCCCAAAAGGACCAACCGATGGAAAGTCAGAGGAGGTAAGAGATAGTCAAAGTGTAGGTTTGCAGCACAGAAAGAGGAAGTAGTGCTGCAAAGGCTGGGACCCTGTGGCAGCCATGCACATACTCACCTAAGAGCAGTGAGCCATGTTGGGGGACATCTGGCAACAACTTCAGTTATGATACTGTAAACTGGAGTGACAGACTTTACAGCCTCACAAGCAATTTCCTAGCAAGCTTTTTGTCAATCTTCTCTCAAACTGCCATTAATGATAAAATTAGGATGTGTAGTCTGTTGCAACTGATGGCCTTCCACTTCTTGGGTTGTCCTCTGTGTTTACCCGATCTTCATGGAAACTAACAGGTCTCTGTGATACTGTGCTTTAGACACACTACACTATTCCCAGACTCTGGAAGTGCTGTAAATTTCCATTTGATTCTTTCCATGTAGGGATTTGATTTTGATATATGAATGCTAGCCACAATGTGTAATCTGACCTGACATGAATTTCAACTTGATCGTGCTACCATAATGGTTGCACATGTGCCGTGTGCAGGACTTTTGAAATTACACTTGTACAATATCTGTAAGTCATATAGCTACTGCATTAGTCAAATTTCCACCCCTTCGCGACAGAGCACGTCAAGGTATAGAAACATATTAGTAACATACGTGAACACACTGTGCCACCTTTGAACTATAAATAGCACATAAAAGCTCCACTTCAGACAAATGACAGACAAAGCTTTCTCAGGAAATGAAAACTATGCATCAAAATACCATCAAGCAAGGTGTGTGTGTGTGTGTGTGTGTGTGTGTGTGTGTGTGTGTGTGTGTGTGTGTACTACACATGTTCAAAGTAATAGTGCACACAGTACCAACCAAAATTTACAAAATTACTAAAAATTCTATATAACTTTCACTCTCTGTTGTAGACCATCAAAGGACCAGTAATCAAATTATGTGTAACATTTCCTTAATCGGTGCTTTGTCTCAATGTTTTGACAAAGCCCTATACACATGTTTCACTTTACACAAACAATCTTGAAACTAACCGACTGTCCATTGCTGAGTTTTAACACAACTTGCCCCTTGTCCGCGTCAACTTCTTTGACTTCAGCATTTGGAATCACATTCACTCCTTCTGCTTTCACTTTGTTCATGGTCCACTGACTTAAATATTCAGGTAAAATTTTTCCCAAAGTACCACTTTCTGGAAATATCTGCTGCACCTTCACACCTTCCTTGCAGCCTGGAAAAAATAACTATAAAATGTTGGCACTTATAATGAAACTAGTCAATATAATTTGTTACAACAACATACCATGGCGAGCTAGAGCACACGCTAGTTCAGTTCCGAGAAATCCACCACCAATAACTGCAATATTTTTAACACCTTTATGAACTATTGCATGGAGTTCTTCAAAATCATAAACATCCCTAAATAACGTAACTTTTTCTTGAATCAGATCATTTGCTTTCTCAAAGACTGGCAAGTTTTTTGGGCTGGCTCCTGCAATAACAAAAAATCTATCAAATGTAATAAGACTACCTAAAATAAAATTGTATAGTACGTAACAAGAAGATTATTTTCTACTCACCAGTAGCTATAAGGCACTTCTTAAACCTAATTTCATGGCCATCTTCAAGATATGCTATTTTCTCAGTAACATCTACCTTTTTAACATTCCAACCTCGTGCTACAGCAACACCTCCATTGGCCTGTTCCATTAAACATTTGCAATCAACATAAAAGTCTTCTGGTTCATAAAAAAGACTTCTCTCTGTACCATTCCACTGCTTGAAAAGTAGCTTTTTGGAAGCTTCATCATCTTCATTAAACCACAGTTCCTTTGATAATGGAGGTCTCATGTAAGGATAACAACTCTCATTTGAAACTATAAGCACCTGTAAAAAACCAACCAAACTTAAAATATTAATTTTATGGTTATCTAAATGGTTCAACAAAAGTGAAAAGTAACAATTATTTACGCTGCAATCAAAGATATTTTTATACAAAAAGAGAATAGAAGTCAAAAGTCCGAACTAAAGTGCATCAATTTCCAGAAACTATGAACAACTATTTTTCAGATAATATGATGTCAACAGCAGAAAGGTGTGTACTGAAGTTAATTGTGTTGTTTGGAAACAATTTACATATAATACCATCTGTGTTAATAAATAACTTCTGTTGTAATTTGACATCTGCATGCAACACTTCAGATGTACTGCGGTATTTTGTTGTTATAAAGGAATGTATCACCCTAGTGACAGCAATAGAAATTGCAAGAAGCAAGCATGTATCTACTACTGAATGAATGAAGCAAACACAGCCACACTAAATACCACATTTGCCCCATCATAAGACAAGGTTTTTTCTCCAAATTCATCATTTGAAAAATACAGTCATCCTACATCTGGAGATAAAACTGCTGCAGCAGAGGTCAACGTTTTTACATTGTGTAACAAATCAGTATAGGGATCACTTTACATTTAAAGGTGAAGCTTTGAAGTGTTGGCAATTGAATTCATGTGACCTTTTAAGAATTCTGGAGGGTTAGAGGGGGAACAGTGACATCAATTTGGCTGAGAAAGAGGATTAATATGGGGAGGGAGAATTATGAGCAGACATACCACATACTTTGGCTTATTATGAGCATCTACTATAGTTTGTCAATACCCATTTAGTGTAAGAATTTAACTGACTTTAAAATTGGACAAATATTCAGCAACAGTAAATGTTTCTGCAGGAAACAGTAAAAGTTTACATAGGGGCCAGTGGCATACCTACTGAATTTACCCGAGTATAAGATGAGGCTTTTTCCCCAAATTCGTCATTCAAAAAATACACAATCATCTTATATTCGCAGATTAAACTATTGCTATTTAGGTCAACATTTTATGTTGTTCAGTGGAGTACAAAGGATCAGTCTTACATTTATAGCAGTCATATTTATATATGAAACTTTGGCTACTGAGGTCACGTGCAGATGTATTTTGAAGAATGTTGAAAGGTGATGCTTGCGTTCCAACAGGCTCAAGATTTCCTGATACGCCAAAGTTCTCAATACAATATCGACGTTGCACGAGCAATGACGTGACACTGACTCGTGAGGCACTAGTGCAAGAGATAAGCAAGAAACTATGAACTGGTCACTACAACAGTCTAGTGCTCTGCTTGAAATAAGGTGTTTTTGTGAAACACAAGAGAAAATAGCATTAAATTACATAGTATTAGAAACATTAATTCTGCTTTTTTAGTAAAGGTAACATTCAAACGTGAAAATGTTGTCCTTCAAAAACATTACTCGATTCTGAAACCAGATCAATATTTTATTGGAATACGAGGGACTAAAGATTTACTAAGTGGGCTGCAAATGAGAAAATCAGTTGCTGTTCACGTATCAGAATACTGGGTGAAAACGTTACCACATTTTACTCAGCGTCAGAACATGATGGTGACACTCAGATGAAAAAAGAAGGAAAATTAATTCAGAATGAAATGCCTAAAAAACAAAATAAATAATATTTAACTAATTGCTGTCACGAGAATAAATTTTAGTGGCAGGACCTGCAGTGGTGATACTACCAACAGGTATCACTAGATCACGGGACAAGTAAAAGTTTGAGAATGGGACTGAACTGTGATCTTTTATTTAGGCACAGTGGAACCTTGCTAATTGAAGTCTCCTCATAACACACAATTTACATAAAGAGCAAAACAAACTGTAAAAAAAGACTTGCTTAGCGAGTGATGTTTCACATAGTGAGTGACTATGATTTAGTGAGACATCAACAGCCACACCAGCCATTCCTGCGTGGCAAGGGAAACATTCAACAATATGAACACCTTTCACTGTCAACAGCAGCACATGAACAATGTCTTTAGTATGTACTGCTGTTTGGGTGTAGCACTCTTTCTACTACCATCTTAGTGCACGTTTTAATCACATATTTTTTCTAAACTTGTGTTCACACAGTGTTTTGTGTGTGTGAATTTTAATAGCCTTCATAGAAACATCTCCGAAGATAAATCTGGAAGACGATGACCGTAAGAGAACGAAGATGACCTTAGAAATAAAACAAAAAAATCACTGAAAAACTTGAACGTGTCGTGAGCATTACTGATTTAGCAGGCACATGCAACTGGCCTAACTCAACTATTTGCATTCTCCTCAAGAACAGGGACAAGACCAATGAGACAGATGCTTCATAGGAAGTGACAAGAGTATCTAAACAACAGTTTCGTTTTGTGGACAATGTCGAAAGGTTGCTCCTTATATAGATAAATGGAAGGCAATTGCAAGGCGACACTATTAACAATAACATCATTTGTGAGAAGAAGGTGAGAATGAATGAAGACACTAGGATCATCAGCAACCAAAGAAGTGTTTAAGGGAAGCCATGGGTTGTTCTAGAAGTTTAAGAGAAGAACTGGCATCCACATCATTGTGAGGCATGGCGAAGCAGCCAGCTCAGACACAAAGGCAGCAGAGAACTTAATCAGCAACTACAAGATGCTCGTAGATTCTGAGGGTTATCTGCCACAATAGGTTTTTAATTGTGATGAGACAGTTCTTTTCTGGAAAAGATGTCGACGCGGACCTCCATAACAGCGTAGGAGAATGGATTGCCTGGTCACAAGCCAATGAAAAGTCTGCTTCACACAGTTATTCTGTGCAATGAAAGTGGAAGTTCGAAAATTAACTGCTGCTTTTGCACCATTCAGAAACTCCATGAGCCTTCAGTACAGTACAGAAGAGCAAGTTAAATGTGATGTGGAGGTGCAACAACAAGGCTCGGGTGACACATGATCTATTTTGTGATTGGATCAATCCAGTGTTTGGTCCTTTACTCTGAAAACTTATTTTCTTGAGATGAATCTGTCACTCCATGTCTTTCTTGTAATGGACAACGCTCCAGTCCATTCTCCAGGCCTACAAGACCACCTGCTTGAAGAATTTCAATTCATCAAGATCCAATTTCTGCTTACCAACACCACACTGCTACTCCAGCCTATGGACCAGCAAATTATTTCTACCTTTAAGAAGTTCTACAATGTAGCACTCTTTGAGCATTGCTTTGAGTTGACTTAAGCTACCAATCTCACTCTCAGAGAGTTTTGGAAATATCACTTCAACATTGTTGCCTGCACCAAGACGATCGAAAAGGTGTGAGAAGGGATTACCAAGAGAATCCTCATTTCTGCTTGGAAGAAGCTTTGGCTGGAATATGTTGAATGTCTGGTGGAAGATCACAGCCAAGGAATGACCAATGAAGAGCTTATGGAGTTGTGTGTTTCAGAGCAGGAAGGTGTGTAGAGGAGTACTTCAGAGGAGGAGGAAGAGGAGGTCGATTGGTTGGTTGGATTGGAGAAGGGACCAAACTACGCGGTCATCAGTCCCTCCGACCTTGGAATAACTAATACCGATAAAACCTCACACTCTAAGACAGAACTACAATGGCCATAAAATTACAAATTATTGACACAGTAGGAAGGAAGAAGGTGGAAGGTGGAAGAAGAGAGAAGGGAAAGAAAGTGACTAATGACAGGGGCATGCAGGAAGAAGCACAGGTAGACAAGATAGACACTCAAGCACGGTGTATACGTGGACAAGGAAAAAAAATTTCCGGATTTTCCCAGATTTCCTGGTTAAAAACACACTTTCTCCCAGATGAAAAAACACTTTTTGCATGTTATTAAGTGACAGTATATTTTCCCTCAGAACTGGAAAACTTATCAATCCTTTTGAATGGTTATGTTTTTATACACGGGCGTAGAATTTCCTGGCACTTTAGAAAATGAAACTCAGGGAAGAAAACCCCTTTTGGAAAGATTTTTGATGTGCAGCAACGTGTACGCTGCATATTTTCGTATTACAAAAATATAAATTCGAATTCCACCAAACACCGCATGTTACTTTCCGAACCACTGTAATCAAGATTGCGATGTGCTTTTGTAAGCGAGACATAGCTCACGTCACGTGATCTCGCCAGCCGATGACAGCGGATATTCAGACCCCAGGACATGTGATGCAGTCAGGTAATAGCAACATCAATGTTAAGTAGCGCGGATACACAAACGGGAAAAGTTAACATTTTAAATTAATATACATAGTGCTGCTACAAGAAAAGCAAAGCTTTCACATATAATATTGATCTCTAAGGTTAATAAGCTGCAAGAGAAGCTAAGCTTTCACATATAACGTTGATCTTTTTTTCTGCATTACCCTTTAAGATATCACACAAATGTGCCCCTCAAATTTTTTGCCTAGCCCAGTGGCTTGTCCTCAAAGTTTTCCACAAATAAATTATCTACCGCAGAGGAGAGAGAGCTTCCCGTAGCACCACATCAATTTGGTTACAGTAACGACATGAATGTCTGATCATCTGGGCTCAAAATACTTTTAAATGGCTCATCGTCAAACGCTCTGCGATTTAAGAAATTCATTGTGCATTCTCACACATAGTTCAATTTGCGTAAAAGAAAATTTACTTTGAAAGTAATGCTTTTCAAACCACCATTCACAATATTTTCCTGTGACCTGTTAGAAATAGGTTCGTTTCAGTAGTTGTCAGACAGCGCCAGATAACAGGCACCATCGCGCTTGGCAGCCCATATGTTCGTACGTGTAAAACATTAAAAGATCTTACATTATGTCATAAAAAAGAAGATATCAGAGGATACTCCAAGAGCATCGGAATTTTGTGAACCATACAAAAATGGCACACTTAAATTTCATACTTGAAGAGCACATTTGTATATCCAGATTCCCAATGAAGTAGGCCTCGACCTGATATTAAGAGAAGATAACCGTGAGGCAGCCAAGTATGGCCGATGTGGAGGTGGCAAAGGATGAAAGAGGCTTTGCGAGAGGCCCATAAAGAGGACCGCCACATAGTTGTAGAATCCTTTATCGCCCTGAGCTTGTTCGGCGAAGAAAGAGTGTGCCATCCCGCATTCCAAAGTCCAAAACCCTCACAACGTAATGCCAATAGCAAGAGATGGACCGTAAGTAGCCAATTTAGCCAGTCGATCGGCAACTTCATTGCCAGGGACCCCAACATGGCCTAGTGTCCAAATTGAAAACCACTGAGCATCTACATTGATCAAGGAGAGACAGGGAGTCCTGAATAGCTACGACCAACGGGTGGTGAAGGAAGCACAGGCCAATAGCTTGCAAACTGCTCAAGGAGTCACTACAGATAGTGATGGACAGTCCAGAACTGAAGCAGATATGGTCCAGTGCGCGCAAGATGGCTACCAATTCTGCAGTAAAAACACTGCAGCCATCTGGCAAGGAACGAAGATCCACGTATCTCGCAGAGGTGTAAGCATAACTAGTGTGACCAGCAAGCATGGAGTCATCAGTATAAATCACTTCTGAACCCAGGAATGAACTGAGGAGACAGTAGAATTGGTGGCAAAGGGCCTCCGGAAGGACAGAATCCTATGAATTGATGGAGAGATAAAGACAGAGCTGTGGCCGAGAGACGCATCACGGAGGGGTACGTGCCTGAGTGGAGAAAAGAGGTGGTAAAGGGAAGTGCTGGAGCTCAGAAAAGAGGGACTGAATGCGGGCAGCCATGGTAAGCCCACATCGTGGCCACCACTGCAGGAGGTTGATCTCCGTGTCTGGATAAAAAGAGACCATAATTAGGGTGCTTTGGGGTGCAGCGAATGCGGAGCACGTAAGATATCAGCTGTTGTTGGCGCAAAACTCACAGTGGTGGAAGCCCCGCCTCTGTGAGAAGGCTAATCACGGGGCTAGTCTGGAAGGCACCAGTCACAAGTAGTACCCCACAATGGTGGATGGGGTCTAGATCTGCAATGTCGAAGGTGACGCAGAACCATAGACAGGACTAAGTAGTCTAAACGAGACTGGACCAGCGCTTTGTACAATCGCAAGAGAATAGAGCAGTCTGCACCCCAGGTGGTATTGCACAGACATCTACAAACACTGAGATGTAACCAGCATGTCTTCTTCAGGGAGCAATGTCAATGGGCATCAAAGACTAGACCCAAAAAGCGATGGGTGCCCACCACCTCGAGGGATTGGCCACCGAGGAACAGGTTCGGATGGGGATAAACTGTATGGAGATTGCAGAAATGCATGACACACGACTTTGCCACCAAAAACTGAAAGCCATGGGAAAGAGCTCAGTATTGCGCCTGGTAGATTGCCCCCTGTAGACAGTATTCTGCAGTGTCCATGATGGAGGAAGCGACGTAGATACAAAAATCATCAGCATACAAAGAGGGGGACACTTCGGCCCAGCAGCCACCACCAGTCCATTAATGGCGACGAGGCAGAGAGGGACACTCAGACGGAACCCTGTGGAACCCCATTTTCTTGCCAATGGGAAGTGCTGTACGAGGAACCAACTTGGACGTGGAAATAGCGACAAGAAAGAAAGTTATGGATAAAAACGGGCAGAGCGCCACGAAGGCCGCATTCGTGAAGGGTGGTGTGGATGTGGTGGTGCCAGGTGGTGTCGTAGGCTTTATGCAGGTCATAGAAGACTGCAATGAGCTGTTGCCGATGGGCGTAAGCTGACTGGAAAGCAGACTCCAGGTGGACCAAGTTATCCACCGTAGAGCAACCACAGCAAAAACCACCTTGAGTTGATGACAAAAGGTCGCCAGATTTAAGGATCCAAAACAACCGCCGACTCATCAGGTGTTCAAGGAGCTTGCAGAGGGTGTTGGTAAGGCTAATTGGATGGTAGCTATCCGACTGAAGAGGTGGCTTCCCAGGCTTCAACACCAGAATAACAATGCTTTCCTGCCACTGGGTAGGAAATACCCCCTCACTCCACAGACGGTTGAAAAGGATAAGTATACGACAGTGGCCAGCCACTGGTAAGTGCTGGAGCATTTGGTTATGTATCTGATTCGATCAGGAACCATATAAGGCCCCAAGCAGCGAGAAACGAAAGACAAAGGCAGTCGTTCCGAGCGCTCTTTCAGGAGGAACGTGGGCAGATACTGATTCGATACAGAGTATTGGGCAAAGTGTTGAGTGAAATGCTCTGCGACAAAGTCCGGATGGGTAAGGACAACACCACGCACAGACATTCCATTGACGTCAGTGGGAGGACAATGGCCAAAAATTCTGCGGGCCCCCTGAGGGGGGAGGGGGAGGTAGTAACAACAAAGCAGCAACCTTGAAACATTGAAAGCATGGAAACTGATTGCATCACACATTGAAAATCATCACACCAATAAAGTAGTGGCTACACACATTACAAATTTGATGATAATGATGTGTCTAATTTTTGCTTAGTGCTGAAGTGTCAGCAGGAGGAAAAGAGAGAGAGAGAGAGAGAGAGAGAGAGAGAGAGAGAGAGAGCTTCTGTGAATAATAAAGTACATAATACTATATACAATTTTCCTTGAGTAAATGGCATGAATAAGATCAAACTAAGTATGTTTTTTTCTGCATTAACGCCTTGTTGTATTTTACATTAATTTATGTGGGATAAATCTTTTCACTTAATGAGCATTTTGCACTACAAGTAAGATTCTGGAACAAATTATACTCACTATGCAACATTTCACTGTACCTTTATCTATTCAAAATTGTGATTTTGACCTTTCCAGCCATAATCAATTTACAGCTGTAACAACAAACTGCTGACTGGCCAGCTTAACCTTAAGAATACATTCCCCTCTCATTTTTTTAAAATAAAAACAAAATTGCTGTTTTTTTTTTCAAATTATAACTATTCCTACATTACTATGAAGCATGTCAATGCATAGTCATTCCTTTTAGGAGGACACCATCCTCATGTCAATCATGTTTACGTATTTCATATGCATAATACGACAGTTGCCTAGAAAGTAGCGCAACACTTTTTTCTTCAACAATTCTTTAGTGAACATAATGAGAATTACATACACAAAATAATGGTGTTTTATCTACACACCCTATTTTCCCAAGTAATCTCCATCCCGTTCTACGGCCTTCCTTCAGTGCGAAACTAGGGCATGCGTGCCCTGTGTTACCAATCCTTGTCCTGGTGGTGGAGGCAGTGCTTCATTGTGTCCTCAAAAATGTCTTCCATGAATGGCATCCTTTAACGGCCCTATCAAGTGGAAGTCCGAGGGAGCTAGGTCAGGGCTGTGGGGTGGATGGGTAACACCGTCCAACCCTGTTTTGCAATGTGTTCAGCAATGCACTGACGCGTGGGGTCGAGCCCTATCATGTTGCAGCAAAACATCTCCTGGGTTGCTGTGGCACCAGTCACCAGAAGCATGTCTTGAGTTTTTTTAATGTGTTGGCATATGCTTCTGAATTAATAGTACCGCCTCTTGGCATCACATCAATAAGAATCACTCCTCCACAGTCCCAGAACATGGTGATCATGACCTTACCGGTGGCAGCAGCTGCTTGAATTTTCTCTTCTGTGGGGAGTGGGAATGGCACCATTCCATCGACTATCATTTTGTTTCGGGCTCAGAACGGTGAACCCAGGTTTCATCACCTGTCACAATCCTGGAAAAGAAGGCTTCTCCCTCAGCTTCAAAACATTGCAACGAATCAAGACAATTTTTTTTTTTCCTGTGCAATTTGTGATCCACCATTAGACGCCGTAGGACTCCTATTGCACACACTTTTGAATATCCAAGAGTGCGGATAACTGCATCCATGCTTCCTTTGCTGAAATGTAGCACCAACTGCCGAGTTGTAATGCATCTGTCCTTGCAAATGACAACATCAGCTCACTCCAACATGTCAGGTGTGACAGCCACGGATGGTCTCCCCGACCACTGCAAATTGTGGAGCTACGCCGTACCACCTTCTGATTACCTATCCTCCGTGCCCAGAGACTAACTGTACTTCTGTCAACAGCAAATGCTCCAAAGACTTTGTGCAGGTGTTTGTGAATAATCCCCACAGTTTCTTCCTCTGCAGTGAAAAATTCAATGATGGCACATTGTAACATACATCGCTTAGAGATGCCATTTTGAAACTGTCCTGCAGCAATTCTATCTGTCTCACTAAGGAGACTTTAAATAATATGTTTGTAATGTTTTGGATTTGTAGCATTGTTTTTGGCTGAGAAATAAATGTGGTGCATTACTTTCTGGGCAACCCTCATAAGACAGGTGTTTTGTCACTTACACAAAAGCAGGTACCACATTACCAAAACAAGGTCATGTCAAAGCAAGTGAATCAACAAGAATTCATACAACAGAGCAGAAATCCTTTGATATCACAGGAGATTTTGACTTAAGTGAGAAATCGAGAAACTTTGAAAATGTCGTAATTGATGGAGACAAAAGAGAATACAAACATCTAAAAAATGATATTGGCAGAAAATGGCTAGAAGGCAAAAAACAAGAACATATAACTAGGGGAAGACAGATATTGCCTAAAGGAAAATTAGTCCACTGGCGTACAGTGAATGGTATATCCGTCATCGCACTCTCGTGCATTTATGCATAATGATGGCTGCAGATATCAACATGCAGGCGCCTTTTTCTGCGATGTTTATGCATGTACTGCATTATTGATGCTTCAATTTTTTGCACAGGCTGCATGTTAATAAATGGCAGCAGCTGTGCCCACTTTTAAATTGACTTGAATTGCTTAGATGCAGCTAAATATTACAATGCAATGACGGTGCGTTTTCATAAATTCAGTACAGCAACATGGCTGATCGATACGAAATCCAAGCCAAAAGAATATGTCAATTTCTCAAAGAAAATGCTTCAAGTGACACTGATTATGAAATAGATTCTGAAAGAAGTGAAAGCACAGAATCAGAAGTGAGAGTCAACAGTGGTTGTTTTTTTACAAAGAAGATTTTTCCCTCGACAATCAAGACACCGTGGGAAGCCAGCAACAGGCATGTCGACAATTACTGATGAGTGAAACTACGATAATGTTTGCAATAATCTTTACAATACCAAGAGCAGCACAGAAGGCAAGACGGATATCACTAATCCACTGAAGGCAAGATAGAGATCACTATTCACAGTTCCCTACACCAAAATCCATCGTAACTGCATGTAACTGATCAGTTTTTGATGCCACAGTTCTGGGGGTCGGCCGTCAAGGAAAGAAATTTACTTGCAGCTGCAATATGCGCAAAAGCAGCTGTAAATGCAGAATTGAGAAGAAGGGTTGACAAAGCATACTGATTTTCTGTGACAGTAGATGAGACAAAGGCCATTTTCCACTCTGCATATTGATGTCAAAAAAATTCTGTGCAAGAGAAGTGGTCCAGCACAACCACACCTTTTAGGAGATTCAAAGCTCTCTTATGGATCTTCATTCTGTTACTGATTATGCACATACACAGCATCAGAAACTGAAGAAGATCGAGTTATTAGTCTTCTCCTTGATAAATTTGAGAGGGTGTATAAACTTGCAAAAAAATTGTATTGATGAGAGTCTGATAAAGTTCAGGGGCATATTGTCATATGTATAGTAAAACCCTTCAAAGATGGCAAGATTTGGTTTGAAAATATACAAAGTCTGCTCATCTGACAATGGACACTGTTGCAAATTCTAAAATTTGTATAGGTCTTGAGGTAGAAAAAGTATTCAGCACCCTAGCTGTTGCTTTAGATTTGTATGGTACTTTACTGGATAAATGGATAACAGTATACAATGATAACTGATAGTTCTCCGATTTTGTTTCTGAAGCTACTGGAGAGGAAGACCTACATGGTTGGAACTCTCAAGACCAAACAGGACAACAAAGCCACCACAGATCAAGAACTTAGTGCTGAAAAAGGCAAACTGACTTCTGCATCAGCAAATGAAGTTCTTGCTTTGAAATCGATTGAAAAAAAAACCAGTTCACGTGCTGTCAACCATTAATGATTGACCTCACTATGAAGAACAGCAAAATAAATGGGAAGACTAAGCTGAAACTTAACTCCATCAGTGATTGTAACACAGGAATGGATGGATTTGATGCACATGACAACACTTAGTATCATACCCTCTTGTGAGAAGATATGTGAAATGGGAATTCTCACTGCATGTATAGTACACTGTATGGTGAACTACTGTAAAGAATGAGGTTCACAGGTTTTCGTCTCAACCTGGCAGAACGAATTCTCAATAACATTAGACTTACTGATTACCGGATTCGCAGATGTCCAAGCCAAGGAACAGATCCATTAAGACTACAAAGAAGGCACTTAAGACATTTTCCCGCAAAAATACCCCCAACTGACAAAGAAGCATCACTGTCTAGAGTGCATAACATCTGTTACAACAGATGACAGCGTGGAGAAGCTTGCTTTGAATGTGAAGGAATGCAAGATTTGCCTACACGTGGATAAATATTTTAAGCTTTGTCACACTCAGACAAACTATGTTCAAGGTGTATATAAGGACAAAAAAATTCCGGATTTCTCCCAGAGTTCCCAGTTAAAAACACACTTTTTCCCACGTGAAAACACTTATTCCAAGGTGAAAAACACACTTTTTTCATGATAAGTGACAGTATACTTTTCCTTGAAGCTGTAAAAATATCAATCCTTTGAATGGTATAGGTTTTATACACCAGTGCGGAACTTTAGAGAATGAAAAAAACTTGGCAAAAAGTTTTGGAAAGATCTGTGATATGCAGAAACATTTACTTTCACATTACAATTAGCTGAATATTTTTGTATTTATATTACGGAAGTATAGATGCGAAACAGCACATTAGTTTAAGAAGCATTGAAATCGAGACTGAAATATACTTTTGTAAGCCAGTCATAGCTCATGTCCCATGTTCTCGCCAGACAATGACAGTAGATATTCAGAGCATACGACACGTGACGTAATCAGCCAATAGCAACACCACTGTTAAGTAGTGTGAACACACAAAGAGGAAAAATTAATGGCGTACATTAATGTCCATAGTGTACCTACAAGAAAAGTAAAGCTTTCACATATAATATTGGTCTTTAACATTGATAAACTACAAGAAAAGCTAAACTTCAGTCTTTTTTGCGTGTTACACTTTAAGATACATCACACAAATTTGCCAGTAAAATTTTAAGTAATGATATTAATGTCTGGTCTTCTGGGATTGAAATTCTGGTGGCTAGTCCTAAATGCGCTAAGTTTTAAATGAGAGTCAAACGCTCTATGTTTTAAGAAGTTCATTGCACATTTGCACATGTAACGTAATTCATCTTGCATAAAATGAAATTTACTTTGGAACTAACACTTTTCAAAGCACCATTCACAATATTTTCCTGCGACCTGTTTGAAATAGCTTCGTTTCAGCAGTTGCCAAAGAACACCAGCAGGCTGTATACGTGGACGAGGAAAAAAAATTCCCAGATTTTTTGGTTAAAAATACGCTTTCTCCCGGACGAAAATACACTTTTTCCGTGTTAAGTAACACTATACTCTTCCTCGGAACTGTAAAACTTATCAATTATTTTAATGGTTGTGGTTTTATATACCGGTGTAGAATTTCCCTGCACTTTAGAAAACTCAGGAAAAAAACGTTTTGAAAAGTTGTCTGATGTGCAGCAACATGTACACTGCATATTTTCATATTACGAAAGTATAAATTCGAATTCGAGATTGCGATGCACTTTTTTAAGCCAGTCACAGCTAATGTCAAGCGATCTCACCAGCCGATGACAGAGGATATTCAGAGCATGGGACACATGATGTGTCAGCCAATAGGAACATCACTGTTAAGTAGTGCTGACACACAAATAGGAAAAGGTTATGGTTTAACTTAATACACATAGTGTTGCTTCTGCCTGGCACTTGAGTGTGAATTGCAGAGTAACCACATAGATGTATAATATTGGTCTGTAAGATTAATAAGCTGCAAGAGAAGCTAAGCTTTCACATATATTGTTGATATTTTTTGCGCGTGTTATGCTTTAAGATACATCACACAAATGTGCTAGTAAAATTTTTAACAACGCCATAAATGTCTGATCTTCTGGACTCAAAAATATTGTAAAGGGTCGTGCGCAAAGATTTGATTTTTGAATGAGAGTCAAACGCTCTGTGATGTACGTGATTCATTGGACATTCATGCACAGCGTTCATCTTGCGTAAAAGGAAATTTACTTTGAAAGTAATGCTTTTCAAACAACCATTCGGAATATTCTCCCGCGACCTGTTAGAAATAGATTCACTTCGGCAGTTGCCAGAGCGTCGCCGCACTTGCGCTGTTACGATGGCACAGGAAGCCCGTATGTTCGTACGTTTAAAACATTAAAACATCTTATATTAAGACGTAAAAGAAACAAGACATTAGAGGGCACTCCAAGAGCATGGGAATTTTGTGGACCATACTAGAACGCATAATTCGGCTTAAAATGCACATTCGTATGTCCAGATTCAGAAGTAAATTTTCTTGGAGTACCAGTACTGTATGAGCTCATGTTTGGTTCTTTATTATGGCATAATGCCATACATGCTAGAAGATGAAAACATGAACTTTAAATACAGCGAACAGTTGAAAGTAGCCAATAGTGTGGAATTAAACACTTTGTTTCAAATAAATTGACTGCCTCAGCAGAAAAGAGTAATAAAAGTCAAATTTCTTTAAAAAACCGACAAAAAATAACTTCATTGTTATGCAAGGCGATTGACGCTTGACTGTCAGAAAGGTGGAAACAAAATAAAATCTGACACTAATAACATATTTTGATGATGATGTCCCATACTCCAAGGAGCGTAGGGGACGATGCAGGAGACCCTTCGATAATTATGTTAATGTATTTTAATTCACTCGATAGCTCCTGGCCACAGAAAACCGTTTTGGTTTCATTTGACGTGAGAGCAACAAACTAAGAGGAAACAGCAAAACCACTTAACACGGGCCACGTGGAGACTACCACCACCCCACTACAACTCAGACTGCTCTGTGTATCAGCTCCGGATCTACGTTATTTCCGAACCGCGACAATATTAGATAGTGCCGCTCCCCCTCCCTTGAGCATTTGAGGTAGGATGCCAAAAATTTAAATAATCGACTTTTCAAAACTATCTTCATTTTGTAGCTCACATCTTTTTGAAGAGTCTGATACACAAAACATATACGTTCGAGGTAACGTAAGACACGTTATTTGGTCCTATGTGTGCCGAAGTGCAGTGCCACACCTCTTCACACAGCATTCTTCCGTCGCACGCCTCTCTATTTTGCTCTGTGGAATTCAAATGCGTAATATTTTGTAATGGGTGCCAACAAACTATATTAAGGCCAGTGGAAATTAAAATCTCCTGTGGTACCTCTCCTGCTCCCAGTCGGCCGGTTTGACAGCCTGCACCTCCTTAAAAAAATCTTGCAATTAACAGCGAATGGAATTATTTGTAATTGGAAGAACAAGAAATCTTCAGAAAATTTGCACTTTTTGCTGCCTATTATCTAATAACTTGCTGTTTTATGTGACATAAAATTAAATATAGGATACATAAAACGAGTAAAGACAAGAAAGACAGTACACATTTCTTCAATCCTTAAGTCCTAGGTTTTTTTCTCTCTCTAATCTTGCCACAACTTTATGTGGCGTACTTTCCTTTCTGTGAAAAAATTATTACCTCATCGAAGTTCGTGAACGTTTTGCTATATGAAAAAACGAAATGACGTTGTCTAATACTAGGAAAGCTGTTAATACAAATAGTACCCAAAGACTGGTGTGGTTTTCCGATCTAATTACATGCATTTTGTCACTGTCTGCTAGATAAAAAGAAATAAGCCCACCTAATAATGCAACAATTATTACACACATCAAATAAACGAGACTGTTTTGCCACAAATCATCATTTTTATAACACGAGAGAATATAATTCACGAAGTACCAATATCATATGCCTATTAGGCCTACTAAAAGCAAAAAGTTTTATGTTAGGAAATAGTTTCACGTTTCATTCATACACTCTAGCTTCTGAAGCATGAGATTGAACAGTAGTAGTACGAAATTTTTATATAAATTTGGAATCGTCATATTCTTCCGTAATTTGTGATAGTCCCCGTTTCTTCTCCTTCCTCTGTCTAACAAACAATCTTGTCATCACTAATTCTGTAACTATTCCTGCCAGTGTCAAAACTTATTCTCTGATTAACTTCACTAACCCTGCCACAATCACCGGTTTAGTATCCCGCATTTATTCTCCAGTTAGGCGTTATTACCTGTTCGTACAACGCGTTTTCCACACTACTCCCAGAACAGAACTTTAGCAGCTGCTAGCCGGGGACTGTACAACTGGCCCTTAGTAGTGTAGCAGTCTGGCCAAAAATTTTCTGTCAAAATTTCATTCTCTTGGATACATAGAGAAGACAATGCATATTCCTGTTAGTCGTTTATTTCCACTCTGAATCTATGGATTTCGCTAGTAATTATAACAAAGCTGATCATTTGCAAACCCAGTCAACCACATGAACACCAATTGGCATTCACCCATTCGGCTTTATTCTGCTCAGCTCGTATAGACCCATCCGCTTTTGTCTGCAGGTAAGTTTACTTCTAGATGCGATGGGGATTCCCCTGCCAGAGACATCACGTACACTATGCATGCATTCAAAAATCAACTTATGATTCATTCAGAAATCAACTTACAATTTGTTCAAATACCAACAGGGATGCGTTCAAACTCATATGAGTAATTTATAGACCAACGTACACTGGATACTAGGCGCTTTGCGAAACAAGGTCTTTTACCTCGATAATATGAATTTGGCGCCCCTCGAAATGCCTGGGGCAGATACCCCAGTTTGCCGCCACCCCCTAGTTCCGGGCCTGTTGCACATACGTGAATCTGACGGCTTAGGCGCACCAGTGAAATTTTTCCAGATTGCATCTGGCCGCTTGCTGCTTTTGCTTATACAGCTAACTGCCACACTCCTGTAGCCAGAAGTGGGAGAAGGTACTACCACAGTCTATGTTAGACTGTGGTACTACACATACGACTAAACTGCACATGCGCATAAGCTTGCTTGCAACCACTCAAACGAAACTAATGTAAGCAGTTGTGAGGTCACGCTCATCAGAGGCATTTGTTGTTATGAAGCATTGCATAGTCTTCCTAAGGCCTTTGGCACATTTTGCTGTTGGCAGACGCTTGTATGAGCACTGTGTTTTGTTGTTGTATATGGTGCATTTCCTTTGCGACTTAAGTTTTATTTTCTTTTTTTTTTTTTTTTCTCCTCTCGTTCTCGTTTTATTGCTGCAGTATTGTTCTGCAGTAGCTAGATACAGTAATATTCTTTGTTATGGTACTGGTTCTTACCAGTCAGTTACAAAAATTTAACTGAAAACTAAAACAATGAAAAATTCCCGGAATTCTAAAAAAATTCCCGGGTTTTTTACAGGTTTTCTCCCGGATGAAAAAAATTCCCGGGTGTTTGCTGGATCTCCCAGTTGTCCCGGGTTGTATACACCCTGACCCGAAAGCAGGCGTAACTGCACATGGGCAGCTACAATGATGAAGGAAGCCCATATTTTCGTACATACAGAGGGGTCCAAAAAAATGTATCCAATGTTTAAAAGTCCATAACTTGCAGACTAACTGACGGAGTTGTCTCATTTTTGGTGAAAGTGTAGCTTAAAATCCAACTTAAAGATATCACTGTAGGTGTTCGAAATGGTCACCATTAACATCCACACACAAATGATGCCGCCAAACTGCAGCACGAACTACTGACTGCAATGTGTTCAGTTGGATATTTGCACATGAATGTATGATGGATTCTCGAAGTTCATCCAAATGACGTCCTTTAGTGTTCCCCACAGGTAAAAGTCCAGATGAGTTAGGTCTGGGGAATGTGGTGGATACTCCACAGCACCTTTACGGCCTATCCATCTTCCTGGTACATTTTCGTCGAGATACACCCTAACACGATTTTGGTAGTGGCCTGGGGCACCATCTTGTTGAAAGTAAACTCTTCCGTCTCCATACAAGTCTTGGATGGCAGGTAAAATGGATGTTTGAAGCTTCTGAAGATACATCTCACCAGTAACTGTGCTGTCAAAGAAGAATGGCTTAATCAAGCCCCAGTAAGACAACCCAGACCACACATTTACTCCTGGCAAATTCATGGCTTTGTCTACATGGACGTTCGGATTTTCAGCGGTCCAGTAGATGCAATTGTGGCGATTTACTGTACCATTGAGTTTGAACTGTGCCTCATCAGACCACACAATCATCTCTGCAAACTCTTCATTGTTGCGCACCATGTTAGCAAACCACTCGCAGTACCCCATTCTATGATCTGGGTCATCCTCATTCAATGCGTGTAGCAATCGTGGGATGTAGCACTTCCACTTTGCTGTCTTCAAAATACTAAAGGATGTTGTTTATCAAAAAAAGCCACGCACATTGGATTAACATCAAGAATCCATCATACATTCATGTGCAAATATCCAACTGAACACGTTGCAGGCAGTAGTTCGTGCTGCAGTTCGACGGCATCTTTTGTGCATGGATGTTAATGGTGACCATTTCGAACACCTACAGTGATATCTTTAAGCTGGACGTTAAGCTACATTTTCACCAAAAATGAGACAACTCTGTCAATTAGTTAGCAAGTTATGGACTTTTAAACAGTGGATACATTTTTTTGGACCCCTCCGTATATAGTATTGAGATACCTTACATGGCGTTATAAAAGAATTAGGATACTCCAAGAGCACCACAATTTCTTACACCACACTAAAATGCATAGTTTGGCTTTAAGTGTACATTCATATGTCCAGATTTACAACGAAGTAGGCCACAACCCAATATTAAGATTTTAGTGCAATTTTCGGGATGCAAGTTTTCTTGGAATACCAGTACTGTATTATCTCACATTTGGTTCTTTATTATGGCATAATGCCATACATGCCTAAAGATGAAAATATGCACTTGAAATTCAGTGAACAGTTGAAACAAGCCAATATTGTGGAATGGAACACTTAGTTTCCAATAAACTGACTGCCCCTGGGGGAAAGATCAATAAAAGCCACACTTATTTAGCAAACTGACAAAAATAACTTCTTTGTTCTGCAAGGCGATTGACTACCAAAAACATGGTAACAAAATAAAATAAGAAAACTGAATCTAATAACATGTTAACCTTCCGTAATTATGTGAATGTATTTTAATTCCTTTGATAGCTCCCAACCACAGAAATCCATTTTGTTTTCATTTGATGTTCGAAATGTAAACAAAGAGGAAACGGCAAAATCATTTAATGTATACACGGCTTACATGGAGGCTAACTGGCTCTCCACTACAACCAAGACTGCTATGCACATGCGGCAATCTCGCAGCTTGGGTGTGCCAGAAAAATTTTCCTGGGTACCATGTGGCTGCTTGTTGCTACTGCTGAAACAGCTAACAACCAAACCTCAAGTAGCTGTACGCAGGAGACAGTACTGTGCATACGCAACTAAACTGCACATGCACCTGCAGGCAACTGCTCAAACAAACTTACTGTGAACAGATGTGACGTCACACTCATTGGCAGCAGTTTATTGTTATGAAGTATTCCACAGCCTTCATTCTAAAGCCTTTGGCACATTTTGCTTTATCAATTCTTACCAGTCAAAATTACAAAAAACTAACTGAGGTCTAAAACAATAAAAATTCTCGGAATTCTAAAAAATTCCCAGGTTTTTCCCAGTTTTCTCACAGATGAAAAATTTCCCTGGTTTTTCCAGGATTTCTTTGAGCATATGCACCCTGTATGTATCATTATATTTCACAGTGTAACAGAGAAATACAACTAACAGTCTGCTGTAATATGCCATATGGTACGTTGCTGTAAAAACGAAGAAAATCGCTGAAAAGTAAGCATACTGCTATGTCATGATGTCAATAATAAGAAACCACATGTGAAAGGGTTAAGAAGGCCTTTGGAGAAAAGAAACAGCTACCTCAATATTAAAGATCTCTGATTGAAAACCAGTACTAACAAAAGAAGGGAAATATCTCTCTCTCTCTCTCTCTCTCTCTCTCTCTCTCTCTCTCTCTCTCTCTCTCTGTGTGTGTGTGTGTGTGTGTGTGTGTGTGTGTGTGTGTGTGTGTGTGTGTGTGTTTTTTTTTTTTAAATAGGCACTAACTGGCGATGCTATCAGTGCCCTGACACATGTTAAAAGAAACAAATGTTGATAAAATTGCTAAAACCGTTACAGTCAGTGAGGATGAAAGCTCAAAAATGACATGTTCACTCCCACCTCACTCTCACTGACACACACAATCACTCTGTCATTGCCTTAACACAATGGAGAAAAGGTGAAAGATGCTATCCAGGGAATAAAACACAAGTAAAATGACATTAGAACTGAAACAATGGTGCAGGCAAATGCAACCGGTGAATCATTTACAAAAAAACTCAGGTTTGCCAATCAACTTGTTAATACATCAGAACCATCTCCTGAAAGTATAGGAAACAATGTTGGGCAATTCACCAACTTTAAGGCTCTACCAACATTCATTGTGAGGTCACTTAAAACAGATGGCAGATCTGACGGCAACTCTGACACTACCTGCTGGTCCGAAAATAAAACACAGCCAAATAAAACGCGGCACACAATGATCTGCATGTCACAAGCACCATGGTCCTCTCCCCGGAATATCCATGTGTTGTAGCACCAAGCAGAAAGACACACTACTTCCTTTCAATGGAAAGCTAAAAAGTGGAAGGACTATACAGAGGGGCAACAGCCTCGTCTCTGTGGTAACATCGGTTCCCGTCAGATTACTCAAGTTAAGCTCCATCAGGCTTGGATAACACTTGGATGTGCCGCTGTCCAAGTCTGCTTACTGCTGTTAGTGTACACTTGGCCCTTGTTAATTTTGATTTTTTAATTTTTTTATTTTATTTTTTTTTTACAAAAAGTACATAATTGAAAATTTTCAAAATATTTCCATAGATGCTTCATACTGTTGTAAATCACATGGCAAAATATAAATGTGGGATGGTAATGGGTTCATTGTTTTTTAAAGAGGATTCCGGACTCTTGTTCTTCACTAACAGCCGTAGTTTGACCAAACTAACCTTTAACGAACAAGAATTTCATTAAACTACACTGAAAAATAAGTCAAAAAGTACTAGAAATATCAAAATATCACCAGGACCTATAGCTAAGATTTAAATAATGTGTGAAAAACTTATAAGTAGACCACTGATGTAATACTTCTGGTCCAAAAATGCACAATTCATTAGCATAGACTTTAGCCACTGTATGAAGGCTGAGCATGCTTGTGTTCCTGTCTATGTATGCAGCAGGCTGTGAACAACTTGAAACTAGCACAGCGCTTGATGTCTGTACAATCATTCAGAGACTGGAGCCATTGGTGAGAGGATATAAGACTACTACCTTTTAAGGCTTAGTGTGCCTACAGCATTATCGTGCACTGTGGTTTTAGTGCAAATCAATTGTTACCTCTGTGTTGACCAGTTTGTATCTAGTATATTTAATAGTTCATTTACAAGTAAATCTATAAATTGAAGGAGCGTTTATAAGTGGTTTTTCCATCAATATGGAACCAAGTAAAAAGTGGAGTGCTGTAATCCATTGAAGTCAAATCATTTTATTAGAAACAGAAAAAAAACTGAGAAATGTCACAGCATGGATGCCCAAATTATTTCCACAAATACCTAGTGGTGGCAGGATTTGTGATAAATGTAGGAAAGATGTAACCACATTGAAAAATACACCAGAGCCCATAAATGATAAAACTGTTGAAGATTCTTCTGGCTCAGAGATAATCATTCCAAACCAAGACCATGACTTCACTGCAACTTCAGTGGTTGTTCAAACACTTAACACATCACTTCAAGAACTAGGTGAGCCCCAGTTGATAAGAAAAAAGTAACATCTAGGCATTACACCAAATCAAAAGTGAAAAAATCTCATCAGTGACATGTAAACTTTTTGTTGCTCCTGAAACTTCATCAGATACTGATAAATCCGTTCTTTAAAATCTCAAAACAAACTTTAATAATTCTACAAGTAGAGCAAAAAACTAATGATTCTTACAAGTTTACCTGAAAAGTGGAGTGTCAGGAAAATAATGAGGAAATTTAATGCTCCTAATAACGTTGTTTGGCAGTCCAAAAAATTTTGAAAGAGAAAGGATTCATGGATCGTCCAAACCCAAAACCAGGGAAATGTTTACCACAGAAACTGTCAAAACTGTACATTCATTTTATGAAAATGATGAAGTTAGTTGGCCAATGCCAGGTATTAAAGATTGTGTGACAATTACAGAAATAAGTGGAAGTAAAATAAAAATATCAAAAAGACTTATTTTGTGTAACCCTAAAGAAGCTTACAAACATTTTAAAGACAAGTTTCCTAACATAAAAATAGGTTTCTCTAAATTTGCTGAGTTGAGACCGAAAAGCAGTACATTTCAAAAATGCTTTGAAATCCATCATCAGTTGATTGCAACATGGGAAACTGTGAATACTGCCCAGGCGAAACTGTTTTACATAAAATTTTACAAGACTCTTTTGATGAAAACTTAATTGAACGAGTTCAGTTCCAACAGTGGATGTCAGTTGACCGCTGTAATCTGGAAATTGTTCAGAAAACTTCTGAAGAATTCATAGATTTATTTTGTAGTAAGATGTCTATTTTGATTCGGCATGACTTCATTTCCAAGCAACAATGAACATTCTTTAAGTCCACAAGAGAAAACCTTATGGAATCTGAATTTGTTGTCATATGTGAGTTTTCTGAAAATTATAGTATAGTTCTAAAGGATGAAGCTCAGAGTTACCAATGGACAAAACAGATTACCATTCATCCTTTTGTTATATATTACAAACAGGAAGACAAAATTGAGCATATGAGCTTTGTCATTGTTTCAGATTGCCTGGAGCACAATACAGTTGCGGTTTACACCTTTCAAAAGAAGCTTATTTCTTATCTAACAAATTTCAAAAGATTCCAAAAAATACTATTATTCTGATGGTTCTCCTGCTCAGTACAAAAATAAGAAAAACTTCCTGAAACTTTGCCTTCATGAGGGAGACTTCAACATAAAAGCACTTTTGAGCCACAGCACATGGGAAATGGCCTTGTGATGGAGTAGGGGGTTAAGTTAAGAGATTGGCAGCTCATGCTAGTTTGCAAAGGCCATACCAAAATCAGATCCAAACCCCACAATATCTACTTGAGTGGGCAGTAGATAATATCACAAATATTGATTTTGCGTATTCCACTCAAGAAAACTATGCTGCTTCAGAAATATCATTAAAAACTTGGAAGAGGCATTGACAATCAAAGGAACACAGCAATTTCACACTTTCATTCCCAACACTACATCAATATTAATAGTCAAATACTTTTCAGGTGACATGCAGAGTTGGAAGAGGGAAGTAACTACATCACCAGACAAACTGAAGTTACAATATTTATCAGGCTATGTTACCACTGTATATGCCAGAAACTGGTGGCTTGGGTACATTTTAGAGGAAGGAAAAATAAATAAATAAATAAATAAAATCTTGATGAACTGAAAATAACTTCTCTTCATACATGTGGACCAGTTAACTCATTCTCCTCTCCTGCACATGCAGATGTCCTGTGAGTGTCAGTTGTGGATGTTCTCACAAAAGTAATTCCATTTACTCCGACAGGGAGAACATACATTCTTAATGAAAGTGATGTAAACCAAACCCAGTCGGCTTTATTAAAATGTAATCTGTGAAGTTCCATGACAATTTATTGGGAAACTGCTTTCAACTCAAAACTTAATTTTTGTCTCAGGTTAGTGTTCATGTATATTTCATAGAAAGTTGTTTCAAAATTACTGTTAGTACCTATTGTGTTAAATTTAGCTATGTATAGATACCTGTTACTCAAAAACAACTCACTCTCAGTCACTCACTCACTGGTCATACCAGACTCTAGAGTCCATTACCGTAGCCAACGTATTTTCGCCATCCGTCCCTGTCTTGGGCTATTTCCTTCCATTCACCTTCAATACCTAGGCTCCTCAAATCAGCGTTCACATTGTCCTCCCATCTACGCCTCGGTCTCCCCACAGGATGTTTTCCCTCTAACTGCTTTACTAGTACTCTGCGCGCTGCCCTGCCCTCATCCATTTGAGCTACATGACCCGACCATCGCAGCCTATGTGGTTTAATAATACTGATTATGTCAGGGCAGTTCTTGAACCTCTTCGTTATGCAGTTTTCGTCACTCTCCGCTAATGTCATCCCTTTTTGATCAAAAAATTTTCCTCAAAATTTTGTTTTCAAATACTCGAAACGGCTTTTCATTTTGCACAGTGAGAGATCAAGTCTCACACCCATACAGCATAACTGATAGAATAATAGTTTTGTGTATTCTAATCTTTAAATTCCTAGACAATATCCATGGTAAAAGTAATCTCTTCAGTGAGAAGTAGCACGCATTTCCCGCCCGGTATCTCTTCTTCAGTTCAGATTCAACCTCATTACTCGAAGTGATGTCCACACCCAGATACTTCAATGTGTTCACTTTTTCAAACTGTATGTCTCCAACTCTGAACATTTCCTGATCTACTGCTGTTGGCATTCTAGTAGTAACCAGGTATTTAGTTTTGTCTTCACTTATCCTTAGGCCTACATCTTCACTAGCCTTGATTAATGCATTCGAATTTGCTGTTACAGATTCTTTCCTATCGCTAATGATGTTTAGATCATCTGCATACCTTAATATCTTAATATTTCCATTTAACTTCCACACCCTCTGAATTATCAGCTGCCATTCGTACAATATATTCTAGGACCAAATTAAAAAGTAGCGGAGACAGGGCATCTCCCTGCTTAAGTCTGTTCTTTATTACAAATTCTTCTGACTCCAATTTCCCCACGCGTACTCTACCTTTTGTGTTTTTCAAACTCGCTTCTGTAAGTCTAACATACTTCTTTGGAATTCCAAGTTCCAAAAGAATTCTGTACAATTTTGATTGCAATACTGAATCATATGCTTTTGTAAAATCTATGAAAAGATTATGAACTGGTTTATTGTATTCCCATTTCTTTTCCAAAATTTGATGCAGGGTGAATATTTGGTCTATAGTTGATCTGTTCCTCTGAAAGCCAGCTTGGTAATCCCCCACAATTTCATCTGCATATGGTGTACGCCTGCTTAACAGAATATTCAAGAAAAGTTTGGAACATACTGGTAATAGCGATATCCCTCTATAATAACTACAATCCATTTTGTCGCCCTTCTTAAAAATTGAGATCAGAATCGATTCCTGCCACTCTTCAGGTAACATCTTTGAGTTCCATACTTTACTTATCACTTTGTGAATTACTTCAACCAATTTCTGTCCCCCATTTTTAACTAATTCTGCAGTTATGCAATCTGATCCTGTTGCTTTATGGTTTTTCAATTTGTTGATTGCATCTCTTACTTACTTTAACATTGGCTCAGGTATCTGGGGTTCTGCTGTATGTATTTCGTACGCCTGCTCATTTCCTGCTTCCTGGCGTACATTTAATAGATGCTCAAAATACGCCCTCCATTTACTTAATATAGCACTGGGGTCTGTCAGTATTCCCCCGGCATCCCCTCGAAGTGCTTTTGGCCTAGCCTTGAAGCTGCTCCTATGTCCCATTTATGTCTAGGTAAAGTTCCCTAATGTATTTTGTTTTACTGTTTGTTTCCATTTTTTTAATTTTATTGTTCAAATAATCTCTCTTCTTTGCCCGTAGCCTACAACCAACTTCCCTTCACATGTTTAATAACTCCTCTCGTTTTCTGTCTCCCATTCTATCCCAATCTAATCGCGCTTTTCTCCTTTCCTCTACCAATTTCTTGCATTCCTCATCAAACCACGGTTTCCTCCAGTTCTTCTTAATTGTACCTATTGTGACCTTCGATGACTCTTTGATATTATTCCTCACAGCGATCCACTGTTTATTTACATCCTCGTCTTTATCTTCGTGTGTCCCGAGAGCATCAAACCTATTTGAAATTTCTATCATGTACCTTCTTCTAAAGTTTTCATCATTTAGCTTGTCAGTGTCGAACCTAACGAGTACTGCATTGTGACACTTTGATGTTGCTGTAGATAGCCGTTGGTGAACTTTGGCAACTACAAGAAAATAATCAGAATCGCAGTCTGCTCCCCTGAAAGTCCTAATATTTCCTATACTAGTATGCCATCTCCTATCTACAAGAACATGATCAATTTGGTTTTGGGTGTGTCCATCCAGAGAGACCCAAGTTGCTTTATGAATGTCCTTCCTTTTGAAATATGTGCTCTCAACAATCAAGTCTTTTGAAACAGCAAAATTAACCACCCTTGTGCCATTATCATTCAAAATGTTATGCAAACTTTCTTTCCCAATTGTAGGCCCTATCTTCGCATTAAAATCACCTATTATTAATTTTGCATCGTACGAGAAGAACTCGTCCAACAGTTTATCCAGTTCTTCATAAAAGCCGTCTTTAACGACCTCTTCAGTGTCCTCAGTTGGTGCTTGTACATTAATTACTACTAGTCTATTCCACCTGCCGGACAACACTATAACCAATAGTCAGTCACTAATGAACCTTATATCTCCGATAGCGTGAAGCACTTTTCTCTGTGCTGCGAAACCTGTTCCGAAACTGTGAGCTTCCGCACCTCCATTGAAAAATGTATAGTTACCTCTCTTTATGCTACCCTACCCCTGCCACCAAGTTTCTTGAATAGCTGTAATGTCTACATCGTATCTATCTAATTTGTCTAACAATGTCTGGAACTTTTCTGGCCTGTTCAAACTTTTAACGTTCCATGTTCCCAACCTGAAAGTTCCTTTCGGCCTGAATATCTTCGAAGTAGGTTCTGCCCGCAGATCTGAATGGGAACCTAGTTTACCTCCAAAACATTTTACTTCAAAGGAACCCATGCCCATTAATGTTGCTGATTCTTGATGAATAGATTTCATAGTAAGAGAAGAAGAAACAGGGATGGTTCATCATGCCATCGCCTGCTCCCCACCGGCTGTCCACGACTGGTTATTTTTTGTATTCGCAGCTACCCTTCATATCTGAAGGCCATATCCTTTATCCGCAACTTGGGGACACGCTGTGCCGTGGTGGTAGGGGCCCCACGAGACAGATTCAAAAACAAACATCATGTATTTAATTTTTTTAATCGTTTCATTCCAAACATCATGGACCAGGACTATTATGTAAATACTTTTACTTTTTTATACTTTATTTCAGTTTGTAGTTAAATGCTCCAAATTTTTTGTTTTATCAGTTAATATACCGTTAGTTAAGTTGTATGAAATTAAAATAAGCAATCAACTATAAAATATGCTGATGAGTTTTGTTTTAATAAGGTGATGTTTTGATATTTCTAAAACTTTTTTTACTTACCTTTCAGTATATTTTAATGAAATTCCTGTTTGTTAAAGGACAGTTTGGTCAAACTACGGCTGTTAGTGAAAAACAAAGAGTCCGGAATCTTTTTTTTTAATGAACCCATCTTCATCCCACATTTATATTTTGCCATGTGATTTACAACAGTATGAAGTAGTTATGGAAATATTTTGAAAATTTTCAATTATGTACCTTTTGTAAAAAAAATTAAATCAAAATATTAATTAGTATTTTGAAAAAGGTTATTAATTAGAAGCTATGTTTTGTTGTTTATCCCTGGAAAGAGTATACAAAATGCTGCAAAATGACACCTTTCCCAGATCTCTAGCTCAATTAGAGCAGCTCCGAGGGCAATTTAAAAAAAAAAAAAGTCTGTTCACACATTTTTGGCTGGTTTTTGAAAAGTTTACATAGCCATATTTCAGGAATGGTATGAAATAAAAAATTGAAATTTGGAATTTTTCTTAGTCTCAGCACCCATTATAAGTATACTAAATTTTAGCAAAATCTAACATGGTGAGGTAAAATAGGTGTGTTGATTTGGCATTGAAAACCCGTAGTGGCTCTAGTCATGAAAGCTGACACTGGTCGGGAGAGCGGTGTGCTACCCGCATGCCCCTTCATATCCGCACCCAGTGACGCCTGGCGGCTGAGGATGACATGGCAGTTTGTTCATACTGTTGGGTCTTTCTTTAGATGGGGTAGTAGTACACAAGGGAAATGAACTTGAAAGCAATAAGGGAGGAAGAAGTAGATGAAGATGAAATGGAAGAAACGATTCTGAGAGAAGAATTTGACAAAACACTGAAAGGTCTAAGTCAAAACAAGGCCCTCGAGTTACCTGCTGTGCTAGATGTATGAAACATGCAGAAAATCCTCAAATTTTATGTAGAATGTAGTAATTTGAATTGCCAAGAAAGTAGCTGCCGACAGGTGTGAATACTACTGAAATATTCGTTTCGTAAGTCAAGGCTGCAAAAATATGAAAATGAATTAGTTACAGAATGGAGAAACTAACAGAAACCTGACTTCAGGAAGATCAGTTTGGATTTTAAAGAAATGCGAGAAATCCAAGGCAATTTTGCTGATTTAGCTCTCTTCCATTACTGCACCTAGGATATCCTGCCTTTACTGTCTGGAGAAATTATGATCCCTTCTTATCTCTCTAACTTCTCTCTCCTCTACCATACCTAAATCCCATGTGCATACAACCAACCCAGTATTGAGCAACTTAAATTGTCTGCAGCTGTTATTTAATTCCATCTTGCATTCTGTTATCAACAAATAACATGTAATCCACACTGCCAACTACTGCTTATCAGTCACTCTTACCCTTCTTTTTTTATCTTCTGAACCATCCTCGTATTAGTTACCATTTGAATCCCTTGCCAATCTATTATCAGAAATATCACTGATTTGTAAATTATTTCCATTACTGCTCTCTCATTTTCAATCCTTACCACATTTTGCTCATTTAGTTCTGTCATTTCAGAAAACTTACATCTGATCTAACCAAACTTCAGTATTTTATGTACTTTCTGTAATTCTTTTATGTACTGTCCAACCCCTCTTAAAGAACTTATCAGTAACACCCATACTTCTAACTGCCATACACTTTTTCACAAAAGTAAAGCCTCTGCCTTTCCTTCACCAAATTTTAGTATTCTGGGACTATATGATCACACCACAACCTACACCTGGATAATTAAATACTCTGCAAGCTACCATACAGTGCTTGGCAGACTACTTCGTAAATCTACATACATACTCCACAACTCACATGGCACATGGCGGAGGGTACTCTGCAGCATTACTAGTTGTTTCTTTTTTGTTCCACTAGCAAATAGAGCGAGGAAAAAACTGTCTGTATGCTTCTTTACAAGTCCTATTTTATCTTTATGTTCCTTATGCGAAATGTGTGTTGGCAGCAGCAATCTCATTCTGCAGTCAGCGTCAAATGTCAGATCTCTAAATTTACTATAAAGTGTTCCGCAAAAGGAAGTTCGTATTCCCTTCATGGTTTCCCATTTGAGCCCATCAATGTAACACTTGCATACTGATGGAACCCATTGTTAATAAATCTAGCAGTTCACCACTGAATTGCTTCAATGTCTTCCTTTAATCCGAAACGGTGATCATGACCTCAAGAAAGGGTCACACTACTGTTCTATATGGGGCCTCAGTAATAAATGAGCTACATTTTTCTCAAATTCTCCCAATAAACCAAAGTCAACCATTCACCATTTAGCACCAACTGGAAATTTTACCTAAATCATCTTGCATCCCCTTAGACACTCAATGATGACATCTTCCTGTACATCACAGCAAGCAACTGCAGGTTGCTGTTCACGCTGTCCATCACATCATTTATATACACAGATCATAATAGTCAATCCCGATGATACCCTTTTATCTGATGAGCACTCGCCATCAAGGGCAATGTACTGGTTTCTACTATTAGTAGCGAAGTCTACGAGTCACTCATGTTTCTGGAAACCTTTTCCCATACACTCATACCAACATTACAGCCTGCAATAGGGTATCATGGCAAATGCTTTCCGGAAATCTAGGAATATAGAACCTGCCTGTTGCCCTTCATCCATCGTTCGCAGGGTATCGTGTAAGAAAAAGGTGAACTTAGTTTCACAGGAGTGGGGCCCTCTAAATCCTTGCTGATTTGTGGTCAGAAGCTCTCCTGTGTTAAGGAAGTGTATTATATTTGAACTCAGAGCATGTTAAGAATTTTGCAGCAAACCTGTTTCAAGGAAACTTATCTGTAATTTTGTAGATCCATGTTTTTACCCTTCTTATACGTAGGAGTCACCTGGGCATTTTTACAGTCGCTTGGGACTGGGTGAAAGACTCACGATAAACACAAGCTAATAAATGGGTCAAAGCCATAGGGTACTCTCTGTAAATAAAACTGGGATTCCATCCAGACCTGGTGACTCACTTGTTTCCAACTCTTTGAGTAGCTTCTCTATGCCAGGGATGCCTATTACTACATTCACCATATGGGAGGCTGTGCAATAGTTAAGTAGCATAAATAATTTCTTAAATGTGAAATTTAAAACTCTAGCTTTCCTTTTGATGTCTGCTATACACAAACTAGGCTGGTCAATGAGAGACTGGACAGAAGCCTTCAATCCCTTTAGCGATTTTACGTAGAACCGGAATTTTCTAGGGTTCTTGGCTTGGATATGATGGCGGAATGAGTTGTATGCCTTGCACATCTATCTTTTTACAGATGCATAAATTTCAACTAACTTTTGCATGTTATCACTTGCAGGTCATTTTTGAACCAGGTTTTGTAATAGTCTCTGTGTCTTCGGCAGTTTCCAAATTATGTTATTAAACCATCATGGGTCTTTCCCGTCCTTAATACATCTGCATATCTGCTCTTGCCAGCAAAAATACTCTCCTAGAGTTCTTGATAGATTTTTAAATTTTAGTTACCATCATCAGTATGATGACATCATTATCACTAAAGGCCATCTCTATACTGTCATTTCGGTAATGTCAGACCTGTTTGTACATACAAGGTCTGTGCCATTTCCACTGCATGAGGACTGTCGGGACTTTCTTTGAACGATTCTATGATGTTAAGGTGGAATCAGGTGGCTGGTAAAAACATCTAATAATGAACCTGACTTCACTTATGCCTGTTACTTGTGTCCAGGTAAACTGACAGGATGACTTAATTTTGAAACTGATAGACAATATTTCTGCTGACTGCAGTGAACAGTCCCCTTTCTATGGTGCCTTCTCTCTCTTTTTCATCATATGTTCCATGTCTCCCTAAATATTTCAGAGTTTCTTACTTCGAGTTATAGCCAACTCTCAGTTACACAAATAATTTGAGCATGACAACTCTCCCAGAAACCAGTAAATTCTGAAGCTTTGTTATGAAGACTTTGACACTTTACTGTTAAAATTTTTATGGTCTGTTTACTATGTACAAGGTCTGATGTTCTCTGTGTACTGAGAGACGAGCAATCAAGAGGATCTCAAAACAACAATAAGCATGTAAATTACCCACATGGTGGGTAATGGGAGGAGAGAATATATTGAAGGGCACAAGTTCCCATCTCCAGAGTTCTGATAGGTTGGCGTCAGTGGGAAGTATCCAGATAACCCGGACGGTGTAACACTGTGCCAAGATGTGCTGGCCGTGCACAAAGGCATGTTTAGCCACAGGGTGATCCTCATTACCAACAAATACTGTCTGCCTGTGTCCGTTCATGCGAATGGACAGTTTGTTGCTGGTCATTCCCACATAGAACACTTCACAGTGTAGGCATGTCAGTTGGTAAATCACGTGGGTGCTTTCACATGTGGCTCTGCCTTTGATCATGTACAACTTCCGGGTTACAGGACTGGAGTAGGTGGTGGTGGGAGGGTGCATGGGATAGGTCGTACACCCGGGGTCGGTTACAAGGGTAGGAGCCAGAGGGTAGGGAAAGTGGTTTGGGGATTTCATAGGGATGAACCAAGAGGTTACGAAGGTTAGGTGGACGGCAGAAAGACACTCTTGGTGGAGTGGGGAGGATTTCATGAAGGGTGGATCTCATTTCAGGGCAGGATTTGAGGAAGTCGTATCCCTGCTGGAGAGCCACATTCAGAGTCTGATCCAGTCCCGAAAAGTATCCTGTCACAAGTGGGGCACTTTTGGGAGTTCTTCTGTGAGAGGTTCTGGGTTTGAGGGGGTGAGGAAGTGGCTCTGGTTATTTGCTTCTGTACCAGGTCGGGAGGGTAGTTGCGGGATGCGAAAGCTGTTTTCAGGTTATTGGTGTAATGGTTCTGGGATTCAAAACTGGAGCAGATTCGTTTGCCACGAAGACCTAAGCTATAGGAAAGTGACCATTTAATATGGAATGGGTGGCAGCTGTCAAATTGGAGGTACTGTTGCTTGTTGGTGGGTTTGTTCCATTTTAAACGGTCGCTTCCCTACAGCTTAGGTCTTCGTGGCAAACGAATCTGCTCCAGTCCTGAATCCCTGAACCATTACACCAATAACCTGAAAACAGCTTTCGCATCCCGCAACTACCCTCCCGACCTGGTACAGAAGCAAATAGCTAGAGCCACTTCCTCATCCCCTCAAACCCAGAATCTCTCACAGAAGAACCCCAAAAGTGCCCCACTTGTGACAGGATACTTTCCAGGACTGGATCAGACTCTGAATGTGGCTCTCCAGCAGGGATACAACTTCCTCAAATCCTGCCCTGAAATGAGATCCATCCTTCATGGAATCCTCCCCACCCCACCAAGAGTGTCTTTCCGCCATCCACCTAACCTTCGTAACCTCGTGGTTCATCCCTATGAAATCCCCAAACCATCTTCCCTACCCTCTGGCTCCTACCCTTGTAACTGACCCCGGTGTAAGACCTGTCCCATGCACCCTCCCACCACCACCTACTCCAGTCCTGTAACCCGGAAGTTGTACACGATCAAAGGCAGAGCCACATGTGAAAGCACCCACGTGATTTACCAACTGACATGCCTACACTGTGAAGCGTTCAATGTGGGAATGACCAGCAACAAACTGTCCATTCGCATGAACGGACACAGGCAGACAGAGTTTGTTGGTAATGAGGATCACACTGTGGCTAAACATGCCTCGGTGCACGGCCAGCACATCTTGGCAGTGTTACACTGTCCGGGTGATCTGGATACTTCCCACTGACACCAACCTATCAGAACGGAGATGGGAACTTGTGCCCTTCAATATATTCTCTCCTCCCATTACCCACCAGGCCTCAACCTCCGCTAATTTCAAGTTGCCGCTCCTCGTACCTCACCTGTCTTTCAATAACAGGTTTGCCTCTGTACATCCGCCTCGACTGACATATCTGCCCAACCTCTTTGCATTTACATATATCTGCCTGTGTCTGTATATGTGCAGATGGATGTGTGTGTGTGTGTGTGTGTGTGTGTGTGTGTGTGTGTGTGTGTGTGTGTGTGTGTGTGTGTGTGTGTGTGCGCGCGCGCGCGCGCTCTCGCACGAGCGAGAGAGAGAGAGAGAGAGAGAGATAGAGAGAGAGAGAGAGAGAGAGAGAGAGAGAGAGAGAGAGAGAATATCTGTGCTTCCCCCCCCCCCACTCTCGGGATTGGAATGACTCCTTACCCTCTGCCTTAAAACCTACATCCTTTCGTCTTCCCCTCTCCTCCCCTCTTTCCTGATGAAGCAACCTTGGGTTGCGAAAGCTTGAAATTTGTGTGTTTGTTTTTTATTGTCTTCTATCAACATATCAACGCTTTCGTTTGGTAAGTTACAGAATCTTTGTTTTTAGATATATTAGAACTACTAAATTAAGAATTAACTATAAAAGCAAATGGATAAAGATAATATGGAAGTTGCTACTCTTCTCGCGTTTCAAAGACGACAGATACTTTGTACCATTTCTACTCACTCCCTTTCCTGTTCTGTTCTCAATCACCTCTTGCTTCTTTCACAAAATAACTTTAATTCTAAGATTTTTACCATTCCACACATCAAGTGCTGTTGATATTACTCTGACAATTATCAGTCTTACTGGGTGAGGAGCATTGAGGGGAACGACAACAGATATGTAGGCGATTGTTTTTAAAACTAAATGCATTATTCATACATTGACAGGTAAACTACACCGAAGCAAACCAGGTAAGTATTTTGATGCTGCATGTGTGTACAGCAGTTATGTTATGCATTCAGTATAACACTGAATTTTGTACTTGATAATGGTAGCAAATCTAGTCACTTGTATTAATTGATACCATTAAAATATGACATGTACTTCAGATAATGTATGTACAAACACACACAGAAAAAGTATCAAAGGTATGTACACAATACCACAATTTTAGAAAGCACAAAAGATGACACATTGAACCAAACAAGCCATTAAATAGTTTTAACACAAATATGAAGTTCACTGCACAAAACAAGCAGGCATCAATATAAATTTCTTAGGCCTGACCACCAAAATAAATAGTCAGTGGAAAACCTCCCATAACATACATCAACATTCAAGACTTCTCATCACCGCAATTGCCATAAAATGCAAAACAAATGGCAGCTTTTCAACCTTGGTAAAGACAACGGCCTACATATGATTAGTTAAAGGAAGGCAAATTTAAACAAGAGATGGAAATCATATAACAAAGAGAAATTGAAAGCTGATTTGGCAGCTCTGTAAATTCACTGCCAAGTTCAAAGATGTTCAGTGCTAAAATAAAGAATACACAGACAGAATAAAATCTTTTTCACCATCCGCTTTCTTAAAAACCTTCCAAAATTTCAGCCCCCAACTGATTTTGAAACCTATACATGCATTAAATGGGCACATGACTAAAATTTAGCCAAAAAGTGCACAGAGTACTTGAAATGATACTTAACTATACTTTGCAATAAAATTGATTATTTTAAACAGGAAATTATCAAAACTATGGGAAAGCAATGGAGCACAGAATAAGCGGTCTCGATACATAATATAGAGGGACCAGTGACAGAAGTGCATTCAGCTCTGTGACAAGTGTGATTTTAGTGCTCGTCACAATGTAAGTTTTGAACTTACTTATTTCTTTACTTTATTTTGCATTTTTAATACTTTTTGCAGATATATATTCTGTACACTGAATTTCCTTAAGTCATTATCTAGGTTTGACCTTCGTTTACACGTGCACATCCGTATGTATTTTTATTCATATCTTTTGCTGTTAATAGTGACACAAGTGACTTTTTTCTTGTCAGAAGTGAAGATTTAGCATCTCAGAATTAGTTTTAGGAAATATCTGATGTTTGGAATTTCTGTTAAGTGCATGTTTTGACAAATGTCTACATATCAGTAGACATTACATTCTTTTAGAGTGAAAGATATGTATTACATCTCAGAATTTTCTTTTAGTTCCACATACGGTTTTTCTCCTTTGCTATTGGGTTTTTACCATTGAACTGTGGGAGTTGCTGTAGGGAAGTAGTGGGAGCTGTAGCAAACGATCTCACCTGAGGGGAGAGGGGAACTGTGCTGAAGCCACTAAAGCGCTCTCTTGCAACTACAAAATATGCAGCAAGAATGGCTTAACAGTGGAGCAGGAAAGGAAGATCTGGACCTTTCAAGCATATCTGTATGACACTACGAGAAAGAGCTACTGAGGATGACAAAAATCAGAGGTGGGGAGGATGGCTGGGAACTTGCAGTTGGTCAGAGGGCTCACAGGATGAGGATGGTGTCTAACAGTTTTCTTGTGTCTACCAGTAAGAGGTTCAAGATGCTGGAATTGAGGGGGGAGACCCCTCAAGCTGGGGCAGAAGTAAGAAATGTGCAACAGACTGACTGAGTAGTGAAGATAGGAAAAGCACAAATGTTTGTGTGAAGAGACTAAGGGGTGTATAGGCGGACGAGGAAAAAAATTCCCCAGATTTTTCCCGGATTTCCTGGTTAAAAGTACACTTCGTCCCTGATGAAAATACACTTTTTTCCATTGTAAGTGACAGTATACTTCTCCTCGGAACTGTAGAACTTATCAACCCTTTGAATGGTTATGGTTTTATACACTGGTGTAGAATTTCCCAGCACTTTAGAAAACTAAACTCAGGGGGGGGGAACACATTCTGGAACGATGTCTGAAGTGCAGCAACATGTATATCACATATTTTTGAATTACGAAAGTATACATTCAAATTCCACCAAACACCATTTGTTACTTTCCGAAGCATTGAGATCAAGATTGCGATGTGCTTTTGTAAGCCAGTCATAGCTCATGTCACTTGATCTCACCAGCCGATGACAGCGGATATTCAGAGCATAGGACACGTGACGTAGTCAGCCAATAGCAACATCACTGTTACTCTGTAAGTAGCGCGAACACAAAGATAGGAAAAGTTAACTGTTTAAATTAATATGAATAATGTTGATAAAAGAAAAGAAAAGCTTTTACATATAACATTGGTCTCTAAGATTAATAAGCTGCAAGAGAAGCTAAGCTAAGCTTTCACATATACTACTGATCTTTTTTGCGTGTTTTACATTACCAACGTGCCAGTAAAATTTTTAACAATGACATAAATGTCTGATCTGTGCTCGAAATTATTCTAAATGGTCATCCTCTGAGAGCTGATTTTTAAATGGGAATCAAATGCCCTGTGATTCAAGAAATTCATCTTACATTCTCGCATGTAGTTCATCTTGTGCAAAAGGAAATTTACTTTGAAACAACCATTCGCAATATTATCCCATGACCTGTTGGAAATAGGTTCGTTTCAGCAGTTGCCAGAGAGCGCCAATTAACAGGCGTCACCGCACTTGCGCAGCTACGATGGTATAGGAAGCCTGTATATTCGTACGTGCAGAACATTGAAAGATCTTACATTATTTCATAAAAGAAACAAGACATTAAAGGATACGCCAAGAGCATCGGAATTTCGTGGACCATACTAAAATGCCTAATTCAGCTTAAAGTGCATATGCATACGTCCAGATACGGATGCAAAGTTTCTTGGAGTACAAGTACTGTATTACCTCATGTTTGGTTCTTTATTATGGAGTAATGCAATTCGTGCTACAAGATGAAAATGAGCACTTGAAATGCAGCGAACAGTTGAAACTAGCCAATAGTTTCAAATAAGTTGACTGCCTCAGCAGAAAAAATTACTAAAAGCCAATTTTCTTTAGCAAACCGATAAAAATAACTTCATTGTTCTGCAAGGAGGGTAACGCTTGACTGTCAAAAAGTGGAAATAGAATAAAATCTGAAACTAATAAAATATTTTAGCCTTCTGTAGTTATGTGACTGTGTTTTGATTCATTTGATAGCTCCCAGCCACAGAAATCAGTTTTGTTTTCATTAGACATGAGAGCAGTAAATGAAGAGGGAACAGCAAAATCACTAAACGTGAACAGGGGTCATGTGGAGACCACCCACCTCCCCACTACAATTCAAACTGCTCTGTGCATCAGCTATGGATATACGTTATTTCTGAACTGGGGCAGTACTACATAGTGGTGCCCCCTCCCTCAAGCATTTGAGGTGACTGACTGACTCCATGACACTACGGTCCTCTGAGGACCTTGGCCTCCTCAATCACAGATTTCCAATTGTGTGTGTCTTCAGCACACCTGTGCCACCTCCTCACTCCCACTGCTCTCAGGTCGGCTTCCATACCTTACAGCAATCTCACACGTGGTTGTTCTCTCCTCCTCCTCCTCCTCCTCCCTCACCAGAATGTTCCATCATCTTCTTCGGGAGCCTTTCTTCTGTCACACGCCAGACATGTCTTTACCATCTTAGCCTTCCCATTTTGATTGAGGTTATCACATCAGGTTCTTTGTACAGAGCCCTTATTTCTTCATTAGTCCTAATTCTCCATATCTCCCCTTCTTTTACAGGACCAAAAATCTTCTTCAGCACTTTCCTTTCCCATATATTTAGTTTCTTCTCCAAAGCCTCCATAAGTACTCATGTCTCGCCGCCATACATAAGAACTGGTTTGATCACTGTTTAGTACAGTGTCAGCTTTAGTTTCCTACTTAAGATTCTTACTTTTGAGCATGGTATATAGTGCTCTATATGATCTGTCGGCAGCCGTAATTCGATCTGTTATATCTACCTTCACTTAGTTTTCTGGTGTTATTACTGAGCCTAGATAAATAAAGCTATCTACTCTTCCAAAGTCGTACCCTTCTAACTCTAGATCATGTGTTTCTTCTATCTCTCTCAGTTACCATACACTTAGTTTTTGTCTCATTAATTTCTAAACCAAAGTTCATGGCAGCGGCTTCAAACTCTTTGCAGGCTGATGTGAGCACCTCCATACTTCTAGCACTTATTACTAAGTCATCTGCACAGGCTAAGATTTGCAAAAGTCTATTGTAAATATTGCCTCCTGGGTTTGTGGTTACTGATCTTACTGCATTCTCTAATAGCAGGTTGAATAGTAATGGGGATAGTGGGTTTCCCTGTCTTAGTCGTCCTTCCATTGGGAATGATCTCAACAGACATCCCTGAACTTCAACCTGGCTTTTACTGTTTTCCAAGATCAACTTAATTTTATTAGCTTCTTAGGAAATTTGAATACCTGCATGGTTTTTAACAGTGTTCATCTTTTAACTCTGTCACAGGCCTGTTCAAAGTCTATAAAGAGATGTTCTAATCTTACATTATATTCCTAAGTCTTCTCCAGCATCATTCGTATTGTCAGCTGTAGCCCTCCCAGCTCTAAAACCTGCATGGTACTTGCCTAGAATCTTTTCTGCTCTTCTACTTACTTTCCCTGTTATAGCTGTACAAAGGATTTTGTAGGCGATACTAAGCAGAGATATTCCTCGGTAGGTCTTACACTGCATGCGTGATCCTTTATGTATAGGGCAGACGGTTGCTAACGTCCAGTCCTCTGGCATTTTCTCTGTTTTCCAGGCCATTGTAATTATTTTATGTACCCTCCATACTAATATTTCACATCTGTGTTTTATCATTTCTGCCGTTACCAAGAGCTTTGTTATTCCCAAGTTTCTTTATAATTACTCTTAGCCCTTTTATCGATGGTGGTTCTGTGTTCACTGCTTCATCATCTCCATCCACCTCTTGTTCCTCTTCAGTTTCTTCTCTAGCCCCTCCATTTCTTTCTCCACTAATTATATGTCTGTCTGACAGTAACACTTCAAAATGTTGTGCCCATGTTTCTATTATTTTTTCTGAAACCTGGAAGTCAAGGAAGGCAGGATTCGGTTACGATTGTGGATGGGGCCATAATCAGTTACAACACATTTATTTTAAAACTGTAATTCCAGACTCAGCAATAAATAAATATATCACATGTTATTAATGAAGGAATAAACAACTGTGTAATTAATAGTGCTTTCAGTGTGTTACAATTTACCAAATGAGCATAAAATACAGACACAGCAAATAATGTTTTAAAAACAAGCCAATGTGATCCCAATTAGAATTTTAAGGCAAATAACCACAGTCACGGCTGAAGGCATTTAACACCAAGAATGGCAATTATAAAAAAAAATTAACTAACATACCGTAAAACAATAGCAAAGGTTAATTTAAAAAGACAGGCAACTGATCACCAAATGGGTGAGACAGGCAACACTTGCGAAACCAAGTGGCGCCAGTCAACATGAGAAGAAGACAAACAACTGCAACCATGTCAACTAAACAATATGGTCTGGCCTCCAACAGAGGATGGAAACCGACAAGCAGCACCAACATGAGCCGCAGCACGGCTCATTTTCCTGTCCAACTATCAAACTGCCTGTCATATTTCAGTATTTCCATCCTTGGCTGTTATCCTCTCTATTTATTCCTCCCCTGCTTATTTTCAAAGTTCTGTATTTCATCCATCCATTCCCTTTCCTCTACTCTCTTTTTAATCCACACTAAATTCTTAGCTTTCTTTGTCGAGCTTGATTTCTACCATCTAGCACCTTTGACATCTCATCAAACCATCCATTTCTTTTCTGTTTTCCTTTTTCTCCAAGTACATCTTGAGCTGTTGTATTTAAAGTTGTTTTAGTGTCCTCCCATACTACATTGATATCCTTTCCCTCCATCCTGCTGATCTTTTGCAACTTCTCTTGCACTTTGTTCCTATACTCTTCCTTTTCCTTCTGATCTATGAGCATCTCCACATTGTAGAACTTACTTTACCCCAACTCTTTAACTGCAATCCTTTCTAAGGTTTTGATTCTTACCAAAATATGGCCTGAGTCAATATCCACTCCTCGGTGGCTAATCGCATCCAAAATATCTGAGGTTTGCCATCCATCTATCAGTACATGATTATCTGATTTGTCATCAACCCATATGGCAATATCCAAGTCTCTTTATGAATGTCTTTGTTTCTGTGAGAAACACGTGCTTTTAATCACTAGTCCTTTGCTAAAAGCAAATTCAATCAGTTTCTAACCATTGTTATTTGATTCCAGGTGTTTACTATGATGACCTGCCACAGGTTGGTTCTCTTCTCTTTACCTAGTTTAGCATTACAATCCCCCAGAATAATTTTGACATCATACTTTGGCAGTTTATCAACATTTGAGGTAGGACACCAAAAATTTAAAAAATTGACTTTTCAAAAATACATTCATTTTGTAGCACACATCTTTATGTCTTACATGTTATTTGGTCTTAAGTGTGCCGAAGTGCAGTGCACGCCTCTTCTCACAGCATTCTTCTATAGCACGTCACTGTATTTCATTCTGTGGAATTAAAACGTGTAATAGTTTGTAATAGGTGCCATCAAACTATATTCAGGACAGTGGAAATTAAACGTTGGCTAATATTGCAGCAATTGTAACATACACCAAATAACAAAAATTTTTTGGCACAAATGGTCATTTTTATAACATGACAGAATATAATTCGCCAATAGCAATGTCAAATGCCTATTAGGCCTAATACAAGCAAAAAGTTTTATGAGGAAATAGTTCCACATTTCATTAATACGCTCTAGCTTCTCAAGCATGACATCGAAAAGTAGTAGAAAGAAATTTTTATATAAATTTGGAATAGGCATATTCTTCAATAATTTGTGTGACGTCTCTGTTTCTTCTCCTTCCTTGTTCTAACTAACGATCTTGTCATCACTAATTCTGTAACTATTCCTACCAGTGTCAAAAATTACTCTCCAGTTAACTTCACTAACCCTGCCACAATAACCAGTTTAGTTAACCCATTTTTATTCTCCAGTTAGGCATTATTACATGTTCGTACAACACATTTTCACACTACTCGCAAAATAGAACTTTAGCGGCTGCTAGCTGGAAATGAAACAGGCCCTTACCAGTGTGCAGTCTGGCCAAAAATTTTCTGTCAAAATGTCAATTTCTTGGATACATCTAGAAGGTAATTCCTGTTAGCCATTGATTTCCACTCTGGTAATCTGAATCTATTGATTTCGCTAGGTATTATAACAACGCTGATCATTCGCAAACCCAGTCAACCACAACAGCGATTGGCATTTACCCATTCGGCTGTTTTCCGCTCAGCTTGTATAGCCTTGTCCCCATTTGTCTGCAGTAAAGTTTATTTCTAGATGCAACAGGGGTTCCCGTGACAGAGACATCATGTACACTATGCACACATTCAAAAATCAACTTACAATTCATTCAGAAATCAACTTAGAATTTGTTCAAAAATCAACAGGGATGTGTTTCAAAATAGTATGAATGATCGATAGACCACCGTGCACTGGATGCTAAGTGCTTTGTGAGACAAGGTCTTTTTCCTCAAGAATATGAATTTGGCACCCTCCCCCCCCCCCCTCCTCCCCTGAAATTGCCATCCAGGGCAGATACCCTGGTTTGCCCCCGCCCCCTAGTTCCAGGCCTACTGCACATGCATGGATCTGGCAACTTACGTGCGTCAGTAATTTTTCTGGGTAGTATCTGGCTGCTTGCTGCCACTCCTTATACAGCTAACTGCCACAATTCTGCAGCCAGAAGTGGGAGAAGGCACTATTCATATGCAACTCAACAGCACATGCACATGAGCTCGCTTGCAACTGCTCAAACGAATCTAATTAAGCAATTGTGATGTCACGCACATCAGAGGCAATTTTTTGTTGTGAACCACTGCATGGTCTTCTTGAAGCCTTTGACATGTTTTGCTGTTGGCATATGGTTGTATGAGCACTGTATTTTTTTGTATATGGAGCGTTACCCCAGAATATTATGCCGTATGACATTATTAAACGGAAATATGCAAAATATATCAAGCTGCTGATCTCTCTCTCATACTGATGCTAAGTGCAAATGGGGCCGAACTAAGTTGTTTTAGGAGTTCCAAAATGCACTTTTTCCAGATCCAATCCTCATCAATATGGACACCTCAAATTTTTGAAGTATCCATACTACTAATTATTTTATCACGGTGTGTTACGCTTAACCTTCATGTAGTTCCTCTAGATATACAGAACTGAATATGTTGTCTTTTTTGAAAACTTAGTATTTTCTCAGAAAACCAATGGCACTGTTCACATCATTGTTAACAGTTTCCTGTGTTACCGTATATATACTCTGACTGATTATAATACTATTTTCATCTGCAAAAAGAATTAATTCTGCTTGTGTCTTAGAAGGAAGATCATTTACATATGAGAGGAACAATGGCAGACCTAAGATTGAGCCTTGGGGAGCTCTTTCTTCCAAGTCAGAGGAATCTCCTCTGATTGTGTTGGCTTGATTACTAAGGGAGGGCATGACATTCAGATTATAGATTTACTTCAAACTTTGTACCCCTCTAGTGGTCCATTAGGACAACATAATGTTCTAGTTGTAAGGTGTACTACTTAGCCTATCTCTCTCTTTCATGTATATTTTTTGGAAAGTGGTTCTATTACTTACATTTACAAGACACTGAGAAGGTACTGTAATGAAGAAACAAGTGTATTTGCATGAATGTTTAATCTGCAATGTCATTTGGCTGTTCACTAACTGTAATTATTTCAACAAACATTTTGAACTGTTGACAAGTAAACGACAAAACACAAAGTTATCCTGAAAATGGATGACTGTTCTGATTTCAAAGTAAAGTCCGCTTCATGCAGAAGACTCTCACAGTACACAAATACATCTTTGAACTGGCATTTTTATAACTACATTATGCTTTAAATCTTAATGCATTCGTCATTTGCAGTAGTCAAAGAATCTGAAATCTCCATGTTTGCAGTAAATTATGTGATTTTCAAAAAACTTGCACATACACTATTTGTTCTCTAAAGTACACCTGACAATTATTTGTACATTACCCTTGTATTCTGGCATACTGTAACATTGTGTTATTGAATTAAGTTATTTACACCTCTATTTACTAATGCCTGACTTAGGCTTTCCAAGCCTGTCCCTCATCCTCAAAACCAATGCCTGCAGGTCGAAGTGTCCAGGTGCGAAGCAGTTCCGTGTACCTCCACCAATTGCAGGTATAAGGGATTTTAAAATCACGACAGGCATAAATTTTCAGGAAAACTTTATGCGTTTAGGTGTTTACTTGTCAATAAGAATAAATATAAAACTTGTAATTAATTAATATTAAGAACACAGCAAAATACCACCCGAAATTCAATAAAAGTTCAAGTAAATACATTGTTTTTTGCATTATCTGAGGAATGTCACATATACATGAAGAGGTCAGAATGATTCAAGACTACACCAAAAGTATTAAATTTTACAGGAGAGCAAAAGACAGATTTGGAAAAATTTATAAATCAAATTAATAAGGCTTAATGACTTCAAAACATGGTTATATTACTGCACCGTCCATTGAAAAATCAACAAACCACTTAAGCAATAGTAGCTATATTCAGTCAATACATAGTGAAATCTCATTTTTTAGAGACGCTTAGGCTTGAATCTTTCAGACCTTGGCAATGCAATGGTCCATATTCAATACACAGGTATTCAATGCATAGAAGTTCAAAAAATTAAAAATGTATAGCCATCACAAGTTGCATGTAACTTTTTCTTTATTTGACACATTTTATTCAACCAGCACTAGCATCCTCAGAACTGTGGAACTACAATTTGTTACCCTTCCACATTAAGTAACAAATTTAACTTACAACTTGGTGACTTTTATTGCCTGGCTAAGGGCAACTCGTTACAGATATCAGGCCAACATACACATAACGGACTAGGTTGGCTGCGTACGTTTAACATACACTCTCTGGTTAGGTGCATTCCAAGATTAAACAGCAAGACATACCAGTTCTTGTTGAGAGAGTCAAAGCCCTATCAACATGAACTTTCATTGACAGCTACCTCATTGTCTTGCATAAAACTACATAATACAAAAAACAGTAATACCAATAAACTATGGCAAACATTCACTGCTTTTTTGGGCATTCACACATACAAGACTAAAAAACATACCCAGTTACTACAATAATTTTAAAGGGACACAGTAAAATTACAAATGCCACTTTTACAGGCGTAATGCACATGTCATGTATATGGCAGTAAAACTAACCTGTATTAGCGTAGATTAAGCTTACCATTCATAGATGGTGGCACAATTCCTCTTACATCTACAACTATTAGCGTGCGGCATACGGAAGGAAGGTGTTTACAACATACATAACAAGTAACAAGTGGCCCCAGCCATGTAATGTAAGTTATGTTGAAAGTTGAACTCGTTAATTTATCTTATTGTATGGTGGTGTAACACTGTTTATTTCCACAGTTCTGAAGATTCTTGTGTTGGTCGAGCGAAATGTGTAAAACAAAAAAAAGTTGTATGTGACTTGTGGCGAATCTATAGTTTTAATTTCTAATGCATGCTGTTCCCCTGCAGGTAAATGCCTGCTCTTGCATAACAGTTCTCTGGTGATTTTCTCAAATTTTCATAAGGAGCACATCTTACTACTTGCACTTTATGTTACCCTAATGGACTGCTAGAAAGAGTACAAAGTTTAACGTAAATCTGTGATTAGAACTTAGTGACCTATTGTAAGTACAACTTTCTGCATTCTTTTGTTTAGACATGACATTATCCATTGGTTAGCTATAACAACAATTCTGTGAAACCTCACTTTATCTAGAAGAAGGATATAATGACAATTGTATAGACAAAAAATCTACTCACCAAGTGGCAACATGAGAAAACATATATAAAGGCATTAGAAATTAAAACTATAGATTCGCCACAAGTCACATACAACTTTTTTTTGTTTTACACATTTCGCTCGACCAACACAAGAATCTTCAGAACTGTGGAAATAAACAGTGTTACACCACCATACAATAAGATAAATTAACGAGTTCAACTTTCAACATAACTTACATTACATGGCTGGGGGCCATTGGCTCATTCTTCTGGCAGAAGGGTTGAAGGAGAAGGAGAAGGGATGAAGGAAAAGGACTGGCAAGGTTTAGGAAATGGGGAGAGTTCGGAAAAGTCACCCAGAACCTCACATAAGTGGAGATTTACCTTACGGGATGACAAGCAAAGACCGATTGTTGGGGATTGTATTTGCCAAAATTTGAAAATCTGAGAACTTAAAGTGGAGAGTGGGGAAAAACAAACAGGTTAGAAATAAAAAATTAAAAGGGACTGAAAAAAAAGAAATAGTAACTGAAAAGAAATGCTGGGATCAAAGAATTTAAATGTAAGTAAGGCCAGGTGGGTGCCAAGAACCAAGGATACCTTAACACCAGTTCCAATCTGTGGACTTCCTTGTTCCCATCTGTGGAGTTCTAAGGAAATGGTGTCTGGGATCACGGATCTAGATGGCAAGTGGGTGAAACAGGCAGTGAGGTCACAAAAGTCATGTTGTATAGCAAGCTTTGCAACAGTTTATTGCGTGTTACTAGTATGTACCATCTGTCTACGCTCATTCATCCGAACTGATAACTTGGTGGTAATTATACCAATGTAAAACACAAACAGTGTCACCCTTACAGCTGATATCTGATGTTTCACAGATGGTGGCAAAAAAGAAGCAGAGGGGGAAGAAATGAGAAAAAAAAGGACAAGCAAGGGGGGAAAGAAGCTGTAGACTGAGAAAAAGCTCTTATATTACAAATTCTTGGTTCTCACCACACACCTGGCATTAATTTTCATTAATATATTTGGTCTCAGAAGTTGTTATCAGTAACAATTCTTTTTTTCCACTCCCTTTTAGTTTTATACATCTTTTATTTCTGACCTATCTATTTTCCCCACTCTCCAGCTATATCACATACAGTGCACTTAGCTTTCCACTCTTATTAACACTTGCACAATGTTCAGCCAGTAATCTCTGTCTTCTTTATTACTCTTTCTTCCACCTTTAAACTCTCACATTATCAAATTTTGTCCAGTGCAGTCCCCAACAATCAGTCTTTCTTTCTCATTCTATCCTCTTAAGGTCTCCCCTGAAAAGGATTCTGGGCGACTTTTCCAAATTCTCTCAATTTCCTAAACCTTGCTCATCCTTTTCCTAAATCTGCTTTCTTTCGCCTTCAATCCTTATACCTGAAGGAACCACTGGCTCCAAAAGCTTGTACATTTACTTAACCTACATGTAGGTTTTCCCCCCGTCACCACTTGGCGAGTAGATTTTTAAAGTATCCAATTACTTATATTTGCAAAAAATTGATTGTTTTCACTGATACAAAAGGATACTGTGCTACAGAGTGTCACAGAAAATAGCAACCTGTGTTATTTTGTTATTTAATGCTTGTAAAATTTCGTGAGCGAAAGTTTAAGTGCCATTCTCAGTTACGCAACCCTTCTGAAATCAAAAGTGAACAGCACAGCTGTATGTATTACAGAGTGCTGGTCTGGAGATAAAGAAATACAGCATGTAGTGCTATCGTGATAATGTTCAAGCTACTACTGCAGAACTACCTAAAAGGGTGTGGGATCATGTATTTGTATTAGGGGTGGCACATATTTTAAAGCCAGAAAAAGATCAGAACACTATTAATTTAGATAAACATTTTGAATTGTTAGCTGTTTAGCTATCGAAGCTAGACGTCTAATAGGAGTTAATTGTACTGTGTGTGTACTGTTCACATAGAGGCAATGTGGATTCTTTCTTCAACAAATTAACTAGTGCTGGAAAGACTCTCAGCACCCAAAACTAAACATAATATGTGGAAACATTGATATTAATATTAATACAGGGGTTGAGTATGAAAATTAGTAATGGCCTTCTAAACATTCTGAGCTATCAGCAGTGCACAAATTGTAAACAATGCTACTAGAGTATCCATAGGTTCAGCATTAGTCTAAGACCACATTCTTACAAACACAGAGAGCGGAAACTGAAAAGTGTTTGTAAGGCATTTTGGCCTTTCTGATCATTACTTAAAATAATAATGCTAAAGACACGATTGGGAAAACCCACAAAACTGCAGGTCTACAAAAGGAACTACATAGTTTTTTTAAGCATTTGTCAATCGCACTTGCAATGAAGAGTGCATCCTGCAAATAGCTGAAATTAATTTTTGAGGGCGCATTTCCACAAGTAGCTACTTCAACAACAGCATCTGGGGAAAATAGATACACAACTGTGTGTATCGGAAAGCCCTACCACATACTCAGATTTCTACATTCTTCACAAAGGCACTACCTACACCAATCCACAGCACCTACATTACTGCCACAAGTTAAAACAACAACAACAACAATAAAAATCTAGAAGGACACTACTAGTTGCAGAATATCACTAAATGACAAAATGATATATAATGTGAAAATATAAGCAAATTATTGTGGTATGTCATGAAACAAGAAACATTCAGGGGAAGAGACAAGTATACCAACAGGGAGATCAAAGATGGAGGTAGAACAATAGAAAATCCTCGGGAATTGGCAAATTTTATACATGACTCACTGGAAAAGTAGCAACAAAATCTACCTAAACCACATGTATCACTCAGAACAACTTAACACAAACACAATGATGAGGTTTTGTGCACAAAGGAGCCTGAAGTTCGCAGGAAAAAGCAGAAATTAAAAATAAGATGTCAGCAGCAGGTATGAATAAGACTTCAGTCTCCGTTCTACGCAAGAATGAAGAGCACACAAACCCCATTAACAAATGTAATAAATGAGTCCTTTAATTCATGTATTTTTCCAGAGTACCTAAAGTGTGCACGAATGGTGCCTTTACTAAAGAAAGGTAATAAAGAGAGCACTGAAAACTGCAGGCCAGTTTCAATAGCATCTGCATTCATGAAAACAACTAATCAGTCATGAAAGGTAGATCAATGAGTTTCATGATCCAATACAAGTTTCCCAAGTGGAATAAGTACAAAATTGGCTGCTATCAAGTTCACAAAAGTGGTACTCTAATAACTTGACAAGGATGATGGTCTTACAGAGGTATTCTTAGACTTGTCCTAGGATTCTGACACATGACCATAAAACATCACAGAACAAGATAGAACCACTAGATTAATTGCGTTTCCAGTCTGAGCTGTGAAACAGGATGAAAAAGGTAGGCATAATTCACATCTGCTAATGATCTTAACTCTTATTAGAGAAGGCACATGAAACCCTGAAAGATGTTTACAATTGGGCAGTAAGTAACAGCATGCATTTCAGCAAAAAGGGGGAAACCAGTTCTGTCACATTAGGCATAGGTAATGAATCTATAGATGGAGTAACAAACCAAGCTTTTAGGGATGAATATTGACTGATGGAATGAACACACAAAGATCCTGGCAAAAAAAAGTGTCATCACTACGTTTTCTGTTACACTTCTGTTTATCAAACTCTTTATGTCCTGTTCATAGGTTCATCACACAAGTGTACAGGCATACAATAAAAAGTTTGTCAATGTGTCATGCTCATCAAATTTAACTTCAATTTTGAAGCAATGGTCATGCTGCTTGTATTGTGTTATGAAATAATTTGACACTACTAGGAATGACTATCGAAGCAAAGCACTGTTTGCACCAACTTTAGTACTACTTATAAAGAAGAAAAAGAAACAAGATACTTCAACTAGGACATGGGTGAAAATGAGATAAATATGCCCCTGAAAATCTGTTAAAGGAAATATTACACTCAGAACCTGATGATTACAGCAGCTTTTCTTTTTTCTTTTCATTTTATTGCACTCCTACTTTTATACTGTGCATAGTACATTTGTTTTCTTCTTTACATCTTTATGCACAATTTATGGCTGAGAAACATTTCACTGCAGATTGCGAAGTCATCAACAAACATGTCAAAAAGTAGTGAATATTATGCAACTTGAAGTTATCAACCAACATGCTAACTATATTGTCATGCATGTTTTAAATATCATAGTATCCGGACTGAAAATTTTGGAGGGGAGGAGGGGTGTGTGATGATGTTATCCATACCTTGAAATGCAGTAAAAACATGAAAATCTTACACAGTGGGGGAACACAGTTGTTAAAAACAAAAAAAAAAAAAAAACAAAAAAAAAAAAAAAAAAGGCATGGGAAGTGAAGAAGAAAGAAAAACATTAGAACATTTCACTGGCTTTTCCAGCTCACAATCAATCAGATCTTCCATCTTATGTAAAACCTTGGACTACACTACAGATTAGTCAGTCTATAAAAATGACTCCCTTCAAAAGTTGCAATGACTATAAATCAGTTACAATGTCAGCAGTAACCAAACAAGGTCCTACCACATTTCAATTGCGTCAGAATCACAATAAAAGAGGAGGTAGCTGCTATCATACTCAAGTAGTGCATCTGAAAAAACACACACACACACACACACACACACACACACACACACACACACTACATAAACAAAGAATTAAGTTAATTTTCATATGTGATTTGAGTATGGAAAGAAAAGGAATACTAAATCCCAAAAGTCTTTTGCGGCCAGGAGACTAGACACATTGTAATGAAGAAAATTACAGAAGTTATTTCTAAACCCTTTCACCTGCATGATGTGGGCATCAGATTGGAGTCAAAAAGTCAGAAATAAAAATCAAACCAATTCTGAGAATCATACAGGCAGTTTACAATTTTATTCTGACAGCACGTTCCACACACTGGTAACCATTTCAAAACTTACCAGCATCAGTAAGTAATATGTATTATCATTATCTGCCATCAGTCCTATCACATACGTGAATGCTGATAAAATCCGAAAATACCATGTACCTTTCCCTTTATTACCTGGTGTATATGCATGTTATGCATCACTAGAGAAATTTCAAACCAGTCTTTATGTACAATATAACTAGCTTGAAACTTAACGTGCTCCTACAAATCAATGTTGAACTTAGTATGTTCTTTAAGCATATTATAAGCCTATATACTATGGACTTGTGGAACATACTGTCAATACAAATGCAAACTAATTGTTCCGAAAGACCATTAAAATTTACTTTTTTTCACATTATCCCAAGCTTTTCTTTCACTTAAAGGTGGCAGTTATCTAAGCAGCCAACTAGTTTAGTCACTATTTCAAAACCAATGTCCAATTTGTATGTTGAAAGTATTATCTCTATAGACAGTTTGAAGCAGTGTGAGTAATATACAAAATACGAATCACATGTAGGCACCTAGCAAATAGTAAATAAAATTGAAGAACTATACATAAAAACCTAGACATAAATAGGGCAAGAGTGATATCTGAAACATTAAGCAGTATAATGTACCCACAGAAAACACAATACACAATTGACATATTGAGGCATAACAGTGATTTTCCTCACTGACGGCAGTGAGGAGTAATCAGAATGTGTTTCTTAATTCCTTCCAAACAAATACATACTGTAAGTGCTTAAATTGTTGTTCAATGGTGTGTGAATTCCTAAGGGACCAAACTGCTGAGGTCATTGCTCCCCAGACTTAATATGCTACAGGTTACAACAGAGGGGGAAGAAATGAGTGGGACAATTTTTATTCTTCTAGTATAAATTACTATACACCTGTTAGCTAGAATAACATCAAAATTTTTTTTTCTTTTGCCAATAAAAGTAACAGTAAGCTCATACCTTAGCAGTAGGATCAGATGACTTTATAGACCGGAACGCAGAAAAAGCAGCAGTGCCGCCTCCAATCAATAAATATGGTACACACTTTGGTATATCTTTAGAGTCAGGAGGGGACTTCACAATTGGCTTTGTTTTGCCTGCAAATCAAAAGTTCTGTACATAGTAAAACTGAAGTAATACATGTACACCAGGATGTAAGTAAAATTACATACGTTTCTTTCCTTTGCGTACTACATCTCCTTTATCCTGCTGTTTCTGCTGAAGGAAGTGGTACAACTGAAACAGCAAATCAATAACTGTTTACATATTTTAACGAGATTGTCCGTCTACAGAGGACAAACTATCAATGTAAAATGATTATCTTACAGTGAACAACGAAATGGCTGCAAAGAGCAGTCCACCAATCAACTGCCGGGTGTATTTCTTTTTCGAGCCATCATCCTTTGGACAGACTTCCTTGGGAGGAACTGGCTTTTTCGTATCGCGACATTCCACTGGTTTCTGTGGGGGACACTTCGGCGTCTGCTTGCACGGGTCAGTAGAGTTACTTCTGAATGTTGTGAGACACAACCGGTATTTCTGAAAGTCTGGAACAGGGAACTCCAGCTAATAAGAACATAATTTTCAAACTATGTAGATGCGCCCGCAATTAGCCTGCCAATATACGAAAGCATAAACATCATGAGATTACTTCCTTACTAAAACACTGCTTGGTGTTAACCGCAAATTGGTATGACATTTGAGGTGTAATACGTAAAAATCAGCATATACGCCATTGATAATAAGCAGATACTCTATTTCACGCAGCAGTCCCTTACAGAAAACTATATAATTTAAAGTATATACCATTTACGTACCGTGAGTGGGACACCTCTGCAGTTTCCAAGGCCCAATCCCAGCAATGTGAGCAACGTATCTTATATTCCTTAACATTTTATTTTGCACAAATACCAGTAAAAGTCCTGTAATCTAGACACTTAAAAGACAATTTTGTTAAAAGTGACCTATTGATCCATCAGGGAATTCAACACAACTCCCCTACATTTCTAGTAATTACAGCACCAATAAGTGTCAACAATACCGTCGGTTTACCACGTTTATTTCAAATGCTCTTTGAGCAGCGTTGTATCTTTGACATTTTTATTATTCTCTGTATTTTGAACCTATTAGTTTCAAACGCACAGTTAGAGATCCGGTAATTAATTCAGCTAGTATGGTCTATCATAAACCTTTTACAAAACGGTATCAATGTCTACTCCCATTACTTGAATTCACTAAACGAAGCTACAGCTTCAGTCTCAGATATTATGAGCGGTGGTCGTTCTCAGGACGGGCTGCCTAGTGAAAGTACGTGGTTGGTTTTATCAGGGACGAAGCTTGTGTCGAATTTTTTTATGTCCTGCATGGAAATACATATCGCATTCATCTGAAAAACAAAGCAGTTACTTTCTTCTTCGCACAATGAAAGTTATAACTACATCAATGACTCAAGTGAAAAGGCCAAAGGTAAGATTTAACTTACGTACGATATAACAATATAAATATTGTAGTTTTGTTATGTTAGAGATACATTTCGTAGGTACGAGGTAACTGCTACGACGTACATTATTACTTTGCTTATTGTGAGATAAATATTTTCCGATAGTTTCAACATCGAGACCTGGAAAATTGAACAGTCATTAAAGGCCAACTCGCACTTGCCATCACGTCACTTCGTTCTGCGGTCTCATTCAATGAAAATAATAGCATAAAACTTTTAACTACCTTCCTAAAGCACTTGTATGTATAACATCACCACAGTCTATCTTGAAATTAGCGAAAGGATCAGGTATTTGTTGTTTGACCAGTAAGAGATCTGTCCAAATTTACGGAAAAAATACGCACCAGTTTCTATTTACAAACAATTTCACATAGATCGACAGAGCAGCTACCTAAAAATGTTTTCCAAGGAAGAAACACGTAAATATTGCGACCAGAGAAGGCAGCAGAGGCTCTAAATTTGTGGCGCCCCATACATGGAATGTACGTTCCAAGTTGTGTATACTGAAATACACGATTTGATAAAGTTGTCAACGGAGGGATGCCGCAGTCAGTTCGATTGAGATGCAACCTTTCTAGACACGAGAATATTCCACCAACTGTATCTGTATGGTAGATAATGAATTTTAAATATGCATCTAATATAGAAGCAACTGTGAGGTGTGGCCTGTTTTGTGAAATAGCAGCTTTTTTTTTTCAGAGTCTCCAAAAAACTATGACAACACAGACCTCATGGAGACTGATTTGACCGACAATTCTGAGAGGTTTTACTGGCTAGCCCGCTGTTAAATTTACTTATTAGAATGACTAATTCATTACAGTAGCAATGAAAGTTCTATAGAACTGAATTATTGAACACTCTTTGTATGTTTACTTTTGCAGTTCTTGGGCGTATATAAAGCCAGTGTCTATGATGGGATGATTATTAATAATTATATTGAGAGCATGTACGAAAACTAAGAGGCCAGCATTTACAGTGGACAGCCATAATCTTTTTTTTATAATCCTGGCACATATCCAAACTGGAAGCTGTTATCGTAGCTCACCCTAAATGTTTGAGGAAAACTAACTATTTAACAGATAATTTTGGCTTGTGTGATCATCTCTAGCAGCTATATGTAATTTGGGAAGAAAGGGGAAGTAACGGGAGATGTGACACAGTCACTGTGTTGTTTCTTCTTTTTTGCAATCATCTGAGCTTAAAACTGTCAATTTCGTTTTCAGAATAAAAAGTAACTATCCTCATGTGTGAAAGAATTAGCAGAGTTGCAATGGTGCTGCTTCACTAGCAACATGACAAGAGACAGAGAAGGAAGGAAGAACTGTATTGATACAAAAAAAAAAAAAGTGAATATGTGTCAAAATGGAGATGAGGACCAAAAATAAAAATTATGCCAAATGATTTCAGAATAAAATATATTAATCCATGTACATTTGTTTATTTTATTTTCATTTAATTACAGCAGAGAACTGAAATTATTAACAAAATTGTCCATGTCCATGTTGTCCAGTGTCTACACATACTTTTAGTACTCCTGCTGGCCATTTCCTTAACAGTATCAATGAAATCAGAAGGAAACCACCAAAGGTTGGCAGCAGTAGCTGATTTGTTGGCAGAACCAAGTCATTTCCGTAAAAAGGAAAAGAATTACATTAGACAGTTGATGTGACAATTCAAGAAAAATTAAAAACATGCAGATAAGTAACTATATATTCCTGTTACCTGAATGAGAAATACCTATGTTCTTATAACACAGCAATAACAATTATTTTATGCTAAACGTGGATGTGGTTATGTGGATAATATTAATAACTGAGAAACACGCCAGCTGTAACCTACAGCTTTTTTTAAGTTACTGACTTTCCTGCTAATTTTAGTGTGTTAAAATTAGCCTAAGTAAGGACAAATAATTTACATGTTTATGGGAATAATGATAGGTGGGAGACAAATTTGTTGCTGTGGAGCATTCACTAAAAGATGGAAAGTTGTTGTCTCAATGTGGCTGAGTGAACTCGGGTTGTTAGTGTACTATAAAACTTTTTGTAACATTAAAAATCGTAAACTTGTTGTCCAACACTGAGTAAAGTGTTAATACAAACAGTGTTCAAGACCGGCGCTGTTTTCGATTTGAATGGGCCAATTTTGGCAATATCTGCTAAATGAAACGAAGTAGTTTTTCTAATACTGCAGCAGTTGTAACACATGCCAGGTAAAAGAGGCTATTTTTGCATGAAATATCGTTATTTGCACCTAGTGTATATAAATAACACGGGAGTAGATCACTCACAAAGTAGTGATATCAAATTCATGTTACTACAAATAAGCAATATGTGCTAGGATACACAGAAATATTCTCAACTGTCAGTCATACGCTCCAGTTTGTTACATACGAGATCGAAAAAACGAATTACGTTTTGCTTCAATAGACGAAACGAAAGTATAAATTCAGATTTGTGATATTCTTCAAAGTAATTGGGGTGACGTCTCACTTTCTTCTCCTTCCTCATTCTGACAAATAATTTGGCCAAATTCTTGTCATCACTGTCTGATTATGTCACTGTTTCTGCCGTCATCAGAAGTTATACTGCAGTTCAACTTGTTAACCCAGCCCAAAATCGGTGCTCAAGCTATCCTGAGTGTGTGCTCCTGTTAGGCATTCTTCCAGGTCGGTACAACGCGTTTTCCGCACTACACCGAGAGTAGAGCTTAACAGACTGATTAGATTAGATTAGTTTTTCGTTCCATAGATCCATGCTGAGGAGATCCTCGTGGATGTGGAACATGTCAATTTTTTAAAGCTGAAATAACAATACTAATAGTATGAATATATACAATACATCATTTGTTTCTATTAAAAAACTCGTCAATGGAGTAGAAGGAGTTGGCCACTAGTAAGTCTTTCAGGCTCCTTTTAAACAGATCTTTATTTGTAACTAAATTTTTTATGTTTGCTGGTAAATGATTGAAGATGAATGTTCCTGAGTAGTGGACCCCTATTTGAACTAAAGTAAGTGCTTTTAAGTCCTTGTGCAGATCATTTTTGTTCCTGGTATTGTATGTATGAACTGAGCTGTTTGTTGGAAAAAGAGAAATATTATTTGGGACAAATTTCATTAAGGAGTAAATATACTGAGAGGCAGTAGTTAGTATACCCAGTTCTTTGAAGAAGTTTCTACAGGACGTCCATGAATTTACTCCAAAAATAATATGTATTACACGCTTTTGGACTCTGAAAACTTTTGTTTGACTTGAAGAGTTACCCCAAAATATTATACCATATGACATTATGGAATGAAAGTATGCAAGCTTTTTAATTTTTGTGTCGCCTATGTCTGCTAACACTCGAAATACAGATTTGTTAAGGCGTTTCTGCTCCTCCCAACTGAATTTATTATCAAGTTTTAATCCCAGGAATTTAAGACTGTCAACCTCTTCTATCTGCTCTTCTTCATACTTTATGCATATGCTGGGTGGAAACCTCTTACAGGTTCTGAATTGCATATAGTGAGTCTTTTCGAAGTTTAATGTGTGAGTTGGCTTTAAACCATTTATTAATATCCATGAAAATATCATTAGCAGAGCTTTCTAGAACTACGCTCGACATACTATTTATTGCAATACTTGTGTCATCTACAAAGAAAACGAACTCTGCTTCTGGCAGTGTAACTGATGAGAGATCATTAATGTACACAAGAAAAAGCAATGGCCCTAAGATGGATCCTTGTGGGACACCACATGTAATATCTTCCCATTCTGATGATGACTGATGTGTTAATTCACTAGTCCATTGCACTGACACCCTTTGTTTCCTGTTAGTCAGGTATGACTTGAACCATTTTGCAGCACTGCCCGTGACACCATAGAATTCTAATTTATTTAAAAGGATGTTGTGGTTCACACAATCGAATGCCTTTGACAAATCACAGAAAATACCTGTTGCTTGTAACTTGTTATTTAATGAATTAAGTACATTTTCACTGAAGTTGTAAATAGCCTTCTCGATATCAGAACCCTTCAGAAATCCAAACTGTGTTCTTGATAAAATGTTATTTGTGGTCAGATGGTTGAGAAGCTGCCTGTAAATTACTTTTTCTAAAGTTTTTGAGAATGCTTGCAAAAGTGAAATCGGTCTGTAGTTTGATGGTATCTCTTTATCCCCTTTCTTGAATAGAGGCTTAACATCTACATATTTTAGCCAGTCAGGAAATGTCCCAGTTATAATTGACTGATTACACAAGTAACTTAGAATTGTACTAAACTCACAAGAACATGCCTTAATTAACTTTGCTGATATTTCATCGTAACCACTAGAATGCTTTGTTTTTAAAGATTTTATTATGGAAGTTATTTCTTTTGGTGAAGTGAGTGACATATTCATGTACCTGAAGCTATTTGTAAATGCTAGTTTCAGATATTCAAGGACATTATTTACTGATCCTGACAATCCCATTTTATCAGTAACGGATATAAAGTATTTGTTAAATAGATTTGCCACACTATGCCCATCGGTTACTAATGTGTCACCTACCCTTAGTGCTATTTGCTCCTGTTTTTTTCTGGTTCTACCAGTCTCCTCTTTCACTATATCCCATGTTGTTTTTATTTTGTTCTCTGACATTGCTATCTTCTTCTCATAGTGCGTTTGTTTAGATGTCTGAATTACTTTTTTTAATATTTTACAGTATTCCTTGTATTTAGCTAAATCATCAGCACTGGAGCTATTCTTGGTCGACAGATACATTTTCAGTTTTGTCTTACATGAAATCTTTATTCCTTGTGTAATCCATGGTTTTATTATAGACTTCTGTTTAATTTGAGTTACTTTTAGAGGAAAACAGTTTTCACACATGGTACTGACATTCTCCATGAATGTGTTATATCTTTCATTCATGTTATGAGCATTTTAATTTATTTTCCCCACGCTCACACCAGATATAGTACTTTATTTTATGCTTTTGTTACTTCTTAATGTTTATTTTCTTACTTTGCTTCGTTTTCATGACAAATTGTTGAAGTTTCATGACGATTTGGATATTTTTTCGTTGAGTATTCTTCCATAAGTGAGGACAGATATCTGAAAGTGAGAAATGGTTTAGGTTTCACAATACCAAACAGAGTTGACGCCTACACTGTTTATAAATAAGAAAGTAAGTTGATGCAACATTTTTCAAGAAATTAGCTTTTGTTCACTGAAAAAGTCAGAATTTTGGAGAAAAATACTGCTGTTTATGGCGTTATTTGCTATGTAGGAAAGGAAATCTGTAAGGACAAGCTAAACAGTCTCCATGTATTCACTTATAAATATTGTTTGATGTGTTTGAATGTATAAATTTTCGTTTGCAAGGAAAAGTCGATGTTTTGAAATGTTGTTTCCTTTCTCAGCAATTCATCATACAAAACTGATCAACAAATACCGCCATGAAATTTGCTTTGGCATTTAATAAACGTTATCGCCGTTGTTTTCTATTCTAACGCTATACTCCGACTTTTTGCATCATGGGGGGTAACTCATACTCTCACTTTCACTGTTCAGTTCTGGGATAAGTGAAAGACATGATATGATGTAACATTCAGTGTGATGTGATGTTCTAGTGTGAATCGATATTAATCTGCGAATTTAGACTACATTGAGAAGTTTCTTGTTAGGCAATGTAGCTATTTTTATGAGATAATGTAGCCTTTTTGTTAGATATTTTAATAATTACATTTTAATCCCATTAAAACGAGAAAACAGACAGAAGACTGAGATAGTGACTATGGTACACAATAATGAGCTTTATAGAGAATAAAAATACAACAATGATACACTAATGAAGTTGACAGTGCTAAAGACCAGTTCACAGTTGGCGTCACATCAGATAAAAAGCATTCCTCAGTGCACTTCAAATGGCAGAATTCTCACAGGCTCTCAGTGCCACCTCATGTCATGTCACGTCACCATCATGGCTCAGGAAGAAAGAAAATATCGAGAGTTAAGGACAAATCATATAGGCCATCATGTCACATCAAAAGATACCATGATCCATTTCAGTGACGGCATCACACAGGTCGCCAAAAGACCGTAAAATCACATCCTGTCAAGGTTTCTTGGGAAGAAAGTTTTGACGGTGGCTCTTTCGCTAAAATCGAAAGTTAACCCATTTTCACCGCACTCACTCATGTTATAGTAGTTAATTTTATGATTTTGCGGATTCTTAATCTTTATTTTTATTAGTGTGCTATGTTTTCGTGGCAAACTGCAAATATTCTGTGCGATCTGGTTATTTTTTTCACAATATGTTCTTCCACGAGCGAGATAAGATCTGAAAGAGAAAAAGTATGTGGGTTTAACAACAGAACAACATGGCTGGCTTCTACACTGTATATAAACAGGAACATAAGCAATTTTCAGTAAATAACACTTTAAGTGAAAAAGCGAGCTCTAATGAAAGAGAAAAACACAGTTTTCTCACGTTATTAGCTATGCAAGGAAAAAACATTACAGATAAGAAAAACAAGGTCTGTTTTTTTCCATTACAAATATTGTTTGATTTGTTTAGGTATATATATTTTCGGTAGCAAATAAATGTCGATGTTTTAAATGTTGTTGCACTTCTCAGCATTTTACCACACAAACGTTATCGGAGATACACATTAAGACGTTTTGTTTGGCCATTACTAATCGTTATTGTTGTTACACTAAAGTGGCAAAGAAACTGGTATATGCATGGATATTTAAATACAGGGATATGTAAAAAGTCAGTCTACGGCCCTTCAGTTGGCAGTACAAATATAAGGCAACAAGTGTCTGGTGCAGTTGTTAGATCAATTACAATGGCAGCTTATCAAGATTTAAGTGAGTTTAATGTGGTGTTATAGTCGGCGCAGGATCGAAGAGACAGAGCATCTCCAAGGTAGTGATAAGTGGGCGTTTTCCTGTACGACCATTTCATTGGTGTACCGTGAATATCAGGAATCTGGCAAAACATCAAATCCACACTTGTGAGCGGTCGGTTGTTACCCTTACTATTGCGACATGATAGAAAAACGGCAAATTTTGCTCGCTGGGCTCCATTATTAAATATAACTCTGATGGTAGTTCCTTTCTGCACCTTGCGCAACCCGCATAAATATTGGTCTGGCGTTAACAAATCGATACTTATCTGGCCTTGCAATGCGTGATTCAGCGTTTCTTCCAGATTCGTTATTACTCCCTGCACATCCCACACACTGCAGCTACTCCTTGCAAAAGTCTGGTTAACACCACTCTGCTATCCAGTACTTATAGATGCCCCTGTAGGGTTCCCAAGTTGCGATTTATTACGTCTTCCGACGCCTTAGCGTGTTCCACTACCTGCCCTGCTAATGCGTGGAGCAACCGTGTATTATTCAGGACTTCCCCTTCCAATGTCCCTATCTGAGTTGCATGCCAAGCCTCTGTTGCCCTACTCTCCTCTGCAAGTTGCCTCTCTGCTTCCACCATTCCACCGTGTTGTTTAGTTCTTTTATATTGCTTTCTTCTGCAGTTCCAAAAACTGTCTTTAAAATTATTCCTCCTGCGTTCAGCCATCCTCGTTTCTGTCTAACCCGTGGCACTGCTTCCTCCATTTGTCCTACCTGCTTCCATACCGTCTTACAAGCCTCATGCAATTTCTTATACTCCCCTGCAACTTCCTTCAGCATTCCCTTGCTCTCTGCACATTGCCTAAGCTCTTCGAACACTTCCTCAAGCCTCCTTACTTCATTCCGCATTTCCCGTATGTTCCATACCAACCTTAATCCCCAAAGGTGACTCGACAACACCATATCTTCCTGCCTTGAGTACAGCACATCCCCATCCAGGTGCTGCACCTGCAAGGCGTTCACCCTGATGAGGAAGCCAACGCTCCCCCTTTCAATGACTTGAGGAAAGGGATCACCTCACCCTTCCTCCCTCTTCAAAAGGACTGCTGTCCGCAGCAGGCTATACTCGAAAATACACACAACAAATGGAAATACCATGCCTAGTTACTATATACAAACCCAATGATACATGACATGAAAACAAAAAAAACTACAAATACTCTACTACTTTCTGGATCGCAAAGCATACTGTAATTCATGCTGGACTCTATCTTCCTGGTTTTCTCTGTGGTTAGCACTTCTCTTCACTCTCTCTTTCTTCCTCTTTCCTTCTTGTGACATGCCTGGAATCACATCTGGGCAACCCTAAAATGGCTGTAACTGCCCAATGTGTACTATTGTTGTTCTAGTTGGCAGCTGAAGCTTAACATTAACGGGAGATGTGGTTTCAACAACATGCTATGGCCCTTGATACCTTGTGAGGAACTTTTTCGTTTTCCCTTTCTGCTTATAGAGGCTGGACAGCATTACCCATTGCCCCTCTCTATACTGCAGTAAACTTCCTTTCCGCTTTACTGCGTCTTCCTGCCTTTCCAAAGCCTTTGTATTCGCCTTTTGTACCAATTTCCAAACATACCGAATTGTTCTTGTGAATTGACGTACAGATCCATCAGTCCTTCCTTTTTATAGCCTTACCAAATCAAACGGTGATGGCATTTTTCGCCCGTACACTACCTCATATGGAGACAAACCGGTATTTGTATGGACTTTTGCATTGTATGTACGTACAATATGTTTAAAATACTCGTCCCACTGATGGTGATGAGAATCCACATAAAAACTCAGCATCTTCCCAATTGTTGTGTACCCGTTCTGTTCTTCCGTTGGCCTGTGGATGAAACACGCTCATCCTCAACTTTTTTACGTTCAACAATTCACACAGCTCCTTCATTAAATCCGACCTGAAGATGGTCCTTTGGTCAGTAATTATTGTCTCTGGTACACCAAACTTCAAAATCCAGTTGTTTAATAACGTTTTCGCGACCATTGCTGCCTGATGATTCGGCATAGCCACCATCTCCACATACCTTGAAAACTGGTCTGTTATCGTCAGAATGAATCTGTTCCCTGATGGCGTTCGCCCGAAAGGTCCTAAGACATCGATACCCAGCATAAAGAATGAACATATCGCTTCTGGCAATCGTTGTAGCTGTATCTGTTTCTGGTTCAAATCTGCTCTCTGCGTAGATGGTATACAATTCTTGACATACTGATCCACATTTACTTTCCTACCTCTCCACCAACACCTCTCTGCCACTCTCCTACTCATCGCTCTACACCCTCCACCACCAGATAACACGTGATCATGTTCTTCCTTTAAAGCCTCATCCCTCAACTTCGATGGCACTATTACCCTTGGCCCTAACTTCGTTTCCCTGCACAGAAGACCATTGTACATATTAAATTGTGGCTGTGCCTGATACAATTTACAATCGTTGTCCGTGACCTGTAATTCTTGCTGTACTGCTATGTCATAACCTATGACTTCTGCTTTTGCCACCATCCTACTTAGTACATCCGCATTACCGTGCTTCTTCCCAGGCTTGTGCACCACCTTGTAGTCGAATTCACTTAGCCTCATGGCCCATCTAGCGAGCCTAGTGGACGGATCCTTCAATCCCAACAACTACTTCAATGCAGCATGATCTCTCAATACCCGAAATCTTCTCTCGTATAAATAACATTTAAAATATGTTATTCCATAGATTACACTAAGCATCTCTCTCTCCGTTGTTGAGTAATTCCTCTCCGCTGCATTCAACTGCCTAGACGCAAAGGCCACAGGATGTTCTTTCCCATCAATTTCCTGACTAAGAACACACCCTAAAGCTTGATTTGATGCATCGCATGATAGTATAAACTCCTTTCCAAAATCTGGAAACACAAGAACAGGACTTGATGTTAACACTTTCTTCAGTTTGTCAAACGCTTTCTGACACTCTTCTGACGGCTCAAATTTCACACACTTCCTTAACAATAGCATCAACGACTGTGCTAAATCTGCCAAACCCTTCATGAACTTTCGACAGAAATTGCAAATTCCGATGAATGACTGCACTTTCCTAACTGGTTTCGGTCCTTGAAAATCCCTTACAGCCTGTACCAACCTCGGATCTGTTCACACTACATCCTTATGGATGCAAAATGACACTTCTCCAGGCTCAACGTCAAACAATCTGATCTTAACCTCATAAAGACTTCCCTTAACCGCTGTCTATGTTGCTCCATACTACTTGAAAACACTGTAATGTCATCCAAATAGACAAGACACTGCCATAGTTTCAAACCCCTCAATACACCGTCTAGCAATCTCTGAAACGTTGCTGGAGAGTTTTTCAAACCGAATGGCATTCTAATGTAAAGGTAATGGCCTCCAGGAGTAGAGAAAACAGTTTTTGAACGATCCTCTGGAGCCACCTCTAACTGATGATAACCACTTGTCAAATCCGTCGTAGAGACGTACTGTCACTGTCCTAAATGATCCAAAGTCTCTGATATGTTTCGAATGGGATATGTGTCCGTTACTGTCTTATTATTGAGGTATCGGTAGTAAGAACTGAACCCGTATTTCGTAGTTCCATCCATAGATTTTTTAGGCACAATGACAATGCCCACTCCGCAGCAACTGTTACTATGCTCTGTAATACTGTCTGCAAGCTGCTGATCAATGTAATCCTCCACAATCGGCTGCAAATACCTCGGTATTCTGTATGGTTTATGGTAAACAGGTGCTTCATCCCCTGTTGTTATCCTATGTTGAACTAATGGAGTTGCTGGTAACGGCCCTTGTGGAAAAAACAAATCCTTAAATTCCCACAATAGTTCTTCCATATTCTCTCTTTCTCCTTTCAAATTCTTAATTTTGTCATGCAATGCAGTTCTATCGGCAGTTAGTGGTTGATCGCTTTGCCTATCTCTCGAACAATAGTCTTCATCATCTAGCACATCCAAATTTGCTACTAAAATTCCTTTTCTCAAATTTGCGTTTACAGTGCTAAAATTATCCATGTTCACAGGAACTACTCGCCCGTCGTTGCCCTCCTGGACGCGTACAACACTACGTTTCACAAAACAACCAAATCGACCCAAAACTTCATTATCCCCCAAAGGTTCAATGACACATACTGTACCCACAGGTAGATTTGACTCCACACTTACCCAAAGCGACTTCCCGGTGCCACCAGACACACACTCATGGGAATTAAGCCTTAATGCTAATGTACGCGGGTCAATTGGTTTGTTTATTACGTTGAACGCCGCTCGTGACAGCTCTGCATTGACAGCTGTTTCCCCTAGCTGAAATAACATTCCACCAAGTTCCACAGTTCATTGACCAAGGTCTATTTAGGCATGATGTTGATGCAAGAAATCTACTCCTAGGATCATGTTGTAGCCCTCCCTTACCCGTGGTACTACCTCCATGTGTGCATTAAATCGGGCTTTCTCTATTCGAAAGTCAACTGTTACCGGCCCCAAAGGTGTGACCTCCTTATGCCCCACTCCACACAACCTACAACGTAGTGCCTCTAGCTTCCTTCATCCCATTATATTCCTAGTAGCCACTGACACTTGCGCCCCTGTGTCCAACAAAATCTTAAACTTTTTAGCTCCTATGGATCCTACCACTGAACATTCCACCTGTGCATACGTATTTGTAGCATTGAAATTAAATGGGAGCTCCCTTAGGTGGCTCTTGGGCCCCCTTTGCCATTTAACACTTATCCACCTCTCCTATCTCCACTTCTCCATCCTCCCCGCTGCCGATTTCCACCCCTTCCTTTATTCCTTGGCGACTGGGTACATTGCCTCTGCGCATGTCCTGTATGACCACACTTAAAACATTTCACACCCGCTGTAAACACAGTTTGCCTCTCGCGTACCCCTGTTCCTACGTCTGTTTCCTCACATTGAATTGCTAGCCGAATGGCCAAATACAAATCTTCATGCACTTTCCGTGACATATGCGCCAGTAACCCTCTCGAAAATACATCAAGTGCCCTTTGCTCGCCCTCCTCCAACAGAACACTATTCGCTTCATCGCTCTGACCCAACTCATAAGTATACTCATTAATTTCCCTTATCCTGTCCGCAAATTTCTCCATCATCTCCCACGTCTCTTTGACATTGTATTTAACCTCTGAGTAAAGTACCGAGCGCTATTCTGTTTTTTGTACCTTTGTGAAAGCCCTTACTTTAACTGCTTAAACTGTCCTGCCTTCCTTAAGGCCTCAGAACACCTTACATATGTTTTCACTTCACCCATTGATCTAATCTTGGCTATATGTAACAACTGTTCATCAAACCAATCATTCATCACCACTGAAGTCCTCCACAAACAAACGCACAACCTCAGATGCCTTTCCAGAAAACAGAATAATTAGACTTGCGGCAGCTGGATCTCCTGCACCCTAGGCAACAACGACTGATCAGATGCGGTTTCCCACTCACTTCTAGATGTTAATTCATTTCTTAAATGTGTATTGTCTGCTTTAAATTGTGTTACTTTAGCCAACAAAATCCGTACCGTTTCTGGTTCGAACACACCTCACATGCCTGACTCTGCCATTGTGTTGCTTTAGTTCCCAGTTAGTCCTGAAACAAAACATTTAAGTACAAGAATAACCCAAATCTCTACTTCTCAGTATCATCATACTCGGTAACATCATACTCAAACCAAAACAAAAGTAATTAAATGCCACGAAAAAAAATAACTCTTACTGCCCCAAATACACTAACACTTATTCTGTCAAAAACATAATGTGCCTACGCAAAACACCCAAAATTGGCTGCCAGGATCCATACTCAAAACACAAACAAAAAAAGAAAGGAAACGTCCAACACTGAAAAGAAACCTGGTCGAAACTCACCACATCTTGTGACTGTAATGCAGGTGGTGGGCTCGAACGTCGTGCTGCACTGACGACATCCACTATTCTGACACCAAATTTAGTGGCAACTTCTGCCACCAAACGTAACACAACACCAAATGTAGTGGGAAGAGGCAGAAGGCACCATATTAAGACTTGTCCGAGCTTTCCAATTGATTTATTGTTTCCAGTTACAGTGCCCCTGTTCCTCTCGATCTGCATCACTGGGTACCGCAATGCTGAGGACACCACTTCACTGTCTGCAAAATGGCTTGGCGCCGAATGGCTGCCTCAGCGACCTATGCACGCACTGTGTGCTGGCCCTGTGCGCCAGTGGAGTTGCGGCATCATCAGGGTGCTGGCAGTCGACTCAGCAGTCTGCGTCCCTGCCAACTCAGTGCGATTCAGAGTGAGTTGCAGGCGGCCAGCTGCATGCCTGTCGCCGAAGTGGCTGAGATCGCAGCGACCATAGCGCCCACGATCCGATGTCTTAATCTGTGGCCCTCGCCTCGGGATGCCTTCAGCGTTTGTTGGAACCCAGGACGCCTGCCTACGGTAGCAAGCCGTGAAGTGGCCCACTGCTGGCTGGCTACGGACCTTGCATCAGCCTCAGAGTGTCAAACCAGTGACCCACTGTGGACTGCAACGCTGCTGCCACATCTGCTGCTGCGTGTAACTGGTGATGTGACATGCCCTGCCACCCAGGAGAGCTGCCACACTTGAATGAATCTCGTTAGAAACCCTCACCTGTTTATACATGGCTGTATGCCTCTGTTTTGCCATAAGAGCCGCTTCTCGTCACATACTCATAACACGCTATGTTGGCCAGTGGGCCCGTTCTGCCTGTGATTTGCGACAAGCAAAACCGCTACGTATATTCTTTCAGCAATTTGACGGCCCTGTGGCCTCTATTCTACTTCGCAACTCTTGGTATGCGTAACTCACTGTAATGTGGCCTGCACCTGGCTGTAACTTGTGCTCAAAATATTGCACAAAGCTAACTTTCCCTGTCCTAAACGGTGGTGGCGCTACAGTCATGACAGAAGTGCAACCCTTCCACAGATTGCTGCAGATTTCAGTGCTGAGTCATTAACAAATTTCATCATGCAAATCATTCAATGAAGCATCATCGATGTGGGCTTTCGGAGCTGCAGGCCTACTCGTGTACCCTTGATGACTGCATGATCTAAAGCTTTATGCCCTGTCTGGGCCCTTTAACACTGACACTGGACTGTTGATGATTGAAAACATGTTGCTTGGTTGGATGAGTCTCATTTCAAATTGTATCAAGCAGAAGGACATGTACGGGTATGGAGACAACCTCATGAATCCATGGACCCTGCCTGTCAGCAGGGGACAGTTCAAGCTGGTGCAGCCCCTATAACGGTGTGGAGCATGTGCAGATGAAGTGATATGGGACACCTGATACATCTAGGTCCGACTCGGACAGGTGACACATACGTAAGCAGCCTGTCTGATTACCTGCATCCGTTCATGTCCATTGTGCATTCCAACGGACTTGTGCAATTCAAGCATGACAGTGTGACACCCCACACGTCCAGAATTGCTACAGAGTGGCCCAATGAACACACTTCTGAGTTTAAACACATCTGCTGGCCACCAAACTATCCAGACATGAACATTATTCAGCATATTTGGGATGCCTTGCAACATGCTGTTCAGAAGGGATCTCCACCCCTTCTACTCTTACAGATTTATGGACAGTCTTGCAGGTTTCATGGTGTCAATTCCATCTAGCACTTATTCAGACAATAGTCGAGTCCATGCCATGCTGTTTTGCGGCAGTTCTGCCTGCTCTTGGGGTCCCTACACGATATCAGGCAGGTGTACCAGTTTCTTTGGCTCATCAGTGTAGTTCCGCAATGCCAGTACTATACTCCCACTTTTTGTATCTCAGATGGTTTACTCAGAACATCACATTCACCGTTTACTACTAGGCTAAGCAAATTAATGTGATGTGACCTGATGCACAGTGTGAACACAGCATGATGTGATGGTGTGATGACGTGACATAATGGTCATTGTGAATTTGCCTTTAACCTAGGTATTTTTTCTGCACTGACTCATATTATAGTAGTGTATTGTGCTTTTGTGTCGACTTAAACTTTATTTTATTGTCATGCTTTGTTTCTGTTACAAATTGCTTAGTTTTTGTAGTAACAGAACAGAACTGATGCTTGCATTGTATGTAAATAAGTACATAAACTGATGAATCAATTTTCATTAAATAACCATTTATCACGTGCAAAAGTCTGCTCTATTGAAAAACAGTGGTATAGTCGTTTATGACATGAACTGCCAGGTACACAAAATGGATAAGCCAAATTGGCTACATGTCTTTCCTTATAAAAATTATTTGATGTGTTTGGCTTTACATATTTTCGCTAGGAACCAAATACTGATGTTCGGAAATGTTTTACTTCTCAGAAATGTAATATATTAACTTGATCAAAAATATCAATTATGAAGTTTACTTTGGACATTAATAAACTTTACCTTTACTATACTTTGACCTTTTCTGTCAAGTATGGTATCTCATAACCTCACTATCACAATCTGGTACTAGGCTAAGTGAACCAACATGATGTGACATCCAGTGTGATTACAACCTCACATTGACCTGACATGACAGGTGAAACAGCAGCATATAAAAATGTGTGTTTGAAAAATCATTCTTAAAATGTATCACTTATTTCATCTAAAGTGATGCTTCAACTTGCAACTGATGTGACAGCACCCACATTCCAGTGGTGTTACCTTTTACGATGATACTATTGTTATCAGTATTTTATTAGTCTTACAATACATATTTTACGGATAATCTGATCATATTGCACAGGAGATATTTCAAATTAGCTACAGTTTTATGTTTAACACAATTTTGAACTACTGATAGCCTTGGGAGAGCCAGCCCCAACAAAACTCTACCATTCGCCAAGCAAGATATATGAGACAGGCGAAATACCCTCAGACTTCAAGAAGAATACAATACTTCAAATCCCAAAGAAAGCAAGTGTTGATAGGTTTGAAAATTATCAAACTATCAGTTTAATAAGTCATGGCTGCAAAATACTAACACAAATTCCTTACAGACAAATGGAAAAATTAGTGGAAGCTGGCCTCAGGGAAGATCAGTTCGGATTCCACAGAAATGTTTGAACACATGAGGCAATACTGAGCCTATAACTTATCTTAGAAGATAGCTTTAGGAAAGGCAAACCTACATGTCTAGCATTTGTAGACTTCCAGAAAGTTTATGACAATGTTGATTGGAATATTCTCTTTCAAATTCTGAAGGTGGCAGGGGTAAAATACAGGGAGCAAAAGGCCATTTACAATTTGTGCAGAAACCAGATGGCAGTTATAAGAGTCGAGAGGCATGGAAGAGAAGCAATGGTTGAGAAGGGAGTGATACAGGGTTGTAGCTTGTCTCCGATGTTGTTCAGTGTACATTGTGCAAGCAGTAAAGGAAATAAAGGAAAAAATTGGAGAAGAATTAAAATCCATGGAGGAGAAATAAAAATTTTGAGGTTTGCCGATGACATTGAAGTTCTGCCAGAACAGCAAAGGGATTGGAAGAGCAGCTGACCGGAATTGTACAGTGTCTTGAAAGGAGGATATAAGATGAAAATCAACAAAAGCAAAATGAGGATAATGGAATATAGTCTAATTAAAGCAGGTGATGTTGAGGATATTAGACTAGGAAATGAGACACTTAAAGTAGAAGATGAGTTCTGCAATTTGGGGAGCAAAACAACTGGTGATGATCGAAGTAGAGAGGATGTTAAGTGTAAACTGCCAATGGGAAGAAGAGAAATTTGTTAACATCGAGTGCACATGTAAGTCTCAGGAAGTCTTTTCTTGAAAATTTGTGTGGAGAGTCGCCATGGATGTGAACGATAAATAGTTTAGACAAGAAGAGAATTGAAGCTTTCAAAATATGGTGCTACAGAAGAATTCTGAAGATTAGATGGGTAAATCATGTAACTAATGAGAAGGTACTGAATGGAGTTGGGGAGAAGAGGAATTTGCGGCACAACTTGACCAGAAGAAGGGATCGATTAGTAGGACATGTTCTGAGTCATCAGGGGACCATCCATTGAGTACTGGAGGGGAGTACAGAGGGTAAAAATCGTAGAGGGAGACCAAGAGATGAATGCACGAAGCAGATTCAGTACAATGTAGGTTTCGGTAGTTACTCGGAGATGAAGCTTGCACAAGATAGAGTAGCATGGAGAGATGCATCAAACCAGTCTCAAGACTGAAGACCACAACAACAACAACAACAATATTATGAAACTGTTTTTCTTGCAATGTACATATTTTCTAAATTTTCAAAACATTATTTTATAAACACAGTGTTAATTTGACATTGCAATATTGTTGAAGATAGATCAATCACCATGTTCAAATGATCGTTTCGTCATTCATGGATTCGTCCTTCAGGAACAGCATTTTTCTACTAGTTGATGTACTTATCTCTTCAGTGAATCTATTTGCATGCTCAGTGTGTCTGTACTTGTCAATTTTTGTAAATTTTCATTCCCCTATAGTAGAAAGTTATTTCTACAATTTTAAGGGCTATTTTAAAAGCATGACTTTTATTGTACATACATATGTTCGAAATGAGCTTCATCAGTTAGCTCAACTTTATGGCACAAAATGGTTATAATTACAAAGAGGTGCAGTTCAGGAGAAAGTAATAAGTTTGAGTTCTGGAATAATGGAAAAGACTGTTTTCTTTGAGGTGCTGCACATATTTTCCTAATGATTACTTTTTATAGTAGCATGAATCATGACATATGTCTTGAATTTACGCCAAAACCTAAATCATATCTAATTGCAGATTCAAAGAAACTGTGGTATACAGTTATCTAGCTGTTCATATCTGTTACCTCAAATATTACAATCAATGCAAATGTAAGACTTCTTAGTTTAGTGACTGAATAAGAAATGTGTATCTGACGGCTTACACTTTCGTCCAAATTCGGCTCCAAGAATCACGATTTTTATGCTTGATACCAGAGTTGTTAGTTTTGCCTGTTCACTTATGCTATGTAAGCAGCAGTCATTGGAGCCATGCTTCTAGATTACTTAGTGTGTTTGTGGTATCACCAAAACTATCTTCTTAGTTTCTTTTTGACTACTGATAACGAGAGGTAGATAAAAAGCCTTGAGGGATTCGTTTTGCGTAATTAATAGCATTAGATGTTGTGATTACTCTTTGGTACCTTTTTCTCAGGTAAGATGTGAGCCACTTCAGTGCACTACATCTATGAACAGTCTGTAGGGGAGTATAGAATGTTTCATTGAATGCAATGCTTACATATGGTTACAGAAGTTGCCATCAATTTTATTGGTTTTGTCCACTGAGGAGTTGAATTTTTTAAAAAAATAAATTGGTTGGTCACACTCCAGGTGATTTTTCCTGTTTTGAAATCCATGTTGGTTTTTGAAAACATCATACTTGGTAATAGTTTTTTACTTTCACTTTTAAACACATCAGGCAAGTATGAGAGGATAGAGACTGGGTCATAATTTGCCACATCCTCTTTTGATCATTTTTCTTTGTATGATGCTTTCACCTCTGCATACCTACATATGTCATGTAAATTTACTTGTTCAAATGATTGATTCATTATTAAAGACAAAGGATGTGTTGTTTTATCATGCATAATCTTAATTATCTTGGTGAGTATTCCATTTCTTCATGATAGTTTTCAATGGCAAAATATTATTGTCTTACATTTTCAGTGGAAACTCTATGAAATTATTCTGGTTTGTTACAAATAAATGTATGCTGTTACGATAAGTGAACACTTCTGCATTAGATTTTGTAACATTTCTGAAAATGTTAAAGAAAAACTGTGATATATGGGGAGGGATAATGGTAGTGTTCTTATTTTATATAATTATTTAAATTTCTTATTAGTTAACTGTTGCAACTAATTCTGATTTAAGAAGTGGTCACAATGCATTTCATTGTGTCATAAAATAAACCTATTATTTAACCTTTTTGGAAGAGTTCATAACAATTTATAATGTATCTTATAGTCATCAAAGTCTGGATGTTTATTGCATTTTATTTCCCTATGTAATTCTATTTTTCTCTCACTAGATGCTTTTTATGTTTGCTACTGCCTTTATTGTGCAGATCTTAGGTTGGAATGATTAATTGAATATGCCTACAAAACTTCTTAGAAATTTGTCAGAGTCCTCATCACTTGACGTACTATGAACTATGGGCCACTTCACTGGAGTTATCATGTCACAGAACAAAAATTTATTTTGAACACAGCCTTTCATACCGTCCATTCGTCCATTCATTCATTTATTCATAGCAGCTTCCTAAACAATGCAGTATACCTTGTTCTTGCTATTGACTGCTGCTAGGTGGTTGTGTTTCGAAACACAGTCAATCTATCTTGGTTTTAATAGTAAGTCACAACCGACAACAGAAAGAATTATTTATTCAGAATAGTATGAGACTCGACTTATTCAGTTTGTTCACACAGTTCTCCCCAGAACAAATTATGCTTTTAGAAATGTATATCCCACACCCTTCCTTTCATGTGTATTAAAAATTATTAAAATACAATCAAGTAATTTCTGTGAAGTGAATGAATGTTTCATTGGTTATTACTATACCCCTGATACATAAAAAGATGAGTGTTTCTTATTGTGTGATAATAATCCATTAATAATGCCAACAAAATTATTATCCAATGCATGATATGCTCATTCTTCATTCTATTTATAAACTTTCTGACAGTTACAAGTGCATTAATTACTCTTACGAAAACATTATGATGGTTTTATATGCTAAATTTGTATGTGGTTCATATCATACAATCTACTGACAGTATTTGTTGGATATTAATAACCTAGCAGATAAATAACTATAATTGACTTATTAATACAGAGAGCCTCTTGTAAGTTTTCGAGTCTAGTTCATTCCAAAAGCGTAAAAAAAATCTTCCTTAAATGAGAACATATGCAAGTGAATCACTTCTTGTAATGATAGTACAATATGACCATAAAAGCAATAAAAGATCTGTAAATTCATGTGACAAGAGGTACAGTAGATGATTCAGTTCGACTTATGCCCTTGTTATTTGGGTATAAAAGTCAACATTTCGTTACTGTGCGCTTATTCACATAATTAATGAATGTAAGAAGTATAATAGCTTAAAATTTGATTATAATAACGAATGACTATTCATGTTCATCAGTTTAACTTATAAACGTGCTTCTTTTCCTTATCATCCACTCTGGTAACCACCATTTGTGGGTTATGTTCATCTTAACAAGTCTTTCAAGGAGCATTACTGGTGTAAGGTACATGGCTACAGTACTGCTTATAGATTAACAATTAGAAACATGACTCATAATATTTTTGTAGATAAATCTCAAGGTAGCTGTAAAACAACTGCTTCATAATGGGTATCTTCTCTAGTAACAATATATGGCCAGTTATGTTACCTAACTGCTCTCATGATACCGACAAAGCTGTTGCCCAACCAGTCAAATCGAAATTTAGCTTTTCTCCCAAGTCACTACATTTGAGGACATTCCCTATACAAACTTTAGTTATTAACATGAACTGGAAACTATTCTTCACCTCATTTCAGGACTAAAATATTTTATGTATTGCTGCAAATGCTTATTCTAAATCACTTAACACACACACACGAACACACACACACACACACACACACACACACAAACACAAACACACACACACACACACACACACACACACACACACACACACACACACACACACACACACACACACACACATATATATATATATATATATATATATATATATATATATATATATATATATACTTTTGTTTTTAAGGAGAAGCTTTGAATTCATTAAATTGGAATAATTGAAAGACTACTAAATTTTCTTAGATAAATAAAACCTGCATTGTTTCTATGATGCTCATTCCAATTTAGTGAGAAATATATACAATAAATAAAATATTACCAACATCTCAATATTTATCCTTTGTAACTATAACAAGAATGTGAAATATTGATACATTGTTTGATGCGTGTACTTCTTATACACTATGAACATACAATGAACGCCATGTTTCACAGGCGTATGAGTCATTGAACACTTCTGTATTGTCCCAAAAAATTAGGCTGGAGCTGGGTATCAGTCTATCCACATGTCTATGCGTTTTGAAGAATGGTAAGCATATCTGATTAAATTTTTAAGCTGAGTAGATGAATACTCATAATGCTCTACTGACCTGAATTTAGGAATGTTGGGACAAATTAGAGTTGAAAAAATAGTGATCTGTCATTTCTGTGAATGTTCTGTAAAATGCTTTTTACTGCCAGAAAAATTCTCATTCTAATCAGGGCAAATCGAGATGCAACTTATAATTTTTCATAGTGTGATTTTATACCATAGAAACCATAACAAAGATGAGACAAAGGGTGCAGCAGGAGTGTAAATAATCAAGGTTAGTTTGCAGCTAGGATTGTAGTCAAACAACACCATACACTTAAAATGAATCTGTGCTTTCTTACCTGTTAAATTTCCTGTTATGATTAAAGCAGGGACAGATATCACTGTAGAAGAACAATAATTTGGGTGATGGTGTACTGTGTTTCTATGCAGTACAATGCAACAAAATGCGTTGCACTGTACATCATGAATAAATGGAATTCATATATGAAATAATATAAACTGCAAGTTGTAATAGGAAAGATGCAATCATGCCTGTAATAGACACAGATGCCGCATAACTGTCACATCAGCAATCTTTCCAGTGGAATTAAGATGCTGAAACATAAAATATGTCTGTACAGCAAATTATTGATGGTTAAGGTACATGTCTAATAACACAATAACTAATTTTAATCGAATATCAACATTAATATTCACAATTAATTTCGAGACACAAATTGACGTTTATAGACAGAAGAGGAAGAAGAAGAAGTTGGGTAGCAAGAAGGACTGTAACCCACGTTTTGCATGAAATAACAGTGTAATAACGCCATTGACTTTTGCCTACTGAGTCCGAAGACTGTCATGTAATTGAGTAGCACGCTATATTACTGGGTAAAATTCAACATTAGCTTAGATTGTTAGATCAAACCACAAGCAGACTTAAAAAAAAAAACAAGATATAGAACGAAACAATACTCAAAGCTGAACAGAATATATAACATGCAAAAGCTTGAAGTGTGGTACTCATTCAAAGCCTACTTACTCTCTTATTCTCATGTCAATATATATATATATATATATATATATATATATATATATATATATATATATATATAGCTTTGATTTGAGTAACACTAGTAATATTTAGTATGTGTAAATCTAGATATTTAAGTCACTTCTTCTTTTATTGGTGAGTCTTGCCGCTGAGTTGTCTCAGAAGTACCAACAAATATTTACATGAGTGTGAGTCATCAATCTAATTGCTTAGTACAACAAATTTTACTATACACAGCTTGAACTGTGAAAGGTCAGCCCACACTCAGTTGTTAATATCTGTTAACTCCTCAGTTTATAGATATAGTAAGATTCCATGGGGTATAATTCTCTTGTAAGCACATATAAAGAAATGGCGATAATCCTCACTTAACTTTTAACTCAATATTTCATCCCCCATAGCATCATAATCTGCTGATCTAGTTTTTGATAGAGCCTTTGTTCATTTGATGCTCAGACTAGTGCTACAGTGTCTCTTAACTGATAATGCTTATAACTACTATTGACTTACATGTACATATATTGACATACATGTACATTAATTGACAAACGGTTAAAGATGCATAGCAAAGAACTAATCAGAACTAAATCCGCTTAAGTGTTCTTGGGAGAACCTGAATATTAGGTTCTGTGACATAATAGCATTTTCCCTTACGTATAAGAAAATAAGATCAGTTATTTGTGGAAATACTTATTCAAATACTTTTACCTTATCACTCTTATGATACGTCACGAAGTTTCATCTCAATCTTATAAAGAACAGTCAATAAAAGTTACTGTTCACAATTTCTCTTCTGCAGGAGTGATGACTTCAGGTGAATCCTGCACCTAGTATTTTTGCAACAGTTGTAGCTTCCTATCATAGCATGTAACTGTGCGTTTTGTGTGAGTGTAACTAATACTTTCCTTACCTTCTCCACCAAGAAAGACTCTTCTCTGCATAACTGTAGAAGTGGATTTATCCATTCATCCTTCTTTTTGCATTTACTTATGAGGGCTTCTGGTGTGAAGCGTGAGTTACGTAGAGGAAGGTTGTTTACTACCTGTTTGAAGAATTATAGATCCTCCATTCATTTCATTCCATGATTACCTGCATATGCATAAATTCTGTTGAATCTGTTGAACACTCTGTAGACACTTCTGCATGGATTTCCTTCTGTATGCAACGTGAGATTAATATATGTTTTATGTCATCTTCATGTAAAACTATTTTCCAAGTGTAACAAGTAAAGTCAGATGTGTTGTTGGATTACAGTGCAGCAGATTTGCCAACTGTTGTGATGTAATGGTTTAGTATTCTCTAGATAGTGGGAGCTTCTGCTGCAGGGTTTGTACCATATAACTTAACATACTTGGTGAATATATCATATAAGGCTTTGAGATACTTAACTCCACCTTTTTCAGAGGGGAGGAATCCTGCAATATTCCTACAGACTATTGGAAGTGCTTGTGTCAGTACGATGGAATTTAACTCTGTGTGACAGAATTTATTGGTGGGTCTAGATTTTTGACAAATAGGGCAGTTTTAGGAGTTGTTGTGTTCATTTCCATGTATTTGGCAAATAATGATATAGATTAATCTTCTGTATTCACTTATATGCACCATAATGCCCTCAAGCATTGTGCATATACGTGATTAGGGCAGGAATGCAAACACACCAAGTGTCAGAATTAGGACACCGTATATAGAATAGAACATCATTCTGTATCATATACTGTTATTTCAGTACGTCTAATGAATCTTTACCTTCTGCTAACGATTGTCTGCATTTTGTAAATCAGCTGCATTCCTGACATGTCTAAGTAATACTGCCGATAATTACAATCTTACACTAATAATTCTCAATAGTCTGTTAGTTCTGTGTATTCTGACAAACCTTATGGTAATCATGAAAGTGTGTCTGCTACAAAGCTGTCTCGTATTACTGAAGGAACAAAGACCAGGACACCAAATGAGGGTGCAGTAATTTGCATGCCTTAAGAAAGAAGCTCAAACCTAATGGTCTTTAATATTCCCTTTATAAAAGTAATAGTTGAATTTTCTGAAGGTCCAAACCACCGCTAATGTTTTTAACTCAGTAGCAGAGAATGAGTGTTTGCATTCAGATAAGGTAGATCTAGCAAAACTTATGCCTCGAATATTCCGTTTTCTTTCTTCTTTATGCACCTGAAATAAACAAGCTCCTGGTCCAAAAAATGATACATCAGTAACTAAACAGAAATCCTTAGCTTCATACATCAACTAAACAGAAATCCTTAGCCATATCAGTATGGTACCACATGTCAGATCTACTAAGGCCTGTTTATTGTATTAAAATCATTCTCACAGTCACTCATTTAGACTGAAGGTTCATTTTTCTTTAAAAGATATGGCAAGATTGTGCTGTTTAAAAGCTGATTGAGTACAAGTCGACGAAATAATGAGCATCAACCAAAAAACTATATAAGCTGTTTCTTGGTACAAGGATGTGAGAAATTACTGATGGCATTAGCAGTATCAGGGCCAGGTGTTATTCCAGTAGAGATAATTACGTGAACAATAAACTTAACCCTCTGTAGTGTAACGATGTAAGTTTTTTATAAATGTTTTTCTTTTGACATATGACCATGTGTAGACTTCCTCACCTACGTCAGTTACAACACACTTCAAAATTATTTATATTCTTTTTAAATTGTCTCAGAATGGCTCTTGAACGAAACTGTAAAACATCATTTGAGTCGAACAGAATTACGTCACTCAGTCCAATTGGTTTGCACAAACTTTTTTTTAAATTTAGATGTCGTTTGTTTCTCCTCAGAAATTATATTAATGCACGTTATGTGATTTAATAAATATTAGAACCACATTGAATAAACTTTCGAGATTCAAAGTCGCGATGAATGTTGTCAAAAATTAATAATCTTGTCAAATATATTATTAATTCATTCACATAATTCTTCATAAATAAATTCTCGGAACACGTATTTAAACTTTTGTAGCATCCACTAGTTTATTATCTTCGTACATATAGACGTGTACCTGAGCCTCGACAAGATTGGACTGAACATTTACAAAATGATTAACTTTCTATGACGTCATTGTTGTACAAACATTACAAATTCTTATTTTTTTTCCATTTTTTAGAAGCACGACGCAATAACTCGGTTTCAGGATCTTCTGTTGCTCTTTGGCTGTTGACCCGCGACATATAGTGGCCAGCAATTTTCTCTCTGGTCCCGGCAGTGAAGATGCTGTCTCCATTCGTTGCGCCGCCCACTCCGTACATGAAACATAAAAAATAAATACAAAAACTTTAGACAATTCACAACCATTACAAATATTACAAAATACATAAACAAAAACTAAACTTATATTCACCTGCAAACTGGGCTGACACTGGTGGATGGGTGACGCTTCAATTTCGCGTCCCACTACATACCCCACCCACAAGCTCAGTTTGTCATGTTGGAGTATAGGGTTGATATTGCTCGAGTGTCTAGAGTGGGCCATATTGAACATCTCTGAACTTGTTTTTGAGTGAAAAAAAAACCTTTTTAAATACTCTTTGTAATGATGTATAACAGAAGGTTATATTATGTTTCTTTCATTAAATACACATTTTTAAAGTTGTGGTATTCTTTTTGAATCACCTTGTATAAAATATACAAAATTCCTTCTGACCTAATAACAAAATTTCCTCCATATAAATCACCTTTTGGTTATCTTTCTCTTTTTGAAGTACCGGTAGATTATTGTAGAACACTTGTTTAAGCTTTCTGTTATTTCTTTAAAATAACACGTAACTATCACGAAAACTTCACATGAATAAACTATGAATGCTCTTCCGTATGTAACATATACTAAATATTAACTTATTTAGGAATGAAGGGTTTCATTTGATCGGCACTATATAATCCTTTAATTACACCTGATGAAGGTTCCATAAGAAGTAACGCTTTGGGATGTACAATCTTATGTATAACATATGGACCTTCAAAGATAAAGAAGAATTTTCTACATTCCTTATTGATCTTCGAACTTTTAGGATGAGATCGTACTAATACAAGATCTCCTACCTGAAATGAGGGTTCTATAGCATGTTGATTATAACTTTTAATTCTCCATTTAGCATTGTTAACAATCTGTTCGCAAATTTTTTCGTTTGGAATGCATTGTTGGGTCTCATTTACTGGTGGCCTAGGTAGAGCAGCTAGTAAAGGCTCACCTATAATTCGTTTGCCTAAAATTTCTATAGGTGATAATCCTGTCGTTAGATGAGGCAATTCATGTAATATCTTTTCGAATTCAGGCGTTAGTTTGGCCCACCGAGTATGTTTATATGCACAATAAGTTATACATAATTGTCCTAATTCTTTCATGACTCTTTCTACTAAATTACTTTGAGGGTGATACTTCGAAATTAAGATACGTTTGATTCCATATTGTTTTATCATATCTTGAAACTTTTGACTAATAAAGGCACTACTGTTGTTAGACATAAGTCGTTTAGGAATGCCCCAGTTAACAAAGTAATTTCGAGTAAGACAGCGTATAACGCTTGCTGTGTTTGCTCATTTGAAAGTATATAGCTTCACATGTTTGGGCCAACATTCCATTACAACAAACACATAAGTAAATCCTCCTGAACTATGAGGCAAAGGGCCAAAAAAATCTAATGACAGTAGATCCCACAGACCTCGAGGAATTACAGCATATAATTTATAACGCTTAGATTTGTTATTAACTTTAACCTTTTGACAGGTTTCACAAGTCCTAATAATACTTCTCACAATACGGGACATATTTCTGAAATAATAATACTTCATTAGGTGTTTAATACATTTATGAATTCCAAAATGCCTGTAACCTTCATAAATATAAGTAATTAATTCGTACACAACAGTTTCCGGGATGCAGATTTTCCATCTCTGGTGTTCCCTCTGTGCTTTCCAATACAGCAAGTCATTGAAATATAACCACACACCCTGGGTGTTAACTGTTTCGTCCCCATTATTAATGTTTTGTATAAGGTCCCTATATTGATCGCCATTTCTTTGATTGCATCTAATAGCAGTTACTATCCGTTTAACCTTACGTTCGTTCTCCTGAGTTAAAAGGAAATAAACACGGTAATTTGTTTCTGGTTCTTCTGCAATATTAATATTCTCCATTCCTACTGGAAGTCTCGACAAAGCATCCGAAACTACATTTTGAGATCCTTTTATGTAGCTAATTTCGTACTGAAATTCTTGGAAGCATAATACCCAATGTAATAATCTACTGTGAAGTAACCGACAATTGTTCAAAAAGGTTAAAGCCTGATGATCAGTATACACAAATGTTTTTCTTCCCATTAATAATCCTCTAAATCTTTGAAAACCCTATACCACTGCGAGAGCTTCCTTCTCGGTTACAAAATAATTTCTTTCATGTTTATTTAAAGTTCTACTAGCGAATCCCTTTTCATTGATCAGATCACCTTGGAATATTACACATGACACACCATAATTAGAGGCATCCGTACAAATACGAAAGTCCTGATTGAAATCTGGATGGTATAACATTTTGGCTTCTGTTAACACTCCCTTTATCTTATTAAAAACTTCCTCTTCCTCTTTTCCCCAGAGCCATACTGACTTCTCTCTTAATAAATCCAGTAATTTAGGATTAACAATATCCTGCCCTGAAAGAAATCTTCTCAGAAATCCTACCATTCCTAAGAATGATTTCAGTTGTTTCCGATTTCTAGAACTCAGGCATCGAGCAATAGCTTCAATACATGCTGGGTCTGGCCTAATACCTTTACTGTCCACTATATGCCCCAAAAATCTCACTTCCTCCTTTCCAAAGTAAGACTTAGATAATTTTAAAGTAATTCCTCTGTCAATTAAACGGTTAAACAATTCCCGTAATATCGTTACATGTTCTTCTCACGTTTTGATGGCTACCAAAATATGATCTACAAATAAAATAATCTTTTGTAATAATTGCTGACCCAAAGCAGAATCTAATGCCCTAATGAAAATTAACACTGATATATCAAGTCCAAAGGGTAAAACTTGGAACTGATATGATCTGCCTTAAAAAAAATAGCTATATATTGCCGTGAATCCGGGTGTAATATTACTTGGTGGTAGCTAGCAGTTAAATCCATTGTACTCATATAACGAGAACCTGCAATCTTAAGAAGTACATCCTCCATAGGAATAGGTCTGTCTCTTTCCATCTCTATAATTTTGTTTAATTCACGAGCATCCAGAACCAGTCGTACCCCACCAGTAGCTTTCTCAACTACCCACAAAGGGCTGTTAAAAGCACTACATGATCGTTCGATAATATTTTGTTCTAGCATCTTACTTATTTCTCTACTAGCCGGTTCTTTGAATTGTACTGGAATAGGATAAGGTTTCTTAAAGAATGGTTTTTGATCTTTAATCTTAAGTTTACAAACGTAATCTTTGATTCTCCCCAGTTCATCTGAGAAGACAGCTCTAAATTTTAACAATAAAGATTCCAACTCTTCCTTTTCTCGTTCGGATAGACAATTCGTAGAATAACATTTTTCTTTCACTTCAGTTTCGATACTATTACTAGCCTCACATTGGTATACTTCATATTCAAGATCACTAAAATTTATTAATAGGTTCATGGTCTGTGTGTACTTAATCTGTAAGGATTCATAGCAATTTTCAGGTACTTGATTATTAGAAAACCTCACTTTAAAAGCACATGCCTCCTTATGGATGGTTAAGGAAGAGTCTTTAAAATCTAATATAGCTTTATATTTACACAGCCAATCTATACCTAAAATTATGGCCACATTTAAGTTGGCTACGACAAGTACAGAGTGAGCAATTAATTGTTTAGAAATTTCAAAAGTTAAATAAACTTCCTCAGTAATATTTTGACTTCTTTTACCAGTAACTCCTATAATTTTCACCGCAGTTACAGGTAAGGTTGGGAAATTCCAATATTTTCTTTTAAGTTGAAATAATTCTTTCGATAAAATACTTACTTCGCTACCCGAATCGATTATAATATTTACTTCGGTATCTTTAATATAACCTTTAATAACGGGTTTATAAGTTATATTCTCCCTTATCTGATAGTCTTCCTGAAGTAAATCTTGTTGCCAATCACCTTCCTTTTGGCAGCTTAATGATAAATTGCAATTGGGTCTTGTATAATTTTGACTGACAGTTCCCTTTAGTTGACCCGTACTAAAGGACTTTACTAGTTTTCCGAACTTTCTATGATAACGTCACCTACAACTTGAACTTCATTAATTACTTGAGGATGATTTATCTCACTATCGTTACTGTGTAATTTCCGCATTTTAGAGTTATTACCACGATTTTGTTGGCTCTCTTTATCTTTGGATTGATGTTTTATATAATAAAACTGGCTATGATTGTTGTTGTTAAATTTTCGTGGTTCTGAATTATTATTATTTCGAGGATTGTCATTTCTACCAAATCTAAATTTCTCGTCTTCCCTTCCTCTATTAAGTATATCTAACTGTTCTAAATATCCTAATAATTTGCAAGGTTGTGACCATTCCCTTTCTATCATTCTTTCTTTTACATAATACGTCAACCTACTTATTAGGACTCGTATTAGATGACTTTCAATAATTGGTTCTTCAATTAATTTAGTATGGTTTAAATGCCATTCGAAATAATTCCTATAACCTCCCCACTGTTTAGAATATGGAGGAGGGTCTAACAACTCTAAAGTTAAGTGTTGTTGTTTTCCTCTTGACCAATAATTTTGTTTAAACTGCTTAACAAAATCATCCCAGTCCCTAAATTCAGATCTATGCAGTCGTCGTCGAGCAGATGCGCAAAACTATAGACCTATATCTCTTACGTCGATCTCTTGTAGAATTTTAGAACATGTTTTTTGCTCGCGTATCATGTTATTTCTGGAAACCCAGAATCTACTACGTAGGAATCAACATGGATTCTGGAAACAGCGATCGTGTGAGACCCAACTCGCCTTATTTGTTCATGAGACCCAGAAAATATTAGATACAGGCTCCCAGGTAGATGCTATTTTTCTTGACTTCCGAAAGGCGTTCGATACAGTTCCGCACTGTCGCCTGATAAACAAAGTAAGAGCCTACGGAATATCAGACCAGCTGTGTGGCTGGATTGAAGAGTTTTTAGCAAACAGAACACAGCATGTTGTTATCAATGGAGAGACGTCTACAGACGTTAAAGTAACCTCTGGCGTGCCACAGGGGAGTGTTATGGGACCATTGCTTTTCACAATATATATAAATGACTTAGTAGATAGTGTCGGAAGTTCCATGCGGCTTTTCGCGGATGATGCTGTAGTATACAGAGAAGTTGCAGCATTAGAAAATTGTAGCGAAATGCAGGAAGATCTGCAGCGGATAGGCACTTGGTGCAGGGAGTGGCAACTGACCCTTAACATAGACAAATGTAATGTATTGCGAATACATAGAAAGAAGGATCCTTTATTGTATGATTATATGATAGCGGAACAAACACTGGTAGCAGTTACTTCCGTAAAATATCTGGGAGTATGCGTGCGGAACGATTTGAAGTGGAATGATCATATAAAATTAATTGTTGGTAAGGCGGGTACCAGGTTGAGATTCATTGGGAGAGTGCTTAGAAAATGTAGTCCATCAACAAAGGAGGTGGCTTACAAAACACTCGTTCGACCTATACTTGAGTATTGCTCATCAGTGTGGGATCCGTACCAGATCAGTCTGACGGAGGAGATAGAGAAGATCCAAAGAAGAGCGGCGCGTTTCGTCACAGGGTTATTTGGTAACCGTGATAGCGTTACGGAGATGTTTAATAAACTCAAGTGGCAGACTCTGCAAGAGAGGCGCTCTGCATCGCGGTGTAGCTTGCTCGCCAGGTTTCGAGAGGGTGCGTTTCTGGATGAGGTATCGAATATATTGCTTCCCCCTACTTATACCTCCCGAGGAGATCACGAATGTAAAATTAGAGAGATTAGAGCGCGCACGGAGGCTTTCAGACAGTCGTTCTTCCCGCGAACCATACTCGACTGGAACAGGAAAGGGAGGTAATGACAGTGGCACGTATAAAGTGCCCTCCGCCACACACCGTTGGGTGGCTTGCGGAGTATCAATGTAGATGTAGATGTAGATGTACTGCCCATTCCGCTTCTATTCTAAATGTCCTATTACAAATTGAATCCGTTTTTCATTACTCCATTTAGGAGATAATGAAGTTTCAAAAGCTTTTATAAAGATTATAGGGTGAAGTTCGCCTCCTGGTTTGAATACAGGAAATCGACTTGCTACATTTGAATTTGTCGTTATATCATCCCAACATTCTGTGAGAGACATAGTTGGATTTTGTTTAGATTGCAGAGACAGAGTTGCGTCGGATTTGCTTGCTGGGATTTCTTTATTTGTGTTGTTGTCGTCTGAGCTAGCAAACACGATGCGACTGTTGTCTCTGACTACATTATTACTTCTACTACTTGAAATGTTTTCATTATTATCTAATTCCAATAACCGTTTAGTAATTTCCTGTATTCACATTTCTGTATTGGATACGCGATTAGCTAATATCGATTCTTCTCCGTGTTCACGAAGTGAATGCTCTGTACCTTCGTCAATGTTATTATCTTTGGAAGTCTCAAGGTTACTGCATATTTCGGTAATTGAAAATTTCATGTTTTCTATTTCAATATGATCTTTTTCTACTCGATGAGTTAATATCTCTAATTCTACATTATCTATTGAAGAAATCTCTACAGGTTTGGTAGAAACCTCTTTAATAGATTCTAGTAATTCTCTATGAACAGTTTCTGTTTGCATAGAAAATTCATCTCGTAACTTATCGTTATTTTTCTCTACTTCATTTACAACTAAGACATTGACATTATCCAGTCTCTTGGTTAAGTCAGTAATATCATTTCGCATGTGAGCTTTTTCCTCGCGTAATTCCTGGATATGTTCTTCTAACCTTTTAAAATTATCAGCAATCTTATTACTAAGTCCTACTAGTTTTTCCTGCATTTCAACTTTAGAAGCCTCTATTTTATCACTTAATTCTCGACTGGTTTCATTAAGATGTTCCTGTAACCTGTCTGTCGATTTTGTTAGTTCCCCCTTAAGTTCCTCTTTTAATCTAGCCGTAGATTCTTCGTTAGATTGTTTTAATTCTTGTTTTAGTTCCTCTTTTAATCTAGTAATAGATTCTTCGTTAGATTGTTTTAATTCCTGTTCTAGTTCCTCTTTCAATCTAGCAATAGATTCTTCGTTAGATTGTTTTAATTCCTGTTTTAGTTCCTCTTTTAATCTAGCAATAGAGTCTTCGTTAGAGTGTTTTAATTTAGCGATCGCCCTAAAAAGGGATCTCATGCTTCTATCGGACACAGATTGCTCTTAATCTGACATTTCACTTCCCGACATTACTGTAAGATATTAACTAGTTACACACGCAGACTTGTAATCAACAATCCTATTAAAAGCACACTCCCTATGTACAACACTCCACTTCCAACTTAAAACAGACTCACCGGACACTAATATTGTAGTTTGTAGTTCTTGGTGATCTGCTATGGGTTGCAGAAGTAACAGCCATCGATGCAGCCGATGAGATGCTGCGACCCCGCTTCCGCAACCGGCAGGACGCCGAGTCGAACACCGGAGGCGTCACTGACTGCAACCACGCCCGGCCCACCGTTGACAGGCGAAGGCCTCAGCAACACCTCTAATACCAGTTGGAGGAACGCTCCCCAGCTGACGCACTGGGCCTGTTAGTTTAGGGAGAAAAAGGTTGTCGGGGTTTGCAGCGTTCAGCTGCTGCCCAACAGATGCACCTTCTCATGGGATAACTGCGTGACCATACTGCTTGGCTGCGATCCGTCAGCTGCCCACACCCGCGAAGTCGCCGCTGGCTGGTGAAGTCTCCACGAAGACTCGCGTTGACTTCCAAAGGACTCTTGATGTTTTAATTGTTTCGTACCTGTGTGCCTTAGTTGTACACAAGTCCTGTTTCTAAGGTCGCCACGGTGTAGTGTAACGACATAAGTTTTTTTATAAATGATTTTCTTTTGACATATGACCATGTGTAGACTTCGTCACCTACGTCAGTTACAACACACTTCAAAATTATTTATATTCTTTTTAAATTGTCTCAGAATGGTTCTTGAACAAAACTGTAAAACATCATTTGAGTCGTATACACAGAATTACGTCGCTGAATAAGAATGGGCATTTTATCACTCCATTTCCCAGCCTTACTTCTAACTATTTACGTATCTTGACACTACACAATTTAACAACAGCTCTTCTGATTCTACAGTTGTGGATGAGATACTTAGGTATCTTTCCATCTTTGTGTATTTTATTGTATCTATTTGTTTACATAATGCTTATTATAGCAACTGTTTCAATCAAAATGGCAGTCGGTATACCTCCTACCAATTTGTGTATAGTAGATACAAGCTACTATACATTTCTTTACTTTTCTTATTGTATTTAAATTGATCTGTGGCTAATTCAACCCTGATATCTGTATCATCCTTATAACATACACTACTGGCCATTAAAATTGCTAAACCAAGAACAAATGCAGATGATAAACGGGTATTCATTGGACAAATATATTATACTACAACTGACATGTGATTACATTTTCACACAATTTGGGTGCATAGATCCTGAGAAATCAGTACCCAGAACAAACACCTCTGGCCGTAATAACGGCCTTGATACGCCTGGGCATTGAGTCAGACAGATTTTGGATGGCATGTACAGGTACAGCTGCCCATGCAGTTTCAACGCGATACCACAGTTCATCTGGAGAATGTGCTGGCCAGGGCAGCAGTCGAACATTTTCTGTATCCAGAAAGGCCCGTACAGGACCAGCAACTTGCGATCGTGCATTATCCTGCTGAAACGTAGGGTTTTGCAGGGATCGAATTAAGGGTAGAGCCATGAGTCATAACACATCTGAAGTGTAACGTCCACTGTTCAAAATGCCGTCAATGCGAACAAGAGGTGACCGAGTCGTGTAACCAGTGGCACCCCATACCATCACGCCAGGTGATACGCCAGTATGGCGATGACGAATACATGCTTCCAATGTGCGTTCACCGCGATGTCGCCAAACACAGATGTGGCTATCATGATGCTGTAAACAGAACCTGGATTAATCCGAAAAAATTACGTTTTACCATTCGTGCGCCCAGGTTCGTCATGAGTACACCATCGCAGGCGCTCTTGTCTGTGATGCAGCGACAAGGCTAACCGCAGCCATTGTCTCCGAGCTGATATTCCATGCTGATGCAAACGTCGTCGAACTGTTCGTGCAGATGATTGTTGTCTTGCAAACATCCTCATCAGTTGACTCAGGGATCGAGACGTGGCTGCACGATCCGTTACAGCCATGCGGAGAAGATGCCTGTCATCTCGACTGCTAGTGACACAAGGCCATTGGGACCCAGCATGGCATTCCGTATTACCCTCCTGAACCCACCGATTCCATATTCTGCTAACAGTCGTTGGATCTCGACCAACGCGAGCAGCAATGTCGCGATACGATAAACCGCAATCATGATAGGCTACAATCCAACCTTTATCAAAGTCAGAAACGTGATGGTAGGCATTTCTCCTTCTTACACGAGGCATCACAACAACGTTTTACCAGGCACCGCCGGTCAACTACTGTTTGTGTATGAGAAATCGGTTGAAAACTTTCCTCACGTCAGTACGTTGTAGGTGTCGCCATCGGCGCCAACCTTGTGTGAATGCTCTGAAAAGCTAATCATTTGCATATCACAGTATGTTCTTCCTGTCGGTTAAATTTCGCGTCTGTAGCACGTCATCTTCGTGGTGAGCAATTTTAATGGCGAGTAGTGTAGTATAGTTATTGGAGTTCCTACATTGCCACCAACCTATGCAGTGGTCAGCATTTAAAGGCTTAATGTGCTCAAATCTAGTTTGTTGACTCAATATTGGAGTGGCGTGGCTTATCTACCACCTCAGTTATATCTACTATCAAGTCTTGCGTTCGACAGTCACCTTTAGTAGTATGGATATGTACTGGCGCCTCATGCATTTTATTACTGTTATTATGGTTATAGATTTGCAGTTGGTCATGGTCCCCTGTAGGAGAATCCCATCTGTTGTTGTTATTGTTAGTTTGGTGGCCATTTACATTTCCATAATATCCTAAGTAATACCATTTGTTGTCTCACTTTCTTTTGTTAAATTCAGGTTGTCCATGATCCTTTTACTGCGAATTTTGTATGGGAGGCAGTCCTGGCTCCATTACATAATGTATTCTATTATCTCTCAGGCTGCAGTGGTTGTATCACTATGTGGAGGTGGAGAAGATTGCACTCTTATTGTTGTGGTTGTTCACTCTTGAATCATTTGAGAATCCAAGACTGACATCACGTGATCAAGGTCAATTTCTGGTACTTGTGCAGTTGCATAATCGAAAAGTTGAAACATGTCCTATCTTTAAGACAAGACTTGACAAAAGTTTAGTTTACGACACTTGTCAGCCGTCATTTATTGAACGAAGACAAGGTTCTGTGAGTTGTTCAGGGTAAATGTTTCTCAGTTTAACTATTTCCTAGATCAGGTCTAAGATGCTTTTCGGAAGAATTCATCAAATAGGTATTTGTATCCAATAACACCTGACGCGAATTTGGCTGTAACACTAAAATAAGCACAGTCAAAATACTTGGAAGTCTACAGTGGTTTGTGTATCATTTATTTTGTTGTAAATGGTGTTTTTCTTCTGGTAAATATAAACAAAAGCCAGACAGCTGGATTTTCACTTCTGGTAGAGCATTCTACCGCATAAGCAAGTTTGTATCAAAGTGTGGTACGTTTTGCTCGAGTGCATAACAAGTTATCTGAACTATGTCAACAATTATCGAGCTGGGCCTGTCGTAGCCAGAGAGGCATTCTCTACAGTATCTCATAACGCTGTTCACTGAAGAACTAGCTACGTTGCATTTTCTTGCCACCGGATTTGCCCTCTATTTTGCAAGATGACGCAACGACTGTGGTTAAGGTCTTACGGTTTTGTGTCCTGTCCAATTTGTTGCCTCAGATTTTAGGGAGAGGATTTTAATGTGCTGCTGGGTGACTGGCTCACCCAGGTTTTAGGTAAGAGGTCCGCCAGTCACGATTACCTACTTGTTTCACTTCGATTTCTGTTCTCTTTTCCTTGTGTTTCCTTTCCTTTTTTAGCGCGTTTCTTCTCCTCTTGTTTTGCCTCTGTATGTGAGGATTTGGAACTGCGTCAGGTCTGTGTCTTTTAGCCGTTCTCCTTGTTCGCTGTCCGTCTTCTTCCCTTCACCGCATGTGTTCCTGTTTCTATGCGTTTGGGCGCTGATGACCACGCTGTTTAGCGCCCGAAAACCTCAAACCACACACACACACACACATTTTCAGTAAAGGGCAGTTTCGTAGGCTACTACAATATTACATTTGAATAAATAAATACCTTTAAAGGAAAGAGAACCAAGCGACACCTCTGCAAAACTGTGTTTAAGATCTAATTTCTATTTTGTGTATCTAGATATAAGTCTACATCTACATGTATACTCTGCAAATCATTGTGAGGTGCGTGGAAGTGGGTATGTCCTGTTGTACCAGTAGTGAGGGACGTTTCCCGTTCTATTCACGTATGGATTGTGGGAAAAATGATTGTTTAAATGCCTCTGTGTGTGCTGTAATTAGTCGTCTTTCAACATCTCAGCGACACTCTTCCTCAAGTCAGACGCACCTGTGACCGTTTGTGCTGCCCTTCTATGTAGCCTATATCTTCAATATCCCTTGTTCTGTTGGGCATGGGTTCCTCACACTTGAGCAATATTCCAGTATGGGTCAAATGAGTGATTTGTGAGCAATCGCCTTTGTGGACTGATTGCATTTCCCCAGTATTCTACCAACAAACCAAAGCCCAATATTCATGACTGAGCCTATGTGATCGTTCCATTTCATATCCCTGCAAAGTGTTAACATCCATGTATTTGTACAAGTTGGGTGATTCCATCTGTGAGTTATTGATATTGCAGTCATGGGATACATTTTTTCGTTTTGTTAAGGGCACAATTTTATACTTCTGAACATTTAAAGGAAGTTACTAATGTGTGCACCACATTGAAATCTTAGCAATATCTGAACGAATATTTACGCCGGTTGTTTCGGTCAACACAACACAACCGACAATTGCCTGAGCTGCAAAAATCTGAAGTTATTACTAATATTGTCTGTAAGGTCATAAATGCACAAAATGAACAGCAAGGGTCTCAACACACTTCCTGGGCTACACCAGAAGCTACGCTGACATCTGCTAGTGAATCTCCATCGAAGATGGTGTGCTGCATTCTCCCTAACAAAAATTCGTAAATCCAATCACTAATTCCATTTGATACCCCACACTTTTGATAGTAAAAATAGGTGTGGTACTGAGTCAAATACTTTGCGGAAATCAAGAAATACTGCATCTACATGACTGATTTTATTTGTGACTTTCAGTATATCATGTAAGAAAAATGTGAGTCATTTTTCACAAAATCGAAGTTTTCAGTTTCATGCTGGTAGGTGGGTGGGAGGTCATTCCCTTCAAGATACCTCATTATGTTTGACCTCAGAATGTGTTCTAAGATACTACAAAACAAATTTACGTGAAGGATATGGGACGGTAATTTTGAGGATCACTACTGCCACCTTTCTTATAGATGAAAGTGACCTGTGCTTTATCGCCTACTGGGCATGGATTTTTGTTCGCAGGATCTGCGACAGATTATAATCAACAGAAGGACTAACTCAGGCACAATGGAAAATTTCATAGGGTTGCTATTTGATTCTGGGCTTTGTTCAGTTTTAGCGAATGGGTAAACTCTTCACTGACAGCAAATGTTAAGTATACAATTTCTCATAAGACAGAAAGTATTACATTAAAGTGAGTTATAAAACAAGTGTATAGAATAACATCCTCGATAGTTAGAAGCAAGGACAGAAATAATTCGTTTTGAGATAAGAAACACCGTGTTCATCTAGACAATTAATTTTTGTTTGAATGAGAATAATTTGCTTGTATGAAGTTTCGATTTTATACGTATTGCTGTCCATTTTCATCACATGGTTGCTTACATACTTGCTATCTTTCAGATGCTTTAAGATGTAATACACACCAACTGATTTCCAGCACTTAATATTGTATTTCATTTTGTGTAACATATTGCATGTGTGAAAATTAAAATTTTTGCAGAAACATTTACCATTTTAAACAAATTTAGCAGCTATCTGGATGCTTCGGCCTTCTTCAAAGTGTTCTTGTCATCTGCATCACCTGTATCATACAAGAAGTGCTTCTTGCTCACCTATTTACTAAGTTTTTGTGTTTGCATGATTTCCCCTGAGTGCACTGCATGCTCGCCGATACGACAAATCTGTCTCCCGCTGCTGCTGGCTTAGCTGTCAGTGTGAGAGCACAGCCAAACATGCACTTGCATGCATGCACAGCTGCCGACCGCAGCAACGATTCTGAATTTAGAGACAGATTGGCGCTGCCTGCTGCGGCTCGCCGGTCACCATGGCGGCAAGATCGTCCTTTGTGTGACCGACACGAAGGAATAACATGCATTACAATGACGTGGACAGCACGCCTCGGTTCAAAGTCGCAGACCTTGCTGGCAGACCGTGTTCCGTGTGGCCATGCCTTTAGATGCATTACTTACACTTACTACCATGTCTTCGTTTGTTCTTGGTATGCATGTATGTGCATAATGTATGTTTTTCAGTGGCATTAATTTTATAGCACTTCACAAACTTTGCCACATGTAAAAACTTCCACATGCTTTACATAACATGAACAACCCAAACAGAATGACTGAAATTATTTTCAAAGCGTTTGTATTGGAGCAGAGAGTTTCCTCGGTCAGCACTCACACATTGATGATGTTAATTATATAATTGCTTGATAGATTTTGTAAATGACAACTGTCAAATTTGCAATGTGAATACATTTTATTTTTGCACATTATGGATCTACATCTACATCTACATCTACATGAATAAAAATCACATTTAAGTGCCTGGCAGAGGGTTCATCGAACCACCTTCACAATTCTCTATTATACCAATCTCGTACACCTATATCTTTCTGTACGAGCTCTGATTTCCCCTATTTTATCTTTGTGATCGTTCCTCCCTATGTAAGTCGGTGTCAACAAAATATTTTCGCATTCGGAGGAGAAAATTGGTGATTGGAATTTTGCGAGAAGATTCCATCACAACGAAAAACGCCTTTCTTTTAATGATGTCCACCCCAAATGCTGTATCATTTCTGTGCCACTCTCTCCCATATTTCGCGATAAAACAAAACGTGCTGCCTTTCTTTGTACTTTTTCGATATACTCAGTCATTCCAATCTGCTAAGGATTCCACACCACACAACAGTATTCTAAAAGAGGACGGACTAGCGTAGTGTAAACAGTCTCCTTAGTAGGTCTGTTACATTTTCTAAGTGTCCTGCCAATAAAACGCAGTCTTTGGTTAGCCGTCCCCACAACATTTTCTATGTGCTCCTTTCAATTTAAGTTGTTCGTAATTGTAATAACTAGGTATCTAGATGAATTTATGGCTTTTAGATTAGACTGACTTATCGTGTAACCGAAGTTTAACGAGTTCCTTGCAGCATTCATGTGAATGACATCACACTTTTCGTTATTTAGGGTCAACTGCCACTTTTCGCAGCATTTCGATATTTCTTCTAAATCGTTTTGCAGTTTGTTTTGATTTTCTGGTGACTTTATTAGTCGATAAATGACAGCATCATCTGCAAACAACCGAAGACGGGTGCTCAGATTGTCTCCCAAATCGTTTATATAGATTAGGAACAGCAAAGGGCCTATAACACTACCTTGGGGAACGCCAGGAATCACTTTGGTTTTACTCGATGACTTTCCGTCAATTGCAACGAACTTTGACCTCTCTGACAGGAAATCACAGATCCAGTCACATAACTGAGACGATATTCCATAAGCAAGCAATTTCATACGAGCTGCTTATGTGGTACAGTGTCGAAAGGTTTCCGGAAATCCAGAAATACGGAATCGATCTCAAATCCCTTGTCAATAGCACTCACCACTTCATATGAATAAAGAGCTAGCTGTGTTTCACAAGAACGATGTTTTCTAAACCCATGTTGACTCTGTGTCAATAGACTGTTTTCTTTGAGGTAATTCATTACGTTCGAACACAATATATGTTCTAAAATCCTGCTGCATATCGACGTTAACGATATGGGCCTGTAATTTAGTGGTTTACTCCTACTACCTTTCTTGAGTATTGGTGTGACCTGTGCAACTTTCTTGTCTTTGGGTATGGCTCTTTTGTCGAGCGAACGGTTGTATGTGATTGTTAAGTATGGAACTACTGCATCAGCATACTCCGAAAGGAACCTAATTGGTATACAGTCTGGACCAGAAGACTTGCTTTTATTAAGTGATTTAAGTTGCGTCACTACTCCGAGGATATTTACTTCTACGTTACTCATTTTGGTAACTGTTCTCGATTGCAGTAACCTAACTGGTATGCGGACTGGACAGGAAAACTTGCTTTTGTTAAGTGATTTAAGTTGCTTCACTTCTTGGAGAATATCTATTTTTACGTTACTCATGTTTGCAACTGTTCTTGATTCGAATTCAGAAATATTTACTTCGTCTTCTTTTGTGAAGGCATTTTAGAAGGCTGTGTTTAGTAACTCTGCTTTGGCGGCACTGTCTTCGATAGTGTCTCCACTGCTATTGTGCAGAGAAAGCATTGATTGTGTCTTGCCGCTAACATACCTCACATACGACCAGAATCTCCTTGGATTTTCTGCCAGGTTTCGAGACAAAGTTTCGTTGTGGAAACTGTTATACGCATCTCGCATTGAAGTCCGCGCTAAATTTCGAGCTTCTGTAAAAGATCGCCAATCTTGGGGATTTTACGTCTGTTTAAATTTGGCATGTTTGTTTTGTTGTTTCTGCAACAGTGTTCTAACCCGTTTTGTGTACCAAGGAGGATCAGCTCCATCGTTTGTTAATTTATTTGGTATAAATCTCTCAATTGCTGCCGCTACTATTACTTTGAATTGAAGCCACATTTGGTCTACACTTATTAATTTGAAATGAATGGAGATTGTCACTCAGGAAAGTGTCAAGTAAATTTTTATCTGCTTTTTTGAACAGGTATATTTTTCGCTTATTTTTCGAGGATTTGGGGATTACAGTATTCAATTTTGCTACGACAGCCCTATGTTCACTAATCCCTGAATCGATTTTGATGCTCGTTATTAACTCAGGATTATTTGTTGCTAAGAGTTCAATTTTGTTTTCACAACCGTTTACTATTCGCGTGGGCTCATATGAACTAACTGCTCGAGATAATTTTCGGAGAATGCGTTTGGGATAATTTCGGATGATATTTTATGCGTACCTCCGGAAATAAACATGTATTTTCGGCAACATATCGAGGGTAAATTAAAGTCACCACCATCTATTATCGTATGATTCGGCTACGTGTTTGAAACCAAACTCAAGTTTCCCGTGAAGCTTTCAGCAAATGTATCACCTGAATTGGGAAGTCGGCAAAAGGATCCAATTATTATTTTATTCCGGTTACCACCAATGACCTCTGCCCATACTGACTCACAGGATGTATCTACTTAAATTTCGCCAGAAGTTAAACTACTTCTGACAGCAACAAACACGCCTCCACCAACTGTGTTTAGCCTATTCTTTCGGTACACCATTAAGTTCTTCGCAAAAATTTCGGCTGAGCTTATATCCGGCTTTAGCCAGCTTTCAGTGCCGATAACGATCTGAGCATCAGTGCTTTCTATTAGCGGTTGGAGATCTGGTACTTTCCCAACACAGTTACGACAATTTACAACTGTTATATCAATGGTTCGTGTATCTACGGTCCTCCTGTGTTCAGCCTGCACCTTTTGTGACTGAAGCACTTCTTGTGTTTTCCCGAGACACTCTAACCTAAAAAACCGCCCAGTCCACACCACACAGCCCCTGCTACCCGCGCAGCCGCCTCCTGCATATAGTGGACACCTGACCTATTCAGTGGAACCCGAAACCCAATCACCCTTTGGCGCAAGTCGAGGAATGTGCAGCCTACACGGTCACAGAACCATCTGATCCAAAGTGACACACATCATTGGTACCGACGTGAGCCACCAGCTGCAGTTGGCTGCACCCTGTGCTCTTCGTGGCTTCTGGGAGGACCCTTTCCACATCTGGAATGACTCCATCTGGTATGTACACGGAGTGCACATTGGATTTCTTACCCTTCTTGTCAGTGAAGTCAAGGGGCCCCATAGCACGCTTAACATTGGAGCTCCCAAATACAAATAATCCCACCCTCTGCGATTGCCCGGATCTTGCAGACTGAGTGGTTTCCTCTGAAACAGGACAGGCGACAGCATCTGGCTCAGCGACAGTGTCAGTCACAGACAAACCAGGGAGGCCTTGTGTGTGGCCGCCTGGGAAGTCTTTCGCCACCTGCTTCGCCTCAGGGCGACCTCCCACTCGACCACAGGTGAGGGGTCAGTCTCAGTGCGAGCAGTAACTGGGTTGGCCACCGGTGAGGACCGATCGGAGGACTCTCACGCGCTGGACGTCCGTTGGAACCTCACGGCTGGCCCACAACAGTGGTGCCCTCCACTGCAGCCTCAAGCTGTGTAACCAAAGCCATCACAGCCTGAAGCTGAGAGCAAAGTGTCACCAACTCGGCTCACATCTGCACACAACAATCGTACTCCCTGTCCATACTAAAGACCGTGGAAAATTAAACTATACAGATAAACAGACTATCGGCACGTGCTGCGCAACTCTACTGTAGACCCTGACGAAAACGCAGGAACTGTGTCTAATAATACGCAGCTATTTAAAAACCTAAAACCGAAGCAATCAGGTGAAACCAAATAATTTGACCCTGATTTGGAACTTGTAATATGTCACAAAATCGGTTTACTTTCTGACGCAAAAGAAAATGCGAGAACTGTAGCTATTAGATGTTAAATTTACACGCAGAAACTCAAGAAACTAAACAATTAAAGCACACAGATGATATAATAAAATTCGCTTCTGGTTAGGAACTCGTAAATGACAAATGCGGTTACTTATCTGTTGCTGCGTCTGTTGCGGTTGGCTGATAAATAAATATAATCTATTATGTGCAAAAATAAAATATACTTACATTACAAATTTGACATGGATCATTTACAAAATCTATCCAGCAATTATGATATTCCATCTACAGTTTTTGTACCGATTTTATCTTTTCACTTAATAAATGTTGATCAACACTCATTAAATAACTATTAGAGCTTTGCTTGAGGCTTTTTTTGTATTTTAAATGTAACATTAAATTTTATAAGCGTTTTGAAGGACAGTATATGGGGAATTAATCTTGTGTGTGTGTGTGTGTGTGTGTATGTGTGAGTTTCTATGTAGGGTTTGTTTATTTTTTCAAGCTTAAAGATTCTTTGAAATTATCACAAAATGGGTTATTTGCTAAGTCAGTTGTTTCATTTAAGATGGCATGGTATAATTTAGTGCTATGAATACAAATCTCTAATTTTTCCAGGAGATTCATGTTTATTCCTTTGTCTGCAGTGTGTAGGTTATTGTGATTTGTTTTAATGTCTATTGTTGAATGACAGTTTTATGCTGGGTGTATCGAATTTGAGAGTTTCTTACTGCATGATCTGTGTAGTGACAGGAGCATCTACCACAGGTTATTATAACATCTACCGATTTGTGAAAATGTGGGGTGGCTGTGCTAGTGTTATGAACTGTTTTGTTTTGTATTTTGTTGTTTGTGCACAAACATATTTAGACTTTGTGAGGTTTAAAAACATCACAGCATGTCGAAACTTCCTGGCAGATTAAAACTGTGTGCTGGACCGAGACTCGAACCCAGGACCCAAGTTCGAGCCTTGGTCCGGCACACAGTTTTAATCTGCCAGGAAGTTTCATATCAGCGCACGCTCTGATGCAGAGTGAAAATCTCATCCTGATCACAGCATGTCATCGAATAAACACAAAGTAACGTTTTTAGATCAACACTGAACTGTGTAGGCAAAATTTATGGTTAACACGAAGTGAAAACCAAAGAACTTAACATTTTAAAAACAATAACCCACAACAATGCTGATGACCAATTCATAGTAATAAATTAATTGAAAAATAAGAAGCAGTAATCAACATCAATAACACACTCCTCAATAGCAGAAGAAACTAAATACACGTCTATGACTTTCCTTGGTAACATCTTATGTCAACTTGCAAAATCGTTTAAACCATCCAAAGTCAAAATAAATTTCTACACAGACATTAAAATATCACACAAAATAGTTCATAAAATGCCCTCATGTAGAGCTCTAATGTTTATTTCATAAGTAATGATCAAAGTTTATTAAGTGAAAAGATAAATATCAAATACAATTTCAGCACTAAAATTGTAGATGAAATATCATCATTGTTTGAATAATTTTGTAAATAATACTTGTCACATTTACATTGTAAATAGTTGTTATTTTTGCAGTAATTCTGCAATAATCTCTATTATATTATGTTACTTCATTTTTGTTTATCTTATCATGAATTATATTAAACTCTAATTAATAAAACTAGGTTAAATTTTGCATGTGGGCTTTATTTGATATTAGCTACAAATATAAAAACAAATTGTGTCTACTTTTGATAGGGCACATCAAACCATTTCCTTGAGAACTATCACTGCAGCTTTCAGTTAGAATAATCAGTTACCTACTCTTCCTTTAGCAGTAACAACGCACTGTACACAGACTCAATAGTCATGTAAAAAATAAAGCTAGATTTAAACACTTGACATGCAAGCCCTCCAAACGGCATTAACTATAGAGGCTGTGAGGTATACTCTAGAGACATATTCAACAGATATCCAGTTAAGGTAGTTACAAATGACACTTGATATTAACCCAACTGGAATAAACAAAAAGGCCATAAGCTGCATAAGGAAATAAATTCATACAAAAGACTGTAAAAATATTGTTTTGGATCTATAGTGGGATGAAATTGACAGGGCATGACACTCCAATTGTGAGGTTTTGTGTACAATTGTAAATTTGTGTCATTATTTGAAAATAGCTTCTCAGTGGGCTAGTTAGTGACGAAATATACCTTGATTAAAATAACTTTTTAACAGACTTCTTAGCAAGTTGGGTGATAGGGTCCAGGCATCAGGCAACCACAGGACTTTGCCTGTCTCCATGGTCTTGTATTATTTGCACTGTAAGCTTTGGCAGAGCCTTGCTGGTCAAGTCAGGATACATGGTATAGAACATGTGAGTAACCAGTAATGGCAGCCACAAATAAAAATGTTCAAATGTGTGTGAAATCTTATGGGACTTAACTGCTAAGGTCATCAGTCCCTAAGCTTACATACTACTTAACCTAAATTATCCTAAGGACAAACACACACACCCATGCCTGAGGGGGACTCCTCTGCCAGGACCAGCCGCACAGTCGATGACTGCAGAGCCTTAGACTGCTTGGCTAATCCTGCTCGGCAATCGCACCCACACAATAGACATCCTTTGATAATGAAGATCTTTTATTTGAGCTATAAAAAAGTTTGTAAAGACAGTAGTCTGATTCAAGTATCTTCTAAGGGAAGACCAAACTTGTATGTTGAAAAGAGTAAGCATACACCCTACGTTACATGCATAGAATAAATACAAAAAAATGGCTCTGAGCACTAAGGGACTCAACTTCTGAGGTCCTTAGTCCCCTAGAACTTAGAACTAGTTAAACCTAACTAACCTAAGGACATCACACACATCCATGCCCAAGGCAGGATTCGAACCTGCGACTGTAGTGGTCTTGTGGTTCCAGACTGCAGCACCTAGAACCTCACGGCCACTTTGGCCGGCCAATAAATACGATCAAACTTCTTAGAAATTATTGTTGACGATATATAACTATGCTTACTATTCAAAATTGAATAAAACAAGTATTTTATTTCTATATGAAACATTTTCTAGCGAGATAATTACAGGCGATAGGCAAGATAAAATCACAATTGAACTGAGCAGAATAATTACAGCTATGAAGCATATTTATTAGCAAACGGCCTTGTCACAGTGGTAACACCGGTTCCCATCATATCATTAACGTTAAGCGCTGTCAGGCTGGGCTAGCCCTTGGGTGGGTAGCCATCCTGTCTGTCGAGTGCTGTTGGCAAGTGAGATGCACTCAGCCCTTGTGAGGCAAACTGAAGAACTACTTGATATAGAAGTAGCGGCTCTGTTCTCATAAAATGACATATGGTCGGGAGAGTGATGCACTGACCACATACCCCTCCATATCTGCATCCAGTGACACCTGTGGGCTGAGGATAACACTGCTGCTGGTCAGTACCCTTGGGCCTTTGTGACCTGTTTGGGTAGAGTTTTTGTTTAGAAACATTTTTATTAATAACTTCTTAGAAATTACAGAGCTAGGCAACCCAACAATGTGCTGATGTGGAAAAGATTTCAACAAAATTTGTTCATCTACAGCTCTTAGCCAGTTTTCTTCTCTAAATCAAAATGTTTTAAATCAAATCAAAATTCAGTTGTTGATATTTTCAATAGCACATTAAACAACAGTTGTTCTCAGAAAATAACTGACATCAGTTATGGATTCTCCGTGGCATTATTGGCATTCATTTCTTTAAAATGATTGGGATACAATCCACTAAACTGAAATATAGGACAGGGAAGAAAAATTTCAGTGATATCAGATTTTTGAGAAAGTAAAATATGCTCCCGGGGGGTTACACTGTTGGTGGTGATATACAAACTGATTACATCTGGATTAAATAACAATTTTCCAACTGAGAAAAACATTGAAACTTTACCCTAACAAATTTTATAATTATTAAGCATTACAAGAGCATCATCTTGTAATCTTTTGACCTATAAGGCACATCTGAATTGTGATCTTATCAGTACAGTACAAACAACGAACTTCCATGTACATAATGCTATATGTAAGAATTGACTCTTCAGAAATAATGGACAGAATATGGATAATCGAGACTGGGCTGTTGGGAAATTCTACTGAATGGGTAGAAATCGCGAGTTTAGTTTAAATCAGAATCCTACAGATATGCCATTAAATGTTGTGACCTTCTATGTAATTCACAACACTAATTGAAGGTTCTCTAATACATCCCAGAAGACGTGCAAAAAAGTAAGATTATAATTAATGTTTACAATATTTCATGAACTGTTTTCTGCCGATAAATTTTCTGTCATATTACAAAACAAAATGAAACACTACATTTGTTGCATCACTGTAGGTGAGTGGTTGAAGCTCATTTTTTGTCTGCATTGTCTTTCCAATATAATATTGTGGAAATAGGATTCTTGTTTAATACTCACAAAAGTTTTACTATCATCAGTAGTTTTATTTTATTTTCTGTTGAAATTGACACAAAAATGTTTGCATGATAGCATGTACAGTTTTTGGATTAGAGTAACATTATTAACAATGTATATGCCTTACGATCACATAATAATGTTTATGTAGCTACCATTTGCAGTACAACTGATATTTGTTAACTGAAATTTATCAAAATTTCTCTATCATATGTTACATATATTTATCAAAATGTTAGGGCAGAAGTGAAACTACTGTTTTTCCATTTTATTAATATTTAATTATAATACTGCAGTTTTATCTCTTTTGCCAGTATAACTAATTTCTTATTAATTTTTAACTATCGTTTACTAGATTGGTTTTGAAAAGTTTTGAGTCTGTCACTTATGACACATTTTGCGAATTGGTGAGTGGGGGTTTTTATGTAGCGCACAAATACAAGACATCTAATCAAGTTCTTCATATGGAAAGCTCCTTGTTTATCATAATCAAGGCTTTCACATAGTAAAAGTTAGTTCTAATGGAACAGAACAGACACTTTTGGCTAAAACATAGAACTAAGTGAAATCCCTTTTAATACCAGAAATTATACTTAAATTTAAATTATCTTATCTCACTGTATCATATGAGCTATTGCTTTTAGTCTACTTTTAGGGAATTATTCACAATGTTACTTCTGTTTAATGGTAATCAGAAGCATCTTTTATTTACAATGATATAACATGTTTTTGAGACATAACTTGCAGAAACTAATCCCATGAAGCCTGATTTGAAAGCATTACTCAACTTATTTTTGTCATTTTCTTTAAAAGGTATTTGGAAGCTATGGAGATTGAGATCTACCTTTCTCTAATATTTTGGCATAAAATTTGAAATCCATCTAGAAGAGAGAGTAAAATGAAAACGAGAGGAGGGAAAAGAGCAATTTATTATTTAAAATTTAATAGCCGTAACTGTTATGTATGAATTCCACTGTGAAACAAGATGATCAATGCCTTCATGGCAAAATGTGGTTGTCTACAGAAACATGATTGTACCGATGTGTCTGCCTCTTTATCCAAAGCAAATCGACAGCTATGGGTGTCTTTCTTCAGACCTTCAAAAATATAGATATCCCATGGGGAGAGATTAGGACTGTATGGAGGATGTGGAATGATTTCACAATGAAAGTATGCAGCACAGTCGAAACAACTTTGGCAAAATGTGCTCTATATTTTATTGCTTTTTCTGTAATCCAATTATTGCCACATGACATTTTATTATTAACTTTATTTATAGCTTTTTGTAGCTCTAATGTTACTATAAGATATAGATATGGTCCTTTAGTTAATGTGGAGCTGTGTTCTCACAGTGGAATTACATTTAGTTTGAAATACATTTATTGCTTTGTTTATGTAATGTTTATTGAACATGTTAGCTATCTGCAGTGGGTTCATCAGAGTTTTATATCCCTTTTTAATAATAAAGTATTTTTTCTAATTTTTCTATGGTCATTACCTCCTATATAGATTTTACTTCCTTACTGCCTTTCCTGATACATGAGTCATTATCAAGTTTCCTAGCTCGAGTTATAAATTTCCTTTGCAGTTTTCTCTAAATCTTCAAATGCAGTTTCAGTATGATATTACTTGGATATCGTTTCAACTTTCTGAGGGTTTCTGCCAGTTCCATTCTTCCCTGGGTTTCCTATGTGTTAGTATTAATTTTAATTTCGACTTATTTAACAGGTAATGAAATGACATGACAACGCTTCTAACTTGCAAGAATTGTCTGAAACTTTTTAGTTACATCAAAAGTTGATCCCTACTAAAAATTAAATTTTTATCATGTGTTAAGAGTCATTATGTTATCTTCATTAATAATTACCATCCTACATATCTATCATTGACTAGTTGATCCATACTAGATATAGTGTTAAGCACAATATAACTGTTTTACAATCAGAGAATCCTTTGTCTATTACTTCAGTGATATGTTAAAAAAATGGCTCTGAGCACTGTGGGACTTAACATCTGAGGTCATCAGTCCCCTAGAACTTAGAACTACTTGACCCTAACTAACCTAAGGACATCACACACATCCATGCCCGAGGCAGGATTCGAACCTGCGACCGTAGTGGTCGTGCGGTTCCAGATTGAAGCGCCTAGAACCGCTCGGCCACATCGGCCGGCGTGATATGTTCACATCTATTGTTGATAAATATGTGGTCAGTTGTTTCGGATCCATTTACACATCTAGTGCCTACATATGCTGTGGCTGTCATACCTCCACTTATAAAACAAAAACAGAATAATCAGTTGTTGTTTAGCACAGTCACATTTAAAATTAAAATTAAAATTTCCAAGATAAATTGTATTTTTGCTGATATGTAAGAATGTTTATCAGATTTTCAGGGCTTTGGGAGAAAACTTTAAAATTCCATGTTGGTGATATACAAGGGGCGTTCAGTAAGTATTGCAAATTTCTTGCTTCTAAGAGCAGATTGATTTTATTCAGGATTCCAATATACACTAATTTACAATGTAATTTCCATTCAGTGAGATGACCTTATGCCACTTCACTGGGAGCGCCTGTATGCCTGCATCGTACCACTCTGCTGGTCGACGTTGGAACCAACGCCTTGCTGTATCAGTAACATCACCATCATCCACGTACTACTTCCTGCAGAGTGATTCCTTCATCGGGCCAAAGGGATGGAAGTTGTAAGATGTCAGATCTGGGCTGTAGGGTGGATGAGGAGGAACAGTCCAGTGAAGTTTTGTGCACTTCTCTCTGGCGCACAGACTTGTGTGAAGCCTTGGATTGTCATGGAGAAGGAGAAGTTCGTTTGAATTTTTGTGGCGACCAAGAAGCCGACCTCGGGGAAGATCAGTTTGGATTCTGTAGAAATATTGGAACACGTGAGGCAATACTGACCTTAAGACTTATCTTAGAAGAAAGATTAAGGAAAGGCAAACATTTCTAGCATTTGTAGACTTAGAGAAAGCTTTTGACAATGTAGACTGGAATACTCCGTTTCAAATTCTAAAGGTGGCGAGGGTAAAATACAGGGAGCGAAAGGCTATTTACAATTTGTACAGAAACCAGATGGCAGTTATAAGAGTCGCAGGGCATGAAAGGGAAGCAGTGGTTGGGAAGGGAGTGAGACAGGGTTGTAGCCTCTCCCCAATGTTATTCAATCTGTATATTGAGTAAGCAGTAAAGAAAACAAAAGAAATGTTCGGATTAGGTATTAAAATCCATGGAGAAGAAATAAAAACTTTAAGGTTCGCCGATGACATTGTAATTCTGTCAGAGACATCAAAGGACTTGGAAGAGCAGTTGAACGGAATGGACAGTGTCTTGAAAGGAGGATATAAGATGAACACCAACAAAAGCAAAACGAGGATAATGGAATGTAGTCGAATTAAATCGGGTGATGCTGCGGGAATTAGATTAGGAAATGTGAGGCTTAAAGTAGTAAATGAGTTTTGCTATTTGGGGAACAAAATAACTGATGATGGTCGAAGTAGAGAGGATATAAAATGTAGACTGGCAACGGCAAGGAAATCGTTTCTGAAGAAGAAAAATTTGTTAACATCGAGTATGGCTTTAGGTGTCAGGAAGACGTTTCTGAAAGTATTCGTATGGAGTGTAGCCATGTATGGAAGTGAAACATGGACGATAAATAGTTTGGACAGGAAGAGAATAGAAGCTTTCGAAATGTGGTGCTACAGAAGAATGCTGAAGATTAGGTGGGTAGATCACATAACTAATGAGGAGGTATTGAATAGAATTGGGGAGAAGAGAAATTTGTGGCACAACTTGATGAGAAGAAGGGACCGGTTGGTAAGACATGTTCTGTGGCATCAAGGGATCACAAATTTAGCATTGGAGGGCAGCGTGGAGGGTAAAAATCATAGAAAGAGACCAAGAGATGAATACACTAAGCAGATTCAGAAGGATGTAGGTTGCAGTAGGTACTGGGAGATGAAGAAACTTGCACAGGATAGGGTAGCATGGATAGCTGCATCAAACCAGTCTCAGGACTGAAGACCACAACAACAACAACAACAACAACAAGCTGAAGTCGTTTCTTCAGTTTCCTGAGTGTAACACAATACACTTCATAGTTTATCATTGCACTAATGTAAGGTTGAGCCAGATAGTAGGGGATACTAGCTTCATTGTTTTTTCAAAAGGTTTATGTCATTTCCTTGTTATGGTCAGGCATTATTCAGTAGCTTCAGCTGCCTGTAACTTTCTCGTCCCATGGTCTGGCAGCAGCAAGTCAGCACCGAAGTGGGCAATCTCGATCACGCGCCTCCCTTGTGTACTAACGAGATAACGCCGCTTAGGCGAAGGTGACCAGGCCACGTTTCGGAACTTTCCATGCCCCGCCTGTGGTTTTCTTGGCTCCTGGCCAATCAGGGCGGAGGAAATCGCGTGGTTATGCTGGACGTACCCTGCCGCCCGTCGGCCGAAAACGCTCTCTCTCTCTGCCGCGCGCCCGGAGGCTGTGAACATTATCTTCCCTTCCCAGTGCTGCGGCTCCAAGGACCTTGTTTCTGTAGCCGCCACGCCTAACTTCGCCTACGTTTGCTGCGAACTGTGTTTCGCCCACCACTACGTCTTGGCTCACCCTCGCATCCCTAGGCCTGACTCATGTTGCCAATTTGAATTCACATCTGTTGGTTTTTCTGCCAATAAATGGCCTCATCTCAACCATGGACCTTGCCGTTGGTGGGGCGGGTTGCGTGCCTCAGCGATACAGATAGCCGTACCGTAGGTGCAACCACAACGGAGGGGTATCTGTTGAGAGGCCAGACAAACGTGTGGTTCCTGAAGAGGGGCAGCAACCTTTTCAGTAGTTGCAAGGGCAACAGTCTGGATGATTGACTGATCTGGCCTTGTAACAATAACCAAAACGGCCTTGCTGTGCTGGTACTGCGAACGGCTGAAAGCAAGGGGAAACTACAGCCGTAATTTTTCCCGAGGGCATGCAGCTTTACTGTATGATTACATGATGATGGCGTCCTCTTGGGTAAAATATTCCGGAGGTAAAATAGTCCCCCATTCGGATCTCCGGGTGGGGACTACTCAAGAGGATGTCGTTATCAGGAGAAAGAAAACTGGCGTTCTACGGATCGGAGCGTGGAATGTCAGATCCCTTAATCGGGCAGGTAGGTTAGAAAATTTGAAAAGGGAAATGGATAGGTTGAAGTTAGATATAGTGGGAATTAGTGAAGTTCGGTGGCAGGAGGAACAAGACTTCTGGTCAGGTGACTACAGGGTTATAAACACAAAATCAAATAGGGGTAATACAGGAGTAGGTTTAATAATGAATAGGAAAATAGGAATGCGGGTAAGCTACTACAAACACCATAGTGAACGCATTATTATGGCCAAGATAGATACGAAGCCCACGCCTACTACAGTAGTACAAGTTTATATGCCAACTAGCTCTGCAGATGACGAAGAAATTGAAGAAATGTATGATGAAATAAAAGAAATTATTCAGATTGTGAAGGGAGACGAAAATTTAATAATCTTGGGTGACTGGAATTCGAGTGTAGGAAAAGGGAGAGAAGGAAACGTAGTAGGTGAATATGGATTGGGGGACAGAAATGAAAGAGGAAGCCGCTTGGTCGAATTTTGCACAGAGCACAACATAATCATAATTAACACTTGGTTTAAGAATCATGAAAGAAGGTTGTATACATGGAAGAACCCTGGAGATACTAAAAGGTATCAGATAGATTATATAATGGTAAGACAGAGATTTAGGAGCCAGGTTTTAAATTGTAAGACATTTCCAGGGGCAGATGTGGACTCTGACCACAATCTATTGGTTATGACCTGTAGATTAAAACTGAAGAAACTGCCAAAAGGTGGGAATTTAAGGAGATGGGACCTGGATAAACTAAAAGAACCAGAGGTTGTACAGAGATTCAGGGAGAGCATAAGGGAGCAATTGACAGGAATGGGGGAAATAAATACAGTAGAAGAAGAATGGGTAGCTTTGAGGGATGAAGTAGTGAAGGCAGCAGAGGATCAAGTAGGTAAAAAGACTAGGGCTAGTAGAAATCCTTGGGTAACAGAAGAAATATTGAATTTAATTGATGAAAGGAGCAAATATAAAAATGCAGTAAGTGAAACAGGCAAAAAGGAATACAAACGTCTCAAAAATGAGATCGACAGGAAGTGCAAAATGGCTAAGCAGGGATGGCTAGAGGACAAATGTAAGGATGTAGAGGCCTATCTCACTAGGGGTAAGATAGATACCGCCTACAGGAAAATTAAAGAGGCCTTTGGAGATAAGAGAACGACTTGTATGAATATCAAGAGCTCAGATGGAAACCCAGTTCTAAGCAAAGAAGGGAAAGCAGAAAGGTGGAAGGAGTATATAGAGGGTCTATACAAGGGCGATGTACTTGAGGACAATATTATGGAAATGGAAGAGGATGTAGATGAAGATGAAATGGGAGATATGATACTGCGTGAAGAGTTTGACAGAGCACTGAAAGACCTGAGTCGAAACAAGGCTCCCGGAGTAGACAATATTCCATTGGAACTACTGACGGCCGTGGGAGAGCCAGTCCTGACAAAACTCTACCATCTGGTGAGCAAGATGTATGAAACAGGCGAAATACCCTCAGACTTCAAGAAGAATATAATAATTCCAATCCCAAAGAAAGCAGGTGTTGACAGATGTGAAAATTACCGAACTATCAGCTTAATAAGTCACAGCTGCAAAATACTAACGCGAATTCTTTACAGACGAATGGAAAAACTAGTAGAAGCCAACCTCGGGGAAGATCAGTTTGGATTCCGTAGAAACACTGGAACACGTGAGGCAATACTGACCTTACGACTTATCTTAGAAGAAAGATTAAGGAAAGGCAAACCTACGTTTCTAGCATTTGTAGACTTAGAGAAAGCTTTTGACAATGTTGACTGGAATACTCTCTTTCAAATTCTAAAGGTGGCAGGGGTAAAATACAGGGAGCGAAAGGCTATTTACAATTTGTACAGAAACCAGATGGCAGTTATAAGAGTCGAGGGACATGAAAGGGAAGCAGTGGTTGGGAAGGGAGTAAGACAGGGTTGTAGCCTCTCCCCGATGTTATTCAATCTGTACATTGAGCAAGCAGTAAAGGAAACAAAAGAAAAATTCGGAGTAGGTATTAAAATTCATGGAGAAGAAATAAAAACTTTGAGGTTCGCCGATGACATTGTAATTCTGTCAGAGACAGCAAAGGACTTGGAAGAGCAGTTGAATGGAATGGACAGTGTCTTGAAAGGAGGATATAAGATGAACATCAACAAAAGCAAAACAAGGATAATGGAATGTAGTCTAATTAAGTCGGGTGATGCTGAGGGAATTAGATTAGGAAATGAGGCACTTAAAGTAGTAAAGGAGTTTTGCTATTTGGGGAGCAAAATAACTGATGATGGTCGAAGTAGAGAGGATATAAAATGTAGGCTGGCAATGGCAAGGAAAGCGTTTCTGAAGAAGAGAAATTTGTTAACATCGAGTATAGATTTAAGTGTCAGGAAGTCATTTCTGAAAGTATTCGTATGGAGTGTAGCCATGTATGGAAGTGAAACATGGACGATAAATAGTTTGGACATGAAGAGAATAGAAGCTTTCGAAATGTGGTGCTACAGAAGAATGCTGAAGATTAGATGGGTAGATCACATAACTAATGAGGAAGTATTGAATAGGATTGGGGAGAAGAGAAGTTTGTGGCACAACTTGACCAGAAGAAGGGATCGGTTGGTAGGACATGTTCTGAGGCATGAAGGGATCACCAATTTAGTATTGGAGGGCAGCGTGGAGGGTAAAAATCGTAGAGGGAGACCAAGAGATGAATACACTAAGCAGATTGAGAAGGATGTAGGTTGCAGTAGGTACTGGGAGATGAAGAAGCTTGCACAGGATAGAATAGCATGGAGAGCTGCATCAAACCAGTCTCAGGACTGAAGACCACAACAACAACAACAACAACAACATCTCAAGAAAGGGTATCAGAACAATTTCTTTCGACACATACTCCCACCGCCTTAGCGGCTCCTAACAGAGCCGTTTCCGCACAAATTGGTGTCAGAATCGGACTTCGTTCCCATAGCGACTTGCCACTAGCCCCATGCCATAACATCATTAGCACTTTTCTATGGACAATGAGCGGTCCGCCGTGGCGGGACGCTTCCACTTCATTACGATTTTAGCGCCGAGCATTTCGCGCGTATAGAATGTGCCAGCCATCCGTCACGATCGCACTGCCCGGGACATGGCTGTGTCAGTAGAAACACAGAGGGCGCACGCTGCGGTGGCGCAGCCACTTGAGTTCGAGAAAACCAGTGATGTGAGACGGACGTCATCGCGCCCTCCGCCGCCGGGTGAGGGGCATGCAGCCGAGTGCCGGGTGAGCCACCATCATCAGCCACCAGCACATCCGCCGCCGCCCGAGGGTTCAGCAGCAGCCAGCCTGTATCTATGACAGCCGCCGACGAACCTGCCGACCGCCACTTCATCACGCTGTCGCCGCTGCCAGCACGTAGTGCCGACTCAACTTCAACGTAAGTTGCAGCGTCGCTTCAAACCTTAACATCGTGGGCTGTCCACCACTGGACTTCGTTATTTTGTGGCCCCTCTTTTCTTTGTAACATTCATTTCATGGTCACTGGAGCCCCCTGATTTAGTAAACATTCCGGGCGATAGGAACTCAAACAATGGAACGGGATACTCCTGGAGAGGCAGTTGCCTCACAAGCCCCGCTCGAGGTTATCAATACTAGAATGAACCAATCATTCGTACAAAATCAAGAGTTAATCGAGCAAAACCGTGTCTTGAAACAGACGGTCGAAGCCATCGTGCAAACTTCTGCACCTGTGGCTAGCTCCACACCCGTAACAACTGTACAACCTGTGACAGCTAATACTAATTTTGTCACTAATACAACTAACACAACTTCAGCTAATATGGCAAGTGCAACCAATTTTCCTGATGCTTCTTTCACTTCCACCTTTTCTGGGAAGTCCCCTGAAAATGTGATTATGTTCGTACAGAATATTCGTGATGTGAGTTGTACTTGTGCCTGGCCGGATTATCTATTGGCCAACGCAGCCAGATTGAAATTGACAGGGAAAGCAAGAATGTTCATAGAGACAGTGGACGAATTGCGTCATACTCATGATTTTGAAGTTTTGGCCCGCGGATTACTTACGCGTTATTCCGACACCAGAGGTATCGGATATTATTGAGATCAGTTATCAACTCTTAGACAGAAGCCTAACGAGTATTTTGATGCTTTTGCAGATCGCTTACAAACCGTATCTTGCCGTACCTACAAGCTCGGCGAAAGCGCCAGTAAGAATAGGATTTCGGACTCGGAAGACGAAACTCATGCTATTGATGTGTTTATTCGCTGTATCGACCCCTGAATTGGTGGAGAAGTTAAAGCGGCCTCCCCAACCTCTCTGTTTGATGCCATACGTTTGGTAGTAGTACGCTAAGATGTATTGTGCTTCTGTGCTGCCACACCACATCCGCCAGAACCATTACCAGTATTAGCAAGGGAAGTAATTTTTCAGCGTTGTGGAAGACCTAACTACGCGGCAATGCGCTGTCACTCACCTCTCTGCACCATTCCGCAGACTGTAGACCATCTCAATAATGTTTTCCAACAAAGTCGCTATTTTCTTATCACATGCGCGGCCACCGCCGCAATGCGAGGTCAAATCAGGTAAATGAGCTGGGGGCACGCTCCGTCATCCACCCTCGCCCTCAACTACACTACAGGCCATTAAAATTGCTACACCAAGAAGAAATGCAGATGATAAACGGGTATTCATTGGACAAATATATTATACTAGAACTGACATGTGATGACATTTTCACGCAATTTGTGTGCATAGATCGTGAGAAATCAGTACCCAGAACAAACACCTCTGGCCGTAATAACGGCCTTGATACGCCTGGGCATTGAGTCAAACAGAGATCGGATGGCGTGTACAGGTACAACTGCCCATGCAGCTTGAACTCGATAACACAGTTCATCAAGAGTAGTGACTGGCGTATTGTGACGAGCCAGTTGCTCGGCCACCATTGACCAGACGTTTTCAATTAGTGAGAGATCTGGAGAATGTGCTGGCCGGGGCAGCAGTCGAACATTTTCTGTATCCAGGAAGGCCCGTACAGGACCTGCAACATGCGGTCGTACATTATCCTGGTGAAATGTTTTTTCCAGGTATCGAATGAAGGGCAGAGCCACGAATCGTAACACATCTGAAATGTAACGTCCACTGTTCAAAGTGCCGTCAATGCGAACAAGAGGTGACCGAGACGTGTAACCAATGGCACCCCATACCATCACGCCGGGTGTTACGCCAGTATGGCGATGACGAATACACGCTTCCAATGTGCGTTCACCGCGATGTCGCCAAACACGGATGCGACCGTCATGATGCTGTAAGCAGAACCTGGATTCATCCGAAAAAATGACGTTTTGCCATTCGTGCACCCATGTTCGTCGTTGAGTACACCATCGGAGGTGCTCCTGCCTGTGATGAGGCGTGAAGGCTAACCGTAGCCATGGTCTCCGAGCTGATAGTCCATGCTGCTGCAAACGTCGTCTACTGTTCGTGCACATGGTTGTTGTCTTGCAAACGTCCCCATCTGTTGACTCAGGGATCGAGACGTGGCTGCAAGATCCGTTACAGCAATGTGGATAAGATGCCTGTCATCTCGACTGCTAGTGATACGAGGCCGTTGGGATCCAGCACGGCGTTCCGTATTACCCTCCTGAACCCACCGATTCCATATTTTGCTAATAGTCATTGGATCTCGACCAACGCGAGCAGCAATGTTGCGATACCATAAACCGCAATCTCGATAGGCTACAATCCGACCTTTATCAAAGTCAGAAACGTGATGGTACGCATTTCTCCTCTTTACACGAGGCATCAGAACAACGTTTCACCATGCAACGCCGGTCAACTGCTGTTTGTGTATGAGAAATCGGTTGGAAGCTTTCCTCATGTCAGCACGTTGTATGTGTCGCCACAGGTTAATCATTTGCATATCACAGCATCTTCTTCGTGTCGGTTAATTTTCGCGTCTGTAGTACATCATCTTCGTGGTGTAGCAATTTTAATGGCAGTAGTGTAGAATAATAATCCCGGTGAGAGGTGGAACATATTAGTGTAAGTGGCATAGTTGGGAACAATTTAGTTAAGATTCTAATCGATGCTGGTGCAGAAGTTAGTGTGTTATTTGTATATTTGTAGATAAAAGTGATCGAAGGGTGCTGCAGCCACCCCGATTTCATATTAGTGGTCTTGGAGAAGAAACAATTGTCCATGCAGGTACGTGTGTGGTGAACCTGCAAATAGATGAGAATAGTTATAGTCAGGAGATGGAAGTAGGTGGCTAAAGAAACGCGATTTCGATATCATATTAGGGAATGAATTCCCGCACCGTTATCAGAGGATAGTGAATTATCAAATTCATACTGTGCAGTTAGGTGAAGCAATTCATCGTTTCGGCAGTGCACCAACCCATCAGATGTGAGGAAGCTGTAAGGCGCCATTCACAGTCTCCCATAAAACCGTGAATACGGGTGATAAGAACCACCGACCAGCCGGAAGTGGAAAAATTCTTTGGATATATGTCAAGTCTCAAGAAGAGAATAGAAGCTTTCGAAATTTGGTGCTACAGAAGAATGGTGAAGATAGATGGGTAGATCACGTAACTAATGAGGAGGTATTGAATATAATTGGAGAGAAGAGAAATTTGTGGCACAACTTGACTAGAAGAAGGGGTCGGTTGGTAGGGCATATTCTGAGGCATCAAGGGATCACCAATTTAGTATTGGAGGACAGCGTGGAGGGTAAAAATCGTAGAGGGAGACCAAGAGATGAATACACTAAACAGATTCAGAAGGATGTAGGTTGCAGTAGGTACTGGCAGATGAAGAACCTTGCACAGGATAGAGTAACATGGAGAGCTGCATCAAACCAGTCTCTGGACTGAAGACCACAACAACAACAACAACAAAAACATGTCAAGAATCGGAGGCAGCCGAAGACAAACATTCTGGTGGATCCTCTCACCCAGAATGATGTGTTAGATCATCAACAAATTCATATTAGGAGAAGTATTTATCGACCAGAAAGAAAACAGAAAGATTTTGTAATACCTGTGAGTATAGATAATTTTGGCGTGAAAAATATTATAATACCGAAAGGTAAAGACTAGAAAGAATGGAAGAAAAAGAAATTTATAGTCAGAGAAGTGTGTTATGTAGAACTGGTCATTACGGAATCAGTTGTCAGTTAAGTATTTTATGCATTGAGGAGAAAAAGATGTTACAGCCAGTGTTAGAGGAGTTTTCTTGGTTGTTTGAAGAGAGGCAGTTTCTTCCAGCAAAGGATTTGGTTCAGCACGAAATTCCAACCGGTGAAGCTGGGCCGATTGCGCAAAAGCCATATCGTTTACTGTATCATTTGCAATCAGTAGTCGCAGATACGATTCAGCAGCAGTTAGCAACAGGAATTATTCAGCCTTCCTCAAGCTCATGGGCGTCTCCCTTGGTCGTCGTGTCGAAGAAGTCAGTAAATGGTGTGTAGATATGAGGGTGGTGAACCGAGTAACTACTCCCAGACACATACCCCCTACCGCATATCGATGAAACCTTGGACTGACTAAGCAACTGTAGGTTTTTTACCACCCTTGATTTGCGCTCTGGATATCAACAGATTCCCTGTTGCACCTCAGGACCACAATAAAACTGCTTTCGTTGTACCTACGGGACTATATGAATTTGTAGGAATGCTATTTGGTTTGAGGAATGCACCCGCCACTTTTCAAAAACTTGCCGACTTGTTACGCGGACTGAAACCCACGACATGTTTAATATATTTAGATGACGTCATTTTTTCTAAGAACATAAAGGAACATGCAGAGAGATTGAGGGATGTAAAGGTGGAAAGGAGTCCACCTGAGTGTGAAACCGGAGAAATGTGCCTTTGCCCAATCGCATGTACAATATTTAGGACATATAATAAGTGAGGAAGGTGTCAAACCGGATCCCCTTTTGCCCAAAGCAGTAAAGGACTTTCCAACACCAACGAGTACCAAAGAATTATAGTCATTCTTAGGCCTTAAAAATTATTATAGACGTTTTGTGAACAATTATGCTACTATTGCTAAGCCCCAGACGAAAGGAGATAGTTTCACCTGGACCAAGGAATGTGATGAAGCGATGCAACAAATTAAACATGCTTTCACTAGAGCCCCTGTACTAGCCTACCTAGATTTTGAAAAACCATTTATTCTGTTGATAGATGGCTCAGATTATGCCGTAGGAGCCATTTTGTCACAAGAAATGGATGGAGAAGAGTGACCAACTGGTTATACGTCTCGACAGCTTAACAAAGAGGAACTAAATTACAGTACGACTGAGAAGGAACTTTTAGTGCTCATGTTTGGTGTAACCTACTTTCGATACTATTTGTACGGGAGAAAGTTTACTGTCATTGTGGATCACGCCGCATTACACTGGATACTAAGCTTGAAAGATCCCAGCAGCAGGTTAGCTCATTGGGCTTTAAAATTGAGCGAATTTGAATACGAGGTAAAACATAAGATAGGCAAATTGCATCAAAACGACGATGCGTTAAGCCGGTAGGTTACAGTAATTGTTGCGATTGATATTTCTATTGAAGAATTGAGGGAAGCGCAGCAAAGAGATGTTGAGTGCCAGAGGTATGAAACTTTGCCCGAATTTTCTGTCGAAGATGGAATTTTGTATCAAAAAACTCCACTGGGTAAACGAGTAGTAATCCCGAAAGAATTATGTCCTAAGATAATAGCACAATGTCATGATAGCTTGCAAGCGTGTCATAATGGTCCTTACACCACCAACTGTCGAATAGCCGCCCGTTATTTCTGGGAAGGCAGACAGCGAGACGTGCAAAAGTAAATGCAAAATTGTTTGCCCTGCGTTAGGAGGTCATTGCCGCCTCAAACGAAGGTGCCTTTACAACAAGTGCCAGAAGCCACTTACCCCTTTGCCTTAGTAGCAGCAGATATTGTCAGTCCTTTACCTTTGAGTCCACAGAAAAACAGGTACATATTGTCAATTATAGATCATTTTTCCAGATTCCTAATTCTTGACCGCATACCGGACATGTCAGCAGAAATTGTAGCCTGAGCATTTGTCACCCACTTGGTATTACCATATGGAAGTCCTGAAGCTGTACTTACAGATCAAGGCACGAACTTTATGTCAGCATTATTTACAGAGGTTTGTGGACTATTGCGAATCAAAAAGTGGAGAACGACCTCGTTTCACCCTAAGGCTAACGGATACTTAGAACCAGTGCACAGCCCAGTTACGCGTATGCTTTCTTATTATATCAATAAAAAGCATTCTGATTGGGACAGGTACGTCCAACACGTCACGTCACATATAATAGCCGTGTCCATGAGGCCACTGGATACTCCCCCTATGAAGCAGTATATGGCCGACCCATGAATTCACATTTTGAGACTGAAAAACTGCCCTCAGGGATTAGATCCACGGACGTGAAAGGTTTGGCACGCCGTTTAAAAGCTATTTGGAAGAAAGTAAGAGGAAACAATGCAAAAGCTATGGCTCAACAGTTAAAAAGGAATAATGAGAGAGGAATAATGCCCGAGTGCACGGTAGGAGATTTAGTGATGTTGCGCAATCCAGTAGTTAAGAAGGGGTGGACGAAGAAGTTTACCCCTATGTATGAAGGTCCATACCCCATCATGCGGCTTACTTCGCCGGTAAATGCAAAAATTCAGTTAGCAGAACGGACAGTGATCGTTTGTTTTGACAGGTTAAAGTTGTATAAGGGTTCCGAACCACCTCCGCTTGACAGTGAAGCAGAGCCTGCTACACAAGTAGCCCCAGCCAAGAAGACAAGAAAGAAAGTAGCGCAACCGCCTAAAGCGCGACCTAGATGTGCTCTAAGGTCAAAACACCCCTATGGATTACGATCCAGGGACTAGGTCCAGCATGCCATGTATTTAATTTGAAAAGTCTTTAGTGAAGCAAAAGAATTAAATGACGGGAAACCGCCGTCATTGCAATGTATTCATTAAAGTTGTCCATGTTATTTGTAGGTATCCATAAGTATTGGCAATCATTTGTAATAGAAGTTAGGATGTCATATGTTAATGGGAAGGGATTGGAGTTTTTTGTAATCGTTTTGTCTTGCATCATTCAATGTCTCCAGTAATGTTGTTGTAGCGATAAAGAGCTGGAAACACATCACTCATTAGTACTGGAATTAAGGGGAAAAGTTGTCAGTAGAACACACAGAGTAAGAATCAATTAATCATTTATATGTCAAATGGAATGAAACTTCACCTGTTGATTTAGTGAACGGTGAACAGGAATAGCTGTTAAAGCCTTACCATAAAAGCATGTTAGTAGCAATTATTCGTAACTGCCATTAGCACAAGATCAGTGACAGCCTGCCGCCCTCTACTTACAGATTGGGATACACCACATTACACCCATGTTTATGCTAAGAGCTCAGACACCCTTAATAACAATGTTAAAAAGGGAAAAAACAATTAGAACATCAGGTTTCATTTAACAAGAATACATACTGATAGAAGCAGACGAAATGAATTAAAATTTGTGCTGTGGCTTGCTTGCGAGGCAGAAATGCTAACCATTACACCACTGCAGGACGATGGTCAACATTGCTGCACGAACTACCTAAGCTGAGTGCCCTCCCCAACACAAACTTCAATTCATTTTCCCCTTACATATTGTCACTGCTGCCAGGGCTCTCCGATATTGGCAAGCACCCCAGCATTGGACCTAATGGGACATCCTTGTACCATTTGGTGATCTTATAGATCTTATAATTAAATGATTCCCTGAGACATTTGAGGCTCTTTTTGTTATCTACGATAATAATCGAAGCAGACGAAATGAATTAAAATTTGTGCTTCGATCATTATCGTAGATAAAAATGTTTCAGGGAATCATTTAATTTTGTAATTTATAATTCTGTACTATACTACTACAAGACTATACTACACAGTATTACGTTACACAACTGTTCACTACACTACTGTACTTAGTACTACAACCAAACTGTATTTGTCTGGATAGCTAGCTCCTGGCGCGCTGAGATGCAACTCAGGATTCACAAGGACCGCCACCCGAAGTGTCGAGATTGGGAAATGGCTGTCCTTCCTGGTCCTCCCCGAGGCTCATCTCCTCACTGTTCCCAGAAGGTTGTTGTACGCGTGTGTTCTGCTGTGACGCGTCTCGTTGTCACGATGTAACGCCTCTTCTTGGTTGTCTTCATGTAGGCTTGCAGTTCATAAGCTGATCTCTGGGTGTGAGTTCAGCTTATGCCATAGTTCCTCATTCTTTATTACACTACTGGCCATTAAAATTCCTACACCACGAAGATGACGTGCTACAGACGCGAAATTTAACTGGCAGGAAGAAGATGCTGTTGTAACATTACGAGTCAAGATAGCTGTAATGGAAATTGAATAGCGTAAAGTTATCATTAAAAACGCACGCCGCGCGATTTGTGACGATTTGGTTGGTCATAATAGTAGTAACATGCTTTTGAATACAATTAAAATATAACGGCGATACCTGTTTAGTGTTATTGGACACAATATGTAGTAAATTAATGAGTAAGGTAGCCGATCCTATACGAAGAGGTGAAATTGGGCACATTAAGGTGTTTTGCTTTATGTCGACTAAGCCGATGATACAGGGTCTTTTTTTCCGTTTACTCTTAGAAAAAAAAAAAAACAAGTAACGAAGTGCTAATTGTGCGTTGTGAAAAATATAGGGGTGAATTTTAAATAGCTACAGTGTATAATCAGACTAACAAATGGACATTCAGTTACGCGAAATAGCGGACAGCGAAGTGTGGTCATTAAATTGAGTACACCTACAGGGCGGTCAATTCCGGGATAAGTCTATTCGCATCTCACGAGGGACGCGGTATTGAGACCCGTTTTTTTTTTTTTTTAATTATATCACGGAGAGCGGGCTTCAATTTATAAAAAGGAGAAAAGCTGTATCATTATCATTGACTGTTGGTGTTAAGCAACCAAAACTGTTCATCAAAGGGTTTCGGTGAATGAGTGGTGAATGCGAAATGAAACTGTGAACGAAGTTATGTTAAATAAAGCAGAAGAGACAAGACAGTTTGGTCGTATCTGTTATTATTCCATAAACCGTAACATTTCTTCTCGTTGTACGAAGCCTTTATAGACGATCGTTATGACAATTTGCTTTGAAGGGGTCTCGTTACGAGTGAAGTTTTGGGGACCTGGTCAACAGGGGATAGTTCGTAGATCTTAACTACTGCAGCTATTCTGGAATCAGGTGCTACCGTGACCGTTGTGTGTTGTCAATGGCTTAAGGTCATCATATCTCATGCTCTAAGATCGACGCGCATTTCCTCTTGGTATAACGGTGTCTCACGGTAACCACGACAACGCCGACGGCGAAGGAAGATACGGTACACTGTGATAAGCAAATAATAGCTTTTCAGAGCATTCACACAAGGCTGACGCCGGTGGCGACACCGACAATGTGCTGACATGAGGAAAGTTTCCAGCCGATTTCTCATACACAAACAGCAGTTGACCAGCGTTGCATGGTGAAACCTTGTTGTGATGCCTCGTGTAAGGAGGAGAAATGCGTACCATCACGTTTCCGACTTTGATAAAGGTCGGATTGTAGCCTATCGCCATTGCGGTTTATGGTATCGCGACATTGCTGATCGCGTTGGTCGAGATTCAATGGCTGTTAGCAGAATATGGAATCGGTGGGTTCAGGAGGGTAATACGGAACGCCGTGCTGGATCCCAACGGCCTCGTATCACTATCAGTCGAGATGACAGGCATCTTACCTGCATGGCTGTAACGGATCGTGCAGCCACGTCTCGATCCCTGAGTCAACAGATGGGGACGTTTGCAAGACAACTACCATATGCACGAACAGTTCGACGACGTTTGCAGCAGCATGGAATATCAGCTCGGAGACCATGGCTGCGCTTACCCTTGACGCTGCATCACACACAGAAGCGCCTGCGATGGTGTACTCAACGACGAACCTCGGTGCACGATTGGCAAAACGTCATTTTTTCGGACGAATCAGGTTCTGTTTACAGCATCATGATGGTCGCATCCGTGTTTGGCGACATCGCAGTGAACGCACATTGAAAGCGTGTATTCGTCATCGCCATACTGGCGTATCACCCAGCGTGATGGTACAGGGTTCCATTGGTTACACGTTTCGGTCACCTCTTATTGGCATTGACGGCACTTTGAACAGTGGGCTTTACATTTCAGATGTGTTACGACCCGTGGCTCCACCCTCCATTAGATCCCTGCGAAACCCTACATTTCAGCAGGATAATGTACGACCGCATGTTGCAGGTCCTGTAAGGGCCTTACTCGTTACAGAAAATGTTCTACTGCTGCCCTGGCCAGGACATTCACCAGATCTCTCACCAATTGAAAACATCTGGTCAATGGTGGCCGAGCAACTGGCTCGTCACAATACGCCAGTCACTACTCTTGATGAACTGTGATATCGTGTTGAAGCTGCATGGGCCGCTGTACCTGTACACACCATCCAAGCTCTGTTTGACTCAATTCCTAGGCGTATCAAGGCCGTTATTATGGCCAAAGGTGGTTGTCCTGGGTACTGATTTCTCATGATCTATGCACCCAAACTGCGTGAAAATATAATCACATGTCAGTCCTAGTATAATATATTTGTGCAATGAATACCCGTTTATCATCTGCATTTCTTCTTGGTGTAGCAATTGTAATGGCCAGTAGTGTATATTATAGACTGTTGCATTTTCAAACACGTTCCTGTCGTGGTCTGTTACATCTTGTCTTACGGTACACTCCCAGACGATATGATCTGTGGTACTGATTGCTCCACAATCACAAGTGTCCGTGGGCTGTCGTGTTTTTAGTAAGCAGGGACTGAAGACAACAACAACAACTGGCATACGTACCATGTCCTGACAGGTGGTGTATAGCTCCATTGGTCGGAACGAAGTATGTCATTCTTATTCTTTCTTCTGTGTTAGGAACTAACTGGTATGTTCTTCTCCCGGTTTCTGCCCTGACTGAGACTTTTGGACGCTGTCTATCAATGCTTGCTTTTATTTCCTTGTTCTATATGGCTCTTGTGCCAAGTATCTCCATTACCTTGTTATATTCGTACTTTTTCAGCCCATATTGTGCATCTTTATTTTTTACTGCTAGGTCTAAAGGTAGGAAGCCTAATATCGCCAGCAGCGCCTCAGTCGGTGTTGCTCTATCCGCTCCGTCAGCCGCAGGAGTATACTCCTCTGTGCTCGCCGTAGAGCCTGTGCTGTCCTCACCTTTCTGGCTCTATGAGCCCAAACGCCGACCTGTCGCCCACAATAGCGAGTAAGATTGCGTTGTGGCACGTTCTTATTGCACCTAGTGGCACTTGAAAACTTCTTTGGTCAGTTGTTGCTAGTTCATTTAAAATTTTAATGCCTCTCTGGCGGACGATTTCTACATGTACAAGGAAGCTTTGCTTTTCGTCGATGTTAATTCCACGGTTCCTATGTACTTCTTTTCTTTACAGAGGTTGGTCATTTATACTGATCGTGGGGTTTCTTGTTCTTGATAATGTTCCTTTTATTGACATATATAATGTTTTGCGTGCTGCTATCGTTAGTTTGTTTTCTACGCACCAGTTACTTAGACTTTCAAGAAGTACTCTACTGTTTTCCTCCAAACTTAACCCTATTGTTAGCACATACTAGAATTAGAAGATCGTCTGCGTAGGCGATCCAGCCTTTAGTGTTTGTTATATTCTGAAGTTGGTTCAGTAATGACTCTATTACAACAACCCAGAACTCTGGACCACAAACGGAGGGAGCACTGTGGGCAGCATTTGGTGACATATTTCACAATTTTCTTCCCAGGATATTCTAATTGCACCTGGATGTCTGTGCAATAATCTCGTAGACTGTTATAGGGACACCTTGGACAGTCTATCAGTTTCAGTCTTTTGAACAGGGCAGGCCACCACATTTTATCAAACGGGTCGGCATTTTCAGTCAGTATCCCTATAACTTGTATTGTATTGTATTGTACGTTAATCGCGGACCTAGAAACGACGGAGAGGCTCCATCTCCGCCGCAGCCGTAGTGGTCCACAACCCCACGACGACCACCGCAGTCCACTTCTCCATTCCGCCGCCCCACACCGAACCCAGGGTTATTATGTGGTTCGGCCCCCGGTGGACCCCCCCAGGGAACGTCTCAGACCAGACGAGTGTAGCCCCTATGTTTGCGTGGTAGAGTAATGGTGGTGTACGCGTACGTGGAGAACTTGTTTGCCGACGTAGTGTAACTGAGGCGGGATAAGGGGAACCAGCCCGCATTCGCCGAGGCAGATGGAAAACCGCCTAAAAACCATCCACAAACTGGCCGGTTCACCGGATCTCAACACAAATCCGCCGGGCGGATTCGTGCCGGGGACTAGGCGCTCCTTCCTGCCCAGAAAACCATGCCTTAGACCGCACGGCCAACCGGGCGGGCTTCCCTGTAACTTACTTGTCGTCTGAGGTGTTCAGAATATTCATCGCGTGATTTAACAAATTCGCAGCGGCTTTCCCTTTCCTGAAACTGTACGGCGAGGGGCTCATTGTGGTCTTACTTCCCCGTGGACAAATGGAATCACAACACTGTCATTCACAAGCTGCTCTAGTAATTCAGAGCGAAGATGTTGATGGAGATCTCTGTCTTCCAGCGTTATATCGTCCGGAAACAGAGTACTAACTGATGTTTCCCAGTCTGTCGTCATCGGATCTTCTCAGAGTTGATTATGCAGTGTGATTTTCATCAGGTTTAAAGAGTACAATGCACGAAAAACATCTTAATAATTTCACGGTATAAATACACAGGTGGCAGAGTCTGCCACGTATCAGAGTCAGTCTCAGTCCCAGTATTTTAGCCCGATTATGAGTCATGTGAGTCTAGGTTAATCACATTTTGGTTCAAGGGTGAGTCAAATTTTGTACAAAAGTTTCGTTACGTTTTGCTGGAAATGAAAGAATAGACATAGTCTCAAATATCCGTAAGGGTTATTACACTTCATTACAAAACGAACACCTAGGTTGGGCTGCATATCTACAAAAGGAACACCTAGGATGATTGAATATGTTCCCGAATGTAAGTATTCATTGAGATACCGATTTAGCTGTGCGTCACTATTCAGTGCTTCTGGCTAAGGTGTGCATAAAAGATATGTTCAGTTACACCATCTGCAATGTTATCAAAACTGAAACGAATGTAAATGAATTTTCGTAAACAAATGAATGGTAATGTCACAATTCTTCCCGTTATGAAGAGGCCTCGCCTGCTCCAATACCTTCAGGGTCGCATGGAGCTGTGTGGTAAATAAGGTGTATCATTGGGTAGGCGAACTCTTAAAGCGCGAAATTACAATTGTCCGGCCGTAACTGTGGGTTCTTTGATTGCTCTGAGAGATGGCTCATCGGAATTACAACAGATGAAATTTTAGTTCATTTTATTACACGAATTATAAAAAGACTTACTTAATTTGATACAGTCCTTTGCCACAGAAATGCATGACAGTTCTCAACTGTCATTGACTATGCTGTCGGGAAAAAAATTAGTACACAGTTTTAGAAGTTTCCGATTCACTCAAGAGTTATTGTTGCAACAGTGTATACGGACTACATGAAAGGATAACATTTACAGACCAGTATCACAAGCGGTTCTGAGGTGCTACGAATCGACCGATGCTGAACCACCTCCACAGCCAGCAGTACGCGCTGACTCTGGCATCCAGTCGATCACACAAATAGTGAATACTGCCCTGCGATACGTTATGGCACACCTTCTCGATTTGTTCACGAAGTTCTGTAAGAGTTGTCGCTTGACGATGCACATCTCGTCCCTTCATATCCCACAGCTACTCGATTGCAGGCAAGTTACGAGATCGTGCTGACCAGGAAAGTTGCTGCATGTCTTGCAGAGCACGATGAGTTTTGTAACACCCCACACATAACTTATCTGGTTTTGGCGTGTGTTCACCCCAGGTAATTGACTAACAGGTCAACAGAGAGTGCAAAACTTCCGCAATGTCGGATAACGCAAAGAAAGTAATAAGGCCCTGTGACTCCAGATTGAACTGCGGTGGCAGTGTTGACATTAATTGATTCAGAATTGATCCCTTTTAATTAAAAAGGGATGCACATTGATGTTATATTCAGCTATTGAACACCAGATGCAAATGTTGAACATAAAATTAATTAAGAAAGTGACTTAGGATTTCAACTACTTGATTGAAAACAGATGCAGTCGATTAGCACAAATTTATTTTAACTCACGACCTTCAATCATCACATTACATGACTCTCGTAACAGGCAGTGGTAATAAATTGCGTTTGCGTGGAGTAAAGCGCGATAAATCAAAATTAATTCCTATCGACTGATCCAGGCGTAATGCGAAGTACGAGAAGAATTCTACAATACACGGACCATGAAACCCTCGTGGAAGCTTTGTCGACGTGATCCAACAAATTAATCAGTGGCCTAACTCAAGCCAGAGCGGACACAATATCACCGAATTCAGCGTGGTGGAGAGGCGTCGTTGTGTGGACGTCGGCCGACCTTGTGGTGCTGCAAGGTTGCGCTCACCTATTCACTCCTAGCTATCTTGCTCAGTACATAGTTGAACCGAAAATTCCTATGTCCAAGCTCAATCGTTCCATTTGCTAAGTCCTAAACTGCAGAGATGCTCACTCTCTCTCAGGCAAGCTGAGTAAAGAACGCCACTTCCGCACTCTAGGAAAGCTGGGAACAAAAAACTTCTACGGAGACTTCTGCCAGTCCGCTCTTTGCCTCAGTTTCCCCTCCAGCAAAATCACTTACGCCAATTGCAGCGCAAGTCGCGCTAATTATACGTCGCTTCCCAGCGCCGACCAATGCCTGCTCTGGGAAGTGAACAAATTCCCACAACATTTCCCTGCCTCTACACTTCTGCTATTTAGCTCCTCCCAGGCCCCCCATCAAGGTTAGCGTCTGCACAAAACACCAATTTTTCGGGATTCTGACTCACAGGAGAGTACTTCAAATTCCTTGATCCTATGTTCCCATCGGAGGCCAGCGTATTTCATTCTGTCGCTCTTCACCTGATTTGCTTCAGACTCTGCAGACCGTGAATTCAGCGTGAAGTTGCTATAGTCACAAATACGCATATTTTGGCCTCTGTTGACCGCTCCACCGTAGCTTTGCGCGGCTTTCTCGCATGTTTCACTGAAAACGGGACGACGGACATTTATCAACAGGCGTACAAGTTCTCCGTCTGCTTCCCGGTACACCAGCATGGGGTCAACCCCCCCCCCCCCTCCCCCCTCACTATCCCTCGTCTTAAGGCAGCTGGAGGCCGCGCCCCGTTACCGCTTTCTCAGAGTTTGAGTCATCCTAAGCTGCCTATTGTCGCTTCCCTTCGCCGCTCCCCAGCCCGGCCGCATTCAACTATGAACACTTCCTTGGGATAAACTAGCCTTCAGTAAATCGACGCGTTTCCACGATGTTTTCATGTCTCGTGGATTACTTTAAAACCATGAACCAATACGTCCATACTATACCCTCTACAAGATGCATTATGCCTTGTCAGCCATTTTTGTTCAGCCCTACTGTTCACTCAATGTGAGTTTGGTGATCTTTAATGACTTCATGTAAGGGGCATAGTTCTTGCCATCTTACAGTTTCAACCACAGTGTGAGGGCGAACATTATCCTGTTGGAGCAACACATCATCTTGACAATGATGGCAAAATAACCAGTGTGACAACATTCTGCATTTAGCTAGCGCTGATTAGCGCCCATCCACAAACACCACAAGTGAAGGAGAGTTGTAGCTTATGGCACCCCAGACCGTAAAGCCTCGGGTGGGACCAGTGTGCCTTGGACGAATGTACTCTACGAGACAGGCTCACCAGGTCTAGAATGAGATTTTCACTCTGCAGCAGAGTGTGCGCTAATATGGAACTTCCTGGCAGATTAAAACTGTGTGTCAGACCGAGGCTCGAACTCTGGACCTTTGCCTTTCGCGGGCAAGTGCTCGAGTCTCGGTCCGGCACACAGTTTTAATCTGCCAGGAAGTTTCACCAGGTCTACATTGAACGCACAAACGACCATCACTTGCATGCAGGCAGAATCTGGTTTCACCGCTGAAGCCCAGGACGCGGCATTTCATCTTTCAAGTGATCGTTTGACGGTCCCAGTCGAGCAATGTACGTGTAATTCGAAGCTGTGGCGTGAGTAGTAGACGGGCTAAAGATGTGGGTGTCTTTAGTCCTAGTGCTCATAACTATTTCGCAACTATTTGTGATGACACGTCGGGGTTTACAAGCCCCTTACCTGTGCTGTGGTAGCTGTACGATCTGTTACAGCTGCACTTGCAATACGGCGATGCTGGCAGGCGTCTATACTGAGTGGACGTCCAGAACCTCGTCCATGGGTGTGAGAAAGTTCACATGACCACTAATTCCAGCATCGTTGCGCAACTGTTTCAGCATGCCCAACTAGTTTGGAATTTCTCCGAAAGGACCATCCTGCCACTCGGAAGGCCACAATCTGGCCCCTTTCAAACTCGTTCAGCTGGCTGTAGAAGGACGAGAGTGCCTCCGCGGCATGGTTGCCGCGCTTGCTTCACACGTTTGCCTCGCGATGAGCCCTATGGCTGTGAGCATTCCTTATTAAAGGGTAGGCACAGCTGGCGCTCTGGTAGCTACGCCACTACGCTATCTATAGGCGGACGACGTTGAAACCATTATCAGTGCATCTACCATTTCCCTTGTGGCATATGCCATCGGATCAAAATCGACGTCGTCTTTCCAGGTGTACTGATTAAAGCATCAGTGATGCATTAGTTAATAACTTCCGTGGTAGCTGATGCAAACTGCCGCGCCAGAAGAAACTTGAAAAAGGAGACCCTACTTTTGCACACCACCTGCTCAAAAGAGGCCATAGTTACATGGTGAAACATTAATTATTACATCATATCCATAAAGGAAGGAAGATGAAATCTTGATACAATGAAAAATTAAAGGAAATGTCCTGCAGCCCAAGCTTAGTACTGAATGACCAGACACAATTTCCTTACTCGCCACTTATAACTGCAGATATTACTCACAATCCCAGCCAACCATGACTCAAATTACCCCTCTCACTGACTTGCTCCATTTTGCTTTGTTTCCGTTAGTATAATTTCTCTTGTTGTACTAACAATTTTACTTTGTGTAATTACAGCTGCTTCAATTACCTGTTTAATCTCGCTAGTATATTTTATCTGTTCGGAATCTGAGACCTATTAAAGAAAAAATTATTTTGTTCAGCCAAACCTTTGGATCAGGCCACCAAAGTTTATTTTTCAATTTCTTTTATTGTAAGAACAACTGTTGCTATCTTCTATATAGTTCATTAGTTACTGTGTCACGTATTTTATCTTAGTTAAATAATCTTACATCGCATTTAACCTGAAATAGTCCCTCTTGTTTTATTCCTAAACTTAACATTTTCGTCTCTGGAAATGGAGATACTCTGTAAATGCACTAGTTTAAAATCTTTTATCCAGCAAAATTTCACTGCCCCATATACTCATCTTTGTAATGATGGCTTAACAGCCGAAAAGTGGGTTGTGAAATAAGTAATAAATATTGTAGAATATTACACCAGAGTTGCGTGTGTAAATATTTTACCTCATCTTTCAGTTCAAAAAGACGAGTCAATACGCGTCCTCGTGATAAGCGCACCTTGGCGTGCAAGAACACTTGAGTGCGTGTAACTCCCATATCCTCGCGCATTTTTGTTTGAAGGATGTTCAGTGCATGAGGTTATTAAACTGACTACTTTTATGTCAATGTTTCGTGTAATTCAGGGGTTATTTTCTCGGTGTTTAATGCAATGTTGGCATATTATTTTGGGGTTCATTTCACAGCTTTTTATACATTCCAATGATGCAGCATCACCTGTCAACAAACTTACGTACTGGTCGCACGACAAATTTAATTTTAATAGTAGAAAGTCATCAAGAATTTTAAAAATATTTCAGGTACCTCCGCGAAAGACAACATGGAAGGAGAACTATTATCACTCGTGACATATTTTAACGAGGAAAAAGTGTCAGGAAGTTTTAGTCGACAATAGACAATAATTAAACAGTGGCTCACATTTACTGTGTAAATTCGTGGATGTTACTGAACATAACTTATTGACTTAAATCATAAGTTATTAGCCTCGTGTCATTTGCCTTTATTACGTTAAAGCGAAATACACAGCAATATTACGAACTGCAGCATAAAAGCCGTTATGTCCCTCTTGTACAGTGCTGCCGACGTGCTTGCTGGCGCATCTGCAGGAGGGTGCATGACCGAGTGCATGAAGTCCATCCTGACACTGTAGACGTCGTTGGCAGCGACCAGCGTCGTGTCGACGATGAGGTAGTGGCGCTCGGCGTCGCTTCCGTACGGCTGCCACGTCACGCCGTCCACAGGGCTCGGTGTTGGGTTCCTGCAATCACAAACGTCACACGCATAAAGCTATCTCTGTTCTTTATCTCTCTTCTGTGTGTACCAAAGAAATAGAGAATAAACAAGACGCTCTTGCACGTTATTCAGCACTCACAGCAGTTCCAGGCTGGCCCGGTATCTTACGTGACCATTTTGCAGTCGTTTTGAAAGCGAGAGAGTTCGTGTACGGTTTTAAAAACTACACAATTACTGAATTTATTGTAGAAATCATTCTTACTGTGTGCTCATTGTATAAAGTCACGCGCATATCTAGAAAAAATACTGTAGATTGCTGTACGTATTTTCCCATACGTCTCGCTCCTGTATTGTTGATGTATGTGTGTCCTTGTGTAAAAAGCTTATTTCATTCATGTCCACCTTGTCATAGGCGTTAAAAAATATGATATTCCCAAAGTTTTGTCGATGGAGAGTATGGACAGATGCTTGCAGTATAGTTTGTTACGTATCAAGAGCTTCGGAAGCATAAGTTCGTAAGTGCTTTGTGACTGCGAACCTATTATGATTAATTACGTCTTTTCTGTACGAGTTCCTGATTTTAAAGCAATTGATTTAGTTACGACAGTTGCGGTAGCCATTTTTCCACTAATTATTTTTCTACATCTTTCTGTTGAAGAATTTAATGAAATCTGTTTTCACATTACAAAACTTGGCTTACAGCAAGTAGACAGATAATTTTTTATGAACAAGCTGTAATGTCAAATTTTAAGGGCAGTCCTTTGTATGCAAAGTACAAAGTGTAGATTACTCCATGATACCGAGTCTGGGTATCCATTTGTAGATCGCTAGTCAGTTTTCAATATTTTGATCTGCTGTATCATTAGAAGATAAACTGATTCAATAAAAAGACGTTTCAGCTCGATAGTGTAATAGGCACTAATTTCAAAAACTTTACCACAGACAACTTTGTTGCGTATTCGACTTGTTGGCTGCGTACGTTAGATCGTAATGTATCAGACCCTTGGGTCAGAGATTACATGTTTGGTCCATGTCCCACACGGTTTATTTCACTTATTTCAAATAGAAATTAAAGTTAACCACATTCTACGTACAATAATATAGAATGTTTTTCTCGAACTCTTCTTCTTCTCCGAAAGTAGTCTACACGTTTCGGTATTTCCCTGTATGAGATGTAACTTTTCTGTAGAAAGGACTGATGCTCAACTGGCCAGATCGTACTTCACATCGTGAATGCCACACAATTTTGTCGTTTGAGAATACGATATACAGGGTGGCCCATTGATCGTGACCGGGACAAATATCTCACGAAATAAGCGTCAAACGAAAAAACTACAAGGAACGAAACTTGTCTAGCTTGAAGGGGGAAACCAGATGGCGCTATGGTTGGCCCGCTAGATGGCGCTGCCATAGGTCAAACGGATATCAACTGCGTTTTTTTAAATAGGAACACTCATTTTTTATTACACATTCATGTAGTACGTACAGAAATATGAATGTTTTAGTTGGACCACTTTTTTTGCTTTGTGATAGATGGCGCTGTAATAGTCACAAACATATGGCTCACAATTTTAGACGAACAGTTGGTAACAGGTAGGTTTCTTTAATTAAAATACAGATCGTAGGTACGTTTGAACATTTTACTTAGGTTGTTCCAGTGTGATACATGTACCTTTGTGAACTTATCATTTCTGAGAACGCATGCTGTTACAGCGTGATTACCTGTAAATACCACATTAATGCAATAATTGCTCAAAATGATGGCCATCAACCTCAATGCATTTGGCAATACGTGTAACGACATTCCTCTTAACAGCGAGTAGTTCGCCTTCCGTAATGTTTGCACATGCATTGACAATGCGCTGACGCGTGTTTCAGGCGTTGTCGGTGGATCACGATAGCAAACATCCTTCAACTTTCCCCACAGAAAGAAATCCGGCGACATCAGATCCGGTGAACATGCGGGCCATGGTATGGTGCTTCGACGACCAATCCACCTGTCATGAAATACGCTATTCCATACCGCTTCAACTGCACGCGAACTATGTGCCGTACATCCATCATGTTAGAAGTACATCGCCATTCTGTCATGCAGTGAAACAGCTTGTAGTAACATCGGTAGAAAATAACGTAGGAAATCAGCATACATTGCACCATTTAGATTTCCATCTATAAAATGGGGGGGCCAATTATCCCATAATGCCACACCATACATTATCCCGCCAAGGTCGCTGATGTTCCACTTGTCGCAGCCGCGCGACCGCTACGGTCGCAGGTTCGAGTCCTGCCTCGGGCATGGATGTGTGTGATGTCCTTAGGTTAGATAGGTTTAAGTAGTTCTAAGTTCTAGGGGACTGAAGACCTCAGATGTTAAGTCCCATAGCGCTCAGAGCCATTTGAACCATTTTTTTTTTTTTTTTGTCGCAGCCATCGTGGATTTTCCGTTGCCCAATAGTGCATATTACGCCAGTTTACGTTACCGCTGTTGGTGACTGACGCTTCGTCGCTAAATAGAACGCGTGCAAAAAATCTGTCTTCGTTCCGTAATTTCTCTTTTGCCCAGTGGCAGAACTATACACGACGTTCAAAGTCGTCGCCATGCAATTCCTGGTGCATAGAAATATGGTAGGGTGCAATCGATGTTGATGTAGCATTCTCAACACCGACGTTTTTGAGATTCCCGATTCTCGCGCAATTTGTCTGCTACTGATGTGCGGATTAGCCGCGACAGCAGCTAAAACACCTACTTGGGCATCATCATTTGTTGCAGGTCGTGGTTGACGTTTCACATGTGGCTGTAAACTTCCTGTTTCCTTAAGTAACGTAACTATCCGGACACTTGGATGATGTCGTCCAGGATACCGAGCAGCATACATAGCACACGCCCGTCGGGAATTTTGATCACAATAGCCATACATCAACACGATATCGACCTTTTCCGCAATTGGTAAACGGTCCATTTTAACACAGGTAATGTATCACGAAGCAAATACCGTCTCCACTGGCGGAATGTTACGTGATACCACATATACGTTTGTGACTGTAAGAGCTCTATCTATTACAAAGCGAAAAAAGCGGTCCAACTAAAACATTCATATTTCTTTACAAACTACACGTATATGTGATAAAAAATGAAGGTTCCTATTTTAAAAAACGCAGTTGATATCCGTTTGAGTTATGGCAGTGCCATATAGCGGGCCAACCACAGCGCTATCTGGTTTCCCCCTTCAAGCTATACGAATTTCGTCTTTGTAGTTTTTTCGTTTGATGCTTATTTCGTGAGATATTTGTCCCGGTCACTATCAATGGACCACCCTGTATATGTAGTAGCACTGGTAGCATTAAGTAACTATGGCCAGATTGATTGACTGGTGTAGTGTATTTTTTTTTGGGGGTGAGGGGGGGGGGGGGTGGGCACAATCAGACAACAACGATAAGAAAGTGAATGCCATCACCTTCATATAACTATGACTTACGTGATGTAGGCAGCTCGCGCCAGGTAAACTGTGAGGAGGCACCGACGTTATGTGTTCATATGGAAATGGCGTTTGGCGTGACATGCCATGGCAGTGCTGGGAGCACATCGTGATCCAAGCAGTATGAGTACAGCCAATGTAAATACCGTTCGCGAATCGTGGGGGGATGTCAAGTAGTAAAGGGTACAGCTACAAGCCGCAAGGGAAGTTTACTGCAGGTCTAGATGTCCGTCACTGTGTGGCCATTTTTAATTCTGTAAATATTTCAATATGTATCGGAGGCTGACTGAAGTGGCACACAAAAAAACACTGCTCTTGTGAAGCTTAGCTTATACTGTGATGCATTGCTGAGATTCATTACTACAATTCTTTGTCGTGGATCGTTTAAGGCTTCTTGGCTGTACCTCGCAAAAAATCGTTTCCACATCTAGGTTTGATTCAAGGAACGCAGAAAGCTGTAAGATTAGTCATCTGCGGTGCTGCTGAAAGAACGTACTATACAAGTATGTAAACGAATCAAAGTTGCTGAAATACTTTTTCGGAAAATCGTTTTACTGGAAGCATAAAATTAAAACCCCAGATTTTTTGGATTCGGATGTTTTTGGCTATGGAATTGTTCTTAAACGATTGCCGGGAAACATTGGTTAGAATATTAGATTATTTAAAATTGTAACTCTCATATCCCAGTCTGATGATGAGGTGGTTATCCTTTCGTTATTGGTCATATGAGTATCGCCCTCTATTCGAAAATTTTCAGTGAATTAAGACGGCGAATCGCGCCTGGTAATCTGAGGTAAGCACTAATTGTCCTGATTTTGCGAAATGCATTCCTCAACCATCTGAGGAATTATTTTGAAATCTCGTGTATTCATACGCAAGAAATTTCTGAATTCTATTGAAGAATATAGTGCCCATGTCTTTATGATCTTCAAAACTCCTAAGTCTCTTTCTCACCATCGTGCCCATGTCTTTATGATCTTCAAAATTCCTAAATCTCTTTCTCACCAGTGGAGGTTTGTTTACCAGTCTCCTGCATAACTTGAAAGTGTCCAGTCAAATAATGTATTTCACTCCACCACGCAGAGGATCGTGTTCGCACCCATGTTTGACTCTCGGAAACCAGAAAGCTGAAAGCTGAGTCATCTGCTGTGCTGCTGTAAAACTTCCTTATATAAATGAAATAAAGCTGCATCCCATGCTACGTTTACTCGTTGCATGAATAAGTGAAAAACGCAGGTGTTGGACTCACATACTTTTTCTTTATGCACTTGTTCTGAAACAATAGCAATCAATTGGATGTCAAATAACTTATGGTGACGTCGTCGACCACCGCCGATATTTCGACAGGAGCACGCCCTTCCATTCTCAAGCCACAACTGCAAGGAGGAAGCAATGTGCAAGGGAATTTAATACCTCAGTTCACAGAGGAGAAAAACAAGGAAGATACCACACACAGAACAAGTAACCGCAAAGTCGACACCCAACCAAAGATAACCAACATCAGAAATATCGATAGTGACTATTAATCAACAGGTGACGTAGCACTAATTCTGTCCCTCTGCTTTTTGATGAGAGACAGAGCCGGATTCCAAACAGCATTTAAACAAAATCCATCAGCTCTGCTTATAAGGTTGCTTGATAGTTTGATTTCAACAGCTTCCGTACTAATACTATCCCAATAGCTGGACGTGCGAGCCAGAATCTCCATGCTGTTGTATTCCATAGGATGACCGGTGTCAAGGCAATGTTCTGCAATAGCGGATTTGCTCGGCTGTTGTAATCGTGGGTGACGCTTATGTTCAATACACTGGTCTTCCACAGTCCTGATTGTCTGACCAATATATGCATGCCACAACTGTCAGCAATACGATAGACACCAGCCTTATGCAAACCAAGGTCATCTTTTACGGACGCCAACAGGGCCTTAATCTTAGAGGGTGGTCCAAAAACACATTTCACATCATATTTCCGCAAAATACAGCCAATCCTGTTGAAAATGCTTCCTGCGTAAGGCAAAAAGGCCGTAGACTTAGGTGCCACTTCGTTGCTATCGCCACTCACCCGTTGCACAGAAGGCTGATAGGGCAACGCACGTTTGATCTGCCTCTCACTATAACCATTCTGATGAAAGGTGACTTCGAGATGTAACAGCTCAGCTGCCAAACTTTCAGGGTCTGAGATAACGTGGGCCCTGTGAACCAAGGTACGAAGCACTCCTTCACGCTGAGAGGATAGTGACAACTATCAGCTCACAGATACAAGTCAGTGTGAGTAGGCTTCCTACAAACAGAATGTCCCAACATGCCATCAGTCTTCCTTCTGACCAACACACAAAGGAAGGGAAGGCATCCATTCTTTTCCACCTCAATAGTGAACTGAATATTCGGGTGGATTGAATTAAAGTGTTTCAAAAACCGGTTTAAATTCTCACTACCATGAGGCCAAACAACAAATATATCGTCTAAATATCTGAAAAAAAACGCAGGTTTCTAGGTCGCTGACTCCAATGCACGTTCCTCAAAGTTCTCCATAAACAAATTGGCCACAATAGGTGACAACGGGCTTCCAATTTCAACTCCATCAGTCTGTTCGTAGTACTGACCATTGAATAAAAAGTAAGTGGAAGTCAGCACATGTCAAAACAAATTTGTTAACCTTATTTAGCTGCAATGAATCAGAGAGCGGAACGCTAGTGAAAAGAGGAACCACATAAAAAAACAGAGGGACAGAATTAGTGCTATCTCACCTGTTGGTTAATAATCACTATCGATATTTCTGATGTTCGTTATCTTTGGTTTGGTGTCGACTCTGCGGTTGCTTGTTCTGTGTGTGGTATCTTCCTTGTTTTTCTCGTCTGTGAACCGAGGTATTAAATTCCCTTGCACATTGCTTCCTCCTTGCAGTTGTGCCTTGAGAATGGCTGGGTGTGCTCCTGTCGAAATATCGGCGGTGGTCGACGACGTCACCCAGCAGCAAACCCGTAAGTTATTTGAACATTCAATTCGCCGGGAAAAGTTGAGGTCTCAAATTGGGTGTCACTTAGGGGACTTATATGTCCCCTAGCCAGTTTATCCAACTGGGAAAGGATGGCTATAGTGTAATGTGTAAACCAAGTGACGTTTCGATTCTGGCGAATCTACACATCATTGCATACACAGAATGTTGGAACAAGTATCGAATACTTTAAGACGTGATTATACTTATCGAAACAAGAAAAATAAGTCCAGTAAACATGGACCCTGAAACGTATACTTTCCTGGATAAACACATGCTTATAGGAAGGGCTGCTCGACGCTTGGTTGCGGATATTAGCACAGTCGTTGCATTGTCGCCCGTGAAATGTGTCGGCAGAGTATTATGATGTTTTACTCACAATACTCCACCTATCTTTAGGTGCTCTGCTGTCATTTATGGTGTTCGAGTCGTGTTGTAGGCTACGTTAGTTACTTACTGTACAGTACTGTCAACCCTGGGTACATACCACGGTGTTTTACCTTGTTCCAAACACCCTGTTTGTACATACCACTTGTTAGCATGGGAAGCCTACTACTCGACGAGTGAAATGGCGGATATGATATTCTGCTATGGTTTAGCAAATGGACGTAGCCTGCGAGCCCGAGCCCTCTACGCTGCAGAGTGCCCTCTGATAAGCTGTTCGGGACACTTTTTCGGCGTCTGAGGGACGCAAGTACCCTTACACCTCGGAAGACTGACAGCAGAAAGCCCCACACAGTCCGCACGCCTGACATGGAGGAGCGTGTGCTACGTTCGGTGGAAGAAGCCTCTGGGAGCAGTGTGCGACGATTGGAAGCAGCAGAAGGCGTGTCTCACTCTCTTATCTGGGGGGTACTTCATGAACACTTGCTGTACGCATACCATCTACAGCGCTTTCAGGCCCTAAGGCCACAGGATCATCATGGCAGACAGAGGTTCTGTCAATGGCTGTTGCAGAACTGTGCCTCAGATCCACTGTTCACATCCAAGATTTTATTTACCAATGAGGCAGGATTCACAAGAGATGGTGTTGTGAATTTCTGTAACCAGCATGTATGAGCAGATATAAATCCCCAAGCAGTTCAGGAAAGAGGACAGCAACACCAATTATCAACCAACGTATGAGCAGGTGTATTTGCTGATAGAGTAACAGGGCCACATATGCTACCGCAAAGGTTAACTAGGGCTCATTATCTGGACTTTCTCATTGATGTATTGCCTACCTTGCTGGAGGCTGTACCATTGCAGCAACGAATACAAATGTGGTTCGTGCATGATCAGTGCATGAGAATCAACGATATGCAGGCACTACAAGGTCACATCTTCAATGTGTGCCAGCAGGTGCATCAACAACTGGGTATACTTCGAAGGGTGTGTCGTTCCATATGCTGGAGGGCAGAAAGGTGTATTGTCATCAATGGATGCCAGGTTGAACACCTTCTGTAAACACGTGGGTATCACAGAAAGTATGCATTTCTGGGCCCATGTTTTTTGGATTTAGAAAATGTGCGTTTCTGGGCCCTTGTTTATTAAACTTATTTTTCATGTTTGGATGAGTATTACCACCTCTCAAAAAATTCGACACTCTTTTTAACAACCTGTATATATAGCACATAAAAAGCTTTGGCTCTCAGTGTATGTTGTAGTGAAAGTAGTGGGGCAAAGAAAATCCTGGCTCACTTTAGATATGAAATTGGTGTACTTATTAATTAATTGATCAGTTAAAATACCCCTCCCCTTCCCCTTAACCTATGTTCTGCTAAGTGGTTTATGTCTCTGTGGGATTAATTTATGGCCCCCTGGGTGTCAGCCATCCCTCTGAGAAACCTCTACTGCCCTCCTTCCTTCACCACCTCTCTGGGAAAAGTACACTTTCTGTCATTCCTCCCCAATGCAGTTCAGAGCCAATTTTCTGCATCCTGGGAAATTCCCACAACACTCCTCTCCCTTTCCTCATTTGCCCCTCCCCTTCCCTTCACCCTCTTCTCCACCATCTGGAAATTGGCGGGGAAAATACTCAGTCTATGCTGAGCTGTTGGAGAGGAAGGATCTCATGACACAAAATTCAAATCAATGTCAATTACATTGCAGAGGACATAATAATATAATGTTTATGTACACAATTCACTGTGCATGTTCTTTATTAAATCAGTTTGTGGAAGACAGTGCTTCTCACATCGTCTCCCACTCTTGTGAACTGGTGGGAAAAGGACTCAGTCTGTGCTGAGCTGCCAGACTGGGGGGGGGGGGGGGGAAATACAAAATGGGCGGTTAATTCGAGCAATATATTGTTTAGTTATTTAGATTAATTAATAACGAATTCATATCTAAATTAATCAATTAATATTTAAATTAATTAATTAATATTTAAATTCATTAATTAAATTGGTGGGAAATGCTGGGATGTGGTTCTCTTTATTTGGGCAGGAATAATAGCCCACTCTCTTGACATCGCAAATGTGACATTAAAAATGATGGAAAATAGTCTATTTACACTACACTATCAAAGTAATTGTTTAACAGTTTACAGCAGACAACGTAGATAAAAAAGCTCTGGAAGGTGTAAATCAAATAGATCGCTTAAACCACTCACCATACCTTACAATGCTTCTTCTTCGTAATAAAACATATTTTCAGCGATTGGAGATCAAACACATACATTTTGCAAATCAGGTAATTAAATGTATCTTTGGTCTCGTATGCACCGATATTTCATAACACAAGTACCATCCTGCAGTGCAGCCTGCGATCCACGCAAGACAGTCGAATGTGAAGACACCCCAATGCATACTGAGCTACACACTGATCAGCCAGAACATTACGGCCACCAACATGCTATTGATATTAATCCATTTAAGTGGTAGCAGCGTCACCTGGTGGAGAAAGACTGCTAGTCAGACACGTGCTTGGTACACGTAGTGTCAGTGGGTGTGCTCTCCTTGTGTATAATGGGGAAGATGTGCGATCTATCTGAATTTGATCGAGGGCAGATTGTGATGGCTCAGAGGCTTGGCATGAACATTTCGGAAACTGTGCGACTTATTGGGTGTTCGGGGAGTGGTGTTTTGAGTGTCTTCATCATATGGTGAAACCACAACCAGATGGTGGGGGTGGGGAGGGGAGGAGTTGGGTAGCCACCCATCATTACAGATGTCGGACATTGCAGACTGGACAGACTGATAAACAGCACAGGCGGCGAACTGTGGTGGAACTAACATCAGACGTTAATGCTGGGCAGAGTACAAGTGTACCTGAACACACATTGCACCGAACACTCCCGGCCACGTTAACACGACTTCAGCAGCTATGACTGAAATGGGGACAGGGCCCCTGGCATTGCATGTTGGTGCACTGGCACAGTGTTACATGGTCTGATGAATCCTGATACCTTCTTCATCATGCCAATGAGAGGGCGCCAGTCAGTTGTCTTCCATTCCCCTTCTCCACTTCCGCTCCCCACCCCTCCCCCACCAGTGAATTGGCTTGAGAAAGACCCAGACTATTCTGAGCTGGTGCATACTGCTAACATGCTGTGTGCCTGTCGCAGGATGTCTCCACACGTTCGAACTCTCTTAAAGCAGACAAATCCCTCGTCACCAACGAAATCTGGTAAGTCATCAAACAGTTACGCAGAAGAGTTGTAAATATGAGGTTAACGCTACATATCACCTTAATTTAGTTGTTTTTATTACTATGTCCATCTCTTCCTGCGTAGGTGGGAGGTAGAAATTCTGTTAAAAGGTCTCACATCAACCAAAAACAGCCTGATTACCGCGCCAACTCGCGAATCATATCCGGGGCAATCTCATTCTCACTTTCAACTGCCTAGCGCCACGTAATGAATATCAAATTGACTGACTAATTAATTAAATTGATCATGAGAGTCCCTTTGCATGGTGAGTAATTTTTTTCTTCCTGCAATCGGATTGCACTCGACGGGTACCTCAAATGGGAATACCTATCGGGAAGGCGATGTTCTTTTCGACGATTACTATTGAGAACCGACATTTGAAGATGACTGCAGAAGGATTCTAATGTCAACATACGTACGTTTCGCGTAAGGGCAACGAAGATAAGATACGAGAAATTAGCGCTAGTACAGAGGCATAGAGAAAGTCTTTTTCTCCATCACGCCATTTGCGAGGGGAATAGGAAAGCAAATGATTGTTAGTGCTACAGAGTACCCTCTGCCACACACCGTACGATGCATATAGACGTAAATGTAAATTTATTCTACCAGTCCGTCCATTTATAGACACATAAAACTCATGGAAGAACGTTCTGTCTTCAGAATGAGATTTTCACTCTGCAGCGGAGTGTGCGCTGATATGAAACTTCCTGGCAGATTAAAACTGTGTGCCCGACCGAGACTCGAACTCCCGAGTTCAGAATGAGATTTTCACTCTGCAGCGGAGTGTGCGCTGATATGAAACTTCCTGGCAGATTAAAACTGTGTGCCCGACCGAGACTCGAACTCCCGAGTTCAGAATGAGATTTTCACTCTGCAGCGGAGTGTGCGCTGATATGAAACTTCCTGGCAGATTAAAACTGTGTGCCCGACCGAGACTCGAACTCCCGAGTTCGAGTCCCGGTCGGGCACACAGTTTTAATCTGCCAGGAAGTTTCACGTTCTGTCTTATTTACCGAGAAAATGAAAGACAGAACTTTTGCTGCAGATTTTCTCTCAGTAAACATCGTATTAGCCTCTAATTTTCCTATTGCAATCACTTCGTGCGACGTATGTGGGATGCTATAATGTTTGCCCACAACACTTAGAAGAAGGGGTATGTAGCTCATGTGTCAACTCACAGTCTCGCTTACCCGTCTTATTCTCACGCATATTCCAGTCACTGATATATAACATTTGTGTCCACTTAATTTTTGCAAGTAAGAGTTGTACCTCGGTAAGTTACAGACAGACTCCTGCTAATTCTCACGAAATCCCATCACGCTCCAACAGCACTGTTTCATTAGTTAAGGGCTGTATAGTCCCCCACCCATCACCGACAAGGTAGGGAGCTGTCGCAACGAGAAAAAACAGCACATCACAAATTTTTCCCGTAGCCGTATCACCGTGGCTACTCTGCACTTAATATTTATCTCCTTCCTAAGCTATTTACATTGCCGTATTACCTTGTTTCCATGAACATTTTTATACTTCCTCAATCAGTCGAAGTATAGCCACTAATTTTCTAATTGCAGTCACTACACGACACGTATGTGGGAGATAGTAATATGTTTGCTCACAACGATTAGAAGAAGCGGTAAAGAGATCACCTCTCAGCTTCCCTTTTGCCAGAATATCGCTTACCCTCCATATTCACACGAATATTCCGGTCTTCGAGATGTACCGATATTTACCCCAGCGAAATCACAGATCCGTGCTAATTCTCATGAAGTAACATCTCGTTGCTACAGCAGTTTTTCGTTACTTACAAGGCTGTATAGCCCTTTACCCGTCACTGGCCATGTACAGAGATATCACAATGAGGAAAAATAGTACACTAACGCTAAGAGGAAAATTCACCACCATGCGGACGCTCGCAACCATATATTTCTTACTACTGGTACTGCTTCCAGAGATTTGTAGAAAATAGTCGTAGTAGAACAGTAGCATGCCTCTTCGGCTATTTTAGACGCAATAACTGGATTTATCTACATTCAGCATCAACGCACACATATCCTAAATCCTCTGGAAAACGCTATCATACATCGGTGTCGCAACCGTGCTGTAGACAGGAGCCAACATCTAAATACGTATTCTGCAAACCACTGCACGGTGTGAAGTATGTCGTAACAATATTATCGATTTCTTCGTTCTTTGTCCAGTCACATACATAGTGATCAATTAAAATAGCGTATCTGTAGCTTCTGCATATATCCTAAAATATCCTGTATGACCTTTACGCCAGATATACGTTTTTTAATGACCAATAAAGCCTTACTGCTTCACCTTTATTCTACGATGACTGAACAAAGAAAATCTGATACATCTGCAATTCATAGATATCGAATGATTGCTTATAAATATGTCCCTGTACGTATTCTATTCTCTTTTATCGCATTTCTGTGATTACTGTGCTAGAATTACGACGGAGTAACGGTGTCAGATTCTCCATTGACGCATAATATTTCATGAGAAATAAATCACTTTTTCTTCAAGGTGAGACTACCTCCTGTAATAACAGTTTCACAGATCTTCTATCACACTATCCATTGAGGCATTTACATTTGTTGGAACAGCCTCACAACTTTACTTATAACGCGGAGCTACTGCACAAGTAGGAGGATATTCAGAACTTAATCACAGCATTGCTCATTTTTTACTCCTACGCGCTGTTCGATAGTGGACTGACCATGATACTTTATTCCATGCACATACTTAGTGTAGTCATTTATTTAGAAGCAAACCCAGTACTTAGACGCTTATTCAACTATCATACTTCGAGAGACAACAAACAAGTACAGGCCGGACCAAATCAATGTCAATGTTTCTTCCTGCAACAGCAGTCACCTTACTACCTCTCACACTTTGATCGGAATTGTAGTGCCACAGTCTCCAGGAGATATACACCGGGGTTTGCAGTCAATCGCCTTTTACACCGTCATTTCTTAATGGGTGGATCACACTCCCCTGAAAAATCTAAGCAAATGAATTTTATCCTGAAGTATTCTTCTACTTTAGCGCACCACCTTGTCACGTCCTAGCGTTTTGATTGCTTTCCTTAAAATTCGAGCAAATGAGGCGGAACGTTCAGGTCAACAACCAGCTCCACCACCGTTCTTTCTGCCTGGTTGCAGACAACTCCATCACCTACGAACATCTCACATATAAAACAAATACTCTGCAAGCGGCTGTACAGTGCATGTTGGAGAGTACCTACATCATGCCATTATTATCGATTACCCCTATACTCCAACCACACACGATGATCAAGTACAAAATTGCCTATACACTTCCATATATACCTTAATCTATCCGTATGTTTCCCGGAGAAATACGTCGTTTTTCCCAGAGATTTTTTATCCATCACATAGACGAATGTAGTATGTTAACCTATACGATTCTAGCAACACCTACATGATGCTTTTTCTTCGCAGATCAGTCGCGTAACACGAACATATGTAGACTCACAGGATTGGTGGAGGGCGACTATGTAGTGTCGAGCTGTCGAGTTAACGTTACTATTCACCAGTACGTATCATTTCACCACAAATGGGTTTACGCGTGTTAACGTCGGGATAGCAGCTGACAATGGGCTCAAAGTTATCCTGATAATTTAGAATGTGCAGTGGGGTACGAAGGTGGGGCTCTTTCAAATAGAGTGGAAGAAGCTGTGCGCGATACACACGTATATATCGAGGGACAGTTGACGGCTAAGTACGACACATTCTGTCTCGGCGTTATAGATGTCCTCCTGAAGCAGTAAAGTGCTGTGAACACACATGGTTCGCAGGAAGCGGTATGTGCTGTGGTGGAGAGAGAGTAGATCTATGGTGTTGTTTTGCGGAAGATAGTGAGGGAATTGAGATGAAGATGTGCTGTTCGTGATTTCGGTCGCTCAATCATTCTAAGATCAACGAAAGTTCGTTGCAAGGTCGTATACCTATTTCAGCAGGCTTTGCATACAACAGATGTAGAATTCAAAGCATACTAAAGAGAGTCCTTTGCCAAATACTGTCTCATTGCTTCCAAACGCCAGTCAGCTCTATTTAAGTATAGTGATGATGTGTGTGTGGCACACCCTACCACCATTAACAAATGTTCCTTTAAAACTAGAGTCTTCCATGCTATATACTTGTATATAGAGCCGATCCTGATTTGGAAATGTAATCTGCTTAAGATGAAAACAAAGCAAATCCAGCGAAGCTATGGAATCAGCTGTCTGTGACATAGTTACCAAACGTCTGTCAGGGCTATTTAAGTAAGGTGATACTGTGTGTGGTAGTTCCACCCACCGTTAGCAAATGTGACGTGAAAACTACGCTCTCATGTTTTCTAAATGTAATTTGCTGATGATGAAAGATATACCCAGTAATCCAGCGGTACAATGGAATGAGATGTGCGTAATCTGATCTCCAGTCATCTGATCGGGCTATTTGAACACAGTGATGCTTGTAATCTGTACAGAATGGAGGTACTCCAACCTCATGCGTCAGCATCATTATGCCTTTCAAGGTGTGGTGTGTGGGAGATCAGATTAGCTTCCACGAAATACGGAACATATGATCCGAGGCTGGCATCTTTAAGCTATTGAACAATGTGCTGACAGACTAAGTGAAGCTATATTCTTTTATAGATGTGATGGAGATGAAGCCGTGTGTTTCCATTGTGGTGGAGGGTTGAAATATTAGGATCAAACGAATAACCCCCGGGCTGAACAGGCTGCATGTTTTTTCCAAATGCCTGTTTATACTCCTTGCGAGGGGTAAGGGTTTGTTGATAATATCTGTCAGAAAAGAGATGTAAAATTACTGCAAAGGTTGCAACTAATACTAACAGTCTTCTGCAAGCGGTATCAGAACACCATGTCACTGTGAGAGCTTCTGAAAATGCTCACCTGTGTAAATTCTGCTTCCAGGAAGAAGCGGGAGCGCTGTTGTTTCCCTGCAGAGATATTGGTGCCTACGTTAAATGTAAACCTACCCTTTCCTCATGTTCTGTATGTCAGAAACCTGTTCTAGTTACCGTAGCAGCATTTTTGACGAAGGTAAGGATACAAGAGATACTACTATTTTATAATGTATTTTATATACTTTGTTAATACACATTGCGAAGAACAAAGTATTATCGTTAAAACGCTTCCTTTTCTTGTCTTCTCTCAATATGATAGCTGTGATGACGCAGTGATCTTAACATCTCCTGATCTGTTTTGAAGAATCGTGATTTTTTAGTGTCAAAGCATGGAACGGACATACAATACCATCGTTCGGCCAACGTAAGCTGTTAAAAAACATCATATCTCCTCACAGAAAAGTACTATTGTTAAGACCTCTGCTACAGGGTTCCATATGATCCAGTAACAAGTGCTTTGCGACATGTACACGTCAATAAATTAGTAGCGACTAGATTCTGCATTGGGGAGTATTACAGGCTGAAAAAGAGAATCCTAGTGCTACTTACGATTGTGACTCATATCAATTTAGTATAAATCATTACACAGTACATATAATCGGAATTGGTGGTTGAAAGTGACTGGTTTCATAATGTAGGCAGATGAAGGCATGATGTCATATATCAGGGCCTTAATAGGCATGTATTCTAGAGACACTGTACCATATTCCATAGTCAGGAGCGTGGTGTATATTAGGAAGTTGGTATGGATGCAACGGAAATATAAAGTTTCGATCTAAAGCAGAGTTGTATGGCGTTGAAATGGCTCATCAGCCTGCGCTATTGCAATGGCTTTCTATAGATAGTTACTAGCTTATGGATTCGGATAATCAGAATGGATACGTGCGACTACAGAACGTTCGGAAGAAACGTTTACATCTTCCTTCTCTAAAAGAATCCTGGTTTCTAAACTCTCATTTATAACTATGTAAATCTAATGTTTGAGTCTGAGCCCCTCAACCGCTATTGATACGGAAGTAACTTTCAAAAATCAGTATGGGATGTACATGGTGCGGAAGACTGTAGTTTTAATGGAACATTTGTTAATCATGGAAGGGAGTACCCTACACACATTACTATAATCAAATATCCCCGAAAGACGTTTGGAGAATAGGTTACACGCATCTCATTCCATTGTGCAGTTGGGTTACTGGGTATTTGTTTCCTCACAAGCAAATTGCATTTAGGAGACATGAAGAGCGTAGTATTAATGGGACATTTGTTAATGGTGAGTATGAGTAACACACACAGCATCAATTTAATTAAATAGTGCTGGCAGACGTTTGGTAACTATGTTACAGGCAGCTGATACCACTGCTACGCTGGATTTGCTGTGTTTTCATCGTAAGCAGATTACATTCCCAAATCAGGATGAACTCTATATATAAGTATATACCATGGAAGACTCTAGTTTTAAAGGAACATTTATTAATGGTGGGAGGGTGTGCCATGGGAGGGTGTACCACATACACAGCATCACTGTACTTAAATAGCGCTGATTGGCGTTTGAAAATTACGAGACGGAATTTCGCAAAAAAAATTCGCAAAAACAGCTCTCTTTTGCATTCTTTGAATTCTACTTTTATTGCATGCAAACCCTGCTGGGATAGGTATACGACCTTGCAATGAATATTTGTTGAGCTTACAATGATTGAGTGACCGAAATCACGAACAGCACATCTCTATCTCAATGTCCTCACTAGCTTAAACAAAACAACACCATAGATCTACTCTCTCTCCAACACAGCACATACCACTTCCTGCGTTCACAGCACTTTACTGCTTCAGAAGGACGTCCATAACGCCGAGACAGAATGTGTCGTACTTAGCCGTCAACTGTCCTTCGATATCTACCGTGTATCGCGCACAGCTTCTTCCACTCTATTTGAGAGAGCCCCACCTTCGGACCTCATTCTACGTTCTAAATTATCAGGATAACTTTGAGCCCATTGTCAGCTGCTATCCCGACATTAACACCCGTAAACCCATTTGTGGTTAAGTGATACGTACTGGTGAATAGTAACGTTAATTCGACTTCTCGACACTACATAGTCGCCCTCTACCAATCCTGTGAGCCTATGTATGTTCGTGTTATGTCAGTGATCTGCGAGGAAAAAGCATCATGTAGATGCTGCTAGAATCGTATAGGTTCTACATCTACATCTACATCCATACTCCGCAAGCCACCTGACAGTGTGTGGCGGAGTGTAGGTACCCTGAGTACCTCTATCGGTTCTCCCTTCTATTCCAGTCTCGTATTGTTCGTGGAAAGAAGGATTGTCGGTATGCTTCTGTGTTACGTTACGCAAGAACAGCAATACAAAGAATTAACAACCAAATACAATGATATCTTATATTGTCAAGATAAGCTAAATAATCAAGTGCAAGGAGTTGTCCATGTGCAGGACACCATTGCACAGGACGTGAATACAATTAAGGAAGACAACGAGCAAGCAATCATTGGTCTTACTCGAAGGATAGACAGTCTTAGTCTGTAAGGTGAGAAACTTATAGAGAAACTTTTCAACGAAGATAAGATCGCATTTTCCAAAGACATAGAGGATTGGGCGAAAGTGCAAACCGAGACGGTGTGAAATTATGTTGATCAATTGACAAACGGTTGCTAACGTGCAAGTTAACAACGAAACTGCACAAGGACAACTTAAATCAGAAATTCAAGAGATTAAGGAGAATACAGGAGACGAATTTCCTGCTTGGAAGGCAAAGATTGAAAATACATTCAAAGCATGCCAGCATTAGTTAATACTAGAGGGGCACCTGTTACCTGCAGTTTATCAAAAGCAGACATTATTACTGACGAAACCAGTTAAACCGAATCCATGCAACAATATCCATGTATTGGTGCGTATTTATGTAATCAACAGGAATATCATCCACCATGAAATAGTCACCGGAATACACCTGTGACTATGAATGAAGAGAGAATGCTTAAATATCGTCAATTTCTGATATTTAATCCCGAAAGGGAGTCGATCAATCCCGTGGTCTTTATCAAGCAATTTAGAGGGATACTGCCACGAATGTGGACTGAGCAACAAAAAATTATTTTACGTTGCAGGATTTATACATGGGGATGGATCGATGTGGGAGTCAGAAGCATCCGAATGGTGTCAAGAATATGAGTACTTTGAAAACACTTTCTTGCACAAATACTGGAATAAGGGAGTGCAAGAAAGATTAAGCAAGGAAGTGTTTGATCCACAACCATTGTCTTTCAAAAATGGGTCTCTAAGGACTTATTTCGAAGAGTACATAAATAAAAGTAAATACTGGAATGAACCAATCCCGACACAGGATGTCATTCGAATATTAAAGGCCAAACACCCACTTGAAGTAAAGGAAAAACTTCTACATGTGCCTGAACAAAATGTGGAAGATTTTTTAATCACATTGGATTCAATAGACATCCCGTTCGAAGAATCACGTGTTCGCTATACCCAACCAAGTTACCAACCTAACAAATATAACAGCAACAACAAACCGTATGATAAACAAACCAGAGAGAATAGAGGGTATGGAAACAAACCTTTTGCACACAATTCAACAAACCCACAGGTGAATTATTTCCAGAAAAACGTGAAATCTTGTAACGAAAATCCAGAACAGAGTAATCATGACCAACAATGTGAAAAACTTATAAACTGAAATTGAGAAAAAATAATGAGAAAGGGAAAGGATATTATCAAGAGGGGACTTATCAGCCAAAACGCCAGTATCAGCGACAAACCCAAGAGTATCACAACCAACCACAAACTTCAGGTTGGGAGCCAAACCTCAATGCAAACGAATGGCGAAACCAACCACCAGTAATATCTGATGTAACGGAGCAAACATCTACCAATAATGGGCAATCGTCAAACTAGACTCGACGGTCAGAAGCCCCGACGGCGCAGTCGAGGAAGTTTTGAGCGGCGAAAATTCCAGCGTCAATTTTTTCCGGTATAATGATGACAAATTACTAATAGAAGAACTTCAGCAGGATATGATGCCTTTTCAAGAAGAATATACCACTGAACCTGTTGCGAAAATTCAGGCGGAAATTGAAGGCATTACTTCAGACACGGGAGCAGCAGTAAATGTCGTTTCTGAGAAGTTATTTCAAAGAATACTGCAGAAAGTAAATCCACCGATTTTCCCTGTTCAGTGTTGTAGGATTGTAGGCCCAACTGGTCATAGGTCTTCTCAGGTTAAAGTGCAGACTCATATACAGTTAGGTATAGGAAATGTAGCTATAAATTGCACATTCCTTGTAATAGAAAAATTGATTGAGGACTGTATCTTGGGAACTGATGAATTTAGAGAGAGGAAATGGCATATCCATTTTTCTCTGGGCCGTGCCAGTTTTACAATAATGGATCAAAGACATCAGGTGGATCTTCTCAGGGAACATAGTAGCCATGGAAAGTATTGTCATGGACGAAACCTGCAAGTCCAATGGATACATTGCAAACCTGCATGGGAATACCAAATTAATTATTTGCAACCAGTCTTAAAACCTGAAGATGTGGTATATGGAAGAGTTCAAGAATCTGAATATTTGCAGCAGCATCAAAGAAAGGAATTATACGATCTTCTACAAGAATATCATAAAGTCTTTGAAGAAAAGCCTGGTGTAATCAAGGGATACACATGTCATTTAGATGTTATTCCTTCCACACCAAGTTTTCTGCCATACTTTTCATCCAATACTGTGGCATCTACGAAAGGCGGTTGATTCGGAAATCCAACAGATGCTTGAATGGGAGCTGATCGAACCTTCGACGAGTCCATACTAAGTCCTCTTCATGTTGTCCCGAAAAAGGGAGGAAAAGTTCGCCTCGTGCTAGACGCACAACAAATAAATAAGATTATCGTGCCCGTGCGAACACATCCGGAAAATATCGATGAGTTAATTCAAAAGTTCGAAGAGATAAAACACTTACCGAATACTGATCTTAGGAGTTCATTTTGGCAGGGCGCTAGACGAACAATGAAGAAGGTACACTGCGTTTGTACACGCAGGTAGAAGCTACCAATTTAAGGTTCTACCTTTCGGGCTAAACGTGAGCTCGGGAGTTTTTATAAATGCTCTAGATTACGCATTGGGACCTGCACTTCGAAGCAGTTTAACTTTGTTTGTGGACGACATGCTCATAGCTACGATCACATGGAAGGAGCACGTCGATTTAATGAGGAGAGTGTTGGAACGTTTCAAGGAAGAAGGCATAACTGCAAATCTGCAGAAATCCTCTTTTGCTCCAGAAAAAAATTAAATTTCTGGGTCATCTTATAATTGCAAAGGGAATCTTACCGCACTCCGAGAAATTAAAGTCAATAAAAAATTTAGCAGTTCCAACAACTAATAAGCAATTAAAGGGATTCCTCGGAGTTGCCTATTTTTTCAGGCGTTTCATTTACGACTACTCTATTAATGCAGAACCGTTGTACAGCCTGTTGCGTAAAAATACTCCTTGGATGTGGACGCAACAATGCCAGAATGCATTTGAAGCATTAAAACATGCCTTAGTTAACTCAAAAATATTATATCATCCAGATATGAGTCAAGAATTCGGTTTAAAGGCGGATGCTTCGGAAATCGGAATCAGTTCCTGCCTCTTCCAAGAAAAAACTGTAGATGGAAAACCAACTTTCTGTCCACTAGCTTTCGCTAGTCGACTCTTAACTGCTTGTGAAAGAACGTATACGACTACCGAAAAGGAAGCATTGGCCGTAGTCTGGTAATTCGCTATTACTTATACGGAGCAAAGACAACAGTATACTGTGACCACAAAGCATTAAGTCTTTTACAAACGCGTAAATTATTACATCCCAGACTAGCAAGATGGACGCTCTCACTCCAAGAGTTTCAATTTGAAATTAAATACATAAGCAGACAGAATAATCTTATCACCGATGCACTGTCAAGAATGCCAGACGATGATCTGTCAACAATCAAATCACGGACAATCCATCCGAATTCAAAGTTCTGTTAATGACTGATAAAATACATAGGGAACATTTTCTTAAAATGAGGAAGAACATGGGAAAACTACAAAATGACGATCCTCGTTAGCTTTCAACAAAAGAAGCTTTAGGAAAACCCGGAAACGAAGATCTGAAGCGATTGTACAAAGTTGAGGACGACGTCTTATTTTTCAAAGGGCATCTTGATTCAGATAATTGGAAGGTGTGTATTCCCGAGAAGAATGAGGATGACTTAATTTGGCACATGCACATCACTTGGGGACATTTTAGAGTGTTAAAATGTGCTCAGAAGATTGAAGCATGTTGCTACTTCCCAAATATTCGCAGGAAAGTGCACCAACAGTTAAGGAAATGTAAAATTTGTCAGCTAGCCAAACCAGGAAATTTTTGTGTGATGGATTTCCTACAGCCTATTATACCTACTAAACCGCTACCGTCATCAAGAGGAGGATGCAAATATATTGTAGCTTTTATCGATATATTCACCAAATATGTCAAATTTCATCCCCTAAAATCAGCTACTGTTGCATCCATAGACAAGAAACTGGTAAAAGATTATATAGTCAATGTAGGCAAATCAGAGGCTATTCTTTCTGGCAGTGGGTCAAAGTTCACTGGATTTCGTTGGAAGCAAACACTAAGCAGTTGGGGTATAAAACAAATTCTAACATCAGTGTACCACCCTTCTGCAAATCTTGGGGAACGAATCTTTCGTGAATTACACCGGTTCATGAGAACACATTGCCACAACCAGAAAACCAAATGGATATATTATCTTGACGATTTTCAAGAAATTGTAAACAATATCACACACACTACGACAGAGTACACTCCGTACGAACTGATGTTTGGAAAACAGGAACAGAATGACTGGATTCGACCAATCCCAAAAGTAGCAATTGACAGAATGTCTCAACAAACTAAAGCTCACCAAGCCTTACTCAATATAATGGACAAGGCAAAGAAAAGAAAAATCTATTTTGACAATCGACTAGGAAGAATAAAAACATATAAAGTGAAAGACCAAGTTGTAATAAAAACTCATCCTAAGGCTTCACTTATACAGAGGAGGAACAAAAAATGGCAGTTATTGTATCAAGGACCATTTGTGAGTAAAAAAATACCTCATCCAGGGGCCTATGTTTTGAAGGATATGAAGAATGAAAAGGTGAAAGGAATGTATCCTCATCACTTGTTGAAGGAATTTCACGATGCCTGAAGATTCTGAATATTGAAGATACTATTCATATCAAATAACATTTATTAGACAGTTTTACATTGAAACTATGTACCATACTTAGGATATTTGTTTCTTCTTGCAATTTAGTAGTTAGTTTTTCTTTTCAGGCATAATGTTCGAGATGTATGCAGACATTATGTATTTGTTTTTCAATGTAGGGCTAAGTTTTCTTTCCAGAATGCCGAATATTTAGCTATAGTATGACTGATTTCTTTTAATTTTTAATTAATTAATTAATAATAACTTCATTCATGTCTCACCATTCATAATGACCATGGGTTAGTGATTCAAATTAATCTGGTCTATGGCAAGATATTTTTTGCTTACGTCAAATTTGACAATGTCAGTGTATGTGTGTATCATTTTTAACTCGCTGAGCTGAAGTCATTTTGTTCAGAAGGGGTAATCCGTTCTCAGCTAAAATCCCGCTAATACTTTGTTTCAATCTTTTGTAATGGACATTTTCTTTGTAATTGTATTATTGTTGTAACATACCTGTGTATGTAAATTTTATCATGTCAATTGTTACTCGCGAAGTTACCAACTAAGCGAATGCTGAGCAGTTACAAGCACACCAACAAGTATTAAGCTGCATCTGAAAGATGACAAGCATAAGTTGAGACGGCATCACCAGTTGGTTTGGTGTATAGTGCATCCTATGGTTATTGATAAGAATCAAGAACATCTTACAACGTCCAAATATTTAGAATTCGGGACAGAGAATTCGAAAGGACTTTAGATTAGATTCTATTTCAGCTCACCACAGATCAAACACCATTTTCACGGAACTTACACTGACTCTTATTTAATGTAAACCCTATGCCGAAAAAATAATACTCACGAGGATACGATGAAATGGGAATAGAAATCAGATTAGTTACCCGGAGATGACAAATAGAAGAGAATCGTGGATGGACGTAACCCAACGCGTCGACTGTTCACCTCAAGACACAGAAGATTAACAGTGTTGTGTTTCTTTTGCGAAAAGTTTTTAAATTTACTTCGAAAAATACTCACATTGCAAATATTCTGTTATCCATTGCTATTCAGTTAATTTTTTTTGCAAATGAGAAATACGAGGATGGTGAATCTAGCCCGAGGTTACCCTTGGTTTCCCTTTCGTGGGGCTTGGTCGAACGGCTGGATTGAAAGTTTGAGTCATTCCAAGGCGCGTGACAGAATCTTTGAGTGACAATGAAAAGATATTCTGATCATATATCATGCCATCCTCAAGAAACGAATTAAACCAAGCTAAATGAGCTATACATATAAGCTGTATTTCAGTAATTTTCAAGCAGCGCAGATTTGTTAGCACGATATTGTACTTCATTATAGTATATGCACCCCATTGTATAATTTAGGTTCAGTTTTGAATTGATAGTAAATGGACTAATAAGAAAATGTTACTACAGTTATTTCTATATAGCATACATCAATAGTATGCAGCGTCAAGAGCAATCATCGACATAGTGTTGTGTGAACGCTCGTTTTTGTTTTTGCGCAAAAACGTTCGTTCACAAGGGGGGCATTTATGATGTATCATGCAATACGAGAGAAAGCAGCGTGAGAGAGAGGGACAAAGATATTCTTTATTACTTTGTGGTGTTTAGCGCTCAGATAATTATTCTTAGTGTAGGAAGTCTTTGTTCTTGTTAAGAAGTAATTCATTAGGAGTTTTTATTCTTGTGAAGTAGAAATCGACGCCATTGCTAGATTTTGAAGGAAATTGTATTCTATATCTGTATATAAGCCAGTGAACAGATAATTCATGTTATGAGAAGAATCTCATTGACACAAATATTGTTCATTTTAAGAAGGTATGCGTTTATTCTACAATTGACGTGTACTTCAGTTATGATCAATTAACGAATACCAGCTCGAGAACATTTCCGACGGGAGCTTTCAGTTCTAATTAAGTAGTTTGATGCTTTTCTTCGGAAAAGGAGTAATTTTACGGATCATTTAAATCCAACAATGTTGGACATTTCTAGGAATTGAAAGCAAATCTGATTGCTAAGCAACAGAGCCTAGACGAATATTTCCCCACAACTTTGATTAACACATTCAGCAATGTTAGCAGCAGCTGGAGCAGATCGCTACAACAACGGAAGCGTGTAGTGTAAAAGCAGTTTCACCCATCGCCCTGTATCAAACAAACGGTGTAGGTATTCAACACAACAGAGCACACACAGTCACTCATACATACAAACACAAGGTGGTGTGGGAAACATAGAGAGAGACACTCACTCAATGCAAGTGCTCATCAGTGAGACTTCGTAAGCCCTAGTGTACCGCACCAACCATTTACTTGAAAACGGCGGTACTCAACCTCCTCGAGTAAAATTTCTTTCAGGTAAACGTTAAAAGGAAACGTCATATATCCCATAAATCTGTTAGTAACTGCTAGCTGCTATGTCAGCTTGGTAATTTCAAGTGGACAGAGGTTTATAAATTAAGGAAGTTGAATAGAGCTTACAAAGCTAGTCGTTTTGGTTTGATAAGTTTTTTATTATGTTGGAGCGATTTGATGATACTACCAGAAATCTTTCTGGCCGTGACGGGCTGTTTAGTACTTAAAGGAAAGAATAATTTAAAATTTTGTGATACTTTTTTTCTTCGAGTGAACACCTTTTCTTGCTTATGAAACATGTAATTTTTCATTAGAAATAAAATTTTTCTTAAGAAATTGTTGCATAATATCACATTTAAATGTATTCAGTTCGCTAAAAAAAGAAATTAAATAGTCAGTTATTGTCGTTTTTTTCGTCTTAAGCTTAGTGGTGTAAAGTTCTCTTTCATTAAATTGCAATAAGCGTTAGGCGAAAAAAAATAACAGCTGATTTTAACAACTGCTGTGGAAGATGGTAATGCAGACAAAAATATTATATTAAATAGTGTTTTGCCCTTAATTGCCGCTCTCGCTGTGGTAACACCGGTTCCCGCCAGACCTCCGAAGTTAAGCCATGACTGGGGTGGGTCACCGTCCAGGTCTGCCAAGTGCTGTTGGGAGGCGATGTATATTCAACCCTTGTGAGACCAATTGAGGAGCTACTTGATTGAGACGTAGCAGCACCAGTCACGAAAACTGACCACAGCCAGAAGAACTGTGTGTTGACCACCCCGTACCCGCAGCCAGTGACGCCTAGGTACTGAGGTTGACGTGGCGACCGGCCAGTACCGTTGGGCCTTCAAGAATTTTCCCAATGGTGTTTTATTTTTCCTGTTAATTCTAAGCACAGTCATTTTGTTTTCAGAAAGTTTGGCTACTGCTGGTAATGACTTGCATGCTTTCCGAATTGGCTCGTTCATCTCTATAAAAGACTCTCTCCTTCTCGTGGGAGGACCAGGTTTGATTTCCCGTTCGCTCTTCTAAATTAAAGTTTTCTGTGGTTTCCGAAAACCGTTTAATTTTAATGACGATGTGGTTCCGCTGATGAAAGGGACGCGCCCTATCTTTCCCCGAATCCCAGTTTACGCTCGTCATAGTTATTTTTAAGCACATCCAGGGTGATATTTTGGTGATTCCGTCTTCTCGGTATAACATTTAAAACTCTTTTCAGGCAAAAATGATCTGCTCTGAGAGCTCTGTTCAGTGATACCAATTTTATACAATCTTGCAATCTGATATTACGAAGTAGGCGTCACATCACATCAGAGAATGAGGAACTCACCATTCAGTTGGTGTTTAAAGTTTACATTAAAACGCATTTTACCAAGAAAAAAGCTTGAAAGTTGTCTGTCAAAGTCATAACTTTCAGTACTGATTTTTTTCACGTATTCTAAATAGCAGACACTCTGGAAAGCTATATTCTGTACCGAGCAATCGATCTCTGAAAGCATGTCTGTCTTTAACTTACTTATTAGGAGTATCTAAGGAAGAAAACACTCTGGTGAGGCAGCTCCGGCGGCCGATCAGAATGAAAGCACTGCACTCTGGGAACTTTTAGTTTTAACGCAGAAAGAATGGTCTCGATGGAAGTTGACAATCGGCATCAACATGTGTTGTGAGACGGCATTACGGTTGGATTAGACTTAAGCAGAACTGAAGTCAGAATCTGTTGTTCATTGTCACATCCAGCGCTGTAGCTCTTTCCCTGTTTTCTGGTTCGTATTGCATAACGGTATTTACAGCATTTTCAGAACTTTATCGAATACCTATGTTGTGTCGGTACGTTCGTTTGCTTGATGAGATGGGTAACTTCGGAGGCGCAGTGCAGAATAGGATTTGCGTTAGATCATCCGATTGTTGGGGCATATGCATCCATCACAGTAGCGTTTAGCGAGTTTCTTTCAACACCGTACTTCCTGATGCATACCGAATCCTTTTTGTTTAAATATTCTATTTTTACTGATTCACTGCACCACCACTGAGCGGCTCATGAGTCATGCTTGCATGGCTCAGCCGGAAGATTACTGTCCCGCGAAAGACAAGAAGCCCACGTTCAAATATCGTTCAGGCACACAGTACTGATCTCGCAGTATGTTTCAAAATGAAAATGTCTTCATCTATGCCTGGAACAAAATTCTGTTCTCGTTGTATTGGCTCATGCGATGCAATAACGTAGTAAACTGATCTGATAAATAATTTTATAGAGTTTTTAAAGTGGTCTCATTATATTCGAGTTTTGTTCGAATGGATAAGTTGGAATACCGTACCGTCATAAAATTCTTGGTTTTGGACGATGTTCCGCAATCAGAAATTCGCCAAAAGAAGGCGAATGTTTGGAAGGAGACTGCTCCTTTATTTTCAGCAAGCTAAGGAACGAGCGGCAATTTTCGGAAGTGCTTTTACTTGTCTCGAATATCGTCCATAACACAGACATCAAAATACTGCAATCACAGACCACAGCGTAGAGAAATTGTACAACAGGGCATTGGACAATCGGCGATTGAATGTGTATGAAACAGCTGGCGCTTTACGGATATCACAAGGAAGAATACAAGAATTATATATTAAAAAGCGTTGTGAGACGTTGGTGCCAAATACACAAATATTCCACATCCAGATCAAAAGTAATCCAATTAATGTCCAGCGTGTATTTTTCAACTCCCTCAGGACGCTGAGTTAAGACTTCACGACACAAACGGAATAGCAGTGAACGCAGTGGAAAATCTTGAAGTAGGTTTCGTATGGGGCAAAGATTATAGCTACAGACTTTTTTTGCAATGGAAAGCAAACTGAATATTTTTGTAAGGAATTTCAAGCAAATTTTTTTGGGGAAGAGGGTGAGAAGCTAACGAATTTCGCAAGGAGAGAAACTTCCATTGCTACGGTAAAATTACTCACAAATTTACGAATGGGAGGAATGGATTATTTTAATTTACGAATTGTTGCATCATTCTCTGCATTAAACAGATTTCGGGCAGTACCTCTAAAGAACGAGCTGATTCAGGCTTCGCGGTAGCCGCGGGTGGGTATGTGGCAGACCGTCAAAAGATCTACTCATTGGACTGACAACGGACATAGCACAGAGATGCACAGAGTGACTACAAGTGAAACGTTGATGCATTTTTGACAATTTCACTGCTAGTCTGAAAAATGTTCATCTTGCCGCTTTATTCATTTTAATTATGAGACACAAAGTAGCGTATAGCGTCCCTTATCATTATACAGTATACTCTGTACTAAATCTTACCTTCGTATTGTGGAAATGCGCTGTTTTCGCCTTTGTATGAGAATTTATATTCGTAAACAGGAACGTCAGCCGATTCATTGACCAGTAAACGTACAGTCATGTCGACAGGTTCGTTGTAGTAGAGGTCGCTGATTAGCTGCGAAGATAAAATTACACTTGTAATGAAATAATAAAGGGAATTTGAATTAAAAAGTGTACAACAGGGAATGTAAAAGTAATTCCTTGTAATAGAGAAGCGAAACAATAATGCCTGAACGCTGGTGAATGCCTAGCACTGAAATACAAACGTGGGCAAACTAGAAAGCGTTAGAGGGAAGAATCGTGAAGAAAATCTTAGGTTGAATAAGAATCAAAGAAGCCTAGAAGCCTGTAAATACCGAAGCACCGATAAAATATATCAAAATATTTAAAAAAAGTGATAGAAATAATGAAGAAAAGAAGACCGGTATTTGTTGGAGATTTATACAGATTGGATGACAAGAGGTGATAAAACAGTTTTTCAAGTAGCACACAGAAAAGTAAAGTTTGATTCGAGAAGTTAGAAAAGATCCAGGAATACGCAGCATAAAAGACGAAGCAGCAGCAGCAGCAGAATGAAACATGAGGACACGAGGCAGAGAGGTTGAGTGAAAATGTGGAAGAGAATTCTAGAAAAAAAGAGGAAACGAGAAGAAAGAAGTTGTCACGTGGTCCTTAGCTGCCAAGAATTGAAAGAAAAATATTTAACTGGTGTAAGTGAGCAGTAAGTTTGAATGAGAGTGGTTTTACGGTTCAGTACGTTATTAGGATCGACTGTAGTTTCCACTATTCTACAAGAGCTAACAGCTTGCTGCTGAAATATAATTAAAGGACACCTTCGAATATTTAAAGAATCGAATTCTCACGTATATAATAATATAGCAAAACAAGTGTCGCACAGTTATACAGGGTAGGGCAAATAAAAGTGGCCCAGACGAGGACACCATTGGACGTGAATGTAGGCATATAACCACACCCCGTGACCTGCACACCACGTGTACACCCACCACGTGATCCACACCGGTTCAGAGAGTAGTGCGGGCTGTGTCAGCGTAAGTGGAGCGTTGAAAAGGGTACGATGGTACTCACAGTGGAGCAGCAGGAGTTCGTTGTGGAAAGTTGCGTGCCAACGAAGTGGTGGAAACGGTGAGGTCAGTTGTTTGCTGAGAAGTTTAATGGTGTCAAAGTGCCAGTAAAGAGTGTCATGCAACGTTTAGCCCGAAAATGGCGTCAGACAGAATCTCTTTTGAACAAGTCAAACAACATTCTGAAATGTGCCCACACACCAGAAAATTTGGCTGCAATTTACCAGAAAATGCTCCAGAGTCCTACCACACCAACCAAACGCCTGTCGCAAGAAATCGGCATACCACTTCGATCGTGAGGACGAATACTCCACTTGGACCTGCAGATGCATCCCTACCGAGTGTCTGTTGCTCATCTAATAAAAGCAGCAGATGCTCCTCAGCGCCTCCAATTTTGTGAGTAGCTGTTCACTGAGATGCCAATAAATGGTTAGGATATGGACCTGTTTTTTACGTCTGATGAAGCCTGGTTCCACCTGAATGGGCATGTAAATTCAAATAATCACAGGTTCTGGGCAGCGGAGACTCGGCACAAGTTCCACGAAACACCACTGCATGATCAGAAGCTTGGGGAGTGGTGTGCAGTGTGTGCACGCGGCATTGTTGGTCCCATCTTTTTTCATCAGGCGCTGACTTCGGCGCTTTAGATTGCCAAAATTTTGAAATTTGCGACAGCGTTAACGGAACAGGGAAAGACATACTTTCAACAAAGGGAGCAACTGCCCACACAGTCGGTCGAACCTTGGAGGCCGCGCGGAATGAGCCGAGCGGTCTTAGGCGCTGCAGTCATGGACTGTGCGGCTGGTCCCGGAGGAGGTTTGAGTCCTCTCTCGGGCATGGATGTGTGTGTTTGTCCTTAGGACAATTTAGGTTAAGTAGTGTGTAAGCTTAGGGACTGATGACAGCAGTTAACTCTCATAAGATTTCACACACATTTGAACATTTTTTGAACTTAACCAAAGGAATGAATAAACAAATGCTATGGGTTCTGGAGAAGGAAAAGAACTGGCCTCCAAAGGTATAGTATCAATGATACTGACCATTAGCTTCAATACAAGCCTGCCAAATTAAGACTGATGCAGACACCACAACATATCATCAGAAATTTCAGTGCAGGCAAAAATAATACCTCGTTTCTTATCATCTGGTGTACTTGTTACGTCCTTGGGAACACTCTCTTTTAACTTTCCTCAGAGAAAAAAATGGAGTGGATCAAATTTTCTGAAGAGGCTGGTGATGATACATATAGCACCATTATTTGGGAGTTACTGTGGACAATGGTAGCGCAGCAGCTGCAGCAGTTGAAGAAGCCATTAACAGCCATTGGGTACTCAGGTGTCGGAATATTGGTTGCAGGAACAGGACTGTTTAAAGAATGAAAAGTGAGCCAGGCTGAGCACCGAAATCCCATCTCATTAGCGGAAAGACGAGGCTCTCGTGGGAGTCCCAAGTAACGGATTTGTATTCTGTATGTGGCTGGAAGCAGTTCATCAGGACAACAAATGAACTGCTAACCAGTTTTCAATTCTCGTAGGGGAACTCACAGTCGACCGACACCTGCTACAACGAGAGCACATACGCCAGACACCAGAGTGATATGGGTCAGAAAGCAGCCACCACGAGTTTGGGCCTCTCCCACCACTGGACCATCTTCTAGCTCTGGTGGAATGACTCCAGACCCTCAACAGCATCCAGACTCCTGCCCTGGTGGCAGCCGATATTGTCTGGGGCATTACAACAGGCGCCCTACTATGCTGGTGAGGGCGACATGGCGACTCGTGTCTTTGATCGCGTAGTTCCTCAACTGTGGGCTGTCATCCCGTTCAGGAATTCAAGCAGACTTCCACATCGCTGTCGTTTTCCGCGAGCAGCCTCGTTGCACCTAACTGAGGCACGTACTGCTCAGCAGGCTTCTGGACGTCAATGCTCCTGGGCACGGACTTCACGGGTGGCCTCCTGACTGACAACTAGCCACGACTGCACACCATCAGTAAACCATGGTAGGTGATAAAAGGGGTGTGGCCGCCGCGCTGCAGCGCTGTGAGTGTAGTAGCATGATTCTTAATGAAATATTTAACTTTCTGATGTTGTTCTCTAGCGCTGCCAACGGCCTGACCCATGGCCACGACTTACTACCACACCCTGTCCACACAGAAGTGGCTCTTCATCCCGGACAATTTCATGCAGGTCTCCTTCGTCTACTGCAACGATTAGGATACAGTAGCTGGAGACAATCTTGAGTACGCTGTGCACTATGTGCTGCACAGTCGTAATGCCAATACCACATAACCAATTGGTACATACGCACCGCTTCACTGGCACGACCTAAATCAGTGGTGGAGGTTCATGTGAAATCTACTTTGCTCCAAAGCGACCAGTGAGTTCTTTTTGGGGGTGGCTAATACTTTGTGCGGTAAGGAGGAGGAGGAGGATATTGGTGTTTAACGTCCCGTCGACAACGTGGTCATTAGAGACGGAGCACAAGCTCGGATTAGGGAAGGATGGGGAAGGAAGTCGGCCGTGCCCTTTCAAAGGAACCATCCCGGCATTTGCCTGGAGTGACCTAGGGAAATCACGGAAAACCTAAATCAGGAGGGCAGGACGCGGGATTGAACCGTCGTCCTCCCGAATGCGAGTCCAGTGTCCTACCACTGCGCCACCTCGCTCGGTGTGTGCGGTAAGCTAACGAGATTTCTGCTGGTAGGGCGGGCAGACAAAACTCCTCCCAGATCCAGCAGACTGGTGTCACGCACACAGGGTATCGACTCCCTCGTCATCCGGCGACAACAACTGAACTGCTGACCAGTATAAATAACCGTCAATTCTGGCAGAGGTATTCATAATCCTGCAGCACCTACCACAATGAGAAGACTGTGCAGGGCACTAGACTCATATGGGTCAGCCAGTAGCCACCACGAGTTTGGGCAAGTCACCACTAAACCATCTTCTAGCACCAATACCACCTCCCTGGTCTTGACGGCTTTCTACTGATCGGCCATCTGCAGGCTTTCAGCACCAGCCACACTCTTGCCCCGGTATCCAAGTCCCAGGTCCAGCAGACAGGTGCTACGCAAGCAGGTTGTTGACTCCCTCGCTATCCGGCCTCGGAGCAACCCTGACACAGAATCGTACACTGCTAAACACCAGTACACAGTTGATTGTGTACGTATTTCTGCAATAAACGGCCATTTCACAGACAGCTGACGAGGTAATCATGAGGCTACAACGAGCCGCATGGGACGGTGGCCAGAATTAATAGCCTAACGGTTAGAGCGTTGAATATACCGGATGATCAAAAAGTCAGTATAAATTTGAAAACTGAATAAATCACGGAATAATGCAGATAGAGAGCTACAAATTGACACACATGCTTGGAATGACATGGGGTCTCGTGATGACTGGGAGTTGTGTGATGTCCTTAGGTTAGTTAGGTTTAAGTAGTTCTAAGTTCTAGGGGACTGACGACCATAGATGTTAAGTCCCATAGTGCTCAGAGCCATTTGAACCATTTTTTTTGACATGGGGTTTTAAAAGAACCAAAAAAATACAAACGTTCAAAAAATGCCCGACAGATGCCGCTTCATCTGATCAGAATAGCAATAATTAGCATAACAAAGTAAGACAAAGCAAAGATGATGTTCTTTACAGGAAATGCTCAATATGTCCACCATCATTCCTCAGTAATAGCTGTAGTAGAGGAATAATGTTGTCACCAGCACGGTAAAGCATGTCCAGAGTTATGGTGAGGCATTGGCGTCGAATGTTGTCTTTCAGCATCCCTAGAGATGTCGGTCGATCACGATACACTTGCGACTTCAGGTAACCCCAAAGCCAATAATCGCACGGACTGAGGTCTGGGGACCTGGGAGGCCAAGCATGACGAAAATGGCGGCTGAGCACACAATCATCACCAAACGACGCGCAAGAGATCTTTCACGCGTCTAGCAATATGGTTTTTTTTTTTCTTTATTTTATTTCAATTACCCATCGGGGCGGGCTGGCAGCAGCATAGGCGCTGCTCTTCAGCCGAAAGACATAGAACAAAACAACAGAAGACATTTAAAAACAGCAAAGGAGAGAATAAGGCGAACATAGATATAAAAAAGGGGGAACAGCATGGAAGGCAATAGACAAAAAACGGGGTGACTGTAAAATGGAGATAAAAAACTGTTTAAAAGGAGCACACACAAAAAGCCACACACTGCGATGGTTAAAAGAACACAAGGCACAGTACGACAGGAGCATAAAGGTAGCGACGGATGGCATAGCACATAACGTAACACTGACGGCGAACCTCAAGGCAATACACAATTAAAATCACACCTCTTGACGTACATGAGAAACAGCACTAAACACAACACTGATGTGGCACACTGATGATGATCAATACAGAGGATCTGCCAGGCGCAAGGAGATGAGCGAGACCTGAAGAAGGGAGGGAGGGGAAGAGATGGGGGAGGGGAGCAGGGGGCGCGTGGAAGAGGGCCAGGTAGGGAGGGATGTGGGAAGGAGAGAGGCAAGTATGGGGTGCAGGGTCTCAGGGGAGGGGGGGACGGAGGAAAATCCGCTCTGGGAGAAGGAGGAAAGAGGAAAAGGGGGCCCTGGGGAGGGGGGGGGAACAAGGCCAGGTTATAGTTGGAAGGAAGGGTAGATGTCACGACGAAGTTCGTCATCTGGGAAGGGGAGGCGTTGGAAATTGCCCTGATGAAGGAGATGGAGGGTGTGGAGGTGGAGAGAGGGAGGGATACAGCGATAGAGGCGCGGCAACGGGCGGGGGGTGGAGAGGAAGGAGGAAAACAGAGGGTGGGGGGGATCAAGCCTGCGAACAATGTAAAGGATGCGGAGATGTTGGAGGAACATGAGGAGGTGGGGGAAGGGGAGCAATTCATACAGGAGTTATGTGGGGGAAGGAAGGCGGATATGGAAGGCAAGGCGGAGCGCATGGCGTTCAAGGATTTGGAGGGCCTTGTAAAAGCGGGTGGGGGTGGAGATCCAGGCGACGCTGGCATAACAGAGGATAGGACGGATGAGGGATTTGTAGGTGTGGAGGATGGTAGAAGGATGCAATCCCCATGTCCAGCCAGACAGGAGTTTCAGCAGGTGGAGGTGGGAATGGGCTTTCTGCTGGATGGTCAGGAGATGAGGGGTCCAGGTGAGGTGTCGGTCAAGGGTGAGGCCAAGGTATTTCAGTGTGGGGGTGAATTGGATAGGACGACCATAAAGGGTGAGGTAGAAATCATGGAGGCGAAAGGAGCGAGTGGTGCGGCCTATGATGATTGCCTGGGTTTTGGAGGGGTTGAGACTGAGGAACCACTGGTTACACCAAGTGGTGAACTGGTTAAGGTGGGTTTGGAGGGTACGTTGAGATCGTTGAAGGGTAGGATAGAGAGCCAGGAAGGCGGTGTCATCAGCATATTTATCAGCTGTATACAAGAGATAAAGGAGAGGGGAGAGTACAGAACCCTGGGGGACGCCAATCGTGGGATAAAAGATACGGGAGTTGGTGTTGTGGAGGGTGACATAGGAAGGACGGTGCGAGAGGAAGGAAGCGACCAGATGGACAAAATTGATAGGCAGGGCGTAGGTTTGGAGTTTAAAGAGGAGACCGGGATGCCATACACGGTCATAGGCATTTTGGAGGTCAAGGGAAACAAAAATGGCGGAGCGACGGGAGTTGAGCTGGAGGGACAGAAGGTGAACAAGGTTGAGGAGTTGGTCGTCAGCAGAGAAGGAGGGTCGGAAGCCACACTGGGTAAGGGGGAGGAGGTGGTGTTGAGCAAGGTGCTGATGGATACGGTGGGAGAGGATGGATTCAAGGACCTTACTGAAGATGGAGGTGAGGCAGATGGGATGATAGGAAGAGGCGGCAGAAGGGGGTTTGTTGGGTTTGAGGAATAAGAGGACGCGGGAGGTCTTCCACAGGTCAGGGTAGAAGCCAGTAGAGAGGACGACATTATAGAGATGGGCGAGAACAGTCAGGAAGGAATAGGGGCTTTCACGAAGGTGACGGTAGGTGACACAGTCGTGACCAGGGGCTGTGTTGCGTTTGGACCGGAGGATAAGTGTAATGTCTTGTGCTGTGATGGGAGTGTTTACGTCGGAGGGGGCAACTGCCCCAAGTACTGGAGACTAGGAGCAAGTGGAGCGACTGAGGTATCGGCACATTCCATGACTGTGGGGGAAAGAGAATAATCAAAGTGGGGATCATCGGGGATGGAGAAGACCTCGGAAAGGTGGGAAGCGAAGAGGTTGGCCTTACTGAGGTTGTCAGGAAGGGGGCGATCGTTATGGAGAAGGGGGTAGTGGGGAGCGGAAAGGGAACCAGTAAGACGATGGAAGGCGGACCAGTACTTGGAGGAGTTGATAGGGAGGGTGGCGTTGAGTCACGTGCAGGTCTGGCGCCAGTCGCGGCGTTTCGTTGCTGTAATAAGGTTCCGTATGTGTCGCAGTATTTGCCGGTGGCGTTGGAGTGTATCCCTGTCATGAGTGCGCAGGGAGGAGCGATAGAGGCGGCGGGATTCACGGAGGAGGACAGCCTGCGGAGGGAGAGTGGGACGGTGTGGTTGGATGGTTTTAGTAGGAACATGGGCCTCCACGGCGTCAGTAATTACCTTCTGAAGGAAGGACGAAGCGTGGATGATGTCGTCAGGATGGCGATAGGTAAGAGGGTGGCTTTCGACCTGGGTGGAGATGGAATCCCGGTAGGCATCCCAGTTGGCACAGCAATAGTCATGGACGACTTTGGGAGGGGGTGCAGGGTGCGGAGTCAGAGGGGGGCGGTGAGCAGACGTTATGGTGAGAAGGACAGGGAGGTGATCGCTACCTGTGGGGTCAAGGACAGCGGCAGATATGCGCCCAAGGAGGTTGGCGGAGGCAATGACAACATTGGGGGTGGTGTCACTTTTGGGTTGGGTGTGCTGGGGAAGGGGAACAAGGTCACCTTGGATTGTGGAAAGGAACTGATGCTACCGCCGAAGGGCAGCAGGAGTGCAGCTATGGATGTTGAGGTCGGCATCAATCACATAGGTGGAGAAGGTGTGGTCAATGTGTGAGATGAAGTCATAAGGAAGAGGAGCAGTGGAGCGGACATAGATGGTAGCACAGGTAATGGTGAGGGAGGGGAAGAAGACACTAAGGATAAGGTGTTCAGTGGGGTCATTGAGGAGAGGTTGTGGCCAGACGGGGATACGCTTAAGGTGGCCAATCGCAACTCCACCCTGCGCACGAGGACCAGGAGCGTCAGTGCGGTGGAGGATATAGGGGGAGGTGTGGATAGAATGGTGGGGCTGGAGAAAGGTTTCGTTCAAGAGGAAGGTGTCGACCTGGTGGTGGGAGAGGGTGTGCATGAGGAGGTATTTGTTGGAGTGGAAGTAGCGAATGTTCTGGAAGAGGATGCGAGACTCGTGCCGCGCCATGACGGGAAGAAGGGGGGTGAAGAGAGGGAAGAGACTTAAACTAGGGTGTCGAGGCGGGTGAAGATGAAGTGGGCTTGGTTGTGGGAGTAAGTGGCGATGGTGTTCAGGTGGAAAACAGAGCGAGCAGCAAGGGAGATTTGTTGGAAGGTGTGGGGGCACTGAAAAGGGTGAATGTTTTGGAGTACAACGGTAATGAACCGGATGATGTCCTCGGCTGTGGGGGGTGGACGGAGGGAATTGTTGGGATGGACAGGGGGATTGACGGGACGAACTGGGACTGTAAGTTCAGGGGTGGCTGGAGGGGGTTTAGCTTTACACTTGTGGGAGTATGTGGGATGGGGGCCATTGCAGGTATTACAGGAAGGAGGAGCAGCGAGGTTGGGGCAGTTCTTAAGAAAGTGGGAGGCCTTGCAATGGGGACAGGTGGGGGGGGGTTTGCAGTTGGGAGTCAGGTGGTCATTGTACATCAGGCACCGCTGGCAATGGTAGGATTGGGGAGGGGATTTGGAGGATTCAACAAGGTGGCGACGGTGGTATATCAGGGCACCCTGGGTGAGGAGATGGTCTATGGATGGGGCGGACTCAGAGAATACCCGCATGATGTAGGTGGGACCAGAGGCATTGTGGATACGGCGGGCAGAGCGGATTTCCAAGTCCGGGAGGGAGTTCAGTTCTACCAACACTTCATCCTCTGTGATCACCGGTCTGAGCTTGGTGATCACAGCGGTGTAGGTGGGGGGGGCGACGGGGGGGCTGGGGCTGATGGGGAGTGGAAGCGGGAAGGAAGGATGTCAAAGAGGTGTGGGGGCCAAACATTACTCGTGGGAGTTTGCGCAGGAGGTCTGTGTGAAAGGATGGGGATGGGGACTTGATAAGGACTGAGTCCCTGCGGGGAATGAGTTGGGAGATGGGAGCACCAGGTACGTACTTTCGTATTTCCTTGGTGAGGGTACAAGTGTCGAGGAACTTAGGATCGGGAGTCGACAGGTCAAAGGTGTGGAGGGTGGGGGTCAAGGTATGGGTGGCAGGAGGAGGGGTGGTGTCCATGGTGACGGCAGGGGGAGGGGGAGGTGGTGTTGATTTTTTGTGGGAAGTGGCAGGAGCAGAGTCGGTAAGGACGCGCTTTTGGGGTTTTTTGGAGACTGGAGGCTGGGAGGAGGGGAGAGGGACGGGGAGGAGAGGGAGGTGGCGGGTGGCAGATCCCTGTGGCGTAGTGGAGGCACCGGGAGAAGCAGCTGGTTCAGTGGTGGCGATGGTGGCTTGGCGCGACGTGATGCGTGCAGGAGATGCATATGACGAAGCGACGGGGTCGGTGAGAGAGGGGAAGCCAACCACCTGAGGGGCGGCAGCAGAGGCGGCAACAGAGGCGTACGTGAGGGCGGGGGTAGTAGTGGGAGTTGTTGAGGGTGTGGAGGCTGGAGGAAGGGTGTAGAGGTGTGGGTATACAGCAGGGGAGGAGATAGGGGGATGGGCAAGTGGGGGAAGGGAAGGGGAGGCGGAAGGAGGGAGGCCAGGGGCGGCACTCCAGGAAGTGACTGTGGGAGAGGGGGAGGGGGAGGTGTAGATGACGGTGGAGGTGGGAGTACTCATTGCAGACGAACGGTGACGGACAGGCGGACGTGCAGCAGGCGGCGGCGGCGTCGGCCGGCGGCGAACAGACGGGCGAAACAGCAGGCGGCGGCGGCGGCGATGGATAGCGAGCAGGCAGGCGGACGGACGGACGAACGAACAGCGACAGCAGCAAGCGGCGGGCAGACAGACAGACAAACAAACACAATCTTCGAAGACGGAGATTCCACCCTGAGAGTAGCCCAGGCTTTGCAATCTCACGCTTTCGAAGGAGGGGATCCAACCCTCTAGATGGCAATATGGGGTGGAGCGCCATCCTGCATAAACATCGTACGTTTACAACAGGTTTTAACAGGTGTTTATCAGCCACACTGGGGATGATGCGATTCTGTAACATATCAGCGTACCTCTCACCCGTCACGGTAGCAGTTACAAAACCAAAATCACACATTTCCTCGAAGAAAAAAGGCCCGATAACGGTAGATGTGTTGCTTCTCTCTCTCATTACAGCTCCTTTTACACACGATTGTCATGCGCAGTCACTGACGTTTTGCTGTCCAGCGCCATCTGTCGGACATTTTGTGAATTTTTTGTTGTTGTTGTTGTAATAAAACCCCATGTCATTCCAAGCACGTGTGTCAATTTTTATCTCTCTATCTACATCATTCCGTGGTTTATTAAGTTTTCAAATTTATACTGACTTTTTGATCACCCGGTAAATAGCATCCACGCACAATACGAAGAGTTAAGGCAATTGCACTATTTATCCGTCCCCCAGACACGCTTTGCATGACCTCCACTGCTAATACTGCCGCCTGCCGTTTGTGGGTGGTCATTACGCGTTTACGTCGAACGTACGCGGTCGTCATATTAATGTGACTGTGCCGTGTGTGACAACATGAATGTTGATAAGAAAGACTTCCAATAACATGATCATTAAGTGAACACTTCGTGTTTTACTCACTTGAACAAGACGGTTGAAGTCCTCACTGCTGATTGGGTCACGGCCAAAATAGAATTCGCGGATCTTCAGTGCGGCCTCCTGACGGTATTGCTCATCGCCTGCGGTGACGTCCAAGCTGATCGTATCGACAAAGCTGGCGTCGAAAGCTGCGATCGTTTCCTCGTCCAAGAACACGTTTTTTGCTGGAAAATTATACAATACCATAAAGCACAAGCGTCATTCTAACACTGAGACACTGTCTTTTACTAGTGGGAGTAGGCGAAATAATTTGAAGATTAGATTGCAATATGCATGTGTTTCTGCTGAGTGGACGTAGCGTTCATCTGCATCAAAGTCCAGATGAAATATAACGTACTATTACAGTGTATTTCACATATACACTGCTGACCATTAAAATTGCGACACCACGAAGATGACGTGCTACAGACGCGAAATTTAGCCGACAGGAAGAAGATTCTGTGATATGCAAATGATTAGCTTTCCAGAGCATTCACACAAGGTTGGCGCCGGTGGCGACACCTACAACGTGCTGACATGAGGAAAGTTACCAACCGATTTCTCTTACACAAACAGCAGTTGACCGGCGTTGCCTGTTGAAACGTTGTTGTGATGTCTCGTGTAGGAGGAGAAACACGTACCATCACGTTTGCGACTTTGATAAAGGTCGGATTGTAGCCTATCGCGATTGCGGTTTATCGTATCACGACATTAGTGCTCGCGTTGGTCGACATCCGCTGACTGTTAGCAGAAAATGGAATCGGTTGGTTCAGGAGGGTAATACGGAACGCCGTGCTGGATCCTAACTGCCTCGTATCACTAGCGGTCGAGATGACAGGCATCTTATCCGCATGGCTGTAACGGATCGTGCAGCCACGTCTCGATCCCTGAGTCAACAGATGGGGACGTTTGCAAGAAAATAACCATATGCACGAACAGTTTGACGACGTTTGCACCAGCATGGACTATCAGCTCGGAGACCATGGCTGCCGTTACCCTTGACGCCGCATCACAGACAGGAGCGCCTGCGATAGTGTACTCAACGACGAACCTGGGTGCACGAATGGCAAAACGTCATTTTTTCGGATGAATCCAGGTTCTGTTTAAAGCATCATGACGGTCGCATCCGTGTCTGGCGACATCGCGATGAACGAACATTGGAAGCGTGTATTTGTCATCACCCGGCGTGATGGTATGGGGTGCCATTGGTTACAAGTCTCGGTCACCTATTGCTCGCATTGCCAGCACTTTGAACAGTGGACGTAACATTTGAGGTGTGTTACGACCCGTGGCTCTACCCTTCATTCGATCTCTGTGAAACCCTACATTTCAGCAGGATAATGCACGACCGCATGTGGCAGGTCCTGTACGTACCTTTCTGGATACAGAAAATGTTCGAGTGCTGCCCTGGCCAACATATTCTCCAGATCTCTCACCAATTGAAAGCGTCTGGTCAATGGCGGCCGTGCAACTGGCTCGTCACAATACGCCAGTCACTACTCTTGATGAACTGTAGTATTGTGTTGAAGCTGCATGGGCAGCTGTACCTGTACACGCGATCCAAGCTCTGTTGGACTTAATGCCCAGGCGTGTCAAGGCCGTTATTACGGCCAGAGGTGGTTGTTCTGGGTAATGATTTCTTATGATCTATGCACCCAAATTGCGTGAAAATGTAATCACATGTCAGTTCTAGTATAATATATTTGTCCAATGAATACCCGTTTACCCGGGTTCCCGGGTTCGATTCCCGGCGGGGTCAGGGATTTTCTCTGCCTCGTGATGGCTGGGTGTTGTGTGATGTCCTTAGGTTACTTAGGTTTAAGTAGTTCTAAGTTCTAGGGGACTGATGACCATAGATGTTAAGCCCCATAGTGCTCAGAGCCATTTGAACCATTTTTTGAATACCCGTTTATCATCTGCATTTCTTCTTGGGATAGCAATTTTAATGGCCAGTAGTGTACTAGTGGGAGCAGGCTAAATAGTTTGATGACTAGATTGCAATATGTTAGTGCTGAGTGGACTTAGCGTTCATCTGCACCAAGGTCGAGATGAAATATAACGTATTATTATAGTATATTTCATATATTTATTCCCATTTGTATCATAACATCTACGTATAAAAGGAAGAAGAAAAATTTTCGTAGTGTTTCATTATTCACTCTGGATTCTCATTCGAGTGGCAATTTTATGTACATTAGCTTGAGAAACAGGTCACAGCACTCCTGAGATTTGTAAGCTTTTTTTTCTTTATTGTTATCTGCAAGATGTGTCTGATCCACTGATAAGCAATGGAATTTACTTTGTGGTCATATTATAACCAGAGGAGATTGGTTGAAATAAAGGCGGGTATAGTTAGGATTTACAGCTGTATAGCGGAGACATAATTTCTCAAGTTTAGCTAGTAGATTTGGTGTACCAGAAAGCCTAGGTAAACTTTTTTTGGGATAGGAGGGGGAAGATCTTTCTGACTGGTTTGATGCAGCTAGCCACAACTTCCGTTTCTCTGCAAATCTCCTCATCTCAGAGATTCTTCCTCTACAGTTTTTACCCTCTGCAGCTTCGTCTTCTACCACCATGGAAATTATTCCATGATGTCTCAACACATATCCAATCATCCTTGCCCTTCTTGTTGTCAGTGTGTTACACATAATCCTTACCTAACTATCCTGTAGATACGTTTCTCATTTCTTGTCTTATAAATCCTGTTAAATAACGAAATCATTAAAAGACAGCAAGAATGAATCAGCGATGAACAGAAACGTTCTTAGACTCATTTACATATTCAGTAACACCACATATAAGAATCTTCTTTGTCGGTATTCCCCGAGGCCTTGATTCACTTCTGTTCAATGTTATGCTCCAGAGGTATGTTTTCAGAAATTTCCTCTTTGACGCTAGCCGACTTACTTTAGCGAGGAAAGCCCTCTCTGCCGGTACTAGTCTGCTTTTCATATCATCCTTTCTTCATTCATCATGGGTCATTTGTTTCCAACGTAGCAGAATTCCATCACTTCATATACGACGTTTCCCCCAAAATTTGAGGTTCAGCTTACCACTTATCTCATTTCAGCGACTACTCACTACTTTCGTTCTTTTCCGGTTTACCCACAGCCCGTATCCTATGCTCATTAGACTGACTATTTCATTCAGAGTCCCCCCCCCCCCCAATTCTTTCTCACTATAGTGAGCATAACAGTGCTATCAGGTGGATCTTAACTTTTTATGAGCGATGCGTCTCAGTTGTTTGGATAATGTACGTTATGAGGGCACTGAAAGACCTAAGCCGAAACAAGGCCCCGGGAATAGACAACATTCCATTAGAACTACTGATAGCCTTGGGAGAGCCAGCCCTGACAAAACTCTACCATCTGGTGAGCAAGATGTATGAGACAGGCGATATACCCTCAGACTTCAAGAAGAATATAATAATTCCAATCCCAAAGAAAGCAGGTGTTGACAGATGTGAAAATTACCGAACTATCAGTTTAATAAGCCACGGCTGCAAAATACTAACACGAATTCTTTACAGGCGAATGGAAAAACTGGTAGAAGCCGACCTCGGGGAAGATCAGTTTGGATTCCGTAGAAATGTTGGAACACGTGAGGCAATACTGACCCTACGACTTATCTTAGAAAAACAGATTACGGAAAGGCAAACCTACGTTTCTAGCATTTGTAGACTTAGGGAAAGCTTTAGACAATGTTGACTGGAATACTCTCTTTCAAATTCTGAAGGTGGCAGGGGTAAAATACACGGAGCAAAGGGCTATTTACAATTTGTACAGAAACCAGATGACAGTTATAAGAGTCGAGGGGCATGAAAGGGAAGCAGTGGTTGGGAAGGGAGTGAGACAGGGTTGTAGCCTCTCCCCGATGTTATTCAGTCTGTATAATGCGCAAGCAGTGAAGGAAACAAAAGAAAAATTCGGAGTACGAATTAAAATCCATGGAGAAAAAATAAAAACTTTGAGGTTCGCCCATGATATTGTAATTCTGTCAGAGACAGCAAAGGACCTAGATGAGTAGCTGAACGGAATGGGCAGTGTCTTGAAAGGAGGTTATAAGATGAACATCAACAAAAGCAAAACGAGGATAATGGAATGTAGTCTAATTAAATCGGGTGATGCTGTGGGTAGTAGATTAGGAAATGAGACACTTAAAGTAGTAAAGGAGTTTTGCTATTTGGGGAGCAAAATAACTGATGATGGTCGAAGTAGAGACGGTATAAAATGTAGACTGTCAATGGAAAGGAAAGCGTTTCTGAAGAAGAGAAATTTGTTAACATCGAGTATAGATTTAAGTGTCAGGAAGTCGTACCTGAAAGTATTTGTATGGAGTGTAGCCATGTATGGAAGTGAAACGTGGACGATAAATAGATTGGACAAGAAGAGAATAGAAGCTTTCGAAATGTGGTGCTACAGAAGAATGCTGAAGATTAGATGGGTAGATCACATAACTAATGAGGAGGTACTGAATAGAAATTTGTGGCACACCCTGACTAGAAGAAGGGATCGGTTGGTAGGACTTGCTCTGATGCATCAGGGGATCACCAGTTTAGGGCAGCGTGGAGGGTAAAAATCGTAGAGGAAGACCAAGAGATGACTAAACCAATCAGATCCAGGAGGATTTAGGTTGCAGTAGGTACTGGGAGATGAAGAAGCTTGCACAGGATAGAGTAGCATGGAGAGCAGCATCAAACCAGTCTCAGGACTGAAGACCACAACAACAACTACAAGTACACTGTTATGGGCAAGTTTAGAGGTGAAAGTCGAATTGGTTATGGCCTGTTGGGCTTTGGAGCAATCAAGATCAGCGTCAGGGGTTAAAATGGGAAGCGTCAAAATTACTCTTATTGAAGAGACAGCACATGTTAGAACATATTTTGTGTGAATTACTTTTAGCATGTTGCACAGTGTCTCACGGTAAGAGAGCACGTCACGTTGTAGCTAGTGGGATGTCCGTCATAGAGTTTTCAATATACAGTATGTCCCACAAATATTTATGAAACTGGGACATAACTTTCGCACTCGAATTAATAACTAGGACAGATTTTGAGGAATCTGTAGAATATATAGATGATGCAGTCGGACTCCATAAATTACACATATCCTGTGCGTAATATCTGAATCAGCAGCACGATGATAACGGGAATAAGTACTGACCGTTAACGGTGGCCAGACCCTCGGCAGAATTAAAGCCAGCGATGAGCGGCACGCGGTTGACGTGTCCGCTTTCCAGGATTCCAGTTGGCATGTCCGTGATGAAAGCACCTTCCCATTCCTCCTCCACGACGGCCAGGAAAGCAAATGTGCTGAACCGTTTCTTGTCCTGGAACGCAGAAGACGGACATTCTGAATGAGATTCAGAGGTATATTAACCTGATCAACATTTCTTACCGTAGCCTAAAGCTGTCGGCACACGGACTGTGCCGTCGAACGTTAACGTTGAGCGTGCCGATTTCAACGTGCTGCTGAACACCCAGACACGATGCGACTTGTGCGTACGGTACGTGGGCCCCAACATGGTATACGCGATCGCAACGCACTCCAGCGGCAGTTGAGGGATGTTTCTAGTTCGTGAATCACACTGTTTACTCAACGGCCGCGTGTAAAATTCGAACGTTAGCACTATTAAAACGCACATTTCCTCCACCGTCCACGAAAAGCAAAGTACCATGTCCATGACAAAGGCTTAAAAAAGTTCCATTACAAACAGTGCGGTACAAATGTGGAATACTTTTCCGCATAAGATAAACGTTATTTCATTATTCCCACGTTTTAGTAAAACTCCAAGGTCAGTCTTACTTGATCACCGTTCCTACCCAGTAGCATAATCTTTGCAACATATGAATTCTGAAAAGAAAAAGGAGCAAAATATCTTTATGCAAGTAGCGCAAGCTGTCCTGTCGATTAAGCCAATCGAACAAAGTCACCCCTCAAAAAAAAGGTAAACTTATATTTACATAACATCAAATATTGTGATATATACTTGTATTAAACTAATAATAAAGAATCAGAACGCAATAAAAACGGGAATGTTAGGAAAAAAATTAGAAGTGTCAATACGCGAAACACTGCCCCAACAAACTCTATACACGACAATGACGCTACTCATTACGCTAAACCAACAACACTCCTTATGTATCTAATTATAGTGTTTTAACCTTGCTGATAACCTTAATCGTACATTTGATACTAACTGAAATTTAATTATAACAAATTGTACTATAACAATGCGTTTTGGGCGAATCTTCAGTGTGTCGCTGCCTTCAAATAGCCTACTCTCATAATACGCAAGGTACAATAATTCTTTTGCCACGAATATGTTGTTTCTCATTATTTTATTGGAACGAATCACACAATTAAAAATGGGTTTTCCAGTGATTCTCAATTTGCTGGTGCTCAGAAACGGTATATGTGCATATAGGCTTGATATGAATGGCAATATGGCCCCTCACAACTCTGTACTGAAGGGAGACGGCGTGCGTGTGACGTAGGTAGCGTTGTGCCACCTCATTGGCCAACGCTCAGACGCACGCTCAGAATATATGACATGCCACATATTGCTCTTCACGTTCGGAAAGACTCCCGAATGTGCTATTCCGCGCTATGACGTCAGAAACTTGGCACGCTCAACGTTTGGATGCACGGTCCGTGTGCCGACGACTTAAGAATGAAGGTCACCACTGCGAACCACGTTGCGTGTGGAAACCAATTTGGACGCTAAGTCGATGGCCGAGAGTACTGTAGGAAGTCGGCGTCAAGATTGCCCTTTACCTCAGCCCGAATAAGTACAAGTGACACAAAGTCGGAATCGTCTTTCCCAACAACACTCAATCAAACCGAGTCCAGAAAAGTCTAGGTACATAAGACAGACAATTGTAAACATAGCTGACAGCAGAAACCGTAAACAAATTTTCAATATTACAAAGCATACAGTCAACCGATTGCAGTAAACTTATCCAGCAGGTTGGCTGTATACTTTTTTGCATTGAAAAGGCATGAAAGTGAGATAACTACTGTACACAAAAAAAGAACGTTGGATGTGACGTACATATACAGACAAAGAAATGTTTACGATTTCAGAAAAACTGGACGATTTATTCAAGAGAAAGAGCGTTACAAGTCAATAACGCATTGGCCCAGCTCTCGCCCCTAAGCAGGCAGTTATTCGCCTTGGCACTGATTGACAAAATTGCCGGGTGTCGTGAAGGATATCGTGCCGCATTCTGTCCAGCTTTCGTGTTAAATCGTTACTGCCTATAATGCTCCATACGTTCTTAATTGGAGAGTATCTTGTTGACCAGGGTAGAATTGTCTTCAGCGATGCTTGTGAAACTGAGCCGCGACGACCAGCGAAGACGTGTCTGAAGATGACCTGGACAGTGGTGGAATACAAACCTGACTGTCGACCGCCATATGGCCCGACAAACGGGAGCAATAGTCTGGAGTGCAAATTACTTTTCATAGCAGGACGCCTTTGGTCGTTATCCGCTGCACACTTAGAGCACAGCGGTACGCCATCGGTATTCATATCATTCTGGACTTACATTTCAGCAAAATAATACCCCCTCGCACAGGACGAGAATCTTTATTGCTTGTCTTCATGCTTACTAAATTGTACTTAGCCAGCAAGGTCACACGATCTCTCCCGAACTGAGAACGGGAAAGACCCTACAAACAGCTTGGCAGTTAACGATCTAACGCTCCATTTGGACAGAGTTTGCCATAATATTCCTCAGGAGGACATCCAACCAACCTATGAATCAATGCCAAGCCGAATAACTCATTGCGTAAGGACCAGAGGTGGCCCACGCGTTATTGATTAGCTCTATTTGTGAAGCTCTTTTCCTTGAACAAATTATACAGTTTTTAGGAAACTGTAATCATTTGTATGTTTGTACATGTGCGAGTACATCACATCATACGATTTCCGTCTCAGATAATACCTTCATGATCAGTAGTTCTTTTTATTTTTCCTTACGGTACATTTGACAATCAGTTTAACGGAAACCTAGACGACGAGATTTGAGCTGCCAATAAACTCGCTGGGTGGGTACATTTTTTCTATAGAGAGCTAACAGCCTTTGCCAATAGACGTTTTGCCGTGACGCCTGGATTCGCAGCTTCCGAAGGCGGAACTACGCGCAGTACAAAGAGTGTCGCCGCTATTCACCGAGTCTGTCTACATATCGCCAGTGAGGCAGGATATTTGAAAATGTGTCTACCTATACTCATCACCCGCGTCAGAAACTTTTCCATAGGGTATATTTAAACGTTTAATCGGGATGGAAGGCACGTCACAGTCGTATGATTTGAGTTCCGGAATAAATTTACCTCTGACTACTACAAGGATCTTCTGTTTCTTATTGCTGTGTAATGATAGATTTTGTGGCTGCCACTCCCATTCCCAGATCCACTTGGTATACAGGATGATCCATTGATAGTGACCGGGCCAAATATCTCACGAAGTAAGAATCAAACGAAAAAAAAATTACAAAGAACGAAACTCGTCTAGCTTGAAAGGGGAAACCAGATGGCGCTATGGTTGGCCCGCTAGATGGCGCTGCCATAGATCTAACGGATATCAACTGCGTTTTTTTTTAATAGGAGCCCCAATTTTTATTACATATTCGTGTAGTACGTAAAGAAATATGAATGTTTTAGTTGGGCCACTTATTTCGCTTTGTGATACATGGCACTGTAATAGTCAGAAACGTATAAGTACGTATTATCACGTAACATTCCGCCAGTGCGGACGGCATTTGCTTCGTGATACATTACCTGTGTTAAAATGGACTGTTTACCTATTGCGGAAAAGGTCGATATCTTGTTGATGTATGGCTATTGTAACCAAAATTCCCAACGGGCGTGTGCTATGTGTGGTGTCACCGCCAGACACCACACTTGCTAGGTGGTAGCCTTTAAATCGGCCGCGGTCCGTTAGTATACGTCGGACCCGCGTGTCGCCACTATCAGTGATTGCAGACCGAGCGCCGCCACACGGCAGGTCTAGAGAGACGTCCTAGCACTCGCCCCAGTTGTACAGCCGACTTTGCTAGCGATGGTTCACTGACAAATTACGCTCTCATTTGCCGAGACGATAGTTAGCATAGCCTTCATCTACGTCATTTGCTACGACCTAGCAAGGCGCCATTACCAGTTATATTGAGATTGTAATAATGTCTAAACAAGAGCGATGATCTCCAAGTATGGGTTAAAGTTAAGTATTATATCAACTACGTACTTTATTTGCTACTATTAATTCCCTTAACTGTTCCAGACCTCACGCCAATTTGGTTTTTCTTTCTGTGGGGAAAGTTGAAGGATAATTGCTATCGTGATCCAACGACATCGCCTGACAACATGCGTGAGCGCATTGTAGTGCATGTGCAAACATTACGGATGGCGAACTACTCGCTGTTGAGAGGAATGTCGTTACACATATTGCCAAATGCACTGAGGTTGACGGACATCATTTTGAGCATTTATTGCAGTAATGTGGTATTTATTGGTAATCACGCTGTAACAGCATGCGTTCTCAGGAATGATAAGTCCACAAAGGTACATGTATCACACTAGAACAGCCTAAATAAAATGTTCGAACGTACCTACGTTCTGTATTTTAATTTAAAAAAACCTACCTGATAGCAACTGTTCGTCTAAAATTGTGAGCCATATGTTTGTGACTATTACAGCGCCATCAAGCGAGCTATGTGCCGGACATCCATCATGTTGGAAGTACGTCGCCATGTTGTCATGCAGTGAAACATCATGTTGTAACATCGGTAGAACATTACGTAGGAAATCAGTATACATTGCACCATTTAGACTGCCATCGATAAAATGGGGGGCAATTATCCTTCCTCCCACAAAGCGAAAAAAGTGGCCCAACTAAAACATTCATATTTCTTTATGTACTACACGAATATGTAATAAAAATGGGGGTTCCCATTAAAAAAAAAAACGCAGTTGATATCCGTTTGACCTATGGCACCGCTATCTAGCGGGCGAACCATAGCGCCATCTGGTTTCCCCCTTCAAGCTAGACAAGTTTCGATCTTTGTAGTTTTTTCGTTTGATGCTTATTTCTTGAGATATTTGGCCCGGTCACGATCAACTGACCAACCTGTATATACACCTCTAATCACTATGCGGTTTGTTTCTCCTTGCTGCCATCATCACTCTGCAGTAACGTTCATAGCTTTAAAACCTGTGTCCATAGCACCACATTGGAGTGAACGTTCAGTGGTCGGCAGCAGATAATCACAATTGTTCATTTAGGTACAGACTCATATTCTCGCCAAATCCATCCACTAATACAAATATTAGTCAATCTCCGAGAACTCACCTGAGGATGACTAGCATGTTTCAGCTAAAATATTGTGGAGTGCAGTTGACAGCGACTGGTTGAAAGCCAGAGATTTCTTCGAACATTACAAACATGTATTGTTATCCAAAATCTTCTTTAGACAAGAACCCAAAAAAAATCCATATTCAGAATTTCGTTCGATGCGCGTACTTTTATGGTACAAACTCGTCAGAAGTCGGGAGTATTTACGTTTCACTCGCTGCCATATGTCGTAATTATTTGTCTGTTGCTACCCTTTTGCAGAATATCAGGGTCTCACATTTTTCGTCAACTACTTGAAATTCTTCTACCATACCGCTTGTCTAAGGTTTCCTGTTTCTCTTTCTCTTGTGCCTTTGTCCTGCTTAGGCGCAGTGTTGGCACGATTATTAACGGATGTGGCGTGGTGAGTTTAAGAGGTGGCCGGATTTCGTTCCTATAGTCACCCCGTCATCCCCCGGGACACGTCATGTGTACTCCAACAGTCTGCTGGCAGTGTTTGAGAATCGTGTAACTGAGGCGGGACTTGGCTACCAGCCCGATATTCACCTATTATTATGTGGGGAACCGCCTAAAAACCACATCCTGGCACACCGACCCTCGTCATTAATCTGCTGGCAGGATTCGATCTGGGACCAGTGGATCTCCTCATCCCAGAAGCCGCACTCTAACATGCACAGTTATCCGGGCAGGTTTACCTCTAGGGTAAGATGGCTGGATATTTTCTTATCACGTCTGAGAACCTAATCTATCACATTCAGTCCACAATAATCAGTTTGAGACAGATTCCTTCCTTATCGTCCAAATTAATGCGGTGTTTCACCTTCGTACATATGGTTCCCTAGCAATTTTCTGCACCAAGTCAATGTTCTTACGTTCGGCAGCAGGTTTTGTGCAGCTGTAATACTCCTTCCACAACTATGGATGGACGTCTGGCTCTCTGGCTCCAATGTATCGTCACTGTTATTAGTACTGAACCACTTCAACGTATACGGTTGTCGTTTCCAAGGTCTCGCGGTGAATTGTGGCTGAGCTAGTTGAAAAACATTTTTTTAAACAACGGTACAGATAAAAACTGTGTGCTGGAATCAGACACAAGCTCGGAACCTTGTCTCCCGTGTGCAATGCTAAGCTACTAACGCACAGACAGTAGCCCACACTCTAAACTTCCCTTTACAGGATCCGATCTCGATATGATTTTCCTGGATTAATGTTTCCCTGCTTATGATCTTGTTTGTTTTAAATCTGGCTGATGTGAGAAATGCCAACGCTTGGCGGTCGATATGCTGTGGCATATTTCCCTTCATATAATCTAGGGTCGGCGGGAGTGGTTCAAATGGCTCTGATCACTATGGGACTCAACTACTGAGGTCATAAGTCCCCTAGAACTTAGAACTACTTAAACCTAACTAACCTAAGGTCATCACACACATCCATGCCCGAGGCAGGATTCGAACCTGCGACCGTAGCGGTCGCGCGGTTCCAGACTGTAGCGCCCAGAACTGCTCGGCCACTCCGGCCGGCGGCGGGAGTGGCCGAGCGGTTCTAGGCGCTACAGCCTGGAACCGCGCGACCGCTACGGTCGCAGGTTCGAATCCTGCCTCAGGCATGGATGTATGTGATGTCCTTAGGTTAGTTAGGTTTAAGTAGTTCTAAGTTCTAGGGGACTGATGACCTCAGAAGTAAGGTCCCATAGTGCTCAGAGCCATTTGAACCATTTTCCTCTTAACGACAAACTGTTGTCTTGCAGTCTGGCCGTATTTTACTGTTCCCTTACTTGTCTCGAACGCCTATTATGCTTCCATAGCGACAGTTGCCGAAGGGATTTCTGTGTTGTGTTTAACCAAGGGTTTGTAGAGTGTGGGTATATTTTTGTGGAGGATGGTGGGTCGGAGTGGATCAGAAGCCCCTCCGAGGCTATATAATCCGTTTATTACACCCAGCAGTTCGTAGCACAACTCAGGCCTACTTCAGGCGGGGCTGGAAGGTTGACTTCGACCCACAGACCACACAGCAGCGAAGTGTTGTATCTGGCCACAGCTATGCTTAGCACGGTCCCGGCATAGTGAGGTCCAGGTGTAGTAAACGGCCCAGACATGGCTGAGCAACATCATGGTTGACACGGCAGGCTGACAGGGCCGGCTGAGTGTGGGACACTGACTTCTTCCTGGCCGTGGCAAATGACGGGCGTAGTTGTTCAGGGAGCGAACCTCGGATCAGCTGCAGACAGGCGGCGACTGACCTGGCCACTGACCCAGTGGGTCCGTTGTCGGGAGGGCCTCATTTCACCCCTCGACCCATCAGGCGGTGTCTGGATCGCTTGGCAGGCAGTCCTGTCAGGATGACGGAAGAGTGGCAGCGACCTCACGGTGGATGACGCCACTATGACGACACAATGACTCGCTGTTTCCACGCATGCTCAGCCTGTCTGGAGGGCCAGTATTTCTTTGTGTGGAAACGGTCCCGTAGTGGCTTTGTGGCTGCAAAAGTGTCGTATACTGCGTGCGAAAGTGTCAAGGTCAGCCGGCGACGCCCGTTGAGCAACTCTGGGTGTGCGTATCGCTGTAAGTGGCCCACTTTACGGCACTGAGTCCATCTGACTACGTTCGTGTCGTTACAGGGCGTTGGAGCGTTCTTTGGTCGATGTTCTGCGTATGTAGTTTCCACACATTGTTGGAATATATCTCTCTCAATGTTCATGCACTTTAGTTGTTCCAACTCGATGGAGTCCCACGTAATGCAGCTCAGCACCTACGTCAGATGTACTCTGAATGGTGGATGGTGAGAGGAGAGCCAGCACGTTCATCTAATTTGGCCCTACTTGATATCTTCTTGTGGTCTCATGCGAAGTCTTAAGTGCGACACACATGTTGCTACTGAGGAAGATTTCCTGGTACAAATTCTCGCTGCCTGTTGCTTTGTATGACAATATGATGCCTACGGGGAATCTTTGAATGTCAACTTGAACAACTGTTGTGAATATGACTTCTTGTGCTAGGGGAGCAAGCGTGAAAAAATGGCCGGACTGACGAAGATCTACGTTGAGTAATGTGGAAGAAATGGTGTACGAGTATTGTTAGAATTTCACTATCCCCAGCATTTCAATGCAAATTGTAATTTTTTTCTGGCTAAGTGGTTTCCGGACCAGTATTTTCGATTTCTAGTTGATATATCTTCCCTTCATCATCTTCCCGTAAAGTCACTTTCAGCATCACGAAAACATCCTGTCCGCCGCTGAGGCACGCTTGTGTTAGTTGATTTTACTACTTCGGCTGCTTGTTTTGACGGAGAAAATACCATTTAGATTACACAATTTTTATGTAAGGCAGTAGTAGTAGCCGATCGAGACAGACGCAGCAACAGGGAAGTAACCGCTTTTGTGACATTTACGAGTTCCTAACCAGGAGCGAATTTTATTATATGATCTGTGTGCTTTAATAGTTTAGTTTCTTGAGTTTCTGCGTGTAAATTTAGTATCTAATAGCCACTGTTCTCGTGTTTTCGTTTGCGTCGGAAAGTAAACCGATTTACAAGTTCTTAATCAGGGGCGAATTATTTAGTTTCACCTGAGTGCTTCGGTAGTTAGGTTTTTGAATATACGTATTATTAGACACAGTTCTTGCGTTTTCGTCAGGGTCTAGAGTAGAGTTGCGCAGCAAGTGCAGATAGTCAATTTATCTGCATAGTTTAGTTTTACACGGTCTTTAGTATGGACAGGGAGTGGGAGTGTTGTGTGCGGATGCGAGCTGAGTTGGTGACACTTCGCTCTCAGCTTCAGGCTGTGATGGCTTCGGTTACAAGTTTGAGGCTGTAGTGGATGGGCACCACCGTTGTGGGCCGGCTGTGGGGATCCAACAGACGTCCAGCACGTCCGAGCCCTCCGATCTGTCCTCGCCGGCGGCCAACCCAGCACTGGCACTGATCCCTCACCTGTGGTAGAGTAGGAGGTCGCCTCAGGGCGAAGCAGGCGGTGAAAGACTTCCCAGGCGACCGCACGTAAGGCCTCCCCAGTTGGTCTGACAAACAGGTTCCACGTGCTGTGTGGCTGACAATGTCGCTGACACTCAGCCTGCAAGATCCGGGCAATCGCAGAGGGTGGGATTATTGGTAGTTGGGAGCTTCAACGTTAGGCGCGTTATAGGGTCCCTTAGGGACTTGACTGACAAGAAGGGTAAGAAAACCAGTGTGCACTCCGTGTGCATACCGGGTGGAGTCATTCCAGATGTGGAAAGGGTCCTCCCGGATGCCATGAAGAGCACAGAGTGCAGACAGCTGCAGGTGGTGGCTCACGTCGGTATAAATTATGTGTGGCACTTTGGATCAGAAGAGATTCTCTCTGGTTTTGGGCGGCTAACAGAACTGGTAAAGGCTGCCAGTCTTGCTTGCAAGATGAAAGCAGAGCTGACCATTTTCAGCATAGTCGACAGGACCGATTGCGGACCTCTGGTACATAGCCGAGTGGAGGGTTTGAATCAAAGGCTCAGACGGTTCTGCGACCGTGTATGTTGCAGATTCCTCGACTTCCGCCAAAAGTTGGTTGGGTTTCGGGTTCCGCTGAATAGGTCAGGTGTCCACTATACGCAGGAGGCGGCTAAACCGGTAGCAGGGGCTCTGTAGCGTGGACTTGGTGGTTTTTTGGTTAGAGGGTCTCGGGAAAACACAAGAAGGGCTTCAGTCACAAAGGGTGCTGGCTGAACACAGGGAGAACGTAGATATGGGAACCATTGGTATAACAGTTGTAAATTGTAGTAGCTGTGTTGGGAAAGTACCAGAGCTCCAAGCGCTAATAGAAAGCACTGATTCTCAAATCGTTATAGGCACTGAAAGCTGGCTAAAGCCGGATATAAGCTCAGCCGAAATTTTTGCGAAGAACCTAACTGTGTTCCGAAAGGATAGGCTAAACACAGTTGGCGGTGGCATGATTGTTACTGTCAGTAGTAGTTTAACTTGTCTTGAAATTGAAGTAGATACTTCCTGTGAGTTAGTATGGGCAGAGGTCATTTTTGGGAACCGGAATAGAATAATAATTCGATCCTTTTACCGCCCTCCCAATTCAGTGTTCCGAAAGGATAGGCTGAACACAGTTGGCTGTGGCGTGATTGTTGCTGTCAGTAGTAGTTTAACTTGTCTTGAAATTGAAGTAGATGCTTCCTGTGAGTTAGTATGGGCAGAGGTCATTTTTGGGAACCGGAATAGAATAATAATTCGATCCTTTTACCGACCTCCCAATTCAGTGTTCCGAAAGGATAGGCTGAACACAGTTGGCTGTGGCGTGATTGTTGCTGTCAGTAGTAGTTTAACTTGTCTTGAAATTGAAGTAGATGCTTCCTGTGAGTTAGTATGGGCAGAGGTCATTTTTGGGAACCGGAATAGAATAATAATTCGATCCTTTTACCGACCTCCCAATTCAGTGTTCCGAAAGGATAGGCTGAACACAGTTGGCTGTGGCGTGATTGTTGCTGTCAGTAGTAGTTTAACTTGTCTTGAAATTGAAGTAGATGCTTCCTGTGAGTTAGTATCGGCAGAGGTCATTTTTGGGAACCGGAATAGAATAATAATTCGATCCTTTTACCGCCCTCCCAATTCAGTGTTCCGAAAGGATAGGCTGAACACAGTTGGCTGTGGCGTGATTGTTGCTGTCAGTAGTAGTTTAACTTGTCTTGAAATTGAAGTAGATGCTTCCTGTGAGTTAGTATCGGCAGAGGTCATTTTTGGGAACCGGAATAGAATAATAATTCGATCCTTTTACCGACCTCCCAATTCAGTTGATACAACTGAGTTTGATTTCAAACACGTACCCGACTCATACGATAATAGTTGGTGGTGACTTTAATTTACACTCGATATGTTTGCGAAAATACATGTTCAATTCCGGAGGTACACATAAAATATCACCCGATATTGTGCTAAATTCTCTGAAAATTATTTCGAGTAGTTAGTTCATGAGTCCATGAGAATATTAAACGGTTGTGGAAAGTCACATGACCTCTTAGCAACAAATAATCCTGAGTTAATAACGAGCATCAAAACCGATTCAGGGATTAGTGAACACAGGGTTGTCGTAGCGAGATTGAATATTGTAATCCCCAAATCCTCGAAAAATAAGTGGATAATATACCTATTCAAAAAAGTAGATAAAAATTCGCTTGATGCCTTCCTGAGAGACAATCTGCACTCACTCCGAATTAATAATATAAGTGTAGACCAGATGTGGCTTAAATTCAAAGAAATAGTATCGGCAGCAATTGAGAGATTTATACCAAAAAAATTAACAAACGACGGTGCTGATCCTCCTCGGTACACAAAACGGGTTAGAACACTCTTGCAGAAATAACGAAACAAACATGCCAAATTTAAACAGACTCAAAATCCCCAAGATTGGCGATCCTTTAGCCGGCCGAGGTGGCCGAGCGGTTCTAGGCGCCACAGTCTGGAACCGCGCGACCGCTACGGTCGCAGCTTCGAATCCTGCCTCGGGCATGGATGTGTGTGATGTCCTTAGGTTAGTTAGGTTTAAGTAGTTCTAAGTTCTCGGGGACTGATGACCTCAGAAGTTATGTCCCATAGTACTCAGAGCCATTTGAACCATTTTCCTCTTAACGACAAACTGTTGTCTTGCAGTCTGGCCGTATTTTACTGTTCCTTGTAAGTTCCCTTACTTGTCTCGAACGCCTATTATGCTTCCATAGCGACAGTTGCCGAAGGGATTTCTGTGTTGTGTTTAACCAAGGGTTTGTAGAGTGTGGGTATATTTTTGTGGAAGATGGTGGGTCGGAGTGGATCAGAAGCCCCTCCGAGGCTATATAATCCGTTTATTACACCCAGCAGTTCGTAGCACAACTCAGGCCTACTTCAGGCGGGGCTGGAAGGTTGACTTCGACCCACAGACCACACAGCAGCGAAGTGTTGTATCTGGCCACAGCTATGCTTAGCACGGTCCCGGCATAGTGTGGCGATCCTTTACAGAAGCTCGAAACTTAGCGCGGAGTTCAATGCGGGACGCCTATAACCGTTTCCACAACGAAACTTTGTCTCGAAACCTGGCAGAAAATCCAAAGAGATTCTGGTCATATGTGAAGTATGTTAGCGGCAAGAAACAATCAATGCCTTCTCTGCGCGATAGCAATGGAGATACTATCGAAGACAGTGCTGCCAAAGCAGAGTTACTAAACACAGCCTTCCGAAATACCTTCACGAAGACGAAGTAAATATTCCAGAATTCGAATCGAGAACAGCTGTCAACACGAGTAACGTAGAAGTAAATATCCACGGAGTAGTGAAGCAACTTAAATCACTTAATAAAAGCAAGTCTTCTGGTCTAAACTGTATACCAGTTAGGATCCTTTCGGAGTATGCTCATGCATTAGCTCCATACTTAACAATCATATACAACCATTCGTTCGACGGAAGATCCATACCCAAAGACTGGAAAGTTGCACAGGTCACACCAATATTCAAGAAAGGTAGTAGGAGTAATCCACTAAATTACAAGCCCATATCGTTAACGTCGATATGCAGCAGGATTTTGTAACGTATATTGTGTTCGAACATTACGAATTACTTCGAAGAAAACGGTCTATTGACTTACAGTCAACATGGGTTTAGAAAACATCGTTCTTGTGAAACACAACTAGCTCTTTATTCACATGAAGTGCTGAGTGCTATTGACAAGGAATTTCAGATCGATTCCGTATTTCTGGATTTCCGGAAGGCTTTTGACACTTTACCACACAAGCAGCTCGTAGTGAAGTTGCGTGCTTATCGAATATCGTCTCAGTTATGTGACTGGATCTGTGACTTCCTGTCAGAGAGGTCACAGTTCGTTGTAATTGACGGAAAGTCATCGAGTAAAACAGAAGTGATTTCTGGCGTTCCACAGGGTAGTGTTATAGGCCCTTTGCTGTTCCCTATCCTCCTATGAAACACAACTAGCTCTTTATTTTTAAATGCGAACATTTTAGGGTTAGGCTTTACCGTGACTGTTACTTACATTAAATGAAACAACAAGTTTACTGTTACCAGTCACCGTTTTATTTATTATGTCTTTTATTTTCGACTCGTATCAAAGGTTTAAACCTCCATCATCGGATGGATTTACATTAGTTAGTTTGATATTTGTGTGTGTGTTGTGTTACGATTTTTTGAAGGAACTTGTGGCACTGCCTAATGGAGAAACAAGACACTATTTCAAAACATGGTTTAGGATTACTTTTGACAAAAAATTAAACTGATATCTAATGGTAGACATAAAAGAAGTAAACTAGAGTACCTCCAGTGGTCACAGGTTCCTTTCGCTGTCGTAACACATTACAAGTATACTGTCACATTTGTAAACAAATATGGCGTCTGGAATCTGCTGGGTGCAAGGTTTGTATAGCAGAAGAGAAGACATATTCGCAAAGTGCAAAGAATATACATTGTAACAACATTATTACATAATAATTGTTTAAAGCATTTGGAGGTGTTTGTTTTGAGGTGTCGAATACATATGCGTGTACTTCAGGTGGTATATAAATCCAATTTTGACAAATTAAAACAGCTAAACATTCGTAACCGTTTATACAATCAGGTGAAATGTTAAAATGGCTTAAAAGTCATACTTTTTAATAACAATCAGGTGAAATGTTACAGACTTGAAGTACAATAATCATATTGGCTACAGCAGTAAAATCATACATAAATGACACTATTTGATTGGGATTAATAAACAGATGTGAGAGGCTGGTGGAGGAGAGAAAGAGAGAGAGAAAGTGAGGAGAGAGAGAGAGAGAGAGAGAGAGAGAGAGAGAGAGAGAGGGTGGAAAGAGTGATTGTATGAGAGCAAACATTTACATGGCAAAGAGTCTTAAGATTACATGTTGCATATATTAGTTGCCTACAGGTTGAGGTAATACATTGGTTAATGCTATAAAATATCCAGATAGATATACAATTTGTGCCAGTAGTTGATGTACATACAGTTTCAAGCTGACAAGGGGTACAAGCTGTTGGTGTGATGAATTATCTGTAAATGTGGTCAATCTCTTGTACTCTTGGTGGCTGTCAATATTTATGGTAAATATCAAGATGTGTGCACATGTGTGTGTGTGTGTGTGTGTGTGTGTGTGTGTGTGCGCGCGCGCATTTTTAAGAGTGTAGGCAGTTGCTGAAAACAGAGGTGATACTATTGTAAATATTGTCATTTTTGTCATATAAGATGGATTCTGGTTGTTTCGTTTGGTGTTTGTATATTTGAAGTGTTTCGAGGATGTCTAGTTTTCTGCCTTTTGGTTGGATGTGTAGGATGCTAATACTTGTGTTGTTAACATGTTGTTTTGTTTCATATAGGTGGGTAGCTATTGCTGATGTGTGGTATTTTTTGTTTTTTAGTGCTGCCATGTGTTCCTTGAATCTAATCTCAAATGATCTGCCTGTCTGGCCTATGGAGAAGCAGACACAGTCCAAACATTCAATTTTGTACACACCTGTGTGATGAAGTGGGTTTCGTGTGCCCATGTTGTGGGGTAACTTCTGTCCAATCTTGTTGTCTGTTGTAAAGGATATGCTTATGCCTTTTCGTTTGAAGACATTGGCAATCTGGTATGAAATGTTACCTAGAAAGGGGATTGTATGGAAGATGTTATTTTCTTTTTGTTTTTTGTGTTGTGATTGCTATCACGAAAGTGCGATGGTAGCTTCTTACCTGGATCACGAAAATCCTGTGAATCTGGTTTGATTTGTGTGCTTTTTTTGGAGAGTTCCTTCGTTTACTGGTGAGCTCTGATAAATTTCACCGGGAAGCAGTTAGTCTTATGGAGAAATCTACCAGTCTTATCGCACTCTCATTTTCTGCCACCGTATTTTTTTGTTTTTTGTTTTGTTTTTAAGGAGATAGTGTGGAAAATGTGAGAACGAGATGAGTGTAGTTATCAGGGCTGTGACAACAATTGTCCTGAGACTTGCAAAGTAACTGAAGTGTGCTGAGCATGGGCAAGTGTGGTGACTGAGTGGTTAAATAATTACATAAATGTGTAAGATAGTGGTCGCAGACGTTGATACATTCAAAGGGTTTTTATGAGTCGAGTCGGTACATTTTCTTTTCTTTTTGAGTCACCGGTTCCTTCATCAGCACGACAGTTGCTAGAGTCCAAATGGTTAAATTTTCGTTATTTGTGGATATCTGAAGGGTTTCCTTTTTGGTTTAATTTGTTCTGAGCCAATGCTTATATTCCTTTCATGTGTTTCATCTAGCTTAATAATTGTGCTTGTGAATCCTGAAGCTTCTACGGACGGCTGACGAGCGCTGTGTATGACATGGCTCAGTGGCCCCTTATTACAATCAATCCTTAAATTCCGTCAACAGATGACAGTAGCTACGCCCACTAGCTCTGGGCGTGCTGCCTAAGTGTGCTATTACTGTAATTCTTGAGACAACGTGCAGCATTACGGACGTGTAAAATTTAAGTCTTTAAGTGGGTCAAAAGGTAATACATTTAATAAAATCCTGTGTAAGGTTTTACTTAATTTTTAACTTAGTTACTTTCTTGCAGTTATACTATAAACTTTGTCGCAGGAAGAGCTCATTACTTGTAGCCACAGTAATTTTCTGGAGTTTAAAACTGAGTGTTTCAAGGCTTAAATGAGAAGTTGCGACAGAGTTTTCTTCTGAAATACTCACTTGTTTAAGTCCACTGTGGATCAATTAAATGTGAAGTTAACATTCGGTTTATCCTACAGGAAATTTAGTCTGTGATAAATGTATTTTAAATTATTATGTGTTTATTAGTTACCCAGTCCCCCACCACTCCACTACCTAGCTCCTGGCTATCGTGACATTTCGACTAGATCCCCTACATCTTCCATGTCGACTCTCGTTTCTTCTTCTATCACGTCGTCAGACACGTCCTCAAATTGGACTTTGATGTTTCAGTTTTGTGTATATATTTTAAGTCATATTTCTACAAAGAAAAAGAAATTTTATGTAAGAGTTTGTTTATTGCAGTCACTCAGATCACTCAGAACAATTATAGGTCAATGATGAAAACGAAATAATTATAAAAACTGTTGATTCCTTAAGTACAAACAACATTTATTTGTAAACATTTAATAATACTGAAATTATTAAGTACAAAACAAAGAAAATCTAACTTAGTACGCAAACAGTGTTTCAGCATTGTAGAACAATATGTTTTGTTACATTAATATACTTCAGTTCGCTAAGCATTTGGTGTATATAACTTTGGAAAGCATTTCAAACACATTTCCTTCGAAAGTACCACACTATGGTGAACACTGGTTAACACCTGTGTAGGGAAGATGTCTCTTCATTTTCTACAGTGTGAAGCTGGTTTGATGAACCCTCTGCCAGGCACTTCAGTATGATTTGTATAGTAGCTGTGTGGGTGTAGAATGTTGACGCTGTTCTCCTCGTGTTTTTTTGCTCTTCCTACTGCTGCTAAGTAGGTAATTCCGTTTCTCTGCCCATCAGAAACAACTTCATTCACCCTAATAATATGCGATACATGGCCATTAGCAGTTTCCTGACAACGTTTTCTATGTTATATTGGTTTTAGTCTCCTTGAGAAATATTATTCTTTGCGTATATTTACTAGAGTTCATTTTGTAAATGACACAGACGTTCAATGCGCAGACATTTAAAGATTAGAACACAGCAAGGGACCGTGTGCTTGTTTTGGGCCCAACGCTTTACTTGCTGCATAAATGTCCTCATTTATCCAATCCTCCCTGAGTGCAATTGTAGAAAGTCACATATTTTTATGGGCATATGTATCTTCATTTACGTTGACGTTACGTTGTATGGTTATATTAGAACTAAACGCTATGACTTCCTTGCAGTGCACTACACATTTGCCTCGTAAAACCAAGGAACCAGTTTTAGTGTGATCAAATTTTTCCTTAGCACAGCGTCACATTTGGATAACAGTCTTTATCAGCTGCAAAAAATTTCCTTTCATTTCTGCCAGCATGTACCTCTGTGGTTACGGAATGGAAAATTTTGTTCAGTCAAAAACGTAGTGAATTCTACACTCATTTCTGTGGTTATTGGGCAGGAGCTCAGTAGGCATTTCACGTTTATTTTTACGTAATTCCACAGTCTAACACATACAGTCGCGACGCTCACTGCTGTGAAAACTGCTGTCATCTGAGAGTTGGTTCGACGCATGCACATCAAGCGGTGAGAAAGCAGCCGTAAAATTAAAGTCAGTTTTTAATTATTTTTCTAGTTAATTAGCGGAATAGTTTCTAAATTTTTGTGTTCTAAACGATATTAAATTAACAGCCGATATGAATGATCATAAAACATATGTAAAAACAGCCGATTCTCCTTCGTTCAGTGACATAAGCTACAACTTAATTGTGATGAAATACTTTCGAATATGTTTATAATTGCAGAGTACTCCACTAAAAAGGAAAAAGTATAAACACATATTTCACGCATAAGGGAAATATATTTCTTTTTTTGTCTGTTCGTATTATGACAGGCACTTTTAATGACACGTAAAATTTTTTAGGGTGCTTAATGTATCGCACAGTCTTGCGCTTCACTCGACTTTCTAACGCATATTTGTTTTTGTAAACGTAATTACTTTGTTCCAAAAGCGAATATGTTGAAGATTCTTCCGTTTGTGCCTCAAATGCAGCAACAATTGTGGAACTGGTTTCTTTTGTGTTGGGAAACACTTTTATTATATATACGTAGACAGTAACTTGTTCTCGAAAGAACAGTTACTGTTGATGACCGTGCCGCTTTTCCCTGGAATAAATGATGACTAACTAAAAACCTCAGCTGCTGACAGGTTTTGTTGATATACCTCGATGTAAACAGCTGAAAATGTGTGTCCCGTCCGGGATTCGAAACCGGGATCTCCTGCTTACATGGCAGACGCTCTATCCATCTGAGCCACCGAGGACACAGATGAATAGCGCGACTGCAGGGACTTATCCCTTGCACGCTTCCCGTGAGACACTCATTCCCAACTGTCCACAATTCTACATATGTATTGTACCTTATAGACATTTGCCCACTCACGCATTACTTAAAAGGCTACCCAGCAATTGACCTTCGTCTGTGCGAATGCGCACAGGTTGCCCAAACTCTTACGGGAATCGCCAAAGCGTGCGCGAGTAATGAGTGAGTGGGCAAATGTCTATAAGGTACAATACATATGTAGAACTGTGGACAGCTGGGAATGTGAGTCTCACGGAAAGCGTGCAAGGGATAAGTCCCTGCAGTCACGCTATTCATCTGCGTCCTCAGTGGCTCAGATGGACACATCAATTTCGAGAAGACGTGACTCAGCATATTACCAGCGGGGCGCAGAAGGCCTCTGATCAATTACACAACAAAACTTAAAAAACAAAATTAAAGTAAAAATCAAAATCAAAATAAAAACAATAAAAATAAAATTCAGAAAAAGGAAGATAGTGTTTTGTTGGAAGGCTAGCCCTAACCTTTGTAAGTAGGCTGTTTATGTTTTCTTTATGTAAGTAGGCTGTTTAGGTTCTTATATTGGTAACGCCGCCGCCAACTAGCGCTCTCTGTATGAAAATCACTGGCTGTGCTGTGTGCAGTCTGTGGCTGCTTTGCATTGTTGTAATACTCGCCTTTGTAGTGTTGGGCAGAGGCAGCTGGCTGTGAACAGCGCGTAGCGTTGCGCAGTTGGAGGTGAGCCGCCAGCAGTGGTGGATGTGAGGAGAGAGATGGCGGAGGTTTGTAATTTGTCATGAACTGCTATATATATATATTATGTGAAATTAATGTTTCGAAAACTATTCTCAATATTTTATATATTCACTTATGTCATAATTCCTGTAACACTGATGTATATGTTATTTCGATTCTTTTGTAAAGCCCATATTACTACAAATGTTATCTGTACTATTATGTTCTTAAATGATGTATTTTGTACCTTTGTAATTGTATTTTCATATTGTAAATTTATAATTGTATAGACACCAGTTCTTCAAATTAAGTTACATTTCACTGCACACGTTTCTGTTGGTCATAGTATATGGACAATATGTGAGAAGTTGAGACTGTTAGTTTTTGCACGTGTGTTAATAATTCAGCAAGGGACTGGATAACAGCATTGCTGGTTCTAAGGACAATTCCAAAAACTTTGTGAGTGCACAAGTGGTGGTTATGGACTTGCTATATTATCCGCAAGACTCTTCAATGGTGATTGTGCACCTGCACAGTCACAACAGATGGCTGCTGGCCATCTCTACAAGGACTACAGTGGGTCTACATCTTTGGTGGCCCACCAACGCCATTATTTCTACAAGGACTACAGTGGGTCTGCATCTTTGATGACCCACCAACGCCATTATTTCTACAAGGTCTGCAGTGGGTCTGCACCTCTGGTGGCCCACCAATACCATACTCTCTACCAGGACTACAGTGGGTCTGCTCTGTGATGACCTACCTACCAATATTCTTCCAAACTACGACTGACTCTGCTGTGGGTTTGCTCTGTTGTGGCCCATTATCTGTCAGCATGTCAAGAGTCAGCACTGTCTTTCCGTTGGAAGGACAACACTATTTCTTCAAGACTGCATGGAAATCCACTACTTCCGTGTGCATTTTCTTTTACTGCTCAGACTTTGAGAAAAACACTGCAATTTTACTGTGACGAATGATGAGGACTGTCTTTATGGACTGTGAGATATTTTTAGCTTTTGACCAACATTGTATCAATAAGTGTGTGCATTTGATTTCTTTGTTATTGTAATTGTGAAAAATTTTTGTCAAATCTGTATTGGCCAGTGCCCAACACCATTTGTAAAAATTTTTTGTGGGGAGCATGGGGGCTATGTAAGTAGGCTGTTTATGTTTTCTTTATGTAAGTAGGCTGTTTAGGTTCTTATATTGGTAACGCCGCCGCCAAGTAGCGCTCTCTGTATGAAAATCACTGGCTGTGCTGTGTGCAGTCTGTGGCTGCTTTGCATTGTTGTAATACTCGCCATTGTAGTGTTGGGCAGAGGCAGCTGGCTGTGAACAGCGCGTAGCGTTGCGCAGTTGGAGGTGAGCCGCCAGCAGTGGTGGATGTGAGGAGAGAGATGGCGGAGGTTTGTAATTTGTCATGAACTGATATATATATTATGACTTGTGATGATATCAAGGTAAATACATTGTTCGTTCTCTATTAATATCTTTCATTTGCTAACTATCCCTATCAGTAGTTAGTGCCTTCCATAGTTTGAATCTTTTATTTAGCTGGCAGTAGTGGCGCTCGCTGTATTGCAGTAGCTTGAGCAGCGAAGATTTTTGTGAGGTAAGTGATTTGTGAAAGGTATAGTTAAATGTTAGTCAGGGCCATTGTTTTGTAGGGAATTTTGAAAGTCAGATTGCGTTGCGCTAAAAATATTGTGTGTCAGGTTAAGCACAGTCGTGTATAATTGTTCTAAGGGGAAGTCTCGTGTATAAATTGTTAAAAGGGGACGTTTCACCTTGACTTCCCGTATTTCCCCTGGTATATAGGTAGCTCTCTGGAGTAGGTTTAGTCAAGAGCCAACGCCTGAAGTGGACCAGATTTTTTTGTTATAGGATGAAAAGTGGCGGTGGCACTTAGGTTCTTTTTTTTTTTTTTGGTAGTTCCATTTTATTAAGGGACTGTCTAAAAAAAAGATGGATAGAGCATCCGCCATGTAAGCAGGAGATCCCGGGTTCGAGTCCCGGTCGGGGCACACATTTTCAGCTGTCCACATCGAGGTACGAGGGCTGTCCAGAAAGTAAGTTACGATTGATCGCGAAATGAAAATCACAGTGAAAATCAGAAATGTTTCATTTGGAACAGTTAGCTACACCTTTCAGCTACTTCTCTATGTAGTCGCTGTTCTGACTCAGACATTCGTCGTAGCGTTGTACCAACTTTCCAATACCCTCATCATAGAAGGCAGCCGCCAGTGCTTTCCGCCAATTCTCTACGCTGGCCTAAAGCTCGTTGTCTGTGCCAAAATGTTGTCTTCATAGCCAGCAGTTCGTTTGAGCAGAGATGAATCTCAGTGGGAGACAATTACAGGCTGTATTGTGGGTAACCAAACATTTCCAATTGAAACGAAGCAGGAACATCTTCATTGCCTCTGCAGAATGAGGCTGAGAATTGTCTTGAAGAAGAAACCGCACGACAGTTATGTTATGTTGGTTGCATAGCTTCAGGGGAAAATTCTCACCAGGCCTTCGTACTTGGCGGGAGACACTATTTTCTATAACATCTTTACGCGCTCACTAAGAGCTCAGGAATGAAAAGAGCGACATAATTCTACCTAGAGTCATACAAGATACACTGCCCAACACATCTTTGCAAAGCTTTATCGGATTTTCATAGTCGTTCCCATTACGCGACCGATCGTAACTTACTTTCTGGACAGCCCTCGTATATCAACAACACCTGTCGGCAGCTGAGGTTTTTAGTTAGTTATCATTTTAACACTTTTATTGCTTTTGTTCTTTTATTTTCTCGTCTGTGAGGTTTTTGTTTTAGTTACAGTTGTGGTAGCTTATCGGCTACGTTGAATAACGGAGATATTGCATCCCACACACGTTACCTATGTTCCGCATTCACTGATTTGACTGGTATTGTTTTTGAGTAGATGGACGACGCCTTTCTGCAAAATATCAAGTCTCCAGCTGTTTACTAGCAATTTTTTTTCTTAAAGGACACGGCATTCTCCAGTACCGTAAATTTTTCTAGGTTGTAAGAAAATCTTAAATAAACGGTTCTGCAATCTAGCGGTTCACACTTCCTAAGATCGTTAGGAAACCTAAAAAAATACAAATGTGGCATCTTCTTGTTGTCACTGAAGTTTATTGTCCTACAAATGCTCCAGTTTGTAAAAACCATTTTACAGATCAATGTGAACAATTACGATTCGCATTCGCTTTCATTAAGATCATGCCAAACTCAACAATATAACTTCGTGGCTGCATGGTGCGCTGCAATCGCAGTAGGTAACAAAATAGGGACGTGGCATGATTGTTATGTTAGACTGTGGTAACACTCTCGCTAAAGATACCAACAAAGGTCAATATTCTGGCGAGTGGTTATGATTGTCACAAATGAATGGGAGAAAACCACTACGGCGTAAGTAACATTTTTTGAAAAAGTAAGTAAAGTTCACTTCAGAACCTGAACGAAGGGATACACTTTAGTAGCAGAAAGATACTGCCACCCGTTAACTTCTGCCATCTAGCGGCATGTGGTATAATGACATTTAAAGAATCAAAACGGATAGCCAATGTCAGTATGGTACAAGCTAGACATGGTTGACGCTCCTAAGAAAGACGGGTTAAATTCTGAATTATTAACGTATTCTCGTAAAAAAGTGAGTAATTCTACCTTGCAAGATATTCAGTGCTGTTCAGAAACGATTGACGAAGATGTAACAGATAATTATTCAGTCGCAGATGAAGTTATGTTCCTGATCAAGGTAATTAAAGGGAATGCCTTTTGTCTAACGTTTTAGCAATTGCGTAACGTTATGTTCCCAAATTATTAATGACTTTTGAGGAAGATGAAAAGGACATGAACTATTTTTTAGTTTACTACCACACTTTATACTAGCATGATAACGTCTCCCTGTTACCAACAATAATTATGCTCCTCATGAAAATTATTGTCACGAAAATATTGTCACTTACACTGGTGTGTTACTGATATGCTTAACATCTTTAAGGTACGCTGACATTCACTTGAAGTAATTACATTCGCCAAAATGACATGATTGTGAAGTGCATTTTATGTGTGAAACAGATTTTTATATTGATTTTCGCTTTATGTCGGCCCTACGTAGTATGTCTTCTACCCAGACGCATCATCTCAGGATGAAAACGAAGGTAACAGCAACCGACAAACAAAACATAGCAACGGCAAAATGCAAACTACAGCTGAAACGTTTTGCTTAGAAGCACGTCATGCAGAAACTGGAGAAAACATTGTTCCAAGAAGAAGAAACAGAAATGTGGAGTCCTGGAAAGTGAATAACGGAGAACGCTAAGGACTCTTGTACAAGAATATACATCTACAAGAGGAAATGTTATGCGTGGGAGAGTCATTCAGCCATTTCAACGTACCTGCCGATATGAATAAAAGACATTCTTATAAGAAAGAAATGTTCAAATGTGTGTGAAATCTTATGGGACTTAACTGCTAAGGTTATCAGTCCCTAAGCTTACACACTACTTAACCTAAATCATCCTAAGGACAAACACACACACCCACGCCCGAGGGAGGACTCGAACCTCCGCCGGGACCAGCCGCCATTCTTATAAGAAAGACGAACAATTTTCCATGAGTAGTATTGGAAAACTGGTTCTTTGCAGCAACAAACGTCCTTCATAGTGACATGTGTTTCATCTACCGTACCAATCGAAACTAAATAGTAGGAAGTCAAAAACACAATTTACTGTGATTGATCTGGATGGTAAGCGAGTGTGTAAGGAGTTCTTCCTTAAGGCACTAACTAGGACCTATAAGCAATAGTCGGTTTACCACATCTGCATTAACCAAACCAAGAATGGTAAGCATATCTCCTGTTGACAAACGTGATAAACATGCTCAAAACCATAAGCGACTGAGTAAAAAGCGTAGCTAATTACACAAGTCACTATTCACGTAAACATAACCCTAACAGGAAATACATGTCACTGGAGTTATATATCTCAAAAACGTATAAGCTTAATACTGATAAGTGTGAAGAAGAAAATCTTTTGCCAGTGAAGACCTGCATTTACCGTAAGATGTTCATTTCTGAATTTAATCTGTTATTCTATAGCCTAAGAAGTGACAACTGCAATAATTGTGACAGATAAGAAAATTTAATCAAAGCGGAGGTAGACGGCATTAAAAGAAACAGTCTAATGCTTGAGAGAGAGCTTCAACTAAGAAGAGACGATCAAACAAGAGGCTCAACACATGTAATTACTTCCGATTTTAAAAAAGCATGGTCAACTCCAACGCTAACGTCTTGTGTTATGTACAACAAGAGAGAACTGTGTTGACATTTAATCTTGGAATCATGACTATAACCCAGAACACACTTTCGTATGTATATACTCGTACTCTGAGAATATAGCTTCACATGCCCCTTCTGAAATAGGTCATGCTTACTGAAGTATGTAAAATCCTTTCCATCTGAAATTAAACATATTATTGCCTTCAGTGATAGCTGTGGTGGGCGAAACAGAAATCAAATAATCGCTATACACGTACTGAAACTATTGATCATAAGTTTCTCATGCCTCGTCATACTTACCTTGACACTGCTGCTGATTTTTCTCACATCGAGAGGAAGAAAAAGAAAACTCAATTTTTACTTGTACCAAACGAGTTGGATGAAGCTTGTAAAAATGCCAGGACGACATTTCATGTGTATAAAATGATTAAAGATGGTCTTCTATCTATGGAACCAATTGCAGAACTTCTGATCAATAGAAAAATAGACACTGAGAAGCAAAAGGTTAACTCGTTGACAATGAGATAGGTGCAGTTCGGAAAAGATGAACGGAGGGATTTCTTCTTCAAGAAAACGTTGAATGAAGACATAAAATTTCGAAAAGTAAACCTTGAGTGTCCATGTAGGCCTGATATCATACCTGACCATCGTCCACCTCTTCAATATCGACCAGTACGTTTGCAGAAAGAAAAAAAAGTTGATGAGTTGATGTCGTTGCTACAGTTTATTCCTCCAGTGTACTATAACTCCTACGAGAATCTATTAGCAACACAGAACTCAGATCCGACCAGGACTTTGCAATCGTCCTTGTATCGCGGTAGAGCTCAACAATATGTTTCATACATTCGCAGTACATCTCCCAGCCAAATGATTCTGCACAATCAAGTAATGAAGAATGCCACACTGATAATTGTGAAAGTCAGCAAATGAATGAAAGTAAGTGGAAGGATGTATTCATTAGAAGCACAGTGATACAAGTGACGTTCTATGAAGACATTTTGAAGTCATAATGGTACAAGCGAAGTTTATTAATTTTTTTAAGCAGTGATGCCTTACATCATGGACCTTTAGCTACTTACCTTCTGTATGTACTTTAAGTGAAAAATTTGTGAAATTTCTTGTTTCATTTTGTGTAATCTGTAACTTTATATTAACATTGAAACGTTTAAGGTCGTTTTTCTTGGAATAACCTTTATGCTATTTGTACCATTCTGACCTTTACCCATTCAAATCTTTTACGTGAGTAACAAGATGTTTAAGAACACCTGAAAGACGATTAGACTGCCTGAACAAACCGCCAGACTGCATGTCTGCGTACCCCTGAAATGCGTGCAAATAGAAATTTCTATGGTCTACTTTAGCAACCACCTTTGATTCCAAATTTCTTTGGCTTTTTAGGCAAATAATGCATAAACAGCAATGCTTTCGAAATGAAGTGAGTTAATATTCACTCGTCAGGTATTCTGTAGGAGAATATGGTTCCATGTTTTTATTTTTTTATTTTACTATAAGAGTAAGAAATTCTCAAACAGCAAACAATAGACCAACAGTATCAGCTGTGGTGGTCAACATGACTAAAATTAATGGACAAATTTCTTCATTTCATATCACATACATAATACGTAAATACCAAATACACCACTATTTGACTTTTGTAATTTTCACTATATTATTGTTGGACTATACAATATATTCTAAACTAGTTTTATCGTTGTATCCTGCTTTTGCACATCTGAACACTTGGTCGCCCTAGCTCCAGGTGAATGTGTGGTAATAATATCGTGTTTTTTAGCAGGGCTCCTTTGGCTAAATGGTTGCTCATTTTATTTGATTTTACCTTTCAGATCAGAGAAAAGGAACCATTATTCACAGTGACCATTTCAACAACAAGAGTGGTGATAATATCTGAACAAGTTTCGTATTCACGTTTTTTAAAAGCGTATTACGTTTAAGATCAGAGAAACCTCAGAGATTCATCATAATCATCGTCGTTGTCGCAATGTAATTCTGCAAGAATTATCAGCCCTCTAGTCATCTTCCTTACAACTAAGAGAAGAAGACAGATATATAGAAAACTTGTCAAAAATGATTCTATTAACTTAAGAACAAAGGAATAAATATTTAATTCGATCTTCTGTAAGCTATATTTTGCGGAAGAAAACACACGCATTCAGTCACGCATAGCAACACAAGGATGTGAACACCTACGTCAATGTCACAAGCACAATAATGGCGGTTTAATGTGAAACAGTAATATCAATAATGACCCCAGTTACACTGTTCCAGACATGTATGCTATTTTAGCAGTAAAATGCGCGCATGCAGGCGGCACAGTTCGTATGTTCTCTAGTTGTCCACTCACTCTCAGAAGGGTCAAGACTGAAATGACCATTAAAATATTCCGACAACTCTTGCCACAGAACCTAGCAAGTTTTGTCACTCCCATGGAGCTGGTGCCTGGTGTGGACTACACTCTCTGCACATCCCTTCCTTCTTCTCTACCAGCAGATCAGTTGCCTACCTAGTCTGTAGTTTATCATTCTGCTATATTGGTTCGTCGGGATCACCGGACTGTCATGAAGATATTGGAGCGATGGGTTTAGGGAGACCATATTCAAGGCCATTTCAACAGCCCAGTGCAACTAGCGCCCAAGAGGACAGATATACTGTTCGCTCATCTGTGTAGAATCATACAGCGACGTCATGTACCGTGTGTCAGCAATTGCGTTTGTTTGCAGCAAAACAAATACGTACATGGACAGTGTGACGAATCTTGTGGCGTCACTATGCCATCTATGACACAGATGCCTAGGTTGGTATTAGCAGACGTATGTTGGCTATACTTCATAGTCGTTTATCCCTTCCCTCTCTGGAAGCGGAAGTGTTTATGTGGTGGCGGACACAACATAGAAAGGGGTGAGATGGTTGCTGATCGGTGCCCTGAGACGAAACGTGGTTGTTTGCTCTCTCAGGAAGACCTTTTTCCATTCCTTTCAGTTGTATGGGGCTTGGAGGCGGTGCAGTGACTACTGTGCAGTGACTATCGCGCGTCTACTCAGGTATGTAGCATGGATTAAATCCATGTATGCACCTGACTGAAAGAAGTATTGTGTCTTGGTGTGGATATAGCATCATTTTCTAGTTGCTATTCAGAGATCGTGCGCCGAGAGGACTTGACTGAATATTCTGTCCTTGAGTTCTATGCGACGACGGACCTTGCCTGAGTGTTGTATGATTAAAACATTTTCCAATTCATGGCGGGATGATATATCAATCAGCGATAAATATTTTCAAGAGATAAATAGTTTTGGCTGCAAAAGATGCTTTATTATTTTATATTTTGTCAATATTGCATTTCGCCTTGTTTAAGGCATCTTCAGATTGCCTGGCACAACAGGCATTAAAAACAGGCTGCACCTTATGCTCTACAAGTGCACAGCCCGAAGCCTCTTAAAACTCGACAAGGCCAAGTATCTACTGAGGTCTTATATGTATTTGAAACGTGACTTCCCATATGCTCAACACATCGTTCTTACGATATTGACAAAGGTGATTGCCTTCTAAGACATTTTCATGGACGGCAGCCTATGTATTTAACGCCTGTTGTGCCAGTCAAACAGAAGTACACTATGTGATCAAAAGTATACGGACACCCACAAAAACACACGTTTTTCATATTGGGTACATTGTGCTGCCACCTACTGCTAGCGACCTCAGTAGTCATTAGTTATCGTGAGAGAACAGAATGGGGCTCTCCGCGGAACTGACGGACTTCAAGCGTGGTCAGGTGATTGGGTGTCACCTGTGCCATACATCTGTACGCGAGATTTCCACACTCCTGAACCCTAGGTCCACTGTTTTCGATATGATAGTGAAATGGAAACGTGAACGGACAGGTGCAGCACAAAAGCATACAGGCCGACCTTGTCTGTTCACTGACAGAAACCTCCGACAGTTGAAGAGCGTCGTAATGTGTAATAGTCAGACTTCTATCCAGACCATCACTCAGGAATTCCAAACTGCATCAGGATCCACTGCAAGTACTATCACAGTTAGGCGGGAGGTGAGAAAACTTGGATTTCATAGTCGAGCGGCTGCTCATAAGCTACACATCACGCCGATAAATGCCAAACGACACCTCCCTTGGTGTAAGGAACGTAAACATTGGACGACTGAGCAGTGGAATGTTGTGTAGAGTGACGAATCACGATACACAATGTGGAGATCCACGGGCAGGGTGTGCGTACGACGAATGCTTGGTGAACGTCATCTGCCAGCATGTGTATTGCTAACAGTAAAATTCGGAGGGCGGTGGTGTTTTTCATGGAGGGGACTTGAACACCTTGTTGTTTTGCGTGGCACTATCACAGCACAGGCCTACATTGATGGTTTAAGCACATTCCTGCTTCCCACTGTTGAAGAGCAATTCGGGGATGGCGATTGCATCTTTCAACACGATCGAAAACCTGTTCATAATGCACGGCTTGTGGCGCAGGGGTTACACGACAATAACATCCCTGTGCTGGACTGGCCTGTACAGAGTCCTGACCTGAGTCCTATAGAACACCTTGGGATGTTTTGGAACGCCGACTTCGTGCCAGGCCTCACCGACCGAAATCGATACCTCTCCTCAGTATAGCACTACGAGAAGAATGGGCTGCCATTCCCCAAAAAACTTTCCACCACCTGATTGAACGTATGCATGCGAGAGTGGAAGCTGTCATCAGGGCTAAGGGTGGGCCAACACGATATTGAATTCCAGGATTACCGATGGAGGGCGCCACGAACTTGTAAGTCATTTTCAGCCAGGTGTCCGGATACTTTTGATCACATAGTGTATCGTAAACAAGGCGAAATGCGTTATTGGCAAAATATAAAATAATGAATCCTGTTCTGCAGCCAAGACTGTTCATCTATTCAAAAAAGTTGTACGATTATCTTCAACGTCTTTGAATTAGACGGATATTTTGATGTTGTTCAATAACTGTTCGATAATTATTTTATAACTGAAGCCTTGTGGGATGGCACATGGTTGATGAGCAGTTGGTTTGTTAAACTAGGGCCGGCCGGGTTGGCCGAGCAGTTCTAGGCGCTACAGTCTGGAACTGTGCGACCGCTACGGTCGCAGGTTCCAATCCTACCTCGGGCATGGATGTGTGTGATGTCCTTAGGTTAGTTAGGTTTAAGTAGTTCTAAGTTCTAGGGGACTGATGACCTTAGAAGTTAAGTCCCATAGCGCTCAGAGCCATTTGAACCATTTTTGTTAAACTAGTACTAGTTTCCTGTTGTTAACATTCCGTTGTTTCAGGGTAGCCTGTGACTTTTCCTTAGGTGCGTGTTTACTTGTGGACTGAGGTTCCAGTACCAACACTTAAGTGACGGCGCTATTCTGGTTGGAAATAATTGGGCTCCTGCCAAGAGAAGAGTCATTCCTAATTATTGTCTTTGTTGTAACTATTCTCCTTAATTGGTTAAAATTCTTCTTTATTCGTTGATTATACACAAAGCGAATACTGATGCTCTCGGTTCAATTCCCCTTGTGACTTTGATGCACCAGTTTGTCCCCTATGCTATAATACTGGAAACAGTGCTGAATTTAAATTAAAAATTTAATAAGCGTCTTGTTAGGTCTTGAATTTTGGAGTAACGCTATCTATGAACGTTTAATGCTGCAATATCGAAGACAGTGCAGATATTTAATCAACTGTTATTCTGTCATTGTTATCATTTTTTGTTTCGGCCTAATATTTTCACGAGCTTAAGTAGTGTAAGTCACTGTAAATCAAATTACATTTGTTTTTCTGTTATCAGTAAATGAATACTGCTACAAAGTTAACTGAGTCAGTAGGTTCCACCCTTTTCTTTATCCTAAGAGCCAGCCTACAGCCACACTACTGACTGTCAGTCCCCTTGACACGGTAACAGGGTACGAACCGACGACCGCTCTCGACACTGAGGTAACATTACGTCGTCTTTTCAGTCGAGTCTAGTGTCTGTGTGCAGCACTGTGTTGCACATATCTGTGTGTGGACGCACTGGAGAGAACGAGCGTTGCCAAACGTCATTCATCGTCGGACAGGCCCATCGTGTGATGGTATGAGGTGCTATAGAGTACACGAAACTATCACCACTTGCTCCCGTAACCGATAATCTGGACAGCAGCTGTTACATTTGAGACGTGTTAAGGCTCTGGCCTACCTTCGAGGTTTCCGTGATATTATTTTACAACAAGATAACGCAAGAGTGCTGCCTGTACTGTTCTGACCTACCTCAATACAGAGATTGTTACCCAGGCGAGCACATTCCCCAAATTTTTCACCAAATGAAAATATGTGATCAAAGGGAGCCGAGAAACTAGTAAGCCACCGCTCACAAACCACTACGACTGAGTGGCGAGTGGCGTAGATAACTGCCATCCAGGCCTTGTTCAACTCGATGCCCAGCTGCGTGAGAGCTGTTTACGCTGCCAAACGTGGCACCTCTGTGTACTAATACACCCTATATACCCCTAACCCACTTACAAACTTTGTAATGCGTACTTCCTGTATAGCAATGTGTAGGTACAACAAATAAAAAATTTCGCAATTTGTTATTGTTGTCGGTGCTGCAAATTTATTGGCTAGCAAGGTAGTGATCCGCGACTTACCTCATCCGAGAGAGCACGGTCATCATCTCTGACAAGGTCAGCAACGTCTGCGTCCCGTAGGAAGGCCAAAAGTTCTTCTGAGGACCCATTGTCGCCCCGGTAGCCAATGGAGGCCGCCAACCGGAAGGCTCTGTCCCGAGCAGTCGTGGCCACTCCCCGCGGTCCGAGGGCGCTGCTCGACTGCATGATAGCCCTCTGGAACAGACCTGAGGACCACCAGTACTACCACATCCTCTCATTTATCGCGATCACAAAGCTATGTTACCATGAAACTACACTACTGGCCATTAAAATTGCTACACCAAGAATAAATGCAGATGATAAACGGGTATTTATTGGACAAATATATTATACTAGAACTGACATGTGATTGCATTTTCACGCAATTTGGGTGCATAGCTCCTAAGAAATCAGTACAAAGAACAACCACCTCTGGCCGTAATAACGGCCTTGATACGCCTGGCCATTGAGTCAAAAGAAGCTTGGATGGCGTGTACAGGTACAGTTGCCCATGCAGCTACAACACGATACCACAGTTCATCAAGAGTAGTGACTGGCGTATTGTGACGAGCCAGTTGCTCGGCCACCATTGGCCAGACGTTTTCAATTGGTGAGAGACCTGGAGAATGTGCTGGCCAGGGCAGCAGTCGAACATTTTCTGTATCCAGGAAGGCCAGTACAGGACGTGCAACATGCGGTCGTGCTTTATCCTGCTGAAATGTAGGGTTTCGCAGGGATCGAATGAAGCGTAGAGCCACGGGTCGTGATACATCTGAAATGTAACGTCCACTGTTCAAAGTGCCGGCAATGCGAACAAGAGGTGACCGAGACTTGTAACCAACGGCACCCCATACCATCACACTGGGTGATACGCCAGTATGGCGATGACGAATACACGCTTCCAATGTGCGTTCACCGCAATGTCGCCAAACACGGATGCGACTATTATGATGCTGTAAGCAGAACCTAGATTAATCCGAAAAAATGGCGGTTTGACATTCGTGCACGCAGGTTCGTCGTACACCATCGCAGGCGCTCCTGTCTGTGATACAGCGTGAAGGGTAACCGCAGCCATGGTCTCCGTGCTGATATTCCATGCTGCTGCAAACGTCGTCGAACTGTTCGTGCAGATGGTTGTTGTCTTGCAAACGTCCCCATCTGTTGACTCAGGGATCGAGACGTGGCTGCACGATCCGCTACAGCTATGCGGATAAGATGTCTGTAATCTCGACTGCTAGTGATACGAGGCCGTTGGGATCCAGCACAGCGTTCCATTCTACCCTCCTGAACCCACCGATTCCATATTCTGCTAACAGTCAACGCGAGCAGCAATGTCGCGATACGATAGGCTACAATCCGACCTTTATCAAAGTCGGAAACGTGATGGTAGGCATTTCTCCTCCTTACACGAGGCATCACGACAACGTTTCACCAGGCAACGCCGGTAAACTGCTGTTTGTGTATGAGAAATCGGTTGGAAACTTTCCTCATGTCAGCACATTGTAGGTGTCGCCACCGGCGCCAACCTAGTGCGAATGCTCTGAAAAGCTAATCATTTGCATATCACAGCACCTCTTCCTGTCGGTTAAATTTCGCGTCTGTAGCACGTCATCTTCGTGGTGTAGCAATTTTAATGGCCAGTAGTGTATATGAATTTTTTCTTCAACTTGTAACCTGTAATTTTAGGAAGTAGCTATGTCCAAGGAATTCCCTACGCACTACCATGTAGCTACTTACTAACAAAAGTTGTGTGCATATTAATCACAAATGTACTAAAACAAGATCTCAGTCTTTTCTTTAATTTCTAGAATTGTATGAATTCTGAAAAATTTGCGAGTACTCTTGTTAATATTACCACCGCGTAACTTTAATTTATAATTTTTAGGAACTGGATGTCCCAACACAGTAAGACTTTTCTTTTGAGACATTTTAGAAATATAAATCTGATTCGTGCATTCAGTTTCCCAAATGAATTGCATGCCATTTCTATCCTCCTGTTTACTTATTTAAGTGTTGTTGTGTTTCCAGTTTTCCTGCATATATAAACTCGTCAACTTTCCCTATAACAAAAAAATTACTGTTAAAGTTATAAGAATAGTGGAAAAATGAACATACTTGGAATAAGTAAAAAGAACAAGAGGATGGAGACTTTGCGAATAAATAGGAGTGGTCTTCGAGTTGATTTGGAATTCGCTACGTGTCTTAAAGAGCGTGTCTGACCACGGTAAACTGCCAGAGTAAGACAAAGAAATGAAACATTGACACTGAATGTTCAAACTGTTCAAAGATTGACACTCCCCATTCGAGCCATGAAAAGAAGCGTTCTGACCATATCAAAAAGGGACAGAAGAACAAGTAAACTGATAGGACAAACAGGAGTTGAGGACGTGATAGTGATTGTTACGAAATTAAAACGTTGATGAGCTAATGTCTGCATTATCCAACTAGGTGATTCAGGAAGCCATGAAAATCCTTGTGATGAACGATTTGCCTAATTGTGATAGCTGTTTTAACCCGAATAAAATGTGGAACAGGTCTCAAAGGCAACGGTAGAGCATCGCTGTCGTCAGTGCCTAGCGTTTATAAAGCAGAACGTGTGGCACGGTGTCGGTTACAGGGGGGCGTGATAGAAGTGTGCATCTCTGGCAACCACGTGAATTTGCTGCGGCAGTGTTCGCAACGCGTTTGTAACACGAGCGGGAGGGCTGCGCCGTCAGTCCTACGTTTCAGCTCAAAAGCGAGCACAGGAGACATAATTTCTCATTATTTTATACATCATGCAGTACTCCACGAAAACCTGAACATATAATTGCGGTGCCACAGCGTCCAACGGCAGCAAATCATTATCAAAACGTCATAATCAGATTAATTAGAGAGCCCAGCAATTACAGTCCTATATGAAGTAATTAATTTTGATTTTAATCTGATTCGTGATTTTATGTGCATTGCTAAGGTGGACAAGGTACCGAATGACAGTAACGGTGCGCCAATATAGAGGTATTGTCCAGAATTTTTGCTGACCATAATTGGAATTAACTCAGAAGTTAGTAATTTTCACCAAGACCGGGTTTTACGTTGTAAGGGTCTGAATTTGAACAGTTCTTCGCGTATGGATACACGAGAGGCGCCAGAGGAGTGGTTCTTGCCGTTGGAATAAGTCAGTCTCTACTAACCTAACGTTAGTAATCACCCTGTTCAAAAGTGTGCAAATGAACAGAGTTAGAATGGCTGTAAAAAGCAATGCCCTCTACACAGTCGACTGTTTTCTTCGAAACAGGAGGTTTTAAATAATCCCGCAGCAGGAGATCTGCCTGACTGAGCTCAGAGTTCTTCGGCCACAAAGACGTATTTTCGGTAGCTCGTACAGTGAGTCTTCAGACCACTTGGCCCTACTGTTTAGGTGCCATGCTGAGACGGTTTAACTGAGTGCTACAGGTGCTATAAGGTCGAAAAAACGTTGTCGGTTAACTGGGAGAACAGTTAATGACCTTGTTGCTACCCAGCTGCGACTGTCAGATCATTCCAGGTTTACGGTCGCGAACTTTATTTACTAAAGCATCCGGACCAGCGACGCCCCCGTGCTGTCGCTAAGTTAATCTGCCACATTCGAATGTCATGTGCCATCCCAATACGGTACATATCTTGATCGACCTCAATTACGTGTTTTATACTTGCATTTTGTGTACCCAAATAACTTAAGTGTTGTCTTTCTTGAGTGACCTATTATTGTCCCCCAGTGCGGAAATAACTATCTTGTTCCTAGGCAGTTTTTATCTACATTTACATGAATATTTTACATGAAAACTTTAAATGCCTTTCACTCTTATCCCTCTGCCGTTCCACTTCCGAACAGAGCGCGGTAAAAACGTATGTTTAAATCTTTTCTAGTGAGATCTGATTTTTTTATTTTATTACAATGATCGCCTCTCCCTATGTGTCTGGGCGCCAATAAAATATTCGGAGTAAGTTGGTGATTCAAAATTTTGTGTACAGATTTCGGCGCAACGAAAAACGCCTTGTGTTTCAACGATTGCCAACCAAACTCATGTATCATATCCATGTATCTCCCCTGTTTCATGAAACACAAAAGAAGCTGCACTTCTTTGATCTTTCTCCACGTCCTCCGTCAATTCTATCTGGTGACGATCCCATATTACACCGCACATTATCTATGTGTAGGTTCCAATTTAAGTTCTTCGTAAATGTAATTCCTAGGTATTTAATTGAATTGACATCCTTTAGATTTGTTGTGTAACCGAAATTTAAGCGATTTTCTTTAGTACTCACGTGGATGACGTTACACTTTCGTTACTTAGGGTTAATTGCCTCTTTTTGTCTTAATAATTTTGCAATTGGTTTTGATTTTCTAATGATTCTATTAGATGGTGAATGAAAGCATTATCTGCAAGCAATCTAAGATGGTTGCTCAGAGTGTGTTCTAAATCAGTTATAAAGATTGCTTGGGGAAGGCCAGGTATCACTTCTGTTTAGCTAGATGACTTTCCTTAAGCTACTACGAACTGTCGCCTTTCTCACAGGAAATCGCGAATCCAATTACACAATATAAACGATAGTCTGTGGCCAGGCAATCTGATTAGAAGCCACTTGTGAGGATCGGTATCAAAAGCCTTTCTGGAATCTGGAAATATGAAATAAATCTGAGACCCTCTTGCGGTGTTCCACATGAACGATATTTTATGAATCTGTGCTGACGGTGTGTCAACAGATTGTTTTCCCGGTGAGGTAATTCATACCGATCAAATACTGTATATGTTCGAAAAGCCTACTGGAAATCGACAGTGGTATGGGTCTGTAATTCATCGGATGGAGTGACCTGCGCAACTTTCCAGTCTTTAGGTACGCGTAATTCAGTGTCATTTTATCCTGCCAATAGTGCGAGCTTCATCGTTTATATTTCTGCGGAGCTTTCCAATTTTACTGAGTCAATAGGCGATTCTTATTTACGTGGAGTTGGTCTAGCCCCTTCTGTTCTTGATCTATCATTACATCTGCTGTAGTTCATTGTCATTGTGAAGAAAAGCGCGAAAATCGCCTGTTGTAGGAAATGAATTTCATGTTTTAGAGACTGTCAGGAGAGGAGTAGGGCTATGTTATGTTAACTGGGGACCTAGAAATGATGGAGAGGCTCCGTCCCCGCCGCAGCCGCAGTGGTCCACAATCCCACGACGACCGCCGCAGTCCACTTCACCCCTCCGCCGCCACACACCGAACCCAGGGTTACTGTGCGGTTCGGCCTCCGGTGGATCCTCCCAGGGAACGTCTCACACCAGACGAGTGTAACCCCTATGTTTGCGTGGTAGAGTCTGTACGCGTACGTGGAGAACTTGTTTGCGCAGCAATCGCCGACATAGTGTAGCTGAGGCGGAATAATGGGAACCAGCCCACATTTGCCGAGGCAGGTGGTAAACCGCCTAAAAACCATCCTCGACAAAAATCCGCCGGGCGGCTTCGTGCCGGGGACCGGCCCTGTTTCCCGCCCGGAAAGCTGTGCGTTAGACCGCACGGCCAACCGGGCGGGCCTAGGAGTAGGGTAATGAGGGCTCGTTTACAAGCCATACAGCTTGGAATGCTGTTTCAGCTTTCCTCTGAATGTTGCTATTGTACGCGTTTTTTAGCCCGTCGACTACGAGCTGGTCACCTCCTAATTATAAACAGGATCTGACGGTAAGTTGGAAAGAAGTGTGGACGTACTGATTACCTGCAGAGAGAGGCGACATCAGGTGCAGGGAGGTGGACGCGCTGCCCGCACTCTCCCCAATCAGCGTCACTCTTCCGGGATCACCGCCGAACGCGGCGATGTTCTGCTGCACCCACCGTAGGGCGACGATCTGGTCCTTGAAGCCGTAGTTCCCTCGGATGACGGAATCCTGGGTGCTCAAGAAACCTGCCGCGCAGGGCAGAAGCGTCATTAGACTCACTGTAAGGTACGTGTAGGTGCAGTGGAAAAAACATCCTCACAGTATTAGCTGCAGCTAGAGAGATATGCGTCCAACAAGGCAGGCAGTAGCGAGATACTCAATTGCAAGGGACGCGCGTCACTTGATACACAAGCAACAGCGTCATTAGCCTTCTTATGAGGACACTTAGAAGACAGAACATTTATTGGCCGTTATGAATGTTCCTTTACTTCCGAAGCAGCTGTACTGACCAGATAAGTGAAGCGAAAGTGAAGTGTATCGCAGAGAGGAAGAGGTAAGACTGCTGAAACCAAGCCAAATGAAATTTTAGGCAACACACTCCAGATGAGGATCCAAATTGAGTAATTCCTGTTATGGCTGTCCCCCCAGCAGGAACGTTGTCCGAGGCGATTGTTACGAGGACGGTCACATCGTATCTCAGTCGGTACTGACATCATTGAGGGTACTTACACCACAAAAATTGGACAAACTCTAGAAGGGGTAAGCACACTACACTCAAAAAAGTGCACGAAACCATTGCAGTTGCACCCGAATCGCTGTATAAAAGAAACATTTCCCAAGCAATCATTCTATAAGGTGAAGGTTCAAAATGGTTCAAATGACTCTGAGCACTATGGGACTTAACTTCTGAGGTCATCAGTCGCCTAGAACTTAGAACTAATTAAACCTAACTAACCTAAGGACATCACACACATCCATGCCCGAGGCAGGATTCGAACCTGCGACCGTAGCGGCCGCGCGGCTCCAGATTGTAGTGCCTAGAACCGCTCGGCCACACCAGCCGGCATAAGCTGAAGGAAATAGTTCGTGTATCAGAGTCGCCACAGCAGATAGAAGGACGTTACCGATAAATTTCTGTAGTATTCAGAACGAGCTGACAGCCAGAAGTACCCCAATTTGGCTTAAAACAGAACAGAAGCAGAGAAGCTTGTAGACAGGGCAACCAAAGCTATCACTAATAATCTTGGGGATTAAGAAGCTGCTTCAACTGGTGTTAACTGCTTATTATCAGCTCACAAGCGGTTTCGTGTTACTGTAAACCACATCCTCAGCTAACATACAAGTAAGTCATACGAGCTTAGTAGCCTAGGGCATGGTATCCAATACTCGTTGTCGGTCCCAACTAATAAATCACTAAATGGCAGTACCTTAAGGCTTGTTTTCATCACGAACAGCGTGCTCAACTGCCGTATTAATGAGATCCGCGGTAGGTGGAAGGGCAGCACCAGTCGTAACCTTTTAATCTGTTTATTGTAGATGGATTTCAGCCACTATGTAGCTATGTTCAAATGGCTCTGAGCACTGTGGGACTTAACATCTGAGGTCATCAGTCCCCTAGAACTTAGAACTACTTAAACCTAACTAACCTAAGGACATCACACGCATCCATGCCCGAGGCAGGATTCGAACCTGCGACCGTGGCGGTCGCGCGGTTCCAGACTGAAGCGCCTAGAACCGCTCGGCCACACGGGCCGGCATGTAGCTATGTTAAGTGCGTTTTCTCCAAGTCACGACGATTCATAAACGACACATGATGCAACTTCACGTTACAGATAACGAACGTAGGTTTCACAGATAACTAGACAGTAGCTGAAATCGATCTGCAATAAAGATATTAAAAAATCACGACCACCACTATCTTCTTCCCCTCGTTAGTTACATGTCACACGAGGATGTGGTTTTCAGTGTCACGAAACAGGTTCTGATCTGATAATAAAAAAGACTACAGCTGAAGCAGCTTCTTAATCCCCAAGAACAGGAGCTATTCCGCTGTCTGTCTCTATACCATTACTAGCCGGGACATTATGACCGAAGACCTACTATCGATATAAACCAGCTAAACCAGTCAACGCGATAGCAGTGTCACTTGGCGAGGAGTCACTGCTAGTCAGACACGCGCACGGTGCATGTACACTACTGGCCATTAAAATTGCTACACCAAGAAGAAATGCAGATGATAAACGGGTATTCGTTGGACAAATATATTATACTAAAACTGACATGTGGTTACATTTTCACGCAATTTGGGTGCATAGATCCTGAGAAATCAGAACCCAGAACAATCACCTCTGGCCGTAATAACGGTCTTGATACGCCTGGGCATTGAGTCAAACAGAGCTTGGATGGCGTGTGCAGGTACAGCTGCCCATGCAGCTTCAACACGATACCACAGTTCATCAAGAACAGTGACTGGCGTATTGTGACGAGCCAGTTGCTCGGTCACCATTGACCAGACGTTTTCAACTGGTAAGAGATCTGGAGAATGTGCTGGCCAGGGCAGTAGTCGAACATTTTCTGGATCCAGAAAGGCCCGTACAGGACCTGCAACATGCGGTCGTGCATTATCCTGCTCAAATGTAGGGTTTCGCAGGGAAGGGTAGAGCCACACGTTTGAAATGTAACATCCACTGTTCAAAGTGCCGGCAATGCGAACAAGAGATGACCGAGACGAGTAACCAATGGCACCCCATACCATCACGCCAGGTGATACGCCAGTATGGCGATGACGAATACACGCTTTCAATGTGCGTTCCCCGCAATGTCGCCAAACACGGATGCGACCATCATGATGCTGTATACAGAACCTGGATTCATCCGAAAAATGACGTTTTGCCATTCGTGCACCTAGGTTCGTCGTTGGGTACACCATCGCAGCCGTGGTCTCCGAGCTGATGGTCCATGCTACTGCAAACGTCGTCGAACTGTTCGTGCAGATGGTTGTTGTCTTGGAAACATCCCCATCTGTTGACTCAGGGATCGAGACGTGGCTGCACGATCCGTTACAGCTATGCGGATAAGATGCCTGTCATCTCGACTGCTAGTGATACGAGGCCTTTGGGATCGAGCACGGCGTTCCGTATTACCGTCCTGAAGCCACCGATTCCATATTCTGCTAATAGTCATTGGATCTCGACCAACACGAGCAGCAATGTCGCGATACGATTAACCGCAGTCGCGATAGGCTACAATCCGACCTTTATCAAAGTCGGAAACGTGATGATACGCATTTCTCCTCCTTACACGAGGCATCACAACAACGTTTCACCAGGCAACTCCGGTCAACTGCTGTTTGTGTATGAGAAATCGGTTGGAAACTTTCCTCGTGTCAGCACGTTGTAGGTGTCACCACCGGCGCCAGCCTTGTGTGAATGCTCTGAGAAGCTAATCATTTGCATATCACAGCATCTTCCTCCTGTCGGTTAAATTTCGCGTCTGTAACAAGTCATCTTCGTGGTGTAGCAATTTTAATGGCCAGTAGTGTAGTATCAGTGAGCGTGGTGTCCGTGCGTAGCATGGGGAAGGCGCGCGTTCTATCTGAGTTTGACCAGGGGCAGATTGCGATGTCCCGGAGGCAAGACTCGAGCATTTCGGAAACTGTACGACCTGCCGGGTGTTTGAAGAGTGTTGTGGTGAGTCTCTATGGTGAGTGTCTACAAAACGTGGCGAAACCAACGTGAAACCACGTCGAGACGTTGTGGGGTTGGGCGGCAACCCTTCATTACGCATGTCGGATGTCGTAGGTTGGGCAGATTGGTAAAATAGCACAGGTGGTGAAATTCGGCGGAAATAATTTCAGATTTTAATGCTGGCAAAGAAAAAATGTGTCTGAACACGCAGTGCGGTGAACAACGATGGTCTTCTGCAGTCTGACCCATTAAGTGTGCCAATGTTAACACCACGACATCGGCAACTACGAATGAAATGGGCAAGTGACCATCGGCACTGGACGTTTACGTAATGGCACAGCATTGCACAGACTGGTGAAGACCGATATCTTCTTCATCATGCTGATGGGAGGGCGCGATTCCGTCGTCTTCCAGGGGAACAGATCCTTGATGCCTTTACTGCGAGACGGAGACAAGCTGACGGCGTCTCCTTTACGTTCTGGGGAACATTCACGTGGGCATTCGTGGGTCCAGGTGAGCTCGTGCAAGGCCCCGTGACGGCCAGGGGGTATCGGACACTCGTTGCAGCTCACGTGCACCCCTTCATGACGATCATGTTTCCCGACAGCAGAGGCATTTTACAACGAGATAATGCTCTGTGACACAAGGCTAGGGACATGATGAAGTAGTGACGATTTCCAATTGATGAGCTGTCCCCCAACTCGCCAGATCTGAACCTAATCTAACACTTCTGAGACATGCCTGAATGAGGCATCACAGCTCATCGGCCCCTCCCCAGAATTTACTAGAAGTAGGTGACTTGTATGTGCAGATGTGGTGCCAACTCCCTCCGCTGACCTAACAAGGCCTCATTGCTTCCATGTTTCGACTCGTCGCTGCTGGTATCCATATCAAGATAGGTGGTCGTAATGTTCTGGCTGATCAGTGTGTAGTATACAATAGTAGCGGTTGTTCTGAGAAGTCGAGGAACATACGATAGGGACTACACAGTAGTAGCGGATGTTCTGAGAAGTCGAGGAACATACGATAGGGATTACGTACAAAATATGCTAAATGAAACTGATCCGGAAAATATTTCATGAGCCTTAAGATAAGAAATTAAAACTTTGAGGTTCGCCGATGACATTGTAATTTGTCAGAGACAGCAAAGAACCTGGAAGAGTAGCTGAACGGAATGGACAGTGTCTTGAAAGGAGAATATAAGATGAACATCAACAAAAGCAAAACGAGGAAAATGGAATGTAGTCGAATTAAATCTGGTGATGCTGAGGGTATCAGATTAGGAAATGAGACGCTTAAGGTAGTAAATGAGGTTTGCTATTTGGGGAGCAAAATAAATGGTCGAAGTAGAGAGGATATCAAATGTAGACTGGCAATGGCAAGGAAGGCGTTTCTGAAGACGAGAAATTTGTTAACATTGAGTATAGATTTAGGTGTCAGGAAGTCTTTTCTGAATGTATTTGTATGGAGTGTAGCCATGTATGGAAGTGAAACGTGGACAATAAATTGTTTAGACAAGACGAGAACAGAAACTTTCGAAATGTGGTGCTACAGAAGAATGCTGAAATTTAGAAGGTTAGATCATGTAACTAGTGAGGAGATATTGAATACAATTGGTGAGAAGAGGAATCTGTGGCACAACTTGACTAGGAGAAGGGATCGATTGGTAGGACATATTCTGAGGCATCAAGGGGTCACCAATTTAGTATTGGGGGGCAACGCGGAGGGTAAAAATCGTAGAGGGAGACCAATAAGGTTAACAAAACCGACAAACTGCAGGGACGGATTCCTGACTGGAAATAGAGGAAAAATGTCCTATGAACACGTGCCTGGAAATGCACCGTTGCCACGATGGATGGCGCTGACGAATGACAGTTCCTCAGACAAAGTGGTCAGTGTTCCTTGTCTGTTGCAGGCAGTGTGATCGTCGCAGCGTACTTTAAGCTAAAAAAAAAATTAAAAAATTAAAAAAAAAGAAAGAAACTGCTCTCACAGACACGCGCTGCTTCCTGGACTCGGGTAGGTGGCCCGGCGGATTACCGACGTCCGCCGGTGTGTCGGTCAGCCGTCAGCCAGGATATGGTTTTTAGGTGGTTTTCCACATCCCGCTAGGTGAATACCGGGCTGGTCCCCACGTTCCGCCTCAGTTACATGACTCGCAGACATCTGAACACGTTCGCATTATTCCATGGATTACACTAGACGCAGATAGCTGGAGTACACTAATTCTGGCCCGGGAGGTACGGGGTGGCGGCAGGAAGGGCATCTGGCCACCCCTTAAAACTAACCTTGCCAAATCCGTTCCTAACCGTGCCGACCCTGCGAAACCGCGGGACAAGGCACCAGCAAAAGAAGAAGAAGAAGTGTGATCAGGGGCTCTTTCAGACAGACGGTCGTGCCAGTAGTCTGCAGAAAGTGTGATCTGGAGGACTGGGTTCTACAGAATACTGAGAATAACAATAGAAGAAGGTCCAGGCGAGTGGCCAGCCAACATAGTGCAAACCAAAGTACGATTATGCGTATCCTGCGTGACAATCGCTACTATCCCTATCACCTCCAACACGCGAGGAACACACGGCATTCGGTCAGAGGAACTGTCATTCGTCAGTGCCATCAACGGTGGCAATGATGCGTTTCCGGTACATGTCCATAAGACATTTCTTCCTACATTTACAGTCAGGAATCCTTTCCAGGGTGTTTAGGTTTTATTAATGTTCACGCTGCATATCCATGTGATGTGTGGTACCCGTACTTTCATGCACAACTCAGCTACATCTACGTGATTACTCTGCTATCCACAAAAAGTGCCTGGCAGAGGGTTCAAAGAACCACCTTCAAGCTGTCTCTCTACCGTTGCACGGCACGCGGGAAAAACGAGCACTTAAATTTTTCTGTGCGAGCCCTGATTTCTCTTATTTTATCGTGATGATCATTTCTCCCTGTGTAGGTGGGTTCCAATAGAATGTGTTCGCAATCGGACGAGAAAACTGGTGATTGAAATTTCATGAGAAGATTCCGTTGCAACGAAAAACGCTTTTGTTTTAATGATTGCCATTCCAATTCACGTATCATGTCTGTGACATTATCTCCCTATTTCGCGATAACACAAAACGAGCTGCCTTTCTTTGTACTTTTGCGATGTCATCCGTCAATCCCACCCGATGCGGATCCCACACAGCACAGCAGTACTCCAGAATAGGGCGGACAAGCATAGTGTAAGCAGTCTCTTTAGTAGACCTGTTGCACCTTCTAAGTGTTCTGCCAATGAACCGCAGTCTTTGGTTTGCTCCACCCACTATATTATCTATGTGATCGTTCCAATTTAGGTTATTTGTAATTGTAATCCCTAAGTATTTAGTTGAATTTACAGCCTTCAGATTTGTGTGACTTATCGCGTAATCGAAATTTAGCTGATTTCTTTTAGTGCGCATGTGAATAACTTCACACTTTTCCTTATTCAGGGTCAATTGCCACTTTTCGCACCATACAGATATCTTATCTAAATCATTTTGCAAGTAGTTTTGATGATCTGATGACTTTACAAGACGGTAAATGACAGGATCATCTGCACACAATCTAAGATGGCTACTCAGATTGTCTCATACATCGTTAATACAGATCAATTCTTACCAATTTTGATTTAAGAAGACGTTATTCATTGCATGAAACTGTTTCTCTTAAATTCGCATGATCTTATACGGAGCTTCCAGTTCCAGTAGATCACCAGGTATCGGATCTGTACCACGTTACGAGTATGCTAAACGGTTCAACAGATACCTCAAAGGTAGTATCACGAGGGAGAGTTATAGGACTGCTTACAGAAGTTAATGTTAATGATCTAGTGGATAACATTCGAAGCTTTATGAGGATACTCGCGAACGATGCCGTTGTTTATAGGAAGGTTGTAACGCCAGAAGTCCGTAGCGAGGATCGAAGTTAAGCGCAGGGATCGCCAGTGGAGCCTGAACGGAAAAACATGCAAGGTATTGTTCATAAATAGGTGCAGAGATCCACTACTGTTCGGTTACGCTACTGGCGCGAAATTTACTACGTCGCAAAAGTAACCATCCAGAACATGTGGAGTGGCCAAATAGACAGAAGGAGAATCAGATACCAGATTGAGATTCATTGGGAGGATCTTAAGCGAATGTAATTCACCCGTGGAAGAAGTGGTTGATAAAACGTTCATTGGAATTCTTCTGTTCTGTTAATCAGTCTGGTTGTCTTACCGAGTAGTTTCAATAGACGAGAAGTTCCAACGAAGAGCGGCGTGTTTTGATACGGGATCATTTAGTCGGTTGGAGAGCGGTATGGGATGCTCAACAAACTCCAATGGCATACGTTGCAAGAGGTATGCTGTGCATCGCAGAGAGGTTTACTGTTGAAGTTCCGAGTGCGTACGTCGCAAGATGGATCGCTCAACACATTACATTTCCCACATACGTCTTGCGATGGGATACTGACAAGAAAATTAGAGAAATTAGATGTTATTCGGAGTTTTACTGAGAGTCATTTTTCCATACATCGTCCGTGAATGGGACATGAAAGGCGGAAAAGATAGTAAATTGGCTTGTGAAGGAAAGATGTGGATGTAGATTGTAGATATACCCCTTGCTCAAGCAACTGAACATCAGGTATATAAAACATACAGTGACAACAAGAAATATTAATAAGGCATAATTTGAGCCCTATCCAACTAAAGAAAATCAGTACAAATATTTTTTATTCCAGTCTTTGATCACTATATGAAGTCCTTCGACGATGACGATGACCGGTTTCAGTCAGTAATGACCATCTTCAGATCTGTTGTACAACATGTAGTAATGAAGATGGGCATTACTGCCTAAAACCGGTAATTGTCGAAGGACTTAATATTGTGATCAAAGGCTGGAATAAAAAAACATTTAACAGTACCTGGATCACTGTTTATATTAAACGACTATGTCGCAGCTAGTGAAAATCAGTATTTTGAAGTATGGATGTGAATATCAATATTCTCCATATTTGGAATAAAGTGAAAATATTCGAAGACATGGGGATTCTTGCTTGCGAAATTTTGAAGGAAACACACCCAACGCGCAATGATCGTTGAATATTGAAACTAAGTTAAACTGCATGACGTAAGAAATGTTTCATAAGTACTTACCTATTGCGCCGAGTCTGTAGTTGAGGGTGACGAATACGATACCGTCCACTTCGAGGAAGAAATCAGGACCGTAGACAGTCGAATCTCCAGAACCGCTGGTGAGTGCACCCCCATGGAGATACACCATTACTGCTGCACCTCCCTCCGATCCGTCGAGCTGTGGTATTACAATGTGACAGACATATATTTTTCATTATTATTGTGGTGTCACCGCCAGACACCACACTTGCTAGGTGGTAGTTTAAATCGGCCGCGGTCCTTGTAGTACATGTCGGACCCGCGTGTCGCCACTGTGATCGCAGACCTAGCGCCACCACCTAGGCAGGTCTCGTGATACGAGAGTGGACTCGCCCCAGTTGTACGAGAACCAAGCTACCGCCCAGTTGTACGCGAACCTAGCTATCGCCAAGTTGTACGAAGCCTTTCTCTCTCATTAGCCGAGAGACAGAATAGCCATCAGCTAAGTTAATGGCAACGAACTAGCAAGGAGCCATTTGTATCAGTGCCTATAGCTTACGAGTATTCAAGACAGATGTATTCCAAGGATAAATAAAAGATAAGTAAAAAGCATCTACCTACTTTTCTTCTTATTCATTTATAAGTTCTCATGTTCCAGACTTCACGCCCGTCGGCGTGTGTGTGTACGCGTGCCTGTCTTTCTTTTGGCTACTACCGTGTGGCGTAACAGTCTTGTTACGTCACAACAGATTGGCGACGAGTAAAAACTTATTTCTGATTGCTTACATTTCATTGTGTCATGGCTTCGCCACATTCTCCAGATGTACTGTCCGAATTTTATCGCTTGCAGAATCAGCAGACGCAGGCGTTACTGGATGCCCTTGGACAGCTCGTCCAGGGTCAACGTGCGCTGCACACCGATGCGGCCGCAGCCGCTTCACCGCTACCGCCGCCACAACCAGCTGTTGCACCTCCCTTTCGACCATACGTGGCAGCCGATGAGACCTGGCAAGAGTGGTCTCGTCAGTTCGCATTCCACATGGCTGCCTACAGAATTCAAGGTAATGAGCGGCAGCCGTTTTTGCTTTCTTGTGTCGGTGTGTCCACATACCGTGTGATAGTGAAATTGTTTCCCCGACGCGACGTAGCAACTCTGTCCTACGAGGAAATTTTGTCTGCATTAGATGTCTATTTCAAAGAAACAGTTAATGTGGTTGCAAAACGGTATACGTTCTTTCGTACAAAACGTACGGCCGGTCAAACTAATAGGGAGTGGGTAGCAACATTGCAAGGACTTACTAGGGACTGTGCCTTTGAATGTGACTGTGGTCTTTCTTATTCAGATACAATGGTGCGTGATGCAATTGCACAGAACGTTTCTGATGTTCGCATACGGGAGCAAATTTTGAAACTAGTTAATCCCTCCCTTCAACAAGTGATAGACATATTGGATAGACAGGACACACTGGACTGTGCTCAGGAATCTTTTGCAACTTCGCCAGCCGTGTGTAACATTAACCGGCCCGCTGGACGCGCTGTGCGACCCGGTAACCGGGCCTCGCGCACGGACACACAGCGACCGCCGCGTGCTAAGCCAGGTGTGCCGCGCCAGCCCGCAAATGCAGTGAAATCATGCCCGCGGTGTGCTACTAGACATTCGCGTGAACATTGCCCGTCACGCCAAGCTATTTGCTTTTTCTGCAATAAGAAAGGACATGTTCAAAGTGTTTGCCAGAAAAAGCTCAGATCAGACAATCACAATCATTCCAGGCCCTTTGCTTCGCGCCGGAATCGAACCAAGGACACTCAGGCTCGTGGACCTTCGCCTATGGACATTCATGTCGTTAATTCCACTTCGTCCAGTGACACTTTCTCTAACAGTGACTATGATCGTCCCACAAAAACTGTGCGTCGACGTCGCCGGAAATCACGTCAATTAGCAAGTGATTCTGTACCAGTGTCTGTTCCAATTGCACAAAACAGTCGCTCTTGTCGTCAGCAGGACAATAAACTTTTTGTGGACTTAGACTTTGAAGGCAAAGTGATACCATTCCAGCTCGATACCGGAGCTGCAGTTTCATTGCTCAATCACGACACATACAAACAACTGGGCGCACCTCCGTTGCGTGCCGCAAATGTTAAGCTAACTACATATTCCGGACAGAAAATTCCTGTGTTAGGACAGTGCAGCCTTCTTGCCACATACAAGGGACAAACAAAACTTGTGTCATTTTACGTTCTTCGTTCTTCTTCTGCAGTGAACTTATTTGGTCTAGATTTATTTAAGTTGTTTAACATGTCTATTGTAAATCAGGTCCTATCCGTGAATCAGACTGTGCCTACAGACAGTGTTTCTCGGCTGTGTGACGAATTTGCAGACATTTTTGCACCGGGCTTAGGTTGCGCTAAAAACTATGAAGCACATTTAGAACTGAAGGTACACGCGCAACCGAAATTTTTCAGGGCGCGCAATGTTCCCCACGCATTGCGTGATGAGGTCGCAAGAACGTTACACGATCTCGAATCACAGGGTGTAATTGAACGTGTGCAAGCTGCTCTCTGGGCCTCTCCCTTAGTAATTTTGCCAAAACCTTCCGGAAAATTGAGACTTTGCGTGGACTTCAAGGCCACAGTGAATCCACAGCTAGTGACTGCTACTTTTCCTTTGCCCCGCCCGGAAGATCTTTTTGCTAAACTGTGCCCGGGAAAATATTTTTCAAAGTTGGACCTAGCCGATGCGTACTTGCAAATACCGGTGGACGACGAATCCCAGCGCGTATTGGTGGTTAACACGCATCTTGGATTGTACCGCTTCAAAAGACTGCCTTTCGGGTGTGCATCCGCCCCTGCCTTGTTTCAGCAATATTTACAAACTATTTGTGCGTCGGTCCCTACTGCAGCAAACTATCTGGACGATATAGTGATCTCCGGACAGACAGAAGAAGAACATCTTGCGAATTTACGAACATTATTTCAGGTCTTGCGGCAAAATGGTCTTCGCTTGAGGAAGGACAAATGTGTGTTTTTTGCTCGTGACTTACCATACCTGGGACATGTCATTAATGCCCAAGGCATACATCCGAGTCCAGAGCACCTCCGTGCCATACAAGAATTGCCTTCCCCACAAAATGTGAAACAGCTACAGAGTGTGTTGGGTAAAATTAATTATTACCATAAATATGTGCGCAATGCCTCTTCCATTTCAGCTCCGCTTCATCGCTTACGCCGTAAAGGTGTTCCGTTCGTCTGGACGACGGAATGTGAACGCGCCTTTCGCCAGTTGAAATCGGCGTTGCTTTCTAATACTTGCCTTACGCCATTCGATCCCCAGAAACCCCTTTTGTTGATGGTCGATGCATCAGATTTCGGGATCGGTGCTGTGCTTGCGCACAAAGTTGGCTCACATGATCGCCCTATTGCCTTTGCGTCCAAATTGCTCTCGTCTGCGCAAAGAAATTATTCACAGATAGAGAAAGAAGCTTTGGCTCTCGTGTTTGGTGTTACTAAGTTCCATGATTTCTTGTATGGTCGTCACTTTACCATCATCACAGACCACAAACCTTTGACATCGCTTTTTCATCCGTCCAAGCCTGTACCTCCACGTACAGCGCAGAAATTCATTCGCTGGTCTATTTTCCTCTCGCAGTACCGCTACGATATCTTGTATCGGTCCACTGCTAAGCACGGAAACGCCGATGCGTTGTCCCGTTTGCCTGTTGCTGAGGATAAAGCATTCGATTCTTCCGAACTTGCTTGCATGTTCATTGATTCGGAAACCGATGAAGTGGTCGAATCGTTTCCGATTGATTTTCGTCGTGTCGCTACAGCCACAGCTGCTGACCCTGTCCTTGCTACTGTTTTACGTTTTGTTGCTACGCAATGGCCTTTGTCAAAGTCTCGGATCGAGGATCCGTTGGTTCGCCGATTTTTTGCTCACAAGGAGAGACTTTTTGTTCGACGTGGTGTTTTGTTGTTGCGTTCTGATAATGATCAGTCCAGAGTCGTGGTCCCACGTTCGTTACAGTCCTCTGTTTTACGGATTCTTCACCAAGGACATTGGGGTATAGTGCGAACGAAACAACTTGCTCGTCAGCACTGTACTTGGTTCGGAATCGATGCTGCGATTACGAATATGTGTTCTTCGTGCCCGGCGTGTGCCGAACAACAATCCGCACCGCCGCGGAAAGTCTTTGCATGGCCCAAAGCCACTTCCCCTTGGCAACGCTTGCACATTGATTTTGCTGGTCCATTCTGGAATGCTCGATGGTTGGTTCTGGTCGACGCCTTCAGTAATTTTCCTTTTGTTGTCCGGATGTCTTCCACGACGTCCTCCGCCACCATCCAAGCGTTGTCTGCTATCTTTTGCATTGAAGGTCTTCCGCAGACTATTGTTTCCGACAATGGCCCACAATTCATGTCCGCAGAATTTCAGTCATTCTGCCAGGCCAATGGTATTCAACATCTGACATCCGCGCCGTTTTCGCCTCAGTCCAACGGTGCCGCTGAACGATTGGTCCGGACTTTCAAGTCGCAGATGTTGAAACTGAAAGAGTCGCATTCTCGGGAGGACGCATTGTTGCTCTTTTTGTCTTCGTATCGCTCTCAGCCCCGAGATGGTCGCTCGCCGGCTGAGTTGCTCCACGGTCGTCCTCATCGCACCTTGATGTCTTTGCTGCATCCGCCGCATCAGGTTCCTGCGCAGCGGCAGACTCCTGCTTTTGCTCCAGGCGACGTTGTATTTTATCGCAACTATCGAGGTTCACGGCGTTGGCTCGCAGGGCGCATTCTTCGCTGCCTCGGCCGCGCGATGTATTTGGTTTTGGGGGCCTCTGGTGAGGTGCGTCGGCATCTCAATCAGCTGCGCCTCTGTCGTCGCTCGGGTTCTGCCGCTCCCCGTCTGCTTTCAGCGACGGTGCCGTCCGGTCAGCGCCCTGGGGACCCATCTACTGGCTCGCCTCATCCCCAGGTGTTACCGACGATGCCTTCCATTTTGCCCCATGGCGACGCGCCGCCGCCGCCGCCGCAGCAGCAGCAGCAGCAGCAGCAGCAGCCGCCGCCGCCGCCGACCGCATTCGACGCTTCGTTGCAGCCGCCAGGCGCCTCCCAGGGTCACGCGCCGCCGATCGCTTCCCGTGACCAGCTGTCCTCCGCCATGGAACTCCAGCCCGCTCCGGACCACATGACGTCATCGCGCGTCGGCTACCCCGACGCCATGGAAATAGACCCTTCGGTCCCTCATGTCTTCTCACGGGCGCATACACCGCATGTTGACGTGCACCCTGGACTAGTTTTGCAGGCGTTTCCTAGCTCCCCTCGGACCGGATGGCCGGGTGCGGGTGGCACAGCCTCGCCTGTTGTTAGGCTCCCCACCTCATCGCATACGTCAACATGTGGTCCTCCCCACGGCGGGCGGAAGCCTTATTACACGACCGTTCGCCGATTTGCGGGGGAGGAATGTGGTGTCACCGCCAGACACCACACTTGCTAGGTGGTAGTTTAAATCGGCCGCGGTCCTTGTAGTACATGTCGGACCCGCGTGTCGCCACTGTGATCGCAGACCTAGCGCCACCACCTAGGCAGGTCTCGTGATACGAGAGTGGACTCGCCCCAGTTGTACGAGAACCAAGCTACCGCCCAGTTGTACGCGAACCTAGCTATCGCCAAGTTGTACGAAGCCTTTCTCTCTCATTAGCCGAGAGACAGAATAGCCATCAGCTAAGTTAATGGCAACGAACTAGCAAGGAGCCATTTGTATCAGTGCCTATAGCTTACGAGTATTCAAGACAGATGTATTCCAAGGATAAATAAAAGATAAGTAAAAAGCATCTACCTACTTTTCTTCTTATTCATTTATAAGTTCTCATGTTCCAGACTTCACGCCCGTCGGCGTGTGTGTGTACGCGTGCCTGTCTTTCTTTTGGCTACTACCGTGTGGCGTAACAGTCTTGTTACGTCACAACAATTATTATTATTGCTATTATTATTATTTAAATGTTTTTTATATTCCCTTACTACGAGGGTCACTCCAAAAGAAATGCACACTATTTTTGTAAAAATACAGTTTTCATTCTGCATGTGTGAAAGTTTCCCGTTTGTTTTCAAACTTAGTTCAACCTGTTCCCGAGAGTGGCGCCGTCACAGCATGTCTTCAAAATGGCTGCTACACTTACGTTCGTCAGAAACAACGTGCTTTCATAGAATTCCTGTGCTGTGAATACGAGACAGTGGGAAACCTCCACAAAAGGTTGAAAAGGTGTATGGAGATGCTGCTGTCGATCGCAGTACAGTTAGTCGGTGGGTAAGCAGGTTACGTGATGAAAGTGGGCACGGCAATATTGAGGATTGTCCTCGCAGCGGCAGGTCTCGTACTGCACACACTCCAGACAATGTGCAGAGAGTTAACGAATTGGTGACTGCTGGCAGACGCATCACAGTGAACGAATTGTCACGCTACGTTGGGATAGGGGAAGGAAGTGTTTGCAGAATACTGAAAGCGTTGGCGTTAAAAAAAGGTTTGTGCCGGGTGGCTTCCCAGGAAGTTGACAGTGGCTCACAAAGAAACAAGAAAAACGGTATGCAGCGAACTTTTGGAACAGTACGAGAATGGTGGAGATGAATTCCTTGGAAAAATTGTGACAGGTGATGAAACATGACTCCATCATTTTTCACCAGAGACGAAGAGGCAATCAATGGAGAGGCATCACGCAAATTCACCCAAGAAAAAAAAAATTCAAAACCACACTTCTGCTGGAAAAGTTATGGCTATGGGGTTTTTCGATTCCGAAGGACATCATGCCAAGTGGAACCACCATAAATTCTGATGCATATGTGACGATACTGAAGGAACTTCAAGCTCGACTGAGTCGTGTTCGACCACATCGGCAAAAGCAGGATGTTTTGCTGTTGCACGACAATGCACGATCACATGTCAGTCAAAAAACCTTGGAAGCGATCACAAAAATCGGATGGACAACACTGAAACACCCGCCTTACAGTCCTGACCTTGCTCCATGTGACTATCATCTCTTTGGGAAACTGAAAGACTCACTTCGTGGAAAAAGGTTTGAAGATGATGACTCCCTTGTGCACGCTGCCGAACAGTGCCTCCAACAGGTTAGTCCAGAATTTTACCGTGCGGGTATACAGGCGCTGGTTCCAAGATGGCGTAAGGCAGTTGAGAGGGATGGAAATTATATGGAGAAATGAAAATATTATTCCTAAAGGATGTATCTACACACTGCAAAACTTTCAAACATGTAGAATAAAAGATGGATTAAAAAAAATAGTGTGCATTTATTTTGGAGTGTCCCTCGTACAAGTGGGCAGACATCGCCTAATTTGCTGCCTTATGACCTTTATTGTACAATTTTAAAATTTCGCATACAACCGTCATCATTATTTAGCCTACAGCACAAAAATGTAAGGGGTATTATCCACAATCTAAAGCTTTACATACAATAGTTATCGTTATTTAGCTTACGACCCACAAATGTGAGGAATGTAATCCACAGTTGCGCCCAAGTCATCTGGGTATTTGTATTCTACCCTTCAGACAAAAGCTCTTAAGAATCACAAAATAATCAAAACAAAAACAAATAAAGATTTCGGACATAAATTTCTTGTCTTATTTTAAAATTGGCAACAGCTGATCCTTTGTTTCGCTTCTCTATTCTACCGGCCGTTAACCAACAACGTCCTCCTTTCATATAATTGTAACACCAGTTACATCTGCTGTAAGTCACACTCGCTCCTATACATGCACTGGCCAAGTAACTCCACTGAGTCATCAATCATCCCACTGTATTCCAGAGAAATCTCAGGGGACTTGAAGAAAACAACATACCAATAGTATATATTCAAATTTGGAAATTTGTTGTAAGGACTATGGGACCAAACTGCTGAGGTCATCAGTCCCTAGGCTTAAGTACTGCTTACTCTAACTTAAACTAACTTACGCTAAGGACAACACACACACCCATGCCCGAGGGAGGTCTCGAACCTCTGACGGGGGCAGACGTATACAGGGTGGTCCATTGATTGTGACTGGGCCAAATATCTCACGAAATAAGCGTCAAACGAAAAAACTACAAAGAACGAAACTTGTCTAGCTTGAAGGGAGAAACCAGGTGGCGCTATGGTTGGCCCGCTGGATGGCGCTGCCATAGGTCAAACGGATAACAACTGCGTTTTCCAAAATAGGAACCCCGATTTTTTATTACATATTCTTGCAATGCGTAAAGAAGTATGAATGTTTTAGTTGGACCACTTTTTCCTCTTTGTGATAGATGGCGCTGTAATAGTCACAAACATATGGCTCACAATTTTAGACGAACAGTTGGTAACAGGTTTTTGGTGAACGTGCGGGCCATGGTATTGTGCTTCGACGACCAATCCACCTGTCATGAAATATGCTATTCAATACCGCTTCAACGCACGCGAGCTATGTGGCGGACATCCATCATGTTGGAAGTACATCGCCATTCTGTCATGCAGTGAAACATCTTGTAGTAACATCGGTAGAACATTACGTAGGAAATCAGCATACATTGCACCATTTATATTGCCATCGAGAAAATGGGGGCAATAATCCTTCCTCCCATAATGCAGCACCATACATTAACCCGCCAAGGTCGCTGATGTTCCACTTGTCGCAGCCATCGTGGATTTTCCGTTGCCCAATAGTGCATATTATGCCGGTTTACGTTACCGCTGTTGGTGAATGACGCTTCGTCGCTAAATAGAACGCGTGCAAAAAATCTGTCACCGTCCCATAATTTCTCTTGTGCCCAGTGGCAGAACTGTACACGATGTTCAAATTCATCGCCATGCAATTCCTGGTGCATAGAAATATGGTACGGGTGCAATCGATGTTTATGTAGCGTTCTCAACACCGACGTTTTAGAGACTCCCGATTCTCGCGTAGTTTGTCTGCTACTGATGTGCGGATTAGTCACGACAGCAGCTGGAACACCTACTTGGGCATCATCATTTGTTGCAGGCTGTGGTTCTGTTTCACAAGTGGCTGAACATTTCCTGTTTATCCTTAAATAACGTAACTATCCGGCGAACGGTCCGGACACTTGGATGATGTCGTCCAGGATACCGAGCAGCATACCTAGCACAATAGCCATGCATTAACACGATATCGACCTTTTTCGCAATTGTTAAACGGTCCATTTTAACACGGGTAATGTATCAAGAAGCAAATACCGTCCGCAATGTTACGTGATACCACGTACTTACGGGTTTGCGACTATTACAGCGCCATCTATCACAAAGCGGAAAAAGTGGTCCAACTAAAACATTCATAATTATTTACGTACTACACGAATATGTAATAAAAATGGGGGTTCTTATTTAAAAAAACGAAGCTGATAGGCTTATCATATTACCGCTGATCTCAAAAAAGATCAATAAACCTGCGGAACAGAGCGTTACTGTTCTCTTCTGTTTGTACATTATCAAATCTATCTGGTGAATTGCAGTTTTGAGTTTTTCAATTAGAAGAAGTTATTTCCTCTTTTTCTTTAAGTGCATCACCTCTAAATCCTAATACACGGTGGGATTCAGCTGCCCCTTCCGCTGGGTTTTATGCAGCCCACAACGCCTTCTAATACCAATTGCAAAAATCTCATACTGTCTTGCTCATTACGCACAAACTGTTGTCCATACAGAAAAAAATATGAACAGGACTTTTCTGTAGGAAATTTAACGTTTTTAGATTTTGTACTGTGATACGTTTTCGCTCGAGGCCACGGTTTTCGAGTTATTAAAGAAAAACGCGTTATAAGGTCACTTTTGCACGTATTTCTTGAATAATTCGAAAACTACGGCTTCTTTATTTTAAAATAAGACAAGAACTTTGTGTCCAAAATCTTTATTAGGTTGATTATATTTTGATTCTTTTGTGAAAATGTATCCCAGTACAAAATTTAACGGTATTAAATTTACTATATAAATGTCCTGTTCATTTTTTGTGTAGTGCTAATATTTTGCACCTAGTGAGTGAGAGAATATGAAAACATTGCATGTGGTATTTGAAGATGATGCGGATTGCATAAAACCTATTAGTAGGGTATAAGTTAGGCTGTCAGCCCAGTCTGAAGGCGTCGTAGTACGCTCTATACCTAATCGCAAATTATGTTCCCGCCTACCCTATATATTTCGTGTTACAGGATGTACACTCTATTTGATATACAACCATTTGTTCTGATTTACTTATCTTGCTCCCAATCTCATGCTTTAAACTACATACAACTTTTTTTCACTCTGAATGCCTACTGGACATTGAATGTTTTAAATATGTTCACAAATTTTTCTGATATTTTTCGATTACATGGTACAGCAACGATCATTTTATACTTAGCTCGTTCCTCTCCTCCTGTAGATAAGTCGGTTCACGATACTTATATCATATCCACTGGTTACTGCAGCATGTTTAATAGCGTTTAATTCAGTTAATCTGCTGAGCTCACTGGTACACTAATGGCTCTGTTTACTAAAATTCTGAAGGCCACTTCTTCATAAATATGCTGGTGGCATGACTCGTTAACAATCAGATCTGTTGCTGTTCGCTTTCTAAAGATTTTATATGCCTAACCTAAAGATCCAAAAACGAAGTGTGATTATTACTTTTGGGCTTTTGTTTTAAAGTAACTCGAGGACCTGATGTCCAAATATCTTTAATTGCTTTGATTTTACTTCTGTTTTGTGCTTTTTTAAGTGAGAGTGTGTGAAGAGTAGAACACAGGCAGCGAGAAGAAGGAGCTTGACGAAGGAAACGTGTAGCTGTAGATTAAGTCCTCACATGTGTCTGTTGTATATGATAAACAACCAGAACACTTATCTCCAGAATCGCTCCTCTAGCATTTAAGATGGACAGTGTCGGAATTAATATACAGGGTGACCAAAAAGTCAGTATAAATTTGAAAACTTAATAAACCACAGAATAACGTAGATAGGTAAAAATTGACACACATTCTTGGAATGACATGGGGTTTTATTAGAACAAAAAAAAAAAAAAAAAAAAAAAACAAAGTTCACAAAATGTCCGACAGATGGCGCTGGACAGCAAAACTGCTACCGTGACGGGTGAGAGGTACGCCGATATGTTACAGAATCGCATCATCCCCAGCCTGGATGATAAACACCTGTTGGAACGTACCATGTTTATGCAGGATAGCCCCCCACCCCATATTGCTAGACTCGTGAAAGATCTCTTGCGCGCGTCGTTTGGTGATGATCGTGTGCTCAGCCGCCACTTTCGTCATGCTTGGCCTCCCAGGTCCCCAGACCTCAGTCCGTGCGATTATTGGCTTTGGGGTTACCTGAAGTCGCAAGTGCATCGTGATCGACCGACATCTCTAGGGATGCTGAAACACAACATCCGACGCCAATGCCTCACCATAACTCCGGACATGCTTTACAGTGCTGTTCACAACATTATTCCTCGACTACAGCTATTGTTGAGGAATGATGGTGGACATATTGAGCATTTCCTGTAAAGAACATCATCTTTGCTTTATCTTACTTTGTTATGCTAATTATAGCTATTCTGATCATATGAAGCGCCATCTCTCGGACATTTTTTGAACGTTTGTATTTTTTTGATTCTAATAAAGCCCCATGTCATTCCAAGCATGTGTGTCAATTTGTACCTCTCTATCTACATTATTCCGTGATTTATTCAGATTTCAAATTTATACTGACTTTTTGATCACCCGGTACACTAATTTAAGAGTTTAAAGGAAGGGTGTTTATGACAAGATGATGATGTTGTGATGTACAATCTTTTTATTATGAAGATGATATGATGAGGTTCCTCTGAACTGTGGCTAGGGATTGTGATGTAGAAAGCACTGGAGATGATGTTATATGGTAAAGGATGTGGGGTGTCTGTGTGTGAAGGAACTGATGTTTTCAATGTGTGTGGGATGTGAACTAGACAAGCATAGGGTTTGCTCTAGACTTCATTTGGGATGGGTATGGTAGGTTGTGGTTGAAGGGAATGGTAGGTTTCAGGGATGAGTTCTTCGTCTGAGAAGGAAAGGCGACTGAGTTATGCTGGGAAGGGTCATGGAGTGTTTGGTGATGAAGGGAAAGGTGGGATGTGTTGATAGAGGTGCAGCAGTGAACCAGAGCTTTCATGGATGTGAGGGACGGCAGGATGTTGGGACTCAAACTTATGGAGATATAGAAAAGGCGAAGGTGTTCTGTTGTTTCAGGAGGTATGGGAACTTTATGGGCTGTAAAAGATACGAGGCGGAGTACATGCCGCTCCAGGATCTGATTGAACCAATAAGTCTTGGGAGGAGTGGAAGCTGATGCTACATTAACATAGGTAAGGTTGTGACGGTTGACGGTTCTATATGTAATACCCATGTTCGTCGGTTAGTAGTGCCAGTCTGTTTTGGGTTTTTATTTCTTTTTTAGCATCGGCAGACGAGAGTTTCATCTTAATTTTTGATCGACTGTTAGTGTAAGATATTTCTGAGTTTTAATTAGGCGGCTTGGGTTGCTGTGGATAGCTAAGTAAAATTCTCTGGGACCAAATGGTTTCTGAAAAATTTATAACACGTTCTAGATGATGGTCAGACAAATACTAATACATCTGTTAATCAGAGTCCACACCAGGTGTAGCTGTGTCAGAGAATCGTGGGCAGGATGACACTTCATTCTTTATTTTAAATCTATGGCTGAGTGCCGTTTTAGGTGCTTCAAACGTCAGTTACAATAAAAGTTGTTAGGCTTTCTAAGGCATTTAAGCTACTTGCGTCATGTCTCTGTCAATCTTGTGTACTGTATTTCTGGGTATACTCTCATCTGAAAGGTATTCTAGAAGAAAACTGTCGAGAAACCACATCTAGCTTGGCGGTGGAACACATTAACGCTCTCTGTAGCAACGGATTCGGTCATGGTCTAGCATGCCTCTCTCTCTCTCTCTCTGACGCTAAGTTTTACGAGCAACTAATCTGAATAAATGATTGGATATGGAAAATCTGCTGGGGACACAGATTTTATTAAATTAATATTACACCAGTACATTAATCTTGCATCTTAATATTTTTGTACTAGCTACTTCATATCTGAACATCTCGTGCCGGTATCAACGAGAGAGTCTTGTAATCCTGTGAAAACCCTCAGGGACACTCGTGCTCCCTCATCTCCTACGTACTCTATGTACTGATTCTATGATGTGATATTTGCTCTCGTCGAAACTTATTTTCCCACCAAATTTAGCATTTTATAGCGTCTTACATTCTTAAGTGATACAAGGAATGACATACAAGACAAACAGCTTTTGTTTATTCCCATCTCTGACAGGCCTATTGAAAATGGAAATTGTTTTTTCGAATGAATGTCATGAAGGAATTGTTTGTTTTTATGGTGTCCAATTTACTTATCAGTTTTTCAGGCCATCACTGCATTTGTTTTCCTTCGATATCATCAAGGCACCGACATAAACTTTCTAGGCTTACTGAGGTTCCGCCTATTGCCATTCTACCGTAATACCTGTATGTGATTCCTCCTCGTTCCCTCCAAACCCCCCCCCCCCCCCCCCCATCTTCAATTACATTTCTACTCTGTGTTGTCGGTTTCTGCCTCCTTTGCCTTTGCTGTCCTCCACACAATGTCCTCTAGATCCCCTCTCCCACTTTCGTCAGTTTCCCTGATGAATACAGTTCCATATCAAGTGGTCAGTTTCTGAGATACAGGTACCATGCTCAAGACATCATACAATATTCTTTCCCTATCTGTAACATGCTTATTCTCGTATTGCAGTACGTACTGTACCATTCTACCTTTGTCACACCTCGTGCATTACAAGACATGCTTACATAATGGTCTTAATAGTGCAGTCACATACATGACCACTTTGTTTCCCTGTTAGCAGTTTTGAGGTGCTTTCGATTCGTGACCAGGCGCAATGCGGATTAATTTCGATGACGGGTAGGTGTCTTCTATTAGCAACATTTTCTCTGTGCCGGGGAACATCTCGCAAACACGCTGTTAGCATCGCTGCTTCTTGCCTCTATCACATTACCTGATTTCAGGTTTATAATTGTCTGCCACCTTAACTGAGTACTAATTATCGAGACTTTTTTACATTGTAATCCCACACACATTAAAGAACCATTTCTAATGACTCGGAGAGCCTTTCATCTACCTCTGCTGATTCCTGCCTACGCCATACGCATGACTTCACGATAATGGACATATACAACACACAAATACACGGTAAGTTAGTGTTTCTCGATCTATGTAGATATAACCGTCTGGGTTGTCTGAGTTAGCAGTAAACCATGACCATCAAAGACATTCACTCTACACATTATTGCGTTGTTAATGGGATACAAACCAGATACATAACTGTAATTTTCGTCTGGCCGATTGAGGGCGATTTGGGATGACACTGTTCACCCTTCTTATCTTTTCCCAACTGATACGACGTGCTGTGAGGAAGAAGTAACGATCCTCTCAGACTACAGTTGCTCATGAATGACGTCTTCTAATTTTCGATTGCCACTCGACGTTCAGAAAGGAGTCAACAGTCGTGAGATTACAGTGTGGAGTTCCCAGAGGTATCAGCTATCATAGTAACTGATCGAACGACTGCTGTCTTATCATATCCTGTAAATCGCTTTCTTCAGATATTACAGTGCCCTCACATATCTCTCAGTCAACATTAAGCCAGGTGGAACAGTGATTAGGTCATCAAATTCCGTAGAAGAAGAGTTCAAAGCCCTATACAAACAACCGGGTTCAGTTTTTTTGTGGTTTCCGTTAGTTGATTAAGGCTTATGTTGATCTTGTTCCTTCAAAAACGGTACAGTAGACTTTCTCCCATATTTTTGTCTTATATGAGCTTGTACTCCTTCTTTAAGACCACTTCGTCGACGGAACATAGGACTATAGTCTATATTTCTTCCTTTCTTCGAAGGGAGCGTTAGCGTCAAACATGCCATAACTTGCTTCCAAAACTCGAAGGTTAGCCGTAGGAGCTGGAAATAGTACAGTGTTTCACTTTATTATTAGAGCAGCCTTATGGTCTAGATTTTATTATAATATATTAAGATATTGTTTTGCGTAAAACAAAGCAAGTTATATAATTTTACAATACACGAACAAAAAAGTTAAACAAAGAAGTTGGCATATATAAATGAAGGGTATTAACGAAGAGGCTATAAACCGATACCATTTTCAAAATAGGTCATATTACTACATACAAATGGGCAACAGTCTTAGGTTGGTACCACTGTCTTCTTACTACTTCATTCAAACCGTTACACATTTCCGGGCAGTTTGCACGACGTATTGTCCCTAGGTGCTGAACCACTTCACATTCGACCTATTCTTTAATCTTTTTCTTGATGAAACTGGCCTCTGTCTTCCACTTCTGTCCAGAGAGAGTCAACAGAAGAAGTTGTATCCAGAAATTGTGTAGATGTATGAGTAATTTTGTGGCAGTTACATTCTGGGCCTAGCACTTTCTATGTCTTATCTTTCGGATAATTTTTTCAGTAGTTTTGAGGAAAGACTCTTTTATAACGGACCGATTCATTGTTCCATAGCATTACTGGTAAAATTTAAATGTCGTGTGACGAGGCCCTCCCGTCGGGAAGACCGTTCGCCGGGTGCAAGTCTTTCGATTTGACGCCACTTCGGCGATATGCGCGTCGAATTACTGGCAATTTTTCTGTTCCATAAAATTTCGGGCGTGCAGCCGCATAAATTTCACTTTATCTTCTGATATTTCGGCTGTACACCGTCCAGCCATCTTCAGAGTGAGGCGAGGTGACTGACACTCCAGCACTTGCAACGTGTATTTAAACCTGCGGAACGCGTTACTACGCATGCGGCCACAGGTATGCAAGGTGCCAGGGACGTTGATCGGCGGCAAAGAGGTACAACACATGCATGAAATCAGATCTATGGCTGCGCACAGTGGTATCAATGTATCACTGCGAGCTGCACCGTTGCGACAGCTTTGTGAGTTTATTACAGAAAGTGCCGGATTCCATGAATTGTCCATGCTGAAGCCACTATATCTATTAATGAAATTCGTTGCCAACGGAACTTCAATTGCTTCTTTCACTGTTGAGTCGCAGAAAGATGTAGTCGAAGCTAAACTTTTGACGTTATCGTACACCATTCAATGCCCAATGTTAATACAGTGCTATCACCGCCGATTTATTAGGTTGTAAGAGCCAGGTATACCTGCGGTGCTCCGAGCATGCTTCATGCACTTACGGGTCGTTTGTCCGATGTATGAACGGCCATACTCGAAAGGAATCTTGTAAGCGCCTGGATTCCGACGCACCAAATCATCTTTAACGGAACCCAGGAGTGTTGCTGTCTTTGGCGGAGGGTGAAAAATCATTTTCACTTTGTATTTTCTGAGGATCAGTCCTATTTTTGTCGATGGGCTACCCATGTATGTTAGAAAAGTCATGGATTTAAAACTTGCCGTGTCTTGTCCAGCATTCCTTATGCCCACTGTTGGTTTCATTCATGTCTCTTACATATCTACTGTGGAGAATATCCGTTGGCTTCAAAAACTCTTCTCAAATGTAGAAGCTCGTTCTCTAGACCTCGTCAGAAATGACGTGTGCTCTGTGTACCAGAGTTATGAGAACACTCATTGCCTGCGAAGGGTGGTAGCAGCTATTTGCAAGCAAATGGAAATCTTTACTGGTCGGTTTCCGATATACAGCATGTCCCAAAGTGCCATCATCTTTGCGTCATAACAAAACATCCAAAAATTGAAGGCATCCTTCTTTTTCGATTTTCATTTTGAACTGAATTTGTCTATGGATGGAATTCAGATGATTTAAAAATTCTTTTAATTTATCTTCACCGTGGGGCCACTCTACAAACGTATCATCAACACACCTCCAAAATACTGTGGGCTTCAAGCTAACAGATTACAGCGCCTCTTCCTCGAAGTCCTCCATAAAGCAGTTGCCCACAAAGGTCGACAAAGGATTACCCATGGCGACACCGTCAGTCTGTTCATAAAATTCGTTGTGGAATAAAAGATATGTAAAGGTGAAGACATGTTCAAACAAAGCTGAAATCTGAACCTTTGTGAACAACGACACTGCATCGAAGCTGACTATTTCAATCCCAGCACAGCTTCTGGCGGAAAACGGGAGGCGTTCAGAAGCGAAGCAGTCCTCCTTACTATATATAATGCGCCTAGATGATACTTACGAACCAACGTTATCACCTGACGGCCTGTGAATCCGCCGTTATTATAGAATGAGATGCTCAAAATTCACTACTTCTGAAGTTATCCGAGAAGTCGTCACCCGAAAATGTGGTGGTATTATTAAAGCTTTTGAACGATTGAATGAACATACGTGTAGCCAGTTCAAGCAAGAAATTCGCTTCAATTTGCCGTCAAATGCTCTAAGATCAATTATCAACAAAAAATCTGTTTTATTTTATTTACAAGAACAATATAAACACATTTTGGTATATAATTCGCTGTTGAATCCGGATCTAATTTCAGAATTTGTGTATCGGCCTCAGTTTTCCGAAATAATGGATTTGTTTAGACAACATATGTATTACATGTATCCAACAAAATGAGACACTCTCGCAACAAGACTTGCAAATGCCAACAGAAAGAAAAATCACTGGTATTACGTAAAGGAATCTAAGAAACGAGTAACGTACAAGTAAAGAAAAGAATCGTACCTAAAAATGTTTCCTTCCTGACTTCCTGTTATACTTTGTTACACGAACGTCATTTTGTAAGGACCAGCATTTGCTGGACAAAATTGTGGTGTTCCAATTGCCTCGATAACACTTTCCAGTTTGAGATGTTCTGGTGCAACAGTTCTCCATATTCGTCACTAACGGCGCCAAGTTTGTCCGGCAAGAAATGCAAATTAACATTCAAGAAATGTAGTTTGAGTGACATTTAAAATCCCATAAGGTGGTATTATCTCAATAGTTATTGTACAATATCGGAACAGTTGTTTGTCCTAAGTTTGCCCAAAAAGTTTCGGCAGACACTTCTCAAAATCAGTCATGCCATTATCTCAACTTAACTCATTATTTTACTCAACATATCAAGAAATAAATCATGAGACATTATTCCATAATTTAGGCTATTATAAATACTCTTTCCTTTATTTTTGCATCAGGGACCCATGAAATCTTCTCTCCCAAGTTCATGAATCCGCGTGAGGTTTTGTCGAGTTTTGTTTTGAGGAGACCCAATTTTAATGCGCAGCAGAGTTAGATATACATTTTTGGAGTTAACGAGAGCCCAGTGAGTAGATAATTTCGAGCAAGCAATATTTTCTCATAACAGTGATTTTTCTGCTATTGGTTTTTATAGAATGCAGCAGTGCTTTGTATACTCAAGTTTAATCTCGAGAAGAATTGCAGTTACTTTCAGAGTTTCATATACACCCCGTTTGTACTTCAAAGTCTGAATAAGTGTGAACAGCTGTTTAAAGTTCTCATGTTTCTTCTACATTAAGCGAAAGACAATCGGAATAGAAAGGAACTTGATCCCACTGTGGAGAAGTACCGTTTTCTGACTATAAAGGAATTCTATGAAAAAGCACCACTCATCATGGTCAAGAATCTCCATAACTGACATTACAAAGAACTACGGCAACTTTCTTGGAGAAGTATTCAGAAGAAACACAGCATGGATGTTACAGTGAACTCTGAAGAAGCAGGTTCCACCATTTTAATCAATAACATAAGAGCTCATCCCGTAGCTTCGACAGTGTTTGAACACAAACAAGATCATTGAGACAAGAAGTGTGAGCCATCTGATTCACAGTGGCGCTGAAACGTAAGGACGTCACGCACATCTCCTTTGCTCTCTTCGACGTTTGGTCACTGCTTTCGCCTGTCACATTCTCAGTAGGAGCTAGTATCGGAAATTCTTCACTGTGATGTACAGATCTGATAGCAGATAGTAAATTACGGTATCTCACAATTTTCCGTGTTTTCGCTAATAGTGCGTTGTGTGGTCCATTGATTCCCTCTAAATCATGTAGGGGGTGTAGCACATTAAGGGTGAGGGGGGAGAGGGGGATGGCCCATTTCTTGTCCAGGTAACAAACCTTACAACGAAATAAAGTTCATAGCACCTTTTTACAACAGATGATTTTCCTGTTTTTTCAATTTCATAGTTAACTACCACAGATATAATAAAATAAATTTGCGCTATTTACACAGTTACAAGGCGTTTCTTCTTCTGAGTTAACACAAACGTTCACGAATTTAGCACAGCAGCCAGTTACTTCTAACAATTCTGCGATCTCTTGCTGCTGATATGCAAGTGCAAACGTGATAATACGTTTCTAAAGCCGTCGGCACACGGACCGTGCATCCGAACGATGAGCGTTGAGCGTGCCGAGTTTCTGACGTCATAGCGTGGAATAGCACGCTCGGGGGGTCTTTCCGAACGTGTAGAGCGGTATCTGGCGTGTCAGATATTGTGAGAGTGCGTCTGAGCGTTGACCAATGAGATGCCACAACGCCACCTACGTCACAAGCACGCCATCTCCTTCAGTACAGAGTTGTGAGGCGCCATAACGGCATTCATTTCAAGCCTATATGTATATATGCCGTTTCTGAGCACCAGCAAACTGAGAATCATTGGAAAACCCGTTGTTAACTGTGTGATTCGTTACGGTAAAATATTGAGAAACATCATATTCGTGGCAAAAGAATAATTGTAACTTCCGTATTATGAGAGTAGGCTATTTGAAGGCAGCGACACACTGACGATCCACCCAAAAGGCACTGTTCTTCGTACAATTTTTTATAATTAAATTTCAATTAGTAACATATCTAAGATTAAAGTTTTCAGTGACAGGTAACATAATATGATTAGATTCTGCAGGCGTGATGTTGGTTTAGCGTGATGGGTAGCGTCACTATCCTGTAAAAAAATTGAATGGTGGAGTTGTGGTTCGCGTCTTGAGTCTTACAGGGTTTTTTTCCTAACATTCGCGTTTTCATTAGGTTCTGTATAGTATAGACTTATATTAAACTAATAATAAATTAGTTTAATATAAGTCTATACTATAATATTTGATGTTATGTAAATATCAGTTCACCTTTTTTGGTGTGACTTTGTTCGATTGGCTTAATCTACAAGACAGCTTGCGCTACTTGTATAAAGATATTTTGCTCCTTTTTCTTTTACGCTTCGTAATTTACATGTTGCAAAGATTCTGCTACTGGGTAGGAACAGTGATCAAGTAAGACTGACCTTGGGGCTTTACTAAAATGTGGGAATGATGAAATAATGTTTATCTTACGCGCAGAAGTATTCCAAATTTGTAACGCACTGTTTGTAATGGAACTTTTGTACACCTGTTTCCTTATTGACTGGACATGGTACTTTCCTTTTCGTGGACGATGGAGGAAATGTGCGTTTTAATGCAGCTAACGTGGGAATTTTACGCGCGCCCGTTGAGTAAACTGTGTGATTTACAAACTAGAAACATCCCTCAATTGCCACAGGAGTGCGTTGCGATAGCGTATACCACGTTGGGGCCCACGTACCGTATGCACAAGTCGCATCGTTCCTGAGCGTTCAGCAGCACGTTGAACTTGGCACGGTCAACGTTAACGTCCGACAGCACGGTCCGTGTGCCGACGGCGTAAGCATGACTCATCGGCAGCGCTGCCAAACCACCTTCATTTTTTGGAGGTAGATTTCAGAACTGAAAGTCATATGTGGTAATTGCTTGTATGTGTTGCGATTATTTTTTGACAATTAAATCTGCAGAATATTTAAGTTAAGATAAAGAAGAGTAAGTAATATGCAACGTTAGTGAGGGTTTCTATAGGAAGAGAGTAGTGTGTCTCAAGAAAATTCAGCTCAAAAGCCAAAAACAAACATTTTAGATTTCAGCACTCACCACTTAGCAAATAACACCATTCACGTGCTTTGAACGAAAATGTTGTTGAACTAAACACTATGCTGTCAGAGATTCGTCCAGGGCACTGACCTGCCGTGTGTAGACGTTGAGGTAGAGGCAGTCCTCCTTTCCGCCGCTCTCTTGGGCGCAGTGCGGCGCGTCTTCCAGTGCCTCCACGCTGCCATTAGACGAGTAAGGTATGGGATCCTGCAGAAATCACACAGACCATTACCGTAAACAGAAGCAACTGAATCACGAGGCGTACTGACATAAAACTGTACACTAGATTTGTTCGCATGACTCGAAGCGTAAAGAATGTATAACAGTAATAAGTTAATTGATTTAGTCGTAAACCTTGCAGCGGCCTTTTGGTTCAACAAAAGCCAAACGCAACTACGCAGTCAAGTGGAGTGGTGAAGTGAAAGCTAGTGCTTTTTTTATGTCTCGTCGACATCCAAGGGTGCAGTTTCAGCTTGTGAGTGAATTCTAACACAAAACAATTCTGGGACTCAGAATAATATGTTTACCGTACAGCGATATTTTGATTCTTGCAGGGCCTAATGTTACGGTGGAGACGTATGCGTGAACGTAATAGACAGAAGTGGATCGTATGTAGCGACAAGAAGGTAGCGGAGAATCATAGCATAAAATTTCAAACAATAGCATGTGTAGCGCTAATGGCCCGTGTAGCGTAATTCGTAGTGTTGGTAAGACGCTGAATCACTGTGGCGTATGTACGTCTGTCTGTGTCGACATTCAACGCTCCTGGCTTGACAAGTGTCTCACATACAATTGTGTCGTCTTAGGATATCTAACGAAACAGGTTCATACTATGAATTTAGGCTCAGTATGATAACTTTTCGTCAATATTTTGGTAGCTTCATACACAGTTTTCTTCAGCTATCACACACTGGACAATCGCAACATGGTATAACAGGTAACTTGAATCTACCAAATCTCATACTATCTCATTCCATAGAAAATATGTAATTGCCATTTCTTAAACAAATATGTTGGTAAAATAACATTTGTGTTTTACTCTTTATTATCTTGTCCACATGTTTTCTTAGTTTGTATAGAAAAAATGTTGCAAAGATTTCTACATGTTTTCGAAGGAGACTTAAACTGGGGCCTGGTTAGGTTGGTCGGAAATAAGTGCATCATAAATCACTCAAAGACTATTTTTTCATACATTTATGTATCTTCCGTCGTTCCTTATTACTACCTTAATAGTGTATGAACTCCATCTCTGACACTAATAAAAAATTTCGACACAATCAATGTCTTGTTTTGAAGCTGTAGTATCAGCGGTTTTTGAAGACTAAATTGTGGGAAATATCAGTTAACATGGCGAAATAACAGAAAGAGTAAAGGCACACAACCGTAAGTGGAATTGTAACAAAAACAGGAAAAACAAAGCCAAAAGCTCAACACAATCATAAAAAAGTCAAGAATGAATCACATAATATCCATGACAGAATCGACACCTAACATAAATCTCGCCAAACAAGGGAACACACACACACACACACACACACACACACACACACACACACACACACACACACAAACAGGAAAAACAAAGCCAAAAGCTCAACACAATCATAAAAAAGTCAAGAATGAATCACATAATATCCATGACAGAATCGACACCTAACATAAATCTCGCCAAACAAGGGAACACACACACACACACACACACACACACACACACACATATATATATATATATATATATATATATATAAAACGGAATATGAACACAATATAAAGGAAAAGAAAGGCTCAGCACACCAAATTTTAATGGAAACATGACAACAAAATGAGCTGTTGCAGAAATGAAACGAATAATCAAAGAAACGAAAGCAGAGTACTTGAAGACCATGCAAGAAGGTACAACAGCCACTAAAATAACACAAATGTATACTGACAAAAGTAGATAATAATAATGTAATGATGGTCGTGAAAGAAAAGGGATAAACATACAAAATCCTGGGTTTCTTGATTGATAACTACGTTACCAAGATGACCAATGATCCAACTGTAAGATACCAGAGTATCATTCAACGAACACTAAAAAATATCAAAAACACGTTCATAAAAAGAGACAAAATATTCCTCTAAGACCAGTCAATAATTTTAGAAATGCTGCACCCTATAACTTCACCGAGCGTGCACACACACACACACATATATACACACACATACATACACAGACACACACACACACACACACACACACACACACACACACACACACACACACAATACTATGTAAGATGTACATCTTTGAAAATAACAAAACCTAGAAAATTTCAGGGTTAAAATAGGAGGATCAAGACATAGAAATTCCAGGCGTAGAAAGAAAGCCTTATGTCATTTGATATCACGTCAGTGTATTCTTAAAAACCAATATATGAATCAACATAATCAAAAATGGAATAAGCAAGGGAATCCACCAAACACATAAATTGAAGAAATGGCAATCATTCTCAGGACAATAACTGGTCAAAATTAATATGAGTTCAACAACAATTTTTATTGTGAAATACAGTATGAGTATTTTAAAAGGCTTACTGTTTTGTTGCCAAACATGTTTCTCTGCTTTTGTTTTCTATGCATCCCCAGCAACCTGTTTTACATATTGGTTTCCTCACTATATTTAAATATTATGTATGTTATGAAACAGTGCAAAATATGTTATTGCATTATAGTTGTTTGGCTATATGTACTTTAACAGCAAGTTTCTCAGCACATGTTACGCTAGGCTTTCAACAGATTTTTGTTCCGATTACGATTTAGTATAGTCCTTTGTAACTATATGCACCACTATGGAATTATTACTTGGTTGTTCTGTACAGTTCACGATGTCCTATTCTTGACACCTGCATACACGTTTCACATCTATATTTCCTTTTCACGAAGGTATTTCTAAAACTTTTAGTTTGTTTGTGCGTATACCGTCTGTAGTATTACCAACTGCTGACTACCGTTACTCTGTAGCCTTTCGATGCATAATGCTGGGAGTACACGGTTCCTTTATTTCATTTGTTTATTGTTTATGTGTTTTAGCGGGAGGGGCGCATTGGGTAAGGTGGGGGATTTGGACGATGGAAACTTTCTTTCAGGAGTGCTAGTTCTGCAAGGTTCGCAGGAGAGCTTCTGTAAAGTTTGGAAGGTAGGAGACGAGGTACTGCCAGAAGTAAAGCCGTGAGGACGGGCCGTGAGTCGTGCTTGGGTAGCTCAGTTGGTAGAGCACTTGCCCACGAAAGGCAAAGGTCCCGAGTTCGATTCTCGGTCCGCCACACAGTTTTAATCTGCCAGGAAGTTTCATATCAGCGCACACTCAGCTGCAGGGTGAAAATCTCAATCTGGGAACTGATAATATTGGTTTTATAGTAGTCTGTGCTTTATTTTTATGTAAGTATGGAGGAGGTGATGGTGGTGTTGGTGAGATTGTATGAGCTATAGTTTCATATAGCTTTGTTCTATTTCTCGTGGTTTTTATGTTGTCTCTCTGGCTTACATGGAGACTAAGTTATTACTTATATTAATTTGGCAGTTAATTGCTTTCTTATTCATTTAAAGGCCTCTTGTAAATGGAAGTTCCCTGTATATTTAGCAGCTTTCTGTTATATTTCTTTATTATAATAATTTTACCTTGTTGCAGGATTGGTGCTTGATGGACAATCGTTTTCAGAGGCACAGGAAAGGTTGAAGGTCTATTTTCATACGTTCAGCTTCTTATACGTTATTTCTTATAATTTGTGCTTGTCGTTCCCAGATATACTGATTACACACTCACTGGAATGTGTAGGATGTATCGTAATTAATACTGAATACTGACATGGGTGAAAATATACAACAAAAGCAAAATAATCGAATAAAATAAGATTCGCAAACGAGCCGTTTGTGAGATAATGGCAAATGTGTCTTTTTCACTATTAATTATTATAGACACTGTATATGTTGCTTGGATTGCGTTACTCCACGGCAGACCGTCAATGCATAGTATTACAGTTCGTTTTTGGAGCATCACCTGAGACTAGCTTTGCGAAAGAAACGGCGACACATTCTGCGCAACCCACCCATTATTTTGCACAACAATGCGGGGGCGCATACAGCCCAAACTGTGGCTGCTCTGTTTGATCGTTGGGACTGGGAAGTACTGTACCATCTACCATACTCCCCGGACGTAAGCCCTTGTGACTTTGATTTGATTCCGAAGATGAAGGAACCACTAGCAGCATTCGCTTCAGAACTGTTTCAGAGATTCGACAGGCAGTAGACCGTCCCATTCGCACCATCAACAGAACAGGAACTGCTAACGGAACACTACGCCATCCACATCACTGGCAACGGGTTCTACACAACGCTGGTGACTACTTTGAAGGACAGTAACAGGTGCAAACACGTAACTCTTTTGAAACTTTCTGGCAGATTAAAACTGTTTGCCCGACCGAGACTCGAACTCGGGACCTTTGCCTTTCGCGGGCAAGTGCTCTACCATCTGAGCAACCGAAGCACGACTCACGCCCGGTACTCACAGCTTCATTTCTGCCAGTATCTCGTCTCCTAACTTCCAAACTTTATAGAAGCTCTCCTGCGAACCTTGCAGAACTAGCGCTCCTGAAAGAAAGGAAACATCCCCCAGGCTGTGGCTAAGCCATGTCTCCGCTGTACCCTTTCTTTCAGGAGTGCTAGTTCTGCAAGGTTCGCGGGAGAGCTTCTGTAAAGTTTGGAAGGTAGGAGACGAGATACTGGCAGAAGTGAAGCTGTGAGTACCGGGCGTGCTTCGGCAGCTCAGATGGTAGGGCGCTTGCCCGCTAGATGCAAAGGTCCCGAGTTCGAGTCTCGGTCGGGCACACAGTTTTAATCTGCCAGGAAGTTTCATATCAGCGCACACTCAGCTGCAGAGTGAATATCTCATTACGTAACTCTTTTGTATCGGTTGTGAATAAATAGTTGCCCCTATTTAAGTTCCAACCCTCATAATTATTTCTTTAGTTCATTTAATAATCTGTGTGACGATCTGTGTGTGTATGATAATTTATATACTGATTTTGATCTATCTTTCAATCGGTGGTTCTGTTCTCTGTGACTGTGTGTACTGTAGTATTCGTTATCCTTGTGGACTTTTGTCTTTTGTGGTTCTCTTATCTTTTCCATGTTATCGTTTAACTTTATTTGAATCTGGGTCCTGTAATCGAGTTTTAGTGCAATATGGCAGTTATGTCCATTGGTTTGGTTTATTTGTAGAATTGTTTCCACCCGTCTTCCATGTTTTTGTGCGTTATGTGGGATTTCATCCAGTCTATGTGTCCTGCGTTGGAGAGCTGCTAGCTTATGGTTTTGTGGCAGATTTTGTGCCTGTTGCTGTTGGTCATCTGTAAATGTCAAACTTGTGATTGCCATTATTGCTAATTATTGTTGTGTCCAGGAAATGAACATTTTAAGGGCTTGGCTTGTTAAGCGTGTCACTCACAGAGATGTATACATATAAGTAACTAACCATGGTCATAACTTGTTATCGTTGCAAAAACAAGGATTCACATAACCATACTCAAGGTAATGATAAGGATGACTGTCTAGGAGAAAAGTACACTGCATCAGGGTCAAGAGCGCTGTGATAGATCCTTGTCAGACTTACACAAAAAGCTTAAGGGATATAATCTAGATTAGTAACAGCCAAGGATCCGATGGCTAGAGTAGCACTCTACATAGTCTATAAAATAATCTGCAACTATTTAGAGACTAAAAATTAATATCGAACGCTATATGCAACATTAGTTCTAAATACGTCCGATGGATACACCATATCACCCCTGCGAAGAGATAGTGAACACTTCATTTTGGTGTAAAAATTGTCGACAGGAATCAGTAAATTTATAAAAACGTTAACTACAATGTGAACCAGCCTACTAATTTGCCTGAGGTTTTGCTGACTACTAGAGACGTAAATGTTTATACAGCAATACTTGTATAATCTTCTAGGTATTAATACAATTAATGTTTAATGGAGAGCCTTCTGTCGAATGAAAGTACGTAATGCGGAAAAATCTTGCAGCAAAATTATGCGAGGTGTAGCGTAATATATTACACAAAGAAGTAAGCTTGTATATAACGACGAAGATTTTAGAAGAATCCGTGATAACACTTGCAAACACTACGAGCGTTTTATGGGTTTGTTTCGCAATGTAAAATGAATAGAAAAAACTGTTTTCTTTCGATCATCAATTTTATTCCCAGGGGTTTACTCGGTACAGCGTTTGAGCAATACGTCTCAACACTTTCTTTCTATCTGAGTTTCCTCCACATGTGCTGCGCTAAACGTATCTCCGTTTCCGACCAGCGTTCTTGTGGTCAAACACGCAGCTGCACATCAATCACAGATAAAGAGTGCTTTCCACGTACCAGCGATACTATCGGTACTGGGAGGCAAAGACGTGCTAACGAACATGTTTCTCACTGCTGCTTTTAGAACACTGTACTATCTATTCATTATATTGTGAATGAACAATTGTGTGGAAGTTGCACCACTGATCTGATATTAGTAACGGGCAATCTCATCTTATAAAAGTCAGGTTAAATACAATCGACAGAAATTATTCAACATGGTTCGGAAGGTGTGTATTTCACATTCCACAACGGGGATCTGCTTCCGTGTCAGGCTTCTGTCGGGACATCTGAACTGCAAAGTGAGGCTCTCATGACCCACAGGCTATCGTTTGTTGTGATCTTCAGTCCTGAGAATGGTTTGACGCAGCTCTCCATGCTACTCTATCCTGTGCAAGCTTCTTCATCTCCCAGTACCAACGGCAACCTACATCCGTCTGCATCTGTTTAGTGTATTCATCTCTTGGTCTCCCTCTACGATTTTTACCCTCCACGCTGCCCTCCAATACTAAACTGGTGACCCCTTGATGCCTCAGAACATGTCCTACCAACCGATCCCTTCTTCTAGTCAAGTTGTGCCACAAGCTCTTCTTCTCCCCAATTCTATTTAATACCTCCTCATTAGTTATGTGATCTACCCATCTAATCTTCAGCATTCTTCTGTAGCACCACATTTCGAAAGCTCCTATTGTTTCCTTGTCTAAACTATTTATCGTCCACGTTTCACTTCCATACATGGCTACACTCCATACAAATACTTTCAGAAACGACTTCCTGACACTTAAATCTATACTCGATGTTAACAAATTTCTCTTCTTCAGAAACACTTTCCTTGCCATTGCCAGTCCACATTTTATATCCTCTCTACTTCGACCATCATCAGTTATTTTGCTCCCCAAATAGCAGAACTCCTTTACTACTTTGTCTCATTTCCTAATCTAATTCCCTCAGCATCACCCGACTTAATTCGACTACATTCCATTATCGTCGTTTTGTTTTTGTTGATGTTCATCTTATATCCTCCTTTCAAGACACTATCCATTCCGTTCAACTGCTCTTCCAAGTCCTTTGCTGTCTCTGACAGAATTACAATGTCGTCGGCGAACCTTAAAGTTTTTATTTCTTCTCCATGGATTTTAATACCTACTCCGAATTTTTCTTTTGTTTCCTTTACTGCTTGCTCAATATACAGATTGAACAACATCGGGGAGAGGCTCCAACCCTGTCTCACTCCCTTCCCAACCACTACTTCCCTTTCATGTCCCTCGACTCTTATAACTACCATCTGGTTTCTGTACAAATTGTAAATAGCTTTTCGCTCCCTGTATTTTACCACTGCCACCTATCGTTTATCTACAACAAAAGACTGAAGGGAAATTCAGTGCCATTCTTCGAAGTATGAGACACAGAATCTATAGAAAATGGCACAAGACGATATCAAAACCAGCGGAAAAATGCTGCTGTCGGAGCACAAAAAATGCAAATTTCTTCCTGCTTATTAGAAACAGTGACGAAGAAGTGGGGTATCAGCTGCCTCACTCTACCTTCATCAGAACCTTCAAACATTTTCTCAAAAGTATTCTTGCTACACTTCCACCCCCGATACTGACTATGCAGTTTAAAAATCCACTTCACCCATTCCAAAATGTGAATTTTGCTGTCCATACATCTCGAACTTCTCGTGCGGGTGTAGATTCCTCCCTTTTATACGTTTTATTTTCAAAGACAGCGCTAAAGTATCGTTACTTGTTGTGAAAATTCTCTATTGCAGTATAACATAGTTTATATTTCTTCCAAGTATTCCATCATCAGGTAAAAAGATCTGTCCTTACCAGCTTTATACTTTTACGCTCTACGTCACAAGACTAGAATAATAAACTCATTTTTGGCGCATTACGGAGTGCTAAGTACATGCACTAACTTTGCCACAGAATACCTCGCCACTTTCGAACTCTCTTAAGGTAACCAAATGCCTTACCACTTACGAAATCTCTTAGGTTAGCCAAAGAGCAGGACAGAGGAGTTGTATTATAAGGTTAATACCAACCATCACTGTATAGATTCGATAATATAGGTGATTTTATTACGATGGCCATATTTCCCTGCGTAGGCGGGAGACTGAACTTTTGTTAAAAGATTTCGCTGCAACGAAAAACACCTAGTTGCTGCTCCAATTCGCGAACGAAGTCTGTGATACTGTTGCCCTCGCTTCCACCCACCTGTCTATATGTCACTGATATGATGCCAAAATGGGTAGTAACCATTGTCGAATAGCTGAAGATATACAACGCTGCTTACGTTTTGTTAGTCGGTTGCTTTGTCTTGCTGGTGGAAGTAAGCACTTACCATTTCAGGAGTTGTATTATGGGGTTAATACCAACCATCACTGTATAAATTCGATAATATAGGTGATTTTATTACGACGGCCATCTTTCCCTGCGTAGACGGGAGACTGAACTTTTGTTAAAAGATTTCGCTGCAACGAAAGCCACCTAGTTGCTGCTCCGATTCGCGAACGAAGTCTGTGATACTGTTGCCCTTGCTTCCACCCACCTGTCTATATGTCACTGATACGATGCCAAACTGGGTAGTAACCATTGTCGAATAGCTGAAGATGAACAACGCTACTTACGGTTTGTTAGTCGGTTGCTTTGTCTAGCTGGTAGAAGCAAGCACTTACAATTTCAGTGTACTGCTCTCGAACTAATTCTGTTGAGACCCGTCAGTCTATGGGGGCAGTTGGATGTTTCACTCCCTCCTCCACCGCCACAATATCTCCACCCACATCCCCACTGCCGCCACCGGATCGCTTGCGAGTAGTTGCAAGCACTGCCATTGTGTCGCACACCGCCGCCCGCACGTTGGGGCTATACCGCTCCCAGCCAACAAGCCACCGCTCCCTGTGCTGAACATCTGTTAATGATTCCAGGCTCACAAAAATTGTACTGCTTTTCTCAGAAGGACTGGGCACTTAAATGTCGCTGGGGGTAAATACCAAGATGTTGAACAATATGCTACCAGTCCTCCCAATTGCAAACCGAAAGGTTCCGAGATGTATTTTCGAAGTATGCCAGAGAGGTAGACCCAGTGAACAAAAGGAAGATACCAGCCCGTAAGGACCAGAAAGATTTACTATGAGAAATTAGTGCTCATATGGAGGCAAATAGATAGTCTTTTTTCTGTCGCACTATTTGGAGCGGAACAGGAAAGGAAATGACTAATAGCGGTACAGAGAACCCTCCGCCACGCACCACACAATGGCTAATCAAGTACGAGAACAGGTGAAGGTGTAAATTTACCTTAACAATTAATATGTCGGCACAGAAAACTCATAAAAGAATGTTGTCTCTTATGTACCGACAAAACAAAGGACGCAACTTGTGCTACTGATTGTTTCCGGTGAAAATTTTTGTATTAGCCCCTTATTTTCCCACTACAGTCACTTCGGAAGTCGTATGTTAGATACTGTAATATGTTTGTCCACAACACGCAGAATAAGCGGTATAGAAATCACCTCTCAACTCTCGTTTCATGGGAGTATCGCTTACCTGCCATACTTTCACGATCTTTCAGTCTTCGATATATGACATTTGAAACCACCTGATTTCGACGAATAATAGAGGTCCCCCGCTAGGTCACAGACTCTTGCTAATTCTTCGAAATACCATCACTTTCCGACAGCACTGTTTCATTAGCTGGAAGATTATCTACTTCTCCATCCGTCACTGACCAGAGAGCCATCACAACGAGAAAAATAACACACTAAATCACAACCATGTAGAGAATAGGTGAAAATCACAACCATGTAGAGTGTAGGTGGACTGCAAAAAGAAGTTCTGAAGCATAACATCTACAATTTATCGATGTCGATTGTATGTCTATAAATGTCCTCCTGCTCGTATCCTAATCCTATCGTATTCACATGTAGCATACCTCCATTGTACGATTCTAACAGTGTCACAAAGCTTCAAATACACCGTCAATTGAATCATTTACATAGCAGCAACAGCTTCGCACCTCCACGCATAAATCACTGCTACTACAAGAGTAGGGGGAGATTCGCCACTTAATCACTGCACTGCTCATTTTTTTTACCTCCATGTGCTGTTCTACATCTACATCTGCATTTATACTCCGCAAGCCACCCAACGGTGTGTGGCGGAGGGCACTTAACATGCCACTGTCATTAGCTACCTTTCCTGTTCCAGTCGCATATGGTTCGCGAGAAGAACGACTGCCGGAAAGCCTCATTGCGCACTCGAATCTCTCTAATTTTACATTCGTGATCTCCTCGGGAGGTATAAGTAGGCGGAAGCAATATATTCGATACCTCATCCAGAAACGCACCCTCTTGAAACCTGGACAGCAAGCTACACCGCGATGCAGAGCGCCTCTCTTGCAGAGTCTGCCACTTGAGTTTGCTAAACATCTCCGTAACCCTATCACGCTTACCAATCAACCCTGTGACGAAACGCGCCGCTCTTCTTTGGATCTTCTCTATTTCTCTCTCAGCCCGACCTGGTACGGATCCCACACTGATGGCAATACTCAAGTATAGGTCGAACGAGTGTTTTCTAAGGCACCTCCTTTGTTGATGGACTACATTTTCTAAGAACTCTCCCAATGAATCTCAACCTGGCATCCGCCTTACCAACAATTAATTTTATATGATTATTCCACTTTAAATCGTTCCGTACGCATACTCCCAGATATTTTACAGAAGTAACTGCTCCCAGTGTTTGTTCCGCTATCATATAACCATACAATAAAGGATCCTTCTTTCTATGTATTTGCAGTACTTTACATTTGTCTATGTTAAGGCTCAGTTGTCACTCCCTGCACCAAGTGCCTATGCGCTGCAGATCTTCCTGCATTTCGCTGCAATTTTCTAGTGCTGCAAGTTCTCTGTATACTACAGCATCATCCGCGAAAAGCCGCACGGAACTTTCCACACTATCTACTAGGTCATTTATACGTATTGTGAAAAGCAATGGTCCCATAACACTCCCCTGTGGCTCGCCAGTGGTTACTTTAACGTCTGTAGACTTCTCTCCATCGAGAATAACATGCTGTATTCTGTTTGCTAAAAACTCTTCAATCCAGCCACACAGCTGGTCTAATACTCCGTAGGCTCTTGCTTTGTTTGTCAGGTGACAGTGCGGAACTGTATCGAACGCCTTCTGGAAGTGAAGGAAAATGGCATCTACCTGGGAGTCTGTATCTAATATTTTCTGGGTCTCATGAACAAATAAAGCGAGTTGCGTCTCACACGATCGCTGTTTCTGGAATCAATGTTGATTCCTACAGAGTAGATTCTGGGTTTCCAGAAATGACATGATACGCGAGCAAAAAAGATGTTCTAAAACCCTACAACAGATCGATTCTCCCGTAGCACTCTCCATACAGTGACGTGGTCAACGTTACCTTGTACAGCAGCAACTTCTCTGACGCTGACATTAGGTTCAAAAATGGCTCTGAGCACTATGGGACTTAACATCTATGGTCATCAGTCCCCTAGAACTTAGAACTGCTTAAACCTAACTAACCTAAGGATATCACACACATCCATGCTCCAGGCAGGATTCGAACCTGCGACCGTAGCAGTCGAGCGGTTCCGGACTGCGCGCCTAGAACCGGCTGACATTAGGGTTATCGTCAACTGCACGAAGAATTGCCTCGTCCATTGGAGTGGTGGTGGTTAGTGTTTAACGTCCCGTCGACAACGAGGTCATTAGAGACGGAGCGCAAGCTCGGGTTAGGGAAGGATTGGGAAGGAAATCGGCCGTGCCCTTTCAAAGGAACCATCCCGGCATTTGCCTGAAACGATTTAGGGAAATCACGGAAAACCTAAATCAGGATGGCCGGAGACGGGATTGAACCGTCGTCCTCCCGAATGCGAGTCCAGTGTGCTAACCACTGCGCCACCTCGCTCGGGTCGTCCATTGGAGGTATCCTCGTCTTTCTAGGTCTTCCCCAGTCGCGAGTCATAGGCTGGAATGTTCCGTGCTCCCTAAGACGCCGATCAATTGCTTCGAACGTCTTCCTGTCGGGACACCTTCGTTCTGGGAATCTTTCTCGATACAAACGTACCGTGCCACGGCTATTGCCTCGTGCTAATCCATACACCAAATGGGCATCTGCCAACTCCGCATTTGTAAACATTGCACTGACTGCAAAACCACGTTCGTGATGAACACTAACCTGTTGATGCTACGTACTGATGTGCTTGATGCTAGTACTGTAGAGCAACGAGTCGCATGTCAGCACAAGCACCGAAGTCAACATTACCTTCCTTCGATTGGGCAAACTGGCGGTGAATCGAGGAAGTACAGTACATACTAACGAAACTAAAATGAGCTCTAACATGGAAATTAAGCGTTTTCGGACACATGTCCACATAACATCTTTTCTTTATTTGTGTGTGAGGAATTTTTCCTGAAAGTTTGGCCGTACCTTTTCGTAACACCCTGTATACTTCGATACATATCGTAATCACAACCGCTACGTTTCCGGGAAAAATTCCAGAGATTTTTTTTTCATCACGCTTTCAAATGGAATATGCCAACATATACGATCCTAGCAGCATCCATATGATGCTTCTGCTTCACAGATCAGCCACGTAAGATGAACAGATCTGGCTCACAAGAATGATAGACAGAGACTACGCAGCGTGGAGCTGTCTTATAGACGTTACTGATCACCAGTATGTATCTATTAATCACAAACGGGTCTACGTGTATCACTATTGATACAGCAACTGACGATGACCTCAAAGTTATAGTGAAATCTGAGAATATGTAGTGAGGTAAGAAGATGGAGGTATCTATGCAGCATACTGACATATTTGTCGAGGAGCAGTTGATGGCTGTCTCGGCACTCCCTTCTTTATCAAAGTAGCAGTATTATTGCATCAATATTCATTGTGCTTGGTGTTGCTATGTTAAAATTAACAGCTCGAGAGTCATCACAGGACGTATTTCCAAACCACCAAAGTGCCGTGAACACGCATGGTCTGCAGGAAGTGCTATTTGCTGCAGTGGAGCGAGAATAGATCTGTGGTATTGTTTTGCTTAAGATAGTGGGAGCACTGAGATGGGGATGTGCTGTTAGTGATTTCAGTCACTCAATTAGGATCAATGAAAATTCACTGCAAGATGGTATATCTACTCCAACAGATTTCGCATGCAATAATTGTGGAATTCAAAGCATGCAAACACAGTTATTTGCGAAATACTGTCGCACAGTATCCAAACGTCACTCAGTGCTATTTAAATACAGTAATGTTGTGCATGATGCTCCCTCCAACATTAACAAATGTGCTATTAAAAATAAAGTCTTCCGTGGCGCATATGCGTCCCCATTTGATTTCGAAAAGTAGTTTTCTTAGGAAGTAATCCAGCAGGGCGATGGAATGCGATGTGTGTAATTTAATCTCCAAACGCCCATCAGAGTTATTTAAGGACAGTGACACTGTATGTGGTACTCCCTCGCGTCATTAACAAATGTTCAATTAAAACCGGAGTGTTCCATGTCATATACATGCCTACAGACTCCAATATTATTTGGAAATGTAATCTGCCTGAGGAAAAAATGCCCAGTAATCCTATGGTGCATTGGAATCAGATGCATGTAACATTGGTCCCAAACAGCTGTCAGAGCTGCGTAAATACAGTGACGCTGTGTAGGTTACTCGCATCTATAATTAACAAATGTTCCACTGAAACTACAACCTGCCGCACCAAATACATCCCATACGGATTTTTGAAATGTAATTCTGTATCGCTAGCATTTAGACAGGATCACACTCAATCAGTCCATTTCCGTAGCTATAAATCAGAGCTTAAAAACCAGTTCCTTTTTAGCGGAGGAAGATATAAATGTTTCTCCCAAACATTATGTAGCTACACATATCCCTTCTGATTATCTGAATACATAAACTAGTAGTCGTTCGTAGAAGACCACTGCAATAATACGGGTGATGGTCCATTTCAGCATAATCCGTCCTGCTTTAGATGATTTTTTGTATATTCCCACTACATCCATACCAGTTTCTCCTTCTGATAGTGGAATATGCTACAATGTCTCTAAGTGTGTAGACTCGCCCTATTAAAGTAATAATACATGACATCATCCCGCCATCCAGCACCATCAATCACCAATTCCGGTTACATCTACTGTGTAAGACTTTATACTAAAGTAATATTATGCATGGTCATAGGCAGCACTCATATTTTCTTTTTCTCCCTGCAATAAACCCCAATACAGAATCTAATCGCTACTAGCTTAGTGGTGTGTACACGTCGAGAAGCACTTGTTATAGGATCAGATGGAATTCTACAGCATAGATGTTAACAATAGTACCCTGAAGAGGTACGAAATGATTTCGTGAACACTTAGCGCAAATGCGCTATTTTTCTACATGTACGTGTTTTGTCTTCACTTGGGGGCCACCATGGTAAACGGTATGTTCAGGACAGAATCGTGGTAGAGCTCATAAGTGGATTCACCACGTGTAATGTTTGGGATGGGGTTCGAAGATGAACCTACAGACAATGTGTTTGGGATGATGGTTCAAATGGCTCTGAGCACTATGGGACTTAACATCTACGGTCATCAGTCCCCTAGAACTTAGAACTACTTAAACCTAACAAACCTAAGGACATCACACACATCCATGCCCGAGGCAGGATTCGAACCTATGACCGTAGCGGTCACGCGGTTCCAGACTGAAGCGCCTAGAACCGCACGGCCACACCAGCCGGCTTGGGATGATGTCTGAATGTGGATTCACCAATGGTAGGTCCGGAGTAGGCTTAGGGAGCCTTTCCATGTGAAACTGAAATACATACATGCAGAAAGATAGCGCAGTTGCGCTATGTTTAGTCAACTGTACTACATTTACAAGCAAATTTTGAATATGTGGCCAGTAGTGATTTCATGATCGCACGAGCCGAAGTGTCAGCGTCTTCGATCTTTAGTGTTGGATGTATATAAAGTGAGCTCTGAAAGCTTGACGCTCTGTAACATAGTGGATGTCTGAGGGTGTTGGGGATATATGTCGGTGGGTCGAACTGTTTATCTAGCACAACACTTGTAACCTGTGCTGAATGGAGATACAATCACATTCATCTCTTGAATCAGTATCGTTAAGCAGTTGAAGGTGTGACGTTTGGGAGACTAGGTTAGCTCACCCTAAATACAGAAGATACTGTGTGAGACTGGCGTCTTTCGAAGATTGGTCATTAGCAATTAAGCAACGTCCTGAGAAACTAAGCTGGATTCTTTGGTTGTTGGTGATGGAGAAGAAGCCACGTATTTCCGTTGTGGCTGGAGGGTTGAAATATTGGGATGAAACGAATATCCCATGGCTTGAACATGTTGTGTGGTTTCCTAAGCGCTTGTTTGTGCTTCTTGTGAGGGGTAAGGGTTTTGTGAATAATATCTGTCAGAAAAGAGACGCAAAAAATGACAGTACAAGTTGCAGCTGATGTTAAACTCCGTTAAATCTCCTGAAAGCACCAACAGAACACCATGTGATTGTGAGAGCTTCTGACAATGCTCACCTGTGTAAAATCTGCTTCGAAGAAGACGTGAAAGTAGTATTCTTTCCGTGCAGACATATCGCTGCTCGTGTTAAATGTGGAGCTACCCTTACTTGATGTGATGTGTGTCAGAGACCTGTATTACCTACGGTAAGAACATTTTTGATGAAGGCAACGACGCTGTAAGAGATACTGTTGTTTTATGATGTACTTTTTATACTTCGTTAACACACACTGTGCAGCATGAAGCATTATCGTAAAAATGCGCTCTTCTCTAGTTTTTTCCTAGATCAATCACACTTATATCTGCTCTTAATATGATAGCCGCGATTACACTGATCTTAACATCCCCTGATCTTTGTCGAAACATGGAACTGACATACAATACTATGATTCTGTCAACGTATGCTGTCTTCCATGCGGTTAAAAAAAAAACATTTCATCCCCGCAGCAGAGTACTATTGTTAAGATGTGTGCTATAAGGTTCCATATGATTCGGTAGCAAATGCTTTGCTACATGTACTAGTAACTACTAGATTTTGTGTTGTGGTGTGTTGCAAGAAGAAAAAAAAAAATCTGAGTGCTGCCTCCTGCCATGCATCGTATTACTTTAGTGTAAAACGTTACACTGCTGATGTAATTGGAAATGGTGGTAGAAGAAGCTTGTTTTCCTAATGTATGAACTATATGCTGGATGGAAGGATGACGTCATGTATTAGTAGTTTAATAGGGGAGGGCTATGCATTCTAGAGGAACTGTTCCATATTTCATAGTCAGGAGCATGGTATATATTAGGAAATATTGGTATGGATGCAGCGGGAATATAAAAGATTCATATAAAGCAAAACTGAAGACGTTGAAATGCCCCATACTATTGCAATGGCCTTTTACGGATGACTACTGGCTTATGGACTCAGATAATCACAATGAATATGTGCGACTACATAACGTTTGAAGGAAACATGTATATCTTCCTCCGCTAAAAAGAATGTGGTTTTTAGTTCTAATTTATACCTAAGGAAATGGACTGTTCGAGACTGATTCTGTCAAAATTCTAGCGATGCGAAAGTACATATAAGAAACTAATTTATATCTACGGAAATGGAATGTTCGAGATCGATTTTGTCAGAATGTTAGCGATGCGAAAGTACATATGAAAAATCAGTACGGGATGTATGTGGTGTGAAAGACTGTAGTTTTAATGGAAAATTTAATAATTATGGAAGGGAGTAACCTACATAGTATCACTGTACTTAAATAGCTCTTACAGTCGTTCTGGACCTATGTTACACACATGTGATTGCAATGTATCACAGGATTACCGTATATTTTTTTCTTCATAGGCAAATTACATTTCGAAATTCGAAAGGAGTCTGTATGCGTGTATGTAACATGGAGCAATCACTGTACTTAAATACCCCTGACAGACGTTTGGAGATTAAGTTACACATATCTAATTCCATTGCATCGCTGCATTACTGGGTACTTGGGTTTTCTTCCTAAGAAAATTCGAAATCAGAAGGGTATCTATATACACGTTTATGCCATGGAAGACTGTAGTTGTAATAACACATTTGCTAATTGTGGGAGGGAGTACCACACACAGCGTTACTTAAATAGTCCTGAAAGACGTTTGGTAACTATGTTACAGATATTTGATTTCATTGCTTCGCTAGATGGATTGTATTTTTATCGTCAGCAGATTACATTTCAAAATCAGGATGGAGTCTATATGCATGTATATAATATAGTTGCATGTATGTAATATAGTTTTAATGGAATATTTGTTAATGGCGGGCGTGAGTTACTCACACAGCATCACTGAGCGATGTGTCTAAACTACGCCACAGTATTTCGCAAATAATTGTTTTTTTTCGCTTTAGATTGAACATTTATTTCAACCAAAACCTGTTGGAGTAGGCATACCATCTTGCAACGAACTTATGTTGATCTTAGAATGATTGTCCCACTACAATACCACAGATCTACTCTCGCTCCACCGCAGCGCATACCATTTCCTGCAGACCATGTGTGTTTACAGAATTTTGTTGCTTTAGAAATTAGTGCTGTAATGACTCTCCAGCTGTTACTTTTAATGTAGCAACACCAAGCATGGTAAGTACTGATGCACTATCACTGCTGCTGTCGAAGACAAGAATGCCGAGATAGGATGTGTCGTTCTTAACCGTCAATTGCACTTTGATAAGTATGTCAGTTTGGTGCACAGCTACTCTCCCTTTATTTGAACTAGCCCACCTTCGTACCGCACTACACATTCTTAATTTCCACTATAGCTCTGAGGTCATTGTCAGCTCCTATTCCAACATTAACACACATAGTTCCATTTGTGGTTAAAGCATGCACGCTGGCGAACAGTAACATCGATTCGACAACTCGATCCTACATAGTCGCTGTCTACCAATCCTGTGAGCCCACATCTGTTCATGTTATGTGACTGATCTCCGCAGAAGGAGCATCATGTTGATGCTGCTAGTATCGTAATTGCCGGCATACTCCATTCTAATATGTGATGGGAAGAAATTCTCTGGAAAAGACGACGTATTTCTCCCGGAAACGCAGAGATGGATTAGAGTATATATGGAAGTGTAAAGTCAATGTTTTACTCGATCAGCATGTGAGACTGGGATAGCTGAGTAATCGTTAATATAGGTGAGATGTGCCCTCTACCATGCGCATAACATCCGCTTGCAGTGTATTTGTTTTAGTCATAATTGTCACTGGAACCGTTAACTGCCGTAAAACGCCTAGTAGTAAGCAACTGGGGCGAACTGAAGTAGGATGCAAATGTCGGGTTCGGTTTCATTTGCCAGAATTTTAAGGGAAGCTATCCAAACACTAACAACTGACAGGTCGGTGAACTAATTCGGAAGAGTATGTCAGGCTCAAACTCATCTGCATGGATTTTTATGGAGGATGCGATCCGCCTACTAAGATGTAATGGTGTAGGAGACGAGTGCCCACGAATCCCATCAGTATGTCACAATACGGATTGTTGCACTACAATTCAGATGGAGGTGTAGAAAGTACCAAGGCGACTGCTCTTGCTTGTGGAAACATTGACCCTGATTTGTTCTGTTTGTTCTTGGTGGGTAATTGGTTCGCGATGTACAGTAGTTGGATAAGCTCGTAACTAGAGGGTGTGCTTTTAAATAAAGAACTAGCATTACGCTTATGAGTACTACCCGTTTCGATATACTTTGCTCTAGACAGAATACAGTGTCATGATCGGTAAAAATTGAGCAATGCTGTGATTAAGTCCCAAATCTCCCCCTGTAGTTGTGAAATACGCATGGAAGGCTGTTGCACGAATTTAAATCATTCAATGGATAGCGTACTGGAAGCTCTGTGATATTGTTAGATTCGTATTACGGAGTTATGCTCCATCTGAAAAAAGGTGATGTATTTCTCACTAAAAACTATGCTAGCAACGAAGACTCTGACCCCATTAAACTGTCGTATTTCTGATGTAGTAACCATAGGAATACGACAAGGGATATTATGACATGTACAGGGGGATATTTATAGGCAACCATACAATATCAATGAGTTGTAGGTGTTATTCTTCTGAATTTCTTTGTGGAGTCCGCCTACATCCAACATGGCTGCGATTTTCCTCTTGTACGTTAGTGCGCTATTTTTCTCGTTGTGATAGAACTCTATCTAGTTAGTGCCTGGTGGTGAACTAGACAGCCTTCTATCTAACGGAATAGTGCTGTCGGAACGTCATGGAGTTTCGAGAGAATTAGTAGGGGTCTCTAACTTAGCGGGAGGACATGGTGGACATCTGTTACTCGTGGAAATGAGGTGGATTCAAATGCTATATATCGAAGACTGGAAGATTCGTGAGAATTAGGCAGGTAAGTAATACTCTGAGGAAAGGGGAGTTTAGAAGTGAACTGTATAACGCTGCTAAGTCTTGTGGGCTTCTCCCATAAATCTCGCAAAGTGAAGAATTAGTGGCTAATACGAAGATTTTCACCGAGAAACAATCGGTAGCAAAAGTTTCGTCTCTTATTTTCTCGATAAATAAGAGACACATTCATCCGTCAGTCTTGTGTGCCTATAAATGGTTGAAACAACATCTTCATAGGTAGCGTATATTTGCATTTACATCTGTATGCGTACTTGCCAAGCCATCGTACGGTGCGTGGGTGAGACTACCCTGTCCCACTAATAGTCATTTCCTTTCCTATTCCAGTCCAAATAAAGCAAGGGAACAAAGACTGTCTATATACCTACATATGAGCACTAATTTCTCATATCTTACGGAATGTATATTGGTGGCCGTAGAATCATTGTTGTGGTCTTCAGTCCTGAGACTGGTTTGATGCAGCTATCCACGCCACTCTATCCTGTGCAAGCCTCTTCATCTCCCAGTACCTACTGCAATCTACATCCTTCTGAATCTGCTTAGTGTATTCATCTCTTGGTCTCCCTCTACGATTTTTACCCTCCACGCTGCCCTCCAATACTAAATTTGTGATCCCTTGATGCCTCAGAACATGTCCTACCAACCGATCCCTTCTCCTAGTCAAGTTATGCCACAAAATCCTCCCCAATCCTATTCAGTACCTCCTCATTCGTTATGTGATCTACCCATCTAATTTTCAGCATTCTTCTGTAGCACCACATTTCGAAAGCTTCTATTTTCTTCTTGTCCAAACTATTTATCGTCCATGTTTCACTTCCATACACGGCTACACTCCATACATATACTTTCAGAAACGACTTCCTGACACTTAAATCTATACCCGATGTTAACAAATTTCTGTTCTTCAGAAACGCTTTCCTTGCCATTGCCAGTCTACATTTTATATCCTCTCTACTTCGACCATTATCAGTTATTTTGCTCCCCAAATAGCAAAACTCTTTTACTGCTTTAAGTATCTCATTTCCTAATCTAATTCCCTCAGCATTACCCGACTTAATTCGACTACATTCCATTATCGTCGTTTTGTTTTTGTTGACGTTCATCTTATATCCTCCTTTTAAGAGACTGTCCATTCCGTTCAACTGCTCTTCCAAGACCTTTGCTGTCTCTGACAGAATTACAATGTCATCGGCGGACCTTAAAGTTTTTATTTCTTCTCCATGGATTTTAATACCTACTCCGAATTTTTCTTTTGTTTCCTTTACTGCTTGCTCAATATACAGATTGAATAACATCCGGAAGAGGCTACAACCCTGTCTCACTCCCTTCCCAACCGCTGCTTCCCTTTCGTGCCCTTCGACTCTTATAACTGCCATCTGGTTTCTGTACAAATTGTAAATACCCTTTCACTCCCTGTATTTTACTCCTGCCTCCTTCAGAATTTGAAAGAGAGTATTCCAGTCAACATTGTCAAAAGCTTTTTCTAAGTCTACAAATGCTAGAAACGTAGGTTTGCCTTTCCTTAATCTAGCTTCTAAAATAAGTCGTAGGGTCAGTATTGCCTCACGTGTCCCCATATTTCTACGGAATCCAAATTGATCTTCCACAAGGTCGGCTTCTACCAGTTTTTCCGTTCGTCTGTAAAGAATTCGCGTTAGTATTTTGTAGCCGTGACTTATTAAACTGATAGTTCGGTAATTTTCACAATCCTCTGTAGTCACCTTCAAATGTCCGTTCTAGAAATGTTCTCAATGGTGTTCCTCGAAAAGAACATCACCTTCCCTCCAGGGTTTCCTATCTTAGTTCTCGAAGCATCCGTCCACTAGTTTGGCGAGAACCAATAGGAACGTTTCTTCCGAGCTGTATTCTCAGAGAAACCCAGGGATCACACACATTTGGGATGGGGTCGTCAGCGAACAGATATTCTGCTTTTGCTCAATGGGTCTACCCTTCCAGCATATTTCAAAATCACATCTGACAACGTTTCGGATTGCAGGTGGGAGGATTGGAAGCATATTGTTCAATATCTTGGTATTTACGGTCAGCGACGTTTAAGCAACCAATTCTTCTGAGAAGGATAGGACAACTTTTTTGAGCCCGGAGTCATTTACAGTTGTCCAAGGTGAGATGTGGCTTGTAGGCCAGAAATGATCCAGCCCTAATGTGTGCGCAGAGGTCTGCAACCCGGTGACGGTGGTGCCAACTGTTCGCATGCGACCTGGAGGCGGAGGAGGGAATGGGGGTGGAGGCATCATGGTGTAGAGGAGAGTGAAGCATCTGGCTGCCCCCACAGTCTGACATCTCAGCAGGATTGGTTTAGGGGCAGTATAGTGGAATTCTAAGCGACTTCAAGGCAAATAACAGAGAGAACATAATTAGTATTGGATATCCACATGCTACATAACGAATGTTACCACCAGTTTTGGCATCAGAGGAAGTGACTACCTAGCCTGTGGGAAGCTTCCAGAGATGTCAAAGAAGCGTCTCTAATGATTACCTGGCGAGTGTAATACAACTGCAGGAAAAAGATTCTCATCTTGCAAAGGGACTCTCATGATTAATTTAATTAATTAGTCAATCAATTTGATATCAATGACGCGCTGCTGGATTGGTGGAAGTGAGGGCAACAGTATCACAGCTGTGATTCGCGAGTTGGAGCAGAATCAGATGTATTTTCGTTGCAGTGAGGTCTTTTAAGGAAATTTCAATCGCTCATCTACACAGGGAGAGATGGCAATCATAAAAAATCAACTACGTTACCTAAGTTATGAAGTGATCGTGTGAACATGATATTTCCAACTCCTCTATGCTGCTCTTTCCTTAAGAGATTTCGCAGGTGACCAAGCATTTAGCTACCTTAGGGTATTTCGAATGTAACGTGGCACCCTGTGACACAAGTAGGGCACGCTGTTAGTACTCTGTCAAGAGTCAAAAACGTGGCTTCCTGTGACAGGTTACCACTCTGTCAAGAGTCAAAAATGAGTTTGATATTATAGTCCTGCGATGCAGGGTGTAACATATTAAGCTGATAAGAACAAATATTTTAGCTGATGAAAGAGTACTAAGTGGAAATATAGCCTATGCTACACTATTGTAGAGGATTTTCACAAGTAACGATACTTCAGCGACGTGGAAACGTGCGTATCCTCCAGTTTCTTCTGTCTTTGAAAATAACTCGTATAAAAATGAGGAATCTACACTTCGTATGAGAAATTCGGGGTGTGTGGACAACATTTTCATTTTGGATTGTTTAAAGGAGATATTTTTAAACTGGAGAGTCAATATCGAGATGGAATTGCAGTTAGAACTATATGTCCAATCTGCACCTGTCTTAAGTGTGTTGGGGTTTAGGCATGCCCATTCGCAGCCAGTGGCAGGAGTGGTCACGATGCTTTGGATGACTGGAAGCCACGGCTCAGCCTCTCGCTACTGGCAGTTATAAAGAAAGGCTATGACCTATTGGCTCTTGCCTGCAGCCACGGGGACAAGACCTAGCGGCGGTGATCACAGTGCCCTCTTCGTGGCTGAATAGCAAACTAACCAGTATGCTGGCTGAGCGGCGACAGAAGCGGACTCGTATTTACTCTCCGAATTTTTACATGGAAGTTTGAGAAGATTCAAGATGGATTCAATATGCTGGAAGATTATTGCCCCCATGTAAATTGATCGGTTGACGGCTGGGTAGTCACCGTGACACTCTCTCCGGGCTCTGTGCGCCTGGTACGGCCAGTATGTGGATAACGTGAGATGCACGAGCAACTGCTGGTGTGGCCAACACGTGTGCAAACCTCTAGTAGTCTCCCAGCCAAAGCGGCTGTAGCCCCCCAGGCTCCTGCAGTCGATGCTTCGTGATCACGTGTGTGTGCGATAGGAAGGTTTTTTCCCCACGTATGTTTAATGTAAAGTGGGAACGTTGTGGTGGTGGTGAGCCGGACAACGTGTGGCGGAGGGTGCTTGTGTTCTCAAACGCTGGTACATGCAAGACTTTTGATGTATTTAGCGCTACTTTCTGTTTGTGGTGAGAGTTTAATTACTTAATTTGCAAACTGTATGTGTGAATGCGTGTGTGTCATTCTCAAATGTTGAAGTACTCATATATATTTTATCATGAAAATGAATCATCATAAGGTGGTGGTGAGTGTTTTAAGCGATCTGTTTGACTTACACCTTCCAGATCTCTTTTACCTATCTTGTCTCCTGTAAATTGTTAAATAGTTAATTTGATAGGGTAGTGCAAATGTACTATTTCCTGTCATTTTTGATATTGCTAATGTGCCAGCTACCCATTTGTTCTGTGATGTCATGAGAGTGTGCCATTTTTACTGCCCAAATAAATAGAGCCACAACCCAACATTTCCCACCATTTAATTAATTAATGTTTAAGTAAATAAACAATATGTTGCTCGAATTTACCTCCCATTTTTTTCCCTCACTCTGGTAGATCAATACAGTCTTTTTCCTCACCAATTCACATGTGGGGTGAGTGGAGGCACGTGTAGGAATATCCACAAATCGGATAACTCCCTCAAAATAACTAAAGTAAATAAATAAAGAGAGTAAGTGCCTTCTTCCTCTCCAGTAGCTCAGCAGAGACTGCATCTTTTTTCCACCACTTCACAAGTGGGGCAGGAAGGAGAAATGGGGAGGGAGGGGTGGGGAAGTAGGGGAGGGGGGAAGGAATAGGGGTGGTGATTTCAACAACGTGATTTGCACACATCTACATAAAGGGAGGAGGGAGGACCCCCCGCCCCAAAGGGAGAGCCGCCATCTTGAATAAATTACAACTGCCACAGTTCTCTCTGTGTTCCACTACTTCTGCCCTATCTTGTAATTCTCTGCTCTACTGTGCATTCCATGATTTTGAAGTTGAGCGATGAAATTCCTTACTTGTCTCAAAAAGTAAATGTCACACGGTTCGCAAAGAAAGGTACATTTAGGTGGTATCTGTTTCACAATGCAGGTCATTTAAGTATCATTATCTATAAAGCTTTATCTAGTGCATCTTGTATCATGATGCAAATAACTGTCAATTCATAATAAGATATACGTATTTCATTATTAATCATAGCTCCCGAGTTTTACTCCAAAAAAGGCAAAAGATAATTATCAGATATACTGAAAAAATGTCCAATAAAAGTGCTACGACGAAGACTCGAACACAGACCAGCGGTTTTGTGGTGTAACGCATTGAACACTCGGCCGCCACCCTCGATCTACTAGAGATGTAGAATCACGGATGCCCTAGCTACAGCGTAAAATACAGTAACGTTAGTATCTCGAACATTATTAGTTTTAGGCCTGACTGCATATTAAAAAATATCTGTTTTCAGAATATATTTCGATGTATTGCATTTGAACTACGATTTTTCGTCACCGACTTTTACATAAATTTTTTCAAAAATTAAGTAGTTACTAGCAAAATATCGAAACACTTGTCACTTTATTTTCAGTATAAAAAATCCTTACAAAAACTGATCAAAGTCGGTGACTCACGTATCAGACCCTTCTCTCGATGAACATCTGGCTTCACTGCAGACGACCTCAATATTTTCAAACTTGATGAAACGACACCGCCAATTACGACAGCATTGGTCACGGGATTATCGAGGCTGGACCGTGGATCAACGGAAACTTGAACCCTCGTTGGAGGAATCATGTGTCTTGCTATACCATGTCGACGGTCGTGTCCAGATACGACGTCATTAAGGCGAACAGCTACTCAAAGCATGCACTGCACGGACGCGGACTGTTGGGGTCAGTATTATGCTATGGGAGACAGTCAGCTGGGCTCCCACGAGGACTTGGCAGTAGTCGTAGGCACCATGACAGGTACGAACTATTGTGAACATTATTGTGGACCACTTCCATGTCTTTACGCTTCATGTCTTCCCCAGTGACGCACGCATCTTCCAGGAGGATAAGCGTCCGTGTCACAAGGCCAGAACTGTACTACACTGGTTTAAGAAGCGTAGTAACTGATGCTTCAGCTACCAAATTTGGTTGATTTGTACCCGATGAAACCACCGGCCCGCACTTACGGGAGTAACTTGATCTGTGCGCAGATATCTGATGCCACATAGCTCCAAAACCTACCAATGGCTTGTCGAATCCGTGGTACGCTGAATCCTTGCTCTATTGCATTACAAAGGCAGAGGGACATGCTTTTAAGCAGGCTGTTCATAATATATTGGCTTACCAGTGGATCTCAGAGAAATTGCAGCTTACATGCGAGAACTTACCGTGTAGCGCAATTTTCCAGTCGGAGGAACGGCGTAAGGAATCCCACGAAAGCTGAAGTATGGGACTCCCCTCACGGTTGTCGTCTTTAAGCCAACAATCTGCAGACCAGATGACAGTGAAACGGTGGTCCTATTGTCTTGCTGCAAGGAAACAAAGTTTTCGTTGATTGTATGCGAGAACTGTCCTGAAATGAATGGCTAGACGAAGTACTAGATCTGTTGCTGTTGCGGAGCCAAACTGCGCAATCTGCAAGCGTGTACAGCAGTAACAGCTGGTTGACAAACAATGCAGACTCAACCTGCCTTATTTTAAGTACACTTCACCATTTTTATGCCCAGGTCCCAATTATTAAACACATCATCGGTGTATTGGCAGCCATGCACGTGATGCTCGTCACGTACACAGAATTTCATAAACCACTCATCCTTCCTGGGTCATGCCAAACGGTGAGTATCTCAGAGAGTTACGTCTTTATTGGTTGTGTAGCCTACTGGTCCAGCGAGCAAAGGACAGTTGAACTGGGACTGGTGAGCTTCATCAATCCGCCGCGACCGCAAGCTCTGGGCGCGCTTCAGCCACCACCGTACTGCAAGGCGTTGGTACGTTGTGTGTCACAGCGAATGAGAATCTTGAAAAACCAGTATAAGGGCAAACCTCACAACATCACGGTGTACTGCATGACGGAGGGAATGACTGTTGAAACGAAACATTCGTTAGTGCGCAACCTCTGGAGTATCTACTACATCTTAGTTGTCGAAAAATTGCCAAAATATGCCAAATTCTGCTTGATTCAACTTGTGATTCTCACGGCTTTTCATGGGAACGAGATGGATCCATGGAATTCTTCCTGGTAGGATGGGCGTACCACAGTGTAGCATATAATAAAGTTAGAGGCCTCAATTACCATAGTAACCAGCCAACATGATGTCATTTGCTTGCATTACATGTGCTTTTGAAGAAGATGCTCAAAGTAGTATCAAAAATGAGTTTAGATAAATAAACTTCCTGCAACTGACTGGCTGGTTACTTTAGCAATTGAAGTTTAGTCAAAGTTGCTGTTAGCTGCCATCTTCAAAACTGTGACCGCATGTAACTATGGATTCAGAAAATTTGGTTTAAAGAAAGGTTCAAGAAAGACTAACAGAACACATCGCATCGCGGCAAGAACGGTGACACAACTCGCAAATGCAACACTCGACTTAAATAGTTGTATACTGAAATAGCCTGAGCTTTCGTTTAAATTACAAGTAAGTATTTTTGGCAGTAAATTCCATTGTATTCTATAAATAGTAATATGGACATGTAGTTCTTTTCTCGTCGAATGTGAAGCATTATTATGTACTAACTAATTAGTTCTTTAAGTTGTTTTTCATTGATAGTGACTGGGCCAAATATCTCACGAAATAAGCTTCAAACGGAAAAACTACAAAGGACGAAACTCGTCTACCTTGAAGGGGAAAACCAGATGGCGCTATGGTTGGCTCGCTAGATGGTACTGCCATAGGTCAAACGGATATCAACTGTGTTTTGTTCTAAATATGAACCCCCATTTTTTTTACATATTCGTGAAGTACGTAAAGAAATATGAATGTTTTAGTTGTACCACTATTTTCGCTTTGTGCTAGATGGCGCTGTAATAGTCACAAACGTATAAGTACGTGGTATCACGTAACATTCTGCCAATGCGGACGGTATTTGCTTCGTGATACATTACCCCTGTTAAAATGGACCGTTTACTAATTGCGAAAAATGTCGATATCTTGTTGATGTATGGCTATTGTGATCAAAATGACCAACGGGCGTGTGCTTTGTATGCTGCTCGGTATCCTGGACGACATCGTTCAAGTGTCCGGACCGTTCGCCGGATAGTTACGTTATTTAAGGAAACAGGAAATGTTCAGCCACATGTGAAACAGAACCACGACCTGCAACAAATGATGATGCCCAAGTATATGTTCTAGTTGCTGTCGTGGCTAATCCGCACATCAGTAGCAGACAAATTGCGCGAGAATCGGAAATCTCTAAAACGTCGGTGTTGAGAATGCTACATAAACATCGATTGCACCCGTACCATATTTCTAGGCACTAGGAATTGCATGGCGACGACTTTGAACGTCGTGTACAGTTCTGCCACTGGGCACAAGAGAAATTACGGGACGATGACAGTTTTTTGCACGCGTTCTATTTAGCGACGAAGCGTCATTCACCAACAGCGGTAACGTAAACCGGCATAGTATGCAGTATTGGGCAACGGAAAATCCACGATGGCTGTGACAAGTGGAACATCAGCGACGTTGGCGGGTTAATGTATGGTGCTGCATTATGGGAGGAAGGATTATTGCCCCCATTTTATCGATGGCAATCTAAATGGTGCAATGTATGCTGATTTCCTATGTAATGTTCTATCGATGTTACTACAAGATGTTTCACTTTATGACAGAATGGCGATGTACTTTCAACATGATGGATGTCCGGCACATAGCTCGCGTACGGTTTATGCGGTATCGAATAGCATATTTCATGACAGGTGGATTGGTCGTCGAAGCACCATACCATAGCCCGCACGTTCACCGGATCTGACATCCCCGGATTTCTTTCTGTGGGGAAAGTTGAAAGATATTTGCTATCGTGATCCACCGACAACGCCTGACAACATGCGTCAGCGCATTGTCAATGCATGTGCGAACATTACGGAAGGCGAACTACTCGCTGTTGAGAGGAATGTCGTTACACGTACTGCCAAATGCATTGAGGTTGACGGACATCATTTTGAGCACTTATTGCATTAATGTGGTTTTTACAGGTAATCACACTGTAACGGCATGCGTTCTCATAAATGATAAGTTCACAAAGGTACATGTATCACATTGGAACAACCGAAATAAAAAATTCAAGCGTACCTACTTTCAGTATTTTTATTAAAAAAACCGACCTGTTACCAATTGTTCGTCTAAAATTGTGAGCCATACATTTGTGACTACTACAGCGCCATCTGTTACAAAGCTAAAAAAGTGGTCCAACTAAAGCATTTATATTTCTTTACGTACTACTCGAATATGTAATAAAAAATGAGGGTTTCTATTTAAAAAGAAACTTAGTTGATATCCGTTTGATCTATGACCTATCTCAGCGCCATACAGCGGGCCAACCATATATATATATCTGTTTACTGTAATACAGTACGACATTCGAATCTCCATCGGGCAAAATTTAGAGCTTAAGTTAGGACTGGAAATGAAAAACAAGTTGATACTCTTTTATTAGAAAAACGCAAGATGCAAAATTATGATTTAATAAGGACCATCAATTAGATACAATTTAAAGAACACAATTTACGAAAACATAGAATCATGATGTGCTTATATAACGTAGTAATGCTTTTCGCCGAGAGACTGAATTCTGCATGAACTATCTTTATAGTAGAAATTGCTATTTTTTTTCTTGTATGCTGCAAGGCACGAAATTCGTAATATCTACAATAACTGTAATCGACAAAACAGCAGGACACTGTAATGTACGATACAAACACTGTATAGACACACACTTGTAATAATCAATGATGTTAAAAATTGCATTCAATTTGTTTTATACATGAAAAGTGTCCAATTTAGAATGCGCCGCTACTCTTGAATGACCGACGCACACTTGCCAGGAGCAGATAGTAGTGATACTGTTCTCGCCGTGGCGAATCATGAAGTAGTCTACAACAAACTGCCCTGACGTGGAAAATATTGCTAGATACAGATGTGGCGGTTTTCGTGCACGTTGAGGAATTTCATATTCATTTTTCAATGACATAAACTGAAAATTGCCGGTGTGTGATATGTTACTATACTCAAACACAAAAAGAGGAGACCGCAGCTTCGAAAAGAATGACCTCTCTACATCTAGAAGAGCGTAGAGATCGTGGGCAACAGCATAATAAAGCTTCTGACAGCTAACAGACAGACTCAAGGAAACATGCAAGCATTGCCAGTGTCGGGAAAGTTCCAGTGTCTCCTTCGGAGAAGCAGACGTAGAATAAAAGACCTCAAAAACTTTCATAATAGGTAGATCCATTTATGTTTTACGGTTCTCTGTTACGTTGCAAAGACCAGGGAAAGCAAGTATCCCTGCCAGAACCATCCTGACCCTCAACCAAGCCATCACCGTCGCAGGATCCCCACCTAGGCGGAAGGGCAGGAGAACCTCACCGATCAAATGATTCCTTTAGGGTAAGATCAGCATGGACAAATCAACGTAGAAAGGACGTCATCAGTGGTGAAAGCTGAAGGTACTGCCATATTTTTAAATGCTACTTACGGTTCTTCTACTCTTTCCCTTTACCATCTAACAGTATGCAGTATGTTCCCTCTATCTGCGCCCTCATCGAACTGTAGATTTGGGGGCTCTAGTCGACATCATAGTAGATTTCCTTCGATCATACAGCATGTGTGGAGATTCCAAATCATACAGTGTGGCATGGGGCTCATCTGTCATCTGTCCCTGGAGAAGAGCCATGAGACCCAATTTTTGTCGGAAGGTTTACGTCTTCTGCATCATCATGTTACGCAGTTATCCTAATCAGTCAGTTATGGTGGTAAATATAATCAGCCTCGAACATGTCTGGCGCTCAGTAACCGTATTTAAGTTTCAACGGGCAAAAACAGCCAACCCGTTGCACAAAGTTTACTGCATTCACGATACTGACTAAGGGTATCTGCATCAGAATAAGTATAGTTACCTATAAAAAAATTATGAACATAGGAGGAAAACAAAAGTATCAGAAACCTTAAGTAGCACAAGAAGTATTAAAATCAGAACTGGTAGTACTTGCATAGGTTCACATTGCATGGAGAGGTAACAAAACTGTATAAGCTGCAGTGCTCAATTCAAATAAGTAAAAGTTATCTTGTAAACGCAACACTCAAACTGAAAAGTTCGTCAAGTGATTACACCGCTACGTGCAAACAGCGCAGCAGTCGCCACCTAAGGGTCCCGTAGCATGGCGCAAATTAAGAAAACAGTTCAATGAAAATTCCTATAACAAGAGACTGAGCTTAATTACAGAGGTATAAAAATAGGTAATAAATTAAATACACAGGAAATGCTGCGAACTGATACAGCAGTTCATACATACCATCTGCCAAAAGCAAATAGCATTAAAGTGCCGAAAAAGAACGGAATTACACTAGTGGCCATTAAAATTGCTACACCAAGAAGAAATGCAGATGATAAACGGGTATTCATTGGACATATATATTATACTAGAACAGACATGTGATTACATTTTCACGCAATTTGGGTGCATAGATCCTTAGAAATCAGTACCCAGAACAACCACCTCTGGCCGTAATAACGGCGTTGATACGCCTGGGCATTGAGTCAAACAGAGCTTGGATGGCGTGTACAGGTACAGCTGCCTATGCAGCTTCAACACGATGCCACAGTTCATCAAGAGCAGTGACTGGCGTATTGTGACGAGCCAGTTGCTCAGCCACCATTCACAACACGTTTTCAATTGGTGAGAGATCTGGAGAATGTGCTGGCCAGGGCAGCAGTCGAACATTTTCTGCTCCAGAAAGGCCTCTACAGGACCTGCAACATGCGGTCGTGCATTATCCTGCGGAAATGTAGGGTTTCGCAGGGATCGAATGAAGAGTAGAGCCACGGGTCATAACACATCCGAAATGTAACGTCCACTGTTCAAAGTGCCGTCAATGCAAACAAGAGGTGACCGAGACGGATAACCAACGGCACCCCATACCATCACGCCGGGTGATATGCCAGTATGGCGATGACGAATACACGGTTCCAACGTGCGTTCACCGTGATGTCGCCAAACACGGATGCGACCATCATGATGCGTAAAGAGAACCTGGATTCATCCGAAAAAATGACGTTCCGCCATTCGTGCACCCATGTTCGTCGTCGAGTACATCATCGCAGGCGCTCCTGTCTCTGATGCAGCGTCAAGGGTGTCCGCAGCCATGGTCTCCGACCTGACAGTCCATGCTGCTGCAAACGTCGTCGAACTGTTCGTGCAGATGGTTGTTGTCTTGCAAACGTCCCTATCTGTTGACTCAGGGATCGAGACGTGTCTGCACGATCCGTTACAGCCATGCGGATAAGATGGCTGTCATCTCGACTGCTAGTGATACGACGCCGTTGGGATCCAGCACGGCGGTCCGTATTACCCTCCTGAACCCTCCGATTTCATAGTCTGCTAACAGTCATTGGATCTCGACCAACGCGAGCAGAAATGTCGCGATACGATAAACAGCAATCGCGATAGGCTACAATCCAATCTTTATCAAAGTCGGAAACGTGATGGTACGCATTTCTCCTCCTAACACGAGGCATCACAACAACGTTTCACCAGGCAACGCCGGTCAACTGCTGTTTGTGTATGAGAAATCGGTTGGAAACTTTCCTCATGTCAGCACGTTGTAGGTGTTGCCACCGGCGCCAACCTTGTGTGAATGCTCTGAAAAGCTAATCATTTGCATATCACAGCATCTTCTTCCTGTCGGTTAAATTTCGCGTCTGTAGCATGTCAACTTCGTGGTGTAGCAATTTTAATGGCCAGTAGTGTAATATATTAGGAAAAACAGCTTTTGAATACAATGAAAACAGTTACAGGAGGAGGAAAACATTGTCTGAGAACTGTCCGTAAACCTCCTTAGCCAAAGAACAGTGGCATGTCAAAAGTTTCGGGAAGCGGTTTCAAGCCCCAAATGACCTTGCTGCGAGGTAAGGATAGTAAGACAAGTCCACCCCGATACTGTGGATGAACAGTTCAGAATCAGTAAATACGAATACTCTGAAGCCAGTACTGTAACATACAGTAGTACAGTGAACACTTCTCAGAACTTTACGTTCGATGCACAGCAAGAACCTATACCATTCATGAGCCTGAGAATAGTACTCTGAAACTGGATCGACTATGGTAACTAATTGACGACACTCGAGACACACACTAGCGTCCAACACATAAATCCATAGCGAGGTGAATTTCCAATACACTATAACTGTGGTATATTGACACGACCCTACCTAGATGTTAAAGTTGGCCATGGAACTGCAAGTTTCCATCAGACGGCGATAGCAGTCTTGCGGGATCTGGCAGACCCGATGGAGCACGCCCGCTGAACCCACGCCCCCCCCCCCCCCAAATGGCTCTGTACCTTTAGCCCCTGCTGCTTTGGTGTAGGGCGGCTGATGGCACCTCCACAGGTCACTCACACTCGGAGCCACTTCGTTGCCTGATGCTACACAGACGTTGCCTAGTTGCAACTCTAACACCATCGTTCGTCCTTGTTGCTATTGTATTCGCTGGACTTACCTGTTTACGTGTTCGTTTGTAAAAGGTCTTCGTACGCTTGGAGAAAGCTACCAGTAAGACTTCTGTTTCATGTATTTACTTGTTCGCTGATCATTTCTGCTCCTGTCTAGCTTCCTACGACATTAGCTGCAGCACCAATCTATAGCTCACCTTACCTTACGGAGCAGAACACAAGAACTACTTGTCCACTGCCGCCGTTATCATTAGAATTCTGCTCGGCTGTGGCGCCTGGGAAATCCGAGGGGAGTGGCGTGAGGCCTGCACGGATTGCTGCTCTGGTTTACAGCCTCTTTGCGGTTGTCAACCTCTGGCTTTGAGTTTCATTAGTCGACGGCACGGCAGGTTGCGTCGGTCTACTTTCGGCGCGCAAAGTTTTAGCCGATTAAATATATATCCCGAAAACCGGACAATATTTTCGCTTGGAAACGAACTTCCACCCATTTTAGGTAAGAATATAGAGAACTTTCTTATGAGGACAACAACGTGCAAGTTAGGTATGGGGATATTACACTACTGGACATTAAAATTGCTACACCATGAAGATGACGTGCTACAGACGCGAAATTTAACCGACAGGAAGAAGATGCTGTGATATGCAAATGATTAGCATTTCAGAGCATTCACACAAGGTTGGCGCCGGTGGCGACACCTTAAATGTGTTGACATGATGAAAGTTTCCAACCGATTTTTCATACACAAACAGCAGTTGACCGGCGTTGCCTGGTGAAACGTTGTTGTGATGCCTCGTGTTATGAGGAGAAATGCGTACCATCACGTTTCCGACTCTGATAAAGGTCGGATTGTAGCCTATCGCGATTGCGGTTTATCGTATCGCAACATTGCTGCTCGCGTTGGTCGAGATCAAATGTCTGTTCAGGAGGATAATACGGAACGTCGGTCTGGATCCCAACGGCCTCGTATCACTAATAGCCGAGATGACAGGCATCTTATTCGCATGGTTGTAACGAAGCGTGCAGCCACGTCTCGATCCATGAGTCAACAGATGGAGATGTTTGCAAGACAACAACCATCTGCACGAACAGTTCGACGACGTTTGCAGCAGCATGGACTATCAGCTCAGAGACCATGGCTGCGGTGCACTTTACGCTGCATCAGAGACAGGAGCGTCTGCGATGGTGTACTCAACGACGAACCTTGGTGCACGAATGGCAAACCGTCATTTTTTCGAATGAATCGAGTTTACAGCATCATGATGGTCGTATCCGTGTTTGGCGACATCGCAGTGAACGCGCATTGGGAGCGTGTATTTGTCATCGTCATACTGGCGCATCACCCGGCGTGATGGTATGGGGTGCCATTGGTTACACGTCTCGGTCACCTCTTGTTCGCATTGACGGCACTTTGAACAGTGGACTTTATATTTCAGATGTGTTACGACCCGTGGCTCTACCCTTCATTCGATCCCTGCGGAACCCTACATTTCACAGGATATTCCACGACCGCATGTTGCAGCTCCAGTACGGACCTTTCTGGATACAGAAAATGTTCGACTACTGCCCTGGCCACCACATTCTCCAGATATCTCACCAATTGGAAACGTCTGGTCAATGGTGATTGAGCAACTGGTTCGTCACAATACGCCAGTCACTACTGTTTGTGAACTGTTGTATCGTGTTGAAGCTGCATGGGCAACTGTACCTGTACACGCCATCCAAACTCTGTTTGACTCAATGCCCAGGCGTATCAAGGCCGTTATTACGGCCAGAGTTGGTTGTTCTGGGTACTGATTTCTCAGTATCTATGCACCCAAACTGAGTGAAAATGTAATCACATGTCTGTCTAGTATAATATATTTGTCCAATGAATACCCGTTTATCATCTGTATTTCTTCTTGGTGTAGCAATTTTAATAGCCAGTAGTGTATTTAGCGTGTTTCACAAACTCTGTTACAGGCTTCTAGTGGTTGTAGATAAAAGTTAAGGTATCCATAACCGGAAACGTATTAACTGGAAATAAAATAATTTTGAAAACTGGATCACTTTCGAGAATTCCGCCTCACGGTACATACTCAAACTGAGAAGAAGTCACCGTCGTCAGTCTCTGTCTGCTTGTGACATCACGCACCATCCTCGTCCGACTACAACAACAGCAGTGAGAAACCACTACGTTCGCAACCAGAAGGCTCCGAAAAAAAAAATCAAATGGGTCTAAGCACTATGGGACTTAATATCTAAGGTCATCAGTCCCGTAGACTTAGAACTAGTTAAACCTAACCAACCTAACGACATCACACACATCCTTGCTCGAGGCAGGATTCGATCCTGTAACTGGAGTAGGAGCGCGGTTCCAGACTGAAGCGCCTAGAGCTGCTCGGGCAAAGCAGCCGGGGGCTACGAAAAGTTGAATAAAATCCAATGACGGTTACTCGAAACGTTGACAATGCCATGGGCTCCTGTAGAGCACACTTGTCTCGTCTCGATGTCTCTGCTGTTTGTGGACCTTAAAGCAGCATATTTTGAAGTGATCTACTATTCAAACTTATTTTATACTCATATGGTACATTTCCAACAATGGATATCTGGTCAAAACTTTATCAACTAAATCCACTCAATAGGCCTGCAATAGAAACTGTGGAACACCCCGGTATATGTAGTGTGCGGCTTAGGCTCTCATCCGAATTCTTAGACGGGATACTATAATCCGCATCACTGCGGCTGCTTCACACTTTTTTCAGTCACTGGTCAACAGTCCATAACTATCAAATCACTGCCTTACAACGAAATAAATGTCGGGTGAACAGCCTGGTATGAGTGTGCATAGGACACAATATTTCGGCAATCGACCACGTTGCCATCATCAGGTGCGCTGATGTACTGACCGGCGGAGGGCCTGCGCCATGTATATATAAGGCAATCCCCCTCCCATTTTTACCGCCGGTCAGTACATCAACGCACCTGATGATGGCAACGTGGTCGATTGCAGAAATATTGTGTCCTATGCACACTCATACCAGGCTGTTCACCCGAGATTTATTTCGTCATAAAATACGCCTGGAGCAATTGAAGAATCACATCACTGCCTTACAATTTTTACCCTTTCATCATTTTACTTTTGTTTTAAATTTTACCAATTTCTTTTGGTTTTTATTTACAACGTTTTTAAAAATCGTGCAACACTTTGTGTATTAATAGCTCAACTGAAATTTACTTTTCTATCAGAAATATTTTACTTATTTTGGTCATACTCGTAAGGGGGTCATAAATGCACGGTCGCTTTTACCACCAAATCGCGATCATCGTCGGGTTCATATTTGATCCATCGTATTGTGGTAGGGGTCGTCCAAGTCTACAGTTGTACCTCAAAGGGGAGGAAATGTGAGCTACATAGTTTTCAGAAAAGAAGCGGCACAACTATTCCCTTATATTATTTAAATGTGATAATTCGATCAATTTTCAAAAAAAGTATTGAAACCATAGACAAAACTTCAAGAAAAGACTTTTTTTTATAGAATACACAAAATTTGGGACCATATCTGCTGATGAAGAGGCTACTTGACTGAAAGAAGAACAGAGTTGCACCTAACACCTCACAAAACCACGTTCCATTGCGGTATCCAATTGCCCGACGAAGTACGAAACTCAAAAATTCTGCATGGGCAAGTGATACTTCAACCAGTTACGCGTGGAATGTATTTTGTATGTCAGTAATTTGATTTAAGACGCAAATTTAATGCAAAACCTTCCTCTCCTGGATATACTTATTGCACCAAAGTCATCTCTGATGGATCTGGCACTTACCGCACAGACGGAAAATACAGCCAAGAGACAGGATAATGCGAAGCGTGCGAACATGTCAGACTATCTTTGCACAGTCCCTGCGGTCACGCGCTTCTCTGGACGAGTACCGCAGATAACTCGCATTTGGGCCGAACTTCGTTATCTCTCCTCTCAAAATGCGATGAAGAATAACGTGCCGTATATGTGATTGTGTTGTGTATAACGCAGCAAGAGCACTTCAAGAGTTACTCTAGAATGTTGCGCAACAAACTCTTTAGAAACATGAATCGCATTATTTTTTTCTCGGTGTGCAGAGTGGGTATGCAAATACAAGTATGAATATCCAGTAGTATGATTCAAACTTAGTACTTAAGTCATTACTCTATGCGATATGTGCTATGGTTAACTTTCCTGTTGGCACCTAACTCTGTGACCATTATTTAACGTTGCCTGGGGAGTTCTGAAAAAAAATTGGAGTGAGCTACAGCGAAAGAACCAAGAGTAAACAACTGCACAGTAAGACTAACAAATAAGCGTTCGGATTAAAAACAGCATAAGACAGGGGTGTTTTTTTTCAATCTATACATCGAAGAAGCAAGAAATGAAATATAAGCAATTTTCAAGGGTGGGAGTAAAATTTGGAATGAAAAGATATCAGTGACAAGATTCGCTGTTGACATTTGCTATTCTCAGTGAAGGTAAAGAAGAATTAAAGGATCTGTTGATTAGAATGATCAGTTTGATAAGTACAGAATATGGATTGACAGTAAATAAAAGAAAGACGAAATTAATTAGAAGCCGAAGAAAATAGAATACCTAGAACTTAATATCAAAAGTGGTGATCATGAAATAGGTAAAATTAAGAATCTGCTGCCTTGGAAGCAAAAAGCCACTGGCGGACGAAGCAAGGACGGGATAAAAAGTAGACTAACACAGGAAACAACAACATTCCTGTTCTGGTAGTGTCAAACATAGGTCTTAATCTGAGGAAGAAATTTGTCCAGGAAAAACAAAGTACCTTAAAACACTATAGACAGGGCGCTCACATTCATAGGACATGTACATTAGGATGTTCTACAGAAACTGTTATCATTTGAACCATGTCGACCCGCGGGTTCAGGATTAACATCAACACTACTGGCCTTTAAAATTGCTACACCACGAAGATGAGGTGCTACCGAACTCGTCAACAGATATATTCACTGTTTTCAAGGTGCAGCACACAAACCTGAGAACACTTTTAAAGACAGTGACTCTGAAGAAATTGCAGCAAGTTTTTTTTTTTCATGGAGGAATTACGGAAAAGCTCTGAAACAAATGCGTTCCTTGTAGAACGCGTCGTACCACATTCAGGGAACAGGGGACTGATAAAATGGATGGGCTTCTCATCAAAGCGTGAACACTCACACTTTGCTATATAATCAGAATCACAAACCTCAAACTACGCAGTAACATGATATGAGTGCTAGGAAATATATCAACAGACGTGGAGGCGTTGTTCCTGAGAATCTATCTTTCAGACTTCATAGCCCTGGATACAATTTTTGTGGACCTGTAACGAAACAGAAACAGTGCCTAGCTCGTGGTGATAAGGGGAATTAATATCCTAGATAAAGCGCACAAGAAGAACAACATCGCTTACGTTACAAATAAAGCTCACGGCACTGCAGACCAAATATTAGCTGATAAGGCTAGACAGATACATTGAAGAAGGGATATTGGTATCTGAAAACGTAATGCTGCATTTGTGCTCGAAAAGGCAATGCATGTCACACTTAAACAGGGTTTTGAATTAACCCTCAAGCCAATAATGAATGCAGGTCATCGCACACTAAAGAAGAAGAAAAAACCTATGAGATATTCAAAAAATTGCACTGAATCAGTAGTGACAGTGGCGAAAAGTACCTTGAGGTAGAAAAGAAGAAGGAAAAATGTGTTTAAACACCCAGTATTTTGCCAGTACCACACACAACCGGTGGAATAGTTCCTTTTCTGATCCCTGCGTTTTTTGAGCTCTTGGTCGCTAGTTCATTTGCGAGGCCAGCTGCTGCCATAACTCAAGAAGTAAAGAATGCCCAAAATGCTGAGAAGCAATTAAAAGAAGTTCAAAACACAATATGGCACAAAAACAGAAAAAAAGCTCATAACGATACTATCAGATGGACCATTTACAAAAATAGATGTGCTTAAACTAGTCAGAAAATACAAAATCCTAGATTTAGCGGCGTGTTTATGTGGGATACATTGTCTGAGGCAATTTGGAAATCCAAAAATCCAAAGAATGTGAGATTGTCAGTTTAGATGTTCTGGAGAGTAGGCAATTCATTAGATTACATATGTCACAAAAAAAAAACAAAAAAAAAAAACGGAATACCATTTACTACTTTGACTCATTCAGCGATTTAAGACCTCCTTAAGAATTGTGTTGTTATTTCACTGACTAAGTCGTTTTACAGATTGTTGTACAATTTTCGACGCTACCAGGAGTCCAGGTCATTCCTCTATGTCCATATCTGTCTAATTTTTCTCCTGACAATTGCATGTGAATAAGCAGGATGCACATCATTGCATCATCTGAGATGTTATGTTTTTCACTCTAACTCTAAAAGAACATTCACCTAAATTAAAAGCAGACTACTTTCTACCAGTAGACCTGAGCACGTGGAAGCGGAGTACAGCACTGATCGGTCTGGAAACATACAACAGCATAGCTTTATGTCACTCAGGTAAATAATAGACAGAATCTAGGGAGTGAGGAAGTTGTGGTAATACGCCCCGGCTCCTAGGCAGTATTGACGATTCAAGTGCAGACATAAAAGGATTTGTAAAAGGATTTGAGCTACATGCAACTGTTAATAGTTTGAAACAGAGATGAGAACAACACAAGAGACAGTGAACTTCAAAGGTTCAATAGGCTCACTACTAGGTTTCTTGAGAACAAAAGCTGACGCATATAACTGATAAAATTGAGAGTGGAATCAGCCAATGGACATACTATCAGTCAGTAAGTTTCGTACAGAGTATCACGACGAATTTATGCCTTTACGACAGATTAGCACACGCTACTTATGCATTCTTTCCTACAGTGTGTCAGGCATACCAGAGATCACAAAGCTGCGGAGTACGTCGCAAGATGTTGGCCTTTAGTGAACTTCAAACGGTGTGCAATGGTAGCTGTTCTATTCAGGAGTCCCAGTTAACGACATCTCCAAGATGATAAAAAAACGATGACTAGTGAATTCATTCTATTCTTTCACTAATTTACTATTCTGCTAATCATATGCAGCAGAAGTTCACTATCACATAGCACGAAATGGTGGAACAGGTGGCAGTTGTAAGTGGTTGCTAACGAGCAAGTTCACACCATGAGTTACTAGCTAGAAAAAGGAGTCCAGAGCAGAGCAACGTCACCATAAGCGTACAAGATCAATCCAGAGAGAGTACTAAAAGGGAGAAACCGTACAACAAACTGCGGTCAGATACTGTATCAAGTGGCGTGGTCCAAAGGCTTCAGGACATAACAGGTAAGTGACTGTATGTGACTGTGCCCGAGAACTTAAGTGCCCATTGTACCCTCTGTTTGGACTGTCTACAGAACCAAGAAGGACTGTTATTACACTGTCTGATCATAAGTATCCAGAAACTCCTGGACCACTAGATGTCACAAAAAGCGGATGTTCCAGTGTGAAATGTGCTGACGACCATCGTCAGCAGTATCAGCAGAATGGATCAGTCGGGACAGCTCGGTGACATCGAACGTGGACTAGTCGTTGCATGTTACCTGAGTAAAACATACACTACCGGCCATTAAAATTGCTACACCACGAAGATGACGTGCTAAAGACGCGAAATTTAACCGACAGGAAGAAGATGCTGTGATATGCAAATGATTAGCTTTTCAGAGCATTCACACAAGGTTGGCGCCGGTGGCGACACCTACAACGTGCTGATATGAGGGAAGTTTCCAACCGATTTCTGATATACAAACAGCAGTTGACCGGCGTTGCCTGGTGAAACGTTGTTGTGTTGCCTCGTGTAAGGAGGAGAAATGAGTACCATCACGTTTCCGACTTTGATAAAAATCGGATTGTAGCCTATCGCGATTGCTGTTTATCGTATCGTGACGTTGCTGCTTGCGTTGGTCGAGATCCAAAGACTGTTAGTAGAATATGGAATCGGTGGGTTCAGGAAGGTAATACGGAACGTCGTGCTGGATCCCAATGGCCTCGTATCACTAGCAGTCGAGATGACATGCATCTTATCCGCATGTAACGGATCGTGCAGCCACGTCTCGATCCATGTGTCAACAGATGGGGACATGTGCAAGACAACAACCATCTGCACCAACAGTTCGACGACGTTTGCAGGAGCATGGACTATGAGGTCGGAGACCATGGCTGCGTTTACCCTTGACGCTGCATCACAGACAGGAGCGCCGGCGATGGTGTACTCAACGACGAACCTGGGTGCACGAATGGCAAAACGTCATTTTTTCGGATGAATCCAGGTTCTGTTTACGCATCATGATGGTCGCATCCGTGTTTGGCGACATCGCGATGAATGCACTTGGAAGCTTGTGTGCTGCCTATGAGCGCAGAACAGTTCTGTGCTCATTGGCAGCACACCGCGCCTGGTACACGCAGCGCTCGGGGACCACAGCACAGCTACGACACCCGAGGATGGGCTTATAACAGTCCGATACCGGTCGTGTAAAAATAAAGTAATTTACAACTGAAGCGGTATTTTGCTATAATGCTCAGTTGCGGATGTTCTTCCAACAGGGTTGTTTAAAGCAGTTATACCTACAGCATGCGCTGGAACAGAGACCGCTCTGGAAGCATTATGTTTATGTCTTCCTAGACCTTTTATGGCTGAACGGACCAGCGCTTCTCTGACAGTGGTTTGCTGCGAGTGTGGTGTGCCGCTGGTGATCTGTGGCCGAGGTGGAAGTCGAGTAGCGTTGGCTGGTGAGCGGCCTCATTCACGAGCGTGCCTGGGAATGAGGGAGGAAGCACATGGTAAGCGGCAGTGCCTTAAGTAACGGCTGGCCTGTTTATTGAATTTGTGGCCGCGATCGCTGAGCATGCTGGAGATTTTTGTGCTCTGCTCATCGAGTGCAGGCTATTTGTCTGTCATGCACGGAGGACAGGGCGAGCGTGGATGTCGTGGAGTAATAGGCATCGGGAGCATGCTGTTGGCCTATCGTTATCTCAATGCCGTGTACTGAATATTGTGTCTGGATGGACGCTATGGATTCATCAGCAATAGCTATAAGCTGTGGGCTTCCCATTTTCTAGCTGCTTTGTGTATGGATTACAGAACACTGGGGACGTATAACGATGCTTTGCTGAGACTGTTATTGGTCGATCATGTATATGAGAAACCTTGTGCTGTCGGTCATTATGCTTTGCAAATATGTTTTTTTTTGGGGGGGGGGGGGGGAGGGGGTTAGCAATCTTCTATGTCATGTTCACTGAGTTGTGTTGGTGTTGCCTGCTGCACGTGAGTCTGTGTCTTGTTAAACTGAGTATGTCAGTTTGTTGGTCTCTCATATAAGCCAGGGGGGCGTGTTATAGCATATTAAGTTTCGCTCTCGTTTGCTCTTGTTTATTAAAATTAGTGTTAGGTGCAAGCTGTCATGTATGTTGCCTGTAACCAGGCGTTTAATTGCTGCAAAGAACTATCATGCTTAGGTTAGATGCGAAGACCTATGTGTCTCAAGTTAATTAGTGTGTATACTGTGTATGTTCTTAGGTAGACTTTTCCTGTGAACATGTTAAGTTTAGTACGCCATTTGTGCCGGAGTGTGCAAGTATCTTTAGATGTCCAAAGTGCACTGATGTACATGCCATGTCTCTTTTGATGTAAAGTTCTGTGTGGATAATCACTTTAAAGAATTTGCTGAAACATTTGTCTTAATTTTTTGGGTTTTAATATTGCTAATTTGGACTTACTTATCTTGTTTCCTCTATAACTGTGTTTTGAAAATATGTGTATACCTGAGTTCGTTATTCGTTGTTTTAATATAATGTGTATGAAAGATTACAGGCATATGTTTTCATATATGTTATAGGTGTAAAGATTTGCTGTCTTGCAGCCAAGTGTCATAAACATATTCTGTGATCTAATTGTTGTGATCAGTCAGCGTGAATTTGTTCATGCAATGATGTGTAAAGTTCAGTTTTAGTTTCTATTAATAAGTGATGAAGTTAAATTTGTCCAGCGAAACCACCAGCACCTTCAACTCCCCTACCTCCATACTTCTTACCGTTTCAGCAGTAAATAACAAATTCCATGGAAGAAGATTTAATCCAATATTTCGATGTCTGTTGCCAGCCAATACATGGAATTATGTATGAGTTTACAATACTTGATGTAGATACGGAATTGCATTCTTAGCGTGTATGTATGTGTCCCCAGCTTCATGTAAAAATAAATGAGTTTCTTGTGTAACATCTATGTTTCATTTTCGATCCTATAAAAAGCAATGTTGGCCAGAGTTGTTAGGCGACACATCCACTTCACAAAACGTTTTGGTAACTGACTGGTCTGAGAATACCACAAAAAACAGCGAGAAGGTGTTCTCTTTGAGAATCTATATGTATCTTCAAAAACACTATTAGAGTTCAAGTACCAGTCACTACAGGACATACATACATACTTCCAGGTATTGCTATTACATAGGAAACATTATCTGAAAGTTACTGTGTCCTCCTGCCCGAAATCATAAGCTAGAGGCATGTAGCAGTCATTTTTCTCTCATTCTATTTGCCATTGGAACAGGAAAGAAAATGAGTAGAAGTGATACGGAGTACCTTTTACTATGCAACATACAGTGGCTTGTGAAGTATGCATGTGGATGTCGATACAGATATTGTGTTTATATTTGATGATATGGTAGTGTAAATCAAGATCAAATATGAAAATACTTATGTTTATGCCAACACAGAGGAGTTCAAGCACTCAAGGATCCAAAAGTTGGTAATAATATCATTATACAACATGTTCTGGACAAATTTGTGTGTAAATCCACCCACAATTAGTCAGAGAGCACTAGGCAGATTTGTCTGTACATTGACGCAAAAATTCACACTTTCGACTATAGTATTAAATGCCATACTGCTAGACTTGAAGCACTCAGCAAAAATATCAAGGGAGCAAATACTCGTCATCAGGCCATTCTGAGATTAATCTGTGAATAGAATGCAAGGATTGATATGATTGAGAAGAAGAAAATTAGAGTGTGTAAGTTGATACTGATCCAAAGTTTGGTTATTACACAACAACATGTCAACAAAGTTGTTAAAGCAGGCAAGGCTACTCAAGAGAAATTATGATTGCTGATGCTACAGTGTTTGCAAAGAGACAAGTCACTCAGGGAAAATTTTTGGCCAGTTACAGAATATATTAACTAACTCTCGAAGGCAAACGACTCTGAAGAAGCTATTGGAGATTTCATTAAAATTACAGTAATATTCAGATAAAACAATGGAGTAAGTAGGGAGAAACTACATATGCTGGGTACTCTAACTTCAGCTACTAATGCACTACATATCAGTGATGGAGAATTTGAAAGAACACCTGGTTTACTGAATCTGATATTTTTATAAACTACAAAACTCGACGACTGTTCACCAAAGAATGTACAAATATACATAAGACAGAAGTGTATAAGAAAGACAGAATAGCAGTACCCTGAGAGCTAAATGTAATTTGTGTGGGTGCTATCTGTGAAAACAAAGATGGTGATGGCAGTAGCATAGGTGTTTGATCAATTACTGCAGACAGCAACCAGTTCCAACCCAGACAATCTTCACACAGATAGTGGTGGCGAGGTTTATCATAGATATTTCAAGATGGTAATGAAACGATATGGAATACATCACAGTCTCTCAGATGTAGGCAGATATACTGGAATGTTTGAACTGAAACATAAAAACTGAAATGCGTTTTTCTTAAATAGGAACCCTCATTTTTTATTACATATTCGTGTAGTCCGTAAAGACATATGAATGTTTTAGTTGGACCACTTTTTTCGCTTTGTGATAGCTAGCGTTGTAATAGTCACAAACATATGCCATATAATTTTAGACGAACAGCTGGTAACAGGTAGGTTTTTTTAAAATTAAAATACAGAACGTAGGTACGTTTGAACATTTTATTTCTGTTGGTGCAATGTGATACATTTACCTTTGTGAACTTATCATTTCTGAAAACGCATACTGTTGCAGTGCGATTACCTGTAAACACCACAATAATGCAATAAATGCTCAAAATTATGTCCGTCAACCTCAATGCATTTGGCAATACGTGTAACGACATTCCTCTCAACAGTGAGTAGTTCGCCTGCCGTAATGTTCGCACATGCATTGACAATGCGCTGACGCATGTTGTCAGGCGTTGTCGGTGGATCACGATAGCAAATATCCTTCAACTTACCCCACAGAAAGAAATCCGGGGATGTCAGATCCGGTGAACGTGCGGGCCATGGTATGGTGCTTCGACGACCAATCCACGTGTCATGATATATGCTATTCAATACCGCTTCAACCTCCCGCGAGCTACGTGGCGGACATCCATCATGTTGGAAGTACATCGCCATTTTGTCGTGCAGTGAAACATCAAGTACTAACATCGATAGAACATGACGTAGGAAATCAGCATACATTGCACCATTTAGATTGCCATCGATAAAAATGGGGGCCAATTATCCTTCCTCCCATAATGCCGCACCATACATTAACCCGCCAAGGTCGCTGATGTTCCACTTGTTGCAGCCATCGTGGATTTTCCGTTGCCCAATAGTGCATATTATGCCGGTTTACGTTACCGTTGTTGGTGAATGACGCTTCGTCACTAAATAAACGCGTGCAAAAAATCTGTCATCGTCCCGTAATTTCTCTTATGCCCAGTGGCAGAACTGTGCACGGCGTTCAAAGTCGTCGCCATGCAATTCCTGGTGCATAGAAATATGGCACGGGTGCAATCGATGTTTATGTAGCATTCTGAACACTGACGTTTTTGAGATTCCCGATTCTCGTGCAATTTGTCTGCTACTGATGTGCGGATTAGCGGCGACAGCAGCTAGAACACCTACTTGGGCATCATCATTCGTTGCAGGTCGTGGTTGACGTTTCACATGTGGCTGATCACTTCCTGTTTCCTTAAATGACGTAACTATCCGGTGAAGGGTCCGGACACTTGGATGATGTCGTCCAGGATACCGAGCAGCATACATAGCACACGCCCGTTGGGCATTTTGATCACAATAGCCATACATTAACACGGTGTCGACCTTTTCCGCAATTGGTAAACGGTCCATTTTAACACAGGTAATGTATCACGAAGCAAATATCGTCCGCACTGGCGGAATGTTACGTGATACCACGTACTTATCCGTTTGTGACTATTACTGCGCCTTCTATCACAAAGCGATAAAAAGTGGTCCAGCCAAAACATTCATATTTCTTTACGTACTACACGAATATGTAATAAAAATGGGGGTTCGTATTTAGAACAAAACGGAGTTGATATCTGTTTGATCTATGGTAGCACCATCTAGTGGGCCAACCATAGCGCCATCTGGTTTCCCCCTTCAAGCTATACGAGTTTCGTGCTTTGTATTTTTTTCATTTGATGCTTATTTCGTGAGATATTTGGCCCGGTCACTATCCATGGACCACCCTGTAGATACCCAGTGTCTGTTCTTTCAGATCTTGATCTAGCCGCCATTAAGAATTAAGACGCAAAGGATTTAGAGACATTGGCAGCAAGTGGGTATTGAATGAAATCAATGGAGGAAGTTGGAAATTGGTGCCAGACTGGGATTCGAAACTGGGTCTCGTTCTTACTAGGCAGTTGCTCTGACCACTAAGCGATCTGGACGCAGTGGTCATTGCATGGACTATCCTAGCACGCCCGCCGATAGACCCAAATTGTCAGTTCATCCACGCACTACTGATGAAGTGCCCCTCTCTATTATCTTCATTGCTCGCGACATCACGCCCATTCTAGTAAGAGATCGAGACTGATGTGCATCTGCACTGAAGAGATTTATTTAGAAATTCAGGAAGAACCTGGAACTCGCTGGATCGCATATGTTAAAAGAAGACGAGCCCAAAATAGAGTGAGAGAAAAAAATCGCAGCATGAAGAAGGATTTGTGCAACATGAACGAAAGTAGGCCTGTTACTACATGTGAGAATAATATCTATTCAATTTCGCACCTGTCGCATAAGAGTGTTGCTAGTAGCACCACTATTAGAAAGCTTAAAATACATGCTGTAACAATTTGAGCGTTAATTATCTTCGAGACTGGACGTAATAAGCTGATGGTAGTAAGGATTGCCTTTAAGGCGATAAAGACCCATTATAAACACTGAGTTTGAACGAAACTGTGTAACAGGGGTACGAGGAGCTGGATATTTGTCCTGCGATATTGTAAAAAATACTTGGCAGGAATATAGCCACTGTTCACAACTGCTGGCAGTGGTGGACATGAGAATGTACGGTCGCTAGAAGACTGGGCTCTGGATGCCCACACGGCGCTACCTAGAGGTAAAACAATCATGTTCAGCGGATGGCTCTGACGGATCATACTGCATTTTCAGCGGCAATCTGAGCAGCAGTTAATACTACAATCACACAACAAACTGTTAAAAGTGGGTTACTTGAAGGAGAGCTCCGAATCAGATGCCCTGTGGCGTGCAGTCCACTGACACCAAACCCCTGCCACATGGGACTTCAGTGATGCCAAGTGAGAGCTTATTGGAGGGCATGGTGTAGGTCTGTTGTTTTTTCTGATGAAACCTGGTTGTGCCTCGGTCCCAGTGATTACCATGTGCTAGTTAGAAGTTGACCACTTTTTGATCTGAAACCAGCCTGTCTGTTTGCTGAACGCAATGGAGTTATGGTCTGGGGTTCGATTTCGTATGACAGTTGGGTCACATGCTAAGGTCTGATCAGGGTGGATCCAGAAAATAAAGTCGGTAGTTGCCAACCGCAAGGTGGAATGAGTATAATATCTTTGAGTAGGAGGATCTTTGATGGTTAAGAGAGCCAGGCGCGCGTAGTAAAAAATTCGTGAGTCGCAGCTAGTTGCCCAGAGGAAGCAGACGTGTGGTGACAACTTTAAGGTAGAACTCGTGCTCGCTGCACTGTTACCTTGAGCAAACTTTAGCACGTAAATGAGAGAAGATACACCGAGTGATCAAAAAGTCTGTATAAATTTGAAAGCTGAATAAATCACGGAATAATGTAGATAGAGAGGTACAAATTGACACACATGCTTGGAATGACATGGGGTTTTATTAGAACCAAAAAAAGACAAGTTCAAAAAATGTCCGACAGATGGCACTTCATCTGATCAGAATAGCAATAATTAGCATAACAAAGTAAGAGAGGTAGTGGCAAATCTTTATCGATATACCGAGCGAGGTGGCGCAATGATTAGCACACTGGACTCGCATTCGCGAGGACGAGGGTTCAAACTCGCGTCTGGTCATCCTGATTTAGGTTTTCCGTGATTCCCCTAAATCGCTTCAGGCAAATGTCGGGATGATTCCTTTGAGGCTTCCTTCCCCATCTTTCCCTAATCCGATGAAACCGATGACTTCACTGTTTGTTCCTCTCCCCCAAATCAAATAACCAACCTTATGGGTAGATGAAAGTTGTTAGAATGCCAGAGTAAGGTATCTAGATGTGGATGTCTTCTCTACATATCTTTAGGATGAAGAAGGTATCAGATAATATAAAATTACTATTAAATTAGATGACAAATAAATGATTTTTTATTATAAAAACAACCTTCGTTATCTTATCATTTCACAAATGTACATTACATGCTTTCACCTCGCCTGCAACAGCAGCAACTTCAGTCAATCCCCACTGAAAGCTACATTGCTACTGATTGAAAACAGTTCACACAGCTGATTGTCTGCATCGGCTTTGTATGGCCAGCCAGCAGGGCATGTTGCACTTCAGTTTGCTCATAGCATTCATGTGTGTCGTTAGCATCAGAAACACCATAATTATGAAGGTAGCCGGCAGCCGCAGCATCAGTGGCAACAAGTGTTCTCATTTCTAGGGGGACGATGCTAATAACATCCAGTCACTCCTCTTAGATGAATACACATACGGAATGTGTGCAGACAAGGATCTTGCACGTTAGTAGCAGTTATTTTCTAAATCTGTGTGCGTGTGAGTGTCAATTTTTGATACTTATAGGCTACTGCTTGTGGGGCGGCGGATAAAAGTTTGTAAAAATATAACTTGCTGTATATATGCTTGCGTGTTGAATCAGTTTCTAGCTTTTAGAATGTTGTTATTGCTGTCTTTTGCCGTTCTCAACACCGGCTCTCTATTTACTCCGTGACCCCCAGAAAGTGATTTAATAAAACTTGGAGCCAGTAAATAGATATCCTAGTGCCCACTTTACCTGAGAATGTTCTTATAGCTGCAGCTTATAGCTCTGAGGAATTAGGAGATTGTCCGGGATTTCTAATCAAAAACGGTTTTCCAAAATAGTTGAGTATATTCTGAAATTCACTCAAAAAAACCACAAGTATCCCTACAACCTAACTAACAGAGCAGTTCAGAGTCTAATGCGCTGATGCAACTATAAATGTCCGAATCAAATGTTAAAAAGAATGCTCGCCATAATTTGATGAAAATACTTCATCAAACGCCACGCTAAATATTTGGTAGAATGACTGTCCCGCGACGGCACGTGAAAATACGACAAAGCGCAAACTGAAGCTAGATAATGAAAATCATTCCAGAATTAACACTTCACATAAAATGTTTTCATGGTTCCGCATATCTCTAGTAACTTAATACGGCACCCGAGGCTGTTTGTAGCAGATACACTGATGCGACGCGACTACCGACACAGATGGCGTGTCATTCAGCGTCTGGAGAGAACTGGGGCCTTTCTTCCTCGCGCAGTGTTCTTATATATAAAGCCGCGGTGCGGACGGCTGAGGGATCGCCTGATCAAATCCGCTCTCCCGACTAGCCGCTGGGCTAGTAACGCACCACTTCAAGATACATAATAATTTATAGCTTCTTTGGCTGATGGCCGAAGAATCTCTTAATTTAAACGTGCATTCAGCACGCAGGTAAGTATTGATAATAAAATTTTGACGTGGCTAAGTTAAATACTTTGAGCGAGAGAATTAATTAAATTACACTGCACGCAGCAGATGAGCTCTGAACTGTCCCTTTTGAGATCCGCTATCGTTATAATTTTATAGGTATTAAAAGGAAACTTTACACATCTTCATAATCATAGCGGACCTCCAACCTATTTAAATCTAAACATCCTAGCCTTATTTACTAGCCTACTTAATCTATCTTGCTTCCTTCAGTTTTGAGACGAAAACCAGAAAATCATGAATTTCCACTAAAGTCTTAATTTGTGAAATCCAAAGTACTGTTTTTATTAAATCATTATGAAAGATGAATCTAAATATAAATTTTGAAGTCTCTAGCTCTTTTCTGTTGCGCCAATGATTTTTCCAGAAGAACGTCCAAATCTCGGAAATGGCTGAAGTTATCGAACTGATATTTAACACACATTAATTTAGTATTATTTCTGACATGCTAGAAAAGTTTTAGTTCATTTGCTTGATTTTTAAGGTATTGCGCAACATTTATGACGTCAGAGCTAGTTACAGCAGACTGGCTGGCACACAATGGAAACTGATGTGAATTTACTACAGCGTGAGTAGGCTGCTTCCCTACATGCTGTTTCAGGAACATTTGATAGTGATAATTTTTATGGAAAACCCTGCGGATATGGTCACAAAATCTCAAGGTGAGTGACCTGTATACATGGTTTGTGCTAGTGCATATATTTTTCGCGTTTTACTTATTCTCTGTCATTGTTGATTTACGATTGATTAATGTTGATGTTTTTCCGCCCACAACCAACATTAATCTGCGCATAGAGATGTTGGCAACACCCTTTCAGGATGTCATATATACATATCTGTGTTAGTGACTATTTATCACATTTCATTTGTGTCGTTGTTTTAGTATCGATTAATGCTGATGTTGTGTCAACAGTTCCGTTCTTGTCATCGTGAGTATCAGAGGAATGATGTCCTAATGTATGCTGGTGTTGGCCGCACCATTCCAGCGCTTAATGATGAAGATGGCAAGTAATATATATCTTTGCCTCTGTATATATGTGTGAGAGTCGTTATTTTGTTTGTTCTAGTGAGCCAGAAACTTCCAACACAGGGCAGATGGATCGCTACATCCCAGAGTATCAATTCACAACATTTCATGGTGGTTTATTGGATGCTGATGATCGGCAACCGAATGTCACAGATGATGAACGAATATACCAGAGAAGGAATAGTAGGATTGTGCATGTATGACTGATTTTGGAGAGTTATCATTTTTATGTAAGTATATATCTATCTTTCTACTCATGTGTAACTTTTTCGCATGATACTAATAGACTGTTGTGTTGTTTCAGAGCCGGCCAAGGTGGCCGAGCGATTCTAGGCGCTATAATCTGGAACCGTGCGACCGCTACGGTCGCAGGTTCGAATCCTGCCTCGGGCATGGATGTGTGTGATGTCCTTACGTTAGTTAGGTTTAAGTAGTTCTAAGTTCTAGGGGACTGATGACCTCAAAAGTTAAGTCCCATAGTGCTCAGAGTTTGTTGTTTCAGATATGCTGGATGAATTGGAACTGCTATTTCCATTGCCTACACCAGCACCTTGGAGTTCGCTGTCGACAATACCAGCGGTGTCACCTGCGGCTGCAGCACATGACGTGCCCGAACTACGGCAGCTGTCAGGAACCAACTCCTGGTCTGCAGCGAGCGTGAGGGATGTGAACGTCTGTGGCATCATCGCCAACTCTTGGACCACTGCGAGCAGCAGCACCATTACTGACATTCGGACAATCTTGTGGAATCTCCATAGCTTTAGTGATGATTAACTATTGGTCAGATGCAGGCATCTCTGCCTGTCCTGATAGGAGGAAGGTGATTATTTATGCCATGCATAATTGCCATACTAAACGTTTCGGTGTACTTGTGGAAAGGATATTCTTTCCTTACATCTGAAATCCCCCCCATGAACCAAGGACCTTGCCGTTGGTGGGGAGGCTTGCGTGCCTCAGCGATACAGATAGCCGTACCGTAGGTGCAACCACAACGGAGGGGTATCTGTTGAGAGGCCAGACAAATGTGTGGTCCCTGAAGAGGGGCAGCAGCCTTTTCAGTAGTTGCAAGGGCAACTGTCTGGATGATTGACTGATCTGGCCATGTAACACTAACCAAAACGGCCTTGCTGTGCTGGTACTGTGAACGGCTGAAAGCAAGGGGAAACTACGGCCGTAATTTTTCCCGAGGGCACGCAGCTTTACTGTATAGTTAAATGATGATGGCGTCCTCTTGGGTAAAATATTCAGGAGGTAAAATAGTCCCCCATTCGGATCTCCGGTCGGGGACTACTCAAGAGGATGTCGTTATCAGGAGAAAGAAAACTGGCGTTCTACGTATCGGAGCGTGGAATGTCAGATCCCTTAATCGGGCAGGTAGGTTAGAAAATTTAAAAAGGGAAATGGATAGGTTAAAGTTAGATATAGTGGGAATTAGTGACGTTCGGTGGCAGGAGGAACAAGACTTCTGGTCAAGCGAATACAGGGCTATAAACACAAAATCAAATAGGGGTAATGCAGGAGTAGGTTTAATAATGAATAGGAAAATAGGAATGCGGGTAAGCTACTACAAACAGCATAGTGAACGCATTATTGTGGCCAAGATAGATACGAAGCCCACGCCTACTACAGTAGTACAAGTTTATATGCCAACTAGCTCTGCAGATGACGAAGAAATTGAAGAAATGTATGATGAAATAAGAGAAATTATTCAGATAGTGAAGGGTGATGAAAATTTAATAGTCATGGGTGACTGGAATTCGGTAGTAGGAAAAGGGAGAGAAGGAAACATAGTAGGTGAATATGGATTGGGGCTAAGATATGAAAGAGGAAGCCGCCTGGTAGAATTTTGCGCAGAGCACAACTTAATCATAGCTAACACTTGGTTCAATAATCATAAAAAAAGGCTGTATACATGGAAGAAGCCTGGAGATACTAACAGGTTTCAGATAGATTATATAATGGTAAGACAGAGATTTAAGAACCAGGTTTTAAATTTTAAGACATTTCCAGGGGCAGATGTGGACTCTGACCACAATCTATTGGTTATGACCTGTAGATTAAAACTGAAGGAACTCCAGAAAGGTGGGAATCTAAGGAGATGGGACCTGGATAGACTGAAAGAGCCTAAGGTTGTACAGAGTTTCAGGGAGAGCATAAGGGAACAATTGACAGGAATGGGGGAAAGAAATACAGTAGAAGAAGAATGGGTAGCTTTGCGGGATGAAGTAGTGAAGGCAGCAGAGGATGAAGTAGGTAAAAAGACGAGGGCTAGTAGAAATCCTTGGGTAACAGTATATTGAATTTAATTGATGAAAGGAGAAAATATAAAAATGCAGTAAATGAAGCAGGCAAAAAGGAATACAGACGTCTCAAGAATGAGATCGACAGGAAGTCCAAAATGGCTAAGCAGGGATGGCTAGAGGACAAATGTAAGGATGTAGAGGCTTATCTCACTAGGGGTAAGATAGATACTGCCTACAGGAAGATTAAAGAGACCTTTGGAGGTAAGAAAACCACTTGTATGAACATCAAGAGCTTAGATGGAAACCCAGTTCTAAGCAAAGAAGGGAAAGCAGAAAGGTGGAAGGAGTATATAGAAGGTCTATACAATGGCGATGTACTTGAGGATAATATTATGAAAATGGAAGAGGATGTAAATGAAGATGAAATGGGAGATACGATACTGCGTGAAGAGTTTGACAGAGCACTGAAAGACCTGAGTTGAAACAAGGCCCCCGGAGTAGACAACATTCCATTGGAACTACTGACGATCTTGGTAGAGCCAGTCCTGACAAAACTGTACCATCTGGTGAGCAAGATGTATGAAACAGGCGAAATACCATCAGACTTCAAGAAGAATATAATAATTCCAATCCCAAAGAAAGCAGATGTTCAGATGTGAAAATTACCGAACTATCAGTTTAGTAAGTGACAGCTGCAAAATACTAACGCGAATTCTTTGCAGAAGAATGGAAAAACTAGTAGAAGCCGACCTTGGGGAAGATCAGTTTGGATTCCGTAGAAATGTTGGAACACGTGAGGCAATACTGACCCTACGACTCATCTTAGAAGCTAGATTAAGGAAGGGCAAACCTACGTTTCTAGCATTTGTAGACTTAGAGAAAGATTTTGACAATGTTGACTGGAATACTCTCTTTCAAATTCTGAAAGTGGCAGGGGCAAAATACAGGGAGCGAAAGGCTATTTACAATTTGTACAGAAACCAGATGGCAGTTATAAGAGTCGAGGGACATGAAAGGGAAGCAGTGGTTGGGAAGGGAGTGAGACAGGGTTGTAGCCTCTCCCCAATGTTATTCAATCTGTATATTGAGCAAGCAGTAAAGGAAGCAAAAGAAAAATTCGGAGTAGTTATTAAAATCCATGGAGAACGAATAAAATTTTTGAGGTTCGCCGATGACATTGTAATTCTGTCAGAGACAGCAAAGGACTTGGAAGAGCAGTTGAACAGAATGGATAGTGTTTTGAAGGGAGGATATAAGATGAACATCAACAAAAGCAAAACGAGGATAATGGAATGTAGTTGAAATAAGTCGCGTGATGCTGAGGGAATTAGATTAGGAAATGAGATGCTTAAAGTAGTAAAGGAGTTTTGCTATTTGGGGAGCAAAATAACTGATGATGGTCGAAGTAGAGAGGATATAAAATGTAGACTGGCAATGGCAAGGAAAGCGTTTCTGAAGAAGAGAAATTTGTTAACATCGAGTATAGATTTAAGTGTCAGGATGTCATTTCTGAAAGTATTTGTATGGAGTGTAGCCATGTATGGAAGTGAAACATGGGCGATAGATAGTTTGGACAAGAAGAAAATAGAAGTTTTTGAAATGTGGTGCTACAGAAGAATGCTGAAGATTAGATGGGTAGATCACATAACTAATGAGGAAGTATTGAATAGGATTGGGGAGAAGAGAATTTTGTGGCACAACTTGACTAGAAGAAGGGATCTGTTGGTAGGACATGTTCTGAGGCATCAAGGGATCACCAATTTAGTATTGGAGGGCAGTGTGGAGGGTAAAAATCGTAGAGGGAGGCCAAGAGATGAATACACTAAGCAGATTCAGAAGGATGTAGGTTGCGGTAGGTACTGGGAGATGAAGAGGCTTGCACAGGATAGAGTAGCATGGAGAGCTGCATCAAACCAGTCTCAGGACTGAAGACCACAACAACAAACAACATCTGTAATAGGGTTTCGCATCATGACGTTACGCTTTTCCTAAGTGCATGCCTGCCAATTTTGGAGAGGGAAATATCCAAGATCTTAAACAATCTGCGGTATGTCGTCTTTAAGTTTAGTACAACAACATGCTGCGTGTTTGTTCTCCCACCAAAGGAGTGTGTCTCCAAGCCGCCGTTGCCTTAAGCAGATGATAATTCCGAGATGATTATGGGGCAGCTTAGTTACCGAGAGAGTCAGTGCTTTATCCTGAAACCATCACACGCCTGACTCAGAATGCCAAGAAAGTGATGCTGGAAATGATCTTCGGAGAGTCCTGTATTTGGACGTTTATGTGCTTGTGTTTGGTCAAATACATGGGCGGTCTTCCGATATCCCTCTCCCAAAGCATGTAGCGGCAAGAAAGAGAGTTATTAACGTCCAAAATATAGACAATATTGCTTTGTCGGCTAACATACAAAGCTTACAATGAATACTAAGTGGATATTCATGAGTATTAAAAATATGATGGTGTTGAATTCCCCACGAGCATTAAGGATATAGGTAAATTTGAGAGGGAGAATCCCTATGTATCATTTCATACAGACAGCCTGAAGGAATGCAAGTAAAATGTTGGAAATGTTTTGTATAAAGTTACTGGATCTTTTCACTTCTTCATATTTGCTAGACAGATTGTATCACATGCAGATTTGTTGTTATTATCCAGGGATGAGAAACAACGCTACTGCTGGGTCAGAAACATGAGCATCCCTCTTTTCCACTTAATGATTAAAACATGTTACAAACGAAATTTTTGTCCTAGATGCCTGGACTCAATTAGTACAGTATCAGCTAGGACGCACTTACCCAAGTCCTGGTATATGTATAAATGTCCACTGACTAAATTCTTAAAGTTTAATGAATTTCTCTATAAGGAGCGAGCACCCTTTGCTCTACACACCAAATTTGAGTGCCTTCTCGCTTCTGTGGTGGGATGTAGGGGTGACTACACTGTCTCACAGATTACTTTTACAGAACGGCACATATGTTTTGTGGCAGTAAACTAGTCCTACATATTTTGGGCCCTACATTCGAAATGATCGTGCGAGATGGTTATCTCTGTGTATGAAGAGCTTGGAAGGAAAGTTTACTGAACATGCATTCCTACGATTGACACGCAGGTAAACAATACACTCTACAAGAATGCAGTTGATTGCCATGTCTGTGGGCAGACATTATCTAATACAGCTGAAACACTGTATAGTGATCATTGCCATCTAATCAGCAAATTCGATCCTGCTACACACAATTAATACAATGTGAATTACAAACGCTATCGACACATACTTATTTTCATCCACTCTTTATGTGTGTATGGGACTCATTTCCGTGTAGAGTCCTTGCTGATTTCACTCTACCCAATAGTCAGGTTTGTTCCAGCCTGACAGCACAGAGAAATATATTTCGTTTTCGAAGAGAATCACCAAGAAAAATTACACTGAACATACTGGACTTGGTGAGATTCATGCAGACGCCACTGCAGAAAATTGCTCGAACAACGCATCAGGAGGATTAACACCACACTCAAGCTGCGTTTGCCTGTGATGTTAAGTTTCAGCTCATGATGAACAATGGGGTGTTCCAATACGTATATCTGGATTCAGTGGAGAAGCTCAACGAAACCAAATTCCCCAACATACTCACATCCCCAATAAAGTTAGAGAAATGGCCTCATTGGATGCGGAGTGATGGCATAAAGTGGGTGTTTGGCAATAATTTAACATCTCTCATTTAGGGGAATATGCGCAGTAGCACATGGAAACAGACGTATGCATACTTGGTGACAGTTTTGAGCGGCTGCAGAGTGTATGCCTGGAAATATATTCTCTCTAGAATTTGCACTTGACACTACCAGGTCTTACGTGGTGGGATGTCATGTTGAAACTCACATGTGTCAATATTGAAATCTTAACTGGTGTCTATATGCTATTGTTCTTCAACAAAGGAATTCGTGGGGGATTTTGTCAATCTGACCATAGGCACGTAAAGGGAAATAACACAAATGCATAACCAATTCGATTCAGCTTCCAGATATTTAAGTTAAATGACGCACTTAGGTGAACAAAAATTATATGGACATGCCATACGACAATCTGTACCTACTGGAGAAATTGGAAGGCTGTCTGATGATGACATCGTCATATAATGTGATTTATTATCTGTGGAGGCGACTATGAAGTGGGATACGTTTCAGGGGTAATTTTAATGTATCCTCATAGTTTGCATAATGTGCACAGTGATTTAAAATTCTGTCCAGAGTACAAAAATCTGCAAAACGCCTCCCACCCCAAACTCCTGGCAACACTGGAGGGAAAAGCAAGGTGCATTATATTACACTGACGGAAAAAATCACAACACAAAAATTGATTTATGGAGAGTAAGGACACTTTAGAAATACATTTCTCTAGGTAACATATTTAGGTGATTAACATGGCAAGATCACATGATAATGTAAGCGTGATATAAGCCATTGTAAATGTGAAATGATGGTACATTAATAATCAGTTTAACCACCAGAATGTTCAATGCAAGCACGCAGACGTGCATAGGTGCCGGGTGTCAGTTTGTGGAATGGAGTTCCATACCTGTTACAACTGGTCGGTCAATACAGGAAACTTTAATGCTCGCTCTGGATGAAGCTGGAGTTGTGGTCCGATGATATCCCATGTGTGCTCCACTGAAGACAGATTTGGTGATCGAGCAGGTCAAGGCTACTTGTGACATTGGGTTACAACAGAGTTATACAGGCTAGCGTTTTCCCGTTGGAAAATACCCTCTGGGATTCGGACATCCCCAAAAACATACGGTGTTCGTATTAGGTGCATTGTGCTGCCACCTACTGCCAGCTACTCCACATCAGCGACCTCAGTAGTCATTAGACATCGTGAAGGAGCAGAATGGAGCTCTCCGCGGAATTCACAGACTTCGAACGTGGTCAGGTGATTGGTTGTCACTTGCGTCATACGTTTGTCAGCGAGATATCCACACCTACTAGGTCCACTGTTTCTGATGTTATAGTGAAGTGGCAACGTGAAGTTACACGTACAGCACAAAAGCGTACAGGCCGACCTCGTCTGTTGACTGACAGAGACCGTCGACAGTTGAAGAGGGTCGTAATGTTTAACAGGCAGATATCTAACCAGACCATCACACAGGAATTCCAAACTGCATCAGGACCCATTGCAAATACTATGATAGTTAGGCAAGAGGAGAGAAAACTTGGATTTCATGGTCCAGCGGCTCCTAATAAGCCACACATCACTCTGGTAACTGCCAAACGACGCCCCGCTTGGTGTAATGAGCGTAAAAATTGGACGATTGAACAGTGTAAAAACGTTGTGTGAAGTGACGAATCACGGTACACAATGTGGCGATCCGATGGCAGTGTGCGGGAAAGGCGAATGCCCGGTGAACGTCATCTGCCAGCGTGTGTAGCGCCAACAGTAAAATTCGGAGGTGCTGGTGTTACGGTGTGGTCGCGTTTTTCATTGAGGGGGCTTGCACCCCTTGTTGTTTTGCGTGGCGCTATCACATCACAGGTCTACACTGATGATTTAAGCACATTCTTACTTCCCACTGTTGAAGAGCAATTTGGGGATGGCGATTGCATCTTTCATCACGGTCGAGCACCTTCATAATGCACGGTCTGTGGCGAAGTGGTTACACGACAACAACAGCCCCGTAATGGAATGGTCTCCACAGAGTCCTGGCCTGAATCCTGTAGAACACCTTTGGTATGTTTCGGAACGCCGACTTCGTGCCAGGCCTCACCGACTGGCATAGATACCACTCCTCACTGTAGCATTCTGTGAAGAATGGGCCGCCATTCGCCAAGAAACCTTCCAGTACCTGCCAGCGAGAGTGGAAGCTGTCATCAAGGCTAAGGGTGGGCCAACACCATATTGATTTCCAGCATTACCAATGGAGGGTACCACGAACTTGTAAGTCATTTCAGACAGGCGTCCGGATACTTTTGATCACACAGTCTATACATGAATGGCAGCACAACAGGTCGAATCAGCAGACTGACGAACACATTTTCAGTCAGGGTACGTGTTATCTTCATCTACATCTACATCTACATACATACTCCGCAATCCACCATACGGTGCGTGGCGGACGGTACCTCGTACCACAACTATCATCTTCTCTGTGTTCCACTCCCAAACAGAACGAGGGAAAAATGACTGCCTACTTGCCTCTGTACGAGCCCCAATCTCTCTTATCTTATCTTTGTGGTCTTTCCGCGAAATGTAAGTTGGCGGCAGTAAAATTGTACTGCAGTCAGCCTCAAATGCTGGTTCTCTAAATTTCCTCAGTAGCGATTCACGAAAAGAACGCCTCCTTTCCTCCAGAGACTCCCACCCGAGTTCCTGAAGCATTTCCGTAACGCTAGCGTGATGATCAAACCTACCAGTAACAAATCTAGCAGTCCACCTCTGAATTGCTTCTATGTCCTCCCTCAATCCGACCTGATAGGGATCCCAAACGCTCGAGCAGTAGTCAAGAATAGGTCGCACCAGCGTTCTATAAGCGGTCTCCTTTACAGATGAACCACATCTTCCCAAAATTCTGCCAATGAACCGAAGATGACCATCCGCCTTCCCCACAACTGCCATTACATGCTTGTCCCACTTCATATCGCTCTGCAATGTTACGCCCAAATATTTAATCGACGTGACTACGTCAAGCGCTACACTACTAATGGAGTATTCAGACATTACAGGATTCTTTTTCCTATTCATCTGCATTAATTTACATTTATCTATATTTAGAGTTAGCTGCCATTCTTTACACCAATCACAAATCCTGTCCAAGTTATAACCACGAGAGTGCTCCTGCTGTTGTACGAAATCGATTCCCAGAGCATAAGTACAGGTCGGTTGCAGGTCCTCAGCTGGCTTCCGCCTGACCGGCACATGGACATCACTGTCACAGAGGCAGAACCAGCTTTCATTAGAAAACATAACAGACCTCCACACTGCCACCCAGTGAACTCTCGCTTGACACTACCGAAGTCGAAAATGATGGTGGTTTGGGGTCAATGGAATGCATGCTACAGGATATCTGGCTCTGAACTGTCCTTGAAGTAAACGATTTTTAACAATTCGTTGTGTCAGTGTGGTGCCAGCTGATGCTCAGATTGCTGATGCAGATACAGTACAATCCGCCAGAGCCATACACCGAACACGATGGTCTTCCTTTTAGGTAGTGCTACGTGGCCTTCTTTCTAGGTAGTGCCACGTGCCCATCCAGAGCCTAGTCTTCCTGCGGCCATAGACTTTCGTGACAACTGGTGCCAGCAGTCATGTACAGTGGCTACATTTTTGTCAAGTTTCTCTGCAATATCGCAGAAGGAACATACAGCTTCTCATAGCCCTATTACACGACCTCGTTTAAACTCAGTGAGGTGTCGACAATGGCGTCTTTGTAGCCTTAAAGGCATCCTCTAACATCAATTCACAATGTGCAGTCTCAAAGGTAACTAACGCTCACGAACGTGAATTTAAGAAAACCTGATTTGCATCCTCATAGTAGGACGACGACCGACTTTCGTTTATGTTGTGCAATATCTTCTTCGTGTTATGACCTTTTTTTGCGTTAGTATATTTCGAAATATTCAGCGGTGCCTCAAGTTAGCGTTGAAACTGCAGAGAGTCACCCACACTGCTTCATTCAATCAGCATCCGTGGTTGAAGAATACATTGATGTAAACACCAAATGTTAAGTTTCCTGATGTGTTTATTTTAGAATTTTTTTTATAAATATGAGTAATGCATGTTTCAGGTAAACTATGTAGAATGTTAGAGGCCACTGCGAAATTCGCTTAGTCACACACTGGAAGGAGCTTTATCCCTCAGGATACCAGACTGGAAGCGTGTATTGCTGCTGACAGTGGTCATTTTCAACACAACCAGTGACGGTCAATTGTCTCGTTACTGGTCAGACTCCACATGACTAGTGTATGCACTTGTGTTGTTCTTTATTGCGTCTGCCACAGGTATTGTACAATGGTCAATGTGGGAACTTTTCAAAATACGATATCTCATAGACGACTCGCACTATAATCCTGCAAAACACCACTCACATTCTAATTTAACCTACTTTTAGGCTTTTGACGTCAATAGGTCAAATTTTAAATGAGTCACAGTATTAAATAAATAATTCGTCATACTGGATGTCATGTAGTAGAGTTCCCAATACTTGTTTATGTAGGTATATATGCATTAGACCCATCTAAAATCTACATATACCTGTTCCATTACGCGCTCATAAAAATTTCTTTTGCAGACCCAAAGTCATTTCATAGGGTCGCACACAGATTTTTGTATTGGGTGAAGGGTTGCAATCCATATGAAGTAATAACTCCACACTCTGATGTCTTCAACACATCTAGATATGAATCTGTTAATCCTTATGGCATAAAGATGGCTAACAACAATGTTACTGGCTTGATGAATGACAATGCAGATGGGTTATATGTATAATGCATGGATGCAGGTGACACCCTTAGACAAGCTAAGGATGTGTGGTGTGCAATCTGAGTGGCAGCTCTGGTTGAAAATCGCTTCAAGTGCCTTAGCAAGGGTGCTGGCTCCCTCCATGTGTGGTGCATCAAGTCAGTATTCAATACCAAAGACATGAAGTGCATACTGTATCACATTTAAGAGTCTGTCTTCAAGACATGATGAGAAGTGTGTCATTTGCGTGGCTGGTATTGGAACCACTTGAGTGATATGGCATAAGCATGTATGTGTTGTATATGTAGTGGAAATGTGTGTATGTTTGTGGAACTGTACGACCAGCTTATCATAGCATGTGTTTAGGGGTATATATTTCTATATTTGTAAGTGTGTATGACAGAGCATTTGTGTTTGCGTGACAGATGTCATATTGTCTACGTAAGGTAGACTGTACACTATCTGTGTGAGCTAGTTTGTTTTGCATGTTATATGAGCAAGTTATATTGTTTACACACTTTGTGTGTGAGAGCATACTATTTATGCTGGTTAGACTGCACATTATGTTTGTGAGTCAGATTACATACATGGTCTCCACCCAAAGTTTAGTTTCTCTGCTGATGGCAATATCCAGAAGATTGTATTTTGTTTTGCTATTATGCCTCACAAGAATATGTAAATATCTTATGTTAACTGTGGTTAAAGTACATCAGCTGCAAACTGTTTTCCAAAAATGTATAATCAGGGCAAGATGTGAGGGCCCTCTCTGCCAGCAGTATAGGCAGCAGCTGATGCAGCGGTATGATGTGGCTGGTAACATGGACCTCACAGGTGGCAAATAGGTGCCGATATGAGCCTTCAGTATCTGTGGATTAGACTCTCTAGCATTTTTGTTTAAATAAAGACCTAATATTCCTACAGTGTTGTAAGTGCTTACACATTATGCATGAGCATAGGCTAACTGGACTTCAATTAGAAGAAGTAAGGTCGGTTGTTCCATAAATGATTTAATTTGCATGAGTGGGCTTGTAACAGGGTGTTTAAACGTGTAAGACGGACGGGGGAATCATTTAAACACGCAGGCTATACTGTTTTCAACTTAACATAACTGAACTGTAGCATCAGGGAAAAAGTATGATTTTTAAATATCTTACCGATTTATTCTTAGAATTGGATTCTAAATTTCGAAAACAGGTGACGTAGCAACCATGTAGGTTGTGCCACTGAACTGGAAAATATCACAACCATGTAGGCTGTGCCAGTATCCTCAGGTCTACCACCTTGGGATGTCACATCATAGGGCTGGACAAATCCAAAAAATCTGACAGTATCTTCAGGTCAGCTATCTTGGGTCACCATCTTGGTTCTAATGGCTCTGAGCACTATGGGACTCAACTGCTGCGGTCATAAGTCTCCTAGAACTTAGAGCTACTTAAACCTAACTAACCTAAGGACATCACACACATCCATGCCCGAGGCAGGATTCGAACCTGCGACCGTAGCGGTCGCACGGTTCTGGACTGTAGCGCCTAGAACCGCTCGGCCACTCCGGCCGGCGATCACCATCTTGAATCTGTCGTATTCTGGACTAACAGGACAATGGTTCATCTTGGATTTTTTGAATTCCCTGTCGTTTTACACTTAGGATAATTTAGTGACATCATACAGTTGGCGGAAAATCCTCTAGCACTATCGGACTGATTTGAATATGCCACGAATTTTGTAATTTCCCACCGTTTTACACCCAAGGAAATTTTTCTGTGGCGGCAGAGAGAAGAGGGAGGGGGAATCTGATAACAATGCATGATGTCATTGATAATGTCATAAGGAAAGAGGAGGGGAGAAGTATGGCAATCTAGCAAACAGATCAACGAAACCACTATCGCCTATCAGCAAAGTGAGTTTGTTAAGCGCTCATTAGGGATTTGAATCCCTTGTGTCAAGTTTTACTGATTTATGCAGCGAAATTGGTATCAGTTCCTTATACTCTTCGTGTTGCTGGTAAGTCTTCGTCTTATGAGATCAGTTGGCAACAGGGTAGTACAGAAAACAAATTCATTCACTCTTCCATTCAGTTTAGCTCTTTAAATATTTTGTATTGTAAATTGAACAGGATTTATATGATGTCTTACATCACATGTATTTATACTGCTATGAAGTCATGTGTTTCTCTGTTCACTTGATACTGTATTATTTACAAGCTTAAGTAGTCCTCATTTAACTTGTCTGATCATATAAGGGGTAATCACCTAAAAATTTCGCTGTAAATACTGCAGAAATGGAAAGTGCTATTAATGTGAGGTTTTCACAGAATGGATTGTTAGTCATGGGCTCGTATTGTTAACCAATCAACATATTGTAATAGTACTTAGAAAGTGTATTTTTGTGCCAAAATACTTTTTGAAAAGAAAAAGACCTGTTGACATCAAAAAACTAAAAGTAGGGTATATCAGAATGTCAGTGGTGTTTGTTGCAGGATTCTAGTGCGAGTCGTCTATGAGATATCGTAATTTGAAAAGTTCCCACACTGACCCATGTATAATACCTGTGGCAGACGCAATACAAGAACAAGTCATGTGGAGTCTGACCAGTAACGAGGCAACTGACCGTCACTGCTTGTGTTGGGAATGACCACTGTCAGGGGCAATACATGCTTCCAGTCTGCTATGAAACGACTACTGCAAACGTACTAACATTTCGGCGGTGATGTCCGAGAGGCTGCAGTAATACGTCGCTTCATATCATCGGAGTAACTGGTGTGTCCTTGTACAGAACGTCTTTCAGCCATCGCCACAAAAAGAAAAAAAAAAAGATAAACCTCTACAGGAGTCAAATGCGGAGAATGGGCTGGCGAAGGTACAGGTCCGCTGAGTTCCAATCCAACGATTTGGAAACAATTTGTGAAGACGTAGTACTTCTTGCACTATGGGCTGGACAGCCATCTTGTTCATACCCCAGGTTCACCCTAGTGTGCAGAGGAACGCCGTCTAGCATCCGTGGAAGGTGGTCTCTTAGGAGACTGTAGAACTTGTACGCATTCAGTGTTCCGTCTATGAAAAACGTCCTATGAGCTGGTGGTCCACTATCCCACACCACACGTTTACACTCGATGGACGATGACGTTCCTGCTGACGAAACCAATGGGGATAGTCAACAGACCAACAGTGCTTGTTTCGGCGGTTTACCTGCCCATTGTTGGTAAATGTGGTTTCATCACTATACAAGATACATGATACGTCTGGAGTATCCTGTCTCAGTGCCCATGTACAGAAGTTAACACGATCCTCACCACCGTCTCCATGCAGCTTTTGATGGGGAGAGATGTGATAGTGATGGAACCTCTGTCAATTGAGAATGTGTAGTACACCTGGCAGACTCATGCCACTTCCTCGTGCGATTGCGTGGGAGCTAACGTGCCGATCAACTGCATCAGTAACAAGAGCGTTACATTCCCCCTCTTTTGTCGTTTTTTGTTTCCTTATGTTAGTTGTCTAGGTGTTACACTACCACTTTCACGTAACTGGTTGAAGTGGTTGATAAATAACTACCGAGACAGTTGACGTCTATTGGGATATCTTGCTGCATACATCGCACAAGAACGAACTGCAACCTTTCTACACTCTCCATGCACCATGAACACGTCGGCTTTTTCTGCTTTCGTAAATCTCATCGTCCACTCACAACATACTGCTTAGACCGTCACACACTAACTGACTAGCAAGTCGCAGTGCACTCAAAGAACACACAAGCACACTATAAGCTAACATGGCAACATTGTAATTTGCAACTACGCTGGTCGAACGACGCGAACAAGTGTCAAAATACGATATCCAGTAAACGACTCGCACTAGAACCCTACAACAAACACCACTAACATTTTAATTCAGCCAATTTTTAATTTTTAGCTTTAATAGGCATTGTTCCATTTAAGAATTGCATGTTTGCACAAAAAGTATACATTCTAACTATTACTGCAATCTGTTGATTGGTTAACAACACGAGCCTCTGACAGCTAATTCATTCTATGAAAACCGTACAACAGTAGCATTTTCCATTTCTGTAATATCTGCGTGCTAGTTTTAGGTCATTCACCCTGTATATGATAGCTGAGTAAAATTTGACACAGCCTTCATCTTGCCAATATTAAATGGTCGCGTATTAAGAGACGCTACCTTTGACTCATCTAACAGTTGCGCTTGGTAAATTTAGTTAAATTTTCCTCTCACAAATATTATCCCCTATTTTGAACATTACGTTTTCCCGTTCGTTGTATGAATTTCGAAGGAAATGAGGTAGCCCATCACGCTGTCGCTACTTGAAGAGAAGCTGTGCGGGATTCTGTGGAGGTGTATTTGATCAGTTACATACTTGACTGCTTTAATCATAGAAACTGACTTGAAACCCCCATTGCATCGGAACTGACTACAAGTCGTATCGCTAACATGTACTCACCATTCCTGAAATATTAGAAGTGTGTTTCAGGTTCACCAGTGTTTAATTCTTCTACGTTATGCCTGTATTTTTTCATTGCGCTCTTAAAGTGCGTTCTGCTCAACTAAAATTCATTCGTCTTGCTACAGATAGATTGTGTTCATTAATTTATTACATAGGTCAAAACTTTATTATAGTGTGCCGTAGCTATTTACGATTGTTTCTTTCGGGAGGAGGGCGGAATGGAGAATAATGATTGATGATTACACTGAGCGCCTCCTCCAATCACAGCTGACTGGTAGCTGTCAAAGGGCAGAATGTCTGTTTAATATTTGTTTCCGGGCATATAAGACATTTTTTCTAGTTTTGATTCATGTATATTTCAGTCACATATTTCACTGATATGCTCACGAATAGTGTTAGTCATGAATCCTTTGTATTAAGCATGATATGAGATACATTTAACTTTTTTATAAACAATCAGAAGTTATCCAGAAGCTCTTTGGTGTCTTGCAAAATAGCTACTAACTTTTGGTGAGTAAAATTTTAATATTATCAGATGTAGGTGGCCCAGTGGTTAACACTGTACTCATACTGGATGTAGACTGTATGCTCTTCGTGTGCTATCAGTATAAATAATAACAGAAACAGGGACGGATATTTCGGAAAGGACATTCTCAGTGCCCTACGTCATTCTGGTCCAGTCCGAACTTGGGGCGAACGTCCTAGTTGTCAACAGGACATTTAAGTCACATCTTTCTTCGTTCTTTCGAATAATATTAAGTTCGTGAAATGAAAAAAAATGATTTTATCGAGTTTATTTCTGGCATTGACAAGGATGCCATCACAACTTCCCGTTTTTATTTATATTTTACTTAATGATAATATTTTCGATGAAGCTGCATCTTGGTAAGTATCATGCTTGTAAGAAACTTTTCGGTATTTTATTTCTTCTGCTGGCATCTATCGAAGTTTCACATGGCCAAGGCACCCGATTCTCGTTTGTGACGATATTATTCCAAACATCCAGTTTAGCCGGCCGGTGTGACCGAGCGGTTCTAGGCGCTACAGTCTGGAAGCGCGCGACCGCTACGGTCGCAGATTCGAATCCTGCCTCGGGCATGGATGTGGGTGATGTCCTTAGGTTAGTTAGGTTTAAGTAGTTCTAAGTTCTAGGGGACTGATGACCTCAGAAGTTAAGTCCCATAGTGCTTAGAGCCATTTGAACCACCCAGTTTAAAATTTTCTGTAATTTCCCTGCATCACTTAAGACAAACATTACAACGGTTTCTTTATGAATGACATGGCCAATCGCCTTACGTTCAATTCCGACATTTGATTTGTAACCGGGGAAACTTATTTGAAATTCTTGGCTATAAACAGATGATTTGAACTATGTTAATTGGTTCCTGGGATAACACTATCAGAAGCAAGTATGTATTGCGACAAAACTGTGAAGACGTGCCTAAACACAGTAATCTAGGCAGTTTTCATCGGTGTAACAAAAATTTGTTGACTGCGAGGTAAGTTCCCACTGAATTAATAATGCACTAAAGATGTAAGGGGGAGTCAAATGAAAACGAGACAAATGGGAAAAAGTAAGTGAACTATTTAGTATTTCAAAAGTAATCGTCGTAGCCGATAATACATTTATCCCACTGTGAGGCAAGACGGTCAATGTCTTCATGGGGAAATGTTTGCGGTTACCTATGGAACCATTATTGTACCCAGGTGTGCTCCTGTCCATCCGAAGGCAGCTCGACGGCTCCGAATTTCGTTCTCCAGGACTCCAAAAAATGGGTAAATTACGTGGAGAGAGTTCGGGACAGTACGAAGGCTGTGTAAGTGATTCAACGTTGTCGAAACAACGTTGGAAACATGTGGGCAGTCTTCACCTTGCAACAGGGCGATTGATATTTTGCCCAGTGAAGTTACTCGTTTTGTTTAGTGTAGTAACAGAATTCTGAGATTTATTACTATCTGTTTCACTGTTTTACTAATATAAAGATTATTACACGTTATGTAAATTTTGAGCCTCACAACAGATTGTACATTTCAATGTTATGCAGTGCAAGTAGGAACCAATCTCACAGGATTCCATACAAAAAAAAATGGTTCAAATGGCTCTGAGCACTATGGGACTTAACATCTGAGGTCATCAGTCCCCTAGAACTTAGAACTACTTAAACCTAACTAACCTAAGGACATCACATACATCCATGCCCGAAGCAGGATTCGAACCTGCAACCGTAGTAGTCGCGCTGTTCCGGACTGAGCGCCTAGAACCGCTAGACCACCGTGGCCGGCGATTCCATACAATCGTATCCAAGTTGATAGATAGTTCATCCCTCCCTGGAATCGAGAATCTCGGCGATTTTTGCCTGTTATGATGATACTTTAAAGATATTGGTCCTAGGATTTCCAAGACTTTCGAGAAGGTTTTAATTTTAAAATTAAATATTGTGTGTCATTTCACATCTGCTATTGTAATTTTTTATTTACTTTATTAATTTTGGAGTTATATTAACTTGTTTGTTACTTGGAAATTACGGATTGCTCTCTTGTCCCTGTTGCGATTATGATAAGATCGATGGAAATCTCAAGAGAGGAAGAAGGTACAATTTGCAATAGGGTTACTGTTGGTGCGCAAATATCCAATTGTTCTGTGAGAAGCTTCTGCCGATATTTTACTCTATATCGGAATCTCAATCCAAACAGTGGAAGTTCAATCCTCCATCAACTACCAACATTACTTTGATCTGCAACATTACAGATGCTGTTTATATGGTAATCATAGACCGTCAGAGACAGTTCTTAAGTAAAATGAGATATTCGTAATGGATCTGTGATGCACAGTAGTCCGATGGCTCTACCCCTGTCACCGCTAGATGGCAAATGCATCGTTTCCACAGCGGGACGAGACTGTAGTTCATCGTAGCTCAGCCAATCAGCACGAAATATTTATAAGTTGTACACAAAAACCTTCCTTGTGAATCACTCAACTTATTACTGTAAACCTGATGACAATCCCTCGAGTCGCTCCTGAGATTTTTGACGGGTTAAGAATCCCATGTAACTTTGTAACGGCAAAAAATTATTTCTTATGTGACATAATTACAAAACACAATTTTGGTATTTTTCCGTTTACTTGTACGGTGAAACCTTGCTTCATGCTAAATTCCATAATTCTAGGTCAATGGGAAGTATCCTACTGGTTTTGACGAGTCAGTCTGCGAATATCAAAACAATGGTAGTGTTTGCTGATTGTCTTGACCTAGAAGCTTAATTTTTTACATTGCCTTGGCACTGTAGACCGTAGTATGAGCCATAAATTTCAACTTGATAGCTGTACTCGTGTCTGAGGGAACGGAGTCTTAACATTCTGACAGACAGAGAGACAGAGAACAAAGTGATCCCATAAAGGTTCCGTTTTTACTGTTTCTGGTAAGGTACCATAAAAACGAACAAACTGGTGTGTGGAAACCTTACAGCGCTATGTGATAGACAAGTGAGGCAGCACATTATTTATTTATCTGGAAAGAAAAACAGTTTTGCACAGTGCTGCTGAGAGACAGAGAGAAAGAGCTCTAAGTCGATCAGTGCCGGAGCAACAGTGTCCCACGCGGCGTCAGGGCCACGTGAGAGGCAGCAGCGAGTGCATGAAGTCCATCCTGCTGCCGTAAACGTCCCGGGCGGCCGCCATGGGCGCGTCGATAACCAGGTAGTTGCGCTCGGCGTCGCTGTTGTACGGCTGCCACGTCACGCCGCCCACGGGCGTCGGCGTCGGGTTCCTGAGGTAGACACACGGCCAGAAGTGTTACTGAGCTGTTAAGAGAGGTACCTCCACCGACAACAGGAACAACAGAAATTTTATGCCTGTGTTTTACATCCTTAATTACACTGTTGCAACTTGAGGCAAATCTGAAGACAGCTCCCACATTTTTATGCGCCAGAAAACATTCAAAACACTTCGAATGTATGTACACTACTGGCCATTAAAATTGCTACACCACGAAGATGACGTGCTACAGACGAGAAGAAGATGTGTGATATGCAAATGAATAGCTTTTCAGAGCATTCACACAAGGTTGGCGCCGGTGGCGGCACCTACAACGTGCTGACATGAGGAAAGTTTCCAACCGATTTCTCATACACAAACAGCAGTTGACCGGCGTTGAATAGTGAACCGTAGTTGTGATGCCTCGTGTAAGGAGGAGGAATGCGTACCATCACGTTTCCGACTTTGATAAAGATCGGATTGTAGCCTATCGCGATTGTGGTTTATCGTATCGCGACATTGCTGCTCGCGTTGGTCGAGATCCAATGACTGTTAGCAGAATCGGTGGATTCAGGAGGGTAATACGGGCCGCCGTGCTGGATCCCAACAGGCTCGTATCACTAGCAGTCGAGATGACAGGCATCTTATCCTCATGGCGGTAACGGATCGTGCAGCCACGTCACGATCCCTGCGTCAACAGATGGGGACGTCTGCAAGACAACAACCATCAGCATGAACAGTTCGACGACGTTTGCAGCAGCATGGACTATCAGCTCGGAGAGCATGGCTGCGGTTACCCTTTACGCTGCTTCACAGACAGGAGCGCATGCAATGGTGTACTCAACAACGAACCTGGGTGCACAAATGACAAAACGTCATTTTTTCGTATGAATCCAGATTCTGTTTACAGCATCATGATGGTCGCATACGTATTTAGCGACATCGCGGTGAACGCACATTGGAAGCGTGTATTCGTCATCGCCATACTGATGTATCACCTGGCGTGATGGTATGGGGTGCCATTGGTTACACGTCTCGGTCACCTTGTGTTCGCATCGACGACACTTTGAACAGTGGACGTTAAATTTGAGATGTGTTACGACCCGAGGCTCTACCCTTCATTCGATCCCTGCGAAACCCTACATTTCAGCAGGATAACGCACGACCGCATGTTTCAGGTCCTGTACGGGCCTCGCCAGCACATTCTCCAGATCTCTCACCAATTGAAAACGTCTGGTCAATGGTGGACGAGGAACTGGATCGTCACAATACGCCAGTCACTACTCGTGATGAACTGTGGTACCGAGTTGAAGCTGCATGGGCAGCTGTAACTGTAGACGCCATCCAAGCTCTGTTTGACTCAATGCCCAGCCGTATCAAGGCCGTAATTACGGCCAGAGGTGGTTGTTCTGGGTACTGAATTCTTAGGATCTATGCCCCTAAATTACGTGAAAATGTAATCAGACGTCAGTTCTAGTATAATATATTTGTGGAATGAATACCCGTTTATCATCTGCATTTCTTCTTGGTGTTGCAATTTTAATGGCCAGTGGTGTATTTAAGAAAAAAAAACATTCATAGGTTGCACAATGTTTTTTATTAACTGTAGAACGACAGGTTTCACCTAAATAGTGCGTCATGAGGTTTTGTTAAAAAATAAAAAACACACCGGTTAAGGAAGGTATGATACTAAATAAAACGTACTATAAGGTAACCTGATGGAAATGATAAGCATTGCAGCACAGAATAAGACCTTGCACACAAACTATAAACACAGCCGTGCACTTGAACAGCGCCAGAGGCGCGTCTGTATTAAGGAAGCGCATGTGAACGTGCTTCCAGTGCCTTTCTAGCGCACGGCTGTGTTTACATATTGCACACGAGGTCCTGTTCTGTGCCGCGATGGCTCTCGTCATCTCAATGAGGTTGTTTTTAGTACATTTTATTCGGTATTATACCTTCTTTGACAGTTGCTTTTTGGTAGAATATTTTGGATTTTTTTAACATAAGCTGATGATGCCCTGTCTGGGCGAATTAAGTCGTTGTTAAGTTAATAAAGAACATTGTGCAGCCTATGGCTGTTTTTGTTCTAAGTAATACTAATAATAAGGTTGCTGTACCATCACGCCAATATTCCCATGAAGTAATTAGTGCTGTTGACAAGGGATCTCAGATCGATTCCAAATTCTTAGGTTTCCAGAAGGCTTTTGATACAGTTCCTCACAAGTGATTATTAATCAAATTGCGTGCATATGGAGTATCGTCTTAGTTGTGTGACTGGATTCGTGATTTCCTCTCAGAGAGAACACAGTTCGTAGTAGAACAGATCTGGCGTTCGGCAAGGTAGCGTCATAGGACCTCTGCTGTTCCTGATTTACATAAATGATCTAGGTGATAATCTGAGCAGCCCCCTTAGATTGTTTGCAGATGACGCTGTAATTTACCGTCTAGTAAAATCATCAGACGATCAATTCAAATTACAAAATGATCTAGAGAGAAATTTCGGTATGGAGCGAAAAGTGGCAGTTGGCACTGAACAAAGACAAGTGCGTGGTCATCCACACGGGCACTAAAAGAAATCTGATAGCCGGCCGAGGTGGCCGAGCGGTCCTAGGCGCTTCAGTCCGGAACCGCGCGTCTACTACGGTCGTAGGTTCGAATCCTGCTTTGAGGTGGCTGTGTGTGATGTCCTTAGGTTAGTTAGGTTTAACTAGTTCTAAGTTCTAGGGGACTGATGACCTCAGATGTTAAGTCTCATAGTGCTCAGAGCCATTTGAACCATTTTTTGAAATCTGATAAATTTGGGGTATACGATAAATCGAGCTGTCAATTCGACTAAATACCGAGGAATTACAATTAAGAGCAATTTAAATTGGAAAGACCACACACATAATATTGTGGGGAAGGTGAAACTAAGACTGCGCTTTGTTGGCAGAACACTTAGAAGATGCGACAAACCCACTAAAGAGACTGCCTACATTACACTTGTCCGTCCTCTGCTGGAATATTGCTGCGTGGTATGGGATCCTTGCCAGGTAGCATTGATGGAGGACATAAAAAAATGCAAAGAAGGGCAGCTCGTTTCGTGTTATCGAGCAATAGGGGTGAGAGTGTCACTGATATGATACGCGAGTTGACGTGGCAGTAACTGAAACAAAAGCGGTTTTCTGTGCGGCGAGATCAATTTACGAAATTTCAATTACCAATTTCCTCTTCCGAATGCGAAAATATTTTGTTGACACCCACCTACGTAGGGAGAAATGATCATCATAATAAAATAAGATAAATCAGAGCTCTAACGGAAAGATTTAGGTGTTCCTTTTTCCCAAGCGCCATTCGAGAGTGGAATGGTAGAGAAGTAGTATGAAAATGGTTCGATGAACCCTCTGCCAGGCACTTAAGTGTGAATTGCAGAGAAACCATCTAGATGTAGATGTAGATGTTGGTCTTGTTCTGTGACTTTGTAATCAGGATATGACCCCCAGAGCAGTCTTCAGTTTATTATGCGGAATTGTTTGCTGTCCTGAGGGCACTGGTGCAAATGAGATAACTTGCGTGGCAAGAAGTTCTTCATCTACTCCGATTACCAAAGTGCCCTTCTTGCTATTGATGAGATGTATCCAGCGGATGGAATGGTGCAGTAATTGCAGGACGCCCTCCTCCTCTTACAAAGGCAGGAAAAAGAAATAATGTTTCGCTGGGTTCCAGGGCACACAGGGACCTTGAGAAATGAACTCACTGACGCGGCTGCCAAGGAGGCTTGCTCCCTTCCTCCTCCTGCTCGGTGTTCGGTCCCCCTGCAGGAGGTCACCGTTCATGTGACCCAGAAGACGATGCGTTGGTGGCAGCCAGCCAATGTGGAGCAATAGTATGCGGTCACCGAAACCTTCAGTGCGGATATGGCTTACCTCCACCCGACCACGATGAGTTGAAGAAGCAGCTCTTACAATGCTCAGAGTGGGACACTGCCCACTGCTTTCTCTCACGTCGCGAGCATCCTCCACTTAAGTGGGACGTAGCTGTCTATACGACATATTTCAAATGAATGTTTTATATGCTGATGGCCTGAGGGCGTCTCCCATGCGCTCACCCCTCTGTTTTAACTGACACTGGGACGAGTATGGTTCATGTTTTAAGATTTCGTGTCATTTCCAGACTTCTTCACAGAATAAAGTGTGTTGGATTTCGATGTGCCACTGAGTGGCTCGTCCACAAATTATTTTGAAATCACTGTCACTGTCATCTGTTCCCTTTTTAAACATGTTCGTGCTGGTGTTATATACTTAATTTTATCTAGTTCTTCTGCTGTATTTTTTCTGACCTACATTGTTGCTCTTTTATTAATCTCACCATCTCAGGGCGGTCTTTTCAGTCCTTGTGTGTGCATACAATTTGATTTTCCAGTCTATTGTTACTGTTGAATAGATTTTTACCACAATCGCGTAAATTTGGTGCAAATATGGGAACTGATAACCTCGCTGTTCAGCCCCTCATATATGTCCATCCATATTACAAAACTGGGTGTATGTACATATGTATGTATGTGTGTTCCACGTCTCATCCTAAACCAGTGGACCGATTTCAGCCAAACGTGATACACATGTCACTTACTGTATGGAAAGGAATACTCTGGGGGTAAGAACCGACTGGAATACTCTCTTTCAAATTCTAAAGGTGGCAGGGGTAAAATACAGGGAGCGAAAGGCTATTTACAATTTGTACAGAAACCAGATGGCAGTTACACGATTCGAGGGGCATGAAAGGGAAGCAGTGGTTGGGAAGGGAGTCAGACAGGGTTGCAGCCTATCCCCGATGTTATTCAATCTGTATATTGAGCAAGCAGTAAAGGAAGCAAAAGAAAAATTCGGAGTAGTTATTAAAATCCATGGAGAACGAATAAAATTTTTGAAGTTCGCCGATGACATTGTAATTCTGTCAGAGACAGCAAAGGACTTGGAAGAGCAGTTGAACAGAATGGATAGTGTTTTGAAGGGAGGATATAAGATGAACATCAACAAAAGCAAAACGAGGATAATGGAATGTAGTTGAAATAAGTCGCGTGATGCTGAGGGAATTAGATTAGGAAATGAGATGCTTAAAGTAGTAAAGGAGTTTTGCTATTTGGGGAGCAAAATAACTGATGATGGTCGAAGTAGAGAGGATATAAAATGTAGACTGGCAATGGCAAGGAAAGCGTTTCTGAAGACGAGAAATTTGTTAACATCAAGTATAGATTTAAGTATGAGGAAGTCGTTTCTGCAAGTGTTTGTATGGAGTGTAGCCATGTATGGAAGTGAAAGGTGGACGATAAATAGTTTGGACAAGAAGAGAATAGAAGGTTCGAAATGTGTGCTACAGAAGAATGCTGAAGATTAGATGGGTAGATCACGTAACTGAAGGGGAGGTATTGAACAGAATTGGGGAGAAGAGGAGTTTGTGGCACAACTTGACAAGAAGAAGGGACCGGTTGGCAGGACGTGTTCTGAGGCATCAAGGTATCACAAATTTAGCATTGGAGGGCAGTGTGGAGGGTAAAAATGGTAGAGGGAGACCAAGAGATGAATACACTAAGCAGATTCAGAAGGATGTAGGTTGCAGTAAGTACTGGGTGATGAAGAAGCTTGCACAGGATAGGGTAGCATGGAGAGCTGCATCAAACTAGTCTCAGGACTGTAGACCACAACAACAACAAGAGCCAGCAACTTCCTACTGTTCGTGCGGGGGTGATGACTTGAAAAGAGGAAGAGATGGACACAGATAAGGAAAGAGAGGAAGAGAGCGGCAGAGACAGGAGAATGTGGTAATGAACAGAGAAAGGGAAGAGGTGGATAGGATGGAGGAGTATATGGACAGAGAGGGGAGAGGACCTGGGCAAAGAGAGAGGGGAGGAGGAGAGGGACAGAGGGGGAAGGAACAGACGAACGAAGATGAGAGGAGCAGGTAGCAAGAGAACGGAAACAGCAGGAAACTGGATGGAGAGAAGAAGGAAGAGGAGATGGACATAGAGGTAGAGGGGATGGGCTTACAAGGGAGTAGGACATGGACAGATGGGGCAGAAGCAGATGGACAAAAGGAGTAGGAACAGACAGACAGACGGAGGGGCAGGAGGAAATGGACAGAGAGAGGAGGTGATGGAAACCGACAGGGGTGAAGCATGGAGGCGGTGGACAGAAAGAGGGAGTGGAGTATATGGACAGTGGGGGATGAAGAGGGGCATGGACAGAGAAGGGGGAAGCAGGTCATAGACAGAGAGGGGGGTGGAGCATGAGATGGACTAATAGAGGATTAGAAGAACTGAACCACTGGACCAGTCTCAACCCAACTTCGTACAAATATCATTTACTGTCTGAAAAGAATCTCTGTGGGGGATATAACCATCCATCCGTCAAAGAGGTGAGGGTGGGGGATGAAAGGGCAATGTATGCCACGACGCGATATACCCATGCAATAGTGACCCAATATCTGAGAATGAGAGCATTTAGAAACTTCCAACTTTACATATAATTTCAAATCTTTACGTAACTTTTTCTCGCTGACGATTCCCACCAAATGACAAAAGGAAAAAAGTTAATTACTTACTACATTTTCGCTATTCATGCAGTAAAACTTCCAAATGAAGCACGGCGTCTTCATTTGTTGCTCCTTTACTGCAAACTGTATTCGTGACAGGACAGGATTAACATATATCACTGAATGTACCAGAAAAATAACATCATTATACGACACTTAGTTCAGGAGATATGACATCAGAAACACTCAGATACGTGAAAGGTTACTGCATCTAGCAATATGTTTAAATTTATTACTTCCTTGCTACTATTTCTATTTGCAACACTTTTGGCAGACAATAACCACATCTGCCGCTGAATCTAAATAGGAAAATACGAGAAGCGTTCAATAAGTAATGCATCACTTTTTTTCTCGGCCAATTACGGTTGAAAAAATGCGGAATCTGTTCTGTGACATCGCGGAATATTCACGTTTCTGCGCCTACAGTTTCATAAAGTTCCGATAGATGGTGACGTGATATGCAATCTTCAAAATGGCGTCTAGTGTCTGTAACGAAAGCGTGTTCCAGGCAGAGACTGCTATAGAGTTCTTTTGGCTGATGAGACTTGCCAGTGAACAAAAACACGGTGAGTCGTTGGACGAGGTGTCTGCCATCGTGACAACAAGATCCCGCCAACCTGTCCGCTCTCCCTTATGGTAGCTGGCCGTACACAGCTGTGACTCCTTTAGTGTTGTGCGGACGCACTCGTTTGAGATCATCGACAGATAACAAACGCATCGCCAAACAACGGGACGTCTCTGTTGGTAGTGCTGACACGCCATTTATAGTATTCAATGTAGTGTGCCCGCTGCTGCACCAAGCATGACATTTTAATTTATTGCTTCCTTACTACTAATACTATCCACAACACATTTCACATACAGCAGACACTTATACCACTGGATGTAACAGCAAAGGTATGTCATTGTACAGCACATAATTCAGAAGGTAAGTCGTCATAAGCACTGAGCTGCATGGAAATTCGCTAGATATATAGGTGAAAAAGTTTACAATACGCATGGAAGACTTGACATGTGCATATGCGGGGAAAGCCACAAGTAAAAATCTCATCATAAACCCCTGGAACAGTTTCAGTAAAACATGGTAGACATATTAGCTACACTCTGGAAAGAAATACTGTAATGGTAAGAACCGTTGGCCTCCTATTGTGAGTGTGACAATGGGGAGAGAGAAACGAGGATGAGGAAACAGACAGTGAGGGGAAGGAGAAGATAGGCATATATAAGAGGAGGAGGAGGAGGAGGAGATGGCAGAGATAGGAGAGAGGAAAATGGAGAGAGAGAAGGGGGGAGGGAGAGAGTGAGGGGGGAGGGAGGGAGAGGGGGAAAGAGAGAGAGAGAGAGAGAGAGAGAGAGAGAGAGAGAGAGAGAGAGAGAGAGGAGGAGACGAGACAGACAGAAAAAGGAAAGAGTTGGGCAGAGACAGGGGGTGGAAGAGATGGACAGAGAGGTGGGGAAAATGAAAGGGACAGAGAATGGGAAGAGGAAGAGATGGACAGTGATAGGGGCTGGAGGTGATGGACAGAGAGTGGGGAGAGGAGGTGGTCAGAACTTGGCCCCCTTCTAACAGCCATGTACCGCAAGTCTCTAGAGGAACGGAAGGTTCCAAATTTTTGTAAAAGAGCACAGGTACTTCCAGTTTTCAAGATGGGTCGTCGAGCAGATGCGCAAAACTTTAGGCCTATATCTCTTGACATCGATCTGTTGTAGAATTTTAGAACATGTTTTTTGCTCGTGTATCATGTCATTTCTGGAAACCCAGAATCTACTCTTTAGGAATCAACATGGATTCCGGAAACAGCGATCGTGTGAGACCCAACTCGCTTTATTTGTTCACGAGACCCATAAAATATTAGATACAGGCTCCCAGGTAGATGCCATTTTCCTTGACTTCCGGAAGGTGTTCGATACAGTTCCGCACTGTCGCCTGATGAACAAAGTAAGAGCCTACGGAATATAAGACCAGCTGTGTGGCTAGATTGAAGAGACGTCTACAAACGTTAAAGTAACCACTGGCGTGCCACAGGGGAGTGTTATGCGACCATTGCTTTTCACAATATATATAAATGACCTAGTAGGTAGTGTCGGAAGTTCCATGTGGCGTTTCGCGGATGATGCCGTAGTATACAGAAAAGTTACAGCATTAGAAAATTGCAGAGAAATGCAGGAAGATCTGCAGCGGATAGGCACTTGGTGCAAGGAGTGGATGATTATATGTTAGCGGAACAAACACTGGTAGCAATTACTTCTGTAAAATGTCTGGGAGTATGCGTACGGAACGATTTGAAGTGGAATGATCATATAAAATTAATTGTTGGTAAGGCGGGTGACAAGTTGAGATTAATTGGGAAAGTCCTTAGAAAATGTAGTCCATCAACAATGGAGGTGGCTTACAAAACACTCGTTCGACCTATACTTGAGTATTGCTCATCAGCGTGGGATCCGTACCATGTCGTGTTGACAGAGGAGACAGAGAAGATCCAAAGAAGAGCGGCGCGTTTCGTCACAGGGTTATTTGGTAAGCGTGATAGCAAACTCAAGTGGCAGATTCTGCAAGAGAGGCACTCTGCATCGCGGTGTAGCTTGCTGTGCAGGTTTCGAGAGGGTGCGTTTCTGGATGAGGTATCGAATATATTGCTTCCCCCTACTTATACCTCCCGAGGAGATCACGAATGTAAAATTAGAGAGATTCGAGCGCGCACGGAGGTATTCCGGCAGTCGTTCTTCCCGCGAACCATACGCGACTGGGGCAAGAAAGGGAGGTAATGACAGTGACACGTAAAGTGCCCTCCGCCACACACCGTTGAGTGGCTTGCGGAGTATAAATGTAGAAATAGAAGTAAAGGGTAAAGGGGTGAGGCAATGGAGGTGGACGGAGAGGGCTAATAGAAGATTGAAATAAATATGTACCCGCACAACGCCAGGTACTCAACTAGCATATACACTCCTGGAAATGGAAAAAAGAACACATTGACACCGGTGTGTCAGACCCACCATACTTGCTCCGGACACTGCGAGAGGGCTGTACAAGCAATGATCACACGCACGGCACAGCGGACACACCAGGAACCGCGGTGTTGGCCGTCGAATGGCGCTAGCTGCGCAGCATTTGTGCACCGTCAGTGTCAGCCAGTTTGCCGTGGCATACGGAGCTCCATCGCAGTCTTTAACACTGGTAGCATGCCGCGACAGCGTGGACGTGAACCGTATGTGCAGTTGACGGACTTTGAGCGAGGGCGTATAGTGGGCATGCGGGAGGCCGGGTGGACGTACCGCCGAATTGCTCAACACGTGGGGCGTGAGGTCTCCACAGTACATCGATGTTGTCGCCAGTGGTCGGCGGAAGGTGCACGTGCCCGTCGACCTGGGACCGGACCGCAGCGACGCACGGATGCACGCCAAGACCGTAGGATCCTACGCAGTGCCGTAGGGGACCGCACCGCCACTTCCCAGCAAATTAGGGACACTGTTGCTCCTGGGGTATCGGCGAGGACCATTCGCAACCGTCTCCATGAAGCTGGGCTACGGTCCCGCACACCGTTAGGCCGTCTTCCGCTCACGCCCCAACATCGTGCAGCCCGCCTCCAGTGGTGTCGCGACAGGCGTGAATGGAGGGGCGAATGGAGACGTGTCGTCTTCAGCGATGAGAGTCGCTTCTGCCTTGGTGCCAATGATGGTCGTATGCGTGTTTGGCGCCGTGCAGGTGAGCGCCACAATCAGGACTGCATACGACCGAGGCACACAGGGCCAACACCCGGCATCATGGTGTGAGGAGCGATCTCCTACACTGGCCGTACACCACTGGTGATCGTCGAGGGGACACTGAATAGTGCACGGTACATCCAAACCGTCATCGAACCCATCGTTCTACCATTCCTAGACCGGCAAGGGAACTTGCTGTTCCAACAGGACAATGCACGTCCGCATGTATCCCGTGCCACCCAACGTGCTCTAGAAGGTGTAAGTCAACTACCCTGGCCAGCAAGATCTCCGGATCTGTCCCCCATTGAGCATGTTTGGGACTGGATGAAGCGTCGTCTCACGCGGTCTGCACGTCCAGCACGAACGCTGGTCCAACTGAGGCGCCAGGTGGAAATGGCGTGGCAAGCCGTTCCACAGGACTACATCCAGCATCTCTACGATCGTCTCCATGGGAGAATAGCAGCCTGCATTGCTGCGAAAGGTGGATGTACACTGTACTAGTGCTGACATTGTGCATGCTCTGTTGCCTGTGTCTATGTGCCTGTGGTTCTGTCAGTGTGATCATGTGATGTATCTGACCCCAGGAATGTGTCAATAAAGTTTCCCCTTCCTGGGACAATGAATTCACGGTGTTCTTATTTCAATTTCCAGGAGTGTATAAATAGCAGGGCACTGTCGGTATTAGTCGAGAATTCGCTAACGTCAGAATCAGTGCTACATTGTCTATGGTGTCATTCTACAGTTGAGACATTTGTACATGTATTCGTATTTTCCTGACAGCAGTATCCAGCCACAAGGAGCCCTATTCCCCCGTGCCCTTCTCTTAGCAACTTGCATGAAGCAGCTTGTAGCCCACGTTTGGAGCGCCCGTGCTTCTGCTCGTCTCATTCTTCCATGCCCTTGATGCCACTTTACTACAGCTAATATGTACGAAGTGTTGCATATTTTATAACTGTTTAAAAATGCCTGTCCACGCAAGAAGCGAATAAGTATTGATCTACTTGTCATTGTCATTATGTTTTGCTGCTATAACAGCAGCAGCAGGTTTTAGATTTTTTTTAAATATCTATGCACAGCATTCTCTCGCTGCATTTTCGTCTTAAGAATGAAATCGACTGACTAAGACGTCGATTGTAAGTATTTTTAAAAAAGTTCGACATTCTTATGTCGCATTGATAAGCAATCAATTTTCTATATAAAATTAAATTATTTTTGTTCACAGTATGACGCGATGGGAGTGCTGCTGATGAAGATATTGAAGCTACTTGCTGCTGTCTCTGTGTTATTCTAGAAATTGTGATGAGAATAGCGTCGGCGTGTCACCTCTGGCTCTGATGTGCTTATCAGCCACACTACGTTAAGGTCCTAACCATACAAGCACAGACATACATACGATAATAATAACAATGTTAGTAGAGGTAGCGAAAATATATTTACAGCGAGTGGTAAGTATTTTGACTAAAGTTCAGTCTTGATCACATGTTTTAAGACTGAACTTTAGTCAAAATATAACAATTAATTGATCACTGCTTTCCAAAAATGTTTACCAAAAGAGTGGTAAGTAGTTCACCCACTTGTGATAGAAATGCCGGCGGTGATGAATAGAAAAAAAAAGGCAAGTAACTTTAACTAATAAGGCTAGGGGAAGTCGTTGCAGCGGCAGCCTCTTGATGTGAACATGATACTGTTCGACCAAACCTACTTTTTGAACACCAGTGGGTGTAAGTGTGTCAGTGTCGGTATGATATCGAACGGGGAGCTCTACCCAGCGGTAGTATTTGAAAACCCTCGATTTAGTGACATCAGAGTAATTATTTCACGGAAACGTTTACTCTCTCTTGACTATACTGAGTGAACATAAAATCTCTGTAGAAGGCTCCCCCTGTACAGGTACAATATTTAACAACAGAGAATGCATACATCTTTTAAGAGTTTAATGAATCTCAGATATGCAATAAAAAGTAGCAGTCGTATGTCTACAGATTCTATGACACACTGTAGAGTAATCTAGTGGAGTTAGAGCGTCAAACTATACACCCACCAGAAGAAACTATAGCTCAACACTATAATGCATTTTGTGCATCGATGTAGGTGGAAGCGCATGATCCAACACTACCAGATGTGAACACTGAAATACAATCTTATTTATATACCTATCTGTATGCAAGTGTTTATCACATCTCCTGCATTTAATGTAAACAAAGTTACCACCGTAACCGAGTGGATGAAACAACCTCACAACAAGGGTATTATAGCAGCGACTGGTCCTGCATTGATGAAGCTGGAAACCAGAAGAACAAGACGAATGGATCGTTACTTCCTGATATTACACGTGCTTTGGTTACTAGGCATTCGAGCTGCGGGAAAACAAAACTTGTTCTTCCACTGCTAACATATCCTAATGGAGTCTGCTTCGAGCAAGTACATATTTTTTTTCGGAAACTCTGTTTCAGTCAAAATATCAGATATTGCAGGAGATTTTGCACAGAACTGAGGGAGTAACATACCAAAAGCAGTGATGTTCTGCCACCTGAAAAAGTAAAACCAAACAGTGCACTCGTGATTGAAGATGTCGCAGCACAAAATCAGAATGAGATCTGCAGATATTTCTGCATAGGTCGCCATTCGAAAGTCAATATATTTTACTTGAGCCAGGCATAGTCAAGGATCCTGAAGCAGTTGGTTCAGGCTAATGCGAACCTTATTATCACTTTCTAGCAGAACAGTCTGGATTTAAACCATATTTACCAGGTACATTTAGGAATTGACATGTCACTCAATGAATCGTTGCAGTACATGGGGATTGCTGGAATAACTTGCAGTATGGCTTTTTGGTTATACATAAAACTAAGAAATTGGATCAGGATCGATGTAGACAAATCTTCAATGAGACTCTGCATAAAAAGCATAGTATCAGGATAAAACTCTATCCATATACTGTAGACTACGGGAAGATTTGCAGTTTTGTCGCACAGACCTCCGGAGAGTGTAAAGCACATGCATCTGTTTGACGGAAGTGAAAAGTCTTATCGAGTCAGTGCTATAAATGTTTGGAATGCTAGAATACGGCAATGTGAACTATGTGTCAATGAAGAAATTCAAGAATTCAACACAAAACTAACTGATATGCATGGATGTATCAAGGCGATAGCTCAGGCACTTGACTCCCATCATTACCAGTCGTCTCAAAGTATATATAAATTGTAAACTGTCTCAAAAAAAGCTTCATATACGGCAGCATGTCGTCAACAATGTGTAAAGTTATTGAGGTGTGGAAGGCTATTCAACGGAAGATACGAAGTTAGGGGAGTTGCAATGAGATCAACATCTATCATAAATGTTTAAGTTAGTAACCTACAGTTTGAAGGGACTGCTACAGCCTACTGAAGGAGGTAGAAAAGCAGAACAAGTAGAAGAAGGAGATGACGGAGCAAATGACTCAATCAGTCGTATCAGTAATGTTCAATTAGACAGAACGTACGGTGTTAGCAGGATGAAACCATATGTGCTAGGTAAGCACCAATACTTCTAGTCAAGAATGCAATATGGGCTGTGGATGAAGAATTTCAAAGAATGTGTAGTTAATTAGAGCTAATATACTTAAAAAAAATCTTAGTATAAAAAAGTATACCCTGAAGGATACGAAAGCATACTGAAAGCGTATGGTCAAATATTATACATGATCGATGCACATATAACCCCGAAAGGATGAATGAAAGCCTCAGTGGATGATAAATACAAGAGTACAATTAAAACATGACACAAATAGTAGCAGCTGCACGTAAGATTGGACAATAAATACGGGGTGGTCCATTGATCGTGACCGGGCCAAATATCTCACGAAATAAGCGTCAAACGAAAACACTACAAAGATCGAAACTTGTCTAGCTTGAAGGGGGAAACCAGATGGCGCTATGGTTGGCCCGCTAGATGGCACTGCCGTAGGTCAAACGGATATCAACTGCGTTTTTTTAAATAGGAATCCCCATTTTTATTGCATTTTCGTGTGATACGTAGAGAAATATGAATGCTTAAGTTGGACCACTTACTTCGCTTTGTGGTAGGCAGCGCTATAATAGTCTCAAACATATGGCTCACAATTTTAGACGAACAGTTGGAAACAGGTAGGCTTCTTAAAATACAGAACGTAGCTACGTTCGAACATTTTATTTCGATTGTTCCAATGTGATACATGTATCTTTGTGAACTTATCATTTCTGAGAACGCATGCTGTTAAAGAGGGATTACCTGTAAATACCACATTAATGCAATAAATGCTCAAAATTACGTCCGCCAACCTCAGTGCATTTGGCAATACGTGTAACGACATTCCTCTCAACAGCGAGTAGTTCGCCTTTCGTAATGTTCGGACATGCATTGACAATGCGCTGACGCATGTTGTCAGGCGATGTCGGTGGATCACGATAGCAAATATCCTTCAACTTTCTCCACAGAAAGAAATCCGGGCACGTCAGATCCGGTGAACGTGCTTCGACGACCAATACACCTGTCATGAAATATGCTATTCAATAACGTTTCAACTGCACGTGAGCTATGTGCTGGACATCCATCATGTTGGAAGTACATCGCCATTCTGTCATGCAGTGAAACATCTTGTAGTAACATCGGTAGAACATTACGTAGGAAATCAGCATACATTGCACCAGTTAGATTGCAATCGATAAAATGGGGGCCAATTATCCTTCCTCCCATAATCTCACACCATACATTAACCCGCCAAGGTCACTGATGTTCCACTTGTCGCAGCCATCGTGGATTTTCCGTTGCCCAATAGTGCATATTATGCCGGTTTATGTTACCGCTGTTGGTGAATGACGCTTCGTCGCTAAATAGAACGCGTGCAAAAAATCTGTCATCGTCCCGTTATTTGTCTTGTGCCCAGTGGCAGAGCTGTACACGATGTTAAAAGTCGTCGCCATGTGCATAGAAATATGGTACGGTTGCAATCGATGTTGATGTACATTCTCAACACCGACGTTTCTGAGATTCCCGCTTCTCGTACAGTTTGTGTGCTACTGATGTGCGGATTAGCCGCGACAGCAGCTAAAACACCTACTTGGGCATCATCATTTGTTGCAGGTCGTGGTTGACGTTTCACATGTGGCTGAACACTTCCTGTTTCCTTAAACAAGGTAACTATCCGGCGAAGGGTCCAGACACTTGATGTCGTCCAGGATACCGAGCAGCATACATAGCACATGCCCGTTGGTCATTTTGATCACAATAGCCATACAACAACACGATATCGATGTTTTCCGTAATTGGTAAACGGTCCATTTTAACACGGGTAATGTATCACGAAGCAAATACCGTCCGCACTGGCGGAATGTTACGTGACACCACGTGCTTATACGTTTGTGACTATTACAGCGCCATCTATCACAAAGCGAAAAAAGCGTTCCAACTAAAACATTCATATTTCTTTACGTACTACACGAATATGTAATAAAAATGGGGGTTCCCATTTTAAAAAACGCACTTGATATATGTTTGACCTATGGCAGCGCCATCTAGCGGGCCAACCATAGCGCTATCTGATTTCCCCCTTCAAGCTAGACGAGTTTCGATGTTTGTAGTTTTTTCGTTTGATGCTTATTTCGTGAAATATTTGGCCCTGTCACTTTCAATGGACCACCCTATATATATATCATCTGAATGAAATCATAGACTCTTTATGACTAATATATGAGGTGAATAAAATCATAGACTGATAGGCTGATTACGCCTGCTTACCTCATTAGCTGTCACTGGTAATACAGGTAACACAAAAGAAATATTATCAATGATATCTGATCTCCAAGAAAGACGCATCACTGCATACGAGGACTGGATGATTTATGGCAGGCTGAACTCATAGATATGCAAGATTACTCACAATCGAATAACGGTTTCAAGTACATTCCAATGGCCATAGATATATATTCCAAATTTTCTTTGGTCCTGCCTGTGAAAGTAAGGATGAGGAAGGATGTTTCAGTGGTTTTTGAACGAATGTCGCAGACTGGAATGAATTGCAGCCCCAACAATCTTCGGGCCAACCAGGGAGGTGAATTTTACAGCAGGAATTTGAATGCAGTATTGAAACGATATGGGATAAACAATCTGCCAGGAAGTTCCATTGTTTTTTATTTCTAAATACTTACAAAATCAGCTATATTGAACTTCTGCTTTCGCGGAGTCACCATTTTCATTTGGTTGTATTCTGTATTTAGAAGTCCATTATCATGGACATCAATAGGTCTCTTCTTAATTGTGTAGCGAGTAGTGTGATTACAGGCGTCAGTGATTTGTGGTAGCATGCTTAGCAATTTGTACATTCTGTGAAAATTAAATCGTTTCTACATCCAGTTTTTGATCATATTGTTCAACTGTTCGACAATACTTGCTTTCGAATGGGAGAATGTTGTTGTTTCATTCATTATAAAAAACAATGTTTGAGAAGTCCTATTGAACTGGTCAACAGAGATATTTGTAGTTTTAAAGGTGCAGCACGCAGATCCAAGAGCATACATCTTGAAGGACAGTGATGGTGAAGAAACCGGTGGGAGTTTTTTACATAGTGGAGTTACAGAAAAGCTCTTAACCGAATGTGGTCCTCAGTGAGAAGATCATAAGACATTGAATGCAAGGTTCTCATGAAATGGCCCAGCTTCTCATAAAAGCACACAAAGCACAACAATTGCGGGAACACTCGCAATTTGCTATATAATAGGAAACGCAAACCTCAAACTATACAGTAGTTTGACATGAATGCTGGGAAACATATTAACGGAGGTTGAGGAATGTCCTGCACAACGTATGCAAGAACGACCACTTTATTACACTACATATAATGATCGTCATATTTTAGGCAAACATCTAGCTGATAATGCTAGACAGTTACGTCGAAGAAAAACACTGGTATAGAACTACACATTGCTGCATTTGTGGTTGATAAGGCAATGCATGCCAAACTTAAACTGGGTGCTGGAATAATGTTGAAGCGAATAATGAATGCAACTCATCGCACACTAAAGAAGAAGAAAAACCTATGGGATGTTTAAAAAAGTTCATCGAATCAGTGGTGACAGAGGTGAAAGGTGCACTGTGCCAGAAATGAGGAAAGAAAAGATGTTCTTAAACGGCAATGGTTCTGGCAAAAAGCTAAATGGCATAATATGGCCATGTAGGCAATTGCTATCGTTAAAGGCCTATACAGGGTGGCGAAGAAGTCAATGGACACTGGGCTCTGATTTAAATAAAAGATTGAATATATGTTTCACTACAAATACAAACAATGCTTACAATTATTTTTTATATTCAAACGATTTTGTCTTCATTAACACATCTTCGAAGTCATTATGCAGCACTGCTACATACTCTACGGCATAGTGCAGTATCACTGCCCAAATCATGAAATATGTCGTTTATGTAGTCCTTTAGTGAAGCAATGGTCTGAAGCTTTTGAGAATAAAGAGAGACCGTGACAACACCCCATGGGAAAAAATCCGTGGGCGTGATATCTGGTGATCGTGGAGTCATGTCAATATCTGACCTTCAATCAATCACTTTTCTTTGGAAAGTTTCGTTTAAATAATCGCCGACGGCAGTGACATAATGTGGTCGAGGACCATCGTGCTGAAAGTAAACTTCTTGAAAGTTTTCAGCGTACGGCATACGTCCTGGCACCACATAATTCTGAAGCATAATCAAATAGTTATCTCCTCTCACAATACCTACAGAAAATATGGCCCAAATATGACAGACGATGATATCGCCCCCCAAACACACCAGGTTGATTCAGTGGTTGTTCTAGCAAAAGATTATTATCAGAATACTAGTAAATGCAGTTATGTCTGTTAAATTGTTCACTTAACTTAAAATTGGCGTCATAAGACCTCACAGTTTTATTGAACATGTTAGGATCGTGTTTCTGTTGGCCAAATATCAGTTCACAAAAGTGAAGCCGTCGATACGGATCATCTTCAAGTAACCCATATCGTGAATGTGGAACGCAAGCTTTAAACTTCTGTTTGTGTAAGATTTTTGCACTGACCTTGGTGACAAATCCAACGCAGTTGGTAATAGACTGGTTGATTTTTGTGCACTTTGGGGTACAGCTAAACATACCTGAAATTCATTTTCTTCAATTGTGAATGTTATTGGGAGGCCAGATCTTGGTGCATCGATAACAAATACATGTTTTTCAAATCTATCTCGAAAGTCGTACTATGTTTGACTAGACGGAGGTTTTGATCTTAAGTGTCTTCCCCTTTCGTTAATACTTTTATAAAATGTTTTTAACGCGAAAAATTCTGTCTTCTTTTGTTAACATCGTGAGATTTCGGAGAAGTACAGCTGTAAACACGTCTCACAAATGTCGCTTTCTACAATTCACTATTTTGATTATTGTGTTTGTTTTGTTTGTCATTGCGTTGTATACCAACTTGACACTGTATAGTTATCAAAATTTGGCAATAAAAGTTTAACGGGTTAAAACTTCCTACAGTATGAGCAGTGGCTGGCTCATGTTACGCATTGGATTAAATGTTGGTTGCTATCGTGTGTTTAGTCTCCCGCGGGTATCGCGATTATGCTGTTATCCTCTCTCTCCACGAGTGGTACCAGCAGTGTGTATCGATATTCGCACCTTGTAATATCTTTGGCCTGGCGCTTATTGTTTCCAGCTGTGTTGTGTGCGACCAGTTGGTCGGCTGGCGTGGAGCAACGAGGAAATCTCCGTGGCGCGTAGTTTGGTCGGGGCCGTTGGCGGCGTCTGCGTGTGGTCAGAGTGTGTAGTGCTGTTCCCATTGCTACGAGGTACGTACCTCACCAATGCTGGACACGAAAGTTGAGTTTTGACTTAATCTACCAGCAAGTCACGACTGTTCACATTGTGTCGTTTGGATTTCGTTGTCGACTGTTGGGACATTCTCGCAAGCAACAACATGTGTTTTCAAGTTGGCAAATTTTAGCCACCCTCCGGTGGAGTTTAACTGCACTTGGTTATTTTAAACTGAAGTGAACCAGCAGAATCTTCTGCCTTGTGGCCGTTAACGTTCCTGTTACCTGCCCTGGCCGTTGACGTAAGTTCAGGCTGTGTATTTTCCTCATCGTGTTTTCGCTGTCCAGCACGTGTGTAGTTTGACAGCTCAATGTATAATTGGTTGTGGGCGCCAATACTTTCTACATTGTTTCATTGAACTCCCTGATGTGTGCTGGTCGGGTGGAGTGGAAGTTATCTTGTCGGTGGGTCCGTTGACTGTCTGTCCGTTGGGTTGTCGTCAGATCAGGATTGGTTGGGCCGACTACTGTCTCACCTAAGAGAGCGTTAGTGTTTGAATTTCAGGCCGACCCTCGGAAACTTCTGAGCGCCGTTGGGTGTATTGTCTTTTCTTATTTGTTCATGTTGTTTGTATTTGTATGGCTCCTAGACGATTTTTAAATTAAGGTTGTTTTGCCCTTAAGGCGTAAGATTGTCTGGGCCTTCACCCTATTTTAAAAAACTGTTTTAAGTAAGGCCTTTGGATTTTTTTAAATTTAATTTTGTTGAGTCTTAAGTGATGGGCCTTCAGCCGATTTTGAATTAAAGTTGTTTTGCTCTTAAGGTGTCAGATTGTTTGAGCCTTCAGCCTAATTAAAGAACTGTTTAAAGGTAAGGCCTTTGGCCTTATAAAAATTTATTTTGGTTTGAGTCTTAAGTGATGGGCCTTCAGCCGATCTTTTTAAAATCAGTGTTGTTTTGCTCTTAAGGTGTAAGACTGTTTGGGCCTTCAGCCTAATTGAAAGAACTAATTTAAGATAAGGCCTTCTGCCTTTTAAATTTCTGATTTTGGTTTGAGTTTTAAGTTATTGGCTTTCAGCCAATTTTAAATTTAAGTGGTCTTGCCCTTAAGGCATGAGATTATGTGGCGTATTCAGCCGGTTATTAAGTTCTGAAAATTATTGCTTCTTTTTTATTTCTTGGCTCTTGTAATGTTTTGTCAGATAAATAAAGCTGTATGTTCGAGTGGAACTGCCACCCGCTTATTTTGGCCCCTTTCCATAGTTAAACTACCTGTCCTGTCCTGCAGGTTTAGCAGGTTGTCTCACATACTACGTCTTGCTGTTACTTTTGTTGTCTTTTAACCAACTGCCCACTGACTTTTGCGCCACCACTCATTTAACACGGTGCAGGAAAGTGCTTTGGTTGTGCATAAACAGCAACAGAAAAAGAGACCATAGCGATACTAACGGACAGATCGTTTAGAAATTTAGATCTGCTTACACTTCTGAGAAAACTTAAAATCCCGAGATTTCGAGGCGTGTTTACGCAGGATGCATTGGGTGAGGCAATGTGGAAATCCAAAGAATGTAGTATTGTCACTTTAGACATTATGGGGTATATGGAACTCAGTGGGTTGCATATGTTAAAAAAAAGAAAGAAAACGGAATACCATCCACTACTTTGACTCGTTTGGCGATTAAGATTTGTGCTGTTGCTTTTCGGCGCTACCAAGGTTTCAGTTTACACCTCTGCAGACATTTCTGCCTAATGCTTTTCTCGACAATCGCACAAAAACAAGCATTATGTACGGGAGACATACGGTATGTTATACTAAGTAAAAATGCCTAATGCTTTTCTCGACAATCGCATAAAAACAAGCATAATGCACGGGAAACATACGGTATATTATACGAAGTAAAAATGACTAACCTGTAATAAACCAAAATGCAAGAAGACAGTCAGTACATAGAAGGAAAAAGAATTGTAAATTTACCCTGTCTTGGCAAAATTTGTCCACATGTTGATCATGTTTGTCCTAGTGATGTCTTCGTCAGATGTCTTGTTCAGATTAGGGTTACGATATGGCTGGTAGAATATTAGCCCCAATTCCATGCCATGACTTACACCTGAAAAGAAGAGACGACATTTTTACAATAAAAGCAGGAATAAAATCTATATATGATGGAAGCAGTATTAACTTGTGGGAGAAACAGTAGACTGGCTGAAGAAGACAACAAAGTAAGTGGGAATAGATTAGAAAAGAATTAACGGCATCAGTTAGTGAATGGGCAACTTATCAATAAATGTGTTAATAGCTCTGACATTTAAGGTTAAGGAGGAAAGGGAGAGTAACATCGAACGTCCCGTCGACGACGAGATCGTTGAACACAGTTTTCAGATAAGGCTGGTAACTGTTGTTGGATAGTAGCGGAAAAGATACAAGTGTAATCGGAGGACGTTCTGCAGTGGGAGACAGAGAAGAGTATTTGTATGTAAACTATATGTCTGATTCAAAACTTTCATTCAGAGATGAACAGGATAAAATTCTCTCTTAGCATTGATAATCTTCACTATAATTGTGGTTTGTGTACTGTAAGACCTTCGGTACACACACCATCAGATTATTTGACTTGTCGCTCTAACGAAGTAGGCCAGTTTCAGCAATATGTCTCGTGGTCTTATCATGGCGTATTTATCTTCTGCCGTTAGGTCAGACGATAGAAATGCCACTTGCACGCTTAGAGTAGCAGATTGACCGTGACCAAATTTAACAGAACTTGATTATTTTTCACACACATTTATTAAAATAATGACAAGCATAAACATTACGTAGCCTGATTCTGGATGCTATTTACAACTGACAATCTGAAGTTCCTTTGGTCTTGGTACGTTAATATTATTCTCACATATCTGATACTTGACAAAGTGTCTATACATTTATCTTCATGGCTATGTACAAGAATATGATAATCTTCGTAGGTGCAGACTGAAACTTGACTATAGACTGGTACAGACTAATACAGACTGGTATAGACTGGTGCAGACAAATGCAGATTGGTACAGACTGGTGCAGACAAATGCAGACTAATGCCGACAAATGCAGACTAATGCAGACTGACTAATCAGAGGTCTGTACACTCGTTATAATACCTCGTGCATTCAGGTATCATTACGCGAGTGTGATCCATGAGGAGAAAAGGTTCTACGTTAGCAGCAATCTCATTGGCTGTGTTACATATTAACACGCGGATCGGCGGAAGCAGAATTTGGTCCATCTCTAAGGCAGCACCATCTCGTAGTGCAGAGACGGACGAGCGCTACGCCTGCGCTGTTGTGCTTAGCGGGGCGCGCTATAGTGGGAAAGTTGTGTACGCGCTGACTACGCGGAACTATGTACACAACAATAATAATCAGCAGTAGCCTTAAGTATTTCGTGAAATTCGACAATTATAAAGGCAGAAGGAAGCATTAAACCGGCCTGACGTAGTTCGAAAGTTGGGCCTTGTGAAGTCTGTCGGCCTGAACATGGTGGACTGGATGAGTAAGTGTAATACTCACATGTTGATAGTTAATTAATGTGGTAAACATAATGAGTTTTACTGACGAAGCTGAGAAATGTCCCAATAGAAGTTCGTCGTCGTATCTGGGTTTCTAGATGGAAATATGGAGATACCTACAGTTGATAAGGTTAAACGAATTGAATAATGTATGCTTATGAAATTTCTGTTTTGTTTTGTTTTTTACTAATTTAGAGCACGATTTCGATTTGTAAAGAGGGAAACTGATTACAACCTAAAAGTATGCTATGGTGGGTGAAAATTATTTAAACCGACAAACTGTGAGAGGTTACTTGGGACACCGAAACAAACATTTTCCTTTATCAGCATAATTACCTATGAGCATCTTTTAATACTGTAGAGGTTGTAATCGCTATCAGCATTCGTGCAATTGCTCATAGAATGGAGAGGAATCAGACGAATTTAAGGAACATCCTTCATGAGCAATTTTCATCCATTTGACTCACAACGTGTGAACGGAACCAGATGATCATCTACTCGGAGCGCAATATCCACATTAGTTATTGGAGCAGATTCAAACGCATCCTACACTTCCGTCCTCTGTGCTGTTTGCTGACGAAGCCGCATTCGAGAGTGATAGGCTCTACAACATCCACAGTTCGCGTGTTTGGGTGAGGTTGATCCACGACCTACATTTACTTGCTCTCGTCAGTTGCCGTTCTACGTGAATGTGTGGGCAGATGTTGGTGACTGTGTAACTGAGACATACCTCCCACATAGGCCGTTAAATAACAGGCATTATTCGAATTTCTTCGCCAGAGAATTGCCAAAATTGCTGGACGGAGTGCCACTCGCTACAAGACCTTACGGTTCGAGCATGGCGGGGCGCTGGCACATTTCAGTCGTTCAGTGAGTCGATTTTTGAACCAGTAGTTCCCAGAAAAGTGGATTGGGAATGGTGGTCCTGTACTATGGCCTGCTCGATCCCCTGGTTTGACCGCTCTGGACTTTTTTGTGTGAGGAGGGGTGAGCAACCATGTTTAAAAAAGACATGTTGACTAAGAAGATCAGGTTTCCCGGATAGTAATAATAGCAGTATGATTTAAGGACATTCCTGCAGCCTTTGACCGAGTTAGACCGTACATGACCCACAGGTGCAAACTTTGTTTACAAGTCAATAGAGGCATTTTAAACTTCTAGTGTAACTGAAGTAATTATTTGACTTAATGTTGTTGTCTGTTGGCAGTAAAGAATTAAAACTTCTTTGTGTTACTTTTTTCGTCACGGATAACCTATCAGAAAAAGTGTTTTTATTGTTTCATGTAACCTCCTATAGTTTGTTAGCTTAATTAATTTTCATCCTGAGAAAACTCCCTCCACCGGTTTAAAAAACACTCACAGAAAAGTTTGGCATTAGAGAAAAATATTGGTTTTCGTGTTCCGTATAACACCTCAGAGTTTTTTTTGTTAAAATAATTTTCACCCTGTGTTTACAAAGTTATTATCTGGCAGTACGTAATGGGAATTATGTGCACTTTGCAAACTCCGTGTTTTGCGTCATACACTGTGCATAGGAAAACACGTCAAGTACCCGTTGCAGGTAAATGTAGGTGCACAAAAACTGTCGCGTCCTGAATAGAACAAGTAATTTTGTAACATGTTGATTGCTGACGCTTTATTTTATCATGAAATATGAGAGTAGTATAATGGTAAAGAAACAGTGACAAAATGAGAAAAAAGGGTGTCATTACATATTACTGAAACCCAAAACCGTATAAGATACCGCACAGGCCTTACTGCGAATCTTGTATCACCTAAATGTGAACTTTGGATGGTTGTCATTAATGCACGTAATCTGCTGCGAATGTGCAGGGCCTGCACTATATCTACACTTAGAATGTAAAAGTGCTTGAAAAGTGTATCGCTTTTATCGAAAACACGTCGGTGTTAAATTGCAGACTAGTGTTAATATAATAAATGAAAAATTCATTTCACCTGAAAAAACTTGCACACATTGTTACAGGTGTGGTACGGCAGGTTGGAGAAATCTGTGTCATGGACTGGACTGTGAGACAAATCTGGAGAGTTTCATCGAAAGTGAAGTAGAAACGACTAGCATACCGTAAACGAAAATGCAAGAAGACAGTATATAGAAGGTAAAAGAAGTGTTAATTTACCTTGTCTTGGCAATATTTGTCCACATGCTGGTCATGTTTGTCCTATTGAGAAACATCGCTGTTCGTACGAACTGACTGGCTTATGGAAAGTCTGCGTGATAGTATGTGACGGAAATTCTGTGAAGACACTCCAGTGTAATTTGACCTAACGAAACTTGTGATGTTGGCAGATAGTACATACACATCCGGTGACGGGGAACGTACAGTTTTCTGTACCTCTTGAAAGTTGATCTAACAGGTCGGTCAGCCTTATGTAGTGCAAACTGATGTGATCAAAGCAGACACAACGCTCAAACGAATGAAGAGGCTGCCATGGCGCAGACGAAGGGGTTCGTAATACTGGTGAATTGTGAGACACTATTCAGCAACGTGCACTATTTTTTAAGCATATTGTTTTGCTTACATGTAACATGTGCAGTAACATCTAATAAAATATTGTTTCAATAGCATACTTAAGTTTCTTCCAGTGTACGAAATGTTCAAATAGTTAAGAGAACGCAGCCGCGTGAAGTATTCGACAACCGGCGTTATTTCGACAGGTCCGCATCATGCATGGGTGCCTATTCTCTACCTTTCCGCCATTGTGCCGATCGTTTCGGTACTCAAGAGCACCGAACGGTCTAGTACTCGAATTTGAGCCCGTGCATTATTCAGTATGCATTTCGGTAGCGATACCGTTCAGGTCTAGAGAACCAAAGCGATGTTGTCGGTTTGCGTCGCACAAGCCAATCAAAAGCAAGCGGCCGCAGATCTGCGCATGCGCACTGCAGCGCGTACAGCGCCACAAACACAAAGCGGCTAGCAGAAGACACAGGCGCGCTATTCTTCCAAGTACCGAAAATTGCATTTACGATGCCATAACGCATGACGCCGCATTCCATCGAGCTGACGTGCCCACCTTCATCGCTGTTGCCTCCTCCTTAACAGTATCAGGCGCAGTATATTCATTTCCATGATTCTCAGCTGAAATGCATGGAAATTTTTACAGTTTCCCTGACTGCAAAATGGCTCTGAGCACTATGGGACTTAACATCTGAGGTCATCAGTCCCCTAGAACTTAGAACTACTTAAACCTAACTAACCTAAGGACAGCACACAACACCCAGCCATCACGAGGCAGAGAAAATCCCTGACCCCGCCGGGAATCGAACCCGGGAACCCGGGCGTGGGAAGCGAGAACGCTACCGCACGACCACGAGATGCGGGCCCCTGACTCCATGTTTCCATGCATGCATAATAGCGTATTTGATTGTATTATGCAGATTTTGTAAATGCCACATTTTCATCTTATTCTCATTCACACTGACATTGTGTTTTGGATTTTACGTTTCGGAAAATGAGTTAGGAATAGTATGTAGTACCGCATTGTACTAATACAGCAATAAAAACACCCGAAAAATTTATTCTGAGAGTTTCAAAGAATAAGAATATAAACAGAATGTGATTATAACTCGCTCCTAGAGATCCAGATGATTAAGTAGCCCACTTTCCTATACGATACGTCAACGATTTGGGTCTTAAAAACAAAATTGAAAAACGCATTTCTAGAGCTCCTGCAGTTCGTCAAAGTTTATAACATGCATCTCATGAATGAAAATGTTTCGTATACGGCGCTACAGTCTAAAAATATTACGGCGGAGATCTTTCATCTCTGTCTACTGTTGTTGAGGGTTCGATCGCAGATAAATACTTCTGACAAGCAAGATTATGAAGATGACTGCTGCTAGTTACATTCCCAGCAATCTAAGTTGTGCTCTTAGATTTCTGTCTAACCGCATACTCGGAAATCGCTATATATTCGGAAAAAATGGTGAATTATTTCTGACAAGGAAAAATATGAAGGTCACTATCGTTTGTTTCACTCACAGAAATTTCATATTTCGTTTTTTGATCACACAGTAATCACAAAATCATTACTGAGGAAGTGCGCTCTGACTTGTAAGTAATAACGAATATTGCAGAAAAATCTTAACTTAACACGAATAACAACGTCTCAGAACGTTTTGCATATATGAAGAGGAAAAAAATTTTTTTTGCACCCATCCGTGGGCGAACCAGTGTCCTTGCGCGTAACACTCCCACGCGCTAGCCAATTGGCCTCGCTAAACAGCAGCTACACATTCCTCAAATCTTTTGCTATTGCAGAGAGGAAAGTAGGTTGACTTTGTTGCCAAACGATGTTGCGTAAATCTGAAATGCGTAATAGTTTGGGAGGTTTCCAATATCAGGCTTCACATAACTACTTTCCATTGTTACTTGAAAGTTGTAAATACGTTTAGATAATTACTAACTACACCAATGTGGGAAAAAGTACTCGAAGTCACCAGTAACGTCAGTTCACACTCATGTAATATATGTAAGCAGAGCCGATGTCTTGATATTTAATGATCTTTAAACTCTTATTTCCATAAAAATAACATTTATTTTGAAAGAATATTGACCGAAAACGTTTTATTTTTGGATGTAATCATTCACAGTAACAACCTAACCTAACCATATTTCTAACAAACGAAAATAGTCTTCTATGAACTCACTTTCCAACCAGATGCGTCCTCTGGTGATTCTTTAGTAACACAATCACTAAATCCAAAGCTAAAACTGCTAATTATGTTTAAAATAACAAATTATAGGTGTACATAAACCACACTTCACTGATCGACAGGGCCACACCGAAATCCAAAACCTCTCGGTACAATTGGCATTAAATCGTTGGGAGGTCACAAAAGCTTACTAAATAGGATATTTCGGTAAAGAACCGAAAGCGACGTCACTACCGAGAATAACCTACAACACCGATCGGTATGAACGATACAGAATAGGGCCCCTGGAAAATGACACGGTATGCATCTACCGAAATTTAGGCAGTTGTCGAAGACATCATCTGGCTGCGTTCCAGTAAGTTATTAGATCGTAAGTTCAGTAATTTAATTACCAACATATGCCACGTCGGCTGATTTTTCAATCATTGCCAGACCAATAATATAAACACTAGCCAATACAACAGATTTTACATTTATCAGGTTCATTGACAAAGCAAAGGAAAAAAGACTGTTTCTGACAAGTATGTGGCTGAACAACATCCTCAGTTTTATGGTGCTTCCCAATAAGAAAACTGTTAACCCGATGAGGCAACTATGCAGTAACACATCAATACAGTCAGATTCGACTCCAGATTATTCCGGGTCGGTTCTGGTGGTTGGCCTCAGCGTGGTTTTTCGGACGATTACCCACTTTATACAAAGAGGAAGAATACGAAAAATTAGAGCACTGATACGTAGATAAATTTCTACACTCGTACATCCACCTGTAGCTTTAACAGGTAGTCATTCTGTTTTGACTAAACATCTAAAGAAGAATTTTTTTTAAAGAAAATGAGTATATTGGATTCTGCACTTCTCAGTGCTGTCATAGAGGAATTATTTTGTTCCTCCATTCTTTCATACAATACCATATTCTGCCACCGCTGTCCCGAATCCCTTCAAGTTAACGTTTAAATTTTTAAAACCATATTTCGAACAACTTTCCACGTCATTCTCGAGACAATTTATATTAGCGGAAAATTATTATGGTGACTCATGCGACAGACTTTGTAATAATTGCAAATATTCATCATTGTTTTTATGACTTACAGTGTCCTCTCGTAAGTGTTACAGAAAACCACCGTTTTTGCTCACTTTCTATAATAAAACTTTTTGACGACTATCATCTTTGGTCGTGAACACTCTGCAAATTACCATATGACAGGGAGTCCGCCCTCTTGGTTTCAATAAATAAAACGAAACGTCCCTTGTCACAAAGTATTATGGCGCAAATTCGTAATGATGCATGGCAGACCAGAGTGTAACAGGGCATGCAAATTAAGTTCTTGTCCAAATTTGTAGCAGCAAAACGTGGTTTAATAAAAACAAATTACCATGACTCTATTCCTCAAGTGGTATCAAACACATATATTTGTGTCAGTGACATGTAGCTTTACAGATAATGCATATTCGTGCGTATATAATCCTAAACAGTACTCTCATCAATTCAGAACTGCTAACCGTTACCTTTTCCCCAATAAACTGGGCAGTGCGGCTGCGGGGGCCATGACAGCGCGGGGAGTAGAGCATGTGCATAGGGTGCTACATGGATAGACCGCTTCTGAAGAAATGATCGAACGACAGTTCTATAACCGACCTCTTGTGTACTTCAGTCATACTTCCTCAGATGATTTCAGCAAATGGGAGTCTCTCACGAACCTTCCTCTCGGCTGAATTTGTTTGCTCCTTAAATCTCTCCACACAAAAGCTCCTAGATACTTGAAAGTTTTAACGTTCTAGTTAATAGTCGGCGATCGCAAAGTTAAATCATATTGGATTATTTTGTCTATGTGCTAACATCATATTAAAAATTTCTTTAAGTTTAGAGTCGTTTGCCAATCGTTCCACATGGTACTGATCATGTGCTAATCGCTTTAAATTTCGTTATAGTTTTCTTACGAAGTCATGTCCCTGTACAGTACTTCGTTGTTTTCAAACACTTCGATCTTGGCTGAAAGACTGAGAAGCTTTAGCGATTCCACGTTGCGCTCTCGTCTATTGAAAAAGAGCGACATAGGGTGTCTTTCTGCTACAACATTTTACTGCATCTCAGTATGCTCACACGTTGAAGGTGCATATGGAGGACCACGTTGGATAAACTAAGAATAAATCCTATGTCTTTATTCTGCGTTTCGCTGATTGACTGAGTAGAGATCTGTTGACCTCATACCTTCTAAAGCTTTCTCTTTTTTCCTATTAGAATCTTTCCACATAAATCAAGGCTTCAAACGTTACTATTTTGAACCGCGAATTTCATTGTGGCTTTTGGGATTGCTACTATCTTACAACAATAATGTTCCAAACTATTAAGAAAGAGGTACGCCACATTATTATTTTGTTTACGTGAAATATGGAAACTTTGATATCCATACAAATTATAAAAATGGATGTACGCCTTTATGTGTATCTATATGTATGCTTCACATCTCTTCCTAAAACACTTGACCGATTTCAGCTGAACATTGTTCACCTATAGCTTACTGTCTGGGAAGAATAGAACAACCAACCTGTCAAAAGGGGAGAGGTGAAAAAGCAGTATAGCCCATGGCGCAGGCATACTTATGCTTTAATCATGGAGTATTTGAGAAAGCACTAGAGACACATAATTTGAAACCTTTACACTTTTTTGCCGTTGACAACCTTCACAAATTGAGGAAAGGAAAGAAGTTTATCGATTGCTGTATTTTCGCTGCTCATATTGTAAAACTGCCACATGAAGCATGGATGTTCTCATTTATTACTTCTTTACTACAAACTCTATTCGTGACACATTTTGCAGACAGTATTCACATTTACCAATGAAAGTAAAAGAAAAGTTGCATCGTTGTACGAAACTTAGTTCAGTAGATATGAAGTCATAAACAATGAATGCGTGAAAAACTACCCCAGTAGCTCATTTGTAAGGTAATCGGAAGTCTGAAGCTGTTTCAAGCAGGTGAGTTCGATTCCTTAAATAACTGAGAAGAGAGAGAGGAGGGAGTAGGAGGAGATGGACAGTGAGAGGGTGGAGGAGGAAAGAAGAGAGTGGATGAGTGACAGAGGGAGATGACGAGATGGACTGAGAGAGGAAGGGGAGGAGAGGGTGGACAGAGATGGGGGGAAGAGGAGATGAATAGAAGAACGAGCAGGAAGAAGGAAGGAAGATTAAGAGTTAAGAGTTTAATGTCTAGTTTGCAGCGCGGTCATTAGAGATGGAGTACAAGCTCCGATTATGAAAGGATGGAGAATGTAATTGGCTATGCCCCTGTCAACGGAGTCATTCCGGTATTTGCCTTGAGCGATTTAGGGAAATCAAGGGAAGTCTACATTTGGATTGCACAAAAGGGACTGTGAGGGCGGGAGGAGAGTGACAGGTCAAGAGGAGCTGGAGAGCCCAGGGAGAGGGGGGTAAGGAGCAGATAAATAGAGAGAAGGAGATGGCCTGGGGGATGAGAGAGCAGAACTTACAGAAGATTGGAATAAACTGACACCTGAGGTCTCCCCACTCTGCAGCGGTGTGTGCGCTGTATGAAACTTCCTGGCAGATTAAAACTGTGTGCTGGACTGAGACTCGAACTCGGGATCATTGCCTTTCGCGGGCAAGTGCTCTACCATCTTAGCTACCCAACAACTACTCACGCCCCGTCATCACGGCTTCACTTTTGCCAGTACCTCTATTCCTATCTTCCAAACTTCTCTCCTGCGAAACTTGCAGAACTAGCACTCCTGGAAGAAAGGTTATTGCGGAGACATGGGTTAGCCACAGACTGCGGGATGTTTCCTGAATGAGTTTTTCACTCTGCAGCGGAGAGATATGAAACTTGTTGGCAGATTAAAGCTGCGTAACAGTTCTTCTTCCACTAGTGTTTCATAATATTGAGCTAGTGTCCGAGTTATGTCTCCCACAAAAGTTAGGAGACAGCCCTGCCCTAATATAGGTGCTACTGGCGGTGGTAGGTAAGCATGGAAGTCCTCCTAATGGATTCCTGTACGTTACTTTCAGGCGTGGATCTGCTATTGGGGTTCAAGTTTTGCCAAGAATTCTTCTCACTCTCTCGAGTTATACTCCTCTCCTTCATCACCTCCATCAGGGAAGGTAAGATTCTTATCCATACGGCACCAATTGCACCTTCGCGTAATCACCCTCCTGTACCCAATTGTAGATCGACACTTGTCATTCCACCAAGAGACAGGATGCCTTCTACGTGTTCCTGATGACTTGGAGGTGGATACATCAGTGACTTGGTGAATCACTGCTGCAATATTGTTCTTCCAGTCCTAGACGCATTCACACTGCTCAAAAACAGCTATCCGTGTGTAAACCAACCAGTTAGCCTCTCTCAGCAGCCATTTAGACGTCCTCATTTCTGGATCTGCTCCATTTGGCAGATAGATCCAGGAGAGGTAGTGGTCACTTCCACAAAAGTCATCATTCACTTCCCACTGCACAGTGTCTGTAAGGGTAGGTGAACAGAAGGAGAGGTGTATTGCTGTAGACGAACCTACAGTGGTGCTGAAATAAGATCGACCCTTGTTCACCAGCATGATGCTTTCAGTGTGTGTGAGACTCTTGATTATGTGGAGCGTATGATGCTGGATCCCAATAGTACGCTGTGTGTAGTAACATCTCATAAGAGGAGGGCGGGTTGGGGTAGTTCACCAATAAGCTCTTTCAGCTTCTCTACATTAGTGATCTTGTGAGGTGGCAGGTACACAAGACACACTCTGACAGTAACGTGGGCCTTTATCGTGATAGTCAGACTCGTAGCGTTGTATAAGCGAGGAATTGAATGTGTCTTTGACGTACGCCTAATCATTCGCCATCAGTTCATCTTTGTTGTGGAGGTGATAACCTCTGAGTACAGGTGGATCTGTACTTTTACAATGAGTCTCTTGGAGACTCAGCCAAATGGACCTTCTATCCATTAACATTTCAATGGATGGCCTTCTATCGTCACAGTTTTTATTTACCTTTGCCTTTGTCCCATTACAGTGGGGTGAGGAGGAATGGAGGAGCTATCTAGGTCTTGTGACAAGGATGACAAGGAATTTAACTCCATGAAGTTCTCCTCATCATTCAGACATGCCATTTTGACATCTGGCGGCGCCTGGGAGAGCTTTTGCTCTAAATGATGCGCTTTTTTCCTGTCTCTTTTTCCCTTCGAGGTTGATGGGGAAAGGGAAAGCTGAGAGACACTATGTTTTTGGAGTATCTTCTCTATACTCAGTGAAGTGTTGCTCTTCTCTTGTATCATGAGCTTTCCAGTGAAAATCGGCTGGCAGAAGTATGTTTTAACTTGTGCAAGGAAACTACTTCAGATTTTGAAATCGGGGAAGGGTCGCATTAACACCGGTAGTTATCGCTGTGTACGAAAGACCCTGAAGTATTTATATATTGTCAACTGGCACCTAGTGCGGGTTATCGAAACCAAGTCACCGCTCAGCCACTCCCATTGCGGGTTAAGGAGGTACAACCCCACACTCGATAACCTGACCCTGCTCGAAACGGCGATTCAATAAGCTCTCCAATGTGTAGCAGGTCAGGGATAGCTGGGAAAAATCGAAGTTAAACATGAGCAGTTCCTGCTTGTCAGAATGGGTTCGAGTCCTCCTATGGGCGTTGTAGGGTCTACATCTATATCTACATCCATACTCCGCAATCCAGCAGACGGTGTGTGATGGGGTCAGTAGATACTTTAGGAGACAGGTGTGACGTGTGGGAAAGCTGCACTCAAACGAACAATGATCATACAACAGTTATTAATCCATTCAGCTTTGGCAGTCTTCTGAGTGCACCCTAATCTCTGTCGCAGTCTGGTGTTCCCTCGTAGTATTCCGCCGTTGTAATTGCGGACCATGACGTACCGCTGCCTGAGAGACGAGCGCTGCACGGGTGTCTTTGGTGTGTGAGGAGAGCCCATACAGCAGGATGTGGCCACGCTGAGATCACGGATCTTCTCTATTACAGAGGGACAGCGGCATGGCGATGACTTTGACCACAGCCGACAATGAAGAGCAGGGGCGGGCGGTTGGAGCAATGTCGGCTGTCTGGTCAGGGCAGACAGGCAGAGATTCCTCGTTAGAGGCTCGGTGATGGCAGACAGCGACAGCGCCGACTGACACAGACTGGGTGTCGTATACTGAACAGCTGGTTGGACGATGATGAGGAAGATAACTTGTCCCTAAATAGCGCCTCCCCTTGCTTATTTCTGCTGTTTACATCGGTTAGTCAGTGGCGCAAAATCGTGTGGAACGTGTTGTTGTTCTCTAGCTATCGTAATTGGGTAGCAATACTCACTTTTAAGAAAAAGATGAACCATCTCACTTTTGACAAGCGACCAATGCGGCTGCTATACCTTTAAGGAACTGACGATTCCTTAAGTCTGTAATAATTCGCAGATGCGTCAGCCATAGTTCATGGGAAACAGACAGAGCACGTCTACTCCAATTTTATAAATCCTTCATGAAGCTCTGTCTTGAATATGGATGACAGATTTAAGGAACAGCAGGACCTTCATACCTCATGATAGTGGGTGTGGTTCACCACAATGTTATTAGGCTGTCAAATGGTTCAAATGGCTCTGAGCACTATGGGACTTAACACCTGAGGTCATCAGTCCCCTAGAACTTAGAACTACTTAAACCTAACTAAGGACATCACCCATGCCCGAGGCAGGATTCGAATCTGCGACCGTAGAGGTCGCGCGGTTCCAGACTGTAGCGCCTAGAACCGCTCGGCCACACTGGCCGGCCTATTAGGCTGTCAGTATGGGCTTATTGAACAAGTCTAATTTAAAGCTTGTGTGCATTGGTGAGTCTGCACTGACTATTCGAGGTCTTCTCTTTATGTTACACAATACATATAGGGCTGCGTCTGTAGTAAAATCGACAGCTTTAATAGCCATTGCCCAGCCGCCAATGAAACCGTCGATGGGCATTTAGGCCGTTTGGTAACTTTGTGAGGAAACGCAGGTGGAAGGCTTCAAGGCCTAAAGCCAGAGACAGAGGATTCCCCTGCCATCCAAACAAGCACAGGTTAGTTTTTGAATTGAACTGGTGCGTGAAGAAGTATACAACATATTATATATTTTAAACTAAATTTTCCGAGATTTTAAATCGCCGCCTTGAGTTTATTAGTGTTTACATGGGTAGGTCTAAGCAGGTGTATTTTGTAGGCTATTCCATCGTGTCCCTCCTGAGGAAACTGGAGAAGATGATATTGTATCGTGGCAAGAAATTTCTCATCTGCTCTGATTCCCTAAGGGTCTTTCCTGTCGGAAGTACCCAGTGAATTAGATGGGGTAAAGATGTCCAGGACACTCTCCTATTGCAAATATAGCAAAAGGGAATATATTCCAGGGTATATACGTATCCAGGGAAATAAACTCGCTGATGCTGCTGCCATGGACGCTTGCTCCCTTCCACCTCCTGCTCACTGTTCAGCCCCCCTGAAGGCTGTTACCACAAACGTAACACGAAATACCATTTGTTTGTGGGAGGCCCAGTGGCTGGTAGTGCTGAGTTAAAAGCTTCTGGAAGTGAAACTTCCTTCCAACAAAGACGAGCTGAAGAAGCGGAACTTAAAAGGCACAAAGCGGGCTTTTGGCCATTGATACATGGCTTTCTCTTATGTTACAAGGGACCATTAGCGTGTCAATGGCGTGGAACGCCGTTGTCGGCACGACTTATTTCCAAAATGGTTCAAATGGTTCTGAGCACTATGGGACGTAACTTCTGAGGTCATCAGTCCCCTAGAACTTAGAACTACTTAAACCTAACTAACCTAACGACATCGCACACATCAACGCCCGAAGCAGGATTCGAACCTGCGACCGTAGCGGTCACGCGGTTCCAGACTGTAGCGCCTAGAACCGCTCGGCCACTCCGGCCGGCCGACTTACTTTAATCGAGTCTATTTTATGTAACGACCTGAGGGAAAGCCTGGTTTTACCGCAGGATCTGCCCTCTATTTTAAGTAATAATGAGGAGAATGTGGTTTGTGTTTTTGCTTTGTGTGATGTCAGAACTCCTCTCCAAAATTCTGGGTGTCTAGTTTTAGAATATCGCAGAGTGGTTTGGTTACCCATTATATCTAAGTAGGCACCCCGCCACTGATGTTTTGTATTTGGATTTTACAGATGGTCCTGTCTGAATGAATCTCCTGATATCATATTTCAAATGCTTGTTTGTTGATATAGCTTGGTTTTAAGACTTGATGTGTTTTAACACATTTTCACCATCCTCGTCTCTATATTTGTTTCATTCAAATACCCTTCTGACCTCGTCGTTTAGCATCCTAAAACAATACTCACATCTCATCATGTGTCACATCGATATCAGTTTAGTAACATTTCCTGTAATCTGCAGATATGCGTAAAAGTGATCTAATTGTATTGCTGTCTTTAAATTAATGTTCACTAAATAAAATTGTAGTTTGAAATATCAGCATGCTCCAAGACCACAGCGTTGACTTTTTTTAATAAGTGAAACATTAAATGTTGTTAGTGGACGATACTTCAATTCTGATGTGGTGCCAGAGTATTTGTCAAACCGGGAAGGAATGTTTGCAGCTCTGTGAACATATCTGTTGCCATCTAGAAACAAACTAATAGCGAATAACACAGAAGAAAGGGCAACACTTGCTTACCGAGAGATCAAAATCCTTACCGCATCGGTTGCCCAGCCCCGTCGATTTCCCAGATATATTATGGTATTTTTGATTGATAGCCATTGCTCATTTGCATTTTTGGCCGAAAATTCTCATCAAATTCTTTGACTGTATGGAATATTGCAATTTGGGGGGGGGGGGGGGGGAGGGAAAGCTCACTCAAAGTACACACTGCAACCCGTATCCAGCGAAAAGAAACCTTCCTACAACGTCGTCCACTGACTGCAGGTATGGCAGGAACATCATGTGTGCATGCGTGCCAGTCGACCATACCAGAAGTTGCGTGTGCATCTCCTGAAAACTCAGTGCACCAACGCTGCCACTTGGGAGACGTTTGGATGGAACATTCCTCCTGTACCGCTCTCTGAACGTTATCCTACAGTGTTTGACACACACACTGAAAGTTTTTCGTTGATAAAACAGCTACCTTGTACACAAAAGAAAACATTAATTCCTTGTAACGAGTTGTGCCCACAATATCCCTGCTAACTGTCCTGCAACCACTGCTGGAAGAATTTTCTGGAAAACCAAACAGACAATAACCCTGCTGCTCTGGCGCTTCAAATACACACAGAGCGTGGCTCAATCCACACTACCACAACTAACAGAGAATGCCTCATTGCATTAATTACACATAGAAATTGTAGCTAAAAAGCCACCACTCATAAACAGTGGATCATAATGCAGCACACACACACACACACACACACACACACACACACACACACATGAGGATCACACATACATTTTGCAAATCAGATAACTTAATTTCTGCCGCAAATAGATCGTAGCACTAAACCTATCCAAGGTCTTGGATACACCGATGTTTGAGAACACAAGCACCCTCCTCCATGCGCCGTCCATAACCCATGCACCACAGAGCACAGGCGCTGGCTGTCAGCTTTTGTCATCATTCAACTGACATACTGGTTAGTTCACTATTAAGCCGCTCAGAGGTCGCCACGAGTGATGCCACCCAGTTAAATGGTTCAAATGGCTCTGAGCACTATGGAACTTAACATCTATGGTCATCAGTCCCCTAGAACTTAGAACTACTTAAACCTAACTAACCTAAGGACAGCACACAACACCCAGCCATCACGAGGCAGAGAAAATCCCTGACCCCGCCGGGAATCGAACCCGGGAACCCGGGCGTGCCACCCAGTTAGCCAGCAGCAGCTGCAGGATGGCAGCTCCATTTGCAATCACATTCCAGCAACTGAGGATTAGAAATCACATTCCAGCAACTGAGGATCAGAAGTAGATGTCCTTTCATATTCGATAGCCAGGAAACCACCTCTGCTTTCTCTCTAGTGGTTACTTCCTGTTCTAACATTTGCGCCTGACGTCCATAGACCAAAGTGTTCTCCCCCCTGCCCTCCCTCACTTCCCCTCCCGACCACCACTTGTGAAATGGCGGGAAAAGACAGTCTGCGCTGAGCTGCTGGAGAGGAAGGATGCAAGGTATTTATTTACTTTATTTATTTTTGAGGGTATTATTCACAGGGATTTTCTTATAGCTTCCTCCACACACTGCTACCTCCCCTCTGCCTTCCACTTTCCACCACCATCGCCTCCTTTTGCCAATGGCGAATGTGTGATTCTATGTTCGTCTTGCTGTGCACTCTAGTCTACAACACCACTCTACCTGGGCAGGAAACTGTTCTGCACCAGCCCAACGTTTCCTAATGACCAATCCCACAGTTGTGGCGGTTCTCAGATGGGTATGTGTTTGCACGGAAAAGACCTGTAATGTGAGTGGTCCACTACCTACTTATTATTGACGATAACAATCTATTGGAGCCTTACATAACACCTGCTGGTCCTTCTGCTGCTTGCCACAGACGACTCATCTTACTGGGGCTCAACTGAGCTACTTTTCAGAGGCCATTAAAAAGTGGTTGGAACTCGGCATTCAGTCCTTATCCACCTGTACCTGTCTGTTGGCAGGTGAAGTGGTGCTTTCACTTGTTTTCGAGGATATTATCTAACACCGATCACCTCCAGCCTCTGACAAAAATTCACCCTGCAAGTTTGTCTCCAAAACCTTATGGTGACAAAATTTAAGATGATAAAACACTAAAGAAAACATCTATTCTTTCCAACATAGCCCATAACGTGGCATTGTTGTATGCCCTAAACAACAATACCACTCAACAAACACTCTACTTAACGGTGTATTTTCTACAGCTGTATTAATGCTCCACCGCCTCCAGCCACCACCTCGGTCCCCCTACCCCCTTCCCCGCTTTACATGTACACATATCTTGTACATGTCTACTGTATGTAAAATGGATAACACGTCCTAAATGAATCGAAAAGTTCCATTATTTTGCAGTGAAAACTACAGAATGTCACTATTATACACTCCTGGAAATTGAAATAAGAACACTGTGAATTCATTGTCCCAGGAAGGGGAAACTTTGACACATTCCTGGGGTCAGATACATCACATGATCACACTGACAGAACCACAGGCACATAGACACAGGCAACAGAGCATGCACAATGTCGGCACTAGTACAGTGTATATCCACCTTTCGCAGCAATGCAGGCTGCTATTCTCCCGTGGAGACGATCGTAGAGATGCTGGATGTAGTCCTGTGGAACGACTTGCCATGCCATTTCCACCTGGCGCCTCAGTTGGACCAGCGTTCGTGCTGGACGTGCAGACCGCGTGAGACGACGCTTCATCCAGTCCCAAACATGCTCAATGGGGGACAGATCCGGAGATCTTGCTGGCCAGGGTAGTTGACTTACACCTTCTAGAGCACGTTGGGTGGCACGGGATACATGCGGACGTGCATTGTCCTGTTGGAACAGCAAGTTCCCTTGCCGGTCTAGGAATGGTAGAACGATGGGTTCGATGGCGGTTTGGATGTACCGTGCACTATTCAGTGTCCCCTCGACGATCACCAGTGGTGTACGGCCAGTGTAGGAGATCGCTCCCCACACCATGATGCCGGGTGTTGGCCCTGTGTGCCTCGGTCGTATGCAGTCCTGATTGTGGCGCTCACCTGCACGGCGCCAAACACGCATACGACCATCATTGGCACCTAGGCAGAAGCGACTCTCATCGCTGAAGACGACACGTCTCCATTCGTCCCTCCATTCACGCCTGTCGCGACATCGCTGGAGGCGGGCTGCACGATGTTGGGGCGTGAGCAGAAGACGGCCTAACGGTGTGCGGGACCGTAGCCCAGCTTCATGGAGACGGTTGCGAATGGTCCTCGCCGATACCCCAGGAGCAACAGTGTCCCAAATTTGCTGGGAAGTGGCGGTGCGGTCCCCTACGGCACTGCGTAGGATCCTACGGTCTTGGCGTGCATCCGTGCGTCGCTGCGGTCCGGTCCCAGGTCGACGGGCACGTGCACCTTCCGCCGACCACTGGCGACAACATCGATGTACTGTGGAGACCTCACGCCCCACGTGTTGAGCAATTCGGCGGTACGTCCACCCGGCCTCCCGCATGCCCACTATACGCCCTCGCTCAAAGTCCGTCAACTGCACATACGGTTCACGTCCACGCTGTCGCGGCATGCTACCAGTGTTAAAGACTGCGATGGAGCTCCGTATGCCACGGCAAACTGGCTGACACTGACGACGGCGGTGCACAAATGCTGCGCAGCTAGCGCCATTCGACGGCCAACACCGCGGTTCCTGGTGTGTCCGCTGTGCCGTGCGTGTGATCATTGCTTGTACAGCCCTCTCGCAGTGTCCGGAGCAAGTATGGTGGGTCTGACACACCGGTGTCAATGTGTTCTTTTTTCCATTTCCAGGAGTGTATTAGGTACATCAATCTGAGTGAAAGTGCGAACTATTTCCAGTCGAACTCTAACCTCCAAAACATCTATGTTATAAGTTGTTGTGTGACGGAAAGTTTCAGTGGAAGAGTCGTATCTGTGTCAACCTACCTCTTATGAACTACCAGCTTTTACAAAACATAGTCGTCACGATAACAAAACAGTCATGGTTCCACGATAATATACAACCGATTTCTTTATAAGTGATCGACAAATTGGTATAGTTTGAGAGTGATTCTCCCATTCAAAACTAGTATGTGTGGAAGTCTTGTAAATAAATTGTCATGCACGTGGGTATCATATGGATTTCAGATGCATGGAATATCAATAAAAAACAGTGCCTTTGATGTATGTCACCAAAAAAAACAGCCACCTTTAAGTATGACAGCAAGCTACAATGCACATCTACCTCTATTCTCGTTATTTTGTAACATACGATGGAGTAAAACTACCAAATATATCAGCACCACTCCACCTTCTATTTCGAAACGATCTACCCCTTCGCTGAACCTATCAGCTACAGATCCCAAGCAGAACTCTAGGTAGTCTCTTCTTCTGTCTTTGGCCAATCCTCCCCGCAATGTTGTCTCTGATTTAATTTCGAAGTGACCAGGAGGACCTACATCCGTTACATTTGATGTCTCACGATGGAACAGAGTGACCTGAGTTCCAAGTAAGCAATACACTTCGTTAATACCTGTGCAAAAAACATCGTTTGCAAGAACCAGCCCTCATTCGACTGTATCTATATTCGATTTTATTACGGGCATCACTGTCCTGGATTGAGGGTAATATGTTTCACCTGGTTTAATATAGAGCTTCTGTGTAATACTTGTAGGTGTTACGAATGACCATGTAGTTTACAGGTGGGTGATTAAAACTGAATAAACGCAGAGCATAATTTATAAGCTTTTCTATGTCTTGAGTATTTGGGAAATTGACAGTGTATCAAACTGCTCCCAGTCTCCGTCAAAATGGCTATAAAAATAAATAAAAACTGCAAACTACTTCCAAAACTACAACAGTCATCATCACAACCCTCAACTTCTCCTGCACTACAACAATTCCCCATACTGACCCCAATCCTCCCATGGTATCTGCAAACTACTGCAAAAACAAACATGCACCTAAACGAAACTTCCTGGCAGATTAAAACTGTGTTCCGGACCGATACTTGAACTCGGGACCTATGCCTTTCACGGGCAAGTGCTCTACCATCTGAGCTACCCAAGCACGACTCATGCCCCGTCGTCACAGCTTTACTTCTGCCAGTACCCCGTCTCATACCTTCTAAACTTTACAGAGGCTCTCCTGCGAACCTTGCAGAACTAGCACTCCTGAAAGAAAGGATATTGCAGAGACATGGCTTAGCCACAGCCTGGGGGATGTTTCCAGATTTCATAAGGTTCAAATGGCTCTGAGCACTATGGGACTTAACATCTGAGGTCATCAGTCCCCTAGAACTTAGAACTACTTAAACCTAACTAACCTAAGGACATCACACACATCCATGCCCGAGGCAGGATTCGAACCTGCGACCATAGCGATCGCGTGGTTCCAGACTGTAGCGCCTAGAACCGCTCGGTCAACCACGGCCGGCATGTTTCTAGAATTAAATTTTTCATATTAGTGCACACTCCGCTGCAGAGTGAAAATCTCATTCTGGAAACATCCCCCAGGCTGTGGCTAAGCCATGTCTCTGCAATATCCTTTCTTTCAGGAGTGCTAGTTCTGCAAGGTTCGCAGGAGAGCTTCTGTAAAGTTTGGAAGGTAGGAGACGAGGTACCGGCAGAAGTAAAGCTGTGACGACGGGGTGTGAGTCGTGCTTGGGTAGCTCAGATGGTAGAGCACTTGCCCACGAAAGGCAAAGGTCCCCAGTTCGAGTCTCGCTCCGCTACGCAGTTTTAATCTGCCAGGAAGTTTCATATCAGCGCACACTCCGCTGCAGAGTGAAAATATCATTATGCACATAAACGGATTACCGCGTTGAGGTTTGGTGTTCTCATTACTATGTTGTAAACGCACACCACACACACACACACACACACACACACACACACACACACACACACACACACACAGACAGAAGCGCGCAGTTATGCTATTTAGTGTGATGGATACCCGAGCTGTGACCTCCCACACACTTTCTCCCTCGCTCCACTGACACATGAGGCTACTTCTGGTCAGTTCCAAGTTAAATCAGAGACAATGCTTGCAGTGGGGGTTGGGCAAAGACAGAGGAACAGTTACAAGATGAAAAGAGAAAGAGACAGTTTTGTGTTTCGCTCAGGATCCTTAGCGAGCAGGTTCAACGAATGGGTAGTTCGTTTCAAAATAGAAGGCGGAGTGCTGATATAATAGTTCATAGTTTCACTCCATTGGGAGCTACATTATAACGAGGAGAGAGATAGATGTGCATTGTAGCTTGCTGTCGAACGTATAAATGACTGTGTTTTTCCTTTGATAAGCATGAAAGACACTGTTCGTTGTTGATATTTCATGTGTCTGAAATGCATATAACACCCACATGCATGACAATTTATTTACAAGACACCCACAGGTACTAATTTTGAATGTGAGGATTTCTCTCATACTATAGCAATTTGTCGATGAAAATTGAAAGAAATCTATCGTATCTGTTCCCTTGGAACTGTGACTGGCTTATTATCATTGCGATTGTGTTTTTCAATAGCTGTCGCTTATGACAGGCAGGTTAGATAGTTTGACAGAATGCCAATCCTAAGGTCCCGGGTTCGATTCCCGGCTAGGTCGAAGATTTTTCTCTGCTCAGGGACTGGGCGTTGTGTTGTCCTAATCATCATCATTTCATCGCCATCAAAGCGCAAATCGCTGAAGTGGCGTCAAATCGAAAGACTAGCACCCAGCAAACGGTCTTCCTGACGGGAGATCCTAGTCACACGACATTTATTTCCTTGAAAATAGCGGAAGTTTTCGATTAATTTAGGATGTGTTATCGATTTTACACCCATGGTAGACATGTAGAAGACATATGTGATAAAGGTAATACATGTGTTGGGGCGAGGGGAGGGGGGGGGGGGGGGGAGTGGCGGCGGTGGTGGCTGGAAGTGGTGGAGTTTGAAGACAACTGTATATAACTCGAAAGTAATATGTTTGTTGAATGGTATTGTTGTGTAGGGCATACAGCAATGCTATCTTCTTGGGTGTGTTACAAAGAATATATATTACCTTTAGTGTACAAGGTAGTTGTTTTATCACATTAAAATTTGTCGCCACAGTGTGTCAGAGAGAAATTTGCAAAGTGTATGTATATAGGACACTTGAGGTGGCCAGTGTAGGATAATACCCTCGCAAATAAATAAAGACGCCAGATCACCTACCCACAGACCAGTACATGTGGATGAGGGCGGAATGCTACTTTCCAGCCAATTTACAATTTCCTCTGTGAACTAGGTCAATTGAGCCCCATACACCAACGTGAGCACTCTGGCCAAGAAGCAGAAGGACCAGCAGATATTGTGTGAGGCCCCCATAGATCGTTATCGTCAATAACAAGTCGGCTGTGGATCACCCACGCTGCGAGTCGTTACCCTATAACCAAATACCTGTCTGAGAACCATCACAGCTGCAGTATTGGTAATCAGGAAACCTGGGGGCGGCTGTAGGACATTTTTCTGCCAATTTCGAGTGGTGTTGTAAACTAGGATACACAAGGCGAACATTTAATCACTCTTCCGTAATTGGAAAAAGGGGTGGCGTCGCTGAACAATGGAAGGCAGGGTTAAGGGGGTGGAGTGTGGAGACAGCTGTAGGACAATCCAGTAGGATAACACTCTCAACAATAAGTAAAGTAAATAAATACCTTTCACTCTTCGTCTCCAGCAGCTCAGTACAGACTGAATTTTTTTCCGACCAATTCACAACTGGGTAAGAGGACAGAAAGTGAGGGAGGGGAGGGGAGAACACCTTTGTGTGAATCTTTGAGGTGCAGATTTTACAACAGGAAACAGCCACTTGAGAGAGAATGGAGGTCACTGAAATGTGAGATCAAGAGGAGCTGCTGATCTGCAGCTATTTGCTGATCGAGTGGCAGATCTCGTGGTGCTCTCTGGGTGGCTGAATAGTGAACTAACCAACATGTTAGCTGAGTGGTGACTGAAGCTAACAGTCAGCGCTTACCATCGATGGTGCGTGCGTTACGGACAGCGCATGGAGGAGGGTGCTTGTGCTCTCAAACAATGGTGTGTCTAAGGCCTTGGATAGGTTTAGTGCTATGATCTAATTGTAGCAGAAATTTAAGTACTTCATTTGCAAAATGTATGTGTGATTCTCATGTGTGTGTGTGTGTGTGTGTGTGTGTGTGTGTGTGAGCGCGTGTATGTTGTACACTACTGGCCATTAAAATTGCTACACCACGAAGATGACGTGCTACAGACGCGAAATTTAACGACAGGAAGAAGATGCTGTGATATACAAATGATTAGCTTTTCAGAGCATTCACACAAAGTTAGCGCCGGGGGCGACACCTACAACGTGCTGACATGAGAAAAGTTTCCAACCGATTTCTCATACACAAACAGCAGTTGACCGGAGTTTCATGGTGAAACGTTGTTGTGATGCTTCTTGCAAGGAGGAGAAATGGGTACCATCACGTTTCCGACTTTGATAGAGGTCGGATTGTAGCCTATCGCGATTGCGGTTTATCTTATCGCGACATTGCTGCTCGCGTTGGTCGAGATCCAATGCCTGTTAGCAGAATATGGAATCGGTGGGTTCGGGAGGGTAATACGGAACGTCGTGCTGGATCCCAATGGCCTCGTATCACTAGCAGTCGAGATGACAGGCATCTTATCCACATGGCTGTAACGGATCGTGCAGCCACGTCTCGATCCCCGAGTCAACAGAAGGGGACGATTGCAAGACAACAACCATCTGCACGAACAGTTCGACGATGTTTGCAGCAGCATGGACTATCATCTCAGATAGCATGGTTTCGGTTACCCTTGACGCTGCATCACAGACAGGAGCGCCTGCAATTGTGTACTCGACGACGAACCTGGGTGCACGAATGGCAAAACGTCATTTTTTCGGATGAATCCAGGTTCTGTTTACAGCATCATGATGGTCGCAACTGTGTTTGGCGACATCGCAGTGAACGCACATTCGTCATCGCCATACTGGCGTATCACCCGGCGTAATGGTATGGGGTGCCATTGGTTACACGTCTCGGTCACTTCTTGTTCGCATTGACGGCACTTTGAACAGTGGACGTTACATTTGAGATGTGTTACGACCCGTGGCTCTACCCTTCATTCGATACCTGCGAAACTCTACATTTCAGCAGAATAATGCACGACCGCATGTTGCAGGTCCTGTACTGGCCTTTCTGGATACAGGAAATGTTCGATTGCTGCCCTGGCCAGCACATTCTCCAGATCTCTCACTAATTGAATACGTCTGGTCAATGGTGGCCGAGCAACTGTCTCGTCACAATACGTCAGTCACTACTCTTGATGAACTGTGGTATGGTGTTGAAGCTGCATGGGCAGCTGTATCTGTACATTCCATCCAATCTCTGTTTGACTCAATGCCCAGGCGTATCAAGGCCGTTATATCGGCCAGAGGTGGTTGTTCTGGGTACTGACTTCTCAGGATCTATGCACCCAAACTGCGTGAAAATGTAATCACTTGTTAGTTCTTGTATAATGTATTTGTCCAATGAATACCCGTTTATCATCTGCATTTCTTCTTGGTGTAGCTATTTTAATGGTCAGTAGTGTATTAAAATCCACTGTTTATGACTGGTGGTTTCTTATGAGCCGTGTGTACTTCCATCTTTCCACGTCTCGTTTCCTGAGCGTCGTGTTGATCCAATATTTTTGGTAATCGACAGTGTTTGGGCGCGATCGGGCTCTAGCATCTCGTAGCTGTCTTTTATTGCTTCGCTTCTATTTCGTTTTTCCGCGATTGTTCAGGGTTGGTCTTTTATGAAGCTCTTTCGTTTGAACTCCCGCCCGTAGTGTATCTACTATGTAAGTGAGTTGCACTAACAGTAGTTGGGGGTTCGAGTCCTGTCACGGAGCTGATAATGGGTCACATTGGTTTCGGCTTGTCAGTTGGAGGGTGTTGCCTTAGAGGTTTGTTAACATTGGCATGTCAGCGTTGTCTAGCGCTACCGTGAAGAACATTGTGCTGATTGGGGAATGTTATGACACGTTAAACTTTGTGGAGACGCAATAGCAATCTAGCGGGCACGCCTTCACGAGGACGCCATGCCACTACACACGTACTAAACTAGCCGCGTATCCGCTGTTCAAGCCAAACATTAACAACACAGTTCCGTATTCCTGACACCCAAATAGTCGGGATCAAAACAAATCCCAAGAGAAGAAGATCCAGCATAGCTTCAGAACAGATCTTACTTCATGCGGTTGCCTTCACAAATACAGGTATCGAAATGAAAATAAGAAAGTGTCATAACATTCCCCAATCAGCACAATGTTCTTCTTTAGGTCCCGGTAGCGCTAAACAACGCTGACATGCCAATGTTAACAGATCTCTAAGGCAACACCCTCCAACTGACAAGCCGAAACCAATGTGACCCCTTATCAGCTCCGTGACAGGACTCGAATCCCCAACTACTGTTAGTTCAGCTCACTTGGAATAAATACAACGCAAATAGTATGGCGGACACATATACCCAGGGATTAACAGAACACTAGACTCAACTAGAATTAACCTTAATAATACAGAACTAGATCTTGGGAGACAAGGAACTAAGTCCCCACCCGAAATTCTGCAACCACAGGGCGGGAGGATGAACTACCAAAACAACGGAGTGCAAACGTACACGAATAACTACCAAAATACACCACTACTCCGGTTAGCAACGATGCGTGGAGGAATCTGCACTGTCAGAATTGCACCAGTGAACAGAACAGAGGATTGCAACAGCGGTGGCCACAAGGCGGGAAAGACGACTGATTGAACTCAATCCCAAAGGTCGATCAACTTGAAACATTCACACTCAACTTCTTTTCTCCTTTCCCTCGGCGCACTTCGTCGTTTGTCCGGGACTGCTGTGCACAATTCTGAGCCGTCCCCAGTCGTCCCGGCAGACACCGACCTAGCCGAACTGCTCCCGGACTCAAACCCTCCCCGAACGGCGGCTCCACCGCCCCATGATGGTTACTGTTTGTTTGCCTTCGTCGACGCAGGCGATGATTGGACTGCCATCCGCCTCCCGCGGACAACCAGTGAAGTTCGGACAGAGGGGCCCAACCAGTCAGGCGTCCCTCCACGGGTAGAAGCGCGGGTTCGATAACGACACCCGTACGCGGAAGGCGAGATGTCGACGTCACCAGAGCAGACACGAAGGCCACTGCGCGACAACCTCCTCCAGCGTGACCGCGCTCACCTATAAATAGTACAGGCCAAAGAGTCTGCTGCAGTAAACACGTGAGTCGGTCCTGTTACCAGCCTACAGTTTCTAAGTAAGAGTGCGTTCACTTATCGCTTACTTGTGTTTTGTGTTATTATCATTTTTAAAAATTGTAATAGGCGTTTTAGTTTCTTAAATTGAGCCTTTCCAATTCGAAAGTGGTGGGCCTCCCATTTTGGGCAATTGTAAGCATCGAACCAGGGTTTACGTAGTTGGTGTTATGTATTGTATGTTATGAATAAATTATTTATGTGTTAAACCACATCTGATATGTCAATTCCTTGGCCCCGTCCACACCTTGGACCTTGGTCGTAGTCTTTTAATATTAAATGATCAGACCACCGTTCCATCTTAACTACAATTTCTATGTGCAATTAGAGCAATGAGTTATTTTCCATGAGATGTGGTAAGGGTGTGTCTATTGAACCATCATCTGTGTGTGGTTCAAGTACCAGGGCTGTAAGGTAATTGTCAGTTTCGTTTCACAGCGGTGGTTGTAGGACAGTTTTGAGTTGTGTTGTGAACTATGAGCTTACAGCAACACCTCATGAAAGTGAATCGATGTTTTCTTTTCTGTCTGAGGTACTTGTATTATCAGCTTAAAGTTTGTCGCCATACTGCGCCAGAGAGAGACTTTCAGGGTGTATATCAGATTCTGTAGGATAATTTCCACAGTCCAGTGCATGAGGAATGTTGTGTTCAAATCTCTGCCAGCCAGCAGCAATGGCACACCAAGCTTATGAGAGGTGGACATGTATCTCCCAGCATAGTCGATGCGTGTCTGGGCCTCTCCCAACTGTCGAACGCATGTAGACATGATGTCCTGGATTGCATGTTTCCTGCCATGCCCGTAGTCCGTGGAAGGTGCAGATATGGATTATCAGGGAGTTTCGAGAGAGCTTTTTTCTCACAAATTGCAATATTCTGTGTAGTCAATCAGTTTGTTGAGATATTTCCCACCATTTATGCAAATGGGATGTAGCAATTAATGAAAGTGCCTCAATATTTCTGGGGAGCTGATGGGTCGTCGGGGTAATGCAGCAAAGATTTTCGTCTAATTGCACTAGTACCCACCAATAGGATGTAAGATGACGACATAAGAGTAGAGGTACTGCAATTGAAGTATTTTCCACCAAGTTTTTATATCAAAAGTGGAGCAGGGTTTTTAGGAGGGGAGGGAGCAGGTGCTCAGAACTGAATTGGAGGGGGGGGGGGGGGGGGAGATGACAATCCCTTTTTCCAGAGGACTGGAGGAGGAGAGGGATTAGAGGGTTTGGGGTTCTCAGGAGGACAGATTATCCCCTGGGGGAGTAATAAATCTATTAGCATAATAATAGGTACCCCATCCAGCATATAAATAGGTTAAGGGATTATGTCGTCAAGTTAATTAATTAACATATCAATTTGATATCGAAAATGGCACATAAGTCTTCTTTCCCCGCTACTAATGTTTGCTGATAAATGCTCAGATGTTTTCTGATTATTTTCCTATCGTTCTTGTTAAGCAAAAATGTTTTTGTACCTTGCTGAACTATGTGGTCGATATCTGTAATCTGTCATCCCATGATAGCCTGGCAGTCCTAATTAGTGACTCTAAGGTCATTAAACCGAAAATTTACTACAGAAATTTCTCCAAAAGCTTTAAAGGTGATAGGTGGATGTCACAGTTATAGACGTTCATTCGTAGATCGAGCTGAGAATGAGACAGCGTACTCGATATCGGTTCATAGAATAAGATTTTAATGGAAATGATGCATTTCCTGTTACGTGGCTGGTAGGAGAGCTATTTAATGCAATTAATGGCAAAGGGATATTAGTTGACATTAATAAGTGCTACTTTGATCTCTTAAGACTTTCTACATTCCACTTTTATCAGATTTTTGGAAATCCACCTCCTACGCCTAAGTAATAATTACATTTCTTGTCATGATTACAGACATTAGCATATCTGTTTCAAAGTTTAGTAACGAGGATATTGAGTGGACAAACTAATATAACAGACCCATGTATAACAGATAAATGGTTGCCACGTAACTATGGAAAATGGGTGCAGTGATTTAAAATATAATATGTTTTAATAACACTAAGACACACACAGACCCACATGCGCAGAGCCACACATCAGTTTTACAAATACCCATACTTCAAAACAGCTATTTATCCTTTAAACTCTCGCGCTTTCATGATTTTTACAGTGGAGTATTTGTCAATGCGGAATCTAACGATCCGTCGGGGATTACTTTCACATGGAGTTGGGTTCTCATGTAGTTACTGTTAGTTCTCGATGCGTATGTGTGAGTGTGGGCGGACAACTATTCGTGAGTTTATTTACAGCCTGCTTTCAAAATTTTCCGTTCAGTACCTCTTTCACCAACAGACGTTGGTGACCAACGCAAACGGGTGTGTCGTGGAGGAAATACCCTCGACATTACGCTTCCCTCATTATTACGCGGCATATAACAACGGCAGGTTTCTCCATACATTGGCAGCAATGAATTGCTGGTGACTGCAGTAACGGAAAGGTTGCTGCTGCACTGGCAAATACGGTGTTCTTCCAGCTAAGTGCTGGTTGTGGCCAATCTAAGAAGTTTACTAGTTTTTATGAATATGCTCCTCAGTCATGCATAATTAATTGCTTAACGTTGAATGCTTAATTACTAAGAGCTATATCTAACTTTTATTCACATTGAAAGACATGTCATCCAATACTTATCCATTCTCCCATTATAAAATACGAGTCTCATTAGCTTACGGAGGTGGTGGTACTTTAAAGATCGGGTGCAGCCAAAAGAAGTTCCCTTTTACTGTTGCACAAGAAATGTGCTTGAGTCTTGTTTCCTAATAACGTTAACAATTTAGGGAAAATTTAAGTAATGCAAAACACAAACACAAATAATATTAGTATCATACCTTCGAACCAGCCGAGAACACTGTTCTCATCTTTATAATCAAACTGGTACTCATAAACAGGTATTTCTGACGACTGGTTCACCCAAGTTCGGACCACCATGTCCACAGGCTCAATGTAGTAGAGGTCGCTGATTAGCTGGAATATAAAAACGTGTACTGTTTAAACATAGAGTAATTAGTCTACGACTAAAATATAACCACGGGATCGTTATCCTTCCGTTAAATAGAAGGCCACATTGTGTCAGCATACACTTACGTTGCACATTAACAAATAATAAGAAAAGCATGGCTGGAGTACGTACTGGGAGATGAAGCAGTTTGCACAGGATAGAGTAGCATGGAGAGCTGCATCAAACATCAAACCAGTCTCAGGACTGAAGACCACAACAACAACAACAAGAAAAGAACATGGGCTCAAATAAGACAGACAGTCTTGACTAATATTTTGTTAGAAATTCAACTGTGCTTCGCTTTGACACGCGTGCGTCGAAAACAAATGTCCCGTACTCAAACAAAGAACATTGGCCTATCATACAGGAATGCCATATATGTGTCCTCGACAAGGTCTTAGGAGAAGTGGTTTGCAGCTGGTTTCTGCCTGTTATGAAATTTCATTTATTTATCAGTATAAGGCCTTCAAATGTGATGGGAGAAGGTTGGTTGTTGGTTGTGTTTGGGGGGAAGGAGACCAGACAGCGAGGTCATCGGTCTCATCGGATTAGGGAAGGAAGTCGGCCGTGCCCTTTGAAAGGAACCATCCCGGCATTTGCCTGGAGCGATTTAGGGAAATCACGGAAAACCGAAATCAGGATGGCCGGACGCGGGATTGAACCGTCGTCCTTCCGAATGCGAGTCCAGTGTGCTAACCACTGCGCCACCTCGATCGGTGATGATGGGAGAAGGTGCAGTGCTTAAGTACGGATTGAGATGTCGTAAATTTCTACAAGACACTGTGAAATTTTGACAAGGGGCATGACTGCTGGTAAGATGGACTCTTGTACCCGTTTAGCTACAACTTACACATACAATGGGATACTGTTTGATCGTGTCGCTCTTATTGTCGGATAACAGTGCATCGTATTTAGAGGAAATAGCTAAAGACTTTAATAGAGTAGTGATAAAATCTTTTTATTGGGGCAAGTGATCTGGAGTCCAAGCGCAGTCCATGTTGAAAGATGTACCAGCGCACACGAAGTTTTACTAGGTCGTAGGGGCGCTGCAGGTTTTTCATATTCCAGTAGCCAGTCTGTGGCTTTATCCTAGGCGTTTGCAGTGTAATGACAGAAAATACCATCGCAAGAGCCTTAGATGTCAAATGGGAACAGGTGCGTAGTACCCTCAGGAAAACTATGCACATTGGCGGTTTAAGTACCAAGCGAACCAAGCCGCTGCTTAGTAGACACCGCGTGGTACACCAAGCTGAGAGGCAGCTCCAGAGTACAAGATTTGTTTGCAGTGTGTATCAGAATTAATAGCGGGAACTGACACGGGTGAAAGAGTGCGAGGGAAAAGGAAGGAGGAAGAGAGCGCCAAATAATAAGTCGCTTGCGTCAAACTTGGCCTTGAGCCAACTTTGCCTTTGCATATGAAGAAAGTAGGTGCTTAATAGCTCCGTGTTTGTCAAGCTCATGCCAAAAACGCCAACGGAAGCTTTTCACTTTTGGAAAAGTTTTTACTTATGTGTTTAGCACCTGATTTATTCAACTCAAATAGCTCCACAAACCGAGCAAGTCAGTGACGTATTGGTTCACCTCTGGTTGTTACGCAGGCAGTTACTCGGCATTGATTGTCAGAGTTGTTGGATGACATCCTTAGAGATATCGTGCCATATTCTGTCCAACTGGCGCGGTAGATAGTAATAATCCCAAACTGGTTGGAGGACCCTGCCCATGACGCTCCAGGCGTTCTCAACCGGAAAGAGATCCAACGAACTTGCTGGAGGAGGTAGGATTTGTCAAGCACGAAGGTAAGCAATAGATACTCCCGCCGTTAGTGGGTGTGCATTATCTTGCTAAATTGTTAAGTACAGGATGGCTTGCCATGAAGAGAAAGGAAACTGGGCGAAGAATATCGACTTAGCGCTGTCCTGTAACCGCGCCGCAAATGACAAATAAAACGGTCATGCTATGTGAAGAAATGGCAGCCCATACCATCACTTCTGGTAATCGGCCATACGGCGGTGACAGTCGGGTTGGTATCCCACCGCCGTCCAGTGCATCTCCAGACAAGCCTTCGCTGGTCACCAGCGTTCATTTCGAAGAGAGACTCGTCATTCACTACAATTCTACTCCAGCTTATCAGATTTTTTTGTTTGTAATGGAGAGGCTGTCTCCCTTTACGTGTGTATTATGTAGAAACGGAAACGACATCTTATTTTGGGTTAATATGCTAATGAAAGGAAGAGAATAAATGATGACTAACTGAAACCCTCAGCTGCCGACAGGTGTTGTTGATATACCTCGATGTGGACAGCTGAAAATGTGTGCCCCGACAGGGATTCGAACCCGGGATCTCCTGCTTACATGCCAGACGCTCTATCCATCTGAGCCACCGAGGACACAGATGAATAGCGCGACTGCAGGGACTTTTCCCTTGCACGCTTCCCGTGAGACTCACATTCCCAATTGTCCACAATTCTACATATGTAATGTACCTTATAGACATTTGCCCATTCACTCATTACTCGCGCACGCTTTGGCGATTCCCGTAAGAGTTTGGGCAACCTGCGCGCATCGCACAGACGAAGGTCAATGGCTGGGTAGCCTTGACCTATATATATGAAGACAGTAACTCTTCTCGAAAGAACAGAATATATAGTTAAAGGCTACCCAGCCATTGACCTTCGTCTGTGCGAATGCGCACAGGTTGCCCAAACTCTTACGGGAATCGCCAAAGCGTGCGCGGGTAATGAGTGAATGGGCAAATGTCTATAAGGTTTTTCGTGTCCCGGTCGGGGGCACACGTAACAACCGGCACGGTAGCTCAGCGTGTTCGGTCAGAGGGTTAGCTGCCCTCTATGAATGCAGAGGACTTATCCAGGTCAAACTGAAACAGGTGACAATGGGTCCACAACCGATTATATTGAGACAGAGAACCAATGGTTGCAAATGCATGGACATTCACAGCATACACCGCTTAACAACAACATAGTTCATACTAAGTGTTCAATGCAATGACTGTCAGCTTCAACTGACGTATTGCAACAGCCTATGCAGTTCTGCCACACTCTTGCAAACATCCCAGGTGTCTGTCATACACCTGAACAGGCAGTGGGCGATAGACAGCGAACGTCCCTGATCACAAAACACAAATGCTATACAGAACTTAGCTCATAGCCCGTGTGTCATGTGACGACCACATGCTCTGCACCGACACGCCGACGCATTAACCTCTGCAGCACGCACACCGCTATCACTGGTGGTAGTTGTCCATTGCATGAGACAGCTTGTGATGTGCCCATAGGAGGTGTGTTACTGTGTGCAGTGCATGACATGTAATCAAAGATGTGACGTTACTCGCCACGAGAGATGGCAGACATGCAGTTAATTAGTGGTACCGCAGGATATAGTGAACGAAAAGTAACACGAATGGAAAGACAATGCTTTCCCAACAGGCATCATGCTAATTAGAAGAAGTTCATGTTTGTGGATATTAACTTACGAGAAACGGGGTCGTTCACGCCACAGAGAGCTGGCCAAGGTTCGCGCCAAAAATATGTCCGAACACCAGATTTTGATGAGCTGATGTTGGATCATGTGGCTAACCACCTAGCAATAAACGCCCGTCAACTTGCCCATCAAACGTACAGTTCAAAGGATACCGTTTCGAAAGCTTTGGTGGAACCCGTTTTACATCCACATCATACAGAACGTGTGAAATTACTGGGACCAACGGATTTGGTCCTGCGATCACTTATGTCAATGATTTATCCACTGCAGTGCTGCAGTGATGATCTTAGCACAGTTTGTATTGTTCCGGATGAGGCCTCGTTCACCCGTGATGGTGTTTTTAACAGCTGCAATAGCCTTGTCTGGAGTAAGGGTAATCCCCACGCAACCTACATCAGTGGCCGCCAGTGACGGTTTTCTGTCAACGTATGGGCAGGGATTGTCCAAGACCACCTTATAGGACCTTATTTGCTCCCTCCCCATTTGGCTGGTCCACGATATCAGGTGTTCCTGGGAGATGTGCTGCCACAGTTCTTGGAAACTGTACCCCTTGTTGTTCGCGAAAGTATGTAGTTTCAACATGACGGTGCACCAGCCCATTTCGATGTTAATGTCAATATGCACCTGAACATCCCTCACCCTCATCGTTGGATTGGATAAGGAGGGCCTGTCCCATGGCCAGGGCGTTCGCAGGATCTCATACCTCTGAATTTTTTCCTCTGGGTTTACGTCAAGACGTTGGTGTATGAAACCTTGGTAGAAACGGATGAAGACCAGATTCGTAGGGTCAAAGTTGCCTGTCTCTTGGCTACAACAGGAACCACAGATCTTCAGAACGTCATGCGCCGTTTGGCGGTCGTCCCTTGAAATAGTTCCTATGAGATACGTTGTTGTTGTTATGCAGTTTTCACTGTGCGTGTACATAACACAATAAATATGAATTTCCGACCATCGTTCATTAATCTCAGTATAATCGGTTGTGAACGATCACCTGTTTCAATTATATCCAAAACGCTTGAGACATCCTATGTACACACATCAAACAAAGTTTTCATCACCCCGATTCCCAGAAATCCTGAAGGTAGATGTTCTGTGGATATTGTATCACAGACGCAGTCCCTTTGACTGTTCGGAGATTTCACTAAGCCCGCCCAAAGATGTAAACAACCTTGCATAAGCAGCGCCTGTTAGACGTAGGAGGTCCGACAGCCGGTCAGTTCCAGTCATTCCACCAGTAAGGAGGTACACGGCTCGTGTTGTCTGTAGTTCAACCATGCCCAAACGGACAACACCGTGGTTCGATCGCGTTCGCATTGTTATTTTGTGCCAGGAAGGCCTCTCAACAACGGAAGTGTTCAGGCGTCTCGGAATGAACCAAATCGATGTTGTTCGGACATGCAGTAGATACAGAGAGACAGGAACTGTCGATGACATGCCTCGTTCAGGCCGCCCAAGGGCTGTTACTGCAGTGGATGACCGCTGCCCACGGATTATGGCTCAGAGGAACCCTGACAGCAATGCCACCATGTTGAGTAATGCTTTTCGTGCAGCCACAGGGCGTCGTGTTACGAATCAAACTGTGCGCAATAGGCTGCATGATGCGCAACTTCACTCCCAACATTCATGGCGAGGTCCATCTTTGCAACCACAACACCATGCAGCACGGTACAGATGGGCCCAACAACATACCGAATGGACCGCCCAGGATTGGCATCACGTTCTCTACAGCGATGAGTGTCGCATATGCCTTCAGCCAAAAAATCGACTTAGACGCACTGTCCAGCGAGTGAAGCAAGGTGAAGGTTACCCGCTGTTTTGGGGCGACATTATGTGGTGCCGACGTACGCCACTGGAGGTCATGCAAGGCGCCCCAACGACTGCACGATATGTGAATGCCGTCCTCCGACCGATAGTGCAACCACATCGGCAGCATATTGGCGAGTTATTCGTCTTCATGAACGACAATTCGCACCCCCATCGTGCATGTCTTGTGAATGACTTCCTTCAGGATAACGACATCGCTCGACTAGAGTAGCCAGTATGTTCTCCAGACATGAACCCTGCCTAACATGCCTGATATAGACACAAAAGGGCTGTTTATGGACGACGTGACCCACCAACCACTTTGAAGGATCTACGCCGAATCGTCGTTGAGGAGTGGGACAATCTGGATCAACAATGCCTTGATGAACATATGGATAGTATGCCACGACGAATACAAAAATGTTCAAATGTGTGTGATATCTTATGGGACTTAACTGCTAAGGTCATCAGTCCCTATGCTTACACACTGCTTAACCTAAATTATCCTAAGGACAAACACACAAAAATGGCTCTGAGCACTATGGGACTCAACTGCTGAGGTCATTAGTCCCCTAGAACTGAGAACTAGTTAAACCTAACTAACCTAAGGACATCACAAACATCCATGCCCGAGGCAGGATTCGAACCTGCGACCGTAGCGGTCTTGCGGTTCCAGACTGCAGCGCCTTTAACCGCACGGCCACTTCGGCCGGCGGACAAACACACATACCCATGTCCGAGGTAGGACTCGAATCTCCGCCGGGACCAGCCGCACAGTCCATGACTGCAGCGCCTAAGACCGCTCGGCTAATCCCGCGCGGCCACGACGAATACAGGCATGCATCAATGCAAGAGGACGTGCTACTGGGTATTGGAGGTACCGGTGTGTACATCAGTATGGTCCACCACCTCTGAAGGCCTCGCTGTATGGTGGTACAATATGCAGCGTGTGGTTTTCATGAGCAATAAAAAGGGCAGAAATGATGTTTATGTTGATCTCTATTCCAATTTTCTGTACAGGTTCCGGAACTCTGGGAACCGAGGTGATGCAAAACTTTTCTTGATGTGTGTAGTATGAACCATGCAGTCCAGCTATAAAATTCTATCAGCAACAATTATACAGAAAATTAACTTTGAATACTCCGGGGTAACACTCATCAAAAATTTTCCACTACACACTTACCAGGTAATTCGTTTGTTCTAAAGATCGTCCTCGTTTTCTTCAACTAAGTCTGCCAAATAGAGATTTGGCATTTATGGGGAAGGTAAACTTGTGTACCACGAGATACACTTCCCTGCGTAAAATGTCTACATTACTCCTAAGTGGCCGGCAGGAGTGGCCGAGCGGTTCTAGGCGCTACAGTCTGGAACCGCGCGACCGCTACGGTCGCAGGTTCGAATCCTGCCTCGGGCATGGATGTGTGTGTTGTCCTTAGGTTAGTTAGGTTTAAGTAGTTCTAAGTTCTAGGAGACTGATGACCACAGCAGTTAAGTCCCATAGTACTCAGAGCCAGCCACTCCTAAGGACAGGTCGTGTTTGCGGAGCAACTGAAGGGCCAATGAAATTTCATGTGACTGCTTCTCAGATTTGCAGCTGTTAGCAGTAGCGTGTCATGTTAGCAATATTTGTGCCGTGATAACGCCTCTTTGCTAATCATCGGAGGTGTGGGGTTTGCTTCCAGGTAGTGGATGTCCATATTGTAGAGTCTGTGTTGAAATGCGGTCGATGAAACGGATATTACGAGATGCTGGTCGCACAACACATAAATACTTCCAGGCACTACTAGGACAGCTATTGTTGAAGTACTGTTACATAATATCTTGATGGGGATGCCTTGGCCTTTCTGACTTCGCTATGTCTCATCTTGCTAGACGTCGGCGGTACACTAAGTTGTCATAAGTCATTGGATACCTATTGATGTTCGTTCTAAAGCCAAATAAGCGAAAGCAAACATTTATACGACTGGGTAGGCTTTTCTCTGTGTTATAGTGGAGGTAGAATTAAATGGTGTTATGTTTGTACCATAGCGGGTAATTGTTGCTGGATTTTGTATCAAATTGATATGTCATGCAGCCTAAGGTATTTGATGCTGCTTATGACTGAGTTTCGAGGAGGCTAGTTCAGCGTGTTCACATGATTTTTTTTCCCAACAACCGTAAACGATCCTTGCTTTGTTGCGTAGAGAATTAATATAGTAACACAGAAAATGTCCGATTTCAATCTGTTTTCGTGGTGTTTTAGCGAATGTGTGATTAAATTTGTTCCATAAGCACCTCGGTTTAGATTGTCGTTTATCAAAATTAATAGTCTAAGCACAAAAGGTTCGTAACTTCCTCAGAAGTTGTACTAACAACGACGGGTTCCAATATTGCCAGAAAATGGTGAACTAAATACCATTCGCTGAGCAGCACCGTACCATACTCCCTCACTTGTCATTCTATGAAGTCTTGTTCACAGTTGCACGTAGTTCCACAGACAAATGACCATGTTATTTGTACCGTTGCAAGTAAAGTTGAACACTCATCGGTCAAAACATAGTGGCCATCACCCAGCTTACCCAACGCTAATTTCAATACCGACTAGTGGGAGTGTGGACACATTAAACGGCAAGGAAAATATGTAAGGGGGGCAAAGACGAATAAGGAATCATTCTAGCAGTGGATAATAAGTACCGGCAAAGGGGAAAATGCCGAGCTGTCTAGCCGCACGGTCTTCGGAGTCTTGCTACGGTTCGCCCGGCTGCCGTCGTCGGAGGTTCGAGTCCGCACTCAGGTATGGGTGTGTGTGTTGTCCTCAGAGTAAGTTTAACATTAAGTAGTTTGCAAGCCCAGGTTTCTATGACCTCAGCAATGGGGTCCCACAGGAACTTACCACAAATTTCCAAATTTCCAATGGGGAAATCTACTGAAATAAGCGATTTTGACAAAGGCCGATTGTTATGGCAAGACACATGGCAACGAACATCTCGGAAAGAGCGAGGCCGGTTGGCTGTTCGCGTGCTACTGTCGTCAGAATCTACGGAAACTGATTGGACGGTGAGACCATGTGTAGGTGATAAGGTGTTAGATGTTTACGCCTCATCACAGCACAGGGAAATCAAAGGCTTGGCCGCTCTACAAAGTGGCACACATGACGATCATTCGTCGCAGATTTTTGAAAATGGGACAGTGCAGCGGACGACTCCTGCATATTGCCATGGTGACCCAGCGCCATCGTCGATTACTGTCGTTGCAGTGGGTACGCGATCATTGAGATTAGGTCAAAGGAAACTTACAACCTGGTCGGATAAATCACATTTCTGTTTCGTAAGGTCGATGGTCGTATCAGGATACGCCTTCATCTCGGATAGCTGCTGCTCGGAACATGTGCCGTGCCGCGGACAGGGGCCAGTTCAAAATGGTTCAAATGGCTCTGAGCACTATGGGACTTAACTTCTGTGGTCATCAGTCCCCTAGAACTTAGAACTACTTAAACCTAACTAACCTAAGGACATCACACACATCCATGTCCGAGGCAGGATTCGAACCTTCGACCGTAGCAGTCCCGCGGGTCCGGACTGCGCGCCTAGAACCACTAGTCCACCGCGGCCGGCACAGGGGCCAGTGTGAACAGTATTATGCTATGGGGGATCCTTACTTATCTGTGTCACGAGGCCTTAGTCGTTCAGTAGTGGTTGGAGGGGATTGATAGTGCACTCCTGTTTACGTCATGGCCACCAGATTAGCCTGATCTGAACCAGGTGGCCCATATCTGGGACGTTATCGGGCAGCAGCTCCGCAAACAAACCACCGGCCCACAATTTACCCGTATGTAGTCATCCGGTGTCGCGTACCTCAGAAACTTTACAAGGAATTGTCGAATCCATGCCATGCAAAATTGGTGCTGTATTGCGTTCCAAAGGCCGACCAACACGCAATAAAACAGAAGATCATAATGTTTTGGGTCATCATCAGTGGCCGAGGGCACAATGGCGAAAACTGTGTGCTGTCATCTATGTGCCTGAGTTGCTATTTACGTCGTATAAAATAACGACGTTCTTGAAGTGAGTTTAAGTGTTAGGAGGTGAGCATCGAAAAAACTCCTTTGGAATAGAAAAGGTTCTCTTACAAAAACGATATAACTAATTGGAAAACAGTGAACAAGGATGATTATAACTTTTTAAAATACTAAAATCTTCTCGGGTGGGATACCTCCGGATACTCACTCAGAATCACAACCCGCTTGTATATGGATAATAGTTTCCATCGACTCACTTTAGTAATTACATCTCCAATGTAACACGTCCATAAAGAAGATTCGTCGTATAGATCCGTTAGCATTACGCCACACAGAGCGCGTTCAATTGCGTCTGTGAAACTTCAGCCCACATAGCAGGCTCAGCCGCGCACAATCTGCACTGCTGATGTATCGTTCACAGCTAGTTACTGTCAGCTACATTGAAACAGGATTGCAAGACGCATCCCAAATTTCTTCTTCAAACCCACTACCACAACAGTTAAGACTGTAAGCGCCCTATCAGTGTTTAAGGCGACAGAGACCTTTGGTCGTGTATTGCATGCGAACGTACAGCATCTGACATGAAAATGCATTGTTTGCATTTAGCTACGTATGACTTTTTGGAAGCATTATAGCAAGACAGGTCCTCTATTATCTCGATTGCTCCACGGCAACACTCTTGTGCCAGAGTTTTACGACCAGCCGAAATCATAATCCTTAAAGATCACATTGTGGACAGTTGTTCGTAGACTTTGATACTCCTGACAGGAATAAAATGTTTGCATCAGCAGACTGCCCTTGCTGTTATCGTCTGGGCATTTTCTTTCCTAGTAGCTGTGCATAAGACAGTAACTTATCAAAATTTGATGATAGAAATGATAAGATAATTACCACTCTATCCTCCTCGTAGCTCTACATGAGACTATATCAAAATTTGATGATAGAAGTGATAATATAATTACCACTCTATCCACGAAATATATTGAAAATGAAGTCTTGTGATTGCCGTTAATCGAGAGAAAGACCTGCAGTGAATGTTAACTTGAACGTAGTCGGCTTAAGAGAGAAAACAAAGCAATTAATTCTTAAAACTTCGAAGCAATAAAGAATTCTTCCTCTGAATTAAAATGTAAGACAGCAACGCTTCTGTACTGCAAGATGCTTTTTCGTATAAGCTTTCGTCTTCATTTCTAGTGTGGCTGCCAAATGATACGTGGGCATACGTTTCGTCTGCAAGGATAGTATGGAGCACAATGATTTAGAAGTCGCAGGTGCCTATGATATGACTTTCACTATTGCTAGACACGTTGCTGCTTAAAAGCAGCATGACGTTAGTGTAAAAAAAATTAACCCTCACATTTGTTGTAGGTGTGTAGAGTTCCGCGGCCAGCTTCAGTTTCAATAAAGTTCGTCTGTGTTGTTGCCACATTACGCTGTAAAATTTTACAATGTTTCGCTGCTAGGCAAACGATATCCTGCTTAAGACTACTTACAACGTTGGCTGAATTAATTAAGTGTTACACCACATATCACAATTCACTTTATTCGAAAATTAGTAATAGTATCGACTTTTTGAATATAAGAGTAATAACACTTTCAAAAAGCACTTAAGCGGTTATTAATGTAGCAATAATGTTAGCAGAGGCGGAATGCGTGGATTGCGCAGTGCAGCAGGAGTATATTTCTTGTCTTTTTCTTCCCTTTTGTTCCAACGATTCGACGAAATCCTCAAGAAATACTTCCTCGCTCTGAACAGTGGAACAATGCTTTAGGAAGGAAACAGTGTTTTAAGGTAATGGATATGCTTCAACACATACGTTTCATTCTTCGATGACGGGCAAACTTGTTCTCATTCAATTTTAATTAAATAGCAGATTGTATTCTGAAGCTAAGCTACGCGTACTGGTGAGATCGTTTGAAGATACTCGTAATCACACTATGGAAGTCAGGTTTATATTTGTCTTAAGAGCAGAGGTATTTAAAATCAAATTGTTCCTGCCCGCGTCTAGGAGGGCGAAGAGTGATTACGTCTCTAGGTTCACCACAACTAATTCGATTTATTTATTTATTTATTTTTGGTAGACGGGGTTGGCAGCAACGGTATCTCTGACAAATAGTGTAGTGTTCTGCAACAAGAAATGCTAGGGAAGACCGAATTTGAAAATCCTAGTGGCTGTAGCCAGCTAGAGGCCCTTGAGAGTGTCGGTAGCCAGAGTACTCCAAGATGTCGTATGACTAACTATATTAGAACACGACGGAAAGCGTCTCCGGCATTTTTCAAGAAAAAATTATTCTCTGAGAATAATTTCTAAACAATATTCCTATTCAAACAGTTTGGAATGTTTGTACTATTAAGAGAGTCATAAACATGATCGTTTAAAACTCAAAATGGAACATAGAACTTTATTTCTCATTTTAATGTTACGAACTAATTTTTAGTCTCACACATTATCCAACAAAATGTTTGTGATTTCCGTTAAGCGTTGCTCAACTCGTCAGTGTTATTTAAATTATGTAACGAAATCGGCGCAATAAACCAAACACTTCCCTATGTAAAATAAAAAAAAATTTGAATTTTAGTGACTCTGACTGTAATAATTATTTGACCGAAAATTTTTGATTTTATAACATTAATTTATGTCCATATTCTGAACTACAATTTTGAATCTGAGCAATATTCCTACAATGTCTCGCAGATTACAGACAATGTACGCTGCACCAGTCACAGTTTCTCCTTAGAGGTTGGTCTGAAATGGATTTTACTCGGGAAAGATTCGTCTCCCCATTCTTAACAGTAATGGCTACAGAACATCTCGAATTAACTGTACACTACAGAAACGCAGTCACATGTTTCGGGCGTGAGACATTCATTCTCATTTTTAGACAGACAGCTATTCAGAATATGATATTGTTAGTAGAGGGAACGTGAATTTATGCAGCTAAAAATTAAGTAATAAGAATTTTATACGAGACGGTAGTATAATTATAGAAATGTTTCAAGTCTCTCACCGCCACGAGGGGGTAGAAATCCTCGCTATCGATGGGTTCGTCGCCGAAGTAGAAGCTGCGTATCTTCTGGGCGGCCTCCCGGCGGTACTGTTCATCGCCCACACGGATGTCGAGGCTGATGGAGTCGACGAAGCCGGCGTCGAAAGCTGCCATCGAGTCGTTGCTTCCGAAAATATTCTTACCTGCACAGTTGAGACCAGGACATAGTCAACATTATTGACGTGGTGAGTTTCCCTGGTAGTCGCTTCATTCAAACAAAACCACAGAACCACTGAACTAGGGGAATGTAACTCGCTAGGCGAAAACACCACCTCAATTGAAACTTCCTGGCAGATTAAAACTGTGTGCCGGGCCGAGACTCGAACTCGGGACTTTGTCCTTTCGCGGGCAAGTGCTCTACGAACTGAGCTACTCAAGCACGACTCACAACTCGTCCTCACAATTTTACTTCCGCCAGTACCTCGTCTCCTACCTTCCAAATTCCACAGACGTTCTCCTGCGAAACTTGCAGGTCTCGAGTTCGAGTCTCGGTCCGGCACACAGTTTTAATCTGCCAGGAAGTTTCAAAATCCGCACGCTCCGCTGCAGAGCGCAAATTTTATTCTGGAAACATCCCCAAGGCTGTGGCTAAGCCACGTCTCCGCAATATTCTTTCTTCCAGTAGTGCTAGTCCTGCAAGTTTCGCAGGAGAATTTCTGTGAAGTTTGGAAGGTAGGGGACGAGGTACTGGCGAAAGTGCAATTGTGAGTACGGGTGGTGACTCGTGCTTGGGTAGCTCAGTTGGATGCCGGCACGGTAGCTAAGCGTGTTCGGTCAGAAAGTTAGCAGCCCTCTGCAATAAAAAAAAACTGAGTTAAATCATCAACAACGAACTTAAATGGATGTCTTACGACGTCCGCCCCGAGCAGGTACAACGAACAAAAGTGAACAAAATGAGACTAAAAAAAAAAATGTTGGTAGAGCACTTGCCCGCGAAAGGCAAAGGTTCCGAGTTCGAGTCTCGGTCCGGCACACAGTTTTAATCTTCCAAGAAGTTTCAAAATTAGCGCACATTCCGCTGCAGAGTGAAAATTTCTTTCTGGAAACCATCATAATTACGAAAAATTTGAAACTTCCTAGCAGGTTAAAACTGTTTGCTGGACAGAGACTCCAACTCGGGACCTTTTCCTTTCGCAGTCAAGTTCTCTACCGATTGAGCTGCCCAAGCACGACTAACGACCCCTCCTCACAGCTTTACTTCCATCAGTACTTCGTCTCCTCTTATGAAAAGTTTGCTCAAATTCAAATGGCTCTAAGCACTATGGGACTTAACATCTGAGGTCATCAGTCCCCTAGACTTACAATTACTTAAACATAACTAACCTAAGGACATCACACACTTCCATGCCCGAGGCAGGATTCGAACCTGCGACCGTAGCAGCCGCGTGGTTCCTGACTGAAGCGCCTAGAACCGCTCGGCCACGGCGGCCGGCAAAAGGTTTGCCTTACGTACTCAGTTACATTCATGAGACAATAGAGCCATGTCTTGACAGAGGATATGAGTGAAAGAGATTGCAGGGGGTGGAACAGGAGACCATCACTCATCATTGAAATTCTCCCAGGTGATTGGAAAACAGCTTTATCACCACGATAGGTATTCATCACCATCGATTCGTGTTTCACACGTGAGAGATATGGAACATTATTTGCTCACTTTTGTTGCAGAAATCAAAGATTACAGTGAAGAGTACATTAGAGACGAATTGGATAACAATGGAAGGGAATGCCGGTCGTGCAGTTTTCAATGGAATCATCCTGGAACTTGCGTAAAGAAATTTAGGGACTCCATGAGAAACCTAAAAGTAAATTGCTGGGTGGGTATTCGAAACCCGGTCATTTCAAAAAATGGTTCAAATGGCTCTGAGCACTATGGGACTCAACTGCTGTGGTCATTAGTCCCCTAGAACTTAGAACTAGTTAAACCTAACTAACCTAAGGACATCACAAACATCCATGCCCGAGGCAGGATTCGAACCTGCGACCGTAGCGGTCTTGCGGTTCCAGACTGCAGCGCCTTTAACCGCACGGTCATTTCAGACGCGAACAAATTATATTAGCGACTTTGGTGGGGCGGTTATCACTGCACTCGTGTTCAGGGGAAACACAATTGAAACTCTCGTCAGGCAGTTTTTCGTGTTTTCCTTTAACCGTGGAAGGCATATTCTGGGACGGTTCCCTTGAAATGGACACTCACCACGTCGTCTGCAAGACATTAAATCCTGATCTTACCCCGCCGCTCTGTCGTATGTTTAATTATGTGTCTCTGACAAGACGGCATTTTGGAAACGACTGTTGAACTGCAAATACAATGTGCGTTATTTGCAATATTTTATTGGATGTTTGGACACTGTGAAGGCCAATTCAGGTTTTTGACGTTGATTTTCTTAACAGTCGGATTTAGTCGAGATACGAATAGGTTAGGATTGTGACGAATTAGTGAAAAAAATAATGACACGTGAAATTCGACATAAAGTGAAAAAACTTGTTCGAAGTGTATTCGTAAGCTCTACTCACACAATTCCTAGAAATTCTCATGAACGTCGTGTCTAAGAATGAAGCGGTTTAGTGATGTGAGCTGGGAAATTGCTTCATGTAATAAGGGTTGGCGTAAGAAAATATCTAAAAGTAAAGAGGTCACGCATAGAGTCAGTGAAACTATGAGCACAACGTTACTATGGACTTTCTTTCTTCAAAATATCAAGCTCACTCAAACGCATATCACAAGCGTGTCAGTGATCAGTTTTAAAGCGAGGCGAACTCAGGGATTGTAAAGAGCATAGCCCAAGAAAAAAAGTTATGAGAGATAGAAAAAATTTCATTCTTCAGTACATTAAAAGTAAGCCTTTCGGCTTTACTGTGTGAATGAAGATCAGCACAGTCAAAGAAGTATCTGTTTACTTATTACGCTGGCAAATGCACCTTCCGCAGTGGCTATGAACGGGATCATTAATGATCTGAGGATGTGCGGGATACTGAGATGAAGTAATTTACTGATGCCGTTTTGGGCTATAAGTTTATGAAAGGATAATGCTGCTAGATATAAAACAGAGTGCTATTTTATGAAATAATCGCGTTATTCGAGAATAGTGTCTGTATATGTGATACAAAATGTGGATATTCTACGTCATCAACCAGCCAATTTCGTTTGGATGACTTTATTGAAATAAAAAAAGTGGAAAAAAATGTCTGTCAATGATTTTCTGAAGTGATTTGTCTAAAAGTAAGAAATAAAACACATTAGAGGGAGACAACTGACCCGTCTCACTTACTGTACATATTTCAAGCTTCATTCTATGGCGCATCAAACGTTTCTCTAATCTATTACATTTCTTAGCATTACAAAAATCATTTCGCATAACATTTGACAGAAATTTCTTCAACTTTTTATTTTCAAGTTTTGTTTGGAAAGCATGACGTTACTGACACCTCATCTGTTTTCCTAGAGTCCTCTGTTATCGAAATGTCCTGAACTTGGTACTTGACTCGAAGAAAATCATTTTGACAGGTAAATGTCACACCAACATGACTGTTAATTATCACACTAAATAGCTTGGCATTGAAAAACGAACTTTTTGACACTTCGTCTACATAGCAAGGAGCAGGTGTCCTTGAAATATTTCAGTTTCTCCTCAAATCGCTAGTTACGTTTTTCTTAATTACTATGATTACTTTAAAGCAATTAAATATTATTTCGAAAAACCTGTATCTCAAGCTCGTCAATTTGATACCAAATTTATCCATTGCCCATTTTTCATTTGCCTATAAAAATTCAGACAAAAATTTTAACTCAAATCATTAATTAATTTTTTGTTAATTAATCTGAAAACGTTCAAGCAAATAAACCCCTTCTGTATAAACTAGACCTCCCGATGGTCAAATTGACATCCCATTTGACCATTTACCACTCTTCGCTCGCCTATGAAAATTCTGACAAAAACCCATTGCGTAATTTTTAGACAGTCTTGTTTTCGCTGCGGTCCAATATTTTACCAAAACTACCGTTGCTGTTTTCAAATATTTATATTCATCGTCAGATGGCTTGCACGCTTTTTTGAAAAGACGTGGACGAATATTTAATGGTGGACTGAAGTCGGATAAACGAAAATTCACTGTTTCAATCTCGTAATTTAACTTACTCGATAAGACAGTGTGTAATATTTACTTTCATCGTCTTTATCCGAAACAACTATACTGTTCATCATGTTTTCACATACACTCACAATATCTTCATTAGTAATCAAGTAACAACACAAATTACGTAGACGCATCTTGCGTTTTGATTCACTTGTATGAAAATAACGATCAAAATAAATACAGAATGCTTACAAGGTACATGAGCGTCAAAGATGCTGCGATATAGTACAAAGTAACAGCATTTCAGGAAAAGGAGTTGGTATTATTGCTAAAATAAGCTGAAGCAGGTAACTTAGATTAAAAGCACGGCGCTGGACGTAGAGAAATAATGCTCCCTACAGTAAAACAGGAATATAAAAGGGCAAATTTGATTCATACTCCACTATTTCCACTGGTCAGACAGGTAACCGTTTTGAGATAAGATACAAATAACATCATGACGCTTTAAGACTTGAGAACTTAAGGAAATATTCATTTTCAGGACACGCTCTTGAAGAAAATCACTGAGTGTGAAATAGCGAGAACAAGATGAACACATCGCGCTTGGCAGATAAGGGATTCACTACGAATATGTTGCAGAAATACCTGTAAATGATTTCCATGACCAGATCCTCAACGTTCTGACGTAATTGGCTAATACATCTTTCGAAAAAAACTTCCAGAAAATGTTCTCACTCCATTATAATATTTCTCCACGTATCTACCGATCAAGTCACTAAACTTATAATATTTGTTAAGTATTTACTGCCGTCCATAACTTTTATGGTATAAATGTGTAACAAATTCCTAATGCGCTGCTAACGGCACTATTAATTTCTCAGCTATTTGCTAAAGTAGGCTGATAATGTTGTAAATACCTAAATACCATTATATTTATTTCGCTTCAGAGCCCTTTTCAATCTAAAATACCTATTTGAACTTAATCGAGAAGTAAGACACACTTCCTTTCCCTGAAGTATCGTATCTTTGTGGAGTACGAATGTGTCACAGCATCTTTCAAGCTCATGTACCTTGTGACTATTCAGTATTTCACGTCCTCTGATATAAGTGAATCAGAGCATGGGGTGCGTATACAAAACTTATGCACCCGTCTGAATATAAATAAAGACCGCTGTCTGAGCATGTGAAAACAGGAAGAAAAATTGTTTGTTGGATAACAGAGATGAAAACAAATGTTCTAGGCGGTCGTATACGTAAGTTGTGTTCTAAGATGAGTTTTTAGCGCAATCATCACTATCGCATTTTTTAAACTGTGAATTTCTGTTTAGCCGGCTGCTGTGGCCGAGCGGTTCTGGGCGCTTCAGTCCGGAACCACGCTGCTGCTATGGTGGTAGGTTCGAATCCTGCTTCGCGCATGGATGTATGTGATGTCCTTAGGTTAGTTAGCTTTAAGTCCAGGGGACTGATGACCTCAGATGTTAAGTCCCATAGTGCTTAGAGCCATTTGAACCATTTGAATTTCTGTTTACCATACGGCAACTCGCCTATAAATGAACGTCTCGGTATTTTGATAATAGCATGCAGGCCGTCTGATGATGAAAGTGTAGATCTGAAACTGTTAATATTCTTTCTTTTTCAGTAAAGTCAAGCAAAACCAGACTGTGCTTAGTTTCTTTCTGAACACTATCGACAGTATGTCGCAATACCGTAAATGGAATTTGTTTATATGCTATGACCCAAAGAATGTTGCTGAAAGTTGCAATAAATGAGTAATCTTTTCTTAGTAGTTGAAACACAGTCGCGATTACGGATTATAACCCATATTAAAAAACTGTGGGCGACATTCCAAAGAAATTACGCGTCACACTCATAAATGGCACTTTGTTTTTGGAATGGAGGTGTAGGAGCAATTTAAATGTGGGAGTACCCTAAGGAACGTTAAACATTATTCAAATATTTATTTCACACTCAGAGACAAAAAAGATCAGATTAAAAACACGTACCACGAAGAAATTATGCGAAATGACGGAAATAGGTAAATGTGTTGCACATGTGCAAACAAACAAATGATTACAATTTCGAAAAAATTCGGCAATTTATTCAAGAGAAAGTACTTCACAAATTGAAGAAGTCAGTAACGCGTTGGTCCCACTGTAGCCCTTATGCAAGCAGTTATTCGGCATGCCACTGATTGACAGAGTTCTTCGATGAACTCCAGAGGAATATCGTGCAATATTTTGTGCAATTGGCACGCTAGATAGTCAGAATCCCTAGGTGGTTGGAGAGCCCTGCCCATGATGTTCCAAACGTTCTCAATTAGAGACGTCTCTGGTGAGCTCGCTGGTCAAGGTAGGGTTTGGCAAGTTGGAAAACAAGCAATGGAATCTCTAGCCGTGTGCGGGCGTGCACTGTTTGCTAAAATGTTGAAGCCCAAGATGGCTTTCCGCGAAGGGCAACAAAACACGAGGTGGAATATCGTCGACATATTGCTGCGCTGTAAGGGTGCTGAGGATGACAACCGAAGTGGTAATGCTATGAAAATAAATGGCTCCCCAGATCATCATTTTTGGTTGTCAGGCCGTATCTCGACCGACAGTGAGGTTGGTGTCCCACTGCTGTCTGGGGTGTCTCCAGACACGTCATCGCTGGTCATCGGGGCTCATTTCTGAGAAGGACTCATCACTGAACAACATTCTACTCCGGTCAATGATATTCCAGGCCCTCCAGCCATCTTGGGGTTTTGACGATCTAAAGCGCCAATTGTACAGAATTTGGCACCATATCCTTCATGAAGACATCCAATAACTCTATCAGTCAATGCCAAGCCGAATAATCGCTTGCATAAGGGCAAGAGGTTATTTACTTGCTCAATTTCTGCAGGTCTTTCTCTTCAATAAATCAAATTAATTTTTCTGAAATTACTTTCATTTGTTTGTACATTACATGGACCGATTACCGTCCCTTTTCCGATATTTGCTTCGTGCTGCGTCATATTCTTTTTGTCTTAAAGAGGGGCATGTACGAGCTAAATATATATGCACTATGCTGATTTTTATGAACAGCAGATGCCCAGGTTTTCTTTGTACGTTTTTATACAGTTTGCATCTTCTTTTTTTTTTGGTCATCAGTGTACTGACTGGTTTGATGCGGCCCGCCACGAATTCCTTTCCTGTGCTAACCTCCTCATCTCAGAGTAGCACTTGCAACGTACGTCCTCAATTATTTGCTTGACGTATTCCAATCTCTGTCTTCCTCTACAGTTTTTGCCCTCTACAGCTCCCTCTAGTACCATGGAAGTCATTCCCTCATGGCTTAGCAGATGTCCTATCATCCTGTCCCTTCTCCTTATCAGTGTTTTCCACATATTCCTTTCCTCTCCGAATCTGCGTAGAACCTCCTCATTCCTTACCTTATCAGTCCACCTAATTTTCAACATTCGTCTATAGCACCACATCTCAAATGCTTCGATTCTCTTCTGTTCCCGGTTTTCCCACAGTCCATGTTTCACTACCATACAATGCTGTGCTCCAGACGTACATCCTCAGAAATTTCTTCCTCAAATTAAGACCGGTATTTGATATTAGCAGACTTCTCTTGGCCAGAAATGCCTTTTTTGCCATAGCTAGTGTGCTTTTGATGTCCTCCTTGCTCCGTCCGTCATTGGTTATTTTACTGCCTAGGTGGCAGAATTCCTTAACTTCATTGACTTCGTGACCATCAATCCTGATGTTAAGTTTCTCGCTGTTCTCATTTCTACTACTTCTCATTACCTTCGTCTTTCTCCGATTTACTCTCAAATCATACTGTGTACTCATTAGACTGTTCATTTCGTTCAGCAGATCAATTAATTCTTCTTCACTTTCACTCAGGATAGCAATGTCATCAGCAAATCGTATCGTTGATATCCTTTCACCTTGTATTTTAATTCCACTCCTGAACCTTTCTTTTATTTCCATCATTGCTTCCTCGATGTACAGATTGAAGAGTAGGGGCGAAAGGCTACAGCCTTGTCTTACACCCTTCGTAATACGAGCACTTCGTTCTTGATCTTCCACTCTCATTATTCCCTCTTGGTTGTTGTACATATTGTATATGACCCGTCTCTCCCTATAGCTTACCCCTACTTTTTTCAGAATCTCGAACAGCTTGCACCATTTTATATTGTCGAACGCTTTTCCCAGGTCGACAAATCCTATGAAAGTGTCTTGATTTTTCTTTAGCCTTGCTTCCATAACGTCAGAATTGCCTCTCTCGTCCCTTTACTTTTCCTAAAGCCAAACTGATCGTCACCTAGCGCATTCTCAATTTTCTTTTCCATTCTTCTGTATATTATTCTTGTAAGCAGCTTCGATGCATGAGCTGTTAAGCTGATTGTGCGATAATTCTCGCACTTGTCAGGTCTTGCCGTCTTCGGAATTGTGTGGATGATGCTTTTCCGAAAGTCAGATGGTATATCGCCAGACTCATATATTCTACACACCAACGTGAATAGTCGTTTTGTTGCCACTTCCCCCAATGATTTTAGAAATTCTGATGGAATGTTATCTATCCCTTCTGCCTTATTTGACCGTAAGTCCTCAAAAGCTCTTTTAAATTCCGATTCTAATACTGGATCCCCTATCCCTTCTAAATCGACTCCTGTTTCTTCTTCTATCACATCAGACAAATCTTCACCCTCATAGAGGCTTTCAATGTATTCTTTCCACCTATCTGCTCTCTCCTCTGCATTTAGCAGTGGAATTTCCGTTGCACTCTTAATGTTACCATCGTTGCTTTTAATGTCACCAAAGGTTGTTTTGACTTTCCTGTATGCTGAGTCTGTCCTTCCGACAATCATATCTTTTTCGATGTCTTCACATTTTTCCTGCAGCCATTTCGTCTTAGCTTCCCTGCACTTCCTATTTATTTCATTCCTCAGCGGCTTGTATTTCTGTATTCCTGATTTTCCCGGAACATGTTTGTACTTCCTCCTTTCATCAATCAACTGAAGTATTTCTTCTGTTACCCATGGTTTCTTCGCAGCTACCTTCTTTGTACCTATGTTTCCCTTCCCAACTTCTGTGATGGCCCTTTTTAGAGATGTCCATTCCTCTTCAACTGTACGGCCTACTGCGCTATTCCTTATTGCTGTATCTATAGCGTTAGAGAACTTCAAACGTACCTCGTCATTCCTTAGTACTTCCGTATCCCACTTCTTTGCGTATTGATTCTTCCTGACTAATGTCTTGAACTTCAGCCTACTCTTCATCAGTACTATATTGTGATCTGAGTCTATATCTGCTCCTGGGTACGTCTTACAATCAAGTATCTGATTTCGGAATCTCTGTCTGACCATGATGTAATCTAACTGAAATCATCCCGTATCTCCCGGCCTTTTCCAAGTATACCTCCTCCTCTTGTGATTCTTGAACAGGGTATTCGCTATTACTAGCTGAAACTTGTTACAGAACTCAATTAGTCTTTCTCCTCTTTCATTCCTTGTCCCAAGCCCATATTCTCCTGTAACCTTTTCTTCTACTCCTTCCCCTACAACTGCATTCCAGTCGCCCATGACTATTAGATTTTCGTCCCCCTTTACATACTGCATTACCCTTTCAATATCCTCATACACTTTCTCTATCTGTTCATCTTCAGCTTGTGACGTTGGCATGTATACCTGAACTATCGTTGTCGATGTTGGTCTGCTGTCGATTCTGATTAGAATAACCCGGTCACTGAACGGTTCACAGTAACACACCCTCTGCCCTACCTTCCTATTCATAAAGAATCCTACACCTGTTATACCATTTTCTGCTGCTGTTGATATTACCCGATACTCATCTGACCAGAAATCCTTGTCTTCCTTCCACTTCACTTCACTGACCCCTACTATATCTAGATTGAGCCTTTGCATTTCCCTTTTCAGATTTTCTAGTTTGCCTACCACGTTCAAGTTTCTGACATTCCACGCCCCGACTCGTAGAACGTTATCCTTTCGTTGAGTATTCAATCTTTTTCTCATGGTAACTTCCCCCTTGGCAGTCCCCTCCCGGAGATCCGAATGGGGGACTATTCCGGAATCTTTTGCCAATGGAGAGATCATCATGACACTTCTTCAATTACAGGCCACATGTCCTGTGGATACACGTTACGTGTCTTTAATGCAGTGGTTTCCATTGCCTTCTGTATCCTCATGTCGTTGATCATTGCTGATTCTTCCGCCTTTAGGGGCAATTTCCCACCCCTAGGACAAGAGAGTGCCCTGAACCTCTATCCGCTCCTCCGCTCTCTTTGACAAGGCCGTTGGCAGAATGAGGCTGACTTCTTATGCCGGAAGTCTTCGGCCGCCAATGCTGATTATTTATCAATATTTAGACGGTGGCGGGGATCGAACCCGGGACCGAAGACGATTTGCTTATAAATCAAAGACGCTACCCACTTTCTTTCTTTTTTTTTTTTTTTTTTTTTTTTAAATCTCATTTTGTTCGTTTTTGTTCGTTTTATCTGCTCGGGGCGGACGTCGAAAGACACACACACATGGCTCTGAGCACTATGGGACTCAACTGCTGAGGTCATTAGTCCCCTAGAACTTAGAACCAGTTAAACCTAACTAACCTAAGGACATCACAAACATCCACGCCCGAGGCAGGATTCGAACCTGCGACAGTAGCGGTCCTGCGGTTCCAGACTGCAGCGCCTTTAACCGCACGGCCACTTCGGCCGGCGTCGAAAGACACCCATTTCAGTTCGTTGTTGATCGATTAACTCAGTTTTTTTATTACGGAGGGCAGCAAACCCTCTGACCGAACACGCTGAGCTACCGTGCCGGCTTTCCATACTTGAAGCCATACAAAAACATGAATAAATGGTTAAAGGGTTTGCAGCTCCGTCAAGTGATTAAAACTTAACACACAACAGCTGTCGCCTGTGACGTCAGTGCTGCTCGAGGCATCGACATATGCGAGCACACGTTGACTTGGCAATCAATGTGCCCGCTTCAACTGCGCGATCGCTGGAGCCCCCAAGTCGCTGAGTTGCATGTCACCGTCTGTAATTAAGATGTTATCGGTGATTTTTTGTTAGAAGTTCGTCAAATTTAATTCGGTGGCCGTTTTCTAAAGCATGGTCAGTTAAAACGAATTTATCGCTGTAGCGTTGACGACAAAATATCTCTTACTCCATCCTGTGTTGTTCCACAGTGCGTTACTAATCGTCCGACTTAAGACTGGCCACGCCCGCAAGATTTCTTGTAGACCAGAGTTGTTCTTAGACCTTCTGCGTTTGTAACTGGTCTCAGTAAGTGATGGATTTTTGTCGGAGGCCGGCTTATCTTCCTCGACACAGAACCACAGAAAGGTAAGCTAGGAGGTTTATTTTCCTACTGCTTGTCGGTGGTTTTGTTCTGTTTCTCGCTTGCAATCACTTCATTCATTTGATGAACGCGGTAGCCGAAGACTCAGCTCTTGGGGCAGGTTATCAGCGTCTGATATAATCCTTACACGTTTCATCAATGCTTGTAACATAGTGCGCTTCTGTGGTGGTCGTGAAAGTATAGATCAATGTGGGTAGGCTTTCGATAGACGCAGTGGTCAAGGCATCCATTTCGTATGCGATGGACAAGGACGTCGAGCAAGGGCAATATATTGTGTTTTTCTCCCTCCACTGTGAACTGGATGTTACTGTTAATGTCGCTGAGGTGTTCCAGGAGCTCTGCAAGTTCCTATCGTCTGTAGGGCCAAGTGGCGAACGTGTCTAAAACAACAACTAGGCTTTAATGGCGCCGCGTCTAAGGCAATATCCCCAGAATTCTCCATGAAGATGTTTACAACAGATGGAGCTAACGGGATACCCACTGGAATGCCGACCGTCTAATCGTCATACTGCCTGTTGTACAGAAAATACGAAGGCATACATAGTTCGACCATTTCACTTCCGAAGAACTAGGATAACAAATTGTGGTGTCACCGCCAGACACCACACTTGCTAGGTGGTAGCCTTTAAATCGGCCGTGGTCCGCTAGTATACGACGGACCCGCGTGTCGCCACTGTCAGTGATTGCAGACTGAGCGCCGCCACACGGCAGGTCTAGAGACACTTCCTAGCACTCGTCCCAGTTGTACAGCCGACTTTGCTAGCGATGGTTCACTGACGAATTACGCTCTCATTTGCCGAGACGATAGTTAGCATAGCCTTCAGCTACGTCATTTGCTACGACCTAGCAAGGCGTCATTATCATTTGCTATTTATCTTGTGATGCATGTACCGTCAGACCGATGTTCACCAATTATGGATTAAAGTTAAGTATTCCAGCAGCAACGTACCTTATTGGCTGTATTAATTACATTGTCCTGTTCCAGACCTCACGCCAGCCTGCGTGAGCTTAAACGCGTGCCTTTCGGCTACCGGTCATAGTAGCTTGGCTGTCTTGCCAAGTCACAACACAAATCCTAAGAGTCTTTGATAGGCGCATTCGTAAACAGCCCCACCACATCAAAAGATCATAATATCACCCTTACTAAGTCGCATACTGTTAATTCGGCTGATAATATCTGCCACGTTTTTAATATGATGCTTACAGTCTCCCGCATGTGGAGTGAGGAGAGTGCAAGTAATTCGCCAGCTTGTACGTTGGTTAACCACTAGTGAATAGAATCGGGCGGAATGGCGTCCCATCCTTGCAAATTTTCCTTTAAGCAGAAGCAGTAGGTGATCTAGGTGTTTATGAAACAATTCTTGACACAGTGTCTGCCATCGAAGAGCGCTTGAGAAGTTCACATATCTTTCTTATTATTCTCGATGATGGGTCACGTGGCAGTTTCCAACAATTATCTTCATCCACTAGCGCGCATATCTTCGTATCAAAGTCTGCGTATTCCATAATTGCGACTGCACTGCCCTTGCAGGAGGAAGGACCACGATGCTTTCGCCATTACGTAGTGCTGGAAGGCCACTGCGATCGTGCTTGGTTATGTTGGGTGCTGGTAACATTGCTTTAGTGAATGCACGGCTCGTTCCACGCCGTATTTCGCCCGGACTTTCATTTGGGACCATGAGGACTGTCTGTTCGACCCTATTTATTATTTCATAGACAGGAATGTCCCGGGGCGAAAGTGCGAAATTAATTCCTTCTTTAAACGCTGACAATGCAGCCGTGTCTATGTCTCTCGCCGTCAAGTTGTTGGTAGGCCATTCTGAGGATCTGTGGTCTGCACCGTGTTGTTGTTGTTGTTGCGGAAGGCGGCTGAACTTCCTTTCCTGCCTCTCTGAAGTTCCTTTTCGTTGTGACGATTGTTTGGAAACCCAGCTTGATCGATCCATTCCATGTCCAAAGCTGTGGGTGCCCTTGATAACTGCAGATGCAACGCCATAAGAGCCATTTGCATCCAGCTGTTGTCTGGTGTTGTATATCCTTTCTCGTTGTCGTGCAGAGTTGGCACGACGAAATGTCCTCCTACAAAGGTGGTGCTGATATGATGGGACACCATAGAAAATCGTGAAATAGTCTTCTGGTCATGGTAGCACAGCAGGACGGCCAGCGAACTCACTAAATCAGCCTTCTTGACACGCAGCATCTCCAGACCTGTAACACGGCGCCACGTTTTCTCCCCCGTAATGTTACGTAATGTAAGGCTGCAGAGGGTCCCGGCGATAACATTGAATAAAATGCCGTCAGGTTTGGCTGGCGTCAAGTGATTAAAATTACACAAGTTTTCGGCCAAGCACTTCTTAGACATTCTGTCTGCCGAAAACACACGAAATCAAATCGATCCTAAGACCTCTGACAATACATTGTCAGTTACTGAGACCAGTTATAAACTCAGCAGGGCAAGCGTGGCCAGTCTTAGGTCGGACAAACAGTACGCACTGCGGAACGACGCAGAGAGAATGAGAGATTTTATCGTGTACGCTGCTTCGAGAAATCCGCTTTAACTGAGTATTCTTTAGGAAACGCCCACCGGGTAAAATGTGACGAAACTTTTGCCCTCACTCGCACTAACGGTTTCTACATCTGCATATATACTCCGCTAGCCACCAAGCGGTGTGTGGCGGAGGGCACAATTCGCGCCAAAGTCATATTTCCCCCCCCCCCCCCTGTTCCACTCGCGGATCGCGCGAGGGAAAAACGACTGAACGCCTCAGTACAATTGGATTTCGGAATTTAGTGAGCAGCCCCTTCCGTTTAGCGCGTCGTGTATCTGCAAGTGTGTCCCACTTCAAACTTTCTATGAAATTTGTAACGCTCTCGCGATGGCTAAATGTACCAGTCACGAATCTTGCCGCTCTTCTTTGGACCTTCTCAACCTCTTGAATCAGACCCAACTGGTAAGGGTCCCATAAAAACAAACAATACTCTAAGACTGAACGAACTAACGTATTGTAAGCTATTTCATTTGTTGAAGGACTGCATCGCTTCCGGATTCTACCAATACACCGCAATCTAGAGTTCGCCTTACTCGTTACGTGTGTAATCTGATCATTCCATTTGAGATCATTTCGAATAGTCACACCCAAATATTTCACTGATGTTACCGCTTCCAAAGACTGATCATTTATTTTGTACTCAAACATTAATGGGGATTTTCGCCTTGTTGTACGTAGTAGGTTACACTTACTAATATTGAGAGATAACTGCCAGTCATTACACCACGCATTTATTTTCTGCAAATCCTCATTGATTTGTTCACAACTTTCGTGTGATACTACTTTCCTGTAGACTACAGTATCATCGGCAAACAGTCTAAGGCCGCTGTCAATACCATCAACCAGATCGTTTATGTAAATCGTAAAAAGCAGAGGACCTATTACGCTGCCCTGGGGCACACCTGAAGTTACTCTTGTTTCTGTTGAGGTTACCCCGTTCAGGACGACATACTGCTCCCTGTCTGTTAGAAAATTTTCTATCCAACCGCATATGTCACTGGATAGACCGTAAGCGCGCACTTTTTGTAGCAAGCGACAGTGCGGAACTGAGTCGAACGCCTTTCGAAAGTCGAGAAATATGGCATCAACCTGGGAGCCGGTATCTAGAACCTGTTGTATATCATGCACAAAGAGGGCCAGCTGTGTCTCGCATGATCCCTGTTTCCTAAATCCGTGCTGGTTTCTGCAGACCAGCTCCTCAGAGTCTAGAAGGTCATTATGTCTGAACACAAAATATGTTCCACGATTCTACAACAAATCGATGTCAGTGAAATTGTCCGGTAATTATGTGCATCCGTTTTTCTACCCTTTTTATAGGTTGCTATGACCTGGGACTTCTTCCAGTCCCGTGGAACTTCCCGCCGTTCCAATAATCTCTGATACATGACGGATAAGAATGGTGCTATATTTGTAGCATAGTCAACATAAAATCTTATGGGGATGCCTTTCTGGCATCTAAGGATCTTAAGTGTTTTACAATCCCAGATACACTAAACACTATGTCAGCCATCCTTTCGTCTGTTCGGTAATTGAAAGGGGGAATGGTGCTGCAGTCCTCTATCGTAAACGAGTTTTTGAAAGGTGGTTTAGGATTTCGGCCTGCTGTTTATCATCATCAGTTACATTACCCATACCGTCAGCAAGAGAAGGTACTGAATTATTTGTAGCGTTCATAGATTTTACGTACGACTAAAATTTTTTGGGGTTAGTTTTGGGATCTGCAGATAAAATATTGCTTTCAAATTCGTTAAAAGAGTCTCTCATTGCACTTCTGGCAGCTGCTTTCATTTCGCATAATTTCTGTTTGTCAGCGGGGCACTGACTACGTTTAAAACGACTGTGCAAAATTCTCAGCTTTCTCAGCAACTTCCTAATATTTTTGTTGTACCGATGTGGATCATTTCCCTCCCCTATACTTTTTCTAGGCGCATACTTCTCTAGCACATTGTGGACAATACCTTTAAATTCCGACCAAAGATGCACAATACCTTTGTGTCCCCCGGTGACTGCTTGGAGCTGACTATAAAGATATAGGTTTCTGGTTGTGTGTAATTAAGGACGCCAATGAATTAAAAATCACCGACAACATCCTAAGTGGAGACGGTGGCCTGCAGTTCTGTGCCTTTTTCTTGATCCGGCTAGAGACCCGAGAACTTTTTATTCAGTGCTACTGCCTCAAGACTCTGAATTCTTATACATACGTAAACGTGTCTATTAATCACTAGGCATAAGACTGTTACTACTTTATAGTAAGTATCTAATAAGTACTATGTGAATAAAGGTGAAGATTTTGTTCCATGGTCTGGCCCTAGACGGGCCAGTAGGACCCGAGCGACCACCACGTCATCCTCTGCCAATGACGTCATTGGATGCGGTATGCAGGAACATGTGGTGAGCACGCTGCTCTCCGCGTCTCTGTCGTGTATCTTAACCCTGGAACCGCTACTAAACTGTGAAGTGACTCCTCAGCATCACGTGGCTGAGTGCTTTCCGTTCCAAAAAAATGGTTCAAATGGCTCTGAGCACTATGGGACTTAACTTCTAAGGTCATCAGTCCCCTAGAACTTAGAACTACTTAAACCTAACTAACCTAAGGACATCACACACATCCATGCCCGAGGCAGGATTCGAACCTGTGACTGTAGCGCATTTAACCGCTTGGCCACCGCGGCCGGCGCTTTCCGTTCCAGTTCTCCCACCAAGGAAAAACCCTGACAGTGCAGGGAATCGAATCCGGGTCCCCCGCATGACAGTCAGCAACGTTGATCACTCAACGGACCTACCTGCGATGTGCTTAACTCATATTTTGTATGAGTTTTGTATGTATTTTGGTGTCTGATACGTAACGTTCATAATTTTAAGGTTTTAGTAGTTTTTGTCATTGACTATTAACATGAGAAACAACGCCAGAAACTGATTGTACGCGCTACTGGAAGGTTTTGCAACCCAGCGACATCTGACATTTTCAGTTGTAAACAGAATAGCAGCGAACTGCGAAATAATTCTGAGATTTAATGACAAACACTTGGTACTAGTCAATCTTCGTTATATGTTCTGGCATTTATCTAACTGGTCATGAAATGATGTGGGTGATTGTGTAGTGGGGCAGGATGAGGATTCAGTTTGCGAACATTATATTTTATCTTTCTTGTGGGAAAGGTGAGGGGGGTAGAAAGGGAGGAGTCTTTTCTCTTCTTACACGATACGCCCACGAACCTGACGTCTACTAACACTATTCAGTTTCATCTTCCCTTCATGTTGCCTTGTCCTGCACGTAAACCTTACAAGGGAACCTCCCCATCGCACCCCCCTCAGATTTAGTTATAAGTTGGCACAGTGGATAGGCCTTGAAAAACTGAACACAGATCGATCGAGAAAACAGGAAGAAGTTGTGTGGAACTATGAAAAAATAAGCAAAATATAGAAACCGAGTAGTCCATGCGCAAGATAGGCAATATATAGGCAAATGTGAAGAGAGGAGCCCCGTGGTCCCGTGGTTTGCGTGAGCAGCTGCGGAACGAAAAGTCCTTGGTTTAAGCCTTCCCTCGAGTGAAAAGTTTAATTTTTTATTTTGGGTTTACATGACAAACTCTTATGTTTTCATCACTTTTTTGTGAGTGACTATCACATCCCGAAGAAAACCTAAATCGGGCAAGATAGAAGAATCTTTTTACCCATTCGCGAAGTGTATAAGTTAGGTGGGTCGACAACATATTCCTGTCGTGTGACGCACATGCCGTCGCCAGTGTCGTATAGAATATATCAGACGTGTTTTCCTGTGGAGGAATCGGTTGACCTATGACCTTGCGATCAAATGTTTTCGGTTCCCATTGGAGAGGCACGTCCTTTCGTCTACTAATCGCACAGTACTGCGGTGCGGTCGCAAAACACAGACACTAAACTTATTACAGTGAACAGAGACGTCAACGAACGAACGGACAGATCATAACTTTGCGAAAATAAAGAAAGTAAAATTTTCACTCGAGAGAAGACTTGAACCCAGGACCTTTCGTTTCGCAGCTGCTGACGCTACCCACGGAACCACGGCGCTCCTATCTTGCGTATGAGCTATTCAGTTTGTATATTTTGCTTATTTTTTCATAGTTCCACACAACTTCTTCCTGTTTTCTCGATTGATCTGTGTTCAGTTTTTCAAGGCCTATCCACTGTGCCATCTTATAACTAAATGTGAGGGGGGTGCGATGGGGAGATTCCTTTGTTAGAAAATTCTGTTCTTTGTGCTTCTTTGTTATTTGGTCTCCGTTTACGGATCCTCAAAACTCTTGTGATGAATCTTATCGTCCCCCACATAGTGAAAGGTTAATTCAGTGCCATGAGAACGTATGGCTAAAACAAAATGAGAACGGCAATGGGTTCATAGTATCACAGTCTAGCAAAAGACGAAGCAGTCTCACTGTATATTTAATACAGCATAAACATCCTGAATGGCTTAGAGGTTGATGTGAGAAGCGTCCTGTATACTCACTGTACACCTGAATCGTTAGCAATCCATCTGCTATCTCTCCCACAACGGCAGTGCACTTATCTTACTTTCCATATTTCTGAGACTCTTTCGTCGTCCACTCATCAACCATTTCCTGTTGTTGCAGCCGAGTCAGTATTCCACGATAACACTTTTTTTTGTGATGGCAGTGTAACGTTCAAGCACGACCATTTCCGTACCTGCTGATAAGTTGCTAGCCCCGCAGCGAGTTCATTTCAGACTGCCTAGCTGCTTCTACGCACAAGGCTGCTTCTCAGGGAATACAGCGCTGATGTTTGACAGTTTAAATCTGGAATGAACTGCGTTCACACTTTTGAGCGGCAGGACAAAGTAGGAGACGACAATCAGTTGAAAATTACTCGCCTGTCAAATATTCCAGAGTTGAAGTCCTAATGTTTATTGCAATACCCATCATAACACAATGAATATTAATTTCTCTTTCTTAATAAACAACTACCGTCTTTGCAAAAATCGTTAAAAGCGACGGGTCGTATCCGACGAGGGAAAGTGTGGGTGGTCACATGTTTGTGTAGTGAAGAACAAGGACTGAAATGTGCCGAAACGGCAGTGGCAATTACCTCATGGCAATCTACTCCCCAAATTTATCACTTCGTTTTTTGAGTAATCGCAAACATTCGAGAATGACCGCAAATTTTGATATTTTAATGTGGAACATGCAAGGATAAATTCTGTTAAGACCTTTACTGCCTGACGAATTCCCCCTCTCTTTCTTTACCTGTTATCACACGTAAACAGTGATGAAGACTCACAAATAGCAGCCGAAAAAATTTCACTTAGTAACCCTACTTCTTCAAATATCTCTGTTATAAGCGTACGCGGCACTGTCCTTTGACTGTATTCTAATCCTGAAGAAGATACCAGTAGAGGGGTCGAAACGTCGATTGAAAAGAGGAAACTATAAGATTTTTACCTTCAATGACAGCGGCCACGAAAGCCAGTAGATTTACATATTCGCGCTTATCTACCGCTACGCCCATACTCTGCAAACCTCTGTGAAATGCATAGGAGGAGGTACTTCCCAGTCTGCTACTTGTTACGGCTTTTTCCGCTTCCATTCATTGAGCGCGGCCGGAACGAGTGCTGTAACGACTGTGTGGCCACTGTAATTAGTTTCATCTTTCTTTTTCGCGTTCCCTACCGCAGCGTTACGTAGGGTTGTACCATATTTGTACATTCATCACGTTAAGCTGGCTGTTGGAATATGTAAGTATGCTTTCACGGGATCGAACGCTTTTATCTTCAAGCATCTGTCAGTGATTCGGAAGAACACTGACATTCGTTCAGTCAGGGTATGTGATACGAAAGGATGGGGCTTAGGGGATGATTCTAGTACACAAAAAATATTCAAATGTGTGTGAAATCTTATGGGACTCAACTGCTAAGGTCATCAGTCCCTAAGCTTACACACTACTTAACCTAAATTATCCTAAGGACAAACACACACACCCGTGCCCGAGGGAGGACTCGAACATCCTCCGGGACCAGCCGCACAGTCCATGACTGCAGCGCCCAGACCACTCGGCTAATCCCGCGCAGCTCTAGTACTATTCCATAACACATGCTTTATGACAGACTATGTAATAGAGACCAAAAATAAAACATTGTGATTAACTTCGAACATTTATGCTCAGTTGCAAGTTCAATGGTGTTTATTAGTCGTCTTTCGAAATTCAAGTTTGTTTCTTAAGAAGACATGTTCCTCCGATTGCTTTAAGCACCGATAATGGATTGGCTGTCTCTTACCATGTTCCCATAAATAACTTGCAGCAAAACTTAAGTGCAAAGTGTAATTTAGTGTAGACGTGTACAAGAGGCAAGTTCGTTATTTAGAATCAAGAACGGGAAACGTAACACCCAATGAACTCATGTATACGATTACTGAAGTTCGGCTGAACTTGTGAAGTTAAGTAAGGAAATTCAGCTGAAAAGGAGGAGCAATAAGTGTTGCTGTACACAATATAAACAACTTGGACATAACAATGTAATTGAATGAACCGTAGCTTGTAGGACTTTCACAAAACTGGTGTACTAACAGTCTCCATCCATAGACTGAACACGGATAATTGAGAAAGAAAAGATTCGTCACACATTTTGAAGGGTATAGACAACGGTCCTATTACAAAGAAGACAGGTGCGGATATATAAATCTTACAGAATCATCAGTTTAATAATGACACGTATTAACTACATAAGAATGGAAAGACTTATAGAAGCTAAAGACGGCTATTAACTTGCGAATCAGTTGCAAGGAGTGAATAATGTCTTGCATAAACCTTGTAAGATGAATATCAACAGAAGTGAAAAAGTATAGTTGAATGTAGTCGTCAGCAATGTGAGTTACTTATATAATTCGTTAAGGTACTACAGATTTCAGACTAATTCCCTGTTTTGTTTATCGCAGGCAATCTGATTATGTTCTAACAAAGGAAGTAGATCGCGGCACGATAAACATCAATACAACAGTGGTGGATCACACTAATCATTAATATCAGAGTTAAATCATATGATGCTACAGGGATGGCTGGGTTCTGAGACTCTAGTGAAGGCAGCCTGTCAAGGGGTAAAAAGACTCGGAAGAACAAAACCCTCGTCTTCTATGTTGAGAGTTCCTGGGTGAGGTAGCACCCTGCCTGGGAAAGAAAAGCGTTTAAGCCTCGGAACAGGACGCATAAAATCTTGACCATCACACATCAGAAAAAGACAAATAATAGGAGAATAATGTACTTAAAAGCTGCCACATGGAGTACAGCATCATGGAATAAGAAAGAGCAGGGAATCATTGTGTAAATGGAAGAGCATAACATAAGCACACGTGCAGTAACAGAGAAAGAAGGATAGGGAAAGGTTGAATCGTAAGAGGAAGCTACGCACTGTTCTACTGTGCTATTGATAAAGGTCTCCGAGCACAAAGCAGGAGTGGCGTTACTAATTCACAAGAAACGAAAGAATAGTGAAGATGACAATATAAGAAGATGAATCTACGATTTATATGCTTAATATATACGCAGCTAATGTAGGGAGACCTAAACAAGAGAGAAAAACGTTTATAATAATTTTAAAGCTGTAAGTGGCACTGTCCCAAAAACGGTAAAAAAAATCTAGCTCGTGGGAGATTTCAATGGACGTATAAGCGATTTGATTATTCCAGGCAGTAAGCAACCATTTTATGAAATAGAAACTACTGGAAGGGGAAAAAACCTCATTCATTTTTGGGCACTGAACGACCTACGTACTACTAACACATACAACGAGCATAGGACGCGGGACATATACACCTGGAGTAATACAAGAGGTCAGCGCTCGGCTATTGATTACATCGTAACCAATAGAGCCGTTCATCCGAGTCAAATATTAGATTGAGAAGGTTAACATCGGACAATGGGCTGGATCGGATCATGGGCTGGTGATGTATAAATTGAACCCGGAATTAGACTGACAAAATGAAATGCAAAAATAAAATAAAATTAAGAGGCTGACTGATGAAGGGATTAAATTGGAGTTATAGACGGTGAGAGACTAAGATTCTGTATCAAATTAGATTAAAGGAAAAAAATCTTCAGTAGCTCATTTCTAGACGAACAAGATACAGAAGCTAGATGGACTACTCTTGGATCGAATATACGAGTACAAGAGGCAGCACGAGAAGCTTTAAATTCGAAAAGAGTAAGTGTGACAGGAGGTAGCACTACATGCAGAACACTGTGGTTTTACCAGGACATTAAGGAATTAGCTATTTAAAGTGGGAACCGTTCCTAAAACGTAAAACTAGTCAAAGTCAAAACGATTATACAGTTTAGCATCATTCGTGATAGGCTGAATTAGAATATTAGAAATTAGAGGAGCACCGATGGGAGCGATGTATGAAAGGATTGAAACGAGACCTTTGTGGAACAGAAAAGAAAGTATGGCGGATGATACAAAAGCATAATTAAGTATATTTAGGACATTAATGAACACATTCGGTTATGGAATTTGTACAAAATTCTCTGGGAAAATTGATTTAAATTGCAATATAAGGACGTAACCAATGTGGAAATCGACACTGAAAACCAATGCACAAAATGGCTTCTCGATGGAATAAATGTGCACTAGAACAAAAAGGCTTAAAAATTTAAAATTTCAAAGTTCATGTGGCATATTGGCATCCATAATGAATAATAAAATATGGCGTGGGGGGGGGGGGGGTCTTATATAAACAGCTTGGTACTGTATTTAACGGTGCTATGAAGGGAAGTAGGATACCAAGAAACTGGAAACAAAGTATTACACTTCCAGTATAAAGAAAAGGCGGAAATAATTATTAGATAATTGCAGGGGAATTGTGCTGATTGATGGCGCTTTAAAATGTTAACAGCAGTAATTAGTGACAGACTACAGAATGATATGCAAATAGCAGAAGAACAGCAAGAATTATGGAAAAAACACGGGAACAATAGATGCTGTTTTAGACAAATTGTGGTGTAACGACTGAGTTTTATAACGCAGCCTACCTGTGTTGTGTAAACTTGTAAGAGGCGTTTGAAAAAACGGATTAAAATGATTATAACTCAAAGGATTATATCTCAAAACTTACTCAACAAGAGACTGCCAATGGGTTTCGCAAAAATGGTAGAAGTTATACATGCAGGTATCAAAACGACAATTAAAACACACAAAAAATTGACAAATGAAATTATAATATATGAAGGATCTATACAAGGAAACTCATTAAGCCCATTCCTGTCAAACTGAATAATGGACCAAATCATTGATACCATAAGAAGGGAATCAGGGTATAAAATAGAAAATAAAATGTTAAACAATATATGTTATCGTGATGATGCTGTACTGCATGCAAATAATGAAGATAATTTACAAAGATCACTTCACCAACTCAATAAAACTGGTAAGCAGTATAACCTGGAAATTTCACCTAAAAAGCCAGAGAGTATCGAAATATCAGAAACACCTATAAGATGTGAGTTAGAAATAAATGATGTCAGTTGAATAAGTAATGAGCTTTAATTATGTAGGGACTGTTATCACCATCAATAAAGGGCTTGAGAATGGAAGTGAAAAACCAAGTGACAGAAACACTGACAAAAGGGCAACCAGATGCCTGCAATACACCGTGTGACAACCGAGGAGAAACAAAAACATCACAATAGTGCGTCCTGTTATAACAAAGGCAACAGAAACTAGTGTGAAAACGAAAAAGATAAGGGAAAAGTTAACGGCAATAGATATGAAAATAATAAGACAGACTGAAGAAGTGAGCACAAGAAGTAACAAGAGAATAAATTATCGATCTCTAATGACCTCCATGTCGACGGGAACTTAAACCCCCGACAGATGCACCAATAAGGAATCAGTGTGGAATACAGGATATAAATAAATGGATGCAGAGAAGAAAAACGAACTGGACAGATCAAATTTGTGAACATGGGCGACTGCTGAAGAAACAACTGCCCAGACGACCAGCAAAGAGATGGGACAAAATTTCGATCCAATACATCCACGAAATAGGGCCGACAAAAATGGGAAAACCTTGTCAGCAGAAAAGGAAGACACTAGCAAGAAAAGAGTTTCAGACAAAGAGAAATGCTTTAACACCCAATGTAAATTTAACAATACCAAAGAAGGAAAGTTGCTACTCACCATATAGCGGAGATGCTGAGTCGCGATAGGCACAACTAAAAGATTCACACATTTTTAGGAATCCTTCCTAAAAACCCAGAATCCTAAATCTCTCACCTGGTTCAGATTCATTGATGACATCTTAGTTATCTGGATTGAAGGTGAGGACACCTTATTCACATTCTTCCAGAACCTCAACAAATTATCCCTTATTTGCTTCACATGGTCCTACTCAACCCAACAAGCCACCTTCCTAGATGTTGACCTTCACCTCAGAGATGGCTACATCAGTACCTCCGTCCATATCAAACCTACTAACCACCAGCAATACCTCCACTTCGACAGCTACCACTCATTCCATATCAAGAAGTCCCTTCCGTACAGCCTAGCCACCTGCGGTCGTTGCAACTGCAGTGATGAGCAGTCCCTCTCAAAATATACCGAGGGTCTCACTGAAGTCTTCACTGACCGTAACTATCCCCCCATCCTTGTACAAAAACAAATCTCCCATGCCTTGTCTTTCCAGTCTCTCACCACCTCCCAAAGTCCCACAGTCCAGCCACACAAGAGCATTCCCCTCGTAACTCAGTACCATACACGACTGGAGGAGCTGAATTACATTCTCATCCAGGGTTTCGATTACCTCTCGTCGTGCCCTGAAATGAGGAATGTCCTGCCCACTATCCTTCCCACCCCTCCTACCGTGGTATTCCGCCGTCCACCGAACCTACACAATATACTCGTCCATCCTTACACAACCCCTGCTCCCAAACTCTTACCTCATGGCTCATACCCCTGTAATAGATCTAGATGCTAGACCTGTCCCATGCATCCTCCTACCACCACCTACCCCAGTCCAGTCACTACCATCACCTACCACATCAAAGGCAGGGCTACCTGTGAAACCAGTTACGTGATTTACGAGCTAAGCTGCAACCTCTGTGCTGCATTGTATGTAGGCATGACAACCAACAAGCTGTCTGTCCGCATGAATGTCCACCGACAAACTGTGGCCAAAAAACAAGTGGACCACCCTGTGGCTAAACACACTGATGAACATGATATCCCTCATCTTAATGACTGCTTCACAGCCTGTGCTATATGGATCCCTCCCACCAACACCAGCTTTTCTGAATTGTGCAGGTGGGAACTTTCTCTGCAGCACATCCTGCGTTCCCATAACCCTCCTGGCCTCAACCTTCGTTAGTCACTGTCCTCACCCATCCAGCTCCCTCCATGTTCCCATTCCGGCACTACACAGCCGTCATTTCACCACCACACCCATTCTTTTAATTTCTTTTTCTTTCTCTCCTTTCCACTACTTACCCCCTCCCACCTCCGCACTTTCTCTCCTGCCCTCCGTCTAAACTGAAAAACACTTCACTGTCCAACACTCCCACCATACTATCCCTCCCCCTCCCTACCCAGCCTCCTCCTTACCCCCACACAGTCGCCACTCCCATCATGCACTGGTGCTGCTGTTTGCAGTGTGGTTTCAGCTCTCTGAGACTGCAGACACGTGTGCAAGTCGCGTTTAGGTGAGTGTGTGTGTGTATGTGAGTGTGTGTATGTGTGTCTATTGATGTCAAACGCCTTAATGGCCAAAAGCTTTAATTGTGTGAATCTTTTTGTTGTGCCTATCGCGACTCAGCATCTCCATTATATGGAGAGTGGCAACTTTATTTCTTTGGTATTGTTACATTCCTTCCTGGATTTTCCATTGTTCAATGTAAATTTAAGTTTTTTATGAAGGTGTTAATGTGGAGTGTAGACTTGTACGAAAGCAAAATATGTATGATAGATAAGAAGAGAATATAAGCTTTTGAGCCACGATTTAGCAGCTCACGACACATTTATAGTCCCACCCCACTCAGCAGTTGGCGCCAGCGCTGCTGGTGTGATCCTGCAGCAAAAGAGCGACGAAGCTCAAAGTAGCCGAGGGCAGCGCCACCTCAGTCGACGAGTTGACCTGAGTGTCAGCCGAGAGCAGTCAGAGCCTCACAGTGGGGATGTGGGCAGCAACGACTGGACAACACTTAGGGAGCTGCGTTACTCCATGGAAAGCGCGTCATCCAATCTTGTTTGCGCCCTGGACTGATTGGCTCCTGGAACTGGCCAGCGAGCATTCCCACTTTCATACCAGGAGCCTGGCGATACGAGTCATGGTGACAAACTGACAACACAAGCGAGGGGCCCCATATGCATGGAACATGGGCCAGTGTTGTTTGGCGGTCTGGCAGTTAGTCGGGCAACAGCGGAGACGCATTTGGTAGTGGCACCTGGGAAAACGAATTGTGGTTGGCAGCTGACAGCTGGAGGATGCATGTGTACGGAGAACGGGACAGCCGCTGTTTTGATGGGGACTGGAATCTGAACGAAAGACCGGAGACAGAGTAAGTCTGCGGGGAGCTGCCAAGGATGGATAACTAGGGAGCAAGAAAAATGGATCTGAGTTGTACAGACAGGGCTGCAAGTTGGCGTGGCCAGCAATGTGGCACCCTGGTGGAGGCTGGGCCTGAGCTAGCAGATAATAGAAGTTGTTGTCGACGCACGGCCATTGGCTCCTCTTCTGGGTGCTCGGGTGGTGGATGGCGTGTTGGCCTCAGAGAAGTCTGTACTGACTATAGCAAGTGCTCTTCAGCAGTGGTGCACAAAGGGTGTGTCGTGGCAGTGGCGCCTGAAGAAGAAATTGGTTGTGCAATCACTTGCATTCTATCTGGGATTCACTTTAAAGTTGTGCTAGCAGTTTGAGGGTTCAGTGCTTTCTTGTTTACTGTTGTCCTAACGGAACGGCCGTTCAAGGTGTTTGACGTATGTTTCAGTCACTGAAGATTTATGTCAATTAGACGCTGCCTATGTCCGCTTTCATTATTTTAAGATATGTTTAAGTGAGTGATCTTAGTATGTATAATCACTTGACATAGTGTTTGATTTTGCTGTTTTGTCTACCTTGTCTACATTCCTACGTAGCTTAAGCCTTTTCTGTGTTGTTAAGCTGTCTATATCCTGCTGTCTTCAGTTAATTGGCAAAATTAATCTTACCTCTAAATGTTTTTGTGTCGTTCATCATTTATATTTTATTTGTTCAAATGGCTCTGAGGCCTGTGGGACTTAACATCTGAGGTCATCAGTCCCCTAGAACTTAGAACTACTTAAACCTAACCAACCTAAGGACATCACACACATCCATGCCCGAGGCAGGATTCGAACCTGCAACTGTAGCAGTCGCGCGGTTCCGGACTGAAGTGCCTAGAACCGCTCGGCCACCGCGGTCGGCTATTTTATTTGTGAATTGTGTCCTGTACTTGGGCCCAGCTACCCTATTCCATTACTGTTTCTCCCAGTTTGAATAGTTCATTAGTTGTAGGCTACTTGGTTAATTATTGACTTTCCTGTACTTATGAAGCCACGTTTACTTTTTGGGACCGGAATTTTGCCGATTTGACATTTTATGCTGGATGGTAAGTTCATGTCCGTTTGTTCGCTTTTGTTACAAATAATATTTAATTAAGGTTTGTTATGCTCATATGCTCTGATTTGCTGCACTTTGTTGTTGATAAGTGCTTTTTAAACTTGATAAGTATATACGCCCCCAGCCACTACCAACCTTTTTTTGGGCGGCATTTCTGAAATGTGATGCTACAGAAGAATGCTGAAAATTGGAAGGTTAGATCGGTAACTGATGAAGGGCCTCCGAATCGAGTTAGAGAGAAAAATGCGTGGCATAAGTAGACTAAGAAAAGGAACCTGTTGCTAGGATTCATTCTGCAGCATCCAGGAATCGCCAGTTTGGTAACTGAGAAAGCGTGGCGGTAAGAATTGTAGAGGGAGACCAAGGCTAATATGCGGTAGGTATGCAGAGATGAACGGACAGACCAGTGTGGAGAGTTAAATCAAACCATTCTTCGGACTGAGGACTAACACAAACACAAGGAGGTCAGCAGAAGTTGTAGAATGGAGCAGCCTTACACTATATCCGAAGCCAATAGCTCCCATCGCGACTCTCACTGTGAAGGCGAGAGTGACGTCACCGGGTGACTGACCTAGCACAGTGCCCAGACACTCGGCAGACGTGTCGCCCGCGATGAGCGGCACCCGGTTGGCCCGCGCCTCTGCGAGGATGGTGTACGGCGTCTCGTTGAGGAAGGCGCCCTCGTACGGCTGCTCCACCACAGGCAGGAACACGAACGTGTCGAAGCGGAGCTTGTCCTGCAACAGTCGCACCGCAAACTCAGTACACGTCCCCCCTCGTAAAAAGTAGACAGTATGGGAAAAGAGACTCCCGCAATCAGTATCAAAATATTGGATATAACTGAGGCTGAATAAAGAACTCGCAAGTGGACAGTAGATGCAGACAAACAGGCGATAGACACCAGTACAATGAAAGATACAGATTGTGTGATTTTCTTGATGCAATAATTTACCAACAGCTGTATGTATTGTAGAAATTTATTTTATTTTATGAACTATGTGCTACCAGTTTCTGGATTACATTGATGCCATCTTCAGACCCCTGTACAATGAGTAGAAGAAATGTACTATTATAAAAAAAATTATAAAAAATATAGAACTTACGTTAACAATTGACAGGTATCATGTTAACTATGTAAGTGGCTCAAAGAGATATATTGTATATCATTAAAACTATATGTAACATTAGGGCACATATGCTTCTGCCTATGTCAAGCTGTTGTTAATAGTTTTCCCTGTTTTACTCAAATAACGCATGATATATGAACATATGTGTGCGCTATTATTCATAAAACCGTAACACACAGTTGTAATAGGCCATGCAACACATCAGATGTACTGCATACATTCGTATGTCCAGTGGAACAGTGGAAGAAGCTTTTTAATAAAAATTAACTAGTATAAAAAACAATAAAATAAATTAAAATACAAGAAAATGTGACAATCATGTCAGAATACATAGTTACTTATGTGTAGTCTAGGTCGTATGATGTGTAGTACGACAAACAGCTGCCGCAATATTAACGATAAAAAGCATAAAATAGTTTGTCTTAAAACCCAATTGCATCCCCAATGTAAAACAATGCAATCGTACTATCAAATCATCAAACACCTGGTCATCGTAGACACTTCATTAGGACCCTTATATAAGACAACCCCACATTGTGCTGAGTGGATTAATGCAATGCCAGTAGCTGCCTCATGTAGTCATGGTTACAAAGAAGTTTCTCAATCTCTGTACATCAGGAAATGTCTACCTCCCTACATATAAGTCCTATACAATTTTGCAGGATTATACCAAGTGGAATCGACTGAATGAAAAGGAATGGAAGAAAAAGAGAAATATAGGAGGCCGCCTATATGTTTGAAGATAAATCTCAAAATGAAACGTGTACAGTCCCTAAGACTAAGGGTATGACGTATAACCATGTCAAATCATTCTGAGGTTGCATTAAGGGCAGGTCTGGTAGCGTATGAGATGATTATCCGGATCTTAAGTACATCATCCAGTGTCATCATATTCTGTGTAATGACCTTAATGAGTCAGAAACTATCTGCATGGGTGGAAATTTCACGGTACCTAAAAACTGGTCAAACTATTTGGCTAGTTAAAAGACAATAACGTATTTATACCCATTGGCCGAGTGTCAGGAATTGCAATGTTGCATCAATTATAAAGCTGGTTAAGTGGCAACTCAAGAGTGCAACGCTAGTTGAACAGTACAGTAATCCAAAAGGGTTAGAAAATGATGTTGTACACATTTGTAAGTTATGGCAGTGGACATCTTCCACGGGAGGGGAAAAAATGTAGTATTGACCATAAGTGCCTTATATTGGCAAATATCAGAATAGCATCTAAGTATCGTACATAAAATTCCTAAGTATTATACTACAATCCCCATGATCATCAGTACTCAGGAATTATAAGTATCTCATTTGAAGAAGTATGGCAACATTGACCTAACAGTGTCTATGAGAATATAAGTAATTGTTCTGGTACATCACCGATGTCCTGGACCAAAGATGAAATATAAGTCACTGCCTATTTATGCATACCGATATCATTTTGTCTTTCAGTGTTAAGTGTCATAATGAAAGGGAAAGGTTCGTTCTCTTGTATATAAAGTGTGGAAGCTGACGGTACGTAAGTGCGAAAACTATCGTTCAATGGCTCTGAGCACTATGGGACTTAACATCTGAGGTCATCAGTCCCCTAGAACTTAGAACTACTTAAACCTAAGGCCATCACACACATCCATGCCCGAGGCAGGATTCGAACCTGCGACCGTAGCGGTCGCGCGGTTCCAGACTGAAGCGCCTTGAACCGCTCGGAAAAGTATCGTACTGAGCCAGCTTGGTGCTGGGTCGATCTCTACATCTACATCTACATTTATACTACGCAAGCCACCCAACGGTGTGTGGCGGAGGGCACTTTACGTGCCACTGTCATTACCTCCCTTTTCTGTTCCAGTCGCGTATCGTTCGCGGGAAGAACGACTGTCGGAAAGCCTCCGTGCGCGCTCGAATCTCTCTAATTTTACATACGTGATCACCTCGGGAGGTATAAGTAGGGGGAAGCAATATATTCGATACCACATCCAGAAACGCACTCTCTCGAAACCTGACGAGCAAGCTACGCTGCGATGCAGAGCGCCTCTCTTGCAGAGTCTGCCACTTGAGTTTGCTAAACATCTCCGTAACGCTATCACGGTTACCAAATAACCCTGTGACGAAACGCGCCGCTCTTCTCTGGATCTTCTCTATCTCCTCCGTCAACCCGATCTGGTACGGATCCCACACTGATGAGCAATACGCAAGTATAGGTCGAACGAGTGTTTTGTAAGCCACCTCCTTTGTTGATGGACTACATTTTCTAAGGACTCTCCCAATGAATCTCAACCTGGTACCCGCCTTACCAACAATTAATTTTATATGATCATTCCACTTCAAATCGTTCCGTACGCATACTCCCAGATATTTTACAGAAGTAACTGCTACCAGTGTATCTCGAGTGCGATAGCTCCATTTGATTTTACGGGTGCTGTCATTCGCCTAAAGCCGGCAACGGTCGTACTGATGGGGCCGCTGCGGGTTTTGTCGAGGCTTCCTGTGGCGACGAGGTGGGCCGCTCACGAGAGGTGAAACAGTGAAGTTCAGCCTCATGGGTTTCACTTGTTATCGGCATCAGCTAATGTTTATCTATGCAGTTGCGCTCAGAGTCTATAAGGAGTGTAGGCGCAACCACGGTAAAGCTCATGTCCGTCTGCTAGGTACAAGGGCCAAACCTCGTTCTCACTCAGCTTTCGACAGCCTGTGTATCCTCGCTATCACGTGTGAACTACGTGACGCGATGGTGCCTTCGCGGAGCTGAATCACTCGTTGGACGTCGAACGTACTTGCTTATTTTTGGACGAGGTATCACCTGGTACATTCTGCAATACGGTGGATGCAGATGATGGGGCCGCTCGCGAAATGCGTTAACCTAAACTGCTGGACGCATAGTTTGGCAGAGTGCTGTTTGTAAAAGGTTAGAATCGCGTGTATTTGATGTATGAGCAGATACCTTGGAGACTAGCTGTTTGTCTGCTAGGCCACTTTCGCGGGTGTGTTTTTGTCCTAAGGATTCACCTTGAATGCCATTTGTATATTATGTTGTGGTTTTCATTACCAGTTTCTGATGTCGATATCCTCTCTGATTAACTTCTAAGTTGTTGAATATTAATCTTACCACGAACTGTAACTTGTGGAGCTCGAATTTCTTGTTTTCATCATTGTGAACTGTTGTCTACGGCCACAAGTACGTAGGCTGTTTGTTATGAATCATTTGTCTGCAGTGGTCCAGCAAGAGAGTTATTGAGTTTGCTGTAATGTCTGGCTTACAAGGGGAGTGCCAGGGTTTGGAAATGAAGTTCGGGGTGGGACGGCACCTGTTTGCAGCACTACCCCATAGAGTTACAACGCCCCAGCCATACGGCCAGGTGGACAGCCATTCACGAAAAAAACACTCCTAAACTTTCAGCCCTACAGTATATAATACCCATGCGTCCGCTCAGTGAACCGAATGGCGAGGTGGCCGATGTAATATTGTTAACAATTCGTACTTCGTATTTACAAAGCATCTATTTGCTTTTCCTTATTAAAAAAAAATAAAATGACGTTCAAATTGAAAACTTATGTTCTTTCAACATTTTAAACTTTTTCAACCAAATTATTTCCTTCAAATATTCGTTTGTATTGTATACTGACAATATTTCATTTTATATCATGTAAATTATACATAACATCCGTCGAACAGGAGCGTACGGCTTCTATCCGACTAGTTCAGGTACACGATCGACTTCAGTGTCATGAGACCTCTATAAACGAGGGGCATTTGACAAACTTGGAGAGTGAAGGGGTAGCCGCGCATCCGAATTTCATTTCCCAACCCTGGCACTCCACTTGTTAGTTAAATTTAGGAAGTTGAAGTTTCCAAGTCACTGTTACTTAAATTGTCTTGAAGATTCATTACATACAGTTAAGATTAAAACTCTTAAATTTCACTTCTTGCTTTTTTTTTTTTTTTTTTTTTTTTGAAGGTTCTTTGTTTTAAAGATTTTTTTTATTATCAAGACCTTGAAGGTTTCATTATTTAAGGTATTTTTCCTCTCTTGTTAAAAGGAATCCTTCGAATTTCACTGTATAGGTTGTTTGTGGTAGATTCTGGCAGGTTTTAAGATTTTATGTTTTGCATCTTTTACAATGTAGCTTCTCTCTGTTTTAGTTATGCCTTAACTGTCCAAGGGGCCTAGCTGTGAATTAGTTCGCTGTGGGTCGGAACTCCATCACTGTAAAATTATATTTGACGTGGTCTTCCTGTTGTGAAATGCTAAATTTGGTAACGAGATTTTCCGCTCTTTGGTCATTGCTTCAATTGTGCCGGGCGGGTTAAATATTCTCATGGATCAATAATAAGACTGAAACTTCCTGGCAGATTAAAACTGTGTGTCCGACCGAGACTCGAACTCGGGACCTTTGCCTTTCGCGGGCAAGTGCTCTACCAACTGAGCTACCGAAGCACGACTCACGCCCGGTACTCACAGCTTTACTTCTGCCAGTATCTCGTCTCCTACCTTCCAAACTTTACAGAAGCTCTCCTGCGAACCTTGCAGAACTAGCACTCCTGAAAGAAAGGATATAGCGGAGACATGGCTTAGCCACAGCCTGGGGGATGTTTCCAGAATGAGATTTTCACTCTGCAGGGGAGTGTGCGCTGATATGAAACTTCCTGGCAGATTAAAACTGTGTGCCCGACCGAGACTCGAACTCGGGACCTTTGCCTTTCGCGGGCAAGTGCTCTGCCAACTGAGCTACCGAAGCACGACTCGCGCCCGGTACTCACAGCTTTACTTCTGCCAGTATCTCGTCTCCTACCTTCCAAACTTTACAGAAGCTCTCCTGCGAACCTTGCAGAACTAGCACTCCTGAAAGAAAGGATATAGCAGAGACATGGCTTAGCCACAGCCTGGGGGATGTTTCCAGAATGAGATTTTCACTCTGCAGCGGAGCAGGAGAGCTTCTGTAAAGTTTGGAAGGTAGGAGACGAGATACTGGCAGAAGTAAAGCTGTGAGTACCGGGCGTGAGTCGTGCTTCGGTAGCTCAGTTGGTAGAGCACTTGCCCGCGAAAGGCAAAGGTCCCGAGTTCGAGTCTCGGTCGGGCACACAGTTTTAATCTGCCAGGAAGTTTCATATCAGCGCACACTCCGCTGCAGAGTGAAAATCTCATTCTGGAAACATCCCCCAGGCTGTGGCTAAGCCATGTCTCCGCTATATCCTTTCTTTTAGGAGTGCTAGTTCTGCAAGGTTCGCAGGAGAGCTTCTGTAAAGTTTGGAAGGTAGGAGACGAGATACTGGCAGAAGTAAAGCTGTGAGTACCGGGCGTGAGTCGTGCTTCGGTAGCTCAGTTGGTAGAGCACTTGCCCGCGAAAGGCAAAGGTCCCGAGTTCGAGTCTCGGTCGGGCACACAGTTTTAATCTGCCAGGAAGTTTCATATCAGCGCACACTCCGCTGCAGAGTGAAAATCTCATTCTGGAAACATCCCCCAGGCTGTGGCTAAGCCATGTCTCCGCTATATCCTTTCTTTCAGGAGTGCTAGTTCTGCAAGGTTCGCAGGAGAGCTTCTGTAAAGTTTGGAAGGTAGGAGACGAGATACTGGCAGAAGTAAAGCTGTGAGTACCGAGCGTGAGTCGTGCTTCGGTAGCTCAGTTGGTAGAGCACTTGCCCGCGAAAGGCAAAGGTCCCGAGTTCGAGTCTCGGTCGGGCACACAGTTTTAATCTGCCAGGAAGTTTCATATCAGCGCACACTCCGCTGCAGAGTGAAAATCTCATTCTGGAAACATCCCCCAGGCTGTGGCTAAGCCATGTCTCCGCTATATCCTTTCTTTCAGGAGTGCTAGTTCTGCAAGGTTCGCAGGAGAGCTTCTGTAAAGTTTGGAAGGTAGGAGACGAGATACTGGCAGAAGTAAAGCTGAGTACCGGGCGTGAGTCGTGCTTCGGTAGCTCAGTTGGTAGAGCACTTGCCCGCGAAAGGCAAAGGTCCCGAGTTCGAGTCTCGGTCGGGCACACAGTTTTAATCTGCCAGGAAGTTTCATATCAGCGCACACTCCGCTGCAGAGTGAAAATCTCATTCGGGAATAATAAGACTGTTTAGTTTCGTTAAAAATCTTCATGGGCCAGATGCTTACCACTCAATCTAGATCCTTAACCCATACCACGTACCATCAGGTTAATAGCTCATGCTTCTTAGTTTCTGGCGAGTATAATGGAAACAAATGGAAAAGAAAATTCTGGAACTGTTAAATGACGATCAATGTGGCTTCCGGAAATGTAAGGACACCAAAGAGGTTGTTCTGACGATGCGATTGAGAATGGAAGCAAGAAAAACCAAGACAGATTTATAGGATTTGTTGACCTGTAAAAAGTGTTCCACAATGTAAAATGCTGCAAGACGTTTGAAATTCTGAAAAAAATTGAAGTAAGGTTCACGAAGAGACGAATAATATACAATATTTAACAGCAGACAGAGGGAACAATAGGAATGAAAGGGCAAGGACGAAGTGCTGGGATTAAAAGCGGTGTAAGACAAGGATGTAGTCTTTCGCTCCTGCTGTTCAGTTTATACATCGAAGAACTAATCAAGGAAATAAAAGAAACATTCACGAGCGAGATTAAAATTGAGAGGGAAAGAATATCACTGAAACAGCTATCCTCAGTGAAACTGAAGTATGATTACAGGGCCTATTAAATGGAGGAGTACAGAATATCGATTAAGGATAAGCCGAAGAAAGACAAATATAATAAGGAGTAGCAGAAATAAGGTTAGTGATAAAATTAATATAAAAACTGGTAACCATGAAGTAGGTGAAATGAAGGAATTCTGCCGCCTTCGAAGCAAAATAAGTGACAGACGAAGGAAGGGGGAAGTAAAAAGGAGACTTGTCTTCGCGAGTTTCATAATCACTAAGACTGTTCCAGGCGTTTTCGAATTTATACAGACTTCACGATTGTGGAGCTAGGTTTCCCATATTATAACATCCTACATCCTATTTTATAACTTCTGATTACAGAATGTGTTGCATGCATATTTATGATCACTTGAAGCTTTTAAAATTTAAAATGTCTATGTTAAAAGTAAATATTTTAATTTTTCCAGTGTACTTTTTACGGCTGCACAACAATATGTCAGCCACATTGTCTTTGCCTAGAAGAATTACGAGCGCTGTATGGTACCATTTTACCAAAAAGGAAGAAAAACGAAAATGCCGCTGCCGTCAGCAAATAATTTCCATGGCCTCTGGCTCATCATCAAAACTGAAGAGGCATCCAAAATCGAAGTGCCTTACAGTACCTCTTGAGCGATGTGGGTCAGCAGGCCGATCGAGATCGCCATCAATCGATACAGAAAGTCGAGAAATCATTTCTCGTCATCAGTCCTCACTGCCGCCTGCTTTCGCCGCGGTGAAGGTATCCACTCAGAAAAGCAAATTGAGTCTCAAATTGTATCCAACCCATCTGGACCAAGTTCCGCTTTATTTCCTTTTGTGATGCCCCCACCACCAACTGCTTTTCATTGACAACACCAAGTAAGTTAATTTTTTAATATTATAAAGCCGTTCACATTAAATACAAGTATGACATCAGATGTACAGCTTTTAAAAATGATGTGCAGAGAACACCATCCTTTCTCTATAGTTGAAGTCTCAGAATTAAAAAAAAAGTTATTTAGTGTATGGTTTGCCCAATTATAATTTACCAAGCCGAAAAACGAACTTGCTGATGCCCAGTTTGTATCATGAGTCATTTGATAAAATTAAAAACAATTTGGCCACCGCAAAGGCAGTCTGCCATAGATTTGATGCGTGGACCAGCCTAAATAACATTGCTTTCTATGCATTCACTGCAGATTTTATAGATGAATAGAGTGAAGTAAAGTCATACCTTTTCTATGCTCACAATTCGGAGACAAACAACTGCAGAAAACGTCTCAAATGGGTAAATCTTTTACCGCCAAATGCAATATCAATTTCAAAATCACTTCCAAAATAACAGATAATGCATCAAGTGTGAAATTAACTACCATGTTTCTGAAACTTCCACATATCCCATGCTTTGCGTATTCTTTAAACCTTGCTGTGTAGCACGCAATTCAGAAGCACACACAGAAAACTGTTGACGCGGTTAAAGGAGTTGTTACGTTTTTTTAAGGAGAGACCCGTTGCTTTAAGCAAACTTGCTGAAAAACAAGAAGATTTTATAAAGTAAGAAACCAAGTGAAACTGAAACAAGATGTCCCAACTAGATCAGACTCTAGTTACAAATTGTTGCAAATATTTACTTTAAACAAAGATCCCATAATTTCTTGCCTCACTGTTTTAGCTGGAAAATCGATCATTTTAAACTGTTAAGTAGGCTGTTTAGGTTTTTATGTTGGTAACGCCACGTAGCGCTCTATATGAAAATCACTGGCTGTGCTGTGTGAAGTCTGTGACTGGTTTGCATTGTTGGAATATTTGCTATTGTAGTGTTGGACAGTTGGATGTGAACAGCGAGTAGCGTTGCGCAGTTGAAGGTGAGCCACCTGCAATGGAGGATGTGGGGAGAGAGATGGCGGAGTTTTGAGAGAGGATGATCTGGATGTGTGTCCATCAGAAAGAGTAAATTTGTAAGATTGGATGTCATGAACTGATGACTTTTGAACACTATTAAGGTAAATACATTGTTTGTTCTCTACCAAAATCTTTCATTTGCTAACTATGCCTATCAGTAGTTAGTGCCTTCAGTAGTTAGAATCTTTTATTTAGCTGGCAGTATTGGTTACTGTTTGCTAGGGCCATTCTTTTGTAGGGATTATTGAAAGTCAGATTGCGTTGGGCTAAAAATATTGTGTGTCAGGTTAGTGATGATCAGAATAAGTAAAGAGGGAAATGTCTGAGTACGTTCAGTTTTGCTCAGCTGTTTGAAAGTCAAATAACGTAAGAGGTTTGTCAGCACAGTAATTCATAAATTTTTCTAAGGGGACGTATCAAAACTTAAGATACATACTGGAAGATAATGTAACATTTTAAAATGTTTGGATAACGTAACCAAAGAGGTGTCCTCTGCAAAAACACCCTCACTTTCAAAAATGGAAATCTTGCCAAGAAATAGTCATTGGCTGATAATTTGCTTAAACGGTTATCAGAACGGTTTGATGTTATCGCCAGAAACGAATTGATTGGTCAGGCAATGTCACTGGACCCTCGATTCAAAAGGAAAGGATTTTCACTCGACAAGCCATTTCAGGGCAGCTGCATGAAGGCCACTGCAGAAATGAAAGCATTTGTTGTTCAACGAAAAAAAGAACAACTCATTTCTCAAGCAGTTACCACCATAATGCATGAGACTTCTTCAACCTGGGAGGAGTTCGATGAAACTGTTAGTCAGCTTTAAGCAAGTCATGACCCGGTAATTGCTGCAATTATCGAATTGAACAAATATTCAGCGGAAGGATATTTTCCAAGAAACAGCGATTCCTTAAATACGTGGGAAACAAGAAAATTTCTGTGGGCAATGCCGTCAAATTTGGCTCTAAAAGTACAGGATGTATCATAAAGAATCATCCAATTAAAAAAAAAAAAACATAACTGTTATGTTATTTCACATGTGTCTGTGAACAAAGTACTGTTGGAAAGAGCGAATTCTCGAGTTTTACATGGTTCCCGCTAGGTAGCAGCAGGTGAGTTCTAATATAAATGGCGTCGAGAGAACAGAAAGCATTTGTATTTTACATTTTGCGCAGTGCGGGTCAGTAATAACTGTTCAGCGTGACTTTCGTTCTAAGTATGAGGTAGATTCTCCTACAGTACAGAGCATTAGATGATGTCATGAACAATTCCGAGAAACGAGTTGTTTGTGTGAAGACAAATCGCTGGGCCGTCCCCGAGTGCTGATACAGCCGTCGAAACCATCCGCCATAGTTTCGCAAGGAGTCCGCAGAAATACGTTCGCCGTGCAGCTCCACAGCTCAACATGCCCTCGATATCCGTCTGACGAGTGTTGTGTCGACGTTTACATCTGGAACCACACCAAAGTCAGCTACTGCAAGCTCTTCGTGAAGATGACAAACAACAATGAGTGCAGTTTTGTAAATTCTTGATAAGATGGAGGATGACTTTGTTTAAAAAAAAATTGTGGTAAGCTCCTATGGGACCAAAATGCTGAGGTCATCGGCCCCTAGACTTACTCACTAATTAACCTAACTTAAACTAACTCACACACCGATGCCCGAGGGAGGACTCGAACCTCCGACGGGGGGAGCCGCGCGACCGTGACAAGGCGCCAAAGAGAGCGCGGCAGGAAAGGGGGGGGGGGGGAGGGGTGACAGTTTTCTTCCACGCTTAGTGTTTAGTGACGAGTCAATACTCCATTTAAATGAAAAGGTGAACCGTCACAATGTGAGAATATGGGGAACGGAACAACCATATGAAACTGTACAACATGAGAGGGACTCGCCAAAATGTAATGTGTTTTGTGCAGTTTCATGGGAACAGGTGTATGGATCATGTTTCTTTGCCGAGAACACTGTTACAAGAAGCTCATATCTTGATATGTCTGAAAACTTCCTTTTTCCACAGTTGGAGACATTCGAACGATTTCATTTACCAAGAGGATGGGGCACCGCCGCACTGGCATCTGAAAGTGCACGAATTTTTAAATCAAGGGATTACTGACCAATGGATCGGTCGCACTAGATCAAAAGATTCAGCCTTACATTACTGCCGTTCAAGGTCACTGGACCTGGCTGTATGTGGTTATTTCTTGTGGAGATTTATAAAAGACTCTGTTTATGTGCCTCCGTTGCCAGCAACAATGAATGAAACGAGACATCACGTAATAACAGATGTGGAAGCTGTAACTCAAGACATGCTCGCTGCAGTGTGGGAACACTCTGAATACCGCAGTGCCGTTCATCTCAAGAAGGACTGTTGAACACCTATGAAAAGGTATGAAAAAAACTTTATGAGTTTCCTGTTCATCAAAAAACAAAATTCGTTGTACATGTTTGCAGATGTCTCATCTGTTACATCCCCTTTTTGCGTAATACTAGTGTCGATCGTCAATTAAAGCTCATGGTATTCACATTTGCTACTTGAAGTTAAAATTTGAAACGCGATCACTTTTCTGTTATATAAGTATTGAGAAGCCACATCAGCCACAATAATTTACGACAAGTTAAGTAAGTAATTAAAGATAATTGAGGGTCACTGTAGACCATTTTGATATTTTTCTCCTTTAGAAACTTAATTTAAACCTAGATTATAGATGTGATATGGCACAGATCATTGTTCGATCAATTGTAGAACTTGGAAACCCATTCAGGGAATATTCGTTCACATTTTTGTTGAACGTAGTTGGTTTATATCATCCTGTATTAAAATATTTCCTTTTATCAGTAATGCAATTTATAAACAATGTTTTGTGAGTAGAATAAAAATTCCAGTGGTAAACTTAACTGCTTTTTCGACGTTATTTTCCCAGCTAACTAAAAATAGGAAAGCCTTGAACCCCTTCCACTAAATTTAGTTAGTATTAAGATTCTTTTATAGGGAGTGCAGTGGAGCTGACGCTGAAATCATTAAGTATTTGATTATATCATCGCTAGTCTCACTGAACTATTCTGAACTCTACATGTCATGTGTGGTCTGGCGTCTCCTTACCAGCAACAGGTCCCAGGTTCAAAGTAGTCAAATCCCTAAAAAAACACGCTCAGAGCGTCGTTGCGCGAAAGTGGTAGGGAGACACGGCTTAGAACAAACAGGCACCACGCAGAATGTTAGAACGTTTCCGAGTTAAATATTTAAGAACACTGACAGTCAAAATTCGATAGTTTAAGAATCTGCAGAGCCGACTTGGTTACAGCCGGATTTTATTTCATTGTCTCCTCGATAAGTGAGCGGGAAGTCAGAATAGGTTTCCCGATACCTTTAACAGGCGACTAAACTCACTCACCTGGTCGGAGAGGGCACGGGAGTCGTCGCTGACGAGGTCTGCCGCGTCGGTGGCGGCCAGGAAGTCCAGCAGCTCCGCCGAGTCGTCGCCGCCCTGGTAGCCGAGGGACCGCGCCAGCCGGAAGGCGCGGTCTCGGGCCGTGAACGCCATGCCGCGGGGGCTGAGCGCGCTGCCCGACTGCATGATGGCCTGCTGGAACAGACCTGCCCACACACATACACACCGCCCTGCTGTTAGTGGCTCACCGTGGCGTCTGTTTGTGAAAAGCTGCGTCACCCGCAGTCAGTGACTCGAAACTACGAGCGTATCTTACGCGGGGCAGCCATTAAGTGTTAATCATCACATGGAAGAAAAGTTACATGATTAATTTTTTGTTCGTTTGTAGGTACACGTTTAAAACCCTCGTATAGATTGCAAAGCTCGCGCCACAGTACCGTAGCACGTAGTTAGACGAGACAAAAGAAAATGGCGCAGCGCATTGACAAAGTGGAGATTGACTGTGCCATTTTCTTTCGCCTGCTCTAGCTACGTGCTACGGTACTGTGGCAGGTGGCTTCCAATGTATACAGGGTCATAGACATTTACCTGCAAACAAACAAAATATTAATACCATAACTTTTCTTAGAGATAATATTTAGCAGGTGTTGTAGAAAAATATCCGCTATCAGTCACAATAAAAGGTTGTTTATTCGTCACACGACGATATATCTGTACTTACAAAAAGATGAAGCACCATTATTACAGTGAGACTAGCGATGATATAAGTTGTAAGTACAGATATATTTTCGTCAAATGCTGCCTTGCCACTTCCAACTGTCCCACTTGTATTTCTGTAGTCACCAGAAAATAATTTTTGTATTCATACAGTGATCTCCAACAGTACAAACATATAAATGAATGTATAAACACCCGAAGATGGGCGCAAGCCCGAAACCGGTCGTGTGACGAATAGAAACCCTTATATTGTGACTGATAGCGGATATTTTTCTACAACCCCATAAAGGAATAGTCACGGAGTTTGACAGCATCCACTATGGATAAGATTCATTTAACAATTAGTAGTTTTGTCTACACCTTGTGGAAAAACGTATGAGGATTATTTCGGGAATATGTCTCACGTGTGATACCAACAGGACCTGCTGGTGTGTGACAGAGAAGATCAACCTCACGCCAAACTCAGTCGATGAAAATAATCAGTCTGTGAGAAACGGGTTTTTTACACCATTATACTTCGAATCAGGGAGCGAAAGGCTATTTACAATTTGCACAAAAACCAGATGGCAGTTATAAGAGTCGAGGGGCATGAAAGGGAAGCATTGGTTGGGAAGGGAGTCAGACAGGGTTGTAGCCTATCTCCGATGTTATTCAATCTGTATATTGAGCAAGCAGTAAGAGAAACAAAAGAAAAATTCGGAGTAGGAATTAAAATCCATGGAGAAGAAATAAAAACTTTGAGGTTCGCTGATGACATTGGAATTGTGTCAGAGAGAGCAAAGGACCTGGAAGAGTAGCTGAACGAAATGGACAGTGTCTTGAAAGGAGGATATAAGATGAACATCAGCAAAAGCAAAACGAGGATAATGGAATGTAATCGAATTAAATCGGGTGATGCTGCGGGAATTACATTAGGAAATGAGACGCTTAAAGCAGTAAATGAGTTTTGCTATTTGGGGAGCAAAATAACTGATGATGGTCGAAGTAGAGAGGATATAAAATGTAGACTGGCAATAGCAAGGAAAGAGTTTCTGAAGAAGAGAAATTTGTTAACATCGAGTACAGATTTAAGTGTCGGGAAGTCGTTTCTGAAAGTATTTGTATGGAGTGTAGCCATGTATGGAAGTGAAACATGGACGATAAATAGTTTGGACAAGAAGAGAATAGAAGCTTTCGAAATGTGGTGCTACAGAAGAATGCTGAAGATTGGATGGGTAGATTACACAACTAATGAGGAGGTATTGAACAGAATTGGAGAGATGAGAAATTTGTGGCACAATGTGACTAGAAGAAGGGATCGGTTGGTAGGGCATATTTTGAGGCATCAAGGGATCACCAATTTAGTATTGGAGGGCAGCGTGGAGCATAAAAATCGTAGAGGGAGACCAAGAGATGAGTACACTAAACAGATTCAGAAGGATATAGGTTGCAGTAGGTACTGGGTGAAGAAGCTTGCACAGGAAAGAGTAGCATGGAGAGATGCATCAAACCAGTCTCAGGACTGAAGACCACAACAACAACTTCGACTCATATAGCACATGCTCCAGCTACAATGCTGCCTGTGTACCAGTAGCTGATAAAAGAGAACCTGACATAGTGACAAATGCGCAGTGGGTCGTGCAATTTAACCACAGCACGAGGTGACAGTCTGTCTCACAAATGGGCTGTACAGTAGGTAGAACAGGTTGCTCGAATAATGATGCATTGTAGAGTCAGGGAGTTCTGAAACTTCAGGTGAGCTGGCAGTGTGGTAGAGGGAGTCTCAATTGAGAATACTTGGGTAGGGATTCCCAGCTCCAGCATTTTGATTAAACCAAGGGAAAGACCCCAAAATCCTTGACTACCACAATAAGAATCTTATAGCTTCATACATATCGTCCGTTCAACACTGGAGCACAGCAATGGATGTGGACTCAACTATCTACATTGGAAGTCTGATGCAGTCTACAATGGTTCACATGCCTCTGTGTGTGCATGCATTGTCCAGAAACCATAAATGGATACATAAATGCAGTCACGAAAGTGTTGAGTAATGAAGTGTAATGCGTCTACACTAGTCTCACTCAAATGTAGTTATAATTCTGGCAACCTAAAATGAATAAATGGAGAGACATCAAAGGAAATGGAAACGTTGTAATCAAGTACCAAGTATTGTTAATATAAAAAGAAATACAAAAAGACAATAAGTTTGGGGAAGGTAGAACGACCTGTACCTGCAGCATTGGTGTGTTGTACGCTGACATTCTGAATACCTACAGGAAATGTAGGTGCTTCAACAGAGGTGTTTCAACAGAGACGTATGTATGACACCAATGGCCGTGTGAACGCTGTCACAAGCGACAGGCAGTCACAGGGTTATTAAATATGATCGCAGCCTGCTATCTTAAACTCATGGTCGAAACATATTGCACAGACTCATCTACAGTGCTGGCTCAGTGGTGGACCACGTCTCAGTTATGGACAGTCTGTGTCGGAGATGTGATGCTCTCTGCTGCGAAATGCACTAGTGGCACAAAGGTATTTACATAGACTTAATTGCTTAGAAGCAAAGTCGGATTGAAACAGGGAAGGATCACCTTTACTGGCATGATTTTTAATTCAACTTGGAATACACTGATGGCTGAATAGTAATCATTTCATAAATATATCAGTGAACTACAGCATTTCTTGTAAGTGTGATCTAGCCAAAAGAAAGGTTATGGCGGCTTTCCACTACGAATGACTTCGTAGCACGTGTAGCACAGAACTCCGCACGTGGCTTGTTGAGATGCACTCTGCTGATGTGATGTTTTGGCGATGATATCTGCAGTAATGTCAATGTCGCAGCTGAGTACCATACTCAGAACTGCTTGGACAAGCAGTGACGCCAGTATGAATCTACAAATACTGCACACACCATTAGGAAGTGCATGCTAATATTCTCTGCTCTGTTTCATTCGTGTACGGATCAGGGACAAACCCGACTGTAAGACTGTGCACATCCCCTATCCCCCATCCAAAAGTGGGTGACATGGCAGAGGACTCTGCATTTACAATGTTTTAAGAACATCTCCAGACATAGGAATGACAGAGGGGAATCTTAATGCCTCGTCGACGACAAGCCCAATACAGTTCGAGTACAAGTTCGGACATAATGAGAAAGGGAATCACCCAAGTTGTTTCCTCGCTAATCATCTCAAAATCCTACTTAATAGAGCTAAGGAATCCAAGATAAACTTAGGGCAAGGATGCAGGTAGGCTCCAGTACCCATCCATGCTGCCCTGGTGTTCTGGTTCACTGTCTGATGGCCACTCCATCCACAGGCAAGTCGAGGCAGCTGACCCACATTCTGCCCAGTTATGAAAAAGAAGACAAAGATTTACTAATTATACAGGAGTTGTTCGTTCATCCCTGCATCTCACACTCTGCATACTTCAAGTCACCCTCTCTCAAACAGAACAAGTGGTTCCTTCTAATAAGGGGCCGAGGCCAGCAGACTGCCAACACACCCAAGCCCCCTGACTAACAGGAGCATGACAGTATCACAGGGTGGATCTGTTGGCATCTGCAGGCGTGATCAGCCATCTGCACCACATCAGGGTGCCCAAGCGAAGTGCTGTCTCCTCACATAGACTAAACAAATTTCATTCACAGACGTTCAGTTGCAGGCCCAGGTCGTGAAACAGCTCCCCACAATGCAAGGCTGGCATGGTGGAATAGCCTGCAGAAAATACGATGTCCCCATCAACCTTCTCCGCCTTCTCCCCACCCAGAGCAACCAAAGAAGAAAGATTTCCTCGCATTGAAATGGAGACCCACATACTCAAGTGCAGAAGCTGCCACACCTCCTAGTTCCTGCAACCCAGCTTTTGTCTCAGGAAACAAGAGAGTGTCATTCATGAAGATGGCTGCATTCATCTGATGACCACCAATATATGCACCAATGTGGTCTGGAAGCCTAGGAAGCACAAAGTCAAGGGACATATTTGTGCTGGCGTAACCTTTCACCAGCACACTGGTCGGCAAAGAGGTTGCAAGAAGATCGATAATAGCCGCTGAATCAAGTGCGCCTATCAGGAGAGAGGCCAAAGACAAATTCGCAAGCAACGTGCCGCCAACGCCCTCTCGACCGCCAGTACTTAGATTGCCGCCGCGGATTGGAGGGTCCAGTCGAGTCACAGGCACACTCCCATCACTGACAGTCAGTCCCTGTCAGTTGTAGTTGCAGTCGCAGCTGCAGTCAGCACAGTTTGTAGCTCAGAGTCAGTCAGTACATAGCAACCATAGCAGCGTACATAGCGGGACTTGTACTTCACCAGCAGTGAGGCTAACGTGGACTATTATGGAAGAACTTGTACCACAAACATATACCAGCTTAAAGATAAGTAGCTTTCTGTTCTGCTTAAGAACCCTGTTAACACACGAGTGTAGCTTGTGTTGTAGAAAGAGGATGCCATCCACCCAACAACCCCATGTCCTTGGTTTTCCCCTGGAACAAGACTCTAAACTGTCAACGACGACAAAAGAATATTAAGAAGGATAAGGGAGGGAGAGAGGGTCCCCTGCCTAATCCCACAGGCTGACGTCACTGAATGCAACGAATTCCAGACCCTGAGAAAACCGTTGGATCCACCTCATAGCAGCCCCTGAATTCTTCAGGTAGACCACTGGCCTTAAGGGGCATGTCCAAAGATGCCTGGTCGAATGAGTCATAGGTGGTCATATCCAGGGATGCAACAAAGAGAGAATAACAGCATGTAGTGCTCCTGAATCTGAGCCCAATATCCACTCCATTGTCGACTAATATCAGCTAAGCACCAATACAGGTATTGCTATGACCTGTTTGTCTTCTTTGTATGTTTTGGGTTGATATGTGACATCATTTGTGCAGCTTCTTACTTAAGCTAAGAGGAGTCAGCTTGATAATACCGTATAACATCACCTCTATCCCTGAAAATGGCCTCACTTCAGCAACGAAGAGAATCCACAAGTTTTTAATGGTGTGTCATATCCAACTGAAGACAGTCATTAATGATTAGATCCCATAGAACTATTAAAGTGAGCGTATGTTGATTGCTGTGTTTCGCCAGGTTCTCGACATTGGATTAAGACTGCTTTATTTGGTGGGTAACCCAAAGTGCGATAGGGTGTGTTTGTCAAACCAGAGACGAACCTGTGCAGCCCTGTGAACACTGATTTTGTCACCTTGGGAGGAGGGAAAGACCAAAATATATTCACCATGAAGACATAGGAGGAAGGGGAGCCCTTTGACACCGAGAATGTTGAAACGAACATCCTAGTTCATGTTAATGATAGCTTGAATAAGTGGGCAAAAGTCATGCTGCGAAAAGCCGACCGGTGTGGCCGAGCGGTTCTAGGCGCTCCAGTCTGGAACCGCGCGACCGCTACGGTCGCAGGTTCGAATCCTGCCTCGGGCATGGATGTGTGTGATGTCCTTAGGTTAGTTAGGTTTAAGTAGTTCTCAGTTCGAGGGGGCTGATGACCACAGATGTTAAGTCCCATAGTGCTCAGAGCCATACTGTTCAGGTTCTGTGTCGTTTGGCCCACTGAAGACGTGCAAATTTATGACCCGCCGTGAGAAATGACTTCTTCGATGAGATCGACTCCAAGTGTCCACTGCATTCAGTTGTTTCCGCAACGTTCACTAAAAAATTATTGAAGGATGGACCGGCATTTGATCATTTCTTGTAGTCAAGTTGGACAGTCCACGTTCATACAACAACACATAAGGTGGCTAAATTCAAAGTGAGCTCATGGACACATCCAAACACGATAGCTCCTTCCTGTCATTCCACCACGTGTGCACGTCGACCCACGTTATTGCACTAGTCTTATGCAACCGACTGGTGCATATAGGGTGAAAATTATTTAAATTGACAAACTCTAGAAGTTTGCACGCGACATCAAAACACATATTTTTATCTGATGTCATGTTTTTCAATGAGTATTTTTCAATCTGTAGAAGTAGTATCTTCTGGATGAAAATTAGTTACACGAAAAACTGTGGGAGGTTGTATGGGGCATCGAAAACACTTTTCTAATGTGTTTTTCTGTGTGGTACCATTTTATGAGGACATCAGATGTTAAGTACACAAGACGTAACACAAACAATTTTTGATTCTGTATTACCAAGACGCAACAATATTAACGTAACACAATTACTTTAATTACAGCAGAGATTAGAAAACGCCTCCATTAATTGTAAAGGAACATAGGTATTGCAATGTATTATTTTTGTTCCATTGTGCTTTATATTAAATGTGAGTGGTTAATAAAGACGCTGCGATGCCTCCCATTTTAATCCGCCGCGCCCATTGGCTGTGGACATCCACCTGAAGATGAAACGCGTGTCGTACGCTCAAATATGTAACGTGTACACGCTGCACTAGTATTTGTATTTGTGTAATAATTGTAGATTTGGTGTTGTCATTCACTGTATTGATGCCAAGTACAATAAAAGAGTTTAGACGCATCCAGACTTAAAACGTGACGTGCCGATGTGTATGAGGTGCGACACTAGAGCCATCGAAAGTTTCCTGGTGCTGTTGGCTGTGTTGACCTCCAGTTTCATTCAGCCTTGGTAAGAGGCACGGGTGGATTTTGAGAGTCATTCTGCGAAGATTTTGTCAAGCATGCGTTGCCATTTTATATGTTTATTAATAAGTTTAGGTAATGTTTGTGTTCAAATTTGTGTGAATTCCTAGGGCACCAAACTACTGAGGTCATCGGTCCCTACACTCACACATTACTTAAACTAACTTATGCTAAGAACAACGCGCACACCCATGACTGAGGGAGGAAACGAGTCTCCGGCGGGAGGCGCCTCACAATCCTTGACATGGCGCCTCTAACCGCGCGGCCACTCCGCGCACCTTCACATAATTAATTTCTGTTACATTTTAGCAGTTTATCGTAATTCCGCTGTTGTATTCACTGTTCACTGCCAACTATTTTTTTTTTAATTTTTTATTTTTTAGCTTCACTTGACCAGGTTCGAAAATGAACCTGTAAGGTTTGAAAATGGTCGCATAATATAAATACTGTAACTGTTGACTGTATCGTCGTTGATGAACGTTTTCAGAAATTTAACAAAGTTTTTGGTTTCCTGTCAACAAAATCTTGAAACTGAAAAATTATATAAATAGTTTGTTTGGGTATAATCAACTGTAAGACTGAACGTGGTGCTAAAAACGAACACGTTTTCTCATGCAGCTTTAAGGTTATCATCGCTAACCGCCACGTGAAAATCTGCATTAGAGTCATGCTCAGTACAGCCAAGGACTTCCCTCTTGAGAGGAATGGAATGATGTGTACTCATCCCGGTGAGAATGCTCGAGGACCTATTTGAAAGGGAAGTAACGGTTCCGTGTTGGGAAAGCTGGCCACACTGGCTGAGAGAAGTAATAGTATTCTCCACTCACAATGGCATCCGATGTCACCATTGCCAGAGGATGACCCAGAAACTGATGGGTAGTGCGTTACCCATAAGTCTCAGGGCATATTTTGTTATCACAAGCACACACTTGAAACGTTCCTTCTACATTGAGGCGACTAAATTCGTGAGATATCGATGTGCCCATGTACAGCTGGCGGTAGTACCCCGTACATGGCGTGAAAGGCAAGAGCATTAGGGGAAGTGTCATTTGTACTCAGCTGATTTGTGTGAAAAGGTTTCCGGCGTCATTATGGCAGTACGACTGGAATTAACAAATGTTGAACGCGGAATGGTAATTGGAGCAAGACGCATGGGACATTTCATTTCGGAACTCGTTAGGAAATTCAATATTCCGAAATCCACTATGTCAAGAGTGTGCCGGGAATACCAAATTTCAGGCATTGCGTCTCACCACGGGCAATGCAGTGACTGACGGCCTTCACTTAACAACAGAGCGCAGCGGTTTTTGACTAGAGTTTACAACACGCCAACGACCACCTTAAAGTCAATTAAGACAGAATATCATAATATGAAGTAGGGAAGAGTTATACATCTTTGCCGATAAGCTAACACCACGAACTTTTGATAACAACAACATTAAACATCACTGAGAGTTTTTGTTATGAAAAGAGGAGGAAGAAACCTCAGATTTAATTAATGGACAAATTGCCAAGTGATAATTGCAAATTAATATCTTGAAAGCTAAGTCCAAGGTGATGTTAGCCAGAGATAACTTTTATGTGAAAGAGATTTGTCAGCGCAACGAAGAAATTCAATGCGCCTACAATACTCTTTCACAGAAGAAGCCGCTTGCTGGCTCTCGTCCTGTAAAGACGTGCGAGAACAATTGTCTTAGTTATTGATAGTACGGAACGCGACGTGATTCACGAACTTCGGAAACTGATTTTCTAAGCAGAGACAGGAATTGATAGACGCGTTTAACCGTGCATAACGTGTTAATTGAACTTTATTGACGAAATTAGTGAATATTGGACTTAACTTTCAAGTAACTGGAACTAAAAGAAGAGTGGATAGTATATCAAAGAACTACACTCAATTAATCTCGAGTAGGACACAATTACATGACTTCACGAAGATAATAAATTACGCTGAAGAGTAAAGTTGTCGTAATCGTCAAGAAACTTAATTTGAATAGAACTGACTTTACCAACCTACTGCGTATGCGTGTGGTGCGAAAGTTATAAAGTATTTAGTGGCCAAGGAACAATAAACTGTTCGTTCCAAGTGAAATATCAATCGTGGACTACATTATTAAGTGATTTAATCAATGATAGTTAACCAACGACTGTTGAGCAGGGACAATTTAATCTGATTATCAAAATACCTACTTCATTAATTGAAAAGAGAACTTTTGAACATTTTTTTAAGATTACGGCGTAGGTTCACTCAGACGTGATCAAAGACTATCTGTGGATCTCGCTACATACAGGTTCAACTACTCCATAGCAACGAGCCAACAACGTACGAGAAGACTGATAATTACAATATTTCCTCGCAATTGGTGGTGTGTACGATGCGCATGAGATAAGATTTAACAACTACTGCATATCCAGGCAATGAATCATTCAGTCTTAAATCAGAACAAGCATCCATCGTAAGAGTTCGCATTTCTGTCTCCTGTTCACCAACGGGGACCTACGTCATCGCGCATCGTGTCTCAACTCCACTGCGAGAGCTGTGTTAGTAGCAGCTCTACGGTGTCGACAATATCAGCACGCGGTTGGAGTGCGGGGACGCCAGACAAGTTGTCAGTGCTTCACAGGCAAGCAACACAGCGCGAAATAACCGCAGAAATCGATATGGGACTGCGGCGAGCGCATCCGTTAGGATAGAGCGGCAAAATTTGATGTTAATGCGCTATGGTAGCAGACAACCGCCGCGAATGCGTTTGCTAACAGCACGACACCGCCTGTAGCGCGTCTTCTGGACTCGTGACCATATCGACTGGACCCTAGACGACTGGCAAACCGTAACCTGGTCAGACGAGTCCCGTTTTAAGTTGGTAAGAGCTGATGGTAGGGATCGAGTGTGGTGCAGACCTCACGAAGCCGTGCACTCAAGTTCTCAGCAAGGCACTGTGGATGTTGGTAGAAGCTCCGTAATGATGTGGGCTGTGTTTACACGAAATGGACTGGGCCCTCGAGTCCAAGCGAACCGATCATAGACTGGAAATGGTTATGTGCGCCTATCAGCCAACGACTGAATTTTCATGGATGAAACTTCATCATGTCAGTGGGTCACCATTGTTCACGATTGGTTTGAGAAACATTATGAACAATTCGAGCCAATAATTCGGCCGCCCATCGAACATTTATGGGCATAATCGAGAGGTCGATTGGTGCACGAAAGCATGGGCTGGCAGCACTTGCTCACTCATGGACGACTATACAGGGTGAAAAGTACTTAAATCGACAAACTCTGGGAGGTTGTAGGGGACATCAAAACAAATATTTTTCCCCAATGTCATTTTTTCCTATGAGGAGTATTTAAACTGGTGGAGGAAGATTTCTCTGGCAGCAAATTAATTAAACCAGGAAACACTTTTCCATTTTTGTATGACCAAAACACAACACATTAAAACAACCCAATTTCAATTACAGTAGATTTTCAATATTGCCTCCATTGACACTTAAACAAAGCTTACACCGTCGGATGATGTTCTGTCTGGCACGGGCAAAACCCCTAGGAGTACCCTGAATTGGTCCTGCTGCTGCTACTATCCCGGCAACCAGATCCTCTTCTGATGCAACAGATGTTGCGTAAACAAGGTTGCGCATCTCTCCCCACACAAAAAGTAAAGAGGGGACATATCTGGGGATCAAGCAGGCCATGTTACAGAACCACCTCTGCCTATCCACGTTGCTGGGAACCGACGCACACGACGACTGAAATGTGCGGGCGCCCCGTCATGTTGGAACCACATGCGTTGTCTTGTAGGGAGCGGGACGTCTTCCAGCAATTCTGGCAATGCTCTGGCGAAAAAATTCTAATAGAGCCTGCCATTTAATGGCCTAGGCAGCAGATACGGCCCAATTAAACAGTCCCCAACAACACCGCACTTGATGAGCGCTGGTAACTGTGGCATGTGGGTTATCCTTACTCCAAACATGCGAATTGTGCATGTTGAAGACTCCATCACGCCCGAACGTTGCTTTATCGCTAAACAACACAGAGGATGGAAATGTAGGATGCATTCCGCACTGTTCCAGGTACCACTGCGAAAACTGTGCTCTGGGTGGATAATCAACTGGTTCCAGGTTGTGAACACGCTGTAAGTGAAAAGGACGTTATAATTGCTCTCGAAGGACTGTTCTTACATTCGTCTGATTTGTCCCCATGTTACGTGCAGTTGCCTGAGTGCTGATTGAAGGATCCCGCTCCACATGCTGCAAGACAGCTTCCTCAAATTGCAACGTTCTTATGTTGCGACGGCGTCCCTGTCCAGGTAATCTGCTAAATGACCCGGTCTCACGCAGACGTTGGTACACAGCAGCAACGGTCTTATGATGCGAGATACGGCGATTCGGATATTGTTGGTGATAAACCCGCTGTGCAGCTCGTCCGTTGTGGTGCGCTACGTAGTACGCACCAATCATATCAGTGTACTCACTCCAGGTGTATCGTTCCATTAGAGACAATGCACTATTACACTGGTGGACAGCAGTTGCCTACAACTGAAGAGCGTAATACGCCCTCTAACAACTGAATATCCTAATACGGCCTTTAACAACTGAATCTACATCTACATCCATACTCCGCAAGCCACCTGACGGTGTGTGGCGGAGGGTACCTTGAGTACCTCTATCGGTTCTCCCTTCTATTCCAGTCTCATATAGTTTGTGGAAAGAAGGATTGTCGGTATGCGTGGGCTCCAATCTCTCTGATATTATCCTCATGGTCTCTTCGCGGGATATAAATAGGAGGGAGCAATATACTGCTTGGCTCCTCAGTGAAGGTATGTGCTCGAAACTTCAACAAAAGCCCGTAACGAGCTACTGAGCGTCTCTCCAGCAGTCTTCCACTGGAGTTTATCTATCATCTCTGTAACGTTTTCGCGATTACTAAATGATCCTGTAACGAAGCGCGCTGCTCTCCATTGGACCTTCTCTATCTCTTCTATCAACCCTATCTGGTACGGATCCTACTCTGGTGAGAAGTATTCAAGCAGTGGGCGAACAAGTGTACTGTAACCTACTTCTTTTGTTTTCGGATTGCATTTCCTTAGGATTCTTCCAATAAATCTCAGTCTGGCATCTGGTTTACCGACGATCAACTTTATATGATCATTCCATTTTAAATCACTCCTAATGCGTACTCCCAGATAATTTATGGAATTAACTGCTTCCAGTTGATGACCTGCTATATTGTAGATAAATGACAAGGGATCTTTCTTTCTATGTATTCACAGCACATTACACTTGTCTACATCGAGATTCAAATACAATTCCCTGCACCATGCGTCAATTCGCTGCAGATCCTCCTGCATTTCAGTACACTTTTTCAGTGTTGCAACCTCTCGATATACTGCAGCATCATCCGCAAAAAGCCTCAGTGAACTTCCGATGTTATCCACAAGGTCATTTATGTATATTGTGAATAGCAACGGTCTTACGACACTCCCCTGCGGCACACCTGAAATCACTCTTACTTCGGAAGACTTCTCTCCATTGAGAATGACATGCTGCATTCTGTTATCTAGGAACTCTTCAGTCCAATCACATAATTGGTCTAATAGTCCACATGCTCATACTTTGTTCATTAAAGTGCTATGAGAGCTGCCTTTTTCATTTTGTTACATGGATGGCATTTTAATATTCTTTGCTTCGGTAAATGAGCATACAGACTACCTGCAGCAGCTTTTCTGCTGGCTCCAAGAGTATGGCATCATTATTAATGAAATGTAGTGTGTCAGGAGAAAGAGTGATGTTCATTTCCTGGAATACCAAGTTTCAGGAGCAGGGTTGGCACCATTAGTTTAATGGGTTGAAGCAGTGCAGCAAATGCCTCTTCCCAGTACAAAGACTTTACAGAGTTTTGGGCATGTTAAATTACATAGATGCCATATGACTGTACTAGAGGTAGCCCAAGAGCCACTTACAATGTTGCTCACCAGAAAGAATACTGCAGGCTATCAAAAGGTCCTGTGGACTTCCCAGGCCAAAGCAGTATTCCAGGACCTCAATTGGGCCAATCTATGATCTGTTCATTGGGACAAGTTACCAGTAGAGCAGCATGTTGATCCTTTTCGAAGCAACCTTCTCCAGGATGGACGCATGGGATGACAACTCATATGAGTATCATTTCCAAAGGTCTCACAAGAAATTTGGTGAGACATGGCAAGAGGTGAACAATGGTCCTGTATTCCAGAATCATATCACTAGCAAGTTTTTGAAGCACTGCACAATGTTACGCACTCAGATCAGAGAGCTAAAATGGTGTGGTCGTGGTTTCAAAGAGATTGTCAGGCATGGGCATGCGCATGTTTGACATGCTAACAAAACGAGATTGGAAGGTATGTATTGGCACAGATTGCTCAATTTCTGGCACCTGCTGGCAGGTTTTCACATGTCAACATGGACACTGTCGGTCCGTTGCAGAGCTCAAAAGGACAAAGGTATTTATTAATGATGATTGATCACTTTATAAGTCACAATACTCGCCAATATGTGAGCAGAGTCAGTGGTGAAAGAACTGGTACACACATGCTTCTTCAGGTTTGGCCTCCCATATGATACCACCACAGACAACAGAAATCAATTTGAGAGCGTAATACGGCCTCCACCGGTTTACGAGGTGCATTCAAGTTCCAAGGCCTCCGATTTTTTTTCTCCGAAGAGAAAGAAACATGCACATTGTTTTAAAATGAGGCCGCATTCATTGTCAATATGTCCCAGAGATGGCAGCACCGTACGGCAGATGGAATTTTACCGCCAGCGGCGAGAATGAGAACTGTTTTAAATACTTAAAATGGCGACGTTTTCCTTACTTGAACAGCGTGCAATCATTCGTTTTCTGAATTTGCGTGGTGTGAAACCAATTGAAATTCATCGACAGTTGAAGGAGACATGTGGTGATGGAGTTATGGATGTGTCGAAAGTGCGTTCATGGGTGCAACAGTTTAATGAAGGCAGAACATCGTGTGACAACAAACCGAAACAACCTCGGGCTCGCACAAGCCGGTCTGACGACATGATCGAGAAAGTGGAGAGAATTGTTTTGGGGGATCGCCGAATGACTGTTGAACAGATCGCCTCCAGAGTTGGCATTTCTGTGGGTTCTGTGCACACAATCCTGCATGACGACCTGAAAATGCTAAAAGTGTCATCCAGGTGGGTGCCACAAATGCTGATGGACGACCACACGGCTGCCCGTGTGGCATGTTGCCAAGCAATGTTGACGCGCAATGACAGCATGAATGGGACTTTCTTTTCGTCGGTTGTGACAATGGATGAGACGTGGATGCCATTTTTCAATCCAGAAACAAAGCACCAGTCAGCTCAATGGAAACACACAGATTCACCGCCACCAAAAAAATTTCGGGTAAGCGCCAGTGCTGAAAAAATGATGGTGTCCATGTTCTGGGACAGGGAGGGCGTAATCCTTACCCATTGCGTTCCAAAGGGCACTACAGTAACAGGTGCATCCTACGAAAATGTTTTGAAGAACAAATTCCTTCCTGCACTGCAACAAAAAAGTCCAGGGAGGGCTGCGCGTGTGCTGTTTCACTAAGTCAACGCACCCACACATCGAGCTTACGTTAGCATGCTCCCTACTCACCTGACCTGGCTCCTAGTGACTTTTGGCTTTTTCAAACAATGAAAGACACTCTCCGTGGCCGTACATTCACCAGCCATGCTGCTATTGCCTCAGCGATTTTCCAGTGGTCAAAACAGACTCCTAAAGAAGCCTTCGCCGCTGCCATGGAATCATGGCGTCAGCGTTGTGAAAAATGTGTACGTCTGCAGGGCGATTACGTCGATAAGTAACGCCAGTTTCATCGATTTCGGGTGAGTAGCTAATTAGATAAGAAATCGGATGCCTTAGAACTTGAATGCACCTCGTAAACAATCCTCATAGGAAAAAAATGACATTAGGGGAAAAATATTTGTTTTGATGTCCACTACAACCTCCCAGAGTTTGTTGGCTTAAATACTTTTCACCCTGTAGAGGCGGCATGGCTCAATATTTGTGCAGGGAACTTGTTGAGTCCACACCATATGGAGTTGCTGCACCACGCCGGATAAAAGGAGGTCAGACACCATAGTAGGAGGTATCCCATGACTTCTGTCACCTCAGTGTGGAGCCACCATTTAGAAATTGCATCTTGCACCAAAGCGGTAAGCGCACCCGTTAAGCTTTATTCAGGCTACTTAGTCACCCGGTAACTGATCGATCAGAGGTGAAGAAAGTCAGTGCTGTTTCCCAAGACAGTTGCTGCAGTTTGGAAAGACGACAAGACGGAGAGCAGAGTGACCTGCAGAGAGCGGCGACAGCAGGTGGTAGGAGGTGGAGACGCTGCCCGCGCTCTCCCCGAACAGCGTCACCCTGCCGGCGTCTCCCCCGAAGGCGGCGATGTTGCCCCGCACCCAGCGCAGGGCCAGGTTCTGGTCCTTGAAGCCGTAGTTGCCCCTGATGACGTCGTCTTCCGTGCTCAGGAATCCTGCCGGTTACGTAAGAGAATTCTGACATACAATTCAGCACTTGCCATAGAACTCCACAATCTGCAGAAACAGTGTTCTCTAACAGTGAAACGGGAGATGTACAGTTAACCCTCCGTCGCTCGCGCGGATGAAACTCGTCATCCAAATGACTTTCCCCCTCAATTTTGTCTGACAGGGCAAGACTGAGATCGCGCCATTTTCAGTATCTTTCTGTTAACTCTAGCAGCTAGCTCCAATCATCGTTGGCTTTCAGTTACGGAAGATACATTGTTTATGAAACATTTGAAACGTCACAGGTTGAAACGGTACAGTAGTTTCCGCTCTATAAGCAGCAGGTTTCTATGCTCGCTCGCACCGGGAAATAGAAACAGAGGCGGCTCCGCAGCCAATTTTATTACACGACGCGGCCGGCCGCGGGTGCAACAGAACCCATGTGGGCGGGTGGAAAGAAATGTGTCAGGCTTCATAATACGTATTTAAATGTGTCGTGTATTATGCATTTCTTGTACGTGAATGTGAATCTGCACTTGAACTTTCTTAATCCTCCTCACACATTTCCGTAAAGCGTGGCCAAATCTTTGTTGGGAAGTAGTTCTGTAGTATATTAGTGCCAACCTTACTTCTGGGTAGGGCATCAGAGAGACAGCACAGGCAGGTAAAAGTCAAAGACTTTCCAGTGTCACAAGAATTGGGGTGGAGAGGTTGGTCACGCCCAAGTGGTTCGACCAGTCCCTCCACCGGGGCCCAGGAAGACCTCCGGGTGCCCGCCATATTCTGGGAGTGTTACAGAAGACGGGTAAGTGAGCAGACGTGCCCTCAGTGCGTCTGTCTCAATGTTCATGCGTGCAAGAGAGGTATTTGAATATTTGTACTAATTCTTTTATTTCCAGCTTCGGATTGTGTAAGGAAATTTGACCCCCTGTGTTAATGTATCTGGTCCCCAGTTTGTCCGTTATACTCCTCACATAGTGGATGTATTATGTAAAATATTGGGAGACTTTGGTGGTATACATTTGGCCAACGCAATTCCGTCTTGCCCGTAGAAATGTGCGTGCAGATTAGTATATAATATACCCGAGCTATAAGTTGTAAAATTGTAATACCTGTAAACTGGAACAATTGCTGCAGTCGCTGTAAAATCGAGTGATAATGTTTAAAATAAATTGGTAATCAATTGTCATCAATCTTTTAACATACCTTAAAAAATCACAAAGAAGTCAAGTTAAAGGAATTCATTTAAAATAAAAGATATAGAATGCAGGGACCCACACATCAGCGTGTGAGCCCTCCAGCCCCTTGCCTAGTATCGTACAGAAAGGACACGCTCTCTAGGTAGCGCTCTCAAGCTCCTCTCCCCAGTTATCCGTTGCGCAATTTTGATTCAGGGCTTGACATCAACTTTCATCTGGCGTCCCTAGGCAAGGAGGTTAGATGGTAAACTTTCAAGGTTTACGCTTCATTTAACTAACTGATTAATTTCTACATGTTTAATAATTCATTTTACGCCGAGAGCGTCCTTTCAATGTTTCGTGTAGCTAATAATCCTCTGGATTCAAGAATGCTTCCGTGCATATTTTTTCTTCTGTTGGTGTCACACCTCCTCTCTCGTCCTTTGATCCCGTGATGTATGTGGATGGATAAACGTAGTTATGCACGGAATATATAATAATCTGGGTTAGTCAAAGATGGTAGCAGTAGGGTAGTTTAGCACCAACATAACAACGTGAGCAGATTCGGCAGAGAGTTCGTGATTCCAAAGATAGTGGGGATGAGCTGGGCAGAGTTCGCGAGGTTGGCTCTCACTGAGGTCCTTCCCCCACCACCAGTTTTTTTGAACGGTTGGCGGTTGGTCCTGGAACGCGCCATGTTAGGACACCCTGGGGCCGCCGATTAAACGAGACGGACGCAGGGGTGCGGCGCTCGTCATGGATGGTGAGATAAGTTATCCATAATGTACGTTTTTTGGGGTAACATTGATTATGAAACATGTTCGGGTGTGAATTAATACCGGGAAACGTTCAGCGATATTGTATTTGTAGAAATTTTTCAGATTAATCTGTTTCAACTAGCGGACTTGGGCGCGAGGTGATTGAGGGCATGAACCAACGGTTCTTGTTCTTAGGCAATAACAGATAGGTTCGTTAATGTTTCATTTGTTGCATAGTTTAGTTCTGGATATAAGCAATATAAATTTTCCATGATTCAAGGATGTATTTTACTCGTTTCTTTGTTGTCGAACTTGGCCACGTGTTGCCAGCATTCATAACGGTGGTCACTGGATTTGCCTTTCGTTAATCATAGCATGAATAATATGGAGTCATGAAGCCTGGGCTGGTTTGCTCACGTTGCATTGCGGTTGGATAACACGCGGTTTCAACATGAACTTATCCGCATGGTACTGCATGTGTAGTAACACAAGTAATGTTTGAGAGAGTGAAAGGTAATGTCCTTCCCTACTCCGCGCGTTAAATAGGTGTGGCAATAACTAAATGGTGTTAAAGAGGCCACCATTCAGTAACATTCATTTTTACCCATTTTAACCATTAGTAGATGTAACTGGCGACGAAGTGTTGTCTATGTTTCCGGTATGACGAGATGCAAGAGAGTGCTTCATGAAGGTTTTGTCACTGAGAGTGGTAATTTTCTTAAATATAATAGATTTCATGTATGTTTTGTCACAGAGAGTAATAGTTTTCTTAAATATTATCGAAATAAATCAGAATGATAATTGAAATTCTCTCTTAGCGTTATTTAGTGTCCTTCATGCATACCACTATATTCTATGAGTGTGAATGTATGCTTTCCCGGCGTATACAGCTGGCGAAGAGTTCTCGGGCTTCCAGCCGGGTGGCGGTGTCTTCAAACTGCGACGTTTCGACGAGTGACATACTCATCATCTTCTGGCGAAGTGCCGAGACTTTGCGGATGCCGGTCCCTTTATACCTGTGGTGTGCCCCCACCACCTGGCCGCGGGAGGCTGGGTCCATAGGAGCCGGCGGGCGGGGTGGAGGGGGAAGCGGGTGCGCCGTTCGTGTCTCCGTCAGAGCATTCTGATCGCGTCTCGTGAGCTGGGCGGTTCTTGTTGCGTTCCTGGCGTATTGCGGCTAATGCTGGATTCCAGGCCGCGGTCAGTTGATAGCCTTCGTCCCTGTTCACAAGATTCTCGTGGACCCGTATTTCTATTGATTCTTTAATGACGCTATCCCAATAGCTCCCGGCTCGGCACAGCACCCTGGTGTTTTCGAAATCAAAGGTGTGGTTTTCTTTGAGGCTATGTTCAGCTATAGCAGATTTCTCTATCTGTCCAAGTCGAACATGCCTGATGTGTTCCTCGCACCTTTTAGAGATGCAGCGCTGCGTTTGACCGATGTACTGCACACCACACTCGCAGGCAATGTTGTATATACCAGGTGTGTTTAGTTTGAGTGGGTCTTTAGCTGAGCCCAGCAGCTCTTTCGTCTTCGGCGGTGGTCGGAAGACGGTATTTATGTTAGATTTTCTTAATAGCCTCCCGATTTTGGCTGATGTGGGCCCCAAATATGGAAGAAAGGCGAGTCTCTTGTTAACTTCCTCTTCCTCTTCCTGAACTTTGTCAGCCTGTCTCCTCTTGAAGGCCCTGCCAATCTGTGTTTCACTGTACCCGTTTTTCCGAAATACCTCTCTTAGGTGGTGTAATTCGTCTGAGAGGCTTTCTTTGTCACAAATGACGTACGCCCTATGTACCAAGGTGGTCAGTACTGACTGGCGTTGCGCCGGATGGTGGCAGCTGGTTGCATGGAGGTAAAGGTCTGTGTGAGTCTTTTTTCTATATACTGAATGGCCCAGCGTGCCATCCGATTTCTTCCTGATCAGTATGTCCAGGAATGGAATACAGCCATTCTCTTCTACTTCCATCGTGAAGGTGATATTCTTATGTATGCCGTTTAGGTGGTCCATAAACTCCTCCAGTGCCTGCCTGCCATGCTGCCAAATCACGAATGTGGCGTCCACATAGCGGAAGAAGTGCCTGGGTTTACGGTGAGCAGTTTGTAGTGCCACCTCCTCAAAGTGTTCCGCATAAAGATTCGCGATCCCTGGAGCAAGGGGAGATCCCATGGGCGCTCCATCCACTTGTTCATAATGCTCTCCATTGCACTTGAAGTAGGTGGTCGTAAGTGCATATTCAAAGAGCTTCACTGTTTCCGGCTCGAAGTGCTGATTAAGGAGCGCCAAGGCGTCTTGTAGCGGTACTTTCGTGAACAAGGAGGTGACGTCGAAGCTCACGAGTAGGTCATCACTCTGTATTCGGATGTCCTTCAGTATTCTAACGAAGTGCCAGAGAATGATGAATATGAGTCACAGGAAGAAGTAACTCAAGAGGATGCATTTCTTTTCGCGAAAGATGGAAAAACTAAACGGAAGAAAAATAAATATCCTACCATTGTTAGAAGCAGATCTTGTAATATTATTACGCATTTGCCTGGACCAAAAAATCAAGCTCGTATAAAAAAGACAGAAATAGAAATTCTGAATTTGTTCTTGGACGAAAACATAATAAGCATTATCGCAACATGCACTTATATATACATCAATAAAGTTCGTGGTAACTTCTCTAGAGAAAGGGACGCTAAAGAAACAGATGCGGTAGAGATCAGAGCTTTCATTGGTTTGTTATATCTGTGTGGCTCTTGAAACGTTCTAGGAAGAGTACATCAAAATTGTGGGATAGCTCAAAGGGAAACGGACTTGAATCATGTTATTTATGCATAAGTGAAAAGCGATTCAGGTTTCTGTTAAGGTGTCTCAGGTTTGATAATATCCGTGGCAGAGCTGTCCCCAGAGGGACTGACAAGTTGGCTCCTATCAGAGAGGTACTTGAACTATTCACGAACAATTGCCAAAAATATTTTTCACCTGGTGAATGTCTTACTGTTGAGGAACAGCTTTTGGCATTTAGAGGAAACTGCCTATTCCATTCAGGCAATATATCCCTAGCAAACCAGCAAAGTACGGGTTAAAAGTGCTTGGTTTGGTTGATGTAAAAACAGCTTACACTTTGAATTTAGAACCGTACGTCGGTAAGCAACCAGAGGGACCAGGTAATACCAGTAATTCAGCTGAAGATATTGTTCTTCGAATGTTCGAACTGTTTCAAACGTTAGAATATATTATACTGTGTACGAATATTAAATGTATTATATTTAGATTTAATAAGAAAAACATAAAATCAGTCACCAAGACCGTTCAAAATATACAAGTAGACCGTTTGCTTTGTGGATGACACCCATCATCAGCGCGAGTGACCATGTCACGAATTTTCGCGCGAGTAACGGAGGGTTAACAGTTTGATACTGCGCATAGATCACAAACTTAATTGGTAAAAATCTAGTGCCTAAAATCAACAATGCGCCTTTGTGCAGCTACGTTTGTCGTACTGATCACTACTGCTATAGATAATTTAGAAGTGAACCAACTAGTTTATTCTGCATATTTTATTGACTAACGCAAAATTTGTTTGAGGAAACTCGACTCACATGGAGAGTATTTTGAGAATACACAAGCATGTTAATTGTACATGATCTTCGATCTGTAACACCCTTCGGAAGCCTCTTCAAAATAACTTTGTGTTTGGGAATTACTCAATTGAAGTCTTAGCACTCCTAATGCTATTTTCTTGCACCCGACCTTTGATAAACTGTAGGAACAAAAAGGTGTGGCCAAAGTTTCAGGGAGCATTCGTTACACATCCGGGAATAAAAAGTGTTACGTAGACATCTGTCCGGAAACTCTTACTTCCATGATAGAGCTCATATTCTACTCCTCTTCATAATCACCTTAATCATGGGTAACATATAAAAACAGAACGTATCAGCATTACAAGAAACGTTTTATTACATGAAATGTTCAAAAGACGTTCTTGGTTGCGTTTTGTTGAAATTTACAGTAAGTTGTAATTCGTAGCTTCACCGCCAGTGTTCGTTGTTCCAATTGAACAAAGATAATGTTGACATGTTGCTCGCTTCATTTGTTGTGTTGACATGCGACTATGTCAAAAGCTCTGTCACCATAAAGCACGTAGGATCAACTGTTTAGTGTTCATCGCGGACTTGGTTTCCGGTTCAGTGTGAAGGGGAAGTGTACTCAAATGCCAGTGCTCACTTGGTGTACGGATTGGCCGTTGGTTATGGTCTTGGATTTCAGCTTTCGCAAATTTACCGACTGACGGCGACCCGACCGGAGAATATTTGAAGCAACTGATCGTCGTTTTAGGGTGCATGGGACGTTTGAACCTTACCACTCGCAACTGGAGGAGGCCTAGAAGAACGAGAAAATTTCAGCCGGAGGAGGAACTACTTAGGTAAGTTGACGGCAAATCTAGAGACAACGTAAGACAATTAGCTAAAACAATTAATGGTGACAGCATCGTTCTCTGGAGACTGCTACATGAGAACCTGCAGCAGACGTACTATATGTAGAAACGGAGCTCTAACGTAGAAATAAAGCGTTTGGGGAACCATGTCCATACAACATATTGCCTTCCTGTACCTGTGACGAATGCCTCCTGAAGGTCTGACCATACCTTACGCTTACATACTGTTTAAGAGAACTAAAGCTACATCGAGGACGGGAGATATCTCTTACAAACGATTATCAAAAAGAGAATAACACAGGGATCACATGCAAATGCGTACTGCGTATTTCATGACGATTTCACAAGATAATGAAGCGTATATTGGTCATTCTATTTCAATTAATGCTCTCAAACGAAGCGAGTGCAACAAATATATACCTCTGTTATGCGTCCTAATTTCCATTACGGTCTCCTAACGATTTTAATCCCGAATAGACGATGGAGGCTATAAACTGGTGTTACATGCTCTGCTAAGAGAAAGTTCCTTGAATTTACCCAATAAAGATTACAAATCACTGAACATCTGGGTGAAGTACTGAGGACAAAGATCGGTTAGAACGCAGCGAAAATCTGAATCCCTTTAGGGCAATTGCATGAGGATCCTGAGCAAAACAAAACTTTAAAATTACTCATGTGATTGCCTCATAGGTGGTCTCTTTCACAGATATTATATAATTTTACAGGAAAAGAAAGTTACGCGTTCCATTCAAAGTAAGTCGTCAGTATTCACGCATCCTATACTTTAAGTTTTAATGTGGAAGTACAGACGTGATAGAAGAAATGATAGCAAAGTGCCGATTTTTGCCTAAACTAATCCTCCAGGATAAATACGTGCATCAACAGTGTCTCTAGTCAATATTTCCTAGAAAGCACATCGAGGTTTCGAGTATAACCCATTGACACTCCGTTCGGTTGTCCGGATATGCAATTCGCTTTTTCTCGTCGCTGAATTGCGAAAATATGACTTGAAATTGCATCTGCAAAGTCTCTGTAACTCAAAGAAGCTGTTCATTGAGGATGGGTATCGTAGTGAGGTCACAATGTTTGAAAAGGTTTTTAGCGTGGCACTATGTTATCGTTGTCGACAGTTCTCTAAACACTTTCGAGAGTTAAATATCAGAATATGCAATGAAGTTATGTGTGGCAGTATTTAATGACTGAATGCTGATGGTCTTACCAAGGGCACCGAGCCTGTAGTTCATGGTGACGAATACGATGTCATCAACCTCCAGGAAGAAGTCCGGACCAAACGAGCTGGACGCACCAGAGCCACTTGTCAGCGAGCCTCCATGGATGTACACCATCACGGCAGCGCCTCCAGTGGATCCATCAAGCTGAGGAATCTAGAACACAGTCCATATCGACGTCTTGGATGCTGCAACGAACGCCCCTAAAAATTTGCTGCTTCAATGAACACAGTAATCGAGGCTAAAGGATGCTCTTTATGAACAGTCTCTGAAACGGAATGTTCGCTAACGTGAAATTTACTGACATTAAAAGTGTGTGCCGGACCGCTTTTCTCGGGCAAACGTTCCACCGACTGAATTATCCAGGCACGACTCGCGAACCGGCGCCCTCATGGCTTTCCTTTCATAAAAATGTGGTGGTTTATGCCTGCGTAACTCAGTGGTAGAGCAGCAGCCTGAGAAATTCAAAGATTCTAGGTTCGAATCCCGCCCCGGCACACGGATTCAATCTGCCAGGTCCGCCGCTCGTGGTCTCGCGGTTGCGTTCTCGCTTCCCGAGCACGGGGTCCCGGGTTCGATTCCCGGCGGGGTCAGGAATTTTCACCTGCCTCGAGATGACTGGGTGTTTGTGTTGTCCTCATCATTTCATCATCATCCAGGAAAGTGGCGAAATTGGGCTGAGCAAAGGTTGGGAAATTGTACGGGCGCTGATAACCGCGCCGTTGAGCGCCCTACAAACCGAACATCATCATCATCATCACATCAATCTGCCAGGACGTTTTAGTTCTCTTCCACTTGACTGCGTTATATCTGATTATAACTGCACGTAGTTCCGTGAATTGAGACATAGTGTCCGCGAGGGAGACAAAAGGGACCTCTTGTACACTTCTGGAATCTGGGTACGGACTTTTTATTAGTTCCAGAATTATTTCGAATTCCTAGCGACAGTATTCACTTGCCAAAGAACTTTCGCTCGTCCTATCTGGTGGCAGACAGCTGATCAGGAATTTGAATGCCTTCACAATGAAAATTAATCTTTTGAATAAATCAATGAGCAGTAATTAACATGAACGTTAAATCCAGTCTCATATAACTGCTGTAAGATGTAATTTGATTATATACCATTACTTTTGAATTTATTCTGAACTCCTGTTGATGACTGTGACTTCCCACAGTTAGTCATATTCTCTGCAGTGAAAGGAATGTAATAAGAAAGCGGACGTCATAGTCTGCGTAGGGCGGTAAAACAGGACAGGTGGAAAACTGTGACGGAACTAACATCAAACTTTAATCCTGAGCGGAGCGCAAGTGTCCCTGAATACACAGTGCACCGAATACTCCTAACGATGGGCCTCCGCAGCCGACGACCAATGAGTAAGCCAATGTTAGCACCACGACATCGTCAGCTACTACTGAAATGGGCACGTGACCATCGGCACTGCACATTGACGCCGTGGCAGAGCGTTGCATGAACTGATGAATCACGATACCTTCTTCATCGTGCCCATCGGAGGGTGCGAATCCGTCGTCTTCCAGGGGAACAGCTCATTAACAACTGTACTATGGAAGGAATGAAATTTTCATTCTGCAGCGGAGTGTGCACTGATACGAAACTTCCTGGCAGATTAAAACTGTGTACCGGACCGAGACTCGAACTCGGGACTTTTGCATTTCGCGCGCAACTGATGGGAAATTCTCATTCTGGAAACATCCCCCAGGCTGTGGCTAAGCCATGTCTCTGCAATATCCTTTCTTTCAGGAGTGCTAGTTCTGCAAGGTTTGCAGGAGAGCATCTGTACAGTTTGCAAGATAGGAAACGAGATACTGGCAGAAGTAAAGCTTTGAGGACGAGGCGTGAGTCGTGATTGGGTAGCTCAGTTGGTAGAGCACTTGCCAGCGAAAGTCAAAGGTCCCGAGTTCGAGTCTCGGTCCGCTATACAGTTTTAATCTGCCAGGAAGTTTCAACTGTACTGTGGGACGGCGGCTCCATTATGCTCTGGGGAACATTCACGTGGGTATCCATGGGTCCAGTGAAGCTCGTGCAAGGCACCATGACGGTGAAATATTATCGTACACCCCTTCATAGCGATAATATTTCCCGAAGGAAGTGGCATCTTTCAACAAGATAATGTACCATGTCACAAGCCCAGGAGTATGGTGGAGAGGCTCGGGGAACACAGTCGCGAGCCCTAGTTGATACGCTGGTTCCTCAAGTCACCAGATCTGAACTGGATTGAACACATCTGGGACGTGACTGAACGTGGCATCAGACCTCATCGCCACACTCCTCGCCATTTACGGGAATTAGCTGACTTTTGTGTGCAAATGGTTAAAATGGCTCTGAGCACTATGGGACTCAACATCTGAGAATCATCAGTCCCCTAGAACTTAGAACTACTTAAACCTAACTAACCTAAGGACATCACACACATCCATGCCCGAGGCAGGATTCGAACCTGCGACCGTAGCAGTCGCGCGGTCCCAGACTGAAGCTCCTAGAACCGCTCGACCACACCGGCCGGCCATTTTGTGTACAGATATGGTGCCAATTCCGTCCATCGACCTACCAAGACCTCATTGCTTGCATGACACAACGCGTCGCCGCTGGTGTCCATTCAAAGATAAGGGAAATTCGAGCTCGTACTGAGGCGTTCAGACAGTCAGTTTTCCCTCTTGCGATCCGCGAGTGGAACGTCGCAGACGCGAAAGGAGGAAAAGTCGTGTACCAGGCGTGTTTACTCGTATACCAACTTCAACGGGTCGTGCGCATGACAAGTGTTTCATTTACGTATTCTGACACATAGAGCGCCATCTTTTGATGAAACTTCACACTATTTCTTTTTTTCTGCCATACGTTTTCCCCCTTCTCCGATAATATTCCGTTGCAATTTGACGTCACTCTAACCAGTGGTGTTATTTCTACAGCGTTTTGAAAGTTTAATTTTAAATTATAATCACCCTGTACATTAAATTTCCTACGAAAAAGGTCCTATTCATTTTTCTCTCCTACAGGCCAATCTGAGGTAGTTTCTCGACGCATAGGCCACAAGTGTCCTGTATCAAATTCTTCGTCTCGTCCTCCTATACACTATTGTGGTACGCTGTAAACAATGATAGCGTTTGAATAACACATAAAATGAATAATCACATTAAATATGCTCTAAGACCCGCCAGGATAGCCGAGAGCGCTAACGCGCTGCTTCCTGGACTCGGGTAGGCGTGCCGGTCGCGGATCGAATCCACCCGGCGGATTAACGACGACGACCGATGTGCCGGCCAGCCTGGATGTGGTTTTTAGGTGGTTTTTCACATCCTGCTAGGTGAATACCGGGCTGGTCCCCACGCCCCGCCTCAGTTACACGACTCGCAGACATTTGAAACACATTCACACTATTTCACGATTTACACTAGACGCAGACAGCTGGGCTACACTAATTCTGTCCCGTGGGGTATGCGGTGGCGGCAGGAAGGGCACCCAGCCACCCCTTAAAATTCTGGGTGTATGGGGTGTCGGCAGGAAGGGCATCCAGCCACCCCTTAAGATTCACCTTGCCAAATCCGTACTTAACCCTGCCGACCCTGTGCACAATGCGTGATAAAGGCTGTGAAAAAAAAAATAAAAAAATAAAAAAATTGTTCTAACTCAAAAATCATTCAGAATAGGGAATATGTCCACATGAAGTTTTATGTTCAAAATCCGTAATACAACCACCCCTCGAATCATGTATCTTTCCTCCTTGTTGTTGTTGTGGTCTTCAGTCCTGAGACTGATTTGATGCTGAATGCATGCCCCCGGGAAAAATTACGCCCGAGTTTCCCCTTGTTTTCAGCCGTTCGCAGTACCAGCACAGCAAGGCGGTTATGGTTAGTGTTACAAGGTCAGATCAGTCAATCATCCAGACTGTTGCCCTTGCAACTACTGAAAAGGCTGCTGCCCCTCTTCAGGAACCACACGTTTGTCTGGCCTCTCAACAGATACCCCTCCCTTTGTGTTGCACCTACGGTACGGCTATCTGTATCGCCTTTCCTCCTTGCTCATCCTGTATTTGACACTATTTTGCGGCGTAGTCACCAAGTCTCTGTAGCAGTCGGAATGTTGTACCAGTCGTTCAATTCTTCGACAGTAGAAATCCTCTCCCTGGCCGCGGAGCCGTTGGAGAACCGCTGTGTGAAAGTCCTCATCGTCGGTGAATGAGCGATTACTGCGAATCGTTTCCTCGATTGCCTGACATTGTAGCTGTGGTCGATGTTGATCAGCGTCACCCACGTCTGTGCGGCCTTGGTGAAGTTGTTGGCACCGTGCCACTGCGGCTGGATGCGACGTGGCATGAGGTCCACATACCACCAGCATTACACGGCGGATCTGTGTGTAATTTATAGATTCTGGCCACAAGAATGTTTTAACTTTAGAGTACCGTTCGAGCTAATGCTCCGTTTCCCTCTGACATTGTGACACACCTGTTATCCGTACCACAGTAAAACTGTGTGTGTAGGAAACCCAGAATATGTACTCTGTTCTGACGAAGCACAATTCTTGTGCAGTTGTCTTAGCGTGGGACGTCATCTGTAACTTGGTTTCTGAGGTCAATGCGTACTTAGTTTAAATGATTTCTGAACACTATGTGTGTAAAATTTATATACCTGTAGCATGTATTTAATATTTAAATAGGAAAATATCGTAATTCGTTTAGTATAATAGAGTTCTTGCTGATAATAATCACAATGGCAGCCGTGATATCGTTGCGTTAGGCACAGATAAAGCATGCACAGATGCGGCATGACTTGTAACGTTTGCGATAACACTCACTTGAGATGTCGAGAGGAATACAAACACCTGAAGATAAGAACCTGAAGATAACGGCGGAAGGTAAGTTTGATATTCACTCCGACATAGAAGTCAATAGAAAAGGTGAAGCTGCCGAACAGTTCCTTCATGTAACGTTACTCAGTATTTACAGCCGTTTTCAGCGTGATTCATTACCATCAAGTATTGGATAAAACATCAAATGAATAATACACCTCGATTTGACGGCGTTAACATATACGCTAAGGTGACTAACGTCATGGGATAGCGATATGCACATATACACTACTGGCCATTAAAATTGCTACACTAGGAAGGTGACGTGCTACAGACGCGAAATTTAACCAACAGGAATCAGATGCTGTGATATGCAATGATTGGCTTTTCAGAGCATTCACACAAGGTTGGCGCCGGTGGCGACACCTACAACGTGCTGACATGAGCAAATTTTCCAACCGATTTCTCATACACAAACAGCAGTTGACCGGCGTTGTCTGGTGAAACGTTGTTGTGATGTGTCGTGTAAGGAGGAGAAATGCGTACCACCAAGTTTCCAAGTTTGATAAAGGTCGGATTGTAGCCTATCGCGATTGCGGTTTATCGTACCGCGACAATGCTGCTCGCGTTGGTCGAGATCCAATGATTGTTAGCAGAATATGGAATCGGTGGGTTCAGGAGGGTAATACGGAACGCTGTGCTGGATCCCAACGGCCTCGTATCACTAGCAGTCGAGATGACAGGTATCTTATCCGCATGGCTGTAACGGATCGTGCAGCCACGTCTCGATCCCTGAGTCAACAGATGGGGACGTTTGCAAGACAACAACCATCTGCACGAACAGTTCGACGACGTTTGCAGCAGCATGCACTATTAGCTCGGAGACCATGGCTGCGGTTACCCCTGACGCTGCATCACAGACAGGAGCGCCTGCGATGGTGTACTCAATGTCGAACCTCGGTGCACGAATAGCAAAACGTCTTTTTTTTCGGATGAATCCAGGTTCTGTTTACAGCATCATGATGGTCGCATCCATGTTTGGCGACATTGCGGTGAACGCACATTAAAAGCGTGTATTCGTTCTCGCCATACTGGCGTATCACCCGGCGTGATGGTATGTGGTGCCACTGGTTACACGTCTCGGTCATCTCTTGTTCGCATTGATGGCACTTTGAACAGTGGACGTTACATTTCAGATGTATTACGATCCGTGGCTCTACCCTTCATTCGATCCCTGCGAAACCCTACATTTCAGCAGGATAATGCACGACCGCATGTTGCAGGTCCTGTACGGGCCTTTCTGGATACAGAAAATGTTCGACCTCTGCCCTGGCCAGCACATTCTCCAGATCTCTCACCAACTGAAAGCGTCTGGTCTATGGTGGCCGAGCAACTGGCTCGTCACAATACGCCAGTCACTACTCTTGATGAACTGTGGTATCGTGTTGAAGTTGCATGGGCAGCTGTACCTATACACGCCATCCAAGCTGTGTGTGACTGAATGCCCAGGCGTATCAAGGCCGTTATTACGGGCAGAGGTGTTTGTTCTGGGTACTGACTTCTCAGGCTCTATGCACCCAAACTGCGTGAAAATGTAATCACATGTCAGTTCTAGTATAATGTGTTTGTCCAATGAAAACCGGTTATCATCTGCATTTGTTCTTGGTGTAGCAATTTTAATGGTCAGTAGTGTACATATGGCGGTAGTACCGCGTACACATGTTATAAAAGGACAGTTGATAGGTGGAGCAGTGAACAGTATTCAGGTGACTCATACCGAAAGATTTCCGACGTCATTATGGCCGCCGACGGGAATTAACAGACATTCATCGCGGAATGGCTGTTGGAACCAGACGCATGGGACGTTTCATTTCTGAAGTCGTTAGAGAAATAAAAATTCCGAGCTCCACAGTGTCAAGAGAGTGCTGAGATAACCAAATGCCAGGCATTACACGGACAACGCAGTTGCCGATGGCCTTCACGTAACGATCGAGAGCAGCGGCGTTTGCGTAGAGTTGTCAGTACTAACAGACAAGCAACACTGCGTGAAGGAAGAGCAAAAATCAACGTAGGACGTACGACGAACGTCTCCGTAAGAACAGTGGGGCGAAATGTGGCGTTAATGGGCTATAGCAGCAGACGACAGACACGAGTTCCTTTGGTAACAGCACGACATTGTCTGCAGCGCCTCTTCTTGGCTCTTGACGATATCGTTAGGACCCTAGACGGCTGGAAGACCGTAGCATGGTCAGATGAGTCCAGATTTCTGTTGGTAGAGCTGACCATAGGGCTGGAGTGCGCCGCAGACCCCAAGAAGCTACGGACACAAGTCGTCAACATGGCACTGTGCAGGCTGGTGATGGCTCCATAATGGTGTGGGCTGTGTTCCGGGAGAACTACACCTACTTCCTTACATATATATTGCCGTACTAGAAGATTTTGGTTTGCTTCCCCATTGACGATGAAGTCGTTAGTGGCGGAGGACTAGGTCGAGCAAGGGGAACGTTGAGGAAGGAAATTGGCCGTCTCCTTAACGAAGGAATCATCCGGGCATTTGCTTTCAGTGATTAAGGGAAGCCACAGAAAACCTAAATCTCGATAACGTGACGGAGATTTGAGCAGACGCCCTCCCGCACATTAGCCAAATGGGTCGGCTACCTCACGTCCCGGCGTGGTCATCCTCATTTAAATTTTCCCAGCATCTCTGTTACACAGTCATATGGACTGTAGCGACAGCCCAATCCTAACAGCGTATGTTTCTGAATTCGATATCTCGTATCATCCCTACATGATTAGGACTACAAAAGCTGGAATACTACTCTAGAACGGGTCGCAGTAGCTTCTCACCTGCAATATCCTCTACAGATGCTCTCCGCTTAGTCAGAAACCTTAAACCAAATGTTAATCATCCAAGTGTCCATCCATGGTACTGATTGCAAGGGGTCGTGCCATTCAATATAATTTCAAGACGTTCATCCTTAATCTTGAAGCCGGATACTATCTGCTTAATTCTCTTTGTCGTAGACGTTATACGCACTGAGTGTGGTGGGCCTCTGCATGTCGACGTCTCCACACCGCCTGCTACAGGTTGGACTGATGGTACATTGATCATTACGTGAAGTTTCAAAGTCCAGAGATAACAGATGTTTCACATTTCAGTATAGGGACGCAAAAACTAGTCGAATGTCTTCCGGGAACAGGCGTTCATGTAGGTTTCTCTGGAGGTACCAATATTCAGTATATGTACATACGAAATGAGCCAGTGATAAACACCTAAGTTCAGGCGTGTACTTGCTCAAATGCGACGAATATCACGCTCAGTGCACTGGCCAAACTGCCAGAACACTGAAAGCTAGATTTGAAGAAGACTTGTTAAATAAAAGAAGTGAAGTTAAACCTAACTCGGCCTCTGTGGAATATATAAAGTGCAGTGACCATAGTCCTCCCATGATCAAAATAAAAAATCCTCCACTATGCTCAGAAGGGAGAGAACTCATCTTAGAAGAAATGGAAATAGCTGAGTACTCACGGAAAGCAGATTGGCGGCTCCTAAAAGACCAGCTGCTGGAATGTACCAAGAATTTACCAAGTGTATTTTGACGCTATGAGATAATTGTTTAATGTTAATAGCTGAGCCCTGGATGCTATGTAACTGAATTGAGCCAATTATCTTTCCGATTTCTTATTTTTAGAGTTTGCTGATTTTCCTTTGGGGGTGCTCTATATTGCGCACACTGTGACATGTAGCTGCCACTGGCGCTCTTGCGCTGTTGTAAATCTGTTTTTAACAAGAAGGTTCATTATCGTCTGGAAGGGGGATTTTTGGGATTGACTTTTGCTATCAGCTTTTGCATTGAGGGACTCTGTGTTCTGTATAGGGTGAAATATAGCTAATCGTGTCAGTTTTTATCGTTGATGTAACTATTATTATTATTATTATTATTATTATTATTTTCGATTATTCCCATTTAAGAGAGCGTTTGAACTTGAACTCCTTTATGATGATTGTTTGTTTTTTTCTGAGCCCAAATTTTCTTCATGTGTTCACTGTGTTGTTTCTTTCGCTCCGCTGTCCATTTGCATCCTGGTCTCTTCTGTGTTGTGGTGTCAAATTTATGTTTTTTGATGACGTTCCTGAATTCAGTTCTATTTTCTGCATCGTTTACTGTTATGTGTACTTGTCTGAGGTCCTCTTCAACTTCTTTTATCCATTTTGTTTTTCGCCTGCCTGAGTTGATGACTTTAAGAATTCGCTTTGAAATTCTGTTTTCATTCATCCTGTGGATATGTCCGTAGAACTGCATTCTTCTTTCCCTTATTGTATCCGTAATCTTGTCTGTGTATTTATATAATTCTGATGTTGGTCTCTTCTTCCAGATTCCTTGCTCTTGTATCGGGCCAAAAATTTTCCTGAGAATTTTCCTTTCTTGTTTCTCTATTACTTTGATTTTAGTTTGCCCACCTATTTGTGTTGTTTCAGATGCATACAGTGCCTCCGGAAGTACGACAGTGTTGTAGTGCCTCAATTTTGCGTTAATGGATATGGACTTTTTGTTATAATAGTTCCACGTGAGTTTATATGCTTTCTGCAGTTTTTTTATTCTTTCCTCATTGGCCTTTAGGTTGATCCCTGATGGCTGGATGATTTCTCCCAGGTACTTAAAATGTGGTACTTGTACGATTTTCCCATGGGTTGTCACAATAGGCAATTTGTCTTGTGGCACTCTTTCTATGTACTGGGTTTTCTCATATGAGATTTGCAGGCCAGTTCTTTGTACAATTTCGTGTAACTTCTCAATGGCGTTAGTGGCTTCTTTTCAATTATTTTTGAGAATTGCAAGGTCATCCGCAAAAGCTAAACTCTTCACATTGAATCTATTATCTTTTCTAATGCCAATTTGGATTCCTTTGACTTCTTTTTCCCATGTCCTGATAATTTTTTCAAGAATGATACTAAAGAGTAATGGTGAAAGTCCGTCGCCCTGTCGCACTTCAGTTTGGATTTCAAATGGTTCCGAGATATCCCCCATAAATTTAACCTTGGAGACTGTGTCAGTTAATGTTTCCCAAATGATTGCTCTTGTCTTTCTGTCAATGCTGAATTCTTCCAGCGTCTTGCAGAGCGCTACTCTGTCTATTGAGTCGTAGGCCTTTCTAAAATCTGCAAAAGTAACCACTGTGTTTCGGGTGTTTCTCATCTGGAGAATCATTTTCAGATTCCAGATATGCTCTATGCATGATCGTCCCTTGCGAAAACCAGCCTGGTATTCTCCTATTTGTGGGTCAGCTTGTTCTTCTAATCTATTCATGAGAACTTTTGATAGGATTTTATATGTGACCGGTACGAGTGAGATACCCCTGTAATTATTTGGTTCAGTTTTGTCCCCTTTTATGTGGAGAGGATGGGTGAGTGGGCATTTCCATTCAGAAGGGATCTGTTCTGTTTCCCAAATGTTTAATATGATTTTGTGAATTTTTTCTGTTAATCTTTCATCATTTAGTTTCCATAGTTCTGCAATAATTCCATCTTCTCCTGGGGCTCTATTGTTTTTCAGTGTCTTGATAATTTCTACTATTTCGTTGATGGTTGGCGGTTTAGCGTCAGGATTTGGTGTAGACGTATCGTAGTGAATATCCTCTGTAGGCCTTTCGCAGTTGAGAAGTTTGTTGAAATAGTCTGCGAGGATTTGGCAGTTATTCTTCGTGTTAGTTTCTAGTGAACCATCCGGTTTCTTGAAGCAAAGATTGAGTGGCTGGTATCCTGCAATATGTTCTTTAAACGTCTTATAAAAATTCCTGGTGTTGTTCTTCTTAAAGTCTTGTTCTATCTCATCTAGTCGCCGTTTGTCATAATTTCTTTTTTCCCTCCGAATAGTTTTCGATGTTTGTTTTCGGGTTACTAGAAATTGTTGCCATTTTTCTGATGTTTTGTGACTATTGAAGTTTTTCCAGGCATTGGTCCTTTCTTCTATTGCTTGGTCACATATTATATTCCACCACCTGTGTTTTCTCCTTCTCGGGGGTTGACCCAATTTCATCGTGGATTTGAGGACGTCCACAAGTTCTGTCCAGTTTGTGGTGGTTGTCTGACTAATTTCCTGTAAGATGTTTTCCTTGTTGAGTTTTATGTATTCGGGGTCTGGTCTCAGCACTTTGTTTAGTTTTGGCTTTTTTCTATTGGGTTGTAATCTGGTCTTTATCTGTAGAAGATGGTGGTCTGAGTCAAAAAATCCTCTTCTCGTTTTCACATTCAGAATTTCGGCTGTGTTAGTCTTGGAGATGGCCACATGGTCTATCTGGAATTCACCCAACATCGTGTTGGGCGACTTCCAAGTATACAGTTTCTTGTTGGGTTTTTTGAATTGTGTTGACATAATTACGAGGCCGAAATTTTCGCAATAGCTTATCAATCTTTCCCCATTCTTGTTAGTTCTCGTGTGAGCTGTATGGATACCGGTGATTTTCCTGTATTTTTTCTCTTTACCTAATTGTGCATTAAAGTCGCCTAACAAGATTATTACATGGTGTTTGGCAATTTTGTTTGTCGTCTCTTCAAGGTCATTCCAGAAGTCATTCACTTTCTGGCGCTTCTTCTTGTTATAGTTATTTATGGGTGCGTGTGCGTTGATCAAGGTACAGGGTGTTTCAAAAATGACCGGTATATTTGAAACGGCAATAAAAACTAAACGAGCAGCGATAGAAATACACCGTTTGTTGCAATATGCTGGGGCCAACAGTACATTTTCAGGCAGACAAACTTTCGAAATTACAGTAGTTACAATTTTCAACAACAGATGGCGCAGAGGTCTGGGAAACTCTATAGTACGATATTTTCCACATATCCACCATGCGTAGCAATAATATGGCGTAGTCTCTGAATGAAATTACCCGAAACCTTTGACAACGTGTCTGGCGGAATGGCTTCACATGCAGATGAGATGTACTGCTTCAGCTGTTCAATTGTTTCTGGATTCTGGCGGTACACCTGGTCTTTCAAGTGTCCCCGCAGAAAGAAGTCACAGGGGTTCATGTCTGGTGAATAGGGAGGCCAATCCACGCCGCCTCCTGTATGTTTCGGATAGCCCAAAGCAATCACACGATCATCGAAATATTCATTCAGGAAATTAAAGACGTCGGCCGTGCGATGTGGCCGGGCACCATCTTGCATAAACCACGAGGTGTTTGCAGTGTCGTCTAAGGCAGTTTGTACCGCCACAAATTCACGAAGAATGTCCAGATAGCGTGATGCAGTAATCGTTTCGGATCTGAAAAATGGGCCAATGATTCCTTTGGAAGAAATGGCGGCCCAGACCAGTACTTGTTGAGGATGCAGGGACGATGGGACTGCAACATGGGGCTTTTCGGTTCCCCATATGCGCCAGTTCTGCTTATTGACGAAGCCGTCCAGGTAAAAATAAGCTTCGTCAGTAAACCAAATGCTGCCCACATGCATATCGCCGTCCTCAATCCTGTGCACTATATCGTTAGCGAATGTCTCTCGTGCAGCAATGGTAGCGGCGCTGAGGGGTTGCCGCGTTTGAATTTTGTATGGGTAGAGGTGTAAACTCTGGCGCATGAGACGATACGTGGACGTTGGCGTCATTTGGACCGCAGCTGCAACACGGCGAACGGAAACCCGAGGCTGCTGTTGGATCACCTGCTGCACTAGCTGCGCGTTGCCGTCTGTGGTTGCCGTACGCGGTCGCCCTACCTTTCCAGCACGTTCATCCGTCACGTTCCCAGTCCGTCGAAATTTTTCAAACAGATCCTTTATTGTATCGCTTTTCGGTCCTTTGGTTACATTAAACCTCCGTTGAAAACTTCGTCTTGTTGCAACAACACTGTGTTGTCTACAGCACACTTGCATGTTGTGAACAGCACACGCTTACAGCAGAAAGACGACGTACAGAATGGCGCACCCCAGACTGCGTTGTCTTCTATATCTTTCACATCACTTGCAGCGCCATCTGTTGTTGAAAATTGTAACTACTGTAATTTCGAAAGTTTGTCCGCCTGAAAATGTACTGTTGTCCCAAGCATATTGCAACAAACGGTGTATTTCTATCGCTGCTCGTTTAGTTTTTATTGCCGTTTCAAATATACCGGTCATTTTTGAAACACCCTGTATATGCTTTGTTGGCCGATTTGACGGAGAGCGTTGATATACGTTCTGAGGCAGACTGGAAGTCAATGACAGAGTCGCTGATAGATTTGTGGACTGCAAATGCTGTACCAAACTGTTTGAGTCCTTTCTCATTAGTTTTAACTGCTGGTTTTCCTTTGTAGAACCTGTAGTTGTCTGTATCAAAATGGTTTTCGTTCGTCAATCGTGTTTCCTGGATTGCAAGGATTTTGATCTAGAATTTTTGCCCAGTTTGATCTTGCCCAGTTTGAAAAGAGTATTAGTATTAAGTGTACCGGTGAAGTGTCTTTGTTTTGTGTGTAATAATTTGGACGTCGTCTGGTTCTCAACCTTAGGCGTAACATGATGCTCCTGGTCTCCCGGAAGCCGATGACCAGGTAAAGCCAGCCTTGCGACTGGTGCCCGGGGTAGTGGATTCATTCCTTGTGTTATCATCATGTTTGGTTTTCAAGTTGAAAACTAACTTGGTGGTGGTCCTTCTGAGGAAAGATCACGAGGAATACGATGTAACTATTATTATATTTAATTTTTGTTTTTGCATTTTTCAGCATCCCACATGAACCATGGACCTTACCGTTGATGGGGAAGCTTGCGTGCCTCAGCGATACAGATGGCCGTAGCGTAGGTGCAACCACAATGGAGGGGAATCTGTTGAGAGGCCAGACGATCGTGTGGTTCCTGAAGGGGGGCAGCAGCCTTTTCAGTAGTTGCAGGGGCAACAGGCTGGATGATTGACTGATCTGGCCTTGCAACACTAACCAAAACTGCCTTGCTGTGCTGGTACTGCGAACGGCTGAAAGCAAGGGGAACCTATAGTCGTAATTTTTCCCGAGGGCATTCAGCTTTACTGTATAGTTAAATGATGATGGCGTCCTCTTGGGTAAAATATTCCGGAGGTAAAATAGTCCCCCATTCGGATCTCCGGGTGGGGAGTACTCAAGAGGGCATCGTTATCAGGAGGACAAGAAGAGAATAGAAGCTTTCGAAATGTGGTGCTACAAAAGAATTAGATGGGTAGATCACATACCTAATGAGGAGGTATTGAATAGAATTGGGGAGGAGTTTGTGGCACAACTTGACAAGAAGAAGGGACCGGTTGGTTGGACATGTTCTGAGGCATCAAGGGATCACAAATTTAGCATTGGAGGGCAGCGTGGAGGGTAAAAATCGTAGAGGGAGACCAAGAGGTGAATACACTAAGCAGTTCTGAAGGATGTAGGTTGCAGTAAGTACTGGGAGATGAATAAGCTTGCACAGGATAGAGTAGCATGGAGAGCTGCACCAAACCAGTGTCAGGACTGAAGACCACAACAACAATAACACATTGCATTGTTAGTCAGCAGTGACAGGTACATCTCGAGCATTGGCTGGAAGTGGGAAGGGGCGTAAATGCTGGTTTTGGGGAGAGTCGGGTATGCGCAATGTTGTTGGCTATAATTAGTATTTGGGACACTCAAAACTGGTATTCAGAGTTCCGCTTCCCCATTACAGCAATATATTTTTAAGTACTTTAGTTTTTCATTTTTTTTCACCCTGTATTCTAGATATTAATGTAATCATTTTATAAGTAATTTTTAGAACACCAGTCGTCTATAATAACTGTCATAGCTTGTTGTAATGAACACTGTAGTAGCTCACAGACTGCAAGCATCATTTGCCGAGAGTTGCGTCCACTAGTCTTAGGAGCCTTGTGTGTTTTCATATCCAGTATAAGTGAGCAGCCAGAATATGCACACTTCCGGCATGTTTATGATGTAAAGATTTACTGTAGGTCTGATGCCGTTTGGTCTGCATTGGACTTCACCACATGCTGTAATTAGGTAATCTGTTGCCTCCTTCCTATTTATAGTTTGGGTTGTGAATTCAGGGCAAAGCAGGTAACATACTTTTTTTACAAAATGCTTTTCGGTTATCTTCTGTTTTAATTTTATAGGATAGCGTGCATTGTTTTTAAACATTTGACAAGGGGCATTTACCTGCTGGGATATCCTATGTACCGATCGCTTCCAAATATTAGTAAGATATCTTATATGTTCTTGGTAATCCAGTCTCACTGAATGGGGTCACGGCACTGTTATGACATTTTGTATTTCTTCTGTAGGTCAATCCGAGGACGCCTAAATAAAGGTGAAACGCGTCATTGGGAAATAATTTTTAAAAAATTTACCACTGCAAACAAGATTACTTGTTTCTTCTTGAGAATAGAAGCATTTAAGATGTGGTGCTACAGAAGAAAGGTTTGGTGCCACAGTAGAATGTTGAAAATTATCTGGATAAAGAACGGAATGGTGAGATTTTCCGCAGAATCGACGAGGAAAAGAATATATGGGAAACACTGAACGAAGAAGGGACAGGATGGCATGACATCAATTACGATACCAGGGAGTAACTTCAATGTTACCAGAGGCAGTTGTAGAGGGTAAAAACTAGAGGTGAATAGAGATTAGGATACGTCCCGCAAATAATTGAGCGCATAGGTTGAAAGTGCTACTCTAAGATGAAAAGATTGGCATAGGAGATAACTAAAAAAATTAATAAATAAAAGTAAATGATCTAGCGAATAGTGTTAAAGGTTCCCAAAATAAAATATTCACTCTGCTGCAGATAACGTGCTGATATCTAACTTAGCGACAGGTTAAAACTGCGTTCCTGGCCAAGACTCGAACACGGGAACTGTGCCTATCGCTGGCAAATACACTGGAATATTCCTCAGGCTGAGGCTAATATATGTCTGTGCAATGTCTTTCCTTCTAGGAGCGCTATTCTTGCCAATTTCACAGCAGATGTTGTGTGAAGTTTCATTTTGAAGGTTGGAGATGAGGCACGACGGAAGTAAAGTCGTGATTCGTGCTTAGATAGCTCAGTCTGTAGAGCACTTGGCCACGAAAGGCAAAGGTCCGGCGTTCGCGTTTCGGTCCAGTAAAAGGTTTTAATCTGCCAGCAAGTTTCAATGTTAATAGCTCCTAGAGCCAGTTCGCGGATGACGCTGTTATTCGTAGAGACGTCACAACGCAAGAAAACTGTAGTGAAATGCAGGAAGACCTTCAGAGGATCGACGCTTCGTGCAGGGATTGTCAGTCGACGTTTGACATATAAAAATATAACTTTTTGCTGATTCGCACGCAAATAGTTGGGATGACCCATTATGACACCACTGACGACCAATCACTGGAAGCAACCACATTCATTGAACGTGTGGAGTGCATGTACTCAGAGATTTAAAGTCAAACTTCATAAAGCTAATCGTATGAAAGACATAGGCCAAACTGCAATTCCTTACGGGAGATGTAAAGGTTCCAAAAACGTGTAGTACATTCTGAGCCGTGGAAAAAAATTGCTGTTTTAAGAGTGCGCCGCAGCGCGTTGTTTGAAGCAGTTGCCCTCCGTTTCTGGCGGTGGCGCCGCTGTGGCAATTTCAGCTTTGGTGTCTCCCTCTGGTGGGAAAGCGGAAAGGTTGCCTATTCACGTGCATGTAAGGGGCGCTATCAGCTCAGCAGTTGGTCGGTCGGAGTGAGGCTAGGTCAGTCTCGCGTCACCAGTTGCTGGTCTGTTCGCATTTGTGCGGCAGTTAGTGTCTGTCGTCGGAGTGCGAGTATGTCTGTCGTTTGGATCAAACTTTAAGCCAGAAAATGAGAGTCTTGTCACTCCGCCAGTAACAGAACTCAGCTAGTGGTTCCTCGGTCGGGGCTGAGTTCCTGCATCTGAGTCTGCGCGTTAGGCCGCCAGTCTGCTCGAGTTGCTCGGGCAACGGTCATTGGCGATTGGATCGGTCGGTTGGTCGGTCGCGCACTGAGACACGAGATGACTTGCCCGCCTTGAGCGTCGGCGGATGTCAGGTCCCCACGTGAGTCCAGTGGGCAGTGCCGTATAGAAAGGGGTAGCGGCTTCGCGGTTCACACGAGAGCAACAGGAGCGAAACCACGGCATCGGGCTGGCCGGGCCGAGCTGTGACGCCGTGAGACGGTGGATCGGCGCGCCTTCCTGCGTCCGTTGAAGCGGCTGGCAGCGGACGGTTCGGGAGAGCGTTGGGGGTGCTGCGCCAGGTCTTCGCCAGAGATGGCAGTTTATTAGAATTTAAGTGATTGGAGATATGTTGTTTCATTTACTTGTTAAATTCTACTTGTTTCCTTGGTGAGTAAATTCACGGTTCACATTCGCTCCCAGGTTTGTTTAGTAGGTGCGAAGGCCCGGCGAAGATGTTCGTTCAGCGCCAATGCCAGGTACTACAAGGGGGGGCGTTGTACATGAAGGAGTGCTTTACTTTTAAAATTGTGAGATCGAACGTTTCTAGAGGAGTTAACCGATATATTGGTTCTTTCTACGGCTATCTCTAGAAAAGACCATGAAAGTAGAATGAGCTGGATTCAGTCTCACAGTGACGCTTACCAACAATCACCATACCCCTCCCATGACAAGGTGAGGCGTAGCGCTGTATACCGATCCTGCCTTGGAGACGGTTAAGTGGGAGATGTGTCTCAGAGCTGGATGATGACAGATGGTGACGCGAGACTGGACGCGCGTGTAGCTTATGTACCAGCCGATAGAGGACAGTATTGGATAGGGGACTGTGATTTAGTTTCGATTGCGCCCACTAGAGTGCACTAAAGTAATAGAATGTTTTTCATAAACTGTTCTAGTATTTTCATAAAGTGTTATGTCTTTTTGTGTATGTAAAATGTTATAAATGTGTTTTAGCAGTATGAAAGATGCGTGAGTGTGGTTTAAGTAATTTGAAGATAAGAAAGATGCGTGAGTGTGATTTAAGGTTAATATGAAGATAATTGTTTAACTAGTTATGTAATGGGATTTAGTGTGGGAACATTTCGAAGAAGTGTGGATGTGGACAAAGGGGATATTTGTAGAATAGATTTGTAAAGTAAGTTTATGGTAAAGGGAAAGTTAATTCAGGTATAAATAACAATAGTAAACAACTTTATACATAAGCAAAACTTCAGCATATTAGATAATTACGTCGGTAAAAAGTGCAGTCGTTAGGTTTACTATTTTGGGATTGGCTATTGATGAAAAGCGCGGACTGACGCGGGAGAATGTTGTTTTGCTGTTGGCTGTTGAGTAAACTGACCAATGGCAAGGCAATATTCTTCGCACGCCTTTCTCTGCTGGTAGAGAAGACTTAGAGTATTCGAGAGAGGAGTCGGAGCCTAGCCATGAAACAGTTCGAAAGTGTGTAGTAGTAGTTCCGATGGAAATGGTAAGTTTCCGGATCTAGCAGTGTTTCATACATCAAAAGTGTTGTAAAGTGACGGCATAATTATTCCGATGGGTGTGTAGAAATTTCGGAATTTTTAAGTGAATTTTGTGACGAGAAAAGACATAAATCCCACGTGGCGTATTGAGCAGGTCGGTGGCTAAAAACTGTGACTGCATTAGGTATCGACAGACTTAATATTTGGCGAGCATTCTCAATCACAAGCAATCCGTATTTTTGTTGCTGTTGCGTTTTCGGGAAATGCAACAACATAAACCTGCTAACGTGAGTGAAAGGTATTGTGAGTGACTGTGTAAAGACTAGCACGGGCTTGGCAGTGATACGTGTACACCTAAGTTTCATAATACACTCCTGGAAATTGAAATACGAACACCGTGAATTCATTGTCCCAGGAAGGGGAAACTTTATTGACACATTCCTGGGGTCAGATACATCACATGATCACACTGACAGAACCACAGGCACATAGACACAGGCAACAGAGCATGCACAATGTCGGCACTAGTACAGTGTATATCCACCTTTCGCTGCAATGCAGGCTGCTATTCTCCCATGGAGACGATCGTAGAGATGCTGGATGTAGTCCTGTGGAACGGCTTGCCATGCTATTTCCACCTGGCGCCTCAGTTGGACCAGCGTTCGTGCTGGACGTGCAGACCGCGTGAGACGACGCTTCATCCAGTCCCAAACATGCTCAATGGGGGACAGATCCGGAGAACTTGCTGGCCAGGGTAGTTGACTTACACCTTCTAGAGCACGTTGGGTGGCACGGGATACATGCGGACGTGCATTGTCCTGTTGGAACAGCAAGTTCCCTTGCCGGTCTAGGAATGGTAGAACGATGGGTTCGATGACGGTTTGGATGTATCGTGCACTATTCAGTGTCCCCTCGACGATCACCAGTGGTGTACGGCCAGTGTAGGAGATCGCTCCCCACACCATGATGCCGGGTGTTGGCCCTGTGTGCCTCGGTCGTATGCAGTCCTGATTGTGGCGCTCACCTGCACGGCGCCAAACACGCATACGACCATCATTGGCACCAAGGCAGAAGCGACTCTCATCGCTGAAGACGACACGTCTCCATTCGTCCCTCCATTCACGCCTGTTGTGACACCACTGGAGGCGGGCTGCACGAGGTTGGGGCGTGAGCGGAAGACGGCCTAACGGTGTGCGGGACCGTAGCCCAGCTTCATGGAGACGGTTGCGAATGGTCCTCGCCGATACCCCAGGAGCAACAGTGTCCCTAATTTGCTGGGAAGTGGCGGTGCGGTCCCCTACGGCACTGCGTAGGATCCTACGGTCTTGGCGTGCATCCGTGCGTCGCTGCGGTCCGGTCCCAGGTCGACGGGCACGTGCACCTTCCGCCGACCACTGGCGACAATATCGATGTACTGTGGAGACCTCACGCCCCACGTGTTGAGCAATTCGGCGGTACGTCCACCCGGCCTCCTGCATGTCCACTATACGCCCTCGCTCAAAGTCCGTCAACTGCACATACGGTTCACGTCCACGCTGTCGCGGCATGCTACCAGTGTTAAAGATTGCGATGGAGCTCCGTATGCCACGGCAAACTGGCTGACACTGACGGCGGCGGTGCACAAATGCTGCGCAGCTAGCGCCATTCGACGGCCAACACCGCGGTTCCTGGTGTGTCCGCTGTGCCGTGCGTGTGATCATTGCTTGTACAGCCCTCTCGCAGTGTCCGGAGCAAGTATGGTGGGTCTGACACACCGGTGTCAATGTGTTCTTTTTTCCATTTCCAGGAGTGTATATTAATTAAGGACAACATTTCCAACTCCTCATTTCGTGTGAGAACTTTCTCCCGAAACGTAGATTAGTGACTTTAATTGCAGCCTGGTTCACGTCGAAGCACAGTGGGTTTCGCTCGGCATCCCTACCGATGATCTGCTGAGACAATGCTAGCAGGTAGGCGCAGATTCGTTCGTCGTAAAAGGGACGGAAGGAACCGCGCCGCCGCAAAGGGGGAGTTACATACATCGGTTGGCTTGAGGAGCACAGATATTGTCTATCAACATATTAGTAGTGCATGGCATGGAGTTCACGTCAGAGTTGTCGGTAGAATCGGACGCAGTGGCAAGCGGAGCGTCGCCAGTCCGTGGCCTACCTGCCGCGAGTAGACGTTGAGGTAGAGGCAGTCCTCTTGACCACCGCTCGCCTGCGAACACTTCGGCGCGTCAGCTACCGCCTCCACGCTGCCGTTCCACGTGTACGGCACCGGGTCCTGAACGACAAAAAAAAAAAAAACGCAAAATGACGCTAGTAAACTGAGTAATTATTGTTTACAGAAAATATCACAGGTTATATAAGTTCTTACGTAATTTGCATCTGCCTGCAGTCGCATGAGGACAATATTAAGTCCAGGCTCCAAAGAAATAACAGGATTAGTACTTCCGTGAGAATGTGTGAATCATGTATTGATGTTTAAATCAAAAAACCGATGCTGTGAACGATCATAGGGGACAAGGAAAAAGCAGTCTGGTTCTAAGAACGCTTGATCCAGTAATGAAACAGTTGAGGGTGGAGGGCACAAATTTCAACACGATCCAAAAGAATCAATGGGGCTCTGTGTAAAGTGAAGTGATACACTCTAACTCGTCACTATACGATTTGGAGGCTTAAGGCGTAATATGTAACTGCAGACTGGAGAAAGTTAAGTTCTGCTTAGAACAACCCCTACCACCGGTGCGGAAGTAAACGGCCGAAAGAATTTGCAGTCATATCTAGTAAACATGAAAATTACTAGAATGAGATTTTCACTCTGCAGCGGAGTGTGCGCTGATATGAAATTTCCTTGCAGATTAAAACTGTGTGCCCGACCGAGACTCTAACTCGGGACCTTTGCCTTTCGCGGGCAACTTCTCTACCATCTGAGCTACCGAAGCACGACTCACGCCCGGTCCTCACAGCTTTACTTCTGCCAGTATCTCGTCTCCTACCTTCCAAACTTTACAGAAGCTCTCCTGCGAACCTTGCAGAACTAGCGAGTTCGAGTCTCGGTCGGGCACACAGTTTTAATCTGACAGGAAGTTTCATATCGGCGCACACTCCGCTGCAGAGTGAAAATCTCATTCTGGAAACATCCCCCAGGCTGTGGCTAAGCCATATCTCCGCAGTATCCTTTCTTTCAGGAGTTCTAGTTCCGCAAGGATCGCAGGAGAGCTTCTGTAAAGTTTGGAAGGTAGCAGACGAGATACTGGCAGAAGTAAAGCTGTGAGGACCGGGCGTGAGTCGTGCTTCGGTGGCTCGGATGGTAGAGCACTTGCCCGCGAAAGGCAAAGGTCCCGTGTTCCAGTCTAGGACGGGCACACACTTTCAATCTGCCAGGAAGTTTCATGAAAATTATTATTGATCTTTCAAAAAAATGGTTCAAATGGCTCTGAGCACTATGGGACTCAACTGCTGAGGTCATTAGCCCCTAGAACTTAGAACTAGTTAAACCTAACTAACCTAAGGACATCACAAACATCCATGCCCGAGGCAGGATTCGAACCTGCGACCGTAGCGGTCTTGCGGTTCTAGACTGCAGCGCCTTTAACCGCACGGCCACTTCGGCCGGCATTGATCTTTCAGCGATAGAGAATTGTTATAGTATATCTGTAAGTTGGGTTAGCTCTTGAGGAAATACGCCTTTTTGTTAGTGACTGACCTTCGCTAATATAGTGACCCAAAACATTCTGACTGTACAGTGATCCAACCCACACAATAGTTAACAAACACACTATGTGATCAAAAGAATCCGGATAGCCCCAAAAACATAAGTTTTTCATATTAGGTGCATTGTGCTGCCACCTACTGCCAGTTACTCCATATCAGCGACCTGTAGTCATTAGACATCGTGAGGGAGCAGAAGGATCGCTCCGTGGAACTCATGGACTTCGAACGTGGTCAGGTGATTGGGTACCACTTGTATATTACGTCTGTAGGCGTGAGTTCCACACTCCTAAACATCCCTAGGTCCACTGTTTCCGATGTGATAGTGAAGTGGAAATGTCAAGGGACACGTACAGCACAAAAGCGTACAGATCGACTTCGTCTGTTGACTGAGAGATTGCCAACAGTTGAAGAGGCTCGTAATGGGTAATAGGCAGACATCTATCCAGACTATCACACAGGAATTCCATATTGCATCAGGATGCACTGGAAGTACTGTGATAGTTAGACGGGAGGTGAGAAAACTTGGATTTCATGTTCGAGCAGCTGCTCATAAGCCACACATCACTCCGGTAGTTGCCAAACGACGCCTCGCTTGGTGTAAGGAGCGTAAACCTTGGACGATTGAACAGTGGAAAAACGTTGTGTGGAGTGACGAATTACGGTACACAATGTGGCGCTCCGATGGCAGGATGTGGGTATGGCGAATGCCAGGTGAACGTCATCTGCCAGCGTGTGTAGTGCCAACTGTAAAATTGGGAGGCTGTGGTGTTATGGTGTGGTCATGTTTTGCGTGGCATTACCACGGCACAGGCCTACATTGATGTTTTAAGCACCTTCTTGTTCCCACTGTTGAAGAGCAATTCGGTGATGGCGACTGCATCTTTCAATGAGATCGAGCACCTGTTCATAATACACGGCCTGTGGCGGAGTGGTTACACGACAGTAACATCCCTGTAATGAACTGGCCTGCATAGAGTCCTGACCTGAATCGTATAGAACACTTTTGGGATGTTTTGGAACGCCGACTTCGTGCCAGGCCTCACCGACCGACATCGATGCCTCTCCTCAGTGAATCACTCCGTGAATAATGGGCTGCCATTTCCCAATAAACCTTCCAGCACCTGATTGAACGGATCCATGTGAGAGTGGCAAGGCTAAGGGTGGGCTAACACCATATTGAATTCCAGCATTACCGACGGAGGGCCCCACGAACTTGTAAGTCATTTTCACTCTAGTGTCCGGATACCTTTGATCACATAGTGTATAATCATTAAATATAATAGACATTACACACAGCACCATGAACCAAAGCGAAGTCCATGTGGCAGCGTGTTACATGTACTGTTATGCACTACTTTATCCCGTTAAATTGTTATACACTATTGGCAGAATAAGAAAAAATCATCTACTCAGTAATAAGCACTGTTAAGATATCGTACGTTACAATGTATTCGTAACTTTTTTTTGATTTGAGATACCGTGGCACTTTGCTACAGTACACTGTTCCATGTGTGGAAGTACATTCATCCGTTAGAAAGAATGATTCAGTCTTGTAAACTGGAACTGTAGCTGTCAAGAGTACAACAACATGCAGTATGATATTTTGAATTCTGATCTATACCGTATACAACGACAAATAACCCTAAATATTTCGTCATAACACCATATTATATGTTAATAGTTGTCAAATTGGTTAAGATAATTTTTACTCATTTACTTGGTCCATTACTGCTGGTTTATGATGATCTACTGACGAAAGTAGTTGAATCGTACCTGCTGTTACAGCAGTTGGTAGATGTCTTCAGCACAAAACGAAGGCCATTATGCAGAAAACAAGCAACAGTTCTGTAACGTTGCTTTTCTCGGGGTAAAGTCATCAGCAAACAGCAGAACTAAGAGAAGGTAAATACATTGCTCAATAGTGATACCAGGGCCAGTGATGGAAGACAGAATAAACTCTAATGATATAAACAGCAGTAGCAGCAGTGGTAATACGAGGAATTTTCCACATTGTGTTACACTTTGTTTTTCCCCATTACTCTTGGTGCACTACTTGACGCATCATTACTGCTGCAAGTATGTACTACATTGCTCTAATCGTAGCTGGCAAGTAGTGCACCAAGAGTAATGGGTTGATAGCCGTGTGCAGAAAGTGAGCATCGCCACGAAAAGTCCTCTTGCAACACGACGACGCTCTCCTCGATGTGAGTCGGAAAACCACGGCTGCCATCGCTGAAATGGGGTTCCAGGTACTGCCACATCCATGCTGTCCTCCCGACGTGGCCCCCATATGATTATCAACTATGTGGCGCTATGAAAACTCCTCTGCACGGACATCATTTCGTAGACTTTCAGGAACTGTGTGCAGCAGTCCTGCGGTGTGACCGACAGACACCAGAAGAGTGGTTCTCAGAGGGCCTACAGAAGTTAAAGGGGGCCAAGTAAGGAGAATACGGTGGATGTGACACTACATTTAAGCGATGTCACGCGTGTTTTCAGATTCGTAACTGGATGAACGTTGTCGTTGCAAAAGCACTTTTCGTCATGGTGCACATTCTCCTCATACTACCACCAGTCACCTGTAAATATCTGCAGTGTTTACCCCCTCCTTGATGGAAACCCTGTCGTCCAGCACAGTCATTTCTGATCACACTCCATGATAACAGTTGGGAAATACGGCTGTACTACGCCGGGATTACACTTCCAGTAATTGTCCTGCCACCTACTGTTAAAAGCAGTACATACTTGCAGTTGTAGTGAATGGGGCACAATAAATGATGCGAAAAATTAAAGCGTAAATCAATACGTAATGACCCTAGTAGTAGTATTTTCGTCCGTTGTGATAGTAGCGCCAATATTAGCAGGCGAGAAACCTAATTTTGAAAGATATAAGAACAGTTAAAAAATTGTGAAAATATATGCTTCAATTCTGTGACTAGAAACGCGCATTCTGCTGGAGATGGGAAATAATACCATAGTGGAACTACATACACGGATTGTTTCAGGAGACGATAGACGCTTGCTGTGTTATTGATATTACTGCTGTCATTACGTGAGCGGACGAGTGTGATTATCAAGGACAGCGCTGGACGATTTGGGTTTTTGTGGAAGGAGGATGTAAATACTACAGATATTCATGTGCGAATGGGATCGACCTCACCCCTACCCTCAAGTACCTTGGCGTCACCCTTGACCGTCGCCTCCCCTGGACCCCCCATCTCCGGACAATCCAAGCCAAGGCACGCTCCCGACTCCATCTCCTCAAGCTCCTTTCTGGCTGCACATGGGGTCTGGAACCCTCCACCATCCTCCACACCTATAAATCCCTCATCCGCCCTATCCTCTGCTGGATCTCCGCCCTTCCTACCTTTTACAAATCCCTTCTCATCCTAGAATGCCATGCGCTCCACCTCACCTATCTCATCCATCTCCCCTCCCCCACACGGATCCTGTATGACCTCATTCCGTTCCTGCACATCCTCCCTTTCCTCGAATGGATACAGATCCTGTAAACCTCTCGTAAACTTAATCTCCCTCACCCGCTTGTGTCTCCCATCCTCTACCACCCCTGTCCGCTGCCGCACCTGTATTCCCGCGTCCCACCTGCTCTCCATCTCTCCATACCCTCGCGCAAGGTGGTTTCCACCAACTCCCCCTCCACGATGATGCCCTCATCCCCTCCATCTACCCCTCCTAACAACTTTGATCCTCCCCTACCACACCCTGTGTTTTTTCCCAAAGACATCCTTCTATCCCTTCCTCTCTCTCTCTCCTCCACCCAGGCTTCCCCTACCCCCCTACCTACCTACCTTATTTTATCCCCCTCCCATCTCCTCTGCCACTTTCATCGACACCCTCCCCTATCCCTCCTCCCCCACCTTTTCCCCCTTTTGGCATGTCCCCAGACTTGTACACGTAGAGTGAACATTCGCTCGCCGGAGATCGTCGACAGTGTTTTGTGTGTGCCATCGTGTTAGTGATTCGGTGTTTCGTCATTTGTGCTCCTTCGTTCACATGTGCCGTTTCTGTCGTCTCTGTTAGTGCCCGAGTGCTGAACGTTTTTCTTTGGACGCTGCACTTGTGAACGACTTCATGTATTTTAAAATTGTGTGTCTACTGTTGTCTATCCACCGTGTTGTTTCGTTTTTCGTCTCCACTTGTAATAAATGTATTATCTGTGGCCGAAGAGCGGCGTAGTGTTGCCACTGCCGGCCTACCTTCGTATAAGGTGTCAAAATCACAATGAAGGGAAAAAATGGGCAATTGGTGGCAGTGTGCAGAAAGACACTGTAGACATACGAGGTAAACTACGGGTAGATGATGATCGTCTGCTGAAAAATTCGAACGGAAGTCATACTGGCAGGTGGGAAGAGGCAAGTGGCATTCGAGATGTTTGTGTATGTGCTTGGAGAGGACAGATTATATGGCATTTCTGAAGAATGGGGTTCAGATGGATCAGAAGGAAGACGTATCGTTAGAGAGTAGGTTAGATTTTAGAAAGGAAGAATTTTTTAGATGGCCTGCAACTTGGTGTAACAACCAGTGCAAAGCATTAGGGGAAAGAAAGCCAGTCTCCTGTGGTATGTTCCTTGTAGGCTTCACCACACCCTGGGCAGTTCAAAACATCAGGCCCCTCCTTGGATTTGGACCTGGTTGTTCCTGAGGAGGATGGAGCGGTTGAGTCCAGATGAGCCCTAGAGATTCTGCCATTGTTCGGTACTGGTATTTTGTCTCTTCTTTGTTTTGTCTGGTTTATCTTGTTCTCACAACAATTAACTTTTGTACAGACACCCTGACAAAATTTCGTTTTTTTTTTTGCCATTGTCATTTTTGTTATGGGTCCATCATATTTTGGCAATGAATAAATACTGGATTGTTCTACACCTGTTCACATATCAGCACTCTGAACTTCATTTGTGTCACGTTCTTGGTTTTTTTCTGGTGACTGCACGGACAAATCATCTGTCACATATGAGCAGCGTTTGTCCATGGGCTACTGTTGAACTCCTTTGCCTTCTGTTGAACTCCTTTGCCTTCTTCGGTTGTTGGAAATTCGCCTCTCTCATTGATTTCTGAGAGACCAACGTCTTCTGCTGTGAAGACATCCGGATTGAGCGCGAATATTCCCGTTGATTCGAAGGAATTCTCAGCTGTTTGGATTGCGGCCACTCTAGAATATGCAGATCGAAACAGAACACTCACATCTGTGTGCCTAATGGATGTTCCTGGATTAGTAACCGTTAGAAACAAAGAGGGAGGGGTTGGTTAGCACAGAGTACGCGCATTGTCTTTTCCGCTGTCTTACAGAGTACTCTTAAACTATGCGCCAAACTGTTCAAAAAAATATCACAAATGACAGTCTCTGCTTGGTTCCGCTGTTTGTCGTGCCGTGGTTTGTTCCTCACACAACTGTGATTCTTTTGGCACATAATTTTATTTTCAGGTGAGTATTTAGGCAGCAGGCAACGGCCTTGCCGCAGTGGATATACCGGTTCCCGTGAGATCACCGAAGTTAAGCGCTGTTGGGTGTGGCCGGCCCTTGGATGGGTGACCATCCAGCCGCCATGCACTGTTGCCATTTTTCGGGGTGCACTCAGCCTCGTGATGCCAATAGAGGAGCTACTCGACCGAATAGTAGCGGCTACGGTCAAGAATACCATCATAACGACCGGGAGAGCGGTGTGCTGACCCCACACCCCTTCCTATCCACATCCTCCCTGAGGATGACACGGCGGTCGGATAGTCTCGGTAGGCCACTCGTGGACTGAAGACTGAGTGTATTTAGACAGTGCTTATTGCTTACGATATACAACATACATATTACATAATTTGGAATAAAAACATATTTACTTGCACTAACTGAGGAATGTGGCGGAGCTCTTCAAGATTACGTGTTATGATGTCGCTGTAGAAGCAACAATTAAATGTAGTTTTTCACTGTTGGTCAGTGATGGCAGTGTACATAAAATGCCATAGCGAAATCTTACTAGACATGTACTCTTACCCGACCTTACCCTATGTTATACATGTTCTACGATTTTTGGAAGAAAAACTATAGACATTTCTGAAGATAACGATCTGTTGGTCAGTGATGGCAGTGTACATAAAATGCCATAGCGAAATCTTACTAGACATGTACTCTTACCCGACCTTACCCTATGTTATACATGTTCTACGATTTTTGGAAGAAAAACTATAGACATTTCTGAAGATAACGATGATGAATGTTTGACTCAATACTGTGAGTTGTGTTGTCATTTCTTTGCAACCACGGAATTTATTTCATGCGTTGTGATTGGTGAGTTTAAATGTGTTAGTGGTGGAGCGGCTGATGCACTTTTAGAATATGGGGATATTTTGTGGAAAAAGTTATGGTTATGAGAATTGACGAAAGTGCTTTGGAGTTGGCTAATAGTACCCTTTATTTGGGAGTAAGCGAGGGGTGCTTGTTTTTTTCGAAACAGTGGACAGCGTGGAGAAATATCGTAAAACCGCAATGCGTCTAGTACCTACTTGAGCTTAAGGGTAGTGTTGTACTGAGTTTGGTGTTTCTCTGTTACAAGTACCGGCGTATTATTGTTCACGAATGAGTCTATAATTGCTGGTGACGAGAGTCTCCTGGTACGGACGGAGAAGAGTGACTTCTCTTTATTTGTTCATTATTTGGAATCCCGCTTTAGGGAATGGGTTGTCAGTGGCTCAGCTACAACTCTTAAGCATTTTCCTTAACAATAGAAACAATGCAACAGAAATTTTAGTACGATAAAATAGCGATGAACTTATGGTGCAAATGGCTCTGACCACTATGGGACTTAACATCTGAGGTCATCAGTCCCCTAGAACTTACAACTACTTAAACCTAACTAACCTAAGGACATCACGCTCGGTTCCAGTCAATAGCGCCTAGAACCGCACGGCCACTCCGGCCGGCTAGATAGAGATACATTATATTGTAATCATCTCTTAGTAAATGATTTGTGTTAGACACACCGATAATATGTATCATCAGGAAAAAGTAAACTATGCAGTTACGTCGAGAGCAAATTGCATTAGCAATCTCGCTGAATGTAGGACATTTTATGTAAACATCTAAAAAACAAGATAAAAGCCTAAAAATTACAAGAGCTATATTATTATATCCATCTCTGAATGAACCCTAAATACATGCACAGCACCCAATCTAGACATCCGCTACCGCACAATAAGGCTTCAGGCAATGGTCACCTACACCCCAAGTAACATATAACCCAGACCTCGAGTTCCAAATACCGTACACTCCAAGCATTACACGTTCTATAACTCGAGCTCACATGGATTTCTAGTATTTTTTTATATATTTATCCCGTTTTACACGTATAGATAAATGTCCTATATTAAGCGAGATGGCGGCCACAGAGTTCTTGCATATTTATACATCAATCTCGTTTCATAGAAACATAGATAAAATTTCTTATATTCAGCGAGATGGCTAATACAGTTTACTCTTGACATTACTTCATAGTATACATGTTATCGATGTGACGAGGTATTACTGTTGTGAATAACACAAATCATTTACTGGGAAATGATCTCTACTATGTAATGTATCAAGATTTCCCACAAATAAATAACTACTGTATAATAAAGTCGGGTGGCATGAATGGCTGGGATACCTCCAAGGGCAGGTCCTGCCACCAGAACTGGGAAGGTACGCTACTGGCCATTAAAATTGCTTCACCACGAAGATGACGTGTTACAGACGCGAAATTTAACCGATGGGAAGAAGATGCTGTGATATGCAAATGATTAGCTTTCCAGAGCATTCACACATGATTGGCGCGGGTGGCGACACCTACACGGTGCTGACACGAGGAATGTTTCCAACCGATTTCTCATATACAAACAACAGTTGACCGGCGTTGCCTGGTGAAACGTTGTTGTGATGCTTCGTGTAACAGGGAGAAATGCGTACCATCACGTTTCCGGCTTTGATAAAGGTCGGATTGTAGCCTACCACGATTGCGGTTTATCGTATCGCGACACTGCTGCTCGCGTTGGTCGAGATCCAATGACTGTTAGTAGAATATGGGATAGGTGGGTTCAGGAGGGTAATACGGGCCGCCGTGCTGGATCCCAACAGGCTCGTATCACTAGCAGCCAAGATCACAGGCATCTTATCCGCATGGCTGTAACGGATTGTGCAGCCACGTCTCGATCCCTGAGTCAACAGATGGGCACGTTTGCAAGACAACAACCATCTGCACAAACTGTACGATGACGTTTGTGCAGCATGGACTATCAGGTCGGGGACCATGGCTGCGGTTACCCTTGACGCTGCATCACAGATAGGAGCGCCTGCGACGGTGGGTGCACGAAAGGCAAAACGTTATTTTTTCGGATGAATCCAGGTTCTGTTTACAGCATCATGATGGTCGCGTCCGTGTTTGGCGACATTGCGGTGAACGCACATTGGAAGCGTGTATTCGTCATTGCCATACTGGCGTATCACTCGTCGTGATGGTATGGGGTGCCATCGGTTACACGTCTCGGTCACCTCTTGTTCGCACTGACGGCACTTTGAACAGTGGACGTTCATTTCAGATGTGTCTCTACCCTTCATTCGATCCTTGCGAAACCATATATTTCAGCAGTATAATGCACGACCGCATGTTGCAGGTCCTGTACGGACCTTTCTGGATACAGAAAATGTTCGACTTCTGCCCTGGCCAGCACATTCTCTAGATCTCTCACCATTTGAAAACGTCTGGTCAATGGCGGCCTAGCAACTGGCTCGTCACAATACGCCAGTCACTACTCTTGATGAACTGTGGTATCGTGTTGAAGCTGTACGTGTACACGCCATCCAAGCTCTGTTTGACTCAATGCCGAGGCGTATCAAGGCCGTTATTACGCCAGAGGTGGTTGTTCTGGGTACTGATTTGTCAGGATCTATGCGCCCAAATTGCGTGAAAATGTAATCACATGTCAGTTCTACTATAATATATTTGTCCAATGAATACCCGTTTATCATCTGCATTTCTTCTTGGTGTAGCAATTTTAATGGCCAGTAGTGTATTTGCTACTCATTGCACTCACATGCACCTTTACTTCGCGAAGTGTGTTGTTTTAAGTAAGTATTTAATGTTGGTGACTAATGCATGTGCTTATGTAATGTGATGCCACGTTTGTGGCGTACATAATCTACTCCTCTCTAACAGCCCTAAGGGTCCCTCAGAAGCCAACGTCCTCCTCCGATGGACAGATCGCCAACACTGTCGCATGTGCGTACCTCATGAGACTGTCGAGAGCTTTGGAGATTACTCCAGGACACTGGATGTAAAGTCTGGTGATCACAGACTTGACGCCACCTCCCCTCCTCTGCCCTCTGCCGTGAAGACAAACGAAAAATTACCGACAGGTTGCGGCGTACCCGGATGGTCACTCATCCAAGCACGGCCATGACCGGCAGTATCTAACTGCAGTCTTGTTGATCTGACGGAAACTCATGTATCCACCGCGACACGGCCGTTGACATAAATACTGTGACATGCTCGCATCAAGAGAGATCGGTCAGATGGTTCAAATGGCTCTGAGCACTATGGGAGTTAACTGCTGCTGTCATCAGTCCCCTAGAACTTAGAACTACTTAAACCTAACGAACCTAAGGACATCACACACATCCCTGCCCTAGGCAGGATTCGAACCTGCGACCGTAGAGGTCGCGCGGTTCCAGACTATAGCGCCTAGAACCGCTCGGCCACTCCGGCCGGCGAGAGATCGGTCATTTGTTCTATTTTGTTGTTGTTGTTGTGGTCTTCAGTCCAGAGACTGGTTTGATGCAGCTCTCCATGCTACTCTATCCTATGCAAGCTTCTTCATCTCCCAGTACCTACTGCAACCTACATCCTTCTGAATATGTTTAGTGTACTCATCCCTTGGTCTCCCTCTACGATTTTTACCCACCACGCTGCCCTCCAATACTAAATTGGTGATCCCTTGATGCGTCAGAATATGCCCTACCTACCGATCCCTTCTTCTAGTAAAGTTGTGCCACAAATTTCTCTTCTCTCCAATTCTATTTAATACCTCCTCATTAGTTATGTGATCTATCCATATAATCTTCAGCATTCTTCTGTAGCACCACATTTCGAAAGCTTCTATTTTCTTCTTGTCTAAACTATATATCGTCCACGTTTCACTTCCATACATTGTCCTATTTTATATTAGTGAGTTAAACGAGACATTGTAACAAGTTCTAACCACAAAATCGTTTCTATAGACAACTGTAACAGAAAATGAGATTAATCTTTTTCTTTTGTATCTACATGAGATAATTACAGGCAAGAGGCAGCTCATATTAGGGATTTTCATTGTACCTTTTCTTATGGTTACTGTATGTCTTCGTATTGTTAACAACGCAATGTAAGTATGACAGTGTTCTGAAAAGCAATGCCTACGATTCTTTTATTCTCATGATGTATTACATGTCATGTGTATTACTCTGTCGACTTTCCTGCTTCGCTGACGCAAATTGCTACCCCTCTGACGTTAGAGGTCTACAAATACGGGGTTGTAACTTTAATAGTGGCAACTATTTATTAACAACCGAAACAAGAGAGTTACATGTTTGTACCTGTTACCGTCCTTCAAAGTAGTCACCAGAGTTGTGTAGAACCCGTTGCCAGCGATGTGGAAGGCGTAGCAGCAGAGCCTGTTCTGTTGATGGTGAAAATGGAGCGGTCTAAAGTTATGGCGATTCTCGTGTACGGCTGTGATGGTGTTATGCTAACGTATTACGTTACTCCACGGCAGACTGTCAATGCACGGTATTACTGTTCGTTTTTGGAGCATCACCTGCGACCAGCTTTGCGAAAGAAGCGGCGACACTTTCTGCGCAACCCACCCATCTTTTGCATGACAATGCGAGGGCGCATACAGCGCAAGCTTTGGTTGTTCTGTTCTGTCGATGGGACTGAGAAGTAATGTACCATCCATCATATTCCCCAGACTTAAGTCCTTGTGACTTTGATCTGATTCCGAAGATGAAGGAACCATTTCGTGGCATTCGCTTCAGAACTGTTCCAGAGATTCGACTGGCATTAGACCGCTACATTCGCACCATCAACAGGACAGGCTCTGCCAACGGTATTCTACGCTACATCGCTGGCAACGGGTTCTACACCACGCAGGTGACTACTTTGGAGGACAGTAACGATTGCAAGCACGTAACTCTTCTGTATCGCTTGTGAATAAATAGTTGCCACTATTTAAGGTCTAACCCTTGTAGTACCGTGCAGCATGGCGATGTGTAAAGTAACCATACTGGTGCGTGAGAAACAGTGTGTTGTAATCGAGTTTCCAACCGCAGAAAGAGTGGCTTCGTCAAGAAAGTCAGACGTTCTACAGTGACGGTATCAACAATCTGTTCTCTCGTTGGAAGATATGTGTTCGTCGCCAGAGTGACTATGTTGAGAAATGAATATGTATACAGGAAGAATAAAGATGTAGAATGTTAATTTTGTGTTATAATCGAAATCACGACCTATTATACGTTGTTCTATAAATACATTATGACTCTGATGGTTTTCATTATACCCAATGGGATGTTGGACTGCATGGCCATCTAAGGTACAGCTTCTTTGTGCCTCAACACGTTTAGGGTGATCAACTTGACAGCTTTTTTGTTTATTCTGTCTACGACGTTTTTTCAAACAATCCCGTAATAGTTGTGATTTCGCGCCAACAATGTTGTTGTTGTTATGGTCTTCAGTCCTCAGACTGGTTTGATGCAGCTCTCCATGCTACTCTATCCTGTGCAAGCTTCTTCATCTCCCAGTACTTACTGCAACCTACGTCGTTCTGAATATGTATAGTGTATTCATCTCTTGGTCTCCCTATATGATTTTTACCCTCCACACTGCCCTCCAATGCTAAATTTGTGATCCCTTGATGCCTCAGAACATGCCCTACCAAACGGTCCCTTTTCTTGTCATGTTATGCCACAAACTCCTCTTCTCCCCAATTCTATTCAATACCTCCTCATTAGTTATGTGATCTACCCATCTAATCTTCAGCATTCTTCTGTAGCACCACATTTCGAAAGATTCTATTATCTTCTTCTCCAAACTAGTTATCGTCCATGTTTCACTTTCATACATGGCTACACTCCATACAAATACTTTCAGAAACGACTTCCTGACACTTAAATCTATACTCGATGTTAACAAATTTCTCTTCTTCAGTAACGCTTCTCTTGCCATTGCCAGTCTACATTTTATATTCTCTCTACCTCGACCATCATCAGTTATTTTGCTCCCCAAATAGCAAAACTCCTTTGGAGCGAAATGTCGTTGGCACCACTGCACAAGCCAGTGTTTGATATGAAACTGTCGGAAGTCTCATTGTTGCGTGTCTGTTAGTTATTGCTCAGTGCTGTATTGAGTAGAACATTGCGTGAGAACAATAATTGCAGAACAATATCCGAGAGCGCAATTTGTACACTGCGTGGCACATGTTCTTAATTTAGTTCTTGCGCATTCGTGTGAAATACCTATGATACGGAACTGTATTGGAACAATAAAAAAGTATAGTAAACTTTTTTCGGAAATCTCCACTTCGGGACAACCTTTCGAAGAAAATTTCAGATCAAACTGACTCATCTCATTCAACGCTGATCTCCCTTTGTGAGACGCAGTGGACCGAGATGCATGTGGCTGTTGAGAGATTAGCAGAAATGCTTCCTGCAGTACGCGCGACACTTCAGGCCCTTCAAGACGCTGCTAGTAGGGATGTCGTCGCTGAAGCATACCAACTGCAGACTGCCATGGAAAATAGCCAATTTATCATGTCGCTTGTTATGTTACGAAAAGATTTTGCATATACAGCGAACCTGAATAAAGTAATGCAGAAGGTCAATGCTGACCTGATGAACACTTCCCATAACTGCAAGAGTAGTTTTAACTGTTTACCCATAACTGAAAAACAGTTAAAACTACTCTTAAAATATTCCGAATGAAAGTGAGTTCTCAGTCCTTATCGAGCAGGCAAAGCAGATGAGCTCAAGTGACATAACTGTTCCAAGAACGACTGGAAGGCAAATTCAGCGCAGCAATGTACCAGCAGAAACTGCTGAAATATATTATCGTCGAATTGTATTTTAACCTCTTATTGAACATGTGGTCACAGAACTTGATGCTTGTTTTAAACCACGTGAAGAATAAATCGGAGGAGTTCAGATACTTCTGCCTGAGAAAACCAATAATGACTCCAGGACAAAAGAAAATCTTAAGAAGATAGCGCAAATATTTCTTGCTGCGAATGTAGGCACAACAATTCTGAGTGAATGCGAGATATGGGACAATCACTGGAAATCTTTAGATGAAAAACATGTCACTGCAATAGAAGTTATAGCTCAGTGTGATGATAAAAAAGCTTCCTATCATATTAGCCACACTCCCAGTGTCAACGGCGACCCCTGAAAGATGTCGACTATGAAGAGGCTAAAAACTTACGTAAGGAATAAAATAGGAGGTGAAAGACTTACTGGTCATGCTCTAATGAGTGTTCATCGTGATCTGGCGGTGCAACTAGATTGTGAAGAAGTTATCAGTAAGTCAGCAGCAAGACGTAAAAGGCTAAATATAATAATTTAAATTAAAGTAATTAATGTTTATTTTTAAATTAACTTACGACCTGAAGTTACAGCAAAACGCCAAAGTGTCACATTTTAAATACAAAGACTAATATAATAATATTATTGCTTAATATAAATGATTAATAATGATATTCAAAAAGATATAATTATCTCCAATGTTAGCTTACAATTAGCTGTTTTTTCATAAATAAATACCTCAATAGTTACGATACATATGTTTCATTTAAAGACGCTTGGATCAGTTAGTGTTTCTCTACAGTTTTACCCGCATGTAATATGAATGCTAACGTATTGGTGGATTTTTTAATTTCTGCTTGATTGACTCTATTGGCGTTAACAGCAAAACTTTTTTACGTGGTGGGCGAAGACAGGTTTACCTTCCTAAATGATAGTGTTGGACCCCCTCAGCCCACGCAAAAGCTGTAAGTACGTTCCTGGTTGCGTTGCACGGTTTGTGAATTTCGAGATGCAGAGTTAGAGCAGCAACACGTCTGTATTAAATTTTTCATGAAACTCAAGAAAGCTTTTACAGAGACACTACAAATGACGCAGAAAACCTACGCTGATGAGGGCTTAAGCCATACTCGGTGTTACGAGTATGTTCACACGGATCAAAAATGGCCAGACGGTAGTTAAAGACGTTTCCCGTTCAGGATCCCCCTCGACGTCTAACGACGACGGTCATGTCAAGAACTTCAACGGAATTGTAGGTGCCAATCAGAAGAATGTAACATTTCAGTTGGATGGTGTCATGAAATCCCAGTACAGCATCTTGGAATGCATCACGTTGCCGCCAAGTTCGTCCCACGGCTCATGAGTCAAGAACAGAGAGACCTTCACTATCTGTAAAGAGCTTTTAGATCGTGCAAATGAGAATGAGATGTTCCTTAAGAGAATCACAACTGGTGATGAGATGTGGGTATACTGTTACGATGTTGACCTCAAAGTTCAGTCTTCACAATAGTCGGTAAAGATTCTCCAAGACAAAGCTCGTCAGTTCAGGTCAAATATAAAGCGATGCTGATTGTTTTCTTTGACTTTGGAGGATTAGTTCATCCAAAATTCGTGCCACAGGGACAAACTCCTAATTGATGGTACTATCGAGACGTGTTGCGAATCCTGCGAGAAAATCTGAGAAGGGAACGGCCTGCAATGTGGCGAGGCAATTTATGGCTCTTGCATCACAATACCGCACCCGCCCATTCATCCCTGCTGGTACGCGACTATTGCACAAAGAACGAAATCACTGTGCCGCTTCATCCTCCGTACTCTCCAGAACTGGCCCCTGCGGACTTTTTTTTTGTTTTCAAAGTTTGAAAACCCCGTTGAAAAGATGAATATTAACAACGATTGACGAGATAAAAGAAAACTGGCAGGCGACGGTTCGCGCGATCCAGCACGAGACATACAGAGACTGCCTTCGGAAGTGAAAACTACATTGGGAGCGGTGTATCAATTGTGGAGGACAGTATTTCCAAGGACACAACACACAATAGATAAAAGGCAAACGCAAAAATATTCTGTGGACAAAGTTCAGGAATTTTTTTAACAGACCTAGTACTAATAGTTATAGCCTTCCTATGAAGATGGTCGCTACCACTAACTCATATAGAAACCTAAACAATAAACTTTTTCAGGTGGTCCACCCCCTTAGCTGAGTAGTCAGGAGTCTGACTGTCATGCAGCGGACCCGGGATCGATTCCCGGACGGGTCGGAGATTTCTCCGCTAACGGAGTGGGTTATGTGTCGCCCTCACCATCATCATCGACACTAAGCTGCCCAGCTTGGCGTCAACTGGAAAGATTCTCAACTCGGCGGCCGAACCTCTCCAGTTGGGGACTCTCGGCCATTAATGCCATACAATCATTTCAATTCATATTCGTTGTACAGCCAACTGCAAACGTGTAATTCTCCAAATTCGTTACAGTTGGTAAAACTGTAAGAAATTTGAAGAATTACACGTTGGGGCTTCAAGGCCTGCTTGTACGGTGTTTGTCTTTTTGTTAAATCATTCCAGCAGAGTTGGGTAGGCGGTAGCAGTATGCATGGTGGAATGCATGGCATTCGAGCGCTTGGAGGGACTGATAGAAAATGGATCCTACGGGTATCAAATCGACATTAAAGTAAGTGAGGACGGATTGATGTGGTGAAAGGGGGAGAGACACAGTTCCATTGGTCAACCGGAAATGGGTGTTTCGTTCTATAATTATTTGCTGGATCTTAGAAAAAACAAAATATGATAGTGGGGTCGCCACTTCATTTATTCCATTAATTTTTCTAGCTGTCCTCAGTTCGATAGTTGGTTTCTTACTAGATATGGTTCTACTGGAAATGGAATGCACTTGTACCTAAATTTACCTTAGAAATGTCCTACCCATCAAGGTATATAGGCACTCTGAACCACACTGAAACTTGGAGTTCTTCAAATATATACAAATTTTTCACAGAGGTGCGAGAAGTGATAAGTGACAGACAAAATTCGAAGACCGACTGAAGATTAAATACAAGTCCCTTAGACCCCAATACCACCCTTACGTTAAGTTTATAATGAGTATATTTCAGTACTTAAGACGTATACCCATTTTCATGTTTTCACCAGCAGCTAGAAGTTTCCACACAAGACTCGTTTAGGATACTATGTCTCAGTTTCAAATCACCCCTGCTTGGAACAGTTAAATGGGAAGAAATAAATAATTCAATAATGACAGTTAACAGTGCTCGACAAGAACTAGACGATCAGAAAGTACCGTAATACTCTTAATGCCCTAATAATCTTTATGTTACAATGCTCAATCCCCAGCTAGGAAAGAAAAGCCTAGGTCAAACTAGTCTGTGTCTAAACTATGCAAAAGAACTAATATAGTTATTCAGTCGAAGAGATAAAGAAATGGTTGTAGTGTCCTTGGTAATACATGTGTTACAAGTCTTACCTTGTATCGTAGCTGCCCCACGGGGGGAACTGCGTAAGGAATCCCACGGAAGCTGTAGTAGGGGATTCCCCTCACTGTTGTTGTATTCAGGCCGATCAACGCCGACTCCGGTGACAGCGAGATGGTGACGCGGCTGTCCTGCTGAAAAATAAACGCCAGAGGATATTTTAGTACGTGAAGTATTAAGGTGGCTAAATAAAGTGATTCGTCTCTGGTAGCTACTTATACTCTGTCGAGGTACGTCATTATTCCACCTGTTAGGAACCTCAGCAAAAGTTTATTTATGCCTATATTTCACCTGCATTGTTTAGATGGGTTGGGTTGTTTTGGGGGAAGAGACCGAACAGCGAGGTCATTGGTCTCATCGGATTAGGGAAGGATGGGAAAGGAAATCGGCCGTGCTCTTTCAAAGGAACCATCCCGGCATTTGCCTGGAGCGATTTAGTGAAATCACGGAAAACCTAGATCAGGATGGCCGGACGCGGGATTGAACCATCGTCCTCCCGAATGCGAGTCCAGTGTGCTAACCACTGCGCCACCTCGCTCGGTCATAGTTCAGAGCCTTTAGGCAGGCACTTACATCTCACAAACTGTTGTCTTAGAATTAGTAGTTATCGGTACCATTACAGTGTATAAAATATTGTATCAATAACGGTAAAGATACAAATAATAATAACAGAAACAATACTACATCTTGTGTTTCACTGCATTTGCTATACCCTGAGGTTTTAGAACGAACCCGCTTTCCCAGCTCACAAGTGATGGCGAGGATAGTATCAGCTTTTATATTCCACATTCGACTGACATCGAAGCTCAGGAAATAGCGAAAATATATTTCCATTACATGCTATACCTGTACGTATGTTAAGCGCGGTTAGCTGCACAAGCAAGCCGCGGAAGGTTGCCACTGCTGAACTTAAGAATCTAAAATCACAAATACGAGTGAAAAGTATTAATAATATTAGCGTTTTGTATAAGGAATAAATATGAGCACCGAGGTCAGAAAAGTATGGAATTTAAAAATTGATATAATACCCATCAACAGAGGTAGGGGAGAGTGCTGTACCTTCGAAACCTTCTCAGATTTTCTCCTCAAGTCAGCTTTGTAACGGAAGTTTATTACAATTTCTTATTTACATTTTGAAGTAACAGCATTCACTTTATGCGCTCTGCAGTATTCTTCTGAAATAGAAAAATTCCTCATAATAAGGAAGTTTTCCCAGATGTGAGAAATTATTCAACGGTACAACATAGTCATGTAAATGGAAACAAATATTCTATTCAAATTTAAAAGTGGTGAAGACGATAAATTATTGTTAATACTGTATTTAATATGACTCAAATGGCTCTAAGCACTAGTATTTAATAGCCTATGTGTTATATTATTACTCTACGACACACCAATCGTAAGTAAATGAAGTCAAATTAAGAGGAGGTGTTATAAAAATCCAGTTAAACATTTTAAAAAATTGAAACAGAAAGTATTGGCCAATAAGAGAAATTTCCACTTTCAACACAAGAAAAATTGTTAATTCAATTGCGAATATCTCGCTTTCCATGGTACATGATCTTCTGTGTACAGCTGAAACGTTCCCTTAGAAAAACAAAATATTACTGGGCTGATAAACCTCTACGTTATTTGATTTTCAAACAGCTGAGTAAAACTGAACGTACTCAGGCATTTCTCTCTTTGATTATTCTAATCATCACTAAACTGACACACAATATTTTTAGCGCAACGCAATCTGACTTTGAAAAAACCCTACAAAAGAATGGCCCTGACTAACAATAACCTATACCTTTCATGAATCACTTACCTCACAAAAATCTTCGTTACTCGAACTACTGCAATACAGCGAGCGCCAGTACTGCCAGCTAAATAAAAGATTCAAACTACTGAAGGCACTAACTACTGATAGGCATAGTTAGCAAATGAAAGATTTTGATAGAGAACATACAATGTATTTACCTTAATAGTGTTCAAAAGTCATATATATCAGTTCATGATATCCAGTATTACAAATTTACTCTTTCTGGCGGACACACGTCCAGATTGTCCGCTCTCAAAATTCTGCCATCTCTCTCCTCACATCCACCACTGCTGGCGGCTCACCTCCAACTGCGCAACGCTATGCGCTGTTCACATCCAACTGCCCAACACTACAATAGCGACTATTCCAACAATGCCAACCAGCCACAGACTTCACACAGCACAGTCAGTGATTTTCATATAGAACGCTACGTGGAGTTACCAACATAAAAACCTAAACAGCCTACTTACACAGCATGCTGTTCGATTGATGAAGTATCGCTTAAGAGTCCATACGTTATGTAACTGAATTTAAAAAATATACAGAATTTAGCTCACGATTAAACGCTGAACTCAGAGAATTAACTACATCCACAAAGCAGCTGTAATATATTACAGAATACTTCAATATGCAGTATTCTAATATTTACAAACGCTGCACAAAACATAAACTCATGTCTCACAACAACAAAAACTGTAGAAAATGCTGGAAACAGCTTATGGCGGTTGTTGTGTACATAGTTCCGCGTAGTCAGCGCGTACACAACTTTCCCACTAGAGCACGCTCCGCTAAGCACAACAGCGCAGGCACAGCAATCGTCCATCTCTGCACTACGGGATGGCGCTGCCTTAGAGACAGACCAAATTCTACTTCCATCGATCCGCGTATTAATATGTAACGCAGCCAATGAGATTGCTGCTAACGTAGAACCTTTTCTCCTCGCTGATCACACTCATGCAGTGATACCTGAACGTGCGAGGTATTATAAGAAGTGTACAGACCTCTGATAAGTCAGTCTGCATTTGTCTGCACCAGTCTGCATTAGTCTGTACCAGTCTATAGTCAAGTTTCAGTCTGCAGCTAATAAGATTACCATATTCCTGTACATAGCCATGAAGATAAATGTATAGACATTTTGTCAAGTATCAGAGATATGTGAGAATAAGACTAACATACCAAGACCAAAGCAACTTCAGATTGTCAATTGTAAACAGCATCCAGAATCAAGTTATGTAATGTCCATACCTTTTATTATTTTAATAAATGTGTGTGAAAATGAATCAAGTTCTGTTTAAAGTTGGTCACCGTCAATCTGCTACTCTAAGCGTGCAAGTGGCATTTCTATCGTCTGATCTAACGGCAGAAGATAAACACACCACGATAAGACAACGAGACATATTGCTGACACTCGCCTACTTCGTTAGAGCGACAAGTCAAATAATATGATGGTGGTTGTACCGAAGGTCTTACAGTACACACACCACAGCGGTGTGTACTGCACGTTTGTACATGTGACTCTACTCTAAAATCGGTCACCAGACTGCAACACCGACCATGAAACATCATATCTCCCGTGCCCTGGGCACAATATCGCAGAACATGGAGAGTGCTCTTTCTACAATCCGAAGATAACTAAGGTGACAAAATTCACGGAATATATCCTAATATCATGTGAGACCTTTAGCTGGCGGAGTGCAGCGACTTGGCATGGACTCAACAAGTCATTGGGGCCATGCTGCCTATACAGGCGTCCACAGTTGTGAAAGTGATGCTGGTGCAGGAGTTTGTGTACAAACTGGCCTCTCGATTACGTCCCATAAATGTTCGATGTGATTCGTGTAGGGCGAGCCGTTAAGCGAAATCATTGACTCGAAATGTTAAGAATGTTATTCAAACCAATCGCGAACAGTTGTGGCCCAGAGACATGGCGCATTGTCGTCCATGAAACTCATTTTTTTTTTTTTTTTTTTTACTGCAAATGGTCTCCAAGTAGCCGAACACAACCATTTCTAGTTAATGATGCGTTCAGCTGCTAGACCAAAGGATCCAGTCCATTCCATGCAAGCACAGCCCACATCATTATGGGGCCACCAGCAGCTTGCACAGTGCCTTGTTCACAATTTAGGTCCGTAGGATCTGCGCCGCACTCGAAACCTACCATCAGTTCTTACTAACAGAATTCGGGCCTCATCCCACCAGGTCACTGTTTTTCAAAAAATGGTTCAAATGGCTCTGAGCACTTTGGGACTTAACTTCTGAGGTCATCAGTCCCCTAGAGCTTAGAACTACTTAAACCTAACTAACCTAAGGACATCACACACATCCATGCCCGAGGCAGGATTCGAACCTGCGACCGTATCGGTCACGCGGTTGCAGACTGTAGCCCCTAGAACCGCTCGGACACCCGGCCGGCACTGTTTTTCAGTCGTCTAGGGTCCAGTCGATATGGTCACGAGCCAAGGTGAACGCTGCACGCGATGTCGTGTTGTTAGCAAGGCTCTCGCGTCTGTCGTCTGCTGCCATAGGCGTTAACGCAAAATTTCGCCGCACTGTCCAATTGGATTCGTTCGTCGTAAGTCCCACTGTAAGTAGGCTGTTTAGGTATTTATGTTGGTAACGCCACGTAGCACTCTGTATGAAAATCACTGGCTGTGCTGCGTGCAGTCTGTGGCTGGTTGGCATTGTTGGAATGTTCGCTATTTAGTGTTGGAAAGTTGGATGGGAACAGCACGTAGCGTTGCGCAGTTGGAGGTGAGCCTCCAGCATTGGTGGATGTAGGGAGAGAGAGATGGATGAATAACGAGAACAAGACTGGATGTCATGAACTGACTTTTGAACACTATTAAGGTAAATACATTATTTGTTCTCTACCAGAATCTTTCATTTGCTAACTATGCCTTCAGTAGTTAGAATCTTTTATATAGCTGGTAGTATTGGCGCTCGCTGTATTGCAGTAGTTCGAGTAACGAAGATTTTTGTGAGGTAAGCGATTCATGAAAGGTATAGATTATTGTTAGTCAGGGCCATTCTTTTGTGGGGATTATTGAAAGTCAGATTGCGTGGCGCTAAAAATATTGTGTGTCAGTTTAGTCAGAATAAGTAAAGCGAGAAATATCTGAGTACGTTCAGTTTTGCTCAGCTCTCTAAAAATCAAATAATGTAGAGGTTTACCAGCACACTCATTTAATAAATTTTCTAAGGGGACGTTTCGCCACATTAATTTCTTCGGTTATTTCACGCAGTGGTACCTGTGTGTTAGCACTGACAGTTCTACTCAAACGTCGCTGCTGTGTGTCGTTAAGTGAAGGCCGAAGGTCACTGTGCTGTCCGTTGTGAGAAGCAAAGACTGAAATCTGGTATTCTCTGCACCATCTTGACACTCCGAATCGTGGAACACTGAGTCCTCTTAACGATTTACGAAATGGACTGTCTCATGCGTCTAGACCCAAGTATCATTCTGCTTTCAAAGTCTGTTAATTCCCGTCGTGAGGCCATATTCAAGTCGGAAACGTTTCCATACAAAGCATCTCAGTAGAAATGGCTGCTCTGCCAATGCACTGCACTTTTATACCTAGTGTAGGCGATACTTCCGCCATCTGTATATGTACATATCGCTATGCCATGATTTTTGTCGTCTTGTTGTTGTGGTCTTCAGTCCTGAGACTGGTTTGATGCAGCTCTCCATGCTACTGTATCCTGTGCAAGCTTCTTCATCTCCCAGTACGTACTGCAGCCCACATACTTCTGAATCTGCTTAGTGTATTCATCTCTTGGTCTCCCTCTACAATTTTTACCCTCCACGCTGCCCTCCAATACTAAATTGGTGATCCCTTGATGCCTCAGAACATGTCCTACCAACCGATCCCTTCTTCTAGTCAAGTTGTGCCACAAACTCTTCTCCCCAATCCTATTCAATACCTCCTCATTAGTAATGTGATCTACCCATCTAATCTTCAGCATTCTTCTGTATCAACACATTTCGAAAGCTTCTATTCTCTTCTTGTCCAAACTATTTATCGTCAATGTTTCACTTCCATACATGGCTACACTCCATACCAATACTTTCAGAAGAGACTTCCTGACACTTAAATCCATACTCGATGTCATCGTAGTGTATAGTATACTCAGTGAACTGCAAGATATGACACTGTTCGGAACCGGTCTTAACATACGTCATGTAGTGTAAAACCACTTAACTCATAAGGTCTACTCTTGAGAGAGCTGGAAATACCATGGATTGGACCTGAATGTGTTCAACAACGTAATTTCTGTTCCGAAATTTAAAAATGATAATAACAGTAACGACACAGGATTGTTTGATAATTCGTTCACGACGTAAATTTTTATACATATCGTTTTTATAATGATCTTTTTCTAATTTATTTCATGACGGTTGCGAGTAATAAAACTATTTATTTACAGAGAAATCGAAAAACTTGTATACCGTGGCTTCGGGGAAGATCAGCTATGGATCCCAGAGAGAAATAGGAACACGCGGGGCAATACTAACCCTACGACTTAGAAGACAGGTTGGTGAAAAAAGAAAGCATCCCTACCTTAATGGTAACTATAGATTCAGTGAAAGCTTTAGACAATGTTAACTGACTAGAGTCTTCGAAATTTAGAAAGTAGCCGACATACAAGAGGGAACGAAACGTGATCTGCAATTTTCACAGAAACGGGACTGTACTTATAAGGATCGCGCATGAAAGGTGTTAGTAGTGAAAGAAGTGGTCGTGTGTCCCCGATGTTATTCAAACAGAACATTGAGGAAGCAATAAAGAAAATCAAGATGATTATATATATGTGATCGCTCTAAGTTTGTTGACACCAGTGCCTACCAATTTAAATTGTATATTACAGCACTGAGGATGGTCACTAAGTGACCGAAAATCGATGTTGCGATTAATAAAACAAAAAAAAAAAAGAAAAAATACGACCAATGCTGCCTCTCCTTCTAAGTATCTCCTGCCAATTGCCCCAATCAATATTAAATACCTTCATTCCTCTCTTGACGCTGTCTCTAAAGCACAAAACAGGTTTTCTAGGGGATCTCTTGGCCTGTACTATCCCACTAAGCAGTGTGCGTCATGGAAGACGGGAATGGTCCATACTTTGTTTTTGGGCTGATGTGATCGCTGCATTTGTCAGTTACCATTTTTGTTCCTTCGATTTCTTTAAGTGGGACAGTCTTGCTACCGGTGGCCTAAAGACCCTTTTTATACCCCAATTCGAGCATAATTATCTACTTTTGCAAATATATGTATCAGAACTGTCACGTGACTAGTTTCGGCCATCTCACAAACTTGGTCGATTCAGTCGTGAGAATGCAAAGTCAAAAGATAAGCGCTTCTACATCTTCATTTACTCTGAAAACCACAGTCAATAACAATTATAAGGTTTCTTTTTCAGATACATCCACTTATGGGGAACGGGCAAAATGATTGTTTAAATATTGGTGCGCATTGTTTAAATACTGCTGCGCACAATGTAATTAGTCAAACTTTATCTTAAAGATTTCTGTGAAAGAGATACGTGCGGGAGTAATATGCCCCTAGATTCTTCACCTGAAGGTAGTTGCTGAAACTTCATGTTTTCAGCGGATAGTCCGCGTCTACCTACAAGCGTCTGCCAGTCCATTTCTCTCAACATCATCGAGACACGATCTCATGAGTCGAACAAACCTGCCATTATTCGTACTTTCCTTCTCGGTATCTGTTTAATATTCTTTGTTAATCCTACCTGATATGGGCCATCACACTAGAGCAACATTCCAGGGTGTTCCGCACGAGTGTTTTATTGGCAGTCTCCTTTGTAGACTGACTGAATTTCCTCAGTATTCTACCAATGAACCGCAGTCTGTCATCTGATTTACCTACGACTGAGGCTATGTGATCGTTCCATTTCGTATCTCTACATGGACAAATATATTATACTAGAACTGACATGCGATTACATTTTCACGCAGTTTGGGTGCATAGATCCTGAGAAATCAGTACCCAGAACAACCACCTCTGCCCGTAATAACGGCCTTGATACGCCTGGGCATTGAGTTAAACAGAGCTTGGATGGCGTGTACTGGTACAGCTACCCATGCAGCTTCAACACGATACCACAGCTCATCAAGAGTAGTGACTGGCGTATTGTGACGAGCCAGTTGCTCGGCCACCATTGACCAGACGTTTTCAATTGATGAGAGATCTCGAGAATGAGATTACCAGGGCAGCAGTCGAACATTTTCTGTATCCAGAAAGGCCCGTACAGGACCTGCAACATGCGGTCGTGCATTATCCTGCTGAAATGTAGGGTTTCGAGGGATCGAATGAAGGGTAGAGCCACGGGTCGTAACACATCTGAAATGTATCGTCCACTGTTCAAGGAGGTGACCGAGATGTGTAACCAATAGCTGCCATACCATCACGCCAGGTGATACGCCAGTATGGCGTTGACGAATACACGCTTCCAATGTGCATTCACCGCGATGTCGCCAAACACGGATGCGACCATCATGATGCTGTAAACAGATCCTGGATTCATTCGAAAAAATAACGTTTTGCCATTCGTGCACCCAGGTTCGTCGTTGAGTACACCATCGCAGGCGCTCCTGTCTGTGATGCAGCGTCAAGGGTAACCGCAGCTATGATCTCCGAGCTGATAGCCCATGTGGCTGCAAACGTCGTCGAACTGTTCGTGCAGTTGGATGTTGTCTTGCAAACGTCCCCATCTGTTGACTCAGGGATCAAGACGTGGCTGCACGATCGGTTAGAGCCATTCGGATAAGATGCCTGTCATCTCGACTGCTAGTGATACGAGGCCGTTGTGATCCAGCACGGCGTTCCGTATTACCCTCCTGACCCCACCGATTCCATATTATACTAACAGTCATAGGATCTCGACCAACGCGAGCAGCAGTGTCGCGATACGATAATCCGAAATCGCTATAGGCTACAATCCGACCTTTATCGAAGTCGGGTACGTGATGGTACGCATTTCTCCTCCTTACACGAGGCATCACAACAACGTTTCACCAGGCAACGCCCGCCAACTGCTGTTCGTGTATGAGAAATCGGTTGGAAACTTTCCTCATGTCAGCCCGTTGTAGGTGTCCCCACCGGCGCCAACCTTGTTGTGAATGCTCTGAAAAACTAATCATTTGCATATCACAGCATCTTCTTCCTGTCGGTTAAATTTCGCGTCTGTAGCACGTCATCTTCGTGGTGTAGCAATTTTAATGGTTAGTAGTGAATGAATTGACCGATTCCAACAGTGACTCATTGACAGTCGTAGGATATTATGTTTCTTCACTTTGTGAACTGCTCATTTTTAAATTTCTAAAAATTTAAAACGAGTCACGGTATGGGTGTATTTTGAGAACAGTGTTCGGTGTCGAACCTGTTGAAGCACAACCAATGGGTACCTACCCAGGACAGGAAACAATGACGTTCTGCTGACTCTCTCAGGACACCTATTCACCCGACTAGTAATTGGGGCATGAGTAAAATATGTGAACCACAAGAGTTAACATTTTCGGTTCGGGCGCCTGTATACGCCTTGATGCTTGTTCAGGTTGTGAAATGTATCAGCGACGTCTGTTACGTGGCAGGCCATGGGAAGGATAGAAGCTGGTCAACCATCCGGTGAGCTAGCTACATACGAGTGTCCTAAAACCTATTTATGCTACGTTGTGTGATGTCCCGGGCGGAAAGCGATCTGGGTAACTCGCCGGATGTATGGATAAGAAATTCCGTACCTAAGTCACACCAGTGTACCGCGGATCATAATTTCAAAGCAATGGAAAAAATAGAAAAGTTACCTAGTCATCAAATTTGAGCTAGTAGGTTGGCTATAGTAATGTTCGGTCTCTTACGTTCCGCTCATAGAGGGTTGTACTTAACGCCCAACTTACCATTCCCGCTTAGTCGCGAGAGGAGAGACTTCTCCTTTTACGTGAAGCATGTTTAATTTGCGCACGCGATGAAATTCTGAAACGGAAAGTGCAGCAAAAGTATGTACCGGGGGAAGTTAATAAGCGTGAGGGATGACTGATCACTCAGTTTAAATTTGTATTTTACGAGGGTCACTCCAAATGAAGTGCACACTTTTTTTTTGAATCGACCTTTTATTCTACATGTTTGAAAGTTTTACAGTGTGTAGATACATCCTTTAGGAACAATATTTTCATTTCACCACATGATTTCCATCCCTCTCAACTTGGAACCAGCGCCTGTATACGCGCATGGTAATATTCTGGACCAACCTGTTGGAGCTACTGTTTGGCAGCTTGCACAAGGGAGTCATCATCTTCAGACCTTGTTCCACGAAGAGAGTCTTTCAGTTTCCCAAAGAGATGATTGTCACATGGAGCCAGGTGAGGAATGTAAGACGGGTGTTTCAGTGTTGTCCATCCGAGTTTTGTGATCGCTTCCATGATTTTTTGACTGACATGTGGCCGCCATTGTCGTGCAACAGCAAAACATCCTGCTTTTGCCGATGTGGTCGAACACGACTCAGTCGAGCTTGGAGTTTCTTCAGTGTCGTCACATACGCATAAGAATTTATGGTGGTTCACTTGGCATGATGTCCACAAGCAATAGTCCTTCGGTATCAAAAAACACTGTGGCCATAACTTTTCCAGCAGAAGGTGCGGTTTTGAATTTTTTTTTTCTTGGGTGAATTTGCATGATGCCTCTCCATTGATTGCCTCTTCGCTTCTGGTGAAAAATGATGGACCATGTTTCATCACCTGTCACAATTCTTCCAAGAAATTCATCTCCACCATTCTCGTATTGTTCCAAAAGTTTGCTGCATCCCGTTTTTCTTGTTTCCTTGGAAGCCACTGTCAACGTCCTGGGAACCCACCTGGCACAAACCTTTTTTAACGCCAACACTTTCATTATTCTGCAAATACTTCCTTCCCCTATCCCAACGTAGCGTGACAATTCGTTCACTGTGATGCGTCTGTCAGCAGTCACTAATTCGTTAACTCTCTGCACATTGTCTGGAGTGTGCGCAGTACGAGGCCTGCCGCTGCGTGGACAATCCTATATATTGCTGTGCCCACTTTCCTCACGTAGCCTGCTTGGTCACCGTCTAACTGTACTGGAATCGACAGCAGCATCTCCATACAACTTTTTCGACCTCTTGTGGATGTTTCTCACTGTCTCGTTTTCACAGCATAGGAATTCTATGCCAACACGTTGCTTCTGACGAACGTCAATTTTTTTTTTTTTTTTTCTTTATTGTATTTCAATTCCCCATCGGGGCGGGCTGGCAGCAGCATATGCGCTGCTCTTCAGCCGAAAGACATAGAACAAAACAATAGAAGACATTGAAAAACAGCAAAGGAGAGAAGAAGGCGAACATAGATATAAAAAAGGGAGAATATCATGGAAGGCAATATACAAAAAACGGGGTGACTGTAAAATGGAGATAAAAAAACTGTTTAAAAGTAGCACACACAAAAAGCCACACACTGCGACGATTAAAAGAACACAAGGCACAGTATGACTGGAGCATAAAGGTGTTGACGGATGGCATAGCACACAACGTAACACTGACGGCGAATCTCAAGGCAGTACACAATTAAAATCACACCTCTGGACGCACACGAGAAACAGCACGAAACACAACACTGACGTGGCACACTGATGATGATCAATACAGAGGATCTGCCAGGTTCAAGGAGATGAGGGAGACCTGAAGAAGGGAGGGAGGGGAAGAGATGGGGGAGGGGAATGGGGGGCGCTCGGAAGAGGGCCAGGTAGGGAGGGAGGTGGGAAGGAGAGAGGCAAGTATGGGGTGCAGGGTCTCAGGGGAGGGGGGGATGGAGGAAAATCCGCTCTGGGAGAAGGAGGAAAGAGGAGAAGGGGGCCCTGGGGAGGGGGGGGGGGAACAAGGCCGGGTTATAGTTGGAAGGAAGGGTATATGTCACGGCGAAGTTCGTCATCCGGGAGGGGGAGGTGTTGGAAATTGCCCTGATGAAGGAGATGGAGGGTGTGGAGGTGGAGAGAGGGATACAGCGATAGAGGCGCGGCAACGGGCGAGGGGTGGAGAGGAAGGAGGAAACCAGAAGGTGGGGGGGATCAACCCTGTGAACAATGTAAAGGATGCGGAGATGTTGGAGGAACAAGAGGAGGTGGGGGAAGGGGATCAGTTCATACAGGAGCCGTGTGGGGGAAGGAAGGCGGATACGGAAGGCAAGGCGGAGCGCATGGCGTTCAAGGATTTGGAGAGCCTTGTAAAAGCGGGTGGGGGCGGAGATCCAGGCGACGCTGGCATAACAGAGGATAGGACGGATGAGGGATTTGTAGGTGTGGAGGATGGTAGAAGGATGCAATCCCCATGTCCGGCCGGACAGGAGTTTCTGCAGGCGGAGGTGGGAATGGGCTTTCTGCTGGATGGTCAGGAGATGAGGGGTCCAGGTGAGGTGTCGGTCAAGGGTGAGGCCAAGGTATTTCAGGGTGGGGGTGAGTTGGATAGGACGACCATAAAGGGTGAGGTAGAAATCTTGGAGGCGAAAGGAGCGAGTGGTACGGCCTATGATGATTGCCTGGGTTTTGGAGGGGTTGAGACGGAGGAGCCACTGGTTACACCAAGTGGTGAACTGGTTAAGGTGGGTTTGGAGGGTACGTTGAGACCGTTGAAGGGTAGGATAGAGAGCCAGGAAGGCGGTGTCATCAGCATATTGGAGAAGGTGAACTGGTGGGGGTGGTTTGGGCATATCAGCTGTATACAAGAGATAAAGGAGAGGGGAGAGGACAGAACCCTGGGGGACGCCAGCCGTGGGATAAAAGATACAGGAGTTGGTGTTGTGGAGGGTGACATAGGAAGGACGGTGCGAGAGGAAGGAAGCGACCAGACGGACAAAATTGATAGGCAGGGCGTAGGTTTGGAGTTTAAAGAGGAGACCGGGATGCCATACACGGTCATAGGCATTTTGGAGGTCAAGGGAAACAAAAATGGCGGAGCGACGGGAGTTGAGCTGGAGGGACAGAAGGTGAACAAGGTTGAGGAGTTGGTCGTCAGCAGAGAAGGAGGGTCGGAAGCCACACTGGGTAAGGGAGAGGAGGTGGTGTTGAGCAAGGTGCCGATAGATACGGTGGGAGAGGATGGATTCAAGGACCTTACTGAAGACGGAGGTGAGGCAGATGGGACGATAGGAAGAGGCGGCAGAAGGGGGTTTGTTGGGTTTGAGGAAGAGGAGGACGCGGGAGGTCTTCCACAGGTCAGGGTAGAAGCCAGTAGAGAGGATGACATTACAGAGATGGGTGAGGACAGTTAGGAAGGAATAGGGGCTTTCTCGAAGGTGACGGTAGGTGACACAGTCGTGACCAGGGGCCGTGTTGCATTTGGACTGGAGGAGAAGTTTAATGTCTTGTGCTGTGATGGGAGTGTTGACGTCGGAGGGGGGCAACTGCCCCAAGTACTGGAGACTAGGAGCAAGTGGAGCGACTGAGGTATCAGCACGTTCCATGACGGTGGGGAAAAGAGAATAATCAAAGTGGGGATCATCGGGGATGGAGAAGACCTCGGAAAGGTGGGAAGCGAAGTGGTTGGCCTTACTGAGGTTGTCTGGAAGGGGGCGATCGTTATGGAGAAGGGGGTAGTGGGGAGCGGAAAGGGAACCAGTAAGACGATGGAAGGCAGACCAGTACTTGGAGGAGTTGATAGGGAGGGTGGCATTGAGTCGTGTGCAGGTCTGGCGCCAGTCCCGGCGTTTCGTTGCTGTAATAAGGTTCCGTACGTGTCGCTGTACTTGCCGGTGGCGTTGGAGTGTATCCCTGTCACGAGTGCGGAGGAAGGAGCGATAGAGGCGGCGGGATTCACGGAGGAGGAGGACAGCCCGCGGAGGGAGACTGGGACGGTGTGGGTGGATGGTTTTAGTAGGAACATGGGCCTCCACGGCGTCAGTAATTACCGTCTGAAGGAAGGACGAGGCGCGGATGATGTCGTCAGGATGGCGATAGGTAAGAGAGTGGCTTTCGACCTGGGTGGAGATGGAGTCCCGGTAGGCATCCCAGTTGGCACGGCGATAGTCATGGACGACCTTGGGAGGGGGTGCAGGTTGCGGAGCCGGAGGGGGGCGGTTTGCAGACGTTATGGTGAGAAGGACAGGGAGGTGATCGCTACCTGTGGGGTCAAGGACGGCGACAGTGATACGCCCAAGGAGGTTGGCGGAGGCAATGACAACATCGGGGGTGGTGTTACTTTCGGGTCGGGTGTGCTGGGGAATGGGAACAAGGTCACCCTGGATTGTGGAGAGGAACTGATGCCACCGCCGAAGGGCAGCAGGAGTGCGGCTATGGATGTTGAGGTCGGCGGCAATCACATAGGTGGAGAAGGTGTGGTCAATGTGTGAGATGAAGTCATAAGGAAGAGGAGCAGTGGAGCGGACATAGATGGTGGCACAGGTAATGGTGAGGGGGGGGGGGAAGAAGACGCTAAGGATAAGGTGTTCAGTGGGGTCATTGAGGAGAGGTTGTGGCCGGACGGGGATATGCTTAAGGTGGCCAATCGCGACTCCACCCTGCGCACGAGGACCAGGAGCATCAGTGCGGTGGAGGATATAGGGGGAGGTGCGGATAGAATGGTGGGGCTGGAGAAAGGTTTCGTTCAAGAGGAAGGTGTCGACCTGGTGGTGGGAGAGGGTGTGCATGAGGAGGTATTTGTTGGAGCGGAAGGAGCGAATGTTCTGAAAGAGGATGCGAGACTCGTGTCGTGCCATGACGGGAAGGAGGGGGGGAAGAGAGGGAAGGGAAGAGACTTAAACGAGGGTGTCGAGGCGGGTGAAGGTGAAGTGGGCTTGGTTGTGGGAGTAAGTGGCGAAGGTGTTCAGGTGGAAAACAGAGCGAGCAGCAAGGGATATTTGTTGGAAGGTGTGCGGGCGCTGAAAAGGGTGAATGTTTTGGAGTACAACGGTAATGAACCGGATGATGTCCTCGGCTGTGGGGGGTGGACGGAGGGAATTGTTAGGATGGACAGGAGGATCAACGGGACGAACTGGGACTGTAAGTTCAGGGGTGGCTGGAGGGGGTTTAGCTTTACACTTGTGGGAGTATGTGGGATGGGGGCCATTGCAGGTATTACAGGAAGGAGGAGCAGCGAGGTTGGGGCAGTTCTTGAGAAAGTGGGAGGCCTTGCAATGGGGACAGTTGGGGGGGGTTTTTGCAGTTGGGAGTCAGGTGGTCATTGTACATCAGGCACCGTTGGCAACGGTAGGATTGGGGAGGGGATTTGGAGGATTCAACAGGGTGGCGACGGTGGTATATCAGGGCACCCTGGGTGAGGAGATGGTCTATGGACGGGGCGGACTCTGAGAATACCCGCATGAGGTAGGTGGGACCAGAGGCATTGTGGATACGGCGGGCAGAGCGGATTTCCAAGTCCAGGTGGGAGTTCAGTTCTACCAACACTTCATCCTCTGTGATCACCGGGCTGGGGTTGGTGATCACAGCGGTGTAGGTGGGGGGGGCAACGGGGAGGCTGGGGCTGACGAGGAGTGGAAGCGGAAACGAAGGGTGTCAGAGAGGTGTGGGGGCCAAACATAACTCGTGGGAGTTTTCGCAGGAGGTCTGTGTGAAATGATGGGGCGGGGACTTGATAAGGACTGAGTCCCTGCGGGGAATGAGTTGGGAGATGGGAGCACCAGGTAAGTACTTTCGTATTTCCTTGGTGAGGGTACGAGCGTCGAGGAACTTAGGATCGGGAGTTGACAGGACAAAGGTGTGGAGGGTGGGGGCCAAGGTAGGGGTGGCAGGAGGAGGGGTGGTGTCCATGGTGACGGCAGGGGGAGGGGGAGGTGGCGTTGATTTTTTGTGGGAAGTGGCGGGAGCAGAGTCGGTAAGGACGCGCTTTTGGGGTTTTTTGGAGACTGGAGGCTGGGAGGAGGGGAGAGGGACGGGGAGGAGAGGGAGGTGGCGGGTGGCAGATCCCTGTGGCGTAGTGGAGGCACCGGGAGAAGCAGCAGGTTCAGTGATGGCGATGGTGGCTCGGCGTAACGTGATGCGTGCGGGAGATGCAGAAGACGATGCGACGGGGTCGGTGAGAGAGGGGAAGCCAACCACCTGAGGGGCGGCAGCAGAGGCGGCAACAGAGGCGTACGTGAGGGCGGGGGTAGTAGTGGGAGCTGTTGAGGGTGTGGAGGCTGGAGGAAGGGTGTAGAGGTGTGGGTATACAGCAGGGGAGGAGATAGGGGGGTGGGTAAGTGGAGGAAGGGAAGGGGAGGTGGAAGGAGGGAGGCCAGAGGCGGCACTCCAGGAAGTGACTGTGGGAGATGGGGAGGGGGAGGTGTAGATGACGGTGGAGGTGGGAGTACTCATTGCAGACGAACGGCGACGGACAGACGGACGTGCAGCAGGCGGCGTCGGCGTCGGCGATGGGCAGCGGCGAACAGCAGGCGGCGTCGGCTGCGTCGGCGGCGGCGAACAGACGAACGAACAGCAGGCGGCGGCGGCAGCGGCAGCGGCAGCGATTGCGACGACGGCGATGGACAGCCAGCAGGCGGACGGACGAACGAACGAGCAGCGACAGCAGCGGGCAGACGGGCAGACAGACAGACAGACAGACACACACACACAATCTTCGAAGACGGAGATTCCACCCTGAGAGTAGCCCAGGCTTTGCAATCTGACGCTTTCGAAGGAGGGGATCCAACCCTCTAGATTCACGAACGTCAAGTGTAGCAACCATCTTTAAGAAATGCTGTGACGGCGCCATTCACGAGAACAGGTTGAACTAAGTTTGAAAACAAACGGGAAGGATGTATCTACACGCTGCAAAACTTTCACACATGCAAAATGAAAACTTTATTTTTACAAAAATAGTGTGCATTTCTTTTGGAGTGACCCTTGTATGTAACGCTATCGTACAGACAATACAAATGCTTCACTCTGTCAGGCAGTAGAAACTCGCTTAGTGAAACTACTGCCATCAGTTCAGCGTGCGTTTGGTAATTTTTGTGTACACTGCAGGACGTATTACGGCTTTGTAGACATTAGACATAACATTTCGCGAAATAACTAATAATGTATTGGGTTATTCTTTGTTGTACATGACAAAGCAGACAATATGTGTTTCATAGTCACTGTTTATTTATGTCTATTCCTGTTAATCCTATTACAAAAATTACTTTTAACGTAGCCGATTGGAAAGTTGACTAATTCAAAGCAGCTACGATCGCTAATGCAATGAATGCGAAATCGAACGTTATGATTGCTTTGTGTTTAATGGGAATTATTTTTTGCAGTGAAAACCTCGTATCATGTTCTGGTTACGACAATGCCAAAACTGAAAATGCTCCTCCTCAGGTTGGAACACCCAAAGGCCAACCCACAGAAAGTCCTGATTAAGCTTCTAATGAAAATTTGTTGGAACAATTTGAATAACCACGACCTTCAACATTCTGCAGCAACTAAAGGCCAACCCACAGAAACTTGTAATTGATCTTCTGGTGAACATCAGGTAGAGCAACATGAAGAACCATAACCAACAAATCCCTCTTGCATTAAGGCAAAACGTTGTCGAAGTATTTTAGATTTTAAGTCATTACCTGCAGAAAGTCCATGTGTGAAAAAACGAAAAAGTCACAGAAACATAATGTAAATGTTTTCACAACGTGATGTGGGGTGATAAGGAAGCACACAATGTGAAACAAAAACTCTTGAAACAACAACTAAAACATCCATAGACAGTGTACTTCAGTGCTGTGTGATCCTTAACAAGAAGACTGAATTGAGTGAAAATACCACACATGTTGGGATGAGAAAGGCTGAGACAATGAAGGAGGAAATTTTGTGTATGATCTCTGTTGATGCAGACAGTGATGTAGAGTTAAATCAGTTTTCATAATTCTTTCAATATTTACTGTTCAATAAAATAAATATAGAAATGCTTAACTAATTAAAATGCTGTCTTACACTTTCCAACAATAAAAGATTAAAGAACTTGTGGTGTGCGTACTGTAAGACCTTCTGTACACACACCATCAGATTATTAGACTTGTCGCTCTAACGAAGTAGGCGAGTGTCAGCAATATGTCTTGAGGTCTTATCATGGCGTGTGTATCTTCTGCTGTTAGGTCAGACGATAGAAATGCCACTTGCACGCTTAGAGTAGCAGATTGACGGTGACCCACTTCAAACAGAACTTGATGAATTTTCACACACATTTATTAAAATAATAAAAAAAATATAGACATTAGGTAACTTGATTCTGGATGATGTTTACAACTGACAATCTGAAGTTCCTTTGATCTTGGTACATTAATCTTATTCTCACATATCTCTGATACCTGACAAAGTGTCTATTCATATATATCTTCATGGCTATGTACAGGAATATGGTAATCTTATTAGGCGCAGACTGAAACTTGACTACAGACAAATGTAGACTAATGCAGACTAATGCAGACTAACTAATCGGAGGTCTGTACACTCGTTATAATACCTCGAGCGTTCAGGTATCACTGCGCGAGTGTGATTCGCGAAGAGAAAAGGTTCTACGTTAGCAGCAATCTTATTGGCTGCGTTACATATTAATACGCGGATCGGCGGAAGCAGAATGTGGTCCATCTCTAAGACAGCGCCATCTCGTAATGCGGAGACGGACGAGCGCTGCGCCTGCGCTGTTGTGTTTGGCGGGGCGCGCTCTAGTGGGAAAGTTGTGTACGCACTGACTACGCGGAACTATGTACACAACAGAACTTTTACAAGTACTGTTGTTTTCCTGCCCTGTAGTTAAAGTAACCTTGCCTCGGTAGTGGGCTTGGTGACGTTTTCGTATTACCTTCTAATATTATCAAAATAATTGTGATTCTATTATGCCAAAAAAATTTTCAACTATGTATCATACAATAAGAGATCATTTTAATACATGCAAAGAATATCAAACTGTCTCCAAAATTAATTTATTAAAAATGGTTTACCAGTAACTTGCTCTGGCCTCTTCTACCTGAATACAAATCCTGTAGTACTATTTAATCAAATCTTAACTATTGTTGTTTTAATCAATACACTTATCGAAAAATGAATAAGAAAATAAAAGAGCGCAATGAAAGACTTATTTACGATAGAACAATATGTTTCGAAGGAAGGGATATTAGAGATAAGTGTCCCGTTGACGACGTGTTTATTAGAGCTAGCGAACACGTTCGGAAATTGGAAGAAAGGAGTAAGAAATCGTCTGGCAATCCTGAAAGCAACCGTCGTAGGATTTAATTCAGGCGAGTTAGGGAAATCACGGAAAACCTTAATTTGCATGACTGAACGCGAATATGAACAACCATCGTCTCGAACGGGAGTTCAGTGCCTTATCACCACCCTCTTTTCTCAGTGTTATGTTTCGAACAATCTGATAAAGTAGATCCAATTTGTTTCGTGAAAACCTGTAAAAATTAACCTCTAGTCATTATTATGGTGATTCGCCACACTTGCATGGCAGCTGCAGTATGTCGTTAAGCTCAAGTAGTGTAAAATTTGATTTATATTTATACAGTTACGGCGTTAATAGATATCTACAGTGTAACTACGCAAACGAGAACGGCTTTTTCATGTGTTTTGTTATCTATAAATACTAAACCAAAGCAAAAAGAAGTAATGAGAAAACGAAGAGCAACAGATAAACATACATAGTGACGTACATTAATCCTGTTTATCTGCTACCACAGTCAAGGCCACAACGAAAGAGACTGCCGTGTTGCTTAAAAGTCAACTGTGTAGCAAATTGCAGTTGATTTCTGTCAATCTACAAAAATCCTTAAAAATTAAGAGTGTTCGTTCCATCGTAGAGCCGGACAATAGATCTAGAGACATCGACTGGATATAACTACATTCTTAAAAATTCGATAACTGATTGTAAAGTAAGGCATCAATTCCTTTCCAAACATGAAATCGTTGTGTGGTCTCAAAAAATAATTTGGAGAAATATTCGACTGTTCAAAACGTAGAAGAAAGAATATACGTCGAAAATCTGTCGAAATGAACTTCAATGCGCTCCGCAAATGATTCTCCACGCTTCTGGAAAACAGAAAGCCCTTAATTTTGCGTCTTCAGACAAACATGACAGCACTGAAGGTGATATTTATTTTTGACACTGAATTATGAAAGGTAGAGTATCAACAAATGAAACAGTAATACATCAGAAAACGTTTCTTAATGAGTTAGATTTTTTCGCGATACAAAACTCATCGTTTTGACTTCTGCAGTGTTTAAATGAAATAAGTAATTAACATGGTCAAAAATTCCTGGAGACCAATTCTCAACAAATATTTTGTCTACTGTCATTTTTAATGCTTCAGTTTTGGTACTAGAGTCGTTCTCAGCTAGTTAGGAACCCGAATATACCGATTTATCTCCACATTGGACAACATCTTTAATTGTGCCATACTTTGGTTGCTCTGACCAATCTTTCGTTTATCAGCTCTGAGGCTTAAATACCTTACTGCCTGTTGCCATTCCCATTCCGTCCTTTGTTGTCTGCCTAGAGACAGCAAAGGACTTGGAAGAGCAGTTGAACGGAATGTACAGTGTCTTGAAAGGAGGGTATAAGATGAACATCAACAAAAGCAAAACGAGGATAGTTTAATGTAGTCGAATTAAGTCGGGCAATGCTGAGGGAATTATATTAGGAAATGAAACACTTAAAATAGTAAAGGAGTTTTGCAATTTTGGGATCAAAATAACTGATGATAGTCGAAGTAGAGAGGATATAAAATGTAGACGCAACGGCAAGGAAAGCGTTTCTGTAGAAGAAAAATTTGTTAACATCGAGTATAGATTTAAAGGTCAGGAACTCGTTTCTGAAAGTATTTGTATGGAGTGTAGCCATGTATGGATGTGAAACGTGGACGATAAATAGTTTAGACAAGAAGAGAATAGACGCTTTCGAAATGTGGTACTACAGAAGAATGCTGAAGATTAGATGGGTAGATCACATAACTAATTAGGAGGTATTGAATAGAATTGTGGAGAAGAGGATTTGTGGCACAACTTGACTAGAAGAAAGGATCGGTTGTTAGGACATGTTCTGAGACATCGAGGGATCGCCAATTTAGTATTGGAGGGCAGGGTGCAGGCTAAAAATCGTAGAGGTAGACCAAGAGATGAATACACTAAGCAGATTCAGAAGGATGTAGGCTGCAGTAGGTACTGGGAGATGAAGAGACTTGCACAGGATTGAGTAGCATGGAGAGCTGCATCAAACCAGTCTGAGGACTGAAGACCACAACAACAACAACAACAACAACCACCCATGTACTGTCACTGCAATGTCAACGTAGTGATTACAGATTTACTTGCGGTCATCAGAACAGGACTGATAATGTGTTCTGTACAACATTTGAGTGGTGTTTCACTGAACTCAGCTGGACATGATTTCTGATCCGTTATATTCTTGGTTGACAGTATCTACTTTGATGTCGCAATTATAATGTGTATGTGTGTTGTGCTTTTTGGAACTGTGAAGAAATAAATAACGTGTCTGCTAAGTCACAACATTTGGTGCTACTACAGAAGTAAAGACAGTACCGTACCCATAGTCCAACAAATGATTTTATAAGTGTCTGAAGCATTACATGGACAGAACCATGTAATATCATGTAAATTTAACGTCGCAAAAACGACGGAAAACACAAAAACGTGCATATGTATTTATTTACTGTAAATAACTTCAAACCTGAATAACTTGTGTAAATGAAATTTGTGAAATATAATTACTATTTCATAAATAATATTTCAAAGACGTAGCGGCAACCAGCCTTTGGCTGATTGCGATCGACTTTAATACATTTTTTTGTTTTAGAAAGTAAGCGAAGAGCGGTCGTTCTCGGATCTCTCTCTTTGGTCTGTTAGACCTTATACTGATAGAAAGCACTGCAGCTGCGTTCCATGTCTGTCATTAATTAATCTTTGTTTTCTGCAGGCAAATGTGATGTAATTGTCATGTATTAACTTTAGAACCAACTGCAAACAAATTAATGTAAATTAGTTAAGTGACGTGAGTTCTCATTTGAACAGTTCTCCTAATAGACGTATGATACGCGGAATGTTTTAATCCATCATTGTTACAGCCACCGACCAATACGAGCTTAACGGGTCGTGACGTGAAGATGCAATGGCCGTATAAAATAAGTATTCAGCCATTTACTCATTTGCAGATTGCTACAGCGTCCCTGTGATGAACTGCCGGTCATCGCAAAGTGTTTTGCAAACTTGACTGTAGTCGCGGAACTTTAAATGATCTGACCACAGTCTCCAAGCTATGATTCCGTTTCGCTCATAAATAACATATACCGGCTCCACAAAACTGATGGTGCTGTTAAAATATGTAATATTTTGCAGGTTTTATATCTCTTTTCTAGAAATATGGCCTCCAACAAAGATGCATCCATTATCAACAATGATCGTCTACTCCAGTTAATTTTAACATTTTCTTTCCTGTGATTAATTTTAATTTCTTTTTAAAGTCAAATTATCATTCATTTTAGTAATCTTGAGTGAGTAATGTGGGCTGCGGAAAAATAATTATACATGAATTACAGACGTCTGTTATCCTTTTCATGTGTCCATCAGAGCAGGTATATAACAGGTAGACAGAGGTATGTTGGCAAGTGAGTAACATACGCATTTCTAGAGTGTTCCCCTCCTCCCCTCATACACGTACGCACGCACACACACACACACACACACACACACACACACACACACACAGGATTAGTAGAATTAGTTAGCGCCGGGGCTGTGCTAGATATTTCTTCGCCGTAAGAACTGTGTAAGAAGAGACAGTCCGTGGGTGGAGATATTGGAGCAATTTAGTAACATATAACTATTTTTTTCAGTCTTTTAGAAGTTAAGGTGGAACAATATTAATCAGTCTAGGAGAAATTTCATGTGTGGATTGATCACCATTTTCACCTTCTGTTTGTGTGAGTTGGGACCATGTATGGCACAGTATAAAGAAATTTTACTCTCCCACATAGTGATACAGAATCTTTCCCAATGTGCAAGATAAATTCAATAAATACAATTGCTTTAAGAATGAGGAAGAATTTTACGTTTTTCCTGAGTTTTATGGGGTTATAAGCACATGACTTTGCTCGGGTACAAGGCCACTTGGACTATAGCAGGCTTATGTCCATTCCTTATTACCTTCCAGTAAATGCTTGCACCTTCAGTGCACAGTGATGTCTAGGGAAGTTTCCAACTGTAAGGTGATTTTTCTCTCGGAAAGAGATGGATTTTCTTTGTGTGAATCACAGCGTGCTCAACCACATGTTACTCATAGCACAGTGGATTGCAGTTCCTTATGAATCATTGGATAGGTCGCAATTTGCGGAGTGGAATGAACACTTACATGGCCGAATCATCATTTCATCCTATTCTAGTTGTGTAACTTGTGGGTAAAGTCTGCTAGGACCAATAAGAGGCCGTTTGAAGGAGAAATTTCTAGGAATACTTGTTGGGGTTTGGGGACAAAAAGAAAAGGAAACGACAGGGCATCTTTGTATGCATAGAAGTGTGTTCGACCATGTGTCTCTCAGAGCAGGTGGTTCAAATGGCTCTGAGCACTATGGGACTCAACTGCTGAGGTCATTAGTCCCCTAGAACTTAGAACTAGTTAAACCTAACTAACCTAAGGACATCACACACACCCATGCCCGAGGCAGGATTCGAACCTGCGACCGTAGCAGCAGCGCGGCTCCGGACTGGAGCGCCTAGAACCGCGCGGCCACCGCGGCCGGCTCTCAGAGCAGAGTACAAAGAGTTACAGTCCTCTGTTGTTTCTTTCCCGAAACACAACGAATGACGACATGGCAGGGTTTATGCTTCATTACGGTTACTTTGTGGAATTTCATTAATTTTTCTGTGTTTCGCGATCTGCTCAGTGTTGAGCTATATTTCTCACTTGGATATGTTCTGGGCTTCGTAGTAGTTGTCAGTGGTGGTAAACGATGTTTATTTCTAGTTTTTCAGGTATGAACGACTGCATATTACGAGATTGTTATCCTTATTCAAGCGTGCTTTCTTTATCCCAGCTAAACCCTATCACTACTCAGTTTGGTGCTCTGATAAATTTATGTTCATATGAAGTACGGACTGTATCAATATAGTATGTTTATGAGTGTGCTTCGTTGTGTATGATTAAATGATGATGGCGTCCTCTTGGGTAAAATATTCCGGAGGTAAAATAGTCCCCCATTCGGATCTCCGGGCGGGGACTACTCAAGAGGATATCGTTATCAGGAGAAAGAAAACTGGCATTCTACGAACCGGAGCGTGGAACGTCAGATCCCTTAATCGGGCAGGTAGGTTAGAAAATTTAAAAAGGGAAATGGATAGGTTAAAGTTAATATAGTGGGAATTAGTGAAGTTCGGTGGCAGGAAGAACAAGACTTTTGGTCAGATGAATACAGGGTTATAAAAACAAAATCAAATAGGGGTAATGCAGGAGTAGGTTTAATAATGAATTTAAAAAAAAAGGAGTGCGGGTAAGCTACTACAAACAGCATAGTGAACGCATTATTGAGGCTAAGATAGATACGACGCCCACGCATACTACAGTAGTACCAGTTTATATGGCAACTAGCTCTGCAGATGATGAAGTTGATGAAATGTATGATGAGATAAAAGAAATTATTCAGGTAGTGAAGGGAGATGAAAATTTAATAGTCATAGGTGACTGGAATTCGACAGTAGGAAAAGGAAGAGAAGGAAACGTAGTAGGTGAATATGGATTGGGGCTAAGAAATGAAAGAGGAAGCCGCCTGGTAGAATTTTGCACAGAGCATAACTTAATCATAGCTAACACTTGGTTCAAGAATCATGAAAGAAGGTTGTATACATGGAAGAACCCCAGAGATACTAAAAGGTTTCAGATAGATTATACACTCCTGGAAATGGAAAAAAGAACACATTGACACCTGTGTGTCAGACCCACCATACTTGCTCCGGACACTGCGAGAGGGCTGTACAAGCAATGATCACACGCACGGCACAGCGGACACACCAGGAACCGCGGTGTTGGCCGTCGAATGGCGCTAGCTGCGCAGCATTTGTGCACCGCCGCCGTCAGTGCCAGCCAGTTTGCCGTGGCATACGGAGCTCCATCGCAGTCTTTAACACTGGTAGCATGCCGCGACAGCGTGGACGTGAACCGTATGTGCAGTTGACGGACTTTGAGCGAGGGCGTATAGTGGGCATGCGGGAGGCCGGGTGGACGTACCGCCGAATTGCTCAACACGTGGGGCGTGAGGTCTCCACAGTACATCGATGTTGTTGCCAGTGGTCGGCGGAAGGTGCACGTGCCCGTCGACCTGGGACCGGACCGCAGCGACGCACGGATGCACGCCAAGACCGTAGGATCCTACGCAGTGCCGTAGGGGACCGCACCACCACTTCCCAGCAAATTAGGGACACTGTTGCTCCTGGGGTATCGGCGAGGACCATTCGCAACCGTCTCCATGAAGCTGGGCTACGGTCCAGCACACCGTTAGGCCGTCTTCCGCTCACGCCCCAACATCGTGCAGCCCGCCTCCAGTGGTGTCGCGACAGGCGTGAATGGAGGGACGAATGGAGACGTGTCGTCTTCAGCGATGAGAGTCGCTTCTGCCTTGGTGCCAATGATGGTCGTATGCGTGTTTGGCGCCGTGCAGGTGAGCGCCACAATCAGGACTGCATACGACCGAGGCACACAGGGCCAACACCCGGCATCATGGTGTGGGGAGCGATCTCCTACACTGGCCGTACACCACTGGTGATCGTCGAGGGGACACTGAATAGTGCACGGTACATCCAAACCGTCATCGAACCCATCGTTCTACTATTCCTAGACCGGCAAGGGAACTTGCTGTTCCAACAGGACAATGCACGTCCGCATGTATCCCGTGCCACCCAACGTGCTCTAGAAGGTGTAAGTCAACTACCCTGGCCAGCAAGATCTCCGGATCTGTCCCCCATTGAGCATGTTTGGGACTGGATGAAGCGTCGTCTCACGCGGTCTGCACGTCCAGCACGAACGCTGGTCCAACTGAGGCGCCAGGTGGAAATGGCATGGCAAGCCGTTCCACAGGACTACATCCAGCATGTCTACGATCGTCTCCATGGGAGAATAGCAGCCTGCATTGCTGCGAAAGGTGGATATACACTGTACTAGTGCCGACATTGTGCATGTTCTGTTGCCTGTGTCTATGTGCCTGTGGTTCTGTCAGTGTGATCATGTGATGTATCTGACCCCAGGAATGTGTCAATAAAGTTTCCCCTTCCTGGGACAATGAATTCACGGTGTTCTTATTTCAATTTCCAGGAGTGTATAATGGTAAGACAGGGATTTAGGAACCAGATTTTAAATTGTAAGACATTTCCAGGGGCAGATGTGGACTCTGACCACAGTCTATTGGTTATGAACTGTAGATTAAAACTGAAGAACCTGCAGAAAGGTGGGAATTTAAGAAGATGGGGCCTGGATAAACTGAAAGAAGCAGAGGTTGTACAGAGTTTCAGGGAGAGCATAAGGAAACAACTGACAGGAATGGGGGAAAGAAATACAGTAGAAGAAGAAAGGGTAGCTTTGAGGAATGAAATAGTGAAGGCAGCAGAGGATCAAGTAGGTAAAAAGACGAGGGCTAGTAGAAATCCTTGGGTAACAGAAGAGATACTGAATTTAATTGATGAAAGGAGAAAATACAAAAATGCAGCAAGTGAAGCAGGCAAAAAGGAGTACAAACGTCTAAAAAATGAGATCGACAGGAAGCGCAAAATGGCTAAGCAGGGATGGCTAGAGGACAAATGTAAGGATGTAGAGGCTTATCTCATGAGGGGTAAGATAGATACTGCCTACAGGAAAATTAAAGAGACCTTTGGAGAAAAGAGAACCACTTGCATGAATGGAAACCCAATTCTAAGCATAGAAGGGAAAGCAGAAAGGTGGAAGGAGTATATAGAGGGTCTATACAGGGGCGATGTTCTTGAGGACAATATTATGGAAATGGAAGAGGAGGTAGATGAAGATGAAATGGGAAATATGATACTGCGTGAAGAGTTTGACAGAGCATTGAAAGACCGAAGTCGAAACAAGGCCCCAGGAGTAGACAACATTCCATTAGAACTACTGACAGCCGGCGGAGAGCCAGTCCTGACAAAATTCTACCATCTGGTGAGCAAGATGTATGAGACAGACCTCAAGGAGAATATCCAATCCCAAAGAAAGCAGGTGTTGACAGATGTGAAAATTACCGAATTATCAGTTTAATAAGTCACAGCTGCAAAATACTAACGCGAATTCTTTACAGACGAATGGAAAAACTGGTAGAAGCCGATCTCAGGAAAGATCAGTTTGGATTCCGTAGAAATGTTGGAACACGTGAGGCAATACTGACCCTACGACTTATCTTAGAAGCTAGATTAAGGAAAGCCAAACCTACATTTCTAGCATTTGTAGACTTAGAGAAAGCTTTTGACAATGTTGACTGGAATACTCTCTTTCAAATTCTGAAGGTGGCAGGGGTAAAATACAGGGAGTGATAGGCTATTTACAATTTGTACAGAAAGCAGATGGCAGTTATAAGAGTCGAGGGACATGAAAGGGAAGCAGTGGTTGGGAAGGGAGTGAGAAAGGGTTGTAGGCTCTCCCCGATGCTATTCAATCTGTATATTGAGCAAGCAGTAAAGGAAACGAAAGAAAGGTTCGGAGTAGGTATTAAAACCCATGGAGAAGAAATAAAAACCTTTAGGTTCGCCGATGACATTGTAATTCTGTCAGAGACAGCAAAGGACTTGGAAGAGCAGTTGAACGGAATGGACAGTGTCTTGAAAGGGGTGTATAAGATGAACATCAACAAAAGCAAAACGAGGATAATGGAATGTAGTCGAATTAAGTCGGGTGATGCTGCGGGAATTAAATTAGGAAATGAGACACTTAAAGTAGTAAAGGAGTTTTGCTATTTGGGGGCCAAAATAACTGATGATGGTCGAAGTAGAGAGGATATAAAATGTAGACTGGCAGTGGCAAGGAAAGCGTTTCTGAAGAAGAGAAATTTGTTAACATAGAGTATTGATTTAAGTGTCAGGAAGTCGTTTCTGAAAGAATTTGTATGGAGTGTAGCCATGTATGGAAGCGAAACATGGACTATACATAGTTTAGACAAGAAGAGAATAGAAGCTTTCGAAATGTGGTGCTACAGAAGAATGCTGTAGATTAGATGGGTAGATCACATAACTAATGAGGAGGTATTGAATAGAATTTGGGAGAAGATGAGTTTGTGGCACAACTTGACTAGAAGAAGGGATCGGTTGGTAGGACATGTTCTGAGGCATCAAGGGGTCACCAATTTAGTACTGGAGGGCAGCGTGGAGGGTAAAAATCGTAGAGGGAGACCAAGAGATGAATACACTAAGCAGATTCAGAAGGATGTAGGCTGCAGTAGGTACTTGGAGATGAAGAGACTTGCACAGGATAGAGTAGCATGGAGACCTGCATCAAACCAGCCTCAGGACTGAAGACCACAACTACAACAACATTTCGTTGTGTATGTTGGGTCCGAACTAACTTGTTTGATCTAAAAATCTTTTGGACTGAGGGTTTAAAAGAATCATGGTTTCTTATATTACAGACATGTTCCCTAAACAAATTTGCCAGCAAAATTGTGCATCATATTTTGATTCTTTGGTTGAATGAATTGATTAAACTAAAGTTATCTGTTGCATTTTCTTTCTGAAGAGCCATTGTGAGACAAATCTTACATGGGCCAGAACATCAAATAAGTAAGTAAGAAATTTAAGAACCTTAATGAAAGTAGAGTACACTAGTTGTTATATATGACCATATTGCAGAGTAGATGCGCATCGTTTAGTGACTTTTGCCAGAATCACAGCTTCTTAATCGTAACTGTTTACTTTTATTGTGTCCACTTCCCAGTATTGTAGGGTTTACAGATAACAGGAGCCGTTTATTTGGCTGACACTTCCACGGTACATTATCTGAGTCACAAGAGCAACCCTTTACAGTATGAGAAGCCGGTATTGACAGAGCTTTGGCAGGCGTGCGATCAAATCAAGCAGAACGAATAGATTAATATGCCTGTGAAGTCAATGACATTAGTGACATACCTTCAATCACTCGATCTCGAAGATAGCAAGAGCAGATAAACGCGAGAACAGTCGTACAATTAGCTTCACAGCTCATGCTTTCAAGACTCTGGAAGAAAGAGTATACATACGAATGGAAAAGAAATATGAGAATCTATCAATGACGATAAGTTTGACTTTAGAAAAGACAAATGCACTAGCCGGCAGTTCTGGCTTCAGTTTTGCTTAGTTTCTTGAGAAAAGTTAAGACACGTTCGTATAATTTGTAGACTTAGAGAAAGCTTTTCACCATGTATAACGGTGCCACGTATTTGTCTTCATAAAAATAAAGATAAGCTACAGAGAAAGACCCTTCATGTACGATACGAGTATGTATGGGAACCAAGATGGAAAAATAATGATAGAAGGCCAAGAAAGAAGTGCGCGGACGAAAAAGTATGCAATACACTGTATCTGTGTCCCCCCCCTGTTGAGCTTGTACATCGAAAAAACAGTGACGGTAATAAAAGTAAATTGCAGGAGTTGATTTAGAACCCAGGATGAAAGGAAATTAATGATAAGACTTGCTGTTCTCAGTGAGTGAAAGGAAGAATTGCAGGATCTGTTGAACGATACGAATAGTCTTATGAGCACAAAATACAGACTGAGAGCAAACTAAGGATGGACGAAAGTAGTGAGGAAATGCATAAATAAAATCAGCGATAAACTTAACATCAAAATTGGGAAACATGAAGTGGCTGAATTGAAGGAATTCTGCTACCTGGGAAGATAAACTACGTGTGACGGACTGATCAAGGAGGATATAAGAAGCAGATTAACATTATAGGACATTACTCGCTAGAAAAAGTCTGCTAGGACCAATAAGAGGCCTTTGTTTGAAGGAGAAATTTCTGGGAATACATGTTTAAGACACAACACTGAATGTAAGTGAATCATGAATTGTGGAAAATGCAGAAGAGAAAATAATCGAAGCATTTGGGATGTGGTGCTATAGAACGATGTTCAAAGTTAGATGGATTGGTAAGATGAGGAACGAGAATCGTCGTGGAAGAAAAGTGGAAAACAACGACAAGAAGAATAGACAGTATGGTAGGAGGTGCTAAGACGTCAATGAATTACTTCCTTTGTAGTAGAGGGAACTGTAGAGGTTAAAAACTGCAGGATAAGACAGATGCTGAAAATATTCAACATATAAATGACGACTTTGGGTCAAAGTGGTAGTTGAGCTGCACGTAGCCATGATAGTGTTGTCCATAGGCAGCAGTGAAGTGCTCTTAAATACTAACGTCAAGTATGTGTCGCACACGAGCGTCCATTGCCAGTCCCATAATCCTTGAACTCTTACATGAAATACCTGTGGAGAATGACACCACTGTGATAAAAAAAAAATTAGAATACAATGATTCTACGGATTTATCTTCAGGCTGGACACAAAATACATTTTAAATTTCTGTAATGCATGGACAAACGCTGACAACTTTTATCAGACCGCAGTTGTGTGATCGGTCCAGTATAAGTGATACAGACTTCGGGCCTGGTAACACAGTGTTCAGATAATGCGGTACCTGTAGCACTGTTCTCTGGAACATTTTTCGTTAACCTTTACAGTCTGGCTGTAGTGAAAGAACGTACCCTTGGATACATCAAAGTAAAACACAACAATAAAACGTAGTTTCCGTGAGATTGAACGAAAAATTTCACCGCATACTTGGACAGATATCTTATTTTGTAAATACACAAACATTCTCTGGCTCACCGCATAAACGCAGAGGGCTGTCAAAAGTCCGAACACTGCAGCGTATCCGATCATGGCTGGATGCGTGCCAAGTGGGTTGAAGACAGGAGAAGGTGTCAGTGACTGCTGTGTCTCCAACGCACGCATATAAAGCAAATCAGTTATCTTTGCCTTGAAGCTATGATGGCAGTTCAAACACATTATATTTAATTACGTGATCAGAGGGCTACAGAACTTCGGAAAGCCACGTGGTCTTCAGATAACCTTATCAGAAAGTGCACCATCGTTGACGGCAGCTGATAATATTTCACTACCGTGGGCTTATGTTGCCGGTACTTAAGCTGTTCTTAAATCGTCTGAGCAGTTTTTCACTCCGTGTTATCAACTTCCTCTGAAGAGTACAGATTTTATAAGCACCGGAAACGTCAATAATCATTATGGAGTTAAACAGCTCCTTGTTCGAAATGCGTTACTCATGACTAAATTTTATTATTGTATTTTTGCCTTTGCAGGATACAACTATTTGTATTTTTCGCTACAGCACAACCGCGTAGTAACAAAGTTGCGTCGTCTTCACCTAGTGAAGACGACGGAAAGTTGTGGGGGAGGGGGGGTGGAATGAACAGGTAAACAGACTTACACTGACGAAGCATATCATTATGTCCACTTGCTCCTCTCGCTGGCGACTTTCTAGTATAGCTCGCTAAATAGAGCGGTTAGGCAGAGAAATAATGTGAATTGTTCAGAGCAAATGTAGATATGCTAATGCACATTTATCCGCACCAGAAGTTGTAAGTCCAGAAATGTACGCAGGTATGGATGCGTGCGGATTATTTGATGATTAATTCCTTTGAGTTTTGGTGTGTGGCTTGATATTTACCTCGTCTTCTCAAAGATGTACAACAATGCCGGCGTGGTTGCGTCTGCTATTCTTTCTTCGTCTTCTTCTCCGGATAGATCCATTTCAAAATGAAAGTTCTCGTTGCATTGGGATGTGGAGATTAGCACGTAGCTCGGTCAGTGGCGGATACATATGGAGGGGCGGGGGGGGGGGCGGCCCCCCCTGGGGGGGGGGTGTCACCCCCCCCCCCTGCTTGCTGGGTCGCCCGCAACGCCAGCCGCGCCGGCCACGCCAGTCACCCCACTCGTTATTCGTTTGTTTTTTTCGTCAGTCGACTCGACTGCAGCGAGTTATCGAGGGATTGTGTTTTCCTATATAGTTTGATATAATTTAAAATAATTACACCATTTTGTAAATTTTCTATTATATTATTTGTTGTCTTTCTCTGTTTCATGAATGGAATATTATATTATCGCAACGAGGATGGAAATCACACGATACGCAAAAGATTAAACATAATCAATTGGAGAATTAATTCCGGAAGGAGCGAAAATTCACGGTGCATTGCGTGCATGACTGGGCTCTGCCAATACCGGTCGTAGTACCTTTCCTAAACCAGTTCCCAAATTGAAGAATCCTCGTAAAATACGTAGACATTTGGACAGAAAGTTGATTTTAGGGAGAGAAATGCGTGCATGCAATAGAGTTACACCGACGATGTATTTTGATACATATTAGTAAGGCAGCACTGAACAGATTTCGTAGTGGTATCTTCACTATTACAAACATAATATTTCATTTAAAAAGTATTCATTTATTTTGTTCTTTTGTCATATTATCAAAAAATGAGTACACAAGAAAGGCACATCGTTGCAAGCCCATTGCCGGATAGCCAGGCACAAGATGTCACCCCGCCGACATGGACGTGGTAACAAATGAACTCGTAACTGAACATGTCGCTCGCAATGACGACGATTAATTACGTTTTTGAACTACATGGACACAGATGATAGCAACATTATCATTCGAAATAATGCGATGATGACAGTAGCTAAAACAGGGTCACAATTTTCTCCGGGTAGTATTTTTTCCTCTGGTGAAAATGGAACGCGCGTCAGCGTGGACTCGTTAAATCAATCTTTGCCTGCCACACTTACGCCTGATGCAAACGTGATTGCACAGGATGCATTGCGCGCACTGGAAACCCCGATCACGATGTAAGTGTTTTAACACTTATTTAAACAAAGCTTCAATGTTTTCAAGAACGAGTTTAAGGAAGAGCAAAAACAAACATTTAGCAAAATCAAGCACTTAAACAAACCAGCGAAGAAAAATTTGATGATTTTACAAAACAACAGACGACACACAAAAGGAGTTACTTGAATAGCAAAAGCAAACTCTTGATGCTTTCAAAACTGACAAAACACAACAGTTCAATGCCTTGGCAAAAGATTTACATTCTGATTTTTCAAATGAACTATCGGGTAAACTTGTAACTAAGGGGAAAGATCTAAAAAAAAAAAAAAAAAAAAAAAAAAAAAAAAAAAAAAAAAGACAATTGCTCACTGATTTCTCACAAGATATACCGGGTCATCAAAAAGTCAGTATAAATTTGAAAACTTAGTAAACCACGGAATAATGTAGATAGAGAGGTAAAAATTGGCACACATGCTTGGAATGACAAGGGGTTTTATTAGAACAAAAAAAAACCTCATATTGCTAGACGCGTGAAAGATCTCTTGCGCGCGTCGTTTGGTGATGACCGTGTGCTCAGCCGCCATTTTCGTCATGCTTGGCCTCCCAGGTCCCCAGACCTCAGTCCGTGCGATTATTGGCTTCGGGGTTACCTGAAGTCGCAAGTGTATCGTGATCGACCGACATCTCTAGGGATGCTTAAAGACAACATCCGACGCCAATGCCTCACGATAACTCCGGACATGCTTTACAGTGCTGTTCACAACATTATTCCTCGACTACAGCTATTGTTGAGGAATGATGGTGGCAATATTGAGCATTTCCTGTAGAGAACACCACCTTTGCTTTGTCTTACTGTGTTATGCTAATTATTGCTATTCTGATCAGATGAAGCGCCATCTGTCGGACATTTTTTGAACGTTTGTATTTTTTTGGTTATAATAAAACTCCATGTCATTCCAAGCATGTGTGTCAATTTGTAGCTCTCTATCTACATTATTCCGTGATTTATTCACTTTTCAAATTTATACTGACTTTTTGATCACCCGGTAAATAATTTGAGTCAAAAAGTGTAATCAGTAGGTGAGACACAAGAACAGTTCGCAGAAAAGGTGAAGCAAGCATCTGAGGCTCAGACAAAAATGCAGCAGGAACAGTCGCAAGTGTGCAAGAATACTAATACACTCGCAGATATCGTTGACGAGTTCCAAATAGCGTACGAAAGTACACCTGAACAGGTGTAAGACCTGTCATTGCAACTAGGTAGCGTAAGATTAAATACTTTATGAGAAAGGAGCAAGAAAGTGTAGATAAAGACAATAAGGAAGATAGAGCAGAGCCAAGGCTAGTACGCTAGACCAACGCAGTACCCTGGCACAGAAGGTAGTCCAGGAACACGAAGGTTATGTAGACGTGATCGAGGAAGCGATGAAGGTACAGAAGACAGAACTAAGAGCGGGAATGTCTCAGATGTTGAAAGCTGTGTAGGAAAAATCGCGGACTGGCATCATTAGTAACACTGAAAAGGGATGGGAACACTCAACCCCAAGCTATCAGGTGTCAACAGACACGACAGATAATCCGAAGAACTATCTGCACTTGAACGCTAACCTGTCAGGTGAAACAGATCACAACTATAACATGCAGCAGGTGCGGCCGACTTGTGTCCCTGCCGCGCAAAGGTATTCGCAATACGATCCGATACATAAAAACAATGTCACGCCGGCAACGGACAGGGTTGTATGCTTCCTACTTTGCTCGCGGATGAAGGCTTACTATTTATTTATTTATTTATTGTTCCGTGGAACGAAATTAAGAAGAAGCCTCCATGGTCATGGAACGAATCAATACATGGAATTATAACACGATAGTAGAAACAGATAAAATGAAATATAAAAAACATATTCAGGCGATAAGTCTTAAGTTTAAATAAAGAAAATCAACAATGTAACACTGGAATTTGCTTAATTTTTTAGCTCTTCCAGGAGCTCCTCGACTGAATAGAAGGAGTGAGCCATGAGGAAACTCTTCAGTTTAGACTTAAAAGAGTTTGGGCTATTGCTAAGATTTTTGAGTTCTTGGGGTACCTTATTGAAAATGGATGCAGCAGAATACTACACTCCTTTCTGCACAAGAGGCAAGGAAGTGCATTCCACATAGGGGTCGACAAGAGGTTCTCGAACTTAACACCACATATAGCTCGAACAGCCCGTTTTTGAGCCAAAAATACCCTTTTTGAATCAGAAGAATTTCCCCAAAAAATAATGCCATACGACACAAGTGTATGAAAATATGCGAAGTAGACTACTTTTCGTGCTGAACTGTCTCTTATTTCGGATACTGTTCTAATGGTAAATAAAGCAGCATTTAGTTTCTGAACAAGATCCTGGACGTGGGCTTTCCACAACAGCTTACTATCTATCCGAACGCACAGGAAATTGAACTGTTCCGTCTCGCTTATAATATGCTCATTCTGTCTGATCAAAATATCGGTTCTTGTTGAATTGTGAGTTAGAAACTGTAAAAGTTGAGTCTTACTGTGATTTAGCATCAAATTATTTTCCACAAGCCACGAACTTATTTCATGAACTACATTATTTGATACGACATAGTTTTCGATTATGTTCTTCCAAAGTTAACTCAGTCGTGTTCGTAATAGCCTTCCTGAACATTTCGCCAAGGAATTGGACCGAAGCGCAAAAGATACGCTTTGTGATAGGTTATACGAAGCCACTGCCATCGCGGGAAAATGTCACACCTACGAACAGTTTGACAAGGCATACCTAGAGAATTTCTGGTCCATCGCAGTACAAAAGAGCGGGAGGCGCGAAGTGTTTAACTCGGCGCTATTCAGCAGTAAACCCGGAGGGATCAGAAGATACTTCGAGAAGCATCTAAATAAAACCCGTTACTGGACAAACCGATGTCACACTTAGATGACGTAAAAATTTTGAAAAGCCGACTACCGGCTAACGTACGTGAGAAATTAATCACTCCCCAGTACGATACAGAAAATTTCCTCTCAGTTCTTGATTCCATGGTCTTATCTACGAAGAGAGACCTGCTCAAGCACAAAGTGATAGCGCACAAGCAGACCCCCACACGAACTAACGAACAACAAGGCGGGAATGACAATAACAACCAACACGGTTGGCAGCCATATCCCCTAACAGCAGTACCAACAGTAACCAATTTGGTTACAAAATGGAACAAAAGTTCAAGCGAAGATATCAGAACAAACAAGGACACAATCTCAATCGGAGAGAATTTGATGGCCAGGGAGGTTATCGTCAGCAATCGTACAACGCGCCGCCGACCGGGGACGATGACCCGAACGGCCACTGGCAAGGGCAGAGCGCAAACGGGCCAAAAAATAATCAGCCGCTTGACTATTATCAGTACAATTAAAATTACGTGTCGAATAGCGGCCAGGGTCAACTAAATTGTGAATCGAGAGCTGCGCAAGATACTAACTGGCGAAACCAGACACATAATGTGCACATAGTTGAGGTTACCCCTAAAGAGGGTGTCAGTGCCCAGGGTAATTCGGAAAACTCGAACCGGTCTCGATAGCAGCCCGTTCGATGAGGGGTGGTGGAATTGAACTAATGAAAAGCTGATTTTTAGATACGACAGCGGTGGTGATATCAAAGACATTACTAAGTGCGTGGATGAAAATGAAGACTCAGTACAGGCGGTACCTAGTGCACAAATATTTGGTTCAAGGGTACGTCCGCAGCTCGTGCTCGTGCGGTAGCGTTCTCGCTTCCCGCGCCCGGGTTCCCGGGTTCGATTCCCTTCGGGGTCAGGGATTTTCTCTGCCTCGTGATGACTGGATGTTGTGTGATGTCCTTAGGTTAGTTAGGTTTAAGTAGTTCTAAGTTCTAGGGGACTGATGACCATAGATGTTAAGTCCCATAGTGCTCAGAGCCATTTGAACCATTTTTGTTTAAGGGTACAAATAATACTGGATACTGGAGGTACCACGTATATAATTTCACAGGGTCTGTTTGATCAATCACAAAAACGAGGACACATACCGACGCTTCCAGTTCTAAACTGTAAAATTCGAACAGCTGTAGGACGTAAGTCAAAAGGCATAAAATTGCAGGCATGGATTCCTACCCAAACTGACAGCTTCTCTTTACAACGCGTTTCTCTTATGGTTGAAAGGCTAGTAGTTAACTGCCTCGGCATGGACACCTTTAGCAAGTACCAATCACAAATTGACTTTGGTAAGAGGAAGTATCATTTTGTTGTGAACGACCAACAATATTCAGTGGACCTAGTCATGTCAAACGCAGAAAACCAAAACACACTGCTGACGTTCGAAGACAATTCTTCTATCCTACCTTCACGTCTGTAAACACAGAAGGAACTGAGCAATCACAGGAAGAGGAAATAGGTCGTGAGAAAGTGCGCGCCAAGGTAAATGGGTCAGCGTGCCTTACAGAAGAACGGAAGTAAGAACTGCATGAGCTTCTAATACATTTTTGAACGACGCCCTGGCTTAATCGAAGGGTGTAAATACGATGGGAGGTGTACCCACTCAAAAACTTACGCTTTTGGTCCCCCATCCCACGGGTCTAGAAGGAGGTTGTGAGGAAAGAGATCAATAGAATGCTAAACTTGGAAATAATACTTCTTATCTTCAAACTGTAGCTCCATTTTACAGTTAGCAAGTCAGACATAGTGTCCGCCTCGTTCTCGATGCATGAGGAATAAATAAAATTATTGTGGCGGTCAGGACGTGGCCCGACAACCTGGAAGAACAGCTTCTAAAACTCCGTAACGTTAAGTACCTCACCATAATAGATCTCCGAGCCGTACTGGCAAATTGCACTGCATGGAGATAGCCTTTTTACGTGGGGGCAGAAGCTACGAGTTCAGTGTTCTCCCTTTTGGTTTAAACGTCAGTGCAGGCGTATTTATTTCTGCTTTAGATTAGTCTTAGGACATGAATTGTTAAGTAGAGTCACTGTGTATGTTGGTGACGTATTACTGGTGAGTACAAGGTGGGACAACTAGCACTCCTCAGGACTCATCCAAAATCGACAAAGTAGGGTAAATTGAACTGCAAGTGGCAACTGCTGTACGCAGGGCCATTGGTTATATAAAAGTCCCTCACCCAGGAATTTATAAGTTAGTATACTTAAACAGTAGTAAGGAAAATGGACTCTACCCACACAAAGATTTAAATGAATTTATGTCCTAAACAGAATTTGATACTGATCAAGCCCGGCTAGGAGCAATGTATATAAGTTTGTATAAGAGATGTCACACTGTCCACTTGGATATACTTATTACAATTGATAACTAGTGTCAAGGAAAGATTTCATTTTGATTTTTTCATGTGCGTTGCCTTATTTGGATGTAAGTTTTAGATATGCAGAATTTTCATTGTATGTTTACGAACCAGAGAAGCTCATAAAACATTACCCTTGCAGAGTGCGAGAAAGTATTCAATCTGAAACTGTACTGTTTAAACACACAATAGGCGTGCGATTGAGATGCAGCGTATGGAAGAGGCGAAGTGGAGCGAGGACAGAACTAAGCAAGCGTAATAGCTAGCTTTTAGGTTGACAATATCCGCGCATGCGCTCTGCATAACGTAAGCCGACTGATGGCCATCAGAAACGCCAAGCGATATACACTTAGAGAAAACTTTATAATATGAGTTGACTACTAAGGAAATAAAACGCCTACATTATAAAATTAAATTAAGGGTAAGAAATTAGGGAGAACTAACCTAAGGAATATACAGGGTGTCTCATTTATCTTGACCACCCTAAATAACTCTTTGTCCAGATGCAAATTACAAAATGTTTCAAGCAAATGTTTTTAGCAGTCAGGGGGACATCAATCAGCATGATTGCCTTCGTTGTAGCTTTGTAACTTTTTTAAATGGCACCCTGTATTTTTTTATTCGGTAATTCATTTCCTCTCCTAAGGACCTATTCAAAAATGTATCACAGTGTACCATTCGCTGAAACAGAACGTTATTAATCATATAACACAACATTGACTTTGAGCCCGGGATTACAATCTCGTCCACTTGCCGGAGTTGTCAGAAAACAAATGAAAACCAAGTAAAAACGTAATACAAAATTGACTTTGACTCTGCTGTACCATTCCGCAGGAGTAGAACATTCAAATTGCTCAAAGTGGTGGCCCTGGACACCGATATATTGGTGCACTCGTTGAATGAAAGAATTATTTACTGCTTCCAGTGTTTCCTGCTGAAGAGAATTACAAGCGAGCACGATACATTCCTGTATGTCCTCTGGAGTTGTTGGAATATCGCAATAGACAACGTCTTTAATCAGTCCCCAAAGAAAAGAGTCCAGAGGATTTAAATCAGCCGGCCGAAGTGGCCGTGCGGTTAAAGGCGCTGCAGTCTGGAACCGCAAGACCGCTACGGTCGCAGGTTCGAATCCTGCCTCGGGCATGGATGTTTGTGATGTCCTTAGGTTAGTTAGGTTTAACTATTTCTAAGTTCTAGGGGACTAATGACCTCAGCAGTTGAGTCCCATAATGCTCAGAGCCATTTGAACCATTGTTTGATTTAAATCAGGAGACCTAGGAGGCCAAGTAACTGTTCCTCCTCGACCAATCCATCTGGCAGGATACCTTCGGTTCAGAACACGACGTGAACGCAAGGCATTATGTTCTGGACGTCCATCGTGTTGATACCACATAAGCATTCTGGTTGTTAGCGGTACTTCATCCAGAAGAGGATGAAGAATTCGTCTGAGGAACTTGACATACGCTGTGCCCTTTAGACTACCATTGATGAAATAAGGGCCAATAATTTTAGTAGCAATCACCCCACACCAGACGTTAACTCTCCGTTGGCGCTGATGTTCCACCTGTCTAAGCCATAGTGGGTTGTCGCTGGACCAATTATGCATGTTCCTTGTATTTACCTGTCCTTTGTTTGAGACGTCGAAAAGTTCGGTTTGGCGAGGATTTGCTGCTGTGCCCACTGACAGAACTGTACACCATTCTGGAAATCATCCGCATGCATTTCTTGATGTAGGTGTACGTGGTGAGGATGGAGCGGGTGACGTGTAAGAATACGATGCACACTGGTTTTAGGAATGCCAATCTCGTGTTCAAGCTGTCGTGTGCTCAAATGTGAATTCATAGCAACGGAAGCGAGAACAGTAACTTCGGCAGCTTCGTCTGTGCGAGTGCTACGACGACTGCGTTGTCGTGAGTTTCCTAAAGCGGCGCAACGAGAAAACATCCGTCGGCAAGGTGGGTTCATGTCAGGATATCGCTATCTGTACAGTTCCGCTGCCTGCATAGCATTTCACCTACCTCCAACAACAACAATGAAAGAAACGTTATGTCGATGCAGTTTGTAGGAAGGACAGCGTTTATTGTATGTCTGCTCTACACAACAGTAAAGGACTAAACTACTGCCCTAAATTGAGCCGTAACTTACATGCCCCAGAGATGAGTAGCATATCTACCTTCTCTCCGTTGGTGTACATCCTACTCATACAACTCTTCAACTGACGATGTTTGACGGAATGACGGGTGTGAATTCTACTTATATTTACATTTGTCCTCTGTCAACATCAGCATGTGGATGTGTTCCATTACCCCGAGTACCTGCACTAAGCGCTGGGAGCGTCAACGTCAGTGTTGTGTTATCTAATCAATAACGTTGTGTTTCAGTGAATGGTACACTGTGATACATTTTTGAATGGGTCTTTAGGACAGGTAGTGAATTACCGAATAAAAAATACAATGTTCCATTTAAAAAAGTCATACCGTTGTTAATACCTTTGTAAGATACAAAGCTACAACGAAGGCAATCATGCTGATTAATGTCCCCCTGACGGCTAAAGAACATTTGCTTGAAACATTTTGCAATTTGTATCTGGACAAACAGTTATTTAGGGTGGTCAAGATTAATGGGATACCCTGTGCATACGAAGGACGAAATAAACGCTATCTACAGGAAACTAGCTACACACTATGATACAAATACTGTGTACAAGTCATTCACATTTATACAAGTAGCTGTTTACACACTACACGAAAGGGTATATCTACATGAGGAATGAAGCAATATGAAATAAGTCTTGAATATACTAGGAGAGACAGGATTGTGCCCCGCTCACGACAACACTTTTCTTTGCAAGCGCCAAAACGTAAGTCAGAATGACAACCGCAATACGAACATGTGCGATCTTACAACTCATAAAAAGCTGATTAAGAGTTAAATGCATACTGGTAGAAATTGAATATATTAATACTGAAAGTGAGATGCATTTGTAGCCAGCGAGCAACTATGCTTTCAGTGTTAAGTTAGTATTTAAGTGGCCTTCCAGGAGGGAAGCGGAGTCCCGTCTTGGGTAAAATAGGGAACACAGTAGTTAGATGTTTGTTACCAAAGCCTAAGCGCTGCACCGACAATAAACAATTGTTTGTATAAAAATATTTGTGAGCGTGATGGTGTGAATGTGTGCATGAAAACGCTACAACACGCCGGACATTAAAAAATGCTAAACTTAGGTCTTGTGTTACCAAATGAAAGGGGTCAGAACAAGCATTACAAATTCTTGCGATAGAACAGCACCAAACAAGAATTATTACAGCATATTTGCACACGAACACAACTTGTTTCAACATTGTTTTACACTTGCTCATTGGCATAATTCTCAAAGAGGCATTTTCATGCACGACAGAATACACAACAGTGATATCATGTAGCAAGAGGAAGTATAAATCTCCGACACTGAAGTACACTGTTTCCAGTCAATGAAGACAGTTGTAGAACATAATACTGTACTCCCAGAATATATCAGTAGATAGTAAAACACGAAATAAGGGGTTTAACACTAGTAGATAATCATGAAATGATGTACTCAATAGTACTCTCATGATGAACGAAGGATTGCAGTAGTAGAGCAGAAATGAATTTCCTGTAGATCAGTAGGCACATCCTAGTAAACTTGTCATATGCGTGGTAGCTAAACTTAGTTATGTAGGCTTATCGCGATTTCATGTTATGAAGCTTTCTTTCCTCATCATGTGTAACGATTGGTACTCGCGTCAGGTGCGATGTATGGACAGAAAACCCATGCACATCATGTGGTAATATTGTATGTAAATATTTTGTCAGTACTGGAATATGTGACTGAAAAAATGACAACCTGTCTAATATTAAAGATATGAATACAGATTGTTCACTGAACACTGAAAAGGGTAATGCCCGAGAGCAAAATGTGATAAAAATTATAATGTAAAAACTGAAAGACGTTACGTGACACAAAATCACAAGACATGTACGTAATATTAACTGTCTTACATGTATAATTTCTTTACAGTGTTTATGTACATTTTTGTACTATATTTATGTAAAGAAATGTAAATGCCTTATGAAAATATATGTCTACGGAGTAAGAAATACACAAACCCAGCGTGTCAATATATTTCAACATGTTAATAGCTAGGTTATTCTGACAATGATGTACAAATGTATAAACTATATACATAACTCAGTTTTAAGTCGAATATGTTTTCCAGGAATGCATAAGTGAACTAATAACTGTAACTGTGCTACAAACATTTTGCGAAGGTTTAGAACCCATAACTCTGTATGTTCCCATAAAAAAAAGCCTACATGTGCCAGTGCTGGGTAATAACGAGTATTTGTATCCTCTGTGGGATGGGGTATCGACAAGGCATTCTACCTTAGAGAGGGTATGGAAACCAATAAAGGCACTGGAGACTTACTTTGAATCCATTCAAGTGTCTTCGGGATGCTGATAGTGTGAGCCAGGTCCAACCACTGAAACACATTTATTACGACAGGAACAAATGTCTGGGCCGTAGATGATGAACAGCCTCGCCACAGCATCAATGGTTCTACTGTCCACAAGCCTCAGTACACCACATTGCAGCAATGGCATGAACACTTTTGTGACTTTGGGTAAATAAGTCAAATTGTAGCACACTCATGGACAGCCCAGCTTAAATACAGTTAACAAACTCGTGCAGCATACGTCACGCGAGGTGCACCGCGCTGGACAACTGCGCAGTAGCAAAGGTTAGATTCCAATAATCAAAGTCTTAAAAAATTTATAAATAGCAGCGGTATAAATTTGTAAAGTCAAGTTGCAAAGCCGGTCGTCGTGGCCGAGCGGATCTAGGCGCTTCAGAGTCATTTGAACCATTTCTTTCTTAAGTTTGAAAAAATGGCTCTCTAAGCACTATGGGACTTGACATTTGAGGTCATCAGTCCCCTAGACTTACAATTACTTAAACCTAACTAACCTAAGGACATCACACACACCCATGCCTGAGGCAGGATTCGAACCTCCGACCGTAGCAGCAGCGCGGTTCTGGACTGAAGTGCCTAGAACCGCTCGGCCACGATGACCGGCAGTCCAGTTGCAGACAGGCACCATTACTAGACACCCACATAAAGCTTTCAGCCACAGCCTTCGTCAGTAAAGAATACGCACACACACACGCACGCACACACACACACAAGCAAGCAAGCACACCTCATGCACACATGACCACCAACTCCAGCATCTCGGGCCAGAATACAGCATCACTTGGGTTTCAAGCAGCAATGTGCAGAGAATGGGGAAGGGAACAGGAAAGAGGAGGGGAAAGGGACAGTTGTGTTGTAAGGGGGGGAGGGCGGGAGGTGAAAGCTGTCTGGTGGGATGTTCAGGGACTAGACTGCCAAAAGGCGGACCATCAGGAGGTTGTGTGGCAGTGAAGTGGGGAAAAAAGGAATAAAAAAGGAGAGGAGTGGGGAAAGAGGGGCAGATGCGTTGTCAAAGGGCTGCAAATAAACAGGATGGGAGATGTAAAAGGGAAGGAGATGATAGCACATTGGTTGGGGGGGGGGGGTGGATACTGTTGGGTGGGGGATGCGGGGGGGGGCGGTATATTATGGCAGGTTGAGGCTGAGATAATTATGGTTCAAAAATGGTTCAAATGGCTCTGAGCACTATGGGACTTAACATCTATGGTCATCTGTCCCCTAGAACTTAGAACTATTTAAACCTAACTAACCTAAGGACATAACACAACACCCAGTCATCACGAGGCAGAGAAAATCCCTGACCCCGCTGGGAATCGAACCCGGGAACCCGGGCGCGGGAAGCGAGAACGCTACCGCACGACCACGAGCTGCGGACTGCTGAGATAATTATGGGAATGAAGAATGTGTTGTAAGATATATCTCAATTACACAGTTCAGAAAGGCTGGTGGTGAAGGATCCAGATGGGTCAGGTTGAAATCAAGTGTGTTATATTTAGCTGTATGTTGGGCCACAGGGTGGTTTACTTTGCTCTTGGCCACAATTTGGCAGTGGTTGTTCATCCTGGTGGACAGATGGTTGGTAGTCATATCTATATAAAAAGCTGTATATTTATTGCAGCACAGCTGATAAATGACATGGTTGCTTTCTCAGATGGCCTGGCCCCTGATGGGGTACAATAAATCTGTGATGTGACTGTTGGGTGGGTGGACTAGGCAGGTTTTGTATCTGAGTCTTCCACAGGGATATGATCTTTGTGGCAAGGGGTTGGGATTGGAAGTGGCACAGGGATGGACTAGGATGTTGTGAAGGTTGGGTGGGCGACTTTAGAAGGGATGGGAAGTATCAGTTAGGATGTCCTTTATTTCATGGTACGATGATAGCCCTGGTGAAGGATGTGCTTCAATTTTTCCAGGCTAGGGTGGTATTGGGTGATGAAGGCAACACTCCTATGTGGCTGGTTCTTGGGGGGATGGGGGGAGTGAGGGGAAATGGTGCAGATCTGCTTGTGGACTGTTTCTGAGGGACAATGCCTGTCTGTGAAGGCCTTGAGAAGAGCCTCAGTATTCTGAGCAATGGAGTTTTTGTCACTGCAGATGTGCTGTACCCTTGTAGTCAGTCTATATGGGAGGGATTTCTTGGTGTGAAAGAGATGACAGCTGTCAAAATGCAGGCACTGTTGGTGGTTGATGGGTTTAATATGGAGGGAGGTGCGGATGGAGCCATCAGAGAGGAGGAGGTCAACCATGTGAAGCGGATGGATGAGAATGTGCTGAGGTTTTAAAGGAAAGAAGGTAGGGTTTCTTGACCCTGATCCCAGATCATGAAGCTATCATCAATGTACCTGAACCAGGCTATGAGTTTGGTGTTTTGGGAGACCAGTAAGGTCTCCTCTAGATGGCCCATAAAAAGATTGTCGTAGGAGGGTGCTACTCAGGTGCCCATGGCTGTGCTGCGAATTTGTTTATATACCTTCCCTTCAAATGAGAAGTAGTTGTGGGTTAGGATAAAGTTAGTAAGGTATATGAGGAATAAGGTAGTGGGTTTGGAGTCTGCAGGAGGTTAGAAAAGATAATGATCAATAACAGTATGATCATGAGCATGAGGGACTTTGGGCAAGAGGGAGGTGGTGTCAACAGCGATGAGTTGGGATACAGGAGGTAAAGGGAGGGGGATGGTTGCGTGTGTGTATGAGGTGTGCTTACTTGTGTGCTGTGTGAATGGTGTGTGTGTGTCCCTCTTTTACTGACGAAGGCTGTGGCTGAAAGTTTTACGTGAGTGTCATTTAATTGTGCCTGTCTGCGACTTGACGTGTCTTCTTTGCAGTAAGTAGCAATCTGCCGTTTCCTACATTGTAGATTTTCCTACCTGGAGTTTCCATTGTTTGATTTGTGAAGTGTCCATTGAGCTGTGGTAAATTTGCTGTTTTGAAGAGCGCGCCGCAGCGCGTAGTGTGAAGCAGTCGCCCTCCGTTTCTGGCGGTGAGGCCGCTGTGGCAATCACAGCTTTGGTGTCCCCCTCTGGTGTGAAATGGTAGCCTGTTCACGTGCATTTAAGGGGCGCTATGAGCTTGCCAGGGGCAAGTCTGGTCAGTTGGTCAGCCGGGTCAGTGTGGGGCAGTCAGTGTCTGTCTGTCATCCGGAGTGGTAGTATGTGTTAGGCCGCCAGTCTGCTCGAGCATGTTCAGGCAATGGTCATTGGCGGTTGGATCGATCTGTTGGTCGGTCGCACACTGCGACACAAGATGACTTGTCCGTCTTGAGCGTAGGCGTATGTGAGGTCATCATGTCAGTCCAGTGGGTCGCGCCGTATAGCGAAGGGTAGTGGCTTCGCGGCCGACACGAGAGCAACAGGAGTCAACCCACGACATCGGTCTGGCCGGCACGAGCTGCGACGCCGTGAGACGGGAGATCGGCGCGCTTTCCTGCGTCCGTTGAAGAAGCTGGCAGCGGACGGTTCGGGAGAGCGTTTTGGTTGTGGTGCGCCAGGTCTTCACCAGACATCGCAGTTTATTAGAAGTGATTCGTGATGTGTTGTTACATTTACTTGTTAAATTCTACTTGTTTTCTTGGTCAGTCTCTCGTCCCCAGCTTGCTCGTCTGTCTCCCGTCCGCATTTGTTAGGCAGTTAGTGTGTCTGTCTGTCTGTCTGTCGGTCTGCCGTACATTAATAGCTCTCTCTGTCATGTTTGTCGGATTCGGTGTTAACGAATTTAATCCTGAAATATGTTTTTATCTTGCCTATCATCTTGAGAGGCGGTATATGTGTAATGTAGAGCATCTTTGTACATTTTATGTAAGACTGAATTTAATGGGTTTTTATTTAAATTGTCATTTTAGTATATAAAGTTGCCACCCTTCCACTGTAAGAGTTTTCTTTTAAAAACAAGTTGCACTTTCGGTGGCAACAATCTGCCAGTAAGTATAATAATTCTCAATAAATGTGGCATCAGTCTGTCTGTGAGCATATCAGTACTAGCATACATGCTACATAAACAAGACATAAAGGTTTAAGCAAGCAAGGCAAGACAAAACTATTGGTAATGCATAAGCCTACATTGTGACCTACAATACCTACAATACCTACAATATTTATTATTAATGTGAGTGTTTTGTACCATTTCCATCCCTCCTACGGGGTGCATAGTTTATGTATTTGTTTGAGTTGTTAAAATTTTTAGTTTAAACTAATCTGTTGTGTTGCAAATTTGCACCAGTGTAGTCTTTCAGAGGTTGTTGTGAGCGGTCTTGACTACGGCCGTATTAAAAGGGAGCGGCAACGTCCGAAAGCTCATACTATCAAAAAAAAAAAAAATGTTATTTCTGCCTCTGAATTAATTGTAACTTGATATTTAGAGGATGCTTTCTGATTATAATTTTTAAATCTGTTTTTTTTTTAAAAAAAAGAAAGGGTTTTTTGGAATAAAATTTCCATTTGTTGAAAAAAAACTGTTGTTGTTGTAGTCTTCAGTCCTGAGACTGGTTTGATGCAGCTCTCCATGCTACCCTATCCTGTGCAAGCTTCTTCATCTCCCAGCACTTAGTGCAACCCACATCCTTCTGAATCTGCTTAGAGTATTCATCTCTTGGTCTCCCTCTATGATTTTTACCCTCCATGCTGCCCTCAAATGCTAAATTTGTGATCCCTTGAGGCCTCAGAACATGTCCTGCTAAGCGGTTCCTTCTTTTTGTCAAGTTGCGCCACATACTCCTCTTCTCTCCAATTCTATTCAATACTTCATCATTAGTTATATGATCTACCCATCTAATCTTCAGCATTCTTCTGTAGCACCACATTTCCAAAGCTTCTATTCTCTTCTTGTCCAAACTATTTATCGTCCATGTTTCACTTCCATACATGGCTACACTCCATACAAATACTTTCAGAAACGACTTCCTGACATTTAAATCCATACTCGATGTTAACAAATTTCTCTTCTTCAGAAACGCTTTCCTTGCCATTACCAGTCTACATTTTATATCCCCTCTACTTCGACCATCATCAGTTATTTTGCTCCCCAAATAGCAAAACTCCTTAACTACTTTAAGTTTCTCATTTCCTAATCTGATTCCCTCAGCATCATCCGATTTCATTCGACTACACTCCATTATCCTCGTTTTGCTTTTGTTGATGTTCATCTTATACACCCCTTTCAAGACACTGTCCATTCCGTTCAACTGCTCTTCCAAGTCCTTTGCTGTCTCTGACAGAATTACAATGTCATCGGCGAACCTCAAAGTTTTTATTTCTTCTCCATGGATTTTAATACCTGCTCCGAACTTTTCTTTTGTTTCCTTTACTGCTTGCTCAATATACAGATCGAATAGCATCGGGAAGAGGCTACAACCCTGTCTCACTCCCTTCCCAACCACTGCTTCCCTTTCATGTCCCTCGACTCTTATAACTGCCATCTGCTTTCTGTACAAATTGTAAATAGCCTTTCGCTCCCTGTATTTGATCCCTGCCACCTTCAGAATTTGAAAGAGAGTATTCCAGTCAACATTGTCAAAAGCTTTCTCTAAGTCTACAAATGCTAGAAACGGAGATTTGGCTTTCCTTAATCTTTCTTCTAAGATAAGGCGTAGGGTCAGTATTGCCTCACGTGTTCCAGCATTTCTACGGAATCCAAACTGATCTTCCATTTCCATAATCTTGTCCTCAAGTACATCGCCCTTGTATAGACGCTCTATATACTCCTTCCACCTTTCTGCTTTCCCTTCTTTGCTCAGAACTGGGTTTCCATCTGAGCTCTTGATATTCATGCAAGCGGTTCTCTTATCTCCAGAGGTCTCTTTAATTTTCCTGTAGGCAGTATCTATCTTATCCCTAGTGAGATAAGCCTCTACATTCTAACATTTGTCCTCTAGCCATCCCTGCTTAGCCATTTTGCACTTCCTGTCGATCTCATTTTTGAGACGTTTGTATTCCATTTTGCCTGCTTCACTTACTGCGTTTTCGTATTTTCTCCTTTCATCAATTAAATTCAGTATCTCTTCTGTTACCCAAGGATATCGACTTGATCCTCTGCTGCCTTCACTATTTCATTCCTCAAAGCTACCCATTCTTCTTCTACTGTATTTCTTTCCCCCATTCCTGTCAGTTGTTCCCTTATGCTCTCCCTGAAACTCTGTACAACCTCTGGTTCTTTCAGTTTATCCAGGTCCCATCTACATGTATAAATAAATATTTGCAACGACTCCTATTCGCGCCGTCACCGTGCGGCCAAGATATCGTAGGTAGGTATGATCATATAAGAGTAAGCTGACAGAAAATTGAAAGCTATACAATCAATTTTTTTATGTACTTCAACTGTCTTTTTTCATAGATCTCGGAGTCTGTCGGTCCTTTGAGCTGGTGTTATAAATATGGATGAGCTATCACTCTCCAAGTATTGTGCTAATTATAAGTTATAATATGTGAAAGTCGCAAGTTTTCATTGTCCTACCGAGCTACGTGCTGATCTCGACATCCCGATGCGACGAGGACTTTCACTTTAAAATGGACCTTCTCTAAGAAGAAGTCAACACGAAGAGAGAATAGCCGACGTAGCCACGCCGGCATTGTTCCACATCGTTGGGAGATAGGTAAATATCAAGCCATATACCAAAGGAATTGATCTTCAAATAGTATCCTAAAGCTGCCACAACGTTTCTTAACCCGCACGCATCTATACCTGTGTGTGTTTCTGGACTTACCATGTCTAGAGCGGCTAACGTGCACTAACATAACTACGTCAGCTCTGAGCAATCCACGTTGTCTCCCTGACCAATATAGCCGCCTACCCCGTTTTGTCTAGCGTGCAATCCTCCATGTTCTGCGATGTGGCATGGTTGCCCAGTCTCTTGACACCTCCACCACCTTCCACAGAGATTCCGACAATAGAGCGCGAACAGCCGACCAAATTCGTCATTTCCTAAATGATCATTCGCAGGCACCCAGCCATAACAGTCTGCTCTTTGTCAAACTCCTTTATGTCAGTGGATTTCCTCATTTTTCTTCTCTTATTGTCGTTTGAATGATTCTCTTTTCGTCTCAGTCTGGTTAAATAGCTCGCAAACGCTCTACCACTTTTGTTTGGATTCTATCTATTTGGAATTTTGTTTAAATTCTGCAGTCTAAAGGTACTACCTTTATTTAACTCTGATCTCGCTCAAAAGGGGTACATAATATATGAAGACTAAGTATCATAATTCTTGAATATTTACGCTAGCTGCCACATAGCCATGGACTTTGATACTTGCCCTAGAGCAATGAAGGGACGAAGCAAGTATTTTAAGCAAATTTTTCTTACTCTTGTCCACTATGTGTGTAGTTTCGACCGTTTGGGACGATTTACAAATTTAATCAAACCGTTGATATTTTGTTGTGCAACAGTCAAATCTCTGTGATTTGTCTCGATTCCATGGAGTCGTAGCGCACGTCACATGAATACCAATTACAAATGAAATTTGATTAAACTTTGTTTTAAATCAAAGGACTTCCAGAAACCATTTTCCACTCTGTAGCTATGTGCGCGCTGATATGAAACTTCCTGACAGTTTAAAACTTGTAACGAACGGGATTTCGAATCCAGGATCTATGCCTCCGTAGACAAGTGCGATTGAAGTATGAAGCACAACTCGCGAACCGTCCTCGCAGATTGTAAGTAGCAGTTCAGTGGGTCTGCTCTGTGATGACCTACCTACCAATATTCTTCAAAACTTCGACTGACTCGGTTGTGGGTTCGCTCTGTTGTGGCCCATTACCTGTCTGCATGTCAAGAATTAGCACTATCTTTCCGTTGGAAGGACAACACTACTTCTTCAAGACTGCATGGAAATCCACTACTTCCGTGTGCATTTTCTTTTACTGGTCAGACTTTGTACTACTGTGATATATGATCAGGACTGTCTTTATGGACTGTGAGGACAATTCTTGCTTTTGACCAACAGTCTATCAATAGACTGTCTTTATGGACTGTGAGGACAATTTTTGCCTTTGACCAACAGTGTATCAATAAGTGTGTGCATTTGATATATTTGTTATCGTTAATATAAAAAAAATTGTAGCAAATAATTATTGGGCACTGCCCAAAACAAGTTGTAAAATTTTTTGTGGGTAGCTTGGAGGCTACGACATATGAAACGTCCCCTCAGAAAAATTACAAAAGACTGTGCTGGTAAACCTCTTCCGTTATTTGATTTTCAAGCAGCTTAGCAAAACTGAACGTACTCAGGCATTTCTCTCTTTGATTATTCTGATCATCACTAAACTGACACACAATATTTTTAGCGCAACGCAATCTGGCTTTCAATAATCCCTACAAAAGAATGGCTCTGACTAACAATAACCTATACATCACTTACCTCTCAAAAATCTTCGTTAGTCGAACTACTGCAATACAGCGAGCGCCAATACTTACAGCTAAATAAAAGATTCTAACTACTGAAGGCACTAACTACTGATAGGCATTGTTAGCAAATGAAATATTTTGGCAGAGAACAAACAATGTATTTACCTTAATAATGTTCAAAAGTCACCATATGTATACACTCCTGGAAATGGAAAAAAGAACACATTGACACCGGTGTGTCAGACCCACCATACTTGCTCCGGACACTGCGAGAGGGCTGTACAAGCAATGATCACACGCACGGCACAGCGGACACACCAGGAACCGCGGTGTTGGCCGTCGAATGGCGCTAGCTGCGCAGCATTTGTGCACCGCCGCCGTCAGTGTCAGCCAGTTTGCCGTGGCATACGGAGCTCCATCGCAGTCTTTAACACTGGTAGCATGCCGCGACAGCGTGGACGTGAACCGTATGTGCAGTTGACGGACTTTGAGCGAGGGCGTATAGTGGGCATGCGGGAGGCCGGGTGGACGTACCGCCGAATTGCTCAACACGTGGGGCGTGAGGTCTCCACAGTACATCGATGTTGTCGCCAGTGGTCGGCGGAAGGTGCACGTGCCCGTCGACCTGGGACCGGACCGCAGCGACGCACGGATGCACGCCAAGACCGTAGGATCCTACGCAGTGCCGTAGGGGACCGCACCGCCTCTTCCCAGCAAATTAGGGAAACTGTTGCTCCTGGGGTATCGGCGAGGACCATTCGCAACCGTCTCCAAGAAGCTGGGCTACGGTCCCGCGCACCGTTAGGCCGTCTTCCGCTCACGCCCCAACATCGTGCAGCCCGCCTCCAGTGGTGTCGCGACAGGCGTGAATGGAGGGACGAATGGAGACGTGTCGTCTTCAGCGATGAGAGTCGCTTCTGCCTTGGTGCCAATGATGGTCGTATGCGTGTTTGGCGCCGTGCAGGTGAGCGCCACAATCAGGACTGCATACGACCGAGGCACACAGGGCCAACACCCGGCATCATGGTGTGGGGAGCGATCTCCTACACTGGCCGTACACCACTGGTGATCGTCGAGGGGACACTGAATAGTGCACGGTACATCCAAACCATCATCGAACCCATCGTTCTACCATTCCTAGACCGGCAAGGGAACTTGCTGTTCCAACAGGACAATGCACGTCCGCATGTATCCCGTGCCACCCAACGTGCTCTAGAAGGTGTAAGTCAGCTACCCTGGCCAGCAAGATCTCCGGATCTGTCCCCCATTGAGCATGTTTAGGACTGGATGAAGCGTCGTCTCACGCGGTCTGCACGTCCAGCACGAACGCTGGTCCAACTGAGGCGCCAGGTGGAAATGGCATGGCAAGCCGTTCCACAGGACTACATCCAGCATCTCTACGATCGTCTCCATGGGAGAATAGCAGCCTGCATTGCTGCGAAAGGTGGATATACACTGTACTAGTGCCGACATTGTGCATGCTCTGTTGCCTGTGTCTATGTGCCTGTGGTTCTGTCAGTGTGATCATGTGATGTATCTGACCCCAGGAATGTGTCAATAAAGTTTCCCCTTCCTGGGACAATGAATTCACGGTGTTCTTATTTCAATTTCCAGGAGTGTATATCTACCACTTCATGACATCCATCTTTCCAGATTTCCTTTTTCTGGCGGACACACGTCCAGATCGTCCGCTTATAGTAACCTCTCAAAACTCTGGCATCACTCTCTCCACATCCACCACTGCTAGCGGCTCACCTCCAGCTGCCCAACGCTACGCGCTGTTCACATCCAACTGCTCAACACTACACTAGCGAATATTCCAACGCCGAGTCCAACCAGCCACAGACTGCACACAGTACAGTCAGTGATTTTCATACAGAGCGCTACGTGGCGTTACCAACATAAAAACCTAAACAGCCTACTTACAAGCTTTACTTCTGCCAGTGCCTCGTTTCCAGCGTTCCGAATTTTACAAAAGTCCTCGTGCGATACTTGCACGACCATCACTCCTGGAAGAAATGGTATTGCGGATACATGGCTCAGCCACAGCGACGAGGATATTTCCAGAAAGAATATTTAGCTCAGCAGTGGAGTGTGCGCTGATATGAAACTTACTGGCAGATTAAAACTGTGGCCCGGACCAGGACTCGTCAGCTTTTGCCCGCGGAAGATGATGGTCTGTGGTCACAGGCTCACAGTTCCTGCCAACATTTCCTGTAATTAGACTAAGGTACACTGTTCCACAAGTTCTGCTCAGAAGTCTACTTTCCGACTTAGCAGCTGGTATTTACCCAAAACTAAGACAGTAGAAAAGCAGAATCTGAATAATTACTTTCAATCATAGTGACAATGTCACAGACTGCCAAAAGGCGGCCAAGTTATTGGATTTTATTGTATTAGGTATGGGACGTCAAGTACCAAACATCATACTGATACCAAACTTGAGTACAATTTTGGATCATAACTGTTAATGTAAATGTTGCTGGTTCTTTCTTATTGTGTTGTCACATTCTGTTATTGTGTCGACCCATTACGCAAGTGTTTAATTAATAATAACTAGAGTGCAAACTGCCACCCATTTTATTGACCTGTAGTGGAAACAAGGTTTCTCCTACCGTGCATGTTGGGGCTGAATTAATGTACACATCCCAACAAGAAATCATATTGGGCGTTGTACTCATCCACTTATGAACGCAGTGGTGTTTTCCGTATGCTGTGTATCCTGTCTTCGACGTCCCGCAGTTCTTCCTTCCTTGTGCATCTTCGATTACCTCTGTTGTAAGCCTCGCAAATTCTCTCTAATCCGCACGTCATTGCCATGACTAGTTTTTTGCTGAAGGTTACACTTCGACCAAGCGAGGTGGCGCAGTCGTTAGCACACGGGATTCGCATTAGGGAGGCAAACGGTTCAAACCGGCGTGCAACCATCCAGATTTAAGTTTTCCGCGATTTTTATAAATTTGCTCCAGGAAAATGCCAGGATGGTTCGTAGGAAAGGACACGGCCGATTTCTTTCTCCATCCTCGACGCAATGCGACATCGATGTCCACGGGATGTTAAACGCGATCTTCCTTCCTTCCTGCCGTGACACAGCGCCTCCGATGCCTACAGTTCATATACAATTGGACTTCTTTAAATGACACGAGTGATTGGACTTCTTTACTCTCGTTAATATCTGTTGGACGCGTGCGGTCGGAATCCTCTTCACGACGTGTGGATAGTTGTTCAACTACAATCATCAAACCTCCTACCTTGTCAGTTATCTTTTTGCCATCTACGTTTTGCGGAAACGCGTTGGCACACACCCTGTAGTGATTAAATCTGTTCTTTATTTAGCTCATGCAAAATCTTGTCTCTAGTGTCAGACGTTCCATACACGATAAGGCGGCAATGCTACATCATTCTTCAGAGTGCTTATTTTCTCTTACATAAATGTGGAAAGTCTCTCAACTAAAGGAAACGAGTAGTGGTAGCACATGGTCGGTACTGGTATCAAGGAGTCAAGATGAAACACTAGCATAAATTAATAGGAAGAGTTCTGTGATTAGAAGCGAGCAATACTCTGAGGCGTCCAGTGAAATTAATAAAGCGATTTCCTAAGAAATAAGAAGCATCTGCTTTCACCAATCGAAACATAAATCGTACCAAAGCCTGTTCTAAGGAACATTCAGGCTTACTAATTCGATAATGGAACCCAAAGGGCAGTTCAAAAAGCCCCGCTAGCACCTTATGTCTTGAGGACACGGTTTTTTTGGAGAGTGGACGAGAATCTCACAGCCACTACTTCGGAGAGAGAACCCTCTGACATGCAAAGGAGCATTTTGCTAGATCTGTCCAGAGATCAAATGGTTCAAATGGCTCTGAGCACTATGGGACCCAACATCTGAGGTCATCAGTCCCCTAGAACTTAGAACTACTTAAACCTAACTAACCTAAGGCCATTACACACATCCATGCCCGAGGCAGGATTCGAACCTGCGACCGAAGCGGTCGCGTGGATCCAGACTGAAGCGCCTTGAACCGCTCGACCACACAGGCCGCCTGTCCAGAGATGCTTAGCAAGGAGAGCACTACACTACTTGTGAGCACTTGATAGTTTCTGTTTTCCTCTCTGTCAGAATTGAGAACACACTCGCACACATACTTGCAGAGTATGTTGGTTATTACACAAATAAATACACCGAGAACATTTTCCTATCCAAGGACTCAGCACAGTATAAAGCCAGAGCATTGTAGGTAGCAAATGCTCTTGCTTTCCTTTAGGCCTCATAGTTTAAAATATAAAATAGCACTTTACAAAAGAACTTTCCGGATTTAATTTAGGCACATTTAGAGATAACACTAGTCAAATCAGTCTTTCGAAGCAAATAACATTCTGTGTTCATTAAGGATACGTCGTTTAGACGTTCACGTCCAGTGGTGTTCCTTAACTAATTTTTAATAGGCTTTAGTGTTAAAAAAAGAGTCCTAAACTACAGTTTGCCATGATCGTTGACAAGTAAATGCTTAAAACTACACTATGTGATCAAAAGTATCCGGACACCCCCAAAACCATACGTGTTTCATATTAGGTGCGTTGTGCTGCCACCTATTGCCAGGAGCTCCATATCAGAGACCTCAGTAGTCATTAGACATGGCGAGAGAGCAGAATGGGGCGCTCCGCGGAACTCACGGACTTCGGACGTGGTCAGGTGATTGCGTGTCACATGTGTCATACGTCTGTACATGAGATTTCCACACTCATAAACATCCCTATGTCCACTGTTCCCGATGTGACAGTGGAGTGAATGCGTGAAAGGACACGTACAGCTCAAAAGCGTATAGGCCGACCTCGTCTGTTGACTGACAGAGACCGCCGACAGTTGAAGAGGGTCGTAATGCGTAATAGGCAGACATCTATACAGACCACCACACAGGAATACCAAACTGCATCAGGATCCACTGCAAGTATTATCACAGTTGGGCGGGAGGTGAGAAAACTTGGATTTCATGGTCTAGCGGCTGCTCATAAGCCAAACATGACGCCGGTAAATGCCAAACGACGCCTCGCTTGGTGTAAGGAGCGTAAACATTGGACAACAGAAAAGTGGAGAAACGTGTGGAGTAACGAATCACGGTACACAATGTGGCGTTCGGATGGCAGCGTGTGAGTATGGCGAATGCCCAGTGATCGTCGTCTGCCAGCGTGTGTACTGTTAACAGTAAAATTCGGAAGCGGTGGTGTTAAGGTGTGGTGGTGTTTTTCATGGAGCGGGCTTGCACCCGTTGTTGTTTTGCGTGGCACTATTACAGCACGGGCCTAAACTGATGTTTTAAGCACCTTCTTGCTTCCCACTTTTGAAGAGCAATTCGGGGATGACGATTGCATCTTTCAACACGATCGAGCACCTGTTCATAATGCACGGCCTGTGGCGAAGTGGTTACACGACAATAACATTTCTGTAATGGACTGGCCTGCACTGAGTCCTGACCTGAATCTAAATGGTCTTCGTGCTCGCCAAACGCTATCTCGGTCAGCAAGCTCGACGGATTCTTCACCAACCGAGAAAATTTGCAGCATTATGTTAGGGCCCTGCAGCCTGCTCGGGATTTTGACAAGCTATCGCGCAGAATTTGGCACGATATCCCTCAGGAGGACATCCGGTCTCTCTACGGTTCAAATGGCTCTGAGCACTATGGTACTTAACATCCGTGGTCATCAGTCCCCTAGACTTAGGGCTACTTAAACCTAACTAACGTAAGGTCATCACACACATCCATCCCCGAGGTAGGATTCGAACCTGCGACCGTAGCAGCAGCGCGGTTCCGGACCGAAGCGCCTAGAACCGTTCGGCCACAGTGGCCGGCTAGCCACTCTATTAACCAATGCCAACCGAACAGCTATTTGCACATTGCCCAGAGGTGGATCATCGCGTTATTCACTTGCTCAATATGTGAAACTGTTTCTGTTGAATAAATCATCAAATTTTTCTGAATATTTAATCTTATGTCTGTCAGTACATTTACATCACGTCCACTGATTTTCGTCCAATTTGGTTGTTCCTCCGTAGTGCGTCCTTTTTTTATGTGTTTCAAGGAACTGTACAGGATGGCGGGTATGGGCAGGCGGTGGGCGTTATGGAATAATAGAGTAATTTTTAGAGAAAGGCCATTTATTGGCTAAAGCATGTTGAAAAGGGGCTACATATGCCTAGGGAGGTGAGGGTGAGCCAGAGCTTACAATTTGGCGAACATTGTTCGCGAAGCTACCGAAAGTTGTTGTCTGCCAAAACTAAGTCCACAGTGCCGCAGCACCGGGAGAAGCGGGAGATGTTCAATGCTACAGGGCGCGCATTCGACTCGCGGGTGAGCAAGAATACAAGAGAGCGAGCCCGGCGACGGGCGGCCGGGTATATTCGACGCACCACGCGGCTTCCTCCGCCCTGATTGGTCAGGACCGAGAAAACCGTGCGGGCGGCATGGAACTTTCCAGAGCGTTGCCTGCTAAGCGACGCCTGGGACGGCGTTACCTCGTAAGCACATGAGAGAGGCGCGTGAACAAGGTGCCCTTCATCGGTGCTGACTTCCTTTTGCTAGACCGTGGGACGAAAGAATTTACAGGCAGCTAACACTGCCGGCCGTGGCTTGGCCGCAATGAAAAAATGAAGTTACCGTTTGGGTGCTCATATAATAAAGTAAAATCCCTTATTGTCTGGCTCATCCTTTACATTCCTCCCCCTTCCGTGGGAGCGGAGAACGTATGTCAATTCGCTCAATGCAATTATTATTTGAATGTAAACAAATTTAAATTTATCTTGCAAAAGAAAGTGAACATTGGCTCTCACGGAAGACGGCAGGGGTCTTAATCTATGGGAGGGTATAGAGACTCTAAAGACCTCCTAAGGGTCGCAAGGGGACTTACATCAACAATATTGTGTACATGCAAGAATCATCATAAGACATCAAATCATCATAGAATATCAAAACATCATAAAATATCAAAACAAAATTAGAACAAAACATAGCAGTGTGAATTAGACAAACATGTCAAGTGTTCTTGTTGCTAAGTTGAAGTAAAAATGTCTTTTTTTTTTGCTTTTGTTAGAATAAGTTGAAAATTTCAACACATCACCACTGATGAGTCACGGCGAGGGCGACAGACGCGAGGCGGCGTGGGGTGTTGTCCTCAGCGGGCAGCGCGCAGGCTGTCGGCGGGAAGGGGGCGTGGCCGTGGACTGGAACTCAGCGCAGGGGGGAGTATGAGGGGAGATTCACACGTTTCAAAACACAGTTGAAAAGGGAGTTATTACTAAGGAAACACTTCACTACACTACACTAGTTTCTCCAATATTAGAATTGCACTCTTAAAACTAAGGGAGGGCACATGCCTGATAGGTTCTTGTTTTCTCTTTATTGTTGAGTTTAGTTTGTGGCTGTTTACCATTCATTTAAGTACCAACAGGCGAACGTAAGAAATTTGTCCTTTTTCATGTCTTAGCAAATCATCAATTGACGTTAGGATGTGATTATTTGATTTTTTAGGTAAAACTTGAACGTTAGCTGACAAGGGAATCATGAATGAGCTTTCAGGTATAAAAGCATAATTAAAGGGGTGCGAATACTAAGTAAGGCGTGGTGGCATGAAAGGTTATAAGTGGTGTTCCAACGGGAACCGTTTGCTAAAGACCTGCGTGGAGGCTACGTCAGAAAGGCGCGCGGCAGATAACTTCCAAGGCCAGCGCGGCGTCGGGGCTGCACGCGGCAGCTGAGAAGCGAAGCCGAGGCGGCTACGTGCAGGAAGCAAGCGTCAGGTGTAAGAGCGAGAGAGAACGATGAAGCTTACCGACGCTGTTCACTGCGCTGTCTGTATTTTACGCTCTCTCCACATGTTCTTGGGCTCCTGCGCCAGATGAGCGTATTTATGTGCTTCAAAGTGACGAATATTAATGTCACAAAAAGGGGTATAGCATTACTGAATAAAGGGGAATAGATATGCGTAATCGACAGGGTTTATTCATCGATGACCAACAAAATAGAAGTGGGATTACTCGTGACATCATGTTAGATGCGTTGTTACAGCGGCTACTTTTTAAAATTACTTTATGCCATAGTAAATTGGTTTATAACATGAAAATGTAAAAGTGAAGTACACATATATCATATTAAATTTACTGCATATTCCATATCGGTAAACAAAGAAGGTTGAGTGCCTCTTTGGGCTGACCCTCTACGTGTAATAACATTCACATTTTGAGAAGAATTTTCTCGTCACTCAATATATTTGCTGCACGCCGTTAAGTGAGAGTGACGAAGAAAAGTGACACCAGTTTGGTGCAGGTGGGACATAGATTGTGTCGTAGGATGTCAACGCTGTTGCTAACAAGAGGAGAAAAACAAAACTCGACTAGAATCTAGAGATTTCCATAGTGGGAACAGAAAGTGTGAGGAGTTGAATTAGAAAAGACTAAGTTGAGCGTAATTTTTTGAAGGACTTTCCCTTTATGAAGGTATAGTGCACGGCGCATCGTTTACACGACGTTATCGCCTACTTAACTGTGTATACGACAATTCTGCGATTCCAAAATAGCTGCTTCATACTTCTTCCTCAAACTCGACATCTCTTACATAAAAAAAAAAAACTTTACTTTGCGACCAAATTCGCCGTCTTTTTCCTCTCAACATTTTGCGACTAAACTCGCCGTCTCTATAACTCCATGGTGCTGGCCTCCTTGGGCCCAGCTGGTTGCTTAAAACTCCGTCTATCATTGGTTATCTCGCAGTGGCCTGGGACACGTCATACAGTTAAATGCTACTACTTCAATAGTCGGTATTCCTTCGGAAAATACAATGGGAAAACAAAGAAGGCTCAAGGTTTTGAACAGAGACTTCCGCTTACTGGCGTTTAGCTGCGGGCTAGACGCGGTTCGCGTCTGACGTTGCCTGATCAGCTGTCGTCAGAGAGCACGGAACACTGTTCTCGTGAACTCTTCTTCGAGATGGAAGATCAAAGTCTGGGCTGAATAGTATTGTGTCTGTTGAAAGTTGACAGATCAAAGTGGGTAGAACGGACTATGCCGCGAAACGGAAAAGTGAAGGAACGACACAGACAGCTAAGGGACCGCGCGGGTGCCAGCCGCGTCACGTAAGGTACGTGCCCTTGCGGGTGTGGTTCTCTTGTCCATCCAACAGACCAGGTATATAGCCAAAACTTGCTCGTTCTGGGGGTATGATTCACTCTGTTTACGTTATCTATCACGGGGGTAGGCATGTGGTATGTCCCTCCTGATAAACATTCAAATACAAATCAAAATAAAGCATGGTTACATCCTAAACTACTCTTCTAAAACAATTTATCACCTAAGACATCATTATTATTAAACAAATAATTGGCAGTACTCGGGGACTTACTCTAGCATGCTTGAAATCCTACAAAATTATTATCTTCATCAGTATAGTAACACAGCGACACATGGAAACACTAGGCTGATACAAATACTAAATTACTGGTGCTGGCAAAACTTTAGCAAAATTCTCTAAATAGTTAGTAATAAAACACTCAAAATGAACAACAATAAGATAATACATGGACTTAAGTAATTGGACACAAGTAATTAGACATAAGTAATTGGACGTAATCAATTAGACACAAGCAATTTGACATAAGTAATTGGCAACTCGTCATAGTGATATAAGCGGTGGCAAAACCGTAACAAAAGCAAAAGTTTAAAATATTATTTCCTTCAAACAAAACTTCCTTACTCTCCAGTTACATTTCGTAGCAAAATGAATGTAAGCATCCCTTGGTATTCCTTTATGCTCTCGATTGTGTCTTCATACCAACTAATAGTCTTTGGTACTTTTACCTAGAAGAAAACTGTCGTTAAGTCATGGCAATGTTATGTGTAATGCTGTGGAATAGTGTAATGTCACGTTAATACTTCCTGTAACAAGATTCTGATGAAAAATGATTTTATGTCTCCTTCAATGAACAGCCCAAAAATTATTAAACGTGCGATAAGCCGTTTCCTGTGTTGATTTGTATTTGCAAATATTGACGATCATCAGTCACCCAACCAATCGTTCCGGTGTGTATTGGTTGTTCCTTTTGTTCATTCTCTCACTTACCTGCTTCCATATAATCAATATTGGCGGCTTGACGAAGCTAGTTGCATCTCGAAGACGTCGATATGACTTACCTGTCGGTGCTTTGGTTTTTTATAAAATTAGAGTTCATTTGTCATATAAAGAGTGTGTAGGGAGCAAAGTAAGTTCCTGACTATTGAAAATGTGCATAACGTTATTCATAGGGTTCGTTATATAATGGTTAAGAATTTCTGTGTTAAGATTCAGTGCAGCTTGAGGTGCTAAGGTGCGACACGCGTCGCGCTCGTGAGATTGTAAAGTTGCTGACAGCACAGCTGACAGTACGGCTGCGTCCGGTTTCACTGGCTGGGCGGCAGAACTGGCGTTCACGCTGGGTCCGTCCTCTTGCTGCGCATGTAGTTTATCTCTCGGTACAGTCACAAAATTTCCTTCCAGAGCTATCTTATGTTGTTGACGACAGTTATGCGTGGAGGATGTTCTTTTCTAAAGGACTCTAATAACTTCAATCGTTAGAGGTCACAAAACTATCGGGTTACAACTATTTTACTTAAACACTCTGTTCTTCAAAATTTAGGTAAATGGCAGGTGTTAGACTTCTATATAAACTATACTTTTCAAATGGCATTCCAAACCCAACTCCTTGGCTAACGCGTTCCCCACTCAGCGGTCGTTTACAGGACGGATATAGCGGCAAGTGCCGGCTTCCTTGACACCATGTAGATCCGTTTATTAACCGTGGTGGTAATACAACATAGCCGGAGATCGATCTGAAATTCCAACATTTACTAATCCTGATGGTTTAGACAATGCGTACCAGGAAAAAGTTCTCTCTTACGATTTTTGTTCCATACTGAAAATTCAAATAGACAATACACATAGATTCCCGTCTTTAGATAAGACTAATAAAATCTGTAGGGCAATATTAAGCTGGTGATTTTATTTTTATAGCCATCCCTTTAGGTTTACTGTTTAAACTGCAACGTACGAATGTAGGAATGTGTAGCGTGGCTGAGGCACGTGGCCTGCAGGGCGATGGTTGTGAGTTGCGGAGGGTTCGAGGGGAGAGGTGCAGATGCTGCACGCACCAACGACAGAGGCGGTGGGTGGGGAAGGGGGAACTGCAATGGCCGCTCTCTCGGCAGGCCGGTGGGTGGGGAGGGAAGGGGGCCGCGTCGTCAGCTGACAGGGAGGGGCGGGACTCGGCGCATGTGAACAGCTGTAGACCACAGTGGAGGTATTTACGCACTCCTTCCGTGGCATTTAATATACAGAAATACGTGGTACCAAAAAACTTACCTCGTTGTCTGTTCAACATCGCATCACGAAAACAATAAAATAGCACTTCAGGAAGACTCCTTTTACTTTAGAGTAGCCCATTTGTTGTTTAACTTGGACGTATTTATTCTTGTTATTATCGTTGTGTGATCATTTAGCAAAACATACATGTAATAGGGCGTCTTTCAAAGTACAGGTAGACGGCTGCATGTAGTCACTGATCTACTGGCAGTTACGAAGGCGTATTAGTATCATGTTTTTATGGTAAAGCTTTAATACCTGTGTTCGTGCACTATTCACTAAATTAACAAGTGAAATGTGAATCTCTTTGAAATATACAAGATTAACTGATTCTTTCTCTACGTGTTCTTTTGACAAGGACAACTTTCCCCTTAATTCCATGATTAAGGAATGTTTGTGGTTTTAATTCTCGACTGCTACGATAACATTACTGGAGACGTTAAATGACAAGACAAAATGATTACATAACTTCAGTCACTTCCATTAACATGTGACGTCATAAATTCTATTACCAGTTACCAACAGTTGCCAATTCTTATGTCTACTTATAACTAACATGCACAATTTAATTAAATGTATAGTAACTACGGTGTTTTCCGTCAATTAATTCTCTTGCTGCATGCAGGACTTTGCCAACTGTTTACATACCATTCCAGACCTACTTTCAGGAACGCAAATCATAGGGGTTTGACCTTAGAGCATATCTACGTTGCTGTCTAGGCGGTTGTATTACCTTCTTTCTTGCTTTTTTGGGTGGAACTACTGGCGTAATAGGCCCGGTTTCACTGTTAGGTGGGGGTGGCTCGGGTCCTTTATACAGTTTCAATCTGTCAAAATGAACGATCACTGTGCGTTCCGCTAACTGAATTTCCGCATTTACCGGTGAAGTAAGCCGGATGATACGGTACGGTCCTTCATAAGTAGGTGTAAACTTTTTGGGTCTTCCCTTTTTTACTACTGGATTGCTCAACATAACTAGGTCTCCTACCTAGTACTCAGGCATTTTTGCTTTTTGATTACTTCTCTTTAGCTGTTTGGCGGTGGCTCGAGCATTGTTCCCTCTTATTTCCTCAAAAATTTCCTGACCACTGGCAACAATAGTACCCTTCGGTATCACAACATCTTCTACACCAAAATTATCTATACTTACTGGTATCGCAAAACCCTTCTGTCTCCTTTCCGGTCGGCAGATACTTCTCTTTATATGTACTGACTGACGATCTAAAACATCATTCTGGGTGAGCGGGTCAACCAGAATGTCTGTATTAGGCTGTTCTTGATTTTTGACATCTATCCAGAGAATCTTTCCACTTCCGCCTTTTATCCTCACAGGGTCAGTGGTTTTTATCGGCCACATCTGCGGTTTTATGGGAGACTATGAACGGCGCCTTTCGCAGCTCCCTCGCGTCTGACGGGGGTGCGCACTGCCAAATCGGTGAATTGCTTCGCCGAACTGCACAGTTCGCGTTCGATAATCCACTATCCCCTGATAACGGTGCAGGAAGTCATTCCCTAGTATGATGTCAAATTCACCCTTCTTTAGCCTTACTACCTCCATCATCTGACTGTATTTACCCTCGTCGATTTGCAGGTTCACTACACACGAACCTGCAGGGACAATTACTTCCTCTCCAAGGCCACTGATATGGTACCGGGGTGGCTGTAACACCATTCGATCATTTTTCTCCACAAACAATACACTAACTTGAGCACCAGTATCAACTAAAATTCTAACTGATTTGTTCCCGAGTACGCCAAATAGACTAACGTGTTCCACCTCTTTACATTTTTCGGTCCTAACCGGGTGTATTATTTTTGTCGGGGGCGCGGGTGGGTGGCGGAACCTGCCCCCCAAGCGTTTCCCTGGTTCGACCCCGCGTTGCGGCGGTGGCCGCGCATCTGATTTGAAAATGGTGACTTTGTGGGGCAAACATTATCAGCATGACCTACTGTCTGGCAAATAGTGCAATACGGCGCGCGACAGCGCATTGCCGTATGGTTGGGCTTCCCACAACGCTGACAGAATACTGCTTTTGCTGGGACCGGTACTGGGTCCGATGGGCGCGGTGCGGCAGCGCAAAAACGCAATACCTCTTCGCGTAACATTGCCAAACGAACAGCTTCAAACAGAGAAGTGGGGGAGGCAGCTTTGACTTCTCCTCCGATGCGGGGGTCAATACCGCGAACAAATGCATCAATTGCACGCGCTTCGGCTTCTGAGCGCAAAATTCTGTTTTCACTGGCATTTTCACCTAGCTTGTAGGTACGACAAGACACTGCTCGTATGCGATCTGCAAAGGCATCAAAATCCTCATTAGGCTTCTGCCTAAGGGTTGATAATTGATCTCTGTAATATGTGGTACCTCTGGTATCGGTATAACGCATAGTCAATCCGCGGGCCAATACTTCAAATTCGTGCGTGTCACGCAATTCATCCACCGTTTCTATGAACATTCGGGCTTCCCCCGACAACTTCAGTCTGGCTACATTGACCAATAGATCGTCCGGCCAGGCACACGTGCGACCCACATCACGAATATTTTGTAAGAACATAGCTACATTTTCGTGGGACTTCCCAGAAAAGGTGGGAATGAAATCAGCCGCAGGAAAATTGCTTACAGTCGCCATGTTAGCAGAAATTGTGGCGTTTGTATTAGAGACAGAATTAGTGTTAGTTGCCTCTGTTTGAGCATTTGTTACAGGAGTGGAGCTAGCCACAGGTATGGAAGTTCGCGCACTAGCTTCCAGCGTCTGTTTCAAGACGCGGTTTTGCTCAAGTAGCTCCTGATTTTGTGCGAATAACTGGCGCATTTGTGCATTTATGGCCTCGAGCGGGTCTTGCGAGACAGATGCCTCTACGGGGGTATCCCGTTCCGTCGCTCGTGTTCCCATCGGCATGTTTACAAATTTATGGGACGCTAGTGACCAGAAAAAAGTAATGATTGTTACAAAAAAAGGACGGCCACAAAGATTCTCAATCCAGCGGCGGAAGATCGTCGAAGATATAGTTGTAAGCATCGCGGCGACTTACATGGTGATGGCGATGGTGCGACGCATTGGTGGCGGCGACGGCGTGGTGCAGTGGCTGCGACGGGCGGTGGTCGGCGGGCGGCGGCGGCGTCCGGACCGTCGGGCGGCGGGAAATGTGTTGGCGGCGGACGGCGCTGGCTCGGCCGGTCGGCGATGGCGGCAGGCCCCTGGCGCGTCGGTGACGGCGGCGGATGACGGCGGCCCTGCCGGTCGCGCAGCGCAGCGCAGGCCCCTCGGACTCAGGCAGCGGGCAGCGCGGCGGCGTCCAGCTCACGTGGCTGACTAGCGTGGGCTGCCTCGCTGCAGCGCGCGCCCTGTGCGTGTTTAGTGGAGCAGCCACGGCCCACGTGGAGCAAACGTGGCGGCCGGTTGGCTCATTCCATGCGCCAAGTGTACGGCGTCTTGCCGGGAGAAATTTAGTGTAGCGACAAAGTCACTACGGGAACGGATCCACACTTCTGACACCAATTGTACAGGATGGCGGGTATGGGCAGGCGGTGGGCGTTATGGAATAATAGAGTAATTTTTAGAGAAAGGCCATTTATTGGCTAAAGCATGTTGAAAAGGGGCTACATATGCCTAGGGGGGTGAGGGTGAGCCAGAGCTTACAATTTGGCGAACATTGTTCGCGAAGCTACCGAAAGTTGTTGTCTGCCAAAACTAAGTCCACAGTGCCGCAGCACCGGGAGAAGCGGGAGATGTTCAATGCTACAGGGCGCGCATTCGACTCGCGGGTGAGCAAGAATACAAGAGAGCGAGCCCGGCGACGGGCGGCCGGGTATGTTCGACGCACCACGCGGCTTCCTCCGCCCTGATTGGTCAGGACCGAGAAAACCGTGCGGGCAGCATGGAACTTTCCAGAGCGTTGCCTGCTAAGCGACGCCTGGGGCGGCGTTACCTCGTCAGCACACGAGAGAGGCGCGTGAACAAGGTGCCCTTCGTCGGTGCTGACTTCCTGTTACTAGACCGTGGGACGAAAGAATTAACAGGCAGCTAACACTGCCGGCCGTGGCTTGGCCGCAATGAAAAAATGAAGTTACCGTTTGGGTGCTCATATAATAAAGTAAAATCCCTTATTGTCTGGCTCATCCTTTACAGAACCACTTGACTGCGAGGTCGTAAAAGGCCAAGGATGTTTACCGCTTTCGACGCCCCGCATGTTGTCTACCATGCAACCAGAATATTGATTGCTAATGGCAAAACGGGAAGGGACTGTAGGTATTCAACGGCGAGCCTAGCACAAGCGTTAGTTGAATCGCTTAGTGTTGTTAGTGATGTTGATGCAAATCAGAGATATGGCAACAATAAACGAAGCTTACCTTCCATTACATCAGCAACAACAGCTGACAGCCGGCGGAAGTGGCCGTGCGGTTAAAGGCGCTGCAGTCTGGAACCGCAAGACCGCTACGGTCGCAGGTTCGAATCCTGCCTCGGGCATGGATGTTTGTGATGTCCTTAGGTTAGTTAGGTTTAACTAGTTCTAAGTTCTAGGGGACTAATGACCTCAGCAGTTGAGTCCCATAGTGCTCAGAGCCATTTGAACCAACAGCTGACAAAGTTGACATTTCAACTGAAAGGAAGCGAAGGAATTTCGCAGAGTGAGAAAAAAGTGGCACATGGAATATTAGCGTTTCTGCAAGATGAGTCAGTGGAATGTGTGGTGTCATTTATGGTCGACTGTGCAGGCAACGTACATGAAACAAGTGAACAAGTGAAAGTGATGCTGAAGGTGTCAATCCATGTGGTTCACCACCCTGTCGGACAGGCAGCAACAAAAGCCGTCTTCCGTGAAATGTAGCGAAGAACAACCGTTGCCCAACGAAAGGGTACTAAATACAATTACGTACATGGAAGTCCATCCGCAGAATAGCAAAAAAACTATTGCGAACAGATTTCAAATTAATCCGCCCCAGTATGACCGTGTAGTGCATAAGAAAAACTACGAATCTTCAACCGAGGACTAAAGGCACTTGTTACAAGAACTGGTGTTTTTGCGTTTCAAGGACGCTCGAACAATTTACGAGATGTGCACGATAGTGTCCTACTACGTTGTGTAAATCAAATTGCGCGGCATAGATTACAGTGATTAAAACAGTGCTACAAAATATGAAGCATTTCAAACAAAGCGTCAACTTGATGGTGCACAGCAAACTGTGGAATCTCCCTGAAACTTTGTAGATTAGATAAACAAACTCGTTCAATAAGGAATTTTTCAACTCTGACCGGTCAGGATTTGAAGAGGAAATGCATATGGAACCCTGAAAATCAAAGGTACCAAAAGAATTGAATCAAGATCATCTAATATCAATGCCCTAACACATTTTTATACAACTACGCCTATAACAGTCCTAACTGCTACTGCTATACCATAACCTTAAAGTAGGAGGCAGGTCGTAAAATATAATTATCTAGTTCAAATAATTGTGGTATAAAGCAACAGAACAGTGTTACCCTCTGAGAGGAATTTTGCTAGGTTGACCGTGTTGTACCTAACGGAAATGGCTTACCGGAAATGAAAGTCAGAATTATGTAAATATTCGAACAGTAACAAACAAAATTTGGCCTATCTGCACTGTTCAACGGATAAAGAAAACGGTCGCCAGCCTAACTAGGCAAGAGAATGATTAACACTCTCGTTCAAGAAAATAGTTATTAGTAACTTTAATGGATAAACACAACCTATACTTTGTCACACGCGAGTGCAGTGAACTCTGACACATACATATGTTTACGGTAAGATTGAAACTAACAGTTAGAGCAGCAGAAACTACTTGCAAAATTATAAGAGATACCGAAACACACTATTACTTTCAGGGCTTAAAGAAATTATGGTTTTTATAATTAGTGGTCTTTCCGTTACTTGTTACCGAGCATTAACACAATAGACAAACTGTGGATCCTTTTATACTATTGATATGCACCTCTAATACACAAGAGAGACAAACACTTAGCAAACATGAGTATATAACGTTTCACAACTGCAGCTTTCGACTTTTACTACAGTGAGACACAAAATTAACATATATGTAAGATACTGACTCACCTTCTGCGATTTACAACAGGCAGTAATGTGATCATTTACTAAGCAAAACTTTATAAGCCTCAATCTTAAGAACTTTTAATTTGAAGTTGGCAACAACACATTAATAAGCAGTTTTACTAGGAAAATTATTTTCAGCAAGCATCATTAACTTTAACTCACTCTCTTGCCACATTAACTTTAACTTTCTCTTTACTATGTTCAAGAGGCATTAATTAAAAAAAAAACACTGGTCTTTAATGTTCTTTCAGTAGGGACACTCGGTAATCACTTAAGCTCAAACGGAGAGGAACCTGAGTGGTATTATAATGAGGAGAAAAATCAAGGTAGGTACATAAATTCAGATATAAATTACCTTATATTTGAGCACACTAACACATCCATTAAACTGATCCTTCACTGTATATCATTGTAGTATTCCGATGCAATGATTGCGCAATGTGGTGGCAACTGCATGTTGGTAGGTGGAATTGCAGGTAGAATTGCTGGACTCTGTCATTTCTTAGTGGGGATGATAGATACAAATTCCAGAATAGTTCCAGCTATTTATCCATCCATCCGAGGCATTGGAAAGTAGCAGAAAAAGCCTCTCTCGGAACCAGCACAATATGCATCTTTTACACGGCAGTGCACAGTTTGGTAGCTCATCCCCGACTCGTAGCTCGTCCCCGACTGACTATCAGTTCCACCTTTTCTATATAGGCCAACCACAATTTGCGCGCGCTACACAGTTCCGTTCCCGAGGGGAACCACTACACCTTTTACATACAAACTAACTAAGAACCCTAAGTCAGGATCAGCAGTTTACATAACAGTAACCAAATACATTAAATAAAACAGAACATTTGCACATATTGACATTTCTAAAAAAAATTATTCACACAGAAATTACAATTACATACAGTAAGTTTCGTTCCCTCCAAATGGGACAAAGAATTTAAATGGCAGAGACACTACTTTGCATAGAACCAAACCATGACATCAAAGTTTGTACAAAGAAAGGAGTATACAGTTTTATGTTATCGATTCAAACAAACACATTTACAGAAGCACAGCAATGTAACATTAAATGAAACAAAAGCAAAATAAACCCATACAGCATAAGAGCTATGGTGTTACACGCCGACTGTTAATGTGGATGGTAAATTGGTTGGAAAATTATTTATTGTGCTGCGAAAAGTTGGAGTGTTCTGCCCCCTACGATTCTTTCTCGTTTGCGTGATCTTACAAGAGCAGTAGGGAATATTTACATCACAGCAAGTAAGAGTGGGAAAATTAGCGTTATGGGTATGAGCAATACATATGACCAACAGCTGCTCAAAATAATTAGTTTTTTCTTGATTCCTGGTCTGTGTATAAAAGTTATGCTTCTTTAAGCAAACTATCCCTCCTGAAAAGTGTGTGATATTACAATGCATACCATCTGTAACCACTGGACAAATTCAGCCTCTGGATGTTTGTTTTTTTCTTGCCTATAATAGATATTACCGCACTATCCAGTTTCACGATAAGTTCCACAAGAGACTGTTTCGTATTTGGTTGCATGCCATCACATTCGATTAGTTCTCATCACCTCGTAACACCATTATGATTCTACATGCATTCTTTAAAAGAGGATAGCCAGCTGAACGTCCTGCACGATTTGTAACTGCGAAAGAGTTCGCCTTCGGTGTTGTTGGGCGATCCTCTCTGGTCACTCTGGCGCGCCATTTTTCGGTCACTGTTCATAGTGCAAGTTAATGGTATGTTTTGAACATTTTCTGAATGTCGACTATGTCCATTTTGTGAAGAGTAATATATAAATCCCACTGAAAATAGATCTCTGCTCCTCCCGGACACTCATTTTCTGTCGCCCTCCTGATTCACATAGTGAGTCATTAACAGCTAATATTTTTCCTTTCATAATACCACACTTTCAAATGAGCCTTACTAAAGATTGAACTTGTGACTTCACCCTGCAAAGGTTCTTTGTTAGTGTGTAACTTTTGGGTGTATCCGATCGTCTTGATAATGGCTCAAATGGCTCTGAGCACTATTGGACTTAACATCTGTGGTCATCAGTCCCCTAGAACTTAGAACTACTTAAACCTAACTAACCTAAGGACATCACACACATCAATTCGCGAGGCAGGATTCGAACCTGCGACCGTAGTGGTCACGTGGTTCCAGACTGAAGCGCCTAGTACCGCACGGCCACACCGGCCGGCTCTTGATCATGAATATACCCAATAAAATGTTTGTTGTAGCTATTGAACTATCAAGAAAATATCCTTTTCTACCTCGTTGTGCTGACCTGCACAGTAATTTAGGCTTTAGAGATTTTTTTTCCTTCCATAAAACCCATTATTCTGTAATTTACCTCAACAATTAGCGGCATTGTGAAGTGGGTGAATTGGCCTCGAGAAAGAATGTTAGGTAAAATGGTATCCACCACAATTACATCTCCGGACCGAGCAGAGACAAGATCCATAACGCGCTGCCAACAAACTTCTCTGTGCGCGGCCCGCTGTCTATCGCAGCCCTCCTTCGCACTCGTACTTAAAACCGCAGCGACTGGCCACCCATAACACTCAGCAATTGCCCGCCGGCTCCATTTACTGTGGCGCCTTATTTAACGCTGCTACTGACGTCTACAAGTCAGTTCTCATCGTGCTATGTTCTACTCCACAACTCGGAAGTTCTACACTGCCGTCGTGCGGCTGTTCGATGTTGATTTGGCTGTGCTCTGGGCTTTGTATAGGATTGTATTGTATGTTAACCGGGGGCCTAGAAACGATTGGGAGTTTCTGTCCCCGCCGCAGCCGCAGGGCCCACAGCCCCACGACGACTACTGCAGTCCACCCCTCCGCCGCCCCACACCGAACCACTCTTTGAGGGTTATTGTGCGGTTCGGCCCCCGGGTGGACTCCCCCCCTCCAGAGGGAACGTCTCGCACCAGACGAGAACCAGAAGCTGCTACTAAACCACTCCAACCACTTCTTCAAAGCTAACTGCAGACGCAAGCAACGGAAATAATTCACAAGTTTGGTTAACTCTCCAAATTTTGCAAAACACAGTCACACTGTGTAAGTATTGCTGATTCCCATAACTGTATTTCTACAAGTCGGAGGTTGGGCGCGTATTGGGTGAACTCTACAATAAGCTTGCGTGGCTGGGGAATACACGCAACGTTCGACAGTGCGGTTCACGCTCATTGTCGCATAATGATGCTGTCGTGTGAGTCAGCTAAGTTAAAAACAATGGTATATCGCAACAACGGTCTACCATGACAGACGAAAAGATTACTGTTTGCATGGCACAATACGTATATGGTCAAGGGGTATACTCGAACTTCTCAGCGCTAGTATAAGGGGTCCGACACACATACTCATCAACAAAAGACTTTCTCAAATACGCACCCAGGAAAGAAACGAATTACCTGATAATCACGCTGATATCATGTGACAGCACCAGTTGCCTTGACAATGGCCTCAGGTCGGCAGAGAAAAGTTTCCACAAGTCCCTCCAGAAATTCCATATCCAGCTGAAGCCACCCATTGACGATTTGATCCTGTATAATACCAAGCTATGCTCAGATGAAAGGAATCATTGCCTTTCTCCTGTAATCCTCTACCTGTTTGACAAGTTATATAATCCCTTCCCATTTGAAAATTACGAGTTGCATCCAAGATGGCAGCTTCCTAAATGACATAGTTTTAGAAGCTTCCTCCTCTGCCATCTCACAGTATGCACATTGTGTTTTCATTTATGCATCTTTTTCATTTTAGTTGCACTCCTATGGACCACACTTTATACTTTTTCCCATACACATCTCGCGAAAAAACCACGACGAGAAAATCAGACGATTTAGAATATTTATTACCTCAAATGATACTTTTGAAATTTCGGAATTTATTTCTTTGTACTAGCCATGTATCTTGACCAAAAGAAAATATCTTGCTCTTACTTTGGTACGTTTCAGTACGTTACTGTATTGCTTTACAGTGATGTCCTGCATCAGTGATTGGAGCTTCCGATTTTTTCTTTTTCTTTTTATGTAGCCTCTTATGTTCATGTCGTTCACTAGAGTCACATTCCAACATCCCAAACCATCTTCCTAATCCTAATCCACTTGTCTTGTTTCTAAATTCTTTAATCAGTTTCTGTACTACTATTCAAGTTACTCTGCCGTCAAACTGCCTATTGGCTTCTGTCTCGGGTTCTTCGGCCGACGTTCATATAATGATTTTTCTGACGTTTCGCCAGCACGAGTGGCTGGCATTGTCAAAGCTTCACCCTCCATTGCCTGTGGTGAAGTGGAGCCGAGCTGGCGGGCGCAGACTATATGTACCTGGCGAGCCAACGTCCGAGGGCTTCTCTGCGGTCATTTCCGGTGCGGTTCTCCTCTTGCTACCTGTGACGGTCGTTCGTTGCAGTACGGGAAGCCAGGATCCGTCTACCTTAAAGCTTTCCTCTTTCTTGTTCAAACTGTTCGCGTGTTTTTGTATTTCTACAGCTTCTCTGAAGAAGCGCGTGTGATAGTGCTTCTCTACAGCCAGAACTTGCGTGTCGGCGAATTTTATTACGTGGTCGGTCTCATTCATTGCGTGCTCTGCCACGGCCGACTTCTCCACCTGCCCCAACCTGCAATGTCGCTTATGCTCTTTGATTCTGGTGTTGATGGATCGTCCAGTCATTCCGACATAAACTTTTCCGCATGTGCATGGTATACGGTATATTCCCGACATTGCAAGTGGGTCTCTTTTCTCCTTCGCCGATCCAAGACACTCTTTGATCTTCCTTGTCGACTTGAAAATCGTCTTTACGCCATGTTTGCGCAATATACAGCCGATTCTGTCCGTCACTCTGGGAATGTATGGCAGAAAGGCCGTACCCGACATTTCTTTTTCTGGTTCCTTACTTCGCCGAGTGTTTGGCTCTGTTACACTCGGCGAAGTAAGGAACCAGAAAAAGAAATGTCGGCTACGGCCTTTCTGCCATACATTCCCAGAGTGACGGACAGAATCGACTGTATATTGCGCAAACATGGCGTAAAGACGATTTTCAAACCGACAAGGAAGATCAAAGAGTGTCTTAGATCGGTGAAGGAGAAAAGAGACCCACTTGCAATGTCGGGAATATACCGTATACCATGCACATGCGGAAAAGTTTATGTCAGAATGACTGGACGATCCATCAACACCAGAATCAAAGAGCATAAGCGACATTGCAGGTTGGGGCAGGTGGAGAAATCGGCCGTGGCAGAGCACGCAATGAATGAGACCGACCACGTAATAAAATTCGCCGACACGGAAGTTCTGGCTATAGAGAAGCACTATCACACGCGCTTGTTCAGGGAAGCTGTAGAAATACAAAAACACGCGAACAGTTTGAACAAGAAAGAGGAAAGCCTTAAGGTAAACGGATCCTGGCTTCCAGTACTGCAGCGAACGACCGTCACAGGTAGCAAGAGGGGAACCGCACCGGAAATGACCGCAGAGAAGACCTCGGACGTTGGCTCGCCAGGTACATATAGTCTGCGCCCGCGAGTTCGGCTCCAGTTCACCACCAGCAATAGAGGGTGAAGCTTTGACGATGCCAGCCACTCGTGCTGGCCAAATGTCAGAAAAATCATTATATGAACGTCGGCCGAAGAACCCGAGACAGAAGCCAATACGCAGTTTGTCAACAATTGGCCACGAAATCCTTAACAATTTTGTATTACTCTGCCGTGCTGTGAACAAACACAGCATAATCTCACCGTTCATCTGAGCTATTAAATTTTTAACCAGATGTTATAATTTTGCTAGTGATTTCTTAAAATACGTTTTACCACGTTACTGTGTTGCTTCACAATGGTATCCTGCTTATGTGATTGCAGCTTCAGGGTTTTATTTTTATTTTTATTTAGCCCCTTATGTTCATGTCGTTCACTACAGTCACATTCCAGCATACCACATTGTTGTCGTGAGCCTCATATGTTCCATCTGCAGCTACATCTGCACCTCTTTAGCCACTGTATAGTGCGTGTTTTCTTCATACTACTGTTAATTACTCTCAGCGTAACTGATTTAAAAACAAAGAAATCAAACAAAGCTTCGGTACATGGTATAATATATTTTACGAGAATGTTTCGGCACCTGTTCAAGATACAGGACGGAGCCTGCGAGATTGTGTTACAGACTCACTCTGATATTGGATTTGTAAATTTACGCTTCTATATTAGCGAGAGGAGCGTCCATTTTCTCCATCTATTTCCATTTTAGTTCTCTGAATATACCTGCAACCACTTTCATTAACGCTGGGCTATCCCAGCATGACTCATGGCCCCCGCCGTCACAGCTTCACTTCTGGTAGTACCTGTCGCTTATATTTAAAATCGCACAGACTTTCTCCTGCTTATAGTACGGGGGATTTTCTCTGCCTCGTGATGACTGGGTGTTGTGTGCTGTCCTTAGGTTAGTTAGGCTTAAGCAGTTCTAAGTTCTAGGGGACTGATGACCATAGATGTTAAGTCCCATAGTGCTCAGAGCCATTTTTATTACTTCTGGAAGAAAGGGTATTGGAGAGAACTGGCACACATACGGCCTAGGGTATTCTTTCCAAAATGAAACAACCTCCTGAAAAGTTAGAGATGCATTCCGTAATCCTGTGGATGCAGGGGTTCTGGAGCGTGACACGACAACCACTTGACTAAAACACCGGTCCAGTGTGGATTAACCTTAAATGCCAGCTGTCAGCACGTCGCTTGCACGATCACTGGCGCCTGCCTGGACACTGCGTGCCACGCCGATACCGGCTGGCCAGGCTACCAACGCGGAGGACTTCCAGTTTCCATGAAACGAGTCTCGAGAATGTGTGACTGTGGAATGGCGTTCCTAAATGAAGCTGTAATGTTTTATACGTTTCTTTTTCATATCTTCAACCTTTCCACTGTTTTGATGCAGTCCTCAATCTTCAGCAATCCTGTGCTATCTTTCCACCTTCACATACTGCTACATGTTGCACATTACTCACTTGACATCTCTTCTACACAGGGGGTTACAAAAAGGTACGGCCAAACTTTCAGGAAACATTCCTCCACACAAATAAAGGAAAGATGTTATGTGGACATGTGCTTAATTTCCATGTTAGAGCTCATTTTAGTTTCGTCAGTATGTACTGTACATCCTCGATTCACCGCCAGTTGGCCCAATTGAAGGAAGGTAATGTTGACTTCGGTGCTTGTGTTGACATGCGACTCATTGCTCTACAGTACTAGCATCAAGCACATCAGTACGTAGCATCGTTAGTGTTCATCACGAACGTGGTTTTGCAGTCAGTGCAATGCTTACAAATGCGGAGTCGGCAAATGCCCATTTGATGTATGGATTAGCACGGGGCAATAGCCGTGGCGCGGTATGTTTGTATCGAGACAGATTTCCAGAACGAAGGTGTCCCGACAGGAAGACGTTCGAAGCAATTGATCGGCGTCTTAGGGAGTACGGAACGTTCCAGCCTATGACTCGCGACTGGGGAAGACCTAGAACCACAAGGACACCTGCAATGGACGAGGCAATTCTTCGTGCAGTTGACGATAAGTCTAATGTCTGCGTCAGAGAAGTTGCTGCTGTACAAGGTAACGTTGACCACGTCACTGTATGGAGAGTGCTACGGGAGAACCAGTTGTTTCCGTACCATGTACAGCGTGTGCAGGCACTATCAGCAGCTGATTGGCCTCCACGGGTACACTTCTGCGAATGGTTCATCCAACAATGTGTCAATCCTCATTTCATTGCAAATGTTCTCTTTTCGGATGAGGCTTCATTCCAATGTGATCAAATTGTAAATTTTCACAATCAACATGTGTGGGCTGACGAGAATCCGCACGCAGTTGTGCAATCACGTCATCAACACAGATTTTCTGTGAACGTTTGGGCAGGCATTGTTGGTGATGTCTTGATTGGGCCCCATGTTCTTCCACCTACGCTCAATGGAGCACGTTATCATGATTTCATACGGGAGACTCTACCTGTGCTGCTAGAACATGTGCCTTTACAAGTACGACACGTGGTTCATGCACGATGGAGCTCCTGCACATTTCAGTCGAAGTGTTCGTACGCTTCTCAACAACAGATTCGGTGGCCGATGGATTGGTAGAGGCGGACCAATTCCATGGCCTCCACGCTCTCCTGACCTCAACCCTCTTGACTTTCATTTATGGGGGCATTTGAAAACTCTTGTCTACGCAACCCCGGTACCAAATGTAGAGACTCTTCGTGTTCGTATTGTGGACGGCTGTGATACAATACGCCGTTCTCCAGGGCTGCATCAGCGCATCAGGGATTCCATGCGACGGAGGGTGGATGCATGTATCCTCGCTAATGGAGGACATTTTGACATTTCGTGTAACAAAGTGTTTGAAGTCACGCTGGTACGTTCTGTTGCTGTGTGTTTCCATTCCATGATTAATGTGATTTGAAGAGAAGTGATAAAATGAGCTCTAACATGGAAAGTAAGCGTTTCTAGATCGTGATGCCGAGGTATACATATGTATGGGTAGTTGTGCATCCAGGTATTGAAAGAATAGCCAAAACAAAGTGCGAACTGTAGCTTTGCAAGTGCATTGTATCCATAAATCGGCTTGTTATGATTCATAACTGTCATGCCCTGACAGGTAATTGCTACAAAATATTTGTTTACAACAGATCTATCGTAGAAATGAGTAAGGAATACTCACGTGTGGATAAAAAGGTGTCGAGGCGCTCGTATCATTTTATAAACTTAGTTTACACGTTTAGACTTGCTATCTTGAGGCTGTGAGTCTTACTTTGTTCTGGTGCTTCGCCACTCTCCACTGTCCAGTCCTCCAAAGCCAGGGTTGCTCTAACGCACGGCTTTCCGGGCGGGAAGGCACGCCGGACCCCGGCACGAATCGGCCGGGCGGATTTGTGTCGAGGTCCGGTGAGCCGACCAGTCTGTGGATGGTTTTTAGGTGGTTTTCCATTTGCCTCGGCAAATGCGGGCTGGTTCCCCTTATTCCGCCTCAGCTACACAATGTCGGCGATTGCTGCACAAACAAGTTCTCCGCGTACGCGTACACCACCATTACTCTACCACGCAAACATAGGGGTTACACGCGTCTGGTGTGAGACGTTCCCTGGGGGTCCACCGGGGGCCGAACCGCATAAAAACCCTGCGGCGGAGGGGTGAAGTGTACTGCGGTAGTCGCCGTGGGGTTGCGGACCACTGGGGCTGCGGCGGGGACGGAGCCTCTCCGTCGTTTCTAGGACCCCAGTTAACATAACATAACATAAAGCCAGGGTACTAAGCTGTTTTCCGTTTGTTTTCTGGCTGTTTCGAAGCTTTTGCACTTTTCTTTTCTAGATCTACATCTACATAGACACTCCGCAAGCTACCGTACGGTGCCTGGCGGAGGCTACCCTGTACCACTACTTGTCATTTCCTTTCTTGTTCCACTCGCAAATACAGGGACGGAAAAAAGGCTGTCTGTATGCCTCCGCATGAGCCCTAATTTCTTGTATCTTCGTGGTCCTCATGCGCAATGTATGTTGCTGGCAATAGAATCGATCTGCAGTCAGCTTCAAATGCCGGTTCTCTAAATACAGTATGCTAGTGCCTATGTTATTCTAATTACGATGCAATTCTTTTCGATATGCACGCAAGTCCAGACGAGCTTCAGAATAACACAGACACTGCAATATCGTATTAATCTACCGACATAGGGCAAGCGACTTTCAAGTAAAACGTCTGACCCGTACAGGAACACACTTAATGGATGTACGAGTACATTTCGTAGACGCGTGGCTGACGACATATAGAAGTTTGGGAATGGCCGGGTGTTGTGCACGGATAGCCAAATGGTAAGTCGACAGCTCGATACAAGCGGGAAATTTTCATTGTCGTCATTCCATTCTACAGCTGATGGTAATCCTTACTCGCAATTGCGAATTCATTTGATGTGGTTCTCTAAATTTTCTCAATAGCGTTTCTCGGAAAGAACGTCGCCTTGCCTCCAGGGATTCCCGTTTGAGTTACGTATTGTTCCAACCTACCGGTTAGAAACCTTGCAGCCCGCCTTGAATTTCTTCGATGTCTTTCTTCAGTCCTACCTGGTAAGCATGCCAAACACTCCTGCAGTACTCAAGAATAGGTCGCACCAGTGTCCTACATGCGCTGTCCTTCATAGGTGAACCACTCTTTCCTAAAATTCTTCGCCGACCGGAGTGACCGTGCGGTTCTAGGCGCTACAGTCTGGAGCCGAGCGACCGCTACGGTCGCAGGTTCGAATCCTGCCTCGGGCATGGATGTGTGTTAGGTTTAATTAGTTCTAAGCTCTAGGCGACTGATGACCTCAGAAGTTAAGTCGCATAGTGCTCAGAGCCATTTGAACCTAAAATTCTTCCAATATACCGGAGCCCCATTCGCCTTCCCTATCACAATTCCCACATGCTCGTTCCACCCCATATCGCTTTGCAACGTTATGCCCACGTATTTAAACGACTTGGCCGTGTCAAGCCGGACACTAGTAATGCCGTGTCCCAACATTACATGTTTGATCTTCCTGCTCTTCCGCATTAACTTACATTTTTACACATCTGTGGCTAGCTGCCATTCCTCACACGAACTGGAAATTTTGTCTAAGTCGTCTTGTATCTTCCTACAGTCACTCAACTTCGACACCTCACCTATACCACGGCATCGTCAGCAAATAACCACAGATTACTGCGAATCCAGTCAGCCAAGTCATTTACATACGTAGAGAACAACTGTGGTCCTACAACACTACCCTTGTTTCTGATGAACACTCGCCGTCGAGGAAAACACATCGGTTTCTATTATAAAGGAAGTCTTCGAGCCATTCACATATCTGCGAACGTATTCCATATGATCGTACCTTCGTTAACAGCCTGCAATGGGTCACCGCGTCAAATGCTTTCCGGAAATACGGATATATGGAATCTACCTTTTGTCCTTCATCCATAGTTTGTTAGAAAAGGGCAAGCGGAATTTCGCGCAAGCGATGCTTTTTAAAACAACGCTGTTTCGTGCACATAAGCTTCTCAGTCTCAAGAAAGTTTATTACATTCGAACTAAGAATGTGTTCAAGTATTGTGCAGCAAATTGAAGTTAGGGATATTGGTCTGTATTTTGCGGATCGGTTCTTTTACTTTTCTTATATACTGGATTCACCTGCGCCTTTTTCTAGTCTTTTTCCACTGGGAGCGAGATTCACGATAAATGCTAAACACTGTATGTAAGGGGCCAATGCCGTAGACTATAGAGTACTCTTTGTAAAATCGAACTGGAGTTCCATGCGTACCTGGTGATTTATTTGCTTTCAAATCTTTCAGTTGTTTCTCTACGTCAAGTGTGCTTATTACTACGTGGTCCATGCGGGAGTCTGTCCTATAGTCAAAAGACGGTAAGTTTGTACGATTCTGCAATTTCGTCAACGTGACATTTAAAACTTCAGCTTTTGTTTTGCTATTGTCAACTGCCAAACCAGACGGGTCAACAAGGGACTGAAAGGAAGCCTTAAATCCTTTTAGTGAATTTGCGTACTACCAGAATTTTCTCGGATTCTCTGCCAGACCTTTTGCAAATCTGTGACGTTAGTAGTTGTTGTATGCTTCGCGCACACATATTTTCATAGACGCACGAATCTTCGCTTGTCGTCATTTATGCGTTTCCTGTTGAACCGAGAGTGTAACAGCCTCTGCTTCCTCTCCATCCACCGGATTTCCTTAATAAACCATGACTGGTTTCTTCCATCCTTTATCCACTTACTAGGCACATAACTATCCGGACCACGATTTAAAATCTGCTTAAAATTTGCCCGTAATTCCTCTACATCCATCTCACTGGAACTAAGTGATGTCAATTCACTGTCTAAAGTGTGATATTCATAATTGCTTATCAGCTCTCTCTAGCATAAACACTCTTCAGGCCTCCTTGACTGACTTATTAACTATCTTAATCATAGTTCTATAATGAGATCATGATAGCTAATATCCATTTCTATACTGACATTGTACTTTTAGCAGGGATATGTATCCCTTCTGTCTGTTTGTAGCGAAGGAGTGAAGGGCGTTTTGCAAGGTGTCTGTTGGCTAGTCAGATGTTCAGTAAAATGTTCAGTAGTCTCTGAAAGTTCGTACATACTTCGACTGATTTACTCTTGTTACCCATAAATTAACTGCTGTCCAGAAAATACGAGATTACGTAGCCTTATGTGCCTGCTAAATGATAGCTATAAATATAGAATTGTAGTTCACAACAATAGAAGAATTTAACTGTTTCTGGCTCAGTTTTCACAATAAAACTCACTAAGTCGTTTCATTCGTTCGCTCACTTTCTTAGGAAAACTTACTCTTCCTTGTTTTTCGCCTCTTACTCACCTTTTATCTAGCGAATGAAAGAAAATTAACTTAATATTTTCTGAAAACAGTGAATATAAGGAAAAAAATTCGACTTTAAAGAAATAAGGCGAATGAAAATATTGAAAATCTCAATTACTAATTAATCGCAAATATCTGGCTGCTAAAATAATTTCAAATTCACTATCGAGAAGTAAGTGCGTACGTCGAGCGCCATGGTAGCTAGTTACATGAAAGAGCTATTTGACGTATTAATTTACATTTTTGTCACCAAGTGCAAAACGTTCCCCATCAAACAGCTTCCACTCGTTTAGAGTTTCCGGCCTCTGATCCTGTGCACACGGCTCAGGACGAAGATTAGCTTCAGGGTTAACTGAAGTGCTTCATTTTTCCCCGGTCGTTATTGAGTGCACAGGCGAGGATAGAAAACGTATTGTCAAATGGCTAACTCTATCCACATTTATGACGCACTTACAACTCCGTCAGATTTATGGCACAGTCCTTCAGTCGACATACTCATGTAAAGTTTGACAGGGAAAACAGGTCGTCAGTTTGTATACATAGTTGGTATTCAAGAGACGGAGTTGATTCAAATTAAGTCATTTTCATCAGTTTATTTTGGATGTAAAGAAATTATTTTCCTTAACATTATTGTATTTTATTTGATGGGATGAGACGTAACCATCTGTTACACATTTCAAACATGCAACTACATACTGCATTTATTAACGAACCAGGTCTCTAATCTCTAATTATGAAATCAAAAATGAAGCAAGCTGAAAAATTTCAAGATTGGGCTTGTGATGAAGTTTTGACTTCAGTAAGGAAACACACTGAATATAAATAGCAAATGGCTACAGAAGAAAAAGAACAAAAAAATGAACAACTTCCAATCGAATTTGAAATTAAATTAACAATCGAAGGAAAAGAACAATGTATTGGAAAACTAGAAGAAGAAAAGTCTAAGAATAAAAACTAAGACAAGTAAACCAAACAGGTAAAATAATACTCTACTTCACTTTCAGCTAACGCAGTTTCAGCTACTATTTGAAAAAAATTTAATTTTGTATTTTTTAATAATAATTTTGAATCTCTAATTGTAGTTGCTTTTACACAATTCAAATGTCTTTTAGCGCTATAAGTGGATGCATAAAATAAAATGTGTGCTACAAATAAAAATATTTGATAAAAGAGCTTCTGGGAAATAAAACAAAACCAACTAGCGAGAGACTTGGCTTATGGTTACTTACAGATGACATAAATAATAATAATAATCTTATTACAAACACTGAGGATATTGATTATACAAAACAGGAAAAAATAGAATTTTTACCAGTTAAATAATCATTCTGAGATAATTTTATGATAGCTAAAATTACAGCTTTAATACACTGTCCGAAAGATGTAGGTGAAAAAAATTTTTAGTTAAGAGAGAGGTATGCAGATCATTTAACACTTTCTTGACAGGAGCACTTTCTAAATTTTGTTGTGTTAGACATGCTGTTAAAGCTAAGTTACCTCTTGTCTGAGATTCGAATATAAAAACATCTAAAGAGGCTAAACAAGTTATTAATGTAGATATGGATATTATAAGAAATAAATATATTAACCCAGCTATTATTCCTTACAAGAAAGAATTATCAGATGCCAAGAATGTTGCAGTATTAAAAGAACTTCATAAAGAACACTGTTTTAATTACATTTAGACGTAACACAAGATTTTGCTCTAATTTTTAACAAAAATCTGCAAAAATTAAACAAGTAATTTTCATTTTCATATTCATGTAAAATAACAACAATAATTCTGTAGGAAAAGACTGCTTAACATGGGTAAATCGAAACTACAGAGTGAAAATCTGAAACAAATTCATCTGGTAGTTAACAAGTCCAGCAGTTATGATGATGTTTGATTTGTGGGCAACTCAACTGTATGGTTATCAGCGCCCTTGCAAATTCCCCATCTGTGCACAGTCCAATCGAGTCACTTTCACGAATGATGATGGTATGATGAGGACAACACAAACACCCTGCCCCCAGGCAGAGAAAATCCCCAACCCAGACAGGAATGTAACCTGGGACCTGGTGATCCAGAGGTAGCAACGCAAGCCACTAGACCATGAACAGCGGACGTCCAGGAGCTAAGAAACATCTAGGCAATCACATCATAGATTTTTAAATTGTCGTCAGTAGATTAAAGAAAACATATGCTTCTAAATTAGCTAAAGAAAATAGAATTACAAGACAGGAAGGAAGAATTTACAATTATATTAACCCAGATTCCCCAAAAAGAACAAGAATTCGATCCGTTAACTGGCTGTTTAGAATTAATAGCAAATAACAGCAAATATTTTGAGAATGGTCCTTTTTATTCTGTTTCATTGTCCAAAATATGGTAAAAATTAACACATTCGTTACCAAATACTTGTTGTCTACTGCAATATGTCTGTTGCAGTAGCAAAAATGCGAAAAAATTGACATCAATACAATTAAAAATGGGAAAAGGTAATAAAGAAGAAAGAGAAAAATTGATTAAATTCATTTTATGTGATTTTTGCCATTAACTGTATAGAAATTTTCGAAGAGACAGAGAATGTAATTTCTGTGAAAGGAACATGCTTTATAAAATCTGGAGATAGATATTGCTCTAAATCTAATAGCTCATATTCGGCAATATCCAAAGAAATAAATATCGAATAATTTGCATTAATAAAAACAAATAATATTATCCCATTTGTGTGTAGAAGAAGAATGAATGTCCACAGCAAACTTTATCCATATACAATTAAAGAAATTAAAAAAAAACTAATATGATATATTTAGATTCTACTAGGAAACGAGAACAAGAATGAGAAAACGTAAGCACACAAGAAAGAAAACTGGAATATTTGGGTGATATATAGTCTTTAAAGGGAGAACACAAGAATATTCTGCAGAAGGAACAAAAAATGATAGAAAGCGAAGAACAAATAAAAAATTATTTTAAACAACAATGGATACATTTTCCCACAATGGAGTTTATACAATTTACGGTTATATGATAAAGATAAAAATAAGTTTATATATGTATGGTTACTGAGTGAACATAATGGCAAGTCATTTATATATATTATTAAAGGTTCCAATAAAAACAAATTTATTGAAATGAAGAAAGCAATAATCTCAAAGAAAGAAGGATTCGTTCATATTTCATCTAGTAGTCTTCGACCAGAATTAGAAATTTTGTACTGTCCCAAGTAAGAACCAACATCTTCTGGTTGATTACGTTTAATGCTAAATGTTTATATTTAACGTGAAATTGTGACCAGGTCTTACCTCAATAAATATGAACAATTGAGAGTTCATAAAAATCTCATGGCTGTTAAACAAGAAATAAAGAGGAGAATTTTAGATAAATAAGTCCTAGAGGATATCCTTATTTTCACATTTTTCAGAATATATTAAGCTTTTTGCTTACTTTTGCTTTTTCAGAAAAAAGTCAAGTTTTTATCGTAAAAAAGGTGAGCTATAGGTGAAACAATTTGGAAGATTAGAAGAACTTGGTTGGTTCTGGGTAAGTTTTCCTAAGAAAGTTAACGAACGAGTGAAACGAGTGAATGAACTTTCTTCGGAAAACTTACCTAGAACCGATTAAATTCTGCCACTCACAACCATACAGTACAATATAAATTCGACTATTACTAATTGACCACTATTCACTCCTACCTTACGTTGGGCATGAGACTGGCCTCTTCCCTGGCTGGTTAAATTTAAGAACTGTGATTCCACTCAGCTTTAAACTGTTGTCAGAAATTAATATTTATTTAAAAATACCGGTTTCTGACAGCAGTTTACAGTCGCAGCGGGACAACGATTTTCTATTGCAACAACTTCATAGCGGTAATGGAAAGGAAACTGCCGATAATCATTTACCTATTTTATATTCTGTGATGGAAAAATTGCCGTATGTTGCCGTTTTCAGTGCTGATACATATCAAAAAGTTTCTCTGTTGGTCACAGTTCGACAGGGCTAACCAATATTACGAATTGCGTTCCTGTCAAAAATTGCTTGCACCGGTGAATTTATTGACAGCTGTAAAAAATGGTGACAAACGATAATATTTTTTGGCAAGATTTCCATTCTTTAGCTTTTAGTAGCTGTTGATAATGATTACAGGATGGTGAGTTTAGAATGAAGTATGTACACACTATGCACAACTGAAATTCTTTCAATGGTAATAATTTCAAATTTTAAAGCTATAATTTCGCGGCACCTTAAACTACTGTAACGAATTAAAATACTTATTATAATAACTATTAATAATAATTTATAATACGTATTAAATATTTATTTTTAATGATAATTTATGGTTATTTGTATTTTGATTTATATGATTATTACGATTACTCATAAAAATTTTAATAATAATTACGACTCTAATAATTACACTAACTATAATAAAAGTTGTAAAAATTACAGTAACTACAATGTGAGGGTCAGTAGACGCTATTGCTGGTATATATGACTCAGTGCAAGGTTTTTCGGAAGTCCATTCCTCTTCACCAGGTAATGTGGAAGAAGGGAGATCTCCAGCAGAATATTCGCAGATGACCAGCAGTTCTGGCCGAGCCTGCTTGAACTGCGTCTTTATGGACTGGCAGTGGAGATCTCGATTACCCGCCAGAGAGAGAACCTTCAGGGCTGTCATCCCCTCCACGGTAGTAATGTCCATGGTGGCAAGGTTGCAGTTGTCCAGGTACAGACGTTCCACGGAAGAGCTGACCAGTCGTGGCAGGTGACGGAGGCTGGGGTTATCCTCCAAGTTTACGGTTTTTAAAAATTTGTTACAGGTGAAACTCAAGTCGTCTAGCTTATCCAACCTGAAACAAGAAATGTGCGAAAATTTAGTTGACCGCTGCGGTGCTGCTTATCAAATCACCGGATATTCGAGTAAAACAATGCCGGTATAGTTCAATACTGAATACCAATGTAGCTGCTGAAGATTAACTAAACTGATTCAAATGGGAGATGCAGGTAGTGGATCAACAGCGCTTTGTGTATTAGTTCTGAACTCATCTCTTCCTGTTCTCTGAGTATGTGTTACACTGAGTGTATTTTAGACAGTATAACTTGCTGCGCTTGTACCCCTTCCTGCCGTTTGTCGATTTCACTGTCCCTTTCGATATTTAATAAAATTATCACACGTCTTAGAAAATATCATACACAACTCTCCGCCTTTCTTCACGACATCTTTCATTGACCTCATTCCACTCTTGGCACTTTAACACTAAATTCGCCCTTTGCCTCCCAATCTGCACTTTGCTCATCATCTTAAAGAAGAGGTGGCTAGTATGAATGTACTGTCGACTTCTTGATCTTTTAGACGCAGAACACAAACTCTCAATGGAGAAGATAGAGAGTCAGGTCTCTGTATAAAGAACCACCCTCGTACATGTCTCATGTGATGCATGAAAGCTACGGAATTGCTGGGCACTGTGTAAACAATTATTTCTACAGAAAGAAAAGAAGATGACGGTTTTGAAGGAGATTTAATGTAGTTAAATTTTGTACTGGGATATGTCTCCTCTGGACGCCACGGTTTTCGAGTTATTCAAGAAAAACGCATTTGAAGGACTCTCTTGTAAATTTTTCTTGACTAATTAGAAAACTATGACCTCTAGCAAAAAATCTATTCGTCTACCAAATTTAACTACACTAAATTTATTACAAAAAGTTCTCATTCATTTTATTTCTGTAGGACCAAGGGTTTGTGTGTAGTGAGTTAGAGAATATGAAAATTTGTGCTTTGTTTTGGAAGGTGATGTGCGATGGATAAAACCCATATATAGGGGCAGTCATCCTGTACAGGTAGACAGATAAATTTGTAGATATTACCTCTCATCAATGAGTAACATACTGAGGAGGGCTGACTGGAGTGTGCAGAGATGTTGATCTCATTTTAAACAAAACAATAATATGACTTAAATTGTGAAGTATTATCCTCTAAAAACTATTTTTCAAAGCAATAAACTTTTTATAACAACTGTTCAAAGTCTTTTTCGGTGCAACCACTTTTTTCTAATAAATTATCAGTAAAGTGATAGAGGAGAGTATAGAATTGTGAACAACTCACTAACTACAGAGAGCTTAGAAGAGGTAGCCTAAAAACAATATCAGTAGAGTTTTCAGAAGATTTCTACTTCAACTCAGCAATGGTCGAAATGATGTGAATGAATTAGTTTCTTCGTTTCTAAATCAGCTGTAACTTTACAAGATTCTAAGTGCATTCACGTATTACAAATAATTTTGGAGATATTGGTTCTTTTAGCTAGAAGCCTATGAAACAAATATTGCAGAACTAGAAATTGTAAAATCCTATTACTTGTATTACAGTGTTAATGTGTGTTATTATTTGTAACACATAATGTATAGTATTTAGATGGTGCAGCAAGTTTACTTTCTCGCCTCACTCTCTAGCCTCAATTTCATTACATTTACTAATTGAAGAAAAGTTTCAGTACTTTAACGTTGTGCTTTTTGAGGTTTGATTAAAAAAAACAGGTTTCGAAATGTATATCTTGTGAACAAAAATGTGGTACTTAAACTTCGTGCTTTGTAAGATTCGGGGTTCAACAGCTAAAAGTAAAATTTTTATAGGATTCCTTTGTTGTCTGTCTATCCGTCCGACTTTTAATATCCCCTTTTTCTCAGGAACGTGTAAACGTATCAAGTAGAAATTTATCTCACAGACGTCATTTTGACATTCATCAAAACCCATAGGGTATTTTTCATTGATCTAGATCATGAAATTCACAGTATATCCAAAGAAAAAATTCGAAAACTATACATTTACATCTCATGAAACATTGTTTTGCCCTTTTTTATCTGCCTCTCTTCCTTTTCGTACGTCTGCTAAGACTCTTTTTTTAAGGAACAGCTAGATATATCAAGGTGAAATTTGTGTCACATACTAAGATCTATAGGGCCTTGGCGGTGCAAGAAATATAAGCTTCTAGGTCCTAAAGTCCTAAGGTCACATATTCTGATTCCCATCAAAACCTCTAGGATACTTCCCGTTGGCCTAGTATCGTGAAATTTAAGAATAAGCAAGACTTCACAGTATAAGTAAAGGAAAAAATTCGAAAATCGTTCACCTGCATTTATGGAGCAAGAAAAAATATTATTTTGCCTTTTTTCATCAGTCTGCTTGTTTGTCTGTCCATCTGTTAGGACCCCTTTGTCTGCAAGCAGTTTGGCGAATCATGTTCAAATTTATGTCATATAATACGATTATTGTCCCTAGGCGGTGTACGATATTTAAGTTTCTAAGGCAATTCAGTAAAATGATTCGTGCATTTGTGTCACATACATCGATACTAGAAAACTCACTCATCAAAATCTGTAGGGTACTTCACATTGACATAGGGAATCATGCATTTTGCCAAGACACACAATTTCTCACTACACGTAAAGGAAAAAAACTCCAAAAATTATTAATCTGTAATTATATCACATGAAAAGAATATTTCTTTCATAATTTTTATCTATAAGTTTGTCTGTGCGTCTGTTAAGATCACTCTTTCCTGGAACAGATGGGCGTATCACGTTCAAATTTGTGTCACATACTAAAGTCTACGATCCCTTGGCGGTATAAAATATTTAAGCTCCCAAGTCAATTTAATCAAAAGATTCGGCCATTTATATCACAATTTTGAAACTCACAAACCCACATATCGAAACATAGGGTATTTCTCGTTGACCTATAAACATGAATCTTACCAGCAAGCAAGGTTTCACAGTACAGGTAAAGGAAGAATCGGGAAATTGTTGATATGTAGTTATATAATACGAAGAAATATTTTTTTGTCACTTCTGGCTGTATATCTGTTTGTATGTCCGTTTGTTAAGACCGCTTTTTCTCGTCGACAAGCAGGATTGGCAAATACAAATGAATGTCATTTACTAAGGTGCACAGTCACTTGGCTGTGTAAAAATGTTTAAGCTTCTAAGTCAATGCAATCAAAAGATTTGGCCGTTTATGTGACAAATCTTGCTACACACAGACTCACTAATCAAAACCTCCAGGTTATCATCTCCCGTTGATGTAGAAACATGAAATTTGGTAAGAAGCAAGGTTTGGCAGTACAAGCAAAGTACAAAAATCTGGAGATCATTCAAATATAATTGTATCAAATAAAAAATATCTTTTCGGCATTGGAACATACATTGCATTCATCATTCGTCGGAAGCATAACAGACGAACATAATTGCTTGCAAACATAACATGTTCGTTTGTTATGCTTCTGACGGATGATGAATGCAATGTATTTTCCAATCTAGATATACATCTATATCTATATTCCGCAAGCCGTCTGACGGTGAGTGGCGGAGGGTACCTCGAGTACCTCTATCGGTTTTCCCTTCTATTCCAGTCTCGTACTGTTCGTGGAAAGAAAGATTGTCGGTATGCCTCTGTGTGGGCTCTAATCTCTCTGATTTTATCCTCATGGCCTCTTCACGAGATATACGTAGGAGGGAGCAATATACTGCTTGACTCCTCGGTGAAGGTATGTTTTCGAAACTTCAATAAAATCCCGTCTGAGCGTCTCTCTTTCAGACTCTTCCACTGGCGTCTATCTATCATCTCCGTAACGCTTTCGCGATTACTAAATGATCTCGTAACGAAGAGCGCTGCTCTCCGTTGGATCTTCTCTATCTCTTCCATCAACCCTATCTGGTACAGATCCCACACCGGTGAGCAGTATTCAAGCAGTGGGCGAACAAGTATACTGTAACCTACTTCCTTCTTCTTCGGAATGCATTTTCTTAGGATTCTTCCAACGAATCTCAGTCTGGCATCTGCCTTGCCGACGACTAATTTTATATGGTCATTCTACACTACTGGCCACTAAAATTGCTACACCACGAAGATGACGTGCTACAGACGCGAAATTTAACCGACAGGAAGAAGATGCTGTGATATACAAATGATTAGCTTTTCAGAGCATTCACCCAAGGTTGGCGCCGGTGGTGACACCTAGAACGTGCTGACATGAGGAAGTTTCCAACCGATTTCTCATACACAAACAGCATTTTACAGACGTTGCCTAGTGAAACGTTGTTGTGATGCCTCGTGTAAGGAGAAGAAATGTGTACCATCACGTTTCCGACTTCGATAAAGGTCGGATTGTAGTCTATCGCGATTGCCCTTTATCATATCGCGACATTGCTGCTCGCGTAGGTCGAGATCCAATGACTGTTAGCAGAATATGGAATGGGTGGGTTCAGGAGGGTAATACGGAACGCCGTGCTGGATCCCAACGGCCTCGTACCACTAGCAGTCGAGATGACAGGCAGATTATCCGCATGGCTGTAACGGATCGTGCAGCCACGTCTCGATCCATGTGTCAACAGATGGGTACGTTTGCAAGACAACAACCATCTGCACGAATAGTTCGACGACGTTTGCAGCAGCATGGACTATTAGTTCGGAGACCATGGCTGCAGTTACCCTTGACGCTGCATCACAGACAGGAGCGCCTGCGATGGTGTACTCGACGACGAACCTGGGTGCACGAATGGCAAAACGTCATTTTTCGGGTGAATCCAGGTTCTGTTTACAGCATCATGATGGTTGCGTCCGTGTTTGGCGACATCGCGGTGAACGCACATTCGTCATCGCTATACTGGCGTATCACCCGGCGTGATGGTATGGGGTGCCATTGGTTACACGTCTCGGTCACCTATTGTTCGCATTGACGGCACTTGGAACAGTGAACGTTACATTTCAGATGAGTTTCGACCCGTGGCTCTACCCTTCATTCGATCCCTGCGAAACCCTTCATTTCAGCAGGATAATGCACGACCACATGTTGCAGGTCCTGTACGGGCGTTTCTGGAAGCAGAAAATGTTCGATTGGTGCCCTGGCCAGCACATTCTCCAGATCTCTCACCAACTGAAAACGTCTGGTCAATGGTGGCCGAGCAACTGGCTCGTCACAATACGCAGTCACTACTCTTGATGAACTGTGGTATTGTGTTGAAGCTGCATGGGCAGCTGTACCTGTTCACGCCATCCAAGCTCTATTTGACTCAATGTCCAGGCCCATCAAGGCCGTTATTACGGCCAGAGGTAGTTGTTCTGGGTACTGATCTCTCAGAATCTATGCTGCCAAACTGCGTGAAAATGTAATCACATGTCAGTTCTATTATAATATATTTGTCCAATGAATACAAGTTTATCATCTCCATTTCTTCTTGGTGTAGCAATTTTAAAGGCCAATAGTGTATTTTAGATCACTCCTAATGCCTACTCCCAGATAATTTATGGAATTAACTGCTTCCAGTTGCTGACCTGCTATATTATAGCTAAATGATAAAGGATATTTCTTTCTTTGTATTCGCAGCACAATACACTTGTCTACATTGAGATTCAATTGCCATTCCCTGCACAATGCGTCAATTCGTTGCAGATCCTCCTGCATTTCAGTACAATTTGCCATTGTTACAACCTCTCGATATACTACAGCATCATCCGCAAAAAGCCTCAGTGAACTTCCGATGTCATCCACAAGGTCATTTATATATATTGGTAAGAGCAACGGTCCTATGACACTCCCTTGCGGCACACCTGAAATCACTCTTACATCGGGAGACTTCTCTGCGCTGAGAATGACATGCTGCGTTCTGTTATCTAGGAACTCTTCAATCCAATCACACAATTGGTCTGATAGTCCATGTGGGGAACTGTATCAAACGCCTTGCGGAAGTCAAGAAACACGGCATCTACCTGGTAACCCGTGTCTGTGGCCCTCTGAGTCTCGTGGACGATTAGCGCAAGCTGGGTTTCACACTATCATCTTTTTCGAAACACATGCTGATTCCTACAGAGTAGATTTCTAGTCTCTAGAAAAATCATTATACTCGAACTTAATACGTGTTCCAAAATTCTACAACTGATCGACGTCCCATCTTGAAAACGGGGTTTACCTATGCCCTTTTCCAATCTTTTGGAACGCTACGCTCTTCTAGAGACCTACGGTACACCGCTGCAAGAAGGGGGGCAAGTTCCTTCGCGTACTCTGTGTAAAATCGGACTGGTATCCCATCAGGTCCAGCGGCCTTTCCTCTTTTGAGCGATTTTAATTGTTTTTCTATCCCTCTCTCATCTATTTCGATATCTGCCATTTGTCATCTGTGCGACAATCTAGAGAAGGAACTACAGTGCAGTCTTCCTCTGTGAAACAGCTTTGGAAAAAGACATTTAATATTTCGGCCTTTAGTCTGTCATCCTCTGTTTCAGTACCATTTCGGTCACAAAGTGTCTGGACATTTTGTTTTGATCCACCTACCGCATTGACATAAGACCAAAATTGCTTAGGATTTTCTGACAAGTCAGTACATAGAACTTTTTTTTCGAGTTCATTGAACGCCTCTCGCATAGCCCTCCTCACACTACATTTCGCTTCGCGTAATTTTGTTTGTCTGCAAGGCTTTAGCTATGTTTATGTTTGCTGTGAAGCAACATAATTACATTTTAACAGTCTCCAGATTTTTCTACTTTGCTTGTACTGTGAAACCTTGCTTCTTGCCAAATTTCATGTTTCTACATCAACGGGAGGTGACCTATAGATTTGGATTAGAGCATTTTCGAGTATCAAAATATGTGAAATATATATATATGGAACCCTCGGTGCATGAGTCCTACTTGCATTTGGGCACATTATTTATCGTAGATAAAAACTTATAGTATTTACATAAAAAATACCGTCTGAGAGTCAGTGGTATGGCCACACTGAAAGAATATTTTGTGTGGATCCATAATGATCATTCAAATGTCACATTAAAGAAAGTGTTTGCAGATGGTAATACTCACCGGTTGCTGGACAAGTAGAGCTTTGTCAGCACCGGCAGGGTGCAGAAGGCGTGGGCTGCGACGCTGGATAGATTACCCTGAGCTACATACAGCGTCGTCAGCTGCGGAAACTCAAGGCCACGGAAGGTGGAGTTGTCCAGAGACGAGATGGCTGTACCCGTCAGGAGCAACATCTGCAGGCTGTTCTTCAGCAACCTCGGCACCTGCGTCACCCTCATACCAGAGCACTGCATTCCCTCATCCTTAAATTCCAGTGAAGGATACGGCTCGCACAACGAATTCGTTGTTGTGCAGCCCGAAGCACTCAGTAACACTAAGACCAGCAGTAGGGTCAATTTCCCATTGTCCTGTGAACGATTGTGCTCGTTAGAGAAATAGTTTGATTCTGGTGTGCTGCAGGATCTATAAATTCGTCAACAATAGTGGAATATACACTAAATGATTAAACACTCATAAAAATTTCTAATTTTGTATCCGTGTTGTGGTCTAAAATATTACATATGTAAGAAATCGCATGTGTATCTATAGGTTCTAAACAATATTTTTGGATAAGCCGCAGGTTAAAACTGAAGAAATTGCGCACAAGCTAGGAAATTAAGATGATGGGACCTGGTTATTTTTTAGGATAAACTGCCAGTTAAAACTGAAGAAATTGCGCTTTAGGAAATTAAGATGATGAGACCTGGTTAAGTTGAAAGAACCAGGGAGTGAGGAACATAGCAGAATGGATACCCTTGAGGAATGAAATGTGAAAGCAATAACAGATCAAATAGATAAAAACACAAAGCCTTATGGAAATCTCTAGATAACGCACGAGACATTAAGATTAATTGACGAAAACATAAAATATATGAAAGCAGCACCTGAAGCACGGAAAAGTGAATGAAGAAGTCTGAAAAATCAAATTCACGGGAAGTGCATAATGAAAATCAGAGACGAATAAACGAGAAATGCAAGGATTTAGAAGCATAGACACCTAAGATAAAAGACAGAAACAGTCTGTATAAGGGACTTTTGGAGAAAAGAGAAGCATCTGTTTGCAAATGAAAAGCTGAAATGACAAACTACTCCTGAGCAAAGAATAGTGAAGTGAAAGATGGAAGGAATGTATCAAAGCTATGTACGAGAAAAATGAATTTGAAGGCATCATTGCTGATAAGTAAAAGGTAGTAGATGAAGATGTTAGGAGCTGTGATACTACGAGAAGCATTTGACAGGCAACTGAAACATCTAATTTGAAGCAAGGCCCTGCAGAAGACGACATACCCTCATAATTACTGACGTCCTTGTAAGAACCAGCGATGAAGTAACTGTTCCACCAGGGGATAACATATATGAGAGAGACAATATACCCTCAGATTTCATGCAAGACGTAATAATTCCAAATCCAGTGCACTCACTTGATGAAAGGTGTGAATATTGCCATGAATTTAACAAGTAATTATTGGAAAATACTAACACGAATTATTTGTAGAAGGATAGAAAAACTAGAAGAGACTGACCTTGGGAAGATTATTTATAATTTTGTAGGAAAAGGAGGAACATGCAGTACTCAACCCTACAACTTATCTTAGGAGATAGCTTAAGTTTATATTTAGAGCATTTGTAGAATTAGAGAAAAGTTTGGAGAGTGTTGACTGGAATACCATTTTGTAATTCTGAAGGTAGTGGACGTAAAATACATAGAGAAATAGGCTATTTACAGCTTGTACAGTAACCAGACGGTCGTTATAAGAGTAGAAGGATATGGATGGGAATCAGTGATTGAGAAGAGAGTAAGGGATGATGGGAGACTATTCCAATGTTTCTCATACTGTACTTTGAGCAAGCAGTAAAGGAAATCAAGGGAAATTTGGAAACTGGCTTTAATTTGAAGCATAAACTCAACTTGTACCACAATGAGGCCTTTGTTTGACCCTTATCAGTTAAGTGAATTGCGAACAATTCTGAAACATAACATCTTGTTCATAGCGACATTATCGGCCCTTAAAGTAAGCTGAAGTATGCTGTAAACTAAAACAAAAATCGATTTATCATAAGAGAACTGACAGCGGTGAAACAGCAGCAAGTAATAAAGCTCAAGTTCTATATGAGCTCATCCAGACTTTGCAAAAGACCTTAGCCTTTCACGTGTAACACAGTGTGCCACAGCTCGCAGGTAATACTTAACAGTCAGCAACGAGATTACAGACCTGAAAAGATGTTATTTCACTCACGGGATGGCTGACTCAGAACAACAACAGCTTTGAAGGCTTCGGCCGACAGTAGCAGTTCAGTTGCCAAAACAAGGTGAAAAGGCAGAATTTTTATTATTTGATAACGATTTGTGTCTAAGACATTCTATACTGTCAGCTTATCCAATGCATCGAACTAAGGTGATTCGATATTTTTTCAAGAGGAAGTCTCCGAAGGCTGGTTCAAATATTCTGCATTCGGAAGGACGTTGTGGCAGTTAACAGACAGAGGTTCATTTTTCTCAGTTATGCGTTAAACAATGAAAGAGAAATGTGAAAACTAACGACTATTTGATCATATGAAGCTGCCTGCGAATAACCTATTAGGCAACTTGTTTCTGACAAACTTAATAAGTCTTAAACTGACGTGGATCTGAAGGATCAACAAAATGTGTTACTGATGAAGGTCAAAAAAGTACTTACTATGAACATTGCTGATAATTAGCAGCAGCACCCTTTAGAGGAGTCGACAGAGCTGCACTAACTGCTTCTCTGGTCGTTCCGCCTTAGATAACATTATCAGTTGTACGACTGGTTACGAATTGAGTCGAAGATCACCGAAAGCCGCTCTCTCGTAACAGATAAATTCTAGGGAACAACAAATGAAAGGAACTGGTAGTTACACATGGCCGGTTCACAATGCACTGGCATCACACGACGTATCGGAATAGTGCGCTATATCGAAATAGTAGGTAAAGAACCGTCTACAATAGTACAGTACAATTTTTTTTTTTTTTTTTTTGACGTACCTCCATCCTCTTCTTACTCCGCCCTTGCAATTGTGAACAACCATTCTTCGGGCTGGTTTCTTTGATTTGGAATTACAACCTCCACAAGACTGTTTCTTTGGTTAAGTATGAGACATCTTTGGTTTTATAATGATAAGGGTTTCTAAATGGTGGGAAGTGCTCCCTCAGAATGAAGTTGGCGATTATCTATACACAGATGAAATAAGTTAACAGTTCATGATGACTTGCTTGATAAAACTATTTGAATATGAAACTGAATTCAAATAATTTTTAAAAAAGTAATTAAGAACGAAAGGAACCTTTTTACTGATAATAGATCCTCTTGGTTGAAACGTCCCGTTAGAAAAATTATACATGGCTGTGCTGACACACAGTATTTTTAGTGCAACGCAATCTGACTTTCAAAAATCCCTACAAAAGAATGGCCCTGACTAACATTAACCTATACCTTTCACAAATCACTTATCTCACCAAAAATCTTCGTTACTCGAACTACTGCAATACAGCGAGCGCCACTACTGCCAGCTAAATAAAAGATTCAAACTACGGAAGGCACTAACTACTGATAGGCCTAGTTAGCAAATGAAAGATTTTGATAGAGAACAAACAGTGTATTTACCTTAATAGTGTTCAAAAGTCATAATATGTATAGCAGTTCATGACATCCAGTCCTACAAATTTCAAAACTCCGCCATTTCTCTCCCCACATCCGCCACTGCTGGCGGCTCACCTTCAACTGCACAACGCTACGCGATGTTAACAGCCAACTGCCCAACACTACAATGGCCAACAACAATGCAAACCAGCCACAGACTGCACACAGCACAGCCAGTGATTTTCATACAGAGCGCTATGTGGCGTTACCAATATAAAAACCTAAACAGCCTACTTACATGGTACATAAAGTACTCTGATTTGCTAGGTAACAGTGAAAACTTAAATCCTCTTGAATACTAAACACAGAAGGAAAATGAAGAACCTAAAACAATAATCCTCTTGATATATATCCTCTTAATAAAGCCCAATTACGAAAACATAATCTTTATCTTGACTCTCACGAATCTCCATTCATCTTAGCTCCTTTGTTGTAGCTAAAATGCACTGAAAATAAAATAATATCCATGGAAAATGATGTGACTGAAAGAGATCTTTGGCAACTTTTCTCTTCAAATGTAGAAATGTCTGTAAGTTTACTTTATCCATAACAAATGGTTGAGGAAAGCCTGAGACTATAAAAACAACAAGTGCGTTTATAACTATCTTTGCAACCAGTCATAATCTTCTTTTTATTTGTCTTTACAGGGCGTATTTTGGAAATCATTCCAATCTAGGCCAAACTGCATTTTTGCATACTATGCCATTTGTGCATGATTTTCTCAAGGCGTGATAGTAGCACTATTCTGTTGTTATTACTGTGAAATATAAATATGCGGAATTTTGTAATAAATGATCAGTATTAATGTATGGCGAATTTGAAAAAAAAGGAACTTTTATTTAAGATTTTCATGTTATCCTCTTACGCCGAAACTCACACGTATTACACATCACTCATAAATTTACTGTGGACAGTGCTCTACAGTAACAAACAGTTACAAAGAAAATTTAGCTTTTAGTCAGTAGTTATAACACTGTAGATCACTCATAGAGTGTGATATAATATTCATCGACAGGATGTTACTCATATATAACATTTATCATTACTCTCTTACATTTGATATACAAAGGCACGTGTTTCAATGTATCACTATTTTATTTGGCTATTTAGGGATACTTATTGAGGCATCTGAAAAATTTCATTCACTTCAAATTTTTTATTTCATATAATCTCGTCTTATATTCTTTGTGATGCATGTATATTTCTAGTTATTCAACATATCCACTTTATGACCTTTCTTTTGTCGTTGTGGATCATAAAATTGATCATTATTTTTGTGATATGAATATATCTCCATATCTTGAAGATAACCATTTTACAACGTTCATACAGGGTGTTACAAAAAGGTATGGCCAAACTTTCAGGAAACATTCCTCACACACTAATAAAGAAAATATGTTATTTGGACATGTGTCCAGAAACGCTTAATTTCCATGTTAGAGCTCATTTTAGTTTCGTCCACCTACGCTCAATGGAGCACGTTGGCCCAATTGAAGGAAGGTAATGTTGACTTCGGTGCTTGTGTTGACATGCGACTCATTGCTCTACAGTACTAGCATCAAGCACATCAGTACGTAGCATCAACAGGTTAGTGTTCATCACGAACGTGGTGTTGCAGTCAGTGCAATGCTTACTAATGCGGAGTCGGCAAATGCCCATTTGATGTATGGATTAGCACGGGGCAATAGCCGTGGCGCGGTACGTTTGTATCGAGACAGATTTCTTGAACGAAGGTGTCCCGACAGGAAGACGTTCGAGGCAATTGATCGGCATCTTAGGGAGCACGGAACATTCCAGCCTATGACTCGCGACTGGGGAAGACCTAGAACGACGAGGACACCTGCAATGGATGAGGCAATTCTTCGTGCAGTTGACGATAACCCTAATGTCTGCGTCAGAGAAGTTGTTGCTGTACAAGGTAACGTTGACCACGTCACTGTATGGAAAGTGCTACGGGAGAACCAGTTGTTTCCGTACCATGTACAGCGTGTGCAGGCACTATCAGCAGCTGATTGGCCTCCACGGGTACACTTCTGCAAATGGTTCATCCAACAATGTGTCAATCCTCATTTCAGTGCAAATGTTCTCTTTACGGATGAGGCTTCATTCCAACGTCATCAAATTATAAATTTTCACAATCAACATGTGTGGGCTGACGAGAATCCGCACGCAAATGTGCAATCACGCCATCAACACAGATTTTCTGTGAACGTTTGGGCAGGCATTGTTGGTGATGTCTTGATTGGGCCCCATGTTCTTCCACCTACGCTCAATGGAGCACGTTATCATGATTTCATACGGGAGACTCTACCTGTGCTGCTAGAACATGTGCCTTTACAAGTACGACACAACATGTGGTTCATGCACGATGGAGCTCCTGCACATTTCAGTCGAAGTGTTCGTACGCTTCTCAACAACAGATTCGGTGACCGATGGATTGGTAGAGGCGGACCAATTCCATGACCTCCACGTTCTCCTGACCTCAACCCTCTTGACTTTTATTTATGGGACTTTGTGGCGATGATAGTTTATACGATAATTGCTTGAATGTTAGATCCACTTTCTCCACAGAAAAAAATAAATTCGTAAAACAGTTTTGATGAACAGTTCTGGATAACACCCCAAGACTTCTATCGATAATCATAACATATTTTTTGCTAATAATAATTTTAAGATAATTGATTAATTGTGAGGCTCACTTACTCTACAAGAAAATAATGTATCTATTCGTACAACAGTTTTGATGACAGCTCTGGATAGCATTGTAAGAGTTCTGTCAAAAATGCTAGTAACATGTTTTGTGTATGTAATTTTTTACAAAGTAACTGCATTTAACAAGGAATGCTTATGATCATTTCCCGTGAAGTTTGCACACCTTTTACAAGAAATATACACTCCTGGAAATTGAAATAAGAACACCGTGAATTCATTGTCCCAGGAAGGGGAAACTTTATTGACACATTCCTGGGGTCAGATGCATCACATGATCACACTGACAGAACCACAGGCACATAGACACAGGCAACAGAGCATGCACAATATCGGCACTAGTACAGTGTATATCCACCTTTCGCAGCAATGCAGGCTGCTATTCTCCCATGGAGACGATCGTAGAGATGCTGGATGTAGTCCTGTGGAACGGCTTGCCATGCTATTTCCACCTGGCGCCTCAGTTGGACCAACGTTCGTGCTGGACGTGCAGACCGCGTGAGACGACGCTTCATCCAGTCCCAAACATGCTCAATGAGGGACAGATCCGGAGATCTTGCTGGCCAGGGTAGTTGACTTCTTCTAGAGCACGTTGGGTGGCACGGCATACATGCGGACGTGCATTGTCCTGTTGGAACAGCAAGTTCCCTTGCCGGTCTAGGAATGGTAGAGCGATGGGCCCGATGACGGTTTGGATGTACCGTGCACTATTCAGTGTCCCCTCGACGATCACCAGTGGTGTGCGGCCAGTGTAGGAGATCGCTCCCCACACCATGATGCCGGGTGTTGGCCCTGTGTGCCTCGGTCGTATGCAGTCCTGATTGTGGCGCTCACCTGCACGGCGCCAAACACGCATACGACCATCATTGGCACCAAGGCAGAAGCGACTCTCATCGCTGAAGACGACACGTCTCCATTCGTCCCTCCATTCACGCCTGTCGCGACACCACTGGAGGCGGGCTGCACGATGTTGGGGCGTGAGCGGAAGACGGCCTAACGGTGTGCGGGACCGTAGCCCAGCTTCATGGAGACGGTTGCGAATGGTCCTCGCCGATACCCCAGGAGCAACAGTGTCCCTAATTTGCTGGGAAGTGGCGGTGCGGTCCCCTACGGCACTGCGTAGGATCTTACGGTCTTGGCGTGCATCCGTGCGTCGCTGCGGTCCGGTCCCAGGTCGACGGGCACGTGCACCTTCCGCCGACCACTGGCGACAACATCGATGTACTGTGGATACCTCATGCCCCACGTGTTGAGCAATTCGGCGGTACGTCCACCCGGCCTCCCGCATGCCCACTATACGCCCTCGCTCAAAGTCCGTCAGCTGCACATACGGTTCACGTCCACGCTGTCGCGGCATGCTACCAGTGTTAAAGACTGCGATGGAGCTCCGTATGCCACGGCAAACTGGCTGACACTGACGGCGGCGGTGCACAAATGCTGCGCAGCTAGCGCCATTCGACGGCCAACACCGCGGTTCCTGGTGTGTCCGCTGTGCCGTGCGTGTGATCATTGCTTGTACAGCCCTCTCGCAGTGTCCGGAGTAAGTATGGTGGGTCTGACACACCGGTGTCAATGTGTTCTTTTTTCCATTTCCAGGAGTGTACATGTTTTCCATAGTTCTTGATATGAATGCAGTAGTTCTAGAGTTCCCTACTCAAAACACGAATAGTTCTGCAGAATTTCTGGAAGAAAACAATAACTCGTCAAAATTTTGGTATGGTAAAAAAAATATTTGTCAGTTTGGAAAACAATAAATTTGTATAACAGTTCTGTTGGTAGTTCTGGATAACACCCGAAGAGTTGTATTGAAAATGTTAAAAACATTTTTGTGACGATAACAGTTTATGCGATAATTGTTTTAATCTGATACTCACTTTCTCTACGAAAACAAAATTCGTAGAACATTTCTGATGACAGTTCTGAACAGCACCCACAGAGTTCTACCGAAAACTAACATTTTTGTGACGATAACATTATATGAGATAATTACTTTAATGTGGGACTCACTTTTGTTATGTAAAAGTAATAAATTCGTACAAAAGCTCTGATGGCATTTCTTAATAGGACCCCAAGAGTTCTACCGAAAACTGTAATAACTTTTTTTTGTGGGGATAACAGTTAATGAGATAATATCATTTACGAGAGACCCACTTGGTCTACGTTATAATTATTTGGCACAACGGTTTTTGTTGACAGTTCTGGATATCACCGAAAGTGTTCTTTTAAAAACCCTCATAACATTTTTATGGTGTCAATAGTTTATGAAATAGATTGTGTGTTCACTCTGCAGTGGGTGTGCGCTGATGTGAAAGTTGCTGGCAGATACAAACTGTGTACCGGACTGGGTCTCTAACGCCAGGCTGTGACAAAGCAAAATCTTCAATATCTTATCAAACTGACAAGGAAGATCAAAGAGTGTCTTAGATCGGCAAAGGAGGAAAGGGACCCACTTGCAATGTCGGGAATATACCGTATAGCATGCGCATGCGGAAAAGTTTATGTCGGAATGACTGAACGATCAATCAGCACCAGGATCAAAGAACATAAGCGACATTGCAGGTTGGGGCAGGTGGAGAAATCGGCCGTGGCAGAGCACGCACTGAATGAGATCGACCACGTAATAAAATTCGCCGACACGGAAGTTCTGGCTGTAGAGAAGCACTATCACACGCGCTTGTTCAGAGAAGCTGTAGAAATACAAAAACACGCTAACAGTTTCAGTAAGAAAGAGGTAAACGGATCCTGGCTTCCCGTACTGCAGCTAACGACCGTCGCAGGTAGCAAGAGGAGAACCCTACCGGATATGACCGAGGAGAAGCCCTCGGAAGTTGGCGCGCCAGGTGCACATAGTCTGCGTCCGCGAGCTCGGCTCCAGTTCACCACCGGCAATAGAGGGTGAAGCTCTGACAATGCCAGCCAGCCGTGCTGGCGAAACGTCAGTAAAATCATTAGATGAACGTTGGCCAAAGAACCCGAGACAGAAGCCAATAGGCAGTTTATCAACAAGTGGCCACGGAAACCTTAACAATTTTGCTTCACAATATCCTTTCTTCCAGGAGTGCTACTTCTGCAGTTTTCGTTGGACAACTTCTGTGGAGTTTGGAACGCAGGCGATGAGGTACTGCTGGAAGTACAACTGTGATTACCGAAAATCCAGATAATCTGGAAATATTCTACTAAATACAAAAAGTCTAAATGTTCAGCAAAGTACAAATGCTGGTAAAGCTTCTTAACACTGACTGTAGTAACTGTAGGAGGAAGCGTGGTATGTGCACTCTTAGATGATTCAAAGAGAGAAGGCTCGTCAGTGCAAAACAGATGGCTGAGAGAGCGGATACATTCGCACGCGCCACTAACCAGATGGTGTCACATCTGCCGAGAAGTGCACCAGAGGTACACTGAGCTGTGGTGGGAGAGCTGTTGGCGTGGTTACTATGCAGCTTACTTGATGGGCCCCAGTGCACCGTTATATTAATGTACATTACTGGAGAAACAGTGTCATTCACACCGTCTGAGTTCCTTAATCACTCCGTACTAAACTAAATTTCCGGCCTAGTGATAAGGAGCCTATCTACTCCAACGACTACATATCTTCGTGTTATAAGAAAAAAAGAGAGAAAGACCAAAGAACACAAAATATGAATACGGATAAACCGGAAATCCGGATTAGTGAGGGCCAAATAAAGGGGATTCTTGTTTACAAATTTCGAACTCGTTATTAACGTTAATACTGTGTCCACTCAACATAATAACACCTCTATGTCATGTACTGAATTAGGATTTTAACATACTACTTAGTTCGTTTGTGCAATATATTCATTTAAATACACTTATATTTCTATACATTGTAAAGACTTTTGACTCTCGCTGTAGTGTAACTCATAAAACTTCCACACTTCCTTTCTGACTAGAACAAATGTTTGCAACAATATTAACGGTAGAGATTTCAAATTTACTCGTTGCACACAGCACAGGTCTTTTTGTATCCTACAGTCTGGTGATGTTTCCACCTAACTTTCATCCATGAGGGTCGTGGACATATTTTTAGCTGTTAGTGGGTCCTGGATGTCATGAGAGCACAAAAAATTAATTTTACACACCAAAATTCTGCTGGTTTCCGTAGAAACTCGTTTATGTAATATCTTTGACAAACCTGTCGACTGTCGTATGTGCAGGAAAAATGTTTACATGGCATGAAACAAAATTAGAATGCGTTTCAACAGTTGCATTTGGGCACACTTGCCGAAATCTGTTTTTGCTGGCACTTCACCTTTTCAAATTGGTGGAATGGATGACATAGTATGCTTTAATGATGGAGTAAAAAGCAGATTAAAAACAATGACAGACCAGGCATCAATATTAGGAACAACATGAAAATTGTGCTGCTATGAGCGGACAGTTAACATGTCACAGAAATTGAAAAAGCTTCTGAAAGCATGAAAAAGGGTAAAGGAGACCAGAATAACAGAGGAAAGAAGTAAAACTAAAGAAAAGGAAAAGCACACGAAAGGAATCAACAAGATTATTTAGCAGGAATGGTTTGAAATGTCGTCATTGAGAAGAAAATGACATACAAATCGTTAGTTTCAATTTTCTGCAATCAACGTGTTTGCATACAGAGATATAGTTACCGGTATCTCATCCACTATTAAAGCTACATAAACAAAGTTTGAATGTATAATAATATAGTGCTTGCCTACACACTGAATCACATTGTTCAACAATGGATTAAATATTTTAAGCTGGAGTAAGTCATATTATGTTCTTAAATTATTAGGAGAAAAAATTGACTATTAATATAGAATTTCTTTTTAAATAATCAGAACACGAAACATATATATTACTGGTTTACTGTTACAGCAATGTAATAATTCAAAGAATAAAATTTATTTTTTGTATTTTATTTTGAATAGTATGTAAGTGCATTGATCCTTAAATAACAATTACATGTAATTCAGTATGTAAGAAAAACATCAATATTCACTGCACAATGTATTCCACAGATTTACAATTTTTGTGACCTAGAGATCACAATATACTAATTGTTTGATGAAAGTTTCATTCCTGAATCTACTGACCGTTTTGCATTATTAAATTTCAAAGTACCAGTAGAAACTAAAGGCCATGATGTTCAGGTCCCTTTAACAGCTCTTCTTCAGGAAACACTAAAACACAGAAGGCAATACATATACAGGGAATTAAGTAAAAAATAAGCATAGAATTTATGAGGTGTGAAACAGCTAAGAAAAATAGATACAACAAATATATACATGAAACTTATGGCATAAAATACTCATATTCTAGTAACTAAAACAGGTAGGCTGTGGTTCCAGAAACAAAGAAACTAACAATTAACATAAGGGCTGTATTTGTAATATTTAGATATCAAGTCTTTGCAGTTGCTTACCTTATAAAGCAAAGTTAGTATGTAGGAACTACTTGTTTCCTCACGTCAGTCTTGTAGCTGCCATTTGGAAATTTTGCTGTCTTCACATACATGAACAGGTGTGGAGAAATTATCGTTTCTTTTGAAACTCTCTATATTTTTATACAGGTCATCGTACTGCTTCCTGTAGGTTCCATCGAAGACATATGACGTGTAGTGTTTGATGTAACTATTATAATGAATGGCAGCAACGAGAGTGTACTCTTAATTGCTGACTACTATTTCTTTCGTGGTCGTTTATAACACGCATTTTCTCCTTTGATTCGGAGGAACTGATGTTCAGTTAGTGGACAAGTTGTTATACCAGTATCCATCATCAAGTGGCATCCGAATTCTTTTTCTTCTACTGCCTCCCCTTTACATTTCTTGCATGTTATGATAGTCTTTAGACCTCCATTTGTTGCATTTATAGCCTCTTGCATGAAGTTTTAACCAAGTCTGAAAAGCACATACATATCAACGGAAATATAATGTAGTTTCACGTAGCGTGAATTTAGGCACCTCCGACAAGATATCTTTTTGTTGCAAATCGGGATATCTTTTAATATTGTCTTGTATAATTTCCCAGCATTCGACTCTGCATTCGGAGACAATATTTTTCGAGAGATTAATCCTTTTTTATGAACGGCATCACATTTAAAATATCAAATATCTGCTTAAAACGCTGGGAGTTTATATATTTTTTTTTTTCAAAACATCCAAAGCCAGATCCAGAAATCGATGGCTCACAATTTGACTGATACTTTTGAAATCATCACTGAGTGATATTGCTTGCATGAATGCATTGCTTGCATGAATGAATGAATCGAAACGGCACGTTCCCTTCAAGTAGCACATTTGAATTTGCTTGAGGACCCATTTGCGGAAAGTGGCAAATTAATGTCTATGAATTTCATAGTCGACTTCCGGTTTGGGTCATCATCTAAGTAGTTTTTCTTGCTCTTAGTTTTCATCCTCGATGTGACAATGAGTTCATTTTGAAGCTTTATCAACATTGCACTCTCCTCCATTTTATTGTTACAGGTCTCTCGGTTTTCTTCTGTTTTCGAACCACAGGATGAAATTTCAATGACATCCCTGATGAAGTATGATTCGCGATAGTCTTTTGTGGAATGAAATATCTCTTTAGAGTCCAAATTTGGCAGTAAATTATCATCTGAAGAGCGCTGAATACACACACTATCACTCTTGACTGAGAGAGTGTTGCTCTCGGCATTCATAACAAGTGAGCTCGAAGTAGGAGAAAATCTGTATTGAAAACTGTTAAAAATTTTATTTAACTCTGTCTAATTGCCATCTTCGTGTTGGGTCTCACTTCTTAAGGTATTGTTTAGTGTGGTCTCAGAATTATCGAGCAGAAGATTGTTTTTGGGGTTTGTTATGTTCAGCTTCTTATTTATTCCTCTCCAGTATTGGGTTGTGTTGTTTGGGAGAGGAGGCCAGACAGCGAGGTCATGGGTCTCATCGGATTAGGGAAGGACAGGGAAGGAACTCGGCCGTGCCCTTTCAAAGGAACCATCCCGGCATTTGCCTGGAGCGATTTAGGGAAATCACGGAAAACCTAAATCAGGATGGTCGGACGCGGGATTGAACCGTCGTCCTCCCGAATGCGAGTCCAGTGTGTTAGCCACTGCGCCAACTCGCTCGATCTCCAGTTTTCTTCTTCATGGTAAGGCAGTGATGCTTCAGTTGGTTTGTGCTTCACAGCTTGCTTTGAATATTGTTTTTCCATCATAAGTGGCGCTAACAGTTTTGTTTCCACACACAACCAGTTCAAATGTTGAAAAATGAATTTGTCTACTCGTAAAGGTAGCTTGTCAAAGCCCATTGTCTTTAATTTTGAAAATTGTCCTTCAGTCGCTTCTGATGAACGAATAGATAAAGGAATATGGAAAGAAGGATACAGCTGTTCACAGTGGTATATAGTACATCAACTCTTTCAGCATCTCTGCAGCATTAGGAATGTTGTATGGATTCACATCAAAGAGATTGTCATCCTTAGTCTGATTCGCAATGACTTCAGCTTCATTGTACACACGTTTTGCCCTAACAATCCACGTGTTTGCAGTAGATACCTTAGAGTTCACAATTGATTCCAAAAGACAGTCATGAATGTTTTCAACATCATCAGTTTTCTTGTCATCATCTTTCTTTTCGTCAGTATATGAATGACGTGGACCACCTCTGATAATGTTATCAAGGTGGCGCTGGTGGTCCATTGATGAAAATTCTTGACCGCACTCATCAATACCAAGATGTTCACTCAACGAAACAAACAAAAGTGAGCACAAAGCACTTTCGATATCATGAAAATCTGTCATCGTGTAAACATGGGCCAAAACGCGAAGATAAAGTTGTTTGACTTGTGATTTACCTCTACAGAAGCATTTCCACCTCGATATCATGACCATATAATGGTTTAAATCTATTCTCAAACAACAAGAGGGTAGACTTACTCTTTCATGCAAAACAATATGACTATAACATCTATTCAAATAATCTGTTGAGTCCCAGCAATTGGCTTTGCACTAGAAATGGCAACCTACAAAGCATAACAAAATCAGTTACAATGATTTTTGGTACGGGAGCTGCAGATCTGACGATTTACATAAATAAAAGTGACAAGAATGATGCGTCCTGCCTACAGAATACCATCTGATAAGTTGGGCAAATGATTGATGATCGACTGGCGATATTGGATCTTTACTAGTGGCGTTTACTTCGCGGATGCACATGTACTGATACAAGTATATGTACTTTTGATTTAATTTACACACAGTCAACCCTGTTTAACAGATCACCAAGTCATGAAAGAACTCGAGATGCAACGCCACCTTGTAGCATCTAATGAATCGTATACACTGCTATTGATTTGATGACAATATTTGTGCAACTCATTTTGATCTTTCAGCCAATATATACAAAAGAATGGGTCCAATCCGACTGCGTCCCGATGGGCTGTATGTTTTGCAATTTGCAGGCTTTCAACAGGCTTATTGTTATACAATATTGTCTGTCCCTTTCCTCTTCTTTAGCCTTTCCCAAGACATCAGCATTTGGTAAATTTGGAGGAATCATGTCTCCAAGAGACATATTTTCTTCATTTCGTCAAAGAGCTGCAGGCATCCTGTTATCAACCAATTTAGCAGCTACCTGTTGTCTTCTCGTGCCACAAAGTTGTCTTCTTTCCAGGTGATTACTATCGTCTGAAAAGTTTGAAAGTCTGCAGTTTAGAATAATATCGTTGTCCTTTTTGGCCTTCTTCAGAGCAATCCCTACGAAAGTGGCTCCGCATTCTGTACATCTTCCTTTGATCTTCATGAAGTACTTTGAAATTAAACTCTCACACACTTTCGCCTATTTGAAAGAAAAGGTACATGGAATTTTGTGATGTTCATAAATTTTACCAGCCATCAAATCGGTCCATTTCCCTATTTCCAGTCTTCCAGTCTTGAAGGCTTTTCAAGTTCTCTGTTTGTTGGTTTTATGGTAGACTGTTTTTCTGCTGACAGTCGTAGGTCAAATTGCGTCATGTCCTTGTTGCACAAAGAACCAAAAACATTCCACGACTCATCTTTGCTGTCGTCGTCTTTTTCTTCAAGGAAACATTCCAGCCTAAAGGTGTTTCTAACAAAAGTAAGAAGATCATGACGATCTCCTTTAACTGTCGTGTAAATATGTTTTGAAGAGTTTCGAGCTGATGTCAGCCATGGCACCGGACGGTTTTTGGAAGACCAGATGAGATGGAGGGAATTGAATGCCTCTATCATCGATCACTTTATATTCCTCCATGCTGAGAAGACCTTTTAATTCTGATAGATTGTACATTTTTATGGGTATTACTCTGCATAAATATCACTTGCACAACAGCACCGACTGCACAACAGGCACCGACTGCAGAAGAGCTCTGACTGAACGAGCATAATGATTATTCGCATGAGTGTGAGTAGTATTGTTGTGTATTCTCATTAGGGGTAGATCAAGGAGCGAAATGCAGCACTGGCGGGCGCCTTCACACGCCGCGGCGCGCGCCACCCAAAAAATGCAGCTGTTGTCATTAGCTTTGATACTACCTCGAGAAGTTTTGATGCTACAACTGTTGTAACTGCTAAGCTGACGTCACTTGCCGGTTGCTTAATTGTGGCAGTACACATGTTCATTGTTTCCAGACGTAGTTGCACAACTTTTGCATTGTTGCTGTGCTTTTTCTTGTTATCTTTTGGTCTTGAGAGGTCTCATGGATGTATCACAGTTTTTATTATCCTTCCATAGGGCGCAGCTGTTTAGATTGATACACGACGAAATTTTCTGTAAACTACTTTTCAACAATTGGCAGTATTGGGGCCTTCTCGTTAATAGCTTCCCTTCTCCGTATGCTTTTCATTATTGTATGATTCAGTATCGCCGCTAGTGCTCTGTTGATGAGACATGAGCCGATTGCTCATTTTTATCCACTGCGCCCTTTCATATTTCATTTCAACAATTAATTTATTTGTTTATCAACGTAGTAAGTATTACAAAGCTAATCCAGAATGTAAAATGCACTGAAATTCTTTTTGAGCTGTTTAATCGTCAGCGTCTGCTGTCTGAATGTAAAATATCAAATTAATACACTGCGCCCGATTGCGTATTTTATACGAATTTTATTATTTTAAGTGGGATGTAGTAGATCATGTTGAAGAAATCCAAAGCGTATTGTTCGAAGAGGATAATATTATTCGAAATCAACCTGGACCTATAGGCGCAGCCATAGCAGCTTTTGTGATGCTGTAATTGCCTCATAGATCACGATACGTTGTCTATTGTAGTTTTGTATTCAAATCAGCATTTTGAGAGCGTCAAAGCTTCATTTCAGCGTGAGAGAGGGATAAAGTCAATAGATCATATTCAATTGAAAGCCTTCATCAGTCTCTTTTTTTGTAACTGTTGGTAACAAAAGTAACAGATAAAGCCTGGAAGATCTGTGTGGAACTGATGGGGATGGCGTTGAAAAATTTCACCTCGGAAATGAACACAAAACGTTTCAAATTTATTGTGGTGTGCCTTAGATTTTACAGTCACGCTATTCGTGATGAAAGGTGATAATTAGACAAGCTAAAAGCAATTCGGGAAATATTTACTGTGTTTGTACGCAACTACCAGAAATCTTACACCCTTGGAGAAAATGTTACAGTAGACAAGAAGCTGGAAGGATTCTGTGGAAGCTGCAATAGCTAATAGGTATCTAACAAAACAAACAAATATGGATTTAAATCTATGCTTTTGTGGATTCTTAAGTATTTTACCTGTACAATTTGTAAATATACGGTGTGTTGCAACCAGAAGGATTGTGCCGACTGAGCAATAAACATTTCGATGTTGTTCTGTGACTGTGTAAACCTATATATCAGTCAGGTCGAAATGTGAAAGCGGACAACAGGTTTACTACTACTGGACTGATAATAGAGCTATGAAAGGAGAATTCTTCCGTTGTTGGCACGATGAAGAAAAACAAGCGTGAGATTTCTCTAGAGTTCGTTATCAGTAAAGGAAGCGCTGGCCACAGTTCCTTTTTTGGCTTCCACAAGACTGAACTATAGTTTCCTCCGTACCTAAAAAGGGGAAGTGTGTCATCCTGGCACCACGTTAGCATGAAGATAATTCGATAGAGGCTGGCACTGGAGATAAACGGAAGCCATGCATTGTAAATTTTACAACAGCATCAAATGTGGTATTTTCACAACGGGTAAGGTGAATGCTTTGTACAAAGCTGCAAGAAATGTGCGCCGTTGTTCAATGGTTATAATTGTGTAATGATCAATACGGTTGGAATCAATGCACAAGTGATTTATTGTGGCCACAGTAAGAATTGTATCAGAAGGAAAGGGTTCCTGAAGGAGCTATCTTATACATTGTTCTTTTCTTCTCTATATTCTACAGAACTACTCAAATTTTGTACAAAGAACTATAGCATATCTACGAAGAACTGTGAAAAAAATACACATTGCTGAAAAAAATTATGCCAACTTCACAGTAAGTGAAAAGATTTTCTCCTTAAATTGCAATTATCTCGTAAACTATTAGCTGCAGAAAAAAAATGTTATTTGGACTTTCGATAGAACTTTTGGAGCTCTGCTCAGAACTGTTGAACGAATTTATATTTTGCGGAAATTGACAAAGAGTGTTTTCGATACAAAATTTTTTTCCCAATATTGTTGTTTTCTTCGTTAAATTGTACAGAACTACAGAAATTTTGTACAACTCTAGAACTATTGCACATCTATCAAGAACTATGAAAAAATGTATACTTCTCGAAAAAGGGGTGCTAACTTCGCACGACTGTGGCAGAGCACAGCCTTCACCCGGCTGCCCTTTGTCAGCAGCTGGACGGCGGCTGGTGCTGGGGTGAGGTCTGTCGGTCGGCGGTGCTGTGGCCCCAAGTGGCCAGGAAGCATTGTCACTTGAGGCAGGCGCAACACTGTATCGAATCCACGGTCGCTGCTAGCTACGCCCAGTCGTCTAGCTGTCCACCGTGGCTCTAGTGGCGTGTTGGTGCTGCTGGTTTCCAGCAACGAGAACTGCCCCTGCCTTGAAATTCAAACTTACTTAACACAGGGTGGTCCATTGATCGTGACTGGGCCAAATATCACACCAAATAACCATCAAACGAAAAATTTCTAGGAATACATGTTTAAGACACAATACTGGATGCAAGTGAATCATGAATTGTGGAAAATGCAGAAGAGAAAATAATCGAAGCATTTGGGATGTGGTGCTATAGAACGATGTTCAAAGTTAGATGGATTGGTAAGATGAGGAACGAGAATCGTCGTGGAAGAAAAGTGGAAAACAATGACAAGAAGAATAGACAGTATGGTAGGAGGTGCTAAGACGTCAATGAATTACTTCCTTTGTAGTAGAGGGAACTGTAGAGGTTAAAAACTGCAGGATAAGACAGATGCTGAAAATATTCAACATATAAATGACGACTTTGGGTCAAAGTGGTAGTTGAGCTGCACGTAGCCATGATAGTGTTGTTCACAGGCAGCAGTGAAGTGCCCTTAAATACTAACGTCAAGTATGTGTCCCACACGAGCGTCCATTGCCAGTTCCATAATCCTTGAACTCTTACATGAAATACCTGTGGAGAATGACACCACTGTGATAAAAAAAAATTAGAATACAATGATTCTACGGATTTATCTTCAGGCTAGACACAAAATACATTTTAAATTTCTGTAATGCATGGACAAACGCTGACAACTTTTATCAGACCGCAGTTGTGTGATCGGTCCAGTATAAGTGATACAGACTTCGGGCCTGGTAACACAGTGTTCAGATAATGCGGTACCTGTAGCACTGTTCTCTGGAACATTTTTCGTTAACCTTTACAGTCTGGCTGTAGTGAAAGAACGTACCCTTAGATACATCAAAGTAAAACATATCAATGAAACGTAGTTTCTGTGAGATTGAACGAAAAATTTCACCGCATACTTGGACAGATATCTTATTTTGTAAATACATAAACATTCTCTGGCTCACCGCATAAACGCAGAGGGCTGTCAAAAGTCCGAACACTGCAGCGTATCCGATCATGGCTGGATGCGTGCCAAGTGGGTTGAAGACAGGAGAAAGTGTCAGTGACTGCTGTGTCTCCAACGCACGCATATAAAGCAAATCAGTTATCTTTGCCTTGAAGCTATGATGGCAGTTCAAACACATTATATTTAATTACGTGATCACAGGGCTATAGAACTTCGGAAAGCCACGTGGTCTTCAGATAACCTTATCAGAAAGTGCACCATCGTTTACGGCAGCTGATAATATTTCACTACCGTGGGCTTATGTTGCTGGTACTTAATCTGTTCTTAAATCGTCTGAGCAGTTTTTCACTCCGTGTTATCAACTTCCTCTGAAGAGTACAGATTTTATAAGCACCGGAAACGTCAATAATCATTGTGGAGTTAAACAGATCCTTGTTCGAAATGCGTTACTCATGACTAAATTTTATTATTGTATTTTTGCCTTTGCAGGATACAACTATTTGTATTTTTCGCTACAGCACAACCGCGTAGTAACAAAGTTGCGTCGTCTTCACCTAGTGAAGACGACGGAAAGTTGTGGGGGAGGGGGGGTGGAATGAACAGGTAAACAGACTTACACTGACGAAGCATATCATTATGTCCACTTGCTTCTCTCGCTGGCGACTTTCTAGTATAGCTCGCTAAATAGAGCGGTTAGGCAGAGAAATAATGTGAATTGTTCAGAGCAAATGTAGATTTGCTAATGCACATTTATCCGCACCAGAAGTTGTAAGTCCAGAAATGTACGCAGGTATGGATGCGTGCGGATTATTTGATGATTAATTCCTTTGAGTTTTGGTGTGTGGCTTGATATTTACCTCGTCTTCTCAAAGATGTACAACAATGCCGGCGTGGTTGCGTCTGCTATTCTTTCTTCGTCTTCTTCTCCGGATAGATCCATTTCAAAATGAAAGTTCTCGTTGCACTGGGATGTGGAGATTAGCACGTAGCTCGGTCAGTGGCGGATACATATGGAGGGGCGGGGGGGGGGCGGCCCCCCCCTGGGGGGGTCACCCCCCCCCCCCTGCTTGCTGGGTCGCCCGCAACGCCAGCCGCGCCGGCCACGCCAGTCACCCCACTCGTTATTCGTTTGATTTTTCGTCAGTCGACTCGACTGCAGCGAGTTATCGAGGGATTGTGTTTTCCTATATAGTTTGATATAATTTAAAATAATTACACCATTTTGTAAATTTTCTATTATATTATTTGTTGTCTTTCTCTGTTTCATGAATGGAATATTATATTATCGCAACGAGGATGGAAATCACACGATACGCAAAAGATTAAACATAATCAATTGGAGAATTAATTCCGGAAGGAGCGAAAAAGCCAACGAAAAGATAGGAAAATTCACGGTGCATTGCGTGCATGACTGGGCTCTGCCAATACCGGTCGTAGTACCTTTCCTAAACCAGTTCCCAAATTGAAGAATCCTCGTAAAATACGTAGACATTTGGACAGAAAGTTGATTTTAGGGAGAGAAATGCGTGCATGCAATAGAGTTACACCGACGATGTATTTTGATACATATTAGTAAGGCAGCACTGAACAGATTTCGTAGTGGTATCTTCACTATTACAAACATAATATTTCATTTAAAAAGCATTTATTTTGTTCTTTTGTAATATTATCAAAAAATGAGTACACAAGATAGGCACATCGTTGCAAGCCCATTGCCGGATAGCCAGGCACAAGATGTCACCCCGCCGACATGGATGTGGTAACAAATGAAATCGTAACTGAACATGTCGCTCGCAATGACGACGATTAATTACGTCTTTGAATTACATGGACACAGATGATAGCAACATTATCATTCGAAATAATGCGATGATGACAGTAGCTAAAACAGGGTCACAATTTTCTCCGGGTAGTATTTTTTCCTCTGGTGAAAATGGAACGCGCGTCAGCGTGGACTCGTTAAATCAATCTTTGCCTGCCACACTTACGCCTGATGCAAACGTGATTGCACAGGATGCATTGCGCGCACTGGAAACCCCGATCACGATGTAAGTGTTTTAACACTTATTTAAACAAAGCTTCAATGTTTTCAAGAACGAGTTTAAGGAAGAGCAAAAACAAACATTTAGCAAAATCAAGCACTTAAACAAACCAGCGAAGAAAAATTTGATGATTTTACAAAACAACAGATGACACACAAAAGGAGTTACTTGAATAGCAAAAGCAAACTCTTGGTGCTTTCAAAACTGACAAAACACAACAGTTCAATGCCTTGGCAAAAGATTTACATTCTGATTTTTCAAATGAACTATCGGGTAAACTTGTAACAAAGGGGAAAGATCTAAAAAAAAAAAAAGAAAAAAAAGAAAGACAATTGCTCACTGATTTCTCACAAGATATACCGGGTCATCAAAAAGTCAGTATAAATTTGAAAACTTAATAAACCACGGAATAATGTAGATAGAGAGGTAAAAATTGGCACACATGCTTGGAATGACAAGGGGTTTTATTAGAACAAAAAAAACCTCATATTGCTAGACGCGTGAGAGATCTCTTGCGCGCGTCGTTTGGTGATGACCGTGTGCTCAGCCGCCATTTTCGTCATGCTTGGCCTCCCAGGTCCCCAGATCTCAGTCCGTGCGATTATTGGCTTCGGGGTTACCTGAAGTCGCAAGTGTATCGTGATCGACCGACATCTCTAGGGATGCTTAAAGACAACATCCGACGCCAATGCCTCACGATAACTCCGGACATGCTTTACAGTGCTGTTCACAACATTATTCCTCGACTACAGCTATTGTTGAGGAATGATGGTGGCAATATTGAGCATTTCCTGTAAAGAACACCATCTTTGCTTTGTCTTACTGTGTTATGCTAATTATTGCTATTCTGATCAGATGAAGCGCTATCTGTCGGACATTTTCTGAACGTTTGTATTTTTTGGTTCTAATAAAACCCTATGTCATTCCAAGCATGTGTGCCAATTTGTAGCTCTCTATCTACATTATTCCGTGATTTATTCACTTTTCAAATTTATACTGACTTTTTGATCACCCGGTAAATAATTCGAGTCAAAAATTGTAATCAGTAGGTGAGACACAAGAACAGTTCGCAGAAAAGGTGAAGCAAGCATCTGAGGCTCAGACAAAAATGCAGCAGGAACAGTCGCAAGTGTGCAAGAATACTAATACACTCGCAGATATCGTTGACGAGTTCCAAATAGCGTACGAAAGTACACCTGAACAGGTGTAAGACCTGTCATTGCAACTAGTCAGCGTAAGATTAAATAGTTTATGAGAAAGGAGCAAGAAAGTGTAGATAAAGACAATAAGGAAGAAAGGACAGAGCCAACGCTAGTACGCTAGACCGACGCAGTACCCTGGCACAGAAGGCAGTCCAGGAACACGAAGGTTCTGTAGACGTGACCGAGGAAGCGATGAAGGTACAGAAGACAGAACTAAGAGCGGGAATGGCTCAGACGTTGAAAGCTGTGTAGGAAAAATCGCTGACTGGCATCATTAGTAACACTGAAAAGGGATGGGAACACTCAACCCCAAGCTATCAGGTGTCAACAGACACGACAAATAATCCGAAGAACTATTCGCACTTGAACGCTAACCTGTCAGGTGAAACAGATCACAACTATAATATGCAGCAGGTGCGGCCGACTTGTGTCCCTGGCGCGCAAAGGTATTCGCAATACGATCCAATACATAAAAACAATGCCACGCCGCCAACGGACAGGGTTGCATGCTTTCTGCTTTGCTCTCAGATGAAGGCTTACTACGACATAGTCTTCGATTATGTTCTTCCAAAGTTAACTCAGTCTTGTTCGTAATAGCCTTCCTGAACATTTCGCCAAGGAATTGGACCGAAGTGCAAAAGATACGCTTTGTGTTAGGTTATACAAAACCACTGCCATGGCGGAAAAATGTCACACCTACAAACAGTTTGAGAAGTCATATGTTGTGTACATAGTTCCGTGTAGTCAGTGCGTACACAACTTTCCCACTAGAGCGCGCCCCGCTAAGCACAAGAGCGCAGGCGCAGCGCTCGTCCGTCTCCGCACTATGAGATGGCGCTGCCTTAGAGACAGACCAAATTCTGCTTCTGTCGATCCGCGTATTAATATGTAACGCAGTGAATGAGATTGCTGCTAACGTAGAACCTTTTCTCCTCGTGGATCACACTCGTGCAGTGATACCTGAACACACGAGGTATTATAACGAGTGTACAGACCTCTGATTAGTCAGTCTGCATTTGTGTGCACCAGTCTGTACCAGTCTGCATTAGTCTGTACCAGTCAAGTTTCAGTCTGCGCCTAGTAAGATTATCATATTCCCATACATAGCCATGAAGATAAATGTATAGACACTTGGTCAAGTATCAGAGATATGTGAGAATAAGATTAACGTACCAAGACCAAAGGAACTTCAGATTGTCAATTGTAAATAGCATCCAGAATCAAGTTAAGTAATTTTTGCTTGTTATTATTTTAATAAATGGGTGTGAAAATTAATCAAGTTCTGTTTAAAGTTGGTCACCGTCAATCTGCTACTCTAAGTGTGCAAGTGGCATTTCTTTCGTCTGACCTAACGGCAGAAGATAAACACACCACAATAAGACCACGAGACATATTGCCGACACTCGCCTACTTCATTAGAGCGACAAGTCAAATAATCTGATGGTGTGTGTACGGAAGCTCTTACAGTACGCACACCACAGCATACCTAGAAAATTTCTGGTCCATCGCAGTACAAAAGAGAGTGAGGCGCGAAGTGTTTAACTCGGCGCTATTCAGCAGTAAACACGGAGGGATCAGAAGATACTTCGAGAAGCATCTAAATAGAACACGTTACTGGAGAAACCGATATCACACTTAGATGACGTAAAAATTTTGAAAAGCCGACTACCGGCTAACGTATGTGAGAAATTAATCACTCCTCAGTACGATACAGAGAATTTCCTCTCAGTTCTTGATTCCATAATCTTATCTACGAAGAGAGACCTGCTCAAGCACAGAGTGATAGCGCACAAGCAGACCCTACACGAACTAACGAACAACAAGGCGGGAATGACATAACAACCAACACGGTTGGCAGCCATATCCACTTACAGCAGTACCAACAGGAACCAATTTGGTTACGAAATGGAACAAAAGTTCAAGCGAGGATATGAGAACAAACAAGGACACAATTTCAATCGGAGAGAATGTAACGGCCAGAGAGGCTATAGTCAGCAATTGTACAATGCGCCGCCGACTGGGGACAATGACCCGAACGGCCACTGGCAAGGGCAGAGCGCAAACGGGCCAAAAAATAATCAGCCGCTTGACTATTATCAGTACAACTAAAATTACGTATCGAATAGCAACCAGGGACAACTAAATCGTGAATCGAGAGCTGCGCAACATAATAACTGGCGAAACCAGACACATAATGTGCACATAGATGAGTTTAACCCTAACGAGGGTGTCAGTGCCCAGGGTAATTCGGAAAACTCGAACCGGTCACTATAGCAGCCAGTTCGATGAGGGCTGGTGGAATTGAACTAATTAAAAGCTGTTTTTTTTTTTTTTTTAGATACGACAGCGGTGGTGATATCGAAGATAACCTGTATCAGGAAGACATTACTAACTGCGTGGATGAAAATGAAGACACAGTACAGGCAGTAACCAAACCAGTGCACAAATATTTGGTTTAAGGGTACCCCTAATACTGGACACTGAAACTACCAACTACATAATTTCACAGGGTCTGTTTGATCAACTACAAAAACGAGGACACATACCGAGGCTTCCAGTTCAAAACTGTAAAACTCGAACAGCTGTAGGAGGAAAGTCAAAAGGCATAAAACTGCAGGAATTGATTCCTGTTCAAACTGACAGCTTCTCTTTACAACGCTTTTTTCTTATGGTTGAAAGGCTAATAGTTAACTGCCTCGGCATGGACACCTTTACGAAGTACCAATCACAAATTGACTTTGGTAAGAGAAAGTATCATTTTGTTGTGAACGACCAACAGTATTCAGTGGACCTAGTCATGTCAAACGCAGCAAACCAAAACACACTGCTGACATTCGAAAACAATTCTTCTATCTTACCTTCACGTTTGTAAACACAGAGGGAACTGAGCAATCACAGGAAGAGGAAATAGGTCGTGAGAAAGTGCACGCCAAGGTAAATGGGTCAGCGTGTCTTACAGAAGAACGGAAGGAAGAACTGCACGAGCTTCTAATACATTTTTGAACGACGCCCTGGCATAATCGAAGGGTGTAAATACGATGGGAGGTGTACCCACTCAAAAACTTATGCTTTTGGTCCCCCATCCCACGGGTCTAGAAGGAGGTTGTGAGGAAAGAGATCAATAGAATGCTAAACTTGGAAATAATACTTCTTATCTTCAAACTGTAGCTCCATTTTACAGTTAGCAAGTCAGACATAGCGTCCGCCTCGTTCTCGATGCATGAGGAATAAATAAAATTATTGTGGCGGTCAGGACGTGGCCCGACAACCTGGAAGAACAGCTTCTAAAACTCCGTAACGTTAAGTACCTCACCATAATAGATCTCCGAGCCGTACTGGCAAATTGCACTGCATGGAGATAGCCTTTTTACGTGGGGGCAGAAGCTACGAGTTCAGTGTTCTCCCTTTTGGTTTAAACGTCAGTGCAGGCGTATTTATTTCTGCTTTAGATTAGTCTTAGGAGATGAATTGTTAAGTAGAGTCACTGTGTATGTTGGTGACGTATTACTGGTGAGTACAAGGTGGGACAACTAGCACTCCTCAGGACTCATCCAAAATCGACAAAGTAGGGTAAATTGAACTGCAAGTGGCAACTGATGTACGCAGGACCATTGGTTATATAAAAGTCCCTCACCCAGGAATTTATAAGTTAGTATACTTAAACAGTAGTAAGGAAAATGGACTCTACCCACACAAAGATTTAAGTGAATTTGTGCACTAAACAGAATTTGATACTGATCAATAATGTATATAAGTTTGTATAAGAGATGTCACACTGTCCACTTGGATATACTTATTACAATTGATAACTAGTGTCAAGGAAAGATTTCATTTTGATTTTTTCATGTGCGTTGCCTTATTTGGATGTAAGTTTTAGATATGCAGAATTTTCATTGTATGTTTACGAACCAGAGAAGCTCATAAAACATTACCCTTGCAGAGTGCGAGAAAGTATTCAATCTGAAACTGTACTGTTTAAACACACAATAGGCGTGCGATTGAGATGCAGCGTATGGAAGAGGCGAAGTGGAGCGAGGACAGAACTAAGCAAGCGTAATAGCTAGCTTTTAGGTTGACAATATCCGCGCATGCGCTCTGCATAACGTAAGCCGACTGATGGCCATCAGAAACGCCAAGCGATATACACTTAGAGAAAACTTTATAATATGAGTTGACTACTAAGGAAATAAAACGCCTACATTATAAAATTAAATTAAGGGTAAGAAATCAGGGAGAACTAACCTAAGGAATATACAGGGTGTCTCATTTATCTTGACCACCCTAAATAACTCTTTGTCCAGATGCAAATTACAAAATGTTTCAAGCAAATGTTTTTAGCAGTCAGGGGGACATCAATCAGCATGATTGCCTTCGTTGTAGCTTTGTAACTTTTTTAAATGGCACCCTGTATTTTTTTATTCGGTAATTCATTTCCTCTCCTAAGGACCTATTCAAAAATGTATCACAGTGTACCATTCGCTGAAACAGAACGTTATTAATCATATAACACAACATTGACTTTGAGCCCTGGGTTACAATCTCGTCCACTTGCTGGAGTAGTCAGAAAACAAATGAAAACCAAGTAAAAACATAATACAAAATTGACTTTGACTCTGCTGTACCATTCCGCAGGAGTAGAACATTCAAATTGCTCAAAGTGGTGGCCCTGGACACCGATATATTGGTGCACTCGTTGAATGAAAGAATTATTTACTGCTTCCAGTGTTTCCTGCTGAAGATAATTACAAGCGAGCACGATACATTCCTGTATGTCCTCTGGAGTTGTTGGAATATCGCAATAGACAACGTCTTTAATCAATCCCCAAAGGAAAGAGTCCAGAGGATTTAAATCAGGAGACCTAGGAGGCCAAGTAACTGTTCCTCCTCGACCAATCCATCTGGCGGGATACCTTCGGCTCAGAACACTACGTGCACGCAAGGCATTATGTTCTGGACGTCCATCGTGTTGATAACACATAAGCATTCTGGTTCTTAGCGGTACTTCATCCAGGAGAGGAGGAAGAATTCGTCTGAGGAACTTGACATACGCTGTGCCCTTTAGACTACCATTGATGAAATAAGGGCCAATAATTATAGTAGCAAGCACCCGCCCGCATCTCGTGGTCGTGCGGTAGCGTTCTCGCTTCCCACGCCCGGGTTCCCGGGTTCGATTCCCGGCGGGGTCAGGGATTTTCTCTGCTTCGTGATGGCTGGGTGTTGTGTGCTGTCCTTAGGTTAGTTAGGTTTAAGTAGTTCTAAGTTCTAGGGGACTTATGAGCACAGCAGTTGAGTCCCATAGTGCTCAGAGCCATTTGAACCATTTTTGAGCAAGCACCCCACACCAGACGTTAACTCTCCGTTGGCGCTGATGTTCCACCTTTCTAAGCCATAGTGGGTTGTCGCTGGACCAATTATGCATGTTCCTTGTATTTACCTGTCCTTTGTTTGAGACGTCGAAAAGTTCGGCTTGGCGAGGATTTGCTGCTGTGCCCACTGATAGAACTGTACACCATTCTGGAAATCATCCGCATGCAGTTCTTGATGTAGGTGTACGTGGTGAGGATGGAGCGGGTGACGTGTAAGAATACGATGCACACTGGTTTTAGGAATGCCAATCTCGTGTTCAAGCTGTCGTGTGCTCAACTGTGAATTCATAGCAACGGAAGCGAGAACAGTAACTTCGGCAGCTTCGTGTGTGCGAGTGGTACGACGACTGCGTTGTCGTGAGTTTCCTAAAGCGGCGCAACGAGAAAACATCCGTCGGCAAGGTGGGTTCACGTCAGGATATCGCTATCTGTACAGTTCCGCTGCCTGCATAGCATTTCACCTACCTCCAACAACAACAATGAAAGAAACGTTATGTCGATGCAGTTTGTAGGAAGGACAGCGTTTATTGTATGTCTGCTCTACACAACAGTAAAGGACTAAACTACTGCCCTAAATTGAGCCGTAACTTACATGCCCCAGAGATGAGTAGCATATCTACCTTCTCTCCGTTGGTGTACATCCTACTCATACAACTCTTCAACTGACGATGTTTGACGGAATGACGGGTGTGAATTCTACTTATATTTACATTTGTCCTCTGTCAACATCAGCACGTGGATGTGTTCCATTACCCCGAGTACCTGCACTAGGCGCTGGGAGCGTCAACGTCAGTGTTGTGTTATCTAATCAATAACGTTGTGTTTCAGTGAATGGTACACTGTGATACATTTTTGAATGGGTCTTTAGGACAGGTAATGAATTACCGAATAAAAAATACAATGTTCCATTTAAAAAAGTCATACCGTTGTTAATACCTTTGTAAGAAACAAAGCTACAACGAAGGCAATCATGCTGATTAATGTCCCCCTGACGGCTAAAGAACATTTGCTTGAAACATTTTGCAATTTGTATCTGGACAAACAGTTATTTAGGGTGGTCAAGATTAATGGGATACCCTGTGCATACGAAGGACGAAATAAACGCTATCTACAGGAAACTAGCTACACACTATGATACAAATACTGTGTACAAGTCATTCACATTTATACAAGTAGCTGTTTACACACTACACGAAAGGGTATATCTACATGAGGAATGAAGCAATATGAAATAAGTCTTGAATATACTAGGAGAGACAGGATTGTGCCCCGCCCACGACAACACTTTTCTTTGCAAGCGCCAAAACGTAAGTCAGAATGACAACCGCAATACGAACATGTGCGATCTTACAACTCATAAAAAGCTGATTAAGAGTTAAATGCATACTGGTAGAAATTGAATATATTAATACTGAAAGTGAGATGCATTTGTAGCCAGCGAGCAACTATGCTTTCAGTGTTAAGTTAGTATTTAAGTGGCCTTCCAGGAGGGAAGCGGAGTCCCGTCTTGGGTAAAATAGGGAACACAGTAGTTAGATGTTTGTTGCCAAAGCCTAAGCGCTGCACCGACAATAAACAATTGTTTGTATAAAAATATTTGTGAGCGTGATGGTGTGAATGTGTGCATGAAAACGCTACAACACGCCGGACATTAAAAAATGCTAAACTTAGGTCTTGTGTTACCAAATGAAAGGGGTCAGAACAAGCATTACAAATTCTTGCGATAGAACAGCACCAAACAAGAATTATTACAGCATATTTACACACGAACACAACTTGTTTCAACATTGTTTTACACTTGCTCATTGGCATAATTCTCAAAGAGGCATTTTCATGCACGACAGAATACACAACAGTGATATCATGCAGCAAGAGGAAGTATAAATCTCCGACACTGAAGTACACTGTTTCCAGTCGATGAAGACAGTTGTAGAACATAATACTGTACTCCCAGAATATATCAGTAGATAGTAAAACACGAAATAAGGGGTTTAACACTAGTAGATAATCATGAAATGATGTACTCAATAGTACTCTCATGATGAACGAAGGATTGCAGTAGTAGAGCAGAAATGAATTTCCTGTAGATCAGTAGGCACATCCTAGTAAACTTGTCATATGCGTGGTAGCTAAACTTAGTTATGTAGGCTTATCGCGATTTCATGTTATGAAGCTTTCTTTCCTCATTATCTGTAACGATTGGTACTCGCGTCAGGTGCGATGTATGGACAGAAAACCCATGCACATCATGTGGTAATATTGTATGTAAATATTTTGTCAGTACTGGAATATGTGACTGAAAAAATGACAACCTGTCTAATATTAAAGATATGAATACAGATTGTTCACTGAACACTGAAAAGGGTAATGCCCGAGAGCAAAATGTGATAAAAATTATAATGTAAAAACTGAAAGACGTTACGTGACACAAAATCACAAGACATGTACGTAATATTAACTGTCTTACATGTATAATTTCTTTACAGTGTTTATGTACATTTTTGTACTATATTTATGTAAAGAAATGTAAATGCCTTATGAAAATATATGTCTACGGAGTAAGAAATACACAAACCCAGCGTGTCAATATATTTCAACATGTTAATAGCTAGGTTATTCTGACAATGATGTACAAATGTATAAACTATGTACATAACTCAGTTTTAAGTCGAATATGTTTTCCAGGAATGCATAAGTGAACTAATAACTGTAACTGTGCTACAAACATTTTGCGAAGGTTTAGAACCCATAACTCTGTATGTTCCCATAAAAAAAAGCCTACATGTGCCAGTGCTGGGTAATAACGAGTATTTGTATCCTCTGTGGGATGGGGTATCGACAAGGCATTCTACCTTAGAGAGGGTATGGAAACCAATAAAGGCACTGGAGACTTACTTTGAATCCATTCAAGTGTCTTCGGGATGCTGATAGTGTGAGCCAGGTCCAACCACTGAAACACATTTATTACGACAGGAACAAATGTCTGGGCCGTAGATGATGAACAGCCTCGCCACAGCATCAATGGTTCTACTGTCCACAAGCCTCAGTACACCACATTGCAGCAATGGCATGAACACTTTTGTGACTTTGGGTAAATAAGTCAAATTGTAGCACACTCATGGACAGCCCAGCTTAAATACAGTTAACAAACTCGTGCAGCATACGTCACGCGAGGTGCACCGCGCTGGACAACTGCGCAGTAGCAAAGGTTAGATTCCAATAATCAAAGTCTTAAAAAATTTATAAATAGCAGCGGTATAAATTTGTAAAGTCAAGTTGCAAAGCCGGTCGTCGTGGCCGAGCGGATCTAGGCGCTTCAGAGTCATTTGAACCATTTCTTTCTTAAGTTTGAAAAAATGGCTCTCTAAGCACTATGGGACTTGACATTTGAGGTCATCAGTCCCCTAGACTTACAATTACTTAAACCTAACTAACCTAAGGACATCACACACACCCATGCCTGAGGCAGGATTCGAACCTCCGACCGTAGCAGCAGCGCGGTTCTGGACTGAAGTGCCTAGAACCGCTCGGCCACGATGACCGGCAGTCCAGTTGCAGACAGGCACCATTACTAGACACCCACATAAAGCTTTCAGCCACAGCCTTCGTCAGTAAAGAATACGCACACACACACGCACGCACACACACACACAAGCAAGCAAGCACACCTCATGCACACATGACCACCAACTCCAGCATCTCGGACCAGAATACAGCATCACTTGGGTTTCAAGCAGCAATGTGCAGAGAATGGGGAAGGGAACAGGAAAGAGGAGGGGAAAGGGACAGTTGTGTTGTAAGGGGGGGAGGGCGGGAGGTGAAAGCTGTCTGGTGGGATGTTCAGGGACTAGACGGCCAAAAGGCGGACCATCAGGAGGTTGTGTGGCAGTGAAGTGGGGAAAAAAGGAATAAAAAAGGAGAGGAGTGGGGAAAGAGGGGCAGATGCGTTGTCAAAGGGCTGCAAATAAACAGGATGGGAGATGTAAAAGGGAAGGAGATGATAGCACATTGGTTGGGGGGGGGGGTGGATACTGTTGGGTGGGGGATGCGGGGGGGCGGTATATTATGGCAGGTTGAGGCTGAGATAATTATGGTTCAAAAATGGTTCAAATGGCTCTGAGCACTATGGGACTTAACATCTATGGTCATCTGTCCCCTAGAACTTAGAACTATTTAAACCTAACTAACCTAAGGACATAACACAACACCCAGTCATCACGAGGCAGAGAAAATTCCTGACCCCGCTGGGAATCAAACCCGGGAACCCGGGCGCGGGAAGCGAGAACGCTACCGCACGACCACGAACTGCGGACTGCTGAGATAATTATGGGAATGAAGAATGTGTTGTAAGAAATATCTCAATTACACAGTTCAGAAAGGCTGGTGGTGAAGGATCCAGATGGGTCAGGTTGAAATCAAGTGTGTTATATTTAGCTGTATGTTGGGCCACAGGGTGGTTTACTTTGCTCTTGGCCACAATTTGGCAGTGGTTGTTCATCCTGGTGGACAGATGGTTGGTAGTCATATCTATATAAAAAGCTGTATATTTATTGCAGCACAGCTGATAAATGACATGGTTGTTTTCTCAGATGGCCTGGCCCCTGATGGGGTACAATAAATCTGTGATGTGACTGTTGGGTGGGTGGACTAGGCAGGTTTTGTATCTGAGTCTTCCACAGGGATATGATCTTTGTGGCAAGGGGTTGGGATTGGAAGTGGCACAGGGATGGACTAGGATGTTGTGAAGGTTGGGTGGGCGACTTTAGAAGGGATGGGAAGTATCAGTTAGGATGTCCTTTATTTCATGGTACGATGATAGCCCTGGTGAAGGATGTGCTTCAGTTTTTCGAGGCTAGGGTGGTATTGGGTGATGAAGGCAACACTCCTATGTGGCTGGTTCTTGGGGGGATGGGGGGAGTGAGGGGAAATGGTACAGATCTGCTTGTGGACTGTTTCTGAGGGACAGTGCCTGTCTGTGAAGGCCTTGAGAAGAGCCTCAGTATTCTGAGCAATGGAGTTTTTGTCACTGCAGATGTGCTGTACCCTTGTAGTCAGTCTATATGGGAGGGATTTCTTGGTGTGAAAGAGATGACAGCTGTCAAAATGCAGGCACTGTTGGTGGTTGATGGGTTTAATATGGAGGGAGGTGCGGATGGAGCCATCAGAGAGGAGGAGGTCAACCATGTGAAGCGGATGGATGAGAATGTGCTGAGGTTTTAAAGGAAAGAAGGTAGGGTTTCTTGACCCTGATCCCAGATCATGAAGCTATCATCAATGTACCTGAACCAGGCTATGAGTTTGGTGTTTTGGGAGACCAGTAAGGTCTCCTCTAGATGACCCATAAAAAGATTGTCGTAGGAGGGTGCTACTCAGGTACCCATGGCTGTGCTGCGAATTTGTTTATATACCTTCCCTTCAAATGAGAAGTAGTTGTGGGTTAGGATAAAGTTAGTAAGGTATATGAGGAATAAGGTAATGGGTTTGGAGTCTGCAGGAGGTTAGAAAAGATAATGATCAATAACAGTATGATCATGAGCATGAGGGACTTTGGGCATGAGGGAGGTGGTGTCAACAGCGATGAGTTGGGATACAGGAGGTAAAGGGAGGGGGATGGTTGCGTGTGTGTATGAGGTGTGCTTACTTGTGTGCTGTGTGAATGGTGTGTGTGTGTCCCTCTTTTACTGACGAAGGCTGTGGCTGAAAGTTTTACGTGAGTGTCATTTAATTGTGCCTGTCTGCGACTTGACGTGTCTTCTTTGCAGTAAGTAGCAATCTGCCGTTTCCTACATTGTAGATTTTCCTACCTGGAGTTTCCATTGTTTGACTTGTGAAGTGTCCATTGAGCTGTGGTAAATTTGCTGTTTTGAAGAGCGCACCGCAGCGCGTAGTGTGAAGCAGTCCCCCTCCGTTTCTGGCGGTGAGGCCGCTGTGGCAATCACAGCTTTGGTGTCCCCCTCTGGTGTGAAATGGTAGCCTGTTCACGTGCATTTAAGGGGCGCTATGAGCTTGCCAGGGGCAAGTCTGGTCAGTTGGTCAGCCGGGTCAGTGTGGGGCAGTCAGTGTCTGTCTGTCATCCGGAGTGGTAGTATGTGTTAGGCCGCCAGTCTGCTCGAGCATGTTCAGGCAATGGTCATTGGCGGTTGGATCGATCTGTTGGTCGGTCGCACACTGCGACACAAGATGACTTGTCCGTCTTGAGCGTAGGCGTATGTGAGGTCATCATGTCAGTCCAGTGGGTCGCGCCGTATAGCGAAGGGTAGTGGCTTCGCGGCCGACACGAGAGCAACAGGAGTCAACCCACGACATCGGTCTGGCCGGCACGAGCTGCGACGCCGTGAGACGGGAGATCGGCGCGCTTTCCTGCGTCCGTTGAAGAAGCTGGCAGCGGACGGTTCGGGAGAGCGTTTTGGTTGTGGTGCGCCAGGTCTTCACCAGACATCGCAGTTTATTAGAAGTGATTCGTGATGTGTTGTTACATTTACTTGTTAAATTCTACTTGTTTTCTTGGTCAGTCTCTCGTCCCCAGCTTGCTCGTCTGTCTCCCGTCCGCATTTGTTAGGCAGTTAGTGTGTCTGTCTGTCTGTCTGTCGGTCTTCCGTACATTAATAGCTGTCTCTGTCATGTTTATCGGATTCGGTGTTAACGAATTTAATCCTGAAATATGTTTTTATCTTGCCTATCATCTTGAGAGGCGGTATATGTGTAATGTAGAGCATCTTTGTACATTTTATGTAAGACTGAATTTAATGGGTTTTTATTTAAATTGTCATTTCAGTATATAAAGTTGCCACCCTTCCACTGTAAGAGTTTTCTTTTAAAAACAAGTTGCACTTTCGGTGGCAACAATCTGCCAGTAAGTATAATAATTCTCAATAAATGTGGCATCAGTCTGTCTGTGAGCATATCAGTACTAGCATACATGCTACATAAACAAGACATAAAGGTTTAAGCAAGCAAGGCAAGACAAAACTATTGGTAATGCATAAGCCTACATTGTGACCTACAATACCTACAATATTTATTATTAATGTGAGTGTTTTGTACCATTTCCATCCCTCCTACGGGGTGCATAGTTTATGTATTTCTTTGAGTTGTTAAAATTTTTAGTTTAAACTAATCTGGTGTGTTGCAAATTTGCACCAGTGTAGTCTTTCAGAGGTTGTTGTGAGCGGTCGTGACTAAGGCCGTATTAAAAGGGAGCGGCAACGTCCGAAAGCTCATACTATCAAAAAAAAAATGTTATTTCTGCCTCTGAATTAATTGTAACTTGATATTTAGAGGATGCTTTCTGATTATAATTTTTAAATCTGTTTTTTTTAAAAAAAAGAAAAGGTTTTTTGGAATAAAATTTCCATTTGTTGAAAAAAAACTGTTGTTGTTGTAGTCTTCAGTCCTGAGACTGGTTTGATGCAGCTCTCCATGCTACCCTATCCTGTGCAAGCTTCTTCATCTCCCAGTACTTAGTGCAACCCACATCCTTCTGAATCTGCTTAGTGTATTCATCTCTTGGTCTCCCTCTATGATTTTTACCCTCCATGCTGCCCTCAAATGCTAAATTTGTGATCCCTTGAGGCCTCAGAACATGTCCTGCTAAGCGGTTCCTTCTTTTTGTCAAGTTGCGCCACATACTCCTCTTCTCTCCAATTCTATTCAATACTTCATCATTAGTTATATGATCTACCCATCTAATCTTCAGCATTCTTCTGTAGCACCACATTTCCAAAGCTTCTATTCTCTTCTTGTCCAAACTATTTATCGTCCATGTTTCACTTCCATACATGGCTACACTCCATACAAATACTTTCAGAAACGACTTCCTGACATTTAAATCCATACTCGATGTTAACAAATTTCTCTTCTTCAGAAACGCTTTCCTTGCCATTACCAGTCTACATTTTATATCCCCTCTACTTCGACCATCATCAGTTATTTTGCTCCCCAAATAGCAAAACTCCTTAACTACTTTAAGTTTCTCATTTCCTAATCTGATTCCCTCAGCATCATCCGATTTCATTCGACTACACTCCATTATCCTCGTTTTGCTTTTGTTGATGTTCATCTTATACACCCCTTTCAAGACACTGTCCATTCCGTTCAACTGCTCTTCCAAGTCCTTTGCTGTCTCTGACAGAATTACAATGTCATCGGCGAACCTCAAAGTTTTTATTTCTTCTCCATGGATTTTAATACCTGCTCCGAACTTTTCTTTTGTTTCCTTTACTGCTTGCTCAATATACAGATTGAATAGCATCGGGAAGAGGCTACAACCCTGTCTCACTCCCTTCCCAACCACTGCTTCCCTTTCATGTCCCTCGACTCTTATAACTGCCATCTGCTTTCTGTACAAATTGTAAATAGCCTTTCGCTCCCTGTATTTGATCCCTGCCACCTTCAGAATTTGAAAGAGAGTATTCCAGTCAACATTGTCAAAAGCTTTCTCTAAGTCTACAAATGCTAGAAACGGAGATTTGGCTTTCCTTAATCTTTCTTCTAAGATAAGGCGTAGGGTCAGTATTGCCTCACGTGTTCCAGCATTTCTACGGAATCCAAACTGATCTTCCCCGAGGTCAGCTTCTACCAGTTTTTCCATTCGTCTGTAAAGAATTCGCGTTAGTATTTTGCAGCTGTGACTTATTAAACTGATAGTTCGGTAATTTTCACATGTGTCAACACCTGCTTTCTTTGCGATTGGAATTACTATATTGTTCTTGAAGTCTGAGGGAATTTCGCCTGTCTCATACATCTTGCTCACCAGATGGTAGAGTTTTGCTAGGCCTGGCTCTCCGAAGGCTGTCAGTAGTTCTAATGGAATGTTGTCTACTCCCGGGGTCTTGTTTCGACTTGGGTCTTTCAGTGCTCTGTCAAACTCTTCACGCAGTATCATATTTCCCATTTCATCTTCATCTACCTCCTCTTCCATTTCCATAATACTGTCCTCAAGTACATCGCCCTTGTATAGACGCTCTATATACTCCTTCCACCTTTCTGCTTTCCCTTCTTTGTTCAGAACTGGGTTTCCATCTGAGCTCTTGATATTCATGCAAGCGGTTCTCTTATCTCCAGAGGTCTCTTTAATTTTCCTGTAGGCAGTATCTATCTTACCCCTAGTGAGATAATCCTCTACATTCTAACATTTGTCCTCTAGCCATCCCTGGTTAGCCATTTTGCACTTCCTGTCGATCTCATTTTTGAGACGTTTGTATTCCATTTTGCCTGCTTCACTTACTGCGTTTTCGTATTTTCTCCTTTCATCAATTAAATTCAGTATCTCTTCTGTTACCCAAGGATATCGACTTGCCCTCGTCTCTTTACCTACTTGATCCTCTGCTGCCTTCACTATTTCATTCCTCAAAGCTACCCATTCTTCTTCTACTGTATTTCTTTCCCCCATTCCTGTCAGTTGTTCCCTTATGCTCTCCCTGAAACTCTGTACTACCTCTGGTTCTTTCAGTTTATCCAGGTCCCATCTACATGTATAAATAAATATTTGCAACGACTCCTATTCGCGCCGTCACCGTGCGGCCAAGATATCGTAGGTAGGTATGATCATATAAGAGTAAGCTGACAGAAAATTGAAAGCTATACAATCAATTTTTTTATGTACTTCAACTGTCTTTTTTCATAGATCTCGGAGTCTGTCGGTCCTTTGAGCTGGTGTTATAAATATGGATGAGCTATCACTCTCCAAGTATTGTGCTAATTATAAGTTATAATATGTGAAAGTCGCAAGTTTTCATTGTCCTACCGAGCTACGTGCTGATCTCGACATCCCGATGCGACGAGGACTTTCACTTTAAAATGGACCTTCTCTAAGAGGAAGTCAACACGAAGAGAGAATAGCCGACGTAGCCACGCCGGCATTGTTCCACATCGTTGGGAGATAGGTAAATATCAAGCCATATACCAAAGGAATTGATCTTCAAATAGTATCCTAAAGCTGCCACAACGTTTCTTAACCCGCACGCATCTATACCTGTGTGTGTTTCTGGACTTACCATGTCTAGAGCGGCTAACGTGCACTAACATAACTACGTCAGCTCTGAGCAATCCACGTTGTCTCCCTGACCAATATAGCCGCCTACCCCGTTTTGTCTAGCGTGCAATCCTCCATGTTCTGCGATGTGGCATGGTTGTCCAGTCTCTTGACACCTCCACCACCTTCCACAGAGATTCCGACAATAGAGCGCGAACAGCCGACCAAATTCGTCATTTCCTAAATGATCATTCGCAGGCACCCAGCCATAACAGTCTGCTCTTTGCCAAACTCCTTTATGTCAGTGGATTTCCTCATTTTTCTTCTCTTATTGTCGTTTGAATGATTCTCTTTTCGTCTCAGTCTGGTTAAATAGCTCGCAAACGCACTACCACTTTTGTTTGGATTCTATCTATTTGGAATTTTGTTTAAATTCTGCAGTCTAAAGGTACTACCTTTATTTAACTCTGATCTCGCTCAAAAGGGGTACATAATATATGAAGACTAAGTATCATAATTCTTGAATATTTACGCTAGCTGCCACATAGCCATGGACTTTGATACTTGCCCTAGAGCAATGAAGGGACGAAGCAAGCATTTTAAGCAAATTTTTCTTACTCTTGTCCACTATGTGTGTAGTTTCGACCGTTTGGGACGATTTACAAATTTAATCAAACCGTTGATATTTTGTTGTGCAACAGTCAAATCTCTGTGATTTGTCTCGATTCCATGGAGTCGTAGCGCACGTCACATGAATACCAATTACAAATGAAATTTGATTAAACTTTGTTTTAAATCAAGGGACTTCCAGAAACCATTTTCCACTCTGTAGCTATGTGCGCGCTGATATGAAACTTCCTGACAGTTTAAAACTTGTAACGAACGGGATTTCGAATCCAGGATCTATGCCTCCGTAGACAAGTGCGATTGAAGTATGAAGCACAACTCGCGAACCGTCCTCGCAGATTGTAAGTAGCAGTACAGTGGGTCTGCTCTGTGATGACCTACCTACCAATATTCTTCAAAACTTCGACTGACTCGGTTGTGGGTTCGCTCTGTTGTGGCCCATTACCTGTCTGCATGTCAAGAATTAGCACTATCTTTCCGTTGGAAGGACAACACTACTTCTTCAAGACTGCATGGAAATCCACTACTTCCGTGTGCATTTTCTTTTACTGGTCAGACTTTGTACTACTGTGATATATGATCAGGACTGTCTTTATGGACTGTGAGGACAATTCTTGCTTTTGACCAACAGTCTATCAATAGACTGTCTTTATGGACTGTGAGGACAATTTTTGCCTTTGACCAACAGTGTATCAATAAGTGTGTGCATTTGATATATTTGTTATCGTTAATATAAAAAAAAATTGTAGCAAATAATTATTGGGCACTGCCCAAAACAAGTTGTAAAATTTTTTGTGGGTAGCTTGGAGGCTACGACATATGAAACGTCCCCTCAGAAAAATTACAAAAGACTGTGCTGGTAAACCTCTTCCGTTATTTGATTTTCAAGCAGCTTAGCAAAACTGAACGTACTCAGGCATTTCTCTCTTTGATTATTCTGATCATCACTAAACTGACACACAATATTTTTAGCGCAACGCAATCTGGCTTTCAATAATCCCTACAAAAGAATGGCTCTGACTAACAATAACCTATACATCACTTACCTCTCAAAAATCTTCGTTAGTCAAACTACTGCAATACAGCGAGCGCCAATACTTACAGCTAAATAAAAGATTCTAACTACTGAAGGCACTAACTACTGATAGGCATTGTTAGCAAATGAAAGATTTTGACAGAGAACAAACAATGTATTTACCTTAATAATGTTCAAAAGTCACCATATGTATACACTCCTAGAAATGGAAAAAAGAACACATTGACACCGGTGTGTCAGACCCACCATACTTGCTCCGGACACTGCGAGAGGGCTGTACAAGCAATGATCACACGCACGGCACAGCGGACACACCAGGAACCGCGGTGTTGGCCGTCGAATGGCGCTAGCTGCGCAGCATTTGTGCACCGCCGCCGTCAGTGTCAGCCAGTTTGCCGTGGCATACGGAGCTCCATCGCAGTCTTTAACACTGGTAGCATGCCGCGACAGCGTGGACGTGAACCGTATGTGCAGTTGACGGACTTTGAGCGAGGACGTATAGTGGGCATGCGGGAGGCCGGGTGGACGTACCGCCGAATTGCTCAACACGTGGGGCGTGAGGTCTCCACAGTACATCGATGTTGTCGCCAGTGGTCGGCGGAAGGTGCACGTGCCCGTCGACCTGGGACCGGACCGCAGCGACGCACGGATGCACGCCAAGACCGTAGGATCCTACGCAATGCCGTAGGGGACCGCACCGCCACTTCCCAGCAAATTAGGGAAACTGTTGCTCCTGGGGTATCGGCGAGGACCATTCGCAACCGTCTCCAAGAAGCTGGGCTACGGTCCCGCGCACCGTTAGGCCGTCTTCCACTCACGCCCCAACATCGTGCAGCCCGCCTCCAGTGGTGTCGCGACAGGCGTGAATGGAGGGACGAATGGAGACGTGTCGTCTTCAGCGATGAGAGTCGCTTCTGCCTTGGTGCCAATGATGGTCGTATGCGTGTTTGGCGCCGTGCAGGTGAGCGCCACAATCAGGACTGCATACGACCGAGGCACACAGGGCCAACACCCGGCATCATGGTGTGGGGAGCGATCTCCTGCACTGGCCGTACACCACTGGTGATCGTCGAGGGGACACTGAATAGTGCACGGTACATCCAAACCGTCATCGAACCCATCGTTCTACCATTCCTAGACCGGCAAGGGAACTTGCTGTTCCAACAGGACAATGCACGTCCGCATGTATCCCGTGCCACCCAACGTGCTCTAGAAGGTGTAAGTCAACTACCCTGGCCAGCAAGATCTCCGGATCTGTCCCCCATTGAGCATGTTTGGGACTGGATGAAGCGTCGTCTCAAGCGGTCTGCACGTCCAGCACGAACGCTGGTCCAACTGAGGCGCCAGGTGGAAATGGCATGGCAAGCCGTTCCACAGGACTACATCCAGCATCTCTACGATCGTCTCCATGGGAGAATAGCAGCCTGCATTGCTGCGAAAGGTGGATATACACTGTACTAGTGCCGACATTGTGCATGCTCTGTTGCCTGTGTCTATGTGCCTGTGGTTCTCTCAGTGTGATCATGTGATGTATCTGACCCCAGGAATGTGTCAATAAAGTTTCCCCTTCCTGGGACAATGAATTCACGGTGTTCTTATTTCAATTTCCAGGAGTGTATATCTACCACTTCATGACATCCATCTTTCCAGATTTCCTTTTTCTGGCGGACACACGTCCAGATCGTCCTCTCAAAACTCTGGCATCACTCTCTCCACATCTACCACTGCTAGCGGCTCACCTCCAACTGCCCAACGCTACGCGCTGTTCACATCCAACTGCTCAACACTACACTAGCGAATATTCCAACGCCGAGTCCAACCAGCCACAGACTGCACACAGTACAGTCAGTGATTTTCATACAGAGCGCTACGTGGCGTTACCAACATAAAAACCTAAACAGCCTACTTACAAGCTTTACTTCTGCCAGTGCCTCGTTTCCAGCGTTCCGAATTTTACAAAAGTCCTCGTGCGATACTTGCACGACCATCACTCCTGGAAGAAATGGTATTGCGGATACATGGCTCAGCCACAGCGACGAGGATATTTCCAGAATGAATATTTAGCTCAGCAGTGGAGTGTGCGCTGATATGAAACTTACTGGCAGATTAAAACTGTGGCCCGGACCAGGACTCGTCAGCTTTTGCCCGCGGAAGATGATGGTCTGTGGTCAGAGGCTCACAGTTCCTGCCAACATTTCCTGTAATTAGACTAAGGTACACTGTTCCACAAGTTCTGCTCAGAAGTCTACTTTCCGACTTAGCAGCTGGTATTTACCCAAAACTAAGACAGTAGAAAAGCAGAATCTGAATAATTACTTTCAATCATAGTGACAATGTCACAGACTGCCAAAAGGCGGCCAAGTTATTGGATTTTATTGTATTAGGTATGGGACGTCAAGTACCAAACATCATACTGATACCAAACTTGAGTACAATTTTGGATCATAACTGTTAATGTAAATGTTGCTGGTTCTTTCTTATTGTGTTGTCACATTCTGTTATTGTGTCGACCCATTACGCAAGTGTTTAATTAATAATAACTAGAGTGCAAACTGCCACCCATTTTATTGACCTGTAGTGGAAACAAGGTTTCTCCTACCGTGCATGTTGGGGCTGAATTAACGTACACATCCCAACAAGAAATCATATTGGGCGTTGTACTCATCCACTTATGAACGCAGTGGTGTTTTCCGTATGCTGTGTATCCTGTCTTCGACGTCCCGCAGTTCTTCCTTCCTTGTGCATCTTCGATTACCTCTGTTGTAAGCCTCGCAAATTCTCTCTAATCCGCACGTCATTGCCATGACTAGTTTTTTGCTGGAGGTTACACTTCGACCAAGCGAGGTGGCGCAGTCGTTAGCACACGGGATTCGCATTAGGGAGGCAAACGGTTCAAACCGGCGTCCAACCATCCAGATTTAAGTTTTCCGCGATTTTTATAAATTTGCTCCAGGAAAATGCCAGGATGGTTCGTAGGAAAGGACACGGCCAATTTCTTTCTCCATCCTCGACGCAATGCGACATCGATGTCCACGGGATGTTAAACGCGATCTTCCTTCCTTCCTGCCGTGACACAGCGCCTCCGATGCCTACAGTTCATATACAATTGGACTTCTTTAAATGACAAGAGTGATTGGACTTCTTTACTCTCGTTAATATCTGTTGGACGCGTGCGGTCGGAATCCTCTTCACGACGTGTGGATAGTTGTTCAACTACAATCATCAAACCTCCTACCTTGTCAGTTATCTTTTTGCCATCTACGTTTTGCGGAAACGCGTTGGCACACACCCTGTAGTGATTAAATCTGTTCTTTATTTAGCTCATGCAAAATCTTGTCTCTAGTGTCAGATGTTCCATACACGATAAGGCGGCAATGCTACATCATTCTTCAGAGTGCTTATTTTCTCTTACATAAATGTGGAAAGTCTCTCAACTAAAGGAAACGAGTAGTGGTAGCACATGGTCGGTACTGGTATCAAGGAGTCAAGATGAAACACTAGCATAAATTAATAGAAAGAGTTCTGTGATTAGAAGCGAGCAATACTCTGAGGCGTCCAGTGAAATTAATAAAGCGATTTCCTAAGAAATAAGAAGCATCTGCTTTCACCAATCGAAACATAAATCGTACCAAAGCCTGTTCTAAGGAACATTCAGGCTTACTAATTCGATAATGGAACCCAAAGGGCAGTTCAAAAAGCCCCGCTAGCACCTTATGTCTTGAGGACACGGTTTTTTTGGAGAGTGGACGAGAATCTCACAGCCACTACTTCGGAGAGAGAACCCTCTGACATGCAAAGGAGCATTTTGCTAGATCTGTCCAGAGATCAAATGGTTCAAATGGCTCTGAGCACTATGGGACCCAACATCTGAGGTCATCAGTCTCCTAGAACTTAGAACTACTTAAACCTAACTAACCTAAGGCCATTACACACATCCATGCCCGAGGCAGGATTCGAACCTGCGACCGAAGCGGTCGCGTGGATCCAGACTGAAGCGCCTTGAACCGCTCGACCACACAGGCCGCCTGTCCAGAGATGCTTAGCAAGGAGAGCACTACACTACCTGTGAGCACTTGATAGTTTCTGTTTTCCTCTCTGTCAGAATTGAGAACACACTCGCACACATACTTGCAGAGTATGTTGGTTATTACACAAATAAATACACCGAGAACATTTTCCTATCCAAGGACTCAGCACAGTATAAAGCCAGAGCATTGTAGGTAGCAAATGCTCTTGCTTTCCTTTAGGCCTCATAGTTTAAAATATAAAATAGCACTTTACAAAAGAACTTTCTGGATTTAATTTAGGCACATTTAGAGATAACACTAGTCAAATCAGTCTTTCGAAGCAAATAACATTCTGTGTTCATTAAGGATACGTCGTTTAGACGTTCACGTCCAGTGGCGTTTCTTAACTAATTTTTAATGGGCTTTAGTGTTAAAAAAAGAGTCCTAAACTACAGTTTGCCATGATCGTTGACAAGTAAATGCTTAAAACTACACTATGTGATCAAAAGTATCCGGACACCCCCAAAACCATACGTTTTTCATATTAGGTGCGTTGTGCTGCCACCTATTGCCAGGAGCTCCATATCAGAGACCTCAGTAGTCATTAGACATGGCGAGAGAGCAGAATGGGGCGCTCCGCGGAACTCACGGACTTCGGACGTGGTCAGGTGATTGCGTGTCACATGTGTCATACGTCTGTACATGAGATTTCCACACTCATAAACATCCCTATGTCCACTGTTCCCGATGTGACAGTGGAGTGAATGCGTGAAAGGACACGTACAGCTCAAAAGCGTATAGGCCGACCTCGTCTGTTGACTGACAGAGACCGCCGACAGTTGAAGAGGGTCGTAATGCGTAATAGGCAGACATCTATACAGACCACCACACAGGAATACCAAACTGCATCAGGATCCACTGCAAGTACTATCACAGTTGGGCGGGAGGTGAGAAAACTTGGATTTCATGGTCTAGCGGCTGCTCATAAGCCACACATGACGCCGGTAAATGCCAAACGACGCCTCGCTTGGTGTAAGGAGCGTAAACATTGGACAACAGAAAAGTGGAGAAACGTGTGGAGTAACGAATCACGGTACACAATGTGGCGTTCGGATGGCAGCGTGTGAGTATGGCGAATGCCCAGTGATCGTCGTCTGCCAGCGTGTGTACTGTTAACAGTAAAATTCGGAAGCGGTGGTGTTAAGGTGTGGTGGCGTTTTTCATGGAGTGGGCTTGCACCCGTTGTTGTTTTGCGTGGCACTATTACAGCACGGGCCTAAACTGATGTTTTAAGCACCTTCTTGCTTCCCACTTTTGAAGAGCAATTCGGGGATGACGATTGCATCTTTCAACACGATCGAGCACCTGTTCATAATGCACGGCCTGTGGCGAAGTGGTTACACGACAATAACATTTCTGTAATGGACTGGCCTGCACTGAGTCCTGACCTGAATCTAAATGGTCTTCGTGCTCGCCAAACGCTATCTCGGTCAGCAAGCTCGACGGATTCTTCACCAACCAAGAAAATTTGCAGCATTATGTTAGGGCCCTGCAGCCTGCTCGGGATTTTGACAAGCTATCGCGCAGAATTTGGCACGATATCCCTCAGGAGGACATCCGGTCTCTCTACGGTTCAAATGGCTCTGAGCACTATGGTACTTAACATCCGTGGTCATCAGTCCCCTAGACTTAGGGCTACTTAAACCTAACTAACGTAAGGTCATCACACACATCCATCCCCGAGGTAGGATTCGAACCTGCGACCGTAGCAGCAGCGCGGTTCCGGACCGAAGCGCCTAGAACCGTTCGGCCACAGTGGCCGGCTAGCCACTCTATTAACCAATGCCAACCGAACAGCTATTTGCACATTGCCCAGAGGTGGATCATCGCGTTATTCACTTGCTCAATATGTGAAACTGTTTCTGTTGAATAAATCATCAAATTTTTCTGAATATTTAATCTTATGTCTGTCAGTACATTTACATCACGTCCACTGATTTTCGTCCAATTTGGTTGTTCCTCCGTAGTGCGTCCTTTTTTTATGTGTTTCAAGGAACTGTACAGGATGGCGGGTATGAGCAGGCGGTGGGCGTTATGGAATAATTGAGTAATTTTTAGAGAAAGGCCATTTATTGGCTAAAGCATGTTGAAAAGGGGCTACATATGCCTAGGGAGGTGAGGGTGAGCCAGAGCTTACAATTTGGCGAACATTGTTCGCGAAGCTACCGAAAGTTGTTGTCTGCCAAAACTAAGTCCACAGTGCCGCAGCACCGGGAGAAGCGGGAGATGTTCAATGCTACAGGGCGCGCATTCGACTCGCGGGTGAGCAAGAATACAAGAGAGCGAGCCCGGCGACGGGCGGCCGGGTATATTCGACGCACCACGCGGCTTCCTCCGCCCTGATTGGTCAGAACCGAGAAAACCGTGCGGGCGGCATGGAACTTTCCAGAGCGTTGCCTGCTAAGCGACGCCTGGGACGGCGTTACCTCGTCAGCACATGAGAGAGGTGCGTGATCAAGGTGCCCTTCGTCGGTGCTGACTTCCTGTTACTAGACCGTGGGACGAAAGAATTTACAGGCAGCTAACACTGCCGGCCGTGGCTTGGCCGCAATGAAAAAATGAAGTTACCGTTTGGGTGCTCATATAATAAAGTAAAATCCCTTATTGTCTGGCTCATCCTTTACATTCCTCCCCCTTCCGTGGGAGCGGAGAACGTATGTTAATTCGCTCAATGCAATTATTATTTGAATGTAAACAAATTTAAATTTATCTTGCAAAAGAAAGTGAACATTGGCTCTCACGGAAGACGGCAGGGGTCTTAATCTATGGGAGGGTATAGAGACTCTAAAGACCTCCTAAGGGTCGCAAGGGGACTTACATCAACAATATTGTGTGCATGCAAGAATCATCATAAGACATCAAATCATCATAGAATATCAAAACATCATAAAATATCAAAACAAAATTAGAACAAAACATAGCAGTGTGAATTAGACAAACATGTCAAGTGTTCTTGTTGCTAGGTTGAAGTAAAAATGTCTTTTTTTTTTGCTTTTGTTAGAATAAGTTGAAAATTTAAACACATCACCACTGATGAGTCACGGCGAGGGCGACAGACGCGAGGCGGCGTGGGGTGTTGTCCTCAGCGGGCAGCGCGCAGGCTGTCGGCGGGAAGGGGGCGTGGCCGTGGACTGGAACTCAGCGCAAGGGGGGAGTATGAGGGGAGATTCACACGTTTCAAAACACAGTTGAAAAGGGAGTTATTACTAAGGAAACACTTCACTACACTACACTAGTTTCTCCAATATTAGAATTGCACTCTTAAAACTAAGGGAGGGCACATGCCTGATAGGTTCTTGTTTTCTCTTTATTGTTGAGTTTAGTTTGTGGCTGTTTACCATTCATTTAAGTGCCAACAGGCGAACGTAAGAAATTTGTCCTTTTTCATGTCTTAGCAAATCATCAATTGACGTTAGGATGTGATTATTTGATTTTTTAGGTAAAACTTGAACGTTAGCTGACAAGGGAATCATGAATGAGCTTTCAGGTATAAAAGCATAATTAAAGGGGCGCGAATACTAAGTAAGGCGTGGTGGCATGAAAGGTTATAAGTGGTGTTCCAACGGGAACCGTTTGCTAAAGACCTGCGTGGAGGCTACGTCAGAAAGGCGCGCGGCAGATAACTTCCAAGGCCAGCGCGGCGTCGGGGCTGCACGCGGCAGCTGAGAAGCGAAGCCGAGGCGGCTACGTGCAGGAAGCAAGCGTCAGGTGTAAGAGCGAGAGAGAACGATGAAGCTTACCGACGCTGTTCACTGCGCTGTCTGTATTTTACGCTCTCTCCACATGTTCTTGGGCTCCTGCGCCAGATGAGCGTATTTATGTGCTTCAAAGTGACGAATATTAATGTCACAAAAAGGGGTATAGCATTACTGAATAAAGGGGAATAGATATGCGTAATCGACAGGGTTTATTCATCGATGACCAACAAAATAGAAGTGGGATTACTCGTGACATCATGTTAGATGCGTTGTTACAGCGGCTACTTTTTAAAATTACTTTATGCCATAGTAAATTGGTTTATAACATGAAAATGTAAAAGTGAAGTACACATATATCATATTAAATTTACTGCATATTCCATATCGGTAAACAAAGAAGGTTGAGTGCCTCTTTGGGCTGACCCTCTACGTGTAATAACATTCACATTTTGAGAAGAATTTTCTCGTCACTCAATATATTTGCTGCACGCCGTTAAGTGAGAGTGACGAAGAAAAGTGACACCAGTTTGGTGCAGGTGGGACATAGATTGTGTCGTAGGATGTCAACGCTGTTGCTAACAAGAGGAGAAAAACAAAACTCGACTAGAATCTAGAGATTTCCATAGTGGGAACAGAAAGTGTGAGGAGTTGAATTAGAAAAGACTAAGTTGAGCGTAATTTTTTGAAGGACTTTCCCTTTATGAAGGTATAGTGCACGGCGCATCGTTTACACGACGTTATCGCCTACTTAACTGTGTATACGACAATTCTGCGATTCCAAAATAGCTGCTTCATACTTCTTCCTCAAACTCGACATCTCTTACATAAAAAAAAAAAAAAAAACTTTACTTTGCGACCAAATTCGCCGTCTTTTTCCTCTCAACATTTTGCGACTAAACTCGCCGTCTCTATAACTCCATGGTGCTGGCCTCCTTGGGCCCAGCTGGTTGCTTAAAACTCCGTCTATCATTGGTTATCTCGCAGTGGCCTGGGACACGTCATACAGTTAAATGCTACTACTTCAATAGTCGGTATTCCTTCGGAAAATACAATGGGAAAACAAAGAAGGCTCAAGGTTTTGAACAGAGACTTCCGCTTACTGGCGTTTAGCTGCGGGCTAGACGCGGTTCGCGTCTGACGTTGCCTGATCAGCTGTCGTCAGAGAGCACGGAACACTGTTCTCGTGAACTCTTCTTCGAGATGGAAGATCAAAGTCTGGGCTGAATAGTATTGTGTCTGTTGAAAGTTGACAGATCAAAGTGGGTAGAACGGACTATGCCGCGAAACGGAAAAGTGAAGGAACGACACAGACAGCTAAGGGACCGCGCGGGTGCCAGCCGCGTCACGTAAGGTACGTGCCCTTGCGGGTGTGGTTCTCTTGTTCATCCAACAGACCAGGTATATAGCCAAAACTTGCTCGTTCTGGGGGTATGATTCACTCTGTTTACGTTATCTATCACGGGGGTAGGCATGTGGTATGTCCCTCCTGATAAACATTCAAATACAAATCAAAATAAAGCATGGTTACATCCTAAACTACTCTTCTAAAACAATTTATCACCTAAGACATCATTATTATTAAACAAATAATTGGCAGTACTCGGGGACTTACTCTAGCATGCTTGAAATCCTACAAAATTATTATCTTCATCAGTATAGTAACACAGCGACACATGGAAACACTAGGCTGATACACAAATACTAAATTACTGGTGCTGGCAAAACTTTAGCAAAATTCTCTAAATAGTTAGTAATAAAACAGTCAAAATGAACAACAAGAAGATAATACATGGACTTAAGTAATTGGACACAAGTAATTAGAGATAAGTAATTGGACGTAATCAATTAGACACAAGCAATTTGACATAAGTAATTGGCAACTCGCCATAGTGATATAAGCGGTGGCAAAACCGTAACAAAAGCAAAAGTTTAAAATATTATTTCCTTCAAACAAAACTTCCTTACTCTCCAGTTACATTTCGTAGCAAAATGAATGTAAGCATCCCTTGGTATTCCTTTATGCTCTCGATTGTGTCTTCATACCAACTAATAGTCTTTGGTACTTTTACCTAGAAGAAAACTGTCGTTAAGTCATGGCAATGTTATGTGTAATGCTGTGGAATAGTGTAATGTCACGTTAATCCTTCCTGTAACAAGATTCTGATGAAAAATGATTTTATGTCTCCTTCAATGAACAGCCCAAAAATTATTAAACGTGCGATAAACCGTTTCCTGTGTTGATTTGTATTTGCAAATATTGACGATCATCAGTCACCCAACCAATCGTTCCGGTGTGTATTGGTTGTTCCTTTTGTTCATTCTCTCACTTACCTGCTTCCATATAATCAATATTGGCGGCTTGACGAAGCTAGTTGCATCTCGAAGACGTCGATATGACTTACCTGTCGGTGCTTTGGTTTTTTATAAAATTAGAGTTCATTTGTCATATAAAGAGTGTGTAGGGAGCAAAGTAAGTTCCTGACTATTGAAAATGTGCATAACGTTATTCATAGGGTTCGTTATATAATGGTTAAGAATTTCTGTGTTAAGATTCAGTGCAGCTTGAGGTGCTAAGGTGCGACACGCGTCGCGCTCGTGAGATTGTAAAGTTGCTGACAGCACAGCTGACAGTACGGCTGCGTCCGGTTTCACTGGCTGGGCGGCAGAACTGGCGTTCACGCTGGGTCCGTCCTCTTGCTGCGCATGTAGTTTATCTCTCGGTACAGTCACAAAATTTCCTTCCAGAGCTATCTTATGTTGTTGACGACAGTTATGCGTGGAGGATGTTCTTTTCTAAAGGACTCTAATAACTTCAATCGTTAGAGGTCACAAAACTATCGGGTTACAACTATTTTACTTAAACACTCTGTTCTTCAAAATTTAGGTAAATGGCAGGTGTTAGACTTCTATATAAACTATACTTTTCAAATGGCATTCCAAACCCAACTCCTTGGCTAACGCGTTCCCCACTCAGCGGTCGTTTACAGGACGGATATAGCGGCAAGTGCCGGCTTCCTTGACACCATGTAGATCCGTTTATTAACCGTGGTGGTAATACAACATAGCTGGAGATCGATCTGAAATTCCAACATTTACTAATCCTGATGGTTTAGACAATGCGTACCAGGAAAAAGTTCTCTCTTACGATTTTTGTTCCATACTGAAAATTCAAATAGACAATACACATAGATTCCCGTCTTTAGATAAGACTAATAAAATCTGTAGGGCAATATTAAGCTGGTGATTTTATTTTTATAGCCATCCCTTTAGGTTTACTGTTTAAACTGCAACGTACGAATGTAGGAATGTGTAGCGTGGCTGAGGCACGTGGCCTGCAGGGCGATGGTTGTGAGTTGCGGAGGGTTCGAGGGGAGAGGTGCAGATGCTGCACGCACCAACGACAGAGGCGGTGGGTGGGGAAGGGGGAACTGCAATGGCCGCTCTCTCGGCAGGCCGGTGGGTGGGGAGGGAAGGGGGCCGCGTCGTCAGCTGACAGGGAGGGGCGGGACTCGGCGCATGTGAACAGCTGTAGACCACAGTGGAGGTATTTACGCACTCCTTCCGTGGCATTTAATATACAGAAATACGTGGTACCAAAAAACTTACCTCGTTGTCTGTTCAACATCGCATCACGAAAACAATAAAATAGCACTTCAGGAAGACTCCTTTTACTTTAGAGTAGCCCATTTGTTGTTTAACTTGGACGTATTTATTCTTGTTATTATCGTTGTGTGATCATTTAGCAAAACATACATGTAATAGGGCGTCTTTCAAAGTACAGGTAGACGGCTGCATGTAGTCACTGATCTACTGGCAGTTACGAAGGCGTATTAGTATCATGTTTTTATGGTAAAGCTTTAATACCTGTGTTCGTGCACTATTCACTAAATTAACAAGTGAAATGTGAATCTCTTTGAAATATACAAGATTAACTGATTCTTTCTCTACGTGTTCTTTTGACAAGGACAACTTTCCCCTTAATTCCATGATTAAGGAATGTTTGTGGTTTTAATTCTCGACTGCTACGATAACATTACTGGAGACGTTAAATGACAAGACAAAATGATTACATAACTTCAGTCACTTCCATTAACATGTGACGTCATAAATTCTATTACCAGTTACCAACAGTTGCCAATTCTTATGTCTACTTATAACTAACATGCACAATTTAATTAAATGTATAGTAACTACGGTGTTTTCCGTCAATTAATTCTCTTGCTGCATGCAGGACTTTGCCAACTGTTTACATACCATTCCAGACCTACTTTCAGGAACGCAAATCATAGGGGTTTGACCTTAGAGCGTATCTACGTTGCTGTCTAGGCGGTTGTATTACCTTCTTTCTTGCTTTTTTGGGTGGAACTACTGGCGTAATAGGCCCGGTTTCACTGTTAGGTGGGGGTGGCTCGGGTCCTTTATACAGTTTCAATCTGTCAAAATGAACGATCACTGTGCGTTCTGCTAACTGAATTTCCGCATTTACCGGTGAAGTAAGCCGGATGATACGGTACGGTCCTTCATAAGTAGGTGTAAACTTTTTGGGTCTTCCCTTTTTTACTACTGGATTGCTCAACATAACTAGGTCTCCTACCTAGTACTCAGGCATTTTTGCTTTTTGATTACTTCTCTTTAGCTGTTTGGCGGTGGCTCGAGCATTGTTCCCTCTTATTTCCTCAAAAATTTCCTGACCACTGGCAACAATAGTACCCTTCGGTATCACAACATCTTCTACACCAAAATTATCTATACTTACTGGTATCGCAAAACCCTTCTGTCTCCTTTCCGGTCGGCAGATACTTCTCTTTATATGTACTGACTGACGATCTAAAACATCATTCTGGGTGAGCGGGTCAACCAGAATGTCTGTATTAGGCTGTTCTTGATTTTTGACATCTATCCAGAGAATCTTTCCACTTCCGCCTTTTATCCTCACAGGGTCAGTGGTTTTTATCGGCCACATCTGCGGTTTTATGGGAGACTATGAACGGCGCCTTTCGCAGCTCCCTCGCGTCTGACGGGGGTGCGCACTGCCAAATCGGTGAATTGCTTCGCCGAACTGCACAGTTCGCGTTCGATAATCCACTATCCCCTGATAACGGTGCAGGAAGTCATTCCCTAGTATGATGTCAAATTCACCCTTCTTTAGCCTTACTACCTCCATCATCTGACTGTATTTACCCTCGTCGATTTGCAGGTTCACTACACACGAACCTGCAGGGACAATTACTTCCTCTCCAAGGCCACTGATATGGTACCGGGGTGGCTGTAACACCATTCGATCATTTTTCTCCACAAACAATACACTAACTTGAGCACCAGTATCAACTAAAATTCTAACTGATTTGTTCCCGAGTACGCCAAATAGACTAACGTGTTCCACCTCTTTACATTTTTCGGTCCTAACCGGGTGTATTATTTTTGTCGGGGGCGCGGGTGGGTGGCGGAACCTGCCCCCCAAGCGTTTCCCTGGTTCGACCCCGCGTTGCGGCGGTGGCCGCGCATCTGATTTGAAAATGGTGACTTTGTGGGGCAAACATTATCAGCATGACCTACTGTCTGGCAAATAGTGCAATACGGCGCGCGACAGCGCATTGCCGTATGGTTGGGCTTCCCACAACTCTGACAGAATGCTGCTTCTGCTGGGACCGGTACTGGGTCCGATGGGCGCGGTGCGGCAGCGCAAAAACGCAATACCTCTTCGCGTAACATTGCCAAACGAACAGCTTCAAACAGAGAAGTGGGGGAGGCAGCTTTGACTTCTCCTCCGATGCGGGGGTCAATACCGCGAACAAATGCATCAATTGCACGCGCTTCGGCTTCTGAGCGCAAAATTCTGTTTTCACTGGCATTTTCACCTAGCTTGTAGGTACGACAAGACACTGCTCGTATGCGATCTGCAAAGGCATCAAAATCCTCATTAGGCTTCTGCCTAAGGGTTGATAATTGATCTCTGTAATATGTGGTACCTCTGGTATCGGTATAACGCATAGTCAATCCGCGGGCCAATACTTCAAATTCGTGCGTGTCACGCAATTCATCCACCGTTTCTATGAACATTCGGGCTTCCCCCGACAACTTCAGTCTGGCTACATTGACCAATAGATCGTCCGGCCAGGCACACGTGCGACCCACATCACGAATATTTTGTAAGAACATAGCTACATTTTCGTGGGACTTCCCAGAAAAGGTGGGAATGAAATCAGCCGCAGGAAAATTGCTTACAGTCGCCATGTTAGCAGAAATTGTGGCGTTTGTATTAGAGACAGAATTAGTGTTAGTTGCCTCTGTTTGAGCATTTGTTACAGGGGTGGAGCTAGCCACAGGTATGGAAGTTCGCGCACTAGCTTCCAGCGTCTGTTTCAAGACGCGGTTTTGCTCAAGTAGCTCCTGATTTTGTGCGAATAACTGGCGCATTTGTGCATTTATGGCCTCGAGCGGGTCTTGCGAGACAGATGCCTCTACGGGGGTATCCCGTTCCGTCGCTCGTGTTCCCATCGGCATGTTTACAAATTTATGGGACGCTAGTGACCAGAAAAAAGTAATGATTGTTACAAAAAAAGGACGGCCACAAAGATTCTCAATCCAGCGGCGGAAGATCGTCGAAGATATAGTTGTAAGCATCGCGGCGACTTACATGGTGATGGCGATGGTGCGACGCATTGGTGGCGGCGACGGCGTGGTGCAGTGGCTGCGGCGGGCGGTGGTCGGCGGGCGGCGATGGCGGCAGGCCCCTGGCGCGTCGGTGACGGCGGCGGATGACGGCGGCCCTGCCGGTCGCGCAGCGCAGCGCAGGCCCCTCGGACTCAGGCAGCGGGCATCGAGGCGGCGTCCAGCTCACGTGGCTGACTAGCGTGGGCTGCCTCGCTGCAGCGCGCGCCCTGTGCGTGTTTAGTGGAGCAGCCACGGCCCACATGGAGCAAACGTGGCGGCCGGTTGGCGCATTCCATGCGCCAAGTGTACGGCGTCTTGCCGGGAGAAATTTAGTGTAGCGACAAAGTCACTACGGGGACGGATCCACACTTCTGACACCAATTGTACAGGATGGCGGGTATGGGCAGGCGGTGGGCGTTATGGAATAATAGAGTAATTTTTAGAGAAAGGCCATTTATTGGCTAAAGCATGTTGAAAAGGGGCTACATATGCCTAGGGAGGTGAGGGTGAGCCAGAGCTTACAATTTGGCGAACATTGTTCGCGAAGCTACCGAAAGTTGTTGTCTGCCAAAACTAAGTCCACAGTGCCGCAGCACCGGGAGAAGCGGGAGATGTTCAATGCTACAGGGCTCGCATTCGACTCGCGGGTGAGCAAGAATACAAGAGAGCGAGCCCGGCGACGGGCGGCCGGGTATATTCGACGCACCACGCGGCTTCCTCCGCCCTGATTGGTCAGAACCGAGAAAACCGTGCGGGCGGCATGGAACTTTCCAGAGCGTTGCCTGCTAAGCGACGCCTGGGGCGGCGTTACCTCGTCAGCACATGAGAGAGGCGCGTGATCAAGGTGCCCTTCGTCGGTGCTGACTTCCTGTTACTAGACCGTGGGACGAAAGAATTTACAGGCAGCTAACACTGCCGGCCGTGGCTTGGCCGCAATGAAAAAATGAAGTTACCGTTTGGGTGCTCATATAATAAAGTAAAATCCCTTATTGTCTGGCTCATCCTTTACAGAACCACTTGACTGCGAGGTCGTAAAAGGGCAATGATGTTTACCGCTTTCGACGCCCCGCATGTTGTCTACCATGCAACCAGAATATTGATTGCTAATGGCAAAACGGGAAGGGACTGTAGGTATTCAACGGCGAGCCTAGCACAAGCGTTAGTTGAATCGCTTAGTGTTGTTAGTGATGTTGATGCAAATCAGAGATATGCCAACAATAAACGAAGCTTACCTTCCATTACATCAGCAACAACAGCTGACAAAGTTGACATTTCAACTGAAAGGAAGCGAAGGAATTTCGCAGAGTGAGAAAAAAGTGGCACATGGAATATTAGCGTTTCTGCAAGATGAGTCAGTGGAATGTGTGGTGTCATTTATGGTCGACTGTGCAGGCAACGTACATGAAACAAGTGAACAAGTGAAAGTGATGCTGAAGGTGTCAATCCATGTGGTTCACCACCCTGTCGGACAGGCAGCAACAAAAGCCGTCTTCCGTGAAATGTAGCGAAGAACAACCGTTGCCCAACGAAAGGGTACTAAATACAATTACGTACATGGAAGTCCATCCGCAGAATAGCAAAAAAACTATTGCGAACAGATTTCAAATTAATCCGCCCCAGTATGACCGTGTAGTGCATAAGAAAAACTACGAATCTTCAACCGAGGACTAAAGGCACTTGTTACAAGAACTGGTGTTTTTGCGTTTCAAGGACGCTCGAACAATTTACGAGATGTGCACGATAGTGTCCTACTACGTTGTGTAAATCAAATTGCGCGGCATAGATTACAGTGATTAAAACAGTGCTACAAAATATGAAGCATTTCAAACAAAGCGTCAACTTGATGGTGCACAGCAAACTGTGGAATCTCCCTGAAACTTTGTAGATTAGATAAACAAACTCGTTCAATAAGGAATTTTTCAACTCCGACCGGTCAGGATTTGAAGAGGAAATGCATATGGAACCCTGAAAATCAAAGGTACCAAAAGAATTGAATCAAGATCATCTAATATCAATGCCCTAACACATTTTTATACAACTACGCCTATAACAGTCCTAACTGCTACTGCTATACCATAACCTTAAAGTAGGAGGCAGGTCGTGAAATATAATTATCTAGTTCAAATAATTGTGGTATAAAGCAACAGAACAGTGTTACCCTCTGAGAGGAATTTTGCTAGGTTGACCGTGTTGTACCTAACGGAAATGGCTTACCGGAAATGAAAGTCAGAATTACGTAAATATTCGAACAGTAACAAACAAAATTTGGCCTATCTGCACTGTTCAACGGATAAAGAAAACGGTCGCCAGCCTAACTAGGCAAGAGAATGATTAACATTCTCGTTCAAGAAAATAGTTATTAGTAACTTTAATGGATAAACACAACCTATACTTTGTCACACGCGAGTGCAGTGAACTCTGACACATACATATGTTTACGGTAAGATTGAAACTAACAGTTAGAGCAGCAGAAACTACTTGCAAAATTATAAGAGATACCGAAACACACTATTACTTTCAGGGCTTAAAGAAATTATAGTTTTTATAATTAGTGGTCTTTCCGTTACTTGTTACCGAGCATTAACACAATAGACAAACTGTGGATCCTTTTATACTATTGATATGCACCTCTAATACACAAGAGAGACAAACACTTAGCAAACATGAGTATATAACGTTTCACAACTGCAGCTTTCGACTTTTACTACAGTGAGACACAAAATTAACATATATGTAAGATACTGACACCTTCTGCGATTTACAACAGGCAGTAATGTGATCATTTACTAAGCAAAACTTTATAAGCCTCAATCTTAAGAACTTTTAATTTGAAGTTGGCAACAACACATTAATAAGCAGTTTTACTAGGAAAATTATTTTCAGCAAGCATCATTAACTTTAACTCACTCTCTTGCCACATTAACTTTAACTTTCTCTTTACTATGTTCAAGAGGCATTAATTAAAAAAAAAAACACTGGTCTTTAATGTTCTTTCAGTAGGGACACTCGGTAATCACTTAAGCTCAAACGGAGAGGAACCTGAGTGGTATTATAATGAGGAGAAAAATCAAGGTAGGTACATAAATTCAGATATAAATTACCTTATATTTGAGCACACTAACACATCCATTAAGCTGATCCTTCACTGTATATCATTGTAGTATTCCGATGCAATGATTGCGCAATGTGGTGGCAACTGCATGTTGGTAGGTGGAATTGCAGGTAGAATTGCTGGACTCTGTCATTTCTTAGTGGGGATGATAGATACAAATTCCAGAATAGTTCCAGCTATTTATCCATCCATCCGAGGCATTGGAAAGTAGCAGAAAAAGCCTCTCTCGGAACCAGCACAATATGCATCTTTTACACGGCAGTGCACAGTTTGGTAGCTCATCCCCGACTCGTAGCTCGTCCCCGACTGACTATCAGTTCCACCTTTTCTATATAGGCCAACCACAATTTTCGCGCGCTACACAGTTCCGTTCCCGAGGGGAACCACTACACCTTTTACATACAAACTAACTAAGAACCCTAAGTCAGGATCAGCAGTTTACATAACAGTAACCAAATACATTAAATAAAACAGAACATTTGCACATATTGACATTTCTAAAAAAAATTATTCACACAGAAATTACAATTACATACAGTAAGTTTCGTTCCCTCCAAATGGGACAAAGAATTTAAATGACAGATACACTACTTTGCATAGAACCAAACCATGACATCAAAGTTTGTACAAAGAAAGGAGTATACAGTTTTATGTTATCGATTCAAACAAACACATTTACAGAAGCACAGCAATGTAACATTAAATGAAACAAAAGCAAAATAAACCCATACAGCATAAGAGCTATGGTGTTGCACGCCGACTGTTAATGTGGATGGTAAATTGGTTGGAAAATTATTTATTGTGCTGCGAAAAGTTGGAGTGTTCTGCCCCCTACGATTCTTTCTCGTTTGCGTGATCTTACAAGAGCAGTAGGGAATATTTACATCACAGCAAGTAAGAGTGGGAAAATTAGCGTTATGGGTATGAGCAATACATATGACCAACAGCTGCTCAAAATAATTAGTTTTTTCTTGATTCCTGGTCTGTGTATAAAAGTTATGCTTCTTTAAGCAAACTATCCCTCCTGAAAAGTGTGTGATATTACAATGCATACCATCTGTAACCACTGGACAAATTCAGCCTCTGGATGTTTGTTTTTTTCTTGCCTATAATAGATATTACCGCACTATCCAGTTTCACGATAAGTTCCACAAGAGACTGTTTCGTATTTGGTTGCATGCCATCACATTCGATTAGTTCTCATCACCTCGTAACACCATTATGATTCTACATGCATTCTTTAAAAGAGGATAGCCAGCTGAACGTCCTGCACGATTTGTAACTGCGAAAGAGTTCGCCTTCGGTGTTGTTGGGCGATCCTCTCTGGTCACTCTGGCGCGCCATTTTTCCGTCACTGTTCATAGTGCAAGTTAATGGTATGTTTTGAACATTTTCTGAATGTCGACTATGTCCATTTTGTGAAGAGTAATATATAAATCCCACTGAAAATAGATCTCTGCACCTCCCGGACACTCATTTTCTGTCGCCCTCCTGATTCACATGGTGAGTCATTAACAGCTAATATTTTTCCTTTCATAATACCACACTTTCAAATGAGCCTTACTAAGGATTGAACTTGTGAGTTCACCCTGCAAAGGTTCTTTGTTAGTGTGTAACTTTTGGGTGTATCCGATCGTCTTGATAATGGCTCAAATGGCTCTGAGCACTATTGGACTTAACATCTGTGGTCATCAGTCCCCTAGAACTTAGAACTACTTAAACCTAACTAACCTAAGGACATCACACACATCAATTCCCGAGGCAGGATTCGAACCTGCGACCGTAGTGGTCACGTGGTTCCAGACTGAAGCGCCTAGTACCGCACGGCCACACCGGCCGGCTCTTGATCATGAATATACCCAATAAAATGTTTGTTGTAGCTATTGAACTATCAAGAAAATATCCTTTTCTACCTCGTTGTGCTGACCTGCACAGTAATTTAGGCTTTAGAGATTTTTTTTCCTTCCATAAAACCCATTATTCTGTAATTTACCTCAACAATTAGCGGCATTGTGAAGTGGGTGAATTGGCCTCGAGAAAGAATGTTAGGTAAAATGGTATCCACCACAATTACATCTCCGGACCGAGCAGAGACAAGATCCATAACGCGCTGCCAACAAACTTCTCTGTGCGCGGCCCGCTGTCTATCGCAGCCCTCCTTCGCACTCGTACTTAAAACCGCAGCGACTGGCCACCCATAACACTCAGCAATTGCCCGCCGGCTCCATTTACTGTGGCGCCTTATTTAACGCTGCTACTGACGTCTACAAGTCAGTTCTCATCGTGCTATGTTCTACTCCACAACTCGGAAGTTCTACACTGCCGTCGTGCGGCTGTTCAATGTTGATTTGGCTGTGCTCTGGGCTTTGTATAGGATTGTATTGTATGTTAACCGGGGGCCTAGAAACGATTGGGAGTTTCTGTCCCCGCCGCAGCCGCAGGGCCCACAGCCCCACGACGACTACTGCAGTCCACCCCTCCGCCGCCCCACACCGAACCACTCTTTGTGGGTTATTGTGCGGTTTGGCCCCCGGGTGGACTCCCCCCCTCCAGAGGGAACGTCTCGCACCAGACGAGAACCAGAAGCTGCTACTAAACCACTCCAACCACTTCTTCAAAGCTAACTGCAGACGCAAGCAACGGAAATAATTCACAAGTTTGGTTAACTCTCCAAATTTTGCAAAACACAGTCACACTGTGTAAGTATTGCTGATTCCCATAACTGTATTTCTACAAGTCGGAGGTTGGGCGCGTATTGGGTGAACTCTACAATAAGCTTGCGTGGCTGGGGAATACACGCAACGTTCGACAGTGCGGTTCACGCTCATTGTCGCATAATGATGCTGTCGTGTGAGTCAGCTAAGTTAAAAACAACGGTATATCGCAACAACGGTCTACCATGACAGACGAAAAGATTACTGTTTGCATGGCACAATACGTATATGGTCAAGGGGTATACTCGAAACGAGTGTTTGGCTCTGTTACACTCGGCGAAGTAGGGAACCAGAAAAAGAAATGTCGGGTACGGCCTTTCTGCCATACATTCCCAGAGTGACGGACAGAATCGACTGTATATTGCGCAAACATGGCGTAAAGACGATTTTCAAACCGACAAGGAAGATCAAAGAGTGTCTTAGATCGGTGAAGGAGAAAAGAGACCCACTTGCAATGTCGGGAATATACCGTATACCATGCACATGCGGAAAAGTTTATGTCAGAATGACTGGACGATCCATCAACACCAGAATCAAAGAGCATAAGCGACATTGCAGGTTGGGGCAGGTGGAGAAATCGGCCGTGGCAGAGCACGCAATGAATGAGACCGACCACGTAATAAAATTCGCCGACACGGAAGTTCTGGCTAATGAGAAGCACTATCACACGCGCTTGTTCAGGGAAGCTGTAGAAATACAAAAACACGCGAACAGTTTGAACAAGAAAGAGGAAAGCCTTAAGGTAAACGGATCCTGGCTTCCAGTACTGCAGCGAACGACCGTCACAGGTAGCAAGAGGGGAACCGCACCGGAAATGACCGCAGAGAAGACCTCGGACGTTGGCTCGCCAGGTACATATAGTCTGCGCCCGCGAGTTCGGCTCCAGTTCACCACCAGCAATAGAGGGTGAAGCTTTGACGATGCCAGCCACTCGTGCTGGCCAAATGTCAGAAAAATCATTATATGAACGTCGGCCGAAGAACCCGAGACAGAAGCCAATACGCAGTTTGTCAACAATTGGCCACGAAATCCTTAACAATTTTGTATTACTCTGCCGTGCTGTGAACAAACACAGCATAATCTCACCGTTCATCTGAGCTATTAAATTTTTAACCAGATGTTATAATTTTGCTAGTGATTTCTTAAAATACGTTTTACCACGTTACTGTGTTGCTTCACAATGGTATCCTGCTTATGTGATTGCAGCTTCAGGGTTTTATTTTTATTTTTATGTAGCCCCTTATGTTCATGTCGTTCACTACAGTCACATTCCAGCATACCACATTGTTGTCGTGAGCCTCATATGCTCCATCTGCAGCTACATCTGCACCTCTTTAGCCACTGTATAGTGCGTGTTTTCTTCATACTACTGTTAATTACTCTCAGCGTAACTGATTTAAAAACAAAGAAATCAAACAAAGCTTCGGTACATGGTATAATATATTTTACGAGAATGTTTCGGCACCTGTTCAAGATACAGGACGGAGCCTGCGAGATTGTGTTACAGACTCACTCTGATATTGGATTTGTAAATTTACGCTTCTATTTTAGCGAGAGGAGCGTCCATTTTCTCCATTTATTTCCATTTTAGTTCTCTGAATATACCTGCAACCACTTTCATTAACGCTGGGCTATCCCAGCATGATTCATGGCCCCCGCCGTCACAGCTTCACTTCTGGTAGTACCTGTAGCTTATATTTAAAATCGCACAGACATTCTTCTGCTTATAGTACGGGCGATTTTCTCTGCCTCGTGATGACTGGGTGTTGTGTGCTGTCCTTAGGTTAGTTAGGCTTAAGCAGTTCTAAGTTCTAGGGGACTGATGACCATAGATGTTAAGTCCCATAGTGCTCAGAGCCATTTTTATTACTTCTGGAAGAAAGGGTATTGGATGCATTCCGTAATCCTGTGGATGCAGGGGTTCTGGAGCGTGACACGACAACCACTTGACTAAAACACCGGTCCAGTGTGGATTAACCTTAAATGCCAGCTGTCAGCACGTCGCTTGCACGATCACTGGCGCCTGCCTGGACACTGCGTGCCACGCCGATACCGGCTGGCCAGGCTACCAACGCGGAGGACTTCCAGTTTCCATGAAACGAGTCTCGAGAATGTGTGACTGTGGAATGGCGTTCCTAAATGAAGCTGTAATGTTTTATACGTTTCTTTTTCATATCTACAACCTTTCCACTGTTTTGATGCAGTCCTCAATCTTCAGCAATCCTGTGCTATCTTTCCACCTTCACATACTGCTACATGTTGCACATTACTCACTTGACAACTCTTCTACACAGGGGGTTACAAAAAGGTACGGCCAAACTTGCAGGAAACATTCCTCCACACAAATAAAGGAAAGATGTTATGTGGACATGTGCTTAATTTCCATGTTAGAGCTCATTTTAGTTTCGTCAGTATGTACTGTACATCCTCGATTCACACCGGCACGAATCGGCCGGGCGGATTTGTGTCGAGGTCCGGTGAGCCGACCAGTCTGTGGATGGTTTTTAGGTGGTTTTCCATTTGCCTCGGCAAATGCGGGCTGGCTCCCTCTATTCCGCCTCACCTACACAATGTCGGCGATTCCTGCGCAAACAAGTTCTCCACGTACGCGTACAGCACCATTACTCTACCACGCAAACATAGGGGTTACACGCGTCTGGTGTGAGACGTAGCCCTGGGGGTCCACCGGGGGCCGAACCACACAATAACCCTGCGCCGGAGGGGTGAAGTGTACTGCGGTAGTCGCCGTGGGGTTGCGGACCACTGGGGCTGCGGCGGGGACGGAGCCTCTCCGTCGTTTCTAGGTCCCCAGTTAACATAACATAACATAAAGCCAGGGTACTAAGCTGTTTTCCGTTTGTTTTCTGGCTGTTTCGAAGCTTTTGCACTTTTCTTTTCTAGATCTACATCTACATAGACACTCCGCAAGCTACCGTACGGTGCCTGGCGGAGGCTACCCTGTACCACTACTTGTCATTTCCTTTCTTGTTCCACTCGCAAATACAGGGACGGAAAAAAGGCTGTCTGTATGCCTCCGCATGAGCCCTAATTTCTTGTATCTTCGTGGTCCTCATGCGCAATGTATGTTGCTGGCAATAGAATCGATCTGCAGTCAGCTTCAAATGCCGGTTCTCTAAATACAATATGCTAGTGCCTATGTTATTCTAATTACGATGCAATTCTTTTCGATATGCACGCAAGTCCAGACGAGCTTCAGAATAACACAGACACTGCAATATCGTATTAATCTGCCGACATAGGGTAAGCGACTTTCAAGTAAAACGTCTGACCCGTACAGGAACACACATAATGGATGTACGAGTACATTTCGTAGACGCGTGGCTGACGACATATAGAAGTTTGGGAATGGCCGGGAGTTGTGCACGGATAGCCAAATGGTAAGTCGACAGCTCGATACAAGCGGGAAATTTTCATTGTCGTCATTCCATTCTACAGCTGATGGTAATCCTTACTCGCAATTGCGAATTCATTTGATGTGGTTCTCTAAATTTTCTCAATAGCGTTTCTCGGAAAGAACGTCGCCTTGCCTCCAGGGATTCCCGTTTGAGTTACGTATTGTTCCAACCTACCGGTTAGAAATCTGGCAGCCCGCCTTGAATTTCTTCGATGTATTTCTTCAGTCCTACCCGGTAAGCATTCCAAACACTCCAGCAGTACTCAAGAATAGGTCGCACCAGTGTCCTACATGCGCTGTCCCTCATAGGTGAACCACTCTTTCCTAAAATTCTTCGCCGACCGGAGTGGCCGTGCGGTTCTAGGCGCTACAGTCTGGAGCCGAGCGACCGCTACGGTCGCAGGTTCGAATCCTGCCTCGGGCATGGATGTGTGTGATGTCCTTAGGTTAGTTAGGTTTAATTAGTTCTAAGCTCTAGGCGACTGATGACCTCAGAAGTTAAGTCGCATAGTGCTCAGAGCCACTTGAACCTAAAATTCTTCCAATATACCGAAGCCCCATTCGCCTTCCCTATCACAGTTCTCACATGCCCGTTCCACCCCATATCGCTTTGCAACATTATGCCCACGCATTTAAACGACTTGGCCGTGTCAAGCCGGACACTAGTAATGCCGTGTCCGAACATTACATGTTTGATCTTCCTGCTCATCCGCATTAACTTACATTTTTACACATCTGTGGCTAGCTGCCATTCCTCACACGAACTGGAAATATTGTCTAAGTCGTCTTGTATCTTCCTACAGTCACTCAACTTCGACACCTCACCTATACCACGGCATCGTCAGCAAATAACCACAGATTACTGCGAATCCAGTCAGCCAAGTCATTTATATATGTAGAGAACAACAGTGGTCCTACAACACTACCCTTGTTTCTGATGAACACTCGCCGTCGAGGAAAACACATCGGGTTCTATTATAAAGGAAGTGTTCGAGCCATTCACATATCTGCGAACGTATTCCATATGATCGTTCCTTCGTTAACAGCCTGCAATGGGTCACCGCGTCAAATGCTTTCCGGAAATACGGATATATGGAATCTACCTTTTGTCCTTCATCCATAGCTTGTTAGAAAAGGGCAAGCGGAATTTCGCGCAAGCGATGCTTTTTAAAACAACGCTGTTTCGTGCACATAAGCTTCTCAGTCTCAAGAAAGTTTATTACATTCGAACTAAGAATGTGTTCAAGTATTGTGCAGCAAATTGAAGTTAGGGATATTGGTCTGTATTTTGCGGATCGGTTCTTTTACTTTTCTTATATACTGGATTCACCTGCGCCTTTTTCTAGTCTCTTTCCACTGGGAGCGAGATTCACGATAAATGCTAAACACTGTATGTAAGGGGCCAATGCCGTAGACTGTAGAGTACTCTTTGTAAAATCGAACTGGAGTTCCATGCGTACCTGGTGATTTATTTGCTTTCAAATCTTTCAGTTGTTTCTCTACGTCAAGTGTGCTTATTACTACGTGGTCCATGCGGGAGTCTGTCCTATAGTCAAAATACGGTAAGTCTGTACGATTCTGCAATTTCGTCAACGTGACATTTAAAACTTCAGCTTTTGTTTTGCTATTGTCAACTGCCAAACCAGACGGGTCAACAAGGGACTGAAAGGAAGCCTTAAATCCTTTTAGTGAATTTGCGTACTACCAGAATTTTCTCGGATTCTCTGCCAGACCTTTTGCAAATCTGTGACGTTAGTAGTTGTTGTATGCTTCGCGCACACATATTTTCATAGACGCACGAATCTTCGCTTGTCGTCATTTATGCGTTTCCTGTTGAACCGAGAGTGTAACAGCCTCTGCTTCCTCTCCATCCACCGGATTTCCTTAATAAACCATGACTGGTTTCTTCCATCCTTTATCCACTTACTAGGCACATAACTATCCGGACCACGATTTAAAATCTGCTTAAAATTTGCCCGTAATTCCTCTACATCCATCTCACTGGAACTAAGTGATGTCAATTCACTGTCTAAAGTGTGATATTCATAATTGCTTATCAGCTCTCTCTAGCATAAACACTCTTCAGGCCTCCTTGACTGACTTATTAACTATCTTAATCATAGTTCTATAATGAGATCATGATAGCTAATATCCATTTCTATACTGACATTGTACTTTTAGCAGGGATATGTATCCCTTCTGTCTGTTTGTAGCGAAGGAGTGAAGGGCGTTTTGCAAGGTGTCTGTTGGCTAGTCAGATGTTCAGGAAAATGTTCAGTAGTCTCTGAATGTTCGTACATACTTCGACTGATTTACTCTTGTTACCCATAAATTAACTGCTGTCCAGAAAATACGAGATTACGTAGCCTTATGTGCCTGCTAAATGATAGCTATAAATATAGAATTGTAGTTCACAACAATAGAAGAATTTAACTGTTTCTGGCTCAGTTTTCACAATAAAACTCACTAAGTCGTTTCATTCGTTCGCTCACTTTCTTAGGAAAACTTACTCTTCCTTGTTTTTCGCCTCTTACTCACCTTTTATCTAGCGAATGAAAGAAAATTAACTTAATATTTTCTGAAAACAGTGAATATAAGGAAAAAAATTCGACTTTAAAGAAGCAAGGCGAATGAAAATATTGAAAATCTCAATTACTAATTAATCGCAAATATCTGGCTGCTAAAATAATTTCAAATTCACTATCGAGAAGTAAGTGCGTACGTCGAGCGCCATGGTAGCTAGTTACATGAAAGAGCTATTTGACGTATTAATTTACATTTTTGTCACCAAGTGCAAAACGTTCCCCATCAAACAGCTTCCACTCGTTTAGAGTTTCCGGCCTCTGATCCTGTGCACACGGCTCAGGACGAAGATTAGCTTCAGGGTTAACTGAAGTGCTTCATTTTTCCCCGGTCGTTATTGAGTGCACAGGCGAGGATAGAAAACGTATTGTCAAATGGCTAACTCTATCCACATTTATGACGCACTTACAACTCCGTCAGATTTATGGCACAGTCCTTCAGTCGACATACTCATGTAAAGTTTGACAGGGAAAACAGGTCGTCAGTTTGTATACATAGTTGGTATTCAAGAGACGGAGTTGATTCAAATTAAGTCATTTTCATCAGTTTATTTTGGATGTAAAGAAATTATTTTCCTTAACATTATTGTATTTTATTTGATGGCATGAGACGTAACCATCTGTTACACATTTCAAACATGCAACTACATACTGCATTTATTAACGAACCAGGTCTCTAATCTCTAATTATGAAATCAAAAATGAAGCAAGCTGAAAAATTTCAAGATTGGGCTTGTGATGAAGTTTTGACTTCAGTAAGGAAACACACTGAATATAAATAGCAAATGGCTACAGAAGAAAAAGAACAAAAAAATGAACACCTTCCAATCGAATTTGAAATTAAATTAACAATCGAAGGAAAAGAACAATGTATTGGAAAACTAGAAGAAGAAAAGTCTAAGAATAAAAACTAAGACAAGTAAACCAAACAGGTAAAATAATACTCTACTTCACTTTCAGCTAACGCAGTTTCAGCTACTATTTGAAAAAATTTAATTTTGTATTTTTTAATAATAATTTTGAATCTCTAATTGTAGTTGCTTTTACACAATTCAAATGTCTTTTAGCGCTATAAGTGGATGCAGAAAATAAAATGTGTGCTACAAATAAAAAATATTTGATAAAAGAGCTTCTGGTAAATAAAACAAAACCAACTAGCGAGAGACTTGGCTTATGGTTACTTACAGATGACATAAATAATAATAATAATCTTATTACAAACACTGAGGATATTGATTATACAAAACAGGAAAAAATAGAATTTTTACCAGTTAAATAATCATTCTGAGATAATTTTATGATAGCTAAAATTACAGCTTTAATACACTGTCCGAAAGATGTAGGTGAAAAAAATTTTTAGTTAAGAGAGAGGTATGCAGATAATTTAACACTTGCTTGACAGGAGCACTTTCTAAATTTTGTTGTGTTAGACATGCTGTTAAAGCTAAGTTACCTCTTGTCTGAGATTCGAATATAAAAACATCTAAAGAGGCTAAACAAGTTATTAATGTAGATATGGATATTATAAGAAATAAATATATTAACCCAGCTATTATTCCTTACAAGAAAGAATTATCAGATGCCAAGACTGTTGCAGTATTAAAAGAACTTCATAAAGAACACTGTTTTAATTACATTTGGACGTAACACAAGATTTTGCTCTAATTTTTAACAAAAATCTGCAAAAATTAAACAAGTAATTTTCATTTTCATATTCATGTAAAATAACAACAATAATTCTGTAGGAAAAGACTGCTTAACATGGGTAAATCGTAACTACAGAGTGAAAATCTGAAACAAATTCATCTGGTAGTTAACAAGTCCAGCAGTTATCATGATGTTTGATTTGTGGGCAACTCAACTGTATGGTTATCAGCGCCCTTGCAAATTCCCAGTCTGTGCACAGTCCAATCGAGTCACTTTCACGAATGATGATGGTATGATGAGGACAACACAAACACCCTGCCCCCCAGGCAGAGAAAATCCCCAACCCAGACAGGAATGTAACCTGGGACCTGGTGATCCAGAGGTAGCAACGCAAGCCACTAGACCATGAACAGCGGACGTCCAGGAGCTAAGAAACATCTAGGCAATCACATCATAGATTTTTAAATTGTCGTCAGTAGATTAAAGAAAACATATGCTTCTAAATTAGCTAAAGAAAATAGAATTACAAGACAGGAAGGAAGAATTTACAATTATATTAACCCAGATTCCCCAAAAAGAACAAGAATTCGATCTGTTAACAGGCTGTTTAGAATTAATAGCAAATAACAGCAAATATTTTGAGAATGGTCCTTTTTATTCTGTTTCATTGTCCAAAATATGGTAAAAATTAACACATTCGTTACCAAATACTTGTTGTCTACTGCAATATGTCTGTTGCAGTAGCAAAAATGCGAAAAAATTGACATCAATACAATTAAAAATGGGAAAAGGTAATAAAGAAGAAAGAGAAAAATTGATTAAATTCATTTTATGTGATTTTTGCCATTAACTGTATAGAAATTTTCGAAGAGACAGAGAATGTAATTTCTGTGAAAGGAACATGCTTTATAAAATCTGGAGATAGATATTGCTCTAAATCTAATAGCTCATATTCGGCAATATCCAAAGAAATAAATATCGAATAATTTGCATTAATAAAAACAAATAATATTATCCCATTTGTGTGTAGAAGAAGAATGAATGTCCACAGCAAACTTTATCCATATACAATTAAAGAAATTAAAAAAAAACTAATATGATATATTTAGATTCTACTAGGAAACGAGAACAAGAATGAGAAAACGTAAGCACACAAGAAAGAAAACTGGAATATTTGGGTGATATATAGTCTTTAAAGGGAGAACACAAGAATATTCTGCAGAAGGAACAAAAAATGATAGAAAGCGAAGAACAAATAAAAAATTATTTTAAACAACAATGGATACATTTTCCCACAATGGAGTTTATATAATTTACGGTTATGTGATAAAGATAAAAATAAGTTTATATATGTATGGTTACTGAGTGAACATAATGGCAAGTCATTTATATATATTATTAAAGGTTCCAATAAAAAAAAATTTATTGAAATGAAGAAAGCAATAATCTCAAAGAAAGAAGGATTCGTTCATATTTCATCTAGTAGTCTTCGACCAGAATTAGAAATTTTGTACTGTCCCAAGTAAGAACCAACATCTTCTGGTTGATTACGTTTAATGCTAAATGTTTATATTTAACGTGAAATTGTGACCAGGTCTTACCTCAATAAATATGAACAATTGAGAGTTCATAAAAATCTCATGGCTGTTAAACAAGAAATAAAGAGGAGAATTTTAGATAAATAAGTCCTAGAGGATATCCTTATTTTCACATTTTTCAGAATATATTAAGCTTTTTGCTTACTTTCGCTTTTTCAGAAAAAAGTCAAGTTTTTATCGTAAAAAAGGTGAGCTATAGGTGAAACAATTTGGAAGATTAGAAGAACTTGGTTGGTTCTGGGTAAGTTTTCCTAAGAAAGTTAACGAACGAGTGAAATGAGTGAATGAACTTTCTTCGGAAAACTTACCTAGAACCGATTAAATTCTGCCACTCACAACCATACAGTACAATATAAATTCGACTATTACTAATTGACCACTATTCACTCCCACCTTACGTTGGGCATGAGACTGGCCTCTTCCCTGGCTGGTTAAATTTAAGAACTGTGATTCCACTCAGCTTTAAACTGTTGTCAGAAATTAATATTTATTTAAAAATACCGGTTTCTGACAGCGGTTTACAGTCGCAGCGGGACAACGATTTTCTATTGCAACAACTTCATAGCGGTAATGGAAAGGAAACTGCCGATAATCATTTACCTATTTTATATTCTGTGATGGAAAAATTGCTGTATGTTGCCGTTTTCAGTGCTGATACATATCAAAAAGTTTCTCTGTTGGTCACAGTTCGACAGGGCTAACCAATATTACGAATTGCGTTCCTGTCAAAAACTGCTTGCACCGGTGAATTTATTGACAGCTGTAAAAAATGGTGACAAACGATAATATTTTTTGGCAAGATTTCCATTCTTTAGCTTTTAGTAGCTGTTGATAATGATTACAGGATGGTGAGTTTAGAATGAAGTATGTACACACTATGCACAACTGAAATTCTTTCAATGGTAATAATTTCAAATTTTAAAGCTATAATTTCGCGGCACCTTAAACTACTGTAACGAATTAAAATACTTATTATAATAACTATTAATAATAATTTATAATACGTATTAAATATTTATTTTTAATGATAATTTATGGTTATTTGTATTTTGATTTATATGATTATTACGATTACTCATAAAAATTTTAATAATAATTACGACTATAATAATTACACTAACTATAATAAAAGTTGTAAAAATTACAGTAACTACAATGTGAGGGTCAGTAGACGCTATTGCTGGTATATATGACTCAGTGCAAGGTTTTTCGGAAGTCCATTCCTCTTCACCAGGTAATGTGGAAGAAGGGAGATCTCCAGCAGAATATTCGCAGATGACCAGCAGTTCTGGCCGAGCCTGCTTGAACTGCGTCTTTATGGACTGGCAGTGGAGATCTCGATTACCCGCCAGAGAGAGAACCTTCAGGGCTGTCATCCCCTCCACGGTAGTAATGTCCATGGTGGCAAGGTTGCAGTTGTCCAGGTACAGACGTTCCACGGAAGAGCTGACCAGTCGTGGCAGGTGACGGAGGCTGGGGTTATCCTCCAAGTTTACGGTTTTTAAAAATTTGTTACAGGTGAAACTCAAGTCGTCTAGCTTATCCAACCTGAAACAAGAAATGTGCGAAAATTTAGTTGACCGCTGCGGTGCTGCTTATCAAATCACCGGATATTCGAGTAAAACAATGCCGGTATAGTTCAATACTGAATACCAATGTAGCTGCTGAAGATTAACTAAACTGATTCAAATGGGAGATGCAGGTAGTGGATCAACAGCGCTTTGTGTATTAGTTCTGAACTCATCTCTTCCTGTTCTCTGAGTATGTGTTACACTGAGTGTATTTTAGACAGTATAACTTGCTGCGCTTGTACCGCTTCCTGCCGTTTGTCGGTTTCACTGTCCCTTTCGATATTTAATAAAATTATCACACGTCTTAGAAAATATCATACACAACTCTCCGCCTTTCTTCACGACATCTTTCATTGACCTCATTCCACTCTTGGCACTTTAACACTAAATTCGCCCTTTGCCTCCCAATCTGCACTTTGCTCATCATCTTAAAGAAGAGGTGGCTAGTATGAATGTACTGTCGACTTCTTGATCTTTTAGACGCAGAACACAAACTCTCAATGGAGAAGATAGTGAGTCAGGTCTCTGTATAAAGAACCACCCTCGTACATGTCTCATGTGATGCATGAAAGCTACGGAATTGCTGGGCACTGTGTAAACAATTATTTCTACAGAAAAAAAAGAAGATGACGGTTTTGAAGGAGATTTAATGTAGTTAAATTTTGTACTGGGATATGTCTCCTCTGGACGCCACGGTTTTCGAGTTATTCAAGAAAAACGCATTTGAAGGACTCTCTTGTAAATTTTTCTTGACTAATTAGAAAACTATGACCTCTAGCAAAAAATCTATTCGTCTACCAAATTTAACTACACTAAATTTATTACAAAAAGTTCTCATTCATTTTATTTCTGTAGGACCAAGGGTTTGTGTGTAGTGAGTTAGAGAATATGAAAATTTGTGCTTTGTTTTGGAAGGTGATGTGCGATGGATAAAACCCATATATAGGGGCAGTCATCCTGTACAGGTAGACAGATAAATTTGTAGATATTACCTCTCATCAATGAGTAACATACTGAGGAGGGCTGACTGGAGTGTGCAGAGATGTTGATCTCATTTTAAACAAAACAATAATATGACTTAAATTGTGAAGTATTATCCTCTAAAAACTATTTTTCAAAGCAATAAACTTTTTATAACAACTGTTCAAAGTCTTTTTCGGTGCAACCACTTTTTTCTAATAAATTATCAGTAAAGTGATAGAGGAGAGTATAGAATTGTGAACAACTCACTAACTACAGAGAGCTTAGAAGAGGTAGCCTAAAAACAATATCAGTAGAGTTTTCAGAAGATTTCTACTTCAACTCAGCAATGGTCGAAATGATGTGAATGAATTAGTTTCTTCGTTTCTAAATCAGCTGTAACTTTACAAGATTCTAAGTGCATTCACGTATTACAAATAATTTTGGAGATATTGGTTCTTTTAGCTAGAAGCCTATGAAACAAATATTGCAGAACTAGAAATTGTAAAATCCTATTACTCGTATTACAGTGTTAATGTGTGTTATTATTTGTAACACATAATGTATAGTATTTAGATGGTGCAGCAAGTTTACTTTCTCGCCTCACTCTCTAGCCTCAATTTCATTACATTTACTAATTGAAGAAAAGTTTCAGTACTTTAACGTTGTGCTTTTTGAGGTTTGATTAAAGAAAACAGGTTTCGAAATGTATATCTTGTGAACAAAAATGTGGTACTTAAACTTCGTGCTTTGTAAGATTCGGGGTTCAACAGCTAAAAGTAAAATTTTTATAGGATTCCTTTGTTGTCTGTCTATCCGTCCGACTTTTAATATCCCCTTTTTCTCAGGAACGTGTAAACGTATCAAGTAGAAATTTATCTCACAGACGTCATTTTGACATTCATCAAAACCCATAGGGTATTTTTCATTGATCTAGATCATGAAATTCACAGTATATCCAAAGAAAAAATTCGAAAACTATACATTTACATCTCATGAAACATTGTTTTGCCCTTTTTTATCTGCCTCTCTTCCTTTTCGTACGTCTGCTAAGACTCTTTTTTTAAGGAACAGCTAGATATATCAAGGTGAAATTTGTGTCACATACTAAGATCTATAGGGCCTTGGCGGTGCAAGAAATATAAGCTTCTAGGTCCTAAAGTCCTAAGGTCACATATTCTGATTCCCATCAAAACCTCTAGGATACTTCCCGTTGGCCTAGTATCGTGAAATTTAAGAATAAGCAAGACTTCACAGTATAAGTAAAGGAAAAAATTCGAAAATCGTTCACCTGCATTTATGGAGCAAGAAAAAATATTATTTTGCCTTTTTTCATCAGTCTGCTTGTTTGTCTGTCCGTCTGTTAGGACCCCTTTGTCTGCAAGCAGTTTGGCGAATCATGTTCAAATTTATGTCATATAATACGATTATTGTCCCTAGGCGGTGTACGATATTTAAGTTTCTAAGGCAATTCAGTAAAATGATTCGTGCATTTGTGTCACATACATCGATACTAGAAAACTCACTCATCAAAATCTGTAGGGTACTTCACATTGACATAGGGAATCATGCATTTTGCCAAGACACACAATTTCTCACTACACGTAAAGGAAAAAAACTCCAAAAATTATTAATCTGTAATTATATCACATGAAAAGAATATTTCTTTCATAATTTTTATCTATAAGTTTGTCTGTGCGTCTGTTAAGATCACTCTTTCCTGGAACAGATTGGCGTATCACGTTCAAATTTGTGTCACATACTAAAGTCTACGATCCCTTGGCGGTATAAAATATTTAAGCTCCCAAGTCAATTTAATCAAAAGATTCGGCCATTTATATCACAATTTTGAAACTCACAAACCCACATATCGAAACATAGGGTATTTCTCGTTGACCTATAAACATGAATCTTACCAGCAAGCAAGGTTTCACAGTACAGGTAAAGGAAGAATCGGGAAATTGTTGATATGTAGTTATATAATACGAAGAAATATTTTTTTTGTCACTTCTGGCTGTATATCTGTTTGTATGTCCGTTTGTTAAGACCGCTTTTTCTCGTCGACAAGCAGGATTGGCAAATACAAATGAATGTCATTTAGTAAGGTGCACTGTCACTTGGCTGTGTAAAAATGTTTAAGCTTCTAAGTCAATGCAATCAAAAGATTTGGCCGTTTATGTGACAAATCTTGCTACACACAGACTCACTAATCAAAACCTCCAGGTTATCTCCCGTTGATGTAGAAACATGAAATTTGGTAAGAAGCAAGGTTTGGCAGTACAAGCAAAGTACAAAAATCTGGAGATCATTCAAATATAATTGTATCAAATAAAAAATATCTTTTCGGCATTGGAACATACATTGCATTCATCATTCGTCGGAAGCATAACAGACGAACATAATTGCTTGCAAACATAACATGTTCGTTTGTTATGCTTCTGACGGATGATGAATGCAATGTATTTTCCAATCTAGATATACATCTATATCTATATTCCGCAAGCCGTCTGACGGTGAGTGGCGGAGGGTACCTCGAGTACCTCTATCGGTTTTCCCTTCTATTCCAGTCTCGTACTGTTCGTGGAAAGAAAGATTGTCGGTATGCCTCTGTGTGGGCTCTAATCTCTCTGATTTTATCCTCATGGCCTCTTCACGAGATATACGTAGGAGGGAGCAATATACTGCTTGACTCCTCGGTGAAGGTATGTTTTCGAAACTTCAATAAAATCCCGTCTGAGCGTCTCTCTTTCAGACTCTTCCACTGGCGTCTATCTATCATCTCCGTAACGCTTTCGCGATTACTAAATGATCTCGTAACGAAGAGCGCTGCTCTCCGTTGGATCTTCTCTATCTCTTCCATCAACCCTATCTGGTACAGATCCCACACCGGTGAGCAGTATTCAAGCAGTGGGCGAACAAGTATACTGTAACCTACTTCCTTCTTCTTCGGAATGCATTTTCTTAGGATTCTTCCAACGAATCTCAGTCTGGCATCTGCCTTGCCGACGACTAATTTTATATGGTCATTCTACACTACTGGCCATTAAAATTGATACACCACGAAGATGACGTGCTACAGACGCGAAATTTAACCGACAGGAAGAAGATGCTGTGATATACAAATGATTAGCTTTTCAGAGCATTCACCCAAGGTTGGCGCCGGTGGTGACACCTAGAACGTGCTGACATGAGGAAGTTTCCAACCGATTTCTCATACACAAACAGCATTTTACAGACGTTGCCTAGTGAAACGTTGTTGTGATGCCTCGTGTAAGGAGAAGAAATGTGTACCATCACGTTTCCGACTTCGATAAAGGTCGGATTGTAGTCTATCGCGATTGCCCTTTATCATATCGCGACATTGCTGCTCGCGTAGGTCGAGATCCAATGACTGTTAGGAGAATATGGAATGGGTGGGTTCAGGAAGGTAATACGGAACGCCGTGCTGGATCCCAACGGCCTCGTACCACTAGCAGTCGAGATGACAGGCAGATTATCCGCATGGCTGTAACGGATCGTGCAGCCACGTCTCGATCCATGTGTCAACAGATGGGTACGTTTGCAAGACAACAACCATCTGCACGAATAGTTCGACGACGTTTGCAGCAGCATGGACTATTAGTTCGGAGACCATGGCTGCAGTTACCCTTGACGCTGCATCACAGACAGGAGCGCCTGCGATGGTGTACTCGACGACGAACCTGGGTGCACGAATGGCAAAACGTCATTTTTCGGGTGAATCCAGGTTCTGTTTACAGCATCATGATGGTTGCGTCCGTGTTTGGCGACATCGCGGTGAACGCACATTCGTCATCGCTATACTGGCGTATCACCCGGCGTGATGGTATGGGGTGCCATTGGTTACACGTCTCGGTCACCTCTTGTTCGCATTGACGGCACTTGGAACAGTGAACGTTACATTTCAGATGAGTTTCGACCCGTGGCTCTACCCTTCATTCGATCCCTGCGAAACCCTTCATTTCAGCAGGATAATGCACGACCACATGTTGCAGGTCCTGTACGGGCGTTTCTGGAAGCAGAAAATGTTCGATTGGTGCCCTGGCCAGCACATTCTCCAGATCTCTCACCAACTGAAAACGTCTGGTCAATGGTGGCCGAGCAACTGGCTCGTCACAATACGCAGTCACTACTCTTGATGAACTGTGGTATTGTGTTGAAGCTGCATGGGCAGCTGTACCTGTTCACGCCATCCAAGCTCTATTTGACTCAATGTCCAGGCCCATCAAGGCCGTTATTACGGCCAGAGGTAGTTGTTCTGGGTACTGATCTCTCAGAATCTATGCTGCCAAACTGCGTGAAAATGTAATCACATGTCAGTTCTATTATAATATATTTGTCCAATGAATACAAGTTTATCATCTCCATTTCTTCTTGGTGTAGCAATTTTAAAGGCCAATAGTGTATTTTAGATCACTCCTAATGCCTACTCCCAGATAATTTATGGAATTAACTGCTTCCAGTTGCTGACCTGCTATATTATAGCTAAATGATAAAGGATATTTCTTTCTTTGTATTCGCAGCACAATACACTTGTCTACATTGAGATTCAATTGCCATTCCCTGCACAATGCGTCAATTCGTTGCAGATCCTCCTGCATTTCAGTACAATTTGCCATTGTTACAACCTCTCGATATACTACAGCATCATCCGCAAAAAGCCTCAGTGAACTTCCGATGTCATCCACAAGGTCATTTATATATATTGGTAAGAGCAACGGTCCTACGACACTCCCTTGCGGCACACCTGAAATCACTCTTACATCGGGAGACTTCTCTGCACTGAGAATGACATGCTGCGTTCTGTTATCTAGGAACTCTTCAATCCAATCACACAATTGGTCTGATAGTCCATGTGGGGAACTGTATCAAACGCCTTGCGGAAGTCAAGAAACACGGCATCTACCTGGTAACCCGTGTCTGTGGCCCTCTGAGTCTCGTGGACGATTAGCGCAAGCTGGGTTTCACACTATCATCTTTTTCGAAACACATGCTGATTCCTACAGAGTAGATTTCTAGTCTCTAGAAAAATCATTATACTCGAACTTAATACGTGTTCCAAAATTCTACAACTGATCGACGTCCCATCTTGAAAACGGGGTTTACCTATGCCCTTTTCCAATCTTTTGGAACGCTACGCTCTTCTAGAGACCTACGGTACACCGCTGCAAGAAGGGGGGCAAGTTCCTTCGCGTACTCTGTGTAAAATCGGACTGGTATCCCATCAGGTCCAGCGGCCTTTCCTCTTTTGAGCGATTTTAATTGTTTTTCTATCCCTCTCTCATCTATTTCGATATCTGCCATTTGTCATCTGTGCGACAATCTAGAGAAGGAACTACAGTGCAGTCTTCCTCTGTGAAACAGCTTTGGAAAAAGACATTTAATATTTCGGCCTTTAGTCTGTCATCCTCTGTTTCAGTACCATTTCGGTCACAAAGTGTCTGGACATTTTGTTTTGATCCACCTACCGCATTGACATAAGACCAAAATTGCTTAGGATTTTCTGACAAGTCAGTACATAGAACTTTTTTTTCGAGTTCATTGAACGCCTCTCGCATAGCCCTCCTCACACTACATTTCGCTTCGCGTAATTTTGTTTGTCTGCAAGGCTTTAGCTATGTTTATGTTTGCTGTGAAGCAACATAATTACATTTTAACAGTCTCCAGATTTTTCTACTTTGCTTGTACTGTGAAACCTTGCTTCTTGCCAAATTTCATGTTTCTACATCAACGGGAGGTGACCTATAGATTTGGATTAGAGCATTTTCGAGTATCAAAATATGTGAAATATATATATATGGAACCCTCGGTGCATGAGTCCTACTTGCATTTGGGCACATTATTTATCGTAGATAAAAACTTATAGTATTTACATAAAAAATACCGTCTGAGAGTCAGTGGTATGGCCACACTGAAAGAATATTTTGTGTGGATCCATAATGATCATTCAAATGCCACATTAAAGAAAGTGTTTGCAGATGGTAATACTCACCGGTTGCTGGACAAGTAGAGCTTTGTCAGCACCGGCAGGGTGCAGAAGGCGTGGGCTGCGACGCTGGATAGATTACCCTGAGCTACATACAGCGTCGTCAGCTGCGGAAACTCAAGGCCACGGAAGGTGGAGTTGTCCAGAGACGAGATGGCTGTACCCGTCAGGAGCAACATCTGCAGGCTGTTCTTCAGCAACCTCGGCACCTGCGTCACCCTCATACCAGAGCACTGCATTCCCTCATCCTTAAATTCCAGTGAAGGATACGGCTCGCATAACGAATTCGTTGTTGTGCAGCCCGAAGCACTCAGTAACACTAAGACCAGCAGTAGGGTCAATTTCCCGTTGTCCTGTGAACGATTGTGCTCGTTAGAGAAATAGTTTGATTCTGGTGTGCTGCAGGATCTATAAATTCGTCAACAATAGTGGAATATACACTAAATGATTAAACACTCATAAAAATTTCTAATTTTGTATCCGTGTTGTGGTCTAAAATATTACATATGTAAGAAATCGCATGTGTATCTATAGGTTCTAAACAATATTTTTGGATAAGCCGCAGGTTAAAACTGAAGAAATTGCGCACAAGCTAGGAAATTAAGATGATGGGACCTGGTTATTTTTTAGGATAAACTGCCAGTTAAAACTGAAGAAATTGCGCTTTAGGAAATTAAGATGATGAGACCCGGTTAAGTTGAAAGAACCAGGGAGTGAGGAACATAGCAGAATGGATACCCTTGAGGAATGAAATGTGAAAGCAATAACAGATCAAATAGATAAAAACACAAAGCCTTATGGAAATCTCTAGATAACGCACGAGACATTAAGATTAATTGACGAAAACATAAAATATATGAAAGCAGCACCTGAAGCACGGAAAAGTGAATGAAGAAGTCTGAAAAATCAAATTCACGGGAAGTGCATAATGAAAATCAGAGACGAATAAACGAGAAATGCAAGGATTTAGAAGCATAGACACCTAAGATAAAAGACAGAAACAGTCTGTATAAGGGACTTTTGGAGAAAAGAGAAGCATCTGTTTGCAAATGAAAAGCTGAAATGACTAACTACTCCTGAGCAAAGAATAGTGAAGTGAAAGATGGAAGGAATCTATCAAAGCTATGTACGAGAAAAATGAATTTGAAGGCATCATTGCTGATAAGTAAAAGGTAGTAGATGAAGATGTTAGGAGCTGTGATACTACGAGAAGCATTTGACAGGCAACTGAAACATCTAATTTGAAGCAAGGCCCTGCAGAAGACGACATACCCTCATAATTACTGACGTCCTTGTAAGAACCAGCGATGAAGTAACTGTTCCACCAGGGGATAACATATATGAGAGAGACAATATACCCTCAGATTTCATGCAAGACGTAATAATTCCAAATCCAGTGCACTCACTTGATGAAAGGTGTGAATATTGCCATGAATTTAACAAGTAATTATTGGAAAATACTAACACGAATTATTTGTAGAAGGATAGAAAAACTAGAAGAGACTGACCTTGGGAAGATTATTTATAATTTTGTAGGAAAAGGAGGAACATGCAGTACTCAACCCTACAACTTAGCTTAGGGGATAGCTTAAGTTTATATTTAGAGCATTTGTAGAATTAGAGAAAAGTTTGGAGAGTGTTGACTGGAATACCATTTTGTAATTCTGAAGGTAGTGGACGTAAAATACATAGAGAAATAGGCTATTTACAGCTTGTACAGTAACCAGACGGTCGTTATAAGAGTAGAAGGATATGGATGGGAATCAGTGATTGAGAAGAGAGTAAGGGATGATGGGAGACTATTCCAATGTTTCTCATACTGTACTTTGAGCAAGCAGTAAAGGAAATCAAGGGAAATTTGGAAACTGGCTTTAATTTGAAGCATAAACTCAACTTGTACCACAATGAGGCCTTTGTTTGACCCTTATCAGTTAAGTGAATTGCGAACAATTCTGAAACATAACATCTTGTTCATAGCGACATTATCGGCCCTTAAAGTAAGCTGAAGTATGCTGTAAACTAAAACAAAAATCGATTTATCATAAGAGAACTGACAGCGGTGAAACAGCAGCAAGTAATAAAGCTCAAGTTCTATATGAGCTCATCCAGACTTTGCAAAAGACCTTAGCCTTTCACGTGTAACACAGTGTGCCACAGCTCGCAGGTAATACTTAACAGTCAGCAACGAGATTACAGACCTGAAAAGATGTTATTTCACTCACGGGATGGCTGACTCAGAACAACAACAGCTTTGAAGGCTTCGGCCGACAGTAGCAGTTCAGTTGCCAAAACAAGGTGAAAAGGCAGAATTTTTATTATTTGATAACGATTTGTGTCTAAGACATTCTATACTGTCAGCTTATCCAATGCATCGAACTAAGGTGATTCGATATTTTTTCAAGAGGAAGTCTCCGAAGGCTGGTTCAAATATTCTGCATTCGGAAGGACGTTGTGGCAGTTAACAGACAGAGGTTCATTTTTCTCAGTTATGCGTTAAACAATGAAAGAGAAATGTGAAAACTAACGACTATTTGATCATATGAAGCTGCCTGCGAATAACCTATTAGGCAACTTGTTTCTGACAAACTTAATAAGTCTTAAACTGACGTGGATCTGAAGGATCAACAAAATGTGTTACTGATGAAGGTCAAAAAAGTACTTACTATGAACATTGTTGATAATTAGCAGCAGCACCCTTTAGAGGAGTCGACAGAGCTGCACTAACTGCTTCTCTGGTCGTTCCGCCTTAGATAACATTATCAGTTGTACGACTGGTTACGAATTGAGTCGAAGATCACCGAAAGCCGCTCTCTCGTAACAGATAAATTCTAGGGAACAACAAATGAAAGGAACTGGTAGTTACACATGGCCGGTTCACAATGCACTGGCATCACACGACGTATCGGAATAGTGCGCTATATCGAAATAGTAGGTAAAGAACCGTCTACAATAGTACAGTACAATTTTTTTTTTTTTTTTTTTTTGACGTACCTCCATCCTCTTCTTACTCCGCCCTTGCAATTGTGAACAACCATTCTTCGGGCTGGTTTCTTTGATTTGGAATTACAACCTCCACAAGACTGTTTCTTTGGTTAAGTATGAGACATCTTTGGTTTTATAATGATAAGGGTTTCTAAATGGTGGGAAGTGCTCCCTCAGAATGAAGTTGGCGATTATCTATACACAGATGAAATAAGTTAACAGTTCATGATGACTTGCTTGATAAAACTATTTGAATATGAAACTGAATTCAAATAATTTTTAAAAAAGTAATTAAGAACGAAAGGAACCTTTTTACTGATAATAGATCCTCTTGGTTGAAACGTCCCGTTAGAAAAATTATACATGGCTGTGCTGACACACAGTATTTTTAGCGCAACGCAATCTGACTTTCAAAAATCCCTACAAAAGAATGGCCCTGACTAACATTAACCTATACCTTTCACAAATCACTTATCTCACCAAAAATCTTCGTTACTCGAACTACTGCAATACAGCGAGCGCCACTACTGCCAGTTAAATAAAAGATTCAAACTACGGAAGGCACTAACTACTGATAGGCCTAGTTAGCAAATGAAAGATTTTGATAGAGAACAAACAGTGTATTTACCTTAATAGTGTTCAAAAGTCATAATATGTATAGCAGTTCATGACATCCAGTCCTACAAATTTCAAAACTCCGCCATTTCTCTCCCCACATCCGCCACTGCTGGCGGCTCACCTTCAACTGCACAACGCTACGCGATGTTAACAGCCAACTGCCCAACACTACAATGGCCAACAACAATGCAAACCAGCCACAGACTGCACACAGCACAGCCAGTGATTTTCATACAGAGCGCTATGTGGCGTTACCAATATAAAAACCTAAACAGCCTACTTACATGGTACATAAAGTACTCTGATTTGCTAGGTAACAGTGAAAACTTAAATCCTCTTGAATACTAAACACAGAAGGAAAATGAAGAACCTAAAACAATAATCCTCTTGATATATATCCTCTTAATAAAGCCCAATTACGAAAACATAATCTTTATCTTGACTCTCACGAACCTCCATTCATCTTAGCTCCTTTGTTGTAGCTAAAATGCACTGAAAATAAAATAATATCCATGGAAAATGATGTGACTGAAAGAGATCTTTGGCAACTTTTCTCTTCAAATGTAGAAATGTCTGTAAGTTTACTTTATCCATAACAAATGGTTGAGGAAAGCCTGAGACTATAAAAACAACAGGTGCGTTTATAACTATCTTTGCAACCAGTCATAATCTTCTTTTTATTTGTCTTTACAGGGCGCATTTTGGAAATCATTCCAATCTAGGCCAAACTGCATTTTTGCATACTATGTCATTTGTGCATGATTTTCTCAAGGCGTGATAGTAGCACTATTCTGTTGTTATTACTGTGAAATATAAATATGCGGAATTTTGTAATAAATGATCAGTATTAATGTATGGCGAATTTGAAAAAAAAGGAACTTTTATTTAAGATTTTCATGTTATCCTCTTACGCCGAAACTCACACGTATTACACATCACTCATAAATTTACTGTGGACAGTGCTCTACAGTAACAAACAGTTACAAAGAAAATTTAGCTTTTAGTCAGTAGTTATAACACTGTAGATCACTCATAGAGTGTGATATAATATTCATCGACAGGATGCTACTCATATATAACATTTATCATTACTCTCTTACATTTGATATACAAAGGCACGTGTTTCAATGTATCACTATTTTATTTGGCTATTTAGGGATACTTATTGAGGCATCTGAAAAAATTCATTCACTTCAAATTTTTTATTTCATATAATCTCGTCTTATATTCTTTGTGATGCATGTATATTTCTAGTTATTCAACATATCCACTTTATGACCTTTCTTTTGTCGTTGTGGATCATAAAATTGATCATTATTTTTGTGATATGAATATATCTCCATATCTTGAAGATAACCATTTTACAACGTTCATACAGGGTGTTACAAAAAGGTATGGCCAAACTTTCAGGAAACATTCCTCACACACTAATAAAGAAAATATGTTATTTGGACATGTGTCCAGAAACGCTTAATTTCCATGTTAGAGCTCATTTTAGTTTCGTCCACCTACGCTCAATGGAACACGTTGGCCCAATTGAAGGAAGGTAATGTTGACTTCGGTGCTTGTGTTGACATGCGACTCATTGCTCTACAGTACTAGCATCAAGCACATCAGTACGTAGCATCAACAGGTTAGTGTTCATCACGAACGTGGTGTTGCAGTCAGTGCAATGCTTACTAATGCGGAGTCGGCAAATGCCCATTTGATGTATGGATTAGCACGGGGCAATAGCCGTGGCGCGGTACGTTTGTATCGAGACAGATTTCTTGAACGAAGGTGTCCCGACAGGAAGACGTTCGAGGCAATTGATCGGCATCTTAGGGAGCACGGAACATTCCAGCCTATGACTCGCGACTGGGGAAGACCTAGAACGACGAGGACACCTGCAATGGATGAGGCAATTCTTCGTGCAGTTGACGATAACCCTAATGTCTGCGTCAGAGAAGTTGTTGCTGTACAAGGTAACGTTGACCACGTCACTGTATGGAAAGTGCTACGGGAGAACCAGTTGTTTCCGTACCATGTACAGCGTGTGCAGGCACTATCAGCAGCTGATTGGCCTCCACGGGTACACTTCTGCAAATGGTTCATCCAACAATGTGTCAATCCTCATTTCAGTGCAAATGTTCTCTTTACGGATGAGGCTTCATTCCAACGTCATCAAATTATAAATTTTCACAATCAACATGTGTGGGCTGACGAGAATCCGCACGCAAATGTGCAATCACGCCATCAACACAGATTTTCTGTGAACGTTTGGGCAGGCATTGTTGGTGATGTCTTGATTGGGCCCCATGTTCTTCCACCTACGCTCAATGGAGCACGTTATCATGATTTCATACGGGAGACTCTACCTGTGCTGCTAGAACATGTGCCTTTACAAGTACGACACAACATGTGGTTCATGCACGATGGAGCTCCTGCACATTTCAGTCGAAGTGTTCGTACGCTTCTCAACAACAGATTCGGTGACCGATGGATTGGTAGAGGCGGACCAATTCCATGACCTCCACGTTCTCCTGACCTCAACCCTCCTGACTTTTATTTATGGGACTTTGTGGCGATGATAGTTTATACGATAATTGCTTGAATGTTAGATCCACTTTCTCCACAGAAAAAAATAAATTCGTAAAACAGTTTTGATGAACAGTTCTGGATAACACCCCAAGACTTCTATCGATAATCATAACATATTTTTTGCTAATAATAATTTTAAGATAATTGATTAATTGTGAGGCTCACTTACTCTACAAGAAAATAATGTATCTATTCGTACAACAGTTTTGATGACAGCTCTGGATAGCATTGTAAGAGTTCTGTCAAAAATGCTAGTAACATGTTTTGTGTATGTAATTTTTTACAAAGTAACTGCATTTAACAAGGAATGCTTATGATCATTTCCCGTGAAGTTTGCACACCTTTTACAAGAAATATACACTCCTGGAAATTGAAATAAGAACACCGTGAATTCATTGTCCCAGGAAGGGGAAACTTTATTGACACATTCCTGGGGTCAGATGCATCACATGATCACACTGACAGAACCACAGGCACATAGACACAGGCAACAGAGCATGCACAATGTCGGCACTAGTACAGTGTATATCCACCTTTCGCAGCAATGCAGGCTGCTATTCTCCCATGGAGACGATCGTAGAGATGCTGGATGTAGTCCTGTGGAACGGCTTGCCATGCTATTTCCACCTGGCGCCTCAGTTGGACCAGCGTTCGTGCTGGACGTGCAGACCGCGTGAGACGACGCTTCATCCAGTCCCAAACATGCTCAATGGGGGACAGATCCGGAGATCTTGCTGGCCAGGGTAGTTGACTTCTTCTAGAGCACGTTGGGTGGCACGGCATACATGCGGACGTGCATTGTCCTGTTGGAACAGCAAGTTCCCTTGCCGGTCTAGGAATGGTAGAGCGATGGGTTCGATGACGGTTTGGATGTACCGTGCACTATTCAGTGTCCCCTCGACGATCACCAGTGGTGTGCGGCCAGTGTAGGAGATCGCTCCCCACACCATGATGCCGGGTGTTGGCCCTGTGTGCCTCGGTCGTATGCAGTCCTGATTGTGGCGCTCACCTGCACGGCGCCAAACACGCATACGACCATCATTGGCACCAAGGCAGAAGCGACTCTCATCGCTGAAGACGACACGTCTCCATTCGTCCCTCCATTCACGCCTGTCGCGACACCACTGGAGGCGGGCTGCACGATGTTGGGGCGTGAGCGGAAGACGGCCTAACGGTGTGCGGGACCGTAGCCCAGCTTCATGGAGACGGTTGCGAATGGTCCTCGCCGATACCCCAGGAGCAACAGTGTCCCTAATTTGCTGGGAAGTGGCGGTGCGGTCCCCTACGGCACTGCGTAGGATCTTACGGTCTTGGCGTGCATCCGTGCGTCGCTGCGGTCCGGTCCCAGGTCGACGGGCACGTGCACCTTCCGCCGACCACTGGCGACAACATCGATGTACTGTGGATACCTCATGCCCCACGTGTTGAGCAATTCGGCGGTACGTCCACCCGGCCTCCCGCATGCCCACTATACGTCCTCGCTCAAAGTCCGTCAGCTGCACATACGGTTCACGTCCACGCTGTCGCGGCATGCTACCAGTGTTAAAGACTGCGATGGAGCTCCGTATGCCACGGCAAACTGGCTGACACTGACGGCGGCGGTGCACAAATGCTGCGCAGCTAGCGCCATTCGACGGCCAACACCGCGGTTCCTGGTGTGTCCGCTGTGCCGTGCGTGTGATCATTGCTTGTACAGCCCTCTCGCAGTGTCCGGAGCAAGTATGGTGGGTCTGACACACCGGTGTCAATGTGTTCTTTTTTCCATTTCCAGGAGTGTACATGTTTTCCATAGTTCTTGATATGAATGCAGTAGTTCTAGAGTTCCCTACTCAAAACACGAATAGTTCTGCAGAATTTCGGGAAGAAAACAATAACTCGTCAAAATTTTGGTATGGTAAAAAAAATATTTGTCAGTTTGGAAAACAATAAATTTGTATAACAGTTCTGTTGGTAGTTCTGGATAACACCCGAAGAGTTGTATTGAAAATGTTAAAAACATTTTTGTGACGATAACAGTTTATGCGATAATTGTTTTAATCTGATACTCACTTTCTCTACGAAAACAAAATTCGTAGAACATTTCTGATGACAGTTCTGAACAGCACCCACAGAGTTCTACCGAAAACTAACATTTTTGTGACGATAACATTATATGAGATAATTACTTTAATGTGGGACTCACTTTTGTTATGTAAAAGTAATAAATTCGTACAAAAGCTCTGATGGCATTTCTTAATAGGACCCCAAGAGTTCTACCGAAAACTGTAATAACTTTTTTTTTGTGGGGATAACAGTTAATGAGATAATATCATTTACGAGAGACCCACTTGGTCTACGTTATAATTATTTGGCACAACAGTTTTTGTTGACAGTTCTGGATATCACCGAAAGTGTTCTTTTAAAAACCCTCATAACATTTTTATGGTGTCAATAGTTTATGAAATAGATTGTGTGTTCACTCTGCAGTGGGTGTGCGCTGATGTGAAAGTTGCTGGCAGATACAAACTGTGTACCGGACTGGGTCTCTAACGCCAGGCTGTGACAAAGCAAAATCTTCAATATCTTATCAAACTGACAAGGAAGATCAAAGAGTGTCTTAGATCGGCAAAGGAGGAAAGGGACCCACTTGCAATGTCGGGAATATACCGTATAGCATGCGCATGCGGAAAAGTTATGTCGGAATGACTGAACGATCAATCAGCACCAGGATCAAAGAACATAAGCGACATTGCAGGTTGGGGCAGGTGGAGAAATCGGCCGTGGCAGAGCACGCACTGAATGAGATCGACCACGTAATAAAATTCGCCGACACGGAGGTTCTGGCTGTAGAGAAGCACTATCACACGCGCTTGTTCAGAGAAGCTGTAGAAATACAAAAACACGCTAACAGTTTCAGTAAGAAAGAGGTAAACGGATCCTGGCTTCCCGTACTGCAGCTAACGACCGTCGCAGGTAGCAAGAGGAGAACCCTACCGGATATGACCGAGGAGAAGCCCTCGGAAGTTGGCGCGCCAGGTGCACATAGTCTGCGTCCGCGAGCTCGGCTCCAGTTCACCACCGGCAATAGAGGGTGAAGCTCTGACAATGCCAGCCAGCCGTGCTGGCGAAACGTCAGTAAAATCATTAGATGAACGTTGGCCAAAGAACCCGAGACAGAAGCCAATAGGCAGTTTATCAACAAGTGGCCACGGAAACCTTAACAATTTTGCTTCACAATATCCTTTCTTCCAGGAGTGCTACTTCTGCAGTTTTCGTTGGACAACTTCTGTGGAGTTTGGAACGCAGGCGATGAGGTACTGCTGCAAGTACAACTGTGATTACCGAAAATCCAGATAATCTGGAAATATTCTACTAAATACAAAAAGTCTAAATGTTCAGCAAAGTACAAATGCTGGTAAAGCTTCTTAACACTGACTGTAGTAACTGTAGGAGGAAGCGTGGTATGTGCACTCTTAGATGATTCAAAGAGAGAAGGCTCGTCAGTGCAAAACAGATGGCTGAGAGAGCGGATACATTCGCACGCGCCACTAACCAGATGGTGTCACATCTGCCGAGAAGTGCACCAGAGGTACACTGAGCTGTGGTGGGAGAGCTGTTGGCGTGGTTACTATGCAGCTTACTTGATGGGCCCCAGTGCACCGTTATATTAATGTACATTACTGGAGAAACAGTGTCATTCACACCGTCTGAGTTCCTTAATCACTCCGTACTAAACTAAATTTCCGGCCTAGTGATAAGGAGCCTATCTACTCCAACGACTACATATCTTCGTGTTATAAGAAAAAAAGAGAGAAAGACCAAAGAACACAAAATATGAATACGGATAAACCGGAAATCCGGATTAGTGAGGGCCAAATAAAGGGGATTCTTGTTTACAAATTTCGAACTCGTTATTAACGTTAATACTGTGTCCACTCAACATAATAACACCTCTATGTCATGTACTGAATTAGGATTTTAACATACTACTTAGTTCGTTTGTGCAATATATTCATTTAAATACACTTATATTTCTATACATTGTAAAGACTTTTGACTCTCGCTGTAGTGTAACTCATAAAACTTCCACACTTCCTTTCTGACTAGAACAAATGTTTGCAACAATATTAACGGTAGAGATTTCAAATTTACTCGTTGCACACAGCACAGGTCTTTTTGTATCCTACAGTCTGGTGATGTTTCCACCTAACTTTCATCCATGAGGGTCGTGGACATATTTTTAGCTGTTAGTGGGTCCTGGATGTCATGAGAGCACAAAAAATTAGTTTTACACACCAAAATTCTGCTGGTTTCCGTAGAAACTCGTTTATGTAATATCTTTGACAAACCTGTCGACTGTCGTATGTGCAGGAAAAATGTTTACATGGCATGAAACAAAATTAGAATGCGTTTCAACAGTTGCATTTGGGCACACTTGTCGAAATCTGTTTTTGCTGGCACTTCACCTTTTCAAATTGGTGGAATGGATGACATAGTATGCTTTAATGATGGAGTAAAAAGCAGATTAAAAACAATGACAGACCAGGCATCAATATTAGGAACAACATGAAAATTGTGCTGCTATGAGCGGACAGTTAACATGTCACAGAAATTGAAAAAGCTTCTGAAAGCATGAAAAAGGGTAAAGGAGACCAGAATAACAGAGGAAAGAAGTAAAACTAAAGAAAAGGAAAAGCACACGAAAGGAATCAACAAGATTATTTAGCAGGAATGGTTTGAAATGTCGTCATTGAGAAGAAAATGACATACAAATCGTTAGTTTCAATTTTCTGCAATCAACGTGTTTGCATACAGAGATATAGTTACCGGTATCTCATCCACTATTAAAGCTACATAAACAAAGTTTGAATGAATAATAATATAGTGCTTGCCTACACACTGAATCACATTGTTCAACAATGGATTAAATATTTTAAGCTGGAGTAAGTCATATTATGTTCTTAAATTATTAGGAGAAAAAATTGACTATTAATATAGAATTTCTTTTTAAATAATCAGAACACGAAACATATATATTACTGGTTTACTGTTACAGCAATGTAATAATTCAAAGAATAAAATTTATTTTTTGTATTTTATTTTGAATAGTATGTAAGTGCATTGATCCTTAAATAACAATTACATGTAATTCAGTATGTAAGAAAAACATCAATATTCACTGCACAATGTATTCCACAGATTTACAATTTTTGTGACCTAGAGATCACAATATACTAATTGTTTGATGAAAGTTTCATTCCTGAATCTACTGACCGTTTTGCATTATTAAATTTCAAAGTACCAGTAGAAACTAAAGGCCATGATGTTCAGGTCCCTTTAACAGCTCTTCTTCAGGAAACACTAAAACACAGAAGGCAATACATATACAGGGAATTAAGTAAAAAATAAGCATAGAATTTATGAGGTGTGAAACAGCTAAGAAAAACAGATACAACAAATATATACATGAAACTTATGGCATAAAATACTCATATTCTAGTAACTAAAACAGGTAGGCTGTGGTTCCAGAAACAAAGAAACTAACAATTAACATAAGGGCTGTATTTGTAATATTTAGATATCAAGTCTTTGCAGTTGCTTACCTTATAAAGCAAAGTTAGTATGTAGGAACTACTTGTTTCCTCACGTCAGTCTTGTAGCTGCCATTTGGAAATTTTGCTGTCTTCACATACATGAACAGGTGTGGAGAAATTATCGTTTCTTTTGAAACTCTCTATATTTTTATACAGGTCATCGTACTGCTTCCTGTAGGTTCCATCGAAGACATATGACGTGTAGTGTTTGATGTAACTATTATAATGAATGGCAGCAACGAGAGTGTACTCTTAATTGCTGACTACTATTTCTTTCGTGGTCGTTTATAACACGCATTTTCTCCTTTGATTCGGAGGAACTGATGTTCAGTTAGTGGACAAGTTGTTATACCAGTATCCATCATCAAGTAGCATCCGAATTCTTTTTCTTCTACTGCCTCCCCTTTACATTTCTTGCATGTTATGATAGTCTTTAGACCTCCATTTGTTGCATTTATAGCCTCTTGCATGAAGTTTTAACCAAGTCTGAAAAGCACATACATATCAACGGAAATATAATGTAGTTTCACGTAGCGTGAATTTAGGCACCTCCGACAAGATATCTTTTTGTTGCAAATCGGGATATCTTTTAATATTGTCTTGTATAATTTCCCAGCATTCGACTCTGCATTCGGAAACAATATTTTTCGAGAGATTAATCCTTTTTTATGAACGGCATCACATTTAAAATATCAAATATCTGCTTAAAACGCTGGGAGTTTATATATATTTTTTTTTTTCAAAACATCCAAAGCCAGATCCAGAAATCGATGGCCCACAATTTGACTGATACTTTTGAAATCATCACTGAGTGATATTGCTTGCATGAATGCATTGCTTGCATGAATGAATGAATCGAAACGGCACGTTCCCTTCAAGTAGCACATTTGAATTTGCTTGAGGACCCATTTGCGGAAAGTGGCAAATTAATGTCTATGAATTTCATAGTCGACATCCGGTTTGGGTCATCATCTAAGTAGTTTTTCTTGCTCTTAGTTTTCATCCTCGATGTGACAATGAGTCCATTTTGAAGCTTTATCAACATTGCACTCTCCTCCATTTTATTGTTACAGGTCTCTCGGTTTTCTTCTGTTTTCGAACCACAGGATGAAATTTCAATGACATCCCTGATGAAGTATGATTCGCGATAGTCTTTTGTGGAATGAAATATCTCTTTAGAGTCCAAATTTGGCAGTAAATTATCATCTGAAGAGCGCTGAATACACACACTATCACTCTTGACTGAGAGAGTGTTGCTCTCGGCATTCATAACAAGTGAGCTCGAAGTAGGAGAAAATCTGTATTGAAAACTGTTAAAAATTTTATTTAACTCTGTCTAATTGCCATCTTCGTGTTGGGTCTCACTTCTTAAGGTATTGTTTAGTGTGGTCTCAGAATTATCGAGCAGAAGATTGTTTTTGGGGTTTGTTATGTTCAGCTTCTTATTTATTCCTCTCCAGTATTGGGTTGTGTTGTTTGGGAGAGGAGGCCAGACAGCGAGGTCATGGGTCTCATCGGATTAGGGAAGGACAGGGAAGGAACTCGGCCGTGCCCTTTCAAAGGAACCATCCCGGCATTTGCCTGGAGCGATTTAGGGAAATCACGGAAAACCTAAATCAGGATGGTCGGACGCGGGATTGAACCGTCGTCCTCCCGAATGCGAGTCCAGTGTGTTAGCCACTGCGCCAACTCGCTCGATCTCCAGTTTTCTTCTTCATGGTAAGGCAGTGATGCTTCAGTTGGTTTGTGCTTCACAGCTTGCTTTGAATATTGTTTTTCCATCATAAGTGGCGCTAACAGTTTTGTTTCCACACACAACCAGTTCAAATGTTGAAAAATGAATTTGTCTACTCGTAAAGGTAGCTTGTCAAAGCCCATTGTCTTTAATTTTGAAAATTGTCCTTCAGTCGCTTCTGATGAACGAATAGATAAAGGAATATGGAAAGAAGGATACAGCTGTTCACAGTGGTATATAGTACATCAACTCTTTCAGCATCTCTGCAGCATTAGGAATGTTGTATGGATTCACATCAAAGAGATTGTCATCCTTAGTCTGATTCGCAATGACTTCAGCTTCATTGTACACACGTTTTGCCCTAACAATCCACGTGTTTGCAGTAGATACCTTAGAGTTCACAATTGATTCCAAAAGACAGTCATGAATGTTTTCAACATCATCAGTTTTCTTGTCATCATCTTTCTTTTCGTCAGTATATGAATGACGTGGACCACCTCTGATAATGTTATCAAGGTGGCGCTGGTGGTCCATTGATGAAAATTCTTGACCGCACTCATCAATACCAAGATGTTCACTCAACGAAACAAACAAAAGTGAGCACAAAGCACTTTCGATATCATGAAAATCTGTCATCGTGTAAACATGGGCCAAAACGCGAAGATAAAGTTGTTTGACTTGTGATTTACCTCTACAGAAGCATTTCCACCTCGATATCATGACCATATAATGGTTTAAATCTATTCTCAAACAACAAGAGGGTAGACTTACTCTTTCATGCAAAACAATATGACTATAACATCTATTCAAATAATCTGTTGAGTCCCAGCAATTGGCTTTGCACTAGAAATGGCAACCTACAAAGCATAACAAAATCAGTTACAATGATTTTTGGTACGGGAGCTGCAGATCTGACGATTTACATAAATAAAAGTGACAAGAATGATGCGTCCTGCCTACAGAATACCATCTGATAAGTTGGGCAAATGATTGATGATCGACTGGCGATATTGGATCTTTACTAGTGGCGTTTACTTCGCGGATGCACATGTACTGATACAAGTATATGTACTTTTGATTTAATTTACACACAGTCAACCCTGTTTAACAGATCACCAAGTCATGAAAGAACTCGAGATGCAACGCCACCTTGTAGCATCTAATGAATCGTATACACTGCTATTGATTTGATGACAATATTTGTGCAACTCATTTTGATCTTTCAGCCAATATATACAAAAGAATGGGTCCAATCCGACTGCGTCCCGATGGGCTGTATGTTTTGCAATTTGCAGGCTTTCAACAGGCTTATTGTTATACAATATTGTCTGTCCCTTTCCTCTTCTTTAGCCTTTCCCAAGACATCAGCATTTGGTAAATTTGGAGGAATCATGTCTCCAAGAGACATATTTTCTTCATTTCGTCAAAGAGCTGCAGGCATCCTGTTATCAACCAATTTAGCAGCTACCTGTTGTCTTCTCGTGCCACAAAGTTGTCTTCTTTCCAGGTGATTACTATCGTCTGAAAAGTTTGAAAGTCTGCAGTTTAGAATAATATCGTTGTCCTTTTTGGCCTTCTTCAGAGCAATCCCTACGAAAGTGGCTCCGCATTCTGTACATCTTCCTTTGATCTTCATGAAGTACTTTGAAATTAAACTCTCACACACTTTCGCCTATTTGAAAGAAAAGGTACATGGAATTTTGTGATGTTCATAAATTTTACCAGCCATCAAATCGGTCCATTTCCCTATTTCCAGTCTTCCAGTCTTGAAGGCTTTTCAAGTTCTCTGTTTGTTGGTTTTATGGTAGACTGTTTTTCTGCTGACAGTCGTAGGTCAAATTGCGTCATGTCCTTGTTGCACAAAGAACCAAAAACATTCCACGACTCATCTTTGCTGTCGTCGTCTTTTTCTTCAAGGAAACATTCCAGCCTAAAGGTGTTTCTAACAAAAGTAAGAAGATCATGACGATCTCCTTTAACTGTCGTGTAAATATGTTTTGAAGAGTTTCGAGCTGATGTCAGCCATGGCACCAGACGGTTTTTGGAAGACCAGATGAGATGGAGGGAATTGAATGCCTCTATCATCGATCACTTTATATTCCTCCATGCTGAGAAGACCTTTTAATTCTGATAGATTGTACATTTTTATGGGTATTACTCTGCATAAATATCACTTGCACAACAGCACCGACTGCACAACAGGCACCGACTGCAGAAGAGCTCTGACTGAACGAGCATAATGATTATTCGCATGAGTGTGAGTAGTATTGTTGTGTATTCTCATTAGGGGTAGATCAAGGAGCGAAATGCAGCACTGGCGGGCGCCTTCACACGCCGCGGCGCGCGCCACCCAAAAAATGCAGCTGTTGTCATTAGCTTTGATACTACCTCGAGAAGTTTTGATGCTACAACTGTTGTAACTGCTAAGCTGACGTCACTTGCCGGTTGCTTAATTGTGGCAGTACACACGTTCATTGTTTCCAGATGTAGTGCCACAACTTTTGCATTGTTGCTGTGCTTTTTCTTGTTATCTTTTGGTCTTGAGAGGTCTCATGGATGTATCACAGTTTTTATTATCCTTCCATAGGGCGCAGCTGTTTAGATTGATACACGACGAAATTTTCTGTAAACTACTTTTCAACAATTGGCAGTATTGGGGCCTTCTCGTTAATAGCTTCCCTTCTCCGTATGCTTTTCATTATTGTATGATTCAGTATCGCCACTAGTGCTCTGTTGATGAGACATGAGCCGATTGCTCATTTTTATCCACTGCGCCCTTTCATATTTCATTTCAACAATTAATTTATTTGTTTATCAACGTAGTAAGTATTACAAAGCTAATCCAGAATGTAAAATGCACTGAAATTCTTTTTGAGCTGTTTAATCGTCAGCGTCTGCTGTCTGAATGTAAAATATCAAATTAATACACTGCGCCCGATTGCGTATTTTATACGAATTTTATTATTTTAAGTGGGATGTAGTAGATCATGTTGAAGAAATCCAAAGCGTATTGTTCGAAGAGGATAATATTATTCGAAATCAACCTGGACCTATAGGCGCAGCCATAGCAGCTTTTGTGATGCTGTAATTGCCTCATAGATCACGATACGTTGTCTATTGTAGTTTTGTATTCAAATCAGCATTTTGAGAGCGTCAAAGCTTCATTTCAGCGTGAGAGAGGGATAAAGTCAATAGATCATATTCAATTGAAAGCCTTCATCAGTCTCTTTTTTTGTAACTGTTGGTAACAAAAGTAACAGATAAAGCCTGGAAGATCTGTGTGGAACTGATGGGGATGGCGTTGAAAAATTTCACCTCGGAAATGAACACAAAACGTTTCAAATTTATTGTGGTGTGCCTTAGATTTTACAGTCACGCTATTCGTGATGAAAGGTGATAATTAGACAAGCTAAAAGCAATTCGGGAAATATTTACTGTGTTTGTACGCAACTACCAGAAATCTTACACCCTTGGAGAAAATGTTACAGTAGACAAGAAGCTGGAAGGATTCTGTGGAAGCTGCAATAGCTAATAGGTATCTAACAAAACAAACAAATATGGATTTAAATCTATGCTTTTGTGGATTCTTAAGTATTTTACCTGTACAATTTGTAAATATACGGTGTGTTGCAACCAGAAGGATTGTGCCGACTGAGCAATAAACATTTCGATGTTGTTCTGTGACTGTGTAAACCTATATATCAGTCAGGTCGAAATGTGAAAGCGGACAACAGGTTTACTACTACTGGACTGATAATAGAGCTATGAAAGGAGAATTCTTCCGTTGTTGGCACGATGAAGAAAAACAAGCGTGAGATTTCTCTAGAGTTCGTTATCAGTAAAGGAAGCGCTGGCCACAGTTCCTTTTTTGGCTTCCACAAGACTGAACTATAGTTTCCTCCGTACCTAAAAAGGGGAAGTGTGTCATCCTGGCACCACGTTAGCATGAAGATAATTCGATAGAGGCTGGCACTGGAGATAAACGGAAGCCATGCATTGTAAATTTTACAACAGCATCAAATGTGGTATTTTCACAACGGGTAAGGTGAATGCTTTGTACAAAGCTGCAAGAAATGTGCGCCGTTGTTCAATGGTTATAATTGTGTAATGATCAATACGGTTGGAATCAATGCACAAGTGATTTATTGTGGCCACAGTAAGAATTGTATCAGAAGGAAAGGGTTCCTGAAGGAGCTATCTTATACATTGTTCTTTTCTTCTCTATATTCTACAGAACTACTCAAATTTTGTACAAAGAACTATAGCATATCTACGAAGAACTGTGAAAAAAATACACATTGCTGAAAAAAATTATGCCAACTTCACAGTAAGTGAAAAGATTTTCTCCTTAAATTGCAATTATCTCGTAAACTATTAGCTGCAGAAAAAAAATGTTATTTGGACTTTCGATAGAACTTTTGGAGCTCTGCTCAGAACTGTTGAACGAATTTATATTTTGCGGAAATTGACAAAGAGTGTTTTCGATACAAAATTTTTTTCCCAATATTGTTGTTTTCTTCGTTAAATTGTACAGAACTACAGAAATTTTGTACAACTCTAGAACTATTGCACATCTATCAAGAACTATGAAAAAATGTATACTTCTCGAAAAAGGGGTGCTAACTTCGCACGACTGTGGCAGAGCACAGCCTTCACCCGGCTGCCCTTTGTCAGCAGCTGGACGGCGGCTGGTGCTGGGGTGAGGTCTGTCGGTCGGCGGTGCTGTGGCCCCAAGTGGCCAGGAAGCATTGTCACTTGAGGCAGGCGCAACACTGTATCGAATCCACGGTCGCTGCTAGCTACGCCCAGTCGTCTAGCTGTCCACCGTGGCTCTAGTGGCGTGTTGGTGCTGCTGGTTTCCAGCAACGAGAACTGCCCCTGCCTTGAAATTCAAACTTACTTAGCACAGGGTGGTCCATTGATCGTGACTGGGCCAAATATCACACCAAATAACCATCAAACGAAAAATTTCAAGGAATACATGTTTAAGACACAATACTGGATGCAAGTGAATCATGAATTGTGGAAAATGCAGAAGAGAAAATAATCGAAGCATTTGGGATGTGGTGCTATAGAACGATGTTCAAAGTTAGATGGATTGGTAAGATGAGGAACGAGAATCGTCGTGGAAGAAAAGTGGAAAACAATGACAAGAAGAATAGACAGTATGGTAGGAGGTGCTAAGACGTCAATGAATTACTTCCTTTGTAGTAGAGGGAACTGTAGAGGTTAAAAACTGCAGGATAAGACAGATGCTGAAAATATTCAACATATAAATGACGACTTTGGGTCAAAGTGGTAGTTGAGCTGCACGTAGCCATGATAGTGTTGTTCACAGGCAGCAGTGAAGTGCCCTTAAATACTAACGTCAAGTATGTGTCCCACACGAGCGTCCATTGCCAGTTCCATAATCCTTGAACTCTTACATGAAATACCTGTGGAGAATGACACCACTGTGATAAAAAAAAAATTAGAATACAATGATTCTACGGATTTATCTTCAGGCTGGACACAAAATACATTTTAAATTTCTGTAATGCATGGACAAACGCTGACAACTTTTATCAGACCGCAGTTGTGTGATCGGTCCAGTATAAGTGATACAGACTTCGGGCCTGGTAACACAGTGTTCAGATAATGCGGTACCTGTAGCACTGTTCTCTGGAACATTTTTCGTTAACCTTTACAGTCTGGCTGTAGTGAAAGAACGTACCCTTAGATACATCAAAGTAAAACACGTCAATGAAACGTAGTTTCTGTGAGATTGAACGAAAAATTTCACCGCATACTTGGACAGATATCTTATTTTGTAAATACATAAACATTCTCTGGCTCACCGCATAAACGCAGAGGGCTGTCAAAAGTCCGAACACTGCAGCGTATCCGATCATGGCTGGATGCGTGCCAAGTGGGTTGAAGACAGGAGAAGGTGTCAGTGACTGCTGTGCCTCCAACGCACGCATATAAAGCAAATCAGTTATCTTTGCCTTGAAGCTATGATGGCAGTTCAAACACATTATATTTAATTACGTGATCACAGGGCTATACAACTTCGGAAAGCCACCTGGTCTTCAGATAACCTTATCAAAAATTACACCATCGTTTACGGCAGCTGATAATATTTCACTACCGTGGGCTTATGTTTCCGGTACTTAAGATGTTCATAAATCGTCTGAGCAGTTTTTCACTCCGTGTTATCAACTTCCTCTGAAGAGTACAGATTTTATAAGCACCGGAAACGTCAATAATCATTGTGGAGTTAAACAGATCCTTGTTCGAAATGCGTTACTCATGACTAAATTTTATTATTGTATTTTTGCCTTTGCAGGATACAACTATTTGTATTTTTCGCTACAGCACAACCGCGTAGTAACAAAGTTGCGTCGTCTTCACCTAGTGAAGACGACGGAAAGTTGTGGGGGAGGGGGGGAGGGGTGGAATGAACAGGTAAACAGACTTACACTGACGAAGCATATCATTATGTCCACTTGCTTCTCTCGCTGGCGACTTTCTAGTATAGCTCGCTAAATAGAGCGGTTAGGCAGAGAAATAATGTGAATTGTTCAGAGCAAATGTAGATTTGCTAATGCACATTTATCCGCACCAGAAGTTGTAAGTCCAGAAATGTACGCAGGTATGGATGCGTGCGGATTATTTGATGATTAATTCCTTTGAGTTTTGGTGTGTGGCTTGATATTTACCTCGTCTTCTCAAAGATGTACAACAATGCCGGCGTGGTTGCGTCTGCTATTCTTTCTTCGTCTTCTTCTCCGGATAGATCCATTTCAAAATGAAAGTTCTCGTTGCACTGGGATGTGAAGATTAGCACGTAGCTCGGTCAGTGGCGGATACATATGGAGGGGCGGGGGGGGGGGCGGCCCCCCCCTGGGGGGGTCACCCCCCCCCCCCCCTGCTTGCTGGGTCGCCCGCAACGCCAGCCGCGCCGGCCACGCCAGTCACCCCACTCGTTATTCGTTTGATTTTTCGTCAGTCGACTCGACTGCAGCGAGTTATCGAGGGATTGTGTTTTCCTATATAGTTTGATATAATTTAAAATAATTACACCATTTTGTAAATTTTCTATTATATTATTTGTTGTCTTTCTCTGTTTCATGAATGGAATATTATATTATCGCAACGAGGATGGAAATCACACGATACGCAAAAGATTAAACATAATCAATTGGAGAATTAATTCCGGAAGGAGCGAAAAAGCCAACGAAAAGATAGGAAAATTCACGGTGCATTGCGTGCATGACTGGGCTCTGCCAATACCGGTCGTAGTACCATTCCTAAACCAGTTCCCAAATTGAAGAATCCTCGTAAAATACGTAGACATTTGGACAGAAAGTTGATTTTAGGGAGAGAAATGCGTGCATGCAATAGAGTTACACTGACGATGTATTTTGATACATATTAGTAAGGCAGCACTGAACAGATTTCGTAGTGGTATCTTCACTATTACAAACATAATATTTCATTTAAAAAGTATTCATTTATTTTGTTCTTTTGTAATATTATCAAAAAATGAGTACACAAGATAGGCACATCGTTGCAAGCCCATTGCCGGATAGCCAGGCACAAGATGTCACCCCGCCGACATGGACGTGGTAACAAATGAAATCGTAACTGAACATGTCGCTCGCAATGACGACGATTAATTACGTCTTTGAATTACATGGACACAGATGATAGCAACATTATCATTCGAAATAATGCGATGATGACAGTAGCTAAAACAGGGTCACAATTTTCTCCGGGTAGTATTTTTTCCTCTGGTGAAAATGGAACGCGCGTCAGCGTGGACTCGTTAAATCAATCTTTGCCTGCCACACTTACGCCTGATGCAAACGTGATTGCACAGGATGCATTGCGCGCACTGGAAACCCCGATCACGATGTAAGTGTTTTAACACTTATTTAAACAAAGCTTCAATGTTTTCAAGAACGAGTTTAAGGAAGAGTAAAAACAAACATTTAGCAAAATCAAGCACTTAAACAAACCAGCGAAGAAAAATTTGATGATTTTACAAAACAACAGACGACACACAAAAGGAGTTACTTGAATAGCAAAAGCAAACTCTTGGTGCTTTCAAAACTGACAAAACACAACAGTTCAATGCCTTGGCAAAAGATTTACATTCTGATTTTTCAAATGAACTATCGGGTAAACTTGTAACTAAGGGGAAAGATCTAAAAAAAAAAAAAAAAAAGAAAGACAATTGCTCACTGATTTCTCACAAGATATACCGGGTCATCAAAAAGTCAGTATAAATTTGAAAACTTAATAAACCACGGAATAATGTAGATAGAGAGGTAAAAATTGGCACACATGCTTGGAATGACAAGGGGTTTTATTAGAACAAAAAAAACCTCATATTGCTAGACGCGTGAAAGATCTCTTGCGCGCGTCGTTTGGTGATGATCGTGTGCTCAGCCGCCATTTTCGTCATGCTTGGCCTCCCAGGTCCCCAGATTTCAGTCCGTGCGATTATTGGCTTCGGGGTTACCTGAAGTCGCAAGTGTATCGTGATCGACCGACATCTCTAGGGATGCTTAAAGACAACACCGACGCCAATGCCTCACGATAACTCCGGACATGCTTTACAGTGCTGTTCACAACATTATTCCTCGACTACAGCTATTGTTGAGGAATGATGGTGGCAATATTGAGCATTTCCTGTAAAGAACACCATCTTTGCTTTGTCTTACTGTTTTATGCTAATTATTGCTATTCTGATCAGATGAAGCGCCATCTGTCGGACATTTTTTGAACGTTTGTATTTTTTTGGTTATAATAAAACTCCATGTCATTCCAAGCATGTGTGTCAATTTGTAGCTCTCTATCTACATTATTCCGTGATTTATTCACTTTTCAAATTTATACTGACTTTTTGATCACCCGGTAAATAATTTGAGTCAAAAAGTGTAATCAGTAGGTGAGACACAAGAACAGTTCGCAGAAAAGGTGAAGCAAGCATCTGAGGCTCAGACAAAAATGCAGCCGAAGCAGTCGCAAGTGTGCAAGAATACTAATACACTCGCAGATATCGTTGACGAGTTCCAAATAGCGTACGAAAGTACACCTGAACAGGTGTAAGACCTGTCATTGCAACTAGGTAGCGTAAGATTAAATACTTTATGAGAAAGGAGCAAGAAAGTGTAGATAAAGACAATAAGGAAGATAGAGCAGAGCCAAGGCTAGTACGCTAGACCAACGCAGTACCCTGGCACAGAAGGTAGTCCAGGAACACGAAGGTTATGTAGACGTGATCGAGGAAGCGATGAAGGTACAGAAGACAGAACTAAGAGCGGGAATGTCTCAGATGTTGAAAGCTGTGTAGGAAAAATCGCGGACTGGCATCATTAGTAACACTGAAAAGGGATGGGAACACTCAACCCCAAGCTATCAGGTGTCAACAGACACGACAGATAATCCGAAGAACTATCTGCACTTGAACGCTAACCTGTCAGGTGAAACAGATCACAACTATAACATGCAGCAGGTGCGGCCGACTTGTGTCCCTGCCGCGCAAAGGTATTCGCAATACGATCCGATACATAAAAACAATGTCACGCCGGCAACGGACAGGGTTGTATGCTTCCTACTTTGCTCGCGGATGAAGGCTTACTATTTATTTATTTATTTATTGTTCCGTGGAACGAAATTAAGAAGAAGCCTCCATGGTCATGGAACGAATCAATACATGGAATTATAACACGATAGTAGAAACAGATAAAATGAAATATAAAAAACATATTCAGGCGATAAGTCTTAAGTTTAAATAAAGAAAATCAACAATGTAACACTGGAATTTGCTTAATTTTTTAGCTCTTCCAGGAGCTCCTCGACAGAATAGAAGGAGTGAGGCATGAGGAAACTCTTCAGTTTAGACTTAAAAGAGTTTGGGCTATTGCTAAGATTTTTGAGTTCTTGGGGTACCTTATTGAAAATGGATGCAGCAGAATACTACACTCCTTTCTGCACAAGAGGCAAGGAAGTGCATTCCACATAGGGGTCGACAAGAGGTTCTCGAACTTAACACCACATATAGCTCGAACAGCCCGTTTTTGAGCCAAAAATACCCTTTTTGAATCAGAAGAATTTCCCCAAAAAATAATACCATACGACACAAGTGTATGAAAATATGCGAAGTAGACTACTTTTCGTGCTGAACTGTCTCTTATTTCGGATACTGTTCTAATGGTAAATAAAGCAGCATTTAGTTTCTGAACAAGATCCTGGACGTGGGCTTTCCACAACAGCTTACTATCTATCCGAACGCACAGGAAATTGAACTGTTCCGTCTCGCTTATAATATGCTCATTCTGTCTGATCAAAATATCGGTTCTTGTTGAATTGTGAGTTAGAAACTGTAAAAGTTGAGTCTTACTGTGATTTAGCATCAAATTATTTTCCACAAGCCACGAACTTATTTCATGAACTACATTATTTGATACGACATAGTTTTCGATTATGTTCTTCCAAAGTTAACTCAGTCGTGTTCGTAATAGCCTTCCTGAACATTTCGCCAAGGAATTGGACCGAAGCGCAAAAGATACGCTTTGTGATAGGTTATACGAAGCCACTGCCATCGCGGGAAAATGTCACACCTACGAACAGTTTGACAGGGCATACCTAGAGAATTTCTGGTCCATCGCAGTACAAAAGAGCGGGAGGCGCGAAGTGTTTAACTCGGCGCTATTCAGCAGTAAACCCGGAGGGATCAGAAGATACTTCGAGAAGCATCTAAATAAAACCCGTTACTGGACAAACCGATATCACACTTAGATGACGTAAAAATTTTGAAAAGCCGACTACCGGCTAACGTACGTGAGAAATTAATCACTCCCCAGTACGATACAGAAAATTTCCTCTCAGTTCTTGATTCCATGGTCTTATCTACGAAGAGAGACCTGCTCAAGCACAAAGTGATAGCGCACAAGCAGACCCCCACACGAACTAACGAACAACAAGGCGGGAATGACAATAACAACCAACACGGTTGGCAGCCATATCCCCTTACAGCAGTACCAACAGGAACCAATTTGGTTACAAAATGGAACAAAAGTTCAAGCGAAGATATCAGAACAAACAAGGACACAATCTCAATCGGAGAGAATTTGATGGCCAGGGAGGTTATCGTCAGCAATCGTACAACGCGCCGCCGACCGGGGACGATGACCCGAACGGCCACTGGCAAGGGCAGAGCGCAAACGGGCCAAAAAATAATCAGCCACTTGACTATTATCAGTACAATTAAAATTACGTGTCGAATAGCGGCCAGGGTCAACTAAATTGTGAATCGAGAGCTGCGCAAGATACTAACTGGCGAAACCAGACACATAATGTGCACATAGTTGAGGTTACCCCTAAAGAGGGTGTCAGTGCCCAGGGTAATTCGGAAAACTCGAACCGGTCTCGATAGCGGCCCGTTCGATGAGGGGTGGTGGAATTGAACTAATGAAAAGCTGATTTTTAGATACGACAGCGGTGGTGATATCAAAGACATTACTAAGTGCGTGGATGAAAATGAAGACTCAGTACAGGCGGTACCTAGTGCACAAATATTTGGTTCAAGGGTACGTCCGCAGCTCGTGCTCGTGCGGTAGCGTTCTCGCTTCCCGCGCCCGGGTTCCCGGGTTCGATTCCCTTCGGGGTCAGGGATTTTCTCTGCCTCGTGATGACTGGATGTTGTGTGATGTCCTTAGGTTAGTTAGGTTTAAGTAGTTCTAAGTTCTAGGGGACTGATGACCATAGATGTTAAGTCCCATAGTGCTCAGAGCCATTTGAACCATTTTTGTTTAAGGGTACAAATAATACTGGATACTGGAGGTACCACGTATATAATTTCACAGGGTCTGTTTGATCAATCACAAAAACGAGGACACATACCGACGCTTCCAGTTCTAAACTGTAAAATTCGAACAGCTGTAGGACGTAAGTCAAAAGGCATAAAATTGCAGGCATGGATTCCTACCCAAACTGACAGCTTCTCTTTACAACGCGTTTCTCTTATGGTTGAAAGGCTAGTAGTTAACTGCCTCGGCATGGACACCTTTAGCAAGTACCAATCACAAATTGACTTTGGTAAGAGGAAGTATCATTTTGTTGTGAACGACCAGCAATATTCAGTGGACCTAGTCATGTCAAACGCAGAAAACCAAAACACACTGCTGACGTTCGAAAACAATTCTTCTATCCTACCTTCACGTCTGTAAACACAGAAGGAACTGAGCAATCACAGGAAGAGGAAATAGGTCGTGAGAAAGTGCACGCCAAGGTAAATGGGTCAGCGTGCCTTACAGAAGAACGGAAGTAAGAACTGCATGAGCTTCTAATACATTTTTGAACGACGCCCTGGCTTAATCGAAGGGTGTAAATACGATGGGAGGTGTACCCACTCAAAAACTTATGCTTTTGGTCCCCCATCCCACGGGTCTAGAAGGAGGTTGTGAGGAAAGAGATCAATAGAATGCTAAACTTGGAAATAATACTTCTTATCTTCAAACTGTAGCTCCATTTTACAGTTAGCAAGTCAGACATAGTGTCCGCCTCGTTCTCGATGCATGAGGAATAAATAAAATTATTGTGGCGGTCAGGACGTGGCCCGACAACCTGGAAGAACAGCTTCTAAAACTCCGTAACGTTAAGTACCTCACCATAATAGATCTCCGAGCCGTACTGGCAAATTGCACTGCATGGAGATAGCCTTTTTACGTGGGGGCAGAAGCTACGAGTTCAGTGTTCTCCCTTTTGGTTTAAACGTCAGTGCAGGCGTATTTATTTCTGCTTTAGATTAGTCTTAGGACATGAATTGTTAAGTAGAGTCAGTGTGTATGTTGGTGACGTATTACTGGTGAGTACAAGGTGTGACAACTAGCACTCCTCAGGACTCATCCAAAATCGACAAAGTAGGGTAAATTGAACTGCAAGTGGCAACTGCTGTACGCAGGGCCATTGGTTATATAAAAGTCCCTCACCCAGGAATTAGTATACTTAAACAGTAGTAAGGAAAATGGACTCTACCCATACAAAGATTTAAGTGAATTTGTGCACTAAACAGAATTTGATACTGATCAATAATGTATATAAGTTTGTATAAGAGATGTCACACTGTCCACTTGGATATACTTATTACAATTGATAACTAGTGTCAAGGAAAGATTTCATTTTGATTTTTTCATGTGCGTTGCCTTATTTGGATGTAAGTTTTAGATATGCAGAATTTTCATTGTATGTTTACGAACCAGAGAAGCTCATAAAACATTACCCTTGCAGAGTGCGAGAAAGTATTCAATCTGAAACTGTACTGTTTAAACACACAATAGGCGTGCGATTGAGATGCAGCGTATGGAAGAGGCGAAGTGGAGCGAGGACAGAACTAAGCAAGCGTAATAGCTAGCTTTTAGGTTGACAATATCCGCGCATGCGCTCTGCATAACGTAAGCCGACTGATGGCCATCAGAAACGCCAAGCGATATACACTTAGAGAAAACTTTATAATATGAGTTGACTACTAAGGAAATAAAACGCCTACATTATAAAATTAAATTAAGGGTAAGAAATTAGGGAGAACTAACCTAAGGAATATACAGGGTGTCTCATTTATCTTGACCACCCTAAATAACTCTTTGTCCAGATGCAAATTACAAAATGTTTCAAGCAAATGTTTTTAGCAGTCAGGGGGACATCAATCAGCATGATTGCCTTCGTTGTAGCTTTGTAACTTTTTTAAATGGCACCCTGTATTTTTTTATTCGGTAATTCATTTCCTCTCCTAAGGACCTATTCAAAAATGTATCACAGTGTACCATTCGCTGAAACAGAACGTTATTAATCATATAACACAACATTGACTTTGAGCCCTGGGTTACAATCTCGTCCACTTGCTGGAGTAGTCAGAAAACAAATGAAAACCAAGTAAAAACATAATACAAAATTGACTTTGACTCTGCTGTACCATTCCGTAGGAGTAGAACATTCAAATTGCTCAAAGTGGTGGCCCTGGACACCGATATACTGGTGCACTCGTTGAATGAAAGAATTATTTACTGCTTCCAGTGTTTCCTGCTGAAGATAATTACAAGCGAGCACGATACATTCCTGTATGTCCTCTGGAGTTGTTGGAATATCGCAATAGACAACGTCTTTAATCAATCCCCAAAGAAAAGAGTCCAGAGGATTTAAATCAGGAGACCTAGGAGGCCAAGTAACTGTTCCTCCTCGACCAATCCATCTGGCGGGATACCTTCGGCTCAGAACACTACGTGCACGCAAGGCATTATGTTCTGGACGTCCATCGTGTTGATAACACATAAGCATTCTGGTTCTTAGCGGTACTTCATCCAGGAGAGGAGGAAGAATTCGTCTGAGGAACTTGACATACGCTGTGCCCTTTAGACTATCATTGATGAAATAAGGGCCAATAATTATAGTAGCAAGCACCCGCCCGCATCTCGTGGTCGTGCGGTAGCGTTCTCGCTTCCCACGCCCGGGTTCCCGGGTTCGATTCCCGGCGGGGTCAGGGATTTTCTCTGCCTCGTGATGGCTGGGTGTTGTGTGCTGTCCTTAGGTTAGTTAGGTTTAAGTAGTTCTAAGTTCTAGGGGACTTATGAGCACAGCAGTTGAGTCCCATAGTGCTCAGAGCCATTTGAACCATTGTTGAGCAAGCACCCCACACCAGACGTTAACTCTCCGTTGGCGCTGATGTTCCACCTTTCTAAGCCATAGTGGGTTGTCGCTGGACCAATAATGCATGTTCCTTGTATTTACCTGTCCTTTGTTTGAGAAGTCGAAAGGTTCGGCTTGGCGAGGATTTGCTGCTGTGCCCACTGATAGAACTGTACACCATTCTGGAAATCATCCGCATGCAGTTCTTGATGTAGGTGTACGTGGTGAGGATGGAGCGGGTGACGTGTAAGAATACGATGCACACTGGTTTTGGGAATGCCAGTCTCGTGTTCAAGCTGTCGTGTGCTCAACTGTGAATTCATAGCAACGGAAGCGAGAACAGTAACTTCGGCAGCTTCGTCTGTGCGAGTGCTACGACGACTGCGTTGTCGTGAGTTTCCTAAAGCGGCGCAACGAGAAAACATCCGTCGGCAAGGTGGGTTCATGTCAGGATATCGCTATCTGTACAGTTCCGCTGCCTGCATAGCATTTCACCTACCTCCAACAACAACAATGAAAGAAACGTTATGTCGATGCAGTTTGTAGGAAGGACAGCGTTTATTGTATGTCTGCTCTACACAACAGTAAAGGACTAAACTACTGCCCTAAATTGAGCCGTAACTTACATGCCCCAGAGATGAGTAGCATATCTACCTTCTCTCCGTTGGTGTACATCCTACTCATACAACTCTTCAACTGACGATGTTTGACGGAATGACGGGTGTGAATTCTACTTATATTTACATTTGTCCTCTGTCAACATCAGCACGTGGATGTGTTCCATTACCCCGAGTACCTGCACTAAGCGCTGGGAGCGTCAACGTCAGTGTTGTGTTATCTAATCAATAACGTTGTGTTTCAGTGAATGGTACACTGTGATACATTTTTGAATGGGTCTTTAGGACAGGTAATGAATTACCGAATAAAAAATACAATGTTCCATTTAAAAAAGTCATACCGTTGTTAATACCTTTGTAAGAAACAAAGCTACAACGAAGGCAATCATGCTGATTAATGTCCCCCTGACGGCTAAAGAACATTTGCTTGAAACATTTTGCAATTTGTATCTGGACAAACAGTTATTTAGGGTGGTCAAGATTAATGGGATACCCTGTGCATACGAAGGACGAAATAAACGCTATCTACAGGAAACTAGCTACACACTATGATACAAATACTGTGTACAAGTCATTCACATTTATACAAGTAGCTGTTTACACACTACACGAAAGGGTATATCTACATGAGGAATGAAGCAATATGAAATAAGTCTTGAATATACTAGGAGAGACAGGATTGTGCCCCGCCCACGACAACACTTTTCTTTGCAAGCGCCAAAACGTAAGTCAGAATGACAACCGCAATACGAACATGTGCGATCTTACAACTCATAAAAAGCTGATTAAGAGTTAAATGCATACTGGTAGAAATTGAATATATTAATACTGAAAGTGAGATGCATTTGTAGCCAGCGAGCAACTATGCTTTCAGTGTTAAGTTAGTATTTAAGTGGCCTTCCAGGAGGGAAGCGGAGTCCCGTCTTGGGTAAAATAGGGAACACAGTAGTTAGATGTTTGTTGCCAAAGCCTAAGCGCTGCACCGACAATAAACAATTGTTTGTATAAAAATATTTGTGAGCGTGATGGTGTGAATGTGTGCATGAAAACGCTACAACACGCCGGACATTAAAAAATGCTAAACTTAGGTCTTGTGTTACCAAATGAAAGGGGTCAGAACAAGCATTACAAATTCTTGCGATAGAACAGCACCAAACAAGAATTATTACAGCATATTTGCACACGAACACAACTTGTTTCAACATTGTTTTACACTTGCTCATTGGCATAATTCTCAAAGAGGCATTTTCATGCACGACAGAATACACAACAGTGATATCATGTAGCAAGAGGAAGTATAAATCTCCGACACTGAAGTACACTGTTTCCAGTCGATGAAGACAGTTGTAGAACATAATACTGTACTCCCAGAATATATCAGTAGATAGTAAAACACGAAATAAGGGGTTTAACACTAGTAGATAATCATGAAATGATGTACTCAATAGTACTCTCATGATGAACGAAGGATTGCAGTAGTAGAGCAGAAATGAATTTCCTGTAGATCAGTAGGCACATCCTAGTAAACTTGTCATATGCGTGGTAGCTAAACTTAGTTATGTAGGCTTATCGCGATTTCATGTTATGAAGCTTTCTTTCCTCATTATCTGTAACGATTGGTACTCGCGTCAGGTGCGATGTATGGACAGAAAACCCATGCACATCATGTGGTAATATTGTATGTAAATATTTTGTCAGTACTGGAATATGTGACTGAAAAAATGACAACCTGTCTAATATTAAAGATATGAATACAGATTGTTCACTGAACACTGAAAAGGGTAATGCCCGAGAGCAAAATGTGATAAAAATTATAATGTAAAAACTGAAAGACGTTACGTGACACAAAATCACAAGACATGTACGTAATATTAACTGTCTTACATGTATAATTTCTTTACAGTGTTTATGTACATTTTTGTACTATATTTATGTAAAGAAATGTAAATGCCTTATGAAAATATATGTCTACGGAGTAAGAAATACACAAACCCAGCGTGTCAATATATTTCAACATGTTAATAGCTAGGTTATTCTGACAATGATGTACAAATGTATAAACTATGTACATAACTCAGTTTTAAGTCGAATATGTTTTCCAGGAATGCATAAGTGAACTAATAACTGTAACTGTGCTACAAACATTTTGCGAAGGTTTAGAACCCATAACTCTGTATGTTCCCATAAAAAAAAGCCTACATGTGCCAGTGCTGGGTAATAACGAGTATTTGTATCCTCTGTGGGATGGGGTATCGACAAGGCATTCTACCTTAGAGAGGGTATGGAAACCAATAAAGGCACTGGAGACTTACTTTGAATCCATTCAAGTGTCTTCGGGATGCTGATAGTGTGAGCCAGGTCCAACCACTGAAACACATTTATTACGACAGGAACAAATGTCTGGGCCGTAGATGATGAACAGCCTCGCCACAGCATCAATGGTTCTACTGTCCACAAGCCTCAGTACACCACATTGCAGCAATGGCATGAACACTTTTGTGACTTTGGGTAAATAAGTCAAATTGTAGCACACTCATGGACAGCCCAGCTTAAATACAGTTAACAAACTCGTGCAGCATACGTCACGCGAGGTGCACCGCGCTGGACAACTGCGCAGTAGCAAAGGTTAGATTCCAATAATCAAAGTCTTAAAAAATTTATAAATAGCAGCGGTATAAATTTGTAAAGTCAAGTTGCAAAGCCGGTCGTCGTGGCCGAGCGGATCTAGGCGCTTCAGAGTCATTTGAACCATTTCTTTCTTAAGTTTGAAAAAATGGCTCTCTAAGCACTATGGGACTTAACATTTGAGGTCATCAGTCCCCTAGACTTACAATTACTTAAACCTAACTAACCCAAGGACATCACACACACCCATGCCTGAGGCAGGATTCGAACCTCCGACCGTAGCAGCAGCGCGGTTCTGGACTGAAGTGCCTAGAACCGCTCGGCCACGATGACCGGCAGTCCAGTTGCAGACAGGCACCATTACTAGACACCCACATAAAGCTTTCAGCCACAGCCTTCGTCAGTAAAGAATACGCACACACACACGCACGCACACACACACACACAAGCAAGCAAGCACACCTCATGCACACATGACCACCAACTCCAGCATCTCGGGCCAGAATACAGCATCACTTGGGTTTCAAGCAGCAATGTGCAGAGAATGGGGAAGGGAACAGGAAAGAGGAGGGGAAAGGGACAGTTGTGTTGTAAGGGGGGGAGGGCGGGAGGTGAAAGCTGTCTGGTGGGATGTTCAGGGACTAGACTGCCAAAAGGCGGACCATCAGGAGGTTGTGTGGCAGTGAGGTGGGGAAAAAAGGAATAAAAAAGGAGAGGAGTGGGGAAAGAGGGGCAGATGCGTTGTCAAAGGGCTGCAAATAAACAGGATGGGAGATGTAAAAGGGAAGGAGATGATAGCACATTGGTGGGGGGGGGGGGGTGGATACTGTTGGGTGGGGGATGTGGGGGCGGGCGGTATATTATGGCAGGTTGAGGCTGAGATAATTATGGTTCAAAAATGGTTCAAATGGCTCTGAGCACTATGGGACTTAACATCTATGGTCATCTGTCCCCTAGAACTTAGAACTATTTAAACCTAACTAACCTAAGGACATAACACAACACCCAGTCATCACGAGGCAGAGAAAATCCCTGACCCCGCTGGGAATCAAACCCGGGAACCCGGGCGCGGGAAGCGAGAATGCTACCGCACGACCACGAGCTGCGGACTGCTGAGATAATTATGGGAATGAAGAATGTGTTGTAAGATATATCTCAATTACACAGTTCAGAAAGGCTGGTGGTGATGGATCCAGATGGGTCAGGTTGAAATCAAGTGTGTTATATTTAGCTGTATGTTGGGCCACAGGGTGGTTTACTTTGCTCTTGGCCACAATTTGGCAGTGGTTGTTCATCCTGGTGGACAGATGGTTGGTAGTCATATCTATATAAAAAGCTGTATATTTATTGCAGCACAGCTGATAAATGACATGGTTGCTTTCTCAGATGGCCTGGCCCCTGATGGGGTACAATAAATCTGTGATGTGACTGTTGGGTGGGTGGACTAGTCAGGTTTTGTATCTGAGTCTTCCACAGGGATATGATCTTTGTGGCAAGGGGTTGGGATTGGAAGTGGCACAGGGATGGACTAGGATGTTGTGAAGGTTGGGTGGGCGACTTTAGAAGGGATGGGAAGTATCAGTTAGGATGTCCTTTATTTCATGGTACGATGATAGCCCTGGTGAAGGATGTGCTTCAGTTTTTCCAGGCTAGGGTGGTATTGGGTGATGAAGGCAACACTCCTATGTGGCTGGTTCTTGGGGGGATGGGGGGAGTGAGGGGAAATGGTGCAGATCTGCTTGTGGACTGTTTCTGAGGGACAATGCCTGTCTGTGAAGGCCTTGAGAAGAGCCTCAGTATTCTGAGCAATGGAGTTTTTGTCACTGCAGATGTGCTGTACCCTTGTAGTCAGTCTATATGGGAGGGATTTCTTGGTGTGAAAGAGATGACAGCTGTCAAAATGCAGGCACTGTTGGTGGTTGATGGGTTTAATATGGAGGGAGGTGCGGATGGAGCCATCAGAGAGGAGGAGGTCAACCATGTGAAGCGGATGGATGAGAATGTGCTGAGGTTTTAAAGGAAAGAAGGTAGGGTTTCTTGACCCTGATCCCAGATCATGAAGCTATCATCAATGTACCTGAACCAGGCTATGAGTTTGGTGTTTTGGGAGACCAGTAAGGTCTCCTCTAGATGGCCCATAAAAAGATTGTCGTAGGAGGGTGCTACTCAGGTGCCCATGGCTGTGCTGCGAATTTGTTTATATACCTTCCCTTCAAATGAGAAGTAGTTGTGGGTTAAGATAAAGTTAGTAAGGTATATGAGGAATAAGGTAGTGGTTTTGGAGTCTGCAGGAGGTTAGAAAAGATAATGATCAATAACAGTATGATCATGAGCATGAGGGACTTTGGGCATGAGGGAGGTGGTGTCAACAGCGATGAGTTGGGATACAGGAGGTAAAGGGAGGGGGATGGTTGCGTGTGTGTATGAGGTGTGCTTACTTGTGTGCTGTGTGAATGGTGTGTGTGTGTCCCTCTTTTACTGACGAAGGCTGTGGCTGAAAGTTTTACGTGAGTGTCATTTAATTGTGCCTGTCTGCGACTTGACGTGTCTTCTTTGCAGTAAGTAGCAATCTGCCGTTTCCTACATTGTAGATTTTCCTACCTGGAGTTTCCATTGTTTGACTTGTGAAGTGTCCATTGAGCTGTGGTAAATTTGCTGTTTTGAAGAGCGCACCGCGTAGTGTGAAGCAGTCCCCCTCCGTTTCTGGCGGTGAGGCCGCTGTGGCAATCACAGCTTTGGTGTCCCCCTCTGGTGTGAAATGGTAGCCTGTTCACGTGCATTTAAGGGGCGCTATGAGCTTGCCAGGGGCAAGTCTGGTCAGTTGGTCAGCCGGGTCAGTGTGGGGCAGTCAGTGTCTGTCTGTCATCCGGAGTGGTAGTATGTGTTAGGCCGCCAGTCTGCTCGAGCATGTTCAGGCAATGGTCATTGGCGGTTGGATCGATCTGTTGGTCGGTCGCACACTGCGACACAAGATGACTTGTCCGTCTTGAGCGTAGGCGTATGTGAGGTCATCATGTCAGTCCAGTGGGTCGCGCCGTATAGCGAGGGGTAGTGGCTTCGCGGCCGACACGAGAGCAACAGGAGTCAACCCACGACATCGGTCTGGCCGGCACGAGCTGCGACGCCGTGAGACGGGAGATCGGCGCGCTTTCCTGCGTCCGTTGAAGAAGCTGGCAGCGGACGGTTCGGGAGAGCGTTTTGGTTGTGGTGCGCCAGGTCTTCACCAGACATCGCAGTTTATTAGAAGTGATTCGTGATGTGTTGTTACATTTACTTGTTAAATTCTACTTGTTTTCTTGGTCAGTCTCTCGTCCCCAGCTTGCTCGTCTGTCTCCCGTCCGCATTTGTTAGGCAGTTAGTGTGTCTGTCTGTCTGTCTGTCGGTCTTCCGTACATTAATAGCTGTCTCTGTCATGTTTATCGGATTCGGTGTTAACGAATTTAATCCTGAAATATGTTTTTATCTTGCCTATCATCTTGAGAGGCGGTATATGTGTAATGTAGAGCATCTTTGTACATTTTATGTAAGACTGAATTTAATGGGTTTTTATTTAAATTGTCATTTCAGTATATAAAGTTGCCACCCTTCCACTGTAAGAGTTTTCTTTTAAAAACAAGTTGCACTTTCGGTGGCAACAATCTGCCAGTAAGTATAATAATTCTCAATAAATGTGGCATCAGTCTGTCTGTGAGCATATCAGTACTAGCATACATGCTACATAAACAAGACATAAAGGTTTAAGCAAGCAAGGCAAGACAAAACTATTGGTAATGCATAAGCCTACATTGTGACCTACAATACCTACAATATTTATTATTAATGTGAGTGTTTTGTACCATTTCCATCCCTCCTACGGGGTGCATAGTTTATGTATTTCTTTGAGTTGTTAAAATTTTTAGTTTAAACTAATCTGGTGTGTTGCAAATTTGCACCAGTGTAGTCTTTCAGAGGTTGTTGTGAGCGGTCGTGACTACGGCCGTATTAAAAGGGAGCGGCAACGTCCGAAAGCTCATACTATCAAAAAAAAAAAAAAAATGTTATTTCTGCCTCTGAATTAATTGTAACTTGATATTTAGAGGATGCTTTCTGATTATAATTTTTAAATCTGTTTTTTTTTAAAAAAGAAAGGGTTTTTTGGAATAAAATTTCCATTTGTTGAAAAAAAACTGTTGTTGTTGTAGTCTTCAGTCCTGAGACTGGTTTGATGCAGCTCTCCATGCTACCCTATCCTGTGCAAGCTTCTTCATCTCCCAGTACTTAGTGCAACCCACATCCTTCTGAATCTGCTTAGTGTATTCATCTCTTGGTCTCCCTCTATGATTTTTACCCTCCATGCTGCCCTCAAATGCTAAATTTGTGTTCCCTTGAGGCCTCAGAACATGTCCTGCTAAGCGGTTCCTTCTTTTTGTCAAGTTGCGCCACATACTCCTCTTCTCTCCAATTCTATTCAATACTTCATCATTAGTTATATGATCTACCCATCTAATCTTCAGCATTCTTCTGTAGCACCACATTTCCAAAGCTTCTATTCTCTTCTTGTCCAAACTATTTATCGTCCATGTTTCACTTCCATACATGGCTACACTCCATACAAATACTTTCAGAAACGACTTCCTGACATTTAAATCCATACTCGATGTTAACAAATTTCTCTTCTTCAGAAACGCTTTCCTTGCCATTACCAGTCTACATTTTATATCCCCTCTACTTCGACCATCATCAGTTATTTTGCTCCCCAAATAGCAAAACTCCTTAACTACTTTAAGTTTCTCATTTCCTAATCTGATTCCCTCAGCATCATCCGATTTAATTCGACTACACTCCATTATCCTCGTTTTGTTTTTGTTGATGTTCATCTTATACACCCCTTTCAAGACACTGTCCATTCCGTTCAACTGCTCTTCCAAGTCCTTTGCTGTCTCTGACAGAATTACAATGTCATCGGCGAACCTCAAAGTTTTTATTTCTTCTCCATGGATTTTAATACCTGCTCCGAACTTTTCTTTTGTTTCCTTTACTGCTTGCTCAATATACAGATTGAATAGCATCGGGAAGAGGCTACAACCCTGTCTCACTCCCTTCCCAACCACTGCTTCCCTTTCATGTCCCTCGACTCTTATAACTGCCATCTGCTTTCTGTACAAATTGTAAATAGCCTTTCGCTCCCTGTATTTGATCCCTGCCACCTTCAGAATTTGAAAGAGAGTATTCCAGTCAACATTGTCAAAAGCTTTCTCTAAGTCTACAAATGCTAGAAACGGAGATTTGGCTTTCCTTAATCTTTCTTCTAAGATAAGGCGTAGGGTCAGTATTGCCTCACGTGTTCCAGCATTTCTACGGAATCCAAACTGATCTTCCCCGAGGTCAGCTTCTACCAGTTTTTCCATTCGTCTGTAAAGAATTCGCGTTAGTATTTTGCAGCTGTGACTTATTAAACTGATAGTTCGGTAATTTTCACATGTGTCAACACCTGCTTTCTTTGCGATTGGAATTACTATATTCTTCTTGAAGTCTGAGGGAATTTCGCCTGTCTCATACATCTTGCTCACCAGATGGTAGAGTTTTGCTAGGCCTGGCTCTCCGAAGGCTGTCAGTAGTTCTAATGGAATGTTGTCTACTCTTGGGGTCTTGTTTCGACTTGGGTCTTTCAGTGCTCTGTCAAACTCTTCACGCAGTATCATATTTCCCATTTCATCTTCATCTACCTCCTCTTCCATTTCCATAATACTGTCCTCAAGTACATCGCCCTTGTATAGACGCTCTATATACTCCTTCCACCTTTCTGCTTTCCCTTCTTTGCTCAGAACTGGGTTTCCATCTGAGCTCTTGATATTCATGCAAGCGGTTCTCTTATCTCCAGAGGTCTCTTTAATTTTCCTGTAGGCAGTATCTATCTTACCCCTAGTGAGATAAGCCTCTACATTCTAACATTTGTCCTCTAGCCATCCCTGCTTAGCCATTTTGCACTTCCTGTCGATCTCATTTTTGAGACGTTTGTATTCCATTTTGCCTGCTTCACTTACTGCGTTTTCGTATTTTCTCCTTTCATCAATTAAATTCAGTATCTCTTCTGTTACCCAAGGATATCGACTTGCCCTCGTCTCTTTACCTACTTGATCCTCTGCTGCCTTCACTATTTCATTCCTCAAAGCTACCCATTCTTCTTCTACTGTATTTCTTTCCCCCATTCCTGTCAGTTGTTCCCTTATGCTCTCCCTGAAACTCTGTACAACCTCTGGTTCTTTCAGTTTATCCAGGTCCCATCTACATGTATAAATAAATATTTGCAACGACTCCTATTCGCGCCGTCACCGTGCGGCCAAGATATCGTAGGTAGGTATGATCATATAAGAGTAAGCTGACAGAAAATTGAAAGCTATACAATCAATTTTTATATGTACTTCAACTGTCTTTTTTCATAGATCTCGGAGTCTGTCGGTCCTTTGAGCTGGTGTTATAAATATGGATGAGCTATCACTCTCCAAGTATTGTGCTAATTATAAGTTATAATATGTGAAAGTCGCAAGTTTTCATTGTCCTACCGAGCTACGTGCTGATCTCGACATCCCGATGCGACGAGGACTTTCACTTTAAAATGGACCTTCTCTAAGAAGAAGTCAACACGAAGAGAGAATAGCCGACGTAGCCACGCCGGCATTGTTCCACATCGTTGGGAGATAGGTAAATATCAAGCCATATACCAAAGGAATTGATCTTCAAATAGTATCCTAAAGCTGCCACAACGTTTCTTAACCCGCACGCATCTATACCTGTGTGTGTTTCTGGACTTACCATGTCTAGAGCGGCTAACGTGCACTAACATAACTACGTCAGCTCTGAGCAATCCACGTTGTCTCCCTGACCAATATAGCCGCCTACCCCGTTTTGTCTAGCGTGCAATCCTCCATGTTCTGCGATGTGGCATGGTTGTCCAGTCTCTTGACACCTCCACCACCTTCCACAGAGATTCCGACAATAGAGCGCGAACAGCCGACCAAATTCGTCATTTCCTAAATGATCATTCGCAGGCACCCAGCCATAACAGTCTGCTCTTTGTCAAACTCCTTTATGTCAGTGGATTTCCTCATTTTTCTTCTCTTATTGTCGTTTGAATGATTCTCTTTTCGTCTCAGTCTGGTTAAATAGCTCGCAAACGCACTGCCACTTTTGTTTGGATTCTATCTATTTGGAATTTTGTTTAAATTCTGCAGTCTAAAGGTACTACCTTTATTTAACTCTGATCTCGCTCAAAAGGGGTACATAATATATGAAGACTAAGTATCATAATTCTTGAATATTTACGCTAGCTGCCACATAGCCGTGGACTTTGATACTTGCCCTAGAGCAATGAAGGGACGAAGCAAGTATTTTAAGCAAATTTTTCTTACTCTTGTCCACTATGTGTGTAGTTTCGACCGTTTTGGACGATTTACAAATTTAATCAAACCGTTGATATTTTGTTGTGCAACAGTCAAATCTCTGTGATTTGTCTCGATTCCATGGAGTCGTAGCGCACGTCACATGAATACCAATTACAAATGAAATTTGATTAAACTTTGTTTTAAATCAAAGGACTTCCAGAAACCATTTTCCACTCTGTAGCTATGTGCGCGCTGATATGAAACTTCCTGACAGTTTAAAACTTGTACCGAACGGGATTTCGAATCCAGGATCTATGCCTCCGTAGACAAGTGCGATTGAAGTATGAAGCACAACTCGCGAACCGTCCTCGCAGATTGTAAGTAGCAGTACAGTGGGTCTGCTCTGTGATGACCTACCTACCAATATTCTTCAAAACTTCGACTGACTCGGTTGTGGGTTCGCTCTGTTGTGGCCCATTACCTGTCTGCATGTCAAGAATTAGCACTATCTTTCCGTTGGAAGGACAACACTACTTCTTCAAGACTGCATGGAAATCCACTACTTCCGTGTGCATTTTCTTTTACTGGTCAGACTTTGTACTACTGTGATATATGATCAGGACTGTCTTTATGGACTGTGAGGACAATTCTTGCTTTTGACCAACAGTCTATCAATAGACTGTCTTTATGGACTGTGAGGACAATTTTTGCCTTTGACCAACAGTGTATCAATAAGTGTGTGCATTTGATATATTTGTTATCGTTAATATAAAAAAAATTGTAGCAAATAATTATTGGGCACTGCCCAAAACAAGTTGTAAAATTTTTTGTGGGTAGCTTGGAGGCTACGACATATGAAACGTCCCCTCAGAAAAATTACAAAAGACTGTGCTGGTAAACCTCTTCCGTTATTTGATTTTCAAGCAGCTTAGCAAAACTGAACGTACTCAGGCATTTCTCTCTTTGATTATTCTGATCATCACTAAACTGACACACAATATTTTTAGCGCAACGCAATCTGGCTTTCAATAATCCCTACAAAAGAATGGCTCTGACTAACAATAACCTATACATCACTTACCTCTCAAAAATCTTCGTTAGTCGAACTACTGCAATACAGCGAGCGCCAATACATACAGCTAAATAAAAGATTCTAACTACTGAAGGCACTAACTACTGATAGGCATTGTTAGCAAATGAAAGATTTTGACAGAGAACAAACAATGTATTTACCTTAATAATGTTCAAAAGTCACCATATGTATACACTCCTGGAAATGGAAAAAAGAACACATTGACACCGGTGTGTCAGACCCACCATACTTGCTCCGGACACTGCGAGAGGGCTGTACAAGCAATGATCACACGCACGGCACAGCGGACACACCAGGAACTGCGGTGTTGGCCGTCGAATGGCGCTAGCTGCGCAGCATTTGTGCACCGCCGCCGTCAGTGTCAGCCAGTTTGCCGCGGCATACGGAGCTCCATCGCAGTCTTTAACACTGGTAGCATGCCGCGACAGCGTGGACGTGAACCGTATGTGCAGTTGACGGACTTTGAGCGAGGGCGTATAGTGGGCATGCGGGAGGCCGGGTGGACGTACCGCCGAATTGCTCAACACGTGGGGCGTGAGGTCTCCACAGTACATCGATGTTGTCGCCAGTGGTCGGCGGAAGGTGCACGTGCCCGTCGACCTGGGACCGGACCGCAGCGACGCACGGATGCACGCCAAGACCGTAGGATCCTACGCAGTGCCGTAGGGGACCGCATCGCCACTTCCCAGCAAATTAGGGAAACTGTTGCTCCTGGGGTATCGGCGAGGACCATTCGCAACCGTCTCCAAGAAGCTGGGCTACGGTCCCGCACACCGTTAGGCCGTCTTCCGCTCACGCCCCAACATCGTGCAGCCCGCCTCCAGTGGTGTCGCGACAGGCGTGAATGGAGGGACGAATGGAGACGTGTCGTCTTCAGCGATGAGAGTCGCTTCTGCCTTGGTGCCAATGATGGTCGTATGCGTGTTTGGCGCCGTGCAGGTGAGCGCCACAATCAGGACTGCATACGACCGAGGCACACAGGGCCTACACCCGGCATCATGGTGTGGGGAGCGATCTCCTACACTGGCCGTACACCACTGGTGATCGTCGAGGGGACACTGAATAGTGCACGGTACATCCAAACCGTCATCGAACCCATCGTTCTACCATTCCTAGACCGGCAAGGGAACTTGCTGTTCCAACAGGACAATGCACGTCCGCATGTATCCCGTGCCACCCAACGTGCTCTAGAAGGTGTAAGTCAACTACCCTGGCCAGCAAGATCTCCGAATCTGTCCCCCATTGAGCATGTTTGGGACTGGATGAAGCGTCGTCTCACGCGGTCTGCACGTCCAGCACGAACGCTGGTCCAACTGAGGCGCCAGGTGGAAATGGCATGGCAAGCCGTTCCACAGGACTACATCCAGCATCTCTACGATCGTCTCCATGGGAGAATAGCAGCCTGCATTGCTGCGAAAGGTGGATATACACTGTACTAGTGCCGACATTGTGCATGCTCTGTTGCCTGTGTCTATGTGCCTGTGGTTCTCTCAGTGTGATCATGTGATGTATCTGACCCCAGGAATGTGTCAATAAAGTTTCCCCTTCCTGGGACAATGAATTCACGGTGTTCTTATTTCAATTTCCAGGAGTGTATATCTACCACTTCATGACATCCATCTTTCCAGATTTCCTTTTTCTGGCGGACGCACGTCCAGATCGTCCGCTTATAGTAACCTCTCAAAACTCTGGCATCACTCTCTCCACATCCACCACTGCTAGCGGCTCACCTCCAACTGCCCAACGCTACGCGCTGTTCACATCCAACTGCTCAACACTACACTAGCGAATATTCCAACGCCGAGTCCAACCAGCCACAGACTGCACACAGTACAGTCAGTGATTTTCATACAGAGCGCTACGTGGCGTTACCAACATAAAAACCTAAACAGCCTACTTACAAGCTTTACTTCTGCCAGTGCCTCGTTTCCAGCGTTCCGAATTTTACAAAAGTCCTCGTGCGATACTTGCACGACCATCACTCCTGGAAGAAATGGTATTGCGGATACATGGCTCAGTCACAGCGACGAGGATATTTCCAGAATGAATATTTAGCTCAGCAGTGGAGTGTGCGCTGATATGAAACTTACTGGCAGATTAAAACTGTGGCCCGGACCAGGACTCGTCAGCTTTTGCCCGCGGAAGATGATGGTCTGTGGTCAGAGGCTCACAGTTCCTGCCAACATTTCCTGTAATTAGACTAAGGTACACTGTTCCACAAGTTCTGCTCAGAAGTCTACTTTCCGACTTAGCAGCTGGTATTTACGCAAAACTAAGACAGTAGAAAAGCAGAATCTGAATAATTACTTTCAATCATAGTGACAATGTCACAGACTGCCAAAAGGCGGCCAAGTTATTAGATTTTATTGTATTAGGTATGGGACGTCAAGTACCAAACATCATACTGATACCAAACTTGAGTACAATTTTGGATCATAACTGTTAATGTAAATATTGCTGGTTCTTTCTTATTGTGTTGTCACATTCTGTTATTGTGTCGACCCATTACGCAAGTGTTTAATTAATAATAACTAGAGTGCAAACTGCCACCCATTTTATTGACCTGTAGTGGAAACAAGGTTTCTCCTACCGTGCATGTTGGGGCTGAATTAACGTACACATCCCAACAAGAAATCATATTGGGCGTTGTACTCATCCACTTATGAACGCAGTGGTGTTTTCCGTATGCTGTGTATCCTGTCTTCGACGTCCCGCAGTTCTTCCTTCCTTGTGCATCTTCGATTACCTCTGTTGTAAGCCTCGCAAATTCTCTCTAATCCGCACGTCATTGCCATGACTAGTTTTTTGCTGGAGGTTACACTTCGACCAAGCGAGGTGGCGCAGTCGTTAGCACACGGGATTCGCATTAGGGAGGCAAACGGTTCAAACCGGCGTCCAACCATCCAGATTTAAGTTTTCCGCGATTTTTATAAATTTGCTCCAGGAAAATGCCAGGATGGTTCGTAGGAAAGGACACGGCCGATTTCTTTCTCCATCCTCGACGCAATGCGACATCGATGTCCACGGGATGTTAAACGCGATCTTCCTTCCTTCCTGCCGTGACACAGCGCCTCCGATGCCTACAGTTCATATACAATTGGACTTCTTTAAATGACAAGAGTGATTGGACTTCTTTACTCTCGTTAATATCTGTTGGACGCGTGCGGTCGGAATCCTCTTCACGACGTGTGGATAGTTGTTCAACTACAATCATCAAACCTCCTACCTTGTCAGTTATCTTTTTGCCATCTACGTTTTGCGGAAACGCGTTGGCACACACCCTGTAGTGATTAAATCTGTTCTTTATTTAGCTCATGCAAAATCTTGTCTCTAGTGTCAGATGTTCCATACACGATAAGGCGGCAATGCTACATCATTCTTCAGAGTGCTTATTTTCTCTTACATAAATGTGGAAAGTCTCTCAACTAAAGGAAACGAGTAGTGGTAGCACATGGTCGGTACTGGTATCAAGGAGTCAAGATGAAACACTAGCATAAATTAATAGAAAGAGTTCTGTGATTAGAAGCGAGCAATACTCTGAGGCGTCCAGTGAAATTAATAAAGCGATTTCCTAAGAAATAAGAAGCATCTGCTTTCACCAATCGAAACATAAATCGTACCAAAGCCTGTTCTAAGGAACATTCAGGCTTACTAATTCGATAATGGAACCCAAAGGGCAGTTCAAAAAGCCCCGCTAGCACCTTATGTCTTGAGGACACGGTTTTTTTGGAGAGTGGACGAGAATCTCACAGCCACTACTTCGGAGAGAGAACCCTCTGACATGCAAAGGAGCATTTTGCTAGATCTGTCCAGAGATCAAATGGTTCAAATGGCTCTGAGCACTATGGGACCCAACATCTGAGGTCATCAGTCCCCTAGAACTTAGAACTACTTAAACCTAACTATCCTAAGGCCATTACACATATCCATGCCCGAGGCAGGATTCGAACCTGCGACCGAAGCGGTCGCGTGGATCCAGACTGAAGCGCCTTGAACCGCTCGACCACACAGGCCGCCTGTCCAGAGATGCTTAGCAAGGAGAGCACTACACTACCTGTGAGCACTTGATAGTTTCTGTTTTCCTCTCTGTCAGAATTGAGAACACACTCGCACACATACTTGCAGAGTATGTTGGTTATTACACAAATAAATACACCGAGAACATTTTCCTATCCAAGGACTCAGCACAGTATAAAGCCAGAGCATTGTAGGTAGCAAATGCTCTTGCTTTCCTTTAGGCCTCATAGTTTAAAATATAAAATAGCACTTTACAAAAGAACTTTCTGGATTTAATTTAGGCACATTTAGAGATAACACTAGTCAAATCAGTCTTTCGAAGCAAATAACATTCTGTGTTCATTAAGGATACGTCGTTTAGACGTTCACGTCCAGTGGTGTTCCTTAACTAATTTTTAATGGGCTTTAGTGTTAAAAAAAGAGTCCTAAACTACAGTTTGCCATGATCGTTGACAAGTAAATGCTTAAAACTACACTATGTGATCAAAAGTATCCGGACACCCCCAAAACCATACGTTTTTCATATTAGGTGCGTTGTGCTGCCACCTATTGCCAGGAGCTCCATATCAGAGACCTCAGTAGTCATTAGACATGGCGAGAGAGCAGAATGGGGCGCTCCGCGGAACTCACGGACTTCGGACGTGGTCAGGTGATTGCGTGTCACATGTGTCATACGTCTGTACATGAGATTTCCACACTCATAAACATCCCTATGTCCACTGTTCCCGATGTGACAGTGGAGTGAATGCGTGAAAGGACACGTACAGCTCAAAAGCGTATAGGCCGACCTCGTCTGTTGACTGACAGAGACCGCCGACAGTTGAAGAGGGTCGTAATGCGTAATAGGCAGACATCTATACAGACCACCACACAGGAATACCAAACTGCATCAGGATCCACTGCAAGTACTATCACAGTTGGGCGGGAGGTGAGAAAACTTGGATTTCATGGTCTAGCGGCTGCTCATAAGCCACACATGACGCCGGTAAATGCCAAACGACGCCTCGCTTGGTGTAAGGAGCGTAAACATTGGACAAGAGAAAAGTGGAGAAACGTGTGGAGTAACGAATCACGGTACACAATGTGGCGTTCGGATGGCAGCGTGTGAGTATGGCGAATGCCCAGTGATCGTCGTCTGCCAGCGTGTGTACTGTTAACAGTAAAATTCGGAAGCGGTGGTGTTAAGGTGTGGTGGTGTTTTTCATGGAGCGGGCTTGCACCCGTTGTTCTTTTGCGTGGCACTATTACAGCACGGGCCTAAACTGATGTTTTAAGCACCTTCTTGCTTCCCACTTTTGAAGAGCAATTCGGGGATGACGATTGCATCTTTCAACACGATCGAGCACCTGTTCATAATGCACGGCCTGTGGCGAAGTGGTTACACGACAATAACATTTCTGTAATGGACTGGCCTACACTGAGTCCTGACCTGAATCTAAATGGTCTTCGTGCTCGCCAAACGCTATCTCGGTCAGCAAGCTCGACGGATTCTTCACCAACCGAGAAAATTTGCAGCATTATGTTAGGGCCCTGCAGCCTGCTCGGGATTTTGACAAGCTATCGCGCAGAATTTGGCACGATATCCCTCAGGAGGACATCTGGTCTCTCTACGGTTCAAATGGCTCTGAGCACTATGGTACTTAACATCCGTGGTCATCAGTCCCCTAGACTTAGGGCTACTTAAACCTAACTAACGTAAGGTCATCACACACATCCATCCCCGAGGTAGGATTCGAACCTGCGACCGTAGCAGCAGCACGGTTCCGGACCGAAGCGCCTAGAACCGTTCGGCCACAGTGGCCGGCTAGCCACTCTATAAACCAATGCCAACCGAACAGCTATTTGCGCATTGCCCAGAGGTGGATCATTGCGTTATTCACTTGCTCAATATGTGAAACTGTTTCTGTTGAATAAATCATCAAATTTTTCTGAATATTCAATCTTATGTCTGTCAGTACATTTACATCACGTCCACTGATTTTCGTCCAATTTGGTTGTTCCTCCGTAGTGCGTCCTTTTTTTATGTGTTTCAAGGAACTGTACAGGATGGCGGGTATGGGCAGGCGGTGGGCGTTATGGAATAATAGAGTAATTTTTAGAGAAAGGCCATTTATTGGCTAAAGCATGTTGAAAAGGGGCTACATATGCCTAGGGAGGTGAGGGTGAGCCAGAGCTTACAATTTGGCGAACATTGTTCGCGAAGCTACCGAAAGTTGTTGTCTGCCAAAACTAAGTCCACAGTGCCGCAGCACCGGGAGAAGCAGGAGATGTTCAATGCTACAGGGCGCGCATCCGACTCGCGGGTGAGCAAGAATACAAGAGAGCGAGCCCGGCGACGGGCGGCCGGGTATATTCGACGCACCACGCGGCTTCCTCCGCCCTGATTGGTCAGAACCGAGAAAACCGTGCGGGCGGCATGGAACTTTCCAGAGCGTTGCCTGCTAAGCGACGCCTGGGGCGGCGTTACCTCGTCAGCACACGAGAGAGGCGCGTGATCAAGGTGCCCTTCGTCGGTGCTGACTTCCTGTTACTAGACCGTGGGACGAAAGAATTTACAGGCAGCTAACACTGCCGGCCGTGGCTTGGCCGCAATGAAAAAATGAAGTTACCGTTTGGGTGCTCATATAATAAAGTAAAATCCCTTATTGTCTGGCTCATCCTTTACATTCCTCCCCCTTCCGTGGGAGCGGAGAACGTATGTGAATTCGCTCAATGCAATTATTATTTGAATGTAAAAAATTTAAATTTATCTTGCAAAAGAAAGTGAACATTGGCTCTCACGGAAGACGGCAGGGGTCTTAATCTATGGGAGGGTATAGAGACTCTAAAGACCTCCTAAGGGTCGCAAGGGGACTTACATCAACAATATTGTGTGCATGCAAGAATCATCATAAGACATCAAATCATCATAGAATATCAAAACATCATAAAATATCAAAACAAAATTAGAACAAAACATAGCAGTGTGAATTAGACAAACATGTCAAGTGTTCTTGTTGCTAAGTTGAAGTAAAAATGTCTTTTTTTTTTGCTTTTGTTAGAATAAGTTGAAAATTTAAACACATCACCACTGATGAGTCACGGCGAGGGCGACAGACGCGAGGCGGCGTGGGGTGTTGTCCTCAGCGGGCAGCGCGCAGGCTGTCGGCGGGAAGGGGGCGTGGCCGTGGACTGGAACTCAGCGCAGGGGGGAGTATGAGGGGAGATTCACACGTTTCAAAACACAGTTGAAAAGGGAGTTATTACTAAGGAAACACTTCACTACACTACACTAGTTTCTCCAATATTAGAATTGCACTCTTAAAACTAAGGGAGGGCACATGCCTGATAGGTTCTTGTTTTCTCTTTATTGTTGAGTTTAGTTTGTGGCTGTTTACCATTCATTTAAGTGCCAACAGGCGAACGTAAGAAATTTGTCCTTTTTCATGTCTTAGCAAATCATCAATTGACGTTAGGATGTGATTATTTGATTTTTTAGGTAAAACTTGAACGTTAGCTGACAAGGGAATCATGAATGAGCTTTCAGGTATAAAAGCATAATTAAAGGGGTGCGAATACTAAGTAAGGCGTGGTGGCATGAAAGGTTATAAGTGGTGTTCCAACGGGAACCGTTTGCTAAAGACCTGCGTGGAGGCTACGTCAGAAAGGCGCGCGGCAGATAACTTCCAAGGCCAGCGCGGCGTCGGGGCTGCACGCGGCAGCTGAGAAGCGAAGCCGAGGCGGCTACGTGCAGGAAGCAAGCGTCAGGTGTAAGAGCGAGAGAGAACGATGAAGCTTACCGACGCTGTTCACTGCGCTGTCTGTATTTTACGCTCTCTCCACATGTTCTTGGGCTCCTGCGCCAGATGAGCGTATTTATGTGCTTCAAAGTGACGAATATTAATGTCACAAAAAGGGGTATAGCATTACTGAATAAAGGGGAATAGATATGCGTAATCGACAGGGTTTATTCATCGATGACCAACAAAATAGAAGTGGGATTACTCGTGACATCATGTTAGATGCGTTGTTACAGCGGCTACTTTTTAAAATTACTTTATGCCATAGTAAATTGGTTTATAACATGAAAATGTAAAAGTGAAGTACACATATATCATATTAAATTTACTGCATATTCCATATCGGTAAACAAAGAAGGTTGAGTGCCTCTTTGGGCTGACCCTCTACGTGTAATAACATTCACATTTTGAGAAGAATTTTCTCGTCACTCAATATATTTGCTGCACGCCGTTAAGTGAGAGTGACGAAGAAAAGTGACACCAGTTTGGTGCAGGTGGGACATAGATTGTGTCGTAGGATGTCAACGCTGTTGCTAACAAGAGGAGAAAAACAAAACTCGACTAGAATCTAGAGATTTCCATAGTGGGAACAGAAAGTGTAAGGAGTTGAATTAGAAAAGACTAAGTTGAGCGTAATTTTTTGAAGGACTTTCCCTTTATGAAGGTATAGTGCACGGCGCATCGTTTACACGACGTTATCGCCTACTTAACTGTGTATACGACAATTCTGCGATTCCAAAATAGCTGCTTCATACTTCTTCCTCAAACTCGACATCTCTTACATAAAAAAAAAAAAACTTTACTTTGCGACCAAATTCGCCGTCTTTTTCCTCTCAACATTTTGCGACTAAACTCGCCGTCTCTATAACTCCATGGTGCTGGCCTCCTTGGGCCCAGCTGGTTGCTTAAAACTCCGTCTATCATTGGTTATCTCGCAGTGGCCTGGGACACGTCATACAGTTAAATGCTACTACTTCAATAGTCGGTATTCCTTCGGAAAATACAATGGGAAAACAAAGAAGGCTCAAGGTTTTGAACAGAGACTTCCGCTTACTGGCGTTTAGCTGCGGGCTAGACGCGGTTCGCGTCTGACGTTGCCTGATCAGCTGTCGTCAGAGAGCACGGAACACTGTTCTCGTGAACTCTTCTTCGAGATGGAAGATCAAAGTCTGGGCTGAATAGTATTGTGTCTGTTGAAAGTTGACAGATCAAAGTGGGTAGAACGGACTATGCCGCGAAACGGAAAAGTGAAGGAACGACACAGACAGCTAAGGGACCGCGCGGGTGCCAGCCGCGTCACGTAAGGTACGTGCCCTTGCGGGTGTGGTTCTCTTGTTCATCCAACAGACCAGGTATATAGCCAAAACTTGCTCGTTCTGGGGGTATGATTCACTCTGTTTACGTTATCTATCACGGGGGTAGGCATGTGGTATGTCCCTCCTGATAAACATTCAAATACAAATCAAAATAAAGCATGGTTACATCCTAAACTACTCTTCTAAAACAATTTATCACCTAAGACATCATTATTATTAAACAAATAATTGGCAGTACTCGGGGACTTACTCTAGCATGCTCGAAATCCTACAAAATTATTATCTTCATCAGTATAGTAACACAGCGACACATGGAAACACTAGGCTGATACAAATACTAAATTACTGGTGCTGGCAAAACTTTAGCAAAATTCTCTAAATAGTTAGTAATAAAACAGTCAAAATGAACAACAATAAGATAATACATGGACTTAAGTAATTGGACACAAGTAATTAGACATAAGTAATTGGACGTAATCAATTAGACACAAGCAATTTGACATAAGTAATTGGCAACTCGTCATAGTGATATAAGCGGTGGCAAAACCGTAACAAAAGCAAAAGTTTAAAATATTATTTCCTCCAAACAAAACTTCCTTACTCTCCAGTTACATTTCGTAGCAAAATGAATGTAAGCATCCCTTGGTATTCCTTTATGCTCTCGATTGTGTCTTCATACCAACTAATAGTCTTTGGTACTTTTACCTAGAAGAAAACTGTCGTTAAGTCATGGCAATGTTATGTGTAATGCTGTGGAATAGTGTAATGTCACGTTAATACTTCCTGTAACAAGATTCTGATGAAAAATGATTTTATGTCTCCTTCAATGAACAGCCCAAAAATTATTAAACGTGCGATAAACCGTTTCCTGTGTTGATTTGTATTTGCAAATATTGACGATCATCAGTCACCCAACCAATCGTTCCGGTGTGTATTGGTTGTTCCTTTTGTTCATTCTCTCACTTACCTGCTTCCATATAATCAATATTGGCGGCCTGACGAAGCTAGTTGCATCTCGAAGACGTCGATATGACTTACCTGTCGGTGCTTTGGTTTTTTATAAAATTAGAGTTCATTTGTCATATAAAGAGTGTGTAGGGAGCAAAGTAAGTTCCTGACTATTGAAAATGTGCATAACGTTATTCATAGGGTTCGTTATATAATGGTTAAGAATTTCTGTGTTAAGATTCAGTGCAGCTTGAGGTGCTAAGGTGCGACACGCGTCGCGCTCGTGAGATTGTAAAGTTGCTGACAGCACAGCTGACAGTACGGCTGCGTCCGGTTTCACTGGCTGGGCGGCAGAACTGGCGTTCACGCTGGGTCCGTCCTCTTGCTGCGCATGTAGTTTATCTCTCGGTACAGTCACAAAATTTCCTTCCAGAGCTATCTTATGTTGTTGACGACAGTTATGCGTGGAGGATGTTCTTTTCTAAAGGACTCTAATAACTTCAATCGTTAGAGGTCACAAAACTATCGGGTTACAACTATTTTACTTAAACACTCTGTTCTTCAAAATTTAGGTAAATGGCAGGTGTTAGACTTCTATATAAACTATACTTTTCAAATGGCATTCCAAACCCAACTCCTTGGCTAACGCGTTCCCCACTCAGCGGTCGTTTACAGGACGGATATAGCGGCAAGTGCCGGCTTCCTTGACACCATGTAGATCCGTTTATTAACCGTGGTGGTAATACAACATAGCCGGAGATCGATCTGAAATTCCAACATTTACTAATCCTGATGGTTTAGACAATGCGTACCAGGAAAAAGTTCTCTCTTACGATTTTTGTTCCATACTGAAAATTCAAATAGACAATACACATAGATTCCCGTCTTTAGATAAGGCTAACAAAATCTGTAGGGCAATATTAAGCTGGTGATTTTATTTTTATAGCCATCCCTTTAGGTTTACTGTTTAAACTGCAACGTACGAATGTAGGAATGTGTAGCGTGGCTGAGGCACGTGGCCTGCAGGGCGATGGTTGTGAGTTGCGGAGGGTTCGAGGGGAGAGGTGCAGATGCTGCACGCACCAACGACAGAGGCGGTGGGTGGGGAAGGGGGAACTGCAATGGCCGCTCTCTCGGCAGGCCGGTGGGTGGGGAGGGAAGGGGGCCGCGTCGTCAGCTGACAGGGAGGGGCGGGACTCGGCGCATGTGAACAGCTGTAGACCACAGTGGAGGTATTTACGCACTCCTTCCGTGGCATTTAATATACAGAAATACGTGGTACCAAAAAACTTACCTCGTTGTCTGTTCAACATCGCATCACGAAAACAATAAAATAGCACTTCAGGAAGACTCCTTTTACTTTAGAGTAGCCGATTTGTTGTTTAACTTGGACGTATTTATTCTTGTTATTATCGTTGTGTGATCATTTAGCAAAACATACATGTAATAGGGCGTCTTTCAAAGTACAGGTAGACGGCTGCATGTAGTCACTGATCTACTGGCAGTTACGAAGGCGTATTAGTATCATGTTTTTATGGTAAAGCTTTAATACCTGTGTTCGTGCACTATTCACTAAATTAACAAGTGAAATGTGAATCTCTTTGAAATATACAAGATTAACTGATTCTTTCTCTACGTGTTCTTTTGACAAGGACAACTTTCCCCTTAATTCCATGATTAAGGAATGTTTGTGGTTTTAATTCTCGACTGCTACGATAACATTACTGGAGACGTCAAATGACAAGACAAAATGATTACATAACTTCAGTCACTTCCATTAACATGTGACGTCATAAATTCTATTACCAGTTACCAACAGTTGCCAATTCTTATGTCTACTTATAACTAACATGCACAATTTAATTAAATGTATAGTAACTACGGTGTTTTCCGTCAATTAATTCTCTTGCTGCATGCAGGACTTTGCCAACTGTTTACATACCATTCCAGACCTACTTTCAGGAACGCAAATCATAGGGGTTTGACCTTAGAGCATATCTACGTTGCTGTCTAGGCGGTTGTATTACCTTCTTTCTTGCTTTTTTGGGTGGAACTACTGGCGTAATAGGCCCGGTTTCACTGTTAGGTGGGGGTGGTTCGGGTCCTTTATACAGTTTCAATCTGTCAAAATGAACGATCACTGTGCGTTCCGCTAACTGAATTTCCGCATTTACCGGTGAAGTAAGCCGGATGATACGGTACGGTCCTTCATAAGTAGGTGTAAACTTTTTGGTTCTTCCCTTTTTTACTACTGGATTGCTCAACATAACTAGGTCTCCTACCTTGTACTCAGGCATTTTTGCTTTTTGATTACTTCTCTTTAGCTGTTGGGCGGTGGCTCGGGCATTGTTCCCTCTTATTTCCTCAAAAATTTCCTGACCACTGGCAACAATAGTACCCTTCGGTATCACAACATCTTCTACACCAAAATTATCTATACTTACTGGTATCGCAAAACCCTTCTGTCTCCTTTCCGGTCGGCAGATACTTCTCTTTATATGTACTGACTGACGATCTAAAACATCATTCTGGGTGAGCGGGTCAACCAGAATGTCTGTATTAGGCTGTTCTTGATTTTTGACATCTATCCAGAGAATCTTTCCACTTCCGCCTTTTATCCTCACAGGGTCAGTGGTTTTTATCGGCCACATCTGCGGTTTTATGGGAGACTATGAACGGCGCCTTTCGCAGCTCCCTCGCCTCTGACGGGGGTGCGCACTGCCAAATCGGTGAATTGCTTCGCCGAACTGCACAGTTCGCGTTCGATAATCCACTATCCCCTGATAACGGTGCAGGAAGTCATTCCCTAGTATGATGTCAAATTCACCCTTCTTTAGCCTTACTACCTCCATCATCTGACTGTATTTACCCTCGTCGATTTGCAGGTTCACTACACACGAACCTGCAGGGACAATTACTTCCTCTCCAAGGCCACTGATATGGTACCGGGGTGGCTGTAACACCCTTCGATCATTTTTCTCCACAAACAATACACTAACTTGAGCACCAGTATCAACTAAAATTCTAACTGATTTGTTCCCGAGTACGCCAAATAGACTAACGTGTTCCACCTCTTTACATTTTTCGGTCCTAACCGGGTGTATTATTTTTGTCGGGGGCGCGGGTGGGTGGCGGAACCTGCCCCCCAAGCGTTTCCCTGGTTCGACCCCGCGTTGCGGCGGTGGCCGCGCATCTGATTTGAAAATGGTGACTTTGTGGGGCAAACATTATCAGCATGACCTACTGTCTGGCAAATAGTGCAATACGGCGCGCGACAGCGCATTGCCGTGTGGTTGGGCTTCCCACAACGCTGACAGAATACTGCTTTTGCTGGGACCGGTACTGGGTCCGATGGGCGCGGTGCGGCAGCGCAAAAACGCAATACCTCTTCGCGTAACATTGCCAAACGAACAGCTTCAAACAGAGAAGTGGGGGAGGCAGCTTTGACTTCTCCTCCGATGCGGGGGTCAATACCACGAACAAATGCATCAATTGCACGCGCTTCGGCTTCTGAGCGCAAAATTCTGTTTTCACTGGCATTTTCACCTAGCTTGTAGGTACGACAAGACACTGCTCGTATGCGATCTGCAAAGGCATCAAAATCCTCATTAGGCTTCTGCCTAAGGGTTGATAATTGATCTCTGTAATATGTGGTACCTCTGGTATCGGTATAACGCATAGTCAATCCGCGGGCCAATACTTCAAATTCGTGCGTGTCACGCAATTCATCCACCGTTTCTATGAACATTCGGGCTTCCCCCGACAACTTCAGTCTGGCTACATTGACCAATAGATCGTCCGGCCAGGCACACGTGCGACCCACATCACGAATATTTTGTAAGAACATAGCTACATTTTCGTGGGACTTCCCAGAAAAGGTGGGAATGAAATCAGCCGCAGGAAAATTGCTTACAGTCGCCATGTTAGCAGAAATTGTGGCGTTTGTATTAGAGACAGAATTAGTGTTAGTTGCCTCTGTTTGAGCATTTGTTACAGGGGTGGAGCTAGCCACAGGTATGGAAGTTCGCGCACTAGCTTCCAGCGTCTGTTTCAAGACGCGGTTTTGCTCAAGTAGCTCCTGATTTTGTGCGAATAACTGGCGCATTTGTGCATTTATGGCCTCGAGCGGGTCTTGCGAGACAGATGCCTCTACGGGGGTATCCCGTTCCGTCGCTCGTGTTCCCATCGGCATGTTTACAAATTTATGGGACGCTAGTGACCAGAAAAAAGTAATGATTGTTACAAAAAAAGGACGGCCACAAAGATTCTCAATCCAGCGGCGGAAGATCGTCGAAGATATAGTTGTAAGCATCGCGGCGACTTACATGGTGATGGCGATGGTGCGACGCATTGGTGGCGGCGACGGCGTGGTGCAGTGGCTGCGGCGGGCGGTGGTCGGCGGGCGGCGGCGGCGTGCGGACCCTCGGGCGGCGGGAAATGTGTTGGCGGCGGACGGCGCTGGCTCGGCCGGTCGGCGATGGCGGCAGGCCCCTGGCGCGTCGGTGACGGCGGCGGATGACGGCGGCCCTACCGGTCGCGCAGCGCAGCGCAGGCCCCTCGGACTCAGGCAGCGGGCAGCGCGGCGGCGTCCAGCTCACGTGGCTGACTAGCGTGGGCTGCCTCGCTGCAGCGCGCGCCCTGTGCGTGTTTAGTGGAGCAGCCACGGCCCACGTGGAGCAAACGTGGCGGCCGGTTGGCGCATTCCATGCGCCAAGTGTACGGCGTCTTGCCGGGAGAAATTTAGTGTAGCGACAAAGTCACTACGGGGACGGATCCACACTTCTGACACCAATTGTACAGGATGGCGGGTATGGGCAGGCGGTGGGCGTTATGGAATAATAGAGTAATTTTTAGAGAAAGGCCATTTATTGGCTAAAGCATGTTGAAAAGGGGCTACATATGCCTAGGGAGGTGAGGGTGAGCCAGAGCTTACAATTTGGCGAACATTGTTCGCGAAGCTACCGAAAGTTGTTGTCTGCCAAAACTAAGTCCACAGTGCCGCAGCACCGGGAGAAGCGGGAGATGTTCAATGCTACAGGGCGCGCATTCGACTCGCGGGTGAGCAAGAATACAAGAGAGCGAGCCCGGCGACGGGCGGCCGGGTATGTTCGACGCACCACGCGGCTTCCTCCGCCCTGATTGGTCAGGACCGAGAAAACCGTGCGGGCGGCATGGAACTTTCCAGAGCGTTGCCTGCTAAGCTACGCCTGGGACGGCGTTACCTCGTGAGCACATGAGAGAGGCGCGTGATCAAGGTGCCCTTCGTCGGTGCTGACTTCCTGTTACTAGACCGTGGGACGAAAGAATTTACAGGCAGCTAACACTGCCGGCCGTGGCTTGGCCGCAATGAAAAAATGAAGTTACCGTTTGGGTGCTCATATAATAAAGTAAAATCCCTTATTGTCTGGCTCATCCTTTACAGAACCACTTGACTGCGAGGTCGTAAAAGGGCAATGATGTTTACCGCTTTCGACGCCCCGCATGTTGTCTACCATGCAACCAGAATATTGATTGCTAATGGCAAAAGGGGAAGGGACTGTAGGTATTCAACGGCGAGCCTAGCACAAGCGTTAGTTGAATCGCTTAGTGTTGTTAGTGATGTTGATGCAAATCAGAGATATGGCAACAATAAACGAAGCTTACCTTCCATTACATCAGCAACAACAGCTGACAAAGTTGACATTTCAAGTGAAAGGGAGCGAAGGAATTTCGCAGAGTGAGAAAAAAGTGGCACATGGAATATTAGCGTTTCTGCAAGATGAGTCAGTGGAATGTGTGGTGTCATTTATGGTCGACTGTGCAGGCAACGTACATGAAACAAGTGAACAAGTGAAAGTGATGCTGAAGGTGTCAATCCATGTGGTTCACCACCCTGTCGGACAGGCAGCAACAAAAGCCGTCTTCCGTGAAATGTAGCGAAGAACAACCGTTGCCCAACGAAAGGGTACTAAATACAATTACGTACATGGAAGTCCATCCGCAGAATAGCAAAAAAACTATTGCGAACAGATTTCAAATTAATCCGCCCCAGTATGACCGTGTAGTGCATAAGAAAAACTACGAATCTTCAACCGAGGACTAAAGGCACTTGTTACAAGAACTGGTGTTTTTGCGTTTCAAGGACGCTCGAACAATTTACGAGATGTGCACGATAGTGTCCTACTACGTTGTGTAAATCAAATTGCGCGGCATAGATTACAGTGATTAAAACAGTGCTACAAAATATGAAGCATTTCAAACAAAGCGTCAACTTGATGGTGCACAGCAAACTGTGGAATCTCCCTGAAACTTTGTAGATTAGATAAACAAACTCGTTCAATAAGGAATTTTTCAACTCTGACCGGTCAGGATTTGAAGAGGAAATGCATATGGAACCCTGAAAATCAAAGGTACCAAAAGAATTGAATCAAGATCATCTAATATCAATGCCCTAACACATTTTTATACAACTACGCCTATAACAGTCCTAACTGCTACTGCTATACCATAACCTTAAAGTAGGAGGCAGGTCGTAAAATATAATTATCTAGTTCAAATAATTGTGGTATAAAGCAACAGAACAGTGTTACCCTCTGAGAGGAATTTTGCTAGGTTGACCGTGTTGTACCTAACGGAAATGGCTTACCGGAAATGAAAGTCAGAATTACGTAAATATTCGAACAGTAACAAACAAAATTTGGCCTATCTGCACTGTTCAACGGATAAAGAAAACGGTCGCCAGCCTAACTAGGCAAGAGAATGATTAACATTCTCGTTCAAGAAAATAGTTATTAGTAACTTTAATGGATAAACACAACCTATACTTTGTCACACGCGAGTGCAGTGAACTCTGACACATACATATGTTTACGGTAAGATTGAAACTAACAGTTAGAGCAGCAGAAACTACTTGCAAAATTATAAGAGATACCGAAACACACTATTACTTTCAGGGCTTAAAGAAATTATGGTTTTTATAATTAGTGGTCTTTCCGTTACTTGTTACCGAGCATTAACACAATAGACAAACTGTGGATCCTTTTATACTATTGATATGCACCTCTAATACACAAGAGAGACAAACACTTAGCAAACATGAGTATATAACGTTTCACAACTGCAGCTTTCGACTTTTACTACAGTGAGACACAAAATTAACATATATGTAAGATACTGACTCACCTTCTGCGATTTACAACAGGCAGTAATGTGATCATTTACTAAGCAAAACTTTATAAGCCTCAATCTTAAGAACTTTTAATTTGAAGTTGGCAACAACACATTAATAAGCAGTTTTACTAGGAAAATTATTTTCAGCAAGCATCATTAACTTTAACTCACTCTCTTGCCACATTAACTTTAACTTTCTCTTTACTATGTTCAAGAGGCATTAATTAAAAAAAAAACACTGGTCTTTAATGTTCTTTCAGTAGGGACACTCGGTAATCACTTAAGCTCAAACGGAGAGGAACCTGAGTGGTATTATAATGAGGAGAAAAATCAAGGTAGGTACATAAATTCAGATATAAATTACCTTATATTTGAGCACACTAACACATCCATTAAACTGATCCTTCACTGTATATCATTGTAGTATTCCGATGCAATGATTGCGCAATGTGGTGGCAACTGCATGTTGGTAGGTGGAATTGCAGGTAGAATTGCTGGACTCTGTCATTTCTTAGTGGGGATGATAGATACAAATTCCAGAATAGTTCCAGCTATTTATCCATCCATCCGAGGCATTGGAAAGTAGCAGAAAAAGCCTCTCTCGGAACCAGCACAATATGCATCTTTTACACGGCAGTGCACAGTTTGGTAGCTCATCCCCGACTCGTAGCTCGTCCCCGACTGACTATCAGTTCCACCTTTTCTATATAGGCCAACCACAATTTGCGCGCGCTACACAGTTCCGTTCCCGAGGGGAACCACTACACCTTTTACATACAAACTAACTAAGAACCCTAAGTCAGGATCAGCAGTTTACATAACAGTAACCAAATACATTAAATAAAACAGAACATTTGCACATATTGACATTTCTAAAAAAAATTATTCACACAGAAATTACAATTACATACAGTAAGTTTCGTTCCCTCCAAATGGGACAAAGAATTTAAATGACAGATACACTACTTTGTATAGAACCAAACCATGACATCAAAGTTTCTACAAAGAAAGGAGTATACAGTTTTATGTTATCGATTCAAACAAACACATTTACAGAAGCACAGCAATGTAACATTAAATGAAACAAAAGCAAAATAAACCCATACAGCATAAGAGCTATGGTGTTGCACGCCGACTGTTAATGTGGATGGTAAATTGGTTGGAAAATTATTTATTGTGCTGCGAAAAGTTGGAGTGTTCTGCCCCCTACGATTCTTTCTCGTTTGCGTGATCTTACAAGAGCAGTAGGGAATATTTACATCACAGCAAGTAAGAGTGGGAAAATTAGCGTTATGGGTATGAGCAATACATATGACCAACAGCTGCTCAAAATAATTAGTTTTTTCTTGATTCCTGGTCTGTGTATAAAAGTTATGCTTCTTTAAGCAAACTATCCCTCCTGAAAAGTGTGTGATATTACAATGCATACCATCTGTAACCACTGGACAAATTCAGCCTCTGGATGTTTGTTTTTTTCTTGCCTATAATAGATATTACCGCACTATCCAGTTTCACGATAAGTTCCACAAGAGACTGTTTCGTATTTGGTTGCATGCCATCACATTCGATTAGTTCTCATCACCTCGTAACACCATTATGATTCTACATGCATTCTTTAAAAGAGGATAGCCAGCTGAACGTCCTGCACGATTTGTAACTGCGAAAGAGTTCGCCTTCGGTGTTGTTGGGCGATCCTCTCTGGTCACTCTGGCGCGCCATTTTTCCGTCACTGTTCATAGTGCAAGTTAATGGTATGTTTTGAACATTTTCTGAATGTCGACTATGTCCATTTTGTGAAGAGTAATATATAAATCCCACTGAAAATAGATCTCTGCACCTCCCGGACACTCATTTTCTGTCGCCCTCCTGATTCACATGGTGAGTCATTAACAGCTAATATTTTTCCTTTCATAATACCACACTTTCAAATGAGCCTTACTAAAGATTGAACTTGTGACTTCACCCTGCAAAGGTTCTTTGTTAGTGTGTAACTTTTGGGTGTATCCGATCGTCTTGATAATGGCTCAAATGGCTCTGAGCACTATTGGACTTAACATCTGTGGTCATCAGTCCCCTAGAACTTAGAACTACTTAAACCTAACTAACCTAAGGACATCACACACATCAATTCCCGAGGCAGGATTCGAACCTGCGACCGTAGTGGTCACGTGGTTCCAGACTGAAGCGCCTAGTACCGCACGGCCACACCGGCCGGCTCTTGATCATGAATATACCCAATAAAATGTTTGTTGTAGCTATTGAACTATCAAGAAAATATCCTTTTCTACCTCGTTGTGCTGACCTGCACAGTAATTTAGGCTTTAGAGATTTTTTTTCCTTCCATAAAACCCATTATTCTGTAATTTACCTCAACAATTAGCGGCATTGTGAAGTGGGTGAATTGGCCTCGAGAAAGAATGTTAGGTAAAATGGTATCCACCACAATTACATCTCCGGACCGAGCAGAGACAAGATCCATAACGCGCTGCCAACAAACTTCTCTGTGCGCGGCCCGCTGTCTATCGCAGCCCTCCTTCGCACTCGTACTTAAAACCGCAGCGACTGGCCACCCATAACACTCAGCAATTGCCCGCCGGCTCCATTTACTGTGGCGCCTTATTTAACGCTGCTACTGACGTCTACAAGTCAGTTCTCATCGTGCTATGTTCTACTCCACAACTCGGAAGTTCTACACTGCCGTCGTGCGGCTGTTCGATGTTGATTTGGCTGTGCTCTGGGCTTTGTATAGGATTGTATTGTATGTTAACCGGGGGCCTAGAAACGATTGGGAGTTTCTGTCCCCGCCGCAGCCGCAGGGCCCACAGCCCCACGACGACTACTGCAGTCCACCCCTCCGCCGCCCCACACCGAACCACTCTTTGAGGGTTATTGTGCGGTTCGGCCCCCGGGTGGACTGCCCCCCTCCCCCCCTCCAGAGGGAACGTCTCGCACCAGACGAGAACCAGAAGCTGCTACTAAACCACTCCAACCACTTCTTCAAAGCTAACTGCAGACGCAAGCAACGGAAATAATTCACAAGTTTGGTTAACTCTCCAAATTTTGCAAAACACAGTCACACTGTGTAAGTATTGCTGATTCCCATAACTGTATTTCTACAAGTCGGAGGTTGGGCGCGTATTGGGTGAACTCTACAATAAGCTTGCGTGGCTGGGGAATACACGCAACGTTCGACAGTGCGGTTCACGCTCATTGTCGCATAATGATGCTGTCGTGTGAGTCAGCTAAGTTAAAAACAACGGTATATCGCAACAACGGTCTACCATGACAGACGAAAAGATTACTGTTTGCATGGCACAATACGTATATGGTCAAGGGGTATACTCGAACTTCTCAGCGCTAGTATAAGGGGTCCGACACACATACTCATCAACAAAAGACTTTCTCAAATACGCACCCAGGAAAGAAACGAATTACCTGATAATCACGCTGATATCATGTGATAGCACCAGTTGCCTTGACAATGGCCTCAGGTCGGCAGAGAAAAGTTTCCACAAGTCCCTCCAGAAATTCCATATCCAGCTGAAGCCACCCATTGACGATTTGATCCTGTAGAATACCAAGCTATGCTCAGATGAAAGGAATCATTGCCTTTCTCCTGTAATCCTCTACCTGTTTGACAAGTTATATAATCCCTTCCCATTTGAAAATTACGAGTTGCATCCAAGATGGCAGCTTCCTAAATGACATAGTTTTAGAAGCTTCCTCCTCTGCCATCTCACAGTATGCACATTGTGTTTTCATTTATGCATCTTTTTCTTTTTGGTTGCACTCCTATGGACCACACTTTATACTTTTTCCCATACACATCTCGCGAAAAAACCACGACGAGAAAATCAGACGATTTAGAATATTTATTACCTCAAATGATACTTTTGAAATTTCGGAATTTATTTCTTTGTACTAGCCATGTATCTTGACCAAAAGAAAATATCTTGCTCTTACTTTGGTACGTTTCAGTACGTTACTGTATTGCTTTACAGTGATGTCCTGCATCAGTGATTGGAGCTTCCAATTTTTTCTTTTTCTTTTTATGTAGCCTCTTATGTTCATGTCGTTCACTAGAGTCACATTCCAACATCCCAAACCATCTTCCTAATCCTAATCCACTTGTCTTGTTTCTAAATTCTTTAATCAGTTTCTGTACTACTATTCAAGTTACTCTGCCGTCAAACTGCCTATTGGCTTCTGTCTCGGGTTCTTCGGCCGACGTTCATATAATGATTTTTCTGACGTTTCGCCAGCACGAGTGGCTGGCATTGTCAAAGCTTCACCCTCCATTGCCTGTGGTGAAGTGGAGCCGAGCTGGCGGGCGCAGACTATATGTACCTGGCGAGCCAACGTCCGAGGGCTTCTCTGCGGTCATTTCCGGTGCGGTTCTCCTCTTGCTACCTGTGACGGTCGTTCGTTGCAGTACGGGAAGCCAGGATCCGTCTACCTTAAAGCTTTCCTCTTTCTTGTTCAAACTGTTCGCGTGTTTTTGTATTTCTACAGCTTCTCTGAAGAAGCGCGTGTGATAGTGCTTCTCTACAGCCAGAACTTGCGTGTCGGCGAATTTTATTACGTGGTCGGTCTCATTCATTGCGTGCTCTGCCACGGCCGACTTCTCCACCTGCCCCAACCTGCAATGTCGCTTATGCTCTTTGATTCTGGTGTTGATGGATCGTCCAGTCATTCCGACATAAACTTTTCCGCATGTGCATGGTATACGGTATATTCCCGACATTGCAAGTGGGTCTCTTTTCTCCTTCGCCGATCCAAGACACTCTTTGATCTTCCTTGTCGGCTTGAAAATCGTCTTTACGCCATGTTTGCGCAATATACAGCCGATTCTGTCCGTCACTCTGGGAATGTATGGCAGAAAGGCCGTACCCGACATTTCTTTTTCTGGTTCCTTACTTCGCCGAGTGTTTGGCTCGCCAGGTACATATAGTCTGCGCCCGCGAGTTCGGCTCCAGTTCACCACCAGCAATAGAGGGTGAAGCTTTGACGATGCCAGCCACTCGTGCTGGCCAAATGTCAGAAAAATCATTATATGAACGTCGGCCGAAGAACCCGAGACAGAAGCCAATACGCAGTTTGTCAACAATTGGCCACGAAATCCTTAACAATTTTGTATTACTCTGCCGTGCTGTGAACAAACACAGCATAATCTCACCGTTCATTTGAGCTATTAAATTTTTAACCAGATGTTATAATTTTGCTAGTGATTTCTTAAAATACGTTTTACCACGTTACTGTGTTGCTTCACAATGGTATCCTGCTTATGTGATTGCAGCTTCAGGGTTTTATTTTTATTTTTATTTAGCCCCTTATGTTCATGTCGTTCACTACAGTCACATTCCAACATACCACATTGTTGTCGTGAGCCTCATATGCTCCATCTGCAGCTACATCTGCACCTCTTTAGCCACTGTATAGTGCGTGTTTTCTTCATACTACTGTTAATTACTCTCAGCGTAACTGATTTAAAAACAAAGAAATCAAACAAAGCTTCGGTACATGGTATAATATATTTTACGAGAATGTTTCGGCACCTGTTCAAGATACAGGACGGAGCCTGCGAGATTGTGTTACAGACTCACTCTGATATTGGATTTGTAAATTTACGCTTCTATTTTAGCGAGAGGAGCGTCCATTTTCTCCATCTATTTCCATTTTAGTTCTCTGAATATACCTGCAACCACTTTCATTAACGCTGGGCTATCCCAGCATGATTCATGGCCCCCGCCGTCACAGCTTCACTTCTGGTAGTACCTGTAGCTTATATTTAAAATCGCACAGACTTTCTCCTGCTTATAGTACGGGGGATTTTCTCTGCCTCGTGATGACTGGGTGTTGTGTGCTGTCCTTAGGTTAGTTAGGCTTAAGCAGTTCTAAGTTCTAGGGGACTGATGACCATAGATGTTAAGTCCCATAGTGCTCAGAGCCATTTTTATTACTTCTGGAAGAAAGGGTATTGGAGAGAACTGGCACACATACGGCCTAGGGTATTCTTTCCAAAATGAAACAACCTCCTGAAAAGTTAGAGATGCATTCCGTAGTCCTGTGGATGCAGGGGTTCTGGAGCGTGACACGACAACCACTTGACTAAAACACCGGTCCAGTGTGGATTAACCTTAAATGCCAGCTGTCAGCACGTCGCTTGCACGATCACTGGCGCCTGCCTGGACACTGCGTGCCACGCCGATACCGGCTGGCCAGGCTACCAACGCGGAGGACTTCCAGTTTCCATGAAACGAGTCTCGAGAATGTGTGACTGTGGAATGGCGTTCCTAAATGAAGCTGTAATGTTTTATACGTTTCTTTTTCATATCTACAACCTTTCCACTGTTTTGATGCAGTCCTCAATCTTCAGCAATCCTGTGCTATCTTTCCACCTTCACATACTGCTACATGTTGCACATTACTCACTTGACAACTCTTCTACACAGGGGGTTACAAAAAGGTACGGCCAAACTTGCAGGAAACATTCCTCCACACAAATAAAGGAAAGATGTTATGTGGACATGTGCTTAATTTCCATGTTAGAGCTCATTTTAGTTTCGTCAGTATGTACTGTACATCCTCGATTCACCGCCAGTTGGCCCAATTGAAGGAAGGTAATGTTGACTTCGGTGCTTGTGTTGACATGCGACTCATTGCTCTACAGTACTAGCATCAAGCACATCAGTACGTAGCATCGTTAGTGTTCATCACGAACGTGGTTTTGCAGTCAGTGCAATGCTTACAAATGCGGAGTCGGCAAATGCCCATTTGATGTATGGATTAGCACGGGGCAATAGCCGTGGCGCGGTATGTTTGTATCGAGACAGATTTCCAGAACGAAGGTGTCCCGACAGGAAGACGTTCGAAGCAATTGATCGGCGTCTTAGGGAGTACGGAACGTTCCAGCCTATGACTCGCGACTGGGGAAGACCTAGAACCACGAGGACACCTGCAATGGACGAGGCAATTCTTCGTGCAGTTGACGATAAGTCTAATGTCTGCGTCAGAGAAGTTGCTGCTGTACAAGGTAACGTTGACCACGTCACTGTATGGAGAGTGCTACGGGAGAACCAGTTGTTTCCGTACCATGTACAGCGTGCGCAGGCACTATCAGCAGCTGATTGGCCTCCACGGGTACACTTCTGCGAATGGTTCATCCAACAATGTGTCAATCCTCATTTCATTGCAAATGTTCTCTTTTCGGATGAGGCTTCATTCCAATGTGATCAAATTGTAAATTTTCACAATCAACATGTGTGGGCTGACGAGAATCCGCACGCAGTTGTGCAATCACGTCATCAACACAGATTTTCTGTGAACGTTTGGGCAGGCATTGTTGGTGATGTCTTGATTGGGCCCCATGTTCTTCCACCTACGCTCAATGGAGCACGTTATCATGATTTCATACGGGAGACTCTACCTGTGCTGCTAGAACATGTGCCTTTACAAGTACGACACAACATGTGGTTCATGCACGATGGAGCTCCTGCACATTTCAGTCGAAGTGTTCGTACGCTTCTCAACAACAGATTCGGTGGCCGATGGATTGGTAGAGGCGGACCAATTCCATGGCCTCCACGCTCTCCTGACCTCAACCCTCTTGACTTTCATTTATGGGGGCATTTGAAAGCTCTTGTCTACGCAACCCCGGTACCAAATGTAGAGACTCTTCGTGTTCGTATTGTGGACGGCTGTGATACAATACGCCATTCTCGAGGGCTGCATCAGCGCATACGGGATTCCATGCGACGGAGGGTGGATGCACGTATCCTCGCTAACGGAGGACATTTTGAACATTTCCTGTAACAAAGTGTTTGAAGTCACGCTGGTACGTTCTGTTCCTGTGTATTTCCATTCCATGATTAATGTGATTTGAAGAGAAGTAATAAAATGAGCTCTAACATGGAAAGTAAGCGTTTCTAGATCGTGATGCCGAGGTATACATATGTATGGGTAGTTGTGCATCCAGGTATTGAAAGAATAGCCAAAACAAAGTGCGAACTGTAGCTTTGCAAGTGCATTGTATCCAGAAATCGGCTTGTTATCATTCATAACTGTCATGCCCTGACAGACAATTACTACAAAATATTTGTTTACAACAGATCTATGTTAGTTCGTAGAAATGAGTAAGGAATACTCACGTGCGGATAAAAAGGTGTCGAGGCGCTCGTATCATTTTATAAACTTACTTTACACGTTTAGACTTGCTATTTTGAGGCTGTGAGTCTTACTTTGTTCTGGTGCTTCGCCACTCTCCACTGTCCAGTCCTCCAAAGCCAGGGTTGCTCTAACGCACGGCTTTCCGGGCGGGAAGGAGCGCCGGACCCCGGCACGAATCGGCCGGGCGGATTTGTGTCAAGGTCCGGTGAGCCAACCAGTCTGTGGATGGTTTTTAGGTGGTTTTCCATTTGCCTCGGCAAATGCGGGCTGGTTCCCCTTATTCCGCCTCAGCTACACAATGTCGGCGATTGCTGCACAAACAAGTTCTCCACGTACACGTACACCACCATTACTCTACCACACAAACATTTGGGGTTACACGCGTCTGGTGTGAGACGTTCCCTGGGGGTCCACCGGGGGCCGAACCGCATAAAAACCCTGCGGCGGAGGGGTGAAGTGGACTGCGGTAGTCGCCGTGGGGTTGCGGACCACTGGGGCTGCGGCGGGGACGGACCTCTCCGTCGTTTCTAGGACCCCAGTTAACATAACATAACATTAAGCCAGGGTACTACGGTGTTTTCCGTTTGTTTTCTGCCTGTTTCGAAGCTTTTGCACTTTTATTTTCTAGATCTACATCTACATAGACACTCCGCAAGCTACCGTACGGTGCGTGGCGGAGGCTACCCTGTACCACTACTTATCACTTCCTTTCTTGTTCCACTCGCAAATACAGGGAGGGAAAAAAGGCTGTCTGTATGCCTCCGTATGAGCCCTAATTTCTTGTATCTTCGTGGTCCTCATGCGCAATGTATGTTGCTGGCAATAGAATCGATCTGCAGTCAGCTTCAAATGCCGGTTCTCTAAATACAATATGCTAGTGCCTATGTTATTCTGATTACGATACAATTCTTTTCGATATGCACGCAAGTCCAGACGAGCTTCAGAATAACACAGACACTGCAATATCGTATTAATCTGCCGACATGGGGCAAGCGACTTTCAAGTAAAACGTCTGACCCGTACAGGAACACACATTATGGATGTACGAGTACATTTCGTAGACGCGTGGCTGACGACATATGGAAGTTTGGGAATGGCCGGGAGTTGTGCACGGATAGCCAAATGGTAAGTCGACAGCTCGATACAAGCGGGAAATTTTCATTGTCGTCATTCCATTCTACAGCTGATGGTAATCCTTACTCGCAATTGCGAATTCATTTGATGTGGTTCTCTAAATTTTCTCAATAGCGTTTCTCGGAAAGAACGTCGCCTTGCCTCCAGGGATTCCCGTTTGAGTTACGTATTGTTCCAACCTACCGGGTAGAAATCTGGCAGCCCGCCTTGAATTTCTTCGATGTCTTTCTTCAGTCCTACCCGGTAAGCATGCCAAACACTCCAGCAGTACTCAAGAATAGGTCGCACCAGTGTCCTACATGCGCTGTCCTTCATAGGTGAACCACTCTTTCCTAAAATTCTTCGCCGACCGGAGTGGCCGTGCGGTTCTAGGCGCTACAGTCTGGAGCCGAGCGACCGCTACGGTCGCAGGTTCGAATCCTGCCTCGGGCATGGATGTGTGTGATGTCCTTAGGTTAGTTAGGTTTAATTAGTTCTAAGCTCTAGGCGACTGATGACCTCAGAAGTTAAGTCGCATAGTGCTCAGAGCCACTTGAACCTAAAATTCTTCCAATATACCGAAGCCCCATTCGCCTTCCCTATCACAGTTCTCACATGCCCGTTCCACCCCATATCGCTTTGCAACATTATGCCCACGCATTTAAACGACTTGGCCGTGTCAAGCCGGACACTAGTAATGCCGTGTCCGAACATTACATGTTTGATCTTCCTGCTCATCCGCATTAACTTACATTTTTACACATCTGTGGCTAGCTGCCATTCCTCACACGAACTGGAAATATTGTCTAAGTCGTCTTGTATCTTCCTACAGTCACTCAACTTCGACACCTCACCTATACCACGGCATCGTCAGCAAATAACCACAGATTACTGCGAATCCAGTCAGCCAAGTCATTTATATATGTAGAGAACAACAGTGGTCCTACAACACTACCCTTGTTTCTGATGAACACTCGCCGTCGAGGAAAACACATCGGGTTCTATTATAAAGGAAGTGTTCGAGCCATTCACATATCTGCGAACGTATTCCATATGATCGTACCTTCGTTAACAGCCTGCAATGGGTCACCGCGTCAAATGCTTTCCGGAAATACGGATATATGGAATCTACCTTTTGTCCTTCATCCATAGTTTGTTAGAAAAGGGCAAGCGGAATTTCGCGCAAGCGATGCTTTTTAAAACAACGCTGTTTCGTGCACATAAGCTTCTCAGTCTCAAGAAAGTTTATTACATTCGAACTAAGAATGTGTTCAAGTATTGTGCAGCAAATTGAAGTTAGGGATATTGATCTGTATTTTGCGGATCGGTTCTTTTACTTTTCTTATATACTGGATTCACCTGCGCCTTTTTCTAGTCTCTTTCCACTGGGAGCGAGATTCACGATAAATGCTAAACACTGTATGTAAGGGGCCAATGCCGTAGACTGTAGAGTACTCTTTGTAAAATCGAACTGGAGTTCCATGCGTACCTGGTGATTTATTTGCTTTCAAATCTTTCAGTTGTTTCTCTACGTCAAGTGTGCTTATTACTACGTGGTCCATGCGGGAGTCTGTCCTATAGTCAAAATACGGTAAGTTTGTACGATTCTGCAATTTCGTCAACGTGACATTTAAAACTTCAGCTTTTGTTTTGCTATTGTCAACTGCCAAACCAGACGGGTCAACAAGGGACTGAAAGGAAGCCTTAAATCCTTTTAGTGAATTTGCGTACTACCAGAATTTTCTCGGATTCTCTGCCAGACCTTTTGCAAATCTGTGACGTTAGTAGTTGTTGTATGCTTCGCGCACACATATTTTCATAGACGCACGAATCTTCGCTTGTCGTCATTTATGCGTTTCCTGTTGAACCGAGAGTGTAACAGCCTCTGCTTCCTCTCCATCCACCGGATTTCCTTAATAAACCATGACTGGTTTCTTCCATCCTTTATCCACTTACTAGGCACATAACTATCCGGACCACGATTTAAAATCTGCTTAAAATTTGCCCGTAATTCCTCTACATCCATCTCACTGGAACTAAGTGATGTCAATTCACTGTCTAAAGTGTGATATTCATAATTGCTTATCAGCTCTCTCTAGCATAAACACTCTTCAGGCCTCCTTGACTGACTTATTAACTATCTTAATCATAGTTCTATAATGAGATCATGATAGCTAATATCCATTTCTATACTGACATTGTACTTTTAGCAGGGATATGTATCCCTTCTGTCTGTTTGTAGCGAAGGAGTGAAGGGCGTTTTGCAAGGTGTCTGTTGGCTAGTCAGATGTTCAGGAAAATGTTCAGTAGTCTCTGAAAGTTCGTACATACTTCGACTGATTTACTCTTGTTACCCATAAATTAACTGCTGTCCAGAAAATACGAGATTACGTAGCCTTATGTGCCTGCTAAATGATAGCTATAAATATAGAATTGTAGTTCACAACAATAGAAGAATTTAACTGTTTCTGGCTCAGTTTTCACAATAAAACTCACTAAGTCGTTTCATTCGTTCGCTCACTTTCTTAGGAAAACTTACTCTTCCTTGTTTTTCGCCTCTTACTCACCTTTTATCTAGCGAATGAAAGAAAATTAACTTAATATTTTCTGAAAACAGTGAATATAAGGAAAAAAATTCGACTTTAAAGAAGCAAGGCGAATGAAAATATTGAAAATCTCAATTACTAATTAATCGCAAATATCTGGCTGCTAAAATAATTTCAAATTCACTATCGAGAAGTAAGTGCGTACGTCGAGCACCATGGTAGCTAGTTACATGAAAGAGCTATTTGACGTATTAATTTACATTTTTGTCACCAAGTGCAAAACGTTCCCCATCAAACAGCTTCCACTCGTTTAGAGTTTCCGGCCTCTGATCCTGTGCACTCGGCTCAGGACGAAGATTAGCTTCAGGGTTAACTGAAGTGCTTCATTTTTCCCCGGTCGTTATTGAGTGCACAGGCGAGGATAGAAAACGTATTGTCAAATGGCTAACTCTATCCACATTTATGACGCACTTACAACTCCGTCAGATTTATGGCACAGTCCTTCAGTCGACATACTCATGTAAAGTTTGACAGGGAAAACAGGTCGTCAGTTTGTATACATAGTTGGTATTCAAGAGACGGAGTTGATTCAAATTAAGTCATTTTCATCAGTTTATTTTGGATGTAAAGAAATTATTTTCCTTAACATTATTGTATTTTATTTGATGGCATGAGACGTAACCATCTGTTACACATTTCAAACATGCAACTACATACTGCATTTATTAACGAACCAGGTCTCTAATCTCTAATTATGAAATCAAAAATGAAGCAAGCTGAAAAATTTCAAGATTGGGCTTGTGATGAAGTTTTGACTTCAGTAAGGAAACACACTGAATATAAATAGCAAATGGCTACAGAAGAAAAAGAACAAAAAAATGAACAACTTCCAATCGAATTTGAAATTAAATTAACAATCGAAGGAAAAGAACAATGTATTGGAAAACTAGAAGAAGAAAAGTCTAAGAATAAAAACTAAGACAAGTAAACCAAACAGGTAAAATAATACTCTACTTCACTTTCAGCTAACGCAGTTTCAGCTACTATTTGAAAAAATTTAATGTTGTATTTTTTAATAATAATTTTGAATCTCTAATTGTAGTTGCTTTTACACAATTCAAATGTCTTTTAGCGCTATAAGTGGATGCAGAAAATAAAATGTGTGCTACAAATAAAAAATATTTGATAAAAGAGCTTCTGGTAAATAAAACAAAACCAACTAGCGAGAGACTTGGCTTATGGTTACTTACAGATGACATAAATAATAATAATAATCTTATTACAAACACTGAGGATATTGATTATACAAAACAGGAAAAAATAGAATTTTTACCAGTTAAATAATCATTCTGAGATAATTTTATGATAGCTAAAATTACAGCTTTAATACACTGTCCGAAAGATGTAGGTGAAAAAAATTTTTAGTTAAGAGAGAGGTATGCAGATAATTTAACACTTGCTTGACAGGAGCACTTTCTAAATTTTGTTGTGTTAGACATGCTGTTAAAGCTAAGTTACCTCTTGTCTGAGATTCGAATATAAAAACATCTAAAGAGGCTAAACAAGTTATTAATGTAGATATGGATATTATAAGAAATAAATATATTAACCCAGCTATTATTCCTTACAAGAAAGAATTATCAGATGCCAAGACTGTTGCAGTATTAAAAGAACTTCATAAAGAACACTGTTTTAATTACATTTGGACGTAACACAAGATTTTGCTCTAATTTTTAACAAAAATCTGCAAAAATTAAACAAGTAATTTTCATTTTCATATTCATGTAAAATAACAACAATAATTCTGTAGGAAAAGACTGCTTAACATGGGTAAATCGTAACTACAGAGTGAAAATCTGAAACAAATTCATCTGGTAGTTAACAAGTCCAGCAGTTATGATGATGTTTGATTTGTGGGCAACTCAACTGTATGGTTATCAGCGCCCTTGCAAATTCCCAGTCTGTGCACAGTCCAATCGAGTCACTTTCACGAATGATGATGTTATGATGAGGACAACACAAACACCCTGCCCCCAGGCAGAGAAAATCCCCAACCCAGACAGGAATGTAACCTGGGACCTGGTGATCCAGAGGTAGCAACGCAAGCCACTAGACCATGAACAGCGGACGTCCAGGAGCTAAGAAACATCTAGGCAATCACATCATAGATTTTTAAATTGTCGTCAGTAGATTAAAGAAAACATATGCTTCTAAATTAGCTAAAGAAAATAGAATTACAAGACAGGAAGGAAGAATTTACAGTTATATTAACCCAGATTCCCCAAAAAGAACAAGAATTCGATCCGTTAACAGGCTGTTTAGAATTAATAGCAAATAACAGCAAATATTTTGAGAATGGTCCTTTTTATTCTGTTTCATTGTCCAAAATATGGTAAAAATTAACACATTCGTTACCAAATACTTGTTGTCTACTGCAATATGTCTGTTGCAGTAGCAAAAATGCGAAAAAATTGACATCAATACAATTAAAAATGGGAAAAGGTAATAAAGAAGAAAGAGAAAAATTGATTAAATTCATTTTATGTGATTTTTGCCATTAACTGTATAGAAATTTTCGAAGAGACAGAGAATGTAATTTCTGTGAAAGGAACATGCTTTATAAAATCTGGAGATAGATATTGCTCTAAATCTAATAGCTCATATTCGGCAATATCCAAAGAAATAAATATCGAATAATTTGCATTAATAAAAACAAATAATATTATCCCATTTGTGTGTAGAAGAAGAATGAATGTCCACAGCAAACTTTATCCATATACAATTAAAGAAATTAAAAAAAAACTAATATGATATATTTAGATTCTACTAGGAAACGAGAACAAGAATGAGAAAACGTAAGCACACAAGAAAGAAAACTGGAATATTTGGGTGATATATAGTCTTTAAAGGGAGAACACAAGAATATTCTGCAGAAGGAACAAAAAATGATAGAAAGCGAAGAACAAATAAAAAATTATTTTAAACAACAATGGATACATTTTCCCACAATGGAGTTTATACAATTTACGGTTATGTGATAAAGATAAAAATAAGTTTATATATGTATGGTTACTGAGTGAACATAATGGCAAGTCATTTATATATATTATTAAAGGTTCCAATAAAAACAAATTTATTGAAATGAAGAAAGCAATAATCTCAAAGAAAGAAGGATTCGTTCATATTTCATCTAGTAGTTTTCGACCAGAATTAGAAATTTTGTACTGTCCCAAGTAAGAACCAACATCTTCTGGTTGATTACGTTTAATGCTAAATGTTTATATTTAACGTGAAATTGTGACCAGGTCTTACCTCAATAAATATGAACAATTGAGAGTTCATAAAAATCTCATGGCTGTTAAACAAGAAATAAAGAGGAGAATTTTAGATAAATAAGTCCTAGAGGATATCCTTATTTTCACATTTTTCAGAATATATTAAGCTTTTTGCTTACTTTCGCTTTTTCAGAAAAAAGTCAAGTTTTTATCGTAAAAAAGGTGAGCTATAGGTGAAACAATTTGGAAGATTAGAAGAACTTGGTTGGTTCTGGGTAAGTTTTCCTAAGAAAGTTAACGAACGAGTGAAACGAGTGAATGAACTTTCTTCGGAAAACTTACCTAGAACCGATTAAATTCTGCCACTCACAACCATACAGTACAATATAAATTCGACTATTACTAATTGACCACTATTCACTCCTACCTTACGTTGGGCATGAGACTGGCCTCTTCCCTGGCTGGTTAAATTTAAGAACTGTGATTCCACTCAGCTTTAAACTGTTGTCAGAAATTAATATTTATTTAAAAATACCGGTTTCTGACAGCGGTTTACAGTCGCAGCGGGACAACGATTTTCTATTGCAACAACTTCATAGCGGTAATGGAAAGGAAACTGCCGATAATCATTTACCTATTTTATATTCTGTGATGGAAAAATTGCTGTATGTTGCCGTTTTCAGTGCTGATACATATCAAAAAGTTTCTCTGTTGGTCACAGTTCGACAGGGCTAACCAATATTACGAATTGCGTTCCTGTCAAAAACTGCTTGCACCGGTGAATTTATTGACAGCTGTAAAAAATGGTGACAAACGATAATATTTTTTGGCAAGATTTCCATTCTTTAGCTTTTAGTAGCTGTTGATAATGATTACAGGATGGTGAGTTTAGAATGAAGTATGTACACACTATGCACAACTGAAATTCTTTCAATGGTAATAATTTCAAATTTTAAAGCTATAATTTCGCGGCACCTTAAACTACTGTAACGAATTAAAATACTTATTATAATAACTATTAATAATAATTTATAATACGTATTAAATATTTATTTTTAATGATAATTTATGGTTATTTGTATTTTGATTTATATGATTATTACGATTACTCATAAAAATTTTAATAATAATTACGACTATAATAATTACACTAACTATAATAAAAGTTGTAAAAATTACAGTAACTACAATGTGAGGGTCAGTAGACGCTATTGCTGGTATATATGACTCAGTGCAAGGTTTTTCGGAAGTCCATTCCTCTTCACCAGGTAATGTGGAAGAAGGGAGATCTCCAGCAGAATATTCGCAGATGACCAGCAGTTCTGGCCGAGCCTGCTTGAACTGCGTCTTTATGGACTGGCAGTGGAGATCTCGATTACCCGCCAGAGAGAGAACCTTCAGGGCTGTCATCCCCTCCACGGTAGTAATGTCCATGGTGGCAAGGTTGCAGTTGTCCAGGTACAGACGTTCCACGGAAGAGCTGACCAGTCGTGGCAGGTGACGGAGGCTGGGGTTATCCTCCAAGTTTACGGTTTTTAAAAATTTGTTACAGGTGAAACTCAAGTCGTCTAGCTTATCCAACCTGAAACAAGAAATGTGCGAAAATTTAGTTGACCGCTGCGGTGCTGCTTATCAAATCACCGGATATTCGAGTAAAACAATGCCGGTATAGTTCAATACTGCATACCAATGTAGCTGCTGAAGATTAACTAAACTGATTCAAATGGGAGATGCAGGTAGTGGATCAACAGCGCTTTGTGTATTAGTTCTGAACTCATCTCTTCCTGTTCTCTGAGTATGTGTTACACTGAGTGTATTTTAGACAGTATAACTTGCTGCGCTTGTACCCCTTCCTGCCGTTTGTCGATTTCACTGTCCCTTTCGATATTTAATAAAATTATCACACGTCTTAGAAAATATCATACACAACTCTCCGCCTTTCTTCACGACATCTTTCATTGACCTCATTCCACTCTTGGCACTTTAACACTAAATTCGCCCTTTGCCTCCCAATCTGCACTTTGCTCATCATCTTAAAGAAGAGGTGGCTAGTATGAATGTACTGTCGACTTCTTGATCTTTTAGACGCAGAACACAAACTCTCAATGGAGAAGATAGAGAGTCAGGTCTCTGTATAAAGAACCACCCTCGTACATGTCTCATGTGATGCATGAAAGCTATGGAATGGCTGGGCACTGTGTAAACAATTATTTCTACAGAAAAAAAAGAAGATGACGGTTTTGAAGGAGATTTAATGTAGTTAAATTTTGTACTGGGATATGTCTCCTCTGGACGCCACGGTTTTCGAGTTATTCAAGAAAAACGCATTTGAAGGACTCTCTTGTAAATTTTTCTTGACTAATTAGAAAACTATGACCTCTAGCAAAAATCTATTCGTCTACCAAATTTAACTACACTAAATTTATTACAAAAAGTTCCCATTCATTTTATTTCTGTAGGACCAAGGGTTTGTGTGTAGTGAGTTAGAGAATATGAAAATTTGTGCTTTGTTTTGGAAGGTGATGTGCGATGGATAAAACCCATATATAGGGGCAGTCATCCTGTACAGGTAGACAGATAAATTTGTAGATATTACCTCTCATCAATGAGTAACATACTGAGGAGGGCTGACTGGAGTGTGCAGAGATGTTGATCTCATTTTAAACAAAACAATAATATGACTTAAATTGTGAAGTATTATCCTCTAAAAACTATTTTTCAAAGCAATAAACTTTTTATAACAACTGTTCAAAGTCTTTTTCGGTGCAACCACTTTTTTCTAATAAATTATCAGTAAAGTGATAGAGGAGAGTATAGAATTGTGAACAACTCACTAACTACAGAGAGCTTAGAAGAGGTAGCCTAAAAACAATATCAGTAGAGTTTTCAGAAGATTTCTACTTCAACTCAGCAATGGTCGAAATGATGTGAATGAATTAGTTTCTTCGTTTCTAAATCAGCTGTAACTTTACAAGATTCTAAGTGCATTCACGTATTACAAATAATTTTGGAGATATTGGTTCTTTTAGCTAGAAGCCTATGAAACAAATATTGCAGAACTAGAAATTGTAAAATCCTATTACTCGTATTACAGTGTTAATGTGTGTTATTATTTGTAACACATAATGTATAGTATTTAGATGGTGCAGCAAGTTTACTTTCTCGCCTCACTCTCTAGCCTCAATTTCATTACATTTACTAATTGAAGAAAAGTTTCAGTACTTTAACGTTGTGCTTTTTGAGGTTTGATTAAAAAAAACAGGTTTCGAAATGTATATCTTGTGAACAAAAATGTGGTACTTAAACTACGTGCTTTGTAAGATTCGGGGTTCAACAGCTAAAAGTAAAATTTTTATAGGATTCCTTTGTTGTCTGTCTATCCGTCCGACTTTTAATATCCCCTTTTTCTCAGGAACGTGTAAACGTATCGAGTAGAAATTTATCTCACAGACGTCATTTTGACATTCATCAAAACCCATAGGGTATTTTTCATTGATCTAGATCATGAAATTCACAGTATATCCAAAGAAAAAATTCGAAAACTATACATTTACATCTCATGAAACATTGTTTTGCCCTTTTTTATCTGCCTCTCTTCCTTTTCGTACGTCTGCTAAGACTCTTTTTTTAAGGAACAGCTAGATTTATCAAGGTGAAATTTGTGTCACATACTAAGATCTATAGGGCCTTGGCGGTGCAAGAAATATAAGCTTCTAGGTCCTAAAGTCCTAAGGTCACATATTCTGATTCCCATCAAAACCTCTAGGATACTTCCCGTTGGCCTAGTATCGTGAAATTTAAGAATAAGCAAGAATTCACAGTATAAGTAAAGGAAAAAATTCGAAAATCGTTCACCTGTATTTATGGAGCAAGAAAAAATATTATTTTGCCTTTTTTCATCAGTCTGCTTGTTTGTCTGTCCGTCTGTTAGGACCCCTTTGTCTGCAAGCAGTTTGGCGAATCATGTTCAAATTTATGTCATATAATACGATTATTGTCCCTAGGCGGTGTACGATATTTAAGTTTCTAAGGCAATTCAGTAAAATGATTCGTGCATTTGTGTCACATACATCGATACTAGAAAACTCACTCATCAAAATCTGTAGGGTACTTCACATTGACATAGGGAATCATGCATTTTGCCAAGACACACAATTTCTCACTACACGTAAAGGAAAAAAACTCCAAAAATTATTAATCTGTAATTATATCACATGAAAAGAATATTTTTTTCATAATTTTTATCTATAAGTTTGTCTGTGCGTCTGTTAAGATCACTCTTTCCTGGAACAGATTGGCGTATCACGTTCAAATTTGTGTCACATACTAAAGTCTACGATCCCTTGGCGGTATAAAATATTTAAGCTCCCAAGTCAATTTAATCAAAAGATTCGGCCATTTATATCACAATTTTGAAACTCACAAACCCACATATCGAAACATAGGGTATTTCTCGTTGACCTATAAACATGAATCTTACCAGCAAGCAAGGTTTCACAGTACAGGTAAAGGAAGAATCGGGAAATTGTTGATATGTAGTTATATAATACGAAGAAATATTTTTTTTGTCACTTCTGGCTGTATATCTGTTTGTATGTCCGTTTGTTAAGACCGCTTTTTCTCGTCGACAAGCAGGATTGGCAAATACAAATGAATGTCATTTACTAAGGTGCACAGTCACTTGGCTGTGTAAAAATGTTTAAGCTTCTAAGTCAATGCAATCAAAAGATTTGGCCGTTTATGTGACAAATCTTGCTACACACAGACTCACTAATCAAAACCTCCAGGTTATCTCCCGTTGATGTAGAAACATGAAATTTGGTAAGAAGCAAGGTTTGGCAGTACAAGCAAAGTACAAAAATCTGGAGATCATTCAAATATAATTGTATCAAATAAAAAATATCTTTTCGGCATTGGAACATACATTGCATTCATCATTCGTCGGAAGCATAACAGACGAACATAATTGCTTGCAAACATAACATGTTCGTTTGTTATGCTTCTGACGGATGATGAATGCAATGTATTTTCCAATCTAGATATACATCTATATCTATATTCCGCAAGCCGTCTGACGGTGAGTGGCGGAGGGTACCTCGAGTACCTCTATCGGTTTTCCCTTCTATTCCAGTCTCGTACTGTTCGTGGAAAGAAAGATTGTCGGTATGCCTCTGTGTGGGCTCTAATCTCTCTGATTTTATCCTCATGGCCTCTTCACGAGATATACGTAGGAGGGAGCAATATACAGCTTGACTCCTCGGTGAAGGTATGTTTTCGAAACTTCAATAAAATCCCGTCTGAGCGTCTCTCTTTCAGACTCTTCCACTGGCGTCTATCTATCATCTCCGTAACGCTTTCGCGATTACTAAATGATCTCGTAACGAAGAGCGCTGCTCTCCGTTGGATCTTCTCTATCTCTTCCATCAACCCTATCTGGTACAGATCCCACACCGGTGAGCAGTATTCAAGCAGTGGGCGAACAAGTATACTGTAACCTACTTCCTTCTTCTTCGGAATGCATTTTCTTAGGATTCTTCCAACGAATCTCAGTCTGGCATCTGCCTTGCCGACGACTAATTTTATATGGTCATTCTACACTACTGGCCATTAAAATTGATACACCACGAAGATGACGTGCTACAGACGCGAAATTTAACCGACAGGAAGAAGATGCTGTGATATACAAATGATTAGCTTTTCAGAGCATTCACCCAAGGTTGGCGCCGGTGGTGACACCTAGAACGTGCTGACATGAGGAAGTTTCCAACCGATTTCTCATACACAAACAGCATTTTACAGACGTTGCCTAGTGAAACGTTGTTGTGATACCTCGTGTAAGGAGAAGAAATGTGTACCATCACGTTTCCGACTTCGATAAAGGTCGGATTGTAGTCTATTGCGATTGGCCTTTATCATATCGCGACATTGCTGCTCGCGTAGGTCGAGATCCAATGACTGTTAGGAGAATATGGAATGGGTGGGTTCAGGAAGGTAATACGGAACGCCGTGCTGGATCCCAACGGCCTCGTACCACTAGCAGTCGAGATGACAGGCAGATTATCCGCATGGCTGTAACGGATCGTGCAGCCACGTCTCGATCCATGTGTCAACAGATGGGTACGTTTGCAAGACAACAACCATCTGCACGAATAGTTCGACGACGTTTGCAGCAGCATGGACTATTAGTTCGGAGACCATGGCTGCAGTTACCCTTGACGCTGCATCACAGACAGGAGCGCCTGCGATGGTGTACTCGACGACGAACCTGGGTGCACGAATGGCAAAACGTCATTTTTCGGGTGAATCCAGGTTCTGTTTACAGCATCATGATGGTTGCGTCCGTGTTTGGCGACATCGCGGTGAACGCACATTCGTCATCGCTATACTGGCGTATCACCCGGCGTGATGGTATGGGGTGCCATTGGTTACACGTCTCGGTCACCTCTTGTTCGCATTGACGGCACTTGGAACAGTGAACGTTACATTTCAGATGAGTTTCGACCCGTGGCTCTACCCTTCATTCGATCCCTGCGAAACCCTTCATTTCAGCAGGATAATGCACGACCACATGTTGCAGGTCCTGTACGGGCGTTTCTGGAAGCAGAAAATGTTCGATTGCTGCCCTGGCCAGCACATTCTCCAGATCTCTCACCAACTGAAAACGTCTGGTCAATGGTGGCCGAGCAACTGGCTCGTCACAATACGCAGTCACTACTCTTGATGAACTGTGGTATTGTGTTGAAGCTGCATGGGCAGCTGTACCTGTTCACGCCATCCAAGCTCTATTTGACTCAATGTCCAGGCCCATCAAGGCCGTTATTACGGCCAGAGGTAGTTGTTCTGGGTACTGATCTCTCAGAATCTATGCAGCCAAACTGCGTGAAAATGTAATCACATGTCAGTTCTATTATAATATATTTGTCCAATGAATACAAGTTTATCATCTCCATTTCTTCTTGGTGTAGCAATTTTAAAGGCCAATAGTGTATTTTAGATCACTCCTAATGCCTACTCCCAGATAATTTATGGAATTAACTGCTTCCAGTTGCTGACCTGCTATATTATAGCTAAATGATAAAGGATATTTCTTTCTTTGTATTCGCAGCACAATACACTTGTCTACATTGAGATTCAATTGCCATTCCCTGCACAATGCGTCAATTCGTTGCAGATCCTCCTGCATTTCAGTACAATTTGCCATTGTTACAACCTCTCGATATACTACAGCATCATCCGCAAAAAGCCTCAGTGAACTTCCGATGTTATCCACAAGGTCATTTATATATATTGGTAAGAGCAACGGTCCTACGACACTCCCCTGCGGCACACCTGAAATCACTCTTACATCGGGAGACTTCTCTGCACTGAGAATGACATGCTGCGTTCTGTTATCTAGGAACTCTTCAATCCAATCACACAATTGGTCTGATAGTCCATGTGGGGAACTGTATCAAACGCCTTGCGGAAGTCAAGAAACACGGCATCTACCTGGTAACCCGTGTCTGTGGCCCTCTGAGTCTCGTGGACGATTAGCGCAAGCTGGGTTTCACACTATCATCTTTTTCGAAACACATGCTGATTCCTACAGAGTAGATTTCTAGTCTCTAGAAAAATCATTATACTCGAACTTAATACGTGTTCCAAAATTCTACAACTGATCGACGTCCCATCTTGAAAACGGGGTTTACCTATGCCCTTTTCCAATCTTTTGGAACGCTACGCTCTTCTAGAGACCTACGGTACACCGCTGCAAGAAGGGGGGCAAGTTCCTTCGCGTACTCTGTGTAAAATCGGACTGGTATCCCATCAGGTCCAGCGGCCTTTCCTCTTTTGAGCGATTTTAATTGTTTTTCTATCCCTCTCTCATCTATTTCGATATCTGCCATTTGTCATCTGTGCGACAATCTAGAGAAGGAACTACAGTGCAGTCTTCCTCTGTGAAACAGCTTTGGAAAAAGACATTTAATATTTCGGCCTTTAGTCTGTCATCCTCTGTTTCAGTACCATTTCGGTCACAAAGTGTCTGGACATTTTGTTTTGATCCACCTACCGCATTGACATAAGACCAAAATTGCTTAGGATTTTCTGACAAGTCAGTACATAGAACTTTTTTTTCGAGTTCATTGAACGCCTCTCGCATAGCCCTCCTCACACTACATTTCGCTTCGCGTACTTTTGTTTGTCTGCAAGGCTTTAGCTATGTTTATGTTTGCTGTGAAGCAACATAATTACATTTTAACAGTCTCCAGATTTTTCTACTTTGCTTGTACTGTGAAACCTTGCTTCTTGCCAAATTTCATGTTTCTACATCAACGGGAGGTGTCCTATAGATTTGGATTAGAGCATTTTCGAGTATCAAAATATGTGAAATATATATATATGGAACCCTCGGTGCATGAGTCCGACTTGCATTTGGGCACATTATTTATCGTAGATAAAAACTTATAGTATTTACATAAAAAATACCGTCTGAGAGTCAGTGGTATGGCCACACTGAAAGAATATTTTGTGTGGATCCATAATGATCATTCAAATGCCACATTAAAGAAAGTGTTTGCAGATTGTAATACTCACCGGTTGCTGGACAAGTAGAGCTTTGTCAGCACCGGCAGGGTGCAGAAGGCGTGGGCTGCGACGCTGGATAGATTACCCTGAGCTACATACAACGTCGTCAGCTGCGGAAACTCAAGGCCACGGAAGGTGGAGTTGTCCAGAGACGAGATGGCTGTACCCGTCAGGAGCAACATCTGCAGGCTGTTCTTCAGCAACCTCGGCACCTGCGTCACCCTCATACCGGAGCACTGCATTCCCTCATCCTTAAATTCCAGTGAAGGATACGGCTCGCACAACGAATTCGTTGTTGTGCAGCCCGAAGCACTCAGTAACACTAAGACCAGCAGTAGGGTCAATTTCCCGTTGTCCTGTGAACGATTGTGCTCGTTAGAGAAACAGTTTGATTCTGGTGTGCTGCAGGATCTATAAATTCGTCAACAATAGTGGAATATACACTAAATGATTAAACACTCATAAAAATTTCTAATTTTGTATCCGTGTTGTGGTCTAAAATATTACATATGTAAGAAATCGCATGTGTATCTATAGGTTCTAAACAATATTTTTGGATAAGCCGCAGGTTAAAACTGAAGAAATTGCGCACAAGCTAGGAAATTAAGATGATGGGACCTGGTTATTTTTTAGGATAAACTGCCAGTTAAAACTGAAGAAATTGCGCTTTAGGAAATTAAGATGATGAGACCTGGTTAAGTTGAAAGAACCAGGGAGTGAGGAACATAGCAGAATGGATACCCTTGAGGAATGAAATGTGAAAGCAATAACAGATCAAATAGATAAAAACACAAAGCCTTATGGAAATCTCTAGATAACGCACGAGACATTAAGATTAATTGACGAAAACATAAAATATATGAAAGCAGCACCTGAAGCACGGAAAAGTGAATGAAGAAGTCTGAAAAATCAAATTCACGGGAAGTGCATAATGAAAATCAGAGACGAATAAACGAGAAATGCAAGGATTTAGAAGCATAGACACCTAAGATAAAAGACAGAAACAGTCTGTATAAGGGACTTTTGGAGAAAAGAGAAGCATCTGTTTGCAAATGAAAAGCTGAAATGACTAACTACTCCTGAGCAAAGAATAGTGAAGTGAAAGATGGAAGGAATGTATCAAAGCTATGTACGAGAAAAATGAATTTGAAGGCATCATTGCTGATAAGGAAAAGGTAGTAGATGAAGATGTTAGGAGCTGTGATACTACGAGAAGCATTTGACAGGCAACTGAAACATCTAATTTGAAGCAAGGCCCTGCAGAAGACGACATACCCTCATAATTACTGACGTCCTTGTAAGAACCAGCGATGAAGTAACTGTTCCACCAGGGGATAACATATATGAGAGAGACAATATACCCTCAGATTTCATGCAAGACGTAATAATTCCAAATCCAGTGCACTCACTTGATGAAAGGTGTGAATATTGCCATGAATTTAACAAGTAATTATTGGAAAATACTAACACGAATTATTTGTAGAAGGATAGAAAAACTAGAAGAGACTGACCTTGGGAAGATTATTTATAATTTTGTAGGAAAAGGAGGAACATGCAGTACTCAACCCTACAACTTAGCTTAGGGGATAGCTTAAGTTTATATTTAGAGCATTTGTAGAATTAGAGAAAAGTTTGGAGAGTGTTGACTGGAATACCATTTTGTAATTCTGAAGGTAGTGGAGGTAAAATACATAGAGAAATAGGCTATTTACAGCTTGTACAGTAACCAGACGGTCGTTATAAGAGTAGAAGGATATGGATGGGAATCAGTGATTGAGAAGAGAGTAAGGGATGATGGGAGACTATTCCAATGTTTCTCATACTGTACTTTGAGCAAGCAGTAAAGGAAATCAAGGGAAATTTGGAAACTGGCTTTAATTTGAAGCATAAACTCAACTTGTACCACAATGAGGCCTTTGTTTGACCCTTATCAGTTAAGTGAATTGCGAACAATTCTGAAACATAACATCTTGTTCATAGCGACATTATCGGCCCTTAAAGTAAGCTGAAGTATGCTGTAAACTAAAACAAAAATCGATTTATCATAAGAGAACTGACAGCGGTGAAACAGCAGCAAGTAATAAAGCTCAAGTTCTATATGAGCTCATCCAGACTTTGCAAAACTCTTCTCAATCACTGATTCCCATCCATATCCTTCTACTCTTATAACGACCGTCTGGTTACTGTACAAGCTGTAAATAGCCTATTTCTCTATGTATTTTACCTCCACTACCTTCAGAATTACAAAATGGTATTCCAGTCAACACTCTCCAAACTTTTCTCTAATTCTACAAATGCTCTAAATATAAGCCTTTCACGTGTAACACAGTGTGCCACAGCTCGCAGGTAATACTTAACAGTCAGCAACGAGATTACAGACTTGAAAAGATGTTATTTCACTCACGGGATGGCTGACTCAGAACAACAACAGCTTTGAAGGCTTCGGCCGACAGTAGCAGTTCAGTTGCCAAAACAAGGTGAAAAGGCAGAATTTTTATTATTTGATAACGATTTGTGTCTAAGACATTCTATACTGTCAGCTTATCCAATGCATCGAACTAAGGTGATTCGATATTTTTTCAAGAGGGAGTCTCCGAAGGCTGGTTCAAATATTCTGCATTCGGAAGGACGTTGTGGCAGTTAACAGACAGAGGTTCATTTTTCTCAGTTATGCGTTAAACAATGAAAGAGAAATGTGAAAACTAACGACTATTTGATCATATGAAGCTGCCTGCGAATAACCTATTAGGCAACTTGTTTCTGACAAACTTAATAAGTCTTAAACTGACGTGGATCTGAAGGATCAACAAAATGTGTTACTGATGAAGGTCAAAAAAGTACTTACTATGAACATTGCTGATAATTAGTAGCAGCACCCTTTAGAGTAGTCGACAGAGCTGCACTAACTGCTTCTCTGGTCGTTCCGCCTTAGATAACATTATCAGTTGTACGACTGGTTACGAATTGAGTCGAAGATCACCGAAAGCCGCTCTCTCGTAACAGATAAATTCTAGGGAACAACAAATGAAAGGAACTGGTAGTTACACATGGCCGGTTCACAATGCACTGGCATCACACGACGTATCGGAATAGTGCGCTATATCGAAATAGTAGGTAAAGAACCGTCTACAATAGTACAGTACAAATTTTTTTTTTTTTTTTTTTTTTGACGTACCTCCATCCTCTTCTTACTCCGCCCTTGCAATTGTGAACAACCATTCTTCGGGCTGGTTTCTTTGATTTGGAATTACAGCCTCCACAAGACTGTTTCTTTGGTTAAGTATGAGACATCTTTGGTTTTATAATGATAAGGGTTTCTAAATGGTGGGAAGTGCTCCCTCAGAATGAAGTTGGCGATTATCTATACACAGATGAAATAAGTTAACAGTTCATGATGACTTGCTTGATAAAACTATTTGAATATGAAACTGAATTCAAATAATTTTTAAAAAAGTAATTAAGAACGAAAGGAACATTTTTACTGATAACAGATCCTCTTGGTTGAAACGTCCCGTTAGAAAAATTATACATGGCTGTGCTGACACACAGTATTTTTAGCGCAACGCAATCTGACTTTCAAAAATCCCTACAAAAGAATGGCCCTGACTAACATTAACCTATACCTTTCACAAATCACTTATCTCACCAAAAATCTTCGTTACTCGAACTACTGCAATACAGCGAGCGCCACTACTGCCAGCTAAATAAAAGATTCAAACTACGGAAGGCACTAACTACTGATAGGCCTAGTTAGCAAATGAAAGATTTTGATAGAGAACAAACAGTGTATTTACCTTAATAGTGTTCAAAAGTCATAATATGTATAGCAGTTCATGACATCCAGTCCTACAAATTTCAAAACTCCGCCATTTCTCTCCCCACATCCGCCACTGCTGGCGGCTCACCTTCAACTGCACAACGCTACGCGATGTTAACAGCCAACTGCCCAACACTACAATGGCCAACAACAATGCAAACCAGCCACAGACTGCACACAGCACAGCCAGTGATTTTCATACAGAGCGCTATGTGGCGTTACCAATATAAAAACCTAAACAGCCTACTTACATGGTACATAAAGTACTCTGATTTGCTAGGTAACAGTGAAAACTTAAATCCTCTTGAATACTAAACACAGAAGGAAAATGAAGAACCTAAAACAATAATCCTCTTGATATATATCCTCTTAATAAAGCCCAATTACGAAAACATAATCTTTATCTTGACTCTCACGAACCTCCATTCATCTTAGCTCCTTTGTTGTAGCTAAAATGCACTGAAAATAAAATAATATCCATGGAAAATGATGTGACTGAAAGAGATCTTTGGCAACTTTTCTCTTCAAATGTAGAAATGTCTGTAAGTTTACTTTATCCATAACAAATGGTTGAGGAAAGCCTGAGACTATAAAAACAACAGGTGCGTTTATAACTATCTTTGCAACCAGTCATAATCTTCTTTTTATTTGTCTTTACAGGGCGCATTTTGGAAATCATTCCAATCTAGGCCAAACTGCATTTTTGCATACTATGTCATTTGTGCATGATTTTCTCAAGGCGTGATAGTAGCACTATTCTGTTGTTATTACTGTGAAATATAAATATGCGGAATTTTGTAATAAATGATCAGTATTAATGTATGGCGAATTTGAAAAAAAAGGAACTTTTATTTAAGATTTTCATGTTATCCTCTTACGCCGAAACTCACACGTATTACACATCACTCATAAATTTACTGTGGACAGTGCTCTACAGTAACAAACAGTTACAAAGAAAATTTAGCTTTTAGTCAGTAGTTATAACACTGTAGATCACTCATAGAGTGTGATATAATATTCATCGACAGGATGTTACTCATATATAACATTTATCATTACTCTCTTACATTTGATATACAAAGGCACGTGTTTCAATGTATCACTATTTTATTTGGCTATTTAGGGATACTTATTGAGGCATCTGAAAAAATTCATTCACTTCAAATTTTTTATTTCATATAATCTCGTCTTATATTCTTTGTGATGCATGTATATTTCTAGTTATTCAACATATCCACTTTATGACCTTTCTTTTCTCGTTGTGGATCATAAAATTGATCATTATTTTTGTGATATGAATATATCTCCATATCTTGAAGATAACCATTTTATAACGTTCATACAGGGTGTTACAAAAAGGTATGGCCAAACTTTCAGGAAACATTCCTCACACACTAATAAAGAAAATATGTTATTTGGACATGTGTCCAGAAACGCTTAATTTCCATGTTAGAGCTCATTTTAGTTTCGTCCACCTACGCTCAATGGAGCACGTTGGCCCAATTGAAGGAAGGTAATGTTGACTTCGGTGCTTGTGTTGACATGCGACTCATTGCTCTACAGTACTAGCATCAAGCACATCACTACGTAGCATCAACAGGTTAGTGTTCATCACGAACGTGGTGTTGCAGTCAGTGCAATGCTTACTAATGCGGAGTCGGCAAATGCCCATTTGATGTATGGATTAGCACGGGGCAATAGCCGTGGCGCGGTACGTTTGTATCGAGACAGATTTCTTGAACGAAGGTGTCCCGACAGGAAGACGTTCGAGGCAATTGATCGGCATCTTAGGGAGCACGGAACATTCCAGCCTATGACTCGCGACTGGGGAAGACCTAGAACGACGAGGACACCTGCAATGGATGAGGCAATTCTTCGTGCAGTTGACGATAACCCTAATGTCTGCGTCAGAGAAGTTGTTGCTGTACAAGGTAACGTTGACCACGTCACTGTATGGAAAGTGCTACGGGAGAACCAGTTGTTTCCGTACCATGTACAGCGTGTGCAGGCACTATCAGCAGCTGATTGGCCTCCACGGGTACACTTCTGCAAATGGTTCATCCAACAATGTGTCAATCCTCATTTCAGTGCAAATGTTCTCTTTACGGATGAGGCTTCATTCCAACGTCATCAAATTATAAATTTTCACAATCAACATGTGTGGGCTGACGATAATCCGCACGCAAATGTGCGATCACGCCATCAACACAGATTTTCTGTGAACGTTTGGGCAGGCATTGTTGGTGATGTCTTGATTGGGCCCCATGTTCTTCCACCTACGCTCAATGGAGCACGTTATGATGATTTCATACGGGAGACTCTACCTGTGCTGCTAGAACATGTGCCTTTACAAGTACGACACAACATGTGGTTCATGCACGATGGAGCTCCTGCACATTTCAGTCGAAGTGTTCGTACGCTTCTCAACAACAGATTCGGTGACCGATGGATTGGTAGAGGCGGACCAATTCCATGACCTCCACGTTCTCCTGACCTCAACCCTCTTGACTTTTATTTATGGGACTTTGTGGCGATGATAGTTTATACGATAATTGCTTGAATGTTAGATCCACTTTCTCCACAGAAAAAAATAAATTCGTAAAGCAGTTTTGATGAACAGTTCTGGATAACACCCCAAGACTTCTATCGATAATCATAACATATTTTTTGCTAATAATAGTTTGTAAGATAATTGATTAATTGTGAGGCTCACTTACTCTACAAGAAAATAATGTATCTATTCGTACAAAAGTTTTGATGACAGCTCTGGATAGCATTGTAAGAGTTCTGTCAAAAATGCTAGTAACATGTTTTGTGTATGTAATTTTTTACAAAGTAACTGCATTTAACAAGGAATGCTTATGATCATTTCCCGTGAAGTTTGCACACCTTTTACAAGAAATATACACTCCTGGAAATTGAAATAAGAACACCGTGAATTCATTGTCCCAGGAAGGGGAAACTTTATTGACACATTCCTGGGGTCAGATGCATCACATGATCACACTGACAGAACCACAGGCACATAGACACAGGCAACAGAGCATGCACAATGTCGGCACTAGTACAGTGTATATCCACCTTTCGCAGCAATGCAGGCTGCTATTCTCCCATGGAGACGATCGTAGAGATGCTGGATGTAGTCCTGTGGTACGGCTTGCCACGCTATTTCCACCCGGCGCCTCAGTTGGACCAGCGTTCGTGCTGGACGTGCAGACCGCGTGAGACGACGCTTCATCCAGTCCCAAACATGCTCAGTGAGGGACAGATCCGGAGATCTTGCTGGCCAGGGTAGTTGACTTCTTCTAGAGCACGTTGGGTGGCACGGCATACATGCGGACGTGCATTGTTCTGTTGGAACAGCAAGTTCCCTTGCCGGTCTAGGAATGGTAGAGCGATGGGTTCGATGACGGTTTGGATGTACCGTGCACTATTCAGTGTCCCCTCGACGATCACCAGTGGTGTACGGCCAGTGTAGAAGATCGCTCCCCACACCATGATGCCGGGTGTTGGCCCTGTGTGCCTCGGTCGTATGCAGTCCTGATTGTGGCGCTCACCTGCACGGCGCCAAACACGCATACGACCATCATTGGCACCAAGGCAGAAGCGACTCTCATCGCTGAAGACGACACGTCTCCATTCGTCCCTCCATTCACGCCTGTCGCGACACCACTGGAGGCGGGCTGCACGATGTTGGGGCGTGAGCGGAAGACGGCCTAACGGTGTGCGGGACCGTAGCCCAGCTTCATGGAGACGGTTGCGAATGGTCCTCGCCGATACCCCAGGAGCAACAGTGTCCCTAATTTGCTGGGAAGTGGCGGTGCGGGTCCCTACGGCACTGCGTAGGATCCTACGGTCTTGGCGTGCATCCGTGCGTCGCTGCGGTCCGGTCCCAGGTCGACGGGCACGTGCACCTTCCGCCGACCACTGGCGACAACATCGATGTACTGTGGAGACCTCATGCTCCACGTGTTGAGCAATTCGGCGGTACGTCCACCCGGCCTCCCGCATGCCCACTATACGCCCTCGCTCAAAGTCCGTCAGCTGCACATACGGTTCACGTCCACGCTGTCGCGGCATGCTACCAGTGTTAAAGACTGCGATGGAGCTCCGTATGCCAGGGCAAACTGGCTGACACTGACGGCGGCGGTGCACAAATGCTGCGCAGCTAGCGCCATTCGACGGCCAACACCGCGGTTCCTGGTGTGTCCGCTGTGCCGTGCGTGTGATCATTGCTTGTACAGCCCTCTCGCAGTGTCCGGAGCAAGTATGGTGGGTCTGACACACCGGTGTCAATGTGTTCTTTTTTCCATTTCCAGGAGTGTACATGTTTTCCATAGTTCTTGATATGAATGCAGTAGTTCTAGAGTTCCCTACTCAAAACACGAATAGTTCTGCAGAATTTCGGGAAGAAAACAATAACTCGTCAAAATTTTGGTATGGTAAAAAAAATATATGTCAGTTTGGAAAACAATAAATTTGTATAACAGTTCTGTTGGTAGTTCTGGATAACACCCGAAAAGTTGTATTGAAAATGTTAAAAACATTTTTGTGACGATAACAGTTTATGCGATAATTGTTTTAATCTGATACTCACTTTCTCTACGAAAACAAAATTCGTAGAACATTTCTGACGACAGTTCTGAACAGCACCCACAGAGTTCTACCGAAAACTAACATTTTTGTGACGATAACATTATATGAGATAATTACTTTAATGTGGGACTCACTTTTGTTATGTAAAAGTAATAAATTCGTACAAAAGCTCTGATGGCATTTCTTAATAGGACCCCAAGAGTTCTACCGAAAACTGTAATAACTTTTTTTTTTGTGGGGATAACAGTTAATGAGATAATATCATTTACGAGAGACCCACTTGGTCTACGTTATAATTATTTGGCACAACAGTTTTTGTTGACAGTTCTGGATATCACCGAAAGTGTTCTTTTAAAAACCCTCATAACATTTTTATGGTGTCAATAGTTTATGAAATAGATTGTGTGTTCACTCTGCAGTGGGTGTGCGCTGATGTGAAAGTTGCTGGCAGATACAAACTGTGTACCGGACTGGGTCTCTAACGCCAGGCTGTGACAAAGCAAAATCTTCAATATCTTATCAAACTGACAAGGAAGATCAAAGAGTGTCTTAGATCGGCAAAGGAGGAAAGGGACCCACTTGCAATGTCGGGAATATACCGTATAGCATGCGCATGCGGAAAAGTTTATGTCGGAATGACTGAACGATCAATCAGCACCAGGATCAAAGAACATAAGCGACATTGCAGGTTGGGGCAGGTGGAGAAATCGGCTGTAGCAGAGCACGCACTGAGTGAGATCGACCACGTAATAAAATTCGCCGACACGGAAGTTCTGGCTGTAGAGAAGCACTATCACACGCGCTTGTTCAGAGAAGCTGTAGAAATACAAAAACACGCTAACAGTTTCAGTAAGAAAGAGGTAAACGGATCCTGGCTTCCCGTACTGCAGCTAACGACCGTCGCAGGTAGCAAGAGGAGAACCCTACCGGATATGACCGAGGAGAAGCCCTCGGAAGTTGGCGCGCCAGGTGCACATAGTCTGCGTCCGCGAGCTCGGCTCCAGTTCACCACCGGCAATAGAGGGTGAAGCTCTGACAATGCCAGCCAGCCGTGCTGGCGAAACGTCAGTAAAATCATTAGATGAACGTTGGCCAAAGAACCCGAGACAGAAGCCAATAGGCAGTTTATCAACAAGTGGCCACGGAAACCTTAACAATTTTGCTTCACAATATCCTTTCTTCCAGGAGTGCTACTTCTGCAGTTTTCGTTGGACAACTTCTGTGGAGTTTGGAACGCAGGCGATGAGGTACTGCTGCAAGTACAACTGTGATTACCGAAAATCCAGATAATCTGGAAATATTCTACTAAATACAAAAAGTCTAAATGTTCAGCAAAGTACAAATGCTGGTAAAGCTTCTCAACACTGACTGTAGTAACTGTAGGAGGAAGCGTGGTATGTGCACTCTTAGATGATTCAAAGAGAGAAGGCTCGTCAGTGCAAAACAGATGGCTGAGAGAGCGGATACATTCGCACGCGCCACTAACCAGATGGTGTCACATCTGCCGAGAAGTGCACCAGAGGTACACTGAGCTGTGGTGGGAGAGCTGTTGGCGTGGTTACTATGCAGCTTACTTGATGGGCCCCAGTGCACCGTTATATTAATGTACATTACTGGAGAAACAATGTCATTCACACCGTCTGAGTTCCTTAATCACTCCGTACTAAACTAAATTTCCGGCCTAGTGATAAGGAGCCTATCTACTCCAACGACTACATATCTTCGTGTTATAAGAAAAAAAGAGAGAAAGACCAAAGAACACAAAATATGAATACGGATAAACCGGAAATCCGGATTAGTGAGGGCCAAATAAAGGGGATTCTTGTTTACAAATTTCGAACTCCTTATTAACGTTAATACTGTGTCCACTCAACATAATAACACCTCTATGTCATGTACTGAATTAGGATTTTAACATACTACTTAGTTCGTTTGTGCAATATATTCATTTAAATACACTTATATTTCTATACATTGTAAAGACTTTTGACTCTCGCTGTAGTGTAACTCATAAAACTTCCACACTTCCTTTCTGACTAGAACAAATGTTTGCAACAATATTAACGGTAGAGATTTCAAATTTACTCGTTGCACACAGCACAGGTCTTTTTGTATCCTACAGTCTGGTGATGTTTCCACCTAACTTTCATCCATGAGGGTCGTGGACATATTTTTAGCTGTTAGTGGGTCCTGGATGTCATGAGAGCACAAAAAATTAGTTTTACACACCAAAATTCTGCTGGTTTCCGTAGAAACTCGTTTATGTAATATCTTTGACAAACCTGTCGACTGTCGTATGTGCAGGAAAAATGTTTACATGGCATGAAACAAAATTAGAATGCGTTTCAACAGTTGCATTTGGGCACACTTGCCGAAATCTGTTTTTGCTGGCACTTCACCTTTTCAAATTGGTGGAATGGATGACATAGTATGCTTTAATGATGGAGTAAAAAGCAGATTAAAAACAATGAGCAGACCAGGCATCAATATTAGGAACAACATGAAAATTGTGCTGCTATGAGCGGACAGTTAACATGTCACAGAAATTGAAAAAGCTTCTGAAAGCATGAAAAAGGGTAAAGGAGACCAGAATAACAGAGGAAAGAAGTAAAACTAAAGAAAAGGAAAAGCACACGAAAGGAATCAACAAGATTATTTAGCAGGAATGGTTTGAAATGTCGTCATTGAGAAGAAAATGACATACAAATCGTTAGTTTCAATTTTCTGCAATCAACGTGTTTGCATACAGAGATATAGTTACCGGTATCTCATCCACTATTAAAGCTACATAAACAAAGTTTGAATGAATAATAATATAATGCTTGCCTACACACTGAATCACATTGTTCAACAATGGATTAAATATTTTAAGCTGGAGTAAGTCATATTATGTTCTTAAATTATTAGGAGAAAAAATTGACTATTAATATAGAATTTCTTTTTAAATAATCAGAACACGAAACATATATATTACTGGTTTACTGTTACAGCAATGTAATAATTCAAAGAATAAAATTTATTTTTTGTATTTTATTTTGAATAGTATGTAAGTGCATTGATCCTTAAATAACAATTACATGTAATTCAGTATGTAAGAAAAACATCAATATTCACTGCACAATGTATTCCACAGATTTACAATTTTTGTGACCTAGAGATCACAATATACTAATTGTTTGATGAAAGTTTCATTCCTGAATCTACTGACCGTTTTGCATTATTAAATTTCAAAGTACCAGTAGAAACTAAAGGCCATGATGTTCAGGTCCCTTCAACAGCTCTTCTTCAGGAAACACTAAAACACAGAAGGCAATACATATACAGGGAATTAAGTAAAAAATAAGCATAGAATTTATGAAGTGTGAAACAGCTAAGAAAAATAGATACAACAAATATATACATGAAACTTATGGCATAAAATACTCATATTCTAGTAACTAAAACAGGTAGGCTGTGGTTCCAGAAACAAAGAAACTAACAATTAACATAAGAGCTGTATTTGTAATATTTAGATATCAAGTCTTTGCAGTTGCTTACCTTATAAAGCAAAGTTAGTATGTAGGAACTACTTGTTTCCTCACGTCAGTCTTGTAGCTGCCATTTGGAAATTTTGCTGTCTTCACATACATGAACAGGTGTGGAGAAATTATCGTTTCTTTTGAAACTCTCTATATTTTTATACAGGTCATCGTACTGCTTCCTGTAGGTTCCATCGAAGACATATGACGTGTAGTGTTTGATGTAACTATTATAATGAGTGGCAGCAACGAGAGTGTACTCTTAATTGCTCACTACTATTTCTTTCGTGGTCGTTTATAACGCGCATTTTCTCCTTTGATTCGGAGGAACTGATGTTCAGTTAGTGGACAAGTTGTTATACCAGTATCCATCATCAAGTAGCATCCGAATTCTTTTTCTTCTACTGCCTCCCCTTTACATTTCTTGCATGTTATGATAGTCTTTAGACCTCCATTTGTTGCATTTATAGCCTCTTGCATGAAGTTTTAACCAAGTCTGAAAAGCACATACGTATCAACGGAAATATAATGTAGTTTCACGTAGCGTGAATTTAGGCACCTCAGACAAGATATCTTTTTGTTGCAAATCGGGATATCTTTTAATATTGTCTTGTATAATTTCCCAGCATTCGACTCTGCATTCGGAGACAATATTTTTCGAGAGATTAATTCTTTTTTATGAACGGCATCACATTTAAAATATCAAATATCTGCTTAAAACGCTGGGAGTTTATATTTTTTTTTTTTTCAAAACATCCAAAGCCAGATCCAGAAATCGATGGCTCACAATTTGACTGACACTTTTGAAATCATCACTGAGTGATATTGCTTGCATGAATGCATTGCTTGCATGAATGAATGAATCGAAACGGCACGTTCCCTTCAAGTAGCACATTTGAATTTGCTTGAGGACCCATTTGCGGAAAGTGGCAAATTAATGTCTATGAATTTCATAGTCGACTTCCGGTTTGGGTCATCATCTAAGTAGTTTTTCTTGCTCTTAGTTTTCATCCTCGATGTGACAATGAGTTCATTTTGAAGCTTTATCAACATTGCACTCTCCTCCATTTTATTGTTACAGGTCTCTCGGTTTTCTTCTGTTTTCGAACCACAGGATGAAATTTCAATGACATCCCTGGTGAAGTATGATTCGCGATAGTCTTTTGTGTAATGAAATATCTCTTTAGAGTCCAAATTTGGCAGTAAATTATCATCTGAAGAGCGCTGAATACACACACTATCACTCTTGACTGAGAGAGTGTTGCTCTCGGCATTCATTAGAAGTGAGCTAGAAGTAGGAGAAAATCTGTATTGAAAACTGTTAAAAATTTTATTTAACTCTGTCTAATTGGCATCTTCGTGTTGGGTCTCACTTCTTAAGGTATTGTTTAGTGTGGTCTCAGAATTATCGAGCAGAAGATTGTTTTTGGGGTTTGTTATGTTCAGCTTCTTATTTATTCCTCTCCAGTATTGGGTTGTGTTGTTTGGGAGAGGAGGCCAGACAGCGAGGTCATGGGTCTCATCGGATTAGGGAAGGACAGGGAAGGAACTCGGCCGTGCCCTTTCAAAGGAACCATCCCGGCATTTGCCTGGAGCGATTTAGGGAAATCACGGAAAACCTAAATCAGGATGGTCGGACGCGGGATTGAACCGTCGTCCTCCCGAATGCGAGTCCAGTGTGTTAGCCACTGCGCCAACTCGCTCGGTCTCCAGTTTTCTTCTTCATGGTAAGGCAGTGATGCTTCAGTTGGTTTGTGCTTCACAGCTTGCTTTGAATATTGTTTTTCCATCATAAGTGGCGCTAACAGTTTTGTTTCCACACACAACCAGTTCAAATGTTGAAAAATGAATTTGTCTACTCGTAAAGATAGCTTGTCAAAGCCCATTGTCTTTAATTTTGAAAATTGTCCTTCAGTCGCTTCTGATGAACGAATAGATAAAGGAATATGGAAAGAAGGATACAGCTGTTCACAGTGGTATATAGTACATCAACTCTTTCAGCATCTCTGCAGCATTAGGAATGTTGTATGGATTCACATCAAAGAGATTGTCATCCTTAGTCTGATTCGCAATGACTTCAGCTTCATTGTACACACGTTTTGCCCTAACAATCCACGTGTTTGCAGTAGATACCTTAGAGTTCACAATTGATTCCAAAAGACAGTCATGAATGTTTTCAACATCATCAGTTTTCTTGTCATCATCTTTCTTTTCGTCAGTATATGAATGACGTGGACCACCTCTGATAATGTTATCAAGGTGGCGCTGGTGGTCCATTGATGAAAATTCTTGACCGCACTCATCAATACCAAGATGTTCACTCAACGAAACAAACAAAAGTGAGCACAAAGCACTTTCGATATCATGAAAATCTGTCATCGTGTAAACATGGGCCAAAACGCGAAGATAAAGTTGTTTGACTTGTGATTTACCTCTACAGAAGCATTTCCACCTCGATATCATGACCATATAATGGTTTAAATCTATTCTCAAACAACAAGAGGGTAGACTTACTCTTTCATGCAAAACAATATGACTATAACATCTATTCAAATAATCTGTTGAGTCCCAGCAATTGGCTTTGCACTAGAAATGGCAACCTACAAAGCATAACAAAATCAGTTACAATGATTTTTGGTATGGGAGCTGCAGATCTGACGATTTACATAAATAAAAGTGACAAGAATGATGCGTCCTGCCTACAGAATACCATCTGATAAGTTGGGCAAATGATTGATGATCGACTGGCGATATTGGATCTTTACTAGTGGCGTTTACTTCGCGGATGCACATGTACTGATACAAGTATATGTACTTTTGATTTAATTTACACACAGTCAACCCTGTTTAACAGATCACCAAGTCATGAAAGAACTCGAGATGCAACGCCACCTTGTAGCATCTAATGAATCGTATACACTGCTATTGATTTGATGACAATATTTGTGCAACTCATTTTGATCTTTCAGCCAATATATACAAAAGAATGGGTCCAATCCGACTGCGTCCCGATGGGCTGTATGTTTTGCGATTTGCAGGCTTTCAACAGGCTTATTGTTATACAATATTGTCTGTCCCTTTCCTCTTCTTTAGCCTTTCCCAAAACATCAGCATTTGGTAAATTTGGAGGAATCATGTCTCCAAGAGACATATTTTCTTCATTTCGTCAAAGAGCTGCAGGAATCCTGTTATCAACCAATTTAGCAGCTACCTGTTGTCTTCTCGTGCCACAAAGTTGTCTTCTTTCCAGGTGATTACTATCGTCTGAAAAGTTTGAAAGTCTGCAGTTTAGAATAATATCGTTGTCCTTTTTGGCCTTCTTCAGAGCAATCCCTACGAAAGTGGCTCCGCATTCTGTACATCTTCCTTTGATCTTCATGAAGTACTTTGAAATTAAACTCTCACACACTTTCGCCTATTTGAAAGAAAAGGTACATGGAATTTTGTGATGTTCATAAATTTTACCAGCCATCAAATCGGTCCATTTCCCTATTTCCAGTCTTCCAGTCTTGAAGGCTTTTCAAGTTCCCTGTTTGTTGGTTTTATGGTAGACTGTTTTTCTGCTGACAGTCGTAGGTCAAATTGCGTCATGTCCTTGTTGCACAAAGAACCAAAAACATTCCACGACTCATCTTTGCTGTCGTCATCTCTTTCTTCAAGGAAACATTCCAGCCTAAAGGTGTTTCTAACAAAAGTAAGAAGATCATGACGATCTCCTTTAACTGTCGTGTAAATATGTTTTGAAGAGTTTCGAGCTGATGTCAGCCATGGCACCGGACGGTTTTTGGAAGACCAGATGAGATGGAGGGAATTGAATGCCTCTATCATCGATCACTTTATATTCCTCCATGCTGAGAAGACCTTTTAATTCTGATAGATTGTACATTTTTATGGGTATTACTCTGCATAAATATCACTTGCACAACAGCACCGACTGCACAACAGGCACCGACTGCAGAAGAGCTCTGACTGAACGAGCATAATGATTATTCGCATGAGTGTGAGTAGTATTGTTGTGTATTCTCATTAGGGGTAGATCAAGGAGCGAAATGCAGCACTGGCGGGCGCCTTCACACGCCGCGGCGCGCGCCACCCAAAAAATGCAGCTGTTGTCATTAGCTTTGATACTACCTCGAGAAGTTTTGATGCTACAACTGTTGTAACTGTTAAGCTGACGTCACTTGCCGGTTGCTTAATTGTGGCAGTACACATGTTCATTGTTTCCAGACGTAGTTGCACAACTTTTGCATTGTTGCTGTGCTTTTTCTTGTTATCTTTTGGTCTTGAGAGGTCTCATGGATGTATCACAGTTTTTATTATCCTTCCATAGGGCGCAGCTGTTTAGATTGATACACGACGAAATTTTCTGTAAACTACTTTTCAACAATTGGCAGTATTGGGGCCTTCTCGTTAATAGCTTCCCTTCTCCGTATGCTTTTCATTATTGTATGATTCAGTATCGCCGCTAGTGCTCTGTTGATGAGACATGAGCCGATTGCTCATTTTTATCCACTGCGCCCTTTCATATTTCATTTCAACAATTAATTTATTTGTTTATCAACGTAGTAAGTATTACAAAGCTAATCCAGAATGTAAAATGCACTGAAATTCTTTTTGAGCTGTTTAATCGTCAGCGTCTGCTGTCTGAATGTAAAATATCAAATTAATACACTGCGCCCGATTGCGTATTTTATGCGAATTTTATTATTTTAAGTGGGATGTAGTAGATCATGTTGAAGAAATCCAAAGCGTATTGTTCGAAGAGGATAATATTATTCTAAATCAACCTGGACCTATAGGCGCAGCCATAGCAGCTTTTGTGATGCTGTAATTGCCTCATAGATCACGATACTTTGTCTATTGTAGTTTTGTATTCAAATCAGCATTTTGAGAGCGTCAAAGCTTCATTTCAGCGTGAGAGAGGGATAAAGTCAATAGATCATATTCAATTGAAAGCCTTCATCAGTCTCTTTTTTTGTAACTGTTGGTAACAAAAGTAACAGATAAAGCCTGGAAGATCTGTGTGGAACTGATGGGGATGGCATTGAAAAATTTCACCTCGGAAATGAACACAAAACGTTTCAAATTTATTGTGGTGTGCCTTAGATTTTACAGTCACGCTATTCGTGATGAAAGGTGATAATTAGACAAGCTAAAAGCAATTCGGGAAATATTTACTGTGTTTGTACGCAACTACCAGAAATCTTACACCCTTGGAGAAAATGTTACAGTAGACAAGAAGCTGGAAGGATTCTGTGGAAGCTGCAATAGCTAATAGGTATCTAACAAAACAAACAAATATGGATTTAAATCTATGCTTTTGTGGATTCTTAAGTATTTTACCTGTACAATTTGTAAATATACGGTGTGTTGCAACCAGAAGGATTGTGCCACCTGAGCAATAAACATTTCGATGTTGTTCTGTGACTGTGTAAACCTATATATCAGTCAGGTCGAAATGTGAAAGCGGAGAACAGGTTTACTACTACTGGACTGATAATAGAGCTATGAAAGGAGAATTCTTCCGTTGTTGGCACGATGAAGAAAAACAAGCGTGAGATTTCTCTAGAGTTCGTTATCAGTAAAGGAAGCGCTGGCCACAGTTCCTTTTTTGGCTTCCACAAGACTGAACTATAGTTTCCTCCGTACCTAAAAAGGGGAAGTGTGTCATCCTGGCACCACGTTAGCATGAAGATAATTCGATAGAGGCTGGCACTGGAGATTAACGGAAGCCATGCATTGTAAATTTTACAACAGCGTCAAATGTGGTATTTTCACAACGGGTAAGGTGAATGCTTTGTACAAAGCTGCAAGAAATGTGCGCCGTTGTTCAATGGTTATAATTGTGTAATGATCAATACGGTTGGAATCAATGCACAAGTGATTTATTGTGGCCACAGTAAGAATTGTATCAGAAGGAAAGGGTTCCTGAAGGAGCTATCTTATACATTGTTCTTTTCTTCTCTATATTCTACAGAACTACTCAAATTTTGTACAAAGAACTATAGCATATCTACGAAGAACTGTGAAAAAAATACACATTGCTGAAAAAAATTATGCCAACTTCACAGTAAGTGAAAAGATTTTCTCCTTAAATTGCAATTATCTCGTAAACTATTAGCTGCAGAAAAAAAAATGTTATTTGGACTTTCGATAGAACTTTTGGAGCTCTGCTCAGAACTGTTGAACGAATTTACATTTTGCGGAAATTGACAAAGAGTGTTTTCGATACAAAATTTTTTTCCCAATATTGTTGTTTTCTTCGTTAAATTGTACAGAACTACTGAAATTTTGTACAACTCTAGAACTATTGCACATCTATCAAGAACTATGAAAAAATGTATACTTCTCGAAAAAGGGGTGCTAACTTCGCACGACTGTGGCAGAGCACAGCCTTCACCCGGCTGCCCTTTGTCAGCAGCTGGACGGCGGCTGGTGCTGGGGTGAGGTCTGTCGGTCGGCGGTGCTGTGGCCCCAAGTGCCCAGGAAGCATTGTCACTTGAGGCAGGCGCAACACTGTATCGAATCCACGGTCGCTGCTAGCTACGCCCAGTCGTCTAGCTGTCCAGCGGGGCTCTAGTGGCCTGGTGGTGCTGCTGGTTTCCAGCAACGAGAACTGCCCCTGCCTTGAAATTCAAACTTACTTAACACAGGGTGGTCCACTGATCGTGACTGGGCCAAATATCACACCAAATAACCATCAAACGAAAAAATTACAAAGAACGAAACTTGTCTAGCTTGAAGGGGGAAACCAGATGGCGCTATGAGTGAGCCGCTAGATGGCGCTGCCATAGGTCAAACGGACATCAACTGCGTTTTTTTTTTAAATAGGAACCCCCATTTTTTTATTACATACTCGTGTAGTACGTAAAGAAATATGAATGTTTTAGTTGGACTACTTTTTTCGCTCTGTGATAGATGGCGCTGTAATAGTCACAAACGGATAAGTACGTGGTATCACGTAACATTCCGCCAGTGCGGACGGTATTTGCTTCGTGATACATTACCCGTGTTGCAATGGACCAGTTGCAGAAAAGCTCGATATCGTGTTGACGTATGGCTATTGTGATCAAAATGCCCAACGGGCATGTGCTATGTATGCTGCTCGGTATCCTGGACGACATCATCCAAGTGTCCGGACCGTTCGCCGGGTAGTTACGATATTTAAGAAAACAGCACAATGATACATCATGTGAAACGTCAACCACGACCAGCAACAAATGATGATGCCCAAGTAGGTGTTTTAGCTGCTGTCGCGGCTAATCCGCACATCAGTATCAGACAAATTGCGCGAGAATCGGGAATCTCAAAAACGTCGGTGTTGACAATGATACATCAACATCGATTGCTCCCGTACCATATTTCTGTGCATCAGGAATTGCATGGCGACGACTTTGAACGTCGTGTACAGTTGTGCCACTGGGAACAAGAGAAATTACGGGACGATGACAGATTTTTTGCACGCGTTGTATTTAGCGACGAAGCGTCATTCACCAACAGCGGTAACCTAAACCGGCATAACATGCACTACTGGCAACGGAAAATCCACGATGGCTGCGACAAGTGGAACATCAGCGACCTTGGCGGGTTAACGTATGGAGCGGCATTATGGGAGGAAAGATAATTGGCCCCGATTTTATCGATGGCAATCTAAATGGTGCAATGTATGCTGATTTCCTACGTAATGTTCTACCGATGTTACTACAAGATATTTCACTGCATGACAGAATGGCGATATACTTCCAACATGATGGATGTCCGGCACATAGCTCGCGTGCAGTAGAAGCGGTATTGAATAGCATATTTCGTGACAGGTGGATTGGTCGTCGAAGCATACCATGGCCCGCACGTTCACCGGATCTGACATCCCCGGATATCTTTCTGTGGGTAAAGTTGAAGGATATTTACTACCGTGATCCACCGACAACGCCTGACAACATGCGTCAGCGCATTGTCAGTGAATGTGCGAACATTACGGAAGGGGAACTACTCGCTGTTGAGAGGAATGTCGTTCTACATATTGCCAAATGCAATGGGGTTAACGGACATCGTTTTCGAGCATTACCAACTGTTCGTCTAAAATTGTGAGCCATATGTTTGTGACTGTTACAGCGCCATCTATCACAAAGCGAGAAAAGTGGTCCAACTAAAACATTAAACATTCATATTTCTTTAATTGGGTTCCTATTTAAAAAACGCAGTTGATATCCGTTTGACCTATGGCAGCGCCATCTAGCGGGCCAACCATAGCGCCATCTGGTTTCCCCCTTCAAGCTAGACAAGTTTCGTTCTTTGTAGTTTTTTCGTTTGACGCTTATTTCGTGAGATGTGTGGCGCAGTCACGATCAATGGGCCACCCTGTATGCCTCTGGCGCGCATTTGTTTCGCTTAAACGCGGCTATTACAGCTATGGCCAGGCGCACTGGCGGGTTGCTGCAAGCACGCTGATGCCGCACTTGCGCCGAGTCTCTCGTAGCGCACTGACATTCGAAAGTGGCAACGCTGTGCGTCCGTAGGTGCCTACTTCGAGCGCCAGTAGAGAGTCAGTGGCGAAACCGTGTGTAGATATTTGCGCAGTTGTTGTTTCCCATTCGAGTAATTAGTTTCGGCAGTTTGACTTGAATTGAAAAATTGCTTCTTGTCGTATTATTTGTGGCAATTTATTTGCTGAATGGGAGTGTTTGTGTGACTTGAAAATGGAAAAACAGGACCAAAGCGAGATTTCTTTTACGCCATATGAAGTTTCTAAACAGCTCCAACAAGACCTGCTTTGACAGCAACGAAAAAAGCGACTGAAAAAGGCAACTGAAATTCGACGGCAAAGCAAATCCATAATCCACAGTGGCTATAAATACTTAAAACGTCTTGTAGACAATGATGCTGAAGTGTTAACATCTACATGCACGTCCGTTAGGAAAGATCTGAGAAAGGGAGACACAATCAATAGCGCGATGTTATCAAGAAATGCAGTGACATGTTGCAAAAGTAATAATAATAATAATAGTAATAATAATATGTATGAAAAAATTCGATACTGCACAGGCTGTTTTTACTGCAGCTTGTAGCGTTGGTTTAAGAAATCTCCGGCGAGTGTGTGTCGCGAGGAAAAATTCCCAACTTTCAATTCTCCAAGGAAAAATATTAAACAACACAGCTCTTTAACAGAACTAAACGATTTACAAAAGACGTTATCAGGCGGACAGTATACGAATTTTACGACAATGGCGAATACCCAACATCAGGTAAATTAAGGAAAAACTTAATTGAAAAAATAAAATTTACTAGATCTGCCAGCCACATGTTAACCGATATTGAAAGGGTACAGTACCGCCCAACATTGAAAATAGGTACGAAATTCTTGTCAGAACAACACATTTTTTGTGTAAAAGTAACGCAATTTCAATTAATACAGCGAAGCCGGATACCAGTGTGGGAAAGAATGACAATTTATTTATTTAATTGATCACATGTGCACTCCCTCAAAATAAATCCCTACATCCAGTTTGGTGAGATCTGTGAAAGGAATGAATGTATGGTCGTCTGCTAACCACAGATAGTGAATCGGAATATATGATCATCTTTGAGTCGATCCTTTGGCTACCTTTGGTGAGACCAAAGAGATGGAAGTTACCAGAGCTTTGAGCGTCTGAAATGTGGCTGACCAATAAGGTAGCAGGGTGCTTCTCCCACTTCGAGAGAGGTGCGAGAGAATCTGAATACGGCCATGTTTCGGGTACTCTGCCGCTGAACCTTCTGCTGTAAAGACCTGTTTTTTTGTTGTGCTCCGTAATGAAAGAGTGGAGGCATGGTATGGGTGTGGAATATTTAAGAGTAATTAGAATTAATAATTTCTCTTTCACAGGACCTTTTGTGGGGAAAATTACAAAGTGAGGCAGGTAATTTTAAGGGGATTGTAGTAAACCAACGGTCACAAAGAGCCCACGTGTAGTTATAAGTTGAGATACTTCCGTGAGCTTAAGCTGAAATATTTAAGAATTAATAGCGTGTGTACAATAAGCTGAAATATTTAAGAAATAGCGTGTGTATCATAAGTTGAAGTATTTAAGAAATATCATTCCGTGTGACGCTGAATTTAAACTCTGAGAGAGAATCAAGGTGAGTCGGCCGTTTTTCCAGCAACGCCACTTGGCTTGCATTGCACAGGAAGACGTGCGTTTATCTCCAGAGTTCACAGTAGGAAAGTAGAATTACAAAGTGGGGCAGTGTCGTGTGAAACTGGGATAAATATTGATTGAAGTGGGAAAGCGGAAAGTGAGGAAGTTGTAACCGTTCTTTGTGTAATATTTCATATTGTTGTGTTGTGTATGTCTTGTAATTTGGGTATCTGTGTTTTGCATGGGAGTAGCAAGGTAGTTTCGAAAGATTTGTGGGTATGCCTGTTCCTTCTGTATCGCTCGATCTGGAGGAAAGTTTCGTGAGGATTATTGTGAGAGGCGAAGTGTGAGGTATAATAAAAGATCCACCATCCGATCCAGGGAGTGCACTGTTGCGGTAAATAGATTACGAGACCATAGTATAGAGATTCACTAACGTAAAGCCATGCCCACTGTTCGGAATTTCTCATGTGATTTTGTTGTAGGTTGTAGAATTTGTGTGTTCAGGAATAAATCAAATAGTGAAAAGAAAGAGATTGGTGGCTTTTTTCATTAAATTGTATGTTATCGTAATGTCCCGAATTTATATAAAAGCCGTTAAATCAAAGACAAAAGGTAAATGTGGTATTGCCAGTGCGTAGTGTACAGTCAGAGTTCTATAAATCACTGATAGTCAGATGCGTGTTTCCGTTGCGTATTATTCATACAGGAGGATAATTTGTAACTAAATAGTAAGATACGAGAATTCATGTTGCTCGATAAATTAAGGAAGAATCCACTCGCTTGGCAAACCACTCATCTTGCAGGCCTGACTGCTTGATGCCACAGTATGAGAAAGGCAAGTGGGTGCCTCTCATAATTTCGACCCTGCCAGGATTGTTTTATTCCAGGATATTGTGCCAGGATTCCGTTTTTTTGCCACGATAATTTTGTTACCAGGATATTTAATTTGTTGCCAGGATTCCTTTGCCAGGATCGTTTTTGTTAGGATATTTTGTTGTTAGGGTTTGCTGTTAAGAATTTTTTTATGGAATGTATTGTGATAGCGCTAAGAAGTAAAATTTTTTTCTGTTTGCAAATTCTTTCTGGATTGGTGAGGATCTTTTATTTTATTTTATGTAATTAATTGCTATATCGCACAAGGCTGGAAGATCGTTTCATAATTTTTTTTTGCGTAATGTCCGTAGTAACTAGGTCGCAGTCGAAAAACGTAGTCACAATGGAGAATAGCGATTCTAGCGTGAACGTAGCAGTGCAACAGGAAATAGCTGTTGACCATGGGTTAATGAGCGGGGACGGCAGACACTCCGAAGAGGCTGTATTGTTCAGTGGACCGCTGCAAGGGGATCCTTTATGCGGCGGGCTTTGTCTACAAACGCGGGCTTTTCCCGACGACGCGGGCGAGCGGAGACTAGGCCAGGTGTGCGGTGAAAGTGCAGCTACCCTTAGCGAAGCTACGGTTTCTCAAGCGAACGAGGTGAGCGCGTCGAAAGTAGGAAATAACGATGTGATACTGCAGTTTTTACAAGCGATGAGTAGGGAGACTAACGAAAGATTAGAAGCGATGAGTAGAGATAATAAAGCGATGAATAGGGAGACTAAGGAAAGATTTGAAGCAACTAACGAAAGATTAGAAGCAATCAATAGAGATAATAAGGAGAGAGATAGGGAGAATGAGAGAGATAGGGAGAATAAGGAGAGAGATAGGGAGAATAAGGAGAGAGATAGGGAGAATAAGGAGAGAGATAGGGAGAATAAGGAGAGATTGGAAGCAATGGATAGGGAGACTAAGGAGAGATTGGAAGCAAATAAGGAAAGATTGGAGGCAATTAATAAGGGAAATAAAGAGGCAATGAGGAAGCTACACACAGTTATCGATGAGCGTCTGTCCGCAGTTAATAATCGGTTAGATGAGGGGGAGAAGAATCTGGATGCGGTGCAGCAAGAATGTGATGCTGTGAAAGAAAGTCAATAATTTGGAGGTACGAATAAGTGCAATAGAAAGCGATATTACAGAACATAGGGGCGTGTGGCCGGATGAGCGAATCAGAGATAGTGGAGGACTTACTTGCAGATAAACAAGGGGCATTAGGCAGCGTGGAAGCTCAAGTCACACGGCAGGAAATGGCGCTAAATAAACACAGGGATGAAGTTGCGGAGGTAGTGGTCAGAATGAATACGATTAGAGCAGATGTAGAAAAGATCAGTATAAGAGGCGAAACAGGCTCTGACAGTACGCAGCGAGAGGTTTATGCCGACCAGGAGGAGATACAATCACTATTACAGTTTAAAGAGACACAATTAGAAACAAATAGGAAACATAGGGAAGAACTAGCACAGTTGCAATTAGCGTGCAGAAGCGAAGGTGAAACACCACCAGGTAGACTGCGGAGGGAGAGTGAGATAAATTCAAAAATCGAAAATAGGCAGAAAGAGGATGACGAACTCAGAGAGTTAGAAGAACGGTTGTGTCGGATAAAAAAGGTGGCAAACCCAACTGGGTATAGCCCAAGGTCGGAAAACATAAATGCGGAAGAAGAATGTAGGACACTTCGTGTCGGTACAAACGTACACTTGTTTTCCGGACCCTGATAATTACCAACATCCATGCCTGTGGCTGTCTCAATTTCAAGATTCATTACCTTCGTCGTGGGGACCGCTCCTAAAAATGAAGTTTGTGTGTAACCATTTAAGGGACGAGGCTAGAGCGAAAATGCAGGAAGTTATTAAAGACTGTAGTAGCTACAAGATGTTTTGTGACAAATTTTTAAATGAATTCTGGTCGAAAAGTAAGCAGGACCAGGTTAAGCAAAGCATATTGATGATGCCAAATTGTAACGAAGGTGGTATAAGAGATCCAGTGTCGTGTTATCAGGAAATGCTGAGACGAAACAGGTATTTGGATGTGCCATACGAAACTGGGGAGCTCATTAGGATCTGTATAACGAAGTTGCCAGTGAGATTGCGCAGAGATATAGTGATAGCAGGCAGAGGCTTGAACGATTCTGCGTCATTTCAGCACTTCTTACAGGAACTGGGAACGAGAGCAACATTGTGAACGGCGACATGACTCTTAGGTCAGACAGAGTTGAGGATAGGAACGGTAGAAACTATCAGAATGACAGGAGAGCATGGAATCAGAGGAATGACGGAAATGGAAGATGGCGAGGAAATAGGGGGCAGAATTCATGGGGATATCGACCAGCAAACCGGGAAGATAGAAGATGGGACAGAGATGGAAGAAGAAGGGAAAATGAAAATGATGGGCGAAGAGAGGATAGGCAATTATTGGGTTCACGACAGGACAATCATTGTCACAATGACGGAGGGACAAGAAGGTGACTACTTGATAGACGGGTACAAACCAGGACTATTAATGATGTAAATATTAGGTATATCGATTACGGAAAACTAAGGGAGAATCTGTTAGAGGAGGTAGGAGATGTGGGGAGTGAAGTCCACCCAATAATTAGCGTAGAAATAAATAATATAATCGTACCTTGTGTCATCGACACAGGCAGTGTAATAAGTGTTTTGAGGGAAGATGTGTTCAAGTGTTGTAGTCTTACAAAACCATGGCCAACGTTGCCATTGCAAAGGACAACAGTGAGAGGGGCAATTACAGGAAAGGGAATTGAGGTGAAGTTACAAGCGCAGGTAGACTTCGTGTGCCAGGCGAAGAGATTTAGTACAGTGTTCATGATTGTCATCTCTAACTGTTGAAGGGATATTAGGGGTTAATTTTTTGAACCAATATAAAGCAGTCGTTAACATGAGAAATGGTTCGATGGAGTTGAAACGAGATTCGGAGGAAATTACATTAAGATTCGACGATTGCTTACACGGTAAAGATAACGCACACTTAGCATTATGTCTGGCGGTAAAGTCCGGTAAACAGGCACAGAATACGGGGTTCGAACAAGAGAAGAAGGAAATTCATAAATGTTTGGAGCAGGAGATCAGGGAGAAAATCTGGCATTTACGAGGGACCACGGTCTACGGGGAATTGCAGAAAATTTTATACGAGAATAGAAAGGTATTTAAACATGCTGTGGGTACAATAAGAAATTTTGTGTATAGATTCAAGGTCAAGCCACATAAACAGTTTAGGGCCCAAGTGTACCCGATACCTGTTGTGTACAAAGAAAGAGTGGAAGCTGAGATCGAAAGCATGCTACAACAAGGGATTATCGAACCAGCATCCAGTCCGTACAACAGTCCTTTAGTTTGTGTTGAAAAAAAGGATAGGTCAATTAGATTAGTTTTGGACGCAAGAAGGATTAATAAGATAATAGAGCCAGACAGATCGGCCGCTGAAGCACCGCTTTTTCCGATAGTGCCAGGTAGATTGAGGGAATTCGGAGCAACAGATTTGTTTGGCCCGCTACCTAAGTCCGTGCAGGGATATAGATATGTTTTAGTAGCAGTGGAATTGGTGTCAAAGTATGTGACTTTTACCGCATTGAAACGTGCGACGGGAAGGACAGTAGCAGCAGCAATCGTTAAAAACTTTTTGCGAGAAGTAGGAACTGTAGAGAAGTTCATAGCTGACAATGGACCGCAATATAGATCCAGACAATGGCTAACCACACTGAAGAGAAGGATAAAACCGGTGTTCATATCCCGATACCATGCTGCAAGTAACCCCAGTGAAAGAGTGGTAAAAGAACTGGGAAAATTGTGTAAGATCTATTGCCATAGGCAACACAGAAGTTGGAGTATTTTTCTCAAAGATTTTCAGGACATCCTCAATGAGCTACCACATGGAGCAACTGGTTTATCACCAATTACGGTACTAAAGAATGAACCACCACCAGACCGAGTCAGGGAGCTGGTAGATTTTCCGCCATCAGGAAAGCAGAGGCACACAGAAATTGTCAAGGTTGCGATAGAGCGTATTAGGAAAGCAGCTAAGGATAGGCAGGAGAAGCAGAAAGGAAAGATCCGTAAGATCGAATTGGCAGTAGGAGACAAGGTTCTAATAAAAACTCATCGATTATCGAAGAAGCACAGATTCCTAACTAGCAAATTTTTTACTGTGTATAGTGGACCATTCAGAGTGAGGCGGATTGTCCATGAAAATGCTGTACTGATTGAGACGAACAAGGGAAAACAGTCTCGTGGGCTTCATCACATTTCTAACATCAAATTATGGAAAAGTTAAGGATAGATCTAAAGTAGGCAATTTATGGTAGATAGTCAGTGTATTTATTTGTGGTGTGTAACGTTGTGCAGGGTCAAATCGAACATAAGAATTTTCAGGCGGGATGTCAGGAAGTATGACGGAATAGACTGGTCAAATGAGTCATGAACAGGAGTCGACAGAGTGGTGTATGTACGTATTTTTTGTCGTATGAATAAGGATCAAGCAGAAACGACGTGATGATTTATGAGTGAATAAAGATGGTAGATAGAGAAGCGACGTGATAAATAGTAGTGGATAAAGGTGATAGGTAAGGGAAGAAGCGACGTGAAGCAGTGTGATTAATAAATAGAGATTCGACGTGATGACACAGTGGTAAATAAAGGTGAGTGGAATTGAATAACGTGGAGATGTCTTAGATGTATGTTACAGAGAGGCCTGTGTATGCTGCAATAGAGATTGATGCCAATGATGAAGGAAGACCAGGAAATGATGGAGTAATGGACGGACGGAGAGCCGAAATACGAATGAAGAGATGAGGACAACTGCACAATGTGAAAGGACGTAAGGGGAGTATGAGACCCAGATGGTGAACGTTGTGGAATACTGACGTAAGATGTGATATAAGTGTAGATCTAATTCTTAGCATAAAATTTGCGATTGGGCAAAAATAATATTTTTTGTTGTTGTTGAAGCCTGGTACCAGTATAACCAATCAAAACGGTACCAAGAATGTGTACAGTTATTTTGCAGGTTGATTAATTTGTGTATTTTTTGTTCTTAGATGAAATGTCGCAATTCTAAGTTGGTGTTTAGCAGAATGATTAATGGGTAAAGCGAATGCGGAGGTAAGCCGATGGAGAGAGGTGCCAGAGTGAAAGGACGAATTCGGAGACTGGAATGCTATCTCTGAAACAGCTTCATGTGTTATGTGGTTGAGTATAAGGGAGCTAAGGTATGGTATGTTGTCGTGAGTGTGGTGGTGTTAAGGTTAGCCGACTTCTAGACCTATTCTGTTAGTGTATCTATGGATTGAATGAGAGGGAAAATGTGATGTCTGGTGAGTGAGAGTCGTAGAGTAGTGTGATCAATGCGCACACTCCTGTAAAGGGGATGCTACCGTTCTGTAACTACAACATTATTATGTATTGTTTGATTGGGATGAACCTCGATGGCAGGTCAGGATCTGACATCATGTGGATGGTTCATACATGTCCTAGAAATGTTGTTATATATAATAAAAAGGTAAAATATATAGAAAGATACTAATTTCAGTCTGTCACAAGCACAAAGGTGCATTGTATGTTGTAGATTTAGAGTCATCAGTTTCTAAAATGTTTGTTGTGTTAGGATGTTAAAGTAGTTTACTATTTAATAACATGTGGTAGGTAATTGTGAGCTATGTAGATTATTCTTACTTTTTGTTAGAACACTTTCAAGGGGTATTAATTTCAGTGTGTCACAAGCACAAAAGTTCATTGTATATTGTAGTTTTAGGATAAAGTTTCTAATACTTTCACTGTGATAGGATGTTAGAGTAGCCTACTATTTGATATTGTAATTATGAGCTGTATAGATTGTTTATTATTCCTTTTTTTTTTTTTACACTTTCATGTTTTGTATGAGGGACGACAGGTACAATGAATAGCACGAGTATGGGCTGTCTATAGAAAAGAGATAAATGTTGATGTTGTATGTGTAGAAAACTAGGGTGTATAATTTTAATGTAAGAATTTCCTTTTGTATGTAATGTTGCGAGATGCACGGAAGGCTAACTGATTGGGTGTCGTAACGCCTATACCGCTAGCGGGCCGAGCTGACGATGCCATGGCGACAGGCGACAGAGCCGCGGCACTCCCCACTCCACTGTCGGACGGGGTACACTCCACGCGCCCGCTACAGCAGGTCAACGGCCTGGGGCGACACTGGCCGTTCATGAGTTCCGCCACCCTTACGACTGGGGAAGGTATCCCGTGGAGGCAACAGCGGGTGGTTCCTTCTGCTCAACGGCGCGCGCAGCGGCGCTACTGCAGAATGGACGAGGCGCGGCAGAGCCCGGCGAGCATTTTTTTTTACCAGCAGCTAATAACTAGTACTGGACTGTGGAGCCGTGAAACAAGATGACTGCGACTTTCCATAATGTGGAAAGTGAAGGACTGGTGTTTCCACGTTGTGAGTGGTGGAAAAGATTGTCTTTAGCAGACAGGACGATCGTTTTGTTTTGTCTTGACCACTGAATGGTGGGATCCATAAACTTTTGGCAGTGACTTGTTAAGTGTGCTTTGTGAATTGCATGTGGGACACTTGGTATACTTAGAGGACAGTTGTCGTTTGGTGAACAGTTATTGTATGAAGGCAAGAAACTAGAGTGGGACATTGACATTTGCGTCTGTAGTAGGAGACATTTCTTGAACTGGTGCGGGAATAAGTGCTGTTTGTTGAAACTTACGACTTTTAATTACACCATGAACTGAAAGGACAGAACCGTGGGTAATAGTAGTTGTAGGGCCATTTTTTTGGACGAACAGATTCGTGTGGATGGTACTCTGACAGTGATTATGGCATTTGTCTTTAATGTGAGATACAGTTTACTGTTCAGTGCGTGTTCAAAATGCCGATTTGAGTGACTCAAAGACTTTCGTCCGGGTAACCATGGGAGAGCTTTGACACCGAGACAGTGGTTCTAGGAAAACTATCAGCAACTTTTTGACCCCAAGAAAATCACAGAATGAAAGGTTTCCGTGTGACTCGCAAGATAGGGAATAATCTATTCGTAATTGTGTAAATGTGTTTTTTATGTATTTCATTCCTGAAGGGACAGCAAGTGTAATTGTATTTCATCAACATTTGTGTTTAGAATAGTTAGTGTTTGTTTTTTGTCTGTTCTGGGTTATCAAGTTCACGTAGCATGTTTATTAGAATATTTGGTACAATGATGCTCTAATTATAAGCCAGTGGCGTAATACTAACGTAGCGGTTCATGTAGCATTGATCAGTAAGATTGTCACAGGGGACAAGAGTTTGCATTGCACAACAAATATCGGAATTAACTGATGTATTTTGATGTCGTCCATAGTAATAATCTTGTTGGTGTTTTGACTGAAGCCACTTATTTTTATCACAGTGGTGACATTTCACATTAAAGTGTAACGAAGGCTATTTTTTCATTTCTATGATGTGATGTTTTATTTGTCATGTAGATTGTTGTAAATTTGTATGTGTACGTTACTCCGGATTGTGGAGAGTACAATAATGCAACAACTGCCAATTTGGTAAAGTAACAACATTTGGTCGTCAATTTGAGGTCACCAGGGGCTAAGGTCTCCTCCTGGTTATTTTGATGAATTGCTACGTTTGTTTTAATACAATTTTCTTAAAAAAAAAAAAATGTTCGGAACTACCCTCGCATTGCAAGGATAGTACCGTGCCATTTTTTTCTGCATGGGTAGCCGGTGGTGAAAGGGTACAGTACCGCCCAACATTGAAAATAGGTACGAAATTCTTGTCAGAACAACACATTTTTTGTGTAAAAGTAACTCAATTTCAATTAATACAGCGAAGCCGGATACCAGTGTGGGAAAGAATGACAATTTATTTAATTGATCACATGTGCACTCCCTCAAAATAAATCCCTACATCCAGTTTGGTGAGATCTGTGAAAGGAATGAATGTATGGTCGTCTGCTAACCACAGATAGTGAATCGGAATATATGATCATCTTTGAGTCGATCCTTTGGCTACCATTGGTGAGACCAAAGAGATGGAAGTTACCAGAGCTTTGAGCGTCTGAAATGTGGCTGACCAATAAGGTAGCAGGGTGCTTCTCCCACTTCGAGAGAGGTGCGAGAGAATCTGAATACGGCCATGTTTCGGGTACTCTGCCGCTGAACCTTCTGCTGTAAAGACCTGTTTTTTTGTTGTGCTCCGTAATGAAAGAGTGGAGGCATGGTATGGGTGTGGAATATTTAAGAGTAATTAGAATTAATAATTTCTCTTTCACAGGACCTTTTGTGGGGAAAATTACAAAGTGAGGCAGGTAATTTTAAGGGGATTGTAGTAAACCAACGGTCACAAAGAGCCCACGTGTAGTTATAAGTTGAGACACTTCCGTGAGCTTAAGCTGAAATATTTAAGAATTAATAGCGTGTGTACAACAAGCTGAAATATTTAAGAATTAATAGCGTGTGTACAATAAGCTGAAATATTTAAGAAATAGCGTGTGTATCATAAGTTGAAGTATTTAAGAAATATCATTCCGTGTGACGCTGAATTTAAACTCTGAGAGAGAATCAAGGTGAGTCGGCCGTTTTTCCAGCAACGCCACTTGGCTTGCATTGCACAGGAAGACGTGCGTTTATCTCCAGAGTTCACAGTAGGAAAGTAGAATTACAAAGTGGGGCAGTGTCGTGTGAAACTGGGATAAATATTGATTGAAGTGGGAAAGCGGAAAGTGATGAAGTTGTAACCGTTCTTTGTGTAATATTTCATATTGTTGTGTTGTGTATGTCTTGTAATTTGGGTATGTGTGTTTTGCATGGGAGTAGCAAGGTAGTTTCGAAAGATTTGTGGGTATGCCTGTTCCTTCTGTATCGCTCGATCTGGAGGAAAGTTTCGTGAGGATTATTGTGAGAGGCGAAGTGTGAGGTATAATAAAAGATCCACCATCCGATCCAGGGAGTGCACTGTTGCGGTAAATAGATTACGAGACCATAGTATAAAGATTCACTAACGTAAAGCCATGCCCACTGGGCGGAATTTCTCATGTGATTTTGTTGTAGGTTGTAGAATTTGTGTGTTTAGGAATAAATCAAATAGTGAAAAGAAAGAGATTGGTGGCCTTTTTCATTAAATTGTATGTTATCGTAATGTCCCGAATTTATATAAAAGCCGTTAAATCAAAGACAAAAGGTAAATGTGGTATTGCCAGTGCGTAGTGTACAGTCAGAGTTCTATAAATCACTGATAGTCAGAAGCGTGTTTCCGTTGCGTATTATTCATACAGGAGGATAATTTGTAACTAAATAGTAAGATACGAGAATTCATGTTGCTCGATAAATTAAGGAAGAATCCACTCGCTTGGCAAACCACTCATCTTGCAGGCCTGACTGCTTGATGCCACAGTATGAGAAAGGCAAGTGGGTGCCTCTCAATATAGGATATAAAAAAAGGCGTCAAACGATGAATTCACTGCGTACTTCACATGGCATGCGATATACATTCCATTTAGATGAAACTTGGGTTATTCAAAACCATTGACTGAAGTGCATATGGGAGAATTCGAGTCTTTCCGTATTGTTATTGCTTAAGGCGACGTCTGGGAAAGGGGCCAGGCTGATTGTTGTCTATATGGGGTCAGTGAAGATTGGTTGTCTTAAAGAAAATAAATTAGTTTATAGATGTAGCAAAAAGTCATAGGATTACAATTTGTTAATGAACACAGCTAAATTTGAACAATTATGCATTTTCATTACCGTGCCAATTTTCTTAAAATTCCAGAAGTAACAGCACTTTTTTCTCTGATATGTGTTTTTGTCCGTTATCTATGTACATTTACGGGTTACATTTGCAATACCTAATGTTGTCCATGATAATTTTACACAATGTAGACCACAAATAACGATATGAATGGCAAGGCCTTTAAAAAGGTTTTAAATTCAAATAATGTACACGTACATTGTTTCCATGACTATTTGATTGACATAGTCTGGATTAACATTTCACCGCAGAGACGTAATTATATTGATCTTGACAAAAGCAGAAACTACCAGAAAGAGTAACAGAGGTGGATGTCGCTATCAGATGTCTGTGACTTACAGACTGACTACAGAGTGTTTACAACCACCAGTCAGCATGCCTGACCATAGCAATAATCTCGTGTCCATAACTTGAGAACTGTCCCGGTTTGGTTCAGTTTACTGCTGCGCTTGGTTGTCCTGGCAATTCCCTCGCGTGTCTGTTATTGAGATTCACATGTTGGACCACTGGCTGCTACTGGCCAGCGGCTGCCAATGCAGCGCTCTACCGCGGCTTATCACTTTTGTTGAAAGAGGGTAGCGACACAACAGAGTGATGTCCTATTGATGAGTGCCAATTTTCCCTTAAGGTAGTGAAAATCTCATCTCGACATGAAAATACACTGGCATCAAAAATTAAAGCGTTTATTTTTCACAAAACGGTATGAAATGGCGATAATGAAGTGGAATCAAGATAAAGAATACAGAATGCAAAAAAAAACTACAACATGCATAACAGTAGACAAAAATGTTCTTCGATTTTTTCCAACTTAACGGATTTCCAACACATTCCGACAACTGGCTACTGTGCTCAGTATGTGGTGTGACTACCTCTGGCAGCAATACAGACCTGACAACGACGGGCCATGCTGTGAATCATGTAACCAATCTCATGTTGGGGCACTAACTTCCATTCTTCTCGCAGATATGCTCACAAATCTCGGAGAGAGGTTGGTGGATGCTGACGTCATTTAGCCCGTCTCCATAGTTCATCCCAGACATGCTCTATGGGATTCAAATCAGGAGAGTGTGCAGGCTACGCCAAGGAAACATCAACAACCCGTGTTCTATGAGATCGAGCACTATCGTCCATCGAAACGAAGTCGGGGTTTACAGCGACACGCAAAATCGCACCTGTCCCAAGATCTCTTCACGATACCTGACTGCAGTTAAACCTTGCCGATCCACCCGTACAATTTCATGAAGAGGTGTTCGAGTGCTCAACATAATCCCTGTCCACACCATTAGGGATCCTCCTCGATCTCTGTCTCTTTCCACGATGTTTCGATCCCAAAATCGTATTCCACATTCCCTGCAGATGCGAATCTTCGAGAACCATTCTACAGAACAAATCATTGCTCATGTGTGAAAAGAAGGTTTGCCCACTGTTCGACCATATAGGTGGCATGTTGACGACTCCACGCTCGACGTTCCCTTCTGTAAAGATGCGTCAGAGGTACACACACGTCTTCGTCTACAGGGTGTTACAAAAAGGTACGGCCAAACTTTCAGGAAACATTCCTCACACACAAAGTAAGAAAATATGTTATGTGGACATGTGTCCGGAAACGCTTACTTTCCGTGTTAGCTCTCATTTTATTACTTCTCTTCAAATCACATTAATCATGGAATGGAAACACACAGCAACAGAACGTACCAGCGTGACTTCAAACACTTTGTTACAGGAAATGTTCAAAATGTCCTCCGTTAGCGAGGATACATGTATCCACCCTCCGTCGCATGGAATCCCTGATGGTGAAATAACGGTTTGTTGCTTTAATTTTGGACACCAGCGTATATGTGCTACAGAATGCGTTACTTGGCGTTTGATACGAAGAGCAATGCCCTAGAGATTTACAAGTATTTTAGACATCTCTTTTTTGATGACTGAGTCGGTTGCCGTATCGTACCAATGGCTTCTATCTTTTGTAGGAAATTGTTAAAAGGGCATATTTGTCCAGGCAATCGACCAGTTAATGCTCGGATATTCCCTGCATTCGAGGTGCACTGAGGAATTGTTTATTAAGTCCCCTTTAACACGCGGGGTGCAAGTCCACAAAATTTGCATTGCAATGTAACTTTGCTCAACAAAAGTAGCTCTCGGTGTAATTTGTGAATTTCTATGGATTTCTTGAACTAGCGGGTGTGCTACTTCCTCTCCAGAGCAAAAAACTTTGTGTCAGCGAACTTTATGACTTGGTCAATCTCACACAGCGAGTGTTCCCCCACGGCCAGTTTCTCAACAGTCGCAACCTGGAACACCGTTTCTGTTCTGTTACACCTGTGATCATTAATCGTTCAGTCATTCCAACATAGGCCGCCCGCGGTGGCCGAACGCTTCTAGGTGCTTCAGTCCGCTGCTGCTGAGGTCGCAGGTTCGAATCCTGCCTCGGGCATGAATGTGTGTGATGTCCTTAGGTTAGTTAGGTTTTTAGTAGATGTATGTCTAGGGGACTGATGACCTCAGATGTTAAATCCCGTAGTGCTTAGAGCCAATTGAACCATTTCAACATAGACTTTTCAGCATTCCCGACATTGCGAGTGGGTTCTTTTCGTCCTCTGGCGACCTAAGACACTCCGTGATCTCCTTGATCGGTTAATAAAGAATATTCAAGCGTTGTTTGTGCCATATACGGCCGATTCTGCCCGTCACTTGGCGGTAGTATGGCCGAACCCCCTTACCCGATATTTTTTCTTCCGACATGTCAGCTCGCTGAGTGTTAGGCTTCGTAACACTTTCTACATAACGTATTTCAAACGTTTCCTCTCGCGTCCGACGAGCTACAGTTCACATAATCGTGAAGAGTATATTAAACATTCCAGTTTTCTTGCCCGGGTAGTGATCTGATGGTCTGTGCAGGTATTATTCCGTGCGTGTTCTCACTATTCCTTGTAAAAACTACGGGCTCTATTGCAATTCACCACCAGCAATAAGGGGTGAATCTTAGACAACGTAAACCACTGGTGGGTCGAGGGTCCAGAGATAGAAGTCAATAGACAATACGTCAACTGGGCTCGGAAGACAGCAGTTTTATACTCTCTTGCTATCTCTCTCCCCCGCCCTCCTCCCCACCCTCTCTCTCTCTCTCTTTAGTTGGTCAACAGCACTGAGTTCAGGTGAGAGTTTACCGCCCACCCTAAATGTCTAAGCTCACAGACTATTTCAGCCAAAATAATTGTTGTGATTCATGAACTTTTTATTTTTAATGATTTACACTACTGGCCATTAAAATTGCTACACCACGAAGATGACGTGTTACAGACGGTAAATTTAACCGACAGGAAGAAGATGCTCTGATATGCAAATGATTAGCTTTTCAGAGCATTCACACAAGATTGGCACCGGTGGCGACACCTACAACGTGCTGACATAAGGAATGTTTCCAACCGATTTCTCATTCACAAACAGCAGTTGACCGGCGTTGCCTGGTGAAACGTTGTTGTGATGCCTCGTGTAAGGAGGAGAAATGCGTACCATCACGTTTCCGACTTTGATAAAGGTCGGATTGTAGCCTATCGCGATTGCGGTTTATCTTATCGCGACATTGCTGCTCGCATTGGTCGACATCCAATGACTGTTAGCAGAATATGGAATCGGTGGGTTCAGGAGGGTAATACGGAACGCTGTGCTGGATCCCAACGGCCTCGTATCACTAGCAGTCGAGATGACAGGCAGATTATCCGCATGGCTGTAACGGATCGTGCAGCCACGTCTCGATCCATGTGTCAGCAGATGGGGACGTTTGCAAGACAACAACCATCTGCACGAACAGTTCGACGACGTTTGCAGCAGCATGGACTATCAGCTCGGAGACCATGGCTGTGGTTACCCTTGACGCTGCATCACGGACAGGAGCGCCTGCGATGGTGTACTCAACGACGAACCTGAGTGCACGAATGGCAAAACGTCATTTTTTTCGGATGAATCCAGGTTCTATTTACAGCATCATGATGGTCGCATCCGTGTTTGGCGACATCGCGGTGAACGCACATTGGAAGAATGTATTCGTCATCGCCATACTAGCGTATCACCCGGCGTGAGGGTATGGGATGCCATTGGTTACACGTCTCGGTCACCTCTTGTTAGCATTGACGGCACTTTGAACAGTGGAAGTTACATTTCAGATGTGTTATGACCCGTGGCTCTACCCTTCATTCGATACCTGCGAAACCCCACATTTCAGCAGGAGAATGCATGACCGCATGTTGCAGGTCCTGTACTGGCCTTTCTGGATACAGAAAATGTTCGATTGCTGCGCTGGCCAGCACGTTCTGCAGACCTCTCAGCACTTGAAAACGTCTGGTCAATGGTGGCCGAGCAACTGGTTCATCACAATACGCCAGTCACTACTCTTAATGAACTGTGGTATCGTGTTGAAGCAGTATGGCGAGCTGTACCTGTACACGCCATCCAAGTTTTGTTTGACTCAATGCCCAGGTGTATCAAGGCCGTTATTACAGCCAGAGGTGGTTGTTCTGGGTACTGATTTCTCAGGATCTATGCACCCAAATTGCGTGAAAATGTAATCACATGTCAGTTCATGTATAATATATTTGTCCAGTGAATACTCGTTTAGCATCTGCATTTCTTCTTGGTGTAGCAATTTAAATGGCCAGTAGTGTATTTCTTTGGCTTGTAGTTACATACTTTTTAGCAATCGCAAATTAAAAAGTTATACGAACTATACGAAGTAACATCATGAATATCATCAAGTAACGATGTTATCGAGTTATTATTGTGTAATTATCATGCTCATATTCTTGGGTAATTGAAACTTCTTCAGTTGTTGACCATTATTTGCAGTTATGAACACACCGTTCACGAAAGCTCGTGCGTATAGGCTTTTGTACACCACGAAAGAAGAACCCGCTCATAGTGGCAGATAACTGTATGTATGCCGATGGACTTTCATCACCCTGCCATTACAGCCTCAGCAGACGAAATGCGCCAAAACGCAGACGCACTCTTATACAGTCGATACACGTGAAGCAGGGAAGTCTTTGTGCCCAGGCCATGCGCGCATTAGTCTTTTGGTTTTCGTCGATGAAAATACTCTATAAAGTACTAGAGAGATTTAAGAAATACCGTTAATGTGCTATATCCGAATAAGGGAAACTCCTGATCTACACCTCTCCCTGGCTTTCTTTGCGACCGGCTACGTTGACAGGAACTGTAGAATGAGTGTGATAAGTCACCGCCATTTGTTGAGCAGGGCACCCTCTTGTACTGGAAATCCGAAACCATTCCCTAACGCAGAAGAACCAGTCAACAGTCAACGGCACAGGACGAGGAAGGCAACGGGAAAGCATCACATTAAAGATCCATGGATATCTCAAGCATCAGCAGTATATTCTTTAACATATTTCGAGGTTAAAGTACTCCCACAATCGATTTTCCGGGTTGGGACTGCAAAAGATACAGACAAGATGAGGAAAAAGCTCTCAGTCTTAAAATGACGCCCATAAAACTAACCTAAAGCTGAAATGGAACGACAAGAAATCGATGGCCCCAGTCAAGAGCCTTCTGGTCTATAGAATACAGAGTTAGTCATAACAAATCCGTTAAAGACAGACCAGAAGTGGGAGACGGTGGAGCAGTTATGAGAAAGAACGCTGGCTCGCCTATCGAGGGATACGCGCAGTGTAGGTCTAGGATAATGGCAAAGGACAATGAAGTAACTGAAGTATACATGGCAACAATCTTAGAGGAGAATTCGGTAGTTGAAATACATGGAGGTACATGTAATGTTATAAGAGATGTTAACCTTTTACATACAGTAAAAACAATTTAAAAAATAAAACCGCACTGACACAACTTGCTTGGTGTACTACGTTACGTATTTTGATGGATTTATTTTTTGTTATTTTTCATAATGTTACCACAAAAAATTTTAAGCAAATGACATTCTTCGGATGCGTGAATTCAGAAAAAAATAACTTTGCCAGCATTACGTTTGATGGGCTTTTCTATGAAGGAGATGAGTTTATTGCAAAGTCAGTACAAAAATGGACACGTTCAGTGTCCCTGGTGACTCTTTATTGTTAATACAACGTTGTCAAAGGATCTCCCTGGCCAACGCACGCAAGTGATCTTGCTCCCACAGTGTCTGAAGTTTCCAACATGTTCTTTGATGAGCAAAACGTACATATTAAATACACCTTCACCAGTTCTGAAGTGTCACGTGTTATTTAGTATGACAACGGAAATGGTGCTCTAAACCACGAATGAGAATTTGAACAAATGAAGATTCTGTCGAACTGAGAATCTTTTTTGGTATGCTACTTATTGGTGAAGCTCATCGCTGCCTAAAGGAATCAATTTCTGGTATGCAGAAAACAGACGAAAAAATTCGTCGTGAAGTCTTTACTAATGGCATACCACGGAATCGATTTGCGCCTATTCTTCAGTTTGTTAGGTGTGACGAAAGAGCATCGCGTCAGCAATGATTATTTAATTTAATACATCCAAAGAGTAACTTTGTACAGTACTATGCTAGGAAAAGAAGAAAAAAAACGAGGTTCCAAGAAGACTACAGTTTGGCAAACGTCGTCGACGATGTGGGCTTGGTATGCCAAGGCTTACGGGAGATGAAAACCATATCTTATGAAGGACTAGGCTGCAAATGTGGACGTAGAGCAGGAACAGTGTATTGTCGACAATTATTAACTTGGAAGGAGAGATGAAATAGGAACACGCCTAACTGTGTTCTGCTTGAGCCACGAATTTTTTGTTTCAAATCAGTTTTTCAGCATCACAAGCGAGAAAGGCCTATAGAGACAACAAGTGGACTAAATTTTAGTGAAATTACGTTTTAGAAACAGAGTTAAAGACTGCAGGAGATATCCATCAGCAGAAATAGTGACCATAACCTAGTGCTGGTGAAAAGCTCACTTACATTCAAATATGTGATGAAAGAAAAGTAAAAGACTTATGAGAAACCGCAAAACTGAAAACTGAGGCACTGGGTAAGCATTATGTACTGGAAACTAACAAAAGAGTGAAAAATTTCCACCACAGGAAGTAAATGAAACAAATTAAATTGATACGTACAAAGCAGGTGAAATGACAGTTGGTAAAATTAAACCCAAAAATTAGTATCGTGCGCTATCATCTATGCTATGAAAACAACTGACATTAATTGTATCTGGCGGCGGGCCACTTAAATTTGCGAGAAACTGCCTAACTGCCTAACTTCACTGTCAATTTATTCAGAAACGGCGCAACGTATCGATTGTTTTCTTAACAATTATTTCTCTGCACATCCTACCCTGCAACATTCCTACAAGCTTTTCAGATTGTTTCTGACCACCTTGTAAACAACCCCTGATTCCTTAAATAATCGAATTCCAAACTGTGAAACAGTTTCAAAAGTCTGATTACAAATGAGTTAATGTTTTAAATATGTAATGTCTGATCACAAATAAGTTAATGTGTTAAATATTTAATGTTAAGCGTGTAAGCGAGGAAATTTTGTAGAAATGGTTTTAAATCATGCTTAAAGTTTGTTGGGAGTCCCTAAATGCTCAGCCGGCCGCGGTGGTCTAGCGGTTCTAGGCGCTCAGTCTGGAACCGCGCGACTGCTACGGTCGCAGGTTCGAATCCTGCCTCGGGCATGGATGTATGTGATGTCCTTAGGTTAGTTAGGTTTAAGTAGTTCTAAGTTCTAGGGGACTGATGACGACAGATGTTAAGTGCCATAGTGCTCAGAGCCATTTGAACCATTTGAACCTAAATGCTCTCATTATGGATCACTGAATGAATGTAAACTATGTAGTTTGCGTTCCATTCTAAGCAAATCTTAGTTTTTTACGCATCTAAATGTTTCTGACGTCACATCTCCTGAACTGTATCGTAGAATGACATAATTTTGCAGGTGTATCCAGTTACATATGTGGATATCGCCTGCAGAGTGTTGTGAATAGAGACGGTAGTAGATAAGTAATGAATTGAACGTAATGTCTGATGCTGACATTTTACTGCATGAACAGCGGAAACGTAGTGAGCGATAAACTTCTTCCTTTGATCATTTTACGGGTGGTGTAGCGATAAAAAATTTCGTAAAAGTGTGAATTTATGTGTAAAGTTTGTTGGAAGTCGCTGCTAAGTGCTCTCATTTTGAAATACGTGATGAATATAGTCCGGACACTTTCGTGCCGTCAGTGACGTGGTCTTAAGACAAACATACGGTTTCCAAATGTAATACTTGTCTTATTGTTTCCAGAATGAGATTTTCACTCTGCAGGGGAGTGTGCGCTGATATGAAATTTCCTGGCAGATTAAAACTGTGTGCCGGACCGAGACTCGAACGTGGGACCTTTGCCTTTCACGGCTAAGTTCTCCACCGACTGAGCTACCGAAGCGCGACACACGACTCGTCCTCACAGCTTCGATCCTGCCATTGCCTCCTACCTTCCGAACTTCACAGAAGCTTTTCTGCGAACCTTGCAGGACTAGCACTTCTGGAAGAAAGGAGACGAGGTACTGGCAGAACTGAAGCTGCGAGGACAGCTGCGAGGACAGCTGGTAGATCAGTCGGTGGAGCACTTGGCCGCGAGAGGCAAAGGTCCTGAGTTAGAGTCTCGGTCCGGCACACATTTTTAATCTGCCAGGAAGTTGTCTTATTGTATTAAACTTTTAACATAAGGCTATTCCTCTTAATGAGGAGATTACAAAAGAACTTTAAATTTTTAAATTGGATCAATAATCAACACGTAACGTGTATCCACAGGGCATGTGGCCTGTAATTGAAGAAGTGTCACGATGATCTCCCCATTGGCAAAAGATTCCGGAATAGTCCCCCATTCGGATCTCCGGGAGGGGACTGCCAAGGGGGAGGTTACCATGAGAGTTGTTACATCTCTGTGAAGCAAAAATCTTTGGTCATACTTAACCAGTCTGTGAACACTGTAGGTCGAGGCTTCGAAAACAGTGAGTTTGGATTTTGCGAAGATTAACGACAGGCAGCTCCACCTTAGGACTGATACGTGGTAAAAAAATGCTGTTTTGAAGAGCGCGCCGCAGCGCGTAGTGTGAAGCAGTCGTCCTCCGTTTCTGGCGGTGGCGCCGCTGTGGCAATCGCAGCTGTGGTGTCTCCCTCTGGTGGGAAAGTTTGCCTTTTCATGTGCATTTAAGGGGCGCTATGAGCTCGCCACGGACGATTCAGAGGGTTGGATCCCCTCATTCGAAGGCGCCAGATTCCAAAGCCAGGGCTACTCTCTGGTTGGAATCTCCGCTTTCGAAGATTGTGTTCGTCTGTCTGTCTGTCTGTCTGTCTGCCCGCCGGCCTGCCCGCCGCTTACTGTTGTAGCTGTTCGTCCGTCCGTCCGCCTGCTCGCTGTCCGTCTCCGCTGCTGCCTGCTGTCCGTCCGTCCGTCCGTCTGTTCGCCGCCGACGCCGCCTGCTGTCCGTCCGTCTGTTCGCCGCCGCCGTCGCCGCCAGCCGGTGCTCGCCGCCGCCGCCGCCGCCGGCCGGTTCTCGCCGTCGCCGCCGCCGCCGCCGCCGTCGCCTGGTCGCCGCCGTCGCCGTCGCAGTCCGACCCCGGTCGTCCAACCCTGGTCTTCGTCTTCGTCCGTCTGCGTCTTCGTCTGTTACCAGTTTGTGTCCTTTCCTTTTCGTGCTGTGCGTTTTTTCTCCCTGTCGTCATGTTCTCCCCCACCACCACCGCCACCACTACCACCACCGCCATCGTCTATACATCCCCTTCCGCCGCCTCCACCACTATCACTTGGTGTGCCCAGTCACACCCCCCTCCTTCCATCCCACCTCTCCTCACTCTCCCTTCGCCCTCGCTCTTTGTCGCCTCCTCTCCCGCTTCTTCCTCTCGCTCCTCTCGTTCTGATCCTTTCCCCCCACTCCCCCTGCCTGTCACTGCAGCTCCGGCTCGGGTGGTGGCCCGTCGGGCCACTGTCCACGCCCAGCTCTCCCCGTCGCCTTCGCCATCGCCATCGCCGCCACCGCCACCACCGTCATCATCGTCGCCGTCGCCTTCGCCTTCGCCTTTGCCGTCACCGTCACCATCTCTGGCGCCGACTGCTGCGTCCACACCGGGACCTGTCCCTTCCCACCACCTCCCCATTGCTCCCGTCCCTCCTGTCACCACCCTCCCTTCTGCCGCCGTCAAACGCCCTAGTGGCACCCCCACCTCCTCCGCTCCCAAAAAGGCCCCGCCCCGACCTTCATCCCCCCCCCCCAGGGTGCCATGGATGTCTCCCCGCCTGGCCCTGCTCCCTCCTCCTCCTCCTCCTCCTCCTCCTCCTCCACCCCCTGTTTATACAAATATCTCCTGTCCCATCCCGATCCTTCCTTTCTCGAGGCTCAGAATCTCTCCCTCCTCCTCCGCCAACATTTCCCTGGTGCCCCCATCTCTCTCCTTATTCCCAGACGGGATTCTGTTCTCATCTCTTCCCCCAGCCCAACTCTCCATACTGACATCCTCTCCCGCCTCCCCATCACCCGTTTTGGTCCCAACGCCTCCCTTACCCCTGCTCCTTCTCCATCTCCTACCCGCCAACCCCAACCCCCACGTCGCCCGCCGACCCTCACCGCCGTGATCACTCGGCTCAGTCCGTCGATCACGGAGGAGGAGGTGCGGGCGGTCCGCCGCATTTTCAACTCGGCCGGCCCCACCCGCCTTATGCGGGTTTTCTCTGAGGACGCCCCCTCCATTGACCATCTCCTGAAGGAGGGTGCCCTCCTCTTCAACCAGCGGTACAAGGTCGACCCCTCCCGTTCCCCTCCTCAATCCCTGCGCTGCCAGAGGTGTCTGCGCTATAATGCACACCCAACAGCTGAGTGCCGCGAGGCCCCCACCTGCCCGCATTGTCAGCAAGCGCACTTCCTCCGGCAGTGCCCTAACCTCCAGTCCCCTCCCTCCTGTAATACCTGCAATCTCCCCCACCCCACCTACTCCCAAAAGTGTAAAGCCCGACCCCCTCCAACCACTCCTGAATTCACCGTACCTGTCCGTCCCCTGGACGCCCCCACCCCTCCTGGCAATTCCCTTCGTCCCCCCCCCCCCCACCGCTGAGGACATCATCAGGTTCCTCACAATCGTCCTTCAAAACGTTCATCCCTTTCAGCGCCCCCACACCCTCCAGCAGATCTCCCTCGCCGCCCGTTCCATATTCCAACTCAAGATGTACGCCACATACTCCAACAACCAGGCCCATTTCACCTTCTCCCGCCTTTACACCCTCGTCTAAATCCCTGTCATGGCGCGACAGCAACGTATCCTTTTCAACAACATCCGCTCCCTTACGGCCAACAAGAACCTCTTCCTGCACACCCTTGCCACCCACCACGTGGATGCCTTCCTCCTTAATGAAACCTTCCTCCAACCCCACCACACCATCCACACTTTGCCCTATCTCCTCCACCGCTCTGATAATCCCCTTCCAATTGCGCGTGGTGGAGTTGCTATTGGTCACCGCCGCCAGATCCCCGTTCGGCTCCAACCTCTCCTTCCCGACCCCACCGAACACCTGATCCTTAGTCTCTTCTTCCCCGGCCTTACTGTTACCTGCGCCACCATCTATGTCCACCCCAATGCTCCTCTTCCCTTCGACTTCCTCTCCCACGTCGACCGTACCTTCTCCTCCTACGTGATCGCCGCCGACCTCAACATCCATAGTCGTTCCGCTGCCCAGTTGCGGTGGTGGCATCGGTTCCTCTCCACCCTTCAAGGCGATCTCATCCCCATCCCCCAGCACACCCGTCCAGAATCCAACTCCACTCCCGATGTTATTCTCTCCTCCCCCAACCTCCTTGGTCGCATAATGGTGGATGTCCTGGAGCCTATTGGTAGTGCCCTCATCACCGTTCCAGACGGATGTCGCCCCCGACCCGACCCTCGTACTGACCCTGCCCCTAAGTATGTCCATGACTATTCCCGTGCCGACTGGAATGCCTACCAGGATACCCTCTCCACCCAGGTCGATAGCCACCCCTTCACCTACCGCCACCCTGACGATGTCACCCATGCCGCCTCCTTTCTCCAGCAGACCTTGTCTGAGGCCGTGGAGGCCCACGTCCCTACAGTCGCCATTCACCCCCACCATCCTACCTTACTCCCGCAGGCCGTTCTCCTCCTCCGTGAATCCCGTCGTCTCTACCGTGCCTTCCTCCGCACGCGTGACCCGGACACACTACGACACCACTGGCAACTCCAGCGACACATTCGTAATTTGCTCACGGCTAAGAAACGCCAGGACTGGCGACAGACATGCACCCGTTTAAATGCTACCCTACCAATCAACTCGTCCAAGTTCTGGTCAGCCTTCCGTCGCCTTACCGGAACTAAACCCTCCCCCTATTATCCTCTTCTCCATGATGATCACCCTTTCCCTGACACCCTTAGTATGGCCAATCACTTTGCCTCCTACCTCTCCGATGTATTTTCCATCCCCGATGATCCCCAGTTCGATTACTCCCTCTTCCCGGATATCCGCGATCGAACTGACACCTCTGTCCCTCACCTCGCTCCTGGTTTCCAGTACTTGGGCAACATTGCACACACGGAACTCAATGCCCCTATCACTACACAGGATCTCATTGCTACACTCCGCACCAAACGCAACACCGCTCCTGGTCACGATCGTGTCACCTACCGTCACCTTCGTGAAGCTCCTGTCTCTTTCCTCTCCACCCTGGCCGGGCTCTACAATGTAGTCCTGTCCACCGGTTACTACCCCGACCTGTGGAAAACCTCCCGTATCCTCATGTTCCTTAAACCTGGCAAACCGCCGTCTGCCGTCTCCTCCTACCGTCCCATCAGCCTTACCTCGATCTTCAGCAAGGTCCTGGAATCTCTCCTCACCCACCGCATCCACCAGCATCTCCACCAGCACCGCCTCCTCCCCGTTACCCAGTGTGGCTTTCGGCCGTCCTTCTCTTCCGACAACCTTCTCCTTCACATCACTCATCTCCTTTCCGAACAGCTTAATTCCCGTCGCTCCCCAATCTTCCTCTCCCTGGACCTCGAACGTGCATATGACCGCGTATGGCATTCCGGTCTCCTCTTCAAGCTACAAACCTTCGCCCTTCCCATTAACTACGTCCTTCTGATCGGCTCCTTTCCCTCCCGCCGTTCTTCCTATGTCACCATCCATAACACAGATTCCTACACCTTTTTCCCCTCTGCCGGTGTGCCCCAAGGCTCCGTCCTCTCCCCCCTTCTGTACCATTTGTACACGACGGACATGCCGCCGCCGTCAGCCCCCGTCCACCTTCTCCAGTTTGCCGATGACACCGCCTTCCTTGCCCTTGCCCCCACGCTACAGCGCTCCCAACACCTTCTCCAATCCCATCTTGACCGGTTCACCGCTTGGTGCAACCAGTGGTTGCTCAAGGTCAATCCCTCCAAAACCCAGGCGATCATTGTAGGCAAAACCACCCCTTCCTTCCGCCTCCTTGATTTCTACATCACCATCTATGGCCGTCCTATCGCCATCACTCCCACCCTTAAGTACCTTGGCGTCACCCTTGACCGTCGCCTCTCCTGGACTCCCCACCTCCGGACAATCCAAGCCAAGGCACGCTCCCGACTCAGTCTCCTCAAGCTCCTCTCCGGCCGTCGTGGGGTCTGGACCCCTCCACCATCCTCCACACCTATAAATCCCTCATCCACCCTATCCTTTGTTATGCCCATCCGGCTTGGATCTCCGCCCCCCCCTCCCTTTTATAAATCCCTCCAAATCCTTGAACGCCGTGCTCTCCGCCTCGCCTATCGCATCCGTCTCCCCTCCCCCACGCGGATCCTGTATGATCTCATCCCCTTCCCCCACCTCCTCCTTTTCCTTGAAAGGATACGGATCCTGTACACCTCCCGTAAACTCGACCCTCCTCACCCGCTCGTCTCCCCGATCCTCACCCACCCCTGCCCGCTGCCGCGCCTGTATTCGCATGTCCCACCCGGTCTCCATCTCTCAACCCTCCTTACCCTCTCCCAAGGTGGCTTCCGCCAGCTCCCCCTCCCTGATGATATCCTCCTCCCCTGCATCTACCCCTCCTATCAACTTTGATCCTCCCCCCCCCACCTCCTGTGTCCTTTCCTTTAGGCACCCTCCCTCCCCCCCTTTCCCTTCCCTTCTCTTTCCTTTTCCCCCTCCCTCCTACCCTCTCCCCCGGGCTTCCCCTCCCCCTTCCTCCCTCCCCCTCTCTCCTTTGCCCATGGCATCTCTGCTCTCCCCTCTCCCATTTCCCCTCCCTCCTCCTCCACCTCCTCTCTTGGCTGGTCCCCGGACTCGTACACGCTCAGTGAACATTCGCGCGCCGGAGATCATCGCCATCAGTGTTTAGTGTGTGTGCATCGTTTTTTGTTTCGTGCAGTTACAACTCAACTGTTCACATGTGCCGTCGCCGTTCTCCGTGTTTTGTGCGCCGTGTCTCCAAGTGTTAGTGTTTTTTTCGTCCAACGTGAACGGCTTCTTGTTTGGTTTTTTTTTTGTATCTCGATTTTTTGCCCGCCGTTTTTTTGTACTGTATATATCACCTCTCTGTCATGTTTATTGTTCCACTTAAGGCTGAAGAGCAGCGTACTATGCTGCTGACAGCCCGCCTGTATTGGTGTTTAAAATTACAATAAAGGAAAAAAAAACTCGCCACGGAGAGGCAGTTGGTCAGTCGGAGTGAGTCTGGGTCAGTCACTCATCACCAATTGCTGGTCTGTCTCTCGTTCGCATTTGTGCGGCAGTTAGTGTCTGTATGTCGTTCGGAGAGCTAGTATGTCTATCGTTCGGATCAAACTTTAAAGCCGGCAGAATGAGAGTCTTGCCACTCCGCCATTAACAGAACTCAGCTAGTGGTCGCCCGGTCGGGGCTGAGTTCCTGCATCTGAGTCTGCGCGTTCGGCCGCCAGTCTGCTCGAGTTGCTCGGCAACGGTCATTAGCGGTTGGATCTATCGATTGGTCGGTCCCTCACTGAGACACAAGGTGACTTGTCCGCCTTGAGCGTCGGCGCATGTGAGGTCGCCATGTGAGTACAGTGGGCCGCGACGTACAGCGAGGGATAGTGGCTTCGCGGTCGTCACGAGAGCAACAGGAGTCAACCCACGACATCGGTCTGGCCGGTGCGAGCTGCGACGCCGTGAGACGGGAGATCGGCGTGCCTTCCTGCGTCCGTTGAAGCGGCTGGCAGCGGACGATTCGGGAGGGCGTTGTGGGTGCTGCGCCACGTCTTCGCCAGAAATCGCAGTTTATTAGAAGTTAAGTGACTGTTGTTTGATTTACTTGTTAAATTCTGCTTGTTTCCTTGGTGAGGTCACCAGCCGCTTTGTTTTCGGGTCGTCCCACCATTCTTCTCCGTTTGCCCACCCGCGGGAAGGTGGTTATTTATGAATTGAGTGGTCCGTTTTTCCCTTGTGGAGTAGGGGCGGGTTAGGGCAACCTGCGGTTCGGGTTGTTCAGTAATCTCCCTGTCAGTATGCTATACGTTAATAGCTGCCTCTGTCATGTTTGTCGGATTCGGTGTTAACGAATTTATTGCTTGAAGTGTAACGGCCGACTTCCTGAAATATGTTTTTATCTTGCCTATAATCTTGAGAGGCGGTATATATATAATGTAGAGCATGTTTGGCTAACCTTGTATATTTTCTGTAAGACTGTATTTCATGGGCTTTTATTTAAATGGTTATTTTAGTATATAAAGTTGCCACCCTTCCACCGTAAGAGTTCTCTCTCTTTTTTTAAAATCAAGTTGCACCTTCGGTGGCAAGTTAAGCTTTTAATTTTAGTGTTTTGTACCAGTTCCATCCCTCTTACAGGGTGCATAGTTTATGTGCTTGTGTGAGTTGTTAAAATTTGTAGTTTAAAGTAATCTGGTGTGTTGCAGATTTGCACCAGTGTAGTCTTTCAGAGGTTGTTGTGAGCGGTCGTGACTACGGCCGTGTCAAAAGGGAGTGGCATGGTTTTCTGCCCGAAAGCTCACACTGTCAAAAATTTGTTCTTTCTGCCTCTGAATAAATTGTAACTTGATATTTAGAAGGTGCTTTCTTATTACAATTTTAAATCTGTTTAAAAAAAGGGCTTTTAGGAACAAAATTTCCATTTGTTCAAAGAAATTTGATTTGTTTTCATCGGTTACCCACTGGCAACTACTTCCACGTTCACATAGTGTGATTAAATGTGTTAATGTTCTAGATGAATCGCTATTAAATAAAGCAAATTCTTAAGAAAAAGTTTTGAAAGTAAATTCACGGTTCAAGAACCTTACATTCAGACCATTCTTAAGTAGGCCTGAAAACAATACTGTTGTTAAGCGGTGACATTTGATCACTTGACGATGCTTCACAACAGACAATTTATAAATCCACTTGAAAATGGCCTGCGTGTGTAGGCTTGAACTGGCCGTGAACTTAAATAACGTACATAACAGCAACTGGAGAAATAATAATAGCACTCTCCCAACAGGGAGAAACTAATACTTGGAAAGGCTGTCCACCATACGATAGCACTACTGTAATTTCAATAGAATCCCACCACTAGAACTTTTTAATTTACGCGCCCAATTTCGCCCCCAAGGCCAGTTTTGAGTGTGACTATCTCAAGGCTGTCCACCATACGATAGCACTACTGTAATTTCAATAGAATCCCACCACTAGAACTTTTTAATTTACGCGCCCAATTTCGCCCCCAAGGCCAGTTTTGAGTGTGACTATCTCAAGGCTGTCCACCATACGATAGCACTACTGTAATTTCAATAGAATCCCACCACTAGAACTTTTTAATTTACGCGCCCAATTTCGCCCCCAAGGCCAGTTTTGAGTGTGACTATCTCAAGGCTGTCCACCATACGATAGCACTACTGTAATTTCAATAGAATCCCACCACTAGAACTTTTTAATTTACGCGCCCAATTTCGCCCCCAAGGCCAGTTTTGAGTGTGACTATCTCAAGGCTGTCCACCATACGATAGCACTACTGTAATTTCAATAGAATCCCACCACTAGAACTTTTTAATTTACGCGCCCAATTTCGCCCCCAAGGCCAGTTTTGAGTGTGACTATCTCAAGGCTGTCCACCATACGATAGCACTACTGTAATTTCAATAGAATCCCACCACTAGAACTTTTTAATTTACGCGCCCAATTTCGCCCCCAAGGCCAGTTTTGAGTGTGACTATCTCAAGGCTGTCCACCATACGATAGCACTACTGTAATTTCAATAGAATCCCACCACTAGAACTTTTTAATTTACGCGCCCAATTTCGCCCCCAAGGCCAGTTTTGAGTGTGACTATCTCAAGCGTCGTGAATCCATTCAGGATATGGGTCACGTGAGTTCCCGTTGCTCCGTGTCTTTACGCCGATCATGTCGAACACACTGCACAAGAAAACTAACTAATGTAATAATAGAACTATTCCTTAAGGTTATTCCGCTATATGCGTCAAACAAGTAGTAATTTAACATCCATACACTTCTTCCACTGTAATCCTTCTGTTTAGAATTTATCGCTGTATGGTACGTCGCATGGTTGGAGAAGGAGTGACGCCAGAGTTCTTGTGGTAATTTTCTCCTTAATGCCCGCATTGCCAGATGACTTGCTGTTTATTTTGAAACATGGGTAAACGCTAGTACTCCGGAGCGCTTTTTCCGCTAAGTGTCCGTATGATGCGAAACTCGCACTGTTTAACTGTTCACGGTAATTATAACTGAAGACCTGATCATCATTATGTGAAACACAGGTGAAGTCGCCACTTAGTACTATCGGAGAGTGACAGTTCTTGAATAAAATGTGATCTCACTCCGGAAAAAATCCGCTCTAGCTTGCTTGCTATTGGTTCCGGAGTGCGAATAAACGTTTATTATTTGAAGATCGCTAAATAAAATCCCTGCGCCTGAAGGTAAAATGACTGTGGGATGCATTCTAAGCACCGTTTCCTCTTTTATGCTTCGCTTCTTATAGGGTGGCCCGTGGGAAACTGCACATTTTCAGATGGACAGCCTGTCGCACTCCACCTACACCATATAAGCGAAACCACATAATACGCAGTTCGGTGCAGTATGTAACCTAGCCAGTTGAAGTGCATATTGAGGTAGTCAAGGAGTTGCGTGGTGTGCAGAGCGTTACCGCTGTGCATAATACAGAGCTCTTAGGAAGGGAGAGACGTTTCCGTGTTCGAGGCAGAGGTACAACATACAGACCTGTGCAACTAATGTGTTAGTTGTGTCCTTGTCGTGCTTATCCGTCTTCTTATCTCCAGACATTTCCCCTTTTTCCATCTCACTTCCGTCCAGTGTTCTTTGACTGCCCCTATGCTCATATACTTCATCTTTATTTCTAATACATTGGGTTTACTAAAATTTCAGTACATTTTGCGTAGACCGAGAATCCATGTCTTTGTTGTTTGTAATATTTTTGTTAATTATTTCGCTCAACTGTAGTCATTTTTTTATGACTGAACATGAAATCCGCATGTAATACAATGCTGGTGTAACATCAAATCGTCCACACCGCTTGTTACAGTCTTAGTAGCATCAGTGATCAATCAGTGTGCGAACTGTCAAATACGCTGCTATTTCAGTCCATTAGTAGAAGCCCTCTCCTCGTACGAGTAATTTCGGCCGCAGAGAGGTAGGTCATTGAACGCCGTTATGGAATGCAGATCACTGTGGAAGATCGTGCATTGTGTTTCTTTGTATAATAGTGATACATTTTGCAAAACATGGGATAGTGAGACGTTCTTTGTTTTTAATAGTATCTCCAGATTTCGCTTTAAATTACGCAATGAGCTCATAGATGAAATGAATGGTTTGTGTAATCCATATTTTTGAGCCTAGATTCAGCGATTACATATACAAGGAAACATCTTTTTGGATATAAACCTGAAGTATACACATTTTATACTTCTGAGGAGAATTTAATGAATGATTATGCCTATTTGGAGTACCATTGCATAGCTATGTATATTTATTACCGTTGCACGTATATTCAGAACAAACGTGTATTTTGTCACTCTTCCTTCAATTATTAGGGTCCAGATAGCGTCCTCAGTTGTACAAAGATGTAAATATTTAATCTACATATTAAAGATTTGCTTAATAGATCCGGGTTTCACATAACTACTCTCGATAACAGCTTACCTTCTTACCGTAGCACATCGCTTATGAGGTTAAAAGTAGGTCGTCTACTTTGCTTCACCTGTCAAGGGAGGGACTCAGAACTGCGGCGTTGTTTGTATTCATTAGTGGCTCTGATGTATGTTCGTTCAAAGGATAATTATTGCGTACTAGAGTTTAATTCCATGTAATCTTCAAGGTAGTCTTGCTAGTTTCACACTTTCCGTACTGTATTTACAAGGCGTTCGAAATTCTCAGAAAATATGTATTAGCTGCAAGAAAAGGCAAATAACATACATAAGCACAAGAATCAGGAGGGAAGTGTAAGACTGGAAGACGAAGGGCGAAATGATCGAATTAAGAAAGGTGTGTCACACTAGTGCAGTTTTTCTTTACTTTTCTACAGTCTGGACCTCGAGGAAGCAATGACGGAAATGAAGAAAAAAATTTTCAACGCACAAAGAGTGTGCGCAGATCTGAAACTTTCTGACATCGTAACTGCGTACAGGTTTCGAGTCTCTATCAGGCACACAACTGTAACCTGTCAGGAAGATTCAGTGACTTAAAATAAAAGAAATGATTGTGAGTGGGATTTGTGGTGTCACCGCCAGACACCACACTTGCTAGGTGGTAGCTTTAAATCGGCCGCGGTCCATTGGTACATGTCGGACCCGCGTGTCACCACTGTCAGGGATCGCAGACCGAGCGCCACCACAAGGCAGGTCTCGAGATACGGACTAGCACTCGCCCCAGTTGTACGGACGACTTTGCTAGCGACTACACTGACGAAGCCTCGCTCCTTTGCCGAGCAGATAGTTAGAATAGCCTTCAGCTAAGTCAATGGCTACGACCTAGCAAGGCGCCATTAGTAACATTGCATGTATCTAAAGAGTCTCACTTCTATCGCCACAATCTCCAGATGTACCAAAAGGATGGATTAAAGTTAAGTTTCCCAGAAGCTACGTACTTTTCTTTATAGCATTCATTACGTATCCTGTTTCAGACCTCACGCCCATCTGCGTGAGCGTAGTGCGTGCCTTTCGGCTTCCTCTCATTGTGTCTAGGCTGTCTTGTCTAGACACAACAGGATTAATATTCAGTACGTAAGGATATCAATCATACGATTCGCTGATGACAGTTACAAACAATGAAAGCGAAGAAAAATGACAGGGCCTGTTGTATGAAAAGTGGAGGCTGTTGAGTACAGAGTATGGACTGACAGTAGATCGAAGAAAGAAGAAAGTAACAAGCTGTAGCAGAAACTAGACGAGAAATAAATTTAACACTAATTGTGAGGTCAAAGAAGTAGATGAAGCAAAATAAATTTGCCAGATTGGAAGTAAAAATACATATATGCTGACTCGGCAAGGAGCACATAAGAGACAAACTAGCACACGCAAGGAAGGCAGTCCTGTCCAAAAGAAGTCTAGTACTATCGAACGTAAAGTGTGATCTGAGAAAGAGAGTTCTGAGAGTGCACTTTTGGAAAACAGCACTGTATGTAAGTGAATCTTAAACTGTAGGAAAACCGGAAAAGAGGAGATTAGATGTACTCTAGACGGATGCTCAGAATTAAATAAACTGATCAGGTAAGACATGAGGAGGTTATCCGCAGAGTCGGTGAGGAAAAGAATACACTGACGACAAGATTGGACTGTGGTCAGACATCAGGGAGCAACTTCAGTGGTACCTGAGGGAGCTACAGAGTGTTTAAAATGTAGGGGAAGACACAGTTGAGGGACTTGGGTATAGATGCTAGTCTGCTTGATGAAAATTTGGCAGCTTCATCACGAAAGGCATATAAGTCAACCGTAACCGGATCTCACTTTGTGGACTAAGAGTGTACAAGTGAGTGAGAGGTGAATGAACTGTAACGTAACAGTGTGGTACGCACAGGTCGTCGGCTGTGCTCTTCTTCTCCACATGTGGAAATCTTAAAGTAATTTTCAACAAATGACTGCCAAAAATATACCACATATTTCAAACACGTCTTTTATATACATGCTCAGGGCTGTTCCGAGAAAATTTACGAAGTAATCTCCACACCTGGAACTTTTACTTTACACTACTCCGCTTTTGAGGTCAAAAGGAATTTGCGATACTGTCAGTCGGCTTTGATTAGTGTTACAGTGGTAATAACTGTTGCGACGTAACTTTGTAGAGTATATTTTGAATTTAATTTCAGTAGCATTGACATAAGGGAAGCTATCATATGCTATAAATAATTTGTTATTTAATTGTCTTCACTGCCACGTCTTTTGAACAAGACGACCGGTTTCGATTGTGCAATAGCTGTCTTCGGAATCTCTCATTCTGCTGCACCGCACGAAGTCATAAACGTGTAACAATAACACCGTTCGTGTTTACGAGCTTACGTGTTCATGATTCGTTGCAGTGCAGCAGAATGAGAGATGATTATGATGGCTATTGCATAGCCGAAATCATATTGTTTAAAGAATTTAGCGATGAAGCCAGTTAAATAAAAAAATATGAACTTAATTTCTTTATAGCGTTATTCATTGATATAGTTTCTTGGTTTGTGGGTAACTATTTTCAACTTCTACTGTATATTAAATTATCTCTTCTATGTCGCTGAGATTTCTAAATGCATCGATTTCTCGATATTTTTTATTTTACGAAAGCTGTGTGTGTTTTATTATGATTCTAATTGTAGTTTAAAGTGCAGCTGTTGAGCTTTTTTTAGGAGACTCTATTGGTTTTCCTTTTGATAAATGTCATTGTTAAGATTTTTAACGTGATAATCGTTTGAATTATATAAAGGCACATTTGCATGCCGTGCGGGAGTTTCCTCGGAAACGCGAAATCTTAATTAGTTAATCTCTGACAAATAAATAAAGCCTATGGCACAGAACTGCAGCGCTATCCCGCTGATAAAATACAATTACGACACTATTATGTTTCATAAAGAACTAGGTCTGGTAGAATAGCTGGTGCGGGGAAGCACGTATATTTTATTAACTGGCACACCGCCATATTTGATGTTATATAAGAACACTGCGAGTTGCAGTCTCACTAGGCACTCGACTCTGTAAAGATTATATATTTATGAAAGTAAGTTGAATTATTTAACTGTAGGCTTATTCGTTGAATATATCTGACTTAACTGTGTAAACTTTATGTTTAGTAGACGGTCACCTATGTACGACGTATTGACATGGCTGTCAAATTATTCTAATATTGAGATTTTGAGTCCGCACCTACCGCAGCAGTCTTCGGAAACGATTTAAATACGAAGTCCGATTATTTGAATCACATTTCACGGTCAAATACGAATGACATTACATTTACCAAAAAGCCATTGTCAAGCGTCTGACACCAAATAATTAAACATCCACGTTCCAGATAAGCAAATATTAATTACAACCAATCACTATCATACATATACAATAATTAATATTTTATTTTATTTTTTATTTATTTATTTTATAATTACTCATGAAACGTACGTATATTCATAACAAAATCTACTAATCTACGAATCTCTCTGAAGCGTACTTTGGGATTTTTAGCTTCAATTTCTTTACTATAACTGTATTTTTTAGTTCTTGCTCTATGGGATATTCTCTGCCACAGCTGTATTGCTTTTTTACGATAGTTGCTTCGTTTCCTTTTCGGTAAAAAGTAAATATTCTTATTGTGACTTCATAAGAGTATCGCTGCCTCCGCTTGAGCTACATGAAGCGCCAAAGAAACTGATTTCGGCGCAGATTATGTAAACATGCGGGAAGCGGCGCTGCGCTCGACAACACATGTGTAAAACAAATGGCTGCCGCGGTTGTTAGATCGGTTACTGCTCCTACAACGGCAAGTTATCAAGATTTAAGTGAGTTTGAACATGGTGTTGTAGTGGGCGCACGAGCGATGGGACACAGCATCTTCGAGGAAGCGATGAACTGGGGACTTCCCCGTACGACCATGTCACGAGTGTATCGTGAACATCAGGAATCCGGCAAAACATCAAATCTCCGACATCGTGTCGGCCGGAAAAAAGTCCTGCAAGAACTGGCGCAACGACGACTGAAGAGAATTGTTCAACGTGACAGAAGTACAACCCTTCCGCAAAGTGCTGCAGATTTCAATGCTGGGTGAACAAGTGTCTGCGTGTGAACCATTCAAACAAACGTCATCGATATGGGCTTTCGGAGCCGAAGGCCCACACGTGTGCTCTTGATGACTGCACCACACAAAGCTTTACGCCTCGCCAGGGCCCGTCAACTCCGACATTTGACTGTGGGTGACTGAAAACGCGTTTCCTGGTCGGAAAAAGAGTCTCGTTTCAAATTGCATCGAGCGGGTGGACGTGTACGGGTATGGCGACAACCTCATGAATCCATGATCCCTGCATGTCAAATTGGAGGCTCTGTGATGGTGTGGGGCATGTGAAGGAGTAATACGGGACCCCTGATACGTCTTGATGCGACTCTGACAGGTGACATGTACGTAAGCACCCAGTCTGACCACCCGCATCCGTTCATGTCCATCGTGCATTCAGACGGACTTGGTCAATTCCATCAGGACAATGAGATAACCCACACGTCCAGAATAGCTACAAAGCGGTTTCAGGTACACTCTTCTGAGTTTAAACACCTCCGCTGGCCACTAAACGCCCCAGACATGATCATTATTGAGCGTCAGCCCCTCATGCTCTTACATATTTATGGGCACCCTTGCATGTTTCATGGTGTGAATTCCCTCCAGCACTACTTCAGACATTAGTAGAGACCATGCCACGTCGTATTGCGGCAAATGTGCATGCTCCTGGGGCCCAGTGCGTATAGTCAACTGTATTTTGTGACATTAGCTTTGATTTCCTTACGATAAAGCTATGTATGAGTTATTACTATGTACCGAGGTCTCTTGTACACCTGTAGACATATTTTCACGATATCAGAATCGTTTTCTGTCGTTTTCTTTCCGATAAATAGTTAAAGCTCTTTTGATAACTAGTTCAATTTGCTTCTGATGGTGCTTGCATCACTAACTGCATATCGCATTCTCCACTGGCGCTATGTAGCTATACGGTATTAACCTATGATTCAGGAGATTCTCATACTTAAAAGTGAGTTTTATTTACGTTTCGTATTTTGACCAATAATTCAAATGGCTCTGAGCACTATGGGACTTAACATCTCAGGTCATCAGTCCCCTGCAACTTAGAACTACTTAAACCTAACTAACCTAAGGACATCACACACATCCATGCCCGAGGCAGGATTCGAACCTGCGACCGTAGCGGTCGCGCAGTTTCAGACTGAAGCGCGTAGAACCGCTCAGTCACCAAGGCCGGCTGACCAATGGTATGATGTTGCTTACGTCATCTGACGGATGTTCACTTCGTCACCGGCGAAAGTCGTTGATTAGTATCGCAGTTTCATTTTATTCCAACTTTTCAAACCGAAATACGATTACTTAGTCTGATTTGCACTGTAAAACGTTTTCTGTGCCTTAGGGATTTCTGTTACTCGGCGTTCAATACGTACATGAAAAAAAACGTTAAATTTTTTGAATGACATAGCCTATTCAGGGTAATGTTGTATAAACTGTTAACAACCAAGTGCAAATATTCACATCTATTAAAATCATTCTGTGTGCGCCTAAAGGACTGTTCGGTCGTATGTAATGAATCGTCATGTTTCAAACGTATTCAAACCTAACGCTTCAGTTATTCATGTCTGGTCAGACGCGCGTGACCTGGAGACCGATAAACACAGGCTGTTGTCGCCTTTACTTTCCTCGTAAGATGCACTATCGAAGACTGATTAAATTTTATCTAATTCGAAGTGGAAAATTCCCAGTATCGTGATTAGCTGGCATACCATGCTCGCTTTTCATGTCATTCGAGATCTTAAAGAAAAAAAAATTACACATCGTGCTTATTTCACTAGGTAACATTATACTGTAGCTGGGATGAAATAAATGTTTGTTAACTATATCGACCACGCTGATGACGAAAACTACAATGAAAACTTCGTATTACCTCGCTTCTCCAAGTTAAATGGTGGTGCATTTCATTAATGTTATATTTTATTAGCAGTCTTTGCCAATCCCTTACTTTATAGGCTTCGAAATTCCTCTGATAGTAGACAGAGTAACGAAGTTTAAGGGAACAATAACTGTGTGTGCTTTGTCGCTGTTTTTAGCCTGGCCTCGTAGCAACAAGGGGAGGAGGAAGAGCATGTTTCATTTAAGCGTAGTTTCGGTCTGCTGCAAGTTGTGTTCCGTTCGTGTGCTGGAAGAACGTATTAGTAAAGTGCAATTAGTGCCTGTGGTCACTGTAATTCCCTTGATTCAGTAGGCCTTGCAAATGCGTAAACAGTGCTGATAGTTTTTGCAACGTTTGCGGACAGACCATCATATATTAGGAAGACGTACAGACTATACTTCGGCTGTGAAATCGGGGACCAGGACAAGCCCTAAGCTCTTCAGATACGTTGCTTAACTTGTGTCTTGAGTCTTCATTCGTGGTTAAACCGTAAAAGATCTTCCATGGACTTTGCTACACCATCAAATCATGTGAATGACTTTTACGTTCGTATAAAAACTCCATTATCACATGGTATTTCCAAGAAGAAAAAGTCTTCCTTGACGAGTCCTAACGAAGACGGACTGCCTCTTCCTGTTCCACCTAATTGTGATGGTGACGAGGACAGTAGTGAAATTAGGTGCTGCACCATCGCCTTCGAAACCCAGTTCTTCGGAAGATCCTGGTTCTGTTTGTAACGATGAGTGTACAAAGATTCACAAAATAACACAGTGTAAACTTAACGGCCTAGTGCGAGATCTGGAATTGCCGTAAAGAAAAGCTGAGCTGTTGACGTCAAGACTACAACAATGGAAACATGTATCTTGATAAGACGGTAAACTTGACTAGTTTCCATTAGTTCCATATGCCATCACTTCCATTTTTTGAAAGCGAAAAGAACTTGGTATTTTGCAGTTGTGTACAGGACCTAATGGAAGCTATGGGCATTGACTATGAAAGTGATTAGTGGAGGTTGTTTATCCACTCATACATACTGCATAATGTTAACATGTTACCATCATTCCGATTGGGTAAGGCAGCTTACATGAAAGAAACGTATGGTAACATGAAACAATTGTTATTGCGATTGAACTATGACAAGTTTATATGGCAGATTTCCGGGGATCTGAAAGTCATAGGCATCTTACTTGGGCAACAACGAGGCTATAACAAAATTGTCTAGTCGCGACAAAGCACTTCATCATAAAACGAATTATTGATCTCAGCGCCGATCACTTGAACAAGAATCTCACAATGTTATGCATGAAGCACCTGTCGAATACAAGAACGCAGTTCTCCGTTCTGTTAATATAAAATTGGGCGTAACGAAAAACTTCGTTCAGGCGATGGACAAAACTTGGGAAGCATTTCTCTTTTTGCGCGAGAAATTTCCAGGTGTTAATAAGGTGAAAATAAGAGGGGATTTTCGTGGACCTACAGCTACGCAAACTGTACAAAGATGAGAATTTCAACAGTATCCTGACAAATGACGAAAACTTTGCTTGGGAGTGCCTTTTTATAAGTGTCAACAGATTTTCTAGAAAATAAGAGAACAGAAAACTGTAAAGATCTTGTTGTGGCAAGTACTCTGCACTGCTACAACAGGCTGGAGTGGAACATGTCTCTAAGGTTATACTTCCTAAATTCCCACTTGGTCTTCCTTCCTGACAAACGTGGTGGCGAGCCGGCGAGCACGGAGAACGCTTCCATTAGCAGATTTCGGATATGGAAATGAGATGCAGGGAAAAGTGGAGTGCATCAATATTAGAAGATTACTGCTGGACACTAATCGTGGAATCACCAGCAAAAAACTACAAACACTAGGCAAAGTGGCTGCACCTTCAGTGACCTTCCGACTGATAAGTTTATATAGGCAATAACGCACAGTTATCATAACTTCAAAACGAGAACTAATCTTTCGTTTTCATTAACATTTTCGCTGTCAGCACTCTCTAAAACATAAAGATTAGCTGTTTTCATGCCAGTTATAGAAATAAGTAAAAGATGGTTGGCTAGTGTTATCTTTGTTTAATAATAAGAATAACTAATACATTGATCAGCCCGAACATTGTAACCAGCGGTTTCTTTTTTTTTTTTTTTTTTTTTTTTGTCATCAATCTTCTGACTGGTTTGAAGCGCCCCACCACGAATGCCTCTCCTGTGCCAACTTCTTCATCCCAGAGTAGCACTTGCAACCTACTTCCTTGATTATTTGCTGGATGTATTCCAATCTGTCTTTCTCTACAGTTTTTTGCCCTCTGTATCTCCCTCTAGTACCATGGAAGTCATTCCCTGATGTCGTAAGAGTTGTCCTATCATCCTGTCTCTTGTTCTTGTCAGTGATTTCCACGCATTCCTTTCCTCTCCAGTTCTGCGGACAACCTCATGTCGTACATTCTCAGCCCAACTAGTTTTCAACATTCGTCTGTAGCAGCACATCTCAGATTTTTCGATACTCTTCTATTCCAGTTTTCACACAATTCATGTTTTACTACAATACACTGCTTCCTACAAACGGATCCATGTTTTACTACAATACACTGCTGTCCTACAAAAGAATCCATGTTTCACTACAATACATTGCTGTCCTACAAACGCACATACTCAAGAAATTTCTGCCTTAAGGCCTCTGCTTGTTCAAAAAATGGTTCAAATGGTTCTGAGCACTATGGGACTTAACATCTGAGGTCATTAGTCCCCTAGAACTTAGAACTGCTTAAACCTAACTGACCTAAGGACATCACACACATCCATGCCCGAGGCAGGATTCGAACCTGCGACCGTAGCGGTCACGCGGTTCCAGACTGAAGCGCCTAGAACCGCTCGGCCACACCGGCCGGCCCTATGCCTGTTACCAGTAGACTTCCGTTGGTTAGGAATGCCCTCTTTCCCAGTGCTAGTCTGCTTTTGACCACTTTCTTGCTCCGTCCAATATCGATTATTTTGCTGCCCAAGTACAGAATTCCTTAACTTCATCTACTTCATGATCATCAATCTTGATGTTAAGTTTTTCGCTGTTCTCATTTCTGCTACTTCTCATTACTTTCGTTTTCCTTCGATTTACACTCAGTCTATATTCTGCACAAGCTCTCCGTAGTCATTTCAAGCCTTAATTTTATTTAAACTTAATATAAGAATCGTAGATATGATTTAACTGCGTAACTTGAGATGTCGTTCTGTTTCAGGCAGTTTCAGACTGCTTGTTGAATAACAATTGTCTCGCTAGTCACCACATTGGTTGAATCTCAGCGGCAGAACACACGATAGTATTATTTCGTCCAGTACTGGGACATATTTTCTATCGAAGGTTGTGTTTGGTCAGAAAAAGTGGGCCATTGCCTTCTGAGACGAGGCTTCAAATCGTTACAAAATTAACACTTTAATTTCGGAAGTTTTGCAATCCTACTTCCTCATACTGTTGTTATACAAAGAGTAATCATCAGATGTCATGTGCAGAATATCACATTGATTCCCAGCTGAGGTTTTTTCTGCAAGGAGGTGTTCCTGAATCATAAAGCAAATACCAAGATTGAGTAATAATTATATGAACATCTTCCTAACGTCCACCAATATTTTATACTGTATCATAACCAGCTACAATAGCAGGACTCTTACTACAGCCCATCACCTTCTTCAGATATCGATTGAAAAATTTTGAAAAAGCTGACAGAGCTCTTTCGATTTCACCCTGATGTCTCTTCGTGAGACACAAATTAAGTCTCAGACATTTTTATCTGATAACTCCCACTCTTACGGTCAGGAAATCAGAAGGTGACCTCTAGAGTGTTTGGGAGTCTCCCATCTTTGTTCCCAAGACAGCGGAGCACTTGTGATGTGATTAGATTATTTGGATTCAGTTATGAGAACAGGAAGAAATATAGTCGACATAGAAGTAAATGACTTCTTGCAAAAAGAAAGTGAACATATTTATTGTTATAACTTCCTTTTATTTGAACACTTTACATCCAACTCTTCTGCAATGACTGGCTAATATCCCACAACAATAACTTCGAGAGGTCGGTCTGCCTGCCTGAACCTATTCGTTACATTCAAAACATCTTTCAGTAAATCTTTCGATACGTGAAAGTATTTCCTGTTTCAAGAAAGAAGGGAGGAAAGGGAAGTTTGAGGGTGCCAGGGGACAATTTGACTTGTCACTTTTCATTCAACATGAAAATCAATTTCAAGCAGAAGTTAATGAGGAGGGAGTATCTAACAGTAATAGTTTTGAAGAATAAATATGACTGCAATGTCTGTAAATGCTGACTCCTAAGTAACTTCCTGTCTTAATTAGCGTCTTCATATTAATCTTGGCGTGGGACTGTTCTTTGTTTTGCAGAGATAGTTTTGGAATCGCATGCATGATGGATTTAGGACAGATAATGCGGGGCACAGCAGAGAAATGGGGCTTGGTATCGAGTAGGGAGACAGGCGTCCTTAGAATCAGCGCTAGGCGAGGCCGCAGGTAGACAGAAATGGGTTCGCTGAATGATAATTGCATCACCGCGCAACACCTAGCTGACGGCAGCTTTTGTTTATCTTTATGGCATGATTCTACTATCACCAGCGAGCACAGCTGTTGGGTGAGAAAAGAACACGTATCAGCAGCAGGCTGGTGTTCTTCTGCGTTCTGAAAAGTGCCTTCAGCAGATAAGCATATTAGTAGCCTGCGGAATTAATGGCTAGTCTCTGGCTCAGTTCATAACATTCAAAGACCTGGGAAGAGAAGGCAACTGCTGGGAGCGACAAAACACCATTTGGTAAGAACAAACGTGTCGTCATGAGGCCAGATCACATAGAGGGAAGGTATTTGAAACAGGGGGGAGATTACAAATGTCGCTGGAGTTTTTATGTGACATACTTTCTTGGTAGTATTTTTGCTGTTAAAGAACTTACGTCACTGGGAGACAGAGAATGCTTGTAAAAGGACTGGTAGTCATGTTGTCGCGGCAGGAATGAAATAGCACGCTCCTCGATTCTGGTAGACAAGAAAGGACTTCCAAGTGAGGCTTGGTGCTGAACACAGCTCTGCAGGCTACAGTCGCCACTCTGAAGATCCAGGGCTCGACTCTGCAGAATTGATTGCAGTGTCGCTCTTCTGAGGGCCAGAGATGGAGCCAACTCTCTGCTCTACTTCTGCTGATAATTTATGGTGAGCAGAGGAACATCACCAGCACAGTGGGATAGTCCCTGGCGAGAATTTAGTCAGAGCATTGCAACTGCCTCTTCTACAGCCTTAAGTGCATTGACAGATGCATGCATCTTTTCAGTTTAACATTCAGCCATGGAGTCAGTGTAATCTAAGAGTTTCAGAATGCCAGTTGCATTTATAGCTGGGCTTTTCAACTTTAGAAGTAACTCTCTCAACAGAAGATTCACTTTGTTTGCAGTTCTTGGTAAGTATTATTGTAACACCCTACCTGTCACTTATCTGATTTTGGCGTGTGTTCACCCCAGCTAATTGACTAACAGACCAACAGAGAGTGCAAAACTGCTGCAATATCGGATAACGCAAAGAAAGTAACAAGGCCCTGTGACTCCTGATTGGACTGCGGTCACAGTGTTGACATTAATTGATTCAGAATTGATCACTTTTAATTAAAAAGGGGTGCACATTGATGTTATATTCAGCTGTTGAACAACAGATGCAAATGTTGAACATAAAATTAATTAAGAAAGTGACTTGTGATTTCAACTACTTGACTGAAAGTCGATTAGCACAAATTTATTTTAACTCCCGACCTTCAGTCATCACATTACCTGACTCTCCTAATAAATTGTGTTTACGTGGAGTAAAGCGCGATAAATCTAAATTAATTCCTATCGACTGACCCAGGCGTAATACGAAGTGCGAGAAGAATTCCACAATACACGGCCCATGAAACACTCGTGGAAACTTTGCTGACGTGATCCAACAAATTAAGCAGTGGCCTAATTCAAGCCGGAGCGGGTGCAATATCACCAAATTCAGCGTGGCTGGGCGGCGGCGTTGTGCGGACGTCGGCCGGCCTCGTGGTGCTGCAAGGCTGCACTCATCTATTCACTCCTAGCTATCTTGCTCAGTACATAGCTGAACCAAAACTTTCTGTCTCAATCGTTCCATTTGCTAAGTCCTAAACTGCAGAGATGCTCACTCTCTCGCAGGCAAGCTGAGTAAAGAACGCCACGTCCGCACTCAAGGCAAGCTGGGAATGGAAGACCTCTATGGAGACTTCTGCCAGTCTGCTCTTCGCCTCGGTTTCCCCTCCAGCAAAATCACTTACGCCAGATGCAGCGCAAGACGCGTTAATTATGCGTCGCTTCCCAGCGCCGACCAATGCCTGCTCTGGGAAGTGAACAAATTCCCCCAAAATTTCCCTTCCTCTCAACTTCTGCTATTTAGCTCCTCCCAGGCCACCCACCAAGGTTAGCATCTGCACAAAACACCAATTTTCCGGGATTCCTTGGTCCTACGTTCCCGTCGGAGGCTGGCGTGTTTCATTCTGTCGCTCTTCACCTGATTTACTTCAGAGTCTGTGGACCGTGAATTCAGCGAGAAATTGCTATAGTCACGAAAACGCATATTTTGGCCTCTGTTGACCGTTCCACCGTAGCTTTGCGCGGCTTTCTTGCGTGTTTCACTGAAAACAGGACGACGAACATTTATCAACAGGCGTACAAGTTCTCCATCTGCTTCCCGGTACACCAGCATGGGGTCAACCACCCCCCCTCACTATCACTCATCTTAAGACAGCTGGAGGCCGCGCCCCATTACCGCTTTCTCAGAGTTTGAGCCGTCCTAAGCTGCCTATTGTCGCTTCCCTTCGCGCTCCCCAGCCGCGCACCACGGTCAACTCTGAATACTTCTCTGGGATAAACTAACCTCCAGTAAATCGTTGCGTTTCCATAAGGTTTTCATGTCGCATGAATTACTTTAAAATCGTCACTCAACATTAATTATTCCAATACGTCCATGCTATACCCTCTACAAGATGCATTGTGGCTTGTCAGTTATTTTTGTTCAGCCCTACTGTTCGCTCAACGTGAGTTCAGTGATCTTTAATGAGTTCATGTAAGGGGCATAGTTCTTGCCATCTTACGTAGCCCCTCTCTTCAAATCAATTTTGTAGTACAGGTGATGACTCCCATGGTGTTACCACCTGTGGTACAAAATTAATATCTCCATAACTGGTATCTTAATCCGTTCGCCTGATTAGTTATGGGCGATTGATAACCACTGCCTCCTCTCTGATGCACACTCTCACTCATTCCTAGGGTACCTGCCTTCAGTACTGGATTTACTGTTAAAGACGTGGTCATTATTTAGTGTTAATTTTACTTTAATCTCTGCCGATTCCTGAGGCAATTATTGGTCAGAGTACTCAAAAGAAAACTACAATTATATTACAAGGACACACGTCGAAAAGGGCAAATACACATGTTTAAGCACCTCTGTACTTGTCATTTGAATGGCAAGACCCGCTATTTTAACTTAGGGTCCATTCACTCTGTTATCCATCCCTACTCGACTTAAAGTACTAAAAGCGTACATGAACAATATTCGTGTAACATTTTGTGAAATTGATAGTGGTTGCTCTTATTCAATTATATCTGAACGCCCATTTGAAATTTTATAAATAAAGGTTTTTTTTTGTGTCTCACTGTCTCTGGACGTTCGTATTGTGCATGGTGTAAGTGTCATCTTTACACAATTCAACAACGTCTGGCCCAGTCCAGTGTCTGGATTGTGTACACACATGTACCTTTTATACATATACAAAACACAACCAAAATGACAAGAATCATTGCGTATTGAGAAACCACTGTTGTGTATTCGTAACAAGGTATAAGTATGAAATCCTATTCTAACACAAAGAGACGTGGCATGACAAATATATGACTTTTTAACAAATGGCACATTTATAAAAACATAACCTTCTTATAACATAATTCATAAACAGAACAAATGAGTACTTTACGTTCGCTGAAGCGCATGTTATTCATTTGAATCCACACTGACACTCTCTCACACACACACACACACACACACACACACACACGGCACAAGTTTCTTGCAGGAACGGAAGTGACATTAGTTCTGACTAGCAAATTGAGGGATGGCTAATGGCTGAGAAGACAGCAACGTCGATTACCGAGATGGCACCACAGGCACCCGCATCTTCTTGAGGCAGGATGGCTCTCACCTAAGAGCTCGCTGTTGACATCTTGTCCGACAGGCACAAGATCCCATCGGTGCATCTATGATCGGTGACATCTCGCGGCTCAGCCACAGGTCATTGCTCCTTCTATAGACTCTTTAGGGCAAGGGAGGGACCGTGGTCAGACGAGAGCCTTTTTTTAGCTGAGCTCCTCAAAGTTCGTGTCACTAGGCACTAAAGGTCAGCTGGGCTGTCGCTCCACCTGGCGTGGCGAGCAATAAATATAGAAACCTTCTTGGACCTTTTCATTACTGCCCCCGATCCGCACCGTGTACAGAGACCAGGACCGACCTCTTTGTCGTACACAGAGGTGCTGGATCTCACCTCTCCTTGCTGCTGAGTTGACCACCGGCCCCGTCGATTCAGGGCGTGGTCTGCATGCCAACACCATCGTCAGCTGTGTGCTCCCCTCATTGCTGTCGTCCTCGTTCCTTGTCAGCTCGTGTGTAGTGTGCCAGGTGTCGTAGCTTCAACACCTTCTTGCTCAGTTACGCCACCTTAACACACTAAGACAACCAATTTTAGTACATGGAAAGTGTTCATGTTTAACCATCAGTACCATACATTAATGGATCCGCCGACAGCTCGTCTCCGTCCCAAAGTACAGCTCACAAGGAGCTGTTCCCCTGGAAGACAGATTCGCGCCCTCCCATCGGCACGATGAAGAAGGTATCGAGATTCATCAGATCATGCAACGCTCTGCCACTGTGCCAACGTCTAATGCCGATGGTCACGTGCCCCTTTCAGTCTTTGTTGTCGATGACGTGGTGTTAACAGTGACACAGGCATGCGTCGTCGGCTGCGGAGGCCCATCGTTAGGAGTGTTGGGTGCACTGTGTTAAGAGACACTTGTACTCTATCCCAACTGTTTCGCCACAGTTCGTCGCCTGTCCTGTTATACCAGTCTCCAGGCCCACGACCTCCGACATCTGTAATGAGGAGCGGCCACCCAACCCCACGACGTCTGGACGATGCTTCACCTTTGTTTCGCCACGTGTTGAAGACATTCACCGCAGAACCCTTCGAACACTCCACAAGTCGTGCAGTTTGCGAAATGCTTGTGCCCATCCTATGGGCCATCACGATCTGCCCTCAGTCGAACTCAGATCGCGCCCCTTCCCCATTCTTCCCATTTGGAAGGGTTTCACAAACGTACTCAAAAATTTTTATTGCGGCGTGGTAAGGCATGTGTTGACTCTTAACAGGTTGACTAAAATTTTGTCTCCCAGTTAAACAGTTGAGTGAGGATTTGGAGTTAGTATTAGGGAAATAACATACAAATCTTGAGTTATGGAAGAGTGGTGATGTCTCGACAGATAGTGTGGGGAATGAGATAACAAAACAGGACAGAAGGGTCATGTTCGAAGACGCTAGACGACATACGAAGAAGATGGAGAGTTGTTTGCGTGAAACCAGACGTTAGCCAGTCTCCATCAGGTATAATTTATGTCAAGACGATATCGCAATGAAAAGAACAGTTGGGAACAATAAACGGAGGATGTAAATTTTATGAGTGAATAAAAAAGATTTTATACTTGTGTAAAATTGTAAGGGAAGCTGTAAATTTTTTGTTCCTGGTTTGGAGCCACGGTGAAGTAAATTACAACAGCATACATTGTTACAGTAACCTTAAAAGGAATCCACTGAATCGCTGTTATCCTACCTGTCGTATTTTGCTCCATTGAACCAAGGCGTAAGAATCTCTGTACAAGACTATGTAATTCTAATCTTTGGATATCTTACTTTCGAGCTTTGCGCATTCGTAATACGGTACTATCTCCTAAAGAAGCTAATCAGCTTGCGATAATTGACGTTTACTGTTCAGATACAAATGGCGCTCAATGCATGAAAGAAGAAAAGGATCAAATAATTGGTAGCAGTGACTGTAAGGAAAGACACGAGGTAGTTTATTGTCTAGATGATGAACAAGTGAGCCATGACGCAAATGAGTGTGGTATTGGTGATTGGGAATATATTGTGGGAGATGGTGACGGCGAAAACGGTTGTGCAGTTAGTGCTGATCACGGCAAACATAACAATGCTACTGACGAGTTGAGTTCCACAAATACCGCCGATCAGGAAGCAGATGGTTTTGGAAGAGAGAAAGACGAGGGCGCGCCACGAAATATAGACCCGGTAATAAAAATTCGCGATTGGGAAGAAGAAGAAAGAGAGAGAGAGAGAGGGCAAACACTCCAGTGACAAAAGGTACTCCTGACTTCGTGTGGTGCATGGCCAAGCAGACAGACGAGAACGGGAGACGAAACTTTGAAATGCTACAATATTTAAAGAAAATGGATATAGAAGCCAAAAATGAGGGAGAAGAAATAAGGGATATGGGAGAAAAGATACGAAACTACATTAAGGAACTAAAGGGAGAGACGAAAGGAATTAGCAAAATTGGAAGAAGAAACTAAGAAAGTAACTCAGGAGACAAAGAATGAAGCACGAAAAGCCTAGAAAGCAGGAATGGAAGCGAAGGAAAAATGTGGAAAAACAGTAAATGAAAGTCATAATGAGATAATGAAAATAACCTGCAGGGTTGAAACCGTAGAACGTGTACGGGAACAAGTTTCCAGTTTGCAAAAAGACCAAGCGCAGTTAAGAGAGAGGCAAGGAAAGATACATTAAAGAGCTGACATGACGGAGGAGTGTCATTCAACTCGAAGTTTATCTTAATGCAAAATTAAGAGGTAAAGATTCAAAAGGCACAGGCAGGTCCAAATAGCACACACACAGTGTCAACAGAATACAGTTGCTGTCTACACTCAACAACAGGACGAAATCGATCATTTATGGAGCAAAAAAGATCAGGTGTAGAGTAAGGAGGTTCTTCGAATTCAAACAGGTGAGGAGTTTCCGCTAGAGAACAAAACGGGCGCTGTTATCGCAGGAGGTTGCGGGCAGATAGTGAGCATGGACTCTCACCAAGCTGGCAATGTAAAGCCAGCAGTTAGGAGCTCAGGGGTTAACGTAGTCGGCGCCGGTGAGCTGGAAACAGACATTGCACACCAGACAGAAAGGATACGTCAAGAAAGAAGGAAGAATAGGACGAGGTCTACTCGTTAGTATATTCACTCCGATACTAGAAGTGACATAACACATCGATGCATGTCGTGACCTCGGTTCGACAATTCGACTGTTGCTTTCCTCACAAATGGTGCGGCGCAGTAGGTTAGATTTCGTGATGAATCACCTTGAGGTTCTAAACGGATTCTTTCCAGTTATTAAGAAACGTTCGTCGTCTGCAACATTTTGAAAGTACTTCCTAGCGATGTAATGGTCACGCGTGGCACAGGACAAGTTCAAGCAAGAAACAGGAAGTTCACGGGCTCTAAAAGTGGTGGCTTTCTGTAACCCAGACTAATTACTTGAAGAGCTGGAAAATGAGAATATGTATTTAGGCGAATCCTTTCCTCCTACAGAAACCATGTGGTTGTGCTATGACGATCTGCCAACGAAATATCGTTGGGCCTTAGGTGCTCAAAAGAAAGGGAGCGTTAGCGAATTCAAGATATGGCAGGTAGACATGTGGCGTATAGAGTGTAATGAGAGGGAAGAAAGGAGGAGGAGGATTTGCACCTACTGGTTTGGACCGCGAAAGTGGGAAAGTGAAGTTTATTCCTGCAAATTATTAATGGAGTGAGCATCATTGTGGAGGACATGAAGCAAAGGACAGTAGAGACGGATGTAGTGGGAACGAAAGTCCTCAGTTACGGACGGGAAGCGCCGCTTGGGGCATATCAAACATACGGAATTACTGTGCTCGAAAAGACTGTAAAGAAGGGGGAACAGCACCGTGTGCTTTGTGTATGATTAAATATAGTATATACGTTATTGGAATAAGTGCTGTGGGTTCTTAGAGCTAACCTCCGATGTTACATACACCAAGAGACAAAATTTGTGTAAATCTGAAGTATTAAGTGTGAGGAGATAGTATCTGTGCTGTCACTGCCAGACACCACACTTGCAAGGTGGTGGCCTTTAAATCGGCCGCGGTTCGTTAGTATACGTCGGACCAGCGTGTCGCCACTATCAGTGATTGCAGACCGAGCGCCGCCACAAGGAAGGTCTAGTCTAGAGACTCCCTAGCACTCGCCCCAGTTGTACAGCCGACTTTGCTAGCCATGGTTCACTGACTACATATGTTCTCATTTGCAGGGACGACGGTTTAGCATAGCCTTCAGCTATGTCATTTGCTGCGACCTAGCAAGGCGCTATATTCAGTTACTACGAATATATTCTGAACAGATAATATTGTGAATCATGTACCGTCAAGAGCGACGATCATCATTAATGGATAAAAGTTAAGTATCGAACTAATTACATCCGCTTTCTGAATTCTAATTCCTTAGCATGTTCCGTACCTCACGTCAGTATAGTTCTTCCCTCCTCACGCCAGCCTGCGTGAGCTAAAACGCGTGCATTTCGGCCTCCAGTTGTAACACGGTGTTGGCTCTTCTGCCAACACAATAGTATCTACAATTGTTGAGGTGGTTGTGTTTATAGCCAAGTGGAACGTAAGTAGGTTATTTATGCACGTGATCTATAGCATGTCTTAAGTCTTTCCCGGTAACTTGTTTTTCTACTGTGCTGTTTAATTTTAGTGTAAGAATAAATATGGGAAAAGACCGTCCAAAAAAGGAACCCAAAGCTGTATTAGTCGCCATCTTAGTATCGTGAAGTATTTTTGTTAATTCTGATGTAAGGATAGAGACATGAAATTGCTCTTTAACGCGCATACACTTATTTTGTTTTTCTTTAATGGATAAGTGTGTCATTTCAGGAATCTGTAAGTGCGCGATCGGAAAAAGTGTGATCTCTGCGGTTGTCGCGAGATAGAAGATAATAAAATATGATTAAATTATGTGTCGTTTGCTGTTTAACAGTACTTAGCAGAGTAATGAGGTACAACAGATGGTAAATTACGTAAAAATGAGGTATGACAGGCACAGATATTTGAGCCTGATCGTTCATCAAAAAGAGTAAGGAGAATGTAAGTAAAAAATGAGTACTCTCATATACAGGTACGTACATAATGTGGTGTGCAGAATAACACAATGAGCAACTCTGCTCGACTTCCCCTACGATTCTCATGGACTTCACGTATTTTAATTTTTTTTTTTGGCTGATGGATATTAAATACACATCAATTAAGTTTACAGATTGGTAAAATATGTTTCGTACGGACTGTCGGCGCTTGAGCATGGCATGTTCGTTAATGGTCCGTTCACGTATTTTTTAACCGTGTTTCTCTCCTCTGTGGCGAATCATACTTCGTGAAAAAAACAGCACCAGAAGACGACGGTGGGTCGAGCTGGAAGACGTTTTGCTTAAAAGTACGGTACCTTTTGCCATGCCAAGTCACCCAAATATCTTACAATGACTAAAGACACAAAATAAAACATACATAAGTTAGTAATAACAATATATTCTGAAATAAAAACGCAATTCAAAGGACCCTTACATTATGTAATTACGAATGCCGTTTGGTTTCAACTCTTCAGTATGTTAATAAAATAATGTAGTATTAATATGGCGGTGTGCCACATAGGTCCGATCTGGACAAGATTTAGAAAACAAAAGGTGACTCTTCCTCTTTCGCCAATAATATGACGATCAAGAATCTTCAAATGTTTCCAACGGATGCATACAACATTTATACAGCCGTGGACTATAGCTATGGCTAAAATTATTTATTTCATTACTTTTAATTAAGTTTTCCGCTAATAAGAACTCAGCACGCAAATTCGGCTTTAAACTGCCCCCTGAGTTGCGAGGAAAAAGGACACCACTGCAGGCTAGCAACTCACTCTAAAGCACATTGCATATGTTAGTCTACAAATACACATATATATCATATATAATATACGTATCATAATATTTACACAAAACAGATTTTAAATGTGGCGCGAGTGCCTATAACAGTTTTATGTTGGCATTATGCCAACCGCGCATGGGCAGTCGCGTAAAGTTAAGTACTAGCGCGGCCGTTGCGAAACGAGTTCATCACACGATGCATAGATTATACTCACTCCGTGTGTTCACGTGCAGAAGACGTCGCATAGACAAGATTTATCATCATGGATTTTACAAATGTGGTTTAACATTTAAAACAGGTACAAAATCCTAAAGTTACAACATTCGTCACTCATGAAATTACAAATTCTTATTTCTGATGGTCTCTTTCGCACAGTATTGCGCTTCAAATGTCTTATCACTTGTGATACGGTTTATACTTTCTCACTGGTTCCACTGTTTATTTAGACTGATGTCTCTGTTCTTTTTCTTTTTTCTCCTAGGTCGTACATCGCCTGATAGACGACTGGTGGATTCCCATTCAACAGCATAAGTTCGTGAAGGCATGAAAGCAGGACCGCGGACGGCACGATTCTGGCGTCGATCCTCATTTAGACCAGGTAAGTGTGTCCATCATTTCCGAGAACATTTTGCTCCCTGAGGACTCGTCCAAAAGTCCTCCACCCGTCGAGTGGTCCTCCTCGTTTTGAAACAAAACGACCGTAGCTGCAGTAGTGAACCACTTCAAGTTATCCAGACTTGCAGAGATACATAGATGCAGCACAGTAAATGTCAATTTGCAATGCACTCAAGTGTCAGAGCACTTCACTATAACAGTTTTTTCACGAACTCCGTTTGTCAGGTGATATACAAATACTCGTACACGAGTAGTTGTGACGTACAACAAATGTCCGTTGACAAGTCTTTACACAAACAATTCGTAACACGATTTTACATTAACAGTTTGTAAACAAATTTCAAACATGAAAAACTTTCAGCAATAAATATCTTGTGGAGTCGTCCGCTGTAAGGAAACTACATAAAAATTCACAAAATTTCTTACATAACTAGTGGGATACTTGGGTACTGGAGTAGTGCTAGTTAGTGTAAGAAAAACATGAAACTAACGAAAGTTATTATTTATTTTGCAAAAATTCTGAAATCACAATGGCACTTTCAGTTATTAATTGAACAAGTTATATCCTGGTTCTTTTCGGAATGTGAAGTTACCTCTCAAGGTTTGGATTCGCTAATGAAATTTCTATACGAAGTTTAAGATAGTTGTTGACTTGGCAACTTGAATAATCATCCGTTAGAATGTTGATAGGTATGGTCGAGGCTGTCGCGTGTGAAATGCAGTGAAGTGTACTGTTGTGGAGGAAATATGGGGCTCGCAATAGCTGTAGCACAATACCGTAAGCTGCGATGACTGCTGTCTGCGCCGTGCGCTGCTGACAAATAAGATAACTCTAGTTCTATCTGGATTGACCTTCGCCAATCAAACTCTCCCTATGCCTTGATGAAGTCAAGGATTCCTATTCGCCCCTAGTCTAACTATTGGAGTCGTACACCGGTCAGATAACCAGTCCACCGCGATGCCAGTCAAAATTCGCTCGCAGGCGTTTAACTAAAACTCTGTCCGTTCACACCGCACAATAAGTGTGTCGGCCAACACAATGAACAACGCTTAATTGCAAGGACTCAATTTAGAGTAGCACTTCGATTCGCTCTCGACAGATGTGCTCTGCCAGTGAAGTACTGAGGAGAGACTTGTTCCTCACTCCAAGAGCGACAACGGAACGGCGCCTCTCCATGCCAGACGTGAAGGGGTATATCTATTATTCCTTCAGCTCAAGGCGTCATAAATATTGTCTGCCAATCAGCATTGCTCTTCTAAAACAGGAGAATGACGTTTCGTTTAAGACGACCAATCCGGAAACCTGTAGCATTGGCGTTTGCTGTCTCCCTTTGAAAATCTCTGAAACTGCGTGCTATCTGTATAGAATGTGTTTGTTGGCCTCTCCCCCACAATGTAGCGGAATTTGCTTTTAAGCCGAACACGGGGTTGTTCCCCCCTTTCACTTGGGCCCCCGCTGTCCGCTACATGGGCAGTCACCGGCCGACATAGGCTGGGCCGTCCTCTGAAGCACAGACAAAGCTCTGTGTCTGAAGGGACCGGCCTCCCGGTGTGTGGTCTACCTCTCTCGAACTAAAAGCTCCTGTGGCCGTCATGTCTGGAATGTATTGTGTACGCCAGCCTCCAGTATTTCAACCACGTTGCACTTGTTATTTGCATATCATTTACATGAATTCATACAACACTGACAATGAAGATCAGGAGACCACGACGTCTTACATACCTCCCTCCTTCTGACAAAATTTTTGTCTGGGGTTCGTCAATGCCGAGGAAAACATTGACAAAGTCAGGCAAAAATTGTTCTTTTAGATTTTCCAATAAACTTTTCTCAGCCATTCTCAACAATTTTTTCTAATGATTTCTTTATAGCTATTGTTTCTATTTTTTTAATTTTACAATTTATGTTCTGTTGTTAGGCAAATATAGGCTTCACAAAGGTTGTTATTCTTTGTCGTTTCCAGTACATATCTCTGTTTTTCTTTTTCATTTCCAAAAATTTGTTTTTACAATATTAATTTTTCTAAACTCGTAAGTGTACATTTTATCATGTTTTTGTGTGGTTATATTTTTTCTTTAGTTAAGCTTGCGTAAATGTTCGCAAAAGCTCTGTTGTGTTACTTTGTTTTATTTATCTAGACATTATCTTTTTATGTGTCATGGTTTTTTTTTTTTTTTTTTTTTTTTTTTTTTGTAAGAATGAAGAAGCGTTTCCTCTTAATTCTGTCCCCAGTATTAATATCATTACCCCAAAAAGGTGTTTTTGAATGTTACTTAAAGAAGAAAAATTTTCTTAACTCTACATTCGTATTTTATATTTTTTTCTTTTTTTTGTGCTGCATCAGTTTCTGTGCTTGACGATCCCCACTGAAATACTGGAAGACGTCGACTCATTTGCATGGGCGTCACAAATCATGAGAGAAGCACTCTAGCATGCGATGCTGGGTCTTACTTGTTGACATTGTCATCACGGAGTGGTAGTTTTAACCCATGATGATGACTGTGGTTTACTGCATAAACAGTGATGTCTTGGTACTCCTTTGCTGTCACACCTTGGACGGTATGGCAGTTCGACGATTGTAGTGGACTGCCGACGAACGTCACCCAATATTGTGCTGTGACGTCTTGGTACTTAACACCTGGTTCGGTTTGGTGATTTGATGATGTGGCAGGGAGAATACTGTTCATTTTGCTGAATCTATTTCTAGGTAATGTTGGTTGGTACTCCTTAATATTCCGTTTGCCGTTCGCTTGTATTTGTTTGACGATTCAAGGTTTATTTTTGGAGAGGTGGTTGTAGTAGTTGCTATGCCTAAAAGTTCATGGAAAGATGTTTCTAGAAATTTGCTTTGTAGAATAGGAAAAGAAGGTATATTACTGTCTTCTGCCCTTCTTCATCTTGCATCTTCTGTTCTCTTCTTTCTTGCATTCTTCTGTTCTTCTTGGACTAGGAATATGTGAATTTTAGTGTAGGAGTGATATAGGATTTGTAGGATCTGACTGCCTTTCCAACTGTTATTTGATGAGTTTGTAGATCTTAGTAATTTTTTGTACCTTCAGTCTCGCCTCGTCATATTGTGATTCTTCCCACACTCTTCTGTTGTGTAGCAGTGTCGTGACATACGAAATGTCGATGCTGCACGTTGTCCTCCTGAAGTCCAGCCTGGTTACAACCTGCATTTCCAGTGTGGCGTTGGTCTTCATGTTGTTGATATTGCCCTAAGCGCTTTCTCAAAATGTCTGTATCCTCTCCTTCGCTATCTCGAAGCATCTGGTGTTAAGGGAGCTGATGATTGGTGTTGGTGGCGATGTCCCTCTGACGTGTAGAAATATTTACAATTTTTGTATTACATATATTTGTTATTTACAAAAAAAACTCTGATTTAATATAATGCAAAATTTTCTGATAGTGGCAAAAATTATTGTATATATATGAATTCTTTTATTAATTCTAATTATGTCCTACCACTTCATTCTTTTAATTGTTGTGTACCATTTATTGTTTGAGTGGATGTTGTAGTGTACTTGATACTACAAGATATTGTTAGTGTGTATTGTCTCTTCTTCTTTTAATTAATGTGTTACTTTGTTGATCTATTAATTTAACTTTTATTTAGTGGTTAGTATAAGATAGGGTGGACGTTAGTTCGCCTAACCTCTTCCGCATTTTTTAATTCAATCTTTACGTTTTGCAGTGTTTGGTGGCCTAATTTCTACTTTTCTTTCAAAGTGCCCTGGACCGTTGGCATTTTGATTCCTAAATCCATATCCGCCGCTGTGTGAGTGTCCATTACCGTTCCTATTTCGGTACCAATTATTCTGGTTATCGTTTCTATGCAAATTGTCTCCATTGTGCCACTGTCCTTGTCTGTTAAATTGCCTGAAATTATTGGTGTTAGGATTACGATTATTGGAATATTCGTTCCTAGTCCTCTCCTTTTGTTCCCTTTCCCTTCTTTTTTCTTTCACCTCGTCTTCTTTAAACATAAATTCAAGTTCCCTTAAAACCTCTTTGAATTCTTCGGTATTTTCGTTTTTTCCTACTATTGCCTGTTGATACTTTACCGATAATTTCATTCTACACATACGTATCAGCTCTCCGTTACTGTATGGTTTGTCTAGGCATCGATTCTTTTCGTCTATTGTATCAAAGAATTTTACCACGCTTTTCTCTCCTGAGTTTTCATATGGTGTCATCTGAAGTAACTCGTATTTAATTTTGTTTTGCGCCTCCTTGGACCAATATCTTTCGAGAAATGCTGTTCTGAACTGTAGGTAAGACGTACAGGTAGCCGGGATCTTTTGCATCACCTCTGCTACTGTCCCTGACATGTGTGCACAAATGAAGTCAAGTTTGTGAGCTACGCTCAAGTGGTTTGGTAAGCCTACTTGAAACTGGTCGATGAGTGTGCGTGCATGCAAGCTACCGCCTTCTTCCTTGAAATGTTAAAATTTTCTAACTGTAAGAAACTGGCCTGTATCATATCTAGTCATAAATCCGGTTTGTGGCTGATTCATGGACTCAAATAATCTGCCATTGCTTGTGTCGTCGTGTTTATTCTCTGGTAATCTACTGCCTGTCTGCCTATTCTCAATTTCCTGACTCATATCCGCGTCATATCGTATCATTGGTGAACAAAAGTGTTGTTCGTGTGTTTCTACTCTCGTCGTTCGTGGTATAGTACCTGTGCTGCTATTATGTTGTGTCATTGGATTTACTGGTTCAGTTGCCTGTCTTTCGATTGGTATCGGCTGAATGTGTGTGTTCCGTTTTTCTAGGTACTGTGCCTGGTCCTGTGTCATGTCATGTATTACTTTAATCGGGGTTTTCTGTTTCGATTTCTGCGCGAGTGTTACGTCTAGCCTCGGTTCTCCTTGAACTTTCTTAAACGGTGCGTGTTCGTGTACGGAATTAATGCTTGACGCGTCACTTGTTTCGCTACAGGTGTAATCGGTCTCGATCTTTTCTTCGATAATTTGTATCAACTCTGTTCGAAGCTTTTCAAACTGATCTTTGTTTTTAAGTTCTCCGCTTTTTCAGTGCAACCTTTGCGACCTTGCTTTGAATTGCTTGTTCTTCCGAAATTTGTATTGCTGTTAGAGTGGCTTTTTTCGTAAAATGTTCCACCTTTTTGTCAACGTTTACGATGTCCACTTGGATCATGTCCACGTCAGTACGTAATTGCTGCTGACCTTGTGTTAGTACCTGAGTTCTTCCTCTAGATTCTTTCGCGTCTTTGTTTATCTGTGTGATCTATCAATTCTAGCGATCCCTTCTTCAATCTGAAATTTAACCTGTTGGATCTGCGTCTTAATAGCCTGATTATCCTGTTGGATCTGTGTCTTAATAAGCCCGATTATCCTGTTTCAATTCCTGGTGCTGTTTTGTCACCTGTGTATTCTGTTTCGTCATACTAGCGTTCATTTTTTGTAACATCTCCATGACCGCGTCCTATCCTGTAACACTACCTTTTGCTGAACTGTGTATTCTCGATCTATTGTTTTCTACTCGGCCAGTTACGTCGTTTACTGGGCTATGCTGTGGCGTTTCTAAGTTTGATAACTGCAATAACCCGTGCTGTCTGTGTTGAGGACTAGTTGCGTTTGTCATTGAACCATTACGTGGTGCAAACACCTCCGCATTCTGCCCTCTCTGTTGTGTATGTCTTGTGTTTGCTGGTACAGTTGCGTCTGTTACGGAACCTTTTCGTGGCGCTCGTAACTCCGCAAAATTCTGTGTCTGCTGTTGGGGCATATTTAGAATGTGTACGATAGGTTCGACGTATTCTAATTGTTCCCCCTCTTCCTCCTTGTCTACTTCTCTTTGAACGTTAGCTAACTGCCGATTCATTGACTGTATTGACGCGTATTCTGTCCCTGAATATGCGACAAACAAACGCGTTTCCTGTGCTCGTTTCGCTTCTAATCTTTGCCATTTCCTACGTAGGCCGTCAATTTCTGGCTCAGAATGTGCCCTACCTGGAATTTCATATTCTGGAAATTCGATGTTCTCATCCCTTTGATTCCCATCTGTCTGATCTGTCTCAATTTTGTACCAGTTTAACTGAGCTTCCTGATTCTGCAGCTCCCCGACTGTCCTATTTTCAGATTCACCTTCTGTCCTATTCTCAATAAGCTCGTTTACTTGCTGTCTATCTGTTGATTCTCCCCCATCTTGTCTACTTGCTGTCTCTCACGTAACCTTTTGGCTAGTGCTCTCGTTAACATGGAAATTCTTTCAATACACCACAACCCTATCTACAAAACTGTACGACCACTTACCAGTTGGTTGAACCAACAACAACAACGTCGCTAATGTTCTGTCTGCTCTGCTACAGTCTCCAGTCTTTACCTGTGCGCTTGCAAAGGAAGAAAAATGTTATTTCTTAATTCTAATTTATATTATGCTGCGTCACACTGCGTCTCTGCATCACTCTGCGTCTGTGCCTATCACCTGAAAATTCTATGCCCTAACAGCTACACAAAAATAGTAAAAAAATGCAAACTTTTCCAACACAATAACACACTCCCTATTCCCTACAATTCTGTTTTCTTCACTACCTGCATCATTTCTGATCCCAATCTTTGCACATAGCTGTTTAATAAATGAAAGAAAGTTCTTCAAAGTGCTACTGCTGCGACCTGCCGTACATAACTATCCTAACACTTTCCTATCCTGGCAGTTTACCTATTTTACCTATCCTGGCAGGGTCGCCATTTTGTAGGCGTGTGGGGTTGATCTGTTATACTGTTTCTCTGTGCAACGGATTAATCTGAGATGTACCCTTTACCCTATGGCTCCTGCAAGGTGCAATTTCCACCCCCACACTACTACAGAAGTCAGACAGACGCTCCTAACGTTCTAAAGAGAAATGCCTGAAATACTTTCAGCAATAAATATCTTCTGGAGTCATCCACTGCAAGGAAACGACATAAAAATTCACAAAATTTCTTACGTAACTCTTGGGATAATTGGGTACTGGAGTAGTGCTAGTTAGTGTAAGAAAAACATGAAACTAACGAAAGTTATTATTTATTTTGCAAAAATTCTGAGAAATCACAATGGCACTTTTAGTTATGAATTGAACAAGTTATATCCTGGTTCTTTTCGGAATGTGAAGTTACCTCTCAAGGATTGGATTCGCTAATGAAATTTCTATACAAAGTTTAAGATGGTTGTTGACTTGGCAGAATGGCTGAGAGGCGCGTCTACTCAACTTAAATAATCATCCTTTAGAATGTTGCTAATTACGGTCGAGGCTCTCGCGTGTGAAATGCAGTGAAGTGTACTGTTGTGGAGGAAATATGGGGCTCGCAATAGCTGTAGCGCACAATACCATAAGCTGCGATGACTGCTGTCTGCACCGCTCACTGCTGACAAATAAGATAACTCTCGTTCTATCTGGACTGACCTTCGCCAATCAAACTCTCCCTATGGCTTGATGAAGTCAAGGATTCCTATTCGCCCCTAGTCTAACTATTGGCGTGGTACACCGGTCAGATAACCAGTCCACCACGATGCCAGTCAAAATTCGCTCGCAGGCGTTTATCTAAAACTCTGTCCGTTCACACCGCACAATAAGTGTGTCGGCCAACACAGTGAACAATGCTTAATCGCAAGGATTCAATTTAGAGTAGCACTTCGATTCGCTCTCGACAGAGGTGCTCTGCCAGTGAAGTACTGAGGAGAGACTTGTTCCTCGCTCCAAGAGCGACAACGGAACGGCGCCTCTCCATGCCAGACGTGAAGGGGTATATCTATTATTCCTTCAGCTCAAGGCGTCATAAATATTGTCTGCCAATCAGCATTGCTCTTCTAAAACAGGAGAATGACGTTTCGTTTAAGGCTATCAATCCGGAAATCTGTAGCATTGGCGTTTGCTATCTCCCTGTGCAAACCTCTGAAACTGTGTGCTATGTGTAAAGAATGCGTAGGCTGGCCGCTCCCACACAATGTAGCGGAATTCACTTTCAAGCCGAACACGGGGTTGTTCCCCCTTTCACTCGGGCCCACACTGTCCGCTACACGGGCGGTCACCGGCCGACATAGGCTGGGTCGTCCTCTGAAGGGACCGGCCTCCCAGTGTGTGGTCTACCTCTCTCGAACTAAAAGCTCCTGTGGCCGTCGTGTCTGGAATGTATGTGTGTACGCCAGCCTCGCGTATTTCAACCACGATGCACTTACTTGTTATATGCATATCGTTTACATGAATTCATACAACATTGACTTTATCTTATCGAGTTTGGGTTCGAATGGAGCGTCTTGATGGGCGGTATATGATTGTGTGGGCGGAATATGTAAGCAATGAAGGTCAGGAGACCACGACGTCTTACAACATAAATAGTTCGTCGCATCTATATACATAGCAACGTATCATGAATAGTCTTTTTCAATTATGCGGTTTTGCACACCAGTATCCTGGTAGTCACAAGTTCAGCGATGTATAGTAAACGTCCACAGATAGTTTCAGGTTATGCAAGTCTCTTAACTTTTCCACATGGGCACATGTAACAAGTACAGATAACATATACAAGTGAGCACATATCATTTAGCTTTACCTAAGTACAGAAAAATACAAGAAACACATTACATATAGTTTTTTTACATAGGTACAAATATATTACATATTGGCTTTACATAAACATAGAAACATATTTCTCTTGTCTTCACACGAGTATGATTGGACACATAGAAACATTTTTTCATGTATCTTTACATAATTTTAGAAAATTTACAGTATTTACAATCATTGAGTTTAGATCTATGTTTTGCTTTTGCAAATGTCACCTGAAATAGAGAAGGGTTAGACACGACATCCCACATCACCAAGAAGACCAAGTGCACAACTTCAGATAAGCAAATAACAAAAACAAACATCATACATAAACAATACTCGCGACACGAGTGTAAGTGTGCAGTGTACGCATGGCCTTAGCTTTTTTAAGTGTATGTGTTCATTGGTGAGATACGTATCCAATCAGTTTCAAGGTGTAAGTGTAAGGTTTAGAATGATTAAGTATTCACTTCAATCAGTCGTTAGTGCTCAAAGACTGATGGTGCAGATAGTCAATCTCGTAAGCTGAAAATCTATCTTCTTCACACCTGTATAAAAGTTAACATAAAATTTGCTTTAAAATTTTAAGTGGCTGCTGTAAGTATTCGGCGAATACGAATCTCTTGTTTCTCCTTCTGCTGCTGACAGGAACAGCTTAAATAAAACTTATATACTACGTAGCTTCTCTGTAGAAGTACTGTGAAGTACGTGTATTTGATAGTTGTGTATAACTTAAGTATGATCCATAGATGTGTTTACTGTTGAGCATGGTATAATCTAAGATCACGATGAGCATATAGTCCAATAATTCTGTTTGTTTTAGGATGCTGCAGCAGATATGCACCAGGATGTGGAATGCTGACACTAACATAAGGACCGTCGTTAAGCAGACGCCATTTCGCGTTGCGCCGCTGAAGAGAGCACTAACATTCCAGTTTTAAATTCCTGCTTCCTCTTGACAGTGAAGTTCGCAGACTTCCCTTACCTTTTCGTCGTGTGTTGTTTGCAGAAAATAAAGTTTTGGTAATGGCGTTGCCCAACTGTTGTCTTCTTTACGATCGAACATGAGCTCATTAGGAGTGTACAGAGTTTCATAAACAATGAGGTTTTTGTGCACCTCTTCAAATAAAGACAAATATGTTACCCAATTGGTATGTTTGGTAGAAATGTAGGTTCTTATAAATATGTTAATCTCGCGGAACACGTGTCAGTGGGATTACACTGGGGACTATACCTTGAGATAAAAGTACTCTTAATAGTATTGTCTTTGAGCAATTTACGCCACTTGTACCCAGTATAGTATGTAGCATTGTCGGATAAAATACTTTTGGTTTTCCCACGTGAGGAATATAGTCACATGACAAACAACGAATGATGGCATTGGCAGTACCAGATCTTACAGCATATAGTTTAACATGCTTGGAGAATAAATCGTGAAATCCAAGAACATATTTCACGCCACCACTGCTTGTGGGATGTGACCACTTAGTAAGAAAACTTACTATTTTCTACATAAGTCGACACAATACTGGTGATATAGCTTATCCTGCATAAGAAGTATTCGGTAATCATTCACATTCTCCAGTTCAGAGTAGTTACACTCATTCAAGCCTTGAGGCAGACGAGACAAAGTGTCGGCAATTACGTTGTCTTTACCCTTAATATATACAATTTCAAAGGAATAGTTTTGCAAAGATAAAACTCAAAGTGCTACTCCGGGATGTACCAGCTTACAAGTTAACAGAAATGTGAGAGCTTGGTGGTCAGCATAAATTTCTTAAAGTGTAAGTAGGCTATTTAGGTTTTTATGCTGGTAAAAATGGAAATGTCGTGTGGCTACGGCCTCCCGTCGGGTAGACCGTTACGTAGCGCTCTGTAAGAAAATCACTGGCTGTGCTGTGTGCAGTCTGTGGCTGGTTGGCATTGTTGGAATATTCGCTATTGTAGTGTTGGGCAGTTGGATGTGAACAGCGCGTAGCGTTGCGCAGTTGGTGAGCCACCAGCAGTGGATGGATGTGGGGAGAGAGATGGCAGAATTTTGAGAGCGGACGATCTGGAAGTGCGTCCATCAGAAAGAGTAAATTTGTAATACTGTATATCACGAACTAATATATATAAATACAGGGTGAGTCAACGTTACCGCTGGATATATTTCGTAAACCACATCAAATACTGACGAACCGATTCCACAGACCGAACGTGAGGAGAGGGGCTAGTGTAATTGTTTGATACAAACCATACAAAAATGCACGGAAGTATGTTTTTTAACAAAAACCTACGTTTTTTTAAATGGAACTACGTTAGTTTTGTTAGCACATCTGAACATATAAACAAATACGTAATCAGTGCCGTTTGTTGCATTGTAAAATGTTTATTACATCCGGAGATATTGTAACCTAAAGTTGACGCTTGAAACCTCCGACGTTCAGTTGCCTGTTGTAACAAACACGGGCCACGGTCGACGAGCAGCGTCTACCGGGACATGTTTACGATGACGACCGTGTTTACGAGTGTGGCTGTAGTGCACTGTTGTGGTTTGGTCTAGCTGTCGCGGTGTCCGCATGTAGCGCTTGCTGCTATTGTTATTCTGCATTCGTCCCGCACGCAGACCAACTGTAGTACACCGTGTTACCAGACGTCTGTGATAGTGTAGTGTTGTAGGAACTGTGACCATGGTGTACTCGAACTCTGAAAAGGCGGAGATGATACTCATCTATGGCGAGTGTCGACGAAATTCACCTGAAGCCTGCAGGGTGTATGCAGAACGGTACCCGGACAGAGAGCATCCAACGTACCGCACATTGCAAAACATCTACCGCCAACTGTATGCAACAGGTATGGTCGTAGCACGCAAACGGGTCCGTAACAGGCCCGTCACAGGAGAAGCGGGTGCAGTTGGTGTGTTAGCTGCTGTTGCCATGAACCCACACATGAGTACACGGGACATTGCGAGAGCCGGTGGACTGAGTCATAGTAGTGTCATGCGCATACTGCATCGTCACCGCTTTCACGCGTTTCATGTGTCGCTACATAAGCATTACATGTTGATGACTTTAACCATCGAGCGCAATTCTGTCAATGGGCATTAACAGAGAATGCGTTGCAGTTCTACCTGCTTACCGATGTGTCGGGTTTCACAAACCACGGGGCAGTGAATCTACGGAACATGCATTACTGGTCCGTGGACAATCCTCGCTGGCTCAGACAGGTAGAGCGACAGCGACCGTGGACTGTAAATCTATGGTGCGGAATCATTGGCGACCACCTCATTGGTCCTCACTATTGCAGGGGCCCAAACAGCTGCAACATACATCGCGTTTCTACAGAATGATCTGCCAACGTTGCTCGAAAATGTCCCACTGGAAACGCGTCGACGTATGTGGTATCAGCATGATGGTGCACCTGCACATTCCGCAATTAACACTAGGCTGACCCTTGACATGATGTTCGACGGGCGTTTCATAGGACGTGGTTGACGCATAAATTGGCCAGCCCGTTCTCCTGATCTTACACCTCTGGACTTCTTTCTGTGGGGTACGTTAAAGGAGAATGTGTACCGTGATGTGTCTACAGCCCCAGAGGATATGAAACAACGTATTGTGGCAGCCTGCGGCGACATTACACCAGATGTACTGCGGCGTGTACGACATTCATTACGCCAGAGATTGCAATTGTGTGCAGCAAATGATGACCACCACATTGAACATCTATTGGCCTGATATGTCGGGACACACACTATTCCACTCCGTAATTGAAAACTGAAACCACGTGTGTACGTGTACCTCACCCCTCATGGTAATGTACATGTGTGTCAGTGAAAAAGACCAATATAAAGGTGTTAGCATGTGGACGTAATGTGCTGTTCCAGTCTCTTGTGTACCTAAGGTCCATCACCGTTCCCTTTGGATCCCTACGTAATCCGGTGCTCTCCGATACACACGATCGTACAGCGGAGGAGTGGTCAAGCGTCAACTTTAGGTTACAATATCTAAGGATGTAATTAACATTTTACAATGCAACAAACGGCACTGATTACGTATTTGTTTACATGTTCAGATGTGCTAACAAAACTATCGGGGTTTCATTTAAAAAAACGTAGGTTTGTGTTAAAAAACACACTTCCGTGCATTTTTTTATGGTTTGTATTAACCAATTACACTAGCCCCTCTCCTCACGTTCGGTCTGTGGAATCGATTTGTCAGTATTTGATGTGGTTTACGAAATATATCCAGCGGTAATGTTAGGTGACTCACCCTGTACATATATGACTTTTGTCAATATTATTAAGGTAAATACATTGTTTGTTCTCAATCAAAATCTTTCATTTGCTAACTATGCCTATCAAGTAGTTAGTGCGTTCAGTAGTTGGAATTTTTTATTTAGCTGGCAGTATTGGCGCTCGCTATATTGCAGTAGTTCGAGTAACGAAGATTTTTGTGAGGTAAGTGATTCGTGAAAGGTATAGGTTATTGTTAGTCAGGGCCATTCTTTTGTAGCGATTATTGAAAGTCAGATTGCGTAGCGCTAAAAATATTGTGTGTCAGTTCAGTGTTGATCAGAGTAAGTAAAGAAATGTCTGAGTACGTTCAGTTCTGGTCAGCTGTTTGAAAATCAGATAACGTAAGAGGTTCATCAGCACAGTAATTCATTAAATTTTCTAAGGGGATGTTTCAAAATGCCCGCACTATAGAGTGTGTTTCAAGTTCTGTGGTAGAGTATGTGCGTTCACATTCACTAAGTGTGCGGCTCACAAAACTGATAATTTTCAGATGTTCTTGTTCTCCATTCTTTACAACTTGGAACAAACATCGGCCTAAGCCATAGTTAGAGGCGTCACATGTCTGACACTGGTTAGACCGTATCCATATCTGATTCTTTTTGAGTAGGTTCCATAGATGTTTGCTGTTTAAAAGTTGGTGTGGTAAAAATCGTCGAAAGAAAGAACAAAGTCCAAGGAACGATTTCAATTGCTTTCTAGTCAGTGGACCAGGAAAATTTCTGATTGCGTCTTACTTCAATCAAGTCGTATACCTTGAGCATTAATAATAAGTCCAAAATACTTAATTTCACTGCAAGCAAATTTCGACTTTTTGCGATTAGCTGTGACTTCAGCTTGTTCGAATTTATGCGGAATCTTTTGCGAAGTATCAATGTGTTCAGACCAAGTCTTACTAGCTTTGAACATGTCATCAATGTAGTTAGTAACTGATTCAACCAGTTCATCACCAAGTACAGTATCCAGCGCGGTGATAAGCGCGCCTGAACTGACGTTCAGACCGAAGGGTAGGACATAAAATTGATAGGTTCGCCCCTCCAACCGACCCCCCCCCCCCCCCCCATGAAAAAAAATGTAGTATACTTTCAAGAATCTGGCGTGATTGGGACTTGCCAGAACGAATTGGTCAAATCTATCGTAGAAATATATTTAGATTCTAAAAATTTCTGGAGTTTCTCCTCTAAATTCTCAGGTTTCGTGCGAACAGGTAAAATAATCTCATTAATTGCACGAGCATCCAAAACAACTCTGATATTCCTGTTGGATTTCTTTACAACTAGTAAGGGCTGCAGTAAGGTGACGTGGTAGGTTCGATGATATTCCACTCTAATATTTGTGTCAACTCGTGCCACACAACAGGCCGTTGGGATAGTGGCACATTATAGGTTTTGTGGAAGAAAATCTGGCGAGGCTTAACTTCTATTTTTTACACATACGTGTTAATTACACCTGGTCGTTTGCTAAATACTTGTATATACTTGGACAAAACGGCATAAAGTTCATTATGTTCATTATGTTCATCATGTGTGACAGTTGTGGTTTCTGATAACTTATTACTATTTAAAGTTTTCAAGTCCTCAAACTCGCCATCAGATGCATGTGTCTGCATGTCAACATCATCAGTGTCCTGTATTAACTGAATCTTTTACCCTGTACAATATTTATCGTGCTTCATAGTCCTCGTACCTAGGTCAATCGAAATTTCACTGCCCTTATCTCTAAGTATTCGTTTACGTTGGAAGAAGTTAATGGTGCTGTCCTTCTCGCACAATATATCTAAACCTAAAATACAGTTAGTGACCAGATTTTGGACAACGAGGAATGGCCATTGTACGATTCCATTACCTACCTTGACTGTCACAAATACCTGTTTCTTAACCCTAGAAGGCTTATTGCCTACGGCAGTTAAAATTTTACAAATGGTTCAAATGGCTCTGAGCACTCATGGGACTTAACGTCTGAGGTCATCAGTCCCCTAGAACTTAGAACTACTTAAACCTAGCTAACCAAAGGCCATCACACACATCCATGCCCGAGGCAGGATTCGAACCTGTGACCGTAGCAGTCGCGCGGTTCCGGACTGCGCGCCTAGAACCGCGAGACCACCGTGACCGGCAGAAGTGTTGAGAATGTTGGCTCTGTTGTGTATATACATTTGCTATGTGAAGCGGTTGATTCTGTTGGCTTGCGTGACCGACGGCAGCCAGTGCACCGGAATTAGGTTGGCTACCCTGCGTATTTTGCATGGCGCTGGTGTAAACATTGTAGCAATTGTTTTGCCGTACGGAACGCTGGTCCTCGTAAAGCATATCAACGGAATCGAGCACTTTGACAAAATACTCTGCGTCGTTGTCTGGGATGTGCAGAAGTTTCTCTTTGATATTAAACGGCAGTCTTGCCTTCAATGGACAGAGGATGTCGCGCGTTGCAACCGGCTCGTCAAGGAAATGTCCCATATTTAAACTTTTCTCAAAATACCGGCGCAAATTGCCGTGCTTGGGATTGATGGTTCAGGATCCACAATCTGCCTACGAAGTCGTTCCTGTACAGATTGTGACCAAAATTTAGATAAAAAGGCTCTCACAAATTGTTCGTACGTGACTCATCTGTCGGCTTCATTATACGCCCATACATCTGTGTCGCCTTGGATATAATCGACAACATAAGATATCAAATGGTTCAAATGGCTCTGAGCACTACGCGACTTAACTTCTGAGGTCATCACTCGCCTAGAACTTAGAAGTAATTAAACCTAACTAACCTAAGGACATCCCACACATCCATGCCCGAGGCAGGATTCGAACCTGCGACCGTAGCGGTCGCTCGGCTCCAGAATGTAGCGCCTAGAACCGCACGGCCACTCTGGCCGGCCATAAGATATCCCCTTACGGCCACTGCACGTACGAGGAAATGCATTTCTGAAGGCTTTAATAAAGGTGACAGGATGTACGGTTCTTTATTCAGGTATAAATGGCTGAAATTGTCTGTGTTTTATTAGGCTCTCCTCTTCCTTGGCATTATAGTAGTTTAGTTTCAGAATGATTACTGTAAGGTTCAAATGGCGAATGGCAAGTAAAATGCTGTTGATAATTATCACGACTGCAATGCCGTGTGTCATGTCGAGGTGCCTACTGTTGTTGTGAGTACGTAGGGTGCGGTGTGTATGGGTCATAAATGTACTTGAGTTCATTGCCAAACTGTGTGTTTTGGTTGCTATTACCGTCATTGCACAGTGGTTGTACGTAATTGTCAAACTGTTTCGATTGCGTAGCGCCAGATGGTGCTGCTTGACTGCTTACGTGTTTGTTGTAGTTTATAAATTCCGCGACAGTATCGTGGACAATAGCAGCCAGTCTTTCTTGTAAGCACTCATCAAAATATTTGTTCTTTTTGCTCTAGCCAACTGTGAAACTCTCAATTGATGCATGAGAAATGGTTGTCAGTGCGTAATCTTACTTTATCAGAAAGCTGTCGTGTGTCATTGCGTCAACCGTGTTTTCGACATCGGCAATAAGCGTTTTTATATCAACATGCACTCTCGGATAAGATTTTATCTGAGTAGCTAGTCTCGTACATTTTACTGAGATTGTTCTCGTGCGCTTGGATATCTGTCACAGGTTTGTGTTTTCTTATTGTAATGAAAGGCCGCGCGGGGTAGCCGTGCGGTCTCAAGCGTCTCGTCACGGTTCGTGCGGCTCCCCCCGCCAGAGGTTCGAGTCCTTCCTCGGGCATGGTTGTGTGTGTTTTCCTTAGCGTAAGTTAGCTTAATTAGTGTGTAAGCCTAGGGACCGATGACTTCAGCAGTTTGGTCCAATAGTCCTTCCCACAAAAATGTTATAATGAAAGCTCTGAAAATTTCGCGTTGAGGTCGGACACTTGTCCAATCGGCGCGTATGGACGTCATATTTTGGTCGATACGTGCGTCAATGTCCTGTTTATGGTGTCATTTGCTTCATAATAGCATCGAACATTCTGCTAATACTAGTGATGTGCAACTATTTCGCCCGCATCACTTCGTTAGACGTGACGTCAGACACCAAAATGGGTTCGGAACTAGATTTAGGCATATTAGTGGTAGACGGCCTATTTTGTAAATTTGCGTCAGCGAAATAATCAATAACGTGTCGCTCGGTAGTATTAGTCAACTATAACGTCACTTTCATTATTTATCGGTATGTCAGAGTCGGATTGCGTCTGTGTTTGCAGTCTCTGGTTCTCCATCTTTGCTAATTGTTTTCTGGTCAGTACCACGCCACATGTAATGTATGACACAATAAAATTTTAAACTCGTATGGGTAGTCAGAATAAATGTACAAAACTAATCTCGCTGTGCGACAGTGTCTCAACAAGTAAATTAATTGTCGAAAGTAATGGTGGAATTTTGAATACTAATAGCTGCACGCAATGTTACGTCACACAGAACTAAAGTCGACCATATTGTGAACTCTTAAAACTGTATTGTTGCACTGCACGAATAATGAAAATAGTTTTGGAAAACGCGATATAGCTTAAAATCACTGCTACGGAAACGAAAAATTGTGATAGCTCTACCAAGCAAGCTATGATAATACAAAGCGCTTGGGCAAGACTGCTGATGTAAAGATGCTGTGCCTTACCTTGTATCCGCGATTGTAGCGTAATTTCAGGTGTCTACATACAATCCAGTAATTTGTCTTACTTCCATGTATTCCGGTCTCGTATAGCGTTTGTAGTTAGGAAGACAATATAGTACATATATCAATGCTCGAGACATGAAGTCGCCAATTTCATTTTTTTTTCTTTTTGGCTCATTCGTTCCTGGCTTGAGACCATAAAATGAATTACAATAATGAATATTAAATAGATATCAATTAAGTTTACGGATTGGTAAAATATGTTTCGTACAGACTATCGGCGCCTGAGCTTGGCATTATCGTTACAGGTCCGTTCATGTATTTTTTTAACCGTGTTTCTTCTCTCTATGGTGAATCGGACTTCGTGAAAAAAGGAGCACCAGGAGACGACGGTGGATCGAGCTGCACGACGTTTTGTTTAAAAATACGGAACATTTTGCCATGCCAAGTCATCCAACAATCTTACAATGACTAAAGACACAAAGTAAAACATACATAGGTTAGTAAAAACAGTTTATTCTGAAACGAAAACACGATTTAAAGGACACTTACATGATGAAATTACGAGTGCCGTTTGGTTGCAACTCTCCACTATGCTGATAAAATAATATAGTATTAATGGCGGTGTGCCACATACGTCCGATCTGGGCAAGGCCTAGATAACAAAAGGTGACTGTTCCTCTTTCGCCAATAATATGTTGATGAAAAATCTTTAAATGTTTCTAGCGGCTGCATACAATATTTACACAGCTCAAATTTTTGTTTATTTCATTACTTATAATTACGTTTTTTGGCTAATAAAAGCTCAGCATGCAAATGTGCCTTTAAAGTACGTTCAAATATTTTATTTTCGTGTTGAGAGAATTTTGTTCGCAGATAACGTATGCAGCATGGGATGCAGTTGCGAAAGCGAAAGAGAGTGGGGAAGGAGAATAGACAGAGACGTTACCCACATACGGAACACAGCAACACTTAGGGCACACCTCAGTTTGTACATTGTAATCATGGGTGTTGATTTATATGCAACTAAATGGATTAGGTGAGCTGGCACCTAGTTAACATTGGTAGGTCTCAAGGCATGCAATCAACAGACGATTTGACTAATGCTAACCACCTAACAACCTCACTAACCATGTACTAATTAACAGACCATGTAGATTAATGATAATCACCCAACAACCTCACTAACCAGTTACTAATTTTAACCCGTGTAGAATAAAGATTCACATGACAAGGCAAGACTATGATTGTGCTGTTATAAGAGGCACTGACTGGCATACATGTGTTGTATACCATATGTGGCATGTGAAGCACTTGCGAAAGTGGAAGAGAGTGGAAAAGGGGAATAGACAGAGATGTTGCCCACATATGAAATACAGCATCACTTGGGGCACACCGCAGCTGGTACACAGTAATAATAACTCAGAAAAGCGACATTATTTTCCTTTATCACACTTGAGAACATTTTATTATTTTACATCAACAAATTGCTCTACAGTTAAATTTGTCTGTATAATGCTATACAATACTGTATAGGAAGCAGACTGTGAGGCAGAGTAGGAAGTGAGCGGTTAGCCGCCTCCCCAGCTGGTGGTGAAGTGAACCAGCTAGGGTGGGATGGGCGCTTTTACTATTGATGCAGGCATGAATGGCAGAACTGTGTTTTGAAGCGAGTCAGCTGTAACCTCTCACAAGGGAACCTCCCCACCGCACCCCCCTCAGATTTAGTTATAAGTTGGCACAGTGGATAGGCCTTTAAAAACTGAACACAGATCAATCGAGAAAACAGGAAGAAGTTGTGTGGAACTATGAAAAAAATAAGCAAAATATACAAACTGAGTAGTTCATGCAAGATAGGCAACATCATGGATGCTATGAGGTCAGGAGCACTGTGGTCCGGTGGTTAGCGTGAGCAGCTGCGGAACGAGAGGTCCGTCGTTCAAGTCTTCCCTCGAGCGAAAGTTTTACTTTCTTTATTTTCGCAAAGTTATGATCTGTCCGTTCGTTCATTGACGTCTCTGTTCACCGTAATAAGTGTAGGGTCTCTGTTTTGCAACCGCGCCGCAAAACCGTGCGATTAGTAGACGAAAGGACGTGCCTCTCCAATGGGAACCGAAAACATTTGATCGCAATGTCATAGGTCAACCGATTCCTCCACAGGAAAACACGTCTGATATATTCTATACGACACTGGTGACGGCATGTGCGTCACATGACAGGAATATGTTGTCGACCTACCTAACTTAACTCGTACACTTGCCGAATGGATAAAAAGGTTCTTCTCCCTTGCCCGATATAGGTTTTCTTGTGGATGTGATAATCAGTCCCAAAAAAGTGATGAAAACATAAGAGTTTGTCACATGAACTACAACAAATGAATGCAACAGTTTCACAGTCGCACAGTTTTCCCTGTGCTCGGTCAAAACCTACGTTTTTAAAGCTTTCAAATTTTTCCGTGTGTAGACCGTCAAATCCTGCATGTGTCCAAGCAAATCTGAACATGTCCTGGAATTTTGGAGAGCGAAGTTGATTGTGTGTGACTGCCTGAACTTTCATAATTGACACACGATCACGTAAACAATACTGCTCTGTGTACCTGTGCAGCTTCGCAAAATCATAGAATCTTTTCACAAAGTATTTCACTTGCCGAAAACCAAACACATCTAACGGTTGCACAAGAGGTGTACAACCTGGAGGAATGGTAATCACAGACGGACGGGCGGACAGATAATAATTGTGTGAAAATAAAAAAATTAAAATTCTCACTCGAGGGAAGACTTGAACCAAGGACCTCTCGTCCCGCAGCTATTCACACTAACCACGGGTCCACGGCGCTCCTGAGCATACAAAATACTTGATGTTACCTATCTTAGGCATCTTAGTTTGTATATTTTGCTTACTTTTTTCATAGTTCCACATAACTTCTTCCTGTTTTCTCCATTGATCTGTGTTCAGTGTTTCCAGGCCTATCCACTGTGCCAACTTATAACTAAATCTGAGGGGGGTGCGATGGGGAGGTTCCCTTGTCAGGGGAGAAAGAGGCAACGCACAACACAGGCGTAGCTTCCCTGTCACAGCATGGTCATGCTGCAACCTGTGACAACAGAGCTAATTACTGGTCATGTTGGCGTTGTATCATAGAAGATGAACATTTTTATCGACATCAGATTATTACATAAAGGGTATACATTGTGATACCAGAAACTCACATTTCTTCCTTAAGGGAGATCTGTGAGCTACCCAGGTTATAACACAACACGGTAATAAGCTAAATGACATTATCCAGTACGCTACTTCTCTTCTCATAGTGAGAATACTCCAGATGCTATCTGTCACATTCAGTATCGATCAGCATACTCTGTTCCATTCAAACTCTTGAATAATGAGGACCTACTTGTCCACGCCACTCCACAACCATTTACTTTTCAGCTCAGTAAAGTGGTTAGCAACTCACTATCATGTACAGTGGAGATAATAATATGAACGCCCAACACCATCAACAGCACATATACCTTTAGAAAGAACCACAGACCTTCTGTTCCTGGCCACATGCATATGTTGCCGTCAGTCGACACTATGGGAAACTGAAGCCACACTTACGTCAGCAATGAACAAGTGATGTATCTCCTAGCGTCACCAACAACCTTGTCTGATCTATGCCTGAGTAGAGTTGGAGACGATCGACTTGCAGTCTACTGCTGATGCTGAACTTGCCAGATGCATCACACCCACACTGTGAGCCACTACCAGATGAAGCTACAGTGAAATGATCAATGGACCTCGATATTTATGCCTATGTTTTCTAGTGTTTCTCCTGTATGCTCTTTCAGGTCACATTAAGACATAGTTCCTACGTGTCATAATTTTCACACAATACCATTTGATGACACATTCAGAATGTAGAGATTTTGTTGTCATTATCATAGTTGAATTCGCACACAGAACATGTCTTGTTCACATACCATATTATATGCAATACCTGAAGCAAGTTTTGTCTTATGTTTAAGAGTTATTTACAGTCTGGAACCGCGCTACCGCTACGATCGCAGGTTCGAATCCTGCCTCGGACATGGATGTGTCTGATGTCCTTAGGTCAGTTAGGTTTAAGTAGTTCTAAGTTCTAGGGGACTGATGACCTCAGATGTTAAGTATTTGAACCATTTTTAAGAGTTATTCTAGTTTAGAAATAACTGTTCTGACACACAAGAAAAAGTGAATAGCTCTCTCTCTCTCTCTCTCTCTCTCTCTCTCTCTCTCTCTCTATATATATATATATATATATATATATATATATATATATATATATATATATATATATATACACACAGGGTGTTTCAAAAATGACCGGTATATTTGAAACGGCAATAAAAACTAAACGAGCAGCGATAGAAATACACCGTTTGTTGCAATATGCTTGGGACAACAGTACATTTTCAGGCGGACAAACTTTCGAAATTACAGTAGCTACAATTTTCAACAACAGATGGCGCTGCAAGTGATGTGAAAGATATAGAAGACAACGCAGTCTGTGGGTGCGCCATTCTGTACGTCGTCTTTCTACTATAAGCGTGTGCTGTTCACAACGTGCAAGAGTGCTGTAGACAACATGGATTATTCCTTAGAACAGAGGATTTTTCTGGTGTTGGAATTCCACCGCCTAGAACACAGTGTTGTTGCAACAAGACGAAGTTTTCAACGGAGGTTTAATGTAACCAAAGGACCGAAAAGCGATACAATAAAGGATCTGTTTGAAAAATTTCAACGGACTGGGAACGTGATGGATGAACATGCTGGAAAGGTGGGGCGACCGCGTATGGCAACCACAGAGGGCAACGCGCAGCTAGTGCAGCAGGTGATCCAACAGCGGCCTCGGGTTTCCGTTCGGCGTGTTGCAGCTGCGGTCCACATGACGCCAACGTCCACGTATCGTCTCATGCGCCAGAGTTTACACCTCTATCCATACAAAATTCAAACGCGGCAACCCCTCAGCGCCGCTACCATTGCTGCGCGAGAGACATTCGCTAACGATATAGTGCACAGGATTGATGACGGCGATATGCATGTGGGCAGCATTTGGTTTACTGACGAAGCTTTTTCATTTTCGTCTCATTGATTTCATATTCTTAAAATCGGTATTTTCAAAACTTTTTCATAACAGGAACGATGTCTGTAACCTCACCTCCCGGAAAACCAAGGTAACCGGTGTGTATTAAGATGAACCCACAGAGAGCGAAATTATTGTCTAAAATAATAAACCTCTGCGTTAGGTCAGTTATTACAATGTTGGAGACTATACTCCTTAGAAAAAGACTTTTCATTTCTATGTATGTCTGTCTCTGTGTGTTTGAATACGGTTCCATGCGAGTCATTTCATCTAATCCACGTCTCATTTCAAGTAAGTCTCGCAGATTATTATGTTTTCAAAGTTACTCGCCTACTTTGTGCCTTACCTACAGTTTATTCCACTGTAAAACATTAATCAAGATATAAAAATTCTAGGTTTTTGTACAATTTTATTATTTTTAGTATTATTATTTTCATACAATCTTGGGGTCCTGCGTGTATACTGTTACAACCTTTCCCGGTGTTACCTGTTCCCACTAAAAACGAAAAACCAAATACTGGCTCCCATTGACATTTGCAACGAGACAGTCATTGATAATTTATCGAAACAAATTATCAGAACCAATAAGGAAAATAAAACAAACACCAGCCAAACTTTAAAATATTGTTCGACTCACTTTCTCTTCTAATACTGCTATTTAGAAGCCCACAACACGAAAAAAAAAAGCGAAAGGTTTGCACCAGTGGAGTATATGAAATATCATACTGCAGTAGCTACGTACTAAGTAGAAGAGGACCGGCAGAAGCTTGAAAACCCGGTTCCAAGACCTTATGAATTCCCTTAGAATAACTTGCATAGAAAAGTCAGCCATTGCACAGAAAATGTTAAGCATTAAACACGTTTTAGCGATACGTAAATTAAGTCGTCACACTGCACACTCAGCCAAATGGTAAGGACCCAGATCTACTAGAACAAATAAAACATCACTGTAAAAGCAAAAGGCCGAATTCGCGGTAAAAGAACAGGTAGACGTAGCCAGCCATGGTTACCGTAGCACTTTTAAATACTTATTGTAATTGTTGCAGGAACCCCATATGTTAAAAACAGTTTACCCATATCAACATACAGTTCAACTGTGACATCGAAAACTGTGCTGCATGCGTCGTGAATATTTTCTTGGATACGTATCAGGTGGATCTTGAGGTAAGTGAGACGCTACTGTAATGCCTAGTCTAACATCCAATCATACACGTCAGCATAAAATCAGGGAATGTACGTCACAGCTAATCTGGTGTGTTTCTGATAATCTCGCATTTTAGTTTCCATTCTTCCATTTTCTTTGAGCAGCGATTTTACAAATGTAACGTAAGTCTGCTCTTCAAAGGACATAAATTTCCATGATCTCACATCGATACAGAGCAGGGGACCTGATACAAGGAACGAATTACTCCTGAAGAAGGATACACAGTAACGAAAATGAATTGCTTAATATAATACTGCGGTCTAAGGCGCTGCAGTCATGGACTGTGCGGCTGATCCCGGCGGAGGTTCCAGTCCTCCCTCGGGCATGGGTGTGTGTGTTTGTCCTTAGGATAATTTAGGTTAAGTAGTGTGTAAGTTTAGGGACTGATGATCTTAGTAGTTAAGTCCCATAAGATTTCACACACATTTGAATATAATACAGCCGGTCAAGTAGTGGAGGAGTGTCTACGATGTTACCATGGTAGATTGAGGAGGCTTGGGGTGGGGTAGCAGGCCGGTGAAAGCTCAGAGAGCGGGGCTGCCAAAATTGTTTTGTTTTGCACTGGTACATCAACACTGCATCGATGAGTAAAGGCAAACATGCTCACACTCCGTGGCACGTTATGTGTACTCATATCCATTTTAATCGGCAGCTCTCCATTGTATTTAGCTGTTCATGCTATATATGATGGATAGCTTCCTGTAAGCTCTCCATTAGCACTCTGGCGCACCATGCACCATCTGCTAGCGATTACAGCATTCCGGTCATAGTGAGTGTTGCATGCAGTACATCCATTCCTGCTTGCGTGGTCCCCAGATCTCGTTTCACAGTGTGCTTCAATGCCTTTGTGTAATTCATCACCTCACTTGCTTTCTTGTCAGCTTCTGAAGCATACGCGTATTGTTCAATAGCTTTCAAAGCTCGCTATCTGCCTGGCATGCCACTTAAACGACGACTTACTGTCCTCCGTTAATTCCTTCACCACTTCCGCTGCCTCGGTCAGTTCATTAAAGTCACTGGAAACTGCTGTTCGAATCACAATCTTCAAAATTCCTCCCCCAGTATCTGTCCAAGCCATCTTCGGTCATCTTAGTGAATGTGTCCCAATCGCCACTGCTTGGTGCATTTGTTCTAGCAAATCCTCATACGAGTTATGCAACTTCTCACATTCCCAGAAACTTCCCAGAACAGACAGCTCCTAGCTCCCTATCGAATCGTATGAAACATCTCCTACAGTCTCCTCACATCATTCCGCTTTTCCCATGCATTAAAAACTAGGCTCAGCGCCCACTTATGGCAGATAACCACGAAATCCTCTCATTCTGTAAAAAAAAGAAGCTCCTCTTTCCAGGTGGTAATTCCGCAGCGCCCCAACTACGCTCCAAGCAAAGCGATGCTGCACCGCCACGAATAGCACCTTCTCATCGTCACCATCGGTGTATAGCAAGCTCAGTAAAGGGACTACCATCATCCTCCCTCCCTTTCAGAAGGCCGGTACCACCCGTAAGCCCTAATACACAAAAAGAACCCCTTACTCTAACACAAGACTTACTTGTTATCCTCAATACATTACAACCTGATGCTCTGCACATAATATACTAGGTAATTATCAATAACACAACAAAAATACCTTTCAAATAAAATTATGTGGTCCCAGACTTTTCCAAGTGATGTGTATATGCAGACTGAAGTGACGAACGGAAGTTTCGAATCCCATCCTTGGTACAAAGTTTTATTTGTTGCTTCAGTTTGTACACATTTATCACAAAAATACCTCTGTTAATTATTTTACTTTAATGCATATAGTCCCCTTCGAACACATCCACTCACAATCTCACATCTACTTCTCAGCTTCTTTCTGTTTTATTGTTTCTCAGGATCCATTCTTATGATTCCCGGGATTGATTCCAAAGCTCCAAAGCACATCCGAACAGTCACAGGAGTCCAGTATGTACTACTCTTTCTCGTCGGCAACAGTAGCCTGATGTTCACTAGTGGCATAGTTTCAATCGCTTGATGGGGTCCTTGGTACATAGTGACGAAAATGTTAGTGTTATTTTTCTCTTGTTGTAGGCTGGATATCGTCACCCACTGTGCCTCTCCATAAAGTGGTAAGCACCCAAAGCACTTTGCAAATCCCTCCTGTTGTCCAGTGCCTTATTCGTTTTCTGCACCCCATAGTTAAGTACCCAGCTGCTGACAATCGCCTATGTGACTGTACCTGTTTGCTGGTTCGGTATAGCAATCATCCCCACATACCAAGAAAAGAGATGTGTTATTACAATTAATAAAATATTCCAAGCTGTTAAGCCATGGTTGAAGGGATTTCACTTTAAAACCCCACGTTTCGTCCCCATCTGCGGAGAACATTTTCAAGATGGATCGCAGCTTTGTTGAATGTCCCATTCACACCCTGGCTCGCTACTGACTACAGCAAAATTCCGTTTCCGCGAGCTTCCGCTCAGTGGCGTGACATCTTATATTATGAATACGCGAGTGCAACTGGCTGTTATCAACTGCCGTCGTCCGCTTTTGCTATCTTCCCACGGTGGAATACTGGTACACATCTTCTTCAGCACCGGAATCCAAATTTCCTTCAATTTCACGCCCTCCTCCGTCCTATTAAAATTCCTGGGTGTTTCAAAATCTCTATGGGCTCTCTGTACAGCCTTTCGTGGTACCCACATGTAGCTGGCAGTACTAGAGTCCTATCATAATGAATTTGGTGGTCTCCTGGCTGTAAATCATGTTCCGCAACAGCTGATCTGTCAGTTTCTCTTCTTCTGCAATGCCCTTGCGCTCTTCGCGTCGTTTTCTGACAGTTCTTTTTGTAGTACTCAGGAACATCTCCCACAGTTACACAGAATCATATAAATTCCAGCTTTTTTCAGCGCTTGGCGAGCGTCCTTGCCCTATTTTAGGTGACCTTGTATCTTGCGGGCGGGTGTGTTAATTACCTCGATGTTCCGCTTTCTCAAGATTTTTCACATGAAGTAATTCACGTCCTTAATGAATGGCAGGAACACCAGTGCTTAAGCATCACTATGAATTCTAAGGGGTGGTCTTAACGCTCTTTTCACCTCAGCGAACGAATAACCATTCTTGAGCAACGCATTGGTCAGTTGCTTTAATTCCGCGTCAAGCAGTTGTGGTTCAGTTTTTCCTTGCTCTATCCTCCAACGTTTTTATGACGCCTCGCTTTTGTTGTGGGTGGTGGTTCGAGTCCCGTTGTAGGTATTGGTGTTTGTGCGAGGGTTTTCGATACTCTGAGTAGGCCAAGCCAGCATCTTCCTTCTTGGAAACTAGCACATAAAGAAAATTTGATGTTTCGCCTCATCCTCCTCTTGATAAACTAAATCTTCGGATTGATCCCGTTCAGTTGTTTGTGAAAACGATAAACTTTCTCCCTGCTATGCCGCCACATTACAAACGCGTCTTTAAAGTAACGGAACCAAATATTCCGTTGCTCAATAATGTTAATCTATGGGGAGTGTGGTGGCCAGCGGAAGTGTTTAAACTCAGAAGAGTGTTGCTAGAGCCACTGTGTAGCGATTCTAGACGTGTGGAGTGTCGCATTGTCCAGCTGTAATTGCGGAAGTCCGTCGGAATGCACAGTGGACGTGAATGAATACAGATATTCAGGCATGATGCTCACGTGCATGTCACCCGTCAGAGTCTTATCTAGACGTATCATGGGTCCCATATCACTCCAACTGCACACGCTCCACACTATTACATAGCTTCCACCAGCTTGAACAGTCCCCTGCTGACATGAAGAGTCCATGGATTCATTAGGTTGTCTCCATACCCGTACACGTCCATCGGCTCGATGGAATTTGAAACGTGACTCGTCCGACCAGACAACATGTTTCCAGTCATCAACAGTCCAATGTCAAAGTTGACCGACATAGGCAAGGCATAAAGCTCTGTGTCGTGCAGTCATCAAGGAAACACGAGCGATCCTTCGGCCCGAAAGCCCATTTCGATGATGTTTCGTTGAATGGTTCGCACGCTGATAATTGTTGATGACCCAGCACTGAAATCTGCAGCAATTTGCGAAGGGTTGCACTTCTATCAGGTTGAACGATTCTCTTCAGTCGTCGTTGGTCCCATTCTTGCAGGATCGTCTTCTAGCCGCAGCGATATCGTTGATTTGATATTTTGCCGGAATCGTGATATTCACGATACATTCGTGAAATGGTCGTACTGGAAAATTCCCACTTCATCGCTACCTCGGAGATGCTGTGTCGCATCGCTCGTGCCCCGACTATAACACCACGTTCAAACTCACTTAAATCTTGAGAACCTGCCACTGTAGCAGCAGTAACCGATCTCACAACTACGCCAGACACTTGCTGTGTTATATACGTTTTGCCGACCGCAGTGCCGTATTCTGCCTGTTTACGTATCTCTGTAAACGCATGCCTATAAAAGTTTCTTTGCCACTTGAGTGTATTTTGTCACATATTTTTCGTGTTGCCTTTACAGAAAGGTTAAAGTGGTGACCAACCACCAGCTCCGAAATGGTTATAAAGTCTGAAAGACCTATCCACTAGACTAACGGGTAGTGTGTTAAGGGTCAGTGAGTTCGGTTATGAAGTGGCTTTGAGCAGAAATGTGACAATTATATAAGTACTGGGTTATGGCTGTGCTGAATGGCAACCAATACTGAACACTGACACTGACTGGAAGCTGTAGAACACACGAGACTGCAGTTAAGTAATGGTCTGTAGTGTAAAGTAACTAGATGAGGTTTGTGAACGTTGGTGCCAGATAAGTTGATAGAAGAAGAAGTCCTGAGACAGGTGCATGATCGCGTGTTGTCGCATAATCGAGGATACAGAGCAATAAACTGAAGGGTCGCAGAGAAATATTGGTGGAATGTAAGAAAGGGTGATCTGAATCTCTACGCGAGAAATTTTGTGCAATTTATGCAGCCTGAGGACTTGATCCATTAATAACTATCACTACAGAGACATGCTGAAGCATTGGGCTGAATGAGTAAGGACCGTGTAACTCGACTACAGCAGGGAATCGTTTGTGTTGACAGTAATACATATGCAAAACCTAAACTTTCACGCCGGCCAGTGTGACCGAGCGGTTCTAGGCGCATCAGTCTGGAACCGCGCGACCACTACAGTCGAAGGTTCGAATCCTGCCTCGGGCGTGGATGTGTGTGATGTACTTAGGTTAGTTAGGTTTAAGTATTTCTAAGTTCTAGGGGACTGATGACCTCAGATTTTAAGTTCCATAGTGCTCAGAGCCAATTGAACCATTTTAAACTTTCACGGCCAGAACTGTCACAATAAATAAATTATTCCGCGGTATTATGCCGTAGTCGACGGGATTTCACTTTAAAACCCCACGTTTCGGCGCATCTGTTAGGACAATTTCAAGGCGATCGTAGCTTTGTTGAATGTCCGATTCCCATCCTGGCTCGCTACTGATTACAAGAAAATTCTGTTTCCGCGAGCTTCTGCGCAGTGGCGTGAGTAGTAGAGCAACCTATGTTTTACGACACGCTGCATTGTTGCCAAATTTATTCAAGATGGCGGCGATGACGTCATTCAAGATGTCGGCATGTAGACTTGGCAACAGTGCATGACGTCATCCAATATGGCGGCTTTTGGTGGGAAAATAGGCCAACTGGGCTACCTCTACTAACCTAACCTCCAGGAAAAAAGGCGCGAAGTTTGAATTTTGGCGGGAAAATAGGCCAATTGGGCTACGTCCACTAACCCAACCCCCAAGAAAAAATGGCGGGAAGTTGAATTTTGGCGGGAAAATAGGTGAATTGGGCTACGTCCAGTAACCTAAGCCTCCAGATGAAATTGGCACCAAATTCAAATGGTTCAAATGGCTCTGAGCACTATGGGACTCAACTGCTGAGGTCATTAGTCCCTTAGAACTTAGAACTAGTTAAACCTAACTAACCTAAGGATATCACAAATATCCATGCCCGGGGCAGGATTCGAACCTGCGACCGTAGCGGTCTTGCGGTTCCAGACTGCAGCGCCTTTAACTGCACGGCCACTTCGGCCGGCGCACCAAATTCAAATTCCAACAAGATAATAATAAAAAAAGTAAGGTTTTGCATGCATTATTCATTATTGTTCATTATCATTCATCATTCATTATCATTATTATTTATTATTATTAGCTTACCTCCGCTAGAAAATTCGCTCCAAATTCAAATTCCAGCACGATAATAGCTGCAAAACCGTACTTGTCTTTATTATTATTTATTATTATTCAGTATCATTCATCATTTATTATTATTATTTATTATTATTGGCCTACCTCCACTAGAAAATTGCGGCAAATTCATATTCCAACACGATAATGTCTCGAGAACTGCACTTCTATTTATTATTATCAATTATTATTTATTCAACATGTCCGATTTCGGTGGGAAGAAACACATTTGCGTTACCCTCCATAACAAAAAATCTGTCACAAGTTCAAATTACAACACCATAATCTATCACACGTACGAAATAGCCCACATCCTACGAACTTTCGCGCTCATTTATCCTTTCACTGCTAAGCTATGAAAATCGCATCAAATAATAAAGTGCACTTAAATGACCTATTTCACATCCTTTGATTTTGTATGGGGGAAAAAGGGCTTATGTCTTTATTTCATGCAGTACGATCATCACTTGCTCTCCAACACAATCAGTACACATCTTCGAGATCCCAGAGCAGTCGCCACGACGTCCACGCTACAACTGAATTAGTTGAAATCGTCGCCGCACCTGGCCGAGTCTCCCAGGCGCCACTGTCGCCGAGCGAGCGGCCGCATAGCCCCGCGCGCCACAGGTAAGGGAGCAGCCGCATCGCCCTACATCACGGCCGGTCCAGCGCTCTCGTCAACAACATACTTTCGTGGACAGGGGCGTCTGCCCCCACCGACCAGTCGGCGCCAAAGCTGTTCGCTGGACGCGTTCAAACTTGTCGATGACGAACGTTCACCGTCCACCACGTGTCTTTGTGCGACCGAGAATGCTGTGCTACACTTCTGGCGCCAAAGTTTGCTCGACAGTGGAATCCGCCTTGACTGTGTAATAGCACATTTCGTCGCCACGAGAATGCTCGCTAAGTTAATTGACTCGGACACTGGCTGCGCGGCCGCCGCCCCAATTACGTCCGACCGCTTACGTCACACACCCTTGATCGCCCCCATCCATACACGCGACGGACATAGTCTTCTGTAAATATGCTAACTCCCACATCACTCATCTAACCTATCAATTACCTAAGTACTTAATTCCATTTCAATTTTAATCATATTAAATAATTCAATTTACAATTTCATATACGTATGCAAAGGTGTTCAACTACCTACTTTCAACTACTTTTCGAGGACCAGACCGCCACCTCTTCCTAGGAACCCTCACCGAGTTTGAATTCTGTCAGTAACGAAACATCACTTGCGCTTTTGCTACCAACCTAAGAAAATTGCACGTAAAGAAAGGGCACTTGTACTGACCTCATCCACCCGACCGCAACTTCCTCCTAGGATCAGGCGCCAAGTGTGAAATCTGCCAGTAAACAAAGCTCACTTGCGGCTTCGCTACCAACATAAGAAAATTGCTGAAAACGAAGTCTACCACCACCACCACCACCACCACTTCCTAGTGGGTGGTTCGTAAAACGACTCAGCCCGCACTAGGCCTCTGGAAGGAGGAAGGAGTGTACTTTATTTATTTGGGACCAATTTATTTAGGGATGGAGTATATATATCACAGAACACACGCTCTCACGCCCCCACAGCATACAGACCTGCAAACTACTCCTACATAACTCATATATAACACTCTACACACACACTTGCTAATTGTAAACCGTCAAAAAAGTCACTGCACAGCGTACAGACATGTGAAGTACACCTAAATAGTTCAAAACATTCACGCCCATAGAACCGAACAACTCTTAATTTCGCTAAATAATAATCAATCTATAATACCGTGCTCCCCAATCGTCAACTTTTCAAAATCATACACCTGTCTTTATTTAAACAACTAGAGATAGACAGCACCACCACCCTCTGTATTCGCCACTCAGTCCACGGTCCAGCTGACTTAGTACATGGGACATCCCCCCCCCCCCCTCCCCCTGGCATCAGAATATGTCAATAGTTTCACATATCTTTTAGAAACTTTTGCTTCTCATAGGTTTCGATATGTAAGGCTGACCTAAGGCAGGTTCTGAACTCCAGTAGGGCACTACACTTGGCAACACAACCACACCCATCAAGATATTCATTCCAATCCAGGCCTGTAAATCCTCTACAGATAAATTTGTCCAGTTATTTGTTGACTCACTCACAGTCTGACCAGATTGCCGATTTTGCGCAAAAACCGCTCAGACTGCGCTGTGCTGCTCGGGGAAGTAAGCATGGACTGCACTCTATTTATTTCAAGCTCTTTTATTTACTCACGGAGTATATTTGTCACAAAACACCCGCACTGATCTGACTGTGGTCATCTGGCACAGGCCACAAACACGCAAAAAACTCCTAATTTCACCACACAATAGCAAACAGCTCTTAAATAATGCAGTACACAATATCAGCAGACAAGCTCTGTACTCTTAAACTCTCCAGATAACACACAGCACAGTGCACAGACATGCTCGCTCAGTGACCCCTTCCCTAAATGTGGAATTGTCATCATATACTATGTTCTAGAGGTGATAGGTCGACAAGAGGGCGAAGAAGGGAATACACATGTTGTTCCTCCTTTTCTTGAATTCTGGAGTCCACCAAGCGAGGAGGATAACCATAGTTTGATGCTTTTGGTTTGACTTATTTAATTCCATTTCGAAGCTGGTTCACTCATTAGGATGGACACCAAGCGATGATTCATTGAATGAAAGGCAGCACGTTTATGGGTCACTCAGTGTTGAAAATTGTCAGGTGTCACAATACATGTAATGGTAGGTTTGCCACAAATCTTGAATGTATGAACATGACCACTGATGTCTATGGTTAGATGTAAATAATTGAGTTGCTTGGAAAATTTTTGAAGCCGTCTGGTAGAACCTGTCTTTAAACAAAACACTTCATCAAGATACATAAACCAGTGGCCAACATTGGAAGCGACTGGTTTATTTTCTAAAAACTGTTTTTCTAAATTTGCCATGAATATTTCAGCAAGGACCAGCTGAATACATAAATAGATGGATGGTCTAGCTGTAGGATCAAGGAGGTAGCCAGGATTTTGTCAGAGGAGAGGTTCAACTTTTTAAAGAGAACTTTAAAAGGGCTCATGATTTTCGTTTATTCTGGGAACACATTTATAAATTTTTTAACTTTCATTTACATTATTTGCTTTCGGGATGCCTTCATACAAATAGTATCTGGTCTATAAAATGAAGCAACAAAAGCTGCCTTAAAATGTTTAAATATACTCTTGACAGTTTCTCACTTTTGCTCCATAAAATATGGAATTTTTATAAAGAACAATAAACCATCTTCTTCGACAATGATCTCGGAGTTTTCACCCAGCGGAGACATAACCTGATTAATCTGGAGTGCTACAATTTGGCACGGAACTAAGAAGCGGCCATCCTCTAATCTCCCTTTACCCTCCAAGTTTATCTTACACTTTTCCTTTCTTTAATCTCGATTTGAGATGAGGATATGATCAGGAGGCAACAAACGTGAATTTTTTGAGGCACCATGATCATTGCCCAGCAGGGTTGTTGGAATGAACAGAGCTGATATTGCTGTGTCCGATAGAAGCTGCAACAATTTTTGGTGGCGAAAATGCAAAGGATCTTACACTTTCCCAAATTGCCTCATTTGAGTATTCATCTATCATTTCTTGCAATCGAGAAAGGTCATTTTCTGCAGATAAACGCATCAGTCTGAATGAGGAGAATTTAGATTATTATATAACAGCAAAAAAAGCGCCTATGGCGCACAAAAAAAGGCGAACATGTTCTTGTTTAAATGGCACTTCTAGAACTGAAAAGTGAGGTACCAGTTGCATCAGTCTACCTTCCTTAGTATCTTTAAAAATTTTCCCATACATTTTCGCATGTGAACATGTTCGCGCTCTTCTCAATATACAACGAACCTCACACTCCCACGAGCTCCCCTAACTGTAACTCACCCACTTCCACTAGTCCATCGCTCAATTTCGCTCATACTAATCCACTCCCACTTTCCGTTCTCACTCACTCATTCAGCCCAACTCCTTGTCATTATATCTTTGTGTGTCTGTGTCACTGTTCTCTGTCTGACAACCGAAGTTTCGTCCCTTCTGTACTACTAATACTGTCTCCTCTCGTTGTCACTATCTCCCTCTTGCTCTCTCTTACTGCAACTGCCTCATTTATTCCTGCCCACTGCTGCTGTGTCTTCTCACTATCTCTCTCTTCTTCATTGTCATTGCCATATACTCTGTCTCTCATTACCACTGTGTCTCACCCAATTCTCCGTCTCTTTATTCTTCTCCCACTCCCACTGCTTTCTTCGCTCTTTTCCTAGCACTGTTCTGTCACTTTCAACTACGTTCCACTGCTAATGTGTCCCTCTCTTTATTTCACACTGCCATCGTCTTCTTCGCTCTTCATACCACAACCACTGTCTTCTAGTACTTATTACATTTCCTTCTCTCTTCTCACTGCCACTGTCTCTTCTCTCACCATAAAAAAGGCACGAATATACTCGCGTACCAGAAATTGGTAAACTAAAGATACTGAGGAAGGAGGATTGAAGCAGCTGGTACCCTAATTTTTCAGAAAGGCTTCTTTAAACACAAGCATATTCGACTTTTTGTGCTCTAAAAGGAGCTTTTTCCGCTGGTTTCCTGCTTTCCCCTACTGTAACAGGGCATGTCACTCACATGGAAAAAACTGTACGAGTCAATAAAACATTGATAGTTTACTTATGTGAAACTGAAATAACGCAAAAAATAATTTTACACCTCAAACTGGATTTTATGCGCACAAAAACTTTACATGTGCTTCAGTACTGCAACATGAGGTTGTAGTACTGAGCTATTCTTATGACAGCGGAGGCACCTTACAGCATATTTTTCCATGCCACGTCACTTTATAAACTACATTTTCGCCACAAACCAGATTTTACGTGTATATTTTATGTCTACAAGTACGGCAAATTTTAACCTCTGTATCTTGGAAACGGATAAAGATATCAACAAGACTTTCTAGATTGTTTGAGATCTAGACCTTAGGAGTATACAGTAAAAATTCACCCATTTGCTGTGCGTAGCCGTATTGGAATCTGCGGCTCAGTTTCCCTACACAAGAACTATGTTTTTGGAATGTTTCTTGATGACGGATAAAGATGTTTGAAAACGGGAAGATGGAACTTCTAGATCAGTGCCTAGTGAATATAAAGTTAAAATTTTAGCACTTTGCTTTGGTTATTTATTATTTAGAGTTCATCTCACATCGGATTTCACGTAATGTAATTTTTGAATCTCTGTATCTCGAAAATGGATAAAGATATCAACGAAATTTTCGAGGTTTGTCGAGGCAGGGATCTTAGGAATATATTGTAAATTTCAGCTATTTCAAATTCGCGGCTCGGTTTTGGTACGAAAAATATGGTAAAGACTTATTTTTTGAAGTTTTCCAAAGAATCGCCCATGAACTAATGGTGCCTCCACAAGCCCCTTAAGGCCCTCCGTACATCACATCAAATGCGAAAAGACCAACCGGTGTGCTCCATTTGTCTCAGCAGGAATAAGTGTGTGGCATTCATACTTTCATGCTGTACTGTAAGGTAGTTACATGTAGACGATCCTTCTGTTGGGTATACAAGTGGTCCCTAGCCCAAGGGCTATCGAAAACGCTTAACCCTACCCTTCTGTCACCGATAGATTCCGAGTAATGAGCCACGGAATAATACTGTTTTTATGTGCAGAGTTCCGGAGTTTCGGAATATACGTATTAGATAGCTCATGCCGTCACCTGCTCACCGATTTATCGTGTGTGTTTTAGTGGTGGGATTCTCACAAGAGATATTCTACTCGCTTTCGATGCAGCTTTTTTCACTTAAGCAGGGAGGCTGTATCTTTAAGAGAGCTGGAATCAATTTGGAAAGAAAGGAATTAGGAAGAGATTGGTTGTTACCTATGGTAAGAGACCAAGAGAAACCTATTCTGAAGGCTGCCGGCGGATGGGTTCGAACTATCTCGCCTCCCGAATATATGAGTTGTAGCTCGGCGCCTCAACCCGCACATCTACCCCTGTCTTTGGAGAATTTGGGAAAACTGGTTGTTGTACGTTGTTTGCAAATAAAATAAAAAGCATCGCAAGAAAAGAAGGAATTCTGATATTGCTGTTTTCCCTTTAATCGTGAGCGTTTGATGATTTGTTAGTGCACGAACGCATGCATATTTTAAGATTTCATGGTGCATGGAGTTCCTGCCTTCAGTTATTATAGCATAACAAGAGCATAAAAGATTTTGAATGAAAAGGCGCAGGGGGATGCAGCGCGCCGTCGGCTCGGACGAACTGAAGCAACCCGCTGAAAAAACATTTTGCATACTCCTTCCGCTCTCCACAATTCCCTCCCCATCGTTCCGTATCAGAAATGTTTTCATAACAGCGTACTAGCCGGGGCCGTAGATTGGGCGGTATTTTGCCATTTGGGCTACTAATGACAGAATTTTGAGCAATTTTTTTAAAAGAAATGCAGCCATTGATGTTTGGGCAATATTTATGTTGATCAAGCGATATTTGGGATACGCAGGAAAATCCAGATGTATGGTATTTTTATGCACTGCTTTTAATATAATGTTATTTGTCATGTTGTACCGTTCCGCTGTCATGTGAAATACTGAAATTTGCTAACATTAAACATCTGTAGATAGATAATTAGGCTGTTGTAGTAGATCGTACATATTATCGTAATGCAAATGGGGAATCAAAATCTGTTCTCCTCTTTTTTTCTTGCCACAAACTACCCATAATCAGAAACTATCACAACGGCACACAGCACAAAAGTAATAAGCCACAGCACTGACATTAAATTCAGCGGCAAGAAAGAACTGAGGTGACTAAGAAATCAACAACTGAGCTTAAGCATGGCCAACAACGTACAGTAGTTGGTCTTGGGTAAATTATGGATGGGCGGTAGCCCATAGTGCTGTCGATATGTAGATAGTTTAAATCTATCGACGGCCTTGGTGTATATCACTTTTTCGTTGTGTGAATGAAAATCAAAATACAAAGCAAGCAGGTCGTGTGTAACTTCATTTAGATTGTAGGGGGCGTCGGAACCCCCCGGACTCCCTTAGGCTAAGTCCTTAAAATGGTTCAAATGGCTCTGAGCACTATGGGACTTAACGTCTATGGTCATCAGTCCCCTAGAACTTAGAACTACTTAAACCTAACTAACCTAAGGACAATACACAACACCCAGCCATCACGAGGCAGAGAAAATCCCTGACCCCGCCGGGAATCGAATCCGGGAACCCGGGCGTGGGAAGCGAGAACGCTACCGCACGACCACGAGATGCGGGCGCTAAGTCCTTGATGGGGTCCTCGCTCAGTCCATTTAACATAGCGCAGCGGTCGGTAAGCCACGGTCTGTTTCTGACAAAACTGAAATCTGAGCAACAATGACAACCCAACGGAATACAGGCCACGACGAACGACATTTTCCACTCGCGCGTGCGCGCCATCAGTGACGGCTGATCGAGCGAAACGAGTTACTGTGCATCCACGGCGCTACAACTACTTTGTTATAAATTTCGGTGCGTGTGACAGCTCTTTTTTATCTCACATATTTGAGTTCATAAAGCTAAATAGTGTATTTGTAACAAAATAATGGACTTAACAATTCTGTTGATGGCTTTTCTTTTAAAAAATGCAAGCAGAGATTTACACTTTTTTCTTGACTGCGATCTACACTCCTGGAAATTGAAATAAGAACACCGTGAATTCATTGTCCCAGGAATTGGAAACTTTATTGACACATTCCTGGGGTCAGATACATCACATGATCACACTGACAGAACCACAGGCACATAGACACAGGCAACAGAGCATGCACATTGTCGGCACTAGTACAGTGTATATCCACCTTTCGCAGCAATGCAGGCTGCTATTCTCCCATGGAGACGATCGTAGAGATGCTGGATGTAGTCCTGTGGAACGGCTTGCCATGCCATTTCCACCTGGCGCCTCAGTTGGACCAGCGTTCGTGCTGGACGTGCAGACCGCGTGAGACAACGCTTCATCCAGTCCCAAACATGCTCAATGAGGGACAGATCCGGAGATCTTGCTGGCCAGGGTAGTTGACTTACACCTTCTAGAGCACGTTGGGTGGCACGGGATACATGCGGACGTGCATTGTCCTGTTGGAACACCAAGTTCCCTTGCCGGTCTAGGAATGGTAGAACGATGGGTTCGATGACGGTTTGGATGTACCGTGCACTATTCAGTGTCCCCTCGACGATCACCAGTGGTGTACGGCCAGTGTAGGAGATCGCTCCCCACACCATGATGCCGGGTGTTGGCCCTGTGTGCCTCGGTCGTATGCAGTCCTGATTGTGGCGCTCACCTGCACGGCGCCAAACACGCATACGACCATCATTGGCACCAAGGCAGAAGCGACTCTCATCGCTGAAGACGACACGTCTCCATTCGTCCCTCCATTCACGCCTGTCGCGACACCACTGGAGGCGGGCTGCACGATGTTGGGGCGTGAGCGGAAGACGGCCTAACGGTGTGCGGGACCGTAGCCCAGCTTCATAGAGACGGTTACGAATGGTCCTCGCCGATACCCCAGGAGCAACAGTGTCCCTAATTTGCTGGGAAGTGGCGGTGCGGTCCCCTACGGCACTGCGTAGGATCCTACGGTCTTGGCGTGCATCCGTGCGTCGCTGCGGTCCGGTCCCAGGTCGACGGGCACGTGCACCTTCCGCCGACCACTGGCGACAACATCGATGTACTGTGGAGACCTCACGCCCCACGTGTTGAGCAATTCGGCGGTACGTCCACCCGGCCTCCCGCATGCCCACTATACGCCCTCGCTCATAGTCCGTCAGCTGCACATACGGTTCACGTCCACGCTGTCGCGGCATGCTACCAGTGTTAAAGACTGCGATGGAGCTCCGTATGCCACGGCAAACTGGCTGACACTGACGGCGGCGGTGCACAAATGCTGCGCAGCTAGCGCCATTCGACGGCTAACACCGCGGTTCCTGGTGTGTCCGCTGTGCCGTGCGTGTGATCATTGCTTGTACAGCCCTCTCGCAGTGTCCGGAGCAAGTATGGTGGGTCTGACACACCGGTGTCAATGTGTTCTTTTTTCCATTTCCAGGAGTGTATAAGGAACGAGTTGCACGTACGTGCGAATTTAAGGGTGCCGAAGTACTTACAAAGTCTTGCGAACGTTACTGACAGAGATCTAGTATAACAGTGTGCTTTAGCTGTGGCTGAGGATATACAAAAGAGAAAAAAAGAGATAGAAAAGGAAAGGAAAGAAATAAATAGACGCTATTTGTCTATCTGCCAGAACGTGCTCTCGATGTGCTCAAGATGAGGGCAATAATTAATGCGAGCAGCGTCAGAAAAGGTGCGATTATTTGAATGGATCTCTTCAACCATGGATGAAAGTGATGACGGTTCAGATACTGCTCAACCACTAATACTTGTTCGTGGAATTGATAGTAACTATAATGATCTGGAGGAGATTTCACCGTTATGCTGTTTGAAAGGAATGAGTAGAGAGAAAAATTTATTTCGCCACTTAGAATGAGCGTCAGCAACAACGCAGTTTCGATGGCTACAGTTGGTAAGCGTTACAACTGATGGAGACAGAAACATGAGTGGACAGAACAAGGGTCTAGTGGACAGAATTAAAATTAAATCGACAGACATAGATTGCGATATTCCATTACCTTTCCCTTTTATTGTCTTCCAAGAACCGTTATGCTGCAAAGTTCTTGCATGGAAAGAAGTAATGGACATGGTGCTATCCAGTGTAAGCTTCATAAGAAAAAATGGGTTGGTAAAACAACAGTTCCAACAGTTTCTGTCAATTATGAAAGCGGATCACAGAAAAATCCTATATTATCCAGAAATGAGATGATTAAGTAGAGGTGCAGTGCTGAAGGATTGTTTAATTTCAGTGTAAAAATCAACACATTTGTGATAGAAGACGGTAATTCTATTCCAGAACTTACAGATCCTCAACGGATTTTTGATAGATTTAACTAATGGGTTAATTACACTGAATACGAGTCTTGAAGGACAACTAAAATTACTATCAGATATGCACACTGATTTAAAGGCCTTCCAAATGAAAAACAAACTCTTCATAAAAAATATTGACGACCATTTGCCGAATTGTAAAAGCTTTCGCGAAATCTGGAATAATATTTTAATTGAAAAAAGGGTATAATGAATGCATTGTAATGCAGCAATAAAATCAACTCTGTGAGAGATTTTGTGACTTCGAGAAGGTTTCTCGTAAACTGAAAATTTTTTAAAACCCTGTTTTCTTGTTATATTGAGGACGTAACGAGTAATTTGCTGAGGAATGTACTTAATCTTCTGTCTGGTGATACAAAAAACTCTTTCTATTAAATCAATGATCTTGGTACGTTTTATGGCTTTATGTCATCCAATTTCGAAGAACTGAAAATGTTTTCTTAGCAAATAATTACAGCTTTTGACTGCATTTACTTGTGCTAACAAAATTTTTCAGTTACCAGTTGCAGAAACAATAAATATTGTTCTCGTTTCGGAGATGAGCATGTTGAGCATTTGAATTTCTGTCCTGTTCGGCACTATAGTTATGTTGGCAGTACTGTCTGTCGATACTGAGGTGACCTCTCTGACTGGCATGATGCTTTATCTGTCCAGTGTGGCGGTAGAAGAGCAGCAATGACTTGGGATAGTTACGCCGGGTAAGCAACGAATGCACGTCTTGATGTATGCACGGTCAGCGCACACAACTTGTTTGCTTGGCTCTAGACGGAAGGCGCCGTGCTGTGCCTTAGGATGTCATCATTGTGTATATTGGTCGGGAGTGTGCTAAGCATTGAAGTTTGTGGACGAATAAGACGTGTAGAAATCGTCTATCTTAACAATGGTGGAGACTCGTTGTTTTCAGGTGCTGTGTAATGATCATTGTACCTCAGGTTAAGGCTTATTGTTCATGAAGCAGCTGCTAGATTTGATGGCCCACGTGAAACTCTGATGTACATACACTTGGATTGCAGACGCATTCTTTTACTTGCTGTGCTCTAGTCATCACCTCCCCCAGCGTGTGTTACTAATCGGAGGAAAGTTGATGTACACTGCTTTATCATTTGCGCATGGGCCATTGGGCTAACCTTCATTACACTGAAATTCATTCTTTTTCTATTTATTTAGTGGTAGCCATTGTCGGTACTGCATTAGAAACATATACAATGTACTTTCTTGATTCTGCTGATGTATGATAAGCTTTCGCTGGGCACATATTGTAGTTCCTTTTCTAAAACTGTGTTGTCTCAGGTGTACTATGGGATATTTTGTGTTCTGTATGAAGGATTTGGAAACCGATCAGACGAGTATCTCCTCGTAAAGTGGAAACTGAACGAGCACTGCAAAACGGAATGAATCTTTGCTGACAATTTTGACTGATGATGATAATTTTAATGTTGATCAGGCTGCCAGATGAAATAGGCAGAATTTGCTCAATATGCGATTTTGATCATTACTGATTGGTGTTCTGAGTATAACCGATGGAATATGTTGACGTGTTTAAATCTATTTGGTGATACAATTGCTTACGTTTGTCGTGTTGTTTTGCTTTAGAATCGCAACCCTAGTTCACTTATCAACTGTACAGTTACGTTGCCCAAAGTGTGGTACTTGTGAATATTCTGGAGTTTATAGTGTAAATTCAATTCAGACAACTTACTTGATGCTCTTGTAAATAACTGTTTATTGTGGTCAGCTGAATGTTTTTAATTCGGTCACCTTCATTGCTGTTGGATCAATTATTGTTTTAAGAGAAGTTTAGTAATATTAAACTATTGCTGGTTTGAATAATTATGTTTCACCATAGCAATTTGTTCTTATGATGTGTTTAATGATACAACACAATTGTTCTATGGAACACACAAGCGTCCATTGTGATCTGTGAAAGCTTTTTTCGTGTTTTTTTTTAAATGAATTTTTATGTAATGCATCTGTCACTCAGTTAATTGTTTACACTGTTTCCTAATGTATGGGTCCCAGTGCTTCTGCACGAGTTCCATGCTGTGAATTTCTACTAAAGAAATGAAAACAAAAATTCGACAAATAGCCAGTTAAGTATCGTGTAAAAAATTACATTAAATTTTGATCCCACTCACATGTTCATTTATTTCTAAGTTCTCATTTAATTTGTCTGTTTTTTCCTCATTTTTCGCCATTGTCCCCACTTGTTGATAAAAGTGATGATGAATAAAATGTAAACGTAAATATTGGTGTTTTTGCATTATTAGTAGGCTATCTTCGATATAGTTATAGGCACACAAAACTATTTATAAGTATGACCGACCTTTATTTGATTTTGCCACTAGATGACTCTTGGTCGCTGAAAGATTGTCGACAACCGGTCTGATGCGCTGTTTCCAGAATGGAACAGTCTCTGCAAAGTGAAAGATCCGTTCTGGAACCCTATGGAAGCAAGTGGGTCTCGAGCGTGGCACATCCTCCAGAATTTTGGCCGGATGTGAACCAGCCTTAACTGACAGTTTCCAGAGCGTCTGTAGCCCAGTGAGTACCGCTTCACTGGACACAAGGGGTCACGACAGCGCCTGTAGTCCAGATACGAACGCGTATGTCATCCACTTTCCGTGACGTAGATTAGAAGAATGTGTGACTGTAGAATGGCGCCCCGAAAAGAATAAGTTATGTATAATAAGTTATGTATATTACGTTTCGTTTTTCACATCATCAATGTATCGGCAGTTTCGATGCACTCTTTCATCTCTCACAATCTCGTGCTAGACTTTCCATCTTCGCATAACGCGATGTGCTTCACCTATCTTCCTCGACAACTCTTCTACTTACGTTAATATTTGTCGCCCCCCCTGTCTCTCTAGTGCGTCTTCTATTAAAAGTTTCAAGACCTAAGGGCCTAAACATGAAATTGTAGCAGAAAACGGTTTTCTTCATATTTTTGAAAAATTTGAAGTAAACATAGTATTACTTCTTTTTTGCCATTATTTATTATTTTATCATCCATTCCTATGTATGATATCCTTCAGGAGCATCACATAGCATATAGCCTCTCGGAATTTTTCCTGTAATGTTATAAGAGGCAAAATTCCTATTGTTAAAGTACATATCTTTCGTTATGTCTATGGTGTTTGTACTCGATTTTCAGTGTACGGAGAATTCAATGGCACAATCTCATGCGAATGTTTAAACAGGGTTACTCGTCTAAAGAAACACAAGATTCTATTGTGTACTGCTCTGTTAATCAACAGGTCAAATTATGTGAAGCGAACAGTAAAATACTTGCCCTTTATCACTTTAAGGTCCAGATCTGTCACCAATAGTCCGACAGTAAAATATTACTAGACTCTGAAGCCAGGAAATCAATCTGTAGCGCATATGATATGTATAGGTACGCATCCAGGTATTCAAGAAATACTAACAAGAAGAAAACTTGTATCTTTGTAAGTGCCAAATATGCTAAAATTGGCGGATTTTTATTCATAATCTTTGATGCTTTACACAGAGTCTTCACACACTATTTATTTGCAATAGGTATACATTAATTCATAGAAATGAACAAGGATACTTACGTGTGTTCAGAAACGTGTCGAGAAGTTGGTATCTTCTGACCAACGTTCCTTATGCATTTACGATTGCTTGCTTCACTCTGAAAATGTCACATTGTTTCGGTACACGTGGCTGTTCTGTGCTGAGTCCTCCAAAGACAGGCTGCAGCTAAATTTTCTGCTTTTCTTTGTTTTCTGCTTGTTTCAAAGGTTTTACACTTTCCCTTTTATTAGCAGTATGGGTCCCTTCTCTCTGCTAGGAGCAGAGGGGTGATTTTCCAAAATATCTGTTGGAGGACAAAGAGTCAGATGTCTCTGAAAGTCTGTAAATACTTCGACTGTGTTACCTTTGCAACTATAAAGTAACTTTTCTCCAGAAAATATGATGCTTTATATCCACAAGTGAAAGTATTACCCACAGCTTTACTGTATGTTTTAAACTGACCTACGTTCACTGTTTCCGAGCATTTCAGATGAGGTCCGTCAATTTTTCTCACTGGTCGAAATTTGAGACCATGGTTCCATCAGAAAGTAAACTGTGAAATTAAGCTCATCCATTTCAGGTTTTTTAGAACCCACGACTGAATATAAACACAGGCCCATCTTTAGATAGGGCACATTGAAGAGACATGTATAAAGCACAACTCCCAGTTTTTCACTGTGGAAATACATATATTTTCCTTGTGCCTCATCTGAAGGTTAGCTTCAAAAGCTTCAAAAACTAGATTATAAGAATAAATAAATATTTAAAAAACGTGACTGGTGACAGTTTTCTGTGTTTATAGGTCCTTGCCTGCAGCGAGTGTCTAGTCTCTGCTGCACCTTCTCGTGGGCACGTTGCATCGATACACAACAGGCAGGTTCCCTATGCGATTTCATTCAAGGGTTGTTCAGAAGGGTCATCTGATTGTGATTTTTGCACAGAGTTTCTATGCCTGTTTCTATACCTGTATACACAGAACACAACTAAAATAATTATAGGTATTACAATAATTGTGATAATTATTACAATAACCGGTTTTAGCGAATTACCAAATGCAGTATTCGCATTGGTATCTTTTTCCTTGTTCTTCCTGTCGATATCTGACTCATTGCGTTTTATATCGTCAGTGTTATCTTTTATCGTTTTCCCGATAGCCGAATCTGACTCTGTGAGTGATTTTTCTGAATTGTGTTTTTCGTCATCAGTGATGTTCTTCGTATTGATGGTGAAATCTGACTCTGTGAGTGATTGTTCTGAAGTGTGTTTTTCGTCACCAGTGATGTTCTTCGTATTTTTGATGGTGAAATCTGACTCTGTGAATGATTTTTCCGAAGTGGTTTTTTCGTCATCAATGATACTCTTCGTATTATTGATGGTGGAATGTGGCTCGTAGAGTGACTTTTCTGAAGTTCTTTCTTCGTCACTAGGGAAAACAGAGGAAAGGGTATCTCCAGCGGAATCTTCGCAGATGACCTGTAGATCCGGTCGAGCTTGCTTAAACTGCGCTTTCACGAAGTCGCATTGGAGACCTCGATTTCCAGTCAAAGACAGAACCTTGAGGGCGGTCATACCCTCCACGGTAGCAACGTCGATGCTCGTTAGGCTGCAGTTTTCTAGCATCAGCGTTTCCACTGAAGGGCTAAAGAGACGTGGCAACTTGAAAAGGCTGCGATTGTTCTGCAGGCTTACAAATGTTAAATTCTGGTTGCAGCTGAAACTCAGTTCATTTAGAATCTCCAACATGAAACAAAAGACGTTGGAAAATTCATTTGATTGTAGCAGTACTACTTATCAAAACATCTATAACACGGATTAGAATGTAACGACATAATTCAGTATTGCATATTGATGTAGAAACTGAACAATAGCTGAACTCAAATGGCAGTTAGAGGTAGTGGATCAACAGCACTTTGTATATTACTACTGTTCTCATTTTCACGTGTCCTGAGAGTATATGTTACATTGAGTTCCTCGTAGTACGTATCGCACGTTCAATTTGTGTCTCTGTTCGTAGTTTTTAATTTTCATTGCCTCTGCCATCTTTCAATCAACAAATCATATACCCTGAAGAGCCAAAGAAATAGGTAAAACTGCCTAATATCATGCAGAAGTGGCGCAACACGACGTGGCATGGACTCGAATGGACTCGGCCAATGTCTGAAGTAGTACTGGAGGGAACTGACATCATGAATTCTGCAGGGCTGTTCATACATCCGTAAAAGTACGAGGGGTGGAGATCTCTTCTGAACAGCACGTCCCAAGACATCCCAGATTTGCTCAGTAATGTTCATGTCTGGGGAGTTTGGTGGCCAGTGGAAGTGTTCAGCTCAGAACAGTGAGCCACTCTGTAGCAATTCTGGACGTTTGGGGTGTCGCGTTGTCCTGCTGTAATTGTCCAAGTTCATCGGAATGCACAATGCACATGAATGGTTTCAGATGATCAGACAGGATACTAACGTGGGTGTTTCCTGTCAGAATCGTATCTAGACGTATCAGAGGTCCCATATCACTGCAACTGCACACTCTCCACCCCATTACAGGGCCTCCACCAGCTTTAACATTTCTCTGATGACATGCAGGGTCCATGAATTCATGAGGTTGTACCCGTACACGTCCATCCGCTCAATACAATTTGAAACGCGACTCGTCCGACCAGGCAAAATGTTTCCAGTCATCAACGGTCCAATGCCGGTGTTGACGGGTCCAGGTGATGCGTAAAGCTTTGTGTCGTGCAGTCATCACTGGTATACGAGCGGGTCTTCGGCTCCGAAAGTCTATATCGATGATGTTTCGTTGAATGGTTCGCTCGCTGACACTTGCATTGAAATCTGCAGCAATTTTCCGAAGGGTTGCACTTCTGTCACGTTGAACGATTCTTTACAGTCGTCGTTGGTCCGGTTCTTACAGGATCTTTCTCCGGCCGCAGCGATGTCGGAGATTTGATGTTTCACCGGATTCCTGATATTCACGGTACACTTGTGAAATGGTCGTAAGGGAAAATCCCTACTTCATCGCTGCCTCGGAGTTGCTGTGTCCCATCGCGCCGACTATAAAACCACGTTCAAACTCGCTTAAATCTCGATAATTTGCCATTGTAGCAGCAGTAACCGATGTGACAACTACGCCCGACACTGAACACGCATGCCTATACCAGGTTATTTGGAGCTTCAGTGTACGTCTTAAACAAATGGTACAGAATAGTCCCGTTTCCTCCATAGTATTTTTCCTTTGCTTCGTTCCATGCCTGAAACTTGAACACGTAATTCGCCCTTTGCTTGCAAATTTGCACTTTGGTCTCCACCATAAAGAATGGATGGTTAACGTTGAACATATCGTCGACTTCGGGCTCTTTTATACGTGGAACACAGAATCAGAAGATGGAGCAGGTAAAAGGTCAGGACTCTGCATAAACAACCATCTTAGTTGATGTCTCACGTGATGCAGGGAAACTATCGGAAACCTAAATCAGAATGGTCGGACACATATCTCAACCACGAATATCCTAAACAGAAGTCAAATCTACTTGAAATGTAAACTTGTCGACTAACACTCATCTAATTGAGTTCACATTTCACCTATTACCCACCGTAAGAATAGAAGCAATACTGCTTCACTACGTTACTTGTTACAATTTACTGTTCTCTCGCACGTGTTAAAGAGGATTTCCAAGGGTATTCCTCGCATCTGGTTGCAATATTATACTTGTATCTTCTGTGATTTGCGCGTTATTCAAAGGTCGTAGCAATTTTTCGCAACAAGTGGCAAGATTCTACAGTTTTATATGACACCAGAAAGAGAAATCGAAAAAGGGTTGTACTAGATTGCATTTTGGAGGCTATATTTGCGGATGGGCGTGGCTGAGCTGAGAGTAAGGGGGAGAAAGGGAAGAATAGTGAGAGGTGGAGAATGAGATGGACAGAGAGGCGGGGAAAGAGAAGATGGAAAGAGATGGGGGTAGGAAGAGAAAGACAAAGATATAGGGGAAGAAGAAAATGGAAGCAGATAGGTTGAAGGAAGAGACGCGTAGAGGAAAGGCCGGCCGGGGTGGCCGAGCGGTTCTAGGCGCTACAGTCTGGAACCGCGCGACCGCTACGGTCGCAGGTTCGAATCCTGCCTCGGGCATTGATGTGTGTGATGTCCTTAGGTTAGTTAGATTTAAGTAGTTCTAAGGGACTGATGACCTCAGAAGTTAAGTCCCATAGTCCTCAGAGCCATTTCTAGAGGAAAGGAGGAGGAGGAAATGTGAGTAATAAATTACTGTACAGATACAAGGGCAAAGCGACAGCTTTTGAGGGTGATACTACTTTGCGTTCCTGAATAACAGTCGATAAGTTCCACTGAGAGAACTGTCCAGAATGCGGATAGGTGTTCATTTAACTTATGCACTGCACAATAAAATTACTTTAGATTGTGAAATACTGTACTTTACAAATTATTGAACAAATTAATTGTAGTTAAAATATTTTAAGTAATTGCTGAGCCTTTTCGTACTAGCTTTACAGTCCGTTTGTGGGTAGTCTTTACCCTTCTAGAAGATGCTGGACGACTCACATTGTTTCAGTTCTCCTTAAACACTATTAGCTTAGACAAAGGCTGCATTTTTTTGACAAGAGAAAAACAATGATCACGATTTATAATTTTATCGACAATGCAAAGTGTAATGAAACAGAATGATCTTGACTGTATTTCAAAAGCAGAATTTCACATGTTCTCATTGGTTATTGTAAACGGTCCATAGATCTAAACTATTCTCAAAGCTATGAATTTTTTCTTGAGACTTTAAATTCTGTGTGTTGAAACAACTCCTTATAATAGTTTCTGAGCACGCTGAGAGAGAAGAGTATGAGACGGATACATATTGTGAAAAAGTTAACTTAAAAGAGACATTCTGTAAACGATACCAGCAGAGTTTTCAAAACAATTCTACTGCATCTCAAAAGAGGTCGAAAATAAACAGAATAAATTAGTTTCTACATTTTTTGTAAATCAGTATCTTTCCAAGTATCTAAGTGCATTAACGAATAACCAACGAGTATAGTATGAGTTACGCAACAAATACTACATAAGTGAATATTTGTAAAATCCTATATTTAGTTAGTGTATTGCATTTACTTTCTCACCTCATCCTCTTCCTTCAGTTACATTGCACTCAGCTATTGAACAAAAGTTTCACTACTAAAACTGATTTTTTTAGGTTACGTTAGAAAAAAAATACATTGCATCACAAAAAATGAATAGTAGGAAAGGGGAGGGGTGGGAATGGTGAATAAAAGAAATGAAACTCCGTGAGTTGAGAAGGTATGTGATGTTGATTCAATGGTGCCAAACTACTTCGTAGTCTGAGTGCACTTATCAGTATGATGTTGTACCCTTTCTGGCCCGGATGCATGCACTGATTCTGTTATAAAGGATATCATAAAATCGTTGTGTCGTCTCCTAAGGCAAGCAGCCCCACGAATCTTATAACTTGTTCTCGATATACTTCACGCTCGCACCGAATCTACAAATGTTCTATCGGAGACAAATCTGGGCATTTCACTGACCACTAGAGTACCTCAACGTCATCAAACAGTTCACAGAGACATACGCCGTGTGTGAGCGAGCATTATCGTGTTGAAAAATGGCAGTACGATACTGACGAAATAGAGGTAACACGTGAGAACGCAGAACGTCCATGACGTAGCGTTGTGCAATCAGAATTCGCTCAATGACTACCAGTCATGACCTGGAGCTACCCCGGATGGCACCCCAGACGGCGATGGCAAGAGTAACGCTAAGACATTGGATGAATGGAACCTCTCTCCAGGTCGCCGCCATATTCTCGATTATTGTCATCTGGGGTAGTGCGGAATCAGTAACATAATGCGATGCCATTGATCAGCAGTGCATGCTTTCCAGTCACAGCACCACTCCAAACATAGGCGTTTGTGTTTCAGTATTAACGGCAGCCTACGAACGGCATGTTAGTTCCCTAGACCGGCTGCTGGTAGTCTTTGACTAGTGGTGCAGGATGTCACAGAATATTCCAGGAAGCACATTACTCGTTTTCAGACAGCAGACACAGATGTGAAGGAGTCGCGATGTATCTGGTGGGTAATACTGTGATCCTACCTGGTGACGGTCTGACTTGGTTGACTGGAACCTCGACGACAAACATCGGGCCATTGTCACATCCTAGTCCCTCAGAAATCTGGATATTTTACAGTTCAACCAGACGACCAAATGTAGACCCACAATGAGTACGTGGTACCTCGATGTCAGTCACAGTGATCACTCAAAATCTGCTGCTATTCATGCCTCTTACATACCCTACCAGGCCTGGTGACAACACCAAATATAAAAAACACTAATATACTCTTATGGCCATTCTAACTATTACAGAGAATTGCATCTCTGTTTATTTACATACCCACTGATGGTGTACAGGCACGCAAAGTTACACTGAGATCCGACAGTGTCTTGTCGGAGGTTCGCCTTTTATTTCGGGCAGTGCATTTGCATAAATAAGAAAGTTTGGAGACTGAAGGTAGCTAACAGGATTGAATAGTATTTGGTATGGATTAAAAGTGGTCGGCTAAACGGTTCATTAAAGGAAAGGATTCGTACACTGTAATACTCACCGGTTGTTGTCCAAGTAGAGCATTCTCAGGGCCGGCAAGGAGCAGAAGGCGTGGGCCCCGACACCGGTCAGCACACCAGCAGTCATGTACAGGAACTTTAGCTCCGGCAATTGGGACCTCTCAAAGGTTCTGTTGTCCACAAACGTGATGGCTGTACCAGTCATTAGTAGCAACTCCAGGTTACTGGGCAGTAGTTTCGGCACAGCCTTCACCTGCATACCAGAACATTCTATACACTTGTCCCTAAATTCTGGTGTAGGATACGTGTGGCACGACAGATTCACTGTTGTGCTGCATGCAGATATGCATAGTGACAGTAAGGCCAGCCATCGGATTATTTTTGTGGTGTCCTGTGAATGAATGAGATCATTAGATAAATACTTTCATTTTGATGAGGAGCAAGGACTATAAATTCCTCAAGAATAATAGAATCTATAAGAAATTGTTAAATTTCGACAAAAAAATTGTGCGTCATTTTCTAAAATGTTAAATCTACAAAATACTACATGTATCTCTATGGACTCTGGTCATAATTTGTTGGTATGGACTGCAGATTAAAACTGAATAAGTTGCAAGACGTTAGGCTATTAATGAGATATGGCTTGGATAAATTGAAAGTACCAGAGGTAATTGAGGGTTTCAAAGGGAACATTAGGCAACAATGGACTACAACAGGTGTAAGGAATACAGTAGTAGAATGGGTAACCTTAAGAAATAAAATAGCGAAGACAGGCGGCAATCAAACAGGCAGAAAACGAAATCCAGCGTAAATCCATGAATAAGGCACAGGAATTGAATATAACAGAGGAAAAGAGCAAAAATATAAAATGTAGCAAATGAAGCAAGGAAAAATGAGTACGTGGATCTAAAAATGAGGTTGACAAGAAGTGCCAAATAGCAAAGTTAGAATTGGTAGACGACAAATATAAGGGAGAAATTTAAGTGAATGGGAAAAATAGATACCGCCTGTAGGAAAATTAAAGTGACCTGTTGAGAAGAGAGAAGCAGATGCATAAATATGAAAAGCTTAGATGACATACCAGTACTAAGCAAGCGAGTGGCGGGGAAGCCGGAAAGTGGAAGGGTGGAAGGGCTATTCAGGGGGAATGAACCGAGGACAATATTATGCAAGAAGAGAAGGTGGGAAATATGATACTGCAGAAAGAACTTTACAGAGCACTGAACAACGTCACTCAAAATGGGGCACCTGGGGTAGGCGACGTCCCTCAAAATCATGGAGCAGGCAGACTCCCAGAAGAATGTAATAATTCCAATTCCAAGGAAAGCAGGAGCTGACAGGTTCGAGTCCTACTGAATTATCAATTTAATAGGTAACGCTTGCAAAATACTGACACGAATTACGGACGAATGGAAACACTAGTAGAAGTCGACTTCGGCGAAGATCAGTACGGATTCGGGAGAAATGTAGAAGCACGTGAGGTATTACTGACGCTACGACTTATCTTAGAAGATAACTTAAACCTATATTTACAGCATTTGTATATTTAGCGAAACCTTCTCATAATGTTGACAAGAATACCGTCTTTGTATTCTTAGGGTATAAGGCATAAAACACAGGGACTGAAAGATGATTTAAATGTTGTACAGAAACCAGATTGCAGTTATAAGAGGGAATTTGGAAGAGAAGCAGTGGCTGACAACGGAGAGAGAGAGAGAGAGAGAGAGAGAGAGAGAGAGAGAGAGAGAGAGAGAGGGTTGTTATTCAATCTGTGCATTGAACTAGCAGTAAAGAAAACCAAGAAGAAATTTGGCGATGTAATTCAATTTCAGAGAGAAGAAAATGAAAGGTTTGCCAATGACATCGTGATTGAGTCAGAGGCAGTGAAGCACAAGGAGAGCAGTCTGATCGATGGATAATGTTGACAGAAGACTATCACTTTGCTGGCAGGATAAGCTAATGAAATCTGACTGTTACTGCGTGGGTGGGGGGAGGGCAAGGGGGAGGGAGGGCGGGGGGTGCCTCGAGAGCTGTCGTTGTTCGACTTTTTTAATTATTCAGTTCAAGTGTCGCCAGATGCCTGAACATCACTGATTAAAACAAATATATTTCCTATTGACTACAGGCTGATCGAAAGATATCTACAGCTTTAGAAGGAAATAAGCATCACTTAATCGTCATAGAAAAACAATGTCCTCCACATATATGTATGACTGATGGCCTCAGTTAACCGGTACTGAAATTACATGGGATGAATTAGTTACTAAAATGGTGTTCAGAGGAATTTGATTAATACACGTTTATTTTTTAACTATCTGCAAAGATGGAACAAACTGTACACGATGAAAGAATTCATTGAAAAATGATCTGAAATACAAAGAAGTTTCAGATTCTTTCAATTATAGGCAGGTAATATTGTGCCCTCAAGGTACTGGGAAACACTGTGGAAAAGAGGCGTTATTTCCAAAGACCACGGCCAAATATACTTCACATGATTTGGCATAAATAATTACGTTATCCATGGTCTTACTTAGAGGTTGCATGCACCAGAATTAATCCATGCACCAGACAAGTTAGCAGTCATGGACTGTGCGGCTGGTCCCGGCGGAGGTTCGTGTCCTGCCTCAGGCATGGGTGAGTGTGTTTGTCCTTAGGATAATTTAGGTTAAGTAGGGTGTAAGCATAGGGACTGGTGACCTTAGCAGTTAGGTCGCATAAGATTTACACACATTAATTAATTAACAGATAAGTTAATCAGTAAGTCAATGGTCTCTTAGAATGCACGGTAACAAACCATTAAGTCCCGAATCGCGAAAGAATTTAAACGAAAAATTAAAAATCATGAGTTTGGTTGAGACAAAACTCTATATATGATCACAGGGTTTCTAAATTTCACACGACATTAAACTCCATTAAATTCCTAACACAGTAGCGAGAAGACCGCCATTTTTAGCTGCCGTCTTGGATCTCGAACGATCACCAACTGCTCTCCGACGCTCTGTCTCTCCAGAAAGCCATCAGCTTTACTCATAATCTCCTCATTACTTCAGCACTCTCCAGAACTGAAATACCAAGTTACTGTAACACTCTCTCAAATGGAATGTTCTCCTTCCTATTAGCGTCCCTAATTCCTCCATCTCGACCAACATAATTAGCTCCGAAACTCGCGACAGCGAGCCAGGGCTCATAAAACGAGAAAAATTTTAACAAGAGACCCCTCCTCCCGTCTTACAAGCGTCAGACAGAATTACGTCACATATTAGTGTCCAATGAGAGCTCAAGTCTTGGCGTTAGCATAAGAGACACGAGAAAACGCTTGTTTCTTCGTGTGCGCAAACACGGACATTTGTAAAGAGGCAGAATACGGTGCTGCAGACGGCAACGCCTATACAAGATAACAAGTGTCTGACGTAGTTTCAGCTCGGTTACTGCTGCCACGATGGCAGGTTACCAAGATTTAAGTGACTCTGAACGTGGTGTTATAGTCGGCGCACGAGCCATGGGACACACCATCTCCGAGGTAGCGAGGAAGTGGGAATTTTCCCGTAGGACCATTTCACGAGTGTACTGTGAATATCAGGAATCTGGTAAAACATCAAATCTCCGACATGACTGCGGCCTGAAAAAAATCCTGTAAGTCAGACCAGCAGCAATGTCTGCATCAAAGATTTCGAATACAAATGATCGTTTATTGAACAACATAACAGTTCGCAAGACCTCTTCACACGATTTCCATGTCTGTGCAGTATCATATAAATATATTTTACGAGGCAATTCAAGGATTAATTCACTATCACACAAACTTAAGAATCGTACAAGTGCACACGTATTGCCTGCCGGGATACTAATCGACGACTGCCTATTATAAAGGTTTCCCAAGGCTAATTTGAACACTGCCTAGTTGAGGCCCATTTGAACTCTACTTACTTCTGATAAACTGAAATAAGCATAGTAACAACATGTGGCCATCATGCATATGAACGCTAGACTTCCTTACAACCTTTTTCCAACGTTTTTTTGGACTTTAACAAAATTTGAATAAGACAAAATATCCACTCGTCTCACGAGTCTCTGGTGTTCAAGTTACAAACTGCCTAATGAGCTAGCCTGTTTCGCGCCTGGCCCTCAAGGTACGTTTATTGTTGGCCATCTCATTCTGCTCGTGATTTAAAACGTTAACTGATATTTTTATTTACCCTTCTAGCACTAATTTAAAGTTACTGGAATTATAATTACAAACCTGTCAGTGTGGACAACGTCGTCAGCATAGCTGGGATCGGTGACAAACATTTAAACAGTAAATGTAAGTAATCAAAGTATGGCTCTTTACGTAAAGCCTTGTAGGTAAATCACCGCTCCCTCTACACGCTCCAGAACGACACTGCTTCTACTGATACCACCTTTCCCATGGTTCGTGACCGTCTGTGGCTTTCTGTAGAGATAGGTCTACCAATCTTGCCTGTTCGCCAATTTAGAGCAGCATAAGCTTATATGTACTACATAATAAAACACGATAAAACGTGAGCTGAAATATGACAGAAATGCCACATCATTCGCCAGTTTCGCTGACTTAGAACTGAAGCACCGGCCACACACATAATCTAGACATCAGCCTGTGTACAAGTCAGCTTGCATTAAAAAACTTCGTTTGAAAATATAATGCGACAGTCACTTTCCTGGTCACAGCAAAACTGCAGTATTAGAAACTTCACTAGTTGCACACCCAGCCCAGCAGATGTTTATCTTCTGTTAGTGGTAGTTTTCCTGTCTGATAGATACAGCATTACTTTTTCCTAGACACCGAAATTGGGGAATCTTAAATTCACCTGATCACGTCATGCATCCATATTCACCTGGGCTAACATACAAAGTAAATATTCATGCTAAGTTTCAAAGCTGGATGCCAACTAAAGTTATTCTGGCCCTACACAACATTACACCTCAAACTGATAACGTGACTAATGCCACAAAAATGTTGTACACAGCCTTATTCCGGACATTGGCAGACGTCATGTCGGAGGGTGCTTGGCGTGGCTGTACTTCAGTGGCGATAGTCACTGTTATTATGCAACAAATAATAGCACTATGCAGAAAGAGTTTGTAAGCATTACCGAAAATAGCTGTGTATTTACTGAGTATTATGTGCGCGATCATATCTTGTTCCCCTAGATACTATTATGTTCTATTAGGTACACGAATCGTTGACTAACGGCTTTGTCGGTTACTTCGGATCATGTCAGAACAATAAAAAACTCATAGTACCTGTAAACATTACCACTATTGCAGGTGGGGGTTTATACTCTAAGATACCATAATTTGTTACTTATCAGTTGACAATAGATTTTCGGAAATTCTGAATGGTTAATGGGAGAGCTGATGGTAAGCGTCAAATTGATAACGAGTCCACTAGAGAGGAAAACTTAGAAAAATATGGATAAGGGTGGAAGTGCCAATGACTGACTCGATGAATCCACTTTGTTACTCGTCAGAAGTGATTTTGAGTAAGTACAAAATGAAGTAAATTGAACCACCACGTCCAGACGGATTCTCGAAACCTGATTCGCCTGAATAATAGGTGGGTGCAATACTGTCTGTGACACCGCCGTCCGGTACCTTACATCGTTGCCAGAAAATGACCCAAGTGGGACATTTTTACTCACCATATTCATTTTCAGATAGCTTTCAAAATCAAAAAGAACGTAAAGATGTAGCAAACAAAGCTTCCTTATCAAGTTCACAGGGCTAAAAGAAACTTGAAGACAGCTGTTAGTTAACATTGTTCGGGTCATATATATACAGAAAGATAAGGGAAAGATAAGATGTCCACCGGGCGCGGATGTTTTCCCGTTAAGACGTATTAGACGTATAAAATGCATGTTTGGCCATCAGCTGCCGGTTTCAGTCACAGACCATCTTCACGGATCCTGTTCAATCATCATCATCATCATCATTTAAGACTGATTATGCCTTTCAGCGTTCAGTCTGGAGCATAGCCCCCCTTATACAGTTCCTCCATGATCCCCTATTCAGTGCTAACATTGGTGCCTCTTCTGATGTTAAACCTATTACTTCAAAATAATTCTTAACCGAATCCAGGTACCTTCTCCTCGGTCTGCCCCAACTCCTCCTACCCTCTACTGCTGAATCCATGAGTCTCTTGGGTAACCTTGCTTCTCCCATGCGTGTAACATGACCCCACCATCTAAGCCTGTTCGCCCTGACTGCTACATCCATAGAGTTCATTCAAAGTTTTTCTTTGATTTCCTCATTGTGGACACCCTCCTGCCATTGTTCCCATCTACTAGTACCTGCAATCATCCTAGCTACTTTCATATCCGTAACCTCAACCTTGTTGATAAGGTAACCTGAATCCTCCCAGCTTTCGCTGCCGTACAACAAAGTTGGTCGAAAGATTGAACGGTGCACAGATAACTTAGGCTTGGTACTGACTTCCTTCTTGCAGAAGAGAGTAGATCGTAGCTGAGCGCTCACTGCATTAGCTTTGCTACACCTCGCTTCCAGTTCTTTCACTATGTTGCCATCCTGTGAGAATATGCATCCTAAGTACTTGAAACCGTCCGCCAGTTCTAACTTTGCTCCTCCTATTTGGCACTCAATCCGTTTATATTTCTTTCCCACTGACATTACTTTCGTTTTGGAGATGCTAATCTTCATACCATAGTCCTTACATTTCTGATCTAGCTCTGAAATATTACTTTGCAAACTTTCAATCGAATCTGCCATCACAACTAAGTCATCCGCGTATGCAAGACTGCTTATTTTGTGTTCACATATCTTAATCTCACCCAGCCAGTCTATTGTTTTCAACATATGATCCATAAATAATATAAACAACAGTGGAGACAGGTTGCAGCCTTGTCTTACCCCTGAAACTACTCTGAACCATGAACTCAATTTACCGTCAACTCTAACTGCTGCCTGACTATCCATGTAAAGACCTTTAATTGCTTGCAAAAGTTTGCCTCCTATTCCATAATCTTGTAGAACAGACAATAACTTCCTCCTACGAACCCGGTCATATGCCTTTTCTGGATCTATAAAGCATAGATACAATTCCCTGTTCCACTCATAACACTTCTCCATTATTTGCCGTAAGCTAAAGATCTAGTCCTGACAACCTCTAAGAGGCCTAAACCCACACTGATTTTCATCCAATTGGTCCTCAACTAATACTCGCACTTTCCTTTCAACAATACCTGAGAAGATTTTACCCGCAACGCTGATTAAAGAGATACCTCTGTAGTTGTTACAATCTTTTCTGTTTCCATGTTTAAAGATTGGTGTGATTACTGCTTTTGTCCAGTCTGATGGAACCTCTCCCGACTCCCAGGCCATTTCAATTATCCTGTGTAGCCATTTAAGACCTATTCAAAGGTACCTATTCAAAGGTACAAAAAATACATGTAGTATACAGGAAATGTTACAAATTCTTCACCGAGGAAGTGCAAAATATACATGAGTCCTTACAGGGTTAAAACAGTTTAGGCAACAACCTTTCATCTGTTACAATGGCCACGCCGCATATGTAGAGCATGCCATGACTTCCAGCATAGCACAAAGGACATTTGAAGGCATAAATACTAATAAAATGCGTAAACAGAAACGTACTGAAGAGAGAATCAGAGGCATAGGTGCAAGAATTGTACAAAACATTGAGGAATTAGTTAAAGATCCGCACAAAGCATTTTCGTCATGTGGTACAAGAATATCTCGATGATATATATTGATAATAAGTTTCTTACTGAGTGCAATGAACAGGACTATCTTTGACGAACATCTTTGGTAGAGTTTCACATGTAAACAGAAAGACGAATTTGCTACCTCAAACATAAAATAATATCGATCTTACAATATAAGGTAGAAATCGTGATAAAAACATAATGTTAAACAGTAGCATAATCATTACATATACTCCATGATATCTACATAAACAAACGTCAATTATTTCATAAACGTAATGAAAATAGTATCTATAACATAAAAGCAAGTTGAAATACACTCCTGGAAATGGAAAACAGAACACATTGACACCGGTGTGTCAGACCCACCATACTTGCTCCGGACACTGCGAGAGGGCTGTACAAGCAATGATCACAAGCACGGCACAGCGGACACACCAGGAACCGCGGTGTTGGCCGTCGAATGGCGCTAGCTGCGCAGCATTTGTGCACCGCCGCCGTCAGTGTCAGCCAGTTTGCCGTGGCATACGGAGCTCCATCGCAGTCTTTAACACTGGTAGCATGCCGCGACAGCGTGGACGTGAACCGTATGTGCAGTTGACGGACTTTGAGCGAGGGCGTATAGTGGGCATGCGGGAGGCCGGGTGGACGTACCGCCGAATTGCTCAACACGTGGGGCGTGAGGTCTCCACAGTACATCGATGTTGTCGCCAGTGGTCGGCGGAAGGTGCACGTGCCCGTCGACCTGGGACCGGACCGCAGCGACGCACGGATGCACGCCAAGACCGTAGGATCCTACGCAGTGCCGTAGGGGACCGCACCGCCACTTCCCAGCAAATTAGGGACACTGTTGCTCCTGGGGTATCGGCGAGGACCATTCGCAACCGTCTCCATGAAGCTTGGCTACGGTCCCGCACACCGTTAGGCCGTCTTCCGCTCACGCCCCAACATCGTGCAGCCCGCCTTCAGTGTTGTCGCGACAGGCGTGAATGGAGGGACGAATGGAGACGTGTCGCCTTCAGCGATGAGAGTCACTTCTGCCTTGGTGCCAATGATGGTCATACGCGTGTTTGGCGCCGTGCAGGTGAGCGCCACAATCAGGACTGCATACGACCGAGGCACACAGGGCCAACACCCGGCATCATGGTGTGGGGAGCGATCTCCTACACTGGCCGTACACCACTGGTGATCGTCGAGGGGACACTGAATAGTGCACGGTACATCCAAACCGTCATCGAACCCATCGTTCTACCATTCCTAGACCGGCAAGGGAACTTGCTGTTCCAACAGGACAATGCACGTCTGCGTGTATCCCGTGCCACCCAACGTGCTCTAGAAGGTGTAAGTCAACTACCCTGGCCAGCAAGATCTCCGGATCTGTCCCCCATTGAGCATGTTTGGGACTGGATGAAGCGTCGTCTCACGTGGTCTGCACGTCCAGCACGAATGCTAGTCCAACTGAGGCGCCAGGTGGAAATGGCATGGCAAGCCGTTCCACAGGACTACATCCAGCATCTCTACGATCGTCTCCATGGGAGAATAGCAGCCTGCATTGCTGCGAAAGGTGGATATACACTGTACTAGTGCCGACATTGTGCATGCTCTGTTGCCTGTGTCTATGTGCCTGTGGTTCTGTCAGTGTGATCATGTGATGTATCTGACCCCAGGAATGTGTCAATAAAGTTTCCCCTTCCTGGGACAATGAATTCACGGTGTTCTTATTTCAATTTCCAGGAGTGTACATTGTGCAGAAATAAGTTTAAATGTCACCCAACGTCCATACGCTAATAAGTTACATAAGAGGTTTTCCTCTAAATGTAGTTAATATCTTATAGTATTGTTTCGTTACTGTAACCACGAAAACACTTTGTAAAAATCTTTGACTAATTCCTCAATATTTTGTACAATTGCAGCACTTTGTCACTCCAGTACTGGTCTGCTTACTCGTGGCATTCGAACTTCTCCATATCGTACTGTAATTCATGGAATGCTCTACGTACGAGATTTCGCCATTATTTAAGTAATTACAGATGTGATGTTGTGGACTAAACTGTTTTAACCCTGTAAGTATTCAGCTATATTTTGTTCTTCGTTGGAAAATATTTTGTAACATGTCCTATCTATAGCACGTATTTCTTGTGTCTTGGCTTTGGAATCCGTGAAGATGTTCTGTGACTGAAAGAGGTCGATATTTGGGTTTTAAATAAAAAGGAGCTGACGGTCAAACGTGCATTTTATACATTAACTGACTGTTGTTGATAGTCACTTTCCAAAAATATTCACAACATATTACGACTGAGCACGTCAGGAATCCAGACTGTCGATATGCATTTGAGAGCAAACACATTGTAATAACTGTTCCAAATTGCCACGGTTCAAGTGAAGGCAGGCTTCAACCTGTCGAACATCATTCCTAGTTTCCCGGAGTTCATAAGCACTGAACAGGACTGGCAAACGCCAAAGTTTCTAAACATCCATCCCCCCCCCCCCTCCCCCAAAAAAAAACAAGTATTATTAATAGTCATTCAGCACGTTGAAATGAGGAGACCTGGGTGGCAACTAAATTGGCGAGGCATGACCAATACGCCTGTTGTCTAAACGCAGTTTGCAAGTACTTAGCTGTCCTGAATAATGATCAAATCAAACGAGAGCAGTTTATCACTATATATTTTACGTCTCAGTTGCAGTGTTTTGGAAATAAACGTTGCTTTAGGCATTAATAGTTTTCTAACACTGACATGACTGCGCTGATCCATACGTCATATTGGGGAAACCATTGGTTTCTCATATCTATGTTTTTAAGGATTATATGCTTGTTTCACTGTAAGTCGCCCATTTAGTCTGTGCCTGTAATGATGAAACACCGGGGATAAGCTTCCGTTTGTTTATGCCTGTTCTATGTAAGCGTTTCACTGTTAGGAAGTCGGTACATATATACATAAACACACGCACGCACACACACACACACACACACACACACACACACACACACACACACACACGAGAACTATCACACAGCGAGACAGTACTACGGCTGTGGGATAAGATCTCCGTTCGTAGCTAATTAGAAATTTTCGTGTTTCAGTTACATGCCACTTATTCCACTGGAAGAACTAACAATGCACATCAAAATAAGTCCTTATAAAGAATCGGGAAAACTTGGAAAATAAAAAGGCAAACCGCACACCATGACTGAAACACTTCATACAAAAAATATACACTGAATCGACATAGAAACAGGTATATTCATGCATATTCAAGTACGGACATTTGTAAAGAGGCAGAATACGGTGCTGCAGACGGCAACGCCTATACAAGATAACAAGTGTCTGACGTAGTTTCAGCTCGGTTACTGCTGCCACGATGGCAGGTTACCAAGATTTAAGTGACTCTGAACGTGGTGTTATAGTCGGCGCACGAGCCATGGGACACACCATCTCCGAGGTAGTGAGGAAGTGGGAATTTTCCCGTAGGACCATTTCACGAGTGTACTGTGAATATCAGGAATCTGGTAAAACATCAAATCTCCGACATGACTGCGGCCTGAAAAAAATCCTGTAAGTCAGACCAGCAGCAATGTCTGCATCAAAGATTTCGAATACAAATGATCGCTTATTGAACACCATAACAGTTCGCAAGACCTCTCCACACGATTTCCATGTCTGTGCAGTATCATATAAATATATTTTACGATTTAAGTCAAGGATTAATTCATTATCACACAAACTTAAGAACCGTACAGGCGCACACGTATTGCCTGCCGGGATACTAATCGACGACTGCCTATTATAAACGTTTCCCAAGGCTCATTTGAACACTGCCTAGTTGAGGCCCATTTGAACTCTACTTACTTCTGATAAACTGAAATAAGCATAGAAACAACATGTGGCCATCATGCATATGAACGCTAGACTTCCTTCAAGGCCCGTTTATTGTTGGCCATCTCATTCTACTCATGATTTAAAACGTTAACTGATATTTTTATTTACCCATCTAGCACTAATTTAAAGTTACTGGAATTATAATTACAAACCTGTCAGTGTGGACAACGTCGTCAGCATAGTTGGGATCCGTGACAAACATTTAAACAGCAAATGTAAGTAATCAAAGTATGGCTCTTTACGTCAAGCCTTGTAGGTAAATCACCGCTCCCTCTACACGCTCCAGAACGACACTGCTTCTACTGATACCACCTTTCCCATGCTTCGTGACCGTCTGTGGCTTTCTGTAGAGATAGGTCTACCAATCTTGCCTTTTCGCCAATTTAGAGCAGCATAAGCTTATATGTATTACATGAAATGTCGTGTGGCTAGGGCCTCCCGTCGGGTAGACCGTTCGCCTGGTGCAGGTCTTTCGAGTTGACGCCACTTCGGCGACCTGCGCGTCGATGGGGATGAAATGATTAGGACAACACAACACCCAGTCCCTGAGCGGAGAAAATCTCCGACCCAGCCGAAAATCGAACCCGGGACCTTAGGATTGGCATTCTGTCACGCTGACCACTCAGCTACCGGGGCGGACTATGTACTACATAATAAAACATGATAAAACGTGAAGTGAAATATAACGGAAATGCCATATCATTCGCTAGTTTCGCTGACTTACAAGTGAAACATCGGCCACACACATAATCTAGACATCAGCCTATCTACAAGTCAGCCTGTAATAAAAAAACTTCATTTTAAAATATAATGCGACAGTCACCGTCCTAGTCACAGCAAAACTGCAGTATTAGAAACTTCACTAGTCGCACACCCAGCCCAGCAGATGTTTATCTTGTGCTAGTGGCAGTTTTCCTATCTTATAGATACAGTATAACTTTTCCACAGACACCGAAATTGGAGAAACTTAAATTCACCTGATCACATCACGCATCCAATTTGATCTGGGCTAACAGACGCAGTAAATATTCATAGTAAGTTTCAAACTGGATCCCTACTAGAGCTATTCAGGTCCTATCCAACATTAAACCTCAAACTGATAAGGCGACTAATGCCACAAACATGTTGTACACAACCGTATTCCGGCCATTGGGAGATGTCATGTCGGAGGGTGCTGGGGCATGGCTGTACTCCAGTGGCGATAGAACTTTATTCACTGTTGCTCAAAGCAGTACTTCTTAAGAACTGCTCATTAGTCTAGTGCTCCTCCCCCACCCCTCTCTGTCACTGCCCATTGGTAAACTTCGAACAATCCGCCCCCTACTATCTCCCATTGTCATCCCTCTCTCTCTCCTCTGCCCCCCCCCCCCCACCCGCACTCCCCGACCGTAACTCTCTCTCTGTCTGACCTTTTCTTATTCTGTCTCTGTCTACACAAGGCGTTTAAAGACGTGATGCACATTAAAATAAGTCGTTGTGTTTGTTCTCGGAGTTTTCGACGGTTACCTCCATCGATAAAATTTTCTGTTTTCAAGCGACGTCACTTCGATTAAAATGCCCGATATTACGCCGTCAAGAGTAAATATTGTTCCCTACTGGAGCCAGCGGAAGTGGCGAAGCCGGCTCCATATTGTGTAACAACGACTAGGAAGATGGGGCGCCACCAGGATACAAGATACGTTACGTCCCTTTAAAGACGACGCACGTCTTCGAATAGTAGGTGTATACGGTGTCGCCTATGAATGCACGGGCATTTACTATTCTCACCTTTGCTTAGCGATGTACTGAGCACGCGCCATTGGCGTCAAGAGTAGAAATAGTTCGCTACTGGAGCCAGCGGAGGAGGCGAATCCGGTTACATTTCTTCCATATTGTGGAACAACGACCAGAAAGATGGAGTGCTAGTTGCCGAAACATGGACTGAGTCCAGTGTTACGGTGCACCTCCAGAATACAAGATACGTTACGGCCCTCTAAAGATGACGCACGTCCTCGAATACTAGATGTGTACCGTGTCGCCTACGAATGCAGAAGCATTTTCTATTCGCACCTTTGCTTAGTGTTGTACTGAGCACATGCGGCGTATTGAACAAATGGTGAGTAAAGGTGGCCGCAGCTGAACATTCCATGAAAAACGTAAATGAAGCACAATTTATGAACAGAGGCTTATTCTTGTACACAGGTTGGGTCCACTGCCCGTGTCATGGGTGGTGGACAGGAGACTGATGGTGATAGCTGATTGCTCTCCTTAGACGCTCACTCAGCATCAGCATTAGCATCAGAAGGAGTGTTCCTCTTATGAGTCATCGTTTCGTCCGTTTTACTGGAGGACCGAGACGAGAATAAACATTCGTAATCGAGACCAGTCGTTCACTGCAGGGCATGGGGTTGGGCTCTGGATTCTGAATGGCAACAAAGACTAATGTCAGCTATAGGACGTCGGGAGCGACAGTTTCAAACGTGGCGCCGTCCCGTCGCAACACTTCTTCACTCACCCGGTCCTGTGGTGGGCTGGAGCGGTTATCAGCTGGCTATCTCACCTTCTCGAGCAATGCTCACTACGGCCCGCTCTAGAATGTTCCACACGTTGCAATAGCGCCTATACAAACGGCATATCGAGCGTGCTCCATAAAACAGTGGGCTTTACTCCTGACGAAGATGGCTCAAGTGGTTTAATCGAAGTCACGTGGCTTGAAAACCTAGAAGATTTGATTAAAATAGTTGCACTGACAAGCATGGCTCCAGAGTGATGTCAGGTTTTTCCTGTTTCACGAGACTGTGTGTCAAGCGACATTTATTTGTTAACTGATTTACTATTACAACTGGCCAATAGTCTTAGCGTTTTACACCATTACTCTATATCATACCATCAGAATGTTTATCAATTATGGTACCAGTTGCGGACAATGAAAGCCAGATCGGGAATTATAGTAATATTAGTTATGTATAGCACAAACCTAGATGTTAAGTTGTTGATTTGGCCACTAAACATCAGCCTGGAATTACAAATATGCAGAGATGATCCCAAAACCACTTATTTGTTTATTTATAATGTGGTTATTTCTGGTTATGTTTTATATGTATCAAATATACTATCAGCAGCGTTGTTTCGTTTCCATACACAGCAATACGGTCCATAGTCACAGGATGTAAGAAATCACTTACTCTAATAGGACTGACTAATAAACTGCAATTTTCATGCAAAATTTAGAAATTCATGTGCTAGATTCACTAAAGACAAAGAAGGCAGCCAATCTTTCCATGTAAGGGGAATTTGAAGCATTGCCTGAACAGACATAGCAAAGCAATGTTGCCTTGATTCGAATAACAGCTCCAGTTGCTTTTTTACCTTCGGTCACATTCACCAGTTTCGGCCATTTCCAAGTGGTAATGTGTGTAGTGTCGTGTACTCCCACTGTACATGATTCTAAGTAATTACTACAATTCTGTACTCTATGGTAGAACCCTGCAAGCGCGTGGCCTATGGGCGTGGTCTGGGTGTGTCTGCGGTGTGCGAGAGAGAGTGCGAATACCCTTCGCGAACGTTGGCGGAAGTTGCCGAAGATCACCAGTGCGTCCTCGCTTAGTGAGACAAGCCACTGAGCTTCATGATGTGGGCAGGTACACATGACGAGCTTGGGCACGTGATCGCGGATATCACGCGATCGCTCCACTTGCCCATAGGCTGCAAGTGTGACATGTGCGCATATGTCATGCCCTTCGCTTCTCTCCTCTGTTGGGCAACGTTCATTTAACTCACAAATGACGAAAACACATTAAAATTATCATCCGCTTCTCTTCCGTAATTGAGCGGTTCTAGGCTCTACAGTCTGGAACCGCGCGACCACTACGTCGCAGGTTCGAATCCTGCCTTGGGCATGGAAGTGTCTAATGTCCTTAGGTTAATTAGGTTTAAGTAGTTCTAAGTTCTAGGGGACTGATGACCTCAGAAGTTAAGTACCGTAGTGCTCAGAGCCATTTGAACCATCTTCCGTAATAAATAAAAATGTTTGTTCGAAATATTACACATTTGAAGAAGAAACGTCCGCAGCTCATGGTCGTGCGGTAGCGTTCTCGCTTCCCACGCCCGGGTTCCCGGGTTCGATTCCCGGCGGGGTCAGGGATTTCCTCTGCCTCGTGATGACTGGGTCTAGTGTGATGTCCTTAGGTTAGTTAGGTTTAAGTAGTTCTAAGTTCTAGGGGACTGATGACCATAGATGTTACGTCCCATAGTGCTCAGAGCCATTTGAATTTGAAGAAGAAACCTCATGAATAGCAGATAAATTTGAAACCAGAGACATATTGCGATCCAGTTCTGTCTCTCTCTCTCTCTCTCTCTCTCTCTCTCTCTCTCTCTCTCACACACACACACACACACACACACACACACATTCAGAGCCAGAGATTACTGGGACAGGAGCCAAGATCCTGAGGCAGAAAGCTAAGTTCCCATGTGAGCGTCATGGACACATGCACGGAGCGGAGGCCTAGCTGCGAGGCAGCGCTACGGGAAAAGCGGTAGGCAGCAAACAGTCGCAGCGGCGGCGTGCTGTGGACAGCCTCGTCTGTGTGGACTCTGCCATTAGGTGTCATGTGTAGTTAATATTCGGATAATCTCTGTTAACACGGACTGACGACTGGAGGATGTAAAAATCCAGGCAAAAACGCGCATAGTGTATCCATAACCATTAAATATATTATAATGACCAGAATTCCGGAGTTCAACTAGTCTTCCTTTAAGAGAATGCTCAGGAGAGGGTTATCAAGCAGGAGGACGAAAAATAATAAAGTTCTAACAATCCAAACATGCAATGTTGAACGTGTGAAAAGAGAGACTGCTTTGATAAAGTTAAACAGTATGTATTAGTGCAGTACGGTGGAAAGAGGAAAGAGAATGCTGGTCAGATAAGTACAGGGTAACAACAATAGCAGCAGTGAATGGTACAGTAGGTGGCGGGATTCTTTCAAATAGGGAGCTAGATTATAGGGTAAGCTACACTGAATTAGGCAGCGTCTGAATTATTATTATGAGGTCTTAAAACCCACCAACAGTAACCATCACAGCAGTGGTTAACATGCCCACCTCAAAATGGAACGTTCAGAAAATAAAGAGAGTTTATGTGGAAATTGAGGAATTGGAAAAACAGAATATGTGAACAAAGATGAAAATCACAGCTGGTAGGAAAGCTGCAATAAGAGGGCAGACTCGATGAGATGAAGTGAACATTCTGTAAGGTAATGTCCAATGGCCTAAAGAAACGTTTAGAGTAGTTAAACAGACGGACGGTGCAATACAATAAAGAACATGTTAATTAATAGATGAGAGGGCACTATAGATATAGCGTAAGTGAATGTGAAAGGAAAGTGGTCGGCTCAGGAAATACTCGATGTTGAGGGTAGAAGAAGAAAGAAAATAGAAGAATTTTAAGTGAAGTAGTACTCCAGCGATAAAGCTTGCTAGGATTTAAACGAAAAGGAAATGCATAGAGAACCGTCAGGATAAATGAGAGTAAGATGTTAAGATACTGAGAACGATATGGTCGTAGAAAAAATTCAAATAGTGTTCATGAAGACTCAGCTTCAGAAAAGTAAAAAGTAAAGCTTCTAACCTACGAGATGCAGAAGGAACACAACTATTAAACGCAAAAAAGAAAGATAGGCAGATGACTGGCACACAGCAGAGAAAATACGTCAGAGTGAACTGCCACAAAGAAGTATAGAAGAAGAGAAGGAGGTTACTCTTGAAAAAATTGGTAAGCCAAAAATGTAGTCAGATTTTGACAGAGCAGTGAATAATCTCAACTCAAACAAGTCAGCAGTAAAATTTGTCATTAGAACCAACATTAGGAACGCACAGAAATGGCCATAGCTTTTCTCATTCTACACTGGTATCAAATAAAGTATTCATTCCGCTATTCGAAACGCTAATCATAGTGTTACAGCCGTAATTATAATTATATAGCTACGTTTTTAATTGAATCCTACATGCTAAAGTGGACAGTTGTCAGTTCCGAAAGGATGCTGAAATTTCCCTATATCGCTATCGCACCGTTAGCTACTTAATGCATAATAATCAGGAAGTCTACGTAGTTCGTAATATATCATAAAGGTCTTGTTTGTATGTGGGTCCACAGCTTCGATGTATTTCATAGAAGGCCATACCGTTTGTTATAGTGTAACGTCCCCTTACAAAAATTAGTGAATGATTGTGCTGGTAAACCCCTTACGTTATTTGATTTTCAAACAGCTGAGCAGAACTGAACGTACTCAGACATTCATCTCTTTACTTAATCTGATCATTACTAAACTGACACACAATATTTTTGACGCAACGCAATCTGACTTTCAAAAATCCCTACAAAAGAATGGCCCTGACTAACATTAACCTATACGTTTCACAAGTCACTTACCTCGCAAAAATCTTCGTTACTAGAACTACTGCAATACAGCGAGCGCCACTACTGCCAGCTAAATAAAAGATTCTAACTACTGAAGGCACTAAGTACTGATAGAAATAGTTAGCAAAAGAAAGATTTTGATAGAGAACAAACAATGTATTTACCTTAATAGTGTTCAAAAGTCATAATATATATATATCAGTCCATGATATGCAATGTTACAAATTTACTGTCTCTGATGGACACACGACCAGATCGCCCGCTCTCAAAGTTCCGCCGTCTCTCTCCCGACATCCACCACTGCTGGCGGCTCACCTGCAACTTCGCAACGCTATGCGCTGTTAACAGCCAACTGCCCAACACTACAATAGCGAAATTACAACAATGCCACCCAGCCACAGACTGCACACAGCACAGCCAGTGATTTTCATGCAGAGCGCTACGTGACGTTACCAATATAAAAACCTAAACAGCCTACTTACAATAGGATGCAAATTTTATCGTTTATTTGCTGCTGTATTTGTCACTTCCGACAGTGAACTTATTTTCAGGCACGTGAATGGCATCACTAAGCGTCATGTTCTCCTTTATGAGATCATGAACAAGTATGTGCTGGTATATCAGAAAGAGTAATGAAGATTCTGTCGCCGCCGGTGTGGCCGTGCGGTTCTAAGCGCGTCAGTTTGGAACCGCGTGACCGCTACGGTCGCAGGTTCGAATCCTGCCTCGGGCATGGATGTGTGTGATGTCCTTAGGTTAGTTAGGTTTAAGTAGTTCTATGTTCTAGTGGACTGATGACCTCAGTAGTTAAGTCCCATAGTGCTCAGAGCCATTTGAACCATTTTTTTTTTAAGATTCTGTCAGGATCTTGGCTCGTGTCCCAGTGAGGACAGATTTCTTAATGTTAAACGTTGACTTCACTTCTCTAATGCTGTACTGTCACATAGCTCCGAAGAAGTTTACATTACGTCTACTAGAATATATATATAGAAACAGTGCTCTTCGCTTTGAGTTACGTTAGCTACATCGCCAGTTCTGTCAATCACATCTCGGAAATTGTCATGAGATACGGTATCATCCAGCTTTTACAGTCACGTCCTTGTGCCACTCCTATTTTCTCCCTCAACCTTCTCAAAATAAATATCTGTACACGCTCGCCAGATTGGCGTGTCAACAACCCGCTCTGTGAAGCTGCTCTGCAGGTACGAACATGCGAAACACCATTCTGCACTAAAGCATAATTGAAGAAGGTGTGATTCTGAAGTCCGTGCTAATATTCTCAACTAGTTTCGTTGTTGCGAATTATAGATGCTGGACAAAACTCCAGATATATGTTGAGACGCCCATACACGGATGATGCGCAAAAATTGATCTTCAATTTACATTCTACTTAATCCAACAGAAGACAGAAACGAGCAGAGACAAAACAGATCGTGGTAAAGAATTAGAAAGCTAAAAGAATGTAAACGCAGAGATCGCAAAAGAACTGAACTGAAATAGTACACAGCACACTAACACTAATCACATAATAGGGGAAATATTGAAAACTAACATACAATACAAGTAACAGAACGCAAGACTGTCTAATGAGCAAAGACATACGAACAGACAAAATAATCTAACAAAGGTGTTACTCACGTGTCAATCTGTAGACCTTTTCAGTCTGCATACATATGCTACATATACAGAATTTCAAATTGAAGTGTTCTGAACACCACGTATCAGAACCGTGTCCTTGCAGGTCACGTCTCAAGGGAAAAAAACCATCATACGACAAATATGGCCACTGAGCCGACGTTCCTCAGAGAAAGAAATAATCTTGCGCAAACACTGAAGACAGAAGTACTACTTGACTGCACGAAAGAAACTGTACGAAACCCCTTCAAAAACGACGGACTTTTTGCCAAAACGGGCTGTACTCAATCTCTGGCGTGGAAATTATGCAACAAATAATAGCACTACTCAGAAAGAGCTTGTAAACATCACCGAAAATAGCTATATATTTACTGAGTATTACGTGCGCGGTCATATCTTGTTCCCCTAGATAAAATTATGTTCTATTAGGTACACGTATCGTTGAGTAACGGCTTTGTCGGTTATTTCGGATCAGGTCAGAAAAATAAAAAACCCATAGTACCTCTAAACATTACCACTGTTGCAGGTGGAGTTTTATACACTAAGACATCATAATGAGTTACTTATCAGCTGACAACAGATTTTCGGAAATTCTGAAGGGTTAATGGGAGAGCTGATGGTAAACGTCAAATTGATGATGAGTTCACTAGAGAGGAAAACTTAGAAAAATATGAATGAGGGAGGAAGTGCCACCTTGTTATTCGTCAGAAGTGATTTTGAGTAAGTACAAAATGGAGTAAACTTGGATCACCACGTCCAGACGGAGTCTCGAAACCTGATTCGCCTGAATAATAGGTGGGTGCAATACTGTCTGTGACACCGCCGTCCGGCACCTTACATCGTTGCCAGAAAATGACGCAAGTGCGACGTTCCTTGAAAGCCTATATCACAAGTGGAAATAGAAGTATCTTTTTACTCACCATATCCATTTTCAGGTAGCTTTCAAAATACAAATTCAAAAAGAACGTAAAGGTGCAGCGCACAAAGTTTCCTAATCCAGTTCACAGGATTAAAAGAAATTGTTCGTTAACATTCTTTGCATCATATACATACAGAAAGATAAGGAAAAGATAAGATGTCCACCGGGCGCGTATGTTTTCCCGATAAGACGTATTAGACGTATAAAATGCATGTTTGACATCCGGCTGCTTTATTATTTGAAGCTCAAATATCGGCCGGTTTCAGTCACAGACCATCTTCACGGATCCTATCCAAAGGTACAAAAAATACATGTAGTATACAGGAAATGTCACAAAATTTCTCCGAAGATGTGCAAAATATACATGAGTACTTACAGGCCTAAAACAGTTTAGGCAACAGCATTTCATCTGTCACAAGGACCACGTCGCTTATGTAGAGCATGTCATGACTTCAGCATAGCACACAGGATATTTAAAGGCAAACATACTAATAACATGCGTAAACAGAAAAGTGCTGAATAGAGAATCAGAGGCATAATTGCAACAATTGTACAAAATATTGAGAAATTTGTGAAAGATCTGTTCAAAGTATATTCGTCATATGATACAATAATATTTCGGTGATATACATCTATGATAAGTTTCCTACTGCGTGCAATGAACAGGACTATCTTTGAAGAACATATTTGGTAGAGTTTTACATGTAAACAGAAAGACCAATTTGCTAACCCGAACATAAAATAATATTGATCTTACAATATAAGGTAGAAATCATGATAAAAATCTAATGTTAAACAGTAGCATAATCATTGCATATACTCCATGAAATCTACATAAACAAACGTCAATTATTTCATAAACGTAATGAAAATATGATTCTTGAGTTTCTCCCGGCGTATTTGATAATCAAAATATCCGCGGGTGTACTGCCGGTCTACAGTGTCCAAGGGGCACAATATTTCGGCGATCATACATGTCGCCATCATCAGGTGAACTGACGGACTGCGCTCCTGTGAACGTGCCGGCAGGGAGATCCGTACGCTATGGCTGCTCAGAGGGAACTGGGTTCGGTCGCGGCGGCGGCCGATTTAAATGCCCTCCGCCCGCGGCGCGCTTCCTCCGCTGTCCGCGCCCCGCGCCACGGTCGCGCGGTGGAACAGATTGCGACGGTGTCTGAGATGACGTCGGAGTGATGGCTCTGTCCGCCGTGGTCGTCACTACTATACGTTTGCTCGATTTACTCTTGATTAACCCAACCGCTGGTTCCCAAGCCTTGCTAAGATTATAGCCACATCCTCGGTTTATGAGGTCGTCATTGGTGCGAATTTCGATGGCCTCTCTAACAACGCTGTCCCAGTATCTCGACGTCTGTACCAGAATCCTCGTGCGTTCATACTCCGTAGCGTGATTTTCCGACAAACAATGTTCAGCGGCCGCCGACTTGCTCGGATACATCAGTCGAGTGTGCCTCTGCTGTTCACGGCATCGATCCTCGACAGTACGCATCATCTGACCAATATACGACTTGCCACATTGACACAGAATCTGGTACACGCCGGACTTCCTCATGACCGTGCCGGCGCGTTCACAGGACCTCAGTCCGTCAGTTCACCTGATGATGGCGACATGTACGATCGCCGAAATATTGTGCCCGTTGGACACTGTAGACCAGCAGTACACCCGTGGATATTTTGATTGTAATGAAAATAGTATCCATAACATGAAAGCAAGTTAAAATACATTGTTCAGAAATAGGTTTAATTATCACCCAAGGTCCACACGCACAAAAGTTACATACGATGTTTTATTCTAAATGTAGTTAATATTTTATAGTATTGTTTCGTTAATGTAACCACGAAAACACTTTGTAAAGATCTTTGACTAATTCCTCAATATTTTGTACAATTGCAGCACTTTGTCACTCCAGTACTGGTCTGTTTACTCGTGGCATTCGAACTTCTGCATATCGTACTGTAATTCATGGAATGCTCTACGTACGAGATTTCGCCATTATTTAAGTAATTACAGATGTGATGTTGTGGACTAAACTGTTTTAACCCTGTAAGTATTCAGCTATATTTTGTTCTTCGTTGGAAAATATTTTGTAACATGTCCTATCTATAGCACGTATTTCTTGTGTCTTGGCTTTGGAATCCGTGAAGATGTTCTGTGACCGAAAGAGGTCGATATTTGGGTTTTAAATAAAGAGGAGCTAACGGTCAAACATGCATTTCATACATTAACTGACTGCTGTTGATAGTCACTTCCCAAAAATGCTCACTACGTATTACGACTGAGCACGTCACCAGCTTACAACAGAGCTCCGGGATTCAGACTGTCGATAGATATTTGAGGGCAAACACATCGCAATAACTGCTCCAAATTGCCACAGTTCAAGTGAAGGCAGGATTCCACCTGTCTCCTCATCGTTCCTTGCTTCCCGGAGTTCATAAGCACTGTGTACAGGACTGGCAAATGCCAAAGTTTCAAAATATAAGTCCCTCGCGCCCTACCCCTAAAAAAAAGTAATAATAATAGTTATTCACCACGTTTAAATAAGGCGACCTGGGAGGCCACTGAATTGGCGAGGCATGACCAATACGCCTGTTGTCGAAACGCAGTTTGCAAGTACTTAGCTGTCCAGAAAAATGATGAAATCAAACGAGAGCAGTTTATCACTATATATTTTACGTCTCAGTTGCAGTGTTTTGGAAACAAAAGCAGCTTTAGACATTAAGAGTTTACTAACATGGACATGACTGCGCCCGTCCATACGTCATATCAGGGAGACCATTGGTTTCTCATATCTATGTTTTTAAGGATTACATGCTTGTTTCACTGTAAGTCGCCCATTTAGTCTGTGCCTGTAATGATGAAACACCGTGTACAGCTGCTCTACAGGTATAAACAGATTGCTGGATAAGCTTCCGTTTGTTTATGCCTGTTCTAAGTAAGTTTAAACACACATCTACGCGTTTTAGTGTTAGGAAATCAGTACAAACATACATACACACACACACACACACACGAGAACTATCATACAGCGAGACAGTACTACAGCTGTGGGATAAGACTTCCGTTCGTAACTAATTAGAATATATTCGTGTTTCGGTTACATGTCACTTATTCCACTGGAAGAAATAACAAAGCACATCAAAATAAGTCGTTATAAAGAATGGGGAAAAATCGGAAAATAAAAAGGCAAAGCACACACCACGATTGAAACACTTTATACAAAAAATTTACAATGAAGCGCCAAAGGAACAAGTATACGCATGCATATTCAAGTACGGACATTTGTAAAGAGGCAGAATACGGTGCTGCAGACGGCAAAGCCTATACAAGATAACAACTGTCTGACGTAGTTTCAGCTCGGTTACAGCTGCCACGATGGCAGGTTACCAAGATTTAAGTGACTCTGAATGTGGTGCTATAGTGGGCGGACGAGCCATGGGACACAGCATCTCCGAGGTAGCGAGGAAAAGGGAATTTTCCCATAAGACCAGTTCACGAATGTACAGTGAATGTCAGGAATCTGGTAAAACATCAATTCTCCGACATCGCTGTGGCATGAAAAAAATCCTGTAAGTCAGCCCAACAGCAATGTCTCCATCGAAGATTTCGAATAGAAATGATCGTTTATTGGACACCATAACAGTTTGCAAGACCTCTCCACACGATTTCCATGTCTGTGCAGTATCATATAAATGTATTTTACGAGGCAATTCAAGGATTAATTAACTATCACACAAACTTAAGAATCGTACAGGCGCACACGTATTGCCTGCTGGGATACTAATCGACGACTGCCTATTATAAACGTTTCCCAAGACTCATTTGAACACTGCCTAGTTGAGGCCCATTTGAACTCTACTTACTTCTGATAAACTGAAATAAGCATAGAAACAACATGTGGCCATCATGCATATGAACGCTAGACTTCCTTCAAGGCCCGTTTATTGTTGGCCATCTCATTCTGCTCATGATTTAAAACGTTAACTGATATTTTTATTTACATTTCTAGCACTAATTTAAAGTTACTGGAATTATAATTACAAACCTGTCAGTGTGGACAACGTCGTCAGAATAGCTGGGATCCGTGACAAACATTTAAACAGTAAATGTAAGTAATCAAAGTATGGCTCTTTACGTCAAGCCTTGTAGGTAAATCACCGCTCCCTCTACACGCTCCAGAACGACACTGCTTCTACTGATACCACCTTTCCCATGCTTCGTGACCGTCTGTGGCTTTCTGTAGGGATAGGTCTACCAATCTTGCCTGTTCGCCAATTTAGAGCAGCATAAGCTTTTATGTACCACGTAATAAAACACGATAAAACGTGCGCTGAAATATGACAGAAATGCCACATCATTCGCCAGTTTCGCTGACTTAGAACTGAAGCACCGGCCACACACATAATCTAGACATCAGCCTGTGTACAAGTCAGCTTGCATTAAAAAACTTCGTTTGAAAATATAAAGCGACAGTCACTTTCCTGGTCACAGCAAAACTGCAGTATTAGAAACTTCACTAGTTGCACACCCAGAACAGGAGATGTTTATCTTCTGTTAGTGGCAGTTTTCCTGTCTGATAGATACAGCATTACTTTTTCCTAGACACCGAAATTGGGGAATCTTAAATTCACCTGATCACGTCATGCATCCATATTCACCTGGGCTAACATACAAAGTAAATATTCATGCTAAGTTTCAAAGCTGGATGCCAACTAGAGTTATTCTGGCCCTACACAACATTACACCTCAAACTGATAACGTGACTAATGCCACAAAAATGTTGTACACAGCCTTATTCCGGACATTGGCAGACGTCATGTCGGAGGGTGCTTGGCGTGGCTGTACTTCAGTGGCGATAGAATCTTATTCACTGTTATTATGCAACAAATAATAGCACTATGCAGAAAGAGTTTGTAAGCATTACCGAAAATAGCTGTGTATTTACTGAGTATTATGTGCGCGATCATATCTTGTTCCCCTAGATACTATTATGTTCTATTAGGTACACGAATCGTTGACTAACGGCTTTGTCGGTTACTTCGGATCATGTCAGAACAATAAAAAACTCATAGTACCTGTAAACATTACCACTATTGCAGGTGGGGGTTTATACTCTAAGATACCATAATTTGTTACTTATCAGTTGACAATAGATTTTCGGAAATTCTGAAGGGTTAATGGGAGAGCTGATGGTAAACGTCAAATTGATAACGAGTCCACTAGAGAGGAAAACTTAGGAAAATATGGATGAGGGTGGAAGTGCCAATGGCTAACTCGATGAATCCACTTTGTTACTGGTCAGAAGTGATTTTCAGTAAGTACAAAATGAAGTAAATTGAACCACCACGTCCAGACGGAATCTCGAAACCTGATTCGCCTGAATAATAGGTGGGTGCAATACTGTCTGTGACACCGCCGTCCGGTACCTTACATCGTTGCCAGAAAATGACCCAAGTGGGACATTTTTACTCACCATATTCATTTTCAGATAGCTTTCAAAATTCAAAATCAAAAAGAACGTAAAGTTATAGCAAACAAAGCTTCCTTATCAAGTTCACAGGGCTAAAAGAAACTTGAAGACAGCTGTTAGTTAACATTGTTCGGGTCATATATATACAGAAAGATAAGGGAAAGATAAGATGTCCACCGGGCGCGGATGTTTTCCCGGTAAGACGTATTAGTCGTATAAAATGCATGTTTGGCCATCAGCTGCCGGTTTCAGTCACAGACCATCTTCACGGATCCTATTCAATTGTACAAAAAATACATGCAGTGTACAGGAAATATTTCAAATTCTTCACCGAGGAAGTGCAAAATATACATGAGTCCTTACAGGGTTAAAACAGTTTAGGCAACAACCTTTCATCTGTTACAATGGCCACGCCGCATATGTAGAGCATGCCATGACTTCCAGCATAGCACAAAGGACATTTGAAGGCAAAAATACTAATAAAATACGTAAACAGAAACGTACTGAAGAGAGAATCAGAGGCATAGGTGCAAGAATTGTACAAAATATTGAGGAATTAGTTAAAGATCTGCACAAAGTATTTTCGTAATGTGGTACAAGAATATCTCGATGATATATATTGATAATAAGTATCTTACTGAGTACAATGAACAGGACTATCTTTGACGAACATCTTTGGTAGAGTTTCACATGTAAACAGAAAGACGAATTTGCTACCTCAAACATAAAATAATATCGATCTTACAATATAAGGTAGAAATCGTGATTAAAACCTAATGTTAAACAGTAGCATAATCATTGCACATACTCCATGATATCTACATAAACAAACGTCAATTATTTCATAAACGTAATGAAAATAGTATCTATAACATAAAAGCAAGTTGAAATACATTGTGCAGAAATAAGTTTAAATGTCACCCAACATCCATACGCTAATAAGTTACATAAGAGGTTTTCCTCTAAATGTAGTTAATATCTTGTAGTATTGTTTCGTTACTGTAACCACGAAAACACTTTGTAAAGATCTTTGACTAATTCCTCAATATTTTGTACAATTGCAGCACTTTGTCACTCCAGTACTGGTCTGCTTACTCGTGGCATTCGAACTTCTGCATATCGTACTGTAATTCATGGAATGCTCTATGTATGATATTTCGCCATTATTTAAGTAATTACAGATGTGATGTTGTGGACTAAACGGTTTAAACCTGTAAGTATTCAGCTATATTTTGTTCTTCGTTGGAAAATATTTTGTAACATGTCCTATCTATAACACGTATTTCTTGTGTCTTGGCTTTGGAATCCGTGAAGATGTCCTGTGACTGAAAGAGGTCGATATTTGGGTTTTAAATAAAAAGGAGCTGACGGTCAAACGTGCATTTTATACATTAACTGACTGGTGTTGATAGTCACTTTCCAAAAATGTTCGCAACATATTACGACTGAGCACGTCAGGAATCCAGACTGTCGATATGCATTTGAGAGCAAACACATTGCAATAACTGTTCCAAATTGCCACGGTTCAAGTGAAGGCAGGCTTCAATCCATCTCCTCATCATTCCTAGTTTCCCGGTTTTCATAAGCACTGGACAGGACTGGCAAACGCCAAAGTTTCTAAACATCCATCCCCCCGCCCCCCCCCCCCAAAAAAAAACAAGTATTATTAATAGTCATTCAGTACGTTGAAATGAGGAGACCTGGGAGGCAACTGAATTGGCGAGGCATGACCAATACGCCTGTTGTCTAAACGCAGTTTGCAAGTACTTAGCTGTCCTGAATAATGATCAAATCAAACGAGAGCAGTTTATCACTATATATTTTACGTCTCAGTTGTAGTGTTTTGGAAATAAACGTTGCTTTAGACATTAATAGTTTTCTAACACTGACATGACTGCGCTCATCCATACATCGTATTGGAGAAACCACTGGTTTCTCATATCTATGTTTTTAAGGATTATATGCTTGTTTCACTGTAAGTCGCCCATTTAGTCTGCGCCTGTAATGATGAAACACCGGGGATAAGCTTCCGTTTGTTTATGCCTGTTCTATGTAAGCGTTTCACTGTTAGGAAGTCGGTACAAATATACAAACACACACGCACACACACACACACACACACACACACACACACACACACACACACACACACAAGAACTATCATACAGCGAGACAGTACTGCGGCTGTGGGATAAGATCTCCGTTCGTAGCTAATTAGAAATTTTCGTGTTTCAGTTACATACCACTTATTCCACTGGAAGAACTAACAATGCACATCAAATTAAGTCTTTATAAAGAATCGGGAAAACTCGGAAAATAAAAAGGCAAACCGCACACCATGACTGAAACACTTTATACAAAAAATATACAGTGAAGCGTCCCAGAAACAGGTATACGCATGCATATTCAAGTACGGAGATTTGTAAAGAGGCAGAATATGGCGCTGCAGACGGCAACGCCTATACGAGATAACAACTGTCTGACGTAGTTTCAGCTCGGTTACTGCTGCCACGATGGCAGGTTATCAAGATTCAAGTGACTCTGAACGTGGTGTTATAGTCGGCGCACGAGCCATGGGACACACCATCTCCAAGGTAGCGAGGAAGTGGGGATTTTCCCGTAGGTCCATTTCACGAGTGTACTGTGAATATCAGGAATCTCGTAAAACATCAAATCTCCGACATGACTGCGGCCTGAAAAAAATCCTGTAAGTCAGACCAGCAGCAATGTCTGCATCAAAGATTTCGAATACAAATGATCGTTTATTGAACACCATAACAGTTCGCAAGACCTCTCCACACGATTTCCATGTCTGTGCAGTATCATATAATTATATTTTACGAGGCAATTCAAGGATTAATACTATCACACAAACTTAAGAATCGTACAGGCGCACACGAATTGCCTGCCGGGATACTAATCGACAACTGCCTATTATAAACGTTTCCCAAGGCTCATTTGAACACTGCCTAGTTGAGGCCCATTTGAACTCTACTTACTTCTGATAAACTGAAATAAGCATAGTAACAACATGTGGCCATCATGCATATGAATGCTAGACTTCCTTACAACCTTTTTCCAACCTTTTTTTGGACTTTAACAAAATTTGAATAAGACGAAATATCCACTCGTCTCACGAGTCTCTGGTGTTCAAGTTACAAATTGCCTAATGAGCTAGCCTGTTTCGCGCGTGGCCCTCAAGGTACGTTTATTGTTGGCCATCTCATTCTGCTCGTGATTTAAAACATTAACTGATATTTTTATTTACCCTTCTAGCACTAATTTAAAGTTACTGGAATTATAATTACAAACCTGTCAGTGTGGACAACGACATCAGCATAGCTGGGATCCGTGACAAACATTTAAACAGTAAATGTAAGTAATCAAAGAATGGCTCTTTACGTAAAGCCTTGTAGGTAAATCACCGCTCCCTCTACACGCTCCAGAACGACACTGCTTCTACTGATACCACCTTTCCCATGGTTCGTGACCGTCTGTGGCTTTCTGTAGAGATGGGTCTACCAATCTTGCCTGTTCGCCAATTTAGAGCAGCATAAGCTTATATGTATTACATGAAATGTCGTGTGGCTAGGGCCTCCCGTCGGGTAGACCGTTCGCCTGGTGCAGGTCTTTCGAGTTGACGCCACTTCGGCGACCTGCGCGTCGATGGGGATGAAATGATTAGGACAACACAACACCCAGTCCCTGAGCGGAGAAAATCTCCGACCCAGCCGAAAATCGAACCCGGGACCTTAGGATTGGCATTCTGTCACGCTGACCACTCAGCTACTGGGGCCGGACTATGTACTACATAATAAAACATGATAAAACGTGAAGTGAAATATAACGGAAATGCCATATCATTCGCTAGTTTCGCTGACTTACAAGTGAAACATCGGCCACACACATAATCTAGACATCAGTCTATCTACAAGTCAGCCTGTAATAAAAAAACTTCATTTGAAAATATAATGCGACAGTCACCCTCCTAGTCACAGCAAAACTGCAGTATTAGAAACTTCACTAGTTGCACACCCAGCCCAGCAGATGTTTATCTTGTGCTAGTGGCATTTTTCCCATCTGATAGATACAGTATAACTTTTCCACAGACACCGAAATTGGAGAAATTTAAATTCACCTGATCACATCACGCATCCAATTTGATCTGGGCGAACAGACACAGTAAATATTCATAGTAAGTTTCAAACTGGATCCCTACTAGAGTTATTCAGGTCCTATCCAACATTAAACCTCAAACTAATAAGGCGACTAATGCCACAAAGATGTTGTACACAGCCGTATTCTGGCCATTGGGAGATGTCATGTCGGAGGGTGCTGGGGCATGGCTGTACTCCAGTGGCGATAGAACTTTATTGACTGTTATTCAAAGCAGTACTTCTTAGGAACTGCTCATTAGTCTACTGCTCCTCCCCCACCCCTCTCTGTCACTGCCCATTGGTAAACTTCGAACAATCCGCCCCCTACTATCTCCCATTGTCTCCAATCCTCTTATCATCCCTCTCTCTCTCTCCTCGCCCCCCCCCTCCCCCCCCCCCCCCCCGCACTCCCAGACCGTAACTCTCTCTCTGTCTGACCTTTTGTTATTCTGTGTCTGTCTACACAAGGCGTTTAAAGACGTGATACACATTAAAATAAGTAGTTGTGTTTGTCCTCGGAGTTTTCGACGGTTGCCTCCATCGATAAAATTTTCTGTTGTCAAGTGACGTCACTTCGATTAAAATGCCCGATATTACGCCGTCAAGAGTAAATATTGTTCCCTACTGGAGCCAGAGGAAGTGGCGAAGCCGGCTCCATATTGTGTAACAACGACTAGGAAGATGGGGCGCCTCCAGGATACAAGATACGTTACGTCCCTTTAAAGACGACGCACGTCTTCGAATAGTAGGTGTATACAGTGTCGCCTATCAATGCACAGGCATTTACTATTCTCACCTTTGCTTAGCGATGTACTGAGCACACGCCATTGCCGTCAAGAGTAGAAATAGTTCGCTACTGGAGCCAGCGGAGGAGGCGAATCTGGTTACATTTCTTCCATATTGTGGAACAACGACCAGAAAGATGGAGTGCTAGTTGCCGAAACATGGAGTGAGTCCAGTGTTCCGGTTCACCTCCAGAATACAAGATACGTTACGGCCCTCTAAAGATGACGCACGTCCTCGAATACTAGGTGTGTACGGTGTCGCCTACGAATGCAGAAGCATTTTCTATTCGCACCTTTGCTTAGTGTTGTACTGAGCACATGCGGCGTATTGAACAAATGGTGAGTAAAGGTGGCCGCAGCTGAACATTCCATGAAAAACGCAAATGAAGCACAATTTATGAACAGAGGCGTATTCTTGTACACAGGTTGGGTCCACTGCTCGTGTCATGGGTGGTGGAAAGGAGACTGATGGTGATAGCTGATTGCTCTCCTTAGACGCTCACTCAGCATCAGCACTAGCATCAGAAGGAGTGTTGCTCTTATGAGTCATCGTTTCGTCCGTTTTACTGGGGGACCGAGACGAGAATAAACAATCGTAATCGAGACCAGTCGTTCACTGCAGGGCATGGGGTTGGGCTCTGGATTCTGAATGGCAACAAAGACTAATGTCAGCTATAGGAGGTCGGGAGCGACAGTTTCAAACGTGGCGTCGTCCCGTCGCAACACTTCTTCACTCACCCGGTCCTGTGGTGGGCTGGAGCGGTTATCAGCTGGCTATCTCACCTTCTCGAGCAATGCTCACTACGGCCCGCTCTAGAATGTTCCACACGTTGCAACAGCGCCTATACAAACGGCATATCGAGCGTGCTCCATAAAACAGTGGGCTTTACTCCTGACGAAGATGGCTCAAGTGGTTTAATCGAAGTCACGTGGCTTGAAAACCTAGAAGATTTGATTAAAATAGTTACACTGACAAGCATGGCTCCAGAGTGATGTCAGGTTTTTCCTGTTTCACGAGACTGTGTGTCAAGCGACATTTATTTGTTAACTGATTTACTATTACAACTGGCCAATAGTCTTAGCGTTTTACACCATTACTCTATATCATACCATCAGAATGTTTATCAATTATGGTACCAGTTGCGGACAATGAAAGCCAGATCGGGAATTATAGTAATATTAGTTATGTATAGCACAAGCCTAGATGTTAAGGTGTTAATTTGGCCACAAAACATCAGCCTGGAATTCCAAATATGCAGAGATGATCCCAAAACCACTTATTTGTTTATTTATAATGTGGTTATTTCTGGTTATGTTTTATATGTATCAAATATACTATCAGCAGCGTTGTTTCGTTTCCATACACAGCAATACGGTCCATAGTCACAGGATGTAAGAAATCACTTACTCTAATAGGACTGACTAATAAACTGCAATTTTCATGCAAAATTTAGAAATTCATGTGCTAGATTGACTAAAGACAAAGAAGGCAGCCAATCTTTCCATGTAAGGGGAATCTGAAGCATTGCCTGAACAGACATAGCAAAGCAATGTTGCCTTGATTCGAATAACAGCTCCAGTTGCTTTTTTACCTTCGGTCACATTCACCAGTTTCGGCCATTTCCAAGTGGTAATGTGTGTAGTGTCGTGTACTCCCACTGTACATGATTCTAAGTAATTACTACAATTCTGGACTCTATGGTAGAACCCTGCAAGCGCGTGGCCTATGGGCGTGGTCTGGGTGTGTCTGCGGTGTGCGAGAGAGAGTGCGAATACCCTTCGCGAACGTTGGCGGAAGTTGCCGAAGATCACCAGTGCGTCCTCGCTTAGTGAGACAAGCCACTGAGCTTCATGATGTGGGCAGGTACACATGACGAGCTTGGGCACGTGATCGCGGATATCACGCGATCGCTCCACTTGCCCATAGGCTGCAAGTGTGACATGTGCGCATATGTCATGCCCTTCGCTTCTCTCCTCTGTTGGGCAACGTTCATTTAACTCACAAATGACGAAAACACATTAAAATTATCATCCGCTTCTCTTCCGTAATTGAGCGGTTCTAGGCTCTACAGTCTGGAACCACGCGACCACTACGTCGCAGGTTCGAATCCTGCCTTGGGCATGGAAGTGTCTAATGTCCTTAGGTTAATTAGGTTTAAGTAGTTCTAAGTTCTAGGGGACTGATGACCTCAGAAGTTAAGTACCGTAGTGCTCAGAGCCATTTGAACCATCTTCCGTAATAAATAAAAATGTTTGTTCGAAATATTACACATTTGAAGAAGAAACGTCCGCAGCTCATGGTCGTGCGGTAGCGTTCTCGCTTCCCACGCCCGGGTTCCCGGGTTCGATTCCCGGCGGGGTCAGGGATTTCCTCTGCCTCGTGATGACTGGGTCTAGTGTGATGTCCTTAGGTTAGTTAGGTTTAAGTAGTTCTAAGTTCTAGGGGACTGATGACCATAGATGTTACGTCCCATAGTGCTCAGAGCCATTTGAAATTGAAGAAGAAACCTCATGAATAGCAGATAAATTTGAAACCAGAGACATATTGCGATCCAGTTCTGTCTCTCTCTCTCTCTCTCTCTCTCTCTCTCTCACACACACACACACACACACACACACACACACATTCAGAGCCAGAGATTACTGGGACAGGAGCCAAGATCCTGAGGCACAAACCTAAGTTCCCATGTGAGCGTCATGGACACATGCACGGAGCGGAGGCCTAGCTGCGAGGCAGCGCTACGGGAAAAGCGGTAGGCAGCAAACAGTCGCAGCGGCGGCGTGCTGTGGACAGCCTCGTCTGTGTGGACTCTGCCATTAGGTGTCATGTGTAGTTAATATTCGGATAATCTCTGTTAACACGGACTGACGACTGGAGGATGTAAAAATCCATGCAAAAACGCGCATAGTGTATCCATAACCATTACATATATTATAATGACCAGAATTCCGGAGTTCAACTAGTCTTCCTTTAAGAGAATGCTCAGGAGAGGGTTATCAAGCAGGAGGACGAAAAATAATAAAGTTCTAACAATCCAAACATGCAATGTTGAACGTGTGAAAAGAGAGACTGCTTTGATAAAGTTAAACAGTATGTATTAGTGCAGTACGGTGGAAAGAGGAAAGAGAATGCTGGTCAGATAAGTACAGGGTAACAACAATAGCAGCAGTGAATGGTACAGTAGGTGGCGGGATTCTTTCAAATAGGGAGCTAGATTATAGGGTAAGCTACACTGAATTAGGCAGCGTCTGAATTATTATTATGAGGTCTTAAAACCCACCAACAGTAACCATCACAGCAGTGGTTAACATGCCCACCTCAAAATGGAACGTTCAGAAAATAAAGAGAGTTTATGTGGAAATTGAGGAATTGGAAAAACAGAATATGTGAACAAAGATGAAAATCACAGCTGGTAGGAAAGCTGCAATAAGAGGGCAGACTCGATGAGATGAAGTGAACATTCTGTAAGGTAATGTCCAATGGCCTAAAGAAACGTTTAGAGTAGTTAAACAGACGGACGGTGCAATACAATAAAGAACATGTTAATTAATAGATGAGAGGGCACTATAGATATAGCGTAAGTGAATGTGAAAGGAAAGTGGTCGGCTCAGGAAATACTCGATGTTGAGGGTAGAAGAAGAAAGAAAATAGAAGAATTTTAAGAGTGAAGTAGTACTCCAGCGATAAAGCTTGCTAGGATTTAAACGAAAAGAAAATGCATAGAGAACCTTCAGGATAAATGAGAGTAAGATGTAGAGATACTGAGAACGATATGGCCGTAGAAAAAATTCAAATAGTGTTCATGAAGACTCAGCTTCAGAAAAGTAAAAAAGTAAAGCTTCTAACCTACGAGATGCAGACGGAACACAACTATTAAACGCAAAAAAGAAAGGTAGGCAGATGACTGGCACACAGCAGAGAAAATACGTCAGAGTGAACTGCCACAAAGAAGTATAGAAGAAGAGAAGGAGGTTACTCTTGAAGAAATTGGTAAGCCAAAAATGTAGTCAGATTTTGACAGAGCAGTGAATAATCTCAACTCAAACAAGTCAGCAGTAAAATTTGTCATTATAACCAACATTAGGAACGCACAGAAATGGCCATAGCTTTTCTCATTCTACACTGGTATCAAATAAAGTATTCATTCCGCTATTCGAAACGCTAATCATAGTGTTACAGCCGTAATTATAATTATATAGCTACGTTTTTAATTGAATCCTACATGCTAAAGTGGACAGTTGTCAGTTCCGAAAGGATGCTGAAATTTCCCTTATCGCTACCGCCCCATTAGCTACTTAATGCATAATAATCAGGAAGTCTAAGTAGTTCGTAATATATCATAAAGGTCTTGTTTGTATGTGGGTCCACAGCTTCGATGTATTTCATAAAAGGCCATACCGTTTGTTATAGTGTAACGTCCCCTTAGAAAAATTAGTGAATGATTGTGCTGGTAAACCCCTTACGTTATTTGATTTTCAACCAGCTGAGCAGAACTGAACGTACTCAGACATTCATCTCTTTACTTAATCTGATCATTACTAAACTGACACACAATATTTTTGACGCAACGCAATCTGACTTTCAAAAATCCATACAAAAGAATGGCCCTGACTAACATTAACCTATACGTTTCACAAGTCACTTACCTCGCAAAAATCTTCGTTACTAGAACTACTGCAATACAGCGAGCGCCACTACTGCCAGCTAAATAAAAGATTCTAACTACTGAAGGCACTAAGTACTGATAGGAATAGTTAGCAAAAGAAAGATTTTGATAGAGAACAAACAATGTATTTACCTTAATACTGTTCAAAAGTCATAATATATATATCAGTCCATGATATCCAATATTACAAATTTACTGTCTCTGATAGACACACGACCAGATCGTCCGCTCTCAAAGTTCTGCCGTCTCTCTCCCCACATCCACCACTGCTGGCGGCTCACCTGCAACTTCGCACCGCTATGCACTGTTAACAGCCAACTGCCCAACACTACAATAGCGAATGTTACAAGGCCACCCAGCCACAGACTGCACACAGCACAGCCAGTGATTTTCATGCAGAGCGCTACGTGACGTTACCAATATAAAAACCTAAACAGCCTACTTACAATAGGATGCAAATTTTATCGTTTATTTGCTGCTGTATTTGTCACTTCCGACAGTGAACTTATTTTCAGGCACGTGAATGGCATCACTAAGCGTCATGTTCTCCTTTATGAGATCATGAACAAGTATGTGCTGGTATATCAGAAAGAGTAATGAAGATTCTGTCATGGTATTGGCTCATGTCCCAGTGAGGACAGATTTCTTAATGTTAAACGTTGACTTCACTCCTCTAATGCTGTACTGTCACATAACTCCGAAGAAGTTTACATTACGTCTATTAGAATATATATATATTAAATCAGTGCTCTTCGCTTTGAGTTACGTTAGCTACATCGCCAGTTCTGTCAATCACATCTCGGAAATTGTCATGAGATACGGTATCATCCAGCTTTTACAGTCAAGTCCTTGTTCCACTCCTATTTTCTCCCTCAACCTTCTCAAAATAAGTATCTGTACACGCTCGCCAGATTGGCGTGTCAACAACCCGCTCAGTGAAGCTGCTCTGCAGGTACGAACATGCGAAACACCATTCTGCACTAAAGCATAATTGAAGAAGGTGTGATTCTGAAGTCCGTGCTAATATTCTCAACTAGTTTCGTTGTTGAGAATTATAGATGCTGGACAAAACTCCAGATATATGTTGAGACGCCCATACACGGATGATGCGCAAAAATTGATCTTCAATTTACATTCTACTTAATCCAACAGAAGACAGAAACGAGTAGAGACAAAACAGGTCGTGGTAAAGAATTAGAAAGCTAAAAGAAGGTAATCGCAGAGATCGCAATATAACTGAACTGAAATTGTACATAGCACACTAACACTAATCACATAATAGGGGAAATGTTGAAAACTAACATACAATACAAATAACAGAACACAGGACTGACTTATGAGCAATGACATACGCACAGACAAAATAATCTAACAAAGGTGTTACTCACGTGTCAATCTGTAGACCTTTTCAGTCTGCATACATATGCCACATATACAGAATTTCAAATTGAAGTGTTCTGAACACCACACATCAGCACCGTGTCTTTGCAGGTCACGTCTCAAGAGAAAAAAACCATCATACGGCAAATATGGCCACTTAGCCGACGTTCCTCAGAGAAAGAAATAATCTTGCGCAAACACTGAAGACAGAAGTACTACTTGACTGCACGAAAGAAACTGTACGAAACCCCTTCAAAAACGACGGACTTTTTCCAAAACGGGCTGTACTCAATCTGTGGCGTGGAAATTATGCAACAAATAATAGCACTACTCAGAAAGAGTTTGTAAACATTACCGAAAATAGCTATATATTTACTGAGTATTACGTGCGCGGTCATATCTTGTTCCCGTAGATAAAATTATGTTCTATTAGGTACACGAATCGTTGAGTAACGGCTTTGTCGGTTATTTCGGATCAGGTCAGAAAAATAAAAAACCCATAGTACCTCTAAACATTACCACTGTTGCAGGTGGAGTTTTATACACTAAGACATCATAATGAGTTACTTATCAGCTGACAACAGATTTTCGGAAATTCTGAAGGGTTAATGGGAGGGCTGATGGTAAACGTCAAATTGATGATGAGTTCACTAGAGAGGAAAACTTAGAAAAATATGAATGAGGGAGGAAGTGCCACCTTGTTATTCGTCAGAAGTGATTTTGAGTAAGTACAAAATGGAGTAAACTTGGATCACCACGTCCAGACGGAGTCTCGAAACCTGATTCGCCAGAATAATAGGTGGGTGCAGTACTGTCTGTGACACCGCCGTCCGGCACCTTACATCGTTGCCAGAAAATGACGCAAGTGCCACTTTCCTTGAAAGCCTATATCACAAGTGGAAATAGAAGTATCTTTTTACTCACCATATCCATTTTCAGGTAGCTTTCAAAATACAAATTCAAAAAGAACGTAAAGGTGCAGCGCACAAAGTTTCCTAATCCAGTTCACAGGATTAAAAGAAACTGTTCGTTAACATTCTTTGCATCATATATATACAGAAAGATAAGGAAAAGATAAGATGTCCACCGGGCGCGTATGTTTTCCCGATAAGACGTATTAGACGTATAAAATGCATGTTTGACATCCGGCTGCTTATTTATTTGAAGCTCAAATATCGGCCGGTTTCAGTCACAGACCATCTTCACGGATCCTATCCAAAGGTACAAAAAATACATGTAGTATACAGGAAATGTCACAAAATTTCTCCGAAGATGTGCAAAATATACATGAGTACTTACAGGCCTAAAACAGTTTAGGCAACAGCATTTCATCTGTCACAAGGACCACGTCGCTTATGTAGAGCATGTCATGACTTCAGCATAGCAAACAGGATATTTAAAGGCAAACATACTAATAACATGCGTAAACAGAAAAGTGCTGAAGAGAGAATCAGAGGCATAATTGCAACAATTGTACAAAATATTGAGAAATTAGTGAAAGATCTGTTCAAAGTATATTCGTCATATGGTACAATAACATTTCGGTGATATACATCTATAAGTTTCCTACTGCGTGCAATGAACATGACTATCTTTGAAGAACATATTTGGTAGTTTTACATGTAAACAGAAAGACCAATTTGCTACCCCGAACATAAAATAATATCGATCTTACAATATAAGGTAGAAATCATGATAAAAACCTAATGTTAAACAGTAGCATAATCATTGCATATACCCTATGAAATCTACATAAACAAACGTCAATTATTTCATAACTTCCCAAAAATGTTCACTACGTATTACGACTGAGCACGTCACCAGCTTACAACAGAGCTCCGGGATCCAGACTGTCGATAGGCATTTGAGGGCAAACACATTGCAATAACTGTTCCAAATTGCCACAGTTCAAGTGAAGGCAGGCTTCAACCTGTCTCCCCATCGTTCCTTGCTTCCCGGAGTTCATAAGCACTGTGTACAGGACTGGCAAATGCCAAAGTTTCAAAATATAAGTCCCCCGCGCCCTACCCCTAAAAAAAAGTAATAACAATAGTTATTCACCACGTTGAAATAAGGCGACCTGGGAGGCCACTGAATTGCCGAGGCATGACCAATACGCCTGTTGTCGAAACGCAGTTTGCAAGTACTTAGCTGTCCTGAAAAATGATGAAATCAAACGAGAGCAGTTTATCACTATATATTTTACGTTTCAGTTGCAGTGCTTTGGAAATAAACGTTGCTTTAGACATTAAGAGTTTATTAACACTGACATGACTGCGCTCGTCCGTACGTCATATCAGGGAAACCATTGGTTTCTCATATCTATGTTTTTACGGATTACATGCTTGTTTCACGGTAAGTCGCCCATTTAGTCTGTGCCTGTAATGATGAAAGACCGTGTACAGCTGCTCTACAGGTATAAACAGATTGCTGGACAAGCTTCCGTTTGTTTATGCCTGTTCTAAGTAAGTTTAAACACACATCTACGCGTTTCAGTGTTAGGAAATCGGTACAAACATACAAACACATACACACACTCACAGACACACACACACACGAGAACTATCATACAGCGAGACAGTACTACAGCTGAGGGATAAGACCTCCGTTCGTAACTAATTAGAATATATTCGTGTTTCAGTTACATGCCACTTATTCCACTGGAAGAAATAACAAAGCACATCAAAATAAGTCGTTATAAAGAATCGGGAAAACTTGGAAAATAAAAAGGCAAACCGCACACCATGACTGAAACACTTTATACAAAACATATACACTGAAGCGCCAAGGGAACAGGTATATGCATGCATATTCAAGTACGGACATTTGTAAAGAGGCAGAATACGGTGCTGCAGACGGCAACGCCTATACAAGATAACAAGTGTCTGACGTAGTTTCAGCTCGGTTACTGCTGCCACGATGGCAGGTCATCGAGATTTAAGTGACTTTGAACGGGGTGTTGGCGCACGAGCCATGGGACAGAGCATCTCTGAGGTAGCGAGGAAGTGGGGATTTTCTCGTACGACCATATCACGAGTTTATCGCGAACATGAGGAATTCGGTAAAACATCAGACTCTGATATCGCTGTGGCCTGAAAAAGATCCTCTAAGAACGGGATCAACGACGACTGGAGAGAATCGTTCAACGTGACAGAAGTGCAACCCTTCCGCAAATTGCTGCAGATTTCAATGCTGCACCATTAGCAAAGTGTCAGCGTGCGAACCATTCATCGAAACATCATCGACATGGGCTTTTTGAAACAAAGGAGCACTCGTGTACTCTTGGTGACAGCACAACACAAAGCTTCATGCCTCGCCTGGGTCCGTCAACTCCAACATTGGACTGTTGATGACTGGTAATATGTTGCCTGGTGGACGAGTCTCGTCTCAAATTGTATCAAGTGGATGGAAGTGTATGGGTATGAGGACAACTTCATGAATCCACGGACCCTGCATGTCAGCAGGGGACTCTTCAAGCTGCTGGGGGCTCTGTAATGGTGAGGGTCCCGTGCAGTTGGAGTGATACGGGACCCATGGTAGGTCTAGGTACGACCCTCACAGGTAACTCGTACCTAAGCATCCTGCCTGAGCACCTGCACTCATTCATGTCCATCGTGCATTCAGACGACTTCGGCAATTCCAGCAGGACAGTGTGACACCCCATATGTTCAGGACTGCTATAGAGTGGTTCCAGCAACACTCTTCTGAGTTTAAACACTTCCGCTGAACCAAAATCCCCATACATGAACATTATTGAGCGTATCTGGGGTGTCTTGCAACGTGGTCTTCAGAAGGGATCTCCACTTCCTCGTACTCTTACGGATTTATGGACAGTCCTGCAGGATTCATGATGTCAGTCCACTCCAGCACTATTTGATACATTAGTCGAGTCCATGCCACGTCGTGTTGGGGCACTTCTGATAGCTCACGGGAGCCCTTCTCGATATTAGGCAGGTGTACCAGTTTCTTTGGCTCTTCAGTGTATAGCACACACGCTAACCACGTAGTAGGGAACATATGCACAGACTAAGTTAATAATGGTGTCATTCACATGTTTATGAGTCGATCATTTCATCGTACATACGCATATCAAATATGTGGAATTTCATAAATGTGCTTAGTTCGTTTGAGCATAAACGTGCCTTTGCAGATAAAGTCACAAGAGAAAAACAAATACATAAAAGTATTGCAACTGAGCAGATGGTTCTCTGAGAAAGAAATATTCTTCCGCAAAACACTAAAGATGTAACTGCTATTTTGCCACGCCAAATAAACTACAGGAATCTCCTTTAAAGTCAAGTATATTTTACGCAAAACTTGTTGCAATCGAAATTTGCCGTGGAGATTTTGCAAGAAAATAGTTTCTCGAACCTGGCAGAATATATTTAACGATTCTAAGAGTTGTCTAAAACAGTTCCGAGCCTGCTGGGTATTACGTAGACTCGCATAGCTTGTACTGCTAGATCAATCCTAAACATTACCATAGTCGCAGATGGGAATTTATGCTCTAAGGCAACATTATTATGTGCCTGATTATTCGTCAGAAGTGATTTGGTGGGAGTGCGAAATTAAATAAATTAATATCACTACACCTGATTTCCCATTATTCCCTAGAATACGAGGCCGGCAGGTTATCCTATTTGTCACTGCAGTCTCTCATCTAATGTTGTTATCAGAAAATGTGCACGTGCAACATTACTTGGCAAAGCTCTCTTCTACTGACCACGTGCTCATAGCTCTTAAGGCATAAGAGCCCATGTTTACTTGGCATTTTTTCTTGTGCTAGCTACCCGGCTGAATACCCGAGAAATTTTCAAGCATTTTTCTTGTTTTGGTATAAGAAACCTGTCCCTAAGGCTTGTCGGTGTTTTTTGGGGATGCCATGTACATGTATCTCCGGATTTTTAATTATGTTATCAATATCGGTCGAGCTATCACATATCATTCATATTACTCGGTCGATTTCCCCGCTTCGCTGGCACAAGAGGCTCTGACGCTAGAGGGCTCCAAACCGTTGCGTGTATCTTGGCGGTGTGTGAGAAACAGCGTGCTATAATCGAGTTTCTAACTGAGGAAAACATGCCTCCAATTTGAATCCGGAGAAGAACGAAGCAGTACGGTGATGATTGTATCGAAATCTGTAATACGCGCCATCGAGTCGTTGGTTCTAGTCATGAAGGAAACGGTAGTAGGCCTACTTACCCCGACATTTGTTACAGAGCTCGGAATGTTTCCAAGACTTAAAGAACTCGTTAGAACTTCACTTTTATAATGATGAAGAGGTGAAAGCAGAGGTGAGGTTGTTGCTCCGTCTACGAAGTCTACAGTGAAGGTATCAACAAACTGGATTCTCGTCAGGAGAAATGTGCTCATCAGCCGGGTGACTATGTAGAATAATAAAGATATAGTCATGCAGAATAGACATGTGGAATGTTAAAAGAGTTTGCTTTATTTAAGAAGCCTTAAGAGAGTTCATATAAAAAATTTGGAGCTCTTGCTTTTCATCATGAGAGGATAGAATTTTAAAGCATTTTGAATAAATTTCTGTAGATGCCCATGCAGGAGATGCACATTTCATGTAGCAACGTAATCGTTTATCAGTAGTGCGGATAATAAGTATGGGCTATAACAGTGCCACCATTTAAACCTTCTCAGGAAGCAACGTGGTGATACATCCTCTAGCCCACAATTTTGCCCCATTATTTTACTGTTGCCTGCATAGGTGCGAGGGCGCATTCATCTGGTAAAGGTCTTTTCGATATTTAGTCAACAGTGGTACTTTATATACGTTTTCCTCGTCTCAGAAATGACCCTAAAGGAGCGTGCTAGTTGTTACGTTACTATACTACACAGAAAATTTTGCTACATCGAGGAGACATCACGGTAACACTGTCTAACATAGCCTCTAGTCTTTATGGTATCCACGAATCGGCGAGAGAGAGAGACTTTCAAGTACGCTATCCAGTTGAAGCCACTCATTCTACATCTACATCAACATACATACTGCGTAAGCTACCGCATGGTGTATGGCACAGGGTACATTGTACCACTGTAGCCACTCACAAACGGAGCGAGGAAGTACTCTAATGTCTTCGCCTTCCTTATGCGAGGCAATTCAGTGTCAATTGCCTGTTCCCTAAATTTCTCATTAAGGTTTCGCTAAAAGAACGTCGTGTCCCCTCCCCCTCCCCCCCCCCCCCCCATTTGAATTCACGAAAATTTCCGTAACAGTCACGTGTTGATACTACAGTTAAGAAATCTTACAGAACATTTGAATTGCTTCGACGTTTTACTTTAATCCGACCTAGTGGGGATTCCAAATGGAATGGGTCGCATAAGTGTTCTGTTGCAGTCTCCTTCATAGGCATCTGCACTCTCCGAAAATGTTCCCAATAAAACGAAGTCGACTATTCGCCTACCCTACAACGAACACGGTGATTTCGTGCCATTTCATATCACTTTAAAACGTTACTCCTACATAATTCATAATTGGATCTAGGGGAGCTACCAGAAAGCGGGAATATTGATTGCTGTGCTTCACCTGCTGTTGCAAACAATCGGACGTTTTCTGTGCGGTTATGACTGGATAATTCAGCGGAGTAGTGGAGATGCGACACCCATCGTCACCTCCACATCTTATACCGCAGATGAAGACATATCGCTGTGCAGGTATCTGCGGTTCATCACTGCTAGAGGCACCAAGGCACCTTTAACCTGCTTTGAACCAAATGAACATATGACATGGTGCTGCGTATCTTATGCTTTTTCATTTGGGACGTTAACAAAGTTAACTACAACTCAAAACCTACAACGGTAAAAAATCAGGGTTTAGTGAATAAAGAAGGAAGTGGCTTACCTGCATGCGAAAAATGCGAACTGCAGTTGTGGTAACGGAAGGATAGAACGTTTCCCTTCTGAAAACTGATTATGAAAAACGAATCAAAGACAGTATTTTTAGTATCTTGTGATTGTAATATCCTCAGAGCTAGAAATACTAAGGCCATTGGTACTTTAAATGAATGTTCAGAAATGAATGCAAGTTTAGCCAGAGTACAGATATTTTGTCACTAACCATTGTCACTGATACCTCACACCATAGTCTGTCGATTAACAAATTAAAGAAACAGGGGGCTACTGATCTTTCACCATGGCCTAGGTTTCATGTGGTAAATCTTGCAAACATTGATTGCAAAGGCAATGTAGGGTGCTATGTGTTGAAAATATGCACATAACAATTTACCATTGTTATTATTATTAATGTTGATCAGACACACTGTAGTGAGAAATGACTAGGAGCGTTAGAGTTTAACGGGCTCATAGTTCCTTATGATCAAACCATGTTTTACAAGCAGCAGCGTGAGCTTTGTGAGTATAATTTCACGATTTGGTGGAGAGTAGAGAACTATTCTTTCATATTAATGACCTGGATGTCAACTGTCAGTGGGAAGATGACAGTCATGAATAACAGTTTACCTTTCAATCCATTACTGTATGTCAGGAATTTTAACAAAAACGCTTTTTTATGGTGTTGTAATTTTTTTTGTTATCATCGACAAATGAAAAGTGAAATATCAAACGTTCTAATAGCCATTTTTTACAAAACGTGTTTTTGTGTTGTAGATGCTCTATTTCACGTCCCTAGATTTGCTCTAAGTCTCAAACCATGGAGAAAATGTTTTCAACTATTCATTACTATAGGCGTATGGTCTTGGTGCCAAGCAGTACTTTAGTCTGGAGGACCAAATTCCATGCGTCAACGTGTCCTCCATTGGGCCTAGGATGGTCTGAAGAGATAACTCACGAGATTTTGGTAAGCAGGCAGAGCTTTTAGATCTGCAACAGAGATTTTGCAATTTTAGGGAAACGAAGTAAGTTAACAGAAGCTTTTGCTCTGCATTAGATTTAGACTACATTTTTGAATCAGCTAAAGCTATGAACTCATTCCATGTAATGATTTTAAAGATACTGCTGAAATAATGTTTTCAAATCAGCAATATGAGATATCCATAAGTGGTAGGATTAAAATGTGTCACACTCATCCATCTCAAATAGCAATTCAAAATGCCTGTTGTGAAATATAAGAATTCAAAAATGTCAACGTATTGAAATACAATGGCTGATGCACGCCATATTTCATCTGAAAGACCAGCGTATTTTGTCGGTTGCAAAACAGAAAGAGCTGTTGACAATATTGCCATTTCTTCCTCAACGGAACAGGGAGTTCTACAGCATACTTCACAGCATCTGATCCCAAAAATGAATTTGTGTAATCAGTGTATTCTCATATGGAATACTTCAGACATGTGTGCTTTGGCCTCTTACTCTACACTAAATATACATAAGTTTAATTTAGAATTAATGTATATGCATTCCATTACTAGCGTCTAACACAATTTGCGCCGAATCTGTTGTATGAACCTTAGTAAGAATCACGTATCAATTCGTACTATCTGAACGTTAAATTCACACGTACCAAATGAGCATTCTTTTACTGTATGTATTTACTTCTTACTTGATTTCTCCGGTTCCCTCTTCTCCTTACTGGCTGCTCGAAAATGCTATTTCCTAGAATTAATGTTATGTGGCTGTGCTACTAGGAAAAGCAATATCATTACTCTAAAGAAGGCAACGAATATGTACGGTGCGTGTACATTATTTAACGGAAGGTGGGCGAAGGTCGATAGTAGTTGCATTGTAGGCGAAACAACAGTCCAGATGAAAGAATCTAAATCCCAAACGGAATTAGGAAAAGGCTTACGTATTCTGTCACCCACTATTTCTTGATCCGCTATGAAAATAAGTAGGTACACGGATACTCATGAATTAAGAGAAACGCATACCATTTATAAGCAGCGATGTATTCTTGCAGTCGTTGCGGCACAAATCCCTGACTTTATTCTTGCTAAATACGGTACTCATTTCGCTGTCCACAGTAGAACCTTTCCATACAATGCAATTTGCTTTTACAATATAGCGAAATTGTCATGCACTGTTTTCAGGAGTTTGAATAAGAAATTACTTTTTATGGCAGTATAATTTTTTTTTTGTTGTTGTTGATATCATCCAGTGAAAAGTGAAATGTCAAACGATCCAACGGTTATTTTTTACACAAAACGCAGGCGGTTGTCAAGTGCAGACCAACTTCCTCCAGTGCTTCGCGACAGTCCAAAAGTGTAAGTAATCACTTCGTATAACCCACTTCTTTCGAGTTTCAGTGCCTCAGAAAATCAGTAAATTATGTTGATAGGCGAAATCTACAACTGTGACTGAGCGTAAGCTCAGGAGCGACTTCGATATTAACTTAGAATAATCAGCTGACACTGGTCATGTGGCAGGGGGTAGTTGACGCGTGTATTATCCAATAGCAAAGCAATCAGAACGCAAAATGACGGAGATACGTCATCAAGACTCCACACGTCCGGTGGCATTTGTGAGCAACAGCACTGAAATGCAACGGCAGCGAGCATCGCCTTCGTTGACACAATAACAATCAAGAAACAGAGTCAAGAATCCACTGAACACCTCGTCGTGCAGAAAGCTCTACTCAAGATGTTTGTGCCACCTCATCTCCATAATTGCAAACTGTAAGTAGCGAGCCAACGTTTCAACAGACTGTTATGATTGAGCGATTGCGTGAACTTCAGAAAGGGAAATGAATTCTAAGAGACAGGAAAAGGGTCTTACTATGTGTTTGTCGGAAGTTGTAGCTCTAAGCTCGATAGACTTAATACTATAGGCCTCGGCCATCTCCTGTCATGGCTGTGTTTTGTAAAGAAAAGTGTAATCAATGTAGGTAACTCGCGAAAGAATAAAATTAAGGTGTAAAAGTACTCGGGGTCTGCTGCGAACACGGAAGTGGCTAGGCCCTTTTCCCTGAAAATCGTATTGAGGATTACATTCACCATTTCATGCTTGTTTGTAATTATTAACGTTTGTTATATTAGTGATTTGTCAGTTTCTTTCTGATGTGTCTGTTTTGCCATGCCATAAATAAATAATAAATACCATTTCATGACTACAAAAGAAGGAGTCGTTAAGAATATTGACGTCTCACTAAAAGATGAAGAAATCAAGCAGGAAGTTATCTGCGAAAACAGATCTGTGTTAGGCGATATGCTAAGAAAGTTAACATTAATGGGTCAGAACAGACTACCTGGGAATCAGTTTGTACTCTGACCTTCAAATCGCAGATACTCCCAGAATATGTCTATTTATAAGGAGTTCGATTCTCGGAAGAACCATATGTTCCCCTCAAATTTCGTGCTTCCTTACAATTCAATCACAGATGTTCTAAATATCGTGGTCAGTCCAAATGCTCTAAGCCAGGGGTCTCCAAACATTTTAGTCCGCAGGCCACATTGACTCCTCCACGAAGTCATAAGGGCCAAGATCTACCTAGTGGGACTAAAGCACCCTAGCACTCCATGATCATCGTAATGTAAGGTTAAGGAAAGGTGAAATCCCAAAAATCTAATGTTGTGGGAATAGCTAGCACTGAAACGAACTACGATTTTTATTTAATTACATAATTTTGATTGGTGGACATACCTGACCGAAATTATGGCGTATTTTATTCTGGCGAATTTCACCGACAAAAAAGTATGTCACAGCACATTCTCCACGAAAGGGTCCTGCAAAGTTAACGAAATCTCAAAATCATTGTTAGCAACACTACTACTGCAAGACGTAACAGAGGTAGAGTATGTCAACGCATTGTTATTTCAAGCGGCGTAACAAAAAGTTTACTTATGTAGTCTTGTAGCGAGTAGCAGAGCCAGAGCATATATTTGATAGTTCTGTTGCGTGATTGCGTCTATGTTGCGAGGTTTTAGTGTTTTATGCACTGTACTAGTAGGTGAGACGACGAAGTGTGGGACAATTCAAAGTTTGAATTCGAAGAGACAAGTAAAATCTGAAAATCGAAATACGTATAGCACGACTTGAGTGAGTATTTTTTCACTGTATTTTTTAGTGGACCTCCAGTGTAATTGTATTTAATTTAGTAATTAAAGTATCTTAAAAATAAATTCATTGCATTTTGTTTAGGCAGACTACTCCCTAGTTGTATTAGTATAAAATAGCACAATTTTGTTTTCAGGTTACAATCTTTTGCGAGGTTCTGTACAAATATGGAAAAGAAACGAAAGGTTGACAGTGAATGTAGAGTTTTTAAAGAGCAGTGGGGATGTCAATATTTCGTGGTGGAGTCAGGCAACAAACCAATGTGTATTATTTGCAATGAAGCAATATCAAGTCTTCAAAGAATACAATATAAAACGTCATTATGAGACTAAGCACTCTCAGAATTACTCCAAGTTTACAGGATGCGAACGATTAGAAATGTATGAGTCTCTGAAACGCCATCTAAAAACCCAGCAGTCGCTGTTTAAGAAAGTGAATGCTGAAAAACATGCAGCAACTCGTGCTAATTTCCGTGTGGCTCATTTAGTAGCGAAACAGTGTAAGCCATTTACCGACGGTGAATTAATTAAGAACTACATTATTGCAACAGCAGAAGAAATGTGTCCAGAAATAATTAATTTATTTAAAAACAGAAGTTTGTCGGCAAACACTGTGGCTCGAAGAACAGATGACATTGCACAAAATATATCAGCACAACTGCGTGACAAAATTGACTTAGACTGGTTCTCTTTGGCCATGGATGAGTCAACAGATGTATCAGATACTGCTCAAGTACTACTTTTTATTCGAGGGATTGACAAAAATTATGAAGTGTATGAAGAGCTCCTTGATGTTGACGGTATTCACGGGACGACCACTGGCGAAGATATTTTTAAAGGAGTTGAAAGAGCAGTTCAGAAAAACAATCTTCAGTGGAAGAAATTAGAATGTATTACAACTGATGGTGGCAAAAACATGTGTGGGAAAAATAAAGGTGTTGTTGCTCACCTTTCTAAGGCCGTAGAAAATGACGGTGGCTCAAAACCATTAGTAGTGCATTGTGTTATTCACCAACAGTCTTTTTGTGGAAAACATTTAGATATGTCAGAAGTTTTAAACCCAGTTATTTCAGTTGTTAATTATATCAGATCCCATGCACTCAGTCATCGCCAGTTGCGCAAGTTTCTTGCAGGTATTGAGGAAAGCGACTTGCCATATTATACAGCAGCGCGCTGGTTAGTCGCCGAAGTGGCGTCCATTTGAAAGACTATCGCACGGAGAATGGTCTGTCTGTTTCTTGTGGATAGCCACAAGTTTAACCATGACCTTCCTCTTTGTAAAGATAGAGCTCCGACAATGTCACGGTTTATTGGTCGCGATAGGCGCAAATGGCTCTGAGCACTATGGGACTGAACTGCTGAGGTCATCAGTCCCCTAGAACTTAGAACTACTTAAACCTAACTAACCTAAGGACATCGCACACATCCATGCCCGAGGCAGGATTCGAACCTGCGACCGTAGCGGTCTCGCGGGTCGCGATAGGCCTCGAAACTCAATTGTTGGGAGTATAGGTACCACCTCAAATATTTGGCGTGCCGGATACCGTGTATGTCCGGCCAGCTAACGCGCGCCGGTTTGCCGGCCCTCGCGGGCCGGTTTCCGGGCCGTAGTTTGGAGACCTCCCCATCGCACCCCCTCAGATTTAGTTATGAGTTGGCACAGTGGATAGGCCTTGAAAAACTGAACGCACATCAATCGAGAAAACAGGAAGAAGTTGTGTGGAACTATGAAAAAAATAAGCAAAATATACAAACTGAGTAGTCCATGTGCAAGATGGGCAGCATCAAGGAGAATATGAGCTGAGGAGCACCGTGGTCCCGTGGTTAGCGTGAGCAGCTGCGGAACGAGAGGTCCTTTGTTCAAGTCTTCCCTAGAGTAAAAAGTTTACTTTCTTTATTTTCGCAAAGTTATGATCTGTCCGTTCGTTCATTGACGTCTCTGTTCACTGTAATGAGTTTAGTGTCTGTGTTTTGCGACCGCATCGCAAAACCGTGCGATTAGTAGACGAAAGGACGTGCCTCTCCAATGGGAACCGAAAACATTTGATCGCAAGGTCATAGGTCAACCGATTCCTCCACAGGAAAGCACGTCTGATATTTTCTATACGACACTGGTGACGGTATGTGCGTCACATGACAGGAATATATTGTCGACCCACCTAACTTGTACACTTGGCGAATGGTAAAAAGATTCTTCTGCCTTGCCTGATTTAGGTTTTCATGTGGATGTGGTAATCACTCCTAAAAAGTGATGAAAACACAAGGGTTTGTCACATAAACTGAAAATAAAAAATTAAACTTTTTACTCTAGGGAAGACTCGAACGACGGACCTCTCGTTCCGCAGCTGCTCACGCTAACCACGGGACCACGGCGCTCCTCAGCTCACATTCTCCTTGATGCTGCCTATCTTGCACATGGACTACTCAGTTTGTATATTTTGCTTATTTTTTTCATAGTTCCACATAACTTCTTCCTGTTTTCTCGATTGATCTGTGTTCAGTTTTTCAAGGTCTATTCACTGTGCCAACTTATAACTAAATCTGAGGGGGGTGCGATGGGGAGGTTCCCTTGTAAGCAGCCAGCATCCCTAAAGCACTCATCTCTTGCAGCTGGCAAAAATGTACAGGTAATGGCAAGCCATGAAGGCTTAAGGCGATCATGCATTCTCCATAGCAATGCTGATCACGAGGAACCGCCGAAACCGACACAGCAAGGTGTATCAGAATGCGACTCCCATCGATTGACGTCTGAAAAAAAACTGAAAAGCTTATCGAGACAGAAACAGGATTATGATCGGTATGTTATTAACGCGTGAACGACGATTACGTGAGTTTCTGCAGTCGAATCGTAAGCTCTCAAAGTATGGTAAACTTTATTGCAGTTAGTGACGATCCCCCAGAAAATTTTAAAATTTAATTAAAAACACTCCTGACCTCAGTAAAATATTTATTCGCAACGGTAACCGGTTTCGATCATAATGTGACAATCTTCAGAACATAAACACTGAACCAATAGTATAGAATCCATTCACAGTGAAATGTGATCACAATAGTTACATGTAAAATACATAAAATATAACAAAATTTTAACGAAGAAATCATACCATTGATGGAAAGCAGTGGCGGTGAACGAAGCACGCGTCGTGGATCCATGAACAACTGCTGACGAGAACAACGGAGTTGGTTCAGTACACAATTGTCCGCTCACAACATACTGCGTTACGTCAGTAACAGCGAAACAGGCTGTACTAGGTACACACAGAGCAGTAATACAATAGTTAATAACAAATGAGGAAATAGATACATTATACAAAATAGCAACTATAAAAAGTATTTCGTCAATAAATTATAACCAATGATAATCGACTTGAGAACATAGATTACTCTATGTGTATATTTGCAGAAACCTTGTAGATTGTATGTCAACAGTGACAGAGCTTGAGTGACACTGATGGTTACCATGAAGACGGAGTGGAAGGATCGATACGTATTACCAGTGGAAGATGATTTCAGAGTTGTGTCAGAGACTGGATGTGAAAATGCATGCAGGTAGGCATGTAGAAGTGCATGTCGGACATTGCAGTCTGCTAGTAGATCGTAGTTTCGGCAAAAATAAAGCCTGAGTTACGTCGATGGTTGCCATGGAGGCGGCGTGGAAGAGTCGATATGCACAAGTCAACCATTTGAATGGTTCTCGGGTCAGTTGGCAGTTGATGGTCGGAGTGCTGACCCATTATCTGCGTATCCAATAATGCCGGCAACTGATGTATTATGCATGGGGATCATATCAACCTGTAACGCATCAAAAACAGCCTGAAGATGCACTGAAGTGTTTAAACTGGTAGCGACAAAATAAAATAAAATCATAAGGACGGCTCTAGGTGCTTTTATTTATTTGTCATATTCATATTATATGTTTCAGCATATGAGGTTTATGTGACTCAGAGATCTTAATCTAGGCAACAGAGAATTCGATATCTTAAACAACTTTTTTTTTCTTTCGGTGAAAGAAGGAAAGTATTTCCGATAGTCAGTTTCCTTAGCAGATGTTAAATTATATTTTAATTCATTGTTTAAAACGTCGGAAATTCTTGGATAGAATTTGCGCTCATTAATGAAATATCCTATGGTGTCTTATGTTGCTGATCGATAAGAGTATCCATTTCCTTAGTCCACAGAATACCATGCATCGAAACCAGTTTCTGTTTTATAAAAACAAACACGGTCTCTTTTACTTCATCAAATGCTGTAGTATGTATGCAAGCAAATATGAAGCTGAATACGAGCAACATATTTACAATTCAGCTCAAAGAGGTTCATAAACACAAGAAGATTGTAATCAATAACAGAATGCGATCTAACTAGATTCTTGTCATGTCGGTTCAGATGAGTTTTAGATTTTGACAAATGTTACAGTGCAATTATTTCCCTTTGATAATGGCCATAAGGTCTGAGTTGCAGTACTGGTTTTTATAAATAAATAGTTTTGCAATCATAAGGCGACCGCGACGTCACTAAGTTTTACTTGTCTGTGAACCCAGGCTAAGACAAATTAATCTTAGTTTTGATTGAGATTTCTCGACTACATTACTTTCTAAAGCCACTAATATGTTTCCAAGTACACAGTTAACCACCAGACCATGAGGCCCACCCACAAAGTATAAATGAAAATATTATCATCTAACATTCGTTTTTTGCAAAGGAAGAATACGGATTTTCGTGCGATATTTTCCCACATTAGTAGCGCATTGGCAGGCCACCATAAGCTCTAGTCGTCGTCGTCCTCTGTTTCTGTATTGTAACGCAGAGCTTGCTCTTCTTATAATTTGCCGTTTTGTGGGTTATGATACATGACGTATATGTTGTCCAGTCACATTAACGAGACCACCTGTCAAAAGCCTGAATAACCATCTTTTCCAGAATGGGCTGCTGTGAAATGTACAGGAAAGGAATCAACCAGGGTCTGGAGGGTACCGTCAGGGATGCGCACCCATTCTGACTCCAGTTCTGTGGACAACTGCGCTGGGTTTCTCAGCTGAGGATCCATGGTGTGTATAACCACATCGAGGTGGTCCCACAGATTCTCGATTGGATTTAAATCCGGGGAGTTCAGTGGCCAAGGGAGCATGTTAAACTCATCATGGTGCTCTGTGAACCACGCACATACACTGTGAGCTGTGTGGCACATTGCATTGTCCTGCTGGTAAATTGTCCTGTATGTGGAGATGGACATGGGCCTCAAAGACAGATGTATGCTGCATTTGTCCGATGGAGTATGCAACATAATTCCTCTGAAAAAGCCACCTGTCGACACTGGAAGACACTTCTGGTACTTCCTTGGTTCATCTGGACGATGAGTTGCTCAACAGTTGCACGTCTATTCGGCCATACACGTCTCCACAACCATCGTTCACCCGTGTCATCTGTGGTCCGTGGTGCACCACAGTTCTGGATGACGCCATTTTGCCATGCAGGGCATGCTGTAACCACTGTGGCGCACGAACAGTTCACAAACTTAAAAGTTATGGAAATGCTTCCCACCTTGACCCGAAAGACGTTGCTGTTCCCCTTTTGGACATCAGATAAATCGCTCCGTTTCCACGTTACGGTGCCGAATGCACTATTTACTGTCCGCGTCCTCCTGACACATTTTATATATCCTTCACTGCTAGTGCTGCCACCTAACGTCTTTGGGTGGTTGTTGCACATTCACATTGAACATATACATTTTATTATTTTTAATTGTAACTGTATCTCAAAGAATGGTCGCCGTAGCGAAAATTGTTAATCAGTGGCAAATGGTGTTATTACACTGACCAGTGTCTAGTTCCAGATTAAGTTTCTAGTTTAAGATTAATTCACAGATACTAAAACATATATGGGAAAAGAGGGGCCCCCCATAGTTTAAAAAAATGCACATTTAGTGTGGCGGGGAGCGCCGCCAGAGAATAAACGAACTATTGCCCGATGACTGGAGGAAAAATTCTAACCGGAATGGAGAAATCATTCACTATTCAACCAGTACTTTATTGGAGATCCAGATTGCAGCATCAGTATAGATTTCAACATGGTAATTAAAATTCAGTATTATCGATAATGCTGTCTACATTGCGATACTTACTATTAAGTTAATAATCATGTAATGCACCCAATACAATATGCACCAGCTGTGTCATAGTGAAGCAGATAGTTATGGTGGTGGGGTTATGTCACTAGTAACTTTAATATCTGGAGACATGGTAGAGTTACGGTGTATAATCTACCAACCTTGTTATTGACAGTTTTGGCTAGTAGTTGTTCTGTTGATTATCTGTTTTTGCAATCTTGAATAAGGCGATGTGTGCTGATCGGTAAATGTTTGAGGGATTGTGAATTTGTTTTTACGGCTTTAAGAGTTTTTGATTATTTTACTGAAGGCAGTCGTTTTTGCGGTGTTTAATGGAAATTTATTTACTTAAATGGTGTTGGAAAGTATCAAATAATAGTTTAAATCAGTGCAATTCATGCACACTTACTGGTTTTATGGATTGTGCCATTGAACATTTAAAATATTTCCACCTGCCAAATCTGCAATGTCACCGCAAGGAGTGTATCATTTAGAAAAGACCATTCTATATCTACAGTTTTCTGTTTGAGAGTTAACTGTGTGTCGTATCTGGTTGCATTCCAACCACACTTGTGCTGTCGCTGTGCTCACCCACAACCTTTATGTAGACATCTGTTTAAGGAGTTAGCTCAGTGGTTATCAGACATATTTTATGACAATCTGCTTCTAGCAGCTGACAGCAGAATCTAAGAAGTCAGCTAACAACAAGAGCTTCTTAAAAGCATATTTCTCCTTCTCAGTAACAAACAAAATACTTACAAAAATGGTAATATTTTAAGATGTGCAAATTTTAGTTGCAGTTGAAGAGCTAAATAAAGTTCACTGCTTACATCATGAGCAGAGTATTATTTAGTGTGGCCATTGCTAGATAAATAAAATTGAGTGGAGGAATACTTTCTTGTTCATCTTCCAAATGCTCTCAACTCATGACCATGCACAATTAGCACCGATCAGCTGCTATGGTACAAATGTCAAACAAAAGTAACTTGGATTCATGAATATGAACTATAGAGACTGTCATCTTCTTATGTGGAACATGTTTATAGCAAGTAATATAAAATCAAATAATGGCTGTTGTAATACAATACAATGAGTAAAATAAAAATGGTATTAAAATATTTATTAAACATTTCTGATTACATCTTATATTGTAATTACTGATATTAATTAATATAACATGCTAATACATGTAGTTTATCAATGAATACTAACAATGGTATGGGAAAGTGTGGTAAAGTATACATTGCAATTGTTGTCAGTCAGACTGACAGAGGAAGTTTGTTCCATTATTTTTAGTAAATCTTTTATGTTTTTGACTTGTCTGATGTGATATAAGTCATTCACACTATTCATGCTACCTTATTTGCAAATGTAGTTACTTGTTATTTATTTCAGTTCAATAGTTCCTTCTGTGGATCATTAATGGTGACATGGTGTCTAACTCATAGAGAAAAGTGGCCAAGGTGTTCACCCCGAAAAGAGTTAATTACTTCCAAAACATGCATAACACAACGAATAAAACTGACTTCTAAATCTTTTTATACGCAAAGCTCTCATCCACCAATCTATCCCTTTGTTAAAATTTTCAATTAATTAAGTTATAGTATTTAATTCTGTGCCTTTTCTGTTATGTTTGGCCTAACACAAAAATCAAAGTGAAAATGGATTGCTGCAGTTACTTGGTGTTTTTTCAGATAGTGGGGCATGAAGATGCCTAGAAAATGTGCCTGGAAATTGGAAAAATAAACATGGGATCCTGTTGTGATGGCACTGACTGCACTACTGTCTTAGGTATGGAGAGTTGGTCATTATATATTCCTTCAGAAAAATGCATGTAGTTCCAATAAATTATTTTTTTATAATAAAGGGAAACATTCCACGTAGGAAAAATATATCTAAAAACAAAGATGATGTGACTTACTAAATGAAAGTGCTGGCAGGTCGACAGACACACAAACAAACACAAACATACACACAAAATTCAAGCTTTCGCAACAAACTGTTGCCTCATCAGGAAGGAGGGAAGGAGAGGGAAAGACGAAAGGATGTGGGTCTTAAGGGAGAGGGTAAGGAGTCATTCCAATCCCGGGAGCGGAAAGACTTACCTTAGGGGGAAAAAAGGATGGGTATACACTCGCACACACACACACATATCCATCCACACATGGATGGATATGTGTGTGTGTGTGCGAGTGTATACCCATCCTTTTTTCCCCCTAAGGCAAGTCTTTCCGCTCCCAGGATTGGAATGACTCCTTACCCTCTCCCTTAAGACCCACATCCTTTCGTTTTTCCCTCTCCTTCCCTCCTTCCTGATGAGGCAACAGCTTGTTGCGAAAGCTTGAATTTTGTGTGTATGTTTGTGTTTGTTTGTGTGTCTGTCGACCTGCCAGCACTTTCATTTGGTAAGTCACATCATCTTTGTTTTTAGATACAATAAATTATTTTCTTTTTCACTTAAACTATTTGGTGTTATACCTTACACTATGTAGGTTCAGAATATGTAAGTGGTAAGCTTCTGTCAATAACCATAGGTTGGTGACAACTGAATTTATCTTCTGAGTGTTCATCCCCCATCCGCCACCACCTCTTCCTATGTGGTCATACAATGTCAATATTGGCTCTTCAGCAAAAAAGTTTCGCAACTGCTGAGTTAAATACTTTGGCAGCTGCTTCACAGTGTATTGTTGTAAATAGCCCACTAATCCACTGCAGTTCAATCAAAACAATGGAGTACATAATTACTATGGCAGGAGAAAAAGAATGACATTAATTACTCAACATTAGATTTGTCTTTAGCACAAAAAAGAGTGCAAAATTCTGCCACCAACATTTTTGATCACTTAACAAATGATGATGATGGCATCATCTTGGGTAAAATATTCTGGAGGTAAAATAATCCCCCATTTGGACCACTGGGCAGGGAGTACTCAGGAGATGTCATCAGGAGAAACAAAACTGACATCCTATAAATGGATAGGTTAAAGTTAGATATAGTGATAATTAATGAAGTTTGGTATCAGGAGGAACAGAATTATTGGTCAGGTGAATACAGGGTTATAAAAACAAAATCAAATAGTGATAATCCAGGTGTAGGTTTTAGTAATGAATAAGGATATAGGAATGTGGATAAGCTACTGTCAACAGCACTGTGAATGTATAACTGTAGCCAAGATAGACATGAAGCCCACACCCACTGCAATAGGACAAGGTTATATGTCAACTAGCTCCACAGGTGATGAAAGATTCAAGAAATGTAGAATGAGAACTCTGATGACAGTTTATTGGTTAGGAGCTATAGACTGAAACGAAAGAAATTGGAAAAATGGAGAAAATTAAAGAGATGGGAGCTGGCTAAACTGAAAGAACGAGATGTTTCTGAGAAATTCAGAGGGAGCATTAGGGAATTTTTGACATGAACAGGGGAAAGGAATATGATAGAAGAAGAATGGGTAGCTGTGAGAGATGAAACAGTGAAGGAGTGATGGTTCGCCCTCTTTTTTTCTTCACTGATTGTCCTCAGTGCTGATGTACTGCATTGATACACTGGCTGAAAAATGGGTTGTGGAAGTACAACTCTGACTACCTTAAATGATGTAGCCGACAGGTGCACATTTGCGTTTCACAGTACTTTACTTTCACTGTTCACAATCACCCAGTTATACACAATTATATGGCCAGAGCACTATTGTTCAACTTTTGATAAGCCTCATTAATAGCTTTGCAGGTGAACATTCACATACTGCTACAATAGTTTCCTGTTTAACATCTATGATAGCTAAAAATGTAACTGCATAGTTCTTGAATAATAACAAGTTACATATGGAACAGACACTATCATTGTTTTAACACATGGCCTAATTGTATTACACTTACTTTACAGATGCATTGTTGTTGATCTAGCCAATACAGGTTCCTTGTTTGGAGCTGGGCCCTGGAGTGACTGTCTCGGGACCAAAAATTGGGCCCTTATATATACTAACAATAATAGGCATTGAAAATTCACACTGTTCAATGTTTAATTTACAAAAATTATAATTAAAACTTAACTCATTAAATTAAATGAATACATTGAAAAATTCGTTCCTTTTAACAGTTTCTTCTAGTACAAGGGTTAGGCTGAATTATTTGTTTAAATGATGAAATTAACCAATATCATTATGAAAACAATACTTTAGAGAAAACTGTTAATTACTTTGGAACTAAGGGCTGGCTTTCCTAACATGTTTCCGAATAGAGCCAAATAAATATTTTAAGAATACTGTTCCTCCAAATGTTTATAATTAGTACAGAATGTATATTTGTTTAAAATTCAATAATAAAATTTAAGTTACAAACCAATTACTGATTTCACCCTACAACAAAAATAATAACTAGGAATGGTCAAAATAAATTTGAAAATCAATTACATCCATAAAACTGAGCACAAAATTAGGTCTGGTGTTATGTTCTTTAAAACTGAGGGCCAACTTTTCTCTTTTATTAAAATGCAGATTATAATGGTAATTAATTCACAAATGAAAGAATGAATTTTAAGGAGGCAGATGGCAAAAAAAGAGGGGAAGTAAACATATCCCAGCTTGCTTCATCGCATCACCCGCTCATTGGTTTGACAAGATAGATATTGCAAATAGCTAACTGGGCAATTCAATGACCACAAGTGACCCCAGATAGTGAGTTAAAATTCTACACACAAACAAATATTACATAAGAAATCTTATCAAAACTACAGCATATATGTTTTTTCAATTTTATACTTATTTGGACTGGCCATATGAAAATCCCAATACAACATACTTGCATATAGTGTATTGTACAATTGCACAAAATATCCACAAGTTATATTTTTATCTAAAATTAGGCATTTTCATTGAAAGCAATGTCCTTTTTGGGTAAGCAAAGATTACATTTTAAGATACGTTTCACTTTATACAAGTCCTGTCTTGCTAAAAAAAAAAGTATACCCTCATGGTTTGCAAAAAACTAAATTACACTGCACATGCAGTTCACTTTCAGGCTCAATGTTTAGTATTTTCCACAAGCAATTTCACACATTTAATGAGCTTTTGCAAGTTACCAAGTTGTCCACACCTTCAGCAGGTCCAAGTGGCAGTTGGTAAGGAAATGCTATCAGTTCCCTTGGAGGTGGTTCTCCTCTGCTACAGTACATGAAAAAATCAGACAAAATACCCTACTTTAGTACACTTACTTTTACTTCTAACTAAGTCTAAGAAAAAAAAAATTTAACAATAATGGCAAATGATATATCATTACATCATAAATAAATACACCACCTAGTTTTCGTAACATTACAATAATTAGCACTAAAACTGACTATAGTATGAAAGGTGTGGACTCAAAAAAATTTTAAATCAAGTGCACATTACACTACAAAACATAACTCTAAGTCATAACTGTCCAAAACTGTTTAAACTTGAAAGACTTGGGTCTCTTTCCCATTTGCGGAACATCACCTTAGTGTCTAAAACATGTACATTACCTCCAGTAAAAACTCATGATGTGCAGTAGCATAGATTTACTAATCATTATGTTATGAAAAAAGAATAAAGTCACCATCACATAACTTAATTAGTATTGAACTCAAAATGAATGGGATGGAAGTTGTACCAAATCATTGTCCTACTTCTCTTCTCAACTCTGAACACTATTCTCATTCAACCAAAAAATTAAATCCTCACAAAATGTTACCAAATACTTGACCTGTCAGAATTTTCACTTCAGTCTAGCACCACAGTTATCAGTTAATCAGCAAAATTACTTTTCATTGTTCCAGTATTACCACTTTAAGTTCCTAATTCCTCAGAACACAAATAGAAGTTTTCATATAACCTATAGATCTGATAATGCAGCATTATATGACTTGTAATTATTGCTCTATCTGTTAATCTCTCATTCCCAGCTGCAGTGTCATGAATTGCACAATATAAACAGTACCTAATGTTGCCTAGTTCACAATTTAGATCCATTACTCAATCCTCAATCATGTCAGTCAGCTCCATTCTTTTACTTACCTTTCTTACCTCATTAGTTAGTGGAGTGCATTTTCTAAAAACATCCCTATTGCAGAGACAGGCTCCCTAACCATTAAGACTGTAACATGATTCATTGTTTTATTATTTCATTATTGCTTGATTCTCTAATAAATACACACCTTCTCTGATTATCTAACACAAAATTGACTCTACAGAAAAACACTCCACAGTAACAGATCCTTATGCTAAGGCAAATGTAACTCTCATTACCAATCAGACAATATTATCACTCATAAGAGCTATTGTTTCACTGTATTCCATCAAATTGCTTGCTATTCTAGCCTGAAGGGCAGTGTACATACAAATCTTGCTTACTCCTTCCGCACACATTACTCCAGGCAACTATGTCTAAAGTTGCAATTCCTTAATGTAGAAACGGCTGTACCACGACACAGATAGACAGTTATCTCACATATACTGATTGTACCAAACACAAACGCTTCTATTATACCACAATTAATATTAATATGATTTATACTGCATATTGCCTCTGCTGCTACTCCAATGAGCTGATTACTTCAGATGGTAATGTTTTCTGATAAGCTGCATCTTCTCCTCCACATACGCTGACACCTTTTTTTTCCGTTTACCTTACCTCTTTGTTTGACAGAAATTCTTTAATCATGGTACCAATTTACTTTCTTACATCCTCTTATGATTCCATTACTTATAACTAACACACACACACACACACACACACACACACACACACACACACACACACACACACACATGGGAGAAGCTTTTTCTAAAATTTTATTATACTAATGTATCCCACTGTTACCATATCACATGACAGTCAAAGAAAGAATATTTCAGATTCACTTATAAACTATAGATACAACAGGAGAAGAGTTTGACTGCTTCAGCAAATAGAAAAAAATGAGACAGACAGCTGGGGTAAGCATTATCTCCACATAATGAATACGACACGTAATGATGAATCCCCTACTTGCTATTTGCACAAGGAATTAGTTCCAAATATTATCACCAAGAAATTGCACTCCAACTGTCCTGCCAATTCCATAGTTAATAGTACATCTTATTTCACACTCTTTGATAACTTATCAGTAGCACCAATAATTTTTATTCCAGAAACATGCATCACTTCTATATCCTCTGTGTTCTTAATAGATTCAAAAAAATGCCTGTGAAATGCCATTCAAATCACTACCACTGTCCAGTAAACACTTAACATGGTTGGTTACCTTGTACACTTTCTGTTATTACAGGGTATTGCACTTCTGTTGTACTTACCACGCGATCTTCTTTATACAACAACTTCTCATTAATCCTTTTCCTGGAAAAACTATCACCCTGCTTACTAAAATGATTATCAGATCCACTGTCACTTTCTCTATGCTTTAGATTTTGTACTTCTTCCACCTTTTTCTCTGTTTTAGTCAATTTTGAATCTACATTTTCATTTACTTTTTCCAGTTTTTTCTCTACCACTACTGCGCACTTGGTTTCTACCTCCATTTCTAAATCATTTTTAATCTGATCACTTTGTTTCTCAAGTTTAACCCTATCTTCAGCACATTGTTTCTTGAAAACCTCCACCTTCCTACTACTGTCAACACAAAGCTTCTTTCTCTCTTCCACACATTTATGACTCAATGTTAATTTCTCATTAATATTATCACAATCTTTAACTACTGCATCAAACTTCTTATTTAATTATGAGAGATTAGAGCTAACTACCTCAATCTCCTTTTAATTTCTTTCTTCAGTTCATCCTTTAAGCTAACCCTGTCAGTTCTAATGATATCAGTTTTCTTTTCCACCATGCTAATGTCTTCTTTCATACTACTTTCCATAGTATTCAAACTACTCATAATTTGCCTTAACATCACTTCCACTTTTCTGTCAGTCATAAACTTTTGCTCTTGCTGACTTTCGCTAATAGATTCCTTCTCCTTAACCTTAATGACCTCATCCACTTCAGTACTGTTTTCATCCATTTCGCTCTTTACATTAGGACTTTCATCACATCCTTCAAAGTTACATTCATATCTGATTTATAACTACTATCGTCTATGGAACCAATCCCATTAAGGTCTTTGTGTTCACTTAAAAACTTAACCTCTACAGCTTTGTTCTCAGCCGCACTGTCTTGTTCATCAAAGCCACTCATTATGCATCACTTAATACAAAACAGCTTTTGCTATGAAATTACCTTATTCTCATTCACTCTTCTTCTGCTGTTGTGGTTGTCATCTGGGTGTTCACGGCTGCAGCAAGTTGTAATTCTCTTGGCAAGGAGTCTTGTTTATCTCCGGTCAGCTGTGTCCAACTGTGTGCTGATTGGCTGCTCCTGTAATTAATGGCTGCTTCCATAGATCCTGCTTGCTGATTGGCTGCAGTCCTGCTGTGACCATGAAACCCCAGCACTGATTGTCTGTATTATCTCTTCCATTTAAATCACTGTAAATCACCCGATTTCACTCTTCACTGTCAAAGTTCATGAGTTCTAGTTTATTTTGACCACATACAATAGACCTCAACCAGGGCACCATATGTGACAGTTTACCTTCTTTTTTTCTTCACTAATTGTCCTCAGTGTCAACATACTGCAATGCTACAGTGACTGAAAAATGGGGTATGGAAGTACAACAATGACCACCTTAAATGATGTAGCTGACAGGTACACATTTGTGTTTCACAGTACTTTACTTTCATTGCTCACAATCCCCCAATAATACACAGTTGTATGGCCAGTGCACTATTGTTTAACTTTCGATAAGCCTCATTAATAGGTTTGCTGGTGAACATCCACATACTGCTACAGTAGTTTCCTGTTGAACATCTACGAGCAGTAGAAACCTAACCACACAGTTATTGAAGAACAATGAGATACATATGGAACAGATACTGTCATTGTTTTAACACATGGCCTAATTTTATTACACTTACTTTACAGATGCATTGTTGTTGATCTAACCAATACAGGTTCCTCGTCTGGAGCTCGGCCATGGAATGACTGTCTTGGGACCAAAAACTGGACCCTTATATATTCTAACAATAAGAGGCACTGAAAATTCACACTGCTCAATGTTTAATTTACAAAAATTAAAATTAAGACTTAACTCATTAAATTAAATGAATACATTGAAAAATTCATTCCTTTTAACATTTTCTTCTAGTACAAGTGTTAGGCTGATTTATTTGTTTAAATGATGAAATTAACCAATATCAATATGAAAACAATACTTTTGAGAAAACTGTTAATTACTTTGGAATTAATTAGGGCCTGGCTTTGCTAACATGTTTCTGAATAGAACCAAATAAATACTTCTAATTGTTCCTCTAAATATTGATAATTAGTACAGAATATATATTTGTTTATAAGTCAATGATACAATTTAAGTTACAAAATGCTTACTGATTTCACCCAACAACAAAAGATACTAACTAGGAATAGTCAAAATAAATTAGAAAATTAATTGCATCCATAAAACTGAGCACAAAATTAGATCTGGTGTTATGTTCTTTAAAACTGAGGGCCAACTTTTCTTGTCCTTGAAAATGCAGGTTATACTCACATATGTCAATGATAATTAATTCATAAATGAAAGAATGAATTTTAAGGAGGCAGATGTCAAAACAAGAGGGGAAGTAAAAATATCCCAGCTTGCTTCATCACAAGACAGCAGAATTTGTAACAGATAAAGAGACCGAGCCTACTAGAAATCCTTGGAGAATACCAGAAATATTAAATTTAATTGACAGAAAGAGATAATATAAAAATTCAGTAAAATAATTAGGCGATAGGGAATACAAACATCTAAAAAATGATTTGAAAGGAAGTGCAAACAGGTTAAGAAGGAATGGCTACAGGACAAATGTTAGTATGTATCACTAGGTGAAACACAGATGCAGCCTACAGGAAAATTAAAGACCCCTTTGAAGAAAAACGAACAATTTACATGAGAATAAAGAGTACAGATGAACAACCAGTCCTAAGCAAAGAAGGGAAAGCTGAGAGGTGGAAGGAGTACCTAGAGGGTCCACACAAGCAAGATATACTTGAGGGCAGTATTACAGAAGTGGGAGAGGATGTAGATGAAGATGATATTTGAAGACTACACGGAGAGAAATGGTTAAGTCAAAATCTTATGAAAATGTGTTAGTGGTATCATTATGAAGTTCATCAGATGTACTTTCAGTTGAGTGAACTTAAATGAAAGTGATGGGTATTGTCACGGAGTTGTAGCCAGATTCAAATATGGTACACATGGAGAAAACGGATCAAGTCCGTCCAATACATGTACAGAAAGGGCGAAGTTCAGCAGATGCAGAGGCATATTTCAGACTATCTAACAGATCAAAATGAAAATTTATGTTCTGACGCTGACAATGTTGAGTGTTTATGGAAAAAGTTCAAGGCAATCGTAAAATGCGTTTCAGACAGGTAAGTGCTGAGTAAAACTGTGAGGGATGGGAAAAACCCACCGTGGTTCAACAACAAAGTTAGGAAACTATTGCGAAAGCAAAGAGAGCTTCACTCCAAGTTTAAACGCAGCCAAAACCTCTCAGACAAACAGAAGCTAAATGATGTCAAAGTTAGTGTAAGGAGGGCTATGCGTGAAGCGTTCAATGAATTCGAAAGTAAAATTCTATGTACCGACTTGACAGAAAATACTAGGAAGTTCTGGTCTTATGTTAAATCAGTAAGTGGCTCGAAACAGCATATCCAGACACTCCGGGATGATGATGGCATTGAAACAGAAGATGACATGCATAAAACTGAAATACTAAACACCTTTTTCCAAGGCTGTTTCACAGAGGAAGATCGCACTGCAGTTCCTTCTCTAAATCCTCGCACAAACGAAAAAATGGCTGACATCGAAATAAGTGTCCAACGAACAGAAAAGCAACTGGAATCACTCAACAGAGGAAAGTCCACTGGACCTGACGGGATACCAATTCGATTCTACACAGAGTACGCGAAAGAACTTGCCCCCCTTCTAACAGCCGTGTACCGCAAGTCTCTAGAAGAACGGAAGGTTCCAAATGATTGGAAAAGAGCACAGGTAGTCCCAGTCTTCAAGAAGGGTCATCGAGCAGATGCGCAAAACTACAGACCTATATCTCTGATGTCGATCTGTTGTAGAATTTTAGAACATGTTTTTGGCTTGCGTATCATGTCGTTTTTGGAAACCCAGAATCTACTCTGTAGGAATCAACGTGGATTCTGGAAACAGCGATCGTGTGAGACCCAACTCGCTTTATTTGTTCATGAGACCCAGAAAATATTAGATACAGGCTCTCAAGTAGATGCTATTTTCCTTGACTTCTGGGAGGCGTTCGATACAGTTCCGCACTGTCACCTGATAAACAAAGTAAGAGCCTACGGACTATCAGACCAGCTGTGTGGCTGGATTGAAGAGTTTTTAGCAAACAGAACACAGCATGTTGTTATCAATGGAGAGACATCTACAGATGTCAAGGTAACCTCTGGTGTGCCACAGGGGAGTGATAGGGGACCATTGCTTTTCACAATATATATAAATGATCTAGTAGATAGTGTCGGGAGTTCCATGCGGCTTTTCGTGGATGATGCTGTAGTATACAGAGAAGTTGCAGCATTAGAAAATTGTAGCGAAATGCAGGAAGATCTGCAGTGGATAGGCACTTGGTGCAGGGAGTGGCAACTGACCCTTAACATAGATAAATGTAATGTATTGCGAATACATAGAAAGAAGGATCCTTTATTGTATGATTATATGATAGCGGAACAAACACTGGTAGCAGTTACTTCTGTAAAATATCTGGGAGCATGCATGCGGAACGATTTGAAGTGGAATGATCATATAAAATTAATTGTTGGTAAGGCGGGTACCAGGTTGAGATTCATTGGGAGAGTCCTTAGAAAATGTAGTCCATCAACAAAGGAGGTGGCTTACAAAACACTCGTTCGACCTATACTTGAGTATTGCTCATCAGTGTGGGATCCATACCAGATCGGGTTGACAGAGGAGATAGAGAAGATCCAAAGAAGAGGGGCGCGTTTCGTCACAGGGTTATTTTGTAACCGTGATAGCGTTACGGAGAGGTTTAGCAAACTCAAGTGGCAGACTCTGCAAGAGAGGCGCTCTGCATCGCGGTGTAGCTTGCTTGCCAGGTTTCGAGAGGGTGCATTTCTGGATGAGGTATCGAATATATTGCTTCCCCCTACTTATACCTCCCGAGGAGATCATGAATGTAAAATTAGAGAGATTCGAGTGCGCATGGAGGCTTTCAGACAGTCGTTCTTCCTGTGAACCATACGTGACTTGAACAGAAAAGGGAGGTAATGACAGTGGCACGTAAAGTGCCCTCCGCCATACACCGTTGGGTGGAGATTCGAGTGCGCATGGAGGCTTTCAGACAGTCGTTCTTCCTGTGAACCATACGTGACTTGAACAGAAAAGGGAGGTAATGACAGTGGCATGTAAAGTGCCCTCCGCCATACACGATTGGGTGGCTTGCAGAGTATAAATGTAGATGTAGATGTAGATGCGGATTTCTGAGCTGTATTGATTTTTTCGTCTGCTTTTATGGAAGTCTCCTTGTTGACATTGTTAAATGAAATGTCATTGTTGATCTTTCTTATGTATTGTCGAGGCTAACATGGAGAAGTTTTGACATTGGCTTCTTTGCTTTGTGCAGTGGTGGAACTGAATTTCGTGCAGTGATTTGCGCTAACAGAGCACATCCTTGACAATCACTTCAGCGCTTTGTGATGTGGTAGATAGAATTGAATTTCATCTAAAATCCAACTGAGGTCAATGTTTAAACTGGTGATCAAACATTCAGAGTCAAGCTGCAGTGGTAACTGAAGAAAAAGACAATCTGAAGTACCTAAAAAGTCACATGATATAGGAGAGAATTGTAACTGTTAGAAGAACTGTACTCATTTGCTAACTCATGCAAAGAAGTCTACATTAATATCTAATTTCAATTGGCTGAAGGACTGGAATGAGCAAAGTTGTCACCAGACAGGACTGATTTCTGTTGACAATTTACAATGCTGAAGACCTTGCAGAGGTGAGACAGTAGCTACTTTGCAGATTATACATTTCATTATAAGATCAGAATAATAAGAGGCAATACTGTGACAGAATAGTCTATTTGTTAAAAGACCTTTATATCACTGCTTGATATTGCAAAGAAAAGATTAGAAACTATTAGGAATTCCTTAAAAATGCTTAAAAATAAAGGTATGGGCCGCCAGTTGATAAACGAGTAAAATAGGGAAACCAAGTTCATAAACTTTCAACAAAAACAGAGCAAAACATCTGCACTCACATCAAGTCATTTAAAGAATGGTCCCATCATTATAGCATAAATAAAACACAGAAACCATATTTGCCTGAAGAAATCACAATCAATAAGATGTTCAAGATGTTTCAAAAGACACATTCTACTTGTTCCATATCATATGAAACTTATCATAAAATATTTAATACAATATTTATTATCTCATTCGGTTTCCCTCGAAGTGATACATGCAGTGCTTGTGATAAATTTTCTGTGACATTCAAAGCTCTGGAGACACAACTCAAACATGCAACAGATGGAAAGGAAAGATCAGACATTCAAAGTAATATTAAGAGAGACAAGATTGAAAATGAACTGCACCACTGTAAAGCTGATGCATTGTATCAGCATAAAAGACAATCTCAAAACAGGAGCAGAAAGTTTACAAACACAGAATTGATATGTATGGATTTCCAACGAAATCTTACATGTCCAAACATCAGCACCAACATTGTCTATTATAAGCAACAACCTTCTCTATGTGTATTTAACATGCATCGACTCTCAGACAGTAATGCAGTGTTTTATGTTTATCCTGAAACTATAGAGAAGAAAGGTTCAAATGAAGTAATTCCTTTCCTGCATCATTATGTTACTTCGTTTCTGGATACTGAGGTTAAAAATTTGGAAATGTTCTATGACTCATGTGGTGGTCAAAACAAAAACTACACCCTTTTCAGGATCATCCATTATCTTGTCCATCATGCAAAGTAATTTGAATCAATTCATGTGACATTCACAGTAAGAGGACATACCTAGAAAGTGATAGAGACATGGGCCTCATCAGACGTGAAACAAAAGCTGAGCTCCCAAAGTACTGGAAAGACATAATTAAAGGTGTACATGTAAAACCCACTCCTTTTCAGGTTGTTGAAGTTGATGGCTCAGTGATATGTGGCTGGATTGATTTCTTGCAACCAAGATACTGACCAAAATGTCCATTCCCATTGTGAATTATTAAGGAGATGAAGATAGAACATCACTGTCCAAGGCTTATCATACACCGTGACACTTACAGTGTATCTGGGATCACAACAGTTGTTACAACTCCTGCTGGATGAATGGAAGAGGAACCAGAACTTGCTGAAGGACAGTTTTTGTTCCCTTCACCCTGTTACAAAGGTAGGATGGTAAAGACTTTAGTCACAGTAACTAAATGAGACTAGATCATATCAGTGTGTGAAATAGCAGGTCCTACTTTATTATAACAGACCTATTGAGATAACATGCTAATAAGAGGTCACATGTCCAATGTTTCAGGACTGCTATCTATCACCAAGGAAAAGTATAGTGATCTGCAAGAAGTGAAGGTGTTCTGTGACACAGGGACCCAAGAGTACTGTACACATATTCTTTTCTGGCAGTGAATTTACAAACATGTTTTGTGTTATTTCTTATAAGTAAAAAGTGAGAAATGAAGGCTGTGGGTTATAAAAACTGTGATTTTTGCTGATAACTGAAATTATGTCCTATTAACGATATTTTTAATGCATGTGTTGTAACCATTTATTGAATAATTGTTGGTAGTTGTATACCAGGTGGGACTTATTAATCATTATAGTTTACATGAGTTCAGTGAAAATAAAAACAGAACATTGATAAATGGGTATTGTTCCTAAAACCTGATTAGTCATTAACATCCTGTATAATAATGACTAGACTCAAAGATGAATAGATCTTTGTCAAGGGAGTTACAGGGAAGTTGTATAGTGAAGTATCATCTCAATATCACATTACATTCTGACTTTTACAATTTAATTAGTGCATTATACAAAGAAATTAAAAAATAGACTTTCAGATAAAAAGACTTACAGGTTCCAATTTTTAATAATATTAGAGTTTAATAATATTGTTATCCACTTTTAAGGAATCCTAAAGAATAGGTCACTGAATGTACAGTCTTAATCACAAAAGCATACTTCAATAACCAATTAAACTGTAACGTTTTAATCTTTAAAATTGCTCTCCTGATAAATCTATAAAATGGACTTAACCCCTTCTTTCAATGTGGTCTTCATTTGAGATGGTATACTGTGAGAAGAACTTGACACAGAACTGAAACAAGACCTTGGGAATAGCTAATGTTCTGTTAGAGCTACTGATAGCCTTGGGAGAACCAGCCATGACAAAACTCTTCCATTTGGTGAGCAAGCTGTATGAAATGGGCAAAATATCTTCAGACTTCAAAAAGAATATAATAATTTCAGTCCCAAAGAAAGCACATGCTAACAGGTGTGAATATCACTGATCTATTAGTTTAATAATTCATGGTTGCAAAATACTAACCTAAATTCTTTACAGAAGAATGGAAAAAATTGTAGAAGTAGACCTCAAGGAAGATCAGTTTGGATTCAGGTAAAATGTAGAAACACACAAAGTAGTACTGATTCCTACAACTGCTCATAGAAGAAATGTTAAGGAAAGGCAAACCTATGTTTATAGCATTTGTAGAGTTAGAGAAAGCTTTTGACAATAATGACACTATTTGAAGGTAGCAAGAGTAAAATACAGGGAATGAAAGGCTATTTACAAGTTCTACAGAAACCAGACAGTGGTTATAAGAGTCAAGGGGCATGAAAGGGTAGCAGTGGTTGAGAATGAAGTGAGACAGGGTTGTAGCCTATTCTTGATGTTATTCAATGTATACTCTGACCAAGCTGTAAAGGAAATGAAAGAATAATGTGGATAGGAATTAAAGTGCAGGGAGAAGAAATAAAAACATTGAAGTTTGCTGATGACATAGTAATTCTCTCAGATATAGCAAAGGACTTGGAAGAACAGTTGATTGGAATAGACAGTGTCTTGAAACGAGGATCAAAAATGAACATCAACAAAACCAAAATAAGGATAATGGAATGTAGTTGAATTAAATCAGGTGATGCCAAGGGAATTAGATTAGTAAAAAAGACACTTAAAGTACTAGATGAGTTTTATTATTTGGGCAGCAAAATAACTGATGGTGGCCAAAGTAGAGAGAATTTAAAATGCAGACTGGAAATACCAAGAAAAGCATTTCTGAAGAACAGAAATTTGTTAACATCAAGTATAGATTTAAGTGTCACCAACTCTTTAGTGAAAATATTTACGTGGAGTGTAGCCACATACAGAAGTGAAACAGGGATGGTAAACAGTTAGGCAAGAAGAGAATAAACACTTCTGAAATGTGGTGCTACAGCATAATGCTGAAGTTTACATGGGTAGATCATGTCATTAATGAGGAAATGCTGAATAGAATTGTGAAGCAAAGAAATTTGTGACACAACCTGATTAGAAGAAGGGACTGATTGGTAGAACATATTCTGAGACATCAAGAGATCACCAGTATAGTAGTGGTAGGAAGTGTGTGCGTGTGTGTGTGTGTGTGTGTGTGTGTGTGTGTGTGTGTGTGGTGTGGGGGGATTGTAGAGGGAGTACCAAGAATATCGCTCACTACCTGTGCACACTCTGTTTCAACAAGGTGTCAGTATTTTCTTCAACTACAACCAGATTCTGAACATCAACACTATCTCTTTGTTTTGTATTAGAACTCAGTTTTTTTATTATTATCATAAGTTTAAACTACTTTTGTTAATATTGTCTGTCGAGAATCAAAAACAAGAACTTCCTTCTGTTTATAGCTACATTTATTTCTGGGTTTATTTATTTTGTACCAAATATCATTACCAAAATCACATGATTTCGATTCCAATTTTTCAACATTTCCCATTTTCTCTCTAAGCAAAACCTCATTGAATCCAGATTATTAAATACATCCTACAAACCTGATTTTTACATGACTGGTATTACTGTTGATTTCATCCAGTTTAACTAAATTTGTCAAGATCAGTTTTAATTTCATTGCTAAGTTCACAAAATCCAGCATCCACAAATTTTGATCACTATCAATTACTGTACTTCAAAACTCCATTCTTGTCTAAATAGACCCAATTAATATGATTTATAATACTCATCACTCATCATATCATTTTGAAGATTACTTGCAATTCATTTTACCAGTACACTTAACGACAGAAACACTTTATGTTCATATTCCTTAAGTGCTGGTTGCTGCTGCAATTAATAATTGTCAACTGTTTGCCAGTCTCCTGTGTTAATGTTAAATCAGATCCCTTATTGGTTGCTGCTTCTTGAAATATGACTGCTCGATTCCCAGTCTTCCTTGACCGATTATGTCCAGTATGGCTGCCACCTCCTTCACCTCTCATAGGTTGATCTTTAATCAGGCACCATCCTAATATTATCCAGGTCATATGCACAATGTCAAAATCATTTTTATTTATTAGTACTCCGTACACTTCCCACATTTTAAAATAAGAATAGTCTCAGCACTTTCACACTTTATTTTGAATTACCAGGTTCAGTATTTCATTGTTACTGTCATTATACATTCATCAGTCACAACCTGCTCATAATCAATGATTCCTAATTTTTTTCACTCAAGTTCTTTCTGCCAGTGCCGATGTGGAATGGTTCCTCATCCAGAAAGATACCATATGTATGTATATTTACTTGGTGGTCATATCTTCTTCCTTGTCGACACCATAAGTTCATAGCCTCAAGCTGGAATTTTTTTTAATATTGCAACTACATTCAGCAATAACAAACACATCATCATGGAAATTCTGATTCACTAATATGCCCATTTATTTTCTCCAACTCATGTAATTGAGCTGTGACCAGTTCCTAACAATTAAAGTAGTTTACATTTTATTCCATTAGCAGATCTCACAAAAAAGTGTCCTGTCATGAAGCATATAAGTATTCTTCCTCCTCAGTATTATGTAGAAAACTAAAATTCAGTTGTAGCTCATTTACACACTGCATTAATGTTTCCATACTCAGTTCCTTAGAACATAACATTACTTTATAATCCATTGCATTCACTCTCAGTACAGTATTAGCAATATCCCACTGACAGAAGTTCAGTATTCAGTGACAATGAATCCAATTGTCCTTCAAATCACACTTCATCAAAAATAACACAACACATCATTATCTTTTGCTTGTCAGTGACCCATATTCACAACAGAGAAGTTGGTAAGGTGCTAACAACAAGTGAGGTGTCAATACCCTTGCAACTACTGATTAGCTCATTCAGATTTCACTATTACATGTTGCTGTAACAATTTCAGGTACAGTACCCATGTCCTTCAGTTAATGAAGCCCTCAATGAAACTAAATGTACCACTACCATCAGTAGTTGATAAATTCTGTCACTCATTCTGAAATTTTGTGAAATAATTTGTAAATAAGAAATTAATCATTTTGGGTATGTACATGGCATATGCCATACTTTAATAAGTACAAATAGCTGAATGATAAGAAATAAATATGATTCTTGAGTTTCTCCCGGTGTATTTGATAATCAAAATATCCACGGTAGTGTCTCCCATAAGGACTACACTGATAAGATGCAGAGCCTGCTAAATGACGATTCCTACCGGAAGATCAGCGTTGACCCTACAAAGAAGGTGGAGAACAAGACGAGGTCGCTCCTCAAGGATGCAGATTTACCGGAGGGTGATGCTAAGAAATTGTTATCCCAAGGTCCGGTACTGCCTAGACTATATAGACTCCCGAAGGTTCACAAAGAGGGGGTACCATTACGCCCCATTGTCAGCAACATCAGGGCACCTACATATTTGTTGTCCAAATACCTGACGGGAATATTAAGTCCTTATGTGGGTAAATGCCCTCATCACATCCGTAATTCCGTGGATTTTGTTAAACGCCTTGATAGCTTCAGGTTGGATGAGTCAGATATCATGGTGAGTTTTGACGTAGGAAGCCCTGTCGTCATCCCAATGGAAACCTACTTACTTGTTCCATTACGTGGATGACACAATCGTCATCTCGCCACATGGTATGGATAAACTCCTTGACTTCCTTACACATCTAAACTCCATACACCCCAACATCAAATTCACTATGGAGACTGAAATGGAGGGTAAATTACCTTTCCTTGACGTCTTGGTCAAGAGAAGGGCTGACGGCACCCTAGGTCATGGGGTGTATTGGAAGACAACGCACACTGATCTGCATTTGCATGCAGACAGCTGCCACCACCCTTCACAAAGAAATGGGGTACTTAAAACTCTAGTACATAGGGCGCGCACTATCTCTTATGCAGAGAGTCTACCCCAGGAATTAGAACATCTGAGAACCGTATTTTGAAAAAATGAGTACTCCGAGTGGCAGATTCAACGTGCTCTCCGCCCAACCACTACAGCACAACCTGTGGAGATGGATGAAATCATGAGGGAGGAGGTAGGCACTGCGTTTATTCCATGTACAGGTGCACTCTCAGGGAAAATAGCCCGCATTTTGAAGAAACACCGGGTCGGAACTGTGTTTTGTCCCCCGAATAAAACTCGTGCACTGGTGGGGAGCACCAAAGATGACCTCGGTTTGAGGAAGGTCGATGTGTACCAGATTCTGTGTCAATGTGGCAAGTTGTATATTGGTCAGATGATGCATACTGTCGAGGATCGATGCCGTGAACACCAGAGGCACACTCGACTGACGTATCCGAGCAAGTGGGCAGTCGCTGAACAATTTTTTGTTACCAAAACATGTTTTTGTTGGAATGAAGACACTAAAGTGGGCAGTCAGTGACACTGTTATTGCTTTTGATGATGGCAGCGTTAGTAGGGTGAAAGTGCTACAGCATATGGGAATTAATCCTGGAGCAAACTGCATCAGAGAACTTGAATGGATGGAAAAGGTTTGCATTGATAAAGCAGAGTATGCAGCACAGTTGGCCACTGAGGAGTCCAGAAAGAAGAAAAAGCTTGGGAAAAGATCAAGAGGATGATTTACAGTATGGTCCAGGGTGCTTCTGAGAGACTAAAAATAAAAAACTTTTGCAACTTTAGAAGCCGTTCCTGAAAATTTACATTTCCCGTTGCCTTCTTCCCTAAATCACAGAAACCAATTTGGGTAGAGCATTCAAATTTTCAGGGAGTAATAACATACATATCCTGAGTTGGGGTTGTTTTGGGGGAAGAGACCAAACTGCAAGGTCATCGGTCTCACCGGATTAGGGAAGGACGGGGACAGAAGTCGGCCGTGCCCTTTCAAAGGAACCATTCCGGCATTTGCCTGGAGTGATTTTAGGGAAATCACGGAAAACCTAAATCAGGATGGCCGGACGCGGGATTGAACCGTCGTCCTCCCGAATGCGAGTCCAGTGTGCTAACCACTGCGCCACCTCGCTCGGTACATATCCTGAGTCTACTGAACTACAGGAAGAACATAATATTATGTATAATTAAAAAATTATTTACAATAATGTACAAAACAGTACACAAAATTTTAACCATGTAATTAAAAAATTGTATTTCCTAAAGCAGTGGCTGAAATGCAATTATTGTAGTTCAATAGACTTAGAACATACAGTTTAATGTCCTGTAAAAGTTTCATGCCAATGGCTACAGTGGTTCCTGAAATACAGGGAAACCAAGTCACTAAATTTAACACTGGCAGGATAGGGCATTCCAACTCCCCTTAAATGTCCAGAAATGTAAAATTCTGCGCTTCACAAAATGAAGAAAGTAGTATCCTATGACTATAAAATTGATTAGTCACTGTTGGAATTGGCCAACTTATATAAATACCTGGGAGTAACACTTTGTAGGGATATGAAATGGAATAATCACATAGGTTCAATCGTGGGTAAAGATTTCGGTTTACTGGTAGACTTTGTTTTATTAGTAGAATACTTGGTAACAGCAATCAATGTACCATGGAGAATCTTTACTAATTGCTCACATGACCGGTTCTAGAATATTGCTCAAGCATGCAGGGCCCGTACCAGATAGGTCTAACAGAAGATATTGAATGCATATAGAGAAGGGCAGAATGAATGGTCACAAGTTTATTTAATCCATGGGAGAGTGTCACGTAGATACTGAAGGAACTGAACAAGAACACTCTATGCTTCCAGTGTCCACTGTAAAATATCATGAGAATGTCTATTAACAAAGTTTCAAGACCTGGCTTTAAATGTTAATCCAGGAATATACTGCAATGCCCTACATATAGCTCACATACAGATCATAAAGTTAAAATTAGGATTTCTGCACACACAGATGCATTCAAAAATCATTCTTCCCACACCCCATGCATGAATGGAACAGGGAAAACCCTAATAACTCCTACAATGTGACTTACCAGGTACCTCATGGTAGTTTTTAGACTATAGATGTTGATGTAGATGTATTGATATGTTCATCTTCATATAACAAATTCTCCTCTGTCATTTTCAAACCCATACCATGGTCTTTTTCTACAGATTTTCCATTTTCCACATTTTGTAAACTTTCCAAAAATATATTGCAATCTACTGGCTCTCCATTAGGCACAGAAATTACTCCCTACTCTGGATGTATATCCTCACAATTTCCCTTCAGTACATCACATATTTCACTGTCATTACCAACATTATCAAAATAACTACAAGAAACTTTCAAAATCTTACCACTAATCAACCCACCTGCTTACTGACATCACAACAAGTGGACACTATTTTGTGGGTATTAACTCGTGTAACCAGATCATGAATTACTTCTCTACTAGTCTCTAATTCATCATCAGGACCTACAATCACATTCATAGCATTGCCTTTCATCAATCATTCCTCTTTAATCTCAAAATAAAGCATTCCATCTAATTCTTCACTAAAAATAACATCATTGAAACTTTAAATATCAGAAACATCATTAACAACATCATTAACAACATCATTATCTAAATTATCATCAATAACAACTTTACTAAAAGCACACACATCATCAAAATCATCAGCATTATGACTACTACCTATACTACATTCCCCCACCTCAAGTACATGATCCTCTACCTCTAACAATCAGCCTCAGCACAAATAGGTTTGAGGGAATATGGAATAGTTGTAGGTAAACAACTAGAATTCTCTCAGATACAGATTTATTCACACTTAGCTTCTACACAGATACAAGTCCGGAGGCTAACTGCCGTTAGCATCCAACATCCTGCCCAAAGCCCTCTCCTCAAAGATAGCACACTTACACACTGAACAAATATCGATATTTATGGCACTCTACGCCACATAGCCCCCCCCCCCCCTCCCCCGCACAGTATGGAGTAAGTCCCTGTGAATGGGGGGGGGGGTGAGAAGTTAGGAAGGTAACGTACAGTTCTTCTGCGTCAGGCGGAAGCGGTCGACTGGTAGGAGACCGGTGGGGGGTGAAACCCGGTACGTCGACGGCGAAGTCAGCAAGCGACGTCGGCGGCTGAAGACAACGTCCTGTCCTGGAGTGGAGGTGTAGCACTTCGTCAGCCGGCAGGCGGAGAATCACCTTGCCAGAAGGCCTAACAAAGGCATGCAAATTGCCACACGCAGCACTTCTGCTCAATTTAAAGCGGCACACCACACGAGATTCTGCACTTCCTCCCTCAACATTGTCACACGCGAGTACCACACACACCGTATCGCCATCTACGACAACAGATAATTTATGTATGTCATAAGGGTGTACATGTGTTGTGAATTCTTGGGTGGCACCTGTACGAGCAATGGTAGGGAGGCAGGGAGGTGTGGGAAAGCCATGGCAAGGGGAAGCATCTGCTAAGAGGGGGGTGGCAGGTGCACTGGACTGCGCAGGATACAACCTCGGGCGATCAGCTGACAGACGAGGGAGCGTGACCGAAGGCAACGAGGAGCCAGCGTGGCTTGAACGGCGTGACAAAGAGCTGTCACACGAAGATGGTAACGCAATGGCAGAATCCAAGTGGTTGGCAGTTCGACTGTGAGAGCTGTGAGGAGTGAAGCCCCGAAAAGATTGGCCATTCGAATTAGATGAACGTAGAGAAGGAGCAGTGCTCGGCAGAGAAGCATGCTGTGGAGAATCAATACCCGAATGCATGGTATGGGAAGATGGATGGCCGCTCGAAGCAGGAGTGGGAGAAATAGGGGCAGAATCAGGGTGGTTCACCTGAGGCTCAATGAAAGCTTGTTTCACTCGATTGAGTGAGACCGTGGTTACAGAGTCTTTTATGAGGAGATCCATGTTATTCTCAGAGCATTTGGCGACCTTGTAAGGACCTATGTAGGGCGACTCAAGCGGGGCTTTGACTGAGTCATCTCTGAGAAACACGTGCTCACAAGAGTCTAGCGTGCGCGGTACGTACACGCGCGGAATTGTATGAGCAGCCGGAGGTGGTGGCTGAATTTTGCTGCAGTGCAAGCGCACCCGCTCGAGAGGTGAAGGGAGTTCAGAGGGCCGTGGAAGTGGGGTGGGAGTGACTAATTCTCCAGGCAAAACCAGAGGTTGGCCATACACAAACTCGGCTACGGAACCCTTGAGGTCTTCCTTGAAAGTCGCACGAAGGCCAAGAAGCACGAAGGGCAGTGCCTCTGTCCATAGTGAGTCATGGCAACGCAGGGCAGACTTTAAGGTGCGATGCCATCACTCGACAAGCACATTGCTTTGGGGGTGGTATGCAGAAGTATGAATTTTGACAATACCACACATTTTACATAGGTCAGAGAAAACTGAAGACTCGAAGTGTCGCCCCTGGTCAGTGGTGAGGTAAACAGGTGAGCCAAATCTAGAGATCCACGAATCTAAGAATGCTCGACTTACTGTCTCAGAGGTAATGTTCGGAATAGGCACAGCCTCAGCCCACCGAGTCATCCTGTCAATAGCTGTAAATAAGTAATGGAAACCGTCGGAGGGGGGCAAAGGACCTACGAGGTCGACATGAACATGGTGAAACCGGCCTGGCGGTTGGGCAAAACAGCCAAGGGGTGGGGAAGTGTGCCTGGAAACTTTGTTCTGTTGACACAACATGCATGCCCTTGCCCAAGACTGACAGTCGCGGTGCATGTCTCTCCAGACAAACCGTTCAGCTACCAGACGGGTGGAAGCTTTGACACCGGAGTGTGCTAATGTGTGTAGTTTGTCAAAGACCTGGCTTTGAAGGGGCTTAGGAATGAATGGCCACAACATACCAGTCGATTCATCACACCACACTAAGTCACATATGCCAGGGAAAGTAGAGCGTACCAGTTGGAGAGAGGAGCTGTGGTCCGAAATTAACTGCATGGTATCGGGGTCTGCCGATTGCAAACGAGGTAGGTCCGTTAGGTCAATTAAGGTTGTGACAGCACCAACACGCGAGAGAAGATCAGCAACCACATTGTCCACTCCTCGGATGTAGCGAATATCATTTGTAAATTGCAAGACGTAATGTGACGAAAGCGTCGTGGGGGCGGATCAGCCGCAGGATTTTTTATGGCAGGAACCAACGGCTTGTGATCAGTAAGCACATAGAAATCTCGTCCCTCAACATCAGTTCTGAAGTGTCTTATGGCTTCATAAACTGCAAGTAATTCTCTGTCGAATGCGGAGTATTTCTTCTGCGCGTTGTTTAGCTTTTTTGAGAAAAACTGCAGGGGGATCGTAACATCGTTGTATGTCTGACTCAGTACTGCGCCGATAACATTGTCACTAGCGTCAGTAGTGATAAACATTGTGGTGCCTGCACGTGTGTGAGCAATAGTGACAGCGGAGGCCAACAGCTGTTTGTGTTTGTTAAATGCCTTGTCCATGTCTGGTGTCCATGGTACCTGGCGGGTGCCAGAAGTTTGTGGGCCAGCGAGAGCATCTGTGAGAGGAGCCTGCACCGCAGAAGCGGCTGGCAAATGTTTTTGGTAATAATTAACTGTTCAGGTGAACCTGCGTAATTCCCTATAGGTCTGAGGGCGTAGCATCTCGAGTACAGGCTTGATCTTGTCCTGCGGTGGTGTCAGACCGTCCGATGACACAACATAACTTAGGAATGTGACGGATGACTGGTGCAATTGAGTCTTTTTATTGTTCAGTTCAATACCAGCGGCTGCTAAAATATCTGTCACGACTTGAACACGCTCCTCACTCTGTTCCAAAGCAGAAGCAAAAACCAATATGTCGTCCATGTATATGAAACAAAAGTCTAGATGGGATAAAGTTTGATTGATGAAACGCTGCCACGTTTGGGGGGCGTTTTTCAACCCAAACGGCATAAATTTGTATTGGAATAGCTTGAAGGGAGTGGTTATGGCAGTCTTTTCAATATCCTCCGGAGCCATAGGAATCTGATGAAATGTGTGCTTACAGTCCAAAACAGAGAAGTACTTTGCACCTGCGAGTGCATGATTGAAGTCTGCAATGTGTGGGACTGGATATTTATCAATGATGGTGCGGGCATTTAAACGCCTATAGTCTCCGACCATATGCCAAGTACCATCTTTCTTTTGGTCAAACAGGATAGGACTAGCCCAGCAACCGGAAGATGGTTCAATTATTTCCTTTTGTAATAGATCATCCAATTGTTCTTTTGCAATTTTCATAAATTCCGGCTTGAGGCGGCATGGGCGTTGCGATATGGGCGGCCCATCAGTTAGACATAACCGATGAACTGTGCCATTAGTGACCACTGCAATACGTGGTGCGGCACGACAGTCAGATGTCCGTGAAGCAGAGCAGGCAGTGGCGGACGGGCAAAGCTGTGGCGCTGAGGGCATGGAAGTACAGGTGTGCCAACCGCTCGTAGGCTGCGTAAAGGCCGCACGCATGTTAACATGGGCGAGGTTGGTACACTGGTTCTTGGTAGCGGACCATGCCGCTACGAGCGCTGTAGGCACGAGAGGGTGTGGCCGAACAGCAGATGACCGTAGTTCATTGCCACGAGCTTGGCAAGTTAATTGTCCATTCGGAACGCAAGGAGCATGAGCACTCAGGCATACACTATCATTACAAAAGGGGGTGCTGACACAGTTTACAGAGTTCACAACATTGTCGTTAACGTGCGCGGGCATGGGAACACCAGATTGGCATGGACTGACCTTGTCTGTAGCCGACGAGTCGTTTGCTTGTAGTGCCGTGAGGCGTTGTTGTGTGGAGGCCAACTCGTGGTGTATGTTGCGGAGATGCAGCAGCATTTCCGTACGTTCCATCAGCAACTTCAAAGACTTGGTGCACTCCACTAGCCACTTGTTTGTCCAAGATTGCAGCTCCAAGGATAGGTTTACATACTTCTTAGGACAGCACACATGTTTGGTGTTAGCCGAACTGTCACTCGGCGGAGCAAAAGGATTATGTTTGTTAAGGGGGGGAGGGGGGGTAAAGCACAGTATTTTGCACAAAATCTAGTGACAACTGATAGTGCTTGAGGAAATTAATTCCGAGAATAGGTTCTTCAATTGTTGACATTAGAAACGTCCACTCCAGCTTGAACTCTGGCAAAAGTTTCACTGTATACAAAGTGGAACCCGAACACTGTGGGGTAGACAAGTACTGTTTTGTGTGGTTGCACTTTATTGGTTGCTAGGTGAACCGGCAGCAAAGAGACGTCTGCACCAGTGTCTACCAGAAAACATACGCCTGATCGTAAATCGCGAACATAGACTCGACCACACTTACTGTTGTTGTCCGAAACGGAGTGCAACGTGGGATGGTGCCCGTTGTTTACATCGCAGAAGGTGGCACTGTAGCCTACCTACGAACACAGTGACTGGCATTTGCGAGCTTGCTCCCCGAATCTCGCGTGGAAGAAACAGTAAGGTTGGGCGGGCCTGTGCTCCTGTGGGTAGTTGCTAGGTGACGGAGTATGTGCCCCAGAGTCTTCCACAGAGGCCGATGCACTGTCGTTGCGGGGAGTTGAAGGTGCAGGCAGGGCGGCTAGTTTAATGAACTTGTTATTAGCAGCACCAGACAAGGGCGTGGCGTCAGAAAGCATCTTAGTGCAGTCACGTCCAGAATGCAGTGCACGGAGCTCACATTGCCTGGCGGAGTATGCTCTGTCGGCGGCGTGTAAACGTTCATTTACTGGCATATCTTCATACGCAGAGATTGCAATCTGGACAGGCAAAGGCAGCTTTTCAGTCCAGATTTCTGCGAGCGTGTCATCAGGCATAACTTGTTCATCGACGAGAAGATGGATGCACCACCACAGCTGGGATGGAGACCTGTCGCCAAGACGCTCTTCGTAGATGAGCTGTCGCACATTTTCTCTCCTGGTTTTAGAGACGTGCTCCAGTATCGTCTGTTTCATCACAGCATACTTCCCTGATGGGGGGAGTGCTTTGACCAGATCGTAAATTAAATCGACACGGTCATGAAAATGGTTCGTGAGGCAGGCGAAGTGTGCGTCGTCGTCCAAAGCACAGACATTGAATGTTTGCTCAACCAGGTTAAACCAGAACTCTGGGTGAGCGGGTTTGAAGTCTGGTAGTTTCGGCAGATTCGGCACTGCAGTCACTGCGGAGGTGCACCTATTACTTTGAACAGAAGTAGAGCATGCAGAAGATAGCGAGTCTGAAATATTGGCGTCCCATAATGTGGGAATCGTGAAATTCACTTGAGAGCGGCTGAGAAGCGACGGACGCTCGAATGGTGTGAGGATCGTAGTCAAAATGTGCATTCTCATTGACGTGGTAGCTTGGAGAGAAGCCACAAGTTCTTAAGTGCGCTGGTGAATGTCCGTTATGCACACAGTATTCACTCGACCGTGAGTGGTGGGGCTGGTTGTTGATGTCGGAGTAATTACTGTCCAGCACAGAATTGTTGACTTGATTAGAAGCAACACAAGGATCCCACACACGTCCACTAGGATGCACACTCGGTGTGATATTTGCTGTTTGGCGAGCATTGAACACCTGTTGACTAGCCGGCGTGGAAGGATACACACGTGGCGGGAACTGATTCAAGTTTGAATTTACTACTGGATTTTCCAAAGTAGCAAAACCTCGCTCGATGCCACAAACTGTATTGAATTGTGCGTTCGACACAGGAGTAGGAATGTTCCGACCAACACTCTGTGGAGAACATGTGGGAAGGTTTAGCCTAACAAAGCCAGAGTCCACGACCGTAGGTGGTTGGAAGAAACAGGCGGCACTTGATGAATTCCACTGCATGTTGTGGCTGAAGGATTCCAAAGATTCTTGCGGCATGTCCACTACGATGGCAGGAGTGCTGGAGAGATGTTGCTGAAATCCGGGCGGCAGTGAGTGCTGATAGGCCATTGTCTGGAGCTGAACAAAGGCCCTCGCGATCGCGGAGAAACCTGACGCGGTAGGCGCGTAAATAACCTTCGGGCGGTAACTCGGACGCATATTACACAAAAAAATGGGGTCACCAGTGAGGGAATATGGAATAGTTGTAGGTAAACAACTAGAATTCTCTCAGATACAGATTTATTCACACTTATCTTCTACACAGATACAAGTCCGGAGGCTAACTGCCGTTAGCGTCCAACATCCTGCCCAAAGCCCTCTCCTCAAAGATAGCACACTTACGCACTGAACAAATATCGATATTTATGGCGCTCTATGCCACAGGTTCATCACTCTCCTCCATATTTTCATTACTCATTAGCTTCGGTAGATCAAGTTCATGACAATTATCATTCTCAACATTTTTAACAAGATATGATGATCAAAAACAGTTTCACCCTTCCGCTTCCTATTTTCTCACTCTTAAATGTCCCATAATAAATCTCCCCAAAATTCCCTGTTAAACTGTGTCATCCTCTTTATATGGAACAAACTACTGTGGACCCTGCTCTGAAAATTACCTCTTCCTCTCCTAAAATTAATATAGGCCCAATTTTGGTATTTATTACCTTTCGCCCCACAACAACCAACTCTTTACGAGGCACAGTATAGTCTACCAATCTATTCCTTAGAGTTTCAAAATTACTGTCATCAAATCTAACAATGGAAAATCCAGGATGGAATGTAACAATACCAGAGAAGGAAAGTTGCTACTCACCATGTAGTGGAGGTGCTGAGTTGCGATAGGCATAACACAAAGATTCACACAATTAAAGCTTTTGGCCATTAAGGCCTTTCTCAGCAGTAGACACACATACACACACACGCACACACACACACACACACACACACACACACACACACACATTCACATAAACGCAACTTAAACACATGTCTGCAGTCTCAGAGAGCTGAGACCACACTGCGAACAGCAGCACCTGTGGCGACTGGGTGAGGGTAAGGAGGAGGCTGGGGTGGGGAGGGGGAGGGGTAGTATGGTGGGAGTGGCAGACAATCAAGTGTTGCAGTTCAGATGGAGGGCAGAAGAGAAGGTGTGGAGGGGGTAGGGGGTAAGTAGCGGAAGGGAGAGAAATAAAAGAAATTAAAAGACTGAGTGTGGCGGTGAAATGATGGCTGTGTAGTGCTGGAATGGGAACAGGGAGGGGGCTGGATGGGTGAGTCCTCACAAAGCAGATTACAGCCAGGACTAAAGCTACAGTGATAGCTCAAAATATTCTTGCATCAGACTCCATGTCCAAATCCATAAGAAAATTTCAAGAAGTTTAATTTTATCCCACAGGCACCGGTACGTCAAACCACAAGATGGAAAATATGTTTCCTTTAGTTGTTGAATACTTTACTGAAAATTATGGAATCTAACAGAATCTGTTGAAGTTTCATTTGCTAAATAATAAGATACTGGAGAAAATTGCAAAGTTTTGTCTACACACTTTACGACAAATGCAAATTCCATTTGGCAAATAATTGCTTTTTGTGGAGACAGTACCAGTAACAACTTTGGAGGGCTTCATTGATGCAGACAGCTGAATGTGTTACACCAACTTACAGAAGAACAAGGAAAAAATGTAGAAGGAATTGGATACCCATATCATATTCTCCACAATACTCTATTAAGTGCTGCTGAATTTTTAATTGTCAACACTGAAGTACTAGTCATGAAATACTTAATTATTTTTCCTTCGAACAATTAGATGAGTTTACTAATCAAAAGTATTATTTTTACAGAGTTTTTACTACTGCAGTAGGATCAGCAACATTCATCACTTGAAAATCGAAAGCCTACACATACATAGGAAGTTATGGTACAATATAGGAATTGTGTGTTGCAGTGCTGATGAAGATCCTAGTAGAGAGTATTTGCTGTTCCCTTCCTACAATTTGTTACTGCTTTGTTAACTGTGTATATGTATTGTAATGGGTGGTGGTGCATTGTAGTGTTCTGTTTGTGTTGCCGTCTATGTGCATGCAGTGCAAGTAATGAATTTAGTAATAGCTGGTACTACTTCCAGTTAGCAACTGCAGGGAAGCTGTTCAAACAAATTTCGGGCTTGCAGCCGGTCATCGTTCAATACTTCGCACGATATTTCAACTGGGCACCTACCAGTCATCTTCAGGTGAGCCATCGCAGACTGCGACGGCTCATCTGAAGATGACTGGCAGGTGCCCAGTTGAAATATTGTGCGAAGTATTGAACGATGACCGGCTGCAAGGTGCCCAGTTGAAATATCGTGCGAAGTATTGAACGACGACCGGCTGCAAGCCCGAAATTTGTTTGAACAGTCAATTCGCCAGGAAAATTTTAAAATTCACTGCAGGGAAGCTGTTAGACTGATCATGAACTACAGTGTTATGTGTTCTCTCTCTGAATGAGATATTTGATGTAAGTTTGGGATTCAAACCAGATGAACACTTTAGCAACCAGGATTTATACATTATCATATCTCGTCCACATGCTGGTCAAAACACTGTAGATGAATATCTGATCCATGACAATCTCAAGGTAGAGTACCAAAAGATTAGGATAAGTTAGTGCACTTACAGAGCTTGTTCCATTCCATGATGGGGTAGCTGGTACAGTAGCCAGTTTTCATGATTATATAAAGAGAAAGTCTTGGTTGGAAAGTTATTCTTATTACAAATAACACATTTTGCATGGTATTTATATAAAATTACAAAAATAGAGCATGATTCTAAGCTGTGCTAAAATAAAGTAAAACATTTTAAAAATAATCAAAGCAGTTCACATCACGAGTTTGTAGGGTGGTTTGCCAGAATGATAATAACAGCCATCTAAAGAAAAAACAATTGAACAAGGCACACTGGAACAAAACCAAGTGTATAAACTTAAAAGGATAGGAAATGGGGAACTCTTGCTGGTGAAGCATCAGAAAAGTCATCAAACAAATTTCGGCTGAAGAACCCAAGACAAAAGCGAAGAACCCAAGACAAAAGCCAACAGTGGTCATGAAAGACTTAACAATTTTATGCATGGTACTAAAGAGTGATTTATAAAGAGACACTGGTTTATCACTCATTTGTTTCACACTAAATCATCGCTAATGTGTTTCACACTGCACCGTCATCATACAGGTATTTTAAGACTCAACCTTATCCCTGCCACTCCACTACCTACTTTCTACATGCTTCCTAAACTCCATAAACCCAACCACTCAGGATGCCCCATTGTGGTTGGTTACTGTGCCCCCACTGAGAGAATCTCTGTTCTCATAGACCAAAATCTTCAACCTATTCTTGAAACCTACCCTCCTATATAAAAGATACCAACCATTTCCTCCACCAAATCTCCACAGTTCCTGTCCCTTTACCACAAGGTGCCCTGCTCATCACTATTGATGCCACCTCCCTTTACACTAACATCCCTAATGCCCATGGCCTCACTGATATTGAACACTACCTTTCCCAGTGCCCAATGGATTCCAAACCAACAACCTCCTTCCTAGTCACCATGACCAACTATATCTTCCTCCACAATTACTTCATCTTTGAAGGCATTACCTAAAAATGAATCTGAGGTACAGCTTTGGGCATGCACATGGCACCATCCTACACCAATCTATTCATGTACCATCTAGAGGGACCTTCCTTAACAGCCAGAATCATAAACCCCTCACCTGGTTCAGATTCTTTGATGACATCTTTCTAATCTGGAGCGAAGGTGAGGATGGCCTATCCACATCCCCCAGAATCTCAACAACTTCTCCCACATTTGCTTCACCTGGTCCTACTCAACCCAAAAAGCCACCTTCCTAGATGCTGACCTCCACCTTAAAGATGGCTGCATCAGCACCTCCATCCATATCAAACCTACTAACCACCAGCAGTACCTCCACTTCGGCAGCTGCCACCTGTTCCATACCAAGAAGTCCCTTCCATACAGCCTAGCCACCCATGGGTGTCACACCTGGAGTGCCAAGCAGTCCCTCTCAAAATATACAGGAGTTTCACTGAGACCTTCACAGACCATATTTATCTTACCATCCTAGTACAATACCAAATCTCCCATTCATTATCTTTCCAGTCTCCTGCCACCTTCAAAAGTCTGGCCACAGAGGAGCATTCCTCTTGTAACTCAGTAGCACTCAGGACTGGGGCAACTGAATTACATTCTCTGCCAGGGTTTTGATTACCTCTCATAGTGCACTGAAATGATAAATGTCCTGCCCACTATTCCTCCCACTCCTCCTACAGTGGTATTCCACTGTTCACTGAACCTACACAGTATACTCATCCATCCCCACATGACCCCTGTTTCCAACCCCTTACCTGATGGCTTATGCCACTGTAATAGACCTAGATGCAAGACCTGTCCCATACATCCCCCCCCCCCCCTCCAATCACCACCTACTCTAGTCTGGTCACAAATGTCACCTATCCTATCAAAGGCAGGGCTATGTGTGAAACCAGTCATGACCTACAAGCTAAGTTGCAACCACTGTGCTGCATTCTATCATTTCAATGACTGCTCCACAGCCTGTGACATGTGGATCCTTCCCACCAACACCAGCTTTCTTGAATTGCACAGGTGGGAACTTTCCCTGCAATATATCCTATGTTCCCATAACACTCCTGGCATCAACCTCCATTAGTCATTGTCCTCACACATCCAGCCCCTTCTCTGTTCCCATTTCAGCTCTACACAGTCTTCATTCCACCATTGCAACCAGTTTTTTAGCTCTTTCCTTTACTGACCCCCGCCCCCCCCCCCCCCCCCCTCCACTTCTCCCCTGTCCGCAGTCTAACCTCCTGACTGCACATACCGCTGCCCTCCACACTCTCTCCACCTTGTCCCTGCATGCCCCTAGCAGCACTGCACTGTCCACTACCCCTACCCTGTTATCCTTCCCACTCCCCTCCTCTTCATCTCCACCCCGTTGCTAGTCCCATCAAGTAGTGGTGCTGCTGCCCACAGTGTGGCATCAGTTACCTGAGACTGCAGTCATGTGTGTGGGACTTGCATTTGCATGTGTGTGTGTGTGTGTGTGTGTGTGTGTGTGTGTGTATGTGTATTTGACAAAGGCTTTACTGGCTGAAAGCTTTATTTGTGACAGTCTTTTGTTGTGCCTATCTGCGACTCAGCACCTCCACTATATGGTGAGTGGCATTTTTTCTGTTCATAATATTGTTCCATTTCATCATGGATTTTCCATTGTTTGAAAAGCATGTACTCAAGCATGTGAATATATATTGCTGCCTGCCCAAGATGCTAGAGTTGACAATCGTGTGCATGAGGTGTGCTTGCTTGTGTGTATGAATGGTGTTTGCTACTCTTTTGCTGATGAAGTCTGTGGCCGAAGACTTCATGTAAATGTCATTTAATTATGTCTGTCTGCAGCTTAATGTGTTTTCTTTATGGGAAGCAGCAATCTGTCTTTGTACAATTATTTTTACCCTGATTACATTCCTATCTTCACCCTTCTTGATGTTTTTTGATGTAGTGGACATTCTATCCAGTGCCACTGATCTGTGCTTCTAAACTTCTCCATCATGTGCAGAGGTTGAGGGCTGTAAGAGAGCCCCTATAAAATGATGTAACCAACAATTAAATAATGCCTCTGTATAAGGCTTTACTGACATAGTAACTCCTTCATTGGTTTGTGGGCATCACATTGGATAATGTTGTGGAAGCTGTCTTGTCGAAATATTGTGCAGCTTCCACAACATTATCTGACACGGTGCCCAAGAACCAATGAAGCAACACCTCTGTACTTTGTTGCTCATGCATAACAATTACAACATTGGGTAAACAGCTTTCTTAATAATTAATTACTCCAAACAAGATCTCCGAATAGTATTTTTGAACAGAACGATGTTTTAAATTATATCTCGTCAACTATTTATCAGTTGTTGACACTATTGTCTGTCTGTCTGTTCTTTGATGTTTAAAATGCCACCAAGCCACAATGCCAGAGCATAAGCAACCATTCACAGTGAGTGAAAGTGCTCAAGTACTAATTTCTCTTGATGACATTCTGAGTTGGTGAGTCTTTCTCCAAATCTGCACATACACCAATATAGTGTGTGCAAGGTGATAAATTCTCTACATACTAACTACCTAAATAAAGTTTTTATATGAACATCATTCATTGGCTTGTGAGGAACAAGTGAAAAATCTTATTTTGGATGAACAATGTTTTATACCAAAGATGACATACTTGTTTTTCAACAGACATTATACTGATGCAGACAGCACACATCTTTCAAATAATTCCTAATTATTTTACCTGAATCTTTGTGTTCCATATTGATACTGTAAGTGATTTATTAACAATAAATGAAAGGCATCCACTGACCTGTAGCATATCAGTGCTTGGAGCACAGTAACACAGAACAGAAAACAACATACACACCAGCTTAGAGCACAAACTCTTTTTCCAGCAATAGTACACACACATACACACACACACACACACACACACACACACACACACACACACACACACACACACACACACACACACACTAGACCACAGTAATACTGAGGATGTGCACTGTTGCTGGAAAAAGAGTTCTTGCTTGAAAGCTAGTGTGAATGCTGCTTTCAGCTATGTGCTGCTGTGTTACTGTGCTCTGCTGCAGGTGAGTGGTTGTCTTTCCTTTATTTTACATACTACATAGCTCATTTGCCCTTAGATTGAGGACCAACAATGGAGTGCAAGCTAGCTTTTTTATTTCCTGGATAGTTACATTATTTCGTTTCTTTGTGTATTGTGCACAGGCAAATTACTATTTCTGTTATCAATGTCTGTTAACATTTCTGTTGCACTCATTTCCATAGTGTCCCTCTGGATGAAAATTATTTCCATTATTATTACTATGGTTCCTTGAGTAAGAGTTTATTATCATTGAAATCAAAACATTTCCTTTTATGGTGATTAGCATTTCCCCAGTTTTGATTGGTACATCTTAGTACATGACTGTAATAATTATGGTGTCCCCTGTCCATTTTTTTCCATAATTCTATCTGGTTTCTACACATATTTCAAAAATGATCTACACTGCCACGGGCCCATATCATAAGTCTCATTATTTTTCAGATGGTAACTTTCTTTTCAAAGCATCTGTCTATCTTAATATATGATTGAATATAAAAGAGGGAAACATTCCACATAGGTAAAATATCTATAAAAAACAAAGATGCTGTAACTTACCAAACGAGAAAGTGCTGGTAGATAGACACAATAAAAAACACACAAAAACACACACAAATTTGAAGCTTTTGCAACCCAATGTTGCTTCTTCAGGAAAGAGGGAAGGAGAGGGAAAGACGAAAGGATGTGGGTTTTAAGGGAGAGGGTAAGGAGTCATTTCAATCCCGGGAGTGGAAAGACTTACCTTAGGGGGAAAAAGGACAGATATACACTTGCATACACACACATATCCATCCGCACATATACAGACACAGGCAGGCATATGTAAATGCAAAGAGCGTGGGAGAGATATCAGGGAAGTACAAAGGGAAAGATGTTGTTGAATGACAGGTGACCTACAAGGGGCGGCAACTTGAAATTTGCAGAGGCTGAGGCTGGTGGGTAACGGGAAGAGAGAATTTATTGAAGGGCAAGTTTTTTTTCCCTTCTTCTTCTTATTCTTCTGGAACCCAGATTCTCTTGTAGGTCTGGAAACCTAATAGGTTGAAGTGTTTCTTGAATAACATAGATGACAAACCAATTCATCTCTGATTTTCATATTTAATAGTCCTAGATGCCTTGTTTCCATCAATTACAATGTTTACTCACAAAATACTTTCCATTTGTACACAACTCAAATTTACAATTTGTCCAATAACTAAGCACAACAGAAAAACTTTACATCTGTCCTTCCTTCCTTCCTGCCAGAAAACACACAACCACTTTCCCACAGTTAACATTGTTCCAAAGTACGTCAGTAAAGATTTAGTCATATTAAGATCAAACAAAGAACATTAAATTGAAAATAATCTACAGAGAACGAAATTCCCTCGACAGCACAATAGATCAGTTCACGACATATACTACCATAGAGTCGGAGTTTAAAAAAGATCAAAAAAAGGATAAAATCGTAAACTTGAGCATACACATGGTCTAGATGGCTTATTGCATGTTGCACGCCCCCTGAGAGTTTTGCTTGCATTCCGCTGTGAGAGAAAGTCTCGCAGGCATGCACAATGTTTACAAATTTGAAAGGTAGAACATGCTGTAAAATAAGTGTTTGTGAAATATCATTGCACGTTTCTGTGGACTGAATAGTTGAAGGGTGGTAAAATAAGGCATATGATGTGTGCTGAATTGGAGGGTAGTGTCCAATGGTTCTTCGTGTTACTGATGGTCTTGATGATTTTTTAGGAGTGGACACAGCTCCCAGGGTACTTCCTACAACATTTCACATTCTATCAGCTTCAGAATCCGACATCCCCTGATCACAGATATGAAATATTTCATGAGGAAATTGCAAGATAAACAAGGTTCTCAGAACTTGAATAAAAAATAAAAAATTAAAAAAATAAATAAAAAATAAAAACAGAGAAACATCAAAATGACTTCTTAACTGATTTAAAGTTAAGTGAAAAGAGTATCTGGCAAAGCCTTACGCAAAAGCAAATACTAACTCATCTTGAAAAAAAATTTCTTGACTGAAGTTGGTATTGTATGATTCATTAGATAAATTGCCCTGGTTATGGGTATGATCTAGCTACTCATTATTACAGAACAAGTAAAGAGAAATGTGGTGCTTTAATTTATATAGACAGTAAAATCATATATAAACATTTGGATTTAAGTAAATATTGTATAGATCAACATTTTGAAGTTTGTGTGATGGAAATTACTGCAGAGGATGTGTCACTATGCCTGCAGCAGGGAAGTTTTGCTTCTTTGTGAATAATATCTTTTGGCCAAACTGTTTTCTAAAACCAGAAGTTTAATAGTATCAGGTGACTTTAATGTCCATCTCTTATCTGATAATCACCTTAAAACTGAGCTGGACCATTTAATGGTTTCTTACCACTAGGCTGCTATGGTTAACTGTCCCACTAGAGTTACGCAAAATTGTGAGAGCCTTTTAGACAATATTTTCATTGACAAGAGTAGAGTAAACAGTACTCAAGTAAGCAAAGTAATTTATGACCTGTCTGATCATGATGGACAACTTCTTAATGTCAATTACATTAGTTTGTGTACTGGAACAAAGTCTCCCACACCTATAGGTCCCATATATACACTTACAAACACTGAAACTATGTCTGCCTTTAATTACCATTTGGGACAGATAGATTGGGATCCAGTGAATAGTACATCAGATGTTAATGTTAAATTTAACCTTTTCTAAATGAATTTACATCTGTATTTGAAATGGCCTTCCTGGAAAAAAAAAAAAAAAAAAAAAAAAAAAAAAAAACTGTCAGGAGGACAATGAGGTTTCCTCCAGTAAACCTTGGATTATTGAAGGTATTAAAATTTCTTGTAGGACTAAGAGGGAGCTACATGCCTCACTAAGAGTATCAAATGATCCCCTTGAAAAGTCTTGTTATAAACTATAATGTAAAATTTTAAAAAGGGTGATAAACAAATCCAGGAGCTTTTATATTAAGGCTGAAATTGATAAATCCAAGAACAAAATGAAAAACAGTTTGGAATACTGTAAAGAGAGAGATTGGCAAGAGTAACAAGAATGTTAATACCATAGAGAAAAACGGTAAAGACAAGGTTATTCATAATCCTGTAACAGTATTCAACATATTCAACAATCAGTTCCTAACTGCAGCAGAACATGTATGTTGTAGGGGTTCCTTACATGCTGCTATGAGTTTATTACAAAGAGATAATCCAAACACATATTACACAATTTGTGTTGCCCCTGTCACTATTACTGAAGTTAAAAATACCATAAAGGCCTTAAAAAATAAAAATTCTACAGGTTTTGACAGCATTTCACCTAAAATTCTAAAGCATTGTAGTGACCACATATGTCAAGTCCTGTGTTGCCTTTTTAGAGTCTACTCAATAAGGTGTTGTCGCAGAGAGATTAAAGTTTGCTGTTGTGAAACCACTTTCCAAGAAGTGTGACAAAACACATTTATCTAACTACTGTCCAATATCACTACCAAGCAGTTTCTCCAGAAATTAATATATGAAAGAATTGTAGAAAATCTTAACAATCATAGCGAACTCAACAGAAACCAGTTTGGTTTCCAAAAAGGTAGATCAACTGAGCAGGCTATTTCTTCTTTCACAAATGAAATTTTAGTCAGTTAATAATAAAATGTTGCCTGGTAGAATCTTCTTGCTTGTTAAAGGCCTTTGACTGTGTAACCCACAATATTCTCTTAAAGAAGGCTAGTCCTTATGTCTTGAGAGATAGCATTGGTAGGTGAACTGAATCATACCTACAGAACAGAAAAGAGAAGGTGATAATTAATGGTGCCAACAGTAGTCCCATCCCATCTGATTGGGACACATTAAAGTGTGGAGTGCCTCAAGGGTCCATTTTGGGACCTTTAATTTTTCTTATCTTCATCAATGATCTCCCACTTTGTACAGACACTGAGTGTAAATTTACTCTTTTTGCAGATGATACCACTATTCTGCTTGAAAGTCAAACTAATAGTGACCTAGAAAATAAATATAATGCTGTACTTGTTGACATCCTACACTGATTAAATGCAACTCTAAATATTAAAAAAAACTCAGTTTATGCAACTTCATACATCTCAGCAAGAAAATGAAGTGTGCCACTTAAACTGTGGTGAACTAAGAATATTACACTGTGAATCATAGAAGTTCTTGTGTATTATAATTGATGGTAAGTTGAACTGGTTTGTGTATATACTAGACCAACATAAAAGGCTCAGTGTGGAAACTTATGCTCTGTGTGTAATCACTCAATTGATGATGTGGACGCTATCGAAGCTGCCTACTTTGTTTATTTTCAGTCTGTCATGACAAATGGCATAATATTTTAGGGTAACCAGCCTTTAGCCAAAATATATTTACTGCACAGAAGAGAGCTGTGAAAATCATGAGCAGTGTTCATCCAACATATTCTTGCTGAAATCTGTTCCGTATGTTACAAATATTAACAGTCATCTCCCAATACATATTTTCTTTGGTGATTTTTGTTTCCAATAACTAGTCTCTTTTTAAAACTAATAGTGAATGTCATGTTCATGATACTAGGTCAAAAAATGATTTACATAGGGACCTGAAACATTTAAGTCTTGTGCAAAGAGCTGTACTTTATTCTGTCACAAAAATTCTCAGATTTCTTCCTTGAGATATTTAAGTTCACATTATTGTCTACCCACTTTTAAACATAAATTAAGAGAATACCTAATGGGAAATTCCTTCTACACTCTTGATGAGTACCTGCAGATAAACCAATGATTGTTTTTTTGTAAGTTGTATTGCCATTGGTATTTATATTCTAAAAACTTAGTTTTAATGTGTTTTTTTACAACTCATCTAAACTGTTTAAATTGGAGAATGTACTACATTTTCTTTTCCAGTAATTGTTTTATGTTACGTGAGCTATACCTTTGATTTGATTTTAACCGTCAAGACTACTCATCATTTTATGGTGCATTTTTGTCATTTTATATACATAGGAGGTGAATGTTCAGGTTGGTTACACCAAATAACACCACTTTAACAGTAGTTCATTTATTCACCTAAACACATCAAAGGCTTACAAAGAACTGAACTGGCAGAGCAGCCCAAAGACAATGCTCAGCGTCCAAAGACTATGCTCAGAGTCTAGAGACAAACGTATATCGATGCTGGTGTCGACCTCATCAGTGCCACACATGTATTATATCTGTGTTATGTAATCATGACTTGTTCCACATCCTTGTGATTTATCACAGCATGAATTAATGGAATATGTAATAAATAAATAAAAAAATAAAAATGTTACACCTTCCTTACGTACATGAATTAAACTGTGCAGTTGAAAGATATAACAGATATGTGAAGATGCCTGTAAGCTGAAGCTAGAGCAGATGTGAGATTTTTGTCTGAAAGAGCTTGTGCAGCTGCATACTTTGAACTGTAGCTAAATATATGGAAAGGAGACTCCCTTATGGGATATTGTATGGAAAGAAACTTAACAATAAACATTTAAAGTTGTATGGAATAAGAATTTTAGTATGGTTACTAGAATAATTGAGGAACTCAAAGTGGGATTGTAATGCAGATGGGAATTTTAATAGTCTACATTGAAGTTAGACACAGAGTACTGACTAACAATGAAGTTATCATTGGGAGATATGCTGAGATTGTGGAAGAAAATGTCAGATAGGAAGATCTAAGAAACTTGGATTCAGGGTGTGAACATTTTAGTGATACTGAGTGAGAAAGCACAGACAATTAATCTCTAAATGAGCAAATCAAACAAAAGGATTTCAAAGGGGAATCAAGCAATAAGAAACAAGATCAGGAATGTGAGTTGAGAAGGTCAGCTAGAGAATGTAGTGTGCCTGATAGATTTCATGATTATGTCAATGGGAGCTGTGAAGCTAGCAATGGATAAGGAACCTTTAAACAAACAAATAAATATAAATGTTCTTAATTTAAAGTGGGACTTTCAAAGAAAATCATGTAACATTTGTAAAAGAAGATTAATTGTATAAGTCTTTCAACAAAAAGAAATTGTGGATGATATTTATTCATCAGTTGAAACTCTTGTTGTCAAACTGTTTTCAAAAGGGCTTAATCACAGAACAAGTGGATGCTTGGGCTGCATTTCCAAATAGTAGCATTTCCTCAGAAATGTGTGTTAAACAACCTCCCATACACAATAATGAAACAGCCAGAGCTTGTACATTATTTAACACATTATATGGTTTGAGGTTAAGTCATAGAGCGTGTTTTGATAGTTTGCATGGGTCTTCAAAAGTCTGGGTTTGAAAATAAGTAAATATGATTATTGCTTTTATGTTTCAATAACCACCAATTATGTGCTCTACATAATTGTGTTTGTTGATGATTAGTTAATTTATGATAAAAGAATAAAGAGCAAATACAAGAAATAAAAAGTCTGTTATCCAAGAGATTTCAAAGAAAAGACTTAGGTGAAGTAAAAAATTATCTTGGGTTAAGCATTGACTGTAATTATACAAAGAATCTAATGACTGTTAGTCAAGAAAACTACACTGAATCACTAGCTAAGAAACATCAGATTGAAATTTGAAACTGTGCTGTATACCAATGTAAGTTAATCTGAAATTAGAATCAGCACAAGTTGCAAGTCATGACATTAAATATAGTAACTTGGTAGTTGCTCTCCCCAGAAACATGACCAAGATATATGTTACAGTGTGAACTATTTGAGTATATCTCAAAATTGTTACAATGATGCGACTGATGTTCAAATTGTTATGTAAATGAAGACTGGCCAGGTAACAGTGTAGACTGTTGAGTCTGAATCAGGCTATGTAAGTAGATTATTTGTAAATTTAAGAATTTGGACATGTACAAAACAGGCAAGTGTCACAAAATCTTCTACTTTTGCTGAGCATGGCAAGAAGTTGTCACTGAGATGAAGTTAGCTATAGTGGTTTTGAACCTTTTTGATTCAAATTCTGATAAACATGTTAAAATACATGGAGATGACAGAGGGACCACCAGTATTGCTAAATATGGTAATTTCACAAAAAAATTAAAGTATATTGAAATACACTACGATTTTTTGAATGAGTGTTGTATGACCTGAATAACAGATGTTTCTAAAGTAGATTCAGAAAACTATGTAGCAGATAAATCTTTGTGCAGGGATAAATATCTAAACTTTGAGAAATATTAAGCATAATTTGACTGTGACATAAATTTGAGGAGGCATGTTGGAAAGGGGTGCATTCATATCAGTAATATCAACAGTGTCAAGAGGGCAATCAACAATGAGTGTACATGTATGTGCAGCAGTCAGTCAGTCCCACACTCTGAGTGTTTTCACAGCACAAAGAGAAATGTAAACTGTATTTAGCTTTTTGTTGATAAATAGTCTAAACAGTGTTATTATTAAGGTCTCCAAATTTCTTAACAAGTGCAGAAATTATGCTTCCCAAGTTTGACACATTACTTTTATTGACCATTTCAATTGCATCTACTTGCTGAGTGATGACATTTGCTTTTTCTTCAAAATTGCTTTCGACAGCTGCCAATTTCATATCAACATTTGCATCAGTATCAGGAATACATTCTTTTTTGAATTCTCATCAACAATTTGAATTTCAGTATGAATACTTTTGAAAGTAAATTTGTTCTTTGTGCTAATTTAATCTTTGACCTGTTTGATTTAACTATGGAGATTACTTTCTATTTCGGCCATTTTTGGATATACTGGCAAGAGTTTTTCTTCAACATTTAATTTTACTTGTAAGAGTATGCTAAAGTTTTCATGTTTTGGCTCAAATTTGACAGATATTTTGTAGATTGCTTAACCAAACGGCCCAGTGTTTTTAAACTTTCTTCATTTTTTTATTCCAAAGCTTCAGGGTAATCATTGTTTCCTGACTATGGAGCTGAAAATTTTCTGAAAGTTGACTTATCCCTTTTCACATATTTACAAATCCCTTCTCACATATTTACAGCTCTTCATGACTCCCATCTACTACCATATCTACTCGAATCTAAGCCGCACTCGAATCTAAGCCGCGCCGGAAAAATGAGACTCGAAATCAAGGAAAAAATATTTGCCCGAATCTAAGCTGCACCTGAAATCTGAGACTCAAAATTCAAGGGGAGAGAAAAGTTTTAGGCCGCATCCCCAAATTGAAACAAAGTTGGTCCATTGTAATATGAGAGACAATTTAGGTCGAATGAATGATGATACAGCTACAGTAGTTTGGATCGAGTCATAAGCTCAGCAGTTAAGCTTTACCAGGTAGCCATTCCTATGCGTCAGGCGCTCCGTCCGTATTTATACGGGTACCCTTCCTTTTCCACGTGCTTCGTCTGGTTTGAATTGATTGCTTATTTTTCATTGATCTGATAAATGCCGTTCTCTTTGTTATAGGTGTTTACGTCACTCAGCTGAAAATGCATTACTGTACTGTGCATTGTTTGTCGCATTCTGATAATGAGTGTTTACGGCCTGTCGCCGCTCGCGGCACAGCTTGCTTTTGTGCGCGCTTCCACCGCTTACAATAAAAAAAGACAGGAATTGTCTCATTAGCGAAACCATGGCAAGAGACTGCTATTTGTTGTTACTTACACTGCTGCTTTCTTTGATAATGATCAACAAAAACCAAATAATAGACTGCGTATGATAGATGATGTTCTGAACGAGAGTTTAGCGAAAATTTTTCTCCATTTGAAAATCTTTGCAGACGCCTCTTTAGTATATTACATTCTGCACAGAAATTAGTCATCTTAGATTTAAAAATCTAGTCAATTGCCGTGCTTCATTTCTGACTGTATCACTATTAGGCTTAAGAATAATACGAATATAAACATGACACGATATGTATATTCTTCCGCGTTTGCTGTTGTCTCACTCTAGTTTCATAGTTTATTAGGCAGACAGGATTTAAATGAGATAGCAGCAAACATGAAAGAATACATGGCAAAATGTTTATATTCATATTATTCTTATGGTGAAGACAATACTGCATGTGATTCACAATTCATAAAAGTTCCTATTAGCAACCAGCCGGCCGGTGTGGCCGTGTGGTTCTGGGCGCTTCAGTCTGGAACCGCGTAACCGCTACGGTCGCAGGTTCGAATCCTGCCTCGGGCATGGATGTGTGTGATGTCCTTAGGTTAGTTAGGTTTAAGTAGTTCTAAGTTCTAGGGGACTGATGACCATAGATGTTAAGTCCCCCTATTAGCAACCATCTCTTCTCACAGGTAGAAAAAAATTCAGAACGTAGAGTTGGCCATATTGATAAACATCCCAGTCTTGCCAGTCGGATTTTCGTAGTAAATTGAAATGCTGCTACATTCGAAGATGAACAATATGGAATTTTTATTTACTTCATTGGATAATGTATGAAAATGCAGTGGTCGAAACTCGGGGCAGAGAAAAAAAGCTCGTCTTCCACCTTTTTTTTAAATTTATTTACTGACGCAGAGGTTTTGGCACCAATATTTATCTTTGTGCCTGCAAAGCATGCCTGTGTAGCGCTACATACAGGGTGGTCAGAAAATATGTGAAATAATTGTAGGGATGTTACAGGGCAGGTTGTACTGAGACATAAATGTTAAGAAAGAAATTCGATACGTTGCGCCGTTTCCGAGTTATTTAGCATTGAAGTTAGTCAATCAGATCGTTGCGCGCGTAAATTCAAGTTTCAACTAACGAGACAAAGCACTCGTTGGGCAACACCGCCCTGGCAGGCCGCTTGAATGCGAGCGCGCGACGCCCCGATTGGCGAAATTCTATGCTAAATAACTCGGAAACGGAGCAACGTATCGAATTTCTTTCTTAACATTTATTTCTCGGTACAACCTGCCCTGTAACGTCCCTACAAGCGTTTCACACATTCTGACCACCCTGTATATTTGACGGCAGAACTTAGTTGTGGCGGCACCTACCAAAATTTTTCGGAACTTCCGCCTACTTTGCACTCGATTCTAAGCCGCAGGCGGTTTTTTGGATTACAAAAACCGGAAAAAAAGTGCGGCTTAGATTCGAGTAAATACGGTACATCAATCACTTTCCCTTGTTTTTTCATCATATTACCTACCTCTTTCAGTTCTGCTGGTTCTGATTATTTGCCTTTCTTCTTAACTGTTATGTCCAAGACACCCTTCCCCAAAATTTCCTCACTATTCCCCATCTGCTCTGACTGCTCTAATTCTGTCTTTGGCTCAAAAATAGTACTTTTTGCAAACACACACACACACACACACACACACACACACACACACACACACACACAAAAATCATATGCAAGATACAAAAAAATAAACTTCAGGTGTCTGTCTGAACTGCTGTTATTGTCCACCATAATTATCAAAGTCAAATGTGTGTGAAATGTCATGGGACTTAATTGCTAAGGTCATCAGTCCCTATATAATTGTTATCCTTTGCTTGGAAAAAATTATTTTTACATCAGCTAACAATATTTCTAGTTTTCTTGATTTCCTGCAACATGCATATCATTTCAGTAGGGGAAACGGTTGTACCTTGGGGTGGTTTTACCCTGGGACACTTTTAATAAAATGTAGTGCATTCGAGTAGCGTCTCTAAGAATTACAAAATGCAGTTGGGTGACCTTTCTCCAGAGAGCATAAGAAGTCATGTTTTATGTAGATGATGTTTGAGGCCTGAGAAGTAATTTTACAGGTTTATATATTTAAAAGTACAATTTAGCTATCATTCTTAGAAGATTTAAATAAAAAGTAAACATCATTTTTTATTTGCCTTAAATATAGTGTTGTATGGCATTGTTTAAGTAAGCTATTGATGCCATAAATAATAAACATGTAAGTGTGTATGTAGTTAAGGATATATACATATATTATTGTGTTCTTGGATTTACTTTGGACACTTTTCTGGTTGCATGTTGAGACATGTTCCAAGGTACAGCCAAATGTTTCATCTTCAGTTTCGGTTATGTTAATTTTTCTTTTCATATGGGTAGAAGTAAGGTGGGAAGGAAAAGAATAATACCAGATGCAGAATATATGGAGGCAGCTGGCAAAGAAGTAATTACACAGAAATAATCTATGTGTGAAGTAGCTGAAGTATACCGAATGCTGATAGGTACTCTTGTCAGGCACATCCAAAAACACAAATTGTTTGATCAAAATAATTTCAAATATGTAGCCACCGAAGCTACACAAAAAGTCTTCACCACTGATCAAGAGGAAGAACTTCTTTCTTATATAGTAAGAGCTGCACAACAGAACTTTGGCATGCTGTGGGTGATTTGCAGAAGTTAGCCTACCAATATCCTAAAGCTAATAATATTAAATATCCAGTGACATGGGAGGAACAGGAATTGACCAGAAGACAATGGCATAGAACCTTTTGGAAGTCTTACAAGAACAGAATTTCCCTAAGAAAACTGGAGTCAACTAGTCTAACCTGAACAGCAGCTTTCAATAAACAAAATGTGTAAATTTCTTCTAAGAAACTCTGAGAAGTTTATTTCAGGTATGGTCTACAAGCTCAGAAAGTGTGGAAACTTGCTGAAACAGAGTTTTAACAGTACACAAACCACTTATGATAAAGCAAACTGTGATCTTTTTACTTCCTTTCTCGTTTTGCCATCTGCCTCCTAAAATTCATTTTTCTCCTTTTTGACTAATTACCATTAAGATACACAAGTATAGCCTGAATCTACATCTACATGTACATGGATACTCTGCAAATCACATTTAAGTTTCTGGCAGAGTTTTTAAGTTCCCTGTGTTCACCTCCACAATTCTCTATTATTCCAATCTCGTATAGCGCACGGAAAGAATGAACACCTATATCTTTTCATACGAGCTCTGATTTCCCTTATTTTATTTTGGTGATCATTCCTCCCTATGTAAGTTGGTGTCAACAAAATATTTTGCTTTCAGAGGAGAAAGTTGGTGATTGGAATTTTGTGAGAAGATTCCGTCCAATGAAAAATGCCTTTCTTTTAATGATGTCTAGCCCAAATCCAGTATCATTTCTGTGACACTCTCTCCAATATTTCGTGATAATACAAAACGTGCTGCCTTTCTTTGAACTTTTTCGATGTACTCCATCAGTCCTATCTGGTAAGGACCCCACACCATGCAGCAGTATTCTAAAAGAGTAGTGTAGTGTAGACAGTCTCCTCAGTAGATCTGTCACATTTTCTAAGTGTCCTGCCAATAAAACACAGTCTTTGGTTAGCCTTCCCCACAAAGTTTTCTATGTGTTCCTTTCAGTTTTAGTTGTTTGTAATTTTAATACCTAGGTATTTAGTTGAATTTATGGCTTTTAGATTAGACTGATTTATCATGTAACTGAAGTTTAACGAGTTCCTTTTAGCACTCATGGGGATTACCTCACACTTTTCATTATTTAGGGTCAACTGCCACTTTTAGCACCATTCAGATATTTTTTCTAAATCGTTTTGCAGTTTGTTTTGATCTTCTGATGACTTTATTAGTTGATAATCGACGGCGTCATCTGCAAACAACTGAAGACAGCTGCTCAGATTGTCTCCCAAATCATTTATATAGATAAGAAACAGTAAAGGGCCTATAACACTACCTTGGGGAATGCCAGAAATCACTTCTGTTTTACTCGATGACTTTCGGTCAGTTACTAGGAACTGTGACCTCTCTGACAGGAAATCACAAATCCAGTCACATAACTGAAATGTTATTCCAAAAGCATGCAGCTTCACTACGAGCCGCTTGTAAGGTACAGTGTCAAAAGCCTTCTGGAAATTGAGAAATATGGAATCAATCTGAAGTCCCTTGTCAACAGCACTCAAGACTTCATGTGAGTAAAGAGCTAGTTGTGTTTCACAGGAATGATGTTTTCTAAACCCTTGTTGACTGTGTTTCAATAGCCGGCCGCGGTGGTCTAGCGGTTCTGGCGCTGTAGTCCGGAACCGTGGGACTGCAACGGTCGCAGGTTCGAATCCTGCCTCCGGCATGGGTGTGTGTGATGTCCTTAGGTTAGTTAGGTTTAAGTAGTTCTAAGTTCTAGGGGACTTATGACCTAAGATGTTGAGTCCCATAGTGCTCAGAGCCATTTGAACCATTTGTGTGTCAATAGACTGTTTCCTTCAAGGTAATTCATAATGTTCGAACACAACATATGTTCCGAAATCCTGCTGCATATCAACATTAACAATATGGGCCAGTAATTTAGTGGATTACTCCTACTACCTTTCATGAATATTGGTGTGACCTGTGCAACTTTCCAGTCTTTGGGTATGGATCTTTCATTAAGCGAATGGTTGTATATGACTGTTAAGTATGGAGCTAATGCATCAACACACTCTGAAAGGAACCTAATTGGTATACAGTTTGGACCAGAAGACTTGCTTTTGTTACGTGATTTAAGTTGCTTTACTACTCGAAAGATATTTACTTCTATGTTACTCATGTTGGCAGCTGTTTTCAATTTGAATTCAGGAGTATTTACTTTGTCTTCTTTTGTGAAGGCATTTCGGAAGGATGTGTTTAGTAGCTCTACTTTGGCAGCACTGTCTTCGATAGTATCTCCATCTCCATCTCAAGCAGAGAAGGCATTGATTGTTTCTTGCCGCTAACGTACTTCACATACGACCAGAATCTCTTTGGATTTTCTGCCAGGTTTCAAGACAAAGTTTTGTTGTGGAAACTGTTATAAGCGTCTCGCATTGAAGTCAGTGCTAAATTTTGAGCTTCTGTAGAAGATCGCCAATCTTGGGGATTGTGCATCTGTTTAAATTTGGCATGTTTATTTTGTTGTTTCTGCAACAGTGTTCTAACCTACTTTACCAAGGGGGATCGGCTCCATCGTTTGTTAATTTATTAGGTATAAATCTCCCAATTGCTGCCGATACTATTTCTTTGAATTTTAGCCACATATGATCTACACTTATATTATTAATTTGGAATGAGTGGAGACTGTCTCTCAGAAAGGCATCAAGTGAATTTTTATGTGCTTTTTCGAACAGGTATATTTTTAACTTATTTTTCGACAATTTGGGGATTACAATATTCAATCTGGCTATGACAACCCTGTGTTCACTAATCCCTGAATCAGTTTTGATGCTTGTTATTAACTCGGGATTATTTGTTGCTAAGAGGTCAAGTGTGTTTCATAAAAGAGAAGGGTTGACCCTCATTCCTAAGAAATGTAGCACCAGATCTAATTAAGTGCTTAATTTTGTGTATGTTATCAGTTTTGGAATTTATTTTGACTATTCTTAGTTAATATCTTTTGTTATAGGGTGAAATCAGTAATTGTTTCGTGACTTAAATTCTATTGTTTACTTACATACAAATATAAATTCTGTACTAATTATAAGCATTTGAAAGAAGAACTACTAGGATCCTTTAAGTATTTATTTGGCTCTATTTGAAAATGTATTAGCAAAGTCAGGCCTTCATTAATTCCAAAATAATGACTAGTTTTGTCAAAAACTTTGTTTGTGCAAGTATATCTGTTAATTTCATTATTTAAACAAGTAAGTGGGCCTAGCCTTTAGGGTAGAAGGAACTGTTAAAGAGGGGAAATTTTCAATGTATTCAGTAACTTGAACGAATTTTGCTTTAATTGTAATTTCAGTAAAATTAAACATTGAACAATGTATAGTTTCAATACCTATTATTGTTAGGATATCTAAAGGCTCAAATTTTGGTCCCAAGACAATCAGTCCACAACCGATTTTCAGACGGGCATTCTGTATCAATTAGAGTAACAATAATACTTTAAGTTAACAGTGGAATTAGTATAACACAAATAGGCTTTGTGTTAAAACAATGACATTGTCTGTTCAATTTATTGGAGAAATAGTGTCACACTTACCTTATTATTCTGAAAGAACTGTGAACTGTGTGGTTACATATTTACTGCTCATAGATATTCAACAAAAAATTATTGTAGCAGTGTGCTGATGTTTTCCTGTAAACTATTAATAAGGCTAATCAAAAATTTCCAATAGTTAACTGGCCATATAACTGTGTAATGTGGGCTGTGTAATGTGGGACAGTAAAAGTAAAGAATTGTAAAATGCAACTGTGCAACTGTAGGCTACATTTGCAGTAGTCAGTGTTGAACTTCCACACCCCATTTTTCAGCCAGTATAACAATGCAGTAGCTTGACACCAAGGACTACTGACAAAGAAATACAGCAGGCAAACATCACACACTACATGTAATTAGCAATTTAAAATCGAAACAAATTGGAGCAGGTAATTCAGGGGAAGAAGGAAGTAACATTACAATGATAGCTTGTGTGACTGCTGCAGGATCATTTATTTCACCAGCCATTGTATTTTCAAGGGTTCACTGCAAGGATCACATGTTAAACAATGCAGTGCCTGGCATTCTTGGTAAGGCTGCTTCTAATGGCTGGTCCAATGCTGAACTTCTCATGAAAATTCTGAAACATTTCATTTCCATAATGATACAATCTCCTGGCAGTGAAGTACTGCTAGTTATGGGCAATTAAAGACATATATCACTGGAAGCAATAAATCTGGCAAAGAAAACATCATCATTATTTTGACTTTCCCTCTCCATTCTAGTCACAGATTACAGTCATTGGAAAGGACTGGATTTGACCCCACTCCAAACAATATAACTGCTGGTTTTGGGGCTACTGGTATTTGGCCATTCAGTGAAAAACAGTTTGATGATAATTATTACCTGCAGAAATGTCAAAAAGGCCATATCCTGAAGGAGCTAGTGAAATACATTCACCAAATATTCCATCCAAGAATGAAAATACTAGAGACGAATCAAGAGAAGAAATGTGTCTGGAAAGCTGTCCATCACTGCAACTATTGGTCTCTGTTACTCCAGAACATATCCATCCATTTCCTAGAGCAGCTCCCAGGAAGAAGTCTGGCAGAGAAAGAAAACCTGGAAGGTTGATTATTGTCACTGATACAACAGAAAAACAAAGACCTGAAGAGGAAAAAAATAAGGAAATTAAGCATTGCCTGAAGAAAGAAGCCACTAAAATAGTAATGGAGTTTCCATCTTCATCACCTTCTTCTGATTATGATGATGATGAAGTTCCAGAGTTTGGCAGTGGTCCTGGAGGACCTTCTAAAGAAGAAGATTTTTCATCCTCCATTCCATCTGAAAAAGGAATAATTTCTTGTTCTCAAAGTAGTTACATCAGTGGCAGACCTTACATTTACTATGCTGTGATAGTTTTTGAAAATACAGAACAAAGTGTAACTGTGAAGTTCTTAAGGAAGCAAAGGACCCATTTCGTATTCACTAATTTTGAGGACATGTGCACTGTTACTTTCAATAACACAGTCATTGTGGGCTTCATTCATTCAATATTTTATTCCCACCATCCCCCAGATGGTGATGTTAACCTATTTATTAAGAAATTTGAGTTATTAATTTAAAAAATTTGAAATTTAAGACAAGAATTTCTGTCTGTGGCGATTTCAACACTGAAATGGCTAACACAGACAAACAAGTCACAAATTTTTTTTTGAATGTACTAAGATCATTAAACTTATACTGTACAAATAAGTGTCCCTCTTGTATGGATGCCGGCTTGGAAAACATTATAGTTAATTTCGTTGAGGAAGAATTATAGGAGGACACTGTGTGGATCATTATTTTTTGATCCTGACACTTTAAAAAAGGCAGCCAATTAAAACTACCTAACCTAACTCCATACTGGTGAGAGGACAAAAAGAGGAGTACATTACACTGTTTATTGATAAGTTAAGGAAGGAAAAGTGGGACTGGGTATACAAATGTCAACCAGGGAAATTGGGAACAGAAATAGCCTTTGATAATTTTTTTGAGAAATTTATAGAACTATGGTGTTCTTGTTCTCCATTAACAAAAGATAGAACTACAAGTAAACCTAAAAATAAGATGCTTAACTGGTTTACCAAATAACTTTCTGAAATTAGGGAAAACTTGCACACATTACACCGGATTTACAAACATGCCTGTATTCACAGGACTGAGCACAGAGAGAGAATTTATAACTCATATACTAAATGCAAGAAATTCTACAGAACTAAGCTCCTCCTTGCAAAAAAATTAGCATTGGAAAAATACATAGAAAGTGCTCCCAATAAATGCAAGGCAGCATGGCAAATTATAAATCAAGGTCTCACTTCCAAACACACTCAAGTGTCTTTGCTGGATCCTGAGGTACTAAACAAGTTCTTCCACAATGGACCTGCTGGCTACCCCTCTGCCCAATGAGCATTTATTTCGCTGGAATCCTATCACATCCACTGACATTTTAAAAACTGTTGCCAAATTTTCAAATTCAAAAAGTATGGATTGCTACTGGTTGTCCAATTATATTATCAAAAACCAATAAACTTAATATGCTCACCATTAACCAGTATTTTCAATAAATGCTTAAAATTTGGAGTTTTTCCTAATACACTCAAGATATCTAAAGTCATTACAGTTTATAAAAAGTGGAATAAAAGACTGCCTGAAAGCTATCAAACAATTTCCATTGTGGCTATATTGTCAAAAATATATGAGGCACTAAAGCACAACCAGCTAAATACCTACCTGGAAGATCATGGCTTACTTTGTAACTTTCATTCTGGATTTCGCAAGGGAAAAAACACAACTACTGCTGTTTTAGAAATTATTGTTGAAATATTATCTGCTGTTGAAAACAAAAACAAAGTATCACTTGTATTATGTGACTTAAGCAAGGTATTTGATTGCATTCCTGTTGACATCCTATTAAAGAAATTGGAATACTATAGGTGGCAAGAGAACATTTTAGCCATCACCACTTCTTACTTGAACAACAGGAAACAATTCGTTTCACTCAAGAATATACATTCTTTCTTGTTTGCAATAGACACATGTGTTCCCCAAGGATCTATCCTCGGACCCTTCTTTTTCAATGCTGCAATCAATGACATGCCTTACAACATACCACATCTTGTCATATGTTATGCGGTGTATGTAAGGTTAATTGATCATTTTATATCACACGATTTGCTATCAAATGTACAGTTCGGCTTTAGAAGTCATTTAACAACTGAAAATGCTATATTCTCTTTTCTCTGTGAGGTACTGGATGGGCTAAACAAAAAGTTTCGAACGCTTGGCATATTTTTTGATTAAACAAAGGCTTTAGACTGTGTTGATCTCACAATATTGCTCCAGAAGTTGGACCATTAGGGAATAAGGGGAGTAGCTCACAATTGGTTCACCTCTTACTTTAGCAACAGGCAGCAAAAGGTCATTATACACAATGTCGATAATGGCTGTGATGTGGGATCTGAGTGGGGTACTGTCAAGTGGGGGGTGCCCCAGGGATCAGTGTTGGGGCCGCTCCTGTTCCTTATTTATATAAATGATATGCCCTCTAGTATTATGGGTAACTCTAAAATATTTCTGTTTGCTGATGACACTAGCTTGATAGTAAAGGATGTTGTGTGCAACATTGACTTGGTTTCAAGTAGTGCAGTACATGACCTCAGTTCATGGCTTGTAGAAAATAAACTAATGTTAAATCACAGTAAGACTCAGTTTTTACAGTTTCTAACACACAATTCAACAAAACCTGACGTTTTAATCTCACAGAATGGGTATATGATTAGTGAAACTTAACAGTTCAAATTCCTAGGTGTTCAGATAGATAGTAAGCTGTCGTGGAAAGCCCACATTCAGGATCTTGTTCAAAGACTTAATACTGCCATTTTCACTATTCGAACGGTATTGAAAGTGAGTGATACTTCGACATGTAAATTAGTCTACTTTGCTTATTTTCTTTCACTTATGTCGTATGGTATTATGTTTTGGGGTAACTCTTCCCATTCTAGAAGGATATTTTTGGCTCAGAAACGGGCAGTTCAGGCAATACGTGGTGTGAGTTCACGAACCTCTTGTTGACCTCTGTTTACGAGTCTGGGTATTTTGACATTGGCCTCTCAATACGTATATTCCTTACTGTCGTTTCTTGTTACCAAGTTCTGGGTATTTTGACATTGGCCTCTCAATACGTATATTCCTTACTGTCGTTTCTTGTTACCAATATTAGTTTATTTCCAACAATAAGCAGCTTTCACTCGGTTAATACTTGGCAGAAATCAAACCTCCATTTGGATCAGACTTCCTTAAGTCTTGTGCAAACAGATGTGCAGTATACTGCTGCATCCATTTTCAATAAGCTGCCACTCGAATTCAAAAATCTTAGCAGTAATCCACGCGCTTTCAAATCGAAACTGAAGTTTCCTCATGGGTCACTCCTTCTATTCTGTCGAGGAGTTCCTTGAAAAATTAAGCTGATTCTCATTGTAATGCTGATAGCGTTTCCTTAAACTTATGGACTGATTTTCCTTCAGGTTCATGAACATTTACTTTTATCTGTTATTACTTTTATGTTGTAAGTTCATGTACTGACACGTTCCATGACCCTGGAGATTTGCTCCTCAATTTGGTCCTACGGAACTTGACATGTAAATAAATAAATAAATGATACTACACTGTTTACCTCACATCAGAACATCTCTGAACTCAATCACATAACAAAAAAATCTCTTGGCATAGGTTTGGACTGGTTTACTGCTAATAAACTCTTATGTAATTCTGATAATACACAACAGCTCATACTAGGCATGACAAAGGATATAGAAACTAAATCAGTAAAACTTCTAGGTGTTCATATTGACTCAAAATTTAATTGGCAAGAACATATCAATCATGTCTACAAAAAGATATCTTGGGTATCATACCTCTTTTTGAAACTAAGAGACATGGTAAGCATGGATTACCTTCGGATGACATACTTTGGACTTTTCCAGTCACATATAATATATGGCCTTATTATATGGGGACAATCTCCCCATGTCAATAATATTTTAAAAATATAAAAGGGGGTTTTGGATTTAATTTGTAAGACAGATCATTTTGAACATTGTCACCCACTCTTCATCAGACTTAAAATACTTACTGTTGTATATATATATATATATATATATATATATATATATATATATATATATATATATATATATATATATATATATATATAATGTTGCAGAACTTCATATTAAAAATAATACGACAGAACTTGTTGTCAGAGGGAAAATTCATGACCACAATATTAGGACTAAGTCGAAGTCAGATATACCTAGGCACAGGTTAGCAATGATTGGAAATTCTCACAAAGTAAGCCCACTCAGAAAATTCAATAAGTTACCAGTCTTTGCTCAGACCATGGATATAATTAGTTTTAAACATAAGTGGTACAATTGGTTAACAGATCACCCTTTTTATAATATTAAAGAATACTTTGATTTACCAGATTATTATAATGACTTTTAAAAACTGTTACTTTTAATTGTATTATTATGTACTGCATAAACTTTGTAGAACTAATATTTAATGCTACACATTGTACTACTATGCTTTGTATATACTTTATCTTGTATCAAATTGATGACACCCATATCACAGTGAATAAAGATTCTTGTTCTTGACAAGTATCACAGAAGACTTTTGAAACTTTAAACATTTGACTGGCTGTGGTCTACCATATCCTATTTCATTACAGGACATATGTACAGCAACTTTGTTTGCACAAAATTTTGTCAATGGACCACAGTGTCAGTTGCACCAGGGCAATCTTCATCAGAATAAAAAGTTATAAGGAATACATGTAATCACATCATGGTGTGAAGAGGCACAATTACCAGTAAAGAAGAATTTTATACTAAACCTAATGACTTTGAAATAAGTGATGAGGATTATAAAGATCCAGAGAAGTTTATTAAAAAACTGAATATTAAAAGTCTTGGTGAATATTATAATGATGCTACTTTCTTCTTGATCATCACTTAAAATTACTTAACTTTTTCCTGGAGTTCAATTTGATGAAAGAACATAAATATGCAACTTCTCATTATTTATTGACAACAGATCTTCATTCTCAACACGATTAAACAAATAACTTCACAGACATCACTGATCTCTTTGACAAACTGACTCAAGCATACTCAACAACAACAACTCAACAACTACTGCCTCATAGCCTCAGTGCATTGATGTTACAGCCAAGTAAGGTATAAAATACAATATTTGAATAACAATTTTTTCTAGTAATACCTTTAGTTTTCCATAAGAAAATCATTCTGAACATTAATCACAATAATGTCTCTCATATTATTTTAGTTACATAATTAATTACAGTATGGATTTGGTTCCTAACATTAAATGATATTACAAATCTTGTGCTTTATCTGACTGTATACGAGGAAGTTGCAAATAAAGCCTCAAATTCTGAAATTGGAAAACTGTGAAATGTAAACAATAGGAGAGTTAATTAGGAATGTAATTACAAATACTATTAATTGCAGAGGAAGACATAAAAATAAATAAGGAATGAAAATACATCGCTTGGTAATAACTTCTAAGCTGTTTCTTAAGATGAAAGTGTTTTCTGTGTTAACTCGTTACTCGATTGTAATTATGGTAATTAGAGGCACCTGCTACCTGTGCCAAAACTTCCACAGCATTTTAATATTTTCCACCAAATATTTATCCCTTCAATTTCTTTATCATACATTCAATCTAGCATTTGTGCGTAATTTTGTTAATGACAACAATCTCTTTATAATAATGACAATGCACAATCTTCTAGAACATTCCAATTACAGGCCCATAACACAACTCTGCTCATTCTAAAAAATATTTGAAAAATTATTTTATACCAGATTGGAAGACTTTACTAATAAACTATCCTTATTAACAAAACACCAGCATGGTTTTAGACAGCAAAAGACAACTACCACAGCTATATATGAGTATCTCAACAAAACCTTAAAAGCACTGGATAGTAAGGAAATCACTACTGGTATCTTTTTAGATTTATCCAAAACCTTTGATGTAATTGACCATACCATACTCCTTAAGAAGTTAGAAAATAAAGGTATAAGAGGAATTGCAAACAAATGGTTAGAATCTTACCTGTCAAACAGATTTCAAAAAGTTGAAATTAATTTTGAAAAAAAGAATACAACCACCCATCAATCTACTGTCCACTCCTCTGACACAACGCCTATTAGATATGGTGTGCCACAAGGCTCAATCCTGGGACCCATACTGTTTCTGCTATACATTGATTATATAAGCACAAAGCTTGCTACAGGATATACCACACTATTTGCCGATGACACGAGTATACTAACAACAGGTACTGATACAGAGGACCACAACCAAAAAATTAAACTGCTTATGTCGTCACTCAGCAAATGGTTCAACGAGAACAAGCTGATTATAAACATACAGAAAACAACGTACATCAACTTCAGACTCTCATCCCAAAAACAAGAAATGCCTGATGTGATTCTAAATAACCAAGAGCTTATGTGTGTGGACTCTGTCAAGTTACTTGGCATATTGCTTGAAGAAAGTCTTAAGTGGGAGACTCACACAAATTATATCTAAAAAAAGCTATCAACTGTGTGTTACATTTTAAGGATACTCAAAAAATCAGTCACAAAATCTTTTCTCATACATGTATATTATGCTTACTTCCATTCTACATTACAGTATGGAATCATATTTTGGGGGAACTCACCTGGAGGTAGATATATTTTTAAAATGCAAAAAAGGCAATACGCATAATATGTAACCTAAGACATAATGAATCATGCAGACAACATTTCAAAACAAATGGCATTATGACACTGCCCTCTGCTTACATTTATAATATTGTCTCATTTGTCAAGTCATACCTGTTAAACAATGACTGCACAGTAAAATTCAATGGAGATATTCATAATTATGCAACAAGGCAGCAATCTGACCTACATATGATTCAGTCCAGAACTACCTGCTACCAAAAAAGTGTTTTAAATGTTGGGATACAAATGTATAATAATTTACCAAATGCTGAAAATGACTAAACAACCATTTGATTATTACATGATTATGATATGATTTTAATGGTTGAAAAAGGAGTAAGGGGTGGAATATCATAGTGTTGTAAAAGCCATGTTACAGAAAACAATGAATATATGAAGAATTTTGATAGTAAAAAGATATCAAATTAACTAGCATATTTAGATGTGAATAATTTAGATGGATATGCTGTGAATTGATATTTACCATATGGTGGATTTGAGAGGGATGAACCAAATAATTTTGACTGTATGAAAATAAGTGAAACATCAGATATTGCTAAAATTAGATAAATTTTTGAACTAGGTTTAGAATATACAAAAAAAAAAAATTCATGATTTACATAAACATTTACAATAAGCGCATAGCTCACTACAGAAATCAATTGGTATCTGTCTCTTGGAATGAAAATATAAAAGAGACATAGTGTCTGAAAATTCAATCAATCAGATTGGTTGAAGAAATATATACATTTAAGTATGGATATGACAACCTCAGTCAAAACAGATTTCGGAAAAGATTTCTACAAATTAATGATTAATTTAGTATTTGGAAAAATGATGGAGAGCATAAGAATCAGAGTGGATATAAAATTAGTGTCAGATGGAGATATACATGATAAATTTATAGCTAAAGCAAACTTTAAAGGAAGAACTATATTTAATGAAAATCTTGTTGCAATTCATATGAACAAAAGACAACATTCAGTGTGTATTCTGTTTATTCTGTTGCTATCCACACTTGGTGCAACATATCTGAATTAACATAGCAGTGCAGCAATGATTTAATTCTTTAAATTGCTGAGATGGTTGATACGCATTTGGTTGACTCTATACTTGACATACTCCTATAGAAGGAAGTCTGTCAACATAATGTCAGGTGATCTAGAAGGCCAGGGAACTGAACCACCCCTACCAATCCAGTGAACTGGAAACACCTGATCTAGAACATCTTGCACAGTCTGAGCCCAGTGTGGTGGCGCGCAATATTTTTGGAAAATGTCAATGTCTTGGTGGTCAGCCAGTTGTGGTAATGCAAATAGCTCCAGCATATCAATGTAACTGTTAGAATTCACTGCTTATCTGAGGTAGATATGTGGTCCCACAATGCAATCAATCATCAAACAAAGCCACATATTCACTTTCAGGCTGCCACATACCTCTTCCATCACATTAGGTGGATTGCCTGTGCCGCACAGTCACCCTTGAGATTTGGAGCTCCTATGACACCCTCTGACGAGAATTCTAGGGTGAGCTTTGAAAAGCCAAATTGTCTTGTATAGGCTTCACTTGCCAGAGTACTGTGGTCAGCTTTGAGAAGCCAACCTGTTCTGTACAGACGTCACTTGTTTATCTGGTATGATGGTTCACATAAATAATTCCTGTCTACATAAATAATTCCTGTCTACATAAAATTCTGATACCATTGGTATGTCAATGACCACAAGGTTAGTGGCTTCCTGTATCATGTTTGGAAGTTCTTTTCAACCTGCTTTTTCGCTTTGGTCTGAATAAATCATTCTACACACTGTGCATTTTCTTGAACCATAGTTATTATGCTGAACTCACAACCAGAAACAACATGCACACACACAAAATAAATAAAAAAATAAAATAAAAAGACTTTTGAGTTTCTTCTGTCACATAAGCGAACCATGACGAGAATATCTTAGTTAGTTTGGATGCTATAACACAATGAAGTTGGAGTGTAATTTTGAGAAACACATATAGTTCACAGTCTCTACTACTAGGATGGAGTAAACATTTGCAACCATTGCTATTTATACAGTAAACAACACCCACAGTTCCACAGTTTGGGGTAGCTCTCTCTCTCTCTCTCTCTTCTTCTTCTTCTTCTTCTTCTTCTTTTTTTTAAAAAAAAGCAACCAGTTTGTTGCATCAATTGACTGCACTCCCTGTTATGAGTAGAATATTTTATACATTATGAATGAAAAAACCTGCAACACTCGTTCTGTAATGTCATGTTGCAATCAGAATCAAGTCCAGTTCCAACAGCAGAGTCATCATTTAAACACAACACTCTTCACAGATAGCACATTTATTACTATCAACTAAGTACAGCCAGAACAGAACTGGCTTCAGGGACAAAGATATCAGCTATGCACACAAACTTCAAATCTTCTGGAATACAGGCATTTATATATATATTGCCTATTTCAGTAAAAGCAAACAACACCAACCAATTCCGAAGCTAACTCTACAGATTGATAAACATTTTTTTTTTCTTTTATTATGTTTACTTTTGCTTCTTTCCAGCTTTATTTTCATCATACATTGAAAAGGTTATTTCAGAAAGAGTTTTCTAAATTTCATTCACGATTAATTATGATTCTGTTTAAATTATGCACTTGTTATGAATGTCATTCCCATTTTCATTTATTCTGCTGTTGTATACTTTCTTATTTGTTAACATGTTACTGGAATTTATATTCTGTGGACAATGTAATATGAAGTTGTGATTTTGTATAAAACTGTAAACTGATGTAATCAGAATCTTTGAAAGGTTATGAGAAGCAAAATAAGTGAGCACTGCAGACTCATGTCAATAGGTCAATAGAGAAGGCACCAACAAAGAGTCAGGAATGAGAACAAGAGAGTAGTGGTGACTATCATCCTGCACATGTACTGCTCCACTTTGAGTTCATGGCCAGTGCAAAATTTGAGTATTTGGACAACGCTACATTTATGATCTCAATGTGAACTCCGATTAAGAAACTAGGGATATTAAGAACCACAGTGTTCATTTGACAGAACTGCATTTTGACTCATTAAGTATAAAATTTCATTTGCAGACTGGTGAGAAATGTGCATGCCATAAAGATGCTGTTTTATATTGTATACAGCACAAACTGTTTAATGCATACCATGGACTGTGGAATGAAACTAAGTATGGAAACACATTTTTGTGTTATATATTGATATGAAGGACTTTAACTGTGGATGTAAGCTATGCTGATCACTGCATGATGAAGTGAAAGCATAGACAGTTGCACATTTATTGCTCAGTTTAAACCATCAGCTAATGATTTACAGTAAAGTTTAATTGATGTACTTTTGTAGTGCCACACCACAATCGTAAAACATAAATCTGAAAACTATGGTTAAGGTGTGTAACAAACATTATGACATCAAGTTACATCACATATTAATGGAAAGAGGCATGTTTTATTCTGTCAATATATGCAGATATGCAGACTGGAATTAATTATGTAGACACTTAGACTACCTGTAATATTCACAACTGGCCCTCATAATCAAGGAGATCAGCAAGATGACCTCAGTTATTGGATTACATGATCAAGGACCATGGATTAATGACACAGTTGTCAATGATTCATTGGCAGCATCAGGTAAGTGGAAACTGTATTGTGCAAACATTGGTTAAAAGACACCACTAACTACATTATTCTAATCAGTGATGTAAAAATTTTTATGTTGTAACAATAGTAACTTTTCTTGGTCATTCATTTTATGTTATTGTTGTCATATTACAGTACTATTCAGTATTATTTTAAATAACATTCAGAGCAGTAGTTAAAATTTGGTATCATTCATTTAATTATTTCTTTTCATAATCATAATAACTTTGAAAACCAATTAATTTCTGACACAGTCATTTTTGCAAACAATAATTACTAACATTAATTAAATGAAGGTTGGACAGTTTTTGTACCTTTTCAATTGCTTTTAATCATTAATGTTGTTTTATCTATGTAGTCTGTTAGTGTTTACCCACATTTGCATGTTTTACCATTTTGCTAAAGTCTTGTAAGAATATTGTGCTCTGCTGAGGAATTTTATGCACTATGCATTTACTGCCATTGTGTTAGCAGGTAGAAACACGTCACAAGCTGTTAGTAGAGGTTTGAGGAGGTGTTGTTTCAGATAATACAGCTCCTTTTTCTGATACCCTCTGATTCATCAAATAATTAATAGAGTAATAAGCTTTATTTAAAAAGAATTTGAAATAAAATCAAAATAATAAATGTAATTTTGGCTCCCAAAATTTAATATTCAAGCAATTTATAGCAAACTAGCATCACCAATCTTGTATATTGGCAGGACAGGTTATTTTACTACTGTCTTGATGAATCTATTAAGCATAGGATCAAGTTTCAAAATTTGGTAGGAGGTGACTTGTTTTGTTTCATGTACATTTCATTGAGTACACAACATTATGATTAAAGAGGATGAAAGGGTAGGTAGTTTCCACATGTGGGGTTGTGAGAAAATGGTAGATAAAGATATAAGATCTGTTATGATAAATGTAAAGAAAGGATCAGACACTGAACTGAACCAAAAGAGATGTAAATGAAAGTGATAGAACAGAAAGTATCTTGGCATTGATGTTAGCAGAAGTGAAAGGAGTGAAAGAAGGACAGAAAGAAAGGAGACCAAGCAGGAGGAAATGGAAGAAGGGCAGGAAGAATTGAGAAAAGATCTGAGTGGACAGATGGAAACTGTTAGAAAAAGGGTAATGAGTCAAAAAAGGAGCTAGATAAAAAATTTAAACAAAGATCGAAGGAATTTCAATGGCAGTTGAAAGATGGATTAGAAAAAAGGATCACCGATTTCAAGTTGGAGATAAATAATGATTTTTATAAACTCAAAAATGATGATAAAGAGAAATGTATGGAAACATAATTTGAATTATGTGAAAAACAAAAGAAATTTTTCAGTATTATAAAAGAAAAGGTAGAATGCTTGGATAAAAATGCCCAAAAGTATGAACAATGAATATTGCAATACAGTTTTCCAGGAACATAGCCAAAATTATAAGGTGGAAGTGGGAGAAGATAAGAGGACTACTTCTCTGACTGAGAATAGAGTAGGGAGTTTAGAGAGAACAGTATCAGATAGAAATGGAGCAGCTTTAGCCATGGTGGTACAGATGAGAGATGGTAGTAGTTCTACATTCTCCAAACAGAATGTACATCCTCTGTCTTTTATAAATAGTTTGAGGAGTCAGTTTACTGTAGGGTGGATAGAGAAAGATAACTTAAGGAGGGCCAGTGCTTGTTTAAAAGCAGAAATTTTCGATTGGCAATTGGTTGCACCTGAATAATGTAAGACTTTTGAGGAATTTGTGTCAGATTTTTGGAAGAGTAATGATATCCAAAGAGGAACAAAGTGATATTATAGATGCTTTTAAAAAGCCCCATGGTATGATAGGAGAAAAAGGGAGAGTATGCAAAAATACTTTGAGAAGAAGATCAACAAAATTAAACATTTGGGTAGTGCTTGGAGTGACAGGGGTACTTTAGAGGTACTAATGGTGAAGTTATCTCCTAATCAAAGACGTGAGTTGCTAGGGCTTAATAAGAATATTGAAGACTTTTTGAATAGAGTGAATGTTGTGATGGATGGAAAAAAAATTCTGTTTATGAAAACAGAGACTCTGAGGGGCAGCTGGAGAATCGAGAGCAGACTGACAGACTGAACCAAGTAAATGGGAGAGCCAAAGGAGGAAGACGTTCTAGGGGTAGCAGTGAAGACCATGATAGAAGACAGGAATTTCAGGTGGGAAACAGTACCCTACAATATTGAGGGCACATTCTGGAGTGGATCAAACATTCGAGCCTACTAATGTTACATTTCATCGTGGATTTTCCATTGTTTGATTAATGTTACAAGTTGCCATGATGAGAAGAGAAGTTTAATGATGTACAATAATAGGAGATGTGGAAGTAAGAATTTGATTATTGAAGAGGTAGTGACTAAAGTAAGTTTAGAAGTAATGTAGAGTTAGTGAGTTCATGTATATAAATATTTTCTTAAATGTGTGTAGGAGTTAAAGAATCTGAAGAGCTTTGGGGCAGTGATAAAGGGGAAGGTAAAGTGATACAGAATGAAAGTGTTGATAGTGAAGAAGGAGATGATGGTGGAAGTAGTTGTGAAGAAGAGGAAGAAGAAGAAATGACACAAAGATATGCATTTCTCTTACTGTAGCCTGCAGGAAAATAATAAAGAAACAAAAAGGCAGATCTTTGAAACTCTTGAAGGAGAGATTTCTACAGATCTTCTGAATAGTGATATAAATGTAGGTATGGAGAAGAAGGTTAATATGTTCATCATTTGTAAATATAAGAGAATGATAACTTGTAAGGGAATGGAAAGTAGTTTATGTGCAGTTCCAAAAGAGTCAGGAGAAGAAGTAAATTCTAAGTTAGGTTGTGGAGATTAGGGACATGCAAATATTAAGAGAGATTTATCACATGTCGAAGAAGAGACTGATGACACTGAAGCTGGATAGCCATTTATCATAATAAGAGACTGTGGCAGGGAAGAAAAAGCTCTTTTGGACATTGGTAATGAAATTAGCAGAGTTGCTGGAGAATTTTATAATTGTATAAAGGATCTAAATCTACACCTACATAGATATCTCACAAGCCACAGTATGGTGTGTGGAAGATGGTACCTTGTACCACTACTAGTCATTTCTTTTGCTGTTCCACCCACAAATAGAATGAGGGGAAAATGACTGTCTACATGCCTCCGTATCATTTGGCACTCAGCTTCAAATGCTGGTTCTCTAAATTTTCTCATGAGTGTTTCTCAAAAAGAGCATCACCTTCCCTGCAGTGATTCCAATTTGAGTTCCCCATGTATCTCCATAACACTACCATGTTGTTCAAATCTACCAGTGACAAATCTAGCAGTCAGTCTCTCACTTGTTTTGATATCTTCCTTCAATCTGACCTGGTACAGGTACCAAACACTCAAGCAGTACCCAAGAACACTTTGCACCAGCATCGTATATGCAATATCCTTTACAGATGAACCACTCTTTCCTAAAATTCCCACAATAAACTGAAGTTGGCCTTTCATCTTCCCCAACACATGTTCATTCCATTTCGTATTGCTTTGCAACATTACACCCAGATATTTAAATGACTTGACTGTGTTATGCAGGACACTAGTAATACTGTATCTGAACATTACAGTTTTTTTCTTGCTATCTCATTCAAATTAATTTACATTTTTCCACATTTAGAGCTAGCTGCCACTCATCACACCAACCAGAAATTTTGTGTAAATCATCTTGTATCTTCCTACAGACACTCAACTTTGGTACCTTACTGTGCAACACAGCATCACCAGCAAACAACCAAAGACTACTACTACCACTGTCTGCCAAATCATTTATGTATACAGAGAACAACTGCAATCCTATCACACTTCCCTCAGACACTCCTGATGATAACCTTGTTTCTGAAGAACACTCTCCATCAAGGACAACATATTAGGTCTTTGAGCCACTCACATATTGGTGAACTAATTCCACATGCTTGTACCTTTGTTAACAGCTTGTAGTGAGGCACTGTGTCAAATGCTTTCCAGAAATCTAGATGTATGAAAGCTGCCTGTTGCCCTTCATTCATTGTTTGCCGTATATCATGTGAGAAAAGAGCAAGTTGAGTTTCACAAGAGCAATGCATTCGAAACCATGCTGATTTGCAGGCACAGGCTTCTCAGTCTTGAGTAAGTTTATTATATTCAAACTGAGAATATATTCAAGGGTTCTGAAGCAAACAGAAGTTAGGGATAGTGATCTTTAACTTTGGAGGCTCATTCTTTTACCCTTCTAATGTACTGGAGTTATCTGCACTTCTTTTCCAGTCACTTGGGACTTCGTGGTGGGTGAGCCAATTCCATAGAATACTCTTTGTAAAACTGAGTTGGGATTCCATTCTGTCCTGGTGATTTATTTGCTATCAAATCTTTCAGATGTTCCCCTATGCCAGGGAGGCTTATTTCTAAGTCGTCCATATGGGGGTCTGCCTGATGGTTAAATGACGGTACATTTGCATGGTTCTCTTGTGTGAATGATTTCTTGAACACAAAATTTAAACCTTTGGCTTTCAATTACCTGTCTTCATCTGCCACAGCAGACTGGTCAACAGGAGACTGAATGGAAGCCTTAGACATGTTATACAACTTTACATATGACCAGAATTTTCTCGGGTTCTCTGCCAGATCTTTTGCTAAGGTGCGATGGTGGTAGCTGTCATATGCTTCAGCACAGATCTTTTGACAGATGCATGAATCTCCACTAACCTTCGCTTGTCATAGTTTGTGCATTCTATTTTGAAATGAGAGTGCAACAGCTTCTGCTTTCTCAGCACCTTCCAAATTTTGTTGATAAACCATGGTGAGTCTTTTCCATCCTTCATCCACTTTCTAGGCATATGATTCTGCAGATCACAATTTACAGTCTACTGAAAATTTGACATTAATTCCTCTACATTCATCTTTCTGGAACAAGTGATAAGGATGATAATGAATTAATGGCTGTGCCAGTATTGGGACTGAAAATAGTGAGTGCAATGGCTAAATTGAGTAAAGTTGTTAAGTGTAAAATTATTTTGGGGTTTAAACTTGGAGCCATAAGACCAGTTCACAATTTTTTTGTCATACATGGTCTGAGCGTGGATATTATTTTGGGGATGGATTGGCCAATGGAATGCAGAGCAGAGATTAATTGTGGAGACAATTCAGTAGCATTGGGTCAGAAGCGAAAATAAGTTTTGATCAGGTGGTAAAGGATAATAACATTTTGGTGGGGCAACTAAATATCAGAAAGATGCCGTAGGAGATGATGTTGGGGATTTAGAACTGAACCTACACTGTGGTGTTGAGGGAGGTATAATGGAAGAATTGAAAAACCAACTGGATGAAGTAGAAGGATTGAATGAGTAACAGAAAGAGTGGTTGAGAGAAGTCTTATGAGTGAATAGAGATATATTCTCATAAACAGGTACAGTTAACAACTTTGAGTGTAAATCAGATGTGAAAGCATGTGAACCTTTTTCAAGGCCCTAGGAGAGGCAGTATACTAAGAAATTGAGTGGGTGATGGAGTGTGGTGTTATAATGAGGAGTAAAAGTGAACACAATAGTCCAATCGTCATTGTTGGTGAAAGGGATGGTAATTTAAGAAAAGTCATAAATGCTAGGGTGTTGAATATGATTGTGAGCAGTAAGACTGATTGTCCAGAAAATACACACATCAAAAAAAGTTTTGCATCACTCCAGTTCCCAGAATTCCTGAAGATAGACATTGACTGTGGATATTGTATCACAGACTCAGTCCATTTGACAGTTCAGAGATGTCACTAAACCTGCCCAAAGATGTAAACAACCATGCATGAGCAGCGCCTTTTAGATGGAGGAGGTGCGACAGCTGATCAGTTCCAGCCATTCCACCAGGAAGAAGGTATACGACTCAGTTGTCTGTAGTTCAACCATGCCTAGATGCTCAGTACCACAGTTTGATCATGTTGGCATTGTTACTTCATGCCAGGAAGGTCTCTTAACAATGCAACCATCCACTCATCTTGGAATGAAACAAAGCGATGATGTTCGGACATGCAGGAGATATAGAGAGAAAGGAACTGTTGATGGCATGCCTCGCTCAGGCCACCCAAGAGCTACTACTGCAGTGGATGACCACTAGCTATGGATTATGGCTTGGAGGAACCCTGAAAGCAATACCACCGTGTTCAATAACACTTTTTGTGCAGCCACAGAATGTCACGTTAGGACTCAAGCTGTGCTCAATAGGCTGCATGATGCGCAACTTCACTCCTGACACCCATGGCAAGGTCCTTCTTTGCAACCACAACACCATGCAGCACAGTACGGATGGGCCAGACAACATGCCGAATGGACCGCTCAGGATTAGTATCACATTCTCTCCACCAATGAGTTCGCATATGCCTTCAAACAGACAATCATTGTTTTGAGTTTGGAGGCAACCCAGTCAGGCTGAACACCTTAGACACATTGTCCAGTGAGTGCAGCAAGATGGAGGTTCCCTGCTGTTTTAGGGTGGCATTATGTGGGGCTGATGTACGGCGCTGGTGGTCATGGAAGTTGAGGTAATGGCTGTACGATACGTGAATGCCATCCTCCGACCGATTGTGCAACCATATCAGCAGCATATTGGTGAGACATTTGTCCTCATGGGTGAAAATTTGTGCCCCCATCATGCACATCTTGTGAATGGCTTCCTTCAGGATAACATCCCTTGACTAGAGTGCCCAGCATGTTCTCCAGACGTGAACCCTATTGAATACACCTGGGATAGATTGAAAAGGGCTGTTTATGGACTACGTGACCCACCAACCACTCTGAGGGATCTACGCTGAATCGCCATTGAGGTGTAGGACAATCTGGACCAACAGTGCCTTAATGAACTTGTGGATAGTATTCCATGATGAATAAGGGCATGCATCAATGCAATAGGACATTCTACTGGCTATTAGAGGTGTTGGTGTGTACAGAAATCTGGACCACCATCTCTGAAGGTCTCACTGTATGGTGGTACAACATGCAATGTGTGGTTTTCAAGAGCAATAAAAAGGGTGGAAATGGTTTATATGTTGATGTCTATTGCAATTTTCTGTACAGGTTCCGGAACTCTCAGAACTGAGGTGATGCAAAATTTTTTTGATGCCTGTATATCGAAAAAATAATACAAGTTGCATTATATTACCAGCCTTGATTTGATAGGTGGTTACTGGAAAATACCACTAGCAGAGAGTGTAGAAAGTATATTGCCTTTTTGGTGAATGAAAAGTTTTGCCAATATATAGTGGTTCTGTTTCTGTTGAATATTAGGATCAGTCTTCATATGAGCCCTAAACCTAGTCTTAGGACTGGAGTTAAATTCCAAAATAATTGTGTATATGGATGAGCTGTTGGTTGCCATTGAAGCTTGGGAATATCATTGTAATCTGTTGAATGAGGTATTTCATACCTTGAGAAAATGGGAGCATGACCCTTAGGCTTAAAAAATGTGAATTTGTGAGAAAGGAAATGAAACTCTTAGGTAGTATCTCATCCAGCACTGACATTAGGCTTGACCCTGAAAAGATAAAAGCAGTTAAGGAATGTGCATCTCTGAAGGCTCAGAGGCAGTTAAAATCTTTGCTGGTTTGTGTAATTTTCATAGAAATTTTGTGTCAGAACGAGTGTTGAGTAACCTACATTTGAACAGATTGTTAAGTCCTATGGTAGCTTTTGTTTGGACAGATGACTGTCAGGTAGCTTTTAAATGCCTTAAGGGGGCCTTGAAAGAGGACAGAAGTTTATTCCCATCTAATCTTAGTTGACCTTTTCATCTAAGAACTGACCGTAGTGGGTATAGGATTGGAGTGGAACTGTTACAATATTATGGAGATGCTGAAAAAGAAGATCATAGGACATCTGCCTTTGCAAGCATATCATTGACTTAATAAGAAAGAAATTACAGCATGATGGAGTTTGAAGGTTTCACAATAATTTGGGGGCTCTAAAAGTTCAGAGATTATCTGTGGAGAAGAAAAACTGTCATTTATACTGACCACTGAGGCCATATATTTTCAAGAAATTTAGACTAATGCATTTGCAGTTGATGAAGTGGACAGTGTTTATGCAACAATTAGGATTTGAAACCAAGTACATCAATGGTACACAGGACAAAGTAGCAGATGCGTTGTCCAGTCTATCAGTGTGAGAAAATTATGAGGTAGTACAAGATGTAGATAAGGTTCATGTAAAATGATTTTATATAAAAGCAGTTTAGGGAAAGAAAAAAATAGAAAGAATCTGCAAATACATGATAAGCTATCAGAACCAGATTTGGAAGTGATAAAAACAGATTTAGATAAACCAAATGGTAACAATAAACTGTCAATATACTACAAGATACAGGGTGTTGTTTAATCTAGGTAAGCTAATGAAAATTCAGATGATTGGAAAGTGTGGTGGCCCAGTGTGTACATAAATGATATAATTCATTATATCCATTTGAGTTTTGACATGTCAATGCTAATAATTGTATGCCAAAACTAAGAGAGTCTGCAACTTTTGACAATGTGGTAAGGTGAGTAAATAACCATGTTAAAATGTAATAAGAACTAGAGAGCCAATGTTACTAGCCAAACATGTAGGCTTCCCATGTGAAGTGTTAAACCAGATGACTTGATGGAATTGCTGGCAGGAAATCCTGCACAGCATTATATGAAAGAAACTGGACAGTTGTGCCACACATACTGGAGCAACTATCATAGTCTGTGGGGAGATTTTGTTGAGAATCCTAAAATGCAATGAATAATGTCATTCATCATGCAACAAGATTTACTCCTTATGAGATTATGAGATCTTTAGGTTGTGTAGTGGAGAAACTGGCATTTCCCCTTAGAGATGAATTAAGTTGTTATGAGAGTATGGGAAATGGGAATACGGATAACTGTATACGCAACAAACTGTTCCCGTAAATGTTTATACATACATATATTTCAGCACAAAGAAAGATACATGTGTAGACTGTACAAGGTACAAAGACCGACTGGAACATTAACATGGCAGCCCATCAGAAAAGTTAGAGTCCAAAGATCATGCTTTACGTAGTCGATGTGACCTATCGACCTCCCCCCCCCCCAGTATGGAGTATGGCCTATGAGGCCTGAGGAGAGGTCTTGTCAGCGTCGCCATCAGAGTGATTAGTGTGAAGTGGCAGCCGCACAACTGGAAGCTCTATCTCGGTCAGGGCGGTGTGCAAAGACGCGGTGATGGGCTGTAGGTCCACATCATAATCAGACAGCCAGCGGGGGTGGACAATGTGTCAGCCAGCCCAGGAGTAGAGGTTTGTGGAGGGGTGTGGCATGTGAGCATGCCTGCCCTAAGGCAGATCAAGCTGTCCAACGAGATGAACGCTCGAACTCTTGATGGATCACAATCTCGGGTGAGGGACAGGCTATGCACTATCTTGACATCTAGTTCCTCATTGAGTGTTGAGTCTGCAGTGTCTGTAAGGAGCATGAGCACACAGTTGTTGAAAGTGAAAATCAACATGTCTTTAACAAGTTGAAAGTCAGGGAGCAAGTCTCTCCAGTAGGTGAAACGTCATCAAAACCTGCGCATGGGGTTGATGATGACATGCTTGGGAAATCCGTAACTGCGGTGACGAACCATCAGAAGGAGTAGACCCTACCATGGGATGAGCTAACTCAATCTGGATGGTCTGACTGGGATGGCATAGGGACGTCAGAGTCCACAAAAGCATGCTTGAGCCTGTGTAGCGTGTAGTGTAACAATCTGCAGGTGATCTTTAAACATAATGTCAAACATCTTCTCGCCCCTCCAGAGTACTTCAAAGGAGCCGAGGTATGGGGGTTGCAGGGGTTGTCTAATGGAATCATCCCTGAGCATAACGTGGGAGCATGTGTTGAGTGTGGTTGGCATGTAAGTGTCTGGTGGGGAATGACTGACAGGCGGGTGTAGCCCGGGCATGTCTAATGAAGTCTGGGGAGGTGGGGAAATCCTGGGTTACTTGAGGCAGGATAAGTTCCCCAGGCAGAACCAGGTTCTTGCCAAAAACGAATTCAGAGATGGTTCACTGTAAGTCAGGTTTAAAGGTCGAACGGAGACCGAGTAACACCGAAGGAAGCGCCAAAGACCAGAGGCAGTCATGGCATCGAATGTAAAACTTGTTGATTCCACACAGCCGGTGCGGAAGTCGCGGAAGACATAGAAACTTTGGGGTCACCAATATGGGAAACGGCAATATGGATAACTGCATACGAAACAAACTGTTCGCATAAAAGTTTATACACACATATATTTCAGCACAAAGAAAGATACATGTGTACACTGTACAAGGTACAAAGACTGATAGGAACATTAACATGGCGGCTTGTCAGAGTAGTTAGAGTTCAAAGATCATGCTTTACATGGTCGATGTGACCTATCAATGCCATAAGAGGAAGAAAGTAGTGAGGGAATTTGAGCATAGGAAACTGGAGAAGAGGAAGAGAAGATATGAGGAGACGATTAAGAATGTAAATATTAAAGTGGGAGATTTTGTTTTAGTTATGAGATATGAAAAATACAGAGAGATAAATAATGAGATATAAAATTTTTTTGAAGTATAGAGGTCCATTTGAGGTAATGAGTATACCACACCCATATGCATTTTATTGAGTCTACCCAAAGTCAAAGAAGAAACTTGGCCTTAATAACATAGTGGATTTGAGACTGCATAAGATTAGAATGACACCAACAATGGAGGTGACTGCAACAAGTTTAATAAATTTTCAATGTGAAGCCTGGGATCGAGAAGGAGAAATGAATGGGGATGTAGGGTGTATATAATTTTGTTGTTTGAAGTATGATAGTGGAAGTTTTATTTTTTATAAGGATATTTAATAGCATGATGAGTGTTAATTTAATAGTAGTTCAATATTCCTAAATTTGTTTACAAGACGTAAATGAAGAAATAATGTTAGGGAAAGTAGCATTAGGCAAGAGTTGTATCAAGCTATAAAACAACTTGGAATTAGTTGAAGTATGTGATTTCAGTGGTTTGCATAGATTAGGAAAAAGAAATAGATTGAAACACTACTTATATCATGAAAAAAATAACAATAATTTCTTCCATACCCTTTTAGGTAAGTGTACAGAGATGAGAGCCTTATATGTGAGGTGTTAAGAAATGAAAACCTACATAAAAGGATTAAAAACAATAAGAGCTAGGAAGGATATTATTTTGATTATTTGTGGTTCTTTGTAAATTATCAGTTTGTTATGTTTAGTTGCATACCAATTAGAATAGATGAAACTAGTGTTTTGCAGACTGTGTCATGCTACTTATATTATTTTTAAGATAATTTTGGATCAATGAAAAAGTTATTCTTATGTGTATCTCTCACAATGACAATTTACATGTGATTTTGGTCTAAGCCCAAAAAGCGACAGTAGTACAGGGTTTACATGAATACTGGGAACACTTTCAATTATTTATTGCACAAGAACCAAACATTGTACAGATATCATACTTACGTCACTTTGAAGAGAAATCCTGAAAGTTTTTCTTCATGTATCCTGCCACAGCATAGTTTGGTAATTTGCTGATAGTAAGCACTAGTCGCAAACAAGGGTAGTTCAGGTGCAAGAGCACTTCGCTGAGAGCACTGTCACTAGATATTCCTACATGGACATGTTGCAGCAATGGCTGATGCCTCAAATGCAATTGGGCTCTCTGTTCATCTTTCAGCAGGATGGGACCCAACACCATTTTCCTCGTGAAGTTTGTGGGTGCCTGAACATGGAGCTGCCGCATCAAGGGATTGGCCGTGCCACAGAAGAGGACAGCTGTTTCATGAAATTGCCTCCCTAATAACCAGATCTCAGTCCATGTGACTTTTTTTGCTGGGACATATTAAAGTTCTGGTGAATATACTGCCTCTACCATGTGATGTAGCAGAGCTCTGGGAGAGAGTATGGGAAGCAACTGCCACTGTCGACGATGCCATGCTGGAAATGGTATGGGAAAAATTTGATTACTGTATCGACATCTGGTGGGTCACTCATGGTTCATATATTGAATGACTGTAAAAAAAAAAAAAAAAAAAAAAAAAAAAAAAACTCTCTGAGTTTCTGTTCAAAATGCAATCTGTATGACACCTGTACAATGTTTAGTTTTTGTGCAATAAATAATTGAAAGTGTTCCCGGACTTTATGGACACCCTATATTTTAAATTATGTTGGCTTACATGAATACAAACAGTGCACAAACAACATACTGCATCTGCATTTGAGACCTTTTGTCATAAGAGGTCTGAGACTACAGGCTGATGTACATTTTTTCCCCTTCTACTATATTTTCCTTTACTTCTCTCCTACGTTATTTTCATCATACACTGAAAAGGTTACTTCTGAATGAGTTTTGTATATGTGATTCTTGGTATAATTATGTTACTGTATTCATAATGTCATTGTTATGAATGTAGCTGCCATTGTCAGTTATTCTGATGTTGTTACTTAGTTATTTATTAACATGTTATTGGAATTAATTCTCTATGAACAGAGTAATATGAAATGGTGATTTCATGTAAAACTGTAAGCTGGTGTAATCATAGTCTTTAAAAATATTATAAGAAGCAAGACGTATGAGCAACATGTGCTTATTTCATCAACCTAAAATGCATTCTGTTCCAAACATAAGTCTGGACAGTACACTCAACCAATGAAACTGGAGTTACCATCACAAATGAATATTTTTGGCATGAAATTATTAGAAATTAACTCCTGACGTTTACAAAATGTTTATGTGTCAGTAAATGATCGGAGGAATATAATTTTGGAGTTTGCAAAAGTCTCAGTTCAGGCCAGTTTGGCAAACCATGAAAATTTATGTGTTGCCTTCTTTCATCCCCCTATAGTCATGATTCTCCAAGACATGTAATGTTTCACGTTTTGGTTGTTAATGGTGTAATGTGAAATATATTAAATCCTTGAATATGAAGCCTGTTGAAACTTGTCTGTGGCAAATATAAACATTGTGCATCAGTGAAAAAAATGAATATTCGTTACCTAAAAAACCAATACTCGCCATGAAATTTAACATTTTGTGCATGTAAGCTTAATTTGATTTCATATGGTGGAAGTTGTTAAAACCTCAGCTACAGAGTGATAGCATTTTTCTCAACTTTTGAATTTGTGTGCTCTCTGTGTGACTTTGTTGAATATCATAGAGTGATATTTTGTTAAATGTATATTGGCAGTATAAATACAACTGAAAGTGATATGTGTGTTGATGCCAGTGCTAGAAATTACTAGGTATTTAGATAAGTAGGATCTGAAAATTTCACTAATTCCATATTCAGATACAGTCTATTGAACTGTACACTCATAGTTGGTTCTGTTAAAATATCTGCCACTTCTTCCTCAGAGCTAACGTACTGAACACTCAGATATCCTTCATTATAAAGCTGATGTATGAATTTTTATTTAATATACTCATGCTTCTGTTGTTTATGTTCCCACTTCTGTAATAGACATTTACATGACTGATTATCTTCCTATAGTGTCAGAGTCCTCCCCCCATGAACCATGGACCTTGCTGTTAGTGGGGAGGCTTGTGTGCCTCAACTATACAGATAGCCGTACCGTAGGTGCAACCACAATGGAGGGGTATCTGTTGAGAGGCCAGACAAATGTGTGGTTCCTGAAGAGGGGCAGCAGCCTTTTCAGTAGTTGCAGGGGCAACAATCTGGATGATTGACTGATATGGCCCTGTAACACTAACCAAAACAGCCTTGCTGTGCTGATACTGCGAACGGTTGAAAGCCAGGGGAAACTACAGCCGTAATTTCTCCCGAGGGCATGCAGCTTTACTGTATGGTTAAATGATGATGACGTCCTCTTGGGTAAAATATTCCGGAGGTAAAATAGTCCCCCATTCGGATCTCCGGGCAGGGACTACTCAAGAGGACGTCGTTATCAGGAGAAAGAAAACTGGCATTCTACGGATCGGACCATGGAATGTCAGATCCCTTAATCGGGCAGGTAGGTTAGAAAATTTAAAAAGGGAAATGGATAGGTTAAAGTTAGAAATAGTGGGAATTAGTGAAGTTCGGTGGAAGGAGGACTGGTCGGGTGACTACAGGGTTATAAACACAAAATCAAATAGGGGTAATGCAGGAGTAGGTTTAATAATGAATAGGAAAATAGAAGTGCGGGTAAGCTACTACAAACAGCATAGTGAACGCATTATTGTGGCCAAGATAGACATGAAGCCCACGCCTACTACAGTAGTACAAGTTTATAATCCAACTAGCTCTGCACATGACGAAGAAATTGAGGAAACGTATGATGAGATAAAAGAAATTATTCAGATAGTGGAGGGAGACAAAAATTTAATAATCATGGGTGACTGGAATTCGACAGTAGGAAAAGGGAGAGATGGAAACATAGTAGGTGAATATGGATCGGAGGTAAGAAATGAAAGAGGAAGCCGTCTGGTAGAATTTTGCACAGAGCATAACTTAATCATAGCTAACACTTGGTTCAAGAATCATAAAAGAAGGTTGTATACATTGAAGAATCCTGGAGATACTAAAAGGTATCAGATAGATTAATATAATGCTAAGACAGAGATTTAGGAACCAGGTTTTAAATTGTAGGACATTTCCAGGGGCAGATGTGGACTCTGACCACAGTCTATTGCTTATGAACTGTAGATTAATACTGAAGAAATTGCATAAAGGTGGGAATTTAAGGAGATGGGACTTGGATAAACTGACTAAACCAGAGTTTGTACAGAGTTTCAGGGACAGCATAAGGGAACAATTGACAGGAATGGGGGAAAGAAATACAGTAGAAGACAAATGGGTAGCTCTGAGGGATGAAGTAGTGAAGGCAGCAGAGGATCAAGTAGGTAAAAAGACGAGGGCTAGTAGAAATCCTTGGGTAGCAGAAGAAATATTGAATTTAATTCATGAAAGGAGAAAATACAAGATGCAGTAAATGAAGCAGGCAAAAAGGAATACAAACGTCTCAAAAATGAGATCGACAAGAACTGCAAAATGGCTAAGCAGGCATGGCTAGAGGACAAATGTAAGGATGTAGAGGCTTATGTCACTAGGGGTAAGATAGATACAGCCTACAGGAAAATTAAAGAGACCTTTGGAGAAAAGAGAGCCACTTGTATGAATATCAAGAGGTCAGATGGAAACCCAGTTCCAAGCAAAGAGGGGAAAGCAGAAAGGTGGAAGGAGTATATAGAGGGTCTATACAAGGGCGATGTACTTGAGGAAAACATTATGGAAATGGAAGAGGATGTAGATGAAGATGAAATGGGAGATACGATACTGCGTGAAGAGTTTGACAGAGCACTGAAAGACCTGAGTCGAAACAAGGCCTCGGGAGTAGACAACATTCCATTAGAACTACTGACGGCCTTGGGAGAGCCAGTCCTGACAAAACTCTACCATCTGGTGAACAAGATGTATGAGACAGGTGAAATAACCTCAGACTTCAAGAAGAATGTAATAATTCCAATCCCAAAGAAAGCAAGTGTTGACAGATGTGAAAATTACCGAACTATCAGTTTAATAAGCCACAGCTGCAAAATACTAACACGAATTACTTACAGACAAGTGGAAAAACTGGTAGAAGCTGACCTCGGGGAAGATCAGTTTGGATTCCGTAGAAATGTTGGAACACGTGAGGCAATACAGACTCTACAACTTATCTTAGAAAATAGATTAAGGAAAGGCAAAACTATGTTTCTAGCATTTGTAGACTTAGAGAAAGCTTTTGACAATGTTGACTGGAGTACTCTCTTTCAAATTTTAAAGGTGGCAGGGGTAAAATACAGGGAGCGAAAGGCTATTTACAATTTGTACAGAAACCAGATGGCAGTTATAAGAGTCGAGGGGCATGAAAGGGAAGCAGTGGTTGGGAAGGGAGTGAGACAGGGTTGTAGCCTCTCCCCGATGTTATTCAATCTGGATATTGAGCAAGTAGTAAAGGAAACACAAGAAAAATTTGGAGTAGGTATTAAAATTCAGGGAGAAGAAATAAAAACTTTGAGGTTCGCCGATGACATTGTAATTCTGTCAGAGACAGGAAAGGACTTGGAAGAGCAGTTGAACGGAATGGACAGTGTCTTGAAAGGAGGACATAAGATGAACATCAACAAAAGTAAAACGAGGATAATGGAATGTATTCGAATTAAGTCGGGTGATGCTGAGGGAATTAGATTAGGAAATGAGACACTTAAAGTAGTAAAGGAGTTTTGCTATTTGGGGATCAAATGGTCGAAGTAGAGAGGATATAAAATGTAGACTGGCAATGGCAAGGAAAGCGTTTCTGAAGAAGAGAAATTTGTTAACATCGAGTATAGATTTAAGTGTCAGGAAGTCGTTTCTGAAAGTATTTGTATGGAGTGTAGCCATGTATGGAAGTGAAACATGGGCCATAAATAGTTTGGACAAGAAGAGAATAGAAGCTTTCGAAATGTGGTGCTACAGAAGAATGTTGAAAATTAGGGGGGTAGATCACGTAACTAATGAGGAGGTATTGACTAGAATTGGGGAGAAGAAAAATTTATGGCACAACTGGACTAGAAGAAGGAATCGATTGGTAGGACATATTCTGAGGCATCAAGGGATCACCAATTTAGTACTGGAGGGCAGCGTGGAGGGTAAAAATCGTAGAGGGAGACCAAGAGATGAACACACTAAACAGATCAGAAGGATGTAGGTTGCAGTGAGTACTGGGAGATGAAGAAACTTGCACAGGATAGATTAGCATGGAGAGCTGCATCAAACCAGTCTCAGGACTGAAGACCACAACAATCAACAAATTGTCAGAGTTTTCACAAATATTTTAAATTGTTTAAAAATATTCTTCAGCCCTGGGATGTCTGATGTAGCTGTTGCCCAAGCAGAATGTTCTGATTGTGTTTAAGATCATGAAACACATTTCTGCTCCCTTTAGCCCAACAAACAGTATTTAAAAAAACCTGGAGCATGTACCTTGTTGCACATCTTCTGTCTTCTTCACTTCCCTAGTCAGAATCACATAGCAGAAATGATCATTTGAATTACCCTTTTCCTAACACAGACTGAAGAATATCTTTCAAACCTTTCCTGCAGAATTCTGTTGATTTATTTTGACGTTCACTAAAACAGTTAACTGGCACACTTATGTCTGGTGTTTTAGCCATTGTTACATACATCGAACTGTTAATTCTTTGTACAATTTACTTTTAACCATGTCACTACAAGCATGTTCACTGTAATTTCCATTGGTGACTTACAGGGTGTACAGTCTTCCGTGATGGATATTTCCAATAAGGTTTCAAGGTGAACATGTTGATTAAGAAACTTTTTGCCACTGTCTTCTGTATACTTATTCCAACAAATAATTTTGGTTCCCAACGTTCTTGTATTCAAAATTTTAATTTTAACTTCTCCTTAATACTAGTGATTTTACTTCCATGATTCCCAGCAGTTAGAATAATATCATCTACATACATTATCAGACAAGTATTATAATCATCAGTGATTTTGATGTGATGTCATCCATAAGCTTCAGATTGTCAAAACTCTATTTCCTTCATAAAATTGTTAAATGTAGAGGTCTTAGTTCTTGGTTCCTGCTTCAGTCCTTGTAAAGCTTTATTGAGTTTGCTTACTAGTCCTTCCTTAGTATTTATGGCTGATGAACTTTCATATGAATTTATTGAGTCACTTCTCCATGCAGGAATGCATTTGTACGTCAAGTTTTTCCATAAAGAAGTCATATTCATTCACCATTCTCTGAAGGCAGCTGGAACATATGTCTTCTCATAAACATAATACTTTTTCCTAAGCATAGTCTTTAATAACTAAATGTGGCTTTTACCTTCCAATATTTCCAGAGCACCTCTTTTTACCTTGAAAATGCAGTCACTTTCAATGAATCTTTTATTTGTGGGAAGTGGTGCATAAGTTCAAGTTCCATTAGATGACAGAGAGTCTAGTTCATTCTTTATTGCTTTTGGCCATTCTTCTTCATCATGCTACCCTTCACATCTTCAAAATTCTGAGGTAAGTTTTCCAAATAGTACATAGGTTTTTGGTTTTTGTTGTTACTGTATTACTTTTCTTCAGAGGCTCTGCATCCATCACTTCTTCTGAAGTAACAGGCTCTGAGTTGCCTTCAACAGTTTACTTTGTTTCCTCAAAGTTAGTTTCATTCAGATGTCTTTGTCTTCTGCTGTTTTATGTGTTATGTTGTCCATTTGAACAGTCTTCTTCAAGATACAATCATCACTACTTTTATCTTCAAATAAAAACTTATCATCTTCAAAACAAAAATTACATCTATTACCAATACAATCTTTTGTTGTTTGAGACACCATGTAATCTCCCCCCCCCCCTCCCACCCCCAACCTTCTGTTTTCCATCTATTTTCCCACATTAAACAATGCCAGTCCAAGTAATTTGAAAGCAAAGTCTTTTATGAAGTTTTGAGAGGATTGAAGATTACAATAAACTTTCTAGTTTACTTAGCTTGTCAAGTTGAGGTGGCCCCAGCTCAATGTCTAGGGATCACTTTCTTGAAGCTGAAAATCTAACATCAGGTCCTCACAGTTGGTTTGAACTAAATAAACTGAAAGATGGTTGTTGCAGAATTTTTTATGTAAATATATTTTCTCACATTTTAGGATATCATACAGCATTTTGATTTTTCACATTAACAAAACCAAAATTACATTGTTCACACATATTATACAGAACTAGATCCGATCACATCAGAGGCAGACATGTGACTGTCACACTTTGTGGAAACAACAATATTCCAAAGGGCTTACAATTTTTCTTAATAACTGAATTCCTACTAGTTTTTGTCACATTATTAATCTTAATTATTATTTCATAAATGAATCCAGAAATAAGCATATAAACACTACATGATTGTGTCATTAATAATAGAAATTTTAAGTGTGAAGATAATTTGGAATTTCAAATGTTCCTAAAACAAAATAATTTTAACTGTACATTTGGAAGTAGAACTTATTAATTATATCATCAAAACTAAAATATTTTATAAAGTAATTCCTTTTCATAACTTTTATCTTGAAATATAACATACTATGTATAAATTTATATGAAAGTTTTCAGAAAAGAAACTGAGATAATACTGACCTGTCCAATTAAAAGAAAAGTAATACTGCTATCAACAATTACTGTTGAGGAAAGGTAATGCTTAATGCTAGAGGAGGATGTCTCATTACAGCCATAATCTGTAACCTTTGGGACATTATCTAGTCATGAAACATTTTAATGACCTGGTACTCATACTTACTTGCCAAAAATTCCTTTCAAATCTGCAAGCACACAAAACACTCAAACACACACAGTTCTTTTTTTTTTTTCAAATTTGGTTTCCTTCTGAACCACAGCTTTGCTGAAATTTTGCTTCCTACAGCTGAATTACGACTACAATTAATGATAAAAACAGCTACCAGTAATGCTTGTGAACAAAATTGCTTTCCCAGTTTAAGAACAAGAATCATACAACAGACCTTTTCATAACCGCTTGATTTAATAGTTCTGCTACTCCATTTTGCTGGTTTTGTACCTCATGGCAAACTAGACCTACACTCACTTTTTTCAAAGAATTATATTTGAAACGCATTCACTGCAATTATCACATCTGAATCTACGGATCTGAATGCTAAAATGAGCAGTAGCCATTCCATACTAGACTTGAAAATAATGAAACACATGAGATTTTTATTGAAAAGCACACGCTGCTGTAAAGGAAGTGTAACCAAAAGTAATAGGTGTTATAGGACCAAGCACATCTTTAACTATCACTCCAAGTGGCTGTTTGGCTTTAACTCATGAGACTGAACATGTGGAATCATGTTTGTTTATCCTCTAATAAGGGCAAGTATTTAAGTACCGTTCCAGAAAACTATACTTTGTCCAGCCACTCTGCTATATAACTAAGTTTCTTCATGTTTTCAAAGTTTGAATGTCGTAAGCGCCTGTGCCACAACTCTACACCACTGTCTCAAACACAAGCAGTGCACATGGAACTATGAATATGTTTGAATAAAAGAGTATATACTAAGGTGACAAAAGTCATGGGACAGTGATATACACTTATACAGATGGCATTAGTATCATGTACACAAGGCATAAAAGGACAGTGCATTAACAGTGTTCTCATTTGAACTCAGGTACACCATGTGAAAATGTTCCTGATGAGATTTTGGCCACACAAGAGGAATTAACAGATTTTGAATGTGGAATGGTAGTTGAAGTTAAGTGCATGGGGCATTCCATTTCAGAAATCATTAGGGAATTCAATATTCAGAGATCCATAGGGTCAAGAGTGTGCTGACAATACCAGATTTAAAGCACTACCTCTCACCGCAGGCAATGCAGTGGCCATTGGTCTTTACTTAATGACCGAGGGAAGTGGCATCTGTGTAGAGTTGTCAGTGCTAACAGACAAGCAACATTGCATGATATAGCTGCAAAAAGCAGTGTGGGTCACACAAAAAACCTACCCATTAGGACAGTGTGGCAAAATCAGCCATTGATAGGGTATGGCAGAAGGCAACTGACACGAGTGTCTTTGCTAAAAGTTTGACATTGACTGCAGCTTCTCTACTTGGCTTGTGACCATATTAGTTGGACCCTAGTTGACTGGAAAACCGTGGCCTGGCCAGATGAGTCCAGATTTTGGTTGGTAAGAGCCAAGGGTAGGGTTCAAGTATGGTGCAGACTCCATGAAGCCGTGGAACCAAGCTGTCAACAAGACACTGTGCAAGCTGGTTGTGGTGGTCTGTGTATACATAGAGTGGTCTGGGTTCTCTTGTCCAACTGCACTAATCCTTGATTGGAAATAATTATGTTTGGCTACTTGGAGACCATTTTTTCTCAAGCAATGATGGAATTCTTATGGGTAGTAAGACACTATGTCATTGGGCCTCAATTTCTTGCAATTGGTTTCAAGAACATTCTGGACAATTTGAGCAAATGATGTGGCCACCCAGATCACTGGACATGAATCCCATCAAACATATGTGGGAGATAATAAAGAGGTCAGTTCATGCACAAACTCTGTACTGGCAACACTTTTGCAATTATGGGTGGCTATAGAGACATGGCTTAATACTTCTGCAGGGAACTTCCAATGACTTAAGTCTATACTATGTTGAGCTGCTGCAATACAGTGGACAAAAGGAGGTGAGACGTGATATTAGGAGGTATAACATGACAAAAAAAAAAAAAAAAAAAAAAAAAAAAAAAAAAAAAAAAAAAAAAAAAAAAAAAAAAAAGGTTCACATGGCTCTGAGCACTATGGGACCTAACATCTGTGGTCATCTGTCCCCTAGAACTTAGAAGTACTTAAACCTAACTAACCTAAGGACATCACACAGATCCATGCCTGAGGCAGGATTTGAACCTGTGACCGTAGCAGCAGTGCGGTTCTGTACTGAAGCACCTAGAACCGCTCGGCCACTCTGGCCGGCAACTTTTTTCACCTCAATGTACGTGTGTGAATCTTTTCTGTGATCTACAGCTACAACTTAGGCACCTTTTGGAACTGAACGCACTGAATTTCCAAAGACGGTGTGGATTCCAGCCTTTCCTACTTTACATAGTGACAAAAAGTTATTTTGTAAACATCAACTAAAACAACATGTTTTATTTTTATTTGACATTTCTTTCCACAAACAATAATTTCAGCATCATCTTCTCTAACCTTCCTGGAAAACAAAAATTGATCTATTTTGGCAACCTTTATGCTTATGGGATTTTCCAGTTCCTTCATATTCATCAAAGGAACAGATTCATTAACTAAATGATCTGTTGCCCCTAAGGCTAGAAACCACTCTCATTTGCTATCTGGAAAACTTCCAGCAACATATGAGAAAGAAAAATTATTTTCACTTACACCTATCTTTTGCAAATTTTCACTATATTTGCAGAATTGTTACTCTTTTGATCTTGTGACAATTTAACTGTGCACTGTGTGCTAATATGATCTGTTTTTCACATTCATAACAAACATATTTAGACTGAGCTTTGGTTGAATTGTACATATCTTGAGAGTTGGTTGGTTGTCACTTGATACAGAGACAAATGGCATCAACAAAGACAATGCATGTTATCTTTGTTATCTTTAGAATTATTGTGGTTTGCTTCTTTGTATATTAGTCTACCCTTTATAAAATGCAGTTTCAACAAGGTCTCTAGAGAACTAACTACAGCTTTGTATTATGAAAGCATTAATTAGCGGAGGTTGAGGCCTGGTGGATAACGAGAAGAGAGGATATACTGAAGGGCAAGTTCCCATCTCCGGAGTTCTGACAAGTTGGTGTTAGTGGAAAGTATCCAGATAACCCGGACAGTGTAACACTGTGCGAAGATGTGCTGGCTGTGCACCAAGGCATGTTAAGCCACAGGGTGATCCTCATTACCAACAAACACTGTCTGCCTGTGTCCATTCATGCAAATGGACAGTTTGTTGCTGGTCATTCCCACATAGAAAGCTTCACAGTGTAGGCAGGTCAGTTGGTAAATCACGTGGGTGCTTTCACAAGTGGCTCTGCCTTTGATCGTGTACACCTTCCAGGTTACAGAACTGGAGTAGGTGGTGGTGGGAGGGTGCATGGGACAGGTTTTACACCGGGGGCAGTTATAAGGGTAGGAGCCAGAGGGTAGGGAAGGCAGTTTGGGGATTTCATAGGGATGAACTAAGAGGTTACGAAGGTTAGGTGGACGGGAGAAAGACACTCTTGGTGGAGTGGGGAGGATTTCATGAAGGATGGATCTCATTTCAGGGCAGGATTTGAGGAAGTCGTATTCCTGTTGAAGAGCCACTTTCAGAGTCTGATCCAGTCCCGGAAAGTATCCTGTCACAAGTGGGGCACTTTTGTGGGTCTTCTGTCTCCCATCCTTCATCAAAGACACCAACCACTTTCTCGAATGCCTGGAATCCTTACCCAATCTGTTACTCCCGGAAACCATCCTTGTAACCATTGATGCCACTTCCTTATACACAAATATTCTGCACGTCCAGGGCCTCGCTGCGATGGAGCACTTCCTTTCACGCCGATCACCTGCCATCCTACCTAAAACCTCTTTCCTCGTTACTTAAGCCAGCTTGATCCTGACCCACAACTTCTTCACTTTTGAAGGCCAAACATACCAACAATTAAAGGGAACAGCCATGGGTACCAGGACGGCCCCCTCATACGCCAACCTATTCATGGGTAGCTTAGAGGAAGCCTTCTTGGTTACCCAGGCCTGCCAACCCAAAGTTTGGTACAGATTTATTGATGACATCTTCATGATCTGGACTCACAGTGAAGAAGAACTCCAGAATTTCCTCTCCAACCTCAACTCCTTTGCTTCCATCAGATTCACCTGGCCCTACTCCAGATCCCATGCCACTTTCCTTGACATTGACCTCCATCTGTCCAATGGCCAGCTTCACACATCCATCCACATCAAACCCACCAACAAGCAACAGTACCTCCATTATGACAGCTGCCACCCATTCCACATCAAACGGTCCCTTCCCTATAGCCTAGGTCTTCGTGGCATATGAATCTGCTCCAGTCCGGAATCCCTGAAGCATTACACCAACAATCTGAAAACAGCTTTCGCATCCCGCAACTGCACTCCCAACCTGGTACAGAAGCAAATAACCAGAGCCACTTCCTCATCCCTTCAAGCCCAGAACCTCCCACAGACGAACCACAAAAGTGCCCCACTTGTGACAGGATACTTTCCGGGACTGGATCAGACTCTGAATGTGGCTCTCCAGCAGGGATACGACTTCCTCAAATCCTGCCCTGAAATGAGATCCATCCTTCATGAAATCCTCCCCACTCCTCCAAGAGTGTCTTTCCGCCATCCACCTAACCTTCGTAACCTCTTAGTTCATCCCTATGAAATCCCCAAACCACTTTCCCTACCCTCTGGCTCCTACCCTTCAATATGCCCTGTTAGTCCTGTCTGGTATGGGTCCCACACACTTGAGCAATATTCTAGAACCAGTCACATGAGTGATTTGTAAGCAATTTCCTTTGTAGACTCATTATGATTTACCAGTATCCTACAAATAAACCAAAGTCTACCACCCATTTTACTCACAACTGAATTTATGTGATTATTCCTTTTCATATCCCTACAACGTATGGCGGCCGGGTTGGCCGAGCAGTTCTAGGTGCTACAGTCTGGAACCGCGTGACTGCTACAGTCGCAGGTTTGAATCCTGTCTCGGGCATGGGTGTGTGTGATGTCCTTAAGTTAGTTAGGTTTAAGTAGTTCTAAGTTCTAGGGGACTGATGACCTCAGAAGTTAAGTCCCATAGTGCTCAGAGCTATTTGAACCATTTTAACCTACAAAGTGTCACAACCAAATATTTGTATGAGATGGTTGATTCCAACAATGACTCATTGATTTTATAGTCACATAATACTACATTTTTTGTTTGTTTTTCAAAGCGTAAAATTTCACATTTCCAAACATTTAGAGCAAGTTGCCAATCTCTGCACCATGCTGACAACTTATCAAGATCTTACTGAATATTTGTGCAGCATCTTTCAGATAGTGTTTCATTTTAGTAACTGCATCGTCTTCAAAAAGCTTGATTTTGCTATTAATATTCTCTGCAAGTCCATTAATATACAGTATGAACACCAAGGGTGACAACACACTTCCCTGGGACACACTCAGAGTTACTTCTACATCTAAAGGTGACTGTCCATCCAAGATAATATGTGGTGACCTCCCTCCCATCTATGACAGATTATAGTTAGAAGAGGAGCTAACTCAGCCACTAATTCAGTACAGAATCTGACAGGTATTCCATCAGAACCTTGAGCTTCATTCAATTTCAACAGTTTCAGCTGTTTCTCAACACCAGTGACACTAATACTCATTTCACTCATCTTTTCAGTGTACAAGGATTAAATTTGGACAATTATCCTGGGTTTCTCTTTGCACAGGAACATTTAAAAATGGAGCTAAGAGATTTTGCCTTTGCTTTGCTAACCTCAATTTCAGTTCCTGTCTCTTTCACTAGGGAATGGACACTAGCTTTGGTGCCACTAACAACCTTCACATATGTCCAGAATTTCTTTGGACTATGTGAAAGATCACTTGACAGTATTCCACTACAGTAGTCATTGAAGGCATCACACTTCAGACAAATTTATCTGCACTGTGTCCTGTTACCTTATTTAGAACAGCCTGGATCTTCTGAAATGTGTGGATTACTGTCTTTTATGGATTACACACTCAGTCACCTACTCTGATGTTGAATGTAATGAATGAAGAAGAAAATTTTATTTTACAGTACTTGGGGCACAAACTTTGGTCAATGCTACAGTGCTGCCTTCTCACAGTCTCTGATCTTGTCTCTGGTTTTGACATACTAAGCAGACAGTTTAATGTTTCAGTTTAGGTATGCATGTATAAATCTCATCTAGATCCTACAAGCTACAAAAATATCCATAGCACAAAAACTTCAGACATCAGATCTTTTTTATGTATACCTGTGTGCCACAAATCAGTTACCTATGGATGAATAATTGCATGTCTTCAGTTTCATTTTTGATGTCAGATTCTAGTAATTTGTAAATGATTGCACATTTAAATAACAGACTAAAAACTAACAACTGTCACATATCAGTGGAAGAATAAGAATGTGTTGGTTTTAAATGTGGATAGAGGTGACTCATGCATAATGTTTGCTTTCAGATATTTAAAGTCACTGTATTTTGTATTGGAAGTGAGGCGCCATTTGATAGCAAATTCATATGTAGGATAAAAATTCTATAGAATCAAACCTGATGAAGATTCATATGTGTCAGAAGGTGTATGCAGCTGCAAGATTTCATGCAATTGTAAGCTATCAGCACTTTGCCATTATGTTTGGTTGATGCCATGTGGCTGCACTGGAAAGATCATATAGTGTACAGTTTTTTGTCAGTTGAAATAGAAAGCTTGCTTATCATAGATCACATACTGTACCAAAAGCCAGAAATTGGTGACAAACAGTTTTATAGTGGCTGAAGATACAGCCATTTAAACATTGCTTTAGAAGCAACAATGAACATCTACTTTTGAAATACCCTACTAATTGAATGGAGGTTTTTATAGATTGCAGTGCAGGATTGTGACCACATTTCATATGTCTTATAAAAACATGATGTCATGATCTGCTCTAGACATGATTGGCAGGAAACTCAATCTTGAGATTCTTAAACATTATCTCTCATAGCAGTATAAAATAACTTATCTTTTCCTCCCTTGGCATTAAGCCTCTTACTGAGTGAACAAAGCTGTCAACTGGAGCCACAGTATCACTTGCAGTGCAATGAAAAATCTCAAGAGGAATAGTTTAATACAATTTATGGTACTGTATTTGCAAATGTGTGCTTAAGACTATTTTTTCTGGTACAACTTGTATGTTTTACATATGTAGTCAATCAAATGTTACGAAATATGGCATTTGTTGCCAAGTTGGACAAATAGGTATAAATTCCATTAATGTTTTAGCCATAATTATGGATCCTCAATCAACCACAACAGAGGGGTACCTGTTGAGAGGCCAGACAAACATGTGGTTCCTGAAGAGGGGCAGCAGCCTTTTCAGTAGTTGCAGGGGCAACAGTCTGGATGATTGGCTGATCTGGCCTTGTAACATTAACCAAAACGGCCTTGCTGTGCTGGTACTGCGAACGGCTGAAAGCAAGGGGAAACTACAGCCGTAATTTCTCCCGAGGACATGCAGCTTTACTGTATGATTAAATGATGATGGCGTCCTCTTGGGTAAAATATTCCGGAGGTAAAATAGTCCCCCATTCGGATCTCCGGGTGGGGACTACTCAAGAGGACGTCGTTATCAGGAGAAAGAAAACTGGCATTCTACGGATCGGAGCGTGGAATGTCAGATCCCTTAATCGGGCAGGTAGGTTAGAAAATTTAAAAAGGGAAATGGATAGGTTAAAGTTAGATATTGTGGGAATTAGTGAAGTTCGGTGGCACGAGGAACAAGACTTTTGGTCAGGTGATTACAGGGTTATAAATACAAAATCAAATAGGGGTAATGCAGGAGTAGGTTTAATAATGAATAAAAAAATAGGAGTGCAGGTTAGCTACTACAAACAGCATAGTGAACGCATTATTGTGGCCAAGATAGACACAAAGCCCATGCCTACTACAGTAGTACAAGTTTATATGACAACTAGCTCTGCAGATGATGAAGAAATAGATGAAATGTATGACGAGATAAAAGAAATTATTCAGGTAGTGAAGGGAGACGAAAATTTAATAGTCATGGGTGACTGGAATTCATCAGTAGGAAAAGGGAGAGAAGGAAACATAGTAGGTGAATATGGATTGGGGGGAAGAAATGAAAGAGGAAGCCGCCTTGTAGAATTTTGCACAGAGCATAACTTAATCATAGGTAACACTTGGTTCAAGAATCATGAAAGAATGTTGTATACCTGGAAGAATCCTGGAGGTACTAAAAGGTATCAGATAGATTACATAATGGTAAGACAGAGATTTAGGAACCAGGTTTTAAATTGTAAGACATTTCCAGGGGCAGATGTGGATTCTGACCACAATCTATTGGTTATGAACTGCAGATTGAAACTGAAGAAACTGCAAAAAGGCGGGAATTTAAGGAGATGGGACCTGGATAAACTGAAAGAACCAGAGGTTGTACAGAGTTTCAGGGAGAGCATAAGGGAACAATTGACAGGAATGGGGGAAAGAAATACAGTAGAAGTAGAATGGGTAGCTCTGAGGGATGAAGTAGTGAAGGCAGCAGAGGATCAAGTAGGTAAAAAGACGAGGGCTAATGGAAATCCTTGGGTAGCAGAAGAAATATTGAATTTAATTGATGAAAGGAGAAAATATAAAAATGCAGTAAATGAAGCAGGCAAAAAGGAATACAAACGTCTCAAAAATGAGATCGACAGGAAGTGCAAAATCGCTAAGCAGGGATGGCTAGAGGACAAATGTAAGGATGTAGAGGCTTGTCTCACTAGGGGTAAGATAAATACTGCCTACAGGAAAATTAAAGAGACCTTTGGAGAAAAGAGAACGACTTGTATGAATATCAAGAGCTCAGATGGAAACACAGTTCTAAGCAAAGAAGGGAAGGCAGAAAGGTGGAAGGAGTATATAGAGGGTTTATACAAGGGCGATGTACTTGAGGACAATATTATGGAAATGGAAGAGGATGTAGATGAAGATGAAATGGGAGATAAGATACTGCGTGAAGAGTTTGACAGAGCACTGAAAGACCTGAGTCGAAACAAGGCCCCGGGAGTAGACAACATTCCATTAGAACTACTGATGGCCTTGGGAGAGCCAGTCATGACAAAATTCTACCATGTGGTGAGCAAGATGTATGAGACAGGCGAAATACCCACAGACTTCAAGAAGAATATAATAATTGCAATCCCAAAGAAAGCAGGTGTTGACAGATGTGAAAATTACCGAACTATCAGTTTAATAAGTCACAGCTGCAAAATACTAACGCGAATTCTTTACAGACGAATGGAAAAACTGGTAGAAGCGGACCTCCGGGAAGATCAGTTTAGATTCTGTAGAAATGTTGGAACATATGAGGCAATACTAACCTTACGACTTATCTTAGAAGAAAGATTAAGAAAAGGCAAACCTACGTTTCTAGCATTTGTAGACTTAGAGAAAGCTTTTGACAACGTTAACTGGAATACTCTCTTTCAAATTGTGAAGGTGGCAGGGGTAAAATACAGGGAGCGAAAGGCTATTTACAATTTGTACAGAAACCAGATGGCAGTTATAAGAGTCGAGGGGCATGAAAGGGAAGCAGTGGTTGGGAAGGGAGTGAGACAGGGTTGTAGCCTCTCCCCGATGTTATTCAATCTGTATATTGAGCAAGCAGTAAAGGAAACAAAAGAAAACTTCGGAGTAGGTATTAAAATTCATGGAGAAGAAGTAAAAACTTTGAGGTTCGCCGATGACATTGTAATTCTGTCAGAGACAGGAAAGGACTTGGAAGAGCAGTTGAACGGAATGGACAGTGTCTTGAAAGGAGGATATAAGATGAACATCAACAAAAGCAAAACGAGGATAATGGAATGTAGTCAAATTAAATCGGGTGATGCTGAGGGGATTAGATTAGGAAATGAGACACTTAAAGTAGTAAAGGAGTTTTGCTATTTAGGGAGTAAAATAACTGATGATGGTCGAAGTAGAGAGGATATAAAATGTAGACTGGCAATGGCAAGGAAATCGGTTCTGGAGAAGAGGAATTTGTTAACATCGAGTATAGATTTAAGCGTAAGGAAGTCGTTTCCGAAAGTATTTGTATGGAGTGTAGCCATGTATGGAAGTGAAACATGGACGATAACCAGTTTGTACATGAAGAGAATAGAAGCTTTCGAAATGTAGTGCTACAGAAGAATGCTGAAGATAAGGTGGGTAGATCACATAACTAATGAGGAGGTATTGAATAGGATTAGGGAGAAGAGAAGTTTGTGGCACAACTTGACTAGAAGAAGGGATCGGTTGGTAGGACATGTTTTGAGGCATCAAGGGATCACAAATTTAGCATTGGAGGGCAGCGTGGAGGGTAAAAATCGTAGAGGGAGACCAAGAGATCAATACACTAAGCAGATTCAGAAGGATGTAGGTTGCAGTAGGTACTGGGAGATGAAGAAGCTTGCACAGGAAAGAGTAGCATGGAGAGCTGCATCAAACCAGTCTCAGGACTGAAGACCACAACAACAACAAACAATGCCCTGATGCCATAAAAACGGAAAAAGGACAGCAAAAAGTGCTTCATATGAAATATATACTAAATACGGCATAGTGTAATCTTATCCTTCCACACATGACTATTAAAGTTCTCTGTTTCTGCACAAGTTTCGAAAACTTCGAGAGGTGTAAGAAAAACTTTTTACCTGTCTTCATTTTCTCTTCTTGTTGGCTCCAGTTTTTGCATCTAGTGGTAAATTCTTGAGGCTGAAATTTTGATTTAACATTGTGGTTTCCTGATGACTAAATAACTGATGAAGATTTTCCTGTATTATTCTTGAATTTTATTCTTTGTCACATTTTTCAGTATCACACCGTCTTTAAAATTTCCACTTCTATCACACCACAAATTACATTTTAGTGACAAAGTCAAAAAGAGGTCTGATTCCATCAGAGGCATGCCCACTACTACTAACATTCTGTGGTACTCACAATATTCCAAACAATTTACAAAGTGAAAGAGTTTACATAATTTATGACAAAAGAAGAATCTTCAAGTTATATCATTATTTTATAAATGAATCCAGAAATAAATTTAATAATTAGCATTAGATTGTGCAATTAATAATATGAATTTTAAATATGCTAGGTATTTCGTAATTTCAAATATTTTTAAAAGAAGAATAATTTTAGCTGTATCAGTTCTAACAACTTATTTTCTTTTTATACATTTTAGTCTGAAATATAATACATCAGATAAAAAATCAAATGAAATTATTTTAGTGAAACAATTGATATAATGTTCACCTACGCCAGATTCGGGATTAATACTGGTATCGGCTACTTCTATAAAAAAAAAAAAAAAATAAAAAAAAATAAAAATAAAAAAAAAAAAAAAAAAAAAAATTATGTTAGAAAATGTGTCCCAATACAATAATCATTCTTTAACAAACTGACTGATTTGTGCCAGTGTGAGTAAAGGTTTGTTCTAAAAAAAATGTCTTGTGTTACATATGGTTTGGTGTTCATTTCTATAGGTAATGCAATGAAGAGAATTTTACTTTGATACAACATACTTTTCAGGTGTAGCACACTTACATACTCCTCTACATAAATAATTCAATTTTAGGTTAATAATTGTGAACTCCACTGTTTAAACTGTAAAATTAATTATGATGTCAGTTTACATACGTAGGATGTTTCACACTTCATGTTACAAGCTTCTGGAGGTTGTAGTGGGGACTTAGTAGGTCAAGTTTTACATAGAAACCCATGTCAAGACTTGGTTCACTTTCATGTTACAAGGGAAACAAGAGCTACTCAATTGCACACTAAATCTTTCTTAGATAGTTCACCTATTATGGTAGGCTACCCGCGACCACACTGATGAATGGTATGATGTTGTATGTCACACGATGTCCTCTGCTTCTTTATGTCCTGTTTTCATGCTTCTGGTGATGTGTCAGTTGACATTATGGTGACTAGTATTGCAGTAACAGGATACCTGAGTACACATTCACAAAGTACATTGATATGTTGTTAACTTACAGTGAAGCTCACTGTAATGTAAGAGAACCTCAACATCTGTACCACACATACTTTCCAAATCATGTGACTCCGTCTCATCAATGTTTGCCAGAGTAGAACAATGGCTGTGGGAAAGAGGGGAAATTGACAAGTGATAGAGGAAACTGTGGTGTTGCAAGAAGGTGATGCACTGTCATATTGGAAGAGGAAGCGTTTCATCAGGTTGAAGAGAACCCCTCAACTAGTACTCAAACCATTGCACATGGTTTGCATGTATCTCACTTGTCAGTCTGGTAGGTTCTGCATGAACAGCAGCACCACCTACATTACCTTCAGAAGGTACAAACAATGCTCCCTGAGGATTCTGTGCCACATTTGAATTTCTGTACTTTGTTTTTACACCATTTTTCCTCAGTTTCAAAGGTGTATGTTGTTCAACAATGAAGCACATTTGAACAGGGAAGGTGTTGTGAATGCTTGAAATCACCACATTTGGGATTTATGGGTGCCAGGTAAATGGTATTCCTGCAACAAGTGCTGGCAGAGTTCTTTACAGAAATGCCTTTCGATATTTGGCATGAACTGTGGTTGCATCATGATGGCATGACAGTACATTTTGCAGTTCACATCCAAAACCATCTGAATAGAGTCTATTGGGGCAGGTGGACCAGTTGAGGCAGACTACATGCTTTGCCAACAAGATCCCCAGATTTGACTCCTTTGGACTTTTTCTTGTGAGACTACAAGAAGAGTCTTATTTATTGCCCCCCTGCCCAGTTACAGCAAGATCTAGTTGCACAGATTATGGCTGTAGCAGAAGTGATTAACGATACACCATGCAAATTAGACACAGACTGTGTGAACTTACTGCACTGTTACACTATGTCCACAGAGCCTAGTAGTCATCATATCAAACAGCTGTTGTAATGTGAAAGTAAACAGGAGTGAAATCTGTAAATCTTATTTTCCTTGTAATATGCAAATGAATCATTTTTGTTCATGGGTTATTATGTAAAACTTGATATACTAAATCACCTGTACAACCTCTAGAAATGTGTAACATGAACTGTGAAACATGCTGTATATTCAAGAGTGGAAGAATCATAATCTCAAATTATACAAACATTTTCCTGCACAGTTCCATATGCATAACCCCTCATTATTCTCAATGACTGTTCACTGAAACTTTAATTTTTCCATCACAGTTCATCAAATAGTAACATGCTATGTGCAGCAAACACTTACTGCTGTTTAAATGATTTAACAGTTCCAACACATTCTTGATATGTAACACCATTTACTCAACCTTCTATTTCAAAGTTTATGTTTTTCCATTCCTAAACGACTGTGTAACTATACTTGTAGACACTTTATGCATAATGTTTATTCAGTCACTGCCCCCAGCACCAGTAAATTATTTCTTTCAGTTTGTGAGTAAATAGAAATGAATGCCAAGTTACTCATATGAGTTTCCCTGAACTCATCTCTAACTTTTCTTATGGGAATATGTAAAGCATGTTATATAATCAACACCAATAAGAACAGTAGTTGGGTATTATGGGTGTATTGTGGACTTTTTATAAACTTGTCCTATAGTGAAAGCTAATAATACTTTTAGCAATAGTCTTAACACATGACTAGTGTTTTATTACGATCTGATGGCATTATTAAATTTATATTTCAATGCACTGCAAGGGTGTGAAGATTGATAAATACAATACACTGTTTCAAATGGATCAACATTCTCTGTTCCATAATGTTTTTATTGAACACACATTATCAGTGGAACATAATTCCCCATGTTTTCTACAGCATTTAAATCAAATCCCTCTAAGGCATCACTTTAGATTTTTAACTGTAGGATGATGATTCATCTATATCTGAATGGAGTAACAAGGTGCATATGTTTACTTAGCACAAATAGGACATACACTGAAGTGCCAAAGAAAGTGCTATAGACATGCGTAACTAAATACAGAGATATGTACACAGGCAGAATATGGTGCTGCAGTTGGCAACCCATATATAGGACAACAAGTGTCTGGCAATGTTTTTAGATTGGTTACTGCTGCTGCAGTGGCAGGTTATCAAGATCTAAGTGAGTCTGAACATGGTGCTATAGTCCGCACATGAGCCAAGGGACACAGCATCTCCAAGGTTGCGATGAAATGGGGATTTTCCCCACACAAGCATTTAATGAGTGTATGGTGAATATCAGGAATCCAGTAAAACATAAAATCTCTGACATCGATGCAGCCAGGAAAAGATCCTCCAAGAATGGGACTAACAGTGACTAAAGAGAATCGTTCAACATGACAGAAGTGCACCCCCTCTGCAAAGTGCTGCAGATTTCAATGCTGGTCCATCAAAAAGTGAAAGCATGTGAACCATTCAATGAAACATCATCAATATGGATTTCTGAGCCAAAGGCCTTGTACCCTTGATGACAGCACGACACAAAGATTTAAGCCTCATCTGGACCTGTCAACACAGACATGGGACTGCTGATGATTGGAAACTTGTTACCTGGTCAGATGAGTCTCATTTCAAGTTGTATTGAGTGGATGGATGTGTACGGGTATGCAGACAACATCATGCATCCATGGGACCTACATATCAGCAGGGGCTGTTCAAACTGGTGGAGACTCTGTAATGGTATAGGACTTGTGCAATTGGAGTGAAATGGGACCCCTGAGATGTATATATATGACTCTGACAGGTGTCAGGTATGTAAGCATCCTGTCTGATGACCTGCATCCATTCATGTCCATTGTGCATTCTGACAGACTTGGGAAATTCCAGCAGGACAATGCGACAACACACACATTCAGAATTACTACAGAGTGACTCCAGGAACATTCTTCTGAGTTTAAACACTTCCGATGGCTGCAAAACTCTCCAGAAATGAACATTATTCAGCATATCTGGGGTGCCTTGCAATGTGCTGTTTATAAGAGATTTCCAGTCCCTCGTACTCTTACAGATTTATGGACAGCCCTGCAAGAATCATGGTGTCAATTCCCTGCAGTAATACTTCAGACATTAGTCAAGTCAATGCCACATCATGCTGCAGCACTTCTGTGTGCTCGCAGGGGGCCTACACTATATTAGGCAGGCGTACCACTCTCTTTGGGTCTTCAATGTAGTTTCATTTGCCAAACGGAACAGGTATGGAACAGCTTGAAAACTTCTTCATCAAAAAATAATTTTAGCATGAAGACTGTTGAAATATATGTCCCAGAAGTGTCAATATTTATTTCACTACAATTTTTCATGAACACATTTATTATTTTATTTCTTCACGAGACATTGCCTTGCATTTACCAATTGCATTACAGAAAGTTACACAAGATGTGGTACTTAGGACATCCACAAGCGAGAGGAATGGTAATTAATTTCGAGAGATCTGCTTCAGTTGCAATAAAATTTATTCAAACTATGACTGCTTTTGAGATTTTTATAATTCCATCTTCAGCTGTACGAAATCACAGTATTTCATAATAGGTAACATGTGTTCACTTCAGTCACAACAAGTGTTCCAATTATTGCATGTTGGCAGGAACTGTCAGTCACTTGGCAGCCACATGGTAGGACTGCCAGCCATTACTCAGCTTCTGCTAACTGGCAATGATTGGAAGTCTTGCACTGACTGGCTGAGCCACATGTTATGTATTACCAAATACTTTAATTTCAGACACCTAACAATGGGATTTTAAAATCTCAAAACTGGTTCTGGTTTGAATAAATATACCTATAACTAGAGCAGAGCCCTCTAAATTAATTATATAGAAAGTTAGCTGGTTTCATGTTCCATAGATCATTTTGCATGATAGATTGTAACAGTGTGGAATGAGTCATTTTACATTCACATCATAGATTATTTTGTATATATGGTTAAATTCTGAACATTTCTAAGGTCTATTTTTTCCTTTTTCCTTTTTTTTTTCAAGAAAGGTAAAGAAACGACAAAAGATAAATGCATGTAGTGAGTTGGTGAGGCCTACACACCACCTTTTACACATTAAAATAATAGAAATTCTTCTGAGAATAGAAGGAGTTTTCATGTAGAAACTTTTTCAGTTTGTTTCCATATTATAATTTTCTGTCTGTAAGATATTTTATGTAACTGAATAACTGATCCAAAATTTTTGTTGCAGCACTGCGGACTCCTTTTTGTGCTAAAGACAACCCTAATGTGGAGTATTAAATGTCATTTCTCTTTCTGGCACTGGTATTGTAGGTATGTACATTATTGGTCTTTTTTAATGTAGTGCATTATTTACAACAAACTTCATCACAGAATAAATATACTGTGAAACAGTAGTCAGAATGTCCAACTCCTTAAAGAAATGTCTACGAGATTATTAGTGGTGAGCACCATATATTACTCTTACAGTACATTTTTATGCAATTAAGACTTTCTTACTTGAATATGAGTTATCCCAGAAAATTATGCCACATGATGTTGTTGAATGAAAATGTGCTAAATATTTCAACTTACTGATTTGTCTCGCATTAAGATGTGTCATGATTCTGAGTGCGAATGTGGCTGAACTAAGTTGTTTTGTTAGTTACAAAATGTGCTTTCTCTAAATGTATTGTAACCAATATGGACAACTAAGGACTTTCAAGTTTCCACCCAATTTATTATTTATGCATTACACTTATCATTGGTATAGTAACCCTAAATGTGCAGAATTGAATATGTTGTGTCTTTTTAAAACTGGAGGTGAGACTATTCACAGAGAACCAGTCAATGGTAATTTTAAGAACTTTGTTTACCATTTCTTCTGTTTTGGTGCTTATGCTTGATTGATTGCAATACTAGTGTCATATGTAAAAAGAAATAATTGTATATAAGACAGAAAGGTTGTTTGTGTGTGTGTGTGTGTGTGTTTGCAATCACTAGCATCCAGGATCCTTGACATCATTTTGCAGTAGAATCTTATAACATATTCTGTGCTCAAACATAATGAGGCATCTCAGTGCCAACCAGCATGCACTTTAAAAACATTGATCGTGTGAAACCCAACTCACATCACACACTGAAAGCTTTGGGCAAGGCAACCACGTAGATACAGTATTTCTTGATTTCCAAGCCAAGCCAAGCGACTAGCGCGAGGTTTGGTGTTCTCGTAAAGATAAGTTATTTTAGATTATAAAACACATAGATTAGTACTGATTACGTGGTAAATAAGTGTATTAGTGTGCCGTTTAAGTGTACCATTAAAGGTTTCATTTCTCATTACGTAATATAGCAGAAAACGCGAAAAGACCGTACAGTCGTATTTTCTGTTTACGTTCTGCTGCAGCAAATCTATAGAATTTCGTTTAGTTGTTCCTTGCTCTCTCCAGCAATTTAACTTAGCGTACCTCTTCATTATTTAACTAGCATTTCCGGAAAGTAGCGTAAAGTTTAACTTGTTGTTTCAGAAACTTTGCACTTTTGTTTTTGTTTACACACAGTTGCGTATAGGCCAAATTTGTGTAACCATATTTTCGTGTTTATCTGTAATTTAACTGACTTATTCTTAATAAATTATTACGTTTATCATGAGTGAAAAGTGCTTGACTTGCCGTAGAATTGTTAGGTCGGGGCTTTGGTGTGATGGGTGCTGTAGTTTTTTCCATGTGGGTGACTGTAGTGGCGTGGGAATAGGGGAAGTAAATGAGACTCATCAGTGGTTTTGTAGGATTTGTAGTAGAGATAGGAAGATACTGGAACAGGAGGGGAAAATTGCTGCCCTTCAGGCTGAGTTAGACAAGGCCAGGGGAGATCTTGACAGGTTAAGGAGGGAGAAGGGTAAAGAGAGGTGGGAAGTGGCAACAGGCAACAGGAGGAACAGGCCTAGAACTTTGTCTGACAGCTTTATGGTGAATGTGGAAAATAGATTTGACCTGTTGCTTCAGTTAGAAGCTGGTGAGCCTCAAGCAGTTACAGGTGTAGACAGGGCACAACAAACTTTCAGCAGCAAATTGAAAAGTAAGAATGTAGGGAAATCAGTAAAGAGAAAGAAAGTGTTGTTGTTAGGTAGTTCCCATGGAAGAGGTGTTGGCCAACTCTTGCAGGATGAACTAGGATCAGAATACCAGGTCACCAATTTTTTTAAACCTAGTGCTGGTCTGGAGCAGGTGACAGAGGATTTAGGATCACTTTGCAAAGATTTCACTAAGGAAGACACCGTGGTTATAGTGGGTGGGGCAGGTAACAGTATTGACAGAGATCCTGGGTACAGCATAGAGTGTGACCTGGCGAAGATTGCATCAGCATCGAGGCATACCAGTGTTGAGTTTGTATCTGTTCTTGGGCGCCATGACCGACCTCATTTGAACTCTTCTGTCAAGAGAGTTAATTTGGAGCTGGAACGGCTGCTCATGTCGGGTGCGGGGTCACACATTGGTGTGGTTCATGTTGATTCTGTCAGTAGGTGGGATTATACTAGGCATGGCCTTCACCTCAACAGGAAGGGGAAGGGTAAATTGGCTGGGGAAATAGCAGGAAAGTTAAAGGGGGGAGGCACTGTCATGAGTGGTAAAATACCAGTGGTTATAGGATTCAGAAAAGACCCTTTTTTAGGGTAGGGAGGACAGAAAGAAAACAAATTTTAAGAGAGGTTAGAACTGAGACAAACCTTCAGTTTGAGAAAGAAATCAAAAAACATAATTCCAGCTTATTACATCAACATAAACAGCCATTGGTTAAGAATTTTCAACTGTCAGCAGATATTTTAACTCCATCCAATTTTAAGTCAGTCAATGGGAAATGTCAGCTATCTTTATTGCATCAAAATATTCGAGGACTGAGAAATAAAATTAATGAATTAACTATCTGCATAGATGAATTAGAGTCTTCAAACCCAGCTGACATAATCTGCCTCTCTGAACATCATGTGACCACTGGTATAGAACTTTTAAGTGTTACAGGGTTTAGGTTAGCATCTCACTATTGTAGATCAGAAATGGAGAAAGGAGGAGTTGCCACATTCATCAGGAACTGTCATAAATTTAAGAACATAGACATTCATAAATTTTGCCTAGAACAGCATATGGAAGCATGTGCAACAGAATTAGAATTTCACAAAAAATCTTTCATAATATTAAGTGTATATCGAGCACCTGCAGGTAACTTTAATCTGTTTGTAAACCACCTTGAAGCTGTACTGGCCCATTTAACAACCAAAAACAAAGAAATAGTGGTTGCTGGTGATTTCAATGTAGATTTCCTTAAAGACTCTCCCAATAAGAACCTATTTGAGTTAGTAATACTATCATTCAACTTAATTCACACAGTAAAGTTCCCCACTAGGATAACCACTTGCTCACAAACAGCCATTGATAATATCTTTATAGAAAAGTCAAATGAACAAAATTATATTACAAAACCAATAGTCAATGGCCTCTCAGACCATGACATGCAGTTCCTTCTGTTAAATGTTAATACTGAACAAGATATAAAATCTGTTAAATCTGAGCTCAAGAGGGTAATCAGTAAGCCAAAAATTGATTATTTTAGGACACTCCTCAGAGACATTCACTGGACTGATGTTTACAGTGCTCATGGCATGAATGAAAAATATAACATTTTTGCTAATAAAGTGCTTACCTTATTTGAACACTGCTTTCCCCCAAAACTTACCAAGGTTAGAGCAAAGTCTACAAAGAAGCCATGGATTACTCGAGGAATAGGGGTATCTTGTAAAACAAAAAGAAAACTGTATCTGTCAATCCGAAACATTTCCAATGTTGATGCTATAGCACATTATAAGAAATACTGCAAAATATTAAAGACTGTAATACGGATGTCAAAGCAAATATATTACAAGGAAAAGATAGTCATATCAGATAACAAAATAAAGACAATATGGGATATAGTGAAGGAGGAGACCGGTAGAACCAGACATGAAGAGGAACAAATAGCATTAAGAGTAAATGATGCATTGGTGACAGATGTGTATAGTGTTGCAGAACTTTTTAACAAACATTTTATAACTGTTACTGAAAAGATGGGGTTGTCAGGTTCGGTAGATGCTGCTATGGATTACCTTAGACCAGACATTTCAAGTAACTTCCATAATATGAATTTGACCCTCACTACCCCAACAGAAATAATGTCCATCATAAAATCTTTAAAATCAAAAACATCTAGTGGGTATGATGAAATATCAACAAAGTTAATTAAAGAATGTGATTCTGAGCTAAGTAACATATTAAGCTATCTGTGTAACCAGTCGTTTATCAGTGGAATATTTCCCGAATGGCTGAAATATGCTGAAGTTAAGCCACTGTTTAAGAAGGGAGATAAAGAAATAGCATCAAATTTCCGTCCAATTTCACTGTTGCCAGCATTCTCAAAAATTTTCGAAAAAGTAATGTACAGTCGTCTTTATAACCATCTTATCTCAAATAACATACTGTCAAAGTCACAGTTTGGATTTCTAAAAGGTTCTGATATTGAGAAGGCTATCTACACTTACAGTGAAAATGTACTTAATTCATTAGACAAAAAATTGCAGGCAACTGGTATATTTTGTGATCTGTCAAAGGCATTTGACTGTGTAAATCACAATATCCTTTTAAGTAAACTAGAATATTATAGTGTAACAGGAAATGCTGCAAAATGGTTCAAATCTTATATCTCTGGCAGGAAACAAAGGGTGTTATTAGGAAAGAGACATGTATCAAGCTATCAGGCATCATCCAACTGGGAACTAATTACATGTGGGGTCCCACAAGGTTCCATTTTGGGGCCCTTACTTTTTCTTGTGTATATCAATGACCTTTCATCAGTAACATTACCAGATGCCAAGTTTGTTTTGTTTGCTGATGATACAAACATTGCAATAAATAGCAAATCAAGTGTAGTCTTAGAAAGATCAGCCAATAAAATATTTGTAGACATTAATCACTGGTTCCTAGCCAATTCTTTGTCACTAAACTTTGAAAAAACACACTACATGCAGTTCAGAACTTGTAAGGGGTGTCCCAAGAGTATATGTCTAACATATGATGACAAGAAGATAGAAGAAGTGGACGGTGTTAAATTCTTGGGATTACAGCTTGATAATAAATTCAACTGGGAGGAGCACACCACAGAACTGCTGAAGCGTCTTAACAAATCTCTGTTTGCAATGCGAATTTTGTCAGACATAGGGGATATAAAAATGAAAAAGCTGGCATACTATGCTTACTTTCATTCCATAATGTCATATGGGATTATTATCTGGGGTAATTCATCAAGCCAAGCTAAAGTTTTCCGGGCACAAAAACGTGCAGTAAGAATTATATGTGGTGTGAACTCAAGAACATCCTGCAGAAGCCTGTTTAGGGAACTAGGGATACTAACTACAGCTTCCCAATATATTTATTCCTTAATGAAATTTGTCATTAAAAATATATCACTTTTTCAAACCAATAGCTCAATTCATGGAATCAATACTAGAAATAAGAATAATCTTCACAAGGATTTAAAGTCACTTAGTCTTGTACAAAAAGGTGTGCATTATTCAGGAACACACATTTTCAATAACTTGCCAGCAGCCATAAAAAGCTTAACAACCAATGAAATTCAGTTTAAGAGAAGCCTAAAGGATTTATTGGTGGCCAACTCCTTCTACTCCATTGATGAATTTCTGAGGAAAACCAACTGATTTGTATATAAGTACAACATATCTTCTGCACAATTTCAGTGCAGTAATGTGTTCACTGAAAATTTGTGTGTGTGTGTGTGTGTGTGTGTGTGTGTGTGTGTGTGTGTGTGTGTGTAAGTATAATCTAACTTCTGCACCATTTCAGTGCAGTAATGTGTTCATTGTAAATAAGTATTACAGTAGTTGTACTACATGTTTCTTACCTTATAAATAAATAAAAAACTTTTTTATTTTAAATTCAGTGCAATAGTATTTGTAAAATGACTCTTAGTGTTCATTAAAAAATGACGATCATTCCACTTGGGACCTGTGGAATGGTACATTAGCATATTTGTTTTAGTTTAAATATTTGTCATGTATTGTTGTTTTTCTGACATGTTCCACATCCTGGAGGACCTCCTCACTACGGATCAATTGGAATGAAAGTAAATCTAATCTAATCTAATCTAATCTAAAAGAAGCATTTGACTCAGTACCACACCTATGCAAATTGTCAAAAGTAGGATCAGATGGGGTGTCAACTGAAATTTCTAACTGGATGAAGGACTTTTTGGTAGGGAAGGCACAGCAAGTTATCTTGGATGGAGAGTCATAGATGTAGAAGTAATTTTGTGTGTGACCCATGACAGTGTGTTGGGGGCCTTGCTGTTCATATTGTGTATTAATGACCTTTCAGACAATATTAATAGTAAAATCAGGCTTTTTGCAGATGATGAAGTTATCTGTAATGAAGTACTACAGTCAGACCTTGATTAGATTTTTACATGGTGCAGAGACTGGCTACATGCTCTAAAAAGTCTAAACTTTCAGAAATGTAAAATTTTGCACTTCACAAAAAGTAGTATCCTATGACTTTAATATGAATGGGTCACTGCTGGAATCAGTAAACTCATACAAATACCTGTGTGTAACACCTTGTAGGGAGCAGTTTGTCTGGGCCACTGCTGGGTATGAGAAGGATTACTGTCAGCACAGTGCGTTCTCTGGGCGTGTGCTGCAGTCGCTTTGGTGAGGGGGTGGAAAGCAGAGGCAGAGGTCCAGCTAGAAACGATGCCAGCTGAGAGGGTTGAGAACATAGACTCAGCGAAAACTGATCGATATGATTGCCACGGACACGCGACGAGGGAGATTGCCTGCAGAAGTTAGGCATATCACAAACTGCCAACGCAACACCTGAGGATTCAGATAGTTGTTTACACCCAGAGACCAAGAAAGAGGTACAATACAGTTCTTAGAAATGACAGCGAAAGAGACGATGTCAGGCACGGCACAAATTCCAATGATCACCTTTGATATGAATATTTTCGAAGCCCACCTACGTGCTATAAAATTGGAAGGGAAGATACTTCCACAAAATCGAATATAGGCCTACTTTCAAAAAAATACAAGATGATGTTAGTAGAGGCATAATTTAAAATCTCCATCACGAATTGCAAAGTGTCAAATCTAGGTTAGGCACGATAAATCAGTGGCGCGATGAAATGACAAAAGACAATGCGAAGGTAGTTGAAAATATAGGGAGCACAGTTTCAGTTATCGAAAGTAATGCAAGCGATGCGGGAACATAATAAAATGTTATGCAATTTCTGGCAGATAGTGTGGAGAGCTGATCATTTCTTTAGCCGACATGATGATGTAGTGTGCAATGTAACCGACCAAACTATAGTTCTTAGGGCGGAATATAAACATTTTTCTCCTCGTGAGGAGAATAAACGTAGCAGTAACTGAAAATTTACGGCCTCTGATTCATGTTAAGGAAAATCATGTTGAATTAAATCTGCTAATAAATTATATTAGCGGATCCCGAGAACCTCTAGACAAATTTTATAAATTAACTGTACATGGCGAGCAACTCTGGAAATCACAGGGACTAGCGCGTTCCAAAAATGCTGACACGAAGATGCCTTTCAAGGTATACACTTATTCCGACACTCCAGCATGATCTGTGGTGAAAATGAAGAGGGCAAAATGTGCCCTTTGTGTAAATATGATTTTGCCCTTCACCTTTTATTATATCAAAGGATTTATTTTGTTTAATAAACATTAGGATACTAAGTTCTCGTTATTCTTGCTTTTAACAACTGTAAATTGCAACTGAGGACAGGTACAGTGACACTGTTGGGAATCGAAGCAGCTAGGGGAACAAATGCTACAAGGGCTATCCACAAAGTACATTACATTTTCGTTTGTGTCCGTTAGGGGCGGGGCTAGTGCAGCCATGTTGGTGTCATGGCATTCCGCCGCTCAGTCGGCATCCTGTCGTGCTAGTGAGAGGTTCGTGCTGTACTCCGTTGAGTTACTGTGACAGTCTGAAATGTCAGGGTTAATTGAAAATGCCGCGAAGTGTGAAGTGCGTGCTGTAATAAGGTTTCTGACTGCAAAAAACTGTACACCTATAGAAATCTATCGGCAGTTTTGTGAACTGTATGGCGACAACATAATCAGTGAAGGTGGAGTGCGTCAATGGGTCATAAAATTTTAAAATGGCCGAACTAACGTTCACGACAAAGAGTGAAGTGGAAGACCTAGCATAGTGACTGCCGAAATTGTCGAAAAAGTCGATGCCGCGGCCCGTGAAAACCGTAATTTCACAATAACGGAACTCTCTATGAGTTTTCCACAAATTTCACGAAGTTTGTTGCACGAAATCATTACCGAAAAGCTTGGTTACCACAAGTTTTGTGCAAGATGGATACCAAAAATCTTGACAGAGACTCACAAAAATCAGCGAATGGCTGCAGCGTTAACGTTTGTGGACGCTTACGAGAAAGATGGCGACTCATTACTCGATCGCATCGTTACTGGTGACAAAACGTGGGTTAAGCATGTGAACTGCGAGACAAAATTGCAGTCAATGCAGTGGGGGCACACAAATTCCCCCCAAAAACCCAAGAAATGCATGCAGACAATGTTGGCAAGGAAGGTGATGGCGACTGTCTTTTGGGACAGAAAAGGTGTGATTTTTGTGGATTTCCTGGAAAGAGGCACTACAATAAACTCTCAAAGGTATTGCCAAACTCTGCACAACCTCAGAAGAGCATACAAAACAAGCGCAGGGGAAAGTTGGGCTCAAAGGTCTTGCTGATTCACGACAACGCCCGGGCCCACACGGCAAATGCCACTCGTGAAGTTCTCGAATCTTTTAAGTGGGAGTTGTTTCCTCATCCGCCGTACAGTCCCGACCTGGCACCGAGCGACTTCCACTTATTCCCAGCAATGAAGAAGTGGTTGGCTACGCAGCGTTTTGATGACGATGCACAACTTCAAAAAGAGGTAACCACGTGGTTGAAGGCGCAGGTGGCCGAATTTTACGACGAAGGAATTGCCAAGCTCGTCCATCGCTACGGTAAGTGCCTAATTTAAATGGCAACTATGTAGAAAAGTAAGTATATAAGTGTGGCTTTCATCTGTATATAATAAAAAAATTTCCAATACGTTATTTATTTTTAATTCCAAAACGTAATGTACTTTGTGGATAGCCCTCGTATTTCCCTTTTGTAATGATATTTAATATCATGTCAGTGTAGCAAAGGTGATGTAAGACTGGCACCACGTGAACCGGAACCTAGTTTCGGCAGGCTATGGGGTAGCAGACATTACTGTAATGAACGCGAAGTCTACTCGGCCATACTGGGCTGGGGATAGCCGTGAGGAGGGCGTCAGCTGTGTCCCTCCCCACCCCCAGCCCGTAAAGACCGCAGTACGTGCCTAGATAACGCTTCCTGCTTGCAGCTCGACTCACGTAAGCCTTCTCATACCGTGCAGTTTCCCAAACTGCTCCAAAGCCCGCGCCCCCACCCAACAGGTTAACTCACACCCATCTCAGCGAGCAGTCTTCAGAGGAACTGACTACAGACTGCTATCTTCTCGCAACAAAAGCGAAATTGTATCCACTCAGTGGGCTTTGTTTTTCAGCTGGACAGGAACAGTCCGTTAAGGACACCCAACTTGACCGACTGAACAAAGATGACAGCATTCCTAACGTCATTATTTGTAATCCACCCGGCTTGAAGTAAAGGAGGAGGGGATCATATAACTTCTCTCTGACTGAAGTAGCAGGCATACTATGGGACATTACCGCTACAGTGCGGCCACACGGATGATAAGCGGTTATAAACATTACGCTTTTTCTTAGCTCAGTGGATAGCGCAATCTCAGAACATTACTGATCTCAAGCTATTTCTCGGTGCACCTTGAGTAGTCACTCACTTGAAACATTCCCAGGATGAGCATGATCTGCGATTAGCGACACGAACATTTAATTCTACTAACAACGTCAAGTTCTGGATGCACAATAACAGACACCGTCGCAAGTGGAATTATGAATTCTGCCAATTGAATTTACCGTAGGGGTTTTTTCACATGGACTTTGTAATCAAGGCACATTTCTGTCTTTGCTATCAAATAGGCGCTGTAGGAATGAATATTTGCTCCAGGACTACCAACCAGGACATGCCATCCTTAGAAGTGTGCTATTATTACGAGTGTAATCCACCTCTAAGTATCTATTCTCTTGCGAAATAAACGGATTACATATTGCTATGGTTAAGAAGGAATCTGAAACAGCAAAGGGCTCTGGCAGCTATATCTGTCATGTGAATACAGTTCTTGATGCAAATGTATTACTTTTGCTGTCAGTATACATGCTTTACTTTCAGCCAGTTGCTATGTTTCTAATGCGTTTTCAATGTATCTGTTTAGTTCTTTTGTTATTGCGTATTTTGTGGGATACCTTTCAACTGTACATAGTGGAACCGAGACGATATAGGTGCACTTCTGATGTGAAATTTATGTAAAATTAATCGACCAATTAGTTACATTAACTAATTAATTACCCCTTCCCCCTCTGGGAAACCCCAGACCATTAGAGGGTTCCTCACATCATTCCTCTCTCGGAAATCCCAAGCCCTTCGTTCTGGAAAATGAAACCTGTCTACTGGACAAGGTCTCAAACCACAGACCTTTGCATTTGACGTTTTGAGGTAAAGAAAGAGGGGAAATTCAAATTTTCGTGGTAAATTCGAATTCTTGTGGTTGATCCAAATGCTAATTACATTTCATTGCAAAGGATGTAATAGTAATAATAATAACAATAATAATAATAATTAGTAATAATATGGCCAACGGCCTAGCCGCAGTGCTAACACCAGTTCCCGTCAGCTCACCAAAGTTAAGTGCTGTCGGGTTGGGCTGTCACTTGGATGGGCGACCATCTTGTCTGCCGGGCGCCGTTGGCAAGCGGGGTGCACTCAGCCTTTGTGAGGCAAACTGTGGAGCTATTTGATTGAGAAGTAGCGGCTCCAGTCTTGGAAACTGACATATGGCTGGGAGAGCAGTGTGCTGATCACATGCCCTTCCACATCCGCATCAAATGACACCTGTGGGCTAAGGATGACACGGCGGCTGGTCGGTACCGTTGGGCCTTCATGGCCTGTTCGGGAGGATTTTAGTTTTTTTTTAATAATAATATACTTATTATTTATGAAACTTCTATTTGCATATTGCGGGTGTGGAAGGACAAAGGCTACTCTCCTTGTTTATCATCTTTAGAATATTGGCACAGTCTAATGAAGACGTCACACTCGACCATGGCCAGCCCAGAATACTGGTGCAGTCTAACTCCCCTTCTCCAATTGGTACGACATTCAAAAATTGGTAAGAAATTAAAAAATCAACCAGAAAATTCAAACATTTTCCTCTGGCTGTGAAGCATGGGGTTGGGAGTGGGGAAGGTTGCCACTGACTGAGGACTAGAGAATAGTTCTATCCAGTTTTGTCACTAACTGCTGGATACAGAGAGGATATGTTCGCTATTTGTCTAGCACTAGAGAATTGCTTCAGTCCATCTAGCCAGTAGTTCTGTGTGGGAAGGAAGAGTCACAATAATAGGACAGAAAACTACTACTGATGTGAAAGGGAGTAGCCTCCTACCGATCTACAAGCGCATTGCTTGGAGATCGGCGAGGGACACAAGGATGAGTGATAATAAGAGGACAGTGACCCACTGTCCCAGTGCTGCTATAAATCTATGCTCCCTATATACAGGAGTCATACAGCAATAGATTTGGATGATGATTATGATGTTTGGTTTGTGGGGCAGTCAACTGCGTGGTCATCAGCACCTGTACAGACTGACAATCTGTACACAGTCCAATCTAGCCACTTTCATGAATGATGATTGAATGATGAAGACAACACAAACACCCAGTCCCCAGGCTGAGAAAAGCCCCAACCCACCTGGGAATCGAACCTGGGACCCCGTGATCCAGAGTTAGCAATGTTAAACCTCTAGACCACTAGCAACAAGAGAATTGGGGAATAAAACACACTTATACCTTTTCATTAATCACTCCCATTCAACATGAACATGGGAAATACATTGTGCGATATTTTTATGAGGTTATGCTCGTTATCTTAATTGAACATGTCATCTCAAGACGAAAAAACTGGCCAGCCACCTCCAGACTATTCCAGTTTACATTGCGAGTGTATTGTTTACCTAAATATGTGACCGGACGGATCCTTTCTTTGTACCCGTCGAGTCACAAAAGGCTGAGCTGCGGCTTCTGGTTGGCTGAGCCCTCATGAATACACCTTCTGCTGGCCATGGACTGGCGTTGCTAACTTCTAGCAGACTACGAGACATGTAGTCGCAGCTTGGATGTAGAGTTCTAACTGCAGTTATACCCCTGACATACGCTCACCAGTTTAAGAAATCCACTTTACCCAAAGCGAGATGTAGGATGTTCATTGTCCTTACACTTCAAACTTCGCACTTGAAATGTAGATTATTCCCTTTTATGTGCATTATTTTTGAGGACAGAAGAAATCAGAGCACACACACATTTTCACACTGCTGAAGTAAGAGTATCCTTACTTGTTAGTAGTTAATGTGAAAATCCTGTACAACAGCATGGCATAGGCTATGTAATTCCTCTAGGTATTCTGTCATTTGGAAGTAAAATGTGTTCATATTGGCACCAAATTGATTGACAAATTAATGAAATTGATCATTAGTCTACCTTTGGATTATGAGAATTTTTTTTCCTGTAGGCGTATTACACTAGCCAGCTACTAATGGGCACCTCTTGGGACAGGGCTATGTTATTTTCGAGGAGCGCTATTGAGAAAATTAAAAAAAAAAAAACAAACAAAAAAAACAAATCAGATTTGACGCTGACTGCAGTAGGATTCTGCTGCCACCAACATATATTTCGCGTAACGAACACGAAGATAAGATACAAAAAATTAGCGCCAATGAGGAGACATACAGAGAGTCGCCTTTTGCCTCACTCTATTTGCGAGTGGAATAGGAAAGGAAATGAATAGTAACAGTGCAGGGTACCTTCTGCCATGCACCATGCGGTGGCATGGGAAGTATTCATATAGATGTATATGTAAATTTAGTCTACCTATTAAGATGTCATTCCATCCATTTATAATTGCGCAAAACTCTCGGAAGAGTGTTGTCTTATTTATCGAAACAACAAAGGATGGAACTTCTGCTGCTGATTGTCTGCCAGTCAGAATCTTGGCATTAGTCCATAATTTCCTCACTACAGTCTCTTCGCGAGACATATGTGAGAGAGCGTAATATGTTTGCGCCCGACATTTAAAAAAAGCAGCGTGCAGCTCACCTCTCTGCGCCCATTTTGCCAGAGTATCGAATAAACGCGATATTCTCGCTAATCATCAAGTCTTTGATGTAAAGCATTTGAATCCACATGATTGTGAAGAGTAAGAGATGTCCCCCGCCAAATGACAGACCCCTGCTAATGCCTTTTTAAGTCCATCACTTTCTGGTAGCACTGTTCGGTCAGTTAGAAAACTTTCTAGCCATCTACCCTCACTGGCTATGTAGAGAGTTACTGTAGCATCCTCGTCGCCACTATAGTCTTGCACTGCTAGGGAGAAAGGGAGAGGACGTTGTTGTGGGTGGCCAGTATCATCTTTCTGTAATAGAAATACACGCGTTAAGAGCTGGTTTATCAGGACGGGGCAGGTTAAGGTTACGATTGTGGACGGGGCCGTAATCAGTTACTCTCGCTTGCACAACAAATACGTAAACTTTATTTAAAGAAATTAAAATTTTAAAACAATCTCTTGAAAAAACACGATTGACTGTATGACGGCTGAAGACCTTATCACAGGACAAAAATTCCACAATTTTAGGGCCGAAACAGTACAATAAGCACTGGTTTTGGAATTATAGCTTCATTTGCTATCGATACAAATAAAGTAAAAGTGGAAAAAAATGCATTGCTAGAAAAGCATCTTTTTCACATCACATCCTTTTCTTATAGGTTATTCGAAGTAAATAAACAAAAATATGGTATATTAACGAGGCCAAACGTGTCATATTACTAGAGAAAATATGCATTCAAGAATAAAACACGAAATTGCTTCCTTACACTACGTTACTCATGTAAGCACTGTTAATTATCAACATTTGAAGCTGCTGCTGCGTGCACACGACAAAAATAGTGAACAAGAAGCTATTGTAAATAGTAGTCTGATAATAGTTTGGGTTATTTAATATAGCGGCAGCCCCCCTCCCCCCGTCCCCCACTTTGGCTTCTAAAACAACGTACAGTATAGGACTATAGTGCCATCTCCCTTCTTTTTTTTTATCTCCTTGTAATTATGCGTCGTAAACTATCTGTGGTCCGTCAGTCTCTAATTGAGTATAATCCATGAATATACTCTAATCATGAAATCAATCTGTCTTGTCTTTATACAAGCTTCAGCTTCTAAACATTATCAATCAAAGTTATTTCTTGAATACGATGCCTTTTGTGCATGGAGGCAAAAAAGTAGGGAGTGTCATTACGTCACACACTTAAAGCCGACGTCCTCCGTCTTCAGTGGCCAAAAGCATTGGGTTCACCGCACTCATTCTTCCATGGTTTACAGCGGTGATACTTCCCCGTGACATCACTCTGATGTGCCCGTGTTTGGTGCTTTGTTTGTGTTGTTTCATCTAAAATGACAGTTTGAGATGTTTACTGACATATTAATCGATCCTATCGTAATCTAAAGTTTAAAGGGATCACATTTCATTCGTAAATGGAGCCGTTCAACCCATATTTTCTTCTTTATACACGAATTATGGTTGCACTATTTGCTGTTACTGTAGTGGTTTTACTATTGTCATTTCAGTTCAGATTTGCCTTACTTTACTCAGTGTACGTTCTTTCTGTTCTTTCCTGTCTTTTTCATCGCCATCCAAATCGCAAACGCTCCCTCCAACAATTATTCATTGTTTACATTTCCTGCTCCTTTAAAAAGGATTCTAACTAGAACAGCCGGAGACAGCAGTCGTGTGTGTGTGAATTTGGTGTGTATAGGTGTATGAAAGTGTGTGTGTGCTTTGCATTCTTTCTAAAGAATGATATGGTTAAAATTTTATGTAAACACTATTTTTGTCATGTCTGCCAGCTGCTTGATGTGTAAGTATTAATATATACGTTTCGCAGTGTAGTTATTCCCTCACGACGTTTGTTGTAAATAATCCACTGCACTTCAGCAGGAACAATGATAATTACAATAGCAGAAGAAAAAAAAGTCTTTGATTGCACCACATTAAGGTTGTTTGTACCACAAAGAGGGGTTCACAACACTGCAACTAGTAGTTTTGATCACATGCCCATTGATATAAAATGTCCTCTAGACAACAAAGTAAAATTTCAAACTGAACTGAAAACGTTCGTCTTTCACAACTCCTCCTATTCTGCAGAAGATTATCTATTAGCATAATGCGTAAATGATGATGGGTAGATATTACTGACTGATATGCCTGTCTTTAATTAAAAAACGGAAAGCCTAATAAATGATTAGCAAGGAGATATATTTACAAAAATTGATGTTGATGTCTAATTTCTCGTTTTCCATTTTTAAGAGTTATCGTTCAAATGATACATGGAACATTCACCTATCTAACAAATTATTGGCATATGACAAAGCATAGTATATGCTTATATATTATGAGCAGTTCAAAATGAAATTAAGAAGTAAAATCAGGCGGATGATCGAAGTAGACACACAATCCAATTATGTTATGTTTGGTTATTCCTGAAAAACTGACAGAGTTATTGGCGAGAAATATTCCGGGAAAAGAAGCAAATAGGCTACTGTTGGATAGGTAGGCCCACATCTTACGCAATTGGGTCTATTATAGTAAAAAATTACTTCATAAATCTTTAAAGCAAAATACTGTTTTAAGGGTCTTAAGCATTTGAGACCATTTTCTTAATCGCATTTGTAGCATTCCACAATACTGAAAACAGTTGCAGAATTTTATCTTTCTTTTTCCCTTTTCTTTTACTCTCTAAATCGCTATCATTGGCCACACAATGAACGACGCATCATAGGTAAGATTTCAGAGTGAGAAGGTGTGTAAACCATAGTGACGTTAATGCACTGGCAATTTAATAGAACAAGAACTCCATTCTGCATGGAGGTATACCTCTATGCCTTTGTGTTTCTTTGACATTCCAACAATCGTTCACTTTGTTCACGTGCAAAAGATACTATAGCGTGCCTTGTTTCTTTCCTCATTGCGTACATTTGTGGGCTATAAAGAACATGTAGTTTAGTTTTTTTGCCGACGTGAACATTGAAAAGGTTGTGTATACGAGCTGAAATCTGAAAATGTGACGAAAAAGAAGCAGTGCCAGTAAGCAAATAAACATTCTGAGACTTGGTATTTACTGGTATTATGGAAAACGTGGAAGGGTGGACCCATCAATATAACTTTCTTTTCACACAATCTGTTTATTTAACGATATATAATCATAATTTGTTTTCATTACAAATTAAGAAATTTGTGCAATGAATAAGCTTTTACAAGAGAAATCAAAACAAGAACAACATGACAATAATTACAAGGACCTGGACCTGCAGCCCACCCGTTATCGGGTGAAACAGCGGTGTTTACTTTCGCGCTGGACAGAGTTTCTCTTATTCAATGCCCTTCTGCAACACACGAAAACATAGTTAATATTGATGGCAAGAATGCTTCAATTAATCAAACAGATGACGTAAATATATTCCCCCCTTTTTTTCAATATGGACACTGTATGTCGAAAGGTTGGGGGCTAAGATGCGCACATGTGATTAAAGGTTAAAGAAATTAGGAAACAATTATGACAGTGATAAGGTTTGCTTTAAAGCTAGCAACTGTTTCATTTCTATCAGCAACCAAAGAGCGACTGGATCGCAGCACGTTCCTTTTGATAACATTATTCTGCCTAATGGCTTGGTGACAGTTGGCTGTTAATATCTCAAAAGTTAAAATTACTTCTCAGTTATGAAGGTCGCTCTGAAGGAACGTTTTAAAACATTATGTATAGGCACTTATTACAAGAGAATGCACTCGGTGGAAAAATACACCAAAAATAACCTAGTCTCTCAAAGACAGGAAAGCACAGCTTAGTACAACAGGCAGTTCAGATTATCTCTAATACAATTACAATCAAGGAATTGAACCGGTTAACATCTAAAACTAACCACAAGACCCCTGTTTGTTTAATGGCAACCTGTGCCTTGGTACAATTGTTCTGACTGGATTCCCGTCCAGGAGCTGACTCATTAAAAGACTAATGATTGCATATAAACCAGAAAGGAAGGGCAATATAATATCAAAACAAATTTTCAAACGACAACTATGGTCTATATTTACGACCAAACAGCTGACCAAATAAATCTCTGAGGGTCAGATACAAACCAGAAAATAATTAAGAGGGCGGGTAAACAATGACACCAATCACCATAAAGAATGTTACTTCCCTTCGTCAGCAAGCAGGTCCATGGTTCCACGGTGCGTAGCAGTGGTTACTGGGTGGTGCCGATGACAGTCAGGTACAATAGAAGGGGGCAGCCAGGCCACAAGGTGTCGTCCAACACAAATGTTGCCCACCAACTGACAGGATGTCGGCCTGCTGCATGTAGTCGACGCTGACTCTAATGAAGTACTCCAGTATCGTTATTGTGCACAGGCCCCCCTTGGGAAGCTTGTGGCTTCGGCCGCTTGGACCTCGCAACCACCTCTCTTCGCGACACTACTGCCAGTCCCCAAACTTGGTGCCTGCCCGCTTGTTTTTTTTTGTTTTTTTTTCTTTATTGTAATTCCATTCCTCTAACACAGTAAATGGAGATGATGGGAGTTAATATATATACTAATACAGGGACATGCACAGGGGGCAGTTAAAAAGTAGACGTAAAGTTAAAAGAACAGAGCTGGCAGTTCGTTGTGCACTTAAAATCACTGGAGCCAAACACAAGTTAAAAGTCGGCCACAGTATAAAAATCACATGAACAATCATGGACTATATACAGGTTGAGCATAGAATTAAAACCACATCGCTTGATGACGCTGTATAACAGCTCCGAACACAGCACTAACGCATCACACTTGGGGGGGGGGGGGCGGCGAGGGACAAGGTCAGGCTACAGTTTGTAGGAAGGGTAGATGTCACGGTGAAGTTCAACATTCGGGAGGGGAAGGTGCTGGAAATTGCCCTGATAAAAGAGATGGAGGCTCTGGAGGTGAAGAGAGGGAGGGATACAGCTGTAGAGCGATGCCACTACCCGAATTTACTGTATTATTTAGACCATGCGGCATCGGACTTCCGGAAAGCGGCTCTCGCGTGTAATAGGTTTGAATAGACACCCTATGGTGATCCAACTACTACACGGAATTTTTGGAATAAATAATGATAATGGGGCGTAACCAACTTATTTTTAAGTCTATATTTGATTATTAGTAGTGCTGATAATCTCTTTTAAGTGACTGAACAGGGAGCACTTAATTCTGTATGTTTGATATTGCCTAGCAGGAGGACATTATTCATTTAAAACATTAGCACAGCCTGAAATCGTTTCACAATACATAAACACACATGATAAACACTTGAACTTGTTTTAGGTCAATGTAAACTGCACAAGTTGTAATTACTGAATTTAATGTTATTGAGCTTGCATTGTGCTGAAGGCACAATGTGTAATGCGGTGGCAGCAATTTCCTTGAACGCTTAATTAAAGAACAATATAGATCTGCTTGTCCATATAGTTACTGAAAACGTTAATTGAGAATTACGTTGCTCGGACAGAACCGAGTAATTTTTGACTATGGCAATGTACTGAAGGGCCACCAATTCAACCTGGATAGTAATTAAGGTGGTACAGTACCTGGCATCTTCCATTCGTTGCATGAAGCGGCATCTGCTGGCAATTTCGGCGTTAATTCCAACTATTTTCTCTGGCAATATAGCTACGCCGATACTCACTCACCATAACTTTTCACTGATGTTGCAGCACATAGAAATCACTGGATATGGGGTAATAATGAGCTATTTCGTTTATATAATTGCAATTTAAACCACAAAATTATTATTGTCTCCAAACTTTACACACTGTAGAGAACTTGGTTTGACTATTACACAAACTGATTCACAGAATATAAATGTACTGTTCATAATAATACTCCTGTAAGATAACTTCTAGTTCGTTGCTACCGAAGTGAGCTCACCAATGGGCCTCATCAGTTATTGATATCACAATATGCCATTGGATGCGGCTACTGGTACCTTCACACCTCGCCGTTGGCACAAGCAACTCGTCGCAATTAATGCAGCATTGCACCATGCAGTGCCATGTACACCAGAGCGTGAAACCATACTATTTTGCCGCTCACAGCCCGCGTCTTACAAGCCTTAGTGTCCATTTAGCTTGTAGCCATACGATAAACGAAGTCCATATCTGTTTTCAGCTCACTTCTAACCGGTCTGTTAGCAACGTTACCGTAGGACACACCGGGAGTCACTTTTACGCCACTTAACACTTGTTCTGCCTCAGAGCTACGCCAGCTTACTTCTACTGCCAATATTACATGCCAACCTGTTCACTGTTCTCATTCTCGGGGATTCCCCCCACACCTAAACATTATTTTACATTACACGAAGTTCTCTATTTACAATTAAACATACCATAGCATTACAATATTCTATTACAGTCATTTACACATATTAAAGTAATATTACATTTATATTTTTACTAAACATAACAATATTATTTAGTTTAATCCTTTTGTTATTTCGCTGTCAGAGTGCAGCACAAGCCAGACACTGTCTCCCGCATAGCATTCTTTAATTTAGCTGCCACCAGGCGGAAGCACTTCCGCTTTGCCTTCGATTCTGGCCCATAGATGGCGTAAGCGTCCACTTTCACTACCGTTGGGCCTTGACTATGCCTGGCCTTCACTAAATGGCACGTTGTTGCATTACAAGAGGTGCTGCAATCGGTGTGCAATGGAGTGGTAGGAGAAACCAGGGGATGAGGGGGATCAAGCCTGCAGACAGTGTAAAGGACGCAGAGATGTTGGAGGAAAAAGAGGAGGTGGGGGAAGGTGATGAGGTCATACAGGAGTCATATGGGGGAAGGAAGGCGGATGTGGAAGGCAAGGGGGAGTGCATGGCGTTCTAGATTTATAGGGCCTTATAAAAGTGTGGGAGGGCGGAGATCCAGGCAATGTTGGCATAACAGAGGATAGGACAGGTGAGGGATTTGTAGGTGTGGAGGATGGTGGAAGGATGCCATCTCCATGTCTGGCCAGACAGGAGTTTCACGATGCAGAGGCAGGAATGGGCTTTCTCCTGTATGGTCAGGAGATGAGGGGTCCAGGTGAGGTGATGGTGGAGAGTGAGGCCAAGGTATCTCAAGGGTATCCTAGGGTGGGGATGAGCTGGATGGGACGACCATAAATTATGATTGCCTGGGTTTTGGAGGGGTTGACATGAAGGAACCACTGATTACACCATGATCTGCTCAAGGTGGGTTTGGAGGGTGTGCTGGGACCATTGAAAGGTAGAAAAAGTGCCAGGTAGGTGGTGTCATCAGCATATGGGAGGCGGTGGACAGGTGGGGGTGTCTTGGGCAAATCAGTGGTATAGGAGATAGAGGAGAGGGGAGAGAATAGAGCTCTGAGGGATGCCAGCAGTGGGATAAAAGAGGTGGAAGTTGGTGTCATGGAGGGTGACATAGGAAGAACGGTGTGAGAGGAAGGAAGTGACCAGACAGACAAAATTGATAGGCAGGGCGTAGGTTTGGAGTTTAAAGAGGAGACCAGGATGCCATACGCGGTCATAGGCATTTTCGAGGTCGAGGGAAACAAAAGTGGTGGAACAATGGGAGTTAAGTTGGAGGGAGAGTTGGTCTTCAGCAGAGAAGGAGGGTCAGGAGCCACACTGGTTAAGGAGGAGGAGGTGGTATTGGTGAAGTTGGTGATGTATACGACAGATCAATTCGAATATCTTACTGAAGATGGAGGTGAGGCAGATGGGACGATAGGAAAAGGCGACGGAAGGGGTTTTGTTGGGTTTGAGGACTAAGAGGACGCAGGAAGTCTACCACAGGTCGGGGTAGAAGCCGGTAGAGAGGATGACGTTGTATAGATTGGCAAGGACAGTCAGGAAGGAGAAGGGGCATTCTCTGAGGTGGCAGTAGGTGACACAGTCATGACCAGGGGCCGTGTTGCGTTATGACTGGAGGATTGCTGTGATTGGAGTGTTGATGTTGGAGAGGGCAACCAACCCAAGTACTGGAGACTGGGAGCAAGTGGAGTGACCGAGGTATCAGAGTGTTCCATGATGGTGGGAAAAGAGAATAATCAAAGAGGGGATCATGAGGGATGGAGAAGACCTTGGGAAGGTGGGAAGCGAAGTAGTTGGCCTTACTGAGGTTGTCGGGAAGGCGGCGGTCGTTGTGGAGGATGAGGTAATGGCCTGTGGATTGAGAACCAGTAAGACGATGGAAGGCTGACCAGTACTTGGAGGAGTTTATAGAGAGGGCGGCATTGAGTCATGTAAAAGTCTGGCGCCAGTCCTGGCATTTCTTTGCTATAATAAGGTTCCATATGTGTTGCTGTATTTTCTGGTGGCGTTGGAGTGTATCCCTGCCATGAGTGCACAGGAAGGAGTGATAGGTGTGGTGGGATTCATGGAGGAGGAGAAAGACAGCCCATGGAGGGTGAGTGGGTCAGTGGGGGCGGATGGTTTTAGTGGGAACATAGGCCTCCACAGTGTCAGTAAAGGCCTTCTGAAGGAAGGACGAGGCATGGACGATGTCGTCAAGATGGTGATAGGTAAGGGGGTGAGGTTCGACCTGAGTGGCGATGGATTCCCGGTAGGCATCTCAGTTGGCGCAACAGTAGTCATCTACTACCTTGGGGGGGGGTGCAGGACAGGGAGCTGGAGGTGGGCAGTGAGCAGACATTATGGTGGGAAGGGCAGGGAGGTGGTCGGTACATGTAGAGTCAAGGGTGTTGATTACGATACACCCAAGGAGGTTGGCCAAGGCAAGGATAACATTGGGGTTGGGTGTGCTGGGGAAGGGGAACAAAATCACCTTGGATTGTGAGGAGGAACTGTTGCCACTGCCGAAGGACTGCCGGGAAGCAGCTATGGATGCTGATGTCAGCGACAATAACATAGGTGGAGAAGGTGGAGATGAAATCGTAGGAAATAGAAGCAGTGGAGCAGACACAGATGGTGGTGCAGGTGACAGTGATGGAGGGGAAGAAGACACTGAGGATAAGGTGTTCGGTGGGGTCATTGAGGAGGGGCTGTGGCCAGATGGGAATGTTCTTAATGTGGCCGATGGTAACTCCACCGTGCACTTGGGGACCACGAGCATCAGTTTGGTGGAGGATAGATGGAGAGGTGTTGATAGTATGGTGGGGCAAATTATTTAGTTTCACCTGAGTGCTTCGGTAGTTAGGTTTTCGAATATCTGCGTATAACTAGACACAGTTCATGCGTTCCTGTCGGGGTCTAGAGTAGAGTTGATCAGCACGTGCGATAGTCTGTTTATCTGCATAGTTTAGTTTTCCACGGTCTTTAGTATGGACAGGGACTGCGATTGTTGTGTGTGGATGCGAGCTGAGTTTGTGACACTTCACTCTCAGCTTCAGGCTGTGATGGCTGGATGGGCACCACTGTTGTGGGCCGGCTGTGGGGATCCAACGGACGTCCAGCACGTTAGAGTCCTCCGATCGCTCCTCACCGGTGGCCAACCCAGTTACTGCTCGCACTGAGGCTGACCCTTCACCTGTGGTCGAGTGGGAGGTCGCCCTGGGGCGAAGCAGGCGGCGAAAAACTTCCCAGGCAGCCGCATTTAAGGTCTCCCCAGTTCGTCTGGAAAACGGGTTCCAGGTGTAGTCTGTGGCTGACACTGTCACTGAGCCAGATGCTGCTGTCGCCTGTCCTGTTTCAGAGGAAACCACTCAGCCGGCAAGATGCAGGCAATCGCAGAGGGTGGGATTATTGGTAATTGGGAGCTCCAACGTTAGGGGCGTTATGGGGCCCCTTAGGGACTTGGCTGACAAGAAGGGTAAGAAAACCAATGTTCACTCCCGTGTGCATACTGGGTGGAGTCATTGCAGATGTGGAAAGGATCCTCCTGGATGCCATGAAGAGCACAGGGTGCAGACAACTGCATGTGGTTGCTCACGTCGGTACCAATTATATGTGTCACTTTGGATCAGAATATATTCTCTCTGGTTTCGAGTGGCTGACAGAAGTGGTGAAGGCTGCCAGTCTTGCCTGCAAGATGAAAGCAGAGCTGACCATTTGCAGCACAGTCGACAAAACCGATTGCGGACCTCTGGTACAGAGCCAAGTGGAGGGTCTGAATCAGAGGCTAAGACGGTTCTGCGACCGTGTAGCCTGCAGATTCCTCGACTTGCGCCAAAGGGTGTTTGAGTTTCCTGTTCCACTGAATGGGTCAGGTGTTCACTATACGCAGAAGGCGGCTACACGGGTAGCAGGGACTGCATGCATGGACAGGGTGGTTTTTTAGGTTAGAGAGTCTCGTGAAAACACAAGAAGGGCTTCAGCCACAAAGGGTGCAGGAAGAACGTAGATACAGGAACCATTGGTATAGCAGTTGTAAATTGTCGTAGTTATTTTGGGAAAGTACCAGGGGCTAATAGAAAGCACTGATGTTCAAACCTTTATAGGCACTGAAATCTGGCTAAAGCCGGATATAAGCTCAGCCGAAATTTTTGTGAAGAACCTAACGGTGTTCCGAAAGGACAGGCTAAACACGGTTGGCGGTGGCGTGTTTGTTGCTGTCAGAAGTAGTTTATCTTGTCGCGAAATTGAAGTAGATACTTCCTGTGAGTTAGTATGGGCAGAAGTCATTGTTGACAACTGGAGTAAAATAATAACTGGATCGTTTTACCGACCTCCCAATTCAGATGATACAGTTGCTGAAAGGTTCAAAGGAAGCTTGAGTTTGATTTCAAACACGTACCCGACTCGTACGATTATAGTTGGTGGTGACTTTAATTTACCCTCGACATGTTGGCGAATATACATGTTTAATTCCGGAGGTGAGCATAAAACATCATCTGAAATTGTGCTAAACGCTTTCTCTGAAAATTATTTCGAGGAGTTAGTTCATGAGCCCACGCGAATAGTAAATGGTTTTGGAAACTTGGCCTCTTAGCAACAAATAATCCTGAGTTAATAACAAGCATCAATACCGATTCAGGGATTAGTGAACACAGAGTTGTCGTAGCGAGATTGAATATTGTAATCCGCAAATCCTCGAAAAATAAGAGAAATACACTCCTGGAAATTGAAATAAGAACACCGTGAATTCATTGTCCCAGGAAGGGGAAACTTTATTGACACATTCCTGGGGTCAGATACATCACATGATCACACTGACAGAACCACAGGCACATAGACACAGGCAACAGAGCATGCACAATGTCGGCACTAGTACAGTGTATATCCACCTTTCGCAGCAATGCAGGCTGCTATTCTCCCATGGAGACGATCGTAGAAATGCTGGATGTAGTCCTGTGGAACGGCTTGCCATGCCATTTCCACCTGGCGCCTCAGTTGGACCAGCGTTCGTGCTGGACGTGCAGACCGTGTGAGACGACGCTTCATCCAGTCCCAAACATGCTCAATGGGGGACAGATCCGGAGATCTTGCTGGCCAGGGTAGTTGACTTACACCTTCTAGAGCACGTTGGGTGGCACGGGATACATGCGGACGTGCATTGTCCTGTTGGAACAGCAAGTTCCCTTGCCGGTCTAGGAATGGTAGAACGATGGGTTCGATGACGGTTTGGATGTACCGTGCACTATTCAGTGTCCCCTCGACGATCACCAGTGGTGTACGGCCAGTGTAGGAGATCGCTCCCCACACCATGATGCCGGGTGTTGGCCCTGTGTGCCTCGGTCGTATGCAGTCCTGATTGTGGCGCTCACCTGCACGGCGCCAGACACGCATACGACCATCATTGGCACCAAGGCAGAAGCGACTCTCATCGCTGAGACGACACGTCTCCATTCGTCCCTCCATTCACGCCTGTCGCGACACCACTGGAGGCGGGCTGCACGATGTTGGGGCGTGAGCGGAAGACGGCCTAACGGTGCGCGGGACCGTAGCCCAGCTTCATGGAGACGGTTGCGAATGGTCCTCGCCGATACCCCAGGAGCAACAGTGTCCCTAATTTGCTGGGAAGTGGCGGTGCGGTCTCCTACGGCACTGCGTAGGATCCTACGGTCTTGGCGTGCATCCGTGCGTCGTTGCGGTCCGGTCCCAGGTCGACGGGCACGTGCACCTTCCGCCGACCACTGGCGACAACATCGATGTACTGTGGAGACCTCACGCCCCACGTGTTGAGCAATTCGGCGGTACGTCCACCCGGCCTCCCGCATGCCCACTATACGCCCTCGCTCAAAGTCCGTCAACTGCACATACGGTTCACGTCCACGCTGTCGCGGCATGCTACCAGTGTTAAAGACTGCGATGGAGCTCCGTATGCCACGGCAAACTGGCTGACACTGACGGCGGCGGTGCACAAATGCTGCGCAGCTAGCGCCATTCGACGGCCAACACTGCGGTTCCTGGTGTGTCCGCTGTGCCGTGCGTGTGATCATTGCTTGTACAGCCCTCTCGCAGTGTCCGGAGCAAGTATGGTGGGTCTGACACACCGGTGTCAATGTGTTCTTTTTTCCATTTCCAGGAGTGTATATACCAATTCAAAAAAAATCAGATAAAAAGAGACAATCTCCACTCATTCCAAATTAATAATATAAGTGTAGACCAGATGTGGCTTAAATTCAAAGAAATAGAATCGACAGCAATTGAGAGATTTATAGCAAATAAATTAACAAACGGCGGAGCTGATCCTCCTTGGTACACGAATTGGGTTAGAACACTGTTGCAGAAACAACGAAACAAACATGCAAAATTTAAACAGACGCAAAATCCCCAAGATTGGCGATCTTTTACAGAAGCTCGAAATTTAGCTCTGACTTCAATGCGAAATGCCTATAACAGACGCCACAACGAAACTTCGTCTCGAAACCTGGCAGAAAATCCAAAGAGATTCTGGTCGTATGTGAAGTATGTTAGCGACAAGAAACAATCAATGCCTTCTCTGCGCGATAGCAATGGAGACACTATCGAAGACAGTGCTGCCAAAGCAGAATTACTAAACACAGCCTTCCGAAATGCCTTCACAAAAGAAGACGAAGTAAATATTCCAGAATTCGAATCGAGAACAGCTGCCATCTGGTCCAGACTGTATACCAATTAGGTTCCTTTCGGAGTATGCTGATGCGTTAGCTCGATACTTACCAATCATATACAACCGTTCGCTCGACGAAAGATCCGTACCCAAAGACTAAAGTTGCACAGGTCACACCAGTATTCAAGAAAGGTAGTAAAAGTAAACTACTAAATTACAGGCCCATATCGTTAACGTCGATATGCAGCAGGATTTTAGAACATATATTGTGTTCGACCATTATGAATTACCTCGAAGAAAACGGTCTATTGACACACAGTCAACATGGGTTTAGAAAACATCGTTCCTGTGAAACACAACTAGCTCTTTATTCACATGAAGCGTTGAGTGCTATTGGCAAGGGATTTCAGATCGATTCCGTATTTCTGGACTTCCGGAAAGCTTTTGACACTGTATCACACAAGCGGCTCGTAGTGAAATTGCCTGCTTATGAAATATCGTCTCAGTTATGTGACTGGATTTGTGATTTCGTGTCAGAGAGGTCACAGTTCGTAGTAATTGACGGAAAGTCATCGAGTAAAACAGAAGTGATTTCTGGCGTTCCCCAAGGTAGTGTTATAGGCCCTTTGCTGTTGGTTATCTATATAAACGATTTGGGAGACAATCTGAGCAGCCATCTTCGGTTGTTTGTAGTTGGCGCTGTCATTTATCGACTTATAAAGTCATTAGAAGATTAAAACAAACTGCAAAACGATTTAGAAAAGATATCCGAATGGTGTGAAAAGTAGCAATTGACCCTAAATAACGAAAAATGTGAGGTCATCCACATGAGTGCTAAAAGAAACTCGTTGAACTTCGGTTACACGATAAATCAGTCTAATCTAAAAGCCGTAAATTCAACTAAATACCTGTTGTAGTTGTTGTGGTCTTCAGTCCTGAGACTGGTTTGATGCAGCTCTCCATGCTACTCTATCCTGTGCAAGCTCCTTCATCTTCCAGTACCTACTGCAGCCTACATCCTTCTGAATCTGTTTAGTGCATTCATCTCTTGGTCTCCCTGTACGATTTTTACCCTCCACGCTGCCCTCCAATACTAAATTGGTGATCCCTTGATGCCTCAGAACGTGTCCTACCAACCGATACCTTCTTTTAGTCAAGTTGTGCCACAAACTCCTCTTCTCCCCAACCCTATTCAGTACCTCATCATTAGTTATGTGTTCTACCCATCTAATCTTCAGCATTCTTCTGTAGCACAACATTTCGAAAGCTTCTATTCTCTTCTTGTCCAAACTATTTATCGTCCATGTTTCACTTCCATACAAGGCCACACTCCATACAAAAACTTTCAGAAACGACTTCCTTACACTTAAACCTATGCTCGATGTTAACAAATTTCTCTTCTTCAGAAACGCTTTCCTTGCCATTGGCAGTATACATTTTATATCCTTTCTACTTCGAGCATCATCAGTTATTTTGCTCCCCAAATAGGAAAACTCCTTTACTACTTTAACATTTCCTAATCTAATTCCCTCAGCACCACTTGATTTAATTTGACTACATTCCATTATCCTTGTTTTGCTTTTGTTGATGTTCATCTTATATCCTCCTTTCAAGACACAGTCCATTCCGTTCAACTTCTCTTACAAGTCCTTTGCTGTCTCCGACAGAATTGCAATCTCATCGGCGAACCTTAAAGTTTTTATTTTTTCTCCATGGATTTTAATACCTACTCCAAATTTTTATTTTGTTTCCTTTACTGCTTGCTCAATATACAGATTGAACATCGGGGAGAGGCTAAAACCCTGTCTCACTCCCTTTCCAACCACTGCTTCCCTTTCATGTCCATCGACCCTTATAACTGCCATCTGCTTTCTGTACAAATTGTAAATAGCCTTTCGCTCTCTGTATTTTATCCCTGCCACCTTGAGAATTTGAACGAGAGTATTCCAGTCAACATTGTCAAAAGCTTTCTCCAAGTCTACAAATGCTGGAAACGTAGGCTTGCCTTTTCTTAATCTAACTTCTAAAATAAGTCGTAGAGTCAGTATTGCCTCACGTGTTCCCATATTTCTACGGAATCCGAACTGATCTTCCCCGAGGTCAGCTTCTACCAGTTTTTCCATTCGTCTGTAAAGAATTTGTGTTAGTATTTTGCAGCCGTGACTTATTAAACTGATAGTTTGGTAATTTTCACATCTGTCAACGCCTGTTTTCTTTGGAATTGGAATTATTATATTCTTCTTGAAGTCTGAGGGTATTTCGCCTGTCTCATACATCTTGCTCACCAGAGAGTAGAGTTTTGTCAGAACTGGCTCTCCCAAGGCTGCCAGTAGTTCTAATGGAATGTTGTCTACTCCCGGGGCCTTGTTTCGACTTAGGTCTTTCAGCGCTCTATCAAACTCTTCACGCAGTATTATATCTCCTATTTCATCTTCATCTACATCCTCGTCCATTTCCATAATATTGTCCTCAAGTACATCGCCCTTGTATAGCCCCTCTATATACTCCTTCCACCTTTCTGCTTCCCTTCTTTTCTTAGAAGTGGGTTTCCATCTGAGCTCTTGATATTCATACAAGTGGTTCACTTTTCTCCAAAGGTCTCTTTAATTTTCCTATAGGCTGTATCTATCTTACCCCTAGCCTCTACATCCTTACATTTGTCCTCTAGCCATCCCTGCTTAGCCATTTTGCACTTCCTGTCGATCTCATTTTTGAGACGTTTGTATTCCTTTTTGCCTGCTTCATTTACTGCATTTTTATATTTTCTCCTTTCATCAATTAAATTCAATATTTCTTCTGTCCCCCCAAGGATTTCTACTAGCCCTCGTCTTTTTACCTACTTGATCGTCTGCTGCCTTCACTACTTCATCCCTCAAAGCTACCCATTCTTCTTCTACTGTATTTCTTTCCCCCATTCTTGTCAATTGTTCCCTTATGCTCTCCCTGAGGCTCTGAACAACTTCTGGTTTAGTCATTTTATCCAGGTCCCATCTCCTTAAATTTCCACCTTTTTGCAGTTTCTTCAGTTTTAATCTACAGTTCATAACCAGTAGATTGTGGTAAGAGTCCACATCTGCCCCGGGAAATGTCTTACAGTTTAAAACTTGGTTCCTAAATCTCTGTCTTACCATTATATAATCTATCTGAAACCTTAGAGTATCTCCAGGGTTCTTCCATGTATACACCCTTCTTTCATGATTCTTCAACCAAGTGTTAGCTATGATTAAGTTATGCTCTGTGCAAAATTCTACCAGGTGGCTTCTTCTTTCATATCTTAGCCCCAATCCATATTCACCTACTACGTTTCCTTCTCTCCCTTTTCCTAGTACCGAATTCCAGTCACCCATGACTATTAAATTTTCATCACCCTTCACTATCTGAATAATTTCTATTATTTCATCATACATTTCTTCAATTTCTTCGTCATCTGCAGAGCTAGTTGGCATATAAACTTTTACTACTGTAGTAGGCGTGGGCTTCGTGTCTATCTTGGCCACAATAATGCGTTCACTACGCTGTTTGTAGCAGCTTACCCGCATTCCTATTTTCCTATTCATTATTAAACCTACTCCTGCATTATCCCTGTTAGATTTTGTATTCACCTGACCAAAAGTCTTGTTCCTCCTGCCACCGAACTTCACTAATTCGCACTATATCTAACTTTAACCTATCCATTTCCCTTTTTAAGTTTTCTAACCTACCTGCCCGATTAAGGGATCTGACATTCCACGCTCCTATCCGTAGAACGCCAGTTTTCTTTCTAAATACTTAAGTATTACAATTGCGAACAACTTAAACTTGAAGGAACACGTAGAAAATGTTGTGGGGGAGGCTAACCAAAGACTGCGTTTTATTGGCAGGACACTTAGAAAAGGTAACGGACCTACTAAGGAGACTGCCTACAGTACGGTTGTCTGTCCTCCTTTAGAATACTGCTGCGCCATGTGGGATCCTTACCAGATAGTACGGACGGAGTACATCGAAAAAGTTCAAAGAAAGGCAGCACGTTTCTTTGTGTCATCGTGAAATATGGGAGAGAGTGTCACAGAAATGATACAGGATTTGAGCTGGAAATCATTAAAAGAAAGGCGTTTTTCGTTGCGACGTAATCTTCTCGCGAAATTCCAGTCACCAACTTTCTCCTCTGAATGCGAAAATATTTTGTAGACACAGACGTACGTGTGAAGGAAAGATCACCACAATAAAATAAGGCAAATCAGAGCTCGTACGGAAAAATATAGGTGTTCATTCTTTCCGCGGCTATACGAGATTGGAATAATAGAGAATTTTGAAGGTGGTTCGATGAACCCTCTGCCAGGCAGTTGAATGTGATTTGCAGAGCACCCATGCAGATGTAGATGTAGATGGTGGTGGGAGAGGTTGTCCATGGTGTGGAAGGAGCGGATGTTCCGGAAGAGGATGCGACACTCACTCATGCCACGCCATGACGGGAAGAGAGGCGATTGAAGAGAGAGTAGGGAAGAGGCTAAAACTAGGGTGTTGAGGCGGGTGAAGGTGAAGTGGCCTTGGTTGTGGTAGTAAGTGGCGAAGGTGTTGAGGTGAAATAACAGAGTGGGTGGCGAGGGTGTGGGGGCGTTGGAAAGGGTGAATGTTTTGGAGGACTATGGTGAGGAAACGTATGATGCCTTCAACCATGGTGAGTGGACGGAGGGAATTGTTCGGGTGGATGGGGGGATCGATGGGACAGACAGAGACAGTAAGTTCAAGGGTGGCAGGAGGAGGGTTAGCTTTATACTTGCGAGTAAGTGGGATAGGGGCCATTACAGGTGTTATAGGACGGTGAGGTGGCGAAGTTGGGGCAGTGTTTGAGAAAATGGGAGACCTTGCCATGGGGACAGGTAGGGGGTCTAAGCAGCTGGGGGTCAGGTGATCATTATACGTGAGGCAACACTGGCAGCGGTAGGATTGAGGAGGGGATTTCGAGGATTCAACAAGTGATGGCAGTGGAAAATCAGGGCAACCTGGGTGAGGAAGTGGTCGATGGAGGGAGTGGACTCCGAAAAGACCTGCATGAGATAAGTGGGACCCCACTTGGGTCAGCGAACTCGTATATCTATCGGCAAGTAAAGAGCTTCCGAGAACACAAGCCACAGATACCAACTCTTCCTCATAGATATTGGCAACGGGGCCGGAAGAGGGGTAGTCGATACTACCCTTGAGCTTGTGGCGCCAGACGGAACAGTCTACTAACTTCATGGCGCTACGGTTCGTACTGTTTACGGAGTTCCAGCCTCATTTGCTATCGATACAAATATAATAAAAGTGGAATAAAATGCATTACGAAACTATCAGCTTTCCGCAACACGTTCTTTTCTTCTTGGCCACTCGAAATACACCAACAAAAAGAAGTTACACTAACGAGGCCAAATGCATCGTATTACTAGAGCAAATACGCATTTAAGAACAGAAAAACGTTCGAAATTGCCTACCTTACACTATGCTGTATACGTAATTTTAGCATTTAAAATAGCTGTTGCATGCACATGACAGAAATAATGAACAAGATGCAATCCCAAACAGCAGCCTGCTAATGTTTTGGGCTCTTTAAGATGGCTTCAAAACAGCATACAGCGTACGTCCACTGTAAGTCTGTAGAGCCGTCTACCTTCTTTTCTTTACCTAAATGCTTTTCATATCTTTATCAAGTGATACTCGTAAACCTCCAACGAAACTGTTATTGTTGCTGGCATATGATTCTTTGTGGTAAAGATTATCTCTGCCTTATTACTAAAGTTTCACTCGAAAATTTATTTTGTAGTTATCTTTATTTTTCTTCACTACAGAAGGGAGATAAATTCCGTTTAGCTTTGGTCAGATCTTCACTAATTCATTTTATAGAAACTGTCACGAAATAAAGTCCACAAATCTCTATCGCGTAATGACAACAACCCAGAGACCTTACTGCTTCGCGTATAATCTTGAACTGCTTAACAAACGAAACTTGACTTTGACAGGGTATCCTTGAGTGGAAGGAACCCTGCCTTTCACTCATCAAATCCATCTTCAAGCAGACTTCCAAAAACCATGGACGTTCTTCTTTGGATAACTTTAATATAATAATTATTACATATCAGTAATATTTCCGCTTATCAAACATGGATAACTAATATAAACAGAATTCAACAGCTCATGGCTAAATCTCATCGTAGGCTGCTTACATATTGTATTTCATAATAATTTACAACTATTAAATTCTTTTGTTTGCATTATTACTATAGGACCGGGTGAGTCGCTTCGGGAGGTCTTTGGAAACAGGCCGTCGTTTTAATGCCACTGTAGAGCAGCAGAGAGGGCAGTTTGACGACAGGAGACTGGTCGTATTGCTACTGCCACGTCTCGCGCTCGAATCACGAAACAGAAAACAGAACAGATATGTCTTACAGTATCATATAACAAAAAGCCATAATACAGAAAATCTCTTCATTTTCAACATCGCTACAAAAGTTACGACTACTTGTCCATGTGTTGCTTGGTGGAGACTGCTCGATATAGGCCACTTGTCACTGTTTCATCAAGCACGTCCCTCCCGCCGGAGATTCGAGCCCTCCCTCGGGCATGGGAGTGTGAGTTGCTGTTAGCATACGTTAGTTTAAGTAGTATGTAAGTCTAGATACCGATGACCTCAGCTGTTCGATGCCTTAGGAAAAAAAATCAAGCACGTTTTCCAAAGTTTTTTTTTCTTCCGTAGAAAGACTGAAACAAAATTATATTAAGGTTACACCTAATGACGGGTAAGGAATACTAGCTACGTCAGTCCTCCCTCCTGCGGCAGGATCTAAAAACAAAATGTAATTAAATCATAATATAATTAGTAATAAACAGATATAATTTAATTATATGAATAAGAGTATAAGTCTATGTTGAACTGGAAGTTGTGAGACCTGTGGAAACGGTCCTACAGTACCATGATTTAGTTCCAAATCGCAATGTAATTAACCCGGCTTCCTGCAAAGAATATTTTGTACAGAACTGTGCTCTACTGTTATAACTTCTGCTAATCAGTTATCTGTTAGTCTAAGATGCGATGACGTATTTATTTTTCGTCAGGTCCAGTGTGGAAGTTCGGTCACCGTGCAGTTTTATCGACTTCGTTTCCTTGTTGCAGAATTATTTTGTTGTAAGGTTCTTTTGGGACACAGTTTGAAATAAATTCTGATGCGAATTTTTTCTCGTCTGTAGCTCACTTACTATTTAACTTTAGACACTTTTAACATTAACTTCAGAGCGGAACACAGCCTCGCCGAGTGGCCGCACGGGTTGGGGTGCCAGGTCACGAACTGCGCGACCCCTCCCGCCGGATGTTCGAGTCCTCCCTGGGGCATGGGTGTATGTGTTGTTCTTAGCATAAGTTAGTTTAAGTAATGTGTAACTCTAGGAACCGATGACCGCAGCAGTTTGGTCCATTAGGAATTCACACACATTTCAATAGAACGCACAATTACAGTTATACAAAATTCGAGGCGACATTGGCTCCCATCTCCGTACTAGACCACTAACTGACAACTCACGACTCACAGACCGTGACGTCTGCTTGAGTACAACGACAACAACAACAACAACAACAACAACAAGAGTTCGAGCTCAGAGATATACCAAAGACTACACGTAACTAATTGTTAATCTGTGACAGCACGGTATTCTCTGGCGCCCTCAGGCTTAAATTGGATGTATGTATATACTATTTCAGACTATTTAATTTAGTTACATATCGGTGAGATAGTAAAAGTACTTAGAGGAAGAACTGCGCTGATAATTTGTCCTTCAGACCACATAATTATTTCTTGTCATTGCGAGCTGAAGTAACACTCCAGTTCTTTCACACCGAAGGGAAAATATTCTTCGCGTCACACGTACAAATGTATCAGTTTTAACAAGGCCAGAATGTGTAGAGATACTGACTCATATGTCATAGTATCTCGAAACTATTTTTCCGTTTGCCGCTAGTGTCCCTGCAACTGAAAATGCCAGGTAGCTGTACATTCTCAAAGCATCCCGTAGCGCTGTACTTCGCCATGTAATTTCCGTATTACGAGATATTGTCAAAAACTAGTGATATGTTGATGCAGATTTTTCGTATTCGAACATTACATACCGGACAGTAAGATAATATGTGCGACTCTCAGAAACAAACAACATTGTAGTCTATGGAGTGATAGCAGCAAGGTTTAATGAGTAACGGCTTCAGTTCTTAAACTGTTCTTTCTCTTATACCGGCTTCAGCTTTTACTTTGCATTCATTTTCAGATCCGTTGCAAAATGCCTTCAATATAAAAGCCAAAGCCAGTCGTCTAAAATAAAGAGCATGTTACCAATTCGAATGGTTATTCATTAGTGTAGTACACAGTGGAGCAGCACCACAGTCAAGATATGGAGAAACTAATAATTATCAAGGTGTCCTGAAAAGTAATGGCTCCGATTTTTTATGTGAGAACTAAAAAAAATTCAAATAAAATTAACGATATTAACATTCTACACTCTTCAGCCAGAACATTATTACCACCTACCTAACAACCGGTATTTCTGACTTTGGCACAGAGAGCAGCATCGATACTTCGAGGCATGGAAGCAGTGAGGCCTTGGTAAATGGCTAGAAAGAACTGGCATCGCACTGCACATACAAGTCACCTGATGATGATCATCAAACAAGTCACCTATCTCCAATGAATCCGTAAATTCCGAAGAGGGTCAAGATGAGCTCTGACACCACGTCCAATCACATCCCAAATATGTTCGATTCGGTTCAGATCTAGCGAGTTGGGGGCTGGGGGGCGGGGCAGTACATCAATTGGAACTCGCCACTGTGTACTCGAACCTCCACATTACACTCCTCGTCTTGTGACACGGTGCATTTTCCTGTTGAAAAAGCCGTCCGCTCTAAGTCGCCTTGCCACAGTGGGCGCAGCTGCCCCCGTGGGAGGTTCGAGTCCTCCCTGGGGCATGGGTGTGTGTGTTGTTGTTAGTTTAAGTTAGATTAAGTAGTTTGTAGGCCTAGGGACCGAACCCCTTAGCAGTTTGGTCCCATAGGAACTTACCACAAATTTCCAAAACCTTTTCCTGTTGAAAATGCCTCTGAAGTTGGGGAATATGATCTACATGAAGGTATGTACGTGGTTTCCAACCAGTGTATGACAGTCCTTGGCCCTCATGGAGCTTGGCACGATCTCCACTGGACCCATGGGTGCCCATGTGAACTTTTCCCCGAGCATAATGGAGTCGCCACCACCTGGTCTCCATCCCGCAGTACAGGTGTCGAGGTGCTGTTCCCCTGGAAGACGATGGAGTTGTGCCCTCCGATCGGCATCATGGAGGTATCGGGATTTATCAGACCATCCAACGCTCTGCCACTGCGCCAACGTCCAGCGTCGATTCTCACTTACCCGTTTCAGTCGTAATTGGCCACGTCGTGGTGTTAACATTGGCACATGTATTGGTCGTCGACTGTGGAGGCTTATCTTTATGAGTGTTCGGTGCAATGAGCGTTCAGACACGCTTTCACTCATCCAAGCATTCAAGACTGATGATAGTTCCGTGACAGTTCGCTGGCCGTCCTGTTTTAGCACTCTGCCCAGACTACGACGTCTGACGTCTGTAATGAGGGGTGACCGCCCAAGCGCTCGAGGTCTGGTCTCACCTTGGTTTCGCCACGTTTTGAAAACACTCACCACTGCACTCTTCAAACACTCGACAATTCGCACAGTTTCCGAAATGCTCGTGCCGAGTCTCTGAGCCATCACAATCTGCCCTCTGTCAAACTCAGATCGTGAGCCATCCCATTCCATACACGGACAGCAGGCTCACTGATACTATGTGCTCCATGTGGGTCTCTGCCTAGCAGTCATTCCTCACTGTTATCGCTTGGACAGGCTTATATCAACAGTAGGTCGGTGGTCATAAGGTTCTGTCTGGCTGATCAGTGTACATCTATATTCTTCATGTCTACGTATCTATTTCTCAGCATAGTCACCCTGGCGATAAACACAATAGTATCAACAAGATAGCTCTTTGTCGATACGGTCACTGCATGAAGTTTGACTTTGATGATGGAGCCACAATCTGACCTCTGGTTGCAGCGCTTCATCACAATCAAAGTAAAGTCCTCCAAGGCATTCTTTGAGTTCTGGATACAGATGAAAATCGTCAGGATTGTCTGGAGGATGATCTACAGTGAGGTGACCAAAGTTGTGGGATACTTCCTAGTATATTGTCGGACCTCCTAATGGGCAGCGTAGTGCAGCAGCTAAACGTGGCAAGGACTCAATATGTCTTTGAAAGTCCCCTGCGGAAACACTCAACCATACTGTTTCTATAGCTGACCATAACTGCGAAAGTGTTAACGCTGCAGGATGTTGTGCGCTAACTGACCTTTAGATTACGTCCCATAAATGTTTGATGGGATTCATGCCTCGCAGTCTGGGTGGATAAATCATTCTAACTGTCCAGACTCTTCTCCAGACCAATCGTTAACAATTGTGACCTGATGATGTGGCACATTGCTATCCATAAAAATTTAATCGTTGCTTGGGGACTTAAAGCTCACGAATGGCTGCAGATATTTGCCAAGTGCCGAACGTAACCATTTCCATTCAATTATTGGTTCAATAGGACGAGAGGACAGATCCAATCCATCTACACACAACACAACGCGCACCATTACTGAGCCACCACCAGCCTGCAAAGCGAATTGTTGACAATTTGCGTCCATGGCTTTGTGAGTTCTACGCCACACTAGAACCCTATCATCAACTCTTACCAAACTGAAATCGGTACTCATCTCACCAGGTCATAGTTTTCCAGTCGTCTAGGGTCCACCACTAGAGGCGCTGCAGGTGATATTCTGCTGTTTGCAAAGGCACTCTGATACATTCATCGCACGCCCCACAGTGATTTCTACGGTTACTTCGTACAGTGTTGCTTCTCTGTAGTTCTGACAATTCTTCGCAAACGCCACTGCTCTCGGTTAATTGAAGGCTGCTGGGCACTGCGTTGTCCGTGGTGAGGGATAATGCCTTCAATTTGGTTTTCTAGGCACACTCATGATGCTGTGGATCTCGGAATATTTAATTGCTTAAGTATATGCGAAATAGACTGTCCCATGCGTCTAGCTCAAACTACCATTCTGCGTTCGGTGTCTGTTAATACTCGTCGTGTGCCCATAATCGCGTCGGAAACCATTTTACGTGAATAACGGCAGTGCAAATGTCAGCTCCGCCAATTCATTGCCCTTTTACACTTTGTGTACGTGATACTTCCGCCATTTGTACATGGCATATCGCTGTCCTATGATGATTGTCACCTCGTATGCGGTTTGGCATCGTCGTGCTGAAGGAGACGATGCTTCTTATGTTGAGGGGGTCTTTCATTTCGAAGACGAACACAGCACTCCGTTTCTCACGCAACGACATTTGGAGCCCTCTAGTGGTGGAGGGCTGTAAATCCGTAGAGAAGGAAAATAAATATTTACAATGTTAAAATCGTTTGTTTTAATTCAAGCTTTACTAGTCTCCGCATAAGAGATTCGGACGCATTTCTTTTAAGCTGCAAACTACTAACACGAATTCTTTACAGACGAATGGAAAAACTGGTAGAAGACGACCTCGGGAAGATCAGTTCGGATTCCGCAGAAATATTGGAACACGTGAGGCAATACTGACCCTACGCCTTATCTTAGAAGATAGATTAAGGAAAGGGAAACCTTCGTTTCTAGCATTTGTAGACTTAGAGAAAGCTCTTGACAATGTTGACTGGAGTACTCTCTTTCAAATTCTGAAGGCGGCAGGGGTAAAATACAGGGAGCGAAAGGCTATTTACTATTTGTACAGAAACCAGATGGCAGTTATAAGAGTCGAGGGACATGAAAGGGAAGCAGTCATTGGGAAGGGAGTGAGATAGGATTGTAGCCTATCCCCGATGCTATTCAATCTGTATGTTGAGCAAGTAGTAAAGGAAACAAAAGAAAAATTCGGAGTAGGTATTAAAATCCATGGAGAAGAAATAAAAACTTTGAGGTTCGCCGATGACATTGTAATTCTGTCAGAGACAGCAAAGGACCTGGAAGAGCAGCTGAACGGAATGGACAGCGTCTTGAAAGGAGGATATAAGATGAACATCAACAAAAGCAAAACGAGGATAGTGGAATGTAGTCGAATTAAATCGGGTGATGCTGAGGGAATTAGATTAGGAAATGAGACACTTAACGTAGTAAAGGAGTTTTGCTATTTGGGGAGCAAACTAACTAATGATGGTCGAAGTAGAGAGGATATAATATGTAGACTGGCAATGGCAAGAAAAATTTGTTAACATCAAGCATAGATTTAAGTGTCAGGAAGTCGTTTCTGAAAGTATTTGTATGGAGTGTAGGCATGTATGGAAGTGAAACGTGGACGATAAATAGTTTTGACAAGAAGAGAACAGAAGCTTTCGAAATGTGGTGCCACCGAAGAATGCTGAAGATTAAATGGGTAGATCACATAACTAATGAGGCGGTATTAAATAGAATTGGGGAGAAGAGGAGTTTGTGGCACAACTTGACTAGAAGAAGGGATCGGTTGGTAGGACATGTTCTGAGGCATCAAGGGATCACCAATTTAGTATCGGAGAGCAGCGTGGAGGGTAAATATCGTAGAGGGAGACCAAGAGATGAATACTCTAAGCAAATTCAGAAGGATGTAGGTTGCAGTAGGTACTGGGACATGAAAAAGCTTGCACAAGATAGAGTAGCATAGAGAGCTGCATCAAACCAGTCTCAGGAGCGAAGACCACAACAACAAAACAACTTTTCAGCACGCCTTCTTAGTATTGTTGCTGACCAATAAAGAGGTTTGCAAATGTTTTTAGTTTCGTTGTGCATGGAATTGTGTTTTATTTCTTCCATTCTTCGGGTTCCCATAGAATTGATATTTGTTCCCTATTATGTAAGTAGCTCAGATCGTGGCTACGCTACTGCACCTTTGTATAACCACATTTACAAGAAGTAAGGACAGAAGTAGCTAACTGTGAGGTACGTAATATCGAAATGAATATGGCACGACCTTTAACAGTCGCTGTATGTTTCAGCGCTAGTTTCTGCCTAATTTTCAGAAGAGCAATATGCATCTAGCCTTCATTAATATTTTAACGTTCAGTGTTAGCATCTCAAAGTCGCCGCTGTCTCTCTGGTAGAGCAATAAGCAGAAATCTCGAATCCCGTCGAGTAGCATTCATTCTGGGAATTCCAGTGGTTGTAAATATCTCATCAAAAATCCACTTTATCCCATCAAAGACATTCCAGCGACGAGCCGCCCTCCTGCTGTTGGTGGCCTAAGCGACGACATTTAGCTAACAACTCTTCCTCGCGAGCCACGTGCCGTAGATTCCGGTCCGGGAGAGCAACAGGCCCGCGAGCAGCCAGCGGAACAACTTCTTTGAGAACCAGCGACCGCACACGGCAGCGGCTGGATTCCTGGCCGTGCACGGCCAGTAAGACCGACAGCGTGCCTGCCTTGACCTCCGTCTTCCCAGCCGTCTGACACGCCATCAAGCATCAACCGGAGCGACGTGGCTCCACGACTTCCTGCCGACCATAATTCCCTCAGAAAGGCCTAGCTGCCGTCCGTTCGTTTAATATTCTGGACACACGCCGTTAGTCATACGGAAGATTAACGCCGCTTCTTTTTGAGCACGGTGAAACGACCGCGAAGTTTCTTTTTTTTTTTATACTGACTCCAAATATATCTCGCTCATCAGGTGCAAGTTTGTTCTCATGTACACTTATGGAGGGAGGAATTTATTAATCTTTTACTACTAACTCTATTCGTAACATATTTTGCAGATGTTATCTGCATACACAATATTGGCTGCATCTGCAAAATTATATCATTTCTCGACACATTTCAGGAGATATCACGGCGTAATTAAACTCTGGGTCAAATAAGCTACAGATATTTATGTAATATGTGTACAAATAGAGTGAACTATTTTAAATATACGTCAAATATGTGTGGCAAGTGCTTACGCAGGCAAAGCCATGGGAAAAGAACTCTTAAATCCCTGGACCGATTTGAAACAAACTTGGTATACATATTGCTTACTAATGGAAAGAAATACTGTTTGGGGTAAGAATCAGCCTCATTCTGCCAACGGCCTTGTCAAAGAGGGCGGAGGAGCGGATAGTGGTTCAGGGCACTCTCTTGTCCTAGGGGTGGGAAATTACCCCTAAAGGCGGAAGAATCAGCAATGATCAACGACATGAGGATGCAGAAGGCAATGGAAACCACTGCATTAAAGACACGTAACGTGTATCCACAGGACATGTGGCCTGTAATTGAAGAAGTGTCATGATGATCTCTCCATTGGCAAAAGATTCCGGAATAGTCCCCCATTCGGATCTCCGTGAGGGGACTGCCAAGGGGCAGGTTACCATGAGAGAAAGATTGAATAAAGGATAACGTTCTACGATCGGGGCGTGGAATGTCAGAAGCAAAGGCTCAATCTAGATACAGTAGACATATTAAGAGGTCCTGTTAAAGCTGAATGTTACAAAGTCGGTATAGCCATATTTACTTTTTACCACTTGGAATGCTAATTCCTCACAGTAATTTGCTGACTTTGAAAGCTTATTCGTTTATTCCTCTTTCTCCAATCCCCTGCTGACAGTTTCATTGAAATTACCCTATGCATGTGTTGTGTGCCACTTAGTCATGTGGACTAGCTTCACAGAACCAAATATGTTACGTAAATCCCTACAATTACAGCAAGTCACCTCTTCATATTGAGGTTGAAGCGTAGGATAATCATGAATATGGCGTTACATAGGTTAATGGACATAAGAAAGGTAGAAATGAGGAAAGACATTGTTCTTTCGTTAAAAAGCCGGCCGAAGTGGCCGTGCGGTTAAAGGCGCTGCAGTCTGGAACCGAAAAACCGCTACGGTCGCAGGTTCGAATCCTGCCTCGGGCATGGATGTTTGTGTTGTCCTTAGGTTAGTTAGGTTTAACTAGTTCTAAGTTCTAGGGGACTAATGACCTCAGCAGTTGAGTCCCATAGTGCTCAGAGCCATTCTTTCGTTAAAAATACTGTACTAGTTGAGTACCTGGCAATATCCAAGAATTTATTTATTCGAGTCTTGTATGATTCCATCTCCTCCTTCGCCATTTCCCTTAACATCTCCTCCTCTTCATCTCTGTTTCCATTTCCTCCTCCCACTCTGTCCACCTCTACCCCCCCCCCCCCCTCGATATCCATCTCCTCCTGCAGTACAGCTATATTCTCCTCGCCTTCCTTATCTCTTCCTCCATCTCTCTGCCCATCTCTTCCTCCCCATCCATTTCCTCCAGCTCCTCTCTCTATCTCCTGCTCCTCCACCTCTCCCTATAATTCTCGTGTCCTTCTCCCCTCGCTCTGCTTTTTTCTATCTACTTCCTCAACCTGTATATTTCCACCTCCTTCCTCACTCCCCACCTCCTCTTCCCTCTCTCTCTGTCCATCTCCTTCCTCTGTCTACTTCCTCTGATCCCCCATATTCTCTCCATTTCCCACTCCTCCCTCTCTCCATACATGTCCTCCCACACTCTCTCTGTCCATCTCCAACTCTTTCATTATCTATCCATTTCCTCCTCCTCTCCACCTTCTTCCCACCCTCTTCATATCCATCACCACATCCTATCTCTCTGTGTATCTCCTGTCCCTGGCAATTTTTCCTCCCCCTCTCTCTTTCCATTTCCTGCATCCCCTTCCTCTTTCCATCTCAATCTCGTTGCTTGCTCTTTCCAACTACTGTTCTTCCCTCTCTAAGCCCATGTCATCCTCTTCCCTTCCCCTTTCCATTTCTCTCACCTACTCTCTGTGTCCGTCTCCACCTCCCTCTATATGTCTCCATCTTCTTGCTCCCCCTCTCTGAATGTCCACCTCCTTCCCCCTTCCCCCCTTCTTTCTCTACCCATTATCATTCAAAACCCTACAGTCGGTTGCTGATTCCTTTTTTTTTTTTTGGTCATCAGTCTACTGACTGGTTTGATGCGGCCCGCCACGAATTCCTTTCCTGTGCTAACCTCTTCATCTCCGAGTAGCACTTGCAACCTACGTCCTCAATTATATGCTTGACGTATTCCAATCTCTGCCTTCCTCTACAGTTTTTGCCCTCTACAGCTCCCTCTAGTACCATGGAAGTCATTCCCTCATGTCTTAGCAGATGTCCTATCATCCTGTCCCTTCTCTTTATCAGTGTTTTCCACATATTCCTTTCCTCTCCGAGCCGGCCGCAGTGGCCGAGCGGTTAAAGGCACTACAGTCTGGAACCACACGACCGCTACGGTCGCAGGATCGAATCCTGCCTCGGGCATGGATGTGTGTGATGTCCTTAGGTTAGTTAGGTTTAAGTAGTTCTAAGTTCTAGGGGACTTATGACCACAGCAGTTGAGTCCCATAGTGCTCAGAGCCTTTCCTCTCCGATTCTGCATAGAACCTCCTCATTCCTTACCTTATCAGTCCACCTAATTTTCAACATTCGTCTATAGCACCAATTCTCAAATGCTTCGATTCTCTTCTGTTCCGGTTTTCCCACAGTCCATGTTTCACTACCATACAATGCTGTACTCCAGACGTACATCCTCAGAAATTTCTTCCTCAAATTAAGGCCGGTATTTGATATTAGTAGACTTCTCTTGGCCAGAAATGCCTTTTTTGCCATAGCGAGTCTGCTTTTGATGTCCTCCTTGCTCCGTCCGTCACTGGTTATTTTACTGCCTAGGTAGCAGAATTCCTTAACTTCATTGACTTCGTGACCATCAATCCTGATGTTAAGTTTCTCGCTGTTCTCATTTCTACTACTTCTCATTACCTTCGTCTTTCTCCGATTTTTCTCTCAAACCAAACTGTGTACTCATTAGACTGTTCATTCCGTTCAGCAGATCATTTAATTCTTCTTCACTTTCACCCAGGATAGCAATGTCATCAGCGATTCGTATCATTGATATCCTTTCACCTTGTATTTTAATTCCACTCCTGAACCTTTCTTTTATTTCCATCATTGCTTCCTCGATGTACAGATTGGAGAGTAGGGGCGAAAGGCTACAGCCTTAATACGAGCACTTCGTTCTTGATCGTCCACTCTTATTATTCCCTCTTGGTTGTTGTACATATTGTATATGACCCGTCTCTCCCTATAGCTTACCCCTACTTTTTTCAGAATCTCGAACAGCTTGCACCATTTTATATTGTCGAACGCATTTTCCAGGACGACAAATCCTATGAAAGTGTTTATTTTTCTTTAGCCTTGCTTCCATTATTAGCCGTAACGTCAGAATTGCCTCTCTCGTCCCTTTACTTTTCCTAAAGCCAAACTGATCGTCACCTAGCGCATTCTCAATTTTCTTTTCCATTCTTCTGTATATTATTCTTGTAAGCAGCTTCGATGCATGAGCTGTTAAGCTGATTGTGCGATATTTCTCGCACTTGTCAGCTCTTGCCATCTTCTGAATTGTGTGGATGATGCTTGTCCGAAAGTCAGATGGTATATCGCCAGACTCATATATTCTACACACCAACGTGAATAGTCGTTTTGTTGCCACTCCCCCCAACGATTTTAGAAATTCTGATGGAATGTTATCTATCCCTTCTGCCTTATTTGACCGTAAGTCCTCCAAAGCTCTTTTAAATTCCGATTCTAATACTGGATCCCCTATCTCTTCTAAATCGACTCCTGTTTCTTCTTCTATCACATCAGACAAGTCTTCACCCTCATAGAGGCTTTCAATGTATTCTTTCCACCTATCTGCTCTCTCCTCTGCATTTAACAGTGGAATTTCCGTTGCACTCTTAATGTTACCACCGTTGCTTTTAATGTCACCAAAGGTTGTTTTGACTTTCCTGTATGCTGAGTCTGTCCTTCCGACAATCATATCTTTTCCGATGTCTTCACATTTTTCCTGCAGATTTCGTCTTAGCTTCCCTGCACTTCCTATTTATTTCATTCCTCAGTGACTTGTATTTCTATATTCCTGATTTTCCCGGAACATGTTTGTACTTCCTCCTTTCATCAATCAACTGAAGTATTTCTTCTGTTACCCATGGTTTCTTCGCAGCTACCTTCTTTGTTCCTATGTTTTCCTTCCCAACTTCTGTGATGGCCCTTTTTAGAGATGTCCATTCCCCTTCAACTGTACTGCCTACTGTGCTATTCCTTATTGCTGTATCTACAGCGTTAGAGAACTTCAAACGTATCTCGTCATTCCTTAGTTCTTCCGTATCCCACTTCTTTGCGTATTGATTCTTCCTGACTAATGTCTTGAACTTCAGCCTACTCTTCATCACTACTATATTGTGATCTGAGTCTATATCTGCTCCTGGGTACCCCTTACAGTTCGGTATCTGATTTCGGAGTCTCTGTCTGACCATGATGTAATGTAATTGAAATCTTCCCGTATCTCCCGGCCTTTTCCAAGTATACCTCCTCCTCTTGTGATTCTTGAACAGGGTAATCGCTATTACTAGCTGAAACTTGTTACAGAACTCAATCAGTCTTTCTCCTCTTTCATTCCTTGTCCCAAGCCCATATTCTCCAGTAACCTTTTCTTCTACTCCTTCCCCTACAACTGCATTCCAGTCGCCCATGACTATTAGATTTTCGTCCCCCTTTACATACTGCATTACCCTTTCAATACCCTCATACACTTTCTCTATCTGTTCATCTACAGCTTGCGACGTCGGCATGTATACCTGAACTATCGTTGTCGGTGTTGGTCTGCTGTCGATTCTGATTAGAACAACCCGGTCACTGAACGGTTCACAGTAACACACCCTCTGCCCTACCTTCCTATTCATAACGAATCCTACACCTGTTATACCATTTTCTGCTGCTGTTGATGTTACCCGATACTCATCTGACCAGAAATCCTTGTCTTCCTTCCACTTCACTTCACTGACTCCTACTGTATCTAGATTGAGCCTTTGCATTTCCCTTTTCAGATTTTCTAGTTTTCCTACCACATTCAAGCTTCTGACATCCCACGCCCCGACTCGTAGAACGTTATCCTTTCGTTGATTATTCAATCTTTCTCTCATGGTAACCTGCCCCTTGGCAGTCCCCTCACGGAGATCCGAATGGGGGACTATTCCGGAATCTTTTGCCAATGGAGAGATCATCATGACACTTCTTCAATTACAGGCCACATGTCCTGTGGATACACGTTACGTGTCTTTAATGCAGTGGTTTCCATTGCCTTCTGCATCCTCATGTCGTTGATCATTGCTGATTCTTCCGCCTTTAGGGGCAATTTCCCACCCCTAGGACAAGAGAGTGCCCTGAACCACTATCCGCTCCTCCGCCCTCTTTGACAAGGCCGTTGGCAGAATGAGGCTGATTCTTACCCCAAACAGTATTTCTTTCCATTAGTAAGCAATATGTATACCAAGTTTGTTTCAAATCGGTCCAGGGATTTAAGAGTTCTTTTCCCATGGCTTTGCCTGCGTAAGCACTTGCTACACATATTTGACGTATATTTAAAATAGTTCACTCTATTTGTACACATATTATATAAATATCTGTAGCTTATTTGACCCAGAGTTTAATTATGCCGTGATATCTCCTGAAATGTGTCGAGAAATGATATAATTTTGCAGGTACAGCCAATATTGTGTATGCAGATAACATCTGCAAAATATGTTACGAATAGAGTTAGTAGTAAAAGATTAATAAATTAAAACGTCATTCCTAATGTGGCAGTTTTACTGCTGTTGTTGTTGTTGTCGTTGTTGTTGTGGTCTTCAGTCCTGAGACTGGTTTGATGCAGCTCTCCATGCTACTCTATCCTGTGCAAGCTTCTTCATCTCCCAGTACCTACTGCAACCTACATCCTTCTGAATTTGCTTAGTGTATTCATTTTTTGGTCTCCCTCTACGGTTTTTACCCTCCACGCTGCCCTCCGATACTAAATTGGTGATCCCTTGATGCCTCAGAACAAGTCCTACTAACTGATCAGCATTCTTCTGTAGCACCACATTTCAAAAGCTTCTATTCTCTTCTTGTCCAAACTATTTATCGTCCATGTTTCACTTCCATACATGGCTACACTCCATACAAATACTTTCAGAAATGACTTCCTGACACTTAAATCTATACTCGATGTTAACAAATTTCTCTTCTTCAGAAACGCTTTCCTTGCCATTGCCAGTTTACATTTTATATCCTCTCTACTTCGACCATCATCAGTTATTTTGCTCCTCAAATAGCAAATTCCTTTACTACTTTAAGTGTCTCATTTCCTAATCAAATTCCCTCAGCATCACCCGACTTAATTCGACTACATTCCATTATCCTCGTTTTGCTTTTGTTGATGTTCATCTTATATCCTCCTTCCAAGTCACTATGCATTCCATTCAACTGCTCTTCCAAGTCGTTTGCTGTCTCTGACAGAATTACAATGTTTTTATTTCTTCTCCATCGATTTTAATACCTACTCCGAATTATTCTTTTGTTTCCTTCACTGCTTGCTCAATATACAGATTGAATAACATCGGGGAGAGACTACAACCCTGTCTCACTCCCTTCCCAGTGACTGCTTCCCTTTCATGTCCCTCGACTCTTATAACTGCCATCTGGTTTCTGTACAAATTGTAAATAGCCTTTCGCTCCCTGTATTTTACCGCTGCCACCTTCAGAATTTGAATGAGCGTATTCCAGTCAAAATTGTCAAAAGCTTTCTCCAAGTCAACAAATGCTAGAAACGTACGTGTGCCTTTTCTTAATCTAGCTTCTAAGATAAGTCGTAGGTTCAGCATTGCCTCACGTGTTCCAACATTTCTACGGAATCCAAACTGATCTTCCCCGAGGTCGGCTTCTACTAGTTTTTCCATTCTTCTGTAAAGAATCCGCGTTAGTATTTTGCAGCCGTGACTTATAAAACTGATAGTTCGGCAATTTACACATTTGTCGACACCTTCTTTATTTGGGATTGGAATTATTATATTCTTCTTGATGTCTGAGGGTATTTTGCCTGTTTCATCCATCTTGCTCATCAGATGGTAGAGTTTCGTCAGGACTGGCTCTCCCAAGGCTGTCAGTAGTTCTAATGGAATGTTGTCTACTCCCTGGGCCTTGTTTCGACTCAGGTCTTTTAGTGCTCTGTCAAACTCTTCACGCAGTATTATATCTCCCATTTCATCTTCATCTACATCCTCTTCCATTTCCATAATATTGTCCTCAAGTACATCGCCCTCTATATACTCCTTCCACCTTTCTGCTTCCCTTCATTGCTTAGAACTGGGTTTCCATCTGAGCTTTTGATATTCATACAAGTGGTTCTCTTTTCTCCAAAGGTCTCTTTACTTTTCCTGTACGCTGTATCTATCTTATCCCTAGTGAGATAAGCCTCTACATCCTTACATTTGTCCTCTAGCCATCCCTGCTTAGCCATTTTGCACTTTCCGTCGATCTCATTTTTGAGACGTTTGTATTCCTTTTTGCCTGCTTCATTTACTGCATTTTTATATTTTCTCCTTTCATCAATTAAATTCAATATTTCTTCTGTCACCCAAGGATTTCTACTAGCCCTCGTCTTTTTACCTACTTGATCGTCTGCTGCCTTCACTACTTCATCCCTCAAAGCTACCCATTCTTCTTCTACTGTATTTCTTTCCCCCATTCCTGTCAATTGTTCCCTTATGCTCTCCCTGAAACTCTGTACAACCTCTGGTTTAGTAATTTTATCCAGGTCCCATCTCCTTAAATTCCCACCTTTTTGCAGTTTCTTCAATTTTAATCTACAGGTCATAACAATATATTGTGGTCAGAATCCACATCTGCCCCTGGAAATGTCTTACATCGACATCTACATCTACATTACTACCCTGCAATTCATAGGAAAAAACGAACACTTAACCTTTCTGTTCGAGCTCTGATTTCTCTTATTTTATTTTGATGATCCTTCCTACCTATGTAGGTTGGGCTCAACAAAATATTTTCGCATTCGGAAGAGAAAGTTGGCGGCTGAAATTTCGTAAATAGATCTCGCCGCTGCGAAAAACGTCTTTGCTTTAATGACTTCCATCCCAACTCGCGTATCATATCTGCCACACTCTCTCCCCTATTACGTGATAATACAAAACGAGCTGCCCTTTTTTGCACCCTTTCGATGTCCTCCGTCAGTCCCACATGGTAAGGATCCCACACCACGCAGCAATATTCTAACAGAGGACAAACGAGTGTAGTGTAAGCTGTCTCTTTAGTGGACTTGTTGCATCTTCTAAGTGTCCTGCCAATGAAACGCAACCTTTGGCTCGCCTTCCCCACAATATTATCTATGTGGTCTTTCCAACTGAAGTTGTTCGTAATTTTAACACCCAGGTACTTAGTTGAATTGACAACCTTGAGAATTGTACTATTCATCGTGTAATCGAATTCTAACGGATTTCTTTTAGAACTCATGTGGATCACCTCACACTTTTCGTTATTTAGCGGCAACTGCCACCTGCCACACCATACAGCAATCTTTTCTAAATCGCTTTGCAACTGATACTGGTCTTCGGATGACCTTACTAGACGGTAAATTACAGCATCATCTGCGAACAACCTAAGAGAACTGCTCAGATTGTCACCCAGGTCAATTTTTATAGGTCAGGAACAGCAGAGGTCCCAGGACGCTTCCCTGGGTAACACTTGATATCACTTCAGTTTTACTCGATGATTTGCCGTCTATTACTACGAACTGCGACCTTCCTGACAGGAAATCACGAATCCAGTCGCACAACTGAGACGATACCCCATAGGCCCGCAGCTTGATTAGAAGTCGCTTGTGAGGAACGGTGTCAAAGCTTTCCGGAAATCTAGAAATACGGAATCAACTTGAGATCCCCTGTCGATAGCGGCCATTACTTTGTGCGAATAAAGAGCTAGCTGCGTTGCACAAGAACGATGTTTTCTGAAACCATGCTGATTACGTATCAATAGATCGTTCCCTTCGAGGTGATTCATAATGTTTGAATACAGTATATGCTCCAAAACCCTACTGCAAACCGACGTCAGTGATATAGGTCTGTAGTTCGATGGATTACTCCTAATACCCTTCTTAAACACTGGTGAGACCTGCGCAATTTTCCAATCTGTAGGTACAGATCTATCGGTGAGCGAGCGGTTGTATATGATTGCTAAGTAGGGAGCTATTGTATCAGCGTAATCTGAAAGGACCTAATCGGTTTACAATCTGGACCTGAAGACTTGCCCGTATCAAGCGATTTGAGTTGTTTCGCAACCCCTAAGGTATCTACTTCTAAGAAAGTCATGCTAGCAGCTGTTCGTGTTTCAAATTCTGGAATATTCCATTCGTCTTCCCTGGTGAAGGAATTTCGGAAAACTGCGTTCAATAACTCCGCTTTAGCGGCACAGTCGTCGGTAACAGTACCATCGGCACTGCGCAGCGAAGGTATTGACTGCGTTTTGCCGCTTGTGTACTTTACATACGACCAGAATTTCTTCGGATTTTCTACCAAATTTCGAGACAATGTTTCGTTGTGAATCTCGCATTGAAGTCCGTTCCAAATTTCGCGTGTCTGTAAATTTTAGCCAATCTTCGGGATTTCGCGTTCTTCTGAACTTCGCATGCTTTTTCCGTTGCCTCTGCAACAGCGTTCGGACTGTTTAGTGTTCCATGGGGGATCAGTCCCATCTCTTACCAATTTATGAAGTCATCATTACATCAGAGACTGGCTATGGCTCCCTCTTCTCAGTTTGTGTGTGTACTGGGAGATTTGAAAGTGATAAGATCTTCAAGCTTATTTCATATCCAAGTGGTATCCTATACACGTAGTTAGAGTATAAATGCAGATTTTTTTCTGATGACAGGACAGTGCACTGAACAACATTAATCAACCTTTGCTTCATTTGCAGGCTAATAATCATAGCTATTACAAGTACTATGTTTTTAGGTTGCTTAGTAATTCCAAGCACACGTAGCAAGGGCAAACAATCTCTCAATTGTTGTTGCTACTATATTTTTGAATTTGAGCCACATCTCGTCTACATTTGCATAGTCAGATCGGAAGGAATGGAGATTGTCTATTAGGAAGGCTTCTAGTGACACTTTATCCGCTTTTTTTAATAAAATTATTTTGAGTTTGTTTCTGGTGGATTTGGAAGAAACGGTATTGAGCCTAGCTACAACGACCTTGTGATCACTAATCCCTGTATCAGTCATGATGCTCTCTATCAGCTCTGGATTGTTTGTGGCTAAGAGGTCAAGTGTGTTTTGGCAACCATTTTCAATTCGCGTGGGTTCGTGGACTAACTGCTGGAAATATTTTTCGGAGAAAGCATTTAGGACAATCTCGGAAGATGTTTTCTGCCTACCACCGGTTTTGAACAAGTATTTTTGCCAACATATCGAGGAAAGGTTGAAGTCCCCACCAACTATAACCGTATGAGTGGGGTATTTATTTGTTAACCAACTATAACCGTGTGAGTGGGGTATTTATTTGTTACGAGACTCAAATTTTCTCTGAACTGTTCAGCAACTATATCATCGGAGTCCGGGGTCGGTGGAAGGAGCCAATTATTAACTTAGTTCGGCTGTTAAGTATAACCTTCACCCATATCAATTCGCACGGAGTATCTACTTCGACTTCACTACAAGATAAACCACTACTGACAAACACAAGCACTCCACCACCAATTCTGCCTAATCTATCTTTCCTGAACACCGTCTGAGACTTCGTAAAAATTTCTGCAGAAATTATTTCAGGCTTTAGCCAGCTTTCTGTACCTATAACGATTTCAGCTTCTGTGCTTTCTATTAGCGCTTGAAGCTCAGGGACTTTCTCAGCACAACTACAACAATTTATAACTACAATTCCGACTGTTCCTTGATCCAAGCACATCCTATATTTGCCATGCACTCTTTGAGATTGCAGCACACCCCGTATTTTCCCGAGGCCTTCTAACCTAAAAAACCGCCCAGTCCACGCCACACAGCCTCCGCTACCCGTGTAGCCGCCAGCTGAGTGTAGTGAACTCCTGACCTATTCAGCGGAACCCGAAACCTCACCACCCTATGGCGCAAGTCAAGGAATCTGCAGCCAACACGGTCGCAAAACCGTCTGAGCCTCTGATTCAGACCCTCCACCCGGCTATGCACCAAAGGTCCGCAGTCGGTTCTGTCAACGATGCTGCAGATGGTGAGCTCTGCCTTCATCTCGTAAGCGAGACCGGCAGCCTTCAACAAATCAGATAGCCGCTGGAATCCAGAGAGAATTTAAAACCTGGTTCCTAAATCTCTGTCTTACCTTTACATAATCTATCTGAAACCTGTCAGTATCTCCAGGCTTCTACCATGTACACAACCTTCTTTCATGATTCTTGAACCAAGTGTTAGCTATGATTAAGTTGTGCTCTGTGCAAAATTCTACCAGGCGGCTTCCTCTTTCATTTCTTACCCCCAATCCATATTCACCTACTACGTTTCCTTCTCTCCCTTTTCCTACTGCCGAATTCCAGTCACCCATGACTATTAAATTTTCGTCTCCCTTCACAATCTGAATAATTTCTTTTATTTCATCATACATTTCTTCAATTTCTTCGTCATCTGCAGAGCTAGTTGGCATATAAACTTGTACTACTGTAGTAGGCGTGGGCTTCGTGTCTATCTTGGCCACAATAGACACGAATTCTGTTTGTAGTAGCTTACCCGCACTCCTATTTTCCTATTCATTATTAAACCTACTCCTGCATTACCCCTATTTGATTTTGTGTTTATAGCCCTGTAGTCACCCGACCAGTCCTCCTTCCACCGAACTTCACTAATTCCCACTATATCTAACTTTAACCTATCCATTTCCCTTTTAAATTTTCTAATCTACCTGCCCGATTAAGGGATTTGACATTCCACGCTCCGATCCGTAGAACGCCAGTTTTCTTTCTCCTGATAACAACATCCTCTTGAGTAGTCCCCGCCTGGAGATCCGAATGGGGGACTATTTTACATCCGGAATATTTTACCCAAGAGGACGCCATCATCATTTAACCATACAGTAAAGCTGCATGAAGAGGAAAAGTATAGCAAGCTCTTTGCACATTGTGAGTTTGAATACCTCTTCAGCTCCACTCACACTGCAATGAGATGGAAGTGGTTCTTATCCCCACTGTGATTTATTCCAGACAGTAAGTTTTATGTATACCAGGTTTGGCTGAAATCGACACAGTGATTCAGGAGGAGACGTGGAACATACATACATACGTCCACTTTTCGTGTGTATGAATTGATGGATATGGACAGGATAATATTTACAAAAGCGTGTGGCCACTAGGTGGAGATTTATGACACACAGCTGTGTCCAGCTACTTGAACTGCTATGTATGTAATCTGAAGACACACAATCATCTGGGTGTTTGCAGATAATGCAGTTCTCTGTAAGAAAGTAGCAACGCCAGTGGAGTGTAACGAACTACCAGGAGACCTGCGAAGGTTCGATGACTGGTGCATGGTCTGGCAGTCGAGTCTGAACACAAATACATAACACGCATTGCGCATAAGTAGACAAGGAAATCCCCGACTTTTAGATGACAATATTGGCGACAGACACTAGAAGCGGTAACTTCCGTAAAACATCTAGAAATAACAGTTCAGAGTGATTGCACTACGTTTCTGTGCCGCTTGTTCTTGGCAGAACATATTATACATTATGAATGAAAAAATACATAACGGTGGTGTATTCTAGAATATTATACCATTGTCTTCTGTTCAAAATGGTTCAAATGGTTCTGTGCACTATGGGACTTAACATCTGAGGTCATCAGTCCCCTATAACTTAGAACTACTTAAACCTAACTAACCTAAGGACATCACACACATCCAAGCCCGACGCAGGATTCGAACCTGCGACCGTAGCGGTGGCGCGGTTCCAGACTGAAGCGCCTGGAACCGCCCGGCCACTCCGGCCGGCGTGTCTTCTGTTCTTTCATTCATAATCCGAAACATTTTCAAGTTGAATGACCATGTAAAATAAGTAATACGCAAAGAAGATAACGAGCACAATTATATTGGAACAACTTTCTAAATCTGCGCCGACATCTCTACGAAGCACTGTGAAGTGCATGCCAGGCGGTACGTCCCACAGTACCAATTTTTATGGGGTTTTCCCGCTCCATTCATGTAAGTAGCGCGGCAAGAATAATTGATTAAATGCCTCTGTGGATGCTGCAATTACTCTGATCTTGTCTACATTATACCTACGTTACAAAGAAATTATCACGATAATCTCAACATGCATTCTGTGTTCGTCACAGCGTAATTGCAACAGGTACCATGAATTGGAACAGACATGACAGCCGGACTTTAGTATGATCGATAATCTGAGATCAAATTTTACAGCCTTGGCGTAATAGTCCCATGGTATAGCGTGTTACAGAAACCAGCACGGTGGAAGTTGTCATGAAATGGTGTGAACTTGAAACAAGTAATTCACGTCCACCCAAGTACAAAATTAATTGAATCCTTAGATCTGGGATCGCATACTTTAAATTGATTGATGTCTGTTTCCATATGGCCCACGCAAGAGTTCACCACAAACTAAGGCCTTCTATTCAAATCTCCACTCCGAGCCGGAGTTCAGTAATCTCATGTGATATGACCCACCGAGAAAATTATTTCACCCTCGCGCACTGGGATTTACAGACAGTGCCTACAGAAACGCCACGAAACTACGTGCAGAAATCATGTACATTTCATGATGATGAAAAACTGCGGAATGTACAGCCCCCTTTCAGCTTTGATACTAGGCCAGAGACGAGGCCGCTTATACTGCTTGTTGTTGCGGTTCAAAAAATGGTTCAAATGGCTCTGAGCACTATGGGACTTAACTTCTTAGGTCATCAGTCCCCTAGAACTACTTAAACCTAACTATCCTAGGGACAGCACACTCATCCATTCCCGAGGCTGGATTCGAACCTGCGACCGTAGCGGTCACGCGTTTGCGGACTGAAGCGCCTAGAACCGCTCGGCCACCCCGGCCGGCCTGTTGTTGCGGTTTCAAGTCCGAAGATTAGTTGGTGCAACTCTCCACGCTCGTTTGTTCTGTGCAGTTCTCTTGATCTCGTCATAACTACATCAACTTGAACCTGCACAATAAAGTCAGCCCTTGTTATTATTCCTCGACAACTATGCAGCTTCGTAGTTGCCTCCATTACAAAAGTGATGCCTCAGGATGTCTCTGCTCAATAGCTCCCTTCTTTTTATGATATTTTGTCACAAATTTATTTTCTCCACCTCTCGATTCGGTAAGTCTTCACTAGTTACCGTATCTACTTATATTCTCTCCTGTATTTTTCTGCAGCACTTTCAAAATCTTCTCTTCTTCTGTTGTCTGAATGTTTATCTTTACCGTTTCGCTTTCATATGACGCTGTAGTTGGAATACTTCAGATCTTAAATTTGCATTCAACGTTAAAATAGTCATCGTTTTTAGAAACACTTTCCTTACTGTTCGCGGTGTTCATTTTATATTCGCTAAGCTTCAACCATCGTGTTATTTTTGCTACCAAAATAAGGAAAGTCGTAAACTAATTTTACTGTTTTATTGGTTAATGTAAAGCCCTCAGTTTCGCCCGATGTAATTGGGCTCCATTCCATTGCCTTTGTTAATCTTCCATGTCCTTAGCTGTGTCTGACTTTATTACAATGCTATCAGTAAACCTGTAAGTTTTATATTTATTCTGCCCGAACTTCAGTTCCTTTTCTCTTTGTTTCCAGTTTTCCTGTTTGCGTTGTCATGCATAGAGCGAATAAAATGGGGGACAGGCCACAATTGCTGCAGCCATTTTTAGCCTTTGATTGTTTGAAATGCAGTCTGGTTTCTATATGAGTTGTAGATAAAATTTCACTCCTTGTATTTTATCCACGATAATCTTAGATTTCCAAGTACACTCCTGGAAATGGAAAAAAGAACACATTGACACCGGTGTGTCAGACCCACCATACTTGCTCCGGACACTGCGAGAGGGCTGTACAAGCAATGATCACACGCACGGCACAGCGGACACACCAGGAACCGCGGTGTTGGCCGTCGAATGGTGCTAGCTGCGCAGCATTTGTGCACCGCCGCCGTCAGTGTCAGCCAGTTTGCCGTGGCATACGGAGCTCCATCGCAGTCTTTAACACTGGTAGCATGCCGCGACAGCGTGGACGTGAACCGTATGTGCAGTTGACGGACTTTGAGCGAGGGCGTATAGTGGGCATGCGGGAGGCCGGGTGGACGTACCGCCGAATTGCTCAACACGTGGGGCGTGAGGTCTCCACAGTACATCGATATTGTCGCCAGTGGTCGGTGGAAGGTGCACGTGCCCGTCGACCTGGGACCGGACCGCAGCGACACACGGATGCACGCCAAGACCGTAGGATCCTACGCAGTGCCGTAGGGGACCGCACCGCCACTTCCCAGCAAATTAGGGACACTGTTGCTCCTGGGGTATCGGCGAGGACCATTCGCAACCGTCTCCATGAAGCTGGGCTACGGTCCCGCACACCGTTAGGCCGTCTTCCGCTGACGCCCCAACATCGTGCAGCCCGCCTCCAGTGGTGTCGCGACAGGCGTGAATGGAGGGACGAATGGAGACGTGTCGTCTTCAGCGATGAGAGTCGCTTCTGCCTTGGTGCCAATGATGGTCGTATGCGTGTCTGGCGCCGTGCAGGTGAGCGCCACAATCAGGACTGCATACGACCGAGGCACACAGGGCCAACACCCGGCATCATGGTGTGGGGAGCGATCTCCTACACTGGCCGTACACCACTGGTGATCGTCGAGGGGACACTGAATAGTGCACGGTACATCCAAACCGTCATCGAACCCATCGTTCTACCATTCCTAGACCGGCAAGGGAACTTGCTGTTCCAACAGGACAATGCACGTCCGCATGTATCCCGTGCCACCCAACGTGCTCTAGAAGGTGTAAGTCAACTACCCTGGCCAGCAAGATCTCCGGATCTGTCCCCCACTGAGCATGTTTGGGACTGGATGAAGCGTCGTCTCACGCGGTCTGCACGTCCAGCACGAACGCTGGTCCAACTGAGGCGCCAGGTGGAAATGGCATGACAAGCCGTTCCACAGGACTACATCCAGCATCTGTACGATCGTCTCCATGGGAGAATAGCAGCCTGCATTGCTGCGAAAGGTGGATATACACTGTACTAGTGCTGACATTGTGCATGCTCTGTTGCCTGTGTCTATGTGCCTGTGGTTCTGTCAGTGTGACCATGTGATGTATCTGACCCCAGGAATGTGTCAATAAAGTTTCCCCTTCCTGGGACAATGAATTCACGGTGTTCTTATTTCAATTTCCAGGAGTGTATTTAAGTCTTGTAATATAAATCGAAGGGACAGTGTTACTTCGAGTGTTCGTACGTTTCTCCAGTTTTTCTATCTTCCAATGGGGAAATGGTTCAAATGGCTCTGAGCACTATGGGACTTAACATCTGTGGTCATCAGTCCCCTAGAACTTAGAACTACTTAAACCTAACTAACCTAAGGACATCACACACATCCATGCCCGAGGCAGGTTTCGAACCTGCGACTGTAGTAGTCGCGCGGTTCCGGACTGAGCGCCTGAACCTCTAGACCACCGCGGCCGGCCCAATGGGGAAATCTTGTTATTAGTTTGTTATTATTGTCATTATTTTTGTCATCATTGCTTTCAATGCCTATGAAGTGATAGTTAATGGGTTAGTTTCTCACATTATCTGCCAGGCGAGAGGACCGAAAGTAGGTAATTTCAAGTCCTCATTAGCAGAGTGATCCTAGCGATCTTTCTTACATCCCAAACGCAAGTGACACAGTTGTTGGCGATCTGTGAGTTGGGTGGCATGAATTGGACGGCACTTGTTCGGATGACGCTTGGTTGCTTTCAAAATGACGCAGCGTAGACTTTCATCCTTTACTTCCTACCACTCTGATCACCGATAAACTTAGAACTACTCGCTGTAATGTGACACCAAGAGAGGCTGGCTCGCGGATTGGAAAGCAATGCTGATCGTCCTGGCGGCTGAGGCTTGCTGGCCAAAAAGGGCCAGACGCGACGAGGCGGCGGTGACCGACAGCGGAGCCTTAAGCCGTCGGCACACGCACCGTGGAAGCGAACGTTGAGCGTTGAGCGTTGAGCGTGCCGAGTTTCTGACGTCACAGCGCGGAACAGCACGTTCGGGAGTCTTTCCGAACGTGCAGAGCGGTATCTGGCTTGTCAGATATTCTGGGCGTGCGTTTGAGCTTTGACCAATGAGATGGCACAACGCCACCTACGTCACACGCACGCCGTCTCCCTTCAGTAGGCGGTCGCAGTGGCCGAGAGGTTCTAGGCAATACAGTCTGGAACCGCGTCACTGCTACAGTCGCAGGTTCGAATCCTGCCTCGGGAGTGGATGTGTGTGTGATGTCCTTAGGTTAGTTAGGTTTAAGTAGTTCTAAGTTCTAGGGGACTGATGACCTCAGATGTTAAGTCCCATACTGCTCAGAGCCATTTGAACCATTTTTTCTCCCTTCAGTACAGAGTTGTGAGGTGCCATATTGGCATTCATTTCAAGCTTATATATATACAGGGTGCTACAAAAAGGTACGGCCAAACTTTCATGAAACATTCCTCACACACAAAGAAAGAAAATATGTTATGTGGTCATGTGTCCGGTAACTCTTACTTTCCATGTTAGAGCTCATTTTATTACTTCTCCTCAAATCACATTAATCATGGAATGGAAACACACAGCAACATAACGTACCAGCGTGACTTCAAACATTTTGTTACAGGAAATGTTCAAAATGTCCTCCGTTAGCGAGGATACATGCATCCACCCTCCGTCGCATGGAATCCCTGATGCACTGATGCAGCCTTGGAGAATGGGGTATCACGGCCGTCCACAATACGAGCAGGAAGAGTCTCTACATTTCGTACCGGGGTTGCGTAGACAAGAGCTTTCAAATGCCCCCATAAATGAAAGTCAAGAGGGTTGAGGTCAGGAGAGCGTGGAGGCCATGGAATTGGTCCGCCTCTACCAATCCATCGGTCACCGAATGTGTTGTTGAGAAGCGTACGAACACTTTGACTGAAATGTGCAGGAGCTCCATGGTGCATGAACCACATGTTGTGTCGTACTTGTAAAGGCACATGTTCCAGCAGCACAGGTAGAGTATCCCGTATGAAATCATGATAACGTGCTCCATTGAGCGTAGGTGGAAGGACGAAACTAAAATGAGCTCTAACGTGGATATTAAGCGTTTCCGGACACATGTCTACATAACATCTTTTCTTTATTTGTGTGTGTGGAATGTTTCCTGAAAGTTTGGCCGTACCTTTTTGTAACACCCTGTATATGCCGTTTCTGAGCACCAGAAAATTGAGAATCACTGGAAAACCCGTTGTTAGTTGTGTGATTCGTTCTAATAAAATAATGAGAAACAGCAATTTCGTGGCAAAAGAATTATCGTAACTTGCCTAATATGAGAGTAGGCTATTTGAAGGCGGTGACACAATGAAGATCCACCCAAAACGCATTGTTCGTGGTACAATTTGTTATAATTAAATTTCAATTAGTAACATAATTATCTGCGATTAACGTTTGTAGCAAGGGGTAACACAGTATGATTAAGTGTAAGAAGTGTGTTGATTGTTTTGCCGACATGGTAGCTTAGCGTGTTTTGCCATAAATAATAGTAAATAATAAGTAATAATAAAAAACTGAGTTAATCGATCAACGACGACCGTAAACGTGTGTCTTACGACGTCCGCCCCGAACAGATGCAACGAACGAAAGCGAACAAAATGAGATTTTAAAAAAAAGAAGAAAAAAGCGTAATGAGTAGCGTCTCTATCCAGTAACGAGTTTTTGTTGGGGCGGTGGTTCGCGTCTAAACACATTCAATTTTATTTCCTAACAATCACGTTTTTATTAGTTTCTGATACTTTATTATTAGTTTAATATAAGTATATACTATAATATTTGATATTATGTAAATATAAGTTCACCTTTTTCTGAGGAGGTGACTTTGTTCGATTGGCTTAATCTACGGGACAGCTTGCACTACTTGTATAAAGATATTTTTGATCATTTTTCTTTTACGCTTCGTAATTCACATGTTGCTAAGATTCTGCTACTGGGTAATTATCAAGTAAGACTGACCTTGGGGTTTTCCTAAAATGTGGGAATGATGAAATGATGTTTATCTTATGTTGAGAAGTATTCCAAATTTGTACCGCACTGTTTGTAATGGAACTTTAATAAGCCTGTGTCCTTATTGATTCTACATAGTACTTTCATTTTCGTGGACGATGGAGGATATGTGCGTTATAACAGAGCTAACGTGGGAATTTCAAGTGCGCCCATTAAGTAAACAGTGTGATTTACGAACTAGAAACATCCCTCAACTGCCGCTGGAGTGCATTGCGATCGCGTGTACTACGTAGGGGCCCACGTACCGTGTGCACAAGTCGCATTGTACCTGAGCGTTCAGCAGCACGTTGGACTCGGTACGCTCCACGTTAACGTTCGACAGCACGGTCCGTGTGCCGACGGCTTTAGGGTTTTTTCCAGGGTGGCGGGAGCGAGCTTGGTCTCTTGTAAATCGAAGTTGCAGTATGTTAGCTATTGGTAGTTGAAATGAAAAAACCATAAAAAATTTTGGTATGAGAACTACATTACGTGCCGTACAGACAGGCGACAGAAAAATACAGCAGAGAAATCACTGCGATGCGACTGTTTCATTACAACTTTAAGCATAATTGGGGATCTAAAATCTTAAAAGTGAGGTTTTATTACCATAGTTTATAAAGGTGTGAACAAATTAACTGCTGAGGAAATGTGTTCATATGGGATGTGCTTATGAAAGCTGACGATGTCAATAATCACCTTAAAATGCTACATTTAAAGAGAGACACGCGTCTAAACTACTGCAGGTGTGTTACTATACAGATATGCAAATTGTGCCATTACAGTAAATTCTCCACATGTATATTCAATTTGAAATCATGTATTGCACATCCTCACACAACAGTCTTAGTGGACGAACAACCACAACCTGTTACTTCATAAGGATTTGTAATGTTTCTTTAGTTTCAACATGTCACAAGACTGAATTTAGGCATGCATTTGTGAACTTTGTTGATAAATTATTTAATACTGTGACGATATTTCAATGACATTTAGCAAAGTTACCATCTGTGTTCTACTGCATTGTATATGACAGAGGAAGTTGATCAAGGGCCTAAATTCAGGGGGGAGGGGGGGGGGGAGGGAAGGACGGACAGACCAGGAAACGTAATAGAAAATCCTCTTTCGTCTTCTTTTACTGTACACATACTTAGCGTTCCTAACAACGACCACCGTCACTAATACTACTAAGATGATAATGACTGTTTTGCTACTACTACTACTAATAATAATGACATTCACTTTTATTTAAAAAAGAGCTAATAGATAGGGAATTTCAGCGTTGTTGCTTGTCAACGAACGTTTTTCCTCTTCGCGAATATTTCAACGACATCGTCATACCATGTGTCTCGGCTTTCAAGTATTCGCTGTACTGGCTTTTCAACTGAGGAAAAACCAAGAGCAGATAAGCGACCCTGGCCATACTGTTCCTCAAATACGTTTTTACTCGCTTAATACAAGAAAAAGTCTCTCACCTGATGAACTTGTTGTAGGAATCGTAGCAATTAGACAGGATAGTTTGCAATGTTCTGGAAGCGTTTGATCCGTTTCGTTGCCAATTATTCTTCTGATTATGTCTCCCAAACTGACAGTATGAAATGTTTCCTTATTTTAGGCAAAAACAGTAGTCTTCAGTTCTAAATGCAACTGCAATTGACTGATGTATGCACCATACGTTTGTAACAATGAATACACACTGTCGCGACTGCTACGGTCGCAGGTTCGAATCCTGCCTCGGGCATGGATGTGTGTGATGTCCTTAGGTTAGTTAGGTTTAAGTAGTTCTAAGTTCTAGGGGACTGATGACCACAGCAGTTGAGTCCCAGAGTGCTCAGAGCCATTTCAGCCAATACACACCGTCTAGAGGGCAATGCTGACCATAGCTGGCAGATTGAATGGTATCACCTAACATAAAGAAGAGCGGTTGATCACAATGTGAAAATCTTGTTTCCCATACGTCGCAGTACACCTGTTTCTATTTTGGCATCAATGGATTGCCAATGTATTCTGTGGTGTCACCGCCAGACACCACACTTGCTAGGTGGTAGTTTAAATCGGCCGCGGTCCATGTAGTACATGTCGGACCCGCGTGTCGCCACTGTGATCGCAGACCTAGCGCCACCACCAAGGCAGGTCTCGTGATACGAGAGTGGACTCGCCCCCAGTTGTACGAGAACCAAGCTACCCCCAGTTGTACGAGAACCAAGCTACCCCCAGTTGTACGAGAACCAAGCTACCGCCCAGTTGTACGAAGCCTTCTCTCTCATTAGCCGAGAGACTTAATAGCCATCAGCTAAGTTAATGGCTACGAACTAGCAAGGAGCCATTTGTATCAGTGCCTATAGCTTACGAGTAATCAAGAGAGATGTATTCCAAGGAATTATTAAAAGTTAAGTAAAAAGCATCTACATACTTTTCTTCTTATTCATTCATAAGTTTTTATGTTCCAGACTTCACGCCCGTCTGCTTTATGCCGTGCGTGCACTATCGGCCACAGCGTTAGTTTAGCATTCCTTTTCAGCAATCCACATCACGGTGTCGGTCCAGCTACCGACACTACAATTATTGGCGACGAGGGAAAAGGACCTTTTTCTGATTGCTTACATTTATTTCTGATTGCTTACATTTATTTGTGTCATGGCTTCGCCACATTCTCCAGATGTACTGTCCGAATTTTATCGCTTGCAGAATCAGCAGACGCAGGCGTTACTGGATGCCCTTGGACAGCTCGTCCAGGGTCAACGTACCATTCAAACCGATGCGGCCGCCGCCGCTTCTGCGCTACCGCTGCCACTGAACGCTGTTGCACCTCCCTTTCGACCATACGTGGCAGCCGATGAGACCTGGCAAGAGTGGTCTCGTCAGTTCGCCTTCCACCTTGCTGCCTACAGAATTCAAGGTAATGAGCGGCAGCCGTTTTTGCTTTCTTGTGTCGGTGTGTCCACATACCGTGTGATAGTGAAATTGTTTCCCCGACGAGACGTAGCAACTCTGTCCTACGAGGAAATTGTGTCTGCATTAGATGCCTATTTCAAAGAAACAGTTAATGTGGTTGCAAAACGGTATACGTTTTTTCGTACAAAACGTACGGCCGGTCAAACTAATAGGGAGTGGGTAGCAACATTGCAAGGACTTACTAGGGACTGTGCCTTTGAATGTGACTGTGGTCTTTCTTATTCAGATACAATGGTGCGTGATGCAATTGCACAGAACGTTTCTGATGTTCGCATACGGGAGCAAATTTTGAAACTAGTTAATCCCTCCCTTCAACAAGTGATAGACATATTGGATAGACAGGACACACTTGACTGTGCTCAGGAATCTTTTGAAACTTCGCCAGCCGTGTGTAACATTAACCGGCCCGCTGGACGCGCTGCGCGGCCCGGTAACCGGGCCTCGCGCACGGACGCACAGCGACCGCCGCGTGCTACGCCAGGTGTGCCGCGCCAGCCCACAAATGCAGTGAAATCATGCCCGCGGTGTGCTACTAGACATTCGCGTGAACATTGCCCGTCACGCCAAGCTATTTGCTTTTTCTGCAATAAGAAAGGACATGTTCAAAGTGTTTGCCAGAAAAAGCTCAGATCAGACAATCACAATCATTCCAGGCCCTTTGCTTCGCGCCGGAATCGAACCAAGGACACTCAGGCTCGTGGACCTTCGCCTATGGACATTCATGTCGTTAATTCCGCTTCGTCCAGTGACACTTTCTCTAACAGTGACTGTGATCGTCCCACAAAAACTGTGCGTCGACGTCGCCGGAAATCACGTCAATTAGCCAGTGATTCTGTACCAGTGTCTGTTCCAATTGCACAAACCAGTCGCTCTTGTCGTCAGCAGGACAATAAACTTTTTGTGGACTTAGACTTTGAAGGCAAAGTGATACCATTCCAGCTCGATACCGGAGCTGCAGTTTCATTGCTCAATCACGACACATACAAACAACTGGGCGCACCTCCGTTGCGTGCCGCAAATGTTAAGCTCACTACATATTCCGGACAGAAAATTCCTGTGTTAGGACAGTGCAGCCTTCTTGCAACATTCAAGGGACAAACAAAACTTGTGTCATTTTACGTTCTTCGTTCTTCTTCTGCAGTGAACTTATTTGGTCTAGATTTATTTAAGTTGTTTAACATGTCTATTGTAAATCAGGTCCTATCTGTGAATCAGACTGTGCCTCCAGACAGTGTTTCCCGGCTGTGTGACGAATTTGCAGACGTTTTTGCACCGGGCTTAGGTTGCGCTAAAAACTATGAAGCACATTTAGAACTGCAGGTAAACGCGCAACCGAAATTTTTCAGGGCGCGCAATGTTCCCCACGCATTGCGTGATGAGGTCGCAAGAACGTTACACGATCTCGAATCACAGGGTGTAATTGAACGTGTGCAAGCTTCTCTCTGGGCCTCACCCTTAGTAATTTTGCCAAAACCTTCCGGAAAATTGAGACTTTGCGTGGACTTCAAGGCCACAGTGAATCCACAGCTAGTGACTGCTACTTTTCCTTTGCCCCGCCCGGAAGATCTTTTTGCTAAACTGTGCCCGGGAAAATATTTTTCAAAGTTGGACCTAGCCGATGCGTACTTGCAAATACCGGTGGACGACGAATCCCAGCGCGTATTGGTGGTTAACACGCATCTTGGATTGTACCGCTTCAAAAGACTGCCATTCGGGTGTGCATCCGCCCCTGCCTTGTTTCAGCAATATTTACAAACTGTTTGTGCGTCGGTCCCTACTGCAGCAAACTATCTGGACGATATAGTGATCTCCGGACAGACAGAAGAAGATCATCTTGCGAATTTACGAACATTATTTCAGGTCTTGCGGCAAAATGGTCTTCGCTTGAGGAAGGACAAATGTGTGTTTTTTGCTTGTGACTTACCATACCTGGGACATGTCATTAATGCCCAAGGCATACATCCGAGTCCAGAGCACCTTCGTGCCATACACGACTTGCCGTCCCCTAAAAATCTGAAACAGCTACAGAGTGTGTTGGGTAAACTTAATTATTACCATAAATATGTGCGCAATGCCTCTTCCATTTCAGCTCCGCTTCATCGCTTACGCCGTAAAGGTGTTCCGTTCGTCTGGACGACGGAATGTGAACGCGCCTTTCGCCAGTTGAAATCGGCGTTGCTTTCTAATACTTGCCTTACGCCATTCGATCCCCAGAAACCCCTTTTGTTGATGGTAGATGCATCGGATTTCGGGATCGGTGCTGTACTTGCGCACAACGTTGGCTCCCATGATCGCCCTATTGCCTTTGCGTCCAAATTGCTCTCGTCTGCGCAAAGAAATTATTCACAGATAGAGAAAGAAGCTTTGGCTCTCGTGTTTGGTGTTACTAAGTTCCATGATTTCTTGTATGGTCGTCACTTTACCATCATCACAGACCACAAACCTTTGACGTCGCTTTTTCATCCGAACAAGCCTGTACCTCCACGTACAGCGCAGAAATTCATTCGCTGGTCTATTTTCCTCTCGCAGTACCGCTACGATATCTTGTATCGGTCCACTGCTAAGCACGGAAACGCCGATGCGTTGTCCCGTTTGCCTGTTGCTGAGGATAAAGCATTCGATTCTTCCGAACTTGCTTGCATGTTCATTGATTCGGAAACCGATGAAGTGGTCGAATCGTTTCCGATTGATTTTCGTCGTGTAGCTACAGCCACAGCTGCTGACCCTGTCCTTGCTACTGTTTTACGTTTTGTTGCTACGCAATGGCCTTTGTCAAAGTCTCGGATCGAGGATCCGTTGGTTCGCCGATTTTTTGCTCACAAGGAGAGACTTTTTGTTCGACGTGGTGTTTTGTTGTTGCGTTCTGATAATGATCAGTCCAGAGTCGTGGTCCCACGTTCGTTACAGTCCTCTGTTTTACGGCTTCTTCATCAAGGACATTGGGGTATAGTGAGAACGAAACAACTTGCTCGTCAGCACTGTACTTGGTTCGGAATCGATGCTGCGATTACGAATATGTGTTCTTCGTGCCCGGCGTGTGCCGAACAACAGTCCGCACCGCCGCGGAAAGTTTTTGCGTGGCCAAAAGCCACTTCCCCTTGGCAACGCTTGCACATTGATTTTGCTGGTCCATTCTGGAATGCTCGATGGTTGGTTCTGGTCGACGCCTTCAGTAATTTTCCTTTTGTTGTCCGGATGTCTTCCACGACGTCCTCCGCCACCATCCAAGCGTTGTCTGCTATCTTTTGCATTGAAGGTCTTCCGCAGACTATTGTTTCCGACAATGGCCCACAATTCATGTCCGCAGAATTCCAGTCTTTCTGCCAGGCCAATGGTATTCAACATCTGACATCCGCGCCGTTTTCGCCTCAGTCCAACGGTGCCGCTGAACGATTGGTCCGGACTTTCAAGTCACAGATGTTAAAATTGAAAGAGTCGCATTCTCGGGAGGACGCTTTGTTGCTCTTTTTGTCTTCGTATCGCTCTCAGCCCCGAGATGGTCGCTCGCCGGCTGAGTTGCTCCACGGTCGTCCTCATCGCACCTTGATGTCTTTGCTGCATCCGCCGCATCAGGTTCCTGCGCAGCGGCAGACTCCTGCTTTTGCTCCAGGCGACGTTGTATTTTATCGCAACTATCGAGGTTCAAGGCGTTGGCTCGCAGGGCGCATTCTTCGCTGCCTCGGCCGCGCGATGTATTTGGTTTTGGGGGCCTCTGGTGAGGTGCGTCGGCATCTCAATCAGCTGCGCCTCTGTCGTCGCTCGGGTTCTGCCGCTCCCCGTCTGCTTTCAGCGACGGTGCCGTCCGGTCAGCGCCCTGGGGACCCATCTACTGGCTCGCCTCATCCCCAGGTGTTACCGACGATGCCTTCCATTTTGCCCCATGGCGACGCGCCGCCGCCGCCGCAGCAGCAGCAGCAGCAGCAGCAGCCGCCGCCGCCGCCGACCGCATTCGACGCTTCGTTGCAGCCGCCAAGCGCCTCCCAGGGTCACGCGCCGCCGATCGCTTCCCGTGACCAGCTGTCCTCCGCCATGGAACTCCCGCCCGCTCCGGACCACATGACGTCATCGCGCGTCGGCTACCCCGACGCAATGGAGGTCGACACTTCGGCCCCTCATGTTTCTTTACGGGCGCATACACCGCATGTTGACGTGCACCCTGGACTAGTTTTGCAGGCGTTTCCTAGCTCCCCTCGGACCGGATGGCCGGGTGCGGGTGGCACAGCCTCGCCTGTTGTTAGGCTCCCCACCTCATCGCATACGTCAACATGTGGTCCTCCCCACGGCGGGCGGAAGCCTTATTACACGACCGTTCGCCGATTTGCGGGGGAGGAATGTGGTGTCACCGCCAGACACCACACTTGCTAGGTGGTAGTTTAAATCGGCCGCGGTCCATGTAGTGCATGTCGGACCCGCGTGTCGCCACTGTGATCGCAGACCTAGCGCCACCACCAAGGCAGGTCTCGTGATACGAGAGTGGACTCGCCCCCAGTTGTACGAGAACCAAGCTACCCCCAGTTGTACGAGAACCAAGCTACCCCCAGTTGTACGAGAACCAAGCTACCGCCCAGTTGTACGAAGCCTTCTCTCTCATTAGCCGAGAGACTTAATAGCCATCAGCTAAGTTAATGGCTACGAACTAGCAAGGAGCCATTTGTATCAGTGCCTATAGCTTACGAGTAATCAAGAGAGATGTATTCCAAGGAATTATTAAAAGTTAAGTAAAAAGCATCTACATACTTTTCTTCTTATTCATTCATAAGTTTTTATGTTCCAGACTTCACGCCCGTCTGCTTTATGCCGTGCGTGCACTATCGGCCACAGCGTTAGTTTAGCATTCCTTTTCAGCAATCCACATCACGGTGTCGGTCCAGCTACCGACACTACATATTCATCCATAGTTACAGCTCTTTTCATTGAAGTTTCAGTTTGCGAATTAATCGAGTGTTTCGTGGAATTTAAAAGATCGATTGATTTGTCTTCATTTCTTAAGTTTTTCTTGTAAGTTACGCATTCTGGGACTGCATTATTGCAGAGCTGCTCACCACTGTTTTTTTCTCAAAAATGTTGAAAAGCAGTTCAGTCTTTAAAAATATGCTTTAACCCAGTTTTTCTCAGAATCTCCAACGTCTTGCACCATCTTACATTGTCGAACGCTTTTCCCAGGTCAACAAATCCAATGAATGTGATTTGATTTTTCTTCACTCCTACTTCCATTATGTAAACAGAGAGAAAAAAATTAAATCAAAGTCTAGGAGGGTATATATAGGTTACACTAGAGAATGGACTGTCAGTCATTTAATTTAAAACCTCACTTAATCCCGTCGGTTTTTGTGAATGGCTGTTACTATTCCAGCGCTAAAGCTCCATCACGTTCCTTTCTTCGAAGGAATGGGATTGTAGCTGCTATGGGTTTGGAAGGCCGATGTGCTGTGCAGCAAGTAAAAAGCTGGCCACTCAATTCTTCTGCCTGCGAGAACGGGAGCACCAACATTGTTTGGGCCAATACATCGTTCCTCATAATATAATTTCGAAACGCGCCATACAGCATGGTGAATAAGGCAGCATTAGTTAGAGGTTGGCTGTTATGAGAACCGAGAAAACGTTCCTGAATGTCACCGTTGGAGTCCACTAGTCTGACGGCAATAAAGCACTGTGACGTTTCGTTCTGTCTGTTTTTCACGACATTGTTGTGTCTTATGTTGATCAGTTTGTGGTGTTCATTAAAAGGGTCTGAAATACCAAATACCTGTTTGGATAGTTCATTATACGAAATAAAACTACTTAGATGATCTTTAGAAGAACCAAGCCATGCTAAACCTCTAAACAGATTCTTCAGGTCGACGAAACTCTTAGCGACCATACAGTTTATCTTGTGCTAAAAAGCTAACATGGTCAGCAGAGGAATATTCTCCTTTTGTAGGACAAGCACATTTGCATTTGTGCTGCTCATACCACAAACTTTGAAATGTACATTTCAGAAAAATATGTAGCGCCAGTGTTGCACGTCCTTTCTTCAAAATTTTGTGTCGATCAGTTTCACATGTCCTTCACAACGAAAACTCTTCCAGGGAAGTAATGGTTTCCTCCGTCGAAGGCGTTACATCAGTATCGATTCAAGGTTGGGCTTCATCCATATCCACTGCACACAGGATAACTAATGTAGGAGAAACCTAAAGGCAGCACCGCAGCCTCTTGCCTACCTTGCCATCGAAACGCCCAGCTGCGCGGCTACAATAGCCTGTACCCCATCTTCTGTTCCCAGAGGAGGCCTGGCCTGTGTTCGGCCTCTTCGCTATATTGTTGCTCCTCTCTGGCTAAGGTTACGGTTACGCTTTTGCTTTTAGACTTGCTCTCAAGTGCTGGTGGTTTAGATGAAATTGCACAAGCCAACGTCTTTCCCGCTTGATGAAAAAGGTGCACAAAGGTCATTGTAAAAAAAAGAGTACTTCTACTTCTACAGCTGCTACCCCTACTACAACTACTACCACTGTAAGACATAGTGGTCTCCTGACCTTCATTGCTTACATATTCCGCCCTCACAATCATATTCCGCACATCAAGACGCTTCATTCGAACCCAAACTCGATAAGACAAAGTCAATGTTGTATGAATTCATGTAAACGATATGCAAATACAGACAAGTTTTCACGGGTCTTAGGAAATTTGATTTCGTTTTATGATGACTGTTTTTGTACGACTACCCGAAAATTAATGTGGTTTACGAGAGTTGAGGCAGATGCGAAATGTAATATACTGTATCCGATATTTATATTCGTATATGATGAACATGTTGCATGTTTTTCGCAGTCGTTATTGAGAATAACGAACTTTACTTTGGTTCGCGAATGATAGTAAGTAACTGCACTTTAGAGGTTTGATTTTTCAGCGGATTTTAGGAATTAATGTCCTGTTAGATGAACTTCGCTTGGAAGTATTTCACTTTATGATCCTTTGCTCACATTACACAACTATATGTTCTTCACTAAACCAATTATTAACTATTTAATTGGTTTTATTTAACTCTGGAAATGCACGGAAGGCTACCATTCTCATACGTAAAAACTTAATTTGATAAACTTTGGTTTCACGTTAAATCTTTAGGCTTCAGTCTACATCATTACCCATGGAATTTTATCCACTTCTTTCATAAGATTTCCAGTCATTCTACTTATTAAATATCTGTTAATGTGGCTGTCTACTAAATAAAGGATTGGGCTCAAAATGGTTCAAATGGCTCTGAGCACTATGCGACTTAACTTCGGAGGTCACCAGTCGCCTAGAACTTAGAACTAATTAAACCTAACTAACCTAAGGACATCACACACATCCATGCCCGAGGCAGGATTCGAACCTGCGACCGTAGCGGTCGCTCGGCTCCAGACTGTAGAAAGGATTGGGGGATATAAATGTTGAATATAATTATTGGTCAGCTGTATGGGATTTAAATTGGAGGAATAAAACCGGAACAAAGACAGGGTGACTAGTTACTAGTCAAGCCAACAAACATTTAGGTCATACATTGGCCACACGGTAGCAGCATGCAGAAACCCCAGTGCGCTCAAACATATGATTGACACAGTCAGAACTGTAGCAGACAACAAAAATGACAGCACCTATACTTCGAACAAAGCTACTGACGATGTAGATTAAGTGAATCTGGCAACTTGGAACAACCGAACTGATTTTTACCTCTCATAGTGGTTGCCATAAGAGCGCTTCAATATTTAAATAATATTGGGCGTGCACTTTCATGTGAACGGATAACGCAACAGATATAGGATCTAGAAGCATTATCAGACGGAACGAAGGAAGAAAGGATGGTTCGGATTGAAAGACACATCGAATACGAGGTTCTCGCTTCCCACGCCCGGGTTCCCGGGTTCGATTCCCGGCGGGGTCAGGGATTTTCTCTGCCTCGTGATGACTGGGTGTTGTGTGATGTCCTTAGGTTAGTTAGGTTTAAGTAGTTCTAAGTTCTAGGGGACTGATGACCATAGCTGTTTAGTCCCATAGTGCTCAGAGCCATTAGAATACGAGGTCATTGGAGATGGGTTGGAGGGCCAGATCGGGGAAGGATGAGGAAAGAACTCAGCCGTGTCGTTTCAAACAACCCATCCCAGCATTTGGCTTAGAGAAATCACAGAAACCTGAAACTGGAGGGCGGGATGAAGATTTGAGCCCATGTTCTCCGGAACAGGGGCTCAGTCTGTCACGGATGAACCACTTCGGTACGGCAGCGACGAAGCGCCCTCGTCACAAGCGGAAGCAGAATAGTTTGAGAACGCCTCTCTTAAGAGGAGAACCTATTATTCCCTTAAAACAGCAGTGCGTACCGTGATTTATTTTCGAAGAGTATTCTTAAGAATTTATTTTATTTACTAGCGATTCATCAAGAACATTAACACATTTAATCACACTATGTAAGCATGGAAGTAGTTGCCAGGGAGTAACTGATGAGATTATGACTAAATTCCTTTCAACAAATGGAAATTTTATTCACTTTAATAGTGCCTAAAAGCGTTTTTCAAAATAAACAGATTTAAAATTATAATCAGAAAGCACGCTCTAAATATCAAAGTTACAATTTATTCAGAGGCAGAAAGAAACAAGTTTTGACTGTATGAGATTTCGGGCAGAGAACCTTGCCGCTCCCGTTTCGTCGTTACCATAGCGAAGTGGTTCATCCGTGACACACTGAGCCCCAATTCCGGAGGCCGGGGGCTCAAATCATCATCCAGCCCTCCATTTCATGTTTCCGTGATTCCTCTAAGCCAAATGCTGGGATGAGCTGTTTGAAACGACACGGCTGAATTTTTTCCTCATCCTTCCCCAGTCTGGCCCTGCATCCCATTTCCAATGACCTCGTATTCGACGAGACTTTCAATCCCAACCATCCTTTCTTCCTTCGTTCTGTCTGCTAATGCGTCTCGATCCTATCTGTTGCGTTATCCGTTCACATGAAAACGCATCCCCAGTATTATTTAAATACTGAAGCACTCTTATGGTAACCATTATTAGAGGTAAAATGCAGTTCGGTTGTCCCAAATTACCAGATTCACTTAACCTAAACTGTCAGTAGCTTTGTTCGAAGTTTGAGTGTTGTCGTTTTTATTGTCTGCTACTGTTCAGACTGTGCTATAAGGCCTACGATTTTTCCACCATCCTTCAACCACGACAGTAGTGCGCAAACAGCCGACCAACTTCGCCGTTTCAGAGTCTCTTACTTCCAGCCGCAACGCCACAACAACGTGCTCTTTGTCAAAACCACTTTCATCAGTGTACTGTCGCATTTTGGCTCTCATCTTCGCTATACTGACAACCTATTCCTTTTTCTTCCGCTTAAATTCTTTCCTTACTGCGTCACGTGCCCGCATTCAGTCTCAATGTAGGCAGTGTTCACATCGTTTTAGCTCATAAGTGAAGTCTAATATTCATGAAAGCCTGAAAATCAGAACACTGATTTGTTAGTCAGTTGCACAGCACTGCGGCATTCTTATTTGAGGCATAGTAGCGAGCAGCTGAGTTTTTCAGAGAAAGGGATCTGTTATTTGCTAATATGGGAGAGCTATCTGGAATACTTCTTTATGGAGCTGGAAACTCATGTATAATACCTTCTTCTTCTTTATATTGATGGAGAAGATTTAGGAGGAACTTTAAAGGCATGTTTCTAGTGTCATTATAATGACAGAATTTTGTAATACTTAGTCTTTCTATACTGTGCAGTCTTTTAGAAAATAAGAGTTTTATTTGTAAGAAATCGCTTTTCTTTAAAGTAAAACCCACGTCCATGATTGGTAGTAAAGTTTTGAACTTTTGTCGTGTGAGCATTGCACCTTACGCCACACACAGCAGAAGACTGTTTCTGATAAAAAGAATTGTGTTGATTATTTATCTTTAGCTACTCCATCAGCTGATTTGTATTTTCTTTCAAGAATGTCAGTACTCCAGACACCAAAAACCATCATGCTGAACAAGAGGTAGGTCACTTATACGACGGTTGCGCAGAAAGTAATGCACCTCATTTTTTTTTTCTCAGCCGAACACAATGCTACGAATGCGAAACGTTACGTAAGTATTATTTGAAGTCTCCTGAGTGAGCGTGCCAAGTTTCCGTCACTTCCGACAGATAGCGTAGCTGCAGGACAGTTTCAAAATGGCATCTGCGGGATATGTACGTTACAAGCAACGTGCCGTCATTGACTTTCTCACTGCAGAGAAAGAAACTATGGGGAATATCCACAAAAGAGCTTTTGCTAAGTCTGTTGTCGATAGAAGTACCGTTAAGTACATGTAGTTGCTGGGCTCGGAGGGTGAAGTCACCAGAAGGCGGTTCGATGGAGCTCCACGATCTGCAGCGGTCGGGGTGACCACTCACGGCAGTTACACCTGATATGTTGCAGGGAGCTGATGTTGTCATTCGCAAGGAGACGCATTACGACATTTCGAGGACAATTAGGAGGTGATTCACACAGTGAAGCACTGGCTCCGCCACCAAGCCAAGGATTGGTACCGACAGGACATACACGCCCTTGTTTCTCGCTGGAGGAAGGCCATAGAACGGGATGGAGATTATGTGGAGAAATAGAGTGAGTAGATAAAACACCATTCTTTCGTGTGTGTAATTCTCATTCTGTTCAATAAAGAATTGTTGATGGAAAAAAATGCAGTGCGTCACTTTCTGGGCAACCCTCGTATTTCAGGGCAGATTTAATCTTGCATACTTGAGCAAACAATGTGTAGGTGGGATTGTGAGGTGTCGAGCTAGCAAGCAGGTTAATTTTCAGTGAAGAGTACTGATTATTCCAAAGAATTATTTTACTCTTAATAGAGCAGGAATTTACTTTTGTGTATATTCCAAGTCGAACATCGCACTTCATACGATGCAATGTTCATAATGTGGTTTGGTACAGAGTTTTAAAGCATAATTTTCACTACATGCAGAAGTAGTATCTCTTGGCATTTACTTAAATTCATTTTATTCGTTTCACATTTTGCATTTCACAAAGTTTAAAGTTTTATTTCATAACACTGTTCAGAAGTGCTACACGTGGCCAACCAACATTCAGTTTTTCGCAGCCGTTGAATACGATGTCTAAAGTACACGTTGTATGAGGAGAAAGTTTTTGAAATCAAAGCATTCAGTTTTCTCACATACAGAAAATATTTTTTATAGAAATCTTACTCGTGGCGACTCTTGGAAATTAATATATAACATCGATTAGTCCTGTAATACCCTGGTACTTAAGTGTGCTGAGAACTGTGATGCTTCTATGCATTCACATAACAAGTTTCGACTATTTTCAGGGTTATCCAACTACACACTTTTTAGCTATCAAGTACGAGCTATGGTGAAAGAAAACCTATGAAGTACGAGCCTTTTTGAAAAGGTAAGGAACTTCGTTCTACAGGGGGGAGCATTATCAGCTCTTTCCAGGAGGTAGAATAGTGGATGCTGAGGATTTTTAAAAAAATGTCGCTAGTAAGACAATTTTGAAGACAGAGCTACGAAAATTCGTATTATGTTTCTCAGTCAGAAATAAAGACATAAGTGTTTCAGCGTTTTTGGAAATTTAGCGTTATGGGGGTGAAAAAGTAGGTAAAAGAGTTTTTGAAAACATATCATTACTAAAGAGCTACTAAACTATTTTTAAAGGTACTTCTATGAACATGGTATTTAACTTAACAGTTACAAATAAAAAATACGTGTTTCTGTAAATTTAATCTCTGAGGATGTGAAATAGGGGATGAGATTTTTTGTGAAAATATTTTATTATGAAGGCATTTGTAAAGCTAAATCTATGAAAATTTGGATTTAGTTTCTCAGCTAGAAATAAAAAAACACCTGTTTCACTGTTTTTGGAAATTCAACCCATCAGGGTGTTTTTCATAATGTATCTTTAACTATTTAGGTCTTGCGAACCTGTGGAATTTGGATTACTATGGAGAAAGTCAGTCTATAGTGTACTTAAACTGCTCTTCGATTACGTTATGACATAAAGTTCGTTGCCCTGGTTTGTGAGTAGCGTTAAATACAGTTGTATTCCCTTGAGAGCAAGATGCAGAAAATCATATCGTGTATCTGACTGGATTAAAGAGATGATAGCAAATAACAAGCTTTCCCTCACAGTGGGTACTAATTTAATTGATTTTGGTTCAATTTTTCTCATGTGTTAAATAAGTATAATTCATGTTGTGTATGATTGTGAGTCATCGACAAGTCCAACTGACGAGCACTTGGAAATGTTTGTGGTACATTTAACAGCTATCTACGATTCCTCAAGTTCATCTATGTGACAGACACCGCTAAGGCTGCAAACAATTTCTCCTACATGGTGCTCACAATGTGATTGCAGCGGGCATATTTGGTAAAATCAGCAGAAAAGCGTCTAAAAGACCTGTGATCATACCATATAAACAGAAGCTGTTTCTCGCTGAAATTCGTGTTCTGATGGAACAACTGTCTAGAATGTCATAGTAGCTCTCTATCCTTAAACGATGTGCACTCGACAGAAAAAAAGTGGGACACGCCTGAATTCCAACGTGTGGGTTGCACCTGAATGTGGTCTAAGGCGCTACAGTCATGGACTGTGCGGCTGGTCCCGGCGAAGGTTCGAGACCTACATCAGGCATGGGTGTGTGTGTTTGTCCTTATGATAATTTAGGTTAGGTAGTGTGTAAGCTTAGGAACTGATGGCCATAGCAGTTAAGTCCCATAAGATTTCACACACATTTGAACATTTTTTTTAACCTGAATATATGCAACCAACATAGCATATCTGTGTTGGACATCGTCGCAACCCTCCACAGTACAGTCATTGTAAGATACACAATGGGTACCGCTAGAGACGCTAGCGACTACTAGAGAACACCGGTCATTATGACAGTCGGTCCTGATGTAAAGTAACACCACGACAGTGCAGAAGAGATCAGACAGTCCTTAACGTTTGTAAACTAAACTTTATAACAATAAGTGACATTTCAAACGTTATGAGACAGCTAATTTTGTCACATAAATCGTTCAGTAATCCTTAGGCACAATTAAATATTTGAGACAATATATGGATTTATAAAGTTGTATGGCAATTGGAAACAAGTTCTTTGCTGTCTAAAAGGTTTACCCAACACATGCTGAACGTCGTTCAACGTCCAACGGGGAGTGGTTCCGCATCAACTTTCTGTAATACTAAGCAGTTAAAAGAAAACGTGATTAACGGCGGCAACCACTCTACGGAAATCCCAACATTAACAGCGAATCACAAGTAATATCATTGTTCACATTACTCATCAACAGTTACTTGTACACAAAGTTGTACTTTAAATGACGTGACCAACGTCTTCGTTCTGGATCCGGATGCAAACCCAGAACGTAAAGCCATTGTTAACCAAGCAAAGCTTTGTGCCTTATCGAGGCTGGATCACTAGGCAGAAAGAGACGTCAAATATTGACGTTAGCACCAGTAACAGTTATCAATTCTCAACTTGAACGTAAATGACGATATAGTTTGTACGAAAGCTGGGACCCTAACATGACAATTACCTTCTTGGTAATTAACCTCGAAAGACATTGTATAGTGCTGCAATGTCAAGGAATAAAGGATGCACATGTTTAATATTGAAATTCCATCATGTAATGTTGGTTACAAGGATGCGAACCCAGCACCTAATCGGATTGTTGAATAAGTACGTAAAATCAGAATGTAGATATCACAGTTTGTCCCCAGTAGTGAGGTTGGAACCTTAAATGACGATTGAAGTTGTATTGCCTGACCGGGATTTGAACCCGGCGCCGTCGTTGTCTAACCATGAACAGACGATAAATGTCAAATGTTGGTCCACCATTAGCGAGATGTGCGCACGTTCAACTAGAAAAAACGGGACGAAAACGTGTATGCTGACTGAGAGTCGAACGCCCCACACATGGTCATGAAGACACGTTAATAATCAAATTCTTATTCAGTAGTAGCTAGGAGTAGCATGTTTAGTTGCAAACCTTAAGGCCTTTCTCATCCCTAGTAAAGTGTTGCCTAATATCTGCGATATCATGGTGTTAATTTACATGTGGATTGACTGCCATAAAGAGCGATGTTCTCTAGTAGTCGTGTATCATTGAGATGTGAATGAAGTGCCTCAGCAGAAAGTAATTTCCGTCGTGCAGCACGTATTGTTTCAGAGACACTGAGTACATGTTATAAGTGCACAAACATGTATTATATACTACGTATATACTATTATTTGTAGAAGCTGATGCCAAACCTGTTTACTTTTACATTCCGCTTAGTTGTCGTGGTTGAATACACGTTTTCGTAAGGCTACATCTTATGCAGTGCGCTTACAAGAAAGAATAGATTCCTGCGTCATGCTATTGCTAGCTAGGTGAAATATTTTGTGGTAGCTATGTTTAAAATGAATGTATTTTTGAACGCATTGTTCGTCAAATATTTGAATGAATCGTCAACTGTAGGTGTGCCTGCACATGATATAGCATAACAGCTGTAGCTGCGTTAGTTTATACTACAGACTTGGGTAGGTTAGGTGTAACGTTTGATCCTTCGTGGGGTGATCGTGGCCTTGCGGCCTGGGTCTGTACTAGCCGCGGCTCGCGAGCTACGGGCCAGCCAGACTGGCCGAGGCGAGACGGAAGTGAGCGAGCTGGAGGTGGCATTGGTGGGCCAACAGCCCGGGACGAGCCAGCACGGCTGCGCCGCATGCCTCTACCTCTGCCGCTCCGTTTGACGTAAATATGTTTACCTCCTCTCCTGGCATCAGTATAAGAGCGGCAAGCAGAAACAGACATCAGGTTAGGCGATCATTGTAGGCAAAACCACTCCATCCTTCCACCTCCTCGATTTCTATCTAACCATCTATGGCCGTCGTATCGCCCTCACCACCACTCTTAAGTACGTTGGCGTCACCCTCGACCGTCGCCTCTCCTGGACCCCCCATATCCGGACAATCCAAGCCAAGGCACGCTCCCGACTCCGTCTCCTCAAGCTCCTTTCCGGCCGTACGTGGGGTCTGGACCCCTCCACCATACTCCACACCTATAAATCCCTCATCCGCCCTATCCTCTGTTACGCCCATCCTACCTGGATCTCCGCCCCCCATACCTTTCACAAATCCCTTCAGATCCTTGAACGCCATGCTCTCCGCCTCGCCTATCGCATTCGTCTCCCCTTCCCCACGGGGATCCTGTACGACCTAATTCCGTTCCCCCACCTCCTCCTTTTCCTCGAATGGATACGGATCCTGTACACCTCCTGTAAACTCGATCCTCATCACCCGCTTGTCTCACCCATTCTCGCCCACCCCCGCCCGCTGCTGCGCCTGTATCTCCACGTCCCACCTGCTCTCCATCTCTCCACCCTCCGTACCCTGTCCCAAGGTGATTTCTGCCAGCTCCCCCTCCCTGATGATGCCCTCCTCCCCTCCATCTACCCCTCCTACCGTTTGATCCTCCCCTCCCACTTCCTGTGTTTTTTACTTTGGGCACCCTCCCTCCCTTCTCTCTCCTTTTCCCTCCATCCCCCCTTCCTCCACCCCTCTGCCCCTGGGCTTCCCCTATCCCCCTCCTCCCTTCCTTCCTCCCCCTATCTACCCTGCCCTTGGCATCTCTGCTCTCCCCTCTCCCTCTCCCACCCCACTCCTCCTCTCTTGACAGGTCCCCAGACTCGTACACGTTCAGTGGACATTCGCGCGCCAGAGATCATCGCCTCGTGTTTCTGTGTGTGACGTCGTTCGTGCTCAAGTGTTTCAGTGTTTATTCGTTTTGTGCTCCACCGTTCGCGTGTGCCAATTATCGTCTCTGTGTGTGTCCACGTGGTCTGAACAATTTTATCTTGAACTCTACGCCCGTGAACGGCTCTGTGTATTTTAAAAAGTGTCTGCCTCCGTTTATATATCCACCCTGTTAATTCTATGATTGTCTCCATTTGTATCTTTTGTTTTCTCTGGGGCCAAAGAGCGGTGTACTATGCATCTGATGGCCTACCTGTAACAGGTATAAAAATAACAATAAAGAAAAAAAAAGTAGACATCTGTCTGTCTGCCGTAATGGCTCGCTGGGAGAGGTCTATTCGAGATAGAGTCGTCGCTCTCATTGAAGAAGGAGGATGTTCCATCAGAGAAGCTGGCAGACGGTATGGCGTACCACATACCACTGTAACGAGATGGTGGAGGATCTGCCTTGAAAGAGGCACCACCAACAGCGCTCCTGACTCAGGCAGGAAGAGAGTGAGCTCACAGCAGGAAGACAGGGACCTAGTGTCTAGGAGCAGAGAAAATCCCTTCCTGAACGCGAAGCAGTTGCGGCGGGAGACCGACTTCCCCGGCTCCAGTGACACGATTCGCCGAAGGCTGAGGGACGCTGGACTGCATTCAACACGATCCGCCGTGAAACAAGAGCTCAGCGAAGACAACGTCTTACACCAGCTATCATTTGCGGAGCTCCATCTGAGGGCGTCGTGGGACAACGTCATTTTCACTGATGAGAAGGAGTTTTCCACCAGTAACGACGGACCACGAATCGTTTACAGGCCGCAAGGGACTCGCCATCGACGCGAATATGTAACCACGACGAGAAGAAGTGGCCGGCTATGTGTTACCTGCTGGGGTTGGATTTCTGCGATAGGGGCAGGAATTCTTCACAGGATAGAAGGAACTCTGGAAAGCGTGCAGTTTGCCCACATATTGGAAAATGTCGTGCTTCCGTCAGTGCGAATGCTGTACGCAGAAGGGGACGTCACATTGCAAGAAGACCATTCTCCCATTCACAAGTCTGCATTTTTTCAGCAGCGGCTCTCCACGATTGGCGTCAACGTCATGGACTGGCCGCCACTGGCGGCTGATATGAGCCCCATGGAAAACATGTGGGCTGAGGTCGCCAGAACATTAACAGAGAACTGGCCACGAAACCAACCAACTACTGCGGACGCTCTTTGGGACTGCGTCCTGGAAGCCTGGGAGGAAGGTGCTTCTTCAGGCTGTTACGTCCGACGGCTTATACATTCTATGCCAAGATCTATGATAGAAGTTCAAAATAATGAAGGATTCTGGATAAAATATTAGAGTCCTTAAAATGTTTTGTTATGTCTTCTTTTTCGTCATTTTTCCTCATTGGGAGCTAGTGGAAGATCGCGTGGCAACAGAAAAGATACAATATGGGTTGCCTTTTTAATTCAAGTGGGTTTCTTTTGAATATACCTTTTGTTAAATATTGATTTCATTTACACCCTGCCTAGATACTTACAAACTAATCAGGGTACATGGACTCTGTCACAGCAGTTTTTATTTCAAATACATCTCTCTCTTCCCCTCCATCCATGAATACACCCTTCGTCCTCCACACAATACGCAAACGATTTTATATTATGTTTACTCGTTGTTAATATCTCTCTATTCTCTCTCACACTCTTCTCTCTGACTCTATCGCCGCAAGTGCCCTTATATTCCGTTCCCCCAAAACTTTATAAACAAATCTAGCGGTTTCCATTGACGCTACATTTTCTCTATTAGTTGCTGCTGTCTTTACTCTCTATCATTCCTCTCAACACCTATGAAACCGTATTCTTTGATCTCCCCTTCCCTATAACCCATTCTTTGTTCTGAATACAGTCCTTCCTTATCTTTCGGTCCTAAGATAAAACGAACTGTGGAACACATCTAGGTAAGCAATACTTTGCAAGCATTTGACGCTTATATTTTGCACTTCTGCACTTCTATCCATTCCCAGATCCCGCCCTCCTTCCTGTTACCCGCCCCTTGATATCTGCATCTACATCTAAATGAATACTCTGCAATTCAGAATTATGTGCTTGGCAGGGGGTTCTGTGGTCTGGTGGATTAATCTTGTATTGATGTGTAAAGCGTGTTGGTTCACATCTCACGTCAGGCATAGATTTGTAACACACACAAGTAACTCTCCTGCACCCCTAGTAACGCCAAGTGCAGAACGCCAGTAAGCTCCATAGTTCAATATCCGCAGTAAAGATAACATCCCTTCGCTGCCGACTGGGCATTCGTTTGAGCTGTGACAGATGAAGAAACCTCGGAAGGCAGAGACTCTGTCACCAGCAAGCCGTCGTAAACTAGAAAACGTATTTCATTTAATGAACCAATGGCCATGAAGTTCACAACGCTCTTACTTTATTTGAAACTGAGACGTTGAAAATTATGGTGCTGGACTGGGATTCGAATTCGATTTTACTGTGTTCCCCAAGATTGCAAACTCTTCTAGGTCTCCTCGAAAGGAACCTATCTGGTTTCGAATCCTGATCAGCACAAAATATTCACTATTTCATTTCGAGCCCTAGCATCCGAACTACTAGTGAAAAATAGTTGCATTTTCAACGTATCTTCATGCATTGTCAGCTGCAACGTGTTCGTTTCAACTCACAGCCACATCATGAGCTTTTTATCACAACATTACATGATCAAACGTTTCCTCACATCTTTTCAAGTTCAAACATTCCTCTCCATCCTACTGGCGGAAACGGATTTGGGTTTGACGTTGTGTTCGTTGTCATCACCAACGACGATATGTTGTGGATTCAACTTCTAGCCAGCAGAGTATTTTCCATCATATCACTGAAAGTTCAAACATGCCACTCCTAGCTATTATTGGAAAAGAATTTGATAGTTAAAGTGTCTTCATGACCACGTGTGCGGGGTTTGAATTCCATTCAGCACAGGACTTTTCGTCGCCTGATGTCTAGCTAAACATGCGCACATCTCGCTACTGGTGAACAAACAATAGCTATTTATCGTATGTTCCTGGCTAGAAAACGACTGCGCTAGATGCTGGGTCAGGCAAAAACAATTCTATCGTCATTTAAGGTTCCAACATCTTGCTATTGGTGAAAAAATTTGATATTTAACTTCTGATCTTACGTACTTCGTTAAAAATCCGATTAGGTGCTGGGTTCGCATCCCTGTCACAAGCTTTACATGATGGCATTTCAGTTTTAAACATGAGCATACCTTGTTCCTTGTGAATGACACCATATTAAACGTCTTTGGAGGTAGTTCCCATGAAGGTAACTGTTATGACAGGATTCCCAGTTCAGTACAAACATTTTCGTCATTTATTTTCAGAATCTGAATTGATAACTGATAGTGGTGCAAACGTCTATACTTCACGTCTCTTTATTCCCAGTGATCGGGTCTGAATAAGCCACAAACAAAGCTTAGCTTAGTTAGCAATGGCTATAGGTGCTGGGTTTGAATCCAGGTCCAGAACGAAAACGTTGGTCATGAAAGTCTCTTCGGGTTTGCTGCCGGATCCTAAAATCAACTTGACTGATATTTCGGCGATCCAACTGTTCGCCATCTTCAGGAAAATGCTGCTTATGCTGATGAGTCCCGCTGAGAATTGACGCCAGGTTGCAAATCGACGTCCTATATAGGCCACCGTTCAGTACACGGCGCATGCGCCGCCCATCACGGTTTCTGCCTTCCAAAACAGGGAGGTGGCGCCGCCCTTACTGAAACACTGCTGGCAACGATATATCGCAATCAAGGCCGCATCGAAGAACGTTCAGTTTTGATGCGAGATAATACAGGATTCCACGTTTTGCTAAGAGGAAACCCATTGCCTCTGTTGATTAAATTATCAGTCAACCTAATTTCAATCGCCTCTTTATACACACTGTTCCAAAAACCGGAAATGTTGGCAACCACAACAGTTTCCTCAAATTTCATTTTGTGTCCCTCATTTAGACAGTGTTCTGCTACCGCCGATTTTTCCGGCTGTTGTAGCCTCGTATGTCGGCGATGTTCCACACACCTGTCTTGCACTGTGCGAATAGAACGGCCAACGTAAGCTTTCCCACATTGACATGGAATTTTGTACACCCCGGGTTTCCTAAGCCCCAAATCATCCGTCACAGAGCCGAACAGAGTCCTAATCTTAGAAGGTGGACGGAAAACACTCTTAATGTTAAAATTCCCTAAAATTCGTCCAATCTTAAATGATAAGCCTCCAGCATAAGGAAGAAAGACCACAGATCTATGTTCCTCTTCGTACACCTCCGGAGTTGGTCCAAACTCCATAGCCCGACGAATCTGCTTCTCCGTGTATCCATTTTCCTTAAAAACAGTCATCAAATGCTCAGGTTCTTGGGTTAAGCTGTCTGCGTCGGAAATGGCATATGCTCTCTGTACCAAAGTCCTAAGGACGCCACTACGTTGGTGTGGTGGATGACAACTCTTAGGGTGTCGGTACTGGAGAAAGGTTTGAATTTTTCGCCCACTCCCAAGAGACTTCCTGTCACAGAGTTCATATGCTCTGTAGAACAAGCAGTACACAGCCTACCCGAGGATCAAGCAAAGGAAATAAGGCATGAAGTGTCGCACACATTACGTCGGGCTCGACCACCGCGGGAAAACATCTCTTCCGCAGAGAGAGCAGCCATCCGTTCCCTGAAGAATGATGATGAAGTAGTAGTTTTACCATCTGACAAGGGGAATGCCACGGTTGTAAGGACGGGGGATGATTATGTCCTAAAAATGGATGTACTTCTCAACGACCCGGCTTACAGAAGACTATCTAATGACCCCACAGATAGGATCAAACGTAAGACACTTTCACTGTTGAAAAAGAGTTCGTTGTCAGATGATTTATGTAAGAAACTTCATCCTGGTGCTGCCGTTCCGCCTAGGTTGTATGGTCTGCCTAAGTTGCATAAGGAAGGGGTTCCTCTACGCCCTATTGTTAGTAATTTGGGTCCACCCACATATAATCTTGCAAAGTATTTATCATCTGCTCTCAGTCCATTTGTTGGCAAGTGTGAACACCATATATCCAGTTCGGTGGATTTTATTCGACGATTGGGATCTTTGAAGTTGAGTTCTTCAGATCTGTTAGTGAGTTTCGATGTGGTATCCCAATTTACACGAGTTCCTCTGGAAGAGTCCCTTAGTTTGATCAGTGAAAAACTGGATGAAGAGCTGGTGAAGCTTTGTCGTCATGTGCTGACCTCCACGTATTTTTTATTTAACGGTAACATTTTTGAACAGAGTGATGGAGTGGCTATGTGTAGTCCTTTGTCACCCATAGTCGCCAATTTATTTATGGAGGACTTCGAGGACATGGCAGTGAGGACTTCAGCTTTGCAACCAACATGCTTCTGGAGATACGTGGACGACACCTTCGTCTGGCCGCATGGACGTGATGCTCTTAACAGATTTTTGGACCACTTCAACTGTCTTCATCCCCGTATCAAATTTACTATGGAGGTTGAAAATGATGGGATGCTTCCGTTTCTAGACGTGATGGTTTATAAAAAACCAGATGGAACTTTGGGACACAGTGTTCACCGAAAGCCGACACACACAGATTGGTATCTGCATCCTAAGAGTTGTCATCCACCACACCAACGTAGTGGCGTCCTTAGGACTTTGGTACGGAGAGCATATGCCATTTCCGACGCAGACAGCTTAACCCAAGAACCTGAGCATTTGATGATTGTTTTTAAGGAAAATGGATACACCGAGAAGCAGATTCGTCGGGCTATGGAGTTTGGACCATCTCCGGAGGTGTACGAAGAGGAACATAGATCTGTGGCCTTTCTTCCTTATGCTGGAGGCTTATCGTTTAAGATTGGACGAATTTTAGGGAATTTTAACATTAAGAGTGTTTTCCGTCCACCTTCTAAGATTAGGGCTCTGCTCGGCTCTGTGAAGAATGATTTGGGGCTTAGGAAACCCGGGGTGTACAAAATTCTATGTCAATGTGGGAAAGCTTACGTTGGCCGTTCTATTCGCACAGTGCGAGACAGGTGTGTGGAACATCGCCGACATACGAGGCTACAACAGCCGGAAAAATCGGCGGTAGCAGAACACTGTCTAAATGAGGGACACAAAATGAAATTTGAGGAAACTGTTGTGGTTGCCAACATTTCCGGTTTTTGGAACAGTGTGTATAAAGAGGCGATTGAAATTATGTTGACTGATAATTTAATCAACAGAGACAATGGGTTTCCTCTTAGCAAAACGTGGAATCCTGTATTATCTCGCATCAAAACTGAACGTTCTTCGGTGCGGCCTTGATTGTGATATATCGTTGCCAGCAGTGTTTCACTAAGGGCGGCGCCACCTCCCTGTTTTGGAAGGCAGAAACCGTGATGGGCGGCGCATGCGCCGTGTACTGAACGGTGGCCTATATAGGACGTCGATTTGCAACCTGGCGTCAGTTCTCAGCGGGACTCATCAGCATAAGCAGCGTTTTCCTGAAGATGGCGAACAGTTGGATTGCCGCAGTATCAGTGAAGTTGATTTTAGGATCCGGCAGCAAACCCGAAGAGACTTTCAAGACTTATTACGCCGGGAAAGCCTACGTAATCACGACGTTGGTCATGTCATTTAAAGTTCAAATTTGTGTACACGTAGCTGTTGATGTGTTACGAGAACAATAATATTAATGGTGATTCGCCGTTAATGTTGAGATTTCCGAAGAGTGCTTGTTGCCGTTAATCGCGTTTTTTTACTGGTTCGTCCAATATCCAGTTTCCAGAGCCACTCACTGTTGAGCAACGTTCAGCACGTGGATGGAAAACCTTTTCGAGAGCGAAAAACTTTTTCCAGTTGCCGTACGGCTTTGTAACTCCACATATTGTCGCAAGTATTTAATTTTGACTAAGGATTACTGTGTGATATATGTAAAATAATCTGTTTTCTTAGAACTTTTGGAATGTCACTTGTTGTAATTAAGGTTAGTTTATGAGTGTTATGGGGTGTCTCATCGCTAAGAACGTGTTTTCTAGTATGTTTTGTATATTAGTTGACACTTAGGCTGACTGCCATAAAGACCTTTGGTCTCTAGTAGTCTCTTGCGGTACCAGTTGTGTGTAGTCAAACGAATGTACCCCATGGGGTTTTGGTGTTTAGGGGACCTGCAACACAGCTACATTATGTTGGTTGTATGCGGCAGTGACCCACTTTTTTTGCTGTCAAGTGTACATGATAAACTGTAGGTGAGGAGGAGTGTAACTTTGTCTTACTCCTTATCAATTCACCCAACCCACTCTTGAGCTTATACTCCAATAGGTTCTTCTGTGTGTTATTTATTGCTGTACTTCCCCTATAGCCAATGCAATTTTTTTTAAACTTATTTTTTTCCCTATATCATCTGAAATCTACATTTTCGACAGTTGAACATGTCACGGGCTTTTCCCATCACTGCAGGGGTATCAGAACAAGAAAAGACCTGGAGAGGGACCTTCCACTTCTTTAGGAAGAAATTTCGTTGATTTCGATACGTAAATCGTTGACCTCACCGTAAAATTAAAATGAAAATTCAGTCGTTTGCGGTTTGTATGTCACTTTTTCTCATCCAGAAATACTATGGTGATATCTGATGTTACGTGTACGTCAAGAAACATATGCTGACCTGAAGAATTAGCCCTTAGTTGTAAACGTTCCTTGACGTGGTAAAAATTTCGCTTACAAATACTATTAATTACCATGGTCGGTCTCACAGACACACACACACACACACACACACACACACACACACACATTGGGCATTGGTAGGTGTATAGTTGGTGGCTGCCTGTACAGTGCTGCCAGAGCACAAGGATCATATAACAGCACTGTATGTCTGGAGGTACATCTCTTTCTCCAGCACGTAGCGCAAAGATCTCCGTTACCTGGCCAATGCTGTGAGCCCTATACTGTATCTTACATGCAGCAGATGATGATGGGTTCTGTCTGTGAGTGCAGTTCAGTTATTTCTTATTGAAATGTGGTCTACAAGTACCTCCCCATCATATGTATTTGCCAAGTTTATTATGGCTACAATTCAACATTCCGACATGTAATCGAAACAGTGCTTGTTATCTAATCTTGTCTGCACGCTTAGCTGAGTGATCAGCCTGTCTGACTGCCATGCAGCGGGTCCAGGTTCGATTCATGGCTGTGTCACAGATTTTTTCCACTTGGGGCAGGGTGTTGTGTTGTCCTCATCGTCATTTCATCATCAATGACATGCCAGTTGCCCAGTGTGGTGTCACCTGAAGAGTTGCAACTCGGCAGGTAAACTTCCTCATGTGGGGACTCCCATCTATCAATGGCATGCCGTCATCATTCTCAGATGTTGTTTCTACATGCTTGGTATGTATAAGTTTGCGTGTACAATGGCTATGTGTAAGCCAAAAATGTTACTACCAGTGAAATAGTTACTGTCCCTTCAACACACAAATTTTTGTGGTGCGTGTTACAGGCATAGTACCTGAATTCATTATTTTGGCTTCAGAGTCACGACAACAGGTTCCGCCTCTGAAGGTGGAGTGTGCATCTTCTTGTTTTTCATTTTCCCTGTCATTTCAGTTTCTGTCCTGGGGACTGTAGCTGTAGTGATATCTCTTGTGGAGATCAGAACTTCTATCTTCCACTCTGCATTAGGAAATTGAATTGACAGTAAATGTGTGGTGTCTCTGTAGACAGAGCTGTCACTGGTGGATAGTGGCATGACTCCAGGGTGTGTGGGACTCGGTACTCATGGCTTAATTGCCCGATATGGCCCTGCATTTGTCAGTGCAAACATGGCCAGCTGTCACTGCTGTGACTCCCAGCTCATGATGTGCCAGAATGTGATATGGTAACGCGAGACTGAGTGGAACATAACTTAAGGTAAGTCAACAGCAAACTTAATTGTTTAAACTATTATGTAAAAGGGTAACTGCCTAACTTGTGATAGGCAGGATGGAATTCCACACATATAAAGAGTGACCTGACAGGTATAAGTATCCTTACATTTCTCTACAGGACTGAGTGTGTTCTAGCACACAGCTTACTTCCCTTTGTCCTAGGATCTTGTATTCTGATGTCACACTAAGTGTGCTAGTGTTACAGGTCTGCAGCCCTAGAATACACCTGTGAGTGAACAATAGCTCTGAGTGAACAATAGCTTGGGTAGCTTAAGTAGGTCAACAGGCCGGCATCATCCATCTGACAGTATGGGGAAAACACTCATTTTGTGCTGTAACTGTTACAGAGTGGAGAGGGGGATAACCTTGCACCTGTTCCAGAACAACAGGCTTGGACCTGACGACGAAACAAGCATCATTTGTTTTCGGGGGGAAACCCAGGAAATCTGCCATCATAAAGCCTGTGCCAGTATTTCAGATCAGCCATTTTGGATTCTAACATCATACTAAGCCTGTGCCAGTACTCAGATCCATCGTCTCGCAATCTAACGTCGTAGAAATGATCCAGAATGCCCTTGTCCCAGGCTGGATCGTCACCTTGGATTCTTACTTTCTATAGCTGTGTCTTCTTGGATTTTTGAATTTCCCACAAATTTTCACTTAGGACAACAGCCATATTTCCACAATGATATCATAGGACTGGAGCGAAACCGACTAACATAACTGAACTAATTTGTGAATTTCACGTAAAAAATTTTAGTTTTCCTTCAGAATTTCAGTTTCTGGCCAAAATTTCCATTTCTCGCCAAAATTTTTATTTCCCACCATTTCATACCTAACAAATAAATCTGGCAACAGTACTTGACATCATCGGAAATCTGTTAACAATGCACACAGTTCTCGTTCACTCCCTGCCTCCCTGTTGATGAGCAGCGCAAGATCTCACAGGGATACACTGATAATGAAAATGGAGATCTTCGATACAACAGCTATGTTCATAGTTTTATAAATCAGACATCTAAACTGTTTACCATTGCATGTCTGAAGTAGTTTGTGTTGAACAAACCTAAACGGTATACTTCTCGAGATTACGTGAAAGCATTCTGTGCCAAATGCGTTCGCTCATAGAGATATTGTTCAACAAGTCGAGTGTGTCACAATAATGCTTGAAACACAACGTTTTCCATGCTGTTATATTGAGAAATAACACTTTTATATAAGAATTTCTAACTTGTAAATGTGGACGGTACTCTTGGTGCTTCCGCATCTTCCTCGAAGGGAAAAAAGAACGAAGTACGGGGAGTAGGTAAAACTACTCAATTTGTTCTTTTAAACGGGCCTACATTGTTTTGTGGCGCGAGGTTTAATTTTTCACTAATGAAAACTTCATCTTCTTCGAGTTTGGGTAATGGATGGATTACTGTTGCTTTCGTTGCCTGTAACAGTGCAGGGAGAGCTGGTTTGGAATCCTTTGAAACTCGTGAAATTTTGGCCTACCGTACTATACCTGTATCAGAGATTATTATCTCTGGTGAGGGTTCCTACATTATGCCACATGGGAGTTTGTCTTTGACTTGTCGTAGACGTGTAAAGATAAATTCTGATTCCAATATTCATTTATGGGTTAAGGCCAGTGGGTCACCTTCTTTGGAAGATTGTCGCATTGTGGGCGACTGTACAGTGTATAACCATTGAAGCAGTCCTCAAAAAAGGCCCTTTTAAGGGCCACAATACTACACATTGATCTTGCCAAAAGCCGAGAAGCGATTCTTCTTGGTGTTGTAGCTCTCTGGGGCACCCTGGGATGCTCTCTGGGCAACTCTCTGGGTGCTCAATAGATGGCTCCACAGTAGAGCGCGTGACCTTGAGCGTGCTAAAGGTAAAAGGGAAAGTAAGTTATCTTATAAAGTAAAGATACCTTAAAAAGGTATGGCTATTAATGAAATTAAAAACAATGTGATTGATTTTGCGTTTCCTACGCAGTAGCAGTAAATTTAACGTGTTTGCACTTCCTATCCTCAATCACTGTGCAACAAACGAGTATTTTCTTGCCATCTTGGCTCCATTGTTTCTCTCTCCCCCTTCCCCCCTCTTCGTCTTCCTTCACCCTCTTCCTGTGACCGTCACCCCTCTCCCTATCTCCCCCTCCCTCTCCCCCACCCCACTCTACTCCCCCCCCCTCGTCATCTGTGTATGTACGTGTGTGTGTGTGTGTGTGTGTGTGTGTGTGTGTGTGTGCAAATATGACTGGAAAGTTAAGTAATGACTGATTAGATCATTGGAATTGAAACTGTTAGTATGTAAATTCCTCTCACTACAAGTTTCAGAGACCACTCTAAACTGTGAGCAATGGTTATAACACTATAGTCACCATTGCTTAATATAGTGTCACACTTCATTGACAATCTATTTACAATGGTAAGTATCACTTGAGCATGATATTGTACACCATTATGTGCCTACTGGTCTGATCTATAAACTAGTACAATGCACAATGGGTTTATTAAGCCCCCTCCTAACAGTGTCTATACAAACGATAGATTACTGGCAGCAACATTACCTAGGTAGTTCACTCTCATTGATCCCTCCTTACATGAGTGATATACCTTCCAGTTTCAACCAGTATCTCGAACATCACTCTGTCATTAACATAAATGCCACTTATTTGTATTCTTGTAATACACGTGAAATTCTTATTTCTAAATATTTGATGCAATTATGATGTGTAATGAGTCTAATTTACACTTAAAGTCAGTTAAAACAATGAATAATACACAGAATTCATGTTCTCCAGGAAGTTAAAAATCAATTTATATTGTTTTAATAATTATATTCTTGAAGATACAAGCTATGCACTAATATTGACACATCTTTTATTTATATTTAATTAACTAATTTCTTCTACAATGTGAATAATTGGAAGCACGTGTTGGCATTGGTTACATTTGACTTCAACATTTGTACAGCGTTGTAATTCATTCAAATTCAGGACAATAAATCCCCACTCACAGTGGGAATTGTCTATGAAATGCAGGGATTCTGGGTCCGAATTCTAGTTAGAACATAGCTTTAATATTCAAGGATGATTTATAATTTGCCATTTTCCCTAGTCCTTTGCCATTTTCAAGAGCCTTGGTTCTCATGCTACACCATTCTCTGAATGATAGTCGAGAACTTAAGAAATTGATATAAACGATTTTCCTAGGCAGTGTTGTTCCACAGGGTAGGGGGAGTGGGCAGGTGGTGATGATGTCCTCTACCATCCCCGAACCCCTCTCCACCCCCTCTGTTTGCATCAGACTGCAGCGTTGATCGACATCTATTGCCGAAAGTACAGATACAATCCGTTTCGTATTTTGACAGTGACCGTCCTTTAATCGGATTAGTAGCCAGAAGCCTCCAGAGTGTCAGTAACTGTGGCCGAATGTGGGGCGCCCTGGGTCTTCTGGAGCTGCACATGCCGTTAATGGCGGGCTTCCTGCCGCCATGCATCATTTCTGGTAGCCGGCCGGTCTGGGTGGCACCATGCAGCAAACGGCTGGCTGTCAGACAGTCAGGTAGCGGAGATCAGCTGGTCTGGTGCTGCTGATGCTGGCTGCTGTTGGCTCGTGCTGGTACAGTAACCGCTCGGCCTGGCAACAGTTCTTGTTGCCGCCTCACGTCTCAGTACATCCATAGACTGGTATGGTCAAGTCTGCCATGCTAGTCTCTACTGTGTCCAGTCTACCAGCTATGGGTCTCTCTCCTCTTTTCTCTAGCTGTAAACCGGACCCCTTTTGTGGCAACTGTGCATCTGTCAGCTAATAAACATCCCATTACAGCTTTACGCTGTATCACAGACAGGTACGTTTATGCAAGGTGTTCAAAATCACACCTTTTCTTCCAGTTCTTCAGTATTATGATTGACTTGATGCGACTCCCAGCAATTTTCTGTCCAGTGATAATCTCTTCGTCTTAAAATAGTACTGACATACAGAATCACCTCCTCCGTGTCAACGACCATGGATTCTGAAAACTTCAATCCTGTGAAACCCTACACGTACTTTTTTCCCAAGACATCCTGAAAGTCATGAATCAAGGCGGTTAGATAGGTGTAGTATTTTATGACTTCCCTCAAGCATTTGAGTTGGTGCCTAAGCTACACTTATTATAATCGTTGGTAGACCAGGCGAAAATTGTGTGTGCGTTGATGATTTCTTGACAGGGTGCACCGCGGGGGGTAGCCGCGTGGTCTCGGGCGCCTTGTCACGGTCCGCGCGGCTCCCGTCCCCGCCCCCGCTCCTACCCCGCCCCCCCCCCCCCCCCCATCGGAGGTTTGAGTCGTCGCTCGGGCGTCGGTGTGTGTTGCCCTTAGTGTAAATTAGTTTAAGTTAGATTACGTAGTGCGGAAGTTCAGGGACCAATGACCAATGACCTCCGCAGTTTGGTCCCATGAGACCTTACCACAAAATTTCCAAATTTTTGACAGAGTACACACTACATGTTATCCTCGATAGAGAGTTATCGAACCCCATCGGAGGTTCGAGTCGTCGCTCGGGCTTGGGTGTGTGTTGCCCTTAGTGTAAATTAGTTTAAGTTAGATTAAGTAGTGTGGAAGCTCAGGGACCAATGACCAATGACCTCCGCAGTTTGGTCCCATGAGACCTTACCACAAAATTTCCAAATTTTTGACAGGGTACACACTACATGTTATCCTCGATAGAGAGTTATCGACAGATTTTTACTAACTTATTTACACGTCTAGTTCCGTTGGACCAAATTGAGGAGCCAATCTCCAAGGTTATGGAACTTGTCAGTACATGAAATTACAACATAAAGTAATAACAGATAAAATAAAATACTTATGAACTCAAAAAATTCAAGCCATAAGTTTAACGCAGTCAACAATATAACATAGGAATGAGCTTAATTTTTCAAGAAACTCCTCCACAGCGTAGAAAGACTGACCCATGCGGAAACTCTTCAGTTTCGATTTGATAGCGCTTGGATTACTGTTAAGATTTTTGAATTCTTGTGGCATCTTATTTAAAATGCAATCAGAAGTATACTGCACACCTTTCTGCACAAGAGTTATGGAAGTGCGAACCAAATGCAGACTGTATTTCTGCCATGTATTAACTGAGTGAAAGCTGCTAATTCTTGTAAATAAGCTGATATTGTTAACAAGAAAAGACAGTAAAGAATACAGAAATTGGAAGAACAATGGCATAATACCCTGACTAGTGAACAGGGGTGAGAAGAGGTTCGCCAGCTTACACTACTTATTGCCTGAACTCCTCTTTTCTGAACCAAAAATATCCTTTGAGAATGGGACGAGTTACCCCAAAATATAACACTGTATTACATAAGAGAATGAAAATAAGCAAAGTAGACTAATTTTCGTGCCGAACGACCACTTACTTCAGATAATGCTCGAATAGTAAAAATGGCAGCATTAAGTCTTTGAACAAGATCCTGAATGTGGGCTTTCCACAACAGTTTACTATCTATTTGAACAGCTACAATTTTGAACTGTTCAATTTCACTAATCATACACCCATTCTGTGAAATTATAACTTTGGGTCTTGTTGAATTTTGTGTTAGAAACTGTAAAAACTGAATCTTTGATATGGGGTTAATTTATTTCATACAAGCCATTAACTTATGTCATGAGCTGCACTATTTGAAATACACAACATCCTTTACTGCCTAGCTAGTGTCATCAGCAAACAGAAATGTTTTAGAATTAGCTGTAATAGTAGAGGGCATACCGTTTATATAAATAAGAAACAGGAGTGGCCCCAACATTGATCCCTGGGGCACACCCCATTTGATGATGTCCCACTCAGACCCCACATCACAGCAATTCTCAACAATCTTGTAAAAGTTATTTCAGGTGAACCCATGGAAGTGTGATGGCACCTTTGTTGTTTATATTGTGTGTTAATGATCTTACAGGCGATATTGATAGTAATAATAGACTTTTGGTAGATGATGCAGTTATCTGTAAGGAATACTAAATAAAAGAAGTTACACAAATGTTCAGTAATACCTTCATAATATTTAACAGTGCTATGAAGATAGGCTTCTTTAAAGGATGTGAATTGTAAATATATGCATTTTACTAAAGAAAGAAACGTAATATCATACGACCACAACATCAGCGGATTACAACTGGATCAGTTGCTGTTGGTAAACTCTTCTGCTGCAAACGCTTCGTCCAGGACGGCGTGGGCATCTCCAGAGACTTTGCTCCTCTGTTGAGTCTTGCTGACTGAAGGGTCGGATGTCTGAAAGCGACAAGTATACTGTAGAAAAGGTGGCGTGGCCAGGAAAACACGCTATAAATAGAAATGAGTCTTGTGAGAGACAAACCTTAACTATCGATTGTTATCTTGTCAAAGATAAAAAGCTGTTTAGCGATTCTACATGGCTACTGACCATATATCGGTAAGTTTCATAGTCTCTTCTTTCCTATTAATGTCATCCCTATGTTTTCATATTTCAGATTTTCCGCTTATTGCAAGTGGTGGTCTTACCATCGTCGTCAACCACGCTTCTACAACTTGCACTCATACATCCATTACGTATACGTTCAGGGGCAAAGCCCATTGGAAACCGGATAAAAAGAACTTGAGAGTATCCCCGTCTTGAGGTAAGAGTGGGCAATTATCTTATTTTTCTTTTTCTTTTATTGGACGACGGCAGTTAACGTAAATAGGATTAGAGATGTCTAGGCTGCGACAAAACTCTCTTACTGGCAGAGATTATATTGAAGGAATACACCGACAGAAGAAAATAGCAATAGCAAGGAGGAGCTGTGGGATATAAATGGAAGTTGGTAGCGTGCTTCTACGCCTGAAAGATAACGTCTATTGCAGCTTAGCGCCAATCGCGTAAGAGCAGCGCTAGTACCGCCAACATGAGGATGCAAATCAGGCGTGCCTCAATTGCACGCTATAACGGCTATGAGAGTCAGTTAACTTTGAAATTGGACGGGGTGGGCTGATGTTGGTCAAGAATCCAATGGAGGCCATTTTCAACACCCAATTGAGTCTGAACGAGGTTCTAAGAGAATCAGGATGATCTTTCTGCGATACTGCTGAGAAATATATGGCAGGAAAGTGGCCACTGTACATGATAACTATCAGTGGTGGTCAGGGGAATGCACGGTTGCAAGAACACAGGGCTCCAGACGGCCATGTCGCATTACGGATAGGGAAGCCCATAACGTTTGACGTAAGACTCTGGTGCATTGCACTGCGTCTGTGGCAGCAATTTGAGCAACATTTGACTCCTCTGTGAGACATCGAACTGTTACAAATCGATTACTATAAGGGCGGTTCCAAGCCAGTAGCCCCTTCGCATGAATTCCATTGACCACAAACCGTCGGCATTTTAGACTTCAGTGATGTCAAGCGAGAGCTCTATGGAGGGAATGCTGGAGGTCTATTGTGTTTTCTGATGACAGCTGGTTGATTATCGGTGCCAGTGATGGCCATATGTTGGTTAGAAGGAGACCAGCAGAAGGCCTGGAACCAACCGGCTCGATCACCTGATGTTTCCCCATTCAAGCATATATGGGACATTATCGGACGACAACTCCAGTATCATCCACAAACAACATTAATCGTCCCTGTGTTGACCGACAAAGTGCAGCAGGAACTGCATCCCACAGACTGACATCCAGTGCCTATACAACACAATGTGCCTATACAACAGCATGTTTGCATGCTTGCATTCAACATTCCAACGGTAACAGCGGTTGTTAATACTCTAGCATTTCACATTTGCAATGACCTACCTCGTGCTTACATTAACCTGCGATCTTGCAGTGTCACGTACACAAACAGTATACAGAGAAGTTGCAGTACTAGAAAATTGCAGCGAAATGCAGGAAGATCTGCAGCGGATAGGCATTTGGTACAGGGAGTGGCAACTGACCCTTAACATAGACAAATGTAATGTATTGCGAATACATAGAAAGAAGGATCCTTTATTGTTTGAATATATGATAGCGGAACAAACACTGGTAGCAGTTAGTTCTGTAAAATATCTGGGAGTATGCGTACGGAACGATTTGAAGTGGAATGATCACATAAAATTAATTGTTGGTAAGGCGGGTGCCAGGTTGAGAATCATTGGGAGAGTCCTTAGAAAATTTAGTCCATCAACAAAGGAGGTGGCTTACAAAACACTCGGTCGACCTATACTTGAGTATTGCTCATCAGTGTGGGATCCGTACCAGGTCGGGTTGACGGAGGAGATAAGATCCAAAGAAGAGCGGCGCGTTTCGTCACAGGGTTACGGAGATGTTGAGCAAACTCAAGTGGCAGTCTCTGCAAGAGAGGCGCTTTGCATCGCGGTGTAGCATGCTGGCCAGGTTTCGAGAGGGTGCGTTTCTGGATGAGGTATCGAATATATTGCTTCCCCCTACTTATACCTTCCTAGGAGATCATGAATGTAAAATTAGAGAGATTCGAGCACGCATAGAGGCTTTCCGGCAGTCGTTCTTCCCGCGAACCATACGCGACTGGAACAGGAAAGGGACGTAATGACAAAAAAATGGTTCAAATGGCTCTGAGCACTATGGAACTTAACATCTGAGGTCATCAGTCCCCTAGAACTTAGAACTACTTAAACCTAACCAACGTAAGGACATCACACACATCCATGCCCCAGGCAGGATTCGAACCTGCGACCGTAGCGGTCGCGCGGTTCCAGACTGAAGCGCCTACTCGGCGGACGTAATGACAGTGGCACGTAAAGTGCCCTCCGTCACACACCGTTGGGTGGCTTGCGGAGTATAAATGTAGATGTAGATGTAGATGCAGTCCAGGAATTTCATTACTCTACATTAATTTCTTTTTGTCAGTGTTGAAAGGTGGCTACACTGAGCCACTGCGTCAGAGATTGCGCCAAAGAGTACTATTAAGCCGCCTCCACAGTGCTTGTTGAGAGCTCGTAGAAGTCAGTCAGTGCTAGGAGAGAGCTCGTAGAAGTGAGTCAGTGCGTGGGCAGAGCTCGTAGAAGACAGTTCGTGCCGAGATGTGCTAGTGGGCACTGCTTGTCGTGAAGTCGGAGTGAGATGTGATAGTGGAGAGTGTTGTTCCATGTTTTATGCAGTTATTGATGGGAGAGATAGCAGATGTTATTCTAATGGAAATACTGTAACGATCAGAGTGCATTTCGTCAATATATATGAAGGTAAAATATTACGTGTTTTTTCATTATTTCCATGTTTTAAATAATGCGTCATGACAGGTTCAGTCAACAAAGCATCTGGCTTGTGTTCTTGTATTAGAGTGTAATTCTGGTTTTCTTGAGTAATTATGGTATTTTTATTTCCTTTAGTTACTTCTGTATAAATGGTATTTAAAATTCTTGTCTTGTTGAAGAACTGTGCCAGATGTGCGTTGAGTCATACTACCACATACAGAACAGCTACACTTGTGCTTTGTTGGTTTAGTAGGCTTTATAGTTGCTGGGGACTTAATTAATTAATTGTGTTAACGAAAAATTTCATTTCATTCTTGTTGTTCTTTGCAGTCAGATAGCGTAATAATACTAGTCAGGGCCAACCGTTTACGAGACACAGCGTAAGCGGACATACAGCTACGAAAAATTTAAAAAGTATTTTCAATCATATTTAATTAAGCCCCCATGCAGTGTGTTAATCACATAGAACCAAGTTTGAACCCTTTATATAGTGGATTAAGAAACTTCAGTATACAATGTATTCTTGAAGTATAGTTAACGTGTTTTTACCTAAAAGTCCGTGTGTGGCACAGAGTTGAATAAAATGCACCATGGATCATCAGAGCACAATATAAACAACATAAAGCGATTTTTCGCATTGCAAACTGAGTAGCGTCTACCTTGCAAATTTCGTGGACATTGTGGTCAAGATTCTTGGGAGGGGGGTGGTGGGATAGGAACCGTGAGCCATGGGAATGGGAACACGTGCTGGTGTCTTACACATACGCAAGCACCACTAAAGGAAACCTGGAGGGTAATACAAGGGTACTTTGTAAGGTCAGGCCAGAACCGGCAGTTTCGAAACTGCTATTACCTGTGGCCCAAAAGCCAATGGTCATTGGATATCAGATAAATCACTCTGTTTCCGCATTAGGGCCATGACTGCACTGCTATCCCATCCCACCTCCACCCTATCCTCCGCCGTCACCTTCTGTATACTCTCCACCTGTGAGTGGTTATTGCGAGTTGACGTCGAACTTACGCGATGCTCACATTAATGTGGCTGGACCGTGGAACTTAAGGAGTCGGGAGATTCCAGTCTTATTCTCATAAATTGTTAATTAGCAAGAATCAGTGAAGGACGTTTCCTACTCACCATTCCGGTGATTCGTTTTTCTGTGTGTGAAACTATTAGTAATAGGTGCTTACCTGACTCATTAATGCTTGTAAAAAGATTTTGTGAAAAGCTTTCAGATATTAAACTTACAAATATTAACTCTATAATGTTTTCTCAGTCAGGCATGTTTTATACAAACACTCTCTTTACTATTAATTTTAGATCCTAAAGCAGGAATTATTAATTTTTAATCATGTCTAATTGCTGTTATATACTTTCGTCAGACAAGTCCGATAACACAGGTGTTCGAAAGCCTAGTGTCTGAATAACATAACGTAAACAGGAGTAAAGGAAAATAGAAAAAAATATTTTTGACAACTTCTTTATTGGAAAAAATTATAAGATTTACATAAAAGAAAGTGAAATATTATATTTAATAGAGATCAACAATAAATTTAAGTGGGATTTGTAGAAGAATGAGGTCATCAAAACAGAGTAGTAAGGTATGAACACGGTATGTTTTTATACCAATATCCTCACTTTGTTGTCTCACAGTTTATCTGACACAGTGAGATCAGCGAAAATCTAGAAAAGAAATGTGCTTTCAGATTTCATCACAAATTATTTCTCATATTGAAATGGAGTCCAAGTATTTATGGAATATCAGTAGTAATGTAATGACCTCAGACGAATGAGTCACATACATAATAATGCCTATAGAGATAAAGAAAACACGAGTTTTCCGTTTATCGGTTATGGAAAAATTGCAAAAGAATTTATACTTTACTTTGTGATCTTTTTATGACGTTAGGCGTTGGTGGGTAGTAAAGCAAGCGAGAAATGTTATCTGGAACTCTTCTATGATTGTTTTAATCATTTAAAGAGATAAGGTCTGGTGAGGAAGAGATTAAAAGCAAACAACATACAACGAGACTTACGTATATCTGAAGAAAAGTAGGTTGCCTTAATATACTTGCTTGTACACCGTAACTATAGCATATGATAAAACATCAGTTATATGTGCTTTCAATCTGGAATACGTCGGACAAGTTGGAACAGATACCTTTTACCATCTTGAGAAACTTAAGGTAGCTATTATATATCGATAGCTATAATCAAACCAAACAGAAACTTCAGCAAACCATTTGGAAAAGGTCCTCGTTTATCAGCCAGACGTACACTTTCCTGCCACACGTACTAGTACCAGAACTGTTGCGGCAGCATTATCGAAATGGTTCTCTTTATTTGGAGTTCTGTATCTAGGACGGAATGCTCTTACTTATGCTCCACAACGCAGTTTGAACAACAAGAAGTGTGGTTTCCATATATCATACTACAACTATACAAACAGATATACGAAAAAAGCTCTCGGTTTTGGACCAGAGCCTTGTACAATTCAAGCTTCACATATTTAGCGGTGGATGGCACTTCACATTTATATTCGAAAGTAAGAGTTTAGAAGCTACTCTGTTGTTTATTTATTTCTCACAGTTTCAATGCAACATCCTCTATGCACACAGTTCACTTCTTTGTTAAAATTTACTGAGATTAACCAAAGAAAAAAAATTACATTTTGAGCTCCTTTTCAGTGATGTAAACAAGTCACACGTTATAATTATTGGCAAGCCATATGTAGCGTTCAGCTAGAATTCTGTGTACTCTAGATGGATTGATACAATAGAAAGCAAGTTAAAAAACCACTGTTTCAAAACAAAAATGTCCATTTGCAGGGACATTAATTTTCAGAATGCGATCTCATAACGAGAAGCTAAGTACTTAAAACGTGGTGCTCCATGAAAACGTAAAATTAAGTAAACTCTGCATGCACCAAAGTGAAGAAGAAAGAAGCACAATTCAAGATAAACTTCTATGGAGTACTGCTATTGTCAGATAGGTCAATCTTCCACGGACTACCATAAAAAATTTTCAAATAGTCAGACAATGTCCCATTAACTGTAGGGAGAAGCAATTCAGGCAAGTAAAACAGAGATTACTGATGAAATTCTCTGATATGCACGGAAGCAGAAAGACTGATTACTCAGAGAAGGCAGCCACATGTCTGAAAACCGAGTTAACTTCACATAAATCAAGTTTCTTTCCGGTATACATTCGAGACAATTTGCGAAAATTAATAGAACGAAATCTCGCAAACTTAAACTCATTATCCACACTTCCTTCCAGTGTTTATCACTTTATAAGAAAAGTAAAGCATCTCAGTTCCCTAAGTACCCATTTTCCGAAATTGCTAAATTCCATCATGTTGTACATACATCAGAAGCTGTTTGCAAGAAAGGATGGGGAAGAAAAACTGCCCATCACTTACATCAATCTTTAAGTCATCATGCATGCACTAGTCTGAACACTCGACTAAAGTACAGTGCAATTCAACAAGCGCAGTGAGCAGAGACGAGGAATCTATTCTTTAAAATGAGGCAGAGAAAACCATTCACAGAGATGCATCTCGCAAAAAATGTATAGCAGCTGCTTGTCCGTCAGCGGTATTTAAATACACTCTGAGGTTACTGTTCCTCAAACAGTAGAGTCCAGCTCATGACGAGGAGAAGACGACTGAAAAACGGAGACGAACGTATGCTTGGTGCTACACCCTCCAAACACACGAAGAAAGGGGGTGACTACATTTACCATGCCCAGTACCGCTGGGATAAATACTTGGAAAAATATTTAAGGTAGTAAAGTGTAATTAGCAATTAAAAAGTGAATGAGTAAGGGAAGCAGATCAGATCCCTGACACCATCTTATCCAAATTCCCATGTACCGCACGTGCATGTCAACAAGTTCTGCGCAATGTTCCGACGGCAGTCTGTACCGACATCTGTCAGACGCAGCTGGCTTTGAGGCTGCTTCGTCATTCGTCCCGCGTGTTACCTCTCAGATAAGCAGATCGAGTCATACCATCAGATGACTGATCATTGTCAGGACATGATCGCGTAATTGAAGAATCGCCTTTCACGTTGCATAAACAGTATTTTTTTTTTACTCTGTCTGGAATAACTCCCTGATGTTCTGGGACTGTATTATTACGCTAGGGTTGCTGTTACTGTTATTCGTTAAAGTTGAGCAAGCACAGCCTCTCATCGTATCTAATGCACAAGGTACTGCCTGCACTGTTATTTACTGTGATGTTCTGTTTATAGTTATGCAGGCTCCTCAACTCGGGGACTATTCACAACACTTCACAAAACCAGATAAACAGTTACCATACATCCATCATTTACAGTGACTAGTCACTTTTCTGGAGCGGTCTCATAAACAGTTATCTATAGGGTTTCTTAACTAGCCTTCCACGAAAGAGCGCAACACACAGCATTAAAGCAATCTTTTCACGCTACAGTACAGGTTATGATATTTACGAGAGGAGGTACTATATTATAATTCAGTAACATTACCCAAGTAATCTTTCGCACTAAAACAATCGTCTTATGAAGATAGAATAGAGTGGTCTGAATGCACATATCGAGCTATCATCGAACTACTGAAAGAACAGCGAATTTGATTGTCACCATAGGACTGACAGACGACTATGACCTTTATTGGGCCACCATAGGTGCAAGTTGTTTCTCAATACAAGACCTACCACAAGCAACATTCGCTTTCAGAGAAAACAGAGAAAGATGGTACAAAAATTATGGCAAACAAAAATATACTAGGTCACTATCGACTATAGATGCTACTGCAGAAAACCATGTCATCATAGAGTCAGTTTCATTACATACAATGCTTGCATTTATTATTGCTAGTCGATATTTCTGCGTGTGTATAACACTGCTCTATGTGCGTTATACGCGGTGTAAAGTAATGATGGAAACAGACGAAATTAAATTTTTGAAAGCAAAGTTTTAATCCTTTGCACTAATTAATTTTCGAATAAAATTTTTGTGTTTTGTTTTAGGACCCTTGAATGAAACGGAAAGCTGTGGGCTATTTCCTGTTTTAAGTATGACGAAAGGCATACAGACAGGTACAAACATACTCAGTAGTAGTGACAACAACAAAAAATCTTAAGCAAGCACATGTTGATCAAACTCCGGTAATCAGAAAGTAATGAAAATAAATGACAGCTAAGATTTCTTACCGCTAACGTATTTTTGGGTCTTCGCTTCCAAATAACAGACAATGTGGCCTCAAACTGTGAGTGTAGTTATATCCAGGAAATTTAAGAATAAAAAATAAATTACAGCTTACCAAACTTAAGACTTCGTTTATTGTTACGTGACTAGAAGAGCATGAAGTAAATGTAATATAATTATATACCAGGAAATCGAACGCCCAGTACAACTGAGGGTACTGATTGGTTTTAAGAAAACGTTGATGGATAATGAAATAAAACAATCTTTCATAAAAACTGAATATTAGAATTGAACAATCCCACTTAATTTTCTTGATATTTACTTGCAAAATGTCGAAGACACAACACGTGGACGATACGCTATCAGTCATCACCAGTACTATTCAGATTCTCACAAGTTTTTTTTAATTACAAACTACTGCACTAATCCGAATCCCTAATAGAAGAGTGAAACATATGTTAATTCCGAATAGCTCGATTCATAATGCTACACGGCATTAATAAAAATTACTGACATTTCTCTGAAGGAAATGTTACACACGAATATTTAAGAAAATCACGTACATAGTTACAATGGACGGTCGCTGTGGAAGGAACTAGACCAATAAAAGGATACTGGAATTGTCTTCGATCTCATGGATCTTGTATTGCCATCAATATCAAAATATCAATTTCTTGCAAATGGTTTGGTGGTGCTAGACTCACAATAAGATACACATAAGATACATATCATTCTTAGCTATAAGTGATGAATTTCAGGAAACGAAAATTAGTTCTATAAAGTGTTGATTCTTTTCTTATTGTGTCAGTCTGGGAACGTTTGGTGACATACATATCCAGTGTGGCACTGGTTTCATGACTGGGAGTCCCTTGCCTAGGGAATTCTAGAGACATTTTACTGTGAACAATGTCTTTGATTTTGTGTATGGATTCATTAAAATAACTGGAATAATTTTCGTTTATACATATGACCCGTACAATTTATTTTTACTTCATAGCATGTACTGGTAATATACGTCATTACTTTACATAAGTGATGCAGTTATTTTATATAATTAAATATATTCATCTCCCAGAAACCGCATGTTTAGATATGAAACAGAGATGAAGTACAAAAAATCTCCCACTAGATCAAACTATTGCAGCAATGGGAAAGGTCTCATCCGAAATAAACTTGCTGTTTAGCTATTAAAGAGACTGGTTATCATATACGCTTGGTAAAAGACGGAAAGAAACCAATGACCAACGCAAAGGATAGTAGCAAAAACTCGAAGTACCAGTAAAGCATAGCTGTAGAAGATGTACTCGAAAAACTGAAGGAGTTCCACTGTTTATCAGCCAAGAGTCGGCAATAAGAATGAAGCAAGGAGGACTGACAGGAGCGGAGATTGTCTTTGAAAAAAATTAAAATAGCTGCTGTTACATATTATCTTGGAACAGAGGAACACATTTCTAATCCTCGCCGCTACAAACGCACTCCCGTTCAATAGAGAGAGGTGACTAGTAGAAGGCTTGGTGAACAAAATAAGGAAGAGTCTGAGATGATATAGTACAAAAGGATGTGTGAAATTAACATCACTAGAGCGTTGTTAAATGAAGAGGCATCAGACAGAAATGGTGGAGCTAGACATTTCTGCGGAAATATTCAACAGAAAATTGCTTTTCCTAAGCTTTTCCTAAAGCAAATTAGTTATTATCGAAGCAGTTAGTACTGTCGTAAGACAAAGATGTAGACATAGGTCTCAGTGGCACTCATTTCACCAAAGTTGTTTCCTTTGGTGCTGCATTGGATCAATATTTATAATTAATTGCATAACGAATATGGAAATTATAGATATATATTTAAAGGTGTCACATTACTGAATGATGAGCGATAGAACCGCTCTTGCGGAAATTTCCATATGGTAATGCGGACATGGATACTGCTAAGATTTTAACAATCATAAAGACTGGAGAGCTCGAAGAACTCCTTACCGTTCACTTTCGGATGAGTGAGGCTCTTTAATGTAATAAATTCATAATACAGGTCTAGCTGTGTTGGACTTTATAGGTATTTTATAGGACTGCCTGCAGTATGCTTCTACAACGAGTACAAGAGAGAGAATTTTCTAAATTGGTTCTGATATTTTGATATAAAGGAAAGCGGACATACAAAAACGATAGAATGACTTAAGGTGAAATGGATAAGGGGTGTCTCAAGATAGAACAGTGTTTACGCGAAAATTATGAAGGCTTTAATAATGGAAAGCGTCACAGTTTCATGTGGTGCTATGACGCTCCTAAACATAGTAAATAAACGTTGACAATCAACCTAAAATGCCTAAAAGGTGAATACAAAAGACAGTAATCTTTATTATTTATATCATATCACTAAACTTTTCTGTTGTTCTCAGTACGACAGATTCTGTTCAAAAAATCTGGTTGTGGAGTAGTGGCAGTTTGTAGTAGGATGGAACTCCTTCTTTGATGCTGTAAATGAACGGTGACAAAATCTATAGACTTAATTGCATATGTTACATTCTACTGATTTTCTTGAGTTTTCAGGGACATTTGATAACGGGACAGAATGTACCGAATTAGATAATGTCGAATAAAATATGAAATAGAACCCAGTACGTTGTCCTCGACCGCGATTGTTCATCGGAGGTGAGGGTATCATCTGGAGTGCCCCAGGTCCGCTGTTGTTTTCTATCTACATAAATGATCTTTTGGATAGGGTGGATAGCAATGTGCGGCTGTTTGCTGATGATTCTGTGGTGTACGGGAAGGTGTCGTCGTTGAGTGACTGTAGGAGGATACAAGATGACTTGGACAGGATTTGTGATTGGTGTAAAGAATGGCAGCTAACTCAAAATATAGATAAATGTAAATCAATGCAGATGAATAGGAAAAAGAATCCCGTAATGTTTGAATACTACATTAGAAGTGTAGCGCTTGACACAGTCACGTCGATTAAATATTTGGGCGTAACATTGCAGAGCGATATGAAGTGGAACAAGCATGTAATGGCAGTTGTGGGGAAGGCGGATAGTCGTCTTCGGTTCATTGGTAGAATTTTGGGAAGATGTGGTTAATCTGTAAAGGAGACTGCTTATAAAACACTAATACGCCCTATTATTGAGTTCTGCTCGAGCGTTTGGGGTCCCTATCAGGTCGGATTGAGTGAGGACATAGAAGCAATTCAGAGGCGGGCTGCAAGATTTGTTACTGGTAGGTTTGATCATCACGCGAGTGTTACGGAAATGCTTCAGGAACTCGGGTGGGAGTCTCTAGAGGAATGAAGGCGTTCTTTTCGTGAATGGCTACTGAAGAAATTTAGAGAACTAGCATTTGAGGCTGATTGCAGTACAATTTTACTGCCGCCAACTTGTATTTCGCGGATAGACCACAGAGATAAGATAAGAGAGATTAGAGCTCGTACAGAGGCATATAGGCAGTCATTTTTCCCTCGTTCTCTCTGGGAGTGGAACAGGGAGAGAAGATGATAGTTGTGGTACGAGAACAATGCAAAGACTTATTTAGAGAGCAGTCTTTTATATACAGGGTGAGTCACATGACGTTACCGCTGGATATATTTCGTAAACCACATCAAATACTGACGATCCGATTCCACAGACCGAACGTGAGGAGAGGGGCTAGCGTAATAGTTTAATACAAACCATACAAAAATGCACGGAAGTATGTTTTTTAACACAAACCTACGTTTTTTAAATGGAACTACGTTAGTTTTGTTAGCACATCCTAACATATAAACAAATACGTAATCAGTGCCGTTTGTTGCATTGTAAAATGTTAATTATATCCGGAGATATTGTAACCTAAGGTTGACGCTTGAAACCTCCTACGTTCAGTTGCGTGTTGTAACAAACGCGGGCCACGGTCGGCGAGCAGCATCTGCAGGGACATGCTTACGATGACGACCGTGTTTACGAGTGTGGCTGTAGTGCACTGTTGTGGTTTGATCTAGCTGTCACAGTGTCCGCATGTAGCGCTTGCTGCTATTGTTATTCTGCATTCGTCTCCGCACGCAGACCAACTGTAGTACACCGTGTTACCAGACGTCTGTGATAGTGTAGTGTTGTAGGAACTGTGACCATGGTGTATTCGAACTCTGAAAAGGCGGAGATGATACTCATCTATGGCAAGTGTCGACGAAATGCAGCTGAAGCCTGCAGGGTGTATGCAGAACGGTTCCCGGACAGAGAGCATCCAACGTGCCGCACATTGCAAAACATCTACCGCCAACTGTATGCAACAGGTATGGTCGTAGCACGCAAACGGGTCCGTAACAGGCCCGTCACAGGAGAAGCAGGTGCAGTTGGTGTGTTAGCTGCTGTTGCCATGAACCCACACATGAGTACACGGGACATTGGGAGAGCCGGTGGACTGAGTCATAGTAGTGTCATGCGCATACTGCATCGTCACCGCTTTCACCGGTTTCATGTGTCGCTACATCAGCAATGGTGATGACTTTAATCATCGAGTGCAATTCTGTCAATGGGCATTAACAGAGAATGCGTTGCAGTTCTACCTGTTTACCGATGAAGCGGGTTTCACAAACCACGGGGCAGTGAATCTACGGAACACGCATTACTGATCCGTGGACAATCCTCGCTGGCTCAGACAGGTAGAGCGACAGCGACCGTGGACTGTAAATGTATGGTGCGGAATCATTGGCGACCACCTCATTGGTCCTCACTTCATTGCAGGGGCCCAAACAGCTGCAACATACATCGCGTTCCTACAGAATGATCTGCCAACGTTGCTCGAAAATGTTCCACTGTAAACGCGTCGACGTATGTGGTATCAGCATGATGGTGCACCTGCACATTCCGCAATTAACACTAGGCTGACCCTTGACAGGATGTTCGACGGGCGTTTCATAGGACGTGGAGGACGCATAAATTGGCCAGCCCGTTCTCCTGATCTTACACCTCTGGACTTCTTTCTGTGGGGTACGTTAAAGGAGAATGTGTACCGTGATGTGCCTACAACCCCAGAGGATATGAAACAACGTATTGTGGCAGCCTGAGGCGACATTACACCAGATGTACTGCGGCAATACGACATTCATTACGCCAGAGATTGCAATTGTGTGCAGCAAATGATGACCACCACATTGAACATCTATTGGCCTGACATGTTGGGACACAGTAATTGAAAACGGAAACCACGTGTGTACGTGTACCTCACCCCTCATTGTAATGAACATGTGCGTCAGAGAAAAAGACCAATAAAAAGGTGTTAGCATGTGGACGTAATGTGCTGTTCCAGTCTCTTCTGTACCTAAGGTCCATCACCGTTCCCTTTGGATCCTTATGTAATTCGGTGCTCTCCGATACACACGATCGAACAGCGGAGGAGTGGAACTCAAGCGTCAACTTTAGGTTACAATATCTCCGGATGTAATTAACAAAAAAAAAAATGGCTCTGAGCACTATGGGACTCAACTGCTGAGGTCATTAGTCCCCTAGAACTTAGAACTAGTTAAACCTAACTAACCTAAGGACATCACAAACATCCATGCCCGAGGCAGGATTCGAACCTGCGACCGTAGCGGTCTTGCGGTTCCAGACTGCAGCGCCTTTAACCGCACGGCCATTTCGGCCGGCATGTAATTAACATTTCACAATGCAACAAACGGCACTGATTACCTATTTGTTTATATGTTCAGATGTGCTAACAAAACTAACGGGGTTCCATTTAAAAAATCGTAGATTTGTGTTAAAAAACATACTTCCGTGCATTTTTGTATGGTTTGTATTAACCAATTACACTAGCCCCTCTCCTCACGTTCGGTCTGTGGAATCGATTCGTCAGTATTTGATGTGGTTTACGAAATATATCCAGCGGTAATTTTAGGTGACTCACACTGTATAAGTCCACTGGTGAATAAAAAAAAAAAAAAAAAGATAACCGTCCTTAATGTGGGTTCTGCAACATAATCGCTCTTACGTTGAGACATTATATCGGTATAGTCCCTTGCGGCAAGTCATGTGGACAGCGAAAGGTTGTAACAAACTGGTGGAGCATTCTCACGGTAAGCTATGTGGGTTGGTCATGGAGCTCTTGGACATATGGCGGTCGCTGCGGCGAACGTGACGTTTCAGTCGCTGGCGGCAGCAGCATCGTCGGGGCGTTGCAACACGTGCTGCACCAGCTCTCCGGACACGCGCATGATGACGCCGGCGCCCGCCGCTTTCACCCCGAGTTCACCACCCCCTCCGCCCGCGGCGCCCACGACGCCGCCACCACCACCGCCGGAAGGCCGCGGCGCGGTGCACTTCTTGCGGTGCGTGCGCATGTTGCTGGCCTGGCTGAAGCGAGCGCCGCAGAGGTCGCAGGCGTGCGGCCGCAGCCCCGTGTGGCAGGACATGTGCGCCTTGAGGTGGTGCTTCTTGGTGAACGCCTTGCCGCACTCGCCGCAGCTGTACGGCCTGATGCCCGAGTGCAGGCGCTGATGGAGAATCATGTTGCTGCGGTCCGCGAACCGCTTCCCGCACACCTGCGCCGATTATAACAAACAGCTCTCAGCTCGTGCCCCAAACTCAATCACACTGGAGTCCTACAGGTTACCGACTTGGGTCGCCTTCCACACGACTGCTTAGATCTAACAAATGATGCTGTAGTACGATGACCTTCCAAGCATATCGAAAGGTATAAGTCCCAAGTATCACGATCCTGCTAAATATGACAAGAGGATGCAAGCCGCCGAGCCGAGACCTTCCAAGCATATCGAAAGGTATAAGTCCCAAGTATCACGATCCTGCTAAATATAACAAGAGCCGAGACGCTAGTACGACAGGCTGAAGTGACACATTGCAGGTTTTCCTGTACTTCATTTCAGACGCGTGGTTTTGGTTTCTTCTCTCCTTTATTTTCACCAACACTTGTATCAATATAACGAACCAGGTTTCTCCAGAAAGAAACAGTGGTAATAGTGGTAACCAGTGTGGTGCAAATGTCGTACTATACAGGGTGGTCCACTGATAGTGACGCGGACCGTTGTCAGAGTTGGCGAGGCGAGCGCATCGCTGTCGTTGCGCGCTTCGCTTACTCGGCCGTTGAGAGCTCATGAAGAGGTTTTCTGTGCTGTGGGCGCCGCGGAGAGCAAATTGTCGTACGTTGTTTTCACAACGCGTGCAGATTGTCGTGTTCCGCGCCTCGCAGCATGGGAAAGAAGGGTGCGCAGAGGAAACCTGCCGCTACGAAGGGTCCTTCGGTTGTGCAACTCACTGAGTCTGCCGACCGTGCAAGGAACTCCCGAGAAAACGAGTCGCGGCCTGTCCCCCCTTTGTACGTCAAGTGATAAGGCGGGTGGACAGCGCTGTTCGACAGCATCACGAATTACGCTCGGAACGAGGTGGTCTACGAGTCTGTCGATACAGACTCGCTGATCTGCGTTCGAGCCGCAAACGTGGCCGACCACAGGGCGATCAAGGTCGCAGTGGCCGACCACATCGTCGACGCGCCGCCGGCGCGTGAGAAGGCACCTTCCGTAGGAAGGATGAAGACGACCGAGGCACTCCTCAGGGGGTTACCTCGGTGCTGTGACGAGGCAGAGGTCCGGGAAGGGCTGCTGCGAGTCGGGTTTGGTAATGCAACCGCAAGGCTGCACAACCGGACCAACAGGAAGAGGGCGCCGCTCTATGCCGTGACCGTGCAAACGGTCGACGGAGGGAGCGACATCTTCGACTTGCGGAAGTTGCTGGGCTTCCCGGTTACGACGGAGGCTCTCCCGACCGGCATGGACCCTCAGCCCCAGTGCTTCAGGTGCCAGGGCGAGGGCCATGTTGCGAAGTATTGCCGCAACGCGGCGCGGTGCGTCAAGTGCTCAGGCGGGCACGACAGCCGCGCCTGCGACCGCGGCAGCAACGTTCTGCCGACTTGTGTCCGGTGTGGCGGCCCGCACGTCGCCAGTTGGCGCGGTTGCGCGGCTTTCTCAGGCCGCAACCGTGCCGGGGGCGGCGAGGCGGCCGCGGCCGCACCGACGCAGCGGCAGAAGCGAAGACGACGTCGGAAACGGCGTAGGGCGCAGAACAGCCCGGCCCAGCTGAGGGACGGCGCAGTAGCAGATCCACCTGCCAGGGGCAGGGACGACCGCTCGGAAACGGGCAGACAGGACGCAACTCGCTCTCCCGTGAAGAAACGTGACCTCGAACTCGGCACCGCCGTGAAGGAGGCCACAGCAGCCCTCAAAGCCGTCATGGCGGCGGAGAGGGCTGCCTTCGCAGCCGCCGTGGCTGCAGAGAAGGAAGAGGCCTTGAGGCAACTGCGAGCAGTCTTCGCCCAAGGCCTCAGCGCAGTCGTACCTGCGAATACTCCTGCGACCTCGCAGAAGGACGTTCGCGCGCCTATCCCAGCGGTTGCCCCAGCAGCACCGTAGGTGAAAGGCGCAAAGAAGAAAACCGCCGCCCCAGCGGAACCGGTGGCGACGCCGACCGCTGCGGGAGCGGCCCCTCCAAGGGACCGAGAAGGCAGAAAGGCAGCCCTCATCGCGCAAGCGCGAGCGAGCGGCGTGCATTTCTCCGACGCTCAAGCGGCGCTGCTCTCTGAACAAACGGAGCTGCTCGAAGCTACACTGTAGAAGACCAGCGCCGTGCAATAGAGGAGGACGCTGAACGGTAGCCGATCGCCGCCGTTCTGCACCTGCCTGATGAAGCTGCACCAAGTCACTGACGACAAGGCGCAGCAGAGGGCCTAACAGTAACAGCAACGCATGCGTTGCCGCGCCGAACTCTTGTGTTACAGGGAGGAAGCCACTGCGGCCGGCCCAGGAGACTACAAGCGAGCCCAGCCGCAGCACCCAGACTGATCCAGCTAACGACCACGCAGCACATAGGTAACGGTGCACGATACCTCACGCTAACCTCACCTCACCTTGCATGCTCTGTCGCAGCTAGCAAGCCGCTACTGCCCTTACTACCCGTCCTACTGTCGCAAAGGTTTTTTTCCCTTGGCGCTGGCCTTGGCACTTTTTTTCCTCTGCCCTTACAACCGCTACCCTTCAATCGTTTTCGACCACTTCTATCTCCTGATGAACCATGTTAATGGGTAATCTTACCCAGACGCATGGATAACATCACAGCCCGCATCCTGTGACGCCTGATTCAAAAACTAACATGTTTACGGAGGTGACAGTACATCTTTTGGTTTGGTCACCACGTTGGTGTGGGCGTGGAGGGGCCCCATCCTAAAAAAAAAAAAAAAAAAAAAAAAAAAAAAAAAAAAAAAAAAAAAAAAAAAAAAAAACCTCACGAAATAAGCATCAAACGAAAAAACTTGTCTAGCTTGAAGGCGGAACCCAGATGGCGCTATGGTTGGCCTGCTGGATGGTGCTGCCATAGGTCAAACGGATATCAACTGCGTTTTTTAAAATAGGAACCCCCATATATTATTACATATTCGTGTAGTACGAAATGAAATATGAATGTTTTTGTTGGACTACTTTTTTCGCTTTGTGATAGATGGCGCTGTAATAGTCACAAACACTTGGCTCACAATTTTAGACGAACAGTTGGTAACAGGTAGGTTTTTTAAAATTAATACACAGAACGTAGGTACGTCTGAACATTTTGTTTCGGTTGTTCCAATGATACATGTATCTTTGCGAACTTATCATTTCTGAGAACGCATGCTGTTACAGCGTGATTAAATGTAAATACCACATTAATGCAATAAATGCTCAAAATGATGTCCGTCAACCTCAATGCATTTGGCGATACGTGTAACGACATTCCTCTCAACAGCGAGTAGTTAGCCTTCCGTAATGTTCGCACATGCATTGACAATGCGCTGACGCATGTTGTCAGGCGTTGTCGGTGGATCATGATAGCAAATATCCTTCAACTTTCCCCACAGAAAGAAATCCGGGGCGTCAGATCCGGTGAACGTGCGGGCCATGGTATGCTGCTTCTACGACCAATCCACCTATCATGAAATATGCTATTCAATACCGCTTCAACCGCATGCGAGCTATGTGCCGGACATCCATTATGTTGGAAGTACTTCGCCATTCTGTCATGCAGTGAAACATCTTGTAGTAACATCGGTAGAACATTACGTAGGAAATCAGCATACATTGCACCATTTAGATTGCCATCGATAAAATGGGGGCCAATTATCCTTCCTCGCATAATGTCGCACCATACATTAACCGGCCCAGGTCGCTGATGTTCCACTTGTCGCCATCGTTGGTTTTTCGTTGCCAAATAGTGCATATTATGCCGGTTTACGTTACCGCTGTTGGTGAATGACGCTTCGTCGCTAAATAGAACGCGTGCAAAAAATCTGTCATCGTCCCGTAATTTCTCTTGTGCCCAATGGCAGAACTGTACACGACGTTCAAAGTCGTCGCCATGCAAATCCTGGTGCATAAAAATATGGTACGGATGCAATCGATGTTGATGTAGCATTCTCAACACCGACGTTTTTGAGATTCCCGATTCTCGCGCAATTGGTCTGCTACTAATGTGCGGATTAGCCGCGACAGCAGCTAAAACACCTACCTGGGCATCATCATTTGTTGTAGGTCGTGGTTGACGTTTAACATGTGTCTGAACACTTCCTGTTTCCTTAAATAGCGTAACTATCTGGCGAACGGTTCCGACACTTGGATGATGTCGTCCAGGATACCGAGCAGCATACATAGCACACGCCCGTTGGGCATTTTGATCACAATAGCCATACATCAACACGGTATCGACCTTTTCCGCAATTGGTAAACGGGCCATTATAACACGGGGAATGTATCACGAAGCAAATACCGTCCGCACGGGCGGAATGTTACGTGATACCACGTACTTATACGTTTGTGACTATTACAGCGCCATCTATCACAAAGCGCAAAAGTGGTCCAACTAAAACATTCATATTTCTTTACGTACTACACGAATATGTAATAAAAAATGGGTGTTCCTATTCTAAAAAAAACGCAGTTGATATCCGTTTGACCTATGGCAGCGCCATCTAGCGGGCCAACCATAGCGCCATCTGGTTTCCCCCTTCAAGCTAAACAAGTTTCGTTCTTTGTAGTTTTTTCGTTTGATGCTTATTTCGTGAGATATTTGGCTTGATCACTATCAATGGATCACCCTGTATATTATGATCCTTTACTATGCTTTGATCATGCCTCACTGCAAATGCCCGACATTGACTAATATTTTTATCACTGATCCTTTCCGAAGAAATACGATTCGCTGTAGCAATACAGGTGTTTGGTAGAAGAACAGGAGAAAGCTTAGATTCGATAGCAGTACGAGAGATTTCCAGTTTGTCTCATTATCTGGTCACGGCAGCGTCGCTGGTCGAATATCCATGTTCTAATGTTGTTTCCAGTGGGCTCGTAAGATTTCTACTTCTGAAAAACGTATTGGAAGCGCATCGTACTTCAACAGCATTTATTACACCTAAGTTATTGCTAGTCATGCCAAAGTGAAGTGTCTTCCATGACCGAGTGCTTCCTTTCTAAGAACTTTACAGCTTCTGTGTAGGTGGAAAATATAATTCTGAGTCAGTCACAGGGTATTTACTTCCTCAATCACGTATTTCGACAGCTAAACCACCATAACAAGCAGGAAAGTATATTTTACATCGCTTTGTGTGTGGCGAGCATCGATGATTCCTTGTGGCAATACGTGAATACATCAAGAGGTTATTTTGCTTATTTTGCTGTTATTAATTAAATGAATTAGCGTCTAAAGATGTAACACAGCAAATTTACGTTATAGTTTGAAAAAACATGAGATGCTTTAGGACGTTTATGTTCTTCCCTGTTTTCTTATTCGTTTTAGGTATCATTTGCAGTCCTTGCAGTATAATGTATAATGAATAACTCTGTACCACAACAACAAAGGCATTGAATTTACGCGTCATATGACATAAAGATGCATTTGAAAGGAAAGGAAGAAAACGATGTAGCTGAAGTACTGTAACGGTGTGAAACAGCTATAAGTATTTGTGGCAAAGTAGTGTAGTTTTCCTACGCTTACTCCATCGGAGCCACTTTACACTTTAAATCTAAACACATGTGTATTACGTCAGAGACATGGCCTATGACCATGGTATCAGAATTATACACGAAGAGTGGATTGTTTTTTTATTTGAAATCGTCGTGGAGACACGGAATAAGATTTCTGTAGCACCCATGGTGGCATATGACTTCGTTCATCGAGTTCAGGTAGTTCTAAATTGCAGGAACTAGTTAATAAAAATGCAAGGGATGCAAAAATATGCCACATGTCGAAGTAGACTGGTTCAATACTTTTTGCAAACAAAGGAACGATATCTAAGGAGGGCACACGTTTGAGATACAGAAATATTACTTGTGCCCCAAATTCGTCAATGCTTTTTAGGAATTATTTCATAATGGGACAATCTGCTATCACATTAAGAACCTCAGTCGATTATTGAGACTTAAAAGAATTAAATGCATTCTTACATGTTACTGGCAAATATACAACAGGAACTCTAATCAGAAATGAGTACTGGGAGGATATTTCAGGAAATGAACAGAAGGTCATGGCCTAGCTATGATCAGTATTTGCGTGCTGTAAAACGACCAGGTTAGTTGCATGTACCTAGACACCTGATATGGACCTGACACTAGTTGCTACGCCAACAAACAGACTAGGAAGATTTAACGTGTGAAGCTTGTCTTTAAACAGCTGAACAAGTAGAATTAAGATCTGTATAATATGATACTCGCAGAGGCTAGCAGAGTCTCTAAGAGCAATTGGACTTTGTACTATGGGAAAAGTGCTTCAACTGCTTGGTGAATATTTTGACCAAACTGACACAAGTCTGGAAAAACGTATTAGAGTAACCCGAGGAATATTCAGATTGTAAAGGCTGAAGTGCAACTTAACCGAAGAAAAGTGATTTCTTAAGTGAAGAAGGCAGAAATGCCATTTTATCCATTGATTGCGTAGCGTACTGCGATTCATCACGCTGCAGCAGTATTGGGCGTAAATGTGACTTCAGAGTGGTTAGTTGAAAATAATAACGGACAAGTGTGACGTTTATACTGAGATCTGATTTATAAGAGTGAAAGGCTTTACAGTTGCCGAAGCTCATCACAAATACGTCTCTTAATAGCTACAGTGAATTGGAAAACTTTCCAACTTTGTGTCAGGGACTTCAAAACTTGAAAGTGTGGATGACATTCATCCATCACTTTAACTACTAGACTGAACAACATGTTCAAGCTGAAATTAACGAACAGTTGCACGTAACCATAAACTTAGTTCCAATTAATCGTGAATCGGTTTTTGGAATAGAAAAAGACGAAGACTTACTAAACTTTTGATTTAGTTAAACACTGGTTACTAATGCTTACATCTTCTGAGAGACGCTAGCAAACTGCTTTGTCAAACTCACAACAAATGGTGAGCAGTTTTGCTTTGGAGAAGTGGTTTACTGTATTTGAGTATTCGTCAGGGAACCGTGTGTAGCGTAATGAAAATGACATAATCTTTCTCTCATACATCGTTAGTCCCTATCAGATACTATCAAATTTCATGAGAATACTTAATGGAATGGCAACGATATTGTGGAAGTACTCATAAAATACACTACTCGCCATTAAAATAGCTACACCACGAAGATGACGTGCTACAGACGAGAAATTTAACCGAGAGGAAGAAAATGCTGTGATATGCAATTGATTACCTTTTCAGAGCATTCACACAAGACTGGCGCCGGTGGCGACACCTACAACGTGCTGATATGAGGAAAGTTTCCAACCGATTTCTCATACACAAACAGCAGTTGACAGGCGGTCCTGGTGAAACGTTGTTGTACTGCCTCGTGTAAGGAGGAGAAATGCGTACCATCACGTTTCCGACTTTGATAACGGTCGGATTGTAGCCTATAGCGATTGTGATTTATCGTATCGTGACATTGCTGCTCGCGTTGGTCGAGATTCAATGACTGTTAGCAGAATATGGAATCGGTGGGTTCAGAAGGGTAATACGGAACGCTGTGCTGGATCCCAATGGCCTCGTATCACTAGCAGTCGAGATGACAGGCCTCTTATCAGCATGGCTGTAACGGATCGTGCAGCCACGTCTCGATCCCTGAGTCAACAGATAGGGACGTTTGCAAGACAACAACCATCTGCACGAACAGTTCGACGACGTTTGCAGCAGCATGGACTATCAGCTCGGAGACCATGGCTGCAGTTACCGTTGACGCTGCATCACAGACAGGAGCGCCTGCGATGGTGTACTCAACGACGAACCTGGGTGCACGAATGGCAAAACATCAATTTTTCGGATGAATCCAGGTTCTGTTTACAGCATCATGATGGTCGCACCTGTGTCTACATCGCGGTGAACGCAGATTGTAAGCGTGTATTCTTCATCGCCATACTGGCGTATCACCCGGCGTGATGGTATGGCGTGCCATTGGTTACACGTCTCGGTCACCTCTTGTTCGCATTGATGGCACTTTGAACAGTGGACGTTACATTTCAGATGTGTAACGACCCGTGGCTCTACCCTTCAATCGATCCCTGCGAAACCCTACATTTCAGCAGGATAATGCACGAACGCATGTTGCAGGTCCTGTACGGGCATTTCTGGATACGGAAAATGTTCGATTGCTGCCCTGGCCAGCACATTCTTCAGATCTCTCACCAATTGAAAACGTCTAGTTAATGGTGGCCGAGCAACTGGCTCGTCACAATACGCCAGTCACTACTCTTGATGAACTGTGGTATCGTGTTGAAGCTGCATGGGTAGCTGTACCTGTACACGCCATCCAAGCTCTGTTTTACTCAATGCCCAGGCGTACCAAGGCCGTTATTACGGCCAGAGGTGGTTGTTCTGGGTACTGATTTCTCAGGATCTATGCACCCAAATTGCGTGAAAATGTAATCACATGTCAGTTCTAGTATAATATATTTGTCCAATGAATATTCGTTTATCATCTGCATTTCTTCTTGGTGTAGCAATTTTAATGGACACTAGTGTATATGAGAGAGAAAGCAGAATACATCAACGATATTGGTATAAAAACGAGAAACATAATTATAAAATGTATTGACATCACTAATTTCTGGGTGCTTTAATGATACAGGAATAAGGTTACAGGCCAAAGGGTAATTCCATGAAGGATGAAGATAGATATTCATATTTTCCACTGCTAGTACAGTGTCTACATACATAATTGTCTTTTTATTACTTTGTGACCAGATGTCCTTGCTGAAGCCACAGTCACCAAGGTAACATGAGAGAGAGGGAAAGTCTGAGAGCCATCTGTTTGTGTATCACGTAAATTTTGTTTTGTGAGTTATCGTCTCATAACTCCTTGTGTATCATATTCTCTGGTGTGGAATCTTGGCGCCAGCCCAGCATTTGCCTAAACAAACCTGGGAAACTGCGTGACATAAACTAGCTCACTGCGCGTTACCCTATACGAGCAGATTTGTTTCGAAAAGGCGCAGAAAAGTATTAGCTACCCAAAGTAGAAATAAACTGGAAGTAAAGCACGTCCTCGGAAACGTACCTCACAGGTGAAGGGCTTCTCACCGGTGTGCGTGCGCATGTGCTGGATGAGCAGCGTCTTGCGCGTGAAGGCCTTGTCACATAGAGTGCAGACATGAGGTCGCAGCCCCGTGTGTGTGCGCATGTGCGTGTTGCAGGTGACGCGCTGGTTGAAGCGCCGCCCGCATTCTGCGCACGCATACTCTTTCCGGTTGCGGTGGATCTTCATGTGCGAGCTGAGGTAGCCGCCGTTGTTGAACACCTTGCCGCACTCTGGACACACCGCCGCGAACTCGTGCGTGCCCGCGTGCACTGACACGTGGTACTTGTAGTTGCGCACCTGGGTGAATGCTTTACCGCACTCGGTGCACTGGAACGGCTTCTCTCCAGTGTGCGTGCGCGCGTGCACCTGCAAAGCAGAATACAATGTATTTGAGGGCGCTCTTCTAGGCTGTATGATTGATTTGTATATTTCATTTACTTCTGCAGTACGAAAGCTGCCGAATATTTGCATTAGCCTTTCGTCTGATACCACGTCATCCTCCATCTATTTCTTTACAGTGCGTAGAGCTGCCAAAAAACTAATCACTCTACAAACCTCATGCTAATAACTACTAATACGCATCCAACCTTCATCATGACCTAGTTTTGACGACGAAAGGACACCAGAAGACTGTTCGTTATGCCATATACAGCAGAACTCAGTTATCGATCTTTAAATCTCGGGAGCTACCAAACTGCGAGGTTGTCGTCTGCTACCAATCATCAGAGGTTCCAAATACTACACGCTTTTTCTGTGGGGTGAAGACCTGGTGATTTATCAGATACGTCGAGATGAATACGACGCCTGAGCGTTCATCAAACTAGCCCCATAAGCACAGCTGCTCTCAAAGAAGATGGGATTGTCCACAACACATGCAACCTATACAAGAAATGGCAAACTTGGTCGCCGAGAATTTAAAAGTAAACATTCTAGAACATGTTTACAGTAACCTGAACAGGAGAAATCATGTCATGGTATTGTGATGGAACATCTTTGTCCCTCTATTAGTGTCCCGATGACAGTATTCCATGATTCAAAATCTTCAGGAAGGAATGTAAAACTATATATATGTTTTTCTTCCTTTCTTAACCTTCTGAGTGTGAGAGCACATTGTGCTCCTGCCGGAGATAAAACGAGTACAATATGGATTTGTTATAAAATTTTATGGGATTAGAACAGGAACGTCTTATTCTTGGTTATCTGTGTGGTTACTAGATTATTTTTTTATTTCTTGCGTGCCTGAGTGCTTACTAGCCACAGTCTAGTGCTCTAATAACCATCTTTCTTATGAATAGGGGTTGTGATTCCTTTGTTCCGACATGAGCTGAGTTCGTGGCCCTTCTTTCACAGCTCCAGGCAGTGTTGGCTTCGGTAAGACAGCTGGAGGCTGTTGTGGATGGGCCTCACCGTGGGGGAAAGAACGTGGGAATTTGAAGAAGTCGACCATGTGTCACATGACTCCAGTCACGACACTGCTTTGGCTGCCTCGGGTAATGACCATACTGGGAATGACCCCTCACCTGTGGTCGAATGAGAAATCGTTCAAAGGTGTGACAGACAGGAGGGCTTTCACAGCTCTTGCGGTGAGGTGCAATCTGTGGCTGGGAACACCCCTGACTCAGATGCAGGCCCTCACCCTGTTCCAGAAGAAGCCTCTTGACCTGCAATGTCTGGGCATTTACAGAGGGTCGGAATCCTGTTTGTTGGTAGCGCCAACATTTTGCAGGTAATGGCGCTGGCTCCTGTTAGAATCTCTTGCGTGATGAAGGTGTAATTCACCATCTTTAACATCGTCAACAGAACGGACAGTGGTCCTTTGGCGCTAAGCCGAAAGGAGGGTCTGAAATTGGAGGCTCAGAAAGGTCTGCGACCGTGTAGGCTACAGATTCGCCGCATGGTGGAGGGTTTTCGGATTCTGTTTAATACATCAGTTATCACCTACACATAGAAAGCGGCTACACAGGTAGCAGGGGCTGTATGCAGGGGACACTGTGGTTTTTGGGTTAGAGGGTCTGAGGAAACTACAGAAAGGGGGTGTGCTGGTAAAACACATGCAAGAAGACTTTGCAATATTCGATATTTTAGTTGTAGACTGCTGCAGTTTTGTTGGGAAAGAACAAAAGCTCGAAGAGCTAACGGATAGCACTGAAGCTCAAATTGTCGTACGTACAAAAAGATGGCTACAACAAAGAAAACATTATCCAAAATTTGTACAGAGGATGTAACCACTTTCAGAAGTGATGGGTTAAATAAAGTTGGTGGTGTAGTGTTCACTGCTATCCAAAGTAAATTATCTGCCAGTGACATTGAAGCAGATAGTTCATGGGATTCATTCTTCACAACCAGAATTGGTTACTTTTACCGACTGCCCAACTCATATAATACAGTTGCTGAACAGTTTAAGGAAAATTTTAGTCTAATTTCAAGTAAATGGTTCCCTCATACATTTATAGTTTGTGGGACTTTCAATCTACTGTCGATGTGTTGACGAAAATACGCGTTTAAATTCTGTGGTAGGTAGAGAAACGCGTTCTCAGAAAATTATTTTAAACAGCTTCTTCAGTAGCCTACCCAAAGTGTAAATATCTATGAAGACACACTTGACGTTTTAGTAAGAAATAATCATGAGTAAATAGGGACCATCATGTTGGATACAGGAATTAGTGACCACAAGGTTCTCGCAGCAAGACTGAATACCACAATATCGAAACTCAGCAAACGCTAACACAGAATAAATATGTTTAAAACAGCATGTAAAAATTAGTTTAGTGCCCTCCAAAGAGACAGTCTTCACAGTAATAGTGCTAGTCGGTCTCTGTCGCAGCTTGCATTGTTGCCAAATGTATTCAAGATGTGGATGAAGATGGTGGCCATACAAGTGGCAACATTGCAACATGTCATGGGGGAAATTGAAATTATAACAGGAAAATAGGGCAATTAGGCTGCCTCCACTAACGTAACTGCCCCCTCCTCCACTGCTATGATGTCACCCACCCCTCTCAACCCACCGATGCTAACAACCCTGGAAATGGCCAGTCTCTATCCAGCTACCAGAGTGGAAGGATAGGTCAGTGCTCTTTATTTTTGGTGAGAATTGGTAATTCTGAGCTGGAGGGGAAGGCAGTGTACTTAATTAATTATTCATTTGTAGCTCTATTGGCTACCTCCAGTAACCTAACTCACATGTGTATGGTTCGACTCGTTTTATCTTTGGTGAGAAACGGTAATACTGTACTCGAGAGGAAGGCAGGGTACTTAACTAATTAATTTATTTATAGCTCAGTTAGGCTATCTCCAGTAACCTATATCAGAGATCTGTGTGTTTGCCTCGAATGCAGGAACCGACTGAGCTAGTCCAAACCAATTCCAACAGATGGCACTGTTGGCCTCCGCACACCTCACCCCACTCCTATTATGTAGCCCACCGTCACCACCACCACTCCCATGGAAATGGTGGGAAACTGTCAGTCTCTGTCCAGCTGCCAGAGAGGATGATTAGAATTCTGTACTTTATTTATTTTTGCTAGGAAACTGAAGTAAAGATGGCTACTAATTACACATCTATATACATCATGCTGCGCAATGAGGGCCTAAAATCGCAATATGGCTCAAAATTGAAGATGTTACTTAACTGGCTCTGTGCTGCTGGAAAAATAAATTGACGATACCACTTGAAACTCTTGGCAGGTGGACTCAAAATAAATAATAACCATACATAGGACGCTCCCTTCACCTACAAGTCGAAATAAATATCTTTTCTCCATTTGTGAACTGGCAGTAAAAAGATGTGGTCTAAAATGATAACTAAAATAACTCCCTAAACTGGTATATGCATAGAAATTATGGAGGAACAAGAACTGCAGAGATGTTAAAAAATCGGAGTACACACATCTGCTACTGTAGTGTTCATCACTTAAATGAAACGTTTAGTGGGCTTAGTTTATATTTGTTGCAGGGTTCAGGAATGTTAAGGCACCTATTTTTTATATTCTTCACTTTTCGAAGCCCAGTTCTACAACGGAAAAGTCACAGTGGTCTCGTCACAGATGGGAAAATCAGAACTACATATCTAAAAGTTCACGACATCTTTAGAAACCCACAACAGATCGCGAGAAAAACACACACACATAGCATATCGGATGTTAAAAGATTCTCCTAGAATTCGAAGCACTGTTCTACAGACAAGAGAAATGGGTGGAATTTTCGGTAAATTTCGATGTGTTACAGCTACTGGTCTGGAGCTCTAATGGCCGGTGGGAGCAGCAGCCCACCTGTCCATACCAGAGAAGGCTGGTCAGCTTGCACGAGTCTCTGGAAACTTGAACAAAGAAGATACCAGGCGACTCTCTCACGCCTCATAACATTCCATAGATGCCTCGTTTCGTCCCTGGCTTCTTCGAACCAGTCTGTAGAGACCCCTATACCACTCCACAATAAATGTCATGACTCTCTGACGTAAAGGAGCTTCCTGTGGATGGTGCTTGCTGTTTGGTTCTTGCCGAATTTACCTGCCAAAATGCTGCTGCTGATGTGGGAGGACTGACCACCACTTTATATGGACGGAAAAATTACGAGAATTTCAGCGGATATTTTTTTACAGATTGAAAAATACATACAGCAGTTTTATTGCACTGCCAATAGATGATAAAATAAGGACAATATTGCCAAAGACACTAAGCCAATTACACTGCTCTGCTGGCCGAGCAGTTCTAGGCGCTACAGTCTGGAACCGCGCGACCGCTACGGTCGCAGGTTCGAATCCTGCCTCGGGCATGGATGTGTGTGATGTCCTTAGGTTAGTTAGGTTTAAGTAGTTCTAAGTTTCAGGTGACTGATGACCTCAGAAGTTCCCATAGTGCTCAGAGCCATTTGAACCATTTGAACACTGCTCTGCTACTGAATCTTTTTGTCGTGAAACCGATCTCCAACATGGCTATATCATCTAAAACGATTGTACCACCATGCCGTTGTATTAAACATCACTTCTGCATATAGCTATTAACTGCCCGGCGTCCTACATATACCACGAAGACACACAGATCCCAAAAACAGAAGCACATGCGCTGTATATATTCGCGGTTTTAGGTATCCCCAGCAAGGTTGGTCATCGTGCATCGTGACCAACGGTCATGAGACAACTATCCCTCACATGTTCAGGCCTGATGCATGATCAAGGCTACCTCTACAGACAGCGCTCATTTTCCGAACTGGTGTAAGAAACTTGGGCTAGTTCCTGCAGTATGAAGGTATCTCCTAGCAGTACTATTTGTGGCCTGGCCTACTTGCTGCAATAGTTTCTGCAACGAGTTGCGATCATTTGCAGACTCTATGATTACCAGAATATTTAATTTCTAAGCTCTGTCGATGAGAACTGAAGCGCAGTCACGGATTAATTTACCGGTCTCGAAACGGATATCAGTTGCAATGTCCGCTTTTACATGTCAAGAACGACAACATTTGCAACATTTTTATGCTGGAATTATCGAAAAGCATATTAAAATTTCCATAATGTTACCTATTTTTACACGATTTGAAGGCATATCATAGCATTTATCGCTTGCACAGCATAATTCTGAAGATAAAGATTGGAAATTATATCTTTAGAGAGAGAAAACAGTAGGGATGTGCTACAGACTATTCAGTAACCAGAAACGTATCTCGTAAGTAAAGACTTTTATGTGAATACTCTGAAATAGAGGAAACTGGTCGTTCCACTCATATTTTTCATTAAGGAATATCGATTTCACTTACACAGCAGTTTCCAGATCAACTATACAACACATTGTAGATCATCCTTGCACTTTAAAAATTCAACTAAGATTTTGATACTCGTAATCATATGAGTTTCTCTGACAATCTTGATGCAAACAACACTTTACAATCGATTTTCTCTCAACTAAATAAAGACAGGAAATGTGTAGAAAGGCAGTATTCCTAAAAGTCGAACAAGTGACTTTTGAAACTTTTGGACTTGTTGGACAGGGGGAGAGGGAATCGTCTAACAACTTGTCTCATTACAGTACTAACAGAGAAGTGTGATGTCACTACCAATCACTTGCAGATCGACGACGGACTCAAGAACAGGATGCTTCATGCAAGCAGTTAAACGTGTTTCTCGGAAAGTCTGACCCCCTCCCCCCCCCCCTCCCTGGTAAAATAGTGAAATACCTGACTATTCTTAATGGATAAAGAGACTGAACAGTCAGTAACAGTATCCTTTCAAACATTCTGGTTGTACGGGTACTGTCTGAAAGTGGTCAGTGGCTAAGTATAGTCAGGCTCATGTAGGGAAAATATTAGATTGATCAAAGCTACTCTCCGACGCTTCTCACTGCTGATAGCTTTATTCACCCCTCATACTCACACATGTCGGAAACGTTTAGTACTGTAAGATGTTCGCCTGTGCATATTGTCATTCATAAGATTTAGTATTATGCGTTAAACGATTGTTAATTCGTCTTAAGGTTTTACAGAAGAATTTCTCAGCATCCCTTCAGCTAGTAAGTTACACTGGTCAAGTGTACTCTTTGACTCACTTCACTGCTGATACCGTCATATCTATACCCGTCAAAAACTTTAATTGTCTGCCATTCGTTGGATTTAGTATCATGTGGGAGATGTTCACAATACTGCTCTCGAAAAAATTGACAGGAACGTTGCATTGCCGTATAACATAATCGATGCGAATTCCACTCAAAAATCCTTTCTAAATGCACTTACAGATCGTGCTCAAAGACAACCCAGAGCCGGCCGCAGCCAGCGAGCGTGGCCCCAATTGACGGGTGAGACGGCATGCGGAGTACTGTTATGATTTCAGTAGATTAATGTGGTGGAATGTCAGATCCCTTAATTGGGCAGGTAGGTTAGAAAATTTAATAAGGGAAATGGATATGTTAAAGTTAGATAAAGTGGGAACTAGTGAAGTTCGGTGGCAAGAGGAACAAGACTTTTGGTCAGATGAATACAGGGTTATAAATACAAAATCAGATAGAGGTAATGCAGGAGTAGGTATAATAATGAATAAAAAAAATAGGAGTGCGGGTAAGCTACTACAAACAGCATAGTGAACGCATTATTGTGGCTAAGATAGACACGAAGCCCATGCCTACTACAGTAGTACAAGTTTATATGTCAACTAGCTCCGCAGAGGATGAAGAAATTGATGAAATGTATGATGAGATAAAAGAAATTATTCAGGTAGTGAAGGGAGACGAAAATTTAATAGTCATGGGTGACTGGAATTCGAGAGTAGGAAAAGGAAGAGAAGGAAACATAGTAGGTGAATATGGATTGGGGTTAAGAAATGAAAGACGAAGCCATCTGATAGAATTTTGCACAGAGCATAACTTAATCATAGCTAACACTTGGTTCAAGAATCATAAAAGAAGGTTGTATACGTGGAAGGATCCTGGAGATACTAGTAGGTATCAGATAGATTATCTAATGGTAAGAGAGAGATTTAGGAACCAGGTTTTAAATTGTAAGACATTTCCAGGGGCAGATGTGGACTCTGGCCACAATCCATTGGTTATGAACTGTAGATTAAAACTGAATAAACTGTAAAAAGGTGGGAATTTAAGGAGATGGGACCTCGATAAAGTGACTAAACTAGAGGTTGTACAGAGTTTCAGGGAGAGCATAAGGCAACAATCGACAGGAATGGAGGAAAGAAATACAGTAGAAGAAGAATGGGTAGCTCTGAGGGATGAAGTAGTGAAGGCAGCACAGGATCAAGTAGGTAAAAAGACGAGGGCTAGTAGAAATCCTTGGGTAACAGAAGAAATACTGAATTTAATTGATGAAAGGAGAAAATATGAAAATGCAGTAAATGAAATTGAATTTAATTGATGAAAGGAGAAAATATAAAAATGCAGTAAATGAAACAAGCAAAAAGGAATACAAACGTCTCAAAAATGAGATCGACAAGAAGTGCAAAATGGCTAAGCAGGAATGGCTAGAGGACAAATGTAAGGATATAGAGGCTTATCTCACTAGGGGCACGATAGATACTGCCTACAGGAAAATTAAAGAGACCTTTGGAGAAAAGAGAACCACTTGTATGAATATCAAGAGCTCAGATGGAAACCCAGTTCCAAGAAAAGATGGGAACTCAGAAAGGTGGAAGGAGTATATAGAGGGTCTATACAAGGGCAATGTACTTGAGGACAATGTTATAGAAATGGAAGAGGATGTAGATGAAAATGAAATGGGAGATACGATACTGCGTGAAGAGTTTGACAGAGCACTGAAAGACCTGAGTCGAAACAACGCCACAGGAGTAGACAACATTCCATTAGAGCTACTGACGGCCTTGGCAGAGCCAGTCTTGACAAAACTCCACCATCTGGCGAGCAAGATGTATGCGACAGGCGAAATACCCTCAGACTTCAAGATTAATATAATAATTCCAATCATAAAGAAAGCAGGTGTTGACAGATGTGAAAATTACCGAACTATCAGTTTAATAAGTCACAGCTGCACAATATTATCATGAATTCTTTACAGACGAATGGAGAAACTGGTAGAAGCCGACCTCGGGGAAGATCAGGTTGGATTCCGTAGAAATGTTGGAACACGTGAGGCAATACTAACCCTACGACTTATCTTAGAAAATAGATTAAGGAAAGGCAGAACTACGTTTCTAGCATTTGTAGACTTAGAGAAAGCTTTTGGCAATGTTGACTGGAATACTCTCTTTCATATTTTAAAGGTGGCAGAGGTAAAATACAGGGAGCGAAAGGCTATTTACAATTTGTACAGAAACCAGATGGCAGTTATAAGAGTCGAGGGGCATGAAAGGGAAGCAGTGGTTGGGAAGGGAGTGAGACAGGGTTGTAGCCTCTCCCCGATGTTATTCAATCTGTATATTGAGCAAGCAGTAAAGAAAACAAAAGAAAAATTCGGAGTAGGCATTAAAATCCATGGAGAAGTAGTAAAAATTTTGAGGTTCGCCGATAACATTGTAATTCTGTCAGAGACAGCATAGCACCTGGAAGAGCAGTTGAACGGAATGGTCAGTGTCTTGAAAGGAGGATATAAGATGGACATCAACAAAAGCAAAACGTGGATAATGGAATGTAGTCGAATTAAGTTGGGTGATGCTGAGGGAATTAGATTAGGAAATGAGACACCTAAAGTAGTAAATGAGTTTTGCTATTTGGGAAGCAAAATAACTGATGATGGTCGAAGTAGAGAGGATATAAAATGTAGACTGGCAATGCCAAGGAAAGCGTTTCTGAAGAAGAGAAATTTGTTAACATCGAGTATAGATTTAAGTGTCAGGAAGTTATTTCTGAAAGTATTTATATGGAGTGTAGCCATGTATGGAAGTGAAACATGGACGATAAATAGTTTGGACAAGAAGAGAATAGAAGCTTTCGAAATGTGGTGCTACAGAAGAATGCTGAAGATTATATGGGTAGATCACATAACTAATGAGGAGGTACTGAATAGAATTGGGGAGAAGAGGTTTGTGGCACAACTTGACAAGAAGAAGGGATCGGTTGGTAGGACATGTTCTGAGGCATCAGGGGATCACAAATTTAGCATTCGAGGGCAGTGTGGAGGGTAAAAGTCGTAGAGGGAGACCAAGAGATGAATACACTAAGCAGATTCAGAAGGATGAAGGTTGCAGTTAGTACTGGGAGATGAAGAAGCTTGCACAGATAGAGTAGCATGGAGAGCTGCATCAAACCAGTCTCAACACTGAAGACCACAACAACAAGAACAACAATGTGGTCCACTCTACTGGATCCAAATACAAATATGCACTCTGCCTCATGTGCAAAGATGGACGGGAGCTGGTCTAGAACAACAGCGTTGTTTCACAACACGTAACGTGTGGGGGCGTGTGTGTGTGTGGGGGGGGGGGGGGGAATCCATGTGTGTGTGTGTGTGTGTGTGTGTGTGTGTGTGTTATGTGACCAGCGGTCCTCTCGTTTTGTGAATAATGGATTCTGTCGATCATTTTGACAAAGTGAGATACAGCTCACTAACCTCTCCATTGTCAAAACTTTCAACAGTAGCCTTCAACAATACATCTAATGCTGGATGCTTTCCGAGCAGACAGACAGAGAGAGAGAGAGAGAGAGAGAGAGAGAGAGGTAACAGCTGTCGAAAATAAACTGTTCTTTGTAAACATAATTCCTGTGTAGAATATCTCATGAACAGTTAAGCTTCTGACTTCCATGACGTTCTTGAACGCTGAGGAAATATGCTTTCTGCAAACCAACACGTACTGGCCCTGTGGACAATAGCAAAGTACCTGTCTGCTGACCACTCTTTCTTAAATGTATATCCAGCAACATACTGTTAGCATCTGAGGAAACACGTTCTCACATTGCTAAAGAATCATGAAAATCCTATACAGCAGCGTCATAGGGTATACTTCCTCTAAACATTGTCTTACCTGGTATAAAAGAGATCTGTTATTATATGTTATGTCCAGTAATAAAAAACGCCTGATTACCGCTGCAACTCACGAATCATATCGGTGGCCGCCGCTGTCCTCCGTCACGAAGTTCAAAGTGTACCGTGCATAGTGGAAACACTCGTATCTTTATTTAAACAAATACCTTGCAGGGGGTCACAGAAGCAACACTTGTATCTTTATTAAATAAAGATACAAATACCTTGCGAAGTTCACGATCAGCAGACAGATCGAGAATTCTACCACGGATTTGACTCAGAAATTTTCCAAGTTACGTGGAAAATTGATTATTCGCTAATTTCGAAGTGTTAAAGTAGTTCAGACACGAAAAGAAATGAATAGGGCTACACCTTCTTTATGCGCAAATTTCACATTATTCGTTGATTTTAACGTAAATAGTCAGTGACTTGCTATGTAATCATCTAATGTCAGAAGGTCTATGAAGGGGTTGTTGTTACGTACACACTGTAAAACATGGACGGATCCTATGTTTTGCCTGACGAATTAGAAATTTGTCAATACCCTTAGCAACACTGTCTTCTTGTGAAACACGAGGGTGCACGACTTCGTCGTAAACCGGATCCAACAAGCTTTAAGATGAGTGCATTTCAGTCCAAGTAGAGGAACCTCCATCATTGTGATATCCCGCGATTTTCCAGAGACTTGGATTCGTGTTGCTGCTCGTATTGTCGCCAAGGCTGTCCGGCAAGGCGTGTAGTTTTGGCAGCTTTCTTGATTGTAGGCCGGTTGGTGATTTCTCTCCTCTGGTGGTAATGATGCCTTTCTCGTTCTGGGGGCTCTGGACGTAGAGCAGACCGCCGGTTCCGGCTTTGACGTATTGTTCCATCGTTGCATTTGGTTTATCGGACGTCAGGTAGCTTCAGCAAGATTATCTTTAGTCATACGGTAGACTGCCACTAGTCTGAGTTGCCATCTTGTGAAGTGTATGCAACTCTTGGCTGCCTATCTCATCGCTCGCAAAAGTGTTTGTTGCCGGACCTACTCAGAGGTCGATTCCTGGAGCACCATCTGGATCAGTTGGTTATTTTTTTACTTAACTTTTGCTATTGTATTTGCTGGTTTCAATTTTTTCTTATATTATTGGCGTTCCTGACGTATAAGGCCTCCAGCCGTGATTGTGGTCATTTGCCTTAAAATTCTAATTTTGTATTTGTATTTAACCAGTAAGCCTTTAAAACTTTATTTACTGCCATTCCTGGCGTCTAATGCCGTCTGCTGTGTTTGTGGCGACTTGCCTTTAATATTTCAATACCTGTAATTTGTAAGTTGCAGCGAGTTTTAAACAATCCCTAATTTATTGCCATTCCTGGCGTGTAAGGCCTTCTGTCCAGATCACAGTGGCTTGCCTTTAAAACATTATCTGTTGTATCTGTATTTAATGGTGATTTGCTAAGTTGAAAGTCACTGAACACACTATTATCTATACTGATGTTTATTCCTTCATTAATACCGTGTGGTATTTTTTATTTATTGTTGAGTCTGGAATTACTGGTTTAAAATAAATTGTGTATAATTGTGTATAATTGTAAAAGGCAACCAAGAAACTGATTACAGCCCCATCCACAATCGTAACCGAATCCTGCTTTCCCTTGACTAATACCACGTCACATAAGCGTTTCAGAAAGGTAATGAACATTGCAGTAGCAGGTACGCGTACTCTGATCACTGCAGTCCTCCTTCCTCCATAATATCTACACGTATTCCACTATAGGGGGTTATTTCAGCTATCGTTTTTAATCTGGTCTCTTTTCTGCCTGTTCACAAGTAGAGCAGAGAAATTTATTTTGACTTGGAGGTGAAGAAAGCGTCCTGTGTACTATGTAGAGTTACTACTTATTCTGAGTCTACCTGCTACTAGTTTCAATTGGTATTGTGAATTTTTCTTTCATCACAATAGCACCAATTGTGTGCCGTCGTCAATTTTGAGCCATACTGCGATTTTAGGCACTCATTGTGTACCTCTGTGTACATATATGAGTAATTAATAGCCATCTTTACTTCAGTTTACCACCAGAATAAATGAAGTGCACTAATCTAACTGTCCTCTCTGGCAGCTGGACAGAGACTGACAGCTACAGCCATTTCCAGCGGGTTGAGTGGGGGTTGGGGGACGTCATAGGAGTGGGGAGATGTGTGGGATTGGCCAACAGTGCCCTCTGGTGGATGTAGTGTGAATTAGGACAGTCCCTGCGCGTTGAGTTGAACGCACGCACTACCGAATTACATTACTAGAGGTTGACCTACCGAGGAACAAATAAATAAATTAATAAAATACCCTGCCTTCCTCCCCAGCTTTGAATTACTGTTTCCCACCAAAAACAAATAACCTTCCTTTGTGGCAGCAGGGCAGAGACCGACAGTTCCCTTGCATTTCCAGCGGGTAAGATCATAGGAGAGATGTAGGGGTGGACGACGTCACAGGAGTGGGAGAGAATTGGGGAGGGTTAGATTAGTGGAGATAACCGAATTGTTCTATTTTTCCACCAAAATTTGAATTTCCAGCCATAACATCAGAGTCAAGTTGGTACATGTATGTCTCGCATCGTGGATCCGTCATCTTCGATAAATTTCACAACAATGCAACCTCCAGCTGAAACAGCCTAGCCCTACTACTCTTGACTTCTGTCACTCTTACTGTGTAAGCATGACCACATGTGATTTAAATTCAAAGAAGTAGTATCGAAGCCAATTGAGAGATATGCACTAAATAAATTAATAAGAGACGGTACTGATCCGCCATATTACACGAAATGGGACAGAACACTATTGCAGAATCAACGAAAAAGGTATAACAAATTTAAAAGAAAGCTGAACCCACAAGATTGGCTAAGTTTTATAGAATCTCTAAATATAGCCCCAACTTCAGTGCGAGATAATTTTAATCGTTTCCACAACGCAACACTGTCTCGAAATCCGCCAAAAACCCAATGGGATTATGGTCGTAAGTAAAGTACACCAGCATCAAGATGCAATCAATACTTTCAATGGGTGATAACAATGGCGATGTTGTTGATGATGAGACTGATGACCTCAGATGTTAAGTCCCAGAGTACTTAGAGCCATTTGCCGATGGCAATACGACTAAATCAAAAATACCTACACCGTTTTCGGAAAGTCCTTCACCGAAGAATTCGAAGTAATACTCTTAGATTCGCATCAAGAACGACTAAAATTATGAGTAACATATAAATATATATCCTTGGTGTAACGAAGCAGCTTATATTAGTAAACGGAGGTCAGGCCTCCGGTCCAGATTGTAAACCAGTCACGTTCCTTACGGAGTATGCTCCACAATTATCAATCATACGCAATCGCTCGCTCGTTGAAAGATCCGTACCTAAAGACTGCGAAGTAGCGCAGCTTACAACAGTAACCAAGAAAGGAAGTATGAGTAATCCGCTGAATGACAGATCCATATCGCTAACGTGGATTAGCAGTAAGATTTTGGAACATATACTGTGCTCGAACGCTGTGAAATACCTCGAAGAAAACGATTTACTGACAAACAGCCAACACGGGTTCAGAGAATATCTTTCTTGTGACACACAACTAGCTCCTTATTCCCAGGAACTAATGAGAGTTATCGACAGTGGATGTCAAATTGGTTTTAAATTTTTAGATTTCTGGAAGGATTTTGACACTCTTTCTAGCAAAGCTACTTCTAATAAAACAGAGTTTCTATGGAGTATCGTCTCCGTTATGCGACTGGAATCGGGATTTCGTATCAGAGAGGTTACACCTCGTTGTAATCGACGGAAAGTCAACGAGTGAAACAGAAACAATACTTGGCGTTCCACAAGGAAGTGGTATAGGCCCTCTGCTGTTTCTCGTATGCATAAACGATTTAGGAGACAATCTGAACAGCCCATATAGATTATTTGCTGCTGAAGCCGTCATTTTACGTCTGTGGAAGTCATCAGATGATCGGAACCAATTGCAAAATGGTTTAGACAAGATATCTGTATTGTGCGAAAAGTGGCATTTGACTTTCAATATTGAAAACTGTGAAGACATTCGCCTGAGTACTCAAAGAAATCCAATAAATATCAGTTGCCCGGTAAATCACAGAATTAGACCACTTAAACTAAATATGTAGGATTTAAACTACTGATAACTTAAACTGGAATGATCTCATAGATAATGTTGTGCGGAAAGCAAACCAAAGACTGCTACTTAGAAAATCCAATAGGGCTGTTTAACTACGCTTATCAATTCTCTTCTGGAGTATCACTGTGTGGTGTGATATCCGCGCCAATTAGGATGGTTGGAGAACATCGAAAGAAAAGGTTAGCCTGTTTTGTATTGCCGCGAAATAGGGAAGAAAGTACCACGGATATGATATGCAAATTGGAGTGACGATTATTAAGACAAAGGCGTTTCTCGTTGCGATAGGATCTTCTCATGAAATTTCAGTACCACCTTTCTCCTCAGAGTGTGAAAATATTTTGATGGCGCCTACCTCGAAAGGGAGAAATGATCATCATAATAAAATAATAAAAATCAGAGCTTGCACGGAAAGATTTAAGCTTTCGGTTTTCCCGCGCGCTTTTCGAGACTGGAACGGTAGAGAAATTACTTGAAGAAGGTTCAGTGAACCGTCTGCTTGGAACTTAATTGTGGATTGCAGAGTAATCATGACGATGCAGATATAGACAGAGGTGCTACTGAAGCATTTGGTGAACTTATGCATGTATTGTTATGTAAATTGATGTTGCTCTTTATATTATAATATTGCTTCAGTACGGTTTTAATATCCTGGACTTATATTTCAACAAGCTCGGCATGGTAGAGTGTAACGTACTTATGAATTTTTTACGGAAGATAAGGAGATTCAAGGGCTAGAGGAGATTCGAGATGGTTTCCATATGACTGCTCGACTGCAAGTTCAATAAAACTCGGGAAAAACTTCATTAGATTATGAAACGAAGAAAAAGTCCGTCAGTGCTGGATGGAGTTGGTGTTCGGAAGGAGACAGAATCGGTAGTTTAGAGAGTGCGGACGTTCTTATTTGCGAGGAAATGCGAGTCGAACGTGGAAACCTGTTGAAGGTCATTGGTGTATTACTGTTACTACTGTTCGTTACATTCTGGTTCAAATGGCTCTGAGCACTCTGTGGTCATCAGTCCCCTAGAACTTAGAACTACTTAAACCTAACTAACCTAAGGACATCACACTCATCCATGCCCGAGGCAGGATTCGTACCTCCGACCGTAGAAGTCACGCGGTTCCGGACTGAAGCGCCTAGAACCGCTTGTCTACAACGGCTGGCCGTTACATCTTAAGAGGAAAACTTAGTCAGTAGATAGACGCAGAAGAGGTAGCGCAAGAGTAGATGGCAACAGAAGAATAAAGAGAGTCAAACAAGAAGATGTTAGAAGATTCGTTGCATAAATCGACACAAGGAAGAAGATGGCCAAGAGACGTCGAATTTTGTATAATCCGCAACGACAAGGCTAAGATATCTCATCGTAAATAACTCATGCAGCAAAACGAACAAATTGCATAATCATTATGGACTGAAAGAGAGAAGTTGAATATCAGGGTTGTAAAGCACGTCGAGCTCTAGTGGACTGAACAGCGTGTTCGTAATTTTGATCCAACATTCTCCGCCACGCACCTTTCGAAACAGTTTAAAGTTCAGTTTGCAGTGTTTTCTGCTAAGGAGCAGCGCGCCCTAGTTGCAGTAATGATTTACTTTCAGTTTCTCTGCGTTTTTGGAAATCGACGAAATCGTCTTCACCATTATAGCAGTATCTCAGTGTTATTGCCGGGTTAGCAGAGCGTCGAATCCAAAAACTACAGTGAAGTCTTCACAAGGTAGGAAGTATCTGAGCTGACATCTCTGAATTATCAACAGTCCATCGCCTAACTAACCTAAGGACATCGCACACATCCATGCCCGAGGCAGGATTCGAGCCTGCGACGTAGCGGTCGCGCGGGTCCAGACTGAAGCGCCTAGACCCGCCCGGCCACACCGGCCGTTGCCTGGTGAAACGTTGTTGTGATGCCTCTTGTAAGGAGAAGAAATGCATGCCATCACGTTTCCGACTTTGATAAAGGTCGGATTGTAGCCTATCGCCATTGCAGTTTACCGTATCGCGACATTGCTGCTCGCGTTGGTCGAGATCCAATGACTGTTAGCAGAATATGGAATCAGTGAGTTCAGAAGGCTAATACGGAACGCTGTGCTGGATCCCAACGGCATCGTATCTCTTGCAGTCGAGATGACCGGCAACTTATCCGCATGGCTGTAACGGATCGTGTAGCCACGTCTCTATCCCTGAGTCAACAGATGGGGACGTTTGCAAGACAACCACCATCTGCACGAACAGTTCGACGACGTTTGCAGCAGCATGGACTATCAGCTCGGAGATCATGGCTGCGGTTACCCCTGACGCTGCATCACAGACAGGAGCGCCTGCGACGGTGTACTCATCGACGAACCTGGGTGCACGAATGGCCAAACGTCATTTTTTAGGATGAATCAAAGTTCTGTTTACAGCATCATGATGGTCGCATCCGTGTTTGGCGACATCGCGGTGAACGCACATTGGAAGCGTGTGTTCGTCATCGCCATACTGGCGTATGACCCGGCGTGATGGTACTTGGTGCCATTGGTTACACGTCTCGGTCACCTCTTGTTCGCATTGACGGCACTTTGAACAGTGGACGTTAAATTTCAGATGTGTTACGACCCGTCGCCCTACCCTTCAATTGATCCCTGCGAAACCCTACATTTCAGCAGGATAGTGCACGATCGCATGTTGCAGGTCCTGTACGGGTCTTTCTGGATACAGAAAATGTTCGACTGCTGCCCTGGCCAGCACATTCTCCAGATCTCCCACCAAGTGAAAACGTCTGGACTGTGGTGGGCGAGCAACTGGCTCGTCACAATACGCCAGTCACTACTCTTGATAAACTGTGGTATCGTGTTGAAGCTGCATGGGCAGCTGTACATGTGCACGACATCCAAGCTCTGTTTGACTCAATGCCCAGGCGTATCAAGGCCGTTATTACGGCCAGAGGTGGTTGTTCTGGGTACTGATTTCTCAGGATCTATGCATCCAACTTGCCTGAGAATGTAATCACATGTCAGTTCTAGTATAATATATTTGCCCAATGAATACCCGTTTATCTTCTGCATTTCTTCTTGGTGCAGCAATTTTATTGGCCAATAGTGCAGTTTGTTGTGTCACTGTGGTCCCAACTGCACCTCAGACTGCTGCTGAAGATGCATCACCATGGGGCAGAGCCATACGTCGAACAATATGGTTTTCTCTCTTAGTAGAGCTGTGGGGGCCGTCTGGAGCCCGATCGTCTTGCGACTATACATTCTCGTGATCACCGCTGCCAGAAAGCATGTACAGTGGACGGACACATTCCTGACGTCTTTCTGTGGTATCGGAGAAGTAACATCCAGCTTCTCGGAGCCCTATTACACGACGTCACTCAAACTCAGTGAAGTGCAGATAATGGTCTCTTTCTCACCATAATTGGTTCCTTGACTAACATCAGCTCACCACGTCCCATCCTAAAGATAAGTAACGCTGGTCGTAGGTTGTGTTCCAAAAATGATCGGCTTAGAGACAGAAGTGATGACACGTTCAGAAGGACCTGGCCATCATTTTGCAGGACAATGCTCAATCACGTACAGTGCAGGCTGTTACTGATTTGTTTGACTAATGGGGCTGCTAAGTGCTATACCAACTACCGCACTCCACTGACTTAAGCCCTCGTGAGTTCAACTCGATTTCTAAACTGAAGGAAACACTTCACGGCATTCGCTTCAGAACTGCAGCAAATTCGTCGGGAAATAGACCGCGCCGCTCGAACTGTCAACACAACTGGCACTTCTAAGAGTGTCCTACGACCTCCACGTCGCTGGCAACGGGTTATACACAATGCTGGTGACTACTTTGAAGGTCAGTAAAACCTTGAAACACATCTATTTTGTACGAGCTGTAAATAAATAAATAGTTGCCCCTATTAAAGTTCCAACCTTCGTATGTACAAAAACACCTACCAACTTTCGTTTATGCCACACAACTCCTTCTTGCTGTTATGATTTGCTGTTCCGTCAGAGTATTTTCCTACAATAATATAAAGGACAACTCTACAGTGTAACAGTGATCACGTTCCTTAAGTTGATAATTAACGATATTATTTCATCGGAGCTACCGAGTTTAAAAAATAGTTATTGGAAAACATAACATAGCTCTGCGCTCAGCTTTCAGCTACTTCAAATGAAAACAGCATACTGAGGTAAACTATTCCTTATTTTATACAAGTACTAGTCAGGTTTATAAATGATTTAATTCTTGTTACAGTTTATATTACTACGTACTTCCACCCCGAAAGGCAATTAACATTTGTTATCACGACGGCCTTAATTCTTACGACACAAATCAGTCTACGTGCGTCAGCGATTATACTTTCTATCCACTTACTACGTGTGAAACCATAACATAAACCATATTTGCATTACCTCTCCTACACAGTTACTTTCGCACCTTACTGTTAACTGACAATAACAACCTTGACAGGAGTAACTATAATATTTGTGTATTTAATCTGTTATGTATTTTATCGTATTCTTTCTTGAATGCGTGCGTGCGTGCGTGCGTGCGTGCGTGCGTGTGTGTGTGTGTGTGTGTGTGTGTGTTTGTGTGTGTGTGTGTGTATGTGTGTGTGTAGTTGGGTGTCGTGTGGGTCATATCATTCAAGTATAAGGAGATAAGCTAGTTGTCAGATATTTGAATGAATACATCTACTCAAGGTTGGAAATACACTCCTGGAAATTGAAATAAGAACACCGTGAATTCATTGTCCCAGGAAGGGGAAACTTTATTGACACATTCCTGGGGTCAGATACATCACATGATCACACTGACAGAACCACAGGCACATAGACACAGGCAACAGAGCATGCACAATGTCGGCACTAGTACAGTGTATATCCACCTTTCGCAGCAATGCAGGCTGCTATTCTCTCATGGTGACGATCGTAGAGATGCTGGATGTAGTCCTGTGGAACGGCTTGCCATGCCATTTCCACCTGGCGCCTCAGTTGGACCAGCGTTCGTGCTGGACGTGCAGACCGCGTGAGACGACGCTTCATCCAGTCCCAAACATGCTCAATGGGGGACAGATCCGGAGATCTTGCTGACCAGGGTAGTTGACTTACACCTTCTAGAGCACGTTGGGTGGCACGGGATACATGCGGACGCGCATTGTCCTGTTGGAACAGCAAGTTCCCTTGCCGGTCTAGGAATGGTAGAACGATGGGTTCGATGACGGTTTCGATGTACCGTGCACTATTCAGTGTCCCCTCGACGATCACCAGTGGTGTACGGCCAGTGTAGGAGATCGCTCCCCACACCATGATGCCGGGTGTTGGCCCTGTGTGCCTCGGTCGTATGCAGTCCTGATTGTGGCGCTCACCTGCACGGCGCCAAACACGCATACGACCATCATTGGCACCAAGGCAGAAGCGACTCTCATCGCTGAAGACGACACGTCTCCATTCGTCCCTCCATTCACGCCTGTCGCGACACCATTGGAGGCGGGCTGCACGATGTTGGGGCGTGAGCGGAAGACGGCCTAACGGTGTGCGGGACCGTAGCCCAGCTTCATGGAGACGGTTGCGAATGGTCCTCGCCGATACCCCAGGAGCAACAGTGTCCCTAATTTGCTGGGAAGTGGCGGTGCGGTCCCCTACGGCACTGCGTAGGATCCTACGGTCTTGGCGTGCATTCGTGCGTCGCTGCGGTCCGGTCCCAGGTCGACGGGCAAGTGCACCTTCCGCCGACCACTGGCGACAACATCGATGTACTATGGAGACCTCACGCCCCACGTGTTGAGCAATTCGGCGGTACGTCCACCCGGCCTCCCGCATGCCCACTATACGCCCTCGCTCAAAGTCCGTCAACTGCACATACGGTTCACGTCCACGCTGTCGCGGCATGCTACCAGTGTTAAAGACTGCGATGGAGCTCCGTGTGCCACGGAAAACTGGCTGACACTGACGGCGGCGGTGCACAAATGCTGCGCAGCTAGCGCCATTCGACGGCCAACACCGCGGTTCCTGGTGTGTCCGCTGTGCCGTGCGTGTGATCATTGCTTGTACAGCCCTCTCGCAGTGTCCGGCGCAAGTATGGTGGGTTTGACACACCGGTGTCAATGTGTTCTTTTTTCCATTTCCAGGAGTGTATATCGTATTAAGTGGATTTTGAGAGAAGAGACGTGGCAGTTCGATGTATATTTAGTCAATAACGTGTTACGTTTTATTCAGTTGCTGTCAGACGGTCCATAAGTGAAAATCATCAATATACCGTAGTGTTACGGAGTATACATTCGGTGCTGACGATTACATACTAGTGGCTGTATGTGTGTTCAGAGAAGCTAAGTTTACATTCAATGTTGGAAGAGTAGAAGCTATGTACATATTTTTTGACTACAATGGGAGCATATTGCAAAGAGTGCAAATTATTAACAAGCTGCAAGGTGATTTCTCAGTGCCCCATTGACGTAGCAGATCGGAAGTTCGGGTGGCTAATCACAAGAACAACGACAGTCCGCAGCGACGAGAACATCGGGTTACCTTTGTCAGCATCAGTTTTATGTATTAACAGGTGTTGTTTGAAATCAGTATACGAAAAAGTATCAGTCTGCATAAGTTCTTGAGCTTGAATTGCCATCATATGTTATCAACATTCCTAAAATTATCTGAATGTTAAATACTTGCGTGTGTCGACTACGTCTACTGATTAGCGTGATAATATTACCGCTGAACCATACTGAATTTACTGAAATTAGATTACCTACAAGAAAATCTTGAAATGCATTTCATCGACACTGTATTGGGAGGCTAGATCTTCTTCTTTAATCTGCTGCTGACTATTGAAATTAAATTTGAAGTTACTAACTGACAAAATGTTTTTGCAAATTAGTGCACGACAGAACATACAGTAAAAGGCTTTCGGACTTGTGAAATGTGTATCGCTGAAAACGTGATGAACTCTGAACAGCGAGAGAAACTGTTTTGTTTGATTTCCTGGCTTCGAATTTTATATTAGCGGTGATTGAAGTAATCACTATCTTCACACAAATTTTCACCTTGCATTTAAATCTCTGGGGTTTGCCGATCGTCGTTTTATATTAACGATGCATTTGAGGGAAAAGTAAATACAGTAATTCTGAGTCGGACGCTAAGACCGAGCGGTTCTAGGCGCTTCATTCTGGAACCACGCGGCTGCTATGGTCGCAGGTTCGAATCATGCCTCGGGCATGGATGTGTGTGATGTCCTTAGGTTAGTTAGGTTTAAGTAGTTGTAGGTCTAGCGGACTGATGACCTCAGATGTTAAGTCCCATAGAGCCATTTTATGTTTTTGAGTAATTCTGAAGTGTAATAACTCATACAGTTTCTTATAGTTTTCGATTTAAGCATAGAGTAGTCTAAAGTGACGTATCTTAACGTTACGCAGCGGAACCATTAGAAATACCTGTGGGCAGTCGAATTTTATGAGAATGATGTGCCACTGATTTAGCGTAGCAGAAAAGCAATTGTTACAAAATTTAAGAAACAGTCCCAGCTCAACTAAGCAGACTGAACAAATCTGAAATATACAGGCAAACAGAAATAGAATTAATATTCCGCATAAAGAAGATATGAAATGTGTTGTTGATTGGCAAGAGAGCCAACCCACTATGAGAGGAAGCCGAAAGGCACGCGTTTTAGCTCACGCAGGCTGGCGTGAGGTCTGGAACAGGTCAAAGAAATGAGACTAGCAAAAAAGGACGTAGCTGTGGAATACTTAACTTTAATCCAAAAATGGTGAACATCGCTCTTCACGGTACATGTTTTACAGCATCAATAGTAACGTAATGGCGCCTTGCTAGGTCGTAGCAAATGACGTAGCTGAAGGCTATGCTAACTATCGTCTCGGCAAATGAGAGCGTATTTTGTCAGTGAACCATCGCTAGCAAAGTCGGCTGTACAACTGGGTCGAGTGCTAGGAAGTCTCTCTAGACCTGCCGTGTGGCGGCGCTCGGTCTGCAATCACTGATAGGGGCGACACGCGGGTCCGACGTATACTAACGGACCGCGGCCGATTTAAAGGCTACCACCTAGCAAGTGTGGTGTCTGGCGGTGACACCACAAAATGATCCTCGAAGAAAATTTCGTAGGAAGTGTGGTCCCACCGATAAACACCATCATTCAAGTTACTGGAAAGAGTCGTTGAATAATTAATTGTTAGTTGTTAATTAACTGTTTTTACTTCTGAAGCTAGTGCACAATGATTTATCATAATATGGATACACTGGCTTGGCTCTGTGAATTATTGAAGATAGAGAGGCTTTTAATTATTAAGATTGTGCCAAGAAGAGAGAGAATATGCAGCCAGCGGAACACAATATAGCAGCTAGTATTGCGATGCTCATCTCATTGTGGCTACCAACGTGGACAGTACGTCGCTAGGAGAGAAGAGCGATGGGAAATGTTGAACGATTGTTAGTCCTGGGAAGACCGAGTTCGCCGTTCACCATAATGTCTCTGGAGTGCAAGAATTCTCTCACTTCCGCAGTAGTCTTCGGTTTGTCCGCGTTCAGTGTAGCTGTCCGTGTATGATGTCTAATGAATAAAATCTACGACTAAGTCGGTGCGGGCAGCAGTCGTCTTCGAGTCAGTGCCAGCAGTTTGCAGCAGCAGTCGGCGGCAACAGACGTCTACGAGTCAACACGTAGAGTATTCCGGAGCTGATAAACTGCAGCCCTTGGCAGTCCATTTAGCAGTAGAAGCTGCGGCTAGTCGGAGTCAGCAATATAGCAGTAGTCGGCACCGAGGAGGTAGTACAGCAGCGGTAGTCATATACAGCAGTGAGTCTTTTTCAGAACGACAGTAACTCGTGCATGTATACGTTTACTAGTGAAATGTGAAATATGTTCACTGGAAAAAAAATTGTATGGATGTCGATAAGTCTTGGAGACAATCGGGCACGATAATTACCGTAATTTTTACTCGTGTATTGTCAGAACATTAGGTAAGAATAGAACCCGATATAATTCAACTGTTTGAAGAACTATGAGAGCAGCTAGAGTAGGATCGCCGAGTGATGTGAAAGGAAAATAGAGAATAAAAAAAAAAATTAGTGAGCTAACGTCCAATAACAACAGAGAATTTAAAATGGACTCTGGGAGGAAATAGGCAATGATAATTAGGCTCTTAGAAGTCAGCTCTTGGACAAAATGTCTAACCAGATATCGGAGAAAATATCAAATAATAATAAAGAGTAGAAAAGGGAACTCACTGAGGAAATATCTAATCACCCCATTGAGCAGATGACTAATATAAATCCAGCTTTTATTGACTAAGTATGTAATCATCTGTCTGATCAAAAGTCTAATCAACCATGTTAGCACATATCTAACAATCATTAGGTCTTATTGAGCAAATGTTTCATCAACTCTCTGAGTAAATGTCAATGGAACTTTCTGGGCAATGCCTGATTAGCTTTTTCAGCAAATCTCTAATAATAAAATGACTCATACGGAGGAAATAACTAAGCAACTTTGAAAGCACAAAAGCTAGCAATCAACTCCAGACACATATCGATGAATCACTAGCTGAGAAGAAACAGATGCATAATGAAATAAATAAATTAGGGAAGATTTTCCGAGTTTAAGTTTGCTCGAGTATCTCGAAAAGGATAAGGACGATCCATGTAGCGAAGTAAATGCCAATTTAGATGCAACCAGAAAAGAATTTATAGAAACTATTAACTCAGTCTTAGAGAAGATACAAGAAGAAGACCAGTAGAGAAGGATTTGAATTAAATAAATAAAGGGATAGGCAGAAATAATTTACAGAACAATTTCTGAGTTAATACATGGAGCCTAAATGTATTCTGGAGGTAGATAACAGAGATAGAGGTAACAAGAATCAACCAGAGAGAACTTATAATTGCCAATGTCATCTGTTAGACTGCAGGATGAGTATTCTCAGGGCTCCGGTTACAGTATGGCAGGAAAAACCGTTGTTAACGAAAATATTAATATTATTAAATCTAATAACATTGAGGAAAGTAGAATTAGTGATCTGCTCAGGAAATGTGAAGTTCTTGCTACAGCCGAGGACCGGCGAACGGAAGATCCATCAGGGAATTGCAGTAATAGGTGAAATTGCTTTTCCATATTTAAACCTGAGGGAAAAGTACACCGTATTATTTTCCTTAAAACTTTCGAATAAGGGATAGCTTCGTCACGGGAAAGTAAGATGAAAGAAAGATTTACCACAGGATAATTGGAAGGTGAAACAACGGAATAGGTATCTCCGCATGCTCAAGATTTCCTGAATTGGGAAGACTTTCGCAGGCAGTGTAAGAAAAATATTGGTGTGAAAGTGAACAATAAAGATTTACATTGAAACTAAAACATCCAAATTCTTATAACCGAGGTTGGGGAGGGTTTTAAAAGTATTTCGAAGGAATCCACCCAGACTGAAATTCTCATCACTGCATCCCTTTGAATTTAAAAAGGCAGACTACGGTATGTGAAGGGTTAGGACAAGCAAGCAGAAGCACAGCTAGAAATAGGTGTTAGCTCAGCAATACCACTCGATCAACAGAATCGTACACTCGAAAAGGAGACAGTAGGAGGGGATTAGTTTACTACAAAAATGATTGAATTACTGAAGTGAACAGCAAGTGAAATGCAGAACAGCTTAGATTATTAATTATGTATAAAAATATATGTTCAAATAAACCGGGATGCATCAATCAAAAATCAAGGAAGGCAAACCATTTTTTAAAAATCCCATCCTATACCAATGGCCAGATCAGATACTACATTAGAAATTAAAAAAATGGTAGAACAGTATCCCAGTGAAAGATCCCAGAGTGAATGTAATAATCCTCTTTTAGTAGCAGAAAAACCCAATGGTGAGGTGTACTTAGTTTTAGACTCTAGAACTTTAAATGAGATCATGTAAATGGAAAAGGTTCACCATTACCAATGGAGGAGGTCCTAGCTGGATTAAATGATGCCATATATAATAGTAGCTCTTATCTCACGGCTCATAGTGGTAGCTGGGCCTTCAGCCACAGTCACGACGCAATACAGCATTTTACTTTGAAGGACAGTCTTTTCAATTCATCATTTTTTTCTGTTTCGTCTTCAACTTCACAGTACCACCTGCGGGGGAGGGGTACTTCTTTTAAAAATATTGTAATCCAGTTATGTACTTAACGTTTCAAAGTTTTGAAAAAATGTTTGTTACGATTCATTATTTTTAATACCAAATTCAATAACTAACATGAAATCCAGACCATTAGCTGCTTACAAGAGTTGATAAATATCAACAGGGACTGTTGAAAATGTGTGTCCCGACTGGGACTCGAACCCAGGATCGCCTTCTTGCATAGGAAATGCCCTATCCGACTGAGCCATTCAGCACACAGAACATAGTGTGCCTACAGGGACTTATCTCTGGGACGCTCCCCATGAGACCCACACTTCCAACTTACTGTCCACACACTACATTTGTGGTGCCCCTGCCCACTGTACTCATTACTCGCGGCAGTCAGTCTACCGATTCCCGTAAGAGTTTGAGCAATGTGAGTGCACCTACACTGAAGAAGGTCATTAGTCGTTAAGCCTTATCTATATGAAGATGGTATCAAGATGGTATCTGTTCTTTCGGACATGTCCGAAAGAACAGATGCCGTCTTCGTAAAGATTCAGTAATTGTAAAATTTAGGTCTTACTAGTAAATGTGACATTTCACAACGAACGTCATATTCATATTTTGAAGTACAGGACACTTGCTACACATCTGCACACCTTTAAAAAGTATATTGTGAATAAAGCTCGGTAACAATTAATGAGACCTGCATTTCCTTAATTTTTTTTTTGCGATGGTCCTAAAGTAGCCGTCTTCTATGTGTACACGTTGTGGGAAATGTGTTGAAATAGGTAAGATTGTGCTAATAGATATTTTGAGATTCTGGGCTCTTCTCATACATCAACATTTTTAATAAGAGCTTATAAAATTAACGAAATTAGTTTTTTTTAATATTTTGTGGTGTGCATAAAGTACTTGGTGCCCTTGGTGGCACACATTATGGAAAATATGTTGGTATTGCTAGGATTAGTGTGTCTATATTCATAAATAGCTATTCTGGGCAGGTCCTCAGACAGTATGTGTCACTGATGATGTTATCAATGGGTCATGAGATAGCTGCACTCCTTCCCACATCCCCCATGACAAACGTCAACGGCACTATGTGTTAAAAGGCTGGAAGTTCTAAATTTGGCAGGAAATTCAAATTTTGGTAGATAATTAAAAAAGAGACCAATACCACTAATGTGTTTCCTATGAAAGGAGCGCTGTTGTCCTATGTATGAACTGGAAGTAAATCCAAGATGTATTGTCATGCTGGCTGACTTGGAACGTTGGCCCTGGCTATGTGACATCAGGATCCGACAACGGGAATGTGAGCACCAGCATCACTATGACCTCAGAATTCACCATGCATCGGCGACAGCAACACACTTACTACCAATTCGATAAATTACTGCAGAGTGGAGTGTAGAATTTCCAGTTCCTAACACTTGAATGCTATTGTGACTGCACTGCAGCCCCAACTTGCATGACTGGCGTTAAATTGACATGAAAAATCTAAGAATCACACTCGCACTTTCACCCAAACGACGGAAGACAAAATTAAAAATTCTCTCAACCAATTTTAATGTGATAGCTTTGAAATTACAAAGCACTCATCATAACCATAAAGCTGAATAGTCCACCAATGTATGGTTGTCAAACTCCCGTCGCTGTCATATGTCTCTGGGAGTAAAAAAGCAATGTCTGAGGTATTTACTTGTATATTTACTTATACACTGTTGGCCCCGTCCCCCTTCGTCCCCACAATACTGCACAGCGATGACCGTCGGTTAACTCCCAGATACCAACTTCTGTTAGCTCTGCCGCACCTTACATGCAGTGCAGTGCAGTGTCATGCTGGGCCAGGTCATGTGCCGTACCGGAGAAATCCTCTTGGGTTAACAAGCCACATGTTTTTTTCGAAGTTTGTTTCTGACATATCCCTAAGACTATACGATATTACACTTAAACATAATCTAATTTTAGAACACGACTGTATACTGTTGTGTTAGAGGAATACGACGGAACGATCGGTCTCTGCACACTGCTACCGCCTCCACCTCGCTACAAACCCTGCCACAAACACCTTGTGTGATTCACCTGTTCATACTTTAATTCCAATATGTTCAGTACAGTTGTACATGACTGTTCTGCTCTAAAGTGTCCTGCAGCCTTCAATATCTTGCTGAATGATGACTAAAAAATATGAATAATTTGAAAGTGTGTGTGTGTGTGTGTGTGTGTGTGTGTGTGTGTGTGTGTGCCTGTGTGTGTGTGCGCGCGCGCGTAACATTTAACGTGGTAAATTTCGCAAGTTCATCTCCGTGAAGACTGCAAACCATTTCTCAAATGGTTCAAATGGCTCTGAGCACTATGGCACTTAACATCTGAGGTCATCACTCCCCTAGACTTAGAACTACTTAAACCTAACTGACCTAAGAACATCACACACATACATGCCCGAGGCAGGATTCAAACCTCTGACCGTAACAGCAGCGTGATTCCGGACTGAAGCGCCTAGAACCGCTCGGCCGCAAAGGCCGGCTAGCAGGAGGGAAATGGGTATAATTAGCTGGAAAGCGTCTAATAGATCCATGACCTAACCCTGTTCGTTGGAGTTAGCTGGCCTTAAAATTGGTGATATGTTGGAGCAAATGTCTGGATTATCGATGTGGCTCCCGGTTCTTCTTCGACGTATACATGGTGTTACAAAAAGGTACGGCCAAACTTTCAGGAAACATTCGTCACACACAAATAAAGATGTTATGTGGACATGTGTCCGGAAACGCTTAATTTCCATGTTAGAGCTCATTTTAGTTTCGTCAGAATGTACTGTACTTCCTCGATTCACAGCCATGATTTCATACGGGATACTCTACCTGTGCTGCTAGAACATGTGCCTTTACAAGTACGACACAACATGTGGTTCATGCACGATGGAGCTCCTGCACATTTCAGTCGAAGTGTTCGTACGCTTCTCAACAACACATTCGGTGACCGATGGATTGGTAGAGGCGGAGCAATTCCGTGGCCTCCACGCTCTCCTGACCTCAACCCTCTTGACTTTCATTTATGGAGGCATTTGAAAGCTCTTGTCTACGCAACCCCGATACCAAATGTAGAGACTCTTCTTGCTCGTATTGTGGACGCTTGTGATACAATACGCCATTCTCCAGGGCTGCATCAGCGCATTAGGGATTCCATGTGACGGAGGTTGGATGCCTGTATCCTCGCTAACGGAGGGCATTTTGAACATTTCCTGTAACAAAGTGTTTGAAGTCACGCTGGTACGTTCTGTTGCTGTGTGTTTCCATTGCATGTTTAATGTGATTTGAAGAGAAGTAATAAAACGAGCTCTAACATGGAAAGTAAGCGTTTCCTGACACATGTCCACATAACATATTTTCTTTTCTTGTGTGTGAGGAATTTTTCCTGAAAGTTTGGCCGTACCTTTTTGTAACATCCGGTATAATGAGTTGTAGGTTAGTGGCGCTGTGACTTTGTGTTACCACCTGTCAACCCAACTATTTCTCTCGAACTTGAACTTACTTTTCAACATTTTCTCCTACATCTTGTTAATTAAAATACTTTCCCTATAGCTTGTGCCTAGTTTGCTTAGAACGTCATACATCTGTTCGCTCCCTAGTCGCAAATTTAACATCTTGACAGTCGAGTTTGTCGCAGACTCTCCCCAAAACTTCAGCAATTTGATAAAAGGATACCGCGTAATGGTCATACTTTGGAGGAAACAGCAAGAAGCAGTACGAGAAGATGTAACACTTAGACGCTTCATTTTATGACAATACACAGACCATTATGGCTTCTGACATTATTTATAAAAAAAAGCACTTAAAAATTGGATCTATAAAGTTACAAGGCACATATGTGAGTACTACTGACCTAAGTTGCAAGTTAAAGTACACTTGTCGGTCGCTACAGCGGAAACTGTAGGAGATGTCGATGGAATAGGCCCATGCAGGTTAGTAAACATGCATGTGGTTTACTGTGTTACATTCTGGGCATGTCAGACACATGTTTGTAGACTGAAAATAGTACAGGGTTGCAAGTATCTCTGCTATAAGTTGCTGATGGAATGTGTTTCTAGTTTAAACATGGTCATGCAAGTTACCAACTCTAGCTAGCTCATGTAGAGGCAGACTAGAAACAACGTTCTTCCCCAAAGGAAAGTCTGGAGAAAATTATGTGTGTCATGCTCCTCCAATGTATCATAGGGCTATATATGTTGCCGTAATACTTTATACGGTATCTCTGCACACTTGTGAGGTTTAGCTCCTATTTTGACCTCATTCAGGTCTTTTAGTACTGATGGCATAGCTTAACATTCAGGTCACCGGCTTGTATGACAATCGTTCTCGCATGTGTAATACGGTTGTATACGTACTTACAGAGATAGGAGACATTTCCATCAACAGCTTTCATCTCTGACCGATGACCATTTCTGGCTTCACCCATCACGGATCAGCCTGGAGTTTCCAGCCTTACATTGCCATACAACACCCAGAATTTAGGTGAGGACTCTCTTGAAGTTGCAGCGCTGATGCTTAACACGCAATTAAAATAATGTTCCATGGGATACGTCGACTATGACAAACTGCTGCATCAATATAAGGGAAGCTTTACCAGGAAACCTACCTCCCACACCTTTCATTTAATGACCATCCACATACATACTGCTAACTAACAGTTCTCTACGAAATGCGGTACTACATAACAGTTATTATACAGAAAACACAACAAAACCGCTTAAATTTGTAGTAAAATTCACTGTGTGTGCTATACTGTGTACGAAATTAAATTTTGGATTCTTTAAGTCACTCTTGGTTGTGGCGTCCTCCTTTCCGTTCTGATATTCACGTCCCTTTACACGAAATGGTTTTGCGAGAACTACCTCTTTGTTCTTCAATGGGTTCCTAGGAGGAAGTTATTGTCTGTTCTACGAGATTATGGAATAGGAGGCAAACTTTTGCAAGCAATTAAAGGTCTTAACATGGATATTCAGGCAGCAGTTAGAGTTGACGGTAAATTGAGCTCATGGTTCAGAGTAGTTTCAGGGGTAAGTCAAGGCTGCAACATGTCTCCATTGTTGTTCATATTATTTATGGATCATATGTTGAAACCAATAGACTGGCGGGGTGAGATATGTGAACACAAAATAAGCAGTCTTGCATATGCGGATGACTTAGTTGTGATGGCAGATTCGATTGAAAGTTTGCAAAGTAATATTTCAGAGCTAGATCAGAAATGTAAGGACTATGATATGAAGATTAGCATCTCCAAAACGAAAGTAATGTCAGTGGGAAAGAAATATAAACGGATTGAGTGCCAAATAGGAGGAGCAAAGTTAGAACTGGTGGACGGTTTCAAGTACTTAGGATGCATATTCTCACAGGATGGCAACATAGTGAAAGAACTGGAAGCGAATTGTAGCAAAGCTAATGCAGTGAGCGCTCAGCTACGATCTACTCTCTTCTGCAAGAAGGAAGTCAGTACCAAGACTAAGTTATCTGTGCACCGTTCAATCTTTCAACCAACTTTGTTGTATGGGAGCTAAGCTGGGTGGATTCATGTTACCTTATCAACAAGGTTGAAGTTACGGATATGAAAGTAGCTAGGATGATTGCAGGTACTAGTAGATGGGAACAATGGCAGGAGGGTGTCCACAATGAGGAAATCAAAGAAAAACTGGGAATGAACTCTATAGATGTAGCAGTCAGGGCGAACAGGCTTAGATGGTGGGGTCATGTTACACGCATGGGAGAAGCAAGGTTACCCAAGAGACTCATGGGTTCAGCAGTAGAGGGTAGGAGGAGTCGGAGCAGACCAAGGAGAAGGTACCTGGATTCGGTTAAGAATGATTTTGAAGTAATAGGTTTAACATCAGAAGAGGCACCAATGTTAGCACTGAATAGGGGATCATGGAGGAATTTTATAAGGGGGCTATGCTCCAGACTGAACGCTGAAAGGCATAATCAGTCTTAAATGATGCTGATGATGATGGAGTTCCGTTTAAGTTCCTGAAGCACGCGTCACATTTTCCTATGGAGTTGTGTTACAGTCATTATCATAAATTTAGCTTTAGTTTCCTGCAATTCTTTAGAAACTTCCTATAATTGTAAATCCTTCCATCCAGATGGTTATGGCTTTGAAAGTCTTGTGCACAACAAATAGCGTTAGTTGAAGTGGTTCAAATGGCTCTGAGCACTATGGGACGTAGCATCTGAGGTCATCAGTCCCCCAGAACTTAGAACTACTTAAACCTAACTAACCTAAGGACATCACACACATCCATGCCCGAGGCAGGATTCGAACCTGCGACCGTAGCGGTCACGCGGTTCCAGACTTAAGCGCTCAGAACGGCACGGCCACACCGGCCGGCAAATAGCGTTAGTAAGAGGTGTATTGCTGGAAATAGATCTCACAACAGATTCATCAAATGCCTACCGGCTTAGAGGACTACTGTCTAATCCTTCACCTGTATTGAGATCAGCCATGACTGTTGTGGTTTTTAGACGAACGTATAAGCTTCCATGACTTAAGGCATATATTTGTAAGCTGGAGTTCCACGTCGCTGCTAGGCATTTTTCTCACTGAAAACAAGAACCTATGCTATATGCTTTGTGTGATGTAGACTGTGCAAGCATTTTCTTCGACGTGCCTGTGGGATTATAAGAAGATCAAATGGTTCAAATGGCTCTGAGCACTATGGGACTTAACTGCTGAGGTCATCAGTCCCCTAGAACTTAGAACTACTTAAACGTAACTAACCTAAGGACATCACACACATCCATGCCCGAGGCAGAATTCGAACCTGCGACCGTATCGGTCGCGCGGTTCCAGACTGTAGCGCCTAGAACCGCTCGGCCACTTCGGCCGGCTAAGAAGATCACTCTGTGCATCTAGAAGCTGGGTGGATAAATCTTGAACTACTCTTCGATTATGTTATCTAGTACTTGTTGGAAAACAGAGTTAGTGTTCCTGGCTACTGGCTGATATGAAATATCAGATGTGCGCTATTGCGATCTCCGCAGTCAGCATTTGTTTAGATACATACAGGTTCGGATCCTACTATATCGAACAAAAGTACAATATGCTGTATGAAGTTCTTAGCTATCTTGCCTCCACCTAGCACAGCTGCTGTTTAACGTCTTTGCGTCATTACGCTTTGCATAAAAATGTATCAAACTGCGAGCCACAGATATTGGACATGCAGTGAGGTGGGACATATGTGACGAGGGCTGTGTTCGATTTAGTATCGATTTAGCGGGGTTCAGATAATGTTTCAGGTGAATACTTCTCCTAGTCATTTCCCCACCATCATATGACAATGATGTGTGTCATCGAGTGCATCAGTGTGCTATTCAGCTTTAAAGTTAGGAAGAGTGCTCGATAGTTTGACAGCAAGTAGACTTCCCATCATTTTAAACGTGATCTAGGTGGACTTTCTCACCATTAGCTGGTGTGGAGGGGTAAATTATTTAAACTTTAACTTTTAATGTTTAATGGGATGTGGAGAGTTGCTGGAGTATAACATAACTGAACCTGCTGTGGGAGAAGCAAGCCATTATGAGGGAGATTGGTCTTTCTCTCCCTATGTTTGCTCAAGATATAAACTGAAGAGATCCAAACATGCCAGCCGCAGTGGCCGTGCGGTTAAAGGCGCTGCAGTCTGGAACCGCAAGACCACTACGGTCGCAGGTTCGAATCCTGCCTCGGGCATGGATGTTTGTGATGTCCTTAGGTTAGTTAGGTTTAACTAGTTCTAAGTTCGAGGGACTAATGACCTCAGCAGTTGAGTCCCGTAGTGCTCAGAGCCATTTGAACCATTTTTTTTATCCAAACATAGTGTTTTGAGAAACAGCACGCTGTGACTATAGACATCAGGGAGGCCCATATGTCGGAATTCTACATATAAACAGGGTGAGAGGGCAGAGCTCGATAGTGATTTCATAGAGCCATTGCTAGCAGTCCCAGTCTTGGATTCTAATGTCATAGAGCTAGTATTCTAGGTTAGTCATTTAGCATTGCAATCTTCGATTTTGACATCATAGAATCATTGGAAAAGGCTGATGCCATTATCATTTGCGTAAAACATACCAGACCATGGAATAAAAATACTTTAGCGAGGTGTGAGATGTGAGTCGCTAACTGGATGGTATTCTCGTTGTTGAAGTATGTTTTCATTGTCATTGGATGATGGTCACGCACTGTAATCCAGTAAAACTGTCAGCGCTTAGAGGTGAACATTTCTAAAATGTGTGCTGATTTCAGCAGGAAACACATGCACACATACATCTGTAACGACATATTCAATAAAGAAAGACACTTGTATGAACAATTTTAGAGTGCGTGGCGAACATACACTACTGGCCATTAAAATTGCTACACCAAGAAGAAATGCAGATGATAAACGGGTATTCATTGGACAAACATACTATACTAGAACAGACATGTGATAACATTTTCACGCAATTTGGGTGCATAGATCCTGAGAAATCAGTATCCAGAACAACCACCTCTGGTGAATTCGGTGACTATGTTACCTCATACTATGCTCTTCCACCAACATTGGAGCCGAGGTAAACGCAGGCTGTCGACCAGCAAAACACGCGACCCGTCTCCACACGAGACTGTACAGTGAATGTGGCGCAGGTGACGCAAGCCAGCATCCATGAGTCTCCATCCGTTCCCCCTACCTGCGCTCTACAGTGACGAGTGTTGCACAATATTACAGGCTACGTCGGTGGATTATTCAGTCTTAAAGTAAGGACAAGTGCTTCGTAGCTTGACAGCCACTACACTTTCCAACTTGGAGTAACTAAATTTTTCATTTTGACTCCGTGTCATTCGGTGGTTCCTGCATCCTCCGTGACTGCCTGGCATTTGAAGTCCAATCATGCCTTCTCTGGCTGCAGTGCTATCACAACAGCATACTAGCACTGGGGATTGGAAATTCTATACTCCCATTCTGTGTCAGGTTATCGAATTGGTAGTATGTGTTTGGCGTCTCTCTAAAGAGAGCTGTCGTAGGTGCACAGTATTGCGACTCCAGGGTTACTTGGTTCTTGCCGAGGTACTGCAGAATGTTGGTTGCAGATTTTTTTGCCAGTCTGCGCTCCAAGTCAGCCATCTTGGATTCTGATGTATAGTTAGGCTGGTGTCCATATTCCAAGTGGCCAATTGTGGCGTGACAGAGCGAGGACCATTATTCCAAGTCTACATATACATCTACATCTATACTCCGCAAGCCACCTGACGGTGTGTGGCGGAGGGTACCTTGAGTACCTCTATCGGTACTCCCTTATATTCCAGTTCGTGGAAAGAAAGATTGTCGGTATGCCTCTGTGTGGGCTCTAATCTCTCTGATTTTATCCTCATGGTCTCTTCGCAAGACATATACGTAGGAGGGACCAATATACCGCTTGACTCCTCGGTGAAGTTATGTTCTCGAAACTTCAACAAAAGCCCGTACCGATCTACTGAGCATCTCTCCTGCAGAGTCTTCTACTGGAGTTTATGTATCATCTCCGTAATGCTTTCGAGATTATTAAATGATCCTGTAACGTAGCGCGCTGCTCTCCGTTGGATCTTCTCTATTTCTATCAACCCTATCTGGTACGGATCCCACACTGGTGAAAAATATTCAAGCATAGGGCGAACAAGTATACTGTAACCTACTTCCGTTGTTTTCGGGTTGCATTTCCTAAGGATTCTTCCAATTAATGTCAGTCTGGCATCTACTTTACCGACGATCAACTTTATATGGTCATTCCATCTTAAATCACTCCAAATGCCTAATCCCAGATAATTTATCTAATTAACTGCTTTCAGTTGCTGACCTGCTCTAGTGCAGCTAAATGATAAAGGATCTTTCTTTCTATGTATTCGCAGCACATTACACTTGTCTACATTGAGATTCAATTGTCATTCACTGCACCATGCGTCAATTCGTTGCGGATCCTCCTGCATTTGAGTACAATTTTCCATTGTTACAACCTCTCGATATACTACAGCAAGTATGAAAATGCGTCGTCTTGAATTTCTCGCCCTGCCTGCATAGTAAACACACTAATGCAACCGGACTATTTTTGAATATCAAGCCAAACGTATTTCAATCCTTTATTTGAATTTCCAGTCATTTTACACGTAGAAAACTTGGCGTGTGTCAGTGGGAGGAGGTGGGAGGACGTGGGAAATCCCATGACTCATCAGTGATATCATCAATAACGTCATCAGTGGCTCAGGCTGTTCGAGAACCCGCTCAGAATACCTACTTTCACCAGGGCACTAGATCTAGCTGTCAGCAGTGAACTAGTACGAAAGATTGTAATATATATCGATGGCTTTGTCATTATTCCATAGACATTGGTTGAACACAAACAGTTTTTAGAAGTTTTTACAAGTGTAAACAAAAAGGGCTCACTATAAAGCTGGCCAAATCTTCATTTGGTAAGAAGGATGTACAACTTCAGGGACATATTGTGGGTGCTAAACGAATTAGACTTGAGCCACAACGATTAGACGCTATCGCTAAATCTCCAAACCCTGAAAACAAAAAAGGTTTAAAATAATTTCTAGCCACGATTTCTGTCAGAAGACCACGTAATGCATCCTTTGATCGCACATATATTGAAACAACATTCCCATTGGCGCTAGGGTGAGGACGCGAAATTAGTGTTTGATAAAATCAAAGAAAATCCATTAGAAGCACCTCTAACGTATAATGCCAGTTTCACTGAGGCATTTGCGTTATCAACGCGATTATGGTGGGGTTTGCGACGTTTCCCGGTGAGTTTTATCAGTACAAGTGGGTAGTCATAGCACTGTAGCTCATGCTAGCCGAATTATAAATAAGCTTGAAAGAAATTATTCTGTTACAGAAAAGGAAGCATTAGCTGAGGTCTGGAGATTTAAATGGCTTAGGTACCTCTTAGCAGGAAACAGAGCCGTATTTTAGACCTATCGTCAGGCCGCACTTTTCTAATGAATGATAAGCAATTACACCAGTGACTGATCAGGTGTGTTTGGTTTCCTCAAGAATCTGACTACGATGAGATGTGTTTGGTTTCCTCAAGAATCTGACTATTAAATACAATACATTGAGGAGATGAGAATATAATAGCTGAAACATTTTCAAGATTACCCACAGGTTTGGAATGGAATCACTCAGTATATGAGCCAACTAACAAGTTTCAAATTAATTTCAGGAAAAAAAAAGAAAGTATAATAAAGGCGTGAGAAAGGTAATCCAAATAAATATGATGAAGCAGAACAATTAAGTATATGTAGTACGACGTAACTGGGCATTACGCACTGTAGATTTGTTAAAAAAAATGGTTCAAATGGCTCTGAGCACAATGGGACTTAACTTCTGAGGTCATCAGTCCCCTAGAACTTAGAACTAGTTAAACCTAACTAATCTAAGGACATCACACACATCCATGCGAAATGTCTGAGTCATTCTGTTCTGCTCAGCTGTTTGACGGTTTGGAAAATCTTACGGAAAAGGCTGAAGCAGAAGCCTTACCGTTTACAATTGCTACAAACCCTGACACCCGATGACAAAGTCAAACGCTTTGAATTTTCGGTGCGGTTGCAACAGCTCATGGAAGAGGATGCGTTCAGTGCGAAACTTGTTTTCAGTGATGAAGCAACATTTTTTCTTAATGGTGAAGTGAACAGACACAATGCGCGAATCTGGGCGGTAGAGAATCCTCACGCATTCATGCAGCAAATTCGCAATTCACCAAAAGTTAACGTGTTTTGTACAATCTCGCCGTTTAAAGTTTACGGCCCCTTTTTCTTCTGCGAAAAATACGTTACGGGACACGTGTATCTGGACATGCTGGAAAATTGGCTCATGCCACAACTGGAGACCGACATCGCCGACTTCATCTTTCAATAGGATGGTGCTCCACCGCACTTCCATCATGATGTTCGGCATTTCTTAAACAGGAGATAGGAAAACCGATGGATCGGTCGTGGGTGAGATCATGATCAGCAATTCATGTCATGGCTTCCACGCTCTCCCGACCTAACCCCATGCGATTTATTTCTGTGGAGTTATGTGAAAGATTCAGTGTTTAAACCTCCTCTACCAAGAAACGTGCCAGCACTGCGAGCTCGCATCAACGATGCTTTCGAACTCATTGATGGGGACATGCTGCGCCGAGTGTGGGAGGAACTTGATTATCGGCTTGATGTCTGCCGAATCACTAAAGGGGCACATATCGAACATTTGTGAATGCTAAAAAAACTTTTTGAGTTTTTGCATGTGTGTGCAAAGCATTGTGAAAATATCTCAAATAATAAAGATATTGTAGAGCTGTGAAATCGCTTCAATCATTTGTAATAACCCTGTACATACTTCTCCCCGATCATGTCTACCAACCCAATACTATCCCCAGATGCGCGGCACGTCCGGCTCTCAGCGTCGCTCAGTCTCCTCAAAGATGGCCGCCCTATGCGGCCTCGAAACGACTGCCTAACTCAATGTTTGACAAAAAAATTACGAAGTCCGATTATTTGTATCTACCACCGTTTCTTGACAAATAATGTTCTTGTGGCGTGATTTTGCTTTTCCCAGACTGCTGATACTAAACATATATAAACAAATAAAAATACATAATTACTCACGTACCTCTTTAAAACTTAGAATTCTGATGCTAGTTTCGTCTCTTTAAATTTATTTATTACCAAAAACACAGTTTCTATCAGTCGAGTCCCATATTCCGACCTCTCATTCAAAAATGGTACTTATTCTGTTAAATCGACTATGACTGCTCGATGCAGCTCTACTAGCCACATCCGTTAACATTTTGTTCATATTAATCGGCCAAAGCATTGCCGAGATATTAGCTTCTGAACTTCCATAAATTTACAATTTTTAAGAAAACTATGACTTTTAAACTATTATACATTTTTGTGGCGCGTCTAGATAATTTAGCTTTAAATATTTTTCTGTCCATGAGTGCCAACTCGCACCTCCGTGTCACTCTTAGTTCTGTTTTTATCAGTTTTTCTCTGGCATATAAATTCCTCCAAGGGCGCAAACACGGCCATATGCTCCCCTGCCAAGCTTCCGCTCGGGTTTTCCCAAGGCCGCGTAATTGCCAGTCCCTCTCGATGGCCCCGTGCTCTGTGGCGGGAAACTGCATTCTAATCTCCCGCCACAGCTTGTACGCTCACAATTCCCCCACTTGCTACTCGATAAACGTAGTGCATGGTAAACTACATATTATAGCAGAAAAAGCGCAATGAACAAGTCCCTATATTATCTTATTTGGCAGCTTATACCTACCATTACTTAAGTAAACCTTCTGTAAATACGTTTATGCATCAGCATTTCCATGATGATGATATGATTGTCCAAAGGTTGTAAGTCACAAAACATATACGAACCGAAGGTGCACCCGCAAGTTTTCTTAAAGTACTCTAAATATTGTTCTTTTGTATCAGTCTTTTTATTTCATTGCATCACATTTCTTAGTAGAAATTACACAGCTCATACAGCAAGCACTACACCTTGTGTTGTCTTCTGTCGTGTGCCTCTGACCTGCATCAGTGTTGCAGCTCAGATTCGGGCTCCTACCAGTCAGCTAACTCGATTCTAACAGGAACAAACAGAATTCACCCAGTCAATTTCGTATCAGCAAAGGTGTCCAGGTACCAAGAATTGGTCGGATATAAACCCACCCCTTCAGCTATTCGGACTTGGCACAGTTAAAGCGAAATTTCAGGGCGAAACCTGACACAAACATACAGATGGTAGTGTTACCAAGAAATATATGATGGCTACAGACTTTTCTTTAATTGCAACAATTCGTTCCATTCGGGAACAGAAACGGCCCAAATCGTTGCAACTATACAACAATGAGATAAGGTTTCTCTAAGCAAAGCGTGACTTGAAAATATGTGACCAGAATAGTACTCAAAAACATATTATATGAAGGGTTCCACATTAGGTTCCAGCAACAACCCTGTCTCTAGCTTTAACCCAAACAATTATATAACTGCTGCTCAATGACCAATGAAAATTAAAGCACTACAAAATGAATAAAATACCCCATGGCACGATATAATCCACAAATCACCCTATATTCCCCTGAAACTAAGTAATCCTAAACATAAAAACAAAATAAAAATAAATTATATATCCACCCAAATCTAAACATTTCTTCAATGACAACAAAAATATGTTATATGTATACCATTCAATTCCATATTCTCATCAGTCAATCCCATGCTGAACTATCTCCACCCCCACACACTAAAAAAATTTGGTGTGTGACCAAATCACAATCACCACCCAGAAAAATTGAATCAGTATTCGTGTCATTATAAACAATAAGGAAAAGTGCTGTACAGTGACTACAAGAGTTGTAGCCCATATCACTAGTCATTATGAGAGAATTAGTTGTGTCAACTGGCTGTTCCACAACTTCAGGTACCACTATACTTTTGCCAAGACAAACATGAAAACCACAAGGCCATTCAGAAAATTCTTAAAACTAAACACATATGTAAATAGTATACAGCATGGAGTCCCTTGCCAAAAAAAAAAAAAAAAAAAAGACACCTTAGCTAGCATACACATGATAAATTAGAGGATCTCTGATCTCTGCTAGTGCTGTAGGGTATTACCTGACTTTCGTGGGTTCATGTGCATTCACTCTGAGTGAATACTCAAAATCAGTCACCTTCCCTGGTTTTTCAGAAAACACATCTTTGTCTTTACTCAATAATTGATATAATTTTGCCTTCTCATCTTCAGAAATCCCCTTTGTACCACTTACTTAACTCCTTATCTCTTTCTTAAACTTCATCTTATCCATCCAACATTGTGCTACATTCAAACAAGCCACCAGTTCTGCATCATTGAGTGCATTTTTGAACTTAACATTTTCCTTCCCTCAAAGGTATTCAGTTCCACCATAAGGTCCTTACAATCTACATATGACTCATATTTACTCAGGAAATGAATCCCTAACATCAGATTCATACTTAAACTACCACCTTCCTCACTAGTTTACTGAAAGTTACTATAGCATTTTTAATTTTCACCCCTGTGACTGGAAATTACACTGCCCCCCTGTTCCTAATATGTTCATAAAAGCTCTCTGCCAACCCAGAGACAGAAATTCCAGTATCCACCAAAACAGTTTCACAGACCCCGACACACCAACAGTTATTATTGCCTGCACCTCTTCAATAAAATCATGCTTCAATTCTGTTTTGGTCAACAAGTCCTCCTCTGTCTCTTGTACATAATCTTTAGTCATGGTGCACACCTGCTCTTCACTAAGAGATTCAGTATCCTTATCCCCTGAAAATATTTAATCAAAGGACTCTTTAATTCCAGAGTTTCCTACTCTCAACACACCTAGCTTTTTAGGAAAGCTATACTTTTCTTCCTCCCAGGTCTCTGGTATCAACTGCAGGTGCCACTTTGCAAAATCAACCCAGTCATCAGCATCATAATCACACTCATCTTTCCCCACCCATTCATTATTTAGCTGCTCATGCATGGCTATCTGTTGTTCATCATTATACACTGTGAAATTTTCGATTTCATCAACATCCTCATTAATTGTATCATTATTCACAGTATTATTATCACCTATACAGTCTTTTCTCATTATAAATACATATTCTTTATCCAATGGTTTAACAACATTATTCCAATTAACTGTTTCCTTGTAAGTGTGTTTCAATTCCTCACTTTCCCTACATAAATCCCTGATTTGTCTGACATAATCATGCTTGCTAGTCTCCCAATCATCAGGTGCACACTTCTGAAACCATTTTGCTCTGGCTATCCAATCATCAGAATCTCCCATGCTTCCTTAAAAAAGTGTGTATGCTGAGCTTCTTCACTCATACTATTAGCAACAGACATAAACTTAAACTTTAATCAACAGAATCCTTCATAGTCTGAATCACAATATCAACACCTGCTGCTCCCTTCTGCACAATAAAAACTTTACCCACAGCTACTGCTCATTCATCGGTTACAGGAACTATAGCCTCCTCATTGGTAGATTCTATATCATTACTGGACTGAGTGTCTCCACATACATTGATAACACATTCTGCAGCCTTGTGCTGTATCAACATCATTACCCAAGACAACATCTGATACAGGATCTACTGCCTGCTCACTATTTAGTACATTCACACTGCTGGAGCACATAACTTCCTGTATACCTCCATCTACAATAACATTTGAATTGGACACTGTGGCCTCCGCATAAATTGTACCTCTAACCACTGGTGAACGTTCCATTGCATTCAACACATTGCTATTTCTGCTGTGTACAAGTTAATGGCGTCATAGTATATTACTTTAAATGAAACGGTGACGAAAATAACGTAACTGGATATTTTAGTGGTAAATTCCACGATTTGTATGACAAAGTACCATGTAGTTGACACCACATGGATGAAACTGGCACAGAGTAGTAATATCCTACTCAGCACTTGCCCTATCAAGTCGCAACAAATATGTAGCACTGATTGAACCATCTCACCCAAAAAGGCTTCCGATCAAATGGTAGCTGAACTGATAGAGTCACAAATCAGTCCTTCCAACCCACGCACCCCCTCACCCACCCCAGGAATTCCCTTTGTGCCTATTACTTGTCCCTACAGCCTGGAGGAATAATGTTCATCTTCTTACAGAACCGGTAAAGTGCGTGGGGATTGATGCACTATTCTACCTCACTAAACTACAATAGAACTCTACATTAATAGAGCTACCTGATTCAGGAGTTCTATAAAGTTATAGTACGTGGAGGATAACGTTCGCTTGCAGTCGACTTCTCACAGGTATAGCTACACCTACACAGTTGGGTTGACTTTTTAATGTGAATGATCTCCAGTTGTATAGTAAAACTTGTCTAATAAATTATATACGTCAAATAACAAGCCCAGAAGTGGCAAAATTTATTGGTAACAACCTTACAGGTTTTACAAAGTTACCAGACACGTGATTACAGGAAACTTCTTATGTTTTCCTATGCCAAAGTACGTGGCATTGCCTGGCTGGAGGCCACATCAGCAGAATTTATTGTGTGTTTGTTCTCCGCACAAGACTACTCATGTGTATCCACAACGAGTTGTATCTTTCTTTTCAACTACTGTGAGGAATGTAGTGTCATCACTTCGTCATTTGTTGGTAACGATTTACCGCTGTGGCTGCTATAATCACTTGATTCGTCATTGTTTTCCGTATGTTATGACGTCGATATCTTCGTCTCTGCAAACACTGAATTTTTGAGGTGTGATACTTCGTAATATTTAGTGCCATTTTGTTTATGGCTTGATTATTGAGGGTCCGAACGTAAACGATATGGTTGAGGGCTGGATAATAAGCGTATATTTCAGCTGAGGCAGCATCATGGGTTGGTTGAATCATTAAGGTCATTTATTGTTGTGATCCAGAATTTTCTTAGAACATGATTTCCACATCAATAACTGCATATCTGAACGTTACAAAGAACAACATCACTTTAATAATGGTTGTGGCATTTCATTTACATTTATAGCAATTTAGCGTGGTCATAAAATGTCTTGGGTTAGGTGTATTTGATGGCCCTTTGTGCCTAAAAGGCGTAGAAAATTGAATGTTCATGTGTGATTTAGTGTACTTTGCGATAAACATCTAATTGAATGAATTAAATAGGAAATCTAGAAGTGACGTTATTTAATTTGCGGTTGCCAAACGTGTGGTGTCTCACAACATACGATAGTAGATTTACTTATTTCTCTAAGATATCGACTCTGATGTTGTCTTTCAAAATGTCGCATCTCTCACTATTACTATCTTTGGTGACTTGTTTACAAGCAGTACGTAGTCTTCTGCAGTCTAAGTAATATTAGGTAATAATAACACCTTATTCCTTCCTTCCGTCCCGAGTACGACAATTGTGTTGTAAGTGTGTTTGTGGTGGTGCAGTTGGTTATACGGTTTTCTTTTGATAAGCCATGGTTTCCAGAAATGCAACTGCGCAGATTGTATATGCATTTTACATGTTCAGATAATGCTGTTCCATGAACATCGCGCTTTTCACGTTTCTGACACATATTTTTAATATATTGTGAGCGATGATATCAAACAAATATAGTCTATGAAGCTTTTAGACAGCCTTCTAACTATAAACTACTCTTTATTACACAGCCTTCATTAGACCCAAGTCATTTTATATAATACCAGTAACTGAAAATGAACAGCATCATTCATATTTTTTCTAGTGAATAACGCCTTTCAGTATCTCCACCCCTCCTAAAATGATGCTTGAGAATAATTTAAATGCTAGAACATATACTTTAGGTGTATTATGATTTATATTAACATTTGGCCTAATTAGATACTGTCGGTCTGTGCATTTGCCTGCTTAGCGCTGTATTTTTTTGCAGTTATGAGCCTGGTCAGGTTAGTTTTACGACATGGAATCACTACACCTAGCTTCTAATATGTTAACAGTTACTAGACATAGACATAGTTTAGAATATTTCAGGTACAGATTTGACAAATATTTACTTATGTGTAAATTAACTTACACTTTCTTTACATTGGAGATACATGTGATGTCACATCAATTAATTTGAGTCTAACAGTGTCTTTTTTAATCCACTAACCTCAAGAAGCGATTTGAACACTGTAGCTTTTACACAGCGTATGTATTTTGAAGGCTTGTACAATTTTATCTGCAGTTATAAGCCTATCAGGTTAGTTTTACGATATCGAAATATCAGGCCTACATTTTCAAATGTCAACCGTCATTAGGCACTGATATCTAGCAATGTGAGTGCATACATTAGAAGCTTAGGCACTAATTTCGTGAATACATGTATATGTCGAAATTGACTCGCACTTTCGAATTACGGAAGATTTTTCAGTGGAGCCATCCACTGGTGACAGTAGAAAGTGGAATGTGACACAGGGTTTGTTTTTATTGCACATTATCTGGGTTTGTGGGATAGTATTGAAGGTAAAACGCATGTTTTCTAATTCTTAATTTGTGTTGTAGAGGCAAAATATAATTTTTAATTACTTATAGATGTTGTTGTTGTTGTTGTTGTCTTCAGTCCAGAGACTGGTTTCACGCAGCTCTCCGGGCTACTCTAGCCTGTGCAAGCTTCTTCATTTCCCAGTACTTACTGCAACCTACATCCTTCTGAATCTGCTTAGTGTATTCATCTCTTGGTCTTCCTCTACGATTTTTACCCTCCACGATGCCCTTCAGCGCTAAATTTGTGATCCCCTGATGCCTCAGAACATATACTACCAACCGGTCCCTTCTTCTTGTCAAGTTGTGCCACAAATTTCTCTTCTCCCCAATTCTGTTCAATGTCTCCTCGTTAGTTATGTGATCTACCCACCTAATCTTCAGCGTTCTTCTGTAGCACCACATTTCGAAAGCTTCTATTCTCGTCTTGTGCAAACTATTTATCGTCCATGTTTCACTTCCATACGTGGCTACACTCCACACAAATACTTTCGGAAACGACTTCCTTACGCTTAAATCTATATCGATGTTAACAAATTCCTCTTCTTCAGAAACGCTTTCCTTGCCATTGCCAGTCTACATTTTATATCCTCTCTACTTCGGCCATCATCAGTTATTTTGGGCCCCAAATAGCAAAACTTATCTACTACCTTAAGTGTCTCATTTCTTGATCTAATTCCCTCAGCATCACCCGACTTAATTCGACAACATTCCGTTATAGTCGTGTTGCTTTTGTTGATGTTCGTCTTATATCCTCCTTTCAAGACACTGTCCATTCCGTTCAGCTGCTCTTCCAAGTCCTTTGCTGTCTCTGACAGAATTACAATTTCGTCGGCAAACCTCAAAGTTTTTATTTCTTCTCCATGGATTTTAATACCTACTCTGAATTTTTCTTTTGTTTCCTTCACTGCTTGCTCAATATACAGATTGAACAACATCGGGGATAGGCTACAGCCCTGTCTCATTCCCTTCCCAACCACTGCTTCCCTTTCATCTCCCTCGACTCTTATAACTGCTATCTGGTCTCTGTACAAATTGTAAATAGCCTTTCACTCCCGGTATTTTACCCCTGCCACCTTCAGAATTTGAAAGAGAGTATTCCAGTCAACATTGTCAAAAGCTTTCTCTAAGTCTACAAATGGTAGAAACGTAGGTTTTCCTTTCCTTGATCTATTTTCTAAGATAAGTCGTAGGCTCAGTATAGCCTCACGTGTTCCAACATTTCTACGGAATCCAGACTGATTTTCCCCGAGGTCGTCTTCTACCAGCTTTTCCATTCGTCTGTAAGGAATTCGCGTTAGTATTTTGCAGCCGTGACATATTAAACTGATCGTTCGGTAATTTTCACATCTCTCAACACCTGCTTTCTTTGGGTTTGGAATTATTATTATTATTATTTTTATTTTGCATTTTGCGCCCAGGATTGAGGTGTGGGAGTTGGGTACATTATGTTAAGTTGTTAAACAAAATGCTATTGAAAAGAGAATTTGCTGGTATGGAAAAAAGGTGAAATTCTTTTCCTCTATTATAGTAAAGCCACACAGTACACAATGTGTTTTTCGTAAGTTATTGACAACCGTGGCCGCCTATTGCTTGTTTAATAAGACACTCTGTTTCCAGATTTTGTCGCAATACCTATTGCAAAGCTTATTTGTGCAATTTCACAAGAAGAACCAGCAATGAGAATGAGACCGATTGCACAACAACGTTTTTATCAACGCCTGTAAGCAGTGGAAGGTCTAGACTTCATTATAACTTCGTTCTTCGAGAGCTACAAGATCATCAATGATATCTGTACAGATACCAGCTTCACAATGCTTTTCAGTTGAAGAATTTCTGAGCGCCTTTCTTGCAGCGTACTGGTCACATACAACACAACGTGGTGTCAAGGACATAAACTTTACCAAACTTTGAAAACTTACAATATTTGAAACGCTAAAACAATTTTTTCAACACATGGTACATGAAAACCAACATTTGTTAGAACCTTACAGCCCACCAGCGTTAATCCAGCTTTGCGTTTCAAAACATCCAAGATCATTACACATTTCGCTACTGACAGGACACTAAAATGACAATATTCACGGGTTCCGATACTTTATACAATTACTAGAGATAGAGAAATAATACAGCCAGTACAGAAATAAGTATTTTTCCCACTAAAACCGCAACTATCAGGACGTAAACAACAAAGGGCAATCTGCGTCATTTACGAGTAATGAAGACAGACAAAACCATCATCACAAACACATCTGGAATTCGTGGTACAAGGTCATACTCTTTTCGCAAACTTTCTGATCGTACCACTACTCACAACAGAGCAATGCAGAGTGTCCATTTTCTGAACGAACAGGAAGCGGTATTGGATTTGAACAATTCTTGCATATTGCTGTACAAGAACGATGCTCAGATTTCATTAAAGTTTGAACAAAGCTTTTATAGAGAAATACAGTACATCAACAGTTTCTTAACTTCAAACGAAAACGTTGATTGGTACAAGTCACAGTTAAATAATACAGACTTTTATTACGCAAATAAAGATCACGAACAGCCAAAAAACATTTTAGAGGTAATACAGGCTACAGTAGACAGTTACAAAGCTACATCTGACCACGACAAACAACAGTTACAGCAGATTCTTCAAACGCATGCTCATGTTTTTGTCAATTTCCGAGGAACCATTAGGGGACTTCTTAATAAATTTCCAGCGAAACTGCACAGTAATTTTGTAGGAAGACATTAACATATTCCATAAATTTGTAGAGATACAGTGAAACAGGAGCTTGAATCCATACTTCAGGAAAGCACCACTGAAATAACAGCTAGCATAATAGTCCATCAAACATCTTACCGAAGAAAGACGGTTTTCTCATATTTGTTCAGGATTCAAGGCAAATAAATGAGACCATTGTACCGGAAACAGACAGACCAAAAATCTTGGCCAAGGCGTTACAGAAATATCACAGTCTCACCGTATTTTCCACTCTCGATTTCAAGTCCGGTTTTTGGGAAATTGAACTGCATCCAAACTGTTGCCAATACGCAGCGTTTCTTTGCTTTGGAATCGGTTACCAGTATTGCATACTCCGTTTCGGCTTGAATATTTCTTCAGCAGCATTTACCAGAGGATTAAACTCCAGTCTATGGAAAGAATTAAGGAACAGAATCACTACATATGTCAATGACAATCACTGCAGAGGAAACGTGGCACCAACACAATAACACTTTAAAGTCATTGTTAGATTTCTTTTTTAAAATAAGGTATTACTGTCAATGTCAATAAATCGCAGCTTGGAAAGATTTCAATTAATTTTTTAGTACATAAGATTTCAGCTTCTGGAATTAAACCTGATCCAGACAAACTTCAGGCCATTCAAGATATTGTTACTCCAACAAATAAACGCCAAATGAGAAGTTTTCTTGGCCTCATAAATTTCTTTCGCCGTTTCATTGATTACAAGGCTCTTCACAATCCACGGTTATGTCCGCTTAGTGGTAAAAAATACAAATTGCTGCTGGGACGAACAGGTTCAGAAAGAATTTGACACCTAAAACTGGCTTTGCTAGATGCAGCATTACTTTCACATCCCGACCTTTCTTGCGAGCTTTGTTTCCTACTGGAAGGTGAAAGACGGCAATTGGCGTTTATCTGTTTCAAGTGATTGAAGAAGATGAGGCTGCTGTTCAAAAAAGTATCGCCTTTTCAAGTTGAGTACTATCCCATTCTGAACGCTATTATTCCATCACCGAACTCGAGGGGTTAGCAGTAATTTGACCTTTTGGTAAATTTCGACATTTCTTATTTGGAAGACACTCTAAAGTTCTTGAAGACCACCGAGCCTTAGAATTTCTCATGGCACCCAAACATTCTCATGATCGATTAATAAAAACGGCAACATATTTACAAGAATTTAGCTGCACCATTGTGTACATTTCTGGTTTAACAAATGTTGTAGCAGACGCTTTATCACGATCTCTTGGAGAAACACAAACTGGCTCATTTACAGAGTTTTGTCAATCCAATGTCAGCGTGCTGTACCTACATCAAGCAGCATTCTAAAATTACATTTCATCAGCTTTAAGTGTCATTGCAAGGGATCAAGACCAAGATCTGATACGGAGAAACATTAAACAAAAATAGCGTGACAAAACCAACTCTTCAGTCAGACCCTTTTATCTTGTACGAAACGACTGAAACCTAAAAGTACTATATGGCTTGTTCGTATCCCTGTAGATCTAGTTAGTAAACTTCTATGGTACATTCATGTAAGTTAGGGACACTATGAAAAACGAGAATGTTTTTACACACTTTGACAATCTTCTTACTTTTTCAACTTGGAAAAATGGATTCGACGACTTCTAGCGAAATGTGAATTGTGTCAATAGATTGAAACATTAACTACTTCATAGTTTTCCCAGCTATACGCTACCATTCGTGTTAAACTTCGCCATTTAGCAACCGTTGACCTGTATGGACGTGTTACGACTAGTAGAAAAGGTTATCAGAACATTTTGTAGCTGTAGAACTTACTTCTAAATTCGTTTCATTCACACCATTGAGGAACGCAACTGCCGAAAATGTCTCAGCGGCATTTGTTAAGAACTTCTTAGGAAGAGTGGGACATGTTGACAAAGTTATCTCTGAGAATGGACATCAATTTAGACACAGTTTTTGATTTCTCATAGCAATAGGATGATTAAGAAAATACACTCCTGGAAATTGAAATAAGAACACCGTGAATTCATTGTCCCAGGAAGGGGAAACTTTATTGACACATTCCTGGGGTCAGATACATCACATGATCACACTGACAGAACCACAGGCACATAGACACAGGCAACAGAGCATGCACAATGTCGGCACTAGTACAGTGTATATCCACCTTTCGCAGCAATGCAGGCTGCTATTCTCCCATGGAGACGATCGTAGAGATGCTGGATGTAGTCCTGTGGAACGGCTTGCCATGCCATTTCCACCTGGCGCCTCAGTTGGACCAGCGTTCGTGCTGGACGTGCAGACCGCGTGAGACGACGCTTCATCCAGTCCCAAACATGCTCAATGGGGGACAGATCCGGAGATCTTGCTGGCCAGGGTAGTTGACTTACACCTTCTAGAGCACGTTGGGTGGCACGGGATACATGCGGACGCGCATTGTCCTGTTGGAACAGTAAGTTCCCTTGCCGGTCTAGGAATGGTAGAACGATGGGTTCGATGACGGTTTGGATGTACCGTGCACTATTCAGTGTCCCCTCGACGATCACCAGTGGTGTACGGCCAGTGTAGGAGATCGCTCCCCACACCATGATGCCGGGTGTTGGCCCTGTGTGCCTCGGTCGTATGCAGTCCTAATTGTGGCGCTCACCTGCACGGCGCCAAACACGCATACGACCATCATTGGCACCAAGGCAGAAGCGACTCTCATCGCTGAAGACGACACGTCTCCATTCGTCCCTCCATTCACGCCTGTCGCGACACCACTGGAGGCGGGCTGCACGATGTTGGGGCGTGAGCGGAAGACGGCCTAACGGTGTGCGGGACCGTAGCCCAGCTTCATGGAGACGGTTGCGAATGGTCCTCGCCGATACCCCAGGAGCAACAGTGTCCCTAATTTGCTGGAAAGTGGCGGTGCGGTCCCCTACGGCACTGCGTAGGATCCTACGGTCTTGGCGTGCATCCGTGCGTCGCTGCGATACGGTCCCAGGTCGACGGGCACGTGCACGTTCCGCCGACCACTGGCGACAACATCGATGTACTGTGGAGACCTCACGCCCCACGTGTTGAGCAATTCGGCGGTACGTCCACCCGGCCTCCCGCATGCCCACTATACGCCCTCGCTCAAAGTCCGTCAACTGCACATACGGTTCACGTCCACGCTGTCGCGGCATGCTACCAGTGTTAAAGACTGCGATGGAGCTCCGTATGCCACGGCAAACTGGCTGACACTGACGGCGGCGGTGCACAAATGCTGCGCAGCTAGCGCCATTCGACGGCCAACACCGCGGTTCCTGGTGTGTCCGCTGTGCCGTGCGTGTGATCATTGCTTGTACAGCCCTCTCGCAGTGTCCGGAGCAAGTATGGTGGGTCTGACACACCGGTGTCAATGTGTTCTTTTTTCCATTTCCAGGAGTGTATTTATGTCCCGCTACCATGCCTCATCCAATCCAGCTGATTTAATCATGAAGGAATGTAGGATAATACGCAGGCTTTACTTTCACAAGAAACACAGAAAATGGGACAAATACATGACAATTTTTCAGTTTTTCATAAATTCTTTCCCAAACTATTCTGAATTACTTTTTCCTTGTTTCGTGCTCAAAAACAACCACCAGACAGAATTCCTAAGCTACGATGCATACGTCACCAGATAGTAGAAATTGCTCTAGCGAACATCAAGTAAGTAGCAGAGAAGAGAAAACGACTTCAAAAGACAAAAAGCAGAGACAGAAATTTCCAGGTAGGTGAAAAAGTCTTGGATTCGTTCACACCGAATATAACACACCATGGTAAACACCCTTTAGCAAATTATTTTTAACTTACAACGATCCTTACCGCATTCATCGAATTTGTTATCGCTATGCTTTTGAAGTTTAATCATTACGGACTAAACGCGGCCTTAGCGTACACCACATTTCCATTGTCAAACAGTTTCACGGATAATGCCTGCTTTTACACTTTTTATGCTGTCCGCACATATTGATGGAGAGAGAATGCAGCCAGCAAGAATATTTTTCTATCGCATTTGGGAACACTTGTACATGTGTAGAATTAAGATAAATTTTTATTTCAACCTGTATATATGCATCTTATCATTTATCTTGCTAGATGCAAGTGGAAGCCTTAGAGAGTAGATATTTACTTTTTTGATGAAATGAAATGTGTGGCTAGGGACTCCCGTCGGGTAGACTGGTCGCCTAGTGCAAGTCTCCCTTTTTCTTATGATGATGCAAAGTGAACAATTTCTTGTATTTCTGCCTCACATGCATGTCTTGATACAGCTGACTTCCTGTTACAAATTATATTTCACACTTTATACATAATGCAATTTATTTTTAAAAATATAACCAGGAGGATAACAAGCTAGTAATTTTATTACAGATAGACAGTGATGTACAGTGAATTTACAGGTAAATATTACTCAAGTCGGACGCTTGTGCAGTCAGGTAACATATATTTGAAAAAGTTATTAAAATGTTGGAAGAATTCGCTGTTTTCATCAAGGACTACTGAGTCGAATTCCGAATTCTGGCAAAAGAAACGTTTCTCAGAAAAATCACTAAACGTTTTCGGTATGACATATTGGAGGATTTTTAGTAGTGGATTTGAGATAATGTTATGGAGATTTTATTTTGATACACTTAAAGTGGCTTTATATGGTACATTTTTAAGCAATGTATTGGTGATATAGAGGAAACTGCGAATAAGGTTAGGGAACTTGTGATTTGCTTACTACAAACAGTTTGTAATTTTTCAAATTTCGTATTTTTTTGCCTGAGAAAGGGGTTTCTTATGCCTTGAGAAAGGAAGTTGTTGATAAGGTTGTCGAGAGAACGCTACATTTGATTTGTCATGATGTTCCTGACGATGTTTCTTTCCCTGTAGATAACTGTTTGTTGACTGTGGTTATGAGAAATTCCCTCTGTGTTCGAGTTCCTAATTTTGGAGTTGTTTTTCTCAGCAGGTCAATGCCACTTTGTTTCCTATGATTTCTGTTCATTCCACGATGTCTATCAGTAATTGTTGCATACCAACTCTTTACTCTCTACCTGACGTATGTATGGACTACATTAAGCAATTTCTTCTTAGGTAAGATTTCTTCATTAGTACATACATAAATTAGATACCACAAATGTAATGTTTGACAGACTTACAACTGTCTCCGTAGTAACATATTTCTTTCAACTGCAACAAACAGCATGCTATGCACAACGATGAACCCTTTTTCTCCTTTATCATTTACTTTCCTTCCCAGAAATTACACGGGATCTATCTTCGGAATTATATTGTGCAAGCGATCAGTAGCATAAAGCTATGTGGCTCACAGTGAGAACAGCGACGTGAATGGAGTGATATTCCGTGTGAACATACAAGAATTTCTGGAACTTTTCATATGCTACTCGATGATCTCAGCATAAAACTTTCACAAATATAGTCATTTTGGGGTGAAAAATCGGATATTTTAGCTGATCTCGGTTTCGAGATCGGTAAATTAATTCGCGATTGACGAAAGATTTTTCATCGACAGAGCTCAGAAAGTAAATATTCTTGTAATCCCAGAGTCAGATAGTCGTAACTCGTTTCAGAAACTGCCGATCCAACCACACCCGTCCGGAAACAGTACCGCTAGAGGACGCCTTTGTGCTAAAGGAACCAGACCAGACTTTGTACACCAGTACAGAGAGTGACATCTGTCCGCAGAGGGCGCCACGATTTTTTAGTTTGTGGTTTCGTTTTTCTTTGAGCCTGAGGTCTGGTCAGTTGATTGATATGGATGCCGTATGGCCAATGGAGGACAGTTCGGGTGTGAGTGAGGAAACGACAGGAATGTCTGCGAGGTACACAAATTCAGAGTGCATTAGAAAGCGAAATGAAAATTGAGGAAAGTTCGGGGGCGTACAGGGTAACGCAGGGCACGTCTTTGAGCCAAACGGAAAGTCAGAGTCGACTAGATCGAATTCTCGCAATATTAGAAAACCACATATCGCAGTTAACAGTTACGAAAGAGGAAAATAAAATATGATTTGAAAGACTTTGAAATCAAAGCTTGAAGGGTAGATCGCTGAAATTAGACGAATTGGAGACCGAAGCCAAAGTGATACAAACGGAGGTGGAGGTGAGAAAGTGCATGAAACAAAGGATGACAGGAGCTGGGTTAAACGTGAAGATGACTGACATCTCTGCGCACATAGGTGAGGAAAGTAAATCATCTAAGCAAACACAAATACGTGTGTCAGCCCTCGAGAAAGAAGTGACTCCAATGCGACAAGTTAATGTCCTTGTAACCTAGCTCATGCCGAGGAATATGCTTCCCGCATACTCGTTGCACGGGGTGGACATACTACAGCATGGGTTCGTTCGAACGCGCAGTATCCACCCGCAGCCATATCTGAGGAATCTGTGTCTCTGTGCGAAAATAGTGACGGAATGTAATGCTGTACTCGTTGCACGCCAGACGCTCGACCGGGAAGAGGCTGGCTGGTTTGAAGTAACAGTTTTCGAGAACAGATCTTACACGAAATTCTGCATCAAGTTTCCGGCAACATACTGGAACCCGGCCGCACCCAACAGATGCTGCCCACCTTCTCGTTCCGACGGGGTACTTGGAATACAAAACGACAAATGAGGAAAGCAGCAGCGCAGTGCAGTCAGATTTTCTTGCTCACGCACAACGTGCACTCGTCGACGCACTCTCGCGAGCGCAGTTACTTGATAATTTAAGGTCCTTGGACGACACCCAAGAGCAGGAGACACAAAGGACGGAGCATGCTAACTCAATTAACACAGAAAAAAGCGTACCACAAGGGTGTCCGCAGCACAATGAACGGCAGAATTAGCACCATAATTGACGAAGGAGAGAAGAAGGAAATAGGCGGGAGCGAGACAGACGTCAAGGTTCACACCAGGGAGAGCATGCCAGGAAAGAAGTGCCAGACCACCGACGCCACGTGATTTGCGTGAGAGCGTTTTATGATGAAAGAGGCGTTGAGAGTAATGGAGGTTCGCTATCTCTGGCCCTACCTAAGGCGGAGGAGGGTGACGTCACACAAGTGAATGACCAAAGGCGATGAGATATCGCAGGTGCCGCTAGAGCAGAGAAGGGACATCACATACCCAGTGTGCGGTACTGGCAATCGCAAGCGCTACACGACACTCACCAGTACTGTGATGACCTAGAGTTGCCGGAAAAAGCAGGCAATCGGTTTCCCCTTACTAAGATAACTGTGGAAGGGAACTGAGACGAGAGCATTTCTTGTTTCTGGGTTGGAAGTGACTGGTCTTTTGACGTGTTTTTACGCAAAACCGATAAAAACTGCGGGCAAATTAGCTTTGATAGCAGTAAAAGGGTCTCACTAATTCCCGCTTTTGAGGCGAAAAGGTAGAGTGCAGGAAAACAAGTGTTGGTACCACTAAGCGACGGAAGAAGTGGCTTCCAGCTGAATGCAGTTGTTGTCTGTGGGCTATCGCTCGGTTTTATAGCCCGTAATGACATACCCTCAAGCAGAGCGCTGATCGTGGATCGGAGCATTAAAGCTGTGGCCAGTTCGCTTGGGGTGCAGAGGGCAATAAGAGCACAATTAGTAAAATGCCAGGAGGAGGAGGAAATTTTCATAGGTTGGCCACGGGAGCTAAAAAGTGGTTTATTAGAGGAAAAGTGGGTTCCAGAGGAAGTCAGTTTGCCGTCCGCAGGTGGTGATGATAATTCCAGTCACACAGCCGATGAAAGAGAACCTGACGGACGTGATGCAACTGATCGTGCGTTAGAGACCCCAGCACATTAGTATTTAGAGAGCCAGAGGCCAGTGCGATTCCACGACACCCAAAGCCGCCCATGAGAGTACAGAAGACTAAAAGGAACATAACAAAATTTAGAGAGAGACCACAGTCAAATCCCTGACAACCAGCGACAAAGATTGAAGGTGAAGCCCGCAAAGAAAAGGTACAGATCATGTGGAGCGGAGAATTGGAAGGGGTTGCAGAGTGGCTGAGAAGCACTGTGAGGTGTGTCAAGGAAGTAAAAGCATAGTGTACGAACACTTTCCAGAAGTATAAAACAATGTTATTTCGTCCACAATTGAAGAATTTGTGAAAGTCAGGCGGTTTTCGGAGGACCGCAGGTGTTTCCATGCGGCGAAGTGGCGAGATAAATTGATCACGTCTTTCTCATAAACAATGGACACCGTAAATGGCACCCCGTTTACAGAAGATCAGTCTGAAGTGGGTGTGAAAAACGCAGAGGTGAATCCGATTGGAAAACTTAGAAAGAGTATTCAAAATTATCCGCGGTTGGGCAGGGAGCAGAGATACAAGGTTGAGAAAGCAATTATGAAATTCGAGGAAAGATTTTTGGATGCGGTCCAAAAGTTTGAGTAATGTGTGATCGGCCGCCGACCAATAAAGCGTTCTCAGTGGCCTAGAAGCACAGAAAAGCTACCAGAGAAGTGATACAGGCGATGGAGGCAGCAGGAGTCATATCGCGGGTTGCGTCGGATTACGTGAATCCGCTCGCAGTTGTACCTAAGAAAAACGGATCATTCCGTTGTTGCGTCGATGCGAGGATTTAGATGATCACATTAAGATAGACAGAACAAGGCCATAAAATATACCGGACATAGTACTCCAATTCTCGCAAAAAATTTGGCTATCAGTCTTTGACATTACACCTGATTTCAGTCAAGATGAGCTGGATCCATCCTGCCGAACATATACTGTCTTCCTACTCGAAATGGAACAGTATGTTAGCAACCCATCACCATTCCGGCTTAAGAACTCAAGTTCGGCACTTGTGAGTGCGCTTAACGGCATATTTACACCAGAGATGAGGGGATTTGTGTCGCCTACATCGATGACATAATTGACGCGTCTGCAACAAGAACACATAAACAAGCTGCTGACGGTACTGCAGAGATAGAGCACGACGCTCAGGCGTGACAAAGTTAATCTGGTGTTAGAGATCTCGTCGGAAGGTATCCGTTCGGAAACGTGTGAATTGATGGAAATCACGAAAATTGAGACAGTTCTTGGGGTTGATTTCATTTTATAGAGAGGGCATTGCCTACTTCGCGCTGAAGTTCAGTCCTCTATAGGAGCTGTTAAAGAAGGGCAAGAAGTGCAGCTGTGGAAGAGAGAAGGAAAACGGGTGTGAGAAGGTTAAGCTTGTGTTTCATGATAGTGTTTGTTTGGCGCAACCTGACATCGCAGTACCTTTCGAACTCTTCACAGACGCAAGTGCGCATGGCATTGGAGGCTGTCTACAGCAAGTCTAGGATGGGAATGTGAATATTGTGGCCACATGTAGCCGGAAGCTACTGGACGCAGAGACACGGTATTTCACTATTGAACTAGAAATGCTGGCCATTGTCTGTGAGACAAAACAGTTTAGGGGTTTCGAATAACTTCGGGGAATGCAGCCAGGTAACACTTTCAGCGACAGCCGATATTTCGGCGGGAGAACAGCCCGCCATTTCCAAAGGCAAACTGCAACGGACAGGCAACGTACATGCAAATTTAAAACCTGGGTTCTCAGGCTGATGCAGAAAAGATAACACACACACTGAACACTAGTGCCACCAAAGATGACAGAAGTCAGAGATATCGATAGTGAGACTACGAACTCGCAGGTGAGGTAGCATTGACTCTGTCCCTCTGTTTTTTGACAAAGGAGAGAGGCGGATTCCAAACAGAGGTTAACCAAAAACCTCCATCCCTGTTAACGAGGTTGCTCGCTAATTTAATCTCAACTGCCTCCTTAATAACACCGTCCCAATACTAGCTGGACGTGCATGCAAATATCTCAGTGTTATTATATAACATGGGGTGACCAGTATCCAAGCAATGTTCGGCAATAGCAGATCTACTTGGCTGCTGTAATCGTGTGTGCCGTTTATGCTCAGTACATCGGTCCTCCACGGTCCTGATAGTTTGACCAATATATACCATGCCGCAGCTACAAGGAATACGACATACACCAGCCTTACGCAGACTGGTATCATCCTTAACAGAACTCAAAAGCGCTCTGATTTTAGATGGAGGTCGGAAAACACATTTCACATCGTTTTTCCGTAAAATACGACCGATCTTGTTGGAAGTGTTTCCTATGTAAGGCAAAAAGGCAGTAGGCTTAGGTGTCGATTCAGAATTATCATCAGTCACCCGATGTACAGTTGGTCGATAGAGCAACGCACGTTCAATCTGTCTATCACTATAACCATTTTGACGGAACATAACTTCAAGGCGGGACAGCTCAGCTGGCAAAATCTCAGCGTCGGAAACGACATGTGCTCTGTGTACCAAGGTACGCAGTACTCCTTCACGCCAAGCCGGATGGTGACAACTATTAGCCTGTAAGTACAAGTCGGTGTGAGTACGTTTCCTGTAGACTGCATGTCCCAATGATCCATCATCCTTCCTCCTAACCAACACGTCAAGAAAGGGAAGGCAACCATCCTCTTCCATCTCCATCGTAAAACGAATGTTCCGGCGGATCTAGTTCAGATGTTCTATAAAGGCATTCAAATTCTCTCTACCAAGGTATCGTCAACATATCTAAAGAAACAGGCGGCTTTCAAAGGCGCCGAATCGAATGCACGTTTCTCGAAGTCTTCCATAAACAAATTTGCGATCACAGGAGACAACGGACTACCCATCGCAACTCCATCTGTCTGGAGGTACCTACACGGCCGCAAAACTCGTTTATATACAGACCATCAAGCTCTAACGTTTCTAAGAACCGTCAGGTTACACGGCCGGTCGGTGTGACCGAGCGGTTCTAGGCGCTTCAGTCTGGAACCGCGAGACCGCTACGGTCGCAGGTTCGAATCCTGCCCCGCGCATGGGTGTGTGTGATGTCCTTAGGTTAGTTAGGTTTAAGTAGTTCTAAGTTCTAGGGGACTGATGACCTCAGAAGTTAAGTCCCATAGTGCTCAGAGCCATTTGAACCATCAGGTACACGAGTAAGAGAGTGATGAGGTGGGCTCTGGCGATTCAGGAAAATGATGGGAAAGTCGCTTATTGTTGGCGTTAACATAACAGATTTTCGGACTTGTGAAGCGGAAATCCTTCGAGGGAGGTCGACAACGAAGACGTCACGCGGGAAAGTAATGACGTCATAATTGCAATGTTAGACCAAAGGTACAAGGCGTCTATCTCACAACACAGCAGGGAGTTAGCCGCAGCCCGGGAGCAATAGCCAGAGACCCAAAGAGAAAAGGACTTTATGCTGCACGGCGTTGGTGGAGAGGATGAGCGAATGTGAAATCTGGTCTATGTGGGCGCGGCCGAGCGGAGGGTATCTTTTTTTGTGGCATGTGAAAGAAATTGGAAATTTGGCTGCCTGATGCATTTTTGGTGACATTACTGGAGAGCTATCAACAACACCTTGGGCACTACGGACTGTAGTGTGCGACCATCGCCAATTAGTGGGAACATGCTGTACTCATAGGGTGACCAGAGAAGGTTGCTCTGGTGGTTAGTAAATGCGGCATGTGCCAGCGTGTAAAACATCCAAACGTACGAGATGTACTGCATGCCATCATGTCAGAAGCACCAAATGACATGGTGTGTGTTGATCATTACGACCCCCTGCCGAATGGACAGTTAGGTGGCATTTTACCTGTACTTGTCATGGACACATATACTAAGCACGTCAGACGTTACGTCACAAGCCGCACCACAACGAAAAGCTGTGCAAAAATTTCGACGGAAGGTTATGTGCGCACATGTGGTAGGCCCAAGAGAGTCCTCAGAGACCATGCTTCAATTATCACATGCCTGAGATGTAAGGCAGGATTAGAAAAGGAAGGGATCCAAATCACATTCTCCTCAATCATAAACCCTCAGTCCAACCGCGCCGAACGGTACATGCGCCAGCTGGGAATGTTCTTTAGGGTATTGGTTTCTAACACACACAATGCACGGGTACGGCACCTATCACAGATAGAGAGATACTTCAATGTAGCCGCGCATTGCAATACGAGATACAAAGCAATAGACCTACAGTTCCAGAAGCCGGAGAAGTCTGTGGCTGACAATACTGTCAAATGTCCGTCTGGAGCTGACTCAGAGGCACACCAGCAACGAGGGAATCAGGCCCGAGAGTTCGCGATGGAGAAGGCGATGAAAAGAATCGACAGAGAACAGGGAAGAAGGACAAAGTCTTACGAGGTCGGGGACCGAGTCCTCGTGAAGAAGCATAGGCCGTCTGATGCCGAAAAGAACAATATAGTAATGTAGTAATTGGGCGCATACTCGGCACGACAGGAAGTAGCACCGATCAGCTACGCAATTTATGATGATAATCGCGAGGTTGGGTCAATAGAGTAGCGCACAGCAGCGGCGGTATCAAAAGTTGTAAATTGTTAACAACACGTTGTTCTTGTTGTGGTCTTCAGTCCTGAGACTGGTTTGATGCAGCCCTCCATGCTACTCTATCCTGTGCAAGCTTCTTCATCTCCCAGTGCCTACTGCAACCTACTTCCTTCCGAATCTGCTTAGTGTATTCATCTCTTGGTCTCCCTCTACGATTTTTACCCTCCACGCTGCGCTCCAATACTAAATTGGTGATCTCTTGATGCCTCAGAACATGTCCTACCAACCGATCCCTTCTTCTAGTCAAGTTGTTCCACAAACTTCTCCCCAATCCTATTCAGTACTTCCTCATTAGTTACGTGATCTACCCATCTAATTTTAAGCACTCTTCTATAGCACCACATTTCGAAAGCTTCTATTCTCTTCCTGTCCAAACTACTTATTGTCCATGTTTCACTTCCATACATGGCTCCACTCCATACAATTACTTTCAGAAACGACTTCCTCACACTTAAATCTATACTCGATGTTAACAAATTTCTCTTCTTCAGAAACACGTTGTGCTTTGCGAATAAACTTTATGTTGCAGTTATTAGTACGTGTTTATTGTGCTTAGTCTTTTTTGTGTATGACTGGACTGTGGACATTTGGTGTGAATGTGGAGAGGTAATAAGACGATCGCATTTGTGTGAGCAAGGAGTTCCGTGCAACGCGAGGCTAAGAAGTGCCGCTCACGCAAGTGGACTGCTACTTCCACGCAAAATATTATTTTTGTTTGTTTGTCGTGTATATCCAATTGTAATAGAGTGTGATGGATCCATACTTTATCGTATTACCATGTAAGATGTTCAGTGGAGTGATGCTAGCGTGAATCTTGAAAACCACACAAACTCCAACATTTGGTGAGATTTCCGTTTCAGCACATAGTGAGATATGAGAAGGACCTCGGCAGCCGGCAGTGAATTTTACCTCTCCAGAGTAGTATATAAAACGTGTATCGAATCATGTTAGTACTATTTTGCATGCTAGAATTTAAGGGTGAGTTGAAATCACTCGAGTGTACAAAGTTAGATACAAGCACGATATCTTTCTGTTATTGTTGACATTCGAGACTGTTCGCGGGGCTGATGATTACATTTGGAATATAAGATTATTTTGGATGTTAGAAGAGAAATCGCTCGTGTATACAAAGCCAGGTCCAAGCACGATTCGTTTAATTCGAGACTGTTCACGTGGCGAGCACAGCTAACACTACTTGATTTCCTAAATAAAAAGGAGAGCTCTCAAAGATCAGTGTGGCAGTAAATGTGGTTCCAATCTTATTTCTCGTATGTGCTGTTTGATGGGAACCTGAGTCACTGAGAAGGAACAAAGGGCATTGTTAGTAAAAAAATTAAGGTGCTACCCATGGCATCCTATTTGATTTGGCCCATGCCGATCCAGTAATGTATGTCATCTAAAGTTTTATTATTTGTCGTGACCAAATGTTTGAACAGGCACCCATTTTGTACCCATTCTTTAGAACTTGCTGAGTAACATTACTAGTCGTAAGTTCAAATTCTGAGTCAGATGTTTTAATTCTTGGTGTCTTGCGTGGTTTTTTGTTGGCATTTCTGACGGATAACACTTTCATAAACATTATGAAAGCGTGAAGTTAACTCATGTGTCACACGTCTGAATTCTAGGTGTCTTGTGTGAAAATAGGACCTGGGCTTCGTAACTTTGTTCTAGTTTGTGTAAACGGCCCCGAAACACATTTCTTCTCGTTTTAATCCCTCACGCAATCTGCCCCATTCTTACACCAATCTCTTAATCTCATAACCTTTTGTGTTTGATTTCATTTAATTGCTGATTCACTTAATTACTGGCTCTCAGCGGGGACGCTATCACTGCTAATTTGATGGTATGTGATGTCACAAACAATTTCTCTACTACATTTTGGCACCCGGCGTGGGGCAATCTCGTTGGTAATATGCATGCTATATGCCATATCACAAAGACTTTCAGTTCATTACAATACACAGTAATAACATATAACACACCTGCTCCAAGGCGCTCCAGTGCGTGGCAGTAATGATAAGCCATGCAGAGGCTGTACAAACCCTCCCTAGTTGGGACACCACTGTGTGGACAGGATCACTGACAGCTCTGCTTTAACGCGAGCACATGGCCGCCTAACCTGCAGCGATGATGCGTTATGTGGCTTTACATATCTCTTTCCGAAAGCTCGTCCTCTGTATGTCAGCTCATTCCGTCCGCATCACCGATCCCAACGAAAGGACAGTAAAGGTAGTTACAGGTCAGCACTGCTGTCGAAGCATGATGTACTGCTTACCACCTGTCTGAGGACTTCATCTACAAGACCGCCACTTGCCGGCTGCGAGTGAAAATGGTCGCTCCACGCCGTCGCCTCTGATACCTCTCAGACATGATTGGTAGAAAATACAGACCTACTGGGACATCTTCTGGTGAAGGGCCTAACCGACAGTGTGCAAGCTGTCATATTCTACTCGCTACATGAGCGTTTGAGTACCGCTTCCCAGGTTGTCTTCCGCCTTCCTCGCTGTACACTGAGGTAAGAAAAGTCATGGTATAGCCCTGTGCACGTATATAGATGTGGTAGTGCCGCGTACACAAACTATAGAAGGGCAGTGCATTAGCCTACCTGTCATTTGTCTTCAGCTGGTACACGTGAAAATGTTTTCGATGTGATTATGGCCGCACGACGGGATTTTTGAAGGCACTGAAAGAGCAAGGGACATTCCATTTCGGAAAGCGTTAAGGAATTCAACATTCCGAGATCCACAGCATCAAGAATGTGTCTAGAATACCAAATTTCAGGCATCATCTATGTCTACGATCTTCGCCGTGGCCGCCGTGACCAAGAGCAGCAGTGTGTGCGTAGTTTTAGCAGTGCCAACAGACAAGCAACACTGCGTGAAATAACTGCAGATAACAATGTTCGACGTACGCTGAAGGCATCCTTTAGGATACTTTGGCGAAATTTGGCGTTAATGAGCCATGGCAGTGCCTTTGCTAACAGCAGCACATAGCCTGCTGCGTCTCTCCTGGACTCGTGACTATCTCTCGAACCCTAGATGACTGGAAACCATGGCGTCGTCAGATGAGCATCGAATTCAGTTCATACGAACTGGCGGTAGGTTTCGAGCTGGCATAGAGCTCACGATGCCATGGCCCTAGTTGTCAATAAGGCGCTGTGGTGGCCCCACAGTGATATGGATTGGTTTTATATGGAATGGACTGAATCCTCTGGTTCGACTGAACTGATCATTGGCTGAAAATGGTTATGCTCAGCTACTTGGAGACCATTTGCAGCCACTCATTGACTTCATGATCCCAAACTACGGCGGAATTCTTACGTTTGACGATGGGACATATCATTGGCCCTCAATTTTTCGCGATTGTTTGGAGAACATTATGGGCAGCTGGAGTGAATGATTTGGCCATGAAGTTCTCCCGATACGAATCCCATCGAAACGTACGGTACATAATTCAGAGCTCAGTTCATGCACAATATCCTGCACCGGCAACACTTTCGCAATTATGGATGGCTGTAGAGGCAGCGTGGCTCAGTATTACTGCAGGGGACTTCCAACGGCTTGTTGAATCCATGCCATGTCGAGTTGCTGTACTACCCCGGAAAAAAGAAGGTCCGGCACGATATTAGGTATATGCCATAAGTTTTGGCACATCCGTGTATGCGGTGTTTGCTGGCTACGGAGAGAAGCACAGTTCTTCAGGCAGTAAGGGTTCGATTCTGGCCCTGTTAAGAGTGGTAAGTGTTCTTATTTCGATGTCTGAGTTTATCTGAAACTGGCATCATGTGGATACTAGGAACTTCACAATAACATGTTTCTTAAACCAATATTCATGATTGTTGACTTTCTTAATTATGTAATTTCCTTTCTTCCACGATTCTGGAATGGATTCATATTACAGTGAATACTGTGTTACCATGTGTTTCTCGTTACCTTGGCAAGTGCAAGTATTAGCATTTGTACGTTTAAACAGCACCTATTCTTGAATCATGGATAACGTTATTATTTCTGCCAAGTCATTTAGAGTCATACGATCACTGGAGTAACACCCACTTTGTTCAGTATTTACCAGTAACTTTCGAGTTAGTCATGTGTGTAATATGTATAATTTAGACAATTAACGCTTTAACTATACATTGTTATTTTTTAATGTAAATGTTCGCTATATTTCGTTTTTCTCCTTGTTTCTAGATACCACTGAAATAAAAGTGCAATAATTCAGTTCCATTTGTTGCTCATTGGATGATAGTTACCTTTGGTCACTGCTTGATTATCGATTAGCCTGGGCCGTCAGCCATACTTATGTCTCAAGGACATTTTCTCTTGACAATTATGTTGTGCAAATATTTCACTTAATAACGTCTAGCGTTTCAGTCCGCTTAACCCAAAAAGATAGCTTAATTTCGTCCAGATAACCAGTTAGTACACCCATCTCAATCTTTGTAAATGAAAGCTGAAGCTGAAGAAATTTTTTGACGTAATTAACGTGGAAAAATATCGCTTTAAATATTAAAATACGCGTTATCTATGAAGCATATTGGAGGCTTCATAGCTATAAGAGAGACAACTGTCTCAAAATATTTACGTGCATCTCAAATTTGTGGTTTACGAAATTCTTTGTTGAAGGCTCGCTGAGATGTTCACTTTACGTTAGAAAAATTATGGGCTAAGATGCAGAGAACCTACACTCATCTGCGAAAACTCACTAGCTGTAGTCTTATTCCCTTGTGCTATTCGATAAGTTTGAAGGTCTACGACATCGGTCTTTCATCTTAAGAAATGAAATGAACAAAGTTATACCTTGATATGTCAATTTTTCCGATTCCTTATCTAGAAACACCGTATTACCACTGCCTTTTCCTATTCATCGACTGTGGCTGTTATGGAAGCTATTTCTGTAATGGTTATTTCATATTCCACAAGAAGTACTGTCTCGTATAAGCGGTAGCAAATGCGGCTCTCCTCTGTGACTATAACAGGCGACATACATGCATCGTGGTGGACCAGATTATATGCATCGTAAAAACCTTGAAATATACATTCAAGAATAAATGAAAAATGCTTAAAATTCCTGAAAAGTGTCGATATAAGCAGGATCGAATAATAAAAAAAAAAAAACATGGTAGTTACTGCGTGCATTATATCTCAAAGTCGAACCTGCGCTTGTCAGTTACGAGGAACAGCGCCAGCCATGGGAAAAGTCGGTACATTTAGAACGCTGATATCATTTTCTGAATACTTTATAGTAGAGGTTAGAAAAGGGCCTTTCTGGGATTACTTTCTACAATTTTGCAAAATGGGGACGCAAACAGTGTTTGAAGAATTGTTCCTTCTTTGCTATTCTTGTCGTTAACAAGCGGATGCAATGCGAGTGAGTTGCAACGAAACAACCGATATGTACAGAAACAACTTTGAGACATATTGCACGCAGCGGGCCAGGCTCAAAAACTCCGTAATATTTTATTAAAAAACAACATACGATCATAAATTTGATTGAACAGCATTAGCTTGTAATTAATACTGTTGGCCCAAAGCATAAGTATTCATTACAAGTTAAAGCTGTTAAAAAAACCAAATCATGATTTACGGTTTATTTTACATTTTTCTACTGTTGTAAACATAAACGACCAAGTGCTGCTCCAAATGTTCGGTGGTAAGACTGTGTCTTGGATCACCAAAAACATTTTTATAAGCAGAAAAAGACCGTTCTACATCAACAGAGGTAACTGGGCAGTATTTGAATTTGGGTACTACGTTGGACTTATTGTTTCTGGTAAAAGTTCACCCGCCCCATAATAAAACTATCAACTTGGCCCAAGCGTTCAAATCTTAGTTATTGTTTAAAATGTTTCCAAACTTTTCTATAAGTTTTCTTGGGAATACCTCCGGCAATGAGGAGTTCACTAGAAGAATTTTATCCATTAACTGAATAGATTCGTTCAACACCAAACCTTGAGTTTCAAGCTTTTTAATACTTGCAGATATATGAGAAAAATGACGCTAATTACAGCAATGTCTTTTTTAATAACGGAATCATTAAAAGCTTCCTTGCACAGGCAAACTGCCAAAGCCTCTGCACTATCCAAGACGTTTGCTACATGGCCTCAAATGTTCATTGTAAAACAATACAGCTTCGACCCATGTACCCCAAGAGTTACCACAGGTTCGGGAGGTAAAGGCACATTTGGTAGTTTTCCTTTGTTGGTCTTGATGCGAGCAGGAGCCTTTAGAAACACTTTCTTTGTGGATGAAATCAGTTTATTTACATTTACAAACGTGGAACGTACTTCTTCAGCAAGCCGATGTACTCTAGGAGCAAAGCACATCACATGAATCAAATGGGAATAAAATACTCGGAGGGCTTTTCCTGCTTTGATCATATAGGGAGCAGCTTCTGAAATAAACACGAACACCCTTTCATCTGCAGAAGATTCTGGAAATTGTTCCTAATACCCTCATTCACAAATCTGGCGATCGTAGAATGATTTACTTTTTCAAGTTCTTTGCAGGTCGCTAAAAAGGAAAAAGACGGCTCTTCTTTTAAAGCACCAACAATTAAATTTTCAATGTAACAGCCACAAGTGTCTGTAGTTTCGTCATATGAAATCCAGATAATGCTGTCTTTGAGGTCATTGCGTATTTTATCCTGAACATTTACGTAAATTGTCGATATGTAATTTTTACACAATGTACATTCATCTGGTATACTTTGATTTAAGCAATATTTGAGCAGGAAGCCTTTGAGGATAGGGTTTGTATGTTTGTGAAGGGGAATATTACTTGCAGTGAATGCCTCACGTAGATCCGTGTTAAACCGCCTTTTTTGGTTACCATTGGACAAATACCTGCTACTGAACTTACTGTTGTCAGAAGTTGTTGTGGTCTTTTCTTCTGCGTTCCTGCTATATGAAGACTTATCTCGACATGCTGATCTGTTTGAAACTATTTTTGCACGAAACATTTTTCTCGCAAATGTAAATGTTCCAGGATAGTCAGCTATCCATGAAACGACGCGACGTTTCCTTTTTCGGGCGGCATGGCGCACAACACGTTACACACTACACGTCGTAAACACGTTCAAATGTGTACAAGTAAACAGAAAGCTAAACTGAAACAATGGACGTGCGATTTAAAGCTCGTGTAATTTAATAATTGCCGACGCGTACTGTATGACAGCGGAGGGGATTAACCGGTGTAACGGGCGCAGGAGCATTGACTCTTTCTGCCTGGTTCAAATGGCTCTGAGCACTATGGGACTCAACTTCTGAGGTCATCAGTCCCCTAGAACTTAGAACTACTTAAACATAACTAACCTAAGGACACAACACACATCCATGCCCGAGGTAGGATTCGAACCTGCGACTGTAGCGGTCGCGCGGTTCCAGACTGAAGCGCCTACAACCGCTCGTCCACTCCGGCCGGCCTTTCTGCCTGTTCCTCTTCTGTAATGATTTCACTGGGCAGTGGCCTCTTGGTTAACGTTTGCACGCAGTTCTAGGTCGCGGTCAATCTGTGATTCATCAGACCCATCGAGATATAGACAGCCCGTCTAAATTTGTAAAATATTGTAGACATAGAGCGAAACCATGCATCATCACTAGCTTTTAGTTGAAATATGGAATAAGCGGTGAGAATGAGCCCAATATGCAAATGCATATGCAACATGCAAATGCATATAACCCGGTCTGTAGCCATTATACTCTATCGACTAGTTCTCACTTTAGTGGTGGACCAAGCCAAGGCGACGGTGGAGGAATATAATGAAAGCCCTCTAAGTTCAGGAGCCGATTATTGATAGGGGAAGAACAAAAAGGTAGATTGCCTTGTCTGGAAATGGACGGCGAGTCTGCAGTAAAGTAAACAGTGCTTGTAAATCACATTGTACATTACATGGTAAAGTTAATTAATGCATATTTGATAACATATGTAGGGATTACCACCAGTAGATATTCCTCCACGAGAGAAGTTTGGTAGCTGGTTGTTGCACAAGGCGACCATCACTGTGGTATTCGATCGGTCAGTAATTTTCATTAATGACGTGTGATGCAATCACAGACTTACACATTCGATATCTGAGCATGAAACAAAACTGCGAGTAACGTGGTTGATGCACGATGGAACACCATCCCATTCCCGGATTATTTTTCATCAACATCTCAACAATATCTTTGCCAAGAGATAGAAGAGACGAGAAACCATTATGCCTGCCTCTCGTCATTCAGTTTAAACCGTCTATGACTTACTTGTGGGGCCTCCCCAACGTGATGCATATCCTGAACCAGTGGCCTTCGGGCAGACCCTTGAACAGCTGGTTAGCCTGTTATGCTCTTCGACTACCATCTGAAATACTGAAAAGTGTGAGGCGTGTAAAGTGTATAACGTTCATACGCATCCATTGCATCCTATAGCAGTGACCTTAAAGATCGTTTATGGTATGCAAGAAATTAATAGTATAACACAGCGCAGCAAAGTCAGCCATCATTCTTCGTGGGTGATTCTTCAGGAGAATGTCAAGAATCATACTGAGCTTATCTGTTTGTGTTCTCAGTATAATTCGAAAAATTTTTCCGTGTTTTTGTGAACTTGCAAAGTTTAACTGTTAAAATCATTGTGTGTTTTTGTATTTGAGGGTATAGAAAGATGCTTTGGTAACAATAACACGTTTAGTCGAGCAGTCGTCTTTTTTAATTTTTTGTTAGCCAGTAAGCGTTAGCCACATGTCAGACACCTGCAGCGTCGGTTGCCGAAGCATCAGGAAACTAGCGAGTCACATATTTACTTTTGTTTCTGTGTACTTTCATAGTCTAATACTGAAGCTACTAGTAGCAGGATGGATTTGATGTGCCCGTGATGTGTGCAGACGCAGATGTGTAGTTCTGTTAGACGCATGCCAATATTTCAGTACGATGACGACTCCCAAGGATCGTGTGTCTCTTAATTCTGTTTCTCCTGCGGATATTGACGATGGGTTTATACATTATACGTAGGTTGTCGGGAGCTGTCCGGGCTTGTGTTTTGACTGTAATTGGGAGAAGTATTACTGATCATATAGGTTCTGATCGGATGCTCATCTGCCGTTTCATCCAGGATTTTACCAAGGGAGTGACATGTTTTACAAGCTCTTGTACCTTGAAATTCGTGGCACATGAGGTATTAGTTTTCTATGACTTGAAGATATACCTCCAGGGCATTAAACCGCCCATCATACAGTGAGAACTTAAAAACAAAGAAAAAGATTCAAATGGCTCTGAGCACTATGGGACTCAACATTTGAGGTCATCAGTCCCCTAGACCTACTTAAATCTAACTAACGTCTAAGGACATCACACACATCCATGCCCGAGGCAGGATTCGAACCTGCGACCGTAGCGGTGGCACGGTTGCAGACTGAAGCGCCTAGAACCGCTCGGCCACAGCGGCCGGCCACTTAAAAACAGCTTTCGCGGATTTGGACTTTCATTCAGTTTTAGTACAGGCTACATTACCTTTTCTGATTTTAAATTGTATGATTGTTCTGAACATTACGTACAACCATTCTAGCTATGGTCACCCGAGCTATAGGGAAATTGAGAGTTTAAAATACAGGCTGTATCAAAAAGAATCGATTTGGCCCATCTGTATATCTGAAACTAAGAAACATAGACAATAAATTTAGTATTTTGATGAACGGAAAACTCAAAGTTTTTCTCACAGTCCTTCAGAGGTGTTAAATACGCCCACCTTGAGATGAACAGCGTATATCAGTGCTGTATTGAAATTGGTTCCACACTGCAGTGAGCATGTCTTAAGTTACAGCTTGAAACAGTTGCTGTTATGTTATGTTTCAGTTCATTCACTGTTGTGTCCGCTACGGTAGCTGTGTGGACAGCGCTCCGTCTTGTCATTCTGGGTCCCAGGTTCGATTCTCGGCTGAGTTGGAGATTTTCTCCTCTCAGCGACAGGGTGTTTGTGTCGTCGTCATCATCATCATTTCATCCTCATCGACGCGCAATTCGCCGAAGTGGCGTCACCTCAAAAGACTTGAGCCAGGCGATCAGGTCTACCCGCCGGGAGGACCTCGCCACACGGAATTTCATTTCATTCACTGTTATAGCTAACGGAGGCACATGAACATAGTCTTTTATAACCCTCACAAGAGAAATCACATAAAGTCAGATCCGGCGACCTTGGAGGCCAGTAATATAAGGCTGAATGATTTGGTCCAATGCGACCAATCCATCGTTCAGTAGACCTTCGATTTAAAAACTCCCAGATGACAGTGCGACAGTGCCCCATCCTGTTGCTAAATAAAGTTCAAATGGTTCAAATGGTTCAGAGCACTATGGTACTTGACTTCTGAGGTCATCAGTCCCCTAGAACTTAGATCTACATAAACCTAACTAACCAAAGACATCACACACATCCATGCCCGAGGCAGGATTCGAACGTGCGACCGTAGCGGTCTCACGGTTCCAGTCTGTAGCGCCTAGAACCGCTCGGTCACTCCGGCCGGCGCTACATGAAGTCGTTTGAATCAGTCTACAACTGTGGGAAAAGGAAGTTCTCAAGCATATCGAGATATGTGCTTCCTGTAACAGTGTTCTCGGTAGAGTAAAATGGACCATACTTTTTCCTGTGAAACTGCACAAAACACATTAAATTTTGGGCAGTCCCTTTCATGACTTACAATATCATGTGTTTGTTCCATGCCCCATATTCTCACCCTTCCATTCAAATGGAATGTTGTCTCGTCACTAAACACTAAGTGTGGAAGAAAACTGTCATCCTCCATCTTGCCAAGAACGATATTACAGAACTTCACACGTCGTTGTTTGTCACCTTCATGAAGAGCTTGCAGTAGCTGAATTTTGTATGGCTTCATGTGTAAACGTCAACGCAACACATACGCCAGACGGATATCGGTGGCATGTTGACCTGTCGAGCTACACGGCGAACGGATTTCTGCGAACTCCTTGGTGAAACTATGGCGGATGCGTTCGACGTCTTTACCAGGCACTCGGGGACGGCTCGGCGATTTGATTTTATACAAACAATCTGTTTCTTGGAATTGTCGATGCCACCGTCTAACGCTCTGTGCAGTAGCAAAACCCACACCATACCTTGTACGAACGTCAATCTGAACACAAGACGCTTTCTGTTGTCTCGACACGTTTTTACCAGGACTGAAGAGGGTGCACACTGCTGCTACCTAGTGGGAACGATGTAAAACCAAACTGAGAGTTTGATCTTTCCAACACTACTTTGTTCACGCACGTATCTCAAATAACATAATATTTAATTTAAAAAAAATCAGATGACTCTTTTTGATACACTCTGTATTTGTCCTTTCTAGTCGCCACACACTGAGCTCTGGCCCAGACCTCAGATACTTGCAGCTGGAATAGATGAACCTAGCTCGACGCTAGTAACCTGATAATAGTATGAAAGTGATACAACATTTGAATCCAGTCAGTGATTCACATTATAACAAAACTATGACAGTTTGAAACCTTTACACAGAAAAATACCAATGTTATCAATATTGTAAATAATGTAAATAAATTTGCTCAATTTTTAATCATTTATTAAATATTGATGTGTCTGTGGCACCTCGTTCACACACGAACACGACAAGTCTGGCCTGGCTGTTCTTTCCTATACTGCTCCGAATTTGTACTATGGTTATATGTGCAATTATGAGCCAGAGAACCAGGATGGCGCGGTGGGTAGTGTATATCGCTAGTGAGAAAGAGATCTGGGTTCGAATCCTGGAATTTTTACAGATTTTAATTCATTATCATGGGCTTGAGACTTGATGTGTCTCTAGAACAGTTAATTTCGTGATTAATGTGTCTTTTACTATGTGCAGCGTACCAGATCTACTTGCAGTAAATCTTCAAAGTTATGAAAATTTTACGGGTTTCCAGTGGTAAGAATATGTATCACATTTTATATGCGTGTGATGAATGCAATTTTTTCCAACCCAGCAAAATGAAGTAGTGGGAGCCTGTTAGCATGTAAGTTAATTTAAGTAAAGGGAGAAAACACATGTAGGTACACGCTCTTATGACAAATATCTGTAAATGGTCAAAGATTAGCAAATAAGTCTGCACACCTTGAGAGACGACTTGGTGCTGAAGAACTTGCCGCAATCTTCACACTTGTGTTTTGTACGCCGATCTATTGCTTCATCAGAGGCTAATACTGGAGTTTCTGGCAGTTCTTCAGGTTTCTGTGATGATTCTGGCTCGTCTGGAGCCTGCTGTAGGTGAGGGCTTGGAAGCTGCAACAACGGTGGCTGTGGCTGCTGGAGTTCCTGAAAGTGGGCTGGGAGCTTTGATGGTGATACTGGGTATGGTGGCACTGTTGCTGTGAGTGGTTGGGGGGATGGCAGGAGAGGCGGCGTCACAGGAGTGGCACAGTGGACCTGCTGTTGGAGATCACTGAGAGATGGTTGAGGTGGAGCTGGTGGTGGGGGAAGTGCCTGGTGCTGAACAGTGGGAATCCACTGGTGCTGCTGCAGCTGTTGTGCTGACATTGTGGCCTTCGACTTACAGGCCTGGCCGATGTCGTTTGTATTGCTGCTGTTGTTGTTGGTTTCTGGGCATACCATCCCGTCTGGAGATCCTATGTCCATCAGCCTCTTGACGAGAAAGCTGGTGCGGTCCTGCTCGCTCTCGCACACTGTCGGTCCCTCGGAGCCTTCACCATGCTGCTGTACATGGGAAGTCTTACATGAACAGCAGCACAAACACTGGACCTACTGCAGTGAGAACACCACATAGCACAGGTTGTTAGTCACATGTTAAAAGATGCAAATGACAGTCGGAGGAGTTAAACACTAAGCGAGACTGATTATTTACAGTCAGGCATGATGGTATTGCAGGAAAGCTAGCGTTAAAGCCTGGAAACCGAGTGGTCGTGGATAGGATCAAGAACGGTCCACGGAATTTCTCGGTATACTTTCAACCTAGTCTTCACTTTTCAGTGTGATGATCCACCACGAACGACACATGGTGCGAATTCTACGTTAACCTGTATGTCCCCTTTATCTAGTAGTATACGTGGGGTGGGTAATGGATACGCATGTCTCTGAATGGTGTCCAATTGAGAGACTTCCCGTTCAGCTACAGGAAGCTATTGTGTCACTGAATGATCAATGCATTATAAACTAGAAAGGATGTACACTAACGTCCAAAACTTGAGGGTTAATTAATTACTTGAATACATAGAACATTTTAAGCGAATCACAGTTCGGTTTCCAAAGTGGCAAAAATACAGAGTCAGCCATAGTAGAATTCACAAAAGTTGTACTTGATGCTCTTGATAAAGATGTGTGCCACAGGCATATTTTTGGGTCTTTCTAAGGCGTTTGATACAGTCGACCATAAGATTATATTAAATAAATTAGAAGCATTGGGAATAAGAGGGGTAACTAATGATTTGTATCGATCATACCTAACAGATAGGGTACAAAGAGTAGAGATAACACATACTTCAAATAGCTCTAAACATTTAGTAAAACACTTATCAGAACCAAAATACATTAATATAGGGGTTCCACAAGGTAACATATTAGGACCAATACTGTTCCTGATATACATCAATGACTTTCCCATTAGTGTTACTCATAGTGAAAAAATTCTCTTCACTGATGACTGCAATATTATAGTCATTGAGAAAACAAAGGAATCCTTGTTGAGAAAGCAAATGAAACTCTCAAGGAAGTTTATGATTGGTCAATAAGCAATAAAGTGACTTTGGGCATAAAGAAAACTAATGCCATGAATTTCAGTTTGAAGAGGAAAAATGACAATGTTAAATTAAATGTAGATGACACCTCCATAACTGTAACAAATGCAAAATTTCTAGGAATTAATATTGATTCTCAGTTGAAGTGGTGTGAACACACAAAGGTACTTGCAAACAGAATGTCATCAGCATGTTATGACCTTAGAATCCTATCATCACTGTGTAACATGCAGTGTCTTTTAGTTGCATAGTATTCATATGTAAACTGAATTCTTAGCTATGGCATGCTTTTTTGGGGAACAAATGCACAAAACATGAATGCAATTTTCAAACTCCAGAAAAGAGCCATATGAATAATAACCAAAAATACTAGTCGAGTTCATTGTAAAGATCTGCTCATAACACTAGGGATTTTAACTGCTCTGTGTGAAAACATTTACCAGTCAGTTGCACACGTCAAAAATAACATTGGTAATTACTGCACAAACAGCTCTGTCCATGACAATACAACAAGAGACTGAACTTAATTTACCAAGAAGAAATAAACATAAAACTCAAAACAGCAATTTCTGCCAAGGAATAAAACTATACAATAAATTACCAAAAGAGATTAAAGAAATTTCAAAAATATACTTATTTAAAAAGGCAGCTAAAAAGTACCTGTTATGCAATACATTTTATACATTGAAGGATTGCTTAGCTAAAACAGAATAGGGTTGGTTGGTTGGTTTGGGGGGATTAAAGGGACCAGACTGCTACGGTCATCGGTCCCTAAACAGAATAGGGATTTGATAAAAAAGTGTTATACAAATAAATAATAATAATAATAAAAACGATTATAAGATATCCAACATTACACATAACACCTTCACTTTATGTTTCTTTTCTTCTTTTTTCCTTTCTAGAAATATTTACCCCCAAGCTCTTCCTCTTTCTGAGCTCAACGTCTCACTCGTTATGGAGGGATGTTGACTCAGTTTTCGGGATAGCAAATGGGAAGTTGCGGTACAGAAAATGACCCAGAGATCACCAGTGTGTATGTGTGTGTGTGTGTGTGTGTGTGTGTGTGTGTGTGTGTGTGTGTGTGTGTGTGTGTGTCTGCGTGTGTGTATGTGTAGTGAGTGAAGTGTTTTACGAAACCATGTGTGTATAGAGTGTGCAGTGACTGATACTGAGATATGAGTGAAAAGTGTGACATTATGTTATTTAATAAGTTGTTTGTAAAAAAAAAGTATTGTATACCAGGAGTAGCTCTAATGACCGACTGTAACTAGAAGTCTGTAAATATATTTGTATACGAATAAGCTCATTTTAAATTGATCTAAATTTGTAAATACTCTGACATGTCCTATACCTTCGTTAAAAGAGATCTATGGATGAATAAAGCTACTACTGCTACTACTAGTATAGAAGTGGGATAAGCATGGGGGTAATTATGGAAAACCTACAGTCGTGAAGAGGAGCAGCACAATGTGAACTTCGAGTAGCAGCAGCCTGAACATCTTCCGACTACGGGGGGACATCCAACGCTGGAATTCAAGTCGGTCTACTCCAGTTTGGCTAGAATACGAAAAGCAATGATGGATTTTTATTTTATACTTGAGTGACTCATTGGCGTTTAATTAGACGAAATTCCGCAATCGAGTCAGAGTAACGTTGTCGATCTGCAAACTGTTATTAATGAACTTCAGGAAGAGCTTCGGCAGTTAAAAGGAGAAAGAAGTAAGCGTAACATTCCGAAAGACCTGTCAAATGATAGTTTATGCTGTACAAGTACAACTACAATACAGAATTTTTCATTATTGCCATCAGTACCAGTGGTTAGCGGGAAACCCGAAGATGAAGTGAAAGTGTTTTTTCGTAAACTTGAAGGTGCCGCCCTGTTAGGATCATGGACAGATCCCGATGAGCTAGTGGTTGCCAAATTAAGAATTCAGGGAGCAGCGGAGCCTACTTGCGTGAAATCATAAGTTTACAATGAGTTTGGAACGCTTGTTGTTGAGAGATTTAAACGTAAAAACGGGATCAGATTTTACAGACAGCAGATTTACATTTTGCGAATGCGACGAGACGAATCTATGGAGCAGTTTGTCGACCGAATTCGAAACATCAAGGCTCAAATGTAGAAGTTAGTAGAAGACGAAAATGAAAATTGCATTTAGTTGTTCGTAGCCGACCAGAGAGCCCTGAACACATTTATTCATGAGTTGTACAGAGAGGAAGTAAGTAACGCTGTTATATTGGCACGATGTAAAACGTTTCAGGACGCAGTAGAATCAACTTTTGGTTTGGTTGAAGCACTAAGACGTGCGAATGGGATGCAGAAACAAGAACGCAGAGTTTCCAACACAACAGTGCAATGCTACAGATGCGATAAGCTGGGTCACAAGCGTAAGAATTGTGAAGAGAATCTAATCTGTTATCATTGAGGGATGCAGGGTCGTGTTTCGAGAGATTGTCGCAACAAGAAGAAGGGTAATGTGAGCAACAGTCAATCTGACAGATCTTTAAACGAGTACAGGTACGTACGGGCCACCACTCTGTCCGCCCCCTCCCAGAGACAGTGATTACCGTTAGTTCCAGCGAAAATCAGTCTGAAAATGACTTTGTGATAGGTGCTGTATATCGTGGGACAAACATCAAACTACTTATTGACTCAGGAGCACAGACCTCATTAATGTCGTGTTGCACAGATAGATGGGATAAACTGAAACCGCCGCTACTGAAAGTGCGAGGGTTAAACGGAGGAAAACTATGTAACTATGGAGTTGTTAGAATTAATTCTTGGCCAAGGCCAAGATGAAGGTGAAAATAAAGATAAATACACAGCAAGGGAGCAAGTAGTTTCAAATAACGAAACGCGTTATGACGGTGTACTTGGATTTGATATCTAACGAGGCAGAGATATTTGTCGCAGAAAGGAAGATCAGACTAGGCCGTAGCAACTACAATCTACAAAATCGTTCTTCAGATGGTACTCAAGGGAGCAGCGATACTGACGTCATGTAAATGGACAGGCCAAACGATGTATCAGTTCAAATCATGCTAGTCGATGTTCAAATTGATCAGCCTCAGCAAATTCCCAAGAGAGCAGGAAAGACAATCTACACTGACGTTAAGTCAGCCCAATGCAAGGAAGGAACTTTGTTATTAACTGAGCGATCCGAGGAAAGTGAGTTACTGGATACAATGTTTTGTTATGTTGCTAGAATGTAGGTGTCGCTACAATGGTGAGACAGAATGTCGCAAAAGTCCCGGTTACAATAACGAATATGAGCAATGAGGATGTTGTTTTGCCACGAGGAACAGAAATAGCTGAAGTGTCGAGCATAAGTAAAAGTGATGCAATACAGATTCCAGATGAGGTAATAAACGCTGCAGTTATAAACACAGATTTTTGTAACAGTACCGCAAAATTACAAGGAGGAGACGAAGTTAATAACGAACTGAAGCGCAAGATTAGGAAGAAGTAGAACATTTGACAGATGATGAACAGAAGATTTTAGAGCCTGTTTTGTTGGAGTATGCAAATTTATTCCGAGAACGTGCGAATTTACCTGTCACTAATTTAGTTCAGCATCGTATTCATACAGGGAATGCAGCCCCAATCACACAGAAACTTTACCGAATACCATTTAGTCGAAGAGAGTTGGTAAAAGACATGGTTAAAGAACAATTAGAAGCCGCAATTATAAAACCAAGAGATCCTTCACACCCACCGTGGTATTCGCCTGTTGTAATTGTAAAGAAGAAATAAATTACTGGACAACCACAGTTCCGTTTTGGTGTTGATTACCGATCTTTGATTGCTGTGACCACACCCTACATTTACCCCTTACCAAATTTAGTGGTAATCTTGGATTACTTCGGCAGATCTCGAATTTTTCAGTATGTGATTTAACAAGTGGTTATCACCAGTTAACAGTGCATCCAGATGATCAAGCAAAAACTTCATTTTTAACTGCAACAGGAGTATACAAGTATCTTTGTATGCCATTTGGGCTTCGTAATGCTCCAGCTACATTTTAACGACTAATGGATTCAGTTTTACGAGGGCTCACCCCAACATAAGCACTTGTTTACCTCGATAATGTAATAATTTTTTGGTGAAAACATTAAGCAGCATACTGAGAGATTACAAGCTCTTTTGGAGCGTATAAGAAGTGCAAACCTGTCTTTGTCAATAGATAAATGTCATTTTGCACAAAGTAAGGTTAACTATCTTGGTCATGTTATAACCTGTGAAGGTGTTCGACCTGATCCAAAATTAATTGAAGATGTAAAGATGTTTCCTGAGCCACAGAATTTGAAAGAACTACAATCACTCTTGGGATTGTCAAATTTCTACAGACAATTTATGGCCAATTGTGCGAATATAGCACATCCAGTGACACAAATACTGAAGAAAGGAGCCACAGTTAATTGGTCAACAGAATGCAAAAAGGCAATGGAAGAACTTAAAACTGCTCTAACCACAGCCCCAGTGTTAGCCTATCCAGATTTCAGTTAACCTTTTATTATTTCAACAGATGCATCCACTTTTGCCATCGGTGCAATCTTGTATCAAAAAGTTGATATACATGAACATCCAGTCTGATTTGCTTCTAGACAATTAAACAAAACAGAATGTAATTATACTACTACTGAGAAGGGGCTTTGTGCTTTGGTTTTTGGTATAAAACATAATAGATGTTTCTTAACAGGAAGATATTTTACAGTTATTACAGATCATGTCACACTTAAATGGTTACTGAGCTTAAAGCATCCAAGTTCCAGATTAACAAGATGGGCATTAAGACTGAGTGAGTACCAATTTAAGGTTATTCACCGACCTGGTAAACAACATGGGAATGCTGATTCAATGACTCGAAAAGTCAATGTTTGTGTTACAATAAGTCGAGAAGAAGAGTTAAAGGCCGCTCAAGAAGAAAATCCACAATGCAAATCACAGAAAAATGATAAACATTTTGTCGAAATAGATGGATTATTGTACAAAATCACTAGTAAAGGAAACCACCTAGTTATTCCAGAAAGCTTGAAAGAACAAATCATGAGAGAACAACACGATTCTTTATAATGAGGGCGTTGCAGTAAAAAAGCCTCAAACATTAAAATAGCTCAAATGTTTTGGTGGCTGTGCCACAAAGCTGACATTTTCGAGTTTGTTTCACAATATGATTCCTGTAACACATGGAATAATGTAGGAAAAAGTAAAGCACCATTGCAAGAACTGCCAGAGACAAGTAAACCATTTGAAAGAGTAGGACTAGATGTTGTAAGACCGTTGCCTAAGGCTAAAGATGGAAACAAATACATATTGACAATGTTAGATCATTTCTCTAGATACCTTCTCATTATATCAATACCTGATTAGAGGGCTGAGACTATAGCTAAAGTTTTTGTGAAAGAATGGCTTCTGGATCACCATTGAATGTAACTAGTGATAAGGAACGAATTTTATAAGTAAATTGCTAAAAGAGACTTGAAAGCTCATGCAAATAACTCAGTTAAGGACTACACCAGCACACTCTGAAGGAAATGGAAGAGTTGAGTGAGTCCACAGAACAATTATTAAAATGGCTAGGCATTATGTGGGCAAGGAACACAACAATTGGGATGTATGTTTACCGTACTTAGTAAGTTGTCACAACGCCAAAATGCACAGATCAACTGGCCTAGGTACATATGAGATCGTCTATGGAAGAAGATTGCATTCACCTTCGGACTTTGTACGATCAACTACTGGAATCAGCAGTGAACACGTAAGGGATCTAGCATGCAAACTAAAGGAAGCATGGAGGGGAGTGAAACAGCGAAATCATCTATCCTTTCTTCAGCATGCAAGACAACACGACCGCCAAGCAGCAGTGCCACAGTACTGAGGTGGAGATGTGTGTCTGAGCAACGTGGTGTTAAGAGTCAAGTAAAAAAGTTTAAGAAGTTTCGGAAAGGTCCACATCCAATCTTGGAGGTGTTGTCGCCAGTCACTCTTAAGTTCCAACTGTCCTTTCGTTCCTTTGTCGTTCATGTCAGTCATGTAAAGCCATTTCTGAGTAGATTTCCTGTAGCATCGCAAGACGACAAGGACCGACCGAAAGGTAGACCTGCTGTTCTCAAACCCAGGAAGCGAGAATCGCGAGGTCGCAGTCTAGACTTTGAGGCTGAGGCATCGCCACGTTCCGAGCGATCCTGTTCAAGACACCCCTAAAATCTGCGCAAACGTGTGTAGTGTGTGAGAGTGCAATGCGTGTGTTTATTTTAACCATGTGCTTATGTGAATGTGATGTGAAAATTTAGTATTGAAACTATTGCACAAGTGCACAAATGCAGCTAAACCTTTTATTCCACAAGTTACCACAAGAAATTCATTTATTTTATGTTCATTGTTAACTCTAGTATTTAGAACTAATTAACCATGCCCATTTTTATTCTAATGTTTGCTATGATACCATATTCTACTAATGCTGTAGTAATAGTACCATAGAGTACAGGTGTTTTGTTTGAACCACCATCAGACATGGTAATTTCAACAAGTAATGAAAAACTTGTACTCAAATACAATCCGAATGAAATCCAGCAACAGTTCAATTCTGTAAAGAAGCAAATTGATCCAATTCGTTCTGTTAGGGGTAATGATACAATTTTGGAAATGGCTACATCTTGGTATAATAACTGGATCACAACCAAAATGCAGGTAGAGTCTACATTTGCTAATTATGATATGAGATTTGCTATTTTTTAAAGCATTTGCCATCCAAAACTTTAATTAGGTGTAAACATGCCTGGTTTGATTTTGGAGGGAGTATCCTTCATACTGTATTTGGTACTTTAACTAGTCGATATCTACAGGAAGTGAAAGGTAAAATATTAGCTCTTGAACAACAGTCCGGTACAAATTCAACAAACCTCTCTAATGAAATTATCGTATTAAACAATATGCAAAGAACCATTACTAACCACACAGTTTTCATTGAACAGATTGTAAAGCAATTTTTCTCGCATTTCCATGTAATTCGTAATGAAATGAACGCAAATATCCAAAAATTATTCCAACGATTAAATGCTGTGAGTGAACACTTAAACACTCTTTTGTTAAGGATTACTGATAGTTTATCAAATGCTAGATTTGATGCCTTAACTTAAGAACAGCGTTAGAAAGTAGTTAAAATGATTTTTTGAGCAGTGTACTACTAAATCCAGAACAATTTTTACATATCCTATTTTCAGCTGAACGAAAGCTAGATGTAACATATACTATGATCTACCCTGTTAACTCTTACAATTTGTATGCTTACTACAAGTTAACCACCACACACTCTTTATTAATTGAAGATGAATTAACTGTTATTGTTTCTATACTCATTTCTAGATCAAAGCATAATTTTGAAATATATAAGATTTATACTTACCTTGTGAAATGAAGACAGGCAGGTTTTCATTTAAAGTACTGTACTAAATGATTATCTACTGATCAACAAGGATCGAAGATATTTTCTGTCCCTAAATGAAAACGATTTGCATATGTGTAAATGTAGTCATAAGTTAATTTGCCCTGAATTGGCAGTATTCTTAGGTAGTAGAGTGTACAGCTGTGAGAAAGAATTGTGTATGAATCATCCCCCAAGAGATGATTGCCCTAGAATTTTAACATATCTTTATCATCCATTTCTTAAACTATGTTCTGAAGGTATCATTTTCTCCCCCTTGATGTCACATTTACATGTAAAAATTACAATACACCTGAGCTACCCCTCACACTCAAATTTAATAACAGTGGATTCATTGTGAATGCCACACATTGTGATTTGCCACATTAACTATTTGACAAGCCTAGTGGATTGCCAACTACATTTCATTCAACTGGATATTTGCTACTAATGAGAACATTATGTGTTTATTACATTGATTCATACATATTATCATATGAAAAGCATTCCTTATCAAGATTTTCTGAAGACAGTGATTTAATTAAGGATATCTATGAAAATGTAATTTCTTCCAATGATCAGTTAAACTTCATTGAAGCAGCAAATAGAATTATGTCCTTCGATTCATCCAGTAATGTTAACGTATATTTGATGGTCAATATTGTGTTTTTATTGCTTTTATTGATTTGTCTTTTGTCAACAACATTTGTCATGTGTGAAATTGTCATCCTGAAAGCTCGCCTCTCTGTACCGAACGTTACTGTGTCTGCAAATGAAATAGACATTGCAATGCTTTCTGATGCCACGAGTGGTGAAGTAAATTCATAACGCCTAGGAAGTAGTTTTGAGCCACCTATAGTTGCTCTTTTTCTCTGAGGGGAGTGATGTAAGGATTTATGGGTTTGCAAGTAGCCTTACAGTATGTAACACGTGCTCGCCAGCCGACCTATCTTGGAATGCTGACAATTTGCTTGATCAGTAGTCATGTGCCAGGCCACAATGTGCCACAAGAGAGTAAGCCACTGGCCGCCGTCTGCAGTGAGCCATAGAACTAGCGTGGACTAGGAGACAAATATGTCACTTTTCTTAGCTCACCATGGAGCCTTTCGATACGACCGTAATTATCTGGTGTTAGGATGTCACAGTGATGATGGGTGTGCATAGCGTGCATGTTTTATAATCAGCCTTTTATTAATAAACTGTTTAAACCTACATCTCAGTGTTCATGTATCCCATACCTCAGGGACTCACTGCTTACGAATCCTCACAAATAATAAGTGTAATTATCCTATTATCCTCCGGGGTTAACAACACAAACAACCTCCTTGTACTTATTTTTGGCATTCTGTTACTGGGCCTTCAGATAGAATTATTTTTTATTTATCTTCAGCAGCTTCAGTAGTATCAGATATTCAGATTTTCGATACAGTCGGATGCCATAAAACGAAACAAAGTCAAAGTGAGCTCAAGATGGAATATAAGAACAGCTGAATAGGAATCGAGACGAAATTCAGGCATATCGGCATGTGGATAAAATCTCGGTTTTCAAGCTGTGTCAATTCTAACAAAATTCTCGAGCTTTTTATGGCTAGATCCGCCATTCAAGAATTTGGAAGCCTTTGTAAAATTTATGAAATATGGAGATCCAGGCGACACTACCATAACAAAGGACCAGATGGATCAAGAATTTATAGCTATGAGGATGGTGGAAGGATGCAATCCCCAAGTCTGGCCAGATAGGGGTTTCAGGAGGCAGAAGCCTGTGTGGAATTGGAATTGGATGCTAAGGTGATGGGGAGTCCAGATGAGGTGACAGTGAGGGGTGAGAACAAGGTATTTCAATATGAAGATGGTATCTGTTCTTTCGTCCATGTCCAAAAGAACAGATACCATTGGTGACTGTGCATCTCTCTAGAATGAAATTATAATTAAATCAAGACCTTGAGCTGTCAACACGCTTTGATATACATCAAGGGGGAAAGTTGAAAATGTATGCCATGACTGGGCCTTGAACCCAGGATCACCTGCTTACAACGCAGATGCTCTATCCATCTGAGCCACTGAGGGCACAAATCATATAGCAACTGCAGGGACTTATCCTTTGCACACTCCCTGTGAGACCCACAGTCCCAGCTTAACGTCCACACACTACATTCACAGTGCCCCTGCCCATTACACTCATTACTTGTGGCAGACAATTTTACTGAGTACCGTAACAGGTTGGGCAATGCGTGTGCATCCACATAGAAGAAGAAGGTCAATGGCTGGTTACCTTAACTATATGAAGATGGAACTTGGAATGGCATAAATAGTCATAGGCATTCTGCACATCGAGGGAAACAAAAGTAGCAGAGGGGCAAGAGCGAAGCTAGGAGCCTGTAAAGAGAGAGAGAGGAGATGGATAAGTTTGCGATGCTGGTTGCCGGTGGAGAAGGAAGGCCAGAAACGACACTGGGTAAGAGAGAGGAAATAGTGGTGAGTTGGTTGGTGATGATGCCGGCAAGAGAGGAGGGACTTCAATATCTTACTGATCATGGAGGTGAGGCATATGGGACAATAGGAGGAAGTGTCAAAAGGTGGCTTCTTTGGTTTAAGGAGCAACAGGATGTGGGAGGTTTCCACAGGTCAGGGTAAAAACCAATGGAGAGCATGGTGTTGTTCAGGGTGGCAAGGGCACCAAGAAACGAGAGAGGGGATTGCTTGAGGCAGAAGTAGGTGATGCATTTATGACTAGGGGCAGTGTGGCGTTTGGATCAGAGGATTATTTTAATGTTGTGTGCTGTAATAGGGGTGTTCATTTTTGAGGACGGTAACTGGTCCAAGTACTGGAAATGGGGAGGAGCAAGCAATGGGACAGTGGTACCGGTGTGGTCAAGGCGATTGGGGGAGAGGGAGTAATCAAAGTGAGGATCATCAAGTATGGAGGCGTGTTACTGGGGGTGTCAGGAAAAGGACAGTTGTCATGGAGGAGTGGGTAATGCGGAGTGGGATGTCTACCAGTAAGGTGATGGAAGGCAGACCTGTACGTAGAGGACAGGAAGTCTGGCACTGTGTTTGGTTCATGTATGGCGCAATCCGGGTTTTCTGTGCTGTCAGACTGTTTCAAACGCGCCTTTGTAATTGCCAGTGGTGGAGGAGTGTGTTCCAGTCAATAATGTGGAGGAAGGGATCGTAGACCCGAAGGTATTCATGCAGAAGAAGAATTCCTTTTGGAGGAATGGTAGGATGGTGGGAGTGGATACGTTTGGTGGGAACGTGGGTTGCCACACTGCCAGAAATGGTATGCTGGAGGAAGGATGAGGTGTGACCGACGTCATCAGGATAGTTGAAGGGAATGGGCTGGCTTCTGACTTACATGTTGATAGATTCCCAGTAGGCATTCTGGTCAGCATGATGGTCGTTGTGAACGACCATGGGAGGGGAGAGGGGCGACAGGGTGGGGAGCTGTGACAGGGTGAGGGACAAAGTAGATGGAGAACAGGACTGAAAGGTGGTCACTGCGAATGGGATCTAAGACTTCTGTGGTGTTATGCTCAAGGAGGTTGGGTGAAGGGAGGACGATATCAGGGGTGGTGTTACATTCAGGACAGCTATGCTGAGGTGAAAAACTGAATGGGCAGTGAGGGAGATATGCTGGAGAATGTGTCAGTGTTGTAAGGGATGCATGAATTGAAGGATGATTGTAAGGAAGTGGACGATGTCTTTGGCTGCGGGGGTAGGCAGAGGGAATTGGGGGTGTGGAGGGTTTGATCAGTGGGATGAATGGTGGTAATGGTAAGCTATGATTTGATGGGAGTGGGTTTTGCCTTACATTTAGAGGAATAGTTGGGATGGGCTTCATGACATGTATTACCTGAAGGAGGGAGGTGAGGTTCAGACACTGTTTGAGGAAATAAGTGGGGGCAGGTGGGAGGATTTTTACAGGCAGATAGATGTAAGGTGATCATTGTAGACCAGGCACTTTTGGCATTGGTAGGACTGGGAATGGAAGTGGAAGGAGGATGGCAGTTATAAATACGGGACCCTCCCATGCTGAGGAGGTGGTTGATGGAGGAGGGAAATTCTATGAAGACATGTATGAGGAAGGTGGGTCCAGGGACACTGTGCATGTGGTGGGAAGACCAGATTCTGGAGGCAGGGTGGATTCAGTTCTGCCAACACCTCCATCTCCATGACCACAAGGCTGAGCCTTGTGAACACTGAGGGTTGGAGGCGGCAACAGTGGTGAGGGGTTGGGTCTGGTAGGGACAGGAGGAGGTAAGGAATGGTGTAAGAGTTGCATGGCGGCCAAAGGTGACATGCAAGATCTTTTTGAGGAGGTTGGCGCGAAGGGAGGGATTGGGGGATTTGATGAGAACTTACAGGGAATGAGTTAGTAAATGGGGGCATTGGGGAAGTATTTGTGGACTTCTAAGGTGGTGGATCAGGTGTTACTTGGGGCTGGTGCAGGAGAGGACAGAGGTAGGCATGTGAGGGGGTTGGGATGTGGGATCATAGTGATATCCCATGGGAGGTCAGAAGGGTTGTTGGTAGATGGTGGTTTTTTGGTGGGGGGGGGCAGGAGTGGGGTCGACACTAGATCGTTTAGAGTTTTTTTGGTGAGACTGACCTGGGAAGAAGGGTGAGGGATAAGTTGGAGTGGGAGGTGACAGAAGGCCACCCCTTCTTGAGATGTGGAGGTGCCAAAATGAGGTGGTGTCAGTGAATCATCAGGGGTGGCTTCTGTGGCCTGGTGGGCTAGGACCTGGTTGGGTGAAGGAGGTACTGATATTGCAGGGTGACTGGGGACGAGGGGAAATTTTTGAGGGCAGGTGGCATGGGCAGAAGTGGGAGTGGACTGATATATCTGAGGTACAATTTGGGGAAGATGGGAGGGTAGAAAACGGTAATGAGGGGAGGCTGGGTATAAGGAGGGGGCCAGAGGAGGAACTTCATGAAGTGATGGTGGGGGTAGGGGAAGGGGAAATGTGGATAATGGTGATGACTGGGTGTCTAAGTTTAAATACAGAAGAATTTACTGCCGACAGGTGTTGCCTAGGTAGGGAACGAAAACTCTGAGTTGGGAGACGAGACATCAGACGAAGACAAACACGAAGACCACGCAATAGCATGGCGACTGTGACTGCGATGGCGACATGACAACAGACTCTGAAGCGGCGAGCAGTGGCGGCCAGCTGGCAGTAGACCCCAAAGCGGCGAACGACGGCGGCGGTTTCGGAGACGGAGGGCAGCAAGACGGTGCAGAGAAGGGCCTCTGAGAGCTTCCAACTGGCGAATTGGTACTGAATGTAGCCCAGACGACAAATTCTTTCGTGTGGAAGGAGGGATTCCAACCGTATGGATGTTAAAAACGCAAGGTTACACCTGCAGGTGGCTGCAAAATAAAACGCAGGGTGAGGTGGGACCAATTTGGTTAGATATTTCCGCTACATGACGGAAAATTCGACCGACTGTGGCTGCCTAGATGACAGGCTTGTGTAAAGTGTAGCATCATCAGCAGCCGTCAGCCGCTTGACCCATGTTTGAGTGTAATTTATTTACGGGAGGGGAACTGTAGGCTGCATATTACGTCCGACAGATGGCGATGGACTGTGCTGATTGTGGCAGTTCAGTTTTTCGTCTTGGAATGTGCTGTTTAAGCATGATATTGAAGATTATCATCACAGAGAAACCATACTATCCCATCATATGTATTAATCTCGTTTTTGATGGCTAGGTGTTCCATTCCGAAATGTGGCTGCTACATGCCTGGTACATATAACTTTGCATGTTTGTTAACTATGCGACATAGCCCCCAAAATGGGGCGTTGGGGATGGTATAACAATAAATATAAAAATTACTCTGTGATGGTTGATTATGTAACTGTAGATAAAAGAGCTATTGGTAATTCCATACACAAATGTCTTTGGAGAATTTCGTAGTATAATAACATTTTTTCTTGTTTCTGAACCACTGCAGGATCCTCCACCGCCAGGAGTAGGAATGAGCACTCATACATTACTGAGTTTCCATGCAGATTATTTTTGGTGTGTGTATATTTTGACTCCCTGTCGTTAAAGTTACGGTACAAGTTTGGTCCATGCATTTTTCGGGTTTCCAGCCATTTTATCTCAGGTCATGTAAGCTGTGGCTGCAGTGCCAACACAACACCATACTAGACCAACATTGTAAATTGGAACTACTTCTGTGGCCGCACACTTCGGACATCGTAGCGCCTACTGCATCGGCATCCCACTTTACGACCAACCATCATGGGGTGCCTGCATCACAGGGTGCATATTCACCAGGATAATCTACGTCATTTGTGTTGTCAAAACGAAGACGTACTGGCAGCCACAACACAACACAGCAACAGGTCTCCACAAACGGCCGACAGGAACTGCTACCCGTTTGCGGAGTCTGCAAAGCAGCTTCACCAGAGGTCGCAGGTAGCCTAGGAATCACTTTGCTACGCCTGGCACGTGTTGCAAATAGTTCCGGTAGATACAACCACCAAAGGGCTTTATAAGGCAGCGCACTGCCTGGGAAAGGCAGTTCTATGCACCACTTGGGGATACAGAGCTGTCGTCCTGGTAGCCACAGGACGCTTCTTCTGGCTGGCCGATCTCTTGGTATAGTTGACGAACCTCTGGCTTGGTAGAACTGTTTGTGTTCGCTACCGGTGAAGAATTTGGTCTTTTTTATTTTTTTAAATAATTTGTTCTTTTGTATTTTGTTTCGATCCGCAGTTGGGATCGAGTCGGTTGTTCTTTTCGATATTGTATTATTGGTTCATTTTGGTGAGCCCAATAAATTGTTTCGTCTTGTGTTTTTCGCATATCTATTCTGCTACCATAGATACTTCTACACTGCATTCCGCATAAGGTTATCGAGTTTGTCGTATTTATGTGTAGGAGTGGTATACCATGGTTATCTCTTAGTGGGGTACTGTGGACAAGGAGGTGGTGGACTTAGACTGGTCTTGTAATCATGAACTTTGCGAACACTTCGGTAGAAAAGATGTGTTTCACAGTAGCAAAGAGGAATAAAAGCTCATATCACTTAATATATGCATGTTTATTAGACATTTTTTATAGTTTTAATCCATATCTCCTCCAGAAAATGTCTTTTCCAGACCATGGGCCCTCATATTGATACATTCACTCTTCTTCATCATCGATGACAGTTTATAACATCAACATGTAATCACCCTGTACGTCTGAGAAACGCATTGTAGAGATTTAAATGAGACTTAGCAAATGGATGGAGGAATACCACAAATACAATATCAAAACAAATGCTTTGCAAGGAATGTGAACGTGAGTTAGTAACGACAGGTGGCCAGCGAAGGTCAAGGCTGTAAACAACTGGAATATGGTAGAGTGGGAAACACAGTTTTTCGATTTAATATTGTCACAAAAGAGGTTGCAAATAGGTACTGAGAATAGCCTTAGCTTCTACCAAGAGACGATACCGTTTGCATGGTGTCCAGACATGCCACGAAAATCAAAATCAGCGGTTCAAAGAAGCTGCTTCCAACCTTCCCTAACATATACTGTTGAACCGTGTTCCCATCACAAGGAGTCTCATAGCATCTACAAGCATCAATGATGGTCTTAAGGTCCACTATACAGAAAACGAAACTTGACAAATTGTGATCTGAGGAGATGAGAGAAAGCACTTGAGCAAGTAAGAATACGTAGACTCGAGTGCTTTGGCCACACTTTTCAGGATATCTAGACTCAAGCGCTTTGGCCACACTTTATTAATGAAGAAAGGAGTACAGCTACAGTAAATCTGGACAGAGATGTTAAAGGGGCTCAACGTGTGGGTGGACAAGGAATTCGCTGGTTGGTGCTAGGAGCCTGTAATCTAGATGTTACCAAAGCTTCTCACATAAAGTTAGACAACCTAATCGGTAATCTTTTACTGTCAACGATATTGTACAGATAAATAGGAAAAAAAACAGTTCTAGGGAGCACACGTTTCAGGATTAAAACAATAGTTTATTCCGCATTGTGCTTTGTGTTGTAAACTGTTGGCGACTGGCACATTGGAAAAGTGCTCAAATTCATGCAGCCATTATGCAATAAGAAAAGCTCAGGTCCGATTACCGATTGAAAAACGCTTTCTGCTTAATCACTTTAAAAGCTTCTCGAAAACGTGCGACAAATTGGTGAGATTCCCAGACACACAATCTGCCTTCTTCCTCCAGATTACTGTACTACCTCTTCCTCTCTCCCCTTACAAAAACCGACCACTCCAACCGCCAACTATCTTCAAAAACTTGCCTAAGATTGGATTTAGGACCTTCAGTGTCACTATATGCCCTGTTACTCCTCTTGGTACATCTCCTATTCAGATGAGAAATATTCAAGGAGGGATTGCTCGAGTGTTTTGTAAACAATTTCTTTGTAGACTGAATGCATTTCCCTAGTATTCTTCCAATAAACCGAAGCCTGCCAAACTCCTTTACCTACAACTGAGTCCATGTGGTCTTTCCGTTTCCTGTCTTTACAAAAACATTACCCCAAGGTATTTGCTTCATTTGACTGATCAAAAGAGTGAATCGCTAATGTTGTAGTCATTGATGTGCACAATTTTACATTTCAGAATTTTCAAGCAAGTTGCCATCTTTGCGCGACTTTCAAATCTTATAGAGATCCCACTGAATATCTCTGCAGTACTTCAGCCTATATAGCAGCATTGTCTGTGGAAGTTTCTTTTTATTGTTGAAATTGTTCAAAAGGAAGCGCAGATGGAACATGAACAGCAAGGATCCCAACACATGTCCCTGGGACACACTTAAAGCTACCTCTTTATCCGTTGTTTACTCAGAAACCAAGATAACATGCTGTGTCCTCCCTACCAATATATCCTCGACCTTGTACCTCAATGCAGAGAGTATTGGGGCAAGGCAGTTCTGAGCCATTCTGAATTGTTGACAGACGTATCCAAGATGGTGGCGATGACGTCATCCAAGATGGGGGCTAAGACATCATTCAAGATGGTGGATTTTGGCTGTGCTCCAGACGTAAATTCTCAGGAATTTCTTCCTCCATTAAGACATATGTTAGATAGACTGCTCCTGACGAGAACCTCCTTCTTGTCAATGGTAGACTTATTAATGTCTATGCTCCATCTGTCACGGGTTACTTTGCTGCCTAGATTGCGGAATTCATAATTTCACCTATTTCGTGATCACCAGTCCTAATTTTAAGTATCTCGCTGCTTTTCATTTCTCCTATTTACTCGCACTCTGTAACGTGTACTCATGAAACTACTCAATCTGTTCAGTATATCGTGTAAATTTTCCTGATTTATCACTGATGAAAGCAATGTCATTAGTATCTTTTCAACTTGAATTTGAATTAAATAGCTGAAACTTCCTTTTATTTTCATGATTGCTCCTTCAATGTGTAGACTGAACAGTAGGGGTGGAAGACTACATTCCTGTCTTACACCCATTTTAATCTGAACACTTTGTTCATGGTCTTCCATTCGTACTACTCCCTCTTGCCTCTTGTACATGTTGCACATTATGCATCTCTCCCTACTTTTTGCCCTCATTTTCCTCAGAATTTCGAATTTCTTGCACCATTTGTTATTGTCGGACACGCTCTCCAGGTCAACTAATCCTATAAACGTGTCTTGATATTTTTTTGTCCTGTTTTCATTATCAACCTCAATGTCCGAATTGCCTCTCTGGTGTCTTTACCTTTCCTAAAACCAAACTTATCGCCATCCAACACATCCTAAATTTCTTTTCTATTCTTCTGCATATTATACTTGTCGACGACTTGGATGCATGAGGTGTTAAGCTGAACGTGCCATAATTCTTGCACTTGTCGGCTCTCGCAGTCTTTAGAATTGAGTTGATCTTATTTTTCCGAAAGTGAGATGATATGTTGCCAGATTGATACAATCTACACACCAACGTAAATAGTCGTTTTGTTCTCACTTCCCCCAATGATTTTAGAAATTCTGATAGAATGTTATAAATCCCTTCTGCCTTATTTGATAGTAAGTCTTACAAAGCTCTTTTAAATTCTGACGGAAATACAAAATCCCCTTTCTTTCCAAATTGACTCCTATTCCTTCTTGTGTCACTTCAAACAAATCTTCCCTCTCACAGAGATCTTCAATGTACTCTTTCCACGTCTCTGCTTTCTTCTCTGCCCATTGTACTCTTAATATCACCACCGTCCCTTTTAATTTCACCAAAGGTTGTTTTGGTTTTCCTTCTGACAATCATTTCTTTTTCGATTTCTTTACATTTTTTGTTCAATCATATCGTCTTAGCTTCCCTACATTTCCTGTTTATTTCATTTCTCTGTGACTTGTATTTCTTTTTTCTTGAATTTCTCTGATCATTTTAATACTTCCCTCTTTCACCGACCAACTGAAGTACTTCCTCCATTACACATGATTTCTTCGCAGTTACTTTCTTTGTATCTTCATGTTTTTCCCAACTTCCATTATTATTCTTTTTAGAGATTTCCATTCCTCTTGAACTGTACTATCAATCGAGCTATTTCTTGTAGCTGTATCTATAGTGCTGGAGAAATCAAAGCCCATAGTTTCCTGTAACTCTTTCTTTTACTACTTTCCCTACAACTGCATTCCAGTCCCCAACGACTACTGTAGTTTCATCTCCCATTACATGCTGCATTAGCCTTTCAGTATCCTCACACGCTTTCTCTCTGCCTTCCTCTTCAGTTCACAGCAGCGGTACATACACTTGAACTATATTTCACAGTGCTGGTTTGCTGTCGATTCTGATGAGATGAGAACAACCATATCACTGCACTGTTCACAGTGACACACTCCATGTCCTACTTTCCTATTCATAACGAATCCTACTCCCATTATACCATTTTCTGCTACTGTTGATATTAGCAGTTACTCATCTGACCAAAAATCCTTGTCTTCTTTCCATTTTACTTCTCTGAGACCGATTCTATGTAGGTTGAGCCCTTGCACTTCCCTTTTCAGATTTTCTTGCTTCCCTACCCCATTACAGCTTATGGCATTCCATGCCTCGACTCCTAGAGTCATTGATTATTCAGTCTATTTCTTGCAGTTTCCTCCCTTTTGGTAATCCCCTCCCAGAGATCCGAATAGGGGTCTATTCCGGAATCTTTTGCCAATGGCGAGATTGTGATGAGACTTTTTCATTTACAAGCCACATGTCCTATGGACACATGTCATGAGCCTTTAATGCAGTGGATTCCACTGGCTTCTACGTTCTCATGCTGTTGATAATTCCTTCCCACCATAAGGGAAGCTTTGTCTGCTCCTCTGTTCTCTTTGACAAGGCCATTGGCAGAATGAGGGTGGCTTTGTATGCTAGAGTTATTTGGCATAACAACCAGGCATGCACCTATCAAGTTCCATCACCCCATGGACGTCATCAAGTCTATGACCTTATAGAGGACGCAATGTCTCCTCCAGCAATGACAGAATAATCGGGTAACTTATGAATTAGTGAACAGTGATGAGAAAGATTTCTGTTACATTCAGAGATGAGTCCAGTAGGTGACAGATGGATCTCAGTATAAGTTTATGCTGACCCTTGATACTGAATCTTGCCCAACAGTAGATCCATTCCATAAGTTCTGTCCCATTTACCTCAGTCCTGCCTCACACCAGGACTGACCCAAGTTACGTAGAACCTACAGAATGGTTCTAATTGCAGTCCCTCTTTTTAGGTCTAACTCATTTAATTTCATTAAAGAAATAAATATTTTGTAGTAAATTATTTAGAAAATGAGTAATTATGAATATTTCTTCTTAACATGTTCAATTATTATAAAACATCAGGAAGTAAATTTAATATTTTTTTTTATAAAAGGTGCATATAAGAAAAAAATTAATTATGTGAATGTAAGATATCTTTTCCTTACCAAAAAGTTTTACAACATTCACAAGTAACTTTATTATTTTGGCAATATTTTTTACTTTCTTCACAAATCCAACGATACCCACCTGCTTCATACTTACATTTATCAAAGTCGTTAATATTCTTTTTATTCAGACAGTTACCTCACTGCTCTAGCTGTTTGGGGTTGTCCATTTAAAGATTATAAAACTTAATAGGAAAAAAATAAATTTAAAAAATCACAAAGTGGATTTCAGATCATGAAAATCAGTATTTCTATTTTTATGTTTCTTCATTTCTGTACCAAATATTCGAAAATCCCAATTAGTAATTAACTTAGAATATCTATCTGGTAACAAAATCTTAAACTCATTATTAAACTACATACAATTTTTCCCATACCTGGTATTTATTTATACACATCCAGTAATACTACACAAAATATTTATGACTAACTCACTTACCTTTTTAATCTTTTTTGAGAGACTTGCATTGCAGAAAATTCTTGATTAGGCTTTCCATATTTACAGAATACATTAACTTTTTGTATAATTTGTAATGTCCATATGGTAATGTATCTATTTTATTTTCCTAAACATATCATTTATCATCATATGGACTCAATGCTTTCTTATTTATCCCAACTTCATAGATGTCATGTTTTCCACTTTGAATTGTATGTGTTTTCCTTTACTGTTCTCTGTTGTTAAACAAACAGACTTCATAATCTTCTAAGCTAATTCTACTTTTAACAATACGTTGCTTCACTCCTTTAGATTTTCTCTTTATTTATCACCACCCTCATAAACATAAATTTTTGCTGTCAAACCACAAAATTTTTCTGTTATTTTTCCATTGCATTTATCTTTCAGTTTCCCTGAAACTTTCTTGTTTACTTCTGGAATGCCATAAATATTATTTGCAGCATAATTAATAGTATCTAATTTATCAATCATCATTTCATAAAAGTCTTCAGTTTTTGTATTGTAAATGTAGCTGTCCATATCTTGAAATTACAACTCAGTATTTTCTCCATTTTTCAGTTCCATTACCCTATAGTGAAAATCATACATCAATTCTTTAGATACATCAAGTATACTGGTACCAAAATAGATGAGTTTATTAAACACAATTTTGGTTTTATTCATACAAATAGCCACAAGATTTTCATTAAATGTAGTTCTTCCTTGAAAGTTTGGTTTAGCTATAAGGTTACTACATTTATCTACATCTGTCACTATGTTTCTTATGCTTTCCTTCATTTTTCCACACACAGATTTTACATTCTTCATTTCTGGAAATCATTCCCAAAATCATTTATAGTTTTAGTTCTAATATCCATATTTAAATCTATATATTTGTTCAACCAAACTGACTGATGGAATTTTAACACTATGTATTTTTGTTATTTCATTCCATGACACAGATACTGTTTATGATTTAGTGAACTAAAACTATGTTTGTGAATCAAGGTACTCAACAACTTGCTTTATTTAGATCCTGGTACATTTTTATTTTCATGAGGTAATGGTAAATCTTTGTGTAAATCATGCATTTCTTTTGGATATTTTAAATCTAATTTTAAAAAATCCGGTTTTATCTGTATGTTATATTTCACTTATTTTTGTACAGTCAAAGTTATTTGGTTGATCCCTTTCAAATCCACCATATGCTAAATATTGACACATTGCACAAACATATAAATTATCTCCATCTAAATATGCTAAAAAATTTGATACATTTTTAATGTTGTAATCTTTCATATTTTTATTATTGGCTTTAACATACCTTTCACAACATTGTGATAATTCTTCCCTTATTCCCTTCCTAACCATTAAAATTATATTATAACCATATAATAAATCAAGTGACTGTTTAGTCAATCAAGACCAAATGATTTTATATGTGTTTTTCTAAAATTTTGAAACACGTTAGCTCATAATGAAACATCAGTTTCAAAATACAGATCATGATACTCATCAAAAATTTTGATATTAAGCTTTTTCCAATTCTTTCTGCATGTTTACTATCGTCATCACTTATTTCATAGCCATATTGCAAAATTCTACCTTGCTGTCCTTTCAAATTTTTCGGAGAATCCATGTAATCATATGGGTATGCAGCTTTTCTGACCACTAGATTGAATAACTCTTCTGAGAAAAACTTTTTCATATTTTTCTTTCGATCCTGTTTGAAATTAGATTACAGTTTGTGAAACAGAAGTGATAAGGCCATTAATTTAAATGTATCAAGAAACCTTATTTTCAAATTTCCTGTCCTATTACCAAATCTAAAATACCTGTCTTCATTATGAAGTATTAAATCTTTTTTTTATCATAAGCAAGTACTTTTATAAACAGATGTGAACGATATCCAGACAAATTATGGAAATAAACTGGGACAAAACTAGGTTCTTTTACCTTTAAATTACAATTATTACATAATAGACTTATAAATTTTCCAGTTACATGATCATCATAACAAACCCTTTTATTTTTCCTTGAGTAATGACGGTCACACAATACACGTTTTCTGAATCTTCCATATCTTGATTGTTCTTCAGGAGTGAATGGTCTCATTTCATCAGTTTCAGAATAAATTCTTCAAATTTCTTCTACTTCTTGTTTTATATATTCATTCAATTACTTGTGTCATATATAAATTATAGGATTCTTACAATTTCCATTTATATATTTTATATAATAATCTGCAGTTAGTTTCAAATTTTTGATATTTCATTGTGTATGACTTTCCTAAATTGTCCTGATAATTGTTCATCTTAAACAACAAAGAGCATTTCAAAATCAGCATAAATGACAAACGGAACTTTCAGTGTATGTTGGTAATTTTTAAAACGAACGTATGGATCCTTCTTCGGCATTTCAATGTTTAGTGGTTTGTTAACTAAACAGTGTGATTCCAAATGAAGTACATTCGAAAATATTATTATCGATTAATAATGCTGATGAAGAAGAAACAAAAAGCATGTTTGAATGTAAAAACTAAAGACCTGTAGATAATAAATGGGAAACAGCTACAAAATATAAAAATGGTCGTCCTGATCTTGATCAGAATCTTGAAAATTTTGAATTTCTGGTAGAGGTTAATGATATTCCAAAAATCGAGAGTAGAATTGATATATTTATTAATTTCTATTCATTTGATGACAAATACCAAATGTATCCACTAAAAATTATGAAATGAGAACTAATCTTTCTTTACTAGTGAAATAGAGTAAACATAAATAATAAATTAATTTTACTTTTTTATGCTAATTTGACTCAAAACCACTCTTGATAAATTTTTAATATAACAATAATGTGAATTAATTCCATCTTTGAATAAAGGAGATTTACATGTTTATCTCTCATTTCGCCCAAGCTGACAAGTAAATTTATACAGATCAATGAAAGAAACTTTAAGAACCATTTCTTGGAATTATTTAAAATGATTACATACATGAATAATGGATTAATGGTATAATAAATCTAGGGGTTGCAAATTGAGATTATATATTTTTTATAAGATTTCTTCACAATTGACAAATTACTTTTTCTTTTAAGTATTCACTCAGACACCCTATAATAAAAATATGGTTACAAACTTTGTTTTTATTACTTTAAGACAGAGAATAATCATTATATTCAGATTGTTCTATTATTCTAATGCTTTAAATATTTATTGTTTAAATGGCTCAGGCAGATTTTGATATTCCCACATTCATTACTTTGAAATCCTATTATAAAATATTCAGATTATATTTGTTCACTTGTTATTTCATCCCAATTTAATTTATCTTAAGATTCTGTACTAAAATTTTCAGCCAATTTTTTACTGTGTGATATATGTTCCGTATGTAATCTGTCTTGATATTGATCATAAAATTTTCAGATAATTTTTTTCATGCTGATAGATATTTCTAATATTTAATCCCGATTCAATATCAATTTATCTCCAAGTTATCACATAAAATTTTCAAAGAAATTTGACTTGTTTTATAAAAAGTTTAATAAGCAGGATATTTTATCCTAATTTACATTATTCTGATAAACTATTATAGAATATTCAATTAAATTGTGTTAACTTGATATTATACTTCAATTTAATTTGTCTTCAAATTTTCTGATGAAATATTTTGGTATGTTTATGTCCTGGTATAACAGTCCAATATAATTTGTCTTGAAATTGTATCATGAAATTAATATATATAACTTACGATATGATATTACAATCCCATTTAAACTATCATCAAATTCTGTTTGAAATTCTTAGATAATCTTTTATACCTTGACAGGAGATTCCAATCTAATTTAAACTGACCTCTAATAAAATCGACCAGAAAATTTCATTCTCATATTATATAGTTTTCCATACTCGTTTGCCCTAAAATTCTCTCATGTAATCCACAAATAATTCCTAATCTCCATATATATATATATTATTATTATTGGTGTTTTGCCCTTAAAGAGCGCATTTGGACTAAACTACATGGCCAGTTCCTTTTGCTGCCTTCCTTGCTGCCCAAACTTCCCTCATTCGCTCGCTGTGTTTCTGTTTCCGGTCCTCTGTCCATACTTCTTGTCGGCTTCGTGTCTTCGGCTTCATCTTGATTGCCTTTTTGGTTGCCCATATTTCTTTCATCTTCTGGCTGTGATTTTGCTTGCGTTCTTCGGTCCATTTTATGCCTGTTCGTTTGTCGCATTGTATCTCATGTAGTTTACTTTTCTTAATGATGTTTCTGAACTTTATTCTGTCGTTTATTGTGTCTGCTGTTATGTTGAGCTGGTTCAGGTCGTTTTCTACCTCTGCCACCCATTTGTTGTTTCTAGTGGTTACCCAGTCAAAGATCTGTTTGGTCAGCCTGTGTGATGGCATTCTGTATAGGTGTCCATAGAATTGTAGTCTGCGTTTTCTAATCTTTTCTGTGATTGTCTCCGTATGTTTGTACAGTTCCTCTGTAGGTTTCTTGATCCATATTCCATTGATGTTAGTTGCGCCAAATATTTTCCTAAGTATTTTCCGTTCTACTTTTTCTAATTGTCTGATACGTGTATGCCCTCGGATTAGTGTGGTCTCTGCTGCATATAGTGCCTCGGGGAGCACCACCGTGTCGTAATGGCGTAATTTGGCTTTTTGTGAGATAGACTTCTTGTTGTAATGATTCCACACTACTTTGTATGCCTTGTCCAGTTTAGTCTTTCTTTCTTCATTTGAGTCTCTGTTATGTCCACTCATTTGTAGTGTTTCACCGAGGTATTTGAAGTTTGCTGTTTTGTAAATCGTGCCATACTTTGTGTTCAGAGATGAGAGTTTCTTTGTGCTCATAAACTGTGTCTTTTCGTAAGAGATCTGTAGTCCAGTTTTGGAAGCGATTTCGTGCAGTTTTTCAATAGCGTCTTTTGTTTCCTTTATACCTTTCGTGACAATCGCCAAATCGTCTGCAAAAGCCAGGCATTTAATCTGTAGGTTTCCTAAGGTTATCCCCTGTTGTGATGTTTCCCATTCTCTTATGACCTTATCTAACACCAGATTGAAAAGGAGAGGTGAGAGGCCATCGCCTTGTCGGACACCTGTGCGAATTTCAAAGGGCTCTGATAGTTCCCCACAGAACTTTACTTTGGAGGTTGTGTTGGTTAAAGTTTGCTCTATGATAGCCTGTATATATATATATATATATATATATATATAGGTCATTATTTGGAATATACTCAGTAATTTTAATTTATTTCCATTCTTGCTGAGTACAATTTATATATTTTAAAAATTATAATTTTTTCATTGTACAAGTTTTTCCTTTTCCAGTTTATAACATTCTTTCATTCCTAACTCTTTGCTTTGAGTTTTAATTCTTGTACAGTATAGCTATCACTACATTGTTTTTATTTATTACGTCATTAATATTAAGATTATTAATGAAATCTTGACGTTTTACTGAGTTTATAATTTCTTTTAAATTCTAATTCTTTGGCTATACGTTTTAATTCGTGGCTCTTACACTATAATTTTATCTGCCATGCATTAAGAAATTACTTTCATTACATTTGTAAAAAATCCAAGACATTATTAATCCTTTGCAAAGAAATAATCTATTCACTGTAGAATGAAATGATTTAAACACTAATATTAGATTCTCTATTATGTATGGGTTTCATGTGCTAAATATTTCATACCGGGAAATATATGAAAATACAATAGAACGTACAAGACTTTTCCACAAGTTAATAATTCAACCCCTGAAACATTAAAACAATATAAAAATGTAATAAAATTATTTTCAGTAATTGACATCTATTTCAAGTACAACTAATACAGTAGTTGCTAGTTCAGAAACACCCATAATATTTATAAGTTAGTATATGAGGTAAATAATTTAGCATTATGTGAGGATTGAATATTTTTAGAATTATGGCTGTCTTTAAAATGTAAAGAACAAATATACTCATTACACCTAATATACTCAATATTATGGGATTTGTTTTTTTTGGAAAATTGGAGAAATTGATCATTGATATTTTAAACAGAAAAAAATCATAGTATGAAATTTTTAAAGGAAAATGACATAGATTAAGAACAAATACAATATCAAAATGAAAAAGCTGGTTTCTATCCACATATACAAAATGATACCAAAACACGTCTCCTAATGATTTATAATTATGGTTACTTAATGCTATAGATTTTATATCAGCAGTTGCGTTATTGAAACATTAAAAATATTTTCTTAAGCATAAAAAAATCGTTGTCTCCTATGCTGAGTACGTAAAGATATATAAAGTCATTCGATCTCAACAACTTATGATAGATTTTCAAAATCAGTTAAAAATCAAAAGAAGAAAAAGAAAAATTAGAAAATAGAAATAAAAGCTCTAGCAACATGAATAGGAAACTATTCATACCCAAGTTTAATCAAAAAAACAAAAAATTGGTCATATTTACTTAGCTACCTAAAAAGATATCCCTCAATCAATAATTTTAAAGTAAGGAAACATAATTTGTCAATTAGATATTCTTATTTTAAATATTCACACAATGAACATGATAAATTTTATATATGTTACAATGATAAAGTATACAAATTAAATAAGGCAGAGAATTTAATTTATGATTTACTTCATGACTTTAGAGTTAAGAAAGACAAAGCAGTTTTTGTTTTACATTACATGCCATTACTTGAAATTGTTAAATTAACGATTAAAAATATAAATGAACCACTCATTTGTACCAGCAATCTGACTAGAAATCACTTAACAGAAATATATACAATGGATCCAATTAAACCCAAAAAACTACATGATGGTAATGTTACAAACAAATTACAAGAGAAAATAAATAAAGTTTTGCATGATTGTATAACTGGAAATACTTTAAGTTTAACTAGGAAGCTATTATTAGATAGAGTAGTAACTGATCGTGTTAGTAATACAAATGTACAGATTTGTTTTAATGAACAAAATCAGTGGGAATAGTAATGTAATTAGATTATAATTACAATTATGTATTAACCATTTCTCAGTTGAAGTAAATTTCCAATTTATTTTTTCATAATTCAATTTTATATAGGTTTCATAATGATATAAAATGAATAAAAACCATCAGATTTCATGAACTCAAATTTAAAATTCTCAAGTGATTCTGATATGAATTTATTTTATTAACCTTTATTTGAATATCAAATTACGCTCTGTTTTGCTGTTTTGTAATGATATCATAACCATTTACTGGATCTTCTGTATCTACTATTCTTCTACCTTTAAAATTAACATATCCTTTTGTTGCTTTAAAAACGTTGTGTAATCATTTACTTAAACTTTCTACTTTTAGATGAATTTTTACTTTGAATTCATTTTGCATTTTTTCTTGATGTATTAGAGTACTAATCATGTGACCTTAAGACTGGAGCTTATTTCCAAAAACGTCCATTTTTTTACTCAAAATATGATTAAACTTGTAATTATTTTACACTGTTTTAAAACAAGCAGATGCAAAGGCCCACAAATAACTGCATTGAAGTTTATTATTCCTTCATGTTATAGTGTATCTTATTTTTTCCCATATAGTTCATTAATTGTTTTGGTAGACTATCTCCAGATGAGTCAAAAACAGATTCTGTACCTTTATTCTTATAATAACAAATTCAATGAGTACCAGGATGACCAGATATATCTCAAGTCACTTTTCCTGATTCAGTTTTTCTACGTTCATTATTTAATTCATCAATCATAAAAACATGTGTAAAATATTTAGTTTTAATTGTTTAGCAAGGTATATAGTTCAAAATTACTTAATGGATTAGGATATATATGTATTATTTTTGAAGTCTTTTACTTTAGTTTCTTTCATTTCCATTGCAAAATTAGTCTGTTTTGTTCTCCTAGATCAATACTAGAGTTATTGATTTTTCTAGATTCAATATTTGTAGTAATTAATATTTTTACTACTTATAGTCCACATCCAGTATCATCTAATTCTAGGCCCATACCTAATTTTCTTTTTCCATGCATTATTGTTCTAACTACAGTTGCAGGTGTTTTTTCTCCTATGAAGTTTGACAAGTATACGTCCTTTCTTCTTAAGCTAACTGAAGTTCTTTGTCTGATTGACATCTCGATTCTATATCGTTATGACCACAATAGGTGATGTCAAGTTGTTAGAATGCTTTGTCTCATTGATTTATTCCAGAATCACTATGTCATAGTCTTTCTTCTAGCTTAGTAAAAGTCCTGCAACACATATACCCTGGTAGATGAATGTTTGGCAATGGCTAATTATTTAATGCCCAATTTACTAAACTATCCCATAATTTTCCCTTTTCGGAAATGTTTGTGGTAAATTATTTATAAATCTCATTAAATACAATATAACTTTTTAATTATTAGGAATGAATTCAATAAATTTATTTGTTAACATTTGTCTTACTCAAACTTTTTCATTTTCATAATTTTTAATTCGAGCTGATTCTTTACCATGACTTACTGCTACTGTATCGATTAAATCTCTTACATAATTCATCCAAACATACACAACTGGGTTTTCTGTATATTTCTCTATTAAACATTTATCTTGTTACTCAGGTGAACTTATATCTGAATAATCTGTCGAATCTATAGTTGATCTTAAGTTTACAAAAAATGATCATCAGCAGTTTTCTTTATCAAATAATTATGTTTATTACCTCAAATATCATTTAAATTTGCCTCATCTTGTTTGAAAATATTTAAAAAGATATAACTATTTGTAACTAATTCTTTTAGTATTTTTGAATAGGTTTGAGGTAAATAAATACAATCTATTCCTTGATGTCTTCGTCTAGTAAAATATTCTCTAAATATATCTTGATTTACAAGAATGAAGTTATGAAATACCACTACTGAATTATCTAGACATTGATCTAATGGTGTAATTTAATCATTATTTTCATTAGAAGTAGCAATTTTTTCTTTATACTTATCTTCAGATTCTTACATCCTCTTTTAAATTCTGGGAATTTTGATTCCTATAAGCTTATGGAATAAACATACAACTGAGTAAGTTTATTCCAATTCAACCATCCTGGAGCAAAAATATAACTGTGAATCATAAATGTAGTTTTTCCACAATAGCGTAGTTCTATTATTGCATGAATACAATTTGGTAAAATTTTACCACATAATTTTTTTTCTTTCCTGGAATATAATTTTTGATTCCCAATCTTTCATTTAATTAAATAAATCTTTATTGGTATAAAAGGTTTGTCTATTTGAGTTGAGTGAAAAGTCATCTGTTGTTAAAAAATTAACTATTCCAATAAGAGAAACTTATTAAATGTTACATTAGTTTGTTTTTATATGATTTTCTTAACTCCAAATATTATATCAATAAATAATAAAATGTACTGTAGTGGAGAAATGATAGAAATTCCCCTAGGTCAATACGTTTTTAGATTATTAGAAAGATTTATTGATCTGGATACGCCAAATATTCACGTCAGAACTGATGAAATTTTGAACACAATTACTTTTGAAAGTAATGTAAAGCTGTATACAGATACAAACAGTAGTATTGGAACTATTGTGGGATTTAGTAGAGGAAATGTTGAAGCCAGTAGAAAGATTGTTGGTAACAATGTTCTTAAATTATATCATTCGAATTAATTAATATAAATTTTAATATAGCTGATGGAATGTTTCTAAGGCATACTGTTCATTTTTATGGAGAAACTGATGTTATGGCTCCATTCAAATATAATGTAGAATTTGGTGGACCAATAATTCATGACCAATTTACTGTGTAGATACTCCTCTTTTTGATCCTATTCAAGATTTAGAAATTACTATAACCAATGAACATGACAATCTGAATGACTTTAATGGTACTTCTGTGTCAGTGGTTTTAAAAAGATCTTAATAAATTTTATCCCTAATAAATCATGAATAAAACTGAGAGTTATCGATTTTACTCATTGCTTGTGTATGAGAACACATAAAATAATTTACATGCACCAAACAAAGATACAGAGACTGAAATAAATATTGGTGATGGATGTCTTGATGAAAATCAGGCACAATTAAATATGAACTTTAGAATTCTAATCCTAATCCTGAAGGATCAGAGTTATATTGCCCAATATATTTTGGAAAATCCAATAAAAAATCAGTAAACATGTGGAAAAACTGTTTGTAACCATAAAGAAAGGAAACAACAGTTCATCTAGAATCAAACATCCTTTTATTTCATCAACAGTTATATTATATATGACTTCATCTGTTACTGATAGAATAAGCTTTGTACAACACATTCTTAATAATGGAAAAATAAGGAGTTAAGAGATACGAGGTATTCCATCCACTAGGAGTACTTGGTGGATATATGTAGGAAGGAGATTTAACAGTAATTTTTTCAAGATCTTCTAGTTCTGGAGATGCAACTCTTAGATGGTGTGGGTATAAAGAAGCTGGAGGTGAAATTAATGATACACTTCCTAACGAAGGAAAAATGGTAGTAGAATCGATGGGAATTCGTGTAACAATTGTTAAATATGAACCAAATTACGAGTTAGACAGTGAAAAAATATTCTGAAAAATCCAAATATTTCAATACCTTTTTATGAATTTAAAACTGTAGAAGTTCCAGGATTGGGTGGTAACAAAACTTTAAACTGGGTATCACAAATAATTACAACCCTGGATTAATTGATATGACATATTTGGTATTTGTTACATTTCAGACAAATCGTATAAAAAAATCAGTTGCTTGACTCTTCATGGAAAAAACGACATTTTCCCATGGGAGATGTGGAATATTAATCCTCCAAACAGTTTTCTCAACGCATGTAGTGCATTTCTCGATTTGGAAGAAGTTGCACAACTCAAATCAGACACTGACTTAACTCCATAAAATTTCATTTCAAATTATCTTATCTACATCATTAACATGACTTGTAGAAAATATTGTAACTTCAAACAAAATGACTATGTAACATTGGCAGCTTTTAATGAAAAAATTGCTTCTTATACTTTAGCGTTTGTAACAATGTATGGTAATAAAAACTTATCTTACGATGCACACACAGAATATTTACTGAAAATTTTTGATTATATAAATGAATAAAAAATTAGAAAAATGTTATGTAGAAAATAAAAACTGAAAAAATTATGTGTCAATTAGAAGAAGATATTTCAGATAGCCCTCATTATATAGATATGTTAGCATTCTGAAAGTTCAAAATCGGTTAATATTTTATTTGAGAAAGGTGTTTTTCTACTCATCCATGCAAACACCATAGGCCTTGTCTGCGTAAGCCCTCTCATATAATTGCAGCTTGTATTTAGTCAGCAGCATGTGGCCTCTAGCTTCTAGATACAATAGTACTGACCTGCTGGAACAGTTTATTCAGCGCTAGCATCAGAGGAAAGAAGAGATAACACTGTCTTCTAACTGTACTCTGCTCCATCTCACTTACACATTCTGTCTACACCGTTCATTAAGCATTTCATAACTTCATTCAGAAAAACGTTGAAACAATCCCCATTTACAACAGTATGGGAATATACCTTGTTTCTATCATATAACATTCTTTTTAAATCTCATTTTGAGTGTTGCAGAGGAACATTATGTATTATTTACATTTCATCTCTTCGAGTAAAATACGAAAATGTGAATAAAATAACTGATTTACATCCAGAATAAACTGATGAAAATAGCATTTAAAGACTGCACTTCCTTTTCACATTCCAATTGTATGCACAAACTGCTATCGAATACATTTGCGCCCAGAGTGCACCAGGCCAGGACTGGGCTCGCCACACAAGCAATGGCCATCATCAATCATTAGGTTGCTGCTGTTCGAGCTCTGCCCCCCTCAATTAAAGAACACAGGACCAGATGCAAGAAGGACAGCTAACTGGATTTCTATTTGGACTTCGAAAAAACTGGATGGTGAAATGAAATAAAGAGAGTAACATGAAGAATAGCCCTCCAGATTTCTTTCAGATGACACTGAAGATTTTGGGCTTTTTGTGAATGCATTTCTTTCTGGAATTTATTTTTTATGTGCAGTGTCTATAAAAAATGTTAAATTTATTTTCTTTCATTCATCTTTTGTATGAAAAAATAATTCCTTTATAATAAGTGGATATAAGAAAAAATATTCATTTTTATTATAAAATATACGTTTTTTCAATGAAATTGAGTTAGGCCTAAGAAGTATGATGGGAAGTACAGAAATAGACTAATTGCAGTAATTGATCAATACCAAGAAGTTCAAAAATTCAAGATATCTTACCTGGCCTAGTTATCCTAAGTATCACATCCATCATGGTGAACATAGGCCAATTTACCTACAGAGTTTTCTGCAGCCCTGTGACATCAGATTTCAAGCTGCAGACCTGAGGATACTGGTACTGCGTGCTTGGTTGCCAGATTACTTATCCTAACTATAGAATCTGTGATGGCAGTCCAAGATGGATGGTACTTACAGCTCAGTTTAATGTGGTATGAAATTCGGAAACTGCCATACCCTAAGCTAAATCAATGTATCATCGCACAGATGGCTTATTTAAATATTTCCCCCCAAACTAGGTGGCAAACCACTTGAACTGTTAAAATAATTGATGCCCAAAGCTTACAGTCCCAAGATATGACATATTCTAACTGTATAACTATGTCCCGTTTAAACACTGAACGTAAGACAGTATGGGGAAAATAGCATTTTTATTTAAATAACTTTAGTGGAAAACCCCATTCTGTACAAATTGCATGTGGGATGAAGGAGTTGACCACGATACGAATGCCACCAATTCCACACTGCACCACATATTCTGGATACCATGTCCAGCGAGTACTGTTGCATCAAACTACATTGTCTCAATAACATTGTGTGGTACTATGCTGTCTGGGTACAGTTGCACTGTACTATCCAGTACAGATACCGCCACACTGCACTATGAAGTCCACATGCTGAACTGCATTATTATATTGTAAATAGGAGTGGCACTTACAAGAGCATCGCCAACTTTTTCCCACAGAAAAATTGTATAGTTGAAAAAATATGTATAGCTCACCTACACATACTTCAGTTTTTTTGTGCTGTCCCATCTTGCAGCTAATGTGACCAGTTTCTGATTATGTATCTCACAGAAAAACATCAACATCATGGTAATTCAAAGTGCTACCGTGATCTGTTCTAAAGTTCTCAAGGTCCGTGGACTTCTTGGGAATAAGACAAGTCCACCTGATGAACATTTCGTTCTTTGATTATTGTTGGAGGAATTGGACAATTTTTTTGCTGACACTGATAGCATGGCTCACTTTGAAAATATCATGCATGTTAGCAAGAAGAACTTAAATGTGCGAACACCATTACACGCCATTTAGAGGCATTCTACTGGTGGTGATAATCTATGACCAAGTGTATTGTCACCATGTCCATTGGAACCTGTATTATCACATGAATACTGTTTCGTATTTAAAATGTATGTAATTCTCAAATCATCTGATTCTCATATTACTAAATATCTATGCATGAATGTTTTTCTTGCTGGTTTGTGAAACTTTTCAACTACTGTCGCCATAATTATTCGATACTATATCTTTCTTGAAGCTGTGAAATCAATTAAATCATTTCATTCAAGTGGGCTGTATTTCTTGCAGTGGGATGGTGTGAAAAGTTGTAATCATTAAACTACTTGTTTGGAATATTGTGACATACATTTCTTCTTGTATTTCGTATTGTTTGGACTATTTATTTCTTCATTAACTTCCTTTTATACAAGAGTTATAGATAATACTTCACCACAATTTCTTATATATTTTGGTAAATATCTGTCATATTTTGAAGCTATTAACAGTATGGGGTACAAACCTCAAGTTCTTTCAAATTCTTTATCTCAACCTTACTGTTTATGTACAGGTTTTTTGTATAAGAAAATCATTTAAGTAGTGGGTATTGATAGGATGTTCAACTGGGTTGGAAGTGGAACATTTTATGAATGGTTACAAGACGCCATTTGTCTTTGAAAGTGTTAAAAACATTCCATACCTGTAGGTCTAGACCCATCCCTGTAATCCTTCTCGGCTTGCATTTTCTGCAGTAACGACTCTTCCTTGCAGATATTTCATATAGATTGCAACAAAATCTGATGAGATTCTATGTAAACATTAGCCACAGCTGAAGTACTGTTACCAGTAGAATAATTTTTTTTACAGAATTGTTGTTATTATACTTATTCAATATTTATTAGTGGCATTTCTAGATGAAGAATCTGCTATTGTATCTTTCACTGCTCCACCACTTATTTAATTCACTACTATGTCTCTTTGTGTCTTGAGTTTATGTATTTCCTTCACATTGAAAATATGTATTAAGAAATTGCATGTGACACTGGTAGGTTGTCACACAGTGATAGCTTGCAAAAAATTAGGCAAATTTCTCATAAACCATCAATTTGATATTCGATTATAGATAAACACGAAAAGAAATTGAATGATATTGATCCACATATTATCAGTGTGGCAGTAAAACTGCAACAAACTGACAAGGTTTGCAGTAACAAACTACCAAATTTTGGAGGATAAATTAGAACAAAATGAACCACAGTTACAGTAAAATTGTTACAAATTATCTTTAATGTAGCAATACCTATTGAGAAAAATATTTTATGTTACAATGAAACTATAATAAATTACCCCTTCTCACAGTGTAACTGTAACACAATGCCACTGTTACACTGCAATTGTGACAAATTACCCCTTGCCACTTAGAAATTGTAACAAACACTTCATGTTTCAACAAAAATTTGTAATGGATCTTATATGATGACCACGAATTCTAATCCTCATACAGATTTAAATACAATAACGAATTAAACAATATTTCAGAGCAGCCAGGCAGAAACACAGGTATCAGACTTGTGTTGTGCTAATTTGTGTGGAAAATTGCTGTAGTAGAAAATCTTATAACGACCCCTTGCAGTATCCTGAGATACTAGGGGAGGTGAAAGCATCTCGCCAGGACTGTATGGACAGGGTCACAATACTCCAACAGTTATCAAGTGTTGGGGCACAGTTGGTGTTGAACAAGAAAGGAAATATCTAATTATGTACAGTCAGTCCTACACCACATTGATTGATGTGACTTACTGATATTATACCAGCCTAAGACTTGTTTGCCATTTTATGTTGACGTTAATCTCAATTAGATGTAGACAGTGCATTAAATGTCACATATGACATTTAATACATGTATAAACTGATTCACAGAATATGTGCAAAATATCTTACAACAAAGCTTTTGGTTGTGACTGATAGGTAGATGTAGATGCTGAAGAAGCATATCTGAACTCTTTCAGCTGTCTTTGATGTTTAATCTGCTTAACAAGCTTATATCTATGAGAAAAACTTATTATAACAGTGCAAAACATTTACTCTTTGGCTCTTATTTATGATACACTTTGTATGCATATAAAAAACAGCTCTCTTTACAATACCATGGTAAGCCTGTATGAAGGAACCTATAGTTTGATATTAGTTTAGTTTAATAATCATAAAATTACCTAACATTATATGAACTAAATCTCTGTTTATTGAAACAATAAAATAATTTTCAGATATCACTTTGTTGCCACACACAACTGTTATTTAGCCCACTAGAACCATTTTGAGTACTTGTTACCTCGTGGAAAAATACCTCATTGTGGCATTGTGCAGTTGTAAAACAACAATGAAATTGTTCAAACCAATGTTATTTGTGAATTGAGAAAATTTAGCTGCTAACCCTAGAGTAGACATGCCTATGTATAAAGTGCACAAAGTCCCTTTTAAATTATCTGACTGCTATGCAGTCAGATTATTTAAAAGGGGCATTACTGTAAAGAAAATTAGCACTTTTAAAGGCGATTTAAGAATTAGACACTATTGAGGGATTTCTCACATGAGCCAAGAACTTTAATCATTTCAGAAGTGTTCAGGATTGGGAGTATGAATGCAGGTAGTATAAGAACATTTAATATTAACCCTCCCCCTCCTCCAAAAGTCAGAGCACCACATTGATGATCCTTCTGCTCAGATAGTTCAGGCAATCACCTACATTTGGAAGAATTTGTGTTGTGATAGAAGAGTGAAACATTGGCTATGTGGCGACTTCAATCAACTATGTGAGACATTGGCAGTGCTGCTCTGCTCATATCAGTGTGGATCTGCTATTCGTCTTAGAGCTCACCCTTCATTATATATATTCCTGTACAGGGAAGACATTTTACTTGAAAGTCGCTTGCCTGGTGTCGGCAGATAGGTACATGTTACAGCGCCTATGTTATTCTGCATTACGATGCAAAGTTCCTTTGGTCATGCATGCATGTCCGATGGAACTTTGCATTGTGGTTTGGCATAACACAGGCACTGAAATATAGTAAAACACAGGAAGTGTAGTCAGATGTTCTTGGAAATTCATAATGGAAATCTGGACTGTTAGAGAAAAATGTAGGTCAAACTAAACTGGGGATAGGCCAGCAATAAGAATAATCCCAAGACAAGGGCTAATTGAAATTACTATTGTCAAGTGAAGAGCACCAGAAGTGGAGAAGTGAAATTTATAGTCTTACACCTTATGATCCTGCTGGGAATTTACATAACATAATATTTGGAAGTCCTTCCAAACGATATTATGAAAGTGATGGATGGATGATCCTAGGATTAGATTAGTGGTGAGCATCTTGAGAGGTCACGGAACTTAGAGGGATTTATGTCCAAGGACAATGGAATATTTGATGATTGCAAAACTATATTCAAGATCCGTTTTTGATCAGAAGGTGCACAAGGCTAATTAAGAGTGAAGAAAATGCCTGCAGGAGAGTACAAATAAATATGGAGTACTTGAGTCGTATTTCGAGAGGTAGATAAACTTGGCTTCACATTTGCATGATCTCGTAAGTTCCAGGCACTTTGCATGTATTCTGCTGAATAGTCTTCCATATTCAACGAAATAAAAAGTCGTTCTCCAGGTCTTTAGTACAAACAAGGCTTATTTGATTGTCTTGATCAGCTCAATAAGTTAAAATAGAGCACATGTATGAATGGAAACCATTAAGGCTCTGAGTACTATGGGACTTAACATCTGAGGTCATCAGTCCCCTAGACTTTAGAACTACCTAAACCTAACTAACCTAAGGACATCACACACATCCATGTCCGAGGCAGGATTCGAACCTGCGACCGTAGCAGTCGCGCGGTTCCGGATTGAAGCGCCTAGAACCGCTCGGCCACCACGGCCGGTCGAAACCATTAAGGAGGGGCGATTCAGAATGGGTATTATTTGGAACCCAGTGGAAGAAATTCAACTCATAATAGAGACTGATTTTTATAACCAAACGGCAGGAGAACATTACAGTAGTGTAGTGACACCTAATACTAAAAACCTATGTTGGATGATTCGGGATCCTCCTGGTAAAAATGGATATTAGTACAACAAGGCTGAGATAGTGCACTATGAAAGGGAGAAGTAAAAGTGGTAGGGAAAAGCAGCTAACCTTGATGGTAAACAATTTGAGGCCATTATAAGGGGCTGTAAAATGATGAAATACTTAAGTGATGCCAGTGATCTATTGTTGGAGGAGCCTGTTTTCTGAAAGGATACAGCAACCTATTAGCTTGTGAATATAAATGGAGTGGAAGAATATGCAGCACTGGAATCAGGTATTCTCGCTGAGTGTCTAAAGGCTAAGGGTGATTGACTGTTTTCTTGGAGGCTCATATTCCTATTCAACGTGCAGCCACAGGAGAGGTAGTACTGACTAGTGGACTGATGTAAGATGACATGAGATTACACAGATAAGAAACAATTCTTGATATCCTAATTATGAGGAACTCGGCTGTACGCCTAACATTTGGAGTGGACTAGCTATCGCTATCTGAGTAGTGATGGAGTTTACTGAATGAATTTTCATAGGTGAGGTAATTGGTAGGGGATGCAGTGCTTACTTCATGGGAAAAATCTAAGGTGAAACCAATGTGGGTATAAGGGAATAGACGACTATTAGATTAATTAGATGGCTGATAATTAAACGAAGGTAGCAGAGAATGTATCTTGAAAGTTAAGGCAATCAGAACAGGTTGAGGAAGAAGAGCAAAAAGATTTATAGAGGTTTCTGAGGCACCAAATTATGTTCTCAGAGAAACCAGTATTTGTAAAGAATTTTGAGTGTGAATTGTTCGTTAAGGACAATGAACCATTTTTCATTAAGCATTGTGAATGGAACCTTGGAAAAAAAGAAGGAATTAGGACAATGTGACAAGGAGAATCATGGAATTGTTAACGGTCGTCGTAATAATCCAACAGCGGTGGTAAGGAAAGCAAGTGAAAGTATACATCTGACGTTTGGTACCAGTATGTTAATAAATCGTAATAGCAGAGAGGAGTCGGCCATTATCAGTATACGGCATTTTAGTGGGATTGCAAGGCACAAAAAATTTATTGACTATGAATACAAGAGTTGGCTGTTATCATATTGTGCTTGTTGCTAAACTTAGAAAGTATACAGCTTTCCTCTTTGACAGCAAGTTTTATCATTCTAAGGTTTCATCATTTGGGCTAAATTTGTCCATAATCATATGAATATATGGTGTCTGTCCTTTCAGGCATGTATGAAAGAGCACACACCATATGGAATCTGCAGTTGTAATACATATTATGTAATTAAAGGTGGAGGCGAATAAAGGAAGGAAAGGGAAGGGAAATATCAGCGGCATCGAGACTTTTTGCAGAATCAGTGGAGATGAGTGGAAATATTTGGTGAACCAAGACATGAACCTGAGATCTTCTGCTTACTAGGCAGTTAGGTTAACCACTGCGCCACCTAAATGCAAGTTTCATCAGAAACACCCGAACTATCTCGGTATGCTCCCCAACCAACTTACACTCTCACTTAGAGCCACCTATCTGCAGTCTCTGCCCATGTCCTACACATTCCATAATTTTAGATTCCCGCTGGAGGTCGAACGTAAATGTGCATCCACACTGAAAGTTGTGGATTAATTGCCTGTCAGGGCGAATTAATTACATAAAATATTGGTGGCTGCTCCTTTGGACATACCTGTTGCACCGTGGCAGGAAGTCAGGGAGGTACTTAACAGCCACATCAGTTGCCATGCTGTGGCCTCGAACTGTTGCCTTCTACTTTCAGGTCCATGTGGCGTTCTTGTCTGGCAATGTTGGGGTGCAATATTCAGAATAATAGTATTTCACAAATGATCAGTACGCACAGTTCTCAATGGCGCACTTGTTGTGCATACATGCTACCATCAGTCGTATATGTGCAAACACTACAGCCTCTGACAGTGTGGGGTCATGTTCCTTGCAGTGCTCACTTGTGCAGTACCTCTGAGTTTTCTGTTTCAACAAGTTCACCAACGTTATAACATTGTGTTGGTCTTGTTGCATTATCGCAGTGACTAAGTCCTGCATTCACCTGCAGTCAGAACTGCCGCTCTTCCAACCTTATAACTATTTATACTACATATTCGCACAAAATATGGAGAGAATTTATTACTAGACTGATTGGCGACTTCATCACATGTGTTAGAGTCGGATATTGCATCCAGTGTTACTCACTATGCTGCTTATTGCAACTTGCTTATGAGACTATTTATCACACTTATTTCGCAGTCCTGGAAATTTAAACCTCCTCAGCTAGTCTCGTTGGTTCCTTTTCTCTTAACCGTAAATTAACAGCTCTCCTGCTTTACCCCTAAAAGGTTACATCTACATCTACGTGATTACTGTGCTATTCACAGTAAAGTGCCTGGGAGAGGGCTCAATGAACCACCATAAAGCTGTCTCTCTACCGTTCCACTCTCGAACGGCACGCGGGAAAAATGAGCACCTAAATTTTTAAGTGCGATCCCTGATTTCTCTTATTTTATCGTGATGATCATTCCTCCCTATGTATGTTTTCGCAATCGGAGGAGAAAACTGGTGATTGAAATTTAATGAGAAGATCCCGTCGCTACGAAAAACGCCTTTGTTTTAATGATTGCCACTCCAATTCACGTATCGTGCCTGTGACACTATCTTCCCTATTTCGCGATAATACAAAACGAGCTGCCCTCCTTCGTACTTTTTCGATGTCATCCGTCAGTCCCGCCTAATGCGGATCCCACACCGCACAGCGATACTCCAGAATGGGACGGACAAGCGTGGTGTAAGCAGTCTCTTTAGTAGACCTGTTGCACCTTCTAAGAGTTCTGCTAATGAATCGCAGTCTTTGGTTTGCTCTACCCACAATATTATCTATGTGATCGTTGCAATTTAGGTTATTTGCAATTGTAATCCCTAAGTATTTAGCTGAGTTTATGCTCATTGCATTTTTTTGTCCTCTGCGCAAAATTTCCCACTATTTCCCCATGCTACTTAAAATATCTCTCACTGTTCTGTTTCTTGTATCTTTACAAAGCCCATTCTCCAGTTGTTCAAAGCTTACTGTGTACTTTAATGCCTGTGTACCCCTCAGGTACGCTTTTGGTCGTTCCACAAGTCACAGTTTCGTTACTCACAACAGCTAAACATCAGTCCGACCTCCTAGCTCCGCCAACGTTTTAGGGTCCTCTAAGGACTACCGCACATCCTCAGTTGAAGTTCCAGAAAATGAAACGATTAATTCTGCGGCAGATGGATGCACATCCTGCTGTGGTACTTGAAGATACGGTAACTGTTCGTACCTATGTAGTTCCATATTTCCAGAATGAGATTTTTGCTCTGCAGCGGAGTGTGAACTGATATAAAACTTCCTAGCAGATTTAAACTGTGTGCTGGACCGAGACTCGAACTCGGGACCTTTGCCTTTCGGGGCAAGTGCTCTACGAACTGAACTACCCAAGCACGACTGACGCCCCGTCCTCACAGCTTTACTTCTGACAGTACCTCGTCTCCTACCTTCCAAACTTTACAGAAGCTCTCCTGCGAACCTTGCAGAACTAGCACTCCAGAAAAAAAGGATATTGCGGAGACATAGCTTAGCCACAGCCTGGGGGATGTTTCCAGAATGAGATTTTCACTCTGCAGTGGAGTGTGCGCTGATGTGAAACTTCCTGGCAGATTAAAACTGTGTGCCGGACCGAGACTCGAGCTCGGGACCTTTGCCTTTCGCGGGCAGGTGCTCTACCAACTGAACTACCCAGCTCCATATTATCTGCCATCAGGTTTGCTGGCTTTCCCTACAATAACCACATTGCTTCTGGCTTCGGTAGATCACGCGTCTCTGACTGCCATTGCGACACTTTTACTCTCTATTACACACAGCAATATATATTTGTGTTACAACTCGAGAAGGTCACTACAAATTAGTCTTTACGCCGTACCATGCTTTGCAATACGATCATGCTGATACGTAGAACAGTTTAGGAGTACTGACTCCGTGCATGGCGCAGTATGCCCAAGTAAGAGACATTGTGTACAGCATACAGGCGCCAGTTACCCTTAATTCTATTGTAAGTCAGTCCACTTCACCGACCTAAACTAGGTAGCCTCTAAGTTTAGATTACAGTCACACTTCACTTCTGTTACACTCTCCTAAACAAAGCAAATGATTCATCACTCATCGCATCATGTTGACAGTACAGGTCGTCTCCAGATGTCGTGATGTGTGAATGCGATGCCATAAATTCTAACACCAAACTATAGCACTCCCTGTTACAGGTTGGAGCGGCTGTGAGACAGGAAGGTGCAACCGGGGGCAAGGTGGGAGCTCAGGTGGCTCCAGAGGAAGGTAACTGCAAACGCAAGAAGATCTTTATTGGTGTATCTGCACTGCTTGACACACCCGTTCAGTCGCTGGCTGACCGCTGAATTCTGTTGGGCTCGCTGCTTCTACCCCTTGCGATGATGACGACGTTCTCAAATTGGCTCTGAGCACTATGGGACTTAACTGCTGTGGTCATCAGTCCCCTAGAACTGAGAACTACTTAAAACTAACTAACCTAAGGACATCACACACATCCATGCCAGAGGCAGGATTCGAACCTGCGACCGTAGCGGTCATGCGCTTCCAGACTGTAGCGCTTAGAACCGCTCGGCCACTCTGGTCGGCACGACGTTCTCCACCGAGTGCGAGTATCCTCATTATAGAAGCCGGTCTTGTAGGCCCCACACTATGGCGTATCACCTGTGCTCCTGGGCGATGCCTGGGTGAGTTACAGCGCATCACTGGGAGACACCCATTCTTCTTTGGTGGTCGGCAGGTGGTGTGTACAGTGTGATAAACCTTTTGCATTTCCTTTATGTTTTCGTCTTCTTTAAAGGCAAAGAGAGAAGATGAAGCGGTAGCCCATCATAGAGCCTATGCCTACCGTCATGTATTTTTTGACTTTCAGTTGTTAAAAAACAGAGGATTTTTTCTGGTACCAGTAGGAGGAAGGAAGGATTCGCGCTCAGCTAGTGAACGAGTGAGAAGCACGCCATTTTTAGCGAGTAATTGTAGACCGCCATTTTGGGGTCGCTATGAACTAAGTGAGGAGTATGTATTTCATATGTGCACCGTTTAGAAGAATACAGTATTGTTTTATTAACAGAAAGGTCGTGTGAGTTGTTATTTCCAATAGTACAATAATTACAAGAACTGAAGCCCACCGGTGTACTTTGGAAAATTACGAAGATCCGATAAGCTTAATGGGAACACGGTCAAGACTTCAAAGGTGAACACGGAGACCAAACGTAACATTATAAAGAATGGTAACCACAAATCTACAGCGGAGAAAGAAACTACTTCGCCCTGCAAAATAATATGGACTAATGCGAACTTATTTCCAGGCATAGCTCAGCTTATAGTGCTTGTCATTCATGCCGAAAAATTAATCTCATTAATTCAATACATTTTAAAAAGCCACGCATTTCAACATTTTATTATCATCTATTCCATTATTTTATTGTATTATAAAGTGGCGACCGTGACAAGACGTTGTTCAATTTTCTTTTACTATCTAACATGCAGAGAGAGAGAGAGATGCAGCCTAGTGAAAATAAATTTTCCTTGTATTTTGATGCTGTACTTTTTTAAGACTTAATTCACAGCGCGCGAGCTTTAAGCGAGAGGCATGAGCGATGCGGCATACCGAGCCGTGCTGCCGCTCTTAAAGCAGAGCGTACTTCAACAGTTATATACGAAGCGGCTAACAGCTGATCGTAGGGGCCAAGTAGGCAAAAAGCAAGGTTGAGTTCAGTGTCCCCTGGACGATGCGCAAAGACACACTGCGCACCGCGACGGAAACCATTCTAGAATTTAAGCGAATCGGCATCCACACCGCGCAACCAGCTGGACAAAACGGAAGCGACACGAAATGGGGTACCTATCAGCTAGTTACTCTGACGTAGATGAGCAACACAAACTAAAAGAATGGATACATTTATTCCTAGGTCGACGACTATTTTAAGAGTGTATCATTAAGTTAAGCGTATGCAGCGTTAAGAAAATGAGCGCATTGACGCAAGTAAACTATAAGGAGAGTAGAATACGGTAAATTTGTGGACTTAACACAATCCATTGAACGTACATAGTTATACTTATTTCTCAGTATTCAACATAGAAAAGAATAAACACAGGAACTGACCTATCTGACTATATACCACAGGGTTAAGACAAGTTGAACAGGGAAGTAACAACATGTACACTTGAAAGAACGCGATTAGCGCATAACTTAAGAACTAAGCGACTTACATACAACACATAAGTGAGCGACGATGTGAAAGGTAGAATGAGATATAAACATAGAAAAATGCGTGTGACTGAGACGTAAACCATAAAATAACATATCGTACAAGATTTAGCGAGAGGAGCAGTTGTACACTTGTAGAACTACACTTCTTTACAGACAACATTAGAAGTAGTGAGCTTAATGTACAGGGAGAATACATATCCACAAATTTGTTATTACAGAACTCACCTATGTCAGTTGCTATTAATTACACGATACCTTATAGTATAAGCAGCAAAATAAAGCTGTAAACATGAATTGAACAACACGCGGGAGATAAGCTAAGTAAATACAAAAACCAACCAAAACGCACACAACGTAATTACATGAACTTAAAACAAAAGAATTGAGGTAAGTACTGTATGTTTACAAAAGCGATGTGGAGAAATGAATGAAATTCTCTGCTGGATAATATTTTGAAGTAGAGAGAGTGAAAGGTTTTATTAGATTCGATTGAAGGTATTAATTAGTTAATCTACGTTTGTGGTGACGTACCGTGCATGGAGTGAATCTAGGAAGAGAATGAAAGTGTATTAGGGTAATACGAGTTTATTTATATTTGTGGGAAGAAATAAATAGGGCGGTGGTTCTAGTGTGAGAACCCTGTAGGTAGTACATGAGTATAAATGGCGATTTATGTGGAATATTTTTAATGAATAATTATATGTGTATACGGCGATGAATATGAGGATTAATATTACAAGGGTACCTAGGAAAGGGCCGCGAAGCCGACGTAAGAAAGAATACACTAATAGTTTTAAGTCTTAGAATGAATAGTTGTATGAATGTGGAAAGCAAAGTATGATGATGCACGTACGGTAAGTAATTATGAAAACGAACATCACGAGGAAGCAGTGAGGAGTATAGAAGAAACAGTGAAATCGATAGTAACAATGGTACATGATAACATTTAAAACACACCACAGCACAGTGATTTGCTACACAGACATCAGAATGTAAAACAACCTAGTATGAAAAATATTTCCTTAGAGACTAACTGTTACAGCTCGAGAAACTATAAGGTTAATATAAATGAAAATATGATACACGATTCGTATGAGGAATGAACACAAAATGCAGTGAAACAATGTTTTCTGCACTGTGTTCTTGACGCACGCCGGAGCGAAAGCATTATTTTAGCACATGCGCGTTCTTATTTAGCGATAATGAATTATGAGTGGAGCTACACATGACAGAAATACGGTAAAATTATCGGTCACACGTCACAAAGGTAAACATGTACATGTCGTCGAATCAATAAGGCAGAAATATGGCTTGAAATATGTGTTCATGAATGTGAAATATTACGACGATTAACAAGCAGTGATGAAGTCAGGATTCTCAAGGGAGAAAACATCCCCCACACTCGCTCACGAACGAGCACTTGTAAATATTATACATAGTATGAAGATTTATCAAATGCCAAGGATAGAATAAGTACACTAACGACGCACTACAAATAGCAATCCTAGAAGTAGCTTGATCTCTGAAGCAGACCTTAGCGAATCCTGTTTTCCATGTAGTGAGTAGTGCTGGAACGTATTTTCTATGTGTATTTGTGATGGTAAAAACGCGCAGGAGGTTGGGCCTCCAAGTCAAGAGAAAAGCAAAAATTCAGAACAAATGAGAGATTCCTTCTAATTTACTTATTAGTGTGTAAGATGGATGATGCCTAACATGGAACCCATATAGGAAATGTGAATGTGACTTGTACATTTATGTGTCAGCTTTACTATTGCCAATGTCGATGTCTATGAAAATATGTATGTAGTATTTTCTACTGTAGTTGTGGATGTAAAAACGCGCAGGAGGTCGGTCCTGCAAGACAATAACAAGAAACAGCAAACATTCAGAACAAGTGCAAGATTCCTTCTAATTTACTTATTGCTGTGTCAGATGCTGCTTAACATAAGAGTCCATATACGAAATGTGAATGTGAATTGGACATTTATTTGCCAACTATATTATTGTTAATGTCGATGTCTATGTAAAATGTATGTATGTACTCTTTTCTTCTTTTCTATGTGTAGTTGTGGACGTAAAAACGCGCAGGAGGTCGGTCCCGCAAGACAAGAATAGAAAATGCCAATATTCAGAATAAATGAAAGATACCTCCTGATTTACATATTAGCGTGTAATAGGGTGCACGTCATGGAGTCCGTATATGAAATGTGAATGTGAATTGTAAATTTATGTGTCAACTCTATTATTGTCAATGTTTATGTCTATGTATGCACTATTATCAATTTTATGTGAGATTTTATACTTGAAGAAGAACAACTTATGTATGTATGTGAAGTGCAACACGACGGACGAGTAAAATACTCGCACGTGTGAAATGATACAAAAATATTAAGGCCTAATAATGTTGAAAATAGCGGCTCAGCCGTAATATGAGTAAACGCTACAGTCTAGCAAAGTGAATACAGAGAGTGTGATGCGTGTGCGACGGAGATATCAGAGGAAATCCGTATAACCACAAGTTGAGGTGTGAAAACCGCTGAACTATAATGCACGACGGAAGATGATGCTGTATCCTGCAGTGCGGCTCTTACCTTCAATGTCACTGGCCGAAAACCTCGCCTAGGCGCGAGATGAGGTATTGGTGTTCTTCGGATTGAGCGTTGGAGCTGAATCCGTCGTATCCAGTCTGCGGACTGGAGGGCATATACGACACCGACTTCATGAGCCTGGAGCGACATTACAGTGTGTGCGCGGGCAGTGCTGCTGCTCACGTGGCGCTTGCGTCACTGCGTCGGGCGCGTTAAACAATGAGCTGCTGCTGGCCATAAGTGCAGCGAACAATGAGATAACGTGTGCCGAAATGACAGCTTCTCAGAACGGCTAATGAACCAAAAGCCAAGGAGAAAAACACTTTTTAAAATATAGTGAAAGGACAATTTAAGAAATGTAACATTTTCCCCCTGGTAATACTGCTTAACAAATGTAAGGAGAAATAAGAGACTACGACGTTAGCACGCCATGGACGTGCGATATGTAATATGAATATATGTGAATGTAATTATGTGATATAAGTATATGTGAATGTATTTATTTGTATGAAATTGTAATGGCCGAGAAAATGAGCTTTGTAGATATACTTGTAGTAGCATAAGGGCATTAAAACTCCATTGACGTGCAACAAGTGACTGATCTATGAGCCCCAAGGTTAATAAGGCTACTGTATACTGTCTCCCTAAATAAAGAGACTTATTTCCGACAGTATACAGTAGGGGGGCATTTGTGATAAACCTTTTGCATTTCCTTTATGTTTTCGTCTTCTTTAAAGGCAAAGAAAGAAGATGAAGCGGTAGCCCATCATAGAGCCTATGCCTACCGTCATGTATTTTTTGACTTTCAGTTGTTAAAAAACAGAAGATTTTTTCTGGTACCAGTAGGAGGAAGGAAGGATTCGCGCTCAGCTAGTGAACGAGTGAGAAGCACGCCATTTTTAGCGAGTAATTGTAGACCGCCATTTTGGGGTCGCTATGAACTAAGTGAGGAGCATGTATTTCATATGTGCACCGTTTAGAAGAATACAGTATTGTTTTATTAACAGAAAGGTCGTGTGAGTTGTTATTTCAAATAGTACAATAATTACAAGAACTGAAGCCCACCTGTGTACTATGGAAAATTACGAAGATCCGATAAGCTTAATGGGAACACGGTCAAGACTTCAAAAGTGAACACGGCGACCAAACGTAGCATTATAAAGAATGGTAAGCACAAATCTACAGCGGAGAAAGAAACTACTTCGCCCTGCAAAATAATATGGACTAATACGAACTTATTTCCAGGCATAGCTCAGCTTACTGTGCTTGTCATTCATGCTGAAAAATTAATTTCATTAATTCAATACATTTTAAAAAGCCACGCATTCCAACATTTTATTATCATCTATTCCATTATTTTATTATATTATCACAGGCAGCGACACACAGAACAGACCCTGGGCTTGAGTTGGCAGTATTGCTGGAGACAACATAATGTGGATCGTTCCACAGTGGCACTACGTATGGGGAGTGTCATAGTGCACTGAGAACTTATCAGGTTGTGGCCTCGAACCAATGGCTTCTATTGCCAGGTCCATGTGGGCGTCCTCTTCTGGCAGATTACAAAAATGATCAGCATTTATTGTCAACAGCGGTACACTTGTGCAAATGCGACAGTACCAGTTAGACAGTTAAAAGCCCCACTACCACTGTCAGCGTGGAAATCTGTCTGGCCTCTTGCAGCACGAGTCTGTCCAATACCTGTGAGTCTGCTGTTTCAACGAGCTAACTTATCTCGCAGCATCGCATCAGCTGTTTTAGTTTATTACCAGCATCCCTCACTTGCCTGCTGTCAGCACTGCTGTAATACAATGCTCAGGCTCTAACACGTCTACATATATACGTTACACTACACGTGGAAGGAAACTGGAGATTAAGTGTAACTCAACACTACGTGGATCGATTGGTGGGGTGGATACATACGTCGATTCACATCCTGTGAAGCAAAGAAATGTTCTCTGCACGAGACGAAGTATTAACATTTGGAGCTTTTTTCCTTACAATTATTGAAAACTAACGACATATTACAACTTGTGTCACAGGCCAAGGTGGCTACTTGCCATATTATTAGAGGAAATTACCACATAGTTCTGGACAAGATGTGAGCTCTAGTAACAACTAACATTTTAGGGCCCTCTAGTGTCAGTGCGACCTGAGTTATCTTAAACAATGGATGTCATGGAAATGATTTCGATGTATTTGAAGCTGTATATGCGGAAAGTAGTTGATGCAACGAATATATGATGGTTGTTCTGAGTGAGACTGTTTAACCATAAAGGGTTATTACAAGAATACTCTTTCATGAAAAGCTACACAGTTCCAAAACATAAGAGGAAAGAAATTGTTAAAGGAAAAAGGAACCCGTTCTGTATTAATGAGTAGGCTTCTGTGGCCAGAATGAGGTGACCTAAAAGCTTTATGAGTATTGGACGGAAACATAATGTAAAAAAAAATATACTGGCAAGAACAACGTATCGGCCACGGTTACAGTGGTCTTTATCTGGGTCTATTGGTGCGCTTTATCTGTGTGCAGTCATCTATTGTGGTCATTGCTGCTCACTGAGCGTGAAATCAGGTCACAATTTGATTGTTATAAAAGGTCTCATTGAGGCTGAATGAGTGACAGATTTAAAAGATTGCTGTGGTGCAGGTCAATAACGCAAGTATAAGAAAGGTTCAAGAGTGGAACTAAAATTCACATGAAAGGATCAATAGTAAGATTCGCTGTTGACATTGCTGTCTTCAGGGAAAGCGAAGAAGAATTGCAGAATTTGTTGAATGGTACACACATTGAGATGAGTACAGAATATGGAGTGGGAGTAAATCGAAGAAAGACGAAAGTAATGAAAATAGCAGAAATGAGAACAGTGCGAAACTTAACTACGGGATTGGAGCTCACGAAATAGATGAAGTTAAGCAATTCTGCTACCTAGGAAGCAAAATAGCCCATGCTAGATGGAGCAAGAAAGACACGAAGAGCAATCTAGCACTGGCTAAAAGGGGATTTATGGCCAGGAGGAGTCTACAAGTATCAAACAAAGATCTTAATTTGAGTAAGACATTTCTGACAATGTACAGTGCTGCTCAAAAGTATCCGAATGACCAGAATTGCATTTCGCCTGATTCGAATGCAACCCACATAGCGCAGCTGTCTAGCAGGTCCTCTAATCGCCCCTCGGTACAGACGTTTGACTATTGAAAATGGTTCCAACAAGTCACCACCAGAAAACACTGCTCTGAATCGCAATAACTCAAGATGTAAAGTAATACCAAGGTACTACAAATATCAGGGAACATCTTATCACAGATAAGACCGTTCTTCAGGCTTGTAATCTCACATTTATTACAATAAATGACATACATGAAATGTTATCACTCTCATTGTTACGTCAGATAGGTAATTCACGTAGTAAGTTCGTCGTATTCATGATTTCCTCTTCAAAATAACTTACGGTACTTATTATTTAACACAAAATAACATTAAAAATGTAAGTTATTCACGACCAGCTAGTTGAGAATATGTATGAACTTCAAATGGCACGACGAACCGTCTCGTTCTGCATATGGATTCAAACCCAGGTCATGCAGACTAAGCAAAGACTTCGTGACTGACGGAAACTAACAGTCATTCCTGACTAGGCATAGAGAGAGTGATATTTAGACAGTATCAGTTAGCAAATATCAACTTCAAATTACATAACCAAAACATTGTTAACGGACGCGAATTCCTACCCAGCATCTATTGTCCTTGTTAACGAACTACGAGAGATGTTAAATATTGCTTCTTCACAAGAAACTTGCTTGAAATCTAGTGAGGTAAAGCTTTGTGTTGGACAGGGATTCGAACCCAGAACCTAATTGGATTGTCATCGAAGCACAATCAACTGTGACATATCGGGTTTTCTCGGCAGTAGCTAGATGTTTTAAGTGAAATGACGAGACAAAACATTAATTTTTTCTTTCCCAGGACTCCAACCTGGCGTCTATTGCTGTTGTATTCTAGAGAAAACGAACGTTAAAAATGTGTTTGTTACACCAGCAGCGACATGTGAGCATGTTTGAACTAGAAATAATATGACGAAGAGTTCAGTGCTGACTGGGAATCGAGCCCCACACATATCGTTGTTGACTGCACACAAAGAGACATCAGCTACCGAATATTTCTCCACCAGCAGCTCTGAATAACATCCTTGAATTTACAATGATTTCGCAAACTGTTGTGTGTCTCACTGGAACTCAAAAACGTCAGATACCGTTAGTGTTGACAACGAATGAAAATACATTAAAAATCAAACTTGTTACCCACCAGCAGATAGGTGTTCACATGCTGGAGCTTCATAATACATAATGAAAGCTTTATTGCCAGGCTAGGATTCGAACCCTTTCACGCGCAATATGTGGAGATATTGAGGAACCTGCAGTTTTGAAAAAACAACAAATTTCAGTCGAGCTGTATTGTCACGAAGGGATCAAATTCCGCGTTAAGGGCGGTCTGAGTTGCATTCCCAGATCAGAACCAATTTTATCGACATACAGAAGCTCAAATAAAAGATGGAATAAGTGTCGTGTGACCCTACATAGCGTGTGTTTCGTCACTAGAAATAAATAACTAGTATAAGAAAGGTTACTGTTGATAGAGTTTCTACGTGTCGCGACTCCTGACTTCATTGTAGTTCAACCAAACGTCTACTTGGTAGAGAAGGAATATCATGTTTAACATGAATGTCAGACCACAATGCCATTATACCTTCTTCACTTGGCGTAGCCAGAAGAGAACAGAATCTGTCTCTCCTTATCAAAAATCATCAGCAGAACCCAGACCATAAGTATATGAAACTAGCATCAATCCAAGAGACCACCAAATTCTCTCCTCTATCACTGATTTTTCTATCATAACAATATTGCGCCACAGTCGATGAGAATTCTGATACACAGACTCCCTATAGTGGTTTGCAGCATGTTCAGTACATTCATTTACTTGGTTGACCGAATCGCCATGAACTAGCTGCCTCGGCTACCCAGTGCATACATTCGACTCTATTTTGTAATCACCGAAATAAAATCACGTAACTGACACCTACACAGAACTGCCAACAGTGTAGGGTGCAGAAATTTAAACAGGAAGTGTTCCTTTCGACTTGAGTTAGTCTATTGCGCTATCTGTTAAAAACGTCGTGCAGTGCAAAAGACAGGCTGTAACTGTCTGTCTCTCAGAAGTCTAGATCCGGCCATATGCATTATCTCACAGCACTGTGCAATTCGCAAGTTCTGAAGGAATGGTTGTTGAGTTCTGGAGGTGCTGTAGCTATGTGTCAACTAGTAGCGTAACGCTAAGTGTTGCGCGCTGTTGATATGACGCCGCGGATTTGGGTACATTCACTGCTGCATTACATGCATGTAATCAATAAACTGCACGTGCTTTGTCGGACTGCTATAGATAACATCAGAGAATTCGCATATATCGTTGATGATTAATTTCTCTCTCATGGTAACTAATGTTAACAACACTAAAAGAAATCGTACGAAAATTGTGCACTGTATTATAAGAAATGAAATAAAACTATCCACGATAACCTTACGACGAAAGTCTGTTTCAATAAAACTGAGTATCTGTACACAACCGTGCCTTTATCGGCACGAATTAGTAAAATACTAATCACTTAGATTTCGATTGGGTTTGTGTTTGATTGGTATGCTGTGTCATACTCAAGTGGTATGCAAATGTGGCATTTCATAAATAAAGTTATGTATTCCTAGAAACCCAAAATTTGTTTGTCAGCAGCGGAAAGAGGCGTTAGCTGTTGTGCAGCATTGTAGGTTTTTGACCATTGCACTATGAGCCGAAAGTATTTTCTTGCGATTTCCTCATCGATGTGTGATCTGACTGCTTGTAGCTCTTTCACAGAAGGGATAAAAACGTTACAGTCAGCAAGACTGGAACCGCAAACCATAACAGACACTTTCTCTCAGGTTGGCACGTTTCCACAGAGCTAGGGAAGAGGCATGCGTCTAGGTATTGGAGCCCAATGAGTGAATTGCATATTTTCCGGTGAAAAAGAGCACTGGCAAACAGTCTTCGCTACATTAGGTTACTTAAACTGGAACTAGAATTTATGGTCAGCGACTAAGTATAAGGTCAATGAGTCGGATGCGGGTTTTGCAACTGTGAAATACTTTCCTACATTATAGAAGTGAATATTAAATCTGAACTAATAATGCGAAAATTTTGAACTTGGTTAGCTTACAATGAAAATCTTTCTGTTTATTGCAAAGGAAAACAATTGATTTTCTAAAACATTCTCTGCCATACACAACTTGAAACAGGTCACGTCGACCAAATCTTGTGGAAGGAGTGACAGCGACGTATAACGGAAGGCAGTAAGATCCCTTGGCTTTTGGTTTGGCAGTATTAGACAGCCATTTCTAGGCGCAAGTTAATTAAAAAAGGCAGCGCGTTTTTGTTATCAAGTAACGTCTTCGTCAATTACTTTAGTTCTAATGGAATCTGCGAGTAATTTCTGATGTTTGATATTAACATGAAAAGGACTCCGTTGACAGGGAAAGAACCTCTTCTTGGGCAACTACTTCTATAATGACCAAAAGGCATTAAATGATCTTCAAGCACATGTGTTCCAGCAACGGTATGAAGAAGATGATAGTAACAATGACGGTAATAATCGATTTATCCGGTAACTTCACACTTCACAGTGGATTTTCTCGAAATAAGAAATTTGCTGAATTGGTGAATATTTCAAAATGGCTTTACATCGAGGCTATGATGCCTAGAAGAGTATTTACATCCTGCTGACATGAGAATAGCATGATCTCCACGACAGAAGATTGCTTCTACTTAACCATTTAATAGACTCGCATTTTTTCCACCGTGACTAATTTTGTAAGCTAAGCATATCATCCGTTACAGCACACTCCTGGGGTTGGGAAATGTGGCCACAATGGTCTGGTGGAACGAACTATCACAGGTGCAATGCGTGGGTTCAGGCATTTACTTTTAAGAGGCACAAACAGATTTCTTTACCTCTGGCAACCTCAAGAGAAAGACGTTATAATCCAGAATCCGCATTAACATTACGTTCCTTCATTACCAATTGGGCAGAGCCGGTTTACGTTACGTTGGGAAATGACATAGGCGGAAGTCATGGTAAACATAAATACTGTCTCCAGTAAACTTACTTACATTAGAAAATTTTATTTTATTTGATGAAACGATAGCCATTTAAAGGAACAGGGCTCTTATTTTTCTTGTACTTGGTTGAACTAGAGACGTTGAAAATTTAGGTGCTGGACTGTGATTCGAATTCGTATCTCATCTTTCGAGGATCTGAATCTCTCGGAACAGTATAGTTCAATCATTTCGTTCCTTTTCCCAAGACTGCAAACTTCTCTAGGTCTCCTCCAAAGGTAAGCATGTGGGCCCGAATCCTGATCCAGTACAAAAATATTCATAATTTCATTTCAAGCCCTATCACGTGCATACCAGTGTGCTAGTGAAAATTAACGTGCATTTTTAATGTCCATGTGTTGTCAACAATCGCAATAGGTGTTATTTCTGGTCAAACACGCACACAGCTTATTGTTGGTGAGTAAGCAAGTGTTACTTAAGCTATGTTCGTGGATGATAAAAAGGACGATAGGTGTCGATCAGGCACAAAAATTTGTATCCTTATTTTAGATTCCAACATCTAGCAGTGGGTAAGACAAACCGTTACGTAATATTTGATTTTACTTAGTTAACAATCCTGTTGCGTGCTGGGTTCGTATCTCCGTCACAGAACTTCACATCATGCGCTTCATCTTTAAATGCATGACACTTTGTTCGCTACGGTCGCAGGTTCGAATCCTGCCTCGGGCATGGATGTGTGTGATGTCCTTAGGTTAGTTAGGTTTAAGTAGTTCTAAGTTCTAGGGGACTGATGACCACAGTAGTTAAGTCCCATAGTGCTCAGAGCCATTTTAACACTTTGTTCCTTCCGAATGGAGGTATATCACACATCTTTCGTGGTTAGTTGACAGGGATGAAAGGGTCTTTACAGGAGTCCTGGTTTATTACAAAACTGTCGTCTTTTTTGTTAATTTTAGATTTGGATCCTGATATTATCGAAAATCTCTGTAATTCGTGCCTCTGCGTGACTAGTCAGCAATATGATATGATTAGATTAGATTAAAATAATACTTGGTCCATAGATCATGAATACGACATTTCGTAATGATGTAGAATGTGTCATTTTAATGAAAGATTTCTTTACATACCACGATTCAGTTTCCTTGCAAAAATTTTTTACTCTCTCTCTCTCATTCATTTTTATTTTTATCTCTCTCCCTCACTCTCTCTCTCTTTCTCTCTCTCTCTCTCTCTCTCTCTCTCTCTCTCTCTCTCTCTCTCTCACACACACACACACACACACACACACACACACACACACACATACACACGCACACAGTCTTTTTTTATTTTTTGTTTGTTTGTTGTGCTCGACTATCGGCGAGGCACGAAAACGTTCGTCAACGATTTTCTTAGTTTTGAGTACACTTACGAAAGATATATAAAAACAACTATGAGATTTACTGATTTATGAAGCTTAGTTTGCAGTCAGTTCTGAGTATTATTAGTATCTACGTTCCAGTCTCTAAACCCAGTTACAGAAATGTGAATCAGACGGATTACGTATTCCAGGCCGTAGCAGCCGCGTCTTTGAAACGTCAGCTATGGTCACTTCCAGCCCACTGTAGGATCACATCGGTTCGTCTTCTTCCTGCTGGTAATGTAACTGAGATTTTGCAACAAGGCAAGGTATATTTGGCAACTCTGTGATCGACGAGTTACTTCCTAGTGTGCGCGGAATTACGCCTCAAAGTTCACCTGATTTTTCCTGCCATTTCCATTGAATAATCTGAGTTATTATTAACGCTTGAGCTGTAACAAAAGATTGTAAATTTACGGTTTTCTGTCCAGGAAAGTCGCTGCACGTGAAAATCGCATCTAATCTCGTCCTTTAAATAGCGGTTTACGAGTTCTAGGCACTACTGGTCTCGTAAGAGGATAACTAGACGCATGCCTCTTCCCTAGCTCTGTGGAAACGTGCTAACCTGAGAGAAAGCATCTGTTATGGTTTGCGGTTTCAGTCTTGCTGACTGTAACGTTTTTATCCCTTCTGTGAAAGAGCTACAAGCAGTCAGATCACACATCGATGAGGAAATCGCAAGAAAATACTTTCGGCTCATAGTGCAATGGTCAAAAACTACAATGCTGCACAACAGCTAACGCCTCTTTCCGCTGCTGACAAACAAATTTTGGGTTTCTAGGAATACATAACTTTATTTATGAAATGCCACATTTGCATACCACTTGAGTATGACACAGCATACCAATCAAACACAAACCCAATCGAAATCTAAGTGATTAGTATTTTACTAATTCGTGCCGATAGAGGCACGGTTGTGTACAGATACTCAGTTTTATTGAAACAGACTTTCGTCGTAAGGTTATCGTGGATAGTTTTATTTCATTTCTTATAATACAGTGCACAATTTTCGTACGGTTTCTTTTAGTGTTGTTAACATTAGTTACCATGAGAGAGAAATTAATCATCAACGATATATGCGAATTCTCTGATGTTATCTATAGCAGTCCGACAAAGCACGTGCAGTTTATTGATTACATGCATGTAATGCAGCAGTGAATGTACCCAAATCCGCGGCGTCATATCAACAGCGCGCGACACTTAGCGTTACGCTACTAGTTGACACATAGCTACAGCACCTCCAGAACTCAACAACAATTCCTCCAGAACTTGCGAATTGCACAGTGCTGTGAGATAATGCATATGGCCGGATCTAGACTTCTGAGAGACAGACAGTTACAGCCTGTCTTTTGCACTGCACGACGTTTTTAACAGATAGCGCAATAGAGTAACTCAAGTCGAAAGGAACACTTCCTGTTTAAATTTCTGCACCCTACACCGTTGGCAGTTCTGTGTACGTGATTTTATTTCGGTGATTACAAAATAGAGTCGAATGTATGCACTGGGTAGCCGAGGCAGCTAGTTCATGGCGATTCGGTCAACCAAGTAAATGAATGTACTGAACATGCTGAAACCACTATAGGAAGTCTGTGTGTCAGAATTCTCATCGACTGTGGCGCAATATTGTTATGATAGAAAAATCAGTGATAGAAGAGAGAATTTGGTGGTCTCTTGGATTGATGCTAGTTTCATATACTTATGGTCTGGGTTCTGCTGATGATTTTTGATAAGGAGAGACAGATTCTGTTCTCTTCTGGTTACGCCAAGTGAAGAAGGTGTAATGGCATTGTGGTCTGACATTCATGTTAAACATGATATTCCTTCTCTACCAAGTAGACGTTTGGTTGAACTACAATGAAGTCAGGAGTCGCGACACGTAGAAACTCTATCAACAGTAACCTTTCTTATACTAGTTATTTATTTCTAGTGACGAAACACACGCTATGTAGGGTCACACGACACTTATTCCATCTTTTATTTGAGCTTCTGTATGTCGATAAAATTGGTTCTGATCTGGGAATGCAACTCAGACCGCCCTTAACGCGGAATTTGATCCCTTCGTGACAATACAGCTCGACTGAAATTTGTTGTTTGTTCAAAACTGTAGGTTCCTCAATATCTCCACATATTGCGCGTGAAAGGGTTCGAATCCTAGCCTGGCAATAAAGCTTTCATTATGTATTATGAAGCTCCAGCATGAGAACACCTATCTGCTGGTGGGTAACAAGTTTGATTTTTAATGTATTTTCATTCGTTGTCAACACTAACGGTATCTGACGTTTTTGAGTTCCAGTGAGACACACAACAGTTTGCGAAATCATTGTAAATTCAAGGATGTTATTCAGAGCTGCTGGTGGAGAAAAATTCGGTAGCTGATGTCTCCTTGTGTGCAGTCAACAACGATATGTGTGGGGCTCGATTCCCAGTCAGCACTGAACTTTTCGTCATATTATTTCTAGTTCAAACATGCTCACATGTCGCTGCTGGTGTAACAAACACATTTTTAACGTTCGTTTTCTCTAGAATATAACAGCGATAGGTGCCAGGTTGGAGTCCTGGGAAAGAAAAAATTAATGTTTCGTCTCGTCATTTCAGTTAAAATATCTAGCTACTGCCGAGAAAATCCGATATGTCACAGTTGATTGTGCTTCGATGACAATCCAATTAGGTTCTGGGTTCGAATCCCTGTTCAATACAAAGCTTTACCTCACGGCATTTCAAGCAAGTTACTTGTGAAGAAGCAATATTTAACATCTCTCATAGTTCGTTAACAAGGACAATAGATGCTGGGTGGGAATTCGCGTCCGTTAACAATGTTTACGTTATGCAATTTGCAGTTGATATTTGCTATCTGATACTGTCTAAAATCGAGGTATATGACTCTCTGTATGCCTAGTCGGGGATGACTGTTAGTTTCCGTCAGTCACGAAGTCTTTGCTTAGTCTGCATGACCTGGGTTTGAATCCATATGCAGAACGAGACGGTTCGTCGTGTCATTTGAAGTTCATACATATTCTCAACTAGCTGGTCGTGAATAACTTACATTTTTAATGTCATTTTGTGTTAAATAATAAGTACGGTATGTTATTTTGAAGAGGAAATCATGAATACGACGAACTTACTACGTGAATTACCTATCTGACGTAATAATGAGAGTGATAACATTTCATGTATGTCATTTATTGTAATAAATGTGAGATTACAAGCCTGAAGAACGGTCTTACCTGTGATAAGATGTTCCCTGATATTTGTAGTACCTTGGTATTACTTTACATCTTGAGTTATTGCGATGCAGAGCAGTGTTTTCTAGTGGTGACTTGTTGGAACCATTTTCAATAGTCAAACGTCTGTACCGAGGGGCGATTAGAGGACCTGCTAGACAGCTGCACTATGTGGGTTGCATTCGAATCAGGCGAAATGCAATTCTGGTCGTTCGGATACTTTTGAGCACGACTGTACGTTTTCAGCACAGCATTGCATGGTAGTGAAACATGGATTACAGGAACACCGGAATAGAAGAGAATCCAATCATATGCGACATGGCGCTACAGAAGCATGTTGAAAAGTAATTGGAATTATACGGCAAGGAATGAGGAGGTTCTCTGGAGATTGAGCGAGGAAAGGTATACGTGGACGACGCTGACAAGGAAAAGGGGCGCGATGGTACGGCATCAGTTAATACATCACGGAACAACTTCCACGGTACTAGAGGGAGCTGTAGAATGTAAAAACTGTGGAGGAAAACAGAGATCTGGATAGATCCAGACGACTTAGTTTGCAGGCGGTACCTCAAGGTGAAGAGGTCTGGCCAGGAGAGGAATTCGTAGCAGGTAGCATCAAACCAATCAGAAGACTGATGACTCGAAAAAACAGGATAAGAGTGTGGAGATGTGCTCTCATCTATTGCCTCTACCATTATTTGCAACAATTGGTGGTCATTGGCTAGCGAAGTGTGGGCTGCAGCTTTCCTCCTGCTGGATGCAGGCTGTGGGGCGTCGGATATTCTCTGGTAGCACTCGTGACTCTTGTTGTTGGTGCGGCATGTTGAACCCCGAGGGCTGGCAGCGAAGATAAGGCAAGCATGTGCCCTCCCTCACCGTTCATTTCTCTGTCGTGTTTTACTGATTCTTGATTTCGTCAAACCCGGCTGCGTGGCCAGTATACAGGTTTCATTAAATCTGATTTCCCTGTCACGGTCTTGCTATTGTTCGACCACTGCAGGTTAGCTGTGTTCCCGTATGGATGTAGCTCTAGGGCTGCTGGTTTCATCGAAGTATAGTTTTCAACACTGATATTCCGCCTTGTACTCACCTTCAGTGTGTGAAGCACGTATCTTCTAATTGGTGGAGCGTAGCACATCATGGATCTTGTGGCCGATTTAGTAGACACACTGAATACAATACAATACAATACAATACAATACTTATCGATCGCACAGCGGCTCATTGGTCAATGGCTGCAACCAGACATGGATCCAGACAGCCTCAGCAACAAACAAAAGAAAGCGACGTAGGCAAGAATCGACAAGCTGCACTCTGGAGTGCGATTACCCTAAGAGGAAAATGTCTCTGCCTGGATTAGTAATCACCTTTGCCACGTTGGCGCCCAGGCTGTCTAATACTGCAGCCAGGATTTTCTAGGCTCTACCAAGGGCATGATAGGTGCTTCAGATACATTCATGAGCAGTTCATACTCTTCGGGTTAAAATTGATGCAACACCAGGTCGACTAAATCAAGGAACATTTACAATAAACCGACCTGGATTATTCTTCGGACAATGCTCAGAAATCTGTGGAGCAAACCACAGATTTATGCCAATTGTAATTGAAAGAACTTCAGTAAATTTATTTATCAAGTGATTATTTAAGATAATCTAAGGAGTTAGTTAAAATGCGTGTTTGTACTAGGTTTAAAGTCAATGTGGGAAAGTATACATCGGTGAGACCGGCAGGCCAATAGCAGCGTGCATATGGGAACGTGAGTAACGCATTCGTCTACGGCAACACATCAGATCTGCAGCGGCTGAACACCAGCTAGATTGCAGGAAGGAAATTAAATTTAACGAAACCTTTTTGCTGGCCAAGCAGCCAGTTTTGTCAAATGCAAAATCAGAGAGGCCGTAGAGATATGGAAAACACGCTAACAAAATGAACAGAAATGATGCATACAGGCTTGCCCCAACCAGGCTGCCAGCTCTCGGGGTTCAAAACGCCGCATCAGCAACAGGTGACACAGGCGCTGGCAGCGAGTAACCGCCACCACGCGACCTGCGTCGAGCAAGAGGGAAACTTGCGGCCCACACCTCGCTCACCTATGACCACCAGTGATATCAAACAAAGCAAGAAGCAATAGAGAACTGTGACAAGCTATTATAATAAGGATCCATCTCCTTCTACCTCTGCGATACCTATCAGAACAACAACCTTTTAATATTCTGATGTGATGTCATGCTCAGTGAGCACCAATCACAAAATAAAGGGTGGCCCATATAAAACCGGCACATGTCACATAACGGTTAATCGTCTTTAATCGAATTGCTTGTGTTGGCTGCGATACATCTGTTATAAACAGGTAACTTCATGTTTTTTTATGTAACTGTTATCTACTCTTTTTTAGCTAGTTCATTGTTATTTGAATCTCAGGCGTGAGACATACCAGCCTGTATAAGCTAAACCACACCAGTAGACCCAGAAGCAGGCCACTGCAACTGCGGTCGAGACGTTCGTTTCTGCAGTATAGTTTTCTACGTTATGAAGTAGTACGATACTGAGAAAACGTTTATGTTAGCATCTGAAATTAATACGCTAGTACAATCTCAAAGAAACCGACAAAACGAGTTATGCAGGAAGCTGGAAGGCTCTGTCAGACGCATATAAGAAATAATCATCAGAACTTGGGTACATATGTAAAGGACTTTGAGATTGTTATGAGTGATCTGTTTCACAACACTATACTAGTTAAGTGGAATTGGCTACAGGATCCAAGGAAGAAATGGAGAAAATTGCTGTTTATATACATAAACAAAAGAGAGTCAAAGAACAAGGAAAAAGTAAAGAAAGATAGGTATCTAACGACCGCTTGTGAGGTTTGTGAAAGCGTATTGTTAAGAAAGCACTGCCTGTCATTCAAAAAGAAAGGAGCTACAAAGAAATATTATCCATTATACACATAACAACTAGTAAATATCGCTATGCTCTACCCAAAGACAGTGGTTTTTAACTAATATTAACAATGTAGGAGTGAAAGGGTTTTGTTACATGCAATTTGGACTCCATACTTCGCCTCTTACGCACAAGTAGATCAGCTAGTTATGTATCATCTTTTTCAGTGTTTCCTTCGTGTTTTAATTGTTAAATTCCGTACATGTATTTCTCAACTGTAACGTGTAGATCTGGACAATCTATCATTTCTTTTGAACAGCCAACTATACAGATCAACGGCACGCAGCCTCCAAAGGTGATACATCGGGAGTGTTTCAAATTAAATATTTAGGTTGCTCTGTGTGTTTCTGTCGTTTATTTCTTACGTTAGTCATGCCGGAGTGGATATGCTCTTAGTACAGGGTGAATGACTGGTGGTAATGTATTTGCATCCCTTGAGGCATCGAGGCAATTGGTCAGTGTGTCGTCTGGCCATCTTCCTTGTCCATTAGCTCTGTGAGTGGACAGTGTCCAAGGAAACACATGGATGGGAGAGGGGGAGGGTTTTCTGTTTATCAGGAGCCTAAGTGTTAGGCGTGTCATGGAGCCCCCTAGGGGAAAAGGTTTAGGGCTTGAAAGAAGGACTATGTCGTCTGCAAGTCGTGGCTAATTTCGGCACCAAGAACGTCTATCACCAGGTTTCCGAGGCCATCCCCAGTCCACATGGGCGGCTTGCGGAACTTGTGAAGGCTGCTGCGCTCGCAGTTTGCAGCATTGTTCCCAGTGCTGGTCAGAGCCCTTTGGTTGGGAATCTAATGGAGGGGCTCGTTGAATCTGTGATGGTCTTGTATGGAAATATCTGGACCTTCATTGTCGGGTGGAGAATTGTAAGACTCCCCTTGGTAGATCAGGTGTGCAGCACACAAAAGGAGCAGCTACACTTGTAGCAGAGGCATTGTGAAATGCACGTGGCCATTTTTTATGCTAGGCGGTAGTCTAAGATAATCTGACAAACACTCACTAGTCGACACGCACGTAGCGAAATCAGACCGCGTTCAGAGTAGACCCTTCGAATGTGAAAGTTTTTTTCAGAACATTGTCGATGTTTTCGTAATAAGTTTCGCCAAATTACTGGCCTGCAGTAAATTCGTCGCGCTCAAGATATTATCAGGATCTAGAGGTTACTCAAGCACAAAAAAATTTTGAGAATCATGGAACGTATATCGGAAAGACAAATTCCACCCCTTCAGTGAAAAGTGTACATTGCAGTCCACAAATATTCTGTCTCTACTGAGATAATAACCGAGTGAGACTGTGAAGCTATCTGGATACGAATAACAGGTCTTGGTGAAATCAAGCTTATTGTTGTGTGTTATTTCTGGTGATCTGCTTCCTCCGTGTCTGTTTCAGGCATTCAAAGAAAGTATATGGTCAGTACCGCGAAGTACCCGCATCATGAAATAATTGTTGGAGGCGACTGTAACTAACCCAGTTCATATGCTGATAAATCTGTGAGTTCAATGCAGGAAGTACAATGAGGCAATCTTGTGAAGTATTTTTTAATATATTATCCGAATACTGTCTTGAACGGGTAGTTAGACAGCCGAGACGCAATGAAAATATTTCAGAGATTAACAGACAAATCAAAAAGGCTGGGTGAGTATGTTTGGTAGAATGAGCAGATGAGCAGTTGTTAGCATCCCCCTTAAATGTCCAGAAATGTAAAATTCTGCACTTTACAAAATGAAAAAAAACTTAGTATCCTATGACTATAAAACTGATTAGTCACTGCTTGAATTGGCCCTTATATAAATACCTGGGTGTAACACTTTGTAGGGTATGTGCACCGTCTGTACCAGATAGGCCTAACAGAGGATATTGGATGCATACAGAGAAGAGCACCATGAATGGCCACAAGTTTATTTAATCCATGGGAGAGTGTCACATAGATACTGAAGGAACTGAACTGGAACACTCTATGCTTCCATTGTCCATTTTCCTAGGACGCTTCCATTCACTTTCTCTAGTAATGATTTTATGTGATCATTCCTTTCTATAGCATGACACCTACATACTTGTACAATGTTGATTGTTTAACTTGTAATTGGAAACTATCACATTTTTACTCTATGTTCATAGCGCCCTTTCTATAGCATGACACCTAAACACTTGTACAATGTTCATTCTTTACCTTGTAATTGGGAACTGTCAGATTATTACTCTATGTTCAAAGCGATTATCACACATCTAAATGGCATCTTTCAATACACCCACAAAACATTTTATCCTCGATTTTGCGCAACTCTCTGTGATTTTCTAACAAATCTTTGTGCACACAACAAAATTTTCACCAAATCCTCTAGTCATCCACCCATCTGGTTGGGCTCCACATCCCAGCAATTGACTAAACTCTCATGGCACCTTGACATCCCATGTCAGCCTGTGGCAGATTTAGCAACCCGAACTCGTGAGATCGACTCGTACCATCACCTGTTAAACAGTCGGTGTCCTCTGTGGTGTCAGTCTCTAGGTCTCTACCGCTAGCATGTTGTTGTTGTTTTTTTGGGGAAGGAGACCAGACAGCGAGGTCATCGGTCTCATCGGATTAGGGAAGGACTGGGAAGGAAGTCGGCCGTGCCCTTTGAAAGGAACCATCCCGGCATTTGCCTGGAGCGATTTAGGGAAATCACGGGAAACCTAAATCAGGATGGCCGGGCGCGGGATTGAACCGTCGTCCTCCCGAATGCGAGTCCAGTGTCTAACCACTGCGCCACCTCGCTCGGTCGCTAGCATGTGCTGTGGTCCAGTGTCTCTCACTGTTCACAAATTATTCATCTTGAGATAAATCACGCATCTTGGTCACCAACTCCTACTCTTATAATTGTTTGTACTTTCCATCATATGTGTTTTTGACGTTTGTGAAACAGCACTTCATATAAACACGTTTACCTCTAAAATACGGCCCATATATATCTGTTGCATATAACCAATGACCACAGATTAGGTTGACTCATTGGTGAGTGTCACAGAAGTACTGAAGAAACTGAACTAGCAGACATTTGAAGACAGAGGCAACCTATCCTGAAGAAACCTACTTACAGACTTGATGCAACCTTAACTGAAGAAGGCAGGAATAAGCTAACCACATATGTATCGCCACGGCTGAAATCGCGAGGTCAAGGCTAGGCCATATACGTTGTGACATACGTACTTGAACGTTTCTGCTTCCCACTCTCCGTACTTCAATAGAAAAGGGCTCTAATGACTTGTGTCACTGTAGTCACCCTCTGCGATGATTTCCGTTATGGTTTCCCTGTAATGATTATATATGTAGATAAAGATGTATGCTGCTGTGAGAACAGCAACACAGGCTGCTGTCGTGAGCAACAGAGTTTATCTTCATTGGAGGAAACCGGTGTTGCTCTTAGACAGCATCCTCTAACCTGGAACTGTTAAATGATGGATTATGATAATAGGACAAAAGTGTATTATGCACTAAAGAGAAGTCTTCACTAGGTACAGTGAACCCACCACCTTCTTGTAATGAAGAGGTTACCACTGGTAATCCAGTGCCTGAGTCTGGATGAAGGAACACACCTGTTCCGTGCAACAATCTTGTGGTATCCAGGGTTGGATGCGTCGGTGTTTGCTCACAGCCGAGGGCGACATGTTCAAGAAGGTAAAAGTGGGCAGCGACGACCCGGTCTCTGACGAACAGCAGTGGGGAACCTGCAAGAACTGCGGCTGAATCATAGGCTGTTCAGCACCTTTGGTTGGGCTGAGGGCTGTTGTTGGCGGCGGGGTTGATGGCGGCATGGCGATCCAACACGGCGGCGACGGCATAGGCGTACCTGTAGATGGAGCCTGTTGTCCAACGTCGGTGTCGCGAAGTTGTGAGGCCAGCAGCATCGAGTGGCAGTGTGACAGGGAAGGCTCATTTGGAGGCGGCCCTGTAGGGTCTGTCATAGCTTTTGGCGGCGATATGGGGACGGCAGGGGTGGTGATTGGGATGGGTTCTGTGGCGAGTTGTGCACTGGGCGAGGTAGTGACTTCACAAATCCGTATTGCACCCGACTGCAGTAGGGTGACATCGAGTGCTTGAGCGACGCAAAGGAAGCGTGGCAGGTCATAGCCAGGCACTTCGGTGCTTCCGGTGTACATGAGGTCCAGCAAGCGGCGCATATCCTCGTGATTGACATCCTGCAGGATCACCGTCACCGATTCGCCTATGCCGCATGGGTGCTCTAGCAGCATGCGCTACAACACAACCAGACGGCGTGCATCAGCATCACCAGAAAAGCAAGAAGTTAGTCAGCATGCAAGCATAATGAAAGAAAAAAATACACTACTAGCCATTAAAATTGCTACACCAAGAAGAAATGCAGATGATAAACGGTTATTCATTGGACAAATATATTATACTAGATCTGATATGTGATATCATTTTCACGCAATTTGTGTGCATAGATCGTGAGAAATCAGTACCCAGAACAACCACGTCTGGCCGTAATAACGCCCTTGATACGGCTGGGCATTGAGTCAAACAGAGCTTGGTTCAAATGGCTCTGAGCACTATGGGACTCAACTGCTGAGGTCATTAGTCCCCTAGAACTTAGAACTAGTTAAACCTAACTAACCTAAGGACATCACAAACATCCATGCCCGAGGCAGGATTCGAACCTGCGACCGTAGCGGTCTTGCGGTTCCAGACTGCAGCGCCTTTAACCGCACGGCCACTTCGGCCGGCCAAACAGAGCTTTGATGGCGTGTACAGGTACAGCTGCCAATGCAGCTTCAACACGATGCCACAGTTCATCAAGAGTAGTGGCTGGCGTATTGTCACGAGCCAGTTGCTCGGCCACCATTGACCAGACGTTTTCAATTGGTGAGAGATCTGGAGAATGTGCTCGCCAGGTCAGCAGTCGAACATTTTCTGTATCCAGAAAGGCCCGTACAGGACCTGCAACATGCGGTCGTGCATTATCCTGCTGAAATGTATGGTTTCGCAGGGATCGAATGAAGGGTAGAGCCCGGGTCGTAACATATCTGAAATCTAACGTCCACTGTTCAAAGTGCCGTCAATGCTAACAAGAGGTGACCGAGACGTGTAACCGAAGGCACCCCAACCATCACGCCGGGTGATACGCCAGTATGTCGATGACGAATACACGCTTCCAATGTGCGTTCACCGCGATGTCGTCAAACACGGATGCTACCATCATGATACTGTAAATACAACTTGGATTCATCCGAAAAAATGACCATTCGTGTAGACAGGTTTGTCGTTGAGTACACCATCACAGGCGCTCCAGACTGTGATGCAGCGTCAAGGGTAACCGCAGGCGTGGCCTCCGAGCTGATAGTCCATGCTGCTGCAAACGTCGTCGAACTGTTCGTGCAGATGGTTGTTGTCTTGCCAACGTCACCATTTGTTGACTCAGGGATCGAGACGTGGCTGGACCATCCGTTACAGTCATGCGGATAAGATGCATGTCATGTCGACTGCTAGTGATAAGATGCCGTTGGGATACAGCACGGCGTTCCGTATTACCCTTCTGAACCCACTGATTCCATATTCTGCTAACAGTCATTGGATCTCGACCAACGCAAGCGGCAATGTCGCGACACGATAAACCGCAATCGCGATAGGCTACAATCCGACCGTTATCAAAGTCGGAAACGTGATGGTACGCATTTCTCCTCCTTACACGAGGCATCACAACGACGTTTCACCAGGCAACGCCGGTCAACTGCTGTTTGTGTATGAGAAATCTGTTGGAAACTTTCCTCATGTCAGCACATTGTTGGTGTCGGCACCGGCGGCAGTCTTCTGTGAATGCTCTGAAAAGCTAATCATTTGCATACCACAGCATCTTCTTCCTGTCGGTTAAATTTCGCGTCTGTAGCACGTCATCTTCGTGGTGTAGCAATTTTAATGGCCAATAGTGTAGATTTATTCCTTTTTGATTATGTTTATGTCGAAATATAACTTTTTGCAATCGGTTATGTTTATTTCCTGACTTGAAATGTTTAGCAACTGAAATCTCCATTTCTTTAATTGCTATGGGCCAAGGAGACAAAGAATAATGAAGAGAAAATTCAACTGTTACTTGGTGATTGGCTTTAGGGAATCTAAAGCCACCTGAAAGGTAGTCCTAACTTTAACTTAATTATGGAACCAAGACTTTAAAAAGAGAAAAACGCTTTCATACAATTGTTGATCCAGCAAAAACAGTTGTAATCGTAATTTGCTGCAAGATGTTAGAAACCCTTACAAACATTGGTAAAAAGTACACTATACGGAAAGAGAAGTAATACGCAGTAGGTAAAAGAACAAGGAATGAGCAATAAGTAGGATGACAAGAAGATAAGTGCTCAGATGAAAACGGGTGTCGGGCAAAGATGCAGACTTTCTGCTCCTACGTTCAATAACTGCATCGGAAAAGCTGTTGAGTAAAGGCTCAGAACGCGGCTTATGATTGAGAGTGTTATAATAACTGTAATTTTAATTTGATCCTAAGAAAATACATAGTATATACATAACAAAACACAATATTTTTACCAGTCAACATTTAAATTTGACAGTGAAGTCACAGCGTTATGGCCATTTCATGCAGGTCTTTGAGATCTCCTTCAATTTCATGGAGAGGACTTTTTGAAAGTTACACGGTGGATTTAGATTAATGGTGGTTCTTCAGTACTACTCATTTTAGTTTGCTGTCTTATTTGTTTCGTATAGGAATTCACATTCACTTTCTCAGGTCGTTTTACTCGTAATGAACGTTCTGTTCCGTTTATTAATTTTCCACCTCTCTATTAACAAAATTCGGTAAATAAATATGCCATAACTTGAGATTGTAAACAAAAACAAACAAACAACCGAGACTATTGTAGAATCAACACACAGGAAGATGAAAAGCTTCGTCACAGATCGGAGTTCACAGGTGGCGCAGGGATATCTATTGTCGGAATTACGACTGTTTTTGAGCTCTGGACATGTGTTCAGTAGTAGAGATTTGTTCCACAGTAGCGAAGCTGAACAAGTCCACTTTCAAAATTATCAAGACGATTTTTGCTTTTAACTTTCGACTGGGTCGGTTCCGGACCAAGGTACCTTACCTCATATTTACGCTTCACCAACATCCCTGAAATTTTGTAAGGCGCTTTGCATAAGTGGAACAGTTTGAGGAAAATGTTATGGAAGAAAAAGAAGAAGTATGTGAAGATGAGCAGGAGCATACGGTATGATACTACAGACAATTCGATAGAGCACTTAGCAACCTAAATGAATGGAAGGTCCCTGGATAGTCAAAAATCCCAAATAGTTATTGAGATCTTTGTGAGACCTATTCATGACAAAATTATTTCAAATGAAAGACGAGAAATATCCTAATACTTTAAGAAGAAGGTAATAATCTCAACTGCAAAAAAAAAAAAAAAAAAAAAAAAAAAAGAGAGAGAAAAAAAGCAAGCGCTGAGGGTGTAAATATTGTGGAATTGCCAGTTTAATAAGTCATAGATGTAAAATACTGACACGAATTATTTACCCAAAAATGGTATAACAGATGGAGGCTAACATTCGAGAAGATCAGATTGGGTTCCAGAAAAATGTTGGAACGTGCGAGACAACACCGACCCTACTTATCGTGGAAATCAGGTCGAAGAAGCAAACAACGTTCATAGCATTTACAAGTTTTGAGAATGCGCTTAGCGATGTGAACAGGATCACATTCTTTAAAATTTTGGTGGAAGTAGGGACAAAGTACAAGGACTGAAATGTTACATATAAATTCTGCAGAAACCAGGCTACAGTTACAAAAGTCGAAGGACAAGAAAGGGAAGCCACAGGCCAGAAGGGAAAAAGACGAACTGTAGTCTACCCCCAATATATTTCAGTTTGTAGATTTGGCAAGCCATGAAAGAAAACCAAAGGAAATTAGAAAAGTCAATGAAAATTGAGGAAGGAGAAACAAGAAACTTATTGGTTAACCTATAACAATTCCGTCAGTGATGGCTAAGGACTTGAAAGAGCTGTTGAACGGTATCGATAGAGTTCTGATAAGAGATTATAACATCAACTTTATTAAAAGTGAAACAAAGGTGTGGAATGTAGTTCCAGTAAATCAGGCGATATTGAGAGAATTAGATTAGGAAGTGAGTTGCAGGTGATATTTGTTATTTGAACAACAAACTAACTGATGATGGCTGAAGGAGCGAAGATAAAAATGCAGAATGGAAATAGCAAGAAAAATCTTTCTGAAGAAGAGGAATTTGTTAACATGCAATTCAAATTGAATTGTTACGAAGTATTTTCTGAAGGTACTCGACTGGAGAGTAGCCACGTGTGTAAGTGAAACGTGCACAATTAGCACATTAAAGAAGACGAAAATAGGAGATTTGGAAATGTGATGATATAGAAGAATGTTGGAGATTAAATAGTATGATGAAACAATTAATTATGTGTCTCTGAATTCTGAATAGAACCGGGGGAAAAAGAGATTTATGGAGCTACTTGAGTGGAAGAAGGTATCGGTTAATAGGACACATCCTTGACCGTCAGGGAATCGTCGATTTCGTACTGGAGCGAAAGGTAGGGGTGGGAGGTGGTAAAAGTTGTATGTAGAGACAAATGCGTGAATACGTTAACAAGGTTCAAATGGGTAGATAGGGCTAGTAATGCAGAGGTGAAGAGGTCTGTACAGGATAAACTGGCATGGAGAGGTGCGTCAAACCAGTCTTTGGACTGAAATATGAAAGAACAACAGAAGGTGACGAACACAAGAGAGAAGGGGAAGTTTTTGAGGTGAAGGGAGATGTCAGTGAGAAGGAACTTAATTTCATTTATACATATCTGAAGACGCAATGCATCAAATGTACACCGAGCTTATTTCTTGGGTGTTAGCGAGTTGAAATTTTTTCTATGTTGAAGGAAGTATTACTAGCACACAAAAAGTCTTCATTACGTCACTTGGAAGAGGGAGAAGATGGAGGCATTCATAAAAATACCTAGCGCTAAACTGAAGTTCCATCAGTGGCTGAACAGGTGAAACTACTAGGTGGTGGAGGTCAATCAAGTAAGGCTCATTAGAAGGTAAAATACACTCCTGGAAATGGAAAACAGAACACATTGACACCGGTGTGTCAGACCCACCATACTTGCTCCGGACACTGCGAGAGGGCTGTACAAGCAATGATCACACGCACGGCACAGCGGACACACCAGGAACCGCGGTGTTGGCCGTCGAATGGCGCTAGCTGCGCAGCATTTGTGCACCGCCGCCGTCAGTGTCAGCCAGTTTGCCGTGGCATACGGAGCTCCATCGCAGTCTTTAACACTGGTAGCATGCCGCGACAGCGTGGACGTGAACCGTATGTGCAGTTGACGGACTTTGAGCGAGGGCGTATAGTGGGCATGCGGGAGGCCGGGTGGATGTACCGCCGAATTGCTCAACACGTGGGGCGTGAGGTCTCCACAGTACATCGATGTTGTCGCCAGTGGTCGGCGGAAGGTGCACGTGCCCGTCGACCTGGGACCGGACCGCAGCGACGCACGGATGCACGCCAAGACCGTAGGATCCTACGCAGTGCCGTAGAGACCGCACCGCCACTTCCCAGCAAATTAGGGACACTGTTGCTCCTGGGGTATCGGCGACGACCATTCGCAACCGTCTCCATGAAGCTGGGCTACGGTCCCGCACACCGTTAGGCCGTCTTCCGCTCACGCCCCAACATCGTGCAGCCCGCCTCCAGTGGTGTCGCGACAGGCGTGAATGGAGGGACGAATGGAGACGTGTCGTGTTCAGCGATGAGAGTCGCTTCTGCCTTGGTGCCAATGATGGTCGTATGCGTGTTTGGCGCCGTGCAGGTGAGCGCCACAATCAGGACTGCATACAACCGAGGCACACAGGGCCATCACCCGGCATCATGGTGTGGGGAGCGATCTCCTACACTGGCCGTACACCACTGGTGATCGTCGAGGGGACACTGAATAGTGCACGGTACATCCAAACCGTCGTCGAACCCATCGTTCTACCATTCCTAGACCGGCAAGGGAACTTGCTGTTCCAACAGGACAATGCACGTCCGCATGTATCCCGTGCCACCCAACGTGCTCTAGAAGGTGTTAAGTCAACTACCCTGGCCAGCAAGATCTCCGGATCTGTCCCCCATTGAGCATGTTTGGGACTGGATGAAGCGTCGTCTCACGCGGTCTGCACGTCCAGCACGAACGCTGGTCCAACTGAGGCGCCAGGTGGAAATGGCATGGCAAGCCGTTCCACAGGACTACATCCAGCATCTCTACGATCGTCTCCATGGGAGAATAGCAGCCTGCATTGCTGCGAAAGGTGGATATACACTGTACTAGTGCCGACATTGTGCATGCTCTGTTGCCTGTGTCTATGTGCCTGTGGTTCTGTCAGTGTGATCATGTGATGTATCTGACCCCAGGAATGTGTCAATAAAGTTTCCCCTTCCTGGGACAATGAATTCACGGTGTTCTTATTTCAATTTCCAGGAGTGTATAACACATCAAGATAAAATAAAAAGAAGTGTTCTTAGAGCAATTTTTTTTGTTTCTATTTTACATGTTCATGTGATGATTAACTTAAGTAACGTTTAGGTACAAGAAGATGTGTCTAGTGAGACTGGAGCCGATGCCGTAATTACGACTACTGACTCAGGGTGCCCTGCTACTATTTGTTGAGCGTTATACGTGGTGTATCTGTTGAAGTCGAATGCCAGATACAGCAGAGGAATATCACTGACTGGAGCGAAGGATAAGTGGATCACATGCTTGCGGCGAGCGAACGCTAACTGCTGGAGTGTGACAACGTCAATGCGTGTTAAACAAGTAATGGAGAATCGATAGACTAATAGTGGCGACCGACAGTGCTCTAGCACTACTGGGTGGGTCGATGTAGCGTCAGTTCGGGTACGAATGAAGATTAATTCAGATTAAATTAACTGTCAAACATTTTCATAAAGGTACTTAGACATTCTTAAGATATCATGGGTGACGGAGATATTAATCTCTTGCAATTGCTATTTGTTTACTCGACCGTACTTTTTGTTTTGTTGATTCTGTATGTTTCCACTGTCAAGATTTTACATATGTATTTACCAATTATTGCTAATACAAACGTAAAATGTGAGGGGATTTTTGTGTTTGTATGAAATTTGATTGGTATATGAATTCCCTTTAATTTACTTTTATGTAACGTTAATGTACTGAATATATGTAAGCAAATGTTATGAGCGTAATCTCACAATTAATATCTGTGTTTTGTAGTTGAGGTAGGACAGGTGAGACAGTTGGTGACCACAGGTTGATGAAAACATGTTAGTGAAGGAATTGCACATGTGATGGGGGAGGAAGAAATATTTCTAAGCAACCTTTAGACTGTGGTATGTCGAGCAGAATACGGGAAAAAACTGTTGTAATGGGAAGGAAATGATGGAATTTTATTTTGAGAATTTGTTAGTGTAATGAAAAGTGTAGACGGAAACACAGTAAATGCGTTGTGACAGAAAGCGTCTGACATTACGTATATGAAGTATTCAAAGATATGAGTTGAGGCGTATCAAGGAAAGAGACAGACGGTTCGACAGATCGGAGAAGAAGCTGAATCATTTTTATGTGGAAGATCTTAAGGAATACGAAAATAACAGAAGATAACGAGTACTCTTTGAGTACGAAATTTATGTTAGATTTGTTATTATGCAGAAATCACGAAATACTTTAAGCAGTAATGTGGAAGTGGGAGCTGCCATTTATACCAAGAAGTAATTCAAAATGAGCTCTCCGACTATGCAGTGAGTAGCACTTTGAAGCATATGATGTAGAACTAGAATTGGTGGGAAGTTGATAATAAAAGTTGCGGTACAATGGGCTCCATCATATGATTTTGAGTGTGATGTTGAACACGATTATTAATTGCTTCGATTCTTATTGATGTCATACTGGCGGAAGGCGCGGTGTAAAATCAGCGAGATGAGCCATCAGCTCTTACATTTGTCACCAGAGAGGAGAATCTATGTAGATTGTGTCATGTAGACAAACTATGGCAGTGAATGAATTGTTCGTTTAAACAGTATCTGTTTCCATATGCGAAAGATAATTTAAAGATTTTTTCATCAATAGTGAGGGTTCAGTAAGCACTTTTTGCATGAGAAGTGCAAGTATTATTGCACTTAACAGAAACATTGTAATAATAGAGCTGGTGCTCTTTGTTGAAAGATAAGCAGTTGCATTTTTCATAAAATTCTATTGAATTCTGAAGTTTTCCCTGGCTGTTCCAAGTGTTCACTGAACACCGAATTACTGTTTGGAGCGGCATCTTCCATTTGTTAGTTTTAAGACAAATTGTATTAATTTTTGTATTGCGAACTGGTGACGCCATCATTTTCACAAACATCTCAGGTCAGCATGGCGGCGTGGTCCAGCGAGTTTCACACTGCGTCGTGATACCACCAGCTGTCTTCAAACTTATGGGTCCCTCATACGAGTTCCCGATCACAGTGATCCGTCGCATGGGCGCCCGATCACCTCGTAAGTTCAGATGTGGGGGAATATCGCAGCGCTCGGTCACTGGTCCCTGGTCGAATGTAAGCCCAGGCAATCTGGTGAGTCACATGAGCATGGTGTGCGCGATGTGGCTGCCTGACGGTGGGATGTGGCCATGTGGCGGCGATTCGTTTCTCTGTTTATTGTGATTTTGCGGTTCTCCTTAATTTAGCTTTGCCCTCTTTGAGTACGAAATTTATGTTAGATTTGTTATTATGCAGAAATCACGAAATACTTTAAGCAGTAATGTGGAAGTGGGAGCTGCCATTTATACCAAGAAGTAATTCAAAATGAGCTCTCCGACTATGCAGTGAGTAGCACTTTGAAGCATATGATGTAGAACTAGAATTGGTGGGAAGTTGATAATAAAAGTTGCGGTACAATGGGCTCCATCATATGATTTTGAGCTTTTTTATGAAGTAATTATACGCATTATTAAAGTAGAATGATGTACTTGCAGCCTGGAACTTTAAGAGTTCAAGAGATCAACTATGCTGTACAATTATACTAAAGCCTCTTGTCATTTCACATAATCTAATTCTCTTTTATAGCAAGAATTTTGGTGTTGAGTAGTGCTTTTATTGGTTAGATCTCTACAGACACTATGAGTAAATTGTGTAAATACTTGTAATTGAACTCTAAGGGTAATGAATAAAAAAGAAAATGAAGACTAGTAAACGTAAAATGAATTGTGTCGGCACACTGAAAATCTGTACACAATCCAGTTGGTGTCAGCGAAAACTGTAATATATTCTGTAAAGTAACCAACAATTCCCAAGAAAAGCGTTTCAAAACAAGTTCAATAAGCTATCTTTCCCATTTATTTTAAATTTATGTTCAACTAGTGTTCGTGGGAATACAGAAATAAGTTATAGCTACCGCTAAACATAACAATTAATTTTCCATAGCAGATCTCGACATAGTGATGTCCATAATACTGATGGAAATTGCTTGTTAAACCGGTCGTGTGTCAGTTCTTGAGCCGAGCGACCGGGTGCAGCCAATGTCGCACGTGACACATCGGTGAGACCCGTCGGTCTGTATGCAGCTCTAACAGCTGATGGCTAACAGTTACTAAGCCACATTTACGATGCTTCTGAACGCCATTGTCACTACATCAGTTAAGCAAGTCAAATACCTCAAAACGTTCGTACTCAGTAGAAAAATTACAGCACTACACTTCAAAAATAGACTCAAGTAAAAGGTAGCGGATTCGAGTTTAGTAGGATACACAGACACTGTAAATTCTCTCACAAAATAGTTATACACAATTTTCATGTATATACAGCCAGCGAAATTCGTGTAGAAATATTAGAAGACAACGTGTAGATTTTTCAGAGGTCAAGCAGTAAAAATAAAGTTTAGTTATATAACTTTGACTTACATTAACTGACTGCCCAGTATATGAATTAATGACACATTCTTGGGTCGCAGATAGGCACAAAGAAAAGACTTTCCGCTTGAACTGCCTCCATCCGAATTAGACAACACACACACACACACACACACACACACACACACACACACACACACACACACACATTCACATTCAAACGCCAGTCATTTGCGTGAGCGTGTATATATATTTTGCTAATTCGGAAGAAGGTGTTCTTCACCGAAAGCTTACTTGTTCCACTTTTAATAAGTCTTGACCATTCTTTTATTTTTCATCAGCCTTACGTGTTTCGACTTTCCGACATTTTCAAAGACTACAAAAATACAACATAAAACTGGTATCAGACGATATGATAATGTGATACATTGAACCATTAATAAGATACATATTGCAACGACTAGAATATGGCTTCCTAGCTTACCCTTGCTGTATTAGTCATTTAAAAACATTAGGTACATTGTATCATGTGAACATTGTCGAGCACGAGACAAGTGCAAACTGCTAGCAAATGAAAATTTTGGAAGCCAAGTGGACTTGACCGCATGGCCGCGCTTGGTACGTGGTTGAAGTTGTAATTTGTTTCTGTTTAGAATTACAATTTTTCATCGTTATAACGTATGAAATGATTTCATCAATCAATATGGGAATTACTTACAATGTTTTACAAAAGATATTACTTTAAAAAACAATGTGTTGCAGTTGTTTTCCTTCGTCCAGTACTTTGAATGAAATCACTAATTGGCGCTGGGATCGACTGTCTGTTAACAAACAAATCTTTTGTTTTATTTACAACTTACAACACGTTAAATTCTACCATCAGTAAAAGTCCATAAATATTTCATAAAAGTTAAAATTATCAAGATTACTAGAGGGTTGGAAGGCAACTGATTAAAGTTGTCACACTTAAGATACAGTACATAAGATCTTCTTTAGTTGTATGACCATAAAATTGCTTTCTGTGAATAACAAACATTGTATATCGCCACGTCGCAATTAAGGGAAGTGAGGAGGGGTCAAGGGGCACACAATATTAATCTTAACGTATTAAACAATCCTATAAAGCTGTTTGTAATACTGGGACTACACATGCTTATAAAATGACAGCTTAAATAAAATAACGTGAATGCATCGTGAAACAGATGCAGTAGCGCTGTTGTCAACAGTTTTCAACTTGTTCTGCGCAGCGTGAGGCGCTGATGAGCTGCATAAGAACACTCAGTTGGCATACTTAAGATAACGCACATAAGGTCTTCTATGGTAGCTATTTACATTTGTCTCGAGCTCGAAAATGTTGCTGTGATACATGTGACTGACTTAGCAATGGTAAGCTAGAAATCTATGTTCTACTCGTTGCTACATGTCTCTTATCAATGGTGAAATATATGATATTTTCATATCATCTGATACCAGCTCTGTGTTGCATTTTTGTAGCCTTTGAAAGTGACGGAAAGTCGAAATGCGTAAGGTTGGTGAAAAGTAAACGTGTGCTCAAGACATAAGTTATTAAAAGTGCATCGAGATGGCCGCGTCGTCGAACAGTATTTTCATGCAAATTGCAGCTGATGCTATGCCTGGTCGGATACTCAGAGACATCAACGAAATATATAAGATAAAACGAAGTATCACGAAGAGCACTCGGAGAATAAATTTCAACCAAACGTTTTTAGTCCATGGAGTTATACCTAAATATGCAATATTATAAGTCTTCAACAGATCCAGAACAGCAGCAAAGATGAAACAGCGCTAAGAAATCGTGTGGGTAAGAAGTGAAATAAAAAATGCATACAGACTAAGAGGCATGTATAAGAGAAAGCTTTTCCGTTAGAAACATTCTTTAGGAATAGTTGTACTGTGTTTCAGTGTAATTCTCCATTCAATGCTAGTGATGACTTAGTGTTCCAAGAGCACCGTTGTATTTTTGTAGAGGCTCAGAAAGAAAATTTCTGTGTTAATGAGGTACTGTAGGGACGAGAATAGCAATGCAGTCACTCGTAATTTTGCGAATAGGGTATCCAACTACAGTAATTTGATTTAAGAACTAAGGTACTAAATTTGTTGCATAAAGGAATGAGGTATAACGTTCCTCCTAGAGTTGACAGTATATTCGTCAAAAGTGCTATTGCAGAAGTAAAAAGAATTTGCAATGTAACGAAACTAAGTAAAAGTCAACAAGCAGACATTATCATTAGTCTAAACAGGGCAACAGGGAATCCACACAAGATATGCAAAAATCCCCCTGTTATTAAAAACTGTAAGGCAGTTGATCGAAAAGTTATATGAAAACAAAGGCTGATAAGCAAAATTCGTTTTTATTAATTAACGATTGTGATTATATTAACAAAACTATGGAATTTTTCATAGGTAGTGGTATTACTGAGATTAAATACCACCCAGTGCAAAAATTTAACGCAGTATTGAAAACGTAATTAAAGACGAGTTTTTTTCTACATCCAACAGAGAGAGGTAGGGAAAGAGTAGCAGTAATGAATCGAAGTATACCTACACTTAAATCAATGGTGAAGCAGCACAGAGAGTCTCATCCGGTGCTTCCAGTTGTGAACAGTTGTATTGCACCCATTTATACGTTAAATAGGGATTTCAATGAAAGACTGAGAGATGCTTACAATTTTGAGAGGTTCTTTTCTTTGACCAGCTCTTACCATTTTGTAGAAAACACAAAAGATTTAGTCCTTCCAGAAGATGCTTACATAGCCTCCTTGGATGTCATTTATCTATATACTAGTATACCAGTTTCTGATACCATTGGTATTATCAAGTGTAATTTGTTAAAACATAAAAAAATTGCCAAAGCGAGAGAATAAAAATGGTCGAAATGTTAGAGTTTTCTACGCGTAAGATTGATGAAAAAAGAAAAGTGTCGTCAAGACACAAGTAAAGTTATTGAAAGTGCATCGAGATGGCCGCGCTGTCTCTCAGCATTTTCATACCAACTGCAGCCTACTTGTTGGTCAGTCTTTTTGTTGCGGTTCTCTGCGACTCAACATCTCCTCTATATCATGAAGAGCAATAATATTCTCTTTATTACGGCGTGTATTTTCCATTGTTTGACAAATTTTTGAGTAACACAAGTTTTTATCTGATAGAAATGCATGAATTTTATGAAATTTATTCATTTACTAATAAAAAACATATACTCACGTACAGTGCAGACGATTGTGTATTGTTGTTATTATTATTATCGTTTTACATTAATGATTTGTTGCGTGGTATGGAGTGTGACTGTGTGTTTATACTTGTCTCTGTAGAAAGTGTGAGGCCGTGTAGTATCAGATAGGTCTGTTTATCAGTTTATACTGTCATTGATGAGATGGAGCATGATCGAAGTGTTTTAAGTTCTGCAGCGAGCCGCAACAGCCTACAATGTGTGTGTGTGTGTGTGTGTGTGTGTGTGTGTGTGTGTGTGTGTGCGCGAGTGTCAAATTTTCGCCCATGCGTCAAGTAGTTCCGCGCGTACCGCCAGAGGCGCTGGGTTTATTCGTGCAAAGCGCGCATCATTTATTCCTCGTGTTTGTTACCTTTTGTATGTTAATTATTCTATGTTTCTTTTATCTCTCTTTCTCTAGCGTGTGTTCCCTTCATATATGTTTAGTAACGCAAGCAGTGAAGAGCTCAATGACCTCGACTACACTATTGCACATTACAAGAATTGTGAGCTCTGTATTTTAGCGCCGCACCCAGAAATAAAAAGTTCCATCGCTTAGTTTAACGAAAGTCAATAGCCGCTCTCCCGTCAGCAGACTGCGCATTTAGTGGGCAAATTGGTGCCCAGTGTAGCTGTTTTACTAACGGGATATGTGTGTGTGTGTGTGTGTGTGTGAAACGTAAGTCATTTAGACGGCGGCTAAAGATCTATTAGCTCTCAAATAAGTTAGAGACCAATGTCCAGTTGAATTAATTAAAAGTCCAGTGTGTTAGTAGTTGGGTACTGTAGAGAGCTACGTCCATATCATCCACATCTATACCTACATGAGTACTCTACAAATCACACTTAAGTGCGTGGCAGAGGGTTCATAGAACCCCTTCCATGCTAATTTTCTATTATTTCATTCTCCAACAGGGGCAGAAAAAACAAATACCTAAATCTTTCCGTGCGAGCTCTGATCTCCCTTATTTTACTACAGTAATCGTTTCTCTTTTGTAGGTCGGCGTCAACAAAACACTTTCGCATTCGGAGGAGGAAGGTGGCGACAGAAATTTCGTGACAAGACAGTCTCTTTAGCGTATCTGCTATATCTTAGAAGTGTTCTGCCAATAAAACGCAGTCTTTGGTTCACTTTCCCCCACAGGATTTTCTATGTGTTCTTTCCTATTTAAGTTGCTTGTAATAGTAATTCCTAGGTGTTTAGTTGAATGTACAGCCTTTAGGTTTCATTGATTTACATGTAACCGAAGTTTAACATTCAATGGACGTTGTCACAGTTTTCATTATTTAGGGTCAACTGCCAATTTTCGCACTATACAGGTATCCCACTTAAATCGTTTTGGAATAGCAATCGTAGTAAAGAGCACATCGAAAGAGATTCAGTGAATACAGTATCGAGATAATACTGTAGTAATTCTTAATTTTTATAGTTTTGGATCTGGACGAGATGAGCAAGGGCAACGTTTGATATATACGAGTTGCACCAGCATATCTACCTTTATATATCCCTTATTATCTAAACATTTCCCAAAGTGCGAGAAACCTGAATTTTACGAAGTAACAAAAAGAGTCTCCCTCTTACCATCGAAAGCCCCAAAGCACAATCAAACTCTAGAATCAAAAATCCCAAAAGAAACCAAAATGCAATGAAATACGTATGAATGGCATCTTCATAATACAGAAAATCTTGGTACTGAACGAGAAAATACACTCACATTTTCACTCATCCATTCCTGTACACAGAAAGTTCTTATTATTTCTCATATGGCACACACAATAGAAAAAATGCACAGAAATCAAAACTTTACAATGTCATATGAATTAATATAAATTTAGCTTATGTTTGCAAAGCTAATCAAATCAGTTGAATTCTCAAATATTAATATAGTCCATCTCATTATAGCTCTAAAGTACAAATTTTCATTAAAGCATTCAAAGTTCGCTATATCGATTCCTGTCCATTTACATTAAGAACTACTTTACATGTGTAGGAAAACACCTAGCAGTTATCATCGTGATAATATTTGTGAAAAGTGATCTATTACAAAAGTATTACAAATGTAATGAAAATTCTCAAAATAAATTCAGTGCCGTTTTCAGGTAAATCTATTTGTCCATTAAGCTAAAGTATTAGTCTTTTTGTACAAGAGAAATTGTTAATTTATGTAACATAGTGTAATTATGATGAAATGACCAACAAACAAGAAAAATACAGAGATTCAGTAAGAAAAGGTATCACTTTTTTCAGCCCTTTATTGATTTGTTATATTTAGGGGACAGTAATTATCACCCGACACCCCTTGCCCTCCCCAAACGTAAAACCATTGCGCTGGTCCACGTCGCACTGCTTGTTGAGCAACGACTAAGTTGGCAGCCTGTGGCTCACCCACTGACTGTTCTGCACAGGTAATCATCGATGGAGTTGCCGCCGGGCGGTTGCTGAGATGCCAGACCACCTGCTGAAGCTTCTCCCTGTGCTTTCAGCCGCTATTTTAAATGTCAGTCCCTGCCGGCGACTGCTCAACTGTGACTTGCTCTGCACTTGTACCGTCGTAATAAACCGTCACTCGTTCCACTCACCGGCTCGTGACATCCAAGAAAGTAAAGACGAGTGTGTTATCAGTTCTGCTACGCACATTACTTGCAGCCCCTAACACCTGCTGTCTTACATGTAAAGTACAGTATCGCAAGTGCTTGGCTTGCATCGATAGCTTTACTTGCCGCCCCCCTTTCCTACCTTGCCCCAGAAAATCTACCTCTGTGAAATTTTCTCAACATACATCTGAAAAAATTTTATAGTTTCGAAGATACTATTAATGAAGCTGATGCGTTAGTTAAAAATATTACTTACATATCAGATTAGATGTATCATCATAATACATAAATTACGAACTGTATAAACTTTCTACAAAGAATTTTGCTTTTGTTCCTCTGTTTTCATTATAATTTTACTTTTCGTTTCTTTGTCTGGAGCGAAGCAAATTCATTGATATGTCATTCAAATGAAATTTAGCTGCTGTGGCGCATTCTATCGACAAGATAGTTGAATTTTACTGGCTGCTACATCTATACTTGACCAGAAGGAGATATTTATCATCTTTAATTTGCTGAGACCGGACCGACGCCTTTCTGCAGTCACTAGAACTGTCATAGAAGTTCTTAAAGCTACTTCGATGTTTCGATGAGAATCTCGTAACACACACGAACAAAAAAGGATAACTAAGAAAAACAAGTTCAAAAATATTAAAATGGAATGGTGTGTCACTTCTTTGCATCACTCTTCCTAAGGGAATTCAGAAGTCGCAATTCCGTTAACCAGTTCAGCTGTATCGAAATTTATGCTATATTTTACACCAAAATCGACTGCAAATTTTTTGAAATAAGATAGAGCTCTCAGTTACGGCGTTCCCGATAGGAAGTAGGAAATGAAATGGTATGTTATATGTGAGATCTGTTTCCCGTTTCACTCACTCGTCAATCAAATCCTTCGAAACACTCTAGGTAGAACATTTCTCTCCAGTTTTCGTTTGCCGATAGCCGGCTAAAATCGGAAGCGTTCGCCCAGATGATATATTTGCTTCAGCATCCGCTCGCCAGCCTTGGAGAAATGGCAGCCAAACATTCATTTCTGTATGTGAGCTGTATAGACTGCAGGAGGCAGCTGTTTTCACCAAACGCACTGTTGACACAAAACCCATGTGACGCCCGTTCAACAGACACTAGTCGTATCGTTATTCTGCTACTTGCACTAAATGACGTTGCGCAAACAGCGTGCTTTTAATCGGCGGCCGTTGGAATGAGGTCTTCTCGTAGGCAGAAGATAGGAACACCAGAGGAAGAGTAACGTACTTTCTCCGGTTTATTTTTAAATCTGCTTTTTCTTATTGGTCAGATTTTGGGCACCCCTTCGTGCCTACGAGCTATGGCCTCGCCATGAGTATCACACGCTAATACACTGTTCATAGGTGACAGATAATAAGCACACATGCCATTAACGCTTTCCCATTTCCCTGTTTTTATACCTCTTGGTTGTTATCACCTTTTTCACATTCCTCTTTATTGCATGTCTTTTCACATTTCCAAAATCATGTCCGATCCCCATGTTTTTTTTTCTAATTCTGTCAGCTTTAATGTCTTTAGATCTTTAGATTCTGGCCGCGCGGTCTTAGGTGCCATGTCACGGATTGCGCGGCCGCTCCCGCCGGAGGTTCGAGTCCTCCCTCGGGCATGTGTGTGTTTGTTATTCTTAGCATAAATTAGTTTCAGTTAGCTTAAGTAGTGCGTAAGTCTAAGGGACCGATGGCCTCAGCAGTTTGGTCCCTTATGAATTCACACACATATACACATTTTATTTACATTCAGTTATCTGGCAGGGTTCATTACAGTATGTAATGAAATAACGAACTGTTGACTCTGCCTAAGCCTTTGCCTTGTTACTTCCTCTAGCAACCGTTGTAGCTTCTTGCCGACTCTTCTTTTCTCATCTGCAGTTTACAATAACCTGACACAGAAATAAGATATATTGTATGTTATTTTTATTGCTATGACGTTCCACTTTATCACATGTGGGTGTTCTGAAGAGACTTATTTGTATTTATTCATTATTTTGGTTAACCCTCTCGCCTCGGCGTGCTCTGATCTCGTAATAACAGCTTCTTCAAAAAAATGTTCAAATGTGTGTGAAATCTTATGGGACTTAACTGCTAAGGCCATCAGTCCCTAGGCTTACACACTACTTAACCTAAATTATCCTAAGGACAAACACACACACACCCATGCCCGAGGGAGGACTCGAACCTCCGCTGGGATCAGCCGCACAAACAGCTTCTTCTTCAGAGAGTTCAGGTGATTGATCACTCATCGGAGTTCTCCTGTTTGGTCAGACTTTCAGATACTCTCTCTTCCTCCACATTTACAAGTTCATCTAACTTACAGGTGCAACCAAACGTTTGTATATCTTTCCTTGTAGTCGTCTCATAAAAAGCGTAATACTTCCTTCTCTTTTTACTCGATGTGCTATCGCTTCAATTCGACTGCAGTCCATTTGTTTGTAGAAAGGAAGGAACTCGGAATAATACTTATGTATAAAGTCAACTAACTGCGGGAATAATCGCACAATCAGGTTAACAGCTCGTGCACCCAGGTTGCTGAAAAGAATAATACACATAAAAATGAAAAAGGAAATTGAGGATGTGTTAGATGATGATTTGTATGGCTTTAGGAAAGGCAAAGGCACCTGTGAGGTAATTCTGACGTTATTGTTGGTAACGAAAGCAAGACTGAAGAAAAATCAAAACACGTTAATAGGACTTGTCGACCTGGAAAAAGAGTTAGACAATGTACAAAGGTGCAACGTGTTCGAAATTCTGAGAAAAATAAGGGTAAGCTGTAGGGAGAGGTGAGTAATATACAATATGTGCAACAGCCAAGAGGGAGTAATAAGAGTGGACGACCAAGAACAGAGTGCTCGGATTAAAAAGGATGTAAGACAGAGATGTAGTCTTCTGTCCCAACTGTGCGATGTAAACAGCGAAGAAGCAGTGATAGAAATAATTGATAGATTCAGGAGTGGAATTAAAATTCAAGGCGAAAGATTATCAATGATACGATTCGCTAATGACATTGCCATCGTGAGCAAAAGCGAAGACGAATTACATGATCAGTTGAATGGAATGAACAGTCTAATGAGTACAGAATATAGATTGAAAGTAAATTGAAGAAAGATGAAAGTAATGAGAAGTCGCAGCAATGAGAACAGCGAGAAACTTAACATCAGGACTGATAGTTGCGAAGTAAATGAAGTTAAGGCATTCTGTTACCTAGGCAGCAATATAGCCAATAATGGAGTGAGGAAGTAGGGCATCCAAAGCAGACTGACAATGGCAGAAAGGGCATTTCTGGCCAAGAGAAGCCTACATGTATCAAACATAGTACGTACGATTGGAGCACACCATTTTTTGGTGGTGAAACACGGACTGTGGGAAAACTGAAACAGAAGAGAATCGAAGCATTTGAGATGTGTTGTAACAGAGTAATGTTGAAAATTACTTGTATTGATAAGATAAGGAATGAGGAGGTTCTGCACGGAATCGGACAGGAGAGGCATATGTGGTGAACAGTGACAAGGTGAAGGCACAAGATAATAGGACATCTTTTAAGACATCAGAGATGACTTCCATGGAACTTGACGAAGCTGTAGAGGGCAAAAACTGTAGAGAAAGACAGAGATTGGAATATATCCAGCAGATAATTGAGGATTATGGCTGCAACTGTGAGAGTTGGCATATGAGAGGAATTCGTGGTGGGCCCCATCAAACCAGACAGACGACTGATGACTCAAAAAAAATGTTTTCTGTTCTTCTTCAAAGAGCGGTTTTATCTCCTCATCTACTCTAATTTTCCCTGTTTAGAACATTGCCGCAAGGCTCCATCCGTTCTGTACTGACGACTGCTGTATATTGCTCAATGTCCAGTTTCACTTCGTTATTAGTTCAACTTTTCTTTCTCGACTTTCGTTTGACATTTTCATTCCTTCCACGTTTTTCTCTAGCCTATCGTTTTAGAATTACATTTCTTTTTTAGTTCTTTCCAAAAGGTTATTTGACAATTTTATACTTTGTCTATCGGATTTTTGTTCAATTAATAATGTAAGTGCTACCGTCATATTTATTAAATGGAAATTTTCCAAAGCTTCTATTTGGCAGTTCTGCATTCTCCACCTCGCATCCGTCACGTCTCTTCCCAACTTTTTGCAGCCTCATCCTTTGGGATGTTCTCACGTGTCCTGAAAGTTAGTCCAAGATACTAGCTAACAGCAGAAATTCTATATAACTTAGGTTCGTCATTTGACACTCCTCTCTGTGTGACGTGTTCTCGTATAACTTCACTTTTCGGTGCTAATGTCTTCACTTTACATTCCTGTCACAAATACTCGTATTTCACAATACGTGCAGCGACAGGATTTACTACACCGGGTTTCGTCACATACAGCAATGGCATTGTTATTGCCTATTGCATCATTTGTATATACTCTCCTGTCCCTGTGATTGTACTTACTCACCAACAGGACTTGCAATATTTAAATTTGTTGTTTGGTGCTACTGTTGTTTTCTGCGTGCTGTGATGTTGCGTCTGCATCTTCAGTAAGTGTTTGTTGTCTAGTCTTGCCACTTCTTTTCTCTTTCTTTCCTTGTTCTTCCCTTGCTGGGTCATAACACATTTTAGTTCCGTTGCTGATGCATAATGGTACATACATAACATTCATGTTCCTAGTAATCGTCGATTCCGAAGATAGAATCACTTGTGACCTGTCCATGGCAGTTCGATGCTACTGTTCCTCCATAGTGCTTGCTTTCGAAGGTTTGACTTTTCATAGTAAGCTACATGTAACTCCCCATGCTCGTCGTTTTTACAGCTCTCTTTTTGTTTATTTAGCCACACACTTACAGAAGTCATTCCACTGTAGACTGCTATGAATGGTATTATCTATGGATCCTACGATTGATTGTTACTGTTTTCGTAAATAAGCGATATGTATTACATTACATTACATGCGCCATCATACACAAAAAGCATCCATCGTTTTCGACAGATGAGTAAGATTTCATATTATTTTCTTAAGAGTGACTGCACGCGTATCAGCTCTTCATATCAGTACTTTAAGGAATTAAAAACTTTGTTACGCTTTTTTCCTATCAAAATAAAACTAATAATATCGTAGCATAGACATAAACCTTCTATTGTATTCTTATGGCTCTAGCAGGTGCAGTGCAGAAGGCTATTAACCATTCAGCCACCATTTAAGTTTCATAATGCTCTGGCCATCGTATCAATCACGGATTTATGATAAAAATGTGTGTATTATGAAAAGCAAGCTACTTGTGTTCTTTCCAGACCATGTGAAGTATATGTCATGCCCATTGAGCTGTACTTGAACTTGATAGTACTGAGAAAAAAAAGGGCTTAACAAGTACATACCACATTACGATGTTTGGCGGTGTACGGCACTACGATCACTTAACCTCTACACCCACTCCGTTCACGTGGTCCTTAGCAATGGCCAGTCGACTTATCATTAAGAGTTTCAGTACTTTCATCTCATGTGTCCATGCATATAGGCGAATGTGATTCCTTATTAAGCGCACATGGAGCGCTCTGTGATCGACATTGAGCATACAATATCTGATGAACAGTATATGAACATCTGTTAGCAGTGTGTTTATTCACCAGAATGCTGACAGTAAACTGCATAGTGTAAAACAATGTATTGTACCTAATTCCTAACACGAGCATGATGAGAAGTGATATGTTCTAAAAGTTAGGCAACATTAATCGTCAAACCTAAAATATTTCCCAACATACCAGTAGTTGGTATATGATTTTTGCTAAGTTTCCCTGCCCCATGTTCTTCAAATATGAAGAACGAAAAGTAGAGATGATGATTGCATAAATAAATGAAAACATAGATTGATGAAAATAAAAATTGTAATAAAAAGCTTTTGTAGTAAATAGAATCATTCATAGATCTCATAACCAACATGCTTATTGAGAATGATAAGCAAGTTTTAATAATTACTGATGAAATTAATAATCCTTCATTTAAAGCTAAATATGATGCTAAAATTTAAGAATAAAGTAAAACATTCAAAGCACTTAAACATATAGATGATGAAAATGTCGAATTTATAAAAAAATTATGTACTTCCAGTTTGGATTGTTAAACATATAATAAGAAGTCATATTACTCAATCTGATCTATATTACTTAATTTTTAAATGAAAAAATAAAGTTGTGAAATTAATTAAAAATGGGTCACTATTGATTTTTCTATCTCTTGAAAAAATTTGGAGACATTATGATGTAAAACAATTCTCTGAAGGGTCTAATAAATAATTGTAATGATCTAAGAGAAATTAGGGATATTATAGAAAAACAGATGAATTGTTTGTTATAGTTACAGAAATTTCACACGAAATGAATGAAGAAATAGATCACTACCAGAAGCCATGCAACAAACTGATGACCAAAATTTAACAGCAAGATTTGTATTTTCATGATTATTTGATGATTACTTTAGATATAACTGTTATGTTATTACAACACAAAGTGAAGGAATAGAAAAAGTAAATGAAATTAGGAAGAGACATCCTGATTGTGAGACATTGTTAATCATGGTTATGATCTCAGTTGAATAAATCCATATGAAACAATTTGAGAAAATATGAGAGTTTAAGATAATCACTTTATTTTAATATATTATATACATCAGATCAGTTTGTAAATAATATAATAAATCAAATTTAAATTCAATTCTAAATTAACTCAAAGAGTAGCACCATTAAAATACACCAAATTAATTGATTCTCTAGTAATATTTATTTTCACATCTTGAATTTTCTTCACATCAACAGCAATAAGTAACAGATATTTTGGTTCATAAATTCTTAAAGAGGTTTAAAGGAAATAACTAATTCAAACAAAATAAAAAGAGTTCCAGAAAATATAATTAAAAAATAAAGATGGTGAACTTACACTAAATTCTGTTTGTTGGACAATAATATGCTGATGTGGTTATTGAAAAACGACATTAATAATCAGCAGATATCTTTTACCACTTGTTGCTTTCACTGGGATAAATTTTATAGCATAACATTTATTCATAGAACTTATAAAAAGATGGGAAAACATTGGAAATAAGCATAATGGAAAAATTTATACTTGTATTGAAAATAATGATGAAATATCACCATTTGATGAATGTGAAGGTAACTCAATTGTTTTATTCGGTGATTATATCGTTGAAGATAAGATACAATTACAGAATATTTTACTAGAGGAAGACATAAAGCAATAAACTGTTTTTATTTTACTCAAACATGTTTCAAAGTACCAAAAGAAGTAGAGATAATATTAATTTCTCAATTTTGTTATACAAGATATGAATTAAATCATATCTACACTGAATTTGTCAATGTTGATATAAAATCTGATGATTTTAAAGAAATCTGTACTAAATTTGGGAATACTGAAAAATTTGCATTTACTACAATACATACTGCTAGAAAACCAATGAAGAGAAATAAAAAATTTTCAAAAAGTAATGTAAGTGATTTTCAAAATATATTATTCCCAAACAACATTTTTAAAAATGTAAACTAGAGAGAAACGTTAAGCGTTATTGAATAATATGATCATTACTATCAGTTATCATATAAAAATCATTGCAGCATTATTTCCTTATTAAATGTAATGTCTCTTTAACAACACAAACAGAACAAAAAGAAATTTAAGTACTTTCTTACAACATAATCGTTTGCTGAAAAGCTTTATAAAGTGAATCATTAATTTTTTTCTATTATTGCATATAAAAATTATACCCTGACATTATTAAAATAGGTGAACGAAATACAAAGATAAAAGAACAATTTAGAGAGAAATGTAAAAAAATAAAATACAATGTAGAAGTGAATAGGTAAAATTTAAAAACCTAAAATGGAGAAGATAAAGTTTTAAAAGCAGCTGAAGAAACTAAAAGGATTGGGAAACAAAGTGCTTGTTATCAACAACAACATTATTTAGAAGAATTTAATGATATACCGTCAGTCAGACCATATGGAAGACATTGTACATTAAGCATATCAGAAAAAACAAGATTCAGTGAACATAGATTAAAAATAAGATAAGATAAAGAATTAAAAGAATTGTGAACAAGCATCAAATATTAAAAAATATATGTGAGAGGAAGAATGCTAGAAATTATCAAAAATAGCAAAAGTACATATTCTGTATAAAGACCTATTGGTACATTTACATTTGTTGGCTAACTGCCAGACAAATGTGATAATGATAAATTAACTGCTGGTGTTAAAACACATGAAAGAAGAGATAGAATAATGAATCTGTTAACTTTGAAAAAAGTACTTGGATGATGATGATGATGATCATATTTGGTTTGTGGGGCGCTCAACTGCATGGTTTTCAGCGCCCATACAAATTGCCAAACTTTTCTCAGTCCTATCTCATCACTTTCATGAATGATGATGAAATAATGAGGGCAACATAAACACCCAGTCATCTGGAGACATGTGAAAATCCCTGACCAACCCAGGAATCGAACCCAGGACTCCATGCTCAAGAAGCGAGAACATGACCCCGAGATCACAAGCTGCGGACAAAAGTACTATGGACAATAAGAAAAAAAAATTAGTCCACTGATTTATGTTGATATATTGTTTGATTCAGTTGCATTACATTCTGATAATACGCCAAACCAAATGAGGTGGAGGTAATAAGTATTGATGTTTGGTAGAATAAATTGTCAAAACTTATTTTTCTAAGTACTTTGCAGTAGACTTAGATCCAGATTCAAGTTTATCTGAAAACATTTGTCTACTATTATATTTTAAAAACTATTGAAAAATTAATCAAATACATAGGGTGAATGACTTTTTCAATTAATCAAGAGATAAGCAATAATTCATGGTGAAGAACTACCTGGAAATAAAAATAATTAAATTAAAAGGTAGGAATACCAAAGATGTTAACTAACAAATTATATGATTGTATTATTAGTGATGCAAATGGTATCCCATATTACATTAGGTATTTCAATAATTAATACTGTAATTAATAAACTAACTTTTGAAATGTACCTTCTGGTTGAAATTACTGCATTCTGGGATCAAAATTAGGAAGTAGATTAACTAGAGATGATAAAGGAAATTCCAAGAGATGAGGCTTGTAGAAAATATGACATTTTCAATAGAACTAACAAACAATATGAAAACACATGTAAAACACATACAGAACTTCAGTTAACTGCAATAAAAGAATGTTTTCTGAAGATGCTTTATTTGGAAAAGAATTAGCAGCAACAGCATCTAGAGGAATAACATATGGAAAACATAAATTACTAATGGATGGTTTATCAGATTTGTTAACCATATTCAACAAAATGTGTTTATAAATTTATAATCAATGATTTATAAAATTTTACGTAAGGAAAATACTTTTATGGTTTTTTCACAAAAAATATGAAATCTTAATCAAAGCAAAATCCTTTTATGTAACTTTAAACAAATTTATATGATAATTAATCCTAATAAAATGTTTTATAAATTTTTAACCACATTTTTATAAAATTTTAATCTAAATCAATGAATAATTTTATGATTGATTATACTTTGCAGCCTAGTGGTAAAACAAAACCTAATGCAATTAATATAAAACTAAATAATATACATTTAAATATTACTGGTGTTTTTTTAACTAATGACAAAAGGAATAACAAAATCAGGTCGAAATTTACTTATAACAGAAGGTTTTTGATCATGAAAGAAGTGTTGAACATTTTACTAAAAGAAAAATACAATATCTGGGTTAAGACATCATGGACATGGATTTTACCATAATAATCTTTGCACTATCATGTTTAACTATGATTGGTACAATAGCTGGGAAAGCAAAAATAATAATAGATAAAAATAAAAAACATAAATTAGAAGAACCAAAAAGACATAAATTATCAATAAAAAAAGGAACTAGAGGAAAAAATATCAAATAATAGCAAAACAGTAATGAAGCTCATAAAATTTTGATTTAGGAAAGCTAGCTACATAATTATTAATTAACTGTTTTCAAAGTGTTTTCACAAGTAATAAATTCGTAAAAAACCAAATAAATATGGATGTGGTATATTTAACTTAGATTTATCTGATAATGTTGGTTCTCACTAGATTTTTTTCTAAATCGAAAAATTTAAAATTTTTTTCTGAGTCATTTAGAGGAAATATATCAAAACTGTGTGATTATCTTGGAAAAATATTTATATTATAATGTTGAAAGAATGCATAATTTGGGCGAATTTATGTGTGGTTATTAATGTCTATTCATTTTAAAACCATTGTCAGATAACGTTAAATTTAACGATTTTTTTAAATTTTATAAAAAGCAGTTTTGTAAGTAAAATAAAAAGAAGTATGAAGAATTTCAAGAAAATCTCTGAATTAAAAATTAATAACAAATTAATTTAGGAGAATAATAATAAAAAATTAATAAATGTGAGTTAGAAAAAATGAATAAATGAAATAGAAAGTTCAGTTAACTTTTATTAGAAATGTAATCACAAATTAATAAACATATAGTAGAAAATAAACAATGAATTAGAATTACAAATAGAAAATTTAACTAAACAATTTCGGAATCAATTCACTAAAATTAGCTTAGTGGTTATGCCATTACTAAACAATATTTAGAAATAGATATTAATGAAATATAACAAATTTTAATAAATGAAATATATTTTATGTTAGTGCTACAGAAAATAATCTTCAAAACATAAAAACTATCTATTCAACCCTTAATTACAATTCATAACTTTAATGAATTAACAATAAGGACTAAGATAAACAAATAACTGCCTTTATGTTCATGATTCGAAATGAACAAATAATTCATAAATTCCATAAGTACAATTTCCTTCTTAATGAAGTTGTTGCGGATGGTACAAATATAAGTTAACATTTTATTTTAATGACTTAACTTTTGATCAGTTTGATATTACGCCAAGTCTTTCAGATAAACATTACAACAAAGTAACTACTACTAACCAATTAGTGAAAACTGCACATTAGTCAAGTTTCTATTAATAATAATTAAATAAATGTTAAAACTGTAGCAGTAACATTAAAAATAATGTTATTTTCCGAAATTTAATTTTATAGAGATGGGTTCCTTTCTCAAGAAACTCAGTAACATGAACAATTCCAATTTGTTTTTACTTGGCTATAATTACATGAGATATAAATAAATTTAAATTTCGTTAACTTTTGATCTATGTAAATGAAGAAGCCCAGTCACCTCACAGACAATTATATTTGTTGTCTAAAATGTAAAAAAATGTTTTCAAACATGTCATTCAATTTGTATTACAACAAAAACTGGAAGACAAAGAATTGAAGGTAATTGTTTTGTATGTAAAGCGAAAAAATAAATTTGTTTCAAAAATTAATAGGTAATTCTTTACAACACAATTTTTGAGAAGTTGCAGACATGAAGGGAATCAGCACAGAAAGTTAGGGAAATAATACTTAGACTGCATTCTGTGAGTAGTAATGGTCTACATAAGTAACAATGTCAGAGGCACACATGCACATACAACAAGTAAAGTAATGGTCCTTCTTTGTAGAAATGAAGTATTAAGTCACTCAACAATTATTTCGTTCAGATAATTTTGGATTCCTGGTACTGTTCATCGCAGCATTTTGCTTTCCTTGTTTATGTTGGTGCAGACTCTTAGAGTAATGGACACAAGAAAGAAAATGAAAAAAATATTGCTAACTGTATATACAACAAACTTTGAAGATACTAAGTCTAAATATAAAATACACAACAAAGTAAGATTAAGTGAAATAAAAGGATTTTTTGAAAAATCTATATGGCTAATTGGTCAACAGAAAATATTGAAATTGGAAAAGTTTCATTTTCTACTTCAATCATTATAGATTAATAGATTTTAATGGAGAAGAACTTAAACGGAATTTTTATGAACAAGAACTACTACAATCAAAGTATCCTGATGTATGTCTTGTCAAAAACATAAAAATAAAGGTAGTAAAGTTTTTATAAATTGATTTGTTTGTGATAATTCTCATAATTGTTGGGTATCTAAAAATAATGTTATGATACTATTTTTAATAAATATTTATCTTTATGTATGAACAAAATTGATAGTTACCAATCGTATTCTTTACCACTGAACTAGAAAAATAAAAATAATTTAAATATTGCTAACAAATAAATAGAAAATAATGTAAATATTGGCGATATATGGGTTAATCCTAATCATCCTCAATTAAATATGAATGTTAAAGTCATTCAAGCTGCTGGATCAGATTATCCAACATATGATGGAATATATAATAAAAAAGTTGTTGTTTATTATATTGGAAAATTATTTGCTTTTGTAGCTACAGAAAAGGAAAGTCTTCCAAACCACAGCTTTCCTTCAATGAGATTTTAAACGACTTGAATATCAACCAGAACATTGTAAATCGAGTGTGTTAGCGCTAAACTAACATGATACTGCTGTGGTATACCTTTCTTTGTTGTGTCCAAGTTTCCTAATGTAGACTGAAACAAGAAATTTCACTTACCCTGTGTCACACCTTAAATGGAAGTAAAAAAAAAATATTTCATCGAGATGACACGAAAGTAGATTTAGACACAAAACATGGCTGCCAACAGCAGCCACAGAAACGAAGTCTGAGTCGTTCGTTAATGATGGGCAGTATTCTTCATCGTTCCTGCCCTCTGTAAAGAAAAAACAAGAAAGAAGGAAAAAAACTTAGTGAAGTTTTCGACGATAAACCTGAAGAGGTGTTACATGACGTCTGCCCAGACCAAATAACGAGAACGACGACCGAAATGTAGAAGGAAGAAAAATAGTGTTCTGTAAACATAGTCACACACTCGAGTCCACTCCGTTCCGGATATCTGATGATGAGTCTCATGGAACGTCAAACATGTTTCGTTTCGTTTTCAGATCCAGCTGTAATAGCAACAAGCTGCACAAATATTTCTGCCAAACAGCTCGCGGTTTAACAAGATCAGTTCACACTGAAGAGTTTCCTAGCCCCACAGCAGCTACCTGCTACTGGCCATATGCAACCTGCTGCCAACGTCGGATGATTAGTACCATAGTAACGAGGTGCGGCGCTGTGAGTGTATTTATCAACAGTCATTTTCTTATTTTATGTTCTCGTATTTCTCTTGCAGTTACGATTTGGATTTTGCATGCCTCAAACTAACGAACGCTGTTAATGTTTAATAAAATACAGTCGCAATTAGAAATTTTTTTTCCTTCAAAGAAGATGGTTCTAGCATGAATATTTTTTGACAATAACGAAGCCTCCATACCAAACATATGTAATGAAGTGTGACCACTTAAGGGTCGTACAACCTGTGCATTCAGTGGGCAAGGTTCAGTAGGCGGGAGCAGTTGTACTGTGTGCTCTTCTAATTTAAAACAAAAAAATGGATGACTATTAATACTTTTTCATTGATCAGTATAATTATGTTCATGGAAAGTTCCAATGTCTTTACATTAACTTCTTAAAAGAATTAATAGCTGAGCCGCAAAAAATGACATACACTCGAGCAAAGAGTAGTGTGGACATGTTTTGCCTCTGGTGGCTCAGAAAGGGTGTTATATATTCCGTAAACCTTCTCAAGTGTATGTACACTCAATCTCGCATTTTCGACAACATCTAAGACATGTTTCAACCCACTTTAATAAAGACGACCTACTAAACTTCATTACATGTTGATACTACACAATAACGCACTCTGCCGATTTCACTAACGAAATTATCGAGGAATTTGAGAAACCATCCCTCATACACTTATTCTTCTGATCTTATGCCCTCAAATGTTTACCTTTCAAGGAAAGACAGTGAAGAAAGTTCCTTTTCAGAAGAATACGTTCTTCAAACCTGGTTTGGCGACATATGTAGCTCAGATTCAGTACGTTCCTGCAAGTGTGGAGTCGATAAACTGCGTGAGCATTGTCAGACTGTTGTAGATAATGCGAGAAAATATATTGTTGATCATTAATTTCTCTCTGGTCGTTTATTGTTGTGTTCAGAAAAATAATGCACAACGCTGTTAAAATATGCACATTAATAATTCAGATGGAATTCGTATTACAACGAAATACTTACAACGAAAATATGTTTCAATAAAAATATAATGTATCTGTAACGGGAGCAAGCCTATATCAGCATGAATTACTAAGATATTACTCGTTCTGGCCTTCGAAATGGTCTGTGTTTACCTAATGTCCTGTGGCTCAGTGAATTACTATGAGCATCATAAATAAAATTTCCTTACTGATTTTCGATTTGAAACCTTGTAGCTTTGTCATTAAAAGGCAAAAAAATGTATCCCTGATTAGAACCGGAACTGTGAACCAAAGAAACCCCTATTTTACAAGCCTTCACGTTACCTCACATCTAGCAGAATACTGCAGTATTGTACTCTCACTCATTGCTCCAGTGAAGACTAGGACAGATACGGTTGTTAAGTTGAGCAGAACCACATGAGTAACTTTACCGTGTCGAAATTTTTATGATACTTGCATTAGCAGGTATTACGAGGATCGTTCAATAAGTAATGCCCCACATATATATATATATAAAGACATTAATAACGTAGACAAACTTCCTTGTTGGTGTTTCACATTTGATGTTTGTTCTGTGAGCCAGTGAAGTTTCGAACTGTTCTGGCAGATGGCAGAGCCGTAATACAGGGTCAAAATGGCATCTACAAACGACTCACGTTACAAGCAGCTTGCTGTTACTGAATTCTTGCTTGCAGAAAAAGAACCAGTGGCGAACATCAATAGACGTTTGTGTGCAGTGTGTGGCGATACTGCGTTGAAAGGAGTACAGTTGGGCGATGGGTAAGGAAAGTTACAGCTCCACGAAATGCAGAAATAGAGCTTCATGATCAACCACGTTCGGGACGTCCTGTCACAGTCACTGCTCCAGACATGCTGAATCCTGTGGACGCCATTATCGAGCCAACCGCGCATCACAACACAGTTGGGTACACGTCGGTCAGCACTGGAAGTGCTTCTGCAATGATCGAGACTCTCAGTTATTCAAAGAGGTGCTCACAATGGGTTTCGGGAATGCTCTTAGCGGACCACAAGATTCAAAGAAAGGCCATTTCATGAGACCTGTTGGAGCGTTTCGAGACCGACGGAGAGGCCTTTTGTCACGGGTATTTACGGAGGACGAAAGTTGGGTGCACCACTACACGCCGGAAACAGAAAGATAGTCCATGGAGTGGCGTCATCGTCATTCACCACAAAGAAGAGATTCAAGACAGCCTCCTCTGCCCGAAAAGTCATGGTGACAGTCTTCTCGGACTGTGATGGCGTCATTTTCGTGGATGTGATGCCAAGAGGATCGACCATCAATTCAGCGGCATACGTGAAGACACTAAATAAGCTCAAGAACCGTTTCCGATGTGTTGAATTGGACAGGAATCTAGCAGAAATTTTGCTCTGACACGATAATGCAAGGCCAGACAGAAGTCTGAAAACCCAGAAACACATTGCCAAATTGGTTGGACATCTGCCTGATCTACCCTACAGTCCAGACCTGGCACCCTCGGACTTCCATGTCTTTGGGCCAATTAAATATTCTATGTGGGAAACACACTTTGAAGATGACGGGAGAGTCAGTCACCCGGTGAAAACGTGGCTACACCTACAGGTCAATAGCTTTTGCCAGCAGGGAATACATGCTCTTCCACAACGTTGCCGTACGTCCATAGAACGTGATGGAGACTACGTAGAAAAATAGGACATGGACAAGACATGTTGGCGTATATTGTCACGAAATTGTGACTCTTTAAAATAAATATGTTCTGACAAAAAATGTGGGGCTTTACTTACTGAACGACTTTAAAAAAATGGTTCAAATGCCTCTGAGCGCTATGGGACTTAACATCTGAGGTCATCAGTCCCCTAGAACTTAGAACTACTTAAACCTAACTAACGTAAGGACATCACAAACATCCATTCTCGAGGCAGGATTCGAACCTGCGACCGTTGCGGTCGCGCGGTTCCAGACTGTAGCGCCTAGAACCACTCGGACACCCCGGACGGCTGAACGACCTTAGTACATTCTGACACTGTCCCACACACGGTACCTCCAAAACAAGCAGACCTGGTTAAACGTAGCAGAAAACTTACTGTGTCGCATTCAGTTAACTTGTGTTCTACGTATGTACGACTAACTCAGTTCATGGGATTCAAAGTCAGATGGAGTGAATGCATTACGTCGAAGACTTACTGCGCCACTTTTACTTGGTATATCGTTTCTTTCTCATGGAAAAGGAGTGACATGAAAGACCACGTCATACAATTTCGCGAATATAGCGTATGCGATTGGTAGAATGGCGTAACAGTTACGGTATTCAATTTCTACTTTTCTGGTAGGGAGTTCGTCACTTCATTCGTGATAAAAGTTACTCGTTTAAAAGGTCAACGACAATTATTAAGTACTCATAAATTTAAAGTATTCATAAGTATATAACTGAGGATTTAGTGGACTCAAACGGTCGATTTTACGTCTACGCCGTCTGTCTTGCACCACTTCTGTTTATGTATTTTGATTCCTGCTTGGCATTAAAAGAAAAAATTGGAAATTTGTGGTAAGTTCCTATGGGACCAAGCTTCTTAGGTCATCGGTCCCTAGGCTTACACAGTACTTACTGAAACTTACGCTAAGAATAACACACACAAGCCCGAGGGAGGACTCGAGCCTCCTACAGGCGGAGCCGCGCGAACAGTGGCAAGGCGCCGTAGATCGTACGGTTACACCGCGTGCCTAAAAAAGGAACTGATATCTCCTTTGTGCTTTTTTCGGTATTGGCATCCTGCCTGAATTTAGAAAATTACATAAATTAATATAATGCTTTATCTTACATAGAAAAATTAAATTCTTTCTCTTTGATGCCTTCAGTTGCATTGACGGCGTACGCCATGTAATAAAAAAAAGAGCAGTTTGATGTTTTTCTCAGTCTCTCCAAGTTTGTCATGGGCTGCTTCGGACAGTTCTATCTTGGTTGTCGGTGCTGGTCCTCTACACCCAATAATGTTCTCCATCTCTGTCTATACGTGCGCTATGGGACTGTGGTCAGAACGTCTGTGAGGCCAGTCCAAAAGCTGGACGTCTCCATTCATTTGGAACCAGTGTTCGTCATGGTTCACTGTGTGGCAGGAGAACCGTCAAGTTGGCGGATTATTCAGCCTCCCGAAAATCTCTGACGAACAGAAGAAAGCATTTCGTTTTCCAGTATTTCGCAGTAGTAATGACTAGATAACCGATGGTCCAGTTGCCATAGAACACCGCAATCCATCCCCAAACGGTGACAGCTGTTCTGCCACAACTTTGCACCTGATGGAAACGTTTCCGTCATATATCGCTTCACTTGGTCTACATACACGGACGGAAAACATCATTCCGTCCTTAAATACAACTTACTCCCAGCACAAAAGCCGGTTCTTCCGATTCACAAGAGCGAAGTTTAAAGTGGCAGCGTTATGTCGCTACTTCAACATTTGCTTAACCTCCGATTTTCATCCATATATTCCTTTCCCGTCAAGACGACGAGGTACTGTCGACATGCTTACACTTCGCTGGGGGATGTTCCTGATTTCTGTGCTTGTTATGAGAGGGTCTTCAAACCTTAACTGATGTAAACTACTGTCTTGATCCGTAGATGTGTAGGGCGAAGACAACGGTTAACGAGGCCTTCCTCCGACGTCCTCTTCAGCCAGGAATTTATCATAGATTTGCTGTGTCCTAGGGGACGGATAATGGTGCTGATACAGTATCCATTTTCATAGAGCGCAAGAACGCCTCCTTTACCCATTCCTTGAGCAGTGACATTTTGCAAGAACAACCTACCGACCTACTGACACGGCAGGAGGAAACGAAGTCCCTCCCGCCAGAGGTTCGAGTCCTCCCTCGGGCATTGGCGTGTGTGTGTGTGTGTGTGTGTGTGTGTGTGTGTGTGTGTGTGTGTGTGTGTGTGTGTTCTTAGCGTAAGTTACTTTAAGTTAGTTTAAGTAGTGTGTAAGTCTAAGGACCGATGATCTCACCAGTTTGATCCCTTAGGAATTCACACACATTTGAACGTCTGAAGTGCGATACAAGGAGGAGAATACTTCCTGTTCCTCAGAAGACAAATTCAGTGCCGATTACGTGCTTTGAAAAAAGATGTAATACATACACATCCTTGTGAATGTTGTTTATTGTATCGTGTGAACGTGTTTTGTCTCTAAACATCATACGTAGAAATAATAGAGACACTGTTTTCAGAGATTAAAGGTAAAGTTCAAATTCACGTTGTGAAACGGGTTATCTTGCTTCGGCTATCGTAATTTAGTGCGTTATTTCACATGTTACAACAAAATTATCCGTGAAAACGCTTGAAACAGATGGTAGGGCAGTGGAGAACGCAAAGTGTGTAATCTGTAATCGGGTTCGAATCTCCTATTTCTACAAATTTTAATCAGTTATAAATAAAGAATTGTTAGTATAGGAGGACAGCGTCAGTTGTAACAATCAAAGTACTCGTAGCGTTGTAAACATTTATGTATAAGGCTTCCAATCCTCAGTGAAGGGAGGCAAGGAGAAACAGTCTCCCCTGATATCTTTATTATAAATACATTTCAGTCTGAGATGAACTCAACCTTCAATTGTGAATCATTTGGTATTTTTAGCAGTACCATACCCTTAGATGCTAGGCTCGGTTTCAACTAATAGTTTCCACAACTACAGGAACACAACTTGTGAAACTACCTAGAAGAAAACTGCAATGTAGTGTTTTCAGACGAAAAGATCGACCTAGCGCAGCCTATACAGGCCTTTTTTAAAATCATTTACTACCTGGACAATAAGCTTTTCTTGTTCGGTAAATCTGTGAACGCTGCTGCTTAAGATGTTTTAAGATGAAACTTAAATCCTCCACCTACGATAACGTTAAAACAAATCTTCTTAAAATCACTAAGTAGCGGTTTGTGAAGGTATTACTGGCCGCATTTTGTTGCATTTTGCTGGTTAGATGGTAAAAAGATAATTGACGAGAAAACTAATCTCCCAGAACGATAGGAAAAACTAAATGAAACCTCTCATATTGAGAGGTCATGTGACTTTTGTTTCAGTCATTACAAAATCGCAATGGAGTTTGCAGTACGAGCACATTGTAGGTGGCTGTTGACGTTGTAGTACCTGCGGCATGAAATGATGCAGAGCCAGTTTAGGCAAGGGATATACAGAACTAGAAGCTACAGCACTGTTAAATTCTGCAATTGGTATGCATTACTAGCTCACGAAATTACTGTTGCAATACCGTTATAGACCCCAATAAGTCAACTATGTATTTTCAGAAAGAGCACTGGGTAACGGTCTTCGCTACATCAATTTACTGAAACTGGCATTTCACAGAGTTTGAATTTCTGGATGGCGACCAAGTGTAAGGCATCTGATACGGATGTGAGTCTTGCACTTTCGAAATATTTTTCTGCTTTGCTAAAGAGCATACAGCAGTTGCAGTAATTCCACGGAAATGTGAACCTGGACCACGAAGAATGAAATTATTGCAACGGAAACCAGTCGATTATCTGCAATATTTTCTTCCTTGCAATATATGGTGTCGACCAACTCATCTGCACAGAATGATCGTGATATTTAACAGAATACATTAACATCCTCTGGCTTAGAAGCCAAGGTATATCACCAGTCTCAGCATTTTACAAGCATCGTTGCTAAGTGCAAATAAATGAAGTAAAGCGACGCATTCAATTATGAAGTAAAGTCTTCATCAGTTAAAATAGTTGTAATATAATCTAGGAATAATTGGAGAAATCCAATATTCACTTGAAAAGGATACTCTGGACATGGAAAGAAACGGAATAATTACTTGCTACGTCTCAGTTGACATAGAATGCTGCAATTATTTGTTCCGAATTAAATATTTACCTGTCTTTCGGTTGACCACAAACCATTAAATGCTTTCTTGAAGCACACGTGTAGCAGCAGTAGAATGAAGAATTTAATAGCGATAACGGCAGTAGTAATCGAAGTAATTGTAATTGCTTAGCATGCAATGGTATTTCTCGATATAAGAAATTTCTTGAAATAATGAATATTTCAGAATAGATTCCAAACGAGACTATGATGGATAAAAGTTTCTTTACATCCCATTGACATGAGACTAGCTCAGTTTCCGTGTCAGAGGCCTGCTGATAACTAAACAGTTAACAGAAAATCGAATTTTTTCACCGTGTGTAATTTGTAAGCTACACGCATCATATTTTACGACACAGTCACAAATGTAGTGAATGTGGGCGTATAGTTCCGCTTCGAGTGCCGAACGGGAAACTTCCTGTTTATCTCACCTTCCGCAGCGTCGCTTGTGTGAAGATTTCCTCGTGCATCCGAACGTTGAACGTTGAGCGTGCCGAGTTTCTGACGTCATAGCGAGGAATAGCACGTTCGGGAGACTTTCCGCCCAGAGCAGATACAACGACCGAAAACGAACAAAATGAGATTTAAAAAAAAAAAAAAAAAAACGAAAGACGAACAAAATGAGATTTTTTTTTTTTTTTTAAAAAAAAAGCGCAATGAGTAGCGTCTCTCTCCAGTAGTGAGTTTTTGTTGGGACGGTGGTTCGCGTCTGAACACAATCAAATTTTTTTCCTAACACTCGCGTTTTTATTAGGTTCTGATACTTTGTTATTAGTTTAATATAAGTATATACTATAATATTTGATGTTATGTAAATATAAGCTAACCTTTTTTTGAGCGGTGAGTTTGTTCGATTGGCTTAATCTGCAGGACAGCTTGCGCTACTTGTATAAAGATATTTTGCTCCTTTTTCTTTCACACTTCGTAATTCACATGTTGCAAAGATTCTGCTACTCGGTAGGAACAGTGAGCAAGTAAGACTGACCTTGGGGTTTTACTAAAATGTGGGAATGATGAAATAATGTTTATCTTACGCGGAGAAGTATTCTAAATTTTTACCGCACTGTTTGTAATGGAACTTTTATAAGCCTGTGTCCTTATTGATTGGACACGGCACTTTTCTTTTCGTGGACGATGAAGGAAATGTGCATTTTAATAGAGCTAACGTGGGAATTTTACGCGAGCCCGCTGAGTAAACAGTGTGAATTACGAACTAGAAACATCCCTCAACTGCCGCTGGAGTGCGTTGCGATCGCGTTTACCACGTTGGTGCCCACGTACCGTATGCAAAAGTCGCATCGTTCCTGAACGTTCAGCAGCATGTTGAACTTGGCACGCTCAACATTGACGTTCGGCAGCACGGTCCGTGTGCCGACGGCTTTAGCGTTTGTTCTGCATGCCTTGGGAGTCGTAGCGCCTCAGCTCCGCTTGTGTTCGTCTTCTTGCAGCAGCTCGGCCGCTCCGCTATGGCTACCATGGTTTTCAAGTGTATTCCACGAAAACTTTTTAATCTTACCTTGCTTATTCTATATGCCCCGGCTGGCATTGGTCGCAGAGTTATCTGTTGCGTAAGAGTCCTCTAGGTATCCTGTTGGGTGGTGATTTTATCTGTGTGTTTCGTTCTGCAAATCAACCCCAAATTTAACTTTTCTCCTGTATTACATGAATTGGTCCGCTCCTTACGCTTGAAAGACGCTTATACAGGGTGTTACAAAAAGGTACGGCCAAACTTTCAGGAAACATTCCTCACACACAAAGAAAGAAAATATGCTACGTGGAAATGTGTCCGGAAACGCTTACTTTCCATGTTAGAGCTCATTTTATTACTTCTCTTCAAATCATATTAATCATGGAATGGAAACACACAGCAACAGAAAGTACCAGCGTGACTTCAAACACTTTGTTACAGTAAATGTTCAAAATGTCCTCCGTTAGCGAGGACACATACATCCACCCTCCGTCACATGGAATCCCTGATGCGCTGATGGCGTATTGTATCACAGCCGTCCACAATACGAGCACGAAGAGTCTCTACATTTGGTACCGGGGTTGCGTAGACAAGAGCTTTCAAATGCCCCCATAAATGAAAGTCAAGAGGGTTGAGGTCAGGAGAGCGTGGAGGCCATGGAATAGGTCCGCCTCTACCAATCCATTGGTCACCGAATCTGTGGTTGAGAAGCGTACGAATACTTCGACTGAAATGTGCAGGAGCTCCATCGTGCATGAACCACAAGTGTCGTACTTGTAAGGGCACATGTCCTAGCAGCACAGGTAGAGTATCCCGTATGAAATCATGATAACGTGCTCCATTGAGGGTAGGTGGAAGAACATGGGGCCCAATCAAGACATCATCAACATTGCCTGCCCAAACGTTCACAGAAAATCTGTGTCGATGACGTGATCGCACAATTGCGTGCGGATTCTCGTCAGCCCACAGATGTTGATTGAGAAAATTTACAATTTGATCACGTTGGAATGAAGCCTCATCCGTAAAGAGAACATTTGCACTGACATGAGGATTTACACATTGTTGGATGAACCATTCGCAGAAGTGTACCCGTGGAGGCCAATCAGCTGCTGATAGTGCCTGCACACGCTGTACATGGTACGGAAACAACTGGTTCTCCCGTAGCACTCTCCATACAATGACGTGGTCAACGTTACCTTGTACAGCAGCAACTTCTCTGACGCTGACATTAGGGTTATCGTCAACTGTACGAAGAATTGCCTCGTCCATTGCAGGTGTCTTCGTCGTTCTAGGTCTTCCCCAGTAGCGAGTCATAGGCTGAAATGTTCCGTGCTCCCTAAGACGCCGATCAATTGTTTCGAACGTCTTCCTGTCGGGACACCTTGGTTCTGGAACTTGGTTCTGGAAATCTGTCTCGATACAAACGTACCGCGCGACGGCTATTGCCCCGGGCTAATCCATGCATCAAATGGGCATCTGCCAACTCCGCATTTGTAAACATTGCACTGACTGCGAAACCACGTTCGTGATGAACACTAACCTGTTGATGCTACGTACTGATGTGCTTGATGCTAGTCTGTAGAGCAATGAGTCGCATGTCAACACAAGCGCCGAAGTCAACATAACCTTCCTTCAATTGGGCCAACTGGCGGTGAATCGAGGAAGTACAGTACATACTGACGAAACTAAAATGAGCTCTAACATGGAAATAAAGCATTTTGTGTGTGAGGAATGTTTCCCGAAAGTTCGGCCGTACCTTTTTGTAACACCCTGTATATGTAAATACCTGACGTTACTGCGACGTCTAGTAGCAGAATAGATAGGTTCTACTTATCAGACTCTCTACGTGATGGTATTCTTAATGTTCAAATCATCCCAGCTTCCATTACGGAACACTGCGCTGTGGCTACAGCCCTCAGTCAGGCAACAAGGCACTCCCCGACGGGTATTTATCTGGGGCGTCAGTTGGCTATTAACAACCACCGAAACTGAAATACCCTTAAACAGGTTTGAGAAATCGCCGTGTGTCAACAGTAAACCCAACTGTCTTCAGAAACTGAAGCAAAAAGTCGTGATCAAATGCCTTATCGAAGTTTAGAAAAGCAAGGGCACAGTGGACTGAAACCACACCACGACACTCGGCTATAGGTAAGAATGTTCCGACCAGCTACGCAGCTTTGATGTTTTGCTAGAACCATCAGGGCCGAAATCTTACTATTAACTGCCCACGCCACAGTGTTATAATCAAAGTCTAACAATGTAATTGGGCGAAAGCTATCAGGGGCAGCCGGTCCAGAGAGTCTTAGGATTAAAACAATTCTTTCAACTTTCGGCACTACTTTCCCCTGCAACACTTCATTCAAAAGGGTCGTAAAGGTGGCAGCCAACAACGACTGAAGGTGCACGTAAAATGTCTTAGGAAGTCCATCCATACACGGATGGCGAGCCGACAACAAGTTTGTAAACTTCCTCAGGCTAAATGGAAGGTAAAAGCGTTCCATTATTTTCAGGTGTAATTGTCGTACCCAAGGTGTTGGCAAGCGGGTCGTCAGAGGTGTCACCGAACTCATCGATGTCGTAGACGTCTACATAGTACTGGTGTAGGACACGTGCTATATCTGCTTGGGCCATTACCCTACGTCCATCATTTGTCGTAAGAGAGTTAATAGAAGCGCGCCAGCGAAGGCTCTGATGCCGAAGTAAAAGATATAACGAAGTCAGTTCCTCCATCACCAATGAAGGTGGCTTCGATCACGTTTTCAAACCTTCCATTTGTATCCACTTCATCACTTTTGTAATCACACGCCTAACCATGCGCAATTTGCAGAGGGGCGTGATCTGCAGTATCATAAAGTTCACGCAGGATGGAGTAGTAATATTCGTAAGTTCCCCAGAAGTCTCATGCTTTGGCAGCACAGAAAAGTATCAAACTCTACCTGAGCCTCGGTTTTGCCAGTTGTGTGCACCAGTGAAGGACGGAACAATACTTCCAGTGGACCGTTGAGTAAGCTCTCGCATGGCTTGCATCACGTCATCGACAGAGAGGTCAGCTACGTGAGCGACGTTTAACATCCATGGAGTGCGAAACAATTTGACTGGTTGCCTCAAGGTTCAAATGGTTCAAATGTCTCTAAGTACTATGGGACTTAACATCTGAGATCAGTCCCCTAGACTTAGAACTACCTAAATCTAACTAACCTAAGGCCATCACACACATCCATGTCCTAGGCAGGATTCGAACCTGTGACCGTAGCAGCAGCGTGATTCGGGACTGAAGCGCCTAGAACCGCTCGGCCACAACGGCCGGCTTGCCTCAAGGAAGCCCGCTGTCAATGACTATGTTTGTTTTGCCGCTGGAGCCCCTATTTCGATTGCTGGCATCCCAGTTGAAAGTTTGGATGCTTTTTGGATAGACTATAGCTGTTCGGGCATATGCTGATGACGTCATGATTCTACTCCGCAATCCTGCGGAGATACCTCGAATGAAGACTTAATCGATGATTGTTATCGGAGTTCGGGTGCACTACTTAATGAAGGCAAATCCAATCTTATTTTGCGAGGTTTTGATGACGCGGTTGTTCCACGGGCAACTGCAATGGATCGGCATAGGTCCGTCGGCATCATCACTGATCGCTGTCCACTCAAAATGGTGACGCTCAATAAGATATATCTTATGTAAAGCTTGTTACATGGCCCAAGTTTGTCCACGTCCCTCAATGAAGACGAATAAACTACGACAGTTGTCTGGTCGTTTTTCGTGGGAACAATACATCTTTTGCTTACACTATAAGGTTATGATGAAGCCTCGTTCCTCTGCAGGGTTGCGCCTGGCTGATATACGAAGGAAGACGCAGATGCTACATGTGCGACGCATTGTTTTCACGTTAACTCAATATAATCACACATTCATTTCTCGTTTATTTCTCTGTGCCCGTCCTGCTAGTCTTGAACACCCTATTGATGTTGGTTGCATAACTTATAAGTCAAAACACGTTCGTGACCTCTATTTTGCGGTGAGCTATTTAGAGGGCAAACGTTTTATGGAGACCCATACCTACCATTAAATCCCTAAAGACCCATTTGGACGAGTCCCTTGCCCGAATCTCGTTGAAAAAAGTATCACAGCAGGCAACATGGACGACAGTTTTGTTCAATATTAGTCTTCCGATTTTGCCGATGCGCCTACCATCTTCGTGGTATTTCTACGAACGAGAGACTTTTCCGTATTGGACTTAGCAACACGGATTTATGCAGTCGTTGTACGTATACATATATGATACGTCAACATTTTACATTTGCAGGTCCAAGGACAAACTGGTCTTCAATTAGGGCACAACTGGTCTTCCTTACTTGATCTTCTGAGACTGTATGTTCTACAGACATCATATTGCTTCCCGATTCCTCCTCCTTTCCACGGTCGAAAACCCGTCCGTATTGTGGCTGCTGGGTCACTTCGTTTGAGAGGTGGCATGAGCCCCCTCTCATATTTCTATCTTACGATTTTCCTCTCTAATTGCATGCGGTGAAAAGTTGCTATTTCTTCACACGCGGACTTCCCACGCAGCGTCCCTCGTCACCCAAGTGGTCCGGTGACAGGCGGGCTTTGCCGATCTTGAAAGGGTAAGCCGACGGGTGTGAGGGAGTCGAGTGAATGCTTTCCAGACGCCGACATTGTCAAAAGACATGCCCGGAGGGGCCTGAAGTAGCGGCTGGGCTAGAGGTTCCGTTACTTCGCAGAAACTTAGCGAAAACACTTTCTGGCGGGCTACCAGCGAGGCGTGGGAATGACTTGTGTTCCCAAGCAGCCTTGGCGCGCAAATTCCCGCGTTTTCTGCCGTGTAGTAACTGTGATTGGCTTGCTCAGGGCATAGTTCCGTGACGTAGCAAAATCGGCGCAGAAATTGGCGCCAAGAATCTCCATTGGTGGAATGGTAGTGCTCTGGCAATAGAGTGGAATTTCCCGCCAGTTTTCGAGTTGCTGATTGGAACGGTTAACCACGGCCACTGTCGTGGGGGCGGGAATGTTCTGTGTTCGGTTTGTACGGGTGCTCTTGTGGGTAGTCGGCTCTCGCCTTTCGGTCGAAGTAGGTTACAAGACTGAGCTCTCGCTGCTCGGGTCAGTGTGCCTTCCGTTGGCTGTCTAATATACTTTTATTTAATTGTAACTGTTTGACGAAGTTGCTGAAGTTTCGACTTCAATGTAACTTTCCGAGTACAGTTGGCAATTGAGCGTTCTGTGTACAAGAGGCCTATGTTGTCTGTCTTGAGCAGTTTTGGCTAATGTTGACTGTATCGGAGTTACTGGGTGACTTCGCTTGTTAAAATCAATCACTGTACCGTCAGTGATTGTGTGGCGAGCCTTCTTCGTCTCCCTCAGAGGCGCATTTGTATTGCTAGGAAGTCTTTAGTCTGGAACAACCAGGCCAGGATAATTTGTTTCGGGCTATACTCGCGACATAATCATCAGCACGACGGGACGTCGAAGCAACCAACCATCGCTTCCAGTACGCCAGATCATGTCCTTGCATCTAAGAAGACAGCTGGGTAATGTACGTGCACAGCACTGGCAAAGCAGGCACTTTTGCTAGGCGATAATCAGAGCTCAGTGGAGCGCGCCTGTTCGTCTTTTCTAACTTTGTTCTATCTTGGGTGTTCACCGTCTGAGTTCTCACTAATGTAGCAGCAATTAATGTTGGGTTAGCTGTGTGTCTCTCTTAAGATTTGAGTGGCAAGGAATTGGCTCCATATACCACTTCGTCATAAACCTCACAATCTAGTTTAGGGACAAATTCACCTTCACAGCGTTTGTTTGAATATCCAATTTGAGCCAATTTGATGTATTGTAAATGTTTCATGTGTTTTTGTTTATTATTTTGTGTTTAGTCTTAATAAATCATATTGTTATTTTGGACAGAACTTTCACTGTGTTAATCGGTAGAGCAACCCTATCATTTTTCACTACGTTAATGAAACCTTACTTTATTTAACTTATTTATCAAATTAAATTATTGCAGGTGCCAAACTCTTTTCTACTGCACTTGCAGGGTTGATTACAGTCAGTTCGCGTATTTTTTTTAATCCATGTGCAACGGCAAAAGTCGGAGTTAGAATAGGGGGGGCTTAGGGCATCATTTACATATGTAGATTCTAGAAGAATTTAGTGTTAAATACACTGCTAGCCCCGGCACCTCGCATAAAATGGCGACCCTTAGCCTCGGATCTTTCCTGTGAATCACTGATTAACAAACAATACTCTAAGTAGGAACATTCAAACTTTTTTTCTCTACTATTTTTATGATTAGTACCCAAGTTCTTTTTCTTGTAGTTCCACGATTACTTTTTATTAGCGGCGCATGATTACAGTTTTTGTTTTCAGTGTATATATTTTTTTGTTTGTTCATTGTTTTTTTGTGTTTCTTTGATGTGGTGTCCGTACCTCATCACACTTTGTCGGGTTTGTGTGCAGTTTCTGTACCACAACAAATCGTGCTTGTAGTTGCAGCGTTGGAACGGCGTTGTTGAAATTTTATGTCTATGTGGAAAAATATTGGGAGTAGATGATTTTTATTGTGAATTTGAGATAAATTTGTTTTTTTTATGAATGATCACGAGAAGTAAGACACGACTATTATCGAGCGAAACTAAACCAAAAGAGGATTGCATAATGGATAAGAGGCAGGTTACTGACGAGGATAGGTTCGGAGATGAGATGGGCACATTTTTAGCAGCACAGGACGACAGGGTCATTGATGAGGAAGGTGATTTGGACGCGATCTTAGAGCAACGTCGCGACCGTGATTATGATAGTGAAGTGGAGGATGGAACAGCGACAGGCACACAGGTCGAGACGGTAGCAGAAGTTTATAGTCAAACGAACGAGTGCAGATAGAAGCCAGCTCGGTCACGTCAGAGCTCTAGCGCCCAGGTGTCCAGAGTTACATCGCCCATGTTTGAAGAGGATCAAAAAGATGACGTAAACCCAATACTGAGCTTCCTACGATCAATGAAAGAAGAAGCTGATGAACAACGTAAGAAGGAGAAGGAAGAAGATGAGAAACAACGTAAGAACGAGAAGGAAGAAGCTGACGAACAGCGTAAGAAGGACACTCAGGCAATAATTTCGCATATAGGAGAAATTCTAGGGGAATTACTAACAATAAAGAAAGAATGTGGAGAAGTAAAACAAATGTCAATGGGTGCACAAAAAGTAGCAGGCCTGGCCAAAACGGCGGCAATAGGGGCAATGAAAGTCGCGGAAGCAACTTCTAAACTCGCAGGGCGCTTGCGATGTACAACACAATCCCACTCAAAATCCATAGCGTTCTTAAAAACTCAGGGTAATATCGCGGTTGCGAACAACACGAAACGAATGGATGAAGTAGAGAGTCGGATAGCAAAACTAGAGCAAAACGGGCACACGAGCACTGCGCGTTCGGATACCAATGATGGAGTACACAGAATTGTGTCTCCGAGGAAAAGCCCGCCGCGCTCTAGCCCAATGACCGAGTGCGGAACTAACAATGCACACGCAGAAACAGCGAGTAATAGCTCCAATAATTGTAGCCCACTTAGGAGAGTGAATTCTGAGTGCCACTTCCAATGTGATACAGAGGTAGCACATCACAGTTATCAGCAAGATAGATCAGGACACTCAGTAGACGTGCAAGTATCGGAAACGAGTGACAACGCCAGTGCGAGGATCAGACAGGATTTTGATCACAATCACTTCCTGTCGATACTGAAGTTCCATAAGTTCAAAGAAAATGGAGGGTCGATGCATCCGAAGAGCTGGGTGATGCAGTTCACAAATTCATTACCGGCATCATGGCCAATCCAGGCAAAATTAGAATTCATGTGTGGACACATCGAAGACCAAACCGCGGAAAAGATGCCAGGTGTGGCAGCAACGTGTCGGACTTATCAGGAATTTGTTGGTGCATTCCTGCGGACCTACTGGTCAAAGGAAACGCAAGACAGGATTAAAGAGGAAATAATATTTTGTCCTGAACTGGAAGTGTCCGGGCATAGGAGCGCAACCAAATTTCTTGATGATTTACTCAAGAAGAATCAATTTTTAGATAGTCCATATAACAACGGAGAAATCATTAAATTTTGCTTTTCCAAATTGCCAGTTAGGTACCAACAGACTTGTCAGGAAGTGTGGATCTGACATAGAAGCATTCGAGAGTCTATTGCGCGAACTCGAAGTTGTCTTTGATAAACAAGACGCAAAGGACAGGAAGAAGAGGCAAAGTAACAAATACCACGGGCCAGGAAGGGAAGACGACAACAGATCGCATAATCGCACTGGTCAGTTAGGAAACCATGGTTACGGAAGCCAAGGTTACGCTATTCAAGGTTATGGAAACCAAAGACACGGAAACCAGAACGTCAGGGAGCAGGGTCAATCTAGACAAGGAATCTGGGATAGGAGGTATAACGAACGGCAAAGCGACCGTAATTGGAGAGAGCGAAACCAAGGACAACAGTGGAGCCAGGAGATTGAAACTAGACCCGCAAATCCTAATGCACGTCAGAGGAGGGGGAGCTTAACAAGGGATTGACGCCAGACTAGTGCGAACACAGGCCGCCGGAATTTCGCACGTAATCTCGGACCTGGCCAACTACGGATGATACATTACGAAGATTTATCAGAAATCCTGCTCGAAGAACATAAAACAACTCCTCGACAGGATCGGCAGCCTCTTATCACAGTATCAATAGCTGAAAAGAGTATGAATGCGATAATAGATAGTGGAAGCTACATAACGGCAATATCTGAGGCAGCATACAAGAGGTGCTCTCAGGAGGTGGACTGGCCTGTCCTATCGGTTAAGAAAACCAAAATAAAAGGGGCATTAGCGGGTAAATGTACGGAGGTCACCCAACAAACAAGACTGGAATTCTCCTGCCAAGGACACAAAATAGAGTCTAACTTCTGGATCATGCCAAATCTGGCGATCGACATGATAATAGGAACGGACTTCCTAAATGAGCATGAAGCGATAGTTGATCTAGGACGAGGTGAAGTGGTTCTGAGGAAAGGGAATCCCGTCCACATTAAGTTCGACGACCAGCTGATCCCAGCTCAACTACCGTCTAACTGTGTTCGGATAAACTATGCGTGTCAGAAAGACAGAAAGGAAGAACAGGTCGACGTTGCGGGTAGGGGAGAGGACACGGATGAGAATAAAGTCGTAGTAATGGGAGAAATAAAGGAGAAAATAGGAGAAAAAGTGAAAGCAATAAACAATATAAGGTGCGACCACCGCAAAGAACTTCATAAATTACTAGTAGAACATGCGGAGGTTTTCATTCCCAAGACAGGATCAATAAAGCACTTCCAATATGAATTCCGTGTACGTCCGCACAACCAGTTTCGTGTGCCACCCTACCCAATCCCCTTGGCATATCGACAGGAAGTAGCAGCTGAAATTACGCGAATGCTGAGTGAAGGAATAATAGAACCTACGGCTTTAGCCAATAATAACCCGTTAAGAGTAGTCGAGAAGGCAGATGGTAGTATTCGGTTAGTCTTGGACTCGCGACAGATAAATACCATAATAGAACCCGAAACAGACAGACCGGAACGATTAGAGGAACTCTTACAAAACTTCCATGGAATATCAATCTTCTCATCAGTTGATCTAAAATCGAGTTTCTGGCAGATCGAGCTCCATTCAAATTGCAGACAGTATACAGCCTTTTTAGCATTTGGAAGATGTTACCGGTTTCGTCGTCTACCATTTGGTTTAAACATTTCGTCTGCCGCATTCATTCGGGGGCTGGACAGCATACTAAGCGATAATTTGAAACGTCATGTCACCAGCTATGTGGACGATTTGCTGATCGCGGAGAAATCTTGGGGAGAGCACAATGCGGTCCTCGGTGAACTCCTTGCGACATTCAAGGAATAGGGAGTGACCATCAATATCGAAAAATCGAATTTTGGGACGTCCTCTGTCAAATTTCTAGGACATATCATCATGGGTGAGGGCATTGCCCCAAATCCCGAAAAGATCGATGTGATTCAAAAGTTTCCCATTCCTACGACAAAGAAGCAGTTAAGGGGGTTCTTGGGGATCATAAATTTTTATAACCGCTTTATACATGTCAAAACTCAGAGCAGTCCTAGGTTGCATCAACTTACAGGAAAGAAGATTCCTTGGGAATGGGATGAGGCGGCCGAATCCGAATGGAAAGCATTAAAATTTGCATTATTACAAGCACCCATCCTCTCACACCCTAATTTAGGAGAAGAGCTTTGCATAGTCACGGACAGTTCATACTCAGGTCTGGGTGTCATGGTGTTCCAAGACTATGTACATGAAGGAAACAGGGTTTGGAAGACAATCGCGTTTGGTAGCAGAGTACTAACCAAGAGTGAGAGGAATTACTCAGTAACCGAGTTAGAGGCGCTGGCTATTGTATGGGCGTTTGAAAAATTCAGATACCTTCTGTTTGGTCGCAAGACGAGGGTCTACACTGACCACAAGGCACTCGAGTTCCTGATGACTGCAAAGCATAATCACAGGCGGCTCATTAGGTGGGCATCATATCTGCAGCAATACAATTTTTCGATAGAATATATCCCCGGCAGCCAGAACATTATTGCAGATGCCTTATCACGGTCACCGATCGGATTTGAGCACAACATGGAAGAAGATCTGGAGGAAAATCACTACTGCCTTTTCTATATGCAGAAAGTAGCCTTTGAAAATTTTATTACCTGTAGTATGCAGGACATCAAGAAGGAACAAGACAAGGACCCTGCCCTAGTGTTATTGAAACAGAAATGGATAGACAGAAGACACGCCACCGTCAGGCAGTTCTACCTCTTGCGGAAAGGCATAATTTTCCACCGAAATTATGCCAATGACACTGAATGGGGGGTATGCATCCCTGAACACCTAATAAACAAGATTATATGGCATACTCACCTCAGCTATGGACACTTCGGACCACGCAAGTGCAATCTCAAGCTAAGGACCATGTGTTACTTTCGAAACATGGAGCGTCGAATTCGGAGGGTCCTGTCGGTGTGTGAAGTCTGCCGAAAGGCTAAGCACACCACTGAGAGCATGCAGGCACCATTATACCCAATCGTACCGACCAAATTAAGACAATTAGCAGCAACAGATTTGATGGGACCTTTGCCAAGAACAAGAAGAGGATATACTTACGTATTAGTGTTTGTTGAACTAACGTCCAAATACGTTACCTTTACGGCACTGAAGAGGGCGACAGGACGAACTGTATCACGAGCCCTAATCCGGGATTTCCTACCACAGGTTGGTCATGTGAGTAGAATTATTTCTGATAACGGGCCACAGTTTAAGTCAAAAACATGGAAGGAGACGTTGCGTCGATGTAAAATTGATCCCATTTTTATATCTTCACACCATCCGAGCTCGAATGCTGCAGAACGGGTTATTAAGAAACTCGGAAACTTGTGCCGGTTGTACTGTAACAAACAGCACACGACATGGGACGTTTTCCTTAAAGACTTCCAGGAGGTGATCAATGAGGCACCCCATGGGAAAACAAAATTGGCACCCATTACAGTACTGAAAAACCGGATTCCTAAGGACTTGATAACCGAAGTCGTAAACTTCCCACCAAGGGCGCGAACGCAGCACCGAGCCATAGTGGATTTGGCTCTCAAGAGGATACGGGCTGCAGCAGAGGTCAGGAAGAGACGTTCCGACAGGGGAGCTCGTCTACGACACTTCCAAATTGGACAAAGGGTGCTCTTAAAGTCTTTCCGACTCTCTAACAAACAGAAAATGAAATGCCAAAAATTCTATTCTGTTTACAACGGCCCGTACCGTATAAGGAGAGCAGCTCACCACAATGCTTATGAATTGGAGACGCTGAAAGGAAAGAAGTCCATAGGACTCCACCACATCTCTCACATAAAGAAGTTCGTGGAATAGTAGTAGTGTAAGTGGTGTACATAGTAGAATGGGCAAATACACGAACCTTGCTATAGTAGTAGTGTAAGTGATACGCATAGTAGAATAGGCAAATATATGAACCTTTCTTCGGGGAACAATAATCGTTGCATTAATAGATTAAGATTGCTAAAGTATTAACACGCTGCGTTGTCTTGCACAAGAATTTACTGCTGCTATCCTCTTTTTGTTTATGTTCGCGATTTCCAATGTCGATGGAGCAGGAGACACTACCTTTTCATGAGCAATGTTTTTGTCCTTTCCTGTCTGGTGTCCATGTTGAGGGATAATGATGAGTGAGGAGAAGTCGCACAAACGGGCGCATACAAGAACGTGCTTTTAGAAGCGTTCTGAGAAGTCGTGATACGCTCTATAGCGGCCACAACCAGTTCGTGGGACGTTCATACCAATGCTTGCAGATTGTGGTACGTATATTGCGTGATTTCGAGGATGAATATGGGCAGTATAGTTTTTACAGTGATGCGCCAGCATCGTTATCTTGCAAGTCGGGGTGAACCTGTGAGCGTTTGACTCCAATGGTGCCGTAGACGGTAGAAATGCGGGCATAAAGCCTACCATGCCAATGTGCTGGTTGGGGATTTAGCATGCTGCTTGCGACTGTCACAGATGAATAACCAGGGACTTATACTTGGATATTCGTGACATACTGTGTAGCTGGCGTGTGGTGGGCGACTGAATCCTCAACAGGAACCAGTCTTGGCTTGGTCATATTACATTGCCTCTGGAAAGGTGCGCTTTCATTGCTAAAACTGCATCACATACAAAATTAAGTTCAACCATAAATTTATTGTCTTGTATAGCCATGGCTAACCCAGTCTCCGGAGTTTCAGTGAGGCGTAATCAAAACTCGGAGGTCATGTCGTACGGCGCGCACATCACTGTCGTCAATAGCGGTGAGCAGCGAGACATCTCAACGTAACAGGAATTATGTAAGACTATTGTATAAGGTAAACAAAAAAAAAAAAAAAAAGATAGAAAAAAAGGAGAGTACTATATACTAGGATAAGTTAAACTGTAGGATTTAACAATAACTAGGTTAATATTGTGGGGGTTTTCTACCACAAGTGTTTGGCGCGCGCCTGTTGGGATGTTATTTTTCAGGTCATCAAATCACAGACCCGAGATGGAGGGACGACCGGCGAGCGAACGAACAATAGTTGCATGTTCTTTATAGCTCAGTAAAACTTCAGCCTGCATAATAACATAATTTATTCAGAAGACATAGAATGTAGATCGTTGGCATATGGTAGTTAATTCTTGAGCATGCCTACTGTCGATCTATATCAGTAATAGTAATATTGGTGCGGGCCCGCACATTTAGTTGTTCATCCAATACATAGCATCAGTTGTCACACACCATATACAATAGTGAGATCGGTCTCTACACAGATATCGAGATAAATTATTTCCATGTCTAGATTAGATAAACTAAGATTTTGTTATAATGGTAGCCATAGATTGATAACTATAAAATTAAAATAAGTGTGTGTGAAATGACAGACCATCAACGTAACGTTATGTAAATTTATTATAACATAGAAGGTCATGGTAAAAAGTTAGGCATAAGATTTTTGTCAGAACTGTACAGATGACGGGAATCGTGGCAATGCAGAGGCCAGGCGGAGCAAAAACAAGAGGTCATCGGCTACCTGCAAGAAGGGGAGCGTCAGCGTGCCACCTGACGTGAAGGGCGCGAGAGCATCCGGTCCTACAAGCTGTCAGTCACCGGGCCGTATACTTGAGGGATTAGGCGGCAGACAGCCCTCGCCGGGCCAACAGCGAAAGTGTGGCTGGCCGTTGACACTGACACGCGACCCACACGCGACAGCCTGCTAGCTCTCCGGACGTGGCAGCCGTTTGGAGGGATTCCCTGCGGCAGACCACATTGTCGTGAGTACACGAAGAAGATCACATATCGTGTCAGAACCTGCGCCTCATGTGCCTCAGGACAGAAAGGGACACTATATACTCACCTGTTTGGGTTTTTACAACTCACTAGCATTGACCGATCTGCATACACAAAGCAGTATCGTGCCACACACTCTAACAAATGAATGGTCTCATTTCTAACTTCTCCTCTCTATTAGAGAGCAGTTGTAGCAATCGTGGCTCCTAGTTCGATCCTGTATGGATGACCTCACACACTTGTGGAGTCACTCCACGTGCCATCATCCCTCGTCAAACTGCAATATTGGCAAATGTAAAGTACTGTTCAGCAAGAGAAGAGACCTAGACTAGTGATGTATCCCGACAAGTAGACCTCAGAGACAATTAATCGACGTGAGGAGAGCCTATCACTGTGTCTTCCTACCGTACTGCTGTGATCATATGCGTGGGTCTTGCTGCAATCTCAACAGAGTACTGCAGATGCTCCAGCACACCCTATTGCTGTTGCAACAATGTAGCAACAACACCCGACGTTTAGGCCTATGTGATATCAGTACTGTGGAATTTGTGAAGTGCTTCGAATATTTCTAACAATGTGATTTAGTGCCTCATTCTCAGCACAGTCGTGAACATTGTGCAATGTGCAAGCACAACTTCACGCCCCATGACCCTTGTTTTTTTTCTTAAATTTCTTTTGCTAGTGTTGTTTTTGTAATGTATGTTATACCTTGTATGTGTTTGTGTTTTACACTGTAATTCTTATGTAAGTGATAGAATAGGGTGCACAAATTACAAATTTCTGTATTGTTCTCCACACCATGTTTTTTGTTTGTATTTTGTATTTATTGTTGTATGTATGCAAACAATGTGCCTGAAGTCCCCATAAACTGAAGCAGATACCACCACTGTCATTGTGAATGGACCATCAGCTCAGGGAACATTTTGTAAAGGTTATTCTTGCTGCAGGGAGACAGAATGAATCAGAGGTTGTAATTAGATTCTGAAAGCTCACAAAGAGATTGTTAACTTAAATAGTATCGTGTGTGAGTGAGTTCAGGTTAGTTTAATGATTCAAATTGTTGTAAAATCTTGGGCATTTAACTGCGGAGCACTCCAACCCTGATTGTAAAGAATAAATTGCTCCATATTTGGCTCACATGCCCTTGCCATATTTAGAGAGTGAATATCTGTGTGAATCGGTGTTTCGAAGGGGCTCCCTGGGTATGGATGCGTGATGTGAGTGTTAGAGTTCCACATTAAGAAGGTGAAGTTGGCTACATCATAAATAATCCTTCCTCTATGAGCTGCATTTTTCAGATGCAGTGATTTTTTTTATAGAGTGCAGCATGTGGAGTCAGTTTGTAAGATTTTTCTTGGGTGATTGACTCACTACCTTGCTCCTAAGTGAGCCAACCGCTCACCAATTACAATCTAAAATGGCGTAGGGGCTATGAGAGGTGGCATGAGCCCCCTCTCATATTTCTATCTTACGATTTTCCTCTCTAATTGCATGCGGTGAAAAGTTGCTATTCCTTCACACACGGACTTCCCATGCAGCATCTCTCGTCACCCAGGTGGTCCGGTGACAGGCGGGCTCTGCCGATCTTGAAAGGGTAAGCCAACGGGTGTGAGGGAGTCGAGTGAATGCTTTCCAGACGCCGACATTGTCAAAAGACACGCCCGGAGGGGCCTGAAGTAGCGGCTGGGCTAGAGGTTCCGTTACTTCGCAGAAACTTAGCGAAAACACTTTCTGGCGGGCTACCAGCGAGGCGTGGGAATGACTTGTGTTCCCAAGCAGCCTTGGCGCCCAAATTCCCGCGTTTTCTGCCGTATAGTAACTGATTGGCTTGCTCAGGGCACAGCTCCGTGACGTAGCAAAATCGGCGCAGAAATTGGCGCCAAGAATCTCCATTGGTGGAATGGTAGTGCTCCGGCAATAGAGTGGAATTTTCCGCCGGTTTTCGAGTTGCTGATTGGAATGGTTAACCACGGCCACTGTCATGGGGGCGGGAATGTTCTGTGTTCGGTTTGTACGGGTGCTCTTGTGGGTAGTCGGCTCTCGCCTTTCGGTCGAAGTAGGTTACAAGACTGAGCTCTCGCTGCTCGGGTCAGTGTGCCTTCCGTTGGCTGTCTAATATACTTTTATTTAATTGTAACTATTTGACGAAGTTGCTGAAATTTCGACTTCAACGTAACTTTCCGAGTACAGTTGGCAATTGAGCGTTCTGTGTACAAGAGGCCTATGTTGTCTGTCTTGAGCAGTTTTGGCTAATGTTGACTGTATCGGAGTTACTGGGTGACTTCGCTTGTTAAAATCAATCACTGTACCGTCAGTGATTGTGTGGCGAGCCTTCTTCGTCTCCCTCAGAGGCGCATTTGTATTGCTAGGAAGTCTTTAGTCTGGAACAACCAGGCCAGGATAATTTGTTTCGGGCTATACTCGCGACATAATCATCAGCACGACGGGACGTCGAAGCAACCAACCATCGCTTCCAGTACGCCAGATCGTGTCCTTGCATCTAAGAAGACAGCTGGGTAATGTACGTGCACAGCACTGGCAAAGCAGGCACTTTTGCTAGGCGATAATCAGAGCTCAGTAGAGCGCGCCTGTTCGTCTTTTCTAACTTTGTTCTATCTTGGGTGTTCACCGTCTGAGTTCTCACTAATGTAGCAGCAATTAATGTTGGGTTAGCTGTGTGTCTCTCTTAAGATTTGAGTGGCAAGGAATTGGCTTCATATACCACATCGTCATAAACCTCACAATCTAGTTTAGGGACAACTTCACCTTCACAGCGATTGTTTGATTATCTAATTTGAGCCAATTTGATGTATTGTAAATGTTTCATGTGTTTTTGTTTATTATTTTGTGTTTAGTCTTAATAAATCATATTGTTATTTTGGACAGAACTTTCATTCTGTTAATCGTTAGAGCAACCCTATCATTTCTCACTACGTTAATGAAACCTTACTTTATTTAACTTATTTATCAAATTAAATTATTGCAGGTGCCAAACTCTTTTCTACTCCACTTGCAGGGTTGATTACAGTCAGTTCGCGTATTTTTTTTAATCCATGTGCAACAGCAAAAGTCGGAGTTAGAATAGGGGGGGCTTAGGACATCATTTACATATGTAGATTCTAGAAGAATTTAGTGTTAAATACACTGCTAGCGCCGGCACCTCGCACGTTCATTATGTCGTAGAAGGCAAGGGGGAGGGCCGCATGCCCCTCAGGCAGTACATTATCACGGCTTATTGGACATGCTTGTGATTGCCCCGATTCTTGTTTTACGTCGGCAAGGCGTTGGTTAATTACATTTTCCTGATGATAGGTGTTTTCTTTGTTCAAAATGTTTTTTCTGTTGTGCTTCTGTTTGTTCTGTTTTATCTGCTTTACTTCTGCTCGTTCTGTCCTAGTTTCCATGCTCATTTTGTTCTGTATTTTGCTTCAGTATCGCTCCAGTTGTATTGTATAATGTGTATCATACATAATCCGTGCAATCAAATCGGAATCGTTCTCTATATGGAAGGCTTAGTTCGCGGCCGGCCGGGGTGGCCGAGCGGTTCTAGGCGCTACAGTCTGGAGCCGCACGACCGGTACAGTTGCAGGTTCAAATCCTGCCACGGTCATAGATATGTGTCATGTCCTTAGGTTAGTTAGGTTTAAGTTCTAAGGGGACGGATGACCACAGATGTTAAGTCCCATAGTGGTCAGAGCCATTTGAACCTTAGTTCGCGATTCAGAATATAACCTGGTTTCGTTGTTGCTTCTGCTTTTAGATTCTATAAAAAACTGAAAAACATAATCATAAAAACTAAAAAATTAATGAAAATTTAAAAATTCATAAAATATATAGCGTGATAACTTGGTAGGGGTTTTCGAGTATGTTCTATGGTTCTTTCGATTCTCTTTTTATTATTATTATTGTGTTATTCGTAATTAATTTTTTCTCCCTTTTGCAGCTTATATTACATAATGATTTGACTATGGTATACTGAAGTTTCATGATAATGCCAAATCAGTCTGAAAATAGGAAAAAAGCTGGTTAACGAAAGTAAAGTGGTCTCGTGGATTGGTCATAGTTTCTTAGGTGCGACGTCTGGGTTCAATTCCCACTATCGGCATATGTTTTAAACACAAAGGAAAAGCTTTTCTTCCTTTCTAATAACGTCATGTGAAGAACGTGAGGCTGTACCGTAGTTCGCTCCCAGTGGGGCAGAGCGGGTTAGGGTGCGTCATAGCAGAGGCGGGAGTCGCGGAAACAGGGACTCGGTCGCCAGGGAGCTTCCTTACAGTAGAAACTTTATTTTATTTACTGATTACAAACTCTTATCAAATTCTTGTCGGGTTTCCAACCGGATCAAACTCTCATCTGAGCACTACATTTCAGCGGTCCACCTGGCCGCCACGATCAGGTGAGAAAAGCTACGCTGCTCTCTCCGGTAACTGATTCCACTTGTTTTTTTTTCTTTATTGCCATTTTAACGCCTTACGTAAGGTAGGCCGGCAGCGACTATACTACGCCGCTCTTCGTCCACAAGTAGAACATGGAAAGACATAGAAAAGCAAAACAAAATGATGAACAAAAAACAGTAGATACATCAAGTAAAAAACATGGAGCCGTTCACAGGCCTAGTAAAATAAAAAAAAAGTTCAGCACTGGTACACGAACATAGGCGACTGAAATGGCTCACGTAAAGGTTTCCACTCGCAAATGACTGCACCTTTATATGCATCGGAAGTACAACAGCCCATGCGCTAGATACATTGAGCACGCGCTCAATCATTCCTGCTGCCCCCTGGCAAACAAGAGTTGCAGCGCCTCCGGTGGTGAATACTATTGAAAACGATATATCGTGACAAATGATTATTATTCATAGCCGACCGATTCAGATGCCTTGTTTCTTCATGTCTGATAAAACAGACTTCCACGTTTTACTTTGCGAGTATCCATTATCACGATTAATGATACTATCTGCTAGTCTGATTTCAACAGATTCTCTTAAAACAAAATCCTAGTACCGCGAAGCATTTGTAACTACTTTCGTCTTATTGTATAGTATCCTGTGTCCCTCTGTAAGGCAATGCTCAGCCACCGCTGATTTATCTGTTTCTAATAATCGCGTATGGCGATGATGTTCAATACACCTGTCGTTGACGGTTCGAATAGTTTGGCCAATGTAAATTTTCCCGCACTCACGAGGTACATTGAAAATGCCAGACTTCCTCAAACCAAAATCATCTTTGAAAGAGCCAAGAAGTGCTCGAATCTTAGCTGGTGGATGAAAAACACACCTGAGCTCATATTTCTTCAAAAGTCTGCCTATCTTGGCAGACACATTCCCAGCATACGGAAGAAAAGCCACAGACCTAAAGGTGTCTTCAGAAGGTTTACGTAGAGGTCCAAACTCAAATGCACATCGAATTTGTCGGTCCGTATAGCCGTTATTATTGAACACCTCCTTAAGATGTTACAGCTCCTGTGGTAAATTTTCGGCATCCGAGAGAGCATATGCTCGTTTAACCAAGGTTCGAGGACTCCTGTACGTTGAAAAAGGTGGTAGCATGTAAATACCTGTCGGTATGAGCCGGTTTCCTGTAAACACTGTGTCCAAGAGTTCCCTCTGCTTCCCTATAAACTAGTACATCTAAAAAAGAAACAGGTAACTTTTCCTCCTTTTCAATTTTCATCGTGAATTTGATGTTCAGAAGAAGACAATTAAAATGGTCCAATAACCGGGGCAAAAGGTCTATTCCGTGTGGCCAAACAAGAAAAGTATCGTCAACATAGAACACTCGAAGGCTTCAAAAAAGATGTTTTCAGGGCCTTATCTTCAAAGTCTTCCATAAAAAGACTAGCGACTATGGGGGTAAAGGACTCTCCATAGCCACACCGTTGGCTTGTTCAAAATATTTATCATCAAATTGTAACGGTACAGTAGTTTCCGCTCTATAAGCAGTAGGTTTCGCTGCTCGCTCGCACCGGGAAACAGAAACACAGGCGGCTCCGCAGCCAATTTTATTACACGACGCGGCCGGCCGCGGGTGCAACAGAACCCATGTGGACGGGTGGAAAGAAATGTGTCAGGCTTCATAATACGTATTTATATGTGTCGTGTATTATGCCTTTCTTGTACGTGGATGTGTATCTGCACATAAACTTTCCTAATCCTCCTCACACCTTTCCGTAAAGCATGGCCAAATCTTTGTTGGGAAGTAGTTCTGTAGTATAGTAGTGCCAACCTTACTCCTGGCTAGGGGATCAGAGAAACAGCACAGGCAGGTAAAAGTCAAAGACTTTCCAGTGATTTGGGGTGGAGAGGTTGGTCACGGCCAAGTGATTCGACCACCCCCTCCACTGGGGCCCAGGTCCGGGTGCCCGCCATATTCTAGGAGTGTTACAGAAGACGGGTAAGTGAGCAGACGTGCCCTCAGTGCGTCTGTCTCAATGTTCACACATGGAAGAGAGGTATTTGAATATTTGTACTAATTCTTTTATTTCCAGCTTCGGATTGTGTAAGGTAATGAATGTGCTCGTTTAATTCCGGAAATCTGACCACCTGTGTTAAAGTATCTGGTCCCCAGTTTGCCGTTATCCTCCTCACATAGTGAATGTCCTATGTAAAATATTGGGAGACTTTGGTGGTATACATTTGGCCAACGCAAATCCGTCTTACCCGTAGGAATGTGCGTGCAGATTAGTATATAATATACTCGAGCTATAAGTTGTAAAATTGTAATATTGGTAAACTGAAACAATTGCTGCAATCACTGTAAAGTCGAGTGATAATGTTTAGAATAAATAGGTAATCAACTGTCATCAATCTAACATACCTTAAAAATCACAAAGAAGTCAAGTTAAAGGAATTTATTTAAAATAAAAGCTATAGAATGCAGGGACTCACATCAGCATGTGAGCCCTCCAGCCCCTTGCCTAGTATCGTACAGAAAGGACACGCTCTCTAGGTAGCACTCTCAAGCTCCTCTCCCCAGTTATCCGTTGCGCAATTTTGATTCAGGGCTTGACATCAACTTTCATCTGGCGTCCCTAGGCAAGGAGGTAAGACGGTAAACTTTCACCTGGCGACCCTGCCAGGATAGATTATTTAATCGCCGAATGCTAGGCACTTCTGTAAAACAGCCAGATAAAATAATTATCTTTCTCGTTTCAGGAATTCGTGTAGATTAGCATAATTAATCATTTCATTTTGAGGAACTGTTCTATGTTGCCTTGTTGAAGATTGATCAGCGTTGTTTTGCTCGTACTCAGCGTTGTCTGGAACGAGTGTGTACAGATTTTCAATACTGTTGATTTTTATTTGTCATTGATTTTGTGAAAGTTGTAGGGGAGATATTGGAGAGGGAGAGCAAGTTTTGGTTGCTAATTTTGTGGTCCCTATAAGGTAATGAGCGTAATAACTAGGTCACGTGCAAAGAGTAACGCGAACATGGAGGCAGAAAATTTAGTCGAGTTACGTGAGGTAGGCGAACAGGAAATGGCCGCCAGTGGCGACTTTCGCTCCCTGAGCGCAGGTCGGTGCCCCAACGCTGACAGCGATCCGGTTTGTGCTGGGGAGGGTGGACAATGGCCTCAGAGGGGTCGGTCGAGTTTACCGTTAGCTGAAGGCGCTGCCGAAGAGCGCGAGACAGGGGGACGCGCCTTGCCAGGCGAAGAAGCAACAAATCGTGATGTTCCAAGTGAGGCTCATGTCAGTGATGTGCCAGCTTGGATGAGCGTTCTTCTGAAAGAAATAGGACAGAGGTTTGAAGAGATAGATAGGAAGTCTAGCCAGAGGTTTGAAGAAATAGGATAGAGGTTTGAAGAGATAGGCAAGCAGTTTGACGATTTGAGGGAAGAACGTAATAGGCAATTTCAGGAACAAAAAATTATAATAGATACACTACAGGAGAGGGTTGAGGGGAATAAAAGGACAGTTAACGAAAGATTTGAGGCAGTGAATGAACGCATAGAAGGCGTGATTGCAGAGGTCGTTGTAACGACGACTAGCGTCGAAAAGAAAATTAACGAATTTGGTAAGCGACTAGATGCGCTACAGGTGCATAACGTAGTAAAAGATAGTGAGGAGGGCAGTCGTTAATGAGTTTCCGTCAGGCACAAGAAGATGTCAATCGCCAGAACAGGGAGGCGATAGCGAAACTGTTGAGAGATGAGTCGGCACAGCGAAATGAAGAGGCAAATTCGATGAATGCCGACGATTCAATGGGCGCGCATAGGCGTCGCCGCACTGAATCGGAGGAGATAAAAGAATTGGAGGAGCGTCTTTGCGAAATAAGAGAACCAGCAGCAGGCCCCACCGTGGGAGCCCGTTCACGAGAAGTCGGTCAAGATGAGGAGGAATGCCGCAGGCACCTTGTGTCAGTACTAAATTATTCGGTATATCCTGACTCGAATAACCCACAACACCCGCGTGTGTGGTTGGGGCAATTCCAAGATACGATGCCGACTTCGTGGGTTGATAAAATGAAGATACGCTTTGTATGCACTCACCTTTGTGATGAAGCAAGTGCCAAGATGCAATTAGCAATAAGAGACTGTGTGACGTATCAAGATTTTTGTAAAGCTTTTCTGAATGAGTTCTGATCGAAGAGCATACAAGATAGGATGAAATTGAACATTTTAATGAAAGAAAATTGCCAGAACCATACTGAGAAGAATCCTGTACGGTACTTCTGGGAAATGGTCAAAGATAACCAATACCTGGATGTGCCGCATGGAGACGCGGAGTTGATCAGAATATGCCTGACGAAACTACCGTATAGACTACGTAGGGAGATAACAATCGCGGGAAGGAGCATGCATGAGGTGGCTGCCTTCCAGCAATTGTTACAAGAATTAAGGGAAGAAAGTGTGCCGAACCAAGCGCAAGAAGTGCGGAGAAATGAACACGAACGCCATGAGCATAACGGCTATCAGCAAAGGTACAGGAACGTACATTATGTGTCATACCCGCAAAATGGTAACGGACGTGGGAGAGGTTTTGGCCTTCAAATAACCGGGGACGAAACCAACGGAGGCGGAACTATTATGGTAATGGAGCGAGCCATGCTGGCTACTCGGACTCTCCTGATGTCAAAATAAGGCCAGCAGATCCACGACAGGATACTAGGGAGTACGATCGGCAGTAGTGGCGAGCGAAACAATTTGACAGGCAAGCACGGCTCCTGAGTCTGATGATAAAGGGGATAATAAGTTAGATTTGTGCATAGATTATGGTGAGATGATTGAAGTTCTTTTGGAAGAACCGGAGGAGTTTTCGGGATTAAAATTAACAATTGTCAGCGTGGATGTAAATAACGTAATAATTTCTTGTATCTTAGACTCAGGGAGTCAAGCGTCTGTTATAAGGGAAGACGTATTTAATTATTGTGGAGGAGATGTGAAGTGGCCGACGTTGCCACTACAGTGTACAAAGGTGCGAGGTGCTGTGCCTGGGAAAAGCATCGAAGCGAAAAAGCAAAGTTAAGTTGAGTGTGTGTACAAAGAGAAAACTATTAGTGTTGTGTTCTTGGTTGTAGAAAGAATGACGTTGAAACCTGATGACAAGGTTCTTGTAAGAGGACATCGATTGTCCAAGAAACACAAGTTTCTAGCTAGTAAAATCTTTAATGTTAATGTTGGACCATACCGCGTTAAGAGGAAGGTTCATGAGAACAGCTATGAGATAGAGACTCTGAGATCTAGGAAGAGTCGCGGATTACACCATATATCTAATTTAAAACTTTTCCGTGGATGATTATCCTGGTGGAAGTAGCCCCTTGTTTTTCATGGATGACGTACTGAATATGTTTATGTTAAGAATTTTCATGTAGACTGTTTATGGAGTTGTTGACGGTAGGGATTGATCCTTTAGATGTGTGGGGACGAGACAAGGTCATACTCGAAGGTTTCTGGTTAATACGTACAAGAATGAAGTTAAGTTTGGTGTAGGAGTTAGCGCGATTATTGCGCATTTGTTTGTAATTTATGTCTAATAATTTGATGTGTTTCAGGAGATAAGGATGTGGCGCCAGAAAGAGCGCTGATTTGTTGGCCATTGGGGCCTGGAGTTTAATTATTGAAGTTTCCAGAGAGTGAGTATCAGAGGTAGTACCCGCAAGGACTAGGAGAAGCCATGAATGTAAATGGATGCGTGACTCAGTCGATGGAAAGCAGTGAGGAGGCTGCAGAGATTTGTACGTCATTCCAAGATGGACAGGGAGTACTTAAGATGATGTTACCTGATATGTTTTATTAATATAGATTCTTTGGTGTGTCCTGAAATTTGAAACCATGTGGTGTACATGTTGATGTAAGCGAATTTCTTTTGTTAGCAGGTTCTCACGTCATTTTGTAGGTGGTACCAATTTAGTGCAAGTAAAGAGAGATTAAAGAATGACAACCAGGCAATGTTTGGTAAGGTGGAAGGAAGCCGTGTTTGCAGATCAAATGGCAAGAAGCAGTGAAAGAATGATATAGACGCAGTTCGAAAAAAAAAAAGGGTGGGGGGAAAGGAGAAGTATTTAATGACTGACAGTTGTGTTGCCAGTAGCAATGGATGTAATGTTGTACTATTTTGGTGTGTTGTGTTCTGAGGGGTTAGAACACATTTTTCATGTTCTGTAATTTGATTTCATTGGTAGCGGGTTACTCTTCTTGTAAATTTTGGTGTAAGGACTGGAAGTAGTTAGTGGAATAATTTAACCAAGCAGCCTAATTTCTTTCATGATTGTAAACAAAATGTGGAAACGGTATCAATGTAGTGATCTGCGGTTGCGGTGTAGGATGAGGGACAACGACAATCCCATTCCATTCCTATGAAACTTCAATACCTTCATCGGTTGATGACTCAGGCGAACGTGTGTTTAGAGAATAGGCCTAGGTAACTTAAGTCTAACTGGCACCTCAATTTAATTGTAAAAGCTGTGAGGTAAATCGGTGGATGTCAAATTTTTGTAAATAGGTTTAGATTTAACATCTGTTTAGGCTCTAACTGGTACCTCAATTTTATTGTAAACTTATGAGGTGGTCCACAGGACTGCGATTGTAGTTTGTAACAGTTTGATTCTTTTTATCTGGTTATTATTGTTTTTGTCACCTCCAATTCTATAAAATCAGGGTTGATGTAATTTTTGTAGTAGGAATACTTTTAATTTTACTGTAAATAAAACCCTGTGGATAAGTTGTGATGAACAATGAGAAAGTTGTACTTTGTAAAATCTTATTTACAAAAATGTGTTTGTGTGCAAGTCGCTCCGAGTGGTGAAGCGGACGGAGAGTGGCTGGGGCTGCGTGGAGAGGGAGAGACATAACTGGACCACCTACCTGGAGCTGGCACGTGTCTCGCTCCCTACTGGCCCTATCTCTGTCGCACTCTCCCACCACCTGGAGCGCCGGAGACGGCGATCAGCTGAGGGCAGCTACGAGCCCTCCTCGCGTGAAAGGGAAAATGGCAGGGGGGAGCCTCTGCTGACGTCACTCGCCCCAGCTGAGCGCGCTGGCCACGGCGCGCCAGTCAACAGCTGTGTCGTCAGACACACCCCCACGGCAAGCATCGGCGGACACCGCTCGCCTTAAGTTGGGTAACCCCCGAGGTGAAGCAGCGGACTATGGCGCTGAAGCACCTATATGCAGTGGGGAATGATGACCGGATGACTGTCACCCTGGTCTCCGGTAGCCCTCGCTGGCATCATTATAGTTGTCGTCGAGACATTATGGGGCTGATGAATGATGATGTATTTCAAACTGCTCTATGGTGAAGAAGGAGAGAAAGGAACTGTTTACGAGATATGATTGCCGCCAAGACTAAGGTACCTACGAACAATTATTTACTCTGTGGATCGCTAAGTAGGCATAAAGTAAAGAAGGACTGAGACAGGCGCCATTGTGAATGGTTCGACAAAGGAAGAATTGAACTCTCAGGCAATATGATTGTGATGACCAAGTGAAAAAGTAGACCATGATGAACTCGCCTAGTTTATCGGTGATCCATAGCTCAGCTCATAGCAATATTGAAAGTTTAGTGACAAAGGTTAACTGAGGAGTTTTGTTCAGAGATAATCTGGTTGGTGATAGGCACAGGTGGCGGAGCTGATGAACAGATGTAAGAGGAGTGGGCCATGCTGTTACGCCGCGTTTCGCGAGGTACACGATCACATAAATAGACGGCATACGGAGTCACCGGCACTTGGATGTGAAGTTAGGTTGTCCTCCAAGTGTCTTTGGAAGAACGCCCTCCCCATCGCCTCTAGGCTGTGGTACATTGTCGATTGGCGTGTGACGATATGCAAGTAGGCAAAGTGCATTTTGTGTTTGTTTATTTTCAGGTCCATCGACTTTTGTAACAACTTTTCTCTGTTCTAATGTTGGCCACTATTTTGTACATTTGTTTTAGTGCTATGCGGCACAGTGTTGTGTTTGGATAATTTATCTTTATGATAGTTCACTTGAAGTTTTTTGTTGACGTTTTTTATCATGCTCATTTGGAATCTGTCAACAGGTTAGGTTAGTGGTTCTTTAATTTTATTATGTAGCTGAAGTATGTGTCTCTTGTTGTTGTTTCTGTACTATGCACAGTGTTTTTACCATTGCAGACAACTTCAGTGTTATTTTCTTTGTGTATCTAGGTTATGTACTTAGTTGTGACGTGCACAATGTGGGCGTTGTTTCATATAGTTTAGAGGCTTTTGTCTTTGTTCGTGTAATAAGGTAACATTTAATTTTAGTATCAAATAACTTGGGTTCTTATAATTGTCATCGTTTCTTGATGTTCCTTTATGTGAATTAGAATAGTTCTATTGTAATTTGTTGATGTGTGTCTGCACACGTCCATGTTGGTAAGGATTTAAGTAAAATTAGTTGTCTTTAAGGTGTGTTTGAGAAATCCTTTGATAATTGATTGCTAAGACATGGACGTCTTGATGTGGTATAGTATTGTGTCGTTCCATAACAATATTTTGTTTTGTTTTGCCCTTAGTGTAAAACAGGCGCCCACTGGATTTTACGCCTAATTTATTTGTTAATTTTACACTTTTCACTCAGATTTTTAAGTGTATGTCAGCACCATCTGATTTTACAAATGACATTTCTGTGGTTCATTTTAACTTAAATTTTCATCACGAAATGAATGATTTTGAATGGTCATCACTTGTTTGCCTAGGATGTTAATTTAGACATTTCCTATGTTATTCACTTGCTATGTCGTTTAAATGCCATCGCCTTATGTCAAGTGGCCGCATATTGAATCCGCTCATAGCGGGAATATTCATTCATGCCAGAGAGCAGGACGTTGCAATTTTTTTTATCCTTTCCTATAGCACAAACTACTGTTTGCAACCGTTTCCATTTTTCTTTTACGTAAGCATAGATCATAAGATTGGTAAAGGAAATGAACCAGAATTGTCCTTCCACGATAAGAACATTCCGGATGTAATAGTACAGTAGTTTCCGCTCTATAAGCAGTAGGTTTCGCTGCTCGCTCGTACCGGGAAACAGAAACACAGGCGGCTCCGCAGCCAATTTTATTACACGACGCGGCCGGCCGCGGGTACAACAGAACCCATGTGGACGGGTGGAAAGAAATGTGTCAGGCTTCATAATACGTATTTATATGTGTCGTGTATTAATCCTTTCTTGTACGTGGATGTGAATCTGCACATAAACTTTCCTAATCCTCCCCACACCTTTCCGTAAACCATGGCCAAATCTTTGTTGGGAAGTAGTTCTGTAGTATAGTAGTGCCAACCTTACTCCTGGCTAGGGGATCAGAGAAACAGCACAGGCAAGTAAAAGTCAAAGACTTTCCAGTGATTTGGTTCAAAATGGCTCTGAGCACTATGGGACTCAACTGCTGTGGTTATCAGTCCCCTAGAACTTAGAACTACTTAAACCTAACTAACCTAAGGACATCACACACATCCATGCCCGAGGCAGGATTCGAACCTGCGACCGTAGCAGTCCCACGGTTCCGGACTGCGCGCCTAGAACCGCGAGACCACCGCGGCCGGCCAGTGATTTGGGGTGGAGAGGTTAGTCACGGCCAAGTGGTTCGACCACCCCCTCCATCAGGGTCCAGGAAGACCTCCGGGTGCCTGCCATATTCTAGGAGTGTTACAGAAGACGGGTAAGTGAGCAGACGTGCCCTCAGTGCGTCTGTCTCAATGTTCACGCATGGAAGAGAGGTATTTGAATATTTATACTAATTATTAATCATTTTATTTCCAGCTTCGGATTGTGTATGGTAATGAATGTGCTCGTTTAATTCCGGAAATTTGACCACCTGTGTTAAAGTATCTGGTCCCCAGTTTGCCGTTATCCTCCTCACATAGTGAATGTCCTATGTAAAATATTGGGAGACTTTGGTGGTATACATTTGGCCAACGCAATTCCGTCTTACCCGTAGGAATGTGCGTGCAGATTAGTATATAATATACCCGAGCTATAAGTTGTAAAATTGTAATATCGGTAAACTGAAACAATTGCTGCAATCACTGTAAAATCGAGTGATGATGTTTAAAATAAATAGGTAATCAACTGTCATCAATCTTTAACATACCTTAAAAATCACAAAGAAGTCAAGTTAAAGGAATTTATTTAAAATAAAAGCTATAGAATGCAGGGACCCACACATCAGCGTGTGAGCCCTCCAGCCCCTTGCCTAGTATCGTACAGAAAGGACACGCTCTCTAGGTAGCGCTCTCATGCTCCTCTCTCCAGTTATCCGTTGCGCAATTTTGATTCAGGGCTTGACATCAACTTTCATCTGGCGTCCCTAGGCAAGGAGGTAAGACGGTAAACTTTCAAAATAAAAAATAGATGGACGTCAGAACTTGACGGCAGAGCTTCGCTATTTCCATATCAAGTAAGTAAAAGTGACACCACATCAAAACTAACAAGTAAATCAGAGGGACCAAGACGAAGCAACTTTAAACGCTGAATAAAATCCATGGAGTTGGAAATATGGTGTTCACATTTTCCCACATGAGGGCTGAGAGCCGACGTTAAATATTTTGCCAAGTTGTAAGTTGGTGCACCCAAATTAGAAGCAATAGGGCGCAATGGAATCCCATACTTTTGGACCTTTGGCAAACCGTATAATCTAGGTGGAACGGCCGCACCAGGACTTTGTTTTTTGATAGTGTCCTCAGGTAAGGAACTCTTCTCCCAGAAGTAAAATCGTAGTCCGTTTTATGCGATCCGTGGGATCCTTTCTGTACTATACGATATGACAGATCCTTCAGTAAATCAAACATTTTATTCACGTAATCTGCCTTTGAGATTAAAACGGTAGCATTACCTTTGTCTGCTCGTAAAATTAACAATTCAAGGTCCTCTCTAACAGACCGAATGGCTGCTCGTTCAGCTGAAGAAATTTTACTTTGTGGAGGCCGAGTCCGACGCAAAAGTTGACAAACCTTCTGTCTAATGTCTTCCACCTGTTCTTCCGGAAGACGAAACAGCTTGTTCAACAGAAGAAATGAATGCTTTTAGGCATGGGTTACCAACACTGAAACCGTGACATCATGCATTTCCTTACTTGTAAGATTAATCACAGTCTGTCGACAAGTATCATTTCCCGATATCAAGTGTTGAAGACAAAGTTGAAATTTAGAGCTCTGCCTACTAGAAGCACTCCTGTGCACCCAATCTGATAAAGCCCAGGAAGAGAGATCAACCCACTCCCTACATATTGTAGATAGCAATGAAGAAATCTCCAAGTTAAGATAAAATGAATCTTTGGATATAATATCCAATCGTCTACGTGTAAAACGGATGCGTTCGCTAACTAAGGCCAAACTAAGTCACCTCGTAATGCTATTGGCCGCTTTTGTATTTACGTAATGGACAAATCTGGCAAATTTTGGTAAAATACCTTCGTCACTACATCTCAGTAGAAAGGCGAGGCCACTCAGCAGCTTCCCTTTCTTCTTGCGAAGTTTATAAAACTTACTGAAGAGTTGAACCATCTCCTACCCATAGAGGGTGACTGTGTAGACTTCCCGGCGTATTAGTGTATCAACATCTTGTCGGGTTTCAAACTGTCATCTGAGGTCAGGCGGACCGCTGAAATATTGTGCCCGGATGACAGTCTTATTCGGCTGGAAACCAGACAAGAATTTGATGTCCGCCTGGAAAGTCTACACAGTCACATCACAAGCTTTTGTTTTACTTGAACTTTAAACGTTCAAAAATTTGGTGTTGGACTGGAATTTGGATTCGGATCACCTCTTTCGTGGTATCTGACCCAGATGGAACGATATAGTTCGATCATTTCATTGTGTTCCCAAAGACTGCCAGCTCCTCTAGGTCTCCAAGAAAGGCACATATGTAGGGTCGAATACCAGTCCAGCACAAAAATATTCATTGTTTCATTTCAAGCCCGAACGTATGCACCCCGAACTACCAGTGATAAGCAATTTTCGTTTTTAATGTCTCTTCATGTGTTAACACTAACGATAGGTGTCCAACATGCACGCATCTCGCCAGTGGTAAACAAACAATACTCTGATAAAAAACAACAAGGGTAGGTGCAGGATTAGATTCTGAGTCAGGCAAAAAATTGTATCCCAATTTGAAATTCGCTGGTGCTGAAAAAATTCGATATATAACATTTGATTTTACTCAACAATCTGACTACGTGTTGATTTCGAGTCCCCGTCACGAAACTTTAGAGCATGGCACTTTGTTTTAAACACGTGCATATTCTATTACTGGAAATCAAACTTGTTTTGTGATTAGTTAACACGAAGATAAGTCTCTTTACAGGATTTCCGGCAAGGTAAAAACATTTTCGAGTTCAGATTTGCTAACTGACACTGGTGAAAACTTCGATATTTCACGACTCTTTATGTCTAGCTACTAATGGCGAACATTGCTGTGATCGAATCTCGGTCAGGCACGAACACTTTGCTTAATTAAAATGAATATAGGTGCTTGGTTTCAATCCGTAACAAAAAAATGTTTCTCATGTCGCTTACAGATCAAACATGTGCACAAATAACTGCTCAATCCTTAGTAAAGAGAAATTACTGGTGATACGCTACTGATCTTGATGTTTCCATACAGCACTTGCCGCTGTTAACTGCGTTACTTTCAACTGGTTAGTTCAGTATCCACTTTATGAGAAATCACTTATTTGAGGAACGACGTTTTACAGGTGGGTGAAAACCTTTTAAAGAGAAAAAATACTTCTAACTGTCTTAGAACGTTTGGAGTCCAGATATTGTCTAGAAATCTCTTGTTCATAAAAATATTTAAATTTGCCTAAACATTGCGGGAGTGACTGATGTTCAACAATGTGTGTGAAATCTTACGGGACTTAACTGCTAAGGTCATCAGTCCCTAAGCTTACACACTACTTAACGTAAATTATCCTAAGGACAAACACACACACACACACACACCCATGCCCGAGGGAGGACTCGAAACTCCGCCGGGACCAGCCGCACAGTCCATGACTGCAGCGCCGTAGACCGCTCGGCTAATCCCGCGCGGCGGAGAGACTGATCTGACGGAGTTCGTTAACACAAATTTTAACTAATGTGGCAGTGATTTTGATGGGTAACTTACTGTAATAACGTTGAATTTACAAAAGTTACGGACGATCCCATCTCTGATGACCCATTTCCTAGTTGCAATATCGTGCTGCTGATTTTCCTGTGGATATTTGTGGGTGAGATTTTACTTTTCTGATTAGACTAACACTCAGGCACCTGCGGCATTTATACGAGATTGTTGCTGACGTTTATTATTTTGTTGCTATGTTTTATTGCACAGTATAGGAACATTTTCTTACGGGAAGCTAGCGAGTAGGTAGGATCATAAAGCAAACTCATCGAAAAAGACGCGCCAGATAGTCACATAGCGTGAGAATCGTACTGCAGCAGAAACAGTCAGTGGCGATTCACCTACAGCGCTGGGCGCCATGAAGGGAACATTGTAATGTGGTATTTTTATTTACTCTTTAAATATTACTCTCCAGCTCCAACCGCGCTGACGACGTTACTTGCAATGAAAACTTGTTAATAATAATTTGAGTAATACTCAAGTTACTGGAAATGATAATTACATATTTTAATATACTGTCATTGTTATTGATGGAAATGATTGACCGATCACATGTGCGCCCTGAGAGAACAGGCGCCAAACTGTTAAGATAGCTCACTAAGCAGTCTACAGTCGGTTTTCGAGGTGGAAGCATGCGAATTAGTGTGTGAAGTGCAACTTCACATAAAAACGGAAGGAACTGTTGGAGTTGCCTAGAAAAACATATTATGCAATCTCATGTTGATTCTAAGGTGGCGTGAAGCATTTTTGTGACTTTTGCGGTGCTCGGGAACTAATAATTAGTGACCACTAATCTTGGTATGAGTATTAACGACACACTGGCTCTAGAAATCGTTTAGTAATATTTCGATTAATGAACAGAAACAAATTTAGTTGCCATCCTAAAATTTAATGATTATTATTATTATTATTAAGCTTAGCATCTAAACCTGACCACTTGCCAGATTATTGTGGAAACTGTTTTGAAAGCCGCCCTACAGTACTATCTGAAGCTTACAGCGCGCCTCGACGATTGAGCTGTGTGCGGCTCGTGTTGATGCCGTTCATAGCTTGGCATCTTGTAATAGCGATAGTGGCGTCTTGTTTACTTAGTGTGTTCTCTGGCGCCACTATTGCTCGCCTTGTCTGTCTGTGAGTGGCAGCAGCAGCGCTTATCTTTGGAGCGGCCTCTAGTATTTCCGAGTCGTGGTGTGTCGAGTGGTTGAGTTGGGACTGAGCTGCAGTGAGGTCAGGACAGCCAGTACTCGTCCGACCGCTGGCGACACACATGCGCTGCCCGTCGGAAGGATGTGGTCGCGAGAGTGCACGACCATGGAGTTTTAGTTGGATAAACCGTGATATTCGAGTAGTGCAACTTTCACTTATTTGTGTGTGTGTGTTTGTGTGCCCGTCGAAGTGACCTCATGACACTAAGTTGCCAGTCGACGATTTATACTGGGATCTTTCCCATGCCCGACTTGAGTGGGGACGACCGTTGGTTGGTCGCTCGGTCGGTCGTCAAAGCGGACGACGTGCATTTGGTCTTCCGACTGCTTCTGGCTTCTGTGTTTGTGCCGACATAATTCGCCTGGGTTGTTTCACAGCGACTGGTTTTAGTATTGTGGTGAGTTCTTGGTGAAATTGTTTTCCCAGGTCCTTGTGTATCTTGTGGCTCGAATGTGCAGACTGCGTACTGGATTTGAAGGAGAGTTGCGAACTGACATCAGTTCGGCTTCGGACGGAGCAGCGAGGAGGTCCGCAGTGCGGGGGCAGGCCGGGACCGCTGGAGGGGGCAGGCACTGTCGGACTGAGGGGCTGTAGTCGACGACCGAACCCAGGACGTTTGAAGTTGAGTGAACCGTGTCCAGTACTGAAACCTCCACTGTTTGAGATCTCGCTGTTGTTTACGTGTTGCTGCCTCCAGGGTCAGTGAGACCAACTGCAACAAGTGGAGTCTGTCAGGTTGGCGGAAGCTATTAGCTGCCTTCTACTCCTTGATGTTAGTTTGGATCTAGTATTTTTATTAGTGTAGTGAACTAGTGGTATTTTCTGCCCTGTAGGTTAGTGTAATTTTCTGGCAGTGACCCTTTCCTCATCGTGTTGATGCTGTCCGACACAGCGTGTAGTTCGACAGCCTCTTGAATTGTACTGTGCATATGTTTCTGGGAGTTCTACCCTGGTTCTACTGTTTCCTTCGGTCTTGGGTGTGTTTCTGAAGACGTGCTGTCCGTCTCTTCGCCCTCGCCTAAAAATATTCCGTCTTTGTATCGGTGATCGGACGTTGAGCGGACTGATTAGTCGGTCGGTCGGCACTTAATCTACCTCTAGTGTGAGTATCCATCCAGTTACGTGAGTACAACTCTTGGCTGCCTGTCTCACCGCTTACACAGCTGTAGTCACCTTCCTCAGATCGATCCAGGGAGCACTGTCTGTGGATCACTCCGTCTTATTTGGACAAGTTGTCATAATTGTTTAAAATTTACCCTAATGTTTTAACATGTTACTGCCTTCCCCACTTGTAATTCCGGCCCTCAGCCTATAATTGTTTGTAACACTGCTTGTGGCCTTCAGCCGACAAATATTTTTCAATCCTGTTTTAGTGAGGCCTTCAGGAGTCACTATAGCTTGTTACAAGTTATTAAGATTATTAGAAAGGATTTTAGTATTTTTAAAGTGTAATTGTCCACCTTATTTGTAATTCAGTCCTTCAGCCCCTGTGGATTCTGAAATTGCTTCTGGACTTCAGCCCACGAATAATTTTCTTCTTAATCAGGCCTTCAGCCGTTGATTGTGTGTAACATTGTTTGTAGCCTTCAGCCGCCCAATAATTTGCTTTTTTTTTCTTAATAAGGCCTTCAGCCGTTACTATAGCTTGTTACCGCTTTGATTGATAAGAAGAAAAATCTTAGCGTTTGTTAATGTGTAACTGCCTTCTTCTCTTGTAATTCAGGCCTTCAGCCGTTGTGTATTTTGAAATTGCTTCTGGCCTTCAGCCGACGAATAATTTTGAACCTTCTTAATCAGGCCTTTCGCCGTTGGTTTTGTGTAACACTGCTTGTGGCCTTCAGCCGACAATAGCCTGCAATTGTTCTAATAAGGCTTTCAACATCCAATGTAGTAAAATCATTAAAAATGATTGTTGAGAGTTTTGTGTTTGGAAAATAAAGTGTATATGTTTTCTGTGCAATTAACGGTAACTGATTAAGCCCTGTCCACACCTTTCCTGCTTTCCATAAGTCCCACATCTCAACGATGTAACATATCGCTTATATCAAATCTATGTTATTTTAGTTTAATCCTGTACTCAAGTAACACCTTTATCGCACAACACCAGCAGTGCAACAATTGCGTTTCAAATCGTCGTCTGTATGTACTGTCACCAATATTACTTGTAACTGCCTTGGACTCCTTTCATAATTAATCATTCACACATGCGTTTGCTGATGAGCAATTATCGAAAGTCTCCGAAAGATTAATATCTGTCCATGGAAATTTAATTCTTTTTCTACTGGGCTTGGTGTGCTTATAGACTTCCACTTTTGCTGGGATTGTGCCCATCTTTGAGGTCTCCATGTTGTCATTCAACAAGGGACCTAAGACCGCTTGTTGTACCGAACCACCTAGAAACAAAGGGTGTTCGACGGTTGCCATTGCCAGCTCGTTCTGCAGATATTCCAAATAATGAAAACATGTGGTGAAATCTCTGCCAAACACTAACATGTCACCACTTTCTAGTCGCTATGATTCATGACCTTTCCCATAGATTTTACGAAGCATGGAATAACGTTAGTGTACCTGACTTCAAAGTTCAGTTCCAGTCACTACCCACCTGCGTGAGAGGCATTGTTGCTGCTAATTGTGGCCGCTATCTGTATTAAATATGACACTCCTTATATACTAAACCACCAGAAAATACAACGATATATCTTTCATTTCCATCAATGACCACAAAGTTTTGGTCCTTAGACTACTCGCTTCAGACAGCTACAAGCATCATCAGATCTGCAGCAAACTATGGGGAAACAAGTAAAACTAGTGGCCAGCTTAGATCTTAAAATAATAAAATATGCATTACTTTCACAGATGCAGAAAAATGAACATGAGATGAGACATATCTGTTTTAGAACGTACCCTAATTACACACACCAAAAAAAGTTTTGCATCACCCCGGTTCCCAGAGCTTCTGAAGACAGACGTTGACTGTGGGTATTGTATCACAGACACAGTCCCTTTGACTGTTCAGAGATGTCGCTAAACCCGGCCAAGGATGTAAACAACCATGCACAATCAGCGCCTATTAGACGGAGGGAACCGATCACTTCCAGTCATTCCACCAGGAAGGAGGTACACGGCTCGTGTTGTCTGTAGTTCAACCATACCTAGACGGTCAACACTGCGGTTCGATTTCGTCCGCATTGTTACTTTGTGCCAGGAAGGGCACTCAACAAGGAAAGTGTGCAGGCGTCTCGGAGTGAACCAAAGCGATGTTGTTCGGACATGGAGGAGATACGGAGAGACAGGAACCGTCGATGACATGCATCGCTCAGGCCGCCCAAGGGCTACTACTGCAGTGGATGACCGCTGCATACGGGTTATGACTCGGAGGAACCCTGACAGCAACGCCACCATGTTGAATAATGCTTTTCGCGCAGCCACAATACGTCGTGTTACGACTCACACTCTGAGCAATGGGCTGCATGATGCGCAACTTCACTCCCGCCGTCCATGGCGAGATCCATCTTTGCAGCCACGACACCATGCAGCGCGGTACAGATGGGCCCAACAACATGCCGAACGGACCGCTCAGAATTAGCATCACCTTCTCTTCACCGATGAGTGTCGCATGTGCCTTCAACCAGACAATCGTCGGAGACGTTTTTAGAGGCAACCCGGTCAGGCTGAAAGCCTTAGACACACTGTCCAGCGAGTGCAGCAAGGTGGGGGTTCCCTGCTGTTTTGAGGTGGCATTATGTGGGGCCAACGTACGACGCTGGTGGTCATGGAAGGCGCCGTAATGGCTGTACGATACGTGAATGGCGTGGCTCGACTAGAGTGGCCAGCATGTTCTGCAGACATGAACCCTACCAAACATGCCTGGGATATATTGAAAAGGGCTGTTTATGGACGACTTTACCCACCAATCACTCTGAGGGATATACACCAAATCGCCGTTGAGAACTGGGACAATCTGGACCAACAGTACCTTCGTGAAATTGTGGATGATATGCCACGACGAATACAGACATGCATCAAAGCAAGAGGACGTGCTACAGGTTATTAGAGGCACCGGTGTGTAAAGCAGTCTGGACCACGACCCTTGAAGGTCTCGCTGTATGGTATTACAACATGCAACGTGTGGTTTTCATGAGCAAAAAGGTGGCGGAAATGATGTTTATGTTGATTTCTATTCCAATTTTCTGTACAGGTTCCGGAACTTTCGGAACCGACGTGATACAGAACTTTTTTTAATGTGTGTATAATGAAGCCACTACGGTATCGCCAAGATATACAAAGAAAATAAGCTTACGTTCGTCGCATATATTTAAAGCATGGTCTGAACGAGACCACAGTACCGGCAGAGTCAGTGTGTTAACAGCACTGTTGTTCTAAATGAACTGGGATACTGTAGCCAAAAAGTATATTTGAGTTTTGCACACGTGCAGTCGCTACTGTAAGTTTATTCAAATTAGTTAATTTTAACATTGTACAAATTGCAATCAAATTAAAAGTGGAATGGGTAAAATCTATAGCGGGCTCATGAGACACGGAAGTTATTACAGTGATAATATGTAACAAATTAAAATATCAACAAAGTTAAATTTTAAAATTGTTAAAAAGGAAAATGACACTATGGTGTTTTAAGTCACTTTTGTGGCGACCTTAAACAAAAAGGGTATGAGACAAAAAGAATAATATGAACCACCAGGGTAAGAAGCCAAATGGATGAAACAAAAATCAGCGCCCCCTTTGGAGGTAGTCACTAGAATGTAACTTAGGCGAGTCGTCGAAGTAAACTCAATCGGCCGAAGGCTCCTCGTACACCACATGTCATGTCGTACCAAGAAAAAGGCAAAACATTGTACCAGTCAACATAATAGTAAATGTGGTTTAGTCATATTAATGTGACAACCTGTCACTAGTCTAAAACCAACTTACACACAGCGGAGCACTGTGGGAAGTAGAGATTCTGGAAGGTAATGACATAGATGTAGAGCTATGCTGTCTCCAGTGAAATGGTCAGCTGGGCTAGGGTTCTCGATTGAGGATCTATGGCGTCAAAAGCCTGATCAAGGTGCTAAGACAGATTTTCGACTCGGTTTAAGGCTTTGTAGTTTGGTGGGTAGGGGAGAATGGTGAACTCATCCTGGTGCTCTTTGAAGCCCGCATGTAGGTTTGAGACTGTGCGAGACATTGAATTGTCTTGCTGGTAGACGCCATCATGCAGAGGAGGAACAGTCTGCATTCAGGGTTGGACATGGTCCCCAAAGATAAATGCATACTTGATCCATTGTGCCTTCCAAAATGACGAGACCTTCCACGAAAATATTGCCCAGATCATAACGTTCCTTCCTCTGGCATGAACCCTTCCAACGACTGTTACTGGGTGTTTGTTCTAAGATGGCCATCCGTCCGAGGGGGCATAAAAACGTGATTCATCGGTAAAGGCCACTTGCCGGCACTCAGTGGACGTGCAATTGCGGTACTGGCGTGCAAATTCCAGCTGTCGTCGCCAATGAACTGCAGTCACCATGGGTGCATGAACCAGGTGGCTGCTGCAGAGGCCGGTATGCTGCAACGTTTGATGAACAGAGGAGACAGTATTGGTAGTTCCTTGGTTAATGTGGGCTTGAGTTACTCAACAGTTGCACATTTATTTCCTCATACACATCCCCACAGCCATCATTCACACCCGTCATCTGTGGCCCGTGGTGCATTACGGTTGCCTCAGTTTTAAATAGCGCCCTTTTCTTTTGTGCGGTATACTTTAACCATGGTGGCACGTGAACCGTTTACAAACTTAGCAGTTTCGGATGTACTTCCACCCTTGGCTTGAAAGCCAATGATCATACTGTTTTAGACGTCAAACAAATCACTCCATTTCCATATCATGAGGAAAACTGCGTAGTTGTCGGACAGGTGTTAAATATCCTGCACTCCTAGCGCTGCCATCGGCCTGCTGTGAGTGTCTATTGCATGTTGACATCGAATTTACGCGGTGGTCACATTAATGTGACTGTGCTGAGTTCTTCCCACTTTGTTTACTGTGTGTACACGCAGTAAACAAAATTCCCTTATATGATATCATTCTGGTTCTGCTATTTTAATGGCCAGTAGTGTTGTCTTTCCACACATGTTTGCAGATTGACCTTCTGGATGGCAGTTATTTACATGTGTCATACTGCTCAAGACAGCATATGTGACGGACATTTGGAGAAAGGGAAAAGAAGCTTTTGTTATGAGACGTGTGAATTGTAAATTATTTCAAGACTGTGTACGTGTGCGCGATGTATAACAAATAGTAAAGAACGTAAGTTATTATTACCAAAACACAAATATCGATGTAATTAACAAAACACAGTTTTTTTGGTATAATCTCTGTGTAACATAGGCCATGAAGATCAGAGACAATGCTTTGATTGAACTAACTCTCCTGTTTCGTTTCGTCTAGCGGTAGGCCGCCATTGTAGTTCTGTCTGATAATTAACGTAAGTTTTGTCTGTATTTTTGAAAAATATAATAGAAATTGTTATTAGAAAGTGTGTATTATTGACTTAGTTGTCACCTCTCGTGATTGCAACCATTAATTATAATTAACAAAGTTTTTACAGAACTTCGTAGTGCAGGGAGCTCACCTCCCCTAGCAGGATTTAGTCGACCATGACGCTGACGATTCATGTTATTAAATGTAAACGCGAGAGACTTCTCAATTTTGATATTTCATTAATTTCAAAGTTAAAGACAGTAGTGATAGATTTCAATTACTAACATTCAAAGCACTGAATGAGTTCAATACGTTTCATTTTGGCCGCCTAACGGCAGACGAGATTCTCTCCAGTTTTGCCTTGCATATAACGAACAAGAAATATTGAAAGACATTACATTCCGCAATATCTCACTTAATCTTTGTCCAATTTGGTACATAAATAACCAGTAGCCCCTGGGACCCAAATTAATAATTACAGTTTGCGTAAAAATACGCATATTTTCTTTTCTAAATAGCAGCGCTCACGTAAACTATTTTTTAGAAGGCGGTGAGTCGCGCGATATGTTTAAAAAATATTGTATCGTACATAATTCGCGGCAGCAGATCTCCGTACGAGTGTTATCGCGGTATAAGTTAATTAAAGGTCTCATGTTAGCTATTTCTAAATAGCAGCGCTCACGCAAACTATTTTTTAGAAGGCGGTGAGTCGCGCGGTATGTTTAAAAAATATTATATCGTACGTAATTCGGGGCAGCAGATCTCCGTACGAGTGTTATCGTGCTATAAGTTAATTAAAGGTCTCATGCTAGCCCACAATATTTAAAGTCACCCCAACCGAAATCATAAAATATATAATTATAAAAAGAAAAATATACACTTATACCGTGATACATAGATGTTTCAGAGAGTGTGGAAAGGTATCGGAAAAGAGAGTTGTAATCTATATTGCAGTTACCCAAACAGGACGTCTAGAAGACTAGTGGGTGGAAGAGCCAGAGGCAAACAGAGAGGGAGCACTCACCTGCAGGTAGGGGCTGCAGGCGGAGAGGAGCACGCGGTGAGCGCGCAGGCGGCGGCCCTGGCAGCAGAGGGTGACGTCGACGAACGCCTCGGCCGCCAGCAGGCGCCGCAGGTGCGCCATCACACTCGACTCGTGCTGCTCCCACCGCACCAGCAGCTCGTTACCACTCATCTGCAGCACACACGCACAGCTCTCTGCATCACCAATGTAACAAGAATTTATAAGAGATCAGAACACAGTAGAATGAACGAACGTGGATCGCAAAGATCACCAAGAAAAAAGAAATAGGCTTACATCAAGGAGGGTGAGTGGATAAATCAATAGCAAGGGCAATGGGCAGAGAAGACAAAAATGATTCAAATGGCTCTGAGCACTATGGGACTTAACATCAGATGCATCAGTCCCCTAGAACTTAGACCTACTTACACCTAGCTAACCTAAGGACATCACACACATCCATACTCGAGGCAGGATTCGAACCTGCGACCGTAGCGATCGCGCGGTTCCAGACTGTAGCGCCTAGAACCGCTCGGTCACCTCGGCCGGCAGAGAGGACAGTAGCTGTTCATTTGTCTAAGAGAAGTAAAGAGCTGGAGGACTATAATACACGAGTGGATCGTGTAAATAGAAAGTAAATGTTTACGTTCTTTTGTTCCCGCAAAGACTATTTTGAATTCTGAAATTATAGACAGAGACGTTTACTGTGAGAACGTAGCACTGGTAAATTACTCAGTGTGAAAATGTTGAATTACACACAGATGCCTCACCATATAAATAAATTATTGTATCGGTATCCACTGTTGTAAGTGAAACATATCAATGCTTCTTTCACAAAAGAACTCACCGGATTCCATATGCACATCCCACATAAAGTGTTTCATGCAGTTCCTGTTGAAGAATATTATGTCAACGTGACAATTTGAGTCATTAAAACTACGCATGTAATTCATTTAATTAAGAGACAAGTCATCTCCATATGGATTGGCAGAGCTTACGTCTAGGGACCTTCCCAGCGAGCCACGAAAGTGGAACTTCGGCAGCACGAGATGTGAAACTTCCTTGGTTTTAACCGAAACAAAATATTAATATGTGATTCATTACTACAAGATGTTACAGATCTATAAACATTATTTTTCAATTTGGTAAATTCGAAGCAAAACGGGTACGGGTATACAACAGTGATGTGTTAACTGAATCTGAATTGTGTCAGTCATGTGATGGATTGTTACGAGACATGTATAATTATTGTTGATTCAATTAATCTTAATCTGTAACTTGTTGTGACCTATTCATGAGTGGTTCAAATGGCTCTGAGCACTATGGGACTTAACTTTTGAGGTCATCAGTCCCCTAGAACTTAGAACTACTTAAACCTAACTAACCTAAGGACATAACACACATCCATGCCCGAGGCAGGATTCGAACCTGTGACCGTAGCGGTCGCGCGGTTCCAAACTGGAGCGCCTCGAACCGCTCAGCCACCCCGGCCGGCTATTCATGAGTGTCTGATGCTGATAATATGGGTGATAGTAGTGACTGCAAAGATGAAGCCACTTGCAGCTGTCTTTATTTCCCTCTTTCAGTGTATTTAATTGCATGTCCGGCACTTGATGTGTGCTGGGAACATGCCAGTGTCTTTGAATGGGCGTCACACATGGAGGAGGAAAGGGCCCGTGAAGCCCAGTTCCTACAGCTCCTCGAGGAAGATAGGCCTGAAGCTAAAGATTATGCCGCATCAGGCATCAAATAGCGACCCTAAGAGCGGCTACCAGATACTCATGTATGGGTACCGTATTGTCTGCCTCGGTGCCAGGATATCATATGCGGTCAAGGTATCCCAAAGTGCAGCTACGTGCTGGGCGGTCCCCCAGATACTAGCTAAAAAGCCAAGTATAATGAAATGTGTCATGGCGTCGGCAAGTGAAGAATAAATTCTTGTAGGTTTGGTGGGATGTTTTCGTAAGGGGCGCTTTTCCTGGAAAACTAGACGGTGCCAGGTTGAGTAGGAGATATTCATGTCTGCTATATCATGGGAGATTTAATGGTGTAATATTATTGGGCTTTCGGTCGTAAGAAAGTTGTGAGTACCCTTGGAAAGGCATTCACGCAGCTGTGTATTAAATGATCAGCTTACGATATGATACCTATTCTTTGAAAGACATTTGTTTTACATAATTTACGTAACTGTAAAGATGCACATCGACTGCGCAGTCAAAGAAACATTTTAACAGAAGCTGAACTGAGCGTTCCGCCTCGATTTATATATTAAAAAAACCTTTGTAGATCTTCAAATTTTATCGTACTTCTGCTTGTAATGAGAAAGCCTAAAGAACGTCGTCTTTAAGCCATAAAAGTGAGCGGTCTTGCCAGCATGCAGACAACATTTATTAATTAATAAAATTCAAGTAATTTATGTTCGATACTGTAAATCGGTATCTTATGGTTATGAAGATTTTGAACGGTGCAAGAATCGTCTCGAAGGAAGGAGAAATGTAATGACTTTAATTTGTGACAAAAACGTGAACCAAGACAGGAACCAAGACCGCACCATACAGTCATAAAATTACTTATGTAAGTTATACTGTTTATAAATACGCCCTAATTGCTTGTGAGAATTATTGGAATATATTTAGTGTTTACCAGATTTCTTATTCTATTCTTTTTCTTTATTCTTTTTACCTCCATGTTACATTATTTTTATAAACGTCAAACAGCCTTTACTACAGCAGAGAATACTGCGGCATCCTGGTCGTAGACAGAAGGCCACTCCTTGTCTTCTATACAACTCATAGCTGCCCCATTTATTAATGATTTCATTTGCAAATGCAGTTTATTGTTCATTGTTAAAGGTCCCTTAGGTAACTATAAAATTCATACTGATTACGTAAAGGAATCCGGGTTGTTCTTTTCCAAGTAACAGAAGCCTCTGCGTAATCAAAAACTAGTCTTCTTCTGACAACAATCAGGAGCCGACCAGAAGACGGACGTTTTCGACCGCTTTCGTGTTTCCTGTGGCAAAGCTGTGCCAAACTGGGAACACGACATTCCAGAATGAAACACAATATATATATTTATATAACTGTCATATTAAAATTGAAAAAATTTAAATACATTTACTTTATATATATATTTTTGCTTTTATCATACTAGAATGGCTGCTTATTGTAGAATGCTATTTTTCCCCTTGTGTGGGTGGAAGTGCGACAGGTGTGCACAACTCCGCATAGAGTGAGAATTCGTCGCTCTCACATGGTGGGAAAGCAGCGCGTTGGATGATGAACAGAAATCAGTGTGTGTGAATATAGGGCGGTGTTTTCGAGAAGTTTCAGACGTGGAAAAGCAGCCCAATGGGAGACAAAAATATATCCGAGGAGTTTGGAGTTCGGTTTTCTCAGAACTGTATAGGGAGGGAGACATCTCATCGTATAACTTGAAAACATATGGTAGGTGGGCCACTGGACCGCTTTCTTACAAGTCATTGTCCAATTTTCAGCAGAGCCTTCTCGTAGGTGAAAAGTCCATTGTATGGGGTTTGTGCAAAGAAAAGAAGAGACAGAATTTTTGGCACTCTCAACAGAGACGCAGTAGCCAACTAGAGATAAAAGTTCAATGTCGGCACACTCTGAGACATCGACTCGGTGAGAATAAATCACCTGACCACACTATAGTGTTTTAGTGCAGCGGCAGGTAGCTGACGGGAATATATTGTTTGTATGTCTTATCTCTGTGGAAATTCCAGGTTCCAAGCTATTACTACGATTCGCTTCCTTTTCAAATTTTGTGCTGTTGTCTTGACTCTTTTACTATTATGTGTCCAGGGGAGTGTGTTTTTCTTCTACTGTTTGTTGTGTTACATTTAAGGGTATTTTTAAAATTTATGGTTGGGAAGAAACAGTCGGTGCACGTAGTGATGGAAATATAATATTGAATCTCCAATCTACAAGCGAAGATACGCTGCAAGGAAAACGAGCGGATGTGCACTTTTCCCCAGGTTGTGGCGGTGTTGGAGTTTCATTTGAGAAAAAGAACGTTTTGTTGTGGTTGCAATAAGAGTTATTTAAGAGATCAATGAATAGAATTTTTCTGATTTATTCTTTGACGTTACGTTGTATTAAGCATTGTATGAAGTTTAATAGTACTCACTAATTATTCCCACAAAGAGAATTTGATCCAGGAAAATGTCCTATGTTGTCATTTGTAACGTAAGGTCGGCAGTAACCTGAGGAGAGTAATCTGTACTGCAGTATATAGACAGAGCTATTGTAGAGACTTTATTTGGAATCAGTTTTGTGGTGTTTACTTACTGCCGTCTGTATTATGGAAACATAAAAGAGAGATTTTGCATAAGATATTTCTCTGAGAGAGTCATTGAAGAGGATAATTTACGAATTAATACCCTCAGATGGGGTAGAATCTGTAGTTTGGCTGTCAACAAGAAGTAATGACATCTGAGTAAGTAATGGTGAAGCACTGCACTTGATCATTTTCTTGACAACGTAAGGAATCGAATTTTGTGTGCCAGTTCGAAATTTGTAAGGAACCATTTGACAATTTAGAAGACAACACGGTGCGTGGAAGACATTTTTGTTAACAGATGCGTTCCGAAAAACTTTCTTTACTTTTGTGAGGGAACGTGAGATAGGTCATTAACCTAATCACGTCATCAAATTTATCACTCATATCATCAGTGATGCTGCAGTCATTTACATTATCACCCTTACCTGTGTGGAGCTTCGTCACCTGCCTATTTCCCTAACCCTCCTTATCTTGAGACGATCATAATGTAGGAAGAAAGAATAACAAACGGTATAGTCGGAAAATGAAGAACCACTTCTTCCTTCCCCTATCTAAAACAATTCCAAGTGCAGTACTCGTTATCTCCAGCCCATTACAGCACAGTATTTAAAAACCTAAGATGGTGGAAATACTATAATTGCCTTATTGTAATATCTAAAACTCACTCGTTCTGATATAGTAAGAGAGTAATTGTGTGCTTTCTGCTATATGCTCCTTCATCTTTCCAATCAATCGGAGCGCTGTATTTAAATGGTATCAAATTGCAATGTGTCTGAGATACGCTTACCTATCTCCAACCAATCAGAGTTAATACTATAGATACTGCCAAATATCGAGTAAAAAATATATAACCCTAAAATTAAAGTGAAATGTATTCATTATTTCAGGAAGACTTTTCTCTGGCATAGACATGGTGTCAAGTTATGTTATTTTTGTACACATATATACTTCTGAAGTAATATTAAAATTATTAAGGGGTTGGATCCCTATTTTCCCGTAATACAGATGCGATTCTTCTTGGAATGCTGGCATATAATGATTGTACAGTCTCCAGTGGAATGTTATGCGACAGTTCGGTAAGACCCTCTTCTAACTCCTGTAGTGACGAGGGAGGCGGAAATCTGCTCCGCAGCGGTTCCATAATGTTCAAGTCCGGGGACTGTGCTGGCCAGGGAAGATGCTGCGGTTCAGTTGCATCCTCCTCATACCACGATTGTACAGCTCTGGCTGTGTGAATGTGTATTATCGTCCTGTAATATGTCATCATTGTTGGGGAACAACGTTTGAATCATGGGGTGCCCCTGATCACCTAAAATGTTCACATAATCGTTGACTGTAACACCGCCTTTGAGAGTTATGATGGGACCAGCAGAATACCATGATATGGCTGTCCACAATATCACACTTATACCTCCATGCTTAACCGTTGATTGTCAACACTACTGGTTTCGGTATAGCAGCTCGTCCATGAATGTTCGCTTTATGGAGTTCTCGGCGGACGGCGTCGATAGACACAGGGTATTGAAGATGGCTATTAGCTCTGCAGCCACTTTAGCCGCCGTAGTTTTGTGTTGTTTCGGCACAATTCGTGTTAGCGTACGAGGAGCTCTGTCACTTAGTTTTGATTTTCGCCCACTATTACGTTTACACGATGATATCTTTCTTTGTTTTCAGTAGGCTGTCATGACTGCTGAAACAGTTGCTCTTGGCTGTCTTGGTTACTGATGCTCCAGCTAATGGGGTCCCCACAACCTGCTCTCTTAGTTAGAACTCTGTAAGGTCTTTCATTGCACGTTGACCTCGGCATCTGAATGCAAATACGAAGTGTACACTGCTCATAAATAACCTGCGCTGATGTCTAATCCGTACTCAACAGGCAAAGTCCAGCGCGAAACGTGCCTCACCTGCGTTGTTAACCGTCAAACACAACCATCCCGTTACCATCACTGCTCACATTACATTTCCTATCCCCTGTATCGTTTGTATATGTAAATTATTGCACTCAAGCATTTCATAGTGTTCCACTTTAATCTCCTCTCCTGTAACCAGTGTCTAGTGGTAAAATGTAAGAGCTAATTACAATGTGGCCACATCTGGACTGTGCTGAAAAATATCGGAAACACCTAAACTGTCTCCAAAAAAGATGGTTTCACATGTTCCAGTTAGAAGCCGGTATTAAAATGTAAGAGACAATTACAGTCTACTTCCTTTTTTTCTGGGTGCTGAAAGTATCTGAACAATCTGAATTAACTATCAAGAAAAATATTTGTCACACACCTCTCTATCTCCTCTTCATATCAGACACTAGTATTACAACTACAATGCAACCCTACCTAGGCTGTGCTAAAAAATATCCTAAATATTTGTTATGAAGAAAACCTCAAAGCAACTGAACTGCCTAAAATACCAAAAATGGGGCCAACGGTGTTAGTGAGTCAAACACATTTTTTATGGAGTGGCTCACCACACACATCGGTAAATTTTATTTGAAGCTATATATCATTCCCTATCCAATACTGGAACGAGTATATAACACGTTCTCTCTAAATAATTAAACACCAACGTCTGGTGAGAAAGTATAAATAGCGAATTAAAAATACATAGCTCTCGAATTTTACCTTAAACACTGTTCCACAAACCCTGAAAACGACAAATACAACCAAATTCTGTTTCAGATTCCTTGTTACTTACGGTCACCACACAATGGCACTATGGGTAGTTTTCGTTTCAGACACAACAAAAACTTAAACCATTTTTCACATGTGTATTGTCACAATTGAAACGGATAATAGTGGCTAACGGGCAAAAATTCTAACAACCAAGGAAGTAAGGAGCCACTAGGATCGGGCGAGGAAGGGGGGCCAAGTGCTGGTAGAAGTAACACAACACTTTACTTCTAATGCATTTATTAAAACTAGCTAAAATACAATATACGATCTGCCAAGATAATGAATATAGGGAGAATCAAACCTTAAAAAACTAGTTCATCAACAATTTAACATTGTACCACGCAATATAGTACTGCGTATGCCTTATGGGCTGCAATCGAAAAGAAAGCCTGAAGGGCCAGTTTAGCAAGAATACATATAACGTGTTCAGCCTGAAGGGTTAGAAAATTTAAAATCCAAAATTCACTTCACTTCAAAATTTAAGATAGAAAAGGCCAATACCACAGACAAAGAAAATATTCAAATATAAACGTATGAACAGAAGGTTTGAGCCTGAAGGGCCACCAAAATAGTTAACTTTAACTAAAGAGCAGATTTTCCAACAGTTTAGGCAAGGCAGTGTGAAACAATAAAGAGGCCTGAAGGGCCGTGCAGCTTCCAAGTAAGGGGCCTGAAGGGCCAAATTAACAAGATAAGAAAATCTTAAAAATACCAACTGGAAAATAAGAAGTGCTTATTAACAACTCGACTCTAAGGGCCAGGTAATAAATGAAATTAGTCAAATTCTGCAATAAGTAAGTAATGGCCAGGAATTTATCAGTAAGCCGGCCTTAAGGGCCCCAGTACATTAACAAGGGAGGTTAAGTATTAAAACTGGATTTCAAAGCCTTAAGGGCTGTAGAGCTTCCAAAAGGGAGGGGGTGGGGGGGGGGCTGAAGGGCTTCATCAAGGTCCTTAATAAACAGCTCAGCCTGAAGGGCTGGACGATGGTTAAGGTTATGCAAGTTCTAAAAAATAGAAGGCAAATCAATAAATTTATCAGTAATCGAGCCTTAAGGGCCACAGTACATTGAGAATCCACCTTAAGCATTAAGAACTATCATACAGCGAAGCAATTCCCTAAAACTTAGCAACCTTAAATAAATCAATTGATACTATCCAGCTTAAAACCTAGGGACAACAATACGTGCATATGCTTCTAAAAGGTGAACTTGCATAAATCTAAATTAAAATGCAAACAATCGCACACCAACATGGCCAGCAAATTTACAAAAGTTTAAACACAGTTCTGAGTATGAAATACAAGCAGCTGCAAGGCTACCAATCAGTCATCGTGCCCCAATATCATGATTTACAATCTTCAGGTAGTACGAAACAGGAAAAATACAAGGCGAGCCCCAAAGAGGAATTAAATGATGCCCTTCAATTACAAATCATTAAACCGCAGCGTAAAACTGCCACATTTCACAAACTGGCGTAAAAGCCACCAGCTCAATCGACACTGTTCATATAGGCAAACCTACAAACAAAATTCTCTAGCCCTGTAAAATTTTTAGTCTAAAAGGGGGCTGATAATAACATACGGTATTAAAACAATCTTTAAGATAAACACATGCACCAACAACTTTTAAGGTGTGCACAGCCACATACTTCACAAATTTCTTTTCTTTCTCTCACATACATAGAACACGTAGGCTTGGAACTGACTACCAAATTGGTCACAAGAACCAATAGATAGCCACCAACACATCAGTACCTAATTAGACAGTCTCCTAGTGTGACATGACAGAGCAACAGTTCACATTCACAGCCTTTGATTCAACATGTTCTACTATCCTCGTTGTACAGCATCGACCATTCCCGGAGTGCCTACTGCAAATTTTAACCAAGCAATTCACGCTCACGTCGACGCCTAACCGAGGAAGCAACCCAGCAGTACAAGAACAACCCACACACTCGAAGTCAAACTCCGCAAACGCAGTGCAGAACTAACATTCAACCTTTTCCTTCATAGGTTCTGAACCGGCGAGCTAAAGCGGTGGACGGAAAACACACAATGTCGGCGGCAGCAACATAAAGGAAGTCGCAAACACCACCTAATACAAGGCAATAGCAACTCAAAAGCACAACGGCAATAGCGAAATATACTCAACTTCAGTCCCGGAGGAAAACCTCCCGCCCTCAGTGCTCAAAACATTCCCGGAGCAACCGTCCTCGGCGACTCCCACTATTCTCCGGAACAGCAACATCAAAGCTCCTTATTTCAATTCTCTTCCGACAAGAACAAGCATAATCGGAGCTAACGGCTTCTCCAAGTCAGGTACGCTATGCCGTAGAACCTCACGGAGGAATGAGCCGGCGACACCACACAAACTACCGCAAGTAAGACAAACAAGCACTTCCGGAGTCGATGGCGTACTCCCTCGCTTCGCGACTCAGTCACCCCACTCCACCGACCTAGAGGGCGGGGCATGAGAGGAGGAGAACAGACGGCGCCGCCACGCGGAAAAGCGTCGGCGGGAAGCCAAGGCGTAACTAGGGCGCGTGTTTAAACGAGACGGACAGAAGCACGTCTCAACAATAATCTAAAATGTCTGCAAAATACCCTGACAAAACAAAAAGAGCTGTGTTTACATCCATTATCTGTTACCTAGTTAAGGTTAAGTACAGTTGTGAGGCTCAAATTAAACCACTTTAGTCATCTATGATGCCACAGTTTTATAAAATGCGTCAAATAATGTACTGTTTACGTTAAAACACTACCTCATCACATACAGTGTGTTTAATCTGACAACATGTGGATGCTGGCATGATTTAACGTTGTTTCTTTCCTCACCAATTTAGAGGAAGTTCGAAGGAAATTCATCACAAGAAAAAACACAATCTATGACAAAGTTTACAAGAAACTGCTGCTGCTTTTTGGGATACTATGGTTCGCTACAGCAAAACATTTAATCAGCTACAGCCTCATATAGTAAAAGTATCACCACACACACGTGCAACACAGTATTTTTAAGGCAAGGAAGGTATAAAGCGGTTAATTTTGGGAAGTAATAATATATTCCTTAAACTGTAGACGATATGGCCTGTGCAAAATCACACTCACGAAAGAGGCAACCAAGAACACTAATAATGACAGGTGTGGATTCTCCAAAGAAAATGTCAGGGTCGATATCTCGAGAATAAGCAAATTATTCATCATTTATTGTGACATATCTCACATCTCGACAGCAAAGTGAAGCCTCATAATTGAATACATCAACATCATAATTGTCTGTATTTCTGACTAAGATGTACACAGCTTGCAATCTTCTGGTTATATATGGAAGTTCTCTATGAAAACTTGAGCAAAATAAATTTGCGTTATACGTGAGATGTCTCACACACTGGAAGCACAATGAAGCAACAAAGTAAATGCTGTCACGTCTAAATTGTCTGTATTACTTATTAAAATAATCGCAGCTTGCAAACTAGTACCCTTCATTGGAGCTTTTATGTTAAGCATAACTCGTTTACCATGAAAGTTCGATGTGTGTACCACATCTGCTACGTCTGTAGACCCTTGAATCTCAATATTTTTCCGGTTTTAAGTGCCTGTGTTACTTATTAATATTCACACAGCTTGCGTGATGATCCTAATATGTTAGACCTCTATGAACATTCAAGCTAAAATAAAGTTGTGCCATAAATTCCACACACTTTGCAAGCACAGTGAATCTTCAAATTAAATATATGTGCATGAAATTGTCTCAATTCCTTTAAAATACGCGCAGCTACTAATAAAATGATTTAGACTTATTTTGAACATGTGATTTATGTAAAAGAACAGACTCACGAGTCCGCCGGTCAATCTGCACGCTGGCCAGCCAAATTACTTCTCGCTCTCAGGATAACCACTCACCCGTTGTCGAGTGGGAGGCAGCCACGGGATGTGGCATGCGGCGAAAGACTTCCCAGGGGACCGAACGTAAGGCCTTCTAGTTTAGTCCGACAAACAGGTTGCAGGTGCTGTTTGTGGCCGACACTATCACGCAATCTGATGCATTAGCTTGTCCTGTTTCGGGGGAAATTTCAAGGCACTCACAGAGGGTGGGATTTCTGGTAGATGGGAGCTCCAACGTTAAGTGCGTTATGGGACCCCTCAGGGACATGGCTGCCAAGGAAGGGCAAAAATCCAATGTGTACTAAGTGCGCATACCGAGTGGTGTAATTTAAGACGTCGAACAGGTTCTTCCTGATGCCATGAAAAGCACAGGGTGCAGCCGACTGCAGGTGGTAGCTCACGTCAGTACGAATGATGGTCGCTTTGGATCGGAAGAGATTCTTTCTGGTTTCGAGCAGCTATCAGAACTGGTAAAGATTTGGGTGATGGAAGCAGAACTCACCTTTTGCAGCTTAGTCTACAGGATCGATTGCCGGTCTCTGACACAGAGCCGAGTGAGGGTTCGAATCAGAGACTCAGACGATTCTGCGACCGTGTAGGCTGCAGATTCCTCAACTTGCGCTCTATGGTGATGCGGTTTCAGGTTCTGCTAGATAGGTCAGGATCCATTACAAGGAATAGGCGGCTACAGGGGTAACAGGGGCTGTGTGGCATGGACTGGGTGATTTTTGATGTTAGAGGGTCTCGGTGAAACACAAAAAATGTTTCAGTCTCAAAGGGCGTCGGTCGAACACAGGAAGAACCTAGTTCCAGAAACCATCGGTACAACAGTTACAAATGGTCGCAGCTGTGATGAGAAAAAACCAGAGCTCCAAGCGCTAATAAAAAAAAAAAAACAAAAAAAAACACTGATTCTCAAACAGTTATAGACACTGAAAGCTGGGTAAGACAGAGATAAGTTCAGATGAACGGTGTTCAGAAAGGATAGGCTAAATACAGTTGACGGTTGCGTGTTTGTTGCTGTTGGGAGTAGTTGGCCTTGTACCGAAACTGAAGCAGATAAGTCTTGTGAATTAGTATGGGAAGAGGTAATTTTTGGCAACCGGAATAAAATTATAATTGGATCATTTTACCGACCTCCCAATCACATGATACTATTGACTCTTATTTCAGACAGATATCCGACTCGTAGAGTTTTAATTGATGGTGACTTCAATTTATGCTCGATATGTTGGGGAAAATACATATTTATGTCCTGGGGTAGGCATAGAACATCATCCTAAATTGTGCTAAACGCCTTCTCTTAAATTTATTTCGAGAGCTACTTGATGAGCGCACCCGAATAGTAAACGGTTGTGAAAACATACGTGACCTCTTAGCAACAAATAATGCTGAGCTAATAACTAATGTCAAAACGGATACAGGGATTAGTGAAAACAGAGTTGTTGTACCGATACTGAAAATTTTCTTGACGCCTTCCTAAGAGACAATCTCCGCTCCTTCCATATTAACAGTGTGAGAGTAGACCAGATGTTGCTCGAATTCAAAGAAACAGCAACTACAGCATTTGGGGGATTTATGCCAATAAATTAACAAACGATGGAGCTGATCTCGATTCGTACACAAAACCGGTCACAACTCTGGTGCAGAAGCAACACATAAAGCATGCCAAATTTAAACGTACGCAAGAGATTGACGATCTTTTACAGAAGCTCGAAATTTAGCGCCGACATCAATGCTAGATGTTTACATTAGTTTCCATAACGAAACTTTTTATCAAACCCTGGAAGAAAACAGATCATAAGTAAGGTATTCTAGCGACAAGGTACAATCAATGCCTTCACTGCGTGGTAGCAATGGAAATGCTATCGACGACAGTACTGTTAAGGGGGGTAGGACGTCAAACGGGCCATCTTGGAGCAGGAGAGACACCACCGGACATTTCAATTTCCACTCTTTTACGAATAAATTCATAAAACTTTTTCAGCGTGACCAGGAAGGATTAAGGATTCACAATCATAGCAGTGGAAGTTCAAAAAAAATAACAAAATAATTTTTTTTACATGTGAAAGTTCATCATTTTTTAACTTCTATTGGCTGCATTTGTTGCTATAGGTACACGTTTCTTCATAAGTAAGAGAGATTCTTCGATGAATTTTGTACGGCGTACAAACCATACTTACAGGTGTATAAAACTCTAGAAATTATTTAATTTATTAAAAAATTAATTTGCTGTTACATTTTAAACTTCATGTTTAGAAAAAACTCAAATTTTATAGTTAATTATCTCAATTTTCACCACAGTTTTTAATATATTTGGAAAATTCTAGAGTTTCATGCACCTGTACGTATGGTTTGTATACTGTGCAAAATTCATCGAATAATCTCCCTTACTTACGAAAAAAAGTGTACCTATAGCATCAAATGCAGCCAATGGTAAGTGAAAAAAAGGTGAAATACAAACGTAAAAAAATAAATTATTTTCTTTTATTTTTGAATCCTTTCTGGTCATTCTGATAAAGTTTTATGAATTTATTTTTAAAAATATAGACAGCGGAAATTAAAAATTTCTGTGGTGTCTCTCCTGCTCAAAATCATCCCGTTTGACGTCCTATCCTCCTTAAAGCGAAGTTACTGAACACAGTCTTCCTAAATTCCTTCGCCAAAGAAAAAGAAGTAAATATTCCAGAATAATAATCAACAGCAGGTGCCAACATGAGTAGCTTAGAAGTAGATATCCTCGACGTGGTGAAGCAAATTAAATTCCTTAATGAAAGTAAGTCTTCCGGTCCAGATTGCGTACTAGTTAGGTTCCTTTCAGAGTATGCTGATGCAATAGCTCCATACTTAACAAGCATATGCAAGCACTCGCTCGACGAAATATCTGCACCCAAGGACTGTAAAGTTCCACAGCTCACACCAATATTCAAGAAAGGCAATAGAAACACACCACTAAATTACAGGCCCATACCATTAACGTCGTCAATTTGTTTTGATCTGCTGATGGTTTTACTAGACGATAACCGACAGAGTTTTGTAACAAAAACAGTGAGGAATAACATGGTGCATTGTGAGTCTGAATATAGGCAACTTGCTTTGTAATAAATGTGTCTCATTACTTATTGAACACCCATCATAGTGTATAGCTTGTGTGTAACACTCAGGTGTAGCACTTGAGAGTGCTGCCTCACCTAAAAATATTTTATCAGTAGTGAAAATAAGCACGCTGCGAGTATTTCAGTAACCAATACAGGCAATTAACTGCAGAAACACTGAATTTGTAGCTTGCAAAGTATATGAAATCTTACTTATGATACACCTTTAGTTCTGCTCGAGTTTTGGTAGTAATCTTGCGCATTATGATAAGCTGGTAAGCAGTGTCTGCTTTAATAACTACCACAGATACTTGAAAACGAAAAAAACATTTAGTTTCAAGGGTCCTCTGAGGTTGCGTGTGTGATATACTTACGAAAACTTTGTGGTAAACGAGTTCTTCTTAACCTAAAAGTTCCTATCAGTGTTGCCAGTTTCCTAACTGTGAATGTTTTAATAACTAATGCAGACACAGGTGGTGATATATTTGATTTTTGAGATTTCAGTGTGCTATAAGAATGTAAAAAACCTCAGAACAAACTAAAAATAATTTTATTTATTTTCGAGATATCGACACTGACATTTTCTTGGAGAAATTACACCTGTAATTTTTACCATTCTTTCTCGTTTCTCTCGTGATGTGTGTCCATGTCGTCGTACGGTTTCAGTGACATAAAATAATAAAGCACATTATTTCTCTGAAAATCTAACACTTTATTTCTTGCATTCTTAAGAAAAGAATGGAGTTACATAGGTGTGCGTGTGCGTGTGTGTGTATGTGTGCGTGTGTGTCTGTGTGCGTAGGTTGTGGTGCTTTAATTAGATATTTGTGTACGTCAAGTCATGTTTTATTTTAGGAAACCATAGTTTCCCAGAATGCAGCATCAATTTATTTATAATACAGTAGCTACCATTGATTGTATTTTTCTGCAATGCATAATCCTCGTCCTCTTCTCCTTATCTATAGAGGGAACAAACAATATTAGGTGATAACGGTACTCGCACATTATCAGATGGAATACAGTTTGTGTATTTAAAAAAAAATGGTTCAAATGGTTCTGAGCACTATGGGACTTAACTACTGAGGTCATCAGTCCCCTAGAACTTAGAACTACTTAAACCTAACTAACCTAAGGACATCACACACATCCATGCCCGAGGCAGGATTCGAACCTGCGACCGTAGCGGTCACGCGGTTCTAAACTGACGCGCTTAGAACCGCACGGCCACACCGGCCGGCTTTGTGTATTTAGATAGTGTTGCAACGCAACATCATATTTTCTGACAGATTTTGGAATATCTTGGCATCACAGTTCAGGTAAGGTAACTGATTTGAGTCATAGCGATTTTATTCTTGTATGTTTCCTCAGTTAGGTCCCAAGCATTTTTGCCGTATGTGCTATACGTAATATACGACTATCATCAAGAGATATGTGTATGAGAAATAATTTGGTTTGAACACTTTGACGATCCACACGGACTGAATATACTTTGCATATTTGGACGTAAATGTAACATAAATATTATATTTCGTGACGCATTTTAGAATGTTGTGAAGTCATAGATGGTGTATGTTAATTACTCTGAACATTTTTTATTGTACCTAATCTCACATAGTTACCTGATAATCAACTTAAACCTTGCACTTTTAGCGCTGTCGAGACGTTTTACAGACTTTTTACTATACTATGTATTCATAAATGTCGAAAATATTTATTTAAGGCTCTGTTGTATTTCTTAAAGAAAGTGTGGATCATAGAATGAATTTGGAAGGTTTTTGCTAATACCGATACTTGTTGATGGCAGTGAAAACAACTTGTGGAACAGAGATCAAACTTCCGTCTCTCTTCTTCAGCTCAGGCGTCTGCTGGTGACAATAACTGGGATTTGAAACAGAAGTTGATTTCACTGCGCATTTTCAGGGTCTAGAGAACAGTATTTGAAGTCCAACTCATGTTTGACAACTACATATTCCTAATTAAGATATTAATGTTTTATAATCGATTTTTTGTGTTCAATTTTTTATAGTAAATGTGTTACATACACTTCCGCTATAGCATTACTAATGATACATAGCGTCAAATGAGATCTACTGATGTGAGAGGCAAGCCAGTTCTTCAACGATTTTTTCCAAGCGAGTAAAGCAAAGCCCATTGAGCACATGTCTGGTATTTTGGGCAGCTCAGGTGCTTTGAGGGATTTTTTAAAATTTTTTTTAGTAGGAATGATTACGCTGTAATAGTGGTACTGGGCTCTGATTGGAGGTTATTTTGAGCAAACAGCACATTCAGGTCTACATTGTAATTGACCTTTTGGCCTTTGCATTTTAAAATGAGTGTCATTCGAGTGCGTGATGAACTGTTGTTTGTAAATGATTCGGTTCTTTTGGATACTTCTGAGCACAGCCCAAATGTTGGTACACTGTAACTGGATCTTGCACTTTATAACTAGGCTCCGATTAGAGGAGAGGAGAGGAGAGGAGAGGAGAGGAGAGGAGAGGAGAGGAGAGGAGAGGAGAGGAGAGGAGAGGAGAGGAGAGGAGAGGAGAGGAGAGGAGAGGAGAGGAGAGGAACGTGGAGCACTATGCAAACGTGTGTGCAGTAATTTATGACTATAAATCATACCTTTGAGTTTGCTGTCCCTTTAATCACGACTTCTCGCCATACTCTTGGCAGGATAGTGTCAATGTCAAAGTTATGCGCTTTGCGCCGTCCTGGTTGGCTAGTGCCCTCTATTTAGGACGGCCGCGGCTCGCAAGGTAGGAGACTCGGTCAAGGGCAGCGACGGAGCCTCCGTCGGGGCGGTGACAGTGGGCAGACAGCGCTCGGAGCATCGCGAGTAGTCAGTCGACTCTTGGTGTACTGCGAGGATGCATGGTATTGATAGATGAATGAATATATGAAGATGGTATCTGTTCTTTAGGACATGTCCGAAGGAACAGATACCATCGGTGACCATGCAGCGCTCTAGAATGAAATGATAAAGCAAGACCCTGCGCTGTCGACAGGGGTTGATGTACATCAACGAAGACAGTTGAAAACGTATGCCCCGACCTGGACTCGAACCCGTGATCTACTGCTTACATGGCAGACGCTCTATCCACCTGAGCCACCGAGGGCACAGAGTATAGTGCGACTGCAGGGACTTATCCCTTGCACGCCCCCCGTGAGACCCACATTCTCAACTTAATGTCCACACACTACATTCGAAGTGTCCCTGCCCATTACACTCATTAGTCGCGGCGGACAATCTTACCGAGTCCCGTAACAGTTCTGGCAACACGTGTGCATCCTCACAGAAAAAGAAGATCAGAGGCCGGTTAGCCTTAACTATACGAAAATGGTATCTGTTCTTTCAGACATGTCCGAAAGAATATGGTTCAAATGGCTCTGAGCACTATGGGAGTCAACATCTTAGGTCAGAAGTCCCCTAGAACTTAGAACTACTTAAACCTAACGTTACTAAGGACACCACACACACCCATGCCCGAGGCAGGATTCGAACCTGCGGGCGTAGCAGTCCCGCGGTTCCGGACTGCAGCGCCAGAACCGCACGGCCACCGCGGCCGGCCGGAAAGAATAGATACCATCTCCGTATAGCCCCGAAAATATTTTCAACTGTCCCCGTTGATGTACACTACTGGCTATTAAAATTGCTACACCAAGAAGAAATGCAGATGATAAACGGGTATTCATTGGACAAATATATTATACTAGAACTGACATGTGACTACATTTTCACGCAATTTGGGTGCATGAATCCTGAGAAATCAGTACCCAGAACGACCACCTCTGGCCGTAATAACGGCCTTGATACGCCTGGGCATTGAGTCAAACAGAGCATGGATGGCGTGTACATGTACAGTTGCCCATGCAGCTTCAAAACGATACCACAGTTCATCAAGAGTAGTGACTGGCGTATTGTGGCGATAGACTTGCTCGGCCACCATTGACCAGAGTTTTTTAGTTGGTGAGAGATCTGGAGAATGTGCTGGCCAGGGCAGCAGTCTAACATTTTATATATCCATAAAGGCCCGTACAGGACCTGCAACACGCGGTCGTGCATTAGCCTGCTGAAATGTAGGGTTTTGCAGGGATCGAATGAAGGGTAGAGCCCGGGTCGTAACACATCTGAAATGTAACGTCCACTGTTCAAAGTGCCGTCAATGCGAACAAGAGGTGACCGAGACGTGTAACCAATGGCACCCCATACCATCACGCCAGGTGATACGCCAGTATGGCGATGACGAATACACGCTTCCAGTGTGCGCTCACCGCAATGTCGCCAAATACGGATGCGACCATCATGATGCTGTAAACAGAACCTGGATTCATCCGAAAAAAATTACGATTTGCTATTTGTGCACCCAGGTTCGTCGTTGAGTACTCCATCGCAGGCGCTCCTGTCTGTGATGCAGCGTCAAGGGTAACCGCAGCCATGGTCTCCGAGCTGATAGTCCATGCTGCTCAAACGTCGTCGAACTGTTCGTGGAGATGGTTGTTGTCTTGCAAACGTCCCCATCTGTTGACTCAGGGATCGAGACGTGGCAGTACGATCCGTTACAGCCATGCGGATAAGATGCCTGGTATCTCGACTGCTAGTGATACGAGGCCGTTGGGATCCAGCACGCCGATCCGTATTACCCTCCTGAACCCACCGATTCGATATCCTGCTAACAGTCATTGGATCTCGACCAACGCAAGCAGGAATGTCGCGATACGATAAATCGAAATCGCGCTAGGCTACAATCCGACCTTTATCAAAGTCGGAAACGTGATGGTAAGCATTTCTCCTCCTTACACGAGGCATCACAGCAACGTTTCACCAGGCAATGCCAGTCAACTGCTGTTTGTGTATGAGAAATCGGTTGGAAAATTTTCTTATGTCAGCACGTTGTAGGTGTTTCCACTGGCGCCAACCTTGTGTGAATTCTCTGAAAAGCTAATGATTTGCATATCACAGCATCTTCTTCCTGTCGGTTAAATTTCCCATCTGTAGCACGTCATCTTCGTGGTGTAGCCATTTAAATGGCCAGTAGTGTATATTAACGCCTGTCGACAGCGCAGGGTCTTGATATAATTTATCATTTCGCACGGTATTGCCGTTCCGGCACCTGGGTCTGGCGGCGAGCGGAGATGGAGTGCGGAAGCAGTCACTGGTCAACGTAGACTCTGTTTAAGAGTCGTGAATATGTTGAATCCTGAGGAGAGCGCTGGAGTTTACCCTGGCGTGCATGTTAACGGCGAGCTCCTTGACTAACTTTAAATGGTGAACCATTTGTGGAGGAACCTTTGGATGTCATTGCTCCGTATAACTACTTTTATTTTCCCTGGTCATTCTGTAAACCACTTGGAGGTGGGTCCGGGATACTTGGAACTGCAAGTCCATCTAACTGCCCTGAGCCCTGGTTCCGTTGCATTACAAGTGTCCGATATTCAGCGATTATTTTTTTTTTTTTTTGTTATTGTTCGTATGTTAAGTGGTGAATTTTATGAAACGAAGTTTGTTCTCTGTATTAAACTACAGCCTCCAATTTAAATTGGAATTGCAAACTTCTTGTTGTCAGTTACCATAATAACAATTCTGCGCCGTCAATGGTGCTTTGAAATTTAAGGTTGTGTATGGAATTTCTAGTGATTATCACCTTGAGGTAGTTGTGGTTTACTATTTTACTACGTGAAATTTCACGTCATTGGAGGTTGTTTAATGAACTATTGCTTTGTATGTAACTGCAGTTGTCACACTATAACGTTTAACATCTCTTCCTGTATTTGGCACTACGCAGTGCTGAGCTGTTGGTTTTAGTATTTTAGTGCCCTGTGCATTAATACTGGGTTTGTGTGTTCTAGAAGCCGTTATTGGTGAGCACAGGCCCTCCTGTCTGTTGCTCTCTCTTGAGCTCTTGAGCTCTCGAGCACGGCATTCAGACGCGCGGCCGATGTGAATGCCAAACGTCGAGAATGTGCTGATTGCTGCGTAGATCTTTCAGGGTATCCTAACATCATATGCTGAATGTTTTCCATTATAGTTAAAAATGGTTCAAATGGCTCTGAGCACCATGGGATTTAATATCTGAGGTCATCAGTCCCCTAGAACTTAGAACTACTTAAACCTAACTAACCTAAGGACATCACACACATCCATGCCCGAGGCAGATTTGGAACCTGCGACCGTAGCCGTCGCACGGTTCCAGACTGAAGCGCCTAGAACCGCTCGGCCACAACGGCCGGCGTTATAGTTAATTCACGTATTTATAACATCTTGCTGTTTGAGTTTTTATGAAACCTAATAGCTTTCACAAAATTTAAATTTTTCATATTCACGACTAGTGAGCTCAGATCTGCACTTATATAATATTTGTGTAAAGGAATTTTTTATGAGTTTAAAGTTGGGGCCATAAGGTTATTTTTCTTTTAAAATTTTTTGAATTATTCTCATTGCTCTTATTGAAAAATCGGTGTAGATCACCGCAATTTGCAAATACTAATTAATCATTGTGTTGTTACCAGTGGTCTGTTTTAATGAATGTGGTGAAGTGCTACACTATGATTGGCTGGAAACAGGAGGGTGCAAGTGGTAGAAAGCACTTTCTTTGTCCGTTTCCATATCAGACGAGCAAAGTTTTAAATATTTAGACAAATGGACCATTTCTTCCATCTTGTTTTTTTAATATTGTACTGTGATTGGATGGAAATATGGAGAGGAGGACATGGTTTTTAATTTTACGCCAGTGTAATTGCGCTATTTTGGCAAACTTAGATCTCTTAATGCTACATTATAGGTGGCTCGAGAGAAGGAGGGAGATGGATGGGGACAGACGATGAGGCTTCTCACAGATAAGGATCGTGATGTTCCTGATTAGAGTGATGACATCACTGATTATGTCATTCATAAGGATGACGTGACTAGGCCACTGATATAAGTCACATGATGTCACAAATGGAAAGAAAGTCTTTCTGAATGCCTACAGCCCTACTACTGGTGCAATATAGCGACCACAAGTTGGGGCGGCTACTCGGGGGTAATACGTGACTTGGTACTTCACTAATTATTTTTATCTTGCTACACATTAAAATTGTTTATTTCTATTACCACGTATGCTGTTTTCTACTCCAAATGTGTTTCCGTTTTGTACTTAGTGAAACATTCTTGTAGCAGCAAATTCCCGATTCTGACTTGGAAAACTGAAGCATGCTTTCTCTTCCTCGTAGCTCAACTTGAGTGGCAAAGTTGCGCGCTGAGTTTGTCATTTAGTTGCTATAGTAGCAGTGACGCACCTGCTTTACTTTGGTGTCCAGCGAGAGGGGGGCGGATGTGATGATGTAAAAGTAGATTTTATTGTGTGTGGAGTACACTTACATCTATTGTTCCTAGAAGATATAACCATTTAATACATGAAATGATATTTAAGTGTGTCTAGATAGCGGAAAGTTGTAAAAATGAATTTCAGTAGGGCCTAGTGTTGTTTATTTACCAGTGAAAAAGAGAGTACAATAAAGAAACACAGAGTAGGCAGTTCAGAGGCAACAAGTATTCGACTTTAACGATGAAAATGACAATAGAATGTTATGGTTTTCACTTAATAGCCCCTTCTTACATCTTTACAGTCTCTTGCATTCTCCTTGGAATGGGTTTCAGCAGAGATACTATCGTCATTTTCACTGTGACTTCAGGCCATTCCTCTAGTAGGGAGATTTTTTTAGATCGTTCCTGTTGGATATCTGATGATTACTCATGGTTTTGTCGAATACACTTGAGAAATTCTCAATTGACCGAAGTTTGGGAATTGCGGAGGTATCGGTATCCACCAGAGGGTGCGATATAACAGTCGAAACCATTGCACCTAGAGCTGTATTTTTGGATATTTATCCCGTGTGAAAATCAGTGCAATCCCCAGAAAGACTTAACACTATGCTCACTTCTGGAGAACTTGCACATATGCAGCACTAACCAAGTACTGAACCTCCTCCAGTTTCAACTGAGGCTGTTACATTTCTTCCTGCAAGTTTAGAATTTTTGTTTCTCCACTCTCTTCGGTAACCGCAGCTAGAAATCAAGCCCATCGAATTTATGTTCTCTTGGAAATGCACTACAACTCGCTTACTTCTGCCGATCTAACTGATGTATAGTTTTATACTGGTTGTTCGAACTCCATACCGAGCTTTTCTTACTGCCTGTGCTGAAACAGATATTCCTGTACGTATTCGAACAGCAGCGGTAACTTTTGAAGCGCTTAGTTTTGAATTTATCTTAATCTCTCTTAAGTTGCTGTCGTTTTTCCATCTCGGACAGAAATACAGGACGACCGCTTCGTGACTGATTTTCGTACATACATAGTCTTCACTGTTCTGGTAGGCCTCGGAATTGTTTCGCTTATTTTCTGAAAAGATTTCCCTCTTAGAAAAAAACCGATGCAAATTTCTGTCTCTTCCTTTGCAGTTTCGCGATTTTTCGACTCATATTACTTTAATATCACTCAACGTCCTTGAAAATTGAGAGTATGAAACTCAACTGTATAAGGAATGGGAGAGGGGCTGTATGCGGTACCATTCCTGGGATCTTATGTACTAGACGAATTCTTGTTGGGCATCAGTTGGGGCACGATTTTAAGTAACATATGTATTCACAAATAAAGCAAGACATGTACCCAAAGAGTGTTTTATTTCTCAATGCAGAAATTAACTGATGTATGGAAGCTGCTATTGTTTGTTTATCAGCCATATTTTTACGATTGTTTCTCTCATATTCTATGCGCTCTTGTCACACAAATACTTTTAAGAGTTCAGTGCTGTATGTTTGAAAGATGAATCGCACTTGTGATGTTTTATGTAATTTACTAGAAACACATATTTTACGTTGTATCGAATTTTGTATCACAGAATTTTTTATCACGTTTTATTAGAAATGGATGAGAGATTTCGCGATTGTGAAAAACTTCACCTTGTTTGCTTGTAGACACCACAAAATTTGAAGAAAACCAAGTATATTGTCCCTCTAATCCACATGAAAACTTGCAGAATTTCTGTGTGCCGGTATTATCAAAGTCAAATTACGAACTCCGTTTTGTTTGCCGATGAGAAATACAGATAGATTTCCAGAGGAAAGATGTTAGAAACGCTTAATTAGAATAATGACATATTTGCGGATACTTACAAACTTATTCTATCCGTCTCTTCTGCTACAGCAACTATAAAATGAAGCTTGTCTTGTCTGAAGCGTGTAAAAGCACACCTAAGGAATGCAGTTTCAGAAGAGAGACTTTCTCTTTCCGTGAAGATTTAAATCCAGAAGTACAGTGCAGTTAATAAAAATACAGTCTTTCTTTGAAGATATCATCGACGGGTTTGCAGCCTTAAAGGACCGAGGGATTGATGTTGAGTACAAGAAATAGGCAAGTTTAGTTATTAAAGTAAGCTTGTGTGGACAAACTTACGTTTTCCTTTTCGCTATCTGTTCACCTAACTTCCTGGGAACGAGGCGCCATGGCACAGAAGAAATTATATGAGCTGCTTAGGAGTTAGTGACTTAAAGAGACGTGGAACAAAAGACATGATTTACTCTACGTGTTCAACTTTGAGGAAAAATCCTGAGTGAGATTTTTCATGTTTCATCCCTTCATTAATGTTTGTGGGTATCTATTTTCTCACTTTTGCAGTGAGGTGGGTGTACTTGATAAGTGGCATACAGGAATTTTTTAGACCGTCAGTGGCACCGTTTTTTCTTCTCCCCAGATTACCTTTTAATTAATAATATGAGCAAATGGTATGTTGGTATAGATGTACGTCCAACTGTTTAATGTTGTAACGAATATGTCTATTGGTGAATTAGTGTGTGCATCAATTTATGTCGAACAGATTTATCAGGAATGTTACTGTGGACTCAAGGAAACGACGTATTGGTAAGAATGGTGTTTTCCGTTCTAAGAGAGTTGTCAAGCTGATTTGTAGTTGTGTGTCTTTCTTCTTACGTTTTGACAGTGAAGTTACTTTGATGGGTGGTGTTTAATCCTTATATTTAACATAGCCATGATATTTGTGCTTCAACTTTTCTTCTTTTTTCCTGGGAATCTAAATCTTACACTGTCTTGTCAATTTTAATTTATGTCAGCATAGGTAGGTAACACATTGATGGAACAAGTTTTGGGTTCCGTTAGTCGTTCATTGATCAGGTTGTGACTCTTCCCTTGTTTGTGTACATATTTCGGATAAATCGACGAGAGGTGAAAACTATTAAGTCAAGAAGGTCGTGCACCATACGTCACATTAGTAACTTCAAGCGTTTAATTGAATGGAAGCCTCTGAGAGATGGAAACAGCACAAGCGAAGTTGTTGGTATGAGTAATGCTTTCTTTAGTGTTTATAATTCATCTTTCTTCTGGGGGATAGGTCATTTTTTGGTAAATAGGTTATATTTGAAGAAATCTCTGTGACTGGTAACGTAGAAATTTGATTACTTGTTCAGGTTAAATCGGACAGAGGTGAATTTTATTTGCTGTATTCACTGGGGTGTATACTTTGTAAAGTTTTTTCTGCTCAGTTTATATCCTACACTTTTGGAAGATCTGAAATCTATGTTGGCCAGCCGGGGTGGCCGAGCGGTTCTAGGCGCTACAGTCTGGAACCGCACGACCGCTACGGTCGCAGGTTCGAATCCTGCCTCGGGCATGGATGTGTGTGATGTCCTTAGGTTAGTTAGGTTTAAGTAGTTCTCAGTTCTAGGGCACTAATGACCTCAGATGTTAAGTCCCATAGTGCTCAAAGCCATTTCAACCATTTTGAAATCTATGTTGTTTTGGCAAAAAGAACTTTTTTTTTATTTTAAGAAGGTTGGTAAGTGCTTAGATGTTGAAAGAGGTATGGCTGTCTTGGTACTAAGTGAATATTTGCCTTATTGACACGATTTACAAATTAAGTGAAGATCTTGAGTATTTTTGTTGTCCTGAGTATACAGTGAAATGGAGACGAGAAGTTTGTTTCAGTCTCGTCATGCTGGACGTGATAAGGTTCTCCTGTATGCAGTATTGAACTGGGTTCCAGATTTTCTTGGTTTCCGTTATCCGGAGACGGAAGGAAGAGTTTAGATTCTTATTAGTTTATGGGGGGGGGGGGGGGGAGAGATGAAATGACGTTGTGCTGCATAATCATCGTTTTCTGATGAGCGTTTGGACCGTACCATGAAATGATGTATTAGAAGTCTGTTTGATATCCTACGTTAAACGCAGGTATGGGTCAGGTCTTATGGAAGGCTGATAATGTTTGTGTTTTCGTTTAGGAGCTTCGAATGTGTGGGGATTTATGTTACTTGTACACAGGGTTTCTTGCTTTTCATAGATTAGAAGAGACGGTTGTAACCTGTTCCCAGTATACTTACAAAGTGACCAAAAGGCTATAAGAAAACCTTAGCGGAGGCAGAATGATGATAGAAACCGAAATGACCATGATGACTTTTTCACGCGTCCTGCTGCATGTCAATGTCAATGAAATGGATCTACAACTCAGTGCATTACGTTTCTTTGATTTGGTATTTATTACCGTGGTCTGTGCAGCTCACCATAAATAATACAATACTCCTCATAACGTCGTACGAAAATTAATTGACGCACCAGATGGATTCCTAAACTGTTAGCCCACTTAAGTAAGACATGGTCTGTAGGAACATAATCTCCCTGCTAAGACTATGATGTGGTCTTGACAACATAGGGGACGTACTTGCTGATACTGTGATAGTTTTGTTAGTTCAAGGAACGACAGAGAGTTGCCTTCAAGATTCACTTTATATAGTTGTGGTATACCAATCAAAGATCCTGACTGAATACCACTTTGGCGTGTCATCGACCTATCAAAAGTATGTTTACGGACAGAGGAGATTACTACAACTAATATCGTTGTCTACACTGCGTATTATCTGTAGCAGCCATCACAAGGGCAGTGAGGAAGCGATAAACGTTGCAGTTGTTCGCCAGCTTCGTGAAAATGTCAACGCACTGAAACTGTAAGAGGCAGTGGCTCTCAGTTCCAAAACGGCGCGAGAGTAACATCTTACCTCCTTTGTGATGACATAGCTACAAAAAGCTATATCGACCTCAGGAACGACATCTTCAGAAAATTTGTCATCATAAGACTTCTCGCTGCGTTCAGTAACCAGCAGATCTAGGGATAATAAATGTAAAATACTGCGCAATTGCAATTGAAAATTCACAAATTCGTTAATGAAATCTTATCAGTGAATATTCTGTTAACTGCGTTTCACTCAGAAACTACTCTCGCAACTACATTGTCGTATTTACACTGCAGTCCAGTAAAGTTACTTGAGTATGACGGAGGACTTCATGTTTAATTAAGATAGTCACTCGTTATATGGTATTATGATGAAACACCAGTTGTATTAGTGTAGTACATATTAATAGCGTTTCCGTTTGCTTATTGAATAAAATAAACGCAAGTACCAGATAAATTGTCCACCTCATTATCGAAAACCGTCTGATAATGCGCAGGTAGTTCTTAAATCCCACACTTGCTGATTCTGGGTGAAGTGGTGTTTAAGGCGCAATAGCGAAAACAAAACAAACAAAAGAAAATAAAAATTAACTTTCTTGGTGGTTAATCGATAAGGGGCGAGAAAAGTAAACACATGCAGGTGCCAATTAGAAGACGTGCGGCAGGAGTGTGTGTCAACCTAGCTCCTTGGTGCCGTCTTCCAGGACCCTTTTGCTACTCCGCCTCTGCAAGCACCTCATTTGTTGGCAAGAAATGTCAACTGCGAAGGACACATCCTCGTGAAACACTTCGTAATACACTTCTAGCCAGCATCGGGCCACACTGATTTAAATTTGAGGTCACCTCCTTAAATCTGTTATGCCAGGATATCTCTTTTCAAAGGACACATATGACTTCCTTCCCCGTCTTTCCCACTTCAAGGTTCTGCTTAGCGTCTACTCTAGTTCTCAAGAATCGCTGCGCCGTAATGATCCCTCCTTTCTTTTAACCTCAATATGACTACTGATAGCAAGTGTCGCACGAAGGTTAATTAATCGCCGTACTCGCCGTATCAGATACACTGTAGCTGACCATAGCAGTAACTCGCAGAAACATCCTTCATCAGCGCCTGTTTGTTTTCCTGAATGTGGTGTTTAATTGATCTCAAAACGATCTTACTTGAAATGATTGAACTTGACTTTCTCGATAGCACTCACCCCACACAGGGCACAGGTGCTTCGAATTTCCCCCACCGCTTTCACTCTTTTATTAAATACAAACAGGTAGACCTGACTCCGTTTTAGACTCCGTTTTCTAATGCATAAACGACGTTCCCATAACATCAAAGACGACAAAAATTCAAGTTGCCATGACACGAGATACACTACGAAACTGAAAAAAATACGACCATAGTTAAATACTCCTATAGCAAAAAGCCATACAAAATCGCCATAGAGCATGCTCAAATATAATATTATATCATAAACAACGTTATACTATGTTATGTTTGCTAATTCGAGCACAGAAAAGTGCGATGGAGATCATAAGCATTGTATCACTATCTCTTGGGCGGACGCTGGTCTGTATCAAGGGGCCGCTGCCTGATAGCGCTTAAATTGGTCTTACCATGACAGACTCCCACGAACCCTTTCACAAACATGTTCCTCCTAGATTTTTCTATTAATGGCTGGTTAGAATCTGCTTCTGACTTGTCAGACTGATGCTCTTAGCAGCTTAAAAATGAAAGTAAAGCGATGGGTTTGGTATCACGGCATTGCGTTCGCACTGCATGACGTTTGCTACTAGACCACGAATAGGTTATTGACAAATGCAGCTCAAATGGTAGTCAACACTTCTCATACCTTGTGCTGCGTACCCCATTATGACAAAGGCATTATGCTAACACAAGTGAAATTCTGTGGTTGGTGTGCATTTACTTGTGGGCATTTTGCTTTGTTTCACGTGGTGCAGTCCTAATGCTTTTCCTGTCTTTGGGTTTATCAATTCGACAGCGTCATCATGGACTACTTTACTCACTTTCATGGGGCCTTTGTATACCGAAAAAATTTATGACTCTGGTGTTTTTTCTTACTAGAGAGATGGTGTGTTTTTACAAGTAACTTTTGTCCTGGTAAAAATACTTGTGTGTTTTCCGTTCTGTCTGCTCGGTCCTTTCCCTTTAACGCAGCAGCCTTCAGATTTCTCAGTGCTAATTTTACTACATGCTGATGATGTACACGGGGTACTGGAGGGAATTTAATTATTTCTCGGATTTTATCTGGTTGTGGTTCATTTTTAAGAACAGTAATTGGGGGTAACAATGTACTGCTATGTGACATTTTATTTATGGCATCTTGCAAGCCAGACAAATATCTGTCCCTGGTATTATACTGCTTAATACAGTACAAACAACAGACGGTTCCTAAATCTTTCATCGTTCGTGCAGCTGGGTTGTCACTTGGTTTGTACCTGGAAATGTAAATAGGTTTAATTTTATGTCGTCGCAGAGTGTTTTGCCAATGCGCTGAACGATATTGCGGTCCATTGTCCGATAACATTTTATCGACTCGACCAACTTGTAGAAGGAAATCTTTGCTAATGCCTGTTGCTTTCTTCAAGGCTGTAAATGTCACGTATTTTGAAGTTGATTCTATGACTACAAGAATAAATACGTGACCTTTCTGTGTACGGGGTAGTGGACCCACGAGATCGGTCGCTGCTATATGTCTCAATTTCTCCGGTTTCTACGTGTGGATTCAATTCCACTGAAGGTATAAGTATTTAGTGGCCACAATCGTAGCCCATTCACCTCTAGCAATGCTAAGTGAAGAATGAAGACTGTGCCGTGGTCCCGAATCGACAATAAATATGTCCATTTCCTACTGACTGGAACAGAGTTGACTAGGTGGAAGTCGCTGCTAGCAGAATCTATGTCTCCAGTCATCTTTCTTACAGTGTAATGTTATTTTAGATCACGAAATATTGATCATGTAAGGTATTAGGACGTTCATTTCTTATAGCAAGCAACGTTGATATTTTGAAAATATTGGCACTGACCTGGGATTCGAGGTCTTATACTAATTCTTCTCTGGATTTGAAGTCTTCGACAGGATACTGTTCCTTCATGTCATTGTTTCCTCACTGTGCCAAACTCCTCCACGTCTATACAAGGTGCGCTATCCTAACTACTAATGAAAAGGAATTTGATGATTTACACCTCTTGGTGTGGGGTCAACAACTACGATATGCACGGGATTGAAGTTCCAGACAACACAGAGCTACTCGTTACGTTACCTCTAGCGAAACATGTGCTCATTACGCTACTGGTGAAGAATTCTATGTCTAATCGTAGATATAAGACAAATGTGTTGGGATCCCTGCCAGGCAAAATTCATTTCTATCGTCGTGTCAGGTTCCATTATCACGTTATCGGTGAACATATTTAATATCTGACTTCTGATTGTGCTTATTTAAGAATTCATATAAGTACTGGGTTATACTTCCCGTCCATCTCCACAACATTACTTCATGGCACTTCACACATGTATTGCACTATATTATATATCTTTCACGGCTACTTCTCAGGGGCAATATAAGCTTCATGTTAGCTGCGATTGCAGACTTTCTCGGCATATTCCCTTTATAACCTCTTCTCGGGTGATCAACCGAGTGGTAGCGTCGCCTTGTCGCAACGTTTCGATGAATTTCGTATCCATCATCCCCGCTTGAGTCTCTTTATGCCTAATCAAGTCTCGATCAGAAATGCAAGCTTTGTTTGGTTAAGAGTGGGTTCAAATTCAGATCACGTACGACAACTCGTCATGTCATTTAATGAGTTTGATAAGACCTCTGCAGCGTAAAGAAGTTTAATTTACAAGCGTTAAAGACAGCCTTATCCCTAAGAAAGTTTTTTTCCAACATTCCATGATGGCAGAGGGTTGGGGCTGGGTTGTTTCGGGGAGACCAGACAGCGACGTCATCGGTCTCATCGGGGAAGGAAGTCGGTTGTGCACTTTCAAAGGAACCATCCCGGCATTTGCCTGGAGTGATTTAGTTAAACCACGGAAAACCTAAGTTCGGATGGCCGGACGCGGGACTGAACAGTCGTCGTCCCGAATGTGAGTCCAGTGTGCTAGCCACTGCGCCACCTCGCAGGCCTATGGTGCCTAGTCGAGATAGAAACCAATAGTCTACCATCATTCTGGAAACATCCCCCAGGCTGTGGCTAAGCCATGTCTCCGCAATATCCTTTCTTTCAGGAGTGCTAGTTCTGCAAGATTCGCAGGAGAGCTTCTGTAAAGTTTGGAAGGTAGGAGACGAGGTACTGGCAGAAGTAAAGCTGTGAGAACGGGACGTGAGTCGTGCTTGGGTAGCTCAGTTGGTAGAGCACTTGCCTGTAAAAGGCAAAGGTGCAGAGTTCGAGTCTCGATCCGGCACACAGTTTTAATCTGCCAGGAAGTTTCATATCAGCGCACATTCCGCTGCAGAATGAAAATCTCATTCTAGATATGGCAGGTTTGGCCTATACTAGGAATTCAGGGGTGACCAGCTTTTTGTGCTGTCGAGTGTCCACGCGGAATACTCAAGCATTGTAATCCAGCAGTACTGAAGTTTTGATTATGGCACTGTGTCGAGGTTCACCTGTGTCACCTAGCTCATCGAACCCTGGCAGCCTGGTGCGCAGTGGGAATGGTTAGGAAGCACAGTATTCTGCAACATCAGTATTTCCAATGAATCAGAGACAGTGGCAACTGATGAACAGACAGAATTGAGGCAATGGCTTCAGACCAAATGTCACCCTCTGCTGGTGCTGCATCATATTGCAGAATCCTAGGACGGGAAGACAGGAGAGATTGCAGGGAGGTTACATAACATCAAAAGAGGATTTGGATCTGTACTTGCCATCAGTTCCCGCTTCCCAAATGAAACATGGACGTTGCCGCTGGTGGAGTGGCTTGCGTGCTTCAGTGGTGAACGAGTACCTGTTGAGGGGCCAGGAAAACGAGTATTTCCTCAAGAGGGGCAGCAGCCTTTATTTAGCATCAACCAAAATGGCATTGCTGTGGTACTACAGCGAATGGCTGAAAGCAAGGGAAAACTCCAGTCGTATTTTTTTCCAAAGGAATGCAGCTCTGATGTATGGGTAAATGATTACTGCATCGTCCTGGGTAAAATACTATGGAGTTCCAAGACGCGACTACTCAGCAGGGTGTCATCATCAGGAAAAACGAAACTGTTATTCTATGCGTTGTTGTGTGGAACGCTAGATCCCTTGATTGGGCAGTTATGTTGGAAAATTAAAAGAAGTATAGGTTCATGTTACTTATAGGAGGAATTATTGGAAGGAGCGAAGGAAAGAAGATTGGGTTTAGCGTCCCGTCGACAATGTCATTAGAGGAGCAGCACTATGTCTGAATGTGTCAAGGATGGGGAAGGAAGTCGACTGTGCCACTTGAAAGGTATCATCCTCGCATTGGCCTGGAGCGATTTAGTGAAATCACAGAAAACTTAATTCTGGATGGCTGGACGCGGGTTTGACCCGTCAAATTCCCAAATACGAGTCCAATGTGTTAACTACTGCACCACTTCCCTCAGTGGAGGAAATTAATGGAGTTCGGCTGCAGAAGGAACAGAACTCCTGCTCAGCTAAATACAGGGTTATAAATATGAAATCAAATAAGTGTAATGCAGAAGCAGGTTTGTTAATGGTTAAGTAAACACGAATTCAGGTGGGTTACTATGAACAGCATAGTGAATGCATTATCATTGCCAAAATAGTCACTAAGCCCACAATCACCACAGTAGCACACCTTATTTGCCAGCTAGCTCCGCATGTGATGAAGGGATTGAAGAACTGTATGGTGACATAAATAATTTAGATAGTTGAGGCGGAACCTGAATTGTTCTTGCAGGCAGAACTTCGGTAGTAGTAAAAGGAAAAGTTGAATATAACGTAGGTGAATATGGGCTAGAGGAAAAGAATGAAAGGGAAAGCTGTATGGTAGAATTATGCACAGAGCATAAGTTACCATCGTTAACACGTGGTTTAAGACACGACAAAGAATGTTGATTACGTAGAAGGGACCTGGAATCATCATAATGTTTTAGATTGATTATATAATGATAAGACACAGGATTTGGAACCAGATTTTGAATAGTAAGACATATGCACAGTCAAAAGTGGACCACAGTTTATTGGTTATGAACTGTCGATTAAAAATGAAGAAATTGCAAAGATGTAGGAGATTAAGGAGCTAGGACCTGGATAAGTTGAAAGATTGAGAGGTTGATGAGAGTTTCAGAGAAAGAATTAGGCACTGACTAACTACACAGGGGGAATGGGCAGAATAGGATCAAATAGTAAAATGACAAGGCCTAGTAGGAATCCTTCGATAACACATGAGATACTGAATTTCATTGATGAAAGGAGAAAATATAAAAAAGCATAAAATGAAGCAGGTGAAAGGGAATACAAAAGTATAAAAAATGAGACGGACATGAAACGCAAAATGGCTAAGTAAGAATGGGTAGAAGACGAATGTAAGGATTTAGAAACAAATTTTGCTAGGGAAAAGATAAATACCGTCTACAGGAAAATTAAAGAAGCCTTTGGAGGAAAGAGAAGCAGCTGCCTGAATGTCAAGAGCTTAGGTGGAAAACAAAGACTAAACCAGGAGGGAAGCTGGAAGTTGGAGGAGTATATATAGGACCTATACAAGGGAGATGAACTTGAAGGCAATACTATAGAAAGCAAAGAGGACTTAGATGAATATGTAATGGGAGATATGTTACTGCTAGAGGAATTAATTTTGACAGACCACTGAAAGACCTAAGTCGAAAGAAGGTCCCTGGAGTAGACGACATCCTTCAGAACTACTGATAGCTTTGGGAGAGCCAGCCTTGACTATTGTATTCCATCTGGTGACGATGATGATGACGATTACGTGTTTAAAGGAACCAAACTACTGGGTCATCAGTCCCTCCTTATCATGAGAGAAACACATGGAAAATGAAAAGTAAATAAGTGTAGACTGGGCTGCCCATACTATATAAGCACGTCAACAAGTTTAAAAGGACATGACGGTAGTTGTTATGGGATAGGTAAAATAAAACAAAGATAATACGGATAGGATCTTGTATAAGACGATCTGAAGCCACAATAAGATAAGAGGAGGAATAGAGTAACCTTCGGTCCTTGGGGTAACTGCCAATTCTCCCCCCCCCCCCCCTACAACCTCCCCAAATACTGGAAGTGGAGGACTATTATAGGTTAGAGTAAAAACCACTCTCTCTCAAGAAATGAAACCCGTTGGTAGTGGGTGTCCCGTCATCCACAAGCGTCTGAAATAGTGAAGTAGGCAAGCTGAGAGTGTTCCACATATCGGCTAGCAGGGGGCACTTAACAAGAACATGCGTTATCGTAAGTAATCTGCAGCGAGGAGGATCCTCTTGACGTCGAAGGAAATTGTGGGTGAGTGCGCCGCGCTGGATTAGCTGAGCGATCTACGGCGCTGCAGTCATGGACTGTACAGCTGGTCCCGTCGGAGGTTCGAGTCCTCCCTTGTGCATGGGTGTGTGTGTTTGTCCTTAGGGTAATTTAGGTTAAGTAGTGTGTAAGCTTAGGAACTGATGACCTTAGCAGTTAAGTCCCATACGATTTCACACACATTTGAACTTTTTTTTTTTTTTTTTTTTTTTTTTTTGGGTGAGTGCCGTGTGGCACAACACAGTGCCATTTCTCCTAGATGCCTTAAAAGATGTATGCCACACCTTAGTGGGCCCTTTAATAGCTCTCAACTTGTTTTGGGTTGTAGTAGCCTGCCATTACAATTCCCAGAGCCTCAAAATATTGCGTAGAAGCTCTAACCGTAAGTCTGTGCCCGGTAGGCCGACATTTGGTTGATGTCCTGTAGTTCCGTCTTTATCTGGGCGGTCGACGAGCTCATATTGTGGAATAATTACGTGGTTCAAAAAATGGTTCAAATGGCTCTGAGCACTATGGGACTTAACATCTGAGGTCATCAGTCCCCTAGAACTTAGAACTACTTAAACCTAACTAACCTAAGGACATCACACACATCCATGCCCGAGGCAGGATTCGAACCTGCGACCGTAGCAGTCGCGCGGTTCCGGACTGAAGCGCCTAGAACCGCTTGGCCACAACGGCCGGCTGATGTGGTTCGTTGGTCAGGTGATGATCACTGTCTTTCCAGAGTTCCAGAGGTCATCCAGTAGATCCTGGATGTTCGAGATCAAAAGATTTTTGGCATACCACTTAGTTATGGAATCGCTACAGATCAGAAAGTTAGTCGAAGCCTGGGATTTGACGTACCGCAAAGCCTGAGATATGGTAACCAACTCTGAAGTGTATACTATCATGCACACGACAGAGAGTGCTTCTTGCGTCCCCTTGCATGTGCAAAAGCGTAATTAACCCTGTGGTTGACTTTCGCTCCGTCTGTGTAGATGCATACCGAATTAGAATAATCGTGGAGGGCTGAAACAAATAAGTGTCGGAGAAGGGTTGGATCAGTATCTTCTTGGGGCCACAAAAGAGATCCATCCGTATCACAGGACAGGGCACATGCCACGGGATGTGTCGGGAGGGAGCTCAAGGAACTCAGACTAATGGAGGCTGCTGGAGGTCCTTCAGTAAAATACGAGTTGCATCCCATCTGCCCTACCCAGTTTTAGTCGACGCGCAGCCTGAGCTGTTGATTGTGGAGTAGAGTGACAAGGGTGAGTAGGCATGTGACAGATTGTGACAGATTGTGACAGATTTACTTGCCAGGAGTTGCTGTCGTCAGACCCGCAGCGGTGGGACACAGGCTACCACCAGGAGGCCACCAACGGGGCTTTTACAGAAGGACTCCGTTGCCAACTGGACTCCAGTGTGGTGAACAGGGTCCAAAAAGCTCAGTACGGTTGCTGCCGCCGAACTACAGGCAACACATACATCATCAAAGCGGGAAGAAGCTAGTGTTTTGTAAAATCTCATATGAACTATGTGGTGTGCGCCCTACGACGAGTGCCTGCTTAAAAGGAGATCATTCATTTTCACACAAGTTGCCTTGAGCCGGCGGATATACGGCAGCCAAGTTAGCTAGTTGTCAAATAAAATAACTAATAATTGGAAAGTTTCGACGACCTTAACTGATCGCCAAGATAAATTTCTGGGTATGGGTGCACAGTGCAGAGTCGGCAAAAATGCATAAATCGGGATTTTGCAGGAGAAAATTGACAGTCATGATAGATAGCGCTCAGCGGTGTGCAGCGATGCAGAGGCATTGTATAGGCAAAGATTATCAGTGCACAGTGACGGAAAGACTGTGGGGCCCACCGCATTTACAATATCATTGATGGCGTCAGCGAACAATGGTACGCTCAGCAACGATCCCTGAGCGACTCCACTATCCTATAAATATTGATTGCTGAGACTCGAACCTCTGCGGGCCCGAAAAAGTCGGAGATATAGGAAATTCTAAATGAAAATGTGTAACCTGTCGCAGAAAACTCACTATTGCAGTGTAGATAGGATGTGATGTTGCCAGGTGGTATCGTATACCTTCTGTATGTCTAAGAACACAGCAATCAGGTATTGGCGATGCGCGAAAACATTGCACAATGCACATTCCAAAAGAACCATGTGATCGGCAGTGGACTGGAAAGCCCGAAAGCCACTCTGGAATCATGATATGTTCCCTCCAGTTCTAGGCACCAACAAAGACGGCGGTTGACCGTCCAAATAGCTTACATAGCCTGTTCGTTAGAGAGACTGTCCGGTAGTTAGTTAAAATATGTGGGTCCTTTCCCGGTTTCAGGACAGGAATGATGATATCTTCTCGCCATTCAGAGGGACATACACCGTCCAGCAAAATGCGATTAAAAATCTCGAGGATATGTTTCATGCTGTCGGCACGAAGACGTTTGGGCATTTGGTTGTGAATTTTTTCGTGTAAAGGGGCCGTATCTCGACATTCTGCCAATGCGGTGCGAAGCTCCCCTTGACTAAAACGAACATTACATTGTAGTCGTGTGCATGTGAAGATAGCAGGCGGTGCTGGGTAAGGTGTTTCTGGGTTAGGAAATGAGGATGGTAATTACTGTTAGTGGACACTTCAGCGAAGTGTGCTGCAAAACTTTCCTCAAGTGCCACGGGATCGATGCAGATGTTACCATTGACAAGGACGCTATGAACCGCAATAAGTAGTGGATGGCCGCAAATGCGGTGGAGTTTAATCCATACTTTGGAAAATGGGATGTGGGTCAGCCGTGGCGCCATTGAATTAGTAAACTGCCGCATGGCGCCACTGGCTCAGGTGTAGTATCGACTATCACTCTTGCGGCCCCACTACCAATACTATGAGGAAGAGTTCAAATGGTTCAAATGGCTCTGAGCACTATTGGACTTAACATTTGGGGTCATCAGTCCCCTAGAACATAGAACTACTAAAACCTAACTAACCTAAGGACAGCACACACATCCATGCCCGAGGCAGGATTCGAACCTGCGATCGTAGCGGTAGCGCGGTTCCAGACTGAAGCGCCTAGAATTGCTCGGTCACACCGTCCGGCTGAGAAAGAGTTGCTTACCGATATACGGGGTGTCCCATTTACCTTGACCACCCTAAACAACTGTTTGTCCACATGCAAATTACAAATTGTTTCAAGCAAATGTTCTTTAGCCGTCAGGGTGACATCAATCTGCATGATTGCCTTCGTTGTAGCTTTGTCTTTTACAAAGATATGAACAGTGGTATGACTTTTTTATTTACCCTGTATTTTTTACTCGGTAATTCATTTCGTCTCCTAAAGACCTATTCAAAAATGTATCACAGTGTTCCATTCACTGAAAAACAACGTTAATGATTACGTAACACAACACTGACTTTGACCCGAGGTTTACAAACTAGTCCACTTGCTGGAGTTGTCATAAAACAAATGAAAACCAAGTAAAAATGTAACACAAAACTGACTTTGCCTCTCCTGTACCATTGCCCAGGAGTAGAACATGCAACGCGTCTCTAAGTGGTAACTCTGGTCACCTATACACTGGTGCACCCGTTGAATGTAAGAATTATTTACTGCTTCTAGTGTTGCCTGCTGAAGAGAATTACAAGCAAGCACGATACGTTCCTGCATGTCCTCTGGAGTTGTTGGAAAATCGCGATAGACAACGTCTTTAATACATTTCCAACGAAATAAGTCCAGAGCATTTAAATCAGGAGATCTAGCAGGCCAAGTAACTGTTCCTCCTCGACCAATCCACCTAGCAGGATACCATCGGCTCAGAACACGACGTGCACACAAGGCATTATGTGCTGGACATCCATCATGTTGATACCACATAAGCATTCTGGTTCTTAGCGGCACTTCATCCAGAAGAGTAGGAAGAATTCGTCTGAGGAAGTTAGCATACGCTGTAACGTTTAGACTACCACTGACGAAATAAGGGCCAATAAATGTAGTACCAAGTATTACACACCAGACGTTAACTCTCCACTGACGCTGGTGTTCCACCTGCCTAAGCCATCGTGGATTGTCGCTGGACCAATAAGGCATGTTCCTTGTATTTACCAGTTCTTTGTTTGAGAAGGAACATCCATCGGTGAAAAGAACATCGGAGAAGGCGTTCGGGTTGGTTAGGATTTGTTGCTGTCACCACTGACAGAACTGTACACGATTCTGGAAATCATTCCCACGTAATTCTTGATGTAGGTGTGCATAGTAAGGATGGAACCTGCGACGTATAAGAATATGGCGTACACTGGTTTTAGGAATGCTAACCTGTCGTGTGCTCACATACGGATTCACAGCAACGGAAGCGAGAAAAGTAACTTCGGCAGTTTCGTCTGTGCGAGTGCTACGACGATTGCGTTGTTTTTTTTTTTGTTTTTTTTTTTTGTTTTTTTTTTTTTTTAGGGCGCAAAACTGCTATGGTCATTAGCGCCCGGTCTGTGACTTAGGAAACGGTAAAAAACGAAAATGGAAGGCAGCAGCAATGGGAACGAAACTCAAAAAACTGGAGAAACTAAAAGCAGAAGGAAACCTTAAAAATCCACTACAGAGAGGAGTTGGTTGTCCCCAAAAAGAGCTTCAAATGACTGACGTCATCTCACTGGCACTAATGAATTCGAGAACGCGATCGGCCGAGCGCGTGTCATCTGCTAAAATGGACGATAGATCAGGCGACAGCTGTAGACGAGTGCGTAACGGAGTAAAATAGGGGCACTCAAGTAAAAGGTGTCTTACCGTCCACAGCTGAGAGCAGTGGGGACAGAGTGGGGGAGGATCGCCGCTTAAAAGATGTCGATGGCTAAAACGACAGTGCCCTATCAGGAGTCTAGTTAAAATTACCCCCTCCCGACGACGCGTTCGGGAGGAAGAGGTCCAAGCACAGGGAAGAGCTTTCACGTCCCGCAATTTATTATGGGGAAGTGTCGACCAATGTGCGTGCCATAAAAGAACAACACGACGACATAAAACGCTCCTTAGATCGGCGAAGGGAATCGATCGAATAGCTGGCCGAAGAAGAGAGACTGCAGCCTTGGCCGCTATATCGGCCGCCTCATTGCCACAGATACCAACGTGTCCTGGGAGCCAGACATACGCCACAGAGACGCCCCCAAATGGAGCAAGCTCAGGCAGTCTTGAATCCGGTGGACCAGAGGGTGGACAGGATAGAGAGCTTGGAGACTGAGGAGAGAGCTGAGAGAATCTGAACAGATAACATACTGTATCCGCTGATGGCGGCGGATGTAGTGGACAGCCTGCAGAACAGCGTAAAGCTTCGCAGTATAAACCGAACACTGGTCGGGAAGCCGAAATCGATTTGGGGTGTCGCCAACAATATAGGCACTCCCTACACCAAACGATGTTTTCGATCCATCAGCGTAAATAAATGTGGCTTCCTTCATTTGTGCACATAGAGCAGCAAATGCCCGACGATAAACAAGTGAAGGGGTACCATCCTTGGGGAATTGACAAAGGTCACGGAGCAGGCAGATCCGGGGACGGAGCCAAGGCGGTGCTGTGCCCCAATTTGTCAAGAAGGTTTTAGGAAAGCGGAAGGAAAGAGAATGGAGCAGTTGACGGAAGCGGACTCGCGGTGGTAGTAGGGAGGAAGGGCGGCCTGCATATCCTACATCCAAGGAGGCGTCGAAAAAAATGTCATGGGCCGGATTAGCAGGCATGGAAGACAAATGGCTAGCATAACGACTCAGAAGGACAGCTCGCCGATTGGACAGCAGAGGTTCAGCAGTCTCAGCATAAAGACTTTCCACAGGGCTGGTGTAAAAAGCTCCAGACACTAAACGTAATCCACAGTGGTGGATAGAGTCGAGACGCCGAAGAATAGACGGCCGAGCAGAGGAGTAAACTATGCTTCCACAATCCAATTTCGAGCGCACTAAGGCGCGATAGAGGCGGAGAAGGACCACTCGGTCCGCTCCCTAGGAGGTACCATTCAGGACACGGAGGGTGTTGAGGGATCGCAGACAGCGAGCCGAAAGATAGGAAACGTGAGAGGGCCAGCACAGTTTTCTGTCCAACATAAGACCCAAGAATTTAGCGACGTCCGAAAACTGAAGGTTGACAGGTCCTAGATGTAAGGAGGGTGGAAGAAACTCCTTAAGTCGCCAAAAATTAACACAAACGGTCTTACTGGGAGAAAAACGGAAGCCGGTTTCGGTGCTCCAAGAGTGGAGGCGATCGAGACAGCCTTGAAGACGTCGTTCAAGAAGGCTGGTCCGTTGAGAGCTGTAGTAGATCGCAAAATCGTCCACAAAGAGGGAGCCCGAGACATCAGGAAGGAGACAATCCATAATCGGATTTATGGCAATGACAAACAGTACAACACTTAGCACAGAGCCCTGGGGTACCCCGTTTTCTTGGGAGAAAGTACGGGAGAGAGTGGTGTTCACCCGCACTCTAAATGTGCGCTCTGCCATAAATTCGTGAAGAAAAAGGGGCAGCCGACCCCGAAAGCCCCAAGAGAACAGTGTGCGGAGGATGCCTGTCCTCCAACAGGTATCGTATGCTCTCTCCAGATCAAAAAATATTGCTACTGTTTGGCGTTTCCGGAGAAAATTGTTCATGATATAAGTGGAGAGAGCAACAAGATGTTCAACTGCAGGACGATGCTTTCGGAAACCGCATTGGGCAGGTGTTAAAAGACTGCGGGACTCCAGCCACCAAGGTAAACGGCAATTCACCATACGCTCCAAAACCTTACACACACTACTCGTGACAGAAATGGGGCGATAGCTAGAGGGGAGATGTTTGTCCTTTCCAGGTTTCGGAACAGGAACGACGATAGCTTACCGCCATCGTCTGGGAAAAGTACTATCGGTACAAATTCGATTATAAAAGCGAAGGAGGTAACGCAGACTATAGTATGATAAATGCAGCAACATTTGGATGTGGATACCATCCGGTCCTGGGGCGGAGAAGCGAGAAGAAGAGAGTGCATGTTGGAGTTCCCGCATGGAGAAAACAGTATTGTAGCTTTCGCGATTTTGAGAGGAGAAAGCAAGAGGTCGCACTTCCGCTGCACGTTTCTTCGGGAGAAACGCTGGCGGGTAATTTGAAGAGCTCGAAATCCCAGCAAAGTGTTGACCCAATGAGTTAGAAATTGCGACGGGGTCCACTAATGTATCATGCGCGACAGTGAGCCCAGAGACCGGGGAGAAACTAGGCGCGCCTGAGAACCGTCGAATCCGACTCCAAACTTCCGAGGAGGGAGTGAAGGTGTTAAATGAGCTAGTAAAGAATTTCCGGCTTTCCTTCTTGCTATCGCGGATGACGCGACGGCATCGCGCTCGGAACTGCTTATAGCGGATACAGTTGTCAAAAGTAGGATGGTGGCGGGAAACGCGAAGAGCACGTCGCCGCTCACGTACTGCGTCACGGCATGCCGCGTTCCACCAAGGAACTGGGGGGGGGGGGGGGGGGGGCGCCGGGGCAATGCGGAGGTGCGTGGTATTGAACGTTCCGCAGCTGTAAGAATAACGTCTGTAATATGTATGACCTCATCGTCGACGCTAGGAAAGTGACGGTCATCGAACGTCGCTAGAGACGAAAAAAGTGTCCAATCGGCTTCGCCAAACATCCAGCGTCGCGGGCGCATATATGGCTGTTGAGGCTGCAGTCTAAGGACACATGGAAAGTGGTTACTCGAGTGTGTATCATCAAGGTCGAATCATTCGAAGCGCCGAGCTAGCGGAACAGTACCGACCGAAAGGTCCAAATGAGAGAAATTTGTCGTGGCGGCAGACAAAAATGTAGGTTCCCCAGTGTTGAGGCAAACTAGATCCGCTTGGTGGAAGACGGCTAGCAATAGTGAGCCACACGGACAAGGATGTGGAGATCCCCAAAGCGGGTGGTGGGCATTGAAGTCCCCAACCAGCAAATAGGGGGGGTGGAAGCTGACCAAGAAGGTGAAGGAGATCAGCTTGTGCCATTGGTGTGGACGATGGAATGTATACAGTACAAAGAGAAAAGGTATATCCAGAAAGGGAAAGACGGACAGCGACAGCTTGGAAGGAAGTGTTTAAGGGGATTGGATGATAATGGAGAGTATCGTGGAGAAGAATCATGAGTCCTCCATGAGCTGGAGTGCCTTCAACAGAGGGGAGATCAAATCGGACGGACTGAAAATGGGGGAGAACAAAGCGGTCTTGGGGACGCAGCTTTGTTTCCTGAAGACAGAAGATCGGCGAGTAGGATCGTAAGAGGATCGACAATTCGTCCCGATTGGCTCGAAGGCCGCGGATATTCCAGTGGATAATGGACATAGGGTGAACAGAAAATGGAGGAATGTGACCAAGGTTGCCGTCAACTCAGCGACTGCTCAGAGCTTGCGACTGACAGCATGGAATGGCATTCAGCCGAAGGCAGAAGATCCTGATCCATACGTTGTTCAGGAGCAGTTCCTGCCACCAGCGATCGGCCGGTTGATCGGCCGCCAGCAGTGCGCCTCGGCGACACAGAAGACGGCCGAGGGCGATTACCGCCAGGTGGTGCTGTAGATGAGGCACGCCTTGGCGGAGAAGGAGATGAATTGGGTTTCTTACTTGCCTTCTTGGAAACATGATGTTTAGATGAAGGAGGAACCGATGGATGTGAAGTTGGGGTATGGAAAAAATCTTCACGAGTATGCTCTTTTTTCGAAGTCTTGGTGTCTGACTTTTGGGCTCGAGATTTAGCAGAACCCAATGAATGGTGAGCCATAGAGTGGGCAGGCGAAAGTGGGGAGGTTGAACGGGCGATCTTTGCGCTGGCCGATCTGACGATCGTGGCACTAAAGGTAAGGTCACAAGTCTGCATGGCCGCCTCCTTTGTTGGCCGAGGAGAGGCAAGGACAGTGCTGTATTTTCCCGTCTGAGGCATGGTTGGCTGTCGACTGGCGAATAATTTTCGAGCAGCAAAGGTCGACACCTTTTCCTTCACTCTGATTTCCTATATGAGCTTTTCGTCTTTAAAAATGGGGCAATCTCGAGAGGAAGCAGCGTGGTCACCCATACAGTTGATGCAACGAGGGGATGGAGGTGGACAAGCACCCTCATGGGCATCCTTGGCACACGTAACACACTTGGCTGGATTGGAACAGGACTGGCTGGTGTGATAGAACCGCTGACACCGATAGCAACGCGTCGGGTTTGGGATGTAAGGGCGAACGGAAATTATCTCATAGCGTGCTTTGATTTTCGATGGGAGTTGAACTTTGTAAAATGTCAAGAAGGCAGTATTGGTTGGAATGATGTTCATGTCAACCCTTTTCATGACTCTATGAACAGCCGTTACGCCCTGGTCAGACAGGTAGTGTTGAATTTTCTCATCGGACAATCCGTCGAGGGAGCGTGTATAAACGATCCCCCGTAATGAATTTAAAGTACGGTGCGGTTCCACCCAGACAGGGAAGGTCTGTAGCAGCAAAGTACGCAGCAATTTTTGTGCCTGGAGGGCACTGACTGTTTCTAACAACATGGTGCCATTCCGTAATCTGGAGTAAGACTTTACAGGACCTGCAATTGCGTCGACACCTTTCTGAATAATGAAAGGGTTGACCGTGGAGAAGTCGTGACCTCCGTCAGACCGAGATACAACAAGGAACTGTGGCAACGATGGAAGAACTGTCTGTGGCTGAGACTCAGTGAACTTACGCTTGTGAGCTGACATAGTAGAAGATGAGGAAACCATTGCGAAAGTATCCCCCATGATTACCAGCGTCTCCGATGGCGCGCTCCTTCCTTGTGGGGGCCCTCTCTGAGGGCACTCCCGCCTTAGGTGATTGTTCACACGTCAGGTCACACCCCCCGACAAATGGACGGAGGGACAAATCGGCACTTTCGGACGGTATCAGCTCGGGTAATCACCCCTCCCTGGGCCTGGCCGTTACCCGGGGGGTACATACGTGTTCTACCTGTCTACCCGGGGCGGGGAATTACTCGTTACCCTGTCGCCGGCTACGCATGTAAATGCGTGGGTCGGCCTTCAGACACGCACAGGGAGGAAAAAAGAGAAAGGGAAAGGAAAGGAGAGAGGTCTCAAACGCCACAGCGGAGAAAAGGGCAAAGAGAAGAGGTAAGGAAAAGAGAAGGACAAGGGAAGGACGAAGACTTGCAAGCAGAGAAAGCAAAGAATTTGTTACAGTTTCGAGCGTCCGTCTCTGGACGTAGGCACAAAACATACTCCCAGAGGGGGAGAAAGAGAAGGAAAGAGGCGGAGGTGAAGGAGGGGGGTGAAGATGGGGGATGGGGAAGGATGTGGAGAGGGAAGGTATGCAGCCCGGAAAGGAAGGAAGGCCACATTAGCTCGGGGTCCCGTGCTCGCTACGCACGTATCCACAAAAGAGTCGTGGGTTGAAATTTCCCGTTTCCTGAAGCGTCGCAACAAGACGACAAAACAGTTCCGCTGCCAGTGTAGCATTTCGCCTGCGTTTAACAACAACAATAAAAGGAACGTTATGTCAATGCAGTTTGTAGGAAGGACAGCCTATACTGTGTGCCTACTCTACACCCGTACATAAGAAAACAGTATTGCAATTACTGTTCTGCTAACTTACATTCCCCATAGATGAATAGCATTTCTCTCTTCTCTTCATTGGTGTACATTCTACTCACACAACACTTCAACGGAATGACGGGTGTGCATTCTACTTATGTTTACGTTTGTCCTCTGTCAACGTCAGCACGTGGATGTGTTCTATTACCCCGAATACCTGCACTAAGTGCTGGGAGCGTCAACGTCAATGTTTTGTTATATAATTAATAACGTTGCGTTTCAGTGAATGGTACATTTTAGGAGAGGAAGTAAATCACCGAACAAAAAATACAGGGTGCCATTTAAAGAAGTCATAACTCTGTTCTTATCTTTGTAAAAAACGAAGCTACAACGAAGGCAGTTATGCTGATTGATGTTCCCCCTGACGGCTAAAGAACATTTCCTTGAAACATTTTTTAATTTGCATCTGGACAAACAGCTATTTAGGGTGGTCAGGATAAATGGGACACACTGTATACAGGGTTCGCTGGCGCGAGGGAGGAGGCACGAAGCTTGCGGATTGGCGGCAGTGTTACGACGAGACGAGGTCCGAGCAACCGAAGCCACGAGCTGCGCAAGGAGGGCCTGCGCAGGGCGAGGATACAGGAGTACTTCGCCGGGGTCAGCGTCGACTACAAGCAGCAGGCCGACATCCCGTCGGTTGGTTCGCAACATTCCGTGTTGGACGACCGCTCGTGGCCTGGCTGCCCTCTTCTACCTGGCTTTCATCGGCACCACTCAATAACCGCTGTGACGCACCATAGATCCATGGAATTGCTTCCTGATAAGGGGAGTAACATTCCGTAATCATCATGCTGATTTTTTTCGTTGTCTACCTGCCCTCATTATTTTCTGGTTTGTACCCGACCCTCAGAGTTTTACTCGGTCGGCTCTTTTGTTGGAAATATAGGCAGTAGTATTGTAGTAAGACATTAGCTGTCGTTTTAAAATTTGTCCAGCTATTATATTTCCTTTCCTTTCTGGTGTGTACCCGATCATTAATGGTCTAATTAATCAGCTCTTGGTCGTAAATACAGCCGGAACAATTGTATTAAGGCACAGGTTGCCGTTAAACAAACAGGGACCTTGTGGTTAGATTTAGCTGTTAAACGGTTCAATTCTTTAACTGAAATTGCATTTCTCAGTCATTAGTTATAATGTGAACAACCTGTTGTACTAAGCTGTTCGTTTTTGTGTTTTAAAGAACGGGTCATTATTGATGTATTTTAGCTTCATCTTGTGGTTCCGTCAAGTGAGGTCTCTTATAATAAGTGTTTACAAATAATGCTTTGAGGCGTTCCTTCAGAGCGGTCTTAATAACTGACTATCCGTTTAACTTTGTAAATATTAACAGCCAATTGTCACTAGGGCTTTAGTCAAGAATGGTTCACATGGCTCTGAGCACTAAGGGACTTAACATCTGATGTCATCAGGCCCCTAGAACTTAGAACTACTTAAACCTAACTAATCTAAGGACATCACACACATCCATGCCCGAGGCATTATTCGAACCTGCGACCGTAGCGACCGCGCGGTTCCAGACTAAATCGCCTAGAACCGCTCGGCCACACCTGCCGGCTCTTTAGTCAAAATAAATCCTAAGGGACGAGTTCGGGTCCAGTCGTACCTTGGTTGTCGATTGAAATTAAGAGGTCGGTTGCTCTGAAGTGAGCCTTATCATTGCCATATTGTTTGCAAATCTGCATAACCATTAAGCACAGGTGCGCATCTTCACCCCAAACCTTTCGACATTCAGCTTTCAAATTAAAGATGAGTGATCTGTTTTGAGTAATTGAATCACTCTTGTCATCAATGGTGCACATATAGTTTTCATGTGTTGCAGAAGGGCTGTGTCCAGCGCGGTAGTAAACACCGCTGTTTCACCCGATAACGGGTGGTCTGCAGGTCAAGCCGTTTTGTAATAATTTTTATATTGTTTGCTGTTTTGCAATACAGCACTTGACCTTCTCTTCTGAGGTGGCATCCCTCTCGAAGGCCAGGATAAAGGCGTCTGTATCGGTGCGACTGTGTTTAGGGCCTCGCTGTACATGGTGGACAAATCGAAGTCCTCGATGCTCAAGGTTTGCACGGAGCTCCTCGTAAGTTTGGAGAAGAATATCCCGGTGGAAAATGATGCCCTGTACCGAGTTGACAGATTGGTGGGCTGCGATGGGATGTAACCGAGGTAGTCACAAGCACCCTGGGCTCCAGATTGGGCAGCAGAAGATGTCTTAATGAGCAAAGAACCAGACCGCATTTTACTGAAGGATTCCACTTAGCTATACTTATCTTCAATCGTCTCCACGAGAAACAAAGGCATGGTCGTGGCAAAACTTTCGCCATCCATCCTGGTACAAAGCAGTTACTGAGGGAATGGTTTCAACCCAAGCTGGCAAGCATGGCCCTCTTCCCAGGGGTTGGCCAGGGAGGAGGAGGCCAAAGGATCAGAAGAAGGAGTGTCATGTCTTCTATCGCTCTCAGAGACGGCCACAGAATGGCCAGGATGTTCACGCTTTTTTCGCTTCATATTCAAGGTATCCGCCCACTCCGACCACGGGTTCTCCCTGTGAGCGCCACCCACCCACAGCAAGGGCCGTCTGGCACGGCTGCCACTGCCGGGAGTTCTGATGCCCTGAAGTGATGAGCATCGACTCCTTGGCATACACGAGAACAGATCAGGTATTAGCAGTGTGATCCTGTGTTCAAAATGTTCAAATGTGTGTGAAATCTTATGGGACTTAACTGCTAAGGTCATCAGTCCCTATGCTTACACACTACTTAACCTAAATTATCCTAAGGACAAACACACACATCCATGCCTGAGGGAGGACTCGAACCTCCGGCGAGACGATCCTGTGTTGTCAGGAGCACAACCAAGTGAGTACTTAACAGCCCCACCGCACGGAATGGCTACTGTGCCGGTGACCTAGAAGGAAGGAGGCCAGGGTGCAAGGGGAAAAGGGAGTGGATGGCGAGAGGAGCCTACACCATGGAAACTAGATTGGGAGTTCATCCCCAAACGGCTCACACTGAACGGAAAACATTGGAAATGGAGGTCAAACCCGAAGGGGACGAAAAACGCCGAAAAGGAGTGGGAAACAGCAAATTAAACGATAGTGCATACCAAAAACAAAGCCAGGAGGATAGCCAGGTCGATATAAAGAAGTCCCCCAAGAGGGAAGGGAGGGGGCAGGGAGAAAGGAGCAAGGACAGGGACGGAAAGGAACAGGGTTGGTAATGCAGTCTGGAAAAAAGGAACGAGACTGCAATAGCTCGAGACCCCGTGTGCGCTACACACGTACCCACAAAAGGGACTTTGGGCCCCCTTGGGGGGGGGGGGGGGGGGGGAGCGGCGGCATAGAATGATGGATTCACACACCTTTCACCTACAAGTTCCCTACTGTGTACTGATACAAATACTCTTGCGTCTATTAATACTGATGCTTTCTTTCCTTCAGCACACACATCATTGCACATGCCACCTCTACATATGTACTTGTTGAATCTAGTTATAATGGGAACGCTGTTCAGCTGATTTCAGACTGCATGCTTCCTCCCTGTAATTAACATAATGCTGTTGATGACCAATACTACTCCTATTCCACTGAGGCTGGCAGCACTGCTTCTGCAAATCCCTGTACATCGACAATTGTAGCAATACAATTTCTAGAGAATGCACCATGCTCAATCCTTATACCTATCATTTGCAATCAATTCTTCATTTAAAAAATTAGATTGCTTATTAATGTTGTCCATCAATTTTTTTCCTTGAAACATCATGTTTTCTCTCACAGAACTACAGAAATATGGCTTAATATTCGAAACTGAAATATTTTCTTCAATTTTATAGAATATCATTACTTATTCCGATAATATTCGGCTCAAAAAGAGGGATATAGTGATTTAACACGTAAAATTCATAAACAATTTTAGCTTTCATATAAATGTCGTTTATATGTAAAATATTAAAACTGAACCGACACAAACGATGAAATATTGGGTTTTTCTGTGGGGCCTTACCAGTTTCCTCAATTACGGAATCATTTTGCTTAATGTCACACAATCCTCTGGTTATCAACCGAATCTCCAAAACTTTATGATAAGGCGAAAAATCTGAAAATATATGCTGCAGATTAGAGAAATACGCAATTATCTGGTTCCCTAATTAATTTATTTATTAATTTATTTATTTCTTCTCACTTTGGGTTCCGTAGGACCAAACTGAGGAGCAAAGCTCCAAGGTCATGGAACGTGTCATTACATGAAATTACAACATAGAAGTAATAACAGATAAAAACAAAATCTCTACGAACCCGAAAAAAGTCAAGCCATAAGTTTAAGAAAACGCAATCAACAATAAATGAAGAATCAGCTTATTTTTCAAGGAACTCCTCGACAGAATAGAAGGAGTGACCCATGAGGCCGGCCGGTGTGGCCGAGAGGTTCTAGGCGCTTCAGTTGAGAACCGCGCAACCGCTACGGTCGCAGGTTCGAATCCTGCCTCGGCCATGGATGTGTGTGATGTCCTTAGGTTAGTTAGGTTTAAGTAGTTCTAAGTTCTAGGGGACTGATGACCTCAGATGTTTAAGTCCCATAATGCTCAGAGCCATTTGATTTTTAGCCCATGAGGACACTCTTCGGATTCGATTTGAAGGCCCTCGGATTACTGCTAAGATTTTTCGATTAGAGTGGTAGCTTATTGAAAATAAATGCAGCGGTATACTGCACACCTTTCTGCACAAGAGTTAAGGAAGTTCAATGCAAATGCACGTGTGGTATCTGCCGATTATTTACTGAGTGAAAGCTGCTTATTCTTGGGAATAAACTAATATTGCTAACAAGAAATGACAGTAAGGAATATATATATCGAGAGGCCAATGTCAAAATACCCAGAATCGCGAGCAGGGGTCGACAAGAGGTTCATGAAATTACACCTCTTATTTGTCGAACTGCCCGTTTCTGAGCCAAAAATATCCTTTTAGAATGGGAGGATTTACCCCAAAATATAATACCGTACGACATAAGCGAATGAAAAGAAGCAAAGGAGACAAATTTTCGTGTGGAAAGATCGCTCACTTCAGACGCTGTTCGAATAGTAAAAATTGCAGCATTAATTCTTTGAACAAGATCCTGAATGTGGGCTTTCCACGACAATTTACTATCTACCTGAACACCTAGAAATTTGAACTGTTCAGTTTCACTTAAATATGCCCATCCTGTGAAATTAAAAAGATTTTGTTGAATTATGTGCTACAAACTGTAGAAACTGAGTCTAACTGTGATTTAGCGTTAGTTTAGTTTCTAGTAGCCAAGAAGCTGCTATTTGAAACAGAGCCAACGCTGCACACAAAATCCTTCACTACAAAGCTAGTGTCATAAGCAAAGAGAAGTATTTTAGAGTTACTCGTAACAATAAAAGGCATATCATTTATATAAATAAGGAACAGGAGTGGCGCCAACACTGATCCCTAGACACCCCCACTTGACCGTACCCCACTCAAGACACCACATCACATTCATTCTCAACATCATGAATATGTCTGTTGCTAAAGTAAGAGATGACCCAATTGTAAGCTGCTACCCGTATTCCGTAATGGTCCAACTTCTGGAGCAATATTTTGTGATCAAAAAATCAAACGCCTTAGTTAACTCAAAAAATATGCCTATCGTTAGAAACCTTCTGTTTAACCCATCCAGTATCTCACAGAGAAAAGAGAATATAGAATTTTCAGTTTTTAAACGACTTCTAAAGCCGAACTGTACATTTGATAGCAAATCGTGTGATATAATGTGATCAATTATCCTTACATACACGACCTTTTCAATAACTTTGGCAAACACTGGTGGCATAGAAACAGGTCTAAAATTATCTACATTAACCCTTAATCCCTTTTTATAAAGCGGCGTAACTGCTGAGTACTTTAATCGTTCAGGAAACTGACCATTCCAAGCGGAAAAATTCCAGATATGGCTAAATACAGGGCTAACGTGTGCAGCACAGTACTTTAATATTCTTCTAGGCACTCCATCATAAACATGAGAGTCCTTAGTCTTCAGTGATTTAATTATTGATTCAATTTCCGGATTGTCTGAAACACAGAGGAGTGTTTCAGACATCAATCTTCGAAAGGCATTTGCCAAGAATGTTATGATTCCCTGCAGAAACTACATTTTTATTTAATTCACCAGAAAAGTTCAGAAAATGTTTGTCAAATACTGTACATATATCTGATTTATCAACAACCGAAATATTTTTACTACCAACTGACTTTATATTGTCGACCCTGTGCTACTGACAAGACACTTCCTTCACAGCTGACCATATGGTTTTAATTTTATCTCTTCTATTTGCGTACCATATACTCTTTGCCTTCCTAATAGCATTTTTAAGCACCTCGGAATACTGTTTGTAATGGGTTACTGTAGCTTGATTGTGACTACTTCTAACATTTTAATATTATATTTCCTGCTTTGTTCTACATGATGTCCTTATCCCACTAGTCAGTCACCCAGGCTGCCTACTACTGCCAGTACCCCATTTAGAACGTTCTAATGGAAAGCAACTCTCAGAGAGCATGAGAAATGTGTTGAGGAAAGCATTATATTTATCATCTATGTTATCGACACTATAAACATTCTGCCACCCTTGTTCCCTGACAAGATTAAAAAAACTCTCTATTGCTGTTGGATTAACTTTCCTACATAGTTTGTAATTATATATGACACTGGTTTGACTACAAAAGCCTTTTAGTGTCAAAATCTGAGCATCATTGTCTGGAAGGCCATTCACCCTTTTACTAACAGAATGCCCATCTAGTAATGAAGAACGAATAAAAATACTGTCTGTGGCTGTGTAGCTGTTTCCCTGCACCCTAGCTGGAAGAAACAGTCTGCATCATATTATACGAATTTTGGAGACCTACCAACATCCTTTTTGTTGCACCATGATACACAAAATTTGTATTGAAGTCACCACATATCTCTAATTTATGGTACTTCCAAAAAAGTGAATTTAGGGGACCTATAAACAACAACAATTAGAAGTTTAGTTTCACTAAATTTAACTGCCCTTGCCTACATTCAAATATCTGTTCAGTGCAGTGCCGTGATACAACTATGGGGTCAAATGGAATACTGTTTTTTACATACATAGCTACTCCCCCAACTCGCAAAGAACTCCTTGAAAAACAGCCAGCTAATCTGTGTCCTGGTAAAGGAAGCCTCTGAATCGTCAATTTATTTAAGTGGCGCTCCGAGACATACAAATAACTTCAGAGTCAACATCTATAAGCAGTTCACTAACTTTATCTCTAATAACTCTCATCTTTTGATGAAACATGCTAGTTCCTTCTCTACTTGGAAACATGACGTCCTCTGAAGGTGATTCCTTAGTTATAGAGACTTTCTTTAAGCAGGTATACCTATCAGCTTCAATCTAAAAAAGGTGCAACTCTAACACCAACTACTACATGAATTTTTCCATGAATGATCCCACCACCACCAACTACACTGCCACCTATAAGCTTGGCCAGTCTCCCCTTCCCATACCGATTGAGGAGCAGGCCATGCCTACTGAAACCCGATCTACTGATAGACCCAACTGTCACCACTGAATTGTGACCCATGCCCTCTGCCATCAGTGCCCTCCCCAGCCCCATGTTAACTGCCTAACAGCCGCATTAAGACGAGGCGATCATGACGCTGAAGCAGTTTTACGAAATTGACATTAGTGCCACTAGTTTGAGTATCTATCTTTATCAGGCCATCACCTACGTAATATTCCCCATCCCTATCAAGACTGTTCACTGCTCCATCCAGTATCACTACTTGATCCTCCTTCGCAAAATTCCTACATAACTCCCCTATGGTGTCAGTCAGCTGAGCCAACCCTGCACTAAGCTTCACAATGCTGGTGACTTGGTACTCACTTCCTGCAACCGCTGGCCCACACCTCTACCGTGCGAACTACCTAGCAGTAGAACCTTTTCCCTTCTGTTAGACTTTTCAGCTGACATAGTCCTCTAACTGCTGAGGACTGCTGCATGTTCCCTACATCTACAGCTACAAGAGGCTCCTCCTCACTCATCTCCGACACCTGGTCAAATATATTGCATATATGCAAAGTATAACTGTCTGAATGCATCCTCCTCCTAGCTACCTTCTTGCCAACTGCCAGTTCCCATTCCCCACCACCCTTCACCCTCCTCAACCTCTGTAGTTCCCCCTTTGCGCGTTGTATCTACACCTGAAAGGCAGAGGTCTTACGCTCCTGCTCTCCTTCTACTATAGATTCTGCATTCCCAGGAGAGGATCTCACTAGAATGACCACTGGCTTACCCACTGCATTCCCCCCCCCAATGAAAATACTTTGAACAAATCCCACACCGTAGCCAATTACTTACAAACCTTCGATAGAGCCCACACTTCTCACTCATGGTAAAATTTTAGTTACTGAAAAAAAACTATACGTTTACGTTACCTAAGTTCAGTTGCACCATTAGAACTACTTATAGAATTAACAATAGAGGTCTGGAAATTCTCTGTCTACTAGGAAAGCAACTACTTGTATTAATGTTACTACACCACAGCTAATACCCATATTAACAAAACTTCACAAAATTATTAGCTAAAACCAAAAATTCAAGCGGCCACTGTGACACTCAACAAAGTTAAAACATTGAATGAAAGTTTTAACGAAATATTTCACTAGAAACAATAAGAAAAGGCAGCTGAAAACTAAAGCACAATGTTTACTAAACGATTTCAACGCAAGGAAAACTATAAAAAAAATACCGCGAACGAACGTTTCCAAAAGTTTATTAGATCGTTATTTCGCTACAAACAGCACGGAACTCCCCTGAAAATTATTAAATTTAATAACTGTACAACAGTGCACAAATAACTCCTTCAGTACTTAGCTTTATAACCACTACAGCGGCAACTGCACGCCGCAAAATGTAAACACACTACTGAGGCGCGAGGCTTGGACGAACGACGTAAGCACACTCACGAATAACGGACCATTCGAGTCGATAACAGAGGAAGAAAGATTGAGATTAAAGAAAATCCACTGATAACGTACTTCTATAGCAAGTATTAACACAAATAAACTTTAAAATAAGTAACTGAAAACTAAAACTTTATAACTATAGCTGACTAAGACAGTTACAATTCGCATTCTACAAATCGCATTAATGTTTTATTGCATGAATAGGTCTAGAAATGATTATAATCACCTATTACGTGTCAAATAATACTTGATGATTATGGTTATACGCTTAAATCAGAGCACTTAGTGGGAAATCTGGAATGCCATGTAACTTACCACGTGTATCAGGCTCATTAAGCAATTTTTCACCTGACGTCTTTTAATACTGCTGGAGAGCTGCACAAATTGTTCCGATAGTCGCAGTAAGCATTTCTGGTCCCAGTCCCTCGAACATTTATAATAGCCTTATTTCCGAGCACAAGTGATTCTAAAGTGGATGATTTAATCGAGGATCCCGCGTTTGTGGGACCGCCCGAGAATCGTGCCCCTTTAATAGGAGGCGGTTGGGACCAGATGGACGTCGTCCAGCCTGTGGACACGCGCCGTTCACTTCTGCTGGAACCGGTCCCCGGTCCGCACGCAACTGGAGCCTCCAGCTCCAGATACAAGCCTCCCACCAGATCAAATGCTGCCCAGCCCGGCACGTGCCGCCGTTACCCCGACGGGCTGCTGGTTTACGTCTGGGCCTGTCAGGGTCCTAGTCTTCACTTCAGGGACGAGCAGGTGGCTGATTTACTCTTGTCAATTTATAGCAGGAGCTACCCCAGCACCACTTGCTGTCTCCTGCCTCGTTTCGAGGGACTAACGCGTGAACCTGTTATTATTCATTATGGTAGCTCAGACTTCACATATACAGGGTGGTCCATTGACAGTGACCGGGGGAAATGTCTCATGAAATAAGCATCAAACGAAAAACCTACAAAGAACGAAACTTGTCTAGCTTGCCAGATGGCGCTATGGTTGGCCCGCCAGATGGTACTGCCATATGTCAAACAGATATTAACTGCGGTTTTTTTTTAAATAGGAACCCCCATTTGTATTACATATTCGTGTAGTACGTAAGGAAATATGAATATTTTAGTTGGACCACTTTTTTCACTTTGCGATAGATGGCGCTGTAATAGTCACAAACGTGTAAGTACGTGGTATCACGTAACACTTCGCCAGTGCGGACGGTATTTGCTTCGTGTTAAAATCGACCGTTTACCAATTGCGGAAAAGGTCGACATCGTGTTGATGTATGGCTATTATGACCAAAATGCCCAACGGGCGTGTGCTATGTATGCTGCTCGGTATCCTGGACAACATCATCAAAGTGTCCAGACCGTTCGCCGGATAGTTACGTTATTTAAGGAAACAGGAAGTGTTCAGCCACATGTGAAACGTCAACTACGGCCTGCAACAAATGATGATGCCCAAGTAGGTGTTTCAGCTGCTCTCGCGGCTAATCAGCACATCAATAGCAAACAAATTGGGCGGGAATCGACGTTTTTAAAACGTCGATGTTGGGAATGATACATCAACATCGATTGCACCCGTACCATATTTCTATGCACCAGGAATTGCATGACGACGACTTTCAACGTCGCGTACAGTTCTGCCACGAGGCACAAGAGAAATTACGGCACGATGACAGATTTTCTGCACGCGTTCTATTTAACGACGAAGCGTCATTCACCAACAGCAGTAACGTAAACCGGCGTAATATGCACTACTGGGCAACGGAAAATCCACGATGGCTGCGACAAGTGGAACATCACCGACCTTGGCGGGTTAATGTATGGTGCGGCATTATGGGAGGAAGTATAATTGGCCCCCATTTTATCTATGGCAATCTAAATGGTGCGATGGATGCTGATTTCCTACGTAGTGTTCTAACGATGTTACTACAAGATGTTCACTGTATGACAGACTGGCGATGTACTTCCAACATGATGGATGTCCGGCACACAGCTCGCATGCGGTTGAAGCGCTATTGAATAGCATATTTCATGACAGGTGGATTGGTCGTCGAAGCACCATACCATGGCCCGCACGTTCACCGCATCTGACGTCCACGGATTTCTTTCTGTGGGGAAAGTTGAAGGATATTTGCTATAGTGATCCACCGACAACGCCTGACAACATGCGTCAGCGCATTGTCAATGCATGTGTGAACACTACGGAAGGCGAACTACTCGTTGTTGAGAGGAATGTCGTTACACGTATTGCCAAATGCATTGAGGTTGACGGCCATCATTTTGAGCATTTATTGCATTAATGTGGTATTTACAGGTAATCACGCTGTAACAGCATGCGTTCTCAGAAATGAGAAGTTCACAAAGATACATGTATCACACTGGAACAACTGAAATAAAATGTTAAAACGCACCTATTTTCTGTATTTTAATTTGAAAAACCTACCTGTTATCTCCCCGATGTTATTCAATCTGTATATTGAGCAACCAGTAAGATGAACATCAACAAAAGCAAAACGAGGATAATGGAATATAGTCGAATTAAGTCGGGTGATGCTGAGACAATTAGGTTAGGAAATGAGATACTTAAAGTAGTAAAGGAGTTTTGCTATTTGGGGAGCAAAATAACTGATGATGGTCGAAGTAGAGAAGATATAAAATGTAGACTGGCAATGGCAAGGAAAGCGTTTCTGAAGAAGAGAAATTTGTTAACATCGAGTATAGATTTAACTGTCAGGAAGTCGTTTCTGAAAGTATTTGTATGGAGTGTAGCCATGTATGGAAGTGAAACATGGACGATAAATAGTTTGGACAAGAAGAGAATAGAAGCTTTCGAAATGTGGTGCTACAGAAGAATGCTGAAGATTAGATGGGTAGACGACGTAACTAATGATGAAGTATTGAATAGAATTGTGGAGGAGTATGTGGCACAACTTGACAAAAAGAAGGGACCGGTTAGTAGGACATGTTCTGAGGCATCAAGGGATCACAAATTTAGCATTGGAGGGAAGCGTGGAGGGTAAAAATTGTAGAGGGAGACCAAGGGATGAATACACTAAGCCGATCCAGAAGGATGTGTGTTGCAGTAAATACTGGGAGATGAAGACGATTGCACAGGATAGGGTTGCATGGAGAGCTGCATCAAACCAGTCTCAGGACTGAAGACCACAACAACAACAACAACCTGTTATCAACTGTTCGTCTAAAATTGTGAGCCATATGTTTGTGACTGTTACAGCACCATCTATCACAAAGCAAAAAAAGTGGTCTAACAAAAACATTCATATTTCTTTACGTACTAAACAAATATGCAATAAAAAATGGAGGTTCCCAGTTTTAAAAAACGCAGTTGGTATCCGTTTGACTTATGGCAGCGCCATCTAGCGGGCCGACCATAGCGCCATCTGGTTTCCCCCTTCAAGCTAGACGAGTTTCGTTCTTTGTAGTTTTTGCGTTTGACGCTTATTTCGTGAGACATTTGGCCCGGTCACGATCAATGGACCACACTGTATATACTTACATGAGTGTCTTGCACCCTTCCATTTAAGATTTGCAACAATGGGCAATCTAATAAGTAACAGAACAAGAGCCTTGGAACTACGAGAATCACGAGTCTCAACTGATCTTTATGTCAAATAGTTAACATATTTTCAATAATTTATTAATTATATGTATGCTTTCCTCCTACCAGCTTTCATTACGGCCATGATGTCTCTCACCAACTACCCCTCACAAATTCTTCTAACGTGAAATACGACAATAATTATTGGTAATATCGGTGTTAAATGCGACAGTGATACAAAAAGGCTATCATGTGGTTATTAGGAATGGTGTTAAGAATAATGACGATGATTATAGCAGCACGGTATAGATGTTTCGGGCCAGAAATTGTAACTGATGCGTACTAAGAGCGCCATAATTACATAAATGGATTAATGTCTCAGTTAAATAAAACTTTATTTCTTAAACAAACCTAAGAGAAATTCCTTTCTCCACTGTATCAAATTTTCTTGGGGAAAGGGTTTCGTTACAACTTGTGGATTGTTTCATGCTGAGGCAGGGTGTACACTGTAAGAAACTTCCATACACAAAGAATTATTGTGGTAGAATCCCTGAGCTGTGTCCAAACCATTTCTCAGCAATACCCTTTCTTCTGGATGTGCCAATCTAGAAAGCATGAGGAGTTTGGAACGTAGCGAAGAGGTATTTACAGATTGACGGTGTTATAAGAATCTTTAGTCGTGTTAGGATGGACCATTAGGTAAAAGCATTACTTCTGAAAGGCAACTATCCGTGTTTTTGCATCCATGTGTGGCGTTCCTTTTAAATTTGTCAGGAAGTTTCATACCGTCGTAGAGGTCGTTGTAGAGTGACAGATCCCATCTGAATTTCGTCTTAGTTTCTAATCCGTAGTAACTTACTATACTCTGACGATTATTAGAAATACGTAAAATACCGCTTGAACTAAGCAGCAGTGTTTTTGGAAGTTATGTTGGAAAGTAAATGTGGAAAAGAGGCCGAGATGACAGTAACGGGAAAGGTGTTGCACCACAAAATGAGGAGTGAAAGATTAGCTACTGCGTTTCAGCTGTTATCAGAAGTCATCCGGAGGAAAAACCATGAGCGGAAACCAATATTCGCCGAGAATTTTTTTTTAACTCGTCTTTGGGATGGGCATGTCGAACAGACGAATCCTGCATTACTTTTGGAATAACAAGATTGTCCACTCGAAAATTCAATTTACAATAGGTCCTGTTAGATATTTCCTATCCAGTTTATGGTTTTCTTAAAAATGTTCAACAATATTTTCAGATTTCCATAGTTCACAAGAGCACGAAAATTTTGCTATGTGAAGTACCTTCGTATCTCTCTACCTTTAAAGTAACTATAGATAATGTTGAATAATTTTAGTGGATCAGCTGGGTTGTAGAGATCTAGGAAAGAGGTATAAAAGGATAAAACGATTGGATGTGATTATGTACGTAGGCTGTTTAGGTTTTAATGTTGGCAACGTCACGTAGCGCTCTGTATGAAAATCACTGACTGTGCTGTGTGCAGTCTGTGACTCCTTTTCATAGTTGGAATATTTGCTATCGTAGTGTTGGGCAGATGGATGCGAAAAGCGTGTAGCGTTTCGCAGTTCGAGGTGAGCCGCCAGCAGTGGTGGATGTGGGGAGAGAGATGGCAGAATTTTGAGAGCGGACGATCTGGACGTGTTTTCATCAGAAAGGGTAAATTTGTAATACTTTATATCATGAACTGATATATATATATATATATATATATATATATATATATATATATATATATATATATATATATATGATGACTTTTGAATATTATTAAGGTAAATACATTGTTTGTTCTCTATCAAAATCTTTCATTTGCTAACTACACCTATCAGCAGTTAGTGCCTTCAGTAGTTAGAATCTTTTATTTAGCTGATCCTAAAGTTCGACTACTTTCTCTGATAATGAGCTAATTTCCTCCATGTGTCTTTCTGAACCAATTTTCAGAGTATCTACTGTGTCCTTTAAGTTTTCCTGAGTGTTTGCAAGTTGCGTAACCGAATCAGTAGATGCAACTGAGTCAATTTTAGCCCGCAAGGTCTCTTGATTTTCATGAACAATAGTTGGCAGCTCTTTTATGGCTGCTTCGTGATTCTGAAATGCATATTCATACCGCGAAAAAAATTTGGTTGAAAATTCTCACAAATTTGTGATTTTACGTCATTACAGACTTTTTTACATTTCAATTCGATGTTACGTAACTCAGTAGTTAAATCTTCACGTGTTTGTTGAAGTGTTTCTTTAATTTGTTTCTGATTTCGTTCCATTTGTTGCTGTGATTGTTTTTGATTTTTCTGAAGCTTTTGTCCCGTTTGTTGCGTTAATTGTAAAAACAGTGCACTGATGTCTGAAACATGCTGCTCAGTGCTATTCGGCAGTGTATTTGAACCGGCAATATTCGCATTTTGAAAAGCACAAAATGTGTCTTGACGTATTTGAGAAAACGGTGAGGACGCAAAACCTGAATCTACAGTATTTGCAAGATTGTGGCCTGTCATTTCGGATTCCTGAGGCGAGCTGTTGCCGACCGATCGATCGATAATGCTTCCCTGTTCACTAATTGTTTCACTGTCTACACCATTATTTGCCGCCTGGTCCATTTCCCTATGCACAATTACCAAATTACAATGTTGAACCCTAGTCTTCAATGTCATTCCTCAGTTTACTTTGGAGCCTAGTATTACGTTTTTCACACGCCATAATTGTCACAATATTTCACACGATAACACAGAAAAGCACAATTTTAAGTGTAAAATAAGAAAATAAATTGTAAATTTTTTTGTGGGGAGCATGGGGGCTATGTAAGTCTGCTGTTTAGATTTTTATGTTGGTAACGTCACGTAGCGCTCTGTATGAAAATCACTAACTGTTCTGTGTGCAGTCTGTGGCTGGTTTGCATTGTTGGAATTTTTGCTATTGTAGTGTTGGGCAGATGGATGCGTACAGCGCGTAGCGTTGCGCGGTTGGAGCTGAGCCGCCAGCAGTGGTGGAAGTGGGGAGAGAGATTGCAGAATTTTGAGAGAGGACGATCTGGACGTGTGTCCATCAGAAAGAGTAAATTTGTAATGCTGTATATCATGAAATGTTTTATATATGATGACTTTTGAATATTATTAAGGTAAATACATTGTTTGTTCTATATCGAAATGTTTCATTTGCTAACTACGCCTATCAGTAGTTAGTGCCTTCAGTAGTTAGAATCTTTTATTTAGCTGTATTGGCGCACGCTGTATTGCAGTAGTTCGAGTAAGGAAGATTTTTGTGAGGTAAGTGATTCATGAAAGGTATAGGTTATTGTCAGTCAGGGCCATTCTTTTGTAGGGATTATTGAAAGTCAGACTGCGTTGCGCTACGAATATTGTGTGTCAGTTTAGCGTTGATCAGAATAAATAAAGAGAGAAATGTCTGAGTACGTTCAGTTCTGCTCAGCTGTTTGAAAATCAAATAACTTAAGAGGTTTATGAGCACAGTAATTCATTAATTTTTCTAAGGGGATGTTTCAATTATAGTAGAATAGGTAAGATATTTGAGTTTAACTACAAGATAGCTCACCGAATTCATTAATGATATTGCTCACTGGCTGGCTCATTCTAAATTTTACACATAAATGAAAACGGTTAATAGCGTTTGGCCACGGATAAGCAGTAAAGCGTTCTCTAATACATGGTAACTGGGTAACACTGACAGTTCTACAAAATTGTAACCTACAGATGCAGCTGACGTAACGGTCTCGAAAAGGTGGAATGATTACATCTGTCAATAACGAATAACATTCCTTGTCTCTATTGCTTTCAGTCACTTCTAGTATCCGCTGTCATTCAGGTTAGCCATAATTTTCCTGCTCCTGACATCATTTTAGGTCACAAAGCTCACCATATTCACCCACCTCCTGTTTCTGTGTGATTTTAACTCACAGAACTTGCTATGGTCACAAAGCTCACCGTATTCCTCCACCTCCTGTTTCTGTGTGATTTTAACTCACACAACTTGCTATGGGGACATATTTAGTCAACCAGTCACATATTGGATATCATTAAATACTTTCAAATCATGTGCATTTTCAACTTCTCGCGGCGTAATGAATAAGCCATTAAATTTCGGGCGCATGCAGCCGCGCAAATAAAATTTCCTCTACTGATATTTCGGCCGCGTATCGTCCGGCCATCTTCAGAGCGAGTCGTGAATCGCTCTGAAGATGGCCGAACGATACGCGGCCGAAATATCAGTAGAGGAAATTTTATTTGCGCGGCTGCATGCGCCCGAAATTTAATGGACTTTCAAATCAGTTTGTGCTCAACAGTCTTTAGTTATCAGGCACAGATCGCGCGTTATTGATCTTTGTGTCATGAGTCCTTTATCCAAACGGTAACAGCATTCAACATAGCGTGGCTAAGAGGGTGGTGGCTCATGCTGCAGCTATTAACCACGGTGGAAAACATGGAACCTCAGTGGAGCTCCATCACGGGTAGCGTATGTGGCAATCCTGTTGCAACGCGATAGCCAGTGACAGGGCACCAGTAGTAACCTGAGCGCCCAGTGTTGACCCTACAACCAACTGGCCAATAATTCTTGAGAAGTGCAGGCTCAGATCGTTCTCTGAGTGATTCGCTACAAAAGGAATGAAACGTAATCACAACATAGCAGTTTTCTCGTAACGCAATAACCTCTAGTTTGCTGTGCAACCTTTTGACAAAGAAATCTGTCGAACCGCCGTGGGGTTGGGAAATTATTTTATTTTAATTTCGCTACCAGTTCCGGCAGTATATTACGCCATCTTCAGGCCCCATGTGCACTTCTCAAAAACAATCGATATTGGTACACTGCGGCCTTAGGTTTATGGATGTCGTGAATTCTTAAGTGTTTCTAAGACCTGACTGCGACGGTTTCACTCAAGACTTCGAAGAAAGCGCCTGAGAATTCACAACATGCAGAAACATACAGCCCCACTATGCAAATATCGATTATTTTTGAAAGGTGCATATGGGACCTGATGATGGTATAATGAAGTGCCGAACTGGCAACGACATTAAAATAAAATAAGTTCTCAACAGCACGCCTGTTTGGAGAATTTCTTTGTTAAATCTTTGACCAGCGGCTGTCTCATGTCCGTAATAGATCAACAGGGACTCTGCTAATTACCAGAAATGTATTTTTTTCTGCCAAAGTTCAGGTTTCAGATGGATTTTATCACAGTTGGCACAACCATTTCTTCCGATATGTGGATGTAAACGCATCACCATTAATTCTGCGGAGCACTACATATACTGGTCTGCCAGAACACTAAGACCACCTACTAAATAGCCAGTATGTCCACCTTCGGGAAGGATACCAGAGGCGACGCGTCGTGACATGGAACCAGTGAGGCCTTGGCAAGTCGCTGGACGGAGTTGGCATCAGAAGTCACCTAATTCCCGTTAATTCAGGAGAGGGTGGCCATGAGCTCTGACGCCACATTGCATCACATCCCAGATATGTTCGATCAGTTTCAGATATGCCGAGTGTGGGGGCCAGCACATCAACTGGAACTCGCCACTGTGTTTCTCGAACCAATCCATAAGACTCTTGGCCTTGTGAAATGATGCTTTATCTTATTGAAAAATGCTACTGCCGTTGGGAAACGTAATCGTTGTACGAGGGTATGTGGCTTACAACCAGTGCATGATGCTCCTTGGCCTTCATGGTACCTTGCGTGAGCTCCACTGGATCCATGGATGCCCTCGCGAGTGTTCCCCCGAGCATAATTGAGCCACCGCCAGCTTGTCTCCGTACCACAGTACAGGTCCCAAGGAGCCGTTCCCCTGGAAGACGACGGATTCATACATGCACCAACGTCCAGTGGCCATGGTCACGAGCCCATTTCAGTCGTAGACGCCTGGACATATATGCGTCGTCGGTTGCGGAGATCCATCGTTAGGACTGTTCGGTGCACCGTGTGTTCAGACACACTTCTGCTCTGCCCAGCATTAAATTCTGAGGTTAATTCCGACACAGTTCGCGGCCTATAGAGTTTTACTAGTCTGCCCATTCTACTACGTCCGACATCTGTAATGAGGGGTGGCCGCCCAACCCCCCATTACGTCTGGATGTGGTTTCACCTCGGTTTCGCCACGTGTTGAAGACGCTCACCACAGCCCTTCTCGAACACGCGGTAAGTCGTGCAGTTTCAGAAACGCTCGTGCCGAGCGTCCGGGCCAACACAGTCTGCGCTCTGTCAGACTCAGATCGCATGTCTTCCCCCATTCTATACACGGACAGTGCTCGCTGATACTAGACGCACTGCGCGTGGGTCTGACTAGCAATCATTCCTCGCCAGGTGATGCTGCTATCGCCTGGACGGGTTTATATCGATTGTAAGTAGGTGGTCATAAAATTCTAGCTGAGCAGTGTATATTACGGAGGGAAGTATTAATAAATGAAATAGTATCATTAACAATCACTTCGATGTATATATTTAAAAGAAAAAATTATATTTTGTGAAAAGCATTTACAAAAAATGTAGATACATAAAAATGAGTTGTTTTTAGCCCAATAAAATATTGAGTGAGGTATTTTGACGATAAAGTACTGATACACGCTAGCAGATTGATCAAGGCAAATGTACGAGGGCTATCCACAAAGTACATTACGTTTTGGAATTAAAAATAAATAAAGTATTGGAAATTTTTTTTATTATGTACAGATGAAAGCCACACTTAAATAGTACTTTTCTACATAGTTGCTATTTAAATTAAGGCACTTATCGCAGCGATGGACGAGCTCGGAAATTCCTTCGTCGTAAAATTCGGCCGCCTGCGCCTTCAACCACGTGGTTACCTCTTCTTGAAACTGTGGGTCGTCATCAAAACGCTGCACAGCCAACCACTTCTTCATTGCTGGGAATAAGTGGAAGTCGCTCGGTGCCAGGTCGGGACTGTACGGCGGATGAGGAAACAACTCCCACTTAAAAGATTCGAGAACTTGACGAGTGGCATTTGCCGTGTGGGCCCGGGCGTTGTCGTGAATCAGCAAGATATTTGAGCCCAACTTTCCCCTGCGCTTGTTTTTATTGCTCTTATGCGGTTGTGCAAAGTTTGGCAATACCTTTGAGAGTTTATTGTAGTGCCTCTTTCCAGGAAATCCACAAAAATCACATCTTTTCTGTCCCAAAAGATGTAACCACGTGGTTGAAGGCGCAGGCGGCCGAATTTTACTACGAAGGAATTTCCAAGCTCGTCCATCACTACGATAAGTGCCTTAATTTAAATGGCAACTATGTAGAAAAGTAGTATTTAAGTGTGGCTTTCATCTGTATATAATAAAAAAATTCCAATACTTTATTTATTTTTAATTCCAAAACGTAATGTACTTTGTGGATAGCCCTCGTATTTCTTCAGTTTTTATAAACACATCTGGTTTCTCTGTGTTTGCTTTTGCTGTCCACACCCTCTTGTGAGTCCACAGATAGTTTCAAATGGTTCAAACTACTCTGAGCGCTATGGGACTTAATATCTGAGGTCGTCAGTCCCCTAGACTTAGAAATACCTAAATCTAACTAACCTAAGGACGTCACACACGTCCATGCCCGAGGCAGGATTCGAACCTGCGACCGTAGCAGTAGCGCGGTTCCGGACTGAAGACAGATAGTTTCACTTTCGAGCTTTTCATACCACAGAACTCTGCAGTTCTCTCAGTTACCATTCTTGGCAAAGTTTGTGACAGTGCCCTTAGCTGAAAGTGGTCTTGCAGAAGCGCAAAAGAGAGCGGCTTCAATCGTTTCTTTCTTCTCAACTGCATCTTATTTGTGTTGAAATTGTTAGGACAGCTTATTCTCTCATCTTTGCCTCCTAAGAGTATCCCATGATACAGTTGCAATACTTACAAGATATTAAAATAAGTTACCAAATAAGATAACTTCTGCTCTAACTCCAAACAAACCCAATGCAGCATACATGTGCGAACGGTTATGAACTGTGCGGAGATAGCCGGCCGATGTGGCCGAGCGGCTCTAGGCGCTACAGTCTGGAACCGCACGACCACTATGGTCGCAGGTTCGAATCCTGCCTCGGGCATGGATGTGTGTGATGTCCTTAGGTTAGTTAGGTTTAAGTAGTTCTAATTTCTAGGGGACTGATGACCTCAGCAGTTAAGTCCTATAGCGCTCAGAGCCATTTTTGTGCGGAGATAACAAACTATCACCATTGCACAAGGGTGGTCCGAGATACTCTAGGACTGTGTGCTGGAAGCTAAACTGAAGTGCCTTTGTGTATGTACGATGACACCATGCCATACGACTCACATTACAGTCACTTAAAGGTGATGAGAAAATACCTTCTTGGAAAAAATTGTCAGACGTTGTTTTAATTTGACAATATTTCCCCTGATATCACAGACCACCTGTGTGTACGTACAGTTAACAGCCATTCTGTTGTCTCCGTGCTGTATGCTTGGAATACAGTGGATCAAACGTCTATGCAGTTTGTTCTCGAACCTTTCGGAAGGGACCGTGAAAAAACTAGTCAAATATTTCCTTAAGCTACAATTATAATCCGCCTGTCTTTCGGTAACTTGAATACGTTCCATCTACTGTGGCAGTGAGTAGAAGGGTGTGCATGCTTGGAAATTGTTCCAGCTGTTGCTTTAAGAAAAGTTAGGAGTAGCAATTAATTCGAGGAAAGTAATTATTTACTTTCTATGGTGAATGCTCAAATGTATCGAAATGGACAGTCTGCTATAATGTGTTGAACTGTATAACGAAAGAAACAAACCAGCGCGCTAAGCGTACCTAAAAATGGCACGTGCGGAAGAAGTAGGCACGGAAATTTATAAGATGAACACGATATATATAGAACAGCTGAAATACTGACGGACTTCAAGAAGAGTGTAAAAATTAGAAGCCTAAGAAGGCAGGTGCTACATATACAAATAACAACTAATACTTTCTCCCTGCATTCTTTTTAAGTCCCACGACAAACATGTGGATCGTATCAGATCACTGGAGTATAATATTCTATTCAGCAATGAAAGCAAAATTTTAAGATATCGGTGAAAGCCCACACATCTGTAAATGACTGAAAGGATAATGGGGTGTCAGGCGCTGTCAGGGAATTCGATTAGGAAATATGAGACTAAAACAAAGAGATTAGTTTCGTTGTTTTAACAGCAAAGCAACTTATGATGTGTGAGATAGAGACGATGTAATATTCGTACAGACAATAGAGAGAGAAACGTTGTTAAAATTGAACGTAAATTTAAATATTTGGAAGACTTTCCTGAAGGTATTTCTATGGAGTGTTACCACGTACAGGGACGATAAGCAGTTCAGATAAGAAGAGAATAGGAATGCTTTGAAGTGGGTTAGAGAGGGAAGCCGCACATTACACGTTTAGATTGAATAACCAATGAAGAAGGCAGTAGTGAATCGAATTAGGAAAAAAAGAAAGATTTGTGGTACAACTTGACAATAAGAAGGGACTGGTAAATAGGACGTACACTGAGGCATCAGAGAATCGTCAGTTTGTTAACGGAGGGAACTGTGCTGGAAAGGGGGTAGGGACACAATTGAGAGGGCGTGCAAGGCTTGTCTGCGGTAAGTAGGCTGAAATTATTGTACATTGCAGTATTTATGCAGAGATGAATAGTCTTCACAGGATATACCAAAGTGATGAGCTGCATGAAACTAGATTTTTCACTGAAGACCACGTAACCAACATGTTGTGTAGACATAATGAACGATAGATGGCGCATACAATTAGAGACCTCCACTGTAAATAATGGTAGGGGACACTATGAGGAACAGAGTTACTGCAAGTAAAACACAGTACGCGGTGTGTTTGATTCATATTAGTTGTTAGCCCCACCACCAACTTTAAACGGCAGCTCTAGCTGTAATTTCACATTCTCCTTGATGGCAACTTCGTCACAATGTCTGCATGTGAGCAATAGTAAGTTCCAAAAGCATGGCTGGTAACATTAGTAACGTTTGTGGTGGTCCTGCGAGGGACGATCAAAACAAGTCTGAGGATTATGTGGATAACTACGACTCTGATAATGATCCTGAATATGGCCCTGAAAGCAAATACGCTTCAAAAACCCTAATTAGCTAAATGTGAATAATATGCTTTGAACAAGAAAACAACTATAAGTTCTGTCCCCCATAATTGTTTGATTGGGTTTAACCAACTAGTGTGGTGGCAAAAATTTTCAGTGCTATCCTATGTGTTGTGCTGAATCATGCATTAATTTCTGAGGTTGTTATACTTTATTATTACAATAATAGATAAAGCAAATGTTAGTGTTGTAAACTGAAACAAACTCGGACCGTTTAAATGTCTAATGTTCCTTTAACTTGCCCAGGAGGAAAACAATGGAAAATGTATGGAAACTGGCGTTGAATGCGCTCACTTTTTTAGTTCACAATGGTGAGTGACCAGAGACGTATTTTTGAGAACGAAATGTTCATTAGGAAGTAAAATTTTAAAAATACGTCGTTATTGTAGAAGTATTTGAAAACAATTACTTACTTGAATTAAGAAAATTATAATGATGTACTTCAAGTATCTTGTTTATGAGTTTGTTAATGTAACCAGCTTGTCCCTTACCATTGTTTACAGCTGAGGTCTTCAGTTAACTACGCTACTGGCCATTAAAATTGCTACACCACGAAGATGACGTGCTACAGACGCGATATTTAACCGACAGGTAGAAGATGCTGTGATATGCAAATGATTAGGTTTTTAGAGCATTGACACAAGGTTAGCGCCGGTGGCGACACCTGCAACGTGCTGACATGAGGAAAGATTCCAACCGACTACTCATACACAAACAGCAGTTGACCGGCGTTGCCTGGTGAAACGTTGTTGGGTTGCCTCGTGTAAGGAGGAGAAATGCGTACCATTGTAGCCTATCGCGATTGTGGTTTATCGTATCGCGACATTGCTGCCCGCGTTGGTCGAGATCCAATGACTGTTAGCAGAATATGGAATCGGTGGGTTCAGGAGGGTAATACGGAACGCCGAGCTGGATCCCAACGGCCTCGTATCACTAGCAGTCGAGATGACAGGCATCTTATCTGCATGGCTGTAACGGATAGTGCAGCCACGTCTCGATCCCTGAGCCAACAGATGGGGACGTTTGCAAGACAACAACCATCTGCACGAACAGTTCGACGACGTTTGCAGCAGCATGGCCTATCAGCTCGGAGACCATGGCTGCGGTTACCCTTCACGCTGCATCACAGACAGGAGCGCCTGCGATGGTGTACTCAACGACGAACCTGGGTGCACGAATGGCAAAACGTCATTTTTTCGGATGAATCGAGGTTCTGTTTACAGCATCAAGATGGTCGCATCCGTGTTTGGCCGCATCGCGGTGAACGCACATTGGAAGCGTGTATTTGTCATCGCCATACTGGCGTATCACGCGGCGTGATGGTATGGGGTCCATTGGTTACACGTCTCTGTCACCTCTTGTTCACACTGACTGCACTTTGAACAGTGGACGTTGCCTTTCAGATGTGTTACGACCCGTGGCTCAACGCTTCATTCGATTCCTGCGAAACAATTTTAATGGCGAGTAGTGTACAACTACAGGGAAACGGTTGTTGTCCATTCTAAGATAGAGGTCCCCTTCCTACCTCATTGGAATATTTTAGGAACATTGATGGCAGGCTATTCTTCTGAAGTGTAAACCCTTGGTGAGTAATAGCATGAATTCTTACAGGTCTGGTTCAAACTGTGTTATGCGTACCAAATGGAATCGTGCACAAAGTTTAAAAAAAGCATTCTCTTATTATCGACCAGAGGCGTGTTCAAATAATGGCAACCCTGCCAGGATGGTTAATTATTGAATCAATTAAGAAAGCAATTGTTAAGAAAGCACTGGATTTCACTGAATACAAAATTCATACTTCGAGCTTGTATATATCAGGAGAAGTATAATTTAAAGTACACGTGTGACACACTAGCAGACTGCATTCTGTTATCTGGGTTAATATAATAGAATTAAGACAGTTTTGCGACATTGAACAATTTTGTGTAGTTGAGCAGTAGTAATTCTAGTGAAGCTGACTCTCTCTCTCTCTCTCTCTCTCTCTCTGTTAAGTTGGATTTTGTTCAAACACATGTGTTGACTCATATGGCGTTACAAGGGCTTGAATATATTGGGGAATTGGACCAAGAGAACCAGAATCAGACCGGAAATTCATGCTTTTCTGGAAATGCATTAAATCTTATGATCGAATGTTGACTAGATCCTAGGCAATGCAGCGTTGACAGGAACAGAGACTATAGGCTAGGACAGAAATGATAAAAAGCAATAGAATGGAGGCCACTTAGGGAGTAGAAAATCTCGATCGTGACGAAAATGAGACGCAACACTTTGAAAGTAGTGACTCATGTGAAGTACAGCAGGACAGAATGGTAGGCGAATATGTTGTGATTTCACCACATACAATGCAGAGTGAAAGTCGTGAAAATCTTAGAGGTAAACGAAGTAATGGTGGTAGTCACAGACAGGCAGAAAATTCCAGCGACACAGAACCGGAATCGGATGATGCGCAGATGGACGAACTGTTACAGGACGCGAGTAGATTCAGTCCACAGATGTCAGTGCAGGGAGACAGAAGGAGTGTCAGTGATCCTGTAACATACTCAGAACGTAAGAACAATACTAACCATAAGGAATGAGTGTCTCTGAGAGATGTAGACGAAAGAACGAGTGTTACAGATATGTCGACAATGTTCCAACATTTACCCCATGCGATACAGGGTTAGAATAAGGCTATATAGCATTTGAGTCAGAAGACCGAGGCAAGGTTAAAGGCTTCGAGGGTAGTATGAATAGAGCCTTAAAGGCATCGAGTGTGAAGACAGAGGCCCAGATTAAGTTAACGAGTGCGAAGACAGACACGAATACAGGATATAGGCAGAAAAATCCAAAATACGCGTATTCATATTGATGAACAATTAGACAGAATTCGTAAAGAGTCCAAGAATCATGAGAAGAAATCAGATCGCTGATGGTGGAACAAAAGAAGAAACGTACGGAGTTCAGTATGTTGCGCTCAGAAACAAAAAAGGAGGTAGAGAAAGTCAACCAATGTGTTGATTCATTACAGTGGAAAGTTTTGAGGAAAATATCCCAGATAGTTGAGGACAGTCACATGCAGAAAATGACAAAAGCCACGTTGAAGAGGTTTGACAGCCGTATTGGCAAAATAATCGTGAAAAACTAACAATTCGCACGACTTCGTACCTAACTCAAGCAAGTAATAGAAGCATGTATGGATAGTGGCAGTGATATTTCAGATTCCATTATGTCTGTATATTTGGTGGTAGGACATGAAATGGACGTACTTAAGAAAGTATAGGACCTTCAGTGTCTTTAATGAAGCAAGCCGAATGCACGTCGCATAACATAGAACAGTTACAGGAGCGTGTGGATAATTTACAAGAAAACGAGAGTACGACACAGGAGCTTCTGCAGATCAAAATATCGTCAGTACGCCCATGCCACAAAGCAACCGTGAGACGCCGGAAGAATGTAGGAAACCGACGCGCCCAACACAGAATTTAATGCACGCGGACGATGTTCATAAGATGCCATTTATTACACCATTGCTACAATAGAAACCAGTACGAGTTATACTACGACACAGTATTTGAGGCCGTTACAGCAAACATTATGGGACAGGCAAAATATGTCACAAGCTACTTCAAATTTTGAGACAGGAAATTGTACGCCACTGCAAAGATTCAACGCCCAGCAACACTACATTTTGTATTTACCACACCAGAATTCTTTACAGATGACGCGGGAAATCAATTTGACAATGATCATTTCCCAACAGTAAGCAAATTTCAACATTAGAAAGAAAATGGGAATAATCGACACCCAAGAACAATTATTAACCAGTTTGAACTAGGTCTTCCATAACATTGGCCGTTAAGACATAAATTACATTCATACGTAGACATATGGACGGGGTGACTGCTGAAACCATGCAGAGGATACCGTAGACATGCAATTCGTATGGGGAATTTAAGTCAACATTTCTGACAAGGTATTGGTATACAGAGGCGCAAAACCGGCTAAACTATGGAATGTTTCAGAAGAAATCATTCGAAAGTTCGGGAGAAAAAGAGTCAAATCAAGTTCTTCGATGACATGGAAAAACGGAACCAATGTTCAGGTAATACATACAGCGACGGAGAAATAATAAGGAACCGGCCGGTGTGGCCGAGCGGTTCTAGGCGTTTCAGTCTGGAACCGCGCGACCGCTACGGTCGCAGGTTCGAATCCTGCCTCGGGCATGGATGTGTGTGATGTCGTTAGGTTTAAGTAGTTCTAAGTTCTAGAGGACTGATGACCTCAGATGTTAAGTCCCATAGTACCCAGAGCCAGTAATTAGGATGTTCACAATGAAATTGCCACTCTGATGTCAACAATCATTAGTAGGCAAGGGTGGTGATAATATACAAGCATTTGAAGGAGTACTTCATGAGTGGGAATTTCTTTTCAGTGAAGACGATGCAATAAAATAAAAGAGAAACGTGCTCAACAATAATGGAAATAATAGGCTGAGGAACGGGAATGTATTTAATAATGGGAATGGAAATGACAATGATAACAACAATGTGAGTCGATCTTTCAATTCAAATGAAAATTACGAACCATAGCGGAATTTCGCCAACTACAGTCAAGGGTCTTTTCAAGTAGGATTTAATAGAAGAAGCAACAATTGGTCAAATGACGGAAACAACAGTATACCACGAGAATTTCAGCAGCAGAACCATAATTTTGCAGGACCAACCAATTCGACAGGTACTAACCAAGGAATACAGAATGCAAATGATTCTGGCGAATACGAAGATGAGATAGAATTTCGAGGTCCTACTCCAGGGAAGTCAAAGAGTAGACTAGAACACGGAGATGAGGATTTTTCGGATGACTGCCTAATCCTAACAGAAGACGACTTCGTTATGAAACATATTCACAGAATGACATACAATGGGTAGAAGAGATAAGAGGGAACACAGTCTCGGCATGAAACAACACGCAATCAGCCGTAAGTAGCCAGCTGGTATAATACTGATTGGAACTCGAAGAAGGAAGAGCAAGAAGAAGAACCCACAGATACGGGACAGACACCAGAGAATAATGAAGATGAGCCACTTGCATTTGAAGTCAACATATTTGGCGAAGAACATGACATCAGCGATAAGAGAGGGGAAAACGAGACAGTGGAACCAGTGACTAAGCAAAAGACGGAAGTGAATGTATATAACACAGGGAACTATGAAGCCAACTCAAGCTGTATATTTCGGTTTCATTTTGTGAGAGGAAAAAAATAATTATATGGTGATGCTTAGAGTAGAAATAGATATACAAATTAATTTGCAATATGAATGTAAAATAACTCATTCCACATCATGACGATTTATCGTTTAAAATGATCCACAGAACATGAAATTACTAACTAACTAGCAACAGTTGACGACTACAACGAAGAATATGAATCAGGCCCTCAGGTACGAAGAAAGAAGACGTGTAAGGACTCAGACGATTCTCAAGTGATAGTTCATACAGACGTACATCAGAGTGGACCAAATATGTCAGTGCAACTACAAACTGCGAAGTGCATCCGAAAACAGGAAAATCATTAGATAAATACCATGTGAGTCACCTAAAGGAATACTATGGTTAGGTTCAGAAATGTTTCTTTCCAGTTTTTCTGCAAAAATGTGTTGTCTGTTAATTTATGAAGTTGAGGTTTTAAACATTTTTACATATTAACATATTATGTTAAATTTAATAACTTACTATGAAATTCATCTTTAAGTTCTTGTCTTTGGGCACTTCAAAAGAATCATGCGCATTAGGTGGTGTAAGAAATATGAGGATTACATAACAATATAAATAATGAGGGTAGCTGTAAACAGTTATAATGTATTTGGTTTATGTTGGTAAGGTGGGAAACTTTCATTAGTTAGGAGATGAAGGGAGATATTTAGATGGTGGACCTTAGAGGCCCTGTCAGTTATTTATATATCTATTACTGGTGTTTCTGATCGCAGGAAGCGACAGACTACATCTTTATAATAGGTTTACCTTACGCACACAGTATGAAGGAGCCAGTGAGATGCTGTAAGAATTTATGGGTGTCGGAGTACCCAACTTCGAGAAGAATTGTTAGTGAGATTTAGAGAAAGATTCATGTTATACGCAATAGAGGAAAAAGGTATAAAGTTCAGAGTTGATAAGTATGACAAGTTCTTTATAACAAAGAAAAATATATTACGTCCATCAGTTAATTAAACATCCATAAAGTTTTAGGGGAGTTTTTGTTTCAGACAAACACACAGAGAGAGGAAGAGACAGAAGCAACAACAGGAAAATGGTAGAAAAGCAAGGGAAGCCAAAAATGAATTTTTAGATACAACATTACCCTAAATTGCAAGTTTGGTATCGTGTAGGGAAGGTAAATTGCTAACTGCATGGAAAAAATTATACCGACATACTTACAAGCCACCGACATAGTTTCCACTCAGACTATCCACTTCTGAAGCTGAGAAACCTGGGTAAGCTTAAAAATAATGTTAGCCTGGCTGTAAAGTAAAGAAGGCAGATAAACGAGATTAAAGGGGTTAATTGATAAAGGAACTGCCGATTGGAATGGCGGCATAACTTCATGGGTTTTTATATAGGATACAGACCCTTCTTTTTATAAAGTTGATGAGAGTATGAAAAAGATAGTTTAATGCGAAAATTTTCTTTCTTATGTAGCATCACAGAAGGTAGAATGTGTAGATGAGGTAATGATTATAATTTGTAAAAGCATCGTTGTAATACATCACCAAGGTGATGACTTCCTGCCACTGGAAATGGAGATGCACCAAGCATAGTATCAGGGGCGATAAGCAGTTTCCTGGCATGAAGAAGGCCAGCGAGAGAGGGAAGTGTGTGTGTGCTATGGGTAACAATGATTTTAGTGAGCGGACCAACCACACTGTTGAATTGTTAACTTCGAGGACGGAAGAAAGCAGGCGTTTCTGCTGTACTTCCAGCTGACCAATCTGGCAGAGAGAGAAAAAGCTGTTTCGGGTAACAGAACGCAACGCAGGACAATGGATGTAAAAGTTGAAACGAGCAAGCAGACCGCTATCCAAGGTCGCGCTCATCATTTAAGCCACAGGTAACGAATGAGGGGACAAAGCAGATGGAGGTTGTGTGTTGAGGTTGGCCCAGGCCCAACCACTGGCTGTCTACGAATGCAGTATTCATGCCGCACAGTGCTCCACAGCACAACAAACATACGTGGAATGGGAAACATCGAAGAAATTTAATTTAATATCCATACAGTCCTGATAGATTAGGTTTAAAATGGTTCAAATGGCTCTGAGCACTGTGGGACTTAACATCTGAGGTCATCAGTCCCCTCGACTTAGAACTACTCAAAGCTAACTAACCTAAGGACATCACACATATCCATGCACGAGGCTGGATTCGAACCTGCGACCGTAGCAGCAGCGCAGTTCCAGACTGAAGCGCCTAGAACCACTCAGCCACAACGGCCTGCGATAGATTAGAACATAATCCTTTTCATACGCCATCCAGAGAAGAGAAGAAGGTAGTCGAGGTAGAAGGAAGAAAGAAGAGCATTGCAGAAGATATGAGAAGAGATAAGATTGGTCATAAGTCCAAGATTATCTTCCTACTCCATTGTAGAATGACCAAAAATTTTATAATCACTTTCAATAAAAATAAAATGCTGAATCTCCATAAACATGTCACTGCTACAAACACAATGACCGCCACAGCAAGCAAGAAAGCCCTTCGTTTCTGATCAGCAGTTGATGTTAGCCTCATTGATGGGAACAAGTACCTTAATATTGGGAAGAACCAGTCACACTCCTGAGCTAACCACCGCACACTCATACACTCAGAGTCGGCAGACCAAATAACGTCTCACACTCTCTGCAGCTCAACAATGTGTGCCAATTTCTTCATGAAAACTACTTCGACTAAACCGTACAACGTTTTTGCAACGCCACAGAAGGGTTCTGAAGAAAGACAATGTAGTGAGATTGGTCCACAAAAGAATTGAGAACAATCATGTTAAAAAAATGAACTGAAACCCACTCATGGGAAAACATGTGCAAAAACATTAACCCTCCGGCAGACGCGCCTATTGTCACACGAGCAGCCGTGCTTTGTAAAATTTCCAACATAGTCATTTGTCAGTAAAAACAAATTTGTCTTAAACAAACTATTATATTTATTTAAGAAAGCAGTTCATATTCACTCTCTTTAACAATTATAACAAAAGCTTTTGCTCTTTCAGTTCTTTAAATAAGAATTTCGAAAGTTTTTCTGCCATGTATTCAATTTCATAACGCCTTTCACTGACAATTTGTTTGCCAATTAATTCCGGTAATGTTCACAAAAATGAAAAAGTAGTCATTAACCATCACCTTGTAATTCTTGAAATGAAGTATCAGGCGTACATTTTAGCTACATCGTCAACTCCGCCTTTTGAAGTGTTGTACTCACGATTTCAGGTTTGTGTGTTTCTTCATCCACTGTCGCCATGACATGCACAGCAGACAAAAGTATGATAGCACAGTTTATACAAGGAACATATGAAACTTAGGTCTTATCCTACTAAAATCCAAACATTGCCCTTCGAATTTATTTTGTTTTGTTTGGAAGAAATTCTGGAAGAATTTCACGTGTCTTCTCCGTCATTGTACTAATACAACTGATGGTCTTTTGCAGCTAATATTCACAAAGGCGTCAGCTTGTGTACCAGTTGCCAGATTCATGTTTGAATTTTGTATTGGTACCACATATCTTTTTACTATGTGCTCAGGAGCATTATATACCCGATATTGTCCTTTGGTTGGATGCCGCAATCAACCTCCAGATTACTGCAATAAGATGTTTTTGCATCGCATAGAGCAAACATTTTTGTCCCATATTTAGATGGCTTGCTGGGTGTGTACTGAATCCATCTAGAACAGTTTCCATACGGGTAAAGCATTTCATCTATCGGTGTGAGTTCACCAGGCTGTAAGAACATTTATAATTAGCAGCAAAAGGATCCAGTGCTGTACGAATTAAAACTATCTTATCATATTTTCTCGTGTTATTCCTCGTTTCCGTATCAACAAACCGTTACAGCTCACAAAAAACAGAAACCTATTATAACTCACTGCATTCCCAAGCAGTAGCATTCTTGTTCCGTCTGCTGCGCAGAGTTACAGTACATTAGCATGATGGCAATTTCTTTTTCTTCAAAAACAAAAAAAATGCCACACACAGAAATTATTTCGTCTCTTGGTTACCTCTTTTGAGCGAGAATTGGTGTGTGCCTCGCAGTTCATGTGTATAGGTATTTGTATAGCTTATGGTTCCATCAATAAAGTCAAGGTCAATTACTTTCAAATAAGCACCAACTTCATCAGTTATACCCAGTACCTTTCTCTTCGGATCTGGTGGAATTTGCGCAATGTTTTTTTCTGTAGGTTTTTGTTGTTTTAGCACACTCGCTTTTACATCAAAGTGAAACTTCGTCTTTTCAGTAAAGAACGCTGTCTCTTCAGGATCTTCACCATCTCTAAACTTCAAGTTCAGATTCACTGCCATGGTCCCGTTCAGTGTTTTCATCACTCAAATATACTATACTTTCTTCGAAGTCTGTAAAGTCTTCCCTTCGTTGTATAAAGATGTGTGAAATCCGGAGTGATGTTTGTCTTATATATGTATTATAAGCCTCAAACGGAAAATCTACAAAGAATGAAAGTTGTCTACCTTGAAGGGAGAAACCAGATGGTTCTATGATTGGCCCGCTAGATGGCGCTGCCGTAGGTCAACTGCGTTTCTTTACATAGGAACTCCCATTTTTTATTACATATTCGAGTAGTACGTAAAGAAATATGAATGTTTTAGTTGGACCACTTTTTTCGCTTTGTGGTAGATGGTGCTGTAATAGTCACAAACATTTGGCTCACAATTTTAGACGAACAGTTGGTAACAGGTAAGTCATTTAAATTAAAATACAGAACGTAGGTACGTTTGAACATTTTATTTCGGTTTTTCCAATGTGATACATGTACCTTTGTGAACTTATCATTTCTGAGAACGCATGATGTTACAGCGTGATTACCTGTAAATACCACATTAATGCAATAAATGCTCAAAATGATGTCCGTCAACATCAATGCATTTGGCAATATGTGTAGCGACATTCCTCTCAACAGCGAGTAGTTCGCTTTCCGTAATGTTCGCACATGCACTGACAATGCGATGACGCATGTTGTCAGGCGTTGTCGGTGGTTCGCGATAGCAAATATCCTTCAACTTTCCCCACAGAAAGAAATCCGGGGACGTCAGATCCGGAGAACGTGCGGACCATGGTATGGTGCTTCGACTACCAATCCACCTGTCATGAAATATGCTATTCAATACCGCTTCAACCGCACGCGAGCTATGTGCCGGACATCCATCATGCTGGAAGTATATCGCCATTCTGTAGTGGGGTGAAACATTTTGTAGTAACATCGGTAGAACATTACGTAGGAAATCAGCATACATTGCACCATATAGATTGCCATCGATAAAATGGGTGCCAATTGTCCTTCCTGCCATAATGCCGCACCATACATTAACCCGCCAAGGTCGCTGATGTTCCACTTGTCGCAGCGATCGTGGATTTTCCGTTGCTCGATAGTGCATATTATGCCAGTTTACGTTACCGCTATTGGTGAATGACGCTTCGTCGCTAAATAGAACGCGTGCAAAAAATCTGTCATCGTCCCGTAATTTCTCTTGTGCCTCGTGGCAGAACTGTACATGACGTTCAAAGTCGTCGCCATGCAATCCCTGGTGCATAGAAATATGGTACGGGTGCAGTCGATATTGATGTAGCATTCTCAACACCGACGTTTTTGACTTTCCCGATTCTCGCAATTTGTCTGCTACTGATGTGCGGATAAGCCGCGAAAGCAGCTAAAATATCTACTTGCGCATCATCATTTGTTGCAGGTCGTGGTTGACGTTTCACATGTGGCTGAACACTTCCTGTTTCCTTAAATAACGTAACTATCCAGCGAACGGTCCGGACGCTTGGATGATGTCGTCCAGGATATCGAGCAGCATGCATAGCGCACGCCCGTTGCGAATTTTTAACACAATAGCCATACATCAACACGATATCGACCTTTTCCGCAATAGGTAAACGGTCCATTTTAACACGGATAATGTATTACGAAGCAAATACCGTCCTCACTGGCGGAATGTTACGTGATACCACGTACTTATTCGTTTGTGGCTATTATAGCGCCATCTATCACAAAGCGAAAAAAGCTGTCCAATTAAAACATTCATATTTCTTTACGTATCACACGAATATGTAATAAAAAATGGGGGTTCCTATTTAAAAAAAAAAACGCAGTTGATATCCGTTAGACCAATGGCAGCGTCATCTAGCGGGCCAACCATAGCGCCATCTGGTTTCCCCCTTCAAGCTAGACGAGTTTCGTTCTTTACAGTTTTTTCGTTTGATACTTATTTCGTGAGATATTTGGCCCGGTCACTATCAATGGACCACCCTATATATATATCGTCTCAGCTTGCTACCTCGATGTGCTACCTCAAATTGCCCTGCAAAAACTACGTAAGCCACAGCGCACGTGAGTCGAGCGAGTTTTTCAACATTCTCGCGCTCTCCTCGCACAGACCATCAGATCTAGAGAAAAAATGACTAGGACCTTTTTCGTAGGAAATAAAATATAGTTTAATTTTGCACAGCGATACGTTCTCGCCAGAAGATGCGGTTTTAGAGTTATTCAAGAAAAACGTACAAAAGTGATTTTAAATGTGTTCTAATTTGGAAACCATTTGGAATATGGCATACTTCCATATGAAATTTTTTGTTCAGAATCTCTATCACCCCTCAAAACACGTACCTTTCTTCCTGACTCACCCTGTGCATACACAAATACACATATACATACAGATAAATACATACATACACACCACGTGATCAAAAGTATCCGGACACTCCAAAAACATATGTTTTTCATAATAGGTGCATTTTACTGTCACCTACTGCCAGGTACTCCATATCAGCGACCTCAGTAGTCATTAGACATCGTGAGAGAGCATAAGGGGGCGCTCTGCGGAACTCACGGACTTTGAACGTGGTCAGGTGATTGAGTGTCACTTGTGTCATACGTCTGTACGAGAGATTTCCACACTCCTAAAGATCCCTAGGTCCACTGTTTCCGATGTGATAGTCAAGTGGAAACGTGAAGGGACACATACAGTAAAAAAGCGTACAGGCCGACCTCGTCTGTTGACTGACAGATACCGCCGACGGTTGAAGAGGGTCGTAATGTGTAATAGACATCCATCCAGACCATCACGAATTCCAAACTGCATCAGGATCCACTACAAGTACTATGATAGTTAGGCGAGAGGTGAGAAAACTTGATTTCGTGGTCGAGAGACCGCACATCACGCTGGTAAATGCCAAACGACACCTCGATTGTTGTAAGGAGCGTAAACATTGGACGATTGAACAGGGGAAACACGTTGTATGGAGCGACGAATCAAGGCACACAATGTGGCGATCCGATGGCAGGGTGTGAGTATGGCGAATGCCCGGTGAACTTCATCTGTCAGCGTGTGTAGTGTTAACGGTGTATTTGGAGGCGGCGGTGTTATGATGTGGTTGTGTTTTTAGTGGAGGGGGCTTGCACTCCTTGTTTTGCGTTGCACTACCACAGGACAGGCCTGTATTGATGTTTTAAGCACCTTCTTCCTTCACACTGTTGAAGAACAATTCGGGGATGGCGATTGCATCTTTCAACACGATCTAGCACCTGTTCATAATGTACGGCCTGTGGTGGAGCTGTTACATGACAGCAACATCCCTGTAATGGACTGGCCTGCACTGAGTCCTGACCTGAATTCTATAGAACAGCTTTGGGGCATTTTGGATCGTCGACTTCGTGACAGGCCTCACCGACCAACCTTGATACCTCTCCTCAGAGCAGCAGTCCGTGAAGAATGGGCTGTCGTTCCCAAGAGGCCTTCCTTCACCAGATCGAACGTATGCCTGCGAGAGTGGAAGCTGTTATGAAGGCTAAGGGTGGGCCAATACCATACTGAATTCCAGCATTACCAATGGAGGGCCACGAACTTGTAAAACATTTTCAGGCAGGTGTCCAGATACTTTTGATCTATATACATGTATAGATACGTGAATATATATATATATACACACACACACATGAATATATATACACATACACACACTTACAACTGTCAAGAAAATGCCTAGAGATATGTAGGCATAGAATTTCACAACCCCACCAAAGCTGTGTTTTACGTTGGACATAGGTCATCGAACATATCCAGCGGATATCTCATGGTACTGTCTTCCGGGCATGAAAGTGCTATTGATAAGTTAACGCCATCCAACCCTCGTTGGATCTTTGCTTTAAGGCAAAATTACTAGAGCAGTACTACAAATGTCTGTCGGACACACAGATCTTCAGACACCCCTACTATTTACGTAAGCGATATAGTGCTGAGGTGGTTTTAAGCTATTCCACACATAAATTATAAGGGTTTTACGTAGTACATAGAACGTCGGACATTTATTGTGTGGACCTGTGAACCGTTGTGCTCAATCTCTTCATAAGGAAGAAGTACATAGGTAGCTTATTGATAAAAGTCGTGAGACTACATCCGTGGCGTTATCTCCTGCCTTACTTTTCATTTTCAAAGAGGATCACTAACAAAGTTACACGGCAAATGGCACTCGATTAACAGATGATGTGTCTTTCAAACCTCTGTAAGTTTCAGCGATGGTAATCATTACAGCTGCATAGCTGTTTCAAACATCCTTTGATTTTAGTCAAGACACTTGCCAGTATGTGAGAGGGAAATAGCGTAAATCTCATCACTCCACATGTATCTTCGTTTGATGGACTCTAATATCTAGAGGGAATGCAACTGTATTTTCAATTAGTCTCTGAAATGAGGAATTTTAGTTTCAAATTGGTTTTTACTCTGGCTTGTATCCAACGTAAAGCAGTTATGTTCCACATGTCCCAGACAAATATGCCTCAATGGTTCATGCAGACGTGTAGGTCAATGTAGCACTGTTAGTAACACACTGGTGGTTGTAGAGGTAACATATCGTATAGGTTCAAACTATAGGTACCATGGCGGATTCAGTAAGTTGGTAGCAGCATGTTGGTACTACAAATAGCAATAAGTTCCCAAACAGCTGCGGTAGTACGTTGCTTACTGTTGATTCTCAGCCAGCTGTACCACACAGACCTCACACTCTTCTGATGGTTGACAGTGTTATTTACTAATGAACACTCATTATCGCTGTGGGTGCGACTTGGTGTGATGTAAATTTAATACTGATATAAACGAAACGTTAAACTGCAACCATCCTTCCCATAAACAGAATGTGATCTGAATGTGTTGGCACTACAATATTTTGTGATTCCTCAGATACAGTCTTCAACTATGTGCATAGCGTTTCTAAAATTTTGAGTAGATTTCTGTCCACCAATTACCCTTAGTGTCCAGGCTTACAACCCTTCCAGAATATATTGGAGTAGGACGCAGAACTCTTTCCAGGAATGCTCCGTGATACACGCAGTTGCTTCCAGACTGAGTTTTTACTGTCTCGAACGCTTACACTATTAGCATTGCACAGCGCACTAATGAATGAGGTGCTTCTCTCTGCAACGTTTGATGTGTTGTTATAGAACTGTAATCGCGTCAAGAATGCAATATAATGTTAATTTATGGAAGTCTACGACTTTCTGACAACAAATTAGTACTGCCAGATTTCAATGTCTGTTACATCGGAATTCAGCACACATAACTACAATGTGCAACGCTCAAATGCAAATTACCATACTGCATTACAGTCTATAAGAACGACCGAAGAACACGGATAATATACACCAAAAATGAGAATACCACACAGAGGACCCACTTTCAAATGCCAGACAGGCATCAGCAAAACTAACCAGTGTGTAATATCCTTACATGTACAAATTTAATTTTCTAGTTAAGCCTTAAAAAGCTCAAATATTAGTATTACTCAGAAAAAGTCTCGCAATGAATATACTATATGTTATTCAAATGTCACCATCCAACACTGAGCAGGTAAATAGTATTTCTAAGATGTCACCCAAGATGTACTAACTTGCGCGATTCTGAGTATACAACTCAAAATATGGATTCAAGATAGCTATCCATAATGACTTTGATGACATCACAATTCGAGTTGGCTGAGCTGGGGATATGGGCACATTCCTAGATTGTTGCTCCAATTTCTATGGCACTGCTGCTAAACCCACTACTGCAGCTGTACCAGTCATCAAGAATACACGCCATTTGTATTCTGTTCATCTTTGTGAAAGGTTAATCGCCACCATGAAGCATAAGAAGTCAGCCATCTCCAGGCAGAAAAAAACTGACTTATTTTAGATGTAAGTACCAACCCATCCCTCTCTTACAATGTTTATATTGTTGTTCATTAAAGGCTTTCTCCCAGCTTTTTGATTTATCTCCCAGTTCAACTCCTCCTAGATGTAGATGATGCAGTGCCTGACAAATATGAACAGCAGCTGCAGCAAAAATCAGTAAGCGTGAAGGCACGCACGCAACACTATGGAGTGGAAATCAAATCAGTAAATAAATCTATTTCTATACTCTGAGTTACCATTACAGCCAACCCTGATATTGTTAAGTAAGCATGAAGACATGCGCTCGGATGTAACATCTGATAATTGGAGCAGGATGTGAAACTGTCTACAGACCCTGACCTCCCTAATTTCCAACTCCTGCACGACCAATCGAACCTCATCTAGGTCATTACACAGTGCTGTTAATTTCCAATAGGTCGAAGTGTATTAATGTTGGTTTAGCACCTTACGTGAACTTTGAAGTGATAGTAGAAACTGAGAATATACAGCTGGATATAAAGGTGCAGTTCAGTGATATAGAGGGGTTTCAATAATGTGCAACAAACTGAAATACCTGGAAGATTGCATAACAACCGAGCCCAATCCATTCCTTTGGGACATCAATATTTTATGCAGCAATACCACATTCATCGTCAACGTATTTTGGGGGTAATATAACGAAGTTAACATCTCAAGACCCAATACAGCGTTTCGAAGGGTGTACGTGTCACGAAACTGCGAGGCCCGCAATATGAATCGTTATGGAGAGATTCGGTCTATAGCAAAGGTACATTACACTGTTCTTCAATGATACTGTCAACTATCTATCGTCCAGGCTTTGTACCACACAAAAATTGTCAACATGGATCGATACCACAGACGTTAGCGAGGGCTCACTGCAGTCTGTAACAAACAGTGGAAGACGCTCCAGAAATGTCAACCCCCTCTCTAGGTAGCGACACTCACGTGCCGAAGTCATAGTATCGAATTAGTAAGAGCTCAGCCCATTTCGTGACCTCACCTGCATCAGACTGCATGATTGTGTAGGACCAACGAGGTGTTAAAGATTCTCATGAACTTATACTTTATAAAATGTTTAACGTTGTACTGTAAGAACAGTTTGTTAATAATTGATCAGGTGTTACTTTGTTACTCAGTGACATTTGTAAATTATCCAGCACTCTTACGGCGAAGAAGTGTGTCAAAGTTAAGTAAATCTTTTACTCAGTTTTGTAATCAAGCGAACTAATATTTCATGAGTTCTAGTTCGATAAGCAGTCAAAGAACCCACAGTTATGGGTGGATGAAAGTTCATGAATTACTGATTTATGAATGTACAATAGTTGTATCATAATAAGTAATCCTTTTATTTAAAATTATAATTCTTTCATTCCATCATCCACATATAGCAAGCGACTTAACAGTTCAGACGTCGAAAATAGAGCCATCGCAGTGCACATATTTATAATTTCAGAGGGACTTTACGGTTCAGCTGTTGCTATATCGAAGAGTCTTAGCACATTTACGGCCTTTGCAATTACATACTGGTCAGAATACAAAACACTTCATTCTGTAGGACTAATAACTATTACATATTTCTGAAGTTTAACATTAGCTGGATCCCTCGCTGTAACTAATGTGTCGTCCTCTTATACAGTGTCTATAAGAAACCTTTACAAGAAATTTACTCCATGTTTAACCTTCATCCAGTACAGGTGACAAAATTTTGCGGAAGCGTTTATTATGTCCATAGTAGCGACTAATATTACGGGCCACCTGCTCCTATGGTCTAACACATGCAGCACGACAGGCAAAATCCGAAAAATTAATTTATAAACTCTCATTCCTCTTCTCCTGTGAACTGCACTTACTTCTTCTGCGTCTTCTTTTTACCAGATATGGCAAGATGTTATTGGCTTAAGGCCTCTTATACTCACACCAAAACCAAACATAACAACACCTCCTCCAGCAGATGACTGATCCTACACATATCCATCTGATGTATGCCTGCATCATTTGTACCATGTGGTATGACGACTCACGATAATCTACAATTAGAATTGTGTCACTGTTTGTGGGAGGGAGGAGACGGCAATTCGCAAGCCCCACCATATCCCACAGTCATGTTGAGATACAGCACTGCTCTTTACTCTCGAGCTAATGCACCGTACTTTCCTGTCCGAAATCGCGATCTGTTCGACACTTATAATTCCATCTATACCTTATTGTGATTCGTTATGGTCTATAGCGTACCAGAGGAAAAGAAGAAGAGGAAAAATGTGCAGTTTGTAGAAGATGAAACCTTAGTTAATATTTTAATTGCTTGAGATTTTTCCTATAATGCTGTACATATTGGTTTGTGGGAAAAGGAAGATTTTTCGTATAATGCTGCATATATTGGTTTGTGGGAAAAGGAAGCATGAGTTTATAGAAAAAAATGGCTCTGAGCACTATGGGACTTAACATCTGTGGTCATCAGTCCCCTAGAACTTAGAACTACTTAAACCTAACTAACCTAAGGACATCACACACATCCATGCCCGACGCAGGATTCGAACCTGCGATCGTAGCAGTCGCGCGGTTCCGGACTGAGCGCCTAGAACCGCGAGACCACCGCGGCCGGCATGCGTTTATAGTCAGTTCCATAGATGCATCAAAGACCTGTGCAAAATTTTGTCATCTGTGTTGCATGAATTCCACAGACGATATATGGAGTAAATTCCACATAAAAGATTTTTTTTTTTTTCGACACGCTATGACACATCAAAGACTTATTAATTGGCCGTGCGGTTCTAGGCGCTACAGTCTGGAACTGAGCGACCGCTACGGTCGCAGTTTCGAATCCTGCCTCGGGCACGGATGTGTGTGATGTCCTTAGGTTAGTTAGGTTTAATTAGTTCTAGGTTCTAGGCGACTGATGACCTCAGAAGTTAAGTCGCATAGTGCTCAGAGCCATTTGAACCATTTTTGAACTTATTAATTACAGCAATGGATGCAGCAGAAACTAAACTTCACTGAACTCTAATGGTTGTTGGTCCTAAAGCATTAAGTTTATTGTCATCTTAACATTATGCGAGGGGCCAGCCAAAGACATTGATGTCTCTAAGGAATGGACTGTTCATAGCTGTTACAGAAACCTCAATGTGCTTCATGTATTTCACGTATTAGTTCCACTGGATATCACTGAACTGCGCCTTTGCACCTCATTGCACGTTTTCTATTTCTGCTATAATGATGAAGTTCTTGTTAGGTACTAAATCAACATTATCACCCTCCGATCTGTCGGCGGTCAACTATTAAGTAGCACTGACTAACAGCAGTGCGTAGTGAAATAGGTGAGATATGATCAGTGGTAAAGGATGTAGAGGGAGGTCTGAGTCTGAAAAATTCTGTCTCCTGCTTCAATATATTGGGCTCCGGATCCAAGAACTTATCTGTGTGCTGACGTAGTGTTTTGGTGATGGTTAGAGCGGAAACTCAGTCTGGAAACATTTCCATTTGTTGACTTGATTACCACTCTAACGTTCGAGGAGCTTCATCAGTGGATGTGTCAGCGTGCTCACTGATTTCTTCTGGTGCTGCTCTAATGTATCAGTCACTACATCGCCAAATCAGGAAGTGCTGAACTGAGGAAGGAATATAAGGAAACCATGAAAACTTATATAATGGATAGTAATGATAGTAATAAAAAAGAATTCTTTGAGGTGGATGTGTTAGAAGTTACATCACAAGAAACGAGTTACTTTTCGTTGCCTAGAGGTGGTGGATTCCTGACGATGCTTCATAATGATGATCAGCCTTTCACTGTCATGTACAGGGCTCAAGTGGCAGATCTACTTGAAGTGTAATCCAGCTCAGGATTAGCGGGAGGGGGGGGGGGGGGCAGAGGGGGTGAGTAGACAGGCAAGGTACCATTGAAATTCGAACGACTATTCAGATCTGCGCCCGTATCCCCAGGTCAGCCATCTTAGGTTCTGATTCCATCAAAGCTGTCTTTTATAGCAATATTAGTTCGCCATATGGATTCTGAGCTTAGAACTGTGCAGTTTAGTTCCTATGGAGCAACATCACAGACATACCATTAATGCTCTGAATAGTTTACCGCATTGCAATGTACATTCAATTAAATCGCTATGACACTTCATCTGAGGTGTTCTGATGGGTAAGCCCAATAAGGCTTCGCCATACAATTCCATAAACTCTGTACACTTAAGGATATCACATGCTGGATGTTTTGGCTGATGTGCATCTGGCTTCTGACTTTGAGTGCACTGAATGGTATTCGTATTGTTGATGTTTATTTTCACTGTTCTGTTATGGTTCTTATGTACTGTAATCCAGTGGGACTATCAGACAATGAGAGTTGAACATCGCAATTTTTTGTGCTGAATTACGATATAACTGATATCTATCATAATCTGGCATTATAATCTGACATTACTATATTAACGTCAGAAAATTGTTGATTTTCATAACTTAACACTAAATTGAACTCTCGATCTGATGAATATCATGTAACAACGGTTATAACGTAGCTCGTAGCACCGCATTCATTTGTGCACTATGCACTGCTGGGAGTGTAGGTGCTACAGATAGTGAATCTTAGGGTCTGTAAATTATATGTGTCGTGGAGCTTGTTTAGATACAGTTCTCCATGCTGCTACAACACATTCTTGATGGCCAGTAAGCCTGGAAATGTTAGATGTCGTAAGTACAACATAAAATAGGATAAATATATGTGAGGAATAGCTTAGAAATGAAATGCTCATCTGGACATTAGATCACATTCTGTTTAAAGGAAGAATGGCTGGAGTTTAACGTGTAGTCTATATCGGCATCAAATTCCGTCATACCAACGTGTACCTACGTCAAATATCAGTGATACTGAAAACATAATACTGCCCCCACCAGAAGAGTGTGTCATCAATGCGGTACATCTAGATAAGATTCCACAGTTCTGTTTCTACTACAAAAGCTAGTTGAGAAGCTGTTGCCATTTACAGTACGAATCTGCTGCAACAACATTCTGAAATCGCCATGGGACCTACTGCTTCTATCTATTAAATCTACTACTACTTAAACTACTAATGCCCTACCAACATGTCAGTATGAAATACTATAGCACACTTTCTGTACGAGCAGATTTATAATTGATCAGAAATCGTTTATATATCCCTTGGAAACATTTTATAAAAATGTAAGTTGATTATGCATTTTAAGATGTAGGAAATTTGCAGCCTAAAATGAAAAAGGCTACTCCGCCACGTCTAACGCTATCTGCATCACTTTTAAGTACAAGACTCTTCTACTGCTAAGCTACTCCCTGAAGACTTAGAAAAGTGATTTGTGGACCGTAATTAGGTTGGACAGAAACCGTAGGAAAATCAATTTGAAAGTAAATGTCCTTGTTTCTTACGCGAAACAAACAAAAGAAGTTGCATCTCCACTAGACGGTAGAGTCTATCGAATGAAGATACTTTGATGCATACCATTTCCCTACCACATCCTGGCCATCTCACAGGCTAGTGACATGTGCATTGGTAACAGTCAGTTTTTTGTTAGTGTAACTGGTAACCACCCTTGCTGATAGTATACCATAGACAATGGTTAACAGGAAATCAAGTTTTAAAAACTTATGTAGCTGATATGAAATAACATCGTTGAGACTTACAGCAAATTGAAGGATACATAACCTACGAATATAGTACCATAACTGAGCCGTGGCGCCATTGAGTTAGTAGACAGTTCTGTCTGACGTCACTGGCTCAGGTCTAGTATCGACTATCCCTCTTGCGGCCCCATTGCCGGTACCTGTGAGGAAGAGTTACAATCTGCGGGTTGTGTCCTGAGAAGGTCCTTTCTTGCCGTTATATATATATATATATATATATATATATATATATATGGGGTTCGCTGGGCCGAGATGGACGAAGTAATGGGATAGGTGGTAGCGTCGCTACAAGAGGAGGTCACGAGGCCCGAGCGGTAGAAACCACAAGCGAAGATACCGGAGCACTTCATCGGGGTCAGCGTCGACTACAAGCAGCAGGCCGACATCCCGTCGGTTGGTGGGCAACATTCATGTCGGACGACCGCTCGTGGCCTGGCTGCCCTCTTCTACCTGGCTTCCATCGGGACCACTCAATAGCCGCTGCGACGCACCATGGATCCATATAACTACTTGCTGATAAAGGGGGGTAGCATTCTGTAATCGGCGTGCTGATTTGTTTCGTTGTCTACCTGCCCTCCTTATTATTTTCTGGTTTGTACCAGACCCTCAGAGTTTTACTCGGTCGGCTCTCTGGTCGGAAATATAGGCAGTTCAAAATGGTTCAAATGGCTCTGAGCACTATGGGACTCAACATCTGAGGTCACCAGTCCCCTAGAACTTAGAACTACTTAGACCCAACTAACCTAAGGACATCACACACATCCATGCCCAAGGCAGGATTCGAACCTGCGACCGTAGCGGTCACGTGGTTTCACACTGAAGCGCTTAGAACCGCACGGCCACACCGGCCGGCCTATAGGCAGTAGTATCGTAGTAAGACACTAGCTGTCGTTTGAAAAGTTGTCCAGCTAATATGTTCACTTTCCTTTCTGGTTTGTACCCGATAATTAATGTTCTAATTAATCAGCTCTTTGTCGTAAATACAGCCGGAGCAATTGTACTAAGGCACACGTTGCCGTGAAACAAAGAGGTATCTTGTCTTTAGATTTGCATTTCTCAGTCCTTAGTTATAGTCTGAACAACCTTTTGTACTAAGCTGCTCGTTTCTGTGTTTGAAAGACCGGGTCATTATTGGTGTATTTTAGCTGGATTTTGTTGTTACGCCGAGTGAGTTCTCTTGTAATAGGTGTTCACAGGTAATGTTGTAAGACGTTCCTTCGGAGCGGTCTTAATAACTGACGATCAGTTTAACTTTGAAAATATTAATAGCCAGTTGTCATTAGGGCTTTAGTCAAAATAAAATTGTCAGAAGGGACGGGTTGGAATCCAGTCGCACCTTGGTTGCCGATTGCAATTAAAAGATTGGTTGTTTCGAAGTTAGCCTTATCATTGCCATATAGTTTACTAGTCCACTTAACCTTTAAGCACAGGTGCGCATCTTAACCCCGAATCTTTCGACATGCTTTCAAATTAAATGTTAACTCATTTTTTTTGAGCAATTTAATCAATCTTGTCATAAATAGTGCTTATATAGTTGTCATGTGTTGCAGAAGGGAATTTAATAAGATAGACTGTGTCCAGCGCAGTAGTACACATCGCTGTTTCACCCGACAAAAGGCGGTCTGCAGGTCCAGCCGTCTTCTAATCATTGTCATATTGTTTGCTGTTTTGCAGTACAGCAATTCAGATTTCTTTTGCAAAGATTAAAAGCTTATTCCACTTTAGGTTTAAGTTCAAAATAATTTTCCAAATTTGATCATTTTGTTAAAGAAACTTTTATTGTTAAATGCTTCGATTATCTGTAAAACACAGTTTACATGTTTTTAAATAAACAGGTTGTGTGAAAATAAAAGCTATATTGGTGGGTTCCCCCTTCCATGATTTCCTTAATTCCAATAAGTATCAAGTATCAGTAACTGTGTTAGTGATTCTCATCAAAAACGAAATGTATCTCTCAGTACAATCAGGCAGGAGACAATACCAGAGATATATCTTACCGAACTCTACCAGTAGGTTACCTACGTTTACTATCCCTATGGTGTCATTGGAGTCAATGGTTCACAAGTCCCCATGATGTTAAATCACAGAAGACTACACCACAAAAAATCTGTCACAGATGTTGGATGTTCTATCTCGAACAGAAACCACTTATAATTTACGTGTGGAACAGCTTAAATATCATCCCTGTACTAGATAGCTTTCTGTTTATAGGATGGATGACTGAACTTTTGTGTCCTACGGACCAATGGAATATTGCTGTATTGATTTTATCTGAACACAAGGGTGTTAAATGAATTTTCAAAAATTACTGTTGTCGGTATTATCTTCATGTAAAAACGGAAGATAACGTCGGAAGATGGACTTTATATATCTTTAGGTACCAACTGTCATTGATTTGTGTAATACAATAACTGTTTTCAGAGCAAAGTTCGTTGATTCAGTGTTGTCGGTACATCATTCGTAATATTTGTTGATTTCACTGATTCGTCCCGTTAGACCTCGAATTTGACTCCTTAGGTATAGCTTCGTTCTTCGTTCCAACAGTTGGAGGTAGCCACTGTGGCGTCCTGTGTTGTAATGTACCGCATACCAAACGTACCCTAGTTGAATACATTATGACAGTACCCTTATTGGTGAATTCGAGCAGACACTGAAGTGCAGTGCAGCGAAAACCATCGCGAAGGTATTCTGCAGCTGATAAAGGTTGTGAAGTAAAATAGAACGTTGTATAGTTATTAAGATGAAATAGTCACCTACTGAGTCGAGGTATGCAGGCTGTATCGAGCAACAGGGGGCTGACAAGTATCTGTCAGGTTTCCTAAACACATGACATGGCGCCAACCTGTCCAGATGAGTAGCGTCTAGGTGAAAGTTGCCACTGACGTGGGGCCACATGACGTCATGCCGCGCGCGGTAGGAGAGCTGAGTTTAACGTGGGCAACTGGCGTGAAAGGAAGCCTCCGGCATAGCGAGTGACCATGCACAGCACAGCACAGCACCTCGGTTCGACATGGCGTGGACACCACGGTCTTTAAATACACGTGAGAGCGATGAATATTTCACCACCACAAATGTTCTGAGTTAGTTTTAAAGTTGTGGCTCAATTGTTTTGACAACCAAGTTGCGAGCGGTGAAGGATTCTGTCCGACCGTGGCTCACCTCCTTCCGACAACGACGCGCTGAGGAAGTAGCCCTTACACGGCTTAGAATAGGACATTGTCCTTTGACACATGGTTTTTTGTTACGTCGTGAGGAGCCACCAACGTGTCAGACATGTGGGACACAGCTGTCGATACGGCATATTTTAACTGAGTGTGTTTTATATGCGGGTTTGAGGGAAGATTTCAGTTTCCCACCAGACCTGCCCTCTCTTTTAACTAATAATGAGGCGAGTGTCGCTAGAGTTTTACGTTTTTGTGTGATGTCTGGCCTTCTTCCCAAAATATTGGGATTGAAGTCTTAATGTGCTGTCCAGTGGTTTGGTCACCCATTATTTGTAAGTGGTCACTCAGCCACCGTTAATTATTTTTACCTGTTTGTACTGCTATTTTATTTTTAGTTTTATCTCCCTGTTTTGATGTGCTGTGTCCAATCTTGCAATTTGAACAATACCAATTCTCTCACAATTCGGCTCTGAATTGAACTTTTGAGGACGGGCGCTGATAACCTCGTTGTTGTGCGCCCTAAAACACTAATTATCATCATCACCATTTTGACAGCCAGGAGACTGCTCGTCATTTTAAACATGGGTGGGCGGATTTTCTCACCAATTTTAACTAATAGTATCTGGTGTGTAAGTGTTTGCACTGTAGTATCAGAGGAGGAGAAGGGGGGAGGGTGGCTGGAGGTCGTTAAAGGATAGTACAAGTCGAATTCGAAGAATATGATGCTGTGGCCTATTTTGAACTTAAGGTGCTGATTGTTTAAATGGCGACGCCAGAGCACTAATAGCTTAACGTACGACACACAGGACGTAATCAAGTATTGTGAGGGCCACAAATAGACCTTTGTCTTATCATCTTTGTTTTTGACGTCGAAGAGCTGTGTTAGTGGTCCAAATCCATGATCTTGGATTCTGACATGACAGAGCTGCACCAATATGCCCTGGTCGCCACATTTGATCATCAGTTGCTGAAATCATGATATGGTTACACAGTATTTCAGATTAGCCATCTTAAATTCGTATGTAGCACAAGTGAATACTTCTGTCAGTACGACAATGAGCAATCTTGGATTTCTAATTTCCCGTCAATTTATACAATACTAATTTTGAATTTATGACAATCTTTTGATTCCTCGCCAATGTATGAATCTTGTCGCTGACGTCATAAGGGTTGAGAGGGTGGCATTATTTGTTGTATTAGTACACACTTAGCCTATCTATTAAATGGTTCAAATGGCTCTGAGCACTATGGGACTTAACATCTGTGGTCATCAGTCCCCTAGAACTTCGAACTACTTAGACCTAACTAACCTAAGGACATCACACACATCCATGCCCAAAGGCAGGATTCGAACCTGCGACCCTAGCGGTCACGCGGATCCAGACTGAAGCGCCTAGAACTTTACGGCCACACCGGCCGGCGCCTATCTATTACTATTCAGCAAGAATACAGTGTAGAGGTACGTAGCTCATCGAAAAGCAGTCGTGGCCGAGTGGTTCTAGGCGCTACAGTCTGGAACCGCGCGACCGATACGGTCGCAGGTTCGAATCCTGCCTCTGGCATGGATGGGTGTGATGTTCTTCGGTTAGGTTTCAGTAGTTCTAAGTTCTAGGGGACTCATGACCTTAGAAGTTAAGTCCCATAGTGCTCAGATCCATTTGAACCATTTTTGAAAAGCTGTCTGAATCCGATATGGCTCAAGCTTTGAGAACCAACGTCTTATGCTAGCCACTTCGTTTGCGGGATGGTGACAAATGGTTACCTGTGAGTATAAACTGCTATTGTATTTCCTTGCAAAGCATAACCCAAGACACAGCCCTCTTTTTTCCGCCCCAGTACGTTCAGGAATGTTAGTTTGTCTTTTCCCTCCATGACCATCGTGAACTTCATGTTGCAATAAAAAGAAATGATTTCTTATAGAAAAAAAGCACGTAGGTTTTAACGCCGTTGACTGTTGAGCTCCCACCTCGAAATTTTCCATAAAACGATAAGCTACAACGGGTGAGATGGAACCACCCTCTGCGATACCGTCAGACTGAACGAAAAGTAGTTAGAGAACGCTACCGAGGAAATCATATGGGAGACTTGCCGTTCTCTGACGGGAGCCATCACCCAAGAACAGTACCTCAGCTGCAGACTGGTAAGTGGTTTGATCGTTACATAAGGATCCAGATATTGTGATCGTAACGGTAGATAAAGATAACATAACTATCTTACCCTCCAGACCTATGTACTTTAGCAATACCGAACAACTGTGGGATGATTTTGCATATCTCTCTCTGTACAAGGACTCCATGACCAAAATGCAACGAAAATCTTCAGAGATTCTCAAGAACAACAGGTTTTTCGGTACTGCGACCAAGCGACTTAGTTCATAGACAAGCTTCCCTTCCTGGTTAAGCATATTTCATAGGATTCAGAAGGACAACATGCCACTTCATCCAATTGCTTGTAATATTGGGTGGCAACATACAATTTCCAAAACAACTGGCAGCGCTATTCAGACTTTTGGTAGGAAAATCTGAGTCAAAGTACTTTGTTTGACTTCTCACGAATTTACAACATGCGATCAGATATCCCGTGGGTTTTGACATGGTTTCACTTTTCACTCGAGTGCCATTGCAGGTTCTTCATTGTCGAGAAGCTTTTAGGGGAGATTGTTGATTTGTGAAAGATTGTGCTTACCTCCACCCACGTTTATTTAAGTGACCAGTACTTTGACGAGACTAATGGTGTCACAACAGGTAGTTCCTTGTTTACGCGTCTGTCTAATCATTTTATGGAAGATTTCGAGAAAAGAGCAGTCGGCAGAGTTAAAATTTAAGTGCTTTCGTCGATAAGTGGATGGCTCCTTGGTAATCTGACCCAAAAGCACATCAGCTCTGGTTGTATTAGTGCAACTTCGAAGTTCTCTTTATTCGAACATCAAGTAGGCAATGGAGATAATAGCGAACTATTATCCCAGGACGTGTTAGTGTGGAGAAGTGAGGATCGCACTTTGGGTCACGTTATCCACCGCAATAAACCAACGTGTTTAGGACGTTGACCCACTATATGGGATTAAGACAGGTTATCCGTGCAATTACGCTACTTCCGTACCATATCCTTACAGAAAAGATAATCTGAGCGGAAGATTCGCCGTATCCTTCACCCGAAACCTGTTACACAAGAAGAGGCGCTGGTTGAAAGTGAAGAACAAAAAAGGGGGGGTTTTCTTGCCATACGTCGTCATTGTATCTTGGAAAATAAGATGAATATAGAGGAAACATAAAATTAAACGCTTCCTGCGTCTGACAACGAAACTCAGAGCTCTTCTATGCTCACTGAAAGACAATCTTCGCTGGAGAAGGTCTTGAAGTCTATAACATTCCTAATAACTGTGGGACGTGACATACAAGGACAACGTGTCGCACTGTGGAAGACATGTCTGTCGAACATCGTTGAAACACACCACTGGACCAGATAGAGAAATTTGCAGTAGCCGAAAAACTGTATCAGTACAGCGCACATTATGGACTCCAGAAATAGCAAAACGGTCAAGTAGACGTCTTCATGTTGGGATAGGGGTATTAAAGGAACGGTGCAAATTAACTGATCGATCAATCGGCTAAGAAGAAACACAGGACACCGACTTGGTGCATCATGGGATCTAGTGCTGGGCGTGTTATACTCACAGCGACCACAAGGGGGAACAGCTGTTCATACAAGGGATGACTATGAGACGACATAGATATTCGTTTGACAACGGGCAGGATGGTCATTCACCACAGCGCATAGTATTAATGACATTTGCTGCCCGTAGGCCGAAGCTCACGTTTCGATAGATGATGTAGCTGTCTTTTCCGTTACTTGGACTGACATAAAGAGTTGGCTTCCGCCACAGCTCAGCAGTGCCTTCGCCGATGCCTTTAGCCGGTCGCGCGAATGAAATACACTCCTGGAAATTGAAATAAGAACACCGTGAATTCATTGTCCCAGGAAGGGGAAACTTTATTGACACATTCCTGGGGTCAGATACATCACATGATCACACTGACAGAACCACAGGCACATAGACACAGGCAACAGAGCATGCACAATGTCGGCACTAGTACAGTGTATATCCACCTTTCGCAGCAATGCAGGCTGCTATTCTCCCATGGAGACGATCGTAGAGATGCTGGATGTAGTCCTGTGGAACGGCTTGCCATGCCATTTCCACCTGGCGCCTCAGTTGGACCAGCGTTCGTGCTGGACGTGCAGACCGCCTGAGACGACGCTTCATCGAGTCCCAAACATGCTCAATGGAGGACAGATCCGGAGATCTTGCTGGCCAGGGTAGTTGACTTACACCTTCTAGAGCACGTTGGGTGGCACGGGATACATGCGGACGTGCATTGTCCTGTTGGAACAGCAAGTTTCCTTGCCGGTCTAGGAATGGTAGAACGATAGGTTCGATGACGGTTTGGATGTACCGTGCACTATTCAGTGTCCCCTCGACGATCACCAGTGGTGTACGGTCAGTGTAGGAGATCGCTCCCCACACCATATGCCGGGTGTTGGCCCTGTATGCCTCGGTCGTATGCAGTCCTGATTGTGGCGCTCACCTGCACGGCGCCAAACACGCATACGACCATCATTGGCACCAAGGCAGAAGCGACTCTCATCGCTGAAGACGACACGTCTCCATTCGTCCCTCCATTCACGCCTGTCGCGACACCACTGGAGGCGGGCTGCACGATGTTGGGGCGTGAGCGGAAGACGGCCTAACGGTGTGCGGGACCGTAGCCCAGCTTCATGGAGACGGTTGCGAATGGTCCTCGCCGATACCCCAGGAGCAACAGTGTCCCTAATTTGCTGGGAAGTGGCGGTGCGGTCCCCTACGGCACTGCGTAGGATCCTACGGTCTTGGCGTGCATCCGTGCGTCGCTGCGATCCGGTCCCAGGTCAACGGGCACGTGCACCTTCCGCCGACCACTGGCGACAACATCGATGTACTGTGGAGACCTCACGCCCCACTTGTTGAGCAATTCGGCGGTACGTCCACCCGGCCTCCCGCATGCCCACCATACGCCCTCGCTCAAAGTCCTTCAACTGCACATACGGTTCACGTCCACGCTGTCGCGGCATGCTACCAGTGTTAAAGACTGCGATGGAACTCCGTATGCCACGGCAAACTGGCTGACACTGACGGCGGCAGTGCACAAATGCTGCGCAGCTAGCGCCTTTCGACGGCCAACACCGCGGTTCCTGGTGTGTCCGCTGTGCCGTGCGTGTGATCATTGCTTGTACAGCCCTCTCGCAGTGTCCGGAGCAAGTATGGTGGGTCTGACACACCGGTGTCAATGTGTTCTTTTTTCCATTTCCAGGAGTGTAATATGGGAATCAAAGAACGACATCCAACGTGTCGCGCAGGAAACATTTACGAAATTGCATTCTTTCCATACAGGCACTTTTTCTACAAATTTTGAATTAATTCCGCTATTTAGGTAAAAACGGCGAATAAGTAACGTATGTGTTAACCAAAATTAACTATATTAACTTGCAATACGCTTTTTGTGCATCATCGTCCGAGGCTGAATAAATTATTACAGTTTTCGTAAAGCTTATGCACCTTGTAAAGGCTTGTGGCTCACAGTCTACGGAAAGGTGGGCAACTATTAGGACTGGCATTGCCAATTCAGTACAATTTTTACATACATCCGACGGGGAGATATAATTATCAAATGTTTATGCTGCTTCACCCTATCTTATTCCTTGTCTCGTCATCATGGAATCACCATCTGCAACCCATGTACGATTTCAAACCATCCCATTAAAATGGTTGAAAGATCTTTATATGAGACGTAGAATCAAATCTGTAATGAAGAACCACTGTTAGTAACACTCAACCGTAAGAGGATATACAGGGTGGTCCATTGATCGTGACCGGGCCAAATATCTCACGAAATAAGCGTCAAACGAAAAAACTACAAAGAACGAAAGTTGTGTAGCTTGAAGGGGGAAAGCAGATGGCGCTATGGTTGGCCCACTAGATGGCGCTGCCATAGGTCAAACGGATATCAACTGCGTTTTTTTAAAAATAGGAACCCCCATTTTTATTACATATTCATGTAGTAGGTAAAGATATACGAATGTTTTAGTTGGACCACTTTTTTCGCTTTGTGATAGATGGCGCTGTAATAGTCATAAACATATGGCTCACAATTTTAGACGAACAGTTGGTAACAAGAAGGTTTTTTAAATTAAAATACAGAACGTAGGTACGTTTAAACATTTTATTTTGGTTCTTCCAATGTGATACATGTACCTTTGTGAACTTATCATTTCTGAGAACGCATGCTGTTACAGCGTGATACCTCTAAATACCACATTAATGCAATAAATGCTTTAAATGATGTCCGTTAACCTCAATGCATTTGGCAATACGTGCAACGACTTTCCTCTCAACAGCGAGTGTTGGCCTTCCGTAATGTTCGCACATGCATTGACAATGCGTTGACGCATGTTGTCAGATAAAGAACTTAAAAAAGATCAAGATAACAAATATCAAATATCTTTCAACTTTCCTCACAGAAAGAAATCCGGGGACGTCGGATCCGGTCAACGTGCGGGCCATGGTATGGTGCTTCGACGACCAATCCACCTGTCATGAAATATGCTATTCAATACCGCTTGTGGAGGAGGCCCTACCGGCGGCGATAGAGAGCACCCGACTGCAAATTGTTGCTCATGTCGGCACCAACGACTCCTGCCGTCTGGGTTCAGAGGTCATCCTCAGTTCGTACAGGCGGTTGGCGGAATTGGTGAAGGCGGAAAGCCTCGCTCGCGGAGTGGAATCAGAGCTAACTATTTGTAGTATCGTTCCCAGAACCGATCGCTGTCCTCTGGTTTGGAGCCGAGTGGAAGGCTTAAACCAGAGGCTCAGACGATTCTGCGGAGATCTAGGGTGCAAATTTCTCGACCTCCGCTATTGGGTGGAGAATTGTAGGGTCCCCCTCAATAGGTCAGGCGTGCACTACACGCCGGAAGCGGCTACAAGGGTAGCGGAGTACGTGTGGAGTGCACATGGGGGTTTTTTAGGTTAGAGAATTCCCTCCCTAGGCCCGACAAGACGCCTCCTGAGACGCGGCAAGGTAGGAGTAGGCAAAATGCAACAGGGAATAACAATATCAATGTGCTAACAGTAAACTGCAGGAGCGTCTATAGAAAGGTCCCAGAACTGCTCTCATTAATAAACGGTCACAACGCCCATGTAATACTAGGGACAGATGTAAACAGTAATGAAATCCTAAACTCAGATTCGAATGTATACCGCAGAGACAGGCTGGACAGTGAAGGGGGAGGCGTGTTTATAGCGATAAGAAGTGCAATAGTATCGAAGGAAATTGACGGAGATCCGAAATGTGAAATGATTTGGGAGAAGGTCACGGTTAAGGCAGGCTCAGACATGGTAATTGGATGTCTCTATAGGCCCCCTGGCTCAGCAGCTGTTGTGGCTGAGCACCTGAAGGATAATTTGGAAAATATTTCGAGTAGATTTCCCCACCATGTTATAGTTCTGGGTGGAGATTTTAATTTGCCGGATATAGACTGGGAGGCTCAAACGTTCATAACGGGTGGCAGGGACAAAGAATCCAGTGAAATTTTTTTACGTGCTTTATCTGAAAAATACCTTGAGCAGTTAAACAGAGAACCGACTCGTGGCGAAAACATATTAGACCTTCTGGTGACTAACAGACCCGAACTATTTGAAACAGTTAACGCAGAACAGGGAATCAGCGATCATAAAGCGGTTACGGCATCGATGATTTCAGCCGTAAATAGAAATATTAAAAAAGGTAGGAAGATTTTTCTGTTTAGCAAAAGTGACAAAAAGTAGATTACAGGGTACCTGACGGCTCAACATAAAAGTTTTGTCTCAAGTACAGATAGTGTTGAGGATCAGTGGACAAAGTTCAAAACCGTCGTACATAATGCGTTAGATGAGTATGTGCCAAGCAAGATGGTAAGAGATGGAAAAGAGCCACCGTGGTACAACAACCGAGTTAGAAAACTGCTGCGGAAGCAAAGGGAACTTCACAGCAAACATAAACATAGCCAAAGCCTTGCAGACAAACAAAAATTACGCGAAGCGAAATGTAGTGTGAGGAGGGCTATGCGAGAGGCGTTCAATGACTTCGCAAGTAAAGTTCTATGTACTGACTTGGCAGAAAATCCTAAGAAATTTTGGTCTTATGTCAAAGCGGTAGGTGGATCAAAACAAAATGTCCAGACACTCTGTGACCAAAATGGTACTGAAGCAGAGGATGACAGACTAAAGGCCGAAATACTAAATGTCTTTTTCCAAAGCTGTTTCACAGAGGAAGACTGCACTGTTGTTCCTTCTCTAGATTGTCGCACAGATGACAAAATGGTAGATATCGAAATAGACGACAGAGGGATAGAGAAACAATTAAAATCGCTCAAAAGAGGAAAGGCCGCTGGACCTGATGGGATACCAGTTCGATTTTACACAGAGTACGCGAAGGAACTTGCCCCCCTTCTTGCAGCGGTGTACCGTGGGTCTCTAGAAGAGCGTAGCGTTCCAAAGGATTGGAAAAGGGCACAGGTCATCCCCGTTTTCAGGAAGGGACGTCGAACAGATGTGCAGAACTATAGACGTATATCTCTAACGGCGATCAGTTGTAGAATTTTGGAACACGTATTATGTTCGAGTATAATGACTTTTCTGGAGACTAGAAATCTACTCTGTAGGAATCAGCATGGGTTTCGAAAAAGACGTTCGTGTAAAACCCAGCTCACGCTATTCGTCCACGAGACTCAGAGGGCCATTGACACGGGTTCACAGGTAGATGCTGTGTTTCTTGACTTCCGCAAGGCGTTCGATACAGTTCCTCACAGTCGTTTAATGAACAAAGTAAGAGCATATGGACTATCAGACCAATTGTGTGACTGGATTGAGGAGTTCCTAGATAACAGAACGCAACATGTCATTCTCAATGGAGAGAAGTCTTCCGAAGTAAGAGTGATTTCAGGTGTGCCGCAGGGGAGTGTCATAGGACCGTTGCTATTCACAATATACATAAATGACCTGGTGGATGACATCGGAAGTTGACTGAGGCTTTTTGCAGATGATGCTGATGCTGTGGTGTATCGAGAGGTTGTAATAATGGAAAATTGTACTGAAATGCAGGAGGATCTGCAGCGAATTGACGCATGGTGCAGGGAATGGCAATTGAATCTCAATGTAGACAAGTGTAATGTGCTGCGAATACATAGAAAGATAGATCCCTTATCATTTAGCTACAAAATAGCAGGTCAGCAACAGGAAGCAGTTAATTCCATAAATTGTCTGGGAGTACGCATAAGGAGTGATTTAAAATGGAATGATCGTATAAAGTTGATCGTCGGTAAAGCAGATGCCAGACTGAGATTCATTGGAAGAATCCTAAGGAAATGCAATCCGAAAACAAAGGAAGTAGGTTACAGTACGCTTGTTCGCCCACTGCTTGAATACTGCTCAGCGGTGTGGGATCCGTACCAGATAGGGTTGATAGAAGAGATGATAGATAAACTCCAGTGGAAGACTCTGCAGGAGAGACGCTCAGTAGCTCGGTACGGGCTTTTGTTAAAGTTTCGAGAACATACCTTCACCGAAGAGTCAAGCAGTATATTGCTCCCTCCTACGTATATCTCGCGAAGAGACCATGAGGATAAAATCAGAGAGATTAGAGCCCACACAGAAGCGTACCGACAATCCTTCTTTCCACGAACAATACGAGACTGGAATAGAACCGATAGAGGTACTCAGGGTACCCTCCGCCACACACCGTCAGGTGGCTTGCGGAGTATGGATGTAGATGTAGATAGATGTAGATGTAAACCGCACGCGAGCTATGTGCCGGACATCCATCACGCTGGAAGTACATCGCCATCCTGTCATACAGTGAAACATCTTGTAGTAACATCAGTAGAACATTACGTAGGAAATCAGCATACATTGCACCATATAGATTGCCATCGATAAAATGGGGGCCAATTGTCCTTCCTCCCATAATGCCGTACCATACATTAACCCGCCAAGCTCGCTGATGTTCCACATGTCGCAGCCATCGTGGATTTTCCGTTGCTCTATAGTGCATATTATGCCAGTTTACGTTACCGCTGTTGGTGAATGACGCTTCGTCGCTAAATAGAACGCGTGCAAAAAAATCTGTCATCGTTCCGTAATTTCTCTTGTGCCAAGTGGCAGAACTGTACATGACGTTCAAAGTCGTCGCCATGCAATTCCTGGTGCATAGAAATATGGTACGGGTGCAGTCGATGTTGATGTAGCATTCTCAACACCGACGTTTTTGACATTCCCGATTCTCGTGCAATTTGTCTGCTACTGATGGGTGGATTAGCCGCGACAGCAGCTAAAACACCTACTTGGGCATCATCATTTGTTGCAGGTCGTGGTTGATGTTTCACATGTGGCTGAACACTTCCTGTTTGCTTAAATAACGTAACTATCCGGCGAACGGTCTGGACACTTGGATGATGTTGTCCAGGATACCGAGCAGCATACATAGCATACGCCCGTTGGGCATTTTGATCACAATAGCCATACATCAACACGATATCGACCTTTTGTGCAATTGGTAAACGGTCCAATTTAACACGGGTAATGTATCACGAAACAAATACCGTCCGCACTGGCGGAATGTTACGCGATACCACGTACTTATACGTTTGTGACTATTACGGCGCCATCTATCACAAAGCGAAAAAAGTGGTCCAACTAAAACATTCATATTTCTTTACGTACTACACGAATATGTAATAAAAAATGAGGGCTCCTTTTTTAAAAAACGCAGCTGATATCCGTTTGACCTATGGCAGCGCCATCTAACGGGCCAATCATTGCGCCATCTGGTTTCCCCCTTCAAGCTAGAAAAGTTTTTTTCGTTGTAGTTTTTTCGTTTGACGCTTATTTCGTGAGATATTTGGCCCGGTGACTATCAATGGAGCACCCTGTACAGTGAAAACATATTTTCCCAAGGCACAGAAACCATTCATATTCTGTCGTCAATTGCGTCTCATCTCTGCGACATACTTTCAGATGACCTGGTCCAAATTTCTTACTTCTGTCTTTATAGTGGTTGATTGGCGTTAGGATAGAAATGTCATTAATGATTAATTGGTAACCTTAGTGTTTTCATGTTTTTTATTTGTTTTCGTGTGATCGCGTTGGGGAGAATTTCGTAGCATTCTAGATTCGCCTCAGAAGCATGTTTAATGTACAAAAAGGATGGCGCTTGTTAAGGGAACTGACTTGCACCTCGTGATTTAGGTCGGCGCCGACCCCAAAATGTTGCCTCTCGTTTCGCCGCTCGGATAGATAACCATCGACCTCTCACCCACCTGCTCTCCCGCACACCTGCTCGGCAGCTCGCGCTACTCAAGTGGGACTGCTTTCAGAGGGTGTTCCACCGTCCGGACTGCTTAAAATTCGGTCCATAAATTTCCTCCGCTTCACAAGAATTCCACTACGCACCTGGATCTCTGAGATAATGGTCTGTATTTACGGACAGACAAAGAGTGATGGTCATACAACAGCGCTGGATCCATTACAATAGTGAAGACATGGCGGATCCGTGTAAACACTGTGTTGAAACTAGGAAAACTGAAACATCTAACGGTTACGCTTCAAATATGAAATATGGAGCACGAACATTCTGAGATTGCAAGAAACCCGGTTTACAGACGTAATTCATGCGGCTCTTAAAACTGCAGGTTCTATAAAGGAAAATCTCAGTGACAACACAGCGCCGAAACAATTTGTTACTGGTGTTGTGGTCTACAAGATAGTCGGAGACTCACTTATTGATTTTACGCTTCTCAACACTGCCAATAAATAAAATTAAAAGGAAACAAGACATACAGACTGATTAACGGGTACGTGCAAATAAATAGCTTCAGCAGCAAGGACCCACGTTTGATAGAATACTTCTGGGAACTTTTGGAAGAATTCACCAACAAAGTCCCCTACCTCTTATCGATATTCTACTAGGTGACTTTAATGGGTATCTAGGAAAAGAACAGAAACTCAGGAGACTCACAGGACCTTGCAGCTGCGCACAGAACTAATAAAAATAGTATACATGCCATAAGATTTTGCCAAAATTTTAATCTTAAAATTGACCCAACACAGGTCCAAAAACCCACACGGAAATTAAGGCGTGGAAATCCCTCACACTGTCAGAATATCCAGATTGGCCACATTGATAGCTCCAAGAGGAATACCAAAGATGTCCTCAGTGTAACAGCCACTTCGAGGCTGACCCCTCTTACTACAAATCAGAACAAAACTTCAGTCCAGCAGGAAACTGGCAACAGTAACCGAGATTTTCAGGACTGATCCCGAACACCTAGAATTCAAGAGGAAGAATATCATTCCAGAAATCGAAGGATGGATACCACAAATTGGTCTGAACTCGTGGATTAATTCAAGCGAGCCAGAAACTTAGGCCAACCCCCGATAAAGAGAAAATATAGGTGCTGGAACATCTCATTCGATCAAGCTGTCGAATTTGGGACTAAATCATGGAATAATTTCAATAGCCTCAAAACAACTGAAAAGCGGCAAGAATTCGAATAGTTAAACAAGAACGTCTTCACCGAGAAAAATGTAACTTGCCATAATGAGAGGCTGAAGGAAACAGAAGAATATTTTACCAAGAACAACACCCGCAGTTGTTAAGAGAACTTCGGAGAAAATTTAGCTTGCAATCAGTCGTCCAGATTATTTTACCAATGACCTGATCGATCCTTGGAATCTAACTTCGATACAAAAAAAATGTTATGTACTAGCCCAATTTATCATTACCCTTCTCAACTGTGAAGAGCATCTGAACACATGCGATTTAGCAAAACCAGCCACTACTCGTGATTCGCTTTTATTCTCACTACCAGAAATTCAGAAAGTAACGAGAGCATTTAAACACAATAGTGCACTAGGCGAAGGTGGATCTTTTGCACATTAATGAAAGTTTAATAACAAAAATGAAACACCAAAATTTCAAAGATTAATATCGAAAGTATGGTAAATGGAAAAAATGAAAAACTGCAGTAGCATCTCATTTCTTCCATTAACTTATAAAATTTTCTCTAAAGCTTTGCTGAATCGACATGAGCCGCAAACGGTCTCACAGCCTTGTGACTACCGTCTTGGATTCAGGAAAGGGAGATACTGCATTGAAGAGATCTGATTACACCAAAAGCACACTAATCATCAGACGATGCTGGAACAACACTGCACAATAGCGGATATCGGCTTACAATTCAGCTGGCAGACAAACCTTGTTTAATAACCTAGAATAATTAGGAATCGTTTTATTGAATCTATTATCGATTCGCGATGAAACATTGTACATTAACGAAAACATTTTTGCCTGGTTTCACAAATTTTGTTATTGTTACTGCACAGTGGTCTGAGGGAGATAGAAAAGCACAGAGAACCGTATGTCCCTCAGCCCATAGGGAATAGATAGTTGCTTGTTCAATGCAAAAAAGCAAACCAGCAATAAAAAAAACTGAGGTATATAAAATCATATGCCCCGAGTGTCAGTCTTGTTACATTGGGCAGACGGAGAGGTTAATCAGCACCAGGGTTAAAGAACATTATAGGAGCTTGAGATTGATGAAACCTGATTCAGATTTTGCTGAACATTGCCTTAACAATAACCATAAATACATAGTAGAGGTACAAGTTTGTCACATAGAGGGAAAGGGGGCCAAACTCAGCCAGTTAGAAATTTTATGCATTAAAAACAGATGTGTACATCCTCACACCTACTATTAAACGAGCAAACCCAATGCAATTCTTCACTTATTTTAGATCATGTCACAGCTCCAGGGTAGAAGTAAAATTTTGCCTTCAATCCAACAGTACATAGAAAGTTCTCAGCTGACCCACAATTTTATTCCTAGGTATGTTTAGTCATGTTGGTGTAATTTCTAAATTGTGTAGTTACATATGTAATTTGTCAAAAATGGTCATTGAAGTAATTTTACATTAAGCCAAGTATCCATACTTTAAGAAGTTGAGATGACTAACTTTGCCTTAGCGTCTTGTTTGTCTTTGCATTATCATCTTTGGAATCAATAATGTACTTGAAAATGGGCTTATAACGCGAAATATAGGTTGTGCAGTAACAATAAAATTTGTGACACAATGTAAAAAACAGTGTTTGTTTAGTTAATATGGAGTCCATAGAAAAATCAGAGCCATCAAGCAGGAAACTATCGTTAACCAACTCAAAAATAAAATTCACGTGAATATCTCAAAGTCTTTGGAAATTCACACAGAAGACTGACAAGGAGGCGTCTTACCTCTAGTCTTCACAATTGGAAAAGCACTTCAGAGGTATCCCAATTGGAAAAAAGAAAGCAAAAATTGTCAATCTGAAATGGATGGCTTTGAAGACGACCTGATACATTAACGAACAACAAATATGAAGCCAGTTCGGAACTAGGTGAACTATGTGTAATCTCCTGTAAACTGGGCTCATAATCTCGTATGAAGAAATCCGGTACACGGACTCGAAATGAACCGGAAAGCTACACCTCACTGGCCTCTCACTTCAAGTATCTACTTAGGAGAAACCATCCAACCCACAGGACTGAATAAATCCAACACAGAGAGAAAGTTGCTACTGCGAATGGCGTACAAACTGACAGGTAAATATGAAGAAAGAACTGCAGAAGTCTCAATGAAGGAACCAACAGGGAAAGCATGGACATATGAAAGAAAGAAAACACACAGTAAATAGCAGAGCACTGCTGGTTTTTTCTAATGTCATGTTACTACTAAGACGATTCCACGTGTTATATGTCGCTGACAGCAGCGCCAGCACTTCCTTACCCCTCAAAGGCCACACCTGAAATCACGATACCTTGCCACATGCCAGGATGAAGAAGAGGAGGGGAGGGGAAGGGAGTGGAGGGCTCTCCCTATTTCCCCCTCCCTCCACCCCCCCCCCCAACCCCACCAGCACTCCTGCAGTATGCATGAAACACCCTTCACCCTCTGCACCCTTTGCGCCCTGAGCACTCCGCGGGCTCCATGTCATATTTTGCGGGCGCTCTCATATGTCCAAGGTCATATAGGGAACAGAGACACTGCGCAGGTGTAATTTTAGCATCAGCGCTTTCCACTTTCGTAACCCAGGCGCCATGTACCTCGATGCCCCCCTGTGGCTCCTCACCCATGAAAAAAATAGTATAGCTAATATGTATGGAGTGCTACATATATTTGAATTGTTGAAAGGCCTGTCTCAAAAGAAGCGTCTAGGTATTCATCTACCTATACTGACATTATTGTATTTTGTATGACATTGTACTTAGCGGTGATGCAATTTCAGTAGCAGTAGATTGCTGTCAGTGCCCGTTGGACACTATAGACCGGCAGTACACCCGTGGATATTTTGATCACCAAGTACGTCGGGAGAAACTCATGGTGCCCGTTGGACACTACAGACCGGCAGTACACCAGTGGATATTTTGATTATCAAATACGCCGGGAGAAACTCAAGAATCACATCCACACACAGTAATTTTTGTGTTTGCGTCTTGACAGTGACAACGACTGATGAACATACCGAATGCAAGTATTTAGAAGAAAGTCCATTCTTACCATACGCCGATATCCATTCAATTTTTTATACCAAACGAATACTTATTGTTCACAAATGGCACTGAGCACTATGGGACTAACTGCTGAGGTCATCAGTCCCCTAGAACTTAGACCTATTTAAACCTAACTAACCTAACAACATCACACACATCCATGCCAGAGGCAGGATTCGAACTTGCGACCGTAGCGGTCACGCGGTTCCAGACTGTAGCGCCTAGAACCGCTCGACCACCCCGGCCGGCATTTGTTCACAGTATGATATAATGTGAGCACTGATGATGAAGATATAGAACCTACAGGATGCTGTTATTGTGCCATTCTAGAGATTGTAATGAGAATATTGTCAGTAATTATGTAATCATTACCTAAATCAGTGTGTGCCAGTGCTCGCAGAAACCAGCGCACTCTGAGGCACTTATTATCCACACCATCTAAATACGGTAATCATTCGATCATGGACGGGCATAAAATTACAATAATGATAGTAGAGGTGGCGAAAATAAACTGACAGGGATCGATAAATGGTTCACTCACTTGTGAGAGAAACATCCAACAATTCCTGCTATGAAGCAGAATCAGAATTAACGCCGATGGTGGTGAAAGCTAATAATCTTAACTAATAATGCGTGTATTCCTTGCACGTGAGGTACAGTCGTTGCAACAGCACAATCAAAACTCTTATTTAAGAAGGCTGTAATTTTTTTTTTTTTGGTCGTCAGTCTACTGACTGGTTTGATGCGGCCCGCCACGAATTCCTTTCCTGTGCTAACCTCTTCATCTCCGAGTAGCACTTGCAACCTACGTCCTCAATTATTTGCTTGACGTATTCCAATCTCTGTCTTCCTCTACAGTTTTTGCCCTCTACAGCTCCCTCTAGTACCACAGAAGTCATTCCCTCATGTCTTAGCAGATGTCCTATCATCCTGTCCCTTCTCCTTATCAGTGTTTCCCACATATTCCTTTCCTCTCCGATTCTGCGTAGAACCTCTTCATTCCTTACCTTATCAGTCCACCTAATTTTCAACGTTCGTCTATAGCACCACATCTCAAATGCTTCGATTCTCTTCTGTTCCGGTTTTCCCACAGTCCATGTTTCACTACCATACAATGCTGTACTCCAGACGTACATCCTCAGAAATTTCTTCCTCAAATTAAGGCCGGTATTTGATATTAGTAGACTTCTCTTGGCCAGAAATGCCTTTTTTGCCATAGCGAGTCTGCTATTGATGTCCTCCTTGCTCCGTCCGTCATTGGTTATTTTACTGCCTAGGTAGCAGAATTCCTTAACTTCATTGACTTCGTGACCACAATCCTGATGTTAAGTTTCTCGCTGTTCTCATTTCTACTACTTCTCATTACCTTCGTCTTTCTCCGATTTACTCTCAAACCATAATGTGTATTCATTAGACTGTTCATTCCGTTCAGCAGATCATTTAATTCTTCTTCACTTTCACTCAGGATAGCAATGTCATCAGCGAATCGTATCATTGATATCCTTTCACCTTGTATTTTAATTCCACTCCTGAACCTTTCTTTTATTTCCATCATTGCTTCCTCGATGTACAGATTGAAGAGTAGGGGCGAAATGCTACAGCCTTGTCTTACACCCTTCTTAATACGACCACTTCGTTCTTGATCGTCCACTCTTATTATTCCCTCTTGGTTGTTGTACATATTGTATATGACCCGTCTCTCCCTATAGCTTACCCCTACTTTTTTCAGAATCTCGAACAGCTTGCACCACTTTATATTGTCGAACGCTTTTTCTAGGTCTTGCTTTCATTATTAGCCGTAACGTCAGAATTGCCTCTCGCGTCCCTTTACTTTTCCTAAAGCCAACTGATCGTCACCTAGCGCATTCTCAATTTTCTTTTAAATTCTTCTGTATATTATTCTTGTAAGCAGCTTCGATGCATGAGCTGTTACGCTGATTGTGCGATAATTCTCGCACTTGTCAGCTCTTGCCGTCTTCGGAATTGTGTGGATGATGCTTTTCCGAAAGTCAGATGGTATGTCGCCAGACTCATATATTCTACACACCAACGTGAATAGTCGTTTTGTTGCCGCTTCCCCAAATGATTTTAGAAATTCTGATGGAATGTTATCTATCGCTTCTGCCTTATTTGACCGTAAGTCCTCCAAAGCTCTTTTAAATTCCTATTCTAATACTGGATCCCCTATCTCTTCTAAATCGACTCCTGTTTCTTCTTCTATCACATCAGACAAATCTTCACCCTCATAGAGGCTTTCAGTGTATTCTTTCCACCTATCTGCTCTCTCCTCTGCATTTAACAGTGGAATTCCCGTTGCACTCTTAATGTTACCACCGTTGCTTTTAATGTCACCAAAGGTTGTTTTGACTTTCCTGTACGCTGAATCTGTCCTTCCGACAATCATATCCTTTTCGATGTCTTCACATTTTTCCTGCAGCCATTTCGTCTTAGCTTCCCTGCACTTCCTATTTATTTCATTCCTCAGCGACTTGTATTTCTGTATTCCTGATTTTCCCGGAACGTGTTTGTACTTCCTCCTTTCATCAATCAACTGAAGTATTTCTTCTGTTACCCATGGTTTCTTCGCAGCTACCTTCTTTGTACCTAAGTCTTCCTTCCCAACTTCTGTGATGGCTTTTAGAGATGTCCATTCCTCTTCAAATGTACTGCCTAATGCGCTATTCCTTATTGCTGTATCTATAGCGTTAGAGAACTTCAAACGTATCTCGTCATTCCTTAGTACTTCCGTATCCCACTTCTTTGCGTATTGATTCTTCCTGACTAATGTCTTGAACTTCAGCCTACTCTTCATCACTACTATATTGTGATCTGAGTCTATATCTGCTCCTAGGTACGCCTTACAATCTAGTATCTGATTTCGGAATCTCTGTCTGACCATGATGTAATCTAATTGAAATCTTCCCGTATCTCCCGGCCTTTTCCAAGCATACCTCCTCCTCTTGTGATTCTTGAACAGGGTATTCACTATTACTAGCTGAAACTTGTTACAGAACTCAATTAGTCTTTCTCCTCTTTCATTCCTTGTCCCAAGCCCATATTCTCCTGTAACCTTTTCTTCTACTCCTTCCCCCACAACTACATTCCAGTCGCCCATGACTATTAGATTTTCGTCCCCCTTTACATACTGCATTACCCTTTCAATATCCTCATACACTTTCTCTATCTGTTCATCTTCAGCTTGCGACGTCAGCATGTATACCTGAACTATCGTTGTCGGTGTTGGTCTGCTGTCGATTCTGATTAGAACAACCGGGTCACTGAACTGTTCATAGTAACACACCCTCTGCCCTACCTTCCTATTCATAACGAATCCTACACCTGTTATACCATTTTCTGCTGTTGTTGATATATGACTATCAATCACTTGTAAATAGAGTCTTAATGACGATTTCAGTGCGAGGTTCTATTCCCCTTAAACACATGCAAACTATTATTTTGTGACAAATGTCCGCTGCATAGTGTTATTATTATGGCATACTACCTTTAGTAGGAATTTTTGTACATAGATTCTATAAAACTAATTACGGTTATTGCTACAGAGTAAGTGACGTTATTGTTACCTTAAAGATATATAAAAAAATTTGCAGCAAAAGTCCACTGCACACAGTTATTGTATATTACTTTTAATATTAATTTCTTGCAGAATTATAATATTAATGTAACTAAGATTACGTTTCTGTCACTATGACAAACGTATTTTGTAAATGTTTTTAACTGAGCGTCAGACTAGGTTGTCGCCTGACAGGACATACGTTCTGCATCTGCGAGAATCTCATGATTGTGTTTAAGAGTCAGAGTGGACTACCACCTGACATAACGAGTAGCCTGAGTCTACGTAAATATAAATGAAACTCAAACTGAACTGTCATCTGACATAATAACCGGTCTGCGAGAATATAACGAAAGTCAGTGTGAGCTACCTTCTCACGTAAAATGTGTCCTATAACTAATTGAATATAACGATTTGAAGTGTATATCAGTGTGAGCTACCACCTGATATAACATGTGTTCTATGACTGATAGAATATCACAATTGTAACTGAATATCAGTGTGTGTTGTCACCTCACTTGACATATATTTTACGATCGATACCACCATGGCTCAGAGTGTTTCATTACCTGAGACCCCTGTTTGCGACATAATATATATTTTCATTATGGTAACCGAAACAAGGTGAGTTATCCCCTGACTTAATAGGTATTCTACGCTTACAATAAGGTGGCTCAGTAAGTACCATCACCTGATGCCCACTCTTCATCAATCTTATTGTGCTACTGATCACTATTAAAGTCAGTGAGTCCTATCACCTGCTGTACAATGGACATTATTTGTGGCTCAGTGCGTTTCTTCACCTGAGGCCCCACATTTTGCGGCAGTTAACAATTAGACTCAATGTAAACTGTCACCTAACATGACAGGTCTTCTTAATTTACTATTGTCAATGGAACTCGGCATGTACTCTTGGTCTACTAAAAAAAATGATTGTAACTGAAAGTCATTATATGCTGACACCTGACGTGACACATATTTTATATTTATTCCTGCTATTACTTAAAGTATCTTATTGCACTATTTCACGGGCACTAAGAGTTCTTTATAAGACATTTATGCACATTTGCTGTTATATGATTAACTTCTAGCGGATATTTAACTATTTTATGTATTTTACCTCACATTCTACATTCCTGTTTGGTAAAGTTTTATGTTATTTGAGGTATTTTACCTCACATTTCTATGCTTCTATTTTGTAACTTTTAATACTATTTGATACACTTCTATTTAGAAAACTAAGTATATTGTGCATTTTACCTCATATTCTACATTTCTGTATTATAACTTCTGATGTTAATTGAGACACGTCAACTTAGAAATCTAAGTAACTTATGTATTTTCCCTCACATTGTTCTCTTCTGTTTATAAATTTTTGACAGTATTTGATACATTTCTCCTAATAATCTAAATGTCTGATGTCTTTGCCCTACACATATATGTTTCTATTTTGTACATTTTGGCGTTCTTTGATTCACTGTGATTTGAAAATCTACTGATATTATGCGTTTTACTTCAAATTCTATGTTTCTATTGGTAAATTTTATTGCTGTGTAATACTCCTTTAATTGGAATACTATGTATGTTTTGTATTGTATCTTAAATTGTATTTTTTTTTTACGAATTCCTTGGGGAAATCTGTGCTAACTGCACACAAAATTCTGCTCCATCGGACCAGTGGGTTATGAAAGGTATGTGTTAAGGTCTGATCAGGGTAGATCCAGAAAATAAAGTCTATAGTTGGCAAACGCAAGGTGGAATGAGTATAATATCTTTGAGTAGGAGGATCTATGATGGTTAAAAGAGCCAAGCGCACACAGTAAAAAAACTCTGTCGTCGCAGCTAGGTGCCTGGAGGAAGCAGATGTGTGGTGACAGCTTTAAGGTAGGATTCGCACTACGCAGTTTACAGGTTGTGCACTGAGCAAACTTTAGCACATTAATGGGAGAAGCTATAGATTTCAAAATGGTTTTTGTTAGATAATGTTCAGAGTTAGGATACGTATGTCCAAGTTTTGATGCAGTAAGCGTTTTGTAAAATCTTTTTAAGAGTGATTTATGCTACAAAAATGTTCGGAATGGTAGTTTTTGAATATGACTTAAATTTTTAACTATATATATATAAATTTAAGTCATATTCAAAAACTACCATTCCCAACGTATATATATATATATATATATATATATATATATATATATATATATATATATATATGATTGACATGTGTAATCACACCTCCAAACTTATCAAGAGGTCCGAAACGAATAATACGGTCTGCTGCGATTACGGGCAGCATGGAGTTCACGCCTGAGCCTCAGGACGTGCGCTAGCAGCGCATGTCGGGTGTTTCAAGCGTCAAGTTCGCGTCTTAATATCTCGGGATGTAATGGGAATATTGCGATGTAATCAACGCCATTGTGTATGTGCTTTGTCATGCTATGGATTGCTGAAGAAAAAATATAGGAGGTCCATTTAAAAAAACATAAGTTTGTGTTAAAAAACACATACGCTTTCGTTTTAGAATGTTTCCAAATATGTACATTCATGGGCCCCAGCCCTACATTGATACCGGTGAAAGTCGTTTTCCAATAGCTGTTATTGTTCCAGAGATATTTTGGGTGGACAAGATAGCTGGGACACCCTGTATATATATATATATATATATATATATATATATATATATATATATATATATATATACCTGTATATATATATATATATATATATATATATATATATATATATATATATATGCCTGAAGAGCATATACACTGAAGTGCCAGATAAACTGGTATAGGCATGTGTATTTAAATAGAGAGATATGAAAACAGGCAGAATACGGCGACGCGATGGCAACGCCTATATAAGTATCTGATGCAATTGTTACATCGGTTTCTGCTGCTACAATGGCGGCAAGTTATCAAGATTTAAGTGAGTTTAAACTTAGTGTTATAGTCGGCGCACGAGCTATGGGACACGTCATCGCCGAGGTAGCGATGAAGTGGGGATTTTCCCGTACGACCATTTCACGAATGTACCGTGAATATCAGGAATCCGGTAAAACATAAAATCTTTGACATTGCTGCGGCCGGAAAAAGATGCTGCAAGAATCGGTCCAACGACGACTGAGGAGAATAGTTCAGCGTGACAGGAGTGCAACCGTTCCGCATATTGCTGCAGATTTCAGTGATGGGCCATCAACAAGTGTCAACGTGCGAACCATTCAACGAAACAACATCGATAAGGGCTTTCGGAGCCGAAGCCCCACTTGTGTACCCTTGATGACTGCACCACACAAACGTTTACGCCTCGCCAGGGCCCGTCAACACCTAAATTGGATTTTTGATGACTGGAAACATGTTGCCTGGTCGGACGAGTCTCGTTTCAAATTGTCTCGAGCGGATGGGGTGTACGGGTATCGAGACGACCTCATAATTCCATGGACCCTGGGTGTCAGCAGGGGACTGTTCAAGCTGATAGACACTCTGTAATGGTGTGGGGCGTGTACAGTTGGTGTGATATTGGACCCCTGATACGTCTAGATACGACTCTGACGGGTGAATCGTACGTAAGCGTCCTGTCTGATCACGCGCGTCCATTCATGTCCACTGTGCATTCAGACGGACTTGGGCAATTCCAGCAGGACAATGCGACACTCCACACATCTACAGAGTGGCTCCAGAAACACTCTTCTGAGTTTATATGCTTCCGCTGGCCATCAGATTCCCCAGACATGAACGTTATTGAACATATCTGGGGTGCCTCGCAACGGGCTGTTCAGGAGAGATCTCCAGCCCCTCGTACTCTTACGGATTTATGGACAGGCCTGCAGGATGATGGCTTCAGTTCCTTCCAGCACTACTTCTGACATTAGTGGAGCCCATGCCGCGTGGTGTTGTGGCATTTCTGCGTGCTATCGGGGACCCTACACGATATTAGGCAGGTGTACCAGTTTCTTGGCTCTTCAGTGTATATACTAAGTAAAAAACGTTTTACTTAGGGGATGTAATTTCTGGGGGTGAATTTGTTCCTGAGGGGATGTGGGGGGGCAGACTGATTTTTCCCCCAAAAGTGACCATTTCCCCCCAAACCCACTTCTTGTTACTTAAATAATGATGGGTATAAGACCAAATATACACAAGTTTATGCGCTTCAGTCAGTGAGATGCATCTACAATAGGAAGACTCCTAGAATGTGGCTACACTTATAATATGAAGTATGAAAGAGTGGGGATGCATAAATCGTAGATATAGTGATATATTATGCTATACTGCATAGCATGAGAAATGTCATGTCTAGTCACATGGTACCATGTGTCATGTTGTACAACATGGCATCTATCGTTTTGCTCTACTTGATATCAGACATTGTATTACATGGCATGGGCTCTAATACTAACATGTAAAAAAAAAAGCTCGAGTATGTCAAGATGTTTTAATGTAAACGTTTTTGAAGCAGCCAAGTAAGTTGAAAAATTATTTCTGTTCTTTTGCATACCTAACTCTGCTCTGAATATATTTGCCTTTCCTGTACCATGATAGTAGCATATTTTAGTGTGGTTTCTTTATTACTACAAAATTACGGATTGTCAGTTATTACAACATGTATGATCCAATGGCATCCCATCGAAGTACTTGCGTTTGAGCAGTGCAAAGTATTGAAAATCTCCGTGCTGAACCACGCAGTATCGGTGTCTCCACACTCACTGGCTAATCACAAATATCATCTGAAGCAATGCCAGTAACGAATAACTAAATATATTTGCATGTATGATCAGTATAGAATAACATTGTACCTACACGATCCATGTTGTGTCAGTGCAGGCTTCCATATGTTATCTGAATAGCGTTGTGATGGTTTTGTCAATGAATACTTGGAATATCATCTAAAATAACACCATCTAAAATAGCTATGATTAACTGAAATATTCTGCATTCATAGCAGAACAGTACATTACAGTATTACATAACTATGAAATTTCATTACTTTCAGATATCGACGTTGAGCGCCTCATGCTTGTCCTTCAGGTGGTACAATAAACTGGTAGTCTTCTACGTTAATGTTGTTAATAATAACACTCTATCGGAATATACTAAAACTGAGTGCAGCAGTGGAGGTGGGCTGGGAAAGGGAGGGGGGGGGGGGGCGGGGGGAGGAAGGCGGGGTGCAAGGGCAATTGCAACAGAGCTGTTGAGGATTCCTCCTAGCTCTGGGATGTATCAGAGTTACCATGCTTGAATTAACACTAGTGGGTACAGACAAGCCGTGTCAGTGGTGCAGCGTGACAAAAAGCAAGAGGGCATCACAGCACACTGAAAACATTTTAGCAAAGTATAGATTGCAGCAATCAGTCGCCCTTGCTTTGATTTTATTATTACAAGTCAGTATAACAATCGCTGAGTGCAACCGCTTTCCGAATGGAAGGTAACCTGATGAAAACATTCTAATCAGATAAAAATCCCACAATATGGTATGACCATTATTCTTATACTATACTGTTTCGCTTTCCCCATCCATTTCTCTTCTTATAGTACGTAGTTTATACCTTACCACGTTTCTGATGCCTATATAAGCCATGCGATTTTCTTGATTAACCTGATATACGAAAACCCCTCCTCTTATTCCTCCACTACTATGCTGATGACTGCCTTCCTCGTCCTCTATCCTAGCCTCCACAAATTCCAACGACCCCTCCGGCGGCAGATCAATCAGTTCACCTCTTTGTGCATCCAGTATTCAGTTAATCATCACACTAAAATACCTCTGACGACTGATCACTGATTAACATGGAAGCCCTAGATACTAGCCGTTTGACGGAAGACCACAACAGACTAAAATTACTAAAACTACTAACTGGCCCAACGTGAGGATTGCAATCTTCCACATTCCTCCACACCTATAAATGCCTTATCTCAGCCATCCTCTGCTATGCATGTGGCATGGACTGCTTCTCCCTCCTCTTAACACACCTTATAGACTCTCCAACACCACACACTCTGCCTAGCCTTCTGGGTGCACTTACCCTCCTCCAACTGCACCCTCTACCAGCTTACAAAATGCCAAAACCTACTCTTTCATCTTGAACATCTCTGAATATCCTACATTATTTGTAAACCTGGCACTACACACACCCCTAGTTTACACCCTCCTGTACCTCTATCACCATATTCCCCCAACACTACACCTCTATACTCTCCATGTCCTCTACCAATAAAATGCCTTCGCTTACCCAGCTATGAAATCCATTCTGACATATACCTGTCCCACTAGATTTAAAAGAATCTAGCCCACTTGCCCCAGTGAGGGCCCCCTCCACTCAACTATCCTCCAACCACATTGTAAGGCTATGCCCAGAACAACATCGATCCTACTAATATCCACAGTCAGTCTTCGCAACCCACACCGATGGTGCATGTAGGCAATGGGTTGCGATGATTATTGGGTTTACAGATGCAATCACAATGTAAAACGTGACAAGCTGTAAGACTATATAACACATCTTGGTTAAAATTGCAGGTAAAATGTGTATACAAATAGGTCATAATAAATAAGAGTGATTAAATTTGAGAAAATCGAATAGTATATTCACCAGCTGCGACATAGTCACCAATATGACCAGTGATCCAATACTGTCAAATGTTTTTTTTTTTATTCCAGTCTTTGATCACAATATAAATTCATTTGACGATGACCGGTTTCAGTCAGTATGACCATCTTCAGATCTACAATATAAAAGATATATACACCTAGTGGGCAGTCTATCATTCATCACAATACAGCATTTCATATCACAATATAGTACCATACAACCTGGGAAATGTGCAAATGGAATAACGGAAAGCGTACCTGTTCTACACCACGTCCTAATGTGATAAGGCCTTAATGGCATCGTCAAAACATTTAAATATACTCAAAACAACATCGTCATATAAATCTAAACTACAGTGTAAAATAGACTACATCGTCCACACAGTCATATTGCTACTGGCGTTATTGTACGAAAGCCACTGAGGTGCAGAAACTACCAGAAAACTGTTTGCCTACATCCTTTATAGATGTCGCTACTAAGGGCTTAGATATACAAACACATTACGTAATATACAAATAACAGACATTTACATTTTGATAACTATTATAGAGAATAGTTGTGATAAAGTGAAAGACGAATACAGTTACCCATATAACACTATTAAAAAGAAAATATACATTTCTATAATAGTTATCAAAATGTAAAAGTCTGCTACACGTGTTTTACCTTATGTGTTCGTATCAAATTATGGTTCTTACGTAAATGATGATTACATCTAAGCCCACAGTAGCGACATTTATGAAGGATGTAGGCAAACAGTTTTCTGTTAGCTACTGCACCTCAGTAGGTTTTGTACAATAACGCCAGCAGAAAAATGACTGTGTGGACGATATGGCCTGTTTTACACCATATTTTAGATTTATGTGACGATGCTGTGCTGAGTCCATTCAAACAATGGCTGAGATAAACGTAAATAAAAAAAATAAGACTGCATTATTGTAAAGTTTCGAATGTAGAGAATATCATACTGCAAAAACATTAGCCCACAAATGAAGTACAAGGACATGAAATAAAAAGCCAGTGACATCACAAATAATAAACTTTAAAAAATATACTAATTCTTTTAGATGCAAAAAATCACGAAAATGTGAGGCGGCACAAAATGAATGACGTCACCCAAGTTTAATAATTTACCAAAATGATGATCTCATTGTCTCAAAATTGATTTGTTTCTATTCGGCCAGCTGATCACGTGACAGTCTTCAGTCCGTTTTCTCTGCACGTTCGGCTATTTCTATCCCTTTCAGAATACTTTGCTTTTTGCTTCTGGAGACACCTCATGATTCTTGCCTTTTTAGATGTTACAATTTTTTGAAAATTTGAATGGTTATAAAGTTTTGAGTGTTGTGGTTGTTATTCATACTTTGGCACCATTTCCAGCCAATCATAGGGTCCACGTTGCCCAAGAACGATAGAATTTTTATGGATGACAATGCGCCATATCACCAGGTAACAATTGCTCGAGATTGGTTTGGAGAAGGTTCTGGACAAATCGCGAGAATGATTTGGCCACCCAGAACACCCGACACACCTCCCATTGAACATTTACGGGCCATTATCGAGAGGTCAATTCGTCCACGAAATCCTGCACCGGCAACACTTTCGCAACTGTGTACTCTTTAGAGGCAGTGTGGCTAAGTATTTCTGCAGGGGGCTTCGAACAGCTTGTTGCGTCGATGCCATATCGACTTGCTGCACAATGCAGGGCAAAAGAAGGTCCGCCACGATATTAGGAGGCATCCCATGACTTACGTCACCTCAGTGGATTACAGAATGTGCCAGATGAAATGTCAGTTAATTAAGAAATAACGAAAGACAAAAAGTAAAACTCAGCCAAAATTGGTGACAGTAATATTGGCGACATCAGACCAAGGACGGCCAATTAAAAATAAAAACTAATTCGCAAGAATATAGATATTTTTGTAGGAATTTGCAAAAAGATTGATACTGTACATATTTGTCTTTTATTTCTGACGTTTTCCACTCTGTGATAAAAAAAACTGAACTGAGAAGAAAGAGAAAAAAGAGAATTATTCAGGAACCAAAATGAAGATATAATCGCGATTATTTATCGAAACCTCGAAAGTAAGGAAACAGCTTTTTTTTAAATCTTTGTCCCTCGAAGTTAGAATTAATAGTGTCGATGATAGTGGCTTTTTCTCATTTTATCATTTTGTGAATTGTGTGAGAAACCGTGTGCAGGTATTTGTAGGAAGCTGACTGATGTTACGCACCATAAAATGGCGGACATCAGGCACTAATAAGGATCATGTCCCATCGTCGCTACACTTCTTTTTACTTTAATCGTGTTCTTAGTAAGAAGTATTTATTCCTGTGCAATAAAATTTACATTACAACCAGTAATAGTTGCAGGTTTGGCAACAAAACCCCCGTTGACGGTAATGTGAACGACAGGAGAAATAAACTCAAAAACATAAAGTACCGTTGTATGTACCATCAGAAATCAGGCGCTGAAGATTAGCACATTCCTGATCGCGAAGTAGAAAGTACAAACACTGCCGTGAATAGTCAAGAAAAATTGGGAGGAGATGGAAATGGTGGAATAATCATCTTCCCTATTAGGTCCATTCGCTGAACTGTATAAAGGCTTAGCCGAGACACTGTAGCAAAATTTTTGACAAAGTCTTGCGCGTATTGCTATTGAGCGAACTGTTCACACGAACGAAAGTTTTGAGCGTTAGCTGATGAGAAGACAGCGCAGTGAAACAGAATTTTGAGCGTTTGGCATGTGAAAAGTCCTTTCAGCTCACAAAACTAAACTCAGATCTTGAATAAGTCGTAACGGAATTAGCAAATTTGAAACACGCATGTAAACGTTAACCCGAATCGGCTACACATTTACAGTACGAGGTAAATGAATTAAAAAGTAATCAGTCAGCTAGTAAATACTGTACAACGTTTAACGTAGTAGAATAGTCTCGCTGATGACGAATTTTTTAATTTGCTACAAAAGCAAACTGAAGAAGCTACAGAATCTCTACCCTGACCGCAGTAAAACGGTTAACAAAGAATTCGTTATTTAGTTGCACCAAAAGGATTCACGAGTCAACGTGTATTTGAGAAATAAGTTAAATCTGTAGTTCAAAATGTAAGTTCAGAAGTTATGACGAAGGATTTAGAGCTGATGACGAAGTGAAAACAGAATTAGGGAAGATTAAATCTGTAATTACAAAAGGAATTCTGACGTGGAAAGAAGGTGTGGAGGCATGTGAATAAGCTACATGAACAGCTATTAGCGGGAAATAATAACATAAACAATATTCCAGCTGTAGCAGGCTGAGGCAAGAATCAGTTTTACGCTTCGCCACAACTTGACACATATTTTCGCGATGAAGGGATTCATAATAGCCCAAATAAGAATTACTCGACCTGCAGGACAGCTGTTTCGAGTAGACTTTTGTCGTTACTGATGCAGGACAGTGTATTGAAACAGGACAGTTTCAAGCTTTTATTCCTCATAAGAAAGGAGGAGTTCAAAAAAATGGTTCAAACGGCTCCGAGCACTATGGGACTTAAGATCTGAGGCCATCAGTCCCCCAGACTTAGAACTAGTTAAACGTAATTAATCTAAGGACATCACACACGTCGATGCCCGAGGCACGATTCCAACCTGTGACCGAAGCAGCACCGCGGTTCCGGACTGAAGCGCCTAGAACCGCTCGTCCACAACGGCCGGAGGAGGACTTCACCCAGTTATGTTTATAAAGAGTTTTCGTGGTGCTCTGCCAAAATCAACGACAGACATACAAAACATACAATCTGTTGTGCCCAACATACAGGGTAGTAGAGCCCTATGGGCATCTGAAATAATTCATCGTTGTGATTTTTACAATCAATTTGAGATAGCTTTCCTGGCGAAGTACTGGTCTCCGTTCCATCAGGAACGCTTACGAAAAGAGGTTTTTAGCCCAAAATGCTATAATAGCAAACAAGGAACGCTCCGTAGGTGTTTTCAAAAATATATAAACAAAAGTCATTACTGGACGACCCGATTTCGACTAGAGATTTTATATGGAATCGGGAAGCCAATTGCCCACGCCCTTAAGGTTACAGGGTACTTATGAATGGTGGAAAAATCGAAATATTTTTAATGACTTTGTTAAGTTCCATAGTCTTTCCTGATTACATTGATATATACATTATAGGGTTTCAAATGAAAAATTACCTGTATATATAAAATTTTAAAGTTATGGTCATGCATGCTGTTACAGAAACCAGTATTATTTCGAAAAGAACTGTGAACTTTCTGTTTGCAGTGATTATACTTATGATACATTGTATATGTTGGTAATAGTACAGGTTTCTAGTTTTTGTAGATGATTATCTTTTGTAGTATTTACTTTTCTATCGCTGAAGCAGTTTGTTCACGAGTTACTTAATGTTTGTTGCCCAAGTTCTACATATATTTGAGGCAGTACATAACCTTTAGTGTGCACTAAATAAGAACTATGCCATGCATTAAGAAATTCAATAAAAGGAAATTCCGTGGTAACCAGTTCATAAACAAAGCAAGCCACACTGTTGAAAGTAAGCTATGTATCAGTTCTTCAGGGAAGAAACTCCCACATGGAACGTATGCTGGTGATTAAATTTTTTGTGTTAACAATGACGCTGTTTGTAGTGTATTTGTTGTTGTTGATGCGGGCATCTTATCTTGTTTGATAAAGGAAGTGGGGAAACGTGCACAATGTAATGGTGTAGGCTGTCTGCAAATAACTGAACAACAAAGTAGCAAAAAGGGTTTAGCGTCAAAATTAGTAGTTCGGTGCAGATCCCGCAATAAATCTACCTCGAAAATGACTTCGAAAATTGTGCATAGTTCATATGATGTGAATTTGAAGTTAGTGTATGCAATGTGTGCGATAGAAAAAGGACATAAGGCTGCTCAAACATTTTGTGGTTTGATGGACCTTCCCCCTCCTCCCAGTAGGTTCAGAAAGTACATAAAAATACTTTTAGATGCCTTGACGGTTGCGTCTAAAGCATCTATGAAACGTGCAGTAGAAGAAACTGTAAATATTAATGGAACCAGGGGCATCGCTGTTGCACTTGATTGGACACTGCAACGTAGAGGACATCGTTTCTTGAATGGTGCTGTAAGTACCACTTCTCTGGAGAATGGAAAAGTTGTTGAGTGCTTGTCTAAGTACTTTCACACCTGCCGTGGTAACACCTAGGGACATGTCGAACATCAGTGTTTTAAGAATTCTGATGTTTACAGTGGAGGTATGGAGTGTGATGGAGCTCTATAAATATTTCAGAGATGGGTGTCCGTTTATAACGTTAGATATACGAAGTACCTAGGCGCTGGGGACTATAAAGCTTTCAGTAAAATTAATGAGTTCACTGTCTGCCTTGGTAACAAAACTGGAGTGGTGTGGACACGTGCAAAAGAGGATGGGTGCTAGATCGAGGAAGCTACGAAGAGAAATGAAAGGGGTTATTTGATGGAAAATCTCTGTCTGGCCGAGGAAGATTAACAGAAACTGAAATAGACCTTCTTCAGAGTTATTATGGACTAGCCATTAGACGAACTGCACCTCTGAATGATGTTACGGCAATGAGAAAAGCTGTATGGGCCACCTACTCTCATAAATTGTCCACAGATGACCACCCTTTTCACGGACTTTGCCCTAAAGGAGCAGATTCTTGGTGTGATTACCAAAAAGCAAAAGAAAGATATACAATCGTAAGCATTCTCTACCTGAGCCTGATATGAATGAAATAAAACCAGATTTTAGAGACCTGAGTGACCCTGTTTTACATAGTAAATGTCTTCATTGGGGCACTCTGAAAACAAATGAAACTTTCAACCATTGCATATAGATTACCTAAGAATGTTTCTGTAGGACTAAATACATTAAAAGTTGGTGTACTAGATGCAGTGATATGTTTCACTGATGCAGTGATAGGTTGCAGGTCCTGAGAAATTTAGGCATACAATGTGGCTCTAATATGGAAGATCAATTGCTTGCGTGTGACAGACAACGGCTGCATGAAGCTCAAAGATTCGCTCTTCAAGCTACCAAAGAAGTAAGAAGTGCTAAAAGGAATGCCAAGAGAAAGCTTGAAGATGAAGAAATACTGCAGGATGAAGACTATGCTTCAGGAATGTTATGAAGCACTGTTTAATTGGACTCATATTTTAATTTGCAATTTCCCTCAAGTATTTTTCAGAATTCAGGTACAAATATTTCCTGAAGTTTATAAAGCATTGCTCTAATTTTTTTCTGTAACTTGCAATAGTCCGTAGTTACGTAGTAGACCTAAGCTATATTGCAGAATCAACTAAATTATAGAAAAAATAACATTTTTACTAGGAAAAAATTCAAAAAATTAAAAGACCCTCTTGCTACAGAATGTGAATCAATAAAATCCTAGCCATGGACAAAGAAGTAATAATAGTAATCCTCGAAACTGAAGACCAACAAACTAACTAGTTAGGTGAAGTGAAATAATTGTATGTAACCACCAACTACGACCAATTCGACAAACTATTGTCGATCACACAGTGCCCTCATTCTGTATTTGTGGAATGTGAAGGCGGTAATACACTACAACACTTCAGTTTACCTAGATATAATAACGAGATTGTTACACGTGATGACTTACTAGCAAATGCAAGTTCTTACCTTGAACAAAACAGTGCAGTAGTTGCCTTTGCTGCAACAGTAGGTAATGTACCTACCATTGCAATAATTGACAAAGGTGCTTCGGCGAATGTGGCTTCCCTGAATATTTATAAACAAATGTGTGAGAAGGAAAGATCTCCCACACTGCTAGTTCAGAATCGTCGAGCAGCATGTATCGCCAGTGTGAAATCCAAGAATGTTACTTGACAGACACAGGTAAAGAGTGGAACAGGAAATCGAGCATTCAAAAGCACGTTCCTGATAGTAGATAATTTGCCGACCAGTCTATTTCTATGGATCCCTCTCAATAGGGAAATGTTTTTCGAAGGTAGATGAGAAAGAACTGGTATTAGACTTGATCGAAACAGAAAAAAAATTACAAATGTTGTCAGGAAGTCAGGAAGTGAAAAGTAGCTTCACAGATAATGAATGGCGCTAGCATGCAAAAATTAGAAACTGTATTCCAAATTAATGTTTTCCAGTCTTAGTGTCTAACTGAGGATCAACGAAACGAACACTGCAGCTTGCTATATAAGTATTTAGCAGTAGTCAACGAGAAACCCGCTACAATAAAAGGAAACGTGTATCATTCGCGAATGAAACCACATGAAACGTATTTTAAGTATTTCGCACGAAGGAAGTAAATAACTTCCTTTTCCTGCATCTAATAAAAGATGTGGATTATATCCGTATCAATAACTGAAAAGATACAGTCAGAAATTATAATATTTTTATTCCATCTGATTATTAACGTGTATTATCTAATGGTATAAGTGTATGTACGTTTCAAAGTGCCTAGTTTCAACGACAGTAGATACGCTGCAGTAATTGAAGCAAAATGCTAAATACATTCGAAATGTCTTAAGAGGATACGGTACATCATACGTGAAAAGGTGACTCTTAGATAAATTGCTGATTCTTAGTTTTCATGAAATTTCATGGAGGTCTGCCTATGGAATGGTAATAAATAATGAGAATGAATAGTTTCCAATGTATGTAGTAGGTTAAGGCATACAATAATTTAAATGTTAAAGAATGTAGAAGCTGTAGTTACCATAGGTGTTTCATAATTATTGCACTTGCGTATCTCCTTGGAATGGTAACTATGTGCTGTAGATGAATATCATGTTTAAGTTTTCAATAGGCAATGTGACTAAATAACTTTGAGTTGGAAAAGCATAAACTTCAATTATAGTCAAAACTTTTTCCTGAATTTCAATTATAAGCGTAATTCTTAGTGATTCGAAAATACTTAACATGTTTTAAATGAGCTGATGACTACACACTGAGAGTAAAAAGGGCATGTACCGTCTAGTGCTGAAAATCTTGCGTATTCAAAATTTTGTGTTGTAACAGCACAGTCTGATGTCTTTAGGCATCACTTGTATTTTTAAAAATAACTAGACTTTCCTCATACGAATTTTTCTGTTCATGGTGCAAAGATTTAAAAAAAATCGGAGCAGCGGCTTCCTTGAAATAAGAAATTTACGCCGGGTGCCAAAAACTCAGAATAAGTACACAGATAAAAATCACTGCCGCACAGATCACGGATACAAGGCCAAACACTAAAATGTAAAGTATACCTGAGTGTCAGACTACATAATTTAAATATGTTGAAATCAGTAGTCAGTTGTCATTAGATACGTTTTCTGTGCCATATGCAATGATTTCAAAATGTAACTCACAAAGCAGTAATAGCGTACTGTGTAACGCCCATAGTAGCATAATCCCAAAATGTGACTACGTAAGAATTTAACATTCTAAAAGATACTTAATGGTGAATCATGTGAAAGTCAGTGCTACTTAACATTTCCACTGAAAACCGCAGTACGTGAACTTTGACGGTATTTGAGAAATTAATCGTGTGACCGCATTAGCCTTGGAATAGACAACAATTCTAGTGTGCTGACCACTTACCTAATGTGAAGTGTCGAAGTTCGCGGGCAATAGCAGCTTGGTGAAACAGCGTTCCTGAATACGACCAAAACCGCTCTTTCGCTAAGTGGGAACGATTGTGAACGGACTGTGTTCCGGAAACTGTCGTCTCTGCTGCAGTCTAAACTTTGACAGACGCCAATACGCTACGGGTAGCATAAAAGTCGCATGCATGTGAAGTATGCCTTGTAAAAACAGCCTACTTAATGACTACCTTGCTATGGACACTCTTTGACTGCGAGTGCGCTGTTGAAGGCAATCGAAAATCTGTGTACAACAGTACCATATATGAAATGTAGAACGCAAACAAGAATGTTGCAGTCAAAAACTATTAGGAAAGTGTCACCACTGAGAAGGATACGAACATGAGAAGATAATCTTGATGTTAAAGTGTGCAATAATCGAAAGTCTTCTCAGCGGGCACGCCAGGCTTTAATGTGTCTACTAACGCCAAACGATTACATTTCAGAAATGAATGCCATGGGAAGCCTGACCATAGCAAGAACATCGCTTGGCAGCCCTGAGCCATATCGACTTCCTTCAGCATATCAGGTGACCGAGCTCAGCTCCTGTACAACATCTTGGGTCCTAACGTCGACCGATCAGCTGTTCGGCGAGCTGCTGCGATTCCATCTATCTTGAAGCCTTCATCAGTAACTATGATTTCATCCCTGTATGAAAAACTGTATAAATATTACTGTATTCAGTGCTGTATTACTTTTAAAACTTAGGAACACTAAAACAAAAATAATCATTCAGAAATAAAAAAGACCTTAAAACTTGAAGTTTTCAATAATTTCGGAATGCAAAAACATACTATAAAATTTACCACTGATCCAGAATCAGTGATGTGCTTGTAATGAAACTGTCTATAACACTTTTGATCATAATTCGCAACTCCTGCAACATTGTATTTATCTACATCTCACGTATTTTGTAATACGGAATACATATCAGATTTAAATGGAGTTGTAAAATAACTACTGGAGTTTGTACGTTCAGCCCTGGTCTATGCATAAAACTTCGAGCACGGCCTGAAGTGATATCAGTACCAGCTGTGAAACGTTACATTGTGTGATCAAACGCTCCTAGCCAAAATTCACTATTCAGAGAAGCTCGTCAATAGTACGTCTAGCGAAAGGTAAAGACGTGCCCCACTCTTTAAAATTTGCCTGCATTAGCGTGAACAGCAGGGCAGCTTGGTGCGGGACAAGGCAAAAGCGGTCCTCATGAACGAGCAAGGGAGGCTATCGTTTGTGCGCGCCGCTTTTGCCTTGACCAGCACCAAGCTCCCCTGCTGTTCACCCTACTGCTGTTGACAATATATGGAAACATCGTACATCGATACTTATTCTACGAATATCGAAGCATACTGTGGGCATTTTTCCACAGATATATCGATATATCAACGTCAAAACTAACATACCGTGCCCCGATATTTTATTATTCATTATATTTTTACGCAGTTTTCGATAAATATTTGAAGTAGTTCTTTTGATATTGTAGTAGAACATAATTTTACACTACTGGCCATTAAAACTACTACACCAAGAAGAAATGCAGATGATAAACGGGTATTCATTGGACAAACATATTACACTAGAACTGACATGTGATTACATTTTCACGCAATTTGGGTGCATAGATCCTGAAAAATCAGTACCCAGAAGGGTAACCGCAGCCATGGTCTCCGAGCTGATAGTCCACGCTGCTGCAAACGTCATCGAACTGTTCGTGCAGATGCTTGTTGTCTTGCAAACGTCCCCATCTGTTGACTCAGTGATCGAGACGTGGCTGCACGATCTGTTACAGCCATGCGGATAAGATGCCTGTCATCTCGACTGCTAGTGATACGAGGCCGTTGGGATCCAGCACGGCGTTCCGTATTACCCTCCTGAACCCACCGACTCCATATTCTGCTAACAGTCATTGGATCTCTACCAACGCGAGCAGCAATTTTGCGATACGATAAACAGCAATCACAATAGGCTACGATCCGACCTTTAACAAAGTCGGAAACGTGATGGTACTCATTTCTCCTCCTTACACGAGACATCAAAACAACGTTTCACCAGGCAACGCCGGTCAACTGCTGTTTGTGTATGAGAAATCGGTTGGAAACTTTCCTCATATCTCCACGTTGTAGGGGACGCCACCGGCGCCAATCCTGTGTGAATGCTCTGAAAAGCTAATCATTTGCATATCGCAGCATCTTCTTCCTGTCGGTTAAATTTCGCGTCTGTAGCACGTCATCTACGTGGTGTAGCAGTTTTAATGGCCAGTAGTGTACTTGCTGTTAGTATTAGCGACGTGGCGTGTGCTCACATGGTGTGTTGAATAGCGGGTAGATTTAAACCCCCACATATATTTAACTTCACACTACTGGTCCCAATGTTCCAGCACGTCAGAATTTGATGTTGTAGACTAGGTTTCAACATCCCTGTTAAGTATCCTCAAAATTCCTGTTTTAAAGATCTGATGTTTAATTGTTAACTATACCACATTTTATTTGCGGAGGACTCTTAGAGGAAATGCGTTAAACAACAGCAAGAATAAAAAAGTTTAAGGTATGGCTATTCATTTATTCGCTGAATCGAACTGACGATACCTCTTTTTTCTGTTTACTGAAGATATCTTGGAAAGATTTAATTGTATTAATTCAGGTAAAATGAAAGAAAGTGCAACGTTTTTCTTAATCAGAAGGAATAAAGGTATTCACACATGTGATGTGAAATACTTATAGTACAAACTAAACGAATGTTCGCTTGGCACAGAGCTCGGAACAAAATAGCGACATTGCCTGCGAATGGAATATCAGTCACCATAACGCAAGACAGAACGCAAATACAGTAGTAGGTGACTTTTCCTAGAAACGCCACCTGCCGTTTATAGTATATCAATGGACACATTGCTCCAAGAGATACAGATAAGTGTTGTGAACGCCATATGAACACTTTCTGGACGCTCTGTCATGTTTTAGTGGTGTTTAACCTAATAACTGGAGATATTTAAGTGGAATTACAGATGATGGCGTAGAAGATCGGTAGATAACATCTATCATGATAATTTTGTCCCCAAGCCGCATGGCCTAGTGACGAATACATATTAATTTTAGCAACTCGACCATTACTAACAGAGGTGGTATAATTTGTAACAATCCACTTACATCTATTCATTATTTCCCAATAAGATACTAATTTAATGTACATTAAGTTCGAACAATGGCCGCGCGGGGTAGCCGCGCGGTATGGGGCGACTTGTAACGATACGCGCGGCTCCCAACGTCGGAGGTTCGAGTCCTCCCTCGGGCATGGGTGTGTGTGGCGTCCTTAGTGTAAGTTTTACATTGAGTAATATGTAAGCTTAGGGACCGATGACCTCAGCAGTTTGGTCCCAGATGACCTTACCACAAATTTCAAAAATTTCGAACACTTAGTATCAAATTTTTGCTGAGTTAAGAAGACTGGGCGATAAATAGACAACATACTTTTATCAATAACTCCGCAAAAATTTTATTTCATGTTCAACGCTAAGAAAGTCCGAGCCGCCATCTCTCTACGACTTCGGAGGAATTCGGAACCAGGGCAACTGATGTGAATTAGTTGGAGGTGCAGAACAATGACCTAAGGGGCACAGCATTCCACAACTAGTAGCCATTCGAAAGATAAAAGGCGAAGGATTATAAGCGATTCCATTTATGTTTGGTATATCTGTATAGAATGACAGTGCAGCGGAATAGTTTTAATGTGGTCACATGTCCAGTCTAGGGTCCCAGCTAACGGTTGCTGTGGTGATTTACCCAGGACCAACTGTAAGACCTAAATTGTGAATGAACGTCAGTGCACGGGTTGTCAGGGTCTGAATTATCTTTTAAACATATTCTATCATCATTGTTAAGAAAGGCACCCGCCGCATAGCAGACCTTCCTGCCAGGACAGGACTTGAATTAAAGTACAAGCTTCAGATCTAGAAAAAGCAGCGCACAGAAAACGCCATTAAAAGACATCTGGATTGGCTGGAGTATCGGGACATGCAGTCTTTATACGCAAGTTTCTGGGACAGGCGTCTTAGAACCCCTGCCTGGAAGGACTGCATTGCCAAGTGTGGGAGTAGAGAATTTCTTTAATTGATGCAACGAAAATGTTACTTTCTGGCTGGAAACTGCTGCTTGAGTCAAGGGGAATGCCCGCAGAACTGACACAAATGGTGCAAATGGCTCTGAGCACTATGGGACTTAACATCTGTGGTCATCAGTCTCCTAGAACTTAGAACTACTTAAACCTAACTAAGCTAAGGACATGACACACATCCATGCCCGAGGCAGGATTCGAACCTACGACCGTAGCAGTCGAGCGGTTCCGGACTGAGCGCCTAGAACCGCTAGACCACCGCGGCCGGCGAACTGACACACTCTGTGCTTTTAACTTCATTTCGGATATTGGCCTGAGTGACTGCAGGCCTGCCTGCAGAGGAGGAATTTCGGCCTTTGTCTGCAGCAGAGTCACTTCGTGTCTTGTACTCGGTACAGACGCTTCTTGTTGTACTTGGTCCTTCCACACGCAACTGGGATACTTTGTGGGCACGATGCTGCTGGTGGATACTCCGCCAGCAGACCCTTGAGTCAGACCTCCTCCATGGGCGAGGCAGCAGCGACGCACACACCACCATGCTTAGTCAGCAGTTAGCAGCTCCCGTAACTAGCACTCTCTCACTCCAAAGATGGTAAGGTTAGCAAACAGCACCAGCAGTATAGGTCACGATGAATTAATTACATATCAATAATTTCACAGTTAGTTTCTATCTTGGCACTGGAGCTGACAACGTTGCACTACAACTTCACTTCTATCCCAAGCATGAATACAGTCATTGTTTTCGAGTCATAGATTTGAGACATTTAAAATTTAATATGTTTCACGGGATGTCAAGGTTTGAGAACTGAATTTACGTCACATCCTTCCCTTCTTAAACATTACCAACCATAAATCCTTCCAATGTATCTAGTTTTATATGAGTCATAATTGTCATTGCATCTGGAGCAACTTTTACTAAATTATTAAGGAGTGTTTTTAAAGAAAATTACATGTGCTGATAAACTCAGGAATTGTCGTACCCTTGAATTTATTTCATAGCTAGTCATCTCTATACATAATTAACGAAGCTATGGATTACCCCTACCCATTGATCCATTGCTGGGCCAAATACTTGCGTTCATTAACTCCATAGCGGTAGTTTAATTTGCATGGTCCACTGGTAGAAGATTTATATAGATAACTCACTAGCATCATTTCATGCCGTCTTTAATAACGCAGGATGATTTCACATAAATCGTCGAACCTGGCCAGGATCTCTTGTGAGGCAGTTAAGTTAGAAACCTTCGAACGACAACATATATTCAGTGGTAATCAGCAAAAATTGTATTTCATTGCAGAATATTTGAGAAGCGCTAGAATTGCTTTACTATAATTTTAGATTAAGTTGCTTGTGCAAATACTTAACTGGTGTTTTGTTTTGTGAATTATTGCCCACATTCTGTGAATATCGGCAATGGCAACAGGGTTGTAACTTATCGATGATTTTCGATATATGTGTTAGGCAGTCCCTTTATTTGTAATTTTGTTGTGGTAGGTTTATCAAATACATGTCAGTAATTCGTTTTTTAAAGGGAAACGAGATGCCAAATGAGGCTAGTAAGGGATCAGGCTAAAGGTGACCCAGTAAAAAACAGGGAACAAAGCTTACAGAAGAGATAGATACTGTGGGAGAGCAGATATAATTTCCCACAGAACAGACTGCTCGTAGAGCATCCAAAAATGAAGGAGACTGAGAAGAAATCATGGAAGTAGCTGGCACTGTGGGTTGTTATACTGAGGGAGAGATCAGGTCACGTCATGACACACTAACGCTGTGGTAAGAATCTGAAGCTACGAGGTGGTGGAGAGTGGTAGGTCGGTCACGCCACTACAGGCACATACAAAATTCATTTCATTGGCATCAACTCCAACAGATGAGTGGGGATGCGCAGATTGTACCATTTTACACTTTTTAAGATAAATAAAGTAGAGCGACAACAAGGACAGGAAAGAGGACTACAGAAAGTTTACACAGAAATTAGCAGCGTCTAGGAAAAAAACGGACGTTAGGGGTGAACAAGGAAGTGGAGGAAGACATGACAAAAGTAAAGAAGACTAGGAGAGAAGCAGAAGAAACTAGGAATGTGGCAGAAGAGGGAAGGGAGTGGCTAGGGAGTTAAGAAAGAATGCAAAAGTAAGAGAAGAAAATTGAAGGCAGGAGTAGGAGAAAGAAAGAAATAAGCGAGAGAGGAAGCTAAAGCAGTCACAAAAGAAACGAAGGAAAAGTGGGAAATAATAATCACAGAAACGAAAGAGGTCAGAAAATATGTGAAGGAGGCAAATATGTAGCTGCAGAGGCTAGGCAAGAACAAAAGCGGCTGAAAGGATGGCTAGGGAGACACAAAAGGCTCAGGAATGAAACGAACATTGGATCAGAACAAATTGCTGCCATAGAGCGAGATTAGCAATAGGCAGGAAGAGTAGGAGGAACATATGGGCAAGATGAAGGAGAAAAATAAGACCGAAAAATATATCTTCAGCGAACTAGACAAAGCTATAGAGCAGCTAGAGTCACGCAATCAGGAAATGACGGAGCGATAATTCCGAAATTGAAGTACAGGGCCAGAGAGCTGAAACACAGCTTCCACTGAAGCGTCAAAAGTTTAATCCCTTCTACAATTCAAAAATGCGCTAGAACGAAGAAACCAGTAGATTCAGAGGACAAGTAACTCAAGTGCTAGGATTAGAAGCAGACGCGAGGATATAACACAATTTTGTGTCATTAACGAGGACACACATAGGTGAAATGAATGACTTTAACACAAGGGCAAGCGGCAGTAACAAGTTCGCAAAGAGTTTAAGCTGCGAGGAAGAGAACAGTAGTGGCTAGGACGTGCCCCACAGATAAAGAAATGTTTGATTTGAAACACGTCCTTTCCAAACGTAAATCGCAGGCGTAAGAGGACATTCGTTTCACCCCAAGACTTTGATATATCAATTTGATTTTTCTTTGCCACCAACATGGCCAATACAATATAAAGTGGACACCTTGTTAGTACATTTAGAAGAGGACACAGCAGTAAAGAAGATGACTACCAGACTAACTTCTTGTCTTACAGGGCGTTTGGGGCCGGGGGCTTTCTTTGCGATCTATAGGTCTAAGGAAACACAGGTACGAATTAAGGAAGAGATAATAATGTGCAAGGATATGGGAGTATTATGACAGAGGGGCCTTATGAAATTTTTCAGCACATTGCTAAGAAAGTACCACTTCCTAGTTGTACCCTGTAGTGCTAGTAAAATTATTAGATTCTGCTTCACGACTTCAGCGATCACATACTGACAAGCTCTGATGGGTGAATCCAACGAAGACGTGAAAATGTTCATGAATGTGTTGGGCAAACTAGAATTCACGTTTGACAAGAACCAAGTGCGAGATAGAAGGAGAGAACAACACTATTGTATTGTTCACAATAACTTTTACGGACCGCCGTAATGGGGTAGCGATAGAGGGGCCAACATAAATACACCGCTAGGATGTAGTATCCCATTTAATCATCACCGAGCAAAGGCAGGAGTAGGAAATTACTACAGACCAGAGAATGGATCACATTTCGTAACAAAATGGCATGATCCAGAAGGGAAAAGGCAACAAGCAGAGATGACAGAATCAGATCACCGGGTCCAAGGTCTCACAATCATGCAGAACATCCATCACAGCAATGACGTGATGGGTGCAGAAACGGCTGTAAGAACACCCACAGAAGAAACTGCATTGACTGAGCCAATGAAATAGGACATATAAATAGAACAGAAACCTTGACCGAAATGAGAAGGAAGATTTTCACATTCAAACGCCAAATGAAAATACACTCCGCGACAGAATGAAAGGATCGCTTATCCGAAAACCAGTAATTGTGATGGTTATGTCTGAAATTTGGCCCAAAGGTGCCTACAGCCCTCCTCTACAATGGTGCAAGAGCGTGGCGCCCTGCGATGTCACATTCTGGTTCGTCGATGGTTCAAACAGCCAAGCGTCAACTCAAGTGACAAAAATGGCAATGCTCGCAGGCTCATGTGACGTGTAAAGTGGACTTATGATGTCCCATTGACACCAGATTTCATCGCAGTTCTGCCCAACGAAGCTGTAGGTGTTCGGCACAACGGGAAAGTCGTCACAGCCGGTGTTACCCACATTTCTTTCCTTTGTTTGACGGGAATGTGGTGGAGGTCAAAAACGCGACGCCCGCTCTTGAATTCGCGCAGTTTTATTATGAGTGGCTAAGGAAAACGTTCCAGACAGAATCGACACGAAATGGGCTTAGCCGATGGTGCAAAAAGCGTCAATGAAACTACGCCTTTCCGTGAGTCGTTGACAGTTTTCAGTGCGATGACCAACAGGAAAAAATTCTTAAGAATTGAAGTAGATCGTTCGTGTCAGTATGGGCAGAAGTCATTCTTCGCAACCAAAATAAAACAATAATTGGATCCTTTTACCGACCTCCAACTCAGATGATACAATAGCTGAAAGGTTCAAAGAAGAGTTTAATTTCAAACGGGTACACGACAGTTATAGTTGGTGGTGACTTTAATTTACCCTCGACATGTTGGCGAAATTATATGTTCAAATTTTGTGGTACGCATAAAGCATCACCCGACATTGTGCTAAAAGCATTGTGTGAAAATAATTTCGAGCGTTTAGTTTATGACCCCAGACGAATAACAAACGTTTGTGAAAACACACTTGACCTCTTGGCAACAAATAATCCTGAGCTAGTTGTTGTTGTTGTGGTCTTCAGTCCTGAGACTGGTTTGATGCAGCTCTCCATGCTAATCTATCCTGTGCAAGCTTCTTCATCTCCCAGTACCTACTGCAACCTACATCCTTCTGAATCTGCTTAGTGTATTCATCTCTTGGTCTCCCTCTACTATTTTTACCCTCCACGCTGCCCTCCAATGCTAAATTTGTGATCCCTTGATGTCTCAGGACATGTCCTACCAACCGATCCCTTCTTCTAGTCAAGTTGTGCCACAAACTTCTCTTATCCCCAATCCTATTCAATACCTCCTCATTAGTTACGTGATCTACCCACCTAATCTTCAACATTCTTCTGTAGCACCACATTTCGAAAGCTTCTATTCTCTTCTTGTGCAAACTATTTATTGTCCATGTTTCACTTCCATACATGGCTACACTCCACACAAATGCTTTCAGAAATGACTTCCTGGCACTTAAATCTATACTCGATGTTAACAAATTCCTCTTCTTCAGAAACGCTTTCCTTGCCATTGCCAGTCTACATTTTATATCCTCTCTACCTCGACCATCATCAGTTATTTTGCTCCCCAAATAGCAAAACTCCTTTGTGTCTCATTTCCTAATCTAATTCCCTCAGCATCACCCGACTTAATTCGACTGGATTCCATTATCCTCGTTTTGCTTTTGTTGATGTTCATCTTATATCCTCCTTTCAAGACACTGTCCATTCCGTTTAACTGCTCTTCCAAGTCCTTTGCTGTCTCTGACAGAATTACAATGTCATTGGCGAACCTCAAAGTTTTTATTTCTTCACCATGGATTTTAATACCTACTCCAAATTTTTCTTTTGTTTCCTTTATTGCTTGCTCAATATACACATTGAATAACATCGGGGAGAGGCTACAACCCTGTCTCACTCCATTCCCAACCACTGCTGCCCTTTCCTGCCCCTCAACTCTTATACCTGCAGTCTGGTTTCTGAGCTAGTAACGAGCATCAAAAGAGATACAAGGATTAGGGAACACATCGTTGTACTATCGAGATTTAATATTGTAATCCCCAAATGCTTTAAAAATAAACGATGCAATACACCTATCAAAAAATGCAGATAAAAGTTCACTTGACGCCTTCCTAAGAGACAACCTACACTTCTTCCAAATTAACATTGTAAGTGTAGACCACATGTGACTGCAACGTGAAGAAATAATATCGACATTAATAGAGAGATTTATTCCAAACAACCTAACAAACGACGGAGCTAATCCCCTTTGGTACACAAAATTGATCATAACACTGTTCGGAAACAACGATAAAGACATGCCAAATTTAATCGAACGCAAAATCTCTAAGATTGGATATTTTTTGCAGAATCTCAAAATTTAGCGCGGACGTCAATGCGAGATGCTTATAATAGTTCCCACAACATAAAATTTGTCTCTAAACCTGTCAGAAAATCCAAAAAGATTCTGATCGTATCTAAAGTATACTAGCGGCAAGACACAATCAATGCATTCTTTGCGCCATAGCAATGGCTATACCATCAACGACATTGCTGCCAAAGCAGAGTTGCTACAGACTTATGCAATTCCTCACCAAATAGAACAAAGTAAATATTTCAGATTTCGAATCAAGAACAGCTGCCATATAACTCAGAACTTAGTAACTTAGAAGTAGACCATATAAAGCCGCAGATCTTGGCCACCGCTGATTTTTGTGGAAGTTATTAGTAGTAGTTATAAAAATAACGGGAAAACTTTGAAAACATTTTTAATGTATTCACGTTTTTGACTAGTCTATAAACATGCTTATCGATTGCCGCTGCTTTCTGATGCGGGAACACTTCATGGTCTTTGGCCGCGCGGTAGATTCAGTATCAGACCTCGTTGCGTTCTCCGTAATTCGAAGAACAACTGAGAATATAAATCACATTATCGCACAGCTGGTCACCAGTGCTCGAGATCACTACTATTCAGATGTGCTGTTGACTTACAATGCGCGAAAAAATGGCTGCACTTTTAATTTAACATCATCAACCGATATGCGTAGAAGTTCATCGCGCTAGTGAGCTGGTTTCTGCACCCACAACGTAAAAATATAATTAAGACAAAAAGAAATTAATCGTGCATAAAATATTAGGTAATGACATGTTTAGATTGTACCTGTTCCTGGATTTCTTTGTTTGATATTTAAATGACACCCATCTTCTCCCTCCCAAAATATCAATGGATATTGCAAAGCGTCGTAAGAACGATGACTGTCTTCAATCGCATTCACTGTGTTATCTCTGCGTTGGATGCGTATATCTCGACGTTCAAATGCGTCACCAATCATAACAACTTCATTAATGGTGGGTGCATTATATTAGCCCACGTGCTGCCCAGATGGTATTTTGTTTGCTTTAATGACGATCGTATAGTTGTCGTTTTGCAGTCTGTTTGAAACGGTATTGAACAACTGGACCAACTTGTTGTGATTCTGTAAAAACGGTTCTAAAATACCCACAATTTCTCGCTCCTCCACCTGCTCGATATGGTTTTACTGGGAGCGTGCGTTTATTTGCTGCTCCTCATCACTCATGAAGTAGATTTGCAGAAATTTTGAATCGGTATCAGGCATCGGCATTAAAGGACCAATTTGATGATACACTTGGCCCTGAATCTTAAACGTTGATTGAAAATTGCGACCATCCTCATTCTGAACGATTTTTGTTGCTCCAAATGGTGTCGTTTGAAAGCACGAATTGAATTTGCGAATTTTACGCAAAAACAATTTAGATAGAAATGTAGCTCCAGCCAATAGTGTTTTCAATGGTTCTGGCGGCGAATTCAATGGTGGCAATACAACTTTTCCAGACACGCAGCAGAAACCGGCCGATTCATTTTTGTATTTGAGTGCATGGCAGTGTTGGCATTGTTTGTTCATAGCGCCGATTATTTTTTTTTTTTTTTTTTTTTTTTTTTGTCATCAGTCTACAGACTGGTTTGATGCGGCCCGCCACGAATTCCTTTCCTGTGCTAATCACAATTTGTGAATGTGACGAATATTCGATGTCTGACTCATATTCAAACGCAAGGCGATGAAGTGATGCATGTGTCAATGCGCGATACACTTGCAAACGCTGTTGCTCACGTGTTCTGAATGTGTCGGTGACTCGTTGACGGGCCAGTCTTTGCCTCAATGCATTAGCTCGAAGGCGTTCGTTGCGTTGCTCTTGACTTTCATTAGCACGTCTGATTGCAACCTGGCTCCTTAAATTTTCATTGTCCGTCAATTGATCTTCTGCCGATCTATTTAACCGACGGTTCTGGACTAATTGTGAATTCCGAGTCCGTCGACCAATATTTCCTCCTCGTCCACGAAGACGTGGCACTGTTTTATATACGTAACTTATATGTGAATATAATACACTTAATATTCACTGAAATGCGACACCTGAAATATCAAAAGACACCGTACAAAAAAATTAAAATGTCAAAATACTGAAACACTCGTAACACAATACACTCAGCTTAAAATGTCGAAAAACAAACGAAATCCTATGCACGTAACTTATATCTGAATATAATACGCTCAATATTGCGTACAAAAATGCAACGCCACCTACCGTGCTGATTTAAGAATGTAAATTTTCCACCCCCCACTTGAATGCACACACAAAGATTCATTCAAGTCGATCCAGCCGTTTAGTTGCAGTATAGATAAATACGCTAGATACCGACTGCAGCGCCATCTGCCGGGCTGATTTGTGAATCTAAACCATCCAGGGCGCCACCCAAACGCATACAAAAAAATTCATTCAAATCGGTCTAGCCGTTTAGGATATATATATATATATATATATATATATATATATATATATATATATATATATATTTGCTTTAGCTTAAATTAAAGTCTAACATGGAGAATTAATTTAACGCCCTGAACAATATAACAATAAATACTTACTTTCTAGAGGTCTCATGGCTATGTCTCAAGCGTTCGATGCCCTGTTGAGCGTGGGAGCTAATCTAATTTTTGGCTTCTTTTTCTAATGAAATAAACAATATGTAGAATGTGAAATGTGTGTGCAACTGTTGAAATAAGAGCCCTATGTCTTCACAGAAATTGTAAGGATAAATTTCCTTCCGCATCATTGGTTGTTATACGCAGTCGTGAATCAGTTTCACAATAGTATGCCTGTGACGAGTGACGTCGACGAGAAGTAAAAAGAATAATTATTTCGTCTTCTATTATTGCTGAATCCCACCACTAGTTTTGTTCTTACAATGACCGATTTCAGATGTCGTCTACAGCAAATATTGTTTATTTCGTTGCAGATGGCTGTGGCAATGATCCATACAACCAAACAGAGGAATTAAAAAGACGAGAAAAATTAAATTTTAGTTGCCTTATACATACGATACGAACACAATGAAATTTTTATAATTAATATTTGTAGTTATTTTTTTCATGACTGCGGTAAAGTGTTGCGGCAAGGATGCCACGTAGCGCGGGAGTGGAAGGGTTTTCAAGTTGCAATGGTGACAGGATCGCAGCAAATCACAGTTGGCACTTAGGCTTATGATAGTCCTCCGCCCATACTGCCGGTTAGGGGTGACGAATCGATCAACGACCTTGCCAAAGATATTGGTTCAAAGTTTATATATATCGCGAGGCGGTGCGTTTCGCCTGCGCAAGTAAAATATTTATTCCTTGACTAGCGTTGCTCGATGGCGAGCGAAGAAATGTAAGAAAATTGGTAAGCGACCTGACTTGGTTGCGACAGAGGATAACGAGAGGACGTGTATGAAGTGTGTCCAATGAAACAGTCATTGTTAGCCGTCAAATTGTATAATTTGTGTTTTTTGAGATTCACAAGCGATATGTAACGTTAAATGTGGAGATTAGTAACTGCCATAACCCAGTCTGGTGCATTTCAAAGGTAATTTCGCTTATTTATTTTTGAACAAAAGATTCTGTGATAACTGTAATGTACGACAAGCTTGTATAGGACTTCGCCCACCTGGTAGTCGATGTAGAACCTGCTTCAATAACGCGGTCAAAAGCAGAGAAAGTTTTTTCTGCTAAAACTATTTAATTTCACTCGCAGGCAATCATCGAATGACCACATGCGAATGGCAGTATCCCAATTCGAGAAGATCCTGTAGGAGTTTTCTTTCTCTTACATTTAAAGAATTTTACAGGCGGGCGTCGGAGTTGGCAGCTGCTTCTACACCACGAGAGTAACTTGTTTACGTGTCCGAAATTACATACGCTCTGGGAGTAGTCGACGTCGCTGTGGATATTGATATTGTCCTTCCCAGGCATACAAACAGGGGGACTACATACACTAGTTCAATAACAACGAGTTTAATTTACCAGCTTAAAAACATTAAGCTCTTCTTTTGAACCATAATATTATAAACTGATCATTCAACTTTGTTTTATTTTACCCATTACAAACAGCTCGTGAATGCCTGTGACTGTAGTAACGATGGTTGTGTTTGTTATATTGTTATAAAATAGCTTTCCTGCTGCCAGCAACGATGTTCGTTTATATGTTTCCACACACAATACGTTTTTGGGCACTAGAACAGGGGTCTACAAACTTTTTAGTCTGCTGGCCACATTGACTCCTCCACGAAGTCGTAAGGGCCACGAACTACCTAGTGGGATTAAAGCACCCTAGCACTCCATGATCACCGTAATGTAAGGCTAAAGGAAAGATGAAATCACAAAAATCTACGGTTGTGGGAATAGCGAGCACTGAAACGAACAACGATTTTCATTTAATTACATAATTTTGATTGGTGGACGTACCTGTCCAAAATTCTGGCGTATTTTATTCTGGCGAATTTCACCGACAAAAAATCTCAAAATCATTGTTAGCAACACTATTACCGCAAGACGTAACAGAGGTAGAGTATGTCAACGCATTGTTATTTCAAGCGGCGCAACAATAAGCTTAGTTATGTAGTCTTGTAGTGAGTAACAGAGCCAGATCATATATTTGATAGTTCTGTTGTGTGATTGTGTCTATGTTACGAGTGTCTCACGAGTTTTCTAGTGTTTTATGCGCTGTACTAGTAGGTGAGACGACGAAGTGTGGGACAATTCAAAGTTTTAATTCGAAGAGACAAGAAAAATCTGAATATCGAAATACGTGTAGCAGGACTTCATAATTTTTTCACTGTATTTTTAGTGGAACTACAGTGTAATTGTATTTAATTTAGTAATTAAAGTACCTTAAAAACAAATTTATTTCATTTTGTTTAGGCAAACTGCTCCCTAGTTTTATTAGTATTAAATAGCACAATTTTATTTTCAGGTTACAATCTTTTGTGAAGTTCTGTACAAATATGGAAAAGAAACGAAAGGTTGACAGTGAATGTAGAATTTTTAAAGAGCAATGGGGATGTCAATATTTCGTGGTGGAGTCAGGCAACAAACCAATGTGTATTATTTGCAATGAAGCAATATCAGTCTTTAAAGAATACAATATAAAACGTCATTATGAGACTAAGCACTCTCAGAATTACTCCATGTTTACAGTATGCGAACGATTAGAAATGTATGAGTCTCTGAAACGCCATCTAAAAACCCAGCAGTCGCTGTTTAAGAAAGTAAATGCCGAAAAACACGCAGCAACTCGTGCTAGTTTCCGTGTGGCTCATTTAGTAGCGAAACAGTGTAAGCCATTTACCGACGGTGAATTAATTAATAACTGCATTATTGCAACAGCAGAAGAAATGTGCCCAGAAAAAGTTAATTTATTTAAAAACATAAGCTTGTCGGCAAACACTGTGGTTCGAAGAATAGATGACATTGCACAAAATATATCAGCACAACTTCGTGACAAAAATCAGGACGTAGACTGGTTCTCTTTGGCCGTGGATGAGTCAACAGATGTATCAGATACTGCTCAAGTATTACTTTTTATTCGAGGTTCAGATGGCTCTCAGCATTATGGGACTTAACATCTATGGTCATCAGTCCCCTAGAACTTAGAACTACTTAAACCTAACTAACCTAAGGACATCACACAACACCCAGTCATCACGAGGCAGAGAAAATCCCTTTCCCCGCTGGGAATCGAACCCGGGAACCCAGGCGTGGTTTTATTCGAGGGATTGACAAAAATTATGAAGTGTATGAAGAGCTCCTTGATGTTGACAGTATTCACGGGACGAGCACTGGCGAAGATATTTTTAAAGGAGTTGAAAGGGCAGTTCAGAAAAACAATCTTCAGTGGAAGAAATTAGAATGTATTACAACTAATGGTGGCAAAAACATGTGTGGGTAAAATAAAGGTATTGTTGCACTCCTTTCCAAGGCCATAGAAAATGACGGTGGATCAAAACCATTACTAGTGCATTGGATTATTCACCAACAGTCTTTCTGCGGAAAACATTTAGATATGTGAGAAGTTTTAAAGCCAGTTATTTCAGTTGTTAATTATATCAGATCCCATGCACTCAGTCATCGCCATTTCCGAGAGTTTCTTGAAGATATTGAGTGACTAGTGACTAGAAGAATTATGATTGATATATACACTGACATTTATATTATTGTGACGTATTATACATGTGCAGTTCAGCAGTTAATGGCGTATCTTTCCCTTAGTTAATGGTGAATTTGGAAATAATTGTTAGCTGCAGATTTCTAGTAGATTTCTTTCTGTACAAAAATAATACAGAGCTTAAGACATCGGAAACGTAAAACTTACCATTTAAAAGCCAAAAAAAACTGGAAAATTGTTTCCCGAAGCGCGCAGCACAGAAAATTCAGGAAAATAATGACTGACAGCAGACAGCAATATATGTTTTTTAATAACACAAAAAAGTCATTCTAGAAATAAAACCGGTCCTCGTAAAAAAACTAAGAACCAAGAATAATTGACGAGTCATGGCTTTTTCAGATGGACAATTATATTCGTTTAGAAACGTATGACCGTTTAGAATATCAGAGGAGATTTTCTGAACAGTTAAAGAGTGAGTTTACACGTGACGTGAAAGTGTTAACAGTACCGATGCAGCCCGGCGCCGTGGCGAATACACTGTCACGAGCAGTCGGTTCACATGACGAGAAAAGCTCGGCATGACTCTGCGGCGGCCTCCTCTGACCTGCACTGAGAAGTGCGCGTGTGAATGCGCCGACCAGTGCTCGCCGAGTGGCTGATGAGCCGAAACTGAGCGCCGGCCGCAGCCGCGACGCTGGGAAGCTGTCGGCGGCGATGTGCGCGGTAGCAGGTGCGCGCACGCTTGGCCGATGTCCTACCTGCACTGTGCACGCTTGCGGCTGCGGCTGGCTGTGGCTGCCCGTGGCTGGTGGCCGGTCGGAGCGTCGCGAACGCGAGTGCTGTACTAGAGCAGTACTGGAAAGCGAGCGCTGTACTAGAGCGGTACTAGACCAGTACTGGCGCGCCTGGCGCCTTAAACTAGGAAGCCTCCCCCAGCCGCTCCTTCCCTCCCTCGCCACATGGGTGTTTCCCTGTAGCGGTACCGCCCATCTCTTGCCTGTCTATCAGGGGCCGAGGTAACCTGAACCTGAGCACCGCTGTTGCTTACTCAGTTCTCCCACTCGACACTTACCCACTCCATCATTTTTACGCAGATCATCACTCTGATAGACAAAGAGTTCACCGACTTCTACATCTACATCTACATCTACATACATACTCCGCAATCCACCATACGGTGCGTGGGGGAGTACCACAACTAGCATCTTCTCTCCTTGTTCCACTCCCAAATAGAACGAGGGAAAAATGACTGCCTATATGCCTCTGTACGAGCCTTAATCTCTCTTATCTTTGTGGTCTTCTCGCGAAATATAAGTTGGCGGCAGTAAAATTGTACTGCAGTCAGCTTCAAATGCTGGTTCTCTAAATTTCCTCAGTAGCGATTCACGAAAAGAACGCCTCCTTTCCTCCAGAGACTCCCACCCGAGTTCCTGAAGCATTTCCTTAACACTCGCGTAATGATCAAACCTACCAGTAACAAATCTAGCAGCCCGCTTCTGAATTGCTTCTATGTCCTCCCTCAATGCGACCTGATAGGGATCCCAAACGCTCGAGCAGTACTCAAGAATAGATCGTATTAGTGTTTTATAAGCGGCCTCCTTTGCAGATGAACCACATCTTCCCAAAATTCTACCAATGAACCGAAGACGACTATCCGCCTTCCCCACAACTGCCATTACATGCTTGTTCCACTTCATATCGCTCAGCAATGTTACGCCCAAATATTTAATCGACGTGACTGGGTCAAGCGCTACACTACTAATGGAGTATTCAAACATTAAGGGATTCTTTTTCCTATTCATCTGCATTAATTTACATTTATCTAGAGTTAGCTGCCATTCTTTACACCAATCACAAATCCTGCCCAAGTCATCTTGTATCCTCCTACAGTCACTCAACGACGACACCTTCCCTGTACACCACAGCATAACCAGCAAACAGTCGCACATTGCTATCCACCGTATCTCAAAAGATCATTTATGTAGATAGAAAACAACAGCGGACCTACCACACTTCCCTGGGGCACTCCAGGTGATACCCTCATCTCCGATGAACACTCACCACCGGGGACTTGCTCTAAGCTGTCCCGATCCGCGCTTAAAGCATAAATCTTGCAAATATCACTGTCGTTAGAGCGTGCGATTGGAACATTGGATCACACAAACCTTAATGAATCAATTATCTAAATCTCTGCGCATCTTTTTTTTCGTGAGTTCCTTACGTTGGATTTTGTCATAGATACAATTAGGCCGTCCAATGTAAATATCGAAAAACACAATTATCTTTTCAGGTCATAAATAATTTGTTAAGTATCTCTAATTTCAGCTGTTACTCTAGCACCACGACGCTGTTAGCCAGCAGCAAAGGGCCCAGAAAATGATGTTCCTGTAAGACCCCCATCTGATGAGGAGCCAGCAGTGGCTCTAAAAGTAGTTCGTGGTGCAACAAATCGTAAATGTTTCAGAAAATGTTTGATTATTATACCTAAAAAAAATCATCAGTTGAACTCACGGTTACAGTTAGTAGCCCGCAACGTATATAATGAATTCTCTTTCCTTCTTCAGTCCATTTTGTTACTCTTTTCTTCTCAGTCTCATTGAGTACACTTCACATCTGTAAGTTCCTTGTTTATAGTGTTTTAGTCTGAAAATTTCAAGCAATTATCTGTGCTTTTTTTTAGACATCTTGTTACTTGCTATGTTCTTGTTCGTTTAGTGAATTATAAAATCTTGTCTGTAAGTCTTGCCGGAAGTCTGTGAATGTAACCATAAAACTTTTTATCCTCTTCTTCGAACGTCTGCTGCGAGGTTGAATAATTTGTCTGTTGTGCTTCGGTATTTTAATCACTAGCTATTTTCCCGTCTGTTTGGACCGAGAATCTTTCTCGCAGTGTTTGGTTCCTCAGTGAGTGTGTTTCCCGTATCGAATTTTATGCGAAGTTTTTGAGTTTCGCTGGGATAAAGGGCTTTTCGTTCGTTCTAGTGTCTCTGTATCTCCTCCATGTCCGAAATCCATCGCCGTGGTTCACTCCGAGACGCCTGGACACTTCCCTTGTTGAGAGCCGCTCATGGCACAAAGTAACAATGCGGACGCGATCGAACCGCGGTATTGAACGTCTAGGCATAGTTGAACTACAGACAACACGAGCCGTGTACCTACTTCCTGATGGAATGACTGCTACAGATCGGCCCCTCCGTCTAATAAGCGCTACTAATACATGGTTGTTTACTTCTTTGAGCGGGTACAGTGACATCTCTGAATAGTCAGAAGGACTGTGTCTGTGAGGGACTGTGTCTGTGACATAGTATCCACAGTCAATGCCTATCATCAGGAATTCTCCATCTCCATCTACATTTATACTCCGCAAGCCACCCAACGATGTGTGGCGAAGGCACTACGTGCCACTGTTATTACCTTCCTTTCCTGTTCCAGTCGCGTATGGTTCGCGGGAAGAACGACTGCCGGAAAGCCTCCGTGCATGCTCGAATATCTCTTATACCCCCTCGGGAGGTATAAGTAGGGGGAAGCAATATATTCCATACCTCATCCAGTAACGCACCCTCTCGAAACCTGGACAGCAAGCTACACCGCGATGCAGAGCGCCTCTCTTGCAGAGTCTGCCACTTGAGTGTGCTAAACATTTCCGTAACGCTATCACGCTTACCAAATAACTCTGTGACGAAACGCGACGCTCTTCTTTGGATCTTCTCTATCTCCTCTGTCAACTCGACCTGGTACGGATCCCATACTGATGAGCAATATTCAAGTATAGGTCGAACGATTCTTTTGTAGGCCACCTCCTTTGTTGATGGGCTATTCTGGGAAGTGGGGTGATGAAAAACATTTTTTTGTGTCTATATCCTCCTTTCAAAACACTGTGCATTCCAGCCAGCTTCTATTCCAACTCGAATTTCCTATTTCTTCTCCGTGGATTTTAATTCCTACTCCAAATTTTCTTTTGTTTTCTGCACTGCTTGCTCAATATATACAGGGACACTTTGATGATGTCGTCCAGGATACCGAGCAGCATACATGGCATACGCCCGTTGGGAATTTTGATCACAATACCCATACATCAACACGATATCGACCTTTTCCGCAATTGGTAAACGGTCCATTTTAACACGTATTGATCACGAAACAAATACCGTTCGCACTGGCGGAATGTTACGTGATACCACGTACTTATACGTTTGTGACTATTACAGTGCCCGCTATCACAAAGCGAAAAAAGTGGTCCAACTAAAACATTCATAATTCTTTACGTACTACACGAATATGTAATAAAAAATGGTGGTTCCTGTGGTGTCACCGCCAGACACCACACTTGCTAGGTGGTAGCTTAAATCGGGCGCGGTCCATTTAGTACATGTCGGACCCGCGTGTCGCCACTGTGTGATCGCAGACCGAGCGCCACCACAAGGCAGGTCTCGAGATACGATATAGCACTCGTCCCAGTTGTACGACGACTTTGTTAGCGACTACACTGACGAAGCCTTTCTCTCATTTGCCGAGAGATAGTTAGAATAGCCTTCAGCTAAGTCCATGGCTACGACCTAGCAAGCCGCCATTAGCCTTACATAGTTTGATAGTTATCGTATGAAATGTCTCATCAAGAACGTTGTAAACCAAAGGACTATATAAAAGTTAAGTATTCCCAAAGCAACGTACTTTTCTTGCTACCATTCACTACTTATCCTGTTCCAGAATTCACGCCCGTCTGCGTTAGATAGCGTGCATTTCGGCCTCCTCTATCTACAAGGTGTTGGCACATTTGCCAACATATCAGTTCCTATTTAAAAAAAACGCAGTTGATATCCGTTTGATCTATGGCAGCGTCATCTAGCGGGCCATCCGTAGCGACATCTGGTTTCCCCCTTCAAGCTAGACAAGTTACGTTCTTTGTAGTTTTTTCGTTTGACGCCTATTTCGTGAGATATTTGGCCCGTTCACGATCAATGGACCACCCTGTAGATTGAATAACATCGGGCATAGGCTCAACCCTATCTCACTCCCTTCTCAACCATTGCTTCCCGTTCGTGGCCCTCGATTCTTATAACTGTCATCTGGTGTCTGTACAAATTGTAAACAGACTTTAGATCCCCGTATTTTACTCCTGCCACCTTCAGGATTTGAAATAGAGTATTCCAGTCAAAACTGTCAAAAGTTTTCTAGAAACGTAGGTTTGACTTTCTTAACCTAGCTTCTAAGATAAGTCGTAGGGTCAGTATTGCCTCGCGCGTTCCAATATTTCTATGCAATCCAAACTGATCTTCTCCGAGGTCGGCTTCTACCCGTTTTTCCTATTGTCTGTAAAGAATGCATGTTAATATTTTGTACCCGCGCCTTATTAAACTGGTAACTCGTTAGTTTTCACACCTATCAGCAACTGCTTTCTTTGGAATTGGAATTATTATTATATTCTTCCTGAGGTCTGAGGTTATTTCACCTGTCTCATAAATCTTGTCCCCCAGATGGAAGAGTCTATCAGTAGTTCCAGTGGAATGTTGTGTACTCCCGGGGCCTTGTTTCGACTTACGTCTTTCAGTGCTTTGTCATATTCTTCACGCAGTATCATATCTCCCATTTCCTCTTTATCTACGTCCTCTTCTATTTCCATATTACAGCCCTCAAGTACATCGCCCTTGTATAGACCCTCTGTATATTCTTTCCACTTTCCTGCTTTCCCTTCTTTGCTTAGCACTGGTTTTCCATCTGATTTCTTAATGGTCATACAGATGGTTCTCTTGTCTCCAAAGGTCTCTTTAATTGTCTTACACCTAGTGATACATGTTTACGATCTTACATTTGTCCTCTAGACATCCCTGCTTAGCTATTTTGCACTTACTGTCGATCTCGTTTTTCAGATGTATGTATTCCTGCTTCATTTACTGCGCTTTTATATTTTCTCCTTTCATGAATTAAATTCAATATCTCTTCTGTTACCCATGGATTTCTACTAGCCCTAGTCTTATTCCAACTTGATCCTCTCCTGCCCTCACTGTTCCATCTCTCAAAGCTATCTATTTTACTTCTACTGTATCTCTTTCCCTGTTGTCAATCGTTCCCTAATGCTCTCTCTGAAGCTCTCTGCATCCTCTCGTCCTTTCAGTTTATCCAGGACCCACCTCCTTAAATTCCGACCTTTTTCCAGTTTCTTCAGTTTCAGTCTACAGCTCATAACCAATAAATTGTGGTCAGAGTCCACATCTGACCCTGGAAATGTTATACAATTTGAAACGTGGTTCCTAAGCCTCTGTCTTATCATTATATAATCTATATGAAACCTTCCAGCGTCTCCAGACCTCTTCCACGTATATAATCATCTTTCCTGGTTCTTGAACCAAGGGTCAATTATAATTAAGTTATGCTCTGGGCAAAATTCTAGCAGGCGGCTTCCTTTTTCACTCTTTACCCCCAGTCCGTATTAACTTACTACTTTTCGTTCTCTTCTTTTCCCTACCTTCGAATTCCAGTCCCCTATGACTATTAAATTATCGTCTACCTTAACAATCTGAATAATTTCTTTTATCGCATCATACATTTCTTCGGTCCCTTTATCATCTGCGGAGCTAGTTGGCATATAAACTTGTACTACTGTGGCATAGTAATTCTCAAATTCCGGTAATACTTCTCAGAAATGTCATTAATGCCATGTTCAAGGGAGTTTTAATTCGTTCTAGTGTCGAAAATTGACTATGATGTTTACAATCAACCACCAGATGAATGTCCATATGAAGCTGGGTATAGGTGCATTAATTATTGGGACTGTTGCATTGTGCTCTGCCTTCAAAATGACCGAACTTTCATCGAAGCCATATCCTAGGTTCCAGAAATCGGTGCTGGGTGTGATGCAATAACATAAAGTAATTCTTGAGCTGAATTCATTCAGATTTGGAGGTCGCTGGAATGTAACATGATGTAATTAAGAAGCTGTTAAATGTTCGATGGCAAGTTCATGAAATACATAGATAGATGGATAACAGTCAAAAACGAACTTCTCATGAAGATATTCTGACGTATGTTTGCTGGAACTCCTGCCATTTATGGACGTGGTTCCGATGCGATCTGTTTTCTTGTCTGAGAATCACCCCCGTTCCTGCCATTTCACACCTAGTCCAGTTCAAGGACTCTCTTCCTTCAGGTTCACCCTGATTATCGATCCTGTGGTCTAATCCTGAAGTCGCGAAAGCGCCTTTTCCCACTGTTGTTCAAGATAGGTAACCTGTTGAAATGTTAAACACCCGACTTTACCAAACATCTCGCCAAAACTGTTATCAAAACCATTACGGAACCTATTACCAGAATCTTGACTAAAAAAAACCTTTGTTCAAAATCGTCAAAAAAATTATTAAATCAAACCCCATCAGAACGTCTTGTCAGAAGATGACATTTTTCTACCGTTATCTTTTCATTCAAAACTAATCACGGAGACAGAAACTACAGCACAATTCATGTGTTTATGACCTTTGTAAACGAGTTAATACTTGATTCACTGTAAACTGGCGAAAAGGAACAACTTTGAATGAGAATTTCTCCACGTCTTTGATGGTTTCCTTCGGAGCCCTTACCCAGATGGGAAAGGTCCTTTGTTACTAATATAGCCATTAGCATTACTAGTAGTTATTTGTCAACCAAATGACTAGTACATATTTTCACCTTTGTCGTTACAGAAGTAGCATGTTACCCTCTGCTGTTCAGAACGAAGTGGTTGTAACCTTAAGCTGCAACCATTGTACATGCAACCAGAGCAAATGCCTTATGAAATGTTTGACAAAACAGAACCTTTGTGGTAACTAAATACTGGTGCTGTAAAATTTAGTTGCCATGGGGGTCTTACATAATATTTCATTATACAGTATAACTGATTCAAGATGAACGGATCAGGGTCAACAACCTCAGTTTATGAACAGTGGGCACTTTTTCTAACACAGCGAGATGTTACAATATTTTTTGTTCAAAAATATTATCAGTTGTTTACAATTTTAAGTCAAAGAGAAATTCCTACGATTAAGCTTGGCGTTCTTAGACCCCCAGTACTAATATGCAAAACCGCACGGTGGAATGAAGCGTTCACTTGGATTCTACTTGTCAAAAAAAGCAGTCCATTTATGAGAGGCAGAATTTTTTGTCAATTTACCTTATTGTAGCGAGCTGCCATTGCGGAAATTAGGATGTAATTAAAGTGCAACTCATTAATAACGAGCAATTAACATTGATATTTGAAACACGTATGTAACATAGCAGCGATGGCGAGGCATTGTAGCATCTGTGACCAGAGAGTATGCGCTTGACCGCGCGAGTGTTGCGAGCGGTTCTCAGTCTAGTAGTAGTAGTCGTGGCGAGTCAGTGAGTAGTCGTTGCGAGTCTGTGGAGTTAGTCGTTGCGAGTCTGTAGCTCTGTCTAGTTGAGAGCAGAACTCAATCTGTAGTCGTCATGCAGAGCGGTCGGTCAGTAGTAGCAGCCCAGTGCGGTTGTGTGATGTAGGCGGTCGGCAACACTGGTCAAGATGAGGAATAAGGTATACTGTTAATTAATATAATCATTAGATAATGAAAAATTTTATTTATTGTAATTATTCTCCAACAAGTCTCCCAATAATAATTTTTTATTTCAAAAGCATTTTCTCAAAAATTTAATTTTTTATTGAACTCAAGATTTCGTTGCACTTCCCATTTCATTCCACTTCTTTTGAAGAAAAATTCCACTAAAAATCACAAAAAAAGAGAATATTATTATTTGCAATGCAGTTCCTCCAAGCGGTGCGCAACAACAAGAGCAGATATGTGACATCCATTTATTCTGAGGTAAGACTTTAATTCTGATTGTTTTACACAGGGCCAAAGACCGATATTTCGGTTTAATTGAATTTTCTTGTCACTGAATGGACTTTAATTTTTTGAAGGATTTATATTTGAGTCAGATTGCGAATTTCACATTTTTGTTGCCATTGTCAGTACATTTCATTGTGGGCAGGTTACGCTTAGAGCAATGTCCATTAGCATTCATAATTAAATATTGTCGTGTTTCTTTCTTTCTTTCAAAATTTTGTGGGGAGGTTACACTTGGCGACACCCAGTCCAGGATCGAATTTCGTTGAGAGTCTTTTGAGCGACAGTCAGATATCTGCTCTTGTTTGCTTAGATATAATTAGGATTTAGCGCAACGCTTTTAATAATATTGTGACTTTCTCTCTACAGGTCAACGGCAATTTGTTGCTTTGTTGTATTTGTGTGTTGCTTTTGCATTGTGTTGATTTGTTTTGTGAAAAATTTTGACTATTGTAAAAATGCCGCGAAAGACTGTGAATAGTGTATCGCGAAGTATTGTGAATGAAATTACCGACTTAAACAACGTGACCGATAGTAATTGTGATACGCAACGTAATGATGACAATCCTGCGTTCACTAACAATCAGTGCATTCCAACCACTAATGATGACTTTCACCTTAATGATGAACAAACGAACTCAATTGTCTCGTCTGTTAACTTGACGACAATTGATGACGCAGAACGCTCTATTGTAATGAGCGCTGCAGAGCTTAACACACCCGATTTGGAAAACCCAAGTAACGAACAGACAAATTTGTCTAATGAATATGAACAGATCACACAAAGTACGATGGATCTATTTAATTCCGAAATAGTGACCGACAGTATACATACGGCTGATAAACCTTTTTGTAAATTACAGAATGACCAAATGGTCATACAAAACGCGACAATTGTAGAAACACCATCAAACAGTACTGAGAATAGAGTAGGTAATGTCACCTTGGAGCAATTTATGGCAATATTGATAGATATCAAACAACAGAATGAGAAAACAGACAACAATTTCAAACAACTTAGGGAAGATAACAAACACTTAAATGAGAAACTTGACAATAATAACGAAAATCTCAAACAACTTAATAAAAAATTAGACGACAATTCCAGACAACTTAGTGAACAAATTACAGCCGTTGCCGCGCAGTGCCATGACACTAAGGAACAGTTGCGCGTGGAAATTGAGGCTTGTTCACAAAAAAATAGCGAAGAAATAAAGTCGGTTGCGCAAGAATTAAGGGAAATGCAAACAGCCGCGACAGATACACTCAGAGACGAAATTAGCGGAGTCGCCAAACAGTGCTCTGAAAAAGCTACACAATTACGGGACGAGTTTAGAGCAATGACGGTAGAACTTTCGCGCACTATGGACGCAAAGATAGACGCGAAATTCGAACAGCAGAACACTCAGATTAACGAGCGCTTTAATCAGCACATACAGAACAGTGATACGCGTTTCCGCAGATTTATTCAGGATCAAAACAAAGTAAAACGACAAGTCATGGAAACAATCACTGCTCAGAGACAAGAGGACAAACGTAAAATATTCGCGAAAGCGAAGACGTATGTAGACAATAATATTACTACAGTGTCCGACAAAATTAATACCATAGAACAATTGAACGCGGAATTGCGGGATGAAATTTCTGACCTTAAATCAAAAACAGATACACACACAGTAAATATTCAAACAGTGACAGATAGATTCGAACAATTAGATCTAACACAGGATTGTGATGTTATCAAAGGTGATGTTAAAAAACTGAGCGAAACTACGCGCAAGTTGCAAAAACAGATTAATGCGTCTGATTCTAAAACCGATGATCAGGTTAAAATACTGACTGAAAAATGTGATGAATTGGCCAGTCGTATTGATGCTATCGAAAATACTAATGACAATAAATCAGACGATACTGCACCTGTTTCATTTATCCAAACACCTGAATTTCAAAATTTACAGCAGACAATTAATGAGATCGATTCATCTAACAACACGTTACGTAGGAAGTTATCAAATTTACAACAAGAAGTAACAGAAATGAAAAACACTTCTGTTAATAATACACAACAGACGCCACTTTATGAACATGTGTCAGACTCACGCAGCGCGTATAATTTGGGTAATCTGCAGAGAGTACGGGACTTAGATTCCGAACAACCACAGTTCAATAGATACTCTTACGATCCTGAACCTGTTCCATCATGCAGAGATGATAACTTCGACTACAAACATTTTCTGTCAGTGAGGAAGTTTAAGGTTTTCAAAAACGATAGAACGCAGATTCACCCACTGGATTGGATTCAACAGTTTAGTTTTGCTCTTCCACCGACTTGGCCTGTAACACATAAACTTGAATTTATTTGCAGTTTTTTGGAAGGCGAACCGGCAACTCGTATGAGACCGATCGCGAGACAGTGTTACTCGGTAGAGGAATTTCAGAATGCTTTTCTGACAGCGTACTGGTCGAAGACGACACAGCGCGGAATTAAAGACCAACTAATTAGTTTGCCAAACTATGAAAACTCAAATTTTCCCAGTGTAACGCAATTTTTTGAGCATATGGTACAACAAAACCAGTACCTAAGTGAACCGTACAGTGAATCCGCACTTATACAACTATGCATCTCTAAATTACCACGGTCATTACGAGTGTCACTTCTAACGGGCCAGCAAAAAGAAAACATTTCAGCATTCAGAGATCTTTTACAGCTCTTGGAAGTACAACAATCTGATTATTCTTTTGTAAACAAAAACTTTTTGAGTAACAACCAAGGTCAACAACAGTACTACAATTATGATCAGGGACGTAATTCCAGTCGGAAAGATAACAGACGTTTTAGGAACGACAATTACCAAAACTTTAATAACAGGCAAAATTCTAATTATCAATACCGTCAAAATTTTCAGCAACAGGAACAACACTTTAGTAACAATAGAGGTGTTTCACAACAACAACATCAAAACCAGCCGGTTAACATACCTACCCAACAATGGAATACACAAGGTCAACCAGGCTTTAATGTTTCGCCGCGTGGACGTATAGCCCCTGGTCCAACAAATAGTAACGTACGTCAGCAAGGAAACAACTACGTACAAAGAAGACAGTATTTCAATTCCTATCGTAATGCACCGTATAGGAATGACTATTACGACAGACGTAAAAATAATGAGGACAATTTTCAGCGAACATCTAACAACAGTCGGTCATACCAACAGCAAAATCATACGCAAGAACATATTCTCATGAATGAACCCGACAGTAGGTACCATCCAGAGCGTAACACGTCTGGAAGAAGTAATAGAACTGTTCAAATAGTCGAAATGCCACAGAATCCTCCTAATAATAATAACACGTCAGATAGAATCTGACTAAATACTGCACAGGACGCATCTTCTAATAACACAAGCACTACCTTTGACACGCAAAATGTTGTTCACGAAAATGTAATTACTTTTGACGACATCAGAGACACTCTTTTACAGGAAAGACCAGTTATTCAGAAAACCATTTCACATCCTGTTATCGAAATTAAAATTGGTTCTTCGAAATTTTTAGCAGTAATTGATTCCGGATCACCTATATCAGTAATAAATGAGGAGACTTTCAACGAGTGCAACAAAGAGAATACTTATCCGACGTTACCTTTAGGCAAAACAAAAGTGAAAGGAGCAGTATCGAGTAAAGGTGTAGACGTTAAATTACAGACGCATTTATCATTTTGTATTGGAGGTCATACCTTTCACTCTAATTTTTGGATTGTGCCTTTATTGACGACAGACGTAATTTTAGGTACTAATTTTCTCGTACAACACGATGCAGTGGTTGATTTTCAAAATTCTTATTTAATGCTAAAGGATGAAAATGTACAACTTGCTTTAGAATTTCAGCACTCGCTATCTGCGGAAGAACAAACAATTAATCGCACAGAGGTCATTTCCGCAACACGTAACATAGACTGTAATCCCACATTGTTCACGGATACGTACGTACACAACTATAATACTCCAGACGAAGCTGACTACGACGTAATGCAATTGATTTCTGATAAGGTTAAAGAGAGCAGTGCAAGTACAGACGACGAACGAACGCAATTACACAAAATTCTTTTACAGCAAGCTCCAGTTTTCGACAACATTCCTGGTACTATGTCCGGCTTTATGTATGAATTTCAAGTCAAACCGCACGGCACATTTAAAGCAAAGCATTATCCTATTCCATACATTCACAGAGAACAGGTTAAAAAAGAATTGCAGGATATGCTCGACCAAGGAATTATAGAACCAGCAGTTAGTCCGTACATAAACCCACTACATATTGTTAAGAAAAAAGATGGCTCACTTCGCCTTGTACTTGATTCACGTCACATTAATGACATTATTATTAATGAAACAGATCGACCACAGACACTAGAGGAACTTTTACAGAAATTTCACGGTACAGCTATTTATTCCACATTAGATTTGAAATCGGGATTTTGGCAAATTCAACTTCATCCGAATTGTAGAAAATATAAGGGATAAGGAAACGCCCCCTATCAAGTGCCAACGGTCTCAAAGAGAGCGGATGAGCGGATAGAGGCAGGGCACTCTCTTGTCCTTGGAGTGAGAAATTGCTCCTAAAGGCGGAAGAACTTCACAGTCAACGGCATAGGATGGAGAAGGCAACGGGAAACCACTCCATTAAAGATCACTCAAGATATCCCAAGAATCAGTAGCGCACCATGCCAGAATCTTCTGTTAAACATAAATCCGGAGTAATAGTCCCCCAATCGGATCTCCGGGTGGGGACAATGGAAGGTCAGGCAAAGTTGAAGAATACACTAAAAATAGCAACATGGAATGTAAGAACACTCCTCCAATGCGGGAAATTAGAGAACCTCAAACTAGAGATGGACAGAATGGGAACAGACATAATAGGAATATCTGAGATGCGATGGCCTGAACCAGGAGACTTCAGATCAGGAAATTATCGTATCATTCATACAGGTACTAACCAAGGAACAACTGGAATCGGTGGAGTTGGAATAATTCTAAAAGGAAAACTCGGGAATCTAGTCACAGGATATGTGCAATTTAACTCTAGGATAATACTAGTCAAAATTGGAACCAAACCAAAGAACACGGTAATAGTACAAGTCTATATGCCGACATCGGCAGAAGAAGACGATGTAATAGAAACAGTGTATGAAGACATCAACAAAGTTATAAATTATGTTAAAGGTGAAGAGAACTTAATTATAATGGGAGATTGGAATGCTAGTGTTGGAGAAGAGAAAGTTGACGGAATTGTAGGGAAATATGGTCTAGGAGATAGAAACGAAAGAGGAAGCCGGCTAATTGAATTTTGTGCCAAAAACAAGTTGGTCATAGCGAACTCCCTTTTCAACCACCATAAAAGAAGAAGGTACACGTGGAAAGCCCCAGGAGATACTAGAAGACACCAAATCGACTATATATTAGTAAAATCGCGTTTTAAAAACCAAATCAAGGATTGCAGAAGCTACCCGTCTGCGGATATTAATAGTGATCACAACCTTGTAATGATGAAATGCTTACTCAAACTCAAGCGATTAGAGAGAAAAACGAACAAAGTATGGAACAGAGATAACCTAAAGTCTGAAGAACTAGTGATCCCTTATGCACGGAAAACTGATGAGATGGCATCAAACATTATTCCCGGGAGTACTAACGAGGAGTGGAAACAAATCAAAGAAGGCATACATAAAGCAGCAGAAGAATTTATTGGGAAAGCCAAACCTGTAAACAGGAAAGAGTGGATAACACCTGAAATAATTTGTCTAATGGAAGAAAGAAGACTATACAAAAATGCCTCTGACGAGCAAAGCGAAAACAAATATAGAAAGCTTAGAAACCAAATAAACAGAGAATCTAGGAAAGCAAAAGAAAATTACCTCAACAGCATTTGTAAAGAGGTGGAGGAAAACATGGTTAAAGGAAAAACTGACTTGGCCTACAGAACAATAAAACAAAACTTTGCTAAACGGAAAGTAAAATCTTCAGGAACTATAAAGAACAAAGAGGGCAAGGTACTATTTGGATATGACACGCTGAAGAGATGGCAAGAATACATTGAAGAGCTATATCAAGGAGACCCTCTAACAGATAATATGATAGAATTAAGCGAAGAAGTAGAGGAAGAAGAACTAGGGGACACAATTCTGAAAGATGAATTTGAAAAAGCACTAAAAGAACTACCAGATAAGAAAGCGGCAGGTGTTGATGATATACCTTCTGAACTAATTAAGAAATCAGGAGATAAAATGAAAGCTACATTACTGCAACTCATACAGAAAATATACAAAACAGGTGAAGTTCCTGAAGACTATCAGAAATGCATCATATTCCCCATACCTAAGAAAGCATCTACTATGGACTGTGAAAACCATCGAACACTCAGTCTTCTTTCACACGCATCAAAAATTCTAATAAGAATAATTTTGAAAAGAGTTGAAAACCAATTGAATAGCACTCTAAGTGAAGACCAATTCGGTTTTAGAAGCGGTGTAGGGACGAGGGAAGCAATCTTATCTTTAAGACTAATAATTGAGAAACAAATTTCCAAAAACAAACAAGTATTTATAGCCTTCGTAGACCTCGAAAAGGCATTTGACAATGTTGTATGGCCAGAAATGTTTAGAATTCTGAAGAAGGCTGGTCTGAAATATAATGATAGAAGGATAATCTTTAAAATATACCAAAATGAAACAGCCTTAGTTAAGAAGGAAAACAAAGAAGAAACAGCAAGAATAAGGAAAGGAGTGAGACAGGGATGCCCACTATCTCCAGTAATTTTCAACGCATATATCCAAGAAGCAATAGACAAAATAAGAGAGAATATTGAAGTAGGAATAAAACTTAACGGAATGAAAATAGATATGTTGCGATATGCAGATGATATCGCCATAATTACAGAAAGGAAAGAAGATTTAGAAGCCGCACTCAATGAAATGGAAAACACCTTAAAAGAACAGTATGGAATGAAAATAAATAAGAAAAAGACTAAAGTGATGGTGAGTGGCGCCCTGAACTACAATGAACCCATACGAATAACAATAAAGGGAGAGAAACTAGGGCAGGTTACAGAATTTAACTACTTAGGTAGCAAAATAACAGCAGATGGAAGGAGCAAAAGTGACATTAAAAACAGAATACAACTTGCCAAAATAGCATTCAATGGAAAAAGAAACTTACTGACGAGTAGAAATGTTAGTTTAGACGTAAGAAAGAGAGTCATGAAAACCTATGTGTGGAGTACAGCCCTTTACGGATGTGAAACTTGGACTAGTGGAAAAGAAGAAAAGAGAAGATTAGAGGCATTCGAAATGTGGTGCTACCGGAGAATGGAAAAAATCAGCTGGCGAGACAAGGCTACAAACGAAGATGTCCTCAGAAGAGTGAAAGAAAACAGATCTCTTTGGCGAAATATACAGAAAAGAAGAATAACCTTCATAGGTCACATTTTACGGCATAACAATTTCATTAAGAGAATATTAGAAGGAATCATTGAAGGAAGAGCTCGCCGAGGACGACCTAGATTAAGCTACATTCAACAAGTAATAAATGACATCGGGTGCCAGACCTATGCAGATATGAAGAAGAAAGTTGACAAAAGAACGGAATGGCGTGCTGCTGCCAACCAACCTGTGGGTTGATAACCGAAGAAGAAGAGAAGAAGATACAGCTTTTCTCTGTTTTGGCGACTGTTATCAATTTTGCAAATTACCATTCGGCTTAACTATTTCTTCTGCAGCTTTTATTCGCGGTTTGAACACAATACTTCCGACAGAACTTAAAGACAGAATTACGACGTACGTAGACGATATTCTTATCGCAGAAGCTAACTGGTCTGAACACAATCTGATTCTTGAACAACTGCTGCAAACTTTTCATGCACAAGGACTTACAGTTAACCTCAGTAAATCGCATTTTGGCAAAACTTCCATAAAATTTCTTGGACACGTAATTTCAGCAGAAGGCATTGCGCCTGATCCAGAAAAACTTCAGGCTCTACGTGACATTAGTGTTCCTACGACGAAGAAGCAATTACGCAGTTTTTTGGGCTTAATTAATTTTTTTCGTAAATTTATTCATCACTCTGCTTTAGACACACCCAGATTATGTCAATTAACAGGTAAAAACAGTATTTGGTCTTGGGATAAGCAAGCACACTCTGAATTCATGAACCTGAAACATGCTCTGTTGAATGCTCCACTGTTATCGCACCCCGATCTTACTAGAAATTTTTCCATTGCTACCGACAGTTCCAACACCGCTTTAGGCGTACATATTTTCCAGGAAATAGAAGAAGATGGTTCAACAGTTATTAAAAACATCGCATTTGCAAGCCGCATTTTGTCACCTGCTGAGCGAAATTATTCTGTTACAGAACTTGAAACATTATGTGTTGTATGGGCTTTCACGAGATTTAGGCATTTTCTTTATGGCAGACACACCACCGTTTACACTGACCATAGAGCCATACAATTTTTGCTTTCAGCCAAATTCACTCACGATAGATTAAGTAGATGGAAGCTGTATTTACAGGAATTTAATTTTACGATTGTTCACATTCCCGGCACACAAAATGTTATAGCAGACGCACTATCGCGTTCTCTCAGCAACAATCAGCAAGACGTAGCAACCCACTTCTGCAAAGCAAATTTCAGTGTCATGTACATTCAGCAAGTTGCATTTGAAAATTTTATTTCATCGTCATTACAGGACATAGCACAAGAACAAAACAAAGACAATGTGTGGAAAGAAATTAAACAGCTTTGGCAAGATAGGAATAATGTTACGATTAGGAACCACTACACTGTACGCAATGACATTCTGTTTCGCCGCTCTCATCCTGATAGCAACAATTGGTTATTATGCATACCTGACGAACTGGTCAACAAACTAATTTGGTACACTCATTTAAGTTACGCACATTACGGAGCAAGAAAATGTTTTCTTATACTGAGACAGAACTGTTATTTTACTAACATGGAAAAACGTATACGACGAGTTTTAGCGTCTTGTAAAATTTGCCAGAAAGCTAAATCAGACACCACTTCACATATTCCTCCTTTATATCCCATTATACCTGTTAAATTAAGACACATGGCCGCAGTAGATATTTTTGGTCCGATTCCCAGAACTAACAGAGGTTTTTGCTACATATTTGTCGCTGTTGAGCTCACTTCAAAATTTGTTACCTTCACTCCATTACGCAAAGCTACTGCTAAAACTGTTTCGAAAGCATTTGTAAAACATTTTCTATCTCATGTAGGGCATGTAATGAAAGTAATTTCCGACAATGGATCACAATTTCGTAGTAGTATATGGACACGCATGTTACGAGCCAGAAACATTTCTCCGATTTATATATCCAAGTACCACGCTTCTTCGAACCCTTGTGAAAGATTAATGAAGGAAATTGGTAAGCTGTGCCGAATATACTGCCACAAAAGACATATTGATTGGGATACACACATACTCTCATTCCAAGATGTAATTAATTCCATTCCAAATGAATCCACTATGCTATCTCCGACTGTTATACTGAAAAACGTTGAACCACCGAACAAAATTAAAGAATTAATAGAATTTCCCAAAAGTCGTCGCCTACGACACCACGAAATAATTGACATTGCGCTGAACAACCTCAAACGTGCCGCAGAGCGCCTGAGAAGACAGCAAAAACAGGTTTGTACACGCCGCGACTTTCACGTTGGACAGAAGATATTAGTACGTACACACTATTTATCCAGCAAATTAAAAGGTAAGTGCAGTAAATTTGAACTTCTATACGCAGGTCCGTATCGGATTCGCAGCATCCCTCACCCCAATGTTGTACACGTCGAAACTTTGAGAACCAGAAAATCGAAAGGCAATCACCATATCTCAAACATTAAACCGTTTATTGAGTGAAACCACTGTATGATTCAACACACTATGATGCCATTTACTAATGCAATTAATTCACCTGACTAATTACTGATGATTATCGTATTTTTTCTTGGCAAGTGCCCGGCAAGGTAAGGTTAGCAGGTCGCTCTTCTTGTCGTTACACATCAGACCGTGCACATTTTCCATTTTTTTGTGTATGTGACTGTACTTCAGTTTTGTTTGTATGGACTATGAAATAGTTAAGATATAACACACACCAGTCGACTTTGACATTTTTTTTGCCTTATGACATCTCAACATCGTGACTGTTTCACATTTTTTTTTGCTGCTGCATTGTATTATTCTGTGTATATCTTTGTTTTTGAACACTGTCAATGTTTTTGACATATTACGTTTTCTGTCATGTTATGCTGTAGGGTTAATTATGTTACCATAAACCAGTCATTATCTAGTGGGTATATGATTTAAATGCAGGACATTAATCTTTGTTCATCAATTTCAGAAAGGAATGATGATTCTAAGAAATAAATTTAACATAAATGGAATTTCACCTACGGAATAAACGAAAGAAGATGCAATAACTTTATGAGGAAGAGTAAATGGATCAGGATTAACAGGCATTAACAAGAATATACTATACTCATCGAAGAATAGCAGTCTTAACTAATTTTTTCTTTCAGAATACAAGGTGATTGATGCAGGCTGTCAGAGAGAACTACACATCTTAGTTTTAGTGATGAAATATGCTAGAGATAAGGAATAGTTATGTAATGAGTAATGAAGTGATTTTTTGCAGATGATAATGAATGCTGATGAATAATGATGAAGAATATGCTGTTATGAATAATGAAGTTTTTCTTTACAGATGATGATAATAGTGAAGTTATGATGATATGGATAATGAAGTTTTTTTTTTTTTTTTTTCTTTACAGATGAGGATAATGTTGAAGTTATGTATTTATGCTACGTAGTTATTTAAGTATTTGTTGCAGTTTGCTTTGACAGCAGGTGTTACATTGCATAGTAGGATGACTGAAAGTTTTGGAAAGGACAGCTATGGAACACATTTTATACACATTTCACTACCTGTTAATTCGAAGTTCACTACTTTTCAGCATAGTGTGCGTTTCTTCTTTCCGGTCAATAATCCATTTTGTATTTTTTTTTCAGGAGAAGCTTTTCATGACACTTACTAAACCTGTTACTTATTATACCTGTTCTAGTACTTGCATTTTTATTTTTTACCCATTTGTGTCTATCGTTTATAAATGTGATCACATGTACTGCCTTGTTACATAATCTTGCTACAGCTGACTCATGACGAATGACGTTACCTATCCTCATTTGCTGCAATAGGTCAAAAGCAAATAGTGTTATGTTTCAGCAATTAATTATCGATCCCAACGCAATGCATTGCTACCAAAAAAAAAAAAAAAAAAAATGTATTACCAGTCCCACATAATGTCACTAGTTTATGATAATTCTGAATAATACTGATCAACTCTGAATAGCATGTCACTTGAGTAATGACCTCTTAATGAGACTATATTCAAAATAATGCTTTGTCACTAGCTAATAACTGCCACTGCTTATTGTAATGAGTACTTGTAATGCCCATGATTATTAATGCTATGACTGTAATTAACTGATTTTTAATAATGACTTCGTAATAATCTGAATAATACTGAATGATGATTTTATTCAATACTTGCTGGCCACTGAGTGCCAATAATTGTCACTTGAAGAATTGTGATTAATTATGCCATTGATTAGCTCTTGTTTCCAATGTTGATACTTTGTTGTTGGAAATGAATGTGACTGTTTCATAATGCTTTGTAATTAGGAAAAGACTAATGATTCTTAATAGATTGGAATGACACATAATTAATTAACTATGGTACTGTTTAATAATGCTTTGTAATTAATTAAGGCTAATAATTCTTACTATATTGAAATGACAAATGATTAATTAATTAACTGTAATTAGACAAATGATTAATTAACGACAAATGATTAATTAACTGTAATTAGACAAATGATTAATTAACGACAAATGATTAATTAACTGTAATTATACAAATGATTAATTAACTGTAATTAGACAAATGATTAATTAATGACAAATGATTAATTAACTGTAATTAGGAGAAGGTTAATGATGTTAATTATACTCTGTAACTGAAAAGAATGCGATTACTTCATAATGCTTTGTAACCAGGAAAAGAAGGCTACTGATTCTATGTACAACAATTAATGAACATTTTTCTGTAATACTACATACTTGGTACAGAAATGTTCAATAACTGGGCTATGAATGCCACAAACTACTAATTAAGTCTGTAATTGTCGATATTATGTGACTTGATGTCCTTCACCTCATAAGCTGACTACCCTGAATTACTGCAATGTCCATTTGTCCTGTTTATCCTAGTGATCATGGAGCACTATCTTTGGTTTTGCACTAATTCTACGTTGGTGTGCCTTGTAAGAGTGTGGTGTTGACACGACATGCTGTCCACCACCATGAGCGATGAAGACATTATTATGGTCCCACTGTTTGGTGTACGTAATGTACTGCCAAAATGAAAACATGGAACATTACTACGACAGTTCAGTGTCTTGGCTACACTGATAAATTCTGATGGGAAAAGAACTTCAAGTTGTGTCACTTGGTGTTGTACTTCTGTGGAAAGATATGGACTTTCAGAGCAGCTGTGTGCAATCTAAAGTGCTACAACCATGATGCGATCCTTCCCTTTCCTATCCTGATTCTTGTCACATAAAGAAAAAATTTTTTGGTAACATCATTTATGTTCATAGGTTATACATTTTTCGATTCGCTAAACTCCAGTGTGAGTACACTTATGTCACTGGTCGACATGATGTTTGCCATTATGTTTATTTGTTGTGAAAATGCTAAAGACATTTTTCAGTGCATGTACACTTGTCAACATAATATTTTTTGCCAGTCTGTTTATTTGTTCTGAATATGCTAAAGAATTTTTTCAGTGCCTGTGCACTTTATCTGTCAAATAATTTGTATATACTTTTCTGATTTGCTACTATGTTTTGTACTCACATTTTGTCTTTGTCTGATATATTTTGTACTTAGTGCGTGTGCACAACATTTAAATACTCTGTAAGTTGTAGAATTTTGTTAATTAAAGAAAAATTTTGCCGCGCTTGGCAAGTCCAAATGACTCACCATCGCTGCCAAATTTTTGCCCCCCCAGTGGAGGGTTATGAAACACGTATGTAACATAGCAGCGATGGCGAGGCATTGTAGCATCTGTGACCAGAGAGTATGCGCTTGACCGCGCGAGTGTTGCGAGCGGTTCTCAGTCTAGTAGTAGTAGTCGTGGCGAGTCAGTGAGTAGTCGTTGCGAGTCTGTGGAGTTAGTCGTTGCGAGTCTGTAGCTCTGTCTAGTTGAGAGCAGAACTCAATCTGTAGTCGTCATGCAGAGCGGTCGGTCAGTAGTAGCAGCCCAGTGCGGTTGTGTGATGTAGGCGGTCGGCAACACTGGTCAAGATGAGGAATAAGGTATACTGTTAATTAATATAATCATTAGATAATGAAAAATTTTATTTATTGTAATTATTCTCCAACAAGTCTCCCAATAATAATTTTTTATTTCAAAAGCATTTTCTCAAAAATTTAATTTTTTATTGAACTCAAGAATTCGGTGCACTTCCCATTTCATTCCACTTCTTTTGAAGAAAAATTCCACTAAAAATCACAAAAAAAGAGAATATTATTATTTGCAATGCAGTTCCTCCAAGCGGTGCGCAACAACAAGAGCAGATATGTGACATCCATTTATTCTGAGGTAAGACTTTAATTCTGATTGTTTTACACAGGGCCAAAGACCGATATTTCGGTTTAATTGAATTTTCTTGTCACTGAATGGACTTTAATTTTTTGAAGGATTTATATTTGAGTCAGATTGCGAATTTCACATTTTTGTTGCCATTGTCAGTACATTTCATTGTGGGCAGGTTACGCTTAGAGCAATGTCCATTAGCATTCATAATTAAATATTGTCGTGTTTCTTTCTTTCTTTCAAAATTTTGTGGGGAGGTTACATATTTCAAGCAGTTTGTAAAGAAAGTAATATTCAGAAAATACAAGCTGGTTATAATTGGAATGTATTTGTTCGTTTTTAAATTTGGTGGAAAGTGGAGCCAGTAATACAAAGCATCAGGGGCCCTATAGATCGGAAAAAAAATGTCTTACAAGGTATTTAGAAAATATTGACCAACAAAAGTGACATATGATTCTTGAGTTTCTCCCGGCGTATTTGATACTCAAAATATCCACGGGTGTGCTGCCGGTCTATAGTGTCCAACGGGCACAATATTTCGGCGATCATACATGTCGCCATCATCAGGTGAACTGACGGACTGAGCTCCTGTGAACGTGCCGGCACGGAGATCCGTACGCTATGGCTGCTCAGAGGGAACAGTTCCCTCTGAGCAGCCATAGCGTACGGATCTCCGTGCCGGCACGTTCACAGGAGCTCAGTCCGTCAGTTCACCTGATGATGGCGACATGTATGATCGCCGAAATATTGTGCCCGTTGGACACTATAGACCGGCAGCACACCCATGGATATTTTGACTAAAAGTGACATACTTTTCACATCTTCTCAACTGCAATGACCCACACTCTTACTTTAAATTGGAGGAACCTGATATAATTGATACAGCTGATACAGTTACTACCCCATCAGTAAATGAATTACAGCAAGCAATAAAGAAATTAAAGAATAACAAGGCTTGTGGCGAGGACAAGATATATGCTGAGTTATTAAAGAATGGAGGCCCACAACTGGAATTAGAAATAAAGGCGTTAACAGAAACAATTTGGGAGACAGAAACCATTCCTGCATATTGGAAAACTGCAACTGTGTGCCCCATATTTAAGAAGAATGATCCACTAGTTTGTGATAACTACAGGGGAATTGCCTTACTGGATGTCACCTACAAAATCTTATCGAGCTGCCTATTAAGCAGGCTGATACCAATAACAGAAGAACTGATTGGGGGCTACCAATGCGGTTTCCGAAGAAACAGATCCACATTAGATCATTTATTCACCCTAAGACAAGTAACTGAGAAGGCGTGGAAATTCAGTGTAGATGTCCACATATTATTCGTAGATTTTAAAAAGGCCTATGATAGCATACACCGACAGACACTCCTAACTATGATGAAGGAATTTAAAATACCATCAAAATAAATCAGATTAGTTAAAATGTGTATAGATGAAACTTTATGTCTCATAAAGACACCTGTAGGACAAACTGAAGATTTTAAGGTGTACACTGGACTGAGACAAGGGGATGCCATTTCACCTATTTTATTTAACCTTGTCTTAGAGAAGATCGATAGAGAATTTTCTAAAACCAGTCCACAAGGGATCCAGCTACAGGATGTCAACATTACAAGACTTGCCTATGCAGATGATGTAGCAATAACAAGTAGTTCCAAAAGAGAATTAATAAGAATGATGCAAAATTACTACAAAATTGCTGAGAAAACAGGATTACAAGTTAATGAAGAAAAGAATACCTGCCCATAAGTAAGAAAACCAGAAAAGATGCACCTCTGACTGTAGATCGATTCTATTTCAAGACTGTTGACCACTTAAAGTACCCAGGAAGTCTTTTTAGTAATAACAACAGAACAGATACAGAAATACATGCCCGTTTATCAACAGCAAGCAAGACACTTTTTAGTTTCATCAAAATTCTAAGAAAAAGATCACTTCAAAACCCGCTTATATCAACCGACTATTACACGTGTGATGTTATATGGATGTGAAACATTAATATTTAGGAAGAAAGGTGAAGAAAAACTGTTAATATTCGAAAGAAACTTACTAAGGAAAATTTTTGGACCTTTATACGACGAAAATTACATGGAATGGAGAATAAGAAGAAATGAAGAATTAAGAGGGCTGTACAAACACCGTAACATCGTCGAAGTCCTCAAGAGGAGAAGGTTGAATTGGGCAGGCCATATAGCAAGAATGACAGAGAATAGACTACCTAGAATGGCATTCACTAGAACAATAGGTGAAACGAGAGGAAGAGGGATAACATTGGGGAGGGCACAACTAGGATGAACAGCAACAGCAACTGGACAAACAGCCCATTCGACAGGCAGGAATGGCTCATAGAACAGGCGTATGGTCGATAAGGCCCTTGCCACATGTAAAGTAAAAAGAAAGTAGGGTATTTAGTTTGACATAGAAATGATATTGGGTTCTGAGTAACAATTATGTAACGAAGGAAGGCAATTTCTCAGCCAAGATGGCATTTGTATAATTTTTATTTACTGTGACTGGTTTCGGTAAACACAATTACCACAATCTGATCTGTGAGTAGTGTACATAAGGTGTAAAGCCCGTTAGATTATGAAAAATAGCGTAAACTATCATAAATAAAATATATAGACTAAATTACTATACACTTCGGTAAAGTTCAATACAAGTGGCCAGTTAGAGTCATAAGTGTACCCTGTGGTATCACGTAACGACAACACGTTTAAGGGTCGCGTGGTTGATAACGGAACAGCGAGTTTGCGCTACACGCTGATAGTAGTTGTCCGGTGTCTGGCGGATCCAGTGGGGCACGCCCACCGAGCTGCACCTCCTGCGGCTCTGTACTTCGAGAGCTCTCTGCCACCACAGTGTAGGGCGTCCGGAGGCAGCCACTCAGCGCACTCACGCTTGGAGCACTTCGCTTCAGCACGCTACGCAGAAGCTGCCGCGTCACCGCTCCGATTCCATCGCTGTTGATCCCATAATACCTGGAATCTGTTTCTTACTGCATTATTACTAAAGTCTTAGTTCGCTTGGAGAAATGCAAGCTAATCAGACCTTCTGTGTATTGCGTAGCATTTACACTGAACATTTCCGCTACTGTCCAACTTCCCTACGACGGCTGTTGCCGCACCATTTTGTATCCCATCTCTCTTGCATGTGTATGAAGTAGTGAACACAAGATGCACTGCCGTGTCAAAGTTAAAACTAGTGTTTACAAAAGTGCATATGTCCCATGACTTATAATATTGGACGGATGCACTTGGCGAAACGTTTTGTAAATACTCGTACTTACTTCGATACGCATTTTGCGTCATATCCAGATAAAAATAAAGCAATTCGTATATTTATAGCTCTACTTTGGCAATTGTATTGGCTTGCAACGAAGCATGTGCAACACCAATTCACTCTGTGTATTATATTTTGACACAGTATGCTATATTTCACAGTGCAACATACTTTATAGATCAACTGACGGTAACAGCGTTTACCGAAACGGGTGTCCGTAGGTAAACGCCTTACAAATGTGATCATGAGTGAAAAACTGTCTTTCTTTAAGCCAAATATTCACATTTCTCTTTAACACTCAGTACGAACCATTTAAATTATATAATGGATAAAGCTAGGACCCGAACAACAAACACTTAACGAAAGACGCAAAAACTGCTAGATTAAAGGAACTTAGCCGTGCTGCGGCTCGCGTTGATGCTGTTTGTAGGTCTCCGCCCTCTGTTGGAGGCCAAGCGGTACCGTTTAGTTGGCATGGTTGCGGTTGTTTGTCCTTCTCGTGTCGACTGGCGCCACTCGGTTTCGCAAACGTTGCCTGTCCGTTAGTGGCAGCAGTGGCGGTTATCGATATGTAGTAACTGTTGCCCCATCTTTGGGGCGACGTCGTTGTTTTCCCGGTCTTGTGAGTGGGCCAGCTCGGTAGGGGACTGTGGAGGAGCCAGGGCCGTGCAGTGCCATAACACGCTGGGACCGCTGTCGGCTTGCATACACTGCCGGACGGAAGGGCTGTGGTCACGAGGGTGCACGACCTCGCCGTAAACCGGACCCAGCAAGCTTTAAGATGAGTGCATTTCAATCCCAGTAGAGAAACCTCCACCATTGTGATGTCTCGCGATTCTCCACTGACTTGGGATCGTGTTGTTGCTCATAGTGTCGCCGAGGCGAAGAGCAGAGGTGATTCTTCTACTCCGAAGGTAGTGGTTCCTTTCTCGTTCCGTAAGCTCTAAACACACTATTGTGGGGACGTAGTGCAGACCACCGGTGTATTGTTCCATCGTTTCATTTGGTTTATCGGACGGCAGGTAGTTTAAGCAACAGTTGACATTAGTCATTCGTTAGACTGCCGATGGTCCGGATTACTATCTTGTGAAGTGAGTGCAACTCTTGCCTGAATATCTTATCACTCGCGAAAGTGTTTGTTGCCGGACCTTCTCAGAGGTAGATTCCTGGAGCACCGTTTGTGGCCCCTTGGTTCTTGTAAGACATTGTGTTCTTGTTCTTGTTTTTTAATTAACCTTTGCTATTCAAACAATGTTCAAATAGCTCTGAGCACTATGGGACTTAACATCTGAGGTCATCAGTCCCCTACAGCTTAGAACCACTTAAACCTAACTAACCTAAGGTCATCACACACATCCACGCCCGAGGCGGGATTGGAACCTGTGACCTTAGTGGTCACGCGGTTCCAGACTAAAGGGCCTAGAACCGCTCGGCAACTGAGGCCGGCAATTAACCTATGCTACTGTATTTGCTGATTTACAGCAAGTTTCGAAATTTTTAAATTTTATTGCGGTTCCTGGCGTGTAAGGCCTTCAGCCGTGATTGTGGTCACTTGCCTTAAAATTCTAATTTGTTATTTGTATTTACGTAGTGAGCCTTTAAAACCTTATTTACTGCCATTCCTGGCGTCTGATGCCTTCTGCTGTGGTTATGGCGACTTGAATTTAATATTTGAGTACCTGTAATTTGTAAGTTGTGGCGATTTTTAAACCATTCTTAATTTATTGCCATTCCTGGCGTGTAAGGCCTTCTGCCCAGATCACAGTGGCTTGCTTCTGAAACGTTATCTGCTGTATCTATGTTTAATAATGATTTGCTAAATTGTAACTCACTGAAAACACTATTATTCACACAGTTCTTCATTCCTTCATTAATAACGTGTGGTACTTATATTTATTGTTGAGTCTGGAATTACTGGTTTAAAATAAACTGTGTGTAAAATGCAACCAATAGTAACTGATTACGGCCCCGTCCACAATGGTAACCGAATCCTGCCTTTCTTGACTACCAGGTTTGAGGAACGTAACAGATGACATATGCATGGCTTTACACATATTTAATAAATTGCAAAAGTACGTCTCGTATCAGATGAATTAATTTTAATTAAAATGAAAGTAGAAAAAGCGAAAGAAGAAGCTACAAGGAGAAAGCCTGAATTGAAATCTGACGGTGTGGCAACACTCATACGCGTCTCAGTGGTGAACAGTTACCTGCTCTTAGTTCCCGGCCCAAGCAGTACTGTGTGCCAATTACAAAAATCTAGGAGCCTCTTGTTTTCTTTGACACTTCTCATGTAAATATCTATGTAAAAATAATTACAGATTTGTTTTGAATCTTGTTCTTGTTTTCCAAAACTAGAAATTAGTTTCAAGTATGAAAATTTTAATTTTATGGGTCCAGTGATATGCTTTTGTGCCTATCTCGTCTATATCTGCGCACATTCGATTGCATGCAGTGTTCACTGCATCTCCTAAACACGGAATCCTTCGAGTTTCATGAGAAACAGGATTTTCATTAATGTGCGATGAAAATTACCTTTTACCCGACAGCAGGCGAATGAGTGTACTGGTCTTCAACTGTCGCGGCGCACCGACAGCCGCAACAGAAGGCCTGCCAGACAGACGGCAATTATGGAGAGTTTGTATGCTAGGCTGCAGGGCGCGGCTGGCCAAGTCAAATACCAGGAAATTTACATGTGCAAAGTAATTCTAATTGCACTGTAGTTACGGTAAATAGAATTAAATTTTCATTATTTGAGAGAGCCTTGATGAGACAAGGGTTACTTTAGGCCAATGAAACTTATTGGAAATTTTTGTAAGGACATATGGAAGAAAAATAACGAATAAACCACTGAAATAAACACATTTAATTTCGAAATGAGAGCGTAACATGTGTTAATTGTGTATCATGTTTACGTTCCAGGCTAAAAATTTTGCTCAATATGACGAGCACCTGCATCCACGACACCCTTTAATGATCTATGATTGCTCTACTGCTCCCCCATAAATCTCAGTTGGGATGTTGGATCATAGCTTGTGCAGCTGACGTCACACAACTCTTGCACAGCACTGTTGCTGCTGTTTCAGTTAAACAGCTTTACGAGTGAATCCCTGCTCACCTTGTCCAGACCCATGTTGACGGTCTCCAGTTGTAATGCACACTGATTCTAGAGTTTCAAGCCTACGCCACCGTACCAATACCGGCACCTAACGCCAAGTAATGACACTAACACTACAAACGGGGTGAATGGTTCAAATGGTTCAAATGGCTCTGAGCACTATGCGACTTAACTTCTGAGGTCATCAGTGGCCTAGAACATAGAACTACTTAAACCTAACTAAGCTAAGGACATCACACACATCCATACCCGAGGCAGGGTTCGAAACTGCGACCGTAGCGGTCGCCCGGCTCCAGACTGTAGCGCCTAGAACCGCACGGCCACTCCGGCCGGCCAAAACGGGGTAAATCCAGCAGCGCATAATCCGAACATCATTCCCATAAAGTTAAGTACCAGTACAATAAATAGTTTCCCGTCTACCATGGCACAAGTAGCGAAAGTTTAATTGTAATCATCCCATACAACGAATTATGTGAACTGCTCTGTGTGTGTTAATCCATCTATGCGGCAATTAGTACACCGAGAAAATATGAAATAAAACCTCGACAACACAAGACTTTAATTGAACATGGACAACCATCAGCTGCATAACGGAATGACGACAATGAAAATTTGTGCCAGTCGGGGCTCCAGATCGCATTTCCCACAGATCGCGAGCGGTCGCCTTACCATTTGGCTGTCCATGCACCATTCACAGCCAGACCCAAACTCCATTACGTCGTCAACCACGTATCTACAACCTTTACTTGTACGTCCATTATGTATGTTCTCGTACCGGTGAGATATTTTACTTGAAAAACGCTTGCCTGGTGACGGCGGATAAGTACCATATTACAGCGCCTTTGTTATTACGAATTCAAATGAAATGTATTCTCGTACAATAATGTATTTATCAGCCGAACCTGGGCAAGCGACTTTGCAGTAAAATATATCGCCTGCAGTACAACATAAATAATGGAAGTATTAGGTTAAAGAGGCTCTCACCGCAATTTTGGTGCCAAATAAATACCAAATTGACATGCAAATTATTGAAACTGAGCAATTAATTCACCCCGCCACCACGCCCCCTCCCCCCCCCCCCCCCCGATGACATCCACGTAGTCTCAGTGCCTTCCCCCCCCCCCCACCCCCCCTACCAGCCCCAGCCTCAACTACCCTATTGGCGGAAATTCCGAGTTTTTGCGGGAATTTCGAATTTCAGTCGGAATTTCTTTCTCCCAGAGCTTTGGTGACCTCTCGCCCCATCCCCTACCACGGAATTGGCGGGAAATTAAAACTGGCAGTACTCTTTACGAGACTCGAACTCTGGTCCTTCTGGACGGAAAGCACAAGTACACACACTTTAAAACATTTATGTCAGCAGAGGTGCTTGGACTAGGTGCAAAATTATAAATGGCAGTGCCCTTTCTCGGATTTGAACCCTGCTCCTTCTCGATGCGAAGCACTAGTGCACCCTATCCCCCCCCCCCTCCCCGCCCCACAACTACACATCGAAACTGACCAGATTCTGGAGAGTAAGAGTAGTTTTTTGAACTTTATTTATTTTGGTCAGGGAACTGACGTAAATAACGGTCCGAATTGACAGAATTTAACTTAAAGAACAGGCATAAATGCACAACTATATTCATAGCGCTTCACAGGGAATGGCTAAAATCACATTGCAGTTCAAAAGTTGATAATGCCATACAACTGTTGTTATCCCAATGGGAAAAAATTTCACAATACCATTCGAAGCTAGTGATTGACACACTCAAAGTCTACCCTTCGCCTACAAGCTGACTGGAGAAAGGATAGTGTGTAAGGTACTATCTTTATTCTTTTTGGTGGAAAATGTGTTCAACTGACCGTATGCTCGTGTCAGACAGAGAAGGGTCTAAAAAGTGTGTTACCTATAAGTATACAACTGAGAACGATATCTATTGCTGCCCATAGCCCTTCTTGGGTACATGAGCTGGCCACGGTCGCTCCCCGAATTGATGCAACGGTCCTTCACCAACACAAAAGCAAGTATTGTCAGCTGAACATAGGAGATAAGAGGACTGTCATCCACTGTGCAACTTGTTCGTGTAAAGTATAGCGAAACAGCTTCACCTGTAATGCGCCAGTAATCGTTAGGTGGCGCACCTGCTTTTGGACCTCACACAGGCTAGGCACACCCCCAATGCTTCCAATAGGCCTGTCGTTCTGCAATGTAAAACTCAACTTTTTCTTCTCAGGAAGACTGGGCCCCTCTGGAATGACAACGAAATTCTGGAAAACTGTCGAGAGTGTCCGTAGGGTCTTCAGTACAATGAATCGCCACGAACACATAGCTGGGCTGTCAGCTTTATCGACGGCGACAAAAGCTACACATACAATAGAGCACGACAGTGACACCCCTCAGAACAAAACAGTAATAAATGAGGGCTATACTGGGCATGGGTTGTTTGTCTAAAGGACAACGACGACCTCCTATGCAACTCAGCCACCATGCAGTTCTCAGCACTGGATTGTAACACATGGAGCAATTGGCTCTGAGCACTATTGGACTTAAAATCTGAGGCCATCAGTCCCCTAGAACTTAGAACTACTTAAACCTAACCAACCTAAAGACATCACACACATCCATGTCCGAGGCAGGATTCGAACCTACAACCGTAGCGGTCGCGCGGTTCCAGACTGAAGCGCCTAGAACCCGCTCAGCCACTCCGACTGGCGGACTGTATCATTTATACTTAACATCACCGTGTTTCCTGTAGTCAAGCATCTATTAGATCTATTAGAAAAGGAAAACACAATCGCGATGATAATAAATGTACTCTTAGGTTAGTTTATATCTATGCGCTAATCAGTTTTCCCATTTCTTTCGATTTTATGTCGGATCCATCCATGCGACCGCGACATAAGTTACTGTTCTGTGTTCTAAAATTGTCTCTAAATGTAACCAAGGCATATCCAGTCACCTCCACATTCGGAGAGCGCTTGCTCTGTTTTCTGTATCTCTATGTACATGCACACCTCGTGGAAGACTCCCAGGTCCCAATGCGGTGAAAATGAGAACGTACTTGTTTATCTTCTGGTTCACAAAATGGTTCAAATGGCTCTGAGCACTATGGGACTCTGCTGTGGTCATAAGTCCCCTAGAACTTAGAACTACTTAAACCTAACTAACCTAAGGACATCACACACATCCATGCGCGAGGCAGGATTCGAACCTGTGACCGTAGCGGTCGTGCGGTTCCAGACTGCAGCACCTTTAACCGCTCGGCCACTCTGGCCGGCTCTGGTTCACAGGGGAGGATTTGTACATGGAGTCAAGTATGCGGCAACAAGAGGAATGCAGGAAAACGATGACGTCGAAGCGATCCGGATAGGGAAGGCAGTCAATTTTTTTCTCGTTGAGTTCGTATTATAGCGTATGTCTACTGAGGTAGCGGTGATACACGCGAGTTGAATACTGTATTTGATGCTTTTCAGGAGGACAGAGGATCATTCACGTCTAAACTCACATCTGTGTTAAATGATAACAGAGAGTGTACGGGATGATCGATTGAGACAGAGCTGCAACTAGGTACGATTGAAACGTTGACTCATTTATTCTAGAGAAGGACAAGTTGCTGAAGGTAGATTTTTTTTTCGAGTATTCTATTTGGATGCTTTAGTCACGTGATATAGCCAGCGTTCTAGTCGTATGCGGGTACGTGTTCGGTATGTGGTTTAAAGCACTGTCTACTTGCGATCGTTAACGGTGAACCCGTCGGTCATCATAGGACTTCCATCTCATTTGTGACGACAGTTGACACAATCCTCTAAACGCACTTTGATTTACGCGATCCCCACCCTGTCGAATGTTTGGTGTAAAATCGAGACTTCAGCGTCATAACTAAGTTAGCTGTGGGTATTTGTGAGGCGCTGTAATCATTGTGTACACACTTACCCGACAGACGGGTGTTTACAGAGTCGGTGACGGGATGACTTGTAATTTTCACATGTTAGACGCTACTGTTATGCGTATCTGTTTGCTTGTAGGATGTACCGGCTTCTAATAACTACAATTTTTTATATAGAGCTGATGGAGTAGTAGTATTATTTCTGACTCGTGATCTGGTGTGATCATTGGGCACTAGACGTGTCCGCAGGACTATATTGGGCTCGTATCATAGAAAGGAAACGTTTTACGATTGGGATAGAGATAGCTCAGCGTAGGGTGACCGGAGAGAAGGATGTATGTCTGACAGGACGGAAAAGTAAGCGATCTAAGGTTAAAAAAATGGCTCTGAGCACTATGGGACTCAACTGCTGAGGTCATTAGTCCCCTAGAACTTAGAACTAGTTAAACCTAATTAACCTAAGGACATCACAAACATCCATGCCCGAGGCAGGATTCGAACCTGCGACCGTAGCGGTCTTGCGGTTCCAGACTGCAGCGCCTTTAACCGCACGGCCACTTCGGCCGGCAGATCTAAGGTTATTGCCCGTTTTTAAGTGCTGAACGTCTAGTCTTAGGAGGGTGTGTTTATGTTCTCTCTCTCTCTCTCTCTCTCTCTCTCTCTCCTACTGGAACCTTCGATGCACCGATCATGGACTCTAGAGCAATACTTTACACATGATAGATTGGATGATTTGCTTAAAAATCTATCGAACTACTTTGTGTATAAATATCGCTCCGTTCTTGTTCTTCTTAACTGTATGATATTAAATTAAGGCACTTTGAGATCTGTTACTATAGATCGATATGGTGTGCTGAGCTCCAAGACTTGGTTACATTTCGAGAAATGTGGTGCACTTGGATGGGTCAGGACTAGGAAAGCTCTTTTCAGTCAAGAGAGGTGGAGTGTAGCTGTATTCGTCTGCTCGGTTGAGGAATAATTGGGTAGCGATGTTGCGGGGTAGGTAGGTCAATGCCGAAGTGAGGATGGTCTTTTAACGTAAGAGGACTAGATAGCTCTGAGACCGCCATATGCAGAGAGATTGATCGAGTACTATGCGCGAGGTCTTAGAAATATGTATAGTGTTGTCTGGTATAATTTGATCGTCTTTATGTGTTCGAGAATTAAGTGTAAATGGACGTGCTGAGCAGTCATCTATGAATGGTCGCAATGATACTTGCAAAGTAGAGGATGTATGGTTTAGCTATGATACTGCAATTAAGAAAACAAGCTGTCACGTGATTGGCCAGTGTTGGACTTACTGTAAAATTTTTCGCGATATCAACTGTGATGGATAACATTACAGTAGATCGGTGGTGTCTTATCCATCGCATCTGTGCATTGGGTACTACATAATGACTGACTGACAATGCTTGCTTGAGTCGGGGGAGAAATTTTGGTTGATGGACCGCAACTTCCAGGGTTGCTAGCACCGAAAACGGTGATCCTGTACTTATGTGCAAAAATGACCAATCACTAGAAGTGGAATGCAGAGTTATAAACTATTCGGTCACTGCGACATACGAGTTTAAATGTAGAGGTGGTCAATCACTATCGAGGGAAGTCGCTACAACGCCAGCAGGCTCTTCTATTTTCCTTGTGTTGTGGCTGTCCTTTATTTAAAATCATTCAATGTTATGCTATCGACTGTAAGAATATGATTTATAAGGTGCAAGGTATAGTTTCCTGTGAGAGGCCGTGCATCAGTCCGTGTTAATGTCTGTTTAGAATCAGACGATGATTTCGAAGTCGCGGCAGAAAGATGAAATGCTCGGCAGTGTGCAAAAGCGTGTTAGAAAACACTGTTTGAACAAGGGCCAGAGGCAGCTTCTCATTCGCTTAGAGTATGGGTGATCAAACTTTAAAGGGGTCTCTGCAGCGCGTGTGTATATTTAATATGATCTTGTTCATATAGGCATCTGTAGTTTGAGGTGTTGGATTTGGTGAGCTGTTAGGAATTCTTGGGTGGTTGCACTCTGAGTTATTCGGAGGGACGTATTGTGAATTCTGTTTGTCCGTGCTGGAGGTGGATTGCATTGGTGCCTTCGTGACTTTTTTACTGTTTGATGGTAGAGGATAAAGATGATAGGGTGTTGAGGATCTGTTGTACTTGTACCTAGTTTGAGGCGTACAACATTGCGCGCATTTCCGGCGAATGGACAAAACAAGGTCCTGTTGTAGTTACTGAGATCGTTCTGTTTATAGACAGGTTGCAGAAGGTAATAGATATGCCTTTCTCTGACTTAAATTGCAGAGATAAGATGGGTGAAGATAAATGCATACTCATCTATGCTTAGAAAGGGAGAATGCTTTTTTATTATTAAGTGAGTTTTGGCAGGAGTGAATATGGTTTTATATATGCGAGTGGAAATTGTGAGCGAAGGGTGAATGACGTCGGGTTCCCTGGCTGGGGGAGACACTGTTTACATGACCTTTTGGAGATGCAAGGGGGAGATCTGCGCTGTTCAGGAATCCATTTGTGCACTGTATGTCGTTGACAGTAGCTGGAGAGCAGGTATATGGGAAGCCCGCTTCAGCATTCTGGTCCTGGGGCTGAGTCGATGGCTGTTTAGATGGACAGCTATGTGTCTTTGACATACAGCCGCCAGCGCTCGGACACTCGCTTTGTAAGGCGCTATGGGATTAGTTTGAACATTTAGTACTTGTTTCGGTGGTTATTGGATTAAGAAGTGTAATATTGAAGGTCATGTCCTCAATGGGACCGCTGTGTAATTGAGTAAGTGTGTTTATGTATTTGAAGATATGTTTCCCGAATGGTGATGTTAAGTTGATGGCGCAGTTTAGCTACCACTGTAAAAAAAAAAAAAAAAAAAAAAAAAATAGCTGTCTGCTGCTGAAAGAAAGAAAGAAAGAAAGGGATGACCTTGCCCCCAGACCTGATGGATGAGTTATTAGATAAGAGCAAGTGATAGTTGAATGATGCTATGTATTGGGATATAGGGGTCTCTAAAAGGCGGAGTGAGATTTTTTTTATGTGGAAATTTATGAAATCTATAGATAGTGATATTCGACTTCTAGTGACAACAGTTAAGAGCGGAAAAATAGGTACAAATCGAGCGCTGGCAGAATGTTGCGGCAATGGTAATAATATTTAATTGATGGGGGAGGTGGTAAATATGGACCAGGTTTTGAATATTGTCGTATTTGCTTGATGCTCTGTATAAAAGTTTGACTCTTTAATTGCGTTTGGTATTTCTAGGTGTGTGTAAAATTAATTTTACTGTTGAAAGTGCGAGAAAGATGAGTTCATTGGTGTTTAGATAGAGGCTATGTTTGTAATTCGAAAAGAGGGGATGGGAATGGTAAATTGATTGATGGGCATTGTTTGTGGGGTGATATATGAGTGTCAAGATAGGGTTGAGGACGTTTGCGTATGTTGATGGTGGGACGGGTGTGAGGTTAGGTGCGCTGGGAGGTGTAAATTAGATCTTATTTTTAAAAAAATGTTGTAAAGTAAGAATAATATTGAGAGGGTTTTTAGATGGCTGGTCACGCGACAAGGTAAGAGCAGGGATGTGTAGTTATGTTTAGTTAAAGGGCCGTGTAATGTCGTGTGAGGAGCAATGCGCAGTGTGCTACAGGGTCATAGGAGGTAAAGACATGTGCTGCTATGATGTATCTAGCGTATGCAGGCTGCGGTTTGATAATTATGCTACGTTGATATAAAGCTGACTTTCACCCGCGTTCGGTGGTAGCGGCTGGGGATCGCGGTCCTGGACGGACGTATGTGTGTGTTTTGACCGCTGACGAGTGCATTGACTGCGCCAACTCACGCTTGCGGGAGCCGAGCAGGGACTGTGCGAGGTCTGAAATCAGACGGATGGGTGACTTCACGATCCTGTGGGCAAGGTTCAGAGTGGGGGTACCTGCGCACGTGTGCTGAGTTATTTTGGGAGCGGATCTACAAGCTCTGCTATGCGTTGTTACGATAGTTTACGAGTACTGAGCGTATCCACAGATCTGTGTGATGTATTATTTAGTAGCAGTTTGCTATAGTGTGTACTGAAATTATGATTGGGTGCGTGTCTGTGGGCTGTGCAACATGGCCCAGGGCACATCAGGGATTGGTGTTTTGTGATAGCGTGATAGATACACTGTATGGTTAAATAAGTTGTTCGAAAAAAATAAATAGAGCGTTCTGAATGATTACACGCGCCTGCAGTGCAGATCAGAGTGATTGGTTTTCCATCACCATCTCGGTTGCATGCGAGTAGTAAATGTTTTGCCGGCCGCATTAATCGAGTGTGTCAACGAGCTATGAGCTATTCTGAGAATAGACGCGAAGGCAGGTCCAGACCTGAGACGCCGGCGTTATACATGAGAAGAACAATGCAGCTTTCATATGTGTCGGCTGTCACGAGCGCTCGGAAACTGAACTTGGCTGGAGACTCTGGAATCCCCTTCCCCGCCGACCGCACGCACGCGCGGCCTGCCTTGGAGCGTAATCTAAGGCACATAGGCGATATCAATTTCTCCGGTGATAGGTGCGAATGCGACTGTGTTGAGGTCATGTTTGGGGGAGACCGAGGAGAGACTTTTGGTCGGTTTGGCAGCTGGTGGTGTTTGGGCGCGTCTGTTGCACTATTTTGCGAGCATGTCTGTGCACTGTGCGGTGCTTTATTTGGAGAATTTAAGAGTACAGAGCTCGTCTGCTGGTATTGTGTACTGCATTATTTAAGAGCTGTTTGTTATTGTGTGGTGAAATTTGGAGTTGTTTACGTGTTTGTGGCCTGTGTCAGATGACCACAGTGGGATCAGTGCGGGTGTTTTGTGACAAATATACTCCACGACTAAATAAAAGGGCTCCAGATAAATAGAGTGCAGCTCCCCCTTACTTCCCCGAGCAGCACAGCGCAGTCTGAGCTGTTTTTGCGCTATAAAGGCAATCTGGTCAGAATGTGAGTGAGTAGACAAATAAATGGACAAATTTATCTGTAGAGCAGTTACAGGTCTGGATTGGAATTAATATCTTGATGGGTGTGGTTGTGTTGCCAAGTGTAGTGCACTACTGGATTTCAGAAACTGCCTTATGTGAGCGTTACATATCGAAACCTATGAGAAGTAAAAGTTTGAAAAAGATACGTCGCAAATAAATAAAGTACACTCGTTCCTCCTTCCATCAGCCTATGCACTGAAATTATTTCCGAAAATTAGCAATTGTTTGTCTATTTGAAGGTAAATGTTTTGCATTACTTACGAGCTGTTCGCATGTCTGTAGGCTGTGCTATGAGTTATTTTTAGCTGTTTATAATTAGCATTCATGTGTCTAGAACATTATAATTGAGTTATGTAGGAGTGTTTTGCAGGTCTGTATGATGTGGGACATGTCGGTGTGATACATATACTCCATTCCTAAATAAAGTAAATTCGTTCCTCCATCCATGGCCCTAATGCAGGGTGAGTCCATTTACCAGAAATGTGTAGGAAGAGGTTGAGTGCTGGTGGCTTAGCTTGAAACAATTTTCTTAGGTTGGTGGCAGAAGCGCAAGTGAGCTTTGTTTACTGGCAGATTTCAAACTTGGCGCTGGTTCCTAGGAGGAGGAGATGGCGGTCTGGTCCTCGAAAAGTAGTTGAATTTAGGGAGTTGAACACGTTTGCATACATATATGAAATTTTAAATTCAATTATTTAATATAGCGGGATGGTGAGAGTGAATTAGCGAGCGTTCTCGCGACAAGCAAACACGCTGTTATACGAGTCATGGTGGATTCCACTGTCAGTCAAACTCTGGCGCAAAACATATCCTTGTCCGGCACGCGGTCAACAGGTTCCATCGTGTCGGGCATTAAGTTTTCGCGGTCGCAGAAAGATGTTTACGTAGTAGGACTCTGAGATGAGTGCGGCTGACCGTTTGTGGTGGGACCCTGAGGCGCCGCTCGCCGCCTACCTGACGCACTGGCCATGGTGTTGTGCGGGCGCCGCTGGTCGCTAGACGTCAGCCGACCAGGGAGCTGCCGATGGAGCGGGCTCAGCCGGCCATGCGTACGTCAGCTGCGCTCTGGAGTTTCGCTGTGTGAGCATGGAGAAGTCAGTTGGAACACACCTGCATGACCATAATGTCTGAAATAAAGTCATTTTCCACGTATTTACAGAAGGCTATGACCATAGTGTGTATGGAGGGTGTGTGAGGGTAAGCGGGATGGCGGCGCAGTGATTGTACAGTTATTACGCGCGCGCGAGAGCGAGTCAATTAGCGGGCGTTTTAGTACGGTCCAAACGTGCTTTTGTATAGTCATAGCGGATTCCACTGTCGAGCAAACTTTGCCGCCAAAAGTGTAGCACTGCGTTCTCGCTCGCACAGGGACACGTGGTGGATGGTGAGCGGTCGGCATCGACAGGTTTGAACGTGGCGCTAAAAGTGTGGCAGTGAACGGTCGGCCGTTGTGTGATTCAGCTCTGAGGCAGGCAATTTTGGCGGGAAACGTGCGGAGGCGACGAATACATGTGGTGAGCGGACAAGGGGCCGCTGTGTCATCAAACCCAACAAGTTCCAGCGTGTCCAGCGAAAACATGTTTACGATATGGGAGCGATCGCTGGGCTCGCCCCCCGCGCTAGTGGCCGGCCGCCTCACGTGTCAGGCGTAGGCAGTGTCTCTGCGCGCTGGCCAGGGGGTGGCAAGGATTTGAACTAATTCAGTTGGAGTGTGGACGTTGTGGTGACTGCACTGTGATATCAAAGATGTGTGTCCTGACTGTGTTGGAGAACAAGTGATGACCATACTGCTTGAAGTAAAGTCTTCAGTCCCTCCCCCCCTCCCCCCCCCCCCACCTTGCAAAATGAAAGGACATGACTTATGCTACTATAGGAGCAGTTTATTATTTGACGCGATTATGATAGGCTAGCAGTGGAAAAAGATAAGTCAGGGAGAAAGTTCGTTTGTGTGATCAATTATGGTGTTGGGATTTGAACTTGTGATAGATTTTTGTTATGGATGTAAGGAAAATGGCTTTCTCGCCGAGAAAATCGGACATCTTGAATAAATAATAAATGATAATAATACATAGAAGCACAGTTTTCGCGACATTATCGTATTAGAGTTTGAATTTGGCGCAATTTCCTATTGGATGTAGGCCTATAATAATAATAATAATAATAATAAATGAAAATAAATGATAATGAATGATAATAAATGACAATGAATGATAATGAATGTTAATAAATAATAATGAATAATAATAAACAAAAGTAAGGTTTTGCAGCCATTTTTGTGCTGGAATTAGAATTTGGATGGAATTTTCTAGTGGAGGCAGGTCAATAATAATAAATAAAAATAAATGATAATAAATAATAATAAATGATAATGAATGTTAATGAATGATAATCAATAATAATAATAAAAACAAGTACGATCTTTGCATGCATTATCCTGTTGGAATTCAAACTTCCCGCCATTTTTCCTTCTGGAGGCTGAGGTTAGTGGATGTAGAACAATTGGGCTATTTTCCCGCCAAAATTCAAACTTCTCGCCATTTTTTCTTGAGGTTAGGTTAGTGGACGTAGCACAATTGGCCTATTTTCCCGTCTAAAGCTGCCATCTTGGATGACGTCATGCGATGTTGCCAAGTCTATATGCCGCCATCTTGGATGACGCCATCGCCGCCATCTTGAATAAATTCGGCAACAATGCAACGTGCGCTGGCACGAACCTTGCCCCTCTACTCCCACAAACACAGCAGAAGGCATCAGACGCCAGGAATGGCAGTAAATAAGGTTTCAAAGACTTACTGCTAAAATACAAATACCAAACTAGAATTTTAAGGTAAATGACCACAATCACGGCTGAAGGCTTTAAACGCCACGAAACGCAAGAATATAAAAAAGATTTAGAAACCTGGTGTAAAAGAGCAAATACAATAGCAAAAGTTAATTAGAAATCAAGAACAAGAACACACATGTCTTACAAGAACCAAGGGGCCACAGACGATGCTACAGGAATCGACCTCTGAGAAGGTCCGGCAAGTTTGCGAGTGATAAGATAGGCAGCCAAGCGTTGCACTCAGTTCACAATATGGTAACCCAGACTAGTGGCAGTCTAACGAATGACTAATGACAATCTTGCTGAAGCTGCCTGATGTCCGATAAAGCGGCCTGTACTACGTCCCCAGAATACTGTGTTTAGAGAGTACGGAACGAGAAAGGAACCACTACCACCAGAGTAGAAGAATCACCCCTTCTCTTTGCCTCGGCGACACTATGAGCAGCAACACGAACCCAAGTCACTGGAGAATCGCGAGATATCACAATATTGGAGGTTTATCTACTGGGATTGAAATACACACGTCTTAAAGCTTGCTGGATCCGGTTTACGACGAGGTCGTGCACCCTCGTGACCACAGCCCTTCCATCCGGCAATCGATGTGTGCCGCCAGCGGTTCAAATGGTGCAAATGGCTCTGAGCACTACATCTACATCTACATCTATACTCCGCGAGCCACCTTACGGTGTGTGGCGGAGGGTACTTATTGTACCACTATCTGATCCCCCCTTCCCTGTTCCATTCACGAATTGTGCGTGGGAAGAACGACTGCTTGTAAGTCTCCGTATTTGCTCTAATTTCTCGGATCTTTTCGTTGTGATCATTACGCGAGATATATGTGGGCGGTAGTAATATGTTACCCATCTCTTCCCGGAATGTGCTCTCTCGTAATTTCGATAATAAACCTCTCCGTATTGCGTAACGCCTTTCTTGAAGTGTCCGCCACTGGAGCTTGTTCAGCATCTCCGTAACGCTCTCGCGCTGACTAAATGTCCCCATGACGAATCGCGCTGCTTTTCGCTGGATCATGTCTATCTCTTCTATTAATCCAACCTGGTAAGGGTCCCATACTGATGAGCAATACTCAAGAATCGGACGAACAAGCGTTTTGTAAGCTACTTCTTTCGTCGATGAGTCACATTTTCTTAGAATTCTTCCTATGAATCTCAACCTGGCGCCTGCTTTTCCCACTATTTGTTTTATGTGATCATTCCACTTCAGATCGCTCCGGATAGTAACTCCTAAGTATTTTACGGTCGTTACCGCTTCCAATGATTTACCACCTATGGCATAATCGTACTGGAATGGATTTCTGCCCCTATGTATGCGCATTATATTACATTTATCTACGTTTAGGGAAAGCTGCCAGCTGTCGCACCATGCATTAATCCTCTGCAGGTCCTCCTAGAGTACGTACGAGTCTTCTGATGTTGCTACTTTCTTGTAGACAACCGTGTCATCTGCAAATAGCCTCACGGAGCTACCGATGTTGTCAACTAAGTCATTTATGTATATTGTAAACAATAAAGGTCCTATCACGCTTCCCTGCGGTACTCCCGAAATTACCTCTACATCTGCAGATTTTGAACCGTTAAGAATGACATGTTGTGTTCTTTCTTCTAGGAAATCCTGAATCCAATCGCAAACCTGGTCCGATATTCCGTAAGCTCGTATTTTTTTCACTAAACGTAAGTGCGGAACCGTATCAAGTGCCTTCCTGAAGTCCAGGAATACGGCATCAATCTGCTCGCCAGTGTCTACGGCACTGTGAATTTCTTGGGCAAATAGGGCGAGCTGAGTTTCACATGATCTCTGTTTGCGGAATCCATGTTGGTTATGATGAAGGAGATTTGTATTATCTAAGAACGTCATAATACGAGAACACAAAACATGTTCCATTATTCTACAACAGATTGACGTAAGCGAAATAGGCCTATAATTATTCGCATCTGATTTATGACCCTTCTTGAAAATGGGAACGACCTGCGCTTTCTTCCAGTCGCTAGGTACTTTACGTTCTTCCAGCGATCTACGATAAATTGCTGATAGAAAGGGGGCAAGTTCTTTAGCATAATCACTGTAGAATCTTAAGGGTATCTCGTCTGGTCCGGATGCTTTTCCGCTACTAAGTGATAGCAGTTGTTTTTCAATTCCGATATCGTTTATTTCAATATTTTCCATTTTGGCGTCCGTGCGACGGCTGAAGTCAGGGACCGTGTTACGATTTTCCGCAGTGAAACAGTTTCGGAACACTGAATTCAGTATTTCTGCCTTTCTTCGGTCGTCCTCTGTTTCGGTGCCATCGTGGTCAACGAGTGACTGAATAGGGGATTTAGATCCGCTTACCGATTTTACATATGACCAAAACTTTTTAGGGTTCTTGTTTAGATTGTTTGCCAATGTTTTATGTTCGAATTCGTTGAATGCTTCTCTCATTGCTCTCTTTACGCTCTTTTTCGCTTCGTTCAGCTTTTCATTATCAGCTATGATTCGACTACTCTTAAACCTATGATGAAGCTTTCTTTGTTTCCGTAGTACCTTTCGTACATGATTGTTATACCACGGTGGATCTTTCCCCTCGCTTTGGACCTTAGTCGGTACGAACTTATCTAAGGCGTACTGGACGATGTTTCTGAATTTTTTCCATTTTTGTTCCACATCCTCTTCCTCAGAAATGAACGTTTGATGGTGGTCACTCAGATATTCTGCGATTTGTGCCCTATCACTCTTGTTAAGCAAATATATTTTCCTTCCTTTCTTGGCATTTCTTATTACACTTGTAGTCATTGATGCAACCACTGACTTATGATCACTGATACCCTCTTCTACATTCACGGAGTCGAAAAGTTCCGGTCTATTTGTTGCTATGAGGTCTAAAACGTTAGCTTCACGAGTTGGTTCTCTAACTATCTGCTCAAAGTAATTCTCGGACAAGGCAGTCAGGATAATGTCACAAGAGTCTCTGTCCCTGGCTCCAGTTCTGATTGTGTGACTATCCCATTCTATACCTGGTAGATTGAAGTCTCCCCCTATTACAATAGTATGATCACGAAACTTCTTCACGACGTTCTGCAGGTTCTCTCTGAGGCGCTCAACTACTACGGTTGCTGATGCAGGTGGTCTATAGAAGCATCCGACTATCATATCTGACCCACCTTTGATACTTAACTTAACCCAGATTATTTCACATTCGCATTCGCTAATAACTTCACTGGATATTATTGAATTCTTTACTGCTATAAATACTCCTCCACCATTGGCGTTTATCCTATCCTTGCGGTATATATTCCATTCTGTGTCTAGGATTTCGTTACTGTTCACTTCCGGTTTTAACCAACTTTCCGTTCCTAATACTATATGCGCACTATTTCCTTCAATAAGAGATACTAATTCAGGAACCTTGCCCTGGATACTCCTGCAGTTTACCAATATTACGTTAACTTTTCCTGTTTTTGGTCTCTGAGGACGGACGTTCTTTATCAACGATGATAATGTCCTCTCTGGTAAGCCGTCAGGTATTTTATCGTTTCGCCCAAGGGGGGGTCCCTCTAACCTAAAAAACCCCCGTGTGCACGCCACACGTACTCTGCTACCCTAGTAGCTGCTTCCGGTGTGTAGTGCACGCCTGACCTGTCTAGGGGGGCCCTACAGTTCTCCACCCAATAACGGAGGTCGATGAATTTGCAACCATTATAGTCGCAGAGTCGTCTGAGCCTCTGGTTTAGACCCTCCACACGGCTCCAAACCAGAGGACCGCGATCGACTCTGGGCACTATGCTGCAGATATTAAGCTCAGCTTGCACTCCGCGTGCGATGCTGGTTGTCTTCACCAAATCAGCCAGCCGCCGGAAGGAACCAAGGATGGCCTCAGAACCCAAGCGGCAGGCGTCATTCGTTCCGACATGTGCTACTATCTGCAGCCGGTCACACCCAGTGCGTTCAATAGCTGCCGGAAGGGCCTCCTCCACATTACGGACGAGACCCCCCGGCAAGCACACCGAGTGCACACTGGCATTCTTCCCCGACCTACCCGCTATTTTCCTAAGGGGCTCCATAACCCGGCACTTAACTTCTAAGGTCATCAGTCCCCTAGAAATTAGAACTACTTAAACCTAACTAACGTAAGGACATCACACACATCCATGCCCGAGGCAGGATTCGAACCTGCGACCGTAGCGGTCGCACGGTTCCAGACTGTAGCTCCTAGAACCGCTCGGCCACCCCGGCCGGCCCGCCAGCGATCCCGGCGTGTTCTGGCACTGCGCGGACCTGGCTCCTCCTCAGTCCCCAGCCCTCTCACACGACCGGAGAAACGACGTCGTCCCAAAGATGGGGCAACAGTTGCTACATATCGATAACCGTCGACGGTGCTGCCAGTAGCGGACAGACAATGCTTGCGAAACCGAGTGGCACCAGTCAACACGAGAAGAAGACAAACAACCGCAACCATGCCAACTAAACGGTACCGCTTGGCCTCCAACAGAGGGCGGAGACCTACAAACAGCATCAACACGAGCCGCAGCACGGCTAAGTTCCTTTAGTCTAGCAGTTTTTGCGTCTTTCGTTAAGTGTTTGTTGTTCGGGTCCTAGCTTTATCCATTATATAATTTAAATGGTTCGTACTGAGTGTTAAAGAGAAATGTGAATATTTGGCTTGAAGAAAGACAGTTTTTCACTCATGATCACATTTGTAAGGCGTTTACCTACGGACACCCGTTTCGGTAAACGCTGTTACCGTCAGTTGATCTATAAAGTATGTTGCACTGTGAAATATAGCATACTGTGTCAAAATATAATACACAGAGTGAATTGGTGTTGCACATGCTTCGTTGCAAGCCAATACAATTGCCAAAGTAGAGCTATAAATATACGAATTGCTTTATTTTTATCTGGATATGACGCAAAATGCGTACCGAAGTAAGTACGAGTATTTACAAAACGTTTCGCCAAGTGCATCCGTCCAATATTATAAGTCATGGGACAGATGCACTTTTGTAAACACTAGTTTCAACTTCGACACAGCAGTGCATCTTATGTCAACTATCCAGCTGGAGTATGTTCATTACGCCTTCATACACAATGGTAAGAGAGATGGGATACAAAATGGTGCAGTAACAGTCGTCATGGGAAAGTTGGACAGAAGCAGAAATGATTAGTGAAAGAGTTACGCAATATACAGAAGGTCTGATCAACTTGTATTTCTCCAAGCGAACTAAGACTTTTGCAATAAAGCTATAAGAAACAGATTCCAGCTATTAGGAGATCAACAGCGATGGAATCGGTGCAGTGACGCAGCATCTTCTGCATAGCGTCCTGAAGCGAAGTGCTCCGAGCGTGGCTGCCTCCGGACGTCCTACACTGTGGTGGCACAGCTGCTCGAGGTGTAGCTCGGTGGGCGTGCCCCACTGGATCCTCCAGACCCCGTACAACTGACATCAGAAACTCGCTGTTCCGTCACCGACCATGCGGCGCGTATGACGTGTTATTCGGTACACGATACCACAGGATATATTTATGACTCTAACTGGGCACTTGTACTTAACTTTACCGAAGTGTATGAAGTAGTAATTCAGTCTATGTAATATATTTACGATAATTTACGATATTGTTCATAAAATAATGTGCTTTACACGTTATGTGCAGTATTCAAAGATCAGACTGTGATAAATCTGTTTAAGGAATCCAGTCACAGGAAATAAAGATTATACAACTGCGATCTTGGCTGAGAAGTTGTCTTCTTTCGTTACATAATTATTACTCAGAACCAAATATAATTTCTACGACAAACTAAATACCTTGTAAGATATTTTTTTCCGGTTTTTCGTATGACAGGAGAAGTCTCCCCGTTACAAGAGCAATGTCATTAACAAGGCCAGAGCTCGAATCCGCACCTAAAAAACTCTTTAATTTTGCAAGCTTAGCTTGGGAGGAGAGAGAGAGGAAAACGCCAAGAACGGGGTCACACCGCAGGTGTAACCGCCCCGCCACCGCCTCACCTTTTAGAAGTCTGTGGCAGTCGCGCACTTAAGTGTCGATGTTCCTGAGCGCTCTTCTCGTAGGTGTAACTGCACTCGTTCGTGTTGTGATTATCTTTACGGGAGTAAATAATGCCCGGTATACCGCCAGAAACACTTATTAAGAGGAAGGTAAATGAAAATAATGGAAGTTTCGAATAAAAATGTGAAGAAGAGTTTTGTTTTTTAAGTGGGTACGAAGGAATTACTGCTGTGTGCTTACTGTGATGGGAAAATATTGTCAGAATGAAGAGAAATAATGTATTTTTCCTCTACGCAAGTGAGTATAGTTCGTTTACTGTATCTTTTACTCTATTTTAAAACGAAACAAAGGAACAGTTCAACAATTCGTCGTCAACTAAACGTTTTGTCAGTAGCAATTGGGCAAATTGAGGCTGTTGCGAAAGCATCATACGAAGTATATAAAATTTTTGCAAAAGATATAAACTCTTGCAGTAATGCTTTATTAGTGACGATAACAGTATAAGTGCTATCTATCAGCTATTGTCGAATAGCGTGCAAATACTGGCCGAAGTATATAAGCTTACACTTTCGGACACTACCTCTCGCTGATCCATAGAAGATATTTCAAAATGTTTTTGACATATCAATTAATAAAGTAATATTATGCAAATACTTCAGTCTTGCTTGTGATTCCAGTACGATTCCAGCTCGATTAAGATATCGCATAACTTGTTCATTACTACACAAATAAGGGTATACAAGAAGATGACATCTTTGCAGTTATGACCACAGGAGATCCCACAAAAAGTGCTAATTTTCGGAATGCATTTAAAAATGTAGAAAAATATGGTTTACGAGCAGTTCAATGAAGTGTGTACGGAAAGTTGCCTCTCAGTGACTGGTTTGATAGTGTTCATTTACAAAGAATGAAGTTTATCAAATTTACATTCCACTCACTTCTTACTCCATAAAGCACGTTTAGCATGTAAGACTTCAAATAACAAAATGAATAATGTTATAAATAGTGTCATAAGTGTTATAAATTTCATCTATGGATGTGACCTTAATCACCGAAAATTTAATGTACAACTGGAGGAACTGCATCTTGTTATGATGAATGTTATCCCATGTACTGTTGTCGGATGGCTCAGCGAAAGAAAGGTCCTGGAACGATATATAAAACGGAAAACTAAAGTTATTTCATTCTTACGCCAAAACGATCAAAAATATTCTGAACCTGGAAAAGATTAATGGTGGGCACTTACACCTTCCTTGTCCATATTATATATGACTGTAGTATCTGTTCCCGAAAGAACAGTTACCGTTGATGACCATGCAGCTTTTCTAGAAATGAAATGATAATTAAATGGGCACCCTAGCTGCAAACAGGCGTTGATATACTTCTTTGGGGACATGTTGAAAATGTGTGCCCCGACCGGGACTCGAACCCGGGACCTCCTGCTTACATCTGTATACTCTACCTTTACTTTTGCCTGTGTCTGTATTTCTATGGGCTTCGACTTTCAGTTTTGCACAGGATAAGTAGATATGATTTTACATTATTGACGTCATTAAGTAGCGTTTTGAACATCACATTATTCCTAGCTCCCGTATAAACTAAACTGCATTAGGAGTAGTTCCCACAATCCCAAAATGCAAGCATGCGTAACCTCTTCCAATTCACCTGAACGTTTGTAACAAAGATTTTTCTATTCTTTTATCGTATCTAAACAATCTTTATCTCTCAACAGGTAACTTGTTGGATCCATACTGCCCCCAACGTATTCCATGGCTATCGTCGGCGGTCTATGAGGCCAAATCTAATTTACCGAACTTCCAGTTACTGGACATGTCTCGTCTGCGACGTCAGCGACGTAGACTGCGGCATTTTGATTTCTCCATCGCGATTTAACTATGAATTTGGTTGTTGGTAAGTACTGTTCATATTAAAGGGTAGTTGATTAATTGGGTTGTCGCTGATTACTAAAATTATCATGACTTATAGTGAGCTCTGCCTTAATCCGTATACTTGAATACCATTGTTACTAAATTGCGATTATTTCAGGCACATGATACAATATTCCTACAGCCGAGATGGTACCTCTCATCGGTTCTGCTCCTTCTATTATGCTACGGAGAACTACCATTTGCCAGTCCACCACCCGACATCACCCGACATCAGTGAAACAGGCAGTGGAGCGACAAAGGCAGTGTGAGTGCTCTCGTGATTGTTGCATGCTGGCGGCGTTGCCTTGATCATACTATTGCCATTACGATGATTATTACTGTTGTTACTATCTCGGAAGTTCTCATTTCCTAAATCAGTTAGGTCTATAACAGACAGGAACCACTCTAAATTCAACTCAGGGCCTTGTACTAGTTCCTCTGTGATACTGATAGGTAGTTCACTTTTAGAATGCGTAACGTATGTCTATGGAATACGGGTTCATCCCAGAAACCAGTTTTATTTAAATTTTTCTCAAAGTATTTTCTTAGATTTCCTTGTTAAACATTAAAAGTTCTGGATTAAGAGTGTTTCTGCCGTAATATCTCCTGTAAACGCTTAGACCAATATTCACCAGAAAGTCACTTATAAGCTGTTCATAGGTTCTAAAACATTCTGAAGTTCTGGTTGCCCAAAGGTCTGCATCGTCTAGCACGAAACCTATCATAAGTTATGTCTCTTGTTAGTCAGACCATGTTTTTGGTCTTAATAAAAATAACAGGATGTACACTTTTCTTTTCTGGTATAAACACTTGGAACTGACTATGCTTCGTGAGACTCACTTTTAGCAAAACAGAAGAAACAGTAGGCTCTGCCCCTATCCTACGAGTTGTAAGATTTGGAGAAAACTGATTACTACCGTGCGCTTCCTGTGTATACGTGTTCTGGTGAGACACTGGACTGTCACAGATGTCACTAGTCTCAAGTACTTACTTTTCCTCAACAGCTTTTCATTACTTCCTATACTATCTGTTTGAGTACAAACTTGTCACTGCATATGTCTTGCCACTGAGGTAAAACTTAGGTTAAAGTCTTCTGTATGTGTCCTAACTCATTCTTAATCGTTCTTACTGAATTAATTCGTTCGGTATATTCTTCAGTAATGCTTTTCTGCATAGCTCTTTTTAACTCTGACCCTCACCTTTCTGTGTCTGTTCATCTTTCTCTCTCAAAAATTCTTCTACACCCATTTCGTGATTTGTAAAGAGATCTTCCACTTGTGTTACTTCTTGCTGCAGTGACGATTTTAAAGTGCTGTGTTCTAATTGTAGGGTATTATAGTTCTCAGTTACTTCTTTTACCTATTCAGGGATACCTTTATAGCTTTTCTGATGCTTCCAAGATCTCGTAACAACTCAGTTTTGTGACGGGCAACTTTTGTTTTCAACCACTCAATTTGATTTTTAACCTGTGATTTGTGCAACTTGACTAGCCAGATCATTCTTCTTATTAGCCAAACTATGTATCTGTTTTGAGTGATTTGTTGTTAGTTAATGAATCCACCTATCGTATTTTCAAGTCTTTGGAGCATTCTCACTACAGGACCTAGTGTCGTAGCAATAGACTCAGCAGTGGCTTTAATCGTTACAGGTGATTTTATCTCATTTGCTGTAGTGGGAAAGTTATCTACAGTTCATTGGCTAATTCGCCTCCGTATCTCATGATTTCATGAGGCAACCTGGTGCCTAGTTTTAACCACATTAACACAAAAATAATGGGATGAAAGCGTAGTTGTTCCTGTTCCAGTTACCACCACAAAGAATCCTATGGAGTACAATGATACTGACAAAAATGTTTCTTTGAAAAGAACAGCACATCATTATTACAAAATGCACATGCTTAGTTATGGATATGCGCCATCTTGTGAAATGTAAAAATAATTACACAATAATAATGATAAACCTCGCAACACAATCTCTAGCTAACAAGGGAATCATCCAGTGCATAAAACTATGTAATTAGAAATCTCTTTGTCGCTAAAACAGTTATAAAAGTCATTGATAAAACTTAATCATATACGATAATGATCGAAGCAGACGAGATGAATTAAAATTTGTGCTGCGGCCGGGACTCGAACTCGGGTCTTCTTACTTGCTAGGCAGCAATGCTAAACATTTTTCATTTCGTTTGCTTCGAGCATTATCGTAGATAATAAGAACAGACGTAATGACTCAGGGAAACATTTAATCATAACATAACCATATAGTCAAAACGATGAACTAGGCCACTCACAGATGTGTTTGTTTACTTTCCAAAGCAACTATAGTTGTAACGCTTAATATGTATACACTATATTAAAAAGAACACTGAATCCCTCCACTCCACAACTGAATACTTAAAGTGTATGCTGTTACCCGAAAAACTCCAAGAATTCAAGGAGTAGTGAAGCGTTATAAAGAACCCGTATTTTGATTGTACGCCTTTCGAAGTTCTCACCTTGAGGGGAAAAGATAAATCTGTAATAATTTTTGAAGTCACATAAGTTTTTACTTTGTGTAAATTTTCTAAAGAAAGTGGATTGTAATTAGGTCATATCGCAGGAAAAATAAGAACCCCTCTTCTACAGTTTCCAGCTTGCTGCTCTATCTTACTCAATGTCTTCTGGTATTTTTTGAACACACCATGTAAATTTGATCTGTATGGTAAGTTACTTGAATAATTTCGGCTAATATCTGATATAATGCCATGTGAGATATTTCCACTGTAACACCTGTTCAAGACCTTATCTTGCAAAAACTCCTTATTGTGCTTTTAGATTTTTATTTCAGGATTCAAATAATGGAGCTGGTGACGAATTGTGAGGCGGCAAACGACAGACCGCCAATCGCGTCCTCATTTCTTTGAATGAAACTAACTTGTGCCTGAGATACTTGTTACCGATCAGTCTTCAATGGCTTACTCAGTACTTTTCGTAAGAACTGAAGTTAATTCCTCATCACCAGTCATGAAACAAGACCATCAACGAATTTGTTTACTGATCATCAAGTATAAGAAGAGGGAGTCGTTGAGGTAAAAACTACTAAAAGAATGTTATTTGCGTCTGTAGTGCTGCACTGTAAGGTGTGCCAAATAATACTGTGGCCCCCTCTTCAGAGATCCTGTGTTTTATATTGCATCCTACCTGAAAGGAAATAGCATCCCATAAGTCCGGGTGGGTCCTTTTGCAGAATAATTCTCAGATACTGTTCGGTATTGATCGACCAATTTATGACATCGGGTGACACATATGGAGGACCCATCTGCGTAATAATTCCCTGATGATGTTCGGTGTGAATCCACCAAGAAATGAAATGTGAATCCACTTATGTTAGATACGGTACTACAAACGCCGAGGCAACAGTCTACCATTTAATGTTGGTAGGTGGAGGATGGGGATCCCAGCTGTAAATCAACACAAAAAACTAAGTTACTGTGATTTTTGTTTGTTTATGTGTGTGTTTGTGTGTCTGTGTGTTTACAACAGAATAACGTCAACACTCTATACACCCACAGCAACCCATGTCCACACATGTTTGTTTTAGCGTTGGCCTTAGGACTTACTGTTGACATTTTGAGGAGGGACTACAGTTTCAGATACACTTTCTGGCTTGGGACACTGTACCAAATTTGGATGGCAGAAAATAATAGCAGGCCACACCCGGCAATGGAGGCAATCAGGGCATATATGCACTTGTATGTTTACACATGGAATATGGAAAAATCAAAATAATTGAAAAATTTAGGAAAAACGGCAAATAATGTCAAGAATTCGGTAAAATCAGGCTATGACGTAGTCATAGAGGGCATCTGTATTTGTACTGGGGAAGTAACATAATTTATGGTGATGTAAGCACTAGATCGAAATGCCCAAAGATCCCTTGGATACTTTCCTAGAGAGCTAGAAGGAAGAGGCGACTATTACAAGCACAGCTCCATCAGCTCACATACTGACTGAGATACATGCGCTAAAAGTTGTGAGGGAGCTCGTAGAACCCTTGAGGAAAGATATGGATTTTTTTATTTATGCAGCGGAAGGGAGGAACATGGAGTCACACACATATATATAAATGGAATTCGTTGTACTGAGGGGAAAATCAGTAAAGGTGGTGTAACCAGTATATATATAAGATGGTATGACGCCACAGATGTTTTAATTGTGGAAAGACGGTGCATTCTAGACACAATTAAAGAGACGACATTATCGTACTTCGACTAGATCTATGTGCATGAGGAAGCCGTAATTTTATTTTACTCTAAATACTGTGGTATTCTCTCCACAGTACATGAGAGTTGGACGACATACGAGATGCGACAATAAAGTAATGAGACTGATGTGGAAAAAAAATGTTGCTTGCCGTTTTAGTCAAGTTTAGTGTTGTCTCCTTCAAAGTAGGTCCTTTCTGATTGCACACACTTTTTCCAGCGCTTCTGCCACTGATGGAAACATTTATGGAACTCATCTTCTGTAATATCCTTCAAGGCCCTCGTCACAGCTTTTTGGATATCTTGTGTTGTTTGAAAATGGTGTCCCTTGACTGCCGTTTTGACTCTTGGAAATAGAAAAAGGTCGCACGGAGCGATATCTGATGAATAAAGTGGCTGTGGTAGTACTGAAATTTGTTTTGAAGTTAAAAATTGCTGTACTGACAGAGCAGTATGGGATGGCGCATTATCGTGATGCAGAATCCAATTATTATTAGACGAACCGTTTATCGATGTTCAGTGTTCACCCACCCTGGCCAAGTTGACATCCGTCCGGGAGGTTGATGATCGTCAAATACGGTCTTCATCTTTAACATTCGTTCTGCCTTCACTAAACATTTTATGCCAACGAAAAACTTGAGCTCTTGACATAACCTCCTCTCCAAAAGCCTTCTTAAGCTTACTGTAAGTTGTCGTCGCATTTTCACCCAATTTAACGCAAAAAGAATTGGAATACCGTTGCACAATATTATGCGGCTCCATTTCCGTGACGAGAGACACAAACACATCTTAACTTAATACAGCACAATTCACGACTGAACAGTTGCATTGATGTGCCGCTTGGACTAGAAGCAGCTTATAGACCAAGGTCAAAGATATTGTGCGTACGCAAGCCGGCAGGGTTGCCACCTACAGCACACAAAATCGGTCTCATTACTTAATTGTCGCACCGCGTATGTGTTTGGAATTGTAAAGGTATTCGGGTTCATTGTGAAGCCAAATTTATGGAACGCATATTGTCGTTACTTTAGACGAAATCTCGAGGCGTTTGCTTATAGCAGGTAAAGAGATTCTGTGTACAACCCTTGTATACATCGCTAAGATTAGCACCTAACACCTTTGCTCGTCGACTGTCTAATTTTTAAAAACCATTTATCATTTTTCCATTGCGTTCTCCGGCGGTATCAACTGTGGGAAATTTACTGCATTCGACACTTATAAAATTCAGCATTTCAGAAGAGAGTTATTTCTCTTTGACGAGATATTCGATGGACGACGCAGGAAGCACATATATTGATTCATATCTCATAGCCACGTTATGGTAGGCTATGTCTCTCATGCAGCTGAATCACCCAGGTTCGTCAGTGGATCTGTCTGCCTGACTACGACCTCTCCTGTCGCCATCTTCTGTTTAACCGCTTACAGTCATTACTTATATAAGCAACTCCATTTTCCCCATAAAGCGGCCTGGGTGTTTTTAAAATGAGTTTCCCCCATTAGAATGCGTCTTTGGTAGTGCCACGAATACAAAAAAAAAGAATCGCCTCCATCCTACCTCTTGCCTTGCAGTAGCCACGTAGCGCGCCGCACATAAAGTCAATACTCGATTTGAACCGTTTAGCATGTGTCCAGCATACGTAAACAGATGTGCTATTGTGTGCCGTATTTGTAGCATGTAACAAGCATCTGTGACCAATATGTATGTGGACATGGCCCTCTGGCCAAATTACTGTATGTTTTTAAATATTTTAGCGATGACAAACATTTATAATGTGCTGAGTTTTATCCACTTCACATCTTGTGCATGAGATTCAGGGGAAAATGAATATATTTTACCACAGCAAAATGTTTAAGATCTGAAGATGACAGCTAAGAACGTTGGAACTGGTTGCCCTGAATGAAAAATATTTTGAGCTTTGAGTAATCTTGGCTTCTGAATGATTTTTAACAGTTAAAACATATAGCTCTTCAGTACTCTCATAATGAGAAAATTCAAGCACATAAAGTAATCTTTAGTGCTTATGGCTTTTCGTTGCTTGACCCATTCCCCATCCCTTTTGCTATGAGGTACCCACATTGCAGCACACATACTAAATAATGTAATTGACTTACAAGCCCATTCACATTTATTACGTTTAATAAGATCATGGGAGTTATACTGCAACAGCCTTAATGCTCAACTCAAGTTATTTTGCTACTGTACTGAATAAACACCATAAATAAAGAGCATTTGCTACTGGTGGTCACTCTGATTATATTTCCACGCCAAATCAGACTGACATAATGTCTACACCAACAACTTCCAGAGAATTAAAGTAAATACTGTTGACTTGTGTGTATGTACGTACGTTTCAGAGAATCAGGATCGATAAAAGTTCATAAATTTATCCTCTGGATACATAAAATTGATAATTCGACCCGGGAGTCGATTTTTCAAAGTCATTATGTTGTGTATTCGTATAAAACAATGTATACTGTGACGTTAACTACTACTGGGTGCATATTTGCAGGACTGATGACCTAGGTCTAGATATTACGTATTATTGTATAAATGCGCAAGCCTTAGTTCTACTTAAAACAATATCAAAGTTGTTTCGTTGTGACGACCATCTCTGCTGGGATAAGATTATCACGTTTTCCATATGGTTGGCGGGACTGAAAACGTCAACTCGCGTTTCTTTTACAGACACCGGGGCTGGTACTTTAATAAATTTAAGCAAGTAGGTATTCATTTCTTTTTTTGGGAGGGGGGGGGGTGGATGAGGGAATGTAGCACTAGGCATGTTGCATGTCTTTGCTGGATTCAACGCCCCAGCGGTTGGCCATGGCGCATCCACCTCGCAATCACTCAAGATCGTATAAATAGATTCCAAGTGCAATTATACGTGGAAGTAATGACCGGAAGACCATGTTACTGGAATGGTTGTCATCATGACCATCACCTGAAGACTTATGCCAATTGTATAAATAATCATCGTTAGTAAAAAATAACATTTGCTGTTAATGGTCATACTGATATGCTAAGTATTTGTCCTACACATTTACATTTAGTAATTTAGGCTGACGTAGCGTCTGAACCGGCAAGTTTGGGAAAATTGTAGGAAATACTGTTGGTTTGAGTGGATATACACAGATTCCAGGTAATCAGGACTGATAACTGATTACATGAGCTACCAAACAGCGATCCGGACAGTTGTACAGTTGACTGTCTCTGGGTAGATGCGTCTGTTCATCACAAGCAAATCTGTATATGATTAAACATAATACCACAGGGATTTTTTTTTTTTTTTTTGCTTTTGGTAAGAATATGGAGATTGCTGATCATGGTAAGAACAACTACAGTCAGTAGAAGTCCTCATTATCTTCTTGGCAGAGATGTATAAGAAAAATTATACATTCCTGATACGTAAAGCAGGCAATGTGTATCAAGCAAGCAGATTTAGACCACTGTGCACTAAGGTTTTTGGATATGAAATCTAAAGATGATTTCATAATTTTGTCTGCTTGAATATAACACTGTGTTATATGTTGCTGATCACATGATCATAATACCTTTTCTGGTTAGGAATCCTAAAAGAAGAATTCATAAGAGTTATGTTCTTATCTGGACGTGTACATATTGTTTTACACTGTTTTTTAATGGGCTGTATCTCTATTGTTGGGTTGCAATACGGCACTTCAATAATCCAATTGAAAGAAAAACAGCCAACATCTATAATGGTTTATAAAAATATACACTACATGCCTATGGTTTTAATGTGGAAAAAGATTTCAGAGAACAGCGATACTGGCGGCTGTTTTATAGACGATCTGATGGTGGAAATCAAAGTTACTCTTCCGGATGAGTGAAATTATTCCATCCACCCCGTTACTTCCTATGGAAAGAAGACTGGAAAACATGTCCCATTATACATTCACAGTTAAGGCTGGCAGAAACACAGCGTTTCAAGACACGTTGTGTCGTGTTTTTTTATTATTTTTATTATTGCTTGACAGAATTGTAGGTCGTGTGTAAGAGGATCACAATATCAATCATTTCATGTCTTCTTAAACTTTTTAGAAAACACACACACAAATTCCTTATATTACCATGTGCATCTCGCAAAGGGGAGCAAGAGATAAAGACGACTGCATCTGTACGAGCCCTAATTTCATCCTGAATTTACTGTGATGTCGGTTTTCAGTAGTGTTTTCACGAAAAGAATATTTTGAGTGAACCTACTGGTAACTAGTCCAACATTACATTGTTTTTCTTGAGAGAAGGCCACTTTAAAGGGGGGGGGGGGAGGATGTCTTAGAGTATATCTGTATGCAAGAAAAGATTCAGGGCTGTGAACTGTGCTCAAAAACTTTATAGAACCACATTATGGGATTTTTTCTACAATCGGAGACCCATACCTGATTGGAGCAATAGATGTGGGATGCAATTACAGAGCACACTACCTTAAATGAATGTCCCGTAGACAAATTATCCAGCAGAGAGATATGAGAGGAGAGTATTACTGGCAGTTTCCAAAAGAGTTGTCGAACTTACTGCCTTACAAGAGAACGAAGATAAATGATTTAATAATATCCTGTCAACAGCTTTCTCCCCTTGGAAGCACTAGAAACGAAACTTTGATGGTAGTTCATTAGCTAACTCTGATAATGAGAACCAGAAGAGAGGTGCATTCGTGGTAAAATCTCAATATCCAGCACTATACGTCTGATTATATTATTGTATCCAGTGCATGGGCAATATTATGTATTTTAGCTAATAAGACAGTTGTTTAGTTAATAAGCTAGCAGCTCACAGACGTGCTGGAGTATGTACATGAGCATTGCAATCCACAACTGCGTTTGGTTAATTCACCTCACCTCTACTTGTTTTCACTGCCACAAGCTCAGGTTTGTGTTTGGTTGTCAACAAAATGGCGTCCCTCTTGTCACTCCACTTTCCGACAAAAACCTTTGAGCTGCTTTCCGCAACCACGATTTCCCCCTTCTTCAACTTTTTTGTGATGATAGTTTTCGGATTTCCCCTTCTTTTTGCGCGCAGTTTTCGCACTAGATGAGTGTTTTTATTGAATAATGTGCGCCACGTTTATAGAAGAGTAACAGTTATCTACAAAGAGTCTCCTTCCAGAATTCAAAAGTGAATCCATTAACTCTAAAACAGTTGCTGTTGTTACGTCTATAGCATTAACATCTTTTCCACAATACATTTTAACATTCCAAGTGTATCCACCTACGGCACACACTTTGTATAATTTTACTCCGTATTTATAACGTTTCCAGGAATGTACTGACGAAATCGTAACCTTCCAAGAAATGAGATTGTTTCATCAGTACAAACAGCTGCATCTGGAATGAAAGCTTCCTCAAATATTGTGTTCTGGCGATTCACAAGCGTTCTAATTTTGAACACTTTGTCATGTTCATCTATGTTTCCATTGTCGCAAAAACGTGTGCAACTGAGGAACAAATCAAACACATTTCGGGACGTAATAGAAGACACCTGGTTTTTTTAAAGCGGATTCTCGTACCAATAATCCTCCATTCTTGTTTTATGATCAAGCCCTGTGAACAACATAAGCCCTAAAAATTTCCTCAAATCATCAACGCCGATATCACTCCGTAAAGGTAGTCTGGATGATGGTGATAATGTTTCTGCAGCTATTCCACTAACAATCTTATGCTCAGCATAGCGGTTTGTTTCGCTCACTATGAAAGTGCACATGTCTTCATCAAGAAAAAAATTGTAACCGTCAATGGGACGAATATTTGCAGGTAGATTGTCCAAAAGTGCATTGCATACTCCACAATTACCAGAAAAATAGGTTACCTGTAGACCAGACCTCTTTACCCCATCAATGTCAGAGATCTCTTTTAGGTGACAGGTCACATCCACAGTCTTCGTCATTAGAAGATGAAACTTTGTTTGCCCCATTTGTAGACGTATTATTCGTAACTTGCTCGTGTAGCTCTTGTTTCGTCAGAGGATTACTTCATCTTCACTACCTCTCTCACTCAAGGAATGAGCACGGTAGTCTGGGTTGGAATCACTACCGCTTCCAAACAATGATTCATCAGATAAACTCGATTCCTCCAACCATTTTCGAATTGCCTCCTCTTGTGAATCCATTTTTCACCGAACACCCACAGAATCAATATGAAAACAAGCACTACACAATGCCACATATGTAAAGAAAATGTCAGTCCACAAGGACCACGTACTGACGCTATATCGTAAACAGGTAACAACTGCCTGTCATCCATTGCTGCCACTAAAAAAACAACAATACTTATACCACTGGCCTGTATAACGCGACCCCCATTTGATTTCAGCGCAGGTGTGATCGTGTATGCACCACAGACAAATACTCACGAACCCTCGCGTGATCGAATGTGATGCACGTGGCGAAAACAGAAAAACCGATGTGCATCAAATATGATACACACGGAGGTGAAAATATTAAACTGTATATCCCCAAATAGTCCATAGATATCCGTTGGTGAACGTGTAGGCTAGGAGCACATTTTATTGTGCGAGCTACAAGCTTGGAAATGATTGCATCTACATGGTGTTACAAAAAGGTACGGCCAAACTTTCAGGAAACATTCCTCACACACAAATAAAGAAAAGATGTTATGTGGACATGTGTCCGGAAACGCTTAATTTCCATGTTAGAGCTCACTTTAGTTTCGTCAGTATGTACTATACTTCCTCGATTCACCGCCAGTTGGCACAATTGAAGGGAGGTAATGTTGACTTCGGTGCTTGTGTTGACATGCGACTCATTGCTCTACAGTACTAGCATCAAGCACATCAGTACGTAGCATCAACAGGTTAGTGTTCATCACGAACGTGGTTTTGCAGTCAGTGCAATGTTTACAAATGCGGAGTTGGCAGATGCCCATTTGCTGTATGGATTAGCACGGGGCAATAGCCGTGGCGCGGTACTTTTATATCGAGACAGATTTCCAGAACTAAGGTGTCCCGACAGGAAGACGGTCGAAGCAATTGATCGGCGTCTTAGGGAGTACCGAACATTCCAGCCTATGACACGCGACTGGGGAAGACCTAGAACGACGAGGACACCTGCAATGGACAAGGCAATTCTTCGTGCAGTTGACGATAACCCTAATGTCAGCGTCAGAGAAGTTGCCGCTGTACAAGGTAACGTTGACCACGTCACTGTATGGAGAGTGCTACGGGAGAACCAGTTGTTTCCGTGCCATGTACAGCGTGTGCAGGCACTATCAGCAGCTGATTGGCCTCCACGGGTACACTTCTGCAAATGGTTCATCCAACAATGTGTCAATCCTCATTTCAGTGCAAATGTTCTCTTTACGAATGAGGCTTCATTCCAACGTGATCAAATTGTAAAGTTTCACAATCAACAAGTGTGGGCTGACGAGAATCCGCACGCAATTGTGCAATCACGTCATCGACACAGATTTTCTGTGAACGTTTGGGCAGGCATTGTTGGTGATGTCTTGATTCGGCCCCATGTTCTTCCACCTACGCTCAATGGAGCACGTTATCATGATTTCATACGGGATACTCTACCTGTGCTGCTAGAACATGTGCCTTTACAAGTACAACACAACATGTGGTTCATGCACGATGGAGCTCCTGCACATTTCAGTCGAAGTGTTCGCACGCTTCTCAACAACAAATTCGGTGACCGATGGATTGGTAAAAGCGGACCAATTCCATGGCCTCCACGCTCTCCTGACCTCAACCCTCTTGACTTTCATTTATGGGGGCATTTGAAAGCTCTTGTCTACGCAACCCCGGTACCAAATGTAGACTCTTTGTGCTCGTATTGTGGACGGCTGTGATACAATACGCCATTCTCCAGGGCTGCATCAGCGCATCAGGGATTCCATGCGACGGAGGGTGGATGCATGTATCCTCGCTAACGGAGGACATTTTGAACACTTCCTGTAACAAAGTGTTTGAAGTCACGCTGGTACGTTCTGTTGCTGTGTGTTTCCATTCCATGATTAATGTGATTTGAAGAGAAGTAATAAAATGAGCTCTAACATGGAAAGTAAGCGTTTCCGGACACATGTCCACATAACATATTTTCTTTCTTTGTGTGTGAGGAATGTTTCCTGAAAGTTTGGCCGTACCTTTTTGTAACACCCTGTATAATCGGGCTACTTTCCCTGTCACTGCTTGGTCAGATGTGTGTTCACAACTATATTCCACAGATCGGAGCCCTGCAGGCTACTTGAGGGTTGTTTGAGATACTCATCATCTCTCTAGGTGCGAATGTTTAATGCCGCAGTGCTATTTCACATACAAACTGTATGTTTGGTTGGAAGCATTGGAATTTTGCTTGGGAGTCATGCTGTATAGCAACTGAGTTGTGACATCTCAAAAAATGGTTCAAATGGCTCTGAGGACTATGGGACTTAACAGCTGTGGTCATCAGTCCCCTAGAACGTAGAACTACTTAAACCTAACTAACCTAAGGACATCACACACATCCATGCCCGAGGCAGGATTCGAACCTGCGACCGCAGCAGTCGCGCGGTTCCGGACTGAGCGCCTAGAACCGCTAGACCACCGCGGCCGGCTGTGACATCTCAGGGATTCATCTATCGCAGTGTAGTACTTGTTATTAACAGCTTGTGGAAATTGGTAAAACTGAACTGCTAGTAGAATTCTCTATAACAGCATCACTTTCAGCAGCGAGTTTGTTTCTAAACCCTATACTATGACGTCACATACACACACACACACACACACACACACACACACACACACACACACACACACACACTATTAATGAAATAGTGGCTTAACAATAATAAATTATTCTGCCCCATCTTGCATTGTGATTTGTTGAGAGCATCATGAACTCGACGTGACATGTCGTACTGTTGACGTGACACTGGCAGCAGTGGAGTGGAAAGCGAATAAGTGGACAACACTCTGGAATAACATGATTAAATGAGGAAAACTACGTAGATTGAGGATATTACTGAAAAAATACAACAATCTAGTGAAGCAAACATCAGATTGTGGAAGAATGGGAATACTTACAGTTTGTCTGGGAGAGGTCTCTTCTGGTGCCTCGAATAATGGAAATTACAAATACTAACTTCTAAATAACGAACAGACCTGTTGCGACATAATGTAACCTCAATAACTGGTCAGTAACAAATAGACACGGCCATGCTGCACAGTTCCAGAGTGTACCGCACCCGCTCAAGTGCCCAGTTCAGTGGGTGAGGTTCACACTGGAGCTGTGAACAGTTATAAACGAGAAAAATAGTGGAAAATACTTAAAGTTATGTAAAACTTGGAAAAATACGAAAAACTGCACATAATATTTAAAACTGTGAATAATACGCAATAATGAAAGTACTTACGTATCTGCCTCGGTGTGGCCTCTGCAAATGCTCTGAATGACGGAAGTCACTTGTTATTAAATTGTTATGAACAAATAGCCATAGCCTAGCAACTCAAATGAAGTGACTCATCGTAATAACATTATTGCCAAAACACATGCCCTGCAACGTTTTCCAAAGTGCCCAGTTTCAGAGTGAACCCCACACACTCAGCAGTAACAAAACATAGGGATGTGATGTTTGATCCTAATTGCTCCAGGGGAGACGAGGTGGGATTGGAAGAAAGGTTGTGAGGTTTCACCTGGGTGACCATCAACTCCCAGTAATTCTCTGGCAGTAGTTATGTGGGGGTTAACCTGGGATCTAAGTCGTCCATGAGTATACCCAGACATTTGATGTGTAACCCAATACCGACAGTGACAAGACCGTTATCTTGGTCAGAAGCTTCTTTGACGTCCTACTTCTGTAATCATCCTGTTTTTTTTATCTGTATAACGCATCCATCCTCAGCAGAGAATCCTAGCTCCCACAAAGCCATCCTAGACACAGCTAGAAATGGTGTTTGAAATGTGTCCTTTACCGATACCGTGTTAGTTTTTCGGTCGTTTGATTGTTGCAACTTAGTGTGCAGGATGTACATTGGGCGTATTGGATGATCTGTAATATTACTAATGTAAGGTCTTTGAGTACAGTGCACCGTGTTAAGTGACATATGCAGAATAAGTATTCCATACGGTGCCTCTTGTAACGCCAAATACTCCAGCTATATTGGTTAAGTAAGCACCCAACATAGGACCACCAACACCTTCAAATTCACTTAGCTCCGAAATAATCCGTTGAAATACAGAACAATGTTCTGATATCAGATCACAATTATAATGTATTGAAGACATTGTGAGGTGCCGCTCGTGCTCAAATACAACAGCTGAGCATGCCGGCTTTGAAGCTTCCGCCTTTATAATCAAGCAAGCATAGCTCACGGAAATTTCGTACTTCTGTCCAACCCCTGTAGACAGCGCTGTAGTTTATCTACGTTAGCCAGTGTTATTTAACTCAGACATCACTACTTAAACATAAATACCTCACATATTAACGTTTCCAAAAGTTTGCCTATTTCAAAAATTTTCGAGATCTGTTGTGTCACACTTGTTTGTTGCGAGACGTTTCTTGGAGAAGATTGCAGTATGGATCTCAGACTTTTATACTTTCACTATTTGGTCTCCAGAATAGTGAAAAACTTGAACAGGGCAGCCTTTACGCCACTCGAAGGCTGGACTTGTCCGTATGTAAAGTGACATTTGTAAGGTTATCCTGTCAATCTAAATGCAGTATTCTGAGGTGTAAGGCAAGTACTTTATAATGTGGGAGCTCGACATTATCGTCATTGTCCGTCATCTGATGACACCACGCTGACAGGTAGGGTACTCCGTGACCACAAGTGCGGCGTTGCGTAGACGAAATGTGGGCGGGGTGTTGCGTGAGGGATAGGTGTCGGTGAAACCTGTCAAGAAGCGTCTGTTTACTACTAGAGTCAGCTGTCAACAGAACACTGTTCGATGACCTTTCACCGGTACATCTGTAATGGTCCCAATTAAAAGAATCTGTGTCTGGAACGGTGGAACTGATAGACGTTGTTTTCCTTGGGGGCTCAACAAGACTGCTTTTGCTTCTTGCTATACACAAAGAAGCAGAACTCGATCGTTCCTTTACGACAGCACAGGGCTCCGTGCATTGGAAACAGTAAGCATTCGTAAGTATTGTCCGGCTACCGGTTCGCCACGTTTATACATGCGAAGCACGTGTACACACGATTCATCCATGTTTATGAGCAAATATCAGCGTTTGATCAAGTAGAAGAAAATGAAACTAGTCTACGTTCAGAAGCGCAGCTGCTCTAGTTTTTAATAAGGCTGCATCCGAAAATTCAAGGGTGATCATCGAGTGTGGTAGTAGAAAAGACTTGAGAAAGTTCTTTATATATTGTTCCTGGAAATAATTAGACGCAAAACGTAAACGACGTGTTTCATTTCCAACAGGACGTCATGTGAGAGAACTTGAGTGACTAAAGCAACTAATTTACTATCTGACGTTTTTAAAAGTGGTGTAATATCCGGTACTGGTATAAATAATTAAAACTGGCGTTTAAAAACAGAAGGAAGTTACCTTTTCAAAAATAATAATTCAAGATAAGTGAGTTAATGAATTCTGATGTGAGTAATAGTGTAATAGTTCTCGAAGCGCCGTGTAGTATGTATTGATGAAGAATCCATTGTACTTTAAGACTGTAATATACTATCGATGATACAATTAAACTTTTTTTAATTTCTGTATCCAAGACAAAGCTAAGTAAGAGTCACAGACATTTAATTGTCTAAATAGCTACTTTGCAACCTGTTAATAACATAAAATATCAATACAATTACTCCGATCAGTATTCCGAGTAACCGAAAAAAACGTGTTTCGATGGTCACACCGCATTTATTAGATTACTTTGTGTTACACATTTTGGATATGTGGTTACACACATATGCGATGTCTTACATTTATCGATGGCAACCAGCTTGTCATAGCTTATCCACATAGCAATCATTCTGGTACCACTTTCCATTGCATCCCATTGCAAAAGATAAAAACAAGTTGCGATAGTATTAGTGTGAAGTAACACATAGCGTAGTTTTTAGGTGGAGTGGGATTAGGGCTGGTACTGTGCAGGTGTAGGCACAATTTTACAAATAATGCGTTAAGTACTACTTATTAACTATTTATGAAGGGGTAGAAGTGATAATAAAACAAAACTTAATTTATAGCCTAATAATATTTCTTAAGGCTGGGCTCCACAAGGGAATAACAACATATAACATCTTCAACACAATGAACCGCGGGCATGGATGTGTGTGATGTTCTTAGATTAGTTAGGTTTAAGTAGTTCTAAGTTATAGGGGCTGATGACCTCAGAAGTTGTCCCATAGTGCTCAGAGCCATTTGAACCATTTTTTCAACACAATGAAAACATATTCCAAATCATCTTCGCCCTAGCACATAGACTTGGTCGAATAATAGTTTACAATAACGGGTTACATCATTCGCAGATTCACCACACGGACAACATTGTGTTGAGTAGCAGTGGCAAAGTGTCGTTGAAGAAGGTTGTGTTGAAGAACAGGAGGACGACATTAGCAAAAGTCACTGCAGCACCGAACGAACTAGATATTCATGAGGCAAGTTAATTTGATTTATTCACTTACAGGCAGACCCAATTTATGTACTCTGCATCAAGCCAGTCCAGTCCCACTTTCAGGAGTGAAGAGTCATACTGCATATTACGTTTGTTACTGAATTCCCATTATTCATTGCATCCGTACGAAATTTCCAATTTACTCAGGTAAGTTCATCACAGAAGAATTGCTGACTGTGCCTACAAGAGTCGCCGATCCAGCGTACCGATGCTATGGTCGCAGATAAGCTGAGGATAGGTCGTTAAGTCCAGTAGATCGAGCTGGAATATTTCCTCAGATTTAAGTAACGGGATCTCTGGTTGGCTATTAGTAATTATTTCACGTCTGCATTTGTGCACCTTATTCTCAATGCCACAGTAGAGATACTAATTATTGAGTCACCATGACAAAATTCACAAAAGTAGGAAATTGTTAAACCTGTTTATTACACCGGTTGTTATTGATCAGAACTTGCCACGTCTGTTGCGATTCGCCGGTGAGATTCTAATGCTGGCAGAATCAGCAAAGGTCCGTAGAGAAAACATAGAACATATGTCTCTTTAGGTCGCCACAGGCGACACTTCTTCCATATCTGAGGCTGTGCACTGGGACTTACAGCTGCAGAGAGAGATGTCTCTGACATTTAGTAGTATACAGAGGCCGAGCTGTGTACTATGTTAGTCTGCACGTGACAGTCAACAGCGGCCCCAGTCATAAAATACATTATTTGTCATAACACTGAATTTAATGGCGTCGGTTTTGACCTGAACCAATTTCAACGAGTACACCCATGACGTGGTGGTACGTTGAAGACGTATAAAAATACCTTATTATCATGTTTGATTCTATGGGAACGACTGTGCGCTCCGACCATGGTGTAATACAGGACACAAAGAAGTTCAGCATCGGCCGTAATGTCAACAGTATTTTACTGCTTTACGAATCATGGTTCCAACTTACACCGCAGCTGTCTTCAGCGTTACAAATACAAATAATACAAGAAGCAGGACATGGATCTAGCGACATTTCACAGCAGTACACAATTACAACTCCACAATTACATAACGTTATAGGTAGTCATGAAGACTGAGCGCAGTTATAATGACACATTCCAGTAATTATACTGACACATTACATTCCAACTCAGGCATTTAGAAGCAATAGTCCGAGTGAGGCCGCTGTTTACAAATCCATATGGCTAACCTCAGTTTACGTCATACTGGACAGCCAACGCACTCTGTTTATCGCCCATATGTAAAAGAATGTGTTCGGATGAAAAAAAATACGTACAGTACAGGGGATTCAAATAGTAATTATGGTAAAATACAATTTTGTTTGGAGGCACACAATTAAAAAGATTATTATGACAAGTGTTTCATTACATCGTACGCATTCTATTCTCTTACATAAGGGCAATAAAAATAGAGGACACTGGCTTTCCAGTATGACTTAATGTGACAATGATTTTGGATTTATATGCCTCTTGCAAAAATTGTAATTTATTGTAAGTACTCATCGAATTCCCTGTAACTTTATACATATCATATGAACAACAATAGTAGAGGACGGTGCCTATGAAGTATGACGTAATGTAACACTTGTGATAACGATTTTTTGAATTGTGTGCATGCAGACAAAATGATATTTTGTTATAATTTCTATCCGCATCCTCTGTATTTCATGCACAATTTTTATTTTTACTTTAATATATTGTTTTACTTATGGGCGTTGGCTTTCTACTATAACGTAAACCGAGGTTAGCCTTATGGATTTGTAGGAGCCGCCTCAGTTGGATTAATGATTGTATATGCCGGAGTTGCACTGGAGTGTGTGTCGTTATAATTATGTTCAATCTACACGAGTACATATAAAGGTAAGTAATTATTAAAGTGTAATTATGTATACATCTGATGTGGCGTTTGCTACTGATGTTGACGATAAGTGTAGTAAGTGATTTAACGTCGGTAAAAGAATGTTGCCATGCATTCACAGCTACCTTAGATATCACAGAAGAAGCTACAGGAGAATGCTTACTTTTTGAAGACACGATTTTCTAATCTATTAGTCGGTCACACAAATATGCATATTATAGTGCTTTAATAATTACACAAATATGACTTTTATTAATACATATTTTGCCTGATTCGCAGTCCGCTCAGCCTTAATTATTGTAATCATAACGTTTTCTTGAATAATTAAGTTTAAATCACTTTTACTAGCACTGGAAACGTCAAATTTCTGCTAAACGTTTATTATGTATATGCAGGTTCCGTAGCCACATCGCAGTTGACCCTTGACTCACACTGTTTGACAGCGTTGCAGGCAGTGAGGATTTCTGGAGAGTGTTGTGAACCACTTACTTTTGCTGTCAGTTCACACACACATTCGTACACCGTTTCTTGATCGCTGTTGAACTTCAATCATGATTTTGTTTCCTTCCTCAAACTAGTACGCAGGACACAATTAAGTTTTTAAGGTACAATATTTAAGTGAGCCAGAGTTGGTTTAGAGTTTTCGCTGGCTGCTGATCTTCCGTTAACATCAGATAAACAGTACTTCATGAATATTGTGGTTATTTCTAAGTCATTATATCCTCTTCTGTACCAACGTCCTCCTCTTCATCTCAGAGCAGCACTTGCAGCCTACGTCCTCAATTATTTGCTGGATGTATTCCAATCTCTGTTTTTCTCTACAGATTTTGCCCTCTACAGCTGCCTCTAGTACCATGGAAGTCACTCCACGATTTCTTAACAAATGTTCTACCATTTTGCCTCTTCTCCTTTGTCAGTGATTTCCACACATTCCTCTCCTCTCCTATTCTTCGAGAAACCTCCTCATTCCTTACCTTATCAGTCCACATAATTTTTAACATTCGCTGTAGCACCACATCTCAAACGCCGCGGTTCTCTTCTTTTCCCGTTTTCCCACAGTCCTTGTTACTCTACCATACAATCAGTGCAGTGGTCCAAACGTATATTCTCCGAAATTCCTTCCTCAAATCAAGGTCTGTGTTCGATAACAGTAGGCTTCTCTTGGCCAGGAATGCCCTTTTTGTCAGTGCTTGTCTGCTTTTGATGTCCTCCTTGCTTCGTCCGTCATTGGCAATTTTGCTGCCTAGGGAGTAGAATTCTTTAACTTCATCTACTTTGTGACCATCAATCCTGATGATACGTTTCTCGCTGTTATCGTTTCTACTACTTCTCATTACTTTCGTCTTTCTTCTATTTACTTCTCTACTCGTTATACTGTTCATTCCATCCAACAGATCATGTAATTGTTCTTCACATTCACATTCACATGTCATCAGCGATTCGTATCATTGATATCCTTTCATCATGAATTTTAATCCCATTCCTGAAACTTTCTTTCATTTCTATCATTGCTTCTTCGATGTACAGGTTGAACAGTTCTTATTATTCTGGATATGGCTTTCTATAAAAGGAACATTGTTTCGTTACTGTAACTCGCTATAAAGTTCAACATATCTTTCTTAATTTACAGGTATTGAAGAGGTTACTAAAAATTATTTCGTTATCAATACTGATGTTACAGTACACAATGTTTGTTCAAAATCAAAATTTTGCAGTGGATTTTTGTTAACACTAAAACACCAATAAGTACCACGACTAAGACAAGAACACGAGACCATTGTCAGAGAAAATATATTTGTACTATGATGTTTGCCAGACCAGAACTATGCACAGCAAGATGTCTTTTATGTCATGAAGGTAAATTACCCTTTTGCACTGTTAATAATATAACATTATAAAATCTGCTGCCCTGCAATCCCGAAAGCTGAAAGAAATAACCTTTACAAATCAATACTTAAGGGCATCCTTCTCTCAATCTTGACAAAATAATGCTACACAAGCATACAATATAGCGTCACAGGCTCTTACTACTCACGGAATTATAAAAAGACAACAGAGAAATTAATGCTCGGTCACTACTATTTATACTCGGTTTAACCCATTTACATCTTTGTTTGATATTTAATAAGTATCGTCTGTGGCGGTTCCAGTACTCGCCGACACCGATATTATCTTTAAAAAACCGATACATAGTTCTATACAAGTATAAAACATGACACATAATGGTTTCTCTTTATTACATAAAGTTCACACAGACATTGTCCATGCAGAAATGAAATTATAATCATCCAGTTCAATAATTTTTTTTCCTTTCTTTCTTTTACCACATACAATATGTGTTTTGCCAGGAGACATTACAAACCACCACGTGGCTCTCTGTATGAAAATCACTGGCTGTGCTGTGTGCGGTCTGTGGCTGGTTGGCATTGTTGTAATATTCGCTATTGTAGTGTTGGGCAGTTGGATGTGAACAGCGCGTAGCGTTGCACAGTTGGAGGTGAGCCACCAGCAGTGGTGGCTGTGGGGAGAGAGATGGCAGAGTTTTGAGAGCGGATGATCTGGACATGTGTCCATCAGAGACAGGAAATTTGTAAGACTGTATGTCATGAACTGATATATATATTATGACTTTTGAACACTATTAAGGTAAATACATTGTTTGTTCTCTATCAAAATCTTTCATTTGCTAACTATGCCTATCAGTAGTTAGTGACTTCAGTAGTTAGAATCTTTTATTTAGCTGGCAGTATTGGCGCTCGCTGTATTGCAGTAGTTCGAGGAACGAAGATTTTTGTGAGGTAAGTGATTCCTCCGCCGCACACCGTCAGGTGGCTTGCAGGGTATGGATGTAGATGTAGATGTAGATGAAAGTATAGGTTATTGTTAGTCAGGGCCATTCTTTTGTAGCGATTATTGAAATTCAGATTGCGTTGCGCTAAAAATATTGTGTGTCAGTTTAGTGATGATCACAATAAGTAAAGAGAGAAATGTCTGAGTATGTTCAGTTTTGCTCAGCTGTTTGAAAATCAAATATCGTAAGGGATTTATCAGCACAATCATTCATAAATTTTTCTAAGGGGAGGTCTCAGTAATAACTGCCTCTCTGGTGCCTTTACCTTTCCTAAAGCCAAACTGATCGTCATCTAACATAACGTAAATCATCTTTTTCCATTCTTCTGTATATTATTCTTCTCAGCATATTGGATGTGTGAACCTTTAAGCTGATTGTGGGATAATTCTCGCACTTGTCAGCTGTTGAACTCTTCGGAATTGTGTGGATGACATTTTTCCGAAAGTCATATGATACTTAACCAGACTTATACATTATACACACCAACGTCATTAGCGTTTTATTGCCACTTCAGAAATTCTGATAGAACATTATCTATCCCTTCTGCCATATTTTATATTAAGACCTCCAAAGCTCTCTTAAATTGCGGTTCTAATACTGGATCCCCTATCTCTTCTAAATCGACTCCTGTTTTTTCTTATATCACACTAGAGAGATCTTCCCCTTCCTAGAGACCTTCAATGTACTCTTTCCATCTATCTGGAATTCCTGTTGCACTCTTAAGAGTTACTTCCGTCGCTTTTAATTTCACAGAGGGTTGTTTCGACTTTCCTGCACGCTCAGTTAGTCCTTCACCTAAAACGATATTCTTACGCTGCTAGTACTTTCATTAATAGGATCAGAAATTAGCCAAGAACTTCATCTGAAATATACAGCGGTGTGGCTGAATCCTAAACAGCAGCTGAGAAGCCCTTGGAGTCGACGGAGTTGTGGTACTGCAGAGATTAGCTGCCTTCAGCAGGACGCATGAGAAGTCGAACAGATAAGTTTTGAAAGCACAGAAGGAGGAGGCAGAAACAAAGCAAATTGGGCCATTTCTTGATATGCAACAATTCTTTATGCCAAGTGTCTGGAGCCACAACTGTTATTTTACAGTTGTATTACATCACAGATAATGGTTCATTTTCGAGGTACGGGTAGCAAAAAGTCTAAATTGTGAAGAAAGGTACAGACAGGTACTATGTAGGGAAAAACGACTACAACGACGACAGATCCCGTTAAAAGCCGATGACATCGACGGCGATTATAACGATAACGACGACGAGGATGATGATGGCTCTGTAGTTACATTGACGGTCTCGACTCCTAGTGTGGATAGTGTAGTGTCAGAAACTCAGTTGTGACACTGGTTTTTCCGCAGCATCCGACAACATGTATTTACTACGCATTTAAAAAAGATTTATTTTGCTGAGAAGTACACGAAACCACAAGAAATTGTGTTCTGCCTATTTGTTTCCGTGTATCTGGTGACCACCGGCGGAATACCTGACGCCTCTGAAGAGCGAGAGGTGTCGAGCGCCTGGTCAAAAACAGCAAATGAATCCGAGATTTTTCTCGTCAGGAAATCTCTTACGTATTTTACTCAGAAAATCGTTGTTGAAGCTTGGGGACCATTATTTTCTGAAATTTAACTGTTACGTTTTCTTGTTTGCGGATGAATGAATTTTGTTTATCCATTGATGTAATATCGTGGAGTCATGAGGTGAATTAATAGTAAAGAGTTCGTTTCAAATTGGCGATTGGTGTTGGTAAACATTATCTGAGATTAGCGGACAGATTTATGAGTCATTTCAGGGGATGAGTTGTTTATATTTTACTGATATCGTTGAATAAGCGATACGCTTATGGGTTACTTTAACTGGAAGTGCTGTTTGATTAGGTGAAGAATTTGATCATATTTTAACTGAGGCAACGGTTTTATTACTGTGAATTTTGGATGTTCTTACATATACACACTTAGTTTTGATAAAAGGCAGATACTTGACTTAATCTCCGGCAGTATACGTATAAGAAGTTAATCACTGTCAACACCCCTGCTATTTCTCCTACCAGCTTTTCTCTCATGTGTTTGACTTTAAGTTTTCTTAAACAAAGTAACGAACCTGGAACAGTACTTAAAATCATTTTATAAACCAACGAAGCGATAGGAGCTTGAATAGAAACGGAGACTATAGATACGGTTTAGTTATTGCACCTTCTTGTCTCTGAACAGTAGAAAATATAATCTCAGCTATCTAATTTATATTCGGCAGTTAAATCGAAACGCCACAACAGACGTAGCGAAATGCACCCTTGACGAGTCTTATCGAGCTCTCCGGGAGACGACGCTTCCTGCGGCCTCTGACTCATAAAAAAGGATAACTCGATGCTGTCTTTGGCCGCGTACCAAACAAGCACAGTGTATTGTTCGTCGATTTGTTCTATCATGTCCTTGCAGTACGCATCCAACTGGTTAGTCTGGCTGCAACTGGTCTGTGGAGGATTTTATCTGTTACATTTACAAATCACTGCCGTGCTTCCTTCAATTTGCCCGTGTCAGCAATGCAAATAGTCTACGTTATCGGAAAAATAAATGAGGTCGGAGGTAAGGGTACTTAATCTGTACCACTGACGATCGAAGATATCTATTTATTTATACGCCTGTCCCACAGCTAGGCTGTTTGTTGGAGAACTTAAACTTGTTCTGAGTTGACAAGATCTCGACCTTGCATCGTCTAAGTCACCACCCACGCACCTTCGATAGAAATCTTGTGACGTTCAAAATGGTGAAATAGGATTCGGACCGGAAGCCTCTCTACAGTGAAAACGAGCGTTCTGATGCTGCTACATTACTCCTCCAATCTCGCTAAGAAGAAACAGTTTCCCTAAGCGCTCATTCGCAGCTTTAACTTATGGTATATTTGAGAATACTACTCCGATACGTTGATATACTTTATGAAAAAGAGCTGACGTGACTGCCAAGCAACTTCGATGGAAAGTGTAAGACTGAGTTACAGGGATATTCAGATCATCACTAGTGCTCCGATATTTGGGAAATTGTCTGTACGTGTTCTGTGCTAGAAATTGTACCTATTGTCAGGAAGTAACATTTACATCGGCTGCCAACTGCGAAATATGCTTTCATCTCTAAGTGTTTTTGTTCACCGATAGAGGTACTCAAGGTACCCTCCGCCACACACCGTCAGGTGGCTTGCGGAGTATGGATGTAGATGTAGATGTAGAAGACATCCAGCAAGCTTGGCTGGTTAGCAAACCGCCGAAAGTAACACGAAACGAAACGATCTCTCGTGATACCTAACGTTTTGACAGAAACTGATACCGGAAGTACCCCTGCTACACACAGTCAGGTCACTTCCGGAGTACAGATGTAGCAACATGACGTATTTCGGGATGAATGGATAGTACCAACATATTCATGGCTAAATTACATAGGCCTAGGCTTTTTATACGCCTAGTATGTCCGATCGGAAAGTACCCGATTCTCTAACGGGGAGGGCGGCTGGTGAGATGTCAGCACTATTTTGACTAGTTTGATGAGGTCCGCCATAGTAAATCATCTCGTTTCTCAGTCTTTTTACCTCATTGAAGAATCTGGACCCATCGCCCTAAATTACTTGTTGGATATGAAACTTCAGTTTCTCCAGGCGTCCGAAATATTCAAGCAACTTACAAGGACGCAGCTTGAGGTGACGTCTTCGACAGCCGTTGATATTTTGGTAGATGAACACCCCGTAATTTTCAGGGCACAAATGCGAGGGAGCGCTGTTCAAGGAAATTTCCATCCTCGGTAAATGGTGCTACGCCGACCAAGAACCATAATACGGTATATACGGAAGCAACACGCACGCGCGACACAATATTGATTACCAAAGTCAGAGGTTATCGATAATGAATATTAATTAGCAACGGGAGGGAATTAGTATTAGTTTGGTGCATACGTTCGTACCGTTTTTGTTTTGCATGACAGTATTCCGGCTATTATGGGTTAGTTGGTTGGTTGGTTTGTGGATTAAAGAGACTAGACCACATGTTTATAAGTCTCTTTTTCCGTATTCACGTCAAAAGTAAACGGATTAACCAAAACGAAATGGCACGTGCTGGCTGATCGCAAGAATAAAAAAAACGATGAGGCAGGCACTCTGGAACTCACTAAAAGCACAATGAAAGAGAAACAGACGGGGAAAAGGACGAACACGAAGTTGAACAGACATCAGATTGTTATGCGTTTCTTTATAGATTATGAATTTTTATTTCTAATTCACTGCTGCTCTTTGAGTTTACCTATTGTCATTTCGTCTTTTGGAGACAGTGTGAGGAGCTTGGACGCCAGAAAACGGAGTGTCGAGTGGAGAACGCGGAACATTTCCAAATAATTCTTCTCTATGAGTTCAATAAAGGGGTTGCAGCAGCTTAGGCAGACAGAAACATTGGCGGCATGCATGAGGATAATGCCACTGGACAGAGTACGGTCGTAAAATGGTTTTCTTGTTTTAAGGAAGACCTTTTTTGACATTAGTGACTCCCCACATTCAAGAAGGCCTTTGAGGTTAATGAAGGTCGTTTGAACCCATTAATCCCTCGCCACTGTACTCGAAAACTGACAAATGGGATGAACTGTGAACATCCCACCATCGTGCAACATTTGCATGCAACGGAGAAGATTCGAAATCGGGTGTGTGGGTTGTTGTTGTTGTGGTCTTCAGTCCTGAGACTGGTTTGATGCAGCTCTCCATGCTACTCCATCCTGTGCAAGCTTCTTGTGTGGGTACACAAGCTAAAATCACAAATTTCAGCGGGTGGTCAGAGATGCATCTCTGCATGCTCATCACTGGCTCGTGACCACCCATCATTCCTAACTTGTATCGATATTAATGACAAGAAATAGTGGCTGTATGCTGACGTAAGTCGAATAAAGGAATGGTTGAGCTCAAACAAAGTAGAAACGCCAGTACAAAAACTTGCACTCACACACAAAAGATAATGTTATGCTTCCAGTGGAACAGCGGCGTTGTGGTGTACCAAGAATTGCTTCCGAGAGGTATAACCGTGACTACTGACACTCACTGTCAACAAGCGAGACGTGTCGCACACGTAATCCAAGAACAACGACCAGGAAGACTGTGAAATGATAATATTCCACGATACCGCCCGTGTGCATTCTGCTAGATTGACAAAAAACACTATACAGGAATAGGGTCGGAAACTCATTCCGCACACACCTTATTCACCTGATCTTATGCCATCAGATTTTCACCTTTCCTCTCTGTATAGAATAACCTTCAAGGAACTTACCTTCCGGGTGAAAATGCGATCCGAACATGGCTCGACGGGTTCTTCGCCACGGAACCACGTGATGTCTACAGTCGTGGGATTGAAAACTTAGCGCATTGCTGGTAGACTGTTCTAAATAGTGAAGGAGAATATATTATTTGTGACTAAAGTCTCTTGTTATGTGCATCTGCTGTGCTTGTTAAACATATGGAAAAGGCATTACTGGATGCAGAAATACATCCATGTTAGAGGCAAGTGACCATTCAGATTTGGCACAACTTCGAAATATACAAAGGTCTCGAACGCACATTCTTTACTAAGCGTCACGCTTAATGATAGAAAATATGCACTTAAGTATGCATCTAAGTATTCCAATATACAGAAATTTCAGTTACTATCCTACTTACATAAAAATGAAACCTCAGGACAAAGCTCATGAAAATTAGCACGCAGACAGAACACATTACGAATCTCATCTCATGTAGGCATATCTGACAGTGCCGTAGTCTATTCGAATAAAGCCAAGGCCAAACTGAGTGCTAGGATTAAACTATCAAAGGGGTAAACGGAGGCCAGTAGCTGGCACTAGCATTAACCATAGAAAGACAGTCAAAGAGTACCTTTACAAATTTCTATGCCCTGCGATTAACTACATGGCAGCACCTCGTGAACAGCTTGACAAAATACAACTGCGCAACTTTTATCCAGGAGGAATTCATACCAAGAACATGTGAAGCGTTTCGTTAGGTAACATAGTGAACAACTTCACAGAGATAATCTTTAGTCAATAATCAAAACAGACGACAGTTGCAACCTATAACTGGTGTGGTACAATTTAAACATAAAAGCGATGTAGGTAATAAGTGAATTATAATCATGAAGGAATAAGTTTACAATCATCACTAATTAAAATGTTACTTGAGCATCACTAAATGTGGTCAAATTACAGTAGATGAACATCTAATAAATGACATAACAGAAATATTTAGGTGGGCCCAGATTGGTTTCAACAATTTAAAATGAAATAATACAATAAAAGTCGATTTAATTCCGCAGCTTCAGTCTGAGGAGGAAATTTTAAAATGCGTAATGCTTAATAAAGAATTTTGCGACCAAGACCTTTGTATATTTAAAAGTTGTGCCAAATCTGAACGGTCGCCTGCCTCTACAATGGATGTATTTCTCCATCAAGTAATGGAAATTGTGCCCCCGTCGGACTATGACTGGGGTGAAATGGTGCTATTTCTTCAGGCAGAACGCAGTGAAGGCTTTCATGAAAGTGCGTTATAATTGGAAATGTTTTTCTTACTGTATTACATCTAGCTACTCAAAAATTAATTGTAAAAAGGGCTCAGCAAATATCCGTAAACTGATTACACGGTGAGTCACCTAACGTTACCGCTGAATATTTTTCGTAAACCACATCAAATACTGACGAATCGATTCCACAGACCGAACGTGAGGAGAGGGGCTAGTGTAATTGGTTAATACAAACCATAAAAAAATGCACGGAAGTATGTTTTTTAACACAAACCTACGTTTTTTTAAATGGAACCCCGTTAGTTTTGTTAGCACATCTGAACATATAAACAAATACGTAATCAGTGCCGTTTGTTTCATTGTAAAATGTTAATTACATCCGGAGATATTGCAACCTAAAGTTGACGCTTGAGTACCACTCCTCCGCTGTTCGATCGTGTGTATCGGAGAGCACCGAATTACGTAGGGATCCAAAGGGAACGGTGCTGGACCTTAGGTACAGAAGAGACTGGAACAGCACATTACGTCCACATGCTAACACGTTTTATTGGTCTTTTTCACTGACGCACATGTACATTACCATGAGGGGTGAGGTACACGTACACACGTGGTTTCCGTTTTCAATTACGGAGTGGAATAGAGTGTGTCCCGACATGCCAGGCCAATAGATGTTCAATGTGGTGGCCATCATTTGCTGCACGCAATTGCAATCTCTGATGTAATGAATGTCGTACACGCCGCAGTACATCTGGTGTAATGTCGCCGCAGGCTGCCACAATACGTTGTTTCATATCCTCTGGGGTTGTAAGCACATCACGGTACACATTCTCCTTTAACGTACCCCACAGAAAGAAGTCCAAAGGTGTAAGATCAGGAGAACGGGCTGGCCAATTTATGCGTCCTCCACGTCCTATGAAACGCCCGTCGAACGTGTACCTCACCCCTCATGGTAATGTACATGTGCGTCAGTGAAAAAGACCAATAAAAAGGTGTTAGCATATGGACGTAATGTGCTGTTCCAGTCTCTTCTGTACCTAAGGTCCATCACCGTTCCCTTTGGATCCCTACGTAATTCGGTGCTCTCCGATACACACGATCGAACAGCGGAGGAGTGGTACTCAAGCGTCAACTTTAGGTTACAATATCTCCGGATGTAATTAACATTTTACAATGCAGCAAACGGCACTGATTACGTATTTGTTTATATGTTCAGATGTGCTAACAAAACTAACGGGGTTCCATTTGAAAAAACGTAGGTTTGTGTTAAAAAACATACTTCCGTGCATTTTTTTATGGTTTGTATTAACCAATTACACTAGCCCCTCTCCTCACGTTCGGTCTGTGGAATCGATTCGTCAGTATTTGATGTGGTTTACGAAATATATCCAGCGGTAATGTTAGGTGACTCACCCTGTATATGCCTCAAGTGGCTCTTGTTAAAAGTGAGATGGGTGATGGATACAGGATCAAAGTAATTATGACTGAGAAAGCATTCGAGCTTCAGTGTTATTTACAGCAGCTGATTTCTCAGGCAGACGTTCCTAAGGTTATTAACTTGTTATGTGATGCCATTGAGTATGAAACGGATAAATTGTTTCGTAGACAGGACAGCTAACTGTCCAGATTGTGTAATTCCTACAAATATGATGCTTGCCGTAGAACGAACGTTATAAATATGCAGATCATGTAGTCAATCTTTCTAACGTTAGATATTCCCCAAATGAATTAAATATTTTGATAAAGGTCTCAAGCATAAACTCGCTCTCCTTTGAATAAACAGTAAAAGTTACAATCCCGGAGGTTAAAGCAGTATGTGACTATGCTAAGTTTTCTAAATGTCAACAAACCGAGTTGCGGTATCAAAAAATAGGGTACTGAGAGGTTCGACAATGTAAAATGGTGCAAGATGTTCGACATTCTGAGAAAAATAGGGGTAAGCTATAGGGAGAGACGGGTAATATACTATATGTGCAAGAACCACGAGGGAATAATCAGAGTGGACGTCCAAGAACGATGTGCTCGGATTAAAAAGTGTGTAAGACCGTTATGTAGTCTGTCGTCCCTATTGTTCAATCAGTACATCGAAGAAGCAATGATGGAAATAAAGGAAAGGTTCAGAAGTGGGCTTAAAATTCAAGATTAAAGAATATCAGTCATACCATTCGTTGCTGACATTGCTATCTTGTGGGAAAGTGATGAAGAATTACATGCTCTGCTGAAGAGACCGAACAGTCTAATGAGTATAGAATATGGATTAAGAGTAAATCAAAGAAAGACGAAAGTAATGAAAAGTAGCAGAAACGAGAACAGTTAGAAACTTAACACCAGGATTGACGGTCACAAAGTAGATGAAGAAATTCTGCTACCTAGGCAGTAAAATAACCAATGACGATTCGAGCAAGGAAGATATCAAAAGCTGATCAGCACTGGCAAAAAGGGCATCCGCGGCCAAGCGAAGTCTAATAGTACCAAAAATAGGCCTCAATTTGAGGAAAATATTTGTGAGAATGTACGTTTGTAGCACTGCACTGACTGTATGGTAGCAAAATATGGACTGTGGGAAAACGGGAACGGAAGAGAACCGAGACATTTGAGATGTGGTGGTAGAGACAAATGATGAAAATTAAGTGGACTGATATAGTAAGGAATGAGGAGGTTCCGCGAAGAATCTGAGACGAATAGGTGGAAAACACTGAACAAAGAGACAGGACAGAGTAAGAGGACATCTGTTAAGAAATCAGGGAACGTCTTCCATGGTACTAGAGGGAGTTGCAGAGGGCAAAAACTGTGGAGGAAGACAGAGATTGGCATACATCCAGCAAATAATTGAGGACGTAGGTTGCATGTGCTACTCTGAGATGAAGAGGTGGGCACAGGAGAGGAATTCGTGACGGGCCGCATCAGACCAGTCAGATGATTGATGACTCAAAAAAATGGGAGGCAAGGTATATGGAATTGCAAAAGATTGTTCAAGTGAGAGTAGTAATTGCTAAAAGTATTCGTCAATTGTTTTATTCTATACAGAAGATGAAATCCGAGGTCGTCATAAAAGAGGATAAAAAATGTCGCTTTGTTTAACCTACGATGACTCCCTCTATGACAAAATAACGAAAATGTTGTCTCGTTTAAAACCAAAGGTAATTTGCACTTACGAAGAAGGCGCGGCGTAGTACAGAAACCATGAAGAATTATTAATAAACCAGGTTTATATAAGGTAATGTAAAGATTGCGATAACAAGCTATTTTTCTGTGTTAAATGTATGGTTCAGATTGTTATTATTCCGAGTGGTTATAACATTTACAGTCAAATTCTCACTAAATATCTGTTATTTTAGGTAATTTAAGCTTAATAAATAACAATATTTGGTCAGGTGATCGAAAACGTTCTGTTGCTCTCTGAAGCTCTGGTGACGTCAGAGACTAGGAGTAACACGTATCCTCCTTACTCGCGTTACAGAGACATTAACAGAAGTTACTAGATGTTTACGTAGTTTTTCTGCGAATACTTTGTCTATGCATTGGAAAACGGATTTACAACTTTTAAGTGACAACAGAAAGGAATTTTGTGAACACTCATAATGGAAACATTAACTGTAGAACTTTTGCAAGTGGGTCCGTATCCTATATATACACTCCTGGAAATTGAAATAAGAACACCGTGAATTCATTGTCCCAGGAAGGGGAAACTTTATTGACACATTCCTGGGGTCAGATACATCACATGATCACACTGACAGAACCACAGGCACATAGACACAGGCAACAGAGCATGCACAATGTCGGCACTAGTACAGTGTATATCCACCTTTCGCAGCAATGCAGGCTGCTATTCTCCCATGGAGACGATCGTAGAGATGCTGGATGTAGTCCTGTGGAACGGCTTGCCATGCCATTTCCACCTGGCGCCTCAGTTGGACCAGCGTTTGTGCTGGACGTGCAGACCGCGTGAGACGACGCTTCATCCAGTCCCAAACATGCTCAATGGGGGACAGATCCGGAGATCTTGCTGGCCAGGGTAGTTGACTTACACCTTCTAGAGCACGTTAGGTGGCACGGGATACATGCGGACGTGCACTGTCCGGTTGGAACAGCAAGTTCCCTTGCCGGTCTAGGAATGGTAGAACGATGGGTTCGATGACGGTTTGGATGTACCGTGCACTATTCAGTGTCCCCTCGACGATCACCAGTGGTGTACGGCCAGTGTAGGAGATCGCTCCCCACACCATGATGCCGGGTGTTGGCCCAGTGTGCCTCGGTCGTATGCAGTCCTGATTGTGGCGTTCACCTGCACGGCGCCAAACACGCATACGACCATCATTGGCACCAAGGCAGAAGCGACTCTCATCGCTGAAGACGACACGTCTCCATTCGTCCCTCCATTCACGCCTGTCGCGACACTACTGGAGGCGGGCTGCACGATGTTGGGGCGTGAGCGGAAGACGGCCTAACGGTGTGTGGCACCGTAGCCCAGCTTCATGGAGACGGTTGCGAATGGTCTTCGCCGATACCCCAGGAGCAACAGTGTCCCTAATTTGCTGGGAAGTGGCGGTGCGGTCCCCTACGGCACTGCGTAGGATCCTACGGTCTTGGCGTGCATCTGTGCGTCGCTGCGGTCCGGTCCCAGGTCGACGGGCACGTGCACCTTCCACCGACCACTGGCGACAACATCGATGTACTGTGGAGACCTCACGCCCCACGTGTTGAGCAATTCGGCGGTACGTCCACCCGGCCTCCCGCATGCCCACTATACGCCCTCGCTCAAAGTCCGTCAACTGCACATACGGTTCACGTCCACGCTGTCGCGGCATGCTACCAGTGTTAAAGACTGCGATGGAGCTCCGTATGCCACGGCAAAGTGGCTGACACTGACGGCGGCGGTGCACAAATGCTGCGCAGCTAGCGCCATTCGACGGCCAACACTGCGGTTCCTGGTGTGTCCGCTGTGCCGTGCGTGTGATCATTGCTTGTACAGCCCTCTCGCAGTGTCCGGAGCAAGTATGGTGGGTCTGACACACCGGTGTCAATGTGTTCTTTTTTCCATTTCCAGGAGTGTACTTTGTCGACTACTAGTCATGAAGTGCGACCCAAAGCACAGTAAAATTACTCTTGGCAAACCTTAGTGCTGATTTCCGTTATACAAGATACTCAGCAGATATATTGTCAATCAGACACTCTCTGTGGTGTAACGGATAGCGTTACTGGATAGGGATAGAAAGAAGACTGGTTAGAACCCTGATAGGGTCGTATATTTTTAGAAGTTCTAGACGAATTACGAAAATAGCGTTAGTAAAAACTCATTGTAGCAGTTGTTTCGATGGTGGGCTTCATTATATAGCTTCACATTTAATCTGACAAATGGACAACTGAGGCTAAATGCATTTACTTTGCATACAAACAATTCTCCTTTTTGGAAATATGTTGCTAGTAGTAAAGACATCACCGTACTCCCACAGTACAATGAGGAGCGCGTCGAAGTGATTTTGTATGCGGAGAGATATAAAGCATGTACAACTTGCAGGTAACACCAACATAAGGACTGGCCTGTATGTGAGCGTAAACTAACGTCAGTGTCTGAGGCAGATTTGACTTCATCATATGTAAGATGATGAGACTTCAAAAGTTTACACAATAAGGATCCTAGCTGGAGATCCTAGCTGGACAGCATTAATATAAAAAGAAGCACTGCTTCTAATAAAGTAAAATGTGTAAGGTCGCATTAACTATAAAATATCTTTTTGAAAGTGACGTCTGTAAACAGCTATTGCAAATGTAAGCGCATGTAAAAGGCACGGAAAAGACAATAACTGTGATTTGGTTTTCACATGAAAGGACTGTCGATTCGTTTTACAAAAACGTTCAAGTATTTCGATAGGCTCTACCAACGGAACTATTATTTATATGGAAGGAAGCGGGTATAGCGACAACTTCTACTGAGAGTTTAATGTCGTTCAATAAACCTGTAGTTCTTTCTAACAGTTGAAAAGCGTATATCGGAGGTAAATTAATGTTAACTTTAGATCGAAAGACATTTTTAATTAAGTAAGGGACCTAGGGCATTGGCATGGTGGGATTTTGCCGGTACCGTGCAACCACTTCTTAAGCGTTTTCTTGTTCTCTGAAACACTCAAAAATAATTTTCAAGAATTGTTATGAGTGTATTTGTACAGTGTGGTACCACACATCAATTGTAATCCATTTTTCGAAATGTACGTTCCAAAACAAGGCATGACTGTGACTTAGCTTTATGGCAGTATGTAACGCCCCAACGACCACCTTAAAGTCAATTAAGAAAGAACATGAAGTAGGGGAAGTTATCTTGGCAGTTACGACATCTTTGCCGATGAGCTAACACGAAAGAGTTTTGTCGACAGCTACATTGTACACCACTGAGCATATTTGTTAGCGAAAGAGAAAGAAGAAACATCGTATTTCAGCAATGGCCAAATATCCATGTGACAAATGTGAAATTAATATCTCAAAAGTTAAGTCCAAAGTAATGTCATCAGATATAACTTTTATGTGGAAGAGAGTTGTAAGCGCAACGAAGAAATTCAATGCGCCTACAATGCTCTTCCACAAAAGAAGTCGCTTGCTTGAACTCATCCAGTGCAGACGTACGAGAGCAGTTCTGATCTGAATTACTGAGCTTGCGAATCGTGACGAGATTGTTTTCGAGTTTAGAAGTGTTTGTTGCGTGACGGGATTCACGGCTTAAGAAACTGATTTTTTGAACTGAGACAGGAACAGATAGACTCATTTAACCGGGGTTAATTGAAATCCAATAACAGAAGTAGTGAACATTGGACTTGACTTAAAATTAGTTGGACCTTAAGGAGAAGTGAACATTCTATGAAAGAATACACGCAATTAGTCTTGAGTAGGACCCAAGTACACGACATCATAAAACAATTACGCTAAAGTGTTGAGCTGTGGTAATTGCCAAGAAACTATAACTCAATCGGACTGACTTAACTAATCTATTCCGTGTGCGTGTGGTGCGGGAGTTATAAGTATTTAGTGATAAAGTAACAATAAACTGTTCGTTACCAGATAAATACCCGGTGTGGACTACATCATTAAATAGTTTCATAAATGACTAAATCAACGACTACTCAGAAAGACTATTGCATTGAAGTGCAAATATTCACGTCATTAGTTGAGAAGTGAACTTTAAAATATTTTCGTATTACGACGTAATCTTACGAAGACTGAATCAAAGAGTATCTCTGGATCTCGCTGTATACCAGCACAACAATTCCATAGCAACGAGACAACAACATAAGAAAAAACTGTTAACTAAAATATTGCCTCGCAATCAGTGGTGTGTGCTATGCGAACGAGAGAAGAATTAATAACTACTGCAAATCCGGGCAATTAACAGTTCAATATTAATAATAAAAAGCATCAATTATACGAGTTCGCATAAGTGGAAACGCTGCGGACTTGTAATTGCGATACAACTACTACGCGAGGAACGCCTTTTCGGAAGTTTTTCAGGTTTTTTTTTCTCCCGTTAATCTACGGGGACTGACGTTATATCGCATCGTGTCTCTACTCTGCCGCGAGAGCTGTGGCAGTAGCAGCTCTACGGCGCCGACTACATCATCACGCGGTTGGAGTCCGGGGGCACGCGCCACACACACCATTTTGGCGCCTACAACGCGGGGCCCGAAGATGCCAGCTGTCGTCTCATCTGGGAGACAACGCAGCGCCTAACGACGCCAGTCGATGCCTCAACGAGAAGACGAAGCTAGACGGATCGTTGCAAGGACGAAGTGCTGGTTGTGAGCAACAACTACACATTGTTTGTTTACAGGATAACGACGCCAGACATCACACCGTCCGACGTTTCTTCTCAACGACAACTTGCAGAGACGATGTGGGGGGCTGACTCCTCCACAACGCAGACAACGCTCCACGACATCGAGTGAGCTACAAGCAGAACGACGCCCACACCCACGCCACGACAATCCATCACGACAGTGAAAGGTAAGCAATCCACAAAATAAGTGATCATTTGAGTATGTTAGAATAGATTTTGTACTGTAGTGCTAATTGAGATTTCATTGTGGTTGTGTTCAGTAGTTATCATGATGCCTAAAAGAAGTTAAAAACTGCGTAGTGATGTAGATGAGAGAATTTTTGAATCAGAAGAGGAGATTAGTGATTTGCCAGAACAGGAAGAAAGTAATAGGAATATTGTCAGTGTAGGAGGTGACACGTTTACTGAACAAGAGAAGGAAGCGATACCAAATGTATCGGTGATTAGAACAGGGGATAAAGTCGTAGAATTACCAGACAATAATTCTGATGTTAGAGAAGGTACCGATAGAGAATGTAGAATGAATGTCGCACCGAACATCTCTGGAGGTGTAGACATACTTAGTACTATGTTATCAAAATTAAATATGATGAGTGAGCAATTTTCAGACCAGCACGCATTTTTCAATAATAAATTTTCTTAAGTACTCGAACAGCAAGCTATTAAATTCTCAGAACAGCAAGCATCGTTTAATAGTAAATTTTCCGAATTAGCCGAACAACAGGCAATATTACAGGCAACTGTTAATACTAAAATTTCAGAAGTAGAGTGTCGGATAGAGGATGTTGAAGCTAGATTTGAGGATCTAAAAGTTAAAGTAGATAACAAATTTGAATTTGTTGAATCCAGGTTAACCACTCAAGAAAAACAGGATGTTAAAGTTATCGATTGTATCGATAAATTGCAAGAGAATGTGAGTAATTTATCGGAACAATGCGATGTGGTATCCATAATTATAGTAATATTACGGACCACGTGAGTGCAAATGAACAAAAGACGGTTCAAAGGATCGATCAATATTTAATCGGCCAAGGTAAACAATTTGAAGAATTAACATATAAGTATTTATGGGTTGAATCAAATTAAAATCAAGTTGTACGTCATAGTAACGTACAGCTTGCTCGAGTATCAGAGCAAAACCAGAAAATGAACATATAGGTAGTCAAAGGAAAGACAAAGCGTCCGTATATGCAGTATAACACCTTTACTAGTGATCCGTGGGAATTAAACTCACATTGGGAAGTAGAGGATGACCCGTATGTCCAACGTAGCTGTGTTTCTTCTTTAAAGGTGGAACACAGGATATTTAAGAGTAGGCAGTTTCCTACATTCTCTAGTGAGAAAAACAACATTAATCCTAAAGTGTTCATAAATTCATTTAAGAGAATATTTCCGCGCAGCTGGTCAGAATTTGATAAGATCCAATTTATCGTGTCTAAGATAACAGGAGAAGCTGCATTATGGGCCGCGGAAATTAGCGAAACGTGTAATACGCGTTCAGAATTTGAAAGGGTTTTCTTGGCGAAATATTGGTCCTTGAATCGTCAAGAACGTTTACGGAAAGAAGTTTACCAACCCGAATTTTATAACCCTAGAAAAGAAACATTAAGGCAATGTTTTGAACGCTACATACATAAAACTAGGTACTGGACAGAATCTATTTCAAGTAGAGAGGTAATCCGTATATTGAAGGGCAGGCTGCCTTTCAATATAAGGGAAAAACTTATTCATGCACCGGATTATGACGTAGAACAGTTCTTAGCAGTAATTGACTCGATAGATATGTTAATGGAAGACGCCAGAAAATGGCACAACAAGCATAGTAATTATAATAGTGGGAATAATGGTAATAACACCCACTGGAACCGAAATAGGTCTAATAATAATAAGAGTTTTAATAACTGTGACCACAACTTCAAAAACGGTAATGCACAAAACGAACGTAGGCAAAAAGAAAATCAAAATTGGAATGGAAATTATAATCGTCCTAAAGGTGCTTTTACACCAAACAATAACCAAGGGCACGGACAAAATAGTTTTCAACGAGTAAATGTAGTAACCATGAATAGGAAAAGAAAGCATGGAGGGCGGCAATCGCCAAATCACCAATGTTGTGGCGATGGCCCACACCCAACTGTGCACCGATGGAGCCTTCGAGTAAATCTAGATGGGGAACGTGTCAAATGACTAATGTAGATTGGAATAATCCCAATACTGCCAGTACTCCATGTAATGCTAATCGACCTATACCATTACCTGATAATAGGAATGTAAGAGGAGATGTGTACCAATAAAATCGGAATGAAGTGCATTTAGTTGAGATACACGATGCACCGAGGAACCTAACTGACGGGCCGTCAAACGAAAGCCAGTCATTTTAGGGCTTCCTCGGATGGCTGGTTATGAGGAGGGAGGCAAACTTCACGGGTTAATCAATGTCCTTAATTATAATAACGGCTCTGACATCAGAGACGAATTAATGAAGGAACCAAGGGTTGAAGTCACCAAAGAGGATTTTACGTTACAGGCGATAGTAGATGCTAAGATTAAGTATTCCTATAAGTATTCAGATTGACACAGGTGCAACGGTCAGCGTAATGACGAGTAATTGTTTAAGTATGGTTAGTAGGCAACAGAAGCTACTCACTTTACCAGTGTCGGGATGTACCGTTTCGGGGGCTTTTAGCGCTAAAGCGCAAAAGATAATTAAACAAGTGCGGGTAGCAGTAGAACTACAAGAAGCAAATTTGGAATATAATTTCTTGATAGTGTCTAAAATGACTATACCGTGCATCTGGGGAATGGATTTTTTATGTGAATATGGTGCAATCCTAGACATTAAGGAAGGTGTTTGTACCTTAACTGTTAACGACAAGCCATTAAGAATAATGTTAAGAAAGAAGAGAATAATTTTAGAAAAATGTTGTCAACATTTAGTTGTAATTTATGTTCCAAGGAATATTGTCCATTACGTAGGTGACGACCGTGACAAATTAACCGACGTTTACACTGAGATGTTAAGCATCGATGAAAAGGTTAGGGAATCGGAATACTTGTCAATTCAACAGCAGATAGAGTTAAGTGAAGTGTTAAGATCATATTTGCCTGTATTTAATAAGAAGCCAGGCATAATTAAGAACTTCGAATATCACATTGAGACTTGTCCTCATAATACGTTTTGTAGGACGACATGCTCGGTCCCTTGGTCAAAAAGAGAAGCAGTGACGAATGAAATCAAGAAGATGTTAGACTGGGGTATTATAGAAACTTCAAATTGCGAGTACTCCAGCCCTCTTTTAGCTGTAACTAAACCAAATGGAGAAATACGTTTAGTTTTAGATGCGAGAGATATTAATAAAATAATTAAACCAGTAAGGACTCGTCCCGAGAACCTTGAAGAACTCATACAAAACTTCCATGGAGTGAAGTTTTTGGCATCTCTTGACCTCAAAAGTTCATATTGGCAAACAAAGATCTCTAAAGAATCAAGAAAATATACCGCTTTTATCTATGTAGGTAGAAGCTATCAATTTAAGGTAATGCCGTTTGGGTTAAACATCAGCGGTGATGTATTTATATCAGCTCTAGACAAGGTGCTCGGTCCAGATCTGTTGGAACGAGTTACGGTGTATGTAGATGATTTATTAATTGCCACATAAACCTGGGCAGAACACCTTGAATTATTGAATCGTGTATTTGCAAAATTCTTGGAGTATGGAGTGACAATTAACTTGGCTAAATCAAAATTCGGTAGAAATCAAATTAAATTTCTTGGTCATATAGTTACACCAGAAGGAGTAGCACCAAACCCTAAGAAGTTAGACACAATTAAAAATTGCCCGTATCCTAACAATAGGAAGCAACTAAAATCATTCTTAGGATTAGCGTCCTTTTTCTGGAAATTTATCTCGCATCAGTTGTTAAATAAAGAATGCTTGTTACAATTGTTGAGGAAAAATATACCATGGCATTGGACTGATGCTTCTAGACAAGCTTCTGATGAAATACGTAGCGCTCTAGTTAATGCGCCGCTGCTGCATCGTCCGCGAATGGAACAGGAATTTTTCATCGCGACTGATGCATCAGAGACGGGTTTGGGGGCTATGTTATTTCAGATGGATAACGAAACTAATGTAGATACTATCAAAATAATTGCCTTTGCTAGTGGAACACTCTCCAGTTGTGAACGTTCATACTGTACCACCGAACTAGAAGTATTAGCGATAATATGGGCGTTTAAGAAATTCCGATACTTCGCGTATGGTAGGAAAATAGTCATATATTGTGACATCAAAGCTGTCACCTTCCTTATGTCTAGTAGAATGTTACATGGACGACTTACACAATGGGCATTAGTGTTACAAGAATACAACATCGCATCGTGTCTCTACTATGCCGCGAGAGCTGCGGCTGTAGCAGCTCTACGGCGTCGACTACATCAGCACGCGGTTGGAGTCCGGGGCACGCGCCACAAGTAGGAACAGCGGGCTAGCCAGCAACATCACAGGCTTCATACGACTCGAATGGAGGGTTTTAGCGAGCTTGCAAATTGTTTTAATTTCATTGCCGGTTTTATAAAAGAATACTGAATTCAAGAGGGAAAAAACCATGTTATGGGTATCAAATGACATAACTAACCATGTAAGACGATTTTCAGAAAACAGTAAAATACCCTATTTCTACTTTGGTCAGACGGGGAGACATTTTAGTACTCGATACAGAGAGCATTCATGTCCTTGTAATTAGAGTGCTGTGGGACAGCATTTAAAAACGAAGAAGCATGGCACGTTCCAAGGTATGGGAAAGCGCTACGACTTTATGTACCAATCCAATATCAACTCTGTCCCTCTGTTGTTTTTGCAGTTGGAGAGAAGTACTTCAAATATCTAGTAAAGACCAAAGTCTTCATTTTCAAATGCTTCCTTAATACTAGTTGATATTTAATATTCCTTATCGATAACTTCTTACGCTGGTCATATTTCATTTTGTGTTGCTCTAGTTGTATACGGTGTGTTGTGTGTGTGTGTGTGTGTGTGTGTGTGTGTGTGTGTGTGTGTGTGTGTGTGTGCGTGTGTATGTGTGTGTGTGTGTGTGTGCATGTTCTCTTAATGCATATGCCGCACTTGAGTGGCGTAGCCCCTCATGTCTAGGTTTCAAATTTCTCACACAGCGCTCTCTCATTGCATTTGTGCCTTGGTAATTACGAAGTGTTCATCTGTCCAATTTTCTGCAGATGTTGAAGACGTCGTATGGGTGCATTTCCGTAAGGTGTTTATACATTTCTTGTATATATTAAAGTCTCTGTCTTCCTCTACAGTTTTAACCCTCTACAGCTGTCAGTAGTGCCATGGAAGTTAGTAGCAGTTGTCTTATTAACACATATCCCAATGTCGTGCCTTTTCATCTACTTGTCACTGCTTTATACATGCACCTCTCCTCGACGATTCTGCAGAGGACTAGCCACCTTACTGAAGGGGCCTGTATTCCCGCATGGTACCACTCTCCTGTTCGATGTCAGAGCCAATGTCTTGCTGTATCAGTAACCTCCCCATCATCTGTGACGATCTGCCTAGTAACGCGCAAGCTATTTCGCACTCGTGGTCTTTTCGTTGCTCTTTACGGTCTTCTATTAAGTGGCGAGAAATCCAGCGGCCACTCACATTTCAGTACACCACGTGGTGGACGAGTGTGTCAGTACTACCAACAAAGATGGCCAGCTGAGCATCGAGGTGTTTGATCGTGATCAGTCGAATACCTCGAATGAGAGTGTACGGACGTTCCAACATTGAAGGATTCACAACTGTGCCGGGTCGGCCACAACATAGAATAACAGACAGGTTTGCCCGACTTTATTGCGATGAAGATAGACGCCTCCCCGACGACTCACCGTACTTTTCTTCACTGCCAGGTTTCTGGAGACGTTCTTCAAGCAAGCGCCTATGAATATCTCTGGTGCTTTGGTTTTTCCGCCAAAGGAAACTCTAGCCCAGATCTCTGCTTCGAACGCTCCTCCGTTACAGACGTCGTTTTGAAGCCTTCGTATAGCGCCGAAACCTATCGAAACTGTCGAGGGGGAAGCGGGAATATCCCTTGACCTCCCACAAAATATTACTCATTTTTTGACAGTGGGCGAGAAACGGGTTGTATAGAGTTATTATTTAACGCCCCTCGTGATTGTTCTGAATCTATAAACTAAGAACAGATAACCCTTTTGTCATTGGCTTGAGGTCTGTAAGTAAATTATAAGCTACAGAATGGTCTCCAAGCACATTACTACGTTACGTATTTTTTTTATTTTTAGATTTATAAACGACATATGTAGATGTCACCAAGGAGCCTTCTCTTCAGACAGATCTAATATTTTTTCACTAACAGCACCGCAATTTACTACATAGTATTTAAAAGACTCTCACTGCAGAGCTTTTATTCACTTCACGTCATGTCGAACGACAGCGGTACTTAAGTACGCCGCTACCAGATTACTTCAAGAGACTGTGTTGCCCCCGTTTATGGCCAGCAAAGCCTGTAACATTTATTTACTAAAGAAACCAGTATAACCAGTAACGACACCTAATGCCAACTGCACATTCTATTTACCCGGAGCGCAGCATACATGGCTCACTGTAACCTTTGTAATGGACGTGTAGCGTAATTTACGCTCTCTTTTATAACGAAACTACATTATAGAAGCTGAATTGTGTCTTTTGCCTAACTTATAGCGGTGTATTCGTGATGGTGGCCAAAAGTGTCTCGAATTGTGGAGAAAAGGAAAAGAAACAAATTACAGATAGGGACACAGTCTCGAGACGCTGACTCAAACATATACAAGGTTTCTAGCCTGGCAGAATAAACGGTTTTTTAGTGGTGTGGCTGAGGCGGGGGTGGGGGGCGAAATGCACTTGTGTTTTGTAATAACAGCCTTATTATAGGTTAGTAACACCTTTGCGACGTTTACAGCCTCGTTCACATGAAGCACAAATGGCAATCCTTCGCAGAAACAGTAGAACGAAATGTATGCTCGCTCTCTATCAAAATTATTTTACACGGATGTTTAAAAACAATATTCCCACTGACAGTTTGCCATAAACCAAAAAGGAATATACATTCAACAACTGGGTAACAGTCTTGAAAAATAGGCATCGCAAGCAATTGGTCACGTAAAACAAATTATATTTATAAGACATGAGTTCTTTTGTAGACATTAATCTTTGATATTCCTGTTATTTGTAATCGCAATTTTATGGCGTCTTTCAGGTGAATCATTTTCGGGGAAGAATAAGACAACTTTGAACTGAGCTGCCCCTTTCTTAGCTCTTGAAAATAGGAAACAACTCCGTACACGTGTTTGGTGAATTTCCTTCGCCAATAAATTTTTCACTGAAAATTTGTTTCCCTACAGCGCAGTACTTCATTTTACACACTTGAATGAAATATACACTTTAAAAAGTGTAAAATAATATTGTATGGATCAGGCAAACCCTAGAACTATAAGTAACATTCATATTTATTTTATGTTTAATTAAACATAACGCTGTGGGTTTCTAATAAGCTCTGCTCTGCAGACATTAAAGTTATTAAATTGTTACGCATCGCGATACTAAGTCCCTACAACTACTAAGCACCTACAGACCGGTCGTGTTCAGGCCCTCCGAAGTATCATCAAGTCTCCAAGCATAAACATTTCAACACGGTTAGTCGGTCGCCAACAGTGCGACATCAGTGTCTGTTTATGTGTGTGAGCGAGCTCAGCGGGTACCATAAGGGCAGACCATCTTGCGCCATTACCCTCGTAATGTACATTACTGGCCATTAAAATTGCTACATAAGAAGAAAAGCAGATGATAACCGGTTGTCATTGGACAAATATATTATAGTAGAACTGACATGTGATTACATTTTCACGCAATTTGGGTTCATATATCCTGAGAAATTAGTACCCAGAACAACCACCTCTGGTCGTAATAACGGCCTTGATACGCCTGGGCATTGAGTCAAACAGAGCTTGGATGGTGTGTACAGGTACAGCTGCCCACGCAGGTTCAGCACGATACCACAGTTCATCAAGAGTAGTGACTGGCGAATTGTGACGAGCTAGTTCCTCGGCCACCATTGACGAGACGTTTTCAGTTGGTGAGACATCTGGAGAATGTGCTGGCCAGGGCAGCATTCGAACATTTTCTGTATCTAGAAAGGCCCGTACAGGACCTGCAACATGCGGTCGTGCATTATCCTGCTGAAATGTAGGATTTCGCAGGGATCGAATGAAGGGTAGAGCCCGGGTCGTAACACATCTGAAATGTAACGTCCACTGTTCAAAGTGCCGTCAATGCGAACTAGAGGTGACCGAGACGTGTAACCACCCCATACCATCACGCCGGGTGATACGCCAGTATGGCGATGACGAATACACGCTTCCAATGTGCGTTTACCACGATGTCGCCAAACACAGATGCGACCATCATGATGCTGTAAACAGAACCTGGATTCATCCGAAAAAATGACGTTTTGCCATTCGTGCACCCAAGTTCGTCGTTGAGTACACCATCGCAGGCGCTCCTGTCTGTGATGCAGCGTCAAGGGTAACCGCAGCAGTGGTCTCCGAGCTGATAGTCCATGCTGCTGCAAACGTCGTCGAACTATTCGTGCAGATGGTTGTTGTTTTGCAAACGCCCCCATCTGTTGACTCAGGTATCGAGACGTGGCTGCACGATCCTTTACAGCCATGCTGATAAGACGCCTGTCGTCTCGACTGCTAGTGATACGAGACCGTTGGGATCCAGCAAGGCGTTCCGTATTACCCTCCTGAACCCACAGATTCCACATTCTGCTAACAGTCATTGGATCTCGACCAATGCGAGCAGCAATGTCGCAGTACAATAAACCGCAATCGCGATAGGCTACAATCCGACCTTTAAAGTCGGAAACGTGATGGTACGCATTTCTCCTCCTTACACGAGGCATCACAAAAACATTTCACCAGGCAACGCCGGTCAACTGCTGTTTGTTTATAAGAAACCGGTTGGAAACTTTCCTCGTGTCAGCACGTTGTAAGTGTCACCACCGGCGCCAGCCTTGTGTGAATGCTCTGAAAAGCTAATCACTTGCATATCACAGCATCTTCTTCCTGTTGCTTAAATTTCGCGTCTGTAGCACGTTATCTTCGTTGTGTAGCAATTTTAATGGCCAGTAGTGTAATAAGTACTAGGTAGGGAGCAAGATTGCCTATCAGGTGTCTGGCGAAGCCGTTATGGTACTGAAACAAGCTGATTAAACCCATACAGGAAATCTGATGACCTCTGACGACTCGTGATGAATGAGACCTTTTCAGTTATTAAAAATGACGCTGTACAGCGAACTCGCTCCTTGAAGTAATAAATGATCCACCTGCTAGCCTAGAGACAGCCGATCTATGGGCTCTATGACCTTTGTGCCGGTTGCACTCTATTCTCTGTTTATTATGTTGTAATACCTTGTGTGAGACTGTTCCAGTATTGTACGTACTGTGGTTGCCTGATTTGATGACCAGCGATCTGCAGCCATGGGTGACTAGGAGCCAGCATCCAGTACCGAAGCCGCCACTGATGTCGATTGGCACCGTTCCAGTCCAGGGCACCAACTGCTCCGAAACTTCATCATCATTCGGGTCAGATGGTCTACCGAACCGCCGCCCCAGCGTAACATTCAACTCGACATCACAACATCCGACTTCGCCGTCCATCTGATAAGACAATACGGACAGTGCGTGACCTGAGAGGGATGGTGGACTTGTAGGAATATGTGTGAGCCAAATACATACGTGCAGCAGTCTCAGCTTCGCCACAGCAGACCAGCTGACGGGAAGCGCCTTCTAGACCAAAGGGCGGGCAAACCACCACACAGTTAGTCTCCGGCCTGCGCTCGGTGTTTCAAAAAATATTCAAATGTGTGTGAAATCTTATGGGACTTAACTGCTAAGGTGATCAGTCCCTAAGCTTACACACTACTTAACCTAAATTATCCTAAGGACAAACACACACACACACACCCATGCCCGATGGAGGACACGAACCTCCGCCGGGACCAGCGCTCGGTGTTTACGCAGCTATCTTCGGCAGCTCTGAGTCCACTTGTGGATTCAGCAGATTCCACTCCACCGGCCGCCGCAGAAGACACGGCGACAAGCTGTATTCTCAGGAATAAAAGAAGTAATATTTAATCTTGTTTTATTTCATCAGACGACGCCCTACATCTTCCTCGCAAGTTCCTCGGCCATCATCGTGACGAAACAGTTGGGGCTTCCAGCGCGGGAGTGGATGACCCCTACTAATTGATACAGTGGCTTAACTAATTTCAATTGAGAAGTAAGTACTAAACTTACAATATTGTGCACTGTTCCGCTGATGGAGTGATGTATTAATTGTATGTACATTCGGTTAGTGAAAACATTTTATCAGATAATGACATGTTTGTCTGTATTTACAGAAACGTGAAATTGAGCAGAACAGGTTCAAATGGCTTACAGCTGTGTTACGTTCAATGTTATATAATAACAGATGTGGCTGGTAGTATATTAACTCAAGCAATTATTTAATAGAGTCATAGTCTCTGTACTTAACCGCTATGGACACGGCTATTTATATGCAACGCAGAAGAGGTTCCACTGATACTCACACGATCTCTGTACCTTAATATGGCTGATGCTAATGCTTATCACCTAATTATCAACAACGTACATTTGTAATATTCCGATTTTCCCCATCTCACACTATGCTGCATTCACTGGTTTAGGTACCACATCAAATGCTCCTACATATTACTAATGGATTGCTAAAGGCCCAAAAATGGTAAGTCTCTATCATTCAGAATGTTGAAAGTGCAATGTGACAATATTGTATATTACAGTAGTATGACGGAATCAAATTTATTTTTGCCTGAAAGTCGGAAAAAAATGAAATCAAGTTTCTTTTCACATGATATTAAGAAAAAATAAATCCGTGTATCATGAATACGATAAAATGTGCGAGAAGACTGCGCTTATTTCCATTACTTGTGAAATGTAACAGTAAGTTTAAATACGAAATTTGTTATAAAAAGTGAAAGATTGGATCTTGTTTCGAAAATACACAGACTTTCTGATAAAATTGCAATTTTAAATATTTTAAGTTTTTATCTTGTTACTTCACATATTATTGAATTCCGAATACTTCTGCTTAATTCGGGATATTCTGTTATATTCATTTTATCGTTTCCTTGCAACTCTCGAATTTTTCTTTAATCAGTACTTTAAAACATTTGAAATTTTCTTCTCATTTCTCTTCTTCACACCTGCATCATCAGTCGCTCTTCGTCTAAGTTTCTGTATTAAGTAATGCCCCCCTTTCATTTATCTATGTATGACTTCCGTTTTTTAGAATGGGAAACGTGTTAAATTGTCCATTATGCATCCCATATCTCAAAAAGAGCAAACAAATTCTTTTAATCTTAATTTGTGAATTCCTCCCTGGTGGGTTGGTTATTTCCATGCTTTGTGTGTAACTTAACTCTACCTCTTAATGTGCTATGAATACCCGAAAGTCTGAAACTGTTTATTTCCGTCAATTTATTTGTCTCCCTTGTTGAAGACACAAATATCGTATTAAGTACACAGAGTTGCCTTAAACTGCAAGTGTACAGCAGCGAAATCCTAATTCAGATTTGAGTGTAGAAGGTATCCTATTTATCTTGACCACACAGAATAACATGTTTTCCACACAAAATGTAAAAAAAATGTATCTTACAGATGTTTCATAGACACCAGGGAACATTGACCAGAATGGCTACCTTACTTGTAGCTTTGTTCGTTACAAATACATGAACAGCATTATGTCTATTCAGATAGTACCCTCTATTTTTATTCGGCAATAAACTTTCTCTTTTGCATATCTATTCAAAAACGAGTCTCGTAAACGTGACATTATTATAAAATGTAACACAAAATAGACTATTACTCTCCTGCAGTAGCATGCAATGGAGATGCCCGAAGTAACGTACCTCTCCATTCACTGCAATTGATGGTTAACAAATGGAAACGCAAGGACACTGCACACTGGTCATTCAGTCAACCATATACATATGAGGGTTGGTGTGAGTACAGTGTACACCAATTAAGAGAAGGTATTGTTGTATACAATAATGGCAGTCCTTCATTAAAAACGGCATCATTTTTCTCATTTATTATGGTTCAAGATAGCCGTAATGCTGCTGAGGCAGAGGAAATCTATACAAAGCGACACCCTGGAAAGAAACAATTTTCCCAAATAATGTTTCCTCATTTTCTTGTGACGCTTCAGGAAACTGGAAGTTTCAGCTCAAGGCAAGACAGTCGGTATAGAACTCCCTAGAAGGGGCTGCCGAAGCTATTTTTCTCGCTTCTGTTGCAGTGATTCCACATGTGAGCACACAACAGCTAGAACAGGAAACTGGTATTCCTGAAGCCACTGTACATCACATTAATACACTTCACCAATTCAATCGTTATCATGTATAGTCGGTGACAGAATTCGCGCGACCCTTCGCAACACCTTTACGTCAAACTGTGCAGTTGTACTGTCTGTTAACAAAACACAGCGTGCACGGAGACGAAGTGCTACCATCACAATATGTACAGTTGCGAAGTTCAAATACAACCCGAACATTCTCAGACTGTTTCAGATAATTGGGACACTATATTGCTGCTGATACACTTCTTTCGTTTATCTGCTATAAAGTAACGAAAAAATGTTGTTTATTGAGCAATGTATTAACATGAATGGATTACAACTTTTCATGATAACGTTACGAAAAAAATATTTTTTATGAAAGTAAGTATCCCAAACTTTCACGAATTAGCTGGATAATAGGCGCCTTTGCCTTCGAAACGATATGTGTCTGCATCCAGTTCACAGTCACACTAAATTAGTGTGTAGGAGTGCGACTAAAGTGTGCAAGTATAGCAGTATGTGTAGATACATAACAAAACCCAGTTAACAAATCATTCAGCGCAAGTCAATACAATTCACAGAATTGGAAAATTCAGACATTAACAAGTCTGCAGTTCAGGAAGTTTTTCATCTTTAAATCTACACGCCACGGATTGAAGAAAGCGACACACCTTATGGGGGACACGATCTCTTAGGATTTTTTTTTTTACTGATTATCGATCTACCTGCTAGTTTGTCTTGAAAATGGCGGGGTGTTCTCCCGCCGAAATATCGGCGGTCACTGAAAGTGTTACCTGGCTGAATTCCCGGAAGTTATTTGACACCTGCTAGTGGCTCTTTCACAGAAGAAGTAAAATAGTAGTAGTAGTAGTAGTAGTAGTATTAGTACCGTTATTCATCAATAGATCTCTTTTTACAAGGATATAGGACATGTCAAAGTATGAACAAGTTTAGACCAATTTAAGATAAACTAATTCATATACACATATATTTACAGACTTCTAGTTAGAGAAAAATCATTAGATTTACTCCTGGTATACAATAATTTATTTACAAATTACTTATTAAATAATGTAATGCCACACTGTTCACTCATATCTCACCAGCAGTCACTGTACACACTATACACACATTCTTTCATAACACTTCACTCACTACACACACACATACACACACACACACACACACACACACACACACACACTGGTGATCTCTGGGCTATTTTCTTTACCGCAACTTCACATTTGCTATCCTGGAAAAGTGAGTCAGCATCCCTCCACGGTGAGTGAGATGTTGAGCTCAGAAGGAGGAAGAGGTGTTAGTAGTGTTCTATGCATAGCTTGGGGGGGTAAGTGTTTCTAGAAAGGAAAAATAGATGGAAATAAAAGGTAAAGTGAAGGTGTTATGTGGAACGTTTGATGTTCTATAATTATAATAATTATTATTTATTTCTATAACATTTTTTATCAAACCCTCCACTCTGTTTTATCTAAGTAATCCTTCAATGTATAAAATGTATTGCATAATAGCTACCTTTTGGCTGCTTTTTTAAATAAGTGTATTTTTTCAATTTCTTTAATCTCGTTTGGTAATTTATTGTACAGTTTTATTCCTTGGTAGAAAATGCTGTTTTGAATTTTATGTTTATTTTTTCTTGATAAATGTAAGTTGAGGCTATACCTTGTTGCATGGTCATGGACAGAGCTGTTTGTGCAGTAGTTACCAATGCTATTTTTGATGTGTACAACTGACTGGTTAATGTATTCACATGGCGCAATTAAAATCCCCAGTGTTCTGAACAGACCTTTACAATGAGCTCGACTTGTATTTTGGTTATTATTCTTATGGCAATTTTCTGGAGTTGGAAAATTGTGTTCATGTTTTGTGCGTTTGTTCCCCCTAAAAGAATGCCATAGCTAAGAATTGAGTGTACATATGAATAATATGTAATTAAAAGATACTGCATGTTACACACTGATGATAGGATTGTAAGGGAATAACACGCTGATGACATTCTGTTTGCAAGTACCTTTGTGTGTTCATACCACTTCAACTTAGAATCAGTATTCATTCCTAGAATTTTTGCATTTGTTACACAGTCTGTAGAGGTGGCATCTAAATGAAATTTAACACTGTCATTTTTCCTCTTCAAACTGAAATTCATAGCATTAGTTTTTTTATGTTCGATGTCATTTTATTGCTTATTGACCAATCATAAACTTCTTTGAGAGTTAAATTTGCTTTCTTGGCAAGGAGTTTTCTTGTTTTCTTAGTGACTATAATATTGCTGTCGCCAGCCAAGAGAATTTTTTCACCATGAATAACACTACTCGGAAAGTCATTGATGTATATCAGGAACAGTATTTGTCCTAATATGTTACGTTGCTGAACCCCTATATTAATGTATTTTGATTCTGATAAGTGTTTTACTAAATGTTTGGATCTATTTGAGGTATGTGTTATCTCAACTCTTTGTACCCTATCTGTTACGTATGATTGAAACCAGTCATTAGCTACCCCTCTTATTCCTAATGCTTCTAATTTATTTAATAGGATCTTGTGGTCGACTGTATCAAACGCCTTAGAAAGATCCAAAAATATGCCTCTGGCACACTCATCGCTATCAAGAGCATCAAGAACAACTTTTGTGAATTCTGCTATGGCTGACTCCATATTTTTGCCACTTCGGAGACCAAACAGTGATTCGCTTAAAAGATTGTATTTATTCAGGTAATACATTTATCCCCCCATGAACCATGGACCCTGCCGTTGGTGGGGAGGCTTGCGTGCCTCAGCGATACAGATAGCCGTACCGTAGGTGCAACCACAACGGAGGGGTATCTGTTGAGAGGCCAGACAAACGTGTGGTTCCTGAAGAGGGGCAGCAGCCTTTTCAGTAGTTGCAAGGGCAACAGTCTGGATGATTGACTGATCGGGCCTTGTAACAATAACCAAATCGGCCTTGCTGTGCTGGTACTGCGAACAGCTGAAAGCAAGGGGAAACTACAGCTGTAATTTTTCCCGAGGGCATGCAGCTTTACTGTATGAATGATGATGGCGTCCTCTTGGGTAAAATATTCCGGAGGTAAATAGTCCCCCATTCGGATCTCCTGGCGGGGACTACTCAAGAGGATGTCGTTATCAGGAGAAAGAAAACTGGCGTTCTACGGATCGGAGCGTGGAATGTCAGATCCCTTAATCGGGCAGGTAGGTTAGAAAATTTAAAAAGGGAAATGGATAGGTTGAAGTTGGATGTAGTGGGAATTAGTGAAGTTCGGTGGCAGGAGGAACAAGACTTCTGGTCAGGTGACTACAGGGTTATAAACACAAAATCAAATAGGGGTAATGCAGGAGTAGGTTTAATAATGAATAGGAAAATAGGAATGCAGGTAAGCTACTACAAACAGCATAGTGAACGCATTATTGTGGCCAAGATAGATACGAAGCCCACACCTACTACAGTAATACAAGTTTATGTGCCAACTGGCTCTGCAGATGACGAAGAAATTGAAGAAATGTATGATGAAATAAAAGAAATTATTCAGATTGTGAAGGGAGACGAAAATTTAATAGTCATGGGTGACTGGAATTCGAGTGTAGGAAAAGGGAGAGAAGGAAACATAGTAGGTGAATATGGATTGGGGCTAAGAAATGAAAGAGGAAGCCGCCTGGTAGAATTTTGCACAGAGCACAACATAATCATAACTAACACTTGGTTTAAGAATCATGAAAGAAGGTTGTATACATGGAAGAACCCTGGAGATACTAAAAGGTATCAGATAGATTATATAATGGTAAGACAGAGATTTAGGAACCAGGTTTTAAATTGTAAGACATTTCCAGGGGCAGATGTGGACTCTGACCACAATCTATTGGTTATGAACTGTAGATTAAAACTGAAGAAACTGCAAAAAGGTGGGAATTTAAGGAGATGGGACCTGGATAAACTGAAAGAACCAGAGGTTGTACAGAGTTTCAGGGAGAGCATAAGGGAACAATTGACAGGAATGAGGGAAAGAAATCCAGTAGAAGAAGAATGAGTAGCTTTGAGGGATGAAGTAGCGAAGGCAGCAGAGGATCAAGTAGGTAAAAAGACGAGGGCTAGTAGAAATCCTTAGGTAACAGAAGAAATATTGAATTTAATTGATGAAAGGAGAAAATATAAAAATGCAGTAAATGAAGCAGGCAAAAAGGAATACAAACGTCTCAAAAATGAGATCGACAGGAAGTGCAAAATGGCTAAGCAGGGATGGCTAGAGGACAAATGTAAGGATGTAGAGGCCTATCTCACTAGGGGTAAGATAGATACTGCCTACAGGAAAATTAAAGAGACCTTTGGAGATAAGAGAACGACTTGTATGAATATCAAGAGCTCAGATGGAAACCCAGATCTAAGCAAAGAAGGGAAAGCGGAAAGGTGGAAGGAGTATATAGAGGGTCTATACAAGGGCGATGTACTTGACGACAATATTATGGAAATGGAAGAGGATGTAGATGATGATGAAATGGGAGATATGATACTTCGTGAAGAGTTTGACAGAGCACTGAAAGACCTGAGTCGAAACAAGGCCCCCGGAGTAGACAACATTCCATTGGAACTACTGACGGCCTTGGGAGAGCCAGTCCTGACAAAACTCTACCATCTGGTGAGCAAGATGTATGAAACAGGCGAAATGCCCTCAGACTTCAAGGAGAATATAATAATTCCAATCCCAAAGAAAGCAGGTGTTGACAGATGTGAAAATTACCGAACCATCAGTTTAATAAGTAACAGCTGCAAAATGCTAACACGAATTCTTTACTTCGGGGAAGATCAGTTTGGATTCCGTAGAAACACTGGAACACGTGAGGCACTACTGACCTTACGACTTAGCTTAGAAGAAAGATTAAGGAAAGGCAAACCTACGTTTCTAGCATTTGTAGACTTACAGAAAGCTTTTGACAATGTTGACTGGAATACTCTCTTTCAAATTCTAATGGTGGCAGGGGTAAAATACAGGGAGCGAAAGGCTATTTACAATTTGTACAGAAACCAAATGGCAGTTATAAGAGTCGAGGGACATGATAGGGAAGCAGTGGTTGGGAAGGGAGTAAGACAGGGTTGTAGCCTCTCCCCGATGTTGTTCAATCTGTATATTGAGCAAGCAGTAAAGGAAACAAAAGAAAAATTCGGAGTAGGTATTAAAATTCATGGAGAAGAAATAAAAATTTTGAGGTTCGCCGATGACATTCTAATTCTGTCAGAGACAGCAAAGGACTTGGAAGAGCAGTTGAACGGAATGGACAGTGTCTTGAAAGGAGGATATAAGATGAACATCAACAAAAGCAAAACAAGGATAATGGAATGTAGTCTAATTAAGTCGGGGATGCTGAGGGTATTAGATTAGGAAATGAGACACTTAAAGTAGTAAAGGAGTTTTGCTATTTGGGGAGCAAAATAACTGGTGATGGTCGAAGTAGAGAGGATATAATATGTAGACTGGCAATGGCAAGGAAAGCGTTTCTGAAGAAGAGAAATTTAACATCCAGTATTGATTTAAGTGTCAGGAAGTCATTTCTGAAAGTATTCGTATGGAGTGTAGCCATGTATGGAAGTGAAACATGGACGATAAATAGTTTGGACAAGAAGAGAATAGAAGCTTTCGAAATGTGGTGCTACAGAAGAATGCTGAAGATTAAATGGGTAGATCACATAACTAATGAGGAAGTATTGAATAGGATTGGGGAGAAGAGAAGTTTGTGGCACAACTTGACCAGAAGAAGGGATCGGTTGGTAGGACATGTTCTGAGGCATCAAGGGATCACCAATTTAGTATTGGAGGGCAGCGTGGAGGGTAAAAATCGTAGAGGGAGACCAAGAGATGAATACACTAAGCAGATTCAGAAGGATGTAGGTTGCAGTAGGTACTGGGAGATGAAAAAGCTTGCACAGGATAGAGTAGCATGGAGAGCTGCATCAAACCAGTCTCAGGACTGAAGAGCACAACAACAACAACAATACATTAATCTGTGTTTCATAATTGCGTCTATTATTTTTGAGAATGCTGATAAAAGGGAAATGGGCTGGTAATTTTCTATGTCTTCTGCAATACCTTTCTTAAGCAAAGTTACAGCTCTTGCCTGTTTTAACTGCTCCGGAAATGTCCCTGATGTGAAGGATTCATTTATTATGTTTGTTAAGGGGCCTTATATAACCCCTATGCATTGTTTCAGTACACACATTGTCACTTCATCTAAGCCTACTGACTTTTTATTTTTTATGTTTTGAACAGTTTTATTGACTTCATTCGCTGTGGTTGGAAGTAACATCATTGTATTTAGTGTAATATTATTTACAGGTGTTATATTTGTTTTGGCGAATTTTTGCTGTAACTTCTCTGCAATACTTGAAAAATTCTCGATTACATAGTTTGCTAATTGTTCTGGATCATTTATTACCTTTTCCTTCCTCAATTAGCAGTATGTTATTCTGCATTTGTTTGCCTCTCCCCGTTTCCTTTTTTATAACATCCCAGACTGCTTTGCTTTTGTTCTCTGGATTATATATTATTTTGTCGTTAAATGACTTTTTTGCAGCAATCAGCACCTTCCTATAGATATTTTTGTATCTATGATATAAATTGTAGAATTATGGAAACCTGCAGTTTAGTACACAACAGCGAGAAGCAGTAATCCTCTGTTGTCCCAATGATGGCTACGACAGAGAATTCGCAAATTAAATTGCGAAGTGAGCTGCAGTTTCTATTGGAAGGAGCCTTCTGAAATCAAAACCATTTTTGTTTTGCATCTAAGTCATCCCTTAACTGGGAAAAATTCTGAATATTTGATTGAAGTGAGAAGAAATGTCGAGGGAATTTACCAAGACGTTTCTAAACTATTTCAGGAAGTATATCGACAATCATATACAGTTACCAAACACATTCTGCAATGCTGCCAATTCTCTATAATATTAGTGACAAGCAGAATACAATTGCTCAGCCCAATGTATTTCCTGAGCTGGTTGACAATGGGGTAGCTCGCCCTTTGAAGATACAGGGTCGGAGGTTGCCACTAAAGTGCCTAGGAGCAGAAATACCTAGTATAGACCAATTATCACTATTCACTTTTGTGTAACTATTATTTGAGTCTAAAGTCTAATTACAAATAATATTCACATCGACTGACAGCAAACTTGAAGCACATAAGTAAAGAACAGGGAAATTATTTCGGCACTTCTTTTCTGCTTTTTGTTTATCTGCCTTAAGTGAACTGTGAACTACGAAACACATTCACAGGAAGCGACTGGCTGTTTCATCATTTCCAGCCGCTATTAACTCTGCTATTAAATAATATCCTGCTTAGTATTATATGCTTCGAAACAATTTTCCAGATGAATTCTTGCATACATAATAACACAAATGAAAAGACAACATTGCACTGTTTATGGATATTCGCATGGTTGATAACCAAATATCATACCCCACGAATAACATTTCGTTTCAAATCACAAAAGCAAACCGTGCTAGAAAATTTTTCGTAATGAGCCAAAAATGATACTCAAAGACGATGAAGTTAATTTAATAAGTGAAATATCGCAGCTTCTGATAGCATGAAAGGAGAAACAGTTGTGTTGAGAATTTGAACCAAGGAACCAAAAGTGCCAAATGTGTCAAACACAAGGAGTACTCTCATTCATTCTTATTACAATATAACTGATCGTGTTGTTTTATCAAGAATAGTGAAAAGTGCCTGAAGAATTAGCTACATGATTTTCGGACAGCTTAACACGGAGAGGAATCAGAGTAAAGAAAATGTATCCCTACGTGAGTATGACACAGAATTTCTATTCAGTATATCGCAGCTACGCATTTTAGTCTTAGTTTATTTCTCGATTGTTTCACACTAATTACCTGCCCCCCCCCCTCCCACCCCTAGATTATCACAATATTCATACGTGACTTACCAAGTTTAAAATGTTACGACAGTCTGCTGCTGTAAATATTACGGCTCTTGTGACCGAATGTAACTCAATGAAAAGATAATCATAATTTCATTCCTTGCTAGAGTCTATGAAATAGGCGTAGCAGTTCTTTCAAGTTAGTCACAGTGCACATCAACTTTTTTCGTCTGAGACAATTGCTCACCTACTGTTAAATAGCTTAAAGTTTGAAGGTGACATAAATACGGTACCGCTAGAAGGCTGAAGATGGAAAGAAACTAGAGATCACAATCTTTAAATCACAGAGGAATAATATGAGAAGAGTAAGCATTTGCCGGGCAACGAATTTGGATGAAATGAGTTTGAAGAAATAAATAGACAGTTCCAAATGAAACCTAAATCATTTCATCCATAAGTATTTCTGTTTCGAAATCAACCTCAAAAAGCCAAAAAATGCCAAATATCAGCAACTGAGGATCTCTTCGAGTTGTTTTAAGCACTTTGGTAACTTGAAGTCATAGCGAGGATTGTCTACCACTCAAAACTTTATGGGGACTTCCGTATTGGTGCACATACTGGAGAGTAAACATGCAGTTCTTGAGAAGGCGTCGACTGCAACTAAAATACAGGGTGTTTCAAAAAGAATATACGTATTTCGAAAGCATATATTTATTAAACTTTAAGACATACGAATATGAAACGTTACACACATTTACGAACCTCTCAAGTTCAGATTACAGAAGTTCATTATATCCTCCATCAGCGACACGAACAATATCACATTGATAACCAAATTCATCCCATACTCGGGCAAGCATGTCCTTCGTCACTGATGTTATGGCAGTACAGATCCGCTTCTCCAACTCTTCCAGGTTCTGTGGGAATGGTGGTACACAAACGTTGTCTTTAACGAAACCCCACAGGAGGAAGTCAGAGGGTGTCAAATCCGGTGACCACAGAGCCCAGCTGTGACATGCCAAGTCTCCACCTCCTTGACGACCAATCCATCGGTTCGGTAGAGTTTCATTCAGATATTCACGCACTTACTGGTAAGGGGGTGCCCCGTCTTGTTGAAAAATAAAATTGTCTTCGTGTAACCTCAGAAACAACCGGTTTTGTAACATAGCGAGATACTGCTGACCGTTAGCGGTGTTTCTATCAAACAAGAATGGGCCGTAAACAGATGACCGGTTTATTGCACAAAACACATTGACTTTGGGAGAAACTCGTACATGTTCAATGGCTGCATGTGGGTTCTGTAGGCCCCAAATTCGGACACTGTGTTTGTTTTCCTGACCACTAACATGTAAATTCGCTTCATCACTGAACACGACACGTCTTTATCAATGGCATTAATAATCTCGTCACAAAATGCCGCACGTTTGCGTTTGTCATCAGGACGCAGAACTTGTAACTGCTGTAACTTGTTTGGCTTCATAACCAACTGACGTCTCAAAACACGCCAAATTGTTGTTGTAGGCGGTTGTAACTCCCGACTTGGACGACGAGTTGATTTTGAAGGACTACCCTGGAAAGCAGTTTGAATTCGGGAACATGAGGGTTGCCAGAACTCTTTCCTGTACATACACATCCTGTATCTAGAAACTGTCGATACCACCTGCGAATGTTCCACCCATTCGGAGGATCAATTTGGTACCTCAACCTGAAACGTCTTTGCACTGTGATCACGGAATTGCACTTCGCAAAGTCGAGAACACAAAATAATTTCTGCTGCGGAGTAACCATTTTATACATGACGTTTACCAGCAAAACAGAAGACAACTGACATCTAGCGGCTATTATTATAAACTAGACTATGTATTCGTTTCTGCAATAGCCGAGTCGAGGCGCAGCGATCCATAGTTTGGACAAAATAATACTTTGAAATACGTACATTCTTTTTTTAAACACCCTGTATAGCGATTACCCTCATTAGTAGGTTGTAGTGGTCCCCCACAGTCGATAAAAATTTTATCCGTGGAGTGATCCTCCATATCTGACTGAAGCTCTCCCTCTTGATGTTAGGATTTGCTTCATTTCTTTTGCACTCATGAGATACCTGTACTAACATGCTGGTGCTTATAATGATCTGAGCCAGTCAAGTGCTCTTTAACCGTCGCACCTCTGACTGGGATCCTAGGAACCCTGGTCTATTTCTTATGTATTACAAAGAGTATATTGGTTATAATTTTTTCAAACTTAGTGTACCCTATGTTGGTAATAATGCCTACAAGTTTGCGATGTTTAGTCAAACATTTGTATTCTTGTTGCCGTAGTGACAAGTTGTAAAATTTGTTCAACGTCCTTTGGGGTCTTGATATTTCCAGTTTGAGTTCCGGGTAGCTCATTAATGCAGACTAAAAATGTGAGATTAAGTAAATAATACAACACTGAAGTATTTACACAGTTTGTGTATTATATATCTATTAAATTGTTTGCTGTTACCTCCCAGTTTATGGCTAAAAATTTTATAGCAAATCATACTTTTTAGTTTAAAATGTGTTGTAGTGTTGAAGCCCAGCATGAAGTCCATATTGCTAATTTGTGCAGACATGAAAGTTTATAATTTGGTAAGTATACAATATTATAACATACATTGTATGTAAATTTTGTTTCCATTCAATGTAGGCTTAGATATTTTACTTCATTTTTCAGTTAAAATGAGTAAATGATCGGGAACAGATGATGAGCTATATAATGAGCTTATAAACGGGTTGGACTCATTTGGAGGCTCAGATTCTAATAGTTCTTACTTCGTCAAAACACAGAAACCATGACGTATGGAAGAGAGTGGAGAAGATGATGGTAATTGTCATGATAGTTCCATCTCAAATATCCTCCAGGTAGGAATGGCTGTAAGAGGCCTTCAACTATACCATCTAAGAGAGAAAGAACTAGATCTAAATGGTTAGTTTCTCCCCACCCGTCACTGGAAAGAGAAACGTGGTCTATTTCTAGTCCAATTGAAGCATGGGAATTATTATTGGGAGTTGAAATGCTGGACATGATTGTCAGTTGCACGAACGAAAAAATTACTCGCGAACGTTCTTCAATTGGAAACCTGCCGTGTTACCATAGTACTACAAATATTGTAGAAATGAGAGCCGTCATTGGTCTCTTGAGTGTCTGCGGAGTAAACAAAACAGCTCACGCAAATTTAGAAGAAATTTGGACTCCTAAATTTGACACTCCCAGTTTCGCACTACAATGTCACAAAGAAGTTTTTTGGCTAGTCGTCTAAGATTTGATGACAAAGGAAGAAACATGCATAGAAAAAAAGAAGAACAAATTTGCACCCATTCGGGACATTGAACTAAATTTATTGACAACTGCAAATCCCTACACACTCTTTCCCAATACTGTCCAGTAGACGATCAGCTACTAGGTTTCCGTGGCAAATACCATTTCAGAACATGTATGTCTTCAAAGTCAGACAGATCAGGAATCGAGACTCTGATGTTGAATTATTCCAAGATACATTATGTGCCTTAAGCTGTTCCATATATTGACAAGGTAATAACAACAACAGAAAATGATTTTGTCCCATCTTATTATGTGAGAACGTTATCATCTCCCATTCGTGTCGCTAATGAAAACATGACTGTTGGCTATTGGTTTGCATCAATTCCTCATAATCAGACAATGATTGAAAACTTTGGTTTGACAGTGTTGGGACCTGTAAGAAAAAATGAGCCTGAAATACCACAATCATTTTTCCGTTCTCAAAATTTCTTGAAAACACAGTCTGCTGTCGATGTCAATAAGACACTACTGTCGTAAGTCCCAAAGAAGAGTAAAGTTGTACTCTTGCTGTCTGCCAAGCACTACGCAAGCGACATCGACGAAACAACAGGAAAACAATGATAATCTAAGACAATAAAAGAAAAGGTGGTACTGACACTTCTGATCAACAAATTAAATCAGTTGAAAGGCAAGCAAAGCAGTGGCACGTAGGCAAATCCCTTTTGCAATAAGCGAACATCACTTTGTTCCAAAAAATTTAGACTTACATAAACCCAATTTTCCCACGTAGTAATAACATCTCCTGCAATGTAACAACTTTTAAGCACTTATAATAAACAAGCAACGTGAATGAAATACCTTATCCCTTAATAATGTCAGAGCTTAGGCTAGTTAGCTGATTCAAAGACAAGGTTTTGAATTTACCCAGAAATGTTACTTAACTAGAGAAGGAAATGGACAAGTTAATTGTCAAACCAACGAAAAAATATAAATCTTAAGAACAAACGCAGCACCTAAATAACTTCGTGTAATTTAAAACTAGGACTTTAAAGCATGAAAAAATTTGATTAACAAGGTAGCAGCTACGCAGACTCTGCTGACAAATTCAAATATGAGTAATGCGCACCTCAAATTGTCTGATGCACTACGTTCACCACATTTAAGGATGTTGTTTCCGTCATGTTACTACACAGTCACAGGAACTAAATCTATGTCTGGTACCCAGTATAGCGAATTTCAGACAGATTTGCTTTTGTACCAATTTTAGATCAAGATATGTGCTTACCAACTGTAAAATATTCAATGCGTCCTTCATTGTTAGTGCTGAAATACCATTCTTACATATTTACGTACTTTAGCCACTTTATCAGTGAGACCCAACCAAAGCTAAGTGCACTGCACACACTGTGACCGATAACTCGTTCACAAGCTATCTCAAGAACGATGCATTCCAACGAACGTAAACAGCTTCAGTTTTGCTGAAAGTGCGATCCACTCGTGGAACTGAGCCAAGCTAATACGTGCCACTTGCAGACACTGTGACACTATATACTCCATTCAGCATGGCAGGATACAACAGGCACATAAAAGCCCCTATTCGAGAAGGACGCCACACACAGCGGCTTTGCATATGGCTAGTTACAAGACGCTCCACCTTTCAGCTACATGAGAAAGAACCCACTCTGCGGTTGCACTCTCTTCCTCTCCCTCCCTCCCCCCCTTCTCTCTCTCTCTCTCTCCGTGTCTGCTCTGCCTGTCTTTTCTGTAACGCCACCGTGAGCGACGTTTTAGGATTACCCATCTCAGAGTATCTTTCATGTCCGAGATGCCATTTAACGCAGAATATCGGAAACCTATCAAAACCGCAAAAACGTCAAACACGGCTCAAAAGGCAGACTCAAGAAGTCCACAAATCTCAGTAAATGGAAAACATCAACTTCGATGGAAACAGAATGGTTTAATCTTACTTTACTAAGCCTAGTTACATCGTTGTAGCTCAGAGTGATGCAAGATGCAATAATTAATTTCGATAGTATATAGCTTTTTCAAGGCCAACATTTAGGACTTGGGACTAACTGAAGTATGTTTCTGGTGCGAAATAAAGCAAGAATTCCACCTTCCACCCACGGGCGTGGAGTTAGATCAGCAGTTCCCTGAAACTATATCTTGCAAGAAGGAGCTGCATAAGCCGCTCTCTGACACAGTCAAAACTTCGCATGGTGCAAGAAGGACGAAACTAAACTGACGCTTATTTCGTCTTCGTCCCAACACTGAATAGTTTCTGGGGAAATGCATGTCTAAGATTTGATGCTATTGCGTCAGTTTGTCCCCTGGTCCCCTGGTCCAGAAACTAAGTTCTGATCGGTCGCGAAATGGAAACGACTGGGAATGTGTTGGGCAGTGTCACTAGTACGCCCGTCGATCGTGTCGCGTCGCTCTTTTCAGTTTTGGGTTAACAGTGAGCATGTAAAGATGCGTAGGGAATAGCGTCTCCCTCCAAGTATGAGCGCCTGGTTAGAGATTTCACCTGTCATGCAGTCCACATAACATAACTGTCGAGCAGTACCTTCTTCATGCTAATTCTCGGCCGCACTCTGTAGGGGCAATGAAGACGTTCCTGCAGCGTTTCCGATGAAAAGTGTTTTATCACCCACAATACAGTCCGTAATTGGCTCCCCATGAGCCTCAACTTTTCCTACAAGAACCGCTGGCTATGAAGACAAAATTTTTCCCCAGACAGCGAGCGGCACACACGTGCAGATAACTGGCCGAAAGCACAGGCGGCTGCTTTCTAAGACTACAACACTCAAAGTTGGAGTGGCGACTACGTAGAGAAAGTAGGTGGAAGGTGTACCTAACTGTTGCTAATAAAACGTTTCTGGTTTTCATTGTGGTTTCCATTTCGCGAGTGATCGGAACTTACTTTCTGGGCAATCCTCGTACTGAACGGATTATTAGCGTAGTGGAGAACAGTGCTGATTCGAATTTTCGAAAGTTGTTTTCTCATCTAGTCATATGTTGCCATTTCTTGCCAGAAGTACGTAACATAAATGACATCAATATTTTTGTGATAGTGACAATTGCAATGGAATTGTTTACAAAATAATTAGGCATTTGAAATATTTTTAAAATTAGATTTTATCGTCACTAACTTATGTAAACTCCAGTTAGTAACAATAAATGAAACTAGTAAACATAGAATCTAACGCGTCACTTTTCGCTTTAATTTTTAGCTTTATACCACAAGGAAACCAGTATAGACCGAGCGTGACATCTCCCACAAAACTTCAAAACACAAAGAAGCGAAGCACCACCAGCAACATATGAAGGGACATATGCCACATACCCTTCTTTAAAGTCATCATGATTAGGAGATGCTAAGTCCTTTCGATCTGTTGATAAGTACCTCAGACTATTTCCTCGAAAGCTGGAGCCTGCAGTTGGTTATGGAGTCAGGGATATATTTTATTCATTTTGTCGCTTCTTCTTTTGATTTTCCTTTGCTGTACATGAGAATAGGGCACTTTTGTAATGCGCGAATGTGGATATTCACCTGAGTAAAAGTCGTAGATTTGACAGAAAGGTGTAACTTTAGCGGAATCACTTTCAATGAACACGACGATATTTCTATGTCATCCACGACCAGACCATCATATAAAGAGCGATAGCTTTGCGCATGCTAAGGGTCAGTAATGAAGTTTTTAGGGTTAGTACCCCTTTTTGTCAGAAACGGGTAGAGGGAATAACAAGTGAAACAGATGTCAGGTATTGCAGTCTACCGTCCATTGACGGCGCAAAATGTATTGAACTTCTAAGCCAACTCGGTCAGAAGATACGCCCTGTATGTCATATGTTTTCATACTCGCCGACTCATTCAGTGTGACCTATAAATAAGTTATCTACATAAGTACTTGATGTTGTGATCTAGCTGCAAGAAGTGCGTACCTGGAAACGGAAAGGTTGCAGGACTGAGTAGCGGCGAGACCAGAGATTTTTCAGTCATCGTTCCAACTTTGCCAGCCCCTCTCAATGATATGAGCAATCGACAGAAATAACACGCGGTTTGGTTTCGAAGATAAACTGAAGGTCCCCTTTCCTTGGTTCGATAACTGAGGTGGTTTAGCGACACACAAGACACCGAAGTAGCGTCCAAAAGAAAGATGTACACAGGCCATTGACTCGCACGAAATTATTATACATAACTATGTACGTAATTAAGTTGGTACGGAACACCCAGAGTGCGAGTCCTCCTCGCAGTTGTCCTGTACTTAACGTACGGTCGCCAGACTTGGCTCTGGAATCCTCGAAAGGTATCTTCGTTTAAACTGGTCTACAGCTATTTCTGTAACTTACTCATGTCAAAACACTAGCATCCTCTCAATAGATGTGACACACTCAGTTTGATCGGTGCTTATAAATAAATCAGGGTCTCATTCAGCAATTGCAAGCCCGTGGGGCCGAGCGGTTCTAGGCGCTTCAGTCTGGAACCGCGCGACCGTTACGGTCGGAGGTTCGAATCCTGCCTCGGGCATGGACGTGTCTGATGTCCTTAGGTTAGTTAGGTTTAAGTAGTTCCAAGGGACTGATGACCTCAGATGTTAAGTCCCATAGGGCTCAGAGCCATTTGAGCCATTCAGCAATTATTGAGAATGTTTAAACCTGAAAGAATGTTGCTGTTTCCAGTAGTTGTGTTCCAGCAGCATGTAGTCAGCTGGAACACACAATGCAGAGATTAAAGGAGTGGGCATCAAAGACTAATTTTCAGTTTTCTGCAGGTAAGTGTGTGTGTGTTCATTTTATGCGTTCTCGATCATTTTTAATTTACCTGCTTTGCATATAAGTAACACAGTTATAGACTCTGTGAGGTTTTTGGTCTCATTTTTCACTCAAAATTGTCGTGGTTACCACACCTGAGAGACCTGAAAGCCAGAATCATAAGGCCCTGAATATCATAAAGTGTCTGAGCCACAGTTCCTTGGAGAGCAGACATGGTGCGTCTACTTCAGTTTTATAGGGGTCATTGACGCTATCCACCGTAAATGTATTAGGCTGGCCACAGGTGCTCACAGGATCACCCACACACCCTGTCCTGGTGCTGGGGAACTACCACTCTTCCTCTGGCGGCAGTTCTTCATGCTGGGTCAGGCATGTAAGTTCCTCGCAGCTCCGTATTGACCTGTATACTATAGTGCTGTTCGTCCGCCTCTGGAACGCCTTTTCCCCATTCGTTCATGGGGAAGAAGACCGTTTGAAATCCACATGCAGCCTGTGCTGGAATCATTGAAGAGGAGCGAATGTAACTCCAAATCCAGGGTTTCAACCGCCTGCCACCCTGGTAACTACAGAGGACCAGAGTAATTTTAGATTCAGTTCATTATAGGCGATGTTTAATAATTCGCTACGGTTTTACTGATTGTTTGGTTCATTGGTTGGTTTAAGGACGGAGAACCAAACTGCTTTGGCATTGAAGGAAAAAATAAAACTTACAACACTTACAGCACAAAATCTGGAGAAAAGGAAACCAAACACTACAATGGACAAAATAAGAGAAGAAAACCGTAGAGAAAAGCACGAAACAGTTAGAGGGGGTTGAAACAAAAGAGCAGATGACTATGGTTGGCTGATCACGAGAATAAAAGAGAGGATAAGCCAGCCACGCTGCAACAAATTAAAACCTCCAGCCTAAAAGCACTAGGGTACAGAACAGAGATTGACAGAGGACATGCCCTAAGACTTAGATGGAACGATTAACCCCCCTCATATATAAAACGTAAAGCTAAATCAGCCAATGAGGCGTTGTCAGCTAAAACTAATGATAACGAGTCCGCTAACTGAAAATTCCGTCGCAGGTGCTAAAGTAGGACAATGCAACAGAATGCAGGCCACCATCAACTGGCTGCATTACTGACAATGGGGTGGCTCTTCACGGCGAAGGAAATAGCTGTGGGTTGGCCAAGCGTGACGATTCAGAGCCGGCAGAGGACCACAGAGTCCCTACGAGAGGCCCACGTGGAGGACTTCCACTCATCTGTAGTCTCCTTTATGGCATGCAATTTATTGAGCGTACCTATGTTATGCCATTCTGTTTCCCATATCCTAACAACATTGCGGCTTAACACTGAGCATAGGTCAGTTTTAGAGATGCCGATCTCCAGAAGCGGTTTCCGAGTATCCTGTTTGGCCAACCTGCAAGCAAGCTCATTTCCAGGGACTACGACGTGTCCCGGGATCCAGGCACGATGGCATAGATGGACTCCTGCATGGTCGCTAACAGAGGATGGCGACGGTAGCACAACTCAGTAACTTGTAAGTTGCTCAAGGAGACACTGCAGACAAGGAAGGACTCATCTGAGCAGGAACGGATACATTCAAGAGCACGGGATTGGCCACCAGCTCTGCAGTGAACACACTGCAGCCATCCAGCAAGGAGCGCTGTTCAATGTGTCCTGTGTGAGTATAGGCGTGACCATCAACCAGCCGTCGGTGTAGAGTACTTCAGAGCCCCGGGACACATCAAGAATCGAAAGTGACAGCGGAGAGCCTCTGGAAGAACTGAGTAGTTACACTACTGGCCATTAAAATTGCTACACCAAAAAGAAATGCGGATGATAAACGGGTATTCATTGGACAAATTCATTATGTTATAACTGGCATGTGATTACATTTTCACGCAATTTGGGTGCATAGATCCTGAGAAATCAGTACCCAGAACAACCACTTCTCGCCGTAATAACGGCCTTGATACGCCTGGGCATTGAGTCAAACAGAGCTTGGATGGCGTGTACAGGTACAGCTGCCCATACAGCTTCAACACGATACCACATTTCATCAAGAGTAGTGACTAGCGTATTGTGACGAGCCAGTTGCTCGGTCACCATTGACGAGACGTTTTCAATTGGTGAGAGATTTGGAGAATGTCGTGGCCAGGGCAGCAGTCGAACATTTTTTGTATCCAGAAAGGGCCGTACAGGACCTGCAACATGCAATCGTGCATTATCCTGCTGAAATGTAGGGTTTCGCAGGGATCGAATGAAGGGTAGAGTCGCGGGTCGTAACACATCCGAAATGTAGCGCCCACTGTTCAAAGTGCCGTCAATGCGAACTAGAGGTGGCCGAGACGTGTAACCAATGGCACCCCATACCATCACGCCGGATGGTACGCCAGTATGGCGATGACGAATGCACGCTTCCAATGTGCGTTCACCACGATGTCGCCAAACACGGATGCGACCATCATGATGCTGTAAATAGAACCTGGATTCGTCCGAAAAAAATTACGTTTTGCCGTTCGTGCACCCAGGTTCGTCGTTGAGAACACCATCGCAGGCGCTCCTGTCTGTGATGCAGCGTCAAGGGTAACCGCATCCATGGTCTCCGGCCTGATAGTCCATGCTGCTGCAAACGTCGTCGAACTGTTCGTGCAGATGGTTGTTGTCTTGCAAACGTCCTCGTCTGTTGACTCAGGGATCTAGACATGGCTGCACGATCCGTTATAGCCATGCGGATAAGATGCCTGTCATCTCGACTGCTAGTGATACGAGGCCGTTGGAATCCAGCACGGCGTTCCGTATTACCCTCCTGAACCCACCGAGTCCATATTCTGCTAACAGTGTTTGGATCTCGACCAACGCGAGCAGCAATGTCGCGATACGATAAACCGCAATCGACCTTTATCAAAGTCGGAAACGTGATGGTACGCATTTATCCTCCTTACACGACGCATCACAACAACGTTTCACCAGGCAACGCCGGTTAACTGCTGTTTGTGTATGAGAAATCGGTTGGAAACTTTCCTCATGTCAGCACGTTGTAGGTGTCGCCACCGGCGCCAACATTGTGTGAAGGCTGTGAAAAGCTAATCATTTACATATCACAGCATCTTCTTCCTGTTCGTTAAATTTCGCGTCTGTAGCATGTGATCTTCGTGATGTAGCAATTTTAATGGCCAGTAGTGTAGTTCCATGCAAGATATCCAGCCAAAGCTGCGGCCGATGTATACACCTGGAGGAGAGGTAGTAAAGGAAAGGACTCTAGTTCAGAGAGAGGGGATCAGACGCGAACAGCAATCGTACTCCACAACCTGGGCCGGCGGTGCAGGAGATGAACCGCCATGGCTTGAAAGAGGAGACGGTAATTTGAATGCTCAAGTGATCTGTGAATGCGCGTGACATAATTGGTGAGCAGTTGTTGATCTGCAGTGGGGGACCCCAGTCCTTACAAGTAGGCTGATCACCGGACTCGTCCTAAAAGTTCACATCGTTAGTCGAACCCACAGTGAAAATAATGGCTTCCGGTAACAGTGCGAGGAGAGGGTCTGGTTTCCATCATGCGAGGAATCGCACTATCAAAACAAAGCCTGATGAGTTCTCGGGACAAAACGCCCAGTGAATTACCGCTCACTGAACCCTGGATGCTCTCAACACTGAAAATATTTGGACCATGTAATAAACAGCAAAACCAGTCGCCGTAGATTTACAGATATACTCAGAAGCAAAGAAAAACAAAAAAAGAGAATGTTTTAACCATCGCCATACCGGTTACCGATTTTGGTGCAGAGGAGAGGCCAGTGTCAGGAAGTTTATGAGCAGCTTATCCATAGGATGCTCTACCCAACTGGAATACTGACTGCCCCTGCACGTAATAGAACCTGGTTTGGCCATTCTGCATTAAAAACTGGCAGAAGATGAACTTTAAGTCTCCACCGTAGCAGATGCAGTAACATAAAAGGTCCTTGGGGTGATGGAATATCCTGACACCAGTTCATCATCCATAAGCTGTTGTTTCGCATGACTTCCACGGACTTCTTTCTGTACTAATAATGGAGATGTCTTACCCAGGATTGCAAAAACTTTAACGGATTTCCAGCTGGTTTGTGGGGTCCCAACAGTTTTCTAGTCACACTGGAACATGCACCCTAGAACATAAGCCTCTGGCCTGTCTACACCTCTGAAACGCTTTACTTGAAATTGGAAGCCAGTAGTTCTAACCATTAGAGAGAAATCCTGCCTGTTTTCTATGGCCTGGCCGATACCTATGTGAAAGCCTGGTTACCCTTTTCCACTCCTATTAGTTTGTGCTCAAGATCTAAATTAAATTTCTTGATGACGAAGACCACAGTTAAAGCCTTCACTCATATACACAGTACTTAGCTATAGTTGACGAATAGGACTTCGAAGCACTGATCACCTGATTCTGACCCCCCTTCACACTCTTCGAGTCACACGGCTACTCTCCCTGAATTAGAGGTATCAATTTCCAAGTTAAACTCGATGTCTAAATCAGGAACAGCTAAGACAGGAGTCGTAGTCAATGCCGATTTCAGGGCGTTGAATGCGCATTTCTGCGTGTAGATCCACTGAAATTCTTTGGTGCAATTGAATCTAGAGCGCAGCCAATTTGGCAAAATTGTTGATATATTTCCTACATAAATTCACTATTTCTATAAACCTTCTTGTTTTTAGGAGGTGCAAACTGATAGCCTTAGTGCGTTCTTGATCGACGCAGATTCTAGCTGCCGGCACAATGTGTCCATAAAAGCAAATATCCCTGCGGGCCACATTCAGCTTGGAAAGTTTCACAGACAGTTAGGCTTGGAAAAAGTGGAGAAAGACCTTCCGTATATAATCAGAGTCTTACGGTACATTGTAATGTCATCTATGTAATTGTAAACACATTTAAATCTGAGTTCGCAGTCCAGCAAATGTGGCCACACGACTGCTCCCGTATTCCAGTCAATACAAAATTCAGTGAGAGGTTTTGACTCTTCAGACAAGAGTACAAGCGTTTTGCTAGCCTGAAACTTAAAAAGGAACTGTAGACCTGTATAATCTTAAACAATAAAACAATACGGTGGTCTACAGACCCTTGAAACAATAAAATGTATCAGCCATATCAGCTCTCAGATCCCCAACTTAACACAGATCTCACCCAACACATACAGGTACTCGATACTGTAGTATGACAGTGTTTGATTACTTCCTGTAAAGGAAGAAGGTTACAAATGTTAATATAATTACTGCAATATTGGTAATACAGCAAATGGATGTTACTACCGAGCCAACGAAACTGCATACTGGCACATGATTTAAGGTTGGACAAAAAAATCGTAAACATAAGCTACAGACAGCCTTTACCTTATTTTCCCGGTCAACGAAGGAAAATTATGGTAAAAAATCTTAGTAATACCAGTTTTGTACGTTAATATGGGGGAACGTAACGAGCAACATCTAAAACTCCAGGCTGATGTGACGCTGAGGCTGGAGGTCATGAAAAGGTCACTTTATAAGCATTTCTTCACTATCTCGAAAATCGCGCCTTCTAACGAATATGTTTCCCAGTACAACATTAAACTACATTAAAGTTCATGCTTTATGTAAAGCAGTTCTAAAAATAGGCTGAAGGCCCAAACCATCTGACGCCTTAAGGGAAAAACAACCTTAATCTAAAAATCGGGTAGAAGCCATATAGCCGCGTGGGATTAGCCGAGCGGTCTAGGGCGCTGCAGTCATGGACTGTGTCGCTTGTCCTGGCGGAGGTTCGAGTCATCCCTCGGGCATGGGTGTGTGTGTTTGTCCTTAGGATAATTTAGGTTAAGTAGTGTGTAAGCTTAGGGACTGATGACCTTAGCAGACTGATGACCTTAGCAGTTAAGTCCCATAAGATTTCACACACATTTGAATATTTGAATCCATACAAGTACAAACAACAAGAACGAACAAGAAAAGGCAGTACATCCAAGGGTGCTCAGAAGTTCTGAGGGTCGGCCTGGGATTCAAACACTAAAGCTCGCATAGATGAAACAGGCAGTCAGCCCAACCATTGTCGATCCGACGACAACCCCACCAACAGACAGTCAATGGACCCATCGACAAGTTAACCTCCGCTTCACCTGACCAGCTCACAACATGACGTTCAATGGAACAACATAGAAGGTATTGGCCCCCACAACCAATTATACACTAAGCTGTCAAACTTCACACCGTGTTGAACAGCGACAACTCGATGAGGAAAATACACTGCCTCGTTTTGCGTCAACAGCCAGGGCAGGTAACCGGAACGTTAACTGCCACAAGGCAGAAGATTCCGCTGGTGCACTTCAGTTCAGATAACCAAGTACAGTTAAAGTTCACCGGAGGGTGGCTAAAATTCGGCAAATTGAAAACACACGTTGTTGCTTGCAGGAATATCCCAAAAGCCGACAACGAACTCCAAACGACACAATTTGAACAGTCGTGACTTGCTGGTGGATTAAGACAAAACTCAACTTTCGTATTGGTGAGCCACGAACCTCGTAGCAATGGGAACACCACCACACACTCCTACACCACATAGAGGCCGTCAGTGGGCCCAGCCAAAACCACGCTCCACAGAGATTTCCTCACTGCTCCACGCCAACCGACCAACTGCCCAGGCCCAGAAACGGTGAAAGGACCAAGTTCACGTCGGCCGATGAGATGACGATCGGAACGACCAGCCAACAGTCGTCCCGCTCTAATCTCCCTCCGTCGGACAGTGCATGTGTGTCGCCAGTGGTGGGTGAGCGCTACCTGTCGGCGCCTCACTGGCGCTCCGTCCCCCGATTTCACTGCTGCTGCGTCGCGACTGCACCGCTGGTCCGTCCCGAACTGACTACCAGACACACGACGACCCGGAAATACTATTGGTCGCTCCATAGTTGGTATGACAGTACACTTACCGATACGCGCTGCTGCTGCCGCTCACGGGCAGGTAAGGTAGTAGGTTAGTGACGCCAGTAAATTGAATAAGGAAACGAGGTGGCAGTACCGTAGTAGAAGATGACAAACAATAAATGGGATAAATGCGAGCCGTGTACGGCTTAGCCATCAATGGCTTAAGAGAACAGAGTAGTGCAGTCTACCAGTAATTCAGATAATGGTGAGAGAAATACAGTAAATTTCTAGACATAAATTAGTTCAGTACCAAGTGACTACAACATCGTTTCACAAACAAAGCAGAAAGATACCACCTACAACGGACCCAACCCCTTTCCCACCAACACAACATTGGTCAGTGACGACATCACACTTTCAAATTAAGCACTTTTCAGACATTGTTCAAACATACGTGTTTTTCATGAAAGCTCAGTTAACAACTGCAATTAAGTACTCACTTAACAAACTGAAAAAAAAACTGCAATGTACAACGACGATCTCAGCGAAATTATTTTGTCCACTTACATGAGAGGACTGGACAGGAAATGCTGCGGAGGTCTCTTTTGGTAAACTGAAATGCGATCAGCGATCGTGATGCTGGCAGTCATCTTTCCTGGAACAAAGCTAAACCTGTCGCACAGGATGGCCTACAAGCAAATTTCGTTGAAGCAATGTAGAATAAAGTGCAGAGATTTATGTAGGATCTCTTCATATGCCTTTCTTGCGTTTCGGTTATTAGCAGCATAATCTGTATTCAGCGTGGTGATAACGCACAATGTAGTAAATGAACCCCGCCCCCCAAAGCCCAATGGGAGTGGCTGTGCACTGTCTCGCCATTGGTTCATAAGGCGGCCTGTGCAAACGGCGCTATACATTTATGAAATACCTTGCCCGTTGCTTTCCGTGATGTTGTGCAGCAGAGACAATGCTCGCTCTTCAAGTTACAGAACCATGATGAAGGGAATCGCATTGCCATAATCCGAGTCTACCACCCCAAATTCCCAACCCTTTGCGCACCCAAACTACAGTATATCCGATAATATGGTTGCGCTCTGCTAAGTAGTGCTGCGCACTTTTAGTATTAGTTCCTAAACCAGTTTATTTAGCAAAAAACACTAATTGTATACCATTAAAACACAGTGCTTACTAATCTGCGATTTTTCCATCCCCTGGAATGCGGAAACTTTTGGTCCTAGGGAAAAAATGAATCTGACACTTTATGAAGGAAATACAGTATAATTAAATTTTGTAATGGAAATATTTTCGCTACATGCTGCTGTTTTAGAGATATTCAAGAGAAACATATAAAAGTTAACCTCCATACGCCCGGCCCACCCCCACTCTTACGCTCACACCCTATTGGTCAGAATTTTTATTTGTTGTTCATGACACGACCTCCTTGCACTGTATAAAAAATTGCGACTACATGAATCTTTACCCCCGTCGACATTATTCGGTTTTCGTTGACTGGGCTATATTACAGCACTTGAGAATCCACCAGCACTCAGAAACGTGAGCTGCCATCTATCTAGGCATACCGGACAGTCTAGCACTAGATCACCTGATTGATTGCAGCGCCACGTGTTTTAATCTGTTATCAGGTGGGAGAGAGTGGTGATTTACTGTACAGGGTTCCACCCTACATCATAAACGCCTCGCCTTCCTACCCAAACGAGATGCTTTCTGTACTCACCACTATATTATATAACTCGGAAAAGGTCTGAAATTTATTTGTGAAAAGACTGCACGACCGATCTTCTGTACGCTTACCTTCTAGAATACCATTTACTGCCTACAGTTTGGTAATCCTAAGGCAAACATCTGACATGGCTAGCCGAGCATCCTCTATATACCTAACGAATGGCCACTATTATTTTGAATGTGATAGAAATGTTGACTGACCAACTAATTGTTAATTCTCCTAGACAAATATTTCATACGACAATTTCTTATAGAGGCTGACGAACTGCTCACGGTTATCGAGGGAGTCGGGTTAAAATTTTGTTCAATTTGCCACAGATCAACGTATAAATAATTAGAAAGACGATTGAATGGGTCATTTGTAGAGCTCTGGCCTGACTAAGGAAACGAATGGTTATCCACAAAAGATGTACAGTCTCAATAATAGTGTTTATCGATAACTTTTCAGTGCTGTATGCAACTGACAAAAGCGGAATTGATAATTTCTTAAACAGCCTGCAGCCTTCCTCGCTATTCCCAAACGAGGCTTCAAACCACTCACTACGATCTCTTGGATCAGGAAGAGGACTATCTTCCCTATCCGGCCCAGAGGTATCTTTCCAACTCAACAAACAGGTAGCAGGTTGTAACTGAATGACTTTACTGCGCAGCTAAAAAAAAAGGGTCATCTTTAGAATCAGTATTTACCAAACATAAATTCTGAAGGCGCTTACACAAGTGATTCAGATGTGTTGAACCCTAAGGACTTGTAAAGTGAGGCTTCAGTTCCCTGAATAACTCAATAGAGAGCAAACTGCCACACATGGAGCAGGCGTCACACAACTCGTCAACGTTTTCAGTTGTCTTATTGTGGTGGAGCGGCGGTGCAGTGCATCGTGCAACAGGCGACTAAGCTTGGCTATGCTCTTTTTTACGGGTAGATCTCGATACAGCCTTTACAGACACCTGAAATCAACGACACACGCAATATATGTTGCCCACACTATACAACCATATGTATTACTCAAACTCCGTAATTTATTTATAACACGAATGCAATATCGAAACGATACTCTGTCAACACACAAACTGAGGGGAGCTTGAAATTTTCAGTGGGCGTTAAGGCCACAATCATTTTCAACATATTTATTAGCCACAGAGGTCAGCTTCAACATAAATAATGAACAATTAAACATAAACACTACACAATTAAACTCAAGGAAACACCAAAATGCACCACAACAAGTTATCAAAACCTTAAATACCACCTTTGAATACTTCTGAGAGTACCCTTTTTTTTAATTTATAGCAAAAAAAAAAAAGATTTGGAATTGATAAACACTAAGAAATTGTCACCTAAGCTATTCAGTTGATTTAATAATAATTTAAGACCATTCAAAATCTATATTACAAAAACCACAATATGAATAACACTTTAAACATTTAAAAAATCTTTCATGATAGCAGAATATGTAACTTGTACATTGGTTTCAAAATAAGAAATGGATCTTTGTCCAATCAACAAGCTAAGGAAATTATCATTCACAAGAGCAACCACAGATAGGTTCAAATTCTATAAAGGAAGAGAAACACATGGATTATCTAATGCATAATAACTGGTTTGACCTCTTCCCTCATCCAAAACGATTGCTCAGTTCAGTTCAGATTCTAATTCCCATACATAGAGTAAATATCAGCTTTCCATACAAAAAAAATCATAAGCAGTGCACTCCAAACATCATAAAAAAATCAAGGCACACAACTGAGCTCATTTGATCAACAAGGAATAATGGAGTGAGATTTACACAGAATTAATTATAACATGTACATGACTATTTAATCCTAACTCAGGAACCCAAATCAAATAACTGAGTCTATTTGAACCCATGTAACTGGTTTTCATTTTTGTCTTCTCAATCCCAGGGTGGTAAACAAACATTCTACATAGCTATTAATTTTTACCCTGTAATACCGGTAATGTTAGGTATGGATGGTCTCAAATTATTAGAAATTCTGCTGTGACATAAGAGGAATGCACAAATCGATATAAATGAGAGTTTGGGATATTTTCTAAAATCACAACACAACATCTCCCTTTTCCATTCTATATTTAATTTATCACTGATTTCAGGGTTCAAGTGATACATAACAAGCAAGTTCACTTACTTTCAACTCTCAATAAAATACTTAAAAATTAGACACTGAATATGTGACTATTAAATCTTTATCTCTATATATGAGAATGTTATAACCAGCAAAACAATTAAATCTTCATCAGTGAAATCTACACCTACATTGTTGTAGCTGTTCAATGAACTAAGTTGGTGGAGAATGAAATTTTATCTTTTAAACTAATCAAACTCCCATGTACTCAATGAAGGGTATGTTAGTATTCAGCTCTGGAAATTCTATATTCACAGTGCACACAGGTTGGAAGTATCAAACTCTCGACTCAACATTTAATGTCGCCTAATGCGCATTGGTATATTACCAATCAGGAACTGTGGTGGCGTTGTCTCTATGCTGGATCTGAAACGCTAGTTCCCTACTCTGGCCTTGACTGAATCAGTAAGTCTCAACTTTCCTGTGTTCTGTAGAACGTTAAATTATCCCTAGTCAAAATAATGGCTATTTCACACTCGCTAAGGGATGGAGCAATGTGCACAATGCTCTGCCCACATAAATTCCTGCAGGAATATGAATTACCTCTTTACATCAGTCACCACGATACATAAAGTATACCGCCCTCACTTTGCAGATGCAAAGGTCTCAATGTCTTCACTATTTTTTTCACACATAGGTGTGGCCTGCTGCAAGAGAAGAGAGCTCTGTTAATTTAGTTCTCAAAAATGATTTTATATGACTTGACTCTCCCCACCATGTCTCTTCTATGTCCCACAGTATGGCTTCTGCCAACTGCTTTCTCGTTGTAGGTGAATTTTTATTTTTCTTTGTGGGTCGCCACTGGCCTTGTTAATGCTGTGTAGCCATTTACCCACGGTCTCGGCTGTGTTTATTTAAAAGATATTACGTTGTTCTCGCCTTATTTAATTTTGTGCTGCAGCTGAGCCTTCTTTTGTTAATGTTAATTGGGGTTTCCCAACGCCATTAGCCACGTGCACAGTCCACCTATAAACTGCATTCACTTTATCTCATTTACACATGTCCCTGTCGTTATAGGGGTGCATTTTATTTTCTTATTTGGTACATGAGATTATTTCATTTGTTTGCTGATAACAAGTTAGAGTTTCTGGGGATTTCATTCTGAACCGTAATTATGAAGCTCATGTAAGGTCTGAAAATGCAGACACCTTACACATGCCCTTCCAGCTTTATATTGTGCTGCTGTGAGCAATGGTTTGGGAATTGGTCATTGCAGTGCAAAATTATAAGCTCAATTAATTTTTTATCTTTGTTCAGCTACTGGTCTAGCTTATTCTAGCGATCTTGTCTTAATATTCTAAATTTTTAATTTGAAATCTGCCTTTACACGGTATTGTCTATCTAGATGATTACTGTTTTGTCTTTACAGTCTTTCATAGCAGCTGTGATTAATTTAATCCTACAATATTTCCATTGTCTTATTGTTAACTTGAGTCAAATGGTTCATCCACTCTTTATCTTGTCCCTTTTTTTATTCCAGGCATTCCAGAGTTACCAAGCACTCATGATGTTGATTATGGAAGATGAATTGAAGTTAAGGAAGCGTTTGTTTCTATTATCAGTAGTCTCAACACATCTGCTACATTAATTAAATTGTTATCATATCTAAAATAATTAATAATTTTTTCATAATAGAAATTTTACATTCATTCACATTATTTATCTTTACAAATACTGTTTCCTTAATATCTACAACACACAAATATCAGATTAACTGATCAAACTTTGTATATGAAATACAAAATATAAAAATACTGTACATTTTTAATTACATTCCAATTACAAGTGAAATTACAAAATACAATGAATTACAAAATTACAAATGCGCAGTGGTACAGGTGTGATTTATTATTTACTGGTATTTCAATTCTTTGTTCAAATGAGTGTCATTCTCACCCTTTTTACAATATTACAATGACTTTGCCACATACATCACCTTTTTTTGTTACACTTTCACATTAATTTTGGGCAGGGTTTCTTCTCGATGCTTCTGTTGTTGATAAGTAGTGGCTGATGTGAATAGTCAGTTGTCGACTCTGCTGTTGCTGAAGATCATCTGTGTCTACAGTCCTGAGTGGCTGATTACGATGGCTATTACATGGTCCATTCATCCAAGGCACTGTCATGATGTAATGACTGAGGTGTCCTTGTCCCTTTTTGGGGTAGTTGTTATCGCAGTGGATTGCTGCAGGTTGATGTATGTTGTCCCCAATATGCAAGCTCTGCTTGTAAGTATGATCGCCTTTATTCAAGGAATAAGTTAATTGTTATGGTTTGTTGAATACTACTTCCAGTTCATTTTGCTTAATCTCATCCTGGTTTAAGGTAAGTGATGGGGAAGGAATCTTTTGTATTCTGCCCTTATCTTGGGACCTTTTTTACTTTTTGTTTTTTGCTGTAACTTCATGTCTTCTTTCTTGGAGCTTGTGACTTCTCTGGCATAGGGATAGAATTTGTTGTTTAGTGAAAATTATTTGAAATGATTAACAGTTATGTGATACGAAGTTTGAATGGATCATGGAAGTGATAATCTGCCTTCAGATATAGGTAATTAAGAGAAATGTTCTCGTGTTTATTTTTCCCAGGTGATCGTAATGGTAATGCGGAGCTTGTTTCTGGTCGCTGCTATTGTTGTGGAGGCTATTATCTGTCACTAACAGGGTTTGCTTGCTTTCCGCACAGGTGTGCATCCCTTGTCCCGTGCTGCCACTGGACTTCCCCCATCCTTTTGGTAATGGGGCGAGGCGTGAGACACATTCTTTAACTTCCACCTCGCTTGTTATCTGCCCTAATGTAAGGCGTGAGTCAGTGAATTATTTTTATTGGTCGCTGGTCTGATGCTAAGGCCATGTTCTTGAACCGTTTACTCTCTCACTCAGACCTGTAGCTTCCCATCGACTTTGCGCTTTTTACATCAGCTTAGCTGTTACTTCCTTCCCAAGATGATAGTAATGAAATGGTTCTGCTTATTCTGTATCACCTCATGATCACTACTTACAAGTTTATATCATATAATTATACAGATAACATAACAAATATGAACTTTTACATCGAATAATTACATAGATAACATTGTACCTGAATAACTCAATGAATTCAATGATGGATATTACATTTCCTCCCCCCCCATCCCATGAACCATGGACCTTGCCGTTGGTGGGGAGGCTTGCGTGCCTCAGCGATACAGATGGCCATACCGTACACGCAACCACAACGGATGGGTATCTGTTGAGAGGCCAGACAAATGTATGGTTCCTGAAGAGGGACAGCAGCCTTTTCAGTAGTTGCAGGGGCAACAGTCTGGATGATTGACTGATCTGGCCTTGTAACACTAACCAAAACGGCCTTGCAGTACTGGTATTGCGAACAGCTGAAAGCAAGGGGAAACTACAACCACAATTTTTACCGAGGGCATACAGCTTTACTGTATGGTTAAATGATTATGGCGTCCTCTTGGGTAAAATATTCCGGAGGTGAAATAGCCCAATATTCGGATCTCCGGGCGGGGACTACTCAAGAGGACGTCATTATCAGGAGAAAGAAAACTGGGATTCTACAGATCGAAGCGTGGAATGTCAGATCCCTTAATCGAGCAGGTAGGTTAGAAAATTTATAAAGGGAAATGGATAGGTTAAAGTTATATACAGTGGGAATTAGTGAAGTTTGGTGGCAGGAGGAGCAAGACTTTTGGTCAAGTGAACACAGGGTTATAAATACAAAATAAAATAGATGTAAGGCAGTAGTAGGTTTAATAATGAATAAAAAAATAGGAAGCGGGTAAGCTACTACAAACAGCATAGTGAACACATTATTGTGGCCAAGATAGACATGAAGCCCTTGCCTACTAAATGGCTCTGAGCACTATGGGACTTCACTGCTGTGGTCATCAGTCCCCTAGAACTTAGAACTACTTAAACCTACCGAGTGAGGTGGCGCAGTGGTAGCACATTCAGAAGGGCGACGGTTCAATCCCGCGTCTGGCCATCTTGAGTTAGGTTTTCCGTGATTTCCCTAAATCGCTCCAGGCAAATGGTGGGATGGTTCCTTTGAAAGGGCACAGCCAACTTCCTTCCCCATCCTTCCCTAATCCAATGATACTGATGACCTCACTGTTTGGTCTCTTCCCACAACGAACCAACCAACCTACTTAAACCTAACTAACCTAAGGACACCACACACATTGATGCCCAAGGCAGGATTCGAACCTGCGACCATAGCGGACGTGCGGTTCCAGACTGTTGCACCTAGAACCGCTCGGTCACTAAGGCTGGCCCCCATGCCTACTACAGTAGCACATGTTTATATGCCAATTAGCTCTGCAGATAATGAAGAAATTGATTAAATGTATGATGAGATAAAAGAAATTATTCAGGTAGTGAAGGAGACGAAAATTTAATAGTCATGGTTGACTGTAATTCGAGAGTAGGAAAAGGGAGAGAAGGAAACATAGTAGGTGAATATGGATTGGGGGTAAGAAATGAAAGAGGAAGCGGCCTGGTAGTATTTTGCACAGAGCATAACTTGATCATAGCTAACACTTGGTCCAAGATCATAAAAGAAGGTTGTATACATAGAAGAATCCTGGAGATACTAGAAGTTATCAGATAGATTATATAATGGTAAGACAGGGATTTAGGAACCAGGTTTTAAAATGTAAGACATTTCCAGGGGCAGATGTGGACCCTGACCACACTCTATTGGTTATGAGATGTAGATTAAAACTGAAGAAACAGCAAAAAGGTAGGAATTTAAGGAGATGGGACATGGATAAACTGACTTAACCAGAGGTTGTACAGAGTTTCAGGGAGAGCATAAGGGAACAATTCACAGGAATGGGGGAAAGAAATACAGTAGATGAAGAATGGGTAGCTCTGAGCGATCAATTAGCGAAGGCAGCAGAAGATCAAGTAGGTAAAAAGACGACGGCTAGTAGAAATCCTTGGGAAACAGAAGAAAAATTGAATTTAATTGATGAAAGGAGAAATAAAAATGCAAAAAGGAATACAAACCTCTCAGAAATGAGATCGACAGGAAGTGCAAAATGGCTAAGCAGGGATGGCTAGAGGACATACGTAAGGATGTAGAGGCTTATCTCACTAGGGGTAAGATGGATACTGCCTACAGGAAAATATAACAGACCTTTGGAAAAAAGAGCCACTAGTATGAATATTAAGAGCTCAGATGGAAACCCAGTTCTAAGCAAAGAAGGGAAAGCAGAAAGGTGGAAGGAGTATATAGAGGGTCTATACAAGGGTCATGTACTTGAGGACAATATTATAGAAATGGAAGAGGATGTAGATGAAGGTGAAATGGGAGATACGATACTGCGTGAAGAGTTTGACAGAGCACTGAAAGACCTAAGTCGAAACAAGGCCCCGGGAGTAGACAACATTGCATTAGAACTACTAACGGCCTTAAGCGAGCCAGTCCTGACAAAACTCTACCATCTGGTGAACAAGATGTATGAGACAGGCGAAATACCCTCAGACTTCAAGAAGAATATAATAATTCCAATCCCAAAGAAAGCAGGTGTTGACAGATGTGAAAATTACCGAACTATCAGTTTAATAAGTCACAGCTGCAAAATACTAACGCGAATTCTGTACAGACGAATGGAAAAACTGGTAGAAGCCGACCTCAGCGAAGATCAGTTTGGATTCCGTAGAAATGTTGGAACACGTGAGGCAATACTGACCCTACGACTGATCTTAGAAGAAAGATTAAGGAAAGGCAAACCTACATTTCTAGCATTTGTAAACATAGAGAAAGCTTTTGACAATGTTGACTGAAATACTCTCTTTCAAATTCTAAAGGTGGCCGGGGTAAAATACAGGGATCGAAAGGCTATTTACAATTTGTACAGAAACCAGATGGCAGTTATAGGAGTCGAGGGACATGAAAAGGAAGCAGTGGTTGGGAAGGGAGTGAGATAGGGTTTTAGCCTCTCCCCATTGTTATTCAATTTGTATATTGAGGAAGCAATAAAGGAACCAAAAGAGAAATTCGGAGTAGGTATTAAAATCCATGGAGAAGAAATAAAAACTTTGAGGTTCGCCGATGACATTGTAATTCTGTCAGACACAGCAAACGACTTGGAAGAGCAGTTGAACGGAATGGACAGTGTCTTGAAAGAAGGATATAAGATGAACATCAACAAAAGCAAAACGAGGATAATGGAGTGTAGTCGAATTGAGTCGGGTGATGCTGAGGGAATTAGATTAGTAAATGAGACCCTTTAAGTACTATTGGAGTTTTGCTGTTTGGGGAGCAAAATAACTGATGATGGTCGAAGTAGATAGGATACAAAATGTAGACTTGCAATGGCAGGGAAAGCGTTTCTTAAGAAGAGAAATTTGTTTACATCGAGTATAGATTTAAGCGTCAGGAAGTCGTTTCTGAAAGTATTTGTATGGAGTGTAACCATGTATGGAAGTGAAACATCGACGATAAATAGTTTGAACAAGAAGAGAATAGAAACTTTCGAAATGTGGTGCTACAGAAGAATGCTGAAGATTAGATGGGTAGATCACATAACTAATGAGAAGGTGCTGAATATAATTGGGGAGACGAGGAGTTTGTGGCACAACTTGTCAAGAAGAAGGGACCGGTTGGTAGGACATGTTCTGAGGCATAAAGGGATCACAAATTTAGCATTGGAGGGCAGCGTGGAGGGTAAAAATCGTAGAGGTAGACCAAGAGATGAATACACCAGCCAGATTCAGAAGGATGTAGGTTGCAGTAGGTACTGGGAGATGAAGAAACTTGCACAGGATAGAGAGGCATGGAGAGCTGCATCAAACCAGTCTCAGGACTGAAGACCGTAACAACAAATTAAATTTTTTCTCAGTACTTTACACGAATTTATCATTTACATACTTTAGATTACTTTATTTTGGTTTTTTATAATGTTTCTTTGACTTCGTGTATGAGTATGGATTGGTGATATGTGGATTTGTTAGTTAGTTCGTCATGCTAGTAGTTTCCTTTTATTAATATCTTTCTGATCTACTTAGACGATTTAATTGATTAGTATTATGGTATTTAATTTTGAATAATTACTTGTTTGTAGCTGTTCTTATCTGCCTCTTGATTTCTGCTGCTTCCTGAAACATATCTACGGTTTTTCTGTATTATCTGTGATCCATTTATTTTTATTTTCCTTGGTAATGGCCATACCATTACTCTAATAAATTTTATTAAGGTGTCTGACGAGTTGTAGATCTATATTCTTTCCCATCTATGGGTTCACCAATTCCACTACACTGACATGAACTACCTTATTAATTTACTTAGGTCCTTTATACATGGAGTAAAATTTGTGACAAAACTGTTTCCATTTATTCGATAACAAGTGAGTTCTAACAAGAGCCAACTGTCCCACCATGAATACTTGTGTGGCCGCACCTCTATCACTTTTGCGCTTCCGTTTGTCCGCTGCTACTTCGATGTTTTCAAGTGACACTTATTATCTGCTGGTATGATGGTCTTCTGGATGGGGGGAACTGTATGACTCCTCTTATCCTATTCACTGGTCTTTTATTCTTAAGTACAGTGACTGGTGGTAAGCGTGTAGTACTGTGTGGCATTTCATTAACGATAGTTTGTAACTGATGTAAATTTGCATCCCATGTAGTGTGTCGTGAACTACAGCACAACTGACACCATGTCCCAATATCCTTCACTGTTCGTTCTGCACTATTGGCGCTTGGTTTGTATCTAAATATGAAGGTGGGTTTAACTTTGTGTCTTTTTAAAGTTACCAACCAAGGTTTAGATCTATATTGGAGCCCATTGTCTGAAATCAACCTTTCTACGTGTGTTGCTTGTTTGAAGAAATCATGTTGAAGTTCTTTACTGATTGTAACACCTGTTGCACGTTTCAAAGGGGTCAGTGTGACATATTTTGATGTTAATTCTACAACCATGGAAATAAATGTGTTCCTATTGCGTGTCCCTGGTAACGGTCCCATCAAATCTGTTGCTGCCAAATGTTTTAGTTTTTTAGGTATTATAGGTGATAATGCCGTCTAGTCTGAAATGTAACATGTTTGCCTCGTTGGCAATCTTTACATGTTTTAAATATATGACCAATTCGTCTTTCTATGCTGGGGAAATGTGAGTCTCTTTAAGTTTCATATAACATTTCTTCGCCCCAAAATGTCCATTACTAAAATGAGTGTTCCATATATACTTGTTCATGAATTCATCATCACCGTCCACAAACTAGTGCTTGGGTCTCATCTGTGCAACAGCAAATCATTTTTTAGCAAATAACCTGACGAATGTCAACCGAGTTCTTGTCTTTCCATCTCTGTTTGACCCTTAACACTTCTGGATCTTTGTTCTGTTCATTCGCAATGTTTGAAAAGGCTGTTGTGATGTAATTCTCAAAAGGAACTCTTCCTATACAATATATGCCAGCTTGGTCTTCATCTGTACCAAACTTACCTGGGGTTGCACCATGTGGACATCGGGAAAGAAAATCTGCTAAAGTGTAAGCTGGTCCTGGATTATGTTATACACAGAAATCATACCCTTGCCAGATTAAAATCCACCTTGCTAGCCTTTGCTGTGAGTAAAAACTCGAGAGCTTTATAATCAGTGTATATAATAGTTTTCCTCCTGAATAGAAAATATCTAAACTTTCGGAAACCCCAGACTACTGCTAAATCTTAAACCTCTGTAATGATATAGTTCCTTTCGGTCTTTGATAAGACACGACTCGCCAATGAAATGGTTGTATGTATTATCTGTCCATCTTATTGGTAGTGTTGAATTAATACTTCGCCTAATACAGTCTTGGCGCTGTCTGTTGCCATACAAAAATCTTGTGTAAGATCTGGGTGTGACAGAATCAGTGCTTCCGGTAATGCCTTTTTCAAATTCTGAAATTCTTGTTCTGCCATATGATCCCATATCCATATCCATGGAGTGTTTTTACCAGTTAAACTGCATAATCGTGGTGTAGCTAGAGTGTCTATATAGATGAACCATTTAAAGAACGTTACTAGTCCCAGGAACCCTCTGAGTGTTTTCCTATTATACGATGTTAAAAAATTTCTTATTGCCTCTAGTTTCTCTGGATTCGGCTTTATTCCCTGTGCAGATATGACATATCCTAGAAAGTTTGTCTGTTGTGTTCCAAATAAGGATGTTTCCAAATTTACCGTTACCCCACGTTCCTTAAGTGTTTTCAGTAATATATCGAAAATTTCATTATGTTTCTCCCATGATGACTCTGCTATGTGGATGTGATCTACATAACATGTCAATAGTTCCTGAAATTCCTTAGGTAAAATACTTCCTAGACCTCGAATAAAAGCTGTGGATGAAATGTTCAGTCAGAAAAAGAGTCCTTTAAATCTATAACACCTTCCAAAAGCAGTAAATGCAGTATATTTCCTGCAATCTGGCGCTAGTTCAGTTTGCCAAAAACTACTTCGTAAAGCGAGTGACGAGAATGCCTTTACATTATGAAACTTTTGTAGTAAATCTTCTAATTTCTCGGGATGATCTGTTTCTGGAAATATGATTGTGTTAATTTGTCTGGAATCTAACACTAAACGTATCGTTCCATCCTTCTTTTGTACAACACGTAACGGGCTATTATAAGTTGATGGTACCTGTTTAATAACACCCTCTTGTTCCATCTTATTTAATTCTAAGAATACAGTTCATCGGTAACTCAGTGGAATGTTATATGGAGCTACTCGAAAAGGCTTGTGGTCCTTAACCTCGAATCTGTGCTGCAAATTTTTAATTGCTCCCGGTTTCGGTTCAAATACCATCGCATGCTTGCATAATATTCTATCTAAATCCAACTTTTGCTGATCTGTTAACTCCTCTAGACTTTGTATTTTTTTCGATCTTATTTTTTTCGATCTCTGTGTGAATGTCTTCAAGTATTTCTACAGCCATAGGCTCTAATTCGTTCATCGTTAGATATCGCGGATTATCCTGGCACGCAATATTTCGATCTACTTGCAACTGTAACTGGGTATAATTTCCGCATATTTCTTCATGTTTCAGTTTGTCTTCAAATTTTGAAGTGATTTCTCTTAAAGTGACACTTCCTCTGCCCACGTCTAACACAGCTCTTTATGTTGACTATTAAAATCAGCTCCAATAATGATATCTACTGAAATCTTTGGTACTATGACGATATTCGTTTTTATTGTATGATGCTGGCAGTCAAATTCAAGTCTTGTGTGGCTTGTGACGTTCGACGAACGTCCCATAATTGGTTCGTGTACTTTAACCTTCCGCGTTTTGAACACTAACAAATTTAATAACGACTCTGATATCGGCGTTAACTGACTCTCACTATCTATTATAGCGTTAACAATACCCTTTACTAATACACGTAGTATCGGACTTATCTCCGAAGTACTCTTACTCCATTAATATGTCCTCAATTCAAGATGGCTCTGAGTACTATGGGACTTAACTTCTGAGGTCATCAGTCCCCTAGACCTCAGAACTACTTAAACCTAACTAACCTAAGGACATCACACACATCCATGCCCGAGGCAGGATTCGAACCTGTGACCGTAGCGGTCGGGCGGTTCCAGACTGTAGCGCCTAGAACCGCTCGGCCACTTCGGCCGGCTTGTCCTCAATTACATCGTAATTTAATCGGTTTTTTTGTGTTTGTTCGATAGTTTAGGGAGAAGTATTGCCTCTCAAATCATCTAACTGTATTCTTGCCGCTTTCAGATCAGCTTCTAACTTAACCAATCTAGATTTTAAAGCCTCGTTTTGAGACCTTGCTCTCTCTTTTACATTTGTCTCTTCGTCACACAACCGCATGATCGTATTTAATTTGGATTTTCAAACATGGCACGTATTCTTTAAAAGCGATAGGACCTCAAGTTTAGATTCTTGGGATTCATCAGATTCTACGTTAGGTGCATCTATTCTCGCACCCTGATTCAATTCGTTTTCGTTTTTGTTGTCTGCCACGGAGCGCTGCTGATGCAGACTTTTACCTATGTAGTCAATTATTACGACCTTGTTTTCTGTGTCTGGTTTGATGATTACATAATCTCGGTAATACTATGTCCTCATATGTGCCACAATTGTACACGTTAGACTCTGATGTATGCACCTGTTTAGATACGTTATGATCTGGTTCGTTTTCCGATCCAGACGAAATATTTGCCCTAGCATTGACCTCTCTATGATCTGCTTGTTCTTCCCTATTCTGTTCGATTCCCTGTATCCATAACGCTTCCGACTCTTTCTGCTTTTCTTCAAAAGTTTTATGGAAGGATTTTAGTAAATCTTGTATCGAACTTTTTATTAGGTGTACTTATTCGTACCTTCCTCTTTTGTTTTTGACCTAAATTAGTCGTATTTTGTGGGCTACTCCTGTCGTCTAGATCAATAATACTGTGACTGATTATGTTAGTATATGTATTATCCTGCTGAAAATCATATTTCGTCTGTGCAGAAACAAACTTCTACACCATATACATCACTGCTTCCTCATTATTACCTAGTTCATGATTAGGTAAAGCTAGGAGTTCGTCCTCATAGTCAGTATGTGTCCAATCTATCTCGTCCCAACACTTCAGCTGTGACTTCCTGCCTGTCTGCGGTATGTGTTCGGATACTTTTGATGATCCTTCTGTCGTTCCTACTTCCACTTCCGATCCGTGTCCTAACCTGTTTAACGCTGTGGTTACTTTGTTATCCGTCTCTGCAGAAAGTGTATTATCTGCTTGAACCCCTGCAATACCTAACGTCTGTCATTCCACAAGCTACCCAGGATTTGGTGGTCGTAATTCAACCTCCCTCTGTGGTTCATTTCTCCGGCAAGAACCTGAAGTATTTGGCTGTGGCTGCATTCTTGTACCACCTCCCCAACTGCTTTCTCTCTATTGACCTGGCGATCGCTGATTAAAATCAGTTTGCCGGTTTTCCCGACTTCTCCACTTTCCATTCCTATTTCCGTCTCTATTTGTCCTGTTCCAATTATTATTATTAAAACCATATCCATTACGTTGTGATTTCGTGTTTCCACTATTCCCATTTACGTAACTATTTCCAATTCGTCCCGAATTCATGCCCTATACTATTATTGTTATTTTCCTTGTTATTATTTGTTCTTTCAAAGTTATTGTGTCCTGAATGACGACGTCTTTGAGCGTCGTTTTCATACATGAATTCGACGTCTCGCAAAGCTCCTTTGAAGGTTTCTACATTATCGCCCCACGCCCTATCAATGCTTGTTGATACTTCATCGGTAGTTCCGCTTTGCATATCAATTCTCCGTCACTATACGAATATTGGTTCCTTTTAGCCATATTCTCAAAGAATTTGACTGCTGTTTTCTCTAGCAAATTTTCAAATGAGACATTTTGTAATAAGCCATATTTTATTCTCATTTGCGCCTCAGGTGACCAACAACTGGCTGTAAAGGCTGCTCGAAACGAATCATACGAATCGTAGGTTTCCGCTATCTTCTGCATCGTTTCAGCATTACTTCCTTCCATGTGTGCAGAAATGAAATCTAGTTTATGTTTCAAAGGCCAGTAATATGGTATACCTACTTTGAATTGATCGATAAATGTGCGAGGATGAAGACTATTTGCACCTTCCTTACAGTGCTGATATTTGCGCACTGTCAGAAAGTGGTTACCATCAATATTTCTCATTTCGCTCTGTGATATACCTTCTGTGTTTTGGAAACTGGAATTCTGTCCTAGGTTTGCATCAAATCTAAGCAAACGTGTATAATTTGGCTCATTCTGTTACATTTGTGCCGCAGAATCACTTGCAGGTTTCGTTGGGCAATATGCGTGCATAACACCCGCCACCGGCTCTGTATCTTGTCTTGTAAGCAACTCTGGCTCGTTAGATACGGTATTGTAACCCGTCGTTATTTGTCCTATATGTTGTGATGTTGCGTAATGTGTCGCTATAACTTGATCTGCATATGTGACGCTTTGTGCTTGACATGCGAAATGTTGCTGGAAAACCACACACGCATATTCCCGCCTGACCTGTTATTCTTTCGTGAACAAGTGGTCGCAATCCACTCCGTTCCCTACTGTTACCGTACTGTTCTGGGATATGCTGTTTTGTACTAATTTCCTGCTCTCTGTTTGCGGTTTCGGACTGACATTCGCATGTGCCTTTCCATCTTGCGTCACACGTACTTTAGCGTTCTCTTTCTGTCGTGTTATCGGCGACTGTTGATTTTGCCGTGTTAACAGTATTATCTACCGACATTACCGTGCATTCTGTCGGTTGCTGTACCTTACTAACGCTTTTTACGTCCCCTCGACTTGCTATTGAACGTAAAACTTCCCATCTGAGCCATTAAAATAGATTTTCGTTTTTCTCTTGTATTTTTAAAATAAGAGCATCGCATTTCCTTAACACAGCTTTGGTTGTTCTTTTGTGAGACATCGTCTCAGCAGTTACATGTCTCGCTTTCGTGGATGCTCTAATAGCAAAAGCTTCGAACTGTTTTTTAACTTTTTTGACACTTTGTTCTGTAACTTCGCGTAACGTATTCATGTCTGCTTGGACAGCGTAAAATGTCTGTTCTCATTTGTGTGTGTCCTGTAACAAGAGTTTGAAGCGTAATTTGTGCTTATTATGCTTCAGTTCGGATCTGATGTAACTACCGAGCGAGGTGGCGCAGTGGTTAGCACACTGGACTCGCATTCGGGAGGACGACGGTTCAATCCCGTCTCCGGCCATCCTGATTTAGGTTTTCCGTGATTTCCCTAAATCGTTTCAGGCAAATGCCGGGATGGTTCCTTTGAAAGGGCACGGCCGATTTCCTTCCCAATCCTTCCCTAACCCGAGCTTGCGCTCCGTCTCTAATGACCTCGTTGTCGACGGAACGTTAAACACTACCCACCACCACCACCACCTGATGTAACTGGCCTTGTATATCAACACGCGTTTTTTGTATTTCCCTGTTAGTTTCTGTCAGCCCTAATGTTAATTCTGTTTGTCCTTGTGTTATGGCCGGCCGGGATGGCCGAGCGGTTCTAGACGCTACAGTCTGGAACCGCGCGACCGTTACGGTCGCAGGTTCGAATCCTGCCTCGGGCATGGGTGTGTGTGATGTCCTTAGGTTAGTTAGGTTTAAGTAGTTCTAAGTTCTAGGGGACTCATGACCTCAGATGTTAAGTCCCATAGTGCTCAGAACCAACCAACCTTGTGTTATGCACCCTTCTAAACGCTTTTCTGATTCCTGAGATTGTTGTAATAACTGCTCCAACATTCCTAATATGTTGGCATTTTCTACACCTACACCATTATCGCCTGTTGCCATCTGATGTAACCGTTCCCTATCTCGTTTTTCGTCAACTGTTTCCTTCTCTTTCAAACATAGTGTAGGAGCACTAACACTCGTTCTTTTATGTGATTGCTAACCTGTCTGATTCAGTATGATGACGTTCGGTTCTACATACTGTAAATCACTGGCAACAGATTCTGCGTCTGAATCATTTGCAACGCTGTTCTCATGTCCATTCTTTTGACCAAACTGAACATCATGCTTTGCATTTTTCCGGTCTCATTCGGTGTTTCTACGTCCTATGTATCATGTTGTTCACAGTGATCTAACTGTTGCATGTCCATCTTGATCCTACCAAGATCTGCCATTACTTCTCTCTGCCTTGACCTATTGTCTTTTTGTCATTTTTGAGCGTTGCTGTTCAAGAAATTTTGGAACTTGACTATGCATTAACATGTAAGATTTGACTCTACCCCAAAATATCATTCACACAGTCCTATATTCAATCGGTTTACTCATCTTTCATTTAGCCTTTTTAGTTACTGGAGTTGAGACAGAACTCACCACAACCCAATCCAACTATATATTGCACCAGCAATTAAACATACAATTAATACACTTCTATCTACACTTATTTACTTACTTACTTATTTACTTACTTCTACACATTTGAGTCGCATTTACTTTTGCAAAAAAAATTTTCTCAGTTTGCATCAGTTTTTTTTTTTTTTTTACTATCATTCTATCAGATTTCTATCCTGCCAGACTATCAAAATGCTGTTAATTCAGAATCCTGGCGGGGTCACCATTTGTAATGTGTATTCACTTTGTTAAAGTGCTGGTGGGTAACGCTATTTTGTGATTGCGTGCAAGTGGATAATGTATCTTACTGTCTTCTCAAGCCCAGGGTGGTAAACAGACATTCTAGGCCTATATAGTTAGTTTTGGCCCTGTAATACCGCTAATGTTAGATGTGGACCATCTCAAGTTAATTAGAAATTCTGCTGTGACATAAAAAGAATGCACAAATTGATATAAATGAGAGTTTGGGATTTTTTCTAAAATGACAACACAACCTCTCCCATTTTCATTCTACATTTAATTTATCACTGCTTTCAGGGTTCAAGTGATGCATAACAAGCAAGTTCAATTACTTTCAACTCTCAACAAAATAATTAACATTTAGACATTGAATATATGATTATTAAATCTTTATGTCTCTTTATGAGAATGTTATAACTAGCAAAACAATTAAATCTTCATCAGTGAGATTTACATCTACACTGTCGTAGCTGTTCAAGTTGGTGGAGAATGAAATTTTATCTGTTAAACAAATCAAACTCTGCCGGTCGGTATGGCCGAGCGGTTCTAGGCACTTCTATCTGGAACCGCGCAAACGCTATGGTCGCAGGTTCGAATCCTGCCTCGGGTATGGATATGTGTGATGTCCTTAGGTTAGTTGGCTTTAAGTAGTTCTAAGTTCTAGGGGACTGATGACCTCAGATGTCAGATGTCCCATAGTGCTCAGAGCCAAATCAAACTTTCGTGTACTCAATGGAGGATATGTTGGTATTCAAAGTGTACACCTGTTGGAGTGATCAAACTCTCGACTCAACATTTAATGTCGCCTAATGCTCATTGGTACATTACCATTTGGGAACTGTGGCGGCATTGTCTCTGTGCTGGATCTGAAACGCTAATTCCCTACTCTGGCCTAGACTGAATCACTCAGTCTCAACTACCCTGTGTTCCGTAGAACGTTAAATTTTCCCTAGTCGAAATAATGGCTATTGCACACTCACTAAGGGTTGGAGAGATGTGCACAATGCTCTGCCCACAAAAATTCCCGCCGGAATATGAAGTGCCACTTTACATCTGTTGCCACAGTACGTGAAGCGTACCGCCCTCACTTCACAGACGTAAAAGTCTCAACGTCTTCGCTATTTTTCCACACATAGGTGTGGCCCGCTGCAAGAAGAGAGAGCTCTGTTAATTTACTTCTCAAAAATGCTTTTATATGACATGTCTCTCCCCACCGCGTCTCTTCTGTCATACAGTATGGCTTCAGCCAGCCGCTTCCTCATTATAGGCAAATTTTTATTTTTCTTGCCTGGTCGCCAGTAGCCTTGTTAATGCTGTGTAGCCACTTACCCACAGTCTCGGCTGTGTTTATTTAAAATGTATTATATTGTTCTCGCCTTATTTCTTTCTGCGGTGGTCCTGGGCCTTCATTTGTTAATGTTAATTGGGGTTTCCTGATGCCATTATCCACGTGCAGAGTCCACCTCCAAACTGCGTTCACTTTATCTCATTTAAGCATGCCTTGTCGTTATAAGGGTGGTTATTGTTTTGTTATTTGGTACATGAGATTATTACAGTTGCTTCCTGTTTACAGCATAGACCTATTTTCTGGGGATTTTATTCTGTCTCGTAATTATGAAGCTCATGTAGGGTCCGAAAAATGAGGACGCCTTACACCTACATATTTAAGTTTAACTTATAATGAAAAATATTAAGGATATTGAAAGTTAGAAAATGCATGCAACAGTAGTATAGGTAAAATCAAGTTTTTTTTCTAAATGAGGTTTTCACGAAAGGGAACTAGCAAAAATGCAACGTCTCTTCGGTTCGATCCATGTTTAACTCAGTCACAATCTTACTATGGAGATGCTGACCCACTATTAGGGAAAAGGGAAAAGTGAGGGCCAGTGGTATAACCTGAACTGGCTTTTGGTAAGAACGTCAAACAAAACTCACTTACAAAACCGCTAGAGTATGCACAGTCAGCAACGGACCTTCATCACACTCAAGGTATCCTGCTCACTTTTACTCCAGTGTGGGGCCTGAGATAATTAAGGACGGTGTTCGTGGCCACGTTCACCAACCAAGTCGGCGAAAAACAGGCCTAGTGGAACTCCAATGTACGACGTACTACAGAAAAGGCGGAGGGAGGCAGTGACACTCCTCTGGGCATGGGCACTATAACATAATAATTTTTTATCGATTCAGTATCGACCATGTGCATTTCTTCTATTTGCATTTTTCTTTTTGTTGCAAGGTCAATGAAACGAAATCGATATTTTCAGTCTGTTTTTCTATCTTATGCTGTCTTAAAAGTATGAGGTCGTTTCTAGTACGCCTAAACAAATTGCTGATAGCTACCATAATTTTGGCACATTATGACTTTATATTTATTACGCATACCCGTCCTGTATCCACGATTATTTATATTATCGCATTTTATGTTTCAGCTATTCATTTCCGTTGCGAAGTACAAAGTTCGTGATGTGATGACTACATGGCATCTGTGTACCTTTACATGATTAATTACTTCTTTTATTTTAGAGCCTGCAGTCTGATATACCTTAAAGTCGACACCCGATTTTTCTTGCTGTGCTGTTCAATATAATTCATTTTACTGCCATGTCACACGTTCGCACATGACACAGCTTATTGCTATGGCAACATGGAATTATGCACCTGTATTCATCTCAACACAGTGTAAAAAGGAAAGTTTACATGCGCAGAATCAGCTACATTGGAGTTTTAATGCAACGTATCTCATTTTGAAGTTATTTAAAGTCATTTCCTTTCCCATTGCAGGTCTTGGAATATAACCTGTCACTATGCAAATAACACTTTATCTTCACACCATAATTAATATGACTTACGGGATTCATTACAACTGCCTTGCATATCAGGGCCCTCTGTACTCTGTCTGGCTGCACACTGTTGGATAAACTTATTGATAGAATGGACAAGCGATTAAAAAAGGTGAAGGAATCGGAAGGATAAAACGTTTCTTGGAACCAAACAAGAACAATTATAACTGTGAAAATAGAAGTATTCGTACAGCTGCCTGTGCTCCACGTATTGCATCAGGTAAGGATCGTACAGTTTATTGCAGAATCTTCTGTATAAAGTTGTGTCGGTGCAGTCAGTACTCATTCAACATCTTTCTTATGAAAAGAGGATGAACAGTTTTATTATCAAATTGAATTTATTGACTTGTAAGAGATGTAGGAATTCATGTGGAAGAAGTACATTACAGGGCAGTGATGTTTCACTGTTTTAGCTTAGACATGTCCTATTGCAAGAACATTCTTTCCCACTACGAGTAATTATTTGCTAATTCAAAAAATGGTTCAAATGGCTCTGAGCACTATGGGACTTAACTTCTGAGGTCATCAGTCGCCTAAAACTTAGAACTACTTAAACCTAACTAATCTAAGGACATCACACACACCCATACCCGAGGCAGTATACGAACCTGCGACCGTAGCGGTCGCGCGGTTCCAGATTGTAGCGCCTAGAACCGCTCGGCCACCTCGGTCGGCATTTGCTAATTCACTTAAATAAAGTAAAATGCAGTCATGTTACACTGTTATGGGAAAGATAGGAAAATTAACTACTTTGTATTCAGCAACAAAACACAACGCCATATCCCTTGCTGACGAGAATGAGATTGGAGACGAAGTCACAGAAAATACGAACGCTTCAGGGTGCAAAGATGAATAGCAAGCTGAAAACAAACCTGATAATACCCAGGTTAATTCTGTAATTAACGCTGTGTTAACTTCAACCACCCGTCAAGTACCTGATCCAGATACTGTTTTGTACCTAGTCTTACAGGAAAGCAAGGAGACGTCCCCTTCTAGGCCTGTTGATACATCAACTGAATTTGATGAATTGTCCTCTAATTATCGGGTGAAATTTGATGAGTTTCTTAACAAAGTTTCTACAATTTGGCTATAGAAAAGTCAAAATTAACATCACAATCTTCCGACTGACTTAGCAGATATGTCTCATCAACCCCGATTTACATTATTTAAGTAGTATTTAAATCTCTTTGTTCTTTTTTATCTTCCTGAGCAAAATACATAGAAGCCGAGTTTCTGGAACTCTGCGAAATCCCTACACTGCGCAGTATGTAACGAGCCAGTGTACATGAGCTCATCTGCACAAGAAATGCTGCTGCAAGTTTTCCCTGTGTGAGCTCAGAGAGGTCAGATGTAAGTGGATCCCTGTTTGCTGGCAATAACTGACCAATTTGTTGTACTCATTCGACCTTATTTATTGAAGGAACAATTAGTTTGCATGCATTTAACTTTCATTGTATTTTTATAAATTCTGGTGGCAGACGACGAGAAGTTGAAATAGGGTTGTTCGAGGATGAAACGATCGAACTCTATTTGTGTCCTATCACTAATCTTTCTTTAATTGAAGACAGAAGCCCCCTGTGAATAATTTGCCAGTAGTTTCTCTTTACCTTACGTAATTATCTCCGTAAGATCTGTTCTCAACTGATCGATCACACATCATCGAACAATAGCGGCACTAAATATTTTCATTGGTCTGATGTGGTCCCTCTACTTCTTTCTGACAACTGTGGATTTAAACCATGAATCCTATTTAGCAGTATTATCAGTTCATTTGCACTCCACCGCGCTTCCATAAAAAGAGTTTTTCCCATCATCATCGGAACATTCTTACTTATAACGAGGTAAGTTCGTTTCAGGTAAGCTAACGATATACTGAAGGATGAACCACACATATTGATACACGTTCCTATTACAGTTTGGGTTTCTAAAATCAATATTCCCAAGATTTTAACTTATAATCAAGTATTTTGTTGAGATAAATCAATTTTATAGACAGGTGCAGTTCCTAATGAAGAGGAACAATGTCAAGTAATATACAGGGTGTTTCCGTAACAGCGTGCAAACATTTAACAGGACATACAGGATGCTCCACTGAACAATTGGAGGCAGGGTACCTGGGGTCCGAGAAGCCAGCTTAAGGAGATAATATGAGTAAATTCAAACTACTGTTTACTTTTTTATTTACATTCATCATCAGTTATCTGCGATATTAGCAGGTCCTTCGCCTCTCCATTTTCTGCGATCCATTGCTTCCTTCTTAAGGCTGCTGTATGTTGTACCGTCCATCATGTCATCCAGTATCTGGAATTTCTTCCTTCCTCGCTTCCTTTTCCCTTCTAGATAACCTTCTAAAACTTCTTAATATATGCCCAATCCAATTTCTTTTTTTTCTCTTTATTACATTTAGTAACTGTCTTTTCTCTCCTACTCTTCTCAGTACCTCTTCGTTTTTTACTCTGTCCATCCAACTTATTCTTTGCATCCTCCGCCATGTCCAGATCTCAAAATCCTCCAGCCTTTCTCTGTCTTTCTTCCTCATGGTCCATGTTTCAGCGCCATATAGAAGAACATACAAGACATTTTACGAGTCTCTTCCTGAGTTCTCTGTCCAGACCGGTGCATAAAATTCTCCTTTCCTTATAAAACGCATCTTTTGCCATTGCTATCCTTGTTTTAATTTCTGTTGTGCACTTCCAGTCGGTGTCCATCCTGCTTCCAAGATACTTAAAATTTTGAACCTGTTCTAGTATTTCTCCATTCAGCATAATTTTTATTTTCTTATTTCCTCCTAGTGCCAATACTTTTGTATTATTTGTGTTAATTTTCGTTCCATATTTTTTCCGTTAGTTTCACTGGTGTCCACCAAATCGTGAAATTCTTTTTCACCCGTGGCTAGAAGCACCATGTCGTCAGCAAACCTCAAACACCCTACTCTTCTTCCTCCAATTTCTACGCCTTTGTCATGTAATGAGCATTGGTCAATCATATTTTTCAAGTAGAGGTTGAAAAGAGTAGGTGATAAACAGCATCCTTGTCTTACTCCTTTTCCTAGTCCGATCCAGTTTGTACTTTCTCCTCTCACTTTAACTGAAACTTTTTGATTAAGATATAATGAGTTTATAAGTCTTCTGGTTTTCCAGTCCACTCTCTTTTCCCTCATTATAGTCGCCAGCTTGTCCCAAACCAGATTGTCAAACGCCTTTTCTAGATAGATGAAGCACATATATAGGTCTCTTCCTTTTTCAATAAACCTTTCTCCCAAGATTCGTAGGAGCCCTGTTGCATCTCTAGTGCCCGTATTCCGTCTAAAACCAAACTGCTCCTCGCCAAGATTCTCCTCCATTCCTTTTTCAAGTCTTTTATTAATTATTCTTAACATCACTTTGGCTGCATGTGAAATGAGGCTGATTGTCCTGTGCTCACTGCATTTCTTGGTTCCTTGTTTTTTCGGTAATGGAATCGTTACTGTTGTCAGAAAGTCCTCAGGCCATTCACCACTGTCACATATTTTATTACGTAATCTCAATATTTCTCTTATTCCATCTTGGTTCAAACATTTTAATATTTCTCCCGGTATCGTATCTGTACCTACCGCTTTTCCATTTTTCATTGCAGCTATGGCAGACTTCACTTCTTCCATTATGATGGTTGGTCCTTTCTCGTCATCACTTACACTGTTGTGCGATTCAAGTTCCAGAGTTTCTGGTTTGCTATTTGTGTCATACAGCTCTTTTAGATATTCTTCCCATCTCTGGAGGACATCGTCACGATCTTTGTACACTATCTCTTCGTCTTTACTCAAAATTTCCGTAGTAGCACTTCCTGCTCAGTTTTGTTCCCATGTCATAGTCTTTACTCTGTTGTATATTAAGTCGTATCTTCCCTTCCCGTCCAGTTCTTCAATTTCATCACATTCCTCTTTTAGCCATTTTTTCCTAGTCTGCTCTGTTTCTCTTCGCAGTTCATTATTTAACTTTCGGTATATCTTTCTTGCATCTTCAGTGCTCTTGTTTTTCAATTTTCTTCTCTCCTCCATCTTGGAAATCATTTCTTGTGTGACCCGTGGTTTTTTTTACCTTTTCCCTTTTACATATCCTATATCTTGCTGTCCTGCTTTAATGGTTCCTTCTTTCAGCATAGTCCAGTACTCGTTGGCATTATCAGGTGGTTCTTTGTCTTGTAATTTGTTTGGAAACTTCTGAGACAGCGTTTCTGTGATTTGTTCTTTGTTGGATCTTATCTCCTCTATATCCCACCTCTTCACCATGGTCGCCTTCTTCAGCTTTTTCATTCTTATTTCTATTTCTGCCATAAGTAAGTTGTGGTCACTATTAATATCTGCACCTGTTAATGTGTGCACCTTCTTGATTCCATTCCTGTATCTTTCTTCTACCAGTATAAAATCGATTTGGTTTCTGTATTTATCCCCTGGTGATTTCCAAGTGTAGAGCCTCCTCTTATGGTTGTAGAACCACGTGTTTATCACTATCAGCTGCCTTTCCCTGCAGAAATCAATTAGCCATTCACCTCTATCATTTCTCTTTCCAAGACCATGACTGCCTACTATGTTTCCCTCTTTCCCTTTTCCCACAATGGCGTTCCAGTCTCCCATTACTATTTTGCAGCATTTTTTATTTTCGTTTACATTAGTTAACTACAAATACAATGAACGTCCCATCCGTACTGTATCTTACAAAATGTGCTGAAAACGACGCACCCTGACAAGATTCTGACACATCCTCATAAACATCCTTGTGTGTTTCGAATCACATCACACGCAGCTACAGTTCTGGCAGCTAACTCCATCTTCGTATGCACTGGGGTCTCATACGTAAGTGTCTTTAGATATCCCCATAGGAAATTATCAACGGGATTCAGATCCGCTGACCTCGCAGATCTTGGAATAGGACCTCCTCTTCCAATCCAGCGACCAGGAAATAATGTACTTGTACTGATCTATCGTATTGTGCTGTACGTCTCCGAATAGCACTGAGTAATGAATGGGTCTGTCACTGATTCATAGCACATTCTGTTATCGGGCAAAGAAATACTATACAACAGAGCCACCTTATGGACTACTAAAATAAACAAAACCTGCAACATGAGCTCCGGGTAATCAGTTTCGTCCTCCCTGTTCCCTTGCAGGAAATACAGAATGTACATGTAAATAAACAGCATAGTACGTGTGAACTTGTACGCATGTTAAATGTAAATTAGCTGGAAAATAGTAATGCTAGACAAAGGGGTAGACAAGTTTATTTCCATATCTCCTTAAGCTGGCTTCTGCAACTCCAGGTTCCCTATCTCAACTGTTCAGTGGAGCATTCTCTATGTCACGTTTGTGTACGCTCTTACGAAAAATCCCTGTAAACGCTAATACGTAGTCGATAGAGCACCCTTTATCGCACTACAAAAACATATAGCGCTTGTTAGCTGATACCGCTATATGAAATATGCATCAAATGGCATAGTGTTATTATACAAACAAACGAGACAACCTTGAAGGCCCAGCAGTACCGCCTGGCTGCTGTGTCGCCCTCATCCCTTAGGCATCACCAGATGTGGATACGGAGGGCCCTGTGGTCAGCACACTACTCTTCCGTGTCGCTCAGCCAAGTAGCTGCTCAGTTTGCCTCACAAGCGCGGAATGCACCCCACTTGCCAACACCTCTCGGCAGTCCCGGACGGTAACCAATCCAAGCGCTAGTCAAGCCCGACTGCGCCTAATTTTGGTGATATCATGGGAACCAGTGCTACCACTGCGGCAAGGCAGCTGGCAGTGGTGTATAATAACTACGTAAAAGAATTAATATCTATTTAATACGCATTCAAAATCCAACACATACTTGCAACTCATTTACAATACCTAGTATTCATGATCATTAGGGAAGTCAAATTTGGTTGTGGAAACAGTTACTTGTACGAAAGTTTAAACCAAAATATAAATAGACATGATCTTAAATAGAGGAACATCATATACATATAGGATAGGAAAGACTCGCTTCGGCACACATTTTAATCTGCCAGTAAGTTTAATATCGGCGCCTACTCCACTTTAGAGTGAAAATTTCATTCTGAAAAAAGCCGAAGAAATATCTTCTCTTCTAGAAGTGCTAGTTCTGCTAGGTCTACAGGAGAGCTTCTGTGAAGTTTGGAAGGTAGAAGAGGTGGAACGAGCGGAAGTAAAGCTTTGAGGAGGGGTCGTGATTCGTGCTTGAGTAGCTCAAATGGAGCCGGTAGCTCAGTGTGTTCGGCCAGAGGGTTAACTGCCCTCTGTAATAGGGAAACTGAGTGAATCGACCAACGATGAACCTGAACCGTCATGGGCCGTCCGCACATAACAAATTGAACGAACAAAATGAGATAAACAAAAAAAAAAGTGGTACAGCGCTTGCCCGTGAAAGGCGAAGGTCCCATCTTTCGGCCCGGCACACAGTTTTAATATTCCAATAAGTTTCATATAAACGCACACTCCGCTGCAAAGTGAAAATTTCGTTCTCTCTAGTATGTTGAATAGGCAAATTTTTTTCAGTGGTTTCACACTTCATGTTGTGAAGTATAGTGCAATACTAAAATATATTTTCTTACGTACGGCGCAAGAGGTACTGACCATTCCTACGATCCTCTTCTCGCAACACAGCACAAATAGTGGTAATCCTTAGCTGAGAAGGCGTATAGGAGCGACTACAGGTATTTGATGAAGAAGCTTCTCGAAGAAAGAACCGTTTCGAGCCATGACTGCGGCAGGGCTCACTAGATGGCATGAAGGTCGCTCGCCTACATTTATCTGGATCCATGGCACTTCAGTACTGGTAGTCCCCAATGTCTTCCTTACAGTGAGCATATTCGTCGCGGGTGCTACACATGAATACATACAAAATTTACAAATGAGATAGCACCAAAAAATTCATACTTAGCTAAGGCGCTTCTGTTCCTTGATACCAAGGGCTGTTAATATCGGAACTGGTGTCAACATCACCGGCGCAATTTCTCTTCCGTTATAACTTGTAACTGGTGGATAAATACACTCCTGGAAATGGAAAAAAGAACACATTGACACCGGTGTGTCAGACCCACCATACTTGCTCCGGACACTGCGAGAGGGCTGTACAAGCAATGATCACACGCACGGCACAGCGGACACACCAGGAACCGCGGTGTTGGCCGTCGAATGGCGCTAGCTGCGCAGCATTTGTGCACTGTCGCCGTCAGTGTCAGCCAGTTTGCCGTGGCATACGGAGCTCCATCGCAGTCTTTAACACTGGTAGCATGCCGCGACAGCGTGGACGTGAACCGTATGTGCAGTTGACGGACTTTGAGCGAGGGCGTATAGTGGGCATGCGGGAGGCCGGGTGGACGTACCGCCGAATTGCTCAACACGTGGGGCATGAGGTCTCCACAGTACATCGATGTTGTCGCCAGTGGTCGGCGGAAGGTGCACGTGCCCGTCGACCTGGGACCGGACCGCAGCGATGCACGGATGCACGCCAAGACCGTAGGATCCTACGCAGTGCCGTAGGGGACCGCACCGCCACTTCCCAGCAAATTAGGGACACTGTTGCTCCTGGGGTATCGGCGAGGACCATTCGCAACCGTCTCCATGAAGCTGGGCTACGGTCCCGCTCACCGTTAGGCCGTCGTCCGCTCACGCTCCAACATCGTGCAGCCCGCCTCCAGTGGTGTCGCGACAGGCGTGAATGGAGGGACGAATGGAGACGTGTCGTCTTCAGCGATGAGAGTCGCTTCTGCCTTGGTGCCAATGATGGTCGTATGCGTGTTTGGCGCCGTGCAGGTGAGCGCCACAATCAGGACTGCATACGACCGAGGCACACAGGGCCAACACCCGGCATCATGGTGTGGGGAGCGATCTCCTACACTGGCCGTACACCACTGGTGATCGTCGAGGGGACACTGAATAGTGCACGGTACATCCAAACCGTCATCGAACCCATCGTTCTACCATTCCTAGACCGGCAAGGGAACTTGCTGTTCCAACAGGACAATGCACGTCTGCATGTATCCCGTGCCACCCAACGTGCTCTAGAAGGTGTAAGTCAACTACCCTGGCCAGCAAGATCTCCGGATCTGTCCCCCATTGAGCATGTTTGGGACTGGATGAAGCGTCGTCTCACGCGGTCTGCACGTCCAGCACGAACGCTGGTCCAACTGAGGCGCCAGGTGGAAATGGCATGGCAAGCCGTTCCACAGGACTACATCCAGCATCTCTACGATCGTCTCCATGGGAGAATAGCAGCCTGCATTGCTGCGAAAGGTGGATATACACTGTACTAGTGCCGACATTGTGCATGCTCTGTTGCCTGTGTCTATGTGCCTGTGGTTCTGTCAGTGTGATCATGTGATGTATCTGACCCCAGGAATGTGTCAATAAAGTTTCCCCTTCCTGGGACAATGAATTCTCGGTGTTCTTATTTCAATTTCCAGGAGTGTATGTTCAGTAGAATGAAATTTGAATCTTCATTCATTCTCCATGCGTGGAAGTTAATGAACACAACCCAATTCCTTTGTGTTAAGCCCATGAGCTCTATATCTGACTGATACATAACTGAATCGTCTCATAGTTGGAAAAAGCCTCCTTCTGCTGACGCTGCTGTACCGCCCGCCGTTGGCGTGCACATTCGGGCAATATCTGTGTCTGGCTCTCTAGCAAGTTTCACAAACCATTTGTCGGTTGACGAATCCTAAGCAACGCTGACGCGTCCTGGAGAAGGATTACATGCTATGGCTCAGGCATACTACCTCTGATTATAAGAAGTACTTATTACATTGGCCGAGCGGTTAAAGGCGCTACAGTCTGGAACCGCACGACCGCTACGGTCGCAGGTTCGAATCCTGCCTCGGGCATGGATGTGTGTGATGTCCTTAGGTTAGTTAGGTTTAAGTAGTTTTAAGTTCTAGGGGACTTATGACCACAGCAGTTGAGTCCCATAGTGCTCAGAGCCATTTGAACCATTTGAACTTATTACGTATAAAATGATACAAAATCTGCAAGGGGACCTACTTCCGAGTCTAAGATGAAATAAACTTTTACAAAGTTGATATATGATGTTATGGACTGCCTACGAGTAAAGTTGCTGCCACGTATTTCTACAGAGAGCGGTACTGCAATTGCGACAGTGTGTTCATCTCGATAGGGCATTGAAAATCGATTTTTTTGGACGAGTAGCTCCACGGATACTAGTCTACTCGTGGTCTGTTTTGACAACAGAGAGACATTTATCAAAATGGTTCAAATGGCTCTGAGTACTATGGGACTTTTCTGAGGTCATCAGTCCCCTAAAACTTAGAACTACTTAAACCTAACTAACCTAAGGACATCACGCACATCCATGCCCGAGGCAGGATTCGAACCTGCGACCGTAGTGGAGACATTTATCAGGTGATAAGTAACAGATTCGGGCATAGTACTGCAGATGCTTGTCAGTTTCTTGTCGGATTAACCAGTGACGATGAAACAAACGAGTCTCGCGATGTGGGAGCCTAGTAAGGACGCATTGCAGTCTTGCTCATAGACATACGGTTTATAATCAGAAATACGTGAAAGATCTTTAAGCACCCAAGGACCGATCGAAACTTTCTAATTATACACTATACATGATTTACATGACAGTCATTTGCCAACATAAAGAAGTTTTACAATCCAAGACCAGACCCTCCTGGTAGTGTGAAGGTGGCTGTATGTCCCAGACCATTTCCTTACAACGAACACAAACATTATTTATGTTAAAGATTTTGAAACCTTTGACAGTTCATTGTACTACAGCGTAACGGTATAATTTTACATTACTATACGCCAATGCTGATATATTTGTGCCTTGAATTGATTGAGAATTACTATCCATCAATGTCTAATTCAAATGGGCCACAATTTCTAGATGTTGCAGTTTTCACAATAGAGAGTATACCTTGAACGCGTTGTACTCTCGGTTGAAGACCACTTTCTACGTGGAAACTGGGCACACTGCCCTGCTGTGAGGCTACGAGAGGCTGTCTCACGGAGCGGAAGACAGTGGTGTGCACTCGACGCCGCTGTCAGCCAGCCGAGGCGGTCGAGCTGCGAGCGAGGCGGGGCAGCTGGCCGGACCAGCAAGGCCGACGCCTTGTTCAATTATGCAGGCGACCAGAGGCCGCAAGCGGGCGGTTGGTAGCAATCCCAGGCGGCAGGGAGCTATCCCGTTCTCCTGCAGGACGTTCCGGACAATGGTGTCTTCTAGAATTCTCTGTTGATTATCTGAACCCGATTAAGCGCAACATAAACCTAACAGGTGCATTCAGTCGGTTGGTTACCGCTTTAAACAGCAAGTCAGTGTTAGCAATGACTTATTTCAAGTATACTTCAGAGATATACGTCAAGAGGGCGAAAGCTGGATACATATTCTGTTTTTTTTTTCTTTCCTTACTCGTCGGAGTACCTTTCTTTTCTGAATATACTTGTATGATATGCGCCGGCGATATGTGCTGACAAGAATATCTCAAACCGCTGCGCTCTTGCTTTTGCAGTTTTAAACTAGCGAAACTTTCTGACCTTACATATTGTAAGTAGGCTGTTTAGGTTTTTATGTTGGTAAGGACACGTAGTGCTCTGTATGAAAATCACTGACTGTGCTGAGTGCAGTCTGTGGCTGGTTGGACTCATTGTTGGAATATTCGCTTGTGTAGTGTTCGTCAGTTGGATGTGACCGGCGCGTAGCGTTGCGCAGTTGGAGGTGAGCCGCCAGCAGTGGTGCATGTGGGGACAGAGATGCCATAGTTTTGAGAGCGGACGATATGGACGTGTGTCCGTAAGACTGGATGTCATGAAATGATGACTTTTGAACATTATTAAGCTAAATACATTGTTTGTTCTCTATCAAAATCTTGCATTTGCTAACTATGCCTATCAGTGTTCCATAAAAAGCTTTAAACATATGCCTATCAGTAGTTAGTGCCTTCCGTAGAATCTTTTATTTAGCTGGCTGTATTTGGGCTCGCTGTATTGCAGTAGTTCGAGTAACGAAGATTTTTGTGAGGTGAGTGATCCATGAAAGGTATAGGTTATTGTTAGTCAGGGCCATTCTTTTGTAGGGATTATTGAAAATCAGGTTGCGTTGCGCTAAACACATTGTGTGTCAGTTTATTGATGATCAGAATAAGTAAAGAGAGAAATGTCTGAGTACGTTCAGTTCTACTCAGCTGTCTCTGTATCAAATAACGTAGGAGTTTACCATCACAGTAATTCATAATTTTTTTAAGGGGACGTTACAGTATCTGCACGCAATGAAATTAAAATACGAACAAATCCACTCAACCCCTAACTTATGCATCTGACTATTATTTTTGTAAATTAATTACGTATTTTTTAATAAATCTGATTTTTCTACAAGGACGTGTAGTATTACTTTTTAATTAGTAGTATTTATTTTGCTTTTAAAATTATTTCCGACATTTACAGAGTCAGAGATTCCATATTACATCCTGTCTTATAGTTTCATCTCTGTGTATTTACCGATGTATGTGCTTACCTGCAGCCTCTGTTTAATTTCGTTAGTCATTTTTATGTCTACCTCTTTTGTCTAGTATCCGCTGGTTTTTGTTTTGCTCTGTTCCCACTGTGATTAGGTACGGACGCAGGACGTATTGTCATGACTCTCTGTATGAATCTATGTTAAAATGTACGTTAAGTGCTTATAATACAGTCAAAGTTAACTTTACCATGATTTTCATTTCTAATTTTCAACCCTCCGTCTCACTTTGTTATTAGTATTTTATGATTTATGTTTTTCGGACGATCACGGTTGGAAAAGAGGCGCCGACGACCCATTGTTAGTGGACGTATATGGCCGAATACTTCTCGTGTTCAGTCAATAATTTCAAACGGCGTATATCGCTCCACGTCCCTGAGATGGGTGTGGCGATCATTTCATTTGCATCTTGCCGCAGTTTCCACACGAGTGACGCAAAGAATGATTCGGCCCGCCGTCCACTAACAGTGACGTCGTTGTGCGACCTACACCAGTCGGACACAGGCCCTGCTTCGTTCAAATTATTGACGGTGGTCCATGTTTTAATTTTTAGTTGATACCAGCCGCTTAGCGCCGAACTCAGCACGGAGCGTTGCAGTTTCATCGCGCTGCGCCATCCGTATTTCGGGCGATAACACGCGCGCGACTGCCATCTAATGGCACTTTCCTCCATTTTTATTAATTTGGAATGCTAACATTTTTGCTTCTCCTTTAAGGCTAGGAAACGTGTCAGACGTCACAAATAATGTTAGCGTCTGTACCAAAGCCTATTCCGATCTTCACCAGCTCAATGACATTTAATTAATAAAACTTTTGCTTTTAAATCCACTAATATAATCACTACCAACATTTAGTTTTCTTTTTTCTTTTGAGTAGAACTAAAAGTCAGAGAGGCAAGTAATGCCTTTTCAATAATAACTTCTGCTATGCTCGTTCCAACTGATAATAGCGTAAACATTACTAATTTTACCTTCAGCTATTTGTATGAGTCAAAAATAAAAATTAACTGTCAGCCCACATGTTTTAAAAAGCAATGATAGACGCTTCAAAATGTAGAGTTTCAGACTTTAGACGGTTAAAATACAAAATGAATATAATATTTCTTTGAAAAATAGGTCAGTTACCATACAAGCATGTTTCAGAAAGACTAAATACGCCAAAGAATTCACGGTGATGAAATGAGCTCATATCAATTTTAACCATATTTATTGACCTAATATTTAAAAAGTGATAATTATTTTTAATTAAATAACTTATAAAAATTAAAACAATTGAAACAATATCTGCATATGATTCATCATGTGAAAGCGAGCAATATCAGTAATCACCAAAACCAACTATTATATTTTTGTTAAATCGGGCATGTATTAAGCAATTATTATAGACAGCTTTACTGAACTGATATGCAAATAGTGCACTGATGCACGAACCATTAAAAGATCGTTACCTATTACTCTTTGAGGCTGAGCAACTGTAATTTTGATATTTAAGAAGTGTATGTAATTTTGAGTTTGAACACCTTGTAGGGCGAGATGTATGTATACATTCATGAACTTTATTCCTCATTTATACAATTTTATGTCGACATTTTAATAAGAGGTCGCGAAGTGACTGTATGAATTTTCTTTTCGTTCTAGTGTGACTTTCTTTAAGACTAAATGGAAGTCAGTGTTTTAAACAGCTTGACTTGTATTCCGTAGTTGTGACGTCACAAAGTGCCTAAATGAGAAAGCAAATTTGGACAAATGTGGTTTCGTTTGGTCTTTAGTCAGTTGATGAGTCAAATGTGCAGCCGAGGTGCCACATGGTTTAGATTAACGTTTGTTACATTCAAAATTTCTTGTGTGTACAAGTGAATACTTCGTAGAGTCACGGGTCTTAAAATAATTGCGCGAACGCAAGTGCCAGATTCGAAATTCTTACCGGCTTAGAATTATTTGCGTAGTTTTTGCTGATTTGTGCCACTAGGGCAAACTGCGAGACTGCTGGAGATTAGATTTAGTGATCATGTGGCATTACAGAGGAGAGATATGTAGTTGAAAAATCAAATTTTGCTACCCATCTTATTGACTCTGGTCGTGGTCCTCCTTATCTGACTTCGCTACTGGAGTAGCTATATAGAGGCAATAACGGCAGGTTTTTGGATCTCATTTATCAGAGACCTCCCCCCCCCCCCCCCCCCATGACACCTTGCTCAATGAATGGGTGTCAATAGGTGGCACCCAGTCCTAGGATTTTTTCAAAAGACACGTAATTGATAAAAATAAGGGGCTTTTCGAGCTCCAAAGTAGGCCACTATGTAATGCTGTACGATGGCTCATTAAGTGTGAACAGAATTCGTAGGGCACGAACCAAACAATTTTTCCAGTAGCCGCTGACACTGCATGCATCAGTCTTATAGTTAATGGCAAACAAAGTTACGTATGGTTTTGTAATAAAGTGCAGTAAGTTATATGAGTCAATTTGTAACTTGCATGTCCTTGACATCGTAACACTGGTTCACATTTCATCATATAATTTACGTTTCGTAGTGTAAGCCAGCACTATCAAAGGCCTTAGAATATATAGTTCATGACCAGCTCACCAACTACCTAACTACTAGCAACCTATTAGACGAATACCAATCAGGTTTCCGTAAACATCGAAGCACAACATCCACTCTGATAAAGGTGACAGATGACCTGAAACTTGCCATGGACAGACAAGAAGCGACTATCATTTGCTTCTTAGATTTCAGCAAAGCATTTGATACTGTCGACTTCGACATCTTACTAGCCAAACTTAGCGGTCTAAATTTCTCACCAAGCGCAGTGCAATGGTTTCGCTCATACATGACGTCTCGTCAGCAACGCGTCCTGTCTGGGGATATAAAATCACAATGGCGGCAGGTAGTGTCAAGCGTTCCCCAAGGCTCAGTATTAGGTCCTATACTCTTCTCTCTTTATGTCAATGATGTGTCATCGGTCCTGACCTATTGAAAATACCATATGTATGCTGATGACCTTCAGTTGTATCTAAGTGCGAAACCAAGCACTCTTAAGAAAGCTATTGAAAATTTCAATACTGACCTCGACGCACTGTCAGAATGGGCACAGGACATAGGTCTAAAACTAAACCCATCTAAAACCCAAGCGGTACTTGTTGGTCACTCTAAGCTCATTAGCCCAAAACATCGGGAATCCGTACCACCTCTTATCCTAAATGGAACAATTATTAACTTCTCGTCCTCAGCAAAGAGTTTGGGAGTAATAGTAGATGAAAATCTAAATTGGACAGAGCACGTAACCGCAGTGTGCAAAAAAGCATCAGCATCCCTTCATGTCCTACAAAAATATAAAAAACTCTTCCCTTTCGATCTGAAAAAGAAATTAGTACAAACGCTTATACTCCCAATCATTGACTACAGCGATATTATCCTACAAGGCCTCTCTCAGGAAAATTCCCGACGTCTAGAACTGGTCACGAATGCCTGCGTCCGCTATATCTGTGACGTTCGACTTTTTGATCACATTTCACCAGCATATGCAAAATTGTCCTGGCTGCGTGCAGACAAACGCAGAGATTTCCATACACTCTGTCTCATCTACTGCCTTATAAATGTACACTGTCCCTCATATCTCTCCTCGTCCCTAACATTCATGTCGGAACAACATGACAGAAACACATGTTCCCATCATAATAAAATCCTCTCCGTTTCACTACATCGCTCAGTCACCTTCTCCAAGTCCTTTACAGTAGCGGGAACCCGACTCTGGAATAACCTCCCTCGTTGTGTTAGAGAACTTAAAAACATGACCGGCTTCAAAAAACAGTTAATGACGTATCTACTTAAGCAACAGTAATGCCTTCCTCTGTACATGAGTGCACTTCACCTCATTACTTCCCTCTCTCCCCCTCCTTAAACCTCCCTTACCCAAAACTCGCTATACTAGTAAACACACCAAAATATTAATGTACATCTGCACAAACCTTCATTACCATTGCGAATCTTTCTCATGTTTGTCATTATTATTTGATTTTTTTTACTGTTATTATTATTGCTTTCACCATAATCTGTATGTATAGCACCTGATGTAAAAATACTGCCAGCATTTACTTTATTAGGTCTTAGTCATGTTTATCATTATTATTTGATTTTTTGTTTTACTGTTATTATTATTGCTTTTATCATAATCTGTATGTATAGCAACTGTTGTAAAAATACTTCCGCATTTACTTTATTAGGTCTTAGTCACTAGTCTTTATTCATATTGTCACTAGAGTAAGCTAATTTTCTGATTTAAACTATGTTCATGATGTTACTCTGATGTGTGAAATGCTGCATGTGTGGAACACTGGTCCGATGTAAGAGAGGGCCTGATGGCCCTAATCTGATCAGGTTAAATAAATAAGTAAATAAATAAATAAATAAATAATTATGGACTCAGTGTGGATATATATCCATAACATATAACTTGGTTTCTACTATTGATTTTAGTTTTTATACAAAATCAGATGTTATTAGTATTTTAATTTGTGCCACCTATAGGTGAATCCTTAGTTCTGGCCTTAACATAATTACTGAAACTATTTTAGTATTTAAGCATGCACAGTAACTTTACGTAAGCCTATTTCATTTCACATTATTTTGTAAATAATTTAAAACAAAATATATAATACGAATATCTGCAAATGAAAAAGCGCTAGTTAGTATTGACGTCATATACGAAGGTTTGCTGCATTGAAATGTAAGCAGCAATCTCAGTTCAACTGGTCATTACGCGTTTGCTATCTTGTCTATCTTATATCTAATTTGTCTCTCTTCGAATTAAAGTCTGAAGAACATTCCTATAGTACATAATTGGACTTAAAATCGACAGTGTGCTACCGACCCTCCTGAAATAAGGAAAGCCAGGCTAACAAAATTTTGGTCGTGCATTGCCCTCGCCAAATGCTCAACGGTAAAACCGCTCGTGCGGTGGTAAACCTTAGCGTCGTTGACGCTACGGCGACAATACCGCACTATTTAAATTTAATGGGAAAAATTAAAACAAAATCATTTGCGTAAGTCTCGTCTGCAGCGGGATTTTCTTTTGACAATAATATAGAGACCGGTAAGAGATGTTTTCAGTTGTGGACCGTCATTAATGGTTAGAACAGGTATATTTTCCATGATATGCATTCGAGACTGTGCGTGACACTACTTCTTCATACTGCTTCGAAACTCTGCTCTTTTACTGTGAAGCGCCCTGCGACAGTTCTATAGAAGTGTCAGTCGAACACTCTGTGCGGAAAATCTGTTATACTCAGGAGTAGGTTGTGAAATATCCGTGATCATAATGTTCACAGCTACAGACACAGGAGACAAGTAGCTTCAGTAGGCTCTCTTGTTTTTGGAGTCTAAATGGCCGTAGCCTAAAATTCATTTCTTTTAGATGAAGTTTCATAGCGAAAACGACTAAAAAGTAAAAATGAAAAACCTTCTAACAACCAGGATACTATTAGCAGACCGTGACACTAGTGCAGGTCTGCATCGCGAGACAACTGTTTAGTCAGTGTGCAAAAACGCACATGGAAAATGTGAGGATAATATTATAGATGAAACTTGGCAGATTAAAACTGTGTACCGGACCGAGACTCGAACTCGGGACCTTTGCCTTTCGCTGGCAAGTGCTCTACCAACTGAGCTACCCAAGCACGACTCACGCTCCGTCCTTACAGCTTTACTTCTGCCAGTACCTCGTCTCTTACCTTCCAAACTTTACAGAAGCTCTCCTGCGAACCTTGCAGAACTAGCACTCCTGAAAGATAGGAGAGCTTCTGTAAAGTTTGGAAGGTAGTAGACGAGGTACTGGCAGAAGTAAAGCTGTAAGGACGGGGCGTGAATCGTGCTTGGGTCGCTCAGTTGGTAGAGCACTTGCCCGCGAAAGGCAAAGGTCCCGAGTTCGAGTCTCGGTCCGGCACACAGTTTTAATCTGCCAGGAAGTTTCATATCAGCGCACACTCCGCTGCAGAGTGAAAATCTCATTCTGGGAATATTGTAGATCTCTTCATATCATAGTCTGTCCATAATTACATTAGGATTGACAGTTCGGCAGGAGCATGTGGAGGTGCGGAACAGATGTGCCACACCCCGCACGTAACAAATTTCATTCAACTCGCGCTAAGAGGCAAACCATTCACTTTACAGATATAGACATTGCATCAATGTGTTCTGAGAGAATGATATTGCATTTTGATTATAGTTTTACTGCGGCAGCAAATTATTAAGATGATATAAGGACAGTGTATTTTGTCGCGACCTTACCCAAATTTCGACACGGGGTAAACGTTTTCGTTATGTATGTTAGGTGAATACATTATGGGTACACGTACGGTTTCGACTAGAGAAACAGATCGCTATATATTTGTAATAAAACTTATCATTTTTTATGGTTCACCAGCCTAACTCTAACACAACAAAAAATTAGATTAAGCGTTTTCATAACGGTGGGAAAACGTAATTTAACTAGGCCACCTTCTACTGCTTGGACTTTAGAAAGATTAAAAGTGATAAAAATAACGGGACCTCTGTATTGAAGCAGTTATATTGTAATCAGTAATATTTATTTTATATAACACATAGGGAATTCCTGAGATGGGGTTCCATTGGAATTAGTTGCTATTAAGGCGTTATTAAAATTTCAAAACTTGCGACGACATAATTTTGCTATGTAAATATTTACAGATGTAAACTGCGCACGCCAAAAATGTGGTTGGACAAGCTTGTGCTCCATTTGTACGGAGATAATGGAACAACTCTGCTGATATCAGTCGTTGCTATGAAGGATTCCTGAAGTGTCACTGTCACTGTTGTCATTTAATGAAATTATCATCTCCTTATAACTGCCCACGTCGTACTGTGCCGACTCCACTGTAGCTTGAATGGATTTTTAAGTTTGTTTTATATGCCCGACTTCTAATTTCATCGCCTTCACTACCCAAGTCTCCAGGGTTGAGCAGTTATTGCCCGATGACGACACGCAATACAGTTTGTTAAAGCGGAATTCGCCGTTATTAATTATGTTTTAGATTCAATTTTATTACTCGTACAGAGACTCAACGTTCCTTTGTTTAACAGCGCGTCGTAATGTCGACTATTGAGTTAAATTTCGTACCTGTTTTGCCATTTTAGAGAAGAGAAACAAATGGTTCAAATGGCTCTGAGCACTATGCGACTTAACTTCTGAGGTCATCAGTCGCCTAGAACTTAGAACTAATTAAACCTAACTAACCTAGGGACATCACACACATCCATGCCCGAGGCAGTATTCGAACCTGCGACCGTAGCGGTCGCTCGGTTCCAGACTGTAGCGCCCAGAACCGCACGGCCACTCCGGCCGGCAGAAGTGAAACCTTAAAGCGCTTCTGCTTCTATAGTCTCAGTATCAAATGTTCACTAATTTCAATTTACTTCCTATCTCAGTTCAGTATTTAACACAAATTATATATCAATGTCATTTCAGAGATATTACGTCGGTTCCACCCTAACGGAATAACACGTAATTGTCATTTAACATCACTTTTATTAATAATCCTTTTTCTTATGACGTAAATGTTAATGAATGATCACTATCTAGGAGGAAAGAGGGATTGATCCTAATCATGAGATAATAACTTTTAATCAGCCCGCAACCGTTAATTAAATAAAAATTCCCGTTCAAGGATGATATGCGAACAACTTTCGTTACGCCAGTTTTTACGTATGTGTCAAAACTAATCCTGTCGCCCACAATTCAAATTAACACTGACGTTAACCCCTTTTGTCGGAACATCGAATCGTAACTATTATGTGAAAGTTTATTCTAGTCCCCGAATTAATTCCTTTCAGATACGCGCACGACCGAACAACAGAACGGAACACAAACGACTTGTTTTAACAACCGAACAACCCAATGACACATTACGACAATGTCCACCCAATGAACATCTCTTTGACTTTATCTTCTATACTCTGCTTAATTAAATTATTCCTAATTACAATTTATTCAGCTATTTAACGAAAACATCTAACAAAAAATAAAATAAATTTATCCCAACGTAAAAGATTCGTTATATTCTCCACTGAATTTTCAACCGTAGTTTTATTCCGTCAGCCCTTTCCATGATGCTCTGCGCATATTTGGCGGCTTTCTTCCAAAGTTCAGCGGTGACGTTCCTGGCAGCTTCTCTTGTGAGTACTTCGACTGCAGAGAACATAAATTTATCAATCTTCTCGCAACGTAACCTTCAATGTTGGCCCATTTTAAGTGTATTGGGTTGAAATGGCGGTGTTAACGTGGTGGACTAACGCCTGCATGCTCGTGTTGTTTTGCCAATTCGCCGATTACGTATAGAGGAAACTGTGGCTTGTGGAGAGATTTTTTCCATAAGTTTCACCTTTTTACGGTTATCATAAGAGATACCTGTTTAAATCTTGTATGTGCCACGATGGTAAAATACTAAACAGTGTCGTGTGGTGAAATAATGGTGAAGTGTGAAATGAAAGCCTATACAGTGCGTCCACAACAAATAAAACGTATAAAGAATAGCAGATGGCAATGTTCGCTTTGGATAAACTCATCAATCTCTGTGGCGTAATAAATATATACAGCGCTGCCAGAGAGAAAATTGTCTAACTCTTTTTTGTCTCTTTGTAGAAGAAGGAAGTTGTGTAATAGCACCTCTGACACTTGCTGCTTATTAAACGAAATCGTATTTGAAACTTCCTGGCAGATTAAAACTGTGTGCCCGACCGAGACTCGAACTCGGGACCTTTGCCTTTCGCGGGCAAGTGCTCTACCAACTGAGCTACCGAAGCACGACTCACGCCCGGTACTCACAGCTTTACTTCTTCCAGTACCTCGTCTCCTACCTTCCAAACTTTACAGAAGCTCTCCTGCGAACCTTGCAGAACTAGCACTCCTGAAAGAAAGGATATTGCGGAGACATGGCTTAGCCACAGCCTGGGGGATGTTTCCAGAATGAGATTTTCACTCTGCTGCAGAGTGAAAATCTCATTCTGGAAATCGTATTTGTTGTAAACGTATTAGTTTGTGCTTAATTCCAGAATAAAATTCTAACTTACTTTGTTTCTTTCTGAAAAGCTTCTCTCCTTCACTTATTAAGTAAATACCTAAGAGTTTTCTAACGACCATAAGCCATTGCAGATCTTTTCTGGATCGCGGCCATAAATTGCTAATGGCTTTATCTTCATGTAATAATTTGCGGGTTCACATGTGTTCTTGAATACTATTACAGGAATAAAAATCTGCACAAAATTTAGTCTTTTAGTGATACCATTATACATGAGCGCTCAGGAATAAATTTTTGCTTACGTAATAAAATGCCGTGACTTGATCTACTTCGCTTCAAGCAATCTGATACCAGTGAATGTTTTATTAAAGGATTACTTTGAAGGCAAATTCTGAACAGATAACTGAAGTGGAGTTTTTTCCTTCTGGATGCTTAAATAATAAGAATTACTTCATTAAAATAATTTTTCGTTACGTGATAGTTTGTACTGGGCAGTCTCTCTCGATAATGGATGTCGGGCAAATCTACACAATTTCTAACTTTTGACGTCGTATACTCGAAGCTTTATCAGACATATTGGTTCGGAAGATTGATTTCAAAATCTTTTGCTCACGTAATGTCAAATCATTAACAGTGACAAACGCAAGACAGTTTTCCGCTCTTTGTCGCTGTATTCGTTTCATTCTTTTCAAACGTCGAGCAGCTGCGGCGAGCGTGTCTGTAAACCACTACCGTTAAATCCAGCCGCGCGACCACCGACCAAGTAAGATCAATACGATCGCTCATTCTTCAACAATACATATAAAATCAATTCAAATAAAAATCTACACTAAGGATTGAAGGTTACTGGAACTGGGGGGGGGGGGGGGGGGCCAACTTGGGGCCAGACAATTTTCAAAATGAACCATGGTTTTAATAGAATAATCTTCTCCCCTGTAGATCATGTTTGCATGTTGTGATTTATCTTATATACAGGAGTACAAGTATTAATACTAACTGGGAATAATTTTCTTTTTCATGTGCAAATACCTACCCTGTATAATGACGAGTAAATTTGAGTGTGCAATATCTGGAAATAAACCTTATGAGAAATTACAAGAAAGCTGTTACCACTCCCTGTAACTGAGGCTGCCTGTGACAGTTCTGTGTAACAAGGTAAGGTCATCAGTGTGTCGTCCTGTGCTTTTCTTATAGGTAGTCGAGACGGGACAGTGCTGCAAGAGACCAGGATGCATTATATTGAATTTCGTGATCTAATAAATTTTAGTGTTTCAGAAGTATAGGTAGTTAAAGTATGCAGGATCATGACTATAATATGTAAATATTTAACTGGTGTTAGTTTAGTTAACTGATTTTACGTACTCCAACAAAATGAGTAGGATTCGAACAAAAGGTCAGCCACGCTCAGAAGCTGACATTCGATCAGATGCTGAGGAAGCTGATTACGTCCATGAAATGGACAATCAAGTGGAGCATGACTCGCCTCCTTCATTGAATCAGACTGCGGTACACAATTCTCTGAATCAGAATGATAAACCTGAGTCGAATGTTACTCAGGCAGGTGTGGCTGTGACTCAGTCCACTCACACTATTCCTGCTACGACAAGTTCAGTAAGTCGTGCAACCAGTGGAGACTGGTTAATTTAATTATTTAGAAGACTTGAATTACACGAGCAGGAATAAAAAGGGAAAGGGAAAACGCGATTAGGAAAAAAAGGGGGAAGAGAAAATCGCGCGCAGAAAAAAGAAAGGGAAAGATAAAAATGCGAGCAGGAAAAAGAAAGGGAAAGATTAGAAAGAGAGAAAGAACGTTATACAAAACAAAAAATCAGGTATGATAGTCTAACGTCACAACTGAATACGATTTTAGAAAATAGACTTTTGGTCGTAAGATAGACGATGGTCTGCAAGGGATATTGACTGAAGTCCGCCTGAAGGAGGAAGCTTATAAGGGCCTACCACAATCAGTTGAACAATTAACAGAGGAGATTAAAAAACGTCAAACCTCCAAAAAGTTATTTAAATCAAGAAGTGTGACAAGTAACCAGTAGATTAGGTTAAAACAAGAGCAGCAGATAAACGAATATATGAAGGTGCATACTGACAAACTTGACAAAAATTTCAAACAGTGGTTGCATCAGAAATATGAAGAAATAACAGCTCACGTTAAGACAGAAGTACAGTCTGCAATGTCCAGAGCGACTATGGAAGCTGCTTTGGAAATGGTGAGTCGGCCAGCGAGCTTACAGCCGAATTATGAAGCATTACACAATCTTTGAGGTAGATTTGCCCTAGTGGAGGCGAGAAATGTCATCTCGCGAAGTCTGCACTGAGCGAACACATGTGTTCGTGAATAACAGCGAAGCTTACGTCACGCCACAGCATAAGCAATATGGAAATGAAGCGAGGCATCAATTTACGCCGGTATCTGACTTTGAGGATGCAGAAATCCGTGGTACAGGAAATGGGCCTCCTGTGGTGACGGTCTGTCAGAAGACGGGCTTGCTCAAGCATTATATTGCAGAAAAGTTTAATAAAATAAAACATAGGCATTTCACGAGCTTATACCACGAGAAGCGAACAGTTCATCCAGTAATATTTATGAAAGGTTTTAAGTTGTTTTGACGAAAGTATGGTCAGAAAATGAGAAATACAGTCTGTAGTCACTCACATAACAGGTTATTCCGCTCTCTCGGCCATGGTAACTGCTGAAACTTGCAGTACATGACAACAGTTTGATAACGCATTCCTTGCGAAGTTCTCGAGCCCTTGTATGAAAGAAAGGCTTCGTAAGGAAGTGTAGGATCCAGATCCATACACCCAGAAAAAATGAACTACGCGAAATTTCATAGACAAATACATAAATAAGACTCGGTACTTGGATCAGCCCGTGTCTTTAAGAAACGTACTTAGGATTTTGAAGACATAGTTATACAGGTAAATACAGGAACGGCATTACCAAACTGATGGGGAAAACAGAATAAAAATAATAAGCTTGGAAAGTCCAATATAATCTCCTTGCGAAAGGGTATATATCACAACGGAAATTGAAGCTTTAGCCATGGCGTGGGTCCTTCGCACGCTCCACTACTGTGTGTGTGGACATCGGGTGCAGGTATACTGTGATCATCAATCCGTCAGTTTCGTGCTATCGTGTAGGTTACTCAATGCGAGATTAGCGAGATGGGCACTCGCTTTGCAGGAGCACCGTCTGGATACCATATACGTTAAAGGAAGTCATAGCGGATGCATTGTCGCATTTGCAATGAGGACTACCACAGTTTGCAGAACTGAATGTTATCTGATCATTATAAAGTGGAAAATAGAATTTTATTCCACAGAAAAGACAGACATAGTGACGTGTGGTGTGCCTGTATACGAACGGCATTTCTAGATATTATGAACAATGCAAGGTCGCATTTCTGAATGCAAAAATGTACCCAGAAAATCTCAATGTATTATTAAATCTGAAAGGGAAGGTACACTATCTTAGAGGGACATGTGTGCGCCATCTCAGAAGGCAAAACACACCACTGTCTCTGTGAAAACCGAACTCCACTCCATATTGCCAACTAAAGCACTCCAACTCACATCTATTGATGTCTGTAGGCCACTACCAACTGCCTGTGTGTGTGTGTGTGGGGGGGGGGGGGGCTGTCAAGCGTTTTCGAAATATATAAAGCTGTACACTAGTAAAATAGCAACTTCCACGCCCATAATGGTTCATATTTCTTGAGCATGAAATGGAAACTGTTCTTGCAGGACGAGACATAACCTACGTTTTGATTTCACATTTTCATCCTGGAAATAGCCCTGTTAGGAGAACTTTCAAAGAATTCAACAGATTTATTCGGACATATGCACCAAGACAACACAGGCGCTGTGGTGATTATGTAACACATTTTGAAGCAGTTTACAATAGGTTGCCCAATTCCTCAACAGGATACGCTCCAAGTGAAATCATGTGTCAGGGCAGGGAAAACAAAGTGTGGATAAATTCGATCCTTGAAGTACCCAGTCTAAACCAAACAAGGACACAAAAATAACTACGGCCTTACTAACCTCACAAAAGAAGCTGAGGCTAGGACAGCCAGATACGATAAAAAACTGAACAAAGTTGAAACCTATGATGTAGGAGAATTGGTGTTGTAGAAAACGTCTCCAGAATCCTCCAGCATAAAGCGACAAAACAGCAAATGGCACTTGCTAGCGCTGGGCCCTTCGAAATAGCTGAAATTACGATACACGGCAGTTACCATGCAGCCTATCCTAACACAATGCATGTGAAGGGTTCCACTTTACTGAGCGTTTAAAACCATATGTACAATAGTAGTAACTTAGTTTTTCATGTTCTTTGTGATCGTAACTATTACCATTAGTTGTTGTTGTTGTTGTGGTCTTCAGTCCTGAGACTGGTTTGATGCAGCTCTCCATGCAACTCTATCCTGTGCAAGCTTTTTCATCTCCCAGTACCTACTGCAACCTACATCCTTCTGAATCTGCTTAGTGTATTCATCTCTTGGTCTCCCTCTACGATTTTTACCCTCCACGCTGCCCTCCAATACTAAATTGGTGATCCCTTGATGCCTCAGAACATGTCCTACCAACCGATCCCTTCTTCTGGTCAAGTTGTGCCACAAACTTCTCTTCTCCCCAATCCTATTCAATACTTCCTCATTAGTTACGTGATCTACCCATCTAATCTTCAGCATTCTTCTGTAGCACCACATTTCGAAAGCTTCTATTCTCTTCTTGTCCAAACTATTTATCGTCCATGTTTCACTTCCATACATGGCTACACTCCATACGAATACTTTCAGAAATGACTTCCTGACACTTAAATCAATACTGGATGTTAACAAATTTCTCTTCTTCAGAAACGCTTTCCTTGCCATTGCCAGCCTACATTTTATATCCTCTCTACTTCGACCATCATCAGTTATTTTGCTCCCCAAATAGCAAAACTCCTTTACTACTTTAAGTGCCTCATTTCCTAATCTAATTCCCTCAGCATCACCCGACTTAATTAGACTACATTCCATTATCCTCGTTTTGCTTTTGTTGATGTTCATCTTATATCCTCCTTTCAAGACTCTGTCCATTCCATTCAACTGCTCTTCCAAGTCCTTTGCTGTCTCTGACAGAATTACAATGTCATCGGCGAACCTCAAAGTTTTTATTTCTTCTCCATGAATTTTAATACCTACTCCGAATTTTTCTTTTGTTTCCTTTACTGCTTGCTCAATATACAGATTGAACAACATCGGGGAGAGGCTACAACCCTGTCTCACTCCCTTCCCAACCACTGCTTCCCTTTCATGTCCCTCGACTCTTATAACTGCCATCTGGTTTCTGTACAAATTGTAAATAGCCTTTCGCTCCCTGTATTTTACCCCTGCCACCTTTAGAATTTGAAAGAGAGTATTCCAGTCAACATTGTCAAAAGCTTTCTCTAAGTCTACAAATGCTAGAAACATAGGTTTGCCTTTCCTTAATCTTTACCATTAGTATTAGATTATAATATTAGTTGTATCTGTTGTGATTGTACATAAGTTGTAGTATGTAGAGAATACGTTTCATTTGCCACAGTGGTGACATGATTCAACTGATGTGAAAATGACTGGCTGGTAATTTAATAAAAGTATTTTAATTCCATAGGGTGGCATTAAATTCAAAACAGAACGTAGACTCAAGTGATCATTCTTTTAAGTGACTTTCAGGTCACATGTTGGCCTGTGAGAAATTTGATGTGTTTCAGGCAAAACCTCATGTCATAGCAGAAGTAAACTTTATTGATGTTCTGTTAGAAGCTAAGTTCATTTTAAGATCTGAGATTCTAATAGTGTACAGTTTTATGATTTCTTTTTTATGTAAACAGTAATATTGAGATTTTTTTGTCAATTTGAGACAAAACACCTCTATAAGACGTGACCATTCCATGTAGTTTGATAAAGTAGTACACTTTACACTTGTCCACATTTGTGAAAAAACGTAGAGAAGGGCATTACAGAGTTTTGGACGCACAAATTATTGTACGAAGCACAATTCAAAAGCGCGAAATCACTTTTTATGACCGCACTGGGTCATTTGTCGTTCGTAAAAGTAGATGCCAGTGATTGTGACATTAATAAGTCTAGAATACACAGTGGTGCCCTCAATAGCTTCTTTAACTTCCTTGCAAATGAAGTTGGTTCAGAGAAATTGTCCCTTTGTGAATTAAGCAAAAGCTTTACGAAAATATACGTTCAAGGAGTGCAGCGTAAAAAGAAAAGAAAAAACGAAGCCGAATGAGTTAGGCTTGTAGCAACTAGTAACGTTCCTTAATTAAGAACAATTTCAGTGCTCATAAAGGTAATTGTGGGGCTGCATTATCGGTCAGCGTGAGAAAGCAAAGACATAAAGTGAACTCGGCGAGACCATGATAAATGCAAGTATGTAGTGACGATGTGAGCTAGGATGCACAAATAACAATGACGAACATAAATATGTGAGTGTTGTTTCTTAAACCTCGTAGTGTGATGCATCAACAGACAAGAATCAGCCGATGCAGCACTACTTATGGGACAGAATGTGTTAATAAACACACGCTTCAACAACGTAGACTAGACACGCTGTGTGATGCAGAGCCTAGCTGGTCCTGTGTATTCACAAAATAACTGGCAGTGATGGTAGAACTGTGTTACATGACGGACAAGATGTTTGTTGTTTGGCATCTTCTGCGGCCAGGCTGTGAATGCACCCAACTGTGCGTCAATTGCGGTGAAAAACATTCATTCACCTGATGACCTGGAGAGGAATTGGACTGGCAAGAGAAACAAGAGACCGCTACGTACAACATGGTAAACAACTGAACACAGTGAAACACCCATAGTGTGTCAAACGCAATGACTTACTAACTTCTTTTCAGTGAAAACCAACTTGTTACAATAGAATGTTGATGCTGCTTGTATTATTTTCATATACTAGATTCGATTCCGGGGCGAGGTGACCAGGTAGCTGTTCCGGTCAAGGGATCCTGCCATCGGGCAAATGCGAAGTCAACAATCAGGTGTGACGAAGAGAAAGCCTTCAACGACGCCGCCACTTCTACAACTGCACGCGCCGACCACGCAATTTGCTGTTACGTCAGAAGGGCGTGGTCGTCATCGCTTGCTGATCTTCGCCGCCCTAACGACGCAACATAACAACTATTGAAAATGTTTAAATGTTTCAATGAAAAACTATCAAAATCTGAAACCTATTTCTTTTACCATGTATATATTGAATGTTTTTTATACTGTGATATATAATGTACCCCCCCCCCCCCCCCTCCCATGAACCATGGACCTTGCCGTTGGTGGGTAGGCTTGCGTGCCTCAGCGATACAGATAGCCGTACCGTAGGTGCAACCACAACGGAGGTGTATCTGTTGAGAGGCCAGACAAACCTGTGGTTCCTGAAGAGGGGCAGCAGCCTTTTCAGTAGTAAGGGCAACAGTCTGGATGATTGACTGATCTGGCCTTGTAACAATAACCAAAACGGCCTTGCTGTACTGGTACTGCGAACGGCTGAAAGCAAGGGGAAACTACAGCCGTAATTTTTCCCGAGGGCATGCAGCTTTACTGTATGATTAAATGATTTAGATGGGTAGATCACATAACTAATGAGGAAGTACTGAATAGGATTGGGGAGAAGAGAAGTTTGTGGCACAACTTGACTAGAAGAAGGGATCGATTGGTAGGACATGTTCTGAGGCATCAAGGGATCACAAATTTAGTATTGGAGGGCAGCGTGGAGGGTAAAAGTCGTAGAGGGAGACCAAGAGATCAATACACTAAGCAGATTCAGAAGGATGTAGGTTGCACTAGGTACTGGGAGATGAAGAAGCTTGCACAGGATAGAGTAGCATGGAGAGCTGCATCAAACCAGTCTCAGGACTGAAGACCACAACAACAACAACATATAATGTACCATATAGCATTCGCCAATTTCAACCTTATCGAAATTATGCTTCACCAGGCCCATATATAGGAGGGGGGAGGGAGGGGGGGGGGGAAACCGGGGTATCTGCCCCGGTCAGCAATTTCAGGGGATGCTAAATTCATATTCTTGAAGAAAAAAACGTTTTCTCTCACAAAGCGGCTAGCGTCCAACTCACGTTGGTCTATCGATTATTCATATGATTTTGAAACGCTTCCCTGTTGGCTTCTGAACATTTTTGAACACATTCCAAATTGATCTCTGAACGAATCATAAGTTGATTTTTGAATGTGTGCATAGTGTACGTGATGTCTCTGCCAGCGGACTCCTCGACGCATCATGAAATAAAAAACTTCCCCACAGACAAAAGGGGACGGAACTATACGAACAGAGCTTAATAAATCCGGACGGGTGAATACCAATCGCTGTTTGTGCATGTGGTTGACTGGGTCTACATCTACATCATACTGCGCAAGCCACCTAGTGGTGTGTGGCGGAGGACATTTTCGGTACCACTACTTGATTCCTCCAACCCTGTGCCCCTCGCGAATAGTGAGTGGGAAGAATGATTGTCGGTAAGCCTCTGTAATGACTCAAATTTCTCGAATTTTCTCCTCGTGGTCAACATAATGTATGTGGAAGGAAGTAATAAGTTGTCCGACTCCTCCTGAAAAGGGCTTCTTCGAAATTACAATAGCAAATCTCTCCGTGATGCACAACACCTCTCTTGTAACGTCTGCCAGTGGAATTTGGTTAGCATCTCCGTAACGCGATCTCGCCAGCTAAACGATCCCGTGACGAAACTCGCCGCCCTTCGCTGGATCTTCCCTATCTCATCAGTCCTAGCTGATAGGGATCCCAGACAGATGAACAATACTCAATAATCGGCCTAAAAAGTGCCTTATAAGCTACCTGTTTCGTGGATGAGTTACATTTCCTTAAGATTCTTCCGATGAATCTAGGTCTGGCGTCTGCTTTTCCGACTATCTGTTTTACATGGTCATTCCACTTAAGGTCTCTATGGATAGTTACGCCTAGATACTTTACGGCAGACGCTGTCTCCAGCTGTTTGTCATCAATAGTGTAGCTGTACAGTAGTGGATTTCTTTTCCTGTGGATGCGCAATATGTTACATTTATTTGCGTTCAGGTTCAACTGCCAGAGCCTGCACCATTCATCAGTTCTCTGCAGGTCGTTCTGAAAATTCTTACTATCTTTTGGCGTTGCTACTTTGTTACAGACATCCGCGAATAACCTTAAAGAGCATCAGACGCTTTCTACTAGGTACTCCGGATATTACCTTTACATCTGCCGATTTTGTTCCGTTAAGAGCGACGTGTTGAGTTCTATCTTGCAAGAAAGTCTTGAACCCGATCGCAAGTCTGCTCCGATACTCCATATATTCGTATTTTCTTCATTAAAGGCAGTGAGGGACGGTATCAAGTGCCTTACTGAATCAAGGAACATGGCATCAGCCTGAGCGCCGTTGTCCACTGCACTGTGGATCTCATGGAGGAACAGAACGAGCTGTTTTGCAGGATCTCTGTTTGCAGTATCCATGTTGATTTTCATAGAGGAGATGCGCGAATGATAAGCGTTGTTATGATTGTTAGCGAAATTCATAGATACAGACTAGCAGACTGGAAATAAACGACTAACAGGAATAACAGCTAAGAAAGGATACATATTAATCTTCTCGGTGTATCAAAGGTAATGAAATTTTACAGAAGTTTTTGCCAGCTCGCTACACTATTTAGGGTCAGTTGTACAGTCGCCGGTTAGCAGTAGTTTAAGTTCTATTCTTGGAATAGCGCGGAAAACGCGCACGAACACGTAATAACATCTAGCCGTAGAATATGTGCTGGATAACTAAACCGATAATTCTGGTAGGGTCAGTGAAGTTAAACGGAGAATCAATTTTGACAATGGCAGGGACAGTTGCAGAATTAGGTTAACGAGACTGTTTATTAGAATGAGGACTTCACACAAATGAAACTGAAGAATATGAAAAACCCAGATTTATATAAGAATTTCGTACTACTACTACTTTTCGATCTACAGTTGAATGTGCTCACCACAACTGGTTTGGCTGGTGGTGGATTGTTTGTAGAACACCGAGTTGGTTTATGTCGTATTGCACAGCAATTATTAATTATGGCATCTGTTTTTTTCTTTTAATCGATGCCCAGTTTTTGGAAATCCATGCTCCCTGAAGTGAGGATCCAATAGTGTTGCTTCATCTGCAAACTTTTGAAGACAGCTTTTGACAGGTTTACATTTCTTTCGCTGCTGATTTCTGATGTGACTTGCTCAAAAGGAGATAGTACTTCACAAGATTTTTCAATAACTGGCCAGTATTTATTGGACAGTTTTATTTGTGAACCCACACTGCAGATGGAGAGGGTGCTTTGCAAAGTCTGTTTGATTTTCAAAAGCCTGTCAGACATTTCATACGTGGATCCATCTTGTAGGGCAATCTCGTTTCGGTGTTAAAATAAGGAAGCCCATTTGCTTCTGAATATTGCGTAATTTCTCAAGTGCTTGATGACTTCTTTTGAAAAATTCCACTATTGACTTCACTTTTGCCCTTGTGTCTGTAATTGGTTCTAGGCTTACTTCCACAATTAAATTCAGTGTATATGCAAAACAAAGTACATGCCACCATTTGCACATCATCACTGCCTTCACCATATTAGGTGCATTATCCACAGTGCAAGCTACAATTTTACTGGAAATACCCCAGGTTGAAGTCACATTTTGTAATTCACTGGAAATGTTTTCAGCTGTATGCTTGTCATGGAATTTACAACGACATAACAAATACACTCCTGGAAGTTGAAATAAGAACACCATGAATTCATTGTCCCAGGAAGGGGAAACTTTATTGACACATTCCTAGGGTCAGATACATCACATGATCACACTGACAGAACCACAGGCACATAGACACAGGCAACAGAGCATGCACAATGTCGGCACTAGTACAGTGTATATCCACCTTTCGCAGCAATGCAGGCTGCTATTCTCCCATGGAGACGATCGTAGAGATGCTGGATGTAGTCCTGTGGAACGGCTTGCCATGCCATTTCCTCCTGGCGCCTCAGTTGGACCAGCGTTCGTGTTGGACGTGCAGACCGCGTGAGACGACGCTTCATCCAGTCCCAAACATGCTCAATGGGGGACAGATCCGGAGATCTTGCTGGCCAGGGTAGTTAACTTACACCTTCTAGAGCACGTTGGGTGGCACGGGATACATACGGACGTGCATTGTCCTGTTGGAACAGCAAGTTCCCTTGCCGGTCTAGGAATGGTGGAACGATGGGTTCGATGACGGTTTGGATGTACCGTGCACTATTCAGTGTCCCCTCGACGATCACCAGTGGTGTACGGCCAGTGTAGGAGATCGCTCCCCACACCATGACGCCGGGTGTTGGCCCTGTGTGCCTCGGTCGTATGCAGTCCTGATTGTGGCGCTCACCTGCACGGCGCCAAACACGCATACGACCATCATTGGCACCAAGGCAGAAGCGACTCTCATCGTTGAAGACGACACGTCTCCATTCGTCCCTCCATTCACGCCTGTCGCGACACCACTGGAGGCGGGCTGCACGATGTTGGGGCGTGAGCGGAAGACGGCCTAACGGTGTGCGGGACCGTAGCCCAGCTTCATGGAGACGATTGCGAATGGTCCTCGCCGATACCCCAGGAGCAACAGTGTCCCTAATTTGCTGGGAAGTGGCGGTGCGGTCCCCTACGGCACTGCGTAGGATCCTACGGTCTTGGCGTGCATCCATGCGTCGCTGCGGTCCGGTCCCAGGTCGACGGGCACGTGCACCTTCCGCCGACCACTGGCGACAACATCGATGTACTGTGGAGACCTCACGCCCCACGTGTTGAGCAATTCGGCGGTACGTCCACCCGGCCTCCCGCATGCCCACTATACGCCCTCGCTCAAAGTCCGTCAACTGCACATACGGTTCACGTCCACGCTGTCGCGGCATGCTACCAGTGTTAAAGACTGCGATGGAGCTCCGTATGCCACGGCAAACTGGCTGACACTGACGGCGGCGGTGCACAAATGCTGCGCAGCTAGCGCCATTCGACGGCCAACACCGCGGTTCCTGGTGTGTCCGCTGTGCCGTGCGTGTGATCATTGCTTGTACAGCCCTCTCGCAGTGTCCGGAGCAAGTATGGTGGGTCTGACACACCGGTGTCAATGTGTTCTTTTTTCCATTTCCAGGAGTGTATGACTTCAGATTGCAGTTTTTATCAAAAAATGGTTCAAATGGCTCGGAGCACTATGGGACTCAACTGCTGAGGTCATTAGTCCCCTAGAACTTAGAACTAGTTAAACCTAACTAACCTAAGGACATCACAAACATCCATGCCCGAGGCAGGATTCGAACCTGCGACCGTAGCGGTCTTGCGGTTCCAGACTGCAGCACCTTTAACCGCACGGCCACTTCGGCCGGCGAGCCGTTTTTAACAATGAAGTGAGCAGTCACTGCAATATAATTCTCATTTTTCACAGATGTCCATCCATTAGTCCTAATGCAGATGTAGGATGTAGCTTGCATTGCAGATCTTACTCGCACTAGCTTGTTATCGAATGCTTGGGAGAGTAAACTGTTGGAGAGTGTTTTTCTACTGGGGGGATATATAGTGTTCATTTAATAAATACGTCATTTTTCTAAACTCTACACTCTCAGCTATATTAAATGGAAGATATTCTTTGACAACAAGTCTTAAGACCTGTTCGTCTATTTTGGCTCGTTTGAATGAAGGCACTGTTCTCGATGCAAATCCAGTAATCTTTGTTTGTCTACCACGCCTACCCAGAACTGAACATGTTGAATTGCAGGGTATTTCTTGCACAGATTGTTCATCATGACACACAGACATTGAAATGGCAGACTCCTGAACAGTTGGTGTGGAAACTGAACTGGGTTCGTCACTGCCCAGTTTCATAAAAACTGTTTTCGAACGAGTTTCACTTAAATTACCTGTTGGATGCTTATGTCGCAAATGTCTGTTTAAGCAAGAAGTTGAACAACTTTTTAACGACAACACTGCCGAGCACAAGTTACATATAATTGTCTTAGGGTTCATCTTCATAAAGTAATCCCACACCGGTCTTCGTAACGCCATAGCTGAAGGCAGAAGAACCAACACGAACAGAACTGGAGGCTGGAGCATACTTTAGAAACAACTGATACACTACTCGGATTCCCACATTCCGTTAGTATGAATAATATACCCGCCCTGCTAATTTCTACGCACACAGAGGGAATCATTACGGAGAATAAGCACATTGACTATAGACTCACAAATAACGCCACCTAATTGGAATAAAAAACAAAATTTAAGAGATATACCTTTTGTTCCCCATGCTTCCCAGCCCTTCCCGTTCATCATTACACCATCAATGATCCGTCAATCAGATAGCTTGCAAGTATACATACATCCAATTTATGTATATGCCTAAACAGTGCCACTATACGCGTTTTTTTTATTCAAACTGTTGTAGGTTTACTTGCATTTTTTAATATGATTACTGTACATGAACAAAGCAGCGTATGTTATAAGAGATGTGTAATTTAACTGAATGTTTCTCACACTTTTATTATTTTGAGTGCGTGTAGTGTGCGTTGTTCTATTGTTTGTTAGTGTTTATAAAGCAGATATTACGCCATTTCGGAACAGGGCAGTCAATTAGAAACGAAGTTTTATTTTCCGAAATCAGTTGTGTGCCAATAAGATTTCGACACCCTTGAGGGTGTTTTCTGAAGTGATAAGTTAAACGTGTTTTCAGTATCTGTGCTCGAATCTCGGCCGAGCGGAATAAAACATCACTGTTTCGATACAAATAGTCCGCTCCAAGCACAAGTGGACTGAAACAGCGTTATTTTGAAACAACGATACAGTTTCCGCGTGTAGCTCGAGATCGAATTGGGTCCCGCTATCCGTGACAGTGAAACATAGCCGTTTCGAAACGCTGAAACAGTTCCACGCATCGATACACTGTATCGAAACATAGGAACAGTGGCCAAGTCTAGCCGGAAGGCATTGCCACTGCTTCGAAGCTCTGTCGTCTCTCCAAGCCTGTTTGACAATGTGACCAGAACGACCCACGGAAGTCAAGCCACGCCGCTTGATCTGTATTTATGCTACGGATCGCCCTTAAAAATCGCCATCGCCATTCAGCTCCACATGAAGAGCTTACGGCCACAGAAACGTCCATAGTGAAAAAATGGTCCTGTAAAACTGTGGGCAAGGATGTTCAACTGTCTTGAAAAAGCCCTGATACTTTAAGTGTGATCAGTAACTCTATGAGTGTTGTATATTGTTCCCATGACAATAATCATAAATATGACAGTGTGAGGACGAATCGCATCCACTGCAAACGAATCAATATTTGGTACCCTCTTCTCCTACGACGCTTTTTCCAGGGATGTTAAGTTTACATGGTTCTCCAGTTTCCATCTTTATCGATTATTTCCTTTACAAATTCGACAACAGTGCTTTTGTTTATATTCAAAGCAGCAGCAGCAGCTATGTTGATCATTTTGATAACAGAGAGCAGCGGGCCACCATTAAGTTTCTAATTCTGAAAGTAAGTATTCCTTGTGACTGACCTCGTATAGTGGCAATCCGCTGGCCAAGAGAATGACATCGCAACTTTTCCATTTACACCGTTCTACGAACTTCTCGCTGACATCCGTCAGTATCACACAACGAATAACGGTAACAACGAATAACGATAACAACAAATAAAAGATTAGTAAAACAAACGCAAAAACTAACACGCAGGGAGTCATAGGTAGCAACGATCACACATGAGAGAAAGCTACGTACCCGCAACCGAAGCCCACTGTGAGCAGGAAGTGTTGTAAAGCGGCCCGTTCCTGCCGCGTGGGCTTGTCCCCCTGCCATTTCCGTCCTCGCTGTCAATCGTAAAGTAATTTTGGACAGAATACAGCAAAAATATTAGTCGGTACACTAGATGCTAGTTACGAGACTGCGCAGATTGCTAGGCAAAACATTTTATGCACTTATAAATGAAAGTATTCTAGATACATATAAATAATTGTGCTATTGCACAGAGGTTATGGAATGCAGCTGTAAAATATGAACGACCCTGAAGGGCAAGAAAGAGCAAATATTAGTTTGTTTCATTTGATTGAAAATCTGTTAAATTCCTTCTACTACTAACACAGCACACTGATATAGTAATTCATGGGTAACGGTACGGATATAATCATCCAGTGAAAACAATACTTAGAAACGATTTTAACTACACCGCTTATTAATTGTCAAAACGCACTAACACTCAAAATGTGGTCAATGTACAAACGTTGCTCGATAATGTATTCACTACTGCAAAACGTAAAAGAAAATTAGCAACCATTAGAATTCGGTATGCTGTCGAGTTGTGTTAAACCAATATCTTCGTTGAATAATCGTCTTATCACAGTGCCAGTACTAGTGTGCACGTTTTTCTGCGATTTTGTTCGAGATTTCATCAACATGTTGTTCATTCTTGAGGCTACTGATATGAGCTGCGTTGTATCCGCATAGTGATCATGGTTGTTGTAACTGCTACAATGTCTGCCTTCGTTAGACACGTGTGGATAATGTATTTTTAATATTGGAAACGATATTCTCCGAAACCTTACTTTGGGCTCAGGAGTAGAATTTACGGACGTCTACGCGGCATGTGAAACACGAATCCTACTTCTCCAGGAGAAATGATTCACCCATGGCCTGTATATAAACATAAGGTTTCGTGGTGCTGCTCTCCCGGTTAAAAATTTGTAGTACAGAATGTAAGGCTGGCGATTCAGGTACGCCCAAAATGTTAGGAGCAGCACTAAACTCAGTCGCCTGTATTGATAATCTGAACTGTGGCGTAACGCAATAAGTAAAACTATGCCGCACTAGCATCACTCATTGTTGTGTAGACATACACTGAAGTGCCAGAGAAACTGGTACAGCTGCCTAATATCGTGTAGGTCCTACGCGAGCACACAGAAATGCGAAACACGACATTGTATGCACTCGACTAATGTCTGAAGTTGTGCTGGAGGGAACTGACACCATGAATCCTACAGGGCTAACCATAAGAGAACTAGGGCTGGAGATCTCTTCAGAACAGCACGTTGCAAGGCATACCGGACACGCTCAATAATGTTCATGACTGGGGAATCTGGTGGCCACCGGAAGTGTTTAAACTCAGAAGATTGTTCCTGGAGCCACTCTGTAGAAATTCTGGTTGCCCAAGTCCGTCGGAATGCACAAGGATGGAATAGATGCAAGTGACCAGGTAAGATGCTTACGTAGGTATCGCCTATCAGAGTCGTATCTAAACGTATCAGGGGTTCCATATAAATCCAACTGCATACGCCCCACACCATTACAGATCCTCCGCCAGGTTGAACAGTCCACTGTTGACATGGAGGGTACATGAATTCATGACGTTGCCTCCATACTCGTACAAGTCTATCCGCTGGATACAATTTGAAACGAGACTCGCCCGACCAGACAACGTGTCTCCAGTCATCAACAGTCCAATGTCGGTGTTGAAGAGCCCACGCGAGGCGTAAAGCTTTATGTAGTGCAGTCATCAATGGTACACGCATGGACCTTCGGCTCCGAAAGCCCATATCGATGATGTTTGTGGTGTCACCGCCAGACACCACACTTGCTAGGTGGTAGTTTTAAATCGGCCGCGGTCCATTAGTACATGTCGGACCCGCGTGTCGCCACTGTCAGTGATCGCAGACCGAGCGCCACCACAAGGCAGGTCTCGAGATACGGACTAGCACTCGCCCCAGTTGTACGGACGACTTTGCTAGCGACTACACTGACGAAGCCTCGCTCCTTTGCCGAGCAGATAGTTAGAATAGCCTTCAGCTAAGTCCATGGCTACGACCTAGCAAGGCGCCATTAGCCTTACATAGCAATTGATACTTATCGTATAAAGCATGTCTCATCAAGAACGATGTATACAACAAGGATGGATTAAAGTTAAGTATTCCAAAAGCTACGTACTTTTCTTTATAGCATTCATTACGTATCCTGTTTCAGACCTCACGCCATCCTTCGTGTGTTTATAGCGTGCATTGCGGTCGCCTCAAATCGCACTGTGTCGGCACTTCTGTCGACACATCAATGTTTAGTTGAATGGTTCACACGCCGAGACTTGTTGATGGCCCAGCATTGAAATCTTCAGCAATTTGCGGAAGGGGTGCACTTCCATCACGTTGAAGGACTCTCTTTAGTCCTCGTTGGACCATTCTTGCAGGATCTTTCTCCGACAGCAGCGATGTCGGAGATTTGATGTTTTTCCAAATTCCTGATATTCACGGTACACTCGTGAAACGGTCATACGCGAAAATTCCCACTTCATCGCTACCTCGGAGATGCTGTGTCCCATCGCTCGTGCTCCGACTATAACACCGCGTTCAAACTCACTTAAATCTTGATAATCTGCCGTTGTAGCAGCAGTAACCCATCTAACAACTGCACCAGCAACTTTGTCTTATATTGGCGCTGTGGGCCGCAGCGCCGTATTCTGAATATTTACATATCTCTGTATTTGAATACGCATGCCTATACCCGTTTCTCTGGTGCTCCAGTGTAGTTACGCTATTATCTTTCACTGAAGTCCCGTCGAACCCAGTTAGCGTGCCCACCGAATGTCTAATCCTTTTCAGAGGTCTCAAATCAAAGTTGCAGATTTATAACGAGAGAAAATGTTTGGTGTACAGGATATAGGCTTTTCCACACCGTTACATTTCAACCCCTACAAAGCACGCTACTTTGACAGAAAGACGTCTGTGCAGCTTTGGATAAATGGCATATGCAACGACCAAAGGGAGCCGGAGTACGAAAATCGATTCCACAACTAATGGGTTCTTCCACCTCCCGAAGAATATCCATACTGGGCTCAGTAGTTCTGCCCGCAGTGTTGGTTAACACTGAATCACTGCATCTGGTGCGGATCTCTCTGCGTCGCCGGTTCGACACCTTCTGCTCCTTGCTTGGCTGACGCTACGTATGCTAACGAGGGACTTATATTGGCCAAGAAGAAATGATGTGGTTAAGAAGGAGTTTCACTTTAACCAATCTCAAAACGGTAACTGCAAAATGTCATAGATACCTGCCGTATTCTAAAAGTAAGTCTCGTTTGCATATATTGTGGATCACAATGAACTTGTAGGGTGTGGTACTATTTCTTGATTCTTTTGGAGCCACTGAAGTCATTGTTTTCGTTTCATTGTTCTTGTGGTTTCCATTTTCTTTTTTCGCTTGACTGTGGATGAAAGCTAACCATTATGGATTCAAGCAGCGTTGCTCGCGACTGTTGCGAAGTGCATGCTGTATCGTGACTCGAATGTTTGTATGCAACAGGATTTATTGCTGTAAACATTTGTACGGAATTCTGCCTAGTTTACGAGCCTGTGGTAATGAGCAAAGAAAGGTGGGGCAATGGTATCGAGGCACTAAAAGTCGACGTACAAATATCAATCATAATGAGGCCCAATGTCTAGGCCGATGAAATCCTGCAACAAGCGAAAAAAACTGCGATCAGGTCGACGAGCTACAACTGGTGCTTTCGTTGATGAAAGTGTCTTGTCAGGCACACAATTATTTAAGCGATCGCCTAGAAAGAGCTCTGACATGGTAAAGCGTATTTCAAGACGGTTAGAAACGCACTTACTGACCTACATAAAAAGCGAAAAATCTCAAGTGGGCGAGAATTTTCGCACCGCTATCTACCAGATGGAAGTAATTTGTTTTCTCATTTCGCTTGGGGATACGAGACGTAGATATTGTCCATAATCGAGATCGAAAAATAATCACAGCCGTGGCAACATGCAGTTTCGCCAAAACTGAAGAAATTCAAACAGTCTAATTATTCAATACGAAAGATGGTGGTTACCGTGCTCTCGGCCGAGTACTGCAGTTCTTTCCTTTGTTTTTATGGAACGTGGGTCAGCATTTACGGTGACATGTAGTGTCAAAACCTCATGAAACGGAGAAGTAACATCAAAAATCGTCATCATGGATAATCATTCTTCGCAACATCGCTTCCATCCTAACTGCTCGTACAGAGGAGAGGATTCAACATTTCCGTTCGGTATTTTTGGGCCACCACCTACAGTCCGACTTCGCAAACAGCCGATATCTTCCAATAGAGACCATCACTTGGTGGACAACGGTTTCAAGATAATGAGGAACTAAGAACCACCGTTGTGACTTGGTTCAACTCCTAGGCGCAGAACGTCTGTGGAGAGGTGATGAAAGAGAATCAATGAAACTGAAACTAAGCGTTGTCCTTACGGTCCCGCATTGTGCGCAGCATAGGGCCGAACGCCAAGAGTGAGGATTTTCGGCGCCGCGAGGTACAGCATGCTGTCTATTCTCACAATTCAGAAACGAGAAAACCAGACAGACAGACGTCTCACGAAGCATTTCTAAGAATACTGAGTGTCTATAATTAAGAGACTTTTATTTTTACATACAGAGGTCCGCAAAATTATAATATTTTGGGTACAAGTGAAAGTTGTGTATGTGTTACTACCATTATAAAGACAGCAGCATTGTTTCAGGTACATGCTCAGAGACGATATTGTCTTTGTCAAATGTTTCAGCGGAGCGAAAAGAAAGACCTCGTTTAAGTTACGCAATGGATTTTTGTCTCAACTCTCACAGCCAAACGAATTGTCCAACATGGGATACCAAACCGACCAGATTGAAGTATAGTTCCCAACAGTGGATTATTTGTGGGAAAGTAATCAGGGTAATGAAAAAATATTTAATTATTTATTTCAAGGAAAATTACACAATCGATTCTTTTTCACATTTTCGTAAACAAACCAAAGTTCAGAAGTAGATAAATAAGGAATCCAATTGACCAGCGCGAAGCCTAATCGTGCGAAATGAGGTTTAATTGCTTGGAAGTAAACTGCGTAATTAAGTAGTGCATAGTTACTGAACTGAAGAGACATTTTTGTTCGAGCTTTCTTATCCAAACAAAAAATGGGAAGTGGACAAATCGATTATCAATGTTACCAGCTTGAGGTCTAGTTTTGCTAAAAAAAATTTCATGGAAACTCATTCGAAGTTTAAAGGTCTGTGTCAGACCGGGACTAGAAACTGAAACTACCATTCGTGAGCAAGTGCTCTACAGACAGGTAGCTAAGCGGATGACGGCGGAGATGGCCATCTAAAGCTCGAGAGTTTTACTCCAATTGACAAGTGTTTATTCCGCCGAAATCCTTTAGCAACCTTTAAAATTCCAAGTTAAATGTTTATCCTTCAATTCTCAATTGACACTACATTTGTTTTCTCTTGATCCATACATTCTTATTAATAACAGATTACCCAACGATATTTTAAATATATTGTATGCCATTCTTTATGAACAAACCATGTAAATAAAAACATGAATAAGTGTCTAGTACTTTGTGAAATGATCTGTCTGAAAGTAAGAACTAAAATAAACAGGAGAAACATTTGATGCGCCTTTAAATTGTGCTCGAAATAATGTACAACAAATTCAATGTTTCACTTAGAGTCAAAGAATCTTCTAGAATAGTAGAGGACGTTCGTCAGATAGATTATGTAGACCGTGCAGTCTGCTGTTCTATTGCCTCGACATGTTTCTGTCATCTGTGCTCGAAGGTGTTAAAATTTCCATCAAATTTTCAGTATATCTGGAAAGAGAATGCGTATGGCGCAAGAAGTAATATCTCTCCTACAAGAGCTGTCGACATTATTATTCTGGCTCACTCACATTTCCGGATTAATAAAGAAGAATAAATGTGGAAAGATAAATCAGGAAGTTGTTCCAGTCGAAATGCGGGTTCTACTTACTGGTGCTCTTTGTACGTAACTCACCTATGGGTGCTCTAACTACTACTGTGCTCTAACTACTACTGTTCTTTGTTTATAATTTTAAATATTTAAATACTTAATTTTGAAATGCAACGTGAACCGCATTTTTAGGTCGATGTTCGAAGTGTTGTGTATGATAACCGAGCATCATTCAAAGGCGCGCTAAATGTTTCGCTAATCTTTTTTTTATCTCATTTTCACACAAATAATATCACACAAACCATTTGACAGATCGTTTTCTGAACTTTTTTTACACTTTTTAAAGACAGTGAAATATACGTCGTTATTCCTCATTTATTTGATTTTCTGCCTGTCACTCGAGTATTGCATTCTGGTTCTGCATGTTTAACTTCATTCGTAATAGAAAGACCTTCGCACTCTCATCTTCCAGATTTATCTTGGGGTACAACAAAATCGATTTGTTTCCTACTACGCAATAAGACAATTTTCGTACACAATTCACTGTTTTGAATTCCGTTTCGGTTTGTTGAAAAGATAGCACTAAGTTTTAGTTACAGTTCTCTTTCTCTGCGTTATCTGTCTCTCTGAAGTACACCTGATAATTCTAAGGAGTTTAATGGGTAGGCTAATGACAAACGTATGACGGAAATGAAAGGCAGACAGTTCTATCACCTTGCTTGAAGATTCGGCTCTTTCCGCTTAACCGAAGGAAGTCGGAGTCCACTGGAATGGGGCCAGACACCGGCCCCCGGGAAACTGTTTTCTACTGCCTAAAACTATACATGGCACGAAAGTCAGTGGAGGCTGATAACCACACATTCGCAGTTAGCTCGTAAAATAGCATGTTTGTGGACCCATGTATACTGGAACTGTTTTGCTGCTATTATCGAATCCCTCCTCTCGTGACAGTTTTCATTCTAAATTATGATACACACTGTATTTTTCTTCTTATTATTATTATTATTCCTATTATTATTATTATTATTATTATTATTATTATTATCATCGAATGTCTTCACTCGTGGCCATTTTCGTTATCAGTTATAATACACACTGAAATTGTCTAATTATTTGCTTTTTTCTTCAGTGAAATGCGGTGGTCAGGTTTTAACCTGTAAAGACGTTTCTCTTCTGTGCTAATTCGCTGCACAGCTATAGATTCGTTACATTGTGACTACGTCCTGTACTAAAGTACCAACATAAATGAGTGCTAATGGATCTTAAAGTAGGCACAGAGAAGTGGTAGGTGGTATAGCAGCCCTTAGTAATGAACTTGATAGCCTCTAGCATACAAACCAGTTGTAAAGCCAACGACTTAAAAGAAAAAAAAGAGAAAGGTCGTTACAATCACTCAAAGCTGCTAACCGCTCGAGGAAGTATTATCTTGCAAAGCAGTTGCAATAATTGCTACATAACTTCTCCATTAAACTTAACTTCCATGTAGTGAACTGTTTCACCAACTGGTCAGTCAGAATCTGTACACAGAGATGGAAGTAAAGTAAACCAACGACATGTATGGAAAGTCAAATAAACTTCAGGGACAAAAACCGACACTTTCAGGCAGCTGATATCATTGTGATACTGTCAGAGACGGCAACGGACTTGTAACAGTAGCTGAATAGAATGAATAGCATCTTGAAAGGAGATCATAACATGAATATTAACAAAAATAAAAGAAGATAATGGAATGTAGTCGAATTAATATTAGTAAATGAGACACAGAACGACAATCGGTATAAAGGAAGAACACCTTCATTAGTAATTATTTGACCCTCCAGATTGGCGGTTGAGGCGTTAGGCCTGTTCCCTGTCATTAGGAAAATTTCAACCGGCAAAAGATGTAAGGGTGAAATTTCAGTGACAGATCGGAATTAAATGGAATCGACCCAGCAAACCAAGGCAGTAAATGAATTTTGGTGAATGAAACGTTCAGGATATTGCAACAAATGAAAAACAGCAGTATTCAAAGAAATGCACCGAAATAATGAACGCATAATAGCCTAATGAAAACAAAAATGAAAGGGAAGGGAGCAGAGTAGATGAACGATTACAGTGAAGTTAGCAATTAGTAATTCTGCAAAGAAGGGGATATGACTTGCGGTTCATAAAAAGTGGAAAAGCAGCTTCAAGAAATGGGACTGTGTGAACGAACGTCAGACGTGTGTGAATATGAAGCTAAAAGTATACCACGTAGCGACCATTGCAGAATGTGCCCCAGAGACAATGCTATAGGCCTTGAAAAAAATAATTTTTTTAATGATTCGACTCGCCTCCTAGATGTCAACAACATAAAAGGAGCTGTATCTCTTACGAGATTTTAATGGACGAATAGGTAAGCAGTATCGCAGAAAGGTTGCAGAAAAATTTGGGAAGGATATTGTGAATAATAATCGAGCGAGGGTGGTAGAAAATTGTAACAGTAGAGTCTTAAGATACAGAATGGCACAAAGACATCCATAAATATACAGGGACACAGAGCACAAGAATGTCACAATCTGTTTATTGATTCTGCCGTGGGAAAAGAAAGTAATCGTATTAAGGTAGAAGTTTCATGGCTTAATGGGGAGTATAATGCGAATCTGACCATTTCGTACTTCGATGAGCACTTTGGTTCCTCTTTCAAAAACAAGTAGGTACCAAAACAATGGTAATGATAATGGAGAAAAGTTGAACCAACCACAGTGTAATTAAATTTACTGCAGGATGCGACAATTGCCTTCTTAGATCAGCTGTCATATCGTGGGGAAGTTACATCAGACATATGATACGATAGTGAAAGTGGTATATATGGCAAATGTGAGAAGAACTAATGACAGAAGTAGTATAAAATCAACAGCCGATTAGCCTAGACAAATGGACGACATACTATGAAACCAGTTTAAAGACAGTGATTCGAATTTGAAGATACATGCTCTGTTGCACGCTGTGAATGTGACACAGAAATCTAAATCATGACAACAGCGAAAGTACCGGAGACAGTTAAACAAAAATGGCAAAGCAGCAGGGCATGACACTGTTTATAGGGAGTTATCAATGACCGGGCAAAACGTATAGTTTGATTATCTCCCGAAGCTATTTAATCTCCGTCTTACTAGTTAGTGGAGAGAAAATCCCTGTAGGTTTGATGCAGGTTTCACCAAAAAGCATATTTATAAAGAAAACTTATTTTCTTCTGTAAATATGCTTTTTGCTGAAACCTACACATATTATCGAGAAATCACAGTTCCCACTCTTATATCGAGACTGTATAGTAAGATCCTTAATAGTACAATTGTGAGAGTAATGGAGGAAGCAGAACAACCAGAGAGGTTTCCGGGCAGGAAAGTTTTGTATTGATAATATCTGCAGCAGACGAAGTAGACCACGAAGTTGGAGGCACATGTCATAGACATCCATGAGGCCTATTACACTTTAACACATTTTAGGATGTGACAAGCAGTTAACAAACAGAACATTCATAAATGTTATGTACAAATCATCATGAAACTGCGTACAGATAATGCTTGTTGTGTTAATGTTGCGAAGCTATTGTCACAGAAATTTAAGGTTAGCAGAGGACTGAGTCAATGACACTGCTTAGCGCATACAGTCATTAAAACGTTTTTTAATGAAGCATTGATAATTTGGAAGTGGAAAACACAAGAACATTGCAATTACAATAGGTGATGGCATCCTGTTCTGCCTAATTTTCGCCGACGATCACTTCATTTTCGACGAGGAACAAGAGTATTTATATCGTATTTATAGAAAGGTTAAAGGAGAATATCATCTTTGGGGTATGAAAATGACTTTCACATACACTGAATACGAGTATTTGATTGTCGGAGGAATTGGAAGTGATCTTGCTATGGGTGATGAGTCTATGGTAAACTGTAGTCGATCATATAAATATTTAGGAGCAATTAATTCGGGCTAGGGTGGAAACAAGAGTAATGAAGGTAAATAAAGTACTGAATAGGAAAGGGAAAAGTGGCAAATAGGCATCTACACTTCATTATTTAGAATAAAAATACGTAAAAAAATTAGGAAAATAGGGTATATTAAACTGTAGATGAGAGTATTGCTCTGTAACATGCTGACCTGTGAGAAATCTTGCCACCGCCCTGTTAAATTGTTAAAAACTTAGTCAGCCGATGTCGTAGTTTTGAAATGAGGGTTAGTATGAATGTCGCGTAATAAATATTTCCCGTGAAGCGCCATTGCGACAGAGGCAAAGGTCAATTGTGGAAACTAAGCCACTGAATATTAAAAAAGTAAGGTATACACCCGACTGACTACACAAAATAAGAGGCCACGTCCATTCCCGAGTGAGTGGTTCAAGATAAGGATTAATACTGTAAGGGAAATGGGTCATAAATGTAGTTACGTCGGTACACAGTTGTATGCGAACGTACGATCGGAATAGAGGCATCTACGTTCTATCAAACCCCGTGGTCTGGGTAAAAAGAATTGTGGCTAAAATGAATTTATTAATCTCAGAAAGAAAATAATCGGACTTCGTAATTAAATGAAAAGGAAGATCGCAGGTTCTGAATGTCGCGGCAGATATGACCTAAATATTGAAACTGACTTTGGCGGCCACGAAGGGAAGGAGATAAATACATTCACATACCTCTGTTGTTGAGCATCGCCGTCTTGAAGGTCGTCGCCTCCATCTAAATTCCCCACACAGAATTAAATTAATAATAATCTTCTAGAGTTACAAGAACTGGAACCCATGGTATGGCAAATGAGAAAATCGTATTGTTTCAGAAGATGCTTTCATTACTTAGCACAATTTCACTTGAAATTACAGAGCGCTTCGTTTACACGTCTTATCACCAGGACATGAGAACAACGAAAGGAAACTACACTAAAACTAATAAACGAAGAGCATAAATCTTCTTTTGTTCGTCAGTGTTAAATACTATTCAGATGAATCGTTTGTATGAGAGTCGAATAATTATCTATACAATTATGAATTAGAAAAAGTCATTAAGACGTGAGGTAGCTTCTGCAAGATTATCAATAGTCATTCGTTAGACTGCCACTAGTCTGAGTTACCATCTTGTGAAGTGAATGCATTTCTTGGCTGCCTATCTCACCGCCCGCGAAAGTGTTTGTTGCCGGACCTTCTCAGAGGTCGATTCCTGGAGCACCGTATGTGGCTCCTTGGTTCTTGTAAGACGTGTGTTCTAAAAGGAGGTCTGATGGCCAGTCGTTCAGTCTAACTCTCCTTCGCACGCCCCTTGAACGAACTTATCTACTTGTCCTTATGTTTTATTATTGTATTATTTATTACAATACCTTGTAATGCCTACATTAAAGGTTATATGTGTCTAGTTAATAGTTCTGGTCGCCTTCTGGAATACATCTAACAGTGTAGTGTTCAGTGGATGTTAAGGGTTGTGTTACAAAGTCTACCATCATCTTATTTCACCTGTTTGGTGATCAGTTGCTTGTTTTTTAATTAACCTTTGCTATTCTATTTGCTGTTTTACAGCAGGTTTCTGGATTTTTTTTTATTATTGTCGTTCCTGGCGTGTAAGGCCTTCAGCCGTGATTGTAGTCATTTGCCTCAAAATTCTAATTTGGTATTTGTATTTTAGCATCTGTTTGCGGCGACTTACCTTTAATATTTCAATACCGGTAAGTTGTAAATTGCAGCTAGTTCTTAAACAATTCCTAATTCATTGCCATTCTTGGTGTGTAAGGCCTTCAGCAGTGATTGTTATCACTTGCCTTAAAATTCTAATTTGGTATTTGTATTTACGCAGAAAGCCTTTAAAAGCTTATTTACTGCCATTCCTGGCGTCTGATGCCTTCTGCTGCGTTTGTGGCGACTTGCCTTTAATATTCCAATACCTGTAATTTGAAGTTTAAGCGAGTTTTAAATAATTTGTAATTTATTGCCATTTCTGACGTGTAAGGCCTTCTGCCCAGATCACATTATCTGCTCTATTTGTATTTAATGGTGATTTGGTAAATTATAACTCACTGAAAACACTATTATTTACACACTTGTTTATTCCTTCATTAATAACGTGTGGTATATTTATTTATTGTTGAGTCTGGAATTACTGGGTTAAAATAAATTGAGTGTAACTGTAAAAGGCCAACAATAGTAACTGATTACGGTCCGTCCATGATCGTAACCGCACTTCCCTTGAATACCGCGTTTCAGTTGTTGTGGTCTTCAGTCGAGAGACCGGTTTGATGCAGCTTTCCTGCTACTCTATCCTGCGCAAGCTTCTTCATCTCCAAGTAACTAGTTCACCCTACACCCTTTTGAATCTGCTTATTGTAGACATCTCTTGGTCTCCCTCTACGATTTTTAACCTCCATGTTGCCTTCCAATACTAAATTGGTGATCTCTTGATGCCTCAGAACGTCTCCTACCAATCTATCCCTTCTCCTAGTCCAGTTGTACCACAAATTCCTCTTCTCCCCAATTCTTTTCAGTACCTCCTCATTAGTTACGTGATCTACCCATCTAATCTTCATCATTCTTCTGTACCACATTTGGAAAGCTTCTATTCTCTTCTTGTCTAAACTATTTATCGTCCATGTTTCACTTCCATACATGGCTACGCTCCATATAAACACTCTCAGAAACGACTTGCTGACACTTAAATCTATACTCGATGTTAACAAATTTCTCTTCTTCAGAAACGCTTTCCTTCCCGTTGCCAGTCTACATTTTATATCCTCTCTACTTCGACCATCATCAGTTATTTTGCTCCACAAATAGCTAAACTCCTTTACTACTTTAAGTGTATCATTTTCTAATCTAACTCCCTCAGCATCACCTGATTTAATTCGACTACATTCCATTATCTTCGTTTTGTTTTTGTTGATGTTCATCTTTTATCCTCCTTTCAAGACATAGTCCATTTCGTTCGAATGCTCGTCCAGCTCTTTTGCTATCTCTGACAGAATTACAATGTCATCGGCAAACCTGTAAATTTTTATTCCTTCTCCATGGATTTTAATTCCTACTCCAAATTTTCCTTTTGTTTCTTTACTGCTTGCTCAATATACAGATTGAATAACATCGGGGGCAGACTACAACCCTGGCTCGCTCCCTTCCCAAACACTGCTTCCCTTTGATGCCCTCTCGACTCTTATAACTGCCATTTGGTTTCTGTACAAATTGTAAATCGCCTTTCGCTCCCTGCATTTGGCCCCTGCCACCTTCACAATTTGAAAGAGAGTATTCCAGTCAACATAGTCAAAAGCTTTCTCTACGTTAACAAATGCTAGAAACGTAAGTTTGCAGTTCCGTATTCCACCTTATGAGAGTAGTCGTTCGGTTAGTATTGCCTAACGTATTCCAACATTTCTACGGAATCCAAATTGATATTCCCCGAGGTCGGCTTTTACCAGTTTTTCCATTCGATTGTAAAGAATCTGTGTTAGTTATTTGCATACGTGACTTACTAAACTAACAATTCGGTATTTTTCACACCTGTCAACATCTCCTTTATTTGGGATTGGTATTATTATATTCTTCTTGAAGTCTGTGGGTATTACGACAGTCTCATACATCTTGCTCACCAGATGGTAGAGTTTTGTCAGGACATGCTCTCCCAAGGCTATCAGTAGTTCTAACGGTATGTTGTCTACTACTGGGGCCTTTTTTCGACTTAGGTCCTTCAGTGCTCTGTCAAATTCTTCACGCAGTATCATATCTCCCATTTCATTTCATCTACGTCCTATAATATCACCCTCTACATACTCCTTCCACCTTCTTGCTTTCCCTTCTTTGCTTAGGACTTGTTTTCTACCTAATCTCTTGATATTCATACTGGTGGTGCTCTTTTCTCCAAAGATCTTTTTAATTTTCCTGTTGGCAGTATCTATCTTACCCCTAGTGATATGTGCCTCTGCATCCTTATATTTGTCCTCTAGTAATCCCTGCTTAGCCATTTTGCATTTCCTGTCGATCTCATTTTTGAGACTTTTGTACTCCTTTTCGCCTGCTTCATTTACTGCATTTGTATATTTTCAACTTTTACCAACTAATTCATTATCTCTTCTGTTACCCAAGGATTTCTACTAGCCCGCGTCTGTTTATCTAATAGATCCTCTGCTGCCTTACTATTCAAGCTCTCAAAGCTACCCATTCTTCTTCTACTAAATTTTTCCCCTATTCTTTTCAATCATTCCCTAAAGCTCTCTCTGAAACTCTCCAGGTCTCATATCCTTGCATACGCACCTTTTTTCAGTTTCTTCGGTTTTAATCTACAGTTCATAGCCAACAGTTTGTGGTTAGAGTCCACATCTGCCCCTGGAAATGTCTTACAATTTAAAAGCTGATTCCTAAATTTCTGTCTTACCATTACATATTCTATCTGAAACCTTCCAGTATATCAAGGCCTCTTCCACGTATACAAACGCCCTTCACGATTCTTAAACCAAGTTTTAGCTGTGATTAAGTTATGCTCTGTGCAAAATTCTACCAGGTGGCTTCCTCTTTCATTCCTTACACCCATTACATATTCACCTACTACTTCTCCTTCTCTTCCTTTTCTTACTATCGAATTCCAGTCCCCCATGACAAATTTTCGTTTCCCTTCCGTATCTGAATGATTTCTTTTATCTCATCATACATTTCTTCCATCTCTTCGTTGTCTGCGGAGGTAGTTGTCATATAAACCTGTGCTACTGTATTAGGCGTGGGCTTCGTGTCTATCCTGGCTATAGTAATCACTAGCTTACCCGCGCTCCTATGTTTTTATTTATTATGAAACAGTGTCGTCGTAACTGCCGTCTGCTTCACGTCTGTTGTGCAGCGAGCTACGTTAATTTAAGTATTAACTGTATTTTTCTTACTTGTCACTTCTTCTTCCGTGTGTTTTTGCTTTTAGGAAGCTTTAATTGTCGAGTGGTAGTAATAGTGTTCCACAGATTTCGTGTTTGTTTTGAATACAGTCAGAGAGAGTCCCTTTAGTCAGCCATAGTACCAGTAGTGCTAGAGTTTGTTTTCAATACAGTCCAGAGACAGGTAGTCCTATTTTCATTGTTTTCTACAAGAAGTGTCTAGCAACCACAGTTTAGTCAACTATCAGCCGCCTTTAGTGAATTAGCAGTCTAGTTAAAAGTTGATTAACTCTCTACAGTAAATTGATTTCTTAGGATGGATAGGATGTTTGACTGCTGTGTACGGACGCAGGAGGAGCCGGCCACTGTTCACGAACAGCTGAGCGTGTTGATGGCCGCGGTCAGCCGTCTTCAGGCTGCTGCCTCGGAGTGTAGCGGCAGTGGGGAGTCTGATGCGTCGCATGGTACATCCCAGGTGTTACATGCTTCACCCACTGTCCCTGCTGTCGAGACATATTCGCGGGTACCGAGCGCGGTTGGGCCACCCTCTCCCCAAGGGGAGTGGCGGGTTCAGCGGCATTCGCGGCGCACGAGGAGGAGGGTCAATGTGGAGGCTTGTCGTGTGGCATCGCCCGCTCTGCCTGTGAGTGGACATGTGGCCGCTCCTTCAGCAAGGTCCGAGCAGGCACACGGGGGGAGGGGTTTATTAGTTATTGGGAGCTCCAATGTTAGGCGGGTGATGGAGCCCCTTAGGTAAATAGCGGAAAGGTCGGAGAAGAAGGCCAGTGTTTGTCTGGTTGCCGGGGGGTCTCATCCGAGATGTGGAGGAGGCCCTGCCGGCGGCGATAGAGAGCACCGGGTGCACGCGACTGCAAATTGTTGCTCATGGCACCAATGACTCATGCCGCCTTGGTTCAGAGGTCATCCTTAGTTCGTACAGGCGGTTGGCGGAATTGCAGAAGGCGGAAAGCCTCGCTCATGACCTGGCATCTGAGATAACTATTTGTAGTATCGTTCCCAGAGCCGATCGCGGTCCTCTGGTTTGGAGCCGAGTAGAAGGCTTAAACCAGAGGCTCAGACGATTCTGCGGAGATCTGGGGTGCAAATTTCTCGACCTCCGCTATCGGGTGGAGAAATGTAGGGTCCCCCTGAATAGGTCAGGCGTGCACTACACGCAGGAAGCGACTACAAGGGTAGCGGAGTACGTGTGGAGTGCACATGTGGGTTTTTTAGGTTAGAGAATTCCCTCCCTAGGCCCGACAAGACGCCTCCTGAGACGCGGCAAGGTAGGAGTAGGCAAAATGCAAGAGGGAATAACAATATTAATGTGCTAATAGTAAACTGCAGGAGCGTCTATAGAAATGTCCCAGAACCGCTCTCATTAATAAACGGTCACAATGTCCATCTAGTACTAGGGACAGAAAGTTGGCTGAAACCAGACGTAAACAGTAATGAAATCCTGAACTCAGATTGGAATGTATACCGCAGAGACAGGCTGGACAGTGAAGGGGGAGGCGTGTTTATAGCGATAAGAAGTGCGATAGTATCGAAGGAAATTGACGGAGATCCAAAATTTGAAATAATTTGGGTGAAGGTCACGGTTAAAGCAGGCTCAGACATGGTAATTCGATGTCTCTATAGGCCCCCTCGCTCAGCAGCTGTTGTGGCTGAGCACCTGAACGATATTTTAGAAAATATTTCGAATAGATTTCCCCACCATGTTATAGTTCTGGGTGTAGATTTTAATTTGCCGGATATAGACTGGGAGACTCAAACGTTCATAACGGGTGGCAGGGACAAAGAATCCAGTGAAATTTTTTTTAAGTGCTTATCTGAAAACTACCTTGAGCAGTTAAACAGAGAACCGACTCGTGGCGGTAACAAATGGTTCAAATAGCTGTGAGCACTATGGGACTTAACAACTGAGATCATCAGTCCCCTAGAACTTAGAACTACTGAAACCTAACTAACCTAAGGACATCACACACATCCATGCCCGAGGCAGGATTCGAACCTGCGACCGTAGTGGTCGCGCGGTTCCAGGCTGTAGCGCCTAGAAGAGCTCGGCTATCCGGCCGACCGTGGCGGTAACATAATAGACCTTCTGGTGACAAAAAGACCCGAACTATTTGAAACAGTTAACGCAGAACAGGGAATCAGCGATCATAAAGCGGTTACTGCATCGATAATTTCAGCCGTAAATAGAAAATTAAAAAAGGTAGGAAGATTTTTCTGTTTAGCAAAAGTGACAAAAAGCAGATTACGGAGTACCTGATGGCTCAACACAAAAGTTCTCTCTCAAGTACAGATAGTGTTGAGGATCAGTGGACAAAGTTCAAATCCATGGTACAATATGCATCAGATGAGTATGTGCCAAGCAAGATCGTAAGAGATGGAAAAGAGCCACTGTGGTTCAACAACCGAGTCAGAAAACTGTTGCGGAAGCAAAGGGAACTTCCCAGCAAACATAAACATAGCCAAAGCCTTGCCGACAAACAAAAATTACGCGAAGCGAAATGTAGTGTGAGGAGGGCTATGCGAGAGGCGTTAAATGAATTCGAAAGCAAAGTTCTATGTACTGACTTGGCAGAAAATCCTAAGAAATTTTGGTCTTATGCCAAAGCTGTAGGTGGATCGAAACAAAATGTTCAGACACACTGTGACCAAAATGGTACTGAAACAGAGGATGACAGACTTAAGGCCGAGATACTAAATGTCTTTTTCCAAAGCTGTTTCACAGAGGAAGACTGCACAGATGACAAAATGGTAGATATCGAAATAGACGACAGAGGGATAGAGCAACAATTAAAATCGCTCAAAAGAGGAAAGGCCGCTGGACCTGATGGGATACCAGATCGATTTTACACAGAGTACGCGTAGGAACTTGCCCCCTTCTTGCAGCGGTGTACCGTAGGTCTCTAGAAGAGCGTATAGCGTTCCAAAGGATTGGAAAAGGGCACAGGACATCCCCGTTTTCAAGAAGGGACGTCGAACAGATGTGCAGAACTATAGACATATGTCTCTAACGTCGACCAGTTGTAGAATTTTGGAACACGTATTGTGTTCGAGTATAATGACTTTTCTTGAGACTAGAAATCTACTCTGTAGGAATTAGCATGGGTTTCGAAAAAGACGCTCGTGTGAAACCCAGCTCGCGCTATTCGTCCACGAGACTCAGAGGGCCATAGACACGGGTTCACAGGTAGATACCGTGTTTGTTGACTTCCGCAAGGCGTTCGATACAGTTCCCCACAGTCGTTTAATGAACAAAGTAAGAGCATATGGACTATCAGACAAATTGTGTGATTGGATTGAAGAGTTCCTAGATAACAGAACGCAGCATGTCATTCTCAATGAAGAGAAGTCTTCCGAAGAAAGAGTGATTTCAGGTGTGCCGCAGGGGAGTGTCATAGGGCCGTTGCTATTCACAATATACATAAATGACCTTGTGGATGACATCGGAAGTTCACTGAGGCTTTTTGCGGATGATGCTGTGGTGTATCGAGAGGTTGTAACAATGGAAAATTGTACTGAAATGCAGGAGGATCTGCAGCGAATTGACGCATGGTGCAGGGAATGGCAATTGAATCTTAATGTAGACAAGTGTAATGTGCTGCGAATACATAGAAAGATAGACCCCTTATCATTTAGCTACAAAATAGCAGGTCAGCAACTGGAAGCAGTTAATTCCATAAATTATCTGTGAGTACGCATTAGGAGTGATTTAAAATGGAATGATCATATAAAGTTGATCGTCGGTAAAGCAGATGCCAGACTGAGATTCTCTGGAAGAATCCTAAGGAAATGCAATCCGAAAACAAAGGAAGTAGGTTACAGCACGTTTGTTCGCCCACTGCTTGAATACTGCTCAACAGTGTGGGATCCGTACCAGGTAGGGTTGATAGAAGAGATAGAGAAGATCCAACGGAGAGCAGCGCGCTTCGTTACAGGATCATTTAGTAATCGCGAAAGCGTTACGGAGATGATAGATAAACTCCAGTGGAAGACTCTGCAGGAGAGACGCTCAGTAGCTCGGTACGGGCTTTTGTTAAAGTTTCGAGAACATGCCTTCACCGAAGAGTCAAGCAGTATATTGCTCCCTCCTACGTATATCTCCAGACCATGAGGATAAAATCAGAGAGATTAGAGCCCTTTCCTGTGCTAACCTCTTCATCACAGAGTAGCACTTGCAACCTACGTCCTCAATTATTTACTTGACGTATTCTAATCTCTGTCTTCCTCTACAGTTTTTGCCCTCTACAGCTCCCTCTAGTACCATGGAAGTCATTCCCTCATGTCTTAGCAGATGTCCTATCATCCTGTCCCTTCTCCTTATCATTGTTTTCCACATATTCCTTTCCTCTCCGATTCTGCGTAGAACCTCCTCATTCCTTACCTTATCAGTCCACCTAATTTTCAACATTCGTCTATAGCACCACGTCTCAAATTCTTCGATTCTCTTCTGTTCCGGTTTTCCCACAGTCCATGTTTCACTACCATACAATGCTGTACTCCAGACGTACATCCTCAGAAATTTCTTCCTCAAATTAAAGCCGGTATTTGATATTAGTAGACTTCTCTTGGGCAGAAATGCCTTTTTTGCCATAGCGAGTCTGCTTTTGATGTCCTTCTTGCTCCGTCCGTCATTGGTTATTTTACTGCCTAGGTAGCAGAATTCCTTAACTTCATTGACTTCGTGACCATCAATCCTGATGTTAAGTTTCCCGCTGTTCTCATTTCTACTACTTCTCATTACCTTCGTCTTTCTCTGGTTTACTCTCAAACCATACTGTGTACTCATTAGACTGTACATTCCGTTCAGCAGATCATTTAATTCTTCTTCACTTTCACTCAGGATAGCAATGTCATCAGCGAATCGTATCATTGATATCCTTTCACCTTGTATTTTAATTCCACTCCTGAACCTTTCTTTTATTTCCACCATTGCTTCCTCGATGTACAGATTGAAGACTAGGGGCGAAAGGCTACAGCCTTGTCTTACACCCTTCTTAATACGAGCACTTCGTTCTTGATCGTCCACTCTTATTATTCCCTCTTGGTTGTTGTACATATTGTATATGACCCGTCTCTCCCTATAGCTTACCCCTACTTTTTTCAGAATCTCGAACAGCTTGCACCATTTTATATTGTCGAACGCTTTTTCCAGGTCGACAAATCCTATGAAAGTGTCTTGATTTTTCTTTAGCCTTGCTTCCATTATTAGCCGTAACGTCAGAATTGCCTCTCTCGTCCCTTTACTTTTCCTAAAGCCAAACTGATCGTCACCTAGCGCATTCTAAAATTTCTTTTCCATTCTTCTGTATATTATTCTTGTAAGCAGCTTCGATGCATGAGCTGTTAAGCTGATTGTGCGATAACTCTCGCACTTGTCAGCTCTTGCCGTCTTCGGAATTGTGTGGATGATGCTTTTCCGAAAGTCAGATGGTATGTCGCCAACTCATATATTCTACACACCAACGTGAATAGTCGTTTTGTTGCCACTTCCCCCAATGATTTTAGAAATTCTGATGGAATGTTATCTATCCCTTCTGCCTTATTTGACCGTAAGTCCTCCAAAGCTCTTTTAAATTCCGATTCTAATACTGGATCCCCTATCTCTTCTAAATCGACTCCTGTTTCTTCTTCTATCACATCAGACAAATCTTCACCCTCATAGAGGCTTTCAATGTATTCTTTCCACCTATCTGCTCTCTCCTCTGCATTTAACAGTGGAACTCCCGCTGCACTCTTAATGTTATCACCGTTGCTTTTAATGTCACCAAAGGCGAAATTCCTTCAGACTTCAAGAAGAATATAATAATTCCAATCCCAAAGAAAGCAAGTGGTGACAGATGTGAAAATTACCGAACTATCAGTTTAATAAGTCACAGCTGCAAAATACTAACGCGAATTCTTTACAGACGAATGGAAAGACTGGTAGAAGCGGACCTCGGGGAAGATCAGTTTGGATTTCGTAGAAATGTTGGAACACGTGAGGCAATACTAACCTTAAGACTTATCTTAGAAGAAAGATTAAGAAAAGGCAAACCTACGTTTCTAGCATTTGTAGACGTAGAGAAAGCTTTTGACAATGTTAACTGGAATACTCTCTTTCAAATTCTGAAGGTGGCAGGGGTAAAATACAGGGAGCGAAAGGCTATTTACAATTTGTACAGAAACCAGATGGCAGTTATAAGAGTCGAGGGGCATGAAAGGGAAGCAGTGGTTGGGAAGGGAGTGAGACAGGGTTGTAGCCTCTCCCCGATGTTATTCAATCTGTATATTGAGCAAGCAGTAAAGAAACAAAAGAAAAATTCGGAGTAAGTATTAAAATTCATGGAGAAGAAGTAAAAACTTTGTGGTTCGCCGATGACATTGTAATTCTGTCAGAAACAGCAAAGGACTTGGAAGAGCAGTTGAAGGGAATGGACAGTGTCTTGAAAGGAGGATATAAGATGAACATCAACAAAAGCAAAACGTGGATAATGGAATGTAGTCAAATTAAATCAGGTGATGCTGAGGGAATTAGATTAGGAAATGAGACACTTAAAGTAGTAAAGGAGTTTTGCTATTTGGGGAGCAAAATAACTGATGATGGTCGAAGTAGAGAGGATATAAAATGTAGACTGCAAATGGGAAGGAAAGCGTTTCTGAAGAAGAGAAATTTGTTAACATCGAGTATAGATTTAAGTGTCAGGAAGTCGTTTCTGAAAGTATTTGTATGGAGTGTAGCCATGTATGGAAGTGAAACATGGACGATAACTAGTTTGGACAAGAAGAGAATAGAAGCTTTCGAAATGTGGTGCTACAGAAGAATGCTGAAGATAAGGTGGGTTGATCACGTAACTAATGAGGAGGTATTGAATAGAATTGGGGAGAAGAGAAGTTTGTGGCACAACTTGACTAGAAGAAGGGATCGGTTGGCAGAACATGTTTTGAGGCCTCAAGGGATCACAAATTTAGCATTGGAGGGCACCGTGGAGGGTAAAAATCGTAGAGGGAGACCAAGAGATGAATACACTAAGCAGATTCAGAAGGATGTAGGTTGCAGTAGGTACTGGGAGATGAAGGAGCTTGCACAGGATAGAGTAGCATGGAGAGCTGCATCAAACCAGTCTCAGGACTGAAGACCACAACAACAACAACAAAGGTTGTTTTGACTTCCCTGTATGCTGAGTCTGTCCTTCCGACAGTCATATCTTTTTCGATGTCTTCACATTTTTCCTGCAGCCATTTCGTCTTAGCTTCCCTGCACTTCCTATTTATTTCATTCCTCAGCGACTTGTATTTCTGTATTCCTGATTTTCCCGGAACATGTTTGTACTTCCTCCTTTCATCAATCAACTGAAGTATTTCTTCTGTTACCCATGGTTTCTTCGCAGCTACCTTCTTTGTACCTATGTTTTCCTTCCCAACTTCTGTGATGGCCCTTTTTAGAGATGTCCATTCCTCTTCCACTGTACTGCCTACTGTGCTATTCCTTATTGCTGTATCTATAGCGTTAGAGAACTTCAAACGTATCTCGTCATTCCTTTGTACTTCCGTATCCCACTTCTTTACGGATTGATTCTTCCTGACTAATGTCTTGAACTTCAGCCTACTTTTCATCACTACTATATTGTGATCTGAATCTATATCTGCTCCTGGGTACGCCTTACAATCCAGTATCTGATTTCGGAATCTCTGTCTGACCATGATGTAATCTAATTGAAATCTTCCCGTATCTCCCGGCCTTTTCCAAGTATACCTCCTCCTCTTGTGATTCTTGAACAGGGTATTCGCTATTACTAGCTGAAACTTGTTACAGACCTCAATTAGTCTTTCTCCTCTTTCATTCCTTGTCCCAAGCCCATATTCCCCTGTAACCTTTTCTTCTACTCCTTCCCCTACAACTGCATTCCAGTCGCCCATGACTATTAGATTTTCGTCCCCCTTTACATACTGCATTACCCTTTCAATATCCTCATACACTTTCTCTATCTGTTCATCTTCAGCTTGCGACGTCGGCATGTATACCTGAACTATCGTTGTCGGTGTTGGTCTGCTGTCGATTCTGATTAGAACAACCCGGTCACTGAACTGTTCACAGTAACACACCCTCCGCCCTACCTTCCTATTCATAACGAATCCTACACCTGTTATACCATTTTCTGCTGCTGTTGATATTACCCGATACTCATCTGACCAGAAATCCTTGTCTTCCTTCCACTTCGCTTCACTGACCCCTACTATATCTAGATTGAGCCTTTGCATTTCCCTTTTCAGATTTTCTAGTTTCCCTACCACGTTCAAGCTTCTGACATTCCACGCCCCCACTCGTAGAACGTTATCCTTTCGTTGATTATTCAATCTTTTTCTCATGGTAACCTCCCCCTTGGCAGTCCCCTCCCGGAGATCCGAATGGGGGACTATTACGGAATCTTTTGCCAATGGAGAGATCATCATGACACTTCTTCAAATACAGGCCACATGTCCTGTGGATACACGTTACGTGTCTTTAATGCAGTGGTTTCCATTGCCTTCTGCATCCTCATGTCGTTGATCATTGCTGATTCATCCGCCTTTAGGGGCAATTTCCCACCCCTACGACAAGAGAGTGCCCTGAACCTCTATCCGCTCCTCCGCCCTCTTTGACAAGACCGTTGGCAGAATGAGGCTGACTTCTTATGCCGGAAGTCTTCGGCCGCCACTGCTGATTATTTATCGAAATTTAGGCAGCGGCGGGGATCGAACCCGGGACCGAATACGTTTTTGATTATGAATCAAAGACGCTACCACTACACCACGGGTAGATGTAGAGATGTAGATGTAGAAACCTACTCCTGCCGTACACTTATCTCATTTTGTATTATTAGCTCTGTATTCACCAGACCAGTCATCATTTATCCGTGCAATAAGTTTCATGCCCTCGGGAAAAATTACGTCTATAGTTTCCCCTTGTTTTCAGCCTTTCGCAGTACCGGCACATCAAGGCCGGTTTGAAGTTATAGGGCCATATCAGTCAATCATCCAGACTGTTTCCCCTGCAACTACTGATAAGGCTGCTACCCCTCTTCGGGAACCACACGTTTGTCTGGCCTCTCAACAGATACCCCTCATTGTGGTTGCACATACGGTACGGCTATCTGTGTCGCTTAAGCACGCAAGCCTCCCCATCAACGGCGAGGTCCATGGTTCATGGGGGGGACGTACATGATTTCTTTTTAATAATAGTGATCATATCATGTTTTCATGACGTAAAAGTCATGTTTCCACTGGCGTTACTAAGCGGTATGTTGTGTGCAGCCAATGCTCGTGATTGTGTCATATTTACCTTATTTCACGTTTACAAATCGTACCTCATTAGCGTAATTATCTTCTCACATATACAGATAAAGGAAACTGTATCCTTGTCAGTTCACACTAATTCATTACCATAAGTATTTCTCTTTACATACATAACTTAGGCTCGTTTGCAGAGTGCAGATGATGTGAGAGACTTCCTTCAGCAGCTCTAAATCAATTCATCCTTGTAAAACATACTATAATTGTGTCAATTCTAATCAAAGTTGCGTCGAAATTCCGTAGTGGTGTGGGTACGTCATTAAAGTTTCTACGCGGCATGACATGTGCTTGTGTAACCATGATCTAATACCGTGCCTTAGGGAGTGTGACTTTTTTACGTAACTGACCCAGCTCTTTATTATCCTCATGTCCAAGTGGTGAAAAAAAATTTATAACTACTTTATTTTAATACCAGGTCCTTGCTAATTGTTCACTCCAGGTACCTGTATTCATAAACTTAAACCTAAAACCATCGTAATACAAAAAATCATTCAATCAAAACCTTACATGTACATTCTGCGCTTATTTCACTACTCACTAATTCCGGTCTGTGTGTCCTAGTGATTACTTATTGTGTCCACATTCACTTGCGGTGAAAGCAAAATTGTCATTACCCTGACAGTTCGCTTGCTGCCTTGTAAAAACATGCCTTACCTTGGCCAGATTTTCTTTCTCTTATCACAGAATACATAGTGTATTTGTGTGCATAAGCAAGTGAAACGTGTGATTCTAAACATAGTAAAACTTCTTTAAGTCTCGGTGTGCGTTAAGTCCTTTGACTCTGCCATTGTGAGGGTATGCAATTAGGTAACACCCGTCGTGTGGAATATATACAATGGTGTAAGTGCCAGCATACTTAATTTGCCTCTTATCGTTTCTCTTAGCTAATAAAGATGATTTAACATGAGTTTTAAGCGAGATCTTCTCTCCAATAACAAATCTGATTATCCATTTAATTTGCTGTCAAAATGTCTCTTCCTACGATTGGTAGTCTCTGTAACAGAAACTAGCACTTGCCTCACCTTATCATCATTCTTACTTGTCTCTTGGAACAGATGTGATAAGATTTAGTCATTCGTTGCCCTCCTCCTTGTTATGAATTAGATCCGACGGTGTAACTGTTGTGTCGTAAATTGGGAGATTGTTTACCATCTGTTCTAAGACATTTACGTACTCGATCCATTCTGATTGCTTACTGGCTACATACGTTCTCATGAATCTATTTAGCTCACGGAACATTCTTTCAGTGGGATGAGATTGCGTGCTGTATTTTGATATCAAAATTTGCGGGATCTGCTGCTCCCTTAAAAATTGTTTCCAAGCCTGGCAGGTAAAATTAGTTGCGTTGTGACATAAAATGTCTTGAGGTTTCCCAACAGAATGAATGTAATCATTTAGCGTATGTATGATGATAGGCTTAGCTACCGTAGATTTTGTGACATACGGTTTCACATATTTGAAAAATACATCATATACGCCTATTATGTACTTACAAGGGGAGGCCGCCAATTGTGAAATTCAGATTCGGTTCATACAGCGCATAATAAAAGCTCATGCCCAGAGGTGTAATGTGGCAAAGCACCAAGATGCACTTCGCAGCCGTTGTCGAGAAAATCGACAGTTAAAAGAAACCGTTGCGGTGAAATACTCTCTACGATTTGTAATTTCATACAGCGTGGTGGCGCAGCGGTAAGTGCTCGGGTTCGTAATCCGAAGGTCGCCGGATCGAATCTCGCGCCATGCAATATTTTTTTATTATTAGCTTTTTGCAACTCAAATATATATATATATATATATATATATATATATATATATATATATATATACTATTAATGAATTGCTTATGCATGTTGGTGAAGGCGAATCGCTCTCCAATTGTACCGCCTACATTTTTCCGTTTGTTTAACAGGGTGTACCAAAGCTGTCCCGCCCGCACTGATTTTCGACGATGTTATAAGTTGCGCTAGGGACCGCATCTACCTTCTTTCGAAGTTAGCAGGCAACTACGCTGTTATGGGGCGGCTGGTTTCGGCCCATTCAACATCTGTCCTTCAAGTGTAACGAGCGAGTAACGGAGTTTATATTTCATACCTGCCACAGCAAGTTTGTGTTCGTTGGGTGGCTCAAATGGCTCTGAGCACTATGGGACTTAACATCTATGGTCATCAGTCCCCTAGAACTTAGAACTACTTAAACCTAACTAACCTAAGGACATCACACAACACCCAGTCATCACGAGGCAGAGAAAATCCCTGACCCCGCCGGGAATCGAACCCGGGAACCCGGGCGCGGGAAGCGAGAACGCTACCGCACGACCACGAGCTGCGGACTGTTCGTGGGGTCTCTGTTCTAATTCGAACGTTTGACTTACGCTATACGTATTCGTTTCTACGTCTTCCGTTAACTATACGTGGTTAACATTATGAAGACAATTAATAACATTTGTGAAATACAACTTTGCTTGCGGAAAACATAATGATGTTCGAAGTCGCCAGTTTTTCCACGACAAACGACTATCAACAACTTATTATATGCATAATTGTTGCAACTGATTGCATGGAGCGAGATTCGATCGGGCGACCTTCGGATTACGAACCCGAGCGCTTACCGCTGCACCACCACACTGTAGAAAATTACTAATCGTAGAGAGTATTTCACCGCAACGGTTTCTTTTAACTGTCGATTTTCTCGACAACGGCTGAGAAGTGCATCTTGGTGCTTTGCCACACCTCTGGCCATGAGCTTTTATTATGCGCAGTATGAATCGAATCTGAACTTCACAATTGGCGGCCTCCCCTTGTTAGCACCACCTCATCCAGGGGGAATCCTTGGCAGTATAGGATGTAGTACTGTTTCACAGTTATGGTTGGAAGGCTTAGCCTTCTGGCAAGTAATACAAGTTTTTAAGACTTTCTGGGCGTGTCTGACCATATTACGAAAATATCAGTAAACATTTAACTTTTTACAGCATTTAGAGGCACCGTAGTTTTACCAAGTGAAATGAGTGTGCCAAATTAAAATTCCTTTACATGTTTTGGGAATACAAACAGAATGAGCCGTGCGCGGCTTGCGGTCATGCCATTTATTACGCCGGCCGGTGTGGCCGTGCGGTTCTAGGCGCTTCAGTCTGGAACCGCGTGACCGCTACGGTCGCAGGTTCGAAGCATGCCTCGGGCATGAATGTCCTTAGGTTAGTTAGGTTTAAGTAGTTCTAAGTTCTAGGGGACTGATGACCACAGATGTTAAGTCCCATAGTCCTCAGAGCTATTTGAACCATTTTTGAACCATTTATTGCTCGTCATCTTGTTTTAGTGGTTCTGTCGCCTCGTTTCTCTTTTAATTCGATTTATTGGCGTCACTAGATTGCTGATTTGCTTGCCCGTGAGCGGCAGTAGCAGCGCTTATCGATAAGTGCACTCTCGTACTATCTCTGGAGCGACCGCTAGTATTTCCGGGCCGTCGTGTGTCTGTAGTTCAGTCGGGGGACGGAACGCCAGTGAAGCGAGGACAGCCAGTACTTGCCGACTGATGGCCACACACTTGAACTGCCCGACGGGAGGAGATTTGAGAGGGAACGACCGCCGGTTGGTCGTCTCATTGGACGACGTGTATTAGGTCTTTTGATCGTTTCTGGGCCTCGTCAGTTGGCCATCTTGCCGGACGTGGGTCGGTTCCTTCCTTGTGCAGAGATGTCGGGTGCCAAATGGGCAAGTGTTCCCTTTACATGGTTGGGTCCGAGTCAGTGTGCCCGGGTTGCTGTGCCTCCCTACTTCCGAACGGACATCGAGTTGAGTCGGATTGGAGCTGCAGTGAGCTCCGGACAGCCAAGACTCACCCGACTGTTGCCGACCCTCATAACTTGAGTGGGGACGACCTCGGTTGGTCGTTCGGTCGGTCGTCTCATCGGACGACGTGTATTTGGTCGCCGACCGCTTATGGAAACTCTGTGTGTGTCGACTTGTGATCGTCCTTGTTGTTCCACAGTGATTGGTTTTAGGATTGTCGGAGTTCTCGGTGCAAGTGTTTACGGTGTAGCTTGTGTGATTTCTACTGAGCAGTTATGAAAGCTGTCTGCGTACTGGAGTAGGCAGTCGGTCGGTTGGGACAGAGCAGCGAGTGTGTGTTTCTCCGCCAGGTTGATGCTGGCCAGCACGGCGTGTATTTCAGCAGCCTTTGGTGTTTGTTTATACTTTTGAGTGGTTATTGTACCTTGACTGTATTTAGACGCCAATTGTCAAGATGTAGTGCTGCTGGTACCTTCGTCCTCGCTTACGTTTTCCGTTGTCGTGCCGGTGGTCGGGTGAAAGGGAATTGATTAGGTTGTTGGTCGGTCCTTCAGCCGTCCATGGGTCGGGTTGCCATCCGATTATTTAATTTTTCTTGGCTGCCTGTCTCACCTAAACTACTGTTAGAGTTTCCACCCCAGGCCGACCCCTTGGAGCACTTCTGAGCACAACTGTTGTGTTGTTTTTGATTGTGATTTTCCTTTGTCGCAAGTACTGTGCCTGGCCTTCAGCCATGTATTAATTTTGTCTGCTCTATGTTCAGTATATGGCCTTCAGCCGAACCTTATGAGAAGTATTTTAGGATTAGGCATTCAGCCGTGTTTTATTTAAAATTCTTGTTTGCTATGTATTTAGGCCTTCAGCCGCGTTTGTTTTAAATCTGTGGCTTTCAGCCGTGGTGTGTAAATTCCCGTCTGTAAGGTTTCTATTTAATTATCTTGAATTATTAAAATGGCCTTCAGCTGTAATGTGTAAATGGTTAAGGTTTATCTTTAATTATTTCGAAAAATTGATTGGGCCTTCAGCCGTCAAGTTATTTTAAATTGTCTTAAGGTGGCTTTTGTTTGTCTTTAAAGGTTGCCTTTTATAATGTTGAACTATTATTGGGCTTTCAGCCTAGGAATTAATTTAAATTTTCCTTACTATTGCTTTTAGCTGAGATTTGTAAATACTTGCCTTTTAAAGAATTTCCATTGCTGATCTGAAATATTATTTGGGCCTGTAGCCAAGAAGATATTTTAATTTTACTTCAGTAAGGCCTTCAGCCGTTTGTCTTAATTCTTGGGCCTTAAAAGGAATTATTTAAGGATATTTTAATTTTACTTAAGTAAGGCCTTCATCCGTTTGTCTAAATCCTTGTGTTTTAAAAGGAATTATTTAAACTTTGTTATTAAGAAGTTACTTGAGTCCTCAGCCGTGAATTGATCCTTGTTGTTTTAAAGAGAAGAGTGTGCATTGTGTTTTGGAGGAATAAAGTTGAGTGTTCTTGGAATGAGATTTTCACTCTGCAGCGGAGTGTGCGCTGATATGAAACTTCCTGGCAGATTAAAACTGTGTGCCCAACCGAGACTCGAACTGGGGACCTTTGCCTTTCGCGGGCAAGTGCTCTACCATCTGAGCTACCGAAGCACGACTCACGGCCGGTCCTCACAGCTTTACTTCTGGCAGTTTGAGTGTTCTTGTGTAACTACAGTAACTGATCTTGACCCCTTTCCACAACCTTAACCTGATCCGCTCTGTCCTCCGAAAAAAACAGATTTCACACACCACAAATCGCTGTCAGAATTTCTCCTATAAAATAACACATCGTGATACACTTGGTAGTGTTGCCGCACAGGTACCTGCGGATTATTGCGTAACTGAAACCTTACTTCTTTCCACCGCCGATCCTCCTCTTGCAGTTTAACCACGTTATTACATACATCCGAAAATGTTTTCTGAACTTATTGTCCTTTTAAGCATTATCCTAAACTCAGTCTCCTGTTTACCATTTCCTCGAATTCTGGTAAACCTTGAGGCAATCATGATAAGGCATCAGCAGTTAATTTGTCTTTACCGTTCATATGAGTAATTTCAAAATCGTAGGCTTATAAGAATAGTGTCCATCTTGCAAGCCGATTGTGTAACAACCTACAAGTGCGTAGAGAACTTGTGCTTTATGATCGCTGTATACTCACACATGCTTACACAGATAATAATGGAATTTTGATGCCCACACAATAGAGAGCGCCTCCAACTCTGTTGTTGAGTGCTTGCGTTCACATTCGGTAAGCGTCTTGCTAGCGGAACTGGTCACTTTCAAATCTTCGGTTCCCCCACCTTTAGTTGTCTGGAAGAGGTAGGCACCTAAACCTGAAAATGATGCATCGGTAGCAATACAAAAGATTTCGTTCATGTCTCGGTGGCCAAGAGTGTTCGAGTTTACCAAAGCATGTTTTATGTACTCGAAGTCGGCTTGAGACTGCTGTGTCCAAATCCACTGCCTATCCTGCTTTAACAATCCTAACAAGGCGCTACTATTTAGCAATTGATTAGGTACAAAACGGCGGAAGAAAGAACACAAAACCATGAACTCTTTTAGCTGTAGTTTCGTGCAAGGTCGCAAGGTACTGGAATATTGTTCATCGCCAGTAATTTTTCAGTATCAGGCTTTACTCCAGCAGGTGAAGTAATATGAGCAAAAATTTTGTTTTTCCTAACAGGCTTTGATTTCTTCAAATTCGCCGCTACCCCAGCTGCTGAAAAGCATTTTCTCTAATAGTTCTAAATGCTCATCCTAGGTAGACGTTGCTATTAATATATCATCGATGTACACAGTGAGCTGGTCTACATCAAACTCTAATACTATGTCAAGTGCACTTATAAATACTCCAGCACTGACGTTCAGCTCAAAGGGTAAAACGCAGTACTGGTCGGATCTGCCAATAAAAATAAAGGCTGTTTACTTTCTGCTTTCAGGTGTCAGTGCGATCTGCCAGCAAGAACTCCGGAGGTCAACACTGGACAGATACTGCACACCATGAAACCGTTGTAATTATTCCTCTAAATTTTCAGGCTGGGTGGTTACTGGGACCATAATTTTGTTAATTTCCCGGGCGTTAAGAACGAGCCTCACTGTGTTATCTCCCTTTTCTAGCGCGAGTAGCAGGCTGCAATATGGTGATAACGAGGTCTCACTAAAATTCCAAGACAACATTCGTTTTATCTCTTGAGCTACCCTCTCTTTGCGACAAAGGCATGGAATATGTGTTCTTGCGAAACGTGTCGTGGGGCCGAATACCCATGTTGTACTGATACGTTCTAATATCTCGAGTCTTTTATCGAACACTCGTGCATATTTGAACAATAAACTTCTGTTCTTCTTTCTGTTGCAGAGAAATCTCTGTGCACTCTTCTACCTTATTTTCGATTTGAACATGCTTCACTTGTTGGCACCACTCTTCTGTCGAGCCATGGCAGTGAAACTCGTTGGCCTTCAGAATTGGAATGTATGTTCTTTTACAAGGCTTGCCTATCCTACCTGTAACCTTTATTAAATATAACACACAGTTTTGATCATTGATAAACAGATGAGATTCCCAGATGCTAAATCAAATTTAGCACAGTTTTCCCTCAGGAAATCGAGTTCGAAAATACATCATTCTGTCACCCCTTCGACAAGCAGGAAAATCGACTGGAATATGATCTCCTCAATCTGTACTTCGATCATGGTTTGCACTTCAATCAGCTTGGATTTGCCACCTATGGAATCTAGTATCCTACAATTTTGTACTGGGTAGGTTGGTAGGGCCTTGTGACTGTCGGTCTCTTTGAATAGGGCTTTCGTATCACACTAATCTAGACACTAGTAAAATACTGGTCGGTATTTTTCCTACTACTGCCTGTATTCTTGTTTGAACTAAGCCATCCTCTTCGTACAAACAGAGTATTTCATTACTTGTTAACACATGGCGTATGTCGGCTTCATCTAGGTATCGCAGTAAAGTGTCATACTGATTTCTATCATCCTGCCAATTCCAGTTTCGATTTCAGTTGCCAGAATAGCCAGAATACTACCTACCACTTTTCTTCCTCTTTCTTTTAAAGCCTCGGTTGTAGTTAGAATGGTAATAGGAATTAAAATTGCCTCCCGAATTCGGGTTTTGCATTTGCACTGTTGAGGCTGGATCGACAAAAGCTCAGCCGCATGCTCGGCATTATTGACGCCGTATTGCGCTTGCTGCGGCGGAGACCGATTTACGCCACCGTTACGATAACTATTTTGGCTGTCACCGCTGTACCTCGCATCTTCATAAATCAAATATGTGGGATCTAAGATAGATAAGAAGCACTCCAAATTGCTATCAGGTACCTGCAAAAGTTTTTCATTGATGTTAATGGGAAATTCGGCTTTCAAAATCCGTATAACATCAGTATGTGTAACTGGTTCATCCCAGAAACGTGTTTCGTTCAGATACTTTTCGAAGTATTTTCGTAAAGATCCAAAATTTGGATTGTATTGTCCAGGAGCGAACACCGATTTCCTCAATCGTTCCTGTACTCAACGCGACCAGTACTCAGAAAGAAAAGCATTTTCGAATTTCTCTACTGTTTGGAAAGTTTCAGACATTTTGGTCACCCAAAGCGCACCATCACCTTGAATGTATCCTGTAACTTATTGAATCTTTTGCTGTTCGGACCATGCCTTGGGCAACACATTCCTGAATAGGATGTACTGACTTGCGTTCAGGGATAAACACCTGAAACTGCCAATATATTATAAGACCCTCATCGAGAAATACAGTCGCGAATGTTGGTTCTACTATTGTATTGTCTGTTGCCTGTTCACATTCTGGCGTCGTTGATTGCCATACCCCTCGCAGTTACTCGAATACATATGAACATTGGTGCTGATACAGACACTATGTGCACTGTCGCGCGTACCTGCACACATGTTTTCAGTTTCTTCCTCTCCTTCTGCGTCTTTATATTGCTCCTTAACGTCATGAAGTAGCGTGTTAATTTATTTTATGTCCGACTGTAATTTTGTAACAGATGTGTTCTGTTTAGTATAAAATTGTTCCATTTTGTTATTAACAGCTTTCTGTAATTCTGTTTATAAACTGCGGCTGGTATGAATATGTTTCTCCTGTAAAAATTCATCAAACTGTCGCTCCTGTTTTTCAGTTAACTCTTCAACTTGAGTGACAGCCAAAAGCTTAGTAGTGCTGTTGCTCTTACCTTACGTATTTTCTTTTGCCGGTAGGTTTCCGTGGTAGTAGATATAATGTTCCAAAACTTCTTTCTTTTCCAAATTTTTAGGATAAATATTTATTAATTTTATCGACTGATTTCAAAAAGATGGTTCAAATGGCTCTGAGCACTATGGGACTTAACATCTGAGGTCATCAGTCTCCTAGAACTTAGAACTGCTTAAACCTGACTAACCTAAGGACATCGTACACAGCCACGCCCGAGGCAGGAGTCGAATCTGCGATCGTAGCGGTCGCGCGGTTCCAGACTGAAGCGCCTAGAACCACTCGGGCACATCGGCCGGCTGCTGATTTCTGTAATAATGACCAGGGTGGAAACAACGAGAAGGTAAATAATGTACTTAATAGGAAAGGGAAGAGGCAAATAGGCAGCTACACTTCATTATTTAGAATAAAAATACGTAAAAAAAAAAGTTAGGAAAATAGATTATATTAAACTGTAGATGAGGCCATTGCTCTGTAACATGCTGAACTGTGAGATTTCTTGTAACTGCCCTGTTAAATTGTTAAAAACTTATTCAGCCGGTGTCGTAATTTTGAAATGAGAGTTAGTTGAATGTCGCGTAATAAATATTTCGCGTGAAGCGCCGTGCGACAGAGGCAGAGATCAGTGGTGGACACTATTCCACTGAATATTAAAAGTAACGTTATTAAGGAATGCACCCGACTGACTACACAAAATAAGAGGGCACGTCCATTCGCGAGTGAGTGGCTCAAAATAAGAATTAATACTGTAAGGGAAATGGGTCACAAGTGTAGTTACGACGGTACACACTCAGTTGTATGCGAACGTACGATCGGAAAAGTGGCACCTAAGTTCTATCATTCCCCGTAGCCTGGGTAAAAAGAATTGTAGTTAAAATGCATTTATTCATGCCAGAAAGAAAATAATCGGACTTTCTGATTAAATGAAAAGGAAGATTGCAAGTTCTGCAAGTCGCGGCAGATATGACTTAAATATTGAAATTGACGTTGGTGGCCACGAAGGGAAAGAGATGAACACATTCGCGTACCTCTATTGTTGAACATCGCCGTCGTGAAGATCGTCGCCCCCATCTAAATTCTCCACATAAAATTAAAATAATAATAATGTTTCAAAGTTACAGGAGCTGGGATGATATCATAAATGAGAAAATCGTATTGTTTCTGAAGTTGCTTTCAATATTAAGCACAATTTCACTTGAAATTACAGAGCGCTTCGTTTATACATCTTATCACCAGTACATGAGAACAACGAAAGGTAACTATTACTAAAACAAATAAACGAAGAGCGTAAATCTTCTTTTGTCCATTAGTGTTAAATACTTTTGAAATGAATCGTTTGTATGAGAGTCGAATAATTATCTATACATTTATCAACAAGAAAAAATTATTAATTTTCTTTGCAGTCTCCATGGTGAATGAAAATAATAGTAACGGAAATTGAGTTTCGAAGACAAAGTTGTGAAGTAACAAGGGAGAAAATAAGAAATAAAATGTTGCTATAAGATATGGGAGTTTTCAAGCATATCATAAACAGAATTTAAAACAAACGCCCGAGATTGTATGCTCATCTTAAAAGAATGCCGAAGGAAAGACGGCATTCCAAACTAAAGCACTTGAAAGAAAAAAAAAGGAAGTCCCCCGCTACATCGCTACATTGGAATGATGGAGTGAGGCGTGCGACGCAGAGCAGAGATATGCAAGAAGTGGGCTGGCAAGATGGAAGGAAACTCCGCATTCTGTAGAAAGCTCGCAGAAAGAAAATAAGGAAATTTGTGACGCAATTTTACTAGAAGAAGAGATCAATTCTTGGGACACATCCTTAAACGTGAAGGAATCGTCAAATTGCTAATGGGAACAAGCGTGTGGAGTACAGAGACACCAAGACTTGAGCAGAGTAAGCAATACCAAATGGATGCAGGCCGCAGTAATCATGCAGAGATGAAGAAGCTTGCACTTTGAAGAGCTGCATCAAACCAGTCTGCGGACTGAAGACCACATGCAAGTCATGATATATGCAAGACTGTGACTTCATACGGAGCTGAATTTAAAAGAAATATTTCACGGGAAACAGTTCATAAAGTTGCATCCGATAACTGTTAATTGTTCATCTATGCGTCAGTCGTATTATCACGAACGAAGCACTCCCTATGGACACTAGTCGACTTTGGTAGCACAAAGAGCTATCCCATGTTCCCAGTGCCACTTTGATTAAGATGTCGCTAAGTCGCTCTATTTCTACTTACTCGACGACAACTTTCAGTTTTGTGTTTCAAGGTAAGGGTTAAGGGGAGTTTGCTCTTACGACCAGTGTTTCGTTGCTAGAGTACCTTAATTCTGACATTCCACCAGTCTGCTATGATTTCACATTTCAAGAGCTTTTTATCGTTTTGTAATGGCCTCTTTTTAATGTTCTGTATTCTACTACAAGTACCTAGTTGTTACTTCGGCGATAGTTTACCTTAGAACAACGAAATTATAAATGTAAGAAGACATCTCACATAAATTTTTCTCGTTCCGCTGAATATTGATTTCTTTAAATTTCGGTTACAGATCAGACCATAGAAGTTTAAAGGTTGTCGATTTAACTGCAGTACTGCTGCGCGGTATGGATTCCTAGTCAGCGTCACCTGATTTAATTCGACTTTTGATGATGTTCATCTTATATCCTATCAAGACATTGTCAATTCCATTCAACTGCTCTTCCAGGTCCTTTGAAGCCTCTGATCTGTGACAGAATCACAACGTCATCGGCAGATCTCAAAGTTTTTATTTCTTCTCTGTGTATTTTATTTCCTTCTTCGAATTTTTCTTTTCTTTCCCTTAGTACTTGCCCAATATACACGTTGAATAACATCAGGTACAGGCTACAACCTTGTCTCACTCCCTTCCCTACAATCGCTTCCCTTTCATTCCCTCGAATCTTATGCCAGCCATCTGGTTCCTGTACAAATTGTAAATAGCCTTTCACTCCCTGTATTTGATCCCTGCCACCTTCAGAATTAAGAAGAGAGTATTCCAGTCAATATTATCAAAACCTTTCTCTCTAAGTCTACAATTGCTAGAAACGTAGATTTGCCTTTCCATAACCTACCTTCTAAGATAAGTCGTAGGGTCAGTATTGCCTCACGCGTTCCAACATTTCTATGGAATCCAAACTGATCTTCCCTGAGGTCGGCTTCTACCAGTTTTTTCCATTTGTCTGTAAATAATTCGTGTTATTGTTTTGCGGCTGTGACTTATTAAACTGATAGTTCGGTAATTTTCACATTTGTCAACACCTGCTTTCTTTGGGATTGGAATTATTATATTCTTCTTGAAGTTTGAGGGTATTTCGCCTGTCTCATACATCTTGCTCATCAGATGGCTGGCTCTCCCAAGGCTATCAGTAGTTCTAATGGAATGTTGTCTACTCCCACGGCCTTGTTTCGGCTTAGGTCTTTCAGTGTTCTATCAAACTCTTCATGCAGTATCGTACCTCCCATTTCATCTTCATCTATGTCCTCTTCCATTTCCATAATATTGCCCTCGAGTAGATTGCCCTTGTATAGATCCTCTATATACTCCGTCCACCTTTCTGCTTTCCCTTCTTTGCTTAGAACTGGTTTTTCATCTGAGCTCTTGATATTCATACAAGTGGCTCTCTTTTCTCCAAAGGCCTCTTTAATTATCAGTATCTATCTTACCCTTGTGATGTACAACTCTACAACCTTACATTTGTCCTCTATCCATCCCTGCTGAGCCTTTTTCCACTTCCTGTCAATCTCATTTTTGAGACGTTTGTACTCCTTTTTGCCTGCTTCATTTACTGCATTTGTATGTTTTCTCCTTTCATCAATTAAATTCGGTATCTCTTCCTTACCCAAGGATTTCTACTTCCCGTCGTCTTTTTACCTCGTTGATCCTCTGCTGCCTTCACTATTTCATCTCTCAGAACTACCCATTCTTCTTCTACTGCATTTATTTCCCCCATTCCTGTCAATTGTTCCCTTATGCTCTTCCTGAAACTCTGTACAACCTCTAGATTAGTCAGTTTATCCAGGTCCCATCTTCTTAAATTCTCACCTTTTTGCAGTTTCTTCAGTTTTAATCTACAGAATCTACAGAATCTACAGAATAGATTGAGGTCAGAGTCCACATCTGCCTCTGGAAGTGTCTTACAATTTAAAACCTGGTTCCTAAATCTCTGTCTTACAATTATACAATCTATCTGATACCTTCTAGTATCTCCATGCCTCTTCCACGTATACAACCTTCTTTTATGATTCTTGAACTACGTGTTAGCTATGATTAAGTTATGCTCTGTGCAAAATTCTACCAGACGGCTTCCTCTTTCATTTCTTACCCCCAATCCATATTCACCTACTATGTTTCCGTCTCTCCCTTTTCTTACTCTCGAATTCTAGTCACCCATGACTTTTAAATTTTCGTCTCCCTTCACTACCTGAATAATATCTTTTATCTCATCATACATTTCATCAATTTCTTCATCATCTGCAGAGCTAGTTGGCATATAATCTTGTACTATTGTGGTAGATGTGGGCTTCGTATCTATCTTGGCCACAATAATGCGTTCACTGTGCTGTTTGTATCAGCTTACCCGCACTCCTATTTTTTTTATTCATTATTAAGCCTACTCCTGCGTTACCCCTATTTGATTTTGTATTTATAACCCTATATTCACCTGACTAGAAGTCTTGTTCCTGCTGCCACCGAACTCCACTAATTCTCACCATATCTAGCTTTAACCTATCCATTTTCCTTTTTAAAATTTTCTAGCCTACCTGCCCGATTAAGGGATATGACATTTCACGCTCCGATCCGTAGAACGCCAGTTTTCTTTCTCCTGATAACGACGTTCTCCTGAGTAGTCCCGGCCCAGAGATCTGAATGAGGGATTATTTTACCTCCGCAATATTTTACCCAAGAGGACGCCATCATCATTTAACCACACAGTACAGCTGGATGTCCACGGAAAAAATTACGGCTGTAGTTTCCCCTTGCTTTCAGCCGTTTGCATTAGCACCACAGCAAGGCTGTTTTGGTTCATGTTACAAGGCCACATCAGTCAATCATCCAGACTGTTGCCCCTGCAGCTACCGAAAAGGCTGCTGCCCCTCTTCAGGAGCCACATGTTTGTCTGGTCTCTCAAGAGATACCCCTCCGTTGTGGTTCCACCTTTGGTATGGCTATCTGTTACGCCAAGGCCCGCAAGCCTCTCCACCAATGGCAAGGTCAACGGCTCATGGAGGTGGATATTCTTCGATATTAAAATAAAAAAGGAGTCTTTGATATTAAAATCAAAAAATAAAAAGCAAAAAATTAAAAAATTTGTTACTCGATAAATAAAATATGGAGAATATACAATAAAGATTATTGTAAAGGAACTTTATGTTCAGGTAAATCATTTGGAATTGAATAAAATTAAGGATAGTGATTTAAAAATATGAGATGAAATATAAGTTAAAACTGTGGAAATTTTACGTGAAATAAATGAACAAATAAATAGTTTTTAGCACATGTTGATCCTTCCCAACCCTTTGACCAGAAGCGGAACCACGGGGCTGCTTCATCGCCTCACTGCTACAAGGCTTCTCCATCTATGAGATAACAGGTGAAAACCAGTGCCGCACTCCCCTCCTGGCGACAGGGCCTTCAGGGTTCCAATTACTGAAACATCTGCACTCTGTAGCAGAGCCCCATGCACTTACTTTGATACCCTCAAGGCAAGCCTATCAGAATATTTTGATTTCCAGATCCATGTCGCAGGTGTGAGACATTAGTTTCTTAGCTATTAAAAGGTAGCATCTGAGTTGTGCTGTGCGAGGATCGCTAGTTACATGCTCTTTACTAATGGACAGAGTCTTCAGTCTCGCGCTCACTCACTAGTTAGAGATGAGGTTTTTGCGCATGTTCACAACGAAAACTGTGATACCATCTCGTTAAACTCAAGCACCTGTCACTTTATGCATGTCTCCCAGTTATTTGTGCATATAAACAGTCGCTTCACTCTCTGATCGCCCAGCAAGATCCTGCTTTTATGTTCATGTCCAAGCTAGGCAAGCCTACCTGCGGACCCCAATCGCCATTCCAAAGGTAGGACGGGCTGCTCCCAACAGGCCACCAGCCCCAGTCTCTCCCATCACGTGTGGAGCGTTTCACACAACATTTTCATACAACATCCCTGCCAGTAATGCCGTATTCGATGCGTAACACGTATGTCTTGCGGTAAAACAGGACAGAGAGTATAGGTGTGCCGCTCCTTCTGACACGTGAATGGAGATTATATTCAAGTGGAACAATATGCACAGTTCCAGGACCATATAGAGTTCGAGGGTCCTGATACAGCATACATCCAGCCCGTCCTCTCCCCCACGCTAAAGTGCGTGAAACTGGGAGTTCACATGCACAGGGTGACAGTATCATTATTAAATGACACTTGCTCAGCCGTCGCAATAATTGAGTGGACCGCGTAAGCAAATGTGTGGGCATCATACTTGCATCATTTTTGTACCCCACTGAAGAGTTTCAGCAACGATAAGCCTTGGTGATAGGGTTTTTTCCATGAGCACGTATGACATAACGACAAACCAGTTATGACGTGCGTCCTGTTTTCCTCTCGGTGCCTGTAATTTGCAGGGTAGGAATCTCTTTCACACCCTGGATCTATAGATGCCACACCAACAGGACAATCAGACTGCCACAGGTGCAACATTTCATTGAACGGTTCTCCACCATTTTTTCACCGACTCACACTTACCGTGTCACCGCGAACCATTTAGAAGTTTTGCATAGCCCAGCAGGACAGGCCCTATGTCGAATTTCAAAGCCTGCAAGATGATCCATAACGGTGTTTTGTACACAGTACTCTACTATAGATGGGCATCCCCATCGTGTTAGTTGAGAAACCGTATCGGACATTTCACATCTGTAGGGACTTCAACGGCATCATTTGTGATCACCGACTCATATCCAGTACACAGAGTTGCAGATATTATGACTCGTCTCACTGGGGATAGAGAGTGTGAAGTTAAAGTATGCTCATCTGCGGCTCCCCTTCGACGACGACTCTAAGAACTTATGATCAACATTCCATTTGGATTTTTCCGACATAATGAATTATCTTTTGGCATTTTCTGTGCACCATCAATATTGCACAGATGTGTAAAAGAGTTATTCAGACAAGCCCCTAGGACGGTCAACTACCTGGATGATATTTTGGTGGCGGGCAAAATTGGTGAGCACCTCACTCGTAATTTGGGAGCATTATTTACTATTTTTCAAAAAGGAAATTTAGATTGGAAGCTTAATAAATGTGAATTCTTTTTAAATCAAATGGAGTGTTCGGGGTATACAGTCAGGTGCTTCGGATATGTGTCTCAACCCACCTTATGTGGAGGTAGTCGCAAAGCTCCCAAGGACACAGCTCAGCTGAAGTCAGTCATGGGTCAAATCAATCACAACTGCTACTTCGTACCCCAGGTGGCAACTGTAGTGGTACCGTTACATCAGCTCTTATAAGAAATCATACCGTGGAAATAGATGGACGAATGTGGTCGATCGTTTTGTAGTTTGAAGCGGGCTCTTCTCAAACCTACCTGCCTAATAGCATACGATTCAGCAAAGCAAATGCTCCTAATGGCTAACACATCTGATTGTGGACCAGGGGCAGTGGTCTCGCAATAGATTTTCTTTCAGATCACTTAATTACGCTCAGATGAATTGCAGCCAGTTCGAGAAGCAGGCCCTTGCCATCATATTCGGCTTAAAGAAATTCCATGATTACATCTGTGGCCGTCAGTTCACAATCACGACAGACTGCAAGAAGCTCTTTCCACTCCTAAATTCCTTGGCAGCTCTTCCCACCCAGACTGCTTGACACATACAGTGCTCGAAAGTGTATCTAGAAACAGGTTGAAGATATAACTTACTAATAAAGTATTTCACTCAAACTGAAAATTTTTCTATGCGAATCAGGATCTCTCGATTATTGATTATATTATATTGATTTTTTAATTATTTTATAGAGATAATTTTATTTTATTATATTGTTTTAGTATACTTTGTATGACTGATTTTTTATCAAGCTGTGGCATCCAGCTCCAATTGGCAAAACAACATGACATATACAGTCAGATCCAGCCTTTGACGAAGGCTTCAAGTCTGCTTCTATCTGTACATCGCGGTAAAGGAAGCTATCAACAACCTCCATATCGATGAAAATACCGTGAAGCAGCACACAGCATAGGACCCTGTCCTCAGTTAAGTCTTCAGATGAAAGCAGTTTGAGTGGCCAGCCTAAAGGAAGCAGCAGCAAAACCCCAGACCTGAGATCACTGTCATAACCTCTCTCTGTCACAGAGTCATGCTGTTCAAGTGTCGTAATCCCTGGCTCACTCCAGCAGAGGGCAATGGAACTACTCCATCAGGCTTGCTGCGGGCTCTCAAAAAACAGCAAGCCTGACATAACATGTCAGTGGTGTGGAATTGCCAAAGCCATCACAAACACGGTTTCCACTTGTACCACTTGCCAATTCAATCAACCTCTGCTCATAGATATTTCCCATGGTCATCCACTTTAAGCCCATGACGAAGGCTTTATCTGGGTTTCTGGGGACCTCTTGGCTCATCGTGGTACATGCAGGCTCCGGGTAGTCATTTGTCTCATGGGTGCCCTCTACCAATTCAACTGCCACCATCCAGACCTTAGCCATGATATATTCCTTAAAGGTTTTCACAGAAACTGTGATAACAGGTAATGATCCCCAATTTTCACCTTCAGATTTTCAGAAAGTTTGTTAAGTTAATGGAATGACATTAGTCCATACATGCCTCTTCCACCCAGCTTCAAATGGCCTGGTGGAACATTTTCTAAGAACTTTCATAACTCAAATGTCTAAATTCTACCAGCAACAGTCACCGATGCAGGCTCTCTTCTACTGTCCTCTTACTGGGGAAACCCTCAGAGCTAGTGTCACCCAACAATAAACTACATGGACGTGTGTTATGTTCCAAGCTATCAATCACACACACAATACTTCTATCACATCAGCCCCATCCCACCCACATCGTTACAGGTACGCGCTGTAAGATCGCACCAGGACAAATGTATATGTCAGGGGTAGACCACGATGGGTCCAAGCCACCATGCTTTGCCTTCTAGGAAAGGTCATGGTAGAGATTTCTTAGACTGATGGGCCAAGACACAGGCATCACCTTAACCCACATCGCAGAATACCTCACAGCTGGCAGAAAAACTAACACCAATGTTTGTTCGAGAAACCTTGGCACCAGAAGCTGACACTGACTAGAAGCTAGCCTGAGAGGACTCCATCCAAACCACTGGCAGCTCAACAGTAGCCCCAGAGGGACATCCTGATTAATGTCGATCCATCACCTGGACCTCCATCCTTTTGATCAGAGAGCTCAGACGTCAGTGAGACTGTAAGCACCTGCCTGCATCTCAGTTCCTCCATCCTAGGGGGGAGGAATGCTTTGGTGCGACTACCGTAGAGTTCTGGCGCCTGAACGTTTGCAGCTGCACAATTCAAATGCCCGTGGCACCATTTGATGACGATGATGATGATGTTTGGTTTGTGGGACGCTTAACTGCGCAGTTATCAGCCCCCATACAAAGTCCCAACCGTTTCTCAGTTCAGTCTCGCCACTTTCACGAATGATGATGAAATGATGAGGACAATACAAACACCCAGTCATCACGAGGCAGGTGAAAATCCCTGACCCCGCAGGGAATTGAAGCCGGGATCCCGTGCTCGGGAAGGGAGAACGTGACCGCGAGACCACGAGCTGCGGATGGCACCATTTGAACTGTGGCAGACCCAAGCTGGCATGGTGTAGAGTATCAGAAGGTGTAGCTAGAATTGGCGTGCATCCATCAGTACTATGTTCTACCTCCGGCACCCAGCCAATCAGAAGGAAGTACTACTCCGCATTTCGAGGATTTAAGCTCGCGCCGGGGCAATTGGAGGAGTGACATTACAGAACCAATGAACTCCACCAGATCCGCAGCTGCTGTCGCCAGCTAGTCCGCCATCCACCGCTGTTCTTGAATCAAAACTTGACGCTCTGAAAATTGGACTCTTGTTATATCGGCAGATGTTTACTTCGTCATCGTTTCGGTGATTGCAGTTAGTGAAATCAACTTTTTGATTACTTGTAGGGGCCGGCCACGGTGGCCGAGCGGTTCTAGGCGCTTCAGTCCGCACCCGCGCGACTGCTACGGTCGCAGGTTCGAATACTGCCTCGGGCACGGATGTGTGATGTCCTTAAGCTAGTTAGGTTTAAGTAGTCCTAATTTCTAGGGGACTGATGACCTCAGATGTTAAGTCTCATAGTGCTCAGAGCCATTTGAACCATTACTTGTACTCGCCACGGACTTTGCGTTCACGGCGAGTATGCTTCACAGCGGCCTATCGGAACTTCCACTTTTGTTCTACCCGTTGTATCATCCACAAACGCGTTTTGCAATTACCGGCGTTTTCTAGACTGTGTTGTTTATTACAGCGTTGAAGAACAGCTTTTCTTGCCACACTACATTTTCCGAAAAAGTTTTTAATACCTATGGTGTTAATTGTTTAGGTCGTAAAACGCGCTTTGAACATAAAGGCGTCAAAAATGTTTTTGTTCTTTAGGTTCCGTTTGCCAATTATGACGGAAATAATAGTGTGAGATGGTTGTCCAAGTGATTTGGTTGTGGTATCTGATGCGAGACGTTAGTACGAAGAAATGATTTAGCGACGTGGTCTACAAACACATACAGGTAGGAAAACTCATTAGTCCTCGTCGATAGCTTGCAAGGGGATGCGACAAGCCATAAGCTTGCCTCCTCAAATGCCGGAAGCGGGGCACTTCAGTGCTCGGCCGTCTGGGATGCTACTGACTTTGAATTTCTGTATTTGTCCAGTTATTCGTCATACTGAAATAACGTTCTAAAAACTCCCTGACAGTACCTCACATACAAAACACATGTTTTGGCCTAGGTTTCACCTATCGAAGTTGATCTCCAACATCGCGTTGTGGCCGTTCACAACTGAGCCTTTACCATTCACGTTGTTCTCGTTCCCACCACGCCGTTTGAGGAGCCAGGGCCAACGTTGTTTCTTGCGCACTCTATAGGCGTGTGTAGGTCGTCATGTTGTTCCAGAAGCGTAGGAAATGCATTAATATTCCGATAAAAATGAACATGAACATGAAAAACGCAAAAAACTTTCATTCACTTGTTTCGATCTATTTTAAACAATCTTCAGACCTCACACCATGATGGTAGACGGTGGATGTGAACGGAGCAGGCGCTACTACTCCACGAACGCTAACTTTTGTTTGAGCAGTTATCGTTTGTGGAGCCGCAGCGCCCTCGCCGTTCATCACCGTCTACCGGTATGGTGTGAAGTCTGAAGATGATCTAAAACAGACCGAAACCGGCAACGTCATTAAAAAATAAAGTTCCTTACGGTTGTGACCGTTCATGTTCATTTTTAAGTAATAAACCGCTGTATTCCAAAAGAAATGTTCTCGGAAATTACTTTATATTCCGATACACTAGTACCTACTAGACTCTAGCCCTTTCAGACCCGATACGCACAATTGTGTGAGTGCGGTTTATTTGCGTTGCAGCATCATATTATTCCCCTATGCAGTTGAGTCCCAAGTCACACAAGTGTGCAGCAATTGCTGTTTCGTATACAACTCGATTTATATCTCGTTACAGACGCGAGATATTGTGTCTTAAACTTTGGTTATTTTCAAGATGGCGGGTCGGAAGCATGTCTGTCGAGGTAAATGTTTATTGTGCTTTATTTATTGCGTTTTGACATTTCGAAAAATGTGTTTGAAATGCCGAAAGCTGTACAGAAGTAAATAAAAATATGTCCGCCACAATTATTTGAATACTTTCATAGCTACAATGACTGTAACATCCACACACACAATTGTGCGTGTTGGGACTATTTTTCCGGCATATGGTCGTTTTCGGTCGATGTTTGTGGTTACGATTCGGAACAGATTCTAGCCATATTAGATGACTCTGAAGTGGAAGTCTTCAGTAGTGATGACGAATTTTTAGATACAACTTGGACTCTTCCAATAATCAAACCTAGACTTGGAGAAAGCTCTGAATCTTCTGACGAGGAGGAAAATTGTAACAATGCTTCTGCAACAATACTACCAGTTGCTCCAGAAGTTCAGGACAATTTTCCCAGTCAACACAGTAGAAATAATTCTAAAAAAAACAGTGGAAACACATCGTCGTTTGTCCACTTAGAGAAAAAGACCAGTCACCTCCAAAATTTTTGCGCACTCAGAGTGTGAGGTAGGACAGGAAATTAAAACTCCAATGAGCTATTTCAGCGAGTACTACCCAGAAGATTTTTTTCAGCTAGCATCTGACTGCACTAACAGTTACTACTTTTCGAAGAAAGGGAAGTTGCTTCATACAAATCCTCAAGAGATAAAAAAGCTGTATGGCATGCATGTACTTATGGGATGCATTAGATATCCTCGTACACGTATGTACTGGCAGAAGTCATTGCGTATGCCAACTATTGCAGATTGTATGCCTATAGACACGTTCTTCACTCTCAGAACAGCACTGCATGTTGTGGACACTAACAACATTCTACGTGAATCAGAAACTAATAGATTGTGGAAAGTACAACCTGCTATTAATGTTGTACGCAGTGCTTGTTTGAGACTTACACGCCCCTCTGAAAATGATTATTCCATTGATGAGCAAATGGTACCATTTACTGGACGCTGCACATTGTCTCAGTATGTTCCAAACAAACCGCGCCCTTTGGGAATTAAAAACTTTGTTTTGCCAACAACGAAAGGTTTAGTGCTTGATTATGAATTTCATCAAGGTAAATCAACTCCTCTGCCAGATGTTGGCCTTGGTCTTGGGCCATCTGTAAAACTTCGCCTTGCTCAAACATTACCTCAAGGTGCAAGACTATATTTTGACAGATATTTTACAGCTTTGCCATTATTGTAACAGTTACTTGACCTAGGGCTGGAAGGAAAAGGAACCATTATGAAGAACAGAGTGAAACCAGTTCACCTGACAGAAGAAAAGAGACTGAAGAGAGGAGGTATGGAATAATTCTGCAGGGACGATGATAAAATAGTCATTGTCCAGTGGAAAGATTCAAAAGCTGTGGCCCTTGCCTCTACTTGTACAGATGTGAACCTGTAAGCAATGTTGAGAGATGGAGCAAACAAGAAGAGAAGTACATCTTAGTGCCATGTCCTGCAGTCTTAGTGAAGTACAACCTGTGTATTGGAGGAGTGGACCTCTGTGATCAAATGGTGGAGACCTACAGGACTTTCTTAAAGACAAAAAAGTCGACTTTAAAAGTTTTGATTCATTTACTTGATTTGGCTTGCGTCAATTTCTGATTAAAATGCAAAGTTGAATGCGAAGCGAATAAAGAACAAAAGAAAAACACTTTAGATCTTCTTGGATTCCGACAAGTGATTGGGGAAGCGCTAATTTCTTTTTCTTCAGGACAGGAACATGAAAGTGAATCCGATGAAGAGCCTTCAAACAAAATGTACAAACCAGCAAACACACCATGTGATGAGAAGCGGCTTGACGGATATCATCACTGGCCAACTGTTGATGATTTGCCCTCAGCTCGTTGCTGCAGGCAAAAAAAAAAAAAAAAAAAAAAAAAAAAAAAAAAAAAAAAAAAATGCAAGAAGAGGACGAGAACAAGATGTCTGAAGTGTAATATTTATTTGTGTTTGTCAAAAGACAGTAATTGCTTTCGTGAATATCACTGCAAGAAATGACATAAATATGTAAGATAATCCCGACCTACACAATCGTGTGGGTTCAAAGTTTGTATCAAAATTAAAAAATAAAATTTTCTAAGCAACTGGTCCACGATTCTATTTCTTTTTTTAGTTACAAATATGCATTTATTTCAAAATTTTCATTTCAAGTTTGGGTGGGGGTCTGAGAGGGATAGAGCAATGTCTTAGAAACGTGTACATCTTAGGTGCATCTTATTGAAATTAGAATTGCTTTGTAATATCATTCCACATGTTTTGCGAGTCTTTGTTCACTTCCTACGTGAAGGGACAGCTAACAGGGTTCGTCTAAATGCAGTCTCGGGTTCATGCTGGTTCATGCAGCAGAGCAGCCGGTCTAGATCGATTGTGTATGCCGACAAAAAAGAAAAGCGGCCGCCTATGGGCGAGCGAGCGTCTGAGTGAACCGAGACGCGAACGTGGACTTCTCAATTACAGCCGGCCGTCCAGCTGGACTGATTGGAGCGACGGCCGGTGTCTTTGATGGCGAGCCGTCGGCCACCCGGTGCCGGTGCGGCCGTCCACAGACCCTAGATGGCGCCGCCTGTCGACTGCGGGGCGGCTCTGACGAGATGATCGCTCCTCTCTGTTCTGCACACCCCAGTAGCCGCCATCCGGTCTGGCATCACTCTGACGGACGGCGTTCGCAGTTGGTATGACGGTGGGGACTGCACCGTCCCCACCGTGCAACATTTCAAAGTAGTCTGTCCAGTTTAACATCCTACCATTTTACTGACTCATAACTTGCACGGACAGCAGCACTGAATAAGAGTGCTCACACATCCACCTGCCGTGAACCATCACTTGCATATTAAAAACAGCTTGAGTCAACCCACATGTTTCTCACATCATTGACGCCCGTTTCACATGCGACGTTCATAATTAGTTAGCTAGTTGCGTGTCTTACAGATTTCATTCACTTTAAACATTATGATGTATAACGTATCAGTTGAACAGATGTAGAATACCTATTCGTTTTGCAAATAAAAGAAGCTTTTTCCTGCAGCAAGAGAACAGGGTTTTTATTTACAAAATGAATATTTCAACGTTTGCTGTGGCTGATGGCAAAGCAAACAAACCTGCAAATTCAAAAGTGAAGAAAAAATATATATTGCTATACTCTGGCCATTTACGGGTACTATTTGTATATACAGGGTGTTACAAAAAGGTACGGTCAAACTTTCAGGAAACATTCCTCACACACAAATAAAGAAAAGATGTTATGTGGACATGTGTCCGGAAACGCTTAATTTCCATGTTAGAGCTCAGTTTGGCTTCGTCAGTATGCACTGTACTTCCTCGATTCACCGCCAGTTGGCCCAATTGAAGGAAGGTAATTTTGACTTCGGTGCTTGTGTTGACATGCGACTCATTGCTCTACAGTACTAGCATCAAGCACGTCAGTACGTAGCATCAACAGGTTATTGTTCATCACGAACGCGGTTTTGCAGTCACTGCAATGTTTACAAATGCAGAGTTGGCAGATGCCCATTTGATGTATGGATTAGCACGGGGCAATAGCCGTGGCGCGGTACGTTTGTATCGAGACAGATTTCCAGAACAAAGGTGTCCCGACAGGAAGACGTTCGAAGCAATTGATAGGCGTCTTAGGGAGCACGGAACATTCCAGCCTATGACTCGTGACTAGGGAAGACCTAGAACGACGAGAACACGTGCAATGGACGAGGCAATTCTTCGTGCAGTTGACGATAATCCTAATGTCAGCGTCAGAGAAGTTGCTGCTGTACAAGGTAACGTTGACCACATCACTGTATGGAGAGTGCTACGGGAGAACCAGTTGTTTCCGCACCATGTACAGCGTGTGCAGGCACTATCAGCAGCTGATTGGCCTGCACGGGTACACTTCTGCGAATGGTTCATCCAACAATGTGTCAATCCTCATTTCAGTGCAAATGTTCTGTTGCTGTGTGTTTCCATTCCATGATTAATGATATTTGAAGAGAAGTTATAAAATGAGCTCTAACATGGAAAGTAAGCGTTTCCGGACACATGTCCACATAACATATTTTCTTTCTTTGTGTGTGAGGAATGTTTCCTGAAAGTTTAACCGTACCTTTTTGTAACACCCTCTATAATTAATTACTTCTATGAAACAATTCCTCTGTGCTGCAGACCAGGGACTGGTACAAATGGAAGAGAGTGGTTGGATCTACTCCCCAGGAACTACCACTGAGGACACGTAGGACACTGATTACCACATTCAGTGGGCTGCCAGGTAAGACACGTGGGAGGACCAAGAAAATTTACTATCAGGCATGAGCCCCAGTAATTTCGTAGTTTCAACTTAAAGACGAGCAACAGGCGCAAGATGTAAAGACAGTGGGAGAAACAAAGTGCGCCGTCAGAGATTCATATAAACGGTTTTTTCAGTGGAAAAACGAAAGTTATTGTCATTCTCCATCAGTGAAGACGATCGAGATATCGTTGAATTCGCCGCTCAATGAGACAAGGCCACGGAGAACTGCAATAGATGGCAAAATCGTCAATGAAAAGGGGGCTGGAGATGCCCGGCCGGCGACAGGCCAATATAGGGTTAATGGGGATAGCAAAGAAGACGACGTTTAGGACGGAACCTTGAGGATAAAGGTGTCCAACAAGGCAGAATCCACACTTACCTTGAAAACTCAGTCTTCTAAAAATTAATGAAAGAAGTGGGACCCAGGGCCGTGGACACATCACGTGTAGACTGTACAGAGGATACCAGTCCTCCAGCTCGTGTCGTAGGCTTTATCCAAATCGAAAAATACGGCCACAGTCTGGGATTTCCGCAGAAAACCATTAATGGCATGGGTAGACTAAGTGACGAGATGCTCAACTGCACAAAGGCTCGTTCAAAAATGGTTCAAATGGCTCTGAGCACAATGCGGCTTAAGTTCTGAGGTCATCAGTCGCCTAGAACTTAGAACTAATTAAACCTAACAAACCTAAGGACATCACACACATCCATTTCCGAGGCAGGATTCGAACCTGCGACCGTAGCGGTCGCTCGGTTCCAGACTGTAGCGCCTAGAACCGCACGGCCACTCCGATCGGCCGGCGTGTTCGAAATCCACCCTGTGCAGTGGTTATTAAATTGCCCCTGCTAAGCGGAAGTGAATGGAACAATGCAATTTTATATGGTACTTCTTTCAATATGCATTATTTTAGAGTTTCAGTATTCAGTAACACATCCGATTCATTGTATTATTGTATGCCCAACTGGTCACCATGGATTTTATATACATGACAACCTTACGATAAGCTGTTTAGTGCTCCCATGGTATAATGTTAATCTTTGAAGACAAACGCTGTAATGAGTTTCATGACATGCCACAGTCGTTAGACAGGAAAAATTATTCTTCTAATTTCTTAACAAAATTTTCATTCACACACGTAACGCCTCCATTTTTTGTTTGCAGCAATTTAGTCGCTTGTTAACACGTTTTCGCTCACATCTGTCCACTTTCATTTTATTGTTTTTGCACGTGTCACTTCTCATTTCTCAGACATATTACACATCTTTTGCATGTATGAATGCTTGAGTGACTGCATAATTAATCATGTACTATTGGTAGGATTAGACAGTGTGGACTTTCTGTCCAATTAAGCATTTTTGTACATTTTGGCGTATGTTCAGGGAAACCATTGTTCACGAGGTATGGAGTTTGCAATACATGTTCTCGACTGCCTTTAGTATTTTTAACTGTAGCCTCAGTAAAGAAATGAGAATGTTGTTGTGCTGGGCATATTTTATTCGGTCTCAGTTGTCTAAATATGTGTCTGGGATGACTGCAGAAACCCGGAAGTTGGCTCTGAGCACTATGGGACTTCTGAGGTCATCAGTCCCCTAGAACTTAGAACTACTTAAACCTAACTAACCTAAGGACATCATCACACACATCCATGCCCGAGGCAAGATTCGAACCTGCGACCGTAGCGGTCACGCGGTTCCAGACTGTAGCGCCTAGAACCGCTCGGCCACACCGGCCGGCAAACCAGGAGGTCCTATTTCAATTGATAGTAGCACCCAGCATGGACTTAAACCTCATGTCGACCAGTAAAGTGACTGTAAGGATGACTGTGTTGATATCCCTGTGGATCTTTTTAAGTTGGTGGTGATTTACTATGTATTGTTCCTTTGTTGAGTTTGGAAATCTTAGGCGCGTCATAGAGCCCCTCATTCAGGGGACGTTCAGGACTGGAAAGAAAGATAATATGCACTCGGTACATCTCAAGCGAGATGTGGAAGTGGCGTTGCCTGTGGTTATCAGAGTGCAGGGTGCAGTCCTCTGCAAGTTGTGACTCACGTCGGCACAAACGACGCCTGTTGCATGGTTTCCGAGGCGATCCTCGGCTGGCGGAGATGGTTATGACTGCTGCCCTCGCGCGCGACTTGCAAGCAGAGCTCAGTTTGCAGCATTGATCGGGGTCCTTTGGTTTGGAGATGAGTATAGGGTCTCAACCAAAGGCTTCGTCGATCCTGTGTCGGCCTTGGCATTAGACCTGTGTTATCGTGTGGGGATTTGTGGGACTTCGTTTGATAGGTCAGGGGTGCACTTCACAAAGGTAGCAGCTACTTGGGTACCGTAGTGCTTGTGGAGTACATATGAGGGCTGTTTATTCTAGGTGCTCTGATGAAAGCTCAGCAGACGATATGCAGTAAGGAAAGTCACATGGCGTCAGAATAAAGACATTTCAACAGTCATAATTCTATCAGCAAACTGTCGAAGTATTCGTAATAAAGTTCCCGAAGTTACGGCCCTCCAGGAATGTAGTCGCGCTCAAATTATTCTTATGACCGAGAACAGGCTAAAACCCGAAGCGTAAAGTTCTAAGACATTTAGTGAGTCGTGGCATGTAAGATAGATTAACGGCCATAGGAGGAGTAGTGCTCGTTGCTGTTGACAAAAATATTGTCTCTATTGACGTCGAAGTTGAGTGCGACAGTGCATTTACCTGTCGCGTATAACAGATGTTGGTGAAACAAGCAGATTGTTGGGTGTTTTTGCCGACCACCATATTCTGCTATGACAGCTATAGAGTCATTAAAAGAAAGTCTTTGGTCAATAGCGCGTAAATACCCAGGTCATGCAATACTAGAAGTAGGCGACTTTAGCCCACCGAGTGTAGACTAAGATGTCTATGGATTCACTGCGGGGTGGTACACACAGAAAATCATGCTAAATGACGGCAAGCGAAGGTTAGTAAACTACCACCGTCACGCCGTAGCAAAGGATCTGCCAGAATGCTCGAGTAAGTTTCAATCTTATGCACATTCGCTAAAATGGTCTACGGCTTTCATTGATTTACTTGTTGACCAGTCTGGTGTGGCACTTGAAGATAGCAAAACGAAAACCAAAGTTTTAAATTTCACGTTCAAGAAATCGTTCACGCAGGAGTATCTTACAAAGACACCGACATCTGACCACCGGACAGAGTCCCGTATGGATGATATAGTAATAAACATCCCTGACATAGAGAAACTCATGAAAGATTTGAAAGTAAATAAATCACCAGGTTCTAATGTAATTCCAGTTCGATTTCACAAAGAATACTCTACGGCATTGGCTCCTTACGTTGCCTGCATTTATCGTGAATCTCTAGGGAGACGGATGGGGAGGCCGGGGAGGGAAGGACATGGGAGGGAAAGTTTTGAGGATGGAGTACAGGGACTCAGGGGGGGGGGGGGGGAGAAAAATCCACTCTGGGAAAAAGAGGGGAAAGGAAAAGTTGGCCCTGGAGGGGCGGGGGGGGGGGAGGGAGGAACAAGGCCAGGTTACAGTCGGGAGGAAGGGTATATGTCATGGCGAAATTCATCATCCAGGATGGGGAGGTGCTGGAAATTGCCCTGATGAAGGAGATGGAGGGTGTGGAGTTGGAGAGAGGGAGGTATGCAGCGATAGAGGCGCGGCAACAGGCAGGGGTGGAGAGGAAGAAGGAAACCAGGGGGTGGGAGGGATCAAGCCTGCGGACAGTGTGAAGGATGCAGAGGAAAAGGATGAGGTGGGGGAAGGGGATGAGGTCGTACAGGAGCCGTATGGGGGAAGGAAGGCGGATACGGGAGGCAAGGTGGAGCACATGGCATTCGAGGATTTGGAGGGCCTTGTAAAAGCGAGTGGGTGCAGAGATCCAAACAACGCTGGCGTAACAGAGCGTAGGACGGATGAGGGATTTGTAGGTGTGGAGGATGGTGGAAGGTCTACTCCTCCTCTCTGTTCAGGCATATTAGTTTGTGAAGGACTTACACTGCATGAGAGCCCTTCCTCATTTTTCGCTTTTAGAAAATCTTTTTCACTTTCCATGTTAGTCTTTCAGCACACACACACACAAGAAATGTAACCAACTTATCTTTCGTTGAATGCTGCAGCCTCGCCGTGCTGAAACTGCGAGTCCGACCTCCTTCGACTGCTGTACCAGTTTCAGGGTCCACGCTCGTCGTGTAGGTTGGCAGTGGTGCCCTGCGTACTACTGCTCTTTGATACCGCTATGACGCCGTCTGCTGCGTCGATGCGCTCTCGTTCTTAATGTGCTGACGAACATATACTTCTTTCTTGTCTCTCCGGCGACTCGAACGGGTTCCGTTCAAAATTACGCGTGTACCGATTTACTAGGTTTTTCATTCTCGTTCACTGTAACGTCTTTCACAAAATTTCTCTCAGCTACGGATTCAATGCACTATGGCTTTTTAACTGTTTTCCCGGCACAGATGCCTCATGTCCGGCGACGCGGTTCCCATCTGTGATTAAACCAGCGCCTACCTGGCAGATTGCCGGTAGGAAAGCCGAGCAGAAACCTACCGTACTGCTATTCGCACCTGCCTACATAAAACGTAACTATTCTAAGAAGCGGGAAAAGGTTTTAATTTTGAATGAAATGTGAAAATACTGGCAAATCTTCGGTATATTCTGAAGTCGAGAATCAGACGTTCACTGCCAAGCCCATGCTAATCCTAACACAGTCATGCACAACTCATTTCATCCACGTTACATGGGGGCTTAATTATATAAATGAATGCAAATACTTTTTAATTTTTTTTAGTAGCTGTCTGTCCGGCTACGAAGTCTCGTATCCGGTTGGCCCTGACTAGTATTTGTACGCAATCTGACTGCATAGAACAACAGCAAAGAATGAAAGAAAATTTCCGTTAACACAATTAATTAATTAAGTCCCCAGCAACTATAAAACCTACGAAACCAAAACACAAGTGTAATTGTTCTGTGTGTGGAAGTGTGATTCAACGTACACATCTGGCACGGTTCTTCTTCAATAAGAGAAGAAATTTTAAATACCATTTATACTGAAGTAATTAAAAAAATAGAAATACTATAATTGCGTAAGGAAACCAGAATTACACTCTAATACAAGAACACAAGCCAGATGCCTTGTTGACTGAACCTGTAATGACGCATTATTTAAGACATTGAAATAATGAAATAAAGGGAATTTTTTTACCTTCATATATATTGACGAAAAGCACTTTGATCATTACAATATCTCCATTCGAACAACATCTGCTGTCTAGCCCATCAAACAACTGCATAAAACATGGAACAAGCACTCCCTACTACAACATCTCAACACCGACTCACTACTACTACTTCTCAACAAGCACCGACTACTGCCACATCTCGACAAGCACTGCCAGTGGAGGCGGCGGAATAAAACTCTTTGGCGCAATCTCTGGCACTGTGGCTCAGTGTAGCCACCTTTCATATGCGCTTCCTCCATGGGCCAGAATTTGATGGTATTTTTGCCAACATTGGTTGTGAAAATACCACCAAATTCGTCCACAAAAATACAGACAAAAATAAAAGATAATATTAATACGTAAATATCACATAATTAGATAAAATTTTGGCTTTGCACTGACCTTTCAATAACCTGATATATAAAATACAGTAAGCATACAAATTCTTTCATACATGTGACTTTACATAATAGTTTACACAATACACAAAAAATCAGTTTATACAAATTTTCATATAAAATGCTTTCAATGATTCAAAAAACAAGTAGTTGATAGTTCCAGCAGTAGCACCCAGCAATGGTCAACAGGTGAAAACAGCAAGAAGTAACATCATTTCAGTAGAAACAGTTCCAACAGTGGCACCCAGTAATGTTGAGCAGGTGCAGACAGCAACAAGTGACATCATTTCAGTAGAAACAGTTCCATTAGTGGCACCCAGCAATGTTGAGTAGGTGCAGACAGCAACAAGTGACATTATTTCAGTAGAATCAGTTCCATTAGAGGCACCCAGCAATGTTGAACAGGTGCAGACACCAACAAGTGACATCATTTCAGTAGAAACAGTTCCATCAGTGGCACGCAGCAATGTTGAGCAGGTGCAGACAGCAACAAGTGACATCATTTCAGTATAAGCAGTTCCACTAGTGACACCCAGTAATGTTGAACAGGTGCAGACAGCAGTCCATAATATTCACTATCACTAATCACACTGTTCATCAGAGTTTATCAGCAGAAATTAAACATGTCCTAGTGGCACCAATCATGTAGAAAAAGTGCAAGTAACAGTCCATAATATTCACTATCACTAATCACACAGTTCATCAGCAGAAATTAAACATTTCTAAGTGTCACACGTCAATGTTGAACAGGTGCAGGTGTGAACAACAGTTTGAATGCACACACAATTGTTTTTACAAAATTATTATTAATGCCCTTACACTAAACATACAAATTATAAGAAACACACAAATGATATCAGATAATTGTCATATTAACTATTACAATACACAAATATCAGTAAACCTATAATATTTATGGGTGTCAGTGCAAGCAACAACAAACAAGTAAAATAATATTTAGGAGATAGGTCGGTACCAATTATCTGGGATTAGGAAGGGAAAACACACAAAACACACTCACTCATCTTTCGTCCACATTAGTGCTACTATATAATTGAATAGTGTTAACTGTGTGAATGCAATTCTGTTAAAATTTGACGTTCATCATGTGTATCAAGTAGTAGTGGCAGCAATGTATAACAGTCAATAATAGTTAGTCAACGTCATAGTCATCATGTCAAGACCAATGTTTGCCAAGCCAAATCAAAATGTACGGTTGATGAACAACTGTCAGTGTGCCAAGATATGCAATTACTTCCTCTCTCCAAAAAAAAAAATATATATATATATACTGCTTATCGATTTAACAAAGTGTGTGTAGACAATCTTCCTTCCACTTTAGTGTTCTAGTCTGCCATCTTCATCCTCCTTGTTCCATATAAACCAACAAAAAAAAATATGCTCCTCACTTACTTTGCCTCTTATCCACCAAAACTCCAATAATCATCAGCATCACATAATCTTAATACTTCAATAATACCTCTTACGTCGATACATATAAAACTTATCATCAATATAATTTACCTTACCTCTTGTCCACCAAAACTCCAATAATCATCAGCTTCACACAATCTCAATTCCTCAATAATACCTCTTCAATACGTCGACACATATAAACCTTATCGCCAATATCATTTTACTTCCATAACAACTCTTTCCTCTAGTCAGTCTCCTCGAACAAGTACAGATAAAATCCTAGTGCAAACTTCAATTCATCTTCCCATACAATCCGAAGACACAATGTCCACACACAACCTCTGTGTAATCCATCTGACCCATATCTTCTACTCATTAAGAATTATAAATACATTTTGGTTACCTTGTCCAACATTAAATAAGAGAAATGCATACATGACCTCTAACAGCCTTTAGTTCGAAGAACTTTCAGTAAGTAAGTACGATTACGAAGTGTGAATAATCGTGATATTTCAGTGTGTACACCACTTCAAGAATTACGGCAAACAGAAACAAACATGTGGAGTATTTCTTGTGTCAAGTGTCACTTGCTATTTCAATTGCTCACGAAGAATGCAGTGTAATAACTGTCAATGGCCTAACCCTAGTGTTGGTATGTCATGTCGTTAGCTTCCTTCCTATTAGCATAAATTTATACAGCTTCCATGAAACCTCCAGCTCATGTGACTTCTATGAAGTTTCTTGTACTAATGTCGTTCGTCGAATTATAGCAGTTCATTTTCTTATCTTAAATATATAAGGCACTGAGCATAAGCAAAACATGCAACAGCGAGTAAATATACCAGTAGAGAACAGAATGTCAACAAGTGGATGCAGCACAATTCCTACAACGAGGCTTTGCCAAGCGAACAATCTATAATTAATACCATAGTGTGACCTAAACTTTATGTTTGTACACAGTATATCAGCATTTCTATATACCAAATTAAAGAGTAGTTATGACAACAAAACAGAAATGTGTAAATATGCAGTCCATACGCAAAGCAGCAAATATATATCTTACATAATAAACAGATCATTATCATCATATCAGCATAAGCAAATAAATGTTCGTATGAAATCTTAATAAGTAAACATGAAGGCGCAAGCAGATAAATCACAAAGTATAACTTACATACATAACCATATCAGCACAACTAATCAGGTGACAATTATAATTTAAATAAATAAGCACAGCAGGCACATAATAAAGAATATGACATCAGTGAAAAAGCAGTGCAGCCAAGCGATGCATAATATATACAAATAACAACCATGTTCATTAATCAATCATTGTCAAAATCAGTTAACACAAAGTATAAATCACGTAATCGCGAGCAGCAAATTACGTCTAAAGTACGTACCTAAGTGGAAATTTGTTACCTGAAAAATAAACTCAATTAACAGTTACCCTTTTTAGTTTATTACTTTTTTCTTCGAAATTACATTCTTCCTGAAATTTTCTCCATAGCAAGTCGTCTTAACGTCGGACACGCACAGAATTTACCTGAAGTTCTTAAATATTTTATACAACCGTATCCTGAAAAATACTGAACGTTAATAACATAATTCATCAAGTCACTATAGCTTTATACTGAATTTAGTCTGAGAAATTAGACTGTGTATTTGTTTACGGCTGTCAGTGCATTCGCACTGAGCGCTCGATCAGCTGTAGGTACGCGTGACGTAGGAAGTAATTGTTTGCGGTCAACGACTGCCTTGTGCGGTGCGCAGACTTGACTGTTGCTTTGAGTATGTGCCGCCGCCAAAACACAGCGCGGTATCCTTGTAATCTCCGTATGTTTACGTATAACTGTTGGTTTCTCGAAAGTATGTCATTCCACAAAAATTTTAACGTTCGATATATGATGTATTCCCTCAGAGCGCCGAGATTTAAGAGTTTCTACTTCGACAGTGTTATCATGAATAATTTTGCGAATTCTATATGGACCGTTATAAAGCAGAAAAAATTTGCGACACAAGCCCTTTCCTTTGTGAGACAAACGATGAGACTTAATTAACACCTTTTGGCCAACTGAAGAAGTTTTTAAACGACCAGGACGTTTAGCTGATTTCTCTCTTCTAGCAGCCACAGACGCAATATTTTGCAGAGCCAGGTTGACAACTTCCGAATGCCGCAGTTTTGCGTGAAGGCGGAAAAGGAACGATTTCAGAAATGCGATTTGTCGGTGCTTTGTTTTTTAATATGTATAGGCGGTAAAGAAGTTGAGTCATTAGGAAGTTCATTCAGAATGTTTTGAAAAATATGAAGATACTGATCCCAAGTTCTGTGATTCTGATGACAATAAAGTCGACACAATTTATTGATTTCCTTCATCCATCTCTCTGAAGCGTTAGATTGAGGGTAAAAAAGTGAAATGATAATTGGTTTAATCTTACGACGCCGTAGAGTACGAAGCCAAATTTTAGAGCGAAACTGTGATCCATTATCTGATATAACCTTATCAACATGACCCAATTCTTCAAGGAAATGTTTTATGAAAGCATTAGATACTGAACGAGCTGTTGTTTTGCGTAAAGGCGTAAAACACACATATTTTGATGTCAATTCCACTGCTACCAAAATGTACGCAAAACCATTAGTAGAACGAACCACTGGACCGAACAAATCAACTGCAGCCATCTCCTTTAATCTCGCTGGAATGATAGGAAACAACGGTGCTCTGTGAGAAATAGTTGGCGGCTTAGCCTTTTGACATAATTTTGCATTTGGCAAGAACAAATCGAATATGTTTTTCCATATTACTGAAGTAGCAATTTTCTCGTAATTTGTGAAAGCATTTTTTGGGACCAAAGTGTGCATAACTGAAATGTGTATACCAAATCAATTTATTGACCCACTCATCAGGAATACAAACTAACCAAACAGAGTTGTTGACCGATTTTCGTTTAAAAAGAACTTTCCAGATAGTTCGCAAAAACGAGGTGTGGCCAAATTGTCCAATTTAACAAAGCGTCTAGGAAAATTAGAGACACCAAGGAAACTACGAACGTCACGTTTTGTGGTGGGAACAGTATAATTACGAATAGCGTCTAGTTTCTCTGGATCAGGAAGAATACCTACTGTAGAAATAATATGACCAAGAAATTTCACCTGAGAACGACCAAATTCAGATTTTTCTAAGTTCACTGTAATGCCAACTCTTGCAAAAATACGTAATATTGAATCCAAAATTTTGTTGTGCTCACTCCAACAACGTTTAGCAATAAGAATATCGTCAACATATGAAGTAATATTGTCACGAAGATAAACAGGTAAAATTTCGTTTAAATTACGAATGAATGCTGCTGAAGGTACAGTAAGTCCAAACGGTAATTTCCGAAATCACTTTTGGGTAAAATAGTCATATCCAGTTATTGTTTACTTACTCTCTAGATAGATTGATAGTTGAGTTGTTTTGACAGATGCAAAGAATAGTAAAAGAGTAGGCAGCGGTGCAGAAAACTAAAAGGGAAATAGCACCACTACAGATCGGGGCCCTATGCACGCTACGGCACATATTCACTTAGTGTAGTGAATCCCCTGAGGACTTTAATAGCCGCACATAATTTCCAGTTTGTGACTTAATGGCCAATTTGGTGGAAGTCCGTACATAAATTGATCTAACCATGAACACGGATGTATGTCATTCTTAGAATTGCGAAAGATCTTAAATTTCCGAACAGTTAAGAAGTGTTTATAGTCAAAGTTTCCTCCTCGTGGCGACATAGACCTACCGCGTCTGTCCCTGTCCCAATGTCGATTATTGTCAAGTTCACGCGCCTGGCGCTCTCTTGTTGCATCCCGTAAATGAAATAAATTATTGTCTTCAAAGCCCTCTGCTATCTGTGATTCTAAATTTCTTCTGCTATCTTTTCCTACGATTTCGCCTTCAATTTGTTTGACTTGCTTTCGCAATGCCTCAAATTCCCTTTTAACGCGTTCATTAAATTTTCCCTGATTTTCAACATGTTTATTTATGCTCTGGTACTCTTCGGTTTCTGCAAATGGTAATGGAGCTGTATCATCTGAATCTCTGTCCCCATGTAAACTAAGATTTGTCAATTTATCTGAAATCTCCTCCACTCTTTCCGATAAATCACCTATTTGTTCTTTTTGTTTATTTACATCTTCTGTAAGAGTCGCGACTCGGTTTTCAGTATTAACACATTTAGTAGTTAACTGTTCATACTGTTGCGTTAAGTTATTTATTTTCTCATTTGGTACGGATTCCTCGATTCTTTCAAGTATTTCTTCCTTATCGTGTGCACGTTGTAAATTTAACTCTGAAAATTTTTGTACTATCATGCGATCTTTTTCTTCCTGTTCTCTGTCTTGTTCCTCTTGTCTAATTTCTGTTGAAATTAAACTATTATTGTGAGCATTCAAAATCGGTTGTACTTCTTCTCTAATTTCTTTCTTTGATTCATCTTTCATGTTTTTGAAACATGTCCCTATTCGTGAGCCTAACTGTGTTTCCATTGTTTCCATCTCGGTTTTAATTGTTCCTATTTGTGAGCCTAACCGTATTGTCAAAGTTTCCATCTTCGTGTTAATTCTTCCTATTTGTGATTACAAATTTAATATAGCACCCATCAACTACTCCATCTCTTCTGTCGTTAATCTCGTATTCTGAAAATTTTTCGACTGTGAAAAATTTTGAACTGTTTCCGGACTATTTTCCCGACTTATTAAATTGTTTTCCACTTCATTATTCATCATCCTGTTCTCCTGTGTTGGCGAGTTCGCCATGTCAACAATTTCGTTATTCTGACTATTCATCATTTTTGCCTTTTTCATCGATCGCGTAATCATTTACAAAACATACAAAACTCGTCACTATACGAAAATTACACACAATGACACTTTAACACCAACAATATCATTCACACGAAATGCTTCCCTCAAACACGATTAACGAACAACTGAAATCTTCATAATTGCACAAAATTATCAAACCCGTATACAAAACAACAAAAATTAAATTCTGCAAAAAAATACCATTAGAAGAATGACAATTACAAATCTACACATGCAATATAGACTACAATTACTAAACTACAAATTACTACAACAATACTACTGTCTACTATTTTTACAATCAGAAGAATTCCAAGGGACGATCCGAAGCAGCGGTCGCCACGTGCATGGGGGCTTAATTATATAAATGAATGCAAATACTTTTTAATTTTTTTTAGTAGCTGTCTGTCCGGCTACGAAGTCTCGTATCTGGTTGGCCCTGACTAGTATTTGTACGCAATCTGACTGCATAGAACAACAACAAAGAATGAAAGAAAATTTCCGTTAACACAATTAATCAATTAAGTCCCCAGCAACTATAAAACCTACGAAACCAAAACACAAGTGTAATTGTTCTGTGTGTGGAAGTGTGATTCAACGTACACATCTGGCACGGTTCTTCTTCAATAAGAGAAGAAATTTTAAATACCATTTATACTGAAGTAATTAAAAAAAATAGAAATACTATAATTGCGTAAGGAAACCAGAATTACACTCTAATACAAGAACAGATGCCTTGTTGACTGAACCAGTAATGACGCATTATATAGGACATTGGAATAATGAAAAATGGGGAATTTTTTACCTTCATATATATTGACGAAAAGCACTTTGATCATTACAGTATCTCCATTCGAACAACATCTGCTGTCTAGCCCATCAAACAACTGCATAAAACATGGAACAAGCACTCCCTACTACAACGTCTCAACACCGACTCACTACTACTACTTCTCAACAAGCACCGACTACTGCCACATCTCGACAAGCACTGCCAGTGGAGGCGGCGGAATAAAACTCTTTGGCGCAATCTCTGGCGCTGTGGCTCAGTGTAGCCACCTTTCAACGTTAGCAAGTTCATGGTAACGCATTTCCCGAAATCCCACCAGCTACTGAACACGGATTGTTCTTAAATGAAAATGCTCAGTGTCTAATGCACTCAAGTTTTTCATCACCGATCTGCTCAATATGCCATGCGGAATTATTGTCTTTTCTCGTACACAAAATTACTTAAAAAATCCATACTTTCTAAAAAAGAAAAAAACACGCCGGAATAAATAAGCCTTTACCTTAAGGTACTTTTAAGGCATGTGGCACCACTAAAACCGGCAAATTATAAGTTCCGTCGGAACTCATATTACACACGACCGTACCATTGAAAGGCTGCTCTCCGTATACTTAAGACTGTTGTAAGAATTCTCTATCTCCAAGAGAAAAGACGCGCGAAAAATACGCCGTTCTGATTGGTCAGTTTTCTTTAAGGCCAATAGAAAAATATTATTCTCCCGCGTTAGTTCGCGCTTTTCATGAGTAACAAATCAACAAATAACACAATTTCAAACTGTACTTCTTTCTGAAATATATATTTAAAATTCTGATATTTTATTTATACTTTTCATTTGTATTCGAATTAGCTTTCCTTTTACCAAAATCTTACTTAACATACACACATAAAAAAAAAGTTTTGTATCACCCCAGTTCCCAGAACTCCTGAAGATAGACGTTGACTGTGCATATTGTATCGCAGACACACTCCGTTTGAGTGTTCAGAGATGTCACTAAACCCGCCCAGAGATGTAAACAACCATGCATGAGCAGTGTCTTTTAGACGGAGGGGGTCCGACAGCCGATCAGTTCCAGTCATTCACGGCTCGCGTTGTCTGTAATTGAACCATGCCTAGACGATCAATACCGCGGTTCGATGGCGTCCGCATTGTTACTTTGTGCCAGGAAGGGCTCTCAACAAGATAAGTTTCCAGGCGTCTCGGAGTGAACCAAAGCGGTGTTGATCGGACACGGAGGAGATACAGAGAGACGGGAAGTGTTGATGATGTGCCTCGCTCAGGCCCCCCACTGCAGTGGATGACCGCTTCCTATGGTTTATTGCTCGGAGGAACCCTGACAGCAACGTCACCAAGTTGAATAGCGCTTTTCGTGCAGCCACAGGACGTCGTGTTACGACTCAAGCTGTCCGGGGTAGGCTGCATGATGCGCAACTTCACTCCCGACGTCCAGGGCGAGGTCCATCTTTGCAACCACGACACGATGCAGCGCGGTGCAGATGAGCCCAACAACATGCCGAATGGACTACTCAGGATTGGCATCACGTCCTCTTCACCCATGAGTGTCGCATATGCCTTCAACCAGACAATGACAGAGACGTGTTTGGATTCAATCAGGTCAGGCTGAACGCCTTAGACACATTGTCCAGCGAGTGCAGCAAGGTGGAGGTTCCGTGCTGTTTTAGTGTGGCATTATGTGGGGATGACGTTCGCCACTGGTGGTCATGGAAGGCGCCGTAACGGCTGTACGATACGTGAACGCTATCATCTGCCCGATAGTGCAATCATGTCGGTAACATATTGGCAAGGCATTCGTCTTCATGGAGGACAATTCGTGTCTTGTGAATGACTTCCTACAAGATAACGACACCGCTCGACTAGAGGGGCCAGCATGTTCTCCAGACATGAACCCTATCCAACATGCCTGGGATAGATTAAAAAGGGCTGTTTATGGACGACGTGACCCGCCAACCACTCTGAGTGATCTACGCCGAATCGCCGTTGTGGAGTGGGACAATCTGGACCAACAGTGCTTTGATGAACTTGTGGATAGTATACCACGACGAATACAGACATGCATCAGTGCAAGAGAACGTGCTAGGAGTGTTAGAAGTACCGGTGTGTACAGCAAACTAGACCACCACCTCAAGATCTCGCTGTATGCTGGTACAAGATGCAATGTGTGGTTTTTATGAGCAATAAAAAGGTCGGAAATGGTGCTTATGTTGATCTCTATTCCAAATTTCTGTACAGGCTCTGGAACTCTCGGAAATGAGGTGATGCAAAACTTTTTTTGAAGTATGTTCAAATGGTTCAAATGGCTCTGAGCACTATGGGATTAATATCTATGGTCATCAGTCCCTTAGAACTTAGAACTACTTAAACCTAACTAACCTAAGGACAGCACACAACACCCAGTCATCACGAGGCAGAGAAAATCCCTGACCCCGCCGGGAATCGAACCCGAGAACCCGGGCGCGGGAAGCGAGAACGCTACCACACGACCACGAGCTGCGGACTTGAAGTATGTATTGTGGCACAAAATTTCCCGTCATCTGCATTCAAACTGTCTTAAAAATTTCTCGCTGTAGTTCGGACAGCGTCTGTCAGTATAACAATGATCTACATATTCACTTTAGACCACATTCACACTACTAAAACCATGTACAAATCTATACAAACATAAATAAACCAAAAAGCCTTCTAGAAATAAACAGAACAATTCACAAAAAATATTCTCTTGACCTTTTTCTTGAATGTCTCTGTTCGCTACTGTACTCTGGTGGTTGAAAATTAGGACTACGTACTTGTCTGAACCTGCTTCAGACCATCTGTCACTGTGCACGCATGAGTCATTCTCTCGATACAGAGGCTCCAGACATGAGTGATACAAAGGCGCCACACCTCAGTGATATGCTAGATTTTTCTTTACTGACCGAGCAGATTAGCTCAGATGTAGTACGCTCCATGTTAACGACATTTCTATACTGGAGCTGGGTACTTATTCGCAATCTTTAACTTCTAAACACTAAGTCACCTCCTCTACAGCTTTCCTTGTCTGTTCTGCCAATTACTGTTAAACACTCTTCCTCGTTTCGACTTCTAGGACTTCTAAAGCGTTCCGTTATTTTCTGTACATCTTCTATCTCCTTTCACTACATTATGCTCTGTGTGGAAATACTGCAGCTGGCTTGTTAACGTATTGACTAATTCAGGTAAGTGTTTACATGCTTCATTAAGCTGAGTAAATTCAATTTTTATTTCTTTTAGACTCTGTTCTAATTTTTTGTCATGTTCATTCCGTTTTCTCTAACATTCATTCAACTTTGTCTCAATGTGTGTTTGCAACTTAGTGACCAAAGCTTTGTCACGTCCAGCTTGTTCCAAATCACGTTCGCTATCGCCCTCTTCTAACTTTCTTAACAATTCTACAAAGGCTTCCGGAATCGGAGAACAAACTGGTGCCCTTTCAAGCTTGTTTGTTTCCAGAGTACTATTTGGTTTTGTAGGTATAACTGCGTTTTATTCCTCCGTCATATGACTATTAGCAAACGATATAGCTTCTGCTGAAGTAGAGCTTTCCGTATTCCAGTGTTGTATTGGCTGCAGTGAGTGCTAACTGCCTATCTTCTTCTAAATTATAAAAAGTGCTTTATTCAGACATGCATTGGATAGTTCGTGGTTCTACTTGTTTGCCAGCTTGACCACACCTAACAGTATATAATTATATGTCTGATCAGTAATTGGACACAATATTGTTCGCTCGGTAACGTACAGTAACACAATACACACATAAATAAATAACTTTTCCTTTGTGCCAAGTGAAAGCTTTCTGTCTTATAACAGACAACACGTGATCTCCTGTACAGTCACTACTAAAACCACATGAAAGTAGGGGTACAAGCTCTTCCATCCATATCTTATATGTGAGATTCAGATTTTTCTCTTCCTTTCCAACAGTGAGATCTTTTTCTTTTCATTTTCGTGCATACCTTGTACCATTTTCTGCTTTGCATTTTTATCCCCACGTGATTTGCATTTAAAAAAGTGTACAACATAATTAATATTCAGTACATATTAATACAAGTACGATACTGAAATTTATGTATATAATTTATTCAAGCCCTCCTTTATAGGCACCAAATTTTATTGTGCCTGTACCACGACAGAATTATGTTTTATATATTCCTTGAAAATTTTATTCTTACGTTAACTGAATATTTCTATTGTTATTTCAGTGAAATTGTCTCCAGGTGGTGTAATATTGCTACAATTACTGAAACAATGAAGACAATCTAGCAACGCTGTGCAAATTCTAAGCCACATACTATCGATATCTGAAGAACACATTAAAACACAGCCAAATGCATCTCGTTAATTATTCGTGTATATTATTATGCTGTTAGCTGCCCCCTCTCTTTCCAACGTGCTAGATCAAATATAATGTTGAGTCTTTGCAATGAAAACCGTTCTCCTTTAGATGTAGTACAGGTCAATGTCAGTCGACTAAATAGCTTAAAATGACTGACAAATTCGTCATTAAACTGCTTGCTAAGGGTCTGCAGCTTATCTAGAAGAAAAATTATTAAATAGTCTGCGCTGAGGGTAACGCGCCTCTGAAACGATAATGCGAATTCTAAATGTGCCCCGTAATCGGGAGCGGACTGCAATCCCCTAGCGATGCTGTTTTCGCTCAGCTGCCGACAATGTTATTATTCTGAAAACTGGGATTATTTGACATAGTTTTTACACTTCTATAAATAAGATTAATTACTTGACATCATCTCAGTTAATCACATTACATTACAGACTTGGATAAGCAGTATACGTAACAACGCTTCGGAAGAGAACCAGAGAGAGAGAGAGAGAGAGAGAGAGAGAGAGAGAGAGAGAGAAGACCTTTACTTATATAAATCGCTTGAAGGCCGCAGATAAACACTTATCATTAAAATGATGTCCTTTTTTCTCAAATACATTATTGTTTCAATATTTTTTAAAGTAATTATTTCCGCAAATGTTCGCATATAGCTCTATCCATATGCATTTTGAGGAATCATATGATTATTCGAAAACGAAGTACTGAAAATGATGTTAGGCATAATGAGTTTGAGTATTAATCCGTAGCGCCGTCCGTTAATGTAGTAGTAATGCAATTCCCGGTAGTTGAATTTGAAGTGAAAACACATTTCCGAAATTTTAAGGAATTGGAAGCATCAACTTTTTATGATACACAAATTTAAACGTTATTGTATTGAGATATTTTCGATGAAAAATAAGTCTGTGGCATAATGTTCTTGGGTAAATCGTTGTTTGCACACTAGTTTTACATTGCTCGAAAGAACGTTGTAGGAACAGCGCAGGGTACTCGTCCCGACCATTATACAGGTAAGTCATCAAAGAGCTCAAAATTTAAACTACCTGTTCACAATGAATCATCATCATCATAAAAATAAAGATTTTGATAAATACACTATGCATTTTCTAGTGTCGTCAACCTACCGTTCGATAAGCCGAGACCTCGATCTGTTCCTGTTCCTAAGAATAGTGCACAGTACTTCAATGGGCCTCTTGCAATCCACCCTTCGGGAAACACAAACCGCTTAAATCATTTCAGTTTTAATTACAGTCGTCATTACATATTTTACCCCGCCCTTTTCCCTGATCCATTTATTTGTTTCTTCTCTCACTCACAGTTGAAACTGGATATAGCGTGTGGGGGTTCACGATTAGAAGGCCACAGAGGAAGTTTAATTTTCCCTCGACTTCGAGATGTAACATAAAAATAACGGATCCTCTACATTTCAGTGACTCATTAAAGCTTAACTTCAGCTGAAAAAGAAGCAAGCTATGCCGTGACAAACATAGTAGCTCCTACGAAATAGCATCTTTTCTAGTAAAATGAAAATGTTTCTATCCGACAACAGCAGCTTTCTTGGATATTCACTGAAATTTAAATTAGTAGCATTTTGTCAGTATTGCATAGTATTGCATGCGTAGATACGAGTTACTTTGAGTAACACAAGTTCTTCTACGGTAAAAAAATTCTGTAGGAGACACTTGCCCAGGTTGTTTTCAACTTTTACTTTGTTGTCTGTCAGACAAGTTACAAAACATTTTGGTTGGAGTATTGTGCACGCCGTGTTTTTTTTTTCTTTTTTTTTTAAAAAAAAAAGGCACTGTACCGGTAGCGGCTGAAACACTTATCTGACGCTTAGCAATTTAGTTTAGTTGCTGTTTTTTTACTTATTCTGCAAATAAATGGACAGCACCTGTGTGTTTTACTGTGTAGTTTCTGTTTACCAACGTACTACAAGTTTTTGTCTCTGCATAAATCTTAGTGCGAATCTATGCGCGAGGCGGCTTCCTACTGTAATTTTGCGCCCCCTCAATCGCTACGTGATTCGTCATGTGACTACGTCTAAGTCTCATTAGTACACAACGTATAATTTAGACCAGTGCTTTAGAGTTTGCATATTTATTTTCTGCAGTACCTTTTATGTAAGCAGAGTTTCTAGTAAAAAGTAGCTGCAGATACATCTATTTTCAGCGGTGACATTTATCATCATTAAGAGTTTTCTGATCTTGTGGTCTCAGACCAAGGTGAAAAACCTACAGAGCAGGTTTTAACGTTGTCTTACTCTCCTCGCTATATTTTGTATACATAGTCGGGCAATTTTCTCTTGGCAGCGGTCTGTCAGCACATCTCGTTCACATTTTTTTTTTTTTTTACGCACATACACACACACAGTACGATGTAGCTGGCTGCGGCGATATCGGTGTGTTGGTGACGAGACCTGTGGTGTCTTCCATGCTGCTGGGATCTCCTGGTGACTTAGTTGTTGCTGCGTCTTTCGGTACGCAACAACAGAACGTTCCGTCCTCACTAGAGAGTGTGGTAAACAGTGGCGGATGCGCGTGTCACTGGGAAAGACGGAACGAGCCGCACGGCTGGCCACAAACGCCTAAGCAACAAGTACAGCGTGCTACCAAGTGGTGATAATACTTGTGAACCAGCACGGTCCAGCCACCGATTTTCCTTCCCATTTCTGACAAATGACGTCTACCACTTGGGTTCTGAGGCCGTCCTCGGTTCCTTCCGGCCCATGGCTGTTTTAGTGCAAGCAACTGGTATCGCACGCTGGGTGCAGGCTAAGTTGACTTGTAGCACTCTACCCAGAGTCGATAGCGGTCCTCTAGTTCTGAACAGAGTGGAAGGACTAAACCAGAGGCCCAGACCACCCTGCCTCGGTATCGAATGCGCATTTTTCTCAACCTCCGCTATCGCATGGAAAATTGAAGCGTCGTTCTTAATAGGTCAGGCGAGCACTACAAGCAGGAAATGGCTGCTAGGGTGAGCGGAGTGCGGGTGGTGTGCACATGTGATGTTTTACCTTAGAAGAAACCCGCCCTTGGAATCAGAGACGAATTTCCTGCCTAAATCGAAGTTCCATTTGCCACAGTGTTCCTAGAAAATGGTCGTCCTCGAGGACTGTGTATACAAAAAGATTCATATAATATTAGTAAACTGCAGGAGCACCGAAGGAAATGTCCCATAACTGTCATTGGCTCTTGAAGGTTATAATGCCCAGATGGTACCAGAAAAAGAAAGTTGGTTGAAACCGAAAGTGAATGGCAACAAAAACCTAAGTTCACATTGGAATATTTTTCGGAAGGATAGGTTCGTCAAAATCGTGTCAGACTATTTGGTGCAGTTAGGAACTCGATAATACATAGAGAAGGTTACTAAGGATTTCGAATATGAATTAATCGGGATGAAGTTAAGCACCAACAAAAATATTGATCCGATGCTTTTATAGACTGTCTGGGTCATGAGGTGGTAGCGCTTCAGAGAGAACTTGCAGAACGTCAGTAATAATTTTCCTGATCATGGCGTTGTAATAGGAGTGGACTCCAAGTTGCCATGAATAGATTGGGGAAGTCATGTTCTCAAAACTGGTGCCAGAGGTAGGGATTCGTCTGACATTATTCTGAATAATACGTACGAATAGTACTTCGAGAAGCTAATTAAAGGACCAACTCGTGAAACTAACGTCTTAGACCTAGCAACAAACAGACCTTACTTTTTCCTAAGGCTGTGATAGCAGCTATGGCTAAGGGTTTTACAAGGAATGTTAAGAATGAGGGTAAATAATTTTGCTTATCTGGAGTGACAGGATAGAATCCCTAGAGTATCTGAATAATCAGCATCAAATATTCAGCGCTGAGGACAAAGATGTGGACCACAAAATTCCTTCTGGTTACTTTATCCAGAAACCTATTTTCAAATATAATATGAACTTATCATGGAATATATTAAATTCTACGTCAGCATTTGTTCTACAACTATGAATTTCATAGTAGGTCACCTCTTTAAATTGTTATGAGAAACATTGCTTCTTGCGCCTTTAATTGCTATACCTGATATCCGCTGAGCAGTATCAATGCCGTAAGGCTCTCTCATTTAACCTCATTGTGCGTCATGGTCAGAAAGAGCGTTTGTTACTGGGTATATAATTATTTTCTTGCTTTCAGCTTCTTAAAAGAAAAGATCCAATATCAAAACTGGTTCAAATGGCTCTGACAACAATGGGACAACATCTTAGGTCATCAGTCCCCTAGACTTAGAACAACATAAACTTAACAAACCCAAGGACATCACACACATCCATGCCTGAGGCAGCATTCGAACCTGCGACCGTAGCAGCAGAGCGGTTCCTGGCTGAAGCGCCTAGAACCGCTCGGCTACTGCGGCCGGCTAACCAATATCAGATAGAGTCCTAGAGTCTCATTTTTTCCAAACGGGCAAGAAGCTCTTCTACCTTATTATTCAGTCCTCTAACATTCTGTTGAAGCATGGTAACTTTGCGTTTCTGTGCATTCTTGAGCATTGCGTTTTGTGGTGTTCTATTATCTTAACTCCCTTCGGAACGAGGAGCTTGAATTCTGGTTTAACCTGAAAAGATACATCTCCAACATCAGTAACCAACCATAGAGACCTTGCTTTGTATGGTAGTACATCGAACTTGCTTTGTATGGTAGTACATCTCACGCCCTCCCTACAGCCTTTCTGCAAGAAGCCCAATTATCCTATCGTTCCCGCTTTAATTCAGGTGTAGACCATGTTTATCACAACTCCCAGTTGTAAAAAGAGGCAATTCACTCATATGAGATTTCATTTCAGGGAGTATCAGCTTTCCTAACACAGTGATCGAGTGGCTCATAGCAGTGTTACGCCAGGTCTGGTTATGGCATTGTAGGACCTCCAGAAACCTCAAAATTGTGTGCGCAGCTGCTGCTCCTATTTCATCGAGGTCAACCCTAATGCTGCAAATATCTTTCTTTATTCAGACTGTTCCCTGTGCCACCAACTATGATAACATGATCATCTTCTTCAAAAATTTTATACAAATTCACGGCACTCTCGGTCACCTGGCTACAGCTATCATTTGCCTGCACTACACTTGTGACCTGGTACTCTGTTCCTAATTTGTTCTGCACCTTGCGGCCTACGCTCCGGTCGTGGCTACTACGTAGCAGCCAGAATATTTCTTTTACTTCTTTATGGTGACCCAAAGCTCTTCGACTACTACTTAAAGGTAAGAAGTAAGACTTATTAACTACTATATGCGCAAATGTAGATGAAGAAATTCGAGAGCTGTATACCTTTTGCCCAAAACTTGTTTCCATTAGCTAGTTCCCCAGACATATTTCTCTATTCAACCTACCTAACTCAAATTTCACGTAATCTAATGGAGCCTGAAGGAAACAGATCACTGACTCACTGTTTAGCGATTCTCTTGTCTTTTTTACAGAGCCTACGGGGAACCTAACTAATTACAGCATTCAGTTCCTACCTACAGACTCACTAATGGAGTTACAATCTAAAAACTCCCTCTCGGAGTACCCTACGGCATTATCCACTCCAATTGCAACACAGATTAAGTGCTTGAATCACTTAACAGCTTTTACAACACACGAATTTTCCTTATTTACGAGACACAAAAACAAGGCCTCCAGATGTGCGCTTTAGGTGTATGATACAATGTAAAAATCACTTTGCTGCAGTACCTATTAACCAACTTTTTCACGAAGCAATCTAATCTTTAATCACTAGTTATCTCGTGTATTACCTGATATCAGACAACATTTACTTTCAGCAGAATACGCTCTACTGTGCGTGATATGACTTTACGTGGTAATTTACTCGGAAAACCTCAGATCACGAAATATTCGGTTGCTCAGATGAAGGAGATATAAGGAACGAACATACGTACAAAATGTGCTTCACACAATCACTTTACACTATCAAAATTGTCTATTTTTAATTAATATCAGAAACGCAGCTACAGACGGCATGAGTGCATGCGAAATCCGACTGACAAAAATGCAGACTTGGAAATGATCGTAGTATTGCTGCGCACGTAGCCAACATCAAATTCAAATAGTCATGTGACGTTTGTATGACGCTATGTTAATATTTTGCACTAAGATCAAAACGTTTATGTTAACCTGTTTTCAGACATTTATTTACTAGTAACAGAAATGTAGCTAAGTTGTGCTACTGAGGCTGCAAATCAGACTTCGTCAAAGCAGGAAAAGTTTCATTTCGTACCACAAAAGTCAATTTATATTTATCATACCAGTAACAGTGCTTGCGTTGATTAATATCGAGGCACTAGTGACGATATAACGTCGTTGCGCTGAGTCGTGTGATTGTATGGCTATATGAGGATGGCTGAGAAACATATTGATGTAAGTCAGTGTTTTGCAGTTCTGAGATATCCAGCTGTCCGGCACCTTAGAGAATCGCCCACAGTGGAGAAAGTTGCTCTCCAACGTTTACTGATTGTTCTATAATGTCAAACGCAAGATCTTCATTGATGAAGAGGTAGGACTTACCCTACTACGTTTTTCAGCTGTCCGAACTTACGAGGTAAGTGAAACGTAAACATCACTCACGGATCGGCCTCAGGGCTGTTCCGACTGGTCGACAACTGTCTACAGACCGCAGAAGAGCGGTCTACGATCGTGGGACATGTGATCAGTATGTCGCCAGTTCCTTCAGCCCTTATTGCTAGCAAATGATGATGGCACTGCTTTTTTATTCAAGTAGCTCAACATTTGGCATCGCAAGGGCTGAGTCGACTACGCAGCAAGCCTCCCCACTTAATATAAAAAACCATATGAGGAGCTACTGGGATTCGAACACTGGTTCTGTTTCACCAAAGATAACGATATCAACCAGTTTTCAGTTCCTTTCTTCGTCGTTTGTTCCTCAATAATTCTGTGCAGGAGTCGCATTAGACCTTTCAGTGATAACAGCTACATTCATTTTTTTCTTATTTTTTTATTTATTTTTTTTCAGCGGGTGGTAAGTCCCTTGACCTAATTCTGTGAGCTACTGTGCCGGCTACCATCCGGCTACGAGGCGGTCTGGTACCCGCCAAGTACTAGACAAATTTGGTAGTGTTCACGTGTGCTGCCAGTCCATCTGTTGAATGTATGTATATACAGGATGAGTCACTACCTATTGCCACCTAGAATAACTCCGAAAGTATGACAGTAGCTGAAAATTTTGTGGGACAAATGTTGCATGCGATAACGGGGGCCATAATATGACGTTGGTTTTTTGTTGCTGGGTGGGGTTGCGTCAGAGATATGAAGATCAACTTTGTTTTTTAAATGGGATGCTGCAGTTTGTTACTTATTTTCTGACAGAGGCTATCGAGACGAATCCATTGATGTCCAACAGTAAGGTCTTTGAAGATCAACGAAGGTCAAAACGTTCGCATGAACGTCCATTTACAGAAGGTGTTCGAAGTGATGACTACTGGTATCAACGCAGTTCTGCAATCTTCGGGCTCTGAGCACTATGAGACTTAACTTCTGAGGTCATCAGTCCCCTAGAGCTTAGAGCTACTTAAACCTAACTAACCTAAGGAAATCACACACATCCATGCCCGAGGCAGGATTCGAACCTGCGACCGTAGCGGTCGCGCGGTTCCAGACTGCAGCGCCTAGAACCGCTCGGCCACTCCGGCCGGCCTTCTTATCATGGATTGAGTGGTAATCCTTATCAGTTCGGCACTTATCGAAGCATACACTCTGACAATTCTCTCTCGTATATCGTCCAAATAGTAAATATCCGCCTACTACGGCGTATCCATCCAACGTGGCACGATATGTAAGCACCGTTCGACGGTTTAGAAACACAACATTGATAGGAACTGTAAGACTAGTACCGTCGAATCAAGCTAAAGTGAATGATGTATTCCTTCGAAGAACAAGTCGATATGCTTCTCATTTACGGAGAATGCCACCGAAATTCAGTGAGAGCTAGAGACTTACACGCTGAAAGATATCATCAACGTACTCACCCTACATGTCGTACATTTCAATATGTGTATGATAAATTGAGAACAACTCGATCTGTAACGCATCAGAAACGAATCCGGCAAAGGAAAGTTATAACGAGGAAACGGAACTTGGTATTCTTGCCACTATGGTTCGAGATCCTTGTGTTAGTTCGCATCAAATCGCAAGGGAATCTGTCATGAGCCAGAATAGTGTTGTTCGTGTTCTTCATCGCCATAAATATCATCCCCATATCAGACTCCGCCAAGAATTAACTGGTACGGATTGTAAGCGTCGCATTGAATTCTGCCGATGGGCTCAACTTCAGATTCAGAGGGATGACACACTCGTTAATTTGATTTTATTTACTGACGAGGCTACGTTCACGAACCATGGAAACGTTAATAAGCATAAGATGCATTATTGGGTAACTGAAAATCCATGTTGGCTGCGGCAAGTGGCACACCAAAAACCGTGGTCGGTAAATGTATGGTGTGCGATCCTGGAGGACAGAATTATAGGCCCCTATTTCATCCAAGGAAATCTTAATGGTGGGAAGTACACCACGTTCCTGTAAGAAACATTAGGTCTGCTATTGGAAGAAATACTTTTAGGAACAATGAACAGAATGTGGTATTAACGCGGTGGCTATCTGGCACATTTTTTGCTGATGGCTAGAAATAAGTTGCAGAGACAACACCCAAATCGTTGGACTGGAAGCGGAGGATATGTGTCGTGGCCCGCTCGTTCGCTAGACTTGACGTCTCTGGATTTTTTCTTGTGGAGATTCGTATAAGACGTTGTCTATAAAGACTTTCCAACTACACTTGAAGATATGCGAGAGAGAATTTAGAGCATGTCCTTCGATAAGTGCCGATGTGTTAAGGAATACCACTCAGTCCATGATAAGAAGATTCAAGCACTGCATTGATACCAATGGTCATCACTTCGAACATCTTTGGTAATTGAACGCTCATTCCACCTTTGTGACCTTCGTTGACCTTCAAAGACCTTACTGTTACACTTCACTGGATTCGTCTCGATAACCACCATTAGAAAATAAGTACCAAACAATAGCATCTCATTTAAAAAAAAAACAAAGTTGACTTTCATATCTATGATACGACCTCAGCTGGCAACGAAACACCAACGTCATATTATGGTCCCCATTGTCCATTGCAACTTTGGTCCTACAATTTTTTCAGCTCCTATCATACTTTCGGAGTTATTCTTGGTGCCAGTAGTTACTGACTCACCCTGTATATTAATACTCGATGATAGCATATGTTCATCTGAAAACGACGGCCTGAAAATATAGATAAAATGGGAAGTCTATAATGCCAGTTTGAAGGGAGTGGCTCAAAGAACAAGAAACAGTTAGATCTAAATCAAAGAATTCCATAGCAGCTGAATGCTACGGAAAAAATGCACTTCACGTTATCACAGCCTTACCTGGAAAACGGGCACAGTCATATAATAGTCCTAGAAATAAAGCACTACGGCCGCAACAGGCATAAATTCTGAACATCTACTGAGTGAACAAAGATGCTACAGTTACTCTCCACTCCTTAATGCTCCCAAAACACCTAGAAAAAACCTGCCTTACCACCTATTCCCTGTTTGTTAAGTTGATCCCCCTTCTAAACGGATTTTCTCGATACTTATTTTAGCATTCTTCGATCTTGTGTGTAATAATTTTTGTTTCAGTCTTAGGAGCTAATTACTTTGATGGATGTATGTCCTTTGCTTTTTTTAAATTTTTGAACCAGTATTCTCAATAAAGTCTCAGTCTGTAACGCTAGACAATTGACTAACAACCAGAGTACTTGGTCGCAAAAATTATAAATTCTCAATGAAACAGTAACATCTCTTAACCATTATGTTGCAGCAAGTACCAACAGAGAGAAATTTTGGTAAACAGCTTGCGGATCGATTTGTGTCATTGGTGTTTTATGTGAGGTGTAAATAATCTGTGAAAGTATTCAAAAAGATTTCGGGCTTGCAGCCGGTCGTCGTTAGCTTCCATCCACGATATTTCGACTGGACACCCGCCATCCATCCTCAGGTGAGCCATCGAAGACTAACGAAGACGCCCTCCGTTCTGTAATATATAGCGTGAAGCGAGTATTCCGCGCATGCGTCAAAATCATATGGACAGACAAACCACACCGCCCGCCAGCAGCGCCCCCGCTGGTGGAACTGCAGAACTCAGCTGTCTTCGGCGTTGTCCATTGCCGCGGCCATCGGAGTACTCTGACGTCTTCGTCTGGAGCAGATCTTACAAGGGAACCTCCCCATCGCACCCCCCTCAGATTTAGTTATAAGTTGGCACAGTGGATAGGCCTTGACAAACTGAACACAGATCAATCGAGAAAACAGGAAGAAGTTGTGTGGAACTATGAAGAAATAAGCAAAATATTCAAACTGAGTAGTCCATGGGGAAGATATGCAACATCAAGGACAGCATCAGCTCAGCAATGCCGTGGTCCCGTGGTTAGCGTGAGCAGCTGCGGAGCGACAGGTCCTTGGTTCAAGGCTTCTGTCGAGTGAAAAATTTAATTTTTTATTTTCAGTTTATGTCACAAACTCTTATGTTTTTATCACTTTTTTGGGAGTGATTATCACATCCACAAGAAAACCTAAATAGGGCAAGGTAGAAGAATCTTTTTACCCATTCGCCAAGTGTACAAGTTAGGTGGGTCGACAACATATTCCTGTCATGTGACGCACATGCCGTCACTAGTGTCGTATAGAATATATCAGACGTGTTTTCCTGTGGAGGAATCGGTTGACCTATGGCCTTGCGATCAAATGAACAAACTGACAGATCATAACTTTACGAAAATAAAGAAAAATATTTTTCACTCGAGGGAAGACTTGAACCCAGGATCTTTCGTTACCCAGCTGCTCACGCTAACCACGGGACTGCGGCGTTCCTGAGCTCAATTTCTCCTTGATGTTACCTATGTTACGCATGGACTACTCAGGTAGTATATTTTGCTTATTTTTCCATAGTTCCACACAACTTCTTCATGTTTTCTCGATTGATCTGTGTTCAGTTTTTGAAGCCCTATCCACTGTGCCAACTTATAACTAAATCTGAGGGGGGTGCGATGGGGAGGTTCCCTTGTTAGAGATGACGGGGTTCCACGCATTATCTAGCTAGTAGCCATTGTCACGGTTGATAAGATGATCTGTCATGCGAATTTCCACTGATTCTTTCATGACGGAGTTCCAAAAGGATGTTGCTGTGGCCAAAACTGTTGTCATACTCCATTGAGTGTCCAGCGGAAATGCAGTGCTCAGCAATTGCAGACTTGCTAGGTTGCAAAAGGCGAGTACAGCGCTGATGTTCAGTGCAACGTTCTTCTACTGTTCGCAATGTTTGTCCTATATATGACATGCCACACTGACAAGGTATTTTATGAATTCCCGCCTTCCGCAATACCAGATCGTCTTTCACTGATCCCAGCAGGTCGGAAATCTTCGATGGTGGACGGAAAATTACTTTCACTTCGAAACCGTGGAGGGTTCTTGCAATTTTGAAGGAAATGTTGCCAACAAAGGGAAGAAAAGCTAAATCTTTAGTAGGCGTGCTCTCTTCTTTCTCCACTTCCTGTTTATTGTGCTTAATTGCAAGTGCCTTGCTAATTTGCCGGATATAATATCCATTCTCTTTGAAAACCCTCTTCAGATGGGCAAGCTCTTCAGGCAAACTATCTGCATCTGACACTACATGAGCTTTGTGTACAAGTGTTTTAAGTACACTCATTGTTTGCGATGGGTGATGGCAGCTGGACGAATTTAAATAGAAATCAGTATGTGTGGGCTTTCGATAAACCGAATGCCCCATCACTCTTCCGTCTAACTAGCACACCCAAGAAAGGGAGGCAACCATATTTCTCTAATTCCATGATAAACCGAATGTTCTCACGAAGGGAGTTGAGGTGATCTAAAAACTCCATTAATTTTTCTTCTCCATGAGGCCACACTACGAAAGTGTCATCCACGTACCTGCAAAAAACAGTTGGTTTGAGGGCTGCTGATTCAAGTGCTCTCTCCTCAAAAAAAATTTTAAATTATAAATCTGTGAAAGTATAGCAGACACACTAATAACCTATTTGTTGCATGTACTGTCCATTACAAGAATATCCGTTCTGATAATAAGCCGAGGAGTACATCTCAATACGTGAGCAATCTTTCTCCTTCGCCCAGACATTCAATAAATATTAAATTATAGAAATCAATGTCTTGATGACGATTCGCAGGTCCATGCTGCCTTCTCTGGCGCATTCAGTAGATGTCGTTCTGAATGTAGTCATTATTATTCGGATTTAGAGTGGAAGAATTTGATAATTAGTATGCAGAACAGTTCGTAGAGAGAGCACGGACACGGCTGCTCGTTATGTGCTCCCGATACGAGTCGGCCGGCTTCTGGAAATGAATATCTCGACAGTGGTCCCGGCTGCAGTGTTGTCAACGCAATCTGGTACCGAATATGGCGAAGCTAGAGAGAGCCCCGCCAGATACGTATTCAGGGCACGGTCCAACGGCTCTGTCACGATTCTGGTTATGGTCTACTCCATGATTTTCAATTGGCTGGACGATCGGGTCACTAGGCGGCTTACAGGCGTCCGTTGTTATCTCTAATAGGCGCATCAAATAGATTGCCTGAGACATCCAAACGGCTTCTCATGTAACTTAAATTCAGCGACTTACACATTCCATAATGTGTGAAGGATTACGTCGTAGTAATATAAGTACTTCCTCCGATTCTTGCAGCATACTGAATGACTCACTACAATAAAAAGCTACTGAGAGCGATTAGGATAGAAAAAGAGTGTGCATAGCTGAATGGGAGACATACGATATGTTACGTATTGTTCATCGAAGCATTATAGACGTATTGCGTACGTAGGACGTGCTTATTGAAAGATATGCCCCTTTGGTCAAATGAGGGGACGACCTCTATCGGCTGAAAGGAATGATCAAAATATTTAACACATGCTGTATCTTATGGATAAAATAAGTGGCTAAGAGTAGTAGAAAAGAGAAAAACCATTTTCTTATGATCAGGATCTACAGCAGTACAGTAATGGAAGAAGTGAGAGATTCTTTTTCATCTGGAAAGGAAGAATACTCAGTATGGGTGAAGCAAGCACGCCATAAGAACTAGATTGGAACAGTAGGAGAAAGATTTATTTTTTTTTAGTGATAGTGGTCATGAAACGAGGGACAATTTCATGAAAGTGTACACACAGGGCATAGCATTGTATTGGCAGAAATTTTTCCCTTCGGAAATTCGGAGTGTGTTGCTATCGAATGTCGTCAAAAATTAAGTAGACAGGCAAAAGTACGAAATTGACGTTCACAGATGAGGAACATCTGTTTCGGGACCCAGGTATAGTTAAAAAACATTGGTACACATTTTTAGCATTTTTTGCTCGTAATGTGACGTTTTCATTGCACGCATATGAAAATAAATGCTGAATTAATAAAAAACTAACTATTTTATAATTTACACTCTATACCAAATACGTAACTTTCTCAAAGTGCGAAGATTTTTGCTTAGGCTTTACTTCGACTGTAACAGTCGAAATAGCGGCGCGGTAGGTAAATGTCCACCATAGTAGAAGTTTTGTTCCAACACATGTCTAACAGATTGTTGCACATGGCTCCACTTGTACACTTTGGCAAACTTTGCTGTAGATCCGGTAGATTTTTTTTCTGAATTTTCTAGCAACTAGCGAAAACTGTAATATACCGCTCCATTTTCAATTAAAATTTGTGAATTTGGATAGCTTAGCAATTGGTAACGATAGGTATTTATTGTTGCAGCTTCTTTATTACACAAAACTGTAATCACATGTGTACTGTGGCCTCACAGTACAATACAAACATAGGTCCTATATCAAGTATCCGTAACATGTGCATGCTTAATTACGAAGTCTGAATGCTCCCTAACTTTCAGAAAATTGACAGTTAATCGTTTCGGCGCCGTTTTTGCTGTACCTTCGCGCAGAGGCATTGTATACTTGAGTGTTGCTCTGTAGAGGAGCCTTTCAGTGCTGTTTGCGTGACATTTTGTGATTTTTTTCCTCAAAGCTATAGTATAAGGTAAATACTTTTGATTTGCCCAAATTTATGAAGGAAAAAAAAGTAAAATTGGAACGAGGAGAATTCCAGTTTGAAACAAAAGGAGCCATTTCTGCAGTAAAATGGATGTATAACCGTCCAGTCACTTTCCGGTCCTCAGTTCATGATCCATGAGAAACAGCCACGGTGAAAAGGAAAAACAAGGATGGTACTAGTACAGAGATTTCTTGTCCTGAAGTTGTGGCAGAATACAACAAAATAATGGGTGGTGTCGGTAAGTTTGATCAATTACGAGAAAGGTATGCTATTGGCAGACGTTCTGTAAAATGGTGGCACAGAATATTTTATTTCCTGGTGGACGTTGCTGCCGTGAATAGTTTTATCCTGTGGAAAATAAAAGAGAAAGTGGACAGCATGATCAGCTCACATACAGGATCCATCTAGCCAGACAATTGATCGCTGGCTTCTCATCCCAAAAAAGGCGTGGACAAAAACCTGTTCTTCTGGCAAAAAGGGTTAAAGTACCTGAAGATTTTCGTCATGTGGCTATAGGGGAGCATCAACCCATTTTAGGAGAAACCTACTGGACGTGCCGTCATTGTAGTACCAAAGCTGCGGAAAAGAGCACTCACTGTTTGTACATATTGTCAAATACCACTTTGCATAGACCAATGTTTCAGAAAATTTCATGGCAAGTAATTGTGAACAATCATTTTAACAAGAGAAGTAAATTTATCAAATAAATATGACATATATTGAAAAAGTTGTTTTTGTCATTTTACTCCAAGGAAGGGCAGTGGGAAGAATACTTCCCACCTTGTTATGTGACCTCACTTTCACAGTTGGAGCAAATTTGATATTCTGTGTGATAAATATACCTATCTGTTAACTACTATCTGCTCTCCATTCATTAAAAAAACTGCTCAATAATTATGCCCACGAAAGGGTTAAAGCTATTAGGTAATAGCACTATTAAATAATATTTATTTCAGACATGTCGTACACGTCAGTGACTGCAGACAATATTTATTTTCGGTATTGTAGTTTTGGCCTTATCAAGTGTAAATGGCTTACTGGAATAGATTGATTCAGCTCATGTTACACTTTAAAAATCTTCTGTTATGTATGTATGACATCATCGTCTCTGAGGCTTTTAACAATCTTAACATAAATCTCAGTAAACCACATATCTTGTTCACTGTTTTCATTTCTGAAGTTTGACATATGGTGAAGCACAGACTCTTTCAGTACTCCACTTTATAATGGTTGCACGTGACCGTGAACCACAACCATTCAAATTTAATCAATCTGTATTTAGTTTCTGATCAGCACTTCTAGCTCCTGATAAATTAATTTCAGCATGTTTTGATTCACTGCGAATTTTGAGATAACCTGCCAAACGTAACGTTTCACCTCATTTAACTGTGTGACACCCAACGACTGCTAAAGTTCTCACAATCTACGAACGGTTATCACACGTTAATCCTTTCGTTGCTATGTGCGTATATACATGTCCTGCTACGCCGTTTCCCAGTTCATATGGGAAGTGTATACGCCTGCCGTTTGGATTTCCGTACATTGCTAACCATGTCTGAAAGCGCCCTGAGTCACCGACCTCTCACTGCTGCGGACGAGTTACTTTCAAATGTCGGTGAATAAAGAAGTACTATTTATCATACAGTATATGCGCCTTATTACGTGCTACCAGCTGCAGAAAAACTTGTTTCATTATCTCAATCGTTAATGAGATATGACGATTGTTATGACCAGATGGTACGCGATGCTTAAGGATGTGATTGGGTGCTACACGCTCGACCGTCCTTCGGATGTAAAAGCCGATAACTCAATTTTAAATAAAATTTCGGTATGTTATCTACATTAAGTTCAATACATGAGCTAAAGGCAACCATTGTACCATGTTTACGCAGTGCCTTTTACCTCTATGAACCCTTTAAGGTTTCGAGCAATGTATTATGGCCGTGCCTCAGTGGGAACACCGGTTCCCGTGAGATCACCGAAGTTAAGCGCTGTCGAGCTGGGCTGCACTTGGATGGGTGACCGTCTGGCCTGCCCAGCGCTGTTGGTAAGCAGGGTGCACTCAGCCCTTGTGAGGCAAACTGAGGAGCTACTTAATTGAGAAGTAGCGGCTCCGGTCTCGGAAGCTGACATACGGCAGGGAGAGCGGTGTGCTGACCACATGCCCCTCCATATCCGCATCCAGTGACGCCGTTGGATTGAGGATGACACGACTGCCGGTCGGTACCGTTGGACCTTCGTGGCATGTTCGGGCGGACTTACTATGTTTTATTCAATTTGAGGCAGCGCCCTATGTATAAAATGAAATTCAGTTTTTTACCGAATACAGATGACTGTAAAATGAGCAAAAATAAATTTTTTCAACTAATATTTTTCGAAAAACCTGATGATAAATATTTCATATCGGCCGGATCGCCGTCTCTCAGCACACGCACCAGCATGTGGCGAGCAGTAAAGCCACAACAAAACCAATTTCAGCACGAAATGAAAAGCACACTGTCTAATATTCCAACCCTGCCTACTCCGAAATGGCCGCCGACGGACCGCTATTGCGTCTGAAGCACAAAAGACTCCGCGACACTGCTTTATGTGATAATGTATGTGATGTATTCCGACTCGTACTGGAGACAGTGCGACAGATTACTCCAAAGTCCTAAGTAACATAATCCGCACATATTAATCCACCCAATCCACCTGGCATTGGAGGTTTAATGTGTAAATAAAAAACAATGACTGGTAGTAGTAGATGTGTTGTTTTTCATTCGGTGGATAAATTTCTGTTGTTTCACTTCTTTTGTTTGCATAGGCATGCAATAAAAATCACGTTGTATTGAGTAAACCAGGCTCTAAAGGCGTAGCAAAAAATGATTCAAATGGCTCTGAGCACTATGGGACTCAACTGCTGTGGTCATCAGTCCCCTAGAACTTAGAATTACTTAAACCTAACTAACCTAAGGACATCACACACATCCATGCCCGAGGCAGGATTCGAACCTGCGACCGTAGCAGTCGCGCGGTTCCGGACTGCTCGCCTAGAACCTCGAGACCACCGCGGCCGGCAAGGTGTAGCAATGTATTAAATTAAATAATGAATAAATAATACTGCTGGTACCAGAAAAAGTACCAAATAATTTATTTATAACAGGTGCGGTGCCAGCAGTTATTCATTATGGTCCAGTTTAATGAGGAGCAGTTAATTTGGCATTGGCGAAACCAGTAGACGGGATCAATGGTTGCAGAACTTGACTAGAATATGCGAAACAGTTGGTGTAGGTTACTACATGTAATAATTACGTAGACTTGAAAAAACTTGTTCATGATAGTGAAAGATGAATGACAACAGCGAATCCACCAGAAGACAGATAATTAAAAAAAGACCGAAATTTGTTCTCCGTACATTGTTCGTAACACATCGGCATTTGCATCTGGAGAGAATTGGTAAGGTAATATCGAAGTACAAGTTACGTTGATGTTAGTTCCCCGTTGATAACGTTTCGAACACATTTCCTCGGGACAAAACTGGCATGTCGCGAAATCCTTTCGCAATATTGGTGAAGGTTAGATATCTGAGAAGCGTCTACGCAGTTCTCATGCTCATTGGTGATATTTCCCTCACGTTTGTAACACATCAATGAAACCTTCACAGTCACAACATATCTAATTTTTTTTACAAATTTATAACGAATCAAGAAGTAAATTACAATGCAATCAACATGTCCGCAAGCAAGAGCATGAGAAACGCCTAATTTTAATTGGATTTCGACTACGATATACCTTGTAGGATTACAAAAGAGAAAGAATCATCATCATCATCATCATCATCATCATCATTTAAGACTGATTATGCCTTTCAGCGTTCTGTCTGGAGCATAGCCCCCCTCATACAGTTCCTCCATGATCCCCTATTCAGTGCTAACATTGGTACCTCTTCTGATGTTATATCTATTACTTCAAAATCATTCTTAACCGAATCCAGGTACCTTCTCCTTGGTCTCCCCCGACTCCTCCTACCCTCTACTGCTGAATCCATGAGTCTCTTGGGTAACCTTGCTTCTCCCATGCGTGTAACATGACCCCCCCATCTAAGCCTGTTCGCCCTGACTGCTACATCTATAGAGTTCATTTCCAGTTTTTCTTTGATTTCCTCATTGTGGACACCCTCCTCCCATTGTTTCCATCTACTAGTAAATGCAATCATCCTAGCTACTTTCATATCCGTAACCTCAAGCTTGTTGATAAGGTAACCTGAATCCAGCCAGCTTTCGCTCCCATACAACAAAGTTGGTCGAAAGATTGAACGGTGCACAGATAACTTAGTCTTGGTACTGACTTCCTTCTTGCAGAAGAGAGTAGATCGTAGCTGAGCGCTCACTGCATTAGCTTTGCTACACCTCGCTTCCAGTTGCTTCACTATGTTGCCATCCTGTGAGAATATGCATCCTAAGTACTTGAAACCGTCCACCTGTTCTAACTTTGTTCCTCCTATTTGGCACTCAATCCGTTTATATTTCTTTCCCACTGACATTACTTTCGTTTTGGAGATGCTAATCTTCATACCATAGTCCTTACATTTCTGATCTAGCTCTGAAATATTACTCTGCAAACTTTCAATCGAATCTACCATCACAACTAAGTCATCCGCATATGCAAGACTGCTTATTTTGTGTTCACATATCTTAATCTCACCCAGCCAGTCTATTGTTTTCAACATATGATCCATAAATAATATGAATAACAGTGGAGACAGGTTGCAGCCTTGTCTTACCCTTGAAACTACTCTGAACCATGAACTCAATTTACCGTCAACTCTAACTGCTGCCTGACTATCCATGTAAAGACCTTTAACTGCTTGCAAAAGTTTGCCTCCTATTCCATAATCTTGTGGGACAGACAATAACTTCCTCCTAGAAACCCGGTCATATGCCTTTTCTAGATCTATAAAGCATAGATACAATTCCCTGTTCCACTCATAACACTTCTCCATTATTTGCCGTAAGCTAAAGATCTGGTCCTGACAGCCTCTAAGAGGCCTAAACCCACACTGATTTTCATCCAATTGGTCCTCAACTAATACTCGCACTTTCCTTTCAACAATACCTGAGAAGATTTTACCCACAACGCTGATTAAAGAGATACCTCTGTAGTTGTTACAATCTTTTCTGTTTCCATGTTTAAAGATTGGTGTGATTACTGCTTTTGTCCAGTCTGATGGAACCTGTCCCGACTCCCAGACCATTACAATTATCCTGTGTAGCCATTTAAGACCTGACATTCCGCTGTATTTGATGAGTTCCGACTTAATTTCATCCACCCCAGCCGCTTTATTGCACTGCAATCTATTGACCATTTTTTCCACTTCCTCAAATGTGATCCTATTTCCTTCATCATTCCTATCCCATTCTACCTCGAAATCTGAAACATTACTGATCGCATTTTCACCTACATTGAGCAACTCTTCAAAATATTCCCTCCATCTGCCCAAGGCATCCACAGGATTCACCAGCAGTTTTCCTGACCTGTCCAAAATACTTGTCATTTCCTTCTTACCTCCCTTTCGAAGACTGCTAATTACACTCCAGAATGGTTTTCCAGCAGCTTGACCCATAATCTCCAACCTGTTTCCAAAGTCTTCCCACGATATCTTCTTGGATGCTGCAATTATCTGTTTGGCTTTGTTTCTGTCTTCAACATAACTTTCTCTGTCTACCTGGGTTCTGGTATGTAGCCATTTTTGATACGCCTTCTTTTTCCTTTTACAGGCTGCCTTGACTGTGTCATTCCACCAAGCTGTTTGCTTCATCCTACTTTTACACACTACTGTTCCAAGACATTCTTTAGCCACTTCTAGTACTGTGTCCCTGTACCTTGTCCATTCCTTTTCCAATGACTGTAATTGACTACACTCAACTAACTGGTACCTTTCTGAGATCGCTGTTATGTACTTGTGCCTGATTTCCTTATCCTGAAGTTTCTCCACTCTTATCCTCCTACATATGGACCTGACCTCCTGCACTTTCGGCCTCACAATCCCAATTTCACTGCAGATTAAATAATGATCAGTGTCATCAAAGAATCCCCTGAATACACGTGTGTCCCTCACAGCCTTCCTGAATTCCTGATCTGTTATTATATAGACAATGACAGATCTGGTTCCCCTGCCTTCCCAAGTATACCGGTGAATGTTCTTATGTTTAAAAAAGGAGTTTGTGATTACTAAGCCCATACTGGCACAGAAATCCAAGAGTTGTTTCCCATTCCTGTTGGCCTCCATATCCTCTCCAAATTTACACATAACCTTTTCATACCCTTCTGTTCGATTTCCAATCCTGGCGTTAAAATCACCCATGAGCAGAACACTGTCCTTGTCCTTTAACAACTACATCACTGAGTGCCTCATAAAAACTATCCATCTTATCTTGATCTGTCCCTTCACAATGCGAATATACTGACACAATCCTAATTTTCTTGCTAGACACTGTCAAATCTATCCACATCAGTCGTTCGTTTACATACCTTATTGCAACTACGCTGGGTTCCACTTCTTTCCTGATGTAAAGCCCTACACCCCATTGTGCTATTCCTGCTTTGACTCCTGACAGGTAGACCTTGTATTCTCCCACTACCTCTTCTTTCTCACCCCTTACCCGAATGTCACTAACAGCCAAAGCGTCCAGCCCCATCTTACTTGCAGCCTCTGCCAGATCTACCTTCTTCCCAGAGTAGCCCCCATTGATATTAATAGCTCCCCATCTCATTACCATTTGTTTGCCAAGTCGTATCTTAGGAGTCCCTGGTTTGTCAGTTAGAGGTGGGACTCCGCCACCTCCAAAGGTCCGAGGCATTTTGCTCAGATTGTTGCCAGCATCATATTTAAAGTACCAAGTAAGCAGGTTGCTAGCCTTACTTGCCCCTAACGGCTGAGGGACTAACCGGTGGATTTGGTAGTCTTTGCCGTATGAGCGCAAAGGTGACCACGACTCAGAATACGTCCGAGATTCCAAAGTAACTGGTATCCCGACTGTCGGGACAACTTACTTGGCCACTCATACGTTGCCCGTGGTTCGTGAACTAGGACATGACTACAGGAACCCACACCATGAACCACAAAAGAAAGAGAAAGAAGCCACGAAAAAAAGCATTCTCGGTCCTTAAAGCAATTTGTATTTTTACTTAATCTGTAGGAGATATTTAACTATCGTCTCACCAAAATAAAATTCTACCAGTGAGACTGTAAACGACTGTCGTAAAGTTTGAACCACATCAAGTACATGGAACGAAAGTAAAAACTGCAGCAAAAGCACTGAAGATGGTATTGTTTAGTAAGTTCTTAGTCACAGCAAGGTATGGATCATACATTTTCGATCATGTTTTAAAATTTAGAACTTTTTATGTAATAATTGGCGTGGTTTCGTAACCTAGTCCTGGACGAAGCGAGAACTTGCTTCTTCAGGAGGTTACGTGCAGCCACATTTCAATTCAGACTAGTCGCTGTTGTTGCCTTGCAATGCAATCGTGAGAAGTCTCGGGAAAGTTCCTTGGCGATCAGCTACGATGGCTTGCTATTAAAGACATTAAATTTAGAAGAAGGCTCTTGGCGCAGGGATGAAAGTAAATAGGTAAACCATAATATAAACAACAAATTTAAATATGTAACTAAATGCGACCAGCGTATACTCGTTTGTGTTCTTGGAATAAAATTTGTTGTCTGTGAAAATGACAGAAATTTTTTATTGTTCCGAGAGCGTCTTATTCACCTAGAAAAATTGCAAGTAGCATAACAAATTGTTCTGCTGCTCGTCTCGATCCTCAGAAGCTTATTCTTGGTTTTAGTAATTGATCTGCTATTAATTGGCTCCATTGTTAACTTTGTGACTGACATCATATCAGTATCACAGCAAGTACACAGTTTGATCTTTCATGTCAGTTTGTGGAGATGTGTACGATATGCTTCGAAAATACAAGTATCGCATAGCGTAACGCTAATGTATCAGGAAATCGAATGGCGTCGCGCAATGTCTGTCAGTTAACTTCCTTTAAAATTAATGTGTACAAGTTATGTATATGTCACTGAGATCATTAGAAATGGCGTGTTTCGTTTATTGTGCTCTGTATATATGTCGACTTATCTAATGTAATTCCGTAATTTCGGGTGATTTCAAATATCCTAATTACATTTACCAAGATTAAAAGCACTTGTAGTACAATGTTAAAACTATTTTTAACACTGATGCATATTTTTTTAAGGGTTTATATTAACAAGTAGCAGGAAAAAAAGTTTTGATGCTCAACTTCTGATTACTTGCTGTCTTGGTTTTTATTTTCCTCTTTTTCCGAAGATATGAATATAATTATACTTCCAGATTTATATTACTACTGATGAGATAGTTTTGTATTACCCATGATAGCTTTACATTTTATTCGAGTATGTCCATTTTATTCATATGAAGGTGCACAGTACTTCTGCTTTCATAAGTTGTTAGTCATGAGTTTTCATGTTTTTATGTTGTACAGGATCACTGATCTTTTTTTAATTTAAATTTATAAATTTTCACGGTCTATGCGGCAGCTCGCAGTGTGTGCTTCACTTGAGAAATCCCTCAATCAGCCATTAGACAAAAAATTTTTTGTATTACTAGGAACTATCAGTCCCGGGAAACTTAGACACCACATAGTGATCTTAAAAGTCAGCAGTGAAGGTCACCGAAAACTAATTTATCCATAAGGCTCAGTCTCAAATGCAATTGTTTAACCAAGACATAAGGAATAGTAGCAAATGGGACATTAAATTTTTTATTAAAAATATCCAAACAGTGGAATTTAAACATCCGGTGATTTATTTATTAGAAACGTAGATTCACAGACGTTGCAGCATGACTAAATGCTGCCAGTATGAGTCTAAGCGAGCAGTATTATGACACAAATTTTTGGATCAACGTTTGGATGATACAAAAAGTTTAGTGTGCGACAAATCTCCACTTGGAAAACTACCTGCGCGTTCATTGTTGCTACCTCCGACTCTTTTTTTTTTTTTTTGGCATGAAGACAATGATGCTATCGCCTAGCTGGGTCCACAGTAGGCTTGCCGAAAGAATTTTGGCGCTGCCGAGCGAAGTTGCGCAGTGGTAAGATATTGGATACGCAATTCGGACTGACCTGCGCATGATTTACTCTTCCGTTCACAAGATGTATGTTTTCTGTGTCTTCCTTAAGTTGATTAAGGCAAATGTTTCCACTTAAGAGGACGCTGCTCCTTCATCGTTCTTCGTGTGTGAGCTGGAGCGTAAAAACAAATCTTCCTTATTTGCTTCTGTGTAGCATGAATGCTTAACTCTTAACAGAAAATCTTACAGGCTGATCGCGTAAGATGTTATTCGTCTTGAAATATTTTGTGCCATGAAAAATTTCTTTCTCCACAGTGCTTTGGTGTAACTAGTGTTCATACTTTGGTCGATCACTTTCTGAAAATGACAGAGCAGCAGGCAGCCCTTGGAGACTAACCCATCTCCTATTTCTTGCATTTGTTTCTTTCAGATTATTCGCCTCTGCAAAAGCCATTGCTGTAGATTCCCCGTGATACTGATTAATTGATCCAGAACGGACAGTAGCAAATGTCTCTCTTACTGATTCGTAATGAACAAGCTTCTCTCATTTCCCTGATGCATTTCCACCATTGTTTCATTGCAAATGCCTTCAGGCACCAACGAGCTCCCAGAGTGAAAAATGTTTCTGATTTAGAATGAATATTTTCGAAAAACTGATTCTTCAAAACTGTCATTGTCCAGACAAACCGTTATTTATATTATTAGCTGTGACTTGTCGTTGGCGTATAAAGAATGTAACTTTTAACATAAATCGGTCAATACCTTCTCGATTACGAAGTCTGGACCTGTCATTTGAGATCTGCAGCACTGATAGCATATGTCTAATTAATATGCAATTGCTTAGGATTCTTATTCATTTACTGATTGCTATTCATAGGCAAGTTTCAACTCACCCGTTAGTCTCGTACAATCGACAGCTATTATGCATTTCAAAACACCAGGACAAACGTGAAGCAAGGATACCGCTAAACACTTGGAGTAAGGCCCTAGATAATCCAGTTTTACTGAGTCTGAGTTTGACGTCGAATCTCTCCTAGAGTGATGACCTTTACATGAAATCTTCCACATTCATCTACATGGGACTGAACAATTTTTCTGATTTTTATTATAGTTCTGTACTCATTACACGTATATCACTGAGAAATAATGATTAAAAAATAAAGAAATAACCAAAGGTAACCATAATCTAGCACTTGAATTTGGTTGACGGTAATGCCTTTGGCAGGAGCAAACGAAATGCTGCCTTATTGAAGCAGAAATGCTTATTATCTTCTTGTTTTGTACCACTTTCTGATTATAACATTTCCGCATATTTCAGTTAGTTTTCCAGAGCATTTAAGCAGATTACTGAGCTATTGTCCCTTCCTATTTCTTATTCTTCCCTCCACTTTTACCTACTTTTTTTGGGGGGGGGGGGGGATTGAGGTACATATATTGTGTTTCGTATTTAATATACTGGTAGACGCTGAATGTCGGTCTTATGGCCGTATTGTTTTTGCCATACATTTTATCAGGTAAGTTTCTTCATTCATAGTGTTTGTATTTTTAGAGGAAGATACAAACCTCCACACTGTACTGAGTTTTCTCAGATCTTTCTTTTACAACATTTCGTCAGCTGAGTGTTACACTGGAATTCTGCCATCTGTGCTACAAATTTACTCTCTCCTCCAAAGCTTTGTTACAGACAAACTCACCATTATCTCTCAATATTTGCCCATTGGAGACCTGCCAAAAAAGGTAATGTGTCTTGTCTCTGAACTGCTTTCCTTCTATCCTGCTCAAAGTCGTACTGGCGCTACAACCGCACATCCATCATGACTTTCTTCTCCTTATCCACTGTAAGCTTTCATGGCTGTCATATTGTCCCTGAGGCTGTTAAGTTCCCAACAGTCAAACGAGCCAATGTGAACTAACCTGCAGCCGTCCTATTCGATTCATATTTGTCAAGGCAGGGAACAGTCGTTGATGGAGGGAGGCGTTGACCGTCTTTGTTTCATTTAACTTCTAGCACTTCTGTAATGAGGAAAACATCCCAGCGGCAGACATTACAGTTATCTGAGTAACAAGGTGGCAAATGATTCGGTCTTCGTGGAAGAGTCTCAACCCAAACCTATACGTGAGGAGCCCTAAAACATTAAATTTTGGTTTCAGAAAAAAATTCCTTCGCGAAGTTGTTATCATTCGTTTTTACTTGATGAATATTGTAAAATTAAACTGAAAATAGCTGACTGACACAAGGAGACTAGTCTATAGCTCCAAAGTGCGTCGGCCATCGAACATACGTTAAACATGTAGTGATCAGAGACAGATTGTTGTTACCATTTTTTTTTATTTTTTTTGTTACGGAGAGACTGCTTTCCCTTCAATACATGTGTTTTCGCGTCCCAAGACGGCGCCGCCTCTAAGTCGCTCAATCGCACATCTTATTTCCCTCACTTTGCACGACACAAACCTGCTCGCCAGCGACCGGCTTCATAGACCTCATAATCCCCGCCCACCGCAGAGTTACCGGCCAATCAGCGACTGGCTAATCACGTACTAGAAGCGAAAGTAGCTTCCGGAAAGACTGCGAAAGGACTTCAGAAAAGAAGGTGGAAAATAAAGAACCTGCGTTCGACTTGGACAGCCAATGGCGGATTGCCCATTACCGGAGCACCCTGAGTCATGTTGTGTTGTTTTGTGTGTGGCGCGAGACTAATGAGTGCTGGTTGGGAACGCGTCAGTAACAAGTTTCGCGAGTGAGAGCGCCAGTCTAGAGAACTGATTGGACGAGCAGTGGAGTTAATATTCAACAGTCGACAGCATGCAGTTTTTGAAGTTATAATTCCGTAGTTTTAGTAAAAAACTAGCGTTGGGCATACCAGTATGCAGATCCGTCGGAAGAGGGGCAGAGCTGACCATATTAGTGACGAGAGGTGTGGATCAAATCATCTACAACTTCATCAGTACTCTGAGAGCGGTTCAGTTCCTCCTTTATATACGCCAACAATTAAAAACTTATCGGCTGTCCAACGTACAACGAAAAGGAACATGTTGCGCTTAACAAGAGGGAACAGAAAAACAAGACAAAAAATGTGTAAGAAGAAAAAACGCTGCAGTTAAGGCTATAATAGTGACCTTTACGAAACTTAAGTAGAGACTTAAACGAAAATTAATTGAAACCCTCAGCTGCCGACAGGTGTTGTTGATATACCTCGATGGGGACAGCTGAAAATGTGTGCCCTGACCGGGACTCGAACCGGGATCTCCTGCTTAGATGGCAGACGTTTTATCCATCTGTGCCATCTAGGACACAGATTAATAGGACGACTGCACGGACTTCTCTTGCACGCTTCCCGTGAGACCCACATTCCGAACTGTGCACAATCATATATTCTAGAGAAACAGCACGGTCATCCATGGTATCTGTTCTTTCGAGAGCAGTTACTATCTTCCTATATAGTTAAAGGCTACCAGGCCATTGACCTTCGTCTGTGCGAATGCGCACAGGTTGCCCGAACTCTTACGGGAATCGTCACCTTAGTTGGCGCGAGTAATGAATGGATGGGCAAATATTTATTAGGAACATTACGTATGTAGATTGTGGACAGTTGGGAATGTGGGTGTCAGGGGAAGTGTGCAAGGTATAAGTCCCTGCAGTCGCGTTGTTCATCTATGTCCTCGGTGGCTCAGATGGATAGAGCGTCTGCCCTGTAAGCAGGAGATCCCGGGATCGAGTCCCGGTCGGGGCACACACTTTCAGCTGTCCCCATCGAGGTATATCAACAACACCTATCAGCAGCTGCGGGTTTCAATTAATTATCATTTATTCTAGAGAAGTTGGACGGTCACCAGTGATATCTGTTCTTTCGAGAGCAGTTACTATCTTCATATACCTTAAATGGAGATTTTTGCGCTTGCAGTGATCTAAAATGATGGGTGATCAATTACGAAAGATCTGGATTGGATTTCTCGTGGTAAGAAGTGACATAGAGTGATTACATAGGCTTTCCCGGTGTAATAAGTCTTGAAAGCGTCTTCGGGTTTGCTGCCGGATTCTAAAATCAACTTGACTCGATATTTCGGCGATCCAGCTGGCCGCCATCTTCAGGAGAATGCTGCTTCTGCTGATGAGTCCCGCTGAGAACTGACGCCAGGCTGTAAATCGACGTCCTATATAGGCCACCGTTCAGTACACGGTGCATGCGCCGCCAATCATGGCTGCTGCCCTCCAAGACAGGGAGGTGGCGCCGCCCTTAGTGAAACACTGCTGGCAACGATATATCGCACTCAGGGCCGCACCGAGAAACGTTCAATTTTGATGAGATACAATACAGGAATCCACGTCTTGCTAAGAGGAAACCCATTGTCTCTGTTGATTAAATTATCCACCAACCTAATTTCAATCGCCTCTTTATAGACACTGTTCCAAAAACCGGAAATGTTGGCAACTACCACAGTTTCATCAAATTTCAGCAAACCCGAAGAGACTTTCAAGTGACATAGAGAACTACCTAACGAAAGATCGACTGACGACGTAAAGAACATGTAGGGCTATAGTGTAAGGGAGAAGCTGAATTTCGTAATGTGCGGAAATTGGTAGGAGACTTCTCTCCAGCGGACGACGATAAACCGCTGATGATGACGATGGATGACGCTGACAACGATGGTGATTCTTCCAACCACGCATGAAGCGCTGTTCGAATGTCTGTTTTCTGCAGTTGCTTTTGTTAGTCCAATTTTGTCTTTGCTGCTTCTACAGGAGCCATATGTAGTGGGCCGTAAAATATTTATAAATTCTACTCTAAAAACTGCTCCTTGGGATTTATAAGAAGGTTTTTGAGACTCGAACTCTGGACCTTTGCCTTTCGCGGGCAAGTGCTCTACCATCTGAGCTACCGAAGCACGACTCACGCCCGGTACTCACAGCTTTACTTCTGCCAGTTTAGTTAATTGACTAATTAATTATATCGATCAAATAATTAAACCCTACCCCTCTGTAAATACCCCCCCCCCCCCCAGACCTCCCCATCCCCTTCCCCACTTGCAAATTGGCGGGAAAGAGAATAGTTGATTGGCCTTTTTGGCGGGGAATCGACTGTAGTGTATAGAATATTGTTTAAACAATTTCTGGTAAACAAGGTAATGTGTGCAATATTGTTTATTTAAACAATTTATGGGATACAAGGCAGCGTTTGGACTATATTTTATTTATTTATTTATTTAAAGAATTTGTTATGAAATTTTGTACAGTGTATGAAATAATGTTTAATTAAACATTCTTAGGGTGACAAAGCAATATGAATAGTTGAACTACAGCGGCGTATCTTTTATTCAATCGCGCAAAGAATATCACCAATATAATTCACCGCACTTAATTACACTGTTAAAAGCGTTTTGATATTGATGCACGAGCCGTCCACTGGCCTCCACCGCTGCAGTAGTTTGTGACAGTTGAATGGAGTGACTGTTGTATTGAAAGGGAAGGTGTCGACATTTGCATGGAGCCGAGGACATTGTAGGTAGTGGACGGGGTATTTCAGAAGTAGGATACAGTGGCCTGTCGCCGCTACCTGCGACGTATTCTGGGAAAGGCCAAAGCGAATTCCCCTGCCCCGCTCAAGTTCGTAGTGTGCGTGGCTTTACCCCAGAGTACAGCGCTACAGCGGACCCTTGACTGGCAAGTGGTGTTCCTTGTTGAGATAATGGAGTTCACCAAGACTACCAAAGGGAAGCCTTTATTAATTTACAGCGGTCGTTGTTGTGTAGTGGGTTATGCACTACTGGCCATTAAAATTGCCACACCAAGAAGAAATGCAGATGATAAACGGGTATTCATTGGGCAAATATATTATACTAGAACTGACATGTGATTACATTTTCACGCAATTTGGTTGCATAGATCCTGAGAAACCGGTACCCAGAACAACCACCTCTGGCCGTAATAACGGCCTTGATACGCCTGTGCATTGAGTCAAACAGAGCTTGGATGGCGTATACAGGTACAGCTGCCCATGCAGCTTCAACACGATACCACAGTTCATCAAGAGTACTGACTGGCGTATTGTGACGAGCCAGTTGCTCGGCCGCCACTAACCAGACCTTTTCAGTTGGTGAGAGATCTGGAGAATGTGCTGGCCAGGGCAGCAATCCAGAAAGGCCCGTACAGGACCTGCAACATGCGGTCGTGCATTATCCTGCTGAAATGTAGGGTTTTGCAGGGATCGAGATGGTACGCATTTCTCCTCCTTACACGAGGTATCGCAACAACGTTTCACCAGGCAACGCCGGCCAACTGCTGTTTGTGTATGGGAAATCGGTTGGAAACTTTCCTCATGTCAGCACGTTGTAGGTGTCGCCACCGGCGCCAACCTTGTGTGAATGCTCTGAAAAGCTAATCATTTGCACATCACAGCATCTTCTTCCTGTCGGTTAAATTTCGCGTTTGTAGCACGTCATCTTCGTGGTGTAGCAATTTTAATGGCCAGTAGTGTAATAACAAGCAACAAGTGACTTAGTGGCGTTGTGTAAACATTGGAAACAGTAAATGCAAAGGAACATTATCCACAAAAAGTAACACAGTTTAGCGGAAGGTAGCCATGTTTGTATTCCCGATGAAGCAGCATATGAAGTGTGAAAACATTTTGTCAGTGCAAAGAAGAGGATAGAAGTAGCAGACGTTAGACTCTCATCACTTAACGTTGAAGTAGGGCGTCTCTTTCCTCGAGGTAGTACCATCTCATTAGGCGAAAATATATGGGAACTACAAAAGATCGCACCCATTCTGGACGAATATTCTTCGAAGAATATAATTTACTGAAGAATGACGGTAGCAATTTTTTACTTGCAGTTATTAGCAAGAGACCGGATGACAGAATACTGGTGTTGCCAGCGAAAAGGGAAAAGCATGTTTCTTCTTCTTCTTTCGCTTCACCCTCTTTGGGGTACGCTGGATCAATCATTTCTTTGTGCGTTGTTCTTTTCTTAGGGCCCAGTATTTCTTCATTCTTTCTGACATTTTCCTCTCTTCTATCTAGGTGAAGGGTTTGGACTTTTGTGTAGATTTGTCATGGAACCTTATGTTTTCATCTTTAGTAATTATTTAGCTGTTTGATCGAAAAGCGAATTTTCTGAAATCTTTAATTCTACTAGATCTTTCTCAGTTTCTTTAAACCAATTGGGTTTCGTTTTGCGGTTACGAAAAAAGTCAAAGGTTTGTTTGATTAATCTGTTGGAATTCGTTCTGAGAAGATGACCAAAAAATGTATCCTCATTTTTCGCATAGTATCTGAACGTTTTTCAGTTTTCTTGTAGAGAGTTTCAGTCTTGATGTATATAATCTTATTGTCTTGAAATTTTGGTCCTATGATTTTTCTTAAAAATTTTCTTGTAGAGAGTTTCATTTTTGATGTATATAATCTTATTGTCTTGAAATTTTGGTCCTACGATTTTTCATAAAACGTTTCGTTCCTTTAGCTCAAGTTTCTCCATTTGGCCTTTGAAATTCATGTTTAGTGTTTCTGCTGCATACAGTGCTTCTGGCTTAATCACTGTCTTGTAATGTGTAATTTTGGACCCCCATGAAAGGGATTTTTTGTTTTATGTATTTTTTGTTAGTTGGTAGGCCAATTCAAGTTTATTTTTTCTGGATTTCATTGCTTTGCCTTCCTCGGAATTCCAACTAATCCCTTCTCCGAGATATTTGGATTCTTTTACTATTTCAGTCTTTTGTTCTTGAACTTAGAGGTATTTACATGAGTGCTTGATGTTTGTCAACATCTTAGTTTTTTCAAAGGAGATGTGAAGACCAATTTTGGCTGCTTGTTTCTTTAGTTCAAGGATTTGCTCCGGTGCTTCGTCCATTGTTTCAGCAAACAGGGCCATATCATCTGCAAAAGCAATGCAATTTACTTTAAGGTTCTTCTTTTTGCAACCCAGTGTTATACCACTCTTAATATTTGAGTTCCATTCTCTGACTACTTTCTCAAACAGTGAATCATTTTCTGTGGGTGGAACGTTCCAGAGTTTGAGCAAGCAGTTTGCATGGTTGTTTGTGCTCCACGCCAACCTTTATAGTTCTTTTTGTTTACGCTTTGTGGCCGAATAAAAAGTGAGGAACGCTGTTTTTAGAGCTATTAAAACAATATCCCTGGACGGAACCCTGTATCCCTGATGATGGCTTTCGAAACTGCCATCGTCCAAGCTGGTAACAGTTTGTTTCCTGGAACAGATGTTACTATTTGCTATTATCTTTTTAATCAGTGTTTGTGGAAGCAACTTCACTGTTGCGGTTTCTTTCCAGTCTATAAGGAAAACGAGGAAATACGCTGTCACATAAGAATGTGTTCTGCTCTAGCACATCTTCCCTTGGAAATGTTGGCTGATGGTCGGCTGTGTACTCAGGAGAGAAAGCTGTAGTTAGGAGAGCACGCCTGGGAACCAAAAGCTTCAGTACTTTATGGCTATTTAGAGAACTATTGGTTCGATAACGAACACATGCCAAGACAGATGTGGAATTGCAGTCGAAGGTGCCACGGCATTAATAAGGTCTCTAAAGGATGGAAACGAAGAATAAATATGTTAATATCAAAAGTTCATCCGAATGTTTGCTCACGAGTGAAAAGACTTCGAGAATATGTAGAGTACCATGGACACTAGTTTGACAGACTGATTTTAAACTCTTATGGGAAAAGAGGCAAAAAGTCAGCGATGAAGACTGACGGAACGGATGAATAAGCTTTAAAATAACTTCGAACTGATGGGATCTTAAAATCATTTCTCACTAGTGTGCCAAAAATGGTCCAAATGGCTCTGAGCACTATGGGACTTAACATCTGAGGTCATCAGTCCCCTAGAACTTAGAACTACTTAAACCTAACTAACCTAAGGACATCACACGCAACCATGCCCGAGGCAGGATTCGAACCTGCGACCGTAGTGGTCGCGCGGTTCCAGACTGAAGCGCCTAAACCGCTCGACCACACCGACCGGCCCTCACTAGTGTGGCCTATGCACTGTTACTATGACGACTAAAACGTCAGAATCATTGAAAAATTGGTGAATATTGGAAATCAGTTACATGTAATCATTGGCAAACTTGTAAATATTGTAAATGGATTTAATGGGGGCGGGCGGGGTCGGGGGTTAAAAGAGACTATCTTTGATGGTGTTTCCTGGAAACGAGACAGAGTGGGATAAATGTCATTTGAAATTTGTAGAATATTCTCTAATGAAGACTGACAAGACTATCTCAAAGAGTAATGCTTTACTAGGAAATAATCGGCGCTTTCACCATGAGAGGCTCTTACAATCACCTATCTGGACAGACACCAAATACAAAATTTTTGGAGCGGAAACCGAGGCAAATGACAAGCAGCTAAATCGACACATTCTCCCTCCGTTAGAAGACGAGCAAACCAGCATGAAACTGTTAAAGACAAAATAAATTATTTTAATAAGTGACTGCTTGCAGTTTTCCAACCTTTCAACATATGTTAAAACTACAGTAACACATGACTACAGCATACCTGTTGAGGATGTGACTAGGCGAGAAAAACCGACACGCCCGTTCGTCGCCTGGGTTGTGAGCGCTTGCGGTAAAATGGAACATTCAGCCGTCGTTACGCAGCGCATCACGACCGACTGGTAGCGCAGGAGAAGTCCAAACAAAATGCTCTCCTCAGAGGAATAACTATAATTAGTTTCGGCATAGCCTTAGGTACAAACATACAGTTTATACCGCGCAATGCTTAAGATGAGACTCCACCCAAAAATTTAACTTTTCTCATACTTTGCTGATAGCAACCAAATCTTAAGATCGTATTTGTTATGTAAAGATGTAGCAATAACCAAGTTTAGAAGATCATAGCTTCATTGGTTATCGACGTTTGAATTTTTAATGTGATTTTTTATGGTATTCTTCAAAACCAACTTTTTGTACTCACAAACACAATCTTCACATGCCGTATTTTATAGTACACTTACAAAACACAATTTCAATGGTTCTGTGCATTCATTTTATGGGAAATATTAATAATCTGTTTTTTGTGTTTATTTCCAATTTCAGCCTTAAATTTTCTTTAATTATCGACGCATAAATCTGATGATAGAATAAAAGAATTACATTTTCGAATATATTGGTACATAGAAGTATGTGAACTCATGAAGACTACTTCCTAGAAAAATTTCATTCTGGTTGTTTAATAATTATGATAAAAACAAACTTATGGTAAAATGGATTTCAACATTTCATCAAAAAATGAATGCTACTACAAGACAAAGATCCATTAAGATTTAGGAGCACCATACGATTTCCCTTCCTGCTTATATGAGGCTTCTTCTTGTAGTGTCAAGATCAGGGTAGCTTCTTTCTTGAATTTTTTGAATAAAAATTTACTCACGGTCTTCCTGAGGAGGTGCAGTGGTAGAGTTATCTTATTGCAAGCCACTGCCTACTTCCTTGAAGGTTGTTGGTTGTACTGAACACGACTTCAGTGTATTCTACAAATTTATATTTACACAGTTAACAGGCAAAGTAATTGATTTCTAACAACAGGATGGCAATTGTTGTGCTTCAGTTTTCCTGGTAATCTTGCAACTTGTTTTTCCCAGCTTAAACTTATGCCAAGGTGGCAGTATAGATGGTTGTGTCTGATGGTGACAGAAAAGTTTATCTTTGGAATCTTTGCGTGTGTCATAGCTCATTACGGAGTCAGTATTTCAAACATTTCTTAGATGTACTTTTAATTCTAATACAGCCAAGCCACTTTGGGATCTAACAATAAACACTCTAACGATTTGAAATAGCCATTAAATTTCTTTGAAAAACGTGAAGTTTTAGGGTGAAGTCTCCCCATAAAATGGAGACTGCCTGTTTTTAAAGGGATGAAAAGTATCTTGATGGTCGGTTTAGTAAGATCAAGGTGCATCAACATCTACGTATCAGTGTAAGCTGCCTAGTCTAAATGTTTATTGTGTGCGATGGTGTCTTGATGCGCTTAGTTTTCTATTAATGTGCTTCAAAACTTTATACATAACGAACACATTGAATTTACATCAAAATTACAATAGATTTCCATTCAAAAGTTTGCGGACACTTAGAAGACAAACAGCGAGAAGCTGAAACTCAACTTTTAAGTAATATGACTGAAGGAAATATTCATCATACACGAGCAGAGAAACAAACGCCTCAATAATATTCCCAACATTTTCACTGTGGAAATACGCTTTTGTTTTCAGAAGGAACATTCAACGAATAAATCTACAGTTAGATCAATTCACCGTACTACTTTTCAGGTTGCAAAAGGTTGCGCTGTTTCACTGATTTTCGGGTTATGTTGAGAGTGTGGCCGGCCGCGGTGACCGTGCGGTTCTAGGCGCTGCAGTCCGGAACCGCGGGACTGCTACGGTCGCAGTTTCGAATCCTGCCTCGGGCATGGATGTGTGTGTTGTCCTTAGGTTAGTTAGGTTTAAGTAGTTCTAAGTTCTAGGGGACTGATGACCTAAGATGTTAAGTCCTATAGTGCTCAGAGCCATTTTTGAGAGTATGGAAACTCTGCTACAGCTCCAAGCTATACACCTACAGCGGGACATTTGTATGATTAGTTTCATAGCAATATTAGTCTTCCAGACTTCTGTTTACCCAAAGTAAATTTTCGCGACTTTACAAGTTTCTATCTACGATTATGTCGATGTTTAGAATTATACATACATGCTGCTTTCTTACTCAATAAAGAGAACGAAGTCCAGTCACAGAAGCTCACTCAAAGACTTCAACTTAAGAGATACCAAAAGCAGTAACAGACATTGATCCAACATCTAAGCGCAAAATAAGTAACATTCACTGACATTCTGTGTTTTTATCTTTAACATTTAAATAAAGATGCAAAATAATATATAAATTTGTCAATTTAAATTTTGTCCTAAAGTGGTAGTCATCATAAGGCTGCAACAATCATAAGAAATATGTTTCTTACTTAGATGCCCCCAGTTCTTTTCATTATCAAGATATTAAAAACAGACGTTGAATTTCACTGTCAGTTCTCATTAATGTAACAGCCTTAAAAGTAAATTCACCACGAAACTCGTTAATGAGCCACACTCAAGCGATACGTGGTTGCTCATTGCAGTGGTGTGAGTGTGACTCGGTTTTCACGAGAAGCTGTGGTGAACTGCTAGACTTCTTAGCATGACTGTACCCTTAACAAGCCAGTTAGCGCGGGAAGAGTCCCAGACTCCGTGCAAGTGTCACTTCATGCAAATGTCACTCCATGCAAGCGTACCAACTCCCACAGCAGCAGCTGGACGGTGCTAATCCCACAAAAATACGTCGTCAGGTGGTGGCAACCCTGTGATAGTGACACCTAGGAAACCACCTCCGCTCTCTCTCATGTGACCACGTCGCATAGCGTGCCATTGCCAGGCCTGTGCGTGGCGTCAGTTGCGGTCAGACCGAACTTCAAACAAAGCAGCGTTTACCAGGTGAACCCATAGCTGTGGATGTCTTGTAAATGTTCCCCCACTCTATCAAATTTATTGACTAATTGAATCAATACCCTCTGTGTGCGAGAACCTTTCTTTGCATCTCATTGATGGATACTAGGATTGGAATATTTGATGGAATCTTATCCTACAATCACCCGGTTTCCAACCTGTATTGGACGTTTTCCACTAGCCTTCTATTAGTGTATAGTGGCACAGTTAGGTCATTTGATAGGAAGCCCATTACACTGGAGGTAGCTCAAAATTTCAAATTTCAGCTACTATGTCCTACTGCTTGCTGCGTTCTTAAACAATCTGTGGAGGGGCTGCACTGGTGTGTGTCCTCGCAGTACCACGATCGGAAGCAATAAAGTGATCACTCGAGAATTTGATGTTGCGATGGGTTTTTTAAAGCACTATAGAATCCGTAAGTTGATTCTCTCGGCTCACCAGGGTGGAGAACGAACAGGTGGAAGAGGAAGAGGAGGAGGACGACGACGAGGGGGACGAAGGGCCCACAGCGTGATAAGATAGAGACAACAACAACAAATACCTCTGCAAGTCAGGGTCCACTGCAATGAGTTGAGAAGCACTGAACACGACACACTTAAACCATGATACAAACCGTAGTAGTAGTAGTAGTAGTAGTAGTAGCTGCTGTGGCTAATTGTCGGAGATCGCTACCAATCGGAAACCTGACGTCGATATTGGGTTTTTGAAAGCTCCACAGATTTCCTAAATTGGTTCTCTACACTATATTCGGAAGAGGAGGCGGAGGAGGAATGGTCTGCTGCATGACAGAATAGAGGCAACAGCAAATACCGCTGCAAGACAGAGTGCACTGAGATGTATTGAGAAGCACTAAACATATCACACTCAAACCACGATCTAGTCCATAACAGTAGCTGACGTGGCTAGATGTCAGAAATCGCTAAAACATTCGTATGCCCTGCTCTCTCGTGTCCCAATGTCCACAGGCTACAACCCCATCCAGAAAGTCACGCAGCACTAGTTGCCACAGTGTATGCCAGAATGCAGCATCCACCGCCATGGAGGTCATCTGGGGATGATTAGAGTGGTAATAATTCGGATATTATCAATAGGTCCAGCGCCAACACTTGGCCGTGTTTAATAGTGAATCACTTAGTTTTCACAGAGAATAAAAGCAACATATGCTACTGCAGAGACAGCCCAATCCATTCCGAGTATTAGTTCACTATTCTGCTATCGAGAGAGCGCCGCAGGCAGTACTTGCCCCTACAGCAGTGGATAAGAGCCGACTTCCCAGCCGGCTGCAACCTTTTTTGTAATCACAGCTCACATGGGCTTTAAGCTGGAAATGCCCATTTCTTTCAGCCACAGACTATATCCGCCACATATCCTGCATACCAAATGGTATCGCCCTAGGAAACCAGCCATCTATTTATCACTGTAATTACAATTAAATATTGAGATTCCCCCCCCCCCCCCTCCCCTCCTCGTGAACTGGACACAGTACAACCCAACATAAACTTTATAAGCTGCTGATCACAGCGAATATATCACATAGCCCTACTGGGTATAATGCTAGACTAATAACTGAATGCTGGTGATCCTAAACAATACTGAGCGAAAATCCGCGATGGATGGACATGCTCACGTGTTTCTTTTGCGAGTGTTATCAGCGTGGAGAGACGTAATCGACTTATTATCGACCAGGTGTTAAAAACACAACCACAACACTCATGTTACTACACCATGCACAAAAGGCAGGTTGGCTCTACAGGCACTCACAAGTGCCACTAATGACATCCATATTAAAAACTATACATCTTTTATAGATCGAGGTCTGCTATTGCTTCCGAATCAGGCTGTCTTCCCCACAAATACCATGACAATGACTACAGACGCTGTGTATTAACAGAGGCAAAGTGTGGGTGCACATCGCCAGTGGTCCAAGCTCGTAATAAAATAACCATGATCACCAAATTTAGAAAGTGCTTCTGCTAAGGAATGTGGCATTAAACCGATATTTTCAACTCCTTCTTGCCGCTGCTAGATACTTCCCTTGCTAAAAAACAGTATTTGTAACACATTATCCGGCCGCGGTGGCCGTGCGGTTCTAGGCGCTGCAGTCCGGAACCGCGGGACTGCTACCGTCGCAGGTTCGAATCCTGCCTCGGGCATGGATGTGTGTGATGTCCTTAGGTTAGTTAGGTTTAAGTAGTTCTAAGTTCTAGGGGACTGATGACCTAAGATGTTAAGTTCCATAGTGCTCAGAGCCATCTTTTGCAACACATTCTATCTTGATACCATGTAGACAGTGTAACAGAGGTTCTGCGATATAGCCCAAGAAGCTATAGATGAGGAACAAAGATGGTTGACTGAGAATGATCACATGCAGTAGATGGTGTGCTATGTGAGGAATCACTTAAAAAATACTACGCTAGATTGTGTCATAAAAATGAACATAGTCCTACGACCAGCACACTGGCTTTTTGGATATATAGTGTCAAACTTCCTTGTAGAAATGCTATCCGCAATTTGGACCAAGTCTCTCTGTTCAACCTCATACTTCCATTGGATCCTATGGACGTGTCTTTTAACCATTACAGTTACTGGTGAGTCATATTAATGGCACTCTCATATTTCGAAATGAGTCACAATGTCTTCTCTTCCCTGCCCTCCCTGCACCAGTGTCCATTGATCGATAGAATTTAAATCGCAACTCAGCGGAAGTCAGAGAGCGCTATATCAAAGACAGTCTGCATCCTGTGGAGAAATAGGATGGGCTAAAGTTACAGAACTGTGTTTTGACCAGTTGATGGAAATGAGAATGTGTTGTTATAGCTCCGCCAGCTGTGTATATCGTGTAAGACCAGCGCCAAACGAAGTTTTCTCCTGCAACAGGAGATAGTAGAAAAGAGAGTATAAGCAGTTACAGTGGATTTTCTTATGGAGAAAAATTAAAAAGCCTCCACATCGTATGGGAGCTAGATGATGATGAGGATTTTGCTATTGCATTGCTGTGTTTCGCCAAACTACATACAGATACTGCAGTCTGAAGCAGATCGGCATCCCTCAGGGTACATACATGTCTGTCACCAATACATTTTCTCTGTTCCTGTTATTTTGTGCTATCCAAAAGAGAAAAGCTTCGAACTATTAAAACGCTGCTAACATCACCCTCTAGAGAACTCGATAAGAGCTTAGCGCATCCCTCTCTTCTAATATATTAGAAAAAAAACGTCTGCATGCTGGCATCAAGCATGTGTTGTGATCGTATTATACAGGTATTGATCCATTGGAGTAGGTGGCCAGTGCCCAAAGTCGCTTGTACAGACCAGTGTAAAGTTTCGTCCCCTGTACTGTACGATGTCCATATTCCACAGGGTATCACTAATGAGATAGGATCCCTGTATTGTTGTTTCCTAAGCAGTTTGACACATTTTTTTTTCTGCTGTAACACATTCAAGCAGTATACCACTACTACTTTCTACACTACAATACACTTTGATTTTCCACCACAACTTCGACGTATGCGTCAGGTGCTAAACCTACATTAACAAGTTTTGATCCATTGTCTCTCATAGAAAGGTGGATACTACATGGTGTATACTATGCTGCTCCAACAACACGCAGGATGACTGACATAAAAAACACTGGATGACTCGAAATTTATGGAAATTGGAAGAGTTAGCAGAATTGTGGGGCGTTTCCAAACAGCTGCCTGAAGGTGACCTCTACAGTGATGGCATAGCAGATGTGTAGGTGGTTCGTTTTGAAGAGACTAAGACAATTGGTTCTTTAAATTGCGTCCCTATACACGATTTATGTTTCAGTACTGGCCATCCCCAGAATGTGTTTCTCCCATTAAGAATCTCTCCATCTTAAAAACAAGTGGTGTCAGTCGATCATTACGTGTACTAGTGGATGAATGGAATTGAAAAGACACTGTCAATGTATTTTAATCAGTATCACAGTTGATATTGTGATCAATTTAAGCAATTTTTTACCAGGTTTTCAATAATTTCAATGCCGACCAATGACATGGCAATGTGCTTCTCAATTTCATCACTAAATTATCCATCCACTACTTTGCGTATACGTATGCTAGACTGTGAATGTAGATAGACGACTATGCAGTATGTCCAGTCATTTTTAATTCTCGAACATTTACACCAAAGTATAATAGACAGCGTCCTATACTGATGTAGTTAGGTTATCTACATATTTCTAGCAATTCAATCATAGTGCGTAAGTAACAGCTAAGATTGACTATTTTTCCCTATGTGAATGGGAGTCACAGGGTATTCTTGCATTCTTAGGATAAAATTGGAGATTGACAGATCTCCCCACATTGTCTTTAACCAGCTGTCCCTACAACACTGTTGCCGGTTTTATTATCAGCTGGCCAGAAGTAGGAAGGTACTATACCCACAACGTTTCAAGTCTCATTAAGGAACAGAGCGAGCTGAGTCCTTAACTGCTGTTCAGCGAAGACTGTCCTACACGTCTAACTTACGGCACTCATCCATGCGCAAAGAATCTCTCCAGATACACCCGAGGATGTTAGCACCCCTTATCGATGTATAGTGGATATGAGAGTGTTGTGATGAAATGAGAGACAGTGAAGAAGAAACATGTGGTTCATGCATGATGGAGCTCCTGACGGATGAAGTTTGAAACATTTTACGTAATTCAGCTGTCTTATCAATTCTGAAGTATTGCTCCAGTGTTTGGTGTCCAACCAAGAGAGAAAGTTCGTGGAACACAAACACATTCCAAAGGCTACAAGTTTCTGCACATAAACGTCCTATCATGCTAGAGTGATGCGCTTTGGGAACTATTAGGCGCGTTTAATGCAACGCTGTTAATATTCCAATCCAATAAATATATGCAGCGCAAGATATACATTCTTCCTTCAAGTTCCTCTACGATAAACTATGGTGACAAACTGTAAGGCGATAAAATAACTACCTTGCACAAAAAGAAAACATCGATTCTTTGTAACACAAATACTACGAAGATTTACAGAGGTGTACAACGCCTGCTGAATTTCAAGTGCGATTATTGTTCAGAAATTATGATACGTTCACAACTATCCCATAAAATAATCGTCGGCAGCCGAAAATGAATACGAAGAAACAGTGACATCTTACGAGGAAATAAACACCATGATCAGTAGCCACAGGAGATATAGCAGTCTTATACCACCGCCCCTGGTAACGTTCCTCAGGCGCCCAGAAGTCATGATGCGTTGCTAGGTATTGTTCATGTGTGGGATAATATTTCCGTTTCGCCACATCTCTAGAATACCTCCTCTTTCCGCTATTATGGTGTGTGTATATAGCATCAGCCTACTCTCCTCCTCCAGAACGCGCAGTTTTATTGATTTTTCTCACTTTTCATTTCATGGTATTTTTCATTGGTTGTACGTACGTATTCTTAGTCAGTTGCTGTAATTTTACTAGGTTTCCGCCATTTTACACATTTCACCACACTTCCCCCAATTTTTACTTATTTCACATCAATTTTTCGCGATTATACCGGATTTTCCTTGAATTTTAACGATTTAATGTCATGTCATATTTTTCGACAATTTTCCATATATATATATATATATATATATATATATATATATATATATATATATGGGTATATCAGTAACATAACTATATATATATATATATATATATATATATGGGTATATCAGTAACATAACTATATATACTGATATACCCATGTTCTATTTGATTTTCTACGAGAAATTTGCGCATCTTATGCACATCGTAATGATCTTGCCATTGCAAAGGAAGCGGAGGCGAGATGATGTCGAAAGCATAGGATCATAGTATCATACAAGCACTGCTATCAGCCCCCTTAGTACAGAGGAATGCATAAGAAATGCCTGCCACTGATGCGAGCTGACAGTCGCAGAAGTTCTCACACCAGACACCAAGGGATATTCCTGCTGAAAGGCACAGAAACATATCTAGCTGGCTGAGCTGTAGGTGGAGGAATCCCACAATTCTGAAGTTTTCACCAAGCTGAGCATGGGCTAAAGGCTGTTGTCTAACAGCTTCATGCTAATAGTGTGGGAAGTATTACATTTGTACGGGTGTGGTGATTGGCCACAAGGAGAGTTCATGCTAAGAAGGTGAGATTTACTCTAAATTGAGCACTGTATGGTGAGTGAACTCGATGGCGGGTGTCGATAGGACACATTCATCTGGGTGGTGTCTTCAGATAGTTTTGGCCAGCTGTCATTGAACAATCTCACCATTAGATTCGAAAGTGCGATTTCGCCACTAGGAAGTGCATCATTCCTTTATCTGTGAGCTCAGAAACGAGCCTAGGCTTCATTGGGGTGATTGTGCCATTACGAAGTGTTTCTTTACAACTGCACACTTGAGTCATGTCTCTGCTCCTGGCGTATAGGCAAGCAGAACTCGTGTCCGGCATTGTACGGAAGTAGCTTCAGCTGTAGGAGTTTGCGGACAAAGTTTTGTGTTGTGTGAATTCAGGATTTTTAGCTATGCAGCACACTTCGTCACGATCACGGGCAGCACCAATCAGATTGGCGCTAAAGAAGTGCTGTTTCCAGCTCTGAATTCGATGACATACGCACCATGACTCGGCAAATAGGGAACAATTAAAGAGGTGTAAAGTTTCGTTTGTTTAACAGCAGAGTTCTTTACTGTCAGTGCCAATCTGGGTGGAGGCTTTCTTAACTTCAATGGTAATCAGTGTCAGCCACTTGATTTCTCCATCATATAAAATGGGGTGGGACTTGGAGTCAGCTCATAGATGTTTTGCCAATCTCGTGTTTGGATTAATAAGTAGGAGTTAACGTTCTATGTCTGTACTTGTTCAGTTTCCACATTTTTTAAGCTGTGCTTTTATAATAATTATCTTACCAGGACCCAGTTCTTATATTTTTCTAGGATTAGACACTAAGTACTGATCCTAATTAAGTTATAGTGGAGTATTATCAGAACTTGGGGGACAAAACCACATCTTATTCCCAGTTGCAGACTGTCAGTAGCAGGGTTGATTTAAATCACCTTTTAGGTGGGACCGCATCATTGAAAACACGACAGTGATAGCCATCCCGTTCACACATGCAGTTGCAGATGGCATCGGATATGGCTACTGTACCAGGATCTTGCATAAATAGAACCTTATGAGAAATATTTTGTTGGAGATTTGGTTGATAAGAGTATTTGCACCAACTGGCTAACAAATGCTTAGATTTAAATTATATGAAACTTTAACTAGCTTGCTGAAATTTGCAATTAGTAATTTTAAATTCGTATGGTACAATAAGTTGTATATATGTGTTCCACTGTGTACCAAACACATTCTCCCTTTTAGCATTTTTTTGTGGGTTCATGCCCCACAAGCTATTGCTGTTTTCTCGTTCTTCGTGCTTTGTTATTTTTGTGTTGTATCTGTGATTATGTGTGATTAGGAAGAATTCTATACAAAGTATTAGGATAGTGTACAATATCTGGAACCGATAGGCAAGATGCAATATGCATCAAATTCAATTAGTGTGAAGAAATTTTCATATGATTTGTGTATTTATTTTTCATTTAGAACAGATTGTACTGCTCATAGTAACATGTAGCATATAAAGTGAGAGAATAGAGTAGGTTAAGAAATTGTGTGGAAATTATACAAAGTATCTCGGATGACGTGGATGGCATTATTCAAGCTGGACAGTAGAATCCAGACAATGATTTACATTATCTTGATGATCCCAGCAATAATCAGGTAACGGTAGATCAGTTAGATAATCAAGAACAGACTATTTGGCAAGTAGAAGCTGAGTTATTAGTTCGAAAGTATCCAGAAGACAAATTAAACAGCCTGAAAGTACAGAGAAAGCATTTTAGAGGGCAACCTTCCTGTGCATCTGCATGAGGTAGTGCCGGATTAAAACAAGACGTTTCATATGAGAAGAAACGGGCGAAAGAGGCGGCAACAATCGCAAGAGGTGCAAAACATATTGCACCGGAAACACAGGCGGAAACACGAAGTATCGCAAAAGCTGGAAAATCTATTCTAAGCAAAATTCACAGTAAAATAAAGAAGTTAGAACAGGAAAAAGTGCCACATTCAGTCCATTTAATGGATGAAGTGAACGACATGAAATTGAAAGACTTACAAAAAGCCTTAGAGCATGCAACTTATCGTGAGAAGTGGTCGTCAGACGAATCAGTGTCGAGTTCGCAGGCAACGGACATCTGCGAGCGCGATGTCACGAGTGCAGAGACGACGAGCGTAGCCTCGTGACAGAGCGAAGATGTACAAAATGGTGTACATAATGCAATAGCTGTGCGTGATGCAGCACTGTTCGACAGTCAGCGACGCAGGACTGGCCTGAACCACGTACGGAAAGCGCATTACCGATTTCACTCTGTCGGCAAAAAACGGAACCAGTGCGTGAAATCAGTTCTAATCACGAATCGGAGCAGCTCAATGACTACATTCGGTTAAGGAGATGCGATCCGCGTATCATGAATGTGGGCGGGTCACCTCAGTAAGTGAAAGCGGCCATACTTGGAAAGAAATGATACGATGGAACGCGATTGAAGAAAATCAGAAGTGGCATTTGACCACCAACGGTATCTCTGAATCAGGGAATATCATAAAGAGTATGGGAACGCGTTAAATCTTCCTAATTTTATCGAGCAAATGCCAGATTTGCCTCCGTATTGGCCAGAATGCAAGAAGATTGCTGCAGAAGGTTGTTGCAGAAACATTGCGTAAGATGAAAAGAGCTTTTAGGACGTTTGAGGAATTTAAAAACGTGTTCCTGAGTTGCTACTCGTCGCTGGTCACGCAATATCGGAAGAAATATGAATTATTGATGGATAGAGATATGGACTAGTCAGGTTTTAAGACATCGACGAAATTCTTCGACCAGGTAACAGAAAAACCAATACCTCAAAGTATCGTGTAGCGAAAATTAAAAAACTCGCATGTATTTTGTGAAATTACCGCTGTTGCATCAGTAGTGCTGAGATGGCGCTGAAACATTTGAGGCATCTTCCGGGAAGATGAATAAAGAAGAAGCCAGAAATACGAAACGTTGACGTGACGGAAACTCTGAGCAGCCCCGTAATAATAGTATTATTGTTAATAATAACGATGGGAATTTCAAGAAGCCGAATAACTGAATGGTAACAGAAGCAAGCCACAGAATAACGGTCAACAATTCCGAATTCAAAACAATAATGGGAGAAACTGGTATGGTGACCACAGGAGTAACGTTCCATACTTTTAGCGGGATGCAGATGTATGAAACGAGACAAAGTCGGGAGTTCCGATTGTTGAAGTCTGTCCACTGATCTCAGGTCCTTCCAGAGAGGAAGAAGTTGTGAATAATTGACTAGCAACGAGAGTGGGAAAGACTGCAAGGAAATCCGCACCTGGAATAGGAAGCCGTCATGTAAAATTATTAGATTTGAGTGACGTAGGAGAACTGCTAACTGAAGAAACTGACACAAGACAGAAGTATGACTTTTATCCAATAGCCCAAATTTCAATAGGTGAGATCGTGGTAGAAGCTACTCTAGACAGGGACAGTCAATTTTCAGTAATCTCAGAGCAATTGTACAATATGTGTGTGAAATACGTAAATACCCCAATGTTAAAAGTTCAGGAAACAAAAATACTTGGGGCGATACAAGGGAAAATGTACAAAAACAAACAGATAAGTCAGGTTGGAATTTCTATGCCAAGTGTACAAGATTGTGGAAAATTTATTGGTGGTGCCTAATTTAGACACAGAAATTCTAATCAGGATGGATTTCCTGGGTGGGCATAAGACACTTAAGGACATGATTAGAGGGAATGTCACGCTGCTAGAAAAAGGAGAAACCAACAAGCTCCCAGTGCACAGATTCTCTGTACCTGTCTAAAGTTACAAGTAGAATCCTCAGTTGGTGACACAACTGAGTTACACCCGAGGTACAATGAAAAAATGGATAGTAGTGCAAGTGATAAGGCGGATGACAGGATAGAAAGCACCATTTGTGTGGGATGAGATCATAGATAGGAAGTTCTGCAGTTTGAAGGCAGCACTATTCACGTCCCCGATTCTGTCACACCCAAACCTTTCTCAATATTTATCTATCGTCAGAGACAGCTCGAAGACAAATGTTGGTGTTTTAATACTCCAAGATTATGAAGAAAATAGTAAACTGTCTCGCAACACCATTGCATTCGGGAAAAACAGTGAACGAAATTTTGCAGTTACTGAATCTGAAGCACTGGCAGTTGTCTGGAGTGTTCAGAAATCTCGGTATTTTCTGTATGCACGAAAAACTACACATACATATATACACATCACAAGGCATTGGAGTTTCTGATTACAGTGAAGCTCACGTATGGGGGAATGGGGTGTTGCATTTCTATACTCCAAGGGGATAACTTTACCACAATATCATCACTGACACTTTGTCATGTTCACCAGAAGGAGCCACGATCTGTGGGGAAAACATGGCTGAGGATGAGCTATTCTCAGTTTGTTATATTAAAAGGATGGAATTTGAAAATTCTCTAAGGACCTCAGTGAAAAATGAAATGAAGAACCAGATAAAGATCCACATCTCCTTAGAGTTAAAACGAAATGGAAAGACAAGAACCAAGAGCAAACTGGTGAGCAAGGTCTTTTGAGAGAAGGTGTGCTACTTTTCAGAGGTAATGTGGACAGTACCCTGTAGGTAGTGTGTGTACTGCATGACCTAACAAATAACGTAATTTAGTACACATATCTCAGCTGTGAAAATTTTTGTGCCAAGAAGTATTTCCTGAAACTGAAATGTCTGTACCACTTCAAGAATATGAAGAGGCGGGTTCAAAAGGTTCTGTCAATCTACAGAGACTGCCAGACAACCACAATGTGAACGCAGGCGCCATTGTATCTGATTGTGACAACCGAATTAAGGGACAGAGCCACATCTCATCTGATGGATACCCTGCCATGCATGTCACGTGGATTTAATTATATTATTGTAGTCATCGAGTTAACCCAGAAATATGTGACACACAAATAAAGAAAGCGACAATGCTGTCTATAAACAGAGCATTGTACAAAGACTTTCTTGCGTAAGTTCGATGTGTCAGTAGTGGGAAAAGGCTGGCGTCACCCCACTCTGCATTGTTGCTAAATTTATTCAAGATGGCGGATCCAAGAAGGCAACTATAGAAGTGCAATGTCGCGATGACGCCATGGCGGAAAGATTATATTTTGGCAGGAAGATAGGTCAATTGGGCTACCCCCACTAACCTAATCCCCTCCCCTTCCCCCTCCACTCCCCTCCCACCTTCCCAAGAAAATGGTGGGAAGTTCAAATTTTGGCAGGATAGAAGGGCACTAAACTAAGAAAAGTGCGAGAAAAAGGTCACTTGGGTTACCTTCACTAACCCATGTCATTCGACCATCACCTCTTCCTTGGAATTGGCGGGAAAAGGACTCAGCTGGTGCTGGGCTGCTGGAGAGGAAGGAGTGTACTTTATTTATTTTGGAACAATTTATTTAGGGAAGGATTTCAGGTATTTTATTTATTACAATGATACAAAACATCCACTCTGATGTGCTTGGGGTCACAACACTCAGCCTACAGACCTGCAAGCTATTCGTAAATTATCGAAATAATGCAGTACACTGATATACAGTCAGGCAAACAAGTCGTAAATTGTCAAAATAACGCTTGTCAAACTCCATGCAAACACGCTTACTAATTATAAACTGTCGAAATAATGCATGCAGAAAATAATGCAGCAGACAAGTCCACTACTCGTGAAACTGTCAAAAAATAATGCATATTTAATGGTCTGCCAACACACTTACAAAGCTTAAACAGCCGAAAAGAATGCAGTGCACAAACACTCAGTGCACATAAAAAACGCTTTCGAACTATCGTCAAGAAATTCGAACGCGACATATCTGCGAATTGCTTCATACAGAGATTCCAGCTCGCGCACGGGCCGACGCCACCGACTCCAGACGCGAGCCACCGCTGGAGAGACGAATGCAGGGGTGCAAGCCATTGCTCTCAGGCCACTGCCACCTGCAGCCAGCAGGCGAAAGTTGCGTCTGTTTTCATGCATACAATTCTTAGAGTGTTATATTAGTGTCACATGTCTATGCAAATAAGAGCCAAGTCTCCCTCTGGACACGCACGTGTTCACCTAACCACAATGGTCGAGGCATAGCTGTTGGTCTAGCGCCGAGAGAGATGTTTACATAGCGGCTCACCCTCACAGACACAGCTAACAGGTTCTGAGTGTTGTACTGTCATCACATGTCTATTTAAATAACAGCCAAGTCTCTCTCTAGAGGCGGTACAGAAATCTGTTGCAATGCTTCCAGAATGTTACAGGGTGCATTCTCCCTAGCGATCCTAGCCATCCCCCATACGAGATGCCTCCGGCTGCATACATGTTTACCCAGCCACCACGCATACCTTGCCGGTCCAGTGTCAAATGAGAGATGTTTGCATAGTGCAGGTGCAGCTCAAAGGTTCTCAGTCTTAAACTGGCAGCACTTGTCTATGTAAATAAGAACCAAGTCTCCCTCTCGGAAAGACTAAAGTGTCACAGAAATAGTTAATGATCGCTTTTCTAGGAGCTTTCGTGATGTCTCAGCTTGTCTGCATGGAAATTCTGGTCCTAAGAAGACCTGTTCACGAAAATAGCTCAGAATAACACTGACTGCATTCTTCCTCACAATCCTGACGGGACAGCCCGTCCATTACTTATCAGTCCCTTCTCAGAATTGGTATAGTGTCACAGAAATAGTTAACCGTCATTCCTGTAGGAGCTTGCATGGTGTTTCAACTTGTATGTATGGAAATTCATGTCCTGTTCGCGAAAATAGCCCAGAATAACACCGATTCCATTCTCCCTGATGGTCCTAACGAGGCATCACGTGTTACCCTTCCCAGAAATCGTAATGTCCTGCTTTCAACGTACATCACAGAAACGGTAAACTTCTCACCACTAAAAGCCTTCATCATGTATGTGCACGCCGGCCGGTGTGGCTGAGCGGTTCTAGGCGCTTCAGTCTGGAACCCCGCGACAGCTACGGTCCCAGGTTCGAATCCTGCCTCGGGCATGGATGTGTGTGATGTCCTTAGGTTAGTTAGGTTTAAGTAGTTCTAGGGGACTGATGACCTCAGCTGTTAAGTCCCATAGTGCTCAGAGCTATCTGAACCATTTGTATGTGCACACTTGCAAAAACACTGCCAATCATAAAAGCATTCTTGTTATTTGGAGAGAGAGACGATGGTCGCATCAAGCCCTCCCAGAAATAGTGACTTTCCATAAAAGGTTCTCATTGGTTTTTAATTCAAAAGAAGCTTTCTCATTGGTCACCTCGGTCTATATATAAACCAACAGCCAACCTCCATTGTCCTCAGTCCACTGCTGTCAGCCTTGTTTTGCATGCTGTCATCTCTCCAGGTATGTGTTTTTTTCTCCCCAAGACGAAGAGAGGTAGCAGTAGCAGTAGCAGTGCAGTGTCAAGAAGTGTAGAGTTCTGGAGACAGGATTACGAAGTGAGTAAATAATTTATATTTTGAGTGTAAATTTTCGTGTGTAAGTTAAATTCGCCTTATTAATGCTGTCGCATTGTTATAATACAACTCCAGGATTTTAACTTGGAGTGTGAGGAGAGATAGGAGAGGACTGGACCGTGGCAGACTCTCAAAGTCAAGCCCCCTGTGGTGGGTTCAAAATCAAGATTGGCATGTGATTATAATTTTTGTTGTAATTTGTTCTTGTACTGTAGCGATTTAAAACTTTCTTATTTCATACTTGTTTTTCGGTTTATATGATTTGTTTTCTGTTATTGTTGTAGGCAAGACAGACCAATTGTCAGATGTCGATTCTGATGGTGACGATGACATGCTTGAATGGATCAGACAAAGGGCTACTGAACTAGAGGAGGAAAGGCGCTGTTATCTGGCGCTATTGGATGTTGATGATAATGATGATGACTTCTTTGAGGGTGTGGTGGAGTCGCCCAATGAGGTGTTAACGCCTTGGAGCCAGGGCAAAAGGTAATTACTCACTCTGCTTATAACCTTATGATCGTCAGAATCCTTTCTTTCGCCACGCCAGCGGTGGCAAACAATGTACATAACTACTACTTTTTTATCTCTTCCTCTACAGCGGTCGCGTCTCCACAGCTGCATCACAGTGTGGCCACATACTGGTGGCGGCTAAACCTTCGGCGGCTGGTGTGACCGAGTGGTCCTAGGCACTTCAGTCTGGAACTGCGCGACCTCTCCGGTCGCAGGTTCGAATCCTGCCTCGAGCATGGATGTATGTGATGTCCTTAGGTTAGTTAGTTTTAAGTAGTTTCTAGGGGAATGATGACTTGATGTTAAGTCCCATAGTGCTCAGAGCCATTTGAATCATTTGAGTTAAACCTTCTTCCTCCCCAAAGCAGCTCCTGGCAAGGCACGCATTGCCTATAAGGGCGCCACTTGTTTTGCGCGGGAAGCCGCCGCCACCGCCGCCCCATCACCACTGGTCTGGCGTCTGTGGACCGAGCAACGAACCACCACCCCTCAAGTTACTGTGTCAGGTCTGCAGCAGCAGCAACAACAGCATCGGGAACTAGCACTGCAGCCTGGCTGTTCCCATTGGTCTAACCCGGTAGCTCCACAGTATCCTCATCCATCATCGTCATCAGCCTTGATATAATCAGTGTAAACGCAAGGTATGTATGCCTTGTTGCATACTGACTTCACCCTCCCAACACCCTAATCAACAGGGTGGACTCAGAATAGCTTTAACAGCAACAGAGATGATCCTGTGGCTAGTGACAATTCTCTCTCCCGTACTTTCAGTGAAGGACATCAGGTCAGTGATACCATACTCCAGTTAGAATATTCGGTGACTTCAGACGCCTTTGAGGAGCGAATCTCGTTCATGACGATCAAGAAACCGGCAGGAGGGTACCGCAACCCTGTTGGTTTTCTAAGGACGTGCCTCCTGTCGTGTAAATTGAGCTTCTCAAAGCAGTCAATGATCCACAGTATCCTCCCATTACATGCATTAAATGTAGGAGCTCTGCATCGAATTATCGCGCCCCCCCAGAGTTGATGCTGAAGAAACAACTCCTCACTATCTTTCGGGGTGAAATGGCATGATGACATGGACCATGTCAATCGCCGATTGGTTTTGTAAATCTACCTTGAGTGCTATGCTGGCCCAGTTTTCCTAGATGAGGTCAGAGGGTCAGCTAAAGCATTCAACCAAATATGATACCTGAACATCATTCACATGTCTACGATCTGGTAAATGGAGGGTCAAGCTATATCAAGCTCCGTAAAGATATAGCTAACAAGAGGGCATGCATTAATGTCGAAAATAGAAACGATCACACTTGTTTTGCTTGGTCATTCCTGGATTGCTAAAGAAATTACAATGACAGAGATCATCCTGAGCGTCCCAAAACAAACTATGTAGGATATGTGATTCTTGAGTTTCTGCCGGCGTATTTGATAATCAAAATATCCACGGGTGTACTGCCGGTCTACAGTGTCCAACGGGCACAATATTTCGGCGATCATACATGTCGCCATCATCAGGTGAACTGACGGACTGAGCTCCTGTGAACGTGCCGGCACGGAGATCCGTACGCTATGGCTGCTCAGGGGGAACTGGGTTCGGTCGCGGCGGCGGCCGACTTAAATACCCTCCGCCCGCGGCGCACTCCCTCCGCCGTCCGCGCCCCGCGCCACGGTCGCGCGGTGGGACAGATTGCGACGGCGTCTGAGATGACGTCGGTGTGATGACTCTGTCCGCCGTGGTCGTCACAACTATACGTTTGCTCGATTTACTCTTGATTAACCCAATCGCTGGTTCCCAAGCTTTGCTAAGATTATAGTCACAGTCACGGTTTATGAGGTCGTCATTGGTGCGAATTTCGATGGTCTCTCTAACAACGCTGTCCCAGTATCTCGACGTCTGTACCAGAATCATCGTGCGTTCATACTCCATAGCATGATATTCCGACAAACAATGTTCAGCGACCGCCGACTTGCTCGGATACATCAGTCGAGTGTGCCTCTGGTGTTCACGGCATCGATCCTCGACGGTACGCATCGTCTGACCAATATACGACTTGCCACATTGACACGGAATCTGGTACACGCCGGCCTTCCTCAAACCGAGGTCCTTACGGGAGACAACCCGGCTGACAAAGGCAATGCTACAGTTGTTGTCTCCCAAAAGGACAACACTGATAAGATGCAGAGCCTGCTAAATGACGATTCCTGCCAGAAGATTAGCGTTGACCCTACAAAGAAGGTGGAGAGCAAGACGAGGTCGCTTCTCAAGGACGCAGATTTACCGGAGGGTGACGCTAAGAAATTGTTACCCCAAAGTCCGGTACCGCCTAGACTATATGGACTCCCGAAGGTTCACAAAGAGGGGGTACCATTACGCCCCATTGTCAGCAACATCAGGGCACCTACATATTTGTTGGCCAAATGCCTGACGGGAATATTAAGTCCTTATGTGGGTAAATGCCCTCATCATACCCGTAATTCCGTTGATTTTGTTAAACGCCTTGATAGCTTCAGGCTGGATGAGCCAGATATCATGGTGAGTTTTGGCGTCGTTTCCTTGTTTACGAGGGTACCCCTGCGAGAGTCACTGGAATTGATTAGTCAGAAGTTTGACGAGAAGACCACTGAACTTTTTAGGCATGTCTTGACTTCCACGTATTTTCTTTTTAACGGAGAATACGAGGTGCATTCAAGTTCTAAGGCCTCCGATTTTTTTTCTAATTAACTACTCACCCGAAATCGATGAAACTGGCGTTACTTCTCGACGTAATCGCCCTTCAGACGCACACATTTTTCACAACGCTGACGCCATGATTCCATGGCAGCGGCGAAGGCTTCTTTAGGAGTCTGTTTTGACCACTGGAAAATCGCTGAGGCAATAGCAGCACGGCTGGTGAATGTGCGGCCACGGAGAGGGTCTTTCATTGTTGGAAAAAGCCAAAAGTCACGAGGAGCCAGGTCAGGTGAGTAGGGAGCATGAGGAATCACTTCAAAGTTGTTATCACGAAGAAACTGTTGCGTAACGTTAGCTCGATGTGCGGGTGCGTTGTCTATGTTTGGATCAAAGACATGCCACAACTCCTTCCTGCCTAGATCAATAAACATGAAAATAAGCAGCATGTTTGCTTAAGGTGCCTTAATTTTTTGTCCTCAGACAAGTTATTAGTGGTGCATCAAGTATATTGCGCTTCCAAGGGCCTGGTACACGTTATTGTGCCTACTGAGGAAAGCAAATTAATAAAGTTTAAGAATGTTCACTACCAGGAGCAATGCCCGTTTGTAGTTTACGCCGACTTTGAATGCCTTCTCGCTTCTGTGACCCACTGTGAAGGTGGCCCACAGCCTCACACAGCACCTTTACAGTTAAACATATGCACCATGCAGCAGTTCCAGTCTTGACTGCTACAAATCTTATGTCGGGCATAATCCTGCAGTTTTGCTGCTCACTGAGCTCGAAAAATTTTCACAGGAGGTTGATAAGCTTTACAGCGATTACGTTCCCATGACCAAATCGAAGGAGAATCAAGATCTGTACAATAATGCCATTGACTGTCCTATATGTGGGCTGGCGTTAGACAGAAAAGTGGAAACTCCTCGTAGGGACCACTGTCATCTTACGGGGAAGTTCGTGGTGCAGCTCACAATGCGTGCAATTTGAAGCACCACCTACCAAGGCAAATACCTGTTTTCTTTCATAATTTAAGCGGGTATGATACTCACTTTCTAGTTGAGCACTTGGCTCATTTCAGGTCGGAGAAAGATCAGCTCAGTGTCCTACTTGAGAGCATAGAGAAATACATTTCATTCTCCAAATGAATGACGCCAAGAATTACGCTCCTCTTCCTTGATACGCAATGTTTTATTTAGGCGACACTCAACAAACTCGTTGAAACTCTACATTAGGAGGATATGCATATCACTCGAGCTGCATTTCCTGATGAAGAAAAGCTTCATCTCGTGACTAGGAAGGGGATTTTCCCATATGCGTATGTTGATAGTATGGTGAAACTCAAAGAAACCAGGCTACCCGTTCTCCTGCAACATTACAGGCAATGCCATAATGGATGCAGAGTATGAGCATGCCATGAATGTCTGGTGGGAATTCAACATGTCCACTTTAGGAGAGTATGCGCAGCTCTACATGGACACAGACGTGCACTTTGTTGTGGAAGTTTTAGAGAAGTTCTGGAGTCTATGGCCACATATTCTCTAGAACCTGCCTTTTATTACACGGCTACTGGGTTGTCTTCGGATGCAGTGCTCAAGAAAACGAAATGCAGCATTGATTACTGGCCGATGTTGACATGCTTCCTTTCTTTGAGCAAGGGACCTATGGGGGACTTTTCCAATGTGTCCATAGGCATGTGAAGGCAAATCACCCATGGATGCGGGACAGGTTCAACGCATCCCTTGATTCGAGTTACATAATGTACCTGGACGTAAATAACGTATACGGGCATGCCATGCAGCAATCACTGCCGATGGGTGAGTTTCGATGGGTGGCCGAAAACGAATTCAAGGGATTTGGTGGAAAAATCATGAGGGATATGTCAGCTGAATATGATGTAGGGTATGTGGTGGAGGCAGAACTCACATACCCCATTAGTGTGCATGGTGCGCACGGAAATTTGCCGCTGTGTCCAGAGCAACTAGTTCTGTGAGGTGACTCCACACCAAAACCGATAATAACGCTGGGGGATAATCGAAGATACATTATTCATTATCATGGTCTCCAGCAGTATATCAGTTTGGGTATGGAGCTGGTTAGAATCACCTGAGCTATCTCCTTCAAGCACTCCCCCTAGCTGAAGGACTATATTGGATTGAAGACGAGACAGAGAGATTCCACGATGTGTGACTTTGAGAAAGATTTATAAAAATTAATCAATAATTCAATTTATGGTAAAACAATGGAAATTTGGGGGAACAACGTGAAATTTTGATTAGAACTGAATGTTATCGGCATTATGGCGTAATAAAATGCATTGCCAGACCCAATTTCAATAAGAACTTTTTTGCTGTGGAGATGGCGAAGACTGCAGTAGAGTTACGAAACCTATTTATGTGGGGATGTGTACTTGACCTATCCAAACTTCACATGTACTGTGTTCATTATGAGTTTGCGAAAACTCATTTCTCAGATCCTAAATTACGTTATATGGATACAGAGAGCTTCATATATTGGGTGAAGAACATCGATCCATATGAAGTAATGAGGTACCACAGTAGTAACTTCGACACATCGTCATACATGGCCGATAATACTTGTGATATAATTCCACGCTGCACGAGATTAGCCGAGTGGTCTAAGGCGCTGCAGTCATGGACTCTCCGGCAGGTCCTGGCGGAGGTTCGAGTCCTCCCTCGGGCATGGGTGCGTGTGTTTGTCATTGGGATAATTTAGGTTAAGTAGTCTGTAAGCTTAGGGACTGATGACCTTAGCAGTTAAGTCCCATATGATTTCACACACATTTGAACATTTTATAATTCCACAGAACTAGAAGGTTATTGGTCTTATTAAGGACGAAGCGAATATATTGCCAATTGTGGAGTTTGTAGGTCTATGTTCAAATAAGTATGCATATCGCACTTTCGAAGGTGCCAGCCAGAGGATGGCTAAGGGTGTGCATCATATGGCATCGAGAGCTCTGCCTATCGAAGACTATTTGCAGTGCCTGTATGGCGGTGTTTGCAGTGCTACACTGCAGCCGCTGCACATGGTATGGCAGACCAGTATTCGATAGAGAGGGCACGAGGTGAACACTGTGCTCCAGACTAAAATCGGCCTGTCGCCTCATGACGATAAAAGGGTCATTTGTGATGGCGGTACTGAAACTCACCCATACTCACACTACTCACTTGTAGCAAGAGAAGGGGTGGAGGATTCTGATTAAGTGAGAGGGAGAGAGAATGAGACAGAGAGAGAGTGTCTGCAGACTAGTAGTATGACACTTCTATCTTAGTGTAAGTAATTTGGTGTGTGAGTGTGTGTGTGTGTGTGTGTGTGTGTGTGTGTGTGTGTGTGTGCGTTTGTGTGTGTGTGTGTGTGTGTTGTGTAAATATTTTTGTGTACTATGTACATGTGTATATACATCTAACTAGGGCATGTGTGGAAAAAGGATATATATATATATATATATATATATATATATATATATATATATATATATATGTATATATATATATATATACCATGTTTGTGAAATAAAGAAAAAATAAAAAAAACAAGCACAAAAAATGTTATAAAGGATAAACCGGAAAAAACTCATTTATTTATTTAATTGTTCATACACAATGTATTTGTAGCCTGTAAATATATGTATCTTCACTCCATGTGCATCTTGTAAATCGAATAGCTTTCAAATCCTTCAAATTTTTCAGCTGTTAATAGCCATTCAAGTCGAAATAGTTTTGAAGTATATATATATATATATATATATATATATATATATATATATATATATATATATATATATCACAGTCCATCAGAATTAATATTATGAAAACCTTTGCTATTAGGGCTGTTGAAATTAATTCTAGGCATGCACAGTCCATCAGAAATAATGTAAAATCTATGCTACTGGGGCTGTAGAATTTAGTTGTAGTAAAGAAAGTATCTCCACATTAGTTTTTAGTGTAGATTTATAAGAAAACGTTTCCTACCAGTGTTACTGCTGTAGCATGTAAGTTAAAAGTATTTCTACATTGGAACAGCAGAGTCTATTTATACCTCAAGAATACTATATTGTACCTCAGAAACTACATTGTACCTCAAGAATTATATTGTGCCTCAGAAACTATATTGTATTTGTGTGAACTGAATAAAGGAAGAAAAAAAACGTCACCATACGTCTTTGTTGTTTACAAAAACACCTATCCTGTGTCGCATTATGTATGTACAGTGTGTAAACGTTTAGATGGCAGACCTCTCCCTAATCCTGAATCGGTAGAAGTCGGTAAACGTCGGGAGGCTTCGGTAGGCACGCAGTTTCGACTGCTGCCAACGAGACTGCTGCCAACATTACGTAGCTGACTGTGTTGTTCAAGGTAGCCGATGTCGTCTGCTTCGTTATTGTTTTGCGATGTACTGTTCTGTGTGTTTTTATTGTGGAGTTGTGCTAAACATTATCAAAATGAGTGAAGAGGCTGTTGCTGGCCCATCTCAGGAGTCCCCAACAACCCCTACCGGTAGGCCTATGGTTAGAAGGAAACCAGTATTACGTAGCGATGCTCGCAAAATTATATTGCGTGTGATTGAATGCTGCGAAAGGGAAAGGGAGCAGAAAAAATTGCTTCACCCCATTTACAAATCTTCAGCGAGAGCTGCTACATACACAGGACAAAGCATGCGTAGCATTGGAAGATTCAAACAGTTTTCACAGAATCATCCTGGCGTATCACTACAAACGCCTGGGAAGAAAAGGTGAGTTTCCATTTCAGATATTTTGTTCACGATCACTTTGAAAGAGCCCCCTATTTCGTCCGAAATACCTTATATTTCATTTTTTCATTTGTATGGAAACACCACTGGTTACTGTATTATTTCGAAACACATTCATATTACAGTACATTTCCAAATGGTTTGTGAGCGCATAGTAGACAAACATACATACATTCATTTATATAAATATATATATATATAGATTTTAATGTACATGACGATTTCAGTTTCGTTTACGAACAGCATTTAAAGCGAGTTTTACTAACAAGTCTTTCGTTTGCTTTCGTGTAAGCATGAGGCGCAATTTGTAGTGCCAGCACTGCAACTGGTAGGCGTGCCTTGTCCCCCCTCCAAACAGCTCCTCTCCCCTCGCCAGCCAATGCTTGCTTCCTCCTCTCCCCGCACTCCCCTCACAACTCAGCCGTCTTACAGTTAACACACTGTATATGTATATAAAGGCTGTGCAGGTCACAAATGACATTGGTTTTGCTAAAGATGAGTGCTATTAAGGAGGTGACGTTTAAGATGAAAGATAACAAAATATATAGAATGATTGCAGAGAATTACGCGAAACTTGCTCGCAGGAGAGCTTCTGCAAAGTTTGGAAGGTAGGAGACGAGCTACTGGCAGAAGTAAAGCTGTGACGACGGGGCGTGAGTCGTGCTTGGGTAGCTCAGTTGGTAGAGCACTTGTCAGCGAAAGGCAAAGGCCCCGAGTTCGAGTCTCGGTCCAGCACACAGTTTTAATCTGCCAGGAAGTTTCATATCAGCGCACACTCCGCTGCAGAGTGAAAATCTCATTCTGGAAACATCTCCCAGGCTGTGGCTAAGCCATGTCTCCGCAATATCCTTTCTTTCAGGAGTGCTAGTTCTGCAAGTTTCGCAGGAGAGCTTCTGCAAAGTTTGGAAGGTAGGAGACGAGGTACTGGCAGAAGTGAAGCTGTGAGGACGGGGCGTGAGTCGTGCTTGGGTAGCTCAGTTGGTAGAGCACTTGCCCGCGAAAGGCAAAGGTCCCGAGTTCGAGTCTCGGTACGGCACACAGTTTTAATCTGCCAGAAAGTTTCATATCAGCGCACACTCCGCTGCAGAGTGAAAATCTCATTAAGGACTTTGTTGTCGGTGACTAGTCCTGTGAAGGGACAAAAGAAGACCTGAAGAAGAAGAAGAAGAATGGAATTCTCCTTCTTGATAATATACGAGCAATTATTGCAAGTCTATCCACTTGTGGCAAGACTAACGTCCTCATGACGCTGCTAACACGTGTAGATGGAATCCGATTTGAACATGATTGTGTATTCTCAGAAACACTGCTTCAGCCCAAGTATCGGTTATTATAGGTGATACTGCGCGGTGTAAAAGGTGTTATCTGCACAACATTCCGTGAAAGTGGTGGTATCCCTCCACCTGAAATAGCAAAGCCAAACACCGCTTTCATATTTGAAGATGTTGCTGTGGGATACCAAGACCAAATTCGAAAATATTTCTGTTTCGGTCGTCAATGGATGCTGATGTATTTTATCTAAGACAAACGTATTCCAGAATCCCCATACAGTAGGTTAGGGATAATTCAAAACTCATTATAGTCTTCAAACACCACAATCTGAATTTAAAATTCATTTACCAGGCACTTGTAAGAACTGCCATGTCGTTCATTGATTTTGTAAAGGTATGAGCTGTTTGTTGGAATCATTCGCAGTATGGGTTTCTCGTCATTGATAAGACAAGCAGACTGAATAATGGTAGGTACTATAAAATAAATAAAATAAAATAAAATAAAATAAAATATTAATTATTTTTATCTGTATGATTGGCTCTCCTATGAGTCGTCAGGTTTTGATTATTCGGTATCAGACGCTTGACAATGGCTTTTTCGTAAAGGCAATGTTACTCGTACTTGACCGTGAAATAAAACTGAAATAATCGGACTTCGTAATTAAATCGTTTCCAAAGACTGCTGCGGTAGGTGCGGACTCATAAACTAAATCTCAATATTACAATAATTTGCCAGCCATGCCAAAACGTCGTACAGAGGTGATTGTCTACTAAACAAAAAATTACACAGTTAGTTAAATCAGATATATTCAATGAATAACCCTACAGTTCATAATCCTACTTACTTTTATAAATATAAATTCTTTTCAGAATCGAGTGCCTAGTATGGTTGCAACTCGCAGTAATTCTCTACAACATGAAATATGGCGGTGTGCCAGACAATAAACTAAAATACGTGCTTCTCGCACCACTTCAACGAGAGCTCTCCCTTTTTTTTTTTAATCAAACATACGACTAACGAAAATGTACTTTTGTTTTATCAGCGACACAGCGCTGCAGTTGTGTGCCATAGGCTTTATTTATTTGTCACTGATTATTTATTTAATTAATATCTCGCGTTTCCGAGGAAACTCACGCTCGGCATGCAAATGTGCCTTTATATTGCCCCCTGAATTGCGAGGCGAAAGGACACACCTGCAGGCGAGCAATTCACCTAAAGGCACAAGAAAATCTAAGTTATCTACAACTATTTACATGACTTACATTATACTGTATATTATACACAAAATTTGAATGACGCGCGTGCGCCGAAAAAGTTCTTATGTTGGCAAAACAGAGTGCGCGCATGCGCAGAAGCGTCTGTGTAACTACGGCACTGCCGTTATTTCGTAAATTTAGATCACGCGGCACAGTATTGCAGTTCATATTGTTCGTGTGCGCGCGCATTTCTTAGTCGTTGCACAAAGAAAATATTCCACCAAGATTACATATGAAGACTACATTCTATGACAGGTAACTTAGTTTTAAAATTACAATATTTGTTATAATACAATACAACTTTAGATTGTTGAATGTTCTTAGTTACATAGCATTGCAATGAAATGCTTCAAAGAAAAATGTCCGTATTTTTCAGGTGCGTTGACCTATACACATGGTGTCGTTATCACAGTTCATATTCATCTGCTGCACAATAATTTTTTACAGGTTAGTATCGTCGTGGTAAAGTTTTTTTGATCACAGTAACATCGTTGTATAACAACGTGATTGATACATAAGCATGTCCATTTCCTATTTCCATTATAGTCGTTGTGATGCAGTTCGTTGTGACAAAAAGCATTGTTTATTACAGATCAGACGTGACCCGTCGAGTAATTAGTCCATATGCAGTTCGTTTTCGATATTCCGTGGAAACTTGGTTGCAGAACCTCGGACGGCACATAGCTGGCGTCGATCCTTGGACAGTCCAGGTAAGCATGTCCGTCACATTTCGAGAACATTTCATTCCCTGAAGTTCCAACCAAAATTCTTCCACCCGTCGTGTTGTTTTCTGGACAGGCACTTTGTGTCCATTTAATCCAGTTAACATCTTGAAGTTGGGTACTGTAGTAATGTCGCTAGACGATGCACGAATTATGCACTTCACATATTCAGTTTTTTTTTTTTTTTTTAAATATAGCTCACCTAAATGTTCGTGGTTACTCATCGAAGAAATCGTTCATCGCGTTAACAAAGGTACGATGCATCATGAATGTCATTAACAGTTTCTTTCACATAGGTTTCTGCGTAGTTGCAGACTTAGTAATGTACGTTAATGTCCGTGAATAGTGGTTCACTACGCAATTTTTTTTTTTTTTTTTTAAAAAGTTTTTCACATTTTGGCACTCGTTATCGTTCAAATTTTCACACAGTAACAGTTACATTATACATCAGTTTAAAAAAACATAAGTAATAATACATACACACGTCACATATTTTCTTAGCATAAACATAATACAGTTGCACATAAACATGTTTACATCATCATTACATAGCTATAGGTTATTACATTGTGTCATATTTGATTACATGAATTGCAGATATTTACATCCTCTTTAGCGGTTTTGCTGGGATATTATCGATGTTTTTTGTGATGTCATCTGAAATTAAGATAGGTTAGACACAACATTCATTACATCAGTAGGCAAGACCAGGCGTTTTCACTACTCAATAAATATTCAAAATAGTAAGAGAGAGAAAATGTTCGATTCCTCGCGTTTTGTGCGTGTGTGTAGTGTGTCTGTGTGGCCTTGACTACTGGTAGATGCTTTTCTTGCTGAGAGATGTGCGTCTAATCTATTTCTCGAAGTAAAAGATCGCTTCACAGATGACGTCTGTCGGTTCGTCAGGTGTCATAGCAAGTCAGTGGTACCTACAGTCACAAATATTCCGTGAAAAATTTATATATCATTCACTGCTACGTAATCATAAATTTTACTTTAATATTCAGTCTTCTCGGTGGTGCCGCGGCGTTGAAAGAAAAGTTCTTCTGTCTTCAACTGCGTCACTGGAACCGCTGAAATGAAAATTTCTATACTACTTATAATCTATGTTGTAATTTGTTTTAGTTCTTGCCACACAGCAGGTCGTTGAGATAACGGTACGTTATATGTCTTATGGTAGAAGATCTTGTGAGGCTCAACTTCAATCTTGTACACATACGTGTTGATAACACCTAATCGTTTGGTAAAAACTTGTAAATATTTGGATAACACTTCCTGTAGTTTTATACGTTTATGTACACTGAGAGCTGTAGCTTCACTTATCTTATGATCAAGCAATGTTTTCAAGTCCATTAGCTCTCTGTCAGATGAGTGTGTTTGCATGTCTTGAATGCCTTTGTCAAGTACTAACTGTACCTTGTACCCTGTACAGTGTTTGTCATGCTTTAGAGTTCTCCTGTCCAAATCAATAATAATTACACTGCCTTTATCATTTAAAATACATTTACCTTTGGAGAAGTCTATAATGCAGTCCTTCTCGCTCATAATATCTATTCCTAATATGCAATTTGTCACAAGGTTTTGTACAACCAGGAATGGCCATTGTACGGTTCCATTACCTATTTTAACGTTTACAAAAACTTGCTTCGTAACCCTACATGACTTATTACCTAGTGCAGTAGTTATTTTACAGTTTTGGGCAGGAAACTCAGGCACAGGTTCCAATTCACACATCTTTTTATAAAAATTAAAAGATAAAACGCTCACAGCTGCACCTGTATCTAGGATAATAGTAGTTGGAATCCCACCTACTACACCAGTAGTGGATGCTAAAACAATTTCATTTGTGTTTAAACGACATTGTGTACTGTCTTGTAAAAGTTCATCTGATATATTGTTATTGTGGTTGTATCTTATAAATAAAACAGGTAGTTTTTGTTTAGAATTACTCGGCATATCATTATTCTGTTGTTCAAGTGTGGTGTCAAATAACTGATTAACATTGAAGCCGCCCCCCAAGGATTCTTCAGCCACGACCTGGGGCAAAGTAGTGACTGTTTCTAGTTTGTTGGATTAGCATTTGTACTAGGTACTGACACAGATTGAGGTTGTGCATCAGGTGTCATTTCTATTATATTCACATTCGGATATTGCCTATTATGATCTCCAAACTTTTGCGGTTGTTGTTGCTGTTGCGCATTATAACTTACCTGTCGGTCGTAAGGTATGCTCCAATTTTGACCTGGTGACTGCTGTGGTAAAGCAGAGTTTGAATGAAAGTACTGATCGTTACGAGTCCAACCTTGATGCTGTCTTGGCTCGTAGTTATTATTATTTCTATTTCTGTTTGTGTTTTTGTTATTACCTTTGTATCCGTTGTTACCGTTGCAGTTATTACCGCGGTGCCTTTTGTATGGATTGCCGCATGAAATGTTATTACTGTTGTAACTATTGTTCGTATTGGAATACGCGTGTTGATTTTGATTTCCGTACTGAGACGGCATGTGAGTTTGCTGTTTTTGTTGTACCGCGTATCCAACTGTGGGCGCGCCAGAATTGTGTTGGCAAGCCTGCATGTTTTGCGTACCACTAGTGTAAACATTGTGGCTGCTGTTTTGCCGCGCGAAGCGCTGATCTTCAAGTAACATGTCAACCGAATCTAGAGCTGTTAAAAAATAATCTGAATCGTCATCCGGGATATGTAGGAGTTTTTCTTTAATGTTGAAAGGCAATTTGGCCTTCAACGCTCGGAGTATATCACGTGTTGCGACTGGTTCGTCTAAAAAATGTCCCATGTTCAAGTATTTTTCAAAATATCTGCGTAAGTTACCATTTTTACTGTTAAAAGTTTCAGGTTCTAAAATTTGTCTCCTGAGTCGCTCCTGGACGGATTGCGACCAGAATTTGTTCAGAAAGGCACGCTCAAACTCACTGTACGTGGTACATACGTCAGCTTGACTGTATGCCCAGACAGCTGCATCGCCTTGGATGTAACCGACAATATATGAAATCTTTTTCCGGTCACTCCAAGTGCGTGGAAATGCGTTACTAAAAGATTTAAGAAAAATCACCGGATGAATGGTTCGTTTCTCTGGGATAAAAGCCTGAAATTGCCTGTGTTTTATTAAGCTTTCTTCTTCCTTTGCATTATGATATGGATTTGTTCCACTGTAATTACTGCAATGCTCAGCTGGCGAGTAATTACGATAATGTTGCTGTGGTTTACCATGATAATAGCTTGTGTTTGTGGTTGCACGTCGTGGTATGTGTTGTAGTCGTGGTGTGTTTTGTTCTTGTGTGTTTGTGGTGTGCGGTATGTGTGCGTCATACTCGAATGTATATTGGTTTCTGAACTGTACATTTTGACTGATATTTTCGTTACATTCAGACTGTGGTTGATCGGTGAATTGTCTCATGGGTGCAGTGACGGATTGTACTGCGTCACTAATCAGCTGTTTGTTATTAGTGATGTATTCCGCTACGGAGTCGTGCACAATTGTTGGTAAATTTTCACGTATGCATCTATCAAAATGTTTGTCTTTGTTCTCTACCCAATCATGAAATTCTTTATTAATATTTTGAAAATGAGCTGTGGCATCAGATTGTAAGATGTCAGTCAGGTGTTGTTCAACATCGTCAAATTTATTCTGCACGTCAGTAATTCGTTTTTCAAGGTTGTCGTGTACTGAAGGATATGTTTGAATTTGTTCAGTAAGAGCTTCACACGTGACATTAAGGTTTTTTGATTGTTTCTGTAAAAGTGCTACGTCATTTGTAGTCTTTTCTTGTCTCGTATTAAGCTTGGAAAATTTCGTACTGAGTTCAGTCATCTGTTCGGTCAGTGTGGCGTCTATAAGTTCCACACGTTTACACAAAGTGTCATTACATGCCTTGATTGCTATGAGATCAGATTTAATTTCGTCATTTTGTGTCTTTAACTGTTCATTTTGTGTCTTTAAGGTTGCCATGTTTTCCGCGTTCTGCATCCTTAAGGTTGCCATATTTTCTGCGTTTTGTTTCATTAGCATTTGTAACATGTTGGCAATGTTTACTGTTTGCAAGGTCTCTGCCCCCGCCGCGTCATTAGACGTGACGTCATGTATTAACATGGGCTCTGACTGAGACTTTGAAATTTTTGTGGTGGACGGCCTATTGTCAAAATTTCCGTTGACACTTGCGTCAATATTTGATGTATCGTCACTACCGGTTGCTGTCGTAAAGTCATTTTCTAACATTTGTCTCTCGTCCGAGTCGGATTGCGTCTGAATAGTACGTCTTTGCTGTTCCATTTTTGCGTATTGTTTTCTAGTTATTACCATGCCACACGTGCTATATATTTCAAGAAATTAATGTTTGACACTGGTTTTAAAATAAAATGCAGTTGAGCATGAATCGGTCGTAGCAACAATGGCTGTCTGTTAATTTAAAAATATAAACTGAATTTGAGATTATTGGTAATGGCTGCTGGCCATGTTACATGATATCGTACAGAAGTCGGCCATATTGTACACTCGTGTATTGGTATTGTTGCATACGTTATTGTTTAAGGAAAAATACTGAGAATGGAATTTATCACTGAAACTGTTATGCGGAAAAGAAACACTACAGAATTTTACTGAAAAGCTAATACACTGAATTATACGTCTGGTCAAGCCTGCTAATGCAAAGATGCTGCGTCTTACCTTATTTTGCTGGAAGCTTCTTTGCGTCTTCCCGCAAAATTTTATAATTGGCAAATATCTTCTGATTTTTTTTTTTATTTCTCATATAGTCAAGTCCAGGACCAGAAGGTTGATTTTTCACATGAAACAAAGAGAACAATGTAACAAATGACAAAATAACAAGTCCGACACGCAGTCGCCAATATAAAATAAATAAAATAAAATAAAATAAAATAAAATATTAATTATTTTTATCTGTATGATTGGCTCTCCTATGAGTCGTCAGGTTTTGATTATTCGGTATCAGACGCTTGACAATGGCTTTTTCGTAAAGGCAATGTTACTCGTACTTGACCGTGAAATAAAACTGAAATAATCGGACTTCGTAATTAAATCGTTTCCAAAGACTGCTGCGGTAGGTGCGGACTCATAAACTAAATCTCAATATTACAATAATTTGCCAGCCATGCCAAAACGTCGTACAGAGGTGATTGTCTACTAAACAAAAAATTACACAGTTAGTTAAATCAGATATATTCAATGAATAACCCTACAGTTCATAATCCTACTTACTTTTATAAATATAAATTCTTTTCAGAATCGAGTGCCTAGTATGGTTGCAACTCGCAGTAATTCTCTACAACATGAAATATGGCGGTGTGCCAGACAATAAACTAAAATACGTGCTTCTCGCACCACTTCAACGAGAGCTCTCCCTTTTTTTTTTTAATCAAACATACGACTAACGAAAATGTACTTTTGTTTTATCAGCGACACAGCGCTGCAGTTGTGTGCCATAGGCTTTATTTATTTGTCACTGATTATTTATTTAATTAATATCTCGCGTTTCCGAGGAAACTCACGCTCGGCATGCAAATGTGCCTTTATAGTACAGGCGAAACTTTCTAGAGTTTCTGTATATGTAGCCCGGAAAGAGAGGTTAGTACGTCAGTATACGCTGTACCATGAATAAATTCGCCATCATGTGCAGCTCTCAACCCGAGAGATGGCTGTACACAGAGAGAACATTCGCCTGTACATGGATGCGAAAATTCGGGCTATTGTGCATAAAATTGGAGGTATGTGCAATGAACTAGAGACGTATTACCAGGCTCTTCTGAGAATGGTCAACGCGTTAAATGAGTTAGTTAATAAAATAGGTTAGAAAGTATCCGACTTAACTGAAATGGTCGATGCTATTGAGGGGAAAATAGATGTAGCATCCCTTGTTGTTGAGAAGGGGGAGCAGACACAAAGTAAGAAGAACAAGTACAAAGCCTCACTCTGCGGAGATGTCTGATTAGTATACACCAAGATGTCAACGAAGCAGTAAGTGATTCAAGCATGGAAAGTGGTTAGAGAGAAACTAGGGTTTCTAAGGTTAGGGCACATGGATCGACAGCAAGCACTAAGAGAGACCTTTAAACCGGTTACTGAATCTCTCAGGCACCTCTCAGCAAAAACAAAACCTCGCGACAATGATGGTGTTGCAATTGACGAATTCATTATCCGTCACATCCCTGCTCAGACAGATAGAACTTCGTCGTTAGAAGGCGGAAACCGTACCTGTTAGGCATCTTATAACTGTAACTGATGACACACTACAGATTGGTGATAGGCGGTTTGAGAGAACACCTGGCTTAGTGAATCTTAGTTTCCAAAGACATGCAAAAAATCTATAAATTATTCAGTTAATGATATGGAAGTATACCGTGAAATACTGCATTTGACCGATGTACATAAGATCGCAAAAAGCCTGAGCAACAAAGATATAAAACCATTATAAAACCAATACTTGATGGTGAAAACAACAACAGCAGCAGCAGCACCGGTGATGGTACTGACATTGAGCATGAAGCAGTGAACAATCGAATCCGCAGTATATATATTATGACAACCCCAACGAGCTAATAGATCGATTACAGCTACTCATGGCATCAGCTGCCGCAGGTAATACAGCTCATTCGAATTAATGTGTTTCATTAATCTCCGAGCTTAGAAAGAGAGGTATCATCGAATAAGTATGAAGACAATAGTTCGAGAACTGTACAAACCAACACATAAAATACACCCTCGTAGGCATGTTATGATGAAAGGTTTGGATGACTTACGGCAGCTTGATCTTGTAGATGCGAGGGAATATTTACACGAGAATAATGGATTCAAATATATTCCAATGGTTATTGATACGTAATCCAAATTTGCCTGGGCATTACCTGTTAAAAGAAAAACGGGTAGAAATGTCGCTGATGTGTTTGAGCTTTTGCTACAGACAGGTTCAAATGGCTCTGAGCACTATGGGACTTAACATCTGTAGTCATCAGTACCCTAGAACTTAGAAGTAATTAAACCTAACTAACCTAAGGACATCACACACATCCATGCCTGAGGCAGGATTCGAACCTGCTACAGACAGGGACGAATCAATGCCCAGACAGTCTCCAAACCGATCGCTATAGAGAGTTTTACAATAGGTATTTCAAGACCGTGTTCAGCGGTATGGAATACATCACTACTCGACATTCACTCACCAGAAGGCAAGTGTCGTTGAGCGTCTGAACAGAACAATATGAGGTCGTATGTGGATACGTTTTAACCTTCACCGCTCATACAAATGGAGAGATGTTGTTGTTGTTGTGGTCTTCAGTCCTGAGACTGGTTTGATGCAGCTCTCCGTGCTACTCTATCCTGTGCAAGCTTCGTCATCTCCCAGTATCTACTGCTGCCTACATCCTTCTGAATCTGCTTAGTGTATTCATCTCTTGGTCTCCCTCTACGATTTTTACCCTCCACGCTGCCCTCCAGTACTAAATTGCTGATCCCTTGATGTCTCAGAACATGTCCTACCAACCGATCCCTTATCTAGTCAAGTTGTACCACAAACTCCTCTTCTTCCCAATTCTATTCAAGATCTCCTCATTAGTTATGTGATCTACCCATCTAATCTTCAGCATTCTTCTGTAGCACCACATTTCGAAAGCTTCTATTCTCTTCTTGTCCAAACTATTTATCGTCCATGTTTCACTTCCATACATGGCTACACTCCATACAAATACTTTCATCCTCGATGTTAACAAATTTCTCGTCTTCAGAAACGCTTTCCTCGCCATTGCCAGTCGATATCTTATATCCTCTCTACTTCGACCATCATCACTTACTTTGCTCCCCAAATAGCTAAACTCCTTTACTACTTTAAGTGTCTCATTTCCTAATCTAATTACCTCAACATCACCCGACTTAATTCGACTACATTCCATTATCCTCGTTTTCCTTTTGTTAATGTTCATCTTATACCCTCATTTCAAGGCACTGTTCATTCTATTCAACTGCTCTTCCAAGTCCTTTGCTGTCTCTGACAGAATTACAATGTCATCGGCGAACCCCAAAGTTTTTATTTCTTCTCGATGGATGTTAATACCTACTCCAAACTTTTCTTTTGTTTTCTTTACTGCTTGCTCAATATACAGATTGAACAGCATTGGGGAGAGGCTACCATCCCGTCTCACTCCGTTCCAAACCATTGCTTCCCTTTCATGTCCCTCGACTCTTATAACTGCCATCTGCTTTCTGTACAAATTGTAAATAGCCATTCGCACCCTGTATTTTAACCCTGCCATCATCAGCATTTGAAAGAGAGTGTTCCAGTCAAAATTGTCAAAAGCTTTCTCTAAGTCTACAAATGCTAGAAACGTTGGTTTGCGTTTCCTTAATCTTTCTTCTAAGATAAGTCGTAGGGTCAGTATTGCCTCATGTGTTCCAATATTTCTACGGAATCCAAACTGATCTTCCCCTAGGTCGGCTTCTACCAGTTTTTCCATCCGCTGTAAAGAATTCGCGTTAGTATTTTGCAGCTGTGACTTATTAAACTGATAGTTCGGTAATTTTCACATCTGTCAATACCTGCTTTCCTTGGGATTGGAATTATTATATTCTTCTTGAAGTCTGAGGGTATTTCGCCTGTCCCATACATCTTGCTCACCAGATGGTAGAGTTCTGTCAGGACTGGCTCTCCTAAGGCTGTCAGTAGTTCTAATGGAATGTTGTCTACACCCGGGGCCTTGTTTCGACTTAGATCTTTCAGTGCTCTGTCAAACTCTTCACGCAGTATCACATCTCAATGGAGAGATATCCTCCCATAAATAACTGGTCTGTAAAATCTAACCAAACATAGCACAATAGAAATAATACCAATCGTCGTTAGTGATAATGGACTCATTAACACTATATAGTATCGCATTAAAATGGTGGATCCACGTCGAATGTAGATGATTTGGTACGTATCTCAAAACACAAGGCAGCATTTGAGAAATCATACCTACCGAACTGGTCAACAGAGATATTTACACTTTCAAAGGTGCAAAGAACGAATCCTAGAACTTATATATTGAGGGATAGTAAAGGCGAAGAAATTGCAGGCTGCTTCTACACAGAGGATTTGCAGAAAAGCCCAGAACCAGATGAGTTTCTCTTGGAGAGAGTCATAAGACGTCGGGGAAATAGAGCACAAGTCAAATGGCTTGGTTTTCCTGCATCATAAAACTGTTGGATTATGCTAACGATTTGCTATATAATGGGAACACATAGTCCTCAACCAGGGCAGTAGCATATCATCCATGCGACGTGACACATTAGAGGAGGTGTTGGTATTCTAGACAAACGGCCAGTGGAATTACACATTTCAGGGTATAACTACTGTGGGCCTGGAACAAAGCTTCAGAAACGCTTGGCATGAGGTGATAAGGGGGCTAATCTGCACGACGAAGCGTGTGTGGAACATGACAATGCATATGCTGCAAATAAAGATGTCTCAAGTTGTCACATTGCAGATGGGATTTTAGCTGATAAGGCTAAGGAGGTACGGAGAAGAAAGGATATTGATATAGGTGAGCGCATCGCAGCATTTGCAGTTGATAAAACAATGCGTGGAAAAATTAAGATGGGTTTAGGAGTGATGAATTCCAAGCTAGTTATGAATGCTGCGCATTGTGGACTAAGCAAGAAGAAGGAGAAGGGCGGGAAGCAAAGTTGTTTGAAGAACTGTGCCCTGACAGCGATGTATGCAGCTAAAAACGCACTGAAGCAGCAAGGTAGTGGGAAGAAGAAGAGGAGGATCGGTTAAAGCACCTCGAGTTCTACCAACACCTAAGACATTTGTGGTTTTCTTCCATTTCTCATCCCAGCCCCTCCGCACTTTTGGCGGTAGGGTCCTTCGTTCGTAGTGCTGCAGCTGTTGCTCGAACGCGCAAAACTCCCAAGCGCAGTTAGAAGAGGCAAGAAGACATAACAACATGATGAATGCAGCAGACATCGGAAAAGGACTATACTTGAAAAGATACAGGAAAGGCCTTGCGTTATTCATAAATTAAAAAAAGGACCATTAGAAGTCTTACCAGATCGACCACTCACAAATATTGATCTTCTTAAGTTTGTTAGAAAACAAATCAACATTCCAAGATTTCGAGGTGTGTTTATGCGGGATACATTACCGAAGACAATGTGGAAAACTGATGAATGTCGTATTGTGAATTTAGATGTTGCTGGAGGCCCCAGCACCTACTGGGTTCCAATGGTTCAAATGGCTCTAAGCACTATGGGACTTAACGTCTGAGGTCATCAGTCCTCTAGACATAGAACTACTTAAACCTAACTAACCCAAGGACATCACACACATCCATGCCTGAGGCAGGATTCGAACCTACGACTGTAGCAGCAGTGTGGTTCCAGACAGAAGCGCCTAGAACCACTCGGCTACAGCGGCCAGCACCTACTGGGTGTCATATGTTATGAGAAATGCTGATACCGACTATTATTTCGACTCATTTAGGGACCTGCAACCGCCAGAAGAATTACAACGATACTTCAAAATGTTCAAATGTGTGTGAAATCTTATCGGACCTAACTGCTAAGATCATCAGTCCCTAAGCTTACACACTACCTAATCTAAATTATCCTAAGGACAAGCACACAAACCCATGCCCGAGGGAGGACTCGAACCTCCGCCGGGATCAGCTGCACAGTCCATGACTGCAAACGATACCTCCCTCACAGAAGACGTTTGTTCTACAATATTTGGTGCTACCAGGACTTTAATTAACACATCTGCGGACATCTATGCATCATGTTTCTTTTGACGTTTATAAAGAATAAGAAGCAGACTATATAAGGAGGAACTTTAAACATTCCTTCATTCGTTGAGGTTCAGATGCAATGTCGTAAACTTTGACGTTAAAAGAACAATCATCTGTATTACGTGCAAATTACTTCCCGCCAATTGATTTGAGTGTTGGTGAATGGAGTATTGCATTGATTGGACTGGAGTCGTACAACAGAGTCTCGAATATCACCGAGACTAACAAACTGCATCTGGATATTAATGGTGAAAATGACATTGTGGAAATTGAACCATGTGCATTCGATATTGATGATTTAAACTATCTCTTAAAAGGATCTGGAAAAGGTATTCAGCTACGTGCAAACATCAATACCCTCAAATCTGAAGTAAGGACTGTAAATGCAATGATCCCTTGGACATGGGTGTTTGTGTTGTACTTAGCGTAAGTTAGTTTAAGTACTGTGTAAGTCTAGGGACCGATTACCTCAACTGTTTGGTCCCATAGGAATTCACACACTTTTGAACATTTTTTTTGGGTTTCACAAAAGGACAAACTTTGAAGAAGGATCCTAGTAAATTTTACAAGTCAGATCAGACTGTGGACATACTGTCCGTCAGCGCAATCCGAGTCGAGTGTAACATTACAACGCATTCCTATCTCAACAAAAGTCTGATTCATACTATTTAAGGATTCTTCCACTCAGTTGCAACGGAATGTAAGATTGTTGAGACTCCTGCCAATGAAATATACCTTCCAGTGACGGACTTGACATTGTGGACCAGAATAATCAATCTTTTGACTTTCGTGGTGAGGAAATCATTGTACGTTTACATCTAAGGCAGGATGGGTATACAGTATAAAACCACTGTACGCAATCCACAGTACATCACTTCGCTACCGAACGGCAAAGTGATAACACGTGTGAACTACGAGTTTCTTAAATCAATTGGCTTGAAACCTCGCGATGACGTCCTCACTCAATATAAGCAGTCCAGTAAAGTATGATGGGAGAGTTATACCTCAGGAATATTTCTCATATAATCCTTATGCTTCAACCACATTTAACCAGAACGGACAGATAATAACTCAAACATTCAAGGAGCTCAAGAGCAGAATGTGATCACAATCAGCAAGATAATATGGAAAATTCCACACATTAGTGTATCAGACAAGGAGCGTTTGAAGCTTTTGAAACTCCTGAATTCCGGTACATTTCTATCACTGACATTTCGCTTGTGGGATGTTTTCGAGTATCCACTGTTATCGACTGCGAGCACACAAACATGGGCTATTAAAACCTCTTCAAAGCTAGAGAAACCTAGATTCATCACACTTGCGTTTCAGACTGATAGAAGAGGGAATATAGCAAATGATTCCACCGTGTTCGACAACTGCAAGTTAACTAATGCTAAAGACTTCCTGAATTCAGAATTATACCCATATGACAAATTACACCTGCAGTGGAATGCAAATGTATGAGTCTAGCATATGACATGTATGCAAGGTTTCATGGTTATAGCTGTGAGTATGCTGAAGAAGAAGAAGGAGAGTGTCTACTCAGTCCACGGAAGTTCAAGGAGCTATTACCGATCATTGTAATCGACTGCTTGAAACGGAATGAGATAATTAAGTCTGAACTTACAGATGTGCGATCTGAATTTGAATCTTCGACAAATTTCCCAGAACACACTGCTGCATATGCTCTAGTTCTACAATATTGTGTGATCAACTACTGCCCACTCACCAGTGTTGCGCAATGAGCTGTATAGATGAACAGATGCTGCGCCATGCCTAGAGCATTCCACAATGGCATCTCAAGGTGTGAACATAATTGCAGATGCTCAGGGTTTCTATGATCGTGAGCGTAGACCATATTTAAAGATGTTCCATTCGTAGCATACATAGAAGATGTAGGAATAATAGAGACATTCTCAGCAAACATTGCATCACCGAGGTCTTTCAAGTGTGTGACGTGTGATAAGACACAGAAGAGTCAAAGTGGTTATCACACATGTACCATGGGATTCACTAGGAGGATCCTGGCATACCCTATAAAGGTATGGCGACCTCACTTCAATTATTCAGCCTCACGGCTTACTACTACTCAAGACCTGGAATTCTACGGGTGTCCTTCTTTCCATCGACTCAAAAAGAAGAAGAAGATGTGTGAAAATAGTGTTGCTGTGTCTGCTTATGAAAATGTAAAATTACTTTTAAGTTGGATGAGAAATAAATGAATTTTTACCTCATAACCTCTGTGTTCTTTTTTTTTTCAACCTGATTCCCGCTTACACAGCGCAGTTTTAACTGCATGCTACTTCTGTGGTTTTCTTCAAGCACAGGAAACAATTTTAGAATGTCTGCTATATATCATTGGAAGTGGACGCGGTCACTTGCCTCCTGTACCCACAACCCACTCTGTACTGCATGATACGAGTGATTCCCTGCTACCATTCTATATATTTCGTTATCTTCCAACTTAAACTTTACCTCCTTAATAGTACTCATATTCAGCAAAAGTAATGTCATTTGTGACCTGCACAGCCTTTATATACATATACATGAATAATGCCACACGGGACAGGTTTCTTGTAAATAAACACAACAAAGACATATGGTGACGAATTTTTTTCTTCGTTTATTCAGTTCACACAAATACAAAAAAATTCTTTAGGTACAATGTAGTTTTGACTTACAATACAATATTCTTGAGGTATAAATTGACTACTGCTCCAATGCAGAAAAACTTTCAACTTAAATGCTACAACAATAACACTGGTAGCAAAGTTTTTTAATAAATCTACGCTAAAAACGAATGCGGGGATACTTTCTTTACTACTAAATTCCACAGCCCCAGTAGTATAGCTTTTATAATAATTCTCATGGACTGCGCTCGCCTGGAATTAATTTCAACAGTCCCAATAGCAAAGGTTTTCAAGAACAATTCTGATGGACTGTGAGCTATATAGGTATATATACATACACTTCAAAACTAGCATGGCTAGCGGCAGGTGAAAAACTTAAAAGCTATTCGATTTACAAGACGCACATGGTGCGTAGATGTATATATTTACAAGCTACAAATACGTTGTGTATGAGCAAATAAATAAAGATATATGTATTTTTTTCTGTATATGACTTCTAACATTTTTTTTGTTTTTGCTTTTTTTATTTTTTTTTTATCCTTTTTTTCCACACATGCTCTATTTGGATCTATATTCACACTTACATAGTTTACAAAAATATTTATACAACACACACACACACACACCTCCAAATTACTTGTTGTTGTTGTTGTGGTCTTCAGTCCTGAGACTGGTTTGATGCAGCTCTCCATGCTACTCTATCCTGTGCAAGCTTCTTCATCTCCCAGTACCTACTGCAACCTACATCCTTCTGAATCTGCTTAGTGTATTCATCTCTTGGTCTCCCTCTACGATTTTTACCCTCCACGCTGCCCTCCAATGCTAAATTTGTGATCCCTTGATGCCTCAAAACATGTCCTACCAATCGATCCCTTCTTCTAGTCAAGTTGTGCCACAAACTTCTCTTCTCCCTAATCCTATTCAATACCTCCTCATTAGTTGCGTGATCTACCCACCTTATCTTCAGCATTCTTCTGTAGCACCACATTTCGAAAGCTTCTGTTCTCTTCCTGTCCAAACTGGTTATCGTCCATGTTTCACTTCCATACATGGCTACACTCCATACAAATACTTTCAGAAACGACTTCCTGACACTTAAATCTATACTCGATGTTAACAAATTTCTCTTCTTCAGAAACGATTTCCTTGCCATTGCCAGTCTACATTTTATATCCTCTCTACTTCGACCATCATCAGTTATTTTACTCCCCAAATAGCTAAACTCCTTTACTACTTTAAGTGTCTCATTTCCTAATCTAATCCCCTCAGCATCACCCGATTTAATTTGACTACATTCCATTATCCTCGTTTTGCTTTTGTTGATGTTCATCTTATATCCTCCTTTCAAGACACTGTCCATTCCGTTCAACTGCTCTTCCAAGTCTTTTGCTGTCTCTGACAGAATTACAATGTCATCGGCGAACCTCAAAGTTTTTATTTCTTCTCCATGGATTTTAATACCTACTCCGAATTTTTCTTTTGTTTCCTTTACTGCTTGCTCAATATACAGATTGAATAACATCGGGGAGAGGTTACAACCCTGTCTCACTCCTTTCCCAACCACTGCTTCCCTTTCATGCCCCTCGACTCTTATAACTGCCATCTGGTTTCTGTACAAATTGTAAATAGCCTTTCGCTCCCTGTATTTTACCCCTGCCACCTTCAGAATTTGAAAGAGAGTATTCCAGTTAACGTTGTCGAAAGCTTTCTCTAAGTCTACAAATGCTAGAAACGTAGGTTTGCCTTTTCTTAACCTTTCTTCTAAGATAAGTCGTAAGGTTAGTATTGCCTCACGTGTTCCAACATTTCTACGGAATCCAAACTGATCTTCCCCGAGGTCCGCTTCTACCAGTTTTTCCATTCGTCTGTAAAGAATTCGCGTTAGTATTTTGCAGCTGTGACTTATTAAACTGATAGTTCGGTAATCTTCACATCTGTCAACACCTGCTTTCTTTGGGATTGGAATTATTATATTCTTCTTGAAGTCTGTGGGTATTTCGCCTGTCTCATACATCTTGCTCACCAGATGGTAGAGTTTTGTCATGACTGGCTCTCCCAAGGCCATCAGTAGTTCTAATGGAATGTTGTCTACTTCCGGGGCCTTGTTTCGACTCAGGTCTTTCAATGCTCTGTCAAACTCTTCACGCAGTATCTTATCTCCCATTTCATCTTCATCTACATCCTCTTCCATTTCCATAATATTGTCCTCAAGTACATCGCCCTTGTATAAACCCTCTATATACTCCTTCCACCTTTCTGCCTTCCCTTCTTTGCTTAGAACTGGGTTGCCATCTGAGCTCTTGATATTCATACAAGTGGTTCTCTTCTCTCCAAAGGGCTCTTTAATTTTCCTGTAGGCAGTATCTATCTTACCCCTAGTGAGACAAGCCTCTACATCCTTACATTTGTCCTCTAGCCATCCCTGCTTAGCCATTTTGCACTTCCTGTCGATCTCATTTTTGAGACGTTTGTATTCCTTTTTGCCTGCTTCATTTACTGCATTTTTATATTTTCTCCTTTCATCAATTAAATTCAATATTTCTTCTGTTACCCAAGGATTTCTATTAGCCCTCGTCTTTTTACCTACTTGATCCTCTGCTGCCTTCACTACTTCATCCCTCAGAGCTACCCATTCTTCTTCTACTGTATTTCTTTCCCCCATTCCTGTCAATTGTTCCCTTATGCTTTCCCTGAAACTCTGTACAACCTCTGGTTCTTTCAGTTTATCCAGGTCCCATCTCCTTAAATTCCCGCCTTTTTGCGGTTTCTTCAGTTTCAATCTGCAGTTCATAACCAATATATTGTGGTCAGAATCCACATCTGCCCCTGGAAATGTCTTACAATTTAAAACCTGGTTCCTAAATCTCTGTCTTACCATTATGTAATCTATCTGGTACCTTTTAGTATCTCCAGGATTCTTCCAGGTACACAACCTTCTTTCATGATTCTGGAACCAAGTGTTAGCTATGATTAAGTTGTGCTCTGTGCAAGATACTACAAGGCGGCTTCCTCTTTCATTTCTTCCCCCCAATCCATATTCACCTACTGTTTCCTTCTCTCCCTTTTCCTACTGACGAATTCCAGTCACCCATGACTATTAAATTTTCGGCTCCTTTCACTACCTGAATAATTTCTTTTATCTCGTCATACATTTCATCAATTTCTTCATCATCTGCAGAGCTAGTTGGCATATAAACTTGTACTACTGTAGTAGGCATGGGCTTTGTGTCTATCTTGGCCACAATATTGCGTTCACTATGCTGTTTGTAGTAGCTAACCCGCACTCCTATTTTTTAATTCGTTATTAAACCTACTCCTGCATTACCCCTATTTGATTTTGTATTTATAACCCTGTAATCACCTGACCAAAAGTCTTGTTCCTCCTGCCACCGAACTTCACTAATTCCCACTATATCTAACTTTAACCTATCCATTTCCCTTTTTAAATTTTCTAACCTACCTGCCCGATTAAGGGATCTGACATTCCACGCTCCGATCCGTAGAATGCCAGTTTTCTTTCTCCTGATAACGACGCCCTCTTGAGTAGTCCCCGCCCGGAGATCCGAATGGGGGACTATTTTACCTCCGGAATATTTTACCCAAGAGGACGCCATCATCATTTAATCATACAGTAAAGCTGCATTACTTACACTGTGATAAAAGTGTCATACTACTAGTCTGCAGACACTCCCTCTTTCTCTCTCTCTCCCTGTCTCATTCTCTCTCCCTATCAATCAGGGTCCCCCACCCCTTCTCTCGCTACAAGCCAGTAGTGTGAGTATGGGTGAGTTTCAGCCCCGTCATCACAGATGACCCTTTTATCGTCATGAGGCGACAGGTCGATTTTAGACTGTAGCACAGTGTACACCTCGAGCTCTCTCTATCCAGTAATGGTCTGCCGTACGATGTGCGGTGGCTGCGGTGCAGCATCGTGAACACTGCCATACACGCACTGCAAACAGTCTTCCATAGGGGGAGTTCTCGATGCCATACGACTCACACCCCTAGCCCATCTCTGCGTGGCTCCTTCAAAAGTGCGACACGCATACCTATTTGAGCGAAGACCTACAAACTCCACAATTGACAATCTATTCGCTTCGTCCTTCATAGGACCGATAACCTTCTAGTTCTGTGAAATAATACCATAAGGATTATCGTCCACGTATGAGGACCTATCGAATTCATTACTGTGGTACCTCATTACTTCATATGGATCACAGTTCTTCACCCAGTAGATGAAGCTATCTGTGTCCATATAAAATAATTTAGGATCTGCAAAAGGAGTTTTTGCAAACTCATAACGAAAGCGGTACATGTAAAGTTTGGATAGGTCTAGTATGCACATCCCCACATAAATAGGTTTCATAAACTCTACTGCAGTCTTTTCCATCTCCACAGCAAATAAGTTCTTATTGAATATGGTGACCTGCTTAAAATTCGGTTTGGCAATGCAATTTCTTACGCCATAACGCCCATTCCATTCGGTTCTAATCAAAATTTCACGTCGTTCCCTCAAATTCTCCATTGTTTTATCGAAAATTGAATTACTCACTAATTTTTAAAAATCTTACTCAATGTCACATGTCGTGGAAGCTCTCTGTCTCGTATTCAAATCAATATACTCATAACAAGTGGGAATGCTTTGAAGGAGACAGCCCAGGTGATTCTAACCAGCTCCATACCCAAGCTGAGGTACTGCTGGAGACTACAATAATGAATAATGTATCTCCAATTATCCCCAGCGTTGTCATCAGTTTTGGCATGGAGCCAAGTCGTGAAACTAGTTGCTCTGGACACAGTGGCAAATTGCCCTGCGCATCATGCACACTGCCTCCACCACATACCCTACATCAGAATCAGCTGCCATACCCCCCTGATTTTTCCACCTAATCCCTTGAATTCGTTTTCAGGCACCTATCGAAACTCACCATCGGCAGAGATTGCTGCATGGCATAAGTTATTTACATCCAGGTACATTATGTAACTCGAACCAAGGGATGCGTTCAACCTGTCACCTATATGTGGTTTATATGCCTTCTCGTGCCTATGGACACACTGGCAAAGTCCCCCACAGATCACTCGCCCAAAGAAAGAAGCATAGATCAATAATTCAATGCTGCACTTCATTTTCTTGAGCACTGCATCCCAAGACAACCCAGTATCTGTGTAATAAAAGATGGGATCCAGAGAAAATGTGGCCATGCATAGAATTCGGAACTTCTCTAAAACATCAGTAAGGAAGCGCACGTCAGTGTCCATGTAAAGCCGTGCATACTCTCCTAAAGTGGAGATGATGGATTCCTGCCAGACGTTCATGGCATGTTCATACTCTGCATCCATTATGGCAGCGCCTGCAATGTTGCTGGAGAATGCAGTCATGTCGGGTAGCCTGGTTTCTTTGAGTTTCGCCATACTATCCACATACTCACATGGGAAAATCCCCTTACAAGTTGAAGCTTTTTCTCGTCGGGAAATGCACCTCGAGTGATATGCATATCCTACTGAGGTAGAGTTTCAACGCGTTTCTTGAGTGGCACCTGCTTAAAACATAGTGTATCAAGGAAGCGGAGTGTAATTCTTGGCGTTATTCGTTCGGAGAATGAAATGTATTTCTCGAAGCTCTCAGGTGGAACACTGACCTGATCGTTCTCCAAGTCGAAATCAGGCAAGTGCTCAACTAGAAAGTATCATACCCGCTTAAATTATGAAAGAAAACGGGTATTTGCCTTGGTAGGTGGTACTTCAAATTGCACGCATTGTGAGCTGCCTGACGAACTTCCCCGTAAGATAACAGTAGTCCCTAAGAGGAGTTCCCGCTTTTCTGTCTAACGGAAGCCCACAGATAGGACAGTCAACGGCGTTATTATACAGATCTTCATTCTCCTTCGATTTGGTCATGGGAACGTAATCGCTGTAAAGCTTATCAACCTTCTGTGAAAATTTTTCGAGCTCAGTGAGCAGCCAAACCGCAGGATTATCCCCGACATAAGATTTGTAGCGGTCAAGACTGGAAACATAGGTTGATACAATTTGGTACACTGCCACATATGGCACATGTTGTTCTGTAAAGGTACTGTGCGAGGCTGTAGGGTCACCTTCACAGCAGGTCACAGAAGCGAGATGGCATTCAAAGTCGGCGTATACTACAAACGGGCATCACTACGGGTAGTGAGCATTCTTAAATCAATAGATAATGAACGATAGGGAGAAAATCTAATGTCCGAACGCTGGATTCTGTGGAAGTTAAATCAGTACAATTTTTTATGACAGTTTCTTAGTTCCACAGACGAGATGTTGACCTTTCTTTCTCAGGCTGCTATAGAACAACTTGAGTACAGCGATCGATAAATTAAGATATCCAAACGAACTGTATTTCATGAAATGAAGCACTGCTGGTCGATGAAGATATGTGTTTCGGGTCCCTACATAATTATCATTGTGGATGTTGTAAGTTTGATAGCTGAGTAGGAAAATCGTACAGCAAAACGTTTGGCGCTATGGGTAATGAAATGATGGGCTTGTGATCACATGTCTGCATTCTTGAATATAGGTCGAATTAATATTTGTCAGCGCCGATGATGAGATGAAAATTGTTTATCATAGTGCTAGAACTATACAAATAAGATATTAATGCTTGTAATCTCTAGTAAAGGATTCCAGAAATCCTTCAATACCATTCTTTTCTAGAGTGAAAATGCCATAACTACAAGCAAGGGTAACAAAGGACGCATTGTGGATGAGATATGGAGCGGAAAAATTAAGGTTCCAGCCCTAAATCCAAAGACTGACTTCTACATACTAACTTATTAATTAGGGGGCAAGGTGACCCTTGTACCACGAAAGTTGGTTGATTCATTTTGGGGAGGAGACCAAACAGCGAGGTCCTTGTTCCCATCGTATTAGGGAAGGATCGGAAAGGAAATCGACAGTGTCCTTTGAGAGGAAAATCCCGGCACTTGTTTGAAGCGATTTAGGTAAACCATGGAAAACATAAATCAGAATGGCTGGACGCAGGTTTGAACCATCGTCCTCCCGAATGCGAGCCCAGTGTGCTAACCATTGCGCTACCTCGCTCGGTTGCCATGTAAGGACGTGTTTCGAACAAAAATTTATTTGTATTAAGATCAGTCGAATTTGTCCAACAGCACCCTACGTCTGATGTGTAGCTGCAAATGAACTGTAAAATATTTCTGCCCTTAACCCCTCGAACCTTTCCTCCACCTATCAACTATGGATCTTGCCGCTGATGGGGTGGATTGGATTCCTCAACTATACAGATAGCCGTACCGCAGTTGCAACCACAATAGAGGGACATCTGTTGAGAGGCTGGAATGACGTGTAGTTTTTGAAGAGGGGAAGCAGCCTTTTCAGTAGTTCCATGGAAGCAGCCTGGACAACTGACTGTTCTGGCCTTGAAATATCAACCAAAATGCCTTGCTTTTCTGATACTGCAAATAGCTGAAAACAAGGGGAAAATCAGGCTGTAATTTTTCCCGAGAGCGTGCCGCTCTACTGCATGATTAAACGATGATGACATCGCCTTGGGTAAAACATTCTGGAGCTGAGGTAGTTCCCCATTGCGATCTTCGGGTGGGGACTAATCAGGAAGATGCCGTCATCAGGAGAAACTAAACCAGATTTCTACTTAAGGCAGCGGGGAATATTAGATTCCTTAATCGCGCAGGTAGGAAAGGAAACTTGAAAAGGGAAAGAGATTGGTTGAATTTAGATATAACGGAAATTAGTGCAGTCCAAAGGCAGGAGGAACGTGACTTCTGGTCAAGTAAATACAGAGTTATAAATAGAAAATCAAATAGCGGTAATGCGGGAGGAGGCTCCATAATAAATAACAAAACAGGAATGCGATTAAGCTACGATAAACAACGTAGTGAACGCGTCATCACTGCCAAAATAGACAAAAAGCCAACACCCACCAAAGTAGTACTAGTTTGTATGGCAAATAGCAACGCAGATAGTGAAGGGTCTGAGGAAATGTATGACGAGATGAAAGAAATTATTCGCATAGTTAAGGGAATGTAGATGAATATGGAATGGGGGAAAGGAATGGAACTGGAAGCCGTCTTGCAGAATTATGCAGAGCATAATTTAATCATCGCTAACACTTGCTTTAAGAATCATGAAAGAAGATTGTACACATGGAGGAGACCTGGAGACAACGAAAGCTTTCAGACTAATTATAAAATGATATGGCAGATATTTCAGAAACAGATTTTAAACTGTAAGACATTCACAGTGAAAGATGTAAACTCTGACCAAAATTTATTGGTTGTGAACTGTAGATTACCACTAAGGAAACTGCAAAACGGTAGGGAGATGGGACCTGGATAAGTCGAAAGAAACAGAATTTGTGGATAGCATTAGGCAACGACTGTCTAGGGCAGGAAAATAAAGATACCAGAAGATGAATGGGTAACTTTGAGAGATGAAATAGTGAAGGAGGCAGAGGATCAGACAGGTAAAACGACAAGGCCCAGAAGAAATCTTTGGATAACGTAAGAAATTTTGAATTTACCTGATGAAAGGTAGAAGTATAAAAATGTATTAAATGAATGAGACTATAAACATCTAAGAAATGAGATTGAGAGAAGTTCAAAATGGCTAAGCAGGAATTGCTAGAAGGCAAATGTAAGGATTTAGAAGCATATTTCACCAGCTGAAAGATAGACAACGCGTACAGGAAAATTAAAGAGACCTTTGAATGGAAGAGAAGCAGCTCTGTGATTACCAGCAGCTCAGATGGAAAACCAGTCCTAAGCAAAGAAGGAGTATGTAGAGGGTATATAAAAGGGAGATGAAGGCAATGTTATAGAAATGGAACAGGACATAGTTGAAGATGTGATGGAAGACGGGAGATATGATACCTGACGGAAGACTGAAAAGCAATTGTCGACTTAGGTCCCCAGCGGTAGACGACTTTCCATCAAAGCTACTGATAGCCTTGGGAGAGCCAGTCATGACAATAGTCTTCCATATGGTATTGAAGATGTATTAGACAAACGAAATACCCCCACACTTCAAGAAGAATGTAATATTTACAATTCAAGCAGGTGTGAATATTACCGAACATTAGTTTAACAACGCGTTTTTTGCAAAATACTTACATAAATTCATTACAGGAGGATGGATTAGCTGTTAGAAACCGACATTGGGGAAAATGAATGATTCCAGAGAAGCGTACTAACACTATAGGCAGCGCTGACCCTGCGATTTATCTCAGAAGATTAAGGAAAGATCATCTTACCTTTATAGCTTTTGTAGATTTAGAGAGAGCATTTGACCTCGTTGACAACCGTCTCTTTGAAAATCTGGAGGTAGCAGGAGTAAAATACTGTGGGCGAAATGCTATTTACAACTTGTACAGAAACCCGACCATAGACATAAGAATCGAGCAATATAAAAGGGATGATAAGGGGGTCAGACGGGATTGTAGCCTATGCGTTTAGTTATTCAATCTGTACCGTAACCACTCCGGCTACAGGCCACAAGTGGCCCATCAGGACCATCCGACCGCCATGTCATCCTCAGAGGAGGATGCGGATAGGAGGGGCGTGGGGTCAGCGCACCACTCTCCCGGCCGGTATGATGGTATTCTTGTCCGAAGCCGCTACTACTCGGTCGAGTAGCTCCTCAATCGGCGTCACAAGGCTGAGTGCACCCTGAAAAATGGCAACAGCGCATGGCGGCCTGGATGGTCACCCATCCAAGTGCCGACCATGCCCGACAGCGCTTAACGTCGGTGATCTCACGGGAACCGGTGTATGCACTGCGGCAAGGCCGTTGCCAATCTGTACAGTAAGCAAGCAGCAAAAGGAACCTTACAACATTTCGAGTGGGAATTAAAGTTCAGGAATAAGAAATAAAAACTTCGAGCTTCGCCGGTGGCATTGTAATTCTGTTAGAGAAAGCAAATGATATGGAAGAGCTTTTGAATGGATTGGAAAGTGTCTTGAAAGTTGGATATAAGATGAACGCCAGCAAAAGCTAAAACAGTGTAATGGATGTAGTCGAATTAAATCAGGTAATGCTGAGGGAATTAGGTTGGGAAACAAGACACTTACAGTAATCGATGAGTCCTGTTATTTGGGCAGCAAAGTAACTGATGATGACAGAAGTAGAGTAGATATAAAATGTAGGGTGACAATGGCAAGAAAAGTATTCCTGAGGGATAGAATTTTTTTTTAACATCGAATATAGATTTAATTGTCAGTAAATCTTTCCTGAAAGTATTAGTATGAAGCGTAGACATGGATGGAATTCAAACACTGAAGATAAACATTGACAGGAAGAGAATAAAAGGTTTTGAAATTTGGCGCTGCAGAAGAATGCTGACGATTAGGTTGGCAGATCACGTAGTGAATTAGGAGGTACTGAACACAATTGGGGGGAAGAGAAATTTGAGGCACTACCTTCCTAGGAGAAGTATTGCGTCAAATAAGCCTTCAGACTGAAGACCACCACAACAAAATCCTGTTTATTCTTGCAAAATGTTACACTGCCACATAATTGCTTGCTGGAAGCTGCGAAAGTTGGACAGCTTAAGATCAACTGGATGGGACATGTGTTGTAACAATTAGTACAACTGAACTTTCGTTATCGGTGAAAAAAAGCACAACCTTCCTAGGAGAAGTATTGGACCAAATCAGTCTTCAGACTGAAGACCACTACAACAAGAAACACAAGCACAGTAAAACAACTACAAAAACAGTATAAACAAAACTATTCCGCAGTTCACGTTGGCACTTTACGCACGTAACTGCGCTATGTGTACATGTCCAACTGAGAGGTAGGATCATTAACATTAACACAACTGGGGATCGTAACGTTTTAAGTTGCCATGTACAATAATAAGCTGTCGGAGGTTCGTTTGGACGTAGCCTGATTTATTTTATTCAGGAGAGCACCTGTCGTTTAAAAATCAAAGTTAACTTTAACATTCCGTAAACTAAATAATGTTTCACTGAATATTGTGCTTGGAAACTACATTAAGCTAAAGGAATAATTTGAAACAATTCACAATAAATTAGTATAAATTAAACGACCAAATTTTTAAAGGTTAAGGAAAACAGAAAACTAAATATTTAAATGCCTGAGGACGCCGTGCCGACATCAACCCTTCACAGAATACTTAACTAATTATCTCATACTGCCACAAGTTTTTAGCATTTTTGTTCACACTGCTGATCTTGCATTTCGCACTTGAAAATTAACCTTACTGTTCTTCATCAAGAGAATCACCAAACAGTGAATATGGCAATATTATCACTGTGTGTACTGTGCAACAAACGTCCCATTGTTCTGCTTACATAAACAAACCGGCTACTAGAGCTGCAACGCTTATGTAAACAACCCATACACCTGTGTTCTTATATAACCTTTATATAATTTATCAAACGAGACGCCTACTGTCCCCCTCACGTTTCTCCCCCAGCTCCTTTAATAGTGTCTTTCATTTGGGTCATTGCTGGGCACAATGTATTATCTAAATTACGACAAATTGTTCTGTGTAGGTATTTAGCTAGCATAAATTATTACCAACTACAACCTCATGACTGCGATAGGTTTTTTCCTGTACTCCAAGAAATATGCACGGGCGTTTTATAGACTCACTGCTGCGCTGCACTAAAAGGAATTTACCAGGTTACGTCGCCATTATCTTAAACAGTATAATTTATGACGCACTATTGCGTCATTATGTTGGCCTTAGAAGAGACTGTAATACTCCATACTAAAAAAAATTATTTTCCGTAAGTGTGTATCAATACTTGTACCAACATAAATGCCAACGACTTTTTACGTAAATGCTTCAGTAATAAAAGAAAGCACAACCTTCAAATATTTTAGTTTGCAGCTGGGAGAGGCCTGGCTGTGCGGATTTCTACTTTCAGCTGTCACAATGTAAGCATCGTGGGCTATATCTGTATCTGATTTCGTAATACATAAGCTTATTCTGAGTTATGTAAATGTTTATTTCTTAGTAACCCGCGAGATGTTTATTGGAATATTTGGTGTATTATGTGTTCCAGTTTACAGTATTTCTGATCAGCAAAAGTGTAATTGTGTATATTAGTGCCTATTTTTCCCAATTAATGTTCCTTGTACCTCACACTAAAAGACGTTCCAGTTTGTCTTATATAATAAACGGGACACGTATAACAAGTGATTTTATACACTCTTGAATTTTGTGTAGGAGCAACTGTGGACTTGTCATATGTGTCCCGTTTATTATATAGGACAAACTGGAACGTCTTTTAGTGTCAGATACACGGAACAGTTATTGAGAAAAAGAGGCAGTAATGTACAGAATTCCACTTTTGCTGATCATCTGCTAATATCCGGACACAAATCGAAGGAATTGCCATTCCACGTGGAGGAAAGAAAGGTCATAGGCTTGAAGTACTCGAAGAGCTGGAGATTTTCAAGCACATTTCTAAGAACGATGACCTCATCCGCAATGAATAGTTACCTCTACGCAACAAAACCTTTTTCAATGGTTTCAATCCACGGCTAACGGAATTTTGATTCCTCTGTTTTAATATGTTTTCCTAGCTCTGGTTCCGAAACATCATTTTCTTCGAATCTCATCGATATGTGCTGCCAAAGATACCTTCATGCTAGTATTTTCGGGATTATGAGGCTCTTTGTACAATTTTTCTAGACCATTCTGTCCCTTACGTGAGAGTCTAATAGCTAACTCTTAGTTATATGCAATCTGCTTGACTATGTGTATTTTCAAAATACATTAAGTTCCCTTCTATTACACTTTTTTCTTTAAATTAACCGTGGGTTTTTTTAATTATTTCTGTTATAATATTTAAAATGAGAGAATGTCAGTGTTCGTGTCCGATAGGTGGTGCAACTATTGTTTTCGAGGTAGCAATGTGAGCCACTGGGCCTTTCAGGCTGATGTTCCCAGCTAGGCACAAGTGGAAAAGGCTGTACCGTTTTGTTTTATTTTTAATCTCAACACATCGGCTCTAATTTCTGACCATTGCTTTTTTGCAATGTAATTTTGCGTAAGTAACTTTTGTACGTTATGACAACCGTCACATTGGTTAATTTATTTTTTGTCATACTTGATTTTCTGTATGTTATTTCACAGCGTTTGCCAGAAGGTTCATTCTGATGAAGACACCCTTAGTAGGTATCGAAACCTAGGTCGATGGACCTAACTGTTATTTGCTACCGGTTTTCTGTATAATTCCATATTGAAACTAGTATACGGTTGCTTAGTAACAGCCTTGTTTAGAACTAAAATCTCCGTAATACGTGTGTGTCGTTCGAACGTACCGGTAACAAATCTAGCGTCTGTCTCTGAATTACATGGAAATTTTCCTTTAATGCTCATGGTGCAGATCTCAAACACACGCACTAGCATCCTACATGCGGTCTCCTTTACAAATGAAACTACACCTTCCCTAAATTCTCCAAACACAACGAACGACCACTAGCCATCCGTGTCACATTTCTCGTTGGACTCCATGTCGCTTTGTAACGTTAAGCCAGGTAATTAAACGATGTGACTGCTAATACTGTATTGGAACATTATGGGTTAGATCTGCCTACTCATCTGCATTAACTTACATTTTTATACATGTCAAGCTAGCTGCCATTCAGCACACCAACTAAAAATTTTGTCTAAGTCATATTATATGGCACTGTCACCCACTACGAAATCTTCTAATACACCACAACATCATCAGCGGACAACTGCCGATAAATGCCGACCATCTCCGTCGGATCTTGTGTGTATATACCAAATAACAGCGATTCTATAACACCTCCCTGAAGGACCTCTGACGAAACCTTCTGTCTGATGTACAGCCGCCGTCAAGGGCAACGCATTGGGTTCTATTACTTAAGAAGTCATCGAGCCACTAATATATCTGAGAACTTAATCCTTATGCCTGCATAAAAAGCTTTTCGGGAATCTAGGAATGTGGAATCTGCCTGTTGCCCTTTATCGATAGTTCGCAGTATTGCATTTGGGAAAACGGCAATCTGAAGTCCGCACGAGCTATGCCTACTAAAACCATGATGATTCGCGGACATAAATATTTCGATTTGAAGGAAATTTATTTTAATCGCTCTTGTTATGTACAAGAGTCACTTGCACTTTCTTCCAGTAGCTTAGGGCTTAGCGCTAGGAGAGAGATTCGTCTTATCAGTAAGTGTAGTACGGTGCCAAACTGAGCGAGTTGGCGCAATGATTTGTACACTGGACTTGTATTCGGGAGGACAACGGTTCAAACCCGCATCCGTCGATCCTCATGTAGGTTTCTCGTGATTTCTTTAAATCGCTTCAGCAAATGTCGTGGTGGTTCCTTTAAAGGGTACGGACGATTTCCTTGTCCATCCTTCCCTAATCCGAACTTGTATTCCGTCTCCAGTGACCTCGTTGTCGACGGGGCGCTGAACACTAATCACCTCCTCTTCCTCTAAGGAGCCACTGCAGTAGAGCACTCTTTGCAAACCCGAACTGGGATTCCATTGGGACCTCACAACTTACCTGTTTTCAACTCTTTCGGTCGTTTCCCTCCACAGGGGTACCTCTTACCACGTCGCCCAGACGGGAGTTTGTGCGATGTCAAACGCCGTTATGTCTGTACTATTGTCCTGACTGAACCATTTTTTACACGCGAAATTTAAAACTCCATCTTTCCTTTTGCTATCTTCTACTGCCACACTAGACTGGTCAACAAGAGACTGCATAGAAGCCTTTGGCCTACTTAGCGAATTCGCATGGGACCAGAATTATATACGGTACTTGGCCAGAGCTTCTATACTAAGCGCATAGATCTTTTTACAGACGCATGAATCTCTAATAATCTTTGCCTGTCGTCATTTGAGTGTTCTATTTGTGAACCGAGAGATCAACGGCCATTGCAACCTCAGCATTTTCCAATTTCATTGTTAAAATACGGTGATCTCTTTTGTCCTTAATCCACTTACTAGGCACGTACTTCTTCCAAGGTCGATTTCCAATCCGTAAAAGTTCTGCTCATAATTCTTGTAAGTCCAAGGTAGTGCTACCAAATTACGTAAATTATTGCCTAATTGAGATGCTACCAACTGCTCATCTGTTCTTCCTAGCAGAAATAATCTCCTAGTGTTCTTGATTGCTTAATTAACTTTAGTAATCACAGAAGCAAAGACGCTGTAATGAGGTCTTGGTCACTAACACCCGTCTCTTCACTGACACTGTCAGTAAAGTCAGAGTTTCAAAAGTACATCACAAGACTTTCTGTCTGTATCCCCTGCAATGAATCCACAAATGTCCCAGTCTATACTCCATAGCTCAAGATCGCCTTCAACTAGTACTGCACGATCTGGCTGTTTATGCGCTATTGACCATAGATTTTCTTTGTATGAGTCTAAAACTTTGATTAAGGTATCGAGTGGGCGGTAAATACATCCAAGACTTAACACAATTTCACCTACATATGTTATACGCAACCAGATAATCTTACTTTTGTACTCAATGTCAACCTCAACAGAGACAATATTTTGTCAACTAAAACGAGTACTCCCTTTTCTATGGCGTCTAATATGTCCAATCCACATTCCATGACTTGTTCAATATCTGAGACCCTTCCTCTTTGGGTTTCTGCCAGTTCCCGTTACTGAGAATAATTTAAGCGTGAGAACTTTTCTGGAGGCCAACGAATACTTCGATGATACGTGACAGCCGAAGTTTCTTTACTCTTAGCTCGGTACCATTTCGCTATCTGCGTATCGTATAACGAGTGTTCATCAGAGTGCTATTGCATAGCTTAAATAAAAAGTGCATTCCACAGGTTCTCTGCTACCCGAGCAAAAGTTTTCTTTGTGTACTGCAACCTTGACCTATCATTGGGAGTCCTACAAGACCCATGCCAATAATTCAGGACTAGAAACAGGCACCCAAGAATGTCATAGAGACAGTTCAGACCCTTCACTCGGATCATTAGCGGAAAAAGCGAGCTCTACTTGCACCCCTCGCGCGAGGCCAGCAGTCTGTATGAACTGAGGATCGCCTCAGAAACCATGCACCAGGTGTGATTGGTGCCGACGCGAGACACAGCTTGCAGTCGGCTGCACCCTACAAGCTCGATAGACACAGGCATTGCTTCAACTACAACTGAGGTGAGGCTCACCGGCATATGATCTGTGACGTCGAAGGATTACGTGAAATTGTTTAGTTTTTAAACAGAGACACATTAGTCTACATCCTGCCCTACTACAAATGTTTAACCTGCACTTCGTTTTAATCTTAGAATAACTGGAGTAGGAGAAATTGTTTAAATACGCAAGCTGTGCATGGTCTGATCTTAGGGTAAGTGGATTTTCCAATTTCCCGGCGTTTAACATTTACGAATGGGTTCTCATCTTAGAATACTTGACATCTGAATACCCTGGGATCCGCAATCTTGAATTCTGATGTCGTATGGCTCAGAAAAACCCAGGAAATCTGAGAACCATGCAGGCTGCATCAGTATCCCAGGGTCTGCCAGCTTGGAATTTCAACTGCCACGACCACTGCATATCTTGAATTTTTAAATTTGCTGCTAAATTACACTTAGTATAAATGGTCCATATCCCCAGGGATCTTGGGGAAATCCTTTAGACGAGTGGTGTAATTTTAATTTCCCACCAATTGTTGTCTCGTTTACTGCCTCTTTATACATAGGACAATTGACCTAAGTGACATGGGGGTGAAGGAGATGGACTAAATCTGGCAACTTTCCCTGCTGCCGTGTTCAATTATGTCTTTGGAAATGTGGCGGCAATGCTGACTCTCACCATTCTGTCACAGCCGCTCTACCGATGGGTGCTGTAAGGTCTGGTTGTGCTTTTTAAGGCATCGGTTTACGTGTGTCAGAAAACGCGCTGGTTACATATGTTACTGGTTGGCGGGGCATTGAAGTTTGGGCACTGTGGAGGTGAGATTGTCTGGGGTGGAGAGGTATCTAAGGGTCTCTACAGTTCTCTGTTATGTGGACGTTATATAACAACCATCGCGTGTTTCGTGAAAGAAGTGCTATTTTTACCTAAAAAATATAGCTTTCCTCATGAGAGTGAGAAGTGTTCTAGTTTACCTGATAAAAACTGTAGTGCTATTGTGTTTGATTTCTCCTGTCGCTCTGCGTATAGTTCAGCCATTAGTTGTGTAACTGTTGATAGCATCTGACAGGCCGCTGAACGCTGCTCTACCATATAAGGAAGGGCTGGAAGCCTCGTATATCGCTGCCGTCTGTTAGAAATGCATGTTTATGGTCTTCACGACCTTCTCCATTTGTTTCACGAACGGACGCCACCTTCCCAGGCAGAGTCTCTGTAGCTGCTTCGTCCTTGTTTTGTTTGCGTCCTGTCAACGCCTGTGGAATGCTTCAGTCCCCCTCGTCTCTTTCGAACTAGCCATGCGCCCATGCGGACGTACAACGAAGGCGCCGCCTTCCCTTCCATGCTTCTCCTGTGTGATTACCGTCAGACATTTGCAAAGAAAACAGACGGCTTCGAATTGGCGACAATTTTCATTGGAAACTAGTACTCCTTTGTTCATGTAATATGCCTTCTGTCCTATAAACGTGAAAGTACGCTGTTTAGGTTTTTATGTTGGTAACGCCACGTAGCGCTCTGTAGGAAAATCACTGACTATGCTGTGTGTAGTCTGTGGCTGATTTGCATTGTTAGAATATTTGCTATAGTATTGTTGGGCAGTTGAGTGTGAACAGCGCGTAGCGTTGCGCAGTTGGAAGTGAGTCGCCAGCAGTGGTGGATGTGGGGAGAGATCTGGACGTGTGATCATCAGAAAGAGTAAATTTGTAATACTGGATATCATGAACTGATATATATATGATGACTTTTGAACATTATTAACGTAAATACATTGTTTGTTCTCTGTTAAAATGTTTCATTTGCTAACTATGTCTAACAGTTCAAATGGTTCAAATGGCTCTGAACACTATGGGACTCAACTGGTGAGGTCATAAGTCCCCTAGAACTTAGAACTACTTAAACCTAACTAACCTAAGACAACACACACATCCATGCCCGAGGCAGGATTCGAACCTGCGACCGTAGCGGTCGCGCGGTTCCAGACTGTAACGCCAGAACCGCTCGGCCACCAGCGGCCGGCATGTCTAGCAGTAGTTAGTGCCTTCTTTTATTTAGCTGGCCGTATCGGCGCTCGCTGTATTGCAGTAGTTCGAGTAACGAAGATTTTTGTGAGGTAAGTGATTCGTGAAAGGTATAGGTTATTGTTAGTCAGGGCCATTCTTTTGTAGGGATTATTGAAAGTCAGATTGCGTTGCGCTAAAAATATTGTGCGACAGTTTAGTTCAAATGGCTCTGAGCATTATGGGACTTACCATCTGAGGTCATCAGTCCCCTAGAACTTACAACTACTTAAACCTAACCAACCTAAGGACATCACACACATCCATGCCCGAGGCAGGATTCGAACCTGCGACCGTAGCGGTCGCGCGGTTCCAGACTGAAGCGCCTAGAACCGCTCGGCTGCAACGGCAGGCGTCAGTTTAGTGTTGATCGGAATAAGTAAAGAGAGAAATGTCTGAATACGTTCAGTTTTGCTCAGCTGTTTGAAAATCAAATAACGTAGAGGTTTTCCAGCAATGTCATTCATAAATTTTTCTAATTGGATGTTTCAAACGCTTTCCATTTCAATCTTGTAACTCTTATTAATCAACCGCTCAACTGTTCAACTACTTTCAGTGTTTTCTATACGAGAAGGTTGCAACGGTAGTACACTGAGTCTGTACTCGGAGGTGTCTGCGTCTCAGACTGCTCTCCGTACATATGATTGCTGATTCTTTGCGGTTTCCCTCTGTCTCCTCGACTCATGCCATTGATGGTTATTTTAAAAAAAACCTGCGTAACAACAGCATAAACCAGTTACAATATAGGTTTGCTAGATTATTATGCTATAATAGTTTGTGAATAACCCACAAAATTTTATTCCATAATCAGTGCAGTAATACCGATCCACAGCTAATCTCACCTGGTATTTAGATTCGTGTTAAGCAGTAAACACTTTCGATACGTTTCCAGCGTAGTTGTTAGTATTATGTATGTGGTAGAGTCAGTCACTTAAAGTTGTTGATATCAAATGAAACTTTATGTCTAGTGTTGCCAATAGTTTCAAAAGTCCCATTGAGTACAGCGGTAACGCTTATGTACGAAGTACTGTGTGACATTAATATGACTGGATAGTCATAAAAAATTTCCTGAAAATAGCAGTTGCGATGTTACACACTCTGTTCAAAATGGTTCAAATGGCTCTGAGCACTATGGGACTTAACATCTATGGTCAACAGTCCCCTAGAACTTAGAACTACTTAAACCTAACTAACCTAAGGACATCACACAACACCCAGCCATCACGAGACAGAGAAAATCCCTGACCCCGCCGGGAATCGAACCCGGGAACCCGGGCATGGGAAGCGAGAACGCTACCGCACGACCACGAGATGCGGGCTACACACTCTGTCCCCATCGAAATATTGTCCTTGTTTAAGCATCGCAATACTGGGAGGTGTATAACAAACGATGTAGTAAGCCTTTCTAGTATCCTTATTCAGCGATTACAAATAATGAGTAATGTTACGGAGTTAGTTTCGATACGTAACCCTCAACATATCCTCACTGAATTCTTTAAGAACTATTCCTGGTTGAGATCGATACAGCGTCTACGGTGATAGAAGAATTAGTAATAAAATTATTGCAATTGTCTTGTCTACAGATATTACACCACAGTTTTCCTTTTCCAAATATTCTGTAAACCAACGAAGTAATGTTTCCAAAGCGATAAACTTCTCATACGTATATATTCCCTTTCAATAGACAAATAAATAACTTTTACTGGATGAAGTTTCTAAAGTCAAATCGAATGGGACCTGTTTTTGTAAGTTTCACGAAATTCAAATTTGAACTGATTTTGTTGAAATATGAAAAGCAGCACATGAATAGTATTTTATACTGGAGAACTTACGTGGCTAAGTAGTTGTATCCAAAGTTTCATCTTTGTCATGCCTTTCAATAGTAAGATACAAGAAGCCAAAGTTAAAACTTTATTCGCAGCGCAATTCTTTCGGTTACCTTACGTTAATTTATGCAGCATTGTTAGCCCATGTTGTCAATTAATCCCACAGTTCTGGGGGCGCTTAAGACACGTCGTTTCAAATGAGTCTGGTGCTGAAGCTTTAATAGAAAACAGCATTTAAAAAAGAAGTGACGGATATATCGTATTTCGACCTCTTAACAAATATCTCAGTCTTTTCGAGGAATTTACAGATTATTGGAAAATAGCAGGTGCTTGAAATTTTGTATTTCACATTGTTTTGCTACCGAAACATGCGTATCATGATCAGCATATGTTTACTCTACGAGATATAAGACTCCAAAACTTAGATTTCTTATGTGACGCCACTGGACTCGCATTCGGGAGGACGACGGTTCAATCCCGCGTCCGGCCATCCTGATTTCGGTTTTCCGTGATTTCCCTAAATCGCTCCAGGCAAATGCCGTTATGGTTCCTTTCAAAGGGCACGGCCGTCTTCCTTCCCTAATCCGATGAGACCGATGACCTCGCTGTCTGGTCTCCTTCCCCAAACAACCCAACTCTTATGTGACGCGATCCTCCACCGTAATTTGATTCAAATTACCTAGCACTGTTCAGCAGTGGTGGATGATCAAACACTCTTTGTTTTCCAATTCAAAACATGCTACTTCTAATGAGCCTAGTTTGCAGAGTTTTATAGAAATCAGTTTTGTTGCAAAATCAGGTACTGCATTTTTACCTTTTTACTAAATCTTCATCTTGTACTTAATTTATTCAGTATTGGAAAGTGTTACTTGAAGGGAACTTTATATCTGCTAACCTTGTGTTGTTAGGTTACTGCTTGCCAAGTTTCACCTGCGTCATAACTTTAGTACCAGAAATATACGAAATCATACTTCGAAATTTTTTCGGGTACCGATATTTTCGGGTGGTTTTACCCCCAGTTTTCCTGGTTGAATATGAGTTGCGAAGTACTTTTTTCATTATTACTCGTAAGAGAATGTATGAAGTAGTACATAACTGCCAAATTTCATTTCTTTTAACAAAATATTGCTCGAGACAGAATAACTAGAAGACACTCGCTCTCCGCAAAATCTCAGATGGAATCTCCACCAGTACTGCTTCGACGAACGTTAAACTTTACCGATGTTCATTGTGGAAATGTGCGAATGTTCCCATAAAAATTCAACGAAATCCGAGATAGTCGAGCAGAGAGAGTTGACATGGAATGACGCAGTAGGCTATACAGGTTGGTCAGTAAGAATCCGAATAACTTGTAAGGGTGTTGCAGGGGAGGTTGTGGCTGAAAAATATTAATTAAGTAAAGAATTCAATTCGTGGCGCTGTTTGCGAGTTAACTGCCATTGAAGCTAGTGAATCAGGCCATTGCATGCGATAATTCAACCGGGCCGCTATATACAAGTAGTTTTAGTTCTTGTCGTAGCGTAGACGATAGCGCATGAGACTGCTCAACCTCGGTTCGAGTTTGATCCTTACTACCGTCCCATGTCCAGTTTTTGTATCGCTCTCTTTCCCAGTTTTAGGAACCCAAACGAAGAACACGTTTGGGGACACCGCCTCTGGCGGGCAGCTTCAAATTTTTCTCGCAACGCCCTGATGTGCCAACTTCAACAAAAACTACACTGCAACACCTTTACAAGCTTCTTAGAGTGTTTCTGACAACCCTGCAAGTAACTTAAAGATTGGCATAAATCTTTCACCCAGGCCAAAGTTCGGTGGATTGTACTCGTAGTTTGGAAATGTCTCTGCGATGACGGGTATGGAAAATGGAAAGAGCGAATCCCAGTGCCGATGCATGACCTGCTCTAGCTGAAGAGGCTTAAGTAGGTCGGTGCCATTCGACGTACAGATCATATGACCACATGACACTGCAGGAAGTCTCCATATTTAATCCAGTACTACAGTGCCCTTCTCTTTGCTCTAGAAGTTCAGTTCAGTGAATGAATATTTCTTCTTACTTCTAATGGGTTTTGGGGGAGGATCGCATTGAAAAGTAGCGATATACAGTTAGAGCGGTATTGTCCTTCTTGTGTTTCAAACAGATGAAGTGAATAGCCTGTAATAGCTATAGAAAATAAGCTGTTAATTCTGCCAATCGTATAACACAAATGTTACGAGGCATGTTTCATAAGTACCGTTTTGCCACACCGCGGCCGCAGCGCTGCGGTCGGCGTTCTGCGCATGCGCACTGGATACCTACATCTGTTGTCTACGCACTGACGCCATTACAGTCTGATTCTTCCTTTTTTACGTTGTGTACTGAGTGTTTAAGATTCCTCCGATAATCGTGAGTCCCCCGACTGTGAAGTACAGGCTGTTATAAGATTTCTTAGTGCTAAAGGCTTAAAAGCGATCGATATTCATCGTGAGATCTGTGCAGTTTATGGAGAAAACATTACGAGTGATGGAATGGTAAAAAAGGGGGTGAGAGCATTTAAAGATGGCCGGCCAAATGTGCATGATGAACAACGGAGTGGGCGTCCTTCAGTTTGTTTGGTGCAGGAACTGGACAATAAGGTGAGAGAAAACAGATGCTTTACGATTTCCTCTTTGCGGGATGACTTTCCTAATGTTTCTCCTAGTGTTTTGTATGGAATTGTGCCCGAGCACTCGAATTACCGAAAATTGTGCGCACGTTTGGTACCGAAAATGTTGACGGATGTGCACAAAACCAAATGTTTAGACAGTACTACAACAACGGTGATCATTTCTTAAGCTAGATTGTTACGGGTGATGAAACATGGGTGGCCTACGTCACACCAGAATCAAAGCAACAGTCCATGGAATGGCAGCATTCAGATTCACCCAGAAAAGTGAAGTTTAAACAAACAATTTCTGCCTGGAAAATCATGTGCACAGTTTTTTGGGACAGAAAGTTGTTGAATTTCTGCCTCGTAGTGAGACAATCAATGCAGCAGCTTACTGTAAGACATTGCACAATCTGTGCCATTCAATTCAGAACACAAGATGTGGCAAGGGCATCGTTTTGCTGCAAGACAATGCCCTTCTGCGTGAATCAAACCAAAGATCTCATCACATATTTTCGATCTTGCGCCCAGTGAGTACCATCTGATCCTGCACTTGAAGAAACACCTGGGCGGACAGCGTCTTCAAGACGATGACGAAGTCAAAACAGTGGTGATGTAGTGGTTAACAAGTCAGGCGGCAGACTTCTATGAGGAGGGTATTCAAAAACTGGTATAACGTTATGACAAGTGCCTCAATATTGACGGAAATTATGTGGAAAAGTAGATTAAAGTACAGGCTTTCATGTAAAACTAAAATTACTGAGATATCTTAGCACATCTTATTTTTAATTTCAAAACGGTACTTACTTAAAAAACACGCCTCATACAGACATATTTAGATGGCACCCTATATGAAATACAAAATCTTTAATTGAAAATTGTTTGATAATTTTTACAGTGGTCTGCAAATGAAAATTGATGCTGCTACAATGTGTTTCATCTGGTTGTTATGGGGTAGCTTCAGAGTTGGTAATATTTTTAAGGAAGTTCAAACAGACCATCAGAAAGACCCTTACATGTATGTCTTTATTTCAGTTTTTACTTTCATCACCAACAAGTAGATACATCTACCGATTTGTAATCCGGTGAAGATCCTTTTTTACCAGTGGCACGCATTTACTGCGAATTATTCCAATAATTACTAGCTTTTCTTGTCCCTTAAAGTTGCTGTTAATCATTTCATCATATAAGTTGCCGCAACCTAGAGTGTCGGATTAAAAATAATATCCGGCCACAAGTAATGAGGAACTGTTCAGCAGATGTCACGCGAAGCCGACACTGGAGCATAAAAGCGATGCGCAGTACTTTGTTGTCACTAGAGAAGCGATAATAGCAGAATTTGTCGGTCGGTGGAGTTCGAAGACTAGTTATTGGTTGTCACCTGCGTACTAATCTATCAGGGACGATGCAGGTGTGAAATGGAAATGCTAAGGGACAACTACAACTAACCCAACACCAGGAAGACCCCATACAGCGACGGACAGGGACCGGCGAGCACTTCGGTGGGCGGCTCTGAAATCAGTGAAAGAAATCACTCGCGAGTTGCAGACTGCAACCAGCGGTCCAGCTAACACGATGACGGTTGAGTCGTCAGTTAAAAGAAAAGGGGTACGTTGCTCGAGCAAGCCCTTATAACATCCATTGCTAAGCGACGTTTGAGTCGGTGTAAACAGCGATACCACTGGGTAACGAATCACTGGAACGAGAGATTAGTAACGATGAATCTTGCTATACTCTGTCGCAGTCAGGTGGAGGCGTATGCGTTTGCTGAATGCCTTGAGAACGTTACCTGGCATCATGTGTAGTTCCAACAATGAAGCAGAGAAGATGTGGTTTTACAATATGTGGGGGATTGCCAAGGTTAGGTTTTGGTCCTATTGTTGCGCTTAAGAAAATGCTAAATGAGAAAGGAAATGAATTCATTTTACAGCATTTTGAACTGAGTACAGCAGATGAACAGTTCGGAGGCGATGGTTGTTTGCATGAGCAAGACAGTGCAACCTGTCGTAAGGCAGCATCTGCCAAGCAGTAGTTTGAGGTCAGTAACATTCCTGTGCAGAGTCCCGACTGGACTAAATGGAACACGGTTCGGACGAGATACAAATTCAATTTCACTCCAGACCCAAGCATTTTCTGTTTCCGGCTCTTGAGGAAGAATGAGTTGCCATTCCTCAGCAGACACTTAGATACCTTATTGAAAGTAACCATAGCAGAGTTCAATCCGCTTTATGGCGAAGGGTAAACACTTCCGGTTTTAATGTCCACCTGCGAGTGTGCCAATACTTTTGAGTACATTGTGTGTTTTCTCCTGGTGGTCATTTCAGCAGTGCCGTCGACATTAAATATCCGGCTTGTTTTAAGGTACAAATTCCTGAGACTACTGCTTACAAAAACCAATGAGTTGGAAGCAAATTTCGTTTGACTGAGTAATATTCACGATTTTAAGTATCAGGAAACAACAAGTTGCTAACATTTAAGCATTCAAATGGTAGTGCAGTGGCATCTAAACTGAGGAAGTGCGGATCCGCGTCCAAAGCTCTAATTCCAGTATTGTATTTTTTCAAGTCATATCATGTATTGGATTAAGCCTGTTGCCATATAATAGTTCACTATATTAACAACATTATACACAGATAAGCAACGATAAGGAAGGCAGTCGGCCGTGACTTCGTTGAAATGAGTGACTATAATTCCTGTAAAAGTAGTTGAAGGTAACCACGGATAGGCTACATCAGAGCAGCGGATGGAGATTTAAATTAATCATTTCAAGAGTTTTGAGTCCATTGTCTTACCATCCGCGCCACAGTCCTTTTGTGAGAACACCTAACTGTTTCCTGAAATTGTACGTACTGTTATGTTGCTGTAGAACTGTTTCCTGAAATTGTACGTACTGTTATGTTGCTGTAGGTAGAGGAATGTTTCCAGAAATATACGATGCCTCGTTCTTGTTTAGAACAGAGCAGTATCAATTTCTTAACGAAATATTGGCTTTTGTACATAGCTCTCATTGCTAATAGTAAGTATTCGTCAAACCAACTGTTACACTGTAAGGTATAAATTGTTGTTAGCTACTGTTATAAAAAAAAAAGAGAAAAGGATATGAGACTAGTGAATTTGTTCCGATACACGAGGAAACAGTTAGCCATCATGAAGGCGAGGAAAGTCCGTTTCTTGGAGCTAAGAAATTCCTGTACCTCTCACAGTCAGTATCACTATTGCTCAGTTAAATGATGCAGTTCTCAGGTGTACAGTTGATATGTGACAGCTATATCTTCCTCAGGGTAATGATGCCGACATACTTGTCGATAAGACTGGTAGACATTTTTGGAAACATATTCACAGTCACGCAGGTTGTGCGCCAGATTAATGAACCAGAACCTTCACGGAGTTTTCCTACTAAATGAGAGGGGGCGACGTAGATTCCAATGTTTAGCGTGCCCCAGCTACATTCCTCGAATTAGTAATTCCACGGAAATTCGTTGTAGTCGTCTTTAACTTGGATGACAGATTGCCTCGAGACCAGTTACACGTGTTGCGCTAGCAGCGCCCGTACAAACCGGTGGGACTCGTCTATAACTACAGGCTCGTTGCAGCTTTCCCCGACGGTGGGACGTACACAGCGGCGCATTTCTTCAGAAAGAAGATCCAAGAAGCGTACATTTTATTATGACATTGTAGTGTCCTCTCTAAACCAGTGATAATCCGAATGATACTGAATTTTCCGGAAGTAATGATCATATACTGGTGGTCACAGCCACTATCGCCTTATGGTATGATATCCTACTCAAATCGCCGCTGTTTTCCTAACTCGAAGTTCAGCCGCAATCACTCGATTGTTTCTCTCAGATGAAAACTGCTTTATGGACTCCTACCTAAAATTGTACGTGTTGTGAGTTGATTCTGACGTAATGTCAGAGACACTTCAGGCCACTACTAGAAACTGCTAGAACTTATCCACCTTTCAGCCTATCGGTTTTTTTAAATTTAGCTTTCCTCGTGTGTTTCAAGTTTGCATATTGGCTTTCTCTTCAAGAAATTGTCTCCGGATTAACTGACATCTGTTGGAAGTCAGGGCAACCTCTTATTTGCGATGACGTAGTGTCACCAGCTTCCATAAACTAATCCTACAATTAATGTCGACATGAGATAGCTGCTCGTGCTAATTTTGAAACGTTTTTAGAAAAGCTGAAGCCACTAATGTATCTCAGTCAAAGTATGAAGTCAAATTACCTCGAATTTGATAACTAGGTTTGCTTAAAAGACGGTTGTTAAACCACTAGTAATCAGTTACTAGTTCAATAAACATATACCAGTAAGTCTCATAATACTTCAAGTAGACAAAATCCACTTTTATTTTCGTAGTCCTCTGGTGAAACGGAATCCTTCGATATGCATCGTTGTAGAATTACGTTCATCGGGTGGCTTATTAAACTTACATTTGCAGAGAGGACCCCCTCGTAAAACGAGTGATCGTGAGACAATAAAACTTTATGGAAACGTTTGTAAAGACATGCAGAAGGGAAATAACGAATAACCCATGGACAGAAACACAAATTTAATATCAAAATGAGAGGGTGACATTTGCTAACAGCGTACGATGTTCATGTTGGAGCTACAAACGTTGCTCAGTGTGACGACCGCCTGCATGCACGACAGCCTGGAATCTCTAGAGACTGCCCTGATCCTACCCGAAACATCGCGGATAGAGTGGTGGCCACCTCCCTGGTGAAAGCTACCTGCCTAGTGACACAGCTCGTACACTGCTTTCATATCGCGCATTGCCTCCAACATTCTCAGCCACTACAGTACCTAACGGCAAGTCCTAACATTAACGATACTAGCAACGGACATCCTACAGCGCACAGTCTAAACATATTCCTATCAAGTGCGGTACACATACGGTAAAGAGATTTCCTCAGCACTCGCTCAAGTAACGAAAGTTATTATTTGTGGTGTGCGTAGTGCAGGACCTTCGGTACACACACCATCAGATTATTTGACTTGTCGCTATAACGAAGTAGGCGAGTGTCAGCAATATGTCTCGTGGTCTTATCGTGGCGTGTTTATCTTCTGCCGTTAGATCATACGATAGAAATGCCACTTGCACGCTTAGAGTAGCAGATTGACGGTGACCAACTTTAAACAGAACTTGATTAATTTTCACACACATTTATTAAAATAATAAAAAACATAGACATTACGTAACTTGATTCTGGATGCTGTTTACAATTGGCAATCTGGAGTTCCTTTTCTCTTGGTACGTTAATCTTATTCTCACATATCTCTGATACTAGACAAAGTGTCTATACATTTCTCTTCATAGCTATGTACAGGAATATGATAATCTTATTAGGCGCAGACTGAAACTTGACTACAGACTAATGCAGACTAACGCAGACTGGTACAGACTGGTGCAGCCTGACTAATCGGAGGTCTGTACACTCGTTATAATACCTCGAGTGTTCAGGTATCACTGCGGGAGTGTGATCCGCGAGGAGAAAAGGTTCTACGTTAGCAGCAATCTCATTGGCTGCGTTACATATCAATACGCGGATCGGCGGAAGCAGAATTTGGTTCGTCTCTAAGACAGCGCCATCCGTAGTGCGGAGATGGACGAGCGCTGTGCCTGCGCTGTTGTGCTTAGCGGGGCGAGCTCTAGTGGGAAAGTTGTGTACGCGCTGACTACACGGGACTATGTACATAACATCATTTCAAATATACGTGCCACCAGATCCAGCGGTTTTTGAGGGCTGCCAACGTCATTTAGATGCACTGGATTATCCATATAATTGGCCATCACTATAGTTAAAAATAACATGTTACGTAATTGGAATCAAATACACGTCGTTATTATTACACAAGGCTTGTTTGACAGCACTCTAATATGTTCAAATGCCACCAGAATGAAGCTAATGGCCTCAGCGTAACGTCGCCTCTTGGATAGTAATGGGCAAGAGTAACAGTTGTGTGGTCAGTCTTGGCACGCTATTGAGAATTGTACTTTGGCAGCTAAATGTATGCGTGTGTACTCAGGATCGTACTCGCTGTATTGTTGCCGCCTAATATGAAGTTGACAACACTGATGCAATGAGATAGCTGAGTGCATCTCACCAGTATTGTTGTTTAAATTTGCCGGTAAATAAACAAATATAAAGCATGAACTTCTTTGTTATTTATCACGTTAAAAAGAAACCTCAATCAAAATATGAAGCCATGGACCGGAAACAAACGACCACAAGATAAAAATACACTCCTGGAAATTGAAATAAGAACACCGTGAATTCATTGTCCCAGGAAGGGGAAACTTTATTGACACATTCCTGGGGTCAGATACATCACATGATCACACTGACAGAACCACAGGCACATAGACACAGGCAACAGAGCATGCACAATGTCGGCACTAGTACAGTGTATATCCACCTTTCGCAGCAATGCAGGCTGCTATTCTCCCATGGAGACGATCGTAGAGATGCTGGATGTAGTCCTGTGGAACGGCTTGCCATGCCATTTCCACCTGGCGCCTCAGTTGGACCAGCGTTCGTGCTGGACGTGCAGACCGCGTGAGACGACGCTTCATCCAGTCCCAAACATGCTCAATGGGGGACAGATCCGGAGATCTTGCTGGCCAGGGTAGTTGACTTACACCTTCTAGAGCACGTTGGGTGGCACGGGATACATGCGGACGTGCATTGTCCTGTTGGAACAGCAAGTTCCCTTGCCGGTCTAGGAATGGTAGAACGATGGGTTCGATGACGGTTTGGATGTACCGTGCACTATTCAGTGTCCCCTCGACGATCACCAGTGGTGTACGGCCAGTGTAGGAGATCGCTCCCCACACCATGATGCCGGGTGTTGGCCCTGTGTGCCTCGGTCGTATGCAGTCCTGATTGTGGCGCTCACCTGCACGGCGCCAAACACGCATACGACCATCATTGGCACCAAGGCAGAAGCGACTCTCATCGCTGAAGACGACACGTCTCCATTCGTCCCTCCATTCACGCCTGTCGCGACACCACTGGAGGCGCGCTGCACGATGTTGGGGCGTGAGCGGAAGACGGCCTAACGGTGTGCGGGACCGTAGCCCAGCTTCATGGAGACGGTTGCGAATGATCCTCGCCGATACCCCAGGAGCAACAGTGTCCCTAATTTGCTGGGAAGTGGCGGTGCGGTCCCCTATGGCACTGCGTAGGGTCCTACGGTCTTGGCGTGCATCCGTGCGTCGCTGCGGTCCGGTCCCAGGTCGACGGGCACGTGCACCTTCCGCCGACCACTGGCGACAACATCGATGTACTGTGGAGACCTCACGCTCCACGTGTTGAGCAATTCGGCAGTACGTCCACCCGGCCTCCCGCATGCCCACTATACGCCCTCGCTCAAAGTCCGTCAACTGCACATACGGTTCACGTCCACGCTGTCGCGGCATGCTACCAGTGTTAAAGACTGCGATGGAGCTCCGTATGCCACGGCAAACTGGCTGACACTGACGGCGGCGGTGCACAAATGCTGCGCAGCTAGCGCCATTCGACGGCCAACACCGCGGTTCCTGGTGTGTCCGCTGTGCCGTGCGTGTGATCATTGCTTGTACAGCCCTCTCGCAGTGTCCGGAGCAAGTATGGTGGGTCTGACACACCGGTGTCAATGTGTTCTTTTTTCCATTTCCAGGAGTGTATGTGGATCTGCGATTCTACGTCAGTGTTGGTGCTCGCATTACTTTCATTCCAAATCATCTGTAGGTACATCTCAAACTGACCATTTTATATGATTAGTAATGGAATAAGGAGAGTGCTTCCAAAGATATTTCTGTAAGCATTATTTATTCTAGTTATGAAGATAGGCAAACCTCACCAAAATTACGTAAATTCCGCCATGTTCAAAGCTATCTGAACATTCTGGGTTTTGTGCCTTGTTCAAAACTATATTTGATCTGAATTTTTGGCGCCGTGTTCGAAAATATCCAAATGACCTGAATTCTAAACCATGTTCAAATATAAGCGGACGATCTGAACATTTTACATCGTGTTTAAATCAATCTGAGTGAAATGAACTTTGTACATTATTCAGAAGTGTCCGATCAACTTGGATTATTTATGAAAATATTTAAGCTTCACCTGAATTGCCTAAATTGGTGTCACGTTAAAGAGTATCCAAATCATACGATCCGTGCACCATATCCAACGGTAACTAGGCATCATGAATTATTCGTCAAAATATACATTAAGGGGTTAATCTACGGTATTTTCATTTAAATGTCTACAGTTGCAGTTAAGCAGAACATGTGGACAATCATAGCTCTCTCTCTCCACCACACTTGGTGTAAGGTATAATAAAATATTTCCGCAACAAAATGTCTGTCGAAATACGTAAACTTCGTCAGCAAAACCACATGCATACGCGTACATGCACGCACGGACACACACACACACACACACACACACACACACACACACACACACACACACAGAAAGAGAGAGAGAGAGAGAGAGAGAGAGGGAGATGCTTCAATCTTGTAACATGGTCAAAACTATCCTAAGGGCCTGAATCATTTTACAAAAATACATAAAGATACTCGCAGCACTACATTATTATCATGTTAATAATACTTAAATTTCTGCTTAATTGGGTAAACTGGTATCATGTCTAAAAGTACCTAAACCATCTGAAATGTGTGGAGGATTCAAAAGCATCCCAACGATCTGTATTATCTATCCAAAACATGAATAATGTAACAATGTCACCTATCATCTCACATGTCCATACGCAGCTTCAAAAATACGTGCTTAGTGTAAGTTACAGTGTTTCCAAATCTATACTATCTATCGGAAAATATGTAAGTGTTTAAAAATCTGCCTCATCAGTAAATTTCATATCTCTCTTACTTTACACATCGGTAAAACATAGTTATGTTAAATACCGTACTGTCTCATGAGGTAAGGTCATCTCTCTCTCTCTGTTTTATTCCAGTTTCTTTTTCCTGGGGGTGGCTGATCTGTAACGACCACCAGTCTTTCACTGTGGAGTACAGGGTGCAATTGGTGGGACCACTTGATGATTAATAAGTTTGGGCGCTGAGGATGAGCGGCGGGCGGGATGAACACAGCGCCAAGGGATTTGGAACCTTATTTTGTACTGCACTCATATTCCCAGGATAGCCATCTTGGATTCTGATGTCATCAAAGACTGCATGGGATTCTAACATACAACAATGCAGGTCAGTACTTGTAGGGCAGGGCTATGTCACAGAAATACTGTTCCCTGTTCAGCGATTTATTGTGTTGGCACGTCAGATGTGAATAACGTGCTAGAAATCCGGAACAGATACTTATTCTTCTGAAGTAGTCTGATAAATTTGATATATATCAGTTGAAGTTAGGACTGTGAGTAATTTATATGAAGTACGAAATTGATCAGTGGAGACTAGATTATACATCAGGCCACGCATGTTATAGAAAAAATACTGTATCAAAATGTCTCCAACTTGTGCCAAAATGTCCTAGAAAATATACTTCAACTGTCTCAAAAAGCTTCCCGAACTGCAGCTGCCATCAGCACCTGTACTCTCAATGGTCTCACCGCCACATGAGCGATCCATACTTAAGAGTGCTAGTTGTCAGTCAGCCAGATCCACCAACGCAGTGGAGTCATATCATATTGCTCCTATTATTTTATATGCTCTTGACAGCTACTAAGCAAGCGAGTGGTCGATAGTTTCTGCTGTAAATGTTAGACTCCAATGTACAACGTAAAACATTTATAATTTGTATGAGGAAAGACTTAAAAATGTAGTGCTAGACCGGACATTAGATAACGGTCTGTTTAATAGTAGGATGGTTGGCGTTTAACGTTGCGTCTACATCGATATCAGATCTCCACCAATCCGACGTGAACCTACAGATAAAATCGGAGTTACTGTCAACCATAAGAAGAGTGTGTGGATCGCTACAGAACCCCCCAGTACCCAGGTCTGCGAAACCTACAGCTAGATGGAAACCTATTGCAACCTGAATTCGCAATGAGACCTACTGTTTGAGTCTATCGAATCTAGTACTACTACAATTGCTACTACTACACCAACAGAGCACAGAGACCCACTATAGCATATTTTCCTGTACAAGTGCCCTTACGGTTCATCAGATACGATTTAGAAATCTCTTGTGTAGATTTGATGCATATGCCAGTTGTTTATGTACACTCCTGGAAATTGAAATAAGAACACCGTGAATTCATTGTCCCAGGAAGGGGAAACTTTATTGACACATTCCTGGGGTCAGATACATCACATGATCACACTGACAGAACCACAGGCACATAGACACAGGCAACAGAGCATACACAATGTCGGCACTAGTACAGTGTATATCCACCTTTCGCAGCAATGCAGGCTGCTATTCTCCCATGGAGACGATCGTAGAGATGCTGGATGTAGTCCTGTGGAACGGCTTGCCATGCTATTTCCACCTGGCGCCTCAGTTGGACCAGCGTTCGTGCTGGACGTGCATACCGCGTGAGACGACGCTTCATCCAGTCCCAAACATGCTCAATGGGGGACAGATCAGGAGATCTTGCTGTCCAGGGTAGTTGACTTACACCTTCTAGAGCACGTTGGGTGGCACGGGATACATGCGGACGTGCATTGTCCTGTTGGAACAGCAAGTTCCCTAGCCGGTCTAGGAATGGTAGAACGATGGGTTCGATGACGGTTTGGATGTACAGTGCACTATTCAGTGTCCCCTCGACGATCACCAGTGGTGTACGGCCAGTGTAGGAGATCGCTCCCCACACCATGATGCCGGGTGTTGGCCCTGTGTGCCTCAGTCGTATGCAGTCCTGATTGTGGCGCTCACCTGCCAAACACGCATACGACCATCATTGGCACAAAGGCAGAAGCGACTCTCATCGCTGAAGACGACACGTCTCCATTCGTCCCTCCATTCACGCCTGTCGCGACACCACTGGAGGCGGGCTGCACGATGTTGGGGCGTGAGCGGAAGACGGCCTAACGGTGTGCGGGACCGTAGCCCAGCTTCATGGAGACGGTTGCGAATGGTCCTCGCCGATACCCCAGGAGCAACAGTGTCCCTAATTTGCTGGGAAGTGGCGGTGCGGTCCCCTACGGCACTGCGTAGGATCCTACGGTCTTGGCGTGCATCCGTGCGTCGCTGCGGTCCGGTCCCAGGTCGACGGGCACGTGCACCTTCCGCCGACCACTGGCGACAACATCGATGTACTGTGGAGACCTCACGCCCCACGTGTTGAGCAATTCGGCGGTACGTCCACCCGGCCTCCCGCATGCCTACTATACGCCCTCGCTCAAAGTCCGTCAACTGCACATACGGTTCACGTCCACGCTGTCGCGGCATGCTACCAGTGTTAAAGACTGCGATGGAGCTCCGTATGCCACGGCAAACTGGCTGACACTGACGGCGGCGATGCACAAATGCTGCGCAGCTAGCGCCATTCGACGGCCAACACCGCGGTTCCTGGTGTGTCCGCTGTGCCGTGCGTGTGATCATTGCTTGTACAGCCCTCTCGCAGTGTCCGGAGCAAGTATGGTGGGTCTGACACACCGGTGTCAATGTGTTCTTTTTTCCATTTCCAGGAGTGTATATGTCCGAGCGTAGAGAGAGATGGATTTTGGCGTGGAAATTCTCTGATTTACGTGGAAAAGTGACACTCCAATGCAGTACTGCGCCACCTGTTATGTTTTATCATCTGGGCCTATGGACTGTTAGATGGCGTTAAACCATTATCACGTTTGCATTCTGTGTCCTGCTTTCTTACATTGTGTGCATCCGTCTGAGTCAGTAGGAATGTTTTCACCTGAATTTATTTCACTCAAAAAAGACAATGCGTGGTCTACCAGTTCAAATTTTGCGCGTTTCGGTCACTTAAAACCTATCAAGACATTGCGGAGTCTATGTAACACAGAATCGTGATACTGTATTGGTTGCAAAAAGAGGTGGACTCTATCTGAATGATTGCAAAAAATCTGGGTACACCTTAATGTGATAGGTCATTCTATTCACTGTTCTCAAGGCAAAATTCAGTGTTGTTGTGGGTCCAGTTTTCGTTTTGAACGCTCAAGACTAGACCTGGAAAGGGACATCATACTTCCTTAGATGGAAATTTCATCGATTTCAGTACGTTTTCTGGTGATTTTGCCTTAAAAATGACATGAAATTTCAATGTCTCGCTGTATATAGATAACTCGTAGCTATTTAGAAATCCTATGGAGGTGTCTAATGTTAAGTATGCACATTAAAACCAATAGTGAAGAGGAACCATTAGGTGAGAATTTGTGTTAAGAGGTTGCAATCATGTGTCGTTTGCTGGATGGGTAATTATATTTGATTCTTTGATATACAGGGTGATTATAACTAAAGCTAAACGTTCAAAACGTTGTGGAAATAATACCATTGGTCAGAATGACGTCAAACTGCAACGGAATGTTGTCGGAGAAGGGGGCAAACGTATGGAAGAAAAAGAAAAATAAGAACCTTTTTTTCTGTTGCCTTTCGATCCTTTTAAGCATGATAACGTACGCTTTATTTGATAATAAGATTTCGGTTACATTTAAACTGTACGGGACATGTATGCAAATTGGTGTATGATGCAGTCTGAAGATTGGCTTTGGGTGCAAAACAATTAGTGTGTAAATAAACTGACGATGAAGCGAAATTGTTATTGTTATGAACTTTTTCCTTTCGGATATGCACTACTGATTGATGACCCCTGACAAACTTCCAATCCCCTTCTCCTCCCCTAAACCTATTGTCATGAACTGATTTCTGACTCCTTGGGAATTATCCATCCTTCTGATAAACCCGTATTCCATCACCCTGCCCCAACTCCTCCCTCAAGTCTCTGGGAAAGCCCCAAACCCTTTTCCTTTTGACAACTGATTAATTGACTAATTAATTAAATCGTTAAATTAATTCGCACTTCTCCATTGTGGAGGTCTCCCAACCCTATGCTCCCCCACTTTCCCATCCCCTCCTTCACCAGGAAATCGGCAGGAAAAAGACTCAGTTCGTGTGTGACAGGAAGAATTTCTCAACATTAAAATCGAATCAATGTCAGTCTCCATTTAAACAGTTTTTGGGAGGCAGGCTCCCCCACTTACGTAGAACTCCTATCTGCCCCCAGCTTGCATGATGTAAATACTGTAAGCACCAACAAATGGAAGGAAGTGCAGTATGTTAGCCACTGTTTGCAGTTGACTGTTGTCCAGGAACTGGCGACGCATTTCTGCATGCAACAGAGGTCAGGTCCCTACTGAGGTCCTAGTTCCATGTGCTGCCGCCAGGTGGCAGCAAATTTCCAGTTGGATCCCACCCTTAATCTGATCAGTTTGTGTTGAAATGTCAGAAATGTCAGCCTTATTGTAAGGAAAAAAGTTTGGAAACATCTTACAGCAGGGTCATAATATGTAGTGTCCCCTTGGGAAAGTACTGTCATAATGTGCTCAATTCAATTCAAATGGCTTCAAATGGTTCTGAGCACTATGCGACTTAACTTCTGAGGTCATCAGTCGCCTAGAACTTAGAACTAATTAAACCTAACTAACCTAAGGACATCACACACATCCATGCCCGAGGCAGGATTCGAAACTGCGACCGTAGCGGTAGCTCGGTTCCAGACTGTAGCGCCTAGAACCGCACGGCCACTTCGGCCGGCTCAATTCAATTGATGTTGGTTTCAGACAGAGAGGAGTTTAGTGAGTATATCAGATGTAAGAAGACACCTGGGCTGCATCCATAGCCTCCTACAGGAGAAATGGAAAGAGATAATAATGGATGAACGTTGGGTGAAAATTTTTCAACTAAAAATGGCTATGCTGCAGAGTGGGCTGAGATTATATCGCATTTGATACGTGGATGAAAACGGTGGTGTGCTGGCCGCGGTGGCCGAGCGGTTCTAGGCGCATCAGTCCGGAACCGCGCGACTGCTACGGTCGCAGGTTCGAATCCTGCCTAGGGCATGGATGTGTGTGATATCCTTAGGTCAGTTGGGTTTAAGTAGTTCTAAGTTCTAGGGGACTGATGACCTTAGATGTTAAGTGCCGTAGCGCTCAGAGCCATTTTTTGAAAAGGGTGGTGTGCCACTAGAAGGCCACCGCCATTCTTCGCTTCGGAGCGCCGCTCTTGGACGTTACAATCACCACCATGGTTCCTCAATGCGCGTTACTTCACTCCCTGGTACAGGGACTGCTCTAAACAGTGACGCGTCTTCTATTGCGCCCGCTGGTTCGCACTACGCCACTTCACTACCACTACGTCTCAAGTCGGAGTTCGGTTGAAGAGTGACGTTCGCCAATAGTACGGATATGCGGTAAAGACAGTGGTCGCTGAGGCGAGACGTGAAATGTAACAAGACTGGTTTCCAACCGTAGTTGGCCTTTTATTGACTTTCCTTTGTCACTAGGCAGTGAGGTGGGCTGAATTTGTATGGCTGAAGAACAACACAGACGTCCTCTGGTAGACATGCCCTCTGGATGACGAGCGGACTCACGGAACTACCATCGCATATGCGGTGTACTATTGCCATAATTACCACACAACCGTCTCAGAAAAATAAAAATGTGAATATGCATTCACTATAGGATTAAAGTATTGTGAATTGTTCAGAATCATTACACTTGGCTAGTTTTATAAGTGATAGAGCGCAGCAATCAGTCGTCCTTTTTTTTTTTTTTTTTTTTTTTTTTTTTTTTTGCAGGTTTTATTACACAAATCCAGATTTTGGCTAGTGCCTAGCCATTATCAATGCACTACTTTTTAAACTCGATGCATGTTAGTTCCCTCTTGTTCGGGCTCCCGATCAACTGGGAACTATTATGCAGCGAATTTAAGAAATTGTGCTTTGATAATGACTAGACACTAGCCAAAATCTGGATTTGCGTAATAAAACCTGCAAAAAAAAAAGGGACGACTGAATGCTGTGCTCTATCATTTATAAATTACATAACAGTCGCTGAGTGCACCCACTTTCCTAATGGAAGGTAACGTGACTTGGCTAGATGTTTAGCTCACATCACAGATCACGTAACTTACCAATCCTCATCAGAATTCAAACGCGAGGTGTCACTTATCTAGCGCCCTAGCTGTATCCATGCACGAAGCAAAAACTGTCTCCAACTTCTTCTCTCTTGGTGTGCCGGCCTCTGGCACGAGCTATCCTGCACTCTGCGCTCAAATTTCTGCTACGTTGCCTCTAAGAGGAAGCTGATCGCCTGTTTCTACCGTTTATATAATCAACCACGGATGTGGCCGGTTTTTTCTCTGTCGTACAGTTAAACAAGTAGACTCATCTAGTACTGGGTACGCTTCATTCTCGTTTCATTTCTGTTACGCCTCTTTCTTTTCCACAATTTTTATTAATTGTGTTTTAACATGTTCCACATGTCCACTTCTGCTATCTGCTAGGGCTCATAGTTGAACTACCTATTTGTAATCTGTATGGTTGTTGTACCTAGATGAACGAATTTCAGCTGTGTTTTTTCTGCTCTACACTATTTTTAAATAGTTATTTCTGTATTAGACGTTATTTATAACATGACGACCGCAATGAATGTCCCGTATTGTTGAGTGCCCAGATAAGATTTCACAGAGAGCCTAACAGAACTGATCTTGTCAAGTTAAATAAATAAATACCTAGGATGTAAAGAGTTAAAAAAAGTAAGCCAATACCAATTTAAACTGCCCTCTAAAAGATATGAAACTGACCATCCATATTTCCAGTTAAAGGAAATGTAAGGAAAAATTCTGCAGTTGGTCTCGATTTACAGGTAACTCTATTCTTTGTAATTCTTATTTATGCGTAAAAATTTGTCGGTCTCGGCAATATATAATGTAAAAACTTGTTATTAAAAGTTATATATTTGTAATGCATTTTTACGTAATTTGCAAATATACGTAACAAATTCCAGTGAAATAAATTGAGTTTTGCATAACTGTAATGAGCATTCTTGTTTAAGAAGAAGCCACGTAATACTTTCCATAACTGTTGTATGCAAGTACAACGAGCGGGCGGCGCCGTGGGGGCAAGGGACAAGGAAAAGTTTAACCAGAGCTGGCGGCATGGAAACAAAGACACCCCTGGCACTGTTGTTTTCAATAAGAGAATTTCTTTCGTGGTAACAATCGAGAAGTTAGCAGTTGTGGGCCGACGTTAATTGTTGAACAATGGTTCTATCATTCAGTCGCTTTCGATCAGCCATGGAGAACAGAAAAAGAAAAAGTTACACACTAGTTCAGAAAATAAAATTCCGACGAGAGATGGATCCTAATCCACACAAAACGCAAACTGAAATTGCTTCAGACATAGGAGTTACATATGCCACACCATGTACAGTCATCAGCAAAGGAAACAACCGTCAGCGAGAAGAGAGATACGTCGATCTTGAAAAGGCACCTTTTACATGATTCCAACAAAAACGGGCTGCAGCTCTACCGATCAATGGCGACATGCTGAAAACGAAGACAACAGATTTAGCTAGAAGCATGAACATCATTGTTGATTTCGAGTCTTCATCAGGATCGTTACAAGAATTTAAAGGTCGTCATAGAATAACAGGGAAAACAATTCCCGTCGAATCTAAAGCTGCGAACAACGCCACGATGCTGTATTTGTGGCGTTCTGTCGGGTATCTTAGGGAATTGTCAGCCTCAAAACATCTACAGTTGTGACGAAACGGGTCTATTCTACAGTCTGCTTTCTAATAAAATATAAGCTGAAAATGTGACACATGTCGTGGAGAGATGAAAAGTAAGATTCGCGCAACTGTTCTTCTCGTGAAGAATGCAGATCGTTCTGACAAAATTCCCCCAACTGTGACAGGGGACTCTAAGAATTCGAGGTGTTTCAAATGTGTGAAGACAAAACCTATGGAATCCGAATCCAATAAAAATTCTACGATGACCGTAATTTTAATGGAGCAGTGATGAAAAAAACTCGACATTAGAAAGAAAAATGAAGAAAGAGAATCGTTCTTGTTATGTACCGATGTGCAGCACGTCCACCCAAAGTAGTTACGGAATGTATTCGAATGGAATTTTTCGCTCCACACTAAACCAGTGATCTGTAGCGGCTGGATTTTGGCGTAATTGCAGATTTCAAAGGACTTCGTAGAAAAATCTTGTTCAACATTTCGTAGCACATATCACACACAGGAAATGAGAATCTCTCGATTAGTTTACTACAAGCTATGTAATTTGTTTGGACTGCCTAGCAGCTGTTCTCATCGTCCACAATCAACAATTGTTTCCTTAGAGCTGGTGCCTTACTGGAAGAGACCGCCGCTGATGACAGTTTTGTACATTTTGATGATAATCTCGCCGTGTTTGCCCAACTGCAAGATGAGATTGTTGCTGATGTGTGCCGACAATGTGCTGATGATCAGGAAGGTGGCACAGCCTCAAGTGACGGGTGGTGGACGTGGAGATGATTTTAATCTTGAAACACCTAAATTGAATTAAGTGTTCAGTGCAGGTGTCACACCAGTGTGAAAATTAAAAAAAAAAAAACTCTGAATTCATAAATAAGATTGTAAAATGTTGTGTATACACCTAATGGACGAAAAGTGGAACAAGACAAATTATTTGATTTTTTTTGAAGCAGGATCAAGTTCAAAGTAATGTATTTTCGCTTTCATACTGTATCTCTGTTGTTTACACAGTGCAAAGTACTAAATTACAATATATTCTCTAATTTCTCTAAAGTAGGGCGGAATAATATTTGTTTCTTTTAATACTGTATTGTATACCCGTCGTTTGTAAAATTTACACATGTAGCCCCATTGCATGTTTCTTTTCTTTCAGTAAATATATGATGTATTACTGTCTCTATATCTGTCTTCTAATTAATTCTGAACAATCTCTTCTCTTCCCTTTGGTATGCATATAAATCAAGATCAACTGTATACAATAAAAAATGGTTATGAATATATTGTGGACGATTGTAGCTTTTGACTAAAACGCAATTATTTTCGTCATGGATAATTTTGAAACACCGAGATATTCTTCCAGAGCGATTTAAATTGGAACATCCAAATAAAGCCAGCTGTAGGTAGGACGGATATCAGACAGTTTCAGCGGAAGAAATCTCAAGACCAGTAGCTGTGCATTTAATCAGTAGTCTACATAACCTTCGTTCGACTGATTATTGAGTGTTGATCGTTAGTTTGCGAGTCTTATTTGGTACAATTATTAGAGGAAATACAGAAGATCCGAAAAAGAGAGAGTGACGGTATGTTCATCAGATTCCAATGGTGGGGCACTACAAGAGGTTTTTTGCGTATCAGCGATGCTTACCGTCAAAACAGTTAGAGAACACGTTCCAAGTAGAATTTAGCTCACGTTTGTCAGTATGTGACCAGCAGGGCAACACTTCGATTGAGCAGCCAGCGGCCGTGTCAGACACTCTGATCCCTAGAGAAGGCAACGCACAACACGTGCTCCTCTGCCCATTCCTGCTCACAGGACACTGTTTTATGTATGAGCATAGTAACACAAGTATTGCGCAGACATATCGCGGTTAATGAGTCATGGTATCCATTCGTAGCCACTAACAGCGTATTGGTAAGACAGTACCACCCTGGAAAATTATTTCATTGTTGTTTTCATTTCATTTCATTTATTGCATATTGAAGACCTGCTGCCTGAGTTTTGTAAATCAGGTCATACATTTTACGATTTTATGTGTAATAGCACATTGTTCCACATAACAAGTAAAATTTATTTTGAACAATAAAAAAAAAAAATGTTCAGATGTGTGTGAAATCTTATGGGACTTGACTGCTAAGTTCATCAGTCCCTAAACTTACACACTACTTAACCTAAATTATCCTAAGGACAAAGCCAAACACACGCACACCCATGCCCGAGGGAGGACTCGAATCACCGCCGGGACCAGCCGCACAGTCCATGACTGCAGCGCCCCTAGACTGCTCGGCTAATCCCGCGCCGCTTGAACAATAAAACAAAGTAAATAACAATGAGGTACATGGGAAATTAAGTCAATTGTAGAAAACAGGGTGTTAAAATACTTAATGTTATTAATGTAGGGGAACAGTGGAAATACAGGAAAGGGGTGATGTATAAATTTTCTTTTACAGTGATGGTTCGTATTGTTGCTATTCAAGCGAGAGGGCCTCGGCAGAAATACTGAGCCCGCCTCATATGAAGTAGCATACAAAATTATGTTCAAATGGTTCAAACGGCTCTGAGCTCTATGAGACTTAACTTCTAAGGTCATCAGTCCCCCTAGAACTTAGAACTATGTCTTCTTACATTAATAAGTGAAATATATGATGAGTGACTGTGTGTGTGTTTTTTTTCTACTGTCTAAGAACTATTACCACTTATTACATCTTTTAAGTGCTTATTACGGCATACCCATCGCTCTATTGTCTTACTGTATCTAGACGTATTTCTACACGCTATATGGGTGCTGTTATGTCGTGCGGTTCTAGGCGCTACAGTCTGAAACCGCGTGACCGCTACGGTCGCGGGTTCGAAACCTGCCTCGGGCATGGATGTGTGTGATGTCCTTAGGTTAGTTAGGTTTAAGTAGTTCTAAGTTCTAGGGGACTGATGACCACAGCAAGTAAGTCCCATTGTGCTCAGAGCCATTTGAACCATTTTTTTGCTGTTATGTAGTATGTTTGTGTGCAAGATGCTGTTTTCCTTGACCAGTGCCATAGGCGGGAGGGAACACTCAGAACTTACACATCGAGCCTCCTCTCCGTGTGGCGTATTAGAAATAATGATTACGTCGTTGCTTTCATTAGTCATTTTCCTTCACATTATTTAGTTGTTATATTATCATATTCAAAGTGCTGTTTAGTTGCATGACTCAGTCACATTCTATGTCTTCTTGCTCTGATAATTATTAATCTATTTTAGGTGTTATACTTCTTAGTATTATAAGTCTGTGTCTAATGTTGTTGTCGTGTTTGTGTCATTCCCTGCGTCTGCATCTACATCAGTGTCCTGGTGACAGTGTTGCAACGTAATGCCACGTGTTCATTCGATCCATATGCCGTAGCTCCTATCGGCCGTGGATCCGCAGGCTTCAGCCTCAGCCGTCCCCTTATATTAGGAAGAGGGAGAGAAACTCGACGGCCTTTGTCGGTCGCCTCCCAGTCCCGTTGCCACGTGTCAGGGCACAGTTGTTTAATTGACGCTTGTCTGTTATGCTGTCCCCTGTATTTCTCGGACCTTATCGTGTCTGCCCCTCTGTAGCCAGTATGTCGCGGCTCTGTGGCGGCTAGTGATGTCAGTGGGGCAAGGCCCGAGAACCACACACAAAGCTTCTATTGATGTGGTGCAAAAAGCACCCGACATTCTGAGTAACACGCTCCTCTGTCTTCACCTAATTGTTTTTCTATAGGTCAATAGACACAGATGGTGCATCCATGCACTTGCTGCAAAGTAGACCATAGCTTCCAAGGGAGCTGTATGATATGTTCATAGCGTTTTCAAAAATAGTCTGTATTGTGTGGTGTTTGGCCTTGCAGGTTTGTGCATCAGTTTCGTCGCTCTGTCAACTGCCAGTTTTGGGTGCACATAGAAAGTAAGTTGTTCGTCCACATGTATTCCTTAATACTGTGTTACTTGCTTTCTCTTCATGTTGAAGATTATCCACTTTAATAATTTGGTTCCTTTTCAGTGCCCCTTGCAGCTATATTGTTTTGGCAACTCCAGTTATTTATACTTATGAGTAGTTTTGTTGTTTTGTTTTCTATGTGACCTCGTGAGTTTGCTGACGGGTCATTTACATAAGCTTCGTACATCCATAATTGAAATGGAGGACAGTGGGACGTCAGCTGGTATAAATTTATATTAAAAATGAAGAAATTCCTCCAGCTGTATTTAAGGTGTCGATTTTATTTTGACTACTAGTTTCAACGTTGTAACAACGTCATCTGCTTGCCCTTACGCTTGTTGACATCAACTGCGTGAGGAAGGTAGTTAGTAACTAGTTACTGGTTAGTATCTCACCACTGACTTCTAGTATCAGCCGCACGCAGTTGACGTCAACAAGTGTATGGGCCTGAAGATAACGTTATTACAACTTTGAAACTAGTTGCCAAAAAAAAAAAACACCTTAAATACAGCTGGAGGAATTTCTTCATTTTTAATATAAATATGCATAAGCGTCTACTCCGTTTACTCCGCCATCCACATCCAAATTATTGTGGAGTGGGTCAACAGCTATGTCCAAAAATTTTGGTCCACAGATTGAGCATTGCGGGAATCCTTTCGTTATTTTCTTGACTACTTTCTGGTGTCCTGCTGCTTACCCTGCTGTCCTGTTTCTGCTATAACCTAGTAAAGTGTTACACAGGACTGTTGGTACTTGCACCTCGCTCGCACTAGCGAATAATGCAGCCCCCCCTCCCCGAAGATTATCAAAAGCACCTGCTATTTCGATCAAAGCTAGAACTGCATATTTATCGTTTGTCATGAGTTTCCATCTGGGCCGGGCGCCTTTCTATTTTTCTATCGCTACTACTACCTCTTCATGGGCAAAAGGGATGATAACACCGCCATTTTGGTAAATATTGCTGCTATGGTGGCGCATTCGCCGTCAGGGAGAAACTTGCTCAACAGAAATTCGGCGGAGCATCTCCAGCCCTGTGTCGTTGTACCATACGTCCGTTTTAATGATGACAGGACTATTAGGGTCTTAATTCGTTCGGTCTGTAACTTAAAGAACTCTCTCCACATGTTGTTCTGTAGTTGTTGTTTTACAAATTTGTCCCAATAGTAGTGTCTTGTTTTGTTAAGTTAATTTTTGTATTTTTTTTTTTCGCGTCTCGGTATACTTCAAGTGTGAGTGATCTTTCATGAGCTGTCTCGGCACTTTTGTAAGATCTTCTTTTGTCATGTGAGTCTTTCCGGAGTGTGGTCAACTCCGTAGACCATGGTAGTTTATGTTTACCCCCGGCTTCTGCTCGTGGAATGGCTGCTGACTGAGCACTTTGGTGTACGTCTGTTAAAACGTGCGTTCTCGGCCTATGCTACCTTGGATAGCGTGCTGCTGGAAATCTCCTAAAATGTCTCTAATTTTCTGCCAATTTTTCCTACTTAGAAGTAATCGCTGAGGTGCGGCCGTGGTGTGTGTGTTCACGTATGTGTCTGTGTAAATGATTATGCCATTGTGGTTACTGTGTGTTGCTTTGAGCTGTACTTCCCATTTTTTTAATATGTACTAGTGAGTCTTTGTTTGCTGATGATACGTTTATATGACTGACTCCTCCAGTATTACCACAATATTTTGGTGCTCGTCCCCACTTGTTTAATACAAAGAGGTTGCATCCATTTATGATGACAACTACTATACATCCTCTAGTATCAGTTATATCAGCATACCAGAGCGTAGAGCAGGTCCTAATGTCTGTGAGTATAAGTAGTCTACTACCTACGCGAAATTGTGCAATTTCTCTGATTAGATCTGCAAACAGTTCAGTGTCTGTCGTGTTTTGAATTTAATATTTACTTATCGTGGAATTCGTCCTTGGCGATATGTTCCCTAAGGTTTATTTCATGGAGCTGTTCGAGAAAGTCCGGGTTAGTCAGTGTCGTAGGTACTTCATACACTGCCAACAGTGATCTGAGTTTTCAAGGGTCCGGCCGGCCGCTGTAGCCGAGCGGTTCTAGGAGCTTCAGTCAGGAATCGCTCGGCTGCTGCGGTCGCAGGTTCGAATCCTGCCTCGGGCATAGATGTGTGTGATGTCCTTTAGTTAGCTTTAAGTAGTTCTAAGTTCTCGAGGACTGATGACCTCAGATGTTAAGTCCCATAGTGCTTAGAGCCATTTGAACCATTTTTCCAAGGGTCCTCGCATTTGATATCTTTTAACTGTGCTGTTTTCTCAACGATTTTCTTTTTGTCTGCTTACGCTTCTGCCTCCAGAATTGCTGTATTTGTAGTTGATGGATTTTTTGACCTTATTTGAGATTAATGCTTTTTGTTGTGGTATCGAGCACAGTCTTTGCACACTGATTGCTTTCTCATTTGAAAAATAAGACATTGGTCTGCTTTGCTTTTGCTTAGACTATCAGTTCCTGCACCTTATTTCTCGCCTTTCCAGCTGAGCTAGCGGCTGCTACTGATGCAAAAGATAGCTTTCTGATCTTCTAATTCTCCGCCCTGAGGTCCAAAACTTATCCTTCAAGGCATAGAATCCTGTCCTGTGTGTTAGGTGCACCGGCAGCGGCCAGTTCTCTCTACCTAAGCGCTCATTTTCTTTCCTTAGCTCTTCGGTTTGTCCTTCTGGCTTAGCTTGGGATAGTAGAAGCACCCATATTTTGTTTCTTACTGAGCCAGACTATGATACAGATGTCTTCGTCTCTTTTGGGTCGCTATGAATATCTCCCAGGATTTCGCCAACTAGTGTATTTTTTCAGCAGCCGACGTATCCATTTTCTCGTCATCCCGGCAGGAATACTACGCGTTATTGTAATTCAGATTCTCACGATGGCGTTTGAACAAGTCATGTGCAAAAGTGTGCCATTTTCAGTCAATAAAATTAATACATTATGTCCAACAGTTGCATTAATGTAACTAATGTACTTAATAATTGCCTTTATTTCTACACGAATTATCCAGTTGGTGGCTACCTTAATTAAATTGGTTAATATTTTCTTCGGAACCGTTTAAACCGGAGCCTAAATAAAGTACGAAAAAAATTGGAAATGGCTATGAACGTAGCTTCTTTGAAAAATTGTAGTCGTGTCCGACGAGCGATTTTGTTCACAATATGCCTTCAGGCCCCCCCATGAACCATAGACCTTGCCGTCGGTGGGGAGGCTTGCCTGCCTCAGCAATACAGATAGCCGTACCGTAGGTGCAACCACAGCGGAGGGGTATCTGTTGAGAGGCCAGACAAATGCGTGGTTCCTGAAGAGGGGCAGCAGCCTTTTCAGTAGTTGCAGGGGCAACAGTCTGGATGATTGACTGATCTGGCCTTGTAACACTAACCAAAACGGCCTTGCTGTGCTGGTACTACGAACGGTTGATAGCAAGGGGAAACTACAGCCGTTATTTTTCCCGAGGGCATGCAGCTTTACTGTATGGTTAAATGATGATGGCATCCTCTTGGGTAAAATATTCCGGAGGTAAAATAGTCCCCCATTCAGATCTCCGGGCGGGGACTACTCAAGAGGACGTCGTTATCAGGAGAAAGAAAACTGGCATTATACGGATCGTAGCGTGGAATGTCAGATCCCTTAATCGGGCAGGTAGGTTAGAAAATTTAAAAAGGGAAATGGATAGGTTAAAGTTAGTTATAGTGGGAATTAGTGAAGTTCGGTGGCAGGAGGAACAAGGCTTTTGGTCAGGCGGACACAGGGTTATAAATACAAAGTCAAATAGGGGTAATGTAGGAGTAGGTTTAATAATGAATAAAAAAATAGGAGTGCGGGTAAGCTACTACCAACAGAATAGTGAACGCATTATTGTGGCCAAGATAGACACGAAGCCCACGCCTACTACAGTAGTACAAGTTTATATACCAACTAGCTCTGCAGATGACGAAGAAATTGAAGAAATGTATGACGAAATAAAAGAAATTATTCAGATAGTGAAGGGAGCCGAAAATTTAATAGTCATGGGTGACTGGAATTCAGTAGTAGGAAAAGGGAGAGAAGGAAACATAGTAGGTGAATATGGATTGGGGCTAAGAAATGAAAGAGGAAGCCGCTGGTAGAATTTTGCGCAGAGCACAACTTAATCATAGCTAACACTTGGTTCAAAAATTATATAAGAAGGTTGTGTACATGGAAGAAGCCTGGAGATACTGACAGATTTCAGATAGATTATATAATGGTAAGACAGAGATTTAGAAACCAGGTTTTAAATTGTAAGACATTTCCAGGGGCAGATGTGGACTTTGACCACAATCTATTGGTTATGAACTGTAGATTAAAACTGAAGAAACTGCAAAAAGATGGGAAATAAGGAGATGGGACCTGGATAAACTAACTAAATCAGAGGTTGTACAGAGTTTCAGGGAGAGCGTAAGGGAACAAATGGCAGGAATGGGGGAAAGAAATACAGTAGAAGAAGAATGGGTAGCTTTGAGGGATGAAGTAGTGAAGGCAGCAGAGGATCAAGTAGGTAAAAAGACGAGGGCTAGTAGAAATCCTTGGGTAACAGAAGAAATATTGAATTTAATTGATGGAAGGAGAAAATATAAAAACGCAGTAAATGAAGCAGGCAAAAAGGAATACAAACGTCTCAAAAATGAGATCGACAGGAAGTGCAAAATGGATAAACAGGGATGGCTAGAGGATAAATGTGAGGATGTAGAGGCTTATCTCACTAGGGGTAAGATAGATACCGCCTACAGGAAAATTAAAGAGACCTTTGGAGAAAAGAGAACCACTTGTATGAATATCAAGAGCTTAGATGGAAACCCAGTTCTAAGCAAAGAAGGGAAAACAGAAAGGTGGAAGGAGTATATAGAGGGTCTATACAAGGGTGATTTACTTGAGGACAGCCAGCCGAAGTGGCCGTGCGGTTAAAGGCGCTGCAGTCTGGAACCGCAAGACCGCTACGGTCGCAGGTTCGAATCCTGCCTCGGGCATGGATGTATGTGATGTCCTTAGGTTAGTTAGGTTTAACTAGTTCTAAGTTCTAGGGGACTAATGACCTCAGAAGTTGAGTCCCATAGTGCTCAGAGCCATTTGAACCACTTTTTACTTGAGGACAATATTATGGAAAGGGAAGAGGATGAAGATGAAGATGAAATGGGAGATATGCTACTGCGTGAAGAGTTTGACAGAGCGCTGAAAGACCCCGGGAGTAGACAACATTCCATTAGAACTACTGACGGCCTTGGGAGAGCCAGTCCTGACAAAACTGCACCATCTGGTGAGCAAGATGTAAGAGACAGGCGAAATACCCTCAGACCTCAAGAAGAATATAATAATCCCAATCCCAAAGAAAGCAGGTGTTGACAGATGTGAAAATTACCGAACTATCAGTTTAATAAGTCACGGCTGCAAAATACTAACGCGAATTCTTTACAGACGAATGGAAAAACTAGTAGAAGCCGACCTAGGGGAAGATCAGTTTGGATTCCGTAGAAATATTGGAACACGTGAGGCAATACTGACCCTACGACTTATCTTAGAAGCTAGATTAAGGAAAGGCAAACTTACGTTTCTAGCATTTGTAGACTTAGAGAAAGTTTTGACAATGTTGACTGGAATGCTCTCTTTCAAATTCTGAAGGTGGTAGGGGTAAAATACAGGGAGCGAAAGCTATTTACAATTTGTATAGAAACCAAATGGCAGTTATAAGAGTTGAGGGGCATGAAAGGGAAGCAGTGGTTGGGAAGGGAGTGAGGCAGGGTTGTTGCCTTTCCCCGATGTGATTCAATCTGTATATTGAACAAGCAGTGAAGGAAACAAAAGAAAAATTCGGAGTAGGTATTAAAATCCATGGAGAAGAAATAAAAACTTTGAGGTTCGCCGATGACATTGTAATTCTGTCAGAGACAGAAAAGGACTTGGAAGAGCAGTTGAACGGAATGGATAGTGTCTTGAAAGGAGGATATAAGATGAACATCAACAAAAGCAAAACGAGGATAATGGAATGAAGGCCTGTGATGCTAAGGGAATTAGATTAGGAAATGAGACACTTAAAGTAGTAAACGAGTTTTGCTACTTGGGGAGAAAAATAACTGATGATGGTCGAAGTAGAGAGGATATAAAATGTAGACTGGCAATGGGAAGGAAAGCGTTTCTGAAGAAGCGAAATTTGTTAACATCGAGTATAGATTTAAGTGTCAGGAAGTCGTTTCTGAAAGTATTTGTATGGAGTGTAGCCATGTATGGAAGTGAAACATGGACGATAAGTAGATTAGACAAGAAGAGAATAGAAGCTTTCGAAATGTGGTGCTAGAGAAGAATGCTGAAGATTAGATGGGTAGCTCACATAACTAATGAGGAGGTGTTGAATAGGATTGGGGAGAAGAGAAGTTTGTGGTACAACTTGACTGGAAGAAGGGATCGGTTGGTAGGACATGTTCTGAGGCATCAAGGGATCACCAATTTAGTATCGGAGGGCAGCGTAGAGGGTAAAAATCGTAGAGGGAAACCAAGAGATGAATACACCAAGCAGATTCAGAAGGATGTAGGTTACAGTAGGTACTGGGAGATGAAGAAGCTTGCACAGGATAGAGGAGCATGGAGAGCTGCATCAAACCAGTCCCAGGACTGAAGACCACAACAACAACAACACGCCTTCAGGTTTTTCAATTCAAAATTCGTAATAGCATTGCATGATTTTGTCTGTAGGTGGATTTCACTGACAGGAAAAAAAAACACTTGAGTACAGGATCGGTACTTTATTTAATGAATTACATTATTTCATAAATTATATGTTTCTCCATTGAGCTGAGTCATTGACCTTAACGTCACGATAGCCCGCCGCTTAACCATACTGTGAGCGACTGGCCATCCGAAGCGGCACGCAAACACATAGTGCAAAATAAGCTGAATATGAGTTGAGGAGGATACGTCCATGTGAATGTCATTTGAGATTGTTGGGTGCTTTGGGTACTGCGTTGCGGGTAATCCCATGGGACATATCATGAAATGAGGTAACACGTTGCATGTTTTCTGCACCATGTACGCAATGCAAAAGATTCTGTTGCGAGCTAGTTATAAATGGAAAGATGCTTCGATGCAGTCCAATCATATTTCATCAACACGATAATAATTGATGAATAAATACGTACGATTTTATAAGGTTAGTTACACTTCTCTATTATGGCAATAAGGTTCTTGTATTTCATACACACTTCAGGAAGTTTTCCACTTCTTGAAGAAAATTATGACACTTGGATGTCACGAAATATGCTTTAGCCCAGTGCAAAAACAATTTAATAAGTGATTTAACGGTTATGCAATAAAATAATGTAACATGTCCTTCTTCATTTCAATGATATCTCCCGGGAAACAGTAACGTTTGACATTCTGATCCCTTCTGCATCTAAACAATCAAATGTGTGTGGTAAAGAAATCATTGGTAGGAAGCGCATATAATTTCGGAAACAAGCTACACCATGGTCCTTTACATGTTTTTCTTTCGAAACTGACGTCACAGACGGGTGCTAACTTTGTTAGATTTGGTAACAATAGTGTGCCCACTCTCTTAATGATGATCTCCGGGTCATGTATCTGTGTTATCTGCTACTCTGAGACAACCAGAACATTGGGAGCTAGAACTTTATCAGGCCACTTTAGTATATGTCATTAGCACATGATATAAACCATTCTTGTGAGGTGCAACGGCCGGCCGGTGTGACCGAGCGGTTCTAGGCGCTTCAGTCTGGAACCGCGCGACCGATACGGTCGCAGGTTCGAATCCTGCCTCGGGGATGGATGTGTGTGATGTCCATAGGTTAGTTAGGTTTAAGTAGTTCTAAATTCTAGGAGACTGATGACCTCAGCTGTTAAGACCCATAGTGCTCAGAGCCATTTGAGGTCCAACGACCCATGACACTGCAAACTGTGTACACAAGAACACAGGCAGTACTCATTGTGCGCTAGCTGTGGTCTTACCACATTTTATTTGGCTTGTAATAGCAAGAATACAATACTCTTCTCTTCCACTCACGCCTAAAATCTTGAGCGACTTTTTATCAGAAACTGAATTCTCTCACATCACCAGTACCAGAAAAATATTTCACGCCAGCGAAGTATCATATCTACCGTGCACTAAATTGGGCGTTTTCCATATCCTCAGTTTTGATTGGGCAGCTCTAGTTCCTCGAGCCACCAAAATAATTATTTGTTAACAGTTTACGCTATTCTTGAGTTACACTTACGTTGCCTGTGCAAAAATAGATAAATTTTTAAGGTAATATTCATCAATTGATAATGTGGAACTTTCGAACAGAAATCGGAGTGGTTGCCAATAATACATGAACAAGGTGCTCCAATTGCTGCACAGAATCACCACGCTGTAGCAGGTGAGTCATCGGAACGTCTTGAGCAAACAGTGTTCGAAAACAGTTTGACAAACTCAACATCTGTAGCAAGTTTGGAGTGTTTGCACCAAAAATTACTCTTGTTAAAACTGTGTCAGCAGTATTCAATATAATTCACCGACGATTCACTGGCTGTTTTGACCCGGTGACAGATTTTTCCAAAGAAAAATGTATCTCTATTTGTTAGAAGCTATCCACAATGTAACTGCGTTCAGAAGCGCTTAATTTATCGAACGTAGGATTGTAGGGTTGAAGCGGGTAAGAGACGTTTCCGTGTGGTGGATTCCTCCTGATGGAGTATCATGAGATGGTAGACTTTAATGTGGACTACGTTCAGCCAACACTGCTAAAGATGTCTATTAGTGAGACAGAATGAGTGAAGATGGCGTTGCTAACAGACTTTCCCCATACCTTCAGTGAACACTCGGGAGATTGCATTAAAATACTCTAGCATCTTCCTCGACCATAGCGAGAACCTAACGTAGTGTCAGTGTCACTGAATCACCATCGTCCATTCTAAAGGCTATAAATATCATTCATTGTCCCTACTATTCTCCAGGCTAATGCTCTTCTTTTCTTTCCTGAGGCAAGTGAGCAAGATAACTTAGGTGCCTTGTCTACATCAGTACTACGCGAAAGAAGTGACCGTGTGGGGCGAACGTTACTTCTGGTACAACTGACTCTTCGATTCCCTGTTCCATTGGCGAATGGCGGGTGAGAACAATGATTGTCGGAAAACCTTTGTATTAGCTCTAACGTCTAGCACTCTGTCGCTCCGGTCATCTCACATGTATGTGGAAGGAGCAATACGTTGTACGGCTCTTCCTGGAAGGTATGCGCCCTGAATTTCAGCAGTAAACCTCTAGTGATACACAATGCCTCTCTTGTAGCGATTACTACTTTGTAACTCTCTCGCACCCACTAAACGATCGACTGAAGAAGCTGCTCTTACTTGGACGTTATCACCACTTACCCGTCGTTTTTCCAATGAGGTGCCCCACAGACTTCTCCCCATATCTGTCTAGTACCTTGTCACTTAATCTTGTTAACTACACTATTGACCATTAAAATTGCTACACAAAGAAGAAATGCAGATGATAAACGGGTATTCATTGGACAAATATATTATACTAGAACTGACATGTGATTACATTTTCACGTGATTTGGGTGCATAGATCCTGAGAAATCAGTACCCAGAAGAACCAGCTCTGGCCTTAATAACGGCCTGGATACGCCTGGGCATTGCGTCAAACACAGCTTGGATGGCGTGTACAGGTACAGCTGCCCATGCAGCTTCAACACGATACCACAGTTCATCAAGAGTAGTGACTGGCGTATTGTGACGAACCATTTGCTTGGCCACAATTGACCAAACGTATTCAATTGGTGAGAGATCTGGAGAATGTGCTGGCCAGGGCAGCAGTCGAACATTTTCTGTATCCAGAAAGGCCCGTACAGGACCTGCAACATGTGGTCGTGCATTATCCAGCTGAAATGTAGGGTTTAGTAGGGATCGAATGAAGGGTGGAGCGCCGGTTGTTGTGGCCGAGCGGTTCTAGGCGCTTCAGTGTGGAACCGGGCGACCGCTACGGTCGCAGGTTCGAATCCTGTCTCGGGCATGGATGTGTGTGATGTCCTTAGGTTAGTTAGGTCCCATAGTGCACAGAGCCATTTTTTGAAGGGTGGAGCCACGTGTCGTAACACATCTGAAATGTAACGTCCACTGTTCAAAGTGCCGTCAATGAGAACAAGCGGCGACCGGGACGTGTAACCAATGGCACTCCATACCATCACGCCAGATGATACGCCAGAATCGCGATGACAAAAACGCGCTCCCAATGTTCGTTCACCGCGATGTCGCCAAACATGGATGCGACCATCATGATGCTGTAAACAGAACCTTGATTCATCCGAAAAAGAGACGTTTTGCCATTCGTGCACCCAAGTTCGTCGTTGAGTACACCATCGCAGGCGCTCCTGTCTGTGATGCAGCTTCAAGGGTAGCTGCAGCCATGGTCTCCGAGCTGATAGTCCATGCTCCTGCAAACGTCGTCGAACTGCTCGGACAGATGGTTGTTGTCTTGCAAACGTCCCCATCTGTTCTCAGGGATCAAGACGTGGCTGCACAATCCGTTACAGCCATGCGGATAAGATGCCTGTCATCTCGACTGGTAGTGATACGAGGCCGTTGGGATCCAGCACGGCGTTCCGTATTACCCTCCTGAACCCACCGATTCCAAAGTCTGCTAACAGTCATTGGATCTCGACTAACGCGAGCAGCAATGTCACGATATGATTAACCGCAATCGCGATAGGCTACAATCCGACCATTATCAAAGTCGGGAACGTGATGGTACGCATTTCTCCTCCTTACACGAGGCATCACAACAACGTTTCACCAGGAAACGCCGGTCAACTGCTGTTTGTGTATGAGAAATCGGTTGGAAACTTTCCTCATGTCAGCACGTTGTAGGTGTCGCCACTGGCGCCAACCTTGTGTGAATGCTCTGAAAAGCTAATCATTTGCATATCACTGCATCTTCATCCTGTCGGTTAAATTTCGCGTCTGTAGCACGTCATCTTCGTGGTGTAGCAATTATAATGGCCAGTAGTGTACATTGCGGTGTTAACTACATTTCGGTTTCCGAGTTTCTTATTCCACTTTTTTATGGTCCATGCTACATGTCCATTTATTTCTGTGTTCGAGACGTACATTTTCGGGAATTCTCCCCCAGTTCCTTACCTCTATAGCACTATCACATTTTCGTGCCAAGTGAATTTTATTCTTATGCCTCCTTTGCATCGACCGTCTTTTACCTTCATGACGGTGGAATTGTCACTGTACATGAGTTAATACTCTTCGTTAGTTTCGTGATACCTGTTCAGGCTCTCCACTGCTATCAATAGTTTTCTCCGTGTGTGCCTTTGCCAGAAGACCTATAGTCATGCTGTGAACCTGTATTAAAATTCATTTATGATTATTTAAAGAGTACATTGATCTCTCCTGAGAGGAATAGAAGCTGTAATAAATACAAAAAGCGGTACGCTGTCTAATTAGTTCGGAAATACTGTATAAGTAAGTTTCAAGTGTCTCTGTAATTTTGTCCAGTCAGTGTGTCTTTTCGCAGTTGCTTGTCACAGTATGTAGATCTCGTGAAAATCAATTGCTTACAACCAGCAAGCCTTGGACGTGATTAATTACCTCGAATAATCTGTGTAACATCTTCGCGTTTAGCAAAAATTAGCACGTTCATTTATGCGAGTCTGAAGTAGCCGCAGTCCACAGATCGATCTAAAAGTTGTAACCTAGCAGGAAGTGGTCGGGTTTGAAACAGCCCAGCCGATATTCACAGAATAAGCAGTCAGCGAATATAGACAGCCGAATTCTTTATTCTACGGCCTGAAGTTGTCCACTAATTGGTTTCCAGTGCCTCACATTTCTCTATGCCAAATTGCGGACCCCATTCTGCAGGTGTGGTTCCATTCGCTGCGACCTTCACCTTGCCTGCTGCAGCATAAAACATGGAGAAGATGTGAACACGTACGTAGCCCACGAGAGGCCGGCCTCAAATCGCCCCACCCATTTCCGCTGTTGGGCCGCTGCCCAATCAGTGGTTCTGCAGTTGCGGGGTTTCAGGAGGCGGCGATGAGATACCAGATTAGTTCCAGACCACTGCTGCTCCCATATTTGTTTCTGCCTTATATAATTACTGGCGTACACGTGTTTCCTCTGGTTCCTGCGCACTACTGTTCCAATATCTGTTCCTGACTTACATAAGCACTCGGCGTACAGGATTTCCTCTCGCCCCGACACATAGGAACGCTGGATTGCGAATGTACACAAGGCATCTGGATATTTACAGGATGGCTGCACGACGGTTATCTCGCAGGTTGAAATGATAGCGAACGTTAAGAACTTTCGTGGAGTTTCAAAGTCGTTTTTTTCTCTGTTTACCTAACTAACCACTGTCGTGTCATTGCATCCCGCCACGCCAGTAGTTTGCGCTATTCGTGCTTTAAGCATCTGAGGTCTCCACTGGTAGCATTTGATTCACACTGTAAGCTGATAATGTACACTCTGTAACGTCTCCTGGCGAAATACATATTATATGTGGTAAAAAGAAAAGGAAAAACATAATTGAACTGGGTGATATAATTTTATTTCTGCATGGACAATGATTGTGTGAACTTTATGTAATAAAGAGAAACCATTTTGTGTCAGGTTTTATACTTGTATAGCCGGCCGGGTTGGCCGAGCGGTTCTAGGCGCTACAGTCTGGAACTGCGCGACCGATACGGTCGCAGGTTCGAATCCTGCCTCGGGCATGGATGTGTGTGATGTCCTTAGGTTAGATAGGTGTAAGTAGTTCTAAGTTCTAGGGGACTGATGACCTTAGAAGTTAAGTCCCACAGTGCTCAGAGCCATTTGAACCATTTCATACTTGTATAGAATTATGTATCGATTTTTTTAGATAATATCTGCGTTGGCGAGTACTGGAACCGCCACAGACGGTACTTATTAAATACCAAAGAAAGATGTAAATGTATTAAACCGAGTATAAATAGCAGTGACCGACCATCAATTTCTCTGTCGCCTTTTTGGAGTTACGTGAGTAGGAAGAGCCTGAGGTGCTATATTGTATGCTTGTGTAATATTCTTTTGTCAAGATTGAGAGAAGGACGCCATTAGGTTCAAATGGTGCAAATGGCTCTGAGCACTATGGGACTTAACATCTATGGTCATCAGTCCACTAGAACTTGGAACTACTTAAACCTAACTAACCTAAGGACATCACACAACACCCAGTCGTCACGAGGCAGAGAAAATCCCTGACCCCGCCGGGAATCGAACCCGGGAACCCGGGCGCGGAAAGCGAGAAGACGCCATTAGGCACTGATTTGTAAAGGTGTGTAAGAATTCAGTCTGTCTAAATGTTTTGAATAGTTAGTTAGTGAAAACTTGCATTATGATTTGTAATAAGCTTGCCTGGTATTTTATCCCATCCTTTTAAGACATTTTCAGCTATTTAAATATTATTCGTGGTGCAGAGCTGCGCTACGAACGAACGAGCCGCTGCTGCGGCGCATTCAGACTGCATGAGATGAAACCAATCATACTGCAAAAAAGCGGACACGTAATAGTGAACTAAAAGTATTTCTTTCAGATTTCGGGAGTGCAGGGCAGAACAGTAGATTTTATGATGTGTTTTACAGGTGGACGCGGGCTGCGGATGATGTTATATTACTAACAGTGCAAAAAGAAAATTTACCTTCATGACATAAAAAAATTCTTGCTGTGCGTAGTTCTGGTCTGGCAAACATTATAGTAAAAACATTTTTTCTCTGATAATAGTCTCATGTTCTCGTGTTAGTCGTGGTACTTACAGGTGTTTTAAGATTAACAAAAATCAACTGCAAAATTTTGATGTTTAACAAACATTGCGTACTGTAACATCAGTATTGATAACGAAATAATTTTCAGTAACCTCATCAATAACTGTAAAGTAAAAAAAGATATGCTGAACTTTATAGCGAGTTACAGTAACGGTACAATGTTCCTTTTATAGAAAGCCAGATCCAGAATAATAAGAACATACTATATTTTGTTTTGTTGAAAATTAATGATCCAAACAAAGTCTCATCCATTTATCAATATATTAGTTGCTACGTGAGCTATAACAAAGAGAGAGCGAAAACTCTTTGACTTACCAGACACAGTATTTCTTCATCAGTACAATCTCTAGGCTGTTTATGTTGTTGCTTCGTGTTTGAACACCATCTAAAGATGAAAACGTCTATTTACGATGAACTTCAGTGTTGTTTCTTCAGAAACATGTTTCAGTAGTTTTATTGCTGTTCATAATTTATGATTCTAGCGTCATTTTAATTAACACTTGATAATTTGCTGAGTATACCTTATCTGAAACGAAATGAAACTCAAAACAGTCTACTGGCAACATCCAGTATACAAAAATGTCGTGTAATCCACTGATCCACCTGAAGATGAGGGTATAGGCCGTCGAACAGCCTTGAGAAATAAAATTAAAAGTGACTGACACAGATAATTCCTTTAATATACATTTTATATCATGAAAATACACTGCTGGAAATTGAAATAAGAACACCGTGAATTCATTGTCCCAGGAAGGGGAAACTTTATTGACACATTCCTGGGGTCAGATACATCACATGATCACACTGACAGAACCACAGGCACATAGACACAGGCAACAGAGCATGCACAATGTCGGCACTAGTACAGTGTATATCCACCTTTCGCAGCAATGCAGGCTGCTATTCTCCCATGGAGACGATCGTAGAGATGCTGGATGTAGTCCTGTGGAACGGCTTGCCATGCCATTTCCACCTGGCGCCTCAGTTGGACCAGCGTTCGTGCTGGACGTGCAGACCGCGTGAGACGACGCTTCATCCAGTCCCAAACATGCTCAATGGGGGACAGATCCGGAGATCTTGCTGGCCAGGGTAGTTGACTTACACCTTCTAGAGCACGTTGGGTGGCACGGGAGACATGCTGACGTGCATTGTCCTGTTGGAACAGCAAGTTCCCTTGCCGGTCTAGGAATGGTAGAACGATGGGTTCGATGACGGTTTGGATGTACCGTGCACTATTCAGTGTCCCCTCGACGATCACCAGTGGTGTACGGCCAGTGTAGGAGATCGCTCCCCACACCATGATGCCGGGTGTTGGCCCTGTGTGCCTCGGTCGTATGCAGTCCTGATTGTGGCGCTCACCTGCACGGCGCCAAACACGCATTCGACCATCATTGGCACCAAGGCAGAAGCGACTCTCATCGCTGAAGACGACACGTCTCCATTCGTCCCTCCATTCACGCCTGTCGCGACACCACTGGAGGCGGGCTGCACGATGTTGGGGCGTGAGCGGAAGACGGCCTAACGGTGTGCGGGACCGTAGCCCAACTTCATGGAGACGGTTGCGAATGGTCCTCGCCGATACCCCAGGAGCAACAGTGTCCCTAATTTGCTGGGAAGTGGCGGTGCGGTCCCCTACGGCACTGCGTAGGATCCTACGGTCTTGGCGTGCATCCGTGCGTCGCTGCGGTCCGGTCCCAGGTCGACGGGCACGTGCACCTTCCGCCGACCACTGGCGACAACATCGATGTACTGTGGAGACCTCACGCCCCACGTGTTGAGCAATTCGGCGGTACGTCCACCCGGCCTCCCGCATGCCCACTATACGCCCTCGCTCAAAGTCCGTCAACTGCACATACGGTTCACGTCCACGCTGTCGCGGCATGCTACAGTGTTAAAGACTGCGATGGAGCTCCGTATGCCACGGCAAACTGGCTGACACTGACGGCAGCGGTGCACAAATGCTGCGCAGCTAGCGCCATTCGACGGCCAACACCGCGGTTCCTGGTGTGTCCGCTGTGCCGTGCGTGTGATCATTGCTTGTACAGCCCTCTCGCAGTGTCCGGAGCAAGTATGGTGGGTCTGACACACCGGTGTCAATGTGTTCTTTTTTCCATTTCCAGGAGTGTAGAATGAAGTGCGTTACATGCTTGGATATGCAAAAGATTAGGATTTCAATGCAACCACACAGAGTAGTTTTCTGTAAATATAGACACAGGTATTCTCACTAAGAGATGATAGTTGTTTATGTGCAGAGATAATGGGGAGATAATAAGGAAATAAGTCCACCCGGACGCGTCGAAATACGAGGGCGCCAAGAATGTGGCCTACCGAGACTGCGATTTGTCTTTGCGTGCAATTGCACAGTATCCCTCGAAAGGAGTGTCGTGTGAATATGGATCGATATGCTCAGGGGGATGGGAGGGGGCATACACAGCGCCATGCAGCTTCTCAATGGCCCCACGACATACGGTGACGGAACAGATATATTGCCCACAGGGCCATGCAGCGACGTTGGATGCGCATCACGCACCTTGGGTAAGAAATTGGCTTGATTCCAGCGAGGCAAGTATCCACACGTACACTTCAGTTTAATTCAATTTATTGCTACGAATTTTAGACCAGTTATCTGAAAGCTGTAAATATGTCATAGATAGTCGTTAATCATGGTGACGTAAAATGTTTTGTATTATGTGTTGTAGTAAATCATGGTAACACTAACCAATGGTAATAATAACGTAGAAATAAAAAAGAAAATTTGAAAACGTAAGAATCAGTTTAAAAATAACATAAAATAAAAGGAAATAACTTAAGTTCCAAGTGAATATTTCCGTCTTACATTATTGGATATGTTACCGGCCTCCTCAGAAGGACTCGACGTATGCCAACTAAATTAAACTACACCAACTTGTAAGCCTTTTGTTGACACTATTCTACAACGCCTATACTGGGACTCGACCCAAAAACACTAAGATTAATCTGACAGATATTAGCTGGCACAACATCGAAAGTTATATTCATGGATGAAATCTCTGATCCCTTCGTGATCAAAACTGGAGTGCATCAAGGCGACGGTTTTTCCCCGCTATTATTCAACCAAGTCCTGGACAAAGTAAGGAGGGAGTGGAAAAAGAACTGAAAACTCAAGGACACTGGAAACCAATACAAATAGAAAGATGCCGGGACAGAATAGAAATCTCAAACCTAGCTTTCGCAGACGGCCAGGCCATACTATCAGACAACGAAGCAACAGCAACCAAACAGAGGTACTAAAAGATTGCGCAGAAAGGCCTGGACTGCAAATCTCTTTCGAGAAGTCCAAATTTTTCTGCCCAAATTAAAACATAACAATATTAGACACGAAATACGGCAAAATAGACGGAACCGCACACTTCAAGTATCTAGGTGATTTCCTTAAACCTACAGGAGGAGAAAGAGATCGCACAGAAGACTCGACTACAAAAATTGAAGAGAGCGTTCGGCAATACACAGCACGTATATAATAAAAAATGCATGTCCATTCACACAAAAGTCAGACACTACATCACAGTAATCAAGCCCAAAATACTGTAAGCAAGTGAGACGCTAACATTCCATAGGAAACGTGACATGGGAAATCTGGTACCGAGCACTGCGGGTTTCGAATCCGCGCCAGGCGGCACGGACCTCGATTAGCACTAGAGGTCTCTGCAGCCGTCGCGACGTAAGCCGCGGCTGCGCACGTTCCTGTCTCGCGTATAGCGTGAGGGCGCCACGGTGGAGCACGTGGTCCCAGCAGCCAATAGCGGCTTACCGTATTCTGCATTTAAGCGCCTGCCTCTCGCTCAGCTACACGGCTAAGAAACGCCGGGACAGGCGACAGACATGCACCCGTTTAAATGCTACCCTACCTATCAACTCGTCCAAGTTCTAGTCAGCCTTCCGTCGCCTTACCGGCACTAAACCCTCCCCCTACTATCCTCTTCTCCATGATGATCACCCCTTCCCTGACGCCCTTAGTAAGGCCAATCACTTTGCCTCCTACCTCTCCGATGTATTTTCCATCCCCGATGATCCCCAGTTCGATTACGCCCTCTTCCCGGATATCCGCGATCGAACTGACACCTCTGTCCCGCCCCTCGCTCCTGATTTCCTGTACTTGGACAACATTGCACACACGGAACTCAATACCCCTATCACTACCCAGGATCTCATTGCTACAGTCCGCACAAAACGCAACACTGCTCCTGCTTACGATCGTGTCACCTACCGTCACCTTCGTGAGGCTCCTATCTCTTTCTCTCCATCCTGACCAGGCTCTACAATGTAGTCCTGTCCACTGGTTACTACCCCGACCTGTGGAAAACCTCCCGTATCCTGATGTTCCTTAAACCTGGCAAACCGCCGTCTGCCGTCTCCTCCTACCGTCCCATCAGCCTTACCTCGGTCTTCAACAAGGTCCTGGAATCTATCCTCACCCGACGCATCCACCAGCATTTCCGCCAGCACCGCCTCCTTCCCGTTACCCAGTGTGGCTTTCGGCCGTCCTTCTCTTCCGACGACCTTCTCCTTCACCTCACTCATCTCCTTTCCAACCAGCTTAATTCCCGTCGCTCCGCAATCTTCCTCTCCTTGGACCTCGAACGTGCTTATGACCGCGTATGGCGTTCCGGTCTCCTCTTCAAGCTCCAAACCTTCGCCCTTCCCATTAACTACGTCCGTCTGATCGGCTCCTTTCTCTTCCGCCGTCCTTCCTATGTCACCATCCATAACACAGATACCTACACCTTTTTCCTCTCCGCCGGTGTGCCCCAAGGCTCCGTCCTCTCCCCCCTTCTGTACCTTCTGTACACGGCGGACATGCCGCCGCCGTCACCCCCCCGTCCACCTTCTCCAGTTTGCCGATGACACCGCCTTCCTTGCCCTTGCCCCCACCCTGAAGCGCTCCCAACACCTTCTCCAATCCCATCTTGACCAGTTCACTGCTTGGTGCAACCAGTGGTTGCTCAAGGTCAATCCCTCCAAAACCCGGGCGATCATTGTAGGCAAAACCACCCCTTCCTTCCGCCTCCTTGATTTCTATCTCACCATCTATGGCCGTCCTATCGCCCTCACTCCCACCCTTAAGTACCTTGGCGTCACCCTTGACCGTTGCCTCTCCTGGACTCCCCACCTCCGGACAATCTAAGCCAAGGCACGCTCTCGATTCAGTCTCCTCAAGCTCCTCTCCGGCCGTACGTGGGGTCTGGACCCCTCCACCATCCTCCACACTTATAAATCCCTCATCTGCCCTATCCTTTGTTACGCCCATCCGGCTTGGATCTCCGCCCCCCCCCCTACCTTTTATAAATCCCTCCAAATCCTTGAACGCCATGCTCTCTGCCTCGCCTATCGCATCCGTCTCCCCTCCCCCACACGGATCCTGTACGATCTCATCCCCTTCCACCACCTCTTCCTTTTCCTTGAAAGGATACGGATCCTGTACACCTCCCGCAAACTCGATACTCCTCACCCGCTAGTCTCCCCGATCCTCTCCCACCCCCGCCCACTGCCACACCTGTATTCCCACGTCCCACCCGGTCTCCATCTCTCCACCCTCCTTACCCTCTCCCAAGGTGGCTTCCGCCAGCTCCCTCTCCCTGATGATGCCCTCCTCCCCTCCATCTACCCCTCCTACCAACTTTGATCCTCCCACCTTCCTCCTGTGTTTGCTCCTCTGGGCACCCTCCCTCCCTTCTCTCCCTCTTCCCACCCTCCTCCATTTCTCCCCACTCCTCCCCCAGGCTTCCCCTCCCCTGTCCCTCTCCTCCTGCCCCCATCTCCTCAGCCATTGGCATCCTTGTTCTCCCCTCTTCCCCACCTCACCCTTGTTCTCCCCTTGGCAGGTCCCCGGCCTCACACACGCTAAGTGGACATTCGTGCGCCGTAGATCATCGCCATCAGTGTCTCGTGTGTGCCATCGTGTTTAGTGTTCAGTGTTCACCATCACACTCCATCGTTCACCAGTGCCATCGTCATCTTCAGTGTTTGTGCTTCGTGTCAACAGTTTGTAGTGTGGATTGTCATCGAGTGTGAACGGCTTCATGTTTTTTTATGTTCATGGGTCTACTGTTTTTTCCCGCCGTTTTTCCCAGTGATGTATCTTCTCTGTGTATATCATTGTACTATCTTCCGCTGCAGAGCGGCGTATTGTGCTGCTGCCAGCCTACCTGTTCCACAGGTTTTAAAATCAAAGAAAGAAAAAAAAGCTCAGCTATGCAGTCTAATATTCGCTCGACATCTCGCCTACAGAAAGCGTGTTTATATTACTTTGCTTCCGTGTATGAGTGGATGATGTGGATTCGTTAGGTTGTCACTTGTGACCCCGTTGCTTCTTCCATGTTGTTGTTCATAAGGTCTTGCTCGGTCGTCCGTCGTTGTTCGTGTCCGTCCTTTCCCATTCGTTTGTTTGTTCGCGGGCTACTCCCGTTTGGTCCCACCACTCTTCGTTCTTCGCAACCCCGCCACCGTTCCGGTTGCAGTTACAATGGAAAGCATACTGAAGGAAGAGAAAATTCTCGGCCCAAAGCTGACAGAAGAGGGATACAGATAACACTCCAAGAAAACTACAGATAACATGTCAAACATAGTAACAGATGTTAGAAAAATAAGGTTGAAGTTATATGGGGACATCATCAGGCTAGCACCAAACCGGCTCGCCAAGAGAATTCTAACATACATACAAGGGGTCAAATCAACAATATCATAGATCACAGATGTCAAACTGGATCTAGAAGCAGCAAAAATCGATCCAATAGAAATTGAAGACAGAAGTGTATACAGGAACAAGATATACAAGTGGTATGTGAAGACAGAGAATGAAGTCCCTAAGAAACCAGGGACAGAGTGGACTGAAGATAGAAATAGACTTCTGGAGAAAAAATAGAGTCGTGGAACATCATAAAGAACGCTCAAATGAGGCAGAATGCTTGCCACACAGGATTAGCCAAGCAGTCTGAGGCACTGCAGTCATGGACTATGCGGCTGGTCCCAGCGGAGGTTCGAGTCCTCCCTTGGCCATGGGTGTGTGTGTTTGTCCTTAGGATAATTTAGGATAAGTAATGTGTAAGATTAGGGACTGACGACCTTAGCAGTTAAGTCCCATAAGATTTCACACACATTTGAACATTTTTTGAGCAGAATGCTTTGTGTGATCCTACAGGGTCTCGTCGCAAATAATAATAATAATACAGGGTGTACATGCTCCGCAACAACCGGTAAATCCGGGATAAACCCGAGAATTTATTTATCCGGGAGAAAACCCGAAAAACTCGTGAATTTTCTAGAATACCGGGAATTTTTCATTGTTTTTGTCTTCAGTTAAATTTCTTTGATTTTGACTGGTAAGAAGTGATAAACCGCAAAATTTGTCAAAGGCTGTAGGATGAAGACTATGGAATACATAACAGCAAACCGCTTCCGATGAGCATGACGTCACAACTTTTTACATTAAGTTCGTTTTGAGTAGTTGTCAGCAGACTCGTGCGCATGCGCAGTTGAGTTGCCGATGAGCAGTACCTTCTCCCGCTTCTGGCTACTTCAAGTGTGGCTGCATCTCTAGTAAGAAGCAGTCATGCTGCCCAGAAAATTTTTTCTGGCACGCCCGAGTTGTGCAGAACAGTCTGGGTTTTAATTGGGAAGAGGATAGTGACCCGTGTTTACGTTCAGTGATTTTGCTGTTTCCTGATGTCCTATTTCCTCTTCATTTACAGTCCACACATCAAATGAAAACAAAACAGATTTTTGTGGCCGGGAGCTATCAATAAATAAAAATACATCCACATCATTACGGAAGGCTGTTAATAGCTGGTTTTGTAACCCGACCGGGACTCGAACCCAGGATCTCCTGCTTACATGGCAGACGGTCTATCTATCTGAGCCACTGAGAACGCAGATGAATGACGCGACTGCAGGGACTTATCCCTTGCACACTTCCCGTGAGACCCACATTCCCAACTTTCCACAATCCACTTACATAATGTACCTAATAGATATTTGCCCATCCACTCATAACTCGCGCACACTATGGTGACGATTGCCGTAAGAGTTTGAGCAACCTGTGCACGTTCACACAGATGAAGGTCAATGACTGGGTAAGCTTTAACTATATATATGAAGATAGTAACTGTTCTCGAAAGAACAGAGACCATTCATCACTGTACAGCTTCTCTACAATAAATGATAATTAATTGAAACCGTCAGCTGCCGACAGGTGTTGTTCATGACAGCTGAAAATGTGTGCCCCGACTGGGACTCGAACCCAGGATCTCCTACTTACATGGCAGATGCTCTATCCACCTGTACCACTGAGGACTCATATGAATAGCGCAACTGGAGGGACTTATTCCTTGCACACTTCCCGTGAGACCCACATTCCCAACTGTCCACAATCTGCATACATAATGTACCTAATAGGTATTTGCCCATTCACTCATTAATCCGATGTGAAGGCCGCAGATGCGGACGCCAGTTAGTGAGCGCTTGTTCATCACCGCAATCTCAGCCACACCAGCGAGAAGAACGATGCAGCTGGCCGCCTGCAGCTCACACTGAGCGGTGCTGAGTCGGCAGGGACGCATACCACGAGTCAACCACGGCATCCTGACGATGCAGCACTCAGCTGGCGTACTAGGCCGGCTTGACACAGCAGCGCATTCCACTGGGTCGCTGGGGCGGTGGCCTCAGCATTGTGGGACCCAGAGATGCAGACCGAGGAGAAAGGAGCACTATAGAGGAAACAAATAAAATCCTTTGGAAAGTTCTCACCGAGTTTTAATAAAGCACCCACTACATTTGGTGTCAATATGCCACATTTGTCGTCTGATACCACAACATTTGGTGTCAGAATAGTGGGCATTGTCTGTCCAGTATAACGTTCAAGTCCACCGCCTTCAGTACAGTCACAAGATGTGGTGAGTGCTGACAAAATTGTTCTTTATGAATGTTGGACGTTTTTTTTTTTGTATGGCTCCTGGAATTGTAAATGTTTTGCCTGGACATAGTATTTTTTGTTGTCAGAGTAAGTGTTAGTGTATTTGGGGCAGTAAGATTTGTTATTTTTCGTGGAATTTGACTACTTTTGCATTGGTTTATGATGCTACTGAGTATGACGATACGGAGCTGTAGAAAGTCAGATTATTCTTGTACTTAATCCCGAAACAAAACGTCTACCCGGGAACGAAAGCAACACAATGGTAGAGTCAAGGATGCAAGGTGTGTCGGAACCAGAAGCGGTGCGGATTTTGATGGAAAAGGTAGCACAATTGACAGCAGACAAAATGCAGTTGAGAAATAAATTAACATCCAGAAGTGAGCGGGAAACTGCATCTGATCAGTCGTTATTGCCTAGGGTGCAGGAGATTGAGCCAGCCGCTGTAAGTTTGATAATTCTGTTTTCTGGTAAGACATCTAAAGATGTGTATTTGTTTGTGGAGGACTTGAAGACTCCAGCGGTGATGAATGGTTAGTCTGATGAGCAGTTGTTACATGTAGCCAAGATTACATTAACGGCTGAAGCGAATACATATATAAGGTGTTCTGAGGCCTTAAGGAAGGCAGGACAGTTTAAGCAATTAAAGGAAGGGCTCGGTACTTTAGGGAAAGTACAATGACAGAGAGACATGGGGAGATGGTGGAGAAATTGGCAGACAGGATAAGGAAAATTAATAAGTATACTTACGAGTTGGGTCAGAGCAATGAAGCGAATAGTGGTCTGTTGCAGGAGGCCAAGCAAAGGGCACTTGATGTATTTTTGAGAGGGTTACTGGCGCATATGTCAAAGAAATTGCGTGAAGGGACTTCGAAAGATTTCTTTTTGGCCATTCATCTGGCAATTCAGTGTGAGGAAATAGACGTGGCAACAGGGGCATGCGAGAGGCAAACAGTGTTTATGGCAGGTGTGAAACGTTTTAAGTGTGGTCGTATGAGACATGTGCAAAGGCAATGTACCCAGTCACCAAGGAATACAGGAAGAGGTGGCAATCGAAATTGGGGAGGAGGGAGAATTGGAGATAGGAGAGGTGGACAATCGTTAAACGGCCGAGGGGGCCCAAGACCCACCTAAGGGAGCTCCCATTTCATTTCAATGCTGTGAATATGTATGCAGAGGTGGAATGTTCAGTGGTAGGATCCATATGAACTAAAACGTTTAAGATTTTGTTGAATACTGGGGTGCCAGTGGCTACTAAAAATATAATGGGACAAAGGAAGTTAGACCCACCACGTATAGGTTGCGTGGAGTGGGGGATAAGGAGGTCACGCTTTTGGGGTCGGTGACGGTTGGCTTTCGCATAGGGAAAGTCCGATTTAATGCATGCATGGAGGTGGTTCCATGGGTAACCGAGGGCTGCGACATCATCCTAGTAGCAGATTTCTTGCATCAACATTATGCCAAAATTGACCTTGGACAACGAACTGTGGAACTTGGTGGAATGTTATTTCAGCTAGAGGAAACTGTTGCCAATGCAGAGCTGTTGCGAGGGACGTTCAGTGTAATGACCAAACCAATTGAACTGCATACATTAGCATTAAGGCTTAATTCGTATGAGTGTAAGTCTAGTGGCACTGGGAAGTCGCTTTGGGTAAGTGTGGAGTCGAATCTACCTGTGGGTACAGTATGTGTTATTGAACCATTGGAGAATAATGAAGATTTGGGTTCATTTGGTTTTTTTTTTTTTTTTGTGAAACGTAGTGTTCTACGTATACAGGAGGGGAACGACGGGCAAGTAGTTCCCGTTAATGTGGATAATTTTAGCGCTGTAGACGCGAATTTGAGGAAAGGAGTTTTAGTAGTAAATTTGGATGTGCCAGATGACGAAGACTGGTGTTTGAGAGGTAGGCGAAGTGATCAACCACTAAATGCCGATAAAACTGATTGCGTGACAAAATTAAGCATTTGAAAGGAGGAGAAAGAGAGCAAATGGAAGAATTATTGAGGGAATTTAAGTATTTGTTTTTCCCACAAGGGCCATTACCAGCAACTCCATTAGTTCAACATAGGATACCAACAGGGAATGAAGCATCTGTTTACCATAAACCATACAGAATACCGAGGTATTTGCAGCCGAATGTGGAGGATTTCATTGATCAGCAGCTCGTGGACGGTGTTATAGAGCATAGTAATAGTTGATGGGGAGCGGGCATTGTCGTTGTGCCTAAAAGATCTGTGGATGGAACTAAGAAATACAGGTTCTGTTGTGACTACCGATACCTCAATAATAAGGCAGTAAGGGATGCATACCCCATTCCAAACATATCGGAGACTTTGGATCACTTAGGACTTTTCTATGATGGATTTGATAAGTGGTTATCATCAGTTAGAGGTGGCTCCAGAGGATCGTCCAAAACTTGTTTTCTCTACACCTGGAGGCCACTACCTGTACATTAGAATGCCATTCGGTTTGAAAAACGCTCCAGCAACTTTTCAGAGGGTGCTAGACAGTGTCTTAAGGCGTTTGAAACCATGGTAGTGTCTTGTCTATTTGGATGATGTTAAAGTGTTTTCAAGTAGTATGGAGCAACATAGACAGCGGTTAAGGGAAGTCTTTATGAGGTTAATAGCAGCTCATTTGATGTTGAGCCTGGAGAAGTGTCACTTTGCGTAGCGAAATAGAGGCATGCAGTCGAGTATAAATAGGTGTCGTTTTCTAATGAGAGTCATTCAAATGTGGCAGTTCTCCTGGATGGCAGGGCACGTCACACTACCGGAGACACATGGCAGAAGATGGGACGCCGGCAGTCCACCGAGGATCACTGGTTCAACCTTCTGAGCCCAATGTGGGACATTCAAGTGTGGCAGCTCTCCTGAACGGCGAGGCAGGTCACACCGCGGGCTACAAACAGCAACAGATAGGGCACCAGTGTTCCAGCCCATGGCAGGTCGTTGGTTCGACCCTCTGAGGCCTACACATGGTCCGCAGCCAGCCAGGGCGGGCCACTCTTTGGCTTTATACCGCGGGCAGTCGTCTCGGCGCCCGATGCATGCCGGAGGCTTCTGAGGCGAGGGCTGCAGATGCGGACGCCGGATAGCGGGCGCTTGTTCATCACTGCAATCTCAGCCACGCTGGCGAGAAGGATGCCGCTTGCCGCCTGCAGCTCACACTGAGTGGCGCTGAGTCGGCAGGGACGCATACCGCCGAGTCAACCGTGGCATCCTGATGGCACTGCACTCAGCTGGCGTACAAGGCTGGCTCGACACAGCAGCGCGTTGCACTGGGATGCTGGGGTGGTGGCCTCAGCATTGTGGGACCCAGCGACGCAGACCAAGGTGAATGGAGCACTATAGAGGAAACAAATAAATCATTTGGAAAGTTCTGGCCGAGTTTTAATGCGGCACCTCCCAGAACCTACCCACTACATTTTGTGTCAATACGTCACATTTGGCGTCTGATACCACAACATTATTCACGTAAACCACATAAATCTTAATCATATACCTCAATAAATGTCAACAGTAATCATCATCATCAAATACACAAATATGCAGTGAACTTGATAATACAATACATCTGAAACGTCCCGAAAGAAAATTCCCTATTCTGTTTACATCAACTCTCTCCCATGCGAAAAACACCTCATAGCCATAAGTATAAAACATCCAAATACTGTACACAAAACACTTGCAATGACTATAGATCCTGAGAAAAGGAAATTGTAGCCATGATCAAATATTCTTTCTGATGGTAGACAAAAGAAATGTATGAAAGCAACAGGCTGTAGAGAACATCAAATAAATGGTAGAAAATTCTTCTGAGAAACAGCAAAGTAATTCCAAATATAAGTGCAAGTCCAAAGTCGAAAGATAAGAAAAGACAAACAGGCTGTAGTGATATCAGTCCGGTAGTAAACCAGATCGCTGTGTAAGTGTGTTGTCTATAAAGCTGTGTACGTGTATCCTATTCCTAGGACTCTTTGACAAGTTACAAAATCAGAGAAAATCGAACATTATAAAACAATAAACAAAAAAGTAGGTTGTGGTCATGCCAATCCAGTAGTAAACAAATTCTCAGTGTAGGTACGTTGTATGTAAAACTGTGTATATCCTATTTGTGAAATTCTTTGACATTCCTAATATGGTGTACACCCATACTACGTTTGTTCTCAAACTTTGCACTTCCAAAGCATTCGGATGACAAATACGACGAATTCTGTATAATCCGTTATGGCAAAGAAAGAATTTGCTGAACATGCGTTTTCCTTTATGAGACTGTGTGATCTGACAAGTACTTTTTGACCTACCTGAAATGTTCGTTTGATTCCGGCAGGCTGCTGGCATTGAATCCTCTTTTCTGCATCTCGTTTGATTTCCACAATTTGATGGTGTCGTTAGCAACGTGACATAGGTACCGATACAAGGTCTCTGATTCAGTCAGGTGGCAGTTTGTTTCTCAGTACAAGGCACGGAGAAGGTAAGGCAGAAATGTTGGGAGTAGAGCTGATAACATCCTGAAATATGTAAATGTGTTTGTCCCAATCTCTGTGTTTCTTATGGCAATACAGTCTGCATAGTTTATCTACCTCTTCCATAATGCGTTAAGCTGGATTTGAAGAAGCATGACTGCGGGAAATGGATTGATTTTTCTGCTCGAGAGAGTGCCAGCCCAGTAACTTGACCTAAATTTCGGACCGTTGTCTGAAATGACCTTGTCAAGGACACAGTTTTGCCAGTAGCTTTCCGTCTCTAATGACCTCGTTGTCGACGGGACGTTAAACACTAACCACCACCACCAACAGTAGCCTTACGTAAAGGTGTGAATGAAACAAATTTCGATGTGAGCTCTACAGCTACGAAAATATAAGAGGGGCCTTGTCTGCAGGTAACAGTAGGACGGTATAAATTAACAGCTGCTAGATGACGTAATTTCACAGGAGTGATCGGTCACAACTGAGCATAAAAGGAAGATGTTGTCTTTGGCTTCTGGTATAATTTTCACTTCATAAGAACACGACAAACACGTTTCTCCATATTAAAGGAATATGACGTTTGCGAAGAACGAAAAAGCTATTGTGGGCTCCATAATGAGCGCTGCTGAGATGTGTGTACCATGTAAGTTTGTTAACTAGATGCTCGGGAATATAGATAAGCCAGGCAGAACTGTCGGGTATTTACCGTTTAAACAAGATGTTCTGAACGAGATAGTAGAGTCTGATAGAAGGTTTGGTTTCGTCGCGCCATTGCCGTTTGATGTCTTTCGAGATCGGATCCTTGTCTTGCTCTTTAGCAATGTCGGTCATCGCCGAAGAAATAAAGTTTTCGAAAGCTATCTGTTGAATGTATAACACTCTGAAATTGACGTGATGAAATTTTGTTGAAGAACCACACGGAGTACTACCAAGTGAACGAGATAATGCATCAGCGGCAATATTTTCAACTCCGGGAATATAGATGACCGTAAACCGAAATTCTTGTAAATACATAGCCCAACCAATTAAACGCTCATGAGAAAGTTTTGGTGACAACAAATTGCAACGCTCTATGAACAATATAAATCTTTGTACGTCTGCCAAATAAGAAGTGACGAAATTTGGCAAAGGCCCATACGACTGCTAAACATTCGCGTTCTGTTATAGAATAGTTCAGCTGGAGACAAAACGCGGCTTGTGAAAGCAAAGCTTTTCTTAACAAAAATGCCGTGTTCTTCAGTCTCTTGAAACACATAGACCCGAATGGCCGTTTTAGAACTATCAGTGGTAGGACAAAAGTCATGTGAAGATCAGGATGAGGAAGTAGAGGAGCGGTCAATAAAGCTTGTTTTAAGTTGCCAAATTCTTGTTGAGCTTTGTAGTACCAGAACCAGTTGGAGTTTTTGCGCTAAGTTGGCACAAACGTGGAGTATCGAGAGCCTTGTAGTGCACAAAACGACGAAAAAAACCGAGAAAAATTCTGACTTGAAGTTTGAAAGTGGGTGTGGCGATGTCACGGATAGCTTGAAACTTCTCTGGGTCAGGTTTGTCAGCAACAAACATACCGTGATCTAAAAATCTGATGATAGATTTGCCAAATTCAGATTTGCTCAGGTTGACTGAACAGAGAAAGGCGGTATATTTGCGGCAATTAGGTGGCAATTCAATCTTCCAGAACCTATATTTTGCATCAAAGGAGGAGAAAACTGTGACAATATGAAATTTCTGAGGAATCTCTCCCAGTATTTCAGGTCTATCGGTTTCCAGAATAATAATGTTATTAATTTGCCTGAGTGAACCACCTTTCTTTGGCGCAATATGAAGCGAACTGTTATAAGGACTGGCTGCGGGCTCAATAATATCTTGTTGAAGCCTGGAATTAATTTTTTCTTTAACGTTCTGACGATAAACAAAAGGAATGGAGTAGTACCGTCCAACAAAAATATTGTTTGGCTTAACTTGAACTTCATAAAGAAAACCACGAATGGTGCCAGGTACATTATCAAAAACGTGAGCATGAGTTTGTAAGATTTTCCGTAATTGTTGTTCATGAAAATCAGACGTGGCTTTACAATTGTCAACTTTGTTTTGAATCGCGTCGAAAATGTCAGTCACAGTGCCGTCAACGTTGTGCTTACAGATGGGTCAGCTGAATAAAATTGTTTGGTGTAACAGTCGATATTTCTGTATGAAGAAAGAAGGTGTAAGCGATTGATATTTTCTTCCTCGCTAGAGAGGCTCTGATCAGAATTTAAAGATATTGTATTGTCGTCGTTTTGTAATGTAATGCAAGAGTTGTTGTTAAAAGAAATGCTTAAGAAATGGATGCCCAGAATGACTTCAGTCGTTAATAACAGAACGATAAGAAATTTGACGAAAATGTGTGAGCTTGAGCAGAAAATTGTAAATGGGTTTGACATTTAACTTCAACGCTTTTACTGGGTACAGCATCATTTATTTTGATTTTATTAAGAGGTGGCATAGGACAAGAATCATCATAATTGCAGCAGTTGAACGCTGCGTCACTCATGACAGTAACGGGAGAACCATAATCCAGAACTGCTTTTAATACTTGTTTGCCAACTTGAGTGGTAATAACAGGATGAGAAAAATGTTTCCGAGGCTGTCCAGTTTCACGTAACAGTAATTCCCTGGTGTCTTCTAAGCGGATCATATGCTCTATAATGGGTGCAGAACGCAACGTACCCTGTGTTGGCGCGTCGTCGGCATCATCTGATGCGTGGTCCGCTAGTCATTTTTGCATAGCGTCTGCACCGTTCGGTGCGTTGGCAGATGCCTTCAATGATTTGAACAGTGCGCTGGGGTTCGGAATGATTCTGGTTACCTTGATGCGGATGAAAATGTGAATCTGGTTCATTTCAGCATAAAGACTGATTGTTAGTAAAGTGCCCTTTTTCCTATAATTATGATTAAAATTTCTATTTCCCGGCTTATTCCCATTCTATCATTGAAAATGCTGGGCATTGCTATAATAGCTTTGCTGTTATGGCTGTTGTCTATAATTACGCAAAGTGTTCCTGTGTATAAAATTATTACTAGTATCATTTTGCGAGAATCATAGCCGCTGTGGCAGCTGTTGCGAGAAAGGCTGATTTATGTGTTGTCCGGAATTAACATATGGTTGACTAGACTGTTGAAAATTGTGTTTCTGCTGTTGGTAGTTATTAGGAAGACTTTTGATCTGCTGAAAATGTCGGTTGCTGATTACAATTAAAATTCTGGTTGTTGTTGTCAACATTTCTGTCACGTCTTTCATTCCCAAAATAGTTACTCTTATTGTGATTGGAAAACGTAGCAGAATGACCACCGTTGCGTTTTTTGTGAAAATTGCGGTTTTGTTAGAGAAGTTATTATTATCCTTCTGCTGAGAAAACGACTGATCAATCTCAAGTAACTGTAAAACGTAACCAAATGCATGTATGTTACATGTTTGTTGACCTGCTCTTAACGGACATTTCATATTTCCTGCAAGTTTTGAAATACAGAGGTGGACCAAACCTGACGGGCTGAGTGGCTCAAGTAAATGTTGATTTTGTTGTACCATGTATTCAAAGTATTGTGTTAACGTTTCAAAATTCGAGTTGCTGAAGTTCGGTAAATTTATCAATTCGTCTTTTACAGCACGGTCGTCTCAGGCCAGTACGCTGCGAGGAAAGCGCTCTGAAATTGTTCAACTGAAAAACATTGGCATGCAATAGGACGCATTCTTGTGGACGGTCCCTTCCAAAAAGCTACAAATCAATTCTAATTTATGAGAGACAGGCCAGTTCGGCGGCAAAGAGAAGGTAAATTGCTCAATCTAGGCCAAGGGTTGTCGACAGCAAGGACCATTACGAAATACTTTGAATTTTCTGACACATAAAAAATGCCTGTAGTCGAAACCATCCGTTCTAAATTATAAAAAGAGTGCTGTCTATTGAAATTCTCCAGAGTTGTCATGTGATTGTAAAGCATCTCTTTCTCTGACCGGTTTAGTAAGCTGAGGTTTCGAAGAATGTTATGTATCCTGATCGACACAATGTGTGGCAAGGTTGTGCGAGCAGTCCTGAGAAATGGTATCGTTCTTATTGTCAGACAAGCGAGCATTCAGTTTATTAAGTTCCCTTTTGAACTGATGATTAATTTGCATCTGCCCCTGCCGAAAGTTCTCAAGAGATTGAAATTCTTCAGTGTCGGTGAAGTGCACCGTTTGTGTACCTTCAGACTAATAGTCATGATTTCATTTTAATTGTGCTACAGTGTTAGCGAGTTCATCATATTCGGCTTTCAGATTGTCGTACTGGTCGTGAATTTTGTAGGATCATCTTTAAGTGACTGTAACTTAACAGCGTGACTACATGTTTTCTTTTGGAGAGTAGCTACAATTTCACTGGATACCGACTTTCCAATTTCAGCAATAAGGAGGGCTTTGTCTTGCCGCAGTTTCAGAAATGGTATTAAGTTGTTCATCAACAGCTGTTTTTCTGTGTGGCACACGTTGATGAAGGTTGTCATCAGCCGTAGTTAATCCGCTTAAATGAGATGTGACATTGATAACCTCTGTTGTAATATCATTTATACGGTCTGTAAAAGTTTTGTAACTGTCTTTTAATTCGTCAAAGAGTGCTTTCTGATTGTGACGGAGTATATTTAAAGTTTTTTTTTCAGTTAGAACTTATGATTATGCTCTTCCAGATGAGTAGCCTGTGCATCAAAACGTTCTGTAAGAAATTCATGATTTTTAGTACATTTATCATTAAGTACTTGGAATTGCTTTGTAACGGACGCATTACTGTTTGTGAGGTCGTCAAAACGAAAGGACACTACATCAAAAAGTTTCGTAAATGTCTTGTTGCTTTCTTTAAGTTGCTCAGCAAAACGATTGGATTGTTCTCCAAAACGTTCATTAGTCTGTTTGTGCATTTCGCCCAAGAACTGAAACAAACGATTGAACTGAGCTTGCAGCGAAAAATTCATATTGTCGGTAGTCAAATGCAGCTGTTGCATGACAGTTCTGTCGGAAAAATTCCGTAAAGGACGAGTGTCGGATTTTAGCAAAGGTAGTGAATCTTCCATAATTATGTGTGTGATACTACTATTCTCAGAAAATAAAATATCAGTGTTACGACAAATACTAATATCGGAATGTTGAGTTCGTCAGAATCAGCAGTGCCTACAATGTTCGTGCAGTGACTATCTGGTTGCAAAGACACAGTATCTTGCATTATTACGCCATAAATATGATTAGTACTAGCAGCAACAGAAAGATCAGCAAAGGTATTGTTGCTGTCGGTCGCATTCTGCAGATCAGATTTTGGCGAATTGATCGTAGTGCGTGATCTGCTGACAAACGTACTAAGCGGCATGGTAGCAGAGAAATATAAAAACAAATCACAGATGTAAAAGACAACGCCGAGAACAATAAAGTCAAAGCTGAAAGGCAAAACACAGTAATAGGAATACATGCGTTGCGCTAAATCATAGTAATAATTTAAAGTAAGACGGAGCAATATACAACTTCTGTTTCTCAGAAAATTCCTACGTCGCCCGTACCGTAGAAGTACATCGCTAAGTGAAAGTTATCTGAATAAATTAAAATATTTACTGAAGTGTTCTGTTTCTGAGCTGTGATAACAAATGAACTGTCGTAACGAAACTTGTACTGTCATAGTGTGAAAGACAAGCTGTACTGGAAAAGTAATTAATTGTCGTAATGAAAAGGGAAGTATTTCATACTGTAGAAGTTAGCAATCTGACTGCAAGAATTTTGAACAGTATAAACTGCCTGAATAATTAACTTGGACATGAAACCTAGAGTAATTGGGTTTGCAAAATTTGATCACAAATATTGTCTCTGAACAACATAAGTTAGCCCTGGTTGAATAAATAAAAAAATCCTAATATTTTCTCCTTACCTCTATTCTGCGCATATCTGGATAACGCGTTGCAGTACTGCTGTGTCTAGGGCCCCGTTATGCTAAAGATGCAAATTACTGTACCTACACAGAGACACTTGAGAGGTGCAACGAGTTCTCTGCTAATTGCTAATCCAACTGTTTATCGAACAGACTTGGTTGGATGATCCATTAAAAAGAATTGTAAGACAAAGTTTGATAAGAAAATGAAATATGCGCGTCAATGACAACACTGTTTTTATATATATATATATATATATATATATATATATTGATGAAAAGTGCTCAAGGCAGATATTAAATTTAATTAAGTTCTCAACATCCAAACAATACAGTTTCTATCTCTCAAATCTAATAACTTTCAGTACAGTAACCAAGTTAGTTCGATGGCACAGAAATAGTGAAAAAAAGTAAATATCATTGTTGTATTTACCTGACATTCCATTAGATTTGTTCCTTCATTAATGAGTTTCATAATCATGTCGATTGTACAAAATGATAAATTGAGACATCAAATTTGAATCATAATATTGCCATCGTTTGCTCACTTTCCTAACTCTATCACAGCTGAACTTCGACCGCTCTCTCTAACAAAGTTAAACATTGTCTGCTGCCACTGCGCCCTCGCGCAGCTCAAAGACGTTAGCTTAACTTCTGCGATACAGCTCACTTCATCGCTGGTCGCTCATAATCGACTCAGATACCAAAATTTTACATGACACCTATGGAAATGATCGTTTGGCGTCATTGGCCGGGAGGCCCTTACGGGGCAGGTCCGGCCGTCTTGGTGAAGGTCTTATTACATTAGGCGCCACGTTGGGCGATCTGAGCGCCGGATGGGGATGAAATGATGATGAAGACAACACCCTATCCCTGAGCGGAGAAAATCCCCGACCCAGCCGAGAATCGAACCTGGGCCCCTTAAGACGGCACTCCGTCACGCTAACCATTCAGCTATCGGGGCGGACATGACACCGATCAAACTGTCCAACTCGAAGGGTTCGTTCGCTCAGGAAGCGTCCTCTCTTACGGCGTGACTATGCCATACCACACACGAGCGTTGCGACATTTGCAAATCTATCATTCTACATTCAGGCCCGACTCGGACCATTCCGATATTCATCCATTTCCAGAACTTTAATAATTCCTTCGAGGTCTTCACTTTGATGATGATGAAGTGGTGCAAGCAGTGGTGAGGTTGTGACTCGGTCAACGAAGTCAAACATTTTACAGTGACGATATCAATGAACTGGGCTGTCGGGAGAAATGCGTTCGTCGATAGTGAGACTATTTTGAGAAATAAGTACGTATACACGAAGAATAAAGCTGTAGAATGTCAACAATCTTTTTTGTGTTTAAAAATCTGTATGAGTTTCTCCATCAAAAATTCATAAGTATTAATTTCCAGCTCTCCCTTGCACAACTACATCTATACTGCATAAGCCACTTTGCTCTTTGTGGTGGAGGTTACCTTGTGTACCACCGTCACTACCCCCCCCCCCCCCCTCATTCCCGTTCCAGTTGCAAATAATTGGTGGGAGGAATGATTGCTGGATTGCTGGTAAGTCTCAGTGGCTTATGAATCATCGGTGTCGACTCCGTTAATCGCCTACGTCACTGTAAACCACAAATTACTCACGAAAAAATTCTATGACATCTCCTTAGCAACAGGAGACTCTCCGTGGAGTTTCAAGGACGTCGCAGAGGATGCAGACTGCAGAGAGATGAGCTACCTCAGAGTAGTGTGAACCACTTCCACTATACACCAAAAGATTTCTGTATGTGGGGAATCTCGTGTAGGGCACCCAGGTAAAGCGTTGGAAACACTAGGACAATTGTGCAAAAATGATAACTTAACGCCTAATCCTGCCACAACACGGTATTACGCTTTCGACTAAACACAGACAGGCCAACCAACATCTAAATAGTTCATGCGATAGCCCTTAACTGCCGCGCGGAGTCGCCACGCTGTTTGAGGCGTCATATCATGGAATGCGCGGCGCCTCCCGCCGGAGGTTCAAGTCCTCCCTCGGACATGTGTGTGTGTGTGTGTGTGTGTGTGTGTGTGTGTGTTGTTCTTAGCTTAAGTTAGTGTAAGTAGTGTGTAAGTCTAGCGACCGATGACCTTAGAAGTTTGGTGCCTTTGGAATTCACATATATTTGAACATTTTTGACTCTCAACTCGAATATTCCTTTTACCCAAAATACCTTGGAGTGACCTTCATTGTCAAAAAGCATTGACATAACACTAAAATGAAAGTATCTGGGGTGCACAACCAGCCACTAACCGCAGTGGCGCTGTGCTTTTTCGTGGACGAATATGCAGTACTTGTGTGGCATAATTCCTGTCATGCTAGGCAGAGGACACTGCTCTAAAATAAACGTGTCGCATAATTACTGGACGCTTGAGACCAACTAATCTGGAGCAGCTACACGTACCAGCAGGCGTAACTCCACCTGACATCAGGTATTAAGGAGCTGCCCAAACAGAAAGACGTAGCGCTTTGACTTCTGATATTCACCTGCTATTTTGTCTTCCGCAAGCACCATCATGTTCAAAGTCCCTAAAAAATTTTAATAAGGGTCTATGTCAACCCATAGGCCAGGCGTGTGGAAAAAGAATGCTCCTCCCGGCTAGAGAAAACCCAAAGAAGAACTAGCTCCTCATCACAACGAGAACTGCTGTACCTGGAAATCCCTCAACATACTGCGAGTTGCCGTTGGGCGGTGTAAGGTATTTCTTGAAAAGTGGGGATACGATAGTGGATCGTTAACTTTTGAGTGTGGGGAGTAGCAGACAATGTCTCAGATGTACAACTGCCATCTGTGTCCCTCATCATACACCGAAGACCTAATGCTGAGCAACTCTAGTGCCTTGGACGTAGCCCGTTTTTTGTGTGAAATCAACTTAATTTAACGTTTGTTAGTTTTCTCTAGCGCGTGAAACTGATTTAATGAGTGTAAGTGATGTAATTCCTGTCATGTTTGTCTATTTACGTATCTAAATGCGTTAATGCCTACGGCCCATGTACATGTGTTTATAACTGTTAAGTTTTTTTGTTACCTCCCTTGAAATTTATACTTTTTACACAAATAAAATAGCCTCCGTGTGGACTCTCTAATTTTATATTCATCTTCTGTTCACGAGATATATGTAAGAGGAAGTCATACATTTGTTGACTGTTCTAGGAATTTACGCTCTCGAAACTTGTACCAATGAACCACCCCGTGATGCAGAACACCTGCCTTTTAGCGTCACTCACTGGAGTTGGTTGATCATCTCTAAGACGCTTTCGTGGTTGCTAAATGAACCTGTAACGAAACGCGCTGCACTTTTTTTCCATTTTTTTTTATTTCTCTATCAGTCATATCTGATATGGATGCCATACCGACGATAAATATTCAAGCACTAGTCGACAGCGAGCTACTTCCATTGTTGATGGACTACTTTTCTTGGGATCCTACCAGTGAACCTCAGTGTGGCACCTGCCTTACTCGCGATTAATTTTGTGTGTTGAAAATGTGACAGACCTACTGATTTGCTGCTGGACAGCATGAAGACAAGTAGAAAATGAGGTAAAGCTAAATCGAGCCTAACAAATGAAGCTTTAATCATGTTCTAGAGTCGCATGGCTAGAATGGAGATGTAGGTTGAGACGGATACAATGGTATGCAGTGGTGTAGTCAAGATATGGCGGAATCGGATGTGGTGTTGCAGTTATGAAATGGTAATAAATATTTTGGCCGACGTCTTAACACACTGCAAAAACATATTGTAAATATTTAAAAAACATATAATTTATAGCACTTACACTGCAAAAAGTTCTATACCTTGCCTCTACTCATCACGCGTCTGCTCACCGTGCTCAATACATATTTGTTAGTGACTGAAAAGTATCTAAAGTCCCGTAGAAACGGATTCTTCTTGTCTGACACAGACAAGAAATGGAGTGTGCGATCTGAGGGTTACAGAATAACTAATTATTGCTCCTGTCTGCGAAGATACAAATAACCCTAATGACAGGTTTCAGTTTGGTAACAACCGTCTTCAGATCAGTATAAAAAAATACGATGCGAGCAATGAATACGGACTTGCCATGTGAGCCGGCCGGGGTGGCTGAGCGGTTCTATGCGCTACAGTCTGGAACCGCGCGACCGCTACGGTCGCAGGTTCGAATCCTGCCTCGGGCATGGATGTATGTGATGTCCTTAGGTTAGTTAGGTTTAAGTAGTTCTAAGTTCTAGGGGACTGATGACCTCAGAAGTTAAGTCCCATAGTGCTCAGAGCCATTTGAACTTGCCATGTGACTTAAACTCATCAGCTGACATATCGCATCGGTGTTCATCGGGCGACAAAATGGCACACGTTTTAGGGCAGTTCATCTTTCTTTGCAACCAACTACGCAATGAGGTATGTATATCAAAGATCAAGGCAACGATTCGTGCCAAGATTGGTGTAAATGGGAATACCTTCAATGCAGAACACCAAATATGTGAAATGTCCTTGAGATGCAGAAGGTGTATTTTACATTTCTATGGTTATGTTGATAAGTAATCTAAACTGAATGTAAACTGAAACTGGCTTTACTGGATGTGTTACATTAGATCATCCTCTTATAATTTTCTCGGACTTTAAATTAATTTTATGATACTCGTGTAGTTAAAGGCCCGGCATACTGATCGCAGATTAATTAATTACTGTGTACCAAGTCAGAAGCTAATCAGCTGTTGCTTCACTGCTAGGACAGGCAATGGATGTTAGTTAGACCTGCTTCATACGCTTCTCACGCGTCCCTCTATTTTTCTGCTCTCCTTTTGCTCGTGTTGTTCGCATGCTGTCGTTAGGACACACAACTGCTTATGGCCGTGATACTAACTGAAGGTGTTACATTCTACCGCCAGTGTCCAAAAGTAACAATAGCAACATCGAACGTTCCGTAAGTAACCGTAATACGACAACTGAATGTAGCAGTACACATTCCTGATAAGATCAATAGCACTCTCGATGCGCAGACGTGTTTGTCTACCTAAAATTATCGTAGCTGGATTGTTATCGTTCGCAAATGCAGAATGATACACACCTGGAAATTGAAATAAGAACACCGTGAATTCATTGTCCCAGGAAGGGGAAACTTTATTGACACATTCCTGGGGTCAGATACATCACATGATCACATTGACAGAACCACAGGCACATAGACACAGGCAACAGAGCATGCACAATGTCGGCACTAGTACAGTGTATATCCACCTTTCGCAGCAATGCAGGCTGCTATTCTCCCATGGAGACGATCGTAGAAATGCTGGAACGGCTTGCCATGCCATTTCCACCTGGCGCCTCAGTTGGACCAGCGTTCGTGCTGGACGCGCAGACCGCGTGAGACGACGCTTCATCCAGTCCCAAACATGCTCAATGGGGGACAGATCCGGAGATCTTGCTGGCCAGGGTAGTTGACTTACACCTTCTAGAGCACGTTGGGTGGCACGGGATACATGCGGACGTGCATTGTCCTGTTGGAACAGCAAGTTCCCTTGCCGGTCTAGGAATGATAGAACGATGGGTTCGATGACGGTTTGGATGTACCGTGCACTATTCAGTGTCCCCTCGACGATCACCAGTGGTGTACGGCCAGTGTAGGAGATCGCTCCCCACACCATGATGCCGGGTGTTGGCCCTGTGTGCCTCGGTCGTATGCAGTCCTGATTGTGGCGCTCACCTGCACGGCGCCAAACACGCATACGACCATCATTGGCACCAAGGCAGAAGCGACTCTCATCGCTGAAGACGACACGTCTCCATTCGTCCCTCTATTCACGCCTGTCGCGACACCACTGGAGGCGGGCTGCACGATGTTGGGGCGTGAGCGGAAGACGGCCTAACGTTGTGCGGGACCGTAGCCCAGCTTCATGGAGACGGTTGCGAATGGTCCTCGCCGATACCCCAGGAGCAACAGTGGCCCTAATTTGCTGGGAAGTGGCGGTGCGGTCCCCTACGGCACTTCGTAGGATCCTACGGTCTTGGCGTGCATCCGTGCGTCGCTGCGGTCCGGTCCCAGGTCGACGGGCACGTGCACCTTCCGCCGACCACTGGCGACAACATCGATGTACTGTGGAGACCTCACGCCCCACGTGTTGAGCAATTCGGCGGTACGTCCACCCGGCCTCCCGCATGCCCACTATACGCCCTCGCTCAAAGTCCGTCAACTGCACATACAGTTCACGTCCACGCTGTCGCGGCATGCTACCAGTGTTAAAGACTGCGATGGAGCTCCGTATGCCACGGCAAACTGGCTGACACTGACGGCGGCGGTGCACAAATGCTGCGCAGCTAGCGCCATTCGACGGCCAACACCGCGGTTCCTGGTGTGTCCGCTGTGCCGTGCGTGTGATCATTGCTTGTACAGCCCTCTCGCAGTGTCCGGAGCAAGTATGGTGGGTCTGACACACCGGTGTCAATGTGTTCTTTTTTCCATTTCCAGGAGTGTAGATAGTGTCGGAAGTTCCATGCGGCTTTTCGCAGATGATGCTGTAGTATACAGAGAAGTTGCAGCATTAGAAAATTGCAGCGAAATGCAGGAAGATCCGCATCGGATAGGCACTTGGTGCAGGGAGTGGCAACTGTCCCTTAACACAGACAAATCTAATGTATTGCGAATACATAGAAAGAAGGATCCTTTTTGTATGTTTATATGATAGCGCAACGAACACTGGTAGCAGTTACTCCTGTAAAATATCTGGGAGTATGCGTACGGAACGATTTGAAGTTGAATGATCATATAAAATTAATTGTTGGTAAGGCGGGTGCCAAGTTGAGATTCATTGGGAGAGTCCTTAGCGAAGGCATTCCTGTTGCTGAGATGGAAATGTTGGATTCTTGCAGGGGCATAGGTTGTCAATTTTTTAATCTTACCTTGGTTCTTTTATATGCCCCGTCTGGCAATCGTCACACAGTGTATCGTTCGAGTTTTTATAAAGAGGAAATTGTTTATCTGTTGCGTAAGAGTCCACTGGGTATTCTGTTGGGTGGTGATTGTCTTGCGTCCTGCAGATCAATCTGCAAATTTTAATTTCTTCCGCGAATTACATGAATTGGTCCGCTCCTTACGCCTGAAAGACGTCTGGAAACGTAAATACCCCACGTTAGCTAAATTTACCCACTTTACTGCGACTTCTAGTAGCAGGTTACATAGGTTTTACTTATCAGAGTACCTGGGCGATAATACACTACTGGCCATTAAAATTGCTTCAAATGGTTCAAATGGCTCTGAGCACTATGGGACTTAACATCGATGGTCATCAGTCCCCTAGAACTTAGAACTACTTAAACCTAACTAACCTAAGGACAGCACACAACACCCAGCCATCACGAGGCAGAGAAAATCCCTGACCCCGCCGGGAATCGAACCCGGGAACCCGGGCGTGGGAAGCGAGAACGCTACCGCACGACCACGAGATGCGGGCCTTAAAATTGCTACACCAAGAATAAATGCAGGTGGTAAACGGGTATTCATTGGACAAATATATTATACTAGAATTGACATGTGATAACATTTTCACGCAATTTGGGTGCACACATCCTGAGAAATCAGTACCCAGAAAAACCACCTCTGGCCATAATAACGGCCTTGATACGCATGGGCATTGAGTCAAACAGAGCTTGGATGGCGTGTACAGGTACAGCTGCCCATGCAGCTTCAACACGATACCACAGTTCATCTAGAGTAGTGACTAGCGTATTGTGACGAGCCAGTTGCTCGGCCAACATTGACCAGACGTTTTCAGTTGGTGACAGATCTGGAGAATGTGGTGGCCAGGGCAGCAGTCGAACATTTTCTGTATCCAGAAAGGCCCGTGCAGGACGTGCAACATGCGGTTGTGCATTATCCTGTTGGAATGTAAGGTTTCGCAGGGATCGAATTAAGGGTAGAGCCACGGGTCGTAACACATCTGAAATGAAACGTCCACTGTTCAAAGTGCCGTCAATGCGAACAAGAAGTGACCGAGACGTGTAACCAATGGCACCACCTACCATCACGCTGGGTGATACGCCAGTACGGCGATGACGAATACACGCTTCCAAAGTGCATTCACCACGATGTCGCCAAACACGGATGCGACCATCATGATGCTGTAAACAGAACCTGGATTCATCCGAAAAATGACGTTTTGCCATTCGTGCACCCAGGTTCGTCGTTGAGTACACCATTGTAGGCGCTCCTGTCCGTGATGCAGCGTCAAGGGTAATCGCAGTCATGGTCTCCGAGCTGATAGTCCATGCTGCTGCAAACGTCGTCGAACTGTTCGTGCAGATGGTTGTTGTCTTGCAAACGTCACGATCTGTTGACTCAGGGATCGAGACGTGACTGCACGATCCGTTACAGCCATGCAGATAAGATGCCTGTCATGTCGACTGCTAGTGATACGAGGCCGTTGGAATCTAGCACGGCGTTCCGTATTACCCTCCCGAACCCACTGATTCCATATTCTGCTAACAGTCATTGCATCTCGACCAACGCGAGCAGCGATGTCGCGATACGATAAACCGCAATCGCGATAGGCTACAACCCGATCTTTATCAAAGTCGGGAACGTGATGCTACGAGTTTCTCCTCCTTACACGAGGCATCACAACAAGGCAACGGCGGTCAATTGCTGTTTGCGTGTGAGAAATCGGTTGGAGACTTTCCTCATGTCTGCACGTTGTAAGTGTCGCCACCGGCGCCAACCTTGTGTGAATGCTCTGAAAAGCTAAGAATTTGCATATCACAGCAACTTCTTCCTGTCGGTTAAATTTCGCGTCTGTAGCACGTCATCTTCGTGGTGTAGCAGTTTTAATGGCCAGTAGTGTATTAAAGTCGTCCCAGCTTCCTCTAGGGATTACTGTGCTGTGAGTACAGCTCTCAGTCTCAAACGTCAGCCCGTCAAATTGTTTCACACTCCGGGGATGTTAAACGTTGCTCACCTAGCTGACCCTTCTCTTGATGACGTGATGCGAGCCGTGTGGGGGCATACTCCATGGTCCACTGGAAAGTGCTCTTCCATCCTTGACTGGTGGAGAAAGCCGGAAAAACCAATGCTCAGGCAGACTGATCCTTGTATGTGCTGCCAAAGTGCGAGACTTTCGGAGAACATCCGAATACTGCTATTCCATCCTCCGTTAACTTTACGCTGCTGCTGATCAGGCCCCTCTGCGAATTGTGGCTGTAAAGGCAAAACTGTTGACCTTGAGGAAAGTACAAATGGAATGTTTGAAAATGCGATCCAAGCCACGTTCATTGGTGACGGAAGAACTGACTTCCTTATATCATTTGCTTCGGCATCAAGTCCGTCGCCGACGTGCTTGTATTCATTCTCTCGCAACAAATAATGGACGTGTCGTAATGGCGAAAGCTCATATAGTGCGTGTCTTACGCCACAACTATTCAGACATCTACAATATCGATAAGTCCAATGAAACCTTTTACTACCCACTAGTCAGCATATTGGATACGACAATTGCACCTGAACATAATGAAACGCTTTTAGCTGCCTTTCAGCGTGAGGAAATTTACAGACTTATTGTGGGGTCACCTTCTCGAAAGTCCTCGGGTCTGGATGGACTTGCCAAGGAATTTTACGTGCGCTTTTGGCCGTTGTTGGGTGCTACCTTTACGTCCCTTTTGAATGAAGTGTTACAGGGCTGAATAGTGCCGACCTCCTTCAAAGTGGGAAAAATTGTTTTAATCCAGAAATGCCCTGGACCGAATGCCCCTGATAGCTTTCGCCCACTTACTTTGGTAAACTTTGATTGCAAGACTGTGGTGAGGGCTCTCATGGAGACGACTGTCGCAAAACGTCAGAGATGCGAACATGGTCGTATCATTCTTACCCCTATCGTCGAGTGTCGTGACGTGGTTTCGGTTGCTGCTGTGACGTCCGTCCCTTGTGCCCTTACCCTTCTAGACTTTGGTAAGGCCTTTGATCGTATTAATCACAACTTTTTGCTTCGGATTCTGAAGGCACACGGTAAGTACTATTAAATCTGTTTATGGGTATTTCAGCTTCGACGCTTCTTAATGGTCAACTGACGTCCCCGGTAAATATCCGTCGGTTAGTGCCTCAAGAAAGACCGCTATCAATGACTTTGTTGTCTGTGGAGCCCCTACTTCGGATGCTAGCATCCCAGCTGAAAGGTTGGACGCTTTCTGGAGGGACTATAGCTGTCAGTGCATACGCGGATGACGTGATGGTTCTACTCCGGAATTCTGCGGAGATACCTCGACTAAGAGCTGTAATCGATGTTATTGTCGGAGTTCAGGTGCACTACTTAATGAAGGTAAATGCAAGTTTCTTACTTTGCGAGGTTTTGATGACGCGGTTGTTCCATGGTTACTGCAGTGGATCGGCATACGTCTCTCGGCATCAAATGGTTCAAATGTTTCTGAGCACTATGGGACTTAACTTTTGAGGTCATCAGTCCCCTAGAACTTAGAACCACTTAAACCTAACTAACCTAATGACATCACACACGTCCATGCCCGAGGCAGGATTCGAACCTGCGACCGTAGCTGTCGCGCGGTTCCACACTGTAGCGCCTAGAACCGCTCGGCCACTCCGGCCGGCCTCTCGGCATCACCATTGATCGTTGTCCACTCAACATGGCCACACACAACCGGAAGTCTGTTACGGAAAAAATTCAGGAAGCGATACTATCATGAAAGGCGTTCTCCAGAAAGTACGAGTACTGCAATCATATGAAAAGCTTATTACGTGTCCCAAGTTTATCCGCTTCCGTCGATAATGGCGAAGAAACCACAACAATTGTCTGGTCGTTTCTTATGGAAAAGACATATATTTCGCCCACAGTGTGAGGTGGTCACGAAGCCTCGTTCCTTTGGGGGGCTGGGCTTGGCCGATATACGAAGGAAGAAGCAGATGCTATGTGTGCAACGTAATGTTTTGAAGATAACTCAAGAAATTCACACATTCACGTCTAGTTTATTTCTCTGTGTCCGTCCTGCTAGTCTTGAACCTCCTATTAACGTTGGTCTCATAAATTATAAGTTAAAACATACGAGGGACTTCTATCTTGTGGTGAGCTATTTAGGGGCTGATATTTTATGGTGACCCGTCCGCACCACGAAATTCCTAAAGACTGGTTGGAAAGCAGTCCCTTGCCCGAACCTCGCTGATAGAGAATTGCCGCAAACAACCTGGACTGAAGTTTGGTTCAATATTAAAGCACTCCGTCTTCAAGCCACAAGTGGCCCATCGGGACCATCCGACTGCCGTGTCATCCTCAGATGAGGATGCGGATAGGAGGGGCGTGTGGTCAGCACACCGCTCTCCCGGTCGTTATGATGGTTTTCTTTGACCGGAGCCGCTACTATTCGGTCGAGTAGCTCCTCAATTGGCATCACGAGGCTGAGTGCACCCCGAAAAATGGCAACAGCGCATGGCAGCTGGATGGTCACCCATCCAAGTGCCGGCCACGCCCGACAGTGCTTAACTTCGGTGATCTCACGGGAACCGGTGTACCCACTGCGGAAAGGCCGTTGCCTGGCTCAATATTAGTCTTCCGATTTTGCCGATGCGTGTAGCATCTTCGTGGTATAAGGTAGCAAATAACTTGATGCCAACGAACGAGTTACTGCTCGTATTGTTATTAGCGACACGGATTTATGTAGTCTTGTACGTCGACAGATATGATACGGTATCGCCTTACTTGTGCCGGTCATATTACAAATTTGTCTTGGATTAGGAAATAACTGGCCTTCCTTACTCCATCTTCTGAGAGTGTATACACTACGGACATCACATTGTGCCCAAATTCTTCCTTTATTTCACGGTCGAAAACGCATACCGTTATGTGGTTGCTGGGACACTTCGTTCGTTATGTCGTAGAAGGCGAGGGGGAAGATCACATTAACTTCATGCAGTACATGATCACGGCTTATTGGACATGCTTGCGAAAGCCCCAATATCGAGACCTCTTCGCCAACATGTTGAATCTTATTTTCCGTCGGCAAGGTGTTTCTCAATTTCATTTTTCTGATGATAGGTGATTTTTTTTTTTGTTATTTATATTCTCATCTGATTCGTTTCTGCTTGTTCCCCCCTAGTTTCCCTGTTTTTTGTTCTGTGTTTTGACGCAATATCACTCCAGTTCTATTATAAAATGTATAGAGATGAATTATATTTGCACATGAGCCTATACAATTCTCGCAATTAAATTGGAATTCTTCTCAGTTTGCTATTTAGAATATAATCTGATTTCTTTGTCTTTCTTAGATCCTATATTTTAAAAAAATACACATAATATTAAATAAATAAAAATTTTAAAAAATTATAAAAAATTGATGATACACATAGTGAGACCTTGCTTGTGGTTGACACATAGTGAGACCTTGCTTGTGGTTGGTGGCTACTTTCTCGGATTTTTTTTCCTTTCTCTTTTTATTTATTATTCTTTTATCATAATTAATTTTCTCTCCCATTTGCAGGTTATATTACATGATGATTTGACTATGGTCTATTGAAGTTTTATAATAGTACCAAGCCACTCTAATAACAAATAGAGAAAAGAATTTGGTCTCGGTGCAGCGTCTTAGAATAGTAATCACTTCAAGGGTTCGGATTAATAATAAGCACTCGGGGCCGAAGACTTGCGGCAAAAGAAGCCACCCTCATTCTGCCAACGGCCTTGTCAAAGGGGGCGCGGAAGAGCGAACAGAAGTTCAGGGCACTCTCTTGTCCTTGGGGTAGGAAACTGTCACTAATGGCGGAAGAATGACCAACGATAAACGGCATGAGGAAGCAGAAGGCAGTGGAAACCACTACATTAAAGACCCATTACTTGTATCCAAAGGACATTTTGCCTGTAATTGAAAAAAATGTCATGATGATCCCTCCATTGGTAAAAGATTCCGGAATAGTCCCCCATTCAGATGTCCGGTACTGCCAATGGGGAGGTGACAATTTGAAAAAGTTTGAATAATCAATGAAAGGATAACGACATATGAATCGGGGGGTGGAATGTCAGAAGCTTAAACATGGTAGGGAAACTAGAAAATCTGAAAAGGGAAACGCAAAGGCTCAATGTTGATATACACTCCTGGAAATTGAAATAAGAACACCGTGAATTCATTGTCCCAGGAAGGGGAAACTTTATTGACACATTCCTGGGGTCAGATACATCACATGATCACACTGACAGAACCACAGGCACATAGACACAGGCAACAGAGCATGCACAATGTCGGCACTAGTACAGTGTATATCCACCTTTCGCAGCAATGCAGGCTGCTATTCTCCCATGGAGACGATCGTAGAAATGCTGGAACGGCTTGCCATGCCATTTCCACCTGGCGCCTCAGTTGGACCAGCGTTCGTGCTGGACGTGCAGACCGCGTGAGACGACGCTTCATTCAGTCCCAAACATGCTCAATGGGGGACAGATCCGGAGATCTTGCTGGCCAGGGTAGTTGACTTACACCTTCTAGAGCACGTTGGGTGGCACGGGATACATGCGGACGTGCATTGTCCTGTTGGAACAGCAAGTTCCCTTGCCGGTCTAGGAATGGTAGAACGATGGGTTCGATGACGGTTTGGATGTACCGTGCACTATTCAGTGTCCCCTCGACGATCACCAGTGGTGTACGGCCAGTGTAGGAGATCGCTCCCCACACCATGATGCCGGGTGTTGGCCCTGTGTGCCTCGGTCGTATGCAGTCCTGATTGTGGCGCTCACCTGCACGGCGCCAAACACGCATACGACCATCATTGGCACCAAGGCAGAAGCGACTCTCATCGCTGAAGACGACACGTCTCCATTCGTCCCTCCATTCACGCCTGTCGCGACACCACTGGAGGCGGGCTGCACGATGTTGGGGCGTGAGCGGAAGACGGCCTAACGTTGTGCGGGACCGTAGCCCAGCTTTATGGAGACGGTTGCGAATGGTCCTCGCCGATACCCCAGGAGCAACAGTGTCCCTAATTTGCTGGGAAGTGGCGGTGCGGTCCCCTACGGCACTGCGTAGGATCCTACGGTCTTGGCGTGCATCCGTGCGTCGCTGCGGTCCGGTCCCAGGTCGACGGGCACGTGCACCTTCCGCCGACCACTGGCGACAACATCGATGTACTGTGGAGACCTCACGCCCCACGTGTTGAGCAATTCGGCGGTACGTCCACCCGGCCTCCCGCATGCCCACTATACGCCCTCGCTCAAAGTCCGTCAACTGCACATACGGTTCACGTCCACGCTGTCGCGGCATGCTACCAGTGTTAAAGACTGCTATGGAGCTCCGTATGCCACGGCAAACTGGCTGACACTGACGGCGGCGGAGCACAAATGCCGCGCAGCTAGCGCCATTCGACGGCCAACACCGCGGTTCCTGGTGTGTCCGCTGTGCCGTGCGTGTGATCATTGCTTGTACAGCCCTCTCGCAGTGTCCGGAGCAAGTATGGTGGGTCTGACACACCGGTGTCAATGTGTTCTTTTTTCCATTTCCAGGAGTGTAGTAGGAGTCAGTGAAGTGAAACGGAGAGAAGACAAGGATTTCTGATCAGATGAGTATAGAATAATAACAACAACAGCAGAAAATGGTATAAGGGGAGTAGGATTCGCTATGAATAGGTAGGTAGGGCAGGAGTGTGTTACTGTGAACAGTCAGTGGTAGGGTCGTTCTTATCAGAATCGACAGAAAACCAACACCGACAACGATAGGTCAGGTGTAGATGCCGACATCCCAACTTGAAGATTAAGAGGTAGACTATACTCAAATGGTAATACAGTACATAAAGGGAGATGAAATTCTTATAGTTATGGGGGACTGGATGCAGTTGTAGGGGAAGGAATAGGAAAAGAGGTTATAGGAGCTTAAGAGAAGCAATGAGAGAGGAGAAAGACTGTAATAAATTTCAGCTAGTAATGGCGAACATTCCGTTAGCCACAGTCTGGGACGTGTTTCCAGGAACCAACGCCCAGGCTGTGGCTAAGCAAGTCTCTGCAGTACCCTTTCTTCCAGGAGTGCTAGTTCTGCAAGGTTCGCAGGAGAGCTTCTGTAAAGTTTGGAAGGTTGGAGACGAGGTACTGGCAGAATTTTAGCTGTGAGGGTGGGTCGCCAGTCGTGCTTGAGTAGTTCAGTCGGCCGCCATCACGGTACCTAAGCGTGTTCGGTCAGAGGGCTAGCTGCCCTCTGCAATAAAGGAAACTGACTTTATGGACCAGCGATGAACATGAACAAGCGTCATGGGACGTCCTCCCCCGAAAAAATAGAAGGAACAATAACGAACAAAATGAGATGAACAAAAACAGTCGGTAGAGCTTGTGCCCGCAAAAGGCAAAGGTCCCGAGTTCGAGTCTCCGTCCGACACAAAGCTTTAATCTGCCAGGAAGTTTCAGGGGTGTAGTCTTTCGCCTTTACTGTTCAATCTTCGCATCAAAGAAGCAATGATGGAAATATAAAAAAAATTCAGGAGTGGAAATAAAACTTAATGAGTACAGAATATGGACTAAGAATAAATCGAAGAAAAAGAAAAGTCATGAGAAGTAGTAGAAATGAGAAGAGAGAGAAACTTAACGTCAGGATAGATGGTCATGACGTAGATGAAGTTAAAGAATTCCGCTACCTATGCAGCAAAATAATCAATTATGGTCAGAGCAAAGAGGAGATCAAAAACAGACTTGCACTGACAAAAAGCGAATTCCTGGGCAAGAGAATTCTAGTACTATCAAAAATAGGTCTTAATTTGAGGAAAATTTTTTTGAGAATGTACGTTTGGAGCACAGAATTGTATGGTAGTGAAATATAGACTGTGGGAAAATCGGAACAGAAGAGAATCGAAGAATTTGAGATGTTGTGCTACAGACGAATGTTGAAAATTAGGGCAAACTGGAAAGGTAATTTATGAGGAAGTCCTGCACAAAATAGGAGAGGAAAGAAACATGTGGAAAACACTGGCAAAGAGACGGGACTGGACGGTAGGACATCCGTTGCGGCATCAGGGAATGGCTTCCTCGGTGCTACAAGGAGGTTTATGGGACTAAAACTGTAGACAAAGACAGCGATTGGAATACATGCAGCAAATAATTGAGGACAAAGGCAGTAAGTGGTACTCTGAGATGAAAGGGTTGGCACAGGATGGGAATTCATAATGAGTCAAATCAATACAGTCAGAAGACTGATGATTCAAAAAAAAAATGGTGGCAAGATGGTGCACTGGGAAGATGACTGTCTTCTCGGAGAAGCTTCCTCTTTTCCCTCGAGATGATTAACTGTGTTGGAACAATCGCTGTAAGTGTACAGTCACATCATATTTCCCTGAGACACCCTACTGAAGAGCAAGAGCCAATTCAGCCACTGCTCTGCTGTTGGCAGGATCAATGGTGTCAGTGCGAAATGTAGTCTTTTCCTCAATACAGATAATGTAGTATCGTCAACTATTTTCTCTATACTGCTGATGGCAGTTCTCTATCTTCTTGTGGTGTTTTAGCTGCAGTGGATTCATATTCAGTAGTATGCAGTTCCCTGTTGGCTTGAGACCAGCTATCTGCACCAGTCCACTACCATGAATCAGGGGAGAGTGTAGACACCTTCTTCAGGTGGTGTTAAATGATTTCTCTTGAGGCCTCATCAAGTCCATGTCGAGTATAGCGGATCCATCCACTGACTGACTCTTCGTGACCCAGTTGAGGGCTGCCACTTTGATACGATGAACGACCTTTATGAATATTCCTCTCGGCATCTCAGCAGAAAGACAATGGAGACCAAAAGCTCGTTCTCATTCTGGAGCTTATCGAGATCGTTAATTTTGCTGTGCATCTCTTCCCTGTAGTGGTACTTGATGTTGGTTTTATGTTTATCCTGCGCATGAAATGGTGAATATTTCTCGGGCAATCAGCCAGATGGCACCGTGCTGATGATGGAGTATTTGAGCAAGCAGTCTTCTTGCCACCTTAAGGCGTTCGTGATGTCTAGCTGATTTCTGCTGGATGCCGCCATTATGTCCTGTCTCGCCTTCTGCAATGTCAAGCTAGGCAACTTTAGCTGTGGATCTGATGCAGTGGTGGGGTAAGTGGGAGACAGGGGCGACACATGATCGCCAGTAGTGCTGCGTACGGTGTCAGATGCGTATCTCTGCTGTCATGGCTGCTATACCTCTTTATTTTTTTCAGTTTTTATGGCAGGAGCGGATATTCATGTTGATTGTCGCTGTACTTTGATCATTCTCAAGGCTCGGTCCCAAGTCTTGCTTAGTTGACTGCTGCTTCTTCTATTTAATAGTCCATTACGTCTGTAGATCTCTAAAGAGTCGTTTTGAATACAATCCCAGAAGACTTTGGCTAAGTGCATCAACTTGTCACAATTCGTTGTATGTCCTTGGGATACGCAGTGTTCTTCCACAGTGGAGTTTGTCGGCTGTTCGTCGTATATGTGGCGTTTATGCTGTGAGTCTATTCTGTACCGCCCCGATAGTCTGGCCCACATACGTTTTCACACAAGGGAAGGCATACACGGTAGACTTCTAGGTCATCCTTGGCCAACGATAGGGACCCACTCATGAGAATGATCAAAGCAGAGTGGCTGTCTACAAGGCAATCTGCTCCCACAATAAGAACTGGAGGAGACAAGGATGTAATGTGATGACGTTGGCAGAGATCCGCTACTGAGGTCACTGGATGGAACCGAAGCACTATGCTGCACCCACCACCGCCCTAGGTCCGCACCCAGAGACGGCTCTGGTACGAGTGGGAGCTGGGGGAGGGGAAGAGGGCATAAAGGTAGTAATCCGTTATCAGGACCGCCTGTTGGCTTAAAGAAGTGTCACGCCTACTAGATGACAAAACCCACCTGAAAACTCGAGAAATTTTCCAGATGTTCCTAGGCTGGGTGTACCTAAAATCAGGCATCAGGTATCTCCATGTGATGATCAGCAGCATTAAGAAACTCTACAAGCTGCGTAACAGGAATGAGTGCCTTTTGGCCACACTTATCTACGTGTGGAAATGCTGAGAGATCCAAACCGTACCATCTCTTGCGAAGGTCTTTTCTCGCATCAGATCCCCAACCACCTGCAGGATCACAAGAAGAGACAGCCTCTTCCGGCTGAGGGAGTGCATCCACTACAACCGACACGGATATGACGAAACCTCAAGAGGACTCTTCGCGCTCCATCTGCAGTTGGCATCGTCGCTCTCCCCTAATTCGTGGGAGTGGTTAAATCAATAACCTGGTCTCAAACTAAAAGGGCATTGCTGTCACCTACATGCAGACAGACTGCTAAATATAAACACATTGTGGCAAAACGACCACAAGAAGAACGTCAGGGGATTGTCATCAATTGTGCAGAAAAAATAATTGACAATGCTTCCTTGTCTGTACTAAGAAAAAAGATACATTTCACACTGACGCTGATGACCCTAACTACTGCACAGTTTATCAGTGTGGTGGACCAAATCTTGGTTGCTCTTCCATGGGAGAAAGCAGATGAAATATGAGGCAAAATATGCCATATACTTCCCAGACTGTTCTATCAACGCCAAACATTTCCATGGACATCTGTTGCTGCAATAGTTACTGCCAAATTAATCATGTCCTCAAATCTCCTAACTCCTAAATTTACTGTCTTTGTTTGTATTTTGTTCAAATGTTCAAATGTGTGTGAAATCTTAAGGGACTTAACTGCTAAGGTCATCAGTCCCCAAGCTTACACACTACTTAACCTAAATTATCCTAAGGACGAACACACACACCCATGCCCGAGGGAGGACTCGAACCTCCGCCGGGACCAGCCGGACAGTCCATGACTGCAGCGCCTTAGACCGCTCGGCTAATCCCACGCGGCTGTATTTTATTATTACTGTTCTATTCTTAGCATAAGATCTGGCCTCTAGATTTTGTCAAATACTAACTTTCTCGTATATAAAATTAAAAATTATTTTAAGAGAATTAATGCAGAGCCTATAAGGAGGCTCAATAAGGTGTCCTGTCGCTCATATCTAAAATATTTATTCACATAAAAATTATGTAAAAGAAAAAATAATTAGAGAAGAACTATACAGAGTGGTCAGAAACAGTCTGAAAAGCTTGTAAGGATGTTGCAACGTATGTTGTGCCTTGAAATAATTATTATGAAAAAAAATTTATACCTTGCGCTGATTCAGAGTTAACTAGCATCGAAGTTAGCCCATTAGGCCATTTTCAATCCGACCAGGACGGTGTCGCCAAACGACAAGAGAGCGATGCCAAAATTGGACATGGGACGATATGTCCGCAGCTCGTGGTCGTGCGGTAGCATTCTCGCTTCCCGCTCCCGGGTTCCCGGGTTCGATTCCCGGCGGGGTCAGGGATTTTCTCTGCCTCGTGATGACTGGGTGTTGTGTGATGTCCTTAGGTTAGTTAGGTTTAAGTAGTTCTAAGTTCTAGGGGACTGATGACCATAGATGTTAAGTCCCATAGTGCTCAGAGCCATTTGAACCATTTGAACATGGAACGATAGTAAGGATCGAACCTGAGCCAAGACTCCTCGAAAGCTGAGGAGTCTTGTGCACTATCATCTGCGCTCTAACAAGGGAACCCTCCCATCGCACCCCCCTCAGATTTAGTTATAAATTGGCATAGAGGATAGGCCTTGAAAAACTGAACACAGCTCAATCGAGAAAACAGGAAGAAGTTGTGTGGAACTATAAAAAATAAGCAAAATATACAAACTGAGTAGTCCATGTGTAAGATAAGCAACATAATGAATAACGGGAGCTTAGGAGCGCCGTGGTCCCGTGGTTAGCGTGAGCAGGTGCGGAACGAGAGGTCCTTGGTTCAAGTCTCCCCTCGAGTAGTTTAATTTTTTATTTTCAGTTTATGTGACAAACTCTTATGTTTTCATCACTTTTTTGGGAGTGATTATCACATCCACAAGAAAACCTAAATCGGGCAAGGTAGAAGAATCTTTTTACCCATTCGCCAAGTGTACAAGTTAGGTGGGTCGACAACATATTCCTGTCATGTGACGCACATGCCGTCAACAGTGTCGTATAGAATTATCAGACGTGTTTTCCTGTGGAGGAATCGGTTGACCTATGACCTTGCGATCAAATGTTTTCGGTTTCCATTGGAGAGGCACGTCCTTTCGTCTAGTAATCGCACGATTTTGCGGTGCGGTCGCAGAACACAGACACTAAACTTATTACAGTGAACAGAGACGTCAATGAACGAACGGACAGATCATAACTTTGCGAAAATAAAGAAAGTAAACTTTTCACTCGAGGGAAGACTTGAACCAAGGACCTCTCGTCCCGCAGCTGCTTACGTTAACCACGGGACCACGGCGCTCCTGAGCACACACTATCCTTGACGCTGCCTATCTTGCGCATGGACTACTCAGTTTGTATATTTTGCTTATTTTTCATAGTTCCACACAACTTCTTCCTGTTTTCACGATTGATCTGTGTTCAGTTTTTCAAGGCCTATCCACTGTGCCAATTTATAACTAAATCTGATGGGGGTGCGATGGGGAGGTTCCCTTGTAAGAACAACTGACATCAACTGTATCTGGCTGGCCGGCTGAATCAGCACGTGCAACAGCTTGAATGGCTAACTTCAATGCTAATTAACTGGGAAAAGCCGCCACGTATCAAGTCTTTCCTGAAACAGTTATTTAGCAGCATAATCTGCCCATCAACACCTTTACAAGCTTTTCAGTGTTTCAGAGTGTATAATAGGTACCAGTAAACACTGTGTACTGTGTAGTGGGACATATTATGGGAAAAGACCTCACGTTGATCGCACCGTGTTACAGTGGCCTGGCTGACAAGGCTGCTGTTGATGTTGATGGTGACATCGGCAGTCGCTGATCTCCAGACTCAACTCGATGAGGACAGCAATCGACTTGTGATCACCACGAGAAAGGGTGAGTGCTCTGGCCAGCGTCACAGAGTTCATCCGAATCTGTAGAAATGAGAAAGAGTTAAACGTTAGTGTAAGTAACTGTGGTTGCGCTATGCAGGGAATAGTGTCTATGTTTAGGTGAAAACCCTAAGGAATAATTACAAACCCTAAAATGTTAAAACAATGTTCCAATCTTTGATTAGAAAAATTAAGTACTAAAATCCGCTTCACTGATAAATATTAGTAGGAAAGTATATCACAAAAAGCTCAAGTTGCTGTAGGATGTGATAATTTATTGGTTCCAGGTGCGCTTTAAGGACCCTAAAACATTGTTTTCGAGTAGGAAACTCAACTATAGTTTACAGCCTAAAAATATGCCTGTCCATCATGAGCAGTAACAAATCTGACACTGTCACCCTTACTCCAATACATTAACACAGCCCAAGAAACAGAGAGACCTTTACCAAACAGATGGCTTCGAAATCTGTGCTGCTGTGCACCACGGGTAAGCGATTCGACGTGGAGGTAGGTAATCACTAGCAGAAACTGCCTAATATCTGTATACTGGGTCGAGTGCACTAAGTCATTTCACTAACACACTAGCCGGTCGAAGTGGCCGAGCGGTTCTAGGCGCTTTAGTCTGGAACCGCGAGAGCGCTACGGTCGCAGGTTCGAATCCTGCCTCGGGCGTGGATATGTGTGATGTCCTTAGGTTAGTTAGATTTAAGTAGTTCTAAGTTCTAGGGAACTGATGACCTCTGCAGTTAAGTCCCATAGTGCTTAGAGCCATTTGAACCATTTGAACCACTAACACACTGAAACTAATTAATTTCCGCCATGCATATTTCAATACTAAATCACTCGTCACTAGCCTAAGCTTCCCACGTATTGTGAGCAGACCTTACCGTAAACACCACCTACATCCATTAGATGGAGACATGACTCCTGCGCCACAGCTGTGGTGAAATTTGAAATACGCCCATCAAAAAAAGGTTTGCATCACCTCGGTCCCGAGAGTTCCGGAACCTGTACGGAAAATTGGAACAGAGATCAACATAAAAATCATTTCCACCCTCTTTATCGCTCAAGAAAACCACACATTGCGTGCTGTACCACTATACAGCGAGACATTCAGAGGTGGTGGTCCAGATAGCTGTACACACCGGTACCTCTAATACCCAGTAGCACGTCCTCTTGCACTGATGCATGCCTGTATTCGTCGTGGCATACTGTCCATTAGTTCTTCAAGGCACTGATTGTCCCACTCCTCAACGGCGATTCTACGTAGATCCCTTAGAGTGGTTGGTGGGTCACGTCGTCCTTAAACAGCCCTTTTCAAATTATCTCAGGCATGTTCCATAGGGTTCATGTCTGGAGTATAAGCTGGCCACTCTAGTCGAACGATGTCGTTGTCCTGAAGGAAGTCATTCACAAGATGTGCACGATGGGGCAGCGAATTTTCGTCCAAAAAGACGAATGCCTCGCCAATATGCTGCCGATACGGTTGCACTCTCAGTCGGAGGATAGCATTCACGAATCGTACAGCCCTTACGGCGCCTTCCAGGACCACCTGCAGCGTACGTCGGTACCCACATAATGCAACCCCAAGACAGCACGGAACCTCAACCTTGCTGCAATCGCTGGACAGTGTGTCTAAGGTGTTCAGCCTGACCGAGCTGCTTCCAAACATGTCTCCGACTACTGTGTGGTTGAAGGCATATGCGACACTCATCGGTAAATCGAACGTGATGCCAATCCTGAGCGGTCCATTATGCAGCCTGTTGCGCACAGTTTGAATCGTAACACGACGTCCTGTGGCTGCACGAAAAAGAGTTATTCAACATAGTGGCGTTGTTGTCAAGGTTCCTCCGAGCCATAATCTGTAGGTAGCGGTCATCCACTGCAGTAGTAGCCCTGGGGCGGCCTGAGCGAGGCATGTCATCGACAGTTCCTGTCTCTCTGTATCTCCTCCATGTCCGAAAAACATCGCTTTGGTTCACTCGGAAACGCCTGGACACATCCCTTGTTGAGAGCCCTTCCAGGCACAAAGTAAAAATGCGGACGCCATCGAACCGCAGTATTGACCGTCTAGGCGTGGTTGAACTACAGACAACACAAGCCGTGTACCTCCTTCCTGGAGGAATGACTGGAATTGATCGGATGTCGGACCCCCTCCGTGTAACAGTCGCTGCTCATGCTTGGTTGTTTACATCTTTGTGCGGGTTTAGTGACATCTCTGAGCAGTGAAAGGAACTGCGTCTGTGATACAATATCCACAGTCAACGTCTATCTTCAGGCGTTTTGAGAACTGTGGTGAAGCAAAAGTTTTTTTCATGTATATATAATTTAAACCAAACAAAGCAGACGTTTTTTTATCAACTCTTGTTGTACCTTCCTTGTTCAGTTGCGATAATATACTCGATATTTATTTAAACGTATTTAGTCATCTCAACTAACTTTCGATGTTCTAATTACTTGCTACAGTATTTTGTTATCTCAGTAAAACTCTTAATTCAAAAAGGAGAACATTTTCTTTGTACGAGACTACGTAGGTTTAGTGGTATAATCCCACAAAATTCCTGGTACCTTTTAAAGTCCTGACTGTTGGGTTGTTTGGAGGAAGGGACCAAACAGCGAGGTCATCGGTCTCATCGGATTATGGAAGGATGAGGAAGGAAGTCGACCGTGCCCTTTCAAAGGAACCATTCCGGCATTTGCCTGGAGCGATTTAGGGAAATCACGGAAAACCTAAATCAGGATGGCCGGACGCGGGATTGAACCGTCGTCGTCCCGAATGCGTCCTCACTGTTGTTAAAGGTATTCGCCTTTCGTCATTATTCACAGTCACGACAAGTAGAGTCGCTGTATTTAGAAACTGAAAATAGTTGAAATTTTTACCATTCTAAGAGAAAAATAACTCAAATACATTTTTCTGTTTTATCTGTTGTTACCTGCTGCTACATTGTGATGCTGACATGCCGACATCGAAGCTCTGCGAATCCAGTCTAAACTTTTATCAATACGTTCTTCGTCGCAATAATGCAATGGACTTTTTGAATAAATCTGGAGGGTTTCTTTTTACAGCGCTGAGTCATTACCTTGACTTACATATCAATGGGCGACTGAGCGTTGCAGGAACACACGTATACAGTATAAGGATTCACAAATATGTTTCCTGCGACATGTATGTAGTGGTAATTTATATATTTGTTATTTCATTACATTACCCTAGAACTGAAATCTCTTTAACAAGACAATATGAACATCAAATTGTTCTCAAATACGCCGTCCATCAAAACGTAAAGTGCTCATGTGGTCTTGTGCCAACTGAGTGTCCGGGAATTTTCTTTCTTTTTAATGCATACATATCATCTGCCTTTGTTCAGCATTACCAAAAGATTTCTAAGACCAACCACTTGTGCTTTATCAACCCCAGAGCCGGTAAGCTCTATTCATAAAACTGACCCTACGAACGAAGTGTAACTAACTTGTAACACCATAACAATCGATGCTCTTGTATCTCAATTAGAATTTGTGAAGTTGAGTTGAAAAAGCCAGTGCAGCATCTCGACATCCGAATCCAGTATTTACTAACAACTTTAGTTGAATACTTGAGTCGATACTGCACATAACGTTTTCAACTTGCAACTGTTTAAATGAACCAGCGTTGTGGTCGTTATCTTGATGATTCTTAATGATAAAGCGACTTGCCAAATGAAACTATTTTGGGATTATTTTGTCCTGGAGCTGATCCAGAGAGTTTAAATTTTGTTGATTTTGTCTCCAGTGTAGAGGAGTCATGGAGATGGTAATTATCAGGTCTTAAAAATGAGAACTTATCAGTTCCTTTTATGGGTCTTAAGCACTATCATTGTTCCTATAAAATAATTTTATGTAGCGGTTACGATATAACTAGCTCTACTGCTCCATTCTTTCTACAGCCTAGGTCCTCTGCAGCAGACGATGCTTACTACACAATACTACTAACCACACACCGTTGCCACGACAGATTTCAGGAATCCTGTTTACAGTGTTCTGCTGTGCCTGGTGGGTATGGAAAACTAATTGAAAAAGATTATCCATTTCATATACATATTAGGAGCCGTGTTTGTTGAATATATTACATTTTTTCCTTACATAAACGGCAATCTAGTAATTATCGCGTTGTAAATGTCGCATTCAGGAAACTGCACTGTATCGGTGTAATTAAAAGTTAACACACACCATTATTTTGTTTATTTTTTCCTACTCTAAAATTATTTCATTCATAGTCATTACTAAGTGCAGTCCTACTGCTCATAAATTACGTTCGTCCTTCAGCGTGTGAGGTTACTGCCAGGTTTTGAGTTCGGATTACATATGAAAGTTTATCCTCAAATGCCCTGATTTAAAAAATTATGCTCTCTCATATACCAATCTTTTGCCAATGCATTACATTTAGCAACACTATTGAATCGCAAAAATGTTAAACAAAGTCACGTAAGTTTTACGAGCACAACGGTTTATAATAGACTTGGGAAATTGAAATGAAGTAAATCTAGAAAATCATATCTAGTATCTCACGCAGCATAAAAGCGTTTAAGCGAAGTGGCTTATAGCCGTCTTCTTTGCCATGGAAATGACTTCCCTGTTTGTTGTTATGATACACAAAATACGAGTAAGCATACGAGGGTTGGGGCTTTAATAGTGGCAACTATTTATTTACAACTCGTACAAAATAGATACGTGTTTCAAAGTTTTTCTGACCTTCAAAGTAGTCACCAGCATTGTGTTTAACCCGTTTCCAGCGATGTGGAAGTCGCAAGATACTCTTAGCAGTGCCAGTTGTGTTGACAGTTCGAGCGGCGCGGTCTATTGCGGGACGAATTTGTAGCAGTTCTGAAGCGAATGCCGTGAAGTGTTTCCTTCAGTTTAGTAATCGAGTTGAACTCACGAGGGCTTAACTCAGGGGAGTGCAGTAGGTGGTACAGCTCTTAGGAGCCCCATGAGTCAAACACATCAGTAACAGCTTGCACTGTACGTGCTTGAGCATTGTCCTGCAAAATGAATGTCAGGTCCTCCAGAAGGTGTCATCGCTTCTGTCTCTAAGCTGGTCGTTGGTTGTGTTCCAAAAATGAACAGCATAGGTTCAGAACTGATGACATTTTCTGCAGGAACTGACTATCATTTTGCAGGACAATGCTGAAGCACGTACAGTGCAAGCTGTTACTAATTTGTTTAACTGATGGGGCTATACCACCTACTGCACTCATCTGACTTCAGCCCTCGTGAGTTCAACTCGATTTCTAAACTGAAGGAAACACTTCACGGCATTTGCTTCAGAACTGCTACAAATTCGTCCCGCAATAGACCGCGCCGCTCGAACTGTCAACACAACTGGCACTGCTAAGAGTATCTTGCGACTTCCACATCGCTGGGAACGGGCTTTACACAAAGCTGGTGACTACTTTGAAGGTCAGCAAAACGTCGACACACGTATCTGTTTTGTACGAGCTGTAAATAAATAGCTGCCACTATTCAAGTTCCAACCCTCGTACACTTGTAGAAAATCATAACATCTCTGCGGCCAGTGTCGGCTCCGGAACACCCCTTATTTGTTGGAAACATCCATAGAAATACGAAGCATGCTTTTCGTAATGGTTAATACTGTTGCTGACGTCAGCTGCCATGAGAAAATTCGGAGAATTCTATCTCTAGAGACAGCTTTGCAACACGTGTTGAATCAGCAAATGCACTTAAACAACAAAACGTATGGCGAGGAGAATAATTGTAAATTCGTCTGATCTCAAAACTAGGAAAGCCACAACGGTATAGACATTACTCGTGTCGAAAGAATACGACGCGAACATGTAACCGTAGTGTAACAAAATTCACCTAAGTATGGTCGAATGTAATGTGTGAAACATTTACGAAAATTCATTAATAGAGGGCAACTAAGCTGCCTATATTACTATTTGTATCGACTGACAGCAAGTAGATTCTGTACCAAGCGTAGAAAAAGAATGTTCAAATGTGTGTGAAATCTTATGGGACTTAACTGTTAAGGTCATCAGTCTCTAAGCTTACACACTACTTAACCTAAATTATCCTAATGACAAACACACACACACCCATGCCCGAGGGAGGACTCGAACCTCCGCCAGGACCAGCCGCACAGTCCATGACTGCAGCGTCCCAGACCGCTCGGCTAATCCCGCCCGCCAAGCCTAGAACACAGCGGCCTTAAAAAGCACTCGTGAGACTCATCGCTGTGGAAGAGTGCGTTGGTTTCACACAACCCAGCTACATGTTACCATCTCATCCTATACGAACTGAGTGATCAGCAGCGTTTGACAGCAGAGACTCCTCCGTCCTCAGCGCAACGAAACACAAGACAGGTATCTACACAAACGCAAGCTCCAAGCAGTCAATCACCGCGGGCAGCGATCTCTTTCGCCCGAACTCCCGAAAATCGAAAACTGACTTCCTGGGTACCTCACAGCCTGAGCTCAGAGATAACTAAAGCGTTCCTAATTTCGCATCTTTGCAGTAACTCTGCAATGAATAGTATGCCCAAATGTGAGAACTGTAAAGTAGTAAAACTGAATACTGAAACTTGCAAATTTAACAGCCAATTGTCGAGTGAGTGGAGGCAATAAATTCTGAATATGTATCTTCCTTAATGTTTCAGATGAGCCGGCCGGAGTGGCCGAGCGGTTCTAGGTGCTACAGTCTGGAACCGCGCGACCGCTACGGTCGCAGGTTCGAATCCTGCCTCGGGGATGGATGTGTGTGCTGTCCTTAGGTTAGTTAGGTTTAAGTAGTTCTAAGTTCTAGGGGACTGATGACCTCAGAAGTTAAGTCTCATAGTGCTCAGAGCCATTTGAATCATTTTTTGTTTCAGATGACCAGAATATTGAAGCTGGCTACGTTACGCTTGGAAACCCTGCGGGCCCTTCCAGACTGCGCTCTGACTCTGGATTTATCGCAGATGGCCCCTCATTATTTGCGCCAAAAATCGCTCACCGTCTCCAACGTGGAGCATCGTATTGCCCCACAATAGAAATCACATTTGAGGATGTTACGGTTCAGCGTACTTGTGTCAATCATTCACGTAGCCATATCTATGGAGGACCCGAGCAGTACAACCAGAACTGGCACACAGAGCGCAACGTGTACAGCAATTACTCGTACGTCAGCAAACAGCAAGACAATATCGGCGTGGCCGAGCGTTACTGGCTGTTCTCCGATGGCCGATACGTTTACGTTCCTCCATATGTGCCGCTTTTTATCGAACAAAATACAATTAAATCTAAGGATCAATTATGTTTCATTGCGGAGAACAGGCAACCATACCTGGTCAATCGGACGGGAGTTACTTTGAGGTATACTGACTGCCACTTTGATAATGCGAGAGAAGCACACGAGAATGCCATCGCAGAATACTTCGACAAACCCTTAGACATTCCAGACGAGCGCATGACCACGCATCCCGTATGGTCTACGTCGGCGCGTTACAAGAGAGATATCAACGACGCAAAAGTGAGGCAGTTTGCCAGCGAGGTAGTCGAACACGGCTTCAGCAACAGCCAGATTGAGATTGATGGCAAGTGGGAGACTTGTTACGGAAGCCTCACGTTCGACCCCAACAAGTTCCCTGATGTCAGAGCGCTCGTAGAAGACCTGCACTCGATGGGGTTCCGTGTCACGCTGTGGGTTCACCCGTCTGACTGCGAACCGCATTACTCGAGGGCGCTGGAGAGGGGCTGGTTCGTCACCAACACCGAGGGCAGCACCATCACCAGCTGGTGGAACGGCCGAGGCGGCATCATCGACTTCACCAACGCTACGACTGCAAGCGAATGGTCGAGCCAGCTGTGGGTAAGTAGCGCCGATGCGAGCTTTTGGTTTCTGTGCCCTACTGGCTTCCTATCTTACCTTTTCCAGAGGTTGGTGGAATGTTTTTAGTCTGTCATAAAGGTGCTATGTATGGCAGTAAACTGCTTGTTTTCTCGCTATGCATGTGATACAGTATTTTATCTGCCGCAGTATGCGACTAATGAACAAAGTAAGAGCATATGGACTATCAAACCAACTGTGTGATTGGATTGAAGAGTTCCTAGATAACAGAACGCAGCATGTCATTCTCAATGGAGGGAAGTCTTCCGAAGTAAGAGTGATTTCAGGTGTGCCGCAGGGGAGTGTCGTAGGACCGTTGCTATTCACAGTACACATAAATGACTTTGTGGATGACATCGGAATTTCACTGAGGCTTTTCGCGGATGATGCTGTGGTATATCGAGAAGTTGTAACAATGGAAAATTGTACTGAAATTCAGGAGAATCTGCAGCGAATTGACGCATGGTGCAGGGAATGGCAATTGAATCTCAATGTAGACAGGTGTAACGTGCTGCGAATACATAGAAAGAAAGATCCTTTACCATTTAGCTACAATATAGCAGGTCAGCAACTGGAAGCAGTTAATTCCATAAATTGTCTGGGAGTAGGTATTAGGAGTGATTTAAAGTGGAATGATGATATAAAGTTGACCGTCGGTAAAGCGGATGCCAGACTGAGATTCATTGGAAGAATCCTAAGGAAATGCAATCCGAAAACAAAGGAAGAAGGTTGCAGTACACTTGTTCGTCCACTGCTTGAATATTGCTCACCAGTGTGGGATCCGTACCAGATAGGGTTGACAGAAGATATCCAACGGAGAGCAACGCGCTTCGTTACAGGATCATTTAGTAATCGAGAAAGCGTTACGGAGATGGTAGATAGACTCCAGTGGAAAACTCTGCAAGAGAGACGCTCAGTAGCTCGGTACGGGCTTTTGTTGAAGTTTCGAGAACATACCTTCACCGAGAAGTCAAGCAGTATATTGCTCCCTCCTACTTACATCTCGCGAAGAGACCATGACGATAAAATGAGAGAGAATAGAGCCCAGACAGAAGCATACCGACAATCTTTCTTCGCACGGACAATACGAGACTGGGATAGAAGAGAGAACCGATAGAGGTACTCAAAGTACCCTCCGCCACACACCTTCAGGTGTCTTGCGGAGTATGGATGTAGATGTAGATATAGATGTAGAAATCTGTCGCTACGGGCTATTCTCAGTTCGATTATCATAAATTTCCTTGAGACAGAGCTCCTGCCCATGAGTCAGCACAGTTCAGATAACATCGCTCTTGCGGAACTGAGATTACCCTTTTTCAACATTGTATGCTGCGAACCATTGATGAAAGGCAAAAGGTGCATTCATTATTCCTAGATTTCTGAAAATCATTTTGCACATTGCCCCAGTGCAAACTGTTAACGATGGTACGAGCTGACGGAAGAAGTTCCCAGGTATATGAGTGGCTCGCAGACTTCTTAAGTTGCAGAACACAGTACATTGTACTCGACGGCGAGTGTTCATCAGAGACTGGGTATCGTCAGTAGTGCCCCAGGGAAGTGTTAGAGGACCGCTGTTATCTTCTGTGTACGTAAATGATCTAGCGGATAGACGGGATGAGCAGCAGTCTGTGGCAGTTTTCAGGTGATGCTGTGGTGTACGGAAATGCGTCGAAGTTGAGCGACTGTAGGAAGATAAAAGATGACTTGGACCAAATTTTTAGCTAGCGCGATGAATGGCAGCTAGCTCTAAATGTATAAAAGTTTAAGTTAATGCTGATCGGTAGGGCAGACACACCTGTAACGTTCGAATACAGCGTGCCGCTTGACACAGTCACGTCGACTAAATATCTAGGCGTATTGCTGTGAAACGGAACGAGCGTGTAAAGACTTGTAGTAGCGTACGTGAATAGTCGACTTCGACTTGTACGAAGAATTTTAGGAAGTTGAGTACTGAAATAATTATGAGAAAACCACCTCGATTGCACAAACTACCTGGTGTTTACCTAGGTTCCAGCGTGGGTAACCACGCCTTCTTCATAACAAATATAAAACACAATTTTGGTAAACATTTTTGGAATGCAGTGATCAATAAATTGTTATATTTAGATTAAAGTTCAGTCTTGATCACGTTATGTCTGTTTTAATGAGTAACCGGTTTCGGTTTTTTCTATAAAACCATCATCAGACCTGTGAATAAATTTTAAGAAATACTAGATACCAATTTTTAAATGAATGAAAATTCATTTAAAAGTTGGTATCTAGTATTTCTTAAAATTTATTCACAGGTCTGATGATGGTTTTATAGAAAAAACCGAAACCGGTTACTCATTAAAACAAATATAAAACAGCTTGCCTAAATAGGCATAGTCAAAGGCTAAAATCAACATCTACAGCGGCAAGACCCCATAAAAGTTTTTACAAATGCACGGTACATATGTACCTAGTCAATAATATTACTTATCTCAGTCCTGTGTGTGCTGCCTCGCCCCAGCCAACGTACGATGGTCACAGGCTCTCCACCGAACAGAGGCACCGCAGGCTGCTAACACGAGCGGCTAACGAAATCACTGCGCATGCGCGCGGCCAGGAAACGCTCTTCTTATGCATGAGAGCGGGATTACAAAGTTAACACGGATCGGGACCTAACTGACAGCTAAAAGTTGTCGCACAAATAGCAAATTGAGCAAATGACAAAAGCAATGATGAGGGAATTAAAACGTATTTAATAGCAACGCACGACAAACTTTATACACGGATGGTAAATCAGCCCCAAGCTAATATGGAATCCCTGGAATTAAGTACAATTTACAACTAAACTGAAAAGATAGCTATGCTAAGGACGTTATTGTTAACGGATAAAACCGCACTAATAATATCTGCAGTAGAAACAACCATGGTCGCTACATCGCCATAATACTAAGCGGCCGACCAGGCCGTAATCAGAAGACGTTAGAGATTTATAACATCTTCGTTGGCTTCTATGTAATTATAAGATCATGGAGCCAAGGTATGCTATAAATGTTTAACGTCTTTTGATTACGGCCTGGTCGGACGCTTAGTATTATGGCGATGTAGCGACCAAGGTTGTTTCTGCTGCAGATAGTATTAGTGAGGTTTTATACGATAACAACAACGTCCTTAGCTTGGGGATGATTTACCACCCGTGCATAAAGTTTGTCGTGCGTTGCTATTAAATTTGTTTTAATTCCCGCATCATCGCTTTTGTCATTTGCTCACTTCGCTATTTGTGCGACAACTTTTGGCAGTCAGTTAGGTCCCGATCCGTGTTAACTTTGTAATCCCGCTCTCATGCATAAGAAGAGCGTTTCCTGGCCGCGCGCATGCGCAGTGATTTCGTTAGCCGCTCGTGTTAGCAGCCTGCGGTGCCTCTGTTCGGTGGAGAGCCTGTGACCATCGTACGTTGGCTGGGACGAGGCAGCACACACAGGACTGAGATAAGTAATATTATTGACTTGGTACATACGTACCGTGTATTCGTAAAAACTTTTATGGGGTCTTGCCGCTGTAGGTGTTGATTTTAGCCTTTGACTATGCCTATTTAGGCAAGCTGTTTTATATTTGTTATGAAGAAGGCGTGGTTACCCACGCTGAAACTTAGGTAAATACCAGGTAATCTGTGCAATCGAGGCGGATTTTTCATAATTATTTCGATACTTACGATTGCTGACCCGCTGCAATACTGAAAGTTCTTAAGATGAGTACTACTCGAGTGTTTGTGATCAGTGGCAGTTCGGATGGAAGATATCGAATGATCTTGGAGGAGGACTGCCAGATTTGTTACCTATAGTATAGGTTCGAACGACATGCAAGATCATTATTGAGACCATCTGGACAACCAGCACTTGAATCTGACTGCGGAACGATTCTGCTACCACCAACATACATTTCGCATAAGAACCCCATAGATAAGATAAGAGAAATTAGGGTCTGTGCAGCGGCATATAGACAGTCGTGTTTGCCGCGTTCTGGTCGCGGGTGGAACAGGAAAGGAAATGTATACCAGTGTTACAGGGTGCCGCCCGCCAGGCACCACACGGCGCCTTGCGGGGTGTATAGAAGCTGATTCAAATCTGATGAAAATATATGTAATATCCACTTCATTTAAGGTAGATAAGGCATGGATGTCAGGTGAAATACCCTCAGACTTCAAGAAGAATATTATAATTCCAATCCCAAAGCAAGCAGGTATTGACAGATGTGAAAATTACCGGACTGTCAGTTTAATAAGCCACAGCTGCAAAATACTAACGCGAATTCTTTACAGACGAATAGAAAAACTGGTAGAAGCCGACCTCGGGGAAGATCAGTTTGGATTCCGTAGAAATATTGGAACACGTGAGGCAACACCGATCCTACGACTTATCTTAGAAAATAGATTCAGGAAAAGCTTTTGACAATATAGACTGAAATATTCTCTTTCAAATTCTGAAGGTGGCAGGGATAAAATACAGTGAGTGAAAGGCTATTTACAATTTGTACAGAAATCAGATGGCAGTTATAAGAGTCGAGGGACGTGAAAGGGAAGCAGTGTTTGGGAAGGGAGTGAGGCAGGGTTGTAGCCTATCCCTGATGTTATTCAATCTGTATATTGAGCAAGCAGTAAAGGAAACAAAAGAAAAATCCGGAGTAGGAATTAAAATCCATGGAGAAGATATCAAAACTTTGAGGTTCGCCGATGACACTGTAATTCTGTCAGAGACAGCAAAGGACCTGGAAGAGCAGCTGAACGGAATGGACAGTCTATGGAAAGGAGGATATAATATGAACATCAACAGAAGCAAAACGAGGATAATGGAATGTAGTCGAATTAAATCGGGTGATACTGCGGGAATTAGATTAGGAAATGAGAGGCTTAAAGTACTAAATGAGTTTTACTGTTTGGGGAGCAAAATAACTGATGATGGTCGAAGTAGAGAGGATATAAAATGTAGACTGTCAATGGCAAGGAAAGCGTTCCTGAACAAGAGAAATTTGTTGACATCGAGTATAGATTTAAGTGTCAGGAAGTCGTTTCTGAAAGTATTTGTATCGAGTGTAGCCATGTATGGAAGTGAAACGTGGACGATAAATAGTTTAGACAAGAAGAGAACTGAAGCTTTCGAAATGTGGTGCTACAGAAGAATGTTGAAGATTAGGTGGGTAGATCACATAACTAATGAGGAGGTATTGAACAGAATTGGAGAGAAGAGAAATTTATGGCACAACTTGACTAGGAGAAGGGATCAGTTGGTGGGGCATATTCTGAGGCATCAAGCAATCACCAATTTAGTATTGGAGGGCAGCGTGGAGGGTAAAAATCGTAGAGGGAGATCAGGAGATGAATACACTAAACACATTCAGAAGGATGTAGATTGCAATAGGGACTGAGAGATGAAGAAGCTTGCACAGGATAGAGTAGCATAGAGAGCTGTATCAACCCAGTCTCAAGACTGAAGATCGCACACACACATACACACACACACACACACACACACACACACACACTGAACACTAGTGCCGCCAAATATGACCATTATCAGATGTATCGATAGTCAAAGACTACGATCTAGCAAGTGAGGTAACATTGACCCTGTCTCTCTGTGTTTTGACAGGGGGGGGGGGGGGAGCAGGATTCCGAGCACAGTTTAAACAAAAACCTCCATCCCTGTTTACAATGATGCTCGATAATTTAATCTCAACATCCTCCTTAACCCTTTGTGCGTCGCATGTAGAAAAAAAATTGGGGCAAATTTTTTTGTGATGAATATTTACTGTATATGTTGCACGTACGCCATATCCATTGCAAAACTTCTTTTGAAGCTATTGGTTAATAAATAAAATAATGAAAATCATTAGAAATTACATAATAATTACTCAAAAAAAAAAATAAAATAATGAAAATCATTAGAAATTACATAATAATTACTCAAAAAAATGCATACATAACTTTATTGTAAACTTACCGTATTTCTTTCCCTTGACCGTGAGGAACTACGTAAAGTTGGTTCCATAACCAAGAATTTCACTATGTTGTTGTGGTCTTCAGTCCTGAGACTGGTTTGATGCAGCTCTACATGCTAATCTATCCTGTGCAAGCTTCTTCATCTCCCAGTACCTACTGCAACCTACATCCTTCTGAATCTGCTTAGTGTATTCATCTCTTGGTCTCCCTCCACGATTTTTACTCTCCACGCTGCCCTCCAATGCTAAATTTGTGATCCCTTGATGCCTCAGGACATGTCCTACCAACCGATCCCTTCTTCTAGTCAAGTTGTGCCACAAACTTCTCTTCTCCCCAATCCTATTCAACACCTCCTCATTAGTTACGTGATCTACCCACCTAATCTTCAACATTCTTCTGTAGCACCACATTTCGAAAGCTTCTATTCTCTTCTTGTCCAAACTATTTATTGTCCATGTTTCTCTTCCATACATGGCTACACTCCATACAAATACTTTTAGAAACGACCTCCTGACACTTAAATCTATACTCGATGATAACAAATTTCTCTTCTTCAGAAACGCTTTCCTTGCCATTGACAGTCTACATTTTATATCCTCTCTACTTCGACCATCATCAGTTATTTTGCTCCCCAAATAGCAAAACTCCTTTACTACTTGAAGTGTCTCATTTCCTAATCTAATTCCCTCAGCATCACCCGACTTAATTCGACTACATTCCATTACCCTCGTTTTGCTTTTGTTGATGTTCATCTTATATCCTCCTTTCAAGACACTGTCCATTCCGTTCAACTGCTCTTCCAAGTCCTTTGCTGTCTCTGGCAGAATTACAATGTCATCGGCGAACCTCAAAGCTTTTATTTCATCTCCCTGGATTTTAATACCTACTCCAAATTTTTCTTTTGTTTCTTTTACTGCTTGCTCAATATACAGATTAAATAACATCGGGGACAGGCTACAACCCTGTCTCACTCCCTTCCCAACCACTGCTTCCCTTTCATGTCCCTCAACTCTTATAACTGCCATCTGGTTTCTGTACAAATTGTAAATAGCTTTTCGATCCCTGTATTTTATCCCTGCCACCTTCATAATTTGAAAGAGAGTATTCCAGTCAATATTGTCAAAAGCTTTCTCTAAGTCTACAAATGCTAGAACCGTAGGTTTGCCTTTCCTTAATCTCTCTTCTAAGATAAGTCGTAAGGTCAGTATTGCCTCACGTGTTCCAACATTTCTACGGAATCCAAACTGATCTTCCCAGAGGTCGGCTTCTACCAGTTTTTCCATTTGTCTGTAAATAATTCGCGTTAGTATTTTGCAGCTGTGACTTATTAAACTGATAATTCGTTAATTTTCACATCTGTCAACACCTGCTTTCTTTGGGATTGGAATTATAATATTCTTCTTGAAGTCTGAGGGTATTTCGCCTGTCTCGTACATCTTGCTCACCAGATGGTAGAGTTTTGTCAGGACTGGCTCTCCCAAGGCCGTCAGTAGTTCTAATGGAATGTTGTCTACTCCCGGGGCCTTGTTTCGACTCATGTCTATCAGTGCTCTGTCAAACTCTTCACGCAGTATCGTATCTCCCATATCATCTTCATCTACATCCTCTTCCATTTCCTCAAGTACATCGCCCTTGTATAGACCCTCTATATACTCCTTCCACCTTTCTGCTTTCCCCTCTTTGCTTAGAACTGGGTTTCAATACGAGCTCTTGATATTCATACAAGTGGTTCTCTTTTCTCCCAAGGGCCCTTTAATTTTCCTGTAGGCAGTATCTATCTTACCCCTAGTGAGATAAGCCTCTACATCCTCACTTTTGTCCTCTAGCCATGCCTGGTTAGCCATTTTGCATTTCCTGTCGATATCATTTTTGAGAGGTTTGTATTCCTTTTTGCCTGCTTCATTTACTGCATTTTTATATTTCTCCTTTCATCAATTAAATTCAATATTTCTTCTGTTACCCAAGGATTTCTACTAGCCCTTGTCTTTTTACCTACTTGATCCTCTGCTGCCTTCTCTACTTCATCCCTCAGGGCTACCCATTCGTCTTCTACTGTATTTCTTTCCCCCATTCCTGTCAATTGTTCCCTTATGCTGTCCCTGAAACTCTGTACAACCTCTGGTTTAGTCAGTTTATCCAGGTCCCATCTCCTTAAATTCCCTCCTTTTTGCAATTTCTTCAGTTTTAATATACAGTTCATAATCAATAGATTGTGGCCAGAGTCCACATCTGCCCTTGGAAATGTCCTACAATTTAAAACCTGGTTCCTAAATCTCTGTCTTACCATTATATAATCTGTCTGATACCTTTTAGTATCTCCAGGATTCTTCCATGTATACAACCTTCTTTTAAGATGTGTTAGCTATGATAATTTCACTATACACAGAATAAAACTAAACACAACAGTTATTGTTCACTCACAAATGCAGTTGCACGACTCACGACACTTCTCTGTTCTGCACTTCAAACAAAGGGTGAGTCTCGAAAGCAAAAGCCACTGTGATCTGTTGGCCAAACTTGGTACTACGTGAAGCGATGCCAAACGGTATTATTGAAGCATTGGGAAGCTCAAAAAAGCCAGGAATACTTAATGGTGCCATTTGGAATCGCAGATGCAGAAAGGGTTAATAACACTGTCCCAATACTTGGACGTAGATACCAATATCTCGGTATTGTTATATAACATAGAGTGACCAGTATCCAAACAATGTTCAGCAATAGCAGATCTACTTGGCTGCTGTAATCGTGTGTGCCGTTTATGGTCAGTTTATCGGTTCTTCCCGGTCCTGATAGTCTGACCAATGTATTCCATCCCACAGCTTTGAGGAATGCGATATACATCCGCCTTACGCAAACCTAGATTTTCCTTAACAGAACCTAAAAGCACTCTAATTTTAGATGGAGATCGGAAAACACATTTGACATAGTATTTCCGCATAATACCACCGATCTTGTTGGAAGTTCTTCCTGCGTAAGGCAAAGAGGGAGTAGACGTAGGTGTCGATTCAGTATTATCATCACCCAGCCAATGCATATTTGGTCGACAGCGCAACGCACGTTCAGTCAGTCTTTCACTATAACCATTTCGACGAAGTACAGCTTCAAGAGTGGCCAGCTCAGCTGTACCCCTTCACGCTGAGACGGATGGTGACAACTGTCACCCTGTAAATACAAGTTAATGTGGGTACGTTTCCAGTAAACTGCATGTCCAAACGATCCAACAACCTTCCTCCATACCAAAACGTCAAGAAAGGAAAGGCAACCATCCATTTATACCTCTACCGTAAAACGAATGTTCGGGTGGATCGAGTTCAGATATTCTAAAAAGGCAGTCAAGTTCTCCCTACCGTGAGGCCAAAGAACAAAGGTATCATCAACATATCTGAAGAAATAACATGGACTCTGTTATATCCTAGCCAGTAATGCCACCCGAGCCCGCTGCCAAAAGGTTGGCAGCATCAAAGTCCGGACGCCGTCCGCATAAGCAGCGCCAGCGAGACAGGAAATCGCCGCAAGTCTGCGCGCGCCACCGCTGGCTTCTGGTTTCTTAAGCGTTGGAGTCGCGAGCGCTAGGACAGTTCTGTATTCGCCGCTCAGTTGTATACTCGCCACCGAATTGTGTACTTGCTAGTCAGTTGTGTGTTCATCGCAGCAGAGTTGTTGTTTGTCGTCAGCCGACGCTGACCTAGCCGCTCCGACTCGAACTAGACAGATTTCTGTAGACACGGAGTTCACTACTGTGTTTCTGTATCTTCGTTAATAAAGATAAGTACCGACTTTTATTTAATCAGAGTGTTTGGGTTTTCATCTTTCTGTTCACTGTTCCAGCGGACCGGTCGGCCCGCTATTAAAAGTGTGGCGGTGACTTCGTAAGCCGTTTCTACAGCGAATTGTTTGTCGCTACGAACGCCGCCACAAAACTGGCGACGAGGGCTTCCGAACTCGTGTGCAGGGCTGGTTCAACTTGTTTCTGGTTATACTAATTATAGCGAAAAAATTTTGGGGGCTGGTTTAATTTGTGTTCACTATGTCTGCCGAATTACAACAGTTGATCTTGTTACAGTGTCAGCAAATACAAAGTCTGGTGGAAGCAATCGCCAAACAAGCGGCTAATCCTCCAACACAACAGGAACAAGCACAGGCAGCACCACCTTTCCGTGCTTTTGATGCATCAAGAGAAGAATGGCGAGAATATTTCGCGCAGTTGCAGGCGCACATGACAGTCTACAAAATCACGGGTACTGAGCGGCAGCTTTATTTAATTTCCACTGCAGGCGTGGAAGTCTATCGACTACTTTGTATTCCCGGAATCCAAGCCAGAAGCTTTAGACTCTGACGTTGTTGTTAACAAGCTTGCTGAGTATTTCGAGTCGCGAGTTCATGTGGCAGCAGCCAGATTCAAGTTCTTCAGATTAAAGAAACTGCCACATCAATCTAATAAACAGTGGTTAACAGATTTACGGGGCCTCACCCGTCAGTGCCGATTTAATTGTGTGTGTGGAGCTTCCTACAGTGATGTCATGTTACGAGACGCTATTACTCAAAACATTGCAGATTCTCGTATTCGTGCTGCTATCTTAAAGTTGCCTGACCCGTCATTAGAGACTGTGATGAACATCATTGAAGCCCAAGATACTTTTGACTATGCTGAGTGTGAGTTAGATCAGCCATGTATTTCTCAAATTGCCTGTGCCAAGCAAGTTATGTCACGCCCGCGGCCCCACCGGCAGAGTCAGACTGTAAACACTAGCCGGCCGCGTCATGTTAAACACATTCGTCAGCCGCGTGTGCAAAATGATAGAGTTAAGTCTTGCCCTAAGTGTGTTCTTGCTCATCCTCGTGAACGTTGCCCGTTAAGAAACGCGGTTTGTCACTTTTGTCAAAGGAAAGGACACATCCAGACTGTTTGTTTGCGTAAACGCAAGAACAATTCTGGTGCTGCCCAGCCCATGGATATTCATGTTCTTCAAAGCCAGCCCGCCCAGAAGGTCGCGTTTAAAGACTCTTCCACGGTTCGTGTGGGTAATAACCCGTCCGCAATAAGCCACCCACCCAGCCCTCTGCTATGCGACCCAAGCGTAATTCAAACGCTGTAAAAAGTAATGTACAGACTGCAAGTAGAGCGGGAGTTGTTGTTCCACCCGCCCAACCCACGAGTTGTCGTAAGCAGCGAACACGCGCTAAACGCGCTGATTTTGTGTCTTCCGCCTCCACTGCACCGATCCAGAGACAGTGTAATAAACTATTTGTGAAGCTACGCATCCAGGATAAGACCTTCAATTTTCAATTAGACACTGGTGCGTCTGTGACTCTCATAAATAGTGCTACGTATGCGGCTATCGGCCGCCCTAAACTTTCAGCGGCAAAACATTCTTTGGCTACTTATAGTGGAGAACAAATTCCTGTGTTAGGTGTATGTAGCGTGCCAGCCACATTCCGTGGCAATACAAAAACAGTTTCATTCACAGTGCTCCGCGCTACAGACAGTGTAAACATTTTCGGATTATACTGTTTTGACCTGTTTGGCCTGTCTATCCAAGACAATGTGTTGCAAATTAATTCTGTTGTTGTTCCTCAAGACCGCATAACCGATTTGTGTAAACAATACAGTGACATATTTAAAGACGAACTAGGTTGTGCTGCGAACTTTGCCGCTCATATTACGTTAAAAGATAATGCTCAGCCTCGATTTTTTCGTGCTCGTCCAGTGCCTCACGCCCTCCGGGCACCTGTAGCAGATGAACTTCGTCGTTGGCAAAACAACGGTGTTATTCAACCCGTTTCAGCGAGCCAGTGGGCTTCTCCCTTAGTTATTATAAAGAAACCGTTTGGCAAGTTACGTTTGTGTGCTGATTTTAAGTCGACAGTTAATCCTCAGACTGTCATTGAATCTTTTCCTTTGCCTAGACCGGACGAGCTGATGGATAAGTTAGGGGAAGCTCGTTTCTTTTCCAAAATTGATCTCCGTGAAGCATATTTGCAACTGCCCCTCGACGAGCAATCACAACAGTATTTTGTCATAAACACGTCGTTGGGGTTGTTCCGTTTTCTGCGTTTGCCTTTTGGTTGTGCGTCAGCTCCAGCTGTTTTTCAGCGTTTTTTGTCACAACTTCTGGCTAATGTGCCATCGTGTTGCAACTATTTAGACGATATTGTTGTGTCCGGTCGGACGCCTGCTGAACATTTCCGTAATTTGGAGTGTTTGTTTACAGTGTTGTCTCAGGCAGGCCTACGTTGCAACATCGATAAATGTTCACTTTTCCTTACGGAGATGGAGTATCTGGGACATGTTATTAATGCTCAAGGCATTCATTCCTCCCAGTCACATTTAGCAGCTATTCGTGATTTGCCCGCCCCTCGCAATCTGCATGAATTGCAAGCAGTTCTTGGCAAATTGACATATTATATTAGGTTTATACCTAATGCATCACAGATTGCTGCACCGTTGCATCGTCTCCGCCGTAAGAATGTTCCGTTTGTGTGGTCAGCTGATTGCCAATCAGCCTTTCAGCAGCTTAAAGAGGCTTTATTGAATGATCGTTGTCTGGTCCATTACGACCCTAACAAGCCTCTGGTGTTAGCTTGTGATGCCTCTTCTTTCGGCCTCGGTGCTGTGTTGTCTCACCGAGTCGGTAACACCGAACGTCCTATTGCGTTCGCATCTAAATTGCTAAACAAAGCTCAGAGTAATTATAGCCAATTGGACAAGGAAGCGTTGGCTATTGTGTTCGGTGTCACAAAATTCCATCACTACCTCTATGGTAGACCATTCTATTTAGTAACAGATCACAAGCCCCTGACGTCACTGTTTCATCCGTCTTAACCAGTTCCTCAGCGGACAGCTCAGAGACTACAACGTTGGGCTCTTTTGTTATCACAATACCAGTATGAGATACTGTATCGCCCTACAGCTCAGCATGCAAACGCTGACGCGCTTTCTAGATTGCCGATTGCTGCGGATGATGTGTTCGATTCCTCTGACGACTCTTGCCATCAGATTGACGCCGATGAGCATCAATCCCTCCGGGATTTTCCGATTGACTATCGTCAGGTGGCACGTGAGACAGCTACGGATCCTCATCTGAGTTTACTATTACGTTTTGTTCAACGTGGTTGGCCGTCCAAGGTAAAGGACATATCGGATCCTGTGGTTCGTCGCTATTATCCGCAACGTCATCTGATGTCTGTTTCGCACGGAGTTTTGCTGTTACGCACCGAGAATGACCAGCTTCGTGTAGTGGTTCCCCAAGTGCTCTAATCCAAGGTCCTCGACTTGTTGCATCAAGGTCATTGGGGAGTGGTCCGCACCAAGCAGCTTGCCCGCCGTCATTGTACATTGATCGGCATTGACAAGCAGATTACGCAGATGTCTACAGATTGTTCGACGTGTGCCGAACACCAAGCTGCTCCGCCTCAACGCTATTTTGAGTGGGCACGCCCTGCCGGTCCCTGGCAGCGAGTACATATTGATTTCGATGGTCCATATCGGCATTCTCGTTGGCTCATCGTGATAGATGCATTTAATTATTTTCCGTTTGTTGTGCCCATGCAGTCTACAACGTCTGCACAAACTATACAGGCGTTGACTTCAATTTTTTGTATTGAGGGTCTTCCAGAAGTTTTAGTGTATGACAATGGTCCACAATTTACCTCTGCTGAATTTGAAAGTTTTTGTTCTGCCAATGGCATTCACCATGTTCTTACTCCGCCGTTCCACCCTCAATCGAATGGTGCAGCGGAACGTTTTGTACGCACATTCAAGGATCATATGGACCGTCTTCGTGCTACGCACTCTCGTCAGCAGGCCCTCATCACGTTCCTGTCGTCGTACCGGACCACGCCACGCGACGGCCCTTCGCCTGCGGAGCTTCTCCACGGCCGTCGTCATCGCACCCTACTACGGTTGTTGCACCCCCCGGATCGACCCGCCGCTTCTGAGCATCGCACGCGTTTTCAGCGCAACGACGCCGTTTTTTTCAGAGTTTATCACGGTCGCCGTCGTTGGGAACGTGGTACCGTGATAAGTGTCCAGAGTCGCGGTTTTTATACTGTTCAAGGTGCTACTGGGGTGCACAGGAGGCATCAGAACCATTTGCGCCGCGCTGGCCGCCCGGATTCTGCCGCTCGTTCTTTGTCCACAGATTTGGTCCACGGCGGGTTCCAGCCGCGCCTTCCGACTTCGCTGCCGCCCCCAGGGCAGCAGCAACAGCCGTCGCCGCTACCACGCCGACAGCCCGTCCCGTTGATGCCTCCCGCGCAGCTTCATCCGGGAGCGCCCCAGGTGGTCGCTCCGGCGCCTGCGGTCCCTCTTCAGTCGCCACCGCTTTCGGAGCTGATGGACGTCGACCCCTCAGCCGGGCCGCCTTCCCAAGCGGTGGCTGTGCAGCCTGTCCTGCAGCCGCTTTCCTTGGGCACCCCCAAGGAGTCTGACACCGCAGCGCCTTGTCCGGCGCCCACTCAGCAGCCGTCGACGCAGCGTCAGGAGACGCTGCCTCTCTTCGTGGGTCCCGACGCCCCGTCGCGTCCAGTACCAGCAGCTGCGCCCGTGGTCACAGGCGTGCACCCTGACCTCGGTTTTCAGTCGGTGTTTCCCGAGGCCCCGCGCAGCCAATGCTGGGGTGCGGACAGGGGACTGCCACCGACAACAGTCTCCGCCCCGGTCTCTTCTGCTACGCCTGCGGCCAGACCCCTCCCCCGCCGTCGACGCTCGCCACGTCATTATTCAACGACGGTGCGGCGATTTGGGGGGGGAGGAGTGTTATATCCTAGCCAGTAATGCCACCCGAGCCCGCTGCCAAAAGGTTGGCAGCATCAAAGTCCGGACGCCGTCCGCATAAGCAGCGCCAGCGAGACAGGAAATCGCCGCAAGTCTGCGCGCGCCACCGCTGGCTTCTGGTTTCTTAAGCGTTGGAGTCGCGAGCGCTAGGACAGTTCTGTATTCGCCGCTCAGTTGTATACTCGCCACCGAATTGTGTACTTGCTAGTCAGTTGTGTGTTCATCGCAGCAGAGTTGTTGTTTGTCGTCAGCCGACGCTGACCTAGCCGCTCCGACTCGAACTAGACAGATTTCTGTAGACACGGAGTTCACTACTGTGTTTCTGTATCTTCGTTAATAAAGATAAGTACCGACTTTTATTTAATCAGAGTGTGTGGGTTTTCATCTTTCTGTTCACTGTTCCAGCGGACCGGTCGGCCCGCTATTAAAAGTGTGGCGGTGACTTCGTAAGCCGTTTCTACAGCGAATTGTTTGTCGCTACGAACGCCGCCACAAAAGATTCAAAGGCGCCGACTCCAATGCACGTTCCTCGAAGTCTTCCATAAACAAATTTGCAGTCACAGGAGACAACGGACTATCCATCGCAAATCCATCTGTCTGCTTGTAATACTGATCACTGTATAAAAAATGAGTAAATATTAACACATTCCAAAAGAGATTAGTTAATTGAACACCAAACCTAACCTCAATTAACCGCAAAGAATCAGACAGAGCAACACGAGTGAAGAGATAGAGACCACATCAAAACTTACTAAAAAATCAGAGTCATTCAACCACATCCCCTCCAAACGACGTCAGAAATCAGCTGAGTTCCTGATATGATGTTCGCAAAGACCACAAGTTGCATTTTGTTTTATGTACTGATTTACCCGCTCAGTATCCTGTTACACTGTCTCTACTTATCCACCTGCTGCTTGGACATCGACATCTATTCGTTAACTATCGGTGTCAGCTTTGATATGTTGTCAAATCTGATGACAACAACCCTGACACTGGGCTGTTCATACTAGCACACGCTCTGTCCTTCTTTCCTATTTATAACGAATCCCTCCCGCGTTCGGCCATCCTGATTTAGGTTTTCCGTGATTTCCCTAAATCGCTTCAGGCAAATGCCATGATGGTTCCTGTGAAACGGCACGGCCGACTTCCTTCCCCATCCTTCCCTAGTCCGATGAGACCGATAACCTCGCAGTTTGGTCTCCTCCTCCAAATCAACCCAACCCATAACGAATTCTACTCCCGTTATGCTATTTTCTGATTTTGTCGATGTTTATATACATTCGTCTGATCGGAAATCCTTATATTCTTTCCATTTTAAGTCACTGACCCCCTCTATATCTACATCTAACCTTTGCATCCCCCTCTTCATATCTTGTTTCTAATTCAGTTTCAACTTCTGACATTCCATGTAGCCACTCGACGAATGTTATCCATCCGTTGGTTATGCCATTTTTTCTCATGGTCACCTCCGAATTGGCAGCCCCTTATGGAGATCGGAGTGGGGGAGTAATCCATAATTTTTTGCCATTGGAGATAGCATAATGGCACTTTTTAATTACACGCCACCGTGACCTGTGCCTTTAATCTATTGGTTTCCATTCCCTTCTGCATCCTCATGCAACTGATTCTTCCACTTTTTAGTGGCAGTTTCTCACTACAAGAGCAAGGGTGTGTTCTGAACTTCTGTCCTGTCCTCCTCCCTCTTTGACAAGGCCGTTGGCAGTACGAGGGTGACTTCTTATATGAAAACTATTTTGGTCGCCATTGATGATGAATTTCATTCAAAATTGAAGCAGTGGCTGGCTGCGAACACAAGATCCACATTGTTCTGATTAGTATGCAGTTATCACCTGAATTTGGTGCAGTTGCTGCAGACGCTACATGCTGCTAATTAACTGACGTAAAAAGTATGATTATCGTGTCCCGAAGAGTGACAGGGGGCAAATCCCATAAGGGAATTGTTCAGCAGAATTGAGGAAGGTGAGATGGCTATTTTGGATCATTAATCACAGTAATTAAAGTAACAATTTTGGTTAATAAAGTATCTTAGGTTCAAAGCATCTGAGGGTCATTTTGTTTATACACTGAAGCGCGAAAGAAACTGATATAGGCGTGCGTATTCAAATACAGAAATTTGTAAACAGGAAAAATATGGCGCTGCGGTCGGCAATGCCTATATAAGGCAAAAAGTGCCTACCGCAGTTGTCAGATCGGTTGCTGCTGCTACAATGGTAGGTTATCAAGATTTAAGTGAGTTTTAACATGGTTTTATAGTCGACGCACGAACGATGGGACACAGCATCTCCGAGGTAGCGATGAACTGAAGATTTTTCCATGCGAGCGTTTCACGAGTGTACCGTGAATATCAGAATCCCGTAAAACATCAAATCTCCGACATCACTGTGACCGGGAAAAGATCCTGCCAGAACGGGACCTATGACGATTGAAAAGAATCGTTCAACGTGACAGAAGTACAAACCCTTCCGCAAATCGCTGCAGATTTCAGTGCTGGGCCATCAACAAGTGTCTATATGTGAAACACTCAACGAAACATCATCAATATGGGAGCCGAAGGCCTACTCGTGTACACTTGATAACTGCATGACACCAAGATATACGCCTAGCGTGGGCCCGTCAACGCCGACATTGGACTGTTGATGACTGGAAAGAGATTGCCTGGTGAGACGAGTCGCGTTTCAAACTGAATCGAGCAGCTGGACATGTACGGGTAGGAGACAACCTCATGAATCCTTGGACCCTGCATTTCAGCAGTTGACTGTTCAAGCTAGTGGAGGTTCTGTAACGGCGTGGAAAGGGTGCAGATGGAGTGATAAGGGACCCCTGATACATCTACATACGACTCTGACAGGCGACACGTATATAAGCATGCTGATAATCACCTGCATCCATTAATACCCACTGTGCATTCCGACAGACTTGGACAATTCCAGCAGGACAATGCGACATCCCATACATCCAGAATTGCTACACAATGGCTCCAGGAATACTCTTCTGCGTTTAAACACTTCCGCTGGCCACCAAACTCTCCATACAGGAACATTATTGAGCATACCTGCGATGCCTTGCAACGTACTTTTCACAAGAGGTCCCCACCGCCTCGTACGGTTCTATGGACAGCCCTACAGGATCAATGGTTTCAATTCTCTCGACCACTACTTCAGACATTAGTCCATGCCACGTCGTATTGCGGCACTTCTGCGTGCTAGCGGGAGCCATACACGATGTTAGGCAGTTGTACAAGTTTCTTTGGCTCTTCTAGGTATAACTAGCACAATGGAATACACTTTTACTACGTACACAATCTACACTGCACATTGAAGAACTAGACCTTGCACTATCAATGCGTTAAAACAATGACGTCACTGTCAGTGCACCTAAAAGCAGGTATTACCCCGTAACTTTACCGTTGGCTTGGGAATAATGGCGGGATATCCAACCCCCGCTAAATAAACATGTGAAAAATTTCCCGCCACTTAGGATAGGACTTCCAATAACATTATCAGCAAAAGTGATACCCAAGTTAAATGTTTAAACAACAGCCACCACTGCTGGGCCAGTACAGGAGTAAATGCAACGTCTATATTTAAACAAACATCACACTGTGCAGTTGTCCCTCTAAAGATCGTCATGCGGCTTCACGCCATATGCCAGTCCCGTCACGACGTACTCCTTCCGGTCTCTTCTATGAGTCTGTTGGTCACACGGCAGCTGTCAGTCCTTCACTGTACTACTGCTGTAAAGAATGCACATGTTCAGCGCGCGTGTGTAAACCCTAATTACAGTACTTCGAATGGGCAGATCAGTGGCTCGCTGCCTTCCAGTAGCGATGTAGGCCGCGAGCTGTCGCAAGCTTCAGCAGTCCTAAAACGTACGCTAATTTCCCAAGAACAGTACATACATATCCATGCAAAACTCTGTTCAGTTATTAAACTAATTCCAGCAGGGTAGGTGTGCGAATTATCTTCCCTCCTTGTTAATGGTGCCACCTGCATTCGGCGCACATTACCCAATAGAAATATCTGGAGACGTCCACTATGCCACCCTCCCTGCGCAGTCCAGCGTGTGCGTGCCTGTTCAGGTGGATAAACAGACATTTCTACTCACTCGCACATCACCGTCACAATCAATGGTCTTCTGTTTCGAGTCATCACGCAATCCACAGCTCAGTGGAGGGGCCAGTAAGCGCCACCAATCTCAATATACACTACTGGCCATTAAAATTGCTACACTAAGAAGGAATGCAGATGATAAACGGGTATCCATTGGACAAATATATTATGCTAAAACTGACATGTGATTACATTTTCACGCAATTTCGGTGCATACATCCTGAGAATTCAGTACCCAGAACAACCACCTCTGGCCGTAATTGCGGCTTTGATACGTCTGGGCATTGAGTCAAACAGAGCTTGGATGGCGTGTACAGGTACAGCTGCCCATGCAGCTTCAACACGATACCACAGTTCCTCAAGAGTAGTGACTGGGGTATTGTGACGAGCCAGTTGCTCTTCCACCATTGACCAGACGTTGTCAATTGGTGAGAGATCTGGAGAATGTGCTGGCCAGGGCAGCAGTCGAACATTTTCTGTATCCAGAAAGGCCCCTGCAGGAGCTGCAACATGCAGTAGTGCATTATCCTGCCGAAATGTAAGGTTTTGCAGGGATCGAATGAGGGGTAGAGCCTCGGGTCGTAACACATCTGAAATGTAACGTCCACTGTTCAAAGTGCCGTCAATGCGAACAAGAGGTGACCGAGACGTGTAACCAATGACACCCCACACCATCACGCCGGGTGATACGCGAGTATGGCGATGACGAATACACGCTTCCAATGTGCGTTCACCACGATGTCGCCAAACACGGATGCGACCATCATGGTGCTGTAAACAGAACCTGGATTCATCCGAAAAAATGACGTTCTGCCATTGGTGCACCCAGGTTCGTTGTTGAGTACACCATCGCAGGCGCTCCTGTCTGTGATGCAGCGTCAAGGATAACCGCAGCCATGGTCTCCGAGCTGATAGTCCATGCTGCTGCAAACATCGTCGAACTGTTCGTGCAGATGGTTGTTGTCTTGCAAACGTCCCCATCTGTTGACTCAGGGATCGAGACGTGGCTACACGTTACAGTCATACGGATTAGATGCCTGTCATTCGACTGCTAGTGATACGAGGCCGTTAGGATCCAGCACGGCGTTCCGTATTACCCTCCTGAACCCACCGATTCCATATTCTGCTAACAGTCATTGGATTTCGACCAACGCGAGCAGCAATGTCGCGATACGATAAACCGCAATCGCGATAGGCTACAATCCGACCTTTATCAAAGTTGGAAACGTGATGGTACGCATTTCTCCTCCTTACACGAGGCATCACAACAACGTTTCACCAGGCAACGCCGGTCAACTGCTGTTTGTGTGTGAGAAATCGGTGGGGAAATTTTCATGTCAGCACGTTGTAGGTGTCGTCACCGGCACCAACCTTGTGTGAATGCTCTGAAAAGCTAATCATTTGCATATCACAGCATCTTCTTCCTGTCGGTTAAATTTCGAGTCTGTAGCACGTCATCTTCGTAGTGTAGCAATTTTAATGGCCAGTAGTATACATACTCTAAGAATCTTTTATATAGCTTGTCTCTCAGGCGTTACAGATATTTCCAGGTATGAGACGCTATAAACTTATATTCAGAAAGATGTGTAAGCGATACATAATTAATGGGTGCAGCAGCAAGCCCCAGTTGATCATTGCTCTGGACAACTATTAACCCATATTTTCTATGCTTCGCCATTAGCAAATGTCTCAAGAAAGCTACAGTATCCGTGAATTTAGTTTATGGCACCAGTTGCTTAAATAACTGTATTGACAGCTAACTACCAAATACGTCGGAGAATATGTGGAGAATTGCACATCTTGTTATTCTACAGCTCTTAAAAAAAGCTTCATAAGCTCTTACTGTTTCCACTCATGCCCAGATGCTGTAATTCCACAGGTCTTAACATACTGTTATTACATAGGAGAAGAAACCATCTGATCTTCTGTTACATTATGACTGGAAACTGCAATTACGATAAAATACCTAAGAGTAACCAATTTAAAGTGGAATGTGCAAGTAAAGCAAAAGCGGATGTAATTCATCATCAAATGAATTGCGTTTCACAAAACACTTATGGCTGATTTTTAAACATTGCCTGTTAGTCTGGGTCTCTTACCATGTCAGCTTAACAGAAAATGTAGACGAGACTGATGCGTTTTTTCACGGGATTGTTTAGCTGGTACAAACAAACCATAATTGTAGACGCTAGATGAGATGTGGTAGGCACCAAGCAGTGATTTACTGTTGCATATCCATTATGAGGTGCCTAGATACTCTTGACCAGATATAGGATATATTGTTAATTGAATGGCTGAATTTTGTGTCATGCATCAGATCTCAACTGATTCTTAGCCAACAAGGATACACCACCGGTGTGCTGTGATTTGTTCTGACGTAGTAACGCCTTTTCTCTGTGTTTCGTGTCACTGTTGACACCGACTAAAGGAAAATCAGGATAGTCAAATTTGGGACTTCGCTATCGGATAGACATTTAAAACTTATTTTGTTCTGAACATGAAACAAACTGACGCTTCCCATCGATACTGGGAGGCGCATTAGAGACGCGATGAGCAGTGTTCTGTAAGCTGACTACAGCTACAAATCACTGGATAGTTCCGATAGTTAGCATTACGGTATTTAAACAAGAGAAAGCTGTTTCCCATATTTGGATATAGTATGGGATTAATTAAAGCTAAAATATAACGCGAAACACAATTACGCTACAGTATAAGTGCAAGAAGATGTCCCACATTTATGTTTGAATAGAGACATAAAAAATGTTACGAAATCTAATTAACGCAACTATTTACAAAATAATTTATTCTTGATGCTTTGGGATAATACATTACATATTTAACGAGCGGGAGGATGCCAAGCTAGCGTCTGTGTCGAGACCCAGGACCCTGGCTGTGTGCAACGCACTATCATAGCGACGTTATCTAGCCATCATTACTCGTTTAAATGCAGTACAGTCGACGCAAAACTGGTTTTTGTACGAGTCTTGCGATAGAGAAAATGTTTCACAATTATTAATATTAATAACCTCTCATTTCGGCAAATATCGCCAACGAGTAAGACACAAGTTACATGAAAAATCCTAAGAATTTGTGAACTTAAGATGGACATTCATGAAAAAGAAACAATATTTAAAAGATGCACCAAATACACAGTTTTGAAGATATGGCAATGACACCGTGTGCCATGCTTTACACAAAATTAATACATTTACTGTTAAGTTCCTTGTATTATATATGTTTAATTTTTTATGAAATTTAAACATTTTATTTTGAAAAAATCATGTATGCACCATTGTCCCAGAAACTGTTTAAGAGATTTCAGCAAAATTTTTTGAGTTTGATATCTTTGCATGTAGTAAGTTTCTCTTATCCGTTTTTTTTAAATATATCTAATATGATAATTTTGATAATTTTTTAATTATAGTTCTGTAAGCATAATACAAAATTCGGGCAGAATTCCAAGCACTTTTCCACATATCACATCTTACACTCATAATTTCAAAATTTGCTCTTGAGACAACATTTATTGGGTTTGTAGTAATTAGCGTACAAAATTACATAATTATAGCCTTCATAGATTCTGAGAAAAAGGCACATATACTTTACAAAATAACTTTCAGGAAACGCAACTTAATATTCAACCTAACGTGTTTCCTTATGTCATCTCTACAGATGGTCTCTTGCCGTTCAAGGCCTCTCTTCTTGTTTCTTTTTTTCTGCATTCTGTCCTTTACCAGGTCTTCAGCTGACTTTTGAGCTGCAGAGAAGCACTGTAAATCTTGAGCGAAATACTTACGTTACAACCCAGTCTCTCTAATGCCTCCATCCTCCCTAGGTTCCTGACCTTGTTGTTGTTGTGGTCTTCAGTGCAAAGACTGGTTTGATGCAGCTCTCCATGCTACTCTATCATGTGCAAGCTTCTTCATCTCCCAGTACCTACTGCAATCTACATCCCTCTGAATCTGTTTAGTGTATTCATCTCTTGGTCTTCCTCTACGATTTTTACCCTCCACGCTGCCCTCCAGTACTAAATTGGTGATCCCTTGATGCCTCAGAATATGCCCCACCAACCGATCCCTTCTCCTAGTCAAGTTGTGCCAGAAATTTCTCTTCTCTCCAATTCTGTTCAATACCTCCTCATTAGTTATGCGATCTACCCATCTAATCTTCAGCATTCTTCTGTACCACTACATTTCGAAAGCTTGTATTCTCTTCTTGTCTACACTTTTTGTCGTCTACGTTTCACTTCCATACATGGCTACACTCCATACAAATAATTTCAGAAACGACATCCTGACACTTACATCTGTACTCGATGTTAACAAATTACTCTTCATCAGAAACGCTTTCCTTGCCATTGCCAGTCTACATATTATATCCTCTCTACTTGGACCATCATCAGTTATTTTGCTCCCCAAATAGCAAAACTCATTTACTACTTCAAGCGTCTCATTTCCTAATCTGATACCCTCAGCACCACCCGATTTAATTCGACTACAGTCCATTGTCCTCGTTTTGCTTCTGTTGATGTTCATCTTATATCCTCCTTTCAAGACACTATCCATTACGTTCAGCTGCTCTTCCATGTCCTTTGCTGTCTCTGACAGAATTACAATGTCATCGGCGAACCTCAAAGTTTTTATTTCCTCTCCGTGGATTTTAATTCCTACTCCGAATTTTTCTTTTGTTTCCTTTACTGCTTGCTCAATATACAAATTGAATAACATCGGGAACAGGTTACAACCCTGTCTCACTCCCTTCCCCAGCTTGCTTCCCATTCATGCCCCTCGACTTATAACTGCCATCTGGTTTACAAATTGTAAATAGCCTTTCGCTCCCTGTATTTTACCCCTGCCACCTTCATAATTTGAAAGAGAGTATTCCAGACAACATTGTCAAAAGATTCCTCTAAGTCTACAAATGCTAGAAACGTAGGTGTGCCTTTCCTTAATCTATTTTCTAAGATAAGTCGTAGGGTCAGTATTGCCTCACGTGTTCCAACATTTCTACGGAATCTAGACTGATCTTCCTCGAGGCCGGCTTCTACCAGTTTTTCCATTCGTCTGTAAAGAATTCATGTTAGTTAAACTGATATTTCGGTAATTTTCACATCTGTCGACACCTGCTTTCTTTGGGATTGGAATTATTATATTCTTCTTGAAGTCTGGGGGTATTTCGCCTGTCTCGTACATCTTGCTCAGGCTGGCTCTCCCAAGGCTCTCCCAAGGCTATCAGTAGCTCTAATGGAATGTTGTCTACTCCCGAGGCCTTGTTTCGACTGCTCTGTCAAACTCTTCATGCAGTATGATATCTCCCACTTCATCTTCGTCTACATACTCTTCCATTTCCATAATATTGTCCTCAAGTACATCGCCCTTGTATAGACCCTCTGTATACTCCTTCCACCTTTCTGCTTTCCCTTCTTTGCTTAGAACTGGGTTTCCATCTGAGCTCTTGATATTCATACAAGTGGTACTCTGTTCTCCAAAGGTCTCTTTAATTTTCCTGTAGGCAGTATCTATCTTACCCCTAGTGAGATAAGCCTCTACATCCTTACATTTGTCCTCTAGCCATTCTGGCTTAGCCATTCTGCACTTCCTGTCGATCTCATTTCTGAGACGTTCGTATTCCTTTTTGCCTGCTTCATTTACCGTATTTTTAAATTTTCTCGTTTCGTCAATTAAATTCAATATTTCTTCTGTTACCCAAGGCTTTCTATTAGCCCTAGTCTTTTTACCTACTTTATCCTCTGCTGCCTTCACTACTTCATTCCTCAAAGCGACCCATTCTTCTTCTATTGTACTTCTTTTCCCCATTCCTGTCAATTGTTCCCTTATGCTCTCCCTGAAACTCTGTACAACCTATAACTATGTTTATCATTTCTTTTACAGCCTTTGCTGTATTAATTATTGTAATTGCCTTCACATGAATTACGCGTAATGGAAAACAGTGATTGATACGAGAATACCGTGATCAAAACCAAACTACAGTCACATGAAATGCTAGGACAAAGGATCTTGATCTCTCTCAACCGCTCGTGAAGCTAATTCATTATAAACGTTCCAGATGATTCATGGAGATTTGTGGTTTATGTGCAATTAATTCAGTTTCCCGTTTTATCGATCTAGAGCTCTTTTTGTGCATGTGCTCCTGTTTCGGTATCTTGACAAATGCTACATGGAATTGACTGTACCTTCAGCTCTTTCAGTTGAGTTAAATGACTGCAACTACAGCGCACGATTGCTATGTGTATGTATTATCCATAGCAGTGTCTCTCTTTCACTAGAAGAGTTTGACTTTAGTCCAGCACGCGCAACGAAGAGTCCCTCAGATTGTGCACTTGTTCTTGTGTCTTTAGATAGGTATGAGCCAATGTATTCCGCGGATAATATGCAGCCTTACTAGTAGAACGAATACTTACATGCATGGCTAATTTGCGGGTATTTCGTAAAAATAAATTTAATAATATTAGAAATTCAGTCTCTTGTCTGATAGTCACACTTCCATCATGCAATATAACAGTGCCCATATAAAGTTAATATACAGTTTAAACAGTTTTTCTCAATTTCTCACAAATCTTTAGGCGTGAACTTTGAACAAAGAAAGTCACAAAGATAAGGTATGAGAAATCACATGATTTCATACATTCGATACATAGCTGGCACACGTATGAATGCTGGTGGCAGTCTTTACAACATGACACGATTTCTTACCAGTCATCGACTGACTATTTTGGTGTGGCGGTTGGTCTTACGAACCGTATAAGAACACCGTTATAAACATATGGTGATTTTCGAAACTACAGTTTGGTTTTAAAAACGACTTGGTTAGAGATTAGTAATTTTAAAGGCCTATATGTTACGATAGTAACTTACCTTGCAATATTTGTATCAGTTTTGGAAAATACAAATATGATGGAACACTTTGCACATCGATGATGGGAACAACACATTTATGAGCACGGGCCGAGTTTTTATAACTATAATCACTGGCGCATATTGATGCAAATTCTTAATTAATGGCTTAATTAATTATTGTAACGCGTCATCTCTTTAGGAAAAAATAAGACAACAAAAGAACAGTGCTAAATTATGTAGCAATCTAACAGGTATTATGTTAGAAATGGTGAAAGTACGTTTGGGTGTACTGGAACTTTGATTACAAATATTTGTTAAGTTAATTAGTTTCACCCATATTGAAATACGATACTCAAAGTTCGGAATGCCATTCTTTCTAAGGTTCAAATGGTTCAAATGGCTCTGAGCACTATGGGACTCAACTGCTGTGGTCATAAGTCCCCTAGAACTTAGAACTACTTAAACCTAACTAACCTAAGGACAGCACACAACACCCAGCCATCACGAGGCAGAGAAAATCCCTGACCCCGCCGGGAATCGAACCCGGGAACCCGGGCGTGGGAAGCGAGAACGCTACCGCACGACCACGAGATGCGGGCAATTTCTAAGGAGTAGTTCGAATATGTCCAAATAGACTGAGTAGGTAATGAAAAGAAAAGTCTGAATAACAAATCTAAGTGAGTTGCAGCTTGAAACACTACAACAGATTTAAGTGCACATCGTTAAAGCATGGAAAAATAGAAAAAGTAAAATTATTAGTAGTGGTACAATACTTACATCCGGTACGATTCTAGCTTGGTCTGTTTCAACCTCAGTACCTCGTTTCCATTTATAACTTCCTCAAAAGACAAACCACAATCTTCTGATATCTGCATTTACATACAAACTACGATCGTGCGCCCATCCATCAAAAAGACTCGTCATAGCAGTACAGCAGAAAAAGATGTAGGCAGAAAGTGGCGAAGTGTAGGTAGTGACTGCTCTTCCGCTTTCTTGGAAATGAAGTGTCCTACAGGGCAGCAAACTGAATCTAGTAGCATTTAATCCTTTCTAAGAATATACTGATTGCTGGTCAGAAAGCGAATTCGACTTTTTGGTACTCACAGATCAATCCACAGCTACGATATTCAGATAAATATGTATATTAGTTCATTCACAATAGTGTAAGAAACAATTACAAGGTAGATTAAATCTGTGTGCCGGACCTAGACTCGAACCCGGGATCTTTGCCTTTCGCGGGCAAGTGCTCCACCATCCCCCAGGCTATGGCTAAGCCATGTCTCCGTAATATCCTCTCTTTCAGGAGTGCTAGTTCTGCAAGGTTCGCAGGAGGGCTTCTGTAAAGTTTGGAAGGTAGGAGACGAGATACTGGCAGAAGTAAAGCTGTGAGGACGGGGCGTGAGTCGTGCTTGGGTAGCTCAGTTGGTAGAGCACTTGCCCGTGAAAGGCAAAGGTCCTGATTTCGAGTCTCGGTCCGGCACACAGTTTTAATCTGCCAGGAAGTTTCATATCAGAGCACACTCCGCTGCAAAGTGAAAATCTCGTTCTAAATACGAGATACTCAAGAAACACTTTTTCAGATTTTTATACGAGTTTCGTGTGACTGCAGCAGGGGCGATAAAAAGATAGCAAATGAAATTAAGTCAGTAATTCAAGCACTTTCTTTGATTAAAATTTTACTTCTGTTGTCAAATATATGCAGCTTATCTGTAAAAAAAGGAGTAGATGCGTTGATTTACGTATTATCGTCCAGTAGGAGCTACATTCAGGTAGAACTATGATAAATAACAACATTTCTGTTTCGTTGTTGCATGACTCATCTCGCAGTAAATTACACTATTTACACATTACTTTTCTCGAACAATTTTTGTGTAGAGCGTAATTTTGTATGGGCCATATTCCTAATATTCTATTTTCTATGGCAACTGCACGTACCTTTCTGTAGCTTATGAAAGACATCTGAGGCTGTCTTTCGGATAATGATCGTGGGACAGACCGACACACAGAAAGAATCTTCCTCTGGGTCTTAAAGTTTCAAACCTGTCTTATTCATTAAGAGGTATTGAGTACATTAGTCTCCACGACCTTTACGAGTTCCACTTTATCCCTATCAGCTCGATTCATCTCCATCAAGTTTAAGATAGCCCGGTGATTGAGGCGAATGCTCAGGAAAAGCAGCGAACCTTTGAGTGCCAGCCTGTCACAAAGATCCATTACTAACAACGTATTTATTCCTTTTTTCCTCGCGTAACCGTTTGTGTTATCAGTATACGTTCGTTTACGTCTACTATAAGAGCGATGATAAAGAAATGTAATGCGTTAGATTCATAATGTCTTAAACCCACCTGTACTTTAGGAGAGGGAATGGCGTAGCCCCTTGGTAACTACAATCTTCTGAGGTGCTTGTTTTGTGGGGTAGTGCCCTCTAAAGCCTTACAGGAAGTCGGGTATAAGACGCAGTGTCAGTGTCGACAGGTGTGATAGAAAGTGCCAAGTCAAGGTTTTGGTGAAAATTCCGAGACATAGGACGCGTTCCTTGTACACGAGCGCATTGTTGCTAGGCTAGGAGCAACCATAGTGCAAGTGGACTGAGATTTCCCCTTAAGCATGTGACGAAATTTTCGTGGTCACCTATTAGACAGCAGTCATCACATTACAAAATACGTCATTAGTTTGAGGCGCAATATTCATTTGGTCTTAGTTTATAGTCTTTCATAATAATATCTAAACATTTTTCTGTTCTGAAACTGTTTAGAAAGTCAAGACTGAGATGGGAATCGACTCGTGCAAATTCGACGCCGGCGAGACTAGCTGGCTACCACAGCCTCCCGCGCTGAGAACCGAGGAGAAGAACCCGGTGCAGTACACACCGGACTACTTGAAGACCGCCGCCCAGTTCGGGCCGATGGTAGAGGCTCGCGTCGGCCAACAAAGCCAACAGTTTCCGATCTACATCCGCATGCTCGACAAGGACAGCAGGTGGGGCTTCGACAACGGCCTGGCTTCGTTGGTGACGACGCTGCTGCAGATGAACATGGTGGGCTACCCCTTCGTCCTGCCAGACATGGTGGGCGGCAACGGCTACGGCAGCGAGGCGCCCACCAAGGAGCTCTTCATACGCTGGCTGCAGGCCACCGTCTTCATGCCGGCCATTCAGTTCTTCTACGCGGCCTGGGACTTTGACGGCGAGGTACGTAACTCTCTGTGGACTCTCTCTCTCTCTCTCTCTCTCTTTCTCTCTCTCTCTCTCTCCCTCTCCCTCTCTCTGTCACAGTTCACGATAATCGTTCTACATTACTTTCGACATACATTATGACGGAAGAAACTTGGTCAGAGCTGGAGGTAGATTTATTCTCCAGGAAATTTAACTGCAGTGTGTGTATTTTACTGAAAATAATTGCGTTATGTTTGCACAGTGGGCTCAAATCCTGCACAGGCAAAGTAGAAAAAGAGAGGCTGATGATAAATATCCGGTCACCCTTAAATAATGCGGAATTGACAACTATGTGTGGCCAGAGGCAGACATACCGGAACAAAGGCAGACGGGAAGTATTGTATAGTCATTATAGATGCAGTAAGAAGAGAACACCGCAGTGAATTCGAACGAAGGCTAATCATGGGATTTATATGGGTAACAAATCCCTCGAAGACAATTTTACCAACGAGCAAGGTGGCGCATTGGTTACCACACTGGACTCGCATTCTGTAGGACGACGGTTAAAACCTAGATTTTCCGTGACTTCTCTAAATTGCTACAGGAAAATGCTGGAATGAAAGGACACGGCCGATTTCCTTCCCCATCCTTGACGCAGTCCGAGCGTGTGCTCCGTCTCTAATGACGTCGAAGTCGACGGGACAAGAAACCAATCTTCCTTCCTTCCTTTCTGTTAATGATGTTACCATGAATTGGAGGCACAACCAAAGATAAACCGAGACCAGGCAATTCTCCTGTACTGGTGAACAGAAGTCTTCGAACATTGTCGAGGGTAGTTGTAAAACTGGTATGAAATCTGCAGGAGAAATCACTCTAAGGTTCCAGAGTGCTTCCAGCAGTCCAGCTAGCTCAGAAACTGTGCGTAGGGAGTACAATGGCGTACAATGGTTGAGCAACACTTAATAATCCGCACATTTTTGAAGTCAATGCTAAGGGACACTCTCATGAGACAGTGTGTCATTGCTACTATTTTAAGAAATATGCAAAAACCTTACTGTCGATATCTAAAGATGGTAACAGTAATTGCCGAAACCGGTTATCCGACAATAAAGGCTACTATTAGCGAACTTGGAAAAGAAGTTTATCTTCTCTAATAGACTTACTTAACTTGATGCAATCCTTTGGCACAGGATTACTTGAATATCTCAAGCATCGCTTGAGTTATACAATCACTAACACTTCTCTTGAAGTACTCTGTTGAGCATTTACAACAGTACATGTTCACTTGAGACGTGAGTAATATTGGACCTATGTTACGTTGCCATTTGTTACGTTATACATATAAAAAAATTATATATATATATATATATATATTATTTTCTGTTTTTAATTTATCAGCATGAATTTTTCTTTTGTTAGAGCATGATTCTTTCTCTCGGGGATATTATCTTTTCTTATCACTTTTACTTACGTGCATAAATAAATATGAAACTGGTTCTTGAAGGGCCGCTGTTAGTCATGTACCAACTTCAGTTTTTGAACGTGATGACTAAAATATAGTTGCCGTTAACTGATTGAATGTAATTTTGTTAATTTCTATTTATTGATTGCAAAGCAAGGCTCGAGAGAATTTCGATTGTTGGCCTGGAGCGGCCAAGATAAAACTTACTGAACTCATGGAATCTGTATAATTTAAAAAATGAACTTTAACGTAAATTAATTATCTGTTGCAATTTATAAGGGTTCTTACAACGAAATCTCTCGCATTTGCAGTTACTGTTAACACTTTGAAAAATAAATTAATACTTCGGCGCGTAATGGCCGACCAGAGGCTGCATCGGAAGATGAGCTTCCCGCAGCACAAATTACTGAAAAAATGCTTATTAAAAATAATTAGCCACTGCGACCATTTGAGGTGACAACTATTACAAAGAAATTCATTTTGTGATAACAATAATTAGTTTATTTTAGCAGAATACCGAATAACTTACATAAAATATGTGTAGCCGCTCAATGGCTGCCTTCCGTATCGCGAAACAAAACAATGTGTGTACCATAAAGTACGTCCTTCCTCCTAGGCTCTACAATCGCGTCTCCTTACGATCCTTTTTTATTTTCATAGACATGTTTTAAATAAAGATGCTACTTTTAAATTATCGCTGCAGTTGTTTCAAGAACATTAACTGTATCTTTTATACTAATTATATTCAAAAAATACGTTAACTACGGTTTACAACCGATAAAAATATCAATATTTATGTGACGTACCGTCACACCTAGTCGATGGTATTGACTGCTTCAGCTGGGCAGAGCACACCAAAGTTCTGCTTTATATTGACCTCCTTGTGAGGGCGCCTCAGTGCAGAGAGAGGATGCGTCTTCTTCAGCCTCTCCCATTCGTCGTTGCAATTAGCAGCGAGACATAGCTAATATCTTTGATATCGGTGTGGCACCGCGGTCTTTGGACGACACCGCTGATCTGTGGGTTGACGGAACATGCTTGTAGTTGTGAGAGGTCAGGTTCTGTCGACAACCCTTTATCACCCCGTGCTGGGACTATACGGCGAAGAACAGGATCTTGCGTGCTACCACTGTATTGCGCTCAATTGTACGCAGCCTGTTAGAATGTGAAGAGGAATTTTCGAAGAAGCTACGGCTGAAGTGGTCATTCTATTGTGCATGCCGTCGGTGCAGTATATCTGAATGAATTAAAGCCAAATTTACACACAAATACGGGATCTCATTAGTCACACTTGCAATTACGAGCGGATTCTGCTGCTACTCCTAATGCTTTCTTTTGCAATGTACCTAGTTAACTGTCATATGCCAGGGCACCTTTCTCTTACGCCTGATGGTGGTCCACCAAACCCCTTGTTGGAACTTTAGGTCCTCCCACACTTTTAACACACATTTTGTTATACTGTTATGCCTGTTGTGCTACACACCACCTACACCCATATATTATTATTATTATTATTTTCGATTATTCCCTTTTGAGAGAGTGACTGAACTTGTGTAGTCATGATTTCCTATTCTTTCTTCGTTCTTCCCAAATTCTGTTCATACGTACACTGTGTTCTCTCTTGCGATCTTCCGACCATCTTTTTCCCGTTCAGTTCTCCGTATGTTCTTGTTTAAGCGTGTTTCTGTATGATGTTTCTAAACCGTTCTATATTGTTTATGTTGTGTTGTGTGATCCCCAGTTCTTTAATGACTTCTTCTGCTTCAGTGATACACTTTGTCTTGTTTTTGCTCTTTTTTACTATATCAAAGATTTGTCTTGTGAGCCTGCTTTTGTTCATCCAGCTGATATGTCCGTAAAATTTCATCCTTCTCTTTCTAATGGTGTCTGTTATTGTTTCTATGTCTTTGTAAATCTCTCTAGTTGGCCTCTTCATCCAAATTCCTTCCCGTAACACTGGTCCATATATTTTCCACAGAATTTTTCTTTCTTGCTTTTCAATCTCTCTGATCTTAGTATGACCATGAATCACTGTAGTTTCTGCATCATAAATTGCTTCTGGTAGGACTACTGTGTAGTAACGCCTTAGTTTCGCATTGACAGAAATAGATTTCTTATTGTAGGGATTCCAAGTGAGCTTATATGCTTTCTGTAATCTGGAGATTCTATCTTTAATGGCTATTGAGTTCAGTCCTGATGGTTGGATTATATCTCCCAGATATCTGAAGTGGGCAACTTGTGCCACTTTCCTGTATTGAGTAGTAATGGGGAGATTATCTACAGGTTTGTTTTCCATATACTGTGTTTTCTCGTAGGAGATTTGAAGCCCAGTTTTCTGTGGGATTTCGTGTAGTTTTTCCAATGCTAGTTTGGCTTCCTCTCTATTGTTCGTTAGAATGGCAAGATCGTCCGCGAAAGCCAGACAGTGGACAAGCGGTTCTAGGCGCTTCAGTTTGGAATCGCGCCTAAGTTCTAGGGGACTGATGACTTCAGATGTTAAGTCCCGTAGTGCTCAGAGCAATTTGAACCAAAGCCAGACACTTCACCCTAGTTCTCTGTTCTTTTTTAATTCGAAGTTAAGTTCCTTTTATTTCCTTTTCCCATGTTCTCACAATTTTTTTCAGAACCTTGTTAAACAGAAGGGGGGACATTCCATCTCCCTGGCGAACACCAGTATGGGTATGAAATGCTTCTGATGTTTCTCCCATGAATTTAACTTCGGAGGTTGTATCGGTTAATGCCTGTTGAATAACTTTGTTTCCCTGTCAATCCTGAACTCCTCTAAGGTGTGAAATAAGGTTTGTCTATCTTTTGAATCGTAAGCCTTTTCAAAATCGAGAAAAGTTACCACAGTATTCCTACATTTTTTCATTTACAAAATTGTTTTTAAGTTCCACATCTGTTCGATGCAAGATCGACCTTTGCGAAACCCTGCCTGATACTCCCCTATTAACTGGTCCGCTTGTTCCTCTAGTCTGTTCAACAGGGCCTTTGAAAGAATTTTGTATATTTCAGGGAGCAGTGAAATTCGCATGTAATTCTTTGGATCGGTTTTTGCACCTTTTTTTGTTGAGAGGGTGAATTAATGCACATTTCCACTCTGCAGGTATTTGTTCAGTTTCCCAAATATTTGATATAATTCTGTGGGTTGCTTGTGTGAGATTATTGTCATTTAATTTCCTTACTTCTGCTATGATTCCGTCTTCCCCTGGAGACTTGTTGTTCTTCATAGAATTGATTATTTTCTTTACCTCTTTAAGTGGTGGTGGATTTGAATCGTGATTGGATGTGGGTTTTTCGAAATCTAGTTGTTCTGTCGGAGGCTCGCAGTTGAGAAGTGAGTGAAAATATTTAGCTAAAATTTGACAGTTCTTTTTAGGGTTGGTTTCCAGTGATCAATTGGACCGGCGAAAGCACAGATTAGATGGTTGATACCCTGTTAGGTTTTCTTTGAAAATTTTGTAAAAATTTCTGGTGTTGTTCTTGATAAAGAACAGAGAGACTGTTAGGCATCTCTCAGTTGAATAGGTGTCGAAGTCTCTGACAGGTAGATTTTTAAAGTGCTCAGCGAAGGTTTGTGCATGGCACTGAGGGTGTAATTGAGCGGGTGTCATAGACGGACCCTCTACCGTTTTATTCAAGGACATGTCAGCGTTCCATCTTTCTGTGATCACACCGAAGGATGGTGCGAACCACAAGGGCTGAAAAGCATGACAGGTCCGAAGCTATTCTGCTGCATACTTGAAGCCACCACCATTCTCGAGTAAGTCATGCCTTTTACTTAATAGCTGTTATGACGGTCACGGACGTGATGTGAGAGAAAAATGCACAAATAGAGATAATGTTCATCTCACAGTTGCCTTCCCAGAGAAAATAGCAGCACTTCAGCAAGGGAATGCATCATATCACATTTATAGAGAGCATTTTAAGGGTCTAATAGAAGAGAATTGAATGCTTTTCAGACCAACTATACTGTCCCAACAAAAGTGAGTGATATATGAGGGAAAAGTAACTGAAGAAAATAGGATCTATCGCAGTTCGACAATTTCTTCAAGAGGATATAGCATTGTACCGTATGCATAGTTTGTATTCATGTTCCATTCAACTGAAGAATTAGATCGTACAGAAAGGTGAATCGCCTGAACTTCCTGTTTCTCACTAGAGTTTCCCTGAGAACTGTACTTATTCCTCCTCTGTGGGTGAACGGGACAGCCAGTGCTGGGAGTGTTCGCTCTGTTGCAGACGGTGGGGCTGAGCCGGCAGCTGACGGCGTTGCACGCCCGCCACGCCCCCCGCATCATAGACCTGATGAAGAAGGCTGTGAGGGACGGCAGTCCAGTCAACCCCCAGTCTGGTGGCTCGACCCTACCGACGAAACGGCCCTCGGCATAAACTCAGGTATGGCGAGAGAGGCGTCTCTGTCTTTAAACTGCGTGGTGGCCCACTGACACTCTTTTCTATCTAGCGTCCTTCCTGCGTAGGCTAGATACTACCATACATGTGTCTGAAAGCAAATGAGTAGATTTTAAGGTGCGGCAGTATGATCAACAATTTTGAGGGAATTTTTGTTTCCTTTATTGTAGTTCGGCAACGACCTTGCCGCAGTGGCTACACCGGTTCCCGTGAGATCACCGAAGTTGAGCGCTGTTGGGCGTGGTCGGCACTTGGATGGGTGGGTGACCATCCAGGCCCCCATGCGCTGTTGCCATTTTTCGGGGTGCGCTCAGCCTCGTGATGACAATTGACGAGCTACTCGACAGAACAGTAGCGGCTTCGGTCAAGAATACCATTATAACGACTGGGAGAGTGGTGTGCTGACCCCACGACCCTCCTATCCGCATCCTCCACTGAGGATGACACGGCGGTCGGATGGTCCCGGTAGGCCACTCGTGGCCTGAAGACGCAGTGCTTTTTTTTATTGTAGTTCAGTTCCCCATCTGGGGCTGGATGGCAGCAGCATAGGAGCTGCTCTTCAGCCTTAAGACATGAAGTATACAGGGTGAGTCACCTAACATTACAGCTGGATATATTTCGTAAACCACATCAAATACTGACGAATCGATTCCACAGACCGAACGTGAGGAGAGGGGCTAGTGTAACTGGTTAATACAAACCATAAAAAAATGCACGGATGTATGTTTTTAACACAAACCTACGTTTTTTTAAATGGAACCCCGTTAGTTTTGTTAGCACATCTGAACATATAAACAAATACGTAATCAGTGCCGTTTGTTGCATTGTAAAATGTTAATTACATCCGGAGATATTGTAACCTAAAGTTGACGCTTGAGTACCACTCCTCCGCTGTTCGATCGTGTGTATCGGAGAGCACCGAATTACGTAGGGATCCAAAGGAAACGGTGATGGACCTTAGGAACAGAAGAGACTGGAACAGTACATTACGTCCACATGCTAACACCTTTTTATTGGTCTTTTTCACTGACGCACATGTACATTACCATGAGGGGTGAGGTACACGTACACACGTGGTTTCCGTTTTCAATTACGGAGTGGACTAGAGTGTGTGCCGACATGTCAGGCCAATAGATGTTCAATGTGGTGGCCATCATTTGCTGCACACAATTGCAATCTCTGGCGTAATGAATGTCGTACACGCCGTAGTACATATGGTGTAATGTCGCCGCAGACTGCCACAATACGTTGTTTCATATCCTCTGGGATTGTAGGCACATCACGGTACACATTCTCCTTTAACGTACCCCACAGAAAGAAGTCCAGAGCTGTAAGATCAGGAGAACGGGCTAGCCAATTTATGCGTCCTCCACGTCCTATGAAACGCCCGTCGAACATCCTGTCAAGGGTCAGCCTAGTGTTAATTGCGGAATGTGCAGGTGCACCATCATGGTGATACCACATACGTCGACGCGTTTCCAGTGGGACATTTTCGAGCAACGTTGGCAGATAATTCTGTAGAAACGCGATATATGTTGCAGCTGTTTGGGCCCCTGCAATGAAGTGAGGACCAATGAGGTGGTCGCCAATGATTCCGCACCATACATTTACAGTCCACGGTCGCTGTCGCTCTACCTGTCTGAGCCAGCGAGGATTGTCCACGGACCAGTAATGCATGTTCCGTAGATTCACTGCCCCGTGATTTGTGTTATGTCCTAGCCAGTAATGCCACCCGAGCCCGCTGCCAAAAGGTTGGCAGCATCAAAGTTCGGACGCCGTCCGTATAAGCAGCGCCAGCGATACAGGAAATCGCCGCAAGTCTGCGCGCGCCATCGCTGGCTTCTGGCTTCTTAAGCGCTGGAGTCTCGAGCGCTAGGACAGTTCTGTGTTCGCCGCTCAGTTGTATACTCGCCACCGAATTGTGTACTTGCTAGACAGTTGTGTGTTCATCGCAGCAGAGTTGTTGTTTGTCGTCAGCCGACGCTGACCTAGCCGCTCCGACTCGAACTAGACAGATTTCTGTAGACACCGAGTTCACTACTGTGTTTCTGTATCTTCACGAATAAAGATAAGTACCGACTTATTTAATCAGAGTGTTTGGGGTTTCATCTTTCTGTTTACTGTTCCAGCGGACCGGTCGGCCCGCTATTAAAAGTGTGGCGGTGACTTCGTAAGCCATTTCTACAGCCAAGTGTTTGTCGCTACGAACACCGCCACAAAAATTTGTGAAACCTGCTTCATCGGTAAACAGGTAGAACTGCAATACATTCTCTGTTAATGCCCGTCGACAGAATTGCACTCGATGATTAAAGTCATCACCATGTAATTGCTGATGTAGCGACACATGAAACGGGTGAAAGCGGTGACGATGCAGTATGCGCATGACACTACTTTGACTCAGTCCACCGGCTCTCGCAATGTCCCGTGTACTCATGTGTGGGTTCATGGCAACAGCAGCCAACACACCAACTGCACCCGCATCTCCTGTGACGGGCCTGTTACGGACCCGTTTGCGTGCTACGACCATACCTGTTGCATACAGTTGGCGGTAGATGTTTTGCAGTGTGCGGCACGTTGGATGTTCTCTGTCCGGGTAGCGTTCTGCATACACTCTGCAGGCTTCAGCTGCATTTCGTCGACACTCGCCATAGATGAGTATCATCTCCGCCTTTTCAGAGTTCGAATACACCATGGTCACAGTTCCTACAACACTACACTATCACAGACGTCTGGTAACACGGTGTACTACAGTTGGTCTGCGTGCGTAGACGAATGCAGAATAACAATAGCAGCAAGCGCTACATGCGGACACTGCGACAGCTAGTCCACAACAGTGGACTACAGCCACACTTGTAAACACGGTCGTCATCGTAAACATGTCCCTGCAGATGCTGCCCGCCGACCTTGGCCCGTGTTTGTTACAACACGCAACTGAACGTCGGAGGTTTCAAGCGTCAACTTTAGGTTACAATATCTCCGGATGTAATTAACATTTTACAATGCAACAAACGGCACTGATTACGTATTTGTTTATATGTTCAGATGTGCTAACAAAACTAACGTGGTTCCATTTAAAAAGCGTAGGTTTGTGTTAAAAAACATACTTCCGCGCATTTTTGTATGGTTTGTATTAAACAATTACACTAGCCCCTCTCCTCATGTTCGGTCTGTGGAATCAGTTCGTCAGTATTTGATGTGGTTTACGAAATGTATCCAGCGGTAACGTTAGGTGACTCACCCTGTATAACAGAAGACATTTAAAACGACATAAAAGAGAAAAATATGGCGGTATATAGATAAAGAAGGGGGTAAGATATTGGAAGAGAGCATACAAAAGGGGGGGGGGGTGAATGTAAAAATGGAGAAAAAATCCAAATAAGTAATTTACACACAAAAACAAGCACTGTAAGGATTAAAAGAACACAAGGCGAAGTACGACCGGAGCATAAAAGTTGCGATTGGTGGCATAGCACAAAACGATCACGGACAGCAACACTATGTACAAGTCAGGCACACAATTAAAACCACAGCACTCGCCGTCACTGTAGAACGGCACCGAACACAACACTGACGTAGCACACTGATGATGAAGAACAAACTGGGAGGATCTGACAAGGGTAGGGATACGAGGGAGAAGGGAAGAAAGGGGAGGAGGGGGTGGTGCTAGTGGGGTGGGGGGAGAGGAGTGGAGATGTTTGAGGGAAATGAAAGAAACAAACATAGTGAATCTGCAGCGGTTTCTGATATATAGCTGTGTGGAAGTATTTCAAAAGGATACATGTTAATTATTTATATGAATCCATGGTGTGTTTTCTTTTGGATACGTCTGAATGGACAGACACCATGCCTTTGTATAACCGATTTGTCTCAGTGTGCAATGAATCCACCACATTCAATGCCGATGCACAACTACGTTCGACTTCCTGTGACAATCTCAAAGTAGCGAGCATGGAGGACATGCATGGGGACTGCTTATAGGTGGCGCTGAGTGCGAATGTGGGTCGGCCGGGAGGTGTGCAGAGATAGTCCGCAAAATAGTGACGAACACAGTGTCTGCATGGCACAGTGTTAACGCAATTGCTAGGAAGCAGGAGATCCCACATTCGAATACTGGTCTGGCACACATTTTCACTCGTCGCAACTGATTTCCGAGGAAGCTGACGTCAATAGTTCTTTTCGTTTCCTTTCTTCCCCTACTCCCTCAATTTACATAATATTTCAATTACTATTACATTGTTTAGTAAATTGTATTTCCCCTCATTACTCTAACTTTTGAACATGCTGCTTAAGCGTATTTTTGTGCCCTTGCAGACAAATACAGTGTTAGACTTGAGTTTCTCCTGGCGTATATCATTTTCAGATAACTTTCGGGAATGTAGCTGGATGACGTCGTCGACAATCGCCGAAATTTGGACAGGAGACCAACCTGTAATTTTCAAAGAACAGTTCCAACAGAAAAACGCTGTGCAAGGAAATTTCAAACTTCGGTTTGCAGAGAAATTCCGGAAAGTTAACATAAACACACACACACTGTAAACACTAGCGTCATCATACAAACTAAAGACAAGTCATTGAGTATGGTCAAAAGATCCAGTATTTACTATCTGATTCAACATATCGGTGCTGAGCCCAAGAAAAGAGTTGAGAGAAATACTAAAATAAAGTTGCTTGTCGCTGGAGCGTATCAACAGTCGTAACACTTACTGCACCTTGGATGTATGGCCTTCCGAAGATCCACTAAGAATGAGTTCCTCTTCACTGATTCTGAGTAACATTGGTGCTCCGACATATCGTTTACCAAAACACTTTGCTAATCTGTTGAGCCGACAAGTTAGTCGGTGTGAGCATTACTTTAAGGATACGGCGGATTTCTAACTTTGATTAGAAGCAATGCGTATGAAAGACTCTAGTATTCTATTTTGATGTGGACTCTCTCTTCACTCGTGTTCCTCTGTCATTCGTCACGTTTCATAGAAGGCTTATGTTGAATTACTGAAGCAATTTCGACTTCTGTTGACTTTCACTTATTCTTTATTCAACGACCAGTACAATGAGCATACAGATGGAGTTACGATGGGAAACCAGATCTCACCTTTTATTGAAAATTTGCTAATGACATACTTCGAGATACATGCCTTGGAATTAGCGGCTTTGAAAGCTGTGTGTGTTTTTTTTTTTTTTTTTTTTTTAGATACGTATGCGATATTTTTGTTGTTTCGTCTCATGGTTGTGAGAATTTTAGTGACAATCTAGATCACCTGAATTCATTCCATGGCTCCCTTCTCTTTCTTGATGTGTTGGTCAGTAGGAAGGTTGACAGTACGTTGACAAGCTGTTTACAAGATGCCTACTCACACTGACTTGTATCTACAGGCTCAGCATAAGGGGCCCTTATTACACTGGTTGGCAGAGCCCACATCATATCAGATCCTGAGAGTTCACCAATAGAGTCATCTTGAGATCACTTTTCGTTGGAATGGATATAGTGAAAGGCTGATCAGACGTGTGTTGCGCTATTGACCAACCGTGCACCAGGTGAGTGATTATAATACACCGATTTGTCACCGAAGTCTGTCTTATGCCCGCAGCATTTCTAGTAAGACTGGTCTTGTTTTGGGGAAATGTCAGTGAAATATGTTTTCCTACCTCCATCTAGAAATAGGATCCATTTAGGTTTCGTTAAGGGTGATCTTGCTCAAGGCACGTGTCTGTGCCATTTCCTGCAGTTCTGACATGGACACTACTGGCCATTAAAATTGCTACACCATGAAGAAATGCAGATGATAAACGAGTATCCATTGGACAAATATATTATACTAGAACTGACATGTGATTACATTTTCACGCAATTTGGGTGCATAGATCCTGAAAAATCAGTACCACCACCTCTGGCCGTAATAACTGCCTTGATACGCCTTGGCGTTGAGTCAGAGCTTGGATGGCGTGTACAGGTACAGGTACAGCTGCCCATGCAGCTTCGACACGATACCACAGTTCATTAAGAGTAGTGACTGGCGTATTGTGACGAGCCGGTTGCTCGGCCCATCTGTTGACTCAGGGATCGAGACGTGGCTGCACGATCCGTTACAGCCATGCGGAGAAGATGCCTGTCATCTTGACTGCTAGTGATACCAGGTCGCTGGGATCCAGCACGGCGTTCTGTGTTATTCTCCTGAACCCACCGATTCCATATTCTGCTAACAGTCATTAGATCTCGACCAACGCGAGCAGCAATGTCGCGATACGACAAACCGCAATCGCGATAGGCTACAATCCGACCTTTATCAAAGTCGGAAACGTGATGGTACGCATTTCTCATCTTTACAGGAGGCATCACAACAACGTTTCACCAGGCAACGCCGGTCAACTGCTTTTTGTGCATGAGAAATCGGTTGGAAACTTTCCTAATGTCAGCATGTTGTAAGTGTCGCCACCGGCGCCAACCTTATGTGAATGCTCTGAAAAGCTAATTATTTGCATATCACAGCATCTTCTTCCTGTCTGTTAAATTTCGCGTCTGTAGCACGTCATCTTCATGGTGTAGCAATTTTAATGGCCAGTAGTGTATCATCGCACAAACTATTTTATTTCACCAACAATTTAAGTGGTACTTAGGGTAATATTTACTTAGGGTAATATTTGTATAATGTATACAGATTCTAGCTGAATTTTGTTCTGTTCACTCAAAACATTTTTCTGACAGCACATGAAAAGCTGGATATCTACTGCCTCCACGCCTTGTGACTTATGTGGAGGTGATGAAGTAGGCAGAACACAGGAGGCGCTGTAACCAACCTCAAATTAAAGGTACAGTTAGGACTCCAGCAAGAGAACATCAAAAATTGGATTTGAGAATACTGGACTGCATAGTTTGAGACACTGGACTGGTAAACGTGAAAGGAGACATATGTTATTTTGTTCCTTCACTATGTCAGACATTTCTACACCGCTCTTTTGGTGCTAAAGAGACGGGACTCTGCAAACATTTGTGACGTGTTCCGTGTTTTCCGTGCAGAGTTCCTGCTGGGAGAGGACCTGCTGGTGGCGCCGGTGCTGGAGGAGGGCGCCGTCAGCCGCGACATCTACCTGCCCAGGGGCAGCTGGAGGGACGAGGCCGACCCAAAACACCCAGTCATAGAGGGCCTCGTCTGGCTCACCAACTACTCGGCTCCACTCAGCGTCCTGCCTTACTTCACCCGACTCTCCAGTAGGCATGACCCATACTCTTAAGACATCTACCTCACGTGAGAAATACAGATTCTTATGAATTGCAACAACACTGCTGCAACATTTCTCATCAACTCATTCCGTTTTTCGGATTACCCTGATCTCCCTGCCAATGGACGATCCTCACAGCTTCGATTGATCATTTCTGCAACAGCTTGTAGTTGGATCACCAGTACTGTAGTTTTCTACATTTGTTTGCCTACGTTCCACCACCTATTTACATAATTCTCTTGTCAGTCTCATTCCATAATATGCTATCAGCATCAACTCTTATCATTAAAATGATGCTGAGTGTGCTTTAATCATTTTTCATTGTGTGAGTTCTATTGTGTTAGATATTAATTTTTTAATTTTGGTAATCTGAGCACTGACTACCTCACTTACGTTATCTTATGTAATCAATAAATGTATTTAATATTTGTCAAAGATTTGGAGGTACCCACCATCCACCCTCACAATTTCCTGTGCCACAAGAACAAACGGGAAATACTGCGAAGACGAAGGGATAGAATTGTAGGACACGTACCGTCAGGGAATAACTTATACGGTACTAGAGGGAGCATTAGCGGGCAAAAACCGTGTGGAAGGACAGAGATTGGATTACATAAACAAATGATAAGGTGCAAATACTACTCTAAATGCTCAAATGTGAGTGAATTCCCAAGGGATCAAAATGATGACGTCATCGGTCCCTAGACTTACACACTACTTAAACTAACTTAAGAACAACAAACACAGCCACGCCCGAGGGAGGACTCGAACCTCCGGCGGAAGGGGCCGCGCAATCCGTGACATGGCGTCTCAAACTGAAACGTCCCCTTTGAACAATTATACATGACTGTACTTAACCTGACACACAATATTTTGTTAGCGCAACGCAATCTGACTTTCAAAATTCTCTACAAAAGAATGGCCCTGACTAACATTAAACTATACCTTTCACAGATCACTTACCTCACAAAAATCTTCGCTGCTCAAGCTACTGCAATACAGCGAGCGCCACTACTGCCAGCTAAATAAAAGATTCAAACTATGGAAGGCACTAACTACTGATAGGGATAGTTAGCAAATGAAAGATATTAATAGAGAACAAACAATGTATTTACCTTAATATCATCACAAGTCATAATATATATATCAGTTCATGACAAATTACAAACCTCCGCCATCTCTCTCCCCACATCCACCACTGCTGGCGGCTCACCTCCAACTGCGCAACGCTACGCGCTGTTCACATCCAGCTGCCGCTGCCCAACACTACAATGGCAGACAACAATGCAAACTAGCCACAGACTGCACACAGCACAGCCAGTGATTTTCATATTGAGCGCTACGTAACGTTGCCAATAAGAAAACATAAACAGCCTACTTACATAGAGAAAACATAAACAGCCTGAGAAAACATAAACAGCCTACTTACATAGAGAAAACATAAACAGCCTACTTACATAGAGAAAACATAAACAGCCTACTTACATAGCCCCCATGCTCCCCACAAAAAATTTTACAAATGTTTTTGGCCAGTGGCCAATAATGATTTGATAAAATTTTTCATAATTACACTAACAAAGATATCAAATGCACACACTTATTGATACAATGTTGGTCAAAAGCTAAAATTTTCTCACAGTTTATAAAGACAGTCCTGATCATTCATTACGGTAACCACAGGTTTTTTTTCACAAAGTCTCATTAGTAAAAGAAATTGCACACAGAAGTAGTGGATTTCCATGCAGTCTTGAAGAAGTAGTGTTGTCCTTCCAACGGAAAGACAGTGCTGGCTCTTGACATGCTGACAGGTAATGGGCCACAATGGAGCAAACCCACAGCAGAGTCATTCGAAGTTTTGAAGAGTATTGGTAGGTAAGTCATCACAGAGCGGACCCACTGTAGTCCTGGTAGAGAGTATGGTATTGGTGGGCCACCAGAGGTGCAGACCCACTGCAGTCCTTGTAGAAATAATGGTATTGATGGATCATCAAAGATGTAGACCCACTGTAGTCCTTGAAGAGATGGCCAGCAGCCATCTGTTGTGACTGTGCAGGTGCACAATCACCATTGAAGAGTGTTGCGGATAATATAGCAAGTCCATAAACCACCACTTGTGCACTCACAAAGTTTTTGAAATTGTCCTTAGAACCAGCAATGCTGTTATCCAGTCCCTTGCTGAGTTATTAACACACGTGCAAACACTAACAGTCCCTACTTCTCACATATTGTCCACATACTATGACCAACAGAAACGTGTGCAGTGAAATGTAACTAACAAGTTAATAATGTCATGAACTGGTGACAATTACAATTTTATAACATAAGAATACAATTACAAAGGTACAAAATACATCATTAAAAACATAATAATACAGATAACATTTGTAGTACAGGCTTTACAAAAGAATAGAAATAAACATATACATCAGTGTTACAAAAATAGTGACATAAGTACATACATAAAATAATGAGAATAGTTTTCGAAACATTAATTTCACACATGAACATTGAAACAGAACAGAATTGTAAACAACTTTACAAAGAAAATAACATATTATTAATGCAACTTATATTTGAGGATAACAGTATTCCTCCTCATAGTGAATATAGCTTAGTATTAGAAGAGAAAAAAAATTCTATGAAACAGTACACAGAGACAGGAAGAAAACAAATACTCAAGGGTACACAAACACATAGTGGGATAACACCAATAGGAAAGGACAGGGTTCGTTTTCAGTGTAACATTTGGTACTGCAGTCCAACCCAAAACTTCATATATCTTTCCTCTTATTTCATCCTTTGTTTCCACAAAAAAAATTCTAACTAAGCATGCTTTCTGTGTTTATATGTTCACACATTTCGTACCTCATTTTTATTTTCCATTATCTTACCTCATCATTTATTTCCAAGAAAATCCTACCTAAACCTGTTTTCTCAATGCATTTCTTCCAATTCATCGCAACTCATTCTCTTAGAGGCTACCCCCTCTTAAGCTAACTTAAATCTACTGAGCTCAGATGCTAAACTAAGGAACGAGGCAATGCAGCAGCACAAAACAATTAACACAAGCAGCAATGACAAAAAATACAGATTGGCAAAGCTAGCAGCATAAATGAGCAAAAGTCAAATTCAATAACACTATGCCTGGCAAACAGCAGCAACTTATACCTAAACATGACATAGCGCAAGCAGAAAAAATATTACACTAAACAACAATGCAGATAAGGGAAATGTATATTCACATCTTAATGTCTATGTAATTAAAGTGGTGCACCACAAGAAGTTATTCTACCAAAAAGTTACCAATTACTTGAAAAGAAAATTATGAATGCAGTTACTAGTTCCTTCTTATTGTTCTTTCCTGTCCAAGTGCTCCTTTTTTTAAAGAATGTGGATCATAAAATAATTATTTAATAGATCTGTTGACAGAAAGTGTTCACATTAGCAAATGCATTTAATTTTATTTTATGAAACCAATGCTGCAACACAGCTGGAAAACAGATGTCAAATGAAATAAGCAATTACGCAAACCAAAGCATAAAAACATCATTCAATAGCTATGTGGCATTTCGTAAGTCAGTAGCTCTCAATTCTCGTAGAAAGACACTTGTCATTATCAGGTTTGCAGATGTAAGAATATTTCCAAGGATAATGGCCTCCCCTTTTTTTTTTATCTTCCTGTGCTCTGAAAGGCACGCGCTAATGACTTTTTCTCCAGGCGTCTGACACAGCTGGGTGCCCGCGACGCATTACGTGCAGGTGGTCACCTAACTTTCGTACGGAAATATTTACGACAGCAATTTTCGCTAAAATGACAGTCTCACATAAAAATACTTCACAGGTAAGAATTAGCGTTGCAAATCTGTAGAAACAAAATCCTATGAATATAACAGTGTCCAAAAAATGTTCAGTGGCATTGTGATACATTCACACATGATTCACACATGTCATAACTCTTAAAGTACGATTCTTGGTTTCCAACATCCTTTTTCACAAGTCAAGAGTCCCTACCCACTATTCATTACTCCTTACCTTATTACACATATACGTATCCATCGACACTCGTCAATATTTCGTCATTATAAATATGAAGCATAATCAAATAACTCATATAGTAGCCTCAGCCTATTAATCGTAAACATACCTCAGCAGCATAATACACATCGTCGTCGTAAAAATAACATCATAACACCTCAGTCAAATCTCAAAATCGTCGTAGCTTCCTCCAATAATTAAAAAAAATTCTCTGCTCCTGTCAAAAGTGTCATCTGCCTCAAACGTACTTTAAAAATCATAATCCCTTTACCAAATACATCATTCAAAGCTCTCATAGTATCACAATGGTTCCGAAAAAATATGAACAGTTTACAATGCACAGACAAAATACAGTTTCATAAGTGTGAAGTTATCCAGCTGTGTAATTACGTAAACATCTGTCACTGACGTAGTAAAAAAAATGTTTATCTCTCAGTTAAATGATCAGATAGCTGTGTAATTTGTGTGTTAGAAAAATATGGTACAGATGTGTAAAGTTGTATAAGCAAATACCATAATAGCTAGGGTTCCTTGTGGTTGCCACACACATGGTACACAAAGTAAGTGTGTACCCCCCTGAGGATAAATGTAATTATGCCCTCAGGTGTTACAAATTACAGCAATGGAATGAAATGTATCACGGAAAACTTTCTTTGTAATTAAAAAATCTTTAAAAATAAATGTTTCAAGTACAAAATTAATCACTCAAATACGTGTACTGTAGCGCTAAATGTGCGTCTTGTTGCAACATAATCTGTGTGGAAGTGTCGTAGTTATCGTCCTCCGAAAGCTAAGTTCTGCAGAAGTCAATGTACTTACCTCATAATACACAAAAGTGAAATGCTTTGCGTATAGATATCGTAGTTATTACGCTTATTGTTGTAATGAAGAAAGTACTGCACAGTAACGTATTGTTATGCCACGAAAAAGGCTGTCTCATTGTTGCTATACCACAAAAGTTACTACTAAAACATGTTTTTCTTCCTAGAAGAATTCAGAAAACTGTGCAGATATAAAACAGATACACTGCAAAAGCAACATTGTACATTGTCACTCATTAGTAGCGTCGTGATAAAAATCGTGTAGCTATCACATAAACTAACCACTGTGTCGTCTGGTATCTCACAGAAAGTACTTTAAACCCAGAATGTATTTTCAAGTAAACCAAAATGTTGCATTAAAATCTCATTAGCAGTACCAGTATGTGTCCTAAGTATGTAACCCTGATAGTCGTTACGTAATCGTGCAACTAACAAGCAAGAATGTACAAATACAACACTGTGTCGTCTGTTCACTATAACAATGCATTCGTAATTTCTGTTTTAAAAATGTTCCCTTGGTTCTTGATTGGATATTTAACTTCAAACATTGTTGTATGTTAACAGATTCTAAGTCTGACAAAGCATATTAGTAATGTGAAGCGAAAAATTTTATGACAAAGACTAAGTTAAAAAGCAGATTATCTTTCAATAAATGGTTTTACATGTGAAATGTGGTACAATCTTTTACTCTTCCTAGTGCACAGAGTTTCAACTTCAACGCAATTATCATGCGGTATTCGTCGGTAAAGAATACTGGAATTTTGCTCAAGGTTAGCGTCTATGTTATTTTTCTCTGAGCCAGCCGGCGCACGCGGCTGCCTGCGGTGTGAGTCATTGTCTGTTTCTTTGTTGGCGCGCGTCGTTACTGGGATTAGGAGGCCTAACTTCCACAAATTCGCCTTGCCCAGAGGGCCCAGCTCTGTTTAAAGCTCGCCAGTTCTGATGGAATTCAGGTCTGTCGTTATGTCGGTAGTTGACATAGTTTCTTGTTTGTCGGTCATGTGGTGGAGAATTTCTCCCGGAATCGTAATTGCGTGGTGGACCGTTGCGTCTGAAGTTATTCTGTCTCCCTTGATAATAATTATTTTGGTTCCCATATTGTCTGTTTCTCTGATTGTCTCTGTGATAGTCATTACTGCGGCGAGGTGATCTTTCCCTGTAATTATTACTACTCTGCCAGCGGTTGTCATACGGGTGGTGTCTATTTTGGTCACGATTTACGTTGTAAGAATAGAATTGTCGTGTCCAGTTATTGTTTCTGTCGTCACGGAATTGTGACGGATGTGCCCTGTAGTGATTGTTTTGCTCCTGTTTTCGCGTTCCGCGGTTGTCAGTGTCAATTTCCAGTTCTTGTAACAGACCCTGAAATGCTTCAATGTCATCTTTGCAACGTCCTGCTAAAATAATATGTCGTAAATGTTCAGGCAATTTGAGTAAGCAAATGCGGATGAGTTCTGAGGGGCTGTATGGGTTTGACAGGTACTGATTCTTGTGCAACATGTCTTCAAAATATTTCACAAGACTGGAAAATTCAGATTGTTCGAAACGTTTCATCATTATGATGCTATGTTTTACACGATCTTGTGTGGCTTGAGACCAATATGCTGAGAGGAAGGCATGGTAAAACTCTCCTTCACTGTGGCAATCGTGAATTACCGATCGCATTCTTACAGCTGGTTCATTCTCCAAGTAGCCACACATAAATTCTAATCTGTGCTCTAATGACCAGTTGGGAGGAAAACAATGAGAGAATTGATGGAGCCATGCTTGTGGATGAATGTCGTTGCCAGAATTCTTAAATGTTTTGAATTTACGTGTAGTCATGAACAGCTTATAGTCAAAATCATCGTGTCGGCGCGTAGCATCTCGGTCATAGTTACGTCGTGTCGGCGGTTCCATCTCAAAATTCGGTGTACCTTGCCAATTTCTTTCATAATTACCGAAATGCCCTGTGTTATTATTTTGTGGCTTTTGCGTATTTCTAAGTTCCTCTTCCCGTGTTGGAGCGCGAGTGTCTTCTGAAATACGTAATTCTTGTATTACCTGTGTCAGCTGATCTTGTACTTCCCGGATTTCTCTTTGGTGTTGCGTATCAATTTGATTCAGATTTTGTTTCAGTTTCCTAATTTGTTCGCTCTGTTCTGTGTCATTAAAGACTACCGGTTTTGTGTCATTCATATTATCATCTACCTTCGTAGATAAATTATTTAGCTGATCCGAAAGTTCAGCTACTTTCTCTGATAATGAACACATTTCCTCAGTGTGTTTTTCTGAACCAAGTTTCAGAGTGTCCATTTGTGTTGAAATCGAATCTACTGTGTCCTTTAAGTTTTCTTGACTTTTTGCAAGTTGCGTAACCGAATCGGTAGATGCAACTGCGTCAATTTTAGCTTGCAAGGTGTTGTGATTTTCATGAACAATAGTTTGCAGTTCTTTTATGGCTGCTTCGTGATTCTGTAATGCATTTTCATGACGCGAAAAAATAGGTTGAAAATGCTCACAAATTTGAGTTTCTACGTCATTACAGACTTTTTGACATTTCGATTCAATGTTATGTAACTCAGCAGTTAAATCCTCACGTGTTTGTTCGAGAGTTTGTTCCAATGAGTCTAACTTTTTGAGATTTTGTTCCACTGTGTCTAACTGTTGCTGTGTTTGTCTCTGGTGTTGTTCCATTGTGTCTAACTTTTGAAGCTTTTGCTGTGTCTGTCCCATTTGTTGTATTAATTGTAATAACAATGCATTGGTGTCTGAAACATGTTCCTCAGTGCTTTTCGGCAGTGAATTTACACCGGAAACATTCACATTTTGACAAGCAGAAAATGTGTCTTGACTTATTCGAGAAAACTGTGAGGATCCAAAACCTGAATCTACAGTATTTGCGAGATCGTGTCGTGTCATTTCGGCTTCCTGAGGCGAGCTATTGCCGACCGGTCGATCGATAATGCTTCCCTCTTCACTAATTGTTTCACTGTCCACGCCATTGTTTGACGCCCGCTCCATTTCCCTGTGCACAGTTACCAAATTACTACTTTGAACATTAGTAAATTCATTACTCGGCGGCGCTGATAAGCTACGCTCGTCATCACTATTATTTCTCAGTTTAGTTTGGAGCCTAGTGTTACGTTTTTCACACGCCATTATTGTCACAGTATTTCACACGACAACACAGAAAAACACAATTTGAAGATCAAAAATAAGAGAACACATTAACATAGCACTGAAAATAATATCTAGTTAATTGCAAGCGCAGCTGCGAAATACTTGGTGCAAATCTACATGCATGCCACAACTGTTTTACTATACAACAATGAAAGACTGCAACTACAAAGGAAATTCTCTCTACAATTACGCGCTAGCAATAAACAAAAGCTACACTAAATACACAAACTACAAGAAAAAATCAGAAGATTCCAGTGAGGTATCCTAGGCTAAGGGTCGACATATGAAACGTCCCCTTCGAACAATTATACACGACTGTACTTAACCTGACACACAATATTTTGTTAGCGCAACGCAATCTGACTTTCAAAATTCTCTACAAAAGAATGGCCCTGACTAACATTAAACTATACCTTTCACAAATCACTTACCTCACAAAAATCTTCGCTGCTCAAGCTACTGCAATACAGCGAGCGCCACTACTGCCAGCTAAATAAAAGATTCAAACTATGGAAGGCACTAACTACTGATAGGGATAGTTAGCAAATGAAAGATATTAATAGAGAACAAACAATGTATTTACCTTAATATCATCACAAGTCATAATACACTCCTGGAAATTGAAATAAGAACACCGTGAATTCATTGTCCCAGGAAGGGGAAACTTTTTTGACACATTCCTGGGGTCAGATACATCACATGATCACACTGACAGAACCACAGGCACATAGACACAGCCAACAGAGCATGCACAATGTCGGCACTAGTACAGTGTATATCCACCTTTCGCAGCAATGCAGGCTGCTATTCTCCCATGGAGACGATCGTAGAGATGCTGGATGTAGTCCTGTGGAACGGCTTGCCATGCCATTTCCACCTGGCGCCTCAGTTGGACCAGCGTTCGTGCTGGACGTGCAGAACGCGTGAGACGACGCTTCATCCAGTCCCAAACATGCTCAATGGGGGACAGATCCGGAGATCTTGCTGGCCAGGGTAGTTGACTTACACCTTCTAGAGCACGTTGGGTGGCACGGGATACATGCGGACGTGCATTGTCCTGTTGGAACAGCAAGTTCCCTTGCCGGTCTAGGAATGGTAGAACGATGGGTTCGATGACGGTTTGGATGTACCGTGCACTATTCAGTGTCCCCTCGACGATCACCAGTGGTGTACGGCCAGTGTAGGAGATCGCTCCCCACATCATGATGCCGGGTGTTGGCCCTGTGTGCCTCGGTCGTATGCAGTCCTGATTGTGGCGCTCACCTGCACGGCGCCAAACACGCATACGACCATCATTGGCACCAAGGCAGAAGCGACTCTCATCGCTGAAGACGACACGTCTCCATTCGTCCCTCCATTCACGCCTGTCGCGACACCACTGGAGGCGGGCTGCACGATGTTGGGGCGTGAGCGGAAGACGGCCTAACGGTGTGCGGGACCGTAGCCCAGCTTCATGGAGACGGTTGCGAATGGTCCTCGCCTATACCCCAGGAGCAACAGTGTCCCTAATTTGCTGGGAAGTGGCGGTGCGGTCCCCTACGGCACTGCGTAGGATCCTACGGTCTTGGCGTGCATCCGTGCGTCGCTGCGGTCCGGTCCCAGGTCGACGGGCACGTGCACCTTCCGCCGACCACTGGCGACAACATCGATGTACTGTGGAGACCTCACGCCCCACGTGTTGAGCAATTCGGCGGTACGTCCACCCGGCCTCCCGCATGCCCACTATACGCCCTCGCTCAAAGTCCGTCAACTGCACATACGGTTCACATCCACGCTGTCGCGGCATGCTACCAGTGTTAAAGACTGCGATGGAGCTCCGTATGCCACGGCAAACTGGCTGACACTGACGGCGGCGGTGCACAAATGCTGCGCAGCTAGCGCCATTCGACGGCCAACACCGCGGTTCCTGGTGTGTCCGCTGTGCCGTGCGTGTGATCATTGCTTGTACAGCCCTCTCGCAGTGTCCGGAGCAAGTATGGTGGGTCTGACACACCGGTGTCAATGTGTTCTTTTTTCCATTTCCAGGAGTGTATATATATCAGTTCATGACAAATTACAAACCTCCGCCATCTCTCTCCCCACATCCACCACTGCTGGCGGCTCACCTCCAACTGCGCAACGCTACGCGCTGTTCACATCCAGCTGCCGCTGCCCAACACTACAATGGCAGACAACAATGCAAACTAGCCACAGACTGCACACAGCACAGCCAGTGATTTTCATATTGAGCGCTACGTAACGTTGCCAATAAGAAAACATAAACAGCCTACTTACATAGAGAAAACATAAACAGCCTGAGAAAACATAAACAGCCTACTTACATAGAGAAAACATAAACAGCCTACTTACAAAACAACGCGGCCACTAAGCGGCCAAATACTACACTAAAATTAAGAGATTGGTACAAGAGAGAAATTCATTGGGAACTGCATCAAACCAGTCAGAAGGTTGATGACTCAAAACATAAGAGAAAAAAGAAAATAACAATGGTATATCGGCATAACTGCTTCTTGATGACTTTCTTCGAAAACACTCGCGGCATATGTAGCAGTGAACGCTGGACCCGGACAGAGGCAACTTCAGTACTCGGTGAATGGCCCCCTCCTGTTTCTTTTCTAGTTGGCCTGTCCAAGTGGTGGACAAGCCTCTCACAACTTCCTGTAACGCTACTCGGCTTTTGCACTCGCGTGGGGCCACGTGCAGCATTCTATAAGACTTGCTCAAATTTTTCAAACAGTATCTAACGATCCAAATTGAGATACCACGTGCAAAACTTTCATGTGCGCATAAATGAGAGGAATTCATCTTGCTACCAGATTCTCTGTGTTAGAATTTCATGAACGCTACAACACGTAATAAGTGAGTGAGTAGGAAATATTTTAAATCAGTATTTCACTTTCAAGGGATAATACAGGGTGTTTCAAAAATGACCGGTATATTTGAAACGGTAATAAAAACTAAACGAGCAGCGATAGAAATACACCGTTTGTTGCAATATGCTTGGGACAACAGTACATTTTCAGGCGGACAAACTTTCGAAATTACAGTAGTTACAATTTTCAACAACAGATGGCGCTGCAAGTGATGTGAAAGATATAGAAGACGACGCAGTCTGTGGATGCGCCATTCTGTACGTCGTCTTTCTGCTGTAAGCGTGTGCTGTTCACAACGTGCAAGTGTGCTGTGGACAACATGGTTTATTCCTTAGAACAGAGGATTTTTCTGGTGTTGGAATTCCACCGCCTAGAACACAGTGTTGTTGCAACAAGACGAAGTTTTCAACGGAGGTTTAATGTAACCAAAGGACCGAAAAGCGATACAATAAAGGATCTGTTTGAAAAATTTCAACGGACTGGGAACGTAACGGATGAACGTGCTGGAAAGTTAGGGCGACCGCGTACGGCAACCACAGAGGGCAACGCGCGGCTAGTGCAGCAGGTGATCCAACAGCGGCCTCGGGTTTCCGTTCGCCGTGTTGCAGCCGCGGTCCAAATGACGCCAACGTCCACGTATCGTCTCATGTGCCAGAGTTTACACCTCTATCCATACAAAATTCAAACGCGGCAACCCCTCAGCGCCGCTACCATTGCTGCACGAGAGACATTCCCTAACGATATAGTGCACAGGATTGATGACGGCGATATGCATGTGGGCAGCATTTGGTTTACTGACGAAGCTTATTTTTACCGGACGGCTTCGTCAATAAACAGAACTGGCGCATATGGGGAACCGAAAAGCCCCTGTTGCATCCTCAAAAAGTACTGGTCTGGGCCGCCATTTCTTCCAAAGGAATCATTGGCCCATTTTTCAGATCCGAAACGATTACTGCATCACGCTATCTGGACATTCTTCGTGAATTTGTGGCGGTACAAACTGCCTTAGACGACACTGCGAACACCTCGAGGTTTATGCAAGATGGTGCCCGGCCACATCGCACGGCCGATGTCTTTAATTTCCTGAATGAATATTTCGATGATCATGTGATTGCTTTGGGCTATCCGAAACATACAGGAGGCGGCGTGGATTGGCCTCCCTAATCGCCAGACATGAACCCCTGTGACTTCTTTCTGTGGGGACACTTGAAAGACCAGATGTACCGCCAAAATCCAGAAACAATTGAACAGCTGAAGCAGTACATCTCATCTGCATGTGAAGACATTCCGCCAGACACGTTGTCAAAGGTTTCGGGTAATTTCATTCAGAGACTACGCCATATTATTGCTACGCATGGTGGATATGTGGAAAATATCGTACTATAGAGTTTCCCAGACCGCAGCGCCATCTGTTGTTGAAAATTGTAACTACTGTAATTTCGAAAGTTTGTCTGCCTGAAAATGTACTGCTGTCCCAAGCATATTGCAACAAACGGTGTATTTCTATCGCTGCTCGTTTAGTTTTTATTACCGTTTCAAATATACCGGTCATTTTTGAAACACCCTGTAGGTAGACAATGCTGAGAGAGCTGTGGGAATGTGCACAGTGTGAGTTTACTGCAGAGGCCGAAACCATCGTGCAATCTTTCGTCAGACCGCATGGACTGTGTAGCATCCTCACTAGATCTGGCTCACTAAGTCGCCCGCAGCATGCCAGTAACACGGAGGGTCACTGACTTTAATCTTACAGACATAAAGAAGAAGGTAATTAAGCTACAGTGGTGCTTAATCTCAACGAACATTCTGTGAATACCTTCGCACAAAAATCTGAAACGAAATTAATAGGAGCACAAAACACAGAACAGTTACTTGCTATTCGCTGGCTATCATGCCCTCATTTACAGCCGTGAACTTAAAACGAGGGCATAATGAAACGTGTCCGGTTTACTACCCGACTCGTTTGATTGATACATAAACATGACGCCATCATGTGTCACCCAGAGAGGCACCCACTTAGACATGCTGGCATCAATTGCGCACAGTCTTGAGCAGATCTTTGTCATGTCAGACGAGTGACTGACACGTCTCGCAGTAATGGCTAAATAATATTGAAAAGGAAAAAAAAAAGTCTTACAGGGAGCTCTTAGTTTTTGGCGGCCAATCAGACGCTTGCCGCCATAAGAATGCACTCTGAACTCGGCCTGGAGTGGTCCCAGATACTCTTGTAGCTTGTCTTGGTTCTGCTCAGTCTAGCAGTCGTCCATTGCTGTTTCACTTCACATTGCTGCAAGTCTGTTACTCAGATTGCTACATGCTATCCGTCTAATAAATGCAAGCCAGATATAACTGGCTGCATTCATGCAAAACGAATTTAGGTTTTGAATGTCACAGTTACCAAAGGGAAACTTTTATTTTTACTTGGCATTCTGACTGAAAACAGAACTTAGTTCTTTCTGGATGGGTTTGAGTAGTCTATGGCCATCCACGAACATGCTACATCCAGCGACAATCTGTTAGATTCTCTCACGTCAATAATGTGTGTATCCTCCAAATTGATCGACTTCTTTTCTGCTTAGAATGCATTTAGATGTTGGTTAATGACATCAGTGCATATCTGTAAAAGGTGTGGTTTTCTAATCGAGAAAGTTATTAACAAATCTGGTGTCTATGTGATTATTTTTGAGAACCTTCTTTTTTTAATGTAATAGTGTGCTTATGTAAGCTCTCTGTCTGCAACAGGGCATACTGCAATTCCATACCCTGTATAATACTACCAACTCTCACGCATATCCCAAAATTCCCGAACGCCACGGTTATTATTCCATATTTGCTGATGTTTCAGCATTTTTAGGTAGGTAATCAAAATTCAGGCAGAAGAAATAAAACTGTGAGGCTTGCCGGTGACAATGTAATTCTGTCAGACACAGCAAAGAACTTGGAACGGAAGTCGAGCGGAATGGACAGTCTCTTGAAAGGAGGATATAAGATGAACATCACAAAGCATATCAACTGAAGCGGAACATAGGCGAATTAAATCAGGCGATATGCTAAAACTAGAAGATGAGTTTTGCTATTTCCGCTGTAAAATAACCGATGATGCCCGAAGTAAACAGTATATAAAGTGTAGACTGGCTATCGCAAGAAAATCGTTTCCGAGGAGAATAAATTTATTAACATCGAATATATATTTAAGTTTCAGAAAGTCTTTTCTGAATGTATTTCTCTGGAGTGCAGTCTTGTATGGAACTGGGACGTGGACAATAAACGGTTCAGACAAGAAGAGAGTGGAGGCTTTTGAAATGTGGCGCTACAGGTAATGTTGTGATTAGAAGTATAGATCATATAACCAGTGAGGAGGTACTGAACATAACAGGGAAGAAAAGAAATTTGTTGCTTAACTTGAGTAAAAGAAGAGATCGTTTGATACGGCACATTCTGAGACATCATCAAGAGATCACAAGTTTACAACTAGAGGGAAATGTGGATGGTAAAAATCGTAAAAGGAGAACAAGAGATAAACACAGCAAGCAGATTCAGAAGGATGTGGGTTGCAGTAGATATTCGGAGATGAAGACGCTTGCACACGTTACGTTCAGTAGACAGATGGTAAAGGCAGCAGCGCGGTCAGCACTTACTGCAGGTCACATTCAATTCTCCGACAAATGCTCGCTTTGTGTTCAAAGGTTAGTGTTTTGTATTTCAGTAAGGTTCAAAGATGTTTCACATTATACAAACTGCAGAAACGTGGATTGCACGGACGATACCCTATAAGTCGTCCTCAGTCACACTAACAGTTCATAATCTGTGCACTCCTAGATGACTTACCTCTTTTTGTAGTAATAACTAATCATTTTTCTTTAAACTCACGAGTCTGTTTTCCGGGTCGCTATCAAAGATTAGATGTAGTAGCGACACAAATTACAGCCTGATGAGTTTATGATATGTGATGATATTCACAGCACCCTATTAGACGGTGTCGGTAAGGGCTGCAGCTAATCCTCGATAGGATGATGTGTCTTTAAACTTAAACGTAAACTCGAGTCTGTAATTCTGAAAGGGAAAAGATGGGGCGTGGGGAACTGTAGCTGGAAGACCCAGACTAATGATGATGAAGTTATGGCATGTTACAGTCTGCTAGAATGTACCTTATATGTTCTTAAAAGCTGCATAAGTTTTCAGTAATAATAATAATAATAATAACGCAAGTACACATCTTTCCAATATGTGTAATTTGCGTTGCTGTCTGGGTAATATACATTTCTGTTTTACTTTCATTAGTTTTGATTTTAGGCAGCCTTGAGCTTATGTTCCGCTAGTGGTGTATAAACTGAACTCTTGTAATCAGACGATTTTTAGGAGATTTTCAGAAATGGTGCACTTCATTAACAACTAGTTTAGGGGAGGAGGTGGCGAAGCACCATGTTTCATCAGACGTGTTTCGCTTTATTGAGGTAGAGCATCACCAGTGGTCTGTAATTAACTTTTACATTTTGACTTGATTTTAGATCGAATATTCTGCATAATGAAATTTGTTCACCAAAGATAACTTTATAAACCAGAATGAACTGAAATTATTAACAAAACATTACAATCACACGATTGTTGTTGTTGTTGTTGTTGTTGTCTTCCGTCCTGAGACTGGTTTGATGCTACTCTATCCTGTGCAAGCTTCTTAATCTCCCAGTAGCTACTGCAGCCTACACCCTTCTGAATCTGCTGAGTGTATTCATCTCTTGGTCTCCCTCTACGATTTTTACCCTCCACGCTGCCCTCCAGTACTAAATTGGTGATCCCTTGATGCCTCAGAACATGTCTTACCAACCGATCCCTTCTTTTGTTCAAGTTGTGCCACAAACTCCTCCCCAATTCTATTCAATATGTGATCTACCCACCTAATCTTCAGCAGTCTTCTGTAGCACCAAATTACTAGAATTACTATGTCATCGGCGAACCTCAAAGTTTTTATTTCTTCTCCGTGGATTTTAATACCTACTCCGAACTTTTCTTTCGTTTCCTTTACTGCTTCCTCAATATACAAATTGAATAGCATCGGGGAGAGGCTACAAACCTCTCTCACTCCCTTCCCAACCACTGCTTCCCTTTCATGCCCCTCGACTCTTATAACTGCCATCTGGTTTCTGTACAAATTGTAAATAGCTTTTCGCTCCCTATATTTTACCCCTGCCACCTTCATAATTTGAAAGAGAGTATTCCAATCAACATTGTCAAAAGCTTTATCTAAGTCTACAAACGCTAGAAACGTAGGTTTGCTTTTCCTTAATCTTTCTTCTAAGTCGTAGGGTCAGTATTGCCTCACGTGTTCCAACATTTCTACGGAATCCAAACTGATTTCCCAGAGGTCGGCTTCTAACAGTTTTTCCATTCGTCTGTAAAGAATTCGTGTTAGTATTTTGCAGGTGTGACTTATTAAACTGATAGTTCGGTAATTTTCACATCTGTCAACACCTGCTCTCTTTGGGACTGGAATTATTATATTCTTCTTAAAGTCTGAGTATTTCGCCTGTCTCATACATCTTGCTCACCAGATGGTAGAGTTTTGTCAGGAATGGGTCTCCTAAGGCTGTCATTCTAATGGAATGTTGTCTATTCCCGCGGCCTTGTTTCGACTCATGTCTTTCAGTGCTCTGTCAAACTCTTCACGCAGTATCATATCTCATCTACCTCCTCTTCCATTTCCATAATATTGTCCTCAAGAACATCGCTCCTGTATAGACCCTCTATATACTCATTCCACCTTTCTGCTTTCCCTTCTTTGCTTAGAACTGGGTTTCCATCTGCGCTCTTGATATTCATACAAGTGGTTCTCTTTTCTCCAAAGGTCTCTTTAATTTTCCTGTAGGCAGTATCTATCTACCCCTCGTGAGATAAGCCTCTACATCCCTGCTTAGCCATTTTGCACTTCCTGTCGATCTCATTTTTGAGACGTTTGTATTCCTTTTTGCCTGCTTCATTTACTGCATTTTTATATTTTCTCCTTTCATCAATTAAATTCAATATTTCTTCTGTTACCCAAGGATTTCTACTAGCCCTTGTCTTTTTACCTACTTGATCCTCTGCTGCCTTCTCTACTTCATCCCTCAGGACTACCCATTCGTCTTCTACTGTATTTCTTTCCCCCATTCCTGTCAATTGTTCCCTTATGCTGTCCCTGAAACTCTGTACAACCTCTGGTTTAGTCAGTTTATCCAGGTCCCATCTCCTTAAATTCCCTCCTTTTTGCAATTTCTTCAGTTTTAATATACAGTTCATAATCAATAGATTGTGGTCAGAGTCCACATCTGCCCCTGGAAATGCCTTACAATTTAAAATCCGGTTCCTAAATCTCTGTCTTACCATTATATAATCTATCTGAAACCTTCTAATATCTCCAGGGTTCTTCCATGTGTACAACCTTCTTTCATGATTCTTGAACCAAGTGTTAGCTATGATTAAGTTATGCTCTGTGCAAAATTCTACCAGGCGGCTTCCTTTTGCATTTCTTAGCCCCAATCCATATTCACCTACTACGTTTCCTTCTCTTCTTTTCCTACTGTCGAGATCCAGTCACCCATGACTATTAAATTTTCGTCTCCCCTCACTACCTGAATAATTTCTTTTATCTCATCATACATTTCATCAATTTCTTCATCATCTGCAGAGCTAGTTGGCATATAAACTTGTACTACGTAGTAGGCGTGGACTTCGTTTCTATCTTGGCCACAATAATGCGTTCACTATGCTGTTTGTAGTAGCTTACCCGCACTCCTATTTTTTTATTCCTTATTAAACCTACTCCTGCATTACCTCTATTAGATTTTGTATTTATAACCCTGTGTTCACATGACCAAAAGTCTTGTTCCTCCTGCCACCGAACTTCACTAATTCCCACTATATCTAACTTTAACCTATCCATTTCCCTTTTTAAATTTTCTTACCTACCTGCCCGATTAAGGGATCTGACATTCCACGCTCCGATCCGTAGAACGCCAGTTTTCTTTCTCCTGATAACGACGTCCTCTTGAGTAGTCCCCGCTCGAAGATCCGAATGGGGGACTATTTTACCTCCGGAATATTTTACCCAAGAGGACGCCATCATCATTCAATCATACAGTAAAGCTGCATGCCCTCGGGAAAAATTACGACTGTAGTTTCCCCTTGCTTTCAGCCGTTCGCAGTACCAGCACAGCAAGGGCATTTTGGTTATTGTAACAAGACCAGGTCAGTCAATCATCCAGACTGTTGCCCCTGCAACTACTGAAAAGGCTGCTGCCCCTCTTCAGGAACCACACGTTTGTCTGGCCTCTCAACCCCTCCGTTGTGGTTGCACCTACGGTATGGCTATCTGTATCGTTGAGGCACGCAAGCCTCCCCACCAACGGCAAGGCCCATGGTTCATGGGGGGAGGGGGGGGGGGGGGAAGCGAATCTGATTAGCCTCGAGAAAGAAAATAATTCAACAGAGATTATGCTTCCTAGAGAAAGAATTAAAAGATAGACGGTCCTTTGATCCAGTGGGAACAAGGAAATATCTGCATTGAATACAGGGAGTATCCAACAATTGTCACTTAAATTACCTGTACTACAGTATGATAACTTATATATGGAATGTCTAAGAGAATTTATTTTGACTGTGTTGAGAATAAATGGGAATGTGATGTGTGAAAAATCTATGTGTTGTTTTCATGTTAAGAGATAACTTATTACCAACTAGACTAATTGAAAGACGTTAGAGACGTTGAACCTTGGAGGAATGTAAAGAATCTTACTTGTGTGATAGAGCAGGAATAGTGATGTTGACAACCAAACAATCAGCTGATCTAAACATGGGCGAGTCAGTTCTTTGATGTAACGGAAAGGAAGCTGAGATGACCGGCAGGTAAAAAAAAAAAAAAAAGGAAGAAAGAAAGAAAGAGAGAGAGAGAGAAAGACCTTGTGTGGAGTCTTGGTATGATGAAAGGTAATATGCAGTTCCATTAATTTGTTTCCTTTTTTGTTACTCAGGCGAAGGAATCACGTGTCTCTTTCAAGTCAAATGGTTTCCTTACATTATTCGAAGCATTAAGACATTCCACGCCTATCAGTAGTAGGAGTTAAGGATACTTGGAATGCTTGATCTTCTTGTAATGGTGTTATTATTTACGGAATCACGTGTTACTTCTGTTAGCCACCGTAACATGGGTAACTGTAAATTACGATTTCAATTGCATAAACTTTTATGTCAATAACTGAAGATAATTCACGGACTTCTTAATTATCGAGCATGTCTGAGAACGTAACCGTAAGATGGTTATTGACGAGGGTAATCTGAATTGTTGTGATGGCAAATACCAATTTCTTGAACAAGAATGCCCCAGAACGCAGAATACCGGTTCTCCTCACGTTTTTGCTGATGTAATGTTTGAGCCTATCTTGAGGTTAGCGCAGGAAGCACAGAGGTCTGTACCATATTAGTGGCACCTATTTATGTAAAGTATCTATATACACTACGCCATCAAAAGTATCCGTTTACCAGGCTGAAAATGAAAGTTCGTGGAGCCCTCCATCGGTAATGCTTGAATTCAATATGGTGTTGGCCCACCCTTAGCATTGATGACAGCTTACTCTCTCGCAGGCATACGTTCAGTCAGGTGGTGGAAGGTTTCTTGGGAAATGGCAGCCCATTCTTCGTGGAGTGCTGCACTGAGAGGCATCGATGTCAGTCGGTGAGGCCTGGCACGAAGTCGGTGTTCCAAAACATCCCGAAGGTATTCTATAGGATTCAGGTCAGGACTCTGTGCAGGCCAGTCCATCACAGGGATGTTATTGTTGTGTAACCACTCCGCCACAGGCCGTGCATTAGCAACAGGTGCTCGAGCGTGTTGAAAGATGCAGTCGCCATCTCTGAATTGCTCTTCTATGGTGGGAAGCAAGAAGGTGCTTAAAACATCTATGTAGGCCTGTGCTGTGATAGTGGCACGCAAAACAACAAGGGGTGAAAGCCCCTTCGATCAAACACACGACCACCATAATACCACCGCATCCGAAATTTACTATTGGCACTACGCACGCTGGCAGATGATGTTCACCAGGCATTCGCCGCAACCACACCCTGCCATCGGATCGCCACATCGTGTAACGAAATTCGTCACTCCACACAACGTTTTTCCACTGCTTAATCGTTCAATGTTTACCCTCCTTACAACTTGCGAGGCGTCATTTCGTATTTACTGGCATTATGAGTGGTTTATGAGCAGCCCTTCGACCATGAAATCCAAGTTTTCTCACCTCCCGCCTAACTGTCATAGTACTTTCAGTGTATCCTGATGCAGTTTGGAATTCCTGTGTGATGATCTGGATAGATGTCTGCCTATTACACATTACGACCATCTTCAACTGTCGGCGGTCGCTGTCAGTCAACAGACGAGGGCGGTCTGTACGCTTTTGTGCTGTACGTGTCCCTTCACGTTTCCACTTCACTATCACATCAGAAACAGTGGACCTAGAGACATTTAGCAGTGTGGAATTCTCGCATACAGACGTATGACACAAGTGACACCCAATCACCTGATCACGTTCGAAGTCTGTGATTTCCGCGGAACGCCCCATTCTGCTCTGTCATGGTGTCTAATGACTACTGAGGTCGCTGATGTGGAGTACCTGGCAGTAGGTGACAGCACAATGCGGCTAATATGAAAAACGTATGTTTTTGGGGGTGTCCGGATACTTTTGATCACATAGTGTATATTCAAAAATGGTTCAAATGGCTCTGAGCACTACGCGACTTAACTTCTGAGGTCATCAGTCCCCTAGAACTTAGAACTAATTAAACATAACTAACCTAAGGACATCACACACACATCCATGCCTGAGGCAGGATTCGAACCTGTGACCGTAGCGCTCGCTCGGCTCCAGACTGTAGCGCCTAGAACCGCACAGCCACTCCGGCCGGCAGTGTATATTCCTTCTTGGCACCTCAATCATGAGTAAATTCATTTAATGTGGTAGCTAAGGCAATCTTGAGTTACAATATTTCTATGTCAATAGTAGTAAGTTTTGTATAACGTTTCCTCCCGTTTTGTAGAGTCATTTAACAGGAGGTCATTCAATTTTCATTCGTGTAAACTAGCTTAGGATTCTTTTCTGAGTTGATGTTTTTGTTATCACTGCAAACTTCCGTGATAAGTGGCTACGACTTTTAATATTCAGTATGTACTAAAACTCAGAAGTTTGCGTAAGGAAGTTAGGTTAAGCTTGTGTCCTGATGTCTATGTATGTGTTGTGAAAGGCTCGTGCGGGATAAGGGACGACAAGGCGGCTTACGGCGGCAGCTGAAGGGCGCTGGCTCTTAGGCGTGCTACCTGTTCAGAGCAGCCCCGACCATTCATCGACACCCGCTACCTGTTCAGAGCAGCCCTGACCATTCATCGACACCCGCCACCTGTTCAGAGCAGCCCCGACCATTCATCGACACCCGCTACCTGTTCGGAGCAGCCCCGACCATTCATCAACACCGGGGGCGTGCGACACATCTCTGCCCCAGACGGTATTTAGGAGTGAGTGGGAACAGCTGACAGTGGTGTAAATTAACAGTGGTGACGTCAGAGCACGCCAAAAGGTCCAGCGGCCGCGGGGTGTTATCCGGAACCACATCTCGCGCGTGGCCAGCCAGCCGTGAGTGTTGGAAGAATTGTGAGAGTGCTGACTGCAGTGCAGGGCACTGGCCTACCCACATGCGCTCACGTCAGCTTGTACCTGAGTCATCTGCAGTTGTCGAATCATACAAAACGTTTACGCTGTAGCTATACGCTCTAGCACGTCTCATTCTCGTTAGCTGAAAATGTTTCACAGGCTTGTTATAGAAAGAGGCAGAACATTTACAGACATTTGTTTCTGCAGTTGATCTGACAACACAAGACAATTTGTAACTACGAACCTTACGAGTCTTCACTCTATGTGGTAGCAATTTCTTCATATACGATGGTCGTCAGAGAAGCAATGCGTATTATGACTTTCATTTTGTTGTAGTGCATGTAATTAAGCTGCAAATTAACTGCTACAGAGGTTACGTGGCATAATAACACTACTGGTCATTAAAATTGCTACACCACGAAGTAAACGTGCTACAGACGCGAAATTTAACCGACAGAAAGAAGATGCTGTGATACGCAAATGATTAGCTTTCCAGGGTGTTCACACAAGGCTGGCGCTGGTGGCGACATCTACAACGTGCTGACATGAGGAAAGTTTCCAACAGATTTCTCATACACAAACAGCAGTTGACCGACGTTGCCTGGTGAAACGTTGTTGTGAGGCCTCGTGTAAGGAGGAGAAATGCGTACCATCACGTTTCCGACTTTGATAAAGGTCGGATTGTAGCCTACCGCAATTGCGGTTTATCATATCCCAACATTGCTGCTCGCGTTGGTCGAGACCCAATGACTGTTAGCAGGATATGGAATCGGTGGGTTGAGGAGCGTAATCCGGAACGCCGTGCTGGATCCCAACGGCCTCGTATCACTAGCAGTCGAGATGACAGGCATCTTATCAGAACGGCTGTAACGGATCGTGCAGCCACGTCTCGATTCCTGAGTCAACAGATGGAGACGTTTGCAAGACAACAACCATCTGCACGAACAGTTAGACGACGTTTGCAGCAGCATGGACTATCAGCTCGGAGACCACGGCTGCGGTTACGCTTGACGCTGCATCATAGACAGGAGCGGCTGCGATGGTGTACTCAACGTCGAACCTGGGTTCACGAATGGCAAAACGTCATTTTTTCGGATGAATCCAGGTTCTGTTTACAGCACCATGATGGTCGCATCCGTGTTTGGCGACATCGCGGTGAACGCACGTTGGAAGCGTGTATTCGTCATCGCCATACTGGCGTATCACCTGACGAGATGGTATATGGTTCCATTGGTTACACGTCTCGGTCACCTCTTGTTTGCATTGATGGCACTTTGAACAGTTAAGTCCCATAGTGCTCAGAGCCATTTTGAACATTCTCCAGATCTCTCACCAGTTGAAAACGTCTGGTCAATGGTGGCCCATCAACTGGCTCATGACAATACGCCAGTCACTACTCTTGAACTGTGGTATCGTGTTGAAGCTGCATGGGCAGCTGTACCTGTACACGTCATCCAAGCTCTGTTTGACTGAATGCCCAGGCGCATCAATGTCGTTATTACGGCCAGAGATGGTTGTTCTGAGTACTGATTTCTCAGGATCTATGCACCCAACTTGCGTGAAAATGTAATCACATGTCAGTTCTAGTATAATATATTTGTCCAATGAATACCCTTTTATCATCTGCACTTCTTCTTGGTGTAGCAATTTTAATGGCCATTAGTGTAGTTACTCATGAACGGGGATCAGCTCTTGGACAGTGATATATGATTGACTAAAGAGAACAGTTGAGGTATAAACTTGTCATGATGAACTCACCATAATCTAGATCCATGACGCGTAACAAGCTTATTGAATGTGAAGTGCGTTTACTGTAACATTAGTTAGATGTAGAATCACCATTTTGAGCTATGTCAAACAATGTTATAGGAACAGTTCTTAATCAGCATTCCACTGTTGTTTTGATGTTGCGTGCTATATCTGGAACACCAATAGTCTTTCAAAATTTTGCTTTTCCTTTATTTACACGTCAAGTTTCATAGGACCAAATTGAGGAGCAAATCTCCAAGGTCATGGAATGTGTCAGTACATGAAATTACAATATAAAAATAATGTTGTTGTTGTGGTCTTCAGTCCTGAGACTGGTTTGATGCAGCTCTCCATGCTAATCCATCCTGTGCAAGCTGCTTCATCTCCCAGTACGTACTGTAGCCTACATCCTTCTGATCTAGAATGAGATTTTCACTCTGCAGCGGAGTGTGCGCTGATATGAAACTTCCTGGCAGATTAAAACTGTGTGCCCGACTGAGATTCGAACTCGGGACCTTTGCCTTTCACGGGCAAGTGCTCTACCATCTTCGGTAGCTCAGATGGTAGAGCACTTGCCCGCGAAAGGCAAAGGTCCCGAGTTCGAATCTCAGTCGGGCACACAGTTTTAATCTGCCAGGAAGTTTCATCCTTCTGATCTGCTTAGTGTATTCATCCCTTGGTCTCCCTCTAGGATTTTTACCCTCCACGCTGCTCTCCAATACTAAATTTGTGATCCCTTGATGCCTCAGAACATGTCCTACCAACCGATCCCTTCTTTTAGTCTAGTTGTGCCACAAACTCCTCCCCAGTTCTATTCAATACCTCCTCATTAGTTATGTGATCTACCAATCGAATCTTCAGCATTCGTCTGTTGTAAGACCTCGCGGTCTCCTTCATTGCTTACATGTTCTGCCTTCACAATCATATTCTGCACATCAAGATGCTTCATTCGAACCCAAACTCGATAAGCTAAAGTCAATGTTGTACAAATTCATGTACACGATATGCAATTGACAAGTGAGCGCACCGTGGTTGAAATACTCGAGGCTAGCGTGCACACATACATTCCAGACACGACGGTCACAGAGGCTTTTAGTTTGGGAGAGAGGCCACAAAGCGGGACGCCAGGCCCTTCGGAGGACGACCCAGCCCATGTCGGCCGGTGACCGCCCGTAGCGGACAGCGCGTGGCTGAGTGAAAGGGGGGAACAACCCAGTGTTCGGCTTAAAAGCAAATTCCTCTACATTGTGTGGGAGAGGCCAGCCTACGCATTCTTTACACATAGCACGCAATTTCAGAGATTTTCACAGGGAGACAGCAAACGCCAAACGCCAAAGCTACAAATTTTCGGATTGGTCATCTTAAACGAAACGTCATTCTCCCGTTTTAGAAGAGCAATGCTGATTGGCGGGCGATTGTTCTGATGCCCTGTGCTGAAGGAATAATGGAAGAGACCGAAAGATATACCCCTTACAACTGGTGTGGAGAGGCACTGTTCCGTTGTCGCCCTCGCTCGTACATGTACTCGAAAGAGCAAGGAACAAGTCTCTCCTCAGTACTTCACTGGGAGAGCACCTCTGTTGAGAGCGAATCGAAGTGATACTCTATATTGAGTCCTTGTGATTAAGCATTGTTCACTGTGTTGGCCGACACACTTATTGTGCAGTGTGAATGGACAGAGCTATAGTTAAATGCCTGCGAGCGAATTTTGAGTGGCATCACGGTGGACTGGTTTTCTGACCGGTGTACCACGCCAATAGTTAGACTAGGGGCGAATAGGAATCCTTGACTTCATCAAGGCATAGGGAGAGTTTGATTGGTGAAGATCAATCCAGATAGAATGAGAGTTATCTTATTTGGCAGTGATGAGTGGCGCAGACAGCAGTAATCGCAGCTTACAGTATTGTGCGCTACAGTTATTGCGAGCCCCAAATTTCTTCCACAACAGTACACTTCACTGCATTTCACACGTGACAGCCTCGACCATACCTAACAACATTCTAAAGGATAATTATTCAAGTTGAGTAGGTGCGCCTCTCAGCTATTCTGCCAAGGCAACAAGCATCTTAAACTTTGTATAGAAATTTCATTAGCGAATCCTATCCTTGAAAGATAACTTCACATTCCGAAAAGAACCAGGATATAACTTATTCAATTCATAACTAAAAGTGTCATTGTGATTTCTCAGAATTTTTGCAAAATATATAATAATTTTCGTTAGTTTCATGTTTTTCTTACACTAACTAGCACTACTCCAGTACCCAAGTATCCCACTAGTTACGTAAGAAATTTTGTGAATTTTTGTGTCATTTCCTTACAGCAGATGACTCCAGATGAAATTTATTGCTGAAAGTTCTTCAGGCATTTCTCTTTAGGAGAAAGTTAGGAGCGTCTGTCTGACTTCTGTAGTAGTGTGGGGGTGGAAATTGCATCTTGCAGGAGCCACAGGATAAAGGGTACATCTCAGATTAATCCATTGCGCAGAATAACAGAATAATAGATCAACCCCACACGGGCTCAGAAAATGGCGACCCAGCCAGGATAGGTAAAATAGGTAAGCTACCATGATAGGAAAGTGTCAGGATAGTTATGTATGGCAGGTCGCAGCAGTAGCACTTTGAAGAACTTCCTTTCATGTATTAAATAGCTATTTGCAAAGATTGCGATCAGAATAGATACAGGTAGTGAAGAAAGCAGAATTGTAGGGAAAAGGGCGTGGGTTATTGTATTCGAACTTTTTGCATTTTTTTAATAATCTTGTGTAGCTGTTAGGGCATAGAACTTTCAGGTGATAGGTAAGACGCAGAGTAACGCAGAGACGCAGTGTGACGCAGCAGCACATAAATTAGAATTAAGAAATAACATTTTTCTCCCTTTGCAAGCGCACAGGTGGAGATTGGAGACTGGCAGAGCAGACAGAACATTAGCCGAGAAGTCACGACGTCGTTGTTGTTGTTGTTGTTGGTTCAACCAACTGCTAAGTGGTCGTACAGTTTTGTAGATAGGATTGTGGTGTGTTGAAAGAATTTCCATGCTAATGAGAGCACAAGCCAAAAGGTTACGTGAGAGACAGCAAGTAGACAAGATGGGGGAGAATCAACCAGATAGACAGCAAGTAAACGAGCTTATTGAGAACAGGAGAGAACGTGAACCTGAAAATAGGACAGACGGTGAATCAGAGAGTAGGACAGTCGGGGAGTTGCAGAATCAGCAGGCTCAGTTAGAGTCATGAGTCATGAGTCTGGGTATTTTGACATAGGCCTCTCAGTATATATATATATATTCCTTACTGTCATTTCTTGTTAACAATATTATCTTATTACCAAGAATAAGCAGCTTTCACTCAGTTGCTACTCGACAGAAATCAAACCTGCATTTGGATTGGACTTCCTTAACTCTTGTGCAGAAGGTGTGCAGTATACTGCTGCATCCATTTTCAATAAGCTATCACTAGAATTCAAAGATCTTATCAGTAATCCACACGCTTTCAAATCGAACCTGAAGAGTTTCCTCACGGTTCTCTCCTATTCTGCCGACGAGTTCCTTGAAAAATTAAGCTGATTCTTGTTGTATTGCTGATTGCTTTTACTTAAATTTATGGCTTGAATTTTTTCGGGTTCAGAATCATCTTATGTGATACTGCGTGAAGAGATTGACAAGGCACTGAAAGACTTAAGTCAAAACAAGACCCAGGAGTAGACAACATTCCATTAGAACTACTGACAGCCTTGGGAGAGCCAGTCCAGACAAAACTCTATTATCGGGTGAACAAAATGTGTGAGACAGGCGAAATACTCTCAGACTTCAAGAAGAATATAATAATTCCAATCCCAAAGAAAGCAGGTGTTGACAGATATGAAAACTCCTGATCAGTTTAATAGGTCATGGCTGCAAAATACTAACGCGAATTCTTTACAAACGAATGGAAAAAATGGTAGAAGCCGACTTCGGGGAAGATCAGTCTGGATCCCGTAGAAATGTTGGAACACGTGAGGCAATACTGACCCTACGACTTATCTTAGAAAATAGAGTAAGGAAAGGCAAATCTACGTTTCTAGCATTTGTAGACTTAAAGAAAGCTTTTGACAATGTTGACTGGAATACTCTCTTTCAAATTCGGGAGGTGGCAGGGGTAAAATACAGGGAGCGAAAGGTTATTTACAATTTGTACACAAACCAGATGGCAGTTATAAGAGTCGAGGGGCATCAAAGGGAAGCAGTGGATGGGAAGGGAGTGAGACAGGGTTGTAGCCTATTCCCGATGTTATTCAATCTGTATATTGAGCAAGCAGTAAAGGAAACAATAGAAAAATTCGGAGTAGGTATTAAAATCCATGGAGAAGAAATAAAAACTTTAAGGATCGCCGATGACATTGTAATTCTGTCAGAGACAGCAAAGGACTTGGAAGAGCAGTTGAACGGAATGGACAGTGTCTTGGAAGGAGGATATAAGATGAACATCACCAAAAGCAAAACGAGGATAATGGAATGTATTCGAATTAAGTGGGGTGATGCTGAGGAAGTCGTTCCTGAAAGTATTTGTATGGAGTGTAGCCATGTATGGAAGTGAAACATGGATGTTAAATAGTTTGGACAAGAAGAGAACAGAAGCTTTATAAATGTGGTGCTACAGTCTGAGCGCGTGTGGGGTTGATCTATTATTCTGTTGTCCTGCGCAACGGATTAATCTGAGATGTACCCTTTACCCTGTGGCTCCTGCAAGATGCAATTTCCATCCGCACACTACTACAGAAGTCAGACAGACCCTCCTAACTGTCTCCTAAAGAGAAATGCCTGAAGAACTTTCAGCAATAAATATCTTCTGGAGTCGTCCGCTGTAAGGAAATGACACAAAAATTCACAAACTTTCTTACGTAACTAGTGGGATGCTTGGGTACTGGAGTAGTGCTAGTTAGTGTAAGAAAAATATGAAACTAACGAAAGTTATGATTTATTTTGCAAAAATTCTGAGAAATCACAATGACACTTTTAGTTATGAATTGAATAAGTTATATCCTGGTTCTTTTCGGAATGTGAAGTTACCTTTCAAGGATAGGATTCGCTAATGAAATTTCTATACAAAGTTTAAGATGCTTGTTGCCTTGGCAGAATGGCTGAGAGGCGTGCCTACTCAACTTGAATAATTAGAATGTTGTTAGGTATGGTCGAGGCTGTCGCGTGTGAAATGCAGTGAAGTGTACTGTTGTGGAGGAAATATGGGGCTCGCAATAGCTGTAGTGCACAATACTGTAAGCTGCGATGACTGCTGTCTGCACCACTCATTGCTGCCAAATAAGATAACTCTCGTTCTATCTGAATTCACCTTCGCCAATCAAACTCTCCCTATGCCTTGATGAAGTCAAGGATTCCTATTCACCCCTAGTCTAACCATTGGCGTGGTACACTGGTCAGATAACCAGTCCACCGCGATGCCACTCAAAATTCGCTCGCAGGTGTTTATCTATAACTCTGTCCGTTCACACCGCACAATAAGTGTGTCGGCCAACACAGTGAACAACGCTTAATCGCAAGGACTCAATATAGAGTATCACTTCGATTCGCTTTCGACAAAGGTGCTCTCCCAGTGAAGTACTGAGGAGAGACTTGTTCCTTGCTCTTTCGAGTACACGTACGAGCACGCATGCTCTTGTTACACGTTCTCGCTCCAAGGGCGACAACGGAACGGTGCCTCTCCACGCCAGATGTGAAGGGGTATATCTTTCGGTCTCTTCCATTATTCCTGCAGCCCAAAGCGTCAGAAATATCGTCCGCCAATCAGCATTGCTCTTCTAAAACGGGAAAATGACGTTTCGTTTAAGGCGACCCATCCGGAAACTTGTAACTTTGCCGTTTGGCGTTTACTGTCTCCCTGTTAAAGTCTCTTAAACTGCATGCTATGTGTAAAGAATGCGTAGGCTGGCCTCTCCCACACAATGTAGCGGAATTTGCTTTTAAGCCGAGCACTGGGTTGTTCCCCCCTTTCACTCAGCCACGCACTGTCAGCTACGGGCGGTCACCGGCCGACATGGGCTGGGTCGTCCTCCGAAGGGCCTGGCATCCCGCTGTGTGGCCTCTCTCCCAAACTAAAAGCCTCTGTGACCGTCGTGTCTGGAATGTATGTGTGCACGCTAGCCTCGAGTATTTCAACCGTGGTGCACTCACTTGTCAATTGTGTATCGTGTACATGAATTCATATAACATTGACTTTACCTTATTGAGTTTGGGTTCGAATGAAGCATCTTGATGTGCAGAATATGATTGTGAAGGCGGAACATGTAAGCAATGAAGGTCAGGAGACCGCGACGTCTTACATACCTCCCTCCTTCTGACAAAATTTTTGTCTTTGGTTTGTCAATGCCGAGGAAAACATTGACAAAGTCAGGCAAAAATTGTTCTTTTAGATTTTCCAATAAACTTTTCTCAGCCATTCTTAACAATTTTTTCTAATGATTTCTTTATAGCTATTGTTTCTATTTTTTTAATTTTACAATTTATGTTCTGTTGTTAGGCAAATATAGGCTTTACAAAGGTTGTTATTCTTTGTCGTTTCCAGTACATATCTCTGTTTTTCTTTTTCATTTCCAAAAATTTGTTTTTACAATATTAATTTTTCTGAACTCGTAAGTGTACATTTTATCATGTTTTTGTGTGGTTACATTTTTTCTTTAGTTAAGCTTGCGTAAATGTTCGCAAAAGCTCTGTTGTGTTACTTTGTTTTATTTATCTAGACATTATCTTTTTCTTTATGTGTCATGGTTTTTTGTTTTTTTTTTTTTGTAAGAATGAAGAAGCGTTTCCTCTTAATTCTGTCCCCAGTATTAATATTATTACCCCAGAAAGGTGTTTTTGAATGTTACTTAAAGAAGAAAAATCCTGCACAAATCCTTTTCTAATTTTACATATAAAAGAAATAAATAGACTTTCCATGAGTTTATGAGATTATATAACTATACTAAGTTTCTTTACAAAAGGTTTAACGTATCTATAAATTGTGGATTTTACATACATAATAAAAATAATTATTTTTACAAAAAAAGGAAAAAGAAAATAATTTTACAAAAATATAATTTTCTTAACTGTACGTTCGTATTTTATCAATTTTTTGTTTTGTTTTGTGCTGCATCAGTTTCTGTGCTCGACGATCCCCACTGAAATACTGGAAGGCGTCGACTCATTTGTATGGGTGTCACAAATCAAAAGAGAAGCACTCTAGGATGCGATGCCGGGTCTTACTTGTTGACATTGTCATCATGGAGTGGTACTTTTAACCCATGATGATGACTGTGGTTTACTGCATAAACAGTGATGTCTTGGTACTCCTTTGGTGTCACACCTGGGACGGTATGGCAGTTTGATGATTGTAGTTGACTATTGTGCTGTGATGTCTTGGTACTTCACACCTGGTTCGGTATGGTGATTTGATGATGTGGTAGGGAGAATACTGTTCATTTTGCTGAATCTATTTCTAGATAATGTTGGTTGGTACTCCTTAATATTCCGTTTGCCGTTCGCTTGTATTTGTTTGACGATTCAAGGTTTATTTTTGGAGAGGTGGTTGTAGAGTTGCCACGCCTCAAAGTTCATGGAAAGACGTTGGTAGCAATTTGCTTTGTAGGATAAGAGAGAAAGGTATCTTGCTGTCTTCTGCCCTTCTTCATCTTACATCTTCTGTTCTTCTCTTCTTTCTTGCATTCTTCTGTTCTTCTTGGGCTAGGAATATGTGAATTTTAGTGTAGGAGTGATATAGGATTTGTAGGATCTGACTGCCTTTCCAGCTGTTACTTGAGGAGTTTGTAGCTCTTAGTAATTTTTTGTACCTTCATTGTCGTCTCGTCGTATTGTGATTCTTCCCACGCTCTTCTGTTGTGTAGCAGTGTCGTGACATATGAAATGTCCGTGCTGCGCGTTGTCCTCCCGAAGTCCAACGTGGTTGCAACCTACATTTCCAGTGTGGCGTTGGTCTTCATGTTGTTGTTATTGCCCTAAGTGCTTTCTCAACATGTCTGTACCCTCTCCGTCGCTATCTCGAAGCATCTGGTGTTAAGGGAGCTGGTGATTGGTGTTGGTGGCGATGTCCCTCTGATGCGTAGAAATATTTACAATTTTTGTTTTACGTATATTTGTTATTTACAAGAAAAACTCTGATTTTATATAATGCAAAAATTTTCTGATAGTGGCAAAAATTATTAGATAGATATATTTCTTTATTCTAATTATGTCTTACCACTTCTTCATTCTTTTAATTGTTGTGTACCATTTATTGTTTGTGTGCATGTTGTAGTGTACTTGATACTACAAGATATTGTTAGTGTGTATTGTGTCTCTTTTTTTCTTTTAATTAATGTGTTATTTTGTTGATTCTTAATTTAAAATGGTTCAAATGGCTCTGAGCACTATGGGACTCAACTGCTGAGATCATTAGTCCCCTAGAACTTAGAACTAGTTAAACCTAACTAACCTAAGGACATCACAAACATCCATGCCCGAGGCAGGATTCGAACCTGTGACCGTAGTGGCCTTGCGGTTCCAGACTGCAGCGCCTTTAACCGCACGGCCACTTTGGCCGGCATTCTTAATTTATTCTTTGATTTAGTGGTTAGTATAAAATAGGGTGGACGTTAGTTTGTCTAACCTCTTCCGCATTTTTTCAATTCAATCTTTACGTTTTGCAGTGTTCGGTGGCCTAACTTCTACATCTGGTTTCTCTTTGCTGTGTTGTTGTTGTCTCCGTGGACCACAATTTCCTCGGTAATTATTCGCGCTCTGGTCTCGCCAGCTGCTGTTTCTAACATCGTGACCTCTTTCAAAGTACCCTTGACCGTTAGCATTTTGATTCCTAAATCCATATCCGCCATTGTATGAGTGTCCATTACCGTTCCTATTTCGGTACCAATTATTCTGGTTATCGTTTCTATGCCAATTGTCTCCATTGTGTCTGTTAAATTGCCTGAAATTATTGGTGTTAGGATTACGATTATTATTATTATTGGAATATTCGTTCCTAGTCCTCTCCTTTTGCTGCGCCCTTTCCTTTCTTTTTTCTTTCACCTCGTCTTCTTTAAACATAAATTCAAGTTCCCTTAAAACCTCTTTGAATTCTTCGGTATTTTCATTTTTTCCTACTGTTGCCTGTTGATACTTAACCGGCAATTTCATTCTACACAGACGTATCAACTCTCCGTTACTGTATGATTTGTCTAGGCATTGATTCTTTTTGTCCATTGTATCAAAGAATTTTACAACGCTTTTCTCTCCTGAGTTTTCATATGGTGTCATCTGAAGTAACTCGTATTTAATTTTGTTTTGCACCTCCTTGGACCAATATCTTTCGAGAAATGCTGTTCTGAACTGTAGGTAAGACGTACAGGTGGTGTAAGTTCGAGAAATTACACCACTTATTTCCCGAACCACCCGCTTCTGAGCCAAAAATATCAGCCACCTCATAGAAGATTAATCACACAAAAAAAGTAGAAGAACAAAGGCAGAAGATAACAACATCAAACACAAGGACCCTTGCTAAGGTTTTCGAGAGGTTTCCCTTAGCACTTGGGCAAATGCCAGAGTCGTCACATCCTCTCACCAGAAAACAAAAGAATCAACAGGAAACTACAAAGAAATTTCCCCATTTCAACAAATAAATGGTGTCCCAACAGAACAGAACAGATTTGTTTGCGCTCTCTGTAGATTAGTTCAGACGTTCTTTGCACAACAGTTTTTAGCATGGATAGGGATTGCAACTGCTGTGTTCGGATGCAGGCTGAGTTGGCATCCCTTCGCTCCCAGCTTCAGGCAGTATTGGCTTCAGTCACACAGCTTGAGGCTGTTGCCAATGGGCATCACTGTGGTGTTCCGGATGGGGGTTTGTCAGGGACGGCCAGCTCGTCCCACGCATCCCCCGATCGGACTACGACTGTGGTTGCCCAGGATACTGCCCGCTTTGAAGCTGATCCCTCACCTGTGGTAAAGTGGGACGTCGTCTCAAGGTGTAGCAGGGGGGCGAAAGACATTCCGGAGGGCTGAACGGAAGGCCTCTCCGGTTTGTCTGACGAACCGGTTTCAGGCTCCTTCTCACGCTGATACTGATCTTCGGCCTGACATGGCTGCTTGTCCTGTTCCAGAGGTTGCCCCTCAGTCTGCAAGATCCGGGCGGTCACAGAGGGTGGGCTTACTGGTAGTTGGGAGCTCCGTCAGGCGCGTAATGTGCCCCTTAGGGATATGGCAGCAAGAGAGGGGAAGAAAACCAATGTGCACTCCGTGTGCATACCGGGGGGAGTCATTCCAGATGCGGAAAGGGTCCTTCCGGATGCCATGAAGGGTACAGGGTGCACCCATCTGCAGGTGGTCGCTCATGTCGGCACCAATGATGTGTGTCGCTATGGACCCGAGGAAATCCTCTCTGGCTTCCGGCGGCTATCTGATTTGGTGAAGACTGCCAGTCTCGCTAGCGGGATGAAAGCAGAGCTCACCATCTGCAGCATCGTCGAGAGGACTGACTGCGGACCTTTGGTACAGAGCCGAGTGGAGGGTCTGAATCAGAGGCTGAGACGGTTCTGCGACCGTGTGGGCTGCAGATTCCTCGACTTGCGCCATAGGGTGGTGGGGTTTCGGGTTCCGCTGGATAGGTCAGGAGTCCACTACACGCAACAAGCGGCTACACGGGTAGCAGGGGTTGTGCGGCGTGGGCTGGGCGGTTTTTTAGGTTAGATGGCCTTGGGCAAGTACAGAAAGGGCAACAGCCTCAACGGGTGCAGGGCAAAGTCAGGACATACGGGGACCAAGCAGCAATCGGTATTGTAATTGTAAACTGTCGAAGCTGCGTTGGTAAAGTACCGGAACTTCAAGCGCTGATAGAAAGCACCGAAGCCGAAATCGTTATAGGTACGGAAAGCTGGTTGAAGCCAGAGATAAATTCTGCCGAAATTTTTACAAAGGTACAGACGGTGTTTAGAAAGGATAGATTGCATGCAACCGGTGGTGGAGTGTTCGTCGCTGTTAGTAGTAGTTTATCCTGTAGTGAAATAGAAGTGGATAGTTCCTGTGAATTATTATGGGTGGAGGTTGCACTCAACAACCGAGCTAGGTTAATAATTGGCTCCTTTTACCGACCTCCCGACTCAGCAGCATTATGGGCAGAACAACTGAGAGAAAATTTGGAATACATTTCACATAAATTTTCTCAGCATGTTATAGTCTTAGGTGGAGATTTCAATTTACCAGATATAGACTGGGACACTCAGATGTTTAGGACGGGTGGTAGGGACAGGGCATCGAGTGACATTATACTGAGTGCACTATCCGAAAATTACCTCGAGCAATTAAACAGAGAACCGACTCGTGGAGATAACATCTTGGACCTACTGATAACAAACAGACCCGAACTTTTCGACTCTGTATGTACAGAACACGGAATCAGTGATCATAAGGCCGTTGCAGCATCCCTGAATATGGAAGTTAGTAGGAATATAAAAAAAGGGAGGAAGGTTTATCTGTTTAGCAAGAGTAATAGAAGGCAGCTTTCAGACTACCTAACAGATCAAAACGAAAATTTCTGTTCCGACACTGACAATGTTGAGTGTTTATGGAAAAAGTTCAAGGCAATCGTAAAATGCGTTTTAGACAGGTACGTGCCGAGTAAAACTGTGAGGGACGGGAAAAACCCACCGTGGTACAACAACAAAGATAGGAAACTACTGCGAAAGCAAAGAGAGCTTCACTCTAAGTTTAAACGCAGCCAAAACCTCTCAGACAAACAGAAGCTAAACGGTGTCAAAGTTAGCGTAAGGAGGGCTATGCGTGAAGCGTTCAGTGAATTCGAAAGTAAAATTCTATGTACCGACTTGACAGAAAATCCCAGGAAGTTCTGGTCTTACGTTAAATCAGTAAGTGGCTCGAAACAGCATATCCAGACACTCCGGGATGATGATGGCATTGAAACAGAGGATGACACGCTTAAAGCTGAAATACTAAACACCTTTTTCCAAAGCTGTTTCACAGAGGAAGACCGCACTGCAGTTCCTTCTCTAAATCTTCGCACAAACGAAAAAATGGCTGACATCGAAATAAGTGTCCAAGGAATAGAAAAGCAACTGGAATCACTCAACAGAGGAAAGTCCACTGGACCTGACGGGATACCAATTCGATTCTACACAGAGTACGCGAAAGAACTTGCCCCCCTTCTAACAGCCGTGTACCGCAAGTCTCTAGAGGAACAGAAGGTTCCAAATGATTGGAAAAGAGCACAAGTAGTCCAGTCTTCAAGAAGGGTCGTCGAGCAGATGCGCAAAACTATAGACCTATATCTCTGACGTCGATCTGTTGTAGAATTTTAGAACATGTTTTTTGCTCGAGTATCATGACGTTTTTGGAAACCCAGAATCTACTACGTAGGAATCAACATGGATTCCGGAAACAGCGATCGTGTGAGACCCAACTCGCTTTATTTGTTCATGAGACCCAGAAAATATTAGATACAGGCTCCCAGGTAGATGCTATTTTTCTTGACTTCCGGAAGGCGTTCGATACAGTTCCACACTGTCGCCTGATAAACAAAGTAAGAGCCTACGGAATATCAGACCAGCTGTGTGGCTGGATTGAAGAGTTTTTAGCAAACAGAACACAGCGTGTTGTTATCAATGGAGAGACGTCTACAGACGTTAAAGTAACCTCTGGCGTGCCACAGGGGACTGTTATGGGACCATTGCTTTTCACAATATATATAAATGACCTAGTAGATAGTGTCGGAAGTCCCATGCGGCTCTTCGCGGATGATGCTGTAGTATACAGAGAAGTTGCAGCTTTAGAAAATTGTAGCGAAATGCAGGAAGATCTGCAGCGGATAGGCACTTAGTGCAGGGAGTGGCAACTGACCCTTAACAGACAAATGTAATGTATTGCGAATACATAGAAAGAAGGATCCTTTATTGTATGATTATATGATAGCGGAACAAACACTGGTAGCAGTTACTTCTGTAAAATATCTGGGAGTATGCGTGCGGAACGATTTGAAGTGGAATGATCATATAAAATTAATTGTTGGTAAGGCGGGTACCAGGTTGAGATTCATTGGGAGAGTCCTTAGAAGATGTAGTCCATCAACAAAGTAGGTGGCTTACAAAACACTCGTTCGACCTATACTTGAGTATTGCTCATCAGTGTGGGATCCGTACCAGATCGGGTTGACGGAGGAGATAGAGAAGATCCAAAGAAGAGCGGCGCGTTTCGTCACAGGGTTATTTGGTAACCGTGATAGCGTTACGGAGATGTTTAACAAACTCAAGTGGCAGACTCTGCAAGAGAGGCGCTCTGCATCGCGGTGTAGCTTGCTCGCCAGGTTTCGAGAGGGTGCGTTTCTGGATGAGGTATCGAATATATTATTCCTTCCCCCTACTTATACCTCCAGAGGAGATCACGAATGTAAAATTAGAGAGATTAGAGCGCGCACGGAGGCTTTCAGACAGTCGTTCTTCCCACGAACCATACGCGACTGGAACAGGAAAGGGAGGTAATGACAGTGGCACGTAAAGTGCCCTCCGCCACACACCGTTGGGTGGCTTGCGGAGTATAAATGTAGATGTAGATGTGGATGTAGAGCAAAATAAGCTAAGCTAAGGCACCAAAGAGTACTAGGCTCTCCATGTACCCGCCTTCCCCCATCCGGGGAAGGAATGAAAGATGAAAAAAAAGCAGTTGTCCTCGGAGGATGCCTTTCGCAGTTGAAGGCAAAACGTCAGGGGAGGGTCTTACGTGTGGACCACGGCATGTCAGCCCGGAAGTGTTAAGTGATGACAAGAGCTGCCGTGGTCTTTGCTGAAATTATTTAACGGCGATTGACTATCTCTGCCGTGAAATTAGGGATGATAGTTAACGATATCGGACGTCTTTCCCAATGTTAGTTTAATCTGACTGTTAAACAGCCGCTCAAAGTAACCATTTCCCGGTTTTTTGTTCCTATTATTCCTGTAACAAACGTGGAAATCGAACAAAGAGTGAAAAATTTAGACTCTCTCAGTTTCAAGGTACATAGACTCAAAATATTAAATCAAATAGGTAAATAAAATGAAACTTAATCCGTCCACCATTCGCTACTTTTCTCGAAATGTGATAAGTCATTGAATACTACGAAAATCACCAGTATTCTCCTATTGGTTAAAATGTTTTGAAACTTTGCTCAAAAATGATGTTGTAATCGGGGATCGTACTACTGTTTGAGCATTCCGAATAGTCAGTACTAGGCGATGCAAACTGAGGGTGAAGAACACTGTTTTTCGTGTTACTTTGTCCAATTTCAAGATAAAGGCATATTATATTTCTATTTTTATTGTATACTACCATAATTTCCTCCTTTTTTATTATTTATTGAGAATGACAGATAGATCTTTAATCTTCTACTACTAATGGAGCATTGTGCTTCCTTCCTACATCCCTTCGTAAAAAAAGTTTTCAGAATGGGATTAGTGCCATTCTGAATACAACGGATGTCGAGCGACGGAAACGAGAATGTACCGTATAGACCAGGTCTTGCACACTGAACGATAGCCGATTGCTGCACAGAAAACAACCAAATCCATTCCTTTGTAGCAAACCTCTCCTGGTAATTTACTTTTCAGTTAGCACTTAAAATAGATTCAAGAGAGTTCACGTTGGCGCTGCACCTAAAGAAGATTCCTGGACAATAAACAACCAACTCGAAACCCAAAACAGCCTTCTGTGGAAATTACTAAGTTCAAGTAGTGCTGTCCACCAACATGGTCACTTGACTAGAATACTAATGCGGCGCCGGGAAACGTAAGGACTAAAAGTACACTGTCCTAGATTCCACATTTAAGTGAACATCAAAGATACCACTGACACAACTTTTCATGCATGTTCATGTACACAATGTGGGCCTCCAGCACAGATAACCCCGACGCACCGTAAGATCAGCAGACGTCAGAAGCATTTCACAGTCGATGCTGTGCTTCGTGGTTCTCAGCGCCTCAAATCATGACCGTACGATAAAATCCGAAACTTGACACACTATATTTTATTCAGAATCACGCAAAATTCGTTTTTCTGTCAGTGTGACATATACTAATGTCCGATCCAATTTTACTACATGCTGAGTGTATTGGCATATCTGAGGCGAGTGATGTCGTGTAGCGGGATTTATGCCAAGCGAACGGGGATAAAGAAAGGTCTGCTGCAGTGCGTTCCACATGGTCGCATTGACTAAGTTTGTCGTTAGAGTGGTAAGGGTCAACTGTGCACGCCGTGAACCATGCACGTTGTGTATCAAATCCGTGTCTTTGGCCCTTAAGACAAGAGCTCCTTAAAATGTGCACAACTGAAGGTGAAACCAAGACAGAAGGTAAAAGGGACATTCTTGTTGTAGCAGTGCTGTACCAATTCTTATGCCATGTGTTTGTTGCTCGTTTCTATTCCCATTGTGATTAAAAAATCACTGATCGCTTTTCGCATTTCCTATAGTAACGCAATATTTCAAACAAATGCAAATTTTATGAATAAAAATTGCTCTAACGTGGTTTATTTAAAAACGAAAATTTTAGTGCTGCGGCTGACTTTTTTTACTCGGTTTTTAGTAAAAAATAAAATACACAAGTTAGAACTGAGACCAAATCAACACCGAAAAAGTCAGCTATTTATAACTAAAATACTGCATCTGTTTTAACTAGGCGGTTTTTCCCATCCATGAAATGCTGCGTCAGACTTATGAATGAAGCAGTTCGTCTAATGGGCTATGACGAAGCTCAGCGTGGAGGACGATAGGCTATTCTGCGTTAAGTTGTACACTAAATGCAGTTTCATCTTTTAAGAAGTTTCTGTGAACCTCAAGATCTGCTTTGCAGGATTCCACGAACCCATCGCGCCTTCACGCTTCCCTGTATATTACGTCGAGGAAGTTCCTGGTATGTGAAACGGAACTCCCTAATTATCGATGTGTTAATGTAGGTAATCATATATTTCTACAGTTCACAGCGTTAGTATCCTTTAATACAATGAATAGGTTCCTCTGCCACATCAGACATAATTTGATGAATTACAACTTTTCCTTTTACAAGATATAATCAGAAGAAAATGTCATCAGTTAATAATGTGAGGGTAATACTCGTTTCACAACAATTCCTGCAAACGTGACGTAGTTTTGACGTCACACGCAATGTCAACGACTGTATGATCGCCTATCGACCTTGTTACAAGGAAGAATATGAATATTATTTCTCCTCGATTCACTCTCAGCAGTTTAAACTGTCCTCTTAGGTTCTTGCTTAACCACACCCTCAAAAGTCGCTACACATAGGGAAATAGAGACAAATATGTATGAGAAGCAAAAATACTAATTTTATTGCAGCCAGTTTTAGCCGCAACAATAAAGCTCTACTCTTACCTTCCAGCCTAACCACACACTCATAAATCGCCACACATTCGGAAATATAGAGCCGAATATTAGTGAGAAGGAAGAATATGACTTTTGTTGTTATTCGTTTCAACCACAGCAATTTAAGTTGTCCTCTTGGGTTCCTGCCTAGTTAGAAGTAGGGAGACAAACTTCATTCTGGCAGATTGTTGTAATGCTGGTACATGACAGGCAAGAGTACACTCAGGTGCAAACATAGTGTTCAGCTGATAATACAATGTTCTCTTTTGATTGACGGGTACTTAGCCTATTGCTATACACCACTTTATATCAAATTGGCATCACATTAATTAAATTGTGACAGCTGACTGATTTATGACTCCCTCGTCCTCCCCTTCACCTACTGTTCCGCTAAGTGGTTTGTGACCCGCTGCAGATAATCCATCCTTCCGAGAACGTCGCCTCCCCTTCACCTCCCCTACCACGCGAACTCCCCTTCGCCGATAAAAGCACACTTTCGCGTCTCAGTTATTCGAGTGGCCCTCCCACACTATAATTTGCTTGATAATTAATTAATTTAATTAATTAATCAATCAATTAACCCTCCCCTTCCACCCACCCCCACTCATTTGGTTGGCTATTGGGCGGGAAATCAAATTCCAGTGTATGGAATATTGTCTAAACAATTTCTGATAGACAAGGCAATGAGTGGATAATCGTTTATTTAAACAGTTTATTGAATATATGGTGGTCTTCATCTACATCTACATGGATACTCTGCAAATCACACGTAAGTACCTGGCAGAGGGTTCATCGAACCACCTTCACAATTCTCTGTTATTCCAATCTTATGTAGCGTGGAAAGAATGAACACCTACATCTTTCTGTACAAGTTCTGATTTCTCTTATTTTATCATGGTGATCGTTCCTCTCTATATAGGTCGGCATCAACAAAATGATTTTGCATTAGGAGGATAAAGTTGATGATGGGAATTTCGTGACAAGATTCCTCTAGAATGAGAACCACTTCTGTTTTAATGATGTCCACAATAAATCCTGCATCATTTCAGTGACACTCTCTCCCCTGTTTCACGATAAGACAAACTGTGCTGCTCCTCTTTGGACTTTTTCGATGTTCTCCATCAATCCTATCTGGTAAGGATCCTATACCGCACAGTACTACTTTAAAAAAAGATGGACACGTATAGTGTAGGCAGTCTCCTTAGTAGATGTATTACGTTTTCTAAGTGTCCTGCCAATAAAACAGTCTTTGGTTAGCCTTCTCCACAAAATTTTCTATGTGTACCTTCCAATTTAAGTTTTTCATAATTGTAATACCTAGGTATTCAGTTGAATTTATAGCCTTTAGATTTGACTCATTTATCGTGTGATGGAAGTTTAACGAGTTCCTTTTAGCACTCATGTGGATGACCTCATACTTTTCGTTATTTAGGGTCAATTGCCAATTTTCACACCACACACATCTTTTCTAAATCGCTTTGCAGTTTGTTTTGATCTTCTGATGTCTTAACTAGTCGATAGATGACAGCGTCATCTGAAAACAACCTAAGATGGGTGCTCATATTGTCTCCCAAATCGTTTATATAAATAAAGAATAGCAAAGGACATTTAACACTAACTTGGGAAACACCAGCAATCACTTCTGTTTTACTCGACGGCTTTCCATCAGTTGCTTTGAACTGTGACCTCTGACAAGAAATCACGAATCCAGTCACATAACAGACGATATTCCATAAGCAAGCAATTTCACGACAAGACACTGTTGTGTACAGTGCCAAAAGCCTTCCAGAAAAACAGAAATACGGAATCAATTTGAAATCCCTTGCCAATAACACTCAACATTTCATACGAGTAAAGAGCTAGTTGTGTTTCACAAGAACCATGTTTTCTAAATCAGTGTTGACTGTTTGTTAATAGACCGTTTTCTTCGAGGTAACTCATAAAGTTCGAACACAACATATGTTTTAAAATCTTGCTCTATATCGTCGTTCATGATATGGGCCTGTAATTCAATGGATTACTCGTACTGCCTTCCTTGAAAATTGATGTGAGCTGTGTAACTTTCCAGTCTTTGGGTACGGATCTTTCGTCGACCGAATGGTTGTATATGATTAAGTATGGAGCTATTGCATCAGCATATTCTGGACCAGTACACTTGCTTTTATTAAATGATTGAAATTGCTTCACTACTCAGAGGATATTTGCCTCTACGTGTATGTTGCCAGGTGTTCTTGATTCGAATACTAGAATATTTACTTTGTCTTCTTTTGTGAAGGCATTTCGGAAGACTGTATTTTGTAACTCTGATTTTGCAGTACTGTCTTCGATAGTATCTGCATTGCTGTCGCGCAGAGAAAGCATTGATTGTGTCTTGCCACTAGCATACTATACATACGAACAGAACCTCTTTGGATTTTCTGCCAGGTTTCAAGACAAAGTTTCGTTGTGGAAACAATTATAAGCATCTCGCATTGAAGTTTCAGTTTCAGTTTATTGAGCACCCGTTTTATCATGTACAATGATATGGGATTTGTCATATGTTACATACAGAAAAAATACGAATAACAACATATTATGTAAAAACTATCAGTGAATAATCTGAATTAAATATATGGGCAAAACAATTATAGCTTACATGATATAAATTTGTAACAATATAGGACACAAATAAGTTACATATATTCTGTGTATAATGGACAGCAACAAGAAACAATGATTAAACACTCTATATTGACACATTAATTAATTTTTGTGTGTACATAAAAGTGTCTACCCCACGACACAAGTTTGTATATGAGTAACTTATAAGATAGGTGAAGGCACGCTATCTTTCTGAAGAATTCATATATTCACTAACACTGTAAAAAATATTACTGATTAACATTCTTTTGAGTTCACTTTTAAAACTGCTCAGCTGCTGAATCCTTTTTATTTTTAAGGGAAGAGCACTATAGAGAATTTTTGGGTGGTATATTGCACTCTTGTTGTATTGGGCTTTCTTATGCACTTCTCTGTGAAATTCATTACTCTGTCTTGTTGTATAGTCATGGAACTCACTGTTTAAAGAAGAAAACTGGGGGTGAGACTTCAGAAAGCATATACTTTCATAGATGTAAATGGATGGAAGAGTCATGATTTTATATTCCTTGAAAATTTCCCTACATGGATCTCTAGGTGCAGCTCCTTTTATGATTCTTATCGCTCGTTTTTGAATAATAAAGGAGCGTTTTGCCTGACTTGAATTGCCCCAAAATATGACACCATATCGCAAAAGACTATGCATAAATGCATAATATGTACACAATACTGTTTGATCACTGCAGGAATTTTTGAGCATTCTAAATACATAGTAACATTTACTTAACTTTTTATTGAGCACATCTATATGCTTGTCCCATTTTAGATGCTCATCTAACCAAATTCCTAAGAATTTTGTATTCGGCGTTTGTAGTATATTCTGTTGACCTAGCTTCACAGTTATATTGGGCTTCATATTATTTGAAACATGTCTGTAATTCATCCATAATGTTTTCCCCTCATTCACAAATAAACTGTTGTCCCTGAACCATTTACTTGCTTCAACTGCTGTTGTTTCAATTTTGCTGTTAAGGTCAGTCTCATTCTGAGCTTTAATAAAGAGACTTGTATCATCAGCAAAAAGTACACAATCAGCTTGTGTTAAATAGTTTGACAAGTCATTTATAAAGATCAAGAACAACAGGGGTCCCAACACCGATCCTTGGGGCACCCCATAACTAACTTCCTTATAACCAGAAAAGTATGACTTTCCATCATGAACTATTTCTACTTTCTGGGATCTGCCAGATAAATATGACTTAAACCATGCATGAGCAGTACCACGGAGTCCATAGCAACTAAGTTTTTCGAGCAGTAGTTTATGATCAATAACGTCAAAAGCCTTTGATAAATCTAAAAAGACCCCACAATTTACTTCATTATTATCAATGGAATTTAGGACAAGTTTTAGAAAGTTGTATATAGCTGTTTCAGTTGATCTATTCTTTCAAAAGCCATTTTGTTCATCGACCAATATTCCACTTTTTTTTAGGAAAGTAGAGAGTCTTCCATACATTACTCTTTCTATAATTTTTGAAAAACAAGATAACATTGATAAAGGCCTGTAGTTTTTTACATCATAATGATCCCCATTTTTGTATAATGGTTTTATAATTGATTGTTTCAGCTTTCTAGGGAAAGTGCCAGTACTGAAAGATGCATTAATTATATCTACAAGAAGAGGAGAAATATATCTGCTGTGTTTAATGATTTTGTCTGGAATGCCATCGGTGCCACAGGATAATTTATTTTTTAGTTTGCTGATGGCATTCTCTACCTCATGTACTGTTACAGGATACAAAACATAGTTTCAGAATTCAATGTGATCTTATGACTGATATCTGTGCTACTTTGGGTTTGTATGAGGTTTTGAACTACACTTGTAAAATGACAGTTGAATATATTGGCAATTTGTAATGGATCATTTATAGTTTTGTCCTCAGTTTTAATAACAATGTTGTTTCTTACTTTGCTTCTTCCTAAGTTACTATTGATCACTTTCCAAACTGATTTCATTTTTTTGTTGCCATTATTTCTACTGATATATGAATCATTATTTAACTTTTTTGCTGCAGTGATTACTTTCTTGTATAATTTCCTATAACACTTAACACGTTGTTTCAAAGCAGGATTTTGCCTTGCTGATTTACTTAACATTCTGAGTTGCTCTCCAGATTTTCTTATGCCCTGTGTTATCCATGTGTTAATTTTGCCTTTTACTTTCATTTTCTTAAGGGGAAAAGCAATTTCAAAGTTATGTTTGTAATCAGCTAGAAATGACTCAAACTTCATGTCTATACTATCATGTTTATCTAGATCCCAACTTGTATTTTTTAACAAGGAATTAAAAATCCTAATGTTGTCCTCATTAATACATCTCCTGTGGATGTGTTTCTCACTTGGCCTAGAGTTTTTACAGAGTACATTATTTATACTAAGTTTTAGTGCTTTATGATCAGAGAATCCAGTGTCAATAACTTCTACAACATTGTCTAGTTTATGTAAGTCAAGAAATATTTGGTCTATTATTGTTTCAGAGTTCTTTCCATGTCTAGTGTATTCAAAGATAGTTGGTGCTAAATTATGTGAACAAAAGACATTGGTCAATTTTGTAATATTTAAACAGTTGATTTTGAAGTTGACATTTAAATCTCCAAGTACAATAATGCTTTCTGTAGAACGTCTTAACTCACTAAAAAGACTTTCAACACTGTCCAAAAATTCCATAAAATTACCTGATGGGGAACGGTATACACACACAATAATTATTTTAAGGTCTGTTAGTTTGCAAACGCAATATTCAAATACTTTTTCAATGTTTTTTATCTTACTAAACTTGATTTCTTTATATTCAATTCCTTGTCTGACATAAATGCATGTTCCTCCCCCTTTAAAAGTTTCTCTACTGAAGCTACTAACAATTTCATATCCTGTTATTCTGGCAGCAAAAGCTTGATTTTCTTTTAACCAATGTTCACATACACATAAAACTGAAACATCCTTTCGTTCATCAAGCAATAGTACTTCTAATTACGGAATCTTACTAATTATACCCTGTACATTTTGATACAAAACTACTAATTTTTTATGCTTGGCATCTGTTGCAGTGCTCACCGCATTGGCTGATTGGTGCCTGCCTCCATTAAAAAATCTTTGAGATGGCCTGGTGGTGACACTCTTCTTTTGCTTAAGGGGCAGGTAGTTTTCATTGCTTCTGCTCGGGTAGTTGGTACTGTTGTTGAACCTGTTAGTGATGTAAGTTGATCTGCTTCTACTGAAGATGGTGATTGTAGTACTGGAGAAGATGCTGTAGACTGGGCTACTGGAGGCAGAAGAATAGTGGGCTCACTTTCCTTAGTAGGTACTGTTGTTGAAGCTGCCAGCAGTGTAGGCTGATCTGCTTCTGTTGAAGATGGTGATTGTTGTCCTACACACGATGCTGTAGACTGGGTTACTGGAGGTGGAAGAATAATGTGCTCACTTTTCTTGTATCTGCCTAGTGAACAAAGGAAGTCTCGGATTTTTTGTCCTAATACAATCTTTCCCCTGTTGTTTAAATGCAGGCCATGTTGGGTATAATGTTCTCTCTCCAGTGAATCTACACTAATGAAATGTGAGTTCTGAAATGCTTTGCATATCTTCTTGAACTGTCTGTTAGCCTTAATAATTTCTTTATTTACAATAGAAGTAGTCATAAGATCGTGTCTATGGGGAATATCAACGACAATTACAGGTGTTCTAGCAAAGCTCAAAATTTCTTTCAAATTGTTAGTGGATTTGTAAAGTTGATTCCTGTAGACATCATTAGCTCCACCTATTATAATTGTACACTGAGTTGAGCTGGGGCGATTTCCGACTTTTATGTTCGTTGTGATTTCAGACATGGGTGCCCTCGGTTTTACAATGGCGGTTGCATTTACACGATAATTATCACGTAAGATTTCAGCAAGACCACGTCCGTGGCTGTCAGAATATATACACACATTTGATTCAGAAATTTGCGCATGTAACACTGTATTAATTTGTGCATGTTCCTTTGTGTGGTTTACAGTACCGGTAGGCCTACCTGTTGTTATTTCACTCTCCGTATTTATCGCTGTGTTTACAGCTGTATGAAACATATTTTTACAATGTTTACGACACACTGCACTAGACATAACATATTCTTCCCTGTACGTGGTTTTACCTGTATTCACACCTGCCTCAGGTGCACTGATACGTACGTTTATTGCTGAGTGAAGCATGTTTTCACACTGTTTACGATGCACTGGATTAGGTGTAACATATACACTGTTATCGTCGTTAATACTATCTGAGTTGCTAAGAAGGCTTCTCATCATTTTCTTAAGTAGATTTGTATACTGTTCGCACATTTCCACATCACGCTGTAGAGAACATAATACGCTTTCGTCTTGTCCATCGGCAAACATTTTGGCTGCAGTCTGTCGGCCGTTACACGTTGTTACCCCGCACTCACATCTTGGATTATTAAAGTTAGTAACACCAAAACATTCTGTGTGGTACCATTTTTGCAATGTAGAACAAATTTTTATTCCTTTACGTACTATTTCACTACATAATACACACTTTATAGACACTACGCAATTAATTTTCATGGAGCGATTCATTAGTCCTACTACACCAGACTCCATGTTGGACCAAGTCCACGCTAAATTTCGAGCTTCTGCAAAAGATTGCCCATCTTGGAGATTCTGTGTCTAAGTTTGACATGTGTTTTTCGTTGTATCTACAACAGTGGAAAGATGAAGGTAATGAGAAGTAGTAGAAATGACAACAGCGAGAAACTTAACATCAGGATTGATGGTCACGAAGTCAATGAAGTTAAGGAATTCTGCTACCTAGGCAGTAAAATAACCAATGACGGACGGAGCAAGGAGGACATCAAAAGCAGACTCGCTATGGCAAAAAAGGCATTTCTGGGCAAGAGAAGTCTACTAATATCAAATACCTGCCTTAATTTGAGGAAGAACTTTTCTGAGGATGTACGTCTGGAGTACAGCATTGTATGGCAGTGAAACTTGGACTGTGGGAAAATCGGAACAGAAGAGAATTGAAGCATTTGAGATGTTGTGCTATAGACGAATGTCGAAAATTAGGTGGACTGATAAGGTAAGGAATGAGGAGGTTCTACGCAGAATCGGAGAGGAAAGGAATATGTGGAAAACACTGATAACGAGAAGGGACAGGATGATAGGACACCTGCTAAGACATGAGGGAATGACTTCCATGGTACTAGAGGGAACTGTAGAGCGCAAAAACTGTAGAGGAAGACAGAGATTGGAACACGTCAAGCAAATAATTGAGGGCGTAGGTTGCAAGTGCTACTCTGAGATGAAGAGATTAGCACAGAGGAAAGGAATTCGTGGCAGGCCGCATCAAACCAATCAGTAGACTGATGAAAAAAAAAAAAACAACAACAGTGGTCTGACCCGTTTTGTGCACCAAGGAGGATCAGCTCCGTCGTTTGTTAATTTTGTGTGGTATAAATCTCTCAATTACCGCCGATACTATTTCTTTAAATTCATGGCCCATCTGGTCTACACTTATATTGTGTTATGGTGTTTGAATATAGTTTACTTATAAATTTAAAAAAATTGTCGAGAAATTGACTGTAGTGAATGGAATATTGTTTATTTAAACATTCTGTGGGAAACAATGCAGTATGGAATATTTAAACAATTGCGGCACTTTTTCTTCTGATCGCGCAAGGAATACTGTCAGTATAACACCACCCATCATTACACTGTTAAAAATCTTTCACACCAACAGCAGAGCATTGCACGCCCATGCCCTGACCACTTTGCCGGCCAGCCACTTCATGTATTCCTGCACGTGCTGGCCGCACTTCTCCTGGAAGTAGCGCTAATCCCCATACAAAGTGTCAGGTGCTGGCAACACTTTGGTATTTATACTTGAGAAATTCTCGTAGAAACATATAAACTCTCTCTCTCTCTCTCTCTCTCTCTCTCTCTCTCTCTCTCTCTCTTTCTCCCCCTCTCAAGTGGTCACGTCCTGCCATTTGCCATTGCCAGGCCTGCATGTGACGTTTACTGCGGTCAGAACAAACGGCAAGCCAAGTAGGGTTTACCTCGTAAACCCTCAGCTGTGGATGTCTTCGAAATATATCTTTATTCTACCAGATTCATTGACTAATTAATTAAATCGATATCCTTCGCATGAGACAGATTTTTCGTTACATCGTAGAATTGGTTCCTAGGATTGGACTGTTTGGCAGGACTGGAACCTGCAACTACCCAGTTTCCAAACCCTACCTGATTTTTTTCCGACATCTCCTGTCAGCGGATACAGACAGGAAGTCCATTACGTTGGAGGTATCTGAAAATTTCAAATTTAGGCTCACTTGCCTGCTATATCCTTCAACAGTCTCCAGGCGTGGTATTAGGCCAATATTTTTAGATTCTCTCACTTCGCTGCTAGATATTTCCCACCCTAACAAACAGTAGGCCTAATTGTAATGCATTATACCTAAATACCATGCAGAAAACGTAACAGAGGTTCTGTAAAATATCAATGGGGTTGCAGGGGAGAGAGGATGATGGTTGATTGAGATTGATCACATACATTAGATGGTGTGCTATGTGAGTAATCACTTCAAAAATGCAACGATAGTTTGAAGCTGTAAGAAATGTGCAAAATCCTATGGCCAATATACTGGCTTTTCAGATATATAGTGTTAAGAGATTGGAATACATCAAACAAGTAATTGAGGACGTAGGTTGCAAGTACTACTTTGAGATGAAGAGGCTGATAAAGGAGAAGAACTCGTGGCAGGTCACATCAAATCAGTCAGAAGACAGATGACTGAAAAAAAAAAGTGTTAAGCTTTCTGGTAGAAATGCTGTCTGCGATTTGGAATCAAGACTATCCATTCAACCACATGTGTTGAATCCTATGGAGATGTCTTTTAATGATTACAGCCACTGATGAATCATATGCATGGTACTATCTCGAAATGAGTTACCTTTTTCGAACCTATCTCCTAAAAAAGCAAAACTTCAACGAGGATTTAGGCAATCCCTCTGTAGCTTGAGACTGTTCCTCAGTCTCTGCCCCATACTCCCTGCAGCCCTTTCCATTTGATCCTCCCAGTTTAAGTCGAAACTGAGCGGAAGACGCAGAGTGCTGTATCTACCGCCTTATGCATCCCATGCAGAAACACAGTGAGCTGAGTTACCGCATCAGGACCATGTTTTGACCACTCAGTGGAAATGGGAGCATGTTGTGGTAAGTCCACAAACCATGCACAGCTGGTAAGGCCAGCGCCAAATGAAGCTTTCTCCTGCAACACAAGGTAGTAGAAAAGACATTATGATGGTGTTTCTTATCAGGAAGATTAGGAATACCCACATCATATGAGAACTGGAAAAAGGACGAGAATTTTGCTACCGCATTTCAGCGAATTTCCAGACTACAACAGGTTCTGCAGTCTGAAAGGTCTGTGTTCTTCAGAGTGCATTCATCTCTGTCACACAAACATTTCCTCTATCATTGTTATTTTGTACCATCCAGCAAAGAAAAACTATAAACTTTAAAAACTCCTGCCGGCCGTGGTAGTCTAGCAGTTCTAAGCGCGCAGTCCGGAACCACGCAACTGCTACGGTCGCAGGTTCGAATCCTGCCTCGGGCATGGATGTGTGTGATGTCCTTAGATTGGTTAGGTTTAAGTAGTTTTAAGTTCTAGGGGACTGAGGACCACAGATGTTAAGTCCCATAGTGCTCAGAGCAATTTGAACCATTTTAAAAACTCCACTAACGTCACCAGGTAGAGAATTTGATAAGTTATTACCACATGTCTTTCTTCAGATAGAATGAAAACAAATACAATCTATGTGTTGACATTGAGCTTATGTGGCGATCCTATTAATTATACAGGCAGATGGCCTGTTCAAATGGCTCTGAGCACTATGGGACTTAACATCTGAGGTCATCAGTCCCCTAGAACTTAGAACTACTTAAATCTAATTAACCTAAGGACATCACACACATCCATGCCCAAGGCAGGATTTGAACCTGCGACTGTAGCGGTCACGTGGTTCCAGACTGTAGCGCCTAGAACCGCTCGGCCACCTCGGCCGGCAGGTGGCCTGTGATTGAAGTCACTTGCACAGACCAGTCCATTCCTACTATAGGAGGATTATATCCCACATACTATCGATTGCAAGAAAGGGTTCCTGTGTTGTTCTTTCATAAGTAGTTTGATACATTGCTTTTCCGCTGTAACACCTCCGCACAGAGTATGATTACAACTTTGCACACCATCATACCTTTTCTTTTTCCGTAATCACTTCGAGGTCTGTGTCAGGTGCCAAACCGAGATTAAATCATTAATCCATATGCTCTCACAGGAAGCTGGAGAATGGAGGGTGTAAACTATGCTGGTTCCACAACACACAGGATAGTTAAAGTAACAGAGAGAGGCGGTGTTTCTTATTTAGAAAAATATGAAAGACATTGCAACAAATGCAAAATGGAAGCGTGTTCTGCATTGTGGAGCGTTTCCAAACAGCTGCCCAAAGCTATGACCATTACATTTCATCTCATCGTTCTCAGAAGCGAGGTAACAAAGTCTGAAGTTCCATTTCAAAGAGACCAATAGCACTATATTACAGCCATGTACGTGATCATTGTTTTGGTGCTGGCTATCCCCAGAAGGTGTTGCTTCCACCAACACTCTCTCCACCTCTCCGGGGTTCACCACCTTGAAGTAGCACTGTCCGTGCAGGTGGGGAGTCTTATGTGTTCGCGTGAAGCTGAGAGCTATACCGGCTGTGGGAACCACCTGTGGTTAGTAAGGTCTTGGCTGATGGATGTGTGAGGTAACGGGCGAATTGTGGCGCCCTGAAAATATTCTAAGCTGGAGTTGGCATGGCCACACGGGCTGCTCGGCCAGCCAGGGCCTGGCAGCAAACACATGGTACCGAACGTTAAAAATGGTTCAAATGGCTCTAAGCACTATGGGACTTAACATCTGAGGTCATCAGTCCCCTAGACTTAGAACAACTCAAACCTAACTAACCTAAGGACATCACAAACATCCATGCCCATGGCAGGATTCGAACCTGCATCCGTAGGAGCAGCGCAGTTCTGGACTGAAGCACCTAGAACTGCTCATCCACAGCGGCTGGTGCCGAATGTTAGCCGAACGAGAGTGGGAGTCCCAGTGCATTGTCCAGTCACATGGCTGGGAATTCTATTGTGATGCTGTGTCGCTGGGAGTGCCAAAGATGGCGTACTTTGTGAAACCTTAATGGCAGACATTTCACAGTCCATATAGAAATTAATAGTGGCCAAATGAATCATGATACCTCAAAAAGAAGCATGTACATTGCTATTATTTGCATGACGATTCTGATGGTGTAATCAGATTTTCAATATATTTAGTAGTTTAAAGTTTAGTATCTCTCGATAAATTAGCCAAAACAAGTAACACCCAGCAACGAATTTCCAAAATCTAAACAGTTCATCTGATTTCGTCGTTATATGTGTCTTTAGAAAGCTATTAGTGTAAACCTAAATTGGTATGATTTACAGGCATGTAATTTAATAGTACATGAATTATTGGAGGTCAAAGTGGCCGATTACTATCAATTGCGTCAGGCCATAAGTACTCCACAGTTACATGAAAAAATGGTAACAGCATGCTTATAAATATATTTATTCATCCATGTCTGTTTATATCCGATTCATGAAGAAATTGGTTAAATATTTACTGTGTTTTAGAAAACACAGAGACATTAGGCTACTGGCCTACCTTTTGTTGCTATTCCTTTGATATATGTTTATTTAATTTGTTTATGTTTTTAATAATGTGTGTTAGAGCGTGTTTATGGTCCAGCCATAGGAATATTTATTTAATTTCAAGTTTATTTAATTTCAAGTTATTTAAATGTATATCCAGTATTTCGTATGTGTTTCAATATGTTTGTGAATGCACGGGGCTTGGAGACATGGAGGGAGCGCTGTAGTCAGTCACAGTGGTCATTACTAAGAGAGAAATGTGGAGGTTGGGGAGGAGCACCGTTTCCAGAGAGGACACGGGGGAGTTCTGGACAGTACGGCACAGGACACGAGAGTGCTGGACGTGAAGGCACTAGACGCACGGTTGCAAGAGAGACTTGGAGTGTGGAGCGGTTTGCTGGTCAGGGATCCAAATTCAGGAGAGTCTATCTGGATCACGGTGCTCTTATCTTTGTCTGTGAGGGTGAGGGAGTGGATACAGTGGACTGGCTTAAGGAAAAAGGTACCCCTAATTTCACCACGGGAGGATGTGAAGCTCCGGGTAAAGACAGTGGCTGATCTCTTCAAGACCGCAAAGATGTTAGTCTGGGTGCCAAAACTCCTTAAGGATACCTCTCCAGAGACTGATAGAGAAAATTGGGTCTCAAACCCCGAAAGTCTTGACAGAGGATTGCACAATATTCAACTGGAAGGTTGCAGCAAACGGCCAAACACTTGTGATGGAAGTCTGAGAGAAGTCCCTGAAGGCAGTGCAGAAACAGGACCTGAGACTATTCTTGGGGTTCTTACAGGTTGCTGTCAGAGTAATCAAAGACATCAGAAGTGACATTGGTGGCAATATGGAGACTGAACGTGCTGCAGATAAATCTGCAACACAGTAAAGGAGCCACTGCTTCCCTGAGTTGTCTTTTGGGAAGACAAGAAGTGGATGTGGTCCTGATTCAGGAACCCTATTTGTATAAAGAGGGTGTATTGGGCCTCGGTGGCATGAGATGAAGGCTGGTTTGTACTAGAAATATAAGAAACTCTAGAATGTGCATTTATGTAAAAAACTGAGTCCCCTTCATGCTGACAGCAGACTTTTGTTCTTGGGATTTAGCGACCATCAGGATGTGGCAGCATGAGGAAGGTATCACAAGGAAGTTTGTAATGGCCTCGGTATGAGGACAGTGCTGCTCCTTTTCTTGAGGTGAAGCAACTGACAGATGCCTGTGCACAACAGGGTGACCAGCTATTGGTTGGATGTGATGCTAATCCCCACAACTTAGTGTGGAGCAGCACTGACACCAATAGTAGAGGTAAGAACCTTCTAGAATTTCTTCTAGCTAATAGCTTAGAGATCCTCAGTAGGGGCAAGGAACATACATTTAAGAATATAAGGAAAGAGGTAATTGACATAATGTTCGGTTACACTTTAAAGGGTAGTTATGTCAAAGGGACGTGGTTTTAGAGCTATCCTCACTGGACCACATGTATATTAAGTTCAAAGTTAAAATGGGCATTAGACAGACCATGGCCTATAGGAATCCCGGGAAAATGAACTGGGAGGCATATAGGAGGGACCTCAACTCAAGCCTTTCGGGAAGTTAGTACTTTTGTAAAGAATCCAGTAGGGTTTAAGGAGGTAGCAGACGCAGTGACCTCTGCCATCATGACCTCATACCATGACAACTGCTCAATCACAAAGAAGTGCACGAACAGGGATGTATCTTGGAGGGAAGAATAACCTGGAATCACAGAGGAAACAGGTATGAAGACTGTTTAACCTTGCAAGAAGGAAAAGACAACTGGCAGAATGTTGGGAGGTCCTTGTCAAATACAGTCTTGCAGTTAAGCAAGCAAAGCAGGCGCCCTGGAAGGTATTCTGTGAGGAGGTAGAGGGTATGGCTGTTCAAGCCAGGCTTCACAAAATCCTCACTAGGATACCAACTAATCCAGGAGGAACTTTAAGGAAAGAGGGTGGGGATTATTCAAGGACAGCACATGAAAAGCTGGAATTCCTACTCAAGACTTATTTTCCTCAATGTATTCTGACAGACAACATAGGCCAGGCTGAGATCCCTGTGAGATATTGGTTTTCAGGTATTTGAAAGAAGAACTGGGAATCTGCCAGAGAATGTATTGACCATAGTAAAATCCAAAGCACAGTGGGAATTGTTCCAGTGCTCCTGCAGCAAGCAGGAGGTCAACTTAATAAGATTCCTATGTAGGTTATTTAGTGTTAGCTCAGCAGCAGGAATCATTCCTAACGTCTGGCTTCATTCCAAAACCAGGGAGAATTGATCATACCAAGGCCAATGGTATGAGGATATGACCAATCAGCCTGTCCTTTCTTCTTAAAACATTGGAAAAACTGGTCAACATGCGTGTTAGGGAGAGGAGGTTAATTAGGGACCGTCTACACATAAAGCAACATCCATACCAACCACGAAAATCATGTGAAACTGTACTCCACCAACTTGCTGGAAAGTTGGAGAAAGCACTACACATTCAGGAAATAGACCTCTGCATCTTCTTGGACATTACAGGGGCTTTTCATAACATGACCTTCGAACATGGTTAAGGCAGCAGAGGTGCATGGCTTGGAGACCACCATTTGCAGGTGGATTAGAACCACACTTAGTGGTGGAAATGTAGAAGCCACCATTAGGCAAGAAAAAATGGTAATCAACACCACCAGAGGCTGTCTACAAGGAGGGCTCCTGTCCCCTCTACTGTGGAACCTAGTGGTGAATGTAGAAATAAACTGTAGACGGTGCTTTTGCCAGGGATACGTGGATGATCTTGTTGTTGTAATACTTGGCAAATTTTGAAGTACAGTCAGAGCTATGGCACAAGGAGCATTGAAGATTGTACAAAATTTGTGCAGGAAATAGGATGTAGGAGTCAGTACTAAAAAGACTATTGTACTACCATTTACAAGGAAGCAGATTCAACACACATGTTGGAATCTCAATCTTCTTGATGAAAATCTACCAGTGAAAGGGATCATGAAACATCTAGGGGTAACACCGGATGAGAAACTATCATGGACCCCTCACATAAGCAGCACTTGTTGCAAGGCGAATGGTACTCCAATGAGTACCAGGAGAGATTGTGGTAAAAACTGGGACTCAAGCCCAAAGAGTATGTACTGGATATACACCACGGTAGTAAGAACTATGATCACTTGTGGGGCTACAGTGCGGAGGAAAAAGATAGAACAGCAATTAACTGCTAAGGATCTTGTTGAGGAGCAGAGATTGGCCTGCTCTGTCATTACAGGCAGAATTAGCAGTACACCCACTGCTGGGATGGGAACCATATTGGACATGTCCCCATTACACCTGTGGGTAAAGATGGAGGCAGCAGCTGGAGCACACTAGTCAAAGACTGGCAAAAACTGGAACTCACACAAAAATACTGAGTGAGGTAGACATAGGTATGACTGGGGAAATGCCGGCCGACTATAAAATAACTCCCAGCTGCTTCAACAAGCCTTTCAGTGTAGTAATTGAAAGTAGAGAGCCATGTGAGAACAAATTTCAACACCATACTTGGGACGTAGCCCGGTTCACTGACGGTTCGTAAACAGAACAAATTGTTGGGGCCAGGGTACATGGAGTGCACCAAGGCTGAAGAGTGCGGTCTCTCTAGGGAAGATTGCCACTGTGTTTCAAGCAGAGATATCTGCTATCAGGACATGTGTGGAGGAGAATTTGTGGAGGTGCTATAGAGGTCATAGCATTTTCATTTATTCAGACAGCCAAGAAGCCCTGAAAGGACTGGCAGCCTCCGCAATAAGGGGAAAACAATAGAGTAAACCTATTGTGTGTCCCTGGTTGCTCAGGGATTAATGGTAATGAGCAAGCCAATACATTGGCCAGAATAGGGTGATGACACCATTTATTGATCGGAACCTGTTCTGACAATCACCAAGACGATGATCAAAATAAAAGTAAGAGACTGGACAAGGAGACAGCATGTAGAATATTGGGCTAAGGTCCTAAAGCAAAAACAAGGTACTGATGCCGAAGCCATGTTCTAAGAGAAGTCACTCAATCCTGGGCTTGAAAAGGAGAGAAATGAAACTCATTGACAGGCCACAGGAATTTCAAAAAGCACCTACAATTATTACAATGGTAATAACAGAAGACTACCCCAACTGCAGGATGTGTGGTATGGGTGAGGAAACCACATCACATTTGATCTTCGAATGCGAGGCACTGGAGATTAAAAGACACAGAATATTCGGATCAACCAGACCTGAAGAAATTGTGTCTAGGAAAGCACTGGTAAAGGATTACTTTGCACTCTTCAAGGGCATTGGTTGGCTCTACTAGACACGCAGGGAACAATACTGAACAATAAACTCTGTTTCAGTGTGGGCAGCAGCGGAGTTGCCCAGTGTTGCTTTTGCTTCCCTAATAAAATAAAATCAAAATCAAATCAAGACTGTCTCCATCTCAAACAAGTGGTATCAGTCAAACATTACATGGTAATAAAAGTATACTAGTGGATGCATGGAGGGAAAAGACATCATCAACCAAACTGGTCAGGACTTGAAAAGGAGGAATCTTTTTGGAAAAAATTGAGACAAGAAGAAGTTGAGATTGCTATAGCAACCCTTAATAACAAGATGGAGAAATTGGTTTGTAGGATTTGATTAAGATGATTTGGGTGTGGGAAGGAAGCACTCCTCACACACACAGTAACCAGCTGCCAACGATGCAGTAGCCAGCCGATGCCAACGCAGTAACCAGCCAACGTTGACGCAGAACCAACCGACACCAACACAGTAACCAGCCAACGCTGATGCAGTAACCAGCTGATGACGGCGCAGTAACCCACCACCGTTGCTGGTTACCATTTGAGTTGCTGACTTCGCACCCGCCGATGCCACGACAAACGTTCAACGCTACCGGTGCCCGTGCTATTCACTGGTGCTGATTCTATATTTCACTGACGCAGCTTAGAACTCTATGCCGGATGAGCTAAAGACAGTAACTATTTGAAGGTAAAGTAGTGTGGTTATTATTCACAGAGGTGATTTTTTTAATGATCACAAGGTCAAAAAAGAAACCTCCGAACTCTCCATGAGATTTTCTGAAAGGGGTGGGTAGTGTAGGCACAAACATGACTAAAACTAGACACACATGTCCCACCTTTCAGACAACCCCACAGACAAGTGTGACTGATTTGTCACCATTTGCTGTTCCATAGGAGTTGCTAAGATCTTTCTTTGGGGACTTCAGAGATGAAGGTGAGAATGTCCGTCCATTCTGCAGGAGACGTTAAATATCATACCTCCTCCAGCTTCTCATTCAAGGATCTCACTCCCCCGGATCCTGGGGAAGGGGGGTGGGAAGGGTTTCCTGTCTTTGGGGCTATCTTCTCTCACTTCTTTGATCTTAGCAATCATTTCTATTTTTTCCTTCCTTACTTCTCATTTGAGTACCGGTCTATCTCTCCCTCTTTCCATATGCATACACCTCTATCGCTGAAGTCGTCCTCAATTTCTGTGCTTTTCTATAAACTTCAACTTATTTTACGTAAGCAGGCTGAAGAATCAGGCTCCACGACTACCCATACACATACGCACAATGAAACACAAAGACACAAACAGAAGAGACAATGTGAGAACCATCATGTGTTGGAGGGGAGAAAATTGTGCACATAATGATGGGTATGCACACATGGTTATGTGAGGTGATGGTTCCACATAACATACAGGTATGTACTGGAATATATTTATGTACATAAGAACTAGAAGTATTCATGATTGTTATGATGGTACACATTGTGGTTCATTATGCTACATGGTATACCTAAGTGTACAGAAATATATTTGGATTTGATGTCAGTCTAACAACTATTCTGACAAATTGTAGGATAGTGGGAGAAGTAGAGTATAGGTAAGAGTATATATTAAATAATATTTCCAAGTGTGGTGTCTATTGGAAACTTAGGACTGGAAGAGTAAGGGAGGACTCTAAGGGGTTAAAGAAAGTATTGAGAAGCGAGTGGGAGGGGTAAAGTAGAGTTTTAGTTTTTCTAGGAGATAGTTTTGAATTATAGTGTACATAAAGATGTATACTAGGGCAATTGACTATGAAGCCTACTCAGGAAGGAGAAGGAGGGTGCACCCAGCATTGATTGAATGGAAAAGGGCAGGTAGGCAGACCCAAGAATTGCTGACCTATACTGTGCTGCCAGAGGCACCAAGAAGGGGACTGACCTCTACCATTGTATATTAGGAATTTGTTTAAAGGGGCATACCTACCAAAACAGAAGGAGGGAATGCATTCATAATATCAACCCGTATGTAAGGTATAGGTACTGTGCCTAAAAGGAAAAGGGCAGTATCATGACAAAAGTCACACATTTTGTAGAGATGATTCTGGTAAGTTTGAATTCTCTTTTCCACTTACATTAAGTGTTGTGTGAAGTTAAAAGGGTCAAAAAGAGCATGTTTATTTACCCAAAGTTCCTCCAGATTGTAATAAGCTAGCAATAAATACATATTTAGAAAAAGTAGTAAGCAAAGTAAGAGCAAACAAAAGAATATGCGTGGGTCATGCACACTTAGAATTTATGGTTGGAAAAGGGAACAGAAAACAGAAAAATTCTTGTCTTCGTGAATTTTAGATTTTGAAAAAGGCTCAAGTTTTATAATTATTGTAAAAGGAGAGCTATAGATTAAGTACATGATTGTTAAAAGGAATGTCAGGCAAACTGATTGAACTATAAATTAATGTTATATGAATACAATATTGATGTACATAATAAACATGTAAAAATATCGCATGTTCAAGCTAAGGGGAGAATTTTGGGGTAAATATAGAGACACTTGTATTTCCACCATCTCAAACATGCGTTATTTTAAAGGTGAGTGTGTGAAAGTGGAACTGTGTCTACTGCACCATGATTATATGTGTGCAGGACTGGTGTGTAATGGACGGTTGATTGGCACAGGCAGGTAGTCGCAGCGCTTACCTCAGAACAATCGCAGCTGGCTATCCTGAAAAGAAGATCAGCGAAACAACTCCACGTAAGCTCAATAATAGAGTGGGAGTGAAAGTCTGGCACATCAGTACCACCCTGCCCCCTCTAGTCACCAGAAACCACTAGAACTCCATGCGTGATCTGTCAGCAAGCTGATATGTGTGCCAAATTTTAACTTAGGCTACAAATATCTTGTGGTTGCTTTTGTGGCGGCGTTCGTAGCGACAAACACTTGGCTGTAGAAATGGCTTACGAAGTCACTGCCACACTTTTAATAGCGGGCCGACCGGTCCGCTGGAACAGTGAACAGAAAGATGAAAACCCAAACACTCTGATTAAATAAAAGTCGGTACTTATCTTTATTAACGAAGATACCGAAACACAGTAGTGAACTCCGTGTCTACAGAACTCTGTCTAGTTCGAGTCGGAGCGGCTAGGTCAGCGTCGGCTGACGACAAACAACAACTCTGCTGTGATGAACACACAACTGACTAGCAAGTACACAATTCGGTGGCGAGTATACAACTGAGCGGCGAATACAGAACTGTCCTAGCGCTCGCGACTCCAGTGCTTAAGAAGCCAGAAGCCAGAGGTGGCGCGCGCAGACTTGCGGCGATTTTCTGTCTCGCTGGCGCTGCTTATGCGGATGGCGTCCGGACTTTGATGCTGCCAACCTTTTGGCAGCGGGCTCGGGTGGCATTACTGGCTAGGATATAACAGTTGCCACTCTTTATTTGCTGTAGTGGATATCCTATTTAGTGTCACTATACTACAACATGTGATGTCTTCCCCTTTTACTGTGGGTGGGCACTAAAAGAGTGCTTTGATCTATTCAGGCTATTAAAATGATGTAATCAGTTTTTGCAATAACACTTCTGTATTACACTCACAAAGTTTTCACTACACACCTTCATTTAAAATTGTAGGTGATACAGATCTCACAGGTCAGGGTGGACATCTGTTATGTAGCTCAAAGATAGATCATAGTGTGTATCGCTGTACTGATTTGACACATCAGATCAGAATGACAGTTCTCCTTTATTCTTCAATTGTCCCCCCCCCCCCCCCCCCCAAGCTTTTCTCCATGGCTTTCAAGGCACTAACAAGTCACAAATACCAACGCATTAGCAGCATTCCGCAGCAGGTGGAGACACTCACTTACCATTACTGCTTATCGATGTTTTGAGCTGATGCCTTTTACACTGAATGTGCAAATATGGCAAACCATAGTGCACACAGTAGGATGCTCCACATGTAAGAACTACTTACACAATATTTCCAGTTTCCATGAACATCTTTTGTCAGTCTGTGTGACTAGACATGCAACATGTTATTCCACAGAGTCTGCTTGTTACATTAAGAGTGTTATTGGTGTTTGACTAAAAGAAAAACAAAAAAGGATAGTAATTATAAATGATAACACAAAAGAACCTATATAATTGTCCAATGTAACTTGAACTAGTAGCTTTTAAGAAGCAAAGCAAAGTGATATAAATGCTTGAAGTAGAAGGATAATCAATTACTGAGAACATGAATACAAATACAAATTATGTTCAAATTTCTTAATTATAATATTTAATATCTGAATTAGTATTAATTAAGATCCTGTAGAGCCTTGTTCTGCAAAGAAGAAAGGGAGGGGATGTTGTTATAGCTAGCCTATATCCTCTGCCTACAACACAAATGCACATGTGGATTAATATGGTTCTTTATTTAAGTGAACTGGAAACTTAACTTGAATAAAGTTCATGTGTTGAGGTACTAGCTCATCATAATAGTAGTCCTCTTGCATACTGATGTTAAGCACTGGTCTGCTATAGTCACAAACCCGGTCACTTTGTACTGTTGTAGCCTGTGATGTACTAAGCCCACTCTGTGAGTATAATGACAGACGTCAAACTAGAAGAGTGAGTCAGTGAGTGAGTGAGGTCTCTGGTCAATACCTGTGGCCTAAATACATCTGTCAAGAGGGTGTCTGCGGTGTGCTGCTCGTGCGAGTGCCTCTGGCCTCTCTCATGATAGGCAAGCTTGACCCAGCACCTACTACTAGTCGATCTTCACTTTATCTTTGCCAACCTGTGTGCTGGCAACAGCTTACACCAGCTCACAACCAGTAACTCGCTTACCCATTTATATGAGGTGGCGTGTTTGAGGGTACAGAATCATTGTATTGTTGAAGTCAGGCTTTTTCTCTTTCAAGTCAAATGTGCAAAGCTCTCTGTACCCTAATAATTGTATTTAAATGAGTAATCATGTTTTTATTAAAGTTATGTTAAAGTCAATGCAATTATAACTTCTTGTTGTTTTTTTTTTTTTTACATATAATATTACATGTTTTCTCCATTACAAATATTTATTTGTGTTTTCTTATTATTATCTGTTTGAGATACTCCAGTTGGAATTTGCCAACAGTCACCTTTACATCACAGCAAGTGTGGTGCAGCATTATCAATTCTGCATAGATGGCATAAGTACTCCCTCTGAATCAGAAATGGCAAAGCTCATCAATGAAAACTTCATGGAACAATTTATATGTAAAAACTCTAACAGAAAATCTGGTATTTTGTTCCAGTATTGAAGATGCTTCCACAATGACAACATATTACACAAATTCATGCAGTAAATGTATATGGATACACAACCCAGTAGACAATTATTTAAATCATCGAAAAGAAAAATGTAAATTGCTAATACAGTGAAACAGAATATATACTGTTGTGCAAAACTTAAGGTGATGAGCAACATTTGCAGGAAGCGTCACTGCCAAGTAAGATACCATGGTGAAACTTGGACCATACATAGAAAGAACTGCTACAGTGTAGTACAGATGGTAACTGGCAAGAGGACCATGTCTACTCATCACACTGATATTGTCCAAATTAATGGAGTATGCAGGGCTTGGCCAGAAATTAAAGTGACAGAAATGGGAACTACAGACAGCCAAGCGCTTAAAGAAAGTTGCAGTTTTGGCACAGGTCAGGCAAAGTATCTGGCATTTACATTACAGTAGTTTCCAGGCAGTGGTAGGCACAGTGGGAAAAATGCAAATAAACCTAAACAATATTCAGTATATAGTATTTATTAATATACTTATAAAAGGTATCAAAGAAAGAGGCAAAGCAAAATGTGTGATTGGAAATAAATTTCCAGTAAGTAATTATAAGGCATATAAGACATCTTTGTAAATGAAATTAAATACTTTTATTATTTTACAGTTAATTGTTTATACATGCTGTGGTGATATTCATCATAAAAACAAAGAAACCAGTAATTTTCTTGGTACCTTGCACACGTTACAAATGCCGCATTTTAGGATTACATGGTTGGCTTAACAACAATGTAGGAAAAGATAGATTGCTACTTACCATAAAGAAGACTCATTAAGCCACAGAGTCGCATATTTAAAATACATTTACATAAAGCTTTCAGCTACAGCCTTCATCAGCAAAAGACACTCACACCATTCATACACACAAGCAAGCACACATCACGCACACATGACCACCAGCTCTGGGCTGCCTTCTGGTCCTAGCTACTGGAGTTCTCTCTTGATGAGATAAGAACAGTTTTGAACCTTTCTGACTGAATTATTTACCTGATGATAAAAATAAATATCACAGATTTGAACTAGGGGAGTGCATTTTGGGGAAACACATGAATACTTTACAATGGCAATCTTTCATCTTGAAAAATCTCATCATAAAGTACAGGCTTTGTTTGTATTTTCTACAGTAAACTAAAAGATGAAGTGATGAAGACATTCCCACATTTAACTGTGTATTCATCCACTATTTTCTAAATTGTCGGTCTAAATGAGTCCGTGCTCTCTTGTAGGCATACGTAAACTATTGGCAATGTTTTCCCATATTTCATGGTATATGAGTGGGTTACTTTGTCCATATCTTGGTTTACTTACAGTGTAAGTAATGTAAAAAAAGAAAATTTTAAAAAGTAAACATTCCAACGCATAGGGACTTAGCCCCATCACCCTTGCATTACCTTCTCTCATCTTTCTACTGCACCAACCTCTGGTTGAAAACTGCACTGACAGAAATTCCTGATGCCTCACCTTTCCCATGTGAAAAATACTGTATTTTTCTAAACACTTAGCCACCTGGTGCTCCCAATGTGATGAAGCAAGCTGCAATAATTTTAATTCTCTTCTTGTTTTGCCATCTGCCTCCTTAAAATTATTTTTTTTAATTTTAACAATTTATCATCAGCATTCATGAATATAATCTACATTTGCATAATAGAGAAAGATTGGCCCTCAGTTTTAAAGAACCAGATCTAATTTTGTGATTAGTTTTATGTATGTAATTGATTTTCTAATTTATTTTGACTATTACTAGTTAGTGTCTTTCATTATATGGTGAAATCAGTAGCTGTTTCATAACTTAAATCCTATTGTTGATATGTAAACAAATGTAAATTCTGCATTAAGTATAAACATTTGGAGAAACAACTATTAGTAATTTTAAAGGACCTATTTGGATCTATTCGAAGACATGTTGGCAAAGACAGCCCTTAATTAATTCCATAACTATATATGTTAATTTCATTATTTAAACAAATAATTTTGCTTAACCCTTGTAGTGGAAGAAACTGTTAAAAAGACAATTTATTGACGTATTCTGTTAATTTAATGAGTTAAGTTTAAATTGAAATTTCTGTAAATGAAACTTAGAACAATGTGTAGTTTCAGCACCTATTATTTGCAAGGATATATAAGGGCCCAATTCTTGGTCACAAGACATTCAGTCCATGGCCGAGTTTCAGATGAGGAACCTGTGTTGCTTAGAACTACAACAATGCATCCGCTTAACAGTGAAATAGGCCGTGTGTTAAAGGAATGACAGTAACTGTTAAGTGTATTTGAGGGACTGTCAACTATGTGGTTATGTTTCTACTGCTTGTAGATATTCAACAGAAAACTATTGTAGCAGTACATGGAGGTTTGCCTGCAAACTATTAATGAAGCTTATGGAAAATTTAAACAATAATGCACTGGCCATACACATATAACTGTGTATTATTGGGGGGGGGGTTGTGTAAACAGTGGAAGTGAATGTGACAGTGCAACGCAACTGTGCATATGTCAGCTACATTATTTACAGTAGTCAGTGTCCAAATTACAAACCCCATTTTTCAGCCAGTGTAGTGATGCAGTACATTGACACCAAGGACAAAAAAACGACAAGATAAATAAAGCAGGAGGAACTGCTACACCACTTTTGTCATTTTCATTACTGACCAGATCCCTGCACATATAAGAAATATGGACAAAATCGGTCATGATGCATACACACACTCACATTGTGATAGAATTATGCAATGAGACGCACAGAAATGACACTTTTATTCAAAGACAATAATTATGTTGAAGTCACTGGGATTCATTATGGGTCCCTGGATGTTACAAAAGATGGGATATAGTCCTTAATAGTGTGTGTGATCACCACAGTTGACTGTGAATGCTCTGCAAAGTGCTTCCATGCTGGCTACAAAGTTAGTAAGGAGTTCTCATAGTATGGCATTCCATTATTTCATTAGTGTTGGCTGTGCGGTTCTAGGCACTACAGTCTGGAACCGAGCGACCACTATGGTTGCAGGTTTGAATCCTGCCTTGGGCATGAATGTGTGTGATGTCCTTAGGTTACTTAGGTTTAATTAGTTATAAGTTCTAGACGACTGATGACCTCAGAAGTTAAGCTGCGTAGTGCTCAGAGCCATTTGAACCATTTCACCAGTGCAGTTGACAACTAGTTAGCTGACTGGGGGTAAGGGAGCAAGTAGTGAGGAGTTGTTCATTTGGAGGCAACAGCAATCACCAGGAATGTGCTCAGGATGGGGAAAGTATGTAGGAGAGGTAAAAGCAATGCACTTAAGAGAATACTGGTATCAAAGCTGGAAGTCCATATACTGAGTATTAAAAATATGTGGATTGGATTGTTATGTAGGTTAGAGCAGACAAATGGTCTCTTTTTGCTCAGCCATGCTAAGAGAAACCCAACCCAATTACAACGTCAACCAACCCACTCAACAGTGATGACAGCTGCAGAGTAAAAGATGCCTCCTGGTTAAGAGATCCAGGACAGTACAAGCAAAAAGGCTAAAAATGTAATGGACATCAGTTCGATTATCAGTAAAAAAACAAGATGAGATATATAGTTAAGGCTGTGCATGAGCATCCGGCTCTGCATGCAAAGAGGGAAGGCAATCTCACCACCATCCCAAGCCCAATCCATTGTAGACAGAGTGTTAAAGAGGAGGAAAGCAGCCACTAATCTACAGAGTACCACTCCTCTAACAGGAAACCAGCTCAAACAAAGGCAAACCTTTTTGTTGTTATGATTACTTCAGTCTCTGACAACATTGTTGACTTGTCAGTAAATTCTCGTTTTGTTTCCATTTTTTTATACCACACACTTTATCTGATGTTTTCTTCTCTTGTACTGTTCACTTTACACATTTCGCTAGTAAAACCTTCTGTATCTGTACTTTTAAAGGAACTAGCAAAATTCACTACCACGAGTGCCTGTTAATGGTCAGCATGGACTGTAATTTCACTTTAAGTTGTTTTGTCTGTAACACACAGTGGTTTCTGTTCTGAAATTAAAATTGTGCTTGTCATTACTGTTACATACACTGATCAACACCCACATGATAATGAAATTTGCTTTATTAGGTGTAGCCAGGATATCACTTAATTTTACAACAGATAACCTTCTTGGGAAAATAAAAAGGCTTTTCTCCTGCCCAAAAATTTAGTATCGAAATACGAATATACAACCTCAATAAAATTGACTTTTATAACTAAACTGATTTTACATTCCTTGGTAGGGCTCTCTTGATGCTCTCCCACGGATGCCGAGGAGTTAGACGGGTGCCGCTTCCGGGTTGAAGACTGGCGTATTGAAGACGGGCACCTGGTTGATCCGGCTGTGACAATGTTTCCTCCTGGTGGCAGTCTGTGGCAGGTCTAAAGACGCCTGTTTGCTTTCCTGCCAGCTAATTAACCCGGTGGCTCTAGTCTTCCTCCGTGGATTCTGTCATGAGGATTGGTGGCCATTGGCGATACCCTATTGGAGGATGGTGATGTCATCGTATTACCATCCGCGTCGAAAAAAGGGGTCGTGCGCGTGCGTATTCCGTGGCTGCTTTCATGTTTGGTGGGCAACGCCTCTAGTGCCGGCTGGCAGAATGTGCCAGAACTACGTTGCAGGTGCGGCTTATTCTGCAGCGGTAGCCGCCCATTGTATTTGCATGGCTGTGCGTGCCACAGCAATTACCATGCCATGTTGATTACCAGCATCAACCATTCGGGGACATATTCCGCACTGAGGTTAAAGCTGAAGCTCAAAGTGTGAACAGCAATCAACAAATATGAAATTATCAGTTAATCTGTGTCTTACAGAATATGGTCTGATAGCTCACTGCAGCAGAAGAAAGTAAAAGTAGCTGTGTAAGGGCTTTTCATTTTTTGTTCCCCTCCCCACCATCCCCACTGAAGTGTCTTACATTGTACTCATATTGGATACAGTAACGATTTAACGACAATGAGTAAAGGGAAAAAATGCAAACATAGATTGAGCGTTTGTGTTCTTCAGAATCCTGCCTTTTGAGTTCTTCATATTCTTGTCAGTTCTCTTCTTTCATACATACATATATATATATATATATATATACATATATATATACAGATATATATATATATATATATATATATATATATATATATATATATATATATATATATATAAAAAAAACCAAAGATGAGGTGACTTACCGAACGAAAGCGCTGGCAGGTCGATAGACACCCAAACAAGCACAAACATACACACAAAATTCAAGCTTTCGCAACAAACTGTTGCCTCATCAGGAAAGAAGTTTTTTCCTTGTACTATCCAAGGCTAACATATTCTGTTTAATAACATGGCTGAAGAATCACGCTACACAAATTGTTCTAACAATTATGTTGCAGCACCCAGATAACCTACCTGGTAGACTGCGAACAGGCATTCCTGATCCTTGAACAGCCCTTACTCTTCATACCTCGGCTCTCCATTTTCCAGCTGGGAGAGCAGTTGGTGGAGGCTGTTGATGTGTCTGAACAGGTATTGGGTGCCATGTAGCACACTGTAATGCTGAGATCTCAACTGTGAATTGCTTATGCTTCAAAAATGTTCAACACTGCCCACAATAAGTGCTCCTAGATGAAGAGGAAGTACTGAAATCATGTTTGCATTAAAAAAGTTCCACTTTTTCTCTATGGAGGCAAAGTCCATTTAACCACTGATCATAAGCTGAACAGCCTCTTCACTTCAGTGATGGGCTCTTTTTCTAAGCAGATATAACAATGAGATTGATTACCAAAACACTATTCAGCATGCAAATGCTGATGCCCTTTCATGCTTCCCCATGTGCCCCAATGTGGCATTCAATCAAGATGAGGTATTTTGTTTCTACTTAGATGATGAAGCCCAGCAAGCCATCTACCACTTTCCCATCACCAGATCCTGTATTGCAGGTGTCATGGGCAAGGAAGCAACATTACAGTAAGTGTGCCACTACTTCCTATGGGGATGGCTAGGCCAGATCCTCGGTCAGAACTCAAATGACTTACAGCACCATTTACACCTCCATCATATGATTGTTCTTGTGGATGAAATAATTTTGTTAACAACAGAGCACAGGTGTCCACACATGGCCCTTCCATAACCCCTTTGGCCATATATTCTGTGTCTCTTACACCATGGACATTGGGGGGTATCTCATACAAAGATGCCAGCCAGGTGATATGTCTATAAGCCCAGCATTGACAGGCAGATTGAGCACCTCAGCTGGAATTGTCATAAATGTGAAAATGCGAAGCTCAGCAAGTGGCACGTCACTGGTGCATCTCACTCTGGCCAGTGGCCTTGCAACCTACGGAGAGAATTAATCTCGATTTCACAGCCCCTTTCTGAGACTGTTTATAGCCTTTTCACCAGTGTGAAGGCCACTATCAAGCCACTCACTAGAATCTTCACCAAAGAAGATCTTTTCTGCATGACTGTATCAGATAATGGGACACAGCTTTTTGACACTATCTGCCAGCAGAATGGCATTCAACACATCACATCACCACATTTACACCCCAATCCAAAAGCAAAGCTGAGAGACTTATGCACACTTTCAAAACCAGATGAAGAAATAGGTCAATGATTAATCTACAGATGACACTTTAACAATTTTATCATGTTCATACAGTGCTACACCAATTCTAGAGAAAAGTACAGTCGAGTTCCTTCATGGTCACCAACCACACTCACTCCTGCTGTGGATTTAGTTGTGCTGTCTACTCCATTGTTTCCACACTTCTTGCTGGGATCCTGAGTATGCGAATAGGTTTTCAGGAGCCAGGACAAATGGATCCTAGTGGTCATCTGGCATTAGAGGAAATGCCATATGTTAACAATGGGTGCAGATGACAGGATAATGATCCATCATCAAAATCAAATTTTTTAAGTGTGTTGGAAGACAAGTCATCCATCCCCAGTCATGTTCCAGGGAGCTCCTTGTGGTGACATTCCTCTACTTCCCCATGTCCGCTTTTCCCACTCCCACTCAAACGACTTTCTTTCCTCCTTATCCATAACCCAGCACACTTCCGTCAGCTGTACGCTCATCACTGACCTTTTCTAGGCCAACCAATGATGACCAGATGTCTGTGGCACCACAACAGGGACACTGCCACACCTTTCTGAACAGCAACTCGAGCTGGGGTGCCTTCACCCTTTTGAGCCACATGTGAAAATATAGAGCCCTCCAGCAGCCTCTTACACTTTGCTGCAACTAAGGTGCCACTACCATGCAGGCTTCTTTTGGCTGTATGCCTCCATGCAGGCCAACAAGGAGCTGATCAAGACTGCATGCCTCTTCGGAACTTTCGCGGATATCGCTCTTGTCTAGCGTACCCACTAGGTACCGTGCAGCACCACACAATACTGCTCTTCTCCCCTGAAAGGGGGATGGACTGTGGTAACTTGCTACCCCCTCTTCCCCCCTGCCCCTCTTTATCAAAAACCATTGATGCCAATGCTGCATGCTGGTTGCAGTTATGGCTTGTCTACTTATTGCTTATTCTGTTCCCCACTAGTATGGGGCTCATCCGACAAAAAGAGGGACTACTGTAAATCTGCCTTGCAGCAAGTCTGTAGGTGCTCTGCCTTAGCACCACCTGCACCAGGCTTCACTACAGCCATATATGTCTGTAGCTGCTGCAGGTACTCAGGCCTTCTTGCCTTTGCTCACAATACTGTGCACTTAACATTACCTAAATATCAAACTGTATGCTGCTAAACTGGATTATTCTTGTGGCTTGTTCTTTTGGACAGTGTACTACACTTATGATATTCGTAAAGAACTTGGACCAAAAAATATATCATTGATTGATGTGCCATTCTGTTATTTATGTTGCAAATCACAGCAGAAATGTGTGAACTGTGTTGTATTTCAGAATTCCAAAACAAACCCCAATTACAAAATTTTAACACCATTATTCCTTTGGCATTTTTGTGCCATTAAAATAATACCCAACATTTGAAAAACCTCTTCTAGAGAAAAGCATACCTAAAACACAAATCTGACGAGAGAATTTATGGAAGAACTTCTGAGTTCAGATTACCTGTACTTGTAAAAGCAAAACCTATGAATTACGTTGTTGTTGTTGTTGTTGTTGTTGTTGTTGTGATCTTCAGTCCTGAGACTGGTTTAATGCAGCTCTCCATGCTAATCTATCCTGTGCAAGCTTCTTCATCTCCCAGTACCTACTGCAACCTACATCCTTCTGAATCTGTTTAGTGTATTCATCTCTTGGTCGCCCTCTACGATTTTTACCCTCCACGCTGCCTTCCAATGCTATTTGTGATCCCTTGATGCCTCAGAACATGTCCTACCAACCGGTCCCTTCTTCTTGTCAAGTTGTGCCACAAACTCCTCTTCTCCCCAATTCTATTCAATACCTCCTCATTAGTTATGTGATCTACCCATCTAATCTGCAGCATTCTTCTGTAGCACCACATTTTGAAAGCTTCCATTCTCTTCTTGTCCAAACTATTTATCGCCCATGTTTCACTTCCATTCATGGCTACACTCCATACAAATACTTTCAGAAACGACTTCCTGACACTTAAATCTATACTCAATGTTAACAAATTTCTCTTCTTCTGAAACACCTTCCTTGCCATTGCCAGTCTACATTTTATATCCTCTTTACTTCGACCATCATCAGTTATTTTGCTCCCCAAATAGCAAAACTCCTTTACTACTTTAAGGGTCTCATTTCCTAATCTAATTCCCTCAGCATCACCCGACTTAATTCGACCACGTTCCATTATCCTCGTTTTGCTTTTGTTGATGTTCATCTTATATCCTCCTTTCAAGACACTGTCCATTCTGTTCAATTTCTCTTCCAAGTCCATTGCTGTCTCTGACAGAATTACAATGTCATCGGCGAACCTCAAAGTTTTTATTTCTTCTCCATGGATTTTAATACCTACTCCGAATTTTTCTTTTGTTTCCTTTACTGCTTGCTCAATATACAGATTGAATAACATCAGGGACAGGCCACAACCCTGTCTCACTCCCTTCCCAACCGCTGCTTCCCTTTCATGCCCCTCGACTCTTATAACTGCCATCTGGTTTCTGAACAAATTGTAAATAGCCTTTTGCTCCTTGTATTTTACCCCTGCCACCTTCAGAATTTGAAAGAGAGTATTCTAGTCAACATTTTCAAAAGCTTTCTCTAAGTCTACAAATGCTAGAAACATAGGTTTGCCTTTCCTTGACCTATTTTCTAAGATAAGTCGTAGGGTCAGTATTGCCTCACGTGTTCCAACATTTCTACGGAATCCAAACTGATCTTCCCCGAGGTCGGCTTCTACCAGTTTTTCCATTTGTCTGTAAAGAATTTGTGTTAGTATTTTGCAGCTGTGACTTATTAAACTGATAGTTTGGTAATTTACACATCTGTCAACACCTGCTTTTAAAATGGCTCTGAGCCCTATTGGACTTAACATCTGAGGTCATTAGTCCCCTAGAACTTAGAACTACTTAAACCTAACTAATCTAAGGACATCACACACATCCATGCCTGAGGCAGGATTCGAACCTGCGACCGTAGCGGTCGCACAGTTCCAGACTGTAGCGCCTAGAACCGCTCGGCCACAACGGCCGGCAACACTTGCTTTCTTTGGGATTGGAATTATTATATTCTTCCTGAAGTCTGAGGGTATTTCACCTGTCTCATACATCTTGCTTACCAGATGGTAGAGTTTTGTCAGGACTGGCTCTCCGAAGGCCGTCACTAGTTCCGATGGAATGTTGTCTACTCCCATGAGCCTTGTTTCGACTCAGGTCTTTCAGTGCTCTGTAAAACTCTTCACGCAGTATGGTATCTCCCATTTTATCTTCATCTACATCCTCTTCCATTTCTCTAATATTGTCCTCAAGTACACCGCCCGTGTATAGGCCCTCTATATACTCCTTCCACCTTTCTGCTTTCCCTTCTTTGCTAAGAACTGGGTTTCCATCTGAGCTCTTGATATTCATACAAGTGGCTCTCTTCTCCAAAGGTCTCTTTAATTTTCCTGTAGGCAGTATCTATCTTGCCCCTAGTGAGGTAAGCCTCTACATCCTTACATTTGTCCTCTAGCCATCCCTGCTTAGCCATTTTGCACTTCCTGTCGATCTCATTTTTGAGACGTCTGTATTCCTTTTTGCCTGCTTCATTTACTGAATTTTTATATTTTCTCCTTTCATCAATTAAAATCAATATTTCTTCTGTTACCCAAGGATTTCTTTTTACCTATTTGATCCTCTGCTGCCTTCACTACTTCATCCCTCAGAGAATTACATTACCACATAAAAAAGTGATTACATAAATGTGGAACTAGCTAACGGAAAACTATAACATCTGATATGTTGTTATCATTAATATTGTTCTGTTTTAATCATCTGCGTAAGGATCTAAAATGTAATCATTCAATTAGTGTGGGTGGTTATTCCACCATTATGGGCCATTTCTTCTTGACAAATGAGAATCTGTTTGGATGTGCTAATGAGCAGACATGGATGTAAAGTCATGATTAAGTACTGCACAACATTATCATGCAATGTGTGATGTATTATCACACTATGCAGAAGTTAATCTACCAGAGAATAAGTAACCATAAGCAACATAATTTTATGGCCAGTGTTTTTATCCCATATAAACATAATCTGCACAGATCAAATGAGAATCCTGGGAAAACTGAGATGCACTTCAACATGGAGAAGATCAGCATGACATAAGATAAGTAACATTTTGTTGGACCATTTGGACATTCTTGAAATTACAGAGTTTGCTGCACTACACTTTTTCTGTTCATATGGTCTGCCTGCTGCTCAGTGCCTACCCTGTGTGCTGAGTACTGACTCATACGTAGAGACATTACTGACTGCTATGCTGTTGCTTCAGCACAAACATCAAGCTCCTAGACCATTTATTTGATAATTTGTATGTCATTAATTCCATTAAAAAAGATTTTGGTGTGATTGGCTTTAAGTGATACTATTTGAAATTTGTTGCAAATAGCATCATTTTCCATGTGATCTGGGATTCAATCTGATGTGATCTGGGGTTCAATCTGATCCACAAACAATGAAATCTGAGCTTTTAAGTACTTCTCCTCCAAAAACGATGTTGAGCTTCAAAGTAAAATTTACTGATCTCTATCATTAATGTACCAGTGTTTTACACTATTCCTTTATATTATGTGCATTAGTATCTTTGTGGTTAATGAGGCCATGATAAATTACATGTTACCCACTAAATGACTTTGTACTTCGTATCTACAGAACAGTAAAAGAATGATGCTTCCAGAAGACAAACACAGAATTTAACAGATCAGTGACAGTTTTGTAACAGCTAAACAACTAGTCCTGACTTATGCCACCCACTGCATCTAAAGCATGGTCCACAGCACTGTTTTGTTGTCAGTCTTGCATGATCATGCCAGATTTGTCAAATAAAATGTTACATGTGGACAGAAGTTTAACAGTCTTGCATGAACTGAATGAAGTTTGAAAGACTGATTGGCTGGAGCTTTGTGTACATGCAAGTCTGTCAACAAGTCTGTGCATATAGAAGCACATCAGTCTTATCACTCAAACCTAGCTCTGCTTCAGTCTACTATCTGTCCATGATAAGACCGAAATAAATGTACCACTGGAACCTGTAAACACATTTAATTGGCACCGCCAACCATGGAAGTGCAACATGAATATACCAATTGATTTCTTTCACCAGAAGGGAAAATCAATTGGTAATACAGATGTGTTTAAATTTTGGACCATTTTTTTAACGTTACCATAAACATTTTGGTACACTGTATTGAATATTTGAGTGTACAATAGGCAGGAGATGATCGAAATTTGCATACAACAGCCTCTGAAAGATTTTAATTTAAGTGAAGACCTCCAATTTTAGTTTATTGACAGCATTTCTTGATAACATGAATAGGTACTCTATTGTATCCATTTCTTCAACCTAATGTTTCTTTATTTCTGTTTCTTTATTGTTGTGTTTCATAAAAAATTTTATTCATTAATAATAATGCAACAAAGTTGGTGACTGCTCTGCTTTGTAAGCATGACACTGTAAACTTCCACTTGTCTATCTCACAACATGACTGTAGTGGAAACACTTCTGTAACTAGTACTTACAGCAAGTTCCTGAAATTAACTTGCTCCAATGGCTTCAAGAAGGAAACCTGAGTAAGTTTCTGTTCTAATGTAAACACCTCAGAAAATGCTTGCAGAAGTTATTTGCTAGTAGACACAAGCCTTTCAATGTGTACTATGCTTCCAGGGGCATCTTAACGTTGACAGTGCACCCTGCTGGTGCGTTGGCATTGTGGAGGACGGTGTTATAGTGGGAAACTGAGGAATTTTATGAAAAATTGTCACAAGATAGCTTCAAGATTCCGAAAGCAGAGAAAGTTTCAAATCGTAATCAAGTACCTCCCTATGCATTTGTTGGTGATGAAACCTTTGGACTGCAGTCTGATTTTCTTAAACCATATCCTAGAAGCAGCTTAAACCAAGACCCCTGAATTTTTAATCAAACGCTTGTCAAGAGCTCAATGTGTCATTGAAAACACATTTGGAGAAGTGGAATCTCGTTTTTGAACTTTACATACTGCAATTACCTTGGAAGTAAAAAATATTGAAATTGTAGTGATGGCTTGCTGTGTGTTGCACATTTTTTTTAAAGAAGACTTTGTTGTCAAAGCTGTTTATCACCTGAGATACTCGATGAAGGAAATAGTTCTGTATTGGGAGTGAGAGTTAACTCCAAAATTATGCATGATCTGCAACTTAGCAAACATGGCCTGGTTCTAGAATGTACAGGAATTGTAAGGGACAACTGTAAAACATACTTCAACAATGAGGGATCAGTACCCTGGCTAGACAAAGATATCGTGTAATTTAAAATGTATGTGAAATGGTGCACTTCAAATGGGTGTTTACATGTCACATTGTAAAAATTTACTTATTTTGCTTTAAACAGCCAGGCACTAACTAGGAAAAAAAAGAAAAACACGCTACAGAGATTAATTTTGACTGCATTTCGTTACTCGAGAGCCTCATTGTAACTTATGGGGGCGTAGAACCACTGGCTCTACTCCCCAGTAATATTGCTACCCTACTGCAACAAGAACAACTGTAGCTCTGCCAGATCAGTTCTCTGTAGTACAGGCTCTATGCTACACACATTGTGTTTATGCTGCAAGAATAAAAGTATTCATAATACGTGACCAGAATGTGAGTGATTATTTATCATCCTAATTACCCTCTACCTGCAGCGGTGACCCTGTTATTTTCTTTTAACCGCACTGTGAAACACCAAGTTATATTCATGCTTGCATGCTGCCAATCACTATGGGATACAAACTTCATGCCACAAAGAATGCACCCCATGAGGGTGCTTCATCACCTGGCATCACTACAGACAATTTATTTGTGCATCTATTTTGTGTTCTCGCTGATTCCCAGATGATATAACCAGTGCAACTATGGTTCTTGAATGGTCAACAGTGTTCCCATTGGTTAAACAACTGCCAAACCAGGGTGTCATTACCTCTTGCCAAACGGACGAACACACTAAATTGCGAATCAAAGACGATGTTTATTTTTATTTATTTATTTATTTTTATTTATTGATTTATTTAACCTGGCAAGATTAGGGCCATCAGGCCCTCTCTTACATCTAACCAGGCATTCTACTTATTTTACATTCATACGTTTTAGTAGGCATGTTAAACTACATCTAGTACAAAAAGTGAAATAAACAATTAGAAAGGTACACCTGGAAAAATACATACATATAGAGTTTATATTCGTAGATCATAAGTACTGTTATAATTACACATTATTGAAGAGACAAATTTTAGATAGGAGTGCTGGCAGCAGGGAGTATGAGGGAGACTCATGGTGAAGGGAGGAGAAGAATAGACATGATGAAACATAATTAAGGAAATATAAAGGAAAAGAAGATTCCCTGGCCAATAGAGATAGATGAAGGGGAAGGCATCTCAGGAGCAAGATAGGAGACGCTAGCTTTGCTATTTGACAGATGATAGGATTGGCCTGGTACATTAATTTTGTGGAGAACTTTATGAGGATGATAGTAGGAAATGCTTCAACTTCTTCTTAAAAGCAGCAGGAGATTGAATTTTGCGCAAGGTAAGGGGCAGTTTGTTCCAGAGGCGGACAGCGGCAACTGAGAAGGAGTTTGCAAAAGTTTTTGTTTTGTGAGTGGGCACAGTTAGGATACCAAATAAGAGTGACCTCGTGTTTCTATTATGATGGCATGACAGGTTTTTAATCTCTGAAGCAAGGTACTGGGGTGCTTGCGCGACGAGGAGTCTGTGAAGTAGACATAGAGTGTGGTAGTCACACAATTTGTCCGGCCACAGCCACTTTAGCTCGGAGTATGAAGCACTAACATGATCATATCAGCGAATGTTGCAGGTGTAACGCACACAGGCGTTCATGGTTAGCTCTAGCCGTCTTTTGTTTTCACTACTCGTGCCTTGTTGAATCACATCACAATAGTGGAGGTTCGGCAGAACGAGTGCTTGCATGAACTGGCGTTTCAAGTCCTGTGGAAATATGTTCCGAAACTTTTTGAGAGCATAGAGACAAGCAGACGTCTTTCGGCACACTGCGACTGTATTCTCCGCCCAGTTGAGATGCTCATCCAAAGTTACACCCAAGTTCTTCACTGTTTTCTGATATGGTATTGGAGTACTGTCGAGCAGAATAGGAGGTAGCCATTCGCGGAAATCTGAACTTATTAATTTCTGATGGGCTATTAAGATTACTTGCATCTTTTTTGCATTTAGTTTAAGCCCCAGGCTTTTCGCCCATGTCACTACCGAAGACAGATCATCATTCATCTGAGCGATTGCAGTGTTTACGTCTTCAGGTCTGACGCTTAGGTAGAGCTGGAGGTCGTCGGCATAGAAATGATATTTACAGGAGGACAGAACCGACGAAATATCGTTGACATATAAAGAAAACAAAAGTGGTCCTAAGACTGATCCTTGTGGCACTCCCGAGGAAACATGTTTCCAGGAAGATTTTTCATTTACGCAGACAACACATTACTGTCTGTCTTTTAAGTAGCTTTCAAACCATCTCATTGCACTATCAGAGAAATTAAGCTGTTGCATTTTTCTGAGCAATATGTCAAAGTTAACAGTGTCAAAAGCTTTGCTGAAGTCCAGTAGCGTCAATATTGTTGCCTTTCGATTTTCGATGGCACATTTCAGGTCATCTGTTACTTTAATTAGAGCAGTGTTTGTGCTGTGATGTTTACGGAAACCAGATTGAAATTTGTCATATAGGCTGAATTCATGCAAGTGTTCAGTGATTTGGTCATGAACAATATATTCGAGTGCTTTGGAAACAGCAGGCAGTATGCTAATTGGTCGGTAATCACTAGGCAGTTGCGGGTTTTCGATCTTAGGGATGGGTCGAATTATGCTTCTTTTCCATGCAGTGGGGTATATTCCGTTCACGAGGGAAAAATTAAATATGTCAGTTAAGACAGGTACTAAGATATCGGCAACATTCTTAATCATGGTTATACCGATATTGTCGTTGCCTATTGCATCAGAAGAGATTCACATTATTGCTTTTCTTGCCGTATTTGTTGTTACATGTTTTAGATGGAAGCTATCGTTGTTAGTTATCCTGTTTGGGGATTCTTGTGGACAGTAATTATCAGCCATGCTGGTATTCAGAGGTGCAGAGAAGAATTCATTTAATTCGTTAGCTGACACATGAAAAGTAGTTTCCGATTTTGCCTTTCTGACCCCCAAGCTACGGAGATTCTTCCATAGAGTCGTGGGCGTCAGATCGCTGCATACAAGGGAGCGAGCGTGCCTGATTTTAGCATTGCGAATGCATTGTTTCACTCTGTTCCATAGCTTTCTGTATTCTTCGAAATGCTCGGGTTTCGGATCTGCCTTGAAACGCCTGTGGGTAGCATCCCTATTAGTCATCATCTGACGTAATTCAGCTGTCAGCCATGGAGCAGGAGATTTTCTTACACGGATTGTGCGCACAGGTGCATGTTTATCATAGAGGGCAGTGAGTTTATCACCAAGTTCATTAATTTTGCCGCCGATTGTAGGTTCTCTGATTATTTGATGCCGTGAGATTTCTGAGCAATCGGCTGTTAGAGCGTCAAGGTCAATACGTTTCATGTTCCTACAAGTTATGTAACGCGATTTGATCTTTGGGGGCTGCACAGAGTAGGCCAGGAATATTACATCATGTGCTGAGAGGCCAGGGGCCGATGTTTGACCAACATCTCTTACTTTGTCAGTCTGTTTCGTTGCGATTACGTCTATAAGAGTATGACTGTGCGCCGTATGGTGTGTAGGTTGTAATGGAAGAATGTTCATGCTATTGCAACTAAACAATCTTCTTAGGTTTATTGCGGAGGGAGTGTCTTTTAGCAGGTCTACGTTCAAGTCACCCATTACGATGACATGTTCGTATTGACACTGGAGTGAATGTAATTCCGACTGGAAGGAACTCATTGAGTTTATTTTTGGCGGCTTGTATGACGCCAGTCAAGAATTTCCGACTTCGTATATTTATTTCAATGAACATGAATTCAGACTCTTTTTTCTTCAGCAGGATTTGACGTACATAAGACTTTCACTTTGAGATCTGTTCGTATATACGCGCCAACCCCGCCACCTCACTTTTTTGATCTGTCTGCCCTAAGAAATGTGTACCCTGGGAGATGAATAGATGCAGAGGATATGTGTGGTTTCAACCACGTTTCGGATAAGAGGATTACGTGGTAGTTTAGTTGGTTGAAGAGGAGGCTAAGTTCTTCGTAATGTGCAGGTAAAGACTGGATGTTGCAGTGAGCTGCTAAAAGCTCTGACGCGTTCTGCTGAGCAGCCTGGAGTAGGGTGGCAGACTGGTTTGTCCCTTTGTTAGGCACTACCTGCCACGAGGGGCACTGGCCGGTGCTTCCGCCAAGTGACATAACACAGGGGTGTCCGAAATTTTGCGCGCCCTGTTTGTGACTCCGCGAGTGCCGAAAGAAAGGCGACTGCAAGAGATTTCCTGAGGTTGCGAGAGTATAGAAAATGGATTAGTGATATTCGGTGCAAGGAGAATATGACCAATAATAGTGACGGCTGTGTGTCACTGTGTATCCTATGTCGTAAGAGGAGAAATGTAATTAGCGTATTTGAAACAGGTTAGGGTGGAAATAAGGGAAAGGGGAGTGATTTAAGAGGCCAATGCTGCCAGCAGAGAGAAGTAAGCTTAATAATTAATAGATTATCGTAGGAAGCTGGAATTAAATTGAAATTTACTAAAGTGATACTGGTAGTGATTATCGTAGGAAGCTACAATTAGATTGAAATTTGCTAAAGTGATACTGATGGTGATTTTTGTTATGAACAATTTAAACCGAAGAGATGGGTGATTAATGAACTAAAGGAGAGACTAATAATTGCAATAGAACTATTACAGAATGGAAGAGAATAAACTGAGAAAATGAAAAAGTATTAGCAGTAACTAAAATTAAGTAATGGTTAGAGCTACAGACACAAAAAAATGGTGAAAAGTTAATACAGTTACAAAAACAATTAGTTGAAGGTACAAATATGGGTATAATTGAAAAGTTAATACAGTTACAAGACTATATCTGAGTATAGGGCTGTTACAATTTGCAAATGGTGTTAAGTTTGCACTTTTGGCTCGAGTAGCTTCACTTAATACTATTCAGTTCTGTCATGTTTATGACTGTCTTCTTTCCAGCTGCTGTCTTAATGATTACTCTGCCATCCTGAGTCCACACATTCTGAAGACCGAAATGTGATATGGCACTGTTTAAAATCTTTAGCCGTTCGTGTGTCAGATCTTCCCTTATTGTAAGCCCTGTCCTTGCTAACTTCTTCTTCTGGGTAAAGATCTCTGCCCTTTTCTGGTATGAGAGAAATTTAATTATTATTGGATGAGGTTTGGTAGCACCTGGTAGTTTTCGTCCCACCCGATGGCTCCTGTCAATGTCTGCCTTGGTCACTTCAACACCTAATTTTTTATGCGCAACCTCTATAAGCAGGTTGTCTGTGTCTTCTTCCTTATTTTCTGCTACTCCAAACAGTCGTAGACTATTTCGCCTTTGGTACTGTTCTAGCTCGTCTGTTGCGGCAGATAGTTTCACTTTTAACTCTTGTGTCTTTTTCTCGTATTCAGACACCGACTTTTTAGTGCTGTAATTTCGGCAGTATTGGCCTCAACAGTTTCACACATTTTGGCCAATACTGCTGCCGTTACAGTATCTGATATAGTGCCTGCTATCAGATCGAGATTGTTTTTATCGCAAAGCGCAGCGTTTACCTCAGAGCGGACCAGCTCCGCTATACCGGGAGCCGCGGCCGCACCTTCTGCCAAGAGCAGACCCGCCACACCTGCGGCTTCCCCGCTGCTGGACGCGCTGCTGTTCACTCTTCTGTTTACCATTTTCTCGAAGATATTGGTGGAGCACAGAAAAAAAAATAGCACTACTGCACAGAACACTGTTGTTTACACGATTTCCACTTGTACTAGACAGCACCACCTGCGAGAACACCTTTGAAATCAACTAAATTTCGCGAGCCGAACTTAACACGTGTTACACTGCAGCTGCCATGCTCGACCTTAGCAGTGAAGGTGGTGAGACAAAGCCTGCCACTCCCTTAATTAACTATGCTACATCAACAACCGGAGCTACTATTATATCGATCAGTGACAATGTTAATGAAGTATACTGCACTCATTTTCATTCTAATGACCCAGCATGTATCAAAATTCCTTATGCAATGTATCAAATTATGGACACCCGCCAGAATACCGCAATTGTTGACAAACAATCCTCACTATATATGACGCCTTCCACAGCAGAGAACCAATATTTACAGGTTATTGTGGGCAAATCTGTCCTACAAGTGACCTTCCTGTGCCAGACCATATTTTTTCCATTGTCTATCCCTGAACTTTACGTTTCGTGCAATACCATATGTTACCCAGGTGAATCACATTTGATACAGCAGCGCTGCAGCCCGCGTCACGTCATAGCGATGACGCCACATCCACAATAGCTGTGCTATGCTCTGGGCCATGCCTGCCACATGCCATCACTCAACAAGCAGGCAAAACGTGTCTACCTGCAACTGTGCAGGGTTTTCACACCTCATGAGCACATCATATCAATACGGTGAGCCTGATCACAACTACAACCAATGCATCATGGGAACACAAGGAGTACCTAAAACAGCTACCGTGTTGGGTGGCCTAGACTAATGCACCACATGCTATGATTGCCACCAAGGAGGACCTGTCCACCAGACCTTTGTTCCAACATCACAGTAGATAAATTGACTATTAGCATTGACAATTGCCATAAGTACAATGCTTTGAGTATTTGTGTAATTAAAATGATACAATCCATTATGCTTTGGCAGTATGATTTTTACATGCACCCCATCAATTCCACCAAAGCAATGGGGAAACTGCCATTACATGTTGAAATCTTCAGCTGTGTTGACCCATCCTTTTTCAGTCTTTGGAAACTGAAAACAAAGGCAGACTGGACCAGTCAAACATAGTGAAAGCTAAACAAATGTTTTATTTTGCTTCTGTTTTGTGGAACATAAAAAATAAACAGATTTGTTTTATTTTAATTAAGAGGAACAAGGATTGGAAAATGAAGATGAATCACCAACAGATGTTGAATTTTGCCCTTATCTAGCATCAGGAGAAGGAAGAGTTGAACCTACAAGAAGTGTATCAAGCTGTGACACAGCACTGTGCAGTGACCAATTTTCTGTCAATAAAAAGAGAAATTAGTTTAAAAGCAGTGGGGCAACTACAGATGAACTTAGACTAGCTGGTTAGAAATTGGAAGCTGTTCATTCTGATGATGAATTTGATATTTATGGGAAGTATATAGCACATAAATTATGTGATCTTAAAGGGAACCAACATGTTTTTGTGAGAAAGCTTACTAATGATCATATTTTTTAAGTTGAACTGAAAGCAATGACAAAAGGTTGTGCAGTTGTTAACTAACTATGGTGGTTCTTCCAGAGTGCAGAGTTTAATGCATCAGTTTTTTTTCCTTATAATTATCAGTTTAATCACCCCTGTAGCGCAATGAGCAATTCACAACCCAGTCACACTGTTCAGCCCATTACTAGTTCAAACAGTAATTTAATAAATATAGGCAATTCCTCAAGCTTACCAAGAATTTCTAACTACCTGGCACATTTCAGGAGTGGTACCTAAAATTATTCAGACCCTAATCTAACTATAAAATATTTCCTGAAAATTTTATTTTTTAATTTAATTTTTCAAGCAGTTAATGTTTACTTAACATTTTTGCTTAAAATTGTAATCTGTTAATGTCATTCTATTTTTGTCTAATCTTCATTTATTTTCATTAAACTCTTTGCTTTCCAAAAGCAAAATATTTGTACCTTTCATTTACTTACCTTCAAATATTCATTTTTCAGAACATCATATGTAGCTTCACAGGTTCCCGGTATGATGTGGCTCAAAGCTTGTTTTGAAATTATAGTTATATATTCCATGTCCTTGTAGTTCCTGCCAGTCGCTAAGAACCTTAGAACTGAGTCTCTCATGGTGGCTGATAGCTGCCCTCATAACACTGTCTCCTTTTTCCATTTCTGAGGTTACAAAAGATAACAGTTTACAGTCTGTTTCTATGTCCGTACATAAGTAATTGTGCCAGTCTTCTGTTCCCTGCCATAGTTCTCAGAGAAGATTCACATGGGAGGTTGTCCCTCTTTTCAATAACCAATCTTGGGACCATCATGAGTGATGTGCAGACCTTCTCTTCTTGTTCAGTTTAAGAACACATAGTGCAATTGTCACCACTAGAAGTGTTTTCTCCATGATGATTTTGGAACAACTGAGCAAAAAACTCGGCTGAAGCTTGAACGGTGTAGCTGCATGATTTGTATCAGTCTTGTCATCAGTCTTGTAAGATCATGAAGACTGATGACAAAACATTATGTGTAGACCAAGCTTAAGTGATGTGTAATCTGCTGAACTGTTCTTCTGATTTGAAACTGTGGATGGAGGTTATAAATTTTTTGCAATGTTCCTTTATTCATACATTCATTAACTACTTGGCCACCTGCAGCAAATGTAGATGTAAAGTAATTTTTTCATTCCACATTTTTATTGAACTCTACAGCTCTGAATCAATACACTTTAATACATTGAGCTGACAAGGTCATGAGATGGTGATATGTACATGTGCAGATGGCTGCAGTATCTTGTACAAAAAGTATAAAATTGAATTGAATGGAAAACTGCATTGCCAGAGCTGTCATGTGTACTCAGGTGACTCATGTGAAAAGTTTTCTGATGTGCTTATGGCCACAAAATGGGTATTAACAGACTTTAAACATGAAATTGTAGCCATAACTAGATACATGGGACATTCCATTTTGGAAGTCATTAGGGAATTCAATATTCCAAGATCCACAGTGTAAAAAGTGTACCAGAAATGCCAAATTTCAGGCATTAGCTCTCACCACAGACAACACAGTAGCTGACAGCCTTCACTTAATGACAGAGTAGTGGAGTTTGCATAGAAATGTCAGTGCTAACAGACAAGCAACACTGCATCAAATAACTGCAGAAATCCAAGTGGGACTTAAGATGAATGTATCCATTCAGACAGAGTATTGAAATTTGGCGTTAATTGGCTGGGGCAGTAGACGACTATACAACTGCCTTGGCTAATAGCATGACATTGCCTGGAGGGCCTCTCCTGGGCTCATGAAAGTGTTGATTGGTCCCTGAATAACTGGAAAATTGTGACCTGGTCAGGTGAGTCCTGATTTCAGTTGGTAAAAACTGATGGTAGTGTTTGAGGGTGGTGCAAACCCCATGGCGCTATGGATCTAAGTTGTCAGCAAGGCAGTGTGCATGCTGGTGATGGTCCCATAATGGTGTGTGCTTTGTTTACATGGAATGAACTGGATTCTCTGCTCCAGCTGAACAGATCATTGACTGGAAATAGTTATGTTCAGCTACATGGAGACCATTTGCAGCCATTCATGGACTTCATGTTCCCACAAAAGATGGAATTTTTATGGTTGACAATGCACCATTTCATGGGGCCGCAACGGTTTGTTTGGCCACCCAGATTGTATGACATTAATCCCATTGAACATTTAGGGACATAATCAAAAGGTCAATTCATGCACAAAATTCTGGACCAGCATGTCTTTCACAATTATCAATGACTATAGAGGCAGCATGGCTAAAAATTTCTGCAGGGGACTTCCAGCCACTTGAGTCCATGCCACATTGATGTGCTGCACTACACCAGGTGATAGGAGGTCAGACATGACACTAGGAGGTATCCCATGACTTTGGTCACCTCAGTGTGTAATGTTACTTTATTTACATGTATTTAAAATACTTATGACTGCACACTTGGTGCTACAGCAATAGCTTTGCTTTGAGTGGCTGCCACTTAAAGCAGCTATATCAGTTATCAATGTAGGGATTCAGTGCTACTTATTGGCTCCACTAACTGATTCTTTGTGTATTATAAAGCAAATTGTAAGATGAGTTAAAGCCCACTTCTTCTTCTGATTCTTCCACTTTTTCAACTTCATATGATCTAATATTCAGTCATTCACAATTCATAATTGTTTATTTGTTAAGGTATGATATTTTCATGATACAACAAAACATGTTATCTTATGTGTGTATTCCACTTTAGTAATCTGAACTGAATCTAAAAAATCTAAAAAAATTGAGCTTTACATCACCTCCTGTGATATACAAAATTAATTCAATAGCCTTCAGTTATTTTACTGAAAGCTAATTAATGAGCCTTAAACTCTTTTTACCATTAAATTTAGGTTGTGTTCAGCTTCACACTATTATGTGGTGTTCTTTATTAATCAAAAAAATTCAATTATCTGATTGTTTATCACAACACAAACTAGAACCTGCATTCATTATCAAAGTCCGATAGCCAAGTTTGCTAAAATTATTATGAGAATTAACACTGTCATCACCAGATAGGACAGGTGAGTTGGGGTTCACTGTAACTAAATGTATTCTTTGCAAGTATTTTACTTGTGGTCTACTTTTAAGATTTTTATGTTTGCATCCAACCATTTTTATTTTCGGAGGCAGCAAGTACTATTTGTCAAAAGACATTTTGTTCATAACAAAAAATTAACTATTACACTGATATTAAATACTATCATTGGATACAATGAGGAATGTTAACTGATCTCAGCACTTGGGCAACTGAGCAGCAGCCCACAGCATGAGCAACCTTGACAGTTTGTATACTTGTTTCCATACAATTCTAGAACATGAACCAACAAAAGTTTGTAACATTTCAAATTCTTTCATAAGCTTCAAGTTACAAACCCAAGATTAATGATCAAACCAATTAGCTTCTCATTAAGAACAATAAATAAGACATTCCTTCTTAAACTGAAAATTTTACTTTTAGAGAACTTATCTGCAGAGTTGTAGTTATAAAAAACAAAGTAACTGATTTCTTTTATTATAGAGCTGTAGTTCTTGCAATTCCCTTAACATTATAAAGGAGCAATAGTCTTTAAAAGTAAAATTGAGTATCTAATAGTTTAATACTCTCTATACTTGTCAAGAAAACTTCTAAATTCTGATACTTTTGTAAATGCAACATAGTCTTCCAGGTTGCAAGTACCAATTTGACTAGAACCTCCACTTGTGCTAACAATGCCCTGCACAAAATAAAGCTTACTTGAAGGTCCTAATGGATTGAGTTCATGTATGAAGGTGAGCCCTCCACCACTGTCTCCATTACACGCAGTTGTCCCTGTAAACAAGAAAAGATTCATTAACTTGTACACTACAAGACCATCAAGATCAAAATTTCCTTAACAAAATGTTCTGTTACACTATCTATCTCAGAACTTATGAAAACGATAGATTGTTACTCACCAAATAGAGGCTGCACTGACAGGCATATTGAAAAAGGACTGCTATCAGACTAAGTCCTTTCTCAGACGTAGACAAAACACACACACATTCACACATGCATAACACATGCCACAGCTATTGTCATCTCTGGGTGCCAAGTCCTGACTGCAACAGTGTCTCAGGTGAGCAGCAGTCTTTGCTGTGGTGGGTAGTAGGGGTACAGAAGAGAAATGTTGTTAAGTATGGGGAGCGAAAGCAGGTAGGGATTGTTGCCTGTGAAAATGTGCAGAGACATGCTGAGGACATTATTGTAAGCCATCAGGCAAAGCACTGGGTGGCTGCTCTTAGGAGAAATAGGGGAGAGGAGAGAAGCAGAGAAGGGGAAAGGATTATGCAAGTGTGCTGGTGAGGTAGAAGGCATGTGTAGCACTGGGACTAATGAAGGTTAAGGCTAGAGGGGTTACAGAAATGGAGGATACTTTATAGGGAGTGTTTCCAACCACATGATTTACAAAACCTGTAGTTAATGTGAAGAACCCAGATGGCATGGGCCATGAAGCAGCCACTGAAGTCAAGCACACAGTGCTCCAGAGCATGCTCAGTAACTGGATGGTCCAGCAGCCTCTCAGTCACTATTTGGCATGGCCTTTAGCATGGAAAAACAGCTTGTTACTTAGAGACAATGTAAAATGTTGCTCAATAATTTCTGTTAAGTTGGTAGATCACATGGCTTCTTTCACAGGTGGGTAGGGTAGGAGATTTCTGTGACAAGACTGGAGCTGGCAGTAATGAGAGGATGTAAAGGGCAAGTCTTTCATTTAGATCTACTAAATTGATATGAGGAAGGGGATGGGAACAGGGATGAAATGAGTGTTGACAAGGATACTGCAATACTTGGGCAGATGATGGAGCAACACTGTGGGAGGGATGGGGAGGATGGTGGAGAGATTATTTCTCATTTTAGTGTATGACAAGAAGTGGTGTTGCTCTAGTCTTTGATTGTATTAGGTTGACATAGATATAAGACCTACACACATCCTCCCACTACTCCACTTCTGTCATGGGCACCTCCTACTGCATCAAAGCTGTGAAAGCAGTCATGTGCTCTACCAACTTAGCTGCACATACTACACTGATGTGACAGCCAAAAAGCTCTCTGTCCAGATGAGTGGTCACTGGCAAACTGCAGTCAAGAGACAGGTGGATCACCAAGTTGTGAGCATGCTGTGCAACACAATGTGCTTTACTGCAGTGACTGCTTCACACACTGTGCCATCTGGATTCTTCCTCACAACAGCAGCTTTCCGAATTGTGTGGGTGGAAACTCTCCCTGTAATATATATATACTTCATTCCTGAACTCCCCTGTCCTCAACCTTCACTAGTCCCTGTCTTACACCTGCCTCTATCCCCTTCCCTGCTCCCACTCCAGACCTACACACATCTTGTAACTCACCAGCACACCTACATAGTCCTTTACCCACCTCTGCTTCTTTCCTCTCTCCTTTTCCCCTTTAACACAGCTCCCAAATTCTACAACTAACAGACCACCGTCCTGTCCCTGTCATGTCCGTGCACTCTCCCACAGGCAGCACTAGCATCTCCCACCACCCCTACCCCACCCAGCATTCCTCCTCCTCTCCACCTCATGCCACTTCTGTACCCCCTCCGCTCGCTCCCACAAAGATTGTTGTTCACCACAGATGCTGTTGCAGTCAAGTCATCACCCAGATCCTACAGTTCCCCTGTGTGTATTATGCAGCTGTGAATGTGTGTGTTTTTTGTCTACATCTGATGGAAGGTTAAGTGTTATAGCTCCTAGTATCTAGCAATCATGTTTAATGTGCCTGTCTGCCACTCAATGCCTCTTGTTGTTCTATGCCAGATTTTTCTACTGCTTCATTTTAATAAATGATTCTTAAATAATTGAAGCAACACCAGTTACTAATAGAATGTTTTGTGTTTGAAGCTAATAATGACTTATGATGCTCCAACACTGGACATTGAGTCTTATATCCAAAAAGTAACATCTCAAACAAACAATATGTGAACAATGCCATCGGAAAATTTTTCAACTTGTCAATAAGATAACTATACAACACAAGGAAATAACTGCGCTAGACAGTCAGCAAATTCAATAAAACATGCCTTGTATAATAATAATAATAATAATAATAATAATAAAACCCGTGGAGGCCCAGGAAAAGAATAGGCTTCCAGTATGTTCTGCCAGTCGTAAAAGGTGATGAAAAGAACAAAGCACTAATAGGGCTAACCCTCCTTTTTAGTGTGATTAGTTGGTTCAGGACAAAACTAATGAAGCGCTGTCATGGTCGGAGATGACGCTTGAACCCTATGCCCGTCCACAGTGGTAACAACACTGCTAGCCACACGGAAAATGATTTAAATCCAAATGGAGGTGTTTTGCAGGATATGCTTCCTGCAACTACTCTAGAAGGAAAACAAAGACAGAGGATGAGATGGTCAGATGAACTTAACCAACACCACATGTTCTGTTATTACCAAGCAACAAACTTAGGAGCCAACACAACAGGATACAGATCACAAGTATACACAACATTTATTACCAGATACCCAGAATTAAAATTTTTAACGGAACAACGACTAGCTTATCAGATCCATGTAATAATAAAAAATAACAGGATACCCCAGTCAGAATTAGAAAACATCAAACAACAAGTGCAACAAATACTGGAACAAAATAATGTGCAATCAGAAGAAGAAGAAAATACAGTAATGGACTCAAACATCCCAGAGCAAACAAACAAAGAACAACACACATCAATTAAACAATCAGAGGAAAACAAAATCTTAAGACAGCCACCAGAACAAGCACAAATAGAACACGAAGTGACACACATGTTAGATATAGAAGAAAAATTTCAGCTGACATATATAGAATACAAAGACACAAATACAGACATTAGACCATTCTTGCATAGACCACCAAATAACCCACAAGCTGAAACAACAATAACAACCATCAACACAATCATACACAACAAAATAAATGAAAATACAACTATGGAAGAGTTACAACTACTGGTTTATATAGGAGCACTCACTACACTAAATATACACACTAGGCAGAGATCAGAACCAACCAACACACAGAAGAAACCAACAAAACCAGCATGGCAACACAGGCTACAGATCAGAATAGAAAACCTGAGAAAAGACATCAGACAGCTAACACGATTTATAAGAAATGAAATATCAGACAAAAAAATGAAAAAGGTTAGGTAAAATCTCACAACAAGAAGCAATAGAGCAATTAGATGAAAAGAAGCAGAAATTACAAACATTGGCCAAATGACTTAGAAGATACAAAAAAAGTGAAAATAGAAGGAAACAAAACCAAACATTCAACAGAAACAAAAAGAAATTTTACCAGACAATAGATAACACACATTAAAATAGACAATCCACCAAACATAACAGACATGGAACACTTCTGGAGCAACATATGGTCAAACCCAGTACAACATAACTGACATGCACAGTGGATACAAGCAGAAACAGACACATACAAGATGATACCACAAATGCCTGAAGTGATAATTTTGCAACATGAAGTCACCCGAGCAATTAATTCTACGCACAATTGGAAAGCCCCTGGAAAAGATAAAATAGAAAATTTCTGGCTAAAGAAGTTCACCCCAACACATTCACATCTAACTAAATTATTTAACAGTTACATTGCAGACCCATACACTGTCCCTGATACACTTACACAAGGAATAACTTATCTGAAACCTAAAGATCAAGTAGACACAGCAAACCCAGCAAAATATCACCCCATAACATGCCTACCAACAATATACAAAATATTAACTTCGGTCATTACATAGAAATTAATGACACATACAACACAGAACAAAATTATAAGTGAAGAACAAAAAGGCTGCTGCAAAGGAGCACGAGGATGTAAAGAGCAACTGATAATAGATGCTGAGGTGACATATCAAGCTAAAACTAAACAAAGGTCGCTACACTATGCATACATTGATTACCAAAAAGCTTTTGATAGTGTACCCCACTCATGGTTACTACAAATATTGGAAATATAAAAAGTAGATCCTAAACTGATACAGTTCCTAAACATAGTAATGAAAAACTGGAAAACCACACTTAATATCCAAACAAATTCAAATAATATCACATCACAGCCAATACAGATTAAGCGTGGAATATACTAAGGAGACTCATTAAGTCCTTTCTGGTTCTGCCTTGCTCTGAACCCACTAGCCAACATGCTAAATAATACAAATTATGGATATAATACTACTGGAACACACCAACACAAAATCACACATTTGTTATACATGGATGATCTAAGACTACTGCCAGCAACAAATCAACAACTCAACCAATTACTAAAGATACCAGAAGTATTCAGCAATGATATAAATATGGCTTTTGGAACAGACAAATGTAAGAAAAATAGCACAGATGAGGGAAAACACATTAAACAAGAAGATTAAATATTGGATAACCACAGCGATTGCATAGAAGCGATGAAAAAAACAGGTGCCTATAAATATCTAGGATACAGACAAAAAATAGGAATAGATAATACAAATATTAAAGAAGAACTAAAAGAAAAATATAGGCAAAGACTAACAAAAATACTGAAAACAGAATTGACAGCAAGAAACAAGACAAAAACTATAAATACTTATGCTATACCAATATTGACCTACTCATTTGGAGTAGTGAAATGGAGTAACACAGACCTAGAAGCACTCAATACACTTACATGATCACAATGCCACAAATATAGAATACATCACATACATTCAGCAACAGAAAGATTCACATTAAGCAGAAAGGAAGGAGGAAGGGGATTTATTGACATAAAAAACCTACATTTAATCATGATTCAACTACATTATGGACAGGTAGATAATTTAAGAAAATTCTTTATAGAACAAGCAGAAACTAGCAAAATACACAGAGCAATCATTCATATAAATACATCGGCTACACCATTGCAATTTCATAACCACTTCTACAACCCTTTAGATCACATAACATCAGCAGATACAAAGGAAGTAAATTGGAAAAAGAAAACACTACATGGCAAGCACCCGTATCATCTAACACAGCCACACATCGAACAAGATGCATCCAACACATGGCTAAGAAAAGGCAGTATATACAGTGAGACGGAAGGATTCATGATTGCAGTACAGGATCAAACAATAGACACCAGATATTACAGCAAGCATATTTTTAAAGATCCCAATACCACAACAGATAAATGCAGACTTTTCAAACAACAAATAGAAACAGTAGACCACATCACAAGCAGATGTACAGTACTATCAAATACAGAATACAACAGAAGACATGACAATGTAGCAAAAATAATACATCAACAGCTTTCCTTACAACATAAACTTATAAAACAACACGTTCCCACATACAAGTATGCACCACAAAATGTACTGGAGAATGATGAATACAAATTATACTGGAAAAGAACCATTATAACAGATAAAACAACACCACATAACAAACCTGACATCATACTCACAAATAAAAAGAAGAAATTAACACAACTAATCGAAATATCCATACCCAATACAACAAATATACAGAAGAAAACAGGGGAAAAAATTGAAAAATACATCCAACTGGCTGAGGAAGTCAAGGACATGTGGCATCAGGGTAAAGTTGACATCATACTAATTACACTATCAACTACAGGAGTCATACCACACAATATCCACCAGTACATCAACGCAATACAGCTACATCCAAACGTATATATACAACTACAGAAATCTGTAATTATTGATACAGGTTCAATTACCCGAAAGTTCCTAAATGCTATGTAACATATACCGTACAGTTAAAAGGAAGTCACACTTGATCAACGTCCGCGTCATTTTCCATTTTTAACCAGACATAATGTCTGAGAAAGGAAATAAAATAATAATAATAATAATAATAATAATAATAATAATAATGATAACTGGAGTGCTGGAAAACAGAACTATTGCTTGGTAAAGAAAATTATGGACAAGTCAACATCAAAAGAGATATTTTTCAATGAGTTCCTTGTGGAGTGGGGGAGTGGTCATGTACATAAGAACAGTATTCTGCTTGAGTACATAGACATATCACGGTGCTGCATTGAACAGATATTTGAATGTTATGTAGGGGCAGTTGCATTTAGTGAAAGTAAACTTCTAATTGTTGTTGCTTATAGATCCCCTAACTCTGACTTCAGAGCATTTCTGCTCAAGCTAGAGAATATTCTTGATTCATTTTATAGGAAGAACCAGAAATTAGTTATATGTGGTGACTTCAATATTAATTTTGTAAATGATTCTGCAAGAAAAAGGATGTTGGAAGATGTTCTTAATTCATATCATCTGATGCAGACTGTGCTTTTTCCTACCAGGGTGCAAGAGAACAGTAGCACAGCCATAGACAATATTTTTATTCATTCTTCATTACTAGATGGTCATTTTGGTAGTAAAAGGGTGAATGGCCTTTCGGACCATGATTCACAAATTTTAACACTAAAAGGCTTTTTTTTTTTTTTTTTTTTTTTTTTGCAAGTAAGATGGCGGCTAGTGTAAAAATTCGTTGTGCGTGTCCGAGAAAAAGTATGAATTTTGCCGTGAAAAAGAAAAATTGTGACAGTTGTAAGGATGAAATTACAAAGCTCAGCGAACGGGTGTCTAGTTTACAATTTATTATCAGTTCCTTGAAAATGGATATCAAGAAACTTAAAGAAGAAAAAAGTGAACGGAACATGAAAAACTCGCGCCATGAAAGTACGAATATATCGGAGAATTGGAATATGTACTCCACCAAGGTAAAGGAGTTTGTTTTCTCAGACCACTCCATGTTAACAGTAAAGTTAAGACGTTTTTATAAAAGGAGATGACAGCAAGGCTGGACAAAAGTTAACAAAATCTAATACCTTAATATTAACAAAACACAATCTCATAAAACTAACACACCAGTTGAGCATAACAAACTGGGACAAATTATTTCAAAACTGTGATTCCAGTGCCCAAACAGTTTATGAAACATTCCACAATTACTTAACAGGTATTTTAAAAGCCCATCTTGTTCAAAAGAAATACCATAAAACAAGAAAAGGTAAATTTTGGTACACCAAAGAACTGGAGAATCTAAAAAATAAGCTACTGCTGTTGAAGCACCTTGCCAAAGTAAACAATTCTAATGAAATTAAGGATCTCGAAAAAATCACTAAGAAACTGTATAAGAAAGAATTGCAATTAGCGAAACTAAGATACAACACAAATTTCATAAAAAATAGTAAAAACCAATGCAAAACAGCCTGGTCAGTAATTAATACTGTTAAAGGTGAAGTCAGAAACTTCGACAAGACAGTCCCAAAACCAGCAGATACATTCAATAAATATTTTGTAAGCTGTGCTGATGATATCAAAAAGCTTATCAGTAAACCCAATGTAACATGTATAGATTATCTGAAGAGAGCAAACCTAAATCATAATAGGGCCGGATCATCATTGAAACACTTCAGAGAGGTATGCCAACATGAAGTTCTTAAAATAGTCAAAGAAATGAAAAATTCATACAGTACAGATATTTTTAATATGTCAAACAATCTATTTAAAGAAATCATACATTACATTGCAGCACCAGTAACATATTCTATAAACCTGTGTCTCATAGAAGGGTTTTTTCCTGATCCTCTCAAACTATCCAAGGTAACTCCAGTCTTTAAGAAGGGTGTCAAATCAGATCCTACAAACTACAGACCAATTTCACTAATTCCAGTACTAGGAAAAGTCTTTGAAGGCATAATATATAAGCAGATGTATGAGTACCTAGAACTAAATGGTATGTTAAGTGCATCACAGTTTGGTTACAGAAAAGGAAGGTCAGCTATACATGCCATAGAGCTCTTAGTCAGAGACATTCTAGCAGCATTTGAGGACCATGCGCATGCACAGGTAACCTTATGTGATCTGAGCAAAGCTTTTGACTGTGTTGACCACTCACTTCTGCTCTCTAAACTTGAGTACTATGGAATATGTGATAAAAGTTTAAAACTCATCAAATCATACCTCAATAAAAGGAACCAGGTGGTGAGTTCAGGAAGTCATCTGTCAAACATACTCGAGGTTCAACATGGAGTGCCACAGGGATCTAAATTGGGACCATTTCTTTTCCTTGTACACATAAATGACTTACCAGGAAATATAGAGGTAAAGACATATGTATGCAGATGACACAACTTTTCTATCTGTAAACCATGTACTTGATAACCTTGTAAGTGATATGAAATTGGCAAAAGAAAATGCAACATCATGGTTTAATGCCAATGGTCTGCTATTAAATGAGGAAAAGACCCAGAATATGTGGTTCAGTCTATCAAAGACTACAAAAATAGAAAAACAAAAGGTATTGTACTTGACAACAGTCTAACATGGAACTCTCATGTTGATCACATAGTGGTTAGGTTGTCAAGAGTTATATATTTGTTGAAGAGACTGATGTGTTGTGTGACATTTGAGTACGTAAGGACAGCGTACTTTGCCTTTTTTCAATCTGTTTTAAGGTACGGGTTAATACTCTGGGGAAACAGCAGAAAAATAAATGAAATTATGGTGATCCAGAAGAAAGCAATCAGAGTAATGGCTAAGGTAGATAATAGAACACATTGTAAACCATTGTTCACTAAATATAGAATTTTAACAGTAATTTATTTATATATTCTTGACAGTGTTAACTACATACTTGCTGAACTACCTAATTTAAGTGTAACAAATGAAAGACATGGCTACTATACAAGAACGTGTACTTCTCTGCTGTTGCCACAAAATAGATTAGCTAAAACTAACAATAGTCATAAGTATATGGCAATTAAAATATATAACAAATTGTCTAAAAATGGGTCAATCAAGCCTGATAAATTATTTAAAGACAATGTTCATAACTTCTTGTTAACCAATCCATTCTATTCATTAGAAGAATTTTTATAAATGCCTAATATCAACTTAAATGTGTAAAAAAATTTTTTTTTGTAAAATTAATAGGTTAAGTGAACTGACGAAGTGTATTGCATGTAACAATGCTGAACGACTAATAGAGATTCTGAATCTGAATCTGAATCTATAATTACAAACTATGTAGGAAAGCTAAACCAATGACAATAGGGGGTTTTTTAAACCTTGTCAAGGAATGAGAGTGGCAGGATTTTTATAGTGCTGATAATACAGATCACAAATATAGTGGTTTCCTTAACAGGTTTCTCATGCTCTTTGAGAGTTGCTTTCCGTTAGAATGTTCTAAATTGGGTACTAGAAGCAAAAGGCAGCCTGGGTGTCTGACTAGTAGGATAAGTATATCATGTAGAATGAAGCGGGAATTATATCAAAAAGTTAGAAGTAGTCACAATCAACCTACAGTAGCCCATTACAAACATATTGTAAGATGCTTAAAATGTTACAAGGAAGGCAAAGAGTATGTGGTACACAGAATGGGCATATTAACAGTGAAACTGAGCAGTTCTAATTTCTAGATGTTCAGATAGATAGTAAACTGTCATGGAAAGCCCATGTGTAGTATATTGTTCAAAGACTTAACGCCGCTGTTTTTACTATTCAAACGGTATCTGAGTAAGTGATTGTTGACATGAAAAATTAATCTACTTTGCTTCTTTTCATTTGCTTATGTCATATGGTATTATATTTTGGGGAAACTCTTCCCATTCTAAAATTATGTTTTTGGCTAAAAACAGGCAGTTCGGGCAGTAAGTGGCGTAAGTTAGTGAACCTCTTGTTGACCCCTGTTCACTGTCTGGGTATTTTGACATTGGCCTCTCAATATATATATTCTTTACTGTCATTTCTTGTTAACAATATCAGCTGATTCCCAAGAATAAGCAACTTTCACTCAGTTAATACTCGGCAGAAAACTAACCTGCAGTTGGATTAGACTTCCCTAACTCTTGTGCAGAAAGGTGTGCAGTATACTACTGCATCCATTTTCAATAAGCTACCTCAAGAATTAAAAAATCTTAGCAAAAATCCACGCACTTTCAAATTGAAACTGAAGAGTTTCCTCATGGGTCACTCCTCCTATTCTGTTGAGGAGTTACTTGAAAAATTAAGCTGATTCTTGTGTTATGTTATTGACTGCATTTACTTGAACTTATGGCTTAACATTTTTGGGTTTATAAAGATTTTATTTGTGTCTATTATTACTTTTATGTTGTAATTTCATGTACTGACATGTTCCATGACCTTGGAGATTTGCTTCTCAATTTGGTTCCATGGAACTTGATGTGTAAATACGTAAATTAATTCAGGGGGACTCATGCCCATTGTTGTTCATGATCACCTTGATTCCACTGTCAACCATCTTGCAGGAAACAAACATGTGCTATCAAACAGCAAGAAATTCTCAGAAAATATCCAAACTACTATACATAGATAACCTGAAGCTTTAGGCAAATTTTAAATTGGAATTCAGTCTCTAACAAATACTTTCCAAATCTTTGGCAATGACATCAGAATCGAATTCAGCTTAGACAAGTGTGCCACAGGCACACTAAAGGAGAAAATCTCAGAAAATGCTAGGCATTTTGCTGCTGCGCAACATCAAGCATGGATAAGTAAAAAGTGTGGTAAGCAGCTTTTACACCCAAATGGTCAGAAAAATTTTGAAAAGCAAACCAAATGATGACAATATCATTAAGGCACTCAACACCTGGACCATACCCATCACCAAACATACTGCCAGCAAGTAGAGCTGGTTAATGCAGACAGTAAAGCAAGACAACTCCTGACAACTGAGACACAGACTCCTTGCTCACAGTTACACTGATAGGCTGTACTTGCCCAGAAAAGCAGGTGGTAGAGGACTCCTGAAAGTGAGACAAAACTGTAAGAAGAGAAGCACGCATTAACAGACTTTGTGAAAGACAGCAAAGAACATCTCTGACTGAAGTCAGCAACAGAAATCTTCTCAGAGTAAATTAAACAGAGAATCAACACTGGAGAGCTGGACTTTAGTACCAGTTGGCACCCCTACACAATAAAGCATTGGACTGGCAGCTTTCAGAGAAGCTTGAAGTCAAAATAGACAAATAACTGATCTTGGCTGATGAATGGAACCCTAAAGAAGGGAACTTAAAGACTGATTTTTGCTGTGGAGAAACAAGCCATCAGAACTGAAGCCATCATAGCCAGAATCAAGAAATCAGCAAAAGACCCAGAGTGCAAACTTTGCAAAGAAGCTGACTAAACAGTTGACAATATGTTGAGCTGTCACAGAAACATCACTCAAACTGATCACAAGCAGAGGCACAACAAAGTGGCATAAATGATCCACTGGAACATATGCCAAAATTACCCTGTGCTGGTAATAAGGAACTGGTGGAATCACAAAAGTTGTTGGAAATATATGTGCCAAATTACTGGGGGATTTCTAACTTGAGACATATCAAATGCTAGAGCGCAATACACCACACATCCCAGTTATAGAGGAAAAGAATTTGTGGATTACTGACACTGCCATCATCTGTGAGAGAACAATCAGTGAGCAACAAGTGTAAAAATTCAACAAATGTGAGTACTCAAAAACTGAATTATAGCCACTAACATAAATCAGTAAAGTGGCATGGAAATTCTGAATACTCTGGGACAAGATCTTATTGATCACTCAAAAACCACTGGCATTGTTTTAAATATCTATTTGCCAATTACAAAAAGTCACTTCACTGAAACCTGCAATAATTATCTGCCAATATGTCATGCAATGCTACTATGCTGTCATAGTGAAGAGAGAGGTGGCAGAATGGGAGGTCCTCATGGCTGGCCAGACAGCACTGACTAATGCCAAACATCAGGCTTTCTCCAGTGCTTACAGTCTTGGCAGTACCTTGTCCAGTGTGGAACATTGCCAGTCCTAACCCACAGTTTTTCGACTGCCACAAGCAAAGTTCAGCCATAACTACTGCCCGATCCACTGTCATCTCAACAATGTGAGTGGGCTTTTGGATTCTGGGAACCTGCCCTTATGTATCAGAGACTCTGAGAAAGATTGGATACAGACACTGGAATTTTTTTTGCAACTTATGACTCAACCACCCTTCTTGAAACCAGCAACTAAAAAGTGTCACCAATGCCTCTGGTACGGACCACGGCAATTTGGAAAACAAGACTCATGGACTAATGTTGCTTTGAGCCACGAGGTTATAGAATCTTTGTAGAAGAAATTGGAAAATGTGTAGTAAAAACTGTTCTGCACTTAGGCACAGGATTTATTGTCAGCACAAAAAGTTTAGTTTCGATTATGGACTTCAGCTCCCCTAACAGCTGAGTCTCTTTGTTACCATAGTGCAAGTAGAATTTACACAATGATGAAAGTATCTGCACTGATCAGTCTACCAAATACAGATGACTCTGAAGGAACAGACACATTCTGGGAGGAACCAGAAAATATCCTCACAACAAACACATCATTTGTCCACTTGGGGATTCTGATGCCCAGCTTGTTGAGGAAAGAAAATATCTGAGGATTCTTGGAAAATACCCAGCTCACAGGAGAATCAACTGTGATTGAGAGAGATTAATGGAGTTACACAAAGCATTCAAACTGATTCTAGAATCAGCTGTTTTCAGACAACAGTCCAGGAAACAGAAGATCTGGACAACTCCAACTTGATGAATTCTAGATTGACTGTGCACCACTACACAGACAGGACACGAAATAAAAGATACAGAACATGCCAACCAAGACTCAGATCATTACATTTTAAAGATACATGTGTTACTTCCATGGAAATCTTGCTCAATCTGTACAAATTGATTCTTATCAAATGTGCATGTTGTCACCCTGTGGGCAGTTTTTGATGGAGATTTCCTCACATCGAGGAAGCTGACCCTGTTCACTTCATTGTTCTTGCAGTTCCTCTTGTGCCAAGATACAGTTCCAAGAAATACCAAAAAGGTTACATCTACTAAGAGCTATAAGTTTTACTGGGACAAATTAATACAATATGAAAACTAAATTGGAAGAACAGGGAACAGCTAAAAGAAGTTATAGTCAGAGCAGCATAGGAAGCAGCTCACACACAAAATCCAGAAAACATGCTTGATGGGATAATGAATGTGCTGCAGCAATACAACTAAGATAGGTTGCTTGGCACAAGAGGAACTGCAAGAACAATGAAGTGAACAGGGTCAGCTTCCTCGATGTGAGGAAATCTCCATCAAAAACTGCCCACAGGGTGACAACATGCACATTTGATAAGAATCAATTTGTACAGATTGAGCAAGATTTCCATGGAAGTAACACATGTATCTTCTGTGAATCCTTCATACACAATCTGAACCAGTACAACTTCCCGAACCTGCAGTTCAGATTCATAGCAAACTAGCCCATAGTGACATACATAATTGACAGGTTCTAGCAAGTTATTTTGAACGTCTCCTCGACTGCAAGGCTCCTGAGACTGCATTCACTTATGAAAACAATTGAAACATCTACCAAAATTTGCCTCAAACCATGAAGAAGAAATCCAGAAGATGGTCCAAGCTCCAAAAGATAACAAACCACCTGATGACTGCTGAACTCTGGGAGTATGCAGGAGAGAAGGCAATCAGTGAAATTGTTACAGTTATTCAAGAGATTCAGGAAAACAAAAAACTTCCAAGTAGATGAATCTCTGCTGTAATTCATCCACTACTCAAGATTGGGAGAGAACAGATATGAAAAACTACTTGCCATCTCCCTCCTGCTAATAGCTTACAAGATACTCTAAAAATCTCTACAGAATAGAGGGGAACAACAAATCAGTCCACAATTGTGGGAATATCAAAGGGGTTTCAGGAAGGGACAATCATGTTATGAACAGATAATGGCGCTGAAAACCACCTTTTCATACACGAAACTGATGAGGGAGAATTTGTTGACATCAGGAAGGCATACAATTCAACTGATCAAATCATACTATTTTAAATTGGAATTTGGCTTAGATAACAACACAAAACGAATTAGCCAACAAACCTTAACAAACACCACCTCCAAAGTGAAGTCCCAAGGAGAGATGTCTCATCCATTTTGGAAACAGGACAAGAGTAGGATAAAGAGATGGATTATCATATCTGTTCAGCAACTTTGTTTTCGAAAAGGTCATACGCAAATGGCAAAAAGAAATGAACAATTCAAGGGCAAAAATTGGGCAAGGCTAGGCTAAGAGTATATGACTCTTGTTATCAACTGTCTAGCTTTTTCAAATGGCTTAGTAATCTTTCTAGACTCTGTAGATATAACAGCAAAACACCTTAAGCAACTGAAAACAGGGGCGCAAAGGCTGAGCCTCATATCTCCTTTGAGAAGATGCACTTTATGAACCAGCACCAAGAGAGCTAGAGGTCAGACTAGGAAAAATTAAACAGGCAGAAAAGTTTAAATAGCTGGGTGAATGGCTAGAGCCTAACCTATCAATGAAAGAAGCCCTTGTGTTACCCATTAACAAAACAGAAATGACCTTCCAACTAACTTTTACAGTAAGAGATTGATGTCCTTAAATGCCAAAAGCAGACACATGGACTATTATTTGACTAGAGGCTCTACATGTGGCAGAAACTTTTATAATGAACAAGAAAGGGCTAATAGAGAAGCATAAGGCCAACAAAAAAAAGCTTTTGAGAAAAATCTTGAAACCCATCAAAGAAAACAGTGAGTATGGAAGTCATCACAACTGTGAACTATATAAGTATGCAGAGAAGGTAAGTGACCTGATTCAGGAAAGGAAGATTGCCTTTTATGGTCACGAGTTATGAATGAGTCCACAAAGTACATCTAAAAGGATATTAACCTACTTTCAACATAAGGAAATGAAAGCAGCACAATTCACAGAAGCTGGAAAAGATGCAAGGAAGTTGGAAATTTCTTCTAAAAATGTCCAGCAGCATGACCTACTTAAAGAAAAACTATTAAAACACAAATTTGTAAGGAAAGTTCTGGCAGGATGTACATCATTTAAAAGTAAAGGTGGCCACTCACCAACTAACAGCATTGAGTCATTAACAAGCACCCACTAAAGAGTAATGAAACCTGCTGACTTTTGAAATAAATCCTTTCCTGAGGTAGAGTACACTTACACATACCCATAACCCCCCCACCATTTCCCCGCAACTCTACTGTGTGCTGCCTGGTCACATAAGGCTTGCATTGCATTTCAGCAGGTGTTCTGGGGCAGGATGCAGATTATGTTGGGTGGTGTGAGTAGCGAGAGGAGGGGGTAGGAGGGGAGAGAGGAGAGAGAAGGGGGAGAGAGAGAAAGAAAGAGAGAAAGAGAGAGAGAGAGAGAGAGAGAGAGAGAGAGAGAGAGAGAGAGGGGGGGGGGGGGGTGCAGGAGGGGTTGAGGGTGTGCATGTACAGGTACCAGAGCCAGTGAGATGCAGTGCAAGATGATGGTAACATTGGACTTGGATTGGGAGGGATGCAGAAAGAGAAAGGCAGAACAGGCAAAGAGGAAGGCAACAGTGTGGAGACAAGTGGTTAGTGGAGGCTGTGGCCAGGAGGATTATGGAAGTGAAGAGCGTGTTGCAATAACAGCTCATACCTATGATGTCCATAAAAGCTGGTGCTGGTGGTAAGGATCTGGATGGCTTGTGTTATGAAGCAGCCATTGAACTTGAATGTGTGTTCAAAGCATGTTCCCCCATTGGGTGGTCAACCTGGTACTTGGCCACTATTAGGTGCTCTAATGGGCAGGGGGTTGTTTGTCATACTGACATAAAATGCTTTGCAGTGATTGCAGCAGAGTTGGTATATGATACTGCTGCTTTCACAGGTGGGCCTGCCTATGACACAGTAGGATAAGCCTGTGACAGGATGGAGTAAGAACTGCTGTGTGGGTGTATTGAGCAGTTCTTGCACCTGGATCTTCAACAGCGGTATGAACCCTATGGCAAGGGGTTGTCAGTTGGAGTAGCTTAAGAATGGACTAGGATAATGTGTAGCTTGGATGGGCTACAGAATAATACCTTAGGATTGGTGGGAATGATCTTAGAGAAGATGTCCATAATTTATGGATATGATGATAGATACACAAAGTTTTGGAAAAAGATGTAGTTCAGTTGTTTCAGTCCATGGTGATACTTGGTGCTAATGTGTTAGTAAGATGATTAATTGTATGTGAGGATATGGCATGGAGAATATTTTTGGACTAAGTTTGGATAGTCATGGCTGTCTGTGAAGGCCCTCGTGAGACCTTCAGCACACCGGACAATGCAATTCCTGTCGCTGCAGGAATACCATCCATAGGTTGCCAGGTTGAGCGGGAGTAATTTTTTTGTGTGGAAGACATGACAGGTGTTGAAATGCTGGTACTGTTGATGGTTAGTTTGTTTAATATGAACAAAAAAGTGTATGGGCATATCAAAGAGGTGGAGGTCAATGTCCATTAAAGTGGCACATGGTGTTGAGTAGGACCATGGCCTGAACCAGACAAGATGATTGGATTTAAGGGAGGTTAGGAAAGTTTCTTAGAAAGGTCGGCATAGGAGAGTGCCTCGCTGGTGCCCCTGGATGTGTCTTAGATTTGTGTGTATACTTTACCCTCAAAGGAAAGGCAGTTGGGTAAGATGGTACGGTCCAGAATCGGGAAGGATGTTGGGAGCGGTATCATGCCACAGTGGCAAAGCCATAGACATGACAGATGTTGGTATATAGAGAGGTGACATTAACAGAAATGAGTTGGGATCTGCTGATAAAGGGGTGGGGATGGTAGAAAGCCATGAAAGAACTTCCTAGATTTGATGTGAGAAGCTAGGCTTTGGGCAATTGGTTGATCTACAGGAGTGGAAATTCTTTCAATAGGAGTACAATAACCAGCTACAGTGGGACATCCAGGATTGTTGAGTTTGTGGATTTTGGGAAGCATGCAGAAGGTTTGCATGTGGGGTGTCATTTCAGTGAGAAAGGAGATGAAGACAGGGGAGAGGTTTTGAAATGTGCTTAAGGATTTCAGCAGAGATTGGAGGTTATCTTGGACTTCTGGGATGGGATCACTACAACAGAGTTTGTAGGTGGAGGACTTGGACGCTTGGCAAAAGCCTTCTGTCAGGCACTCACTGCAGTTCACCACAACTGTGGTGGAGTCTTTGTATGCAGGAATGATGATTAGGTCATGACCTGTTTTGAGGTTGTGAGTGGCTATCCTTTCTTCTGTTGAAAGGGTAGTACTCTTAAGAAGGGACCTGGGAAAGAATGGCGAGCCATGAATCCTGGTTCAGGCTCACTGATGATAAGATCATGATCTGGGCTCAGGTCCAAGACACCCTATCATGATTCCTCCACAACCTCAGTACCCTCTTCCTCATCTGCTTCAGCTAGTCCTCCTAAGTCAACAATGCCACATTCTTGGAAGCTAATGGCTCCACCCACCCTCTCTCTGTGTTAAGCCCACACCACTTACAGTACTTGCATTTTGACACTGTCACTACCCCGTATACACACAAACATCACTCCTATACAGCCCGTTCATCCACAGAGAGCACTTATGAAGTGACAAGAACTTGCTTGTTCAATAAACTGAATGTCCCATTAGGGCCTTCACAGAGAGGCAATGTACTCTCCTCCCCCCCCCCCCCCTCACCCCTCCTCCAAGCCTGGTCTGTAAACAGATTTCCTGTGCCATATTCTCACACACTCCTAATCCTCACACCACTCCCAAGAATTAGCTACAAAATGTAGCCCCATTGTCATCCAGTATTATCCTAGACTGAAACATCTGAGCCATACCCTTTGCCAGGATTTTGAGTATCTATTATCATGTCCATAAATCAGGGACATCCTACGCATCACCATTACCATTTCTCTTGAAGTGGTACCCTGTTGCCTACCCAAGCTACACATCATCCTGGTCTATCACTATGCTACTCCCACTCCCAGTCCATACCAAAAATAGCAAACTAAATATAAATAGTCTGCTATGAACATGAGAGTTGCATCACTACAGGAACTCTAAATGATCAAGAAATACAAATAGTGGCATATAAGAAACAAATCTAAGGAAAATGCAATGGTTTTTGGGAACTACAGACTTTTCAAAAGTGAAACAGACAAACAAATATTGAAAAATGCACCACTTTTAGGGGTCGCTTTTGCAGTCAAGGGAGATATTCACCTCTGTGAATTCTGTAAACAACAGAATAAGTGCAAATAAAACATGCACACTAATTAATTAAACATATTAGTCAATGTTGAAAATAAAACTAACCATTAATAAGATATCCAGAGACATATTAAGTCTCAGATTTAGCTAGGACAATGAATGCAGGCTGAAGCAACGAAATAAAATTTGTACCAAATTGTGAATCGAGTGTGTATTGGAGTAATTCATAAGGATGTGTTAGCTTTGGTGCCAGGATGGTGCAATGGTTAGTGTGATCAGGACTCCTGGGTTTGAATACTGGCATTGGTTTAAATTTTAATTCATTGCTTCAGCCTGTATTCATTATCATAAAACTAACTGGGAAAAGATTGGGAAATCATTGGAAACAATAGAAGAAATAGTATCTAAAAATCCACAAATCCATGTCAAAATCCTGCTAGGTGATTGCAGTGCACAGCTAAGCAAAGAAATAAAGTACAAAATACACTAGAAAATTCCCAGCACATAAATGAACCAACCAGAATAGATGTAGATTATTTGAACTTTACAGGATATTCAACCTTAAAATCATGTCAGCGCACTTCAAAACGAATCCATCAAAATTTGTGACATGGAAATCACCAAACTGACTCACCAGTGAATTCCATATTGACTGTGTAACAATCTTTTATTCAAGCCACAGAGAAACTATTGATGTTAGTCAGAAAGGGTGCAACCATAGGCTCAGATCATTACCTGACATATTTAAAACTTCAGAGGGTCACAAAAAAGAGGACACATTCATGGAAGAACTAGAGAAAAAGCAGTCAAAAATTGACAACAACAGAAAAGCAAATTGATTGACACAGTACAAACACTAATTCCTCTGCAGAAAAGAAAAAAGCATCATTGATGGAATGAGGAACATAAGTAAGCAATTCAGTCTCAACAGGATGCATGCACCTGGAACAGCATTAAATTAGAAGACAACTGCAAGACATTCCCTATAGTGAAGACAGCAATAGCCAAATTAATCAGAAAGAGCAAAAGAAAATATGAAAAGTAACAACTACATGAAATTGAGAAAGACTTCGAAAGAAAAACCACACAAAAACTCTACAAGAACTTCAAAAGTAATCAATAGGCTATCAAACACAAAGTGTTGGTCAGTTTAAAATGGGAATTGGGGGGGGGGGGGGGCAACACAAAGGGGGGGGGGGGGACCAACACAAAATGTTCACTTCAAGAAAGAAAATGGACAATTGACTCTAAACAACCAACAAAATTTAAAGGACTTTGTCATACATTTCAAAGAACTAGTTAACTCTTCAGGACCAACACAAAAATTCACACCACCTGAGGGCACTAATCCAAAGTCATTACTGCCAGATGGTGGTGGTTGTTGGTATGTTTAAGGGGGACTAAACAGCGAAGGTCATCAGTCCCCCATTCCAAAATCAGGCGAGCCGAAAAGCTAAGGAGCAGATAAAAACCAAAGGGGGAGGAGACGTCCCCCCAGGCGCTAAAAGAACACAAATGCAGCAACAAACACTAAAGACAAGAACAGGACAGAGGAACACCAGACAGAAAGAAACAGAAGAAAGGAAGATGGCCGGAGACTAGTTGACTGACCACGAGAACAAAAATGGGAAAGAGCCAACCATCTCACGGCACACCAGAACAGCAACAGACACAAGGACAAAAGACACAAGGACAAAAGACACAGAAAGGGAAAGGCGCAGGACCTCCCTAAATCGAACCATAAAACGGACTACCACGGATAAAATTTAAAACGTCATCAGCCATGGAGGCATCGTCAGATAAAACCAAAGCCAAAGTGCCCGGGAGATTAAAAGATTGCCGGAGTGTGCGCAGTCGAGGACACTCCAGCAAAATGTGGCCGACCGTCAGCCGGGACCCACACCGACACAAGGGGGGATCCTCCTGACGCAACAGATGGCCGTGCGTCAGGTAGGTATGGCCGATGCGCAGCCGACACAGGACTACCGAGTCCCTGCGAGAAGCCCGCAAGGAGGAACGCCACACATCGGTCGTCTCCTTGACAGCCCGCAGTTTATTTGGGGCTGTCATGCCACGCCACTCAGCAGCCCACATCCCACTCAGCTTACGGCGCAACACCAGCTGCTGGTCGCGAGCCGTAAGGCCGATCGCCCCTTTGGCCAGCCTGTCTACACGTTCGTTCCCTGGGATGCCAACATGACCGGGCGTCCAAACCAGGACCACCGAACGACCAGAACGGGCAATGGCGGAAACAGATTCCTGAATGGAGGACACCAGAGGAGAGAAGGGATAGCAGCGGTCGATGGCCTGAATGCTGCTCAGGGAGTCACTGCAGATGACGACGGACGCATCTGAGCAGGAACGCATATGCTCAAGAGCTCGCAAGATGGCCACCAGCTCTGCAGTAAAATTACTGCTGCCAGCCGGCAAGGAGCGTTGCTCAACATGGGCAGCATGAGCAAAAGCGTAGGCAGTGCGACCATCAACCAGGGAACCATCAGTGTAGACAGGCTCACAGCCCGGAAATGAGTCGAGGAGCGCAAGAAAACGGCGACGGAGGGCCACAGGCGGAACCGAGTCCTTAGGTCCCTGTGCCAAATCCAGATGGACGGACGGCCGGGACAAACACCAGGGAGGCGTAGGTGTACGGACCCGGAAGGGAGGCAGAAGAGGGAATGACCCCAGTTCTGACAGCAGGGACTGGACACGGGCAGCTACGGAAAGCCCAGACCGAGGTCGCCGTTCGGGCAGGTGGTGGACCAAGGCAGGGAAAAGCAGGCGACGGTTGGGATGGCCTGGCGAGCAATGTACGTGGACAGCATAGTCGGCGAGCAGACGATGGCGGCGAATCCGCAGCGGGGGAACCCCGGCCTCCACCAGTAGACTGTCCACGGGGCTGGTGCGAAAAGCGCCAGTTGCAAGCCGAACCCCACAGTGATGTATGGGGTCTAACAACTGCAACACTGAGGGTGACGCAGACCCATAGGCCAGGCTCCCATAATCAAGCCGGGACTGCACAAGGGCTCTGTACAATTGCAGTAGCGTGCAGCGATCTGCACCCCAAGACGTGTGGCTAAGGCAGCGGAGGGCGTTGAGGTGCCGCCAGCATTTTTGCTTCAGCTGAGTAACATGAGGAACCCATGTGAGCCGGGCATCAAAGACGAGTCCCAAGAAGCGGCAAGTGTCCACCACTTCAAGCAGGTGGCCGTCGAGGTAAAGGTCAGGATGAGGGTGGACCGTCCGACGCCTGCAGAAGTGCATAACCCGAGTCTTGGCAGCAGAGAACTGAAAACCATGAGCCAGAGCCCATGATGCTGCCTTGCGAACGGCGACTTGCAACCTGCGTTCGGCGACTCCCGTAGTTGTGGAGCTAAATGAGATGCAGAAGTCGTCGGCATACAAAGAAGGAGACACCGACGACCCCACTGCTGCAGCCAGACCATTAATGGCCACTAGAAATAACGAGACGCTCAACACCGAGCCCTGCGGGACCCCATTTTCCTGTATATAAGAGGAACTAGAGGTGGCACCGACTTGCACCCGGAAAGAGCGGCGCAATAAAAAGCTTTGAAGAAAAGCCGGGAGCCGACCACGAAGACCCCACCCATGCAACGTGGCGAGGATGTGATGCCGCCATGTGGTGTCATACGCCTTCCGCAGATCGAAAAATACAGCAACAAGGTGCTGACGTCGGGCAAAAGCCGTACGGACAGCAGATTCCAGCCGCACCAAATTGTCCACGGCAGACCGGCCCCGACGGAAGCCACCCTGGGATGGAGCGAGGAGACCGCGCGACTCAAGGACCCAACACAAACGCCGCCCCACCATACGTTCGAGCAATTTGCACAAAACGTTGGTGAGGGTAATGGGACGATAGCTGTCCACCGCCAGTGGGTCCGCACCGGGTTTCAAGATGGGGACAATAACGCCCTCCCGCCATTGCGACGGGAACACGCCTTCGCTCCAAATGCGATTAAATATCGCGAGAACGTGTCTCTGGCAGTCCCTGGAGAGATGCTTCAGCATCTGCGCGTGGATGCAGTCTGGGCCTGGTGCTGTATCAGGGCAATCGGCGAGGGCGGCGAGGAATTCCCTCTCGCTGAAAGGAGCATTGTATGTTTCAAAACGACGCGTGTGGAATGAGAACGGCGTCCGCTCGGCTCGCTTCTTTAGAGAGCGAAAGGCGGCGGGATAGGATGCAGTAGCAGAGCTCTGAGCAAAGTGCGTGGCTAGCCGTTCAGCAATGGCGGCAGCGTCCGTGCAGACAGCGCCGTCCAAGGAGAGCCCAGGGACACCCATAGGGGTCTGGGAGCCATAAATCCGCCGGATCCGGGACCACACGTGCGAGGACGAGACACGGGAGCCCAGGGAGGAGACGTACCTCTCCCAGCACTCCTGCTTACGCCGTGCAATAAGACGACGGGCGAAGGCACGGAGCCTCTTAAAGGCGATGAGGGTCTCCAGAGACGGGTGCCGCCTATGACGCTGGAGAGCCCGCCTACGGTCGCGAATAGCCTCAGCAATCTCCGGCGACCACCAGGGGACAGCCTTCCGCCGAGGGAGGCCAGAGGAACGGGGGATGGCAGCCTCGGCCGCCGAAATGATGGACGTGGTGAAAACACGGACCACCTCGTCAATGTCACCCTGTGGGGGAGACGCAATGGTTACAGCGGAAGTAAAAGCTGGCCAGTCAGCCCTGTGGAGAGCCCAGCGGGGCAAGCGCCCAGAAGAATGACACTGTGGCAGTGACAAATAGATGGGAAAATGGTCACTGCCACACAGGTCAGGATGCACCCTCCAGTGGAGGGATGGGACAAGTCCAGGGCTGCAAATAGAGAGATCGATGGCTGAGAACGAGCCATGGCCCACACTGAAATGCGTGGGAGCACCGGTGTTCAAGAGGCTAAGGTCGAGCTGAGCCAACACATGCTCCACGGCCCGACCGCGATCATCGGAGACAGTCCCACCCCATAGAGGATTGTGGGCATTGAAATCGCCCAGAAGCAGCAATGGTGGCGGGAGTTGAGCCAGCAGCGCAGCCAAGACATGGCGGGGGAGCTCCCCATCCGGAGGAATGTAAACAGAGCAAACAGTAATAGCCGGCGAGAGCTCAACCCTGGCAGCAACTGCCTCTAAAGGCGTCTGAAGGGGTACTGGCGAGCTACAGACAGTGTGGTGAACAAAGAGGCAAACCCCACCTGACGCTCGTTGACAGGCAGCACGGTTCTTATAGTATCCCCGATAACCGTGAAGGGCGGGGGTCCGCAGTGCAGGAAACCAAGTTTCCTGCAGAGCAATGCAGAGAACAGGGGAATCACTCAAAAGCATCCGGAGCTCTGGCAGGTGGCGGAAATAACCGCCGCAGTTCCATTGGAGAATGGAAGCAGGAAGGGACTGGGAGGGCGTGAATGCGACTAAGAGGCAGACAGCGCTTCAGAGCCAACCGCTGCCACTGGGGGAGAGTCAGCTGAGTCCATAGGAGAGGCCCCCAAGGGTTCCGTGAGGGCGAGATCCGCGGCAGAGGCGAGGATCTCCACCTCATCCCCGGAGCCAGGACTATGTACAGCAGGCGGTGCTGAAACCGCCGGAACGTCCTTCTTCTTGGACGCATTCCGTTCCTTCTTCTCGCGTCTGCCCTTAGGGTGAGAGGGCTGGGAGAGCTTCTCTGAAGGAGCGTCGGAGGCTGACGACGACGCAGAAGCCCTACGACCAGCAGGTGGCGGAACCTTCAGCCACTGGCTGACATCTGGCTGGGAAGGAGAAGAAACGGAGGAAGGGAGAGCCCCGAGGGACCCCTTCCGCGAGAGAGGAACCGGCGGAGGCAACGCCGCCGGAGAAGGAGGGGGAGGAATCGAGCCTCCCGGTTGTGGAGCAGATGTCACTCCCGAAGTAAGCTTGGGGGGAGCGACAGAAGAGGGTTTGCCCCCAACTGCTAAGGGGGCAAGAGAGGAAGGCTTGCCCCCAGGCACGAGGGGGGCAGACAGAGATACATGGCCCCGAGGGCCCACTGAAGGCGGCACAGATGAAGCGGCAACCGTCGCTCGTGCGGGCGACGATAACGTGGCTGCAGCATAAGATGTTCGAAGGGAAGCAGGATACAACCTTTCATATTTCTGTTTAGCGTCTCGATAAGTAAGCCGGTCCAGGGTCTTAAATTCCATGATCTTCCGCTCCTTATGAAGAACGGGGCAATCCGGCGAGCATGGAGAGTGGTGCTCCCCACAGTTAACACATACAGGCGGAGGCGCACATGGAGAATCAGGATGAGAGGGGCGTCCGCAATCTCGACATGTAGCGCTGGATGGGCAACGGGAGGACATATGCCCAAACTTCCAGCACTGGAAGCACCGCATCGGGGGAGGCACGTATGGCTTGACGTCGCAACGGTAAACCATCACCTTGACCTTCTCGGGCAAGACATCACCCTCAAAGGCCAAGATAAAGGCACCGGTGGCCACCCTGTTTGTCTTGGGTCCTCGATGGACACGACGGACAAAATGCACATCACGTCGTTCCAAGTCGGCTCTCAGCTCGTCATCGGATTGCAACAGGAGGTCACGATGGTAAATAATCCCCTGGACCATATTTAAGCTACTGTGGGGAGTGACGGTAACAGGGACGTCACCCAGCTTATCACACAAGAGCAACGCTCGTGACTGGGCTGGGGAGGACGTCTTGAGGAGGATGGACCCATTCCTCATTTTTGACAACCCCGCCACTTCCCCAAACTTATCCTCCAGGTGTTCCACAAAAAACATAGGCTTCGTCGGAAGAAAGGAGTCACCATCAGTCCTGCTGCAGACAAGGTATTGCGGTACGTAAGGCTCCCGCTTGGCACTAGATCGGCGTCCCTCCCATGGCGCAGCCAACGAGGGGAACGTCTGAGGGTCATACTGCGCAGCATCGAAGTCGACTCTACCTCGCTTAGAGACGCTGGTGGCCGTGCGACCACCAGCTTGATGTGATTTATTGCGCTTCATTGCGCCACATCCGCCCAGATGCCACCTACTCCGAACGAGGGCTCTCCCCAAGGGCGCCACCCAGCCAAAGCAACGGGTACCTGGCCGATATCCCGTTGCCCGGAGTCCCCGTGCCCCAGACAAGATGGGCACATACTCCTTGGCATGCATGGGGAGGAAACAGCTCAGGCATCTGTAGTGCGATCCCTGCGTGGTCAGGGGGCTACCACCAAGAGGGTACATGACGACCCCACCACAACGGACTGGCTACCGTGCTGGATTTTAGGTGTTTAAAGGGTCCACAGTTGTCGTAGGCGCTAAGAAGAAGAGTGCGCACAAGGCGAGGAGGAGACCACCCAGAAGATGTTGGGCGTAGTCCCCCCCCCACGACAATAGGTAACATGCAAGATGGTGGAGCATGATGGACCAATACAAAAACACCACGTAAGGTGTCCTTCCCCAAATGGCACGCACTGACGACGGAAATTTGGAAGAAAAAAGGAGGTCAAACCCAAGAGGGGACCATCACAGAAGGCCGAAACGTTTGAGACTCCTTTTAGTCGCCTCTTACGACAGGCAGGAATACCGCGGGCCTATTCTTACCCCCGAACCCGCAGGGGGAGCTGCCAGATGAAGAAGAAATAGATGGACAGATCAAAAGACTAAAAAATAACAAAGTCCCGGAGAAAATGGAATCATAGCAGATATCCTCAAATCACTGGCTCAAACACCATAAGAGAAGTCATCAAATTCTTGCAAGGTATTTGGCAAACAGAACAAATTCCAGACGATTGGAAAATTCACTAATTCACACATTACATAAGAAGGGAGAGAGAACAGGTATAAATAACTACAGGAGAATCTCACTAATATCAGCTGCATACAAAGTTCCATCTTATTGTCTTCTTGAAAGAGCACAGAAACAACTTCAACCAAAAATAGGATAGTATCAGGGCAGGACTCAGGCCAGGACATTCATTTCCAGAGCTAATGTTGAACCTAAGGCTAATCCTTAGATATCAGAGAATTTGTAGGAAAAATTTGTGTCTGCATATTTGTTGATTTCAAAAGAACCAACAACTCAGATAATCATGAACCACTCTTCATAATATTATAAGAACAAAGCCTAGATCTGAAAATACTTCCAATCATAAATCAAACACTGACAAAGTCCAAAGCTAAATTTATGAGGGAATTCTCAGATCCTTTTGAAACCAAAACAGGAATAAGACAAAAATGAATGTTGGCTCTATTACTTTTCAACTGTGTCCTTGAGAACATGATACAGGAAAGGCACAAACAGAAATCAATCCTCAAAACTGACCAATCAATCACTTTAGGCAGAAGAAAGTTACCTACAGATTGCCTAGAATTTGGCAAGGATTCAACACTATCAACTCATGACATTTCGTTAGTCCAAAGTCAGATTGAACTCTTGAAAGAAACAGCAGAAAAACTCTCTCTCCAGATATCTATTGAAAAGTCAGAATACATTACCTGCAACAAAGAAGCACCAAAGTCCATGCATATGAATGAAAGAAAAAGTAAACAAGTTTTGAAATTTAAATATTTCAATGAAACCACTCAGGAAAATTGAATGTAAACAAAAGCAAACAAAATTTGGTGCAAGAATCTGAACACAGCATATTGACTTGCCCATAATATCTACAACAAGAAACGTATTCCACACACACAAAACTAAGACATTACAATATAGTGATTAAACCAAACTGTCTTTGTGGATTAAAAACACTAATTCTGAACAAAAACAGAAATTGAAAACACTGAGAAAAAGGAAACATTCAGAAAAAGCAATGCAAAATTGTGTGATGAATTCTAGGATCAGAACTTGTAGACAAACAGTTCTGACTTAGAAGCAATCAGGAAATAAAATAATACACAAATATCCATAGTGACATTAGAAAATGTAAATTAAGATTCTACAAACACATTAAAAGAATGAACCCAGACAGACACACAAAAAAATAATTGATTTTTATGACAATAGGAGCAAAGCCAATGCAGACACAACCAAATGAGCTGGTGAAATTAAAATTGAACTGAAACTGGCAAGAATTACTTCACAAGATGTCCAAAACCATGAAATCTTCTGGTCTAAAATTAGCAAATGGCAGGGTGATAAGAGGAAAGGACTGGAACAAGACGGTCTGAATAGAGAACAGAATTGTACAGAATTGTCGCCATAATCCTAAAACTCAATTTCTGCGCTACTAATATCCAAGAATTTTCTTAAACTGTGTAATGAATTGTTTATTAACCAGTTATATAATCTACTTTTGAAATTATTGAAAAGTGTATTGATAGTGGAATCTGGCAATTTATTAAAAAATTTCAAACATTTCACTTTTTGAGAGTTGCCTGTTATGTCGGCCTATGCCTAGGAATGTCGAGACTCAATTTTAATAATTAATAATAATGCTGATAATAATAATAATGAAGTTTAGTTTTATTAATATACAAGAACTCTGAAATCAATTAAATGAACTGTAATGAAATTGTATCATTAACACTTTGCATCCATATTCCAGATGTTCTACATTTTCTTCACTCAGATTGTATCCACTCAGAGATACTTTTTTGCCATTAATGATGCAATTCATTCAAAGGGCCTTCAATATTCATAGAGATTAAATTAATGAAAATGCAGTAACATCAGTCAGACTGTGACAATGAAGTGCTGCTCAGGTAGTCTAAATGTTGAGGCAATTGCAATTTGGGTTCGAGTCCCAGGCTGTCACTGTGTATACCACTCAGTGACTGCAGTGTTACAATTTACAGGCATTTAGTATTTGTAAATATGTTGCAGAATAAACATCATGTATAAAGTACGAACATTCGAGTTCTTTCAAGGAAAAGGGTATTGTTAATGTAATACTTTGTTACACATTTTACACAAATTTCTAATTATTTTGCATGAAAGGATAGAACTCAGAAATGAACAAGATATGGATTGAAGTTCATTTATTGGTACCAGGTAGGGGTATGGTAATGTGTGATTTGTATTTTTGCAAAATCTGTCTTGATGAGTAAAGCTAAATTCATCTGCATAACTGCATTCATGGGTTTTCTGAGTGTGACACACATCTGCAGCTGGTGTCTGCATATATGGTTTCACAGCTTTTATGCTCCACATATTTTAATATTGGCCATTGGGAACGTGACAGTGGATCTTCCTAACCACACTGCAATGCATGGCAAATTGCTGGTAGTTATTACTATAAAATATGAAGATAAATGTTTACATAAAAATAATTTTAAGAAATGTTCAGTAATACCATTTCTGTATCCAGCACAAATCTTATCGCTTCCAAAGTAGATCTGGTAGTTTGGTTTAATTTTCTTGAGACATTCCCGATATTCAATTACAGGAAATTCTGCAGAAAGGAGTTCTTCACTTGGTTCTCCTTCTTCTGTTATACCCCAACCTGCAACCTACAATATAGTTATACAATAATTACACAAGCATGAAAACAGATAGTAGAGATCAAAAGGTTAAGAAGTGTGGAAGATATATGGGAACTTTGAACTACTGGAGTATAAAATGGTGTTTTCAGTTATTATTTTACACTGGGACAAATCAAAAAGGAAATGCTGCAGGTAGAGCTAGATTACTGTTAGTCACTTTAAATCATGAAAGCTATCACATGTTTATATTTCTTTTGCATGACCTTACATACTAATATTCCTAAGCATGTGTTGAAGGTAAAACTATTTCATGACACTATACCTATATAAACTACTCAGGAAATGTTTTACACCTGTTGTATATCTGCAAACATGTGTGGCCTTATATTCAATGTAAGCAGGGAATGAATACAGTGAAATAAAATCAAAACAATAACCAATATAAAGGCAGTCAGTTAAAAGTGCACAACTTTGTACATCAGTGAAACCAAAAGCCACTGCCGAGTAACACTGGATACTGTGCCTGTGCAACATAACATGCAGTGATATTCAATGGCAAGCCACAAAATGGGTGAGATGCTGCTGCCCAGTCGTGCAGGACCTGTTCCCTGACATTGCAGCTACACGTCTACCCCGGCAAGCCACCTTATAGTGTGTGGTGGATGGTATTTTGTGTGCCACTGTCACCCCCCCCCCCCCCCCCCCCTCCACTTTGCACTTTCACCTTCCAGTCAAGAATGGCCCATATGAAGAACAATTGTTAGTAACACTTGGTGGGAACTCAAATTTTACCTTGTGGTCTTTTTGCACAATATATGGAGAAGGAAGCAATATATTGGTTGGCTCTACCAGGAACATACACCCTCAGAATTTTATCAGTAAATTCACTGTGATGCAAAACACCTCTCTTGTAGTACCTGCCATTGAAGATTGATGAGCTTCTCCATGATGCTTCCATGTTTACTAAATGAATCCGCAATGGGCTTTTCTCTGGACCTTCTCTAATTCTTATATCAATCTTACATGGTACAGATCCCAGTCTGAGAAGGAATATTCAAGTATTTGTCAAATGAGGAGCTTGTAAATTACATTTTTTGTGAATGGACTACTCTTCAAATGAATCTCAGTCTGACATCTGTCATACTTGTAATTCATTTTATGTTGGATTTCTATTCTAAATCGCTCTGTATGCATACTTCAAGATATTTTATGGATGAGACTGCTTCCAGAAATTGCAATCACATGGCGTCTTGCTGTCTATTCATGTGCAGTATGTTACATTTGTTTATGAGCATTTGACTACATTTAAATCATCAGTGAAGCTCTCTCTGATTTTGAGTAGCTTTCTAACACATTTGTCGAACTACACATTTCCACTCTCTCACAATTTTGCTCAGCATGTAGTGGTCTAAAATGAATTATTATGAAACTCTTGAAGTTTGGTCATTTATGTTCAAAATTTTAAGACCTGCTGATGAATGCATCATGTTGACTACTCAAGTACTCTCAAATATGTTTCTTGTCACACTTGCTAAGCAGAAATATCTTCCCAATTTTCTTTACATTCCTATTTACAACCATATTCAGTGATGATATAATGGTCTTATGACAATTCATTCCATTAACTTAGTCAGGAAGTTCAGACCTGTTTGTAATCAGGAGATCAAACGGACTTCTGGCATAGATAGTCTGGGAAGGCTGAGGGGCAGACAGAGGTTCTGGGAATCCAGGGCCTTAGGATGGAAAATTTACCCTAAAAGGTGGAAGAATCAGTAATGATCAACTGCATGATGATGCAGAAGGCAATGGAAACCACTGGAAAGACACTTAATCTGTATCCACAGTGCATATGGCCAGCAACCAAAAAAGTGTCGTCATGATCTCTCCATTAGCAGAAGATTCCAGATTAATCCCCCAGTCAGGTCCCTGGGAGTGGACTGCCAAATGGGAGATAACTATGAGTAAAACATTGAATAATCAACGAAAGGGTGGAATTCTACAGGTCAGAAGTCTGAATGTGATAGAAGAGCTAAAAAATCTAAGAAGGGAAATGCAAATCCTCAGTATAGGTATAGTGAAATGTCACTGAAGTACAGGTTGATCCAAAAAATTTAGGGCAATATCAACAGAAACGTAAATTGTCATCATGAATAGGAAGGTAGTTCAGATAGGAGGTACTCTGAACAGTTTGGTGATATTATCATTCTCATCAGAATCACCAGTAAACCAGTATCAACAACAAGAATTTAGGTGTACATGCCAACATCAGAATCAGAAAATCAAGAGATACAAAGATTATATAAAGTCATTGAACAGCTAGCTCAATGTGTAAAGGGAGACAATAACCTAACAACCATAGAGGTGCTGTAGTATGCAAGGAATAGAAGATTACTTCCATTTGACAGATGAAGTCATCCATTTTCAAGGTATGCAACCATTTATATTTGGCATTTAGTAATTCCTTGGAAATGTCTTCACTGCTAAATACTTCATTTATGTTGAGTAATTATCATCAAATACCTGTGGCCAAAATTGACACAAAAGACAAAATTAGAAATGCTTGTATACAAATACTGCAGAACCAGTGAAACATCAGGTATGAATGTGTACACTGAGTACAAGCACTTACAATATGCTTAAGAAAACTCATACAGGTGAGCAATAGAAAGAAATGTACATTCATCTGCAACTGCCATTAAGAAAATTTTCAAAAGATGTCACTTCAAGATGTCGCATACCAGACTGGAGTCATTGGACCTGAGAACCATATTACTTTGACTTCGTGCAACATGGCACTGATCTCAAAGATTGAAACATATCATCATAAATACCCCTCATTACATTACATCAATGTAAAGTCCATCATTATAAAGGAAGACAATATGCATCTTTAAATATTTTCAAACATAGCAAGCAACTGTCTACCTACTGGGAGCACAGATGGGACATGTCAAAACAAACAAAGCATCCAACATGTTAGGATGGACTGGGGATACATAGGGGAGAGGGTGGATGCTGGGTGGGGGGCACTGAGGGCAGTGAAGGGGCAAATGACTTGGAAGTGGGATATAGTTGGGAGGGGGGGGGGGGGGGGAGGTGGAATTGAGGAGGAAAATAGGCAAGGGATGGTGGAGGGTAGGGAGAGGGGCTGAAGGAATGAGGAAGCAGAAAGAAGGCTGTAATTACATCTGTGATCTATAGTTTTTAATATCTTCTGTATCTGCTTTGTGTAACTTGCAATACTTGCCCCATATTTTATGAGTTATTTGATGACATTAAAATTACACCTGTGGTCTTTGGTTATTAATGTTTGTCTCTGTAACTTGCAACACCTCCCTCCTTCCTCCTGCTCATGTAAGCTGCATCTCAATATTGAGAAAGATGGACTGTTGGGCTGAGGGGGACCAGATGAAGTGAATGGGGGAGAAGATGCTGAGGTTCTAGAGGAATGTGGACAGAGCTTCTCACCCTTAGTCCTGATCATGAAGATTTCAACAGTAAATCTACATCCACATACACTGATGAGCCAAAACATTATGACCACTGTCCACTGCAAGATAGTATGCCTCCTGGTGGTGTTGTGAGCACATGTTGGAGCAAGGAAGGAATCTAAGTGGAAGAGAGAGGAATGAGCAGTCATCATAGTAGAGATATAGACCACAAATGCTGAAATCGATTGATATAAGTTATTTTAACAAAGGGCACATTGTTGTGGCACTGTGGCTGGAAACAAGAATTTCTGAAACAGTGAAGCTGGTTGGTTGCTTGTGTATTACTGTTGTGAGCACCTATATAAAGTGATTGAAAGATAATGAGTGGACCATACGGTATTGGATGATCCAGCCTCATCAAAAAATGTAGAGGTCAAAGGAACTCCCACTGTATAGTCCAGGACAGGCAGCAATCTGTGGCAAATCTGACATCAGAGTACAATGCTCATACAGACTCAAGTGTTTTGGAGCACACCGCTCAAATGCCATTGTTGAGCATTGAGCACTACATCACACGACCACTACGTGTTTCTGCTGTTGACCCAACAACATCGTTACTTAAATATGCTATTTTCCTTTGTTAAAAATATGGTTCAGACTGTTGTTATCCTGATTGATAATAACATTTAAATAGCATTTACAGCCAGTATTCTCACAAAATATGTGTTATTTTCATGTGATAATAAAACTTGAAAATCATTAAATATCAAGATCTGGTCATATGATTGATAATGCTCTGTTATTGGCTGATGCACTGGTGATGTCACAGACTAGGAGTAAGACGAAGCTATACATTTGCCATAAGAATGTTAATCAAAGTTATGTGGTTTTTACATACTTTTTCTGCAGACAGTTTAGCTATTTAGTGATGGAAGACACAATTACAACTTTTAAATGACAATAGGAAGGAATTTTGTGAACACTGATAGTGGAAACTTCATGAAAGTTGATACTTTTATGCTCCACTCATTTACAATGGCAATATTTTGTATGACTGACATTCTTTTTCCCTGCTCCCTGCAACATCATTAAACTGGCTCAAAACTAAGGCAATGTAGAACTTTTGCAAATTGATCCATATATTACAACTAGATTGTCAACTATTACTCATGACCTGTGACCAAAAGTCCAATAAAATTGTTCTTGGCAAAACTTGGAGATGATTTCCTTTGCAGAAGACACTCTGCCGACATCCTGCATCCTGCATCTAGCATTCGGTGGTGCAATGGATAGTGCTTTCAACTACAGATTAAGGGGTCACAAGTTTGAATCCTGAAAGGGTCACATGTTTTTTAAAAGTTTTACATGAAAAAATAAGATAGCATTAGTAAGAACTGATAGTAGCAGTTGTTTCAATTGTGTGATGTATTATATGTAGCTACACACTGGTCTTAGTCTGAAAAATGGACAACAGAGGATATATGCATTTTCTTTGCCAACAAACAATTCCCTTTTCTGGAAAGCATTGCTATTAGTGAAGATATCACCATCCACTTACAGTACAACAAGGTGTAGGACAAAGAGGTACAACATGCAAGTGACAAACATAAGGGCTGTGAGGTTTGTGAGTGTAAACTAATGTTAACACTTGAAGAGACTTACTTCAGCGTTATGTAAGATGATGAAACTGCGAAAGGTTTAAACAATAAGGATCCTAGCTGGACAGTACAAAGGTAAAATCATTGTTTCTAATAAAGTAAACGCATGTGGTCACATTAACTAGAAAATCTTTTTGAATGTGTTGTGTGAAAGGAAAACACAATAATATTCTGATTCTGACTGGTGTGGTGAAAGTTTTGTAATTTTGATTTGGTTTTCATATGAGAGGACTGTCAAGTCATTTTACAAATAAGTTAAAATGTTCTTTTGGATTTGTTTTGAAAGATTGATCTATAGATATCATCTTATAAAATCGATGGTGTACTGCTCTAACAACTGAGCTACTGAATGGCTGAGGTGAAGTTGGGTAAAATGACAATTTTCTTTAGAAGTGTAATTTTGTTGAGTGATTCTTTTCTTCAATGAAACAGTCAGTTGGTTGGTTGGTTGGTTGATTTGAGGGAAGGGGACCAAACAGCAAGGTCATCGGTCCCTAACATTGGGAGACCATATCTTGGAGGTAAGTTTTGTTAACTTTACAGTCCAAAATATTTTTAATTAAGTTAGTGAACTTGTGCATTGTTGTGGTAGCAATTTGCCAGTACAGTGCAACCACATTTTACACATCATCTCATTCTCTGGAATGCTCAAAAACAACTTTTCAGGAGCTTTTATAGATGTATTGGTACAGTATGGTACTACACACCATTTGTAACACATTTTCTGAAGTGTAAATTCTAAAACAAGGCATCACTGTGAATTAGCATAATGACAGTAGAAGCAGAAAGCCAGCCAGAGACATCACAGGTACCACATGACAAATGGAGCATTTCAGCAGGTTTCAAATTATTCGAATTTCATTTCTGTTCTTATGAAAGAATACTAAAATTCAAGAGCAAAAAAAGAATGTTAGTACCACAAAGTTTTTTAAGACAATTTCCAAAAAAAAGAAAAGAAAAGAAAAAGAAAAACAGTAAAATGCTCTATTGTAGTGGGCACAGCATCACTGAGTTTTCACTGCCATATGAATCACATTTCTTGTTACACCAGGTCAATGATTGAGTCCTTACACACTGTCTTCCAGGCAAATGGCTACTTGAAACATACACTGAGCCACAGATTCAGGCCAGTGAGAGCTGAATTGTGCTATGGGGTACATTGAGTTGGGCTTCTATGGGACCTATGGTAATACTCGAAGACACCATGACAGCAGTGATCTATGTGAACGTTAATGCGGACCACCTGCATCCCTTCATGATTGAAGTATTCTCTGGTGGTAACATCTTCCAGCAGGATAACTCTCCATCACACACTGCCAGAATCGCACTTCAGTCATTTGAAGAGCTTGATAGTGAACCCACACTGATGTCTCAGCCAGTAAATACCCCTGATCTGTACCAACTAGAACACACATCGGGTGACAGGTGCATGTCCACAAATCACTGTCCCATAATTTGTTGGAATTTAGTGACCTGTGAGTAGATATCTGGCGCCATATACTTCTGGAAACCTAGCAGGGACCTGTAGAATCCATGCCAAGCAGAATCACTGCTGTACTGTGTTTGAAAAGTGGACCAACACACTATCAAACAGGTGGTCGTAATGTTTTGGCTCCTTAACATACATGTATACTCCATAAGCCACTGTATGGTGTACGTCAGAGAGCACCATGCACCACTACTAGCCATTTCCTTTCCCATTCCACTCACAAACAGAGTGAGGGAAAAATGACTGCCTACATGCCTCCATATGAGGCCTCATTTTTTTGCTTGTCATCACAGATGTTATGCAAAGCATCTGTTGGCAGCGGTAGAATTGCTCTGCAGTCAGCTGCAAATGCTGGATCTCTAAATTTCCTCACTAATGTTTCACAAAAGGAATGTCATCTTACTACCAGGGATTCCCTTTTGAACCCACAAAGCATCTCCATAACACTTGCGCGATATCGGACCTACTGGTATCGAGTTTCACAGCACACATCTGAATTGTTTCAAGGTCTTCCTTTAATCCAACACTCTAGCAATACTCAACATTGGGTTGCATAAGCGTTCTTACATGCAGTCTCCTTTGTAGATGAGCTTCATTTTCATAAAACTCTGCCAATAAACTTACGTTAATCATTTGCCTTCCCTGCTACCACCCTTGTATGCTCATACCATTTTATTTCACTCTGCAGTGCTAGACATAGATATGGATGTGATTTTCTCAAAAAGCATATCAGCAACACTGTATATGGGCATTACAGGATTGTTTCTCTTATTAATTTACATTAACTAACACTTTTCAACATTTAGCTGCCAGTTATCACACAAACGAGAAATTCTGTCTAAGTCATCCTGTATCCTTCTACGGTCACTCAGTTATGATACTTTCCTGTATGTCTCAGCATGATCAGCAAACAGTAACAGATTGCTGCTACTCATCCTATCCATCAAATCATTTATATACAGAGAAAGCACAAGATACTATCAATCTTTGTTGGGGCACTCCTGACAATGCCATTGTCTCTGATTAACACTCAACATCAAGGATAATGAACTGTGCTATACTCTTGAAGAAGTCTTCAGACCACTTAATATCTGGGAAACTATTTGATATGCTTGGACTTTCATTAACAGTCTGCGGTGTGGCACCATGTCCAATGCTTTCCAGAAATCTAGGAATATGGAATCTGCTTGTTGCCCTTCATCCACAGTTTTCAGGATATTGAGCAAGAAAAAGATAAGTTGAATTTAGCAGGAATGATGCTTGCACAATCTGTGACAGTTTGTGGCCAGAAGCTTCTCTGTCATGGAAATTTACTATATTTGAGCTAGGAATATATTCAAGAATTCTGCAGCAAAGTCATGTTAAGGATGCAGGTCTGTAATTTTGTGGGTCTGTACTTTTCCTTTTCTTACTTACACACAGCAGTCACCTGCACTGTTTTTCCAGTCTCTTGGCCACATTGGGCATTTCAGGGGTCTGTGTGGTTAAGAAGGGCTAGATGGCCGTACGGCAGATTTGTTGTAGGTGATGCCTTCAGAAGAGAAGTAATTATGGGTGATGATATAACATTAAGAGAATTTTTTGTCATATTTGTCAGAACATGGTTGTTGTTGTTGTTGTTGTTGTTGTTGTTGCAGCTCTAATTCAACACTATCCTGTGCAAACCTCTTCATCTCTAAATAACTACTGCAACCTACATCCTTCTGAATCTGCTTACTATATTCATCTCTTGTCCCCCGTCTATGATTTTTATCCCCACACTTTCCTCCAGTACTAAATTGGTGATCCCTTGGTGTCTCAGAATCAGAATCTGTCCTGTCAATCAATACCTTCTTCCACTCAGGTTGTACCATAAATTTCTTTTCTCCCTACTCCTATTCTGAACCTCTTCATTAGTTGATCTACTCATGCACCATATTTCAAAAGCTTCAATTATCTTCTTGTCTAAACTGTTTATCAGCCATGTTTCACTTCCACACACATCTACACTGCATACAGATACTTCGAGAAAAGACTTCCTGACACTTAAATCCATATTCGATGTTAACAGATTCCTCTTCAGAAATACTTTTCTTGTCATTGCCAATCTACATTTTATATCCTCTCTACTTTGGCCTTTGTAAGTTATTCTGCTGTCCAAATAGCAAAACTCATTTATTATTTTAAGTGTATCTTTTCATAATACAATTTCCTCAGAATCACCTGATTTAATTCAACTACATTCCATTATCCTTGTTTTGCTTTTGTTGATGTTCATCTTACACCCTCCTTTCAACATACTGTCCATTATGTTCAATTGCTCTTCCAAGTCCTTTGCTATCTCTGATAGATTTACAGTGTCACTGGCAAACCTAGAAGTTTCTTATTTCTTCCCTCTGAACTTCCTACTACAAATTTTTCTTTGGTTTGCTTTACTGCTTGCTCAATGTACAGAACAAATAACATTGGGGATAGGTATGACGTTGTCTCACTCCTTTCTCAACCACTGCTTTGATATCTTGCCCATCAACTCTTTTTATCTGCCATCTGGTTTCTGTACAAGCTGTAAATAGCCTTTTAAACCTTGTATTTTACTCCAGCTGTTTTCAGAATTTTAAAGAGAGTATTCCAGCCATCATTGTCAAAAGCTTTCTCTAAGTCTACAAATGCTGCAATCATAGGTTTTCCTTTCTTTAACATATCTATTAAGAGAAGTCATAGAGTCAGTACAGCCTCAATGTTTCTGCATTTCTCTGGAATCCAAACTGATCTTCCCTGAGGTTGGCTTCTACAAGTTTTTCCATTCTTCTGTAAAGAATTTGTGTTAGTATTTTGCAACCATGGCTTACTAAACTGATAGTTCAATAATAATCACACTTGTCGGCACCTGATTTCTTTGAAATTGGAAGTATTATATTCTTCTTGAAGTCTGAGGGTACTTTACCTGTGTCATACATGTTGCACACTAGTTGGAATAGTTTTTTCATGGCTGGCTGTCCTATGGCTATCAGTAGTTCTGACAGGATGTCGTCTACTCAGGGGTGTTGTTTCAACTTAGGTCTTTCAGTGCTTTGTCAAATTCTTCTCACACTATCATATCTCCCATCATCCTCATCTACATCCTCCTCCATTTCTACAATATTGTCCTCAGATATTTTTTTTCTTATATAGACACCCTATATGCTCCTTCCACATTTCTGCTTTCTCTTCTTTGTGGTAGTTTTCCATATGCACTCTTCATATTCATAAAGCTGTTTCTCTTTCCTCCAAAGGCCTCTTTAATTTTCCTGTAGGCAATATCTATCTTTCCCCTCATGAAATATGTCTCTATATACTTAAATTTGTGCTCTAGCCATTTCTGCTTAGCCATTTTGCACTTTCTGTCAATCCCATTTTTAAATATTTGCATTACTTTCCACCTGCTTCATTAACTGCATATTTAAATTTTCTTCGTTTATCAATTAAATTTAATATCTCTTGTATTATTCAAGGATTTCTACCAGGTCTTGCATTTTTACCTATTTGATCATCGTCTTCATGAATTCATCTCTCAAAGCTGCACATTCTTCTTCTATTGTATTCTGTTCCCCTCTTGCTGTCATTTGTGCCCTAATGCGACCTCTGAAACTCTTGAGAACCTATGTGCTTTCAGTTTATTCAGGTCCCATCTCATTAATTTCCTGCAGTTTTGGAATTTCTTCAGTTTTAATCTATTGTTTGTAATCAATAAATTGTGGTCAGAGTCCACATCTGCACCTGGAAATATCTTACAATTTAAAATATGGTTCCAAGATCTGTCTTACCATTAAATAATCAATCTGAAACCTTCTGGTGTCTCTAGGTCTCTTCCACATGTACAACCATCTTGTGTAAACCATCTGTTAGTCATGATTAAATTATTCTCTGCACAAAATTCTACAGAGTGGCTTTCTCTTTAATTCCTTTCTCCCAATACCTAGCTGCCAGCAAAACAGCCTTGCTGCATTACTACTGCAATCGGCTGAAATCAAAGGGTAACTACAGGCATAATTTTTCTTGAAAGCATGGAGCTCTACCATATGGTTAAATGAGGATGGCTTCCTGTGCAGAAAAATATTCCAGGGGGTAAAGTAGTCCCCCATTCAGATCTCTGGGTGGGGTTGCTCAGGAGAAACAAAACTGGCACTCTATGGGTCAGAGTGTGGAATGTTAGATCCCTTATCAGGCAGGTAGGTTAGAAAATTTAAAAAGAGAAATGGATAGTTTAAAGTTAGATATAGTAGGATTAGTGAAGTTCCATGACAGGATAAACAGATCTTCTGGTCAGGTGGAAACAGAGTTATGAATACAAAACCAAATGGGGTAATGCAGGAATGTGAGTAAGCTACTAGGAACAGCATAGAACATGCATTGCTGAAGCTAAGACAGACACAAAGCCCACATGCACCACAGTAGTAAAAGTCACAACATTATAAGAATATTACACAACAAAGACTTTCCTAAGGTTTTGCAGAAATTACATTTATTTGGTCACAAATCGTCTTTTGGTTTCTTAGATCATTGTCGGGTGACAACTGAAGGTCGTAAACACAGATAATATAGAAATACTTGAGAACTTCTGTTAACTTGAAACCACTCATTAGATTTATAAGGGCTGGTCACAGACCAACATCTCATTGATCATCAAAAATAAAAAAAGTACTTGTATCCTCATGGTGCTTGCATGACTGGAAATTGGAAAATGACACTCTGAAGGCCTCAGTGAGTCAGTCATCTCTCAGTTGCATTCATCAGTGTTTAAGCAGCAACCAATGGTAAGGTACATTCTGTTATTCCTACAGGCAGAAGTAGTCAATGCTGCTGAGGTTTGCCAACGACTTTGTAGTGTGTACAGGATAGGGTTATCAGTGATGATGGTGTGAGCGAGTGGTGCAGAAAAGTTGAGACTGGTCACATAGTAGCTATGCATGCCAAAAATGATTGACATAGGCATTCAAGTGTGACTGTTGAACTTGTGCAGTGGGTTGAAAACTGTGTGTGCCAGGTGTTCGTTCATAATTTTCAAACTTTCTGATGTGTGCCTAAGGTTTCAAAGACAATAAAGACAGATGACTGTGACCAGACCATATGACAAAAGGAGTTTTAAGAGTAGAGCATATAAGAGATATAGAGGGTAGGGGGGTGGGAGGGGGGGGGAAGAGGAGGATAAAAGAGGAAGGTGGAGATGAAGGAGGAGACATGGAGGGGGAAGAGAAAGGGAAAGAGGTGGAAAAGGGAGTGGAAGGGGAAGAGGGTGTGTGTGTGTGTGTGTGTGTGTGTGTGTGTGTGTGTGTGTGTGTGAGAGAGAGAGAGAGAGAGAGAGAGAGAGAGAGAGACACAAATTAGTGGAGGTTTAATTCAACCTGGTCTCACCATTTCACAGATCCCTCCCCAGTGAATTCAACATCACTCCTACGGAACACACAGCTACCTTTAACCTGAAAACTAATCCACACCTTATAATCCTCTCACAGACAAATAGTCCATCACAGATGTCATTAATCATAGTGGTTATGTGACGAGGGTCTCTGTCAACTTCTTGAAACCTCTGCATACGAAGCCTTATAACCATGATCCCATTCCAGAAGACCAACAAGACAACCAGCAGTTCCTCAAGGCCTTAGGTCCATCGCAAAACCTGACATCTTAATCGATCTCAGTCCTCACACTAACAACCTCCTGCACATGTACCTTTTACCTACTCTGCAAACACCAACCCCACAGGTCTCCCCGCTGGTTATCCCATTGTGTCTGGGTACCATGCTCCCACAGAATAAACCTCTCCCTTTGTTTGTCCAACACCTCCAAATTACTGTCTATAAGCTCCCACCCTACATTCAAGACACTGCTCATTTCCTTCACTGCCTTCCCATAGTTCCTATCCTGTTACCACCAAACCCTTTATTGGTCGCTGTATATGTGACATCCTTATGTGCCAACATCCCCCACGCCCATGATCCATGGAACACTACCTTTCCCAGTGTCATGATACCAAACTCACCACCTCTTTCTCAATCCTCATAGCCAACAACACACTGACCCCCATTTATTTCACTTTTGAAAGCCAAATCTATAAACAAATCTATGATATTGTTGTGTGTGCTTGCATGGCACCATCCTATGCCAACTTGTTTATGGGTCATCTGGAGGTATCCTTCCTATCCAGTCAACACCTTAAACCCTTGCATGGTTCAGTTTAATTTATGATATTTTCATGATCTGGACTTAATGGTAGGGACAATCTTTGCTCTTTCCTCCATAGGCTTAACACATACTGCCAAACCCAACTGACCTGGTTTGTCTCATCTCAACAAGTCATTTTTGCAGTTTTGATCTCCACCTCTCAGATGCCTGCATAAATATATTTGTTCATATCAATTGCATCAACCACCGACAGTCGTAAATCCACTTTGATGGCTGTCACCTGTTATGTGTCAAAAAATCTTTTCCTTACAGTCTCATCACTCATGGGAGCTGCATCTGTAGTGTAAAGCAAAAGTTGTCAAAATATAGCAATAATCTTATCGGAGCCTTTGTTGACAAACATTATCCTGTCCAGCTCATCCATTAACAGATCTCCCATGCCATCTCCACCTTTGACAGCAGCAACGAGCACTTCTCTGATCATCCAGTATCACTCTGACCTTGAAAAGCTCAAACACATCTTCCATCCAGGCTTCGACTACCTCTCAGTGAGTCCTGAGATGAGGGGTATTCTACCCACAACACTGCTCACATCACCCACAGTGGTGTTTTGCTGTCCACTAAAACTACAGAATGTCCTTTTCTATCCCTACTGCAATCCTGAATCCCATAGGTCCCTTGTGGCTAACTCAGGTGCAAGACTTGTTCCATCCACCCACGCACCACCTCCTACTGAAGTCTGGTCACAGGAATTTTCAATACAAGGAATGGCAGGCGTACACTATATATCTGCTACGCTGCAACTACAGTGCAGCATGTTGGCATAAAAATGTAACCAACTGTCTACACACATATACGGCCACCTCCAAACTGTCGTAAATAACAAACTGGAGCATCAAGTTACCAAACATGCTGGTTTACTCTGTGAGCCATTTGGATACTCCCAGCATAAGTTTCTCTGAAGTATGCAGGTGGGAATTGTCTTTCCAGCATATCCTGAATTCTCACATGCTCCCTGTTATCACTCTCTCTCTCTCTCTCTCCCTCCCCCCCATTTTCCATCTGCCTGTTTCCCTCCCCTGTCCACCTTCCTCTCTCCACCTCTTGGATGCCCTATCCTCTCAGAACCCCTTTCATTTCGTTGCACAGTCACTGCATTATCTGTCTTTCCCACTTCTGCTACCCTTTCCTTCCCTCCTGTGTTGTTCCCTACCCCCACCATCCATCACCCCAGGCAACTGCTTTCTAATAATTTGTGTCACTGTGTGTGTGTGTGTGTGTGTGTGTGTGTGTGTGTGTGTGCGCGCGCCACAATGTCTAATAGATGTCCACGAAGACTGAAAGAACAGATTCAGCCTTAACATTCTTTCAGTGCTTCCATGAATAGGGGGAAGAATTTCTGAATAGGATCATGACTGGGATGAAACATTGATGCAGTACATGAACTCAAACTTAGGAGCAACCCAAACACTGGATGTACCCTTATTCACCCAATAAGTCCAAAAATGGCAATCAGATATTGCAAAATGATAGTTATAGTTCTTTGGGTCACAAATGAATTTTTACAACAGATTTCATGAGAGTAATGTGTGATGATAGTGTAACATTGCTGGTTTATTTTCATACTAACACAAAACTCTGAATGTCAATCTAAAACAAATGATGTGGGATGTTTACCAAAGGAATCAGTCTCCTCCACAATGATGTATGACTCCATACTCTGAAGGAACTCAAACTTTTTGACTGGGAGATTTCTCATCATCCTCCCAAGTCACTTTCATCTCAGCTCCAAGATGAAGGCCTGGCTGGCTACTTGTAACTCACGACCTAGCTCAAGGACTCCATCACTATTGGCTGAAATACATGGTGTCACCATTATTTGTGGAATGGATAAAAGTCCTAGTGTCATGGTATGACAAATGCTTGTATTTGGGTGGGGAGTATGTGGAGAAGTAATGTAAACTTATAATTAAAGATTGTATATTAGAAGAATTTAACTAGTTTTTATTTCCTTAATAGTCAATTTGAGATTAATTTTTGAACATTCCCCTTAGATTTTTGAGTTTTACATACTGTTAAAAAAGGGACCCCACTGGAAATACTTGAGATCAATAAAAGTATGACAAAGAATGACAGATTTCTATTAAACAACCAAACTCAATTTCCTTTCTCCTCTTTCTGTTAAATTAAGTTTTAGTTGTGGAAAATATTAATTTAAATTATACTTTATGCCAGAGTTAAATTGCAGACATGATCTTGTTGCTAGATTACAAATATTGTAAACTCAGCTTTATTTCTCATACGTTGTTAAATATAATGATATCCACATAAAAACTTTGTTTTCCATTTTTAATTAAATTTATCTATTTCTGCATGATGTAAACATGAAATGCTTTCCTCTGTCAATGCCCTACATGTCATCATTTTTGTTTCTTCTGTATCTTCTTCATAAGTGATACCAGTGTAAGTCATATATTATTTTAACTGTTTTGGCAACGTTCAGTAGTCATTTGACAATGGTCTAAGGAGCCAAAAACTGGTTAGTGACCAAAAATATAATTTTGCATAACATCATGAAAGTGCATAAAAAGTTCTCGGTTTACTTGCCGCGTCACATTTGGATAAAATCCTGAGCTTTCGATGACTACCTCCATCATCTTCATCAGGGGTATAACTGACTGTCATAGACCGGTGAGGCTTCGGTTTTTATAAGCAGTGGACAGCTTCTCATTGGCTGGGTGACATCACAGTGAAAACGGTGCGTATGGAGGTGGCGGCCTCTATGTTCATAGATTTTGTTTGCGCACTTTATCCAGGGTTGCTTGCAGCTCCATCCATCACAACAGGCAGAGAACTGTGAGGAATGTAAGAAGTCTCCCTCTGTGCTCTTTCTTTATCAACTGCACGCTTCCATGCATTGCTGAGTGCATATCCTGAGTCTCTGTTGAAATTATTTTCACATAGTCTAACTTCAACTGCTTCCTTGATGACAGAGTCCCAATAGTTTGAAGCGTGGGCAACTGTTCTTATTTCATCAAATAAAATCTTATGTTTATTTAACAAACTGTGCTCAGCCACCACTGATTTTTCTAGATACCTGTATTTCAGGTGACTCTGATGTTCCACACGGAGATCGGCAACAGTTCTTATAGACTGGTCCACATAATTTTTGCCACACTTGCAAGGAATGCTGTAAATTCCTGGTACTATCAGGCAAAGATTATCTTTCATGGGTCGCAGAATTTCCTTAATCTTCCTGGGTGGCCGGAAGACTGGTCTGATTTCCTGCTGGCTCAGAACTCTACCTATCTTGCTGGTTGTTGCACTGCAGAATGGTAGCCAAATTTGACGTGGCAAGGATACCAAGAATTTTTTATGCAAGGACTCCATCGCGAAAGACTTCATAGTCATGTCATGAAAGTGTTTCCTATGTAATATTAGTGAGGATGTAGTTGGTCATAGTGACCAGGAAGGAGTTGATTGGCTTGAAGTCAATAAAGCTTTCAGTGGCAGCAAGGCCACACATACTGGAGATGCTGGTGTAGAGGGAGGTGTCATCAACAGTGACAAGAAGGGCATTAGGTGGTAAAGGAGTAGAAAATGTGGACAGTTGGTAGAGGAAATGGCTAGTGCCTTTTATATGGGATGGTAGGTTCTGGGTAATAGGGTGCTGGTCCATGAATATTATCTCTGGGAGGTCATAGTACCCAGCCACAGTGGGGCATACTGTGTAGCTGGGTTTTTTATATTTTAAGAAGCATGTAAAAGGGAGGAGTTCAGCGGGTGATGGGAGTGAGGATAGAGATAGATTCAGGGGAAGCGATCAAGGATGGACAAACAGATTTGAGGAGGAAACAAAGGTCATGCTGCACTTCTGGAATGGGGTCACTGTGGCAGGGATTGTAGGTGGACATGTGTATCATCTGGATGAGGCCATCTGTCAGGTTCATTACAACTGCAGCGGAACCATTGTCAGCAGGCAGGATTATCAGGTCAGGATCTGCTTTTAGGTGGTGGGTTGCAATTCTTTCTGCAGGTGCGAGGTTAATCTCCATAATGAGAGATTTGAGACACAGTGGTGAGGTGAGGTTTAAGGATTGGAAATTCTGTAAAGGGAGGCAGGGGGATAGGGGTGCATCAAAATTAGATGGAGTAGTAAACTGAGTAACAGTAGTGTTCAATATTGGTTTTAGGTTTGAGTCTGATTGGTAAAGTTGGTGATGAAGAAGTGTTTCCATTGTAAGGACACATAGAGGAAATCTTTAACAAGCCCACCATGTTTGAATTTTGGAGTGGGGCAAAAGATGAGGCCTTCAGAAAAAGACTGATACTTCTTCAACACCGAGGCTTTTTGAGGAGAGTTTCATAGCTGCATTGTGGGCTTATTTAGGTTCTGTCTTCTGTAGAGTGGAGGATAGAGTTTTATAATGTGTGACAGATTAGTATATCTGAAAGTTAGAGTTTGGAAGTTATGAGTGGGCTTCTGTAACTTTACCATCAGGCACCATGGTCATCACTTTTGATGTCCCCTCCCTCTGCATCAACATCCCTAATGTCCATGGCATTGCTAACATTGAACAGTAATTTTTCCAACACCCGACTGATTTCAAACCCACAACCTCCTTCCTGGTCACCAAGACCAAAAACATCATCACCCAGAGTTACTTCTCTTTTGAAGGTCTCATGTACAAACAAATCCATCATATAGTCACTGGCACCCACATGGCACTATTCTATACCAACCTATTTGTGTGTCATCTGGAGGTATCATTTCCAACAAGTCAGAATCCCAAAACGCCAAACTGGTTCAAATCCGCAGATGACATCTTTGTGATTTGGACTGAGGGTGAGGACTCCCTATCCACATTCCTCCAGAATATCCACATTTCCCCCATACACTTCATTTGTTCCACCTAAGCCCAACAAGCCACCTCAAAGGTGGCTCCATCAGTATCTTTGTCCATATAAAACCCACCAAACACCAGGAATACATCCATTTCAACAGATGATACCCATTACACGCCAAGAAGCATCTTCCATATAGCCTAGCCATCCATAGTTGAATTATGATGAGCATTCACTCTCAAAAAAAGCCATGGGCCTTGCTGGGACCTTCACAGACTGAAATTATCCTCCCACTTTGTACAGGAACAGATTTCTTGCATCTTGACTTCTGGAGCACATGTCAACCTTCCAACATAACTACTGTCCAGTAACTCGGTAGCCTCCAGGACTGGAGCAAGTACATCACATTCCCCACCAGGATTTTGACTATCTCTTGTTGCATCCTGATATTGGAAAAATCCCCTCCACATGTCCCACACAACCTTCACAATATCCTCATCAATCCCTGCCATGCTGCTTCTTCCAAGCCCTTGCCCCAGGGCTCATATCCTTGTAAAGACCTGGCTGCAAGACCTGTCCCACACATCCTCCCTACTACCAACTCTGTTCAAGAGACCATGGAACCATTGAATTGTAAGGCACACCCTGCAGCATCAGCATGGTGTACTTGACTTCAGTGGCTGCTTCACAGCCCATATCATCTGGATTCTTCCCTCCGACCCTCCAAAAACAGGTTTTTTTTTTTTTTTGTTTTTTTTTTTGTTTTTTTAATACATCCTTCGTTTCAGAAGCAGCCTGGCATCAACATTCGCTAGTCCATCTACCTGTCTATCTTCCCTGCTCCCTCTCCAGACATTTGTCCTTTCTACTCACTGTCACAGCCCTTTCCCTTTTTCTGTTTCTCTCCTATTCATTCCCTCCTCAGCACAGCCTCCTGCTGCTGCACCTATCAGTCCACTACAACCATGTATGCTCCCACAAGAAGGAATACAGCACCTTCCCCAACTCTACCTGACTGCTCTGCACATGGCCCATGCCTCTTCTGTACACCCATTACCACCCCAGTCAAGGTCACCATTCACCCCACTGGAGAAACAGCACTTTCAGATAACAATGGCCATGTGTGTGTGACCTGTGAATGTATGAATGTGTGTATGTGATTCTCCACCTGACAAAGGACTTCATCTGAGAATTAAAACCCAACAGTCTACTATTAAATGTGTCTTTTTGCTGTTCAGTACTTCCTGTCTATGGAAGTAACAATCTTTCCTAATAATCATACTGTTATTTCATCCCAGATTTTGTGTTGTTAGATTTTCCCAGTATTAATATAACTTTTCATTAGGCTTTCTTTTTATATACCACAATTGTTAATTTAACAATGCAAGGAAAAGATAGCTGGTTACTTATCATAAAGATGACACATTAATTTGCAGACAGGAACAACTAAAAGTTATTTGCACATTAGCTTTCAGCCATGACCTTCATTAGGAAGGAAACACACACATTCTTCACACAAGCAAGCACATCTCAAGCACACATGACTGCCACATCTGGCAGCTCAGATCAGAATTCCCTCCATTCAGTCTGCCAGAGATGGTGGTCATGTGTGCATGAGGTGTGCTTGCTTGTGTGAATGAAAATGTGTGTTTCCTTTTCTGACAAAGGCTGTCACCAAAAGCTAATGTGTAAGCATCTTTTAGTTGTGGCTGTCTGCAGCTTAACAGGTCATCTTTATGGTAAGTAGCAATCTATCTTTTCATTACATTGCTAATATTTCAACCTGGAGTTACCATTGTTTGGCAGGCATTAATTGGAAGTACTCTGATAGGTGGATTTGTTTACCAATTTTTCTGTATGTGTTACTAATACAGAACTGTGCAAAGGCATTCTACTATGTTCCTATGGACATGATAGTGTTATACATCTAGTCATAATCTGCACTATTAGGAGAGCCAAATAAACTGATCATGCTATCAAGTAATAATAAATTCATGGTGCATATTTAATTTCACTGTCTTACAGCTAAGTAAGACATCACCAGTTCTTTCCTTACTGGGTTCAACGTACATGTCCCTTATCACCTGGTCCAACATAGTAAAGATCATCCCAGTCCACGCACACAGGACGAATCATCTCAGTTAGTGGAAATGGGGAATCCATGACCAGTACAGCAATGTCATCATGATAGGCCATAGATGCCCCTTGGAAACTTTGAGGAATATCAATAAACTTTACCTGCAAATATCAGAAACAATCATTATTTCAGTTTATGTGAATATAAACAAAAATTTTCTTTTCTGTCAGCAAATAAGATTTTTACTGATGCTTAACGTTAGTATAAGTAACAAAATGTAGAAGCAAATGACTCTAAAGATATAAAAAAATACAAGCACTCATGTTCATAAATACTGTCAAATATTACATGTAAATAGTATTTATTTTATGTTTTACTGATCTTTGATGTACACACCATACATCTTACTGTAGATCTGATGATTAAAAATATTGCAGTACGGACATATGAAGGACACAACAGATGAAATGGATCAAAACATATCATGTTAACTGACACCAAATTTCATTCTTTTAGACTGATGGAAACAGGAAATAATTAAAAAAATAAAAAACTACACAATCTTTTGGTTATGTGGTTATTTACATAAGACAGGCATTAAGCAATATGTAGATACAGCACTATTCCCTTAAGTCCATTGGATAGTACAGAAGATTGTAATTGGTCACCTTCCTCTTGTCTACTACCAATTTGTGTATAAGTAAACATTCTCGGCTGTTTAACTGAATGAAATTCATATGATTTTGTATACGATGTATTATGTTTTGGGCTAAAATATGTAAAAAGAAATTAATGTGTTAGTACTCTGTATGTACAGTTAAAGTTGCTCTTCTTTTAAAAATATTTGAAATTATGAAATTTCTAGTACACTTAAAATTCATATTCTTAATTCCACAATCTAATGCTAATTATTAAATTTATTTCCATACTCATTTATATAATAATGTTATATCTTGATGATGATTCTTCTGTTGTCAAGAAAGTTTGTAAACTCTTTTGTTTTGTAAACTCTTTGGATTTTTGTGAGTACTGCAGAATGTTAAGTAGTAGTGGGCATGCCTCTGAGGAAAATGCATGTATATTTCTAACTTTGTCAACAAAAATGTGAATTAGTGTTTTGAAGTGAAATTGTGAAGTTGGTGTGACATAAAAGAATGGGATAAAATAAGCAGATATTCCTAGCAGCAGTCAAATCTTGATCAGTTATTCAGTTCAACAAGAAGCCACAGCATTATAAAACTTACAGCTTCAAGAATGTACCCCTAGACACAACAAGACTTGGAGCCAACAACAATGAGATAATGAAAATAAGTAAAAAGTTTTCTTTTATATATATTGTATGCCTCTTCAAGCTTTATAAACTTTTATAGACAGAGAATTTTAGTAGTGATAAGTGTGGGAGGGTAAGATTAGAAGATGTACATGGAGACAATCACATGAGTAGGTTACAAGCTCCTAAAACTTATGGTTCTGCTATTTGTTTTTATTGTCTTATGTGAGGATAGTGGTGTTACTACTGGGAAATTTGTGTTTCACATAGCCCCCAGACCCCCCCCCCCCCCCCCCCCCCCCCAGACTCTTGTAGAAAGTGACTATGTTTTCTCTCATCTCACTCTCTCTCTCTCTCTCTCTCTCTCTCTCTCTCTGCAGCAGTCTGATGTGGTGGTGGTTGTTGTGATTCCTTTGGGGCTTTGATAGTAAGTATACTTTCTGCTGACAAATGTGAAGATACAGCCACATAGCTGATGTTCTTTGGTAATTGATGTGTGTGTAGCATGACAAGGAATCTGTCCATCAGCAGTTGCATAACAGTCATCATAGCCATCCACTATCAGGTCATTCTCTACAGACTTCACACTGATGTTCTCTGAATTGAAAAACTTCACGTTACATATGACGATGACCTGTGCCTTGGTGTTTGGGTTGGCTGTCTGCATGTTGATGGGTAAGTGACCACACAAGTTGTCATCTGTATCACACACAGCTGTGTATTTGCAAAGAAGGCTTTAGATGACTTCTTGTGACCATAGTTGATTTTCTGGTGAGTGAAATGTCAAATGTGTGTGAGTCATGTTTTAAAACTTTGTATGGACCTGATTAGGGTAGCTGTAAAGCTGGCCTGAATCTTAATGTTCCATAGCATTACAAGTTCACAGTTATTCAGTGCTTTGTGCATGAAAACTTTCAGAATGGTATGCAGATTAGGTGGTGAGAACTGTGTGTTGTTGTTATCTTCTTCACCTGCAGGACCAGTGCTGGTAAGTCTCTTAGTTCTAGAGGCTAGGTTGGTAGAACAAATTCTGTTGGAAATATGAAGGATTCTCCATACAATATTTTTTATAGTGATTCATGTATGTCTTCTGTGAATGCCATGTGAATGCCTAGTAAAACACAAGGTGAATCTTCCATCCACAGCCCTCCGTGGCACACAGGTACTGCCTTGAGAGTTGCAAGCCACCTCTTGACAGGCCTGCTACTCTGAGGGTGGTACACAGTTGTACAATTGAATGTAATGCCTCAGAGGTTGCAGAGCAACTTGAATAGTGCAGATTCAAACTGTCATCCCTGATCCACCATTATCATTTCATGGCTGCCAAATCGAGCTACCCAAGCATCTATAAATGGGCAAACTATTGCCTCTGGTGTTATGGCTTTTATTGGGACTGCTTCTACCCAAAAAACTCTGTCAATAATGGATAGTCAGTATCTGTACCCTTTTGATTCCAGAAGGTTACCTACAAGGTCTAGACACATGTGGCAGAAACATGTTCTTGGTATATTTATGTGACCTAGTTGAGCATGTGTATGATCATCAAATTTGCTGCACCGGCACACCAGACAGGCCTGTACCCAGGTCTGACTCTTTTTTTCTTCAGTCAAACGAAATGTTTAGTGATGAACTGTACTGCTTGCCTAACCCTGTGGTGCACCAGGCTGTCAACTGTTTTAAAACTGTGTGGTGCATGGATGTGGGAAATAGTAGCCGAATTCTGTTTTGGGACACATCACATAATACCTGTGTGTTAGTCCCTGGAACTGTCTACCACTTTATGCAAAGACTGGTGGAATCTTTTTCCAGTAAGTCTGTAATGGTCATGGTCTGATGCTGTTATTCACATTTGTCATAGTCTAGTTGAAAAGAAATGGCACTGACCCATCAGAGGTAGTCTGCAGCTATAAACAGACGCTAATAAGCAATTGGATACAGACAAACAAGATGGGAAATAAAAAGAGTAATAGTGGCCATACTGTGCAAACTACACTAGACAAATGGGTCACAAAGTCACAGAGACGAAACACAAACCCCCTGACCCCTCAAAAAGGTCAGGAACCTGAAAGGATCAGTAATGTGATGATGAACATTATCGAGACATCCCTCCAAAATGTCAGTGTGATGCCTCAACAGTGTGAAGTGCATGTGGATACTTTTCAGGCCCACCTGGAAGATGAGATGGCTGCCAAGGACGACCAACAGAACCAGCACAACTGCTCAGAAGTCAACATACCTGGAATACAGTACAATTTAAACTAAAGGTCAGTGACACAGTAAATATGACTTCGAGCCCCCTGAGTAAACCCCACTCAGACCTGAAAATCTATTATCACAATGTCCAATCCTTGAGCAACAAAACTGATGACTTAAGCATTTTGCTGAACAGTGAAATCAGTGATATCTCAGTAGTATGCCTAGCGGAGCACTGGCTCTGCACCGATGTGGTTAAGCTAATCTCACTACCCAACTTCAAATTGTGTGAACACTACTCCAGATCAAATGATGGACATGGTGGGGTTGCCATCTTCATCAAACAACACATTGAATATAGCCCACTTCCTACCCTAAAGGAAACAGGAACAGGTAAGATCTTTGAATGTGCAGCCATAAAGCTTACAGATCTAAATCTAATTGTAGCTACAATCTACCATCCCCCCTCCAGTAGTATTAATGATTTTCTGTTACAAATGGACTTGTTTCTATCCAAAATAAGTCAGAGGAAACAGGATGTGATTATATGTGGTGACTTTAATATAGACTTTCTCACCCACAACAGAAACAGGGAAACATTGATTAACATTGCAAAAACTTATAATCTGCATGGCCTTGTAAACGAGCCCACTAGAATAACACTCACATCCAAGACAGCTCTAGATTAAATTTTTGCAAATAGAAATAAACTTAACCCAACTCTAGAAGTATACAATGCAGGATTCAGCGACCACCAAGCTGTCATTCTAAAGGTCGATGTTAGCAAAGATACCTCAAACCCAGTCCCACCTAAAACTTTAGGAAGGTTTTTCACCCAAGAGAACTTGAACAAGCTAAATGCCCTCCTTAGTAAAGAAAAGTGGACAGAGCTGTACACAGCCAATGATGTCAACATGAAATTCAACATATTTCTTGACAAAATGATCCACCACTTTGAAGAGGCCTTTCCACAAAAACCAGTAACAATAAATAATAATAATAATAATAATAATAATAATAATAATAATAATAATAATAATAATAGAAACAAGAGTTGGATTACACCAGCTATAAAAATCTCTTGCAAACATAAAAGAATACTCCACATGTTATGTAAACAAAGTAGTGACTCCCCCAAACTAACAGAATACTATAAAAACTACACATGTATCCTAAGAAGAGTGATAAGACAAGCAAAAAGGATGCAGAATGATGAGTACATTGACAAATCCAGCAATAAAGTGAAAGCAATGTGGAATATCATAAAAAGGGAAAGAGGGGAAATGAAAGCTTCACACACGAACATAGAAATCAAACTCCACAATGAATCTATATCTAATCCCGAAGTTGTGGTGAACTCATTCAACAATTTCTTTACAAGCATAGCTGAAAAACTGGTCCAAAATAATCCTAACACAAATTACCAACCAGCAAACCAAAAATATCACACATGTGCAGAGTCAATTTTCATTACCAAAGTCACTGAAAATGATGTTGCAAAAGCCCTCAGAGAGTTAAAAAATTCATATTCAGCTGGAATTGATGGTATCCCAGCAGCTGTAATCAAAAATTTTGAACACACAATTGCTGAACCATTAACTCACCTCTGTGACTGTTCCTTCCAGGCAGGTATCTTCCCTGAAGCTCTGAAACCTTCTAAAGTAATTCCTGTCTTCAAAAAAGGTGATAATAAAGATATGAATAACTACAGGCCTATCTCAATCTCATTCTGCTTTTCTAAAGTTTTTGAAAAAATAATGTCCAGAAAAATGATGGACTTCATTGAAAAAAAAAGATTTACTAAGTTTAGCTCAACATGGGTTCAGAAGCAACAAATCTACTGAAACTGCAGTATATGATTGCATAAATACGCTTTTAGAACTGTTAGATAGAGAACAACCCATAACAGGCATATTTCTGGATCTGTCAAAGGCTTTTGACACTGTTGACCACAAAATATTACTGGAAAAATTAGAACACTACGGTATCAGAGGAATTGCAAACAACTGGATTGCTACATTCCTAACCAATCGGAAGCAGCGAGTCAGCATGAAATATACTAATAGACAAAGCAACTCAATAACCGAAATACTATCAAGTAATAAAACTGTAAAGCAAGGTGTTCCACAGGACTCAGTATTGGGACCCCTACTTTTCCTCCTGTATATTAATGACTTGAGCATGAATGTTGATGCACACAAAACAATAATATTTGCTGATGACACAACTGTACTCCTCAAAGGGGAGAATACAGAGACTGTGCAAAAAGCTGTGAACTTGGCTACTGATCGACTCAGCAACTGGGCAAAAATCAACAGATTAACTATCAACACCAAAAAGACAGCTTCCATGAACTTCCACACAACACAAAATGCAAATTCCTCTCAGCCATCTGTCACCATAAATAACCAGTCAATAGGTACCGACACTGTTTTCAAATTCCTAGGTCTGTGGGTTCAAGATAACCTGAAATGGAATACACATACAGGAAAGGTAAATGCCAGGATTTGTACTGGCTGTTAGGCATTGAGTGTACTGAAAACATGTGCTAGCCTGAAAACATTAACCAGTGCATACTACGCTTACATACAAGCCCACCTAAAATATGGTGTAATATTCTGGGGAAATGCTCCAACTGCTCTGAGCACATTCAGAATCCAGAAGAGAGCAATGAGGATTATTACTGGGAGCAAACCGAGAGACTCCTGCAAACCCATCTTCAGAAAGTTGGAAATCCTTACACTGCCTTGCCTCTACATTCTTGAGACTCTAAAATTCTTCAGAAAACACATAGTGCCAACTGACCCCAGAGTCGTAAAAAATAATGAAATACATGAACACAACACCAGGAAAAACGCAAACCTGCATGTTATACGTACAAACACTCAACTATGTAAAAAGGGAGTTTTCCACATGGGCCTCCAACTGTTCAACAATCTTCCCACTAGTATTAAGTCCATCAAAGACAACATAAAATTTAGCAAAGCCGTGAAGTCATATTTGTTGTGTCACTGTTTTTACTCTGTAAATGAATACTTAGAACAGTAATCTTGCTGTTTGTGTTAAATTGAAAACATTGAACAATATAATACATTAGGATACTAAAGGCTTATGTTAATATATGTTAACAATGTTAAATGATATTTTCCAACATCTGCAACACACTGTGTACCATCAGATCACATGGAATAAATAAATAAATAAATAAATAGCAACACGTAGATGACAAATGTCCATTGTATGTTGTGTTCTGAGATTGAGATGATAACCATTTGGACTGCTAGACAGTGAAATTCTTTTTTTTTTTTTTCTTTTTTTGTAGAAGAAATAAACTGTTTGTACTTAGCCAGCCATAACTTCTTGTAAGACCACTCTGAGCGCTTTATCACTAGCGTCTGTTGCAACAGTGAGTTGAGCACTGGATACTGCATGCACCACAGTGATCACTTTACCAACATAATCTTTGGCTACTCTGAATGCTTTTTGCATTTTGACAGTCCATTCTAATGTCCTATTTCTTTGTGTATTCAGCACAGAAAGAACGTCTGTGAGAGCAGCCCTACTGCTGCTGCATGTGCTGATAGAATTTTATAAAGCCTAGAAAGTGGCTTAGTTCTTGGTAATTCTATGGAGGTGGTGACTGCATAAAGAGTTCCACCCATTCTAGGTGGGTTTAATTCTTGTTGCATTCAGTACATGTCCAAAGAAGGTCACTTCATTATTTTGTTATTGTGATACATCCTCATTCATGACCATGTCTGTGTCCTGCAGGGCAGGGAGAACTAGTTCAAAATGTCATTTGTGATCATATGGGGTGCGTGAAAATAGCAGAATAGCAGCCAGGTAAGCATAACAGAAACTGAATTTGAATATGATCCTGTTGATGAACTGTTACCAAGTTTGATCTGTATTCTTTAAACCATAAGGCAAGAAAAGGAACTTAAAGAGCCCAAAAGGTATTATTATTGCAGTCTTTGAGACGTCATCTGGAGTAATAGGTATTTGGAGGTGAGCTTTCTTGCAATTAATGATGCTGAAAATAGTGGCACCTTTGAGAGGGTGTGTAATATCTTGAATATCTGGGATAGGATAACTGTCATGCATCGTGTATGAAGTAGTTTCTGACAGAGAAGGAGGGAAAGGTGAATTGTCTGGTGTTTTGATGTGGTAGTGCTGCAGTTTTTGAATCAAGTGAAATGTGAAAGTGCCCCAGGCAGTCAATTCCTCCCACTGGTACACTTACATCTATAATGAAGAAGTTCCATGGAAATTGTTGGTCGGAGCTTAATTCCAAGGTAAAGTTAGTGGTTCCATGTATGTTGGTAGATGGGTCATTTGCAGTGGAGAATTGTAGGGATGTTGCACCAAATAGTGTTGCATTTGCAGCCTTCAGTACTACACCGATGTCTGACCCTACAGAAACAAGGAAGTATTTACATGTTTCAGTAGAGTCTTTCTCCGAATGGAGGAAGTGGTGCAGATGATATTTATTCCATTTGTTGTGGGCATTGGCGGCTTGGTGTGTCAGCATGGGTCAGTGCACACACTGCATCCTACATTTGGAGCTTGGAGGAGCTGTAGTAGTCGCAGTGGGCTGCCAGTTCCATGAAGTGCCACTAAACTGAGCATGATACGAATAACTCTGTGACCTTGAAGTGGTGCATCATTGCCATCTGGGACAACAGTGGTATGTGTATTGCACAGGTCAGTGTCCTGCCTGGGTGCAGTCACATCACCATCATGCATTTCTGGCACAGGTCAAAGCAGTTTGGTGTGAGCGGCATTTGGCTGAGATGCAGCATTTTACTGTTCACAGCATTGATGTGTTGTCTATGCTGTAGCACAGTGAACATTCTGTGTTCGTTGGTTGGTTTGTGGGATTAAAGGGACCAGACTGCTACGGTCATCGGTCCCTTTTTCCAAATACTAAAAACACCCACAGAGAATAAAAATGATTAACAGAATAAATCACAGACGAGACAGAACAAGAGAAACTTAGACAAAGACCAGACAAAACGAACTAAAATCACACAGAGTGTGACGGTGGTTGGCCGACCATAGAAATAAAAAAGGAAAAGCCAACCACTTAGAAACACATTAAAAAATCAGTTTAAAATCGTAGGCCAAAGGCCAGAATCAACACAAAACAATAAAATAAAACAGAAACACTCAGATTAAATGAGAAAAACCCCCTGCCCGAATAAAACGTAAAACTAAGTCAGCCATAGCAGAGTCATCTGTTAAACGGGCAGGGAGCGTGTCAGGCAGTGCGAACGACTGCCTGAGCACAGCTAAAAGTAGACAGTCCAATAAAATGTGGACCACCATCAAAACAGAGCCGCAGCGACATAAAGGTGGGTCATCACGTCGCAATAGGTGGCTGTGCGTCATCCATGTGTGCCCAATGTGCAGCCGGCAGAGGACAACAGACCCCTTGCGAGAGACCCGCAAGGAGGAGCTCTACACACCGGTAGCCTCCTTGATGGCCCGAAGTTTGTTTTGTGAAGGCAGGGCGCGCCATTCAGTGTCCCAAAGGTCCAGAATTTTGCTGCATAGGAACGCTCACAAATCTGTCTCCGGGAGGCCAATGTCCAGAGATGGTGTACTGGTCACCTCTTTCACCAGGCGGTCAACATTCTCATTGGCGGGTATCCCAACATGGCCTGGGGTCCACACGAAGACCACAGAGCGGCCGCAGCCCGCAAGAGTATGCAGGGACTCATGGATAGTCATCACCAGACGAGAATGAGGGAAACACTGGTCGAGAGCTCGTAAATCGCTCAGGGAATCGCTACAGATCATGAAGGACTCATCTGAGCAGGAGCGGATATACTCTAGGGCTCAAAAGATGGCGACCAGCTCAGCAGTGTAAACGCTGCAGCCAGCCGGCAAGGAACATTGTTCGGAATGGTCCCCTAGAGTGAGCGCATGACCGACATGACCAGCAACCATCGAGCCATCAGTCTAAACAATGCCAGAGCCCTGATACGCTGCGAGGATAGAAAGAAAGCAGCGGCGGAAGGCCTCTGGAGGGACTGACTCCTTTGGGCCCTGTGCCAATTCCAGCTATAGGCGAGGGCGAGGCACACACCACGGGTGTGTACACAGAGGTGCCCGGAAAGGAGGCGGAAGAAGTAAAGCCCCAAGCCCAGAGAGAAGCTTGCTGACACGGACCGCGATCGTACATCCAGCCCTGGGCCGACATTCTGGCAGATGGACGTGTGATGGTGGGAATAGTAGACGGTAGTTAGGATGCCCGGGCAAGCTGAAAACATGGGCAGCATAAGCAGCCAGCGAATGTTGGCGCCGTAACCGCAGGGGAGGGACACCTGCCTCCACTAGTATGCTGTCCACAGGGCTGGTCCGGAAGGCACCAGTGGCAAGGCATATCCCACTGTGGAGGATAGGGTCCAGTACCCGCAGCGCAGATGGGGATGCTGAGCCATAAGCTAGGCTCCCATAATCCAGACGAGACTGGATTAACGCCTGGTAGAGCCGTACGAGAGTAGATCAGTTGGCGCCCCACCTGGTGTGGCTCAGGCATCGCAGAGCGTTCAGATGCCGCCAACACATCTGTTTAAGCTGCCAAATATGAGGCAGCCAAGTCAACCAGGCATCAAAAACTACACCCAAACATCTGTGTGTCTCAACCACAGCAAGAAGCTCGCCATCAAGATAAGGCTGCGGCTCCGGGTGAACAGTGCGTTGCCGGCAGAAATGCATAACGCAGGTCTTGGCAGCCGAAAACTGAAAGCCATGTGCTGCAGCCCAAGACTGTGCCTTATGGATAGCGCCCTGTAGCTGACGTTCAGCAGCTGCAATGCCAATAGAGCTGTAGTAAAAGCAGAAGTCATCAGCATACAGGGACGCTGAGACAGACGTCCCCACCGCCGCAGCGAGCCCATTAATGGCTATTAAAAACAGGCAGACACTTAAAACAGATCCCTGTGGCACACCGTTCTCCTGGACTCGGGAGGAACTATGGGAGGGCGCAACTTGCACGCGGAAGGTACGATACGACAGAAAATTGCGGATAAAGATCGGCAGAGGGCCCCAAAGACCCCATCCATGAAGCGTAGAAAGGATGTGATGATGCCATGTCGTATCGTACGCCTTCCGCATGTCGAAAAAGACAGTGACCAGGTGCTGACGGCGGGCAAAGGCAGTACGGATGGCCGACTCCAGGCTCACCAGATTGTCGGCAGCGGAGCGGCCTTTACGGAACCCACACTGAGATGGAGCCAGAAGGCCCCGTGACTTCAGTACCCAGTTCAACCGCCGGCTCACCATCCGTTCAAGCAACTTGCAAAGAACGTTGGTGAGGCTAATGGGACGGTAGCTGCCCACCTCCAAAGGGTTCTTCCCAGGTTTCAGAATGGGTATAACAATACTTTCCTGTCATGGCGACGGAAACTCACCCTCGACTCAAATGCAGTTGTAAAGGTCGAGGAGCCGTCGCTGGCAGTCCACTGAAAGGTGTTTCAGCATCTGACAGTGGATGCGATCTGGCCCAGGAGCGGTATCAGGGTAAGCGGCAAGCGCACTATGAAATTCCCACTCACTGAATGGAGCATTGCAGGATTCAGAATGGTGGGTGCAAAAAGAAAGGCTCCGACGTTCCATCCACTCTTTAATGGGGCGGAAGGCCAGTGGGTAATTGGAAGAAGCGGAACTCAGAGCAAAATGCTCTGCCAAGCTGTTAGCAATTTTGTCGGAGTCTGTATAAACTGCTCCATTCAGTGAGAGTGCAGGGACGCTGACAGGGGTCCGATAGCCAAAGAGGCGTTGGATCTTGGCCCAGACCTGCGATGGAGAGACATGGAGGCCAATGGTGGACACATACCGCTCCCAGCACTCCTGCTTGCTTTGGCAGATAAGGCGGCGGGCTCGCGCACGCAGCTGTTTGAAGGCGATAAGGTTTTCAATGGAGGGATGTCGCTTGTGATGCTGGAGCGCCTGCCGGCGATCTTTAATCACTTCAGCGATCTCAGGCGACCACCAAGGCACAGTCCGTCGCCGAGGGGACCCAGAAGAATGGGGAATAGCAGATTCTGCGGCAGTAACGATGCCGGTGGTGACCGATTGAACCACTGCATCAATGTCATCACTAGAGAGAGGCTCAATAGCAGCAGTAGAGGAAAACAAGTCCCAGTCAGCCTTATTCATGGCCCATCTGCAAGGCCGCCCAGAAGATTGACGCTGTGGCAGTGACAGAAAGATCGGAAAGTGGTCACTACCACACAGGTCGTCATGCACACTCCAGTCAACAGACGGTAAGAGGCTAGGGCTGCAAATCGAATGGTCAATGGCGGAGTACATGCCATGCACCACGCTGAAGTGTGTGAAGGAACCATCATTTAAAAGCGAAAGATCGAGCTGCGCCAATAAATGCTCAATGGTGGCACCTCGACCTGTCGCCACCGACCCACCCCACAGAGGGTTATGGGCGTTGAAGTCGCCCAGTAGCAGGAAAGGGGGCGGCAATTGGGCTATCAGCGCAGCCAGGACATGCTGCGCAACATCATCATCCGGTGGAAGGTAAAGACTGCAGACGGTAACAGCCTGTGGCGTCCACACCCGAACAGCGACAACCTCTAAATGTGTTTGTAGAGGGACAGACTCGCTGTGAAGAGAGTTAAGGACATATATGCAAACGCCACCAGACACCATTTCATAAGCTGCCCGGTTCTTATAATAACCCCGATAGCCACGGAGGGCGGGGGTTCACATTGCTGGAAACCAAGTTTCCTGAATAGCAATGCAGAAGAAAGGGTGAAGGCTGAGAAGTTGGCGGAGCTCAGCTAGATGGTGGAAGAAACCTCTGCAGTTCCACTGGAGGATGATATGTCCATGGATGGGAAAGGCGTGATGGGACTGGGAAGGCAGATTATGTCGCTCGGTCACCTGCTGCCTCCGATTGAGCACCTGTGCTAGTGCTTTCTATGGCGTCAGAGGGACCAGCAAGATCGAGGTCCTCAGCGGACGCCAGAATCTCCACCTCATCCTCAGACGCAGAGTTGGAAGGTTGTGGTGGGACAGGTGCCACCGCAATGTCAGGATGCTTGGGAGCCTTTTTCTTCAACTGCTTTGCACGCTGTGCCTTTGGAGGGTCTGGCTGGGAGGGCCCCACTGGGTCAGTCTCAGGGACGGACGACGACTGTGAAGACCTATGACCAGTGACTGGTTGTTGTTTCAAAAATTTGCGGGTGTCCGCTTTAGCACTGGGCAAAGCCTGGGATGGGAGGGCCCCAATGGACCCCTTCCTGGCTAGAGTAGCCAAAGAAGTCTCACCTCCGGCTGGGAACAGGGAACGAATGTCCCCGATGGTTGGGGTGGTGTTGCTCCTGAAGTAGATGGAGCAGGAGCAACAGAGGGGGAAGTGCCCCCCACAACCAAGGGGGCCGGTTCATTCTGACATAGCTGAGAGGCAACAGTATGTGACGACATGGGAGAGGATCGTACCGGTGTTGCAGCAGCGGCATAGGTGGATGTCATGGGCACAGGATGGAGCCGTTCATATTTCCGCCTTGCCTCGGTGTAGGTCAGGCGGTCCAGAGTCTTATATTCCATTATCTTCCTTTCTTTCTGGAAGATCCTACAGTCCGGTGAGCAGGGGGAATGGTGTTCTCTGCAGTTAACACAGAAAGGAGGTGGGGCACATGGAGTATCAGGATGGGAAGGACGGCCACAATCTCAACAGGTGACGCCAGAAGTACAGCGAGATGACATGTGCCTGAACTTCCAGCACTTAAAACACCGCATCGGAGGAGGGATATATGGCTTCACATCAAAACGGTAAACCATCACCTTAACTTTTTCGGGTAAGACATCACCCTCGAAGGCCAAGATAAAGGCACCGGTGGCTACCTGATTATCCCTCGGACCCTGGTGGACGCGCCGGACGAAGTGAACACCTCGTCGTTCGAGGTTGGCGTGTAATTCATCGTCGGACTGCAGAAGAAGATCCCTGTGGAATATAATACCCTGGACCATGTTGAGACTCTTATGCGGCATGATGCTAACTGAAACATCCCCCAACTTGTCACAATTGAGCAACATCCGTGACTGGGCAGAGGATGCCGTTTTGATGAGCACAGAACCAGAGCGCATTTTGGACAAGCCCTCCACCTCCCCAAACTTGTCCTCTAAATGCTCCACAAAAAACTGGGGCTTGGTTGACATAAACGATTCCCCATCAACCCGCGTACACACGAGGTACCGGGGTGAATAGTCTCTACTGCCTTCTTTAGCCAGATGTTCCTCCCATGGAGTGGCCAGGGAGGGAAACGATCTCTGATCAAATTTCTTCCCGTTGAGGTTAGACCTCGATCGCTTAGAGACTGCTGGTGGAGGCCCACCAGCGAGGGATGATGTACCACGCTTCATTGTGGGTCATCCGCCCTGATGCCACCCACTCTGACCAGGGGCTCTCCCCACGGGTGTCACCCAGCCGCAGCAAAGACCACCTGGCAGGATGGCCTTTGCCGGGAGTCCCGATGCCCCAGAGGGATAGGCATCTACTCCTCGGCATACATGGGGAGGTAGCAGCTCAGGCATCAGCAGTGTGATCCCTGTGTAGTCAGGGAGCTACCACCAAGAGGGTACATGACAATCCCACCACAACGGACTGGCTACCGTGCTGGATGTCGGGTGTCAAAATATCCATGTACATCACGAGGGCAAAGATGGAAGTGCACAATGGAGGGAATGTATGCTACCCAGAACACACTGCAGCCAATGTGGCCGGAAGCACGATGGAAGTCCAACTCCATGACAATATCAGGTGTGCCAGATCTTAGGGCAAGATGGATATATAATACACCACATAAGGCGTCCGTCCCCAAATGGTACGCACTAACAGAAAATTTTGAAAGGTAGTGGTCAAACCCCTTAGGGGACCATCACATTAAGGCCGAAATGTTTGAGACTCCTTTTAGTTGCCTCTTACGACAGGCAGGAATACCGCGGGCCTATTCTTACCCCCGAACCCGCAGGGGGAGAACATTCTGTGTGCCAGGCATAACTTCTTTTGTAGTGGCTCTGTCTTGTGAGTAGCCATGCCAAGTCATAGGTGCAGTGGAAGCTCAACAATCCATAGAGTCCATAATGCCACATCTGGCAAGAGGTTCCCATTAAATAGCATCTGTAATCAGTGCCATAGTTGGGACGCTGTTTTGTTGGCAAGTTGTTCATCACAGATTGCCTGTTTCAGTTGTTGGTCATGGGTGTGTGACAAAAGTTGAAATAGGTGGATTTTGTCACTTCATATTTGTTTCTTTTGGTTGGTGCAAGGATGACATCACTAATAATGTTGGCAAGCTCTGCTAAGAGGCAGATTAATATCATAAAATGAGAGTTATCATCCAAGATACCAAATGAAGTGAATACACAGTCCACTGTTGCGAATCAAAGTGGCAATTATTCTGGGTGGAATGACAGCAGCTCAGGCTGTATGCTGGGACCCTGGCCTGAGGTATGACCCATTTGTGGTTGCACTGATATTGTCAAACCAAATGGTTTAAACAGTGAAGTATCATGAAACACTCGTGGCATGGTTGTAGATCCGGTAGTTGCACTGTGCAATATTTGGTGGTTGTATTTCTGAATAGCGTTAGCAATGTGGTTGATATGGGAATCACATTATTGTTCATATTTTCTCTGACTTGTCCTACTGGATTGTGAACTTATCCTGGTCAAAGCACAACATAAAATCATTTGGTGGTGGCCACTGTCATGGCATGCCACAGCATACGTCATTTTGAGAAGCAACATTAATAGTTGTATTTATTTAGTATTTGAGCACTGGTTGAGAGTCATTACACTAGCAACGCTAATGATGCATGTCATTCATGTTAATCCATGAGGCACAATCTCAAGGGGCTGGTGATGTGGTGTAACTGATTCAAGATGGATGTAATGTTACTGTGTATTATCATGGTATGGAATGAATCATCTGCATTACATTTTTGTCACAGGTCACAAATGTGGTGGATTTGCCTACTGGTTGCAGAGAACATACCAGTAGTATTTGTATAGCATGTGTAGGCGACTTGCCTACAATAAATAATTGCATAGCCATCCGGTATAATGAGTTAATGAAAAAATATTTATTCGTGAAAACTCACAATGAGAAGAAACTAAAAACAAACAGAGAAGGAACAAAAACTAGGAGATTCTATAGTCTTATGGCCAAAGGCCAAAGATAAAAAACAACACATGACCAAAAAAAAAAAACTCTCGCGCACTTTTGATATCACTTTGCACCAGACTGAAAAATATCACTGCCACACAGCGGCCCCCCCCCCCCCCCCTTAAAGTGCGGAGCCCCGGGGATATCTTGATACTTGAATTTTATTCAACGTCCAGCTCTGGAGTGCGTCGGGTGTCTCGGGGGCAGTGACGTTGTTGTTTGTGGTGGTGATTCACCTGTCTCGGACGATGTACTGAGCGGTGTTTCGGTATGCTCTGCATCTATCATGTGTTGATGCACAGGCATGGTGTCAGAGGTTGGAGAGGGTAAAACCCATGCTGGCTTGACACGTTCAATCGATACCTTTGTCAGAACACCATTATACATTATGTCCACGGTATGCTTATTTCTACTCAGCACCTGAAATGGGCCCGTATATGGTGGATGTAAAGGAAATTTGACTGAGTCTGTTTGCAACATTACGTGAGAGCAATTGTACAAGACTTTGTGTACAAACACCTTACGGTTGCCATGACGAGAAGGTGGCAGGCAACGTAAATTTGTGCAGTGACGTTTTAGCTGCTGCACCCAGTGTGTGATGCCCTCTGATCCAGGTAGTGAGGTTGGGAATAAATAATCTGCAGGAATCCATAGCGACTCGCCGTAAACCATCTCGGCAACTGATGCACCAATATCGGGATTGTGAGCTGTCCGCAGGCCTAACAATACTAACGGTAACTATATATACGAAGACAGTAACTTGTTCTCGAAAGAACAGTTACTGTTGATGACCGTGCAGCTTTTTCCCTGAAATAAATTATGACTAACTGACAACCTAAGCTGCCGACAGGTGTTGTTGATATACCTCAATGTGGACAGCAGAAAATGTGTGCCCCGACCGGGACCCGAACCTGGGATCTCCTGCGTACATGGCAGACACACTATCCATCTGAGCCACTGATGACACAGATGAATAGCACGACTGCAGGGACTTATCCCTTGCACGCTTCCCGTGAGACTCACATTCCCAACTGTCCACAATTCTACATATGTATTGTACCTCATAGACATTTGCCCACCCACTCATTACTCGCACTTATAGTTAAAGGCTACCAGCCATTGACCTTCGTCTGTGCAAATGCGCATAGGTTGCCCAAACTCTTACGGGAATCGCCAAAGCGTGCGCAAGTAATGAGTGGGTGGGCAAATGTCTATAAGGTACAATACATAGCGGTCTGTCAGCATCTTGATTGTAGCGTTGGCTCCTGGGTGCACTAGAGTGTGGACACTGTCGAATGCCATCTTGTGCAATATTTCTGAAATGAATGGTCTTGGTCTGCCTTGAGAAAAGTCGTACCACAGCTTCTGCTTGGCGTTAGGCACCAGAATTTGCTCGAACTTCAGACCTGTAGACGAGTCGTTTAACAGCTGTCGTAGCTCTGCATCCTTGGTCTGTTCCACTGCAAGTTTATCATAGTCTATAATTTCTGAAATTCTGCAAATACGTGAAAAATAGTCAGCCACTAAATTTTCTGCACCTCTTAAATGGCGTATATCTGTCGTGAACTCCCATGTATCGTCGTAGCTCTTGGTAGTTTGTCAGTTTCGGAAGGGCCTGTATCACTGCGATCTTCTCTGGCAGAGGCAATATACCTTCTGATGACACAGTATGGCTAAGGAAAGTGACTTGGTTCCTGTGCATGACGCATTTATTTTCGTTTAAAACTACTCCGTAGTCAGATAGACGCTTGCTAAGTTGACACAGATGCTCTTCATGTGTTTGACTATCCGGTTGCAATAACGGGCGCCCCCATTCATGCCTTCTCAGCCACACGCATTGTTTGTGATCTACGAAGCAATTCGATACTTCCGCCCACAAATAGAGGCTAGACCAGTGACTGTGTTTACAGACCACAAACCCATAACATCGGCTTTTAAAAACACCAGTGATAAGTGCTCACCAAGACAGTTCCATTATATGAGTTCATAAGTCAGTTCACGACAGATATACACCATTTAAGAGGTGCAGAAAATTTAGTGGCTGACTATTTTCCACGTATTTGCGGGATTTCAGAAATTATAGACAATGATAAACTTGGCAGCATTTTATTGATGAGGTGATAAAGGGATTAAAATTTTGCTTTGCTTATCTTGATGACATCTTGGTTTTCTCTCTGGATAGTCAAACGCATGAACAGCATCTGTGTCAACTTTGCAAGCATCTATCTGACCACAGAGTCGTTTTAAACGAAAATAAATGTGTCATTCACAAGAACCAAGTCACTTTCCTTGGCCATACTGTGTCATCAGAAGGTATATTGCCTCTGCCAGAGAAGATCGCGGTGATACAGGCCCTTCTGAAACCGACAAACTACCAAGAACTACGACGATACATGGGAGTAATAAATTTTTATAGTCGACACCTGCCAGCAACGGCTACGGTGCAAGCACTACTCACTGATGCACTCAAGGGATGCAACGCCAAAGGTCAACGAATAATTAAGTGGACACAAGAAATGGACAAAGCATTTAATGATCTTCAAGCAAGCCTTGGCAAAGCAATGTTGCTCGCTCACCCAGTTCACTACACACAGCTAGCTATTGTGGTAGACGGGAGCCAGTCAGCAATAGGGGTGGTGCTGCACCAGCGTACAGAAGGAGCATATTGTAGACTGAAAGAATAATTAATTTCTCAGTGTGTGAAGTCAGTCGACATCAGAGTCAAACAAGTACTGTACCAAGAGAAACGGGGAGATAGGACCCCGTCAGAATACTGGCGTCATTTACACAGCCTGGTAGATAGTTCGACAGTCTCTGATAGACTGTTACTCCACGTATGGCAACAACAGCTACCAACGCAAGTAATAACTACACTAGCTATATACAACGAATGATCAGTTGACAAACTGCTGCTTGCTGCAGACAGAATCTACGAGATGCATGAGCCTACTGCAACAGTCGCAATGACATCGACAGATGCCACGTATGGTAACTACCAGCAAGTACAAACTGATGATATAACAGTAAAATGTGCCGCGGTCGCAACGTGACAAACAACAAAAAGTTCAAACGAAATTAGAGATTTAAAAACTGCAATAGAGGATTTGCGAGTGCAGCTACGCACGCTACACTGACCACAAGTTATCTTTAAGTGCAGGAGAGACAGGGCTTGGCGTGAAACATGAAGTCAACAAGAGGACGAGCGTAAGGTGTGTTGGTACCATAAACGTTTTGGGAGAGATGCTACAAGATGTACACCACTGTGCGCCTACTCAGACAACCAAGGTATGTACAGAAACAGTGCAGTGTTTTCATGTCAGCGACAGCAACTGTCAATACATATGCCTCCTGCTTCGAAAAGATTGTACATATCAGACGTACTTACGGGTACAAGGGTTTTGGTGGATACCGGGTCAGACATTAGTTCACTTCCTGTCAGCCATGCGCCACACAACAAAAAAGACATACAGCCACGTTTGAAGGCAGTGAATAACTCTGTGATTAACATGTACAGATGTAAAGTGTGCAAGATTGATGTGGGTTACTTCTCTGTTGTTTTTTAGTTTCTTCTCATTGTGAGTTTTTGGGAATAAATATTTTTTCGTTAACTCATTATACCGGATGGCTATCCAATTATTTGCTGTAGGCAACACTGCCACACATGTTATAGAGCACACCAACCCATTCACAGGTCTAAACTGAACTACCTTGGCTCTGGTTCACATAGAAATGCCACCCATCCACCTCAGTCTCAGTTCAGAGATATTACTGATTTTGGCATCCACACAATATCAATGTGATGTTCTCAAGAAACATACTTGTCTAATATTATACCAAGGAAAGAAGCTTTGTCATCTAATTTCATTTGTGTTCCACCATCAGCACAATATTCCACTGCATCTTCATCAGGATGGGGGTGTAGTACTTGAAAGTTTTGTTTGTGAATGTTAAAGAGCTTCTAATAAACAGAAGTGTCTTATATTTTTACTTCCTGTGTGCATTTTTGTCTACCATATTACATTTCTTGCATATTTGTATATCCTTGCAACCACAGTTCTGCATTTTAATTACTGTCTGCGATCTGTAGTAAGAATACTGACTGTGATTGTTGTGTTCAGATACAAGCTGATCCAGTAACCCATCACTCAACTCCAGCAGTGCTGATTTTGGTCACATAGCTTGAGGATGTTGCCAATGGGCATCACTGTGAGGGGCTGGACATGAGATACACAGCATGTTCAGCAATTCTTCATGTCCTCTAAATCAGTCCACTACTGTGACCACCCTCATTAATGTCTGCATTGAGGATGACCCTTCACCTGTGGTTGAGTGGGACATTGTTTCAAGGTGTGCCAGGCAGCAAAAGACTTTCCAGGGAGCTGATATAACAGCCTTCCCAGTTTGTGTGATGAGCAGGTTTCAGGCAATATATGTGACTGAAAAAAATTGTGAGCTGGACGTAGTCACTCACCCTCTCCCGGAGTAAGCCTCTCAACCCACAAGATCTGGGCATTTACTCATAGTTGGGAGCTCAAATGTCAGGCAGGTAATGGAGTCTTTTAGTGATGTTGGTGTCAAGAAGAGGAAGAAATCCAGTGTGCATTCAACATGCATACTGAGAAGAGTCATTCCAGATATGGAACAAAAGTTTCTGAATGCCATGAAGAGCACACATGCAGCCAACTGCAAATGGTGTCTTATGCCACTATTAACAATGTGAGTTGTTTTGGGTCAGAGGAGGCTCTCTCTGGATTCAAGTGGCTAGGTGAAGTGTTAATGACTGCCAGTCTTGCTTGCAAGATGAAGGGAAAGGTCACCATTTGTAGCATCATCAACAGGACTGATTGTGGATCTTTGGTACAGAGCTGAGTGGAGGATCTGAATCAAAGACTCAATCAGTTCTGTGACCACATACATTTCAGAATCTCGACTTGCACCGCAGGGTGATGTGGCTTTAGGTTCTGCTTAATCAGTCAGGTGTCCACTACACACAGGAGGCTGGTACATGGGTAGGAAGGGCTGTGTGGAATGGACTGGGCAGTTTTTACATTAGAGAGTCTCTGAAATTGGAGAAAGGGCTTCAGTTTCAAAGGATAAAGGACGGACACTGGAAGAGGGAAACACTCATTAATGTAGTTGTAAGCTGTCATAGCTGTACTGGGGAAGATCCAGAACTCCAACTCTTAATAGAAAGCACTGAAGCTCAAATCGTTATAGACACTGATAGCTGGCTAAAGCCAGAGATAAGTAAAGCCAAAATGTTCACAAAGGACATAATGGTTTTCAGAAAGAATAGATTGAACAGAGTTAGTGGCAGTGTGTTTGTTGCTGTTAGAAGTAGTTTATGTTGTAGTAAAACTGAAGTAGACAGTCCCTTTGCGTTAGAATTGGTCGAGGTTATACTTGACAGCTGGAATAGATTAATAACTGGTTACTTCCCCCCCCCCTCCCCCCTCCCCCCTCACCTTTCCTTCTGGCTCAGATGATTCAGTTGCTGAATTGGACTGATGACCTCACTGGTCCCCTCCTCCAAATCAGCCAACCAAACAATCAGTTGCTGAACAGCTCAAAGAAAACTTGAGTCTCATTTCAAATAGGTACACACTCATATAATTACAGTTGGTAGTAACTTCAATCTACCCTTGATACGTTGCCAAAAATACATGTTCAAAGCTGGTAGTAGAAATAAAATGTCATCAGAAATTGTACTAAATACTTTCTTACAAAAATGTTTTGAGCAGTTAGTTCAGTAGGCCACTCGAAGTGTAAACAGTTGTGAAAACACACTTGACCTCTTAGCAACAAATAATCCTGAGCAAATAGGGAGCATCATGATGGATACAGGGATTAGTAACCACAAGGTGGTCATAGCAAGACTGACCAGCAAAACACCCCAATATACCAGAAGTAAAAGTAAAATATAAATAAATTTAAAAAATAAATTTTAAAAAAATGCCATTATGTCTCCCTAAAGACTCCAAACATTTCTTTTGAAATAACTATGAAAGTGCACACCAGATGAGGCTCGAATTCAAAGAAATGGTTGAACAGTTGGTTGGATGGTTTAATGATTAAAGGGACCAAACTATGAGGTCACCAGTCTTCCTACTCAGAACAGGCAAGTCAACAAAACTACACACCAAAGAAGGACCTAATGCGCGAAACCCTTCCAGGGAGCATCCAGAGGACTACAAAGGCACAAATTGTGATGAGGGACATACCCACCACACCGCCCCTTACTCGAAGCACCCCTATAAAAATACCCAGAAGAGACTAGTGACACTCACAGGGTGAGACATGCATAGGAAAACAGAGGAAGAACACCATGTCAGACAGAGCACATGAGAAGATGGTAGAAGAGCAAAAGAGTGGGTGTGGTAATGACTGGGCACACCACCAAGCACAGACAGCCACTGCTCATTCAGGGTAGAGAAGGCAACATGGCATCCTGCCAACCCCACAATGGACTGACAAGGCTGAGGTACCCTCTCTTAGAGAGAATGGTAAACCCCCCCCCCACTTTCATGGATAAAGCATAACCCCAGGTCAGCTGCTGGAGGCATTGTCTAATAACACTAGAGGTAGCGAGTCAGGAAGATTAACAGGGTGGGTAGGTAAGGACAGTCCAGTAAAATGCAAACCACCATCAACCGGACACCACAACAATAGTGGGGCAGACCTTCATGTCAGAGCAGATGACCATGAGTCAGCCACGTATGGTCTATGCAGAGCCGGCAAATGATGGAGACCTTGCTAGAGGCCCACATGTAGGGTCTCCACAAATTTTTGGTCTCCTTTATCATCCATTGTTTGTTTGCAAAATCAGAGTATGTCACTCTGTACTCCAAATCCTTAGAACTTGATGGCATAATACCAACTGAAAGTCTGAGCCTGGAATACTGATATCAAGAGGCAGCTTGGCAGTAGCCAATTTGGCCAGCCTCTCAGCAAGTTCATTCCCTGGTATTCCAACCAGACAAAGACCAACAATTATCCAAATTGTTCGAGGGCAAAAAGTGAATCTTGTATAGTCAGGACCAAGTGATGGTGAGGATAACAGTGGTCAAGAGCATGCAAACTGCTTGAAGAGTCTCTACAGATGTGGAAGGACTACCCACTGCAGGAACATATATGTTCAAGAGGATGAGATATGGCTACCAAATCTGTAGTAAAAACACTGCAGTCATCCAGCAAGGAGCAGAGTTCATTACATTCTGAATGAATGTAGGCAAAGCCATTGTGATTGGCAACCACTGAATCATCGGTACAGGCTACTTTTGAAACCCAAGATGTGCCGAGAATGGAGAAGAATTGGTGGTGGAGGGCCTCAGGATGAGCCGAGTTTTTTGGACCCTGTGACAGGTCAAGACAGAGCTGTGGACAGGGGATGCACCACAGAGGTCATCACAGAGGTGTACATGAGTGGTTGCAGGGAAGAGGTGGCAGTGGGGAAAACTAGAGTTCAGAAAAAAGGGAACAGATGCGAATGACAATCATAACCCCATACCTCGGCCACTGTGGTGGGAGGTGGATTTCTGTATCTGGAAAGATGAGACTGTTGTTCATGTGCTCCAGGTAGTGGCAAGTGTGTAAGATATAAGCAGTCAACTGTTGTTGGCATGGAATCCACAACGGTAGAACCCCAGCCTCCACTAGTGGCTCACAATGGTGCTAGTCTGAAAGGCACTAGTTTCCAGTCATACCTCACAATTGTGTATCAGGTTCAGCATGCATAATGTTGAAGGTGATGCTGAACTGTCTGCAAAGTTCCCATAATGTAGACAGGACTGGATTGGACCAGTGCTTTGTAGAGCCATTTCAGAGTTGAGCAGTCTGCACCCCAGTTGGAATTGCTGAGACATCAAAGAGCATTGAGGTGCAACCAACATTTCACCTTAAGCTGATGAAGATGGTGGAGCCATGTCAACAGGGCATCGAAGATCAGTCTCGAAAGTGAAGGTCCACCACAAAGAGAATGGCTATCAAGGTACAGATCCAAATGAGAATTGAGTGTATGGTGGAGACAGGACCGCGTATTCCAGGTCGGCAGCTGAAAACTGGAAACCATGAGTGAGAGTCCAAGACAGTGCTTGATGTATTGCTGGAGCATCTGCAGATGACATTGTACATAATCTTGACATCTTGTTCTCAGTACTTGATCATGCAGGACTCTGGTGTAACAAAGACAAGTGTGCCCTTTTGTGGAACAAGTGGAATATCTTAGGCATGTGCTCAGTATTTCAGGCATTCATCCTATTCCTCAAGATCTGGAAGCAATACAAAAATTGCCTGTCCCTCAAAACAAATCCCAACTGAAGTCATTGTTGGGGCTCCTAAATTACTACTGGCATTTTATCCCACATTTGGTTGCCATTGCTTCGCGTTTACATCACCTACTTCACAAGAATGTTCAGTGGCAATGGTCCCCACAACTCGGCAGGGTGTTTCAAACTCTAAAACAGGCTCTCCTCCAACCTATGTGCTTGATGATGTGTGATCCTAACCTACCTCTCACCCTTGCCATGGATGCATCTGACTATGGAGTAGTGGCACTACTTTCTCATGTGGTCAATGTTGTGGAATGCTCAATTCCTTTTGTGTCTCTCAATGAAGACCAATGCAGTTATAGTGAGATTGAAAAGAAAACTTTAGCTATCATCTTTGGCATCAAGAAATTTAATGCCTGTCTATGGCTGACCATTCACTTTCCTCACAGATCATAACCCACTGCTACCTCTCCTCAAGTCATCAGCATCAATCCCCTCCAAGACAGTATACTGCCTGCAACACTGGGCTCTCTTTCTTTCCAGTTACACTTATTGGATAAAGCTTTGGCCCACCACACAGCATTCTAATGCAGACCTACTTTTCAAGTTATGAGTGGGGCATGACCCAATGTTTGATACTGAGCCTGGAGTGAACTCTCAGCTGGACCTCAACTCATAAGCTGCCATCACACAGCTTTCCCTCGATGTGGGGCTCATCTGACGGCACATGGCAAATGACATCATTCTCTGTGATATGTTGCAGCATCTACAGCAGGGTTGGTTGACCAAATGAACAGCCTTGGCACATCCAGATCTACAGAATTCTGGGCAGGTCAACAGGAGCTCTCCTCGTGCAATGGCATCATTCCAGTACAGGGTGATAACAGTCACACTCGGGTGGTCACTCCCAGGGGCCTCCACACCTATACCCTCCAGTCGCTACATGAGGGCCACTGGGGGCTTGTCTTCACAAAGTGACTGGTGAGACAGCATGTTTACTGGTGATTTATTGATTGATTGAACAATTGAGGGGGGTTATGGGACTAAATGGTGAGGTCATCAGTCGCATGATTCCAAAGTTACACACGGAAGACAGAGGGTCCATTAAAAGGGAGTCAAACTATTAAAAAATGAAGTTAAAATACATGAAGGAGAAGGTATAAAATGATAGCCCAAATCTGAAAACTGGGAGAACAGAGGGGCAAAAAGAGTGGTCTTTGCAAGGGGGAGTGGTTATGGGTCCCAGACTGAGAAAACATGAAGAGAGGTCCCAACCTCAACCATACTATCCTTGCTCCAGGAGTAAAGCAAAACCTTATATCTGAGAATAAAAACCACTTTCATGGAGGAAACTGAGGACCTGTTCAATCACCCATGAATCATCTGCTAATATTAATTTTAAGGAATCTGGAAGACTATACTTAGTTCAAAGGGCTAAAAGAAGGGGACATTCCACTAACATATGGGGTACTGTCAGTCTGGCTCCACAACCATATTGTGTGGGGTGGTTCATTACCCAAGAGGAAACAATGAGTGGGGCTGATGTGACCAATGCATAGATAGCAAAAGACAGTGGACTCCTTCTTAAAGGAGTGGAAGGAAGAGTGCCAAACCACAGCAGACTCCTTGACTGTGCAGAGTTTATTACTGAGAGCAGTATCACAGCAGATTTCATTCTACTTTTGGGCAAAGAGAGTTTGACACAGAGCCATAAATTGGCAACTGGAATCGTGAAAGGGAAAGAGTGAAACAGTCAGCCAGTTCATTCCCTGGGATGACCACATGACTTGGGACCCAGAGAAAGACAACTGATCAGGTGGCACAACTAAGGGCAGACAGAAGGTCATGGATAGCAGAGACTGAAGGGCAACAAGAGTAGCATTGGTTGATAGCCTGCAGGCTGCTCATTGAGTCGGTACATATTAAAACACTGTGGAGGGAGGCCTGAGATACAAAGTGGAAGGTCCTGTTGATGGCTAGTACCTCTGCTGTGAACGCACTACATGATCCCAGCAATAAATGATACTATAAACAAATAGGAGACTTTAAAGTGTATCCTGCCTTATGTATCATCTTAGAACCATCAGTGTAGAAGATGGTGGCATCCCGGAACTCTGCTAGCATGGAACATACAAGACACTACAGAGACCTTAGGTTGGTCCTAATCCATGGTCTAAGTACCGTTCAAGAGGGGCTGGATGGGGGGGCGAGAGGGGGGGGGGGGGAGGGGGAAACAAAGCGTACATTCCAGTGAGTGTAGATGGAGATTCCGACAGGGGGAAGTGAGATGCATCCCAACCAGCAATCCTACCCATGGGCGGCTATCAGGAGGGAGACATCCCTCATTTGCAAAGAGGACATGAGTGGTGATTGCATAAGAAATCAGGAGTTGGCTCCATCATATTTGTAGGGGGAATGCTCACTTCTATGAAGAGACTGACAATGGGACTAGTGTGAAAGGTGCCCACAGTCAGACACACCTTTTTCAGAGCGGAAGGAGCCACTGAGCCATAAACCTGACTATAATAATCTAGTCTAGACAAGACCAGCACAGGGTAAAGCACAGTCTGCACCACAAGATGTATGGGCCAGGAGATGGAGAGCATTAAGCTTCCACGTGCACATAGTCTTCAGGTGGCAAAAATGCAGCAGCCATGCCAGTTTTTTTATCAAAAATAAGGCCCAGGAAATGGGACTGTGCTACAATATTGAGGACCTGGTCACCTAAATAATGTTGTGGATCGGGTATCCTGTGGGTCAATGACAAAAATGTATAACTTGCATTTTGGAGGGAGAAATCTGAAAGCCATGAGAGGTGGTCCACGCAGAGGCTCTTTGGATGGCACCTTTGAGCCAGCACTCAGCAGATGCTACTGAGTGGGAGCTACACCAGATGAAAAGATCATCGGTGTACAATGCCGGAGTAGCCACAGGCCCAACAGAATTAACAAGTTCATTGATGGTGATGAGGAGGAGTGTAATAGTTAATACAGAACCCTGCGGGATACCATTCTCTTGAATCTGAGGAGTGCTGAGTGAAGTGCCAGCTCAAACCTGGAAGAGATGGTGGGATAAACATTCACAGACAAAAATTGTGAGGGGGCCATAAATCCCCAGTCATGGAGGGTAACTAAAATGGGATGGTGCCAAGCCATGTGATGTGCCTTATGAAGGTCAAAGAAGACTGTGACAAGGTGCCAGCAGTTAGTAAAAGCCTGTCAGATATCTGTGTCCAATCTGAGTAAATGTTCAATTGGATGTGGTCCTTCCCAAAAGCCACAGTGATACGGGGACAAAAGGTCCCGAGATTCGAGTACCCAACATAATGGGAAGCTAACCGTCCTCTCAAGCAGTTAACAAAATATGTTGATCAGGCTAAGTGGGTGGTAGCTTTCAAGATATGTTGGATTCTTCCTGGGTTTAAGGACAGGGATAACTATACTGTCTCATCATTGTGACAGGAAAGCACTCATGAGCCAAATGTGGTTGAAGACCCTGATTAGGTGTTGCCTCTAGGTAATGTCCAAGTGTTGGATCAACTGGTTGTGGATGTAACCTGGGCCTGTGGCCATGTCATGTCAAGTGGTAAGAACATGCAAGAATTCCCATCCATCAAAGGGTTCATTATAGGATTCAGCGTGGTGGGGGCTGAAACAGAGATGGGTCTGCGCAACTCAGTGTTTCTGTCGGAGAAAGGCAGCAGGACAGGACGAGAATGCTGATGCCATTGCAAAGTGTGTCACAAGGTGTTCTGCAAGGACCAAAGGACAAGTACAAAGAGCACTTTGGAGGATAAGACCCTGGACATTTGACTGCTGTTGGTGGCCCAAAAGGCTATGGGGCATCGACCAAACGTGAGGGAAGAGGCACACATCCCCAGGGAGGAAGCATAAAACATCCAGCATTCCTTTTTACTCTGCTTAATAATGTAATTAGCCTTATCAGGGAGTTACTTAAAAGTGGTGAGGGTGGTCTGTGGAGGGTGTTGTTGAAATTGCTGCAGCACCTGTCAGCAGTCATGGACAGTGACTGCTACATCCTTGGTCCACCACAGTACCAGTCGACGATGGGGGTCATCTGTGGATAGGGGGCAACAGTGCCAGCAGCATGAAGAATAGTGGCAGAGACACCCTGCATGACAGCAACAATGCAATTTGAGAGCGAGGTGTCTAAGTGCACAGCAGCAATATATATACATACAAAAAAGGCCAATCGGCCCTATGGAATGCCTAATGTGGGAGCCTGTCTGCCTTGTGGTGGCATGGAAATGATAGACTAACCAGAAGGTAGTCACTGTCACAAAGATCATCAAGGGGTGACCAATTCAGTGAAGCCATGAGGGCAGGGGAGAAGTAAAGGTGCCCTGAGCGACACTGAAGTAGGCAGAGGACTGACATTGAGGAAACACTAACCAAAGTCTATAGTAAGTTGGTCAATTAGGAGTCCCTTAATACCCATCAAAGTGGCACTCCCCCACAGAGGGTAGTGTGCACCAAAGGCCCCAAGGAGGTGAAACAGGGGCAGGAGTTGCTGTATTAAGGCAGACAGTTCAACATAATAAAGTATGCTACCTGGAGGGAGTAGACACTGAAAACGGTGATTGCTGGAGTCATTTGCATTCTAACCGCTATTGCTTCCAGGTTGGTACAAAGGGAAAGCCAGTCACTGATGACATTGGAGCAAACCAAAGTGCAGACTCCTGCAGATTATATCCTGAGGCCAGCATGATTCTGACAATATGCCGAATAATCATGAAACATTGAAGAGTAGTCATCATGAAAGTGTTTCTTGAAGAGCAAGATAGAATGCAGAATTGGAAGAAAGAAAGTGTTGTATTTCTGGTAGGTGACAAGAGTATCCATTGCAATTCCACTGGATTATCATGTGGCGAGTGTCAATGTTAGACATAAAGAAGCCGAGAGGAAGTCGTGTCACTCGATCAGCGGTCGTCACTGACAAGAATGGGGTGTCATCCATGACTCAGTATGTGAAGGGGGAAATGGTACCTCTGGGGGCATCAGGGGGTGGGGGTGCCTTGTCCTGGGACTTATGTTTCATCCTCTTTTCTTTCAGAGGTGGGGGAGGACAGAACATGGAGGAGATGCAAGCTTCTGCAATATCCAGAACTGAAAGAGAGCGAGCGACCTTGCGGTGCACAGATGGTGCATCTCGTGGCCGAGTTGTGGAGGTAGGCTTCCAGCCTGACAAGTGCCAGGAAGAGGGTCCCCCTTGAATTGCAAGGATGGGGGAGGGGAGAGTAGGACAGGGCTGAGGTAATGAGGAAGTAGGAGGGGGAAAGGATGGGACAGAGGCAAAAGTTGAAGAAAGTGACACTGGATGGAGTGTCTCATATTTTTGGTGAGCCTCAGCATAAGACAGGCAACCCAGGGTCTTGTACCAATAGACCTGCTTTTCTCTCTTGTAAGCTGGGCAATCTGGTGCGCAAGGAGAGTGGTGGTCATGACAGTTGACACACGCTGGTGGCAGAACACACGATTCCCTTTTGAGAGGGTGTCCACAGTCACCACACAGAGGGTCTGCCATACAATGGGAACACATATGCCCAAAATGCCTGCACTGAAAGCACCTCATGGGTGGTGGGATGTACAGCTTCACATCACATCTGTAGCACATAACCTTGGCCTTCTCTGAGAGGGTACCCCCCATAAAAGCCAGAATGAAGGCACTGGTATTAGTATAGTCGTCTTTGCGACCCTTCTGCACACATCAAACAAAACGAATACTGGGTCACTCCAGATTAGCCTGTAGTTTCTCATCAGTTTGCAGGATGAGGTTCCTATGAAAAAATCACTCCCTGGACCATATTCAGGGATTGGTGAGGGGTTATAAACACAGGGACATTGCCAAGATGATTACAAGCATGAAGAGCTGCAGACTGTGTGGCAGAAGAAGCTTTCATCATCAGGAGCCCAACCACAGCTTACTGAGGACTGCACTTCACCAAACTTGTCCTCAACATTCTCAAAAAAAAAAAAAAATAAAATAAAAAGAGGCTTTGCGGCAATGAATATGTCCCCGTCTGTACTAGAACAGGCAGGGTAGTGGAGAAAATGTTTCATCCCAAGATGGCAAGCTTGGCCCTCCTCCCACAGTGTACCCAGGAAAGGGAAGGATGCTGGGTCATACGAAGCAGCATTCGGAGAGACGGCCATTTGAGAATGGCCAGATTTTTGGAAGACAACCAACCAGTCCCTGGTATACATGGGTTGGGAACAGCTTAGATACCGGTAGTGTGATTCCTGTGGTGTTAGGTGGGTCAGCCAGATGGTTACATAACAGCCTCACCACACAGACTGGCTACATGTGCTCCTGACGTAGCAGGGTGAAGGGGGACTATGGCGAGGAAGGAAGAGTAAAAGGAAGGGGGAAGAGGAATCCACACCACAGATGCTGAGGGGTGGGGGGGAGTTCTTCCCCTAATGGGTAAATCTAAAGACAGAAAATTCAGAACTGGAGGTCAAACCTCAAGCGAGGACCTACACACCAAAAAGGATGAAAGAGAACAGGCAGGGGGAACAAAATTGCAAGCAAAACAGGGAACCAGGAGGACAGACAGGTTGACATAAATCAGAACACAGGGACAGGAAGCAGGGGACAGCACGGAAGGGAGTAAGAACAGGGAGGAAAGGGCAGTGTGAAGAAACTGCAGCTGGGGAAGGAAGATTGGACTGCAATAGCTCGGGACCTTGTGTGCACCACCCAAGTGTCCTGAGGGGGGCAGTGTGTTTACTGATGAGGTGGTGAGGTATGAATGCCACCATCACAGTCCCTGTTACAGCCTGCCCTACATGCCATAGCAAGCAAGCCACTATGAAATGCCAATAATTTCCTTGGCCAAAAACATCTGCCCCCTGCTTCCACCTTGACTTTGCCAGACCGTTCCTTGGTTCCTCATCATGGATGCTGGCATTGGGTTCCAGTTTGTCTTCTGTATGACTTCTACCTCCACCACTCAGACCATTAAGGCTCGCTCTGACACAGAGTTTTGTTCTGGAAGGACTCATCCAAACTCTGCCATTACCATACCTTCTATGTGGTCATCGTTCTTTTCATAACATCATTCTGAGCCACCCCATAGGATCAATACTCACTCACAGAGAGGCTGCACGACTGACCTCTTTGATCTTTGCCATCCATATTTCACTGTCAGAACAAACCTCACCCTGCCCCTCCCTCCAATTGACACAGGTTCACGCCCAAAGACCCTGTCTGGGCTATGAATTTTTCTGTGGACAACCACATTGGCTTCCTGGGCATCCAATGCCACAAGAATCTCTATCAAGTCTGCACTTACCATGGTACCTTTCCTCCTCCAGAGCATGTTACAATATGCTCTGATTCAGATACATGGGGCACAGTGGGGTCTCCTGCTAACACTGAGGACCTGGTTTTGCCTCCACCCAATGTGTCACTTTGCCAGGCATCATCACCTCCACTCATTCCAGTGGACATTGACCCTTCAGCACCTCAGTCATGACCCAGCAATAACCACACAGACAGCAATGTCACTGATGACTCAGATGCTTGCCCCCACTTCTCCTCTGTTGCTTTCAAAGGGAGGGAAGAAATGACATTTCTCTCAGTTTTGCCTTCAACACCACCAACCTACAGCACATCTGTACTTATTGGTTTATTGTCAGCTCGACCCCTGCTCTCAGGCTGGTTTCTTCAGTATCCAGCTCAGCCTCCAAGTGCCTCCTGGTAATGAGCCAGAGGGTGTAGAAGACAGCAACAGGTATCACTCCAGACATGCACCTCTTGCTGCATCTGCCTTCCACCACACGAATATTTCCACCCGTGCTGGCTAGAGCCAGATCCATCTTTGCCAGCCAGTGACTGATGTACCATCACCATTTGGACACCACCTTCGATTGGACTCACCTTCACCACCTGGACGTCTGTGCTCCTGCGTTCTGTGCTCAGAGCTCAGTTGCTCTGCACCATGGACAAGTCATGGTGCTCGTGCTAGGACTTTGAATATGTACTTTGTTTTGAAGACAGACTTTTCATTGGTCAAGAGAATATAATATATACTCTCAATGATATATTTTTGTCTCATTCAAGAGCAAATGTTTGTGATGAACTGTTCCTTCACATTACTAAGAATAATTTCTGGAGAATGTTTATTTTCTTTTATTGTACTGCAGCAGAAACAGCAGATCATTTTATTTGAGGAGTTTTCTTGTTAAAATAAACAGAGTTTAATTAGACCTACTTGTGATCTTGCGAAAGTGTTCTGAGTGTGGAATACTTCATTGATCATAAGCTTTATGCAGATTGAAACATACTGCAACTAGGTGTTGATGGCAGGCAAAGGCTGTTTGGATAGCAGACTCTAGGCACACTAAATTATGTGCAGTAAGGCAGCCTCAGCAAAAACCACCCTGGTTTGAAGCCAAAAATTCCCAGGATTCAAAGATTCAATAGAGCCTTTGACTCACCATATGTTCAAGTAACTTACACAGGACATTGATTAAACTGATCAAAAAAACAGCTGTCCATCTGAAGAGGTGGTTTACCCAATTTTGAAACTGGAATAATGACACTTTCTTGCCATTGGGAAGAGAATTCCCCCTAGCTCCAGAGACAGTTAAAAAGGGATGACGTTGGCTAACCATTGGTAAGTACTGAAGCACTTGGTTGTGATCCTGGTCTGGTGCAAGAGCCATTTCAAGGCAGAGAGTGAGTGCAATGGTGAATTCCCACTTCCTAAATAGGCTTTATAAGGCTCCAGACAGTGGTGAATGAAAAATAGAGAGAGTCATTCCAGGTGATGTTTGAGAAGATGCTGCTGAGGTCCATGTGAAATGTTGAGCAAAATGCTCAGTGATAAAGTCTGGGCTGGTGAAAAGAACACTTCAAGGAAATTACTGGGACACACACAGAAGGACGGCAGCCAAAAATTCAACTAATCTTAGCCCAGACCTGTGAAGATGGAGTATGTGGCCCTATGGCAGTGACATATTGTTCCCAAAAAATCTGTTTGTGGCATTTAAGAAGATTACAGGCTGAGGCATGAAGCCATTTAAAGGGCAGTAGGTGGTCAAGACATGGATGCCATTTGTAGCATCAGAGGGCATGATGGCAGTCTAAATAGCTGCAGCAATTTCAGAGGTTCACCAAGGGACAGTCTTTCAATGGGGAGAACTCAAGAAAGAAGGAATCATCAAATTAGCTGCTGAAAGGATTGTGTCAGTCAAACTCTGTACAGACTCATCAATGCTGTTGTGTAGTGGAGCAGACAGGATGACAGCTGAGAAAAGGCATCCCAATCTGCATTAGTAAAGACCACCTTAAAGGGCATCCAGGCAAGTGATGCTGAAGAAAAGATAACAAACAGCCCCACCACATGGGCTGGCTACATATACTGGTAACCAACTGAAAAGGGGGGGGGGGGGGGTGAGGGAGGGATGGGGAGGAACCCACAGAAATGCTAGGGATTGAATTCTTCCCCAAATGGCTCACACTACAGAAACAGAATTTAGAAAGGGAGGTAAAAAAGCAGGTAGGGTTCGGTAGAAGAGTGGGAACATGAGGCACAAGGCTGAAAAGGAATACTGGAATAAAAGGAATAGCCAGATTGGGAAGGAAATACAGACCAGGAGAGAACAAAGGCTACAGTAACTCAAGGCCCTGTCACACCACACATGTACCCACAAAAGAGCTGTGGCCCCTCAGGGAGGTGTGGGGGGTGGGGAGGGGGGGGGGAGGGGCAGAAATAGTATCTGAGTCAATTGAGAGATTTATACCAAATAAATTAATAAAATATGGTACTGAGGCCCATGGTACACATAACAGGCCAGAACACTATTGCAGAAGCAATGATGAAAGCACATCAAATTTAAAAGAACATGAGATCTCCAAGATTGGTTATGTTTTACTCAAGCACAAATCTTAGCACATACTTCAATGTGAGGTGCTGTTAATTGCTTCCGCATAAAAACTGTGTCTCGAAATCTGGCAGACAATCCAATGAGTTTCATATATAAAGCACACCATTGGCAAGACACATCAATATCTTCACTGCATGATATCAACAATTGTATTACCTATGACAGTGCAACTAAAGCAGTGTTATTGAACACAGTTTTCCAAAATTCTTTCACTGAAGACACATTCATTATTCCAGAATTAAAATCACAAACACCTGCCAACACAAGTAACTTAGCAGCAGATATCTTCAGTGTAGTGAGGCAGCTTAAAGCACTTATTTAAATGCAAGTCTTTTGGTCAGATAGAATACCAATTAGGTTCCCTTCGAGTATATTGATACAACAGAAGCCTACTTAGCAATCATATACAACCACTCACTCAACAAAATATCCATGCGAAAATCCTGGGCAATTGCACATGTCACACCAGTATTCAAGAAAGGAAATAGGAGTCATTAGTTGAATTACAGACCCATTTTGTGGTGTTGTGTGAAGAGCAAGGCTGGTACCTCACAGTGTAGCTACAAGAGAAGGTAGCTACTGCAAGCAGCATTAACAAATGAGTGATGCAGTTGTGAATACTCATAACATTGCTGTGGAAAGAGTATTGTTTAAAGTTAAACGATTCTACTTATATATGTTGTAATAAAGTGAACCAATATCTTATGTGTTATAGTATCCTCTGTGTCTCCTCCTGATGCAAACCAGAAAACTCACTGTTGTGCCAACAAGTGTATTTTGAAGCAGGATTTTGAAACATACACATTGTCTGAACATTATGAATTACTTCAAGGGTAGTGGGATATTGACACATATCAGCATGGATTCAGAAAACATCATTATTATGAAACACAACTAAATCTTTATTCACAAGAAGTGATGAGTGCTATCGACAGGGGATCTCAAATTAGTATCAACAATGTATGGCAACTCATTTGCTCAGAAATTGAAAAATATTCCTATTCCTAATGACACAGAGCATAGAAGAATTTCAGATGTTTCTGATTATTTACTTGAGGAGTTAATGATAAACAGTATAACAGTTTTGCATTTCCAGTGGACAAAGTGACAGTCCTCGAGTGAAACAGAACTGATTTCTGGCATTCTCCAAAGTAGTGTTATAGGCCCTTTGCTGTTCCTTATCTAGATAAATGATTTGACAGACAATTTGAACAGTTGTCTTAGGTTGTTTGTAGATGATGCTGTTGTTTATTGACTAGTAAAGTCATCAAAAGATCAAAACAAATTGCAAAACAATTTAGAAAAGATATCTGTATGGTTCAAAAATTGGCAATTGACCCTAAATAATGAAAAGTGTGAGATCATTCACATGAGTGCTAAAAGGAATCCATTAAACTTTGATTACATGATAAATCAGTCAAATCTAAAGGTTGTAAATTCAACTAAATATGTAGGAATTACAATTACATACAACTTAAATTGGAAGGAACAAATAGAAAACGTTGTGGAGAAGGCTATACAAAGACTGTATTTTATTGGCAGGACACTTAAAAAATGTAACAGTTCTACTAAAGAGACTGCTTACACTATGCTTGTCGATCCTCTTTTAGAATATTGCTGTGTGGTATGGGATCCTTACTGGATAGGACTGACAGGGTACATCGAGGAAGCTCAAAGAGGGATAAGCACATTTTGTATTATTGCCAAATAGGGGAGAGAGAGTCACTGAAATGATAAAGGATTTGTGGTGAACATCATTAAAACAAAGGCAGTTTTTGTTGCAGCGGCTTCTGCTCACAAAATTTTAACCATCAATTTTCTCCTCCCAATGTGAAAATATTTTATTGACACCAACCTACATGGGATAAACGATCCTCATCATAAAATATGGGAAATTAGGGCTCACGCAGGAAGATACAGGTGTTTGTTTCTTCTGCACATTATACAAGATTGGAATAATAGTGAATTACTGTGAAAGTGATTCAATGAACACTCTCCCAGGCACTTAAATGTGATTTGCAGAGTATCCATGTAATTGTAGATGTAGACTGATATTCATAAAGATGCTCATTGATGACTTGTACTCATTTTGTTGAGGAGTAAAACATTCTGTGTGAATGGGCACACTTTGCCCGAATGCTTACGGGAATCATCACCTTAGTTGGCATGAGTAATGAGTGAATGGGCAAATATCCTTTAGGAATGTTACGAATGTAGGTTATGGACAGCTGGGATTGTGTATCTCATGGGAAGCATTCAAGTGGTAAGTCCCTGCAGTCACACTGTCCTCTGTGCCCTCAGTGGCTCAGATGGATAGAGAATCTGCCATGTAAGCAGGAGATCCCAGGTTTGAGTCCCGGTTGGGGCACACATTTTCAGCTGCCCCCATTGAGGTATATAAACAACACCTGTTGGCAGCTGGGGTTTCAATTAACTATCATTTCTTTCTAGAGAAGCTGCATGGTAGCTGAATAATCATCATTGGTATCTGTTCTTTTGGAATAGTTACTATTCTTCAAATAGTTAAAAAGGCTACACAGCCATTGACCTTCTGTGCGAATGCGCACACTTTTCTCAACTTTTACGGGAATTGTCACCTCAGTTGGCGCGAGTAATGAGTGAATGGGCAAATATCTTTGGGAACATTATGAATGTAGGTTATGGACAGTTGGAAATGTGGGTCTCATGTGAATACAGCGTCTGCCATGTAAGCAGGAGATCCTGGGTTTGGTTCCCTGTTGGGGCACACATTTTCAGCTGTCCCCATTGAGGTATATCAACAACACCTGTTGGCAGCTGAGGGTTTTGATTAATTATCATTTCTTTCTAGAGAAGCTGCATGGTCATCATTAGTATCTGTTCTTTCAGAACAGTTACTATTCTTCATATACATTCAAGAGGAATTTTTTTTCTGAGAGCCAGTACTGAGAACAGCTACAGCTCAAAGCTTTTCTGATATGATAGATACTTTTTTGGATCAAAACGGGTATCATGAAATAGCTGCATTAGAGTATACACAGATGGAGCTCATTCAGTGAACGTAATTCATGGTGGACTACAAGTGGAAGTTAAAGTTGTAGCTCCTGATGCAACATGGACACTCTGCATGCTACATTTGAGGCTTTAGCCACCTTCATGAAGCACTGCAAGTGGTTATAGAAAGAGTTAACATTACCAATGGAAAATCTATACGTTCAACAATTTTTAAGGTGACATGTGGGGAGATGGGTGCTGAGCGCACAGAATTACTGTTTCCAGTGATGCTTCATGGCTTTCAAGGAGTAAAGAACTAGAAAGAGTGTCTGAGTTGAGGTATTCTGTTTCTTAAAAGAGAAAAGTCACTCTCCGGCAGGCTACATAAGCAACGGATATTTTCTACTTAAAATGATTTACTTTACTGACATTTTTGAGAAAATTAATACTCTTAACAATTCACTTCAAGGTAATCATGCTACCGTACTAACTTAGGGTGAAAAAGTAAAGGGAACATAAATTAGTTAAAGCTGTGACAAAACCAAATGGGAAGTGGCATGCTAGATACGTCCCTACTCTAGTGTCACTGTTATGGGGCAGAAGTCATCCAATACTTCCAGTTGAGATAAAAGCCTGCCTCCTCCATTATCTTACAACACTAAATGTTCACTTCAAAAATTATTTCAGTGATGATTTTGAAAATATTAATTGGATTAAAAATCCATTCAAAAATGCTCCTGGGCTTTCATGTGCAATTACATAAGAGCAAGAACAATTTATCAGTCTCACTTGTGATACTTCGCTTCAAAGCGAGTTTAATGAAGTGACTTTGTTGGAGTTTTGGATACATGTTAGCAAGGAATTCCCAATGCTAAGCCAAAATGCAATGAAGATCCTGATTCCTTTTGCAAAAACATACTTGGGTAAGACTGGCTTTTCAGCTTTGGCAACTATGAAGTCTAACTAATGTTCAAAGCTAACTCTAAGCAAAAAACTTTTGAGTTACTGTTTCTGTTAGTACACCATGCCGTGAGAAACTTTCTTCCAAAAAGCTAGCTCACCATCAAACAGAGCTTTGTAATTTAAATTTTTAATGCTCTTGTAATAATTTTTTTCTGAATTGTAAATACTGTTAATTTCATAGTTTTTTAAAAATGAAAATGTGATAAAGACAAGCAATTTGTTCTGTATTTTTGTTATACTAACTCACCTAGTTCTGATTTCTGTTACATAAAGTCCTAGATTCAATTAGTTAAAACTGGGAATAAGGTAAAGAAAATATAAAAAGATGACTAGTTTCATTAATAAAGAAGCTGGGGAGAGTGGAGCTTATACTATTTTGTTACTGTGAATGGGGACCCAGAGAAAAAAGGTTTGAGAACAACTGGTCTAGTAAAGTCACTAGAAGATCAAAACCAACTGCAAAATGACTTAGACATGATATCTCTATGGCACAAAAAGTGGCAGCTGTCTGTAAATAAGGAAAAATGTGAAGTCATCCACATGAGTATGAAAAGAAATCTGTTAAATTTTGGTTGGTTACACAATAAACCACACAAATATGAAGGCTGTCAATTCAGCTAAATACCATGGAATTACAATTACAGACAACTGAAACTGGAATAATCACATAGATAATGTTGTGGGGAAGGCAAACCAAACCAGAGACTACATTTTATTGGTAGAATACTTAGAAAATGCAACAGGTCTACTAAAGAGACTGCCTTCACTGCACCTGTCCATCTTCTGCTACAGTATTGCTCTGTAGTATGGGATCTTTATCAGATAGGACTGACAGAATACATCAAATATGTCCAAAGAAGGACAGCTAGTTTTGTATTATCACAAAATAGGGGGGAGAGTATGACAGATATGATAAGCAAGTTGGGGTAGCAATAATTTTTTGTTTCAGTGAGATCTTTTTATGAAGTTTCAGTCACCAGATTTCTCTTCAGAGTGTGAAAATATTTTACTGTTCTCAGACCACATAAGGAGAAAGAGAACTCACACAGAAAAATTTAATTGTGATTTTTCTCATACACATTAAGATGGTGGAACAATACAGAAATAGTCCAAAGGTGGTTAGAAGAAATCTCTGTCAGGCACTGGCGTATGAATTGCAGAGCTGTGATGGTGACATAGATATAGACTTGTTTTACTAAGGTTTATGCTTAAGCAATTGTTTTGGAAGTAATTCTTCAAGCCAAGTAAGACACCAGAACAATTTAGTGTCACACTGCTGCCATTGTGTTCCCAGTTAACAACTGCTGTGTGATCTGCATAGTTAAGTACCTTGCTGTTGTGCACTGTAGGTAGATATTTAATATATAATATGAACAACGAAGGCCCCACAAGTGAACCTTGGGGCACAACACACTTTACTATAGTTGAACTGGAGCTGCACTTCTTAATAATGTTACCCACTTTGTGTGAGATTTGTGCTATCTGACATCTGTCTTGTAGTATGACTGCAAGAGACTTTAGCTATTCTTCACAAATTTTAAGTTTCCAGTTTATCAAATAGCAACTCATGATATGCATATAACAGATCTAGGAACAAACATAACTACCCTTTCTTTCTCATCTTATTTCATTAATATTGTATCCACTACATCACATTTGGCAGATTTTAAGTAGATTTTTCTAAAACCATGTTGGATTTCTCTTAACAGTTCTTCGACTTTAAAATTTTCTAATCTTGGTGCAATAATTTTTTCTACTACTTTGCTTAGGATTACAATTACACAGATTATTTGAGAGTTTCCCAGTTTGTTGGTAATACCTTTTAGCACTGACTTGACTTACAAACTTCAATTCAAATGGAAACACACCACCACCACCACCACCACCACCACCACCACCACCACCTTCTCCTCCTCCTCCTCCTCCTCCTCCTCCGCCTCCTCCAAATTAGGCCAACTACAGACAATGGATGACCTAATGCTTCTTGGTCTTTCTTTTTCCTCTCTTCCTTTTCATTCTTTTACTTCTTTTCTTTCTCACCATCTCAGAAATGTAATGCATGGACATAATTTTTAGTGATTTGACTTCAAATGATCTTATGCTGTTGACTTGGCTTCTGAGTTTTTCTCTGTTTTGGATTATCTCGAATGCTGCATTATCTTCTTGTACATCTCTTTTGACATTTTCTAGCCACTTAATAGGTGGACTTTAATGATATGATGTAATTGAAGATCGTTTTGCTATGACAGTTTTCTTCCATTCTTAGAAGGTGTCCATAACATTTCAAACATCATTTCCACAATGTGTTCATGGCCTTTTTGGTGTACTTGCAGAGCATGTATTTTCCTTGTTTTTCCAAGTCCAACCCCAGAAATTTCCCGAGAATCTAAACAATTTTAAATAAGACACTCCAAAGAATGGGGTCCTTCTGGCTTAGTATCTTACTTATAGTGCCAGATTTTGGCCTTGTAGGATATCACTGAGTTTTTCTGCCTGTTCTGCATTGGTTTGTAAGTGAGGTCTCATTTTCTGATTCTGACTGCCTCTTTATCCAATCATTGGTTGGATTCATTCTTTTAAGTATTTGAATTGAACTGTCCTTTTAATCTTCCCATATCCACTTGGTGTCTGTGTTCCATAATTTTGTCTTTTCATGTGAGACTTTGAGACTCATTTTTCCAGTGACTTCATGCAAGATTTCCAGTATTCTTTGTGCAGCATTCCATTTACTGGCCAAAAGTGGAATGTCGTCTTCAAAAGGTATACATCTCATTTCCATTTATTTCTATTCTTCTCATGGTGTATTCTACTTACACATCTTTATTTAAAATTTCATTGAAAAGGTGTACCAGAACATGACTGAATTAGTGATGGCATCTTTTTAAGATAATGCACAAAATTTTAGTCCACCAAGTAGAGACTTTGTTCTGCATTTTATTTACAATTATCTGTATTTCAGTTACACCTGTTTTATAAATATACACTACTTTTTGTTCCTGATAGGGGGTTCTATTCACAAGAATCAGAGTTCACATAGCATGCCTGGATGCTCAGTTGGTAAAGGTATTATCTGTGAAAGGAAAGGGTTCACATTTCAGTCCCTGTTTAAAATTTAATTTTAATCTTTCAGGAAGTTTCAAAATATTGCAAACGCCACCACTTATTTCGATGACTATGATTCTGATGAGTGTTGTTAACCCTGTGGCAGCCAGGCTGAAGATAATTATGCCAGTGGGTGTGTGCAGCACTCAGTGCCACATAACATCAAATACCATTTAACTGACAATCTGTTTAGTTTTGTGGTAGAATTTATACCAGGGGTTTTGAACTACAAATAAGATCATTATAACCACAGATTTCAGTGCTATTATAGGTCTTCATCAAAGCAAGTCTTACAAAAATGCACAGTATAGACAAATGGGAATACTGTATAGTCAAAATAAAGAACAAGACATCCATTTAAGAAAAAAATATCATGGACATACATCAATAACCACATATTTCATTCCTCTGGAAAAGCTTTGTAGTCGTTACAAGTCACTATGTTGTGGCTGTGTTGCTTGCAAACAGGCAACTAAATCACCCCTTGCCAAGCACTGTCTGCAACTCAATTATTCCATGAACTACGATGAAATAAGGATTATGACACAGACCTCCAGGTACTTGGATAGTGTTATAAGAGAGTTTACAAGGGAGACATTAAACCTCATGAACCAAGACTCCAGGCACCAACACAATAGAGCCTGGGATCTTGCACTGGAGTACCTGAAAACACAATGGAGGCAGCAGAAGCACTCCACAAAAGATGAACTGAGTGTGTGGACATGAGGAACAAACCTGTCAGAGCACCAGGTGCATTGGACTAAAGACAGAACATGGTAGGATACTTCTAGAGGGAGAGGGCCACAGAGAGAACACCTGGAACTGCACCAGATCAAAGACAGAATGCCACCACGTAACCTGGCATACTGGTCTGAAAAGGGAATGCCTAAGGATGCAGCTATTAGGAGTGGACTGCAGATGGAAGGTGAGAACCAACTACAGAGGGGGCGGGGGGGGGGGGGGGGGGGGGCGGGTGTGTTAGGTATTAATACTGGATCCTTCCACTTGATGAACAGTTTCAGGTAGCACCTGATGAAGACAATGAGTCATATTGTTGAGATATCTAGCAAGAATATCCATATTCTGAAAACCATATGAAGTCTATGGCAAAAGATATTTCTCATTATACTAGTTACTAGGTCTATTTGACCTTCATCACACATGAAACACGGAGAGAATGAGAGCTTAAACACCACTGGGGTGCACACAGGAATTAGTCTAAGATTGTTTCTGTAATCTGTGTGAAATCAAAAAATAGGGGACTGCTGTATATTCCTAGATTCATCACTTAAAGTAAGCTCTTGGAACTGTGTAAGTAGACTTTCACAGGATGGTTCATGTAGTTTTAAGTGTCTGTCAGTTTATTTTTTGCAAAATTTTCATGATGCTCTTACGTGGTTCAAACAAACCTGTGGTCATTTGTGCTGCTCTTCTTTGTATTGATTCAATATCCCTTGTGAGTCCTATTTGATATGGGTTGCCTGTATTAGTGAGGTGTGCTCTGATGATGTTTGCATCTGGTATGCACTGTCCTAGTTGTGTGGCCAATGCCACATTGGCAAAATATATTATAAAATTGTGTAGTCCCAGCTCATCTTTCACATTGCTCATTAGTTCACTTATTTTGGTAGGTGGACAGGACACACAATTGATGTTGCGTTCCTGAGACTGCTGGTGATTTTGGCAGAAATAGATCCCACATAGGGCAGATATGCCACAGTCTTTGCTTCATCTTGCTGTTCTTCCAGGTCATGTGACAGAGTGGCTGATTGAAGGCCCTGCTGAATCTGTTTGGCTGTGTATCCATTCTTTCTGAACACTGATTGTAGATACTCTCTTTCTGCTGCCAAACTATCTGGGTCTGAAAGGTGTGTGCCCTGGGGATCAGTGTCTACAGAACTCGATTCTTCTGATATGTGAGGTGACAGCTGCTGGCATGCATGTATAAATCATTGTATGTAGGTTTGCAATACACACTGTGGCCAAATGACCTATCTGCTCTTCTTTTGACAAGTAAATCCAGAAATGGAAACTGACCATCCTTTAAAAAAAAAAAAAAAAAAAAAAAAAAAAAAAAAAAAAAAAAAAAAAAAAAAAAAAAAAAAAACAATATTTGGGTAGCATGAGTTAAGAAGTTCTAGAAACTCACTCAGCCTCTCCCTACATGAGTGCTCATCACAAACATATCAATCACATCTCTTCTTGAACATATAGTTAACCACTGGAGACAAAAGGTTGCCCATGGCTGCACCTTCTGTTTACTCCTAATATTGGCTCCCTTGCTGAAAATAAGTTGAGATGAGCGTATGCCTGTACAGGTTCAACAGAGCATCAGCAAATATTTCTGCAATCAGCAGCAGCCTGGTGAGCTGGGGTACCACACCAAAATGGACCATTATATCAGATCCTATGATATGTATTTGCTGGAGACATTGCAAGAAGCTTTCTGAGTTGCAAATGTGGTGAATGCACTTGCCCACATACAGGGAACAGCAGTTTCTTCAAGAACTTGGCAGTTGGGTATATTGATTGACCAATGTTTCTGACAACTGGGTGCAGCTGCACACCCTCTTTGTTCATTTTCAGCAGCCCAAATAGTCCAGGTGGAACTGGCACTCTCGACTGTAGTTCTTTGATGACCTTGTCACATATACCAGTTTCCTTTATGAGAATGTTGGTGTCATGTCAAATTTGTCTGTAGAAACACATTGCAAAAATCTGTGTTCATGGTCTTGCAGAAGTTGATGCACTTTTTCATCATAATCAGCCAGCTGTAAACCAGCTGTGGAATTACCTTTGTCTGCTGGCAACACCACAATGTTTCTATCTTCCCAGAACCACTGGAGTGCAAGGCTTTGTCCTGGTGAGTGCCATGCAGGTCTCCCATTAATTTTTTCTGCCATATTTGGTGGAAGTGTGTTGGCTTTCTCCATTGCACTGATGAAATTTTAAATGGGCACATTTCTAGGAGTCACCATGAAGTTAGATCCCTGCTGAATACAAACCATATATGTTGATGATACCATTGTAATTTGAGCCAGTGGTAGTAAGAGGATCAATGAGTTTCTGGAACTTCTTAACCTATGATACCCAAATATTAAATTCACCATGGAACTGGGAAAGTGTGGTCAGCTGCCATTTATGGATGTACTTGTTAAAAGGAGTACATATGGGTTGTTAGGCCACAGTATGTATTGAAAACCTCCACCTATTGATTAATTTCTGCAAGCCAGCAGTTGTCGCTACAAAGGACAGAGGAATGGAGTTCTGAAGATATTGGTCCACAGGGCACACCTTGTCAAACCCAGATAGATTAACAGCAGAAAGAGAGCATCTTTGATCAGTGTTTTGCAAGAATGGATACACAGTGAATCAGACTGAGAAGGCCCTTCGACCAGCCAGTCTGCCATATGATTTAGAAGAACTGCAAGATGAAGCGAAGACTGGTGTATCTGCCCATGCACGATCTATTTCTGCCAAAATCATCAGGATTCTCAGGAAGCATAACATCAAATGTTTATGTTCTGTTCACCTACCAATATACGAAGACTACAGGAAAATGTGAAAGATAACCTAGGAATATGAAAATCAGGGATTTATAATAAGTAATGCTAATGTGGGGTGTCATACACTGGCCAAACTACTAGGGCAGAGGACATCAGATGCAAACAACATCAGAGGCACACCAGACTAAGACAGGCAACTAAATCAGCTCTTGCCAAGTATTGCCTGGTACTCAATCTTTCCATGAACTATGATAAAATGAGGATTCTGACAGAGACATCCAGATACTGGGACAGTGCTATAACAGAGCCTATGGAGGTAAGAATGTTAAAAAACTTATGAACTGTGACACTGAGCACCATCTCAGTAGAGCATGGGATTCTACACCTGAGTTGCTGAAAACACAATGGAGGCATCATCAGCAGCAGAGCTCTACAAAAACACCACAGAGTGCACAGTGTAGACATGTGGAATGGACCATAAAAGAGGTAACACCTAGAAACACACCAGACTGAAAATGTAGTGCCAGCATATGGACAGGTGTACTGGACTGAAGACAAAACACCAGCCCACTGTCTGGAGCACTAGACAAAAACGTGAATGCCTATGGAAGCTTCTAGTATGAGAGGACCGCAGACGGAATGTCTGAAACCAACCGTGGTAGGGGAATGCCACAGGTATGAATACTAGCCTTTAACTCACGAGGTGTGGTGCCTCAGACCGCAAATTTTTGAACTTGCTCTCCAAGGCCAGTTGTGGTGGAATGCTTCTATACTCCCCCTATCCTCCTTAAATGGCCAAGCTTATGATCGTTTGTTTTTGGTTGCATTATCGCTTTCCTTGTTTATTGTTGAAATGTTTTATTGATAGGTGTTGGAGTTAAAATGGTTCAAATGGCTCTGAGTACTGTGGGACTTAACATCTGAGGTCATCAGTCCCCTAGAACTTAGAACTACTTAAACCTAACCAACCTAAAGACATCACGCACACCCATGCCTGAGGCAGGATTCGAACCTGCGACTGTAGCGGTCACGCGGTTCCAGACTGAAGCACCTAGAACTGCTCGGCCACACTGGCTGGTGGTGTTGGAGTCTCCTAGACAGTGCCTCATGAACTACATACATGTTTTCTTCAGTATGGTTCCATATAGCTCAAAATGTGTTCAACAAATGTGTCAGTTCTAAATTTCCTTAGTTTGATGACATTTTAGTCAGTCTATGGAAGAAGTTGCCAGTGATATAGGTAAAAAAATAAATGAAAAAGACGAAGATTTTATATTATCCAGTGATCACAGTTCTGCTATCGAACAAGAATATCATTCAGAGGATGAACTTCCGGAAAGTTGTGATGGGGACCTGTTGGTTTCTTCAATGAAATACTTAAAGTGTCTGTTAAAATTGAATGTGTTCAGAGTGGTGATAAGAAAAATGTAGTTCCCAGCAATCCATGTGAATTTGACAGAGTTTCTTTTTGTAGCTATCGGGTGGAATCTTTATGTGCCAATTTAAACCCTGGAATTTAGTTCTATATGGAAATTTATTTGCTACAGAGATTGTATAATTTTTCAGAATGTAAAATTCAGTACTCTAACAGTCTATTTACGTGTAATATTTAAAATAACCACAGAAAATTATGTGCTTTTGTGTGATAAATAGTGAAATGCTGCAGGCTTTGTTTAGTGCAACAAAATAAACTAGAAGCAGTTAAACAACACTTAAATAATTGTGGAAATAAATGTTACATAGCATAAATTAAAAAAAATTCATATGAGTTTTGCCTTAAATCTTGGTTTAAACATAGGGGTCCCAGAGACTCCACCTCGGGATATACCTTATAGAAAAGTCACCTCACGAGTTAAGGATTAGAACTGTTCCACTTGACGAGCAGTTTCAGGTAGCACCTGATGTAGATAAGAAGTCATCTTGTGGAAATATCATGCACGAATGAAGCTGATATTCAGTAGAATGCCTAATTTAAAAGTTACAAATTAATAATTGAACTCATTACTCCAGTACGGAATAACACATTTTGAGTAAAATTTAAAGTTTGGGAAGACGTACACTTTCCATTGCAAATTTTGCCATTGTACTAATTAGATTCCAGATCCTGCTGCTCAACTTCTGTTTCCTTAATTTTTATGAAGTGAATGACATGCTTAATTAATTAATTAATTAATTTTAATTAATTAATTAAGCTACTGTTTGAGAATTTTCTTAAATTAACATAAATTATAGTAAGTCTAAATATGTCTGCCATACTCGTACACAAGTAATTCATAGTGCAGACACACAAAGTAGTTCTGCAAGCTTTAGTACATTCTGCAAGCTTTTGTACATTGCTAACTGTTCATTTTATATAATGGGTCATTATTCTAACATGTAACTCAGTCCAATCGTAAAATCTAATGCAGCAGTTTTTCAAACCATTACATAGTTTCAGAAATAACAGTATGTTCATATGCCATCTTTATATAGTCAGTTGAGACCTAAAAATGTTGGAGGAACAGCATACAAGCATATATCACGTGTGGAAACCAGTAATCAGTTCAAGATTAGAGTCTGCTTGTAATTTTGTAACTGCTCTTTCATTTTTGTGCATTATTGTCAGTCATTATGAAACTGTGTCCACTGTGTAGTTTGATACCTAATTTGGAATGTCCATCTATCAGAATTCATGTATAAAAAGGCACCATTTTTTCCATTGTTACTCTGGTTAGCACGATATTGAAAGTTCCTGCCTGTGGAAAACACCTTATGTGAGAGGTGGAATTAATCATCATAGGGTTAATAGTGATGATAACTGTGGAACATGTCATGTTGATCAGAAGTTGTGCAGTGCACATTAGCAAACTATTTCCAATAAAGCCAGTTTTACAGCAATCCTATGAACTTCCATTCATCAGATACCAAGAGAAGAATATAAATCACAGGTAGGTAACCTTTCAGGATCATGTGAGTGTTTTGTCAGCTATCTCCTGTGTAGACTGATTGCATCTCTCTATTATTCTGTCAACGAACTGAAGTCTGCCAACTTGAAAAGCTTTTCTTCCACTGTAGCACTTATTTCCCCTCTGCTCTAAACTGTTACCCTTCAAATGTTTCCGTGTATTGTACCCCAGATGGAGCCACATTACTAGGTGATTCCACCAGACATATGGACAAAATCGCAGACCAGCATTCTGTGATTCCCCGGCACAAATAACAACATTTTCCACAGAGGTGACACTAGAACTTTATGTGATGGTTGTCCTGCAAGTTTTGGCATGAAGGGGCTCCACTTCTTCAAAGGAAACAATTGCTTTACCTAAGACTGAGCCTATGTGATCATTTCATATAACTAGAAATTGATATAACCCTGTTACTTGTATGTGCTAACAATAAGCCACTGATATTTTAGTCAAATGACACCACATTTTGTTTTGTTTTGTGAAATGCACAATTTCAAATTTTTGAATATTTTTAAATCTTATCAAGATTTGACTGAATACATGTGTACCTTTTTAGAGATGGTACTTCATTATAGATATCTGTATTATCAGGAAGAAGTCCGAGATTACTATTAATATTGTCTGCATGGGCATTAATAAACAATGTGAATATCAAGAGTCCCAAGATGACTCTCCCTCCAAGATAACATGCTGCGACCTCCATACCAAGAAATCCTCAGTCCAGTCACAAATTCTGCTTGATATTTCATGTTTTCAGAACCTGTGCTGGTTGGCATGGAGAAAGTCATCAAGATATCTCATTATTTTTTAGGTCAGAATATGTTCTAAGATATTACAATGAATTGATTTCAAAGATATAGGATGGCAGTTTTGTCGCGTACTTCCACCAGCCTTTTGTACAAGAGGTATGACCTGCACTTTTGTCCAAACACTGTGCATAGTTTGTTGTTCAAGGGATGTGCAATATATTATTGTTACAATAGGGCTAACTCAGCTCCAAATTTGTTTTAGAAGGTTACAGGTATTTCACCAGGCCCTGGAACTTCACTGAACTTTAATGATTCCAGCTGTTTCTCAATGCCAGTGACAGTAATATCTACAGCACACAGAGGAAGCATCAAGTGACAGACAGCACATTTAAAAGTGGGCTAAGCTATCTCACAAAGTCCTTTATCAGATTTGGAAAACCACACAATTCATACACACACATCTTAAGGCCACACCATTACCTCCAGTCACTGAGGATCACATCCTATTGCATATTGTTGTGATTCCAGCCAACATTTTCCACTGTTTGACATTCACATCTATTTCAGTCATCTATTCAGTGACACAAGAAATAATCTGGGCATAAAAATTTGATTTTTCTTTTGAAAGAAACATTTGAAAATGGACATCCACGTTTCTGCTTTAGCTTTCTTTGCTACTCTCAGTTTCAGTTCCTGTCTTAGCCAGGAGTGTATGAACACTTAACTTGGTGCCACTAATATGCAAAACATATACTTATTATTAGATCTTTGGAGCCATGTGTGCAGTTAATAAGGCTGTTTACAGGAATTACGTGTAGAGGCTCAGCAGAAGTTACACAAGTTGTGCCTGAGGCAGTGAGTGTGCTGACCTCTGAGCCATGCCAATCAAGAAAATCAAACCTGAAATTTTGTCAAAAATATGCAACTGCTGCACCACTGTAGTGACTAAGGTAGTAGTGACTAAGTCTTTCGATTATGCGCAGTACTGCTATAGATCGTATATCTGCCACTTTGCTGCCATCTATGTATGAATGGCTACGAGATGACATTTCTTTTGTTAGTGGCACTGTTTGCAGGTGCTGCAATCCATCACACTTAATCCAGATCACCTTTGCTCTTTAGGTAGTGCACAGCTCTCTGCACTTTTGCGGCTTGAAATCTGAAAGGTTTTTGATACCAGCAGATGTTAGCAAAGCTAGCTTGAAATTGGCTGCCATCTTGAGATTGAAGGACAGAAGCATATTGTAAACATGAACTTCTATTAGGGTCAGTCCATAAATAACACCAAAAACTATTTGGACATGGCATTAACCATAGTGAACAGACTTCTGAGTTCCTCAGCTTTGCTGACCGAGTGTCAGTATGAGGTGGCAGTGCAGTGAGGCATAGTGTATTCACGTTAACTTGGCAGTTGTTGAAAGTATTTTGGCTGTTGATATCATGGCCACTACAATAGTCCAATCTAGTATTTCATGCAATGTACCAGCAACTTGCAGTAACTTTTGCAGTCCCCTTTGTGCACTATCAAAACTAACTGCACCTGTGAAGCCAGTGTTGTTGCCCGATATGTAATAATAAATTATCAGAAACCACACTAGTGTCAATCTCAAGCACATAAATGTCTCCAAACCTCTGATGGGTTTTCCTCGCCACATTTTCCCTAGTACAGCACTTGTTTAGGCTTCTGATCAGGTAGTTTAGTGCAATGAACAATTAAGGCCATTTTGAGAGCAAGGTAGGCCTGTTAGTGAGGTGGGTGTACAATAATCTCCAAAACTGGAGCATCACTCTCTGGTCTAGGATGCTGATAGCTATGTAAACTGCTCATGGTCTTCTGTCACCTGCTGATATATAGAAATGTTCTCCAGAATCATGAACCACATTTCAGGTCCTGCAGGTGTAAGCAGTGGGGTCAACAATTGTAAGCACAGGACAGAAAAAATCAATGAGCCAGCATGCAGAAAGTCATTAACTGATGCGTGTTGTTGCAATGTGGATGAAAACACTGAATGGAAACCTTGTTGCATATGGTTTAATGTCACTTCTCGGCATAGTGGAGGTGCCCAGACACAGGTACTTTTGGTACTGCATTTATTGACTTCTGTTGAGTTGACAAGAGCTCCAAAACTTCAATCTCTTGCTGGAGATGCTGGATGTTGCTGTCAGTTTCATGTAACACCTTATGTGGATCTTCCACAATAAAGTCATATTTTGTGGAATGGGAGAAATACTTGTCCTCAGGGAAATAGTCTCATATTGGGATAACCAATTTAATTAGGTGAAATTACTATATACATATAATGAAAATCACTTTATTGAGTAACTCACTACAAATGTCAAAGGAGGTGAACAAAAAAAATTAGACAGAGGAAACCAGCAAATTCACAGAATGTATAAAAAATTGATTGATCAATTGTTTATTCCCACTTTTATTGTGTCTCTGTGCTTGTAAACCTGACTCATTCCACTTCCCTGTGATCCAGGAGTATCTGTTTGGAGCTTTTTCAGGTGGAACAACTGAACTATGTATTATAGTGAGAAAGAAATGTGGTAGACTTTGAATTATTGAAATAATTCCAAGGAACCACAAGTCAGGTACAAAGAACTCACAGATATGCCCAACAAATGCAAAAGAAGACACTAAAATGAATGCATTGTCATCCTTATACATACACTGTGTGACAAAGAAGAAAGGTTAGTTGTTAATGCCCTGTTAACATTGAAGTTATTAGAGATGGAGCTAATATTTGGATTGATAGGGATTAGGATGGAATCAATTCAGCTTTTTGATTGAGAAGTTGGAACTATTACAGAGAGATGCCAAGTCACCCTGCATGTGTATTGTACACAAGCAGGATAGAAAAGAGGTAAAATGATCCTAGTAACTAAGATTCTGTATCCCCGTCACACATCATATGATGGCTCACAGAATACAGTTGTAGATCATTATTTAGTGCTTCTTGAAAGTCTTGTTAGTCTATAATTCCTTACTACAATAATAAATTTTTTTCTGTGTCATTTTGTTTCACTGAACTGTCACTTTTAGTGAATTTCACAACAGGATGATTAGTGGTAGCAGTATCAGGAATACAGCAATTACAGATGCTTCATCCAAAGCCTGAGCTTGCAGTGAGTAGGTGGCTATAGATTTGGTTTAGTAATTACTTTATAAAACCTGACTACCTTCAGACGTACAGATTCTATATGATTGTCTTTTTTAGTGGCAGTCTAATGAAGTTGAGCCAATTATCGCAACTGCTAATTAATAACTATTATTAAAGCTTACAAGGAACATATTGTATGAATTCAGTTCCATCTGTGAAATGCTTGGTAATTATTCAGTGCAGAAAACTCTTGTAGAGTTTCACTTGGAGTACAGTTAGAAAATGGAATCTTAAGTATCACAAAATACACCAGTTTAAATCAATTACCATTCATAATAATACAAATGTGAAATCTAGCTGAGAGTGAAATTATATCATTGTTCACCCAGAAAATGGAATTGTGATTGCAATATAAAAATTAATAATTACACTTTGGTTATTAAAAATCATGAGACCAGCTGACGGAAGTTCAGGTAGCATAAAAGGTTTTAGATCGGCAATGGCCAAAGTAATTTACATGGGAATGGTTTAGGATACCTATTTCTCACATCCTATGACAAATAAATATGCTCAAGAACTTTAAGCCTAAATTAATACAATTTTCAGTCCACCACATTTAGCATCAGACAATTGTGCTCATTTAAAATGAGTATCAAAGCACACTGAATTAAATAAATGGTTTCAAAAAAATGGTTCAAATGGCTCTAAGCACTATGGGACTTAACATCAGAGGTCATCAGTCACCTAGAACTTAGAACTACTTAAACCTAACCAACCTAAGGACATCACACACATCCATGCCCCAGGCAGGATTCGAACCTGCGACTGTAGCGGTAGCGCAGTTCCAGACTGAAGCGAATAGGACCACTCAGCCACAACGGCCAGCTAAATGGTTTCACAGGTCATAAAGTCTTCAGTTTTGATTATTCAGTTTATCAAAACATGAAAGGACGGACAAATAAGAATTTCTAACACCTCATATGACAGAACAGTGAATGTTTTCACCATTAACTTACTGCTCGTTCTTCTTGGCCAGGATCTTTAGTGGTGTAGCTTTTGTGAATTTTTCCAGCTATTACTCTGAAAAGGTCCTCAGGAAATTTCTCACTTTTTGCATTGTTCCAGAAGCAGTGAGCAGCTGAAGAAAATAAAAAATCAGATTATTTCACTAAATCAAGAAAAATATCCCAGTAATCTCAGTAAGCATGATTTATTAATTAAAAACATTGTCAAAATATTACATCCATGACCATGATCATCATCATCAGCAGCAGCAGCAGCTGACGCTGCTGCCATCACACATGCCACCATCAGAAACCATTAAGTATTTTCATCACAAAATTTAAAGTTCTTGCTTGTTACAAAATGATTTTACATAAATTTTTACATGCGTACAGGTTAGTAACAATAATTCACATGCAAACAAACAGCTGCACTAGGAATGACAGAGAAATAAAAGAAAATGGAGGAAAACAATGGGTAAGTAGGATGCAGGCTCAAGAGACTGTAGGTGGTGGGGGGGGGGGGGGGTGATGGAAGGGGCAGGGGGGGGGGAGGGGAGATGGAAAGTGAGAAAACAGGATAAAAATGGCAGATACAGTGGAAATGACAAACAATGGGAAAGTGGGCAAATAACGAGTAAGAACAATAAAATCAAACACTTAAAGTAATAGCTAAATTAAAATACATAGATAAGACACATCTATACTGCAAGAAAAGTAGAGTTATACCAAATCCTGGTGGAGAACAGGCACAAAAAGTGTAAGAAGTACAGTGTGGAAAATAATTCATACTAAAAATAAGAAAATATTAGAATCACCAATACGTACCTGATAGTACAAATGTAAGAGAAATCAAAGAACCTCCACAAATGTTTGCATAAATATCTCCTACATTTTTATATATTCCCACATGCCATGGAAATTCTCCACCTTTTACAGTTGTACCATGAGCTAGAAGAGGGGAATTTCCAGACCGGTCCTTTCCACATGCTAAACATAGAAATTATGCATATTAAAAAGTAGAAGAAATTGTATATAATTTTCCATATGATTTGAAGCTAATTACAATATCATTTTTCTGAATATCCATTTATATCCATTAGAAGTTTGTGGTGATGTTCCTTAGTGTTTATAACAATACTAATATTTAGTTTTGTAGTAAAGGTTAGTTTGTGCATTTTTTTAAATTCTGAAAGCTTCCTTCTATAACCATGAAAAAAAAATTAATTTCATACTACCAAACATGGTAATTTGATAAGTCAATGGAAAAGTGCTACAAAACAATTGACTACAAGAAGAAGTGCTGGGAGGGGATGGGCAAGCAGGAGAGGGAAGTGAGGGGCAATAATACATAAAATCAGCAAATATGAGAAAAGGGAAGAAGAACTTTAGTCTTATAAATAGGGTGATGACTATATCACACTGTTTCTTTGGTCATGTTTATCTGCATGACTGTATTTCTCTTCACCCCCACCTTCCTCACAGAATCTTCCAGATGTGCGACAAGGACAGTGGTGGATACATATGGGGGCACGCAGGGCACCCCCCACCCCCCTTGCGGGGCTGCCCACATTGCCACTCGCACTGCCCCTGCCAGTCAGCCGGCACGCTATTCGATCATTTCTTTTGTCAGTTGACTCGTTTGAATCGAGTTATCGAGTAGTTGTACTTTCTTACATACCAAATGTGTCCACGTCACTGTTTTTATACATTTCTGTCTGGCACATAGATAGCTAATACATATCTACGAGAAAAGCTGTAGCCATTCTAGTGATCTTGATATCATAAGATGGCACTGTCTTGTATATGTGTATAATCAGTTTCAATAAACCTTTCTTGAACTTTGCATGTGACTTGATTATTTTTTATTACGGCAAATGTAAAGGTAGCTCAAGACATCTTTAGTGCCCCCTCCTTGACGTTTTTCTATATCCACCACTGGACAAGAGCATGGAAAGTTTTGCTCATTCTTGTTATATTTCGTTTTTATGGAATATAACATATACAATAAATATGAATAAACAGTAAAACACCACACAATTGAAAGTATTTCTAGAGTGACTGTCTGACAAAAAAGGTGAAGCATCCAGAGGGGAAGGAGGAAACATAATGAATCTTGTAAAGTTATTTCAGTGATTAGAAAAGCAAACCAAATTTACAACGAACTTGGAAGTATGAACGCCCTTATTATTATGATGTTGCACCCTATCTGGCATTGAAGCAAATACTGATTTGGTCATAAACCGCTATATCCTCTCCTGAAGCAAGCTCATCCACAACTGTTGTCGCTGGTCCTCAATATCCTGCATATTGGTACTGGCACTGGTGCAGAGCTGATGTCAGACATTTCCCATCAGAGACAGACCTGGGAATCTTGCTGGTCAGGGGAGTACCACAACAGTTTGCAGACAGTTCACAAAGACATGTGCCATGTGTGGAAGAGCACCGTCCGATTGAAAAATGGCACCACAATGCTGTTGCATGAGGGGTAGCACACGATGACTTAAATGTCTATGATGTTGTGTTGTGCCACGAGAGTACTACCAGCCGTCCCCCGATGTAATTTCTGAGTGTGCCCCCATACCGTGACACCACGAGTGACACCACTGTACTTCTCCCAAACATTGGAAGGATGGGACCCCTGCCCGATGACGATCGTCTGGGATAGTGTGATGAGGCAGCTTAGAAATTCTGATAGTTGTTGGTAACACCATCTTATATAGGTGCACAACATCTCTGTGACCTTCACACTGATCACTCAACATCTGATGCTGTTCGTGTCCATTATATACACTATCTGCCCTGGCAACAACACTAAACACAAACAACACGAATCTGTTGTAGTGGCTGCTCTACTTGTCACATTAAACTCTAAGTTCAATCAAAAATCTAGGAAAAGACAGATTGCTACTTTCCATAAAGAAGACACATCAAGCTGCAGGCAGGCACAATTAAAACATAATTGTGCCTGTCTGTAACTTGACATGTCATCTTTACAATAAGTAACAATCTGTCTTTTCCTGTATTGCTGATATTCATATCTGGAATTTCACATCAGACCATGTCTTCTAGGTGCTCCATTGTTTTTTCTGCGGTATCTGGAAAGAACTTTCAAAAACTGACTTCACCAACATAACATGCATACAACTTGTTCAATAGGAGTAATAATAACACTGCAAACCAACATTCCACTACCAGGAAAAAAGGGTCAATAAATGTTTACCATACTGGTTTAAAAAGTTCTCAATTTACTTGCCACCTCAAATTCAGATACAACTCCAAGCTTCTGATGATTGTCTACTTCAGTGTCATTGGGGGCTACGTCTAACTGTCACGAAACTAGCAAGGCTTCCATTTTTATGCCCGTATGATGGCATCTAATTGGCTAGCTTATGCCATGATGACATCACGGAAATGGTGTGTACTGAGAAGGCACTCTCTACATCCATAGATTATGTTTGTGTTCTCTATCCAGTGTTGCTTGCAGCACCATCCCTTGCATTTGGTGGTGAACTGTGAGAACTTTCCTCTGTGCTCTTTCTTTCTCAAATGCATGCTTCTGTGCTAGGTGTATCTATTCAAGTTGTTTGCCCATAATCCACTTTCAGCTGCTTGCCCAATCACATGGTCCCAATAGTTTGAAACATGAGCAAGAAACCTAATTAGTTCAAACAAAACCTTAAATTTATTTAACAGGCTGTGCTTAACCGCTGCTGATTTTCGTGAATTCCTACAGTAAAGGTGATGGTGATGCTAAACACAGTGATCAGCAACAGTCTGTACAACCTGAAACACATAACTAATGCCACTATCATGATGAATATTATAAATCCTTCATACTACCTGTCTGATATTATCTTTAATGGGTCCCAGCAGATCTTTAATTTTCCCAGGTGGGCAAAAGACTTGTCTGATTCCTTGCCTGTTTAGGATGCTACCTGTCTTACTGGTTGTTGCACCACAGAATGCAAGTCATGCTATGTGTTGCTCCCGCTGCCTCAGTTGAATGGTTTACTCAATATCATGGTTTACTCTATATCATGGTTTACTTAATATCATGAGCAGAATAGCATTTCTTCTTAACACCATTATCAGATGGTTAATCTCAGAGCTTGCATGGCCTTTATCAGAAATAGTCCTGGCTCTGTGTACCAGAGCATTCAGCCTAGCTCTTTTCAGAACTGGAAAGTGAAAGCTATACCCTTGCAATACAGGACAGAATACCTTCGTTTTCTGTACATGTAATGACTGAGTCATCCATTTGATTTCTGTTTGACCAACACATCTAAGAAAGTTAACTTCCCACTGTAAATCTTATGTTAGGATGTATACCATTCATATGGTGATACTGAAAATGTGTTGTCAGTGTACGGGAAAGAGTAGAATGGACAGAAGGGAGCACTTATCATTACTTGTTCTTCAAAATCCTCCATGAAAAATTCAGGTATGACTGGTGAAATTGGTGAAATCATGGCTGTTTGATCAGCCATTTCATAATAATTTTAACCATACAAAAAAAAAGTGCTTGTCACAGTGTGCTCAACTAAATTCAAAATTTCATGGGAGCATGCCACTGGTGCTACCACAAAAAGAGAGATCATGTCAAGGCTAGCCAAGATTTCAGTTGAGTGTCCATCCTGATCTGTTTTATAACACCAACAAATATTTCTGAGTTTGTAGTATGGCATCTGCAGTGGCAAACTATAGGTGCCAGTAATTTAATTATGTTTTCTGCCTGTGGTATTAAGTTACCACCATGGAGGAAAACAAGATGCAACACTGTTAAACTCAGCCAGGGTGATCAACACACAGTGCAGATTGCATTCTGCTGTGCAACACCTAGTAAGAGGGGTAAAATGCAGCAACTAATAAGGTAGGTAGAATCCTAAACAGGCAAGGAATTGGTTCGGTGTTGTAGCCACCCAGTAAAATTATAGAAATGTAGTGACCCATTAAAGATAATCTCAGCCTGAAAGTACCAGGAATTTATAATATTCCTTGTGAGTGTGGCAGTAGTTATAGGGGCCAGTCTGTAAGAATTACCATTGATCACTGTGTTCATCAGTATCACCTCAAAGACCGGAATTTCAAAAATTCAGCAGTAGCTGGGCACAGGCTATTAACAAACACAGGCTTTTGTTTGGATTAGAGAGAATCTTGCTCACACATCAAGTTATTGGGACTCTGTGATTGGGAAAGCAGCTGAAGTTAGACTATATGAGAACAACTTTAATGGACACCCAGCTATGCACTTAGCAACGCATGGAGAAGTGAGTGATGGCAGTGCAAGTGACAGTGGATAGAGTGTGCAAATGTATTCTGTGGATGTAGTGGGCACCACCTGTGTGTGTACCATTTTCATGATATCGTGATGCAATCCAGGCCCACAGATCTTGTCCTCTGTGCACAAAAGTGGAAGCTGTGCAAATTTCATGGCAGTCAGACAAATCCCATGATGATGATAATGGTTATGATGTAGACAGTCATCAAAAGCCTGGGATATTATCTGAATTTGATGCACCAGGTAAACCAAGAACTTCTTATCTAAGGACTCTGTTGCAAAAGACATTGTAACCACATCCGTCATACTGCAGCAATTATAAGTAAACATGTAACTTGGCTATGGTTCATGTATCTGATATTATGACCACCATATCAGTTCTCTAAATGTTGACCTTGAGCACCAAGATTTCCATGAAGTGATTCCAGACAGACAGTAATCCTCAATAAATTTCATCTGGGCTTATTACAGCACAGGACTGTCTTAATTGGCATTAATTGTCTTTGGGAGTCTGTGTTTCCTTGTAGACTCATTGTTTTAATTTTTCCCACACACAGAAGTCCAGAGATATTAAATCTTGTGAGTGTGTAGAGCATTTTTCCGTTTTGTGTTTCACAAACAACTGATCCAACAAGCCACAAATATTTTGTTAAGGTCTGTAATTATCTGTGCAAAATGGGTGGGACATCCATCATGTCAGTACAACATCAATTTGTTTATGGCCAATGGGATGTCTTTCAAAAACTACAGATGTGTATCTGTTATTAACTGAAGATATTATGGCAATTCAGAGTTTTGTCAATAAAAACAAGGATAAACGATACAATTGTTGAAAAGACCATGCCTGTGTTGATAGGCCAATTTTACTATTTACTCATTTCTCTCAGCCTGCATGGATTTTCAACTGTCCAGTAGTGCATACTGCAAAGATTAAGTCACCAATGGATCTTTAATGATGATTCATTAATAAATCTTACATAGAAATGTGCATCATAGGCACTGTTTGGAGAACTTTAACTGATTTTGAAAGTCTTTGCCACCAAGTTGTTAATGGAGAAAAATGTGGAAAGGATGAAGTGCCCTGCAATGCAATATTTACAGAACAATCTTTCATTTGGTTACACTCCCACACATGAGCTGCCTCGTAGTGAAATAAAGTTGCTTGTTACTACTATTCAAACGTTGGATGCCTTCTTTCATCAATTGCTGTTCTTTTTGAGTGGAAAATTTTATTCTTCACACTGACATTTTCTCAGATTTCTTTTACAGTATTTGCAAAGGTAGATCATGAGGGCTCAATATGATCAGGATGCTTTTTGGAATACAACTGCGCTGTTGCTCTAACTGTTTGGTAACATTTACCATAAAGAGACATCTTATATACTTTATTGACTGAAGTCATGAAAGCCTGAATAGCTTCAGGAGTGACTTTTCTGATCACTATGACAGCAGAGCACTTGACTGATGGGCTTGAAATACAGAAATAAGTGTACCTGAGTCACTTGCCTGCTTACATTTGGTACAGAAGAACAGATGTCTGTGGGACCTCCTCTCCTGAGAGTGGAATACTGTTTGCAGTGATGTTATCTTGTTACTGTTTGACTTAGCTCCACCAGTTACTGTCTAAGTTCTTTTGTAATGCTCTTTCCAATGCAACAGTAAAAAGAGTACATAGTTCCATTAGCAAGGTTGGCGTTACATTGGTAGCCATTAATGTTAAAAATTACATTGTAAATCAGAAAATCTGCCACAATGTCCACTATTGCTTAGCTAAAATTGCACCTTAATGTATTTACTTGTGGATATAGTCTGTCCTGGCTGCCTCACCTTATCAAACATGAAACTGAATACAGTGTTCATAACTTCCTGAAATACAGGTTCCTTCTTCAAGTTAAAAAGAGGAAATAACTGGTGGAGGTTTGAAAGGTTAACCCTCAAGATGGCTTAGCCCAGAGTGGATGACAAAGTACACAATGCCAGCTACGAGGTTATTACAACCTGCTTTCTGTCAAACTCATTTGAATCAGCAACATTTCCTCATTCTCAGTACATTATGTTAAACAATTTATTTCTTTTTATACTATACCTACTCTTACTCTGTTCTTAGATATGAGTTTCAAAAAAAATGAAAAGCACAAAGCTTGTACTACATTTTTAAATAACAAAAAAGGACCATAATAATAATAATTATAAGTAGTAGTCACGCTCATTGGAGAGAACTATTTAAAAAACTGGGTACCCTTACTGCAGCAACCAAGTACATCTACCAATCTTGTTCACTTTTTACAATTGTCATAGAATTTTTTAAAGCACATCATATTTGCTATTTACTGTAGAGATTACTTATTTCCAAACTGCAATTTCGTCTTCAAGGCCATTATCAAGTGGTTCTGCAAAGAATTTTGCTACATGACATGTGGTAAAGAAAAATCTTTTGCAGTAGCACTTGAAAATGTCCATAAGGCCAAAATTGCAATTGTGAATAAATAACCTCTACAGTCAGTGGTGAATATGATGTCCTTTAAAAAAAGCAATCAATCCGTTGTCCATATCAGGGAAAACATTACTATTTCAGAAATAGTTCTACACATAATCAAAGAACAGGATCCAGTTTTAAGTTACAGTTATCAAGCAAAATAAAAAAAAACTTAGAACAGCATTTTATATCAAAGAATAAAATTGTATAATGCATGCCCAAGGAGATAAAAAATATTACTAAAATACATCTGTGTAAGATGGCAGCCAAAACAGACTTCATAACTAACAATACCAGGGAAGAAAAGTTGCGGCTCACCATATAGCAGAGATGCTGAGTCGTAATAGGCATAATAAAAAGAAGACTTACACACTCATAGCTTCCGGCCATTAATGCCTTTGTCAGTAGTAGACACACATACACACATGCACACACACACTCACGCAAACACAATGTGCACACACATCTGCAGTCTCAGAGAACTGAAACTACACTGTTGGCAGCAGCACCAGTGCATGATGGGAGTGGTGACTGGGTGGGAATAAGGAGGAGGCTGGGGTGGGGAGGGGGAGGGATAGTATGGTGGCAGTGGCGGACAGTGAAGTGTTGTAGTTTAGATGGAGGGCAGGAGAGAAAGTGGGGAGAGGGGAGGGGGTAAGTAGCAGAAAGGTGAGAAATAAAAATAAATTAAAAGACTGGGTGTGGCAGTGAAATGATGGCTGTGTAGTGCTGGAATGCTGGAATGGGAACAGGGAGGGGGCTGGATGGGTGAGGACAGTGACTAACGAAGGTTGAGGCCAGGAGGGATACGGGAACATACGATGTGTTGCAGGGAAAGTTCCCACCTGCACAATTCAGAAAAGCTGGTGTTCATGGGAAGGATCCATATGGCACAGGCTGTGAATCAGTCATTGAGATGAGGGGTATTATGTTTGGCAGTGTGTTCAGCAACAGGGTGGTCCACTTGTTTTTTGGCCACAGTAGCCATTCATGTGGACAGACATCTTGTTGGTTGTCATGCCTACATAGAATGCAGCACAGTGGTTGCAGCTAAGCTTGTAAATCACATGACTGGTTTCACAGGTAGCCCTGCCTTTGATGGGTAGGTGATGATAGTGAGCAGACTGGAGTAGGTGGTGGTATGAGGATGTATGGGACAGGTCTTGCATCTAGGTCTGTTACAGGGGTATGAGCCATGTGGTAAGGAACTGGGAGCAGGGGTTGTCTAAGGATAGACGAGTATATTGTGTAGGTTCAGTGGATGGTGGAATATCATGGTAGGAGGGTTGGGAAGGATGGTGGGTAGGACATGTCTCATTTCAGGGCACAGTGAGAGGTAATCGAAACCCTGGCAGAGAATGTAATTCAGTTGCTCCAGTCCTGGATGGTACTGCGTTACGAGGGGAATGCTCCTCTGTGGCTGGACTGCGGGACTTTGGGAGGTGGTAGAAGACTTGAAAGATAAGGTACAGGAGATTTGTTTTTGTACAAGGATTGGAGGATAATCATGGTCAATGAAGGCTTCAGTGAGGCCCTTGGTATATTTAGAGAAGGCCTTAATGGCCGAAAGCTGTGAGTGTGTAAATCTTTATTGTGTCTATCATGACTCAGCATCTCCACTATATGGTGAGCAGCAACTTTCCTTCCCTGGTATTGTTACATTCCATCTGGATTTTCCATTGTTTGATTTTTGCCTGACGGCTTTTCTTCAATCCTAACCCTGTGCTGTTTTTCTTTGTAACTGCTTCCTTTTGCATCGCTATACTCAATGTCCATCTTTCTTTCTTTTTTTCCCTGTGTTTCTCTTGTTGCCTTATGAACAGCACTGCACGCTCTACTTATGAGCCACACTGTATCAACTGACTTGGCCGTGCACAACAGACGGCCTCAAGACCACGCTGATTGTTGGTGCAGCATCTTATGTCCCTCATTACTCCCGCCAATGTAATTAAGCCTATACATTCAAACTGATCACGCTCTCTGTGTCAGTTCCCATATTTCTTTGTGTTATCTCCCACATTTTTTTGGTGCTACATGATCTTACATCTCTAATTATGAAACCCTCTGCACCCCCCACACTTTCTCCAGTCTATCCCTGTTCGCACCCACTAAATCCACCTCATCCAGTAACATCTGCCGTCCCACTTCTTTACGCTTATCCGCCCTCAAACCTGATACCCACAGTAATATACATTATTTATTACTGATTAGTCATTCTCTACTGTGCCCTTTGTGACTTCTCACCAATTTTAGTGAGTTTTTGCCTTCCACTATCATCGTCTTCCTCAGACTGCCTCTCTTTTCTAACCCCTGTGCATCCATTTCGCCCTTTTCACATGTATTTAGGTGTATCTTTGCATAATTTTTCGTACGTAATACTACTTTCTTATGTAATTTTTCACATTTTTGCACCACCATGGATCCTTGCTCCTTTCATCTACATCAATACAGAAAAGTTTCCTTATCCCTAGCCAGATCCCAGTCCCACATACTGTTCCTGCATTGTTTCTTGGCTCATGAAATCCCCCCTAATGGCCTTACCATTAAATTACCCATCTCTGGTTGCCACCCCTCCTTCCACAATGACCTCCACCTGTTCAGATTCCGCCAATCCTTAGCCCTCACCAACATAGTCCTGCAAAACCACATCAACCAAGCCCAAGCCTGCCAGCAATACCTTCTCTCCATCCACAAAATTCTCCTGCTGTGTAAACCCAAATTCTTGGAACCCATAACACACACTGAAACTCTTGCCCTGCAGGAATTTGAGCAACATGCACAATGCCACCTCAGAAAGCTCTCCATTCTGCTCACTTCCTACTACTGCCTTGGAGTACCACTATCTACCACTTCTACAACAACCTCCAAAACTTCTTACCACCAACTCACAGAACCCAAAACCTAATCAGACCTGCGGCACAGACATGATCCTTTCCTCCAGAAGCCTTAGTCCGACCGAAATATCAGTCCTTTCCAAAGGCCTCACCTTTTGCCCCACTCCCAAATTCAACCATGCAGGACTAGTTAAAGACCTTCTCTCCTTCTCCCAGTCCCTACTTTTTTGCCACCAACCCAACCAATAAGACTCAACCAAAGACCAATATTGAACCTTGCATAAATCAGTTCACTTCTCCATCCAACCGTGATCCACCCCCGCTGCCTACAAACCACCCCCTGTTAACTCTCCAGAATTTCTTATCCTCGATCCTTGAGTCATCAATATTTCCCAAATCCCTCAACATGCATACTAACCTTACATCTGCAGAAAGAACCATGGTCCACCATCTAAAAACTGATCCCAATCTTATAACCCTACCTGCAGACAAAGACTCCACCATCATTGTTTTGAACCAACAGGATTACATGACAGAAGGACTCCGTCAGGTGTCAGATACTTCCACCTACAAACCATGCCACAGTGATCCCATTCCAGCAATCCAGCAGGATCTCCAGTCACTACTCAACTCCTTAGGCCCATTCCAGAACCTCTCCACAGAGTCCATCTCTCTACCCACCCCTACCACTCCCAGCACGCCCACCTTCTACATGCTCCCTAAAGTTCATAAACCCAACCACACAGGACACCTCATTGTGGCCAGTTACTGTGCCCCTACTGAGAGAATCTCTGCTCTTGTAGACCAACACCTTCAACCTATTATCCGGAACCTATCCTCCTATATAAAAGATACCAACCATTTCATCGACCAACTCTCCACAGTACCTTTCCCTTTACCACACGGCACCCTGCTCGTCACTATTGATTCCACCTCCCTGTACACTAACATTCCTAATGCCCATGGCCTTACTGCTATCAAACACTACCTTTCCAGATGCTCTATGGATTCCAAGCCAACAACCTCCTTCCTAGTCTCCATGACCAACTACATCCTCACCCACAATTACATCTCCTTTGAAGGCACTATCTACAAACAAATCCACGGTACAGCGATGGGCACCTGCATGGCACCATCCTATGCTAACCTATTCATGGACCATCTACAGGAATCCTTCCTAAAAACCAAGAATCCTAAACCTCTCACCTAATTCAGATTCATTGATGACATTCTTGCTATCACATTCCTCCAGAACCTCAACAACTTTTCCCCCATTTGCTTCACCTGGTCCTCTCAACCCAACAAGCCACCTTCCCAGATATTGACCTCCACCTCAGATATGGCTACATCAGTACCTCCGTCCAAATCAAACCTACTAAACACCAGCAATACCTCTACTTCGACAGCTGCCACCCATTCCATACCAAGAAGTCCCTTCCGTAAAGCCTAGCCACCCATGGTTGTCGCATCTGCAGTGACAAGCAGTCATTCTCTAAATATACCGAGGGTCTCCCATCCTTGTACAAAAACAAATCTCCTGTGCCTTATCTTTTCAATCTCCTACCACCTCCCAAAGTCCCACAGTCCGGCCACAGAGGAGCATTCCCCTCGTAACTCAGTACCATCCAGGACTGGAGCAACTGAATTACATTCTCTGCCAGGGTTTCGATTACCTCTCACTGTGCCCTGAAATAGGAAATGTCCTACCCACCATCCTTCCCAACCCTCCTACCATGGTATTCCACCATCCACCAAACCTACACAATATACTCGTCCATCCTTACACAATCCCTGCTCCCAATTCCTTACCTCATGGCTCATACCCCTGTAATAGGCCTAGATGCAAGACTTGTCCCATACATCCTCCTACCACCACCTACTCCAGTCCGGTCACTAACATCACCTATCCTATCAAAGGCAGGGCTACCTGTGAAACCAGTCATGTGATTTATAAGCTAAGCTGCAACCACTGTGCTGCATTCTATGTAGGCATGACAACCAACAAGCTGTCCGCATGAATGGCCACCGACAAACTGTGGCCAAAAAACAAGTGGACCACCCTATTGCTGAACACACTGCTGGACATAATACCCCTCATCTCAATGACTGATTCACAGCCTGTGCCATATGGATCCTTCCCACGAACACCAGCTTTTCTGAATTGTGCAGGTGGGAACTTTCCCTGCAATACATCCTATGTTCCCATAACCTTCCTGGCCTCAACCTTCGTTAGTCACTGTCCTCACCCATCCAGCCCCCTCCCTGTTCCCATTCCAGCATTCCAGCACTACACAGCCATCATTTCACTGCCACACCCAGTCTTTTAATTTATTTTTATTTCTCACCTTTCTGCTACTTACCCCCTCCCTCCTCCGCACCTTCTCTCCTGCCCTCCATCTAAACTACAACACTTCACTGTCCGCCGCTCCCACCATACTACCCCTCCCCACCCCAGCCTCCTCCTTACCCCCACCCAGTCACCACTCCTATCATGCACTGGTGCTGCTGCTCGCAGTGTAGTTTCAGTTCTCTGACACTGCAGACGTGTGTGCAAGTTGTGTGTGTGTGTGTGTGTGTGTGTGTGTGTGTGTGTGTGTGTGTGTCTACTGCTGATAAAGGCCTTAATGGCTGAAATCTATGAGTGTGTAAATCTTTTTATTGTTTCTATCGCGATTTAACATCTCTGCTATATTAATTACTTTTGAATACATTATGGGAGTGGCAGTGATCAACGTCTTACAAATATTTACTATTAAAAACAGTCTTGATCACGATTTATTTATCAAGGTGACCAGTTTTGACCACTTCTGTGGTCATCTTCAGACCTACAAGTTGTATACAAAGCTTTAATTAGGGGGCTACATACATTAAAGAAAATACATAAAGTTATAAAGCTATAACATGATGAACTACCATTGACTAGGAACATCTTTCTGTTGGAGAATCACTACTGAAGAAATCAGTGCACATCTTACTATATATATAATGGAGGCTCTGCCCACTTATGATGGCATGATGTCATTACTAACCAATGAGATATAAGTCAAATAACAATTTAAAATTTTTTAGTTAAAAGAACATTGTCAAGAATTAAAAATAAACACACACAAAACTTAGCTTATTAAACAGCTATTGTCAAAAAATATTTAAATATGTAGGATAAATGAACTTCAGTTTGGCAGTACATGGGTTGCCCTCTCAAGGCCTGTTAGTGAACCATTTGGAACCACTGGTTTCCATGGTGAAGTTGGACGCCATTCCAAAGATGAGGCAGCAGGCTTCTTTCCACTGAAGTTGTTCTTCTACATTAAAATAGATAGCAGTTGCTAACAATTATAATTCTGTTGTGTACATAGTTCCGCGTAGTCAGCACGTACACAACTCTCCCACTAGAGCATGCCCCGCTAAGCACAACAGCGCATGCGCAGCGCTCGTCCATCTCCGCACTACGAGATGGCGCTGTCATAGCGACAGACCAAATTCTGCTTCCGTCGATCCACGTATTAATATGTAATGCAGCCAATGAAATTGCTGCTAACATAGAACCTTTTCTCCTTGCAGATCACACTCGCACAGTGATACCTGAACGCTCGAGGTATTGTAACGAGTGTACAGACCTCCGATTAGTCAGTCTGCATTAGTCTGCATTTGTCTGTACCAGTCTATAGTCAAGTTTCAGTCTGTGCCTAATAAGATTATCATATTCCTGTACATAGCCCTGAAGATAAATGTATAGACACTTTGTCAAGTATCAGAGATATGTGAGAATAAGATTAACGTACCAAGACCAAAGGAACTTCAGATTGTCAGTTGTAAATAGCATCCAGAATCAAGTTAAGTAAGGTTTATGATTTTTATTATTTTAATAAATGTGTGTGAAAATTAATCAAGTTCTGTTTAAAGTTGGCCCCATCAATCTGCTACTCTAAGCATGCAAGTGGCATTTCTATCGTCTGACCTAACAGCAGAAGATAAACATGCCACCATAAGACCACGAGACATATTGCTGACACTCGCCTACTTCGTTAGAGTGACAAGTCAAATAATCTGATGGTGTGTGTACCGAATGTCTTACAGTACGCACACCACAAATTCCCATCAGGTTGATCTGTTATATCAATAATTACAAGAAACAAATGGTGCTGTTATAAATTCCAAGAAGAGATTTACAAAAATGACATACATGGGACCTATTTCAGATAAAATAAATAATTTATTTAAGAATACAAGTGTGACAATAGCATTTAAAACTAATAACCCCCTACAGATGAAACTGAAACACCAAAAGTCAGGCGTTTACAAAATAATATGTAATGACTGTGAGAAACAGTATATTGGCCAAACTGGCTGTAACTTTCTAACACGTTTTAAAGAACATACTACTGGCTCTGCATGTACCAAATCAATATTTGATCAACGTCTTGATGGATACAATCATTCTGAGGGTTGCATTTCTAACAATTTGAAAATATTACATACTGTGCCAAAAGGACCACTGCTAAATACTTTAGAAGAAACTGAAATCTTTTCACTTCACAAAAGTAATCCATTATCTGTTTTAAACAAGCAACTTCAATTCAAAGACAAACATTTCTTTGAGCTTTTCAATGATCTGCTTTAGAATGTTTACTCTTCTGTCCTTTGTTTTTTCTAAATTATTAAGACTTTTAGGAAATATTTTTATCTTTACATTGTAATTTTATTTCAACAAACATTATTTTATGACTGACTACCTGTTTTAGAATTTTTGCTTACATGCTTTTAGACTGCATATTGCTAATTCACATCCTTTTATTTTTGACACTATGGCTCATAGTATTATAATTTAAAATTCCATCCATTTTCATTATTTTTATTTGTTTATAAGACTGGCATATAACTTAAGGAATAGCAATGCCTTTTAAAAATTGTCACATTTAATTTACATACGAACTTCATGGACAATATTTCATATATATGGACAACTACTCTGTATTGTATTTGTGCAGCATGTAGTATACATGTCAGCCTACTCATTGAAAATCATTTCAATAAAGACATGTTGTTGCTCAATAATACATTGTCTGACGTGACAGTCTTTGCCATTCCACTTTCGCAAGAACTTCATTAGAAAGAAGCCTGCTGCCACATCTTTGCACTGGTGTTTGTCCTCATCATGGCAGCCACTAGTTCGCCTACCAACTTTACAACAACTTCAGTGGAAAGAAGCCTGCTGCCTCATCTTTTGAACAGCGTCCAACTTCACCAGGGCAACCAGTGGTTCCAAATGGTTCACTAACAGGCCTTGAGAGGGCAACCCATGTACTGCCAAACCGAAGTTCATTTATCCTACATATTTAAATATTTATTAATTGATAATAACTATTTAATAAGCTAAGTTTAGTATTATTTTAATCCTTGACAATGTTCTTTTAACTAAGAAATTTTAAATTGTTATTCGACTTATAACTCACTGGTTAGTAATGACATCATGCCATCAGAAGTGGGCGGAGCCTCCATTATATATAGTAAGACGTGCACTGGTTTCTCCAGTAGTGATTCTCCAACAGAAAGAGGTTCCTACTCAATGGTAATTCATCGTTTCATAGCTTTATAACTTTATGTATTTTCTTTAATGTATGTAGCCCTCTAATTAAAGCTTTGTATACAACTTTTAGGTCTGAAGATGACCACAGAAGTGGTCGAAACTGGTCACCTTGATAAATAAATCGTGATCAAGACTGTTTTTAATAGTAAATATCTCTGCTGAATGGTGAGCAGCAACATTCCTTCTCTGGTATTGTTACATTCCATCCAGATTTTCCATTGCTAGACTTCATAAGTAAAGCATACTACAAAATTAAAGATTACTTAGAGGACTTAGAGTCATGGTGAATAATGAAAGGGGACAGCTACAACACCCTGTCATATTACTGATCAAAATGCAATTCTTTTACAAACATGTCCCCAGCTCTATAGTGTATGACAGTAATGTCTGTCATTTTTGTAAACTCAGCATCTGACTCACTCATGGGGCATAGAAGCATGTTAAGGACCTGGAGTCACCTTTCCAAATAGATGCAAGTTCTTGCCTCAAGAGTCACCAGTGGTGTCCAAAGTGTGTGTACCTTTTATAATATAAATTATTGTATGAGCATTCTGTCTCAGTTCTGCAAGCACCTCTGTAACATTTCTGTTTAGTGCAAAACCAAAGTGATCAAAACTTGACAGTATATATGATTCACTTTGATCTTTAACTTTCTTGTCACAATAATTATCTTGGAGTTCATAAGCAAGTCATGCTAAAATCTTGTATGTGGTCCCCTTTGCAGATTTTTTCATACAGTAACTGCGTTTACACAAAAAATATGGTGTTTCATGCCCACCCCAATGACTTAAAAAATTAATAATATAACCTTATGTGTTCATTTCATTCCATGTTCCACAAACAGTCAGAAATGACTACTCATCAGCACTTAGCATGTGTTTAAATTACTTGGGACAGTTTGTTGTATTAGAGATTATCAATAAACAGAAACTAAGAGACTATTTTCAGAGCTTTTTATAATTGTTTTTAAGTGTTTCAATTTCAAACATTCTAGGCCAGCTGTGAGACCATCTATATGCATTTAGCACAACACATCAACAAGGAAAGTGCTTGAGCTCTTGAAGTGGTTATTTCTGTTGACTGCTCGCTTGTACCACTTTCTGACTTCTACCCTGTGGTTATAGGAATGATGTCTGGAAGTGACTTGTGAAGTGTGTATTCAACATATTTTGATTCTTCTACAATGTTAGGATGATTAGTTTAGTTTCACCCATTTACAAACTTGAACATCAGTGAAACAGTGATAGAAAGTATATCACTGTATTAAAAAACTCTTAAATGAGGAACTGCTTATTTTCTCTTTTTCCTCCTGTTTTGGCATGTGTAACAAGCTAATACTCTTGACTTTCAGTCTTCCAAAATCTCTTTAACACAAACTGGACAATAATCTACTTTTTAGCACCCTACAAGAGTTAATAATTAACCACAATGCGTACTTTCAATATTTCATGCCTTGTTTCATACATATTTAACAAGGGAATAATGTTCTGGTGTGAAACATAACATAGTATCTTTATCACCTTGATTCATTATTACCAGAAGAAGAGGGAAAATGATTTTTATTAAAGACGAATCAATAGGAGAAGAAAATTATGCAAGGCTTCAGCACATGATGAATGAGAATGTTGAAAAGAGATCTGCTATAACTAGGGAGAGCATTTTTTCCTAGAGACAATGAGGTTGTACTGAAAACTACACTTTTTTGTTGAAGATGATCTGGAAAAATACATAATACATCAACAAGATGTTCCAGGTAATTGTCCCAAAGTTAAAGGAATTTTGGATTTTAGTACACAAAGAAAATCCAAATGTGTGATGTTTAAATATTTGGAAATATAATGTCCTGCAATTCCAAAGTCAATTAGTTTATCAAAACTGGATGCACTTCTCAGTAAATAGTGATTCACAATCTTTATTTCTAGAAAAAGTTCTTATCTGTCTACTGATTGCTATTTATTATTTTATGATCACTGTATTCAGCCACTGTCACCATTTTCTGGTCATATTTGTAGTTACACAATGACCCATCTCACAGAAACACTTATGGTTTCACTGTCATAAAAATTATTAGCTTATAAATAATTTAAGAGCAAAAGTAGCAGATGTTCAAACAGTGGAGGAGCTGAGATGCCAACATATACATAACAAGTCTGAATACTTGCCAGCAGTCAGACAAACACTTATATGAGGTAGAGTGCCTACTCCATTTTTTGTGGTCGAAGGCATATCAGGGGCCGAAATTCGTCAAAGACTTTTGGTACAGTACGGGAACAGTGTTTTGCCACAACACTGTGTCTATGAATGGATTGAAAAATTCTGACATAGTCGCACAAGTGTTATGCACGATAAAGGAGCCAGACAACCATTTACCGCCACAAATGAAGAAATTGTTGAGCATTCATGTGAAATGATTCTCTTAGGCAGGCAATTAACTACTGATGAAGTGGCACATCATCTGCAAATTAGCCAGAGTTCTGTCTACAGGATCATTCACAGCAGACTTGGATTTCGTAAAGTTTGTGCAAGATGGGTTCCAAAACAACTGACAGTTGCTTAAACAAATGTGCTTGCACATCTGCAAAAAAGATCTGGATCATTATGGTAATGAAGGGGACAACTTCTTAGACAGGATCATTACTGGTGATGAAACATGGATCCATCATTACGAGCTGGAGAGTAAAGGCAGAGTATGGAATGGAAACATCCAAATTTGCCATGCAAGAAAAAGTTCAAGACCCAACCATCCACAGGAAAACTGATGCTTAAGGTTTTTTGGGATACACAAGGTCCAGTACTGGAACATTATGGGGAAAGGGGCACAACAATAAACAGTGTATGTTACCCTGAGATGCTTACTGCTAGGCTAAAGCCTGCAATTTGAAGCAAACACCAAGGATTGCTGTCAAAAGGTGTTGTGATGTTGCTCAACAATGCCCGTCCACATACTGCAGCCCACACTACTGAAATGCTCCAGAAAGTCAAATTTGAAGTACTGGATCATCCTCCATATAGTCCTGATCTTGCCCCTTCTGACTACCACTTGTTTGGTCCACTCAAACAGGCATTAAGGGGCCATCGATTTACCTCAGGTGAAGCAGTGAAAGTAGCGGTGCATTCCTGCCTTGCAGCTCAACTGAGAACCTTCTTTTATGAGGGCATCAGGAAGCTTGTACAATGATAGACCAAGTGCGTTGAAACACAAGGAGACTATGTCAAAAAATGATGTTCTAGTAAGTTTCCTATTTGATTAAAATAAAGTTTTATAACTACTTTGTGGATAATAATTGACTTGCCCTCGTATATCTGGCAATAACAACGTAATTTGTAGTGTTACAGAAGTGAAAATAGTAAAGATCTCATGATAGTGAAAAAATGTGACAAAAAATAAAATTCAAGAGAAAGACAGGCAAATCTTCAAACATTATTATGTCAACTGGAACCACAAAGTTATTAATTTTTTTGCCTCAAGAATCTACCCTAGACCTGACTGCAGCCAACAATGAGAAAATGAAGATAAGTAAAAAAGTTTTTCATTATCTTACTCCCCTTGAAGCTTTTGAAGCTAATGAAGAGACTAAGAAAAATTTAATGGTGATATGTGGGAGGGCAAGATTACAAACTGCCCACCCAATCTAAACAATATCCTGGTCAATTCTTATGCCACAACTACTCCCAACCCTTGCTCACATGGCTGATATTATTGCGAAAGACCTAAGTGCAAGACCTAACCATCCAACATGTTCTCCAGACCCAGCACAGCCTTATCCTATCCCATCAGAGGCACAGCCATCTATGAAAGCAGCCACATAATATACAAGCTCTGGTGCCATTTCTGCACAGTGTTTTATGTGCCCACAACCACAGACCAGCTGCCCACCCATGCAAATGACCACTGCCAAACTGTGGCTGAGAGGAGAGCTGACCACCAGGTGGCTGAACATACTGCTGAACATGGTGTGCCAGATTTCAGTGGCTGCTTTGGGACCTATTATGTATGAATGCTTCCTCCCGACAACATCTTCTCTGAACCATGGAGATGGGAGCTATCCCTGCAACATATCCTTCATTCCTTTAGCCCTTCTGGCCTATATTTCCACTAGCCCCATGCTTCACAACCACTACCATCCTGCCCCAGAACCCTCGCTTCATTCACCTTACACCCATACCCTCTTCCCCAATCTTACAAGTTACTCCTTCCTATGCTGTCTATCTGCTGCTCTCTCCACTGCACAAACTCACCTGTACCTATGTCCATGCCTGTGTCATATTTCTGTCTTGTGTGCACCTGCTGCCTCCCTCTGGACCATCAGCCACTGTTTCCCAGCCTTCCCTCTCTCTCCCTGCATCTGTGTATGTTCAAGGGAAAGATCAAATGTGATACAGAATTGTTTTCTGTAAGCTTTTTTGGATCTAAAAAATTACACCCACTTCATATTTTTACATGTCTTCTGACATTGCTACACATTTTTCCCATGGAATTGGCAACTTTTTGATGCCATCCTTGAAGAAAACAGAGATACATGTGTGCAGCAACTTGCACACCAACTCTTCTACCACTGTGTTGTCATCAAACCTTTGTCCTCCAAGTTGTTCTTTCAGCAGTCCAGACGTATGGTAGTTGCAGGATGATCAGTCTAGACTGTAATGTCCCAGAGTTGGACAATGAATTTCCTCCAGTTTTTTCCTCTTTAAAGCAACAGACTGTGGCCTTTCATTGTCACACAGAAGAATCATGTTTCAGATTGCATGCTGGCTCTTCCTACCACCAAAGCAATTTCAGATGTTATCTGATATGATGCTTGTCCATAGTCATCTTTGGTGGGGTAATTTTCCCACAGCTACTCATTCTGCCACAAATTTTTTATGCCATTCATACACTTGGGTCTTCGAAAGAACTTCTTCCCAAACTGTGCACAGAGCCTCTTCAAATTTTCCACAAGTTAGGTTCCCCTTCTTTTGCAAGAAACTTGGCGATTATGTACTGTGCAAGGGACTTGCGTACCTCTTGCACACTAACTGGAGCACCACAATGCTATTCCAGACACCCCCCTTCCCAACATTCTGTCAATGATGTGCTCATTTCCATGCACTACCACAGACACCACAGCTAAATCTGGTTCATATTTGAAAAGCCGTTGTATGTGTACTCCACATATATGAATGATTCATCTAATAGCTAGCAAGTTTTCAATCTTGGTTATTACCTTGTTGAGGACTTTCAGTTAGGACTTCCCACTTATTTATACTAGTAACTTATTTCAGATGGAGATGCACTGCAAGGTCTTTGATGCATTTTTACCTGGATAGCATTTCTTGACTACACTATTCCACTGACCATCAAGTCCACATGTCAGACTTTGTTTTAGTCTAGTTGCTGATGTATAATACAATTTGCAATCCACAACTGCTTTTGTTCCTGGGAGAACTGGATAGTCACAAGTGAACCTCGATTCACCATAGAAGCAGTCAGCATAAATTGATTCTGATGTGAGTCTAGGACACTTTCCTGAAATACAAAATGAAGATGTATATAATATACCACTCTCAGTTTTACATACTAAATAAATTATATCAAGTCAGATTACAGCATTCACAGCTCAGCTATATCATGTAAATTAGCGAATGTCCTACTTATAACAGAATATTGAGCCACTTCCTGAAAATACCTTCAAGACAGCTTAGTATGGGTCTTGTAAAGGCTTCTTTACAGAGAAATAAATGTATGATCTCTCTATCTCTGCCATGGTAGAACTAAATAACAAAAGTTACAGTGTTAGCATTTTCTATGGTCTTGCCAAGGCCTTTGTGTAGATTTTCTATGTAAACTAAAATGTTGTGGCATTAAAGAACACAGAAAATAGAGGGTCACTTTAACAAATGATACTGCAGGAATTAAAATAAATTCTGCATGAAGATACAAACACAGTGTCCTGCAAGGTTCAGCACACATTCTGGTCCTGCTTTTGACATACATAAATTATTTACTAACCTCAAAAACTCTGCACTATATTATCACTGCTATTAATTACTAATTAATGTTAAAACAGCAGTACCATGTAATAACATAACAGTGAAAAGTTGTATGATTAATATTCATTCATTATGAAAATGTCTTGTTGCAGAGCATGGAACAATTAGATAACAATAATAGAAACCTCAAAGGAGAGACAGACTACAGCTACAATATCAAAATAACATAATGATGAAGGATGAAAATTTGTACCCGACTGTGACTTGAACCTGGATCTCCTGTTTAATACAAACAATTGCCTAAACCGTCTCAGCCATCCGGAGACGCTTCTTGTCCGACCCAAATTCTCTACTTGCCATGTACTAGTAGGTCCACTGTCCATTCATTTACTTGCTTGCAACAAGTCCTGTATTCCCCCCAAGAGACACAAGCCCTGTTGTGCATCCACACTGAAGTTATCAAGGCAGCCATGCCAACAGATATACTACACTGCACAACAGAATTGAAGCATTACTTTTTCAAAACCACATAAATCCAATCAAATGTGAAGCTTAAGTTTGAAATTTGGCTCAAAGGTGTTTACAACCTTTCCTTGTAATGGTGCAAAAGTGTGGTATCCTGCAACATTGCTCTTGGGCTCAACAATGCTTTGAACAGCAAGGTGTTCACATGTGTGAAAAAATGTCTACAGCTCAGAAGTTCACATGGTGGGTTAGTGATGTCACATTTGCACCACATTTCTATGATATTTGTACATACTCCAAAGCAGAAAAAGGTGCCTGCAGGCATGCTTTGCTACTGCTGTTTTGCTGCCAGACTGTTGCTCTTGTGTCTGATAGCAGGCCATCAAGAATCTGAGAGCTTCAAAGCAGTTGCCAGTCTGTAAGCACACAGGACATCTTGATGGCTTCTGCCTGTACAGCTCCATTTTTAAAGTTGACAACAAAGGTAGGCAGGTGTCATGAAGAGTTTTGTCAAACTGGGGAAGGTCTTAGGGAGAGACCATTTGCCATTTTCTTCACCTGTGTGTCAATATTGCATCCCTCCATGATAACACGAAAGGCAAACATGAAATAGCAGTGCTGAAAAAGCATAACCACCCTTTCCTGCTCTGGATCACATTCAAATTTCATTTAGTGGTTTTAAGTGGAGTCTAGTGGTTCCAATCTGTACATGAGAGCAAAAATTGCAGTCACACTGCACCCCAAACGTGAGTGATCGTGTTTTATTGGGATACAGCACCACAATGTCCTTAGAGAAGGATTGAATGCCTGAGGGTGTCAGCAGTGTCAAAGGTTGTAAAGAACATCTTCCTGATGCTCACTGCACTGCAAACTGTAGTTTTTGACCACAAAATGTGTGGGAATCAACAGCCTAAGGAAAGGGGAGATTTCATTGATGTCCTTTATGCCACACCATGCACCTTTTTTGTGTTGATTCTGAGTGCCAATGTGTCTGAAATGTTTTCCTCAGCCACTCATAAGAAAATAGTGTGATTTCAACACTGGGCATCATGGTTCTGACCTCCTTTGCAAAGGCGTTAAAAGATTGGATGAAATGTAGGTTAAGAGGGGGCATGACAATTATCCTATTATGTGACACATCCACGGCAACACCAGGCAGAATTGTGTGAAATTTAGTGCCAATGTGACATCATTAACTCACCTTACACACTACGTGAACTTCTGAGTTGTAGCCTTTTTACAGAATGTATAAACACTTAGCTGTTTGATTATTGTTGTTGTTGTTGTTGTTGTTGTTTTTGTTGTTGGTGCTGCATCTGGAGGGCATTCACCATCACAGTCATCAGCACCCTTATGCTGACTGTGTGAGGTGAATGGGGCTATAGCACGCAAAAAGAGGATAGCCTAAAATAGAACATAGGACCAAATATGCTCCCTTGTACTCTTTTTTACATGAACACACACGACTCCTCTGAAGGCTGCAATGGAGCAAGCAAGTAAAGGCAGACCACTACAATCAATGATATATAATCTGGATAGCCACTAAGAGACAAGTCCAGAAAAGAAGACTAGTGGATCATAAAAATAGTAACTGCTTGAGCCAGTTGTTCTCTAACATAGTAAATGCTTCAACCTAAGAGCTTAGGTAGAAGGGAAGATAAAACACAAAAGCGTAAAACACATGCCACATTTTGCTCATTATCATCTAAAATTGAGTGCAGGCCTTTTGGTAAACCAGCTTGAACCCTCTTGTCATTATATAAAATACAGTCAGTTAAAATGAGGAGAACCATAATCAGTACACCACATGAATCACAAACAGGCAGTTCTTCACATTTTGGCAGGAAGCCATGGGTCAGGTGGCTGTGACGTATTCAAAGTCATGTTAAACAGACTTCATCAATTTTAACTGTCTGGAAGGAAGTGTGCCATGGCCTTACAGTCTCTTTTATTGATTGAAACTTATTTTCCATCACACCCAACCATTCTTTCTCCCAAAGACATATGACAGACCTTTACAACAATGACAGGGCATTGCGGAGACAGATAGCACAGTCAGTTACATTGGGAAGGGTAAATGCCTCCATGGCCATGGTATTGGTCAACTCATTCCCACAGATACCCAAATGTCCTCATATTCAGAATGAGAACTCCATTCCTTGTCATTGCAAGTGCAGGATTGTGTCGCAGATGTTCTGGAGAGTTCTGTATGCTGGGTACATAGACTGAATTGTACACAACACACTAAGCGAGTCAGAGCATATGAAGAATTTGGATTGACGTTCACATTTCATTGATCCCAAGAGTGACATTGCTGGGTGCCTCACTTTTGCACCATTAGAGAAGAAGGGTGTACACACCTTTGAGCCAAATTTGACACTTAAGCCTCTCACTGGGTGGGAATTATGGGGTTTCAAAAAAGTGATCGACGTTTCCAACCACACTAAATAATGGGTCCATTGGGGCCTTTATTGCTATTAGAAACTAGATTCAAAGTAATACATTGATTTATACTAAAAATTACAAGACAAAACTCTACACTGATGATATCTGTTGTGAAGCCACAGAGCAACTGTATCACAATGTCAGTATAGAGATTGTGACACATCAGTTACTGATACGTGTGATTTATTTCATTTAAAACCCATGTGTTTTCCTGACTAAATGAATCACATGTTTGGACAACTGGTGTGTCAAAATATCCATGCTACACAGATGAGTCTAATACTGTGCCTCAGTGGTATTGTTGCATTTTATGAGTTAACATTAATCATACAAGCTTATACTGAAATTCATACAAAAAAAACAATACAGCATACAAAAACCATACATCTCATCATCAGATGAAAGACTGAACAGGCCGCCAGTTACTTTATGAGTAGCCTATTGTTAGAACTAGTGTGATCAGAAATTGGGGATGGGGGATAGCGAAAGAAGTGTTTATATTGTTACGTGTATCAATTTCCAGATTTCCCAGCTCAGTTTTGGAGAATACAGTCACATAAAAACTAAGTGTCTTGAGAATGGCAGATGAATTGTAGGAATTAAACAAGGATATGAAAATGTCAGACAACCTATGGCTCCTGAATGGGGCCATTTTGAATGACAAATTCGGCCTTGTAAGATTAACCAAAGTGGCTGTGAAGATGGGCAATGGTTACAATTGTTGCAGAGTGCTCCACAGCATTGACACACTTTAGATGCTTGAAAGACTGTCTGGCAAAGACAACAGAGACAGTGGCCACTTATCAATACATTTACACAGGCAACAAAAATTCATACGTGGGAGAGTGCACATCTACACACATTCATTCATACCCTTTCTTCATGCTTAAATATAACTATAATACAGTAATGATACACAGTATTAAATGAAAGACAAATAGTTGAAGAAAGTCCTAAAATTTATTCTCCAGTACATGAGGCTTGCTGATCACTAATAAATGCAGGGAAAGAACCAGCCACTGTGAGAAGTAGTAAATGTTGGATAACAGGCCTATACATGGATGTTAAAAGTGCTTAAATAAAAACTATTCAAGGAGAAATTTAAACAGCCAAAACTGCAAGACTGGTTCATATTAGCATGGGTGGCTTGACCACTAACTAAAAAAGGATGAAGCAGCCACTCTTACATAAATGAAAATAACCTACACAATAACTGGTGCAGGAACCCTGGCAATGCAGAAAATTTTTTACGCTCATCACTGTTATTTTAAACAGCGGGCAGATCGTTACGAAGAAAAATCTATATCCTCTCATACAATCTACAAAATACAATTGAGTAATATGTGGCAGTATGACACTGGTATGCCTTGACACAAGTGCCGCACAGTGGTGGGTGCTCCCACAAGATGATGTGCCTGTGTTGTGTGTCAGAACAGCAGAATGCTCTCAGCAAGCCAAGGCGACTCCTTTATATCTGTGTGACTCTAGCAATGACCACTGTAGCAAAACTGCAGGTTTCACTAGCAGTAATTTGTTATTTTGTACCTCCAGCCACACATTCTCTCACTGCCAAGTCTCCTCCTCAACAACAAGGTAATGGTACTGGAGGGGAGAGAACAGAGTAACATTTTCCTCCCATGCATCCATTGCTGTCACATCAGTTTCTCATTTCCCAGGATACCCACATGGCTGGTACCCAGCAGATTGTTACTTCCTCCTTTGACAATTCGGTATGTTAAGTGTGTCTTGTATGTATTGTACAACATTGCTGCATACATTTGCCAACTCATATATAATGTACTTACAGAATCAGAGCAGATGAGAAAGTTATTCCAGTGATAGATCCCCATCTACTCCAGTGCCTTTAAAACTGCATAGAGATCTCAAACCTGAAAATTCATTTGTAAGTCTAATCCTAGAGACACCATGAGTGGAAACTGCTGGGCAGCTGACAGAATGCCCCTGTATAGGCTCAACAGTATAAACAATTGATACATTTCAGTGCACCTCCAAAAACTTGTAAACATCTTGTTTTTTAAAAAGATTCTGGTGCACAAGGTTTGATGTACTTTTTCAAATTTAATCCTTCAAACATAACAATGAAATACACATAAGTACGTACTCTTTGGGAATAGCAATAAATGAACCTGCTCAAGTTTTACATCCATCACAAGGTATGGGGGTGGTACACACACACACACACACACACACACACACACACACACACACACTCTTCAGAGATGTCACTAAGGCCGTCCAAAGATGTAAACAACCATGCATGAGTAGTGCCTATTAGACGGAGGGAGTCTGACAGCCAATCAGTTCCAGTTATTCTAGCAGGAAGGAGGTACATGGCTTGTGTTGTGTGTAGTTCAACCACACATAGATGGTCAGTACCACGGTTTGATCATGTCCACGTTGTTCCTTTGTGCCAGGAAGGGCTCTCAACAAGGGAAGTGTCCAGGCGTCTCAGAGTGAACCAAAGCAATGTTGTTCGGGCGGAGATACAAAGAGACAGGAACAGTCGATGACATGCCTCACTCAGGCCACCAGAGGGCTACTACTGTAGTGGATGACCACTACCTACAGATTATGGTTCAGAGGAGCCCTGACAGCAACGCCACCATGTTCAATAATGCTTTTTGTGCAGTCACAGGACATCATGTTACGACTCAAACTGTACGCAATAGGCTGCATGATATGCAACTTTACTCCCGATGTCCATGGCGAGGTCCATCTCTGCAACCAAAACACTATGCAGCACAGTATAGATGGGCCCAACAACATGCTGAATGGACCGCTCAGGATTGGCATAACGTTCTCTTCACCAATGAGTGTCGCATATGCCTTCAACGAGACAATTGTTGGAGACGTGTTTGGAGGCAACCCGATCAGGCTAAACGCCTTAGATACACTGTTCAGTGAGTGCAGCAAGGTGGAGATTCGCTGCTGTTTTGGGGTGGCATTATGCTGCTGGTGGTCCTGGAGGGCACCGTAACAGCTGTATAATATGTGAATGCCATCCCACGACCAATAATGCAACCACATCAGCAGTATATTGGCAAGGCATTCATCTTCATGGGCGACAATTCACACTCCCTTCAAGCACATATTGTCTATGACTTCCTTCAAGATTACGACATCACTCGATTAGAGTGGCCAGCATGTTCCCCACATATGAAGCCTATCAAACATGCCTGGGATGGATTGAAAAGGGCTGTTTACAGATGACATGACCTACCAACCACTCTGAGGGATCTAACTACAGTGAATCGCTGTTGAGGAGTGGGACAATCTTGAAAAACAGTGCCTTGATGAAATTGTGCATAATGAGGATAGGAACTCAGTATGTGTATGTATATATGCATAGTGATGCAAGTGATTCAGTGATGATGTTACAAACTTTCAGGGATGATGGAGAAGGATAAATTTATCAGTTTGAGATATCAAACCCTGGTCCAGAAATGAATGAGCCAAAGGTTATAAGCGAATATCATTCTGATAGTGGAGTATATGTACGGGTAGGGGTGTAGCTATGACAGTAGGATAGCCAACTCTCAGAGGCAGTAGTATAGAAAAAGAAAAAGAAAAAGTCTAGTAAACATATTCTCTAAAATACATACCTTAAGAGCTATGAATGATCAACAGCATGAGTATGCAAAAGGCAGTGGAAGCTACTGCATTAAAGAGACACTACATCTATCCTCAGGCCTGTAATTGAAGAAGTGTCATGATGATCTCTCCATTGGCAAAAGATTCCGGAATAGTCATCCATTCAGGTCTCTAGGAGGGGACTGCCAAGGGGGAGATGACCATGAGAAACAAATTGAATAATCAAAAAGCATAACGTTCTATGAGTTGGGGTGCAGAATATCAGAAGCTTGAATGTGGTAGGGAATCTAGAAAATCTGAAAAAGGAAATGCAAAAGCTCAATCTAGATACTGTAGGGGTCAGTGAAGTGAAACAGAAGAAAAGGATTTCTGGTCAGATGATTATAGAGTATATCAACAGCAGCAGAAAATTGTATAATGTAAGTAGCATTCATTATGATTAGCAAGGTAGGATATAGCTTCTTTTCTGTGTTTACTTCGTAGATTCTTACTTAAATTGTGTGTGAGTTTCGTGTAGGAGGTGTAATTTTGAGTTTTAGTTACTATAATCGTAAATTCAGGCAGATTGTAGCGCAGTCGTTAGGCATTTGTACAGGTTAGTTCATACATTCTTTGCGTGTTTCCCTTGCGTTATCTAGGCACGGACTCATGTTTCAGTAACTGTGGTTCAACATCGATTAGAATGGACAGGAACTGTGATTGCTGTGTTCGGATGAGGGCTGAGTTGGCATCCCTTCGCTCACAGCTGCAGGCAGCGCCGACTTCGGTCGCGCAGCTTGAGGCTGTTGCCAATGGGCACCACTGTGGGGAGCCGGACTTGGGTGTCATGGGGATGTCAACCTCGTCCCGTCTGTTCCCAGATCGGTCTGCCACTGTGGTTGCCCCGGTTGCTGCCCGCAGTGGGACTGAGCCCTCACCTGTGGTTGATTGGGAGGTTGTTCCAAGGCGTGGCAGGCAGCGAAAGACATCCCCGGAGGCTGATCAGAAGGCCTCCCCGGTGCGTCTGACAAACAGGCTTCAAGTACTGTCTCTGGCTGAGCCAGATGCAGCTGCCTGCCCTGTTTCAGAGGATGATTCTCAGCCTTCAAGGTCTGGGCAATCGCAGAGGGTGGGCTTATTGGTAGTTGGGAGCTCCAATGTTAGGCACGTAATGGGGCCCCTTAGGGATATGGTGGCTAAGGAGGGGAAGAAATCCAGTGTGCACTCCGTGTGCATTCCGGGTGGAGTCATCCCTGATGTGGAAAGGGTCCTTCCAGACGCCATGAAGAGCACAGGATGCAGCCAGGTGCAGGTGGTGGCTCATGTCGGCACTAATGACGTGTGTTGCTTTGGATCTGAGGAAATTCTCTCTGGATTCCAGCGGCTATCTGATTTGGTGAAGGCTGCTGGTCTTGCTTACAAGATGAAGGCAAAGCTCACCATCTGTAGCATCGTTTACAGAACCGACTGTAGACCTTTGGTGCAGAGCCGGGTGGAGGGTCTCAATTAGAAGCTCAGACGGTTTTGCGACCATGTTGGCTGCAGAATCCTTGACTTGCGCCAAAGGGTGGTGGGGTTTTGGGTTCCGCTGAATAGGTCAGGAGTTCACTACACTCAGCTGGCGGCTACATGGGTAGCGGAGGCTGTGTGGCATGGACTGGGCCGTTTTTTAGATTAGATGGCCTCGGGAAAGTACGGGGTGGGCTGCAATCTCAAAGGGTGCATGGCAAATACAAGACGTGCTTGGATCAAGGAACAGTCGGAATTGTAGTTGTAAATTGTTTTAGTTGTGCTGGGAAAGTCCCTGAGCCTCAAGTGCTAATAGAAAACACAGAAGCTGAAATCGTTATAGGTACAGAAAGCTTGCTAAAGCCTGAAATAAGTTCTGCAGAAATTTTTACAAAGTCTCAGATGCTGTTCAGGAAAGATAGATTAGGCAGAATTGGTGGTGGAGTGTTTGTGTCTGTCAGTAGTGGTTTATCTTGTAGTGAAGTCGAAGTAGATACTCCGTGCGAATTGGTATGGGTGGAGGTTATACTTAACAGCCGAACTAAGTTAATAATTGGCTCCTTCTACCGACCCCCAGACTCCGATGATATAGTTGCTGAACAGTTCAGAGAAAATTTGAGTCTCATAACAAATAAATACCCTACTCATATGGTTATAGTTGGTGGGTACTTCAACCTTCCCTCGATATGATGGCAAAAATACTTGTTCAAAACCAGTGGTAGGCAGAAAACATCTTCCGAAATTGTTCTAAATGCTTTCTCCGAAAATTATTTCGAGCAGTTAGTCGACAAACCCACACGAATTGTAAATGGTTGCGAAAACACACTTGACCTCTTATCCACAAATAATCCAGAGCTAATAGAGAGCATCATGACTGAAACAGGGGTTAGTGATCACAAGGTCGTTGTAGCCAGGCTCAATACCATTTCTTCCAAATCCACCAGAAACAAACACAAAATAATTTTATTTAAAAAAGAAGATAAAGTGTCACTAGAAGCCTTCCTGAGAAACAATCTCCATTCCTTCTAAACTGACTATGCAAATGTAGACGAGATGTGGCTCAAATTCAAAGATATAGTAGCAACAGCAATTGAGAGATTCATATAAATTGGTAAGAGATGGAACTGATACCCCATGGTACACAAAACAGATCCAAACGCTGTTGCAGAGGCAACAGAAAAAGCATGCGAAGTTCAGAAGAACGCGAAATCTCGAAGATTGGCTAAAATTTACAGACACGCAAAATTTGGCAGGGACTTCAATGCGAGATGCCTTTAATAGGTTCCACAACAAAACATTGTCTCAAAATTTGGTATAAAATCCAAGAAATTCTGGTCATATGTAAAGTACACAAGTGGCAAGACACAGTCAACACCTTCGCTGCGCAGTGCCAATGGTACTGTTACCGATGACTGTGCCGCTAAAGTGGAGTTATTGAACGCAGTTTTCTGAAATTCCTTCACCAGGGAAGACAAATGGAATATTCCAGAATTTGAAACACAAACAGCTGCTAGCATGAGTTTCTTAGAAGTAGATACCTTAGGGGTTGCGAAGCAACTCAAATTGCTTGATACGGGCAAGTCTTCAGGTCCAGATTGTATACCGATTAGGTTCCTTTCAGATTACGCTGATACAATAGCTCCCTACTTAGCAATCATATACAACCGCTCACTCACCAATAGATCTGTACCTACACATTGGAAAATTGCGCAGGTTGCACCAGTGTTTAAGAAGGGTAGTACGAGTAAGCCATCGAACTACAGACCTATATCATTGACGTTGGTTTGCAGTAGGGTTTTGGAGCATATATTGTATTCAAACATTATGAATCACCTCAAAGGGAACGATCTATTGATACGTAATCAGCATGGTTTCAGAAAACATCATTCTTGTGCAATGCAGCTAGCTCTTTATTCGCACGAAGTAATGGCCGCTATCGACAGGGGATCTCAAGTTGATTCCGTATTTCTATATTTCTGGAAAGCTTTTGACACCATTCCTCACAAGCGACTTCTGATCAAGCTGCGAGCCTATGGGGTATCGTCTCAGTTGTGCGACTGGATTCGTGATTTCCTGTCAGGAAGGTCGCAGTTCATAGTAATAGACGGCAAATCATCAAGTAAAATTGAAGTGATATCAGGTGTTCCCCAGGGAAGCGTCCTGGGACCTCTGCTGTTCCTGATCTATATAAATGACCTGGGTGACAATCTGAGCAGTTCTCTTAGGTTGTTCGCAGATGATGCTGTAATTTACCATCTAGTAAGGTCATCTGAAGACCAGTATCAGTTGCAAAGCGATTTATAAAAGATTGCTGTATGCTGTGGCAGGTGGCAGTTGATGCTAAATAACAAAAAGTGTGAGGTGATCCACATGAGTTCCAAAAGAAATCTGTTGGAATTTGATTACTCAATAAATAATACAATTCTCAAGGCTGTCAATTCAACTAAGTACCAGGGTGTTAAAATTACAAACAACTTCAGTTGGAAAGACCACATAGATAATATTGTGGGAAAGGCAAGCCAAAGGTTGCGTTTCATTGGCAGGACACTTAGAAGATGCAACAAGTCCACTAAAGAGACAGCTTACACTACACTCGTTCGTCCTCTGTTAGAATATTGCTGCGCGGTGTGGGATCCTTACCAGGTGGGATTGACGGAGGACATCGAAAGGGTGCAAAACAGGGAAGCTCGTTTTGTATTATCACGTAATAGGGGAGAGAGTGTGGCAGATATGATACGCGAGTTGGGATGGAAGTGATTAAAGCAAAGATGTTTTTCGTCGTGGTGAGATCTATTTACGAAATTTCAGTCACCAACTTTCTCTTCTGAATGTGAAAATATTTTTTTGAGCCCAACCTACATAGGTAGGAATGATCATCAAAATAAAATAAGAGAAATCAGAGCTCAAACAGAAAGGTTTAGGTGTTCGTTTTTCCTGTGCGCTGTTCAGGAGTGGAATGGTAGAGAGATAGTATGATCGTGGTTCGATGAACCCTCTGCCAAGTACTTAAATGTGAATTGCAGAGTAATCATGTAGATGTAGATGTAGGATAGGGAGTGTGTTGTTATGAACGGTTCAGTGACAGGGCTGTTTTATTAGAATCAACAGTAAACCAACACCAACAATGATAGTTCAGGTATATATTCTGACATCGGAAGGTGAAGATGAAGAGAGAGAGAACGGATGTGAGGGTACTGAAAGAGTGATACAGTACGTAAAGGGAGATGAAAATCTAATAGTCATGGGGGACTGGAATACAGTTGTAGGGGAAGGAGTAGAAGAAAAGGTTAGAGGAGAATATGGGTTTGGGATAAGGAATGAGAGAGGAGAAAGACTAATTGAGTTCTGTAACAAAATTCAGCTAGTAATAGCAAATACTCTGTTCAAGAATCACAAGAGGAGGCTGGATGATATGGGAAGATTTCAGTTAGAGTACATCATAGTCAGACAGAGATTCCAAAATCATATACTCAATTGTAAGGTGTACCCAGGAGCAAACATAGACTCAGATCACCATGTAGCAGTGATGAAAAGTAGGCTGAACTTCAAGAGATTAGTCAGGAAGAAGCAATATACAAAGAAGTGGGATACAGAACTACTAAGAAATGACAAGTTACACTTGAAGTTCTTTAAGCACTATAGATACAGCAGTAAGGAATAGTTCAGTAGGCACTACAGTTGAAGAGGAATTGACATCTCTAAAAAGGGCAATAACCCAAGTTGGAAAAAAAAATCATAGGTACAATGAAGGTAACTGTGAAGAAACCGTGGGTAACGGAAGAAACACTTCAATTGGTCAATGAAAGAAGGATGTATAAAAATGTTCAGGGAAATTAAGAAATACAGAAATACAAGTCACTGAGGAATGAAATAAATAGGAAGTGCAGGGAAACTAAGACAAAATGGCTATATGAAAAATGTGAAAAAAATCGAAAAAGTAATGATTGTCGGAAGGACTGACTCAGTACATAGGAAAGTCAAATCAACCTTCAGTAAAACATAAAGCTAGAGAGGTAACGTTAATAGTGCAATGTAATTTCCACTGTTAAATGCAGAGGAGACAGTGGAAAGGTGGAAATAGTATATTGAGGGCTCTATGAGGTGGAACATTTGTCTGATGTGATAGAAGGAGAAATGGGAGTCAATTTAGAAGAGATAGGGGATAGAATAATCAGAATTTAAGAAAGCTTTAGAGGACTTAAGATCAAATAAGACAGAAGGGATGGATAACATTCCACCAGAATTTCTAAAATCATAGAGGGACGTGGCAAGAAAATGACTATTAATGATGGAGTGTAGAATGTCTGAGTCTGGTAACACACCATCTGACTTTTGGAAAAATATCATTCACATAATTCCACAGACAGCAAGAGATGAAAAATGTGAGAATTATCATACAATCAGCTTAACAGCTCATGCATCAAAGTTACTTATAAGTGTAATATACAGAAGAATGGAAAAGAAAATTGGGGATGTGTCAGATGATGATCCGTTCGGATTTAGGAAAGGTAAAGGCACCAGAGAGGCAATTCTCACATTGCAGTGGAAAATGGAAGCAAGACTAAAGAAAAATATAGACACATTCATAGGATTCTTTTGCTGCTACAGTTCAATCTGTACAGCGAAGAAGCAATGATGGAAATAAAATAAAGGTTCAGGACTGGAATTAAAATTCGAGATGAAAGGATGATATGATTTGCTGATGACATTGCTATCCTGAGTGAAAGTGAAGAAGAATTAAAGGATTAATGGTCACAAAGTAGATGAATTTAAGGAATTCTGTTACCTAGGTAGCAAAATAACCAATGATGAACGGAGAATTTTTTTTCCCCCTCTACAGCTACCTCTAGTACCATGGACATCATTCCCTGATGTCTTAACAGATGTCCTGTATCAGTCCACCTAATTTTCAATATTTGCCCTTAGCACCACATCTCAAATGCTTCAATTCTCCTCTGTTCTTGTTTTCACACAGTCCATGTTTCACTACCATACAATGCTGTACTCGTAACTTACATTCTCAGAAATTTCTTCCTCAAATTAAGGCCTATGTTTGATACTAGTAGATTTCTCTTGGCCAGGAATGCCCTTTTTGCCAGAGCTAGTCTGCTTCTGATGTCCTCCTTGTTCTGTCCATTATTGGTTATTTTGCTGCCTAGGTAGCAGAATTTCTTAACTTCATCTACTTTGTGACCATCAATCCTGATGTTAAGTTTCTTGCTCTTCTCGTTTCTGCTACTTCTCATTATTTTATTCTTTCTTTGATTTAATCTCAATCCATATTCTGTACTCATTAGATTATTCATTCTGAAGTATTTCTTCTGTTACCCATGGTTTCTTCACAGTTACCTTCTTTGTACCTAGGTTTTTCTTTCCAACTTGTGTTATTGCCCTTTTTAGAGATGCCCATTCCTCTTAAACTGTAGTGCCTACTGAGCTATCCTTTATTGCTGTATCTATAGCGATTAGAGAACTTCAAGAATAACTCATCATTTCTTAGTATTTCTGTATCCCACTTCTTTGCATATTGATTCTTGCTGGCTAATCTCTTGAACTTCAGACTCCACTTCATCACTACTATATGGTGATCTGAGTCTATGTTTGTTCCTGGGTACACCTTACATTTGAGTATATGATTTCAGAATCTCTGTCTGACCATGATGTAATCTAAATGAAAGCTTTCCATATCACACAGCCTTTTCCAAGTATACCTCCTTCTCTTGTGATTCTTCAACAGCGTATTCACTATTACTAGCTGAAACTTATTACAGAACTCAATTAGTCTTTCTCCTCTCTCATTCCCTGTCTCAAGCCTATTTTGTCCTCTAACCTTTCCTTCTACTCCTTCCTCTATAACTGCATTCCAGTGCCCCATAACTATTAGATTTTCTTCTCCCTTTATGTACTGTATTACTCTTTCAGTATCCTCACATATGTTCTCTCTCTCTTCATCTTCAGCTCGTGATGTCACAATACACACCTGAAATATCATTGTTGGTGTTGGTTTACTGTCAATTCTGATAAGAACAAACCTATCACTGAAATGTTCATAGTAACAGACTCTCTGGCCTGTCTTGGTTTTCATAATGAATGCTACTCCCATTATACCATTTTCTGCTGCTGTTGATATACCCTATAATCATCTGACCAGAAATCTTTTTCTTCTTTCTGTTTCACTTCACTGACCCTTACTATATCTAGATTGTGCCTTTGCATTTCCCTTTCCAGATTTTCTAGCTTCCCTACCACATTCAAGCTTCTGATATTCCATACCCCAACTCATAGAACATTACGCTTTCATTGATTATTCAATCTTTTTTTCATGGTCAGCTTCCCCTTGGTAGCCCCTCCCAAGGATCAGAATTGAGGACTATTCTGGAATCCTTTGCCAATGGAGAGATCATCATGACACTTTTTCAATTACAGGCCACATGTCCTGAGGATTCACATTATGTGTCTTTAATGCAGTGATTTCCATTTCCCTTCTGCATCTTTGTGCCATCAACCATTGCTGTTCCCTTTGCCTTTAGGGGCAGTTTCCCACCCCCAAGGACAAGAGAGTGTCCTGAACATCTGTCTGCTACTCTGCTCTCTTTAACAAGGCCATTGGCAGAATGCGGATGACTTCTTATTCCAGAAGTCCTCGGCTACCAATGCCGATTATCAATCAAAATTTAAGCGGTTGTGGGTATCGAACCCAGGACTGAGGACGTTTTGATTACTAATCAAAGATGCTATCCCTCGACACAAAGCAGACTAGCAGTGGCAAAAAGGGCATTCCTGATCAACAGAAGTCTACTAGCATCAAACATAGGCCTTAATTTGAGGAAGGGATTTCTGAGAATCTTCATTTGGAGCACAGCATTGTATGGTAGTGAAATATGAACTATAGGAAACCAGAACAGAAGAAAATTGAAGAATTTGAGATGTAGTGCTAAAGGCAAATATTGAAAATTAGGTGGACTGATAAGGTAAGGAATGAGGAGGATCTCTGCAGAATCAGAGAGGAAAGGAATATGTGGAAAACACCAATAAGGAGAAGGGGACAGGATGCTAGGACATCTGTTGAGCCATCATGGAATTACTTCACTGGTACTACAGGGAGCTGTAGAGGGCAGAAACTGCAGAGGAAGACAGAGATTGGAATGCATCCAGCAAACAATTGAGGATGCAAGTGGCAAATGCTACTCTGAGATGGAGAGGTTGGCACAAGAGAGGAATTTGTGGCACATCACATCAAACCATTCAGAAGACTGAAGACTCAAAAAAAGAAAAAAAGAGCTATTAACACCCATCAGTAGCTAAATGAGCAACTGCTCATATTTCCTCAAGAAAGTTGCCTACCCTACAGTCCTAGCAACAACAGTACTAGTGCATGTATTGCACTGTCAGAGATATCAGACCAATTTTTGCTAATAACTTTTGACTCTTTCATTTCTGGACCAGGGTCCTTTACCTCAAACTGCTACAGCCTGATACATTTATCCTTTTCCATCATCCCTGGAAGTTTGTAGCATCATCACTGATTCACCCCGTACATATACATATATATAAAGATAACTTTGAGACTCTATAGCATCACTGGCTGACGTTTCCAGACACAGGTTCCTATCATCATTTTGTTACTCGAGAGACTTTTTACATCTTGAAGTTTGTTAGTGTGATTTTGAAACACTCTGTATTTACTGACATCATTTAAAGGGCAAAAAACAGCTTCTGTCTTGAATGATCAATGTTAGGGTGCAAGGGTTAAAATAAAGTGGCAGAGTTGCATTGGAAAGACGCTACTTGAGTCTCAGGCTACGTTTGATACAGAGACTGTTGCCGTTAGTCGCCTTGAGATAAGTCGGCATGGAGACTGTAGTTTCCAATCACTATGCAGTTTCTGTGTTGAATGGTCAATGTTAGGGTGCAAGATGCTCCAATCCTTTGTTAAAACATTCAGATCTGCTACATGAAGCCCTGCAAGCTGTTCCTTTTCTCTAATTACAAGTGATCTTGTTACTCCAAGAGCAATAAAATGAGAAGTCACTGATGAGTTCACTACATGCACATGGCCAGCACATCCATGTGAACAGTATGGGCAGACCCAAAAAATGCATGACAGGCACACTATGTGAAAAACTGTCAGTAAACAAGTTTCAAAATACAAAATCACAAGGTTGTTCTCCCTGTGGCGTAAACCACAAAAGAGAGAATTGCTTTTATCAAAACACATGTTGTAGTTGCTGAAGAAGGACAAACATAGAGCTGAAGTGTGCAAAATGATGCACAACTGACAAAAAAAGCAGCCACTTAAAACATACAGCTGTGGTTAATAATAAAAAGTCAAGTAATGTTCATGACAGACTTGTGGAAATTCTAAACCTTTTACAGATGAAACATATTATGAATGCTGTCTTTTCTGTGAATAACAACTCATTTATTACCTGTAACTCTTTCAGTTTTCAAATTGAGATAAGTCATCAATTTCAATTGTTAATCTGCAGGTGTACCAGAAGTGAGGATTACCAAAGTTAACAAAATTTCTATGTGTACTGTTCAGTTACACCAATCATGAGTTTCTAATTAAAGGGCAATTTTCAACGGATGTGACATATAAGCAATTTACAAAAAAGGCTACATTTGCAGTTGCAAAAAGAAGAAATTTACTGTGACTGGACCTCTCAAATACTTTGGGCTTCACCATGCATGAATGAGTAAATCAAGTTCAAATTGACATTCTGAATGGAAAATTAAATCAACAGTTGCAAAAAGATGGTGGTATTTTTTTCCAAAGCAATGAGAAGAATCCAAGGCTACAAGACACACTTTACACTTACGTCAAATGCAGCAACAAAATTTTGCAAAGCACACAATATCCATTTAGCATTAAAAGATAAAGTGAAGCAGGAACTGTATCATCCTGAACAGAATGAGTTATCAAAGTTGTAACCAGCAGCCAAAAGCAATGCTGCACATAGTTGTACAGAAACCAAATGGCTAACTTCACATTTGCATAAATTTCAATGCAAATGGTTAATTCTTGATTTATTATTGATTCACATCCTGTTCTCAAGCTTGCAGAACTGGTGCCAAAATTAGCTGCTGGTATGTAATCCCTTTGGATGACAGTACACAACCAATTTATGGTGATAAATACTCTATTTGATCTCTACCATTACAAAAGGTTGCCCATTCAGAGGTATTCAGAACAATCAATTCAGAGAGCTCTGAATGCTGTGAACTATCTTGATGTCATAATCATCACAGGCACAGCTTCACAGAATTTTAAATACGTTTTCAAGATTCTACAAGTGGCAAATTTGAAACATAACAATGACAAATGCATCTTCTTTCAATGCAAAGTTAAACACTTCGAGTACAAACAGTTTGCACATAGCATCAAGCTGACGCCACAATATATCATTACCGTTAAAAGCATTCATGCTCCCAAGGACATCATGCAATTACTTTCTGCATTACGAGAAATAAACTATTACTAGAAGGTTCTCCTTCATGGAGCTTCCATCAGCAAACCAAAGCACAAGTTTTTATGAAAAGACACCAAATGGAACTGGAACAGAGTATGCCAATGCACATATAACAAATTAAAACAATGTTTGCTTGATGCCAGATGTATTACAACATACAAGCTGAATTAGATGCACACAACTGTTGTGGATGCTTCAGATTATGGCATAGGTGCCATTCTGTTACAGTGATATCATGGTTCTGAACAAACAGTTGTGTTTATTCAAAGACTTTGACAGTGGCACAAAGAAATGACAGATTGAGGAGGAGCCTCTTGTGATTATATTTTTAGTCAACAAATTTCATTAGACACAGATTTGACCTCCTCATAGACCCCAAGTCTTTAGTGTCTACATTTGGACCAAACAACAATGTTCCTACATTGACAACTCAATAACTGCAGTGCTGCATGCTATTTCTGTTGAATTATGACTATGAAATTACATCCAGGTCCACAGTACAACATGTGAATTTGGATTTGCTTTCATGTTTTCCAGTAGGGCAAGACAAAAAATTTCACTCATTGGCAGATGTTTCTTTTGCAGTAGACATTAGTAAAGACACTGTGGAAGTTTTCACAGTAAACTAAAAGTTAACTGTCAGACTTGTGCCTAAAGATCCTATTTTACCTATGATCAAACAATATATTCAAATAGAATGGCCTAGTGATAAGAAGTCACTTAATCAACCAAAGACTAAATGCACTTGTAGTGTACAAAGGTGTCATTATGATGCATTCAGAATCTGGCAAGACAGCTGTGGTTACTCCTGCAGTGCTTAAGTCAAAAGTACAACAGATCAATGCCACAGAGTTGTAGTTTCTACCAAGCACATTGCCAGAGAGTGTTGATACTAGAAAAATACAGAAAAGACAATGAAAAAAAATTTTGCTAAATGCCCTGTATGTCAAAAATACCAGTCAGCTCTATATCAAAAATATTCTCCAGGCATCAGAACTCTGGTCACATCTGTATATTGACTTTGGAGAACTGTTTCTCAAAAGCTACTGACTCATCCTGTAACATGCAGTAAGCTGTTTAGATCATGTATATTCTCAAATGTATGATCTTTTCCTCTTTTCAATCTTATTTGAAATGTTTTAAACTCCAACTATATAGTAGTATATGTCATGCTAACACAATTATAAAATTTTGTCTGACACCTATAAAATTAATTTATCTAAAAAATTCACAAGGGAAAAATACATTTACAATCTGGTACTTAATACTAAACTCATTCAACAAACTACAAATGCCCAACAAAAAAGAGAAATACAAAAAATAATTATTTTATAAAAATCTTGCAAAATTGAATTCCTGTGATTAAAAAACAAATTTCATAAAATTACTGTAATGCAAAAAGATAAATTTTTGTTTATGTGAATATATGTTATCATAATTGTCCTATTGTGCTGCTGAGTGAATTTCATTTTCTGTAAATATGAATGTTCTATGTTTCAATCTTAGTATGACTATCTTTACTGATGTACTTTGGAATGATGTTAACTGGGGGTGAGTTGTGTGTTTTCTTGTGGAAAGGTAGGAGGGATGTATAGCTTTTTTTCTGTTGTGCTCAGTAATCGGACAAGTTGTAAATTCGAGTTGCATGCAAATGGAATGTATTTCACTGAATGAACATTGTAATTGATGGCAGCAAGGCATCTAGGACAATTAAACATGAAAATTAAATATGAATAAGCTTGTTGCCTATGTTATTCAAGAAACACAGCAATCTATTAGGTTTCCATACCTACAAAAGAATCTGGGTCCCAGACAGAAGAAACTCAAGCAACGGATTGAAGGAGATCTTCAAAAAAAAAAAAAAAAAAGAGATGAGTATTTTTTCTGTAAAACTACCACTAGACCCAGGGAAGAATTTTTCCTACTCCATGAACATTTATTACAATTATGAGCCATCCTATTGTGTATAAAAAAGGGGGTTGTTAAACTGATGTCTTTATGACTTATATGTTTGGATTTTTGACAGTGTTTGTGCTTCAGGTGACTAAAAAGCATGAAAATGTGCTACAGAGTGGAATGATTTTAAATCAAATATAATTTGACATAGTACACATGGAGAAGTGTTGTAAGGACACAACACTATGGACATACATGGTTGTAAAGGTTGAAGTTGATGCCACCTACCCAATCTAGGACAATAATAAGCTATGTACCAATTAAAACACATATTTTTGTGTTTTATCAGTGCAGTGTTGTGTGAACATTTTTTCCAGGTTTGTTTTTAGCACTGATAAATTATAAACAAATTTACAAACAATGGATCATGATCAGAACAGTGAAATAAATATGCCAAACCTACCAGCTTCAATTAGTGATTTTAAGCAGGACATAGCCGATAAAGACATGCTTCGGGGTGTTAGACAACAGCCCACCAAAACAGTCAAATGAAATCAGTGCAAAACTCAGGATTTCTAGACATAGTGTGTTAGATTCAAGTCCTGAGCATGAGAAACAAGTATTGTCACACGTAAGTAAAACAATGCTGAGTGAAAAACACAAACAGTTAAATTTAGAACACATGTTTACAGCATTAATGTCACCAATGGAATAAATGGTGAAAAACTTGCAAAAAAAAATGTCATCAATGGAAAAAATAGTGAAAGACTTGAGAAGTCAGTAGTCTCAGAATGTAATCTCATTAGAGGAGAGCTTAATGCACAAATTTCAAATGTTAAAAAAGACTTTGTTGGTGAGTTTTCTCAAATGAAAGCTACAGGTAAAAGTGTGAAAAAAGTAGAGGGGAGGGTAGAGGCTTGAGAATCTAAAATACAGTCTTTAGAGACAAAAATAGTGACAGTAGACAAGGTTCTCAGATCTGAGATAGGTACTGTTGAAGTTAGATGTAAAGATGCTGTTGGAGACACTAGTCAACAAACTGTAACCTTTATAAATAAGCTAATTGAACAAATAGACATTGTTGCCTTGGATGAAGATGACAAAGTTCAGAAGATAGCTGTGAGACTTGCATAGTGATGTCACTATTATTAAAAAACAAGTACAACAGTTACAAGATGGGGCTTATCTAAAAACATTCTGTAATGTAGGACACCCAAGCTTTCCTACTATGCCACTAAAGAGTTTCCCTAGTGACAAGCATTTTCGTCCAGTTGATTTTGTACAATATTGCCGTAATAGTTTTCTCCCTCATACGAGTGATGAATTAAAAATTAAGTTTATTAAAAGAAGGGGAAGTCTTGTCATGGGCCAACCAACTTTACTGTAGAAATTTATCCAAAGATGAATTTGAAAAGTGTTTATTGAAAAAGTTTTGGTCTGATACTGAACAGGCAAGGATAAAGAGTGAGTTTTTAAATGGTCCAATGTACAGGGAGCAGAGAGGAGATAAGAAAGAGTTTTGCAAAAACCAGATCATTAAACTTGCGCACTTAGACCAACTTTTTGATGAATTTATTAAAACATTTGTGAGCTATACTCATGAAAGCTATGAACATTTTGGTGCACAAAAATGTTTTCAAAAATTACGAGAAAACTTTTATTTTTATACAAGGTGTACAACTTTGCTTCTGCCATTTTCCCCCCAACATTTGAGGCTTTAATGAAACAAATTCGTTACACATGTATCATTCAAAGAATTTTCCATCACTGGCCACTATTTTCTCTCATCTTTCAGGCAGTGTACGAATCCCGCACGAAAAAATTGTTCATCTTTTGAAGCAGTCCATGAATTGATCCAATTTGCAACTTCTTCATGAGATCGGAAGTGTTGGTCAGCCAGGCCATGTGTCATTGATCTAAACCAGGTAATTGATAGAGGGAGCAATGTCTGGAGAATACAGCGGGTGGGATAGGACTTCCCATTTGGTCCCACCAAATGCAGAGCATAATCTTGGAGCCGTGAATATTCAGTTTGGCTGTCAATGTGGAAGCATGGCTGGAATATCCCCATAACTTTTTGTGTTTAGGGTTATCGTAATGAACCCATTTGTCATCTCTGGTCACAGTCTGATGAAGAGATCCCTTCCATTTCTGCCTCTGAAGCAACTGTTCACAAACACACAAATGCTGTTCAACATCTCTTGGTTTCAGCTCACACGGGACCAAGTTCCTTCTTTCTGAATCATTCCCATAGCCTTAAGATGTTTTGAAATGGCTTGCTGTGTCACACCCACTAATCAAGCCAATTCTTCTTGAGTTTGACACGAGTCTTCACTCAGCAGTGTCTCCAATTCTGCATCTTTGAAAACATTCTCTCTTCCACCACTATGCCAGTTTATGACATTAAAATCACCATTCTTGAAGGGTTGAAACCACTCAAGACACGTTCTTTCACTAATAGCATCCTTACCATATGTACTTGAGAGCATTCGATGAGACTCAGCTGCTGATTTCTTCATATTAGAATAAAACAGTAACAACTCCCACAAATGATGAGAATTAGGCTTTTAAACTGACATTTTCAGTTAAGAACAACTTTATTATGCAGACACAAACTGACTAATGTTTGAATGAGATTATGTTGACCAAGGTCCAAGCTAATTGCCTGATGTCTGCGATCTGTTTCTTTCTACCATTACTTACCATTGATACCACCTATCGGCAAATGGCACAAGCAAAGTTGTACACCTTGTAGTATGTCAAAACATGTTAAGAAAATTATTGCCAATTGTGACACACACCAAAAAGTAAAGGTGAGCAACCAAACTAGTCAAGGTTCGAATGCACCTGAAAAACTATTAAGTCTCGTGGCTGTTGATCTTTATGGAACCCCCCACCACATCAAAACAGGATACAATTACATTTTGGTGATGGTAGAAATTTTCTCAAAATTTATTAAACTCCGCACTATTGGGAAAGCCACTAGCCATGTAATTGCAAGACTAGTTGAAAACAAGTATATCCCTACAGTAGGTAAACATGAAGCCATATTATCAGATAATTGGTCACAATTCATTGCAAATAATTGGAGGTATATTATAACAGTACAGACTCCCCCTAGGACTCATATGAAATGTCTGGTACCACTTTTTTTATATGCATCCGGATAGTTATCGGACAATTCAGTGCTTCCTAAGGCCTTGTATCTGTATCTTTATATGTATCATTTTGTCCTATTTGATAAAAAGCTTGATATTCATTGCAAAGGTATGTGGAATGTTCTAGAAGGACATGCATTGTCGTAATTATCAGTGGATTATTGTCATTGATAAAATTATGTACATATACTAAATTAAGTAATCAATCAAGAAACTGGAGTAATAAGTCCTCAGCAATAAATAACTAGAGACTGCAGAGATGTTAGCATGAAAAATCAATGCTTCTAATTAACAAAATGGTGATCTAAAAATCCAGTAACGGAAGACCTCACTATCTTGAGAAACAGCTTAAAAGTTATTACCAAGCAATGTATTTTCATTCGTTATTTATTTTTATGTCTCCCTCTGTAATTAATATTCTTTGTAATTACATTTCTAATTATCTGTCCAACTGTTTACATCTCACAGTTTTCCAATTTCCAGAATTTGAGGCCTTATTAGTGCACTTTATGTATATAACTGGATAAAGCATGAGCTCTGTAATACAATTGTATGTTAGTAACCAAATGCAAACTGTAATTAATTACATAACTAAAATAATACAAGAGACAGTATTGTAATTAAAGTTCAGAATGATTTTCTTATGGAAAACTAAAGAGATTACAATAAAAGATTGTCATTCAATATTGTATTTTATACCTTATTCGGCTGTAACATCAGTTTCTTTACATTTTGTAAATTTTGATTGTAACATCAAAATTGTACAAAATTAATAATGCTTTATTTTGGAATTTATTGTCAAAATTCTATATAAAGCTATGCAGTGATGCTGCGATCAGTCAGTTTTGAAGTTACTTTTGGAAGTCAAAGAGATCAGTGAAGTCTGTCGGTGTTTTGTTTACATGACGAGTGTGCAGTTTGGATGTCAATTATTGTGAATAAATTTTGTGAAGCATGAAAATTTCGCATTCATTCATCAATGGACCAGGCAGAAGAAACTTAAGTTAAGTAACATTCAACATGAATCATTACAATATGATTCAAAGAACAAAAATTAAACACATTTTAATATCTGCATATAATTCATCCAGTAACCCAGCAGAGAGAAGCATGTGAGAGATTGGGAGATTGTGTAGAATATACTGTAGCCATAAACATACATCTGGGATTGAAAAAACTGCAGATTTTGAAGATGCTATAAATAGTTTACAACACTCAACTACAAATTTTTCCCTTTTCAAAGCTATGTTTAATAGGAAGCCACCAAATTTCATAAATGAATCCGTAGATGTCCCAACTTTTACACCAATTTCAACCAAGGAAAGAGAAGAAATTATTAGAAACATGATGAAGTAACAAGGTGAGGCTAGGAGAAAGAGACATGTCAAGAAAGTAAAAAACACTCAGATAAATCTTGGTGACTTGGTCTTTGTTAAGACTCATGAACAATCAATTTAAGAAATTCTTCCATATTTACATTGGACCCTTTGAAGTAGTTGAAATTACCCAGACCAATGCATACAGATTGGTATACCCTAAGTCCAGAAAACTCCTAGGTTTGAGAAATATTACTGCCTTGAAAGCTTACATCCAAAAAACTTAGTTTTCAAATTTTGCAGAGGACAAGTAGGGAGTCCCAAGATTTGTCTGGAACACATCAGTGGTGACGTCACTTACTCTTCTTTCTATCCTGTCATTAGTGTGCAAAAAGTTAGATAGTATCTTCAACTGCTTTAGATTTTGGCTAATGTATGGTTAACATTTTGAGAGAGTGACACATATATTTTGAGTAGAAATGTTGGTTAACAGTCGTTTTTGACAGTAAATGGGAACATAAAACCTATGCAACACTGATTATGTAAAATTTCAGAGATTTAACACTTATTTGATTATTTTCTGAGTGTAAAAGTAATGCAGGAGGATGTTATTCTGTTTGTAGTGAAAAAAAGGGTTTTTTGATTATACCAAAAAAGGTAAGGTAATGGAATTTTACAAAATGTACAAGTATATCAAATCAAGTAAGTCACCTCGTATGAAAGAAGTGGGAAGTTTGTACATCTACTTATCACTTTAAATCACCATCAAAAATGTTATAACGTGGTGACTTGTGTGAAAGGACCTGAGAAAACGGGAAATTTAAGTCAAAAACTATAGAAGTAGTTATGTGTTGCCCTATCAACCATACATAACACAACAAGGGATTTACTCTGAGACATTGGAATATGTTCAAATATCCAATGAAGCAAAATTTGAATGAAAAATGGTGAAGACATGGAAAATTCACAGCTTTACTAGTGCTGACCTGCCGCTGCATCTTCCCACCTACACAACGAACCTTCTACGCCGGGTGAGCTTGAAACCAAACTTCATTACTTTAGTTGAAGTGGTACATACTGTCGATTGAAGTTTTATTTATGTAATCATCATATTTAAAGTTTGTTTTAAATGATTATGAGAGCTAAGGCATTTAAGAGTATGGAAAATTTACAAGAAGTTGGAGAAACTCAAGACCCAGCTACAGCTATGAGACTTAGCAAAGAAACACCTGACTGGGCTGAGTTGGTAAAGTTAATCAAAGATCAAAGTGTGACTAAGTAAACAACTAGGCTTGGTAAATTCTCAGTTAAGTACCCAGAGTAAAGCTTTAAATAGTCAAGTGACAAATCTAGGTTACCTAAATGCCAAAGTTGACTCACAAAGCAAATAATTTAGTAATCTATGTGAGGGCATGGGTGCTCTTAAGACTGAATTTTATGCTTTAAATAGTAGAGTAGAGAATTTAAAAATAGATTTAAAGAATGAATTGACTAATTCCTTGACTATTCATGTAAATCAAATGTTTACTGACCTTAGACAGAAACAGAATGACAATTTCAAAGACTTATCAAAAAGGTTAGATTTTAACACTGAGAACAGGTGTAATAACATGGAATCCGAAATTAATGAAAAGTAGGATCTTCTGAAAATGTGTGCAATGTTAAGTTTAATTCTGTAAAGCAGGTATTGAATATTTTGAAAGAGAGTGTAGATAAGAATAATGAATTAACACCGATTATTCAATTGCAAATTACAGGTGTCAGTACATGAGTAGATGATGTAGAAAGAAATTTCAAAGAGAAAATAATGAACTATCATAAATGTAAATAGTTTAGAGGAACAATTTGAAGAAATTATAGATCGAAAAGTTAACGAGAGAATAACATCTGGGTACATATCGCCTATTCTGTCTTCTGAACTTAGTGATACCAGGAAGGGTATAGACGACTTGTGGAGAGAATTCAAGCTTATCCAGGACAAAGTAGAAAAAAGGGTGACTTCACTTAATGTGGTATTAACTAGTGAAGCTGTGACTGATTTACAATGGGGAACTAATTCAGGGTTATCTAGACAATTCCCTAAATTTAAGCTGGATGGAGGGTATATCCGTCCCATTTCTTAGAAAGGTTTAACCAAGCACTACCAAAAAAATTGGGAAGATTCTAAAAAAATAGAATTTGCTGTGGGGTACCTTCTTGGGGAGGCCTGAGAATGGATTACAGTAAATATTGAGAATTTTTACTCTTGGGAGGACTTTCAAAAGAAATTTAAAGAAAATTACTGGTCTTTCAGTGCAATAGAAAAGTTAATATCAGATCCATGGATCCTGGTTAGAGTCATCTAGCCCCCAGGGACATTAACATTTTCAGTTAACAGGCGGAGTGACAACCATCAGATCCCGAGTTGTTTTCGGTGTTTCTTCCAAAATAGTCTTCCTGCACAGAATCCCTTTAAAATTTTAAACTATTTTGTCATGTATCCTTTAAAATCTAGAACTATCCTGCTTATAAAACCAAATATGACTATAAAATAGATAACAACTTAAGAAAATCACCAAAAAGAAGTGATATCTAGGCAAAATAAACTGAATAGATTATTATATTTATGCAAAATACAATAAGATATGACTAGCTGAACAATTGTTATATTGTAGTGTATTCATTTTTCTATTTTGTATAGAGTATTTTATGCCTTTTATGAGATGTGATATAGAGGAGAGGGTTTGTATAAAACTTTGAATGGGGTGGGTATTATAGATAAGAGCATGATTTACATGAACAGATAAATCATGATTAACACAAAACACACAGCACACCTTTCAAACAACCATCTCAAACAAGTGTGCCTGATTCTTCATCATTTGCCGTTTCCATTGGGTTGCTAGGATTTACTTCGGGGACTTCGATGCTGAAGGTGGGACAAGTCCGTTCTGTAGGAGATAATTTAACACCAAACCACCTCCGTCATCTCACGCAAGCACCTGAGAGGTATGGATCCTGCGGAATGATGGTGGAAAGGGTTTCATGTCTTTGGGGCTATCTTCTTTCTCTTCTTTTATCCTAGCATCCATATCTATTTTTTCCTTTCTTACTTCTCATTTGAGGACCTGTCCATTTTTCCCTCTTTCCATATTCATAAACTTGTCACTGAAGTCCTTCTTTATTAGCATGGTTTCTAATAATGTACATATTACTTTAGATAAGAAGGCCAAAGAATCAGACTACACAAACATACAATTACAGACTAGAAAGCCTGTCATGATGTGAGAACCATCAAGTGTTGTAGGGGAAAATGTGGGTACATCTAGAAATATTCACTTGTATATAGGAAGTTATGACTGTTCTAAATCAAATATACATAAGGAAAATGTGTATATAAACTATGAAAGAGGCATGAGCAAAGAGAGAAAATGAAAGCAGGAGAGAACATTAACCATGATGATCAATAAGAAATGTCAGTATAATAAATACTCTAATGAATTGAAGGACAGTGGGACATGAATAGTATATGTTAATATAATACCTATTGAAAGTATAAAAGTTGGTAAGTAGACGAGGACTCTGGGGAGTAAATGGTGTATTAAAGAATAAATGTCAAGCTTAAGATATAAATCTATCTTTACCAGAAAATACTTAATTATGTTATACACAGAAATGTATACTAGGGTAATGAACCATGAGGCCTACTCAGAAATGATAATGGGGGTGTACTGAGCATTCACTAAGTATAAAGGGCAGGTGTACCTATGTGGAGATAGGAAGACCTGTGGTCTAAAAAATAGGGGTGTTTTATAAAGGGCATTCCTCCCAGAATGGAAAGAGGAAGTGCTCTCATTAGGTCAACCCACAAGTAAGGAATAGGTACTGATACCAGGAGAAGGGGACAGTATTGTGACAAAAATCACAAATTTCATAGGAATTATTCTGGAAAGTATAAATTCTATGAATGACTAGCATTATTATGTTTTGTAGAAATAAATGAGTGTCCAAAAGAACACTTTCAGTTCACCCAGTGTTCCTTCAAACTACAAACTACAAAAAAATGAAAATAGTGAAAATAGAACATACTAGGAAAAAGGTAGTACAGAAAGATAAGAATAGAAAATAGATTACTCTTGTGTCATAAACACCTGAAGTTTTCGATTGAAAAGCAAAATAAAGAAAAGAGAAACAGTCCTCACAATTCCTAAATATTAGAAAAGCTGACTAAAACCACAGGTCAAAGTAAAATAAGAATGAATAGCGAAACAGGAAGTGAAAGATTGTTCACAGTTATTGAAAGAAAGCACATGTATATTTATGAAATATAAAGTGTTATTATGTGCAATATTAGTTGCATAATGATTATGTATAAAATATTGTTTGTTTAATCTGGGGTGGGGGATATGTAATGATTCGAGAATTTCTGTGTGAATTCTAGAACCACTCAGGCTTCTACCATCTCGAACACACGATGTTCTAGATATGAGTGTGGGATGGTAAAATCCTACCTACTGCACATCACATATTTGTGTGTGCAGGTTTAAAGTCAGTAACGAGAAGAAAGTAGATGTGGCAGTTGAACGGCACCAACAAGTACTTGTCAGGCAATCCATAGATGTTTTAGAGGAAGAACCATGGAGTTTTTATGCATCTCTGTGCCTACTGTGACATTGACTATTGTTATGTGAAAGCAGAACAGTTGAAAAAAGTAATCTTGAAAACTCTTAATCTAGTCTTGGTAGAGGCAAGACGTATTTTATGATTCATGTGAAGCAGAGTTGTGGTTATTAAGCCAGCTCTTTTATAAATGTAATTAAATTTGTTTCTGACGTTGGATGGAGCAAGTGACTTACTGGAAGTCATATATGTATGTGGAAAGTAAGGATTTTATTCCGTATGGAGTCCAAATATACTGTGGGTTGATGAAAAGTAAAGTTTGCATATCTACTTATTTCACAAGTAGAGAGAGAGGCTTAAATATTCCCATATCTAGCATCAGTCTACAGAGATGAAGTCAAGAGATTTTTCCAGCCGCCAGCTAGCCATCAAAGAAGATCGGCTGCGAATCTCAAGTAAGTCACCTTGCATAAAAGAAGTGGGAAGTTTGTATGTCTACTTCTCACTTTAAATCATCTTTAAAAATAGAAGCTATAACCAGATGGAGCAATCTGAAGGAGGGCAGTGAAGGGGGAGGGATAGCAGGGTACATGTGGGGGAAGAGAAGAGTGCCTGATGGGATGTGCAGGGCTAGAGACTGCCAGCTGCAACATTGGAAATTGGGCTGTGGTGGGGAGGGGAGGGGGGGGGGGGGGGGGGGAGAGGGAGCAGAGAAGTAGAGTAGCAGGGAAGGGGAAAGGATGGATTGATACATTGGCAGAGGATGCCATACAAAAGATGCGGAGGGGGGGGGGGGGGGGGGGATGGAGGGGACAGCAACTGTTGGGTGAATGGTGTAGGTGTGCGGGGACATTAGGTTATCATACATAGGTTGAGGCTGAGATAATTTCAGGGGTGGAGAATATGTTGTAAGGACAATTCCTGTCTGTATCGTTCAGAAAATCTGGTGGTGGAAGGGAGGATCCATATGGCTCAGATTGTAAAGCAGCCATTGAAATCTAGCATGTTATGTTCAGCTGCATGTTGTGCCAGAGGGGGGTGGGTCTACTTTGCTCTTGGTTCCAGTTTTGTGGCTATTCATTCTGATGACAGCTTGTTGGGTTTAGTGATATATGGTGAGATTATTAAGACATTTTGATACTTACTAAAATAGTCTGAGATGAATGTGATTAATGCATAATTATAATTTAATACACTCCCAGTTTCACACATATCTGACCTGCCCATCAGGCTATAACATTCACAATAGACTGTGCATCTGATCTTCATAGTAAAACCTACTGAAGTCTAACTGGATCATCACTTTCATAATACCTGGATGAGCCATTTACTCAACAAATCCCTTAAAATTTCATTCCTAATAACACAAGAAATAGAGCAGATATTTCACCAAACTTAGGAAGTTGTGCCACATCCATACTTTCATCAAACAGAAAGTAGATTTGCAAGTAACCTAGTATTTATCCTCTTGTTCAAATGTAAAATACAATCAGTTTAAATGGGGCAATCTGAAACCTGTATTCCACAGGCACCGTATATTGGAGGGTACTCTCATTGGAGTATGCTATACATCTCACTGGATTATGCCCTCTTCTTAGCTGAGTGAGGAGTTTGATCTCATTTGAGTGGCTAAGGCGAGGCACAGTAAGAACAAGTATCTGGTTTAGTCAGCCAGGACTTTCTGATAGTCACTCCCAGCAAACCTTTTTCCCATCAGTGCATGTCTATGTACATTACAGTAAGGTGATGACGTATAGGGGCCCAACACAGAGTCACTCGATTTTTGGTAAATGCACGTCTAGCTGACACTTGTGATTTTTTAAGTAATCCTCAAGTGCTCTGGTACCGAGAAGAATGAAACTATCTTCCCCACCCTTTGTAGTTGGATAAGGGATATTCTTTGCACTATCCCAGAAGACCATTCCATAAAAGAACAGTGAGTGAAAGGACATTAAATTAGTCACCACCCTGGTCTTCAAACTGACAAATGAATGAAAGATTCTCCAAGGTGCTGAACAACCTATTCTTTATTAATTAATCAGTGTGTTGATTCAATTACCCCAAGGAGTTTTACACATATTGTCTTATAAGGTGCATGACTATAATGTTTATTTCTAGCAATAAGCATGTCACTTTCATTTGTTTGAAATTATATTAAACGAATCTTTGTGAGTTTAAGACAAATTATTTGGTGTGAATTGAAGGACTGTACAGTTATCATTTGAGCTCTGCACAATATGACAGATTGTGGCCATAATTAGTATGTTTGCATTAAGTAATGTTACCATTTTTGAGCTATTAATCAAAGTGAATGGGTGTCATTTATGTAGATTAGGAACAGGTTAGAATTCAGTATCAAATTATGTGGGACTTCACATTCTACATTTCCCAGTTCTGAGTTTAGTTTTACTTTTTGAGTTCCAGTTTGTCAACATGACCATCTGATTTCCATTTAGAAGTCCAGTGTTCATCCATGCAAGAAGGCTGCCATTAAAGACAATACTTTTCAATTTCATAATTATAATTTTATGAACCAAACAACCAAAAGCAGGTTTGTTCAGGCCACTAAGGATCTGACACACAACCCAAGACTGCTCTTCAGGTCACCAAGTAGTCAAGAGTACAGACCAAAGTTGATGGAGATCTGTCAGTGTGCTCTGAAGCATTACTTACGTTGTTCACATGTTGGTGTATTTTTACTCCATTGCCCATTGCGACAAAAAAGAATATTTTCACCCTTAAGTTCATATCCAGGATCACAAGTGTACCGCAAGATAGTTGTACCCTCCTGTATAGGTTTACCAGGATCAGGTGTACATGACTCACATCCCAAGACTGTATATGTTCCATGTTCAATGGTTGCTGGATACAAGCAGGGTCTATTGGAACATGTGAAAAAGAGTATGATAGTTAGGTGCAGTACAGTATGTGGAAATAATTCTTAAAACATAAATGAATTATTACCTGTCACCATCAATGCCACTGCCACAAAGAGCACGTGCTTCATCACTCCCATCATTGCAGTGACGTCTTCCATCACAAACACTTGATGATGCAATACAAGACCCAGACTTACACTGGAACTCATCAGCACTGAAACAGAAATTTATTTGTCTTACAGAAGCATCTAAATTGAGTTTATTAGTGTCACTACAAACAAATTTCTTGTATCACTATGGTAACATACAATGAACAACTTACAGTAAAAAAGAAAACAAAAAAATGTTCATATTCATGTACTATTTACAACTGTCAACACGATGTGACTCAAACAGATTCAAGCAGTCTAAAAACAAATATACTTGTCTTGAATTTTTCTTTTTTAGTCATATTTGCTTATACTCATTTTTGAAATTTGCCATTTATTAAGTCTTTTTCCCCAGCCAAATATTTGGCCACTACATTCAATTAATTCTTCCTAACTGTCACTGAAAACACAGGGGTAAAAAGAAAAGAATGAACCACTGCAAGCAGACCCACTTATTTATGTAGGCAAGTACTGCTTACTCCACCACCAGACATCACTTATACCAGATCAGCTGTCAAAGAGCACAGAAATTGTTAGGGTACTGATAAGCAGTAACTTTTTTGGATATAATGATAATCCAACCAATGTACCGAAATCTTATCCAAATTTTAAAATCCCACAACCCCACCCCATAGGTTTCCTTCCAGTTAATTGATGTGATGAGTTAAGGTTTATTTCCTGACAGTTTGGAATGTGCAGTACCAATTTTCATTGACAAAAGTGGCAATAAACGAGTGAACTTTAATTATAGTCCCACATAACTCCTCTCCATTTTTTTCAAATATTTTTGAGAATCTAGCTTATAACACAATATTGGATCACCTTTCTGAAAGGAAAGAAGTGCCAGCTTCTGTACTCTTGTAAAAATAAGTTGTTTAGATTGTAATATTAGTTCATTTAGTGCAGATTTCTCAGTAGTTAAGTGTATTACTGTGTTTTTATGCTTACTATCATATGTCTCACTTTTCTTTGTGCATTGTTCCAGACAACTTGAAAAGATCATAAAGTTTTGTTGTAGTCTTATTTTTGTTTACAATTTCACACATTAAACTTGGAGAATCTCATTTATTTGTTATTTTTTATATCCAGAAATTTCACTAGAGTGTATCCCTTCTTTATTTACTTTATATTTCTGGAATGTAGCATAAATTTAAATTGTCTGATTCAGAAACTTTGCACTAGTAGTTTGTTTACACACAATTGCACGTAGGTCTAATTTTTGTATATATCTTTTCTTGTTTATCATTAGTTTAACTGGCTTAATCTTCCTAAAGTACTATTTTTATCATGGGTGAGAAGTGAACAACTTGCAATAGAATTGTTAGTTCTGGGGTTGAGTGTGACAGGTGCTGTAGATTTGTCCATTGGGGTGACTCTAGTGGTGTGGGAATTGGGGAAGTAAATGAGGCTGATCTGTGGTTTTGTTGGCTGTGTAGTAGACAGGGGTAGATAATGAAACGGGAGGGGGAAACTGCAGTCCTTCAGGCTGAATTATGTGGGGTAGAAAAGATCTGGACAGAAAGGGAGTTGGGAAGTGGCAATAGGTATCATAAGGAATTGACCTTGAAGTTCATCTGAGAGCTTTATGGTGAATGTGAAAGGTTAGTTTGACTTGTTGCTTCAATAAGAAACTGATGAGCCTCAGATATATCTAGGTATGGACAGGGCAAACAAATTTTCAGCAGCAAAATGGAAAGTATGAATGCAGCGAATTCAGTAAAGATAAAAAGTTTTTTTTTTTATGTTGTTCTCATGCTAGAAGTGTAGACCAACTTTTGTAGGATAACCTAGGATCAGAATACTGAGTCATCAACTTGTTATTCCTATTGCTGGTCTGGGGCGTGTGACAGAGGAGTTAGGATCAAAATTATTGAGGTTTTGGGGCCACTTGTTGACATACTGCCTGATAGCAACACTGGATAGAGAACACGAACATAATCTATGGATGTATAGAGTGCCTTCTCAGTACACACCATTTCCGTGATGTCATCATGAAATAAGCTAGCCAATCAGATGCCATCATATGGGCATTAAAATGGAAGCCTTGCCAGTTTCATGACAGTCAGACGTAGCCCCCAATGACACTGATGTAGACAATCATTAGAAGCTTGGGGTTGTATCTGAATTTGAGGTGGCAAGTAAACTGAGAACTTTTTAAACCATTATGGTAAACATTTGTTGACCCTTTTTATCCTGGTAGTGGAATGCTGGTTTGCAGTGTTGTTATTGTTACTATTGAACAAGTTGTATGCATGTTATGTTGGTGAAGTCAATTTTTGAAAGTTCTTTCCAAATACCATAGAAAAAACAGTGGAGCACCTAGAAAACATGGTCTGATGTGAATGTAATTTCGTAAATATGCATACTATGGGTGGGTATGTAAATGATTGGAGTTACAAACAAGGGAAGTTCCAGAAAGGAATATCAACATTGCAGCTAAATTGTAGAAGGAGAGTATAATGAAGTATTCTTGTACTTTGTTTTCAAATATTTGGGATTTTCCTGCTTGATACCACCAGCAACATGTTACAGACTTTTTACAAGATTATAAGATTCCAATTCAAACTGTAGAGAGGGGAGTATTGTCTACGTGGAAATTATTTATACTTCTGGTTGTGAATAGCTGAGTCCATCCTAAATTCAGTCCTGTTATTAACCACCTTTAGGAAGAATGTGTGTTGGCATGTAAGTGTAACAACCCATAGGTCCCAGAAGAGGCTTCTGCACAATGTTCTACAGTCAACTTTATACAATATTCTCATTCCACACTTCTGTAAAATAAACGCTTTCTGTATCTACATCTACACTCTGCAATCCACCTTATGGTGTGTGGCATAGGGTACTTTCTGTACCTCCATCAGTTCTCCCCTTTCCAGTTCCAATTGTAAACAATTACTCGGAAGAATGAATGTCAGTAAGCCTCCATGTGAGCTTCAATCTCTCTCATTTTACATTTGTGATCTTTTTGTGAGATATACATAGGAGGAATCTATTTATGGGCGATTCTTCCTGGAACATAGAGACTCAGAACTAATGATAAACCACACTGTAATGCACAACACCTCTCTTGTAGTATCTGCTACTGGAGTTTGATGAGCATCTCTATGACACTTTTGTGCTTTTTAAATTGACCTGTAACTAAATGTGCTGCTCTTCTTTGGATCTTATCAATTTCTTCTATTCCTTCTATCTGGTTCTGTTCCTAGACTGTCAAGTGGTATGGGTACTGCTCAAATGAGGGTTTTGTGAGTTATCTCCTTTGTGGGTGGACTACACTTACTAAGGATTTTTCCAATGAATCTCAGTCTGACATGTGCCATACCTGTTATTAGTTTGTTATCATTCCACTTTAAATCTACCCATATCCATACTCATACATATTTTGTGGATGTGACTGCTTCCAATGATCATGTACTCATTCAATAATGCATCTTTCTGCCTACCTATGCACCATACATTACATTTGTTTTTTCTCATTATCTGAAATAACCCAGAAGATAATGCCATAGGACAGAACTGAATGAAAGGACGCTAGCAGTCCCTCCTGCAGGTCAACACAGTGAGACATTTATGAGAGCAAAGCGGTCAGAACTGAGCATTTTAGTTATCTGTTCCACATGCTGATGCCACCTATGTTTATTATCTACATGGATACTCAAAAACTTCAGACATGGGCTCTCATACAGTGTATACCCATTGATCTCTACTTCTTGTTGCTATAAGTCATTTGTAATTGTATGAAATTTCATAAGACAGGTTTTTGCAGGATAAAGGTTATGGGGTTTTCTATGAACCAGTTGTAAGTCCGTTCCATTATTCTCCTGGGTGTATCTGGTATGGACGTACTTGGACCTTGTAATGCATCTAAGATATGGGAGTTCATTTCTGTGTTCAATTTGACATTTCGCATACATAAAATTTTGATAAATCAATTTAATAAAATATCAACTTTGTTGAAGTTTCAAGAACATACCTTCACCAAGGAGTCAAGCAGTATATTGCTCCCTCCTATGTATATCTCGCAAAGAGACCATGAGGATAAAATCAGAGAGATTAGAGCCTACACAGAGGCATACCGACAATCTTTCTTTCCACGAACAATACGATACTGGAATAGAAGGGAGAACCGATAGAGGTACTCAAGATACCCTCCACCATACACTGTCAGGTGGCTTGCGGAGTATGGATGTAGATGTAGATTTACTTTTGAATAGGGATGCCATCAATAATGAATTATGTGTGTGGTCTTGTTGCACCCATAAAACCAGTTATTAGCCTTTTTATTTTATTATTTTTTATTTAACTATTTGATAAGAATACAGAACAGTTATTTTATTTTGAAAGTATAATTTCTTGATTTCAGTTTAATATAAAAAGTACATATATTATTTTTATTCAAATAAATCTTTGGAATGTATTGTCTCTGAATCTTAATATCTTCAACTTGGTGTTGAGACCTTACTGCTGTGAAATTATTGAATGACGATGACTATGAGGTTGTGAGTAGACTCTGTAAGGATTTGTTGATTGGTCAGGATAGTGAAGTGTTCTAACTTATGAAAAGTCTCTATAATTGTATGATGAAAGATGATGTGAACACAGAGAAAAGTGAATAAAGCTAGGAATTGTTAGTTCAGTCATTTGCTTTATGATAACCTGAGACCCATGTATTAATGCAAAGATTAAAAATTAATATGGAGACTTCCTGCAGATAATGGAACGACTTTGAACAACAGTAAAGTAGATGATCCAGGCATAAAAAAGTTGGTATTTCCTACCCTTGAGAAACTAAAATATATTGCAAAAATACTCATAAATTATCTTGAATAAACAAAAATTCCATTTGATTCCTATGTAGTATCTATGTTACAAGGGGGAATACCCATAGATCACACTCTGATTCTTGGCATGGTGAAATAAGGCTGATAAAGGTGCAGGTGCCAACACTCAATAGCTTTTGTGAAAATGACAGTCAAACTTTTGATGCAACATCATCAGTCCACTTCTGCATTGTAAAACCAAGTCAGTTTGTAGCACAGTAGTTAAGAGCACAGTTTAGAAATTTTGCACCACATGTTCGAATCCAATCTCGTGTTTCATTTTTCTTTTGTTGTTGCAGATGTACATCACATTATTATCTCTTGTGACATTGTGAAATACAATGGAATTACCAACAAAAGAAATAAGCATTTCAAATCTTATTCAAAACAGAGTGTATCATCACAAATCATATACAATACAATATAATTAACAGTAACTGAAAATGAAAAACATAAAAATTTTAGTATGTAAGTTTTTACTTTTACTTTTACTTTCATACTTCAAGAGAATCAGTACATTTGTAGAAACATTCAAAGCATAAAAATTCAGCATATCACAAGCAATGTGTGAAGGCACAAATATCAGTGTCCCTTTTTTTGTGAGAATATCATTTGAAAACAACTTCACTACTTTGTGATGATTTTGTAGCAAACTACCCGTATCTAAGCATTTTCTCAAAAGCAGTTGGAGCCCGGTATTGATTATGGATCAAGATTTGTATTTTAATTGCATCACTTCTACTTGTGATTTCTCCTTGCTGTGTGATGAGAGTAGGGCACTTCTGCAATCAGCTAACGTAATTCTTTAACTCTCAGTAGAAGTATATGTCACACGGCTAATATAATGGCATACACTAAGGAGAAGCTACTTTCAATGAATACTTCAGTATCTTGATTTCATTGACAAACAGCCTATCATATAAGGAGGGATTGTTTTGCCCAACCCACAAGTCAATAATGTACGGAAATGGCTGTATTTTTACTTAAAGTTGCTTTACTTTGTCCACTAACTGGTGATGGGTTTCGTTTGTAAGCTTTCCAGATTTTGTGGCTGTTGTGTGCACATTGCAGTGTAATTCCATTGATTGGTTTACATCGTGATGGACTTGAGGACCAAATTTATCACTAACTTCTGGAGACAAATGAAAATTGTTGGTCTTTCTGGAAAGTGTCAGTCCATGTCAACAGTGATGATAAAATATGTTTTTCATAAGATCTGAAGTTTTTATTTCTTTTGCCATTAACTCCATTTTATTTAATGATATCATAAAAAGTACTAGTGTTGCATACTTCTGTAAAAACTGAAGAAAAACAGAATGTAAGATTGAATCTGAACACAGGGCACAAAATTCCAAACCTGTGCACTTAGCCACTGCACTACCAACATACTTTGTTTTATGCCACACGAGTAGCCTGATGAAGTCACATTGAAACTTTTACCATAATTTTCTCACAAACTATTGTGTGCTTGCACCTACACCAAAAGAGGTGCCCCTCTATTTTCATCCTTCTGTCACCATGCCAGGTTTTGATTGCATCAGAAAGTGACCAATGGCAGGTTCCCCTTTGTTGCATTATTGCCTTACTCTCATTATTCACTAACAACTTTTTATCAATACACTTGTGTCATTAGCAAACACAGTTTTTGAAGAATCCTACACTGTCTCCAATAAATCATTGACATTGACTAAGATCAGGGGTGGGTCAAGCTTCAAACCTTGTGGTACACAAATTTAATGTTTCCTCACTTTGAATTCAGTCTCATTCCTGTCATAGGGGTCATTTTTTAATGATCTTCTGTTTTCTACTGTTAAAATAAGATTCCATTTGTGCAAGGCGAAGACCTTTAATTCCATACCATTTTAGTTCCCGTAGTACAGTTTTGTGATCTACACATTTAAAGTGCTTGTAAAGATAACAGAAAATTCCAACAGGGTAGATTTTGTTCTTTAACTCTACTAGAACTGAATTTGTGAAACTATACAAAAGCCTTTACATAACCAAACGTATCTGCCATTTCAAGGTTATTTTCAGAAATATGGTTCAGTATCCTGTGGTAAGCTAACAAGAATGAGCGAAATTGGCTTATAATTAGAGTTCAGTTGCTTAACTCCTCTTACATATATTTGTGTTACTGCTGTGTGCTGCATATTTCAGTCTTTTAGGAAATATTCCTTGGTGCATTGATCGATTATATAGGCAATTTTTGATCTATGTAAATGATATTAAATACTGTACTATAAACTCCAAAATTATTCTGTATGCCGATGACACGTCCATTGTATGTAAAAAGGAATCATGTAATGAACTAGAGGCCGAGTGTAATAATGTGACAAAAGAAATTGTTCAGTTTTTTAATGAAAGCCACTTAAATGTAAGCACCAGTAAAACATGTTTGATGGAGTTTAACAAAAGTAGTTTGAATAATGAAATTAAATTATACATGGGCAACGAATTGGTAAAGAAAGAGTCTAGTGTAAAATTCCTTGGCGTAACAATCCAAAGCAACCTGAAATGGGACACACATATTGACTCTCTAGCAACTAAGTTGTCAAAAAATATATTTGCAATCAGTACTATTAGCAAGTTCTGTAGAGACACTGTAGTTCTAAAGACTGCATACTATGCTCTTTTCTCCTCTCACGAACTACGATATTGAAAGTTGGGGGGCAACAACCAAAGCTAATCTAGATAAGATACTCATTCTTCAAAAAAGGGGTGTGAGAATAATTTGTGGAGCAAAATATAGGGAATCTTGTCACAACTTGTTTCCAAAAACAGAGGTGTTAACTGTTATAAACACATACATTCTAAAAGCCATATTGCTTGTGAAAAGACTGCACCCAAACACTTATTCAGATTTCCACCAGTACAATACTAGAAATAAAGAAAGATTTTACATTGGCAGCCACAGAACAGCACTTTACGAAAAGGGGCCTCAGTATGCAGGTATAAAATTAGCTAATGCACTGCCTAGAGCAGTAATGGCTCTTCCTACAATTAAACTGAAACATCAGCTTAAGAAATTTTTAGTAAAACACCCTTTCTACAGATTAGAAGAGTACCATACTTATATGAAGAACAACAAATGCTTTGAGAAATTATGTGAATAGAAATAAGTAAACACCTTATTGTAATTTTGTTGTAAATTAATGATGTATTCAGAAGAATGTGTCTCGTGTATTGAACAAATAACTTTAGTCATTACTGTTTCTTTGTGCATGTGCAGTGTACCATTCGATGTTGAATAAAGCTAATATTATTATTATTATTAATTCACGGTTGGTGCTACTGAGTTAGCACATGATTTTAGTACTTAAGCTGTGATACTATCACAGCCAAAATTATTTCTACTTTTTTAGTGACCTAATGATCTTTGTCATCTCTCTAACAAATGAGTTGGCAAAACTGATGTCTGATGGTAAACTACCTGTATAATTAAGTTTATTGGTTCTGCTGTTGACAAACAACTTTTTGTCCCTGTGGTTTCAGCTATTGTTAGGAAGAATTCTTTGAATTTAGTAGCCAATGATTTTAATTCAACATCATCTGTCTGCTGCTACTACCATCTGGGAATTCAGTATCAGTAGCACTGCAAAATTGATTCATTTCATGATTAATAATACTCTAATCTGTCCTCAGATCATTCTCAGAATTAAGAATGTTTTGCACTTTACAAAATCAGAGAGATTGTTTAGTGCTATATACAGGGTGTTAATAAGAAGTATCCTATCCACCAATGCTAAAACAAAACTTTTGCATTGCTTATGATTTCTCAGGGATTTGCATCTGTCAACATGTGATTACTGTGGTAATCTACTATCCCACCTCATGTGAATCCTGTTTCATGTATTAAAATGCAAGCTGTGAACTACAGATCTTCAGCACTCCTCTTTCGAATCCATTGGCAGAACTGTAATATGGCATGGCTCTGAGCACTATGGGACTCAACTGCTGTGGTCATAAGTCCCCTAGAACTTAGAACTACTTAAACCTAACTAACCTAAGGACAGCACACAACACCCAGCCGTCACGAGGCAGAGAAAATCCCTGACCCCGCCGGGAATCGAACCCGGGAACCAGGGCGTGGGAAGCGAGAACGCTACCGCACGACCACGAGATGCGGGCTAATATGGCATGATGAGGTGGTCTTGCAACCTGAGGGCTTGCTCACACTGAGAGGGTACAGTAACTATGTGTGCAGAACTGACCACATAGGAATGTGGTTTATAATGTTATCACCACCAGTTCTTTACACACTTGCTTCAGAATCATTATCTACTCATCAAAACACTCACTCCACATTTCTGGTCCACCAACTGTGTGAGGTCTACTGTGATTTTTTTGTCATAATCAGAAATGACCCTGCATCTCCAGTTGATGAAAGCATGCAGACATTTTTTTTCGACAAAATATGTCATTGATGATATGATTTGGCATAAGCAATGTAGGACTGTCAATTAACACCACTGGTTTGACCGTAGCAGAATACTGAGTCTGCCACATGGAATAATGAGACTGTATTTCCCTTTTTACATTGTTCATACCCCATGAAAATACTCATTGATCTTGTTCTTGTGTCAGCACAATTTCTAAGCAGTGAATACACACACACACACACACACACACACACACACACACACACACACACACACACACACACACACACACACACATTCATTTTCAAAGAAACAGAACACCTTGAATGACTAGAGATGGGACATAAATATCCACAGGACATGCAGAAATGAACAGCATTTGAGTTCAGCATGTGATCACTCACATAAGTCAAGCTGATCACAGTGCCCTGGGCACACATCAACTGTGGTTTGTGGTTGTACCTAATAGCATCCCACACCATACGGTGTTGAGCTGGTGCTGCATGTCTTGTGTGAATGCAGTCACTGTGATGCAACTCCCCCAGTATGTATCAGACCAAAACGTGGCCATCATTTTCACACAAACAAAACCTGGATTTGTCTGAAAACATTATCTGATGCCATTCTGGTTCCCAGTGACATCGTTCCATACATCATTGGCATCTAGCATCTTTCTGCACATTTGTCAAAGGTAGGTGAAGAGGTGGACAACATGCATGTAACTCATGCCATTATAAACAGCAATGGACTGTTAGCCCTGATAGTGTATGATGTGTTACATGGTTCCACTGCTGTGCCAGAGTAAAGGAGGATGCAGATGTGTCCTACAACACCATTCAGATGAGGTGTCAGTCTTCTTCGGGGGTGGTGACCTGACCCATCTCATCATGTTCTACAGCTTTCCGTGAACCATTCTGCACACACCTGTTGCACTGCCGAAACACTTCATTGCACACGAGCATCGTTTTCCAGATGGTAGCATCACATTTTCTCATGCCAATAATATGCCCTCTTCAGACTCACTGGTTTGATGGTACTGTTTGTGCATATGTCTGTGAGGCATCCAGTATGTCTGCTCAAGTCACACCGATCCATTACCCTCAGTTCATAGGAACAATAGGAGCTACAGCAAATTTTAACAGTAGGTGGTGTTGTGCCACAATTTCAATTTTGACGTAGGACCTGTGGGCCAACATAGTTCAAATGTTAATTATTTCTACAAAAACACTAATGTACAAGTCCTGTGAACATCAACATCCTATCTCTAGTCTTTTAAGGTTATCTGTTTATTTGAACATGAGTGTGCATATAACCTTTTTCCTAGTTTTATCTCGTAAAAATTTGATGCATTTCTTTTTTTAAGCACCCTGTTTAGAACCTTGGCTGGGACACTAAAATAACCAGCTTTTCTGCCTAGAATATTTGCTCAGTGATGGTAAATGAATAATATTTAAATACTATACTTACTTGCAGCTAGGAATTTTAGATCGGCATTCTGGAAGACGTTCATCAGCACCGTCTGGACAGTCATTTCTGCCATTACATTTCAGTTGAGAATTAATACATTCTCCAGTGGGACACTGGAACTCTTCTTCTGTACAAGGAACTGAAGGCTGGAGCACGTTACTTGCAATGAAATTAGTAACTGCAGGCCTGTTCCAACACAAAAAAAAAGTTAAGTGCAAGAAAAATTTCAACATGCAAGAGAAAAATAATCAGTCTCTTTATGCCAAATAAGCAATCTGTAATACATCACAAACACAGAAGATAATTTTTGCATGTAATTTAGTATCTCCACATTTCACTGAAATTGTATAGTAGTGCTTTATGTTATGACATGTATGTTCAGTTGTCTTGTCATTTCATATTTGGATAAATTATTAAGATCTTTATCAAAGTTTGATTTCAACAGAACAGTTGTCCACAGTGACTGTAATACATTTTCAAAAAAGGAAAAGGAACTCAGCAGTCAGTTGCAGATCCAACCTGTATTTTTATTGCAGATCTAGATTTCACCTATTGCAATGCTATCTTCAGTGCTTTTAAATTGAGTCATATAAACTTGTTAAGTTTTTGACAATACATGTTGTCTGGTCAGGTATGCCTTAAAATCTTATGGTAACATGTGTTGTCAAAAGCTTGACAAATCTATAAGACTTGATTCAAATGCACTGAAGATAGCTATGCAATAGGCAAAATCTAGATCTGCAATAAAAATATGGGTTGGATTTGCGATTGATTGCTGAATTCCTTTTCCTTGTTGTAAGATCTTTATGACAGCTTCCATTTATCTTCAACAGTAGTAAGCAACTGATCACTGAAATTGTAACTGGGTCTTTTTTCTTGCTCATTAGTGAACTAGAAACATGGACTTCAATGAGGGGGAGGGGGGGGGGGAGGGTTGCCAGGGGAAGGTTGTTGCATCCTTCAATTATACAGATAGCTGCACTGTATGTGTAACTACAATGGAGGGGTATCTGCATAGAGACCAGACAACTCTGTGATGCCTGAAGAGGGGCAGCAGAACAGTCTTTTTGGTAATTGCAAAGCGACATACCTGTGTTGGTTGTGGGTTAAAATTCACCCATGATAACCTCTGCCTGTCATAAAAGGTGACTAATAGGGGACTGACTGTCTACCAGTCTAAGTGTGCCTCCCCCCATTTATGTCAACAGCAACAGCTTCCTCAGAGGATGGATAAGCAAATCAAGGTCAGGATACGTGAATGCAGAGGAACTGATGCATCTCAGTCAGTAGCATAGAATGGGGAAGGCAAAAGGGAACCACTCTATTAAAGATGCAAAATACAACAATGGAAGTTGACATTAATGAGGAATCAGTTACTGATCATGGGTTTTGGAACCCTAAATGTGGCAGGACACTTAGAGAGCTTCTCAAGATATTATCAAGAAGAAGGGAGTGCGGACTGCATGAATGCCATTAAAAGCAGGAAAACTGGATGAAGTGAAAGACCACATGAGGAAGAATAAGATGGGTGTATTAGGTCTACGTGAGAAAAGACAGGAAGGAAATAGGGATTTCTGCAGTTATGAGTTTAGAATAATTTATAGTGGTGGTGAGAACACAGAAAAGCATGGAGTGGCAACTGTAACAGGAGGAAAATTGTCAAGTAATCTTTGCAATACTTATGTCAGTAGCCAGTTAATGATGGCAAAAATAAATAGTACGCTTGTGTACTTGGTAATAATTCAGACATATTTCCCAAAACTAGCTCATGACTTGGAAGAAGTGTGGACTGTGTAAGATGATACTGAAGATCTGTAACTAAAGGAAAAGACAGTGTTGCAATAATGGACATTTTTAATGTGGTAGTGGGATCCCATACAGGCAAAAAGACAGAAGGAAGTTGGGCTTGGGAAAAACAAATGAAACATTTGGTAGATTTCAGCAATCAAAATGATATATTCACTACAAACATGTCATTTGAAATTCCTCTTAGAAGAAAGTACACATGGAAGGTGCCAAACAAAAGACCACTTCAGTTAGATTATACACTAATGAAGCAATGGTGTAAGAACCAGATAAAATCATGTCACAGCTATTCAGATCCAGACACTGATAGTGACTATAAACTTGTGTTGGCCAAGTGCCGCATTAGATTTAAAAGAACAAGAGATCTGTGGAAAAGAAATGAGAGTAGGAGGATGGAAAGAAGAGAAACAAATATAGCTTTTGAAGAAAGGACCAATAAAATATATAATGGAAGTGATGAGCCGATGCACTGGAATAACATGACGGTTTTTGGAGAAAAGGAAACTGGAGCCCAGAAATCCTTTAATGACACAAGAAATTCCAAACCCAATTCAGGAATGGAATAAGTACAGGAAGGACAACAAGAGAAAGAGAAATGGAATAAAATCTCTAGTAAAGAGATGGAAGAAGGTCAGAAAAAAGGAAGACAAGATCAACTTTATAAGAAAATCAAAGCCTTTCAATGCAAACCTAGAACAAAATCTATAGTAGTAAAAAATAAACAAAGGGATATCACTTGTCACTGGCATTGATTTGAAGTGCATGACCAGTGAAGCAATATTGTGTTTATATACAGAAGAAGACTGCATACACAATTAATCTCAACACTTTACTTCTAATGACACATAGTGTGGCATACTTCTAACACTGTAAAAGAAAAAAAAATGTTCAGTTAAGTGTAACCAGTACTAACCGTACAATCTCCATCAACAACTGATCAAAAGTAAAAAAGTAAGAAGCAACAAAAAGTTCACTGTGTGGAACATCTGTACATCAGCAAAGAGCAGTCAACTGCCAGCACTCCTTGTGGCTGGTTCAGCTGACATTTTGCAATCAGCTGATCGCTAGCTGTCAAACATGAGCCAATCGTAACCTCCCACAATCTCCACACACTGACAGACAATGACGAGATACGAGTTCATTGTAAAGAATATGTAGAAGAACTGTACAATGACAAGAAATACGATGATGAAAATAATCCAATTGAAGACATCAATGAGTTTGAAAGAGAAATGCAAGGTCCTATAATCATGAGACATGAATTTGATGATGCCCTTTGGTGTGTCAAAGAAGAGCAGTGTTGATGACATCCCTGCAGAGTCGCTGAAAAATTTATCTAATAAAATGAAACACCAATTATTCAAACAAATGACTGCTACAAAAGAGGAATCATGCCAGAAAACTTCACAAAATGTTTAATATGATTGTACCTAAAACAGGAAAGGCACCAAAGCAACTACACCAGTTATAGAACACTATCAATGTTATCACTTGCCTCCCAAATACTAATTACTACAGTTAAAAGCAGAATTCAAGGAAAAGTAGATAAGTATATTGGAGAAGACCAATTTCGATTTAGAGAAGGCAGAGGAGCAAGAGAAGTAATTTGGCCTTGCGCATGCTATTGGTCAAAAGGAAGGTATGAACATAAGACCTTATCTTACATTCATTGACTTAGAATAAGCTTTTGACAATGTGAACTGGAAACTACTCTTTAGAACATGGAAAAAAAAACAGGACTTGAATGAATGAAACGATATAAGTATTATTAGTCAACTGCATCAAATCCAAAGCACAAATATGAACATCGATAAGGTAGAGGAAGATACCACAATAGAAAAGGAGTTGGACAAGGGTGTCTATTATCTCAGTACAGGGTGTACATGAATTCTGGGAACACTTGCAATTATTTATTGCACAAGAACCATACATTGTACAGATATCATACATATGTCATATTGAAGAGAAACCCTGAAAGTTGTTTTTTTTTTTTTTTTTTTTTTTTTTTTTGTCATGTACACCGCTACAGTGTAGTTTGGTAATTTGCCAATAGTCAGCATTAGTCGTAAACATGGCTGTGCTACATAAGGGGACAGCTGAAATGGCCTTCCTGATCACCAGATCTCACTCCGTGAGACTTTTTTCTGTGGGGACACCTTAAAGATCTCTACCACTCGATGTAGCAGAGCTCCAGGAGAGAATACAGGAAGCAACTGCCACAGTCAACGATGCCATGCTGGGATGGGTATGGCAAGAATTCAATTATCGTATTGACGTATGCTGAGTCACTCATGGTTCGCATGTCGAATGTTTGTAAAAAAACTTTCAGAGTTTCTCTTCAAAATGCAATATGTATTACATCTGTACAATGTTTAGTTCTTGTTGTTGTGGTCTTCAGTCCTGAGACTGGTTCAGTGCAGCTCTCCACGCTACTCTATCCTGTGCAAGCTTCTTCATCTCCTAGTACCTACTGTAGCCTACAGCCCTCTGAATCTGCTTAGTGTATTCATCTCTTGGTCTCCCTCTATGATTTTTACCTTCCATGCTGCCCTACAATACTAAATTTGTGATCCCTTGATGCCTCAGAACATGTCCTGCCAACCGATCCCTTCTTCTAGTCAAGTTGTGCCACAAACTCCTCTTCTCCCCAATCCTATTCAGTACCTCCTCATTAGTTACGTGATCTACCCATCTAATCTTCAGCATTCTTCTGTAGCACCACATTTCAAAAGCTTCTATTCTCTTCTTGTCCAAACTAGTTATTGTCCATGTTTCACTTCAATACATGGCTACACTCCATACATATACTTTCAGAAACGACTTCCTGACACTTAAATTTATACTCGATGTTAACAAATTTCTCTTCTTCAGAAACGATTTCCTTGCAATTGCCAGTCTACATTTTATATCCTCTCTACTACGACCATCATCAGTTATTTTGCTCCCCAAATAGCAAAACTCTTTTACTACTTTAAGTGTCTCATTTCCTAATCTAATTCCCTCAGCATCACCCGACGTAATTCGACTACATTCCATTATCCTCATTTTGTTTTTGTTGATGTTCATCTTATATCCTCCTTTCAAGACACTGTCCATTCTGTTCAACTGCTCTTCCAAGTCCTTTGCTGTCTCTGACATAATTACAATGTCATCAGTGAACCTTAAAGTTTTGATTTCTTCTCCATGGATTTTAATACCTACTCTGAATTTTGTATCCTTTACTGCTTGCTCAGTATAAAGATTGAACATCGGGGACAGGCTACAACCCTGTCTCACTCCCTTCCCAACCACTGCTTCCCTTTCATGTCCCTCGACTCTTATAACTTCCATCTGGTTTCTGTACAAATTGTAAATAGCCTTTCACTCCCTATATTTTACCCCTGCCACCTTCAGAATTTGAAAGAGAGTATTCCAGTCAACATTGTCAAAAGCTTTTTCTAAGTCTACAAATGCTAGAAATGTAGGTTTGTCTTTCCTTAATCTAGCTCCTAAAATAAGTCGTAGGGTCACTATTGCCTCATGTGTTCCCATATTTCTACAGAATCCAAACTGATCTTCCCCAAGGTCCGCTTCTACCAGTTTTTCCATTCGTTTGTAAAGAATTCGCGTTAGTATTTTGCAGCTGTGACTTATTAAACTGATAGTTCACTAATTTTCTCATCTGTCAATGCCTGCTTTCTTTGGGATTGGAATTATTATATTCTTCTTGAAGTCTGAGAGTATTTCGCCTGTCTCATACATTTTGCTCACCAGATGGTAGAGTTTTGTCAGGACTGGCTTTCCCAAGGCTGTCAGTAGTTCTAATGGAATGGTGTCTACTCCCGGGGCCTTGTTTCAACTCAGGTCCTTCAGTGCTCTATCAAACTCTTCATGCAGTATCATATCTCCCATTTCATCTTCACTCTTCCATTTCTATAACATTGCCCTCAAGTACATCTCCCTTGTATAGACCCTCTATATACTCCTTCCACCTTTCTGCTTTCACTTCTTTGCTTAGAACTGGGTTTCCATCTGAGCTCTTGATATTCATACAAGTGGTTCTCTTTTCTCCAAAGGTATCTTTAATTTTCCTGTAGGCAGTATTTATCTTACCCCTAGTGAGATAAGCCTCTACATCTTTACATTTGCCCTCTAGCCATCCCTGCTTAGCCATTTTGCACTTCCTGTCGATCTCATTTTTGAGACGTTTGTATTCCTTTTTGCCTGCTTCATTTACTGCATTTTTATATTTTCTCCTTTCATTAATTAAATTCAATATTTCTTCTGTCACCCAAGGATTTCTACTTGCCCTCATCTTCTTTCCTACTTGATCCTCTGCTGCCATCGCTACTTCATCCCTCAAAGCTACCCATTCTTCTTCTACTGTATTTCTTTCCCCCATTCTTGTCAATTTTTCCCTTATGCTCTCCCTGAAACTCTGTACAACCTCTGGTTTAGTCAGTTTATCCAGGTCCCACCTCCTTAAATTCCCACCTTTTTCCAGTTTCTTCAGTTTTAATCTACAGTTCATAACCAATAGATTGTGGTCAGAGTCCACATCTGCCCCTGGAAATTACGGCCATAGTTTTCCCTTGCTTTCAGCTGTTTGCAGTACCAGCACAGAGAGGCCATTTTGGTTAGTGTTACAAGGCCAGATCAGTCAATCATCCAGACTGTTGCCCCTGTAACTACTGAAAAGGCTGCTGCCCCTCTTCAGGAACCACACATTTGTCTGGCCTCTCCACAAATACCCCTCCGTTGTGGTTGCACCTACAGTATGGCTATCTGTATTGCTGAGGCACACAAGCCTCCCCACCAACGGCAAGGTCTATGGTTCATGGGGAGGTTTAGTTCTTAATGTCTTTATTGAGGATGTTTTTCGGGTCATGCAGAAAAAGACAAAGGGAATAACAGCCAATGATGATGGCCATTGATTCAGATTTGCTGATGACATAACCATTGCAGACTCTGAAGGAAAAAAAACAAAAATTAAAACTGATCGGGTGAAAATTTTGTTACCTCGGCAGTATAATCATAGAGGACAATAGATGCTTAATGAAAGTGAAGAGAAGGATTGGATCAGCAATACAGGCATTTATGTATAAGAAAAACATTGTAATCAGCAAACATATGAATATAGAGGTCAGAAAATCCTTTGTGAAATCATTTGCATGGACTACACTGCTCTATGGACATGAAAGTTGGATAAGACAGACATAAACTTTAAGTTACTTAAATGTGGATATGGTGGAAAATGGCTAGATTTGTTCTGGATGGATAGAAAAATCAACCTGGAAGTCTTAAAGGAAGTCAATGAAGAGAGGAAATTATTAAAGGAAATGGAAAAAAAAAATTGCCAAACTTTTCCTAAGACACAACATATTCATCATTAACATTTTTGAAGGGGAAGTGCTGGGAAAGAAAGGAAGAGGACAGCCTAGGATGAAGTATTTGGAAGACACCTAGAAGAGGATCAGATATGATAACTACATAAAACTGAAGTGAATAGCCAATGACAGAAGAGAGTGGTTGCATCGACAAGGCGTTAGTCTATAGAATATATGTGTATAAGTATAGGCACAAGTTTGGATGACTCAAGCCATGTAACACTACCCTCTATGGCCTTGCTATGTTGGTACTGCAACCAGCCAAAAACAGGGGGAACTATATCTTTTAAAATATGTGTGTGCAAGAATTTGTTTAGAATATCATCACTATGTACAACATACTAAAAACCCAAATAGATAGAAACTGCAGTGAAGAGACTGCAACCCCCATTGTTGGCATGACAATTTAGATGAAAGATGAGTATTATTTTTACTTTATTAACTTACAACTATCAATTTCATAAAACCAGTGAAGCACTTTGTTCATATAACTTTAAAGAAGCTAAACACAAAACTATAAACTATAAATTATAATTTCTGCTGTGGCACTGGTAGTTTGTAATGTTATAATATGTACATTATAGCAACACTTGTGAACTAAAAGTATGTGAAAGCAATTGTTTCCTCCAGTCCCAATCCACTGTCTGCCTTTTGCTTTATTACGGACCTTCTAGTTAATTTATGTCGATCATCTTTACAAATTCAAATTTGATGATCTTTGTGAAATTAATGATATAAAGCATGTATTATTTTACTGAGTATTTAAATACCCTATGTCTAATCATTACCTTAGTTTCATGATGGGTCATTACTGTTTTAATGGAAAATACATGGGTTGATAGTATTTCAACTGGGTGCAGTGTTCTTGCAAACAGTTCATCTGCTTTTCAAATGTAATACAGGTACCAGTTCTTGGACTTACTTGATCTTGTGGCAGAACTGCCAGAAAACTATAATATCTTTGCTTTTTTGTACTTTGTTTCACTTACTTTGGTTATTGACTAGTTGGTGTGAGACATTCATCATGACGGTTACCGTGATTGTCGAAAACTATTTCTTTGTGTTTTGATTTATCTTGTGCCAATAAAAATATTACATAGTGAAAGTAAATGGTGTTTTCTGTGTTATACTTATAACACATGCCATACTGGTGACCTCCGACGCGCAACATACGTCCAATTCGACAATGTGGCCGTTTACTTCGACATCTCCATATCGCTCACCTTCCGCTCCTTTCAGACTACAACATGATACTAATGGTGCCTCTACACTGCCTTTCCACAGTTTCCTACGCACAACGCCACCAACAACTGGGATAAAATTGGAAGATAAGTACAACGCCGTGGAGTTTTCTCCGTCATCAACAATGCCGTTGTGGACTCTTTCAACATCGTCAGTGATGTCACCTGCTATGAAATCTTTTTCTACGTTTGTCTATAACAAACCAATCATGAGTGCTGTGCCTAAATTTGTGACACACAGTGCGTCATATGTACGACCTCCTGTGACGTGTAGTGTGCAACAGTGCCCCAACACTATGAACTTCACAGACTTTTCGAGCCCACAAATCACTTGAAGCTCCCCATATATTGCTGATAAATCGGTTTGGGACACATTCTCTCCCCACCCACTACAAGACTCACTACAAAAACAGATGGGTACAAATTTCAGTGACAACAATTACTGGTTGGACAGTCGTCCCGCGCCCCGATTGTTTCCGCAGCCCCGGCTGCACCTGCCACGCCTCCCGCACCAGCCGTGTTTAAACCAGCCGCTGTAAACGCCACGAGTGACAGCTTCATAAACACTCCACCACTCCCGTCCACTGTGCTATCAAATCTGTTACACCCACAACACAAGAGTGAGAAAATTCCTAAATTATCAAGGTTCACGATGGACAATCTGCATACATGGTTTATTTTGGCAGAGACTACATTAACCACCCTAAACATTGATTCAGACAGTGCCAAATTTATTGCACTTATTAATGCCCTAGAGGACCATGCTGAGTGGGTACAGGGCTTAGTGCTGTCAGCGGCCCCCGCAAATTGTTACGCACTGATACATACTGCAAGATGTACATTTCAAAGACTCGACTCCTTCACAACTGTGGCGGCGTATCAGAGTAGTCTTTGATAGCAAAACTATGCCAGATGAAGCTTTACTTTCTTTCTGGGTTGCAAAGCTGCCGCAAGCTATCCAACTGCAGCTTCTATCACACAATCAGGAACCTCTCCAAGCGAAATTATTGCTGGCCGACGCCGCATATAAGATAATCAACAGAAGAAAGTTTTCTACGTGTGCCCCCCTCAATATTACACCTCCCCCTGTGGCAGAGGCCGATCTTTCAAAACAACAGACAGAGTACACTGGCTGAGCACCAGGTTCCACACCATCCTTCACCATCCCATACCACAGCTACAAGTGACGTCCTTCACCCGGTAACAACACAGGACCAGCAAGTTTATCCTCTCTGCTGGTATCACTCCATTTACGGTAATACAGCCAGGGACTGCTGCTCACCCTGTGCAATGAACTCAAACATGCATGGCGGGCCGCTATAGGTGCACCGGTCCACACTGTGATGTCAAGTCGCCTAACAGATCACAGGCTAGTACTTCTGAATTATTCTCTCAGATATTGTATATCCAGGATATAGCTTCTCAGAGATGGCTTTTAGTGGACACTGGTGCCGATGTGAACGTCATTCCATGTTCAATGGTCACTTCTACAATCACACATTCGCCTCACCAAATTGGAGCAGCCAACAATTCGTCATTAAAGGTTTATGGTGTAACGCAACTTCGCATTTACTTCGATGATACACATAATTATGAATGGATATTTTCAGTAGTAGAAATCGACGAGCCAGTATTAGGATTGGACTTCTTTACTGCTCATAACTTTTCTTTGGACTTAATTACACCTGCCCTCTGCTCAGTGGATTTTAAAAAAAAAATTTTGGCGAGATTTTCCCCATCCACACCAACAGAATGCAGCTCGAATACGTCCTGTCAACAAGACAAAGAGAGAGTTTCTATTCTATCTGAGGAGATCAAAGCTGCTGTAGTGAACTTAGTTACACAATGCCTTGAAATCGACCAACTGTCCGAAGACAATGCAAAGCTACTTCAACGTTGTGATGTCCTGTCTGATGAATTGCGCGGGTTTAGAGAGGAGATCAAGATTAAAAGTAATAACACACACAAAACTACACAGGACCTGCATACCGTACCGCTGTTTATACATAGCCACAGCAGCACCTGTCACGACCTGGACAGCGGAGACGGCAGACGGCAACCCAGCCAGCAACCCCCCCCACCACCCACCCACCCACCCACCCACCCGTCCCCTTCACCGTCCGCCTTTCATCAAAACACAGAGGCGACAGCTGACAGCTGTTACAGGCAACGCCGGGCATGCGTGAGCAATGATTCCTTTGTGCAGTAACACCATAGTCAATGGAACCCCACTGGCTGTCGCACAGCGCAGCTCCGTGGACAAAAATGCAGCTTTCACTGAACTACCATTCAATGATAACGTATTTCAGGTTAGTTCCCTTTCATACTTACCGCGCACCGATGATAACATGGCTCCTTCCTGCGTCCCTCCATGTATTTCAGCCACACCTATTCACAAAATCAAGGCCATTACTATGGGCCTCTGTCACAGGCTTAACACAACTGCCAAAGAATGTATTAAAGAACTTTTACGCTTGGCTATAGTCCACCCCGTGGACAGTGCGTGGTCTTCCCCAATACATGTCGTTCCCAAAAAGGACAATTCCTTTTGGCTCTGTGGAGACTATAGGCATTTAAACGCCAGAACAATACTTGATAACTACCCTGTCCCACACCTCCATGATTTTTCACAATCTATGTTCAGTGCCAATTTTTTCTCTGTGTTAGACTGCAAAAAGGCATACCATCAGATTCTGATGCACCCAGAATATATCCCCAAAACCGCTATCATCACCCCATTTGGACTATACGAATATTTGTATATGCCTTATGGATTGAAGAATGCCGCCCAGACCTGGCAAAGATTCATTGACAGCATTCTACATGGCCTTAATTTTTGCTATGCCTACCTAGACGACATTATTATTTTCTCCACAACTGCTGAGGAACACAAACAACATCTCCAAGAGGTTTTTGATAGATTGGAACGACATGGAGTTTAGATTAATCATGACAAATCCCAACTGGAGAAGCCAAAGGTTATTTTCCTGGGACATTTGGTCAATAATGAGGGTATGCACCCCACCTCAGATAGAGTACAACAAATACTTGACCTTCCCCTCCCTCAAACCTATAAAGATTTACATAGATACCTCGGTATGGTAAATTTTTTTAGACTCCACATTCCACATGCGGGATCTCTTCATGCCCCTCTCACTGAGGCCTTATAGGGAAAGAATACCAGAGGTGACAGACACATAGAATGGGATCAGACCATGCAGTGAGCCATGGACTTGCATAAGTATGCCTTGGTGAACGCTATTACCCTGTCTCACCCTCACCCTGACGCCTCCCTGACAATAACCACAGACGCTAGCGATAATGTCATTCGCACAGTTTTGCAACAGACCCTACCAACAGGTACTACACCCCTGCGCTTCTTTCCAAAAAAGCTCACCGAAACGCAAAGAAAGTGGTCCACATTTGATCATGAACTTTATGCCATTTATGAGGCTGTAAAGCACTTTCGTACAGATATTGAAGCCCGACTTGTGGCAGTTTACACAGATCACAAGCCCCTCGTCGAGGCTCTCCACAAACCAGCATTAGATGTACTACCCAGAAGGTTTCGCCATATGGATTTGGTAATACAATATGTTTCAGACTTTCAATATATCAGGGGTAATGACAATGTTGCAGCAGACTACCTTTCATGCCTGTCCTCCCTGAAGACAGCTATTGATCCTCACCGTTTACACAAGCTCCAGCTTTCCGACCGAGAAATTCAGCACCTTGTCTCTGACTCTGATACTTCCTTACAAATTGCTCCCCTTCCCTAATGATGATTGCTCTTTGTATTAAGACATTAAAACAGGTCATCCTTGTCCTATAGTCCCTAAAGCTCTTAGGAAAGACATTTTCGACACAATCCACAATCTTCCTCACCCAAGTATTCACGCGACTACGCACCTCATTACAGAGAGATACGTTTGGCCTAATGTAAAAAGAGATTGTAATCAGTGGGCGAGAGCATGCATACCTTGCCAGAGAGCCAAAATACACAAACATACTAAGCCCCCATTAGGCAAATTTACTGTGCCCTCAGGTAGATTCTGTCATGTCCATTTGGACATCATCGGTCCGTTACCAATATCTAACAACTTCCATTACTTACTGACCATGATAGATCATACTACACGTTGGGCTGAGACTATCCCCATCGCGGACATTACAGCCGACACTGTAGCTAACGCTTCTGTCCACCATTGGCTTTCTCGTTTTGGTTGCCCTACTTTACTTACCACAGACCAGGGGAGACAGTTTGAATCTAATCTGTTTAATCGCCTCTGTCAACTGTGTGGTATCAACAAATTCAGAACTACAGCCTATCACCCGCAATCTAACAGCCAATAGAACGATGGCACCGTACCCTGAAGGTCGCTCTCACGTGTCATTCTTCCTCTTGGACTGAGGCACTCCCCTGGGTCCTTTTAGGTTAGAGGATGGTTTTCAAAGAAGACCTTAAAGCATCAGTTGCTGAGATGGTATACGGAGAAAACCTCGCACTTCCGGCGGATTTTCTTGATGATCCTCCTCTACTTCCCAATGATCAACTTCCCAAGTTGGTATGACAGGTTCAACAGCATATCACCAAGTTACGTTTTCCGCAACCTCGATCGCATGCTACCCCTCCGGTTTTCATTCACCCACACCTCAATTCTTGTAACTATGTGATGCTTAGAGAAGACACCATGTGTCCACCCCTTGCTCCACCCTACACTGGCCCAAAGCGGGTCCTGTCATGCTCTGAAAATACTTATACGATCCTCTTTAAGAACAAACCATCTGTCATGTCCATTGAGCGCTTGAAACCAGCCTGGATCCTTAATGACACTGACATACACGATAATGAATTTGTTTTGCAGGAAACTTCATAGGCCTGTCCTCTCCCTTCTCCACAAGCTAATCAAACACTCTCTGCAAGTCGAGGCCCCCCTCTTTTATACTTCACGCCTCTGAGTGCCAGCAGTAATGAAGTAGTGTTTCAAGTGAACTTGAGTGACTATGATGTGGACTCTATAAAAATAAAACTTGTGGACACTTTTCTTTTTTTATTTGAAATTCAAAACAATTATGTGCCATCTGACCAGAAAGACATTAAGTTATTACAGTGCTTCAATGTGGCTCCTGGTACTTCGCAAAATGACATTTCAGCCTATATAGACTCCAATAATGTTTTATTTATAAGAGTAACCACCACTTCTCCTTCGTCTTCCCCGAATCCTCCTACCCCTATTGCTATCACCCATGCTGGCCGCACCATATGGCCACCTCTCAGACTTCAAGATTACGTCATGCCTTAAATGTTTACCTTCCCTTTATCACTTACTCCTCATCACTCCTCCTATGTGCTCTGCGCTCCTCGAGGGGGGGTTCTCTGTGGCAGAACTGCCAGAAAATATTAATATCTTTGCTTTTTTGTACTTTGTTTTACTTACTTTGGTTGTTGACTAGTTGGTGTGAGACATTCATCATGACGGTTACCGTGATTGTCGAAAACTATTTCTTTGTGTTTTGATTTATCTTGTGCCAATAAAAATATTACATAGTGAAAGTAAATGGTGTTTTCTGTGTTATAAGTATAACACATGATATAATCTCATATGATTATGATATCATCTTCCAAATGATCATATTTGTTCTATTAACACTTTTCTTTTTGCATTTGGTGATGTTTTATTATATGTCTTGATACCCACAGTGTCTTAGGTATGTATGTGATCATGTTCTTCAATGGATCCCCAAAACTACTGTTTAGGTCTCATTCCAATAAAAATAATGAAATAAATATCCTGTTTCTCTGCAACATTTGATATTCCATCTGCTCAAAGCTGATGGCTCAAATCTACACAGAGTTTAGTCTAACAGAAAACCAATAGCACTGGAATAGTGTAAGCTGGTTAACCCCAAGTCATATACAGCAAGGCTTTGAACACCATACAAACTCAGATCTTTTGCACAATATACAGCATGTGAAGTTTGTGGAACACCACAAATAGCTAAAGTTCTGTGTGTCTACAGAATGCAGATCCTGCTCTATTTGCATTAACTGCTTGTTCTCACTTGCAGTTCTGTTCATTTTTCTGTCACATGTATGATACTTTTATGTGCAAGTTAAGTTATGCAATCTTTCTCAATTAAAAAGGATGGAGCTCAGAGATTGATAATTTGCAATTTTTAGAGAATTTTGTGGCTTTTTTCTAAATGACACAAATGACATACTTTTTAGCATTAACTTCAGCTCATAGCAACTGTTGAACATATGATCACAAGTCTCAAGACATGCATTATGTACAAAATTGCACAAATGATTGCTGTAGTCTCACCATATGCCTGTGTTTTCCACTGTGATATGCAGCTAGAACCCAGACAACCAGTCCCTCTTCAGTCTGTGCTTCAATACTCTTCCAAGTGTGCCTTCCATGGGCAAATTGACACGGGCTTATTGTCCTCTTCTCACTAACATTTCATCACCAACTCAGATTTAAATGAATATATAATTCTCTGCCAAGATCCTCGGCTAGCTATCTGTGCCTTGAATGATCCAGTTTTTCATATGTCTCTATCCAAAACAATATTTTTTTTCTTCCAACAAGGGCAATGCCTGTTGTAAAAGTTCTCTCTGCACACCCATCAGGCTTTCGAAGCTCCACATTCATCTGTACCATTCACTGTATGCACATCTACCTGTCCTTTACTATGAAACACAAACAGTTTATGAACACAAGCCTCACTCACCTCCCACTGCCTCTGTTGGTTCCTTTCTTGTGATTTTACCCAAATGTAGTGGAAATTTAAGATTATATTCTGTTGGTAAAATGAAAAACAACCAGTACTTGCGGTGGGTGAAGAGTGAAGAGTGTTCTCATGCCATACAGGATGATAAAGAGTGAGTGTCCTGTTTCTCAGTGCAGTGCAGTGTGTGGTGATTTATGTGGATTCTGTTGATGTGTGCTCTTTTCTTTAGTTATATTAGTTCCTAATTTCTGTATTCCATAACTTGTTAAGACATTTACTGGAAAGTGAACAATCCCATTTAAAAGGCATACTGAAGAAGGGCCACTATAACATTGGAAAATGGCATATAGGAGCTCCTCGTGATTTAGTTGTGTAGAGAGAGTGGGAACTCGCCTGCTTGTCTCTTTAGTTTACTTGCAGATTGTACTGTGATTTCTTATTTCTGTTTCATATTATGAACACATTTTGAAATTATATCTAACCATTTGCATTCTATTTTCATGAGAAAAATTATATGTAATGTTAATACAATATATCTTACAGTATGTATTTTTCAAGCATGTGCTTGTATTGAAAAAAGTTACTAATCACCAAAGAAAATTGATGGAATAATTATAATAAATGATGCTTACACTAACACCTTGAAGCACGAATCTTGGTCTTCATCAGAGCCATCGGCACAGTCTCTAACACCATCACAGACAGATTCATTATTTATGCAGGCTTCATCTTTACACTGAAATTTGCTCTTTCTGAAAAAATGCAATACTTATTAATGAACAGTATATTTACCAGTAGACTAATGTAATCGAAATATGCATTACTCACAAGAATTTGCTTCAGAAGTTACATAACTTTTTTTATTATCATCATTTGTTGTTATAAGAAACAAAAAGAACAAAATAAGTTCACTACTTAACAAGAACACATTTCTTGTGACAATAGCAACAACCAAAAACATGATATGAGCAGGAGAAATGTCTCTAACATATATTTTGAACTTTATTAAATCAGTGCATAAAAAGTAGCAGCATAAGACTATCACATAAATAGTAATCACATTGTGATATTTTTCACAAAGCAAATGTACCCATAGGCCTGCCTAGCCACGCACTATAGTCAAAGATTACAATTGTGATCCTCAGGAAATGCAAATAAATAATTAAAATACTGTACATAAAAGGCATCCAGTGAAGGAGCCCTGGATTTCAAAATTAAATATCTCAAAAACTATGACTGATAGATGCAACAAATGGTATGTTTATCGTAAAAAGCTGTAATCATTTTATATGGAAGTTTCAAAATAGTTAAAAAAAGCTGCTAACAGATGTCACAGTAATCACGATATGTACTCCCCACAAATCGTATGCTGAAGCTCAGAGTGGTTGCTTCTACCATTGCAACATGTAAGGTGGTCAGCATACTGACAGAAAAGGTGAAATTATGTATTCCATAGAACAACATGTTTTTCTGGTACTGGAACACCACCAGTTATAATACAACAAGGTACAGTTTTCAAACGTCATTTAAAGTTCCAGAAGGACCTGAAGTGAAAACCATCAGTAAGTTCTTCACCAAATTCCAATGGACAGGCAGTGTTGGTTGATGATTCAGCATGGACTGCTGGCCCTAGGCAAACTGTAGTTACTCCTGAAAATGTAATCATTGTTCCTCAAATTATTCAGCAAAATACACAGAAATCCTTTTTTTCCATAGCGAATAAATCTGGTCAAGTTGTAATTGACAAGTCTTCTGTTTGGATAAAATGGTTACACACAATCTGGGTTTTGGGATGTAAATCTCTTTTTCAAGTGACTGCAGATGGGATTTACATCCTGAAACCCAAGTTATGTGTATGATTTTATCCAAATAAATGAGTAGTCAAGTACAGCTGGAGAGGATTTATTCCTCATTAAAAATTTAACAATAGTTGTGGATGTCCCACAAAGAGTGTATTATACAAGGAAATCTGTCTGAAGAATTGAAGCACAAACTGGTTTGAAGCATTCCAGCATACAGAAAATACTGGGACACAGCCCTCACACATTTCCATTCAAAATACAAAGCTACCAGCTTGTATCAGTATGAGCTGTGTGACAGAGGGCTGACTATGTGAATCAGATTCTCACAAATACTGATAATGAGGGATTGATGTTAGTGGCATCTGTCTCAGATGACACTTCCATCAGAATAGAGTCATGAATAAACAAAACTAGCAATTTTGGGGTTCCAAATGTCCCCAGTTGTGTGAAGCAAAGCCACTGTATGCTCCCAGAGTTACTGTTTGGCCTATAGTATGCAGCAGAGGCATTGCTGGCCCTTATTTCATGTGAAAAACTATCACTAGTTAACATTACATTCTAATTAGGGAACAGTTTGTCACCACACCATTTGAGAATCAACCAGTCACCACACTGCATAAAACACAGGTTTCACTTTCTTGATGAATACTTCAGGAACAGAATCATTGCATTGTATTATTGCAACTTTACTGGTGCAGGCATGGATTGGTCTCCATATTCACCTGATCTGATTGCTTATGACTCTTTTTGTGGAACACATTTATAGACACTGTCTACCGGAATCACCCCACCCTGGTGCCCGAGCTTGAATTGGCAGTCTGTGTGCATCTGAGTCTGTTTCCATCAAGAGACTACATGATGTGATGGAAAATTTTATTGTTCATTTGCACCACCTCTGTACTTTGAGTGGTGGACATCAGAAAAGATTGTGATGTGATGCAAAGGCTGCTTGGAGAATATGAGTTTAATTATACATGCTGATATTGTATGAACTGCATAGCAAACAGCACCCTCTGTTGGTAGCCTTTCAAAACTATTTTGAAACTTCTGTATAAAATTCTTATAGCTTTCACAATAAACATACCTGTTCTTGTGCTCATCTATTGATCTTAGTTTTCAAGATATTTAATTTTGAAATCAAGGACTCCTTTGCTGGACATGCTGTACTGTTGAGTTTTCTAGGAAGATAGTTCATTCCAGAGCAGCTGCTAAAAATTACAAAATAACATTGTTAGGCACTACTGTTTGAAAGGGAATATTATAAAACTTTATTTGTTGTACAATTTCAGTGGTAGAAGTCCTTGTATGTAAAGAAATCTGACACAGCAGTGATAAATATCTAACTACAGTCTCAGGAACACATTTTTTACACAGCTGTAACTATTTTTTATTATTTTATTTACCACACAATCATTAATTGCATATCATCTATCTGAGTAACTCACTAGTACTAAGAATTTTTTTCCAACAAACAATTTGCATTTAACATGATCATCTAGTAACAGCGAGAGCATTTTAAATTATGAAAATGATATCCTTTACTGAATAAAGATTTAGCGGCCCACCCGGCTTTGCATGGGCAGCATTAAGTATCTATGGCCAGACAACTTACTACTTCTTTGTAATATGTAGTCAGGAGTAAGATAATTATTTTTCAGAGTCACATTTTGCCTCACTTTCAGGAGGAGTTTCCAAAGAGCAAGTTAAAGCATTATGTTCTTGAGCTGCTGTAAGTCTCACTTGATGATCTTTTTGTATTCTTGAAATCCTGCAGTTTCTTAGCTGGTCTAATGTATCAAAAAGAAGTTACCATTTTCTAGGCATTTTTATTCATAAACAAAACCAAATCAAAATGTAATAATTAGGTACCCAAATCACAAAGCAAATTCATTTTTTCTAGCCAACAGCTCAAATATAAATAAAACCTGTCAAAAGAGGCAAAGCAATTTCATTACACTTTCAATACACAAAGCAAAATCAGTAAATTTGTATATCTAAACCAAGTCACTTCAGTGTTAGTTTGCATTTGTAAACATATGAGTTTGCTTACTTCAGTCACTGACAAACTTCTGAAAATACTTCTGTCATTGAAGTAACAAATACTAACAGTGTAAACTATTCATTCTTTGGTATACCATGAAACTAACAGCACCATCTATGGACACCATGAGGATTGTATCACATCCAAACTACTAAGCTGAGTAGACCCTAAAATTTTAAATGAAGATACTTTTTTCCATGATCCAAATTTTATCAAATAAAACCTATATGTTGCCCCAAGCTACACTCAAGTTACCTGTGGAAACACTACAAAAATTCGTCTAGTTTCATACTTCACTGTGTTCAGACAGAACAAGGGTTTTTTTTTTTTTTTTTTTTTTTTTTAATAGTCTTATTATATGCTGTTACACTCCTTACATCACCTGCAACCAGTTTTTGGTAAATATTTTAATGCAAAAACAACAGTTTTAAAGTTTTATTTTAGTACAGAAGAAAACTTTTGCTACATTTCAGGTCTCCATTTATTCGTTAACTTGTATGAACTCTGTACGCATTTGATGTGACTGTTTCTACAGCATGTCAGATGCACTGCCCGTTTCTGCTTATTGTTTCTCAGTGGCTTTCTTGGCATCACTGAATTACTATCTACACATAGCTTGTGTACTTTCATTTCTGTGCCCCACTACTGTTCAAATAAAAGCTGTACCACATCAGTGCATATTCTCCTGTGAGCTAAAGTAAACTGTGAGGATTGCGTTTTTCAGTGAGCATAGGACTGCAGGATATCCTCCTTTCTGTGCTTTCAAATTACATTGGCCTGGAAAGTGGACATTGACAATAAGATAAATCTTTCAGCTTTCATTACAATGCAGCAGGGCAACGTAACATGCCTTAAGGGTACATATCAGGACCTTTGTCAGGAGTTGCAGCTATTTGTAGCAACCCTTATCTCCAATAGTCACCTCTTTCAGTGAAAAATGAAAAAAACATTTATGTACCTGCAGAATTCCATTGAAATACAGGGTTAGCACAAAGTCTTGCCCTGATAATAACAATTTATTACAGAATAACCTTTTGACGTAATAATTTACATTTGATGCAATTACATAGGTTAGTGTTACTAGTTGGGGTTTTTTTTTTTTTTTTTTTCTCCCCCTCCCTTGGTAGCTCGGAGAATGTTGAGGCAGTATTCCAGTTCCCGCCAGGTGTTTCATAACTTGTGTTCTGTCACAGTACCCACAGCAGCTTGTATCCTAGCCTTCAGTTTGTCGATATCAGCAAGTGGTGTGATGAAGAATCTGTCCTTGATATAGCCCCAGAAAAAAAAGTCAAGGGGCTTAATGTCTAGAGAGCGGGGTGGCCAGGGTGTTGGACCGTTCCTTCTAATCCACTGATTCAGAAATGTTTCATTCAGGAAATTACACACTTTCAAAGTCCAGTGGGTGGGTGCCCCATCTTGCTGGAAAATTATCCATGGCTGATATTCTTCTAACTGTGGGGCAATGAACTGTTGCAAAACGTCTAAGTAAATGTTAGCAGTAATGGATTTTTCTGTGAAGAAAAATGGTCCAAAAACCTTGTTATGCATGAGGGCTCAACAAACATTTACCTTTTCACTTTCTTGCATGTGGAGACTCTGAACCCAATATATGGACATTATGTCTATTTACCATTCCACTGACATGAAAGGTGGATTTATCAGTAAAGCATATACAATTTAAGTAATTGTTGCAACAAAAATCCTGTTGAGAATCTCAGTTGCAAATTCAGCATGTGTCAGCAAATCATTTGCTTGCAAGGCCTGCATGATTTGCACTTTGTAAACACTAAACCTAAGCCTTTCATGAAGAATCTTCAGCACACTTGCTTGCAGTATTCGAAGTTCACGTAATGCTTGACGAGTTGATTTAGATGAACCCCCATTGAAATGATTGCCAAACATGATCAACAGTTGCATCACTCACACAAGCACTTTAAGGACAACCTTCAACGCTGCCTGTTTCGTTAGACTTTGCATACCGTCACTTTATTGATTTAATGCCAGGACTTTTTTGTTCTTATTTATCTCTTATTTCTAATTTCCTTACTTTTTATGTGGTATTTATTTCATGACCACCCACACACACCCCTGACAGATTCGACATTGACACTGACACTGACAGAATCATTGAGATGCTGTAAGGTGCCTTGTATCCAAGGTCAGCAACTAACTCAGTAGGGTGTCTATTGCATGTTACCATCACTGGCAAAGAGTGTAGTGTGATTGATGTGTTCTTGTTCCCACACTACACAATATGGTGAGTCCATCCTCCCAGTACATAGATGTCACTAAAATTTCTGCTCATTCTGCTTCCACAATTGATTTTACTGCAGGCATTTAATGTAACTGTGTGTTTCCCTCTCAAGGTAGAATCTATGAATGAACAGCACATATCCTTGGTGGCCTTTGACCTGTATAAATATTATCCTGCCAGCTACTGTAATACTCCATTCACATGGCCTCATGTGCTGTTATATAGTCAGGTAACATTCACAGCTTTAAGTGTGATCAATTATACCTCAAACGTATTCCCTTAGTACAGTAACTTTGTTAAATGTATCTTATTGTTAAGATTTTTAACCTCCATATAAACTAAGATTAGAGGGCAGTGCTATTTTGTTTACCCCTTTTCTACCTGTATACTTTTACTTAAACTTTTAAAATGGTGGTGTTTCACCAAGCTCATTATTTCAGTCAGCATATAGTCTTTATGGAAACATGAGTTCTTTTAATATACCCTGCATAATCTCATATGTACACAATTTGTAGTAAAGAGGGCGTACTTGGCAGGGAAGCTACTAGATCTCATTGAAAATTATGGACATCCATACCTATTACAGAAGTAGAAGTACTTGTATGCATGTATGTATGTAAGGACGGATAGAGGGAGGGGGGGGGGGGGGAGGTCAGACGGACAGAGGTGGGGGGGGGGGGAGGTCAGACGGACCGAGGGGGGGGGGGTCAGACGGACCGAGGGGGGGAGGCCAGACAGACCGGGGGGGGTAGAGGCCAGACGGGCCGAGGGGGAGGGGGGGAGGCCAGACGGGCCGAGGGGGGGGGGAGGCCAGACGGGCCGAGGGGGGGGAGGCCAGACGGGCCGAGGGGGGGGGGGAGGCCAGACGGGCCGAGGGGTGGGAGGCCAGATGGGCCGAGGGGTGGGAGGCCAGACGGGCCGAGGGGGGGGAGGCCAGACGGGCCGAGGGGGGGGGAGGCCAGACGGACCGAGGGGGGGGGGGAGGTCAGACGGACCGATGGGGGGGGAGGTCAGACGGACCGATGGGGGGGAGGTCAGATAGACAGAGGGGGGGAGATCAGGTGGACAGAGGTAGGAAATGCCAATGAGCAAAGAGACAGGGTGAAGGAGTGGACAGAGAGACTGACTAATAGAAGACTGGAATAAATACATACCTGCGCAGTGCCAGCTACTATACAGCAACAAAACAGATTACTTAAGTCACATCCACATAAACTTCTAATCCTTTGAGTATCCCGACTATCTCTGTGAACAAGTTGCAAAGGAGCACCCTCCCCCCTCGGTCCGTAAAGTACCAAATATCATCTTGAACTGGAACAACTTCACTACATCCTTCATCAGAGGCTTGATTACTTATTGTCATTCTGAAACCACAATTCTTCCTACCCCTCCCAGAATGATATCCTGCTGTCCACCCAATCCATGGAATATCGTAGTCCACCCCTTTGCCACAACTATTCTCAGCTCTTTGTTATTTGGGTGGTACTGATATACCACATACACACATACCGGCTTGGTTGTGATATCTACTCCAAATTTCACATGGCCAAGCCTATCAACCAGGTGCCCATCCAAATGTATGGCAAGTTGTAAAACTGTGGTGAAGAGCAGAGTTCACACCCCAGACAGGTTGCAGAGCAGAGCATGCTCTAAATCAAATAGCTGCTTCACAACTCTTGCCATCCAGGTTCTTACGCCTTGTATCAACCACTCTGAATCAATCTCTGCTAGCCCTCTTCCTCCCCCACATCACTAATCTTGTGCTCATACCCTCTTTTGACACGTCTCTCTTCCTCTGTTCAACCTTCTCCTCCAAATTTACACTTCTGCATCATTGCACATTTGACATTACAAACAATTCCCCTGTCTCTGCTCACAGCGAGCTCGCTGCTGCTAATTCCTATACCATGAGCTTACTGCTCGTCCCCCCCAGCTGTTGGCTAATCTTCCCCAACTCTCCCTCCTGCTTCCCCTCTCCTTTTTCATCTCATCCATCATAACCATGCATGCTACTCAAGCATCAATGATTGTCCACTGTAGTTGGTGGCCAGAACCTCACAACCATGCAGAGGCAGGTGTGTGTGTGTGTGTGTGTGTGTGTGTGTGTGTGTGTGTGTGTGTGTTGCACATGGCATTTTCAATATCAGTGCATTTTATAACTTTTTATTATGCATTCCTTGATTGTCTGGTTCATAAAAATACTACAAAATAGCAGTAAACTTTATCACTCTAAATAATCTCTAGATACCTCGGTCAAAACCAATACATAAAAAAATGGGCATTTTAATTTCTATTTACAAATATTGCTTTACCATATATGAAAGAACTTCAAAAAGTATTCTAGATATGTCATCCCATGCTAAGCTCATTGGGCAACACTAGTGGCACATTGTCAGAAAAGTGTATATGTTCTGGGCTTCCTGCAGACAGTTCTGCTGTGGTGTGGTACAGGTAACAGGTGCATCACAGTGGCTGATGTGAAATGCCATTGCTACTGGAAACATCCTCTGAATGTGAAGTATGCTGGACAGTATAATTATTGTGAGTACAATGTCTAAACTGCACACAGGTTCACTGTGAAGTTCTGTGGGATGCAGACCAAACACAGTGTTTCCCTAAAAGATTGTCCCAGTTTCAATGATATATTGTAACAGTTTAACTTAGCCTATTTACAATACATTATACATAAAACTGATCATAAATTAACTTACTTTTTCTTACAAATGTTCAATATGTGCACCTTTAGTTACAATGCACACCTCCATCCTAAAATCAAATTATTCCCACACTTTGGTTAACATGTTCAGATTGAAACTTCCTGGCAAATTAAGACTTTGTGCCACATTGAGACTCAAACTCAGGACCTTTGCCTGTCACAGACAAGAGCTCTATCAACTTAGCTACCCAAGGTTGGGTAGTTCAGTTGCTAGAGCACTTGTCTGCAAAAGGCAAAGGTCCCGAATTTGAGTCTCAACCCGGCACACAGTTTTAATCTGCCAGGAAGTTTCATAACAGTGCACACTCCGCTGCAGAGTGAAAATTTCATTCAGGTTGAGATTAATCAAACATTAGCCTCACCAGTTCTGTGTCCCAACCCTGGCAAATCATTTGATGTTGATGGAACGTAGACACAGTCTTTCATAAAGTCCCAAAGGAAAAAAAGTCACATGGTATGAAGTCAGGTGAACATGGAGACCAAGGAAAAACCATGAGCAATCCAGTGCCCTGGGACTTTAACTTTCGATCACTTTTGTAAAAAGAAATGCCTAAGACAAATTTCATAACAATGAAAACAATTAATTACCGACAAATTTTTTAATTGGATAGATTAAGAAAGTCTACTCACTAAGTGGTGGCAGAACACACACATATAACACTGTTGTAACTGGCAAGCTTTCAGAGCCACTGGCTCCTTCTCCAGACAGAATGGTTGAAGGGGAAGGAAGAGGGGTGAAGGAAAATCACTGGAGAGGTGTAGGAAAATGTGTAGATTTTGGGAAAGTCACCCAGAACCGCAGGTCAGAGGAGACTTACTGCACAGGATAAGAGGGGAAAGAGTGATTATTGGGAACTGCATCGGACGAGATTTTGAAACCTGAGAGCTTAAAGGTGGAAGACAGGGTAATATGCAGACAGAGATTACTACATAAAAATCATACATGAGTTAATAAGAATGGAAAGCTACGTGCATTGTACATGACAGAGGTGGTAGGGTAGTGGTGAAAAATAGATGCATAAGACAATGAAAAATGCAGAAAACTAAAATGGAGTGAAGCAAAGAGTAGTTACAGTGAATAAATGCTGAGACAGAAGAAATTAACATAAATTAAGGCCAGGTGTGTTGCGAGAATCTAGGACATGTTGTAGTGCTAGTTTTCACCTACAGAGTTCTGTGAAACTGGTGTCTGGGGAAAGAATCCAAATGGCATGTTTGGTGAAACAGGCACCAAGGTCACGAACATCATCATGTTGTAGAGCATGCTCTGCACCAAGTTATTGCAAGTTACTAATATACACCCACTGCCTCTGCCCATTCATCCTAATTGATAATTGGGTGGTAGTCATGCTGATGTAGAAGGCCGAACAGTGTTTACATAATGGCTGGTATATGAGGTGTCATTTTGCAGGTGGCTCTCCCTTTGATAGTATATGTTTTGCCAGTTACAGGGCTATTATAGGTGGCGGTAGGAGGGTGCATAGGGTAAGTCTTACAGCAGGGATGGTCACAGAGGTAGGAACCATAGGGTAGGAAGATGGATGCAGAAGGAGCATAAGGTCTGACAATAATATTGCAGGGATTGGGAGGGCAACGGAAACCTATTCTAGGTGCAGTGGGCAAATTTCAAACAGAACTGATCTTATTTCAGGGTATGATTTTAGGAAATCATGGGCCTGTCAAAATAGCTGATTAACACATTCCAGATGACAATAATACTGTCACCAATGGTGTGCTCCAAAGCTGTTTTTTCGAGGGATCAGCACTACCAGGATTCAAAGTGATGGCCCAGGAAATCTGCTTTTTAACTATGCTGGTGGGGTAATTAAGTGCAATGAAGGCTGAGTGAGAATAGTGATTTGTTGCTGTAAAGAGTCTGAATCCCAACAAATATGTTCGCCTCAGATGTCTAGGCTGTACAGGAGGGAATGTTTGACATGAAAAGGATGGCAACTGTCAAAATGTAAGGACTGTAATTTGTTGGTAGGATTAATGTGGATGGAAGTGTGTAGCTGGCCTTCAGTGAGGATGAAATCAACATCAAAGAAAGTGGTGTGGGATTCGGAATATGACAATGTGAAATTTCACATCGAATCCTGGTACTGCTAATCCCGCTAGAAAACAACTTCGAAACACACCATTGGTAACTCAGTATTATCCTCATTAGAAATGTGTTAATCAGCTACTTTGACAGGCCCACGACTTCCTAAAATCATGTCCTGAAATGAGATCCATTCTGTCTGAAATTTTGCCCACCACACCTAGAACAGCTTTCTGTAGCCCGTACATGTCATTTACCAGTGGCTATGTAAACACTGTTTGGCCTTCTGCATCGGCATGACTACCACCAAATTATCAATTAGGATGAATGAGCAGAGGCAGAGGGTGTATACTGGCAACTCGCAATATCCAGTTGCAGAGGATGCTCTACAACATGACAATCGTGGCCTTGGCCCCTGTTTCACCACATGTGCCATCTTCCCCCAGACACCATTTCTCAGAACTCCGAAGGTAAAAATTAGCACTACAACATGTCCTTGGTTCTCGCCACCCATCTGGCCTTAATTTACATTAATTTCTTCCATCTCAGCGTTTTTTCACTGTAACTACTCTTTGCTTCACTCCATTTTACTTTTCTACATCTTTCATTGTATTACCCATCTATTTTTCACCACCCACCTCCCACCTCTGTTACATGCAATGCACTTAGCTTTTCACTCCTATTAACTCATGCATGATGTTTATGCAGTAATCTCTGTCTGCCTTTTACCCTGTATTCCACCTTTAAGCTCTCATGTTTTCAAATCTCATCTGATGCAGTCCACAACAATCAGTTTTTCCTTCTTGTCCCATACTGTAAGTCTCCCGACCTGCGGTTCAGGGTAACTTTCCCAAAATCTACCCCTTTTCCTAGAGCTCTTTCGTCCTTTTCCTTCGCCCCTCTTCCTTCCCCTTCAACCTTTCAGACTGAAGAAGGCGCCACTGCCTCTGAAAGCTTGCAGTTATAACCATCTTTTATGTGTGTGTTCTGCCCCCACTTGGTGAGTAGATTTTTTTTATCCATCCAATTAAACAAATACAGGTTTTAGGTTCACCTTCAAATTGGACAAAGAGCTGTTCTTGGAACATATCCAGGTAAGCCACATCCGCTATAGTAGCTTCAGCAGAAAATATATATATTGGTGGGTACACTTAATGTCAGGACACAGCACAGAAAACAAATAGTAGAAAAGCAGATGCCAGACAGATTCATAAGAAGAATCTAAAGGAAATGTAATTCAGCCACTAAAGAAGCAGCTTATAAAGTGATTGTTCACCCAGTTCTTGAGTATTCTGCATCAGTTTGGGACCCTTGCCAAGTAGGACTGACAGATGAGATAGAGGAGATTCAATGAAGAGCAGTGTGCTTCACCACAGGATTGTTTAGCCTGTATGAGAGCACTATAGAGATGCTCAAAAGATTCTAGTGCCAGATGCTACAAGAGAGGCAGCTTGCATCATAGAGATGCTTACTACTGAAATTTGGAGAGAGTACTTTCCACGAAGAGTCCAATAACATTTTACTTCCTCCCAGATATGTGTCATGATGGTTGGTTGGTTGTTTGAGGTTAAAGGGACCAAACAGCAAGGTCATCAGTCCCTTGTTTCAAATAGACTCCATTCTGCTAACGGGACATCTCAGTAGAGTCAGAAAAATAAAACGGATAAAGGGGAAACGTAAAAGGGCAGTCACGTTGTCATTAGTAAAAACAAATGAGGGAAGTTGGCAAGAGAACGAACCCAACACTATGCTGAAACAGCATAGGCAAGACCACCTGTGACTTAAAAGGTACAACTGCTATAATGCAGAAAGTACGTATGGGAATAGAAAAACTAACCAAGCCTTAAAAAGAAGGGGTGAAAACAGAGTAAAAGGGAAAGAAAAGAGGATTCCGGTCAGGGAGGTGAATCGGGAATCTCTGAACACTGCCTACAGTGGGAGACACCCAAACACTCACCGCCCTGCCCCAACACCAGAGGGAGATTAAAAACTTTAAAACTGAGAATAAAAACCACTCTCCCGGAGGAAACCTAGAACCAGAGAGACCATCCGGGAATCGTCAGCCAACATCAAAGGTAAAGTGTGGGGGAGTCTGTACTTAGCACGCAGAGCCAAAAGAAGGGGGCATTCAACCAAAATGTGGGCCACTGACTGGAAGGCTCCACAACCACATAGCGGGGGTGGCTCATCACGCAAAAGGAAACCATGGGTCAGCCTGGTATGGCCAATGCGGAGACGACACAGTGTGGTCGAGTCCTTGCGGGAGAGGCTAAAGGAAGAACGCCATGGGCCTGTATTCACCTTAATGGCACGAAGTTTATTAGACAGTGGAGTAGCCTCCCAAGAATTGGCCCATGACTGTGCAAAGTGGGATTTGATGTGAAGCCGTAAATCCGCTGCAGGAGGGGTTACAGAAAACGGGGGGTAAGTAACTGCTCCCCCAGCCAAACGATCAGCGAGCTCATTACCCGGGATACCCACATGGCCCGGGACCCATAGGAAGTCAATGGAACAAGCAGCACGGTGAAGATCAGCGAGATGGTCATGGATGGCAGAGACCAAGGGATGGCGCGAAAAACACCGGTCAATAGCAAGAAGGCCACTCATCGAGTCCGTACATAACAAAACGCGGTTGTGTTGGGATTGTTGAATAAAGGTAAGGGCCCGGGAAATGGCCATCAATTCCGCAGTAAACACCCCACATGAGGGTGGCAGTAGATGATTTTCCGTTCCAACAAAGGACGTGAAGGCATACCCAACATGATCAGCAGATTTAGAACCATCAGTGTAAAAAACAACAGCATCCCGAAACTCCCATAAAATTTGGCGGAAAAAGGAACGGAACACCACCGGGGGGATGGAATCTTTCGGACCGCGGCGGAGATCCATCCGAATTCGAGGCCGAGGAACTAACCAAGGAGGGGTGGAGGGGAGGGAGCGAGGAAGACAGGACAAAGAAGGAAGCCGAAAATCACGGGTAAGAGACGCAAGGCGCAGCCCAACCGGTAAACCCGCCCGAGGGCGGGAGTCAGGCGGGCGACGCCCATGGTCTGGGAATAGGATAGAATAGGAAGGATGAGCGGGTGAAGAACGGATAGTAAGGGCATAAGACACCAGAAGCTGGGACCGCCGAACAGAAAGGGGGGGGATCCCAGCTTCAACCAGGAGACTATCAACAGGGCTAGTAGGGAAGGCACCGGTGGCCAAACGGATACCACGATGGTGGACTGGATCCAGCACGTGCAGCGTGGAAGGAGCAGCTGAACCATAAACTTGACAACCATAGTCCAAACGTGACAGAACTAGAGCACGATAAAGACGGAGGAGGAGGGAACGGTCCGCACCCCAGGAGGAGTGGGCAAGGAAGCGAAGGACATTGAGTTTACGGAAACATCCTACCTTCAGGAGTCTGATATGGGGCAGCCAAGTGAGCTTGTTGTCGAAAAGAAGACCTAGGAAACGAAACTGTAGAACCACAGGCAATCTTTGTGCAGCGAGATAGAGCTCTGGATCAGGGTGGACCGTAGTACGGCGACAGAAGTGGACCACCCGCGATTTTAAAGGAGAGAATTGAAACCCGTGGGAGAGGGTCCATGCAGAGGCACGCCGTATAGCCACCTGGAGCTGCCGTTCTGCAGATGGCATCGAGGAGGAACTAACCCAAATGCAGAAATCATCCACATACAGGGCAGGGGCGACCAAGGGACCGACAGAGGCCACAAGTCCATCGATAGCAATGAGGAAAAGAAGGACACTCAAGACAGAACCCTGTGGGATGCCCGTCTCCTGGGTCCGTGGAGAACTAAAAGCAGTACCAACTCGAACTCTGAATGACCGATGGATCAGGAACTGGCGGATAAAAATCGGGAGTGGGCCCCGAAGACCCCACTGATGAAGGGTTAGTAAGATGTGATGGCGCCAGGCCGTGTCATAGGCCTTGCGAAGGTCAAAAAACACTGCAACCAAATGGCGGCGCTGGGAAAAAGCCTGCCGAACTGTGGATTCCAAGCGAAGTGAATGATCGATTTAAGACCGTCCCTCTCGAAAGCTACACTGGTAAGGCGACAAGAGATCCCGAGAGTCGAGGACCCAATGGAGCTGACGGGCTACCATCCGTTCAAGTAACTTACAAACAACATTGGTCAAACTAATTGGCCGATAGCTGTCAACAGATAGGGGGTTCTGACCAGGCTTAAGGACAGGAACCACAATGCTATCCCTCCACTGAGAAGGGAAGTCACCCTGGAGCCAGATACGGTTAAACACCCGAAGAAGATGGTGCCGTTGTGGAGCACTGAGATGTTGAAGCAGCTGGTTATGAATGGAATCTGGGCCAGGAGCCGTATCATGAGAAGCAGATAGAGCAGAAAGAAATTCCCATTCAGTGAAAGGTTCGTTGTAAGATTCTGACTCACAAGTGGTGAAACATAAGGTGACAGCTTCAGCCTGCTGTTTTTGATGAAGGAAAGCAGCTGGATAGGAGGCCGACGCTGATGCCACTGCAAAATGGGTCGCAAGATGTTCTGCGAGAACTAATGGGTCCGTACAAATGCCATCTGGGAGGTGAAGGCCTGGGAGGGTGGACTGCCGATGGCAACCTTGGAGAGAGCGAAGTGTAGCCCATACCCGTGACAGAGGGACAGTGGAACCAAGGGAAGAAACGAATTGTTCCCAACATATCCGCTTGCTCTGTTTGATTAAATAACGGGCTTTAGCGCGAAGGCGCTTAAAGGTAGAAAGGCTGGCTACAGATGGGTGCCTCTTAAAGTGTTGCAAAGCTCGACGGCGATCACGGATGGCAATGGCAATGGCCGTACTCCACCACGGGACTTGCCGACGACGAAATTGTCCAGATGAGCGCGGGACAGCAAGGTTAGCAGCGCGAACAATCGCGTCAGACACGTCACGTAGGACGTCATCAATACAACCCGACAAAGAGGGAGAAAACTCGACCTGTGCAGTATATAGAGGCCAATCGGCGCGGTGGAAAGACCAACGAGGTAACCTGTCCATCGGGGAGCGGGAAGGGAGCGTGATAATCAACGGGAAATGGTCACTATCACAAAGGTCGTCATGTGGCGACCAGTGTAATGAAGGGAGGAGAGAGGGAGAAGAAAGAGAAAGATCAATGGCAGAAAAGGTACCATGACCAGCACTGAAATGAGTAGGGGAGCCATCATTAAGAAGGCACAGGTCGTGGTCTGCAATAAATTGGTCGATAAGAAGACCTCGTCTAGATGGAAAGGCACTGCCCCACAAAGGATGATGAGCATTAAAATCCCCAAGGAGGAGGAAGGGAGGAGGAAGTTGCTGAAGAAGGGTGGTTAAGGCAGCAGGTGTAAGAGTCCTGTCAGGAGGGAGATAAAGATTGCATACTGTGACTGCAGAGTCTAAGTGGACCCTAACAGCAACTGCTTCCAATGTAGTTTGGAGAGGAATCCACGTGCTAGCAATGTCTGTACGGACCAACGTACAACGCCACCAGAAGCCCGCAAGGGTCCGACCCGATTTCGACAGAAAACACGGAACCCACGGAGGGTCGGTGAGTGAGCATCAGTAAAATGAGATTCCTGGAGAACCACACAAGCTGCTGAGTAGGACGAAAGAAGGGATTTCAATTCCGGAAGGTGACGATAGTAGCCATTACAATTCCATTGGAGAACCACAGAACGATGGTTTAAATGAGGGCTGAACACGCTAAATCCAGTCATACCGCCGGGTCCCCACCTGTCACCGACAAGGAGGGGGCGACATCCATAAACGACAGGTCAGAATCCGGTTGTGAAGCCGGGGAAGGGACCTCCGGTGACACCAGAGGCTCTTTGTCCCGGGACTTATGTTTCTTCTTCTTTTCAGGCTGAGATCGAGGAGGGCTGTGTGGCATAATGGAGCCAGCTGCAGCAAGATCAGGAACAGAAAGAGACCGGGCGACCTGAGGGCCGAGAGACCGCGGCTCTCGCGGTCGCCGCGCTGCAGCATCCTTTGACCTGGAAGGTGCCGGGAAGGGGCATCCCGGGAGAGGCGCCCTTGACCGGCAGACGCCGAAGGAGTGGGACACTTCTCCGGCTGGGGAGGGGGAGCGGCGCCCAGAGGAGAAGGTGTGGGAGCCGCAGGGGAGGGGGGAAGGAGAGGGGTCCGGGACGGGGGTAAGGAAGGGGGAGGAAGGGATGAAGATGTAACCAAGGCGTAACTAGATGTCATGGACACAGGGTGCAATCGTGCATATTTCTTACGGGCCTCTGTGTAGCTTAAACGATCAAGAGACTTATACTCCTGTATCTTTTTTTCTTTCTTATAGACTGGGCAATCTGCTGAACGTGGAGAATGACTACCATGACAATTTACACATACAGGAGGGGGAACACAGGGACTCCCCTCATGGAGTGGACGTCCACAGTCACCACAGAGAGGGTCCTGGGTACAGCGAGAAGACATGTGGCCAAAACGCAAGCACTTAAAACACCGCATAGGAGGTGGGATGTACGGCTTCACATCACAGCGATAGACCATAATCTTAACTTTCTCAGGAAGGGTATCCCCTTCAAAGGCCAGGATAAAGGCACCAGTATCAATACGATTATCTTTAGGACCCTTCTGAACACGCCGAACAAAGTGAACACCCCGCCGTCCGAGATTGTCCCGAAGTTCCTCATCAGTTTGAAGGATGAGGTCTCTGTGAAAAATCACACCTTGTACCATATTTAGAGACTGGGGAGGGGTAATGGACACGGGAATTGTGCCAAGATGGGTACAGGCACGAAGGGCCACAGATTGGGCAGCAGAAACAGTTTTTATCAGTAATGAACCCGACCGCATCTTGCTCAGGGAGTCCACTTCGCCGAACTTGTCTTCAATGTGTTCCACAAAGAATAAAGGTTTGACACCGGTGAAAGTATCTCCATCAGTCCTGGTGCAAACTAGATAACGGGGGAAAGGTTTTGCCCCTAGACGACGGGCCTGACCCTCCTCCCAGGGGGTAGCCACGGAAGGGAAGGCCGAAGGGGCAAGAGAAGCAGCACTTGAGGAATCAGTACCACGCAGAGAGACGGCCGCAGAAGAGCGGCCAGAGGTTTGGACCCTTATGCGTTTCATCTGCATAGCGTCCGCCCTGATACCACCCACTCCGATCAGGGGCTCTCCTCACGGGCGCCACCCAGCCACAGCAAGGGCCGTCTGGCACGGCGGCCATTGCCGGGAGTTCCGATGCTCCAGGATGACGAGCAACCACTCCAAGGCATGCATGAGGAGGTCACAGCTCAGGTATCAGAAGTGTGATCCCTGTGTGTTCAGGGGGCTCAACCAAAAGGGTACATAGCGACCCCACCACACGGGCTGGCTACCGTGCTGGCTATGCACCCTAGCATCAGACAACGACGTAGAAGAAAAGGTGGAATATACTAGGAGGGCACACGTCGGAGACACTAGGTAAGGTGCTCTTCCCCAAATGGCTCACACTACGGAAAGAGAAATTTTGGAATGGAGGTCAAACCCCAGAGGGGGACCAAGGAATGCCAAAAGGAGGAGATGATTACGCAACAAAGTCAGAGTGTAAAACCAACAGAACCAGGAGGATAGCGGAGGCCAACATAATCAAGGACACCAATAGAGGGAGAGGAGAGGGCGAGGGGAAAGGGGTATGGAGGGGAAAGGAGGGGAAGGGAAAGGAAATGCAGCCCGGGAGAGAAAGAAGGCTGCAATGGCTCGGGGCCCCGTGCTCGCCACGCACGTATCCACGAAAGAGTTGTGGACCCCCTGGGGGGTATGTGTCATGAAATGACCACAAGGAGAAAATTCAAGACATTAGAGCTGGTTGGTTGATTGTGGGGGTAAGGAACTAAATGAGGTCATCAGTCCCTTGATCTATTAGTGGTGCATCCAGAAGTAGAGACATCCACTGAGAACATTTTCTGATGTAGTCAGGAGATTCATAACAGTGAAAGTAAGAAGTCTAAATGTTCTGTACAATCAATAATAAAAGCAAAAGGAGATAGGGAAGTCAGCAAGTGGGCATCCCCAGGGCTCTGCATATGACAGGAAATGTCCCATCCACCCAAAGCTGTTCCATCCAGTCCACTACAGTCAAGAGAGCCCACTATTCAACAAAGTGCAACACCCAGATTACACAGAACAACTGCTGGGATAGAAACTGAGAAATAAAAATTGATAGAGGGTCTTGAAAGCCCCAGTCATGGATGGTGAGAAACCTGATGTCACCAAACAATATCATACGTCTGTGACAAGGTGTTGGCTTTTAGGAAAAACCTGTCAGATTGCTGTTTACAGCTTAAGCAGATGGTCATTTGTGGTTCATCCCTCCCAGAAACTGCACTGACAGGGAGACAAAAGTTCCCAAAATTCAAGAATCCAGCATAATCTGTGGGCAACCTCCTTTCAAGCAGCTAACAGAGTATGTTGATAATGACAATCAGCCAGTAACTGTCAAAAGATATTGGGTTTTTGCCTGGCTTAAGGATTGGGACAATTATGCTACCTTGCCATTGTGAGAGGAAGGGCCCTTTGAGCCAAAGATGGTTGAAGACCTGAGGAGATAATGCTTTTGAGGAACATCTAGATACTGAATCATCTGATTGTGAATTGAATCAGGGCCTGGGAGTGTGTTGTGGGCCAAAGTAAGAGCTGGAAGTAGTTTCCTGTCAGTTCATTGTTCAGTATAGAATTCAGCTTGATGGGGAGTGAAACATAAGGGGATGTCGTTAACATGTCACTTTTGCAACAGAAAGGTAGTTGGATATGTATAGGAAGACAATGACAATGCTGTCACAGACTGGGTCACAAGGTGTTCTGCAAGACCTGATGAACTGATACAAAGGCTCAGTGTGATGGTTGATTTGTCTGGTGGTGGCAAGGAAATGACTGGAAAGTGGTCACTGTTACATAGGTCATCATGTAGTGACAAATGTAGCAATGCTACAAGATTAAGGTATGAGATCATTAAAGTGAGAGCAGAAAAGGTACCAGGAGTTGCACTGAATTGGGTAGAAGAACCATCACTGAGGAAGCACAGGTAATGATCTGTGAGAAGCTTGTCAATCAGAAGGCCCTTATCTGATGAAGTACTCGCTCACAGGGAGTAGTGTATGCTGAGGTCTCCAAGCAAGAGAAAAGGGGAGCTGGTCATGGGAAGTACTCGGATTAATATGGACCCATACCAGACATGATTAACAGGGGATATTGAAAGTATTCAGACAGGGGCAGCACAAATGGTCACAGTTTTATTTCATCCATGGGAGAGTATCACAGACATACTGAAGGAATTGAACTGGAAGGCCCCTGAAGATAGACAAACTATCCCGAGAAAGTCTATTAACAAACTTTCAAGAACCAACTTTAAATGATTACTCTAGGAATATATTGCAATCCCCTAGCCTATGTAACACTCACATAGAGATCATGAGGCTAAGATTACAATAATTACTGTACGCACAGAGGCATCATTCTTCCATGATCCATAAGTGAATGGAACAGGAGAAACCCTAATAACTCTTACAATGAGACACACCCTCTGCCATGCATATCACAGTGGTTTGCAGAGTATAGATGTAGATGTAGATGTTATGATCCCCAGATACAAGCATTATGGGTATTTACCTTATCACTTTGATGAAAAGTTGCCTCATCACTGAAGTCATCTTCCCCCTGCAACATTCCACTTACGCTGTTGTACCACCTGTACCCAGTTTGGATATACTTGTGTAAAGGTTCTGTTAAAACCTTCCACACTGTCATCTTTGGCAGCTGAACTTCAAGACTTGCTTTCCAAATAGACTTCTTAGGACAACTAAGGTATGATGCTCTGACATGGCCAACATCCTCTTCAGACCAATAGACTCCTTGGTCACTCCATGCTTTTCTCTTTACATACATGTCCAGTCATTTCAAACTTACTATACCACCAGTAGACGTTTTTGTCACATTGGGGATCACAATTAAACTTTAAATGAAATGCATGCTGAACTGAAATTACAGATTCACTTTCTGTAAACTGCATAACATGAAACACTTTATACTCAGAAGTACCCATTTTGTTTAGGTGGTGCTAGCAGGAGAACATCATATGAGTACTTGTAGATTTGCTTATCTAAAACTGTGAGCTACTCATAAATTGTGACATTTAACCAAAACTCTACAATGCTTACAGTTGCTACTATTAAAATTTATAACTGGCACATTCTTTCATGGGCACACTGTACAATGTCACGACCACCCAGAGCAAAACAGTGCCAACAACTCCTTCAAGGCTTCAAAACACAGGTGACACTGGTTGGGAAGAAAGGCCATCAAAATTGACAACACACAGTGGTGTACACATAATCGAGGAATTGATTCATAGCTATCGCAGATTTTCTGATAATGAGGGTTATCACACAGAATTTCTCTAATAGCTTTGCCAGTGAGGAGCAGATTTCTATCATCAAGGAACTGAAATATTGGTAGTCTGTTTGCAGAAACTAGGTGACTGTGTTGCAAAATTGTGTCTTGTATCATTTTGAAGTGTACAGCAGTATTCAATAGAAGTTGCTTAGACTGCCATAATACAGTGTAACCTACTTTTAGAAGTCACCCCGTACATAATCTATCTAAATTACACACACTATTGTTCCAGGGTGTCCATATTTAACAATTTTTTTAAGAACTAATGCTCAAAATATCCATCATTATATTTCCAACTTCCAGTTCATTCATATTCTAAATATTACAGGGCAACCAAACCAGGTTCTTAGTTTCAGTCTCCTCTCTATACTTTAAAAAAAGTCCATTGAGTAAATTTAAAGTTCAAATTTCATATAAAAACTGGATACACCAATTTGTTGTATCAAAATACTAACCCACAATTTGTTGCTCTCTTTATGTGTGTTGTGGCCGCATCAGACACATGCATGTAAGCTGTAAGAAATTGAGAAACATTCTTAGTGGCAAATCAATACAAAGTTTTAGTAGCATGACAAATGGAAACTTGCACAAGTTATCTTATACACAAACTTACTTCCTGGGAAAACTGGTACATTTAAAGAAATTTAGGCAACTAAAAGGCCAAAGGCAAACACAAACCACACTACAACTCCAGTTTCCTTCAACAGATGTTTGAAGTCTGTAACATTGAAACAGTTGGTACAATACAATGATTTGTGTATGATTTCAGGATTGGCAACAAGAGGAGAAAAGCTGACAGGAAATTGTCTGTGGTAACTACAACCGTGTGTGCAAGGAAGAAAATAAAATAAAAATCATTTTATCCTCTAATCAGTCTGTGCTTGATTAAAGTCATATAATATTCTGATAAAGTGAATACAATAAAAAAAGCTTTCACTACTCAACCAAATAAAACATGGTGAATAAAGAAATCATTCAACCTCCTCATAAAACTTCTAAAAACATATAGCTTTGCTACACACACACACACACACACACACACACACACACACACACACACACACACATCACATTTCCATTGAAGTTATTGGTAGGAAGGAAGACTAGTGTTTAATGTCCTACTGACAATGGGGTCATTAAAAATGGAGAACATTGTGAGAATGAGGACTGACAGGAATGGATATTGTCCATTTCTTTTCGAAGGAATTACCCCAGCACTTTCTTTGAGCGATATGCAGAAACCACACAAAACCCAAATACAGATGGCCAGACAGTTACTGAACCCTAATTGTCCTCAATATGAATCCAGCATGTTAACAAATGTGAAGACATTAGAGAGATCAAAATATCAAACATACAGCAGTGAAAGAATTCACTGCATGTGGATTTTCTACCTAGGAAATCCCCTAAAACTGCTTAAGTCCATGGGATGAAGAGGACAGAAGTAAATTTGTAAATGACTGTCAGGTAAGTGGGTTTTTTGGCAGACAACAGCTTCCCCTATTTTCCAGACCCTCAATGTGTAATTTCTTGCTATGTCTTCACCGAAGACAAAGTTTCGATCCCAGAGGTGCTGCACCAAAATTCTGGCTGTCTATTTGCTGAAAAGTATCTCTAACAGTGTTAAAAGCAAGTTAAGTTATAGTCAGCCCAACTTTTCTTGAGACGTGAGCTGTTCAGAATGTGGAGAGGGAAGGGGTTAGCAATTTTGGAGCCCTGGGATGTGAAATGTTGCAACAGGTAATGAGCGAAGACCTTACTCGGTGCTGACAAAATTTGCAGCAAGTGATATGTTCTGACTTCTTCCTGTGTTAGAAATGATGCACGGAGAAACATAAGGTAGAGAAGGTAACTTAGCAGGTGAATGTGGATTGGGGGTAAGAAAATAAGGAGGAAGCCGCCTGGTATAATTTTGCACAGAGCACAACTTAATCATAGCTAACACTTGGTTCAAGAATCACAAAAGAAGGTTGTACACATGGAAGAAGCCTGGAGATACTGACAGGTTTCATATAGATTATATAATGGTAAGACAGAGATTTAGGAACCAGGTTTTAAATTGTAAGACATTTCCAGGGGCAGATGTGGACACTGACCACAATCTATTGGTTATGAACTGTGGGTTAAAACTGAAGAAATTGCAAAAAGGAGGAAATTTAAGGAGATGGGACCTGGATAAACTGACTAAACCAGAGGCTGTACAGAGTTTCAGGGAGAGCATAAGGGAACAAGTGACAGGAATGGGAGAAAGAAATACAGTAGAAGAAGAATGGATAGCTTTGAGGGACGAAGTAGTGAAGGCAGCAGAGAATCAAGTAGGTAAAAAGACGAGGGCTAGTAGAAATCCTTGGGTAACAGAAGAAATATTGAATTTAATTGATGAAAGGAGAAAATATAAAAATGCAGTAAATGAAGCAGGCAAAAAGGAATACAAACGTCTCAAAAATGAGATCAACAGAAAGTGCAAAATGGCTAAGCAGGGATGGCTAGAGGACAAATGTAAGGATGTAGAGGCTTATCTCACTAGGGGTAAGATAGATACTGCCTACAGGAAAATTAAACAGACCTTTGGAGAAAAGAGAACAACTTGTATGAATATCAAGAGCTCAGATGGAAACCCAGTTCTAAGCAAAGAAGGGAAAGCAGAAAGGCGGAAGGAGTATATAGAGGGTCTATACAAGGGTGATGTACTTAAGGACAATATTATGGAAATGGAAGAGGATGTAGATGAAGATGAAAGGGGAGATACGATGCTGCGAGAAGAGTGTGACAGAGCTCTGAAAAAACTAAGTTTAAACAAGGCCCTGGGAGTAGACAACATTCCATTAGAACTACTGGCACCCTTGGGAGAGCCAGCCCTGACAAAACTCTACCATCTGGTGAGATGTATGAGACAGGCGAAATACCCTCAGACTTCAAGAAGGATATAATAATTTCAATCCCAAAGAAATCAGGTGTTGACAGATGCGAAAATTACCAAACTATCAGTTTAATAAGTCACGGCTGCAAAATACTAACATGAATTCTTTACAGACAAATGGAAAAACTGGTGGAAGCAGACCTCGGGAAAGATCAGTTTGGATTCCGTAGAAATGTTGGAACACATGAGGCAATACTGACCCTGAGACTTACTTTAAAAAATAGATTAAGGAAAGGCAAACCTACATTTCTAGCATTTGTAGGCTTAGAGAAAGCTTTTGACAATATTGACTGGAATACTCTCTTTCAAATTCTGAAGGTGGCAGGGGTAAAATACAGAGAACAAAAGGCTATTTAGAATTTGTACAGAAACCAGATGGCAGTTTTAAGAGTCGATGGGCATGAAAGGGAAACTGCGGTTGGGAAGTGTGTGAGACAAGGTTGTAGCCTCTCCCCGATGTTATTCGATCTGTATATTGAGCAAGCAGTAAAGGAAACAAAAGAAAATTTCAGAGTAGGTATTAAAATCCATGGAGAAGAAATAAAAACTTTGAGGTTCGCTGATGACATTGTAATTCTGTCAGAGACAACAAAGGACCTGGTAGATCAGCTGAATGGAATGGCCAGTGTCTTGAAAGGAGGATGTAAGATGAACAACAACAAAAGCAAAATGAGGATAATGGAATGTAGTCAAATTAAATCAGGTGATGCTGAGGGTATTAGATTAGGAAATGAAACGCTTAAAGTAGTAAATGAGTTTTGCTATTTGAAGAGCAAAATAACTGATGATGGTCGAAGTAGAGAGGATATAAAATGTAGGCTGGCAATGGTAAGGAAAGCGTTTCTGAAGAAGAGAAATTTGTTAACATCGAGTATAGATTTGAGTGTCAGGAAGTCGTTTCTGAAAGTATTTGTATGGAGTGTAGCCATGTATGGAAGTGAAACATGGATGATAAATAATTTGGACAAGAAGAGAATAGAAGCTTTCGAAATGTGGTGCTACAGAAGAATGCTGAAGATTAGATGGGTACATCACATAACTAATGATGAGGTATTAAATAGAATTGAGGAGAAGAGGAGTTTGTGGCACAGCTTGACTAGAAGAAGGGATCAGTTGGTAGGACATGTTCTGAGGCATCAAGGGATCACCAATTTAGCATTAGAGGGCAGCGTGGAAGTTAAAAATCGTAGAGGGAGACCAAGAGATGAATACACTAAGCAGATTCAGAAGGATGTATGTTGCAGTAGGTACTGGGAGATGAAGAAGCTTCCACAGGACAGAGTAGCATGGACAGCTGCATCAAACCAGTCTCAGGACTGAAGACCACAACAACAACAACAACAATTATATCAAGCCCACAGCACAAGATTAAACAATAAGCAGTTCAATGCATATTGGCTACTGCAGTATACATTGGCAGCATTAGCTCTCATCATGAAGACTTTTGAATTCTATTGACAAGTTTGTATATGGGCACCCTCCTGTAGCATTACTTTTCCTCAACAGAAGCAGTCGATACCGGACATATTTTCGAATTTTGAACAGGATAATATTATCTCAGCTGTGTTTCTAAAAAATTTCATACGATTTTGTACACTCTGGGTTGTATTACACACTAAAATGTATAAAAATTAATTACTCTATTTTCGTTGCTATGATTGAGATGTACTTGCTCTGTATGTATAGTTATTTTTTTTTTTTTTTTTTTTTTTTTTTAGATACATTTGAAGTTAAGAAGTATTTGGCACACTTAAAATTTCTATTATTAATTATGCAATCTGATGCTATTATGTTTTTTCTGGATTCATTTATAAAATAATAATATAAATTAATAGAAATTCATTTGTCAAGAAAATTTGTAAACCCTTGGAACATCATTACTACCGCAGAATGAAGTAGTAGTGGGCATGCCTCCTATGTGATCGGATGTGTTTTTATATTTGGCAAGAACAATATAATTTTGGCTTTGTTAATGTGAAAATTCAAAAGACAGTGTGATACAGAGAAATGTGAGAGAATAAAATATTTGTGAAAAAAAATACAGTGTAAGCAATTCTTCAAAGTTAATTATGTCAATTGCAACCATGAGATCCCAAAATGTGAAATTTTCAGCTTCAAGAATCAGGCCCTAGACGTGAAGAACTGGAGCCAACTATGAGAAATGAAGATAAGTAAAAAGTTTATTGTAAATCTTACTCCTCTCGTAACTTATTACAAGAGTTAACCATAAAGACAGTGATAACAACAAATTGTGGGAGGGGTGATTACAAGTTCCAAGCAGTATTACAGGACTCAGACCTCAAGAAATGTTAGACTATATATCAACCATATTGCTTGTAGATAGCAACAATCGATCTTAGGCAACATAGAAGGAAATCCTATGGATTTCCCATCTGTTCTCCAAGTGTATTCTCTCTAAAATGCACGTTTTTAGGTATATGAAATTACAGGTTTGGCACAAAAAAGCTACAAAAATTAAAATATATTTTACGTAAACAGTACAAAAGTTTGATTTTGATTGAATTCACACTGCATAAAGGACAGATATTCAAAAATTTTAAACCCAATGTTATTAAAGTTTTAAACTTGTCCTTTCATAAAACCTTACTAAAATATTTCTCCATAAGAAAGAAAGCAGACTTTCTGTGTGTTGGACATGGAATTTCTAACAATTCATAACACTCATTAAACAGAATATTTTGAGCCTTAATTTAAAAAATGAGTACAAATTATATAAACGTGCCATATAATATATTTGTTGCAGTATTGCCACCATTACTTCTTTAAGAAAAGCTATACATCTGATTGCATTATCAGTTGTGGGAGATTATTTTGGGTGATCCTCCAATGACACCAAAACTGCGCTAATGCTGGTGGTTAATAGAGAATCTGTATGACTGTTGAATTTACAGTTTGTCACAGGCATTATTTTCGACACATGCCACCCCATAATAGTTACGCATTATTCTGTGAAACAATCACAGATATTCCAGAAAGTGTGTCTCAGACATATCCATGAGAGAATGCTGTGACAAAGCAACAGACTGTGATTTATCAACCATCCCTATATTTCAGAAAGTCTCTCTCACAAATATCCATGAGAGAACACCGTGACAAAGTAACAGACTATGATTTATCAACCATCCCTATAGGTAATTGTATACCAGTGAAAATGTACACCTGTTGTCGTCGTTTCAGTGCTTAATTTTAATTCTTTTCTTCCTTTTACAGCCATGGTGATTTTTCTCCAGCTATTTTCATATATTATGATACTGAGAGAGATGTCACTTATCCTTGAACCAATGGTGAGGAAAAACTGAAAGCATTAAAAGAGCTTTGGACCCCACCAAACACTTTCAAGTTTCCAATCACTGGCAAGAAGCAGCTTTCTTTTCAGCATCATTTGACTACCAGACACTTATGGCTTGCATACTGAAACATCATGCAGGGAGCATTTTGAAAAGTATGTATTTACTTTTAAAAATGCACAGTGGTTGTGGTCTTCAAGTTCTTGGAGGCTTAATTAGTAAACCATTTACTAAATGGAAGAGAGCTTCAGAGAGCTTTTATTAGACTACAATAAGAAATATCAAAAATCAGCTGTCAAACAGGCAGCAAATTTTGAAGTTTGTGGAGGGTAAGGCTCTCGATGTTATGGAGATGATCGATGTAGAAAATAGTAAAGTCACTGCAAAGAACAGAAAAAGATTAATAACTATTGTGAAAACAATTCTTCTGTGCTGAAGACAAGAAATTGTCCAAAGAGAATGCTGGGATTCTGGAGAAGTTGGAATAAATGAACCTGCACATATTATTGTTGTCGTTGTGGTCTTCTGTTCCACCACTGGTTTGATGCAGCTCTCCATATTACTCTATCCTGTGCAAGCCTCTTCATATCTGAACAACTACTGCAGCCACATCATTCTGAATCTGCTTACTGCATTAATCTCTTGTCTCCCTCTTCAATTTTCCCCCCTACATTTCCCTCCATCACTAAACTGGTGATCCCTTGATGTCTTAGAATGTGTCCTACCAACCAATCCCTTCTTCTAGCCAGGTAGTGCCACATATTTCTTTTCTTCCCAGTTCTATTCAGTATCTCCTCATTAGTTACATGATCAACCCATCTACTCCTCAGCATTCCTCTGTAGCACCACATTTCAAAAGCTTCTATTGTCTTCTTGTCTGATCTCTTTATCATCCACATTTCATTTCCACTCAATGCTAAACACCGAATACTTTCAGAAAAGACTTCCTAACTCTTAAATCTATATTCAATGTTAACAAACTATTCTTCTTCAGAAACACATCTTTTACCATTGCCAGTCAACATTTTATACCATCTCTACTTCAGCCACCATCAGTTATTTTGCTGCCCCAATAACAAAGCTCATCTACTACTTTAAGTACATGATTTCCTAATTTAAATCCCTCAGCATCACCTGATTTAATTTGACCAAATTCCATTATTCTTCTTTTATTTTTGTTAATGCTCATCTTATCTCCTCCTTTCAAAACACTATCCATTCCGTTCAACTGCTCTTCCAAGTCCTTTACTGTCTGACAGAATTACAATGTTATCAGTAAACCTCAAAGTTTTTATCTCTTCTCCCTCAATTTTAGTTCCTACTCCAAATTTTTCTTCGGTTTCCTTTACTGCTTGCTCAATATGCAGAATGAGTAATATTGGTGATAGGCAACAATACTGTCTTACTCCCTTCTCAACCACTGCTTCCGTATCTTGTACCTCAACTCTTCTAACTGCTGTATGGTTTCTGTACAAGTTGCAAACAGTCTTTTGCTCCCTGTATTTACCCCTGCCACTTACAGAATTTCAGAACCCTCCAGTAAACACTGTCAATAGCTTTCTCAAAGTATACAAATGCTATAAACATAGGTTTGCTCTTCCTTAACCTATGTTCTAAGAGAAGTCGTAGAGTCAGTGTTGCCTCTGGTGTTCCTACATTCATTCCAAACTGATCTTCTTTGAGGTTGGTTTCTAACAGATTTTCGATAATAATGATAATTTTACAGCATTATTCCATTTTCATGCTCAGAATGGCTAATAAAGTCTAATACATACTACAGCAAAAACAACTAGCGTTATGCTTATCATATGAAGACTGCTCATCTGGAAAATAAATTGTTAGTGATGATTTTCTTGACTTTATCTATGTATAAGAAGTTTCAGCTCAGTCATTGTCAATGAAGACTGTAACCACCTCTCATGAGATTTATTTGGACAAACTGACTGTGCAAGGCTCTGATGGCACTGTAGCGATTAGCAGCTGGTTAGAGCCAAACAACAGCAATAGCAGAACAATACACAAGAGCATGATTCACACAGTATGTGGTGCATATTCTTAATTTAGGTTCTAATGCATTCATGTGAGATAATGATGATACATAACTGTATCAGAATCTTAAATAGTGTAGTAAACCTCTCTGATGATCTCTGCTTCTGGACTACCTACTGAAGAAATTTGTGGATGAAATTAATTCACCTCATTCAATGCTGATCTCCCTTTGTGAGATACAGTGGACTGAAATGTGAATGGCTGTAAAAAGATTTTGAGAAATGCTTCCTGCAGTAACCACAACACTTGGGGCACTTCAAGTCACTGCTAGTAGAGATGTCACAGCTGAAGCATACCAACTGTTGACAACTTTGGAAAATAGCCAGTTTATCATGTCCCTACTTATACCAATGAAAGTTTTTTCGTTGACAGCAAAACTAAACAAAACAATGCAGAAGGTAAATGAACAACACTTGCAGCAATGCAGGAAAAAGAAAAAGAAAAGAGATGGTTGGTTGGTTGGTTTGGAGAGAAAGGGACTAAACTACAGGGCTATCAATCCCAATGGGGGTGAAGCAGATGCTCAGAGAGAGATGGGAGAGGAGCAAATAGTTGGGGTAAAGAGTAGGAGGAGATGGGCTTACAGAAGATTGTAATAAATACATACCCAGGCAATGCCAGATATTCACCTAGTTAGAAATAAAATGGGAAATTAAAGACTTATTGGTCTCGTTCTAATGACGGTTCATTGTGATCTTGCAGTGCAACTAGATTCTGAAGAAATTATTAGTAAATTAGCAATTAGACATATAACAGCAAATTTATTAATACTTAAATTTAAAGATGTTACTGTTATTTGTTAAATACATTCACTTATGACCTTAAGTTACAGCGAAATGCCAAAGAGTCACAAACTTAGGTACAAACGAAGAATAATAAAATAATATTTCATCATATAATTATTTGTATAATCTACTAACATACCTACAGTTTTCACTTTGTTACCTTTGTCATAAATAAGTATCTTAATAGCTACATTACAAATGTTTTTTTTTTTTTAAAAAAAAGGTGCTTGGATTAATTAGTGTTTCCATCAGCTTTACTTGGAGGTGATATGGTTCCTAGTTTGTTATGGGATTTTTAATTTCCAATGGATTGACTTTATTGGGGTTAACAGCATTCCTTTTTATGGCATGAATGAAGTTATGGGTAAACTCTGGTTTAACTCACTAAAGGTCAATGTTGGACACAGTCTTTGCAAAAGCTTTAGGTATGTCAGTGACGGTGATACTTGTTAGTTTCACATTCTAAACCCAAATGAAGGATCTCCAGACAAATATTGCAGGAACTATAATAGTTATATATGTGGGAATAAATTTATTTTGTAGCAATAGTGAGGGAAAAGTTGTCAGTGAAACAATAAATATTGTTCGTATGGCCACAAACTTATACATTGCATTTAGACTTGTAATTAGTGGCACAATATACAGAATGTCTGTTACTGGCAAGGTGTAAGAAGATGTATAATAATTGTATGCAGCTCATTTGGCAACTCTTATGTCCCTTATCTATCCCAGTTATTCAAAATGGGAAAGAGGAACTATAGTTTAATGTGGATTCCAAACCACATGACATTCCTGGTGAGTCCACACATCATTGAGAGGTAAAGACTAGATTATGGCACATTGAAAATTTTGTGTGGTCCAACTGGAATCTAGTTTCATGACCTCTCAGTTTCCATGCACATGCTATACCATTAAATCGTCAGGCCCGATTATCTAGTGCAGGGCAAGTCAGGGTGTGCCAAAATTCATGCATGCCGCATGTGTGGCCCACTGACGGCACAAGCTGTGGCCTGTCTTTAGGCTTTGCTTGGTCCTTCTTGGAAGTAGCTGGAACAGTGCAACATTTCATTTCATTTAGCATTACTGTGTGGCATTTTTTGGTAAGCACAACTTTGAGTTTGGGACAGTTGTTGTGTTTACCCTTTGCTGTTTGTTAATGGTATGAAAGACATTCATGGGTCCAGTGACTGACTGCATATAAAAATGCAGTCTAGTGACTTATTGTTGCAATTCTTAAAAATGAAGTGGAATACCAGAAGAAAGGGATGAGAATTTTCAAGTTGCATAAGCAACAAGTACTGCAAGTTTGCTATGGGACAACATTACAGTACAAAGCAGAAGGAATTTAAAGATTTAGTTGACAGTGGAAGAGCAAAAAATTATAACAATAGATGGACAAGATTCATTGTTCCGTACATCAGAAAGCACTTTTGTGCTGTATTTGCAGGCCTGGAGCACATGAAGAAATTGATGGTACATATAGTAAAATTTATGAAGTTGCACGCATTATTCCATTGTCAGTTGCACAGTTTTCAATGGGACCAAATGAAGAGTATGGAGACTTCATATATTACTGCCAAGTACATTGGTTAAGTCAAGGGGCATGCTTGCAATGATGTTTCAATTTAAAACTCAAAGTTTTTAAATTTATGAAGGGAATAGGAGTGCAGGAATGAAAATTAAAACATCCTGAATGAAGTGCAAACTTCACATTTTAGGTGGACTTGACTGCACATTGCCCATAATGAGACATTGCAAGGTACATAATTTCTTTATGATTTGACGAGGATGCATTTAAAAAGAAAATCACATTATAGGAGGGACACATTCTGACAAAGGCAGTCCAGTTCCCTAAGATCACTGACATTAAAGAAAACATGATGTTTGAAGAATTCATTGTGGCCTTGAAAGAACTATGGGGATAGTTTTATAAAGATTTTGAGGACACTGTCAATCCTACATGTGTTTCCAACCTGTTTTTAAGACCATTTGCATTTCAGTTGAAAGCACACCTGTGCATGAGCAGATGTAACTGATTGACCTGCAAGTTAATTCCTGTTTCAATGACAAATCTTTTTATATTAAATCTATCCAGGAAGTCTAGATTGCTTTCCTCAGGAATAGCTTCCAAGTCTCCAAATTGAGGTTGCAAAAGTGCTACACTATTTTGATTGACATTTGTGAAGAGCCTTTTTTCGATTATGAAATTAAAAGAGCTAGGATTATATGGCAGCTTGAATGCAAAACTCTGAAACTGTCTGCATCTATCTGTATGCCAACAGTTTGTGCCAGGTAAAAACTGTGTCTTCAGCATGCCAAAAATAATTAAATAATATTGAAAAGGAGAGAAATAAAAAGACTGGGTGTGATGGTAGAATGACAGCTGTCCAGTGCTGGAATGGGAACAGGTAGGATGCTGGATGGGTGAGGTCACTGACTAACGAAGGTTGAGGCCAGGATGTTTACAGGAATGTAGAATGTATTGAAGGGAAAGTTCCCACCTGTTCTATTCAGAAAAGCTGGTGTTGGTGAGAAGGATCCATATGGCACAGGCTGTGAAGCAGTCATTGAAATGAAGGATATCATGTTGGCAGTGTGTTCGTCCACAGGGTGGTCCACTTGTTTCTTGGCTATAGTTTGTCAGTGGCCATTCATGCGGACAGACAGCTTGTTGGCTGTCACACCTACATATAATTCAGTACAGTGGTTACAGCTAAGCTTGTAGATTACTTGATAGGTTTCACAGGTAGCCCAACCTTTGATGTGATAGGTGATGTTAGTGAACGGACGGGAGTAGGTGGTAATGGAAGGATGTATGGGACAGGTCTTGCATATAGGTATATTACACGAGTGTGAGCCATAACATACAGTATTGGTTTGATCGCTTGGCAAAGGGTAGTCAAGATCTGCAAGTAATATTGGGCATTCACCGTTGTCCTGTGCTGCAGCAAGTGAATCAGACGGGGTCCAACTTGGTCAAAGAAGAACATCAGTATAACCTTTCCTGCACTCATGTGTATGGCCTTGGCTTTTTTTGGTGGTGGTGACCCTGGATGCTTCCACTGGAGACTTTGTCGTTTTGATTTTGGTTCGAAGTGATGACACCATGACTCATCTCCAGCCACCACTCGTGCCAGGAACGCATTCCCTTCCTGAGCATAGCACTGCAGATGAACAAGACAGTGGGCCATTAGACATGCTTCCTGGTGTGGTTGAAGACTGTGGGACACCCATTGTGCACACACTTTGTGAATGTGCAGTTGTTCCTTTGCGATCGTGTGAACACTTCCAACGCCCAATCCGACCACGTCTGGGTAATGAGTGCATCCACCAGCTGAATGATGTCATCGGTAATGCAGTGTGGTGCTCCAGACCATGCATCATCGGCTAACGACACCTGTCCTTCCCTGAAGCACTTGTGCCATGCCTTGACCCTTGCAAGGGACATGCAACGTTCATCATACACTTGTGAATTCATCGATGAATGTCCGTTCCTCCTACTCCTGCCACTATCAGAAGACGAACAACACCTCTTTGCTCTTCTTTTGACACCTCCATGTCACTGTTTGCAATGTGACTGGCAGCATTGGACGATTGATGGATGCTGTTGCTAGCTCTGTATAGTCATGCCATATGCACCCGTGCCCTCTAGCGACGGGCTGTGAACTTCCACGCTCTGGTCGGAAGCACACCTCATTACACAAGCCACAATATTACCCTCCTGTCACTGGTTTGTGCATTCCAGACTCCAGTTCGTTTCTTTCTCAATGTCCCTTATATATCTATTATAACATTCTGCACAAACACGTTTCACACTTGTCTCAAATCTACAGTTTTATCATAGCCCGCTTTTCAGTTAAGTTCAATTCAAAAATGTCTTCCCTCATTTCTGTGAAAATGTTCAATAGCTGTAGTTTTTGTTTTGTTTTTACCAGGATTAACAACACATTTCAGTCACATTCAGCAACAACATCACTTTGTCATTGCTACAATCCCTTTGGCTATTTGATTCAACAGTAGGTCATTTTTAATTTTTCTTGGTATCCTTTTGCATTCATACTGACTTAATGAGAATATGTAATGGTCTCTGCAGCCTTTTTCTCCCTGCTTTTATCAGCTATGCACTGATTCTTTCATTCTACATCTATATTTATGTCCACAGTCTGCAAAGATACTGTGCTGTAAAGGCCAGAGGTTACCTGGAGTCTATCTCTATATTTTAACTTTCCAATTGTTGCTCACATCATCAAATCAAATTCAACTAATGTGTTTACTATGAGGCAGATGTGGGAGAAATACTGGCATTTAAAGGAAGCCAAGTTGTCAAAACTGAGGATTTCCCCCAAATGCCTGATGCTATCCACAGACTAGGCCTCTACAAGATCCTGAAGGATTATGGGGCATTAAGGAAGTTAATCAGTATGATGACAGCATACAAAATAGAGATAAATGCAAAGCTGAAATACTGGATGAGGTCCAGCAAACTTAATATATTTCTATGTTTGCAACAATATAATGATATTTTGCCAATATTATTATGCATTGCACTGAAGAGATTTGAAGCCTATAGCAAAACAACTTCAACAACCACGCAAAAAAAAAAAAAAACACGTATCCCTGCATTGCATATATTTGAAATCATCATCTTTTTACTCAGTAATCTTAGTTAACAGAAGAAAACTATTTCAAACATATTTACAACAGTGAACACAATGTCTCCTGTGTCCAACACATCATTTAAAACTACGCCAACAGACACCCAAGCACATGGGAATGAAAGGCTACAATAAACTCGAGGGTAGAGATGTCCTGAGCATGGACACAGGTTCAGTGGAGAGAAAACTATACGATCTCCGGGTGGAAAACCGCAACTACTCAATTGAGGAATTTATAAATGACGAGATGATCATTAGAACAGTTTAATGATTTAATGTTATAGTGTTGTGTACAATACTGTATATATAAAATAATTCCTGGAAAATTTAGACACTGTGTGCTGGTAAATAATGAGAAAAACATGTAATAATATTATTGTGTTTGACATAAGCTTATGTGGGTAAAATCAGTGTTAGAAAACGATGTAACTATGTACATCATAAGCAAAAACTTGACTCCTGTACAATACAATCACATGATCCGAGTAAAATCTGTTTTCAAGCCGCGTCAGTTCGAATAAAATTCTCGAGCTTTCGATGGCTATCTGCGCCATCGTCGTCAGGAGTAACTGCTGACTGCCGAGGATGGCACGGTTATCTACTCAGAACTGCAGCCTCTGGCACCAATCAGAGTGGGCCAAAACGACTCATGTGCGGAAGGCGAGTTGGGCAGCTCATAGCAGCTAAGGCTTAGCACAGACGTCACGAATGTAGGAGTGAACTCGCTCACTCACTCAATTCAACAGACAAAATGCATTTCTAAACCTATTAACTCGCAATTGGGCATGTACGTACGAAAGAGAATTGCATCTCCTACTGGAATCTGTTATGAAGTCTTACTACAACAAAATTTAGTTTATGATCAATTCCTGGTACAAATGGTATAACGGGTTGTTTATAGCATTTAGTCTCTTCTGCGAAACAGTCCTCATTTCAGACAAAAAGTTGTGCCTTATGCAACTGATAATCATTGTGGAAAGAATTTAATTTTATTGTACTCCAGTACAGCCGTAATAAATTGCGATCGCTGTAGGACTAATAACAGTAAGACCCTATAATAGCGGATTCCAGTAGAATATGCAGTTCTGCATTTGGACGTACACACGTAGACACGAATTAACAGGTGTAGAAACGTATAGTTTGTCTGCTGAGTTGAGCGAGAGAGCGACTGCAGGCCTACTTTCGTGACGTATGTGCCGCTGCCTGTAGGCCTCGCAGGGGGACGGAGTGACGTCAGATGACATCAGAGGCCTGCGCCACGTTTGAAACTGCCGGTCCCGCCTCACTACAAGGGTTAAGCATCCGTCGTTGCTTCCTTTCGATATCCAAAGCCCGCCCCCACGTCCTATTAAGTGTGTACTCGTGGTCTCTGTTACAATTGTTGCTGTTCATTCTGATCTCAGCCACCTCTTTTATAACGGAATCCCAGAATGTTGACGCATGAGCAAAAACTCTTGTGTTTTTAAGCCGTATGTTGTGTCCGTCTTCCAGGCAATGCTCAGCTATGGTCGATCTGTCAATCTCCCTCTGTTTAATTTGTCGCTTGTGCCCAGTATAAGGCTCTGCAACTGTGCGAATTGTCCGACCTATATAGATGCTGCCGCATTTTCAGGGGACACTACACATACCGAACAAACGAAGAGCTACGTCGCCTTTAGCAGGGCGCAGCATATATCTTAGGAGTGGGCCGGAACACTTGTCTCAGTTCATTTTTCTGCAGCACACGTCCTAACTTGCTGCTCGTTGCCCCACAGTTTGGCAGGGAAGCAGCTGACATGCGGATTCGCAAGATGTCTCTTGCAATGTCTCTCTTGCTATAATAATTCTCTCTGAACACGTATCTTAGGTACTGCAACTCAGACCATATGTTATTGTCGTCAGAAATAACTTTTGCACTGTGTATTAGCGTGTTCAGGATCGCTTTCTTGTGTACAGGATTGCAAAAACGATCACCGTTCGAGTATCGATCATTGTTTGTCGATTTCTTGTACGCTGAATGATCGTGCCGGCCTCCTGCCTTCCGCTCAACAAAACATGCAACAGTAGCTTGCCATCCTTCCCCATCTCTATCGTAAATTTAACTTTGGGATGTACACTTGACAGAAAAAAAAAAAGGGGGGGACTGCTGAATACAACCAACATAACGTAGCTGTGTCGCAGAGCCTCTAAATGCCCATACCCTGTAGGGTACAGTCGTTTGACTATACACAATGGTTACCACTGCAGAACACTGTTCATTATGGCATTCCGTTCAGATTTAAACTAATACTGCAATACATCAAATACACGTTGTTAGAGACGAGACGGCCCCTAACGCTTGTGAATTAAACTTCATTAAAATAAGTGACACTTCGGAAGTCTTACCACACCCATTAAATTACATGACGAGTTTTTGTCCGTGATCTGAATTTCAACCCATTGTTAACCAAACAAAGCTTGTGAGTCAGATCGAGACTTGACTGGGCATAGAGAGACTAAAATATCGAAGTTTTCTCCAGTATCAGTTTACAAGGCCGAATGTCCGAACCTGTAGATAAATGACGGTACGTTTAGCACTGCACCGGGAACCCCATGTAGCTTATACTGCCTCTGAGAAGTATGTAATAAAGTGCGACGCACAAGTATGAAACACCATGAAGTAAAGTTGTGGTGATGGACGGGGATTAGAACCCAGCACCTGTATCAATTGCTACCTAAGCACAATGAGATGTCAGATATTTTAGGAAATTTTTGGTAAGTTCCTATGGGACCAAACTGCTGAGGTCATCGCCCCTAGGCTTCCACACTACTTAATCGAATGTCAGATGTTAAATAAGTTCACCAATAGCGTGATATTGGAATCTGAAATGATGATACAAATGATTTTTGCCCGGCAGGGATTCGAACCCAGAGCCTTTTCCTAATTTCTTATAGCTACGAATAGACATGAAATATTTATTGTTCCTGCACCAGTACCGAGGTGTGCACATGTTCAGATAGAGGTAACGCAAAAAATAGTTCTATGCAGCATGGGACTCCAAACCCATGCATACGTCGTCGTCGTCGTCATTGTTGTTGTTGTTGTTCCCAGACGATGAGGTGTCAACCATCAAGTTCTCTTTACTAGTAGTCAGGATTGCGCCATTCGTAGAGACCTGGAGGAGTTTGGCATCGCGAGGAAACAACGAAATGATGGGACAGCATCATCTCTAAGGGTACAAATCCGAGAAAAATTGGATTCGGCAGTCCAGTGCCAATATTTTCAAAATCTTATAGCCACTTAAAATAAGAAATGAAGGTACATGACGACTGGTTAGTGATCTAAAATAACATTTCTAGTGTAAAAAAGTTTACTAGAGACAGAGTGCCTGCAAGCGGCGACTTCTGCCTCTGATAGCCAAAACTAACCCAACTCTGTTCCAGTCAGAAGTGAATGGACATGTTCCATGTTGATTTCGAGCCAAGGCACAGTCCTGCATTCTTTGCTTGGCGTTACTGGAGGTGAAGAGGGTATGTTTGTGGCTGTTAAAAACTGGTATCCCCAGCGGGAATCGAAGCCACACCTTAGCCATAACAAGCTAGCCTCAGTCCAACCAACCACCGAATTTCACATGTGTTAGCATCATGTTTTTTGTCATAATGGGGTACACAACACATGGTACGAGAAGTGTTGACTTCCATTTGAGCTGCTGTTGTGAATAGGCCAAACCTGTTCCTGCTCTAGTAGTCAACGTCACTATACGGGAACTTTTGCTCTTTTTGGCTCAGTGCAGGGTTCAACGCCTGACTCAGTTGTAGGCCGCTGTCTTTGTTAAGTGGATTTTTTTATACCTTAACTTCAATGATCTCTTTTATCACACAATCCCAGGAATAGAAAACTTGCCTGTGTATCACTGTTTTGTTGTGACCTAACGAATGGACAGCTCTCATGCTGTGGTTGGCCACAGCTGAATTGTTGATCTGAAGTAATACAGTGTGACACCTATTTCACGTGCTCTCTCTTCTAGCATTTTACAGTTTCACCAATGTATGCCTTGTCGCATTGGAAGAGGATTTTATAGGCCCCTGGTTGGCCAAGGCTTAGATCGTCCTTTACTGAGCCTATTAGTATTAAGGTGTCAGGAGATGGGCGAGGTCAGTAACTGAGTTCTAGACCAATTTATTTGCATTTGTTATGTCCAAAGTCACACCACCTTATCTATGACGTCATAATCATGACCTAACAAGCCACGTAACATTTTCAATTACGTCGTCAAGATGGTGAATCACAGGAAATTTAAAAATCAAAGATGATCGTAGGAAGTAAATTTAAAAATTATACAGCGAAGGGAGGGAAATTTAAAAATGAAAGGTAGCGGGAAATTTAAAAACGAAAGACTGTAAATTTAAAAACATGTCAAGATAGCACTGGCGAGAAAGTTTTTATAGCCAATCAGAGTACAGTATGCACTTAGTTTTTTTCCAAAGCCCGCCATGTTCAAATGTTCCCTTAGCACGCATCTAATTTATCTTTGGAAATAATGTAGCGGTTTTTGTTGCTCTTACTGATGATGACGATGATGCAGTACACTGAACAGGCAGGATTTTATGTGCTCATGTGTTTCTGGTAAATAATACATGTGCTTGCGTGTGTGTACTTACGTAAATCTTTGATAAAATTACGTAAGTACGTGCCCGCAAGCACGTGTATTATTTGCCAAAAATACATGAGCACCAAAAATTCTGCCTCTTCAGTGTACCGTACTATCATCATCACCAGTAAAAAGCAACAAAAACCACTACATTATTTCCAAAAAAAATTAATTAGTGACCAGCATTATCCTGACCGTTAACCTCCGTTGCCTACCATTACCCCGAATGCATGGTGGATAGTACTGAGGAAAGGGTGGCTGTCATCACCCCATTAATGGTGACCACCTTTACCCCGAATCTCAGATGTTCATTAGAAACTTGTCTGGCAAGAATCAGTCGAATTCGGCTAGTCCAGAGCTAGGGAGTCTTGTTCAGGAAGTTGTGAACAAGTAGCAGATAAGCCTGGTACAACATTCTTACTGTCATATTAGCACCACAACATGTGGAAATTAAATGTAACATCACATGCTCCTGTGCCTCATGAAACAGCATTATCAGTCGATATTAACGGATTTTAAAGTAATGAAGACCAATTGAGAAACTCTCGACAGCTGCGTGAAACTTACAAAGGTGCCAGCCAAGAAAATGGATGGAGAAATATCTTGCGAAATATCGATTAACTGCCTACTTGTAGACCATGAGAATAAGTATGACGACATTCACACACTGCACTTAATCACCTGATGATTAGTGAGCAATAAATACGTTCTGTTTATGCTCCTAACAATCTAATCTGGCAACTTCTATGCCGGTGATAATCTTAACCGCCTCAGATCAGAAGTTCCACCATGTCACTCACATGTCGACGTCATTGACGTCTTTCAGTCGTCATTTCCACTGAGATGACAAACGTCATAGGATATCCCCAAATATCGCGTCGGACCTCCTTTTTCCCGGTGCAGTGCATCAATTCGACGTCGCATGGACTCAACAAGTCGTTAGAAATCCCCTGCAGAAATATTGAACCATGCTGCCTCTATAGCCGTCCATAACTACAAGAGTTGCTGGTGCAGAATTTTGTGCACGACCTAACCTCTCGACTACGTCTCATAAGTGTTCGATGGGTTTCATGTCGAACGATCTGCGTGGCCAAATCATTCGCTCGAACTGTCCAGAATGTTCTTTAAACAAACTGCGAATAATTGTGAATTGATAACATGGTGCATTTTCATCAGTAAAAATGAAGTCCATGAAAGTTTGCAAATGGTCAACAAGGAGTCGAACGTAACCGTCTCCAGTCAACGATCGGTTCAGTTTGCCTAGGTCCATGTGAACACAACTCACACACCATTATGGAGCCACCATCAGCTTGGACAGTGCCATATTGACAACCTGGGTCCACAGCACTGCGGGGTCCTTGCCACTCTCAAACCTTACCATCAGTTCTTACAAACAGAAATTGGGAAGCATCTGACCAGGCCTCTGTTTTACCGCCGTCTAGCGTCCAACAGGTACGGCCACGAACTCAGGTGTGGCGCTGCAGGCGATATCATGCTGTTAGCAAATGCACTCACGTCGGTCGTCTGCTGCCATAGCTATAACGCCAAATGCCGCCACACTGTCCTAACAGATCCGTTCGTCGTACGTCCCACATTGATTACTGCAGTTATTTCACGCAGTGTTACTTATCTGTTAGCACTGACAACACCATGCAAACGCCATCGCTCTCGATCGTTAAGTGAAAGTCGGGGCCACTGCGTTGTTTGTGGTGAGAGGTAATGCCTGAAATTTGGTTCTTCGGCACACACGTGACACTGTGGACCCCGGAATATTGAATTCCCAACGATTTCCCAAATGGAATGTTCCATGCATCTAGCTCCAACTACCATCCCACGTTCATTACCGTCATGAGGCCAGAATCACGTCGGAAACCTTTTCACGTGTATCATCTGAGTACAGTCCGCCCCCGGTAGCTGAGTGGTCAGCGCGACAGAATGTCAATCCTAATGGCCCGGGTTCGATTCCCAGCTTGGTCGGAGGTTTTCTCCGTTCAGTGACTGGGTGTTGTGCTGTCCTAATCATCATCATTTCATCCCCATCGACGCGCAAGTCCCCGAAGTGGCGTCAAATCGAAAGACTTGCACCCGGCGAACGGTCTATCCGACGGGAGGCCCTAGTCACACGACATTTATTAATTATCTGAGTACAAATGATAGTTCTGCCAATGCACTGCCCCTTTGTACCCTGAATAAGCGATACTACCGCCATCCGTAAATGTGCATGAGAATCGTGATTCATATTTGCTCGACGAATAGGTGTGTTCTGAAGTCTCCTGTAATTATCAGAAACCTAATCCGAATCCCGCAGGAAAATTAAGTCACTGCGTAGATGTGTAATAGGTAATGTACCTTTTATGCCACCAAGATCCGTCAGTTTATAAACCGTGTATGCGTGGAGTCGAGTAGAATTTTTTGGTCACAGTAATAGGTGGTTTACTTCATACACATTTATGCGATGTGAGATACACTCACAACCCGGCCCTTCCTTCTTTTCTTCGCTTCTTTTATCGCTTGTCTGTTAGCAGAAAGTAGAACTGTCAATTCGTGTGGCAGTATCGTTTAGTGTGTTGTAACGTACAGTACATTTGCGGACAGTCTTTGGTTAGTAAGTATGGTGCTATTGCTTATCCTAATCAGTTAGTGTATAATTCATATGAGTTTCATTTCTGGTGTGAGAGACTCCAAATGGAATCCCATCGTGTGAGGAAGTTTGGCAGTGGTCCCAGCAACAGGAAAGAACAGAAAGAGGCAGCCGAACTTTTTTAAGAAACTGCCAAAAGTGACTTCGTACTTTACGAAGAAAGATAACCTCCTGCGTGTGCCTACTTCTTCTAAGGAATCTTTGACAAGTTCCGGTGAATCTGAAATTCTTGTGGAGCAGTTACTCTGAAAGTGAGGCGATCTTAAATGAGATTGTTAAACTACGCGATCACAAAATCTAAATCGTTAACAGAACTGACAGTGAAATAGTTAAGTCACCAATATTGGAAAAAGATCCGCTGAAATGGGGAAAAAATGTGAAAAACGTTTCGGGGAACTGTGTTTATCGAAAGGTTAGAACTATTTTAAGAACAGTTTAGACGATTTAAGGAAATCTAAACGTATCTACATATCACAAAAAGGAAAGATTCCAAAAATTAGTTCTTAAAAAAAACTGCTAAATGGAGAGAAAAAAGAAAGGCTGTTTTATTCCAAATCTACAGGAATTGTATTTTGTTTTTCTGTAAATTATTCAGTGACAGTATGGAGTTGGACAACATGCGTGTTGCATTTTCAGCCTGTGGATTTTCTGGCGGGGAAAAGGGGGAACAAAAAGTGGTTTCTTATGAAAACAAATAGCGCGGATCATCGCAAAAATTCAGTGACATGGCTTCTGCGATCTAAGAAAGAGTGAACTGCAACACGTGCTAGTTAGTTAGATGTTCCATGGTTCATTTTGCACGATAGATCGTAATGAAGCGTAACGTGTCATTTTACATTTACATCGCAAATTAATTTGTATATAAAGTTACATTTTGAACATTTTTAAGGTTTTTTTCACATTACAGTAATGGAAATTCTTCTGCGGAATAGAAGAAGTTGTCAAGAAGAAACATTTTATATCACTGGGTAAGTGATCAAATATTTTTGTTGCAGCACTGTGGACCTCTTTTTGTGCTAAAGAGAAACTTACTGTGGAGTAATGACTGTCATTTTTCCTTCTGGTATTGTAATTCCGTTTCTCATTGTTCCTTTTCATCTGTGGTGGATTAACACCTAACACCTTAAACAGATGTGTACAAGATGATCGTGGGTGAGCACCACACATTTTTACAGCATGTTTTTGCGCAATAAAGACTTTCTTTCTTAAAGATGAACTACCACAGAACATTATTCTGTATGACATTATTGTATCAAAGTATGTAAAATATGTCAACTTATTAATTTGTCTCTCCCCAAGATCTTCAATGACTAAGCGCAAATGTTGCTGAACTAAGCCGTTTTAGGAGTACAATTTTTTTTATTTAAATTCTCATCAAGATGGGAGTTTCCACCATATTTATTATTTACTCATCACGTTTTACATTTACCATTGGTGCAGTACCTCTAGATCTGCCGAACTGCAAATATCGTGTCTTTTAAAAATTTAAGAACTTTGTTTAGCATTTCTTCCTTTTCTGTACGTATTCTTGGTTTGATTACAATGTTAGTGTCGCCTTCAAAAAGAACAAATACTGCTTGTTGTATACTACATGTAAGATCGCTTTCATACATGAGGAACGGTAGTGGACCTAAGATTGTACCTGGGGGAACTCCATATGTGATTTCTCCCCAGTCACAATTATGTCCCCGATCTAATTGCTTGAATTACTAAGTGCAACTTTCTGCTTTCTTTTGGTTAGATGTGGCTATACCATCAGCCCCATAAAATGTCTATTCATCTAGGAGAATACTGTGATTCGCACAGTCAAATGCCTTAGAGACGTCGCAGAAAATACCAACTGGCGCTATTTTATTGTTAAGTGTTTGTAAAATCTGATGAGTGAATGCGTAAATGGCATTCTCAGTAGAGCAACCCTTCTGAAACGCAGACTGTGATTTTCTAAGGATACTACTGTTGTTAAAGTGAGGTAGTATTCGAGAATACATAACTTCTCAAAAATTTTGAAGAATGGTGTCAGCACTGAAATAGGTTGGTAGTTATTGCCATATCGTTTATCACCCTTCTTAAATAGGTGTTTAACAACGGCATATTTCAGTCTCTATGGAAAAATGCCTTGAGTTAGTGCTCATCATATATTTCGGATAAGACTGGGCTTATTACATGGAAACAAATCTTTACTACTCTATTGAACACGCAATCGAAACCAGATGAGCCTTTATTTTTGAGAGAATGTATAATTTTCTTAATTTCAGAAGGAGAAGATTGAATTTTATGAAAGTTACATTTACGACATACTGATGTGATTTTGTTCTTGAAATGTTTGTCCCCATGCTTTCTACTATATTTAAGAAATGATTATTACATGCATTTGCTACCTGCGACTCATCATCTATTTCCCTTCCATTCAGTTCAATAGCGATGTCTTGTTCTCTGGCTGGTTATCCTGTCTTTCATGAGTGAATGCGTAAATGGCATTCTCAGTAGAGCAACCCTTCCATATAGCCTTAAGTCTGTTGTCGGGAGTACTGATTCATTATATGCATGTTCCTTGACAGATTAAAACAGATGAAAATTACTGGCAAGAAGTGCTTCGGCACGTGGTAGAAGTCGTTAAACATGTGGCAATAACGAAATTTTTAGATCCCCAAATAATGGTGACTATTTAGGTTCTCTGGAACCAATTGCTTATTTTGACCCATTTTTGAAACATCATCAGCCAAGAGCATGGCTCTAAAGGTCGAAACTATCCGTTATATTTGCCCAACACTACCAGTGAAGAATTCATCAGTCCTATCGGAAACAACGTATTATGTAAAATAGTTGGCGAAATATTTTAGACTAGTTGCAGATTCAATAGTAGACACGACACATGAAGATCAGCTAGCTGTTGTAGTAAGGTATTGTTTTGACGGAAGAACTCACGAAAGAATGTCTTAGGAAGGATATCCTAGACCACTTTGTAAAATGCAATATTAGGATAGAAGACTGCCGTACGCAGTCCTATGACAATGCGAATAACATGAGTGGAAAGTATTCAGATTTAAATGCGAAGGTAAAGTAACTGAATTCATTAGCGTTTTGTGTGTCCTGTGTTGCGCACTCTGTGAACCTCGTGGCCCAAAGTAGTGTAGCGGAAATCTTCAGAATCAGTTGATATTTTCCAAGTTTTGCTACGACTGTATGTCTTTCATGTAGCTTCTACTCATCGTTGGCACACTCTTGTGAAGAATAATGGGCGACGTTAGGCATTTAAGATATTGTTCGATACTAGATAGTCGTGCCGTACGGAAGCAAGATCAACCACTCGACGAAATTTCGATGCCGTTTACCTGTCACTTGAAGAACAAAGAAATATATTATATATATATATATATATATATATATATATATATATATATATATATATATATATATATATAATTGGGGTTTTCACTTAAAGAGCGCATTTGGACTAAACTACATGGCCAGTTCCTTTTGCTGCCTTCCTTGCTGCCCAAACTTCCCTCATTCGCGCGCTGTGTTTCTGTTTCCGGCCCTCTGCCCATGCTTCTTGTCGGCTGTGTGTCTTCGGCTTCATCTTGATTGCCTTTTTGGTTGCCCATATTTCTCTCATCTTCCGGCTGTGATATCACGCGAGATGGGCAATGATCTCTTCTGCGCAGATTCACATCAGGCTCGAACTCTCACAGGAAACAGCGAAATGCCGCAAGTAACGAGGATAATGGGCAAAGGGCACTACGTTAGTAGTGTGTGGATAAGTTGAGAATTTGGGTCTGACAGGAGGCGTTCTAAGCTAGTCCGTGCAATAACAATGACCACTGTGTCCCGGTGGTAGCCGGCACGGTAACTCAGCGTGTTCGGTCAGAAAAAACTGAGTAAATGGATCAACGACAAACTGAAACGGGTGTCTTGCGACGTCAGCCCCGAGCAGATACAACGAACAAAAACGAACAAAATGAGATTAAAAAAAGGTGGCTTAGTGGTCAGAGCTTCCGCCTAGTAAGCAGGAGACCTGGGTTCGAGTCCCAGTGCAGCACAAATTTTCAGCTTTCCCCATTGATTTCAATCACTGCCTGCTCGCAGTCAAAGTCTGTAATTCTTTTGTGTAACAATCACAAGGGTTGAGGTCTGGGGCCCTGTGAGGCCAATCATGACGGAAGTGCAGCTCAGCACACGATCCTCACCAAACGATGTGCGAAAGAGATCTTTCACACACGTAGTAATATTGTGTGGAGTTTCATCCTGCTTATAAGTTGTGCCTTCCAGCAAGTGTTTATCATCTGGGTTAAGGATGATTTAACATATCGGCGTACCTCACACCCTTCTTATTGGTCAACTGAAATGTAGCACACTGCATTTTCTCGAAGAAAAAGGGTCCGAGCACGACTGAAATGGTAAATCCACGCCACGCCGTGACTTTCTCGCCATGAAGTGGTGTTTCCACGACAGTTCTAGGATTTTCGGTAGTCCAAATTCTGCAGTTGTGTGTGTTGACAGATCCTCGAACGTGAAATGGGCTTTGTCGGTCCACAACTCGTTAGGCATGTAATCGTCATCATCCCCAAGTGTTTTGTGTGCCCACACCGTAAATGCTCTCTGAGTCACAATATCGGTGGCTAACAGCTTATAATGACGCTAAATTTTGTAAGGATAGCATTGGAGGGTACGCATTAGAGCTCTCCAAACAGTAGTGCGTGGAACGCAGATCCAATGTAATGAGCGCTGACTTCACCATGCGGAGATGAGTACACTAAAGTCTCCATTTCTTTTTGCGCTGTCCGAGCACCAGTAGTCTACTACGGGACCGATTTTCTAATTCTAAACAACCCGTGGCTTCGAACTTCGTGATCATTTTTTTCACAGTGACTCTTGTCACTGGACCTTTACCCATTCGAATACCCTTCATAAGGTGATCGGATCGTAAAGCTGCAGTAGCGGATTCTACATTCTAACAAAAAAACATTGCCGGCCGGTGTGGCCGTGCGGTTCTAGGCGCTTCAGTCTGGAACCGCGTGACCGCTACGGTCGCAGGTTCGAATCCTGCCTGGGGCATGGATGTGTGTACTGTGTATGTCCTTAGGTTAGTTAGGTTTAAGTAGTTCTAAGTTCTAGGGGACTGATGACCTCAGATGTTAAGTCCCATAGTGCTCAGAGCCAATAAAGCATCACTAACAGTGAGTTTTCTGGCAAAATCAACAAGCCGCTACTGCTGGTTCATCCGACTCCCTCCTTCTCTACAGTTCATTTTATACACGATTCTCATGCGGCGTCATTGTCACGTTGTTATCCAGCAGCCGACAGCGGTGGCCGTGCGGTTCTAGGCGCTTCAGTCCCGAACCGCGGGACTGCTACGGTCGCAGGTTCGAATCCTGCCTCGGGCATGGATGTGTGTGATGTCTTAGGTTAGTTAGGTTTAATTAGTTCTAAGTTCTAGGGGACTGATGACCCATTTGTTATCCAGCGTCAATTGTTGGTCGGTTCCTGCATTCGATTTTGGTTTAAAAAAAAAAAGTCATTTCAGGCATGTACCTCAACTTTTACCTCTCTACCTACTTTCTTCCGTAAATTTGAGAATTTTCAAATTTTAACTGACTTTTGGGCCACCATGTACTTTTGTTGAATTCTTGGGTGAGGTGTTGTCACGAATGGAGAAAACTAACAAATACTTGCAAAAATTCTGGACTGGACTTTATCAGCAGGTATTTAGCGTTTAGATCATTGATTCCGTTTTTCAGCTCTGCTGCTGAAAATTCTGATCATCGGAAAAATATTCCTGTCGGAGCACAAAAAAGGGAATATGTACTTTTTTAAAAGAAAAAAGAGAGAGAGTGTGAGAGAGACTGACAGAAAAGTGGGAAACAAGTTGCATCAGTTCTCATTCTCTCTTTGTCATGCCAATATATTCGCTCTCATTTAACACAGATCAAACTAAATCCCTGTACCCATTCTCCCTTTGTAGTTAAGCTTTCACTCTCACTATCTCCTCCTCACTGCTAGTGTGTGTGTGTGTGTGTGTGTGTGTGTGTGTGTGTGTGTGTCCCTCCCCTTGATTTACGGTATATCCCACTGCCACTGTCTCCTCTCTTACACTGTCTCCTTTTGCCTTTCTCTCTCCGCCATATCTTAACACCTCATTAAATTCTGAGGGAGGGACCAACTTATGTTTTTCTTATACCCATGTGTTTAAAATTTCCACCCATAATGCGCCCTCCCCTACACCTACATGTTAAAGTTCGCCGGTCATTAAGGATCCAGACACCCCAAGCCTCTGCTTTTTTCATTTTCACTGTCTCCTCTCTTCTGTTTCCACTGCTTTTATCTTCAGCCACCCCTCTTTTTCCTTTACTGCCTGCCTCTCATTAACCACCAATATCGCCTCCATTTGGCTGCCATTACTATTGACTTCATCTATCATTCTCTCTCTCTCTCTCTCTCTCTCTCTCTCTCTCTTTCTCTCTTTCACTGCCACTTTTTCCCTTCCACAGTCACAATCTTCTCTCTCTTTCTCTTCTACTGAACTGTTTCCTCTCTCTTCCACCTCCATTGCCTCTCTGTTACTCTCTTTCAGCACAAGAAAGGCTCGAATATGTTCACATGCCATATTTCTTGGAGTGGAAGGCTGAGTATTTTTTCGACGGTTCCCTTCTTTTTTCCTGCTACAGCAAGGTGTGCTGCTTGTATAAAACTAATTTATAGGTCAGTAAAATTTTGACAATTTCTTCATATAGTTCGACACATTCATTTACTTCGAATCATATAAACAACAAATAAGTACGTATGGTATAAGGTTAACACAAAATTGTTTGCTTTAAATTTTTCTGGATACTTTGCTCATCGATCGCAATTCATTGAAAATGACCGGCTTGTGATTTATATAGATAAAAGCATAAAAATATTATTAAAAATATTTAAACGAATTTGTAGTCCTACCAGTTTTACATAAGTTTTTGCAGTCATTTCAAGTTATTTGCAGGCATGTTAAAACCATTTTTGTTATGGCGTAAAGTCAAGCACCAGCACGCCAGTTGGGAACGAAAGAGAAGAGACGGCTGTGAGAAGTAGTCAGCCAATCGCACGTTGACCGACACCCTTCCAGGACGACAACGTGACAGCAGCGGCCCCTTGGTGAAGAAGACGTGTAAGTGCCACGCCCGACTGATGACGGCCCACTTGGAAGCAACTTCAAAGTTAGCCACTTCGATAGCAGTTCAGGGCAGACTTTTGTCAGAGTTCAGCAGTCACCGCAGACTGATTATTTCGTATGTCAACCTTTGCTTGCGACGCATCTGTGCATTTAAGTATTGTATTTTATTAATTGTAATAAAACTCATTAATACGAGTTATTTCATTAACTGTCTAGCGAATCGAGTAGGTAGAATACCTAGACAACTCTTTTTAGCCCATATTTTGTCACTGCAGTGCCGCTTTGGGCATATTTGTAAATGTGTGAAGTGTCCATTCCACATACAGTGCGTTAAACTTTTACTGGAGAAAAATGCTGACTACAAACCCTCGCGATGACCCTAGAACCTTTCCACGTGTTCACTACCCCATTTAAATCTACATTTAGGCCTCAGACCAGATATTAGTGTAATTTACGTGCGCAAGTTCGTTAACTTTAAACCTCTGGATCACGGTGATGGATAATAATATCGAAAAAGGCTTCAAGAATCTATGAGATCGTCATCTTTACGAACACTGGTAAAAACATCGATGATATGCCATGAACAGAAATCCTCACAATTGGTACTCTGGTACCCAAAAGTCACTGTTTTTCTTATGTATGTTGATGATGGATATACACTACTGGCCATTAAAATTGCTACCCAAAGAAGAAATGCAGATGATAAACGGGTATTCATTGGACAAATATATTATACTAGAACTGACATGTGATTACATTTTCACGCAATTTGGGTGCATAGATCCTGAGAAATCAGTACCCAGAACAATCACCTCTGGCCGTAATAACGGTCTTGATACGCCTGGGCATTGAGTCAAACAGAGCTTGGATGGCGTGTACAGGTACAGTTGCCCATGCAGCTTCAACACGATACCACAGTTCATCGAGAGCAGTGACTGGCGTATTGTGACGAGCCAGTTGCTCAGCCACCATTGACCAGACTTTTTCAATTGGGGAGAGATCTGGAGAATGTGCTGGCCAGGGCAGCAGTCGAACATTTTCTGTATCCAGAAAGGCCCGTACATGACCTGCAACATGGGGTCGTGCATTATCCTGCTGAAATGTAGGGTTTCACAGTGATCGAATGAAGGGTAGAGCCACGAGTCGTAACACATCTGAAATGTAACGTCCTCTGTTCAAAGTGCCGTCAATGCGAACAAGAGGTGATCGAGACTTGTAACCAGTGGCACCCCATACCTTCACGCCGGGTGATACGCCAGTGCGGCGATGATGAATACACGCTTCCAATGTGCGTTCACCGCGATGTCGCCAAACACGGATGCGACCATCATGATGCTGTAAACAGAACCTGGATTCATCTGAAAAAATGACGTTTTGCCATTCGTGCACCCAGGTTCGTCGTTGAGTACACCATATCAGGCGCTCCTGTCTGTGATGCAGCGTCAAGGGTAACCGCAGCCATGGTCTCCGAGCTGATAGTCCATGCTGCTGCAAACGTCGTCGAACTGTTCGTGCAGATGGTTGTTGTCTTGCAAACGTCGCCATCTGTTGACTCAGGGATCGAGACGTGGCTGCACGATCCGTTACAGCCATGCGAATAAGATGCCTGTCATCTCGACTGCTAGTGATACGAGGCCGTTGGGACCCTGCACGGCGTTCCGTATGACCCTCCTGAATCCACAGATTCCATATTCTGCTAACAGTCATTGGATCTCGACCAACACGAGCAGCAATGTCGCGATACGATAAACTGCAATCGCGATAGGCTACAATCCGACCTTTCTCAATGTCGGAAACGTGATTTTACGCATTTCTCATTCTTACACGAGGCATCACAACAACGTTTCACAAGGCAACGCCGGTCAACTGCTGTTTGTGTATGAGAAATCGGTTAGAAACTTTCCTCATGTCAGCACGTTGTAGGTGTCGCCACCGGCGCTAACCTTGTGTGAATGCTCTGAAAAGCTAATCATTTGCGTATCACTACATCTTCTTCCTGTCGGTTAAATTTCGCGTCTGAAGCACGTCATCCTCGTGTTGTAGCAATTTTAATGTAGAGTAATGTATTATTACTTTTCTGATGTTAATTTCATGTACTGACTCGTCGATGATCATGGAAATTTGCTCCTCCGTTTTGTTATACTAAACTAGATGTGTAAAATATAAATAACACCGCAAACACAGCCGGGAAGTCACAGTCAGCTGCAGGTGGAACGTTCCTGATGGCATTTCTGTTATTTGTACACAAGTGAAGGCAATGCTCCTAGCGACCTTAACAGTTGAACGAGCGGGAAAAACCGCATGCTACTTTTAAAAATTTTCGCACAAGCACGGGCCGGATAAAATCTCTACTCGGGGCAACCCTCTCGTACAAAATACTCATTTGAGCAACAGCTGTGTGAAGCTGTTGGTAGAGTCGGCGTAGGAATACGGTGGCTGACCAGGTTTCGTCTAAAGGGCTGGGTGAGTTTATTCGTTTGTTCGGAAGTGACGGCCACTAAGTGTTTTCCACCTTTCGGTCGGTCGGCTATGGCAGAATCGAGGCACACGCCCTGCAATATTTCTCAAACGATTTTACAGAAATTACTCGGTAAAAAAGAAAAAAGTTATTTTTGGTTTACTTGTAGCTTTATATGTCAGGTTCATTATGACGTGCCCATCATTTCGTTAATGGTCATAGTTATTATGATATTTACGTGGAAGTAAGACTTGCGACAAATTCGAAAAAGTTTTCAATAAAAATAGGGTTCGTTATGATTTTGCGTTTGGTGCATATTACATAATGTGTTGCTGTTTATGAAGTTTAGCTAACGTATTGAATATTTCTTTAATCTTGCGTTTCATCCCTGTGGACGAAGGAGACCGAGTTACGGGGCGATTATATTGAGAGCATCTAATACAATGTACGTCTGTGAATAAAGTCTTGTATGAATTTTAGCCGAGTTTCCACTATTTTTATTTAACCCTTGTATATTTAAAAATGTGTCAGCAGTGCCGAGAAAATTTATCCGACGTAACACATTCATTTGCGATCGCGCCGTGTAAGCGATAAGGTCAGAGTGAAATATCCACAACATTCCTTATATTTCATAAACGGTTTTAGATATCGAAATGAGACTTTGACAAATGATAGCACGCAAAGAGGAGCGTTTTTTGCCATATGGTTATTATTCAAAACATCGTTATCCTACTATTTATTCCACTAACTATAGATTTTTGTAATGAAAGAATTTAACTTTTAAGGGCCGTCGATAGCTGGTGATACCGTCGGCATCCACGGTCGATTTTGGAAGTGAAGTAAAATCTCTGGTCCTTCAAGCCATTTGGGTCGGCCGCTATGACCGACCGGTTCTAGGCGCTTCAGTGTGGAACCGCGCGACTGCCTCGGTCGCAGGTTCGAATTCTGCCTCGGGCATGGACGTGTGTGATGTCCTTAGGTTAGTTAGGTTTAAGTAGTTCTAAGTTCTAGGGGACTGATGAGCGCAGATGTTAAGTCCCATAGTGCTCAGAGCCATTTTTTTGTTAAGCCCCATAGTGCTCAGAGCCATTTGAATCATTTTTGAACCAAGCCATTTGGCTATCTGCATGAGCTGGCCGAATGAGGCTACGGCATTTTTGTTGTTCACTTCACTCTCCCTACGTCAGGCACTCGCTGTCGGTAGCCATATTGTCCCTCGATAACCTAATTGTATTAAAATATCAGTTTCTTTGCCATTATAACAGAATAATACGATTAAAATACGATAAAAGTGACTTTTGGATAATATTAGTATAAAAGACACGGGTGGTGCTGACGCGGTTGGTGTTAGATTAGTGCACAGACGAGTTAGAACCAGACACAGTCGGGCATGGCCGCGGCATAGCAGCAGGGCCACCCTGCGGTCTTACTGTGACGCCGACACTCACTTGCCTTTGCTTTACTGCCCCACTGTCTCTCTACATTTTGTACCATGACCGACACTTCAGTATTACTTTTATTTTGCCTCTATATACAGGGTTAGTTGTTAGTAACAGAAATGGTTAATAATTGCTGCTGCTGCAGAAGCTAATCGAAAGACGTCAAAGGGGGACACATTTCTCATATCAAATGCCGCAAATTGCGATTACTATTACCGTACTAGACAGTGTAATTGTTGAAAAATGCCAAGATTCAGGTAGTAAGGATTTAATCTGGTAGGGCTAATTTATGTAAGTTTGCAGACACATTTTTATGACAATATATACTGTATTCATTTCCAGCTATGTCCATTTGCAGGTAAAATTTATACATGACAGTCATTTCCCTTCCCCCCCCCCACCTCTTATCCCCCCTCCTCTCCCCCCGCCCCTCCTCTACCCTCCCCCTCCCAATTTGTACCGCAAACATTCCGGAAGTGTAAAGTGCAATTCACGTGCAGTTTTCACAGAAAGGATTGGTAGTCAGGGGCTCGTATTGTTAGCCAACCAATAGATTGGAAAACTACTTAGAAAATTCATTTTTGTGAAAACATACAGTTTTTAAATGGAACAATGGCTGTTGAAATTAATAAACTAAAATTAGGGTAAATTAGAATGTCAGTGGTGTTTGTTGCAGGATTCTAGAGGGAGTTGTTTACGAGATATGGTATTTTGGAAAGTTACCACACCAGCACTTGTATGATACATGTGGTTTTATACACTAAAGAACAACAGAAATGCCTGCACTACTTATGTGGATTATGACCAGCAACGAGGCAACTGACTATTACAAGTTGCGCTCAGAATGACCACTGACAGCGGCAATACAAGCTTCCAATCTGGTATGGGATGACTGCTACACATGTGCTGGCATTTCAGTGGAGGTGTCCGAGCAGGCTGCAGTAATACGTCGTTGCCTATCACCAGGTGCAGTTGGTATGTCCATGTAGATAGCGTCTCTCAGCTTTCCCACGGAAAAAAAATCTAAAGCCATCAAATGCGGGAAACGGGCCGGCGAAGGTACAGGTTCACCGCGTCCAATCCAACAATTTGAAAACAATTCGTGAAGCATGCTGTAGTACTTCGTGCACTATCGGCTGGATAGCCATCATGTTTGTACTACAGGCTCCTCTTCATCTGCAGAGGAATGTCTTCTAGCATCCAGAAGAGGATCTCCTAGGAGGCCGCAATACTTGTGCACATTTGGTGTCCCGTCTATGAAAAACAGGATTAATATCTGATGGTTCACTATTGCACACCACACGTTTATACTCCTTGGAGGCTGACATTCGACCTGAAGAAGCCATCATGGATTGGCAACAGACCGATAGTGCGTGTTTCGACAGTTTACCTGTCCATGATTCGAAATGTAGCTTGATCACTAAACAAGATACATGATACATCTTGGGTATCCTGTCTTAATGCCCATGTACAAAAGTTAACACTATTCTCATAATCGTTTCTATGCAGCTCTTGATGGAGAGAGATGTTATGAGGATGGAAACTGTTGTGTCGACAGAAGTGCCGACACAGTGTGGTTTGAGGAGACCGAAATGCACGCTATAAGCTCACGCAGGATGGCGTGAGGTCTGAAACAGGATACGTAATGAATGCTATAAAGAAAAGTACGTAGCTTCTGGAATACTTAACTTTAATCCATCATTTGTATACATCGTTCTTGATGAGACATGCTTCATACGATAACTATCAATTGCTATGGCGCCTTGCTAGGTCGTAGCCATTGACTTAGCTGAAGGCTATTCTAACTATCTTCTCTGCAAATAAACGAGGCTTCGTCCGTTGCATCGCTAGCAAAGTCGTCCGTACAACTGGGGCGAGTGCTAGTCCGTATCTCGAGACCTGCCTTATGGTGGCGCTCGGTCTGCGATCACTGACAGTGGCGACACGCGGGTCCGACATGTACTAATGGACCGCGGCCGATTTAAAGCTACCACCTAGCAAGTGTGGTGTCTGGCGGTGACACCACAGAAACTATGTTGATGGAGAATATGTAGGACACTTTGTAAGGTGGCAGAATAAATGGTCAGATTTGCACCTTACATGACAGCTTTATACATCGCAACAAGAAGGTGAATACGACACCTAATGTAATTCAGTGGTTATGAGAACATTTGCCTATCAGTATGTAATGCAAAAAGGGATGACAGTCAATCGGCGGTAGTTAACACACCATTCCTATACCTTTGAGTGGAAGGTGGAACAGGCAATGCGAGTTGTTTTTAGTTTGAAAAGCCAGGCAGACAACAGTCTAGCGAAGGTGCACTGCAGGGGTTATGATGGAAACTACTAGAAGGGGTGGCAGGAGGAAGTTCAGCGACCCCGACCACATGATTCAGGAGGGAGGACTGCGTGTAGCGGCACATCTGTACAAGGGACAGAGAAAAATCATTACAAAGCTGCGTTTCGGAATTCCAGTGGGATACGAACAAAAAATAGTAACGCATTTCGATCACGTGTCCAGCGAGTGGAGCACACGGAAAGGTCAATGTACTTTAGACGTCTAGAATAGGTACAAAACGTCTGATTGGCGGAAACACACTAGACAGGAGAAAAATACTGATGTTTGATAGAAGGGGCATTGCGATTGGTAGAGAGTGTTTCCACAAAATAAGAGGAACGCTCCTATTGGTCGAAAAAGGTCGTGATGTGAAGAATGAATGAACTCAAGTGGGGGAGGAAGTTATGCCACGAGTAGGACAAGAGAGAAATTTTGGGGGACTCTTCTCTGAACTGGCATCAAGTGCAGAACAGAGCGCTTAACGGTCTGTATGACGCAGAGAAGAAATTTGTGTGGACAGTGCGTTCACTGTCGCTGCAATCCAGCTAGAGATTAGCTGTAGCAACGTTTAGCTCCAACTGTGGAGAAACGAACCAGCCAAATTACTTAACTGTTCTTGCGAGACCTGAGAGGGCACTATAATATGGACGCTGCTTCAACCATGCGCGTGTACATTGCCACATACTAAGACTAGGGCTGAGTATATGTTTTCTCGCATAATGAGAAACATAGGGAAAGTTTCTGCTGGAAAGTTCAGCAAAGGCCTGATTAGTTTTGTAGGAATTTCAGTGGGAGAGAGCAGCCTTGCAGTTGGCAACTCGCCGCAGCTTAAGGTAAATATTGTGTGCAGAGGCGTAATCTTTCTTGGTTCACCAGCTTGCGTCCACTTTAAACTCGAGCGGCCTTGGGTAATCTTGCGCTCAAATTTGTCACATAACTAACCATCCACCGTAGATTTGATTGTCATTTTAAATAGTACCGAACTTTGAACCGGAATCGGACGATTTTCGTAGTACTGACCAACATCATAACGTATGTGTAGGAGCACTTTTGTAAAGAAATCTAGGCGCTCAGTCCGGAGCCGCGCGACTGCTACGGTCGCAGGTTCCAATCCTGCCTCGGGCATGGATGTGTGTGATGTCCTTAGGTTAGTTAGGTTTAAGTAGTTCTAAGTTCTAGGGGACTGATGACCATGATGTTAAGTCCCATAATGCTCAGAGCCATTTGAACCATTTTTGTAAAGAAACTTCCAATTAAACTTTCATATTATTGCGCTTTGGAGTAATGTTCTTTTAGAGAGTTAATATTTAACAGTGTTGTGTATAGGATTAATTCACTTTTTGATGTTGGCGAGATGTGTTATCCGTTGCGCTGTTTTTATGTCGTCGAGTTGAAAACTGTGTAAAAGCCGTAATTTTTGTGCTAAAATTTGCGACTTTAAACTTGTCATTTCAACTTACACAGTTGTTCTCAATTCTAGAGTAAGCACCCACATTACAACTTGTGTGACTGAGGCCAACGAGACATATGGGCTCTGCAAAAAACGTGTGATGTCACACTAGTCGCCTGGAGACAGAAGGGGGAGAAGGAGATGAACATACAACAAAGGGAAAGGAGGAAAGAGGCACAGATAGGAGGAGGAGGAGGAGGAGGAGACATACAGCAAAATTAGAGGGGGAAATGGACGGAGAGAGGTAAAGGAGGGGATAGTGTGAAGGAGGGGATAGTCAGAGCAAGGGAAGAGGAGGAGATAGGCAGAGACAGAGGGAGGAGGAGATGAATAGACAGCAGAGAAGGAGGAAATGGACAGAGAAAGGGAAGAACAGGAGATGGACACACAAAAGGAAAAGGTAAGAGATGAACAGGGAGAGGGTGAGGAGGACGTGGAATTAGAGGGGGAGGACAGGATGGACAGAGAGGGAGGGGGCAGACGGACAGAGCTAGGAGCAGCAGACTGGCAGATATAGGGGAAGAGGTAGTGGACAGAGAGAGAGGCAAGATGAAATCGACAGAGATAGGGGATTAGAGGAGGTGGACAGAGAGGAAGTGAAGGAGGAATTGAACAGAGAGAGTGGGAAGGAGGTAATGGTGCAATAGAAGAATACAATAAATACATACTCAGGTAATGCAAGGTACTCAGCTACTGAAGCTTTAAAACATGGTACCAGAAAGTAAAAAATGACGAATATCATCCATAGAAATGCCTTCAAAACACTTCATAAACGACTTTTTGGATAGGGAAGGTATGTGGGGGTGAGGGGAGAGGGTGGGGAGGAGGAAGGAGGGGGGAGGGCATTACTCATGTGTGCGTGTATTTATTGTTGTCTTGCCAAGTTTAATACAGAAGAATGAATAAAGAAAAGCCGATATAAATAATAGGGTACAACTCACTAATTTGCTTCTCATAATATTCCAAGTTCAGTGCCTTTCTTAACACTTTCAGTTCAACATACACTGAAGCCCTTTTGGAAAGGGTCACAACAGACTCAGCAATACGATCAAGTACAGTACAGTACCTAATAACAAAACCACAATACAGACAAATTTGAACTGTGCAACACCTTTTAAGCAAGCGAACTGCACTTTCATTTGTCTCTTTAAAGCTGTAAGGGCTCCCCCCCCCGGAGGTTCGAGTCCTCCATCGGGCATGGGTGTGTGTGTTGTTCTTAGCGTAAGGTAGGGTAAGCTTAGGGACCGATAGCAGTGTGATCATATAGGTCTTACAAATAATTTCCAAAAAAACTGTAAGCACAATTTATTCCAGTTATCTAATATACATTGTTCAGATGACTACAATATAGTGGTACAAATTCAATGGGGCTTTTGAACCGGATCCACCTGTGCTAGCGGTTTAACGACATTCAAACACTGCAGTGCGCTTACCAGCAAATCTGGCGCTTGCCCAAGTTACGTGACTTGGGAGGTAACTCCTGCTCTGCGCACACAACATGTTTCCCTATTCTGTGGCCACGCAACCAATGAAATGCCACATTATATACACTCACTGACAATAACACGCAAAAAGCTCAGATATTTGGTGGGTGTACACCACTCATTGCCCAAGGAACGGAATCCCTATGCAGACATCCAAACCATTCTTAGGTGAAGAAACGGCTATGGAAGCAGGACTGTAGCGCGATCTTTGAGAGTTACTCACAGCAATGGCCGAATTCTATGCCTGGATCAAAAACAGTGGCTCAAGGCTTAAACACGCACCCTAAAAAAATGGCTCTGAGCACTATGGGACTCAACATCTTAGGTCGTAAGTCCCCTAGAACTTAGAACTACTTAAACCTAACTAACCTAAGGACATCACACACACCCATGCCCGAGGCAGGATTCGAACCTGCGACCGTAGCAGTCCCGCGGTTCCGGACTGCAGCCCCAGAACCGCACGTCCACCGCGGCCGGCAAACACGCACCCTCACTGAGATGCTCGAATGGACTTTACTATTTTGGTATTCACTTTCAAGAGAAGGAATCGAAAATTGTCTCGCGATTGACTCACATCGGAAAAGAGGTTTCAGCCTATACAAATTATAGAATTCCGTCACAGCTTTCATTAGACCTTACTGATGTCGCTTCAGTATTGGTTCCAGCGAAGAGCGTACGTACAGAAACAAGGTATGTAGAACACATTTTCCGACACACACACACACACACACACACACACACACACACACACACACCAAACATCGTTAGAATGTCATTAAGATCGAAAACTACAGCGATAATCCTTGAAAACGTCTCTTAGGCAGACTAAATAAGAAACTGGAAGTTTGTTTACAGATAAGAGAGGGTATATTCGCTTCCCTAAAATGTCTGGATAAAATGTCTGTCTGCTCTAAGCTGCAAGTGATACACGAAACACGAGTTGCGATTTCGAATTGCCTCTTAAGCACTGGTCGTTCAATTAGTTCAAGGGCACAGAGCTTGGCTTTTACGTGCGAGTCCCACCCATAGTTTTAAGTATGAGAGTGCGACTAATATGAAGATTTATTATTCAGATTAGCACAAAAAGCTAAAATATTATAAAACTGTGATGATGTTGCGCTGGGAAACAGAGAAAGAATACAAACCAGGTCAATGAAAAGTTTCAGATAACGCTCTAAATGTCTGAAGTTAACAGTCTTGCTTCACTATTTGCAGAACTCGCCAATATGAAGCAAATGAAGTGAAATTTTTCATTCTTGGGACAACATCAAGCCAATGAAATTTGTACTACAGGCGTTAGCTGTGGAGCAAATGTTAAGGGAGAAATGTTAGGGTTTAACGAGCCGTCCATGTCGAAGAAATCAGATATGGAGTTCTACCTTACTTGGTCATAGCTCGGGTAAATATCTAACATAATTTTCTTGAAGGAGCCATCCTAGGTTTCTCCTTCAAAAACCTCGAGAAACTATGGAAGACTGAAATTAAGAGGATTTGTCTGAGATTTTGCACTTCACTTCCACTGAAGAAGAATCGTCCGTCTTTAAAATTGCCTCTTCTTTTCCTCATTTTTTGTGCACGACGTGAGCCATAATGGTCACGCAATGCCACTTGCTAATGACACGGCTGTTATTGTCAAAGGAAATAATCCTACCCAGGCAGTCCTCGAATGACAAAATGTCACTTCTGCACTTAGTCCCCGTCCCTTTCTTACGCCAATGTGGAAGTAAGCAGCCGTCACCAAAGGTCATCATCTTCAGATCTCCTTCTGCGAACGAATTTCAGAAGAGCTGGTGTCAGATAAGATGTGTAGCGTGAGTTTTTCATTGTTGTCCATCCAAGCTTTGTTGTCTTGTTGGTGGTTCTCTCACTCTTGGTGTTGTCGTAAAACAGCAAAACATCGTGGTTTTTGCCAGTGTTGTCGAACGCTACGCGTACGAGTTCGAAGTATTTTAAGGGTTGCCACAAACCCGTCAAAAATGATTGTGGTTCCGTATGGCATGATGTTTACAAACAATGGTCCTTCTGAATACAAAATGATATTCCTGCTGAAGGAGCACTTTTGTATTTCTCCTTCTTCGGCGAGTTTGCACGCTGCCATTCCATCGATTACAGTTTTGTCTCCGGTTAAAGGTGATGCAACCAGATTTCATCTCCCTTCGACAATTCTTGCAAGGAAGTCATCTCCAGAATTCTCGCACTGTTCCAAAAAATTGGCTGCACACTGTCTTCCGTGTTTCTTCGTGGGCATCCCTCAACATCGTCGGAAACCATCTGGCGCAAACCCTTTTCAGCTTCCACTGTCTCCATGTTCCGTACACATTCGCTCCTCCGACTCCCACACGGACTGACAGTTCGCTCACAGTTGAGTGTATCTAAGGCAAAATCAGATTACGAATAACCTATACGTTGACAGGAGCCTTCGCAGTGCTCGCTTGGCCATTGTGCGGGAGGTCCCGAGTAATGTCCTGCCACATTCTCCAGGCAATCTGCTTGCTCAACGACTAACTGTACTGCGATCAACAACGTCATCTCCACACACCTTCTTCAGTCTCTTGTGATTGTTACAAGTATAGATCACACAACACAGGAACTGTGTATAACAGCACGTTGCTTCCCGCGATCGTAAAGTGCAGCAGCCATCTTCAAGTGCTACAACACCGCAGCTTGCAGAAACAGGTTGAATTACATCCGGTAATAGTGAACATGTAGAACAAAAAATATATTTTTAAAAATATGTTGCGCATTTCTTTTGGAGAGACCCTTCTACATTCAGCAACTTGCGTAAGATAAACAATCACTATACTCGAAAGAAGGAAACCACAAACTTACAAAGTTGTTGACTCTCGAAAATAAGACACAGCTTTGAGACAATTGCCTTAAGAATGTTCAGTTCACAACTAATGGAACTGCAGACGTTACTGCTGGAGAAAGTCAAGAAAAAAGTTACAAAAGAACTAAAACTACACACAAAATCAGTACATGAACTGTCTGTGGCTGATGACAGTAAATGGTTCTACTGAACTTTCTCCAGACTTCGCAAATTTATTGATGAAACTGGCTGAGTATCCAGATTTATCTGGGTGCGTATTTATGCCAGCCATCTACTAGTCCATCTCCACCTTCACTTCCTCTCTGTCCACGTCTACCATTCTCTCTCTCTCTTTCCACCTCCTCCACCCCCTTCTCTGTCTGCCTCCTCTTCTTGTCAATCTCTCTATCCATCCACTCCTTTCCCATCTATCGATCTCATCCTCTCCCTCTCTTTATCCATCTCCTTACCCATTTTCCCCTGCCCATCTCTGTCCAATTCTTCCTCTTCTTATCTGTGCCTATCTCCTGCTTCCCCCTTACTGTCTGTCCATTTCCCCCTCCCACCCTTCTCCCTCCTGGTTATAACACTCTCGCACCAATAGGAGGCTTGTTGCTCTTACCTCAACAGTATTTCTTTCTGGATAGTAACTAAAATTTGTAGCAAATTTGATTGAAATTTTTCCAGGGGTAGAGGATGCGTTTCTACCTGTGGCTTTGCCTGCATACGCAAGTCTCAAATATATTTCATAGGTGTTTAACATACGTTACATATGTTAGGGTTGGCATCAAGTGACAGAAATAAGACCTCAACAGTAAAAAGTAATCCACAGAACCAATGTTCATAGCAGGCTCTTCTGCCATATGTAATGCAATGATAAATTTTGTATACGTATATTTGTATTATGAATTTCTTAAGTACATCCTGTTTTTCCATTATCTTACATACCTTTATTATAAATGATGCATATATATGTGTATAATAACGACATCCATATAGATAAATAAATATAAGAAGATATCGCTTGAAAAAGCCCACTTACGAATGAAATGGGATCCCTTTACACTTTAGATTGTGTTCAGAATGACGCAATCTGGCATTTCTGATAAAACACTTACACCAGAAGCCAATGTTCGGTGCGACTGACATTGCGGACGTTGTCTAGAGGGTGGCGTCGTGACAACTGTCGTTATAAGTCGGTGGCGAGCGTTCCAGCCAGCGTTGCAAATAGTCTTACAAGGGGAGGCCGCCAATTGTGAAATTCAGATTCGATTCATACTGCGCATAATAAAAGCTCATGGCCAGAGGTGTAATGTGGAAAAGCAACAAGATGCACTTCTCAGCCGTTGTCGAGAAAATCGACAGTTAAAAGAAACCGTTGCGGTGAAATACTCTCTACGATTAATTAATTTCTACAGCGTCGTGGTGCAGTGGTAAACGCTCGGGTTCGTAATCCGAAGGTCGCCGGATCGAATCTCGCGCCATGCAATTTTTTTATTATTAGTTATATATATATATATATATATATATATATATATATATATATATAAAAACTATTAATGAATTGCTTATGCATGTTGGTGAAGGCGGATCGCTCTCCAATTGTACCGCCTCCATTTTTCCGTTTGTTTAACAAGGTGTACCAAAGCTCTCCCGCCCGCACTGATTTTCGACGATGTTATAAGTTGCGCTAGGGACCGCATCTACCTTCTTTCGAAATTAGTAGGCAGCTACGCTGTTATGCGGCGGCTCGTTTCGGCCCATTCAACATCTGTCCTTCAAGTGTAACGAGCGAGTAACTGAGTTTATATTTCATACCTGCCACAGCAAATTTGTATTCGTGGGGTCTCTATTCTAATTCGAACGTTTGACTTACGCTATACGTATTCGTTTCGGAATATCGTTTCTACGTCTTCCGTTAACTATACGTGGTTAACATTCTGAAGACAATTAATAACATTTGTGAAATACAACTTTGTTTGCGGAAAACATAATGATGTTCGAAGTCGCCAGTTTTTCTACGACAAACGACTTTCAACAACTTATTATATGCATAATTGTTGCAACTGATTGCCGGGAATTTATATATATATATATATATATATATATATATATATATATATATATAAATTCCCGGCGCGAGATTCGATCCGGTGACTTTCGGATTACGAACCCGAGCGCTTACCGCTGCACCACGACGTTGCAGAAAATTATTAATCGTAGAGAGTATTTCACCGCAACGGTTTCTTTTAACTGTCGATTTTCTCGACAACGGCTGAGAAGTGCATATTGGTGCTTTTCCACATTAAACCTCTGGCCATGAGCTTTTATTATGCGCAGTATGAATCGAATCTGAATTTCACAATTGGCGGCCTCCCCTTGTTAATTAAATGTGGAAGGCGGGTAAGGGGAGGGTGCACGTACTGAAACTGATAACAACACCTGAAACAACACTCGCACAAACCTGTTCTGTTCGTTTAGACTTACAGAATCGTTACGATCGAAAACCGGAGCAGACATTGACAAGGAAAGCATGGCTGTCATACGTGCTTAATCTGCCGCCATACTGTGTAAACGGCTACCGCGCAATCTGTCACCAAACTCTGTGATAAGCCTAGCGTAACATCTCTAGTCCGTTGCACGAGCTCATTACGGCTGTTTAACCATAGGATAAGGCTCGCAAGACGATGGGTTCGCTTAGAATCAACATTCAATGAATATTGAAGTACAGATATTCTCGGAATTAGCTTTTGACAAAATCATCATTTGTATCTGTCGTTACGTGGGGTAAACCTAATTGCTAAACGCAAGGAAACGTTTTACCATTTTGCTTTATTTGTGAGAAGATGCCGATTGCTCTGTTTATAAGTAAATGATCCATGCGAGACATTAGTCAAGTGGTCTTGACTACCAACAATTCCCTGAACACTAACATATCGTATTCGCCTGATTTTCAATGTTTCTTTTTAATTTTTATCTGTTGGCGATAGGTTGAGGAAGCATAAGCTCAAAAATTTCAAACCATTTGTCGTCTTTCCGTTCTACTTCCTCACCATTATGAAAAAAAATGGTTCAAATGGCTCTGAGCACTATGGGACTTAACAGCTGTGGTCATCAGTCCCCTAGAACTTAGAACTACTTAAACCTAACTAAACTAAACTAAGGACTTCACACACATCCATGCCCGAGGCAGGATTCGAACCTGCGACCGTAGCAGTCGCGCGGTTCCGGACTGCGCGCCTAGAACCACGAGACCACCGCGGCCGGCCTCACCACTACGGTGTTCCTACCAGGGGAGTTGGGGCGGCCTCGTGAAAGCTAATGATACGGCCGTTATGTGGATTAGGAACTTAGATATTGACAGTTAGTTTTATATGTAGCTTTTCACTTTCATATTCCTATTACATATAGCATTACTAATGTTATATACCAATATTATGAAAAGGGAAGTTGCTACTCACCACGTAACGGAGATGCTGAGTCGCAGATAGGCACAACAAAAAGACTCTCACAATATAAGCTATCGGCCATCAAGGCCTTTGTCGAAAATAGACGACAGACACACACGCAAACAACTCTCACTCACATGACTGCAGCCTCTGGCAGCTGAAGTAGTAGTGTGGCTTCAGCTGCGACAAAGACCTTGATGGCCGAAAGCTTATAGTGTGACAGTCTTTTTGTTGTGCCTATCTGCGACTCAGCATCTCCGCTATATGGTAACAACTTTATTTTTCATAATATTGTTACATTCCATCCAGGATTTTCCATTGTTTGATGTTATATACCTGGATTTTTATTCGCATGTGAGCCTTACGAATAAATAAATAATAAAAATGGCACTATGGGACTTAACATTTTAGGTCATCAGTCCCCTAGAACTTAGAACTACTTAAACCTAACTAACCTAAGGACATCACACACATCCATGCCCGAGGCAGGATTCGAACCTGCGACCGTAGCAGTCCCGCGGTTCCGGACTGAGCGCCTAGAATCGCACGGCCACCGCGGCCGGCTAAATAATAAAACTTCCTCGTCAGAAGAAATTGTAAAAAATTATAAAGGAATAAACCAGTCATGATTAATTCTCATTCTGTCTTAGTTCACTCATGTGACTAATCACGATAAAGATGCCTGTAATTGTTCATGAAACAAATGTTATTAACTATTTAATTTCGTATATCAGCCTCCATTATTCGAAAGCTGACCCTAATACCTATTATGAAAAATACACTGACGGAAAAAAATCGCAGCGCCATAAAAATAGTGTAGAGTAACGAAATTTGGGGAATATTTTTGTCTAAGTAATAGATTAACGTTGCAAGATCACAGGTTAATGTGAGTGCGAGATAAGCCACTGCAAATGTGAAATGCTGGTACATTAGTAGCCAGTGTGACCACCAGAATGTTGAATGCAAACGTGCAGGCATTTTGCTGTACAGGTGTTTGGAATTGAAGTCATCGGAACATTTATATCTCTGATTAATGGCACTCTTTGTAAGACATAACATGTAGTAAACTCTTCTGCTATATTTATGTTCTGTGACTGTTAAATAAAGTGTTGTGTTACACTGTAAATCGCTGCTTTACTACTGTGATTCACAGGCTAAGGTTTGGTGCCGGAACCCGGAAACTGATTGCCACGTTAGCTGTTGTGAACCACGAATTTTGGACGCACGTCACGCAACAATACCACGAGGGGTCAGCTGCAGCGATTTGTCACGCCGCGCAACAAACTGTCTCAAGACAACCGTCCGCATACACAAGTTCTACTGTATTATCACGCCACGTATTTTGACCAAGACGTGTAACCAATGGCACCCCCATACCTTAACGCCGGGTGATACGCCAGTATGGCGATCACGAATACACGCTTCCAATGTGCGTTCACCGCGATGTCGCCAAACACGGATGCGACCATCATGGTGCTGTAAACAGAACGTGGATTCATCTGAAAAAATGACGTTTTGCCGTTCGTGCACCCAGGTTCGTCGTTGAGTACACCATCGCAGGCGCTCCTGTCTGTGATGCAGCGTCAAGGGTAACAGCAGCCATGGTCTCCGAGCTGATAGTCCATGCTGCTGCAAACGCCGTCGAACTGTTCGTGCAGATGGTTGTTGTCTTGCAAACGTCCCCATCTGTTGGCTCAGGGATCGAGATGTGGCTGCACGATCCGTTACAGCCATGCGGATAAGATGCCTGTCATCTCGACTGATAGTGATACGAGGCCGTTGGGGTCCAGCACGGCGTTCCGTATTACCCTCCTGAACCCACCGATTCCATATTCTGCTAACAGTCATTGGATCTTGACCAACGCGAGCAGCAATGTCGCGATACGATAAACCGTAATCGCGATAGGCTACAATCCAACCTTTATCAAAGTCGGAAACGTGATGGTACGCATTTCTCCTCCTTACACCAGGCATCACAACAACGTTTCACCAGGCAACGCCGGTCAACTGCTGTTTGTGTATGAGAAATCGGTTGGAAACTTTCCTCATGTCAGCACGTTGTAGGTGTCACCACCGGCGCCAGCCTTGTGTGAATGCTCTGAAAAGCTAATCGTTTGCATATCACAACATCTTCTTCCTGTCGGTTAAATTTCGCGTCTGTAGCACGTCATCTTCGTCGTGTAGCAATTTTAATGGCCAGTAGTGTATGTTTAGGGGTTCCAATGATACATTTGTTACGGCCTGCCTGTCTTTGCGCCATTTTGCTTTTCGACAGTGATATTTTTGCATCGGAATTGAACATACAAAACTTGTACAAGTTTGAGAATAACTTTCAGCACTCGACAAGTTTGGCAAGTACTCGCAGTAAGAGGCAACAAACTGTTTCCACTAACTGGAGGAAGCTACTTCTGCAAGCTGACGGAACTTGTGAAAGGTGACGTGCCAGGGGTGTTTCCACGCCAAAGAACTTGCAGAAATAGTTTCTGTAACCGACTTGAGGAAGTTTACTTCCAAGTGGAGACACATCATAAGAAAACCTTCGGCCACAAGAGGCTCGCCAGTGGCAGCAGGTAGCACCGACCGTCCGGCGACACACCTTGCCTCTGTGCTTCGTTCATCATAAGAATAAACCCGATGTAAGCAAAGTCAGCAGCTGTAGCACACATAGAGTCTGCGCAAAATACCGTGGCCAGTAGCAGTCGGTAGGTGTGTGCTGTACGAGAAATGCCGAGCGCTGGAGGAGAAGTGCCGTTCTAAACTGAAGCTCTTACTTTCGCTTGGCTTACTAACCATTAACAACTTTCGGAGAAGAGTCACGAGTGGCGAATCTTGAATGAAACCTACAGATTTCTCTTGATGCCATGTTAAAATCTGCTTATTATGCCAAAACACAGCGGAGTTTCTAAAATGTCACCTCACTAACATGTTGTGCAGACAATTGCGAGAGAATTCTGAAACAGTGGTTTATTAAGTGAGGACCTGAGGAACAGTAAGATCAGCAGCTTACGAAAAAGAGCATCCTTGGTACAAAATGAGTGTGTAATATCTTCAGTTATGTTGTTCTCAAACCCATAGCATTTTTCGTTACACCATGTATCGATGGCCCTTAAAATTTAAATTCTGTCATTAAAAAAGTCTGTTGTTAGTGCAATAATACGGTAGATAATGGAGTGTGGCATAATAAAACATGGTAAAATACTCTCCTCTTTCTGCGTTATCATTTGCCAAAATCTCTTTTCTATATCACAAATAGTTTATTAAAAATGAAGAATGTTGTGGATATTTCACTCTGTTTTTATTACTGGTGCGGCGCGATCGCAAACGAGTGTGCTATATAAGATCAATTTATATTTTAACTAAAGTTCAGTCTTGATCACAACACTTATGTCTCAATAACGTAGGTGACCGGTTTCGGCTATATTTATATAACCATCTTCAGACCCATGGCTTCCTTGGACGATGGTAGGCGGAGCTCTCCTCAGCTGCTACGAAGTCAAGATCAATTTCCTTGAGGTTGGTGACAGACTCAGTCCTCCATCCAAGTATAAAGAAAAATTCTATGTGTAGTTAAATTTCATATCGGCAACATTATGTAATATGCACCAAACCCAGAATCATAGCGAGCCCTATTTTTCAGTGCAAACTTTTTCAAATTTCTTACTTCCATGTATATATCACAGTAACTATGACCATTAACGAAATGATGGTCACACCATCATGATTGATTGGTTTAACGGCGGGAGAAGGGACCAAACTACGAGGTCACCGGCCCCTTGTTCCTAATAAAACAGTTCCACAAGTGTGAGGATAAAACGGACGAAACATATAACACAAAACGGAAAGAAAGGAAAAGCCACAAGAACGAAGGATAGGCAACGAACACTAAAAGGAACGAAAGAGGACAGGAAAACAGAGAGATGCTAGAAACAGAAGAGAGTACAACATGAAAGCAGATTACAGTGGCTGGCCAACCACGAGAATACAAAGGGAAAGCCAGCCACTCTGCAACACATTAAAACCTCCACCCTAAAAGCACTAGGCTGGAGGACACAGAGGGACAAAGGACATGCGCTAAAACCTACATAGAAGTATAAAACCCCCTCTCACGGATAAAACAGAAAACTAAAGCTACTGCGAAGGCATTGTTGCCCAACACCGATGGCAGGGTGCTGGGAAAGTTTGCCGCAGAGCGGCTAAAAGTGGGCAGTCCAGCAAGAGGTGGACGACTGTCATTTGGGAGCCACAGCGACACTGAGGCAGGTCCTCGCAACGGAGTAGGTAACCATGCGTTAGCCACGTATGGCCAATGCGGAGCCGGCAGAGGACAACTGATTCCCTGCGAGAGGCCTGCATAGAAGACTTCCACACATTCATAGTCTCCTTAATGACATGCAGTTTGTTGTGCGTGCTGTTATGTCATTCCGTCGGAAAACTCTGCGGTGTAAGACAGAATGCAGGTCAGCTTCGGAGATGCCTATCTCCGGAAGCGGTTTCCGCGTCGCCTGTTTGGCCAGCCTGTCAGTAAGTTCGTTGCCGGGGATTCCGCCGTGTTCTGGGGTCCACGCAAACACCACGGAACGGCGGGACTGTTCTAGGGCATAGATGGACTCCTGAATGGACGCTACCAGAGGGTGGCGAGGGTAGCACTGGTCGATAGCTCGTAGGCCGCGCAGTGAGTCAGTACACAGGAGAAATGACTCGACAGAGCACGAGATATGGCCGCCAGCTCTGCAGTGAAAACACTGCAGCCAACTGGCAAGGAGTGGTGCTCAATATTTCCTCCATGAACATATGCGAAGCCTACGTGACCATCGGCTATTGAGCCCGTCGGTGTTACCCGCTTCAGAGCCCCGGAACACGTCAAGAATCGAGAGGAAGTGACAGCGCAGAGCGGCGGGGTTAACGGAGTCCTTGGGGCCATGCAAAAGGTCCAGATGAAGTTGCGGTCGAGGCGTATGTGAACGGGCCGCAAGCAGAGGTGGTAAAGGGAAGGACTCCAGTTCGGAGAGAAGGGACCGCACGCGAACCGCAATCGTTAGCCCCGATCTGGGCCGCCGATAAGTAAGATGGACTGCCGCAAGCGGGAAAAAGTGATGGTAATTCGGATGCTCAGGGGAACTATGAATGTGTGCTGCGTAACTGGCGAGCAGTTGCGCACGTCTGATCTGCAGTGGAGAGACGCCAGCCTCCTCCAGTACGCTGGTCACTGGACTCGTCCTAAAAGCTCCTGTCGCTAATCTAACCCCACACTGGTGCACAGGGTCGAGTTACTGCAATGCTGAAGGTGCTGCCGAACCATAAACCTAACTCTCATAGTCAATTCGGGGTTGGACAAGGTCTCTGTAGAGCTGCAACAGCGTAGAGCGATCTGCACCCCAATTGGTGTTGCTCAGGCAACGGAGGGCATTGAGGCGCTGCCAGCACTTCTGCTTAAGCTGACGAAGATGAGGGAACCAAGTTAATCGAGCGTCGAATACCAGTCCTAGGAATCGATATGTCTCCACGACGGTGAGTGGATCGTCATTAAGGTAAAGTGTGGGTTCCGGATGAACGGTAGGACGCCGACAGAAGTGCATGACACACGACTTTGCGGCTTAAAACTGGAAGCCGTGGGCTAGAGCCCATGACTGCGCCTTGTCGATGGCTCCCTGGAGGCGCCGCTCAGCAACAACAGTACTGGAGCAGCAGTACGAAATGCAGAAGTCGTCTGCATACAGAGAAGGTGAGACGGGGGGCCCGACAGCTGCTGCTAGACCGTTGATAGCCACTAAAAATATACGGTCAATATAGAGCCCTGCAGGACTCCATTCTTCTGGATATGGATGGAACTATGAGGGTGACAGGAAGTTTTGGATAAAAATCGGGAATGGTCCCCAGAGACCCCACTCATACAATGTGGCAAGGATATAATGTCGCCAAGTCGTGTCGAATGCTTTACATAAGTCAAAAAAGATGTCAATCAGATGTTGCCGTCTGGAAAAGGCTGTTGGGATGGCAGACTCGATGGTAGAGCGACCCTAGCGGAAGCATCCCTGACATGGAGCCAGCAAGCCACGTGACTCCACGACCCAACTCAACCGCCGACATACTATACGTTCCAGCAGCTAACAAAGAACGTTAGTGAGGCTGATGGGCCGATAGCTATCCACATCACGTGGGTTTTTACCGGGTTTGAGCACCGGAATGATGGTACTCTCCCACCATTGCGATGGAAATACGCCATCGCACCAGATCCGGTTGAAGATGATGAGAAGATGTCGCTTGTAGTCAAATAAGAGATGTTTAATCATCTGGCTGTGGATGCGATCAGGCCCAGGAGCTGTGTCGGGGCAATGTGCAAGGGCACTGAGGAGCTCCCACTCCGTAAATGGGCGTTATAGGATTCACTGCATCGTGGAGTGAATGAGGAGACGTTCCCTTCCAGCTGCCATTTGAGTGTGCGAAAGGCTGGGGGGGTAATTCCCCAACGCAGAGGCTCGAGCAAAGTGCTCAGCAAAGCGCTTGGCAATCGCGTTTGCGTCGGTGCATATCTCGCCATTTATGGCAACACCGGGGACAGCTGTTGGGGCCTGGTACCTGAAAAGACGTTTGATCTTTGCCTAGACTTTGGAAGGTGCCATGTGGCACGCAATGGTGGAGACGTATCTCTCCCAACACTCCTTCTTCAGTTGTTTGATAAGGTTGCGATCACGGGCACGGAGCCATTTAAATGCTATGAGGAGCTCCAGGGAAGGGTGCAGCTTATGCCGCTCTAGAGCTCGAAGACGCTCCTTAATTGCTTCTGCGACTTCCGGCAAACACCAAGAGAATGCCTTACGCCTCGGGCACCCTAAAGAGCGATGGATCGCGTTTTCTGCTGCAGAAACAATTATGCTAGTCACCTGCTCAACCATCACATCGATATTACCCTGTGGGGGAGATTCAGCGGCGACAGCAGAGGTGAAAGGTCCCCAGTCCGCCTTGTTCAAAGCCCATCTGGGCAGGCGTCCGTGCGCCTGACGCTGGGGCAGTGACAGGAAGATGGGGAAGTGACTACGAAGTCTTTCGCGACGGAGTCCTTGCATAAAAAGTTCTCGGTTTACCTGCCGCGTCAAATTTGGATAAAATCCCAAGCTTTCGATGACTACGTCCGTCGTCAGGGGCAAAACTGACTGTCGTGGACCGGTAAGGCTTCCGCTTTTATAAGCAGTGGACGGCTTCTCATTGGTTAGATGACGTCACGGTGAAAACGGCGCGTACCGAGGTGGCAGCCTCTATATCCATAGATTTTGTTTGCGCGCTTTATCCAGCGTTGCTTGCAGCGCCATCCATCGCAACAGGCGGAGAACTGCGAGGAATGTACGAAGTCTCCCTCTGCGCTCTTTCTTTATCAATTGCGCGCTTCCATGCATTGCTGAGTGCATATCCGGAATCTCTGTTGAAATTATTGTCACAGAGTCTAATTTCAACTGCTTCCCTGATGACAGAGTCCCAATAGTTTGAAGCGTGACCAAGTATTCTGGTTTCATCGAATAAAATCTTATGTTTATTTAACAAACTGTGCTCAGCCACCGCTGATTTTTGTAGATACCTGTATTTCAGGTGACGCTGATGTTCCACACAGCGATCGGCAACAGTTATTATAGACTGGCCCACATAATTTTTGCCACACTCGCAAGGAATGCTGTAAATTCGCGGTACTCTCAGGCCGAGACTATCTTTCACGGGGCGCAACATTTTCTTAATCTTCCTGGGTGGCCGGAAGACTGGTCTGATTCCCTACCGGCTCAGGACTCTGCCGATCTTGCTGGTCGTTGCACCGCAGAATGGTGTCCGTGCGATGTGTCGGTCCTCTTGATCTGTTCGAACAGCCTCCTTCCTAGGTTTCTTCGCCAGAGTAGATCTGATATCACGATCAGAATATCCATTTTTTCTGAATACCGTCGTCAGATGGTTAATCTCGGAGCCGAGATGATCCTTGTCCGAAATAGTCCTTGCTCTGTGTACCAAGGTATTCAGCATAGCTCTCTTCTGAGCTGGGTGGTGAAAACTACGCGCATTTAGATATAAATCTGTATGCGACGGTTTTCTGTACACAGGATGTCCGAGACGTCCATCTGATTTTCGCTCCACCAGCACATCTAAGAAGGGTAACTTCCCATCCTTCTCCACCTCCACTGTAAATCTTATGTTATGAAGTATCCCATTCAAATGATCAACAAACTGCTGCAGTGCTTCATTGTCATGTGGCCAGATTAAAAATGTATCGTCAACATACATGAAGAATCAGGATGGACGTTAGGGAGCACTGTTCAACGCTCGTTCTTCGAAATCCTCTATGAAAAGGTTAGCTATGGTTGGTGACAGTGGCGAACCCATGGCTGTTCCGTCAGTCATTTCGTAATATTTTCCACCATACAAAAAACAGGTGGTCGTCAAAGTGTGTCGAAATAACTTCAGTATTTCAGGAGAGAAATGAGCAGCCAGCAGTTTTAACGTACCTTCCACCGGTACCTTTGTAAACAAAGAGACCACATCTAGGCTGATCATGATGTCATTCGGACCTATCCTCATCTGCTTTAGGATGTCAACAAACATTTTTGAGCTATTAATATGATGGCTACAGTGACCGACTGTTGTTGTTGTGGTCTTCAGTCCTGAGACTGGTTTGATGCAGCTCTCCATGCTACTCTATCCTGTGCAAGCTTTTTCATCTCCCAGTACCTACTGCAACCTACATCCTTCTGAATCTGCTTAGTGTATTCATCTCTTGGTCTCCCTCTACGATTTTTACCCTCCACGCTGCCCTCCAATACTAAATTGGTGATCCCTTGATGCCTCAGAACATGTCCTACCAACCGATCCCTTCTTCTGGTCAAGTTGTGCCACAAACTTCTCTTCTCCCCAATCCTATTCAATACTTCCTCATTAGTTATGTGATCTACCCATCTAGTCTTCAGCATTCTTCTGTAGCACCACATTTCGAAAGCTTCTATTCTCTTCTTGTCCAAACTATTTATCGTCCATGTTTCACTTCCATACATGGCTACACTCCATACAAATACTTTCAGAAATGACTTCCTGACACTTAAATCTATACTCGATGTTAACAAATTTCTCTCCTTCAGAAACGCTTTCCTTGCCATTGCCAGTCTACATTTTATATCCTCTCTACTTCGACCATCATCAGTTATTTTGCTCCCCAAATAGCAAAACTCCTTTACTACTTTAAGTGTCTCATTTCCTAATCTAATTCCCTCAGCATCACCCGACTTAATTCGACTACATTCCATTATCCTTGTTTTGCTTTTGTTGATGTTCATATTATATCCTCCTTTCAAGACACTGTCCATTCCATTCAACTGCTCTTCTAAGTGCTTTGCTGTCTCTGACAGAATTACAATGTCATCGGCGAACCTCAAAGTTTTTATTTCTTCTCCATGAATTTTAATACCTACCCCGAATTTTTTTTTGTTTCCTTTACTGCTTGCTCAATATACAGATTGAACAACATCGGGGAGAGGCTACAACCCTGTCTTACTCCCTTCCCAACCACTGCTTCCCTTTCATGTCCCTCGACTCTTATAACTGCCATCTGGTTTCTGTACAAATTGTAAATAGCCTTTCGCTCCCTGTATTTTACCCCTGCCACCTTTACAATTTGAAAGAGATTATTCCAGTCAACATTGTCAAAAGCTTTCTCTAAGTCTACAAATGCTAGAAACGTAGGTTTGCCTTTCCTTAATCTTTCTTCTAAGATAACTCGTAAGACCAGTATAGCCTCACGTGTTCCAGTGTTTCTACGGAATCCAAACTGATCTTCCCCGAGGTTGGCTTCTACTAGATTTTCCATTCGTCTGTAAAGAATTCGTGTTAGTATTTTGCAACTGTGACTTATTAAACTGATAGTTCGGTAATTTTCACATCTGTCAACACCTGCTTTTTTGGGATTGGAATTATTATATTCTTCTTGAAGTCTGAGGGTATTTCGCATGTTTCATACATCTTGCTCACCAGATGGTAGAGTTTTGTCAGGACTGGCTCTCCCAAGGCCGTCAGTAGTTCCAATGGAATGTTGTCTACTCCGGGGGCCTTGTTTCGACTCAGGTCTTTCAGTGCTCTGTCAAACTCTTCACGCAGTATCATATCTTCCATTTCATCTTCATCCACATCCTCTTCCGTTTCCATAATATTGTCCTCAAGTACATCGCCCTTGTATAGACCCTCTATATACTCCTTCCACCTTTCTGCTTTCCCTTCTTTGCTTAGAACTGGGTTTCCATCTGAGCTCTTGATATTCATACAAGTGGCTCTCTTTTCTCCAAAGGTCTCTTTAATTTTCCTGTAGGCAGTATCTATCTTACCCCTAGTGAGATAGGCCTCTACATCCTTACATTTGTCCTCTAGCCATCTATGCTTAGCCATTTTGCACTTCCTGTCGATCTCATTTTTGAGACGTTTGTATTCCTTTTTGCCTGCTTCATTTACTGCATTTTTATATTTTCTCCTTTCATCAATTAAATTCAATATTTCTTCTGTTACCCAAGGATTTCTACTAGCCCTCGTCTTTTTACCTACTTGATCCTCTGCTGCTTTCGCTACTTCATCCCTCAAAGTCCACATCTGCCCCTGGAAATGTCTTACAATTTAAAACCTGGTTCCTAAATCTCTGTCTTACCATTATATAATCTATCTGATACCTTTTAGTATCTCCAGGGTTCTTCCATGTATACAGCCTTCTTTCATGATTCTTAAACCAAGTGTTAGCTATAGTGACCGACTATAGGTGCTAATAACTTGGTTAAGTATTTTGCCAACCGATATGTAGGAGACCCAATAGCACTAACAATAGGTCTCAACGGGACCCCATCCTTATGGACCTTGGGTAGACCGCATAACCTGGGTGGCCTTGGTGCTCTTGGTCGTAGATTCTTGACTAGTTCTTCTGGGAGGGCAGAGTCCTTCAGTAGCTCCCCTGTCTTCCTGCTAAGTGCTGCTGTGGGATCCCGTTTATGAATCCGGTGCGTGGCATCTTCCAATAACAGGGTCACTTTTTTATGATAATCGGTAGCATTGAGGATAACTGTGGCATTCTAGTATGGAAATACTGTGTAATCGTTGGATAGGTGGTTCAAATCCCGCATTGGTCTTTCGTTTCTTCAATCAATTTGAAATACACCTTTAAATGTAAAATTAATCAAATACATTCTAATTAACATAAATCTAATCGTCTTTTTTAATAAAAAATACACATCTTCTTGTCTCTAATATCACATTGCACACAAAATTCCATTTTTCATTGCAAATATAAATTCTTATCTGTCGATATTCTATAAAAGACTGTTAATAAAAGTTGTTTATCTTGAGAAAACATAACAAGTCAGACTTTTTCAAACAAAAATGAAAAATCAAATATTTTTTATTCCGACTGTGTGAGAGCAGAGTGATAAGCGTCGTCGAAACATGGAAAACAATTTTCACAACCTACATATACTGCATTTTTACAGTCACCATCGTAGCACTGCAATATGAACCCAACACAACTGCTCTGGAACCAAGTTAAAGGATTTGTCGCGAGAAATAACATGGAATATAAACTGTCAGACGTGCTGGAACTAATGCATGAAGCTCTGTAAAGGCCGGACGCTGGTGGAGTACAAAACGGCACGTCGTAAGAGAAGAGGAGAAAATGTGGGGCTGGGACTGCTTCATACATACTGTTGTTGATCGACTCGTTATCAATGTAGCAGATGACAGTTGCAATACTGAAATGTACAGGGCTATTACAAATGATTGAAGCGATTTCATAAATTCACTGTAGCTCCATTCATTGACATATAGTCACGACGCACTACAGATACGTAGAAAACCCATAAAGTTTTTTTCGGCTGAAGCCGCACTTCAGGTTTCTGCCGCCAGAGCGCTCGAGAGCTCAGTGAAACAAAATGGCGACAGGAGCTGAGAAAGCGTATGTCGTGCTTGAAATGCACTCATATCAGTCAGTCATAACAGTGCAACGACACTTCAGGACGAAGTTCAACAAAGATCCACCAACTGCTAACTCCATTCGGCGATGGTATGCGCAGTTTAAAGCTTCTGGGTGCCTCTGTAAGGGGAAATCAACGGGTCGGCCTGCATTGAGCGAAGAAACGGTTGAAAGCGTGCGGGCAAGTTTCACGCGTAGCCCGCGGAAGTCGACGAATAAAGCAAGCAGGGAGCTAACCGTACGACAGCCGATGGTTTGGAAAATCTTACGAAAAAGACTAAAGCAGAAGCCTTACCGTTTACAATTGCTACAAGCCCTGACACCCGATGACAAAGTCAAACGCTTCGAATTTTCGGCGCAGTTGCAACAGCTCATGGAAGAGGATGCGTTCAGTGCGAAACTTGTTTTCAGTGATGAAGCAACATTTTTTCTTAATGGTGAAGTGAACAGACACAATGTGCGAATCTGGGCGATGGAGAATCCTCACGCATTCGTGCAGCAAATTTGCAATTCACCAAAAGTTAACGTGTTTTGTGCAAACTCACGGTTTAAAGTTTACGGCCCCTTTTTCTTCTGCAAAAAAAAACGCTACAGGACACGTGTATCTGGACATGCTGGAAAATTCGCTCATGCCACAACTGGAGACCGACAGCGCTGACTTCATCTTTCAACAGGATGGTGCTCCACCGCACTTCCATCATGATGTTCGGCATTTCTTAAACAGGAGATTGGAAAACCGATGGATCGGTTGTGGTGGAGATCATGATCAGCAATTCATGTCATGGCCTCCACACTCTCCCGACTTAACCCCATGCGATTTCTTTCTGTGGGGTTATGTGAAAGATTCAGTGTTTAAACCTCCTCTACCAAGAAACGTGCCAGAACTGCGAGCCCGCATCAACGATGCTTTCGAACTCATTGATGGGGACATGCTGCGCCGAGTGTGGGAGGAACTTGATTATCAGCTTGATGTCTGCCGAAAAACTAAAGGGGCACATATCGAACATTTGTGTATGCCTAAAAAGACTTTTTGAGTTTTTGTATGTGTGTGCAAAGCATTGTGAAAATATCTCAAATAATAAAGTTATTGTAGAGCTGTGAAATCGCTTCAATCATTTGTAATAACCCTGTATTTCTCGGATTCGGATATGGAAGGAGTTCGTAGGTTACCAGATGACTGACTGAAGTAATACCTCAGTGGCTTCTGTATTTAACAATACAGTAAAATTCCTCCAACACGCTTTTGCGTCACGCATATCTCCCGCAGAAAATTACTCTGTGTTTAACTTAGCAATTTTCACCATTCTTGTTGTTAATTACAATTCTGCCTTATCTAAAAACGTTGTTATGCTTTCCGTCTGGTCCCCTAAGAAGCGTGCGGTATCGCTGGTGTATTACCGAAAATTATTTCATTCCCTTTTTACGTCTGAACTGCAACTGCTCATATCATTGCTGGTTAGTTGGACCAGCTGGCTGACCAGTACTGTTCAAGTTGAATGCGCCGGTAAGGCTGTTATCCTGTATTAAGGCCCTACACATGTGCCAATGCATTTAACAGCTGCTGAAGATCAACATACCATCCTTAACGACACAGAATTCAATCATGAGAGAGGCTATAAACTATGAAGAGACGCTGTTAGTTATAATACGGTTTCTAACCAGTGGAAGAAATTAAGACGGCCTCACATTCACTGCTGTTGTATCCCCACAATTACTAGCAAAAATGATTCCTCAAACCTGTAACGTGATTTATAGTTGGAAAGAATTATTTTTTGTGCCAATGACTGTACAATTTTATTTATTCTCCACCTGTTTCGGTACTGGCTACCATCTTCACAGAACTTGATTCTGTGCATCAACTGGTCAAAAGTACGTCTCTGCCAAATACGACAACATCAATTGTAAAAAGTGACGAATTAAGAGTAAGAGTGTACACACTTCGATTCTGTAAATCTACTACAGTCGAAATTTAGTGAAACAACTATTGTGATAATTCATCACATTCGTCATGTTGCCCTGTTTGGCAGAGATGTAATTTTGACAAATTGATGTACATTATCATCTCCAGTGAAGATAATAGCCAGAACATAAATCGGCAAGGAATAAATAAAATTGTATAGCTGCTGGCACAAAAAAAAATATTTTTTCCGAATATTTATCGGCTGCAAACAACGAAGAACGCTTGATTTATGATCCACTGAGGAAATACACCATGGTAAAGCAAAACAAAAGATGTTCATGTAAACCTCATTAATTTGTGTATGTATGTAGCAAAAATGATGATGTGTAAGTTTAAGAAAGTCGTTTCAAATTCGAAGAAGAAAGACTAGGCGTGGTGGCGGGTAAATCATCTAATAAATACAACAGAGAGGTAAGGAATGAAGAATTTAGCAATTTTAGAACTGTGAAAAAATCCCACGCTTTGCTTTTCAGAGCAAAGAGCTTGGATATAGACTGGACTTTTTAAACTCTTAACAACGAAGCAAGCATATTTTATGAATTAAAATCAACTGAATATTTATTTAGATTTTTAGATTTCATTTCAAACAGGTACCGGAAATAAAATCTAAAAGCAGAAATACAGAAGGTCCACGGATGTCTATTCTATTTCCGTTCCACACGAAACCATTATGGATTCGTTAAACAAAAAAAAGATTATTCCTGTCTTGCATCTATATTGCTATACTCCTCACATGACATGTCCCACAAACAACTGCAATCTTGAAACATTTCCAGAAATTCTGTGAAAGTTTCGTCCGCCTTGTACCCTGTCACGTATAACAACATTTAATCACGCACGCATTGACAAAAGACGAACATCTGTCGGGCGGTTGGTAACACAGCTCTACACACGGCACAATGTGTTGGGTGGAGCGACTGGACGGGGTGGATCGGCTGTCGAACGAAAGTCCGTCTGTCGGTCGGGCAAAACGCATACACACGTCCCATTTGTGGGTCGGTCGGTAGGTTGGTGCGTGTGTAGGGCCCTTTACCACCCACTCGTCATGGGCGTAACGCACAGCATACAGCGTGTCCTTGTTATCGCACTTGGCCAGGACCAGGGTCAGATCTGGGTGGGGGGTGGGGGGGGGGGGGGGAATGGGGCAAACAGGGGTATCTACCCCGTGCGGCACTTTCAGTGAGGCGCCAAATCCATGTTCTTCAAGAAAAAAATCTTGTTTCACAGAAGTACCTAGCATCCAGCACACGTCGGTTAATCGAATATTCATATCACTTTGAAACGCATCCTTGTTGGTTTTTGAACATTTTTTAACACATTCTGATTTCTGAACGAATCATAAGTTGACTTTTGAATGCGTGCATAGTGTACTTGATGTCTCTGCCAGGGGAATCCGCGTCGCATCAAGAAGAAATAAACTTTCATAAACGAAATCCATAGATTCATACTACCAGAGAGGAAATAAACGCCTAATAAGAATAAAAAGGTAAGAAAGACTGCATATTATCTTCTCGGTGTCTCCAAGAAAATGAAATTTTAACAGAAAATTTTTGCCAGGTCGCTACATTATTAACGGCCAGTTGTACAGTCCCCAGTAAGTAGCCTCAGAAGTTCTATTCTCGGAAAAGTGCGGAAAACTTCTCGTGCAAAGACGTAATAACGCCTAACCTAAGAGAATAAATGCGAGGTAGCGGAACGGTGATTCTGGCAGGGTTAGTTAAGTTATCCGGAGGATATGTTTTGACAATGCCAGGAATGGTTACAGAATTAGTGATGGCAGGATTGTTTGAGAGAACAAGGAAGTTGAAGAAACGGGGACATCATACAAATTATGTGGAACAATATGACGATTCCAAATTTATGTACAAGATTCGTACTACTGCTATTTTTCGATCTCATGCTTGAAGAACTGGATCGTATGATTGAAACATGAAACTATTTCCTCACACAAAATATTTTGCTTGTAATAATCATAATAGGCATTTGATATTGGTACTTCGTGCATTATATTCTGTCATGTTGTTTCTGTAAATGAGGCAAAACATTCTCGCTTGTTTGGGGTGTGTTACAACTGGTGCAATATTAGGAAGACCCATTTCGTTTTATCTAGCAGACAGTGACAAAATAGACGTAATCAAATTGAGAAACCACACCAGTCTTGGTTACTATTCATATTAACAGCTTTTTCCGGCCGCTGTGGCCGAGCGGTTCTAGGCGCTGCAGTCCGGAACCGCACTGATCCTACGGTCGCAGGTTCGAATCCTGCCTCGGACATGGATGTGTGTGATGTCCTTAGGTTAGTTAGGTTTAAGTAGTTCTAAGTCTAGGGGACTGGTGACATCAGATAAGTCCCGTAGTGCTTAGAGCCATTTGAACCATATTAACAGCTATTTTCAGTATTAGACAACGACATTTTCATTTTTCATGTAGAAAAATGTTTGACGGACTTTGATAACAGATTCTTTCGCAGAAAGGAAAGCACACCGTGTAAAGCTGTGGCAACAGTAGAGAGAAAAAAATGTGAGGACCTAATGACTGAAGAAATATGTAGTCTTGCTTACCTTTCCTATATTCAATTTCGTGTCACACCAAAGAAAAAGTTATTAGCTAATAGGCAATAAAGAGTGCAAATTTTCTGTAGAGTTGTTACTCTCCTGGTCACAAATAATCCCACCCAGTATTATTTGTTTGTTTCAAGAGGGTTGGGATGTCAAAGCGGCCGAATGGGAATAGGAGAGGCACTATAGGATATTTTAATTTCCACTGTCCTGAATATAGGTTTGCTGGCTTCCATTACAAAATATACAAATTTGAATTCCACAGAGTGAAATATTGTGACGTGCGATAGAAGAATGCTGTGTGAAGAGGCGTGGTTCTGCACCTTGGCACATTTAAGACAAAATAACATGTCTTACATTTCCTGGAACGTTTTCTTATATCAAAATCTTCAGAAAGATGTTCCCTACAAAATTTCTAAATTTTTTACTTCTCATCTGAAACACTTGACTGTGAGGAAGGAGGGGGGAGGGCTGGGAGGGGCCTTTCAAGTTTTTGCCCTGGTTCGGAAATATCGAAGATCCGGGGATGAACTTGACTGTACTCGAGACAGCTTGGCTTCCGCTCCATGTTAACGAAATCCAATGAGATTCCAGCAAACGCGGAGGAATTCGTGTCGTAATGTTTATATCTTGTGGTGAATACAGTATAGTGGCAGGTGGAGCCAAGCTCCCACAGCGCGGCGTATCTCTCAGTCGCTGGAGCCAAATCTCGAAGCGTCCTTGACGCGCAACTCTGATGACCCGCGCAGGGCTGCTGACCTTCGGCAGAAGCGGCACACCAGGAGCGGGGAGAAACTCGCGGGTATTCCCCGCAACCGCTGCGGTACCTACAACGCGTCGACATTTCCTTAAGCTGCCGGCACACGGACCGAGCATCCGAACGTTGAGCGTTCAGCGTGCACGTTCGGGAGTCTTTCCGAACGTGCAGAGCAATATCTGGCATGTCAGATATTCCGAGCTTGCGTCTGAGCGTTGACCAATGAGATGGCACAACGCCACTACGTCACATGCAAGCCGTCTCCCTTCAGTACAGAGTTGTGAGGCGCCATATTGGCATTCATTTCAAGCCTATATGTATATATGCCGTTTCGGAGCACCAGCAAATTGAGAATCACTGGAAAACCCGTTGTTAACTGTGTGATTCGTTCCAATAAAATAATGAGAAACATCATATCCGTGGCAAAAGAATTATTGTAACTTGCGTATTATGTGAGTAGGCTATTTGAAGGCTGCAACACACTGAAGATCCACCCAAAACGTATTGTTCTTGGTACAATTTGTTATAATTAAATTTCAATTAATAACATAATTATCTACGATTATCGTTTTTAGCAAGGCGTAAGACAGAATGATTAGATACCTAGCGTGTGTTCTTGGTATAGCGTAATGAGTAGCGTCAGTGTTCACTGATGCATTCGTAACTGGGGCAGTGGTTTACATCCAAACACTACCAAATTTTTTTTCCCTAACATTCGCGTTTTCATTAGGCTCTGATACATTATTATTAGTTTAATATTAGTATATGCTATAATATTTGATGTTATGTAAACATAAGTTCACCTTTTTTGAGGGGGACTTTGTTCGATTGGCTTAATTTACAGGACAGCTTGCGCTACTTGTATAGAGATATTTTGCTCCTTTTTCTTTTACCTTTCGTAATTCACATGTTGCAAAGATTCTGCTACTGGGTAGGAATAGTGATCAAGTAAGACTGACCTTGAGGTTTTAATAAAATTTGGGAATGATGAAATAATGTTTATCTTATGTGGAGAAGTATTCCAAATTTGTACTGCACTGTTTGTAGTGGAACTTTTATTAGCTTGTGTCCTCACTGATTGGACATGGTGCTTTCCTTTTCGTGGACGTTGGAGGAAATGTGCGTTTTAATAGAGCGAACGTGGGAATTTTACGCGCGCCCCTTGAGTAAACAGCGTGATTTACGAACTACAAACATCCCTCAAGTGCCGCTGGAGTCGTTGCAATCGCGTATACCACGTTGGGCTCCACGAACCGCATGTACAAGTCGCATCGCTCCTGAGCGTTCAAGCAGCACGTTGAACTCGGCACGCTCCACGTTAACGTTCGACTGTGCGGTCCGTGTGCCGACGGCTTTAGGCAACAAACGCTCCTCGAGGAACCTAATAATTGTTATCTACAGACCTACCTCATTTCGAGATGCGGAAAAAGAAATTTAATAAAAAGCGGACGACAGCTCTCGAAATGGAAGAAGAGACATCACGGTTTAACGTCCTGTCGACTTCGAAATTATTATGGACTCTGATCACAAAACCCGGATACGGCAGGACTTGGCAGGAAAACGGCTGTCTTTTAACCGTCAGTCTTCTCACGCAGGTCTGAGAGGCATTAAAACGACTTCGGCCACGTTAAGTTACAACACGAACGGTCTCCGCAACTGAGTAAGGAGCACAGTTTATGACAAATGTATGACGCAACTGATTGTTTTCCGAGCTACTCAGGTTTTTCTGCGACGCACCTCGCACGGTTTCTATGTTCATTACTTTTGTTTCTTACTGTACGCCGGAGCATACTGTGGGGCATCCCAGTGTATTCAGAAGGTCAAGCATACAAGGCAGTTACCGCAACTGCATAGGTATTTGCCAGAGAAGGAAGAGAGCGTTTAAGATCTTCTGAATGTAAATCAGAGCTGCTGCCTGTGTCTGAAGCTAGATTATCACCTGCTGCTTCACTCGCGTACACTGAATGGTCTGCACAGGTATTTTTTTGTTTTTCTTTAATCGAATTTTTATGTTGTTCACAAATTGCAACACCCGCTAAACATTTCACGCTAATTCAGGCAATAGAAGCATGGTCTTTTCCGAATGTACTTCTGAGAAACAAAGCTATTCTGCTAGATCGAATCCAAGGTTTCAGTTAACCATGCCTTTTGCGTTCTTGTAGCGAGATTTCATAGAAACTTTCGTCCCGTAACACAAGTTTTTTTTATATCTAACCGGGACGTCAAATACCAACTTTCATAGATTTCGCTTCAAAACTTTAATGAAATGAAACATTTCTTTAAAATTTTCATCTCCTATTTCACTCCACTCAGGGGCTGAATTTCCAAGAACAGTGAAACAATTTTTTTTAATTTCTAACAAGGAAGCCAAATCCAAATTTTCATAGATTTAGCTTTGAAAATACTTTCTTAATGAAATAATTTCATTAAACTTTTCATTCCCTCTTTCACTCTTAGATTGTCCAGTCCCCAAAAACACTGAAACATCTATTTTTTTTATTTCCAACTTAGAAGTCAAATATCAGTTTTTATAAATGTAGCTTTGCAAATGTTTTAGTAGTTCTTTAATCATGATTTATTTTCAAAAAAATCTTTCACAAAGTATCTCACTCTCATAGGCGATAAATTTCCAGAAATACTGAAACGTGTGTTTCTTTATTTCTGATCGAGAAAACGATTACCAATTTCCTCAGGTCTAGCTTCAAAATTGCCTTAATAGCGCCTTATTTTCAAAAATTCGTCCCTTATTTCACCCCCTTAGGGACGGAATATCGAAAAATCGCTCCTTAATCGACACCTGCAGAATAAGATCAACGCCCTCTGGAAATTTCAAGTTTGTGGTTTGGGCTGGGCGATGAGTCCGTGAGTGAGACAGTCCGCACATTGCCGTTTATATACATCGATTATTGTTAACTAGTGGCAAGCTCCACAATGTGACGATTTCACACCTTTTACGAAGTTGCACGAAGGAAGGTTTGAAACTTAGGGTTAAACATCCCGTCGACGACAAAGTTACTAAAGATGGAACGCAAGTATACAAGGAAACCATACCAGTAATCAGTGTTATTCACTGAGCAAGTACTAAATCAAAGAAAAATTAGAAAATTTAATAAATTTCGTGGAGAAGGACTAATAACTTTTTTTCTTCTGACTCTGTAATTCTATCAGAGATGGCAAAGATTTTGCAACATCATTTGAACAGAATAGATAGTTCCCTGAAAATGTTAATAGCATGAATATCAACAAAACTGAAAGAAGGGTTGTGGGCATGTATTCGAATTAAGTCTGATGTTACTGAGGAATCAGATTAAGAAATTACAGTTAAGCTATTTGCACAGCAGAATAATTGATGAGGACAGAAAGCGCAGTCTGACAACAGCAGAAAAGCTTCCCTGGAAAAAAAATTCTTAACGTCGAATAAAAAAGTCAAGTGTTAGGAAGTCTTTTGGGAAAGTATTTGTCTGGACTACAGTCTTCTACGAATGTCAAACTTAGACGATAAGCAGTTGAGACAAAAAGATATTTGAAGCTTTTTGAAATTTGGTGCTTCACAAGATTAGATAGACAGGCTCTGAATCGAACCGGGGAAACAAGAAATTTCTTGTACAACTTATCTAAAGGAAGGGATAGTTTCATATGATATTTCCCGTGGCATCAAGGAATTATCAGTTTCATGATAGAAGAGAGGGAGGGAGAGAGGGAGGGGGGAGTGGGGGAGTGGGGGAGAGGGGGAGAGGAGGAGGGAGTGTGAGAGTGTGAGTGTGTGAGTGTGTGAGTGTGTGAGTGTGTGTGTGTGTGTGTGTGTGTGTGTGTGTAAGGGGGGGGGGGGGCTGTACAGGGGTACCATGGATTGACTAGACTAACCAGGTTCAAATGGACGTAGGTTGCAGTTTTTATGCAGAGATGAAGAGGTTTGCACAGAACAGATTAGCGCTAATAGCTGAAATAAAACGTTCAGTTCGTAGACGACGGCAACAACAACAACGACGACGACAAAAACAACGTAACAACATAGATACAGTCTGGAAGAACAATTACAAGCGCAAACACGACAAATTTGTTACTCTGTTGATTATGTATCCAGCCGGCCGGTGTGGCCGTGCGGTTAAAGGCGCTTCAGTCTGGAACCGCGTGACCGCTACGGTCGCAGGTTCGAATCCTGCCTCGGGCATGGATGTGTGTGATGTCCTTAGGTTAGTTAGGTTTAATTAGTTCTAAGTTCTAGGCGACTGATGACCTCAGAAGTTAAGTCGCATAGTGCTCAGAGCCATTTGAACCATTTTTTTGATTATGTATCTGGTATAACATACTAACCAAGAAATTGTTATATGTGGTATACCATGTTGCTAAACGTTGAAAACTTGTATTCGACGTGTTATAGACCTTAATTTCTTCACACAAATTTTGCAGTAATGAGTAACCGATGAAAGACGGACACAGAGTTTCAAGAGCGCAACCTTTATTAACTCTAGCAGTTTGCTGACACCAGCAGCGGCGTAAAGATTATGCCTCCGACTAATGGAATAAAACTCCTAATACGGCATTTGCTGTCATTCTTCATTAAGTCAATGGAATGGGAAAGTCACATATTGGTGCACTTAAAATACGGAAGAATTTAAATTGTTAATGTCTGTGAAAACATAAAAAGAGCAAGAACTTTATAAAGTGGATATTTATGCTGATACAGGCTTTATTAGATACACGGTGCAGTATATGATTGCGGGTAATTACAAGTTCAAAAAATTGAATGGCTAACATACTCACCTGTGCTGAGATGACAGTGGATTCCCGAGCTATTTTTCCTGCTCAAAAATTTGTTTGAGACAATTTCGCAAGTTACGTAATGCGAATTTCATTTAGTTTTATTAGCTTAATGTCGATTGTGGCCTATTTATTGAGTCTGCACACTGAGCGAGGAAACCACAGAGTAATTGCAGGCCGGGGTGGCCGAGCGGTTCTAGGCGCTACAGTCTGGAACCGCGCGACCGCTACGGTCGCAGGTTCGAATCCTGCCTCGGGCATGGATGTGTGTGATGTCCTTAGGTTAGTTAGGTTTAAGTAGTTCTAAGTTCTAGGGGACTGATGACCTCAGAAGTTAAGTCCCATAGTGCTCAGAGCCACCGAGTAATTTGTAAACATAAGTAAATTTCAGGGAGAAGAAATAAAATCTTTAAGGTTTGCTGATGACATTGCAGTTCTGTAAGAAACCGCAAAGAACTTGGAAGATCGGTGGAACTAAATGGATAGTTCCTTGGAAAGAGATCAAAGGAATATTAACAGATGTAAAACAGAGGTAATATAGTGCAGGCGATGCTGAGGGGATTAGAAAAGGAAATGAGACAGTAAAAGTGGATGACTTTTGTTCAAATGTATGTGAAATCTTATGGGACTTAACTGTTAAGGTCATCAGTCCCTAAGCTTACACACCATTTAACCTAAATTATGCTAAGGACAAACACACACACCCATGCCAGAGGGAGGACTCGAACCTCCGCCGGGACCAGCCGCACAGTCCATGACTGCAGTGGCTCGACCGCTCGGCTAATCCCGCGTGGCAGATGAGTTTTGCTGTTCGGACAGAAAAATAACTGACGATGGCCAGAGAGGAAATGCAGACGGGATATAGAAGGAAAATCAGTTCCGAAAATGAGATATTTGTTAACATCTAATAAAAAGTTACGTGTAAGAAGTATTTTGTGGAGGTATTTGCCTGGAGCGTAGCCGTGTACGAATGTGAAACGTGACAGATACGAAACAATGGAAAATCCACGATGGAGTGTTGACAATATTATGTTGTGCCTATCTGCGACTGAAGACCTCCGCTATATGGTGGGTAGCAATCTATCCTTTTCATAATATTGCCAAACGTCGAAAAATAGGCACTTCTGAGAAGGAGTACGAGCATTTGAAATATGGTACTACAGAAGAATATTAATGAATAAATGTGTAGATCGTATAACTAATGGCACACGTTGATTACAAGAAGGGATCAATTGATAGTACACATCCTGAGACATCAAGGAATCGTAATATGGAGGGGAGAGTAGGGGTAACGTGGTAATGTAGAGGGCGACAAAATCGTGACTACAGTAAACAGGTTCTGGTGGATGCAGGTGCAGTAGTTAGCCAGAGATGAAGAGGCTAGCACAGGAGAGACTCGTCTTCTAACTCAACAACAGTTATTGATAAACTGGCATTTTTCGTATCATCTGTTGAGATTCGCACGCCTTTTCTACGCCAAGTGAGTTGTGCAGTCCGAAGGTCGAAGCGAACCGAGAGACCGTTGCTAAACCCTGGAGATTCAGGATGTTAAACCTGGCTGACGGACATTAAGCACGTAAAAACAGACGACACGAATCTGAACTCACCCAGAAGCGAGCAGAGCGCCAAGTGCAGCAGCCACGACCACGACGACGACCTCATCTTCGCCCGCTGCCAGCTGCGGCTCTACTGGCTGGCGGCGAGGCCCGCCGTCCACCGCAAATGCCGCTACTTGCCGACTGGCCGGATGACGTCACAGCCCCCAGGCGGTCGTCAACACGGAAGTTCCTGTCCTCTCCGCGTGTTCTCCAAAGCAAGGTGTGCTATCCACATCGAAGTAATAGGCGGTTGCACTCTTGGACTACGGTAAGCACCGAATTCCCTTGCGTTATAGGAGCCGTGTTTTTTAAGTAAGTAACGTTTTGAAATTTAAAAAAAGATGTGCTAAGATGTCTCAATTTTTTTTTATTTTTTACATGAAAGCCTGTATCTTAGTCTACACACTGACGCCATTACAGTCTGATTCTTCATTGTTTACGTCGTGTACTGTTTAAGATGCCTCCGATAATCGTGCGTCCCGCCGACTGTGAAGCACGGGATGTTATAACATTTCTTAGTGCTACAGGCCTAAAAGCGATCGATATTCATCGTGAGATCTGTGCAGTTTACGGAGAAATCATTATAAGTGATGGAATGGTAAGAAAGTGGGTGAGAGCATTTAAAGATGGCCGCACAAATGTGCATGATGAACAACGGAGTGGGCGTCCTTCGGTCGTTAATGAAAGTTTAGTGCAGGAAGTGGACAATAAGGTGAGAGAAAACAGACGCTTTACGATTTCCTCATTGCGGGATCTACATCTACATCCATACTCTGCAAGCAACCAGACGGTGTGTGGCGGAGGGTACCTTGAGTACCTCTATCGGTTCTCCCTTCTATTCCAGTCTCGTATTGTTCTTGGAAAGAAGGATTGTCGGTATGCCTCTGTGTGGGCTCTAATCTCTCTGATTTTATCCTCATGGTCCCTTCGTGAGATATACGTAGGAAGGAGCAATATACTGCTTGACTCCTTGGTGAAGATATGTTCTCGAAACTTCAACAAAAGCCCGTACCGAGCTACTGAGCGTCTCTCCTGCAGAGTCTTCCACTGGAGTTTATCTATCATCTCCGTAACGGTTTCGCGATTACTAAATGATCCTGTAACGAAGCGCGCCGCTCTCCGTTGGATCTTCTCTATCTCTTCTATCAACCCTAACTGGTACGGATCCCACATTGCTAAGCAGTATTCAAGCAGTGGGCGAACAAGCGTACTGTAACCTACTTCCTTTGTTTTCGGATTGCATTTCCTTAGGATTCTTCCAACGAATCTCAGTCTGGCATCTGCTTTACCGACGATCAACTTTATATGATCATTCCATTTTAAATCACTCCTAATTCGTACTCCCAGGTAATTTATGGAATTAACTGCTTCCAGTTGCTGGCCTGCTATATTGTAGCTAAATGATAAGGGATCTTTCTTTCTATGTATTCGCAGCACATTACACTTGTCTACATTGAGATTCAATTGCCATTCCCTGTACCATGCGTCAATTCGCTGCAGATCTTCCTGCATTTCAGTACAATTTTCCATTGTTACAACCTCTCGATATACCACAGCATCATCCGCAAAAAGCCTCAGTGAACTTCCGATGTCATCCACAAGGTCCTTTCCTAATGTTTCTCGTAGTGTTTTGTATGGCATTGTGACCGAGCACTTGAATTACCGAAAATTGTGCGCACGTTAGGTACTGAAAATGTTGACGGATGTGCACAAAACCAAACGTTTAGACAGTGCATTGACTTTCCTTGAGCGGTACCACAACGACGGTGATGATTTCTTAAGCGAAATTGTTACGGGCGATGAAACATGGGTGGCCTACGTCACACTTGAATCAAAGCAACAGTCCATGGAAGTTGAGCAAGGGCATCGTTTTGCTGCATGTGGCGAATCAGACCAAAGATCTCATCACATATTTTCGATGAGAAACTCTAGATCATTCTCCGTACAGCCCCGATCTTGCGCCCAGTGTCTACCATCTGTTCCTGCACTTGAAGAAACACCTGGGCGGTCAGCGTCTTCAAGACGATGAAGAAGTCAAAACGGTGGTGATGCAGTGGTTAACAAGTCAGGCGGCAGACTTCTATGAGGAGGGTATTCAAAAATTGGTACAACGTTATGACAAGTGCCTCAATATTGACGGAAATTATGTAGAAAAGTAGATTAAGGTACAGGCTTTCATGTAAAAATAAAATTATTGAGATATCTTAGCACGCCATTTTTTAGTTTAAAAACGGTGCTTATTTAAAAAACACGCCACGTAATATTTGAGAAAAGAAGTAAAATGGTCTGAAGTTATACGTAGGGACTTCAGAAAGCAAGTTACACATGTCGTTCCACGCTAAGACCATTACGCAACAAGAACAACGCGTTGTCTGAGAAGAGTAAACGTTCCGGGAGTCCAACAGGCATAATTCTGCTGCAGTACTGGCAACAGATGTACGGCAGCGTCTAAGAGAAATGGCGCAGCAACTGGAAACGTACATCAGAGCTGAATTACGCGGGACAGCACAGTTCTTGTAGACAAACCGTCAAAACTGCACGCACATTCACAGTGAAATTTTGACGGTGTACGGACAAAATGCTATGTCGTGTCGAGTCGTGGTGAAGTGGAGCCAACAAGTTGGCCGAGGCCGCACAGACGAGTGTGTTGCTGATGTGCCACAGAGTCCAGATACAGAGGGGTCCAAAAATTATATCCACTGTTTGAAAGTCCATAACTTGCAAACTAATAGACGGAGTTGTCTCATTTTTGGTGAAAGTGTAGCTTAAAGCCCAACTTAAAAGTATCACTGTAGGTGTTCGAAATGGTCACCATTAACAACCACACACAAACTATGCGCCGAACTGCAGCACGAACTACTGACTGCAACATGTTCAGTTGGATATTTTCACATGAATGTACGATGGATTCTCGAAGTTCATCCAATGTGCGTGGCTTTTGTCGATAAACAACGTCCTTCAGTGTTCCCCACAGGTAAAAGTCCAGAGGAGTTTGGTCTGGGGAACGTGGTGAATACTCCAAAGCACCTCTACGGCCTATCCATCTTCCTGGTAGATTTTCGTCGAGATACGCCCTAACACGATTTTGGTGGTGGGCTGGGGCACCATCTTGTTGAAAGTAAACTCTTCCGTCTCCATACAGGTCTCGGATGGCAGCTAAAATGGATGTCTGAAGCTTCTGAAGGTACATCTCACCGGTAACTGTGCCGTCAAAGAAGAATGGTCCAATCAAGCCCCGGTAAGACAACCCACACCACACATTTACTCCTGGCAAATTCACGGCTTTGTCTACATGGAAGTTCGGATTTTCGGCGGCCCAGTAGATGCAATTGTGGCGATTTACTGTACCATTGAGTTTGAACTGTGCCTCATCAGACTACACAATCATCTCTGCAAACTCTTCATCGTTGCGCACCATGTTAGTAAACCACTAGCAGTACTCCATTCTACGATGTGGGTCGTCCTCGTTCATTGCGTGTGGCAATCGTGGGATGTAGTACTTCCACTTTGCTGTCTTCAAAATCGCCGCACACTTGAGAGACTCACTCCAGTTTCACGGGCACACTGTCTCACAGACTTCTGTGGTGAGCGAGTGAATTGTTGTAACAAACGACGGGAGTTAGCTGGACTTGTTACTGTTACAGGTCGTCTAGATCGTTGTTTGTGTACATCTTTAACACAGCCCTAGGCTTCAAATTTGTCTCGAATACGACGAATCGTTAAACGTGTCGGTGGCTCTGTTTGATACCCCTTTCGCCATTGCCGTTGAACCTCATTGATGTTTTCGTACTTAAAATACCACTTAAAAACTGACTTCCTTTCATCGAATGTAAGCCTTGCGCCAGCTATGTTTACTCGAGTAACTAGGTGAAAATAAGAACAAAACACTGACTATCTGGCGACTGTCATCTGACAAAACAAAACAACGCAATACAACGCTTGTGTGGCGATTGCCGGAAATACAAACTATTACACTACCAAAGATGAGACAACTCCGTCAATTATTTTGCCAGTTATGGACTTTTAAACAATGGATACATTTTTTTGGACCCCTCTGTATTACAACCTACCATTTCCAACTCTTCGGCAAGCTGAAAGAATATCTGGGGGTCCATCTAACATCAATCCGCGTAGCTACATCTGTACTTCCGTTAACCTATCACACTTCCACTCTAGCCTGTTCCCTAAGCTAATCTTTCCCCTCGTTCTCAAGTAATCTGCAATATGCGTTTCACCGTTATTCCACGAGCAACGTACAATTTTGGAATGGTTTCCTGCACTGGGCGTCTATTTTTCACTGCCAAACCGGTACATCAGATGTATTCGCAGTTGCGAATATGGGCAACCATCAGCTGAAAACTTGCGCCATACTGGGGACTCGAACTGGATTCCCCGTTTACCACGAGCGATCGCCTCGCCATTTGGCTATCCGTGCAAGACTCACGGCCAGGCCCCAACTTCCATATGTCATTAACCAAGTGTCTAGAACCTGTAACTCGTACATCCAGTATGTATATTCCCGTACAGGAGAGACATTTTACTTGAAAGTCGCTTGCCCAGTGTCGAAATTGCAATGCCTGTGCTATTCCGAATTACAATGCAATGTTGTTTCGGACATGCATGCATGCATTTTGTATCGTACGCTAGCATTAGGTCAAACCTGATAATATACAAGGCACAACGCTCTCAACGACGCACACTAAACTTCTTTGTTTTACTGTCCATTCATCAAGTCATTCTATGAATTCATTTGAAGTTTACATTATTATCTTTTTGACGTCTCGATTATACATTACCAGCGGAACAAATTCACCTATCGGAGCACAAAAAAATGCGAATATATTTCTTTTTATTTTAATATACTCTCCAACGTGACTACCAGCTGCCTCATTCTACCTTCCTCAATACCTTTAAAATTTTCTCAAAAATTTTGGCAATCGAACATATTCGCGCCTTTTTTAATATGCAACTCACCTCAAACTCCCACAAGCTCCCTTATGTGTAACTAATTCACACTCACTAGTCCATCGCTGTAAGTCGCTCATACCGATGCACTCCAGGTTGTCCTTTCTCACTCACTCATTCAGCCGAACTCATTGTTACTACACCTACAACTACGTCTACATAGACACACGGCAAGCGGTAAGCCACCGTACAGTGCGTGGCGGAGGGCACCGTGTACTACTACTAGTAATAAACTTTCCTGTACCACTCACAAATAGAGCAAAGGACTTGGAAGAGCAGTTGAACGGAATGGACAGTGTCTTGAAAGGGGGATATAAGATGAACATCAACAAAAGCAAAACGACAATAATGGAATGTAGTCGAATTAAGTCGGGTAATGCTGAGGGAATTAGATTAGGAAATGAGACACTTAAAGTAGTAAAGGAGTTTTGCTATTTGGGGAGCAAAATAACTGATGATGGTCGAAGTAGAGAGGATATAAAATGTAGACTGGCAATTGCAAGGAAATCGTTTCTGAAGAAGAGAAATTTGTTAACATCGAGTATAGATTTAAGTGTAAGGAAGTCGTTTCTGAAAGTATTTGTGTGCAGTGTAGCCATGTATGTAAGTGAAACATGGACGATAAATAGTTTGGACAAGAAGAGAATAGAATCTTTCGAAATGTGGTGTTACGGAAGAATGCTGAAGATAAGATGGGTAGATCACATAACTAATGAGGAGATATTGAATAGAATTGGGGTGAAGAGGAGTTTGTGGCACAACTTGACTAGAAGAAGGGATCGGTTGGTAGGACATGTTCTGAGGCATCAAGGGATCACCAATTTGGTACTGGAGGGCAGCGTGGAGGATAAAAATCGTAGATGGAGACCAAGAGATGAATACACTAAGCAGATTCAGAAGGATGTAGGTTGCAGCACGTACTGGGAGATGAAGAAGCTTGCACAGGATAGAGTAGCGTGGAGAGCTGCATCAAACCAGTCTCAGGACTGAAGACCGCAACAACAAGAACATATGCCTCCGTATGAGCCCTAATTTCTTGTATCTTATCTTTGTGGTCCTTACGCGCAATGTATATGTTGGCGGAAGAAGAATCGTTCGGCAGTCAGCTTCAAATGCCGGTTCTAATTTCACAACAGTGTTTTTCGAAAGAAACGTCGCCTTCCATCCAGGGATACCCATTTGAGCTCCCGTATCATCTCCATAACATTTACGTGTTGTTCGCACCTGCCCGTGACAAATCTAGCATCCCGCCTCTGAATTACTTCGATGTTTTCCTTTAGTCTGATCTGGTACGAATGTCAAACACTCGAGCAGTACTCAAGAATAAGTCGCACCAGCGTTCTACATGCGATCTTCTTTATAGATGAACCGCTCTTTTCTAAAATTCTCCCAATAAACCGAAGTCGATCATTCACCTTCCCTACCGCAGTTCTCAAATGCTCCTTCTATATCATATCGCTTTGCAACGTTACGCCCAGATATTTAAACGATTTGACCCTGCCAAGCAATACATTAGCAATACTGTATCCGAACGTTACACGTTTGTACTTCCTACTCATCCTCATTAGCTGCCATTTTTCCACATTTATAGCTAGCTGCCAATTAGAAATTTTGTCTAAGTCGTCTTGTATCTTCCTACAGTCAATCAACTTCGATACCTTACCGTACACCACAGCATTATCAGCAGACAACCGATGATTGCTGCCCAGTCTGTCCGCCAAATCAGTTATGTATATAGAGAAGAACAGCGGTCCTATCACACTTCCCTGGCGCACTCCTGACGATACCCTTGCCTCTTATGAACACTCGCCGGCGAGGACAACATACTGGGTTCTGTTACCTAAGAAGTCTTCGAGCTACTGTGAACTTGTTCCATAAGATCGTAGCTCCGTTAACAGTCTGCAACGAGTCACCGTGTCAAACGCCTTCCGGAAATCTAGAAATATGGCATCTGCCTGTTGCCCGTCATGCATAGTTCTCAGTATATCATGTGAGGAAAGGGCAAACTGAGATTCACACGAACGATGCTTTCTAAAATCATGCTGATTCGTGGACATAAGCTTCTCAGACTCAAGGAAGTTTAGTATATTCCAACTGCGAATATGTTCAAGGATCCTGCAGCAAAACGAACTTAAGGACATTGGTCTGTAATTTTGCACGTCTGTTCTTCTACACTTCTCATATAGTGGAGTCAAGTGTACTTTATTCTAGTCGCTTGGGACTTTGTGCTGGGCGAGAGATTCACGATAAATGCAGACTAGATAATAGGCTAATGCCATAGAGTACTCTTTGTAAAACCAAACTGGGATTCCATTCGGACCTAATGATTTATTTACGTTCAAATCTTTCAGTTGTTTCTCTATGCCAGGTGTGCTTATTACGGGAGTCTGTCCAATGGTCAAACGATGGTATGTTTGTACGGTTCTCCTGCACGAACGATTTCTTGAAGGTGAAATTCTAACCTCCGGCTATCATTTTGCTATCTTCCGCTGCCACATCAGAGTGGTCAACAAGGGACTGAATGAAAGCCTTAGACATTTTACATAGGATCAGAATTTTCTCGGGTTCTCTGCGAGATCTTTCGCTGAGGTGTGAGGTGGTAGCGGTTTATGCTTCGCGCGCAGATTTTTTCACAGACGAACGTCTTACTTGTCGTTACTTGTACGTTCTCTCTTGAACCGAGAGTGCAGCAACATCTGCTTCCTCAGCATCTTCCGATTTCGTTATTAAACCATCGTGGGTCTTTTTCGTCCTCACATAACTCTCCAGATCACAATTTACAATCTGCTGAACTTTGCCCACAATCCATCTATGTCCATATTACTGGAAGTACATGATGTCAGTTCACTGTCCAAGTGAGATTCTGACAACTGCTTATCTGCTCTGTCTAGTAGAAACACTCACCTAGCCTTCTTGTCTGATTTATTAACTTTCGTAACCTTAGTTGTTATAAGGACAACATGCTCGCCAATCCTCGTTTCTATACTGACTTTTTCGGTAAGGTCCGGCCTATTTGCAGCTAAAAGGTCTAGAATATTTTCTTTGTGTGTGAGCTGCTTTTCAGAAAAAGTATTCAAAAGAATTTCGCATGACTATATGCAATACCACTCGCAATGAATCCATAGACATCCCAGTCGATACTCGGTAGGTCAAACTCGCCTCCAACAAGTATTGCATGATCTGGGCGGGTATTTACGCGCTACTGGCCGTAGACTTATTTTGAATGACTCTAGAACTGTCACAATGGATTCCGGTAGCCGGTAAAAACATCCAGCAGTTAACTTAGGTTCACCTACATCTGTTATACGAGACCAGATAACTTCAATGTCACACTCAACTTCGACCTCAACAGAGACTACAATTTTGTGAACTGTAATGAGCACTCCGCCTCCTACTGCCTCTAATCTGTCTTTTCGATATACGACCCACAGCTCGTTAAATACCTCAGACTTTCCACTTCGGGTTTCAGCCGAGATCTTTCCTGGAGGGTAGTAAATTCGGAAACTTTATTACGAATATTTCGATAGTTTACTGATAAAATTTGAGAGTCGAAGTGTTATTTTTCTGAACACTGTCTGTGTATCGACTGGCGAGTGTTCATTAGAGCACCTCAAATTACAATCTATCCTAAAAAACCCTCACGTGCACTCCACAAGTGCTTTGCTACCTGAGTAGCTGCTTCCTTTGTCTAGCGCATCCCTGTTCTATCAAGGAGAGCCCTAGAAATCGCCGCACGATAACGCAAGTCTAGAAATATACAGCCAATAGTGTCACAGAGTTGACGAAGCCTTTGGTTGAGACGTCCAATACGACTCCAAACAAAAGGACCCCAATCAACCCGGGGAACAATGCTGCAAATTGCGAGTTCTGCTTGCACGTGGTGCGCGATGCCAGCAGTCTTCACCACCTCCACCAGCCGCCTGTGTGAACTGAGGGTGGCATCAAACCCATGCGACAGGAGTCGTTGGTGCCGACGTGAGCCATAACTTGCAGTCAGCTGCACCCAGCACGCTCGATACCGCAGGCAAGGCCGCCTCCACATCTCAGATGACCCCCCCTTCCCTCTCCCCCCCCCTCCCTCCTCAGCAGAGATACTGAGTGCACATTGGGTTTCTTTCCAGTCCTGAACGCTATCTGACTAAGGGGCTCCATAACGCGCATAACGTTGGAGCTCCCAATAACTGATAAATCCCTCTCCGCCCCTGTGTCTGCTTGGAGCCTGCGGAAGGAGAGGCCACATGTCCACTCTCAGAGTGAATGGGCGAGGCCAGTCTCCACATTGGCCCTCTGCCTTGAGTGACGCGAACGTGTTACCACCCGCCGCTCGCCCTGTGGTGAGGTCGAATCCATCGCGGCAGTTACAGTAGGAGGTGCCTCGGAAGCAGCGCCCATGGGAAAAACAAGCGAGACCTGAGATGTCCCATGTGATGTGCCAGATTCTCTGCCAACGCTACACCCCGAGGCAGCAACCAGAAGGTGACTGATCGTAGCCAAAAGCGCTTTCAGTTGTTCGCGAACTGCAGCCATCTTCTCCTGCATCCACACACAGCATGCACACATCCTAACCGTGCTAACTGAAGAAGTAAACTATAAAAGCAGATTGAATCGTAGATACGCAACTTGCTACCCTCCTGATATGCCACCAATAGACGCTGATGCGTTAATGAGCTATGTAGATCGCTCTTCGGTGAACAACTATTGCACTACAGACTGAATGAAATCACCATTACAAAAACGCGAGATTGAACCTCTTAAACAGAAAAACACACACAAAATTTAATAAATGTACTACGAGGAAAGAAATAGAAAGATAAACATCTTTCGGCCGAGAGCTGCGGTTTGACTGACTGGCTTACTAAACGAACGGACAGCCTTCAAAACAGCACAAATGAGCGTCTACTGCGCTACTGGCTGAATGAACTTACACTTACAGAAACGCGAGATTAAACCTCATGAACAGAAAAACACGACTAAATTTAACAAAGATACTATGAGGAAAACAGAAAAAGATAAACACTTAATTTGCCTCTCTGTAGATTTACATCAGCCGAGAGGTGGAGCCTGGCTTTTGTCTCTGTCTCCTAGTCTGCCCTACTACTATAGTCTGTCCTCGGTCTCACTGACTCCCTCTTGCTCTGTCTCTCTTACTGCCAATAGTTCATTCTTTTCTTTCAGTTACTGCTGTCACTATCTCCCTCTTCCTCGTTGTCGCTGTCATACACTCTGTCTCTCACTATCACTGGCTCCCAAGCACTTCCACTGTAGTTTAAACTTGGCTGCTTGGCTCAGTGACGGTTGCAACCTGTGGCTGTACAGGTATGAGCAGCCCTTAGAAGCTCGCCTTCACACATTCCTTTTGAATTTTTGTGACTAAAGCCCTTCTGGCTTGTTATTTATGTTATACTTGACATGTGAGTACTGTCTCTGACTAGTATTGTTAGTCAGTACTTACTCTTTTTTATATATTAAAAAAATTTTCTTCCATTAATTTGTAATTATTAAACTACTTTGTATGTGTAAATTCTGATGAAGGCACTCTTAGAAGTGTTGAAACCTGGTCAGTAAGACTAAAAAAAAGTGTGACCGAGGGCTCTGAGCCGTAGTTAAAATTGCTGTTTTGAAAAGCGCGTCGCAGCGCGTTGTGTAAAGCAGTCGCCCTCCGTTGCTGGCGGTGGCGCCGCTGTGGCAATCGCAGCTTTGGTGTCTCCCTCTAGTGGGAAGGGGGAGAAGTTGCCTGTTCACGTGCATTTAAGGGGCGCTATGAGGTCGGTAGTTGGTCAGTCGGAGTGAGGCTGGGTCAGTCAGTCTGACAAGTGTCAGTCTGTAAGACTCGGCGAGTCTGGTTAGTTGGTCAGCCGGATCAGTGTGGGACAATCAGTGTCTGTTGTCCGGAGTGCTAGTATGTGTTATGTGGTGTCACCGCCAGACACCACACTTGCTAGGTGGTAGCTTAAATCGGCCGCGGTCCATTTAGTACATGTCGGACCCGCGTGTCGCCACTGTGTGATCGCAGACCGAGCGCCACCACAAGGCAGGTCTCGAGATACGGAATAGCACTCGGCCCAGTTGTACGGACGACATTGCTAGCGACTATACTGACGAAGCCTTTCTCTCATTCGCCGAGAGACAGTTAGAATAGCCTTCAGCTAAATCCATGGCTACGACCTAGCAAGGCGCCATTAGCCTTACATAGTTTGATAGTTATCGTATGAAATGTCTCATCAAGAACGTTGTAAACCAACAAAGAATAAAAGTTAAGTATTCGAGGAGCTGCATACTTTTCTTATTAGAATTCACTACTTATCCTGTTCCAGAATTCACGCCTGTCTGCGTTAGATAGCGTGCATTTCGGCCTCCTCTATCTACAAGGTGTTGGCACATTCACCAACACATCATGTTAGGCCGCCAGTCTGCTCGAGTTTGCTCAGGCAATGGGCATTGGCAGTTGGATCGAACGGTTGGTCGGTCGCGCACTGGGACACAAGATGACTTGTTCGCCTGGAGCGTCGGCGCATGTGAGGTCGCCACGTGAGTCCAGTGGCCCCGCCGTATAGCGAGGGGTAGTGGCTTCACGGCCGACACGAGAGCGACAGCAGTCAACCCACGACATCGGTCTGGCCGATGCGAGCAGCGACGCGGTGAGACGGGAGATCGGCGCGCCTTCCTACGTCCGTTGAAGTGGCTGGCAGCGGACGGTTCGGGAGAGCGTTTTGGGGGTGTCTTTGCCAGAAATCGTAGTTATTAGAAGTTAAGTGAGTAGTGATATGTTGTTTCAGTTACTTGTTAAATTCTACTTGTGTTTCTGGTCAGTCTCCCGTCCCCAGCTTGCTCGTCTGTCTCTCTTCCGCATTTGTTAGGCAGTTAGTGTCTGTCTGTCTGTCGGTCTGCCGTACGTTAATAGCTGCCTCTGTCATGTTGGTCGGATTCGGTTTTAACGAATTTATTGCTTAAATGCCGAATTCTTGAAATATGTATCTTGCTTATCATCTCTCGAGGTGGTGTATGTGTAATGTTGAGCATGTTGTACATTTTATGTAAGTCTGCATTTTATTGGTTTTATTTAAATAGTCATTTTAGGTTATAAGATTGCCACCCTCCCACCGTAAAAGTCCTTTAAAAAAATTTAAAAAATTGCACTTTCGGTGGCAAATAATTTGAGGGTTGTACCATTTCCATTCTTCTTACGGGGTGCATAGTTTACATGTTTGTATGAGTTGTTAAAATTTTTGTTTGAAGTAATCTGGTGTGTTGCAGATTTGCACCAGTGTACTCTTTCAGAGGTTGTTGTGAGCGGTCATGACTACGGCCATGTTGAAAGGGAGCAAGCAAGCTTCTCAGCCCGAAGGCTCCTACTGTTAATATTGTTCTTTGCCTCTAAATAAAACTGTAACTTGATATTTCGAGGGTGCTTTTCTGCTTATAATTTTAAATCTGTTTTGAAAAGGCTTTTAGGAATAAATGCATATTTGTTAAAAGTATTTTCCATCAGTTACTTCCTGGCAACTACTTCCACGCTCACCTAGTGTGATTAAATGTCTCAATGTTCTTGATGAATCGCCAGTAAATAAAGTAAATTCTAAAAAAAAGAGGAAGTAAATTCACGGTTCAGGTTTCACTTTACCTTATCATCCCCCGCACCCCCAAGGCACTGTCTTCGTCATTCTTTTCCTAGTACTGTTCTGACACTGTCAACCATGTTCCACTGATGCTGTGTCTATCTCTTTGTCTCACTCAGCCATTTTCTCCTTCGCTCTTTCTACAACGCAGCCACTGTCTATTATCTTCCACTATTTATCACTTTTCCGTCTCTCTGTCACTCTAGACATAAAAAAGCGCGAATATGCAAAAATGCCAAATTTTTAAGCGGCTGGTACCCCACTTTCCAGTCACTCTTTTTTTTGTGCTCTTTTAGGAGCATTTTTCCGCCAGTTCCCTTCTTTTCCCCGCTGCACATATGGAAGACACTGTACTGCTCAGTAAAATTTGAATGGTTTACTTATGTGAAACTGGATTAACGCAAAAGCAATTTTATACCTCAGACCCGAGTTTGGGTGGGGAAAAAAATTGCATATGTTTCAGCACTAAAAATTGGTTCCCGGGTGATAGCAGAGACACTTTATAGCACATTTCTCCGTGCTACGTCACTTTATAAACTACGTTTTCGTATGGGAACGGATAAAAATATCAAGAAAAATTTGGGAGTCTTTCAAGATCGTGATCTTGGGAATACATTCTAAAAGTTACAGCCATATGCTGTGCATAGCCGTCTCAGAACCCGCGACTGGGTTTTTGTTCCCAAAAAACAAGTTTATGTGGTATTTCTCGATAACGGATAAAGATATTTGAAAGCGGACAGATGGATCTTCTAAAGAAGCGCCTAGACAATATGCCGTTAAAATTCGGGCAGTTTGCTGCAGATATTTATTGTTTAGATATCGCCTCATACCGCATTTTACGTCTACAAGTAGGATACCTTTGAATCTGTTTCTTGGAAACAGATAAAGAGATCAAGAAAACTTTTAAGGGTGTACGACATCGTGATCTTAGGAACACGTCGTAAAAATTTCAGCCGTTTGCTGTGCATATGTCTGTGTGATTAAACTAAACGATGGTACTTTTATAATTGTAGCTGTGTATAGATCCCCACTGGGAAATTTTCAGCTGTTTCTGGAAACATTGGATTCATTGTTGTGGGGATTTCACTGTAGATTTTCTGAAAGAGTCTGATAGAAGGAATGACCTTGAAGTGCTTTGCGCTTTCTATTTGACATCAGTTATTGATTTTTCTACTCTGGTAGTACAGGAAAGCCACATACTGATAGATAACGTTTTTGTATACCAAGATAAATTTAGTAAATAAAAACTTTTCCTGTCAAGAGTAGCCTTTCTTATCACGATGCACAGCTAGTTACAGTACATGACATACCTCAATACAGTGATCCAAAACAGTCCTCCAAAATGGGGCATTCAATTTTCGATTTAACAATTGCGAATTTTAGGAAAAGCTCGCTACAATTAGACTGGGATGAGATGTACAGGAAACCTGATGTTAATTTAAAATTTAACATGTCTCATGATACTTTTGTGAGTTTATTTGAACAGTTTCCCTAAGAAAACAGTGAAGCATAATTGTCAGAAACCATCTAAAAATCCATGGCTTCGTAAAGGGATAAAAATATCTTGTAAACAGAGAAGGGACATGTATCTAATGGCTATGAGAAGTAACGATCTAGAAACAGACGAATTTTATAAAAACTACTGCACTGTATACAGAAATGTTATTAAAAAGTCCAGAAATATGTGCATTATGTCTGACATTAACACTTCTGATAATAAAATTAAAACACTGTGGAATATTTTTAAAAGGGAAACAAGGCAACTGAGAGCACAGGAAGACTGTATTTCTAACAAACTCAATGAAAAGTTTGTTAACAAAAGCTCATAAGTAGGAAACATTTTTAACAGTCATTTTTAAGTATTTTAGAGAAAACAAGATCTAGATGATCGTTAGAAAATGCGAGGGTGTATATCCAAGAGGCAATACCTATGCAAATAGAAATTCAATCCACCTCTGCTACTGAAATTAGGAAAATAATCAATCCCCTCAAAAGTAAAAGTTTGTGTGAACTGATGGCATTTCCAACAGAATACTAAAAGCTTGTTCCCAACAGATAGATAGGATTCTCAGCCACATATGTAGTAGCTCACTGAAAGGGCGCATTTTTCCAGATAGACTGAAATATGCTATTGTTAAACCGTTGCATAAAAAGAGGGTTAGGTCTGATCCTGACAACTACTGCCCTACCTCACTTCTGACAGCTTTACCCAAATATCTTGAAAAAGTTGTATATTCAATAGTAGCTTCACATATGTGTAAAAATAAATTACTAACAAAATGTCAGTTTTGTTTTCAGAGAGGCTTTTCAATAGAAAATGCTATATATGCTTTCATTGACCAAATATTAAATGCTCTGAATAAGCAAACATCACCTATTGGAATTTTTTATGATCTCTCAAAGGCTTTTGACTGCATGAATCATGATATTCTTCTAGATAAGGTTAAGTATTATAGCAGTGGGGCAATGCCCAAATAGTTTAATTCATTTTTAACTAGAAGAACACATGTTTGAAATTAACAGTACAGATAGTCTGCAAAAATCAGTAGAGTCCACTAGCATCAAGAATGGGTTTAAACGAACAGTCAACATCGCAATAATATTTGTTTATTAACCAGTTTTGGCTTATGCAAAAGCTATCTTCAGGCAAAGGTCGTGGTATCACGAGAAAAGCGAGGAGCCTCCAGAACTGGCTATAGGGGGGGACAAATTCTGGAGATGGCTTTCACATAAGCCAAAACCAGTTAATAAACATTTTGTTGCTACCTTGACTGTTCGTTTTAACTCAAATATAGCATCAGGTCGCTATTCTCCATGGATTATGTTGTCTATATTTATGTATCAAGAATGGTGCCCCACAGGGTTCAGTCTTGGGTTCCTTATTGTTCTTAACATATATTAATGTCTTGGCAATCTACATTTGTGAAGATGCAAAGTTAGTTTGTGTTGCTGATGATACAAGTATAGTCACCACATCCAAAAAACAAGAACACTCATAATTTCATAGTGTGTGCATTGATGAGAAAATGGATTAGAAGAAACACATTGATGATCTTCTGAAACGTTTGTGTTCAACTACTTATGATATTAGGGTCATTACAAATTTTGATGATAAACATATCAGTAAATTAGCCTACTATGCCTGTTTTCATTAGCTGCTTTCGCTTGGCAACATGTGTTGGGGTAATTTAACACTAAGAGAAAAAACATTCGCTACACAAAAGCATGTAATCAGAATAATAGATAGAGCCCTTCCAAGACTACCTTGCACAAATTTATTAAAGGAACTAGGGATATTCAAAGTAGCTTCTCAATAAATATATTCGCTTATAAAATTTGTTATTAATAACTCACACCAATTAAAAAGTAATAGTGAAGTGCTTAGCTACAACATTGAAGTAAGGATGATCTTCTTCACTATTCTGGGTTAAATCCGACTTGGGTTCAGAAAGGTGTGAATTATGCTGTCACAATAGTCTTTGGTCATTTACCAAATTACATTAAAACTCTGACAGATAGCCAACCAGCATTTAAAAACAAAAGAATTTCTGAATGCAAGCTTTTACTTAATAGATAAGTTTTTAGATATGAAGCACTAATTGTAAAAAAAAAATAAAAATAAGTTTTATGAATTATATCATGTAAAAAAACCTTACGTTAAACTGACAAAATCCACATCATTACGAAATTGTCATTTTTGTGATATATGGAACAAGTATTAATATAATATAATGTAATGATATGTTAGTTATTGTATGTGCTTCAGTCACTTAATCACAAATGCTGATTTACTGCAAATTGTATTGGTAATATAGTAAGGAGAGTTCTGACTAAAAATGTGTCACTAATGATGTCACTGATGACATCATTAATGATATGATCAATGAGTCACGGGATTTCCTAACCCCCCAACCCCTCCATCTCTGATAAAGCTCAGTTCCCCAATGTAAAAATGATGGTGATTCAAATTTTAGCAGGACTTTCAAAATATTCTGGGAAAATTCAAAAAATAGCTCAAGTGCACTAGTGTGTTTCCTATGGAATCAGTTTTATCCTAAGAGGAAATTGGCAGGAAATTGAAAATGGTGTAGGGTCATGCTGAGCGACATTAAATACCGGCCTGGTTCTATGGTGTCATAATCTGAGACTTAGGATACGAGTACCAGCCTCTGACGTTAGAATCCAATATGGCTGACCTCGAACACAAGATGCTAGCCGAATATGGCGACTGGGGCATACTGGCACAGCTCTAGGATGCAGCAATCCAGCTCAGACCAGTCAGGCTATATATAACAGTGTAAAATTCTGACACACTGGCACAGACTTGAGATATTGGGCTGTACTGGCCTAGAGCTGGAATACTGGCCCTGGCTCTATGGTGTCAGAATCTAACTAAGACCTGTTGACCTATTTATAAGAGTGTGTAATTCTAGCATACTGGCCCAGACTTGAGACACTGATACAGCTCTACTCTGACGCCACAATCCGTTATGAATGACTTGAAACACAAGATAGCGATTAAACATGGTGACTGGAGCACACTGAGACAGGCTCCAAATCGTCAGATTCCAACTTCTAGAAAACTGGCCCTAGCTCTATGACGTTAGAGACAAAGGACATTTTTGCAGTTCCAGTCCTGTCTGCTAACCTACTTGACAGTAAGGTACTATTCACTCAGAGGTCACTACAAACTGTGTCTCCTAAGTCCGGATGTGTCTTTAAATAAACGAATACCGGTTATGGAAAGGACCCCGTGCCTCCACCCCTTTAATGTGCACAAGAAAAAGCAATGGACCTAAGATGGAACCTTGAGGGACACCTAGTCAGAAGACTGACTGCTTACTGCACTGGTATTTCGTAATCGCATCCTTTGTTTCCTTTTAGTTAGACAACCATTGTGCACCACAGCTGGTGGCACCATAATATTCTAATTTACTAAAGAGAATGCTATGATTCAGGTGGTCAAAGGCTTTTGGCTGGACACAGAAAATGCCAGTAGCCTCTCATTTGTTATCTAATGAATTAAGTACATTCTCAGTGTACGTGTGGTCTGGTGACTGAAACTGGTGGCTGTTTAACTTAAGTTTAAACTGTACGCTCAAACACAGGGAGGCTAAGAGTCTTCCGCACACGCCCTTGTACTGCCGCCCAGAGTCATTCCTCTGCCCTGCAGTAGCGACCGGCACTGAGCTGTAGCAACTCTAGCACGCACTCTGGGCCACGAATCTCAGGGGCCCGACATCCCTCGCACCATCCATGAACACTGCCCAAGTAACAGCTTCGTCATGCTAATAAGACAGGAGACAGAAATGCATCTATAAACACATCATGATCGTATGATTCCTTATAAACCTACATCAACCAGCCATGCAACTAGTCGGAGCTGGGCATCGTCGCAGGCATGGCTGCTACGATTTTCGCTGTAAGTATGCCTTGGTGTGATGTAAATTTCGACAACACTGAACTTCCATTTCAATTTTATGGTGAAATCAATGAAAAACGTATCAAAATCGATGAAATTTCTATCTATAGTGGATATTATATAGAGAACACTAAACTTTATGTAGAAACAGAAAATATCCCTTGAATTATCGCGTTAAGGTGTAGCATTGGGGAGGACAAAGAATTGTGGTTACGTGTATGTTCAGTGCTATGTTTGGTATCATGCTGCATGTACTGGACTATGTTTACACTGACTCAATTCAAAAGAATGTGAACGTTTATTCCGTGAAACATTAATGCTAAAAATTACAGAATCTATTCGGGAAAAAGCGGCAAGTTCAATACCATGTATAGCCCTCGCTGATAAAATTTAGAAGTGAGAGTGTAGAATTGATCATACTAGCGTCTTCTATAAATAGCGCACAACAGTGGCCCATTTCACATCAGTTAGGAAGAGTGAAGAAGTTTAAGGAGTGTATGTACAGGCGTTCTTTTCGCGAAACGTTATTGAGAACGATTAGATATTAAACTGACATAGTCGACAGCTGTACCTAAGTAATGCTACCTCACATCTGCCACTATTACAAATTGTCCAATAACATCGATGTGGGAAGCAAGAACACAGCACTGCACAAACCTTATTCGCTCATCCAGCACACATCAAAGGCAGATCATCGATCTTTGTGCTTAAATCGACGAAAATTTTACCGAAGAAGTGAATTTCGCGTCATACTCCTACACTTCCGTCTCGACCATTCATAAATGTCATGATCCTTACATGATGTCTGTTATTTCGTTCGATATCTGTTTGACATACACTCTAAAATTGATCATACTAGTGCTCTTCTTTACACAACATGTCATTACGTGTGTGTGTGTGTGTGTGTGTGTGTGTGTGTGTGTGTGTGTGTGTGTGCGCGCGCGCTGCAGGACAGAATAGGGCAAGATTTGTATTCAGTACAAGTAACTGCAATATTCTTCTCTCAAGAGATGATACGGTTACAGGATTACAGTGTGTAAGAACCATCCAAGGACAGTAAAAATATACAAGAAGATCGAGAATACCACGCAATGAGTGAATCACATCTTATGTAAGGACCTCGCTAAAGTATCGTTACTCCATGGTTTGGTATGTTTTAGGCAAAGTATAGTGACATCAGACGTTTCCACTGAATATACATCAGAATCGAGGATGGCAATGCAAGACGGCTGCCCTGGAAACTGGCTCTATGACATTGGGATCCAAGACTTGGAATACTGGGACAAGCTCTATGTCCTTCGGAATTCAAGATGGTGACCAAATATGTAGACTGGGGCATAATGGCGCAGACTTATGATGTCAGGATCCAAGACAGAATACTGGCACTGGATCTATTACGCCACAATCCAACTCAGACCTGTCGGGGTTTTATAACAGTGTAGAATTCCGAAATTGGGCTACTCAGAAGTGTATGATCACTGCATACTGCTTCTCCTAACTCAAGTTTGGATATCTCTACTTCACATCTTAAACAAGCATTGGGAAGAGAAAGGTTCCTCTGCCTCATGCCATCTCGTGTCTCTCACACTAAGTTCACTTGTGCTATGTTCCAACAACCCTCCACATCCTCTTAAAGTCTGCAATCATAGTGCGTGAAACTTGCTAGCTGAATGTAGGTTATTCCTTTCCCCCAACTACATACAACAGTGAAGAGTATTTGTAAACCATACAGACTGCATCAGTGGGCTATTCAGTTTCAAAGTTAGAAAAGTGCTCTATAGTTTGACAGTCGGCAGACTTCTCTTTATTTTAAGCTTGGGGTAAGCGAATTTTCTGACAGCGAATTTTCTGACAGCGAATTTTCTGACCATTTGAACTCCACATGAGCTACCATGAGTTCAAATGGTCAGTAAATCCGCTTACCCCGGCGAAGATAGTTAGGCAAGCACGAATACATGCAGCAGAAACTCTTGCCCTGTGCGGACGGGCAATATCTTGCTGAAATGTAAGCCCAGGATGGCTTTCCATGAAGGGCAACAACGCAGTGCGCAAAATGTCGACGTACCAGTGTGCCGTAAGGGTGCCTTGGTGACAACCAAAAAGGAGAAGGCAGCCCATATCATCATTCCTAGTTGTCAGGCTGCATGATGGGCGGCAATCAGGTTGGTATTCCGCTGCTGTCCAGAACGTCTCCAGATACGGCTTCAGCCTGGACTCTCATTGACTGTAATATATTTGTCTTAAGTGTGAGTCCAGCTTAGAATTGAGCCCCGATGACAAGCAGGGACGTGTCTGGAGACTTCGTGGGCAGCGGTGGGATATGAACATGATTGTCCCCCGCCATCCGGCCCACAGTGATTGTCTGGGGTGTCATTTCATTTCATGGCAGGACTGTTTCGTTGCCACCCACGGCACCCTTATAGCACAACATATGTCGATGGTGTTTTATGCTCCGTTTTGTCGTCCTTCATGCCATCCTGGGCTTACATTCCAGTAAGAGAAGCCAGTGCAGACACGGCGAGAGTTTCTACTGTTTGTCTTCATGCTTGCCAAGTCCTACCTAGGCCAGTGAGGTAGCCGGATCTATCCCCAGTTGAGAACGTTTGGAGCATCATGGGCAGTCCCCGCCAACCAGCGCGAGATTTATACGATCAAGCGCTCCATTTAAAATTTGGCACGGCATCTCTCAGGAGGACATCCAACAACTCTGTCAGTCAATGCCAAATCGAATAACTCCTTGCAAGAGGACAGATGGACCAATACAATATTGATCTGCTCGATTTGTGAAGCTCTTTCTCTTGAATAAATCGTCGAGTTTTTAGGAAATTGTAGTCAGTTGTTTGACTGTACATGCACATCACATCCACCGATTTTTGTCCCATTCGGGTAATTTCTTTTTTTTCTTTTTGTCTTAGATTGTATAATCTCTAGAGCCGCCTTCTCGTTCTGGTTGTAATTTCTTAATGCCACTTTCAAAGTCTTTGTAGCGGAAACAATTGGTCGTTCGGAACCATGATGCCGATGTGACACAACGGCATCTATGTCATAGTCTGGAGCATCTGCAGCAGTTGTGAGCATTTTATTCAGACCATGTGTCGTAAGACATCTAGCGTCAGGCAGACACTGTTTCTGTTTGTTAAATGTGTATTGCCACTGGGCCGGTCGATGTGACCGAGCGGTTCTAGGCGCTTCAGTCCGGATCCGCGCTGCTGGTACGGTCACAGGTTCGAATCCTGCCTCGAACATGGATGTGTGTGTTAGATTTACGTAGTTCTAAGTCTACGGCACTGATGACCTCAGATGTTAAGTTCCATAGTGCTTAGAGCCATTTGAACCATTTTGTATTGCCATTCATCGTTCCAGTTCCATAAGGTGCGTTTTGGTAACAACTTGTGCTGCGGTTTGACTGATAGCAGCTGCATGAGGGAGAAACTTCAGATAATAATTTATTGGCCGGCCGAAGTGGCCGTGCGGTTAAAGGCGCTGCAGTCTGGAACCGCAAGATCGCTACGGTCGCCGGTTCGAAACCTGCCTCGGGCATGGATGTTTGTGATGTCCTTAGGTTAGTTAGGTTTAACTAGTTCTAAGTTCTAGGGGACTAATGACCTCAGCAGTTGAGTCCCATAGTGCTCAGAGCCATTTGAACCATTTTTTTTTAATAATTTATTTGCCCTGGTACGAAACGCAATTGCTTGATATCCTTGGGACCCGGATAGTTTCTAATGACTTCAGTAAGTGGCAGTGTCAGTTTGATGCCGCAAGCAGCCACTGTAGTGGGACGAAATTAAGCGTCACCCATCCACCAAAGTCAGCCCAGTTTGCAGGTGACTATAAGTTTATTTTAGTTTTGTTTATGTGTTTTCTTATTATTTGTAATAAATGTGAATTATCTAAAAGTTTTGTATTTTTTTATGTGTTTCATGTACGGAGAGGTCGGCGCAACGAACGGGGACAGCATCTTCGTTGCCGCGACCAGAGAGGAAATTGCTGGCCGCTATACGTCGCGGGTCGACAGCCAAGGAGCAACAGAAGATCCTGGAGCCGAGTTGTTGCGTCGTGTTTCTAAAAAATTAAAAATGAATTTTTATACTCTTTTTGTACAACAATGACGTCATATAGAGCTTAATCTTATTGAAACGTCAGTCACTGTCTGTCAACGCTCAAGTTCACATCTGTATGTGTAGGAAGCTAATAAAATAGTGTATGCTACTAAAGTTGAAACACGTATCTTGAAGATTTATTTATGAAGAATTATGTGAATGAATTAATAATATATTTGACAAGATGATTGAATTTTGACAGCGTTCATCGCGACTTTGAATCTAAAAAGTTTATTTAATGTGTGATTCTGATATCGATTAGATCAAGATAACGTGTGTCAATATAATTTCTGAGGAGAAACAAACGAAATTTAAATTCGGAAAAGTTACAAAAACCAATTGGCCCAAGTGATGTAATTCTTTGCATACGACTCAACGGATGTTTTACAGTTTCGTTCAAGAACCATCCTATGACAATTTAAAAGAATATGAATCATTTTTAAAGTGGGTTGTAACTGACGTAGGTGACGAAGTCTGCACATGGTCATACATATATCAAACGAAAACTAATACGTCGTTACACTACACAGTGGCGACCTTAGAAACAGGACTTGTGTGCAACTAAGGCACACAGGTACGAAACAAAACATCAAGAGTCCTTCGGAAGTCAACGCGAGTTTTCGTGGAGCCTTCACCAGCCAGCGGCGACTTCGTGGGTGTGGGCATCTGACGGAGCCGCAGCCAAGCAGTACGGTCACGCAGTTGTTCCACGAGAAGGCGCATCTGTTGGGCAGCAGCTGAACGCTGCAAACCCCGACAACCTTTTTTCTCCCTAAACTAATAGGCCCAGTACGTCAGCTGCGGGGCGTTCCTCCGGCTGGTATTAGAGGTGTTGCTGAGGGCTTCGCCTGTCTACGGCGGTGCCGGGCGTGGTTGCAGCCAGCGACGTTTCCGGTGTTCGACTCAGCGTCCTACCGGTTGCGGAAGCGGGGTCGCAGCATCTCAGCGGCTGCATCGACGGCTGTTACATCTGCAGCCCATAGCAGCACACTGATCATCGAGAACTACAAATTACAATATTAGTGTCCGGTGAGTTTGTTTCAAGTTGGAAGTGGAGTGTTGTACATAGGGAGTGTGCTTTTACAGGATTGTTGATTACAAGTCTGCGTGTGTAAATAGTTAATATCTTACAATAATGTCGGGAAGTGAAATGTCAGACGAAGAGCAATCTATGTCCGATAGGAGCATGAGAGCCCTTTTTAGGGCGATCGCTAAATTAAAACAATCTAACGAGGAATCTACTGCTAGATTAAAAGAGGAACTAAAACAGGAATTAAAACAGTGTAACGAAGAATCTATGGCTAGATTAAAACAGTCTAACGAGGAATCTACTGCTAGATTAAAAGAGGAACTAAAACAGGAATTAAAACAGTCTATCGAGGAATCTACTGCTAGACTTAAAGGAAAGCTAACAAAATCAACAGACAGGTTGCAGGAATATCTTAATGAAACCAGTCGAGAATTAAGTGATAAAATAGAGTCTTCTAAAGTTGAAATGCAGGAAAAATTAGTAGGACTTAGTAATAAGATTGCTGATAATTGTAAAAGGTTAGAAGAACATATCCAGGAATCGCGCGAGGAAAAAGCTCGCATGCGAAACGATATCACTGACTTAACCGAGAGACTAGATAGTGTCCATATCTTAGTTGTAAATGAAATACAGAAAAATAACGATATGTTACGAGATGAATTTTCTATGCAAACAGAAACTGTTCGCAGAGAATTATTGAAATCTATTAAAGAGGTCTCTACCAAACCTGTAGAGATTTCTTCAATAGATAATGTAGAATTAGAGACATTAACCCATCAAGTAGAAAAGGACCATACCGAAATCGAAAATATGAAATTTTTAATTACTGAAATATGCAGTAACCTTGAGACTGCCAAAGATAATAATATTGACGAATATTAGCTAATCGCGTATCCAATACAGAAATGTGGATACAGGAAATTACTAAACGGTTATCGGAATTAGATAATAACGAGAACATTTCAGGTAGCAGAGGTAATAACATAATCAGAGACAACAGTCGCATCGAATTTGCTAGCACGGACGACAACAATATGAATAAAGCAATCACGGCAAGCCAATCCGATGCAACTCCGTCTCTGCAATCTAAACAAAATCCGACTATTTCTCTCGCAGAATGTCTGGATGACATAATGACAAATTCAAATGTAGCAAGTCGATTTCCTGTATTCAAACCAGGAGGCGAACTTCACCCTATAATCTTTATAAAAGCTTTTGAAACATCATTATCTCCTAAATGGAGTAATGAAAAACGCATTCAATTTGTAATAGGACATTTAGAAGCAGAAGCTGCGGAATGGGCAGTACTGCATAGAACTGAATTCAGGGATTGGGATGATTTTGTTAAGCAGTTTAAACAAAATTATTGGTCAAGAGGAAAACAACAACACTTAACTTTAGAGTTGTTAGACCCTCCTCCATATTCTAAACGGTGGGGAGGTTATAGGAATTATTTTGAATGGCATTTAAACCGTGCTCAGTTAATTGAAGAACCAATTATTGAAAGTCATCTAATACGAGTCCTAAGTAGTAGGTTACCGTATTACATAAAGGAAAGAAAAATGTTATTCTACGAATTATACAAAACCTTAATAAGGGGGACGAAACAGTTAACACCCGGGGTGTGTGGTTATATTTTAACGACTTGTTGTATTGGGAAGCACAGAGGGAACACCAGAGATGGAAAATCTGCATTCCGAAAACTGTTGTGGACGAGTTAATTACTTATATTCATGAAGGTTACGGGCATTTTGGAATTCATAAATGTATTAAACATCTAATGAAGTATTATTATTTCAAAATATGTCCCGTATTGTGAGAAGTATTATTAGGGCTTGTGAAACCTGTCAAAAGGTTAAAGTTAATAACAAATCCAAGCGTTATAAATTATATGCTGTAATTCCTCGAGGTTTGTGGGATCTACTGTCATTAGATTTTTTCGGCCCTCTGCCTCGGAGTTCAGGAGGATTAACATATGTGTTTGTTGTAAGGGAATGTTGGTCCAGACATGTGAAGCTATATACTTTGAAACGAGCGAATACAGCAAGCGTTATACGCTGCCTCACCCGAAATTACTTTGTTAACTGGGGCATTCCTAAACGACTTATGTCTGACAACGGTAGTGCCTTTATTAGTCAAAGATTTCAAGATATGATAAGACAATATGGAATCAAACATATCTTAATTTCGAAATATCACCCTCAAAGTAATTTAGTAGAAAGAGTCATGAAAGAATTAGGACGATTATGTAGAACTTATTGTGCACATAAACATACTCGGTGGGCCAAACTAATGCCTGAATTCGAAAAGATATTAAATGAATTGCCTCACCTAACGACGGGATTATCACCTATAGAAATTTTAGGCAAACGAATTATAGGTGAGCCTTTACTAGCTGCTTTACCTTGGCCACCAGTAAATGAGATCCAACAATGCATTCCAGACGAAAAAGTTTGCGAACAGATTGTAAAAAATGCCGAACGGAGAATTAAAAGTTATAATCAACAGGCTATAGAACCCTCATTTCAGGTAGGAGATCTTGTGTTAGTACGATCTCATCCTAAAAGTTCTAAGATCGGTAAGGAATGTAGAAAATTCTTCTTTATCTTTGAAGGTCCATATGTTGTACATAAGATTGTACATCCCAAAGCATTACTTCTTATGGAACCTTCATCAGGTGTAATTAAAGGATTATATAGTGTTGATCAAATGAAACCCTTCATTCCTAAATAAGTTAATATTTAGTATATGTTACACACGGAAGAGCGTTCATAGTTTATTCATGTGAAGTTTTTCGTGATAGTTACGTGTTATTTTAAATAAATGACAGAAAGCTTAAACATGTGTTCTACAATAATCTACTGGTACTTCAAAAAGAGAAAGATAACCAAAAGGGGGATTTATATGGAGGAAATTTTGCTCTTAGGTCTAAAGGAATTTTGCGTATTTTAAATTTACTCGGATAGTAGGAACCAAAGGGGATGGTTAATAGTTTTAGGGACCATGGGCGTCCAGAGCTATATGGCTCACGAGAACATAGCAGAGTGCCTTTAATAGAGGTTTGTAATAGTGTTAATATAGAACACACCAAACGGGGCTCTCTCGCTTGTTTCTCCTAAATAAATGGCCATTACCCAACAAGGTGTCCGAAGGTAAAGAAAGCCGTGCCGAGATTCTAAAGAGAGTTTTGCTTGATTTCTTCTTGACCTCAGGCATAAATAAGGCATTAGGGAAGAGAATGACGTAAAGTAAATAGTACTATTAGTTATTGTGAGAAACTTATTAGTAATATACATTCTTGGAAAGAATAACTCTAGTAAATAAATGAAACTGAAACTAATCTATCACAATTTGAACGCTCTGTCCTAATGTACAACGTTAAAGAACGTACTAAATTAGTATTTATTAGCAACTATTAACTGAAGAGGAGCAATCTCCCTATATTCGGTTACGAATTACCATAATAGCACAATTAAGAGTAAATGACAAATAGTCACAACAATATCGTATTAAAAGGATTAAATCTATCTAATAGCAAGGACTCTAGGTTACGTAAAATGTGAGGAAAATGTATTAACAGTTAAATATTGTATATTGAAAAGTTTTAATTTCGGTTAAAACCTGACAAACTGAGCTTGTGGGTGGGGTATGTAGTGGGACGAAATTAAGCGTCACCCATCCACCAAAGTCAGCCCAGTTTGCAGGTGACTATAAGTTTAATTTAGTTTTGTTTATGTGTTTTCTTATTATTTGTAATAAATGTGAATTATCTAAAAGTTTTGTATTTTTTTATGTGTTTCATGTACGGAGAGGTCGGCGCAACGAACGGGGACAGCATCTTCGTTGCCGCGACCAGAGAGGAAATTGCTGGCCGCTATACGTCGCGGGTCGATAGCCAAGGAGCAACAGTAGATCCTGGAACCGAGTTGTTGCGTCGTGTTTCTAAAAAATTAAAAATGAATTTTTATACTCTTTTTGTACAACAATGACGTCATATAGAGCTTAATCTTATTGAAACGTCAGTCACTGTCTGTCAACGCTCAAGTTCACATCTGTATGTGTAGGAAGCTAATAAAATAGTGTATGCTACTAAAGTTGAAACACGTATCTTGAAGATTTATTTATGAAGAATTATGTGAATGAATTAATAATATATTTGACAAGATGATTGAATTTTGACAGCGTTCATCGCGACTTTGAATCTAAAAAGTTTATTTAATGTGTGATTCTGATATCGATTAGATCAAGATAACGTGTGTCAATATAATTTCTGAGGAGAAACAAACGAAATTTAAATTCGGAAAAGTTACAAAAACCAATTGGCCCAAGTGATGTAATTCTTTGCATACGACTCAACGGATGTTTTACAGTTTCGTTCAAGAACCATCCTATGACAATTTAAAAGAATATGAATCATTTTTAAAGTGGGTTGTAACTGACGTAGGTGACGAAGTCTGCACATGGTCATACATATATCAAACGAAAACTAATACGTCGTTACACCACACCACCCTGTGTCCTAAGTAAAAACTACGTGCTGAAAGAAGATGCACTTGCCTTTGTTGCATTTCAACTTTACTGTTGTAGAATTTTTTAAACAGATTTCAAATTCTGTAAGAGCTACTGTGGAGTTGTGCCAGAGACAGTTTGTCGTCAAGGTAGGTAGGTAGGTAGTTCAGTGTTCGGACCTTTCCGAAGTAGTTGTTCAAAATACCACTGGAACAAACTGCGCTAGCTATTCCGAAGGGTAAAGTTTTGTAATGATAGAGAACAAATAGAAGAATTATCACCATTAATCTCTGAGTGTCTTCGACTAAAGAAATTTGCAAATATGCTTCTTAAAAATCCAGTTTTCTTGTCATCAATCCTTCCAGATTGGGAACAGGATATGAAATAATAGTAGACAGAAATAATTTTCACTCTGAAATCTCTGCAGATGCGAAGTGAGCCGTTCGGTTACTGTACAGCTACAATCCGCGTTGCGCACTGGCCACTGGTTACGGATTTGGTAACTGCAGTCTCTTCAAGACAATAGAATTCCTGCATTACTCTATCTTTTAACACAAAATGAAAGTTACGTGCTTTGCAAAATTTCGGCACCGCACTCAGCGTATTTTGTGACTTGTAAACTTTGATACTGCTTGTTGCTTTAGAAAAAAAAATATCATCACATTTTTGCAACAGCTGATTTTATTTTCCACTGGGATGTCAGTTTGAATTTTATTCACTTCCTCATGAGTGGCGAAGCCCAAAGGATTGAAGAGATCCAGTCCTAGTAAATTCGTCGCCTTATTTGGATTTAGAACTACGAATATAGCCTGTTTCGAGAGCTGTTGATACTAACATTAGTTGAATATTGTCCTTTTACTGGTATCTCCTGCCGGCTGCTGTGGCCCAGCGGTTCTAAGCGCTTCAGTCCGGAACCGCGCTGCTGCTACGGTCGCAGGTTCGAATCCTGCCCCTGGCATGGATGTGTGTGATGCCATTACTTTAGTTAGGTTTAAGTAGTTCTAAGTCTAGGGGACTGATGACCTCAGATGTTAAGTCCCTTAGTGCTTAGAGCCATTTGAACCATTTTTTTGGAATCTCATGACTGCTGTAACTGATCAACGAACTGTTAAAAATCAATTAACTGTGGCATTCGCAACTTTCGATACGTCTGTGGATTATCGATTGAAACTGACGACCCTGTGTCAGTTTAAAAATTCAACGGCACCTTGTTAACTAGAAGAGTTACAGCTAACGACTTCTTACTGCCATCTGTGAAAGTTTTTTTAATTGGCACATGTTTGGAATGACTAGAACTTGAATTTTTACTGTGAAGGATGTGGCATGCTTGAGTGCCTACAGTTTTTGTCAGTTGTATTTCGTTTTGCACATCTCAGTTCTTCGTCCCGGCTTTTTATACTAATTACAACGTGCGTCGCGATGAAATTAGTCGTCTTTTGTGGTTTACGCCACAGCGTGAACAAGATTGTAATTTAGTATTTCGAAACTTGTTTACTGACTGTCTCAGTCGAGAAGCGTACGCTCTCTGTGTTTTCCGGATCTGGCCCTGATGTTTTCTTGGTCGCACCGGCTGTCGAAGTGTAACAAATACGTCACCGTTCCGTACTGTATTGCTCCAGCAGATACACTGAGGCCGGCGTGGCGCAGCAAATCTACGTAGCATTGACCCAACAAGTCGTTGGATGTCCACTGCAGAAAAACTGAGCCATGCTGCCTCGATAGCCATCCATAATTGCGAAAGCGTTGCCGGTGCAGGATGTTGTGCACGAATCGATCTCTCGATTACGCCCCATAAATGTTCGATGGGAGTCGTGTCCGGTGATCTGGATGGCCAAACCATTCGCTCGAACAGACCAGAATGTTCTCTTAACCAGCGGCAAACACTGAGCCCATAGACATGACGAATTGTCATCCACAAAATTTCTACATCTACATCTGCATCTACATTTATACTCCGCAAGCCACCCAACGGTGTGTGGCGGAGGGCACTTTACGTGCCACTGTCATTACCTCCCTTTCCTGTTCCAGTCGCGTATGGTTCGCGGGAAGAACGACTTTCTGAAAGCCTCCGTGCGCGCTCTAATCTCTCTAATTTTACATTCGTGATCTCCTCGGGAGGTATAAGTAGGGGGAAGCAATATATTCTATACCTCATCCAGAAACGCACCCTCTCAAAACCTGGCGAGCAAGCTACACCGCGATGTAGAGCGCCTCTCTTGCAGAGTCTGCCACTTGAGTTTATTAAACATCTCCGTAACGCTATCACGGTTACCAAATAACCCTGTGACGAAACGCGCCGCTCTTCTTTGGATCTTCTCTATCTCCTCCGTCAAACCGATCTGGTACGGATCCCACACTGATGAGCAATACTCAAGTATGGGTCGAACGAGTGTTTTGTAAGCCACCTCCTTTGTTGATGGACTACATTTTCTAAGCACTGTCCCAATGAATCTCAACCTGGTACCCGCCTTACCAACAATTAATTTTATATGATCATTCCACTTCAAATCGTTCCGCACGCATACTCCCAGATATTTTACAGAAGTAACTGCTACCAGTGTTTGTTCCGCTATCATATAATCATACAATAAAGGATCCTTCTTTCTATGTATTCGCAATACATTACATTTGTCTATGTTAAGGGACAGTTGCCATTCCCTGCACCAAGTGCCTATCCGCTGCAGATCTTCCTGCATTTCACTACAATTTTCTAATGCTGCAACTTCTCTGTATACTACAGCATCATCCGCGAAAAGCCGCATGGAACTTCCGACACTATCTACTAGGTCATTTATATATATTGTGAAAAGCAATGGTCCCATAACACTCCCCTGTGGCACGCCAGAGGTTACTTTAACGTCTGTAGACGTCTCTCCATTGATAACAACATGCTGTGTTCTGTTTGCTAAAAACTCTTCAATCCAGCCACACAGCTGGTCTGATATTCCGTAGGCTCTTACTTTGTTTATCAGGCGACAGTGCGGAACTGTATCGAACGCCTTCCGGAAGTCAAGAAAAATAGCATCTACCTGGGAGCCTGTATCTAATATTTTCTGGGTCTCATGAACAAATAAAGCGAGTTGGGTCTCACACGATCGCTGTTTCCGGGATCCATGTTGATTCCTACATAGTAGATTCTGGGTTTCCAAAAACGACATGATACTCGAGCAAAAAACATGTTCTAAAATTCTACAACAGATCGACGTCAGAGATATAGGTCTATAGTTTTGCGCATCTGCTCGACGACCCTTCTTGAAGACTGGGACTACCTGTGCTCTTTTCCAATCATTTGGAACCCTCCGTTCCTCTAGAGACTTGCGGTACACGGCTGTTAGAAGGGGGACAAGTTCTTTCGCGTACTCTGTGTAGAATCGAATTGGTATCCCGTCAGGTCCAGTGGACTTTCCATCGCTGCTTGGGAACATAAAGTACACGAATGGCTGAATATGGCCTCCAAGTAGCCGAACATAACAGAGGACAATCCATTTCTTGTTAACATTTTGGAGCCTCAATCAGCTTGCACAGTGCCTTGTTGACAATCTGGGTCCTTGACTTCGTGAGATCTGTACCACAGTCGAATCCTACCCTCATCTGCTACCAACTGAAATCGGGACTCATCTGACCAGGCCACGGTTTTCCAGTTGTCCAGGGTCCAACCGATTTGGTCTCGAGCTCAGGAGAGGCGCTGCAGGCGATGTCGTGCGTTAGCAAAGGCAATCGCGTCGGTCGCTTTCTGCCATACCCCACTAACGCCTCATTTCGCCGCACTGTCTCAGAAGATACGTCCGTCGTATGTCCCACATTGATTTCTGCGGGTATTTCACGCAGAGTTGCTTGTCTACGTGGTTGCTCTCGATCGTTAAATGAAGGCCGTCGGCCATTGCGTTGTCCGACGCCTAAGGTAACACCTGAAATTTAGAATTCTCGGCAAACTCTTGACACTGTGGATCTCGGAATATATTTCCGAAATGGAATGTCCCATGAGTCTAGCTCCAACTACCATTCCGCGTTCAACGTCTGCTAATTCCCGTCGTGCGGCCATAATCCAGTAGGAAACCTTTTGACATAAACCACTTGCATACAAACGACAGCTCCACCAATGCACTACCCTTTTATACTTTGTGTACGTGATACTACTGCCATCTGCAAATGTCCGTATCGCTATCTCTCGACTTTCGTCACCTCAGTATGCATGCGTTTGTCCTTGCGTCCAAATAGGCGGCACACATCGTAAATGCGGGTTTGTTAGACTATACAGATTCTTTTTTAACTTATCGTCAGTAAGTGTATCGTAAGCATTTCGCGCATTAGTGAGTCTACATAAGATTTATTACACTGATCATTTTCACAACAAATGGTTCAAATGGCTCTAAGCACTATGCGACTTAACATCTGAGGTCATCAGTCCCCTAGACTTACAACTACTTAAACCTAACTAACCTAAGGACAACACACACATCCATACCCGAGGCAGGATTCGAACATGCGACCGTAGCAGCAGCGTGGTTTCGGACTAAAGCTCCTAGAACCGCTCGGCCACAGCAGCCGGCTTTTTCACAACAGAAATGACATTCTTGAGTCAGGCCTTCACAAATGAGTAATCTCCTCATTATAGTTTTGACTTGATTTCTTGAAACACTGGAAGAATCTACGTCTGCGAGTAGCGACATCAACTTGCTAGCCAAAACATTTCGTAAGACTTTCTTCAATGTCAGATTATTATAGAGTCAGTTGTTCACAGTAGGTGACACTTTCTGAAGAAGCTGAAATACAGTGGGACCAGAAAATGCTAATGGAAATGATTTCCGTTCCATATCACATGATACCTGATGCATGAGATCATGCTGTTCAAGACTCAGCATACAGTTGTTGTGGGACTGAACTTTCCGATCTAATGGCGGAAAGGGTGACGATGGGATTTCAAATTGTAGTAGTTGGTTTTGTAGTTCGCCGTTCCTTTCTTCACGTTCGCCCATGTGCGCCATCATGAGCTCCTGGGTTGCCAACAGTTGTAGTAACTGCAGAATCTGCTGCACGACAGTCAGTTCTGGTTGAGCAATGTTTAAAGAATGTGCGCAGAACAGTTTAACAAATTCTTAAAAATCTTTCTGGAACGTAAACAGGTTAGCAGTCCTAGAATGTAATATGCACAGAGCAATTCAAAGCCACATAATGTTGCCAACATGCTAGGTGGCGCAGTGGTTAGCACACTGGACTCACATTCGGGACGACGACCGTTCAAACCCGCGTCTGGCCATCCTGATTTAGGTTTTCCGTGATTTCACTAAATCGCTTCCTGCAAATGCCGGGATGGTACAGCCGAATTCCTTCCCCATCCTGTCCTAAACTGATGGGACCGATGACCTCGCTGTTTGGTGGTCCCCTCTACCAAACCAACCAACAGTGTTGCCACGAACATCAAAGTAATGCATTCACTCAAAGGAAAGATTGGAAATGGAAATGAGCGTTTGGCGTCATTGGCCGGGAGGCCCCTTATGGGGCAGGTCCGGCCGCCTTGGTGCAGGTCTTATTACACTCGGCGCCACATTGGGCGACCTGCGCACCGGATGGGTAATGAAATGATGATGAAGACAACACAACACCCAGTCCCTGAGCGGAAAAAAAAATCTCCGATCCACCCGGATATCGAACCCGGGCCCGTAGGACGGCAATACGTCACGATGACCACTTTTTTTCGCTTTAGTTCGTTTAATCTGTTCGGGGCGGACGTCGTAAGACATCCATTTAAGTTCGTTGTTGATCTGTTAACTCAGTTTTTTTTTTATTAGAGAGAGCACGCAGCCCTCTGACCGAACACGCCGAGCCACCGTGCCGGCTAACCGGGAGGTCCCGTTATGGTGCAGGTCCGGCCGCCTTAGTGCAGGTCATTACATTCGACGCCACATTCGACGACCTGCGCACCGGATGGGTAATGAAATGATGATGAAGACAACACAACACATGTCCCTGAGCGGAGAAAATCTCCGGCCTAGCCGGGAATCAAACCCGGGCCCGTAGGACGGCAATCCGTCACGCTGACCACTCAGCTGTCGGGGCGGACAAAGGAAAATTTGGAAATAAAATTGCCCTAGTTCCATAAATGGTTTCTCTGGAATTGGTTCTTTTCGCTTGCCGCCCCTGTTGACGAGAATGCTGTGGTGTGCACCGTCTCGCTATCAGTGTTGGAAATGGTGAAAATATCATTAATCTCGACTTTGTCTTGTCGCCAGCGCTGGGTTATTGGAACTGAAATTAAGATCAATTCAGCGCACACATGCACGGTAGCAGAAACGTTATTTCCGACTACAGGTCAATAAAAAGGGTGACAGTACGCGCACTTCTTATTACCAACTAAAAATTTGTTTGACAGGGCAGCACTAGAACAAAAATGCGACAGCAAATTAGAAGTAATTAGTAACATTTACTATCAGTTATGATACAAAACTTTACTTAACTACTGTGACAGTTCGGTGCATGGCACTTGATGAAATCGAAATAATTCTCGTCTCTTGTCAGTCTATGATATTGTCACTATGACAAAGTATTCTGCAAAAACTCGGTTGACTGTCCTTGTTCTCCGCAAACAGTGTCTACTAAGTCGGAATGTAGTCTTCTGAAGGGAGCTCGTGGAACTTTTCTCCACAGCGGAGTTCCAGAAAATGTTGACCATGTCAGTACCAGGAGTTGCAGGAAGTGAACTCATAGACTGTCGGTGACTCTTCGTCTTTCCTGTCTGTTGGCGGAAGAATCTACATCTCCGCCAATACTAGGCGGAAAGAAAGCAGTTCCGCTCTCTGTGGCGGTTAGGAACACTATCGACGGACGAATACGACTCGCTGATGGACGTGGAGGCGTGAGTAGAAAAAGATCCCGTACAGTGTGCTCCAACTGAGAGTGGTTGCTCAGTAGTAAGAGGATGCTTTGCGGGTGATGTAGCGGTCTCTCGTGCTTTTGTTGTGTACCTCATGAGCCACGTACAAAACATGTGTACTGAAGCATCATACTTTTTCGACGCATTAGAAGGCTAACGCTTGTGAAAGAATTTAATTGTGCCAAATTTGTGGACACAAATTCTATTCAGAAAAACTCCGTAACATTTCCAGGAACACTTTTTTATTATTATGGAATAGAGAGTTTGAGATTAGATAGTGCAACAGTCGAAAAATCGAAGACTCAATTCGAAAAAGAAACTACACACATCAAAAAAAGTTTTGCATCACCTCGGTGTCCGAGAGTTCCGGAACCTGTACAGAAAATTGAAATAGAGATCAATATAAACATCATTTCGTTCCTTTTTATTGCTCATGAAAACCACACATTACATGTTGTACCACCCTACAGCGAGACCTTCAGAGGTGGTCGTCCAGACACACCCGCACTTCTAATACCCTGTAGCACATCCTCTTGCATTGATGCATGCATGTATTCGTCGTGGCATACTATCCACAAGTTCATCAAGGCACTGTAGGTCCAAATTGTCCCACTCCTCAACGGCGATTCGGCGTAGATCCCTCTGAGTGGTTGGTGGGTCACGTCGTCCATAAACAGTCATTTTCAATCCATCCCAGGCATGTTCGATAGGGTTCATGTCTGGAGAACATGCTGGCCACTCTAGTCGAGCGATGTCGTTATCCTGAAGGAAGTCATTCACAAGATGTGCACGATGGGGGCGCGAATTGTCGTCCATGAAGACGAATGCATCGCCAATATCCTGCCGACATGGTTGCACTATGTCGGAGCATGGCATTCGCGTATCGTACAGCCGTTACGGCGCCTCCCATGACCACCAGCGCCGTACGTCGGCCCCACATAATGCCACCGCAAAACTTCAGGGAGCCTCCACCTTGCTGCACTCGCTGGAAGTGGGTCTAAGGCGTTCAGCCTGACCGGTTTGCCTGCAAACACATCTCCGACGATTGTCTGGTTGAAGGCATATGCGACACTCAACGGTGAAGAGAACGTGATGCCAATCCTGAGCGGTCCATTCGGCATGTTGTTGGACCCATCTGTACCACGCTGCATGGTGTCGTAGTTGCAAAGATGGACCTCTCTATGGACGTCGGGAGTAAAGTTGCGCATCATGCAGCCTATTGCGCAAGGTTTGACTCTTAACACGACGTCCTGTGGCTGCACGAAAAGCATTATTCAACACGGTGGCGTTGCTGTCAGGGTTCCTCCGAGCCATAATCCGTAGGTAGCAGTCATCCATTACAGGCGGCCTGAGCGAGGTATGTCATCGACAGTTCCTGCCTCTCTGTATCTCCTCCATGTCCGAACAACATCGCTTTGAAACTTCCTGGCAGATTAAAACTGTGTGCCCGGCCGAGACTCGAACTCGGGACCTTTGCCTTTCACGGGCAAGTGCTCTACCAACTGAGCTACCGAAGCACGACTCACGCCCGGTACTCACAGCTTTACTTCTGCCAGTACCTCGTCTCCTACCTTCCAGACGAGGTACTGGCAGAAGTAAAGCTGTGAGTACCGGGCGTGAGTCGTGCTTCGGTAGCTCAGTTGGTAGAGCACTTGCCCGTGAAAGGCAAAGGTCCCGAGTTCGAGTCTCGGTCGGGCACACAGTTTTAATCTGCCAGGAAGTTTCATATCAGCGCACACTCCGCTGCAGAGTGAAAATCTCATTCTGGAAACATCGCTTTGGTTCACTCCGAGACGCCTGGACACTTCCCTTGATGAGAGCCCTTCGTGGCACAAAGTAACAATGCGGACGCGATCGAACCGCAGTATTGATCATCTAGGCGTGATTGAACCATAGACAACACGAGCCGTGTACCTCCTTCCCGGTGGAATGACTGGAACTGATCTGCTGTCGGACCCCCCTCTGTCTAATAATCGCTGCTCATGCATGGTTGTTTACGTCTTTGGGCGGGTTTAGTGACATCTCAAAAACGTTCAAATGTGTGTGAAATCTTATGGGACTTAACTGCTAAGGTCATCAGTCCCTAAGCTTACACACTACTTAACCTAAATTATCCTAAGGACAAACACACACACATCCATCCCCGAGGGAGGACTCGAACCTCCGCCGGGACGAGCCGCACAGTCCATGCATGACTGCAGCGCCTTCAGACCGCTCGGCTAATCCCGCGCGGCTCAGTGACATCTATGAACGGTCAAAGGGACTGTCCACAGTCAACGTCAGTCTTCCAGAGTTCTGGGAACCGGGGTGATGTAAAACTTTTTTGATGTGTGTAATTCCAGATTTTTAAACAAGATTCTACAAAAACTATTAAAGACAGTGTCTACAAAACGAGACTGCTTACAAAACTCTCGTTCATCTTATTCTACAACACTGCTTAGATTAGTCATACGCATACCAGATATTACTAAGAGAGAGTACTGAACGCATACAAAGAAGGTAGGCACAGATGGTCTCAGGTTTGTTTAACTCGTGGAAGAGCATTACCAAAATGTTACAAACACGAATTGTCAGACATTTGCCGGTCGGTGTGGCAGTGCGGTTCTAGGCGCTTCAGTCTGGAACTGCGTCAACGCTACGGTCGCAGGTTCGAACCCTGCCTCGGGCATGGATGTGTGTGATGTCCTTAGGTTAGTTAGGTTTAATTAGTTCTAAGTTCTAGGCGACTAATGACCTCAGAAGTTAAGTCGCATAGTGCTCAGAGCCATTTTTTTGTCAGACATTTGAAGAGAGAGACGCCAATTATCCTGCAATAGCCTACTTACAAAGGTTCAAGAACGCATATGAAGTGAAGAATCTACAGATGATCTTCAATGCAGAAAGTATCATTAGCGTAGAGACGGTTAAGATGTGAGCACACACATTCAGGCGTGTTTAAGCAGCCATTCTTCCCGTGCTCCACTCGTGAATGAAATAGGAAGAAACACCATTCTGTGGTACAGTGGGAGACACCCACTGCCTTAAATTTCACAATGATTTACAAAATAAGGATGTATTAAGAGAGAGAACCGCAATATAATTCAGTCATCCACTCTCTGAAAATGAGAGCACTTAGTGACTTGCAAGAAACTTTACATATAATTTCAAATCATTAAGAAACTTATGCTCTCCGTTAACCCCAGAAAATGACGAAAAGAAAAAAAAATTGCCGCTTAGTACATTTTCGCTGTTCATGCAGTAAAACTGCCGCATGAAGCACGACGTTTTAATTTATTACTTCTTTACTACTAACTGTATTTGCAACACGTTTCGCAGACAGTGTCCACATATGGCGCTGAGTGTACCTACAAAGCCGGCCGCGGTGGCAAAGCGGTTCTAGGCGGTTCAGTCCGGAACCGCGCGACCACTACGGTAACAGGTTCGAATCCTGCCTCGGGCATGGATGTGTGTGATGTCCTTAGGTTAGTTAGGTTTAAGCAGTTCTAAGTTCTAGGGGACTGGTGACCTCAGAAGTTAAGTCCCATAGTGCTCAGAGCCATTTGAACCTTTTTTTTTCCTTTTTTTTTTTTTTTGTACCTACAACAATATATCATTGTACGACACATGGTTCAGGAGATATGACTTCCTAAAGACTGACATGTTTGAAAAACTTCCGCATCATTTGTGACATTTTAATTTATTACCTCTTTACAACTTTATTCACAAAACATTTCGCAGATAGTAGCCACATATACCATTGGATGTTTCTGCCAAATTGTATCAGTGTACGAAACTTATATCACGAGTTACGAAGTCATGAACATTGAGCTAGGTGAAAATTAAACTGCGGAGCGAAATTCACAAGAGATACAGATGAAATACGTAGACATTACGTGTGAAAAATTGAAGTATGTCTATGAAACATATCTGACATGTACATACACAGATAAAGCTGTGGGTAAAAAGCTCATCCTAAACCCCCTGGAAAGGTTTCAAGCAAATTTGGCACACATATAATTTACGATCTGGAAAGAAATAGTGTCAGGATAGAACCACAAGCCAACTATTGCGATGATAGTGAGAACGTAGAGAGAGAGAGTGGGGAGGTGACGATGAACAGACGCATGAAAGCGGAGATGGACCCAGGTAGGGGGGAGGAAGATATGGACAGAGAGAGGTAGAGATGGACAGAGAAAGCAAAGAGGAAGAGATGGACAGAGACGGGGGGAGGGGGAGAAAATGGACAGAGAAAGGGAAGAGGTGGAGATGGACAGAGACAGGGGAGAGGAGGAGATAGACAGAGAAAGAAAAAGGAGGAGAGAGACAGAGGAGGGGTGTAAGGAGGGGAGGAGATGGACATAGAGAGGGGGAGGGGGAGATGGACAGAAGAGAGGGTAGAGGAGATGGATAAGAGAGGGGCAGGTGGAGATGGACTGAGAGAGAGGCAGGTGGAGATGGACTGAGAGAGAGGCAGGTAGAGATGGAGCAAAGTTGGCAGATTCTCTCTATCAAAGAAAGAAAAGGTAGCAATGACTTCCAAAATGCAATTGAAGTCAAGAAGATACACTATGTGACACCCTCAAAAACACACATTTTTCATTTTAGGTGCATTGTGCTGCCACCTACTGATAGGTACTTCATATCAGCGACCTTAGAGGTTATTAGACATCGTGACAGAGCAGAATGGGGCGCTCCGAGGAATCATGGACAGGTGGTCAGGTGATTAGGTGTCACTTGTGTAATACATCTGTATGCGACATTTCCACACTTCTAAACATCCCTAGGTCCACTGTTTCCGATAAGATAGTGAAGTGAAAACGTGAAGGGACAGGTACAGCACAAAAACGCACACGCCGACCTCGTATGTTGGCTGAAAGAGACTACCGACAGCTGAAGAGGGTCGTAATGTGTAATAGGCAGGCATCTGTGCAGACCATCACACAGGAATTCCAAACTGCACCAGATCCACTGCAGGTACTATGACAGCTAGGATAGAGATGAGAACACTTGGATTTCATGGTCGAGCTGCTGCCCATAACCCAAACATCACGCTAGTAAATGCCAAACGACTCCTCGCTTGGTGTAAGAAGCTTAAACATTGGTTGATTGAACAGTGGAAAAATGTCGTGTGGAGTGATGAATCACGGTACACAATGTGGCGATCCAATGGCAGTGTGTGGGTATGGCGAATGCCCAGTGAACGTCATCTGCCAGCCTGTGTAGTGCTAACAGTTGAAACGTCTCCTTAGAAAAATTTATGAATGTCTGTGCTGATAAACCTCTTAAATTATTTGATTTTCAAACAGCTGAGCAAAACTGAACGTACTAAAACATTTTGCTCTTTACTTATTCTGATCAACACTAAACTGACACTCAATATTTTTAGCACAACGCAATCTGACTTTCAATAATCCCTACAAAAAGAATGGCCCTGACTAACAATAACTTATACCTTTCATGAATCACTTAACTCACAAAAATCTTAGTTACTCGAACTACTGCAATACAGCGAGCGCCAGTACTGCCAGCTAAATAAAAGATTCTAACAACTGAAGGCACTAACTACTCATAGGCATACTTAGCAAATGAAAGATTTTGATAGAGAACAAACAATGTATTTACCTTAATGTTCAAAAGTCATAATATATATATATATATATATATATATATATCAGTTCATGATATCCAGTATTACAAATTTACTCTTTCTGGCGGACACACGTCCTCTCTCCCCACATCCACCACTGCTGGCGGCTCACCTCCAACTGCGCAACGCTACGCGCTGTTAACAGCCAACTGCCCAACACTACAATAGCAAATTCTAACAACGCAGACCAGCCACAGACTGCACACAGCACAGTCAGTGATTTCATATAGACCGCTACGTGGCGTTACCAACATAAAAACCTAAACAGCCTACTTACACAGTAAAGTTGGGAGGCGGTGGTGTTATGGCATGGTCGTGTTTTTTATGGAGGGGGCTTGCACCCGTTGTTGTTTTGCGTGGCACTATCACAAAACTGGCCTAGATTGATGTTTAGGCACTTTCTTGCCTACCCCTGTTGAAGAGCAATTTGGGGATGGCGACTGCATGTTTCATTACGATAGAGCACCTGTTTGTAATGTACGGCCTGTGGCGGAGTGGTTACACGACAATAAATCCCTGTAATGGACTGGCCTGCACAGAGCCCTGACCTGAATCCTATAGAACACCTTTGGGATATTTCGGAACGCCGACTTCGTACCAGGCCTCACCGACCGACATCGATACCTCTCCTCAGTGCAGCACTCCATGAAGAATGGGCTGCCATTCCCCAAGAAACCTTCCAGCACCAACGTACACTCCTGGAAATTGAAATAAGAACACCGTGAATTCATTGTCCCAGGAAGGGGAAACTTTATTGACACATTCCTGGGGTCAGATACATCACATGATCACACTGACAGAACCACAGGCACATAGACACAGGCAACAGAGCATGCACAATGTCGGCACTAGTACAGTGTATATCCACCTTTCGCAGCAATGCAGGCTGCTATTCTCCCATGGAGACGATCGTAGAGATGCTGGATGTAGTCCTGTGGAACGGCTTGCCATGCCATTTCCACCTGGCGCCTCAGTTGGACCAGCGTTCGTGCTGGACGTGCAGACCGCGTGAGACGACGCTTCATCCAGTCCCAAACATGCTCAATGGGGGACAGATCCGGAGATCTTGCTGGCCAGGGTAGTTGACTTACACCTTCTAGAGCACGTTGGGTGGCACGTGATACATGCGGACGTGCATTGTCCTGGTGGAACAGCAAGTTCCCTTGCCGGTCTAGGAATGGTAGAACGATGGGTTCGATGACGGTTTGGATGTACCGTGCACCATTCAGTGTCCCCTCGACGATCACCAGTGGTGTACGGCCAGTGTAGGAGATCGCTCCCCACACCATGATGCCGGGTGTTGGCCCTGTGTGCCTCGGTCGTATGCAGTCCTGGTGGGGCGCTCACCTGCACGGCGCCAAACTCGCATACGACCATCATTGGCACCAAGGCAGAAGCGACTCTTATCGCTGAAGACGACACGTCTCCATTCGTCCCTCCATTCACGCCTGTCGCGACACCACTGGAGGCGGGCTGCACGATGTTGGGGCGTGAGCAGAAGACGGCCTAACGGTGTGCGGGACCGTAGCCCAGCTTCATGGAGACGGTTGCGAATGGTCCTCGCCGATACCCCAGGAGCAACAGTGTCCCTAATTTGCTGGGAAGTGGCGGTGCGGTCCCCTACGGCACTGCGTAGGATCCTACGGTCTTGGCGTGCATCCGTGCGTCGCTGCGGTCCGGTCCCAGGTCGACGGGCACGTGCACCTTCCGCCGACCACTGGCGACAACATCGATGTACTGTGGAGACCTCACGCCCCACGTGTTGAGCAATTCGGTGGTACGTCCACCCGGCCTCCCGCATGCCCACTATACGCCCTCGCTCAAAGTCCGTCAACTGCACATATGGTTCACGTCCACGCTGTCGCGGCATGCTACCAGTGTTAAAGACTGCGATGGAGCTCCGTATGCCACGGCAAACTGGCTGACACTGACGGCGGCGGTGCACAAATGCTGCGCAGCTAGCGCCATTCGACGGCCAACACCGCGGTTCCTGGTGTGTCCGCTGTGCCGTGCGTGTGATCATTGCTTGTACAGCCCTCTCGCAGTGTCCGGAGCAAGTATGGTGGGTCTGACACACCGGTGTCAATGTGTTCTTTTTTCCATTTCCAGGAGTGTATGTCTGCGAGTGTGGAAGCTGTCATCAAGGCTAAGGGTACGCCAAAAACATATTGAACCCCAGCATTACATCTACATCTACATCCATACTCATCAAGCCACCTGACGGTGTGTGGCGGAGGGTGCCTTGAGTACCTCTATCGGTTCTCCCTTCTATTCCAGTCTCGTATTGTTCGTGGAAAGAAGGATTGTCGGTATGCTTCTGTGTGGGCTCTAATCTCTCTGATTTTATCCTCATGGTCTCTTCGCGAGATATGCGTAGGAGGGAGCAATTTACTGCTTGACTCTTCGGTGAAGATATGTTCTCGAAACTTTAACAAAAGCCCGTACCGATCTACTGAGCGTCTCTCCTGCAGAGTCTTCCACTGGAGTTTATCTTTTGCGATTACTAAATGATCCTGTAACGAAGCGCGCTGTTCTCCGTTGGATCTTCTGTATCTCTTCTATCAACCCTACCTGGTACGGATCCCACACTGCTGAGCAGAATTCAAGCAGTGGGTATCAAGCGGGTATGAAGCATTACCGATGTAGGGTGCCACGAACTTGTAAGTTATTTTCAGTCAGGTATCCGGATTCTTTTGATCACACAGTGTCACTGTTCTAATACGTCTGGCAGAATGGCTGCTACAGTTTAGAACGACGATGCCGTGGCAACAGAGACATCTATCGGTGCCTTCGGAAGTCCAGCGAAAAAAATATAGAGGTGGAGCCGCTCCACCCCCACACCAGCATGACGGCCAACTCAAAAGGTCGACTGCCATCTTTGGATAAGAGTTAGTTTTCACTAAAGTGAGATGTCGCAGGATGTGGGTATTGCGATGTCTGCGAACGTCTGGTTAAGTATAACCATTTATACACGCTCATCTGGAGATAGATTGGATCGAAAGTCAAAGGAAGGGTACGGTTTGAAGGGCAGAGGGAAAAAAGTGCCAAGGCAAGCGCCAAGGTTCAAATGGCTCTGAGCACTATGAGACTTAACATCTGAGGTCATCACTAGAACTACTTAAACTAACCTAAGGACATCACACACATGCATGCCCAAGGCAGGATTCGAACCTGCGACCGTAGCAGTCGCGCGGTTCCAGACTGACGCGCCTAGAACCGCTCGTTCAAACCGGCCGGCTAAGAACCAAGGAAAAAAACAAAACTCTGCGATAGTTGGGTCGGGGAGTAACAGCAGTAGCGGATGTCTTGCTGACCGCAACAGGTCATGCAAGGGTAGGTTATGTTAAGAGCGGGTATCGTGCAATAAGATACCGTGACAGTGCCATTGGTCGTTATAATAAAAGGAGTCCCTCTGCTATGCCGTGTCGTCAGTGACTTGGTACAGCATCATCAGGTTGGTGCTGAACGGCGGCAGCTCGCTGTTACTGCGTGGCGCAGTTCTGCAGCAGCTCTGCTTGCTCGGCGTACTGCACCCCAGATTCATCGGAGAACTGCAGGCCGTTCTCTCGCGCATGCGCGATGTAGGCTGCCCTTTTCTCGATCCCTTGCGGGGACTACCCCCACGGCAGCCGGCCTCGCCGTCGATACCGTCGGGGCGACGATTGTCGTCTTGGAACCCTGCCCCTGCGGCGCTGCTAAAGGGGCCGGTGGGGCAGGCACGCGAACACCCTTCTGGGAGGTTGCAGGAGCGTTCGATGCGGTTCGATCCCCTCCTGCTAGACGCAGACCTTGGGCAAGGACTGCACGCAGCTGCCTCGAGGCCTCTTCCTTCTCTGCAGCCACGGCGGCTGCGAAGGCAGCCCTCTCTGCCGCCATGACAGCTTTGAAGGCTGTTGTGACTTCCTCCGTGGCGGTGCTGATGTAGACGCCGCTGCTCTTCTCAGGGTCGCGAGCTGCATCCCGACCGACCGCCTCCGGGCGGTCGTGCCCGCTCTTGGGGCTGTCCCTCAGCTGGGCCAGGCTGGCCTGCGCCCGTCGTCGTCGCCGACGTCGTCGTCTCTTCCGGTGCGTCGATTCGGTCGCGGCCGTCTCGCTGCCTACGGCGCTACTGTCGCTTGGAATAGCAGGGCAGCCGCGCTGGCTGGCAACGTGCGGGCCGCCACACCGGGCGCGTCGGCAATGCTTCTCTGCCGCCGTCGCGAGCGTGGCTATCGTGCTCTCCTAAGCACTTGTACCGCGCTGCGTTGCGGCAGTACTTCACGACATGACCCTCGCCCCGGCACTTGAAGCATTGGCGCTGGGTTCCATGGCGGACGGGAGAGCTTCCGTCATAACCGGGAAGCCGAAGACGTCGCCCTCACCGTCGGCCGTCTGCACGGTTACTGCTTAAAGCGGCGGCTTCTTCTAGTTGGTCCGGTTGTGCAGCCTTGCAGTTGTATTACTGAACCCGGGTCGCAGCAGCCCATCACGAACCGCTCCCTCGTCACAGCGCCGAGGCTACCCGCTTAGGAGTGCCTTATCATAATCCTGTCCACGAGTCAACTGATAAATTATCCGGATACTGAGCCAGTAATTTCAAAATCGTTTATGGTACTTAGCTGCAGAAACTGTGGCTTTAACTACTTTGTTTGATGACAATGTTCCAACAAAAGTCAGGTCAAATATAGCTACAGCTATTTTGGAATTTAAAAAAAACATTAAGAGGAAGATTAAGAAGTCAAGGAAAAAGGTACATTATACACAAAAATTACTTTCTTCTTTTACGAATATTGACTTTCATCTTTTTTTTTTAGCACATTTTGAGAGGTGGCATACCTTTAGATGCACACAGTGACTTGCCCCCTCGCATATTTATATCTTATTCTGAGTAATTCGATTTGGGGAAGTATGGCCGAGTATTGTCTGTAAGTAGGCTGTTTAGGTTTTTATATTGGTAACGCCACGTAGTGCTCCGTATGAAAATCACTGGCTGTGCTGTGTACAGTCTGTGGCTAGTTTGCATTGTTGTCTGACATTGTAGTGTTGGGCAGCTGGATGTGAACAGCGCGTAGCGTTGCGCAGTTGGAGGTGAGCCGCCAGCAGTGGTGGATGTGGGGAGAGAAATGGCGGAGTTTTGAAATTTGTAAGACTGGATCTCATGAACTGCTATGTATATTAGGATTTTTCAACACTATTAAGGTAAATACATTGTTTGTTCTCTATCAAAATCTTTCATTTGCTAACTATGCCTATCAGTAGTTAGTGCCTTCCGTAGTTTGAATCTTTTATTTAGCTGGCAGTAGTGGCGCTCGCTGTATTGCAGTAGTTCGAGCAATGAAGATTTTTGTGAGGTAAGTGATTTGTGAAACGTATAGGTTAATTTAGTCAGGGCCATTCTTTTGTAGGGATTTTTGAAAGTCAGATTGCGTTGTGCTAAAAATATTGTGTGTCAGTTTAAGCACAGTCATGTATAATTTTTCTAAGGGGGCGTTTCATATGGCGACCCTTAGCCGAGGATTCCCCACTGGAATCTTCCGATTTTTTTTCTTGTAGTTTGTGTAATTAGTGTAGCTATTGTTTATTGCTAGCGCGTAATTGTAGAGAGAATCTCCTTTGTAGTTGCAGTCTTTCACTGTTGTTGCGGCATGCATGTAGATTTGCAACAAGTATTTCACAGCTGCGCTTGCAATTAACTAGATATTATTTTCAGTGCTATGTTAATGTGTTTTCTTATTTTGCTCTTCAAATTGTGCTTTTCTGTGTTGTCGTGTGAAATATTGTGACAATAATGGCGTGTGAAAAACGTAATATTAGGCTCCAAAGTAAACTGAGAAATGACAGTGAAGACGAAAGCAGTGTGTTAGCGCCACCGTGTAATGAATTAACTAATGTTCAAACTAGTGATTTGGTAATTGTGCATAGGGAAATGGAGCGGGCAGCAAACAATGGCGTAGACAGTGAAACAATTAGTGAACAGTGAAGCATTATCGGTCGATCGGTCGGCAATAGCTCGCCTCGGGAATCCGAAATGACAGGACACAATCTCGCAAATACTGTAGATTCAGGTTTTGGGTCCTCACCGTTTTCTCAAATACGCCAAGACACATTTTCTGCTTGTCAAAATGTGAATGTTGCCGGTGCAAATGCACTGCCGAAACGCTAATACATTATTATTACAATTAATACAACAAATGGGACAAACACAGCAAAAGCTTCAAAAGTTAGGCACAATGTAACAAAAGCTTCAAACGTTAGACACAATGGAACAAAATCTTCGGAAGTTAGACACCACGCTTGAACAAACACATGAAGATTTAACTACTGAGTTACATAACATTGAATCGAAATGTCAAAAAGTCTGTAATGACGTAAAAACATAAATTTGTGAGCATTTCCAACCTATTTTGTCGCGGCATGCAAATACATTACAGAATCACGATGCAGCCATAAAAGAACTGCAAACTATTGTTCATGAAAATCATGAGACCTTGCAAGCTAAAATTGACTCAGTTGCATCTAACAGTTCGGTTACGCAACTTGCAAAAACTCAGGAAAACTTAAAGGACACAGTAGATACTCTGAAAATTGGTTCAGAAAGACACATGGAGGAAATTAGTTCATTATCAGAGAAAGTAGTTGAACGTTCGGATCAGCTAAATAATTTATCAACGAAGGTGGATGATAATCTGAATGACACAAAACCGGTAGTCTTTAATGACACAGAAGAGTGCGAACAAATTAGGAAATTTAAACAAAATCAGAATCAAATTAATACGCAACATCAAAGAGAAATCCAGGAAGTCCAAGATCAGCTGACACAGGTAATACAAGAATTACGTATTTCAGAGAACACTCACACCCCAATACGGGAAGAGAGACATAGAAATACGGAACAGCCACAAAATAATAACACAGCGCATTTCGGAAATTATGAAAGAAATTGGGAAGGTGCACCGAATTTTGAAGTAGAACCGCCGAAACGTCGTAACAATGACCGATATGCGACTCGCCGACATGATGATTTTGACTATAAGCTGTTCATTACTAAACGTAAATTCAAAACATTTAAGAATTCTGGCAACGACATTCATCCACAAGCGTGGCTCCATCAGTTCTCTCATTGTTTTCCTCCCAACTGGTCATTAGAGCACAGATTAGAATTTATGTGTGGCTATTTAGAGAATGAACCAGCTGTAAGAATGCAATCGGTCATTCACGATTGTCATAGTGAAGGAGAATTTTACCATGCCTTCCTCTCAGCGTATTGGTCTCAAGCAACACAAGACCGAGTAAAACATAGCATCATAATGATGAAACGTTTCGAACAATCTGAATTTTCACGTCTTGTGAAGTATTTCGAAGACATGTTGCACAAGAATCAGTACCTTTCAAACCCATACAGCCCCTCAGAACTCATCCGCATTTGTTTAATCAAATTGCCTGAACATTTACGACATATTATTTTGGCATGACGTTGCAAAGACGACATTGAAGCTTTTCAGGGACTCTTACAAGAATTAGAAATTGAGACTGACAATCGCGGAACGCGAAAACAGGGACACAACAATTACAGGTCACATCCGTCGCAATTCCGCGATGAAAGAAATAATAACTGGACACGACAAGGCTATTCTCACAACACAAATCGTGACCAAAACAGACACCACCGATATGACAACCGTTGGCAGAGTAGTAATAATTACAGGGAAAGATCACCTCTCCGCAGTAGTGACTATCACAGAGACAATCAGAGAAACAGACAATCTGGGAACCAAAATAATTATTATCAAGGGAGACAGAACAACTTAAGATACAACGGTCCATCGCGCAGTTAAGATTCAGAGGGAAATTCTCCACCACATGACCGACAAGAAAGAAACTATGGAATCTACCGACATGACGACAGACGATATGATCGTACCGACAGACCTGAATTGTATCAGAACTGGCGGGAATCAAACAGGCCAGCGCCCTCTCGACAAGGTGAATTTGTAGAAGTTAGATCTCCTAATCCTAATAACGACGCGCGCCAACAAAGAGACAGACAATGACTCGCACCGCAGGCAGCCGCGTGCGCTGGCTGGCTCAGAGAAAAATAACTTAGACACTAACCTTGAGAAAAATTCCAGCAATCCTTACCGACGTATACCACATGATAATTGCGTTGAAGTTAAAACTCTGCGTACTAGAAAGAGTAAAGGATTGCACCACGTTTCACATGTAAAACCGTTTATTGAAAGATAATCTGCTTTTTAACTTAGTCTTTGCCATAAAATTTTTCACTTCACGCTACTAGTAAAATTTGTCACACTGAGAAACTGTTAACATGCAACAATGTTTTGAAGTTAACTATCCAGTCTAGAACCTAGGGAACATATTTAGATGGTAATTACGAATGCATTGTTATAGTGAACAGACGACACAGTGTTATTGTGTGTGTACATTCTTGCTTGTTAGTTGCACGATTACGTAACGACTATAAGGCTTACATACTTAGAACATATACTGGTACTACTAATGAGATTTTAATGCAACATTTTGGTTTACTTAAAAGTAAATTCTGGATTTAAAGTACTTTCAGTGAGATACCAGGTGACACAGTGGTTAGTTTATGTGACAGCTACACAATTTTATCACGACGCTACTAATGAGTGACAATTTACAATGTTGCTTTTGCAGTGTTTCTGTTTTATATCTGCACAGTTTTTCTGTATTATTCTGGAAAGTAAAACATGTTTTAGTTCTAACTTTTGTGGTATAGCTACAATGAGACTGCCTTTTCAATGAGACTGCCTTTTCCGTAGCACAACAATACGTTACAGCACAGTACTTTCTTCATCACAGCAATAAGCGTAATAACTAAGATATCTATACACAAAGCATTTCACTTTTATTTATCATGAGGTAAGTACATTGGCTTCTGCAGAACTTGGCTTTCGGAGGACGATAACTACGACACTTCCACAGAGATTATCTTACAACAAGACGCACAGTTTAGTGCTACAGTACACGTATTTGAGTGATTATTTTTGTACTTAAATGATTCATTTTTAAAGATATTTGAAGTACAATGATACAAAGGTTTTCCGTGATACATAACATTCCATTGCTGCAATCTGTAACACCTGAGGGTATAATTACATTAATCCTCAGGGGAGCACACGCATACTTTGTGTACCATGTGTTTGGGAAGCACAAGGAGCCCTAGCTGATATGGTATTTGCTTATACAACTTTACACATCGGTACCATATTTCTCTAACACACAAATTACACAACTATCTGATCATTTAACTGAGAGATAAACTTTTTTTTTTTACTACATCAGTGACACATGTTTACGCAATTACACAGTTGGGTAACTTCACACTTACGAAATTGTATTTTGCCTGTACTTTGTGAACTGTTCATATTTTTTCGGAACCATTGTGATGCTATGAGAGCTTTGAATGATGTATTTGGTAAGCGAGCATGATTTTTAAGTACGTTTGAGGTAGATGACATTATTGAAATGAGCAGAGAATTTTTTTAGGTTTTGACATTATTGCAGAAAGCTATGACGTTTTTGAGATTTGACTGAGGTGTTATGATGTTATTTTCACGATGACGATGTGTATTATGCTGTTAAGGTATGTTTATGATCAATAAGCTGATGCTATATGAGGAATCTGATTATGCTACATATTAATTATGATGAAATATTGAAGTGTCGACGCAAGACTGACATGTCGACGAATATGTATATGTGTAATAAGGTAAGGAATAAGGAGTTGTGGTTAGGGACTCTGACTTGTGAAAAAGGATGATGGAAACCAGGAATCGTACTTTAAAGAGTTATGAAATGTGTGTAAATGCGTGAATGTATCACAATGCCAACGAAAATTTTTTGGACACTATTATATTTAAAGGATTTTGTTCCTACAAATTTGTAACGCAAATTCTCGACCTGTGAAATTTTACATGAGACTGTCACTGAAGTGCAAACTGGTGTCGTAAATATTTTGGCCAGAAAGTTACGTGACCACCTTCACGTAATGGGTCGTGGGCACCCAGCTGCGCGACAGTCACCAGGAAAAAAGTCATTAGTGTGTGCCTTTCAGAGGCACAGGTGGAGAAAAAAGGAGGCCACTATCCTCACTATTGACATTTCTTTGTATAAAGCATTGCAAATACGACACGCTCAAACTTGAAAACGTATGATTACACTGTGGAGCTCTTAATTTATGATATTTACTAAAATGCCTAATGAAATGATTAGAAACACTTTACATCTATTGTTTTTCTAGTTGAGAGTTTGGTCATTTTGTTTAATATCTAGTTTCTAACTGCACTGCAGCATTGGTTAAAATAAAATACACTCCTGGAAATGGAAAAAAGAACACATTGACACCGGTGTGTCAGACCCACCATACTTGCTCCGGACACTGCGAGAGGGCTGTACAAGCAATGATCACACACACGGGACAGCGGACACACCAGGAACCGCGGTGTTGGCCGTCGAATGGCGCTAGCTGCGCAGCATTTGTGCACCGCCGCCGTCAGTGTCAGCCAGTTTGCCGTGGCATACGGAGCTCCATCGCAGTCTTTAACACTGGTAGCATGCCGCGACAGCGTGGACGTGAACCGTATGTGCAGTTGACGGACTTTGAGCGAGGGTGTATAGTGGGCATGTGGGATGCCGGGTGGACGTACCGCCGAATTGCTCAACACGTGGGGCGTGAGGTCTCCACAGTACATCGATGTTGTCGCCAGTGGTCGGCGGAAGGTGCACGTGCCCGTCGACCTGGGACCGGACCGCAGCAACGCACGGATGCACGCCAAGACCGTAGGATCCTACGCAGTGCCGTAGGGGACCGCACCGCCACTTCCCAGCAAATTAGGGACACTGTTGCTCCTGGGGTATCGGCGAGGACCATTCGCAACCGTCTCCATGAAGCTGGGCTACGGTCCCGCACACCGTTAGGCCGTCTTCTGCTCACGCCCCAACATCGTGCAGCCCACCTCCAGTGGTGTCGCGACAGGCGTGAATGGAGGGACGAATGGAGATGTGTCGTCTTCAGCGATAAGAGTCGCTTCTGCCTTGGTGCCAATGATGGTCGTATGCGTGTTTGGCGCCATGCAGGTGAGCGCCACAATCAGGACTGCATACGACCGAGGCACACAGGGCCAACACCCGGCATCATGGTGTGGGGAGCGATCTCCTACACTGGCCGTACACCACTGGTGATCGTCGAGGGGACACTGAATAGTGCACGGTACATCCAAACCGTCATCGAACCCATCGTTCTACCATTCCTAGACCGGCAAGGGAACTTGCTGTTCCAACAGGACAATGCACGTCCGCATGTATCCCGTGCCACCCAGCATGCTCTAGAAGGTGTAAGTCAACTACCCTGGCCAGCAAGATCTCCGGATCTGTCCCCCATTGAGCATGTTTGGGACTGGATGAAGCGTCGTCTCACACGATCTGCACGTCCAGCACGAACGCTGGTCCAACTGAGGCGCCAGGTGGAAATGGCATGGCAAGCCGTTCCACAGGACTACATCCAGCATCTCTACGATCGTCTCCATGGGAGAATAGCAGCCTGCATTGCTGCGAAAGGTGGATATACACTGTACTAGTGCCGACATTGTGCATGCTCTGTTGCCTGTGTCTATGTGCCTGTGGTTCTGTCAGTGTGATTATGTGATGTATCTGACCCCAGGAATGTGTCAATAAAGTTTCCCCTTCCTGGGACAATGAATTCACGGTGTTCTTATTTCAATTTCCAGGAGTGTATTATAGATGTACTAATGTAGATATTTTATGCCTACAGATCCAGTAAATAATAACTTTATGATCTACTTAAAAAAAACGAAAGAGCACAAAAAGACATTTCCCTTCACAGGATTTGCATACACAATTTTCTTTTCAACTATTTGCTAATTTTTTTGGTAGAATAACTTGTTGTGGTGCACCACTTTAATTACATAGACATTAAGATGTGAATATACATTTCCCTTATCTGCATTGTTGTCTTTAGTGTAATATTTTTTCTGCTTGAGCTATGTCATGTTTAGGTATAAGTTATAGCATTTGCTGCTGCTGTTTGCCAGGCATAGTGTTACTGAATTTGACTTTGTATTACTCTGTTAAGCCAGTTTTACTACTGATTTATTTTTCTTGTTTGCTGCACTTTGTCTTATATTAGTTGTAATATTGCAATTGCTTTGCTAATTTATATTTGCTTTGCCGATTTGCATTTTATTGTCATTGCTGTTTGTGTTAATTATTTTGTGCTGCTGCATTGCGTCGTCCCTTAATTTAGCATCTGAGCTCAGTATATTTAAGTTAGCTTAAGAGGGGGTAGACTATATAAGAAACTAACTATGATGAATTGGAAGAAATGCATTGAGAAACTATAAGAAAATGGTTTGGCCAAAAAAGTAGTGTACAGTGGAGAAAAACTATTTTTGAAAGAAGATGTGAACAGAATACAGAAAGCATGCTTGGATAGGATTTTTTTGGCTGGAGCAAATGTTGAAATAAGAGGGACGATCTATGGAATGAAGTTTTGGGTTGGACTGCAGTACCAAATGTTACACCGAAAACAAACCCTGTCCTTTCCCTTTGTGTTATCCCACTATGTGTTTGTGTACCCTTGTGTATTTGTTTTCTTCCTGTCTCTGTGTACTGTTTCATAGAGTTTTTTTCTCTTCTAATACTAAGCTACATTCACTATGATGAGGAATACTGTTATCCTCAAATATAATTTGAATTAATAATATGTTATTTACTTCGTAAAGATGTTTAGACATTATTTATTCTGATCTGTTTTAATGCTCATGTGTGAAGTTGATGTTTCGAAAGTGATTCTGATCTTTTAGGTATGTACTCATGTCATAATTCCTGTAACACTGATGCATATGCTATTTCGATTCTTTTGTAAAGCCTGTACTACAAATGTTATCTGTATTGTTATCTTCTTTAATGATGTATTTTGTACCTTTGTTATTGTATTCTCATGTTATAATATTGTAATTGACACCAGTTCAGCAAATTAAGTAATTTGTAAGCATTCATTTCACTGCACACATTTCTATTGGTCATAGTATATGCATAATATGTAAAAAAAAAAAAAAAAAAAAAAAAGAAGAGTACTGTTAGTGCTCCCACATGTGTTGATAAGTCAGCAAGGGATTGGGTAACAGCATTGCTGGTTCTAAGGACAATTCCAAAAACTTTGTGAGTACACAAGTGGTGGTTTATGGACTTGCTATATTCTCCGCAAGACTCTTCGATGGTGATTGTGCACCTGCACAGTCACAACAGTTAGCTGCTGGCCGTCTCTACAAGGACTACAGTGGGTCTGCATCTTTGATGACTCACCAATACCATTATTTCTACAAGGACTACAGTGGGTCTGCATCTTTGATGACCCACCAATACCGTTATTTCTACAAGGACTACCTTTGCTGACTCACCAGTACCATTATTTCTACAAGGACTGCAGTGGGTCTGCATCTCTGGTGGCCCACCAACACCATACTCTCTACCAAGACTATAGTGCGTCTGCTCTGTGATTACCTACCTACCAACATTCTTCAAAACGTCGAATGACTCTGCTGTGGGTTTCCTCTGTTGTGGCCCATTACCTTTCTGCATGTCGAGAGTCAGCACTGTCTTTCCGTTGGAAGGACAACACTACTTCTTCAAGACTCCATGGAAATCCACTACTTCCTTGTGCATTTTCATTTACTGCTCAGACTTTGAGAAAAACACTGCAATTTTACTGTGATGAATGATCAGGACTGTCTTTATGGACTGTGAGAAAATTTTAGCTTTTGACCAACATTGTATCAATAAGTGTGTGCATTTGATATCTTTGTTATTGTAGCTACGAAAAAATTTTTCAAATCTGTATTGGCCACTGCCCAAAACAATTTGTAAAATTTTTGTGGGGAGGAGGAGGAGGAGATTAGTGTTTAACATCCCATCGACAACGAGGTCATTAGAGACAGAGCACAAGCTCGGGTTAGGGAAGCATGGGGAAGGAAATCGGCCATGCCCTTTCAAAGGAACCATCCCGGCATTTACCTGAAGTGATATAGGGAAATCACGGAAAACCTAAATCAGGATGGCCGGACGCGGGATTGAACCGTCGTCCTTCTGAATGCGAGTCCAGTGTGTTTTTGTGGGGAGCATGGGGGCTATGTAAGTAGGCTGTTTAGGTTTTTATATTGGTAACGCCACGTAGCGTTCTGTATGAAAATCACTGGCTGTGCTGTGTGCAGTCTGTGGCTAGTTTTAGGTTTTTATATTGGTAACGCCACGTAGCGCTCCGTATGAAAATCACTGGCTCTGCTATGTGCAGTCTGTGGCTAGTTTGCATTGTTGTCTGACATTGTAGTGTTGGGCAGCTGGATGTGAACAGCGCGTAGCGTTGCGCAGTTGTAGGTGAGCCGCCAGCAGTGGTGGATGAGGGGAGAGAAATGGCGGAGTTTTGAAATTTGTAAGACTGGATGTCATGAACTGCTATGTATATTAGGATTTTTCAACACTATTAAGGTAAATACATTGTTTGTTCTCTATCAAAATCTTTCATTTGCCAACTATGCCTATCAGTAATTAGTGCCTTCCGTAGTTTGAATCTTTTATTTAACTGGCAGTAGTGGCGCTCGCTGTATTGCAGTAGTTCGAGCAATGAAGATTTTTGTGAGGTAAGTGATTTGTGAAACGTATAGGTTAATTTAGTCAGGGCCATTCTTTTGTAGGGATTTTTGAAAGTCAGATCGCGTTGCGCTAAAAATATTGTGTGTCAGTTTAAACACAGTCATGTATAATTTTTCTAAGGGGACGTTTCATATCATTACAAGGCTAGTATTGAGAACTCATAAGATATGAATATTCTCCTCTGTAATTGCATGCGGTGAAAAGTTGCTATTCCTTCACACGCGGACTTCCCACGCAGCATCTCTCGTCACCCAGGTGGTCTGATGACAGGCGGGTTGTGCTGATCTTGAAAGGGTTAAGCCGACAGGTGTGAGGGAGTCGAATGGATGCTTTCCAGACGCCGACATTGTCATAAGAGAGGGGGCGACACGCCCACAGGGGCCTGATGGAGCGACTGGGGCTAGAGATTCCGTTACTTCGCAGAAACGTACTGAAAACACTTTCTGATGGGCTACCAGCGAGGCGTGGGAATGACTTGTGGTCCCAGGCAGTCTTGGCGGGCAAATTCCCGCGTTTTCTGCGAAATCATAATTGTGATTTGCTTGCTCAGGGGATAGCTCCATAATGTAGAAAAATTGGCCCATAAATTGGCGCCAAATATCTCCATTGGTGGAATAGTAGTGCTTCGGCAATAGAGTGGAATTTTCCGCCGGTTTTCGAGTTGCTAATTGGCACGTTTAACCACGGCCACTGTCGTGGGGGTGGGAATGTTCTGTGTTCGGCTTGTACGGGTGCTCTTGAGGGAGTGGGCTCTCGCCTTTCGGTCACAGTAGGCTACAAGACTGAGCTCTCACTGCTTTGGCCAGCCTGCCTTCCATTGGCTGTCTAATATACTTTCATTTAATTGTAACTGTTTCACGAAGTTGCTGAAGTTTCGACTTCAATGTAACTTTCTGGGTACAGTTGGCAATTGAGCGTTCTGAGTACAAGTGGCCTATGTTGTCTGTCTTGAACAGTTTTGGCTAAAGTTGACTGTATCAGAGTTATTGTGTGACTTCGCTTGATAAAATCAATCACTGTACCGTCAGTGATTGTGTAGCGAGCCTTCTTCGTCTCCCTCAGAAGCTCATTTATGTTGCTAGGAAGTCTTTCGTCTGGAACAACCAGACCAGGATATTTATTTCGGTCCATACTCGCGACATTATCATCACCACAACGGGACGTTGAAGCAACAGCCATCGCTTTCGGTATGCCAGATCATGTCCTTTCATTTAATAATGTACGTCCTCAGCACCGGCAGATTAGGGAATTTAGCTATGTGATAATCAGAGCTCAGCAGAGCGCGCCTGTTCCCATCTTTTCTAATGTGGTTCTGTCTTGGGTGTTCATTGTCTGAGTTCTCACTACAGTAGCAGCAATTAATCTTGGGTTGGCTGGGTGTTTCTCTTAAGATTTGAGTTGCAAGGAATTGGCTTCACATACCACTTGGTCATAAATGTCACAATCTAGTTTATGGACACCTTCACAGCATTTATTTGAGTATACAATTTGACGTATTGTAAATGTTTCATGTGTTTTGTTTATTATTTTGAGTTTAGTCATAATAAATCAAATTGTTATTTTGGACAGAACTTTCACTCTGTTGATCGGTAGAGCAACCCTTTCATTTCTCACTATGTTAATGAAACTTCCCTTTATCAAATTAATTTCTATCAAATTAAATTGTTGCTGGTGCCAAACTCATTTCTACTCCTTGCAGGGTCGATTACAGTCAGTTCGCATTTCTTCTTAATCCATGTGCAACAGTAAAAGTCGGAGTTAGAAAAGGGGGGGGGGCTTAAAGCATCATTTCCATATAAAGATTCTAGAAGAATTTAATGTTAAATACACTGCTAGATCTGGCACATCGCAATGTTACAAAAAATTTCTTCATGATGTTTTCTGTCAATAGCGATTTTCTCCACAAAGACGCTTCAACATGTAAAGATAACTACCCTTACAAAAGATGGTTGTTGTGAATTATGTTGCAGAGAAAGGTGCCAGGACTACAACAACAGACGATGCAGAATACCCTACATGATGATGATGATGTTTGGTTCGTGGGGCACTCAACTGCGCTGTTATCAGCGCCCGTACAAATCCTCAAGCGTTGCTCAGTCCAATCTCACCCCTTTAATGAACGAGGATGAAATGATGAGGACAACACAAACTCCCAGTCATCTCGAGGCAGGTGAAAATCCCTGACCCCGCCGGGAATCGAACCCGGGACCCCGTGCTCAGGTAGCGAGAACATGACCGCAAGACCACAAGCTGCAGACGAATACCCTGGCACCAATAATATTTGTGGTATCACGTATCGATACCACCCTATTGGCGTTTCACAGTTAGTGAGGAAATTGCAAGTTTCCGTCCGATGCCGATAGCAGCCACGTGGGATGTGGCATACGAAACTCCTCTAACAGCTCTGAACCACGAGCGCCCTCTGTCGCTGCGATACAGGACGGCCGGCGGCAGTGACTCAGCCCAACTTAACTTGAAAAATCTTCGCAACGACATCACTGTTTGTGCTTAGTACAGCGAGCCTCAGCCCAGTTACCATCGTATGAGCTGGACTAATTCTTGTTGTGTTATTTGTAATGCGTCTTCCTACACTCGAAGGAATACAAGTTAAGTAAATATATATTCTGTTTTTTGTATTAACTTGTCCGCTCATCATTTCTGTTCCTGTGCATCTTTAGTATGCTTTAGTTAGCTTTCTCAAATTTAAAATATGTGCATTTCTTAAATTTTTAGAGTTGTTTTTTGAATTCCTTAAATATTTTTTTTCAGTAATATGAGGCAACATGATATTAAACAATTGCTGGGTTTGCTTGATGTGTCATACATTACTCTTAAGAAAGACAAGTATTCAGTGCAGATGTTGTTGTTGTTGTGGTCTTCAGTCCTGACACTGGTTTGATGCAGCAGTCACCATACCACTCTGTAGTCCACTCTCATTACCGTTGTGTACGACGTCGTACACAACAATTTTCAGTTTTTATTCAATCAACTTATCTTTTGATTCTGCAGAAATGAATGTTATAAAACGATTATTGTCAATAACAAGCTTTCTCAAATTTAAAATATGTGCATTTCTTAAATTTTTAGTGTTGTTTTTTGAATTCCTTAAATTTCTTTTTTCAGTAATATGAGGCAAAATGAGATTAAACAACTGCTGGGTTTGCTTGATGTGTCATACATTACTCTTAAGAAAGACAAGTATTCAGTGCAGATGTTGTTGTTGTTGTGGTCTTCCGTCCTGACACTGGTTTGATGCAGCTCTCCATGCTACTCTATCATCTGCAAGCTTCTTCATCTCCCAGTACCTACTGCAGCCTACATCCTTCTGAATCTGCTTAGTGTATTCATCTCTTGGTCTCCCTCTACAATTTTTACCCTCCACGCTGCCCTCCAATACTAAATTGGTGATCCCTCGATGTCTCAGAACATGTCCTACCAACCGATCCCTTCTTCTAGTCAAGTTGTGCCACAAGCTCCTCTTCTCCCCAATTCTATTCAATACCTCCTCATTAATTACGTGATCTACCCATATAATCTTCAGCATTCTTCTGTAGCACCATATTTCGAAAGCTTCTATTCTCTTCTTGTCCAAACTATTTATCCTCAATGTTTCACTTCCTCACATGGCTACACTCCATACAAATACTTTCAGAAACGACTTCCTTACGCTTAAATCTATACTCGATGTTAACAAATTTCTGCCGGCCAGTGTGGCCGAGCGGTTCTAGGTGCTTCAGTCTGGAACCGCGCGACCGCTCCGGCCGCAGGTTCGAATCCTTAGGTTAGTTAGGTTTAAATAGTTCTAAGTTTTAGGGGACTGATGACCTCCGCTGTTAACTCCCATAGTGCTTAGAGCCATTTTGAACAAATTACTCTTCTTCAGAAACGCTTTCCTTGCCATTGCCAGTCTACATTTTACATCCTCTCTACTTCGACCATCATCAGTTATTTTGCTCCCCAAACAGCAAAACTCATCTTCTACTTTAAGTGTCTCATTTCCTAATCTAATTCCCTCAGCATCACCTGATTTAATTCGACTACATTCCATTATTCTCGTTTTGCTTTTGTTGATGTTCATATTATATCCTCCTTTCAAGACCCTCTCCATTCCGTTCAGCTGCTCTTCCAAGTCCTCTGCTGTCTCTGACAGAATTACGATGTCATCGGCGAACCTCAAAGTTTTTATTTCTTCTCCATGGATTTTAATTCCTACTCCAAATTTTTCTTTTGTTTCCTTTACTGCTTGCTCATGCCCCTCGACTCTTATAACTGCCATCTGGTTTCTGTACAAATTGTAAATAACCTTTTGCTCCCTGTATTTTACCCCTGCCACCATTAGAATTTGAAAGAGAGTATTCCAGTCAACATTGTCAAAAGCTTTCTCTAAGTCTACAAATGCTGGAAACGTAGGTTTGCATTTCCTTAATCTATCTTCTACGATAAGTCATAGAGTCAGTATTGCCTCAAGTGTTCCAATATGTCTATGGAATCGAAACTGATGTTCCCCGAGGTCGGCTTCTACCAGTTTTTCCATTCATATGTAAAGAATTCGCGTTAGTGGAGATAAGGAAGAATAGAATATGTTTAATGGAAATTGTTTTGGTAACTGAAGAAAACCTCACAAGCTAAGATTGCTCAAAAAAAGCAGTTTATTGGATGATTAGTTTCGACACTACTATGCTGTCATCATCGGATTTTGTGCTTTGAAATGTTTACAACATAAAATGCTTTCTTAGTGATTTCTGCTTGTGAAGTTTTGCTGCAGTTGCCTTGCATTGCAGATCAATCCCAGACTGACCATTTAAGGAATATGTAAGGAAATGGGTCTTGAGGATGCTATGTTCCAATTTCAAGGCGCTTGAGGGTCGCCTGGATTTTGTTAGATTGAGATGAAATTTTTCACAGAGTGGGGGATGGAGGTCAACGGCCTTGCCGCAGTGGATACACCGGTTCCCGTCAGATCACCGAAGTTACGCGCTGTCGGGCGTGGCCGGCACTTGAATGGATGACCATCCGGGCCGCCATGCGCTGTTGCCATTTTTCGGGGTGTACTCAGCCTCGTGATGCCAATTGAGGAGCTACTCGACCGAATAGTAGTGGCTACGGTCACAGAAAACCATCATAACAACCAAGAGAGCGGTGTGCTGGCCACACGCCCCTCCTCCCCGCATCCTCAACTAAGGATGACACGGCGGTCGGATGGTCCCGATGGGCCACTTGTGGCCTGAAGACGGAGTGCTTTTGGGGGATGAGGGGGTGGTGGGAGGGGGAGGGGGTAAGGGGTAAGCAAGATTTCAACTTTCAGAAAATTCCGTATAGCTAGAGGCGACTCTCAAGTGCAGGCGCAGAAATCTCCCCAGCCCAGACAGAGCGACACGTCCAACAGTGTCGGGAGACTATCCGCGGTTCTCTCCGTTTGGTGCTTTGTTTTCTACGTCTCACTGTCGAAAGATATTGCCTTTGCGTTAGCACATTGACTGAACGGTGTAACAAGAAACACGAGGAATCTCAAAAGTACGAACGTCCGTTTCCTTGTTTGTAGTTGGTTAATTCCACAGATTTTAAAGACAGGGTGAAATGAAATGACTGTCTACAGCTACTCACTTACAACAAACACGAACCTGACGAATACAAAAAAACTTCTTTCGCATTTCCAATGAATATGTACTGAAGAAGAGATTGATTCTGGACCCCTTTGTGTGTAACAACCGTCCTCATTTCTCTTCCGGTTGCTTTGATTCACAGATACATTGCCTGACAAAAGAAGTGAAGCATCCAGAACGGCAGGAATGAACAGAATGGAACTTCACAGGGTAAGAGCGTGTTGCTACTTCACCCATTACAAAATCGAGTAACATTTACAAAGAAAGAAGATGTTACATACACTCTGGCCTGGATACATGCACCCATTCAGCTGGGGAGGGTGTCATGAAGTTGTCGTATCTACCCCTGAGTCAAACAGGCCTACATCTTCTGTAACTAGTCCTCCATATCTCTGATACTGGCTCTGGGACGAAGTCGACATCCGAGCTGTTCCCATACGTTCTACGAGGGTCAGATCTATGGATCTTGCTGGTCATGGGAATACCTCACATCACGAGGACAGTTCATAGACTCTCATGTCACGTATGGACGAGCATTCTCCTGCCGGAAAATGGCACCACGATACTATCGCATGAGAGGTAACAGTTGGGGACGCAGGGGTGGGCGTGACGTTCCATTGTGCGTCAGGGGTCCTGAAGTGACGCCTGATGGCTCACTACACCATGACTAGCCTTTCATACTCCCTGATAGCGCCATCTGACATAAATATTTTTAAATTATATGTTCTTGTCGTTGTTGTTGTGGTCTTCAGTCCAAAGACAAGTTTGATGCAGCTCTCCATGCAACTCTACCCTGTGCAGACCTCTTCATCTCCGAGTAACTACTGCAACATACATCCTTCTGAATCTGCTTACTGTACATCCCTTGGTCTCCCTCTACGATTTTAACCCCCCCCCCCCCCCCCCTGCTTCCCTATAGTACTAAACTGATGATCCCTTAATGCCTTAGAATGTGTCCTGCCAACCGATCCTTTCTACTCAGGTTGTGTCACAAATTTTTTTCTCCTCAATTCTATTCAATACCTCCCCAACAGTTACTTGATTGACTCATCTAATCTTCAGTACTCTTCAGTAGCACCACATTTCAAAAGCTTCTATTCTCTTCTTGTCTAAACTGTTTATCGTACATGTTTCACTTTCATACTTGACTACATACAAATACTTTCAGAAAGGACTTCCTGACACTTACATCTATACTCGATGTTAACAAGTTTCTCTTCTTCAGAAACTCTTTCTTTCCCACTGTCAGTCTACAATTTATATCCTCCCTACTTCGACCATCATCCGTTATTTTGCTTCCCAGATAGCAAAACTCGTTTACTACTTTAAGTCTCTCGTTTCCTAAGCAAAATCCCTCGGCATCACCTGATTTAATTCGACTACATTCCATTATCCTCGTTTTGCTTTTGTTGATGTTCATCTTATATCCTCCTTTCAAGACACTATGCATTCCGTTCAACTGCTCTTCCAAGTCCTGACACAGTTATAATGTCATCAGCAAATCGCAAAGTTTTTATTTCTTCTCCCTGGACCTTAATTCCTATACCAAATTTTTCTTTTGTTTCCTTTACTGCTTGCTCAATATACAGACTGCATAACATCGAAGATAGGCTACAACCTTGTCTCACTCCCTTCTCAATCACTGCTTCCTTTTCGCGCCCGTCGACACTTATAACTGACATCTAGTTTCTGTACAAATTGTAAATAGCCTTTAGTTCCCTGTATTTTGCCCCTGCCACATTTAGTAGCTGAAAGAGAGTGTTCCAGTCAACATCGTCAAAAGCTTTCTCTAAGTCTACAAATGCTATAAAAATAGGTTTGCCTTTCCTTAACCTGTCTTCTATGAGAAGTCGTAGGGCAGTATTGCCTCGCGTGTTCCTACATTTTTCCGTGACCCAAACTGATCCTCCCCCTGGTCGGCTTCGACCAGTTTTTCCATTCTTCTGTAAGGAATTCGCGTTAGTATTTTGCAATCGTGACTTATTAAACTGATAGTTCGGTCATTTTCACACCTGTCGGTACCTGCTTTCTTTGGAATTGGGATTATTACATTCTTCTTCAAGTCTGAGGGTATTTGATCTATCTCATACATCTTGCACACCAGATAGAAGAGTTTTGTCATGGCTGGCTCTCCCAAGGCTATTAACTGCTCTAACGAAATGATGTCTACTCCCGGGGCCTTGTTTCTACTTAAGTCTTTCAATGTTGTCAAATTCTTCACGCAGTATCATATCTCCTTCTCGTCTTCCTCTACATCCTCTTCCATTTCCATACTTTTGCCCTCAAGTAAATCTCCCTTGTACAGACCCTCCATATACCCCTTCAAACTTTCTGCTTCCTTTTCTTTGCTTAGGACTGGTTTCCCATCTGAGCTCTCGAGATTCGTACGGGTGATTCCCTTTTCTCCGAAGGTCTCTTTAACTCTCCTGTAAGCAGTATCTATCTTACCCCTAGTGATATATGCTTCTACATTCTTACATTTGCCCTCTAACCACTCTTGCTTAGCCATTTTGCACTTCCTACCGATTTCATTTTTTAGACGTTTGTATTCCCTTTCGCCCGATTCATTTATTGCATTTTTAGATTTACTCCTTTCATCGATTAAATTTAATATCTTCTGTGTTACCCAAGGACTTCTACTAGCCTTCGTCTTTCTACCTACTTGATCCTCTGCTGCCTTCACTATTTCATCTCTCAAAGCTACCCATTCTTCTCCTACCGTATTCATTTCTCCTGTTCTTGTCAGCCATTCCCTAATACTCTCTCTGAAACCCTTTACAGCCTCTAGTTCTTTCAGTTTACCCAGGTCCCATCTCCTTAAATTCCTACCTTTTTGCAGTTTCTTCAGTTTTAGTCTGCAGTTCATAACCAATGAATTGTGGTTAGAGTCCACATCTGCCCCTGAAAATATCTTACAATTTAAAATCTGGTTCCTAAATCTCTGTCTAACCATTAAATAATAATCAATCTGAAACCTTTCGGTGTCTTCAGGTCTCTTCCAGGTACACAGCCTTCTCTCGTGATTCTTAAACCAAGCGTTAGCTATGATTAAATTAAGTTCTGTGCGAAATTCTTCCAGGCGGCTTCCTCTTCCATTCCTCTCCTCTAGTCCATATTTACCAACTACATTTCCTTTTCTTCCTTTTCCTGCTATCGAATTCCATTCGCCCATGATTATTAAATGTTCAACTCCCTTAACTATCTGAATAATTTCTTTTATTTCATCATACATTTCTTTATTCTTTTCATCATCTGCTGAGCTGATTGGCATATAAACTTGTACTTCTGTGATTGGTGTGGGCTTCATGTCTATCTGGGCTACGATAATGCATTCACTATGCTGTTCATAGTAGCTTGCCCACATTCCTCTTTTCTTATTCATTAGTAAGCCTACTCCTGCATTATCCCTATTTAATTTTGTGTTTATAACCCTGTATTCACTTGACCAGACGTCCTGTTCCTCCCGCCACCAAACTTCACTAATTTCCAACATATCTAGCTTTAACCTATCCATTTCCCTTTTTAAGTTTTCTTAACTACCTGCCAGAGTAAGGTATCTGACATTACACAATTCGATCCGTAGAAATCCAGTCCTGTTGCTCCTGATAACAACGTCCTCCTGAGTAGTCCTCGGCCAGATTTCCGAAGGGGGGACTATTTTACCTCCCGAATACTTTACCCAAGAGGATGCCATCATCTACACAGTAGAGCTGCATGCCCTCGGGAAAAATTACAGCTGTAGTTGCTCCTTCCTTTCAGCAATTATATACACATTATATTCTCGTGAGTCACTCCACATGTTACTGAAAGCCATATCATAATTTCTAGAGTAGTTCCTGAGATTTTTGACCAATTACGAACGCATTGTAGGTTTGCAATGACAAAAAGGCCTTTTTACAGAGATATAATTGTAAATTAACAATTTTTGGATTTTTCTTTACTTGTAGTGTGAAATCTTGCGTATTGACCAATTTCATGATTATAGGTTTCGATGAGTGAATTTGCGAGTATGAAAAGGATGCCCGTATCTTTTGATTACATTCGCTTAGAAGCTTAAAATTTTTACACCGCGAAAGGACCCTATACTTTAGTATGTAATATAAATTTAAACTTGATACATCTGCCCGTTCGTGGGGAAGAGGAGCCATAACAGACAAACAGACAGCTGCGACCCAACCCGATGCGAAAGCGAAGGGTGCGTGGCACAGGAGGAGCTGTGTCGAGGGACCGAACACCAGTCCCTTTCTGTTCGCAGGGCACAGACCAGCAGGTGCTCTGCATGCCGGCGATCTCATTTGTTGGCGTGGGATCGCGGCGCGAGTCGGCAAGGGTGCTTCGCCGCGCCCCTGGGTAACCGGGGCGTATTCTGCCAAACCCAGGAGGTGGTGACATCGCCTGGGCCAGGTTAGATGGGTCCAGACCGCCGAACGTCTGGGGGACCGGCCCGCCACCTGAGTAGGAGTGGGTCCTAGGCCGAGAGGTGGAAACTCGGGCAAGTAGGCGGCGAAGGGCGAGGGGTGCATCCGCCTCTCCAGAGTGCGGGGTGCACTTGCCGAGGAGCGTCGCGTGAAATCGTCGATGACGGAGTCACCGAGGGGGACCAGTGCACTGGCGACGGTGTGCTGAACCCAGCAGTTCGGAAGTGCCCTTGACCTAGGGGCAAGGTCGGTGGGCGAGCTGCAGAAGCCCCCCCCCCTCCCCCCATGCCAGAGGAGCCGGTCCGGGGTAATAGACGGGCTCCCACCTCTTTTTTATCACTCGTACAAAATGGCGACACCAGAGACGAGTGATACTTGTGCGCTATCGAGAACTTCTCTTGCGCCTGATCCCTCTCCACAGGACGAGGTGGGACAGGCTGAGGAGGATTACTCAGTGATGAAGAGACACGCAAAAATTACGCTGCTCCTGGAGCAAAGCATAAAAAAAATGGAAAAATAAGCCAGGCAGCAATCTCGAAAATAAAAAAATGAATTGGCTGCATGGGCAATCGCTCACGCAAAATTGGACGTGTAGAGGAGCTGGAGAAAGAGAATACCCGTTTGAGACAACAGCAACAACAACTGAGCAAGACCTGGGCGGCGGTGGCTGCACAAGCCCCCACCAGACAAAACAACACGAAAGAGACAATAGACAGGGTGACTAAGAAACAAGAGACGGCGGTCTTTCTTAGGACCTTGCCTGGACAAGACACGAGCGTCAAAAGGATCCAGGAACTTTTAACCACCACAATCGACCCTGTGAAAGATAAGATAAAGATTAAGAGAGTTAAACCAAGCCGCAACTCGGTGATTGTAGAAGTTGCGTCTGAGGAGGATAAAAACAAGCTGCTTGAAAACCCGAAATTGAACGCAGTTGTAAAGTGCGAACCGCCAAAAAAGAGGAACCCCTTGGTCATACTGTACGATGTTCCTACAGTAATGACAAATGAGGAACTATGTGAGGCAATCAGGAAGCAAAACTTTGAGGGCATGAACGAAAATGATTTCCTAAACAGTTTCAAATTGAGATTTAAGACGGGTCCTAGGGACCGTGATGTCGTACAACATGTTGCCGAGGTCTCCGTAACAATGTGGAGACAAATAACAACAATGGGCAGACTATATGTGGGATTCCACGCAATAAACACTAGATACTACATTGTGGTACCTCGTTGTCACAATTGCGGCGACTTGGACCACATTCTGAGACACTGCACCAGTGGGTCGGCCTAATCCAAATGCGGTGATAGCGGTCACACCCGAGAAGATTGCAAGGCCACAGGTGTCTGCATCCCCTGCAAGAGAAGTGGCAAAAAGTCTTGTGGAGCCACAGGACGGAACTGCCCTACCTACAGGATACCGCTACCGACTAAAAATCCACAACGGCAAGAGCATCCAGTGGTAGCGACAGATAAAGCTGCAAAACCTGTTCAAGAAAACACGATAACGAGCTCCACCGCCAACTCCGTCACAAAAGACAGCCCAGTGGTCAGGTTGCCACCCGTAGACCCGGTGAGGGTGTACCCGAATCTCGAGTACACCATGCAACTAGCTAGGCTGGAGCAGCTGACTACCCTGACCACTGCCTTACGACATGTGGTCCGAGTAGGACATGAGAACGGACGGAGGGTAACCTTCTCGGTGATGGAGGCTGTGGACAGAATACAATTAAAGTCAGTGAACCTCCCCACTGACTTCGGAGCACTGCGTGACCTACTCAGAAAAGTGTTTGAAAGACGAGGAGAAAAATTTGACCTAGATGAAATCTACCATCAATCAGTGATGGCAAACGAACGACTAGCATATGACTGAAACAAAACCTGGCCACATGACCACATGCACACTTACTTTCCGTGACGACCAAAATAAAAATAGGACAACTCAATACTCATAACAGTCGACTAGTAATGCAGGAGCTCCGTAAGGAAGTGGTGGAAAAGAGACTGGACATACTCTGTTTACAGGAGCCGTACTCTCTGGCTGGAAAAGTTGCGTTCACTGCCGCAACATGACAAACCGTTAGCAGTGGGGACACCCCCAGAGCGGCCATCCTGGTAACAAACACTGCACTGCATGCAACGCCTCTGTCACAGTACTCCAATAGTCACTGCAACGTCGTGGAGATACAATTTCCTGCTGGAATTGTAATCATCATTAATATGTACTTCCAGTACAGAGACGGAATTGAACAGCACATAGACCATCTAGTGAGTGTGGCCACGGCGTTGCGGGGACGCAAAATCATTATAACTGCTGACATAAACGCCAAATCCCCCCTATGGTACAGTGGCACAAGGGATGAAAATGGTGCTAAAGCAGAGTAAATGATTATGGCTCTTCAACTAGTGGTGGCAAACAGACCAGGCAATCCCCCCACCTACGTGGCCAGAGGGGGATAGGGTACCAACATTGACGTGACGTTGGCAAATATGCTCCAAGAGTGGAGAGTGGTAGACAATGCCACCACTATTGATCACAATCTAATTACATTTATTGTAGGAGATAGAGAGTGCCGCTGGGCCATGGGGTGGGAGGTGCTAAGAAATTTTAGGAAAACAGACTGGGAACGCCTAGCCAGAGAGTGCGACATTCCTCCATTACCAGAAGGGGACGCACGAAAGGACTTTAACGTGGACGACAAGAGCCGAGGGGCTGGTACGTGCAATAACAAGGGCGATTAAGGCGGCCGTACCAACCAGGAGGAGGGCCGTGGCGGCCACACCGTCACCATGGTCAGCCGAGCTACAAGAACTGCGTCAGTCTGTCAGGAGACTGAGAAAGCACTACCAGCGCAGTGTCGTCTGGTGGGAAAAGCAAAGATGGCTGCAGTTATACCGGGAGGCAATAGATAACTTTCAAAAAGAGCTACAGAAGACCAGAATAAAAAGCTGGGAAAATTTTGTAACCAACCAGCTGGCCCTCGGCCCTTGGGGTGTGCCATATATATTGGTGAGGGAGAAGATCCGTTCCCCAACGATGATATCAACGCTCAGGCACGGGGACGGGATGACGGAATCCTGGCAGGAAACTGCTGAGGTCCTCCTCCGGTCCCTGTTGCCTGACGATGACAGGAATGACGACACCTAAGAGCAGCGTCAATTACGAAATAAAGACCTTGCTAGGTATGTAAATGACGAAGCGGTCCTCCCCTTCTCTGAGGAGGAGGTTGCTGCTCTCATCAAGTCCCTAAAGAAAGGAAAAGCCCCCAGGCCAGACGGCATTGTGGCAGAGGTGGTGCAGTTCTTAGCCCCACAGCTAGTTGCGCCACTCACACATCTCTTTATCGAATGCCTCCGGCAGGGCAGATTTCCAAAAATATGGAAAACCGCAAATGTGGTAATCATTAAGAAAGGCCCTGAGAAGTACCCTGCTGAGGCCAAATCCTACAGGCCCATCTGCCTGCTGGATGGCTTTGTCAAACTTCTCGAAAAGTTATTAGCTGACAGACTGACTGCTCACCGCACGCTGCAAGGGATGAGCGGCAGGCAATTCGGTTTCAGGCCGGGACGATCGGCATCTGATGCAATCGCCCTGGCGGCCGAGGTCTGTGGCTCAGCCCCATGTAAGTATGTTGTTGGCATCATGGTGGATATCAGTGGCGCCTTTGACAACCTGTGGTGGCCTTCGGTCTTCTCCTGCCTTCGGGAGAAGGAGTGCCCAGGGCTACTATATGGCTGTTTGAAGAGCTATTGTGAAGATCGGGAGGTTTGGTTATCATCACCTAGCGGGAAAGTCCGGAAAACTATCACTATGGGTTGCCCCCAGGGCTCCGTGTTGGGTCCCCTTTTCTGGCACATCCACATGGAGCCTCTTCTGGACAGTCTGCAACAGAGCAAAGAGGTGCCAGAGATGATAGCCTACGCTGACGACCTCCTCCTGCTGGTCGGCGGCCGAAGTCGCGAGGACATAGAACCGAAAATAGAGAGAGCAATAGACAAACTACAACTATGGTGCCGCAACACCAAGATGACTATCTCGCCAACCAAGTCGACTTACCTATTACTCAAAGGACAGCTAATGAGAAACCCGACCGTGAGAATTGACGGTACGCCGGTTCTTCGGAGACGAGAAACGCGCTACTTGGGAATCATCATCGATGAAAGGTGGAACTTTGCAAGGCACATTGAAACTGTAACCCAGAAAGCACTACAACTACTAAATAACCTGATTTCCATCGGGCATAAGAGATTCCACCTCCCGCCTCATCTAATTAAGCTCTATCATAATAGTATACTGACGTCAATAGTGGGTTACGGCTCGGGAGTCTGGGCTCACAGGCTCACGAGGGTGGTGCCTGCCGTGACGGTGAGAAGAGTACAAAGGAACATGATACTAAGGTCCGTGGGAGCATATAGAACATCTCTGGGAGGAGCCCTGTTAATTATAATGGGGCTCTGTCCCCTGGATGTAAAGATATGGGAACAGGCTGCATGGTACTGGGACAAAATAGATAATATCAGCAAAGTAGAGGAAATTATGGGGGCACCAGTCAGGGAAAAAGGGGAGATACGGGGAAGGGGTGTAGATCTATGGGAGGAGATATGAGAGTCAGATGAAACGGGTAGAAGAACCTTTCAGTTCCTACCAGATGTTAAGGAAAGATTGAAAATTAAATACTTCGAGCCAACTCGGGGATTGTTCCACTTTCTCACTGGTCATGGCCCCTATCCGACTTATCTATGTCGCTTTGGGAAAAGGGCGACGCCTGCGTGCGACTGTGGCGCACCGGAGGGTACTCCTGACCATGTGGTTTACGAGTGCCCCCTTTTCGATGATGTAGCCGAAACACTGAGACGACAACTACCAAGTACAAACACTTATGACCTTCTAAGACAAAAGGAGACGTTTCAGAGACTGAACACGCTAGCCAACGAGGTATCACAAAAAGTATTAAAAACTTTTCTGAGAGACCTTCATGACTAGATAAATAGAAATCACCGATTGTGACCACTGCCCCAATCCCGTACCGCCTGTTCGTGGATAGGTCGACTTTACAGTTGGAATCCGCCACGTGCAGGACCAGGGGGACTGGGGTGATCCTGAACTGAGACGACGCACCGATTATGACGTAGAATAGGAAGTAGATTTAGTTAATTAGAATAGGATAGCAAATTAGGAACCTGCAGCGATAAATGACTTCTTGCCTGCCCTGTGCCAGGGGTATGCTCATAGGGATCAGCTCTATGAGCGAGGCGTCCAAGTAGGTTTATATTATTAACACTGACACAACTGTAACGCTGCAGGCAGTTAATACTAACCTTTCGTAGTAACTAGAAATTATGCTAACACTGGTAAAATTAGAAGCAGTCTCCCTAGTAATAATTATAGTACTGTCTGTAGTCAAGTAGAATGTAGAAGCTGCTATTATAAAAACTAGAAACATAGGACCCACTAATCATTAAGGTGGTGGGTCATATTGTATAATTATTATGTTATGAAATAAAGAATTTAAAAAAAAAAAAAAGGCAGGTAGATAGAGTGACGGGCCGTCTGTCATCGCTCAGCGCCTAACACACACACACACACACGCGCGCGCACACACACACACACACACACACACACACACACACACACACTCACACGGGATTTGACCGACTTAAAAGAAAGCGGCTTATCCTTTCAGCGCTACCTTCCCATATTCATCTACAGTGTTGTATGTTTAGAACTAAACAGATATTCTCAGACTATTGACTGCAAACGTTGAGCATTAAATACCCTGAAGAGCCAAAGAAACTGGTACACCTGGCACACAGTGTAGGGCCCCCGCGAGCACGCAGAAGTGGCATGGGCTCTACTGTCTGAAGTAGTGCTGGAGGGAACTGACACCACGAATCCTGCAGGGAGGTGGAGATCTCTTCTGAACAGCACGTTTCAAGGCATGCCAGATACGCTCAATAATATTCATGTCTGGGGAATTCGGAGGCCAGTGGAATTATCTAAATTTAGAAGAGTGTTCCTGGATCCAATCCCAAGTCAGTTGGAGTGCAGAATGGAGATCAATGGATGCAGGTGATCAGATAGAATGCTTACGTACGTACCACCTGTCCGAGTCGTATCTAGAAGTATCAGGGGTCCCACATCATTCCAACTGCACATGCCCCACAGCATTAAGAGCCTCCACCAGCTTGAACAGTCTCCTGCTGACATGCTGGGTCCATGGATTCGTGAGATTTTCTCCATACCCGTACACGTCCATCCTCTCGATAAAATCTGAAACGAGATTCGTCAGACCAGGCAACATGGTTCCAGGCATCAACAGTCCAATATTGGTGATGACGGGCACAGGGGAGGCGTAAAGCTTTGTGTCGTGCAGTATCAAGGATACACGAGTGGGCCTTCGGCTCCGAAAACCTACATCGACATCTACATGGATACTCTGCAAATCACATTTAAGTGCCTGGCAAAGGTTCATCGAACCACCTTCACAATTCTCTATTATTCCTGTCTCGTATAGCGCGCGGAAAGAATGAACACCTGTATCTTTCCGTGCGAGCTCTGATTTCCCTTATTTTATCTTGGTGATCGTTCCTCCCTATGTAAGTTGGTGTCAACTAAATATTTTCGCATTCGGAGGAGAAAGTTGGTGATTGGAATTTCGTGAGAAGATTCTGTCGCAACGAAAAACGCCTTTCTTTTAATGATGTCCATCCCAAATCCAGTATCATTTCTGTGACACTCTCTCCCATATTTCGCGATAATACAAAACGTGCTGCCTTTCTTTAAACTTTTTCGATGAACTTCGTCAGTCCTATCTGGTAAGGATCCCACACCGCGCAGCAGTATTCTAAAAGAGGACGGACAAGCGTAGCGTAGCCAGTCTCTTTAGCGGATCTGTTACATTTTCTAAGTGTCCTGCCAATAAAACGCAGTCTTTGGTTAGCCTTCCCCAAAACATTTTCTATGCGTTCTAATTTCAGCTGTTCGTAATTGTAAGACCTGGGTATTTGGTTGAATTTACGGCTTTTAGATTAGACTGATTTATCGTGTAACCGAAGTTTTAGCACTCATGTGGAATACCTCACACTATTCGTTATTTAAGGTCAACTGCCACTTTTCTCACCATTCCGATATTTCTTCTAAATCGTTTTGCAGCTTGTTTTGATCTTCTGATGACTTTATTAGTCGATAAACGACAGCGTCATCTGCAAACAACCGAAGACAGCTGCTCAGATTGTCTCCCAAATCGTTTATATAGATAAGGAACAGCAAAGGGCCTATAACACTACCTTGGGGAACGCCAGAAATCACTTCTGTTTTACTCGATGACTTTCCATCAATTACTACGAACTGTGACCTCTCTGACAGGAAATCACAGATCCACTCACATAACTGAGACGATATTACATAAGCACACAATTTCACTACGAGCCGCTTGTGTGGTACAGCGTTAAAAGCCTTCCGGAAATCGATCTGATATCCCTTGTCAATAGCACTCAGCACTTCATCGATGACGTTTCGTTGAATGGTTCGCACGCTAACATTGTCGATGGCCTAGCATCGAAATCTGCAGCAATTTGCGGAAGCGTTGCACTTTTGTCACGTTGAACGATTCTCTTCAGTCGTCGTTGGTCCCTTTCTTACAGGATCTTTTTCCGGCCGCAGCGATTTCGGAGATTTTATGTTCCTGATATTCACGGTACACTCGTGAAATGGACGTACGGGAAAGTCCCCACTTCATCACTACCCTTGAGACGCTGTGTCCCATTGCTCGTGAGCCGAATATAACACCACGTTCACACTCACTTAAATCTTGATAACCTGCCATGGTAACAGCAGTAACCGATCTAACAACTGCGCCAGACAGTTATTGTCGTATATAGGCTTTGCCGACCGCTGTGCCGTATTCTGTTTATTTTACATATCTCTGTATTTAAATACGCATGCCTATACCACCTTCTTTGGCCCTTCAGTATAAGAGTTCCCGAGAAAAACCCGCTAAGAGCTCATCAGGCAGAATTAATGTAGTTTCCCATGCATTTCCGCAGAGCCTGGGACATTTCTTGGTTGATCTTACATTTCGATGTAGCAGATAACTCGAACTGGAATTTCAAACTACTTTAACGGTTCCCAATAACAAAAATACGAAGTGTCAGAACTAACTTAGTCGCTACAGATATAGCGTCTCCGTATTTTTTATTTTCTGTTGTAGCCAAACAGGATGAAATATTACTTCGAAATCACGACTGCAGTTACTAAATACGGTAGTCCTTGTCATCTTTATGTCTTCCAGCAGGCTCACACACGTATTAAGTGAAAAGTGTTAAATACACGATCACACGGCCTCATTTTTACGATTTCTTCTTCGTCTCGGAATACACAGGCTGTGGCGACAGCCTTCTGCCAAAGCGAATATACAGGGCGGTTCATTGATCGTGACCGGGCCAAATATCTCACGAAATAAGCGTCAAACGAAAAAACTACAAGAACGAAACTTGTCTAGCTTCAAGAAGGAAAGCAGATGGCGCTATGGTTGGCCCGCTAGATGGCGCCCCCATAGGTCAAACGGATATCAACTGCGTTTTTTAAATAGGAACCCCGAATTTTTATTACATATTCGTGTAGTACGTAAAGAAATATGAATGTTTTAGTTAGACCGCTTTTTTCGCTTTGTGTTAGATGGCACTGTAATAGTCACAAACATACGGCTCATAATTTTAGACGAACAGTTGGTAACAGGTAGGTTTTTTAAATTAAAATACAGAACGTAGGTACGTTTGCACATTTTATTTCGGTTGTTCCAATGTGATACATGTACCTTTGCGAACTTATCATTTCTGAGAACGCATGCTGTTACAGCGCCATTACCTGTAAATACCACATCAATGTAATAAATGCTCAAAATGATGTCCGTCAACCTCAATGCATTTGGCAGTACGTGTAACGACATTCCTGCCAACAGCGAGTAGTTCGCCTTCCGTAATGTTCGCACATGCATTGACAATGCGCTGACGCATGTTGTCAGGCGTTATCGGTGGACCCCACAGAAAGAAATCCGGGGGCATCAGATCTGGTGAACGTGCGGGCCATGGTATGGTGCTTCGACGACCAATCCTCCTGTCATAAAATATGCTATTCAATACCGCTTCAACCGCACGCGAGCTACGTGCCGGACATCCATCTAGTTGGAACTACACCGCCATTCTGTCATGCAGTGAAACATCTTGTAGTAACATCGGTAGAACATTACGAAGGAAATCAGCATACATTGCAGCATTTAGATTGCCATCGATAAAATGGGGGCCAATTATCCTTCCTCCCATAATGCCGCACCTTACATTAACCCGCCAAGGTCGCTGATTTTCCACTTGTCGCAGCCATCGTGGATTTTCTGTTGCCCAATAGTGCATATTATGCCGATTTACGTTACCGCTGTTGGTGAATGACGCTTCGTCGCCAAATAGAACGCGTGCAAAAAATCTGTCATCGTCCCGTAATTTCTCTTGTGCCCAATGGCAGAACTGTACACGGCGTTCAGAGTCGTCACCATGCAGTTCCTGGTGCATAGAAATATGGTACGGGTGCAATCGATGTTGATGTAGCATTCTCAACACCAACGTTTTTGAGATTCCCGATTCTCGCGCAATTTGTCTGCTACTGATGTGCGAATTAGCCGCGGCAGCAGCTGAAACACCTACTTGGGCAGCATCATTTGTTGCAGGTCGTGGTTGACGTTTCACATGTGGATGAACACTTCCTGTTTCCTTAAATAACGTAACTATCCGGCGAACGGTCCGGACACTTGGACGATGTCGTCCAGGATACTGAGCATCAAACATAGCACACGCCCGATGGGCATTTTGATCACAATAGCCACACATCAACACGATGTCGACCTTTTCCGCAGTTGGTAAACGGTCCATTTTAACACGGGTAATGTATCACGAAGCAAATACCGTCCGCACTGGCGGAATGTTACGTGATACCACGTACTTATACGTTTGTGACTATTACAGCGCCACCTATCACAAAGCGAAAACAGTGGTCCGACTAAAACATTCATATTTCTTTACGTACTACACGAATATGTACTAAAAATGGGGATTCCTATTTTTAAAAAAACGCAGTTGATATCCGTTTGACCTATGGCAATGCCATCTAGCGGGCCAACCATAGTGCCATCTGGTTTCCCCCTAAAAGCTAGACAAGTTTCGTTCTTTGTAGTTTTTTCGTTTGACGCTTATTTCGTGAGATATTTGGTCCGGTCATGATCAATAGACCACCCTGTATTGGCCATTGGAACAGCGCGAGTGGTTCCATCTAAGTGCGAATGTGTGAATTGAATCGCGCTTGCGCATGTGTCGAGAAAGAGGAGTGGACGTTCACGCATGCATCTTCTTGCGTGTGTGGCGAACACAGGCACAGAGCAACTAGGCGCAAGGCGCACGGGTGTGAAGGAACCGCCGGCAGCTTCCCAGACAACCTGGTGCCGAGCCCCTGCTGGCCTGTCACTACTGTATATTCAGTCTACTGCGGCAGAACTCGGCAGGCCGCAGGGCCCGTGTATATCTGGGATACCACATCCGCATCCACATCCGCTTCCAGGCAAGTCGCCGTGCCGCTTCTTCCTATTATTCACAGGAGCGAGAGGTTTCGCGTATCAGCCTCCACAGTCTACTGCCCGGAAGACAACAGAAAAGCTACCCTGACAAAATGCGACTAGTCTTATGACGTATGTGTTAGGTAGCTGCGTGGATGTGATCGCCAACTGCTTACCCTACTTCCATTTCTAGCAATACTCCACATATTTGAAAAACGTCACGTTGAATTGGGCTTCAGAATCCTACGTCCGCCAAAACTACCTGCTTTCCACTTCCCGACAGCAGACTAAGTTAATGGTTCAAATGGCTCTGAGCACTATGCGACTTAACATCTGAGGTCATCAGTCCCCTAGACTTACAACTGTTTGAACCTAACTAACCTAAGGACATCACACACATCCATGTCCGAGGCAGGATTCGAATCTGCGACCGTAGCAGTCGCCCGGTTCCGGACTGAAGCGCCTAGAACCGCGCGGCCACCACGGCCGGCCGACTGGTAAGTACTTTGTCCTAATTGTGCAGTATAAACTCTTACCCGAATGGTCTTAAGTGCCACATAAGTTGATCGTGGCCGACAGCATATGAATCCGCCACAGAAAAATAATGGATGCTAAACCCAGGATGTGTGGATGTGCGTTACTTGAAGCCCCTAACAAGTGTGATTTATTTTCTTTCGTAATTTTCTCTACATTGCGTTCCACAGCCGCTAAGAATTTATTTTAATGAACTTCCTTCAAATTAAAATGTTATTAACATCCACTGCAGTGCTGTTTCGGCTTCTAAGTGGGCTTTGCACACAGACGCGAATCGTGTATGTTAGTACTACCTGACAACAGCTTAAAATCCTAACCAGGCCTGTTGTGGATGTTAATAAACTTTTGATTTGGACAAAGCCTTTCAACATTCCGGAGAGATGTATTTTCCTCCTGAAGCAAAGTGAAATAAGAACAGCACGGGAAGGTGAAGCAGCTTTCGAAAAAGTACAATACGGTGCAACACAGAGATCGATCGTATTCAGACAGTCGCGGAATCCACAGAAATTCGAAACGGAGGGTTATTCGGGAAGAATCAGCAGGAACTGAGACATCACATATACATAAAGAACTTGCTAAATCGCTATAAAAAGACAGAAGAAGAGCGACAGTTTGCCAAGCTTTAGGGAAAAAAGTAGAGTAATTAAAAAATACCGAGCACACAAAACCCCAAATGCAAATAAATAAAAGAACAAGCTCCTGAAATATACAGAGAGCTAAACAAAGCTACGATCAAAATAAGATGATAAATGAATGTTGTCATTTAATAAGTGGTTACCTACATTACGACATACACTACTGGCCATTAAAATTGCTACATCACGAACATGACGTACTACAGACGCGAAATTTAACTGACAGGAAGAAGATGCTGTGATATGCTTTTCAGAGCATTCACATAAGGCGACACCTACAACGTGCTGACATGAGGAAAGTTTCCAACCGATTTCTCATACACAAACAGCAGTTGACCGGCGTTCCCTGATGAAACGTTGTTGTGATGCCTCGTGTAAGGAGGAGAAATGCGTACCATCACGTTTCCGACTTTAATAAAGGTCGGATTGTAGCCTATCGCGATTGCGGTTTATCGTATCGCGACATTGCTGCTCGCGTTGGTCGAGATACAACAACTGTTAGCAGAATATGGAATCGGTGGGTCCAGGAAGGTAATATGGAACGCCGTGCTGGATCCCAACGGCCTCGTATCACTAGCAGTCGAGATGACAGGCATCTTATCTGAATGGCTGTAACGGATCGTGCAGCCACGTCTCGATCCCTGAGTCAACAGATGGGGACGTTTGCAAGACAAAAACCATCTGCACGACCAGTTCGACGGCGTTTGCAGCAGCATGGACTATCAGCTCGGAGACCATGGCTGTGGTTACCCTTAAAGCTGCACCACAGACAGGAGCGCCTGCGATGGTGTACTCAACGACGAACCTGGGTGCACGAATGGCAAAACGTCATTTTTTCGGGTGAATCCAGGTTCTGTTTACAGCATCATGATGGTCGCATCCGTGTTTGGCGACATCGCGGTGAACGCACATTGGAAGCGTGTATTCGTCATCGCCATACTGGCGTATCACCCGGCGTAATGGTATGGGGTGCCATTGGTTACACGTCTCGGTCGCCTCTTGTTCGAATTGACGGCACTTTGAACAGTGGACGTTACATTTCAGATGTGTTACGACCCGTGGCTCTACCCTTCATTCGATCCCTGCGAAACCCTACGTTTCAGCAGGATAATGCACGACCGCATGCTGCAGGTCCTGTACGGGCCTTTCTGGATACGGAAAATGTTCGACTGCTGCCCTAGCCAGCACATTCTCGAGATCTCTCACCAATTGAAAACGCCTGGTCAATGGTGGCCGAGCAACTGGCTCGTCACAATACGCCAATCACTACTCTTGATGAATTGTGGTATGGTGTTGAAGCTGCATGGGCAGCTCTATCTATACACACCATCCAACCTCTGTTGGACTCAATGCCCAGGCGTATCAAGGCCTTTTTTACGGCCAGAGGTGGTTGTTCTGAGTACTGATTTCTCAGGATCTATGCACCCAAACTGCATGAAAATGTAATCACATCTCAGTTCTAGTATAATATATTTGTCCAATGAATACCCGTTTATCATCTGCATTTCTTCTTGATGTAGGAATGTTAATGGCCAGTAGTGTAATAAGGGAGAGACGGGAATAGTGAAACTATTGTTCCTTCATGGGCAATGCAATCACTTAAATCTTTGAAGGGACCGTTGCCCACACTAAGTGAGGAGCACGCACGCTCAGACAGAATGCAGCAGCGTGGAGTATAGCACAGCTGGTCAGCTTCAGTTGCCAGCAGAGCCCGACAACCCCCGATCATCAAGCTTCACTGTTGATTCCGAGGCGTTCATGTAGCGGCAGTCGACGGTGTGTGTGATTCCCCTTTAACTTTCTTCGTCATCAGGCTGAAAATTTGTTACACAGACAGTCGCAACATAGTTCAAAACATTTGTCAAGTTTTGCTCAACAACAACGAAAATGGTTGTTTCATTGACACAGTTCACGTCTGTGTACTAACGGTCTTAGAAAGATGGACTGGAAAACCACAACAGCATAAAACCTATAATAGCTGAGAATAGGACTGTCTTTAGCGATGAGTCATGGCGAAAAATCCGTCTGCGAGTAAGTGTTGGGTGCATAATAATTAACAGCGAAAATTGACACAGGTAGAAGTATGCGACAATACATTAACAAACTTGCTATTTAATGCGGGTCTGCAAGCGAGCCATTTTCGAAATAACTGCGAATGCGTAGTAACCAGCCAGCACTTACTTCAGCACGAATTTTTATGCCTGTTAGTGCAAATGTATTTGAAACGTAAACTTTTCGATTAAGTCGCCTCTAATTGGGCTCAAATTTCACCCATGCCTCTTGTGCCACTTTGAGGAATGTGGTATGCGCATGATGGTGCACCTTGTAGCAGGATCCTGCAAAGCGGCCCGTGTCATGATGGGTGCCACACTGCAGGGCACTGGGCTTCAGAAGTCTCGGACAAAACGAGCCTGTGACGTCACCGCACAGGCCAGGGTGCCTATTCTGTATCATTCCGCCATTGTGCCGATCGTTTCGGTACTCAATAGCATCGAACGGTCTAGTACTCGAATTAGAGTCCCTGCATTATTCAGTATGCATTCCGGTAGCGATACCGTTCGGGTCTAGAGAACTGAAGCACTGTTGTCGGTTCGTGTCTCGCAAGCCAATCAAAAGCAAGCGGTCGCAGATCCGCGCATGCGCACTGCAGCGCGCACAGCGCCACGAACACCAAGCGGCTAGCAGACGACACAGGTGCGCTTTTCTTCCAAGTACCGAAAATGGCGTTTACGTTGGCATAACGCATGACGCCGCATTCCATCGAGCTGACATGAACGCCTTCATCGCCCTTGCCTCCTCCTCAACAGTATCAGGCGCAGTATATCCATTTCCACGATTTTCAGCTGAAATGCAAAAAAATTTTTACAGTTTCTCTGACTGCATGTTTCCATGCATTCATGGGTTGGGTCTGTGAACCGAGTGCAGTGGGCTGCGGCAGCCGCCTCATGTCAGTCCCACACGAGCCGACACCGCACTGCTCCGCACTGGCCAATAGACTGTCAGACAAAGAGAGACCACGTTGTCACTGCACAGGTCAGGCTGCTCCACACAGTATTTTACCTCTTATTCCCACCACTGGCAACACTTATTTTATTTTATCGTTAATTTACGTAATTCTATTTCACTAATAAAATTTTACTCTAACATCTTAATCAAACCTACATGTCGTGAGCATCGCCTCATCTAGTATTGATTAGAGCTGTATTGGAAAGAACATTTCAGTCATCACATGCAGCATCTACACGCTGCTGCCACGTCGTAAGGCTCAGTTTAGATTATATTAGCGTCATCTACTAGATTTATTTTTTTTTACTTTTAGCGTACCACGGTTTCTAAAACTATGTATAGTTCTCGTAGTGTCTAAAGCTGGAATATGACAAACTTGATTGCAAGAAATCCCAGTGTGACGTCTTACGTGTATCTGGATCGAAAAAAAAAAAAACCGTAGTCTACTTTCCCATTACTGATGTTTGTCCTTGTGCACTTGCCTCTGTTGGCGGAAATTGTAGGACTGGCCCCATTTGTACATAGGACTTTAAATTTTTCCAAAGCTGTATGCATTATGGGAAAAGAAAAAACAATGGTACGACTCAGGACATAAGAAGACTTAACACGTAATCAAATATTTAACATACGAAATATCGCATGGAATATGAAACAAAGATAATCTGACAACAATTCAATAGTGAAGTTGCCCGTGGTTAATGTTAATGGAAGTCGAGTACATATGAAGGGCTTATTTCAATAGTGGTATGTTGTATGTTGTATGTTAACTGGAGACCTAGAAACGACGGAGAGGCTACGTCTCCGTCACAGCTGCAGTGATCCACAACCCCACGATGACTGCTGCAGTCCACTTCACCCCTCCACCGCCCCACACCAAACCCAGGATTATTGTGCGGTTCGGCCCCCGGTGAACCCCCCCACCCCACCCCCCACCTCACCCCCCCCTCCCCAGGGAACGTCTCACACTAGACGAGTGTAACCCCTATGTTTCTGTGGTAGACTAATGATGGTGTACGCGTACATGGAGAATTTGTTTGTGCAGCAACATAGTGTAGCTGAGGCGGAATAAGGAGAACCAGTCCGCATTCGCCGAGGCAGATGGAAAACCACCTAAAAACCATCCACAGACTGGCCAGCTCACCGGACCTCGACACAGGTCCACCAGGCGGATATGTGCTGGGTACCAGGCGCTCTCATGGACTGTGCGGCTGGTCCTGGTGGAGGTTCGAGTCCTCCCTCAGGCATGGGTGTGTGTGTTTGTCTTAGGATGATTTAGGTTAAGTAGTGCGTAAGCTTAGGGACTGATGACCTTAGCAGTTAAGTCTCATAAGATTTCACACACATTTGAACATTTTTGACCAGGCGCTCCTTCCTGCTCCGGAAATCCGTACATTAGACTACTCGACCAACCAGGCGGGCTTAATAGTGGTACAAGACCATTTTGGTTCATTCTGAGATACAGAGTCCTAAAGTTAAATGAGCGCTGAAAAATCTGTAGTTGAGATACCAGAAATATTCAAGTATATATACTCATATATACTTATACAAGTATATATACTTGAATATTTCTGGTATCTCAACTGCAGATTTTTCAGTGCTCATTTAACTTTAGGAGTCTGTATCTCAGAATGAACAAAAATGGACTTGTACCACTACTGAAATGAGCCCTTCCTATAAGTTGACAAATTCTTGTTTAAAAAAAATAGAGGCAAATACGTTAGGTCAGGAAACAAGGACTCAAAGATTGGCTTTAGTTGTGAATTTAGGGTGCAGGCATGAGATTTGATTCGGTATTTACCAAAGGAAATTACTTTTATTAACGACTCCGCGTCAAAACATCGACAAATTTAGTAGGATGTGTGTTTACTTACCTTCCTACTATAGCGTTGAACTATTATTAATTTCATTAGATGCATTTGCATCTGTCATTCAATTATAAGTCAACTGCTTTTATTACTTCGATGTACACAGTCATACAATAATACGTTCGTGTCTTTTCTCGATTTTCGTTTCTTTGAGGCCGTTTTCTTCCCGTATCTAGACCTATTCATATTATTTCACGTGCACTCTACACTGAAGAGCCAATGAAACTGGTATATCTCCCTAATATCGTGTAGGAACCCTGCGAGCACGTAGAAATGCCGCAACAAGACGTGACATGGACTCAACTACTGTTTGAAGTATTGCTGGAGGGAAGTGACACAATGAATCCTGCAGGGCTGTCCATAAATCCGTAAGACTATGAGGGATTCGAGATCTCTTCTGAACAACACGTTCCAAGGCATGCCAGATGTTCATGTCTGGGGAGTTAGGTGGCCAGCGGAAGTGTTTAAACTCAGAATAGTGTGCCTGGAGTCACTCTGAAGCAATTCTGGGCGTTTGGGGTGTCACATTGTCTTGCTGGAATTGCCCAAGTCCGTCGAAATGCGCAATGGTCATGAATGGATGCAGGTGATCAGACAGGATGCTTACGTACGTGCCACCTGTCAGAGTCGTACCTAGACCTATCAGGGGTCCCATATCACTCCAACTGCACACGCCTCATAACGTTACAGAGCCTCCACCAGCTTGGACAGGCCCGCTCCTGACACGCAGGGTCCATGGATTCATGAGGTTGTCTCCATACTCGTACATGTTCATCCTCTCGATACAATTTAAAACGAGACCCGTCAGGCCAGACTACATGTTTCCAGTCATCAGCGATTCGATGTCGGTGTCGACGGGCCTAGGAGAGGCGTAAAGCTTTGTGTCGTGTAGCCATCAAGGGTACAGTTTCGTTGAATGTTTCGCACGCTGACACTTGTTGATGGCCCAGCATTGAAATCTGCAGCAATTTGCGGAATGGCTGCATTTCTGTCTCACTGAACGATTCTCTTCAGTCGTCGTTGGTCCCGTTATTTGCAGGATCTATTTCCGGCCGCAGTGATATCGGAGGTTTGATGTTTTACCGGATTCCTGATATTCACGGTACACTCGTGAAATGGTTGTAAGGGAAAATCCCCACTTCATCACTATCTCGGAGATGCTGTGTCCCATCGCTCGTGCGCCGACTATAACACCACGTTCAAATTCATTTAAAGCTTGGTAACGTAACCGAGCTAACAGCTGCGCCAGACACATATTGTCTTGTATAGGCGTTGCCGACCGTAGCGCCGTATTCTGCCTGTTTACATATCTCTGTATTTAAATACGCACGCCTCGCAGTATTAGCCGAGCGCCGGCACGGTAGCTCAGCGTGTTCGGTCAGAGGGTTAGCAGCCCTCTGTAATAAAAAAACTGAGTTAATCCATCAACAAAGAACTTAAACAGATGTCTTACGACGTCCGCCCCGAGCAGATGCAACGTACGAAAGCGAACAGAAATGAGATTTAAAAAAAAAAAAAAAAAAAATGGCGGTCTAAGGCGCTGCAGCCATGGACTGCGCGGCTGGTCCCGGCGGAGGTTCGAGTCCTCCCTCGGGCATGGGTGTGTGTGTGTTTGTCCTTACGATAATTTAGCTTAAGTAGTGTGGAAGCTTAGGCACTGATGTCCTTAGCAGTTAAGTCCCAGAAGATTTTACACACATTTGAACATTTTTTTGAATACGCACGCCTATAGCAGTTTCTCTGGCACTTCAGTGTAGATCGTTATCAGACAGAGGCCATCTTCCTCTCTAAATGTATTGTGATTTTTGTTATCTTACCCACAAACACGTATTGTGTCTGAAATTTTGGAGTCTAACTTTTAGAGTTTAATCCAAAGGAGCATTCGACTTTGCAGAAGCACTCGCAGAAAGATTGGCATTTTGTATTTTTGCAACATATTGCTTCTTAGTTCGTTGCCGTAATTTCTCACATCGGCTAATTAGTTGCCTTACCTAATGACACTAATCGCCTCGGCTGTTTTCATGCACACAGCTTAAGCTATTTTAATTTGTATGATTAGGATGGCGGCAGCTGTACAACATTGTGACGTCTCCATACTTCTAAAATGGTTGCCTTGTAACACAGCGGGTCCAACACAATTAATAGCAGTCGTACTGCGACGGACACGTAAATGAGTCGCGAATCGTTAATAAATTCTAGGATATTGAGGATATTGTTTACGAAAGTCCGTATTTAATCTTTTGCAAAGATACTTTGTCTTATTATGTGCCAAACAGAAGTGATGGTATAAGAGACTTTCATGATTTCTCAGTATATAGAAGATGATTGCGGAAACTGCAAGTGCTTCGAAAAGAAAGCAAAGATATCAAGAAAACGGAAAATAAAACGAAAACTAATGGCTGGTGGCTACAGAGCCAAAGAGCCTGATTCAAATCTCAGAAGTTCAATTTGATCAATGTTTAAGCCTGTAGCGGATGATGGTGGCAACAGTGGTAACTGTACTTGTTGTATGGGGTGCACTGACTTTACTTGCATGCTTAAGTGTCATCTGGTAATTCGCATATTTGACGACATTCGTGTGTGTCTAACAAACAAGTGGCATGTGTTGACCAGAAACGACTTCTCCAAAGCTGCCGAGGGCAGGATTACTGACAAATGGGTTTTTGGATCTGGCTCAGAGATTTGTCGACATCAATGCGACTTACGGAAAAGTATCCGCAAAACCTATTATGCCTCACCCCACAACTGTCTCACCCAACACTTCACAGAAAAAGTGAAAAATCTTAGAAAGGAAATTAGACCTAAGTATGTGTCGTGTGACTAGGGCCTCCCGTCGCGTAGACCGTTCGCCAGGTGCAAGTCTTTAGATTTGACGCAACTTCGGTGCCTTGCGCGTCGATGGGGATGAAACGGTGATGATTAGAACAGCACAACACTCAGTCCCTAAGCGGAGAAAATGACCGACCCAGTCGGGAATTGAACCTGGGCTCTTAGGATTGGCATTTTGTCGCGCTGACTACGCAGCTACCAGGGGCGGACATCCTGAAGTAACAATGCAAGGCGACACAGATATGTGGGTTAGTAGCGCAAAGAGGGTTCATTACCTGACAGTTCCTTATTTTGTTAATTGGGACCTCAGACCACGCTTCTTGTTTACGACCCGGTTTGCAGATGAGTCTAAAAGAGATGAAAATATCAGAAAGGAATTTTTGAGACGATTTATCTCAAAATATGTAGCTTTTACGACTGACCATGGTGCCAACACTATCGCTGCTCTCGTGGATATTCTGGACTGTATTGTTCCTGTCACATGCTAAACACATTGCTAAGAAACGCTTTTAATGTGCGGTGTATGTCATACAATTTCCCGCAACTTCATTTTGTTCCTACTGCAGTGAAGGAACTTGTGACATTTCCATAGCAAAGAGGCCTTGTTGATAGCCTAGAGAGAACACTGGAGCAATCGAATGATACTCGCTGGAAACACGATTGACCAAATCGGTCAAAAGGCAGTCTTTGGTATTGTGTAAAGGCTCTCTGAGAAAGGAGAAATAGAGAGAATAGAAGGATTGACATCACGCTGACGGACGAATTGATTTTTGTTCTTACGGTGTTTCTGTCGTTGTGTTTTTATATTAAACTAGTATTCATTAGCATGCAAATTATTCGAGGAATTGTAAAGCAGGGATATTTCATAGATTCCTTCAAGGAGATCTCAAAAGAACTGGAGCGGAAAGATCACCTACACTGCACCTCCTGTTGCCATGGAAGATGAAGCTACTGAAGCACAAGCAAAGAACCTCAGGACGGAGAACCTTCTGAAATAAATATTGCGAACCCGCCTGAAAAAATTATGCTAGAGGGAAAGGCACCATTTCGCCATCTGAAAATAATGTCTGGATCTCAAATGGGTGAAGTTATGGGAGAGGTAAAGCATACAATTCAGTAACTATTACATCAATAATTTCGAGTGACCACTCACAAAAGGACGCTCCCTCATGAAGAGTTGTCTGCCAAATAGAACTAAATTCGGCCACAGAAAAGAACTGGGAGCGGAAAGATCACCTACACTGCACCTCCTGTTGCCGTGGAAGATGCAGCTACTGAAGCACAAGCAAAGAACCTCAGGACGGAGAGCCTTCTGAAATAAATATTGCGAACCCGCCTGAAAAAATTATGCTAGAGGGAAAGGCACCATTTCGCCATCTGAAAATAATGTCTGGATCTCAAATGGGTGAAGTTATGGGAGAGGTAAAGCATACAATTCAGTAACTATTACATCAATAATTTCGAGTGACGACTCACAAAAGGACGCTCCCTCATGAAGAGTTGTCTGTCAAATAGAACTAAATTCGGCCACAGAAAAGACTGTTCTCTCAGGTATATTATCACATAAATAGTAACCAAATATACGTGAACTGTTCGTCAGACGGCCCACGTAGAATCTGAGATCAACTTTGACGAAGTCCTCAAATGCTGGAAAATAATTCCAGTGTTTTTAAGAACGGAAAATTTATCTGTTTCTTTTTCTTTTGTTTTGGTTTTTGCTTTCTTCCAGTAGTTCTTCTACATTCTGATGATTTGCCAAACGGTATATTAAAAGTCTTTGTTTTACCACCATGAACAAAAGCACAGAAGTTTGCTTTGTGGCCAGATATTGACGACAATCCGACTCCCACTGAAAAGTTAGATAAGTATTTTTTTACCAGAATTGGAAATTGGTCAAAAATGTAGTTTATGGTTGGAACGAAAACGCACAAATGTTTCCGATTTTCCAGGAGATAGCCAGAAAAATTTTGTGTGTATAATCATCTAGCTTCGCATCAGAGAAAAATTTTAGCTCTGCAAGTTTCATTTTAAGTGCGCGACGGGAAGTTCTGGATCCGGACAATGTTAATGCTCTTCTCTTTCTTAATAGCAAACCCAGTATCAGAGAAAATGAATGAAGGAATATGTTGGAAATGTTTTTCACGCCACGAGTGCCAATTATTGTATATGTTTGTCTTGTAGCTTTCATTTACGCAAACTGTTCTCAAATTAGTATTGATTTATTGCATCCAAATAAACGTAACTCTTTTTTTTGTGAATTATTATTGCATTGCAGACCTTATGTTGGCTGTCTTATCGCATCCTAAGTCGTCATGTTTTGATGTTAGAGCAGTGATAATCGTCGAACATGAAAACCTTTAATTTAAATAATCCGTTGATGTGAAATAGTACTGCGAAACCGGCGTAATGACATAATCAGTTTTCCTTTAACACGAAACAAAATGGTCTGACACCACAATAATCCGCTTCTCAGTAAAATCATATATTCAGTGCATACTTTGTGCAGTTGCATCAACTCTCAGAAATGTTGTTCTTATTTTTGACCGAGCGAGGTGGCACAGTGGTTAGCACACTGGACTCGCATTCGGGAGGACGATGGTTCAATCCCGCGTCCGGCCATCCTGATTTAGGTTTTCCGTGATTTCCCTAGATCACTTCAGGTAAATGCCGGGATGGTTCCTTCGAAAGGGCACGGCAGATTTCCTTCCCCATCCTTCCCTAATCCGAGCTTGTGCTCCGTCTCTAATGACCTCGTTGTCGACGGGACGTTAAACGCTAATCTCCTCCTCTTATTTTTGTTTATTTGTTAGACCGAACAAAATAAACAACACTGCTTTTGGGCAGGTTCAAGAGCTGGCAGTGTCAGCACATTTCATTATACTAACTGGTCAGTTTTCAAATTCAGTTCTGGATGTGTCGAAACCTAATTACGTATCTAATGGCTAAGAAATCTATGCGAATACGACCAACCATTTTGCTTAAAATGAAGATATTCAAAGAGTAAACAAACGTATCTAACGAGATGTACCACAACTGCATGTGTACATTTTATCAGCAAATATCATTTCAAAAAATTACTAATAATATACTGTCGAGAATTTATTTCGCAGGCATAGTGTAAAATGAATTTCTTTTAACAAATAAAAATATTTTGGCCCCATCCGTTTCGTGTTAAAACGCTTTTCACGGTATACAGGGAAATCTCTCACTTGAGAGGTGGTAACTGCACGCCTAGCGCGTTAGAGCTTGGTCGCAGTGCGGGATATATGTTTAACGGGAGCCGGAACGAAGAAAAGGACAAAATTAACGTTTTTTGGTTTTTTCATTATACAATTATTTTGGAGTTTTCTGAATAAAACAAATCAAGTTTCACCCTTCTAAGTGAATTCTAAGTGTGTTTTTTATCGCTGCAAAGTTGATGCGCCGTGTAAACGGTTTTAGCGACTTGGTGTGTCAACTCTGACGGCGCCGCTCGCTGGCTGCAAGTAGGGTATCTTTGCGGAGTTAGACAGTGTTTTGTTTTCCAACGTCGTATGGCTTGATCTCTGTGACAAGTGACTGTTCATATCGGTAAACATAAACGCTATACCGTGTGTGTTGACTTGTGGAGTTTGCTTTGTGTTGTTTAGCTGTTCAATTTTGCGTATTTGACGAATTTTGCTCGTACCTGTTTTACATATTTGGTTTGTGGATATCAATATGCCCCGTTTTAGCAATCGAGTGTTAAAGAAAAGGCACAATGAGTGGAAGAAAAAATCTTTTGTTGTTTCGAAGGGAGATGCTGCTCAGACTGCTTCACCAACTACTCGAAATGAATGTGATAGAACTTCTTCCAGCAAGAAACTTTGTCATGGCAATGAAAAATTTGAAAACTATGAATGATGTGAATGAAATAATTAAAATTTCCTTGCTCTCTAATATTTTGAAACATAACGTATTATGCCAAGTTTGCGAAGAAAGAGGACTGGAATTGAAAATAACTCCACACATTGGTTTGGCATGTAAAATGTTATTGAAGTGTAACAAATGTGCTGCAGAAGTTTCGTTTTCTAATTCTAACAGTGTTCCTCGTATTGGTAATACTGGAAAGAAGGTGTATCATATAAATGTTAGGCTAGTGTATGGCTTGCGTTGCATTGGCAAGGTCAACGCTGCAGGGACAATGTTATGTGGAATTATGAACTTGCCAAAGCCGCCAACCAAGTTTGGATTTTATAATGAATTGGTGGGATCTTCTACTGAAGATATTGCTCAAGTAACAATGAAGAAAGCAGTTGAAGAAGCTGTGACAGGTAATGGGAATTGTAGAGATTTAACTATTGCCTTAGATGGATCATGCGAATGTAGAGATCATAAATCTCTAAATGGAGTTGTGACAGCTACCAGTGGAGACAGGTGCAAAGTAATTTATGTTGCTATTCTCTCAAAACATTGTAGATGTAAGGGCAATACCAAGGACGAACATAGTGAAAATTGTTAAGCAAATTTTCACAGCACGAGTGGAGCAATGGAAGTAGAGGGAGGGAAAGCAATTTTTTCCAGATCACAGGAGTGGTATAATGTACGATATACTAACTATCTAGGAGAAGGTGATTCTAAGGGATATAAAGCTGTAGAGGAACTCAAACCTTATGACAATGAAATTCACATTAAAAAGCAGGAGTGCATTGGACATGTACAGAAGCACATGGGGGTCGCTTGCGCAAACTAAAGCAGACATTAGGATCCCAGAAACTTAGTGATGGTAAGACCCTTGGAGGAAGATGGACAGATGAAGCAATTGATAGATTGTAGAGGTGTTATGGGTGTGCAATTAGGCAAAATACAAGAAGTGTTGAGCATATGAGGAAAGCAGTGTGGGCATTATTTTTCATACTGCATTAACAAAGAGCATCCACGACATGCACTGTGCCCCATAGGTGATGACTCCTGGTGTAGGTACCAATCAGGAAAGGAATATGCCCATAAAAACAGTTTTCCAGATGGTGTAATTGATGTAATTATGCCCATATTCAGAGATTTATCACAGCCACATTTATTGGAAAAGTGTTTACATGGGAAAGCACAAAATCCAAATGAAAGTGTAACTAATTTAATTTGGATTAGGATTCCAAAAAGAGTGTTTGTACAGATGAAAACATTGCATTTTGGAGTGTATGATGCAGTGGCAACATAGGCTACAGTGAAGGAAACATTATCAAATGTGATGTGCTGAAATGTTTAGGTTTCCAACCAGGACACAACACCATTTCCACAATGCACCTAATTGATGAAGAAACACTAAGAGGTGCTGGAGGAAGAGAAAAAGCCTACAACATGCAGCAAACGGGAAGAAAAGACCAGTGAAAAGGAAATTAACACTGGAAAAAGAAGAGGATGCTGATAATCCATCATAAGGGGCAGGAATGTATCTAAAAACTTTGGAAGCCGTTTCCTGTAACTTAAAATTTTCATCTTTGAGGAACATTTTCTCAAAAACTGCTAACAGTATACCAATGAAATTTATACACAGTATTGTTTACTTGTTTTCCTTATTTTTTATAACAAATTGTAAAAAAATATTATATAATTCAAGAGTTATAGAAAAAAATGTGCAAAATTTTAGAGAAAAAAATAAGCATCTGTTTGGAAAAAATGTAAAACAAAAACCAATAAATATTTCTTAACATGGCATTATAACTTTGTAGAGAAATATTCACTGAACATGTAGTCCAAATTTCAGAGCAATACGTTTAATGGTTTTAGAAAAAATGTTCCTTCTATTTGCTAAAATTAACATGGAGGAGATGGATCGTTCCGGCTCCCCTTAATTGGCAGCCCATTCAGTGCTTTAGGCTGCGGCCAGCTGAGTAGCCCAGTGCTGCTAGCTGGCAGTGCGGACACGTCACACGAGGAGCTGAGCCCGCACACTGGGTGGGTCAAGCCCGTCAGCTAGCAGTGCTGGGTGGCAAGCTGCCATGCAGGACTCTGCCGTGTAGTTACACATCGAGGGTTGTGACGTACTCAGAAGCTCACCCTTAGATCGGAGTTAATGCGGGATTTGACATCATCCACCTCTGGCACGCAGGTGGCTATGCATAGGGGTGAGATGGCGATGGGATTAAGCTGAGCTTTTCCGGGTCCCTGTGGTAGAAGACAGTACAAAATTACTAGTATGGCAGATAATGAGGTAGGTATTGCGATGCTACGAAAATGAGATTCTGGGTTGGCTTCTTGGCCAGCTTCTTCACATATTTACAATGAACATGGAGAAGAGGTGAGACACTGGTTTATAGCTCAAGTGCTAAGACTCAATTAATGTAAGTGTAAAACATAGACGAGGCTTGTAACTTCACTTAATTATTAACCAACTAGCTTAGCGCCCACTGCTTGGCTCGCATAGGCTGTATGGTCTGCAAGATTTTTTTTGTTTTCCTTTACTCGAATTTTTATATTGATCACAAATTGCAACACCTTCTGAACTTTTCAAGCTATTTAAGACCACAGAAGCATGGTCTATTCCAAATATACAGTCTTAGACATAAAAACTGACCGCCATCCGGCTGCCACAGAGTCCGAGTCGTTCACTTAAGGTGGCCAATAAAACCGACCGCCCCTCACAACGCTACGTCCGGCCATCTGCACAATCTGGCAACCCTGTTAGACGCAGAAGTGTCAGGAGGAAGTGTTGTCTACTTCCAAGATGACGTTGTGTTGGGTGAGCACGTGGTCTAATGGTAATCGTCGCGAATTGTAAGCAAGTTATGAGTCCGATTGAACATCAAAGATAATTGGCTTCACATTCTAACCACCAGTAATAACTAACACTGCCAGAAACAATTCCGCAGGACAGCTTGTGGCTGCGTCGCAATCACAACAGCTTACGCTCGAGTATTTTGTCGCGCTGCAGCAGCTACCGGCCACCGGCCAAACGCCACCCGCCACCTGAAATCGGTGCCACCCAGGTGAAGGTGGCGCGACGCTGCCAGTGTGTGTATTAACTGCCATTTTCAAATTTAAAGTTGTAGTTATCATCTTGCAGTTAAGCATTGGATTTTCCATACTTGAAAGTCATGAACTACGGTTAAGTATTGTAAAATTGAGTTGCAAGTGGAAAAAGGTGTAACATCAGCAACAAAATATTTACTTTTGGTCTAATAGAGGGGTGAATGCAGAGGAGGCACTCGAAAGATTTGAACTGTGTGTTGAGTGAGTGCTTTTGGGAAAAATATGCCTGAAAAAAATATTCTTGTTTCAACAAAGATCGTTCCGGCATGAATGATTTTCCGCCTTAAGGAAGTCTCGACTACCTATATAACTGATGGATTACCATTTAACCATCATGCTACATTTACATTCAACAGACAAGGTCCAGAAGTCTGGTGTAGGTGTACTGCATGCACAAATTCGAAACAACAAAAATCAACGGTGGCTATTATTGCAGTTTTGTTTGAACGTCATGAGGTCGCTCATTGAGCATTCCTACGCAAAAGTGTTACTGGTGATAAGTTATGATGCCTTTATCCTTAATTTCCTAAGAAGAAAAGAAAGACTGAGCCCTACAAAAAGACATAAACTCGAGCAAAGAGTAATGTGAACACAATATTTTCCATCTGATAACTCCAAAAGTGTGTTTTGCACTACAAACTCTTCCACAAGGGTTTGCCCATCACAGCTGGAATTTGGTGCTAACAACTGAGACACCTTTCGGTCGCAGTGTAAGAAAATCGACCGACAAAACTACATCACGTCTGCTACTGCATAACACACTATGTAGATTTGAAAAACAAAACTATCCAGGAGCTCGATAGGGGAGTCATCTTTCAGGCACTTGTATTGATAGGTAAATCATCTCTCAGGCACTTGAGATCGATTACTCGTAACCTTTTACCTTTCCCGTTCTAGATCGATCAACTGTCAAGGCAGTTCATTTCTAGACGAAAATGCTCTTCAAACTACACTGATTTAATGATATCGTTAGATCCAGTAGGTTTCTACTGGCATAGAATTGGTGAACTACTTTAGCATTGTCACATTGTTTTACATATTGTGGAAGAATATACTGTTGCTGATTAATTTCTCTTTGATGATTACTGTCATGTTCAATAAACTAATGGAGTCTGGTGAACTCCATCTGTCATCTGATAATTGTCCGCCCCGGTAGCTGAGTGGTCAGCGTGACAGACTGTCAATCCTAAGGGCCCGGGTTCGATTCCCGGCTGGGTCGGAGATTTTCTCCGCTCAGGGACTGGGTGTTGTGTTGTCCTAATCATCATCATTTCATCCCCATCGACGCGCAGGTCGCCGAAGTGGCGTCAAATCGAAAGACCTGCACCAGGCGAACGGTCTACCCGACGGGAGGCGCTAGCCACACGACATTTCCATTTATCTGATAATTGTGAAAAATTACTTTTTTCATCTGCATAGCACGGCAGTATAAACTTAATGGTCTCGTAGGATTCCTACATTTAATTTCGTTGTGATCGTTTTCAATGACAGTAGAGGAGGAGCAAAACCATCTGACTTGAAATATACTTTACCAGCGGGATTTGAATCTCTGGCTACAGTTGCACTAGTACATCCAGTGAGGTATCAAGAATGTAAGCAGTCAATCATTGCTGTAGTATAGCCTGAGGCGGAAGAGGCAGGTTACCCACAAAGTAAGCGATGAGACACATTCTAATTATCGCATCTAGTAACCATCTCGCAAACGTAAGTTTTACAAATCGCTGTCACTTGTTAAACATGAATTGTTCATAAAATTACAACTATATCTAGTGAAATGAGTAGGTTAATGCTGCTCCAGAAAATATATCTAAAAACAAAGATGATGTGACTTACCAAACGAAAGTGCTGACAGCTCGATAGACACACAAACAAACACAAACATACACACAAAATTCAAGCTTTCACAACCAACGGTTGCTTCATCAGGAAAGAGGGAAGGAGAGGGAAAGACGAAAGGATGTGGGTTTTAAGGGAGAGGGTAAGGAGTCATTTCAATTCCAGGAGCAGAAAGACTTACCTTAGGGGGGAAAAAGGACAGGTATACACTCGCACACACACACACATATCCATCCGCACATACACAGACACAAGCAGACATTGCATTCCAAACCCGGGAGCGGAAAGACTTACCTTAGGGGGAAAAAAGGACAGGTATACACTCGCACACACACACTTATCCATCCGCACATACACAGGCACAAGGTAATTCTTTCCGCTCCCGGGATTGGAATGACTCCTTACCCTCTCCCCTAAAACCCACATCCTTTCGTCTTTCCCTCTCCTTCCCTCTTTCCTGATGAAGCAACCGTTGGTTGCGAAAGCTTGAATCTTGTGTGTATGTTTGTGTGTCTATCGACCTGCCAGCACCTTTCGTTTGGTAAGTCACATCATCTCTGTCTCTCTCTCTCTCTCTGTCTGTTCTTTCGGACACTACAATTCGAAACACTGCCTTGTTAATCGATTAAATGTCGAAGGAAGGCCTGTCACAGAGCGTTAAAATTACAGCTACGGCGGCAGATGAAAATTTGTGCCTGACCAGGTTCGACCCGGATTCGTGGTGTCTTTTATCTCGCACATGTCCGAAAGAACAGACATCACACATATATGCATATACAGGGTGTTTCAGGAAGAATAGTAGATATTTTAGCAGGTGGTCGTGTAGACGAATTGCATAAAAAATTCCATATAAATGTGTCTACTTTTTATTGAGTACAGAGGTACAGCTGTTAGAACATAACCCTAAAAAAACTCAAAGCAAAGGAAAATGAGCACGTTCAAAGGTTATTTTCAAAAATTCCGCCATCAATGCACTTTTGACTTCCCTTGGTAACCAAAATGGTTCAAATGGCTCTAGGACTATGGGACTTAACATCTGAGGTCATCAGTCCCCTAGACTTAGAACTACTTAAACCTAACTAACCTAAGGACATCACACACATCCATGCCCGAGGAAGGAACCTGTGGGTTCAATGATTTCACATAAGTATTTATTGACCTTGTTTATTGTTCTGTATTTTGTAATTTTTGTGTTTTGATGTGTTTTGTGGCAAGGAATTCGGTTTTTGAGAAAGAAATTTGTAGTAAAACTTTCTCAGCACATTCTTTGAAGACTTCGATATCATGAATTGCTGTGTGTTCAATTCCGGAAAGGATTGCAAGATCATCAGCAAAGGCATGTTGGTGTTATGCTGTTTTATTCCTAGCCTAATGGGTCTCCAGCTGTTTCTGTTTCTCATTTCTTTTTCCCATTTTTTGACGACTTAAGGAGTAATGGGGAGAGGACATCGCCCTGCTGGATGCCAGTCTTGATGGAGAAGGGTTGTGAGATATCTCCGTTGAATTATACTTTGGAAGATGTGTCTGTTAGTGTTTGTTGGATGCACCTTGTTGTTTTAGGGTTGAGGTTGCTTTCTTCGAGTATATTAGAAAGGGGTTGTCGGTCGATGGAATCGTATATTTCCTCAAGTCGACGAATGTGCAGACGGTTGGGAGATTTCTTATGGCTTGTTTTTTCAGTGTGGACTTCATGTTGAAACCAACTGAGGTGGCGCAGTGGTTAGCACACTGGACTCGCATTCAGGAGGACGACGGTTCAATCCCACGTCCGGCCATCCTGATTTAGGTTTTCTGTGATTTCCCTAAATTGTTCCAGGCAAATGCTGGGATGGTTCCTTTGAAAGGGCACGGCCGGCCTCCTTCCCCATCCTTCCCTACTCCAATGAGACTGATGACCTCGCAGTTTGGTCTCTTCCCCCAATCCATGTCGAAAATTTGTTCGGTGCCAAATCTGTGTGGTCTGAATCCTGCTTGATATTCACCAATTAGGTAATCGATTTGTTCTTGTGCGCTTTGAAATAGGCATGCGGAGATGATTATTTAGGAGACTGAAAGGAAGGAAATTCCTCTGTAGTTATTCACATCAGATTGTCTCCTTTTTTGCGGAGTGGGTGGATCAGTGAAAATATCCAGTCGTCTTGGAGTTTTTCACTTTGCCAGATTTCCTGCATGATCTGTGTGGATTCCTGTAGTGATCATGGTCCAAGATTTTTCAGTGGTTCTGCGATGATTCCGTCCCCTCCTGACGACTTTCCATTGTTGAGTTTCTTGATGTGGTGCTGGATTTCTTTTTGTGTCGGTGGATCGGCATCGGGTTTTATGTATCTTGGGGACGTGTGTGGGAATTTTCTTGCTTGGTGAGGGCGAGTTTTCCATTATGTTTCTTGAAGGTCAAATCTTGTGGTGAGTAACCTTTAATTTTGTTTCGAAAGTTCTGTAGAAATTCCTGCTGTTGTAGTTTCTGAAGTTGTCCGCAATCGATTTCAGCTGTTCGGTGATGTAGTTTGTGTTTGGTTTCCTGATAGTTCTCTTTGTCTGTTTGCAGATGTCGGGGAAGTGTTGCAAGGTTCCTGTCTGTTTGTTGCTGTAGTGTTTTTTGGAGGCTATGCCGGCGATTGATGATAGCCTGATAGCAGTTGGAGTCTCATCATGGGTGTTCTGCCTTTTTTTAAGAGGGATTAATTCTTTGGCTTTTCTCATAATTTTACTGTAGAAGTCAATCCAGTTGTTCCTCAGTTCTTTCTCCCATTCTTCTGTGATACTGGTTTCTTGAATTTTGCATGTATCGAATTTTTGGATACAGAGATTTTTGAGCTGAACTCTATTCGGAGGTAATTTCGCATTAACTCGTATGAGGTAGTGGTTTGACTCAATGTTAGTGCCTAATCGGACTTTGAATGTCGTGAATGATTCCGTAGTGGGTGTAGGAGATGACAACGTTGTCGATCTGGTACTCACCAAGATGCTCGATCGAGGATCGCCATGTTTTCTGTTTTTTTCCTAAAGTGAGTAGACATCATTTTGAGGTTGAGTTGTTGGCAAATGTCAATCAGACGTGTGCCGTTTGTATTAGTGTTTTGGAGTGCTTAAATTTTAACGATGATTTTTCTATAGGTTTTTTTCTGTCCCAAACTGAGCGTTGAAGTCTTCCATTAGGGTTTTCACGCCGTCTTGGTGAGTTTTGCTCATCGGTTTTTAGAATGTGTTCCAGAATTTTTCGACATATTCGGGGTTTTCTTCTTTTCGATGTTGGTGGGGGCATGTTCATTGATGAGTGTATATATTTTATTGGCACTCTGAATGCGCATAGTCGTAAGTCGATTGTCTATGGGTGTGATATCTTTGAAAGAGTTGATGATGGGTCTGTGTAGGAGAAATTCCATGCTGTAGATTGGTGCGCCTTTCGCTACCTTTTGTCGCGTTTCGTTCTTGAAGATGCGATAGTTTCCGTAGTGCAAGGTTTCATTGTCAGTAGTCATGTTTCTTGAAGAGCAAGGATGAGAATTTTTTGTCGGTCGATTTCTTATGCAAGATTATATAGTTTTCCTTTTTAGATCAATGTATTGATATTTAGTGTTCCAATGCATGGGTGCTAATTTTGAATTTGATTTAAAGAAAATTATTGTTCTTTCTACTTTAAGACAAACTTTGTTTAATAATAAGAATTTTGGATATAGGTCTGCTTGTAGGGAAGTTTACCAGAGATCTCTGATATTCTCTGCTGTGCTAGAGTGGACTCCCCAGAATCCGAAAGTCCAGTTACCATATGTCGACAGGTGGGTTGTGTACCACATGGGGTAAAGTTGAATTTACTTGCACAGTTCATGTTTGATTGTGTTTTATTGGTTTGGCCTGAATGATACCAAGACCAGATAGGACAAGAGGTTGTTAAAGCCTTTGGAACCAAACATTTTCAGCCGAGCTCACTAAGCTAACAGAAGCTGACCAGAGTACCAGTGATTTTCACTCAGACGTGTCTGGTTTTTGGGTTCAACGGGTTGAATAGCTGTTAAGGATTGTGTTAGTATTTGGTCAACTCCAAGTATTTGATTCCCTCAGTACCACCCATATCTAAGAGACATCCCCTAGCCGCCATCTGCGGAGACGCCCGATGGAGTGTCTAGAAACCTCACACAGGATTATTATTATTATTGCTATTATTATTTTTATTACGTCATCAGCAAATCCGATATGGTGTATCTTCCCACCGCTGAAATAGATGCGTATTGTTAAATATTTGCATCACATAAATATAGGTAATAATGACGTTACATTGCTGCTATTTGACAAACTCCTCACTTTTTCTTAGCAGCCGCTGCCTGTTACTCCATCAAAGGAATTTATGTGTGCAGCAATTTTGCAATACAGACGTTCAGATTATCCGATTTCTGCAGTTTCAGGTCGATACCAGATCGTGCTAATCGGGTTCAGCCAGTCGGTCTTAATGTGGACTTCCGACTTCGACTCTCATCATATGATAGACTCGGTAAATCATTCCTAATCAGACTGTTGGATCTATATCACTTACCTACGATAGGGTTTGAACTCTTAAACACTGTGGGAAATACTAATACAGTGTGCTGTTTACAAATACGTTATTTAAATATAAATATATGAAGTAACGAGACAGCAATTTATTTACAGGACCACAGCCCCATCCCTCAGAGAAGAGCAGTGCAAGATTGGTTTCAGGGCCAAGAAAGGATAAAACTGTTGCCGTTTGTACCATGATCACCGGACCTCAACCCGATACAGAATATGTGGGCAGAGGTAACGAGCCTATTGGCATGTGGACCTACAAATGCAAGCGACCTTTGGGTGAACAGAGAAAACATATGATGGGAAGTAAACCATCACGCTACACTATCGAGGACCTTGGTGGAATCAATGTCCCGACGCCTTTAAGAAATCTTACATAATGATGGTGGGTTACTAAAAGTATACTTGTCCACCAAACCCATGTGGACCATCATATGACAATAATCAGTCAAGCTTTGCTTTGTCGCAGCTCTTTAGCATACAAGTCCATTTACTTTCAGTCTCCTCCTCACAATTCTTCCAGTGCAAGGTAACTGAAAAATCTCATCCACTCAATGCTAACTGAGGAATTGATTGACGCATGTGCTGCTCAACAGACAGCATTCGCCACTCTCTCTGGAATCAATAACTGTGTGTGTGTATGTGTGTGTGTGTGTGTGTGTGTGTGTGTGTGTGTGTGTGCGCGCGCGCGCGCGCGCGCGCGTTTTCATGTTCACGCACAATCTGAATCGATACTATTAACATGAGAGAGACAAGCAACAATGAATATTGCATCAAATATAACTGTAAAGTATTTTACTGTGATAGAAAGTTACAAACGGAGTTTTTACCCAACCCATGTCCTGCATATTACGTTAAGTAAATAAAATCTATTAACTCCAAAATATCGTTAGTAGAGACAGTGCACTATTGTTGTCATGGCTCGCGAAAAGTGCAGCGATTCGCAGTGCCCAACGCCACCGCTAACTGTTTATATTAGCTGAGCGTGGGCACTGCAGCAGACGCTTTGCCGTAAACAGAAAGAAATCGCCTTGGCTCTGACTGCAGTGAGCGGACTTCACTGCCTGCATGTTCTTATAGTAACCAACGTGAGACTCTACTCACAGGTGCCATGGAGCAATTGGAACGGGTATCGTGTAATTAGTCATCAGAATATTAACCAGTGATGAAATGTCCACTCTATTTGAATCTCATGAAAATAGGAACTTTCTCTCAAAGTAATGTGAGGTGATATCAAAATTTATCCAACGTACACAAAAATTAACTGCAGAGCTTTCATGTACGCGTTAAGTAGCTCACTAGGAAATATTATGTCTTGGAAGCACATACTTCATTGCCTCCTCTCATATCAACGCCCCTGTTTCAGTGTAACGTGAGGAAGTAAACACAAAAAAACTGAAGTTTCCGAGAAGCATATAAGTAATTTCCTTTTCTCATGTCATAGCTTTTCTTTTAGTATGAAGTGAAAAATAAGCCGGCCGGTGTGGCCGTGCGGTTCTAGGCGCTACAGTCTGGAACCGCACGACCGCTACGGTCGCAGGTTCGAATCCTGCCTCGGGCATGGATGTGTGTGCTGTCCTTAGGTTAGTTAGGTTTAAGTAGTTCTAAGTTCTAGGGGACTGATGACCTCAGATGTTAAGTCCCATAGTGCTCAGAGCCATTTGAACCATTTGAACCAAGTGAAAAATAAACAGTTTAGAGTTCTGAAGCGTAATATGACAGCATATTCTTATCGTAGGCCGAATGGAAACGCAAAAAGCAAGGAGCTCTTCATTCTTTTCTCCAACGGCCGCACGGGATTAGGCTATCGGTCTAAGGCGCTGCAGTCATGGACTGTGCGGCTGATCCCGGCGGAGGTTCGAGTCAGGCATGGGTGTGTATGTTTGTCCTTAGGATAATTTAGGTTAAATAGTGTGTAAGCTTAGGGACTGATGACCTTAGCAGTTGTCCCATAAGATTTCACACACATTTGAACTTTTTTTTTCTCCAACGTTCTGTTTCCCTTCATGCATTACTACCGCTCGCAGATTCTTATTTAAGGACTTGCGGGCATCAAGTTCTTCAGCAGAATGAGCGTTATGTTATTGTGCTAATTACGCTATGGAAAAAACACAACAAAGACGAGTTGCCCTGGAGCAATGAAGATACTTGCACATGTCTATATTCAGCAATGCTGCTGCAACACTTTACAGAATTCATAAGGCAGGCAACACAATTGTGAGTGCACTTCAGACTTCATTAAGTAAGTCGTCAGGAGACGGACGGAAACTTCAAATTAACGTTGCTTTCCGAGTCATATTCAATCCAAAATGAGGTGATATTAAGGTAGTTGAGTGTTCTAGCAATTATACTTTGATAATGCCCATATGAGTATTTCGATAGCCAAAAGAACCCGCTAGTGTGAAACCCTCGGGACCATTACGATGAAACTGCACGAACTCGAGACAATACGTGGACTCTTCCCTTCGCTGGGTAACCTCTTACTGTTATTTATGATTCTCTCTGTCCTCAGCGTGATGCAAATGGAACCTCACATTCATGAGGCGCTTTCCGCTATTCTTGACAAACAACAGCACCTGGTAATCACTGCAACAATTAACAATAAATAATGTCGTGTGACGAGGGCCTCCCGTCGGGTAGACCGCTCGCCTGGCGCAAGTCTTTCGATTTGACGCCACTTCGGCGACTGGCGCGTCGATGGGGATGAAATGCTGATGATAAGGACAACACAACACCCAGTCCCTGAGCGGAAAAAATCTCCGACCCAGCCGGAAATCGAACCTTCTTCTTTTTTTTAACCATATATATTTATTTAAATATATTAACAACGATACATTTAAAAAAAGACATTTTATTCTATTAACCTATTATATTCCCGGTGTTGGTTAATATTACTGTCACTTTATAGGTTTTCGTTTTTATATGTTTTCCTTTTTCGTTTTTCTCTTATTGTTGTTCCTTGAACCCTTTTACATGGCCATTTGTCATCCCTTTTTTTCCTTTCTTTTTTTTGGGGGGTGGGGGGGGGGGTAGACACTGCAGGACAGGCATAACAATTTATATGTAGCATCGACACATTGATTTTGAGTTCATGTTTCTGTATGTCATGCACTTGTGATGCCACAGGCACGTTGTGCATTCTGGTTTGATCTCTTCCTCTAGTTTACACTGTTAGGTGGGACAGTATTAGGGAAACATCACCATGACAGATGGAGCAGAAGTGGAAGAAACTTTTTTACATATACTACAGATTATACATAAATTGAAGAAGAGAGAAAATTTTGTCATATTAGAAAGGAAGCAGAAAGGAGAGTGTGAGTAAACAATATAATTTTACAGGCACATAGTACAGGAAATCATTAAAAAAATGAGTAGTTGTCACTTTCTACTAAGTAATGCTTCTCTCCTAGACAATATAGTACAAATAATGAAAAATAAAATTAACTAAAAAAACTGGTAGTACTACTGGGCATACTTTTGACACTGTTTTGGCTGCGAGCGTGGCAGATGTTTGGTGAGAAGCACTTTGTATCACTGATTTCACTAAGAAGAAACACTTTATACTACTATACTTCATTATTTGATGCGAGAGGAGAAAGCACTTTATCTTTTCGGTGGCACTTATTCACTATCACTGCACACGTTCTTCTTGTGGTGAATGTGGTGAGGTGGCTGGTGGCGGTGCTGAGGATCACAGGCTGGTGAGGACTCTGGCGATAGCTGTCTGCAGTGGAATCTGCAGGAAGTTTCTGAAGTTCCCGCGGTATCGCCTGTGCTGCTGGGCCGTCTTGTTCTCCTCCCAGAGGTCCATCAGGAAGGTCAGCTGGTCGGTCTGCCTCCGCGCTACGATGGCGTGTGCCGTCATGGCGAGAATCCAGAGTGTCGCCAGTCGCTTGGGTCGTGGAAATGGGTTGCAGTCTGGGGCTGTGATTGCTTCCACTGTGATGCTTCCTGGCGTCGTTCTGTTGATGTGGGCCACCATCTGCTGGCATGCTTCCCAGATGTTGATGGCATTCCCGCAGGTGAATCGTTGCTCGAGGGTGTCGGTCATGGCACATACGTCGCACTTGTCACTTACGATGAGTTCTATCTCCGCCAGTCTTTGGTTGGTTGGTACCGTTCTGTTAACTATTTTGTACCATGTCTCCTTCGCATGTTTAGGCAACACGTTTTCCGAGACGTTTCCCCATATTTGTTTCCAATTGTATTGCGGGAGTTTGTGTTCAATTCTGTTTTTTGCCGGCTTCCCTCTGAGGGCCCAGTATATTCTCTTGGCTGTTCTGTGGCTGGGGTTCGCCACGGTGCCCGGAACGTCCGGGCCCTTAGGATTGACAGTCTGTCGCGCTGACCACTCAGCTACCGGGGCCGGACACTGCTACAACTGTCTGATGATTATGGTACTGGTTGTCAGTGGTTATGGTGGTGTTATGCTGTCAAACTGCTTACAATAATGTTAATGGTTGTGCACATAATCTAGCGCTGAATACCTAAGTAAAGACAGTGAGGTGGTGTCGTCACTCCTCTTTATTTGACATCAGCTTATCTGATTTAACGAACAAAGTACTCCATTCACGAGCTGCTAATGATACGGTATGACTACAGAGATCATCGTGCGGGTATTACATTAATTCTGCAGTGAATTGCTTAACAAGTATTACCGTCGGCTATGCAGCTGAAATGACTCACTGCACAGGTACTCTTCGTTGCACTTGGTTAAGCGATCAGCTCACTGCAATCCTGCTTCTACTGTTCATAAATACTTGTTTACTGACCGTTCGTTATTCGACTAAATATGCGCTATACTCTGATTCGCATGTATACGACATGGGTTAGCACCATGGGTTAGCGCCATCACAAAGCAATGCCTAAGGAATGGATGCCGTTGAAGTCTCGTTATGTTGATGGCAAGATAATTGTTCGCAAATCACCCATATTGCCTCAGAAAACAATGGCATCTTAAATATCGAAAGACAGACGTCCACACTGTCACAGGGCGTTGAAATACAGCAACGGCGGCAGAAGAAAATTTGTGGCCGACCGGGTTTCAGACCTGGACATCCTGCTTACAAGGCGGACGCGCTGACCATTGCACTATCGGGACACAACGGCCAACCTGCCTGTAGGACCTATCTACACACGCTCCTAGTCAGACGGAAATTCCCATCTTTGCCGCATACCACATACGCGGTACCCCGCCGTCCATTATTCCACTCGCTCACAGCCACACTGTATTCCCGCTATGGTATGGATGATGACGTGCGTCTAGCACTAAAAACTTCCGATGGTCCATCGAGACCTGAATAATTATACAGGACATTTCAGGAGGTAGTAGTATGGACAAATTGCAAAAAAAAGAATGCCATATAACATGCGTCCAATTTTTATTGAGTACATACAGCTGGGTTCAATGCATTTTCGTTTCGTTTGTTGGTCCTTACAGGACCCTGTTGTCTACACTTCCTTGAAAATGAAGTTCCAGCATTATTGGAAGAGGTTCCTTTGGCTACAAGAAAGCGTATGTTCTTCCAGCAAGACGGGACTTCTGCACATTCTAATCGTCAGGTGACACATCATCCAAAACTAAAATTTGCCGGAAGATGGATCAGTAGATATGGGTACTTTTCTTGGCCACCAAGGTCTCCAGACCTTATCCCTTTGGTTTCTGCCTATGTGGATGGTTGAAAGATAAAGTAAACCCGAGAGCCGATTTGATCGTTCGCGTTATGAATAGTGCAGCCCTCATAAAAGAAAGCTAAGACGACCTCAGTAGCCGGCCGCTGTGGTCGAGCGGTTCTAGGCGCTTCAGTCCGGAACCGCGCTACTGCTACGGTCGCAGGTATGAATCCTTCCTCGGGCATGGATGTGTGTGATGTCCTTAGGTTAGTTAGGTTTAAGTAGTTCTAAATCTAGGGGACTGATGACCTCAGATGTTAAGTCCCATAGTCCTAGAGCAATCTGAAATATTTTGAACGACCTCAGAAGAGTTACACATGGTGTTACCAAAAGAAGTCAAAATGGCATTGAAATTGGTGCGGGAATGTTTGAAAATAAACTTTGAATGTGCTCATTTGCCTTTGTTTTGAGTTTTTTAGTGTTACGTTTGTTGTGTCTAGACAAGACAGCCTAGACACAATGAGAGGAAGCCGAAAGGCACGCGCTAAGTTAAAACAGGACGGCGTGAGGTCTGAAACAGGATACGTAATGAATGCCATAAAGAAAAGTACGTAGCTTCTGGAATACTTAACTTTAATCCATCCTTTTGGTACATCTGGAGATTGTGGCGATACAAGTGAGACTCTTTAGATACATGTAATGTTACTAATGGCGCCTTGCTAGGTCGTAGCTATTGACTTAGCTGAAGGCTATTCTAACTATTGGCTCGGCTAATGAGCAATGCTTCGTCAGTGTGCATAGCTAGCTACGTCGCCCGTACAACTAGGGCGAGTGCTACTCCGTATCTCGAGACCTGCCTTGTGGTGGCGCTCGGTCTGCGAACCCTGACAGTGGTGACATGCGGGTCCGACATGTACTAATGGACCGCGGCCGATTTAAAACTGCCACCTAGCAAGTGTGGTGTCTGGCAGTGACAGCACAACGTTCTAGCAGCTGTATCTCTTTACTCAATAAAAAGTAGACACATTTATATGGAATTTTTTATGAAATTCGTCTATACCACCACCTGCTAAAATATCTACTATTCTTCCTGAAACACCCTGTAGATTCATATATGTGTGGTATCTGTTCCTTCGGACATGTGTGTGAGAAAAGACATCACGAATCCGGGTTGGAACCTGGTCAGGCACAAAGTTTCATCTGCCGCCGTAGCTGTAATTTTAACGCCCTGTGACAGCCTGGACAACACACACACACACACACACACACACACACACACACACACACACACACACACACACTCATATATACTTCTATCTCAAGTGCTATTCGGAAAGTGTTTGGCAACTCAGTGACGGACTGGAGCAGCATTAACCTACTCATTTCACTAGATATAGTTGTAATTTTATGAACAATTCACCTTTAATAAGTGACAGCGATTTGGAAAACGCGTTTGCGAGATGGTTACTAGATGCGATAACCAGATTGTGTCTCATCATTTACTTTGTGCGTAACCTGCTTCTTCTGCCTCAGCCTATACTACAGCAATGAGTGAGTGCTCACAATCTTGATACCTCACTGGATATACTAGCGCAACTGTAGCCAGAGATTCAAATCGCGCTGGAAAAGTATATTTCAAGTCAGATGGTTTTGCTCCTCCTCTACTGTCACTGAAAACGATCACAACGAAATTAAATATAGGAATCCTACGAGACCTTTAAGTTTATACTGTGGTGGTGTGCAGATTAAAAAAGTAATTTTTCAAAATTATCAGATGACAGATGGAGTTCGCCAGACTCCATTAATTATGACTGCTTTTTGAATTGTTTCGAAGGTACTTTTCTTCCGCTGATTGTAACTATCTTTTAAATGTTAGAGCTGGAAGAAGAGAAACGTCAGATTCTCGCCATATGGGATATTCGAATTCAACTTAAGTCTTCACGTTTCGAGCAACGGCAGAATATCCGTCAGAAAAGCTGACAACAAGAAGCCAGGTCATCTCTGTCTTCTGGCGGCTGTGCCAATGTCAGTGATCTCAATAACAATATTTTATAGCAAAGATACTTTGCCAACTCAACCACTGGAGAAGCTCCAAAATTGTGAATCGTGTCCTGTGAATACGCTTTGAAGGTTTCGGTCCAATTAAGACAGTAAAAAATTTTGGTTCAAATGGCTCTGAGCACTATGAGACTTAAGAGCTGAGGTTATCAGTCCCCTAGAACTTAAAACTACTTAAACCTAACTAACCTAAGGACTTCATACACATCCATGCCCGAGGCAGGATTCAAACCTGCGACCGTAGCGGTCGCACGGTTCCAGACTGTAGCGCCTAGAACCGCTCGGCCACTCGGACCGGCCATAAATAATTTCGCAGTCATTAATTTGTGACTTTTCGTTTGCACTCAGTGCATCAATGTGTTACAAGTAATTACACTCTAGCCCCTAAACCTAGTTAGAGAAATGCGAATAAGACTCATTGACATATAGTGAGGATATTCTGGCCCTTGACACCCACAGCTTTGAGACGAAGCTTATAGTCATTTCCGAGATCACTCTCAGAAGACATCAGCTGGTATCCTTCCTGGTAGTATAACTGAAACACTGCAACTATGCAGAATATGTATGGCAACTCTGTGACGCCGAGTTACTTCCTTGCTAAATTCACTTGATATTATCATGTCATTTCAGTTGAATAATGTGAGTGATTTTCTCCTGAGATGTGATGAAAGGACATAAGTTAATGCTTCTGAGTCCACGAACGTCGGTCTACATGGAAAATACAACTACTCTCGTCTCTTGTGTTGCGATTTGTCTGTCATAGAGGCTACTGTGCCAATAAGTAAGACACATATACCGCACCTTTCCGCTAGCTCCGAGGTACTGCGCTTGCCCACCCAGTGCAAGTTGCTTTCCTTCGCCCTCCGAGATTCGCTGAAAGCCGGGTTTTTAATTCTTTTTGTAGCAGAGCTACAAGCAGGCAAGTAGAAACTCAATAAGGCAATCGTAAGACAACGCTCGAGCAAAAGTCGTCTTCCTACTTTCAGTACCCCATAGTGTCAGAGCGAAAACCTTCTAGTACTGCAAATATTCATAATGCCACTTTTGTTTTCTTCACTTGGGCGGCACTCGATTTCAGGCGGCGGGTGGCGTCTGACCGGTGGCGGTAGCCGCTGCAGCGCGAGGAAATACTCGAGCGTAAGCTGTTGTGATCGCGACGCAGCCACGAACTGTCCTGCGGAATTGTTTCTGGAAGTATTAGTTATTACTGGTGGTTAGAATGTGAAGCCAATTATCTTCGATGTTCAATCAGACTCATAACTTTAGACGAGAGTAAAAAAAACTGTAAGCTTAGATTTCGCGACGGTTACCAGTAGACCACGCTCTTACCCAACGTAACGTCTTCTCGGAAGTAGACAACACCACCTCCTGACACTTCCACATCTGACAGTGTTGTCATATTGTGTAGATGGTCGGACTTGGAGTTGTCAGGGGCGGTCGGTTTTATTGGCCACCTTAAGTGAACGACTCGGACTTAGTTTCTGTGGCGTCCGGCCGGCGCTCAGTTTTTATGTCCAAGACTGTACATCTGAGCAAAAAGCGACTGTGGTAGCTGGAGTCCAAGGTTTTCGTACTGAAACACGTACTTTATATTTTGAACCGGGAAGTCATACCAGTTTTCATATAGGAAGCCTTAAAAATTCTGTGGTAGTTCTTTAATAATCATTTATTTTCAGAAAAATTTCATCCACTATTTTATCCTTTTAGTGGCTGAATTTCCAAAAATGATAAACACGTATTTTTTTCTGACGGGGAAACCAAATAACAATTTTAGTAGTTCTAGCTTCAAAGTTGACTTAATAACGTCATATCTTCAGAAAGACTTTCATCTGCTATCTCAACCCCTTAGAAGCGGAATTTCAGACAATCTCTTGTACACTGTATAAGGCCTCACCAAATTTAAAATTTCCGCCTTTGGCGGTTTGGGCTTGGCAATGATGAATCAGTGAATTAGTTTGGCCCTATCTCACCCACTTAGGGGTTGAATTTCTAAAACGAGTGGAACACTTACTTTTTTCATTTCTGGCCGAGAAGCCAAATATCAATTTTCAAAGATTTAGCTTTAAAAATGCTTTCATAATGCAATGTTTTCATAAAACATTGCAGACCTATTTCACCATATTAGGGATTGAATTTCAAAAAACAATTAAATACATACTTTTTTATTTCTAACAGAGAAGCTAAACACACATTTTCATAGATTTAGCTTCCAAAATGAAATATTTCCATAAAAATTTTGATACCCAACTTCACCCCTTTAGGGATTGAATATATAAAAACACTGAATCACAATTTTTTTATTCTTAACTCAGAAATCAATACCATTTTCCACAGATGTGGCTTTAAAAATACCTTAGTTCTTCTTTATTAACAATTTATTTTCTTAAAAACGTTTCATCTCCTATTTTGCCCCTTAGGTGTTGAATTTACAAAACTGTTGAAATACACATTTTTTTAATTTATCACCAAGAAACCTAATACCAATTATTTTTGCAGTTCTAGCTTCAAAATTTCCTTAATAGCACCCTTTCACCCCACATTTCACTTCCTTAAAGATGGAATCTCGAAAAATCCCTTCTTAATCGACGCCTGCTGTATATGATCAACACTCAGTGTAAATTTCAAGTTGCACCCTGTCCTCAGTGATAGGACAAACTGTACGACACATTCCTCTCATGTAGATGAAGAAATTATGTTATACACTGCATGATCAAAAGTACCTGGACACCTGGCTGAAAATAACTTACAAGTTCGTGGTGCCCACCATTGGTAATGCTCGAATTTAGTATGGTGTTGGCCTATGCTTAGCCTCAATGACAGCTTCCACTCTCACAGACATACGTTCAGTAAGTTTCTGGGTTTCTTTGGGAATGGCAGCCCATTCTCCATGGAGTGCTTCACTGAGGAGAGGTATCAATGTTGATCGGTGAGGTCTGGCATGAAGTCGGCGTTCCAAAACATACCAAAGGTGAAACTTCCTGGCATACCAGAGGTGTTCTATAGGATTCAGGTCCAGACTCTGCGCAGGCCACTTCACTACAGGGATCTTATTGTCATGTAACCACTCCGCCACAGGATGTGCATTATGATCAGGTGCTTGATCGAGTTGAAAGATGCAGTTGCCATCCCTGAATTGCTCTTCAACAGTGGGAAGCAAGAAGGTGCTTAAACCATTTGCTGTGATAGTGCCATGAAACACAACAAGGGGTGCAAGCCCCCTTCATGAAAAACACAAGCACACCAACGCCTTCGAATTTTACTGTTGGCACTACACATGCTGGCAGATGACATTCACCGGGCATTCGCCATACACACACTCTGCCATCGGATCACCACATTGTATACTATGATTCATCACTCCACACGACATTTTTCCACTGTTCAGTTGTCTAATGTTTGCACTCCTTACACCAAGTGAGGCATCGTTTGGCATCTGCTGGTGTGATGTGTGGCTTATGAGCATCCGCTTGACCATGAAATCCAAGTTTTCTCACCTCCTGCCTAATTGTCATAGCACTTGCAGTGGACCCTGATGCAGTTTAGAACTCCTGTGTGATGGTCTGGACAGATGTCTGCCCATTACACGTTATGAACCTCTTCAACTGGGTCAGCCTGTATGCTATGGATGTTTAGAAGTGTGGAAATATCGTTACAAACGTATGACACAAGTGACACCCAATCATCTGAACATGACCGAAGTCTGCAAGTTCCGCAGAGCACCCCATTCTGCTCTCTCAACATGTCTAATGACAAATGAGGTCATTGGTATGGAGTACCTGGCAGTAGATGACAGTATGATGCTCCTAATACGGAAAAGTATATTTTTGGTGGTGTCCAGATACTTTTGATCACATAGTGTATGAACATGGGTTAGGAAATGCTTTCATTTTCTCCAACTCATTAATTATGGGGAACATATGCAAACAGAATACACCAGCAAATCACATGCAACTCTTTCTCACAGGAGATGTCCAATGTGCCCTCCATCTGCATTGATACATGTATCTCAGATGCACTGATGTATCCCTGGACTATTATGTATGGTTTCACAGCCTTCTATAATACAGGCATAGGGTCTCTGAACATCTTGTGCTGGGATTCCATACACAAGAACTTTCAAATGCCCCCCACAAATGAAAGTCCAGTGGGTTTATGTCGAGTGAGCATGGAGGCCAGGCAGTAACAGGTTCGGTGATGGATTGATAGGTATAGGTGGACCAATTACCTGGCATCCACGCTTTTTGGACCTAAGGCCACTAGACTTATTTGTGAGGGCACTTGAAAGCTCTTGTGTATGGAAGCCAAGCACAAGATTTTCAGTCTCCATGCCCATGTTACGAAAGGTTGCGAAACCTTGCAGATTTGTACAAACTAGGGTAATATTTCATGTTGAAGTCAGTGGCGGGTTGTAACTATACTTTTGTAATCATCATGGAAATGGCTTGTTTCCGGATCCATGTTTACTGGAAAGTTATTGCTTCTGCCATCATATACTTTCAGTTGTGCCACATTTTGCTGTTAATTATAATGCACCCAGTATGCAGGTGTTTAACCTGGAACAACTAAATCTCTCAAAAAATAAGCACTATTCCAAAAAAGTCTTCCATACAAAAAGTTAATAATTTTGAAGGGGACACCTGTCCCTGCTAGAACTGGTTCCCCTCTGACTCCTCCCCACACATGGGGAATCAAACTTTTTATTTTCAATTGGCAACAATGCGCATCTGTCTCTTGGCCACAGTTTGTCAATTGCCATCCATGTAGACAGCCAGCTTGTTAATTGTCATGGTCACATAGAAAGGATAACAGTGGTTATAGCATACTTTGTAGAGCACATGACTGCTTTCACCAGTAGCCCTGCCTCTAATGGGATATGAGATGCCTGTTACTGGACCAAAGTAATACGGGTGGGAGGACATATTGCATATAGGTCTATTGCAGGGATGTGAGACACGGGGCAAATGGTACGGCGCAGGGGCAGAATGGGGATGGACACAAATATTGTGTAGGTTCAGTGGGTGGCAAAATACTACTGTGGGATGAGTGGGAAGTTAGTGGATAGGATATTCTTCACTTCACGACACAAGAGGTGGTTGAAACCCCAGTGATGAATGCTATTCTGTTGCTCCACTCCCGGATGGCATTGACTCACGAGGTGAGTTCTCCTTTGTGGCTGGATGGGGGGTACATATATAATTAACATTTGTCATCATAGTACAGATAAAACTCAATGACCATACTGCACAAATTAAGAAATATAATATGTGCTTTTTCATTAAGAGTATCTATCCTCATTGTATTCACCACAGTCTGTATACCAATTTCCTCTCCACTCCACGCCTTGTAGTAAAAACTGTAGTGGGCAGTAACTAAACCAGTTTGAATTTTGTTTGAGGAATAAACACTTTTTTTACTCTCACAGTCTCTTGCCTTCTCTCCTGAACTGGCGTACTAAATTGTTTTCCATGTTATGTTGTGAAATTTTGTATTTTTGGTCAAATGCTCCACAGCATGCCGCCTCCTGCTTCTGTTTTCGTACACTTTGGATGCCACATCCCAAAGACAAAAGAAGGCCTGAAAATTTTCCCCGTTGTCTCCACGGCAGGCAAGCAGGAACTGGCTACAAGAAGTCACATAAAACTGTCGCATGTTCCCTGTTACCACTGGGGACCCGATACTTGCGGCTGTTGTATCGCGATAGTCATGTAACAAGAAAAATGTCATGGAATGACTGCATACCTCGGCCCAAATTCTGTGAGTTATGTCACTACATGTGTACGAGGCTCAAGCAGCAGGAACTAGGGGCCTGTGAGACGAGGCAGTGGCTCACACTGAACCAGGGGCTATGTATCATTCGACCTCAAGGGCAGCAGGTTGTCCAAGGCAAATTAAGATGCCTGCCCAACTTTGGGAGCAGGGAGGCACTGTCAATTAATGTGGAAAGTTTTATTACAAATAACTTTGTTACAGTGCAGCTACCCCCAGAAAGGTTATATAGGAAAGCCCTTTAACAGATGGTTACATTCACATTCAATCTATTTTCTGCAAATACAGCACTCAGAATTTCTTCTGAAGATAACACATTGCAGAATTTGAATGACTTGGTAGAAACACTTCCTCAGTATGCAGCTTTGTGAATGGTAAAGATGAAGTTACACCAATGAGAAATGTTAAAAATTTATTCACTGTTAGTGAAAAGTTTATCATATAAGCAACTCAAGAAATCTTTGTGCAGGACTAATAATAAATGCCCTGGTCGGCTTTCCGATATCTGTTTTACTTACAAAACATACCATTGCTTTATTTTGTGAACTTCACACAGCGGCAGTTTTAGAGCCGTGTCTTCGGCTGGAATCTCATCAACTGGTGTATAAATGACTTCAGTAATGAGACCTGCTTCAAAATGACCTTGATGACCAGTGAAGGTGTGTCTGGAGACGCCCCGGACACAGGTGGAATACCAACCTGTCGCCCACTATACAGCCTGACAACAGGAGTGATGGTCTGGGTTGCCATTTCTTTTCACAGCAGAACCCCTTTGGCTGTGAACCGCAGCACCCTTTACATGGCACACATGGCAATAGCTTCTAGCGCTTTTCTTCATGATTGCCAACCATACCTTGCCCAGCAAGGTCTCTGGATCTTTTCCCAATTGAGAATGTTTGCAGTACTATGGATAGGGCTCTCAAACCAGCTCAGGATTTTGACGATCAAACGTACCAATTGGACAGAATTTGGTGTGATATCCCTCAGGAGGATATTCAACAACTTATGAATCAATTCCAATCTGAATAACTGCTTGCATTAGGGCTAGAGGTGGATGACCACATTATTGACTTGTTCAATTTATGAAGCTCTTTGTCTACAACAAATTGTCCAATTTTTCTAAAGTTGTAATCCTTTAGTTGTCTGTGCATGTAGATCACATCTACCAATTTCCATCCCATTCCAATAATTCCTTCATCGTGCTTGTCTTTCATTTTCTCTGTCTTAGTGTATTTACATACTGTTACATCGGAGGTTACCAAACTTTTTTTCACAGTGGGCCAGATAACTGACAAAGTGACAAGGGTGGGCTGCACCATCATTCTGTACTACATATAGATACAATAATTGAAAACTGAAAATGGTAAGTTTAAGCACGTAGCAGTCAGGAGGTCTCCTATATTCTCAGAATAATAATGTCCTTTTTCTAAAAATAATATATATATTTTAAATTTTATCACAACAGCTCATGCACCATACATTTCATAAAGCACTTTGAAATCCCATCGGCGGGCCAGATGAGCTGATGTCATGGACAAGATTCGTCCCATGGGCCATAGTTTAGCAACCCATGTTACACCAAACTACACATTGACAAGTGGGAGATTGGACTGTCTCCACCTGGTGTGTTTTCTTCCCCAATAATTAACATATTTTTTCCAAAATTCATTCGATTTCTAATATAGTCATTTTTATGATCTGTAGTAGACACATGAAAACTTCAACTTCATAATCAGGCCAAGATAATTGTAACTTCATTATGAAAACCATCCATCTGAATATTCTGAATCAATTGGTATGATTAATTTGGCCAGAGATCATGTTAACTAGAAAATATCATTATTTGAAAATATTCACACAGCACAGGTTTGCAGATCTGGGGTGAGCTAGGAGGCATTTCAGTATTAGGACCTAAAAAATTCAGTAGTGCAGCACTCCAAGTTTACAATAATGTATTTTATTTTTTTATGATAAACAGGACTTGAGCTACCTAGGGGCATTGAAATAAATCACTCGGGAAGTTTGAGAATCTGTGCTGGACTGGGACTCTAAGCAGGATGCTCCACTTTTCTAGAGCAGTTGCTCTAACTGCCTCAGCTATCCTGACACACTTCACAGCCAACCCAAACTCTCAACCTACCATCAGCCCTGGATCTACAATATTTCCGAACTAGGAAAAAAATTTGGCATTACCGATGGAACAGGCAGCACATTTCAATCCATGATTTTATTATTCCAAAGTTTCATAATCTTCCATGTTAACAGAATTTAAAGTTCAGAGAGGCTGCCACTTTTCATAGTAAATTGTGTCATTACTTCTATGAGATTCTGAACGTTGACTACCTACTTTTAATGCCATAATTTTTCTGTACAACATGACATACAGCATTGATTGATTAACTTACTAATTAATAATGTCATGTAATTCACTAATTTGTAACATGGCACCTAGGCATGTAAATGAGGGGAAGTCACATTGCAGAAGAAATTTTTTATAAATTAGAACCAACAACATTGTGGTTTCAGTTGCCTGAAACTGCAGTCGTGTGTGTGAGTTGCGTCTGCATGAGGGGAAGTCACATTGCAGAAGAAATTTTTTATAAATTAGAACCAATAACATTGTGGTTTCAGTTGCCTGAAACTGCAGTCGTGTGTGTGAGTTGCGTCTGCGCGCGCGCGTGTGTGTGTGTGTGTGTGTGTGTGTGTGTGTGTGTGTGTGTGTGTGTGTGTGTTTCTATTATTGACAAAGGCCACTGGCCAAAAGCCTGAAGTGTGAAAATCTTTTTATTGTGCCTATCTGTAGACTCAACATCTCTACTATATGCTGAGTAGAAACTTTTCTTCTCATAATATTGTTACAATAACATTTTCTGTAATCCAAAATTCTATTGGTTCTTGTAGTTCATAAAAAACAGTAAATTCCAACCTAGCCAAATTTTAAAGTATTGTAAGTTTTCAAAGTAAGAGTTTATTCTTACACCACTCTTTATAATACCCAACTCTATCATGGAATCGTTAGTCTGTGGTGACACTAATGGAGTAATTATGCCTATGCCCACCTATATAGCAAATGTACCATAGCTGCCCTGTGGATATGTTACACCAAAAAAGTGCATCACATTCGAGGCATGTTCTATATCCTGCCACTTGTTACTCAATACTTCAGTGACAGTTTTTGATAATCACTTTTAATGTGACTGTACTGATCTCCAACAATGACCTACAATGACAGTGTTGTTTGATGAGAACAAAATCTGACTGCACTTCTAGCTAACATTAATAATTCTATTTGAATTGAATAACATTGAGATATCCTGCCTTAACTATGTTGCTATTGAAGAAAGTGTTCCGTTTTGCGATTTCAATGATAATTTCTTGCCACTGTTAAATCAACTGCCATATTGGTATTAGGTTACCGTACTCACGTTGCAACTCGACAATGACTGCCGGATGCAATACATAGCTACCTATTTATCCGTATCGAACTAAAGTATGTGAGGCTTGAACTGGCCATGAACCGCAGATCAGACAACATCGAAGTGATACTGAAGTGTTTGAACTTCCAAGTTTTGGTGTGGACGACATTATTGACAACAGCCTCCTTTCACCACCAACTTTCCAACCAGTTTTTTAAAGGTGCCAGCTACTGAAGGCATCTGTGCAGGTAAATCAGGTGGGCTACACGGTGCTTCCTTTTTGGGAAAGGAAGAGTTGCCATACAACTACTAATTTTACGATGCCACACAATATGGACATCTTAGACACAAAATATTTATCAGATAAGATCTACTATTAAAAGAAATCTTAAACACACAAACAATCAACTGTTTATTTTGATTCTTTAATCTGTGGGAAACGGCAAATTGCCTGTGGCTTCTGAATCAGGTCCTTTTAGCAATGTGCGTTTGACGATTTTTCTGATTTTTCGCCAGCACGAGTGCTGGCAATCTCCAAGATTCACCCTCCAAACATTACAAAAATCATTAATCAAACATTGGCCAAAGAACCCCAAGACAGAAGCCAACACGCAATTTGTCAACAAGTGGCAATGTAAGCCATTACAATTATGTTGTATTTTACATATTTACATGATAAAAACCTATCACACTATTTACATTCATTTACACATCAATATACAGGTCCATCCTCCAAATTGTCATCATCGTCATCTAGATAGCCCTCCCCATTGTCAAAATAATTATTTGCATAATCTGTTCCATAGTCCATTTCCTCATCGGGGTCTTCAATCTCCTCTTCGTCTTTGTCTTCAGCATCATCTGCATCCTTTTCCTCAGATTCCTTCTGTTCTTCTTCCTCTTCTGCATCTCCTAGCTGACCTTCTGTCTTTTCTAGTTCTTCTAACCTAAACCACACAATATTATTATAATTTACAATACTATTCAAAAATCAAATATCATTCTTTTTTCTCACCTGGCATTAGCATATTTGTTATATGAGAAGTGACAAAATATTTATTAATGAAGCAAGAAAGTATAATTTGTGACAAAATGAAATGGTGAGAAACAGGGAGAAATTATTTGACTTGGATTTATTTGTCTGAAATTATTCAAGTAGTAAAGATGGTCAAAGAAGTCAGTAACAAGTTTACCATGTATAAGAAGAATGCATTGAGTAAGAGAATGACATTTTTTTCCCTTTTCAGAAAGTTATGGGAAAAGAGACGGTGTAGTTTTATGCAAGAAAGAAATGTTTGAGGAATCATGAATATAATTAGCCATGAACTGTCAGTATTCATTCACTAAGATAACCAATTGGCTTCTACACAACTGTACCACATATTACAAAATTATTCTATTGATGTGTGAATTAAATTGTTTTACTCTCAATGACTGCTACAATATAAGACATTAATTTAAGAAACCACCTGAGCTGCCAGAATTGGCACCTAATTACAACATATTTCAAACAAATCTTGCTACAGTTTCAAGATAACACGAGTTACATTCATGGGTCTACAAGAGTATCACAGGTTTTAACCTAGAAATCCTGTTAGTTTAAATTTTACCAAAGTGGTTGCAACATGAGGCCATAAGAAGTATTTCAGATGCACTCACTATTTGGATTCTAACCACAAAGGCTATATGACAGCGACAGTTTTTCCAGCTGCAATCCATTCTTGGTGCTATGCATATGCTGCCAAATCTGAGCACAGTTTATCCCCATGCCAACTGACTTTGGTAATGATTTCACACTGCGTCATAGAATAGACTGCATCTCAGATTCTGGAAATATATCTGTTATTAATCTTGTTTAAAATGTTCTCCATACCCAGGATGAATTTTTACTCTGCAGTGAAGTGTGTTCCAATTTAAAACTTCCTGACAGATTAAAACTATGTGCCAGACCACCACTTGAACCCATGATCTTTGTCTTTCGCAGGCAAGTGCTCCACTGACTACACTGTCCACACAGGATCCACCTCACAACCTTTACTTTTGATATTATTGCAGTTAATGTTAACGGTACATCATTTTATTCCTTTTTGGAGGTGATACAAGCATTATTGTCAAGCCAGTCAAAGAAGGAGGGAAAACACTATAGCTGATCTCACACAGAGGATGGTTCACCATAAGTCTGCTAGACCACGTGCTTGATGCCAGCTAGCAGGTGGAAGTGATGGCTACCTCACATGGTGAACCTCTCACACGGCGTATGATTCAGTGCAAAAGGAAGCTGCTTAACTTGACTCAGTGAGCGGCAAAGTATGCAAGACAGCTGCATAGCAATCCTTATCAAACAATTGTAAAGAAACTATCTGGTAAAAAAGTGTGATTTGTTGCTTATCTTATTATTTCATTCTCCACTTCATGATGAACTGCCTATCATTTCATTAATGGACATTGTTATTGTGATCTTTTGACATTAAGTAAATTATTGTAAGAAATTTTTGCAGTGAAAAGTAAAGGTTGTCTCTATTGTGTGTAAGCATAGCACGCACCACCAGCCAGCACCACAGGTGTCAACAGGTCGACAACCCACTCCACAGACGGAATGTAGCCCAGCAATTGCCACACCAAGAAGCCACAGCGAAAGCACCGCCAGAGAAGTGACAAGTGCTGGTGCCACAGCAGAGTGGGTCGTTCCAAGTTAGCTTGAGTACCGAGAAGACTATGTTATACCTGTGTACTTCACACTGCATCATCTGCTTCTAGCAAGTCCACACCAGCAACTTAACTTCAGAATCTGCTGTCTGAGCTGAGTTGTACAAAGCTGAGTATTCGTCAATAAATGTGTGTGTTCTTATCACTAATCATTATCAGTGTTTCAATGTTCTCCTCCTCTCACAGTGTTTCTCTCAGCGCACTGTAAACAGTTGAGGGCTACAACATGTAAAATCTCCTTTTCAGGTTGCACCAAAAGTGTGATACAACAGCTGATGCCACGCAGGAAAAGGATCTGTGCAAGTTACAGAATTAATTTTTGATTTTACCCACTTACCCTTGTTACTTCTTATCTATTTCTTGTTATTTCTTTCTATATGCATGGTACATCAGTGTGTGGACTTTTGATTCAGGACAGACACTACTACTGAGACGAGTGTGTTATTTTGTGTGTGGCATCTAACCGAAATTCCTTACAGGGGTGGCTTCTGCATCACAAGACGATTCTCTAATGCCCGTTATTCAGTTACAGAGTGAGCAAACGCAGCAGTTGCTGCAAGCTGTGATGGAGCTAACAACAACAACAGCAGAATCTACAAGCGGCACAGCAGCCTCAACCGCAGCCTCCAACGGCTATTCCACCATTCCACAGTTTCAACAAACAGCATGAGGACTGGTCAGAATTTTTAGCTCAATTGATGAACCATATGGAGGGGCACCAAATGCAAGGTAAAAAGAGCAAAGCATTCTTTTCATAGTGGGCACAGAAGATTACAGGATAATAGTGAATTATTTTCCTGACGAACAACCAGAACAGTTAAGAGTTTTAAGACTTTAGTTAGCAAGTTAATCACTTACTTTGATGAACAACAACTCATGGCTGCTGCAAGGTTCAAGCTTTTCCACCTTCAGTGAGCAGCAGCTCGAACTCAAACAGCAGATCATTGAATTACAAGGTTTAGCTTTGAATTGCAAATTTTTGTGTCGTCGTGGACAATCATACAGCGATGTCATGCTGTATGACACTATAACTCAAAATATTTGTGACAATAGAATTCGTGCTTCTATTTTGAAACAAATTGATCCTTCTTTAGATGCCACACAGGCAGAATGCTGGTAGACAAAAAACCATAGCAAAGTCCTGCCCAAAGTACTTTAGTCACCATAAGCATGCTCAGTGCCCAAGTCGCGATGCTACTTCTTGTTTTTGTGTTACAAAAGGCCATGTTCAGTCAGTGTGCACGTAAAAGCTGCATGAATGACAAATTCCCAAGCAACATGCCACCAAACCAGTTCAAATCATTAATGTTGCCAACAGCACACCCATCCATGGAACAGTGCAGCCCAGTGGCTGTAGTAAATGTTGTGAAAGGTCACCCAATTACAAAACTTAGTGAACACCAGATGGGTGATTTTCATGTGCCAAACAAGTCATGCTGATGCAAACACAGGTCCACTACTAAATCTTTGCCCACTGCATATGTCATGCACTTTAGCAGCCCACAGCAATGACAGGAATGTAGTCAGGACAAGGTGATTGTTACTTTGATAGTAGCTAAGAAAGATGTCAAATTGCAACTGGACAATGGTGCTTCCATTACACTTCTGAACAAACTTACTCATGAACGATTAGGGTCACTAATACTGAGACCAGCTACACGTGTTGTCAGCGTATAATGGACAGTTAACTCCAGTTTTAGGAACGTTCAGTATGTCAGCTACTTTTCAATGTGTAACAAAGGCAGTTGCATTCACAGCGCATTCTGCCAAATCTTCACAGAATATTTTTGACTTAGACACTCTTGACATTTTCAGATTGACAATCCATAATTCAGTGTTGCAAATTTCAACAGACGTCACTACAGACAAGCTTCAAGCTGTGTAGTAAACTTTTCAGTGACGGGTTGTACGAACAGTTCTTTAGCTCACGTATCAGACAAAGACAATGGACAACTATAGTTTTGTTGGGCTAGGCAACTGGCCATTGCCATTAGGAAACAGGTCACTGAACATTTATGGCAATGGCAAGCTGACAGGGTCATCACGGCCAATCAGTGCAAGTCAGTGGTCTTCCTCATTATTCATCCTTTGCAAACTTTCAGGATGTCTTTGTGTTGATTTTAAGTTGACAGAACTCTCAGACAGTGATAAACACATACCCCTTGCCCCTGCCCAAAGGAACTGATGGACGAGGGTAATTATTTTTCCAAAATAGACTTGGGGGATGCTTATGTTCAATTACTTTTAGAACAAGTAACTGCTAAGGTGCCTTCTTGCTCAAATTACCTGGATGACATTGTCATGTTCGACATTCTGCAGAACATTTAGCCAATCTCATGTGCCTTTTTCAAGTACGGTTATCAGCAGGCCTCAAGACAAGTGCCCTTTTTTCCAGATGGAAATGGAGTATCTGGAACATGTCATCAATGTGTAGGGTATTCATACTCACCCCACCGAGACTAATTTGCGAGCCATCAAAGATTTGCTGGCTCCCAAAAATCTAAAGGAATTGCAAGCCAGTGTTAGACAAACTGAACTACTACTTCAAGTTCATTCCTCACACCTCTCAGACTGCAGCTCTGCTTCACAAGTTACAGTGTAAATGTTCCGTTTGCATGGATCAGGGAATTTCAGCTGACTTTTAATCGATTGAAATGGGCAATACTTAGTACCACATGCTTCATATGTTTTGATCCAGCTAAGCCAATTGTGTTAGCGGTTGATGCTTCTTCTATTGGCCTATGCACCATTCTGTCGCAACATGTTGAATCAACAGATCATCTAACAGCAGTTGCCCCAAACTTCTGACTAAGATTCAGGAAAATTACAGTCAGATTGATAAAAAAGCATTGGTGGTCATTTATAGTGCCGCCAAGTTTCATCGTTACCTCTATGGAAGGAAGTCCTACTTGGTCACGGATCTTAACCCACTCACTCTTCCACCCAATCAACGCTGTCCTGCCAAATACAGCGCAAAAATTGCAACACTGGGCTATCCTGCCGACAAAGTACAACTATGAAATGTTATATCACCCTATGGCTCAACATTTCAATGCTGATATGTTTTCAAGGTTACAGGTGGACAAGGATGGTCAGTTTGACTCCTCTGATGCATCGTGTTGTCGAATAAACACACTGGATGCTTCCTCAGTTCACGATTTCTCAATGGTCTTGCATCGCACAGCACAGGAGACAGCTACAATTGCAGATTTAGACACTGTGATGAATTACACGCACATGGGATGGCCAAGGAGAGTGAAAAACATAGTTCTGCTGGACGTATGTTTGTACTTCGTTCACCGCCAACCCTTGTCAGCACCGCGTGATGTTTTACTGTTACCAACTGCGAATGACCAGGCCCGGGTTATCATCCCATGCGCCTTTCAGCAGGATGTTGTAAGGTTGTTGCAGTAGGGGTACTGAGGTACTGCGAGGTCAAAACAGCTTGACCGACGCCATTATTCTTGGCCAGGGCTGGATGCCCAGACTGAAGACATGACATCTTCCCTTTGTGGTTCCGATAAACTCTATGACATTGGCCAGTCCTATCAAAACACTTACTTCAATTTTTTGCATCAAGGGCTTGCCACAAGTGCTAGTGCCTGACAATGGACCACAGCTCACCTAACAGAAAACTGAACAATTTTGCACGACCAACAGTACTGTATCAGACCATGACACCGTTCCACCTGAAATCAAATGGTGAAGCTGAACACTTCGTGCAAACATTCAAGGCATAGATGAATAAATTCCGTAGAACTCAGTTAAAGGAGCAGGCATTGCAACTGTTCCTGTTCAACTACCATGTGATGCCTTAAGATGGACCTTCCCTGGCTGAACTTCTGCAAGGCTGCCAGCATCGCACCCTGCTTCATCTGCTGCACGCACCAAAGACGAGCACTGGTCAGTACAAAAATTCTCATTTTCAGATCCTGAATACAGTGCACTTCAGGATCTTCCAGCCTGACAGCAATGGCAACAGGGGACTGCTTTGTGTGTCCTTTGACACAACATGTGCTTGGTTTCTTTCCTCACAGGGTTGCTGCTCAAAAGACAATGGGAACCAGTGTCACTCTCTGACACTCAATGATTCTGCTGCTATCTTCCATTCAACAGTTTCAGCACACAGTCAGGAGCCAGGGTCACGGCCATCTGCTGCAGACCATATGGCATGTCAGCCTGAGGTGCTTGCCATGGAGGTAGATGCAACCTCATCCCCAATGCTATCATAACAGCAATCACAGCAGTGGTCCTCCAGCATTCAAGACTCCAGCCCTACATGTCGGCTTGTGTCCTCCCTGCAGTTTGCCAAATGTTCCCGTGAGGGCTCAGGGTGAATGCTAAGGTGCAGACGGAAGCCAGTCACTGGGTGCAGTCCCAATTTCCGTCCCATCTGCTGCATCTCCACTCAGACCTCCTCCCTTGCCTTCAGTTTGTACTGCAGCCATATGCAACCACGGTCAGAAGATTTGGGGGGGGGGGGGGGGGGGGGGGAAGAGTGTGGTGTCATAAGCACAGCATGCACCACCAGGCATTAACAGGTCGACAACCCACTCCAGAGACAGAATATAACTCAGTGATTGCTGCACCACAAAGCTGCAGCAGTGGCACCACCAGACAAGTGATACGTGCCGGTGTCGCAGCAGAACATGCAGTTCCACGTCAGCTCGACTACCGAGAAGACCGTCTTCTCCTTGTATACTTCGCGTCACATTATCTGCTTCTAGCGATTCCATAACAGCCCGTCTTCAGTGAACATTCTAGTGGGACAAGAACTGTTAACCATCTATCCTTAGCTTCTGGAATAGTAGTTGAACTTCAGTATTTGCTGCCTGAGCTGATTTGTAGAAAGTAGAGTATCCGTCACTAAATGTGTGCTTTCTCGTCACTGATCATTATCAGTCTTTCAGTGTACTCCTCGTTCTCCTCTCATACTGCCCTCAGCACACTATAAATATATGAGGGTGGTGACGAGTGAAATCTCCTATTGTGGTTGTATCAAAAGTATGACAACAGCTACGAATCTGCATTTCTGCGTTTGGTGCATGTTAAGTCATATGTTGCTGCGTATGAAATGTAGTGAACATATTTAATTATTTTTTTTAACTTGGGAAGATATTGCTATCTATCACCAATTTCAAGAAAATGGATTGTACGTAAAGTGCTTCATCCCAAAAACGTGTGCCAGTGATAAAACCAGAATGAGATATTCGTAAAATTCCTTGCATCTCAAACGGTTTCACACATCAAAATAATAACTCTAAGGCAAAATGTCATATGTAATTAAAGACGCTGTAGAAACAAATGTATAAGATAAGGACCTAATTGTAATGGACACTTAATACTGTAATAGAGGATTAAGGAGTTCAGAAGTTTTTAGTCCAGATATGTATTCATGAGTACTGTCAGACATGGAGACGAGGGCAGAATCTCAAAGTATTGTAGCATTAGAACAAGTGAAATATGAACCACTGGAAATTAATGTGAGTAACTCAGTGCTGGTTGTAGTTTATGGCACTCAAACAGAAAGAGAAGAAGTGGCAAAGCAGTTGGCCCCAGGGGTAAAGCCTGATTACAAAATGTCTTGCTGCTGTCACTAATTGCAAAATTCAGTAATCTCCACAGATGGAAGTCACCACTAAAACATGTAAAGTAAATTCTAACATGCAAGCAGTAAATTCTCATGTGTAGTTGGAAATGGTAAGATTAAAAACTGAAACGAGGCATGAAATTGGTGAATAGTTTACAAAATGTAACTTTTAAATAGAATAGCAGGTGGAGAGACCATTGAAAAAGATGACTACTAAGGTAGATTCTGATACTGTTGCAGCATCCTATAATGGTGATGAACCACACAAAGAATCAATCTCAAAAATGGTGGAAATGAATGAGACTGGTTATCATTCCTCAACAGATGCTATGGAATTAGAGAGAGAGAGAGAGAGAGAGAGAGAGAGAGAGAGAGAGTACAAGACTAAGATTAATAATGAAGTTAACTAGCGTAAGTGGAACAGAATTTTAATTTTAAGGGGCATGTGAAAGACAAAACACAGGTGCTGGTTGCAGAGCTCGAGTTGTTTCAAAGAATATAGTTGTGCATAATCTGATAATGGATGCGCAATTGATATAAAGCAAGCACACTAAGTTTGCAAGACAGGTATATGTTCGCTTCATTTGCTACTTCAGCAGATGCAGCTTCAGTTGCTGTAGGAAATTTAATTACTATCACCCATATGGAAATGTGCACCCAGAATTGTTCACATAGGAATTACTGGATGTGTTACCTATACCCTGGTCAGAGCAAGAATAAATTTCTTTTGGTTGGTTGACTGACTGGAATGAAGGGGAAGGAGGTGGAGGGGAAAGGAGGGGGCAGAGGAGGGAGGGATGGATGGGGATCACAGAGGAGGGGAGGGAGTGTTGAAGCAACAGGTCATGAATGGAATCAGGGCCACAGACTGAATGGTGGGCAGAGAAGATGGCCAGGAGAAGTCCCTGTTCAGTAAAATGTTCATTGTAAGTTCCTACCTGAGAATGGGAACCTACAGATCTGTACAAAGGCCATCTGGGAGGGCTAGATGCAGGATGGAAGATGGCCATTGGCAACCTTGCAGGGTTTTATTTTATTTTAGGGTGCAAAAACAACTAGAGTCATACACACCCATGTCAGAACCATAGAACACAAAAAGGGTGGACGGGATGAAAGGAGTTAAAAACAACTACACATTAAGCCCAATCAATGAAAGGAAAGACAGCTGCAAACAGGGACTTCGAGAAAGGTCCATAAAATACGCCATAGAGAAATGGAAGTCCTGAACTAAAGATTAAATGCCCTTCACCATATTGCTACAACAGATAAAAAGTACGATGTGGTCTACAGCCCACGCGTCATTTGCTAAAAAGGCCAATAACTAAGATGGCAAACATAAATGAGAATGTAAGAGGTTAAAAAAAGGGGCATTCTGACAGGAAATAGCAAACCATCAAAGATTGAGAACAATGAGCACAAAGTGGGGGAGGGGGTCCCCTACTTAACAAATGGCAATGGCTAAGTGGGGGGGGGGGGGGGGGGGGGTCCCCTACTTAACAAATGGCAATGGCTAAAAAGACAGTGCCTAATATGCAGCCTAGCTAAAATGATCTCACGGCAAGAGGGCAGAGAGGTGGTCATCCAAGCTGCTTGGATAGGCTTAATTCCCCAAAGCTTGTTCCCATGAACAGAGGGCCAGTGGTGGTGCCAAAGTGATACCACCTGCTGACAGACGGCAACACAGAGACTCGTCGGAGGGAATGGAAGAACTAGCAGGCCGCGGTACGAGGACTGCAATGTTGGCAGCAGCATCAGCGGCCTCTTTTCCCATCTGGCCAATGTGACCATGAACCCACATAAACATCACAGTGGCTCCATCAAGAGTGAACAAGTGACAGCTTTCCTAGACCCACTGCACTAAGGTATGGGCAATGTACAGCACACAGAGGCTCTGAAGGGCACAGACAGTTGGAGCAGATGACGCAATTGAAAAACCTGTGTCTCTGAATGAACTGCGTGGCCAGATACAGGGCAAAGAGCTCTGCTGCAAATACTGAGCAGTGTTCCAGAAGCCAATACTATAAAATCATTGGTGCCAATGACAAAAGCACACCCGACACCACGGTCAGTCCAAGAGCCATCAGTGTACACAAAGGTACTATCGCGGAGTTCCATGTGAAGATCGTGAAACTTACAGCGATAGAGTGAGGTTGGAGTAGTGTCCTTAGAAAGAAAATGAAGGCCAAGGTGAACACGGGCTGCTGTACAAAGCCAAGGTGGTGAAGGGCTCACACCCACCGGGAAAGTTGCTGGTAGCTTGAAGTTAAGCTGCCATAGCAAGAGCCAAAAGAGAATTCCAGGAGGTAACAGAAGAGAGAGAGACCCCACACTGGTGATCAAAAGTGTCATTGAAAGAGGCGGCACAAGATGGATGGCCATGCATAGCAGACAAATGGCATGCATACCTGCTGAGGAAAAAGTCACGGCAGTATAGCAACGGTGGTTCAGCAGCTTCTGCATGCAGACTCAACTGGGCTAGTGTAAAAGGCGTCAGCGGCCAAATGGATGCCGCGATGCTGGGTAGTATTAAGACAGCATAAGGGGGACAGATGTGCAGATGAATAAACAAAGTACCCATTGCCTAGTTTTGAACAGACAAGGGACCAGTACGAACAGAAGAGGGTGGCCCAGCCTGCTCCCCAGGAAGTATCGCTAAGGACCCATACAGCATACAGTGGGTGGCCAGATAAGGCACGTGAGAGGAACAAGAAAGTTTCCTATCGAGCATGAGCCCACAAATTTCATACTTTTAGTGAGCAGAAGAGCAACACGCCCAAGATGTAAAGACAGTGGAAGAAACCAATTGCTCCACCAGAAATAATTCATACAAACAGTTTTGTCAGTGAAAATGTGAAAGCCATTGTCAATGTTCCTGGAGTAAAGACGATCGGGACATTGCTGAAGACACCACTCAAGGAGAGACGCCCGTGAAGAACTGCAATAGATTGCAAAATCATCAACGAAAAGGGAGCTGGAGATGCCCAAGAGAGACAGGCCATAATATGGTTAATGGCAATAGCAAAGAGGATGACACCCAGGATGGAACGCCAAGGCACACTATTTGCTTCGATAAAGGTGTCCAACAAGGCAGAACCCACTTGTACCTTGAAAATTCAGTCATTTAAAAATTGACGAAGGAAACAGAGCTTGTGACCTCGGGTGCTCCACATGTAGAGAGCACGGAGGATACCAATCGTCCAGCAGATGTCGTAGGCTTTCTCCAAATAAAAAAACATGACCACAATCTGGTATTGCCATAGAAAACCATTCATAATAAAGTGAATAAAATGAAGAGATGGTCAATTGTAGAACGGCGTGCTTGAAATACACGTTGCGCATTGGTTGACAAATGGCGAGACCAGCTGGGCATGAATCATATGTCCCATCCCCTTGCAAACACAGCTGGTGAGAGCACTGGGACAATAACTGGAAGGAAGGTGTTTGTCTTTTTTGGGCTTAGGCATGGTTATGACTGTCTTCAAGCCAGCATCTGGGAAACATGCCCTCTGCCCAGATGCAACTTTACATATGAAGGAGGAGGTACTTGCCCACAAAAGAAAGGTTCTGCAACATCTGAATGTGAACATCATCTGGCCCTAGGACAGAGGATGGGGGTAAAGTGAGGGCATTATCTAGCTCCCTCATAGTAAAGGCGGCTTTGTAGCACTCACGATTCTGAGAAGAGAAAGGTATCGCCCGAGCCTTCTCCACTCATTTCCGATGGAGGAAGGCAGGGTGATAGTGGGTGGAGCTAAAAATCTCCACAAAGAAGCAGCCCAAGGTGTTGGAGGTTGCAACAGGATCACCTACGACACTGTTTGCTATGGTCCGCCTGGAAATTGGTCCCAGAGAGCCATCGGAGGTTGCTCCACACAACGGAAGAGGGTGTGAAGCTGTTACAAAAACTAGTAAAGGAAATCCAGCTAGTTATTTTGCTATCCCAAAAAGCACAACGGCACTGTGCATGGAAGCGTTTATAATGAATGCAGTGTGCATCATAGGTTGACTGTTAAAAACAAAGAGCACGTCTCTACATGTGAACTGGGTCGCGGCACACCTCAGTCCGTCAAGGCATCAGGACACAGCACAGTAAAGAGGAATAGGAGGAATGGAACATTCTGCGTTGGTAAGGATAACATTTGTAAGATATTCCACTGTGGTGTGCATACTGTAAGACCTTCGGTACACACACCATCAGATTATTTGACTTGTCACTCTAACGAAGTAGGCGAGTGTGAGCAATATGTCTCGTGGTCTTATCGTGGCGTGTTTATCTTCTGCCGTTAGGTCAGATGACAGAAATGCCACTTGCATGCTTAGAGTAGCAGATTGATGGTGACCAGGTTTAAACAGAACTTGATTAATCTTGACACACATTTATTAAAATAATAACAACCATAAACCTTACTTAACTTGGTTCTGGATGCTATTTACAATTGACAATCTGAAGTTACTTTGGTCTTGGTACGTTAATCTTATTCTCACATAACTCTGATACTTGACGAAGTGTCTATACATTTCTCTTCATGGCTATGTACAGGAATATGATAATCTTATTAGGCGCAGACTGAAACTTGACTATAGAGTAATGCAGACTAATGCACAGACTAATGCAGACTGACTAATCAGAGGTCTGTACACTCGTTATAATACCTCGGGCATTCAGGTATCACTGCGCAAGTGTGATCCGCAAGGAGAAAAGGTTCTACGTTAGCAGCAATCTCATTGGCTGCGTGACATATTAATACACGGACGGCGAAAGCAGAATTTGGTTCGTCTCTAAGACAGCGCCATCTCGTAGTGCAGAGACGGACGAGCGCTGCGCCTGCGCTGTTGTGCTTAGCGGTGCGCGCTCTACTGGGAAAGTTGTGTACGCACTGACTACGCGGAACTATGTACACAACATCTACCTGGTCATCAAAACTGGGGAAATATTTGTTGAAGGTCGCCAGGGCGGAGTAAAGCCTCATATCAACCTTAGAAAGCTACGATTTGGATGTGCATCTAGGTGTGGTACGAGTCAGCAAACAGATAACACACAGGAAATGGTCGCTCAAGTACATGCTAGAGAATGGACCACTTGAGATGATGGGTGCTCCTGCGTGAAGGCAGATGAGGTTAAGCTGACAGAGATCAGTCAAGAGGGCACCTGTCTGACAGGTTCTGGAAGAGCCCCAAAGGGGATGGTGCGTATTAAAGTCACCAAGTAGCAGCAAGGGGTGAGGGAGTTGCCAATAAGCTTGAGGAAGTCTGCAGTGGTGACACTGAATGACGGAGGGATGTAAATGGTACAAAGGGAGAAGATCAAGTGAGAAAGGAAAATGCAAACTGCAACAGCTTGAAGCCGGATAGTCAGGAAGATGGGTTGACTATGTATGTTATCCCTGGTGAGCAGCATGACTCCCAGTTGAGACGGAATGCCTTCCTCGGGAGGAAGGTCAAAATGGACCAGGAAGAAATGCGAGAGCTCAAAGCAGTTGTGAGGATGCAATTTTGTTTCCTGGAGGCAAAAAAGAAGTAGACACTGTGATTCCAAGAGCAGCCGTAAGTCCCCTTCGTTGGATCGAAGGCTGCGATCATTCCAATGGAAGAGTCTCGTGACGAGGAAAGGGGAAGAGAGAAAAAAACGGAGTCACCTCGGCTGCTGGTGAGTACCCGCCATTGAAGGCCGACTGCTACAGGGTGCAGAGGCTGGAGGATCCTGCTCCATGAGATCTACAGACATGTCAGCATTCTCCTTCTGTCTGTCTGTCTGTGGGGTCCAGGGCAGAAACACGGTTGGCAGTGTGCACTGACAACAAGGAGGTCAGCTGGACGAAAGTATCACGCGGTGACACTGTCTAAGACTGCTTGCCTTTGTTCCATTTCTTGGTGCCTTTGCAGTTGACAGGGGAAGACTCAGATGTTTGTTGGCTGCAGGGACGTAAGAAGTCTTTGCGGTAGTATTCCTTCTGTTCTTTTCAGCCTGACAGTTGTTTAGCAGGTGACCTCGCCCTGGGAGACAAAAGTTGGTGGCTTGTTACACGGCTGGAGGGGAGACAGTGATGCTACCATGAAACTGGGCGATTTTACAACAGCAGTGCTGAATCTGAGGTTGCTTGTCTCTGTGACCCTGTCCTTCATGGAGCGAAACGTAGCAAGAACAGTACTTTAAGTGCCATACAGTAGAACACAGGGCTTCTGACTATGCAACAACTTGCGACTGACCGGGTAAGACAGTTTTTCCTTTGCCCAGATCCTCTGGACAGCCCGCTCATCGAGGTATATGGGACAATCTCGGGAAGAGGTGGTATGGTCACCATTGCAATTGATACAGCAGGGAGAGGGCAGTGGACAATCGCCCTCATGGACATCCCTACCACAGGTTACACATTTGGACGGGTGTCAACAGGATGTTCGAGTGTGGTTGAAACGATGACACTGCTAGCAGCGCATCAGGTTCGGAATGTACAGTCAGACTGTGATAACCTCATAGCTAGCTTTGATCTCAGACTGAAGCACCACTCTATCAAAAGTGAGAAAAAAAAGTGTGTGTGGGTACTAAGGATGCACTACCATTTTCATCATCCGACGGACTGCGATGATACGCAGATCAGAAAGGCACGTTTGGTTTCCTGCCTCGGTCAGATCATCAAGCAGATTATTGTAAGTAACACCATGGGAAGAATTCACCATTCAAGGGGGCCAGCAATTGCATCAACACCTTTCTGAATAATACACACATTTACTATAGCAAAGGACTGACCGTCTTCAGTATGTGAAACCACAAGGAACAGTTGTGCTGCTGGGATGTTTTTTGAATTGTTAGCCTAATTCTGTTTACATTTAGTAGACACTGGCTATGGAGATGATGAGACACTGGCTATGGAGATGATGAGACACTGGCTATGGAGATGATGAGACACTGGCTATGGAGATGATGAGACACTGGCTACGGAGACGATGAGACACTGGCTACGGAGACGATGAGACACTGGCTACGGAGACGATGAGACACTGGCTACGGAGACGATGAGACACTGGCTACGGAGACGATGAGACACTGGCTACGGAGACGATGAGACACTGGCTACGGAGACGATGAGACACTGGCTACGGAGACGATGAGACACTGGCTACGGAGACGATGAGACACTGGCTACGGAGACGATGAGACACTGGCTACGGAGACGATGAGACACTGGCTACGGAGACGATGAGACACTGGCTACGGAGACGATGAGACACTGGCTACGGAGACGATGAGACACTGGCTACGGAGACGATGAGACACTGGCTACGGAGACGATGAGACACTGGCTACGGAGACGATGAGACACTGGCTACGGAGACGATGAGACACTGGCTACGGAGACGATGAGACACTGGCTACGGAGACGATGAGACACTGGCTACGGAGACGATGAGACACTGGCTACGGAGACGATGAGACACTGGCTACGGAGACGATGAGACACTGGCTACGGAGACGATGAGACACTGGCTACGGAGACGATGAGACACTGGCTACGGAGACGATGAGACACTGGCTACGGAGACGATGAGACACTGGCTACGGAGACGATGAGACACTGGCTACGGAGACGATGAGACACTGGCTACGGAGACGATGAGACACTGGCTACGGAGACGATGAGACACTGGCTACGGAGACGATGAGACACTGGCTACGGAGACGATGAGACACTGGCTACGGAGACGATGAGACACTGGCTACGGAGACGATGAGACACTGGCTACGGAGACGATGAGACACTGGCTACGGAGACGATGAGACACTGGCTACGGAGACGATGAGACACTGGCTACGGAGACGATGAGACACTGGCTACGGAGACGATGAGACACTGGCTACGGAGACGATGAGACACTGGCTACGGAGACGATGAGACACTGGCTACGGAGACGATGAGACACTGGCTACGGAGACGATGAGACACTGGCTACGGAGACGATGAGACACTGGCTACGGAGACGATGAGACACTGGCTACGGAGACGATGAGACACTGGCTACGGAGACGATGAGACACTGGCTACGGAGACGATGAGACACTGGCTACGGAGACGATGAGACACTGGCTACGGAGACGATGAGACACTGGCTACGGAGACGATGAGACACTGGCTACGGAGACGATGAGACACTGGCTACGGAGACGATGAGACACTGGCTACGGAGACGATGAGACACTGGCTACGGAGACGATGAGACACTGGCTACGGAGACGATGAGACACTGGCTACGGAGACGATGAGACACTGGCTACGGAGACGATGAGACACTGGCTACGGAGACGATGAGACACTGGCTACGGAGACGATGAGACACTGGCTACGGAGACGATGAGACACTGGCTACGGAGACGATGAGACACTGGCTACGGAGACGATGAGACACTGGCTACGGAGACGATGAGACACTGGCTACGGAGACGATGAGACACTGGCTACGGAGACGATGAGACACTGGCTACGGAGACGATGAGACACTGGCTACGGAGACGATGAGACACTGGCTACGGAGACGATGAGACACTGGCTACGGAGACGATGAGACACTGGCTACGGAGACGATGAGACACTGGCTACGGAGACGATGAGACACTGGCTACGGAGACGATGAGACACTGGCTACGGAGACGATGAGACACTGGCTACGGAGACGATGAGACACTGGCTACGGAGACGATGAGACACTGGCTACGGAGACGATGAGACACTGGCTACGGAGACGATGAGACACTGGCTACGGAGACGATGAGACACTGGCTACGGAGACGATGAGACACTGGCTACGGAGACGATGAGACACTGGCTACGGAGACGATGAGACACTGGCTACGGAGACGATGAGACACTGGCTACGGAGACGATGAGACACTGGCTACGGAGACGATGAGACACTGGCTACGGAGACGATGAGACACTGGCTACGGAGACGATGAGACACTGGCTACGGAGACGATGAGACACTGGCTACGGAGACGATGAGACACTGGCTACGGAGACGATGAGACACTGGCTACGGAGACGATGAGACACTGGCTACGGAGACGATGAGACACTGGCTACGGAGACGATGAGACACTGGCTACGGAGACGATGAGACACTGGCTACGGAGACGATGAGACACTGGCTACGGAGACGATGAGACACTGGCTACGGAGACGATGAGACACTGGCTACGGAGACGATGAGACACTGGCTACGGAGACGATGAGACACTGGCTACGGAGACGATGAGACACTGGCTACGGAGACGATGAGACACTGGCTACGGAGACGATGAGACACTGGCTACGGAGACGATGAGACACTGGCTACGGAGACGATGAGACACTGGCTACGGAGACGATGAGACACTGGCTACGGAGACGATGAGACACTGGCTACGGAGACGATGAGACACTGGCTACGGAGACGATGAGACACTGGCTACGGAGACGATGAGACACTGGCTACGGAGACGATGAGACACTGGCTACGGAGACGATGAGACACTGGCTACGGAGACGATGAGACACTGGCTACGGAGACGATGAGACACTGGCTACGGAGACGATGAGACACTGGCTACGGAGACGATGAGACACTGGCTACGGAGACGATGAGACACTGGCTACGGAGACGATGAGACACTGGCTACGGAGACGATGAGACACTGGCTACGGAGACGATGAGACACTGGCTACGGAGACGATGAGACACTGGCTACGGAGACGATGAGACACTGGCTACGGAGACGATGAGACACTGGCTACGGAGACGATGAGACACTGGCTACGGAGACGATGAGACACTGGCTACGGAGACGATGAGACACTGGCTACGGAGACGATGAGACACTGGCTACGGAGACGATGAGACACTGGCTACGGAGACGATGAGACACTGGCTACGGAGACGATGAGACACTGGCTACGGAGACGATGAGACACTGGCTACGGAGACGATGAGACACTGGCTACGGAGACGATGAGACACTGGCTACGGAGACGATGAGACACTGGCTACGGAGACGATGAGACACTGGCTACGGAGACGATGAGACACTGGCTACGGAGACGATGAGACACTGGCTACGGAGACGATGAGACACTGGCTACGGAGACGATGAGACACTGGCTACGGAGACGATGAGACACTGGCTACGGAGACGATGAGACACTGGCTACGGAGACGATGAGACACTGGCTACGGAGACGATGAGACACTGGCTACGGAGACGATGAGACACTGGCTACGGAGACGATGAGACACTGGCTACGGAGACGATGAGACACTGGCTACGGAGACGATGAGACACTGGCTACGGAGACGATGAGACACTGGCTACGGAGACGATGAGACACTGGCTACGGAGACGATGAGACACTGGCTACGGAGACGATGAGACACTGGCTACGGAGACGATGAGACACTGGCTACGGAGACGATGAGACACTGGCTACGGAGACGATGAGACACTGGCTACGGAGACGATGAGACACTGGCTACGGAGACGATGAGACACTGGCTACGGAGACGATGAGACACTGGCTACGGAGACGATGAGACACTGGCTACGGAGACGATGAGACACTGGCTACGGAGACGATGAGACACTGGCTACGGAGACGATGAGACACTGGCTACGGAGACGATGAGACACTGGCTACGGAGACGATGAGACACTGGCTACGGAGACGATGAGACACTGGCTACGGAGACGATGAGACACTGGCTACGGAGACGATGAGACACTGGCTACGGAGACGATGAGACACTGGCTACGGAGACGATGAGACACTGGCTACGGAGACGATGAGACACTGGCTACGGAGACGATGAGACACTGGCTACGGAGACGATGAGACACTGGCTACGGAGACGATGAGACACTGGCTACGGAGACGATGAGACACTGGCTACGGAGACGATGAGACACTGGCTACGGAGACGATGAGACACTGGCTACGGAGACGATGAGACACTGGCTACGGAGACGATGAGACACTGGCTACGGAGACGATGAGACACTGGCTACGGAGACGATGAGACACTGGCTACGGAGACGATGAGACACTGGCTACGGAGACGATGAGACACTGGCTACGGAGACGATGAGACACTGGCTACGGAGACGATGAGACACTGGCTACGGAGACGATGAGACACTGGCTACGGAGACGATGAGACACTGGCTACGGAGACGATGAGACACTGGCTACGGAGACGATGAGACACTGGCTACGGAGACGATGAGACACTGGCTACGGAGACGATGAGACACTGGCTACGGAGACGATGAGACACTGGCTACGGAGACGATGAGACACTGGCTACGGAGACGATGAGACACTGGCTACGGAGACGATGAGACACTGGCTACGGAGACGATGAGACACTGGCTACGGAGACGATGAGACACTGGCTACGGAGACGATGAGACACTGGCTACGGAGACGATGAGACACTGGCTACGGAGACGATGAGACACTGGCTACGGAGACGATGAGACACTGGCTACGGAGACGATGAGACACTGGCTACGGAGACGATGAGACACTGGCTACGGAGACGATGAGACACTGGCTACGGAGACGATGAGACACTGGCTACGGAGACGATGAGACACTGGCTACGGAGACGATGAGACACTGGCTACGGAGACGATGAGACACTGGCTACGGAGACGATGAGACACTGGCTACGGAGACGATGAGACACTGGCTACGGAGACGATGAGACACTGGCTACGGAGACGATGAGACACTGGCTACGGAGACGATGAGACACTGGCTACGGAGACGATGAGACACTGGCTACGGAGACGATGAGACACTGGCTACGGAGACGATGAGACACTGGCTACGGAGACGATGAGACACTGGCTATGGAGATGATGATTGTCTCACTGCGAGAAAATCCCCCATGATAGTCAGCGACTCCGATGGTGCGCTCCTTACAACTGTGGGCCCCTCTCAGGGGGGTGCACCCACCTTAGGTGATTGTTCACACCTCCTGAACACCTAACAGAGGGACCAATCAGAAATTTGAGAAGGTAGCAGCTCAGGCAGTCATCCCTCCTTGGCCTGGCCTGTACAAGGGGGTACGTGCGAATTCTACCTGTCAACCCGAGACTGGGAGTTACCCATTACCCAGTTACCTATTATGCATCATATGCGTGGGCTGGCCTTTAAGAGTGCCCAGGGAGGAGGAAGAAGAGGAACCTCAAATACCAGAGCTGAGGGAGGATAGGACAAGGGGAACGAAGAAAGAAAAAAAGGAACGAATAACAATGGAGAGACTGTACTGGTATTGACCACTGAAAATGCAGAACATATTTCCAAAAACATCCCAGGCATTTTCCACATGGGAAGGGGGAGAATAGCAAGAGGATAGACATGCAGCACGAAAGGGAAAAGATGCTGTGAAGGCTGGGGTCCCAGGGTCCCATGTTAGCCAAGCACGAACCCGTCAAACAACAGTGAGCCCACAGACGGTGGAGGGGGGGGGGGGGCTGGGAGAGTGGGGCAGAAGGCAGAAGAACCTATGGAGGAGACAAAGTGTTCCCAACAAAGTACGAGAATCCTTTAGTGAGAACAGTATGAATGATGGTAACAAAAAGAGAACAGTAAGAATTAAGTTAACAGATAATTTTTGACCACGTATCTAGGTCAAGGCAGTTATGGATCTAGGTGAAAGGTTAAGACAATAAGTGTGGTCTGACAACTGAATCAGATACACTGATGCCCACAGTTGGGGAAAAAAAGAGGCAAAAATTATGGATCAGTGTGTACAGCAGCAGAAAGTCTGAAGGTGTCGGCGGCATCACATCAAAGCACTGATCACCATTGCCTTCTTATATCACCCTTGAGTAAGGTGGAGAACTAAACTCCTGTTCAATTTTGTCCACAGTGTGAAGTGATGATTCGTATGAGAAAGTGAATAGAGATAAACGGATTAAATAATGAACGAAATGTGTGGTGGCTAAGCAAAGCATATACATGTCAAAGTGAAACAACACTTTCACAAGGCCATATATCTCGGAGAGATTTAGATGCTTATTAAATGAGAGTTAAATATTTGTAATACACAATAAAGGTTGGTTGGCTAATTGGCATACTTAATGGCAGAATGGAAACATAATTAGTAGAATTGGTGAAAAAGCTAGTCTCTGCAGAAAAGTTAATTAATTACAATGTTAGTGACAGGAAGAGTGGAGAAAAGATTCCCAGCTAATAGCATCAATGATCAGAAATATGGTTTATGTTTTTCTTTAAGTCATTGAAAGTTTAAAAACAAAGGAGGCTAGGTGAGATATGGCATTGTACTACCATAACACAGTGTACACTCCAGTCAAAAATTCAACCAATTAAACATACTCATTATGGAAAGTAACTAACTGGTAAACATCTTCATTGAAGCAATATTTTTTACACTAAGAATGGTGACAACAGCATAAAGATCAGAGTGTATTTAGTGGGGATATTTGTGTTTTAATCCAGCGGGCCTATCAAATTATTCAGGGATGTGAGGACACAAGTGGGCCACATGGCATGTGTGGGAGGCAGCTGCAGTTAGTGGACCCCAATATCACCAGTCAACATGGAGTGGAGCCAGTGGGGTCTTGAAAGGGAAGGAGTACACGCAGTGATACTGAGAAAGAACTGAAGGTAAAACTTAAGACATAGTTTATGGGGATGAACGGGCACCTTTTCACTTCAGTTCTGTTGACAAGGTCATCAGTATTTATTAATGCAAGATTCACAGTTTGTCTCCAGGCCGGAAAACAGCAGACAATAATATAATGAGAAGCAGAGTTAATATTCAGTAAACAATAGTGTTTGACATTGCTGCCAATAAGAAGTGTGAGAAGCAGCATGAAGCACCACTGTTAGAGCACATGTGGCTCAGAGTTTGGATGGGATGAGAGTGTCGTTCCACTGGGATTGCACAGTAAGTGTCCTAAAGTACACACAGTGCTAGTAACATTGTCCAAGTAAAGTCACACAAACAGTGAACTTTATGACTGTGTTTGAAGTACGCTGAAGTGCCAAAAAGACTGGTATAGGCATGCATATTCAAATAGAGTTATATACAAACAGGCAGAATATGGCACTGTGGTCGGCAATGCCTACATAAGACAAGAGTCTGGCGCAGTTGTTAGATCGGTTACTGCTGCTACAACAGCAGTTTATCAAGATTTACTTAGTGAGTCTGAACATGGTGTTAAAGTCGGTGCACGAGGAATGAGACACAGCATCTCCGAATATGCGATGAAGTGGGGATTTTCCTGTACATCGATTCCACGAGTGTACTGTGAATATAAGGAATCCGGTAAAAACATCAAATCTCCAACATACCTTCGGCTGCAAAAAGATACTGCAAGAACGAGACAAAAGACAACTGAAGAGAATCGTTCAATGTGACAGAAGTGCAACCTTCCACAAATTGCTGCAGATTTCAATGCTGTGCCATCACCAAGTGTCAGCATGCAAACAATTCAAAGAAACATCATTGATATGGGCTTTCGGACCCGAAGGCTCACTTGTGTACCCTTGATGACTGCACAACACAAAGCTTTACACCTTGCCTGGACCCGTCAACATGGACATTGGACTGTTGATGGAAACACATTGCCTGGTCGGACAAGTCTCTTTCAAATTGTATCGAGCAGATGGATGTGCAGGTATGGATACAACCTCATGAATCCATGGGCCCTGCATGTCAGCAGGGGACTGTTCAAGCTGGTGGAGCCCCTGTAATGGTGTGGGATGTATGCAGTTAGACACCTGATACATCTAGATATGACTAACCAGTGACAAATACATAACCATCCTGTCTGATCACTGGGATTGATTCTTGTCCATTGTGCATTCCGAAAGACTTGGGCAATTCCAGCAGGACAATGCGACACCCTACATGTCCAGAATTGTTACAAAGTCGCTCCAGGAACACTCTTCAGAGTTTAAACAGTTCCGCTGGCCACCGAACTCCCCAGACATGATATTATTGAGCATATCTCTGATTTCTTGCAACATGCTGTTCAAAAGAGATCTCCAGTCCCCCATAGTCTTACGGATTTATGGACAGCCCTGCAGGATTTGTGGTGTCAGTTCCCTCCAGCACTACTTCACACGTTAGTTGAATCCATGCCATGTCATGCTGCGGTACTTCTGCTTGCTCGTGTGGGCCCTGCACAATATTAGGCAGGTATACCAGTTTCTTTGGCTCTTCAGTGTATATTTCAGCTGGTCACAAACTGTCAATTCTTAGAAGCAAATGTTAATAAACAAAGCTTATGGCATGTGTGATGCGTTTATCCCGGGTGTGAAGGTACGTGAGTGTGGTAAACTGGCAAGCTGTTAATTACCTACGTGTTGTGATACCGTTGTCGCCGATGATCCTTTGATTGCTATTCACAGTCTGTGGGATTTACCGACTTGGGGAATGCCAAATTATGTATTTGCAGGTTTCCTAACTATCCTGGTGAGGTGGGAGAAGTCCCATGTGGCAAAACGTTTTAAAAGCACTCCCCAACGTAATTAGCTGTTTTTGTAGATTCGGAATACAGATGTAGATGCAGAACTGTGCCTGATCAATAATTCACAGAAAAAGGATACCAGCAATGGTAATTATTCCTTAAAATTTTATTATTTAAGCAACTAGTTTAAACATTTAATTAATGTCATCTTCAGGCTGTTATTTGAAAAATAAATGCAGACATCCAAACACTGGTGCACAGAGAATATGTACCATATACAATGAACTTGATACCATCCACTTCTATTAATTTAATATGTTCACTCCAAACACACAACTATGTGCAGAGAGATGTGTAGTGGCATTTATAAAACAGGAACTTACGTGTGTGAGGTTTCTTGTGTGGCCTTTGTATCTCGAGCAGCAGCACACACACATTGGAGCACCAGCTTTGATCTTGTTTTATCTAATTTCAAATGTGCATCCTTATTTTGAGGACACTGAGCTTCTGAAATATAGTTCACTTCTACCATGGCAGAATTCACATGTTGGAGCACAGCATACTGATAACTGCCCTAAAGGTAAGGTCCGGTGAGGGTCACAGGTTGGAGAAGTGTGGCTGGTTTGAGGTTGCAGTACTTTGTTAGATTCATAATAAAAAGTAACCTGGCCGAGAGAGTATCACAAATGTTAAACTGACACTTTCCACACAATAATGTTCACACCAATATCATCCACAGTGGGTCGTTGGCTCACTGGTGAACTGGCAGACTATGGATACAAAGGTTTCGGGAAGGATAGCCAGTCAGTCCTGGAATATTTTTGTGTCACTTATCACTACTTTCACCTCTAGCAACTCCCGCTTACATGAAAAATGGTGAGATGCACTATGGTTCAGAGTCTAGGTTAAACAATAAGTCCCACTATAACAGGCTGTGTAGGTCAGAGGAATGTAACCTCTGACAGGATCGTGTCTAGCAGAGTACTGTGGTGTTCGGCTCGATCTTTGGGTTAATGACAGCTCTATCTATCTGATCAGCATGGAACTGATTTTTAAGCAGTGTCAAATTGTAATAAGCAACTGAATTTTTGCTTATAACCTCCTTAGACATCCTGATGAAGATTATGATTGTCGTTGAAAGTAAGCCTTTTTATTCTGATTTGACGCGGCAAGACTATTAAGAATGTCTTATACAAGAATGCTGCATGAAAACTACGTTTGCATATGTCACCTAACATTCTACCGCTGTTTTCTCTTTTTGGCAACAATGCATGCATTTGAGATGCGTATTGTTGTACTATTTTCTGAAGCAATATACCACACAATTTTTAAAATCTTTGCTTAATTATAATGTTAAAGGTGTTGAAATTTGTATTAAGGTTAGCCACAAAATGCAATTAATTATTATGGTTCCAAATCCAGTTTTTGTGTGTTGCACATGTGTTTCTCTAGGCAGAACAGTCAATATAACGTTTCACTCTTTCTCAGAAGCCTGTCTGTGCATAAAATGCTATTCTTGAGGAGGAGGAAGATGCAATGGATATATGAAGCTAATGTAGAATCAGATGAATATTCTGGTGAAGAAGATGGGGATGGAAAAATAGAAAATCTTGGACCAAGGCAACTTCATGCTGGTCCAGAAGTGGTACTGACCTACAAAAACAGGTTAGGTGATGAACCTGAGACAGATTGCTCTCATGATGATAAACCACAAAATGTCATTTCAGATGAAATAGAAAAGCTACAGATCTCAAAAACTTAATAAGAGATTGGAGGATCTGCAAAGTGATAACGCTTTATTTCCTGAGAATGATCACAGTAAATACAGAAGCTTGTCTCCAGTGCTTTGCTTTGAACTGTTTTGGAACGATGAAATAATTAAATTTCTCAGTACCGAATCTACAAAATACGCTTTGTTCAAGAACTGCCCAGTTACCAAAATAACACAATAGGAGATAAAATGTTTTCTAGGAATTCTAATTCTCTTGGGCTATAGCAGGAGATGTTACCGGGATTCAGGGTTGGTCATGAGAAATGAAATGGTGCACAAGATGATGAGAAGAGACAAATTTGAAACAATGAAGAGATTCATTCACTCATGTCCTAACACAAAAATTAATGCAAATAATAAAATGTGAAAACTTTGTCCATTAACAGAAATGTTAAGAAAAGTTACAGCCTGAGCAAGATTTGTATTACAATGAGAGCATGACACAGTATTTTGGCAGGTATGGATGCAAACAATTTCTCAAAGTTCCAGGAATTCAGCCAGGTGACACAGAAATTCCCGGAAGTTATTTGAAAGTTATATACACCAGGAGAAACTCAGGTCTCACAATTTCTCAAAGGTAAACCCATCAGATTTGGGTACAAAGCACAGTGCCTAAACACAAACATGGGTTATCTATCGGATTTTTAAATACACCAAGGAACTGATCCACAATGGAACGAAGTGTCTGAGAAGGCATTTGGAAAATGTGTTGTACCTCTGATTCAAATGATTGATTTACATGCTGATAAAAGTAAAAAATCTGCCCTACAGGTTTTATTTTGACAATCTGTTTACATAGCCAACATTGTTGGTTCACCTAAAAGAACGAGATTATGGTGCAACTGGCACTATTAGTGAGAATTTTCTGCCTAAAGAATGTCAACTTATACCCTATAAGACAATGTCCAAAAGGAATAAGACATGAGATTATGATTACAAGAGCTGCACGGAAAGTGGAATGATGATTACCAGATGGCTAGATATTTCTGCTGTAACAATCGTTTCAACTAGTTATGCGATCAATCCAGTGAGCTCCGAGCTGATATTCCAGACAAGAGAAGAAAAAAGTAATTGTACTCCAAGCATATGTTATTGGAGAATACAACAAAAATATGGGGAGAACTGACCAAATGCACAAAAATATAGCATTATATAGAGTGAGCATCAGAGGAAAGAAATAGTGGTAGCCAATTTTTATGTGGCTACTGGATACGTCTGTACATAATGTGTGGCTTCTCTACAAAAAGGCAGCTATGAATATGCCACAACTGTAATTTCAGTGTTATAATGTGAAATGTTACCTGACTTCCAATGCAGCAATCCCTACAGGCCCTGATCACCCTGCAGGTAACCCATATCAAGGCAGAGTGCTGTTTGACATCAGAAATAATTAAAGAGGTCATTTGGTAGATATGATGCCACAGGAAAAAAAAGGACAACACTGCACTACAGAAAACTACAAAGGAACTCTAAGAACAATGAGCTGCAAATGTGATGATGGTTTGTGCATAGTGTGTGTTGCACCATACCACAGAAAATGAATGCTGTTGCCTTCATGTAATGTAAATGACAGACACTGCTTTATTTTATTTACTGTCATCTATTTCACTTAAAATGTATGATCTACCTAGCATGACATATGTTACACTCTCTTTTGCTTAAATTATTAATTACTTTTTGTTTAGCTTCTTGTAGTAGTTTCATTAATTACAATGAACAACTAAATGTCTGATTTATAAAATTCAGAAGTGAAAATTAATTCAGGCAGAAGTGGGTTAATCTTAATAAGAAGTACTGAGATACCAAATCTTAATAATACTCACTAATATCTCCCTCCCACTTGTGTCAAATAGAAACATCAGACCCTTTGAGAGAGGGGGGAAAAAAGAGACTGTGTGTCAGATTAGCAAGTGACAGTCATTCTTTATAATAAATCGAATAACTTACCTGGTAGTTATGTCGACAGCGTTTGACGCTGTTGAAGTAGCATTTGATTTCTTTGCCTTTTCTCGTTTTGCTTTGTCTTTTACGACAGGCCTCAGTTCCAAGGGAAGGTGAGAAGTGGGAAAAGTAAGCGGCTGCTGCTTCGACTTGCTTGACACAGCCGCTTGGTAACGATCCGAGTAGCGCTCAATGTCAGAGCGAACTGTCTGTGCCACAAGGTATGCAGGAGAGTCGTGCAAGCATTCGATGAAATCTCTCCGCAATTCCACACAGTACTCATCTTCTGGAGTGGGTCTGACAAAAAATTGTCTCATTTAACAAAATTGTATTATATGCCAGAAAAATCTGTCAATATGTGTATATGTTAGCACTGGCACTGATGCAGCAGTTAAACTACAAAAGAATGCTGAGGTTCTCACTGAAAAACTAAGCTATATGCTCCTACTGAAAAATTGAAAGTAAATAAATTACAGTTCAGTTGCTTCAAACAATAAAAAATCCATCACAAAATAATAAAAATATGAAAAGAAGAGGTATTTACCAGGAGACAGTCATACTGAAAGAAGACTGTTAGATATTATAAGTTGGCGAACAAGAGTCCACCTCCAGATATAAGAAAAAAAAAACCACCACAAACAAAAAGATGACAGAGGCCATGTGCTTGCAAATTGTGCATGAAAGAATGTGAATATTTCTACACAGTCTGCCTTCAGTGCGCCTGCCTGCAGCTCAACTATGTGGTGAGTAGCAGTTTATTCTGTATCATATTACAGTTCAAGTGTTTGATCCACTTTCTATTGCACTACGGAAGACCAAGGCCATTACTAAAATAACTTGACAGAAATATGGTTAAAAATTATGCTTGCAATTTATGAGCTAAATTCTTAACTAAAATCTAATACATACTACATTCCCATTCACACATCCACACAGAAGGATACTGTATGCAAAACTGTAAAATTCTCTCAAAGGACATGTTACAAAATTCTTTGTTAAAATACAAGGAAATTATAATACAGCAGCTAAAATAATGTGTGATCACACACTGGTAAATCCTCTCATTGAAGGAGGAAGCCATGCATCACAGTATGATTTAATCAGAAGCCAGTTAACATGCCCCTGTTGCCAGAAGACCTCCAGAGCCATACCACTGGCTTCCCCAACTGCAGCTTATTGTGCCTGAAGCCTATACAGATTGCCCAACTACTGTAATAATTATCTCAATTTATACATTAACATATTTTCCCGTATTGTTTGAGTATAATTCGTTGTGGCCTATGTGGCAAGTAAGCTAGCCGCTTTGGCAGGGGGCGTGTGTTCCCACAAAATGCGAACTGCTTACAATCTGCCCTCTGGGAACCCATAGTGTGTAGCCAATAGGATTGCAGGAGACAAATCATGTTCACTGCTGGCCGCCGTGAAAGTGTTGTCTCTGAGATACAAGCTCTCAATGGCATCGGTTACTGCCTGCTTGTGAGGCTTTTCATTCCTAATTCCATCACAGACTTCGGTTTTTGTGACATGCTCCCTCTGTCCTGCAAGAATTGGCCAGTCTCTCTCTCACTGGCCTGCACACACCTGACAGCACTCTTTATAATGAATAAATTTCCTTCTTGCTCATAAAAATCTACATCTTATGATTTAACAACCTCTTAAGGTGTCCAAACTTTAAATGTCACAACTAGACTCTCTCTGCACTTGCACATATCTCTTCTAGTGCCAAATGACAGACCATACCGTACCTCAGTAGCAATGTGGCATTACACATCATGGCATAGTATTTTGCACACCAGATCCTTGTGTTATCTTCAGGAAATGACACTAAGCACCCAACAGAGTGCCGTTCCTTGAACATCAGTATAAATAACAACATAGTTGCAGCCATACCATACAATTTTGTAACACACTGGCTTTGAAACACAACTCAGTGTACCCTGAAGAAATAGTTCTTGGCCTTGTCAACCACAATTTTGTCTTCCATCTGAAGTTAGAAACATGGTCTGCCTCAAGGGCCATTAGGTTACCGTATTTACTCGAATCTAAGCCGCACTTTTTTTCCGGTTTTTGTAATCCAAAAAACCGCCTGCGGCTTAGAATCGAGTGCAAAGCAAGCGGAAGTTCTTAAAAATGTCGGTGGGTGCTGCCACAACTTAGTTCTGCCGCCGAATATATGTAGTGCTACACAGGCATGCTCTGTAGGCACAAAGATAAATACAGGCGCCAAAACCTCTGCGTCAGTAAATAAATTTAAAAAAAAAGGTGGAAGACAAGCTTTTTTTCTCTGCGCCGAATTTCGACCACTGCATTTTCATACATTATCCAACGAAGTAAATACAAATTCCGTATTGTTCATCTTCGAATGTAGCAGCATTTCAATGTACTACAAAAACCCGACTGGCAAGAATGTTTAGGATGTTTGTCAATGTGGCCAACTCTACGTTCTGAATTTTTTCCTATCTGTGAGAAGAGATGGTTGCTAATAGGAACTTTTATAAATTGTGAATCACATGCAGTATTCTCGTCACCATAAGAATAATACGAACATAAACATTTTGCCATGTACTGTTTCATGTTTGCTGCTATCTCATTTAAATTCTGTCAGCGTAATAAACCACAAAACTAGAGCGAGACAACAGCAAACGCGGAAGAATATACATACCATGTCATGTTTATATTCGTATTAATTCTTATGCTAAACAGTGATACAGTCAGAAATGAAGCGAGGCAATTTACTAGATTTTTAAATCTAAGATGACTAATTTCTGTGCAGAATGTAATGTACTAAAGAGGCGCCTGCAAAGATTTACAAACGGAGAAAATTTTTCGCTAAACTCTTGTTCAGAACATCTTATATCATACGCAGTCTATTCTTTGGTTCTTTTTGATCATTATCAAAGAAAGCAGCAGTGTAAGTAACAACAAGTAGCAGTCTCTTGCCATTGTTTCGCTAATGAGACGATTCCTCTCTCTCTCTTTTTTTTTTTTCTTTTCTTTTTTTAATTGTAAGTGGCGGTAGTGCGCACAAAGCAAGCCATGCCGCGATCGGTGACAGGCCGTAAACACGCAGTATCAGAGTACAACAAACAAAGCATGACACAGTACCGTAATGCATATTCAGCGTAGAGTGACGTAAACACCTATAACAAAGAAAACTGCGCTTATCAAATCAAAGAAAAATAAGCAATCAATTCAAAACAGATGAAGCACGTGAAAAAGGAAGGGTACCTGTATAAATACGGACGGAGCGCCTGACGCATAGCAATGGCTACCTGGTAAAGCTTAACTGCTAAGCTTACGACTCGAACCAAACTACTGTAGCTGTATCGTCATTCATTCGACCTAAATTGTCTCATATTACAGTGGACCAACTTTGTTTCGATTTGGAGATGCGGCCTAAAACTTTTCTCTTCCCTTGAATTTCGAGTCTCAAATTTCAGGTACGGCTTAGATTCGGGAAATATTTTTTCCCTTGATTTTGAATCTCAATTTTCAGGTGAGGCTTATATTCGAGTGCGGCTTAGACTCGAGTAAATACGGTAGTTCACAAATACTCCTTCCAATGCTGACCAATTGACTGTAAACAACGGCATTGACTGTCATGTCGAATGTAAGCTGTACGCATAACACAACATAAGGAGCTGCTGCCAGGTACGCGACAGGCCTTCAACTTAAACACAAAGACTAGGAATATGTAGACAGAAGAACATGCCTAATTCCCTCACAGTGAACAGTATTTGCAATATTAAGCTCCAAGCGATAGCTGAGCCATAAGCCACATAGGGACACAAACACCCTACAGGTGCGACAACCAAGTAAGTTGATAGCTTGAAACATTTCATTTGTTAGTATGGGCATATTAAAAAGGTGAATAGTACAATTATAATTTAAAAAAAAAATTTCTCCAGTATTTTATGTGAACATTAAACTCTAGAAAAATTTACAGCTCCAGCCAGTTCCATAAAGTATGCTCTGTGTCACTTCTTTTTCTCAAGCATTCAAGAATTATTTAAGCCAAGAGTCTTACTGATAACATACCAGTGCTCACAAAACATTGTTACTTTACACAGAATAGTGTTCTAGTGGCCAAAACCAGCTGTAATAAAAATATATATGTTATTCATTCAAATTAGCCTAATCTCATTTTTCAGATGAAAATTTAAAACGCATAAAATCTCTCCACTCCATTCATCTTTAATGTCAGTCACAACTGACTAGCAATCACTGGGAGGATGACCTGAAAACGACCAAGTCATCTAAAAAGAATGGACCTTACCACAAGATGGAACTGAGTGTGTAAGAACATTGATATCAATTACAAATAGTCATGTTTAAAACACTTCCACGAGTGGCCTCATTCTCTCAGTCTCATTTCTGCTGATTATGTCTGGTCAAGCAAGATAGCTTGAAGGTGGGTAGACGCTGCACCGACTGTCGACAAACTAGGTCTATTTATTATCAAACAAGCCTTGGTAGCTGCATAGTTTTGCTGGATCACTGCCTGAAAGTGCTGAAGTTGGACTTATCCTTAAAATGAATAGCCAGAAGGTTCCTTTTAACGTTCAAAATTGGTAGTCCACCAATGATTAATCAGGTATTTAAGATCAGAAAGGTAGTGACCAGGCCTCTTACTGTCTCTAATGTTTACAAACAGGTAGGTAGTATGGACATATATAGAGCATAATAGTTCTTTTTTTACCAAATAATAAAAGAACAAGCAGTACGGACCAATAGTTGCTTCACTCACAATTAAGTAAAGAAGTCACAGCTGTTGTTAGTGACATTGTCTGAATGATCCAACACGTATTTTGACAGTCTACTGCTCGTCACTATAAAAAAGGTTCTGTCATCCCAGTTTGCACGAACAGAGAAGCAACTCAAAAGGTTCCCAAGTCTGGGCTGAACAACAGACTAGCTATACCAGACAAAGGCTATGACCAAAATGAACAAAATAACTGAAAATGTCACAAGCTTGGGCCTTATGAAGACTCACTCCAGGGTATTACTGAACTTTATTAATTTATAATAGTTTATAATTCCCTCCAGTCGAAAAGTTCATTTTTTATTGGCTGCTGATTTTTTCATATTTTGTTTATATATTATTTCTCATGAGCAGTATCTATCAGGGCATACAGCACTAATTTATGCCTACACAATGAGAATTCTGCATTGGTAACCACAGGCTCTATCTTGTACGTCAAAATTTAGTTATCGAAAATTTAGTGACTTTTAATTTATGACCCTTGCCCGTCAATACGAGTGTAACTGGATTCAGAAAAACCAGGTAATCAAAAGTATATCAACAGATCACAGAAATTTACAGTAATTTGGCTATAAATGGCACCAAAAGTTGGACCAGGTGAAATCTTTAATTAACAATATCTTTTAAGCTAATTAAGTATGTAATTAATATAAATACCCCCACCCTCTGTGAACCATAGACTTTGCCACTGGGGGTCTTACAGATAGCCATGCTGTAGGTGCAATCACATCGGAGGGGTATCTGCTGAGAGCCCAGATAAATGTATGGTCCCTGAAGAGGAGCAGCAGCCTTATCAGTAGTTGAAGGGCTATAGCCTGGATGACTGGCTGATCTGGCCTAGTAACATCGAACAAAACTGCCTTGCTGTGATGGTAATGTGAACAGCTACAAGCAAGAGGAAACTACAGCTGTAACTTTTCCCGAGGGCTCGCAGCTCTACTGCATGGTTAGATGATGGCTTTCTTTTGGGTAAAATATCCCGGAGGTAAAATAGTCCCCCATTCAAACCTCTAGGCGGACACTATGCAGGAGAATGTCAATCAGGAAAAACAAAACTGGCATTCTATGTATCCGAACGCAGAATGTTAGACTGGGCAGGTAGGTTAGAAAACTTGAAAGAGGAAATTGATAGGTTGAAGTTAGATATAGTGGGAATTAGTTAAGTTCGGTGGCAGGAGGAACAAGACTTCTCGTCAGGTGGATACAAGGTTACAAATACAAAAGCAAACAGGGGTAATGCAGGAGTAGGTTTAATAATGAATAAAAAAACGGGAGCATGGGTAAGCTACTATGAACAGCATAGTGAATGCATTATCATAGCCCAAGACACAAGCCCACACCCACTGCAGTACTAGAAGTTCATATGCCAACCAGCTCTGCAGATGATGATGAGAATGAAGAAACGTATGAAGAGATAAGAGAAATTATTCTGTTGGTAAAGGAAACAATTTTATTATGTTGGGGGACTGGAATCTGATAGCAGGAAAAAGAAGAAAAGGAAAAACTGTAGGTGAATATTGACTGGGTGAAATGAATGAAAGAAGAAGCCATCTGGTAGAATGTTGCATAGAGCATAGTTTCATTGTCACTAACACATGGTTTCACAATCATGAAAGGAAATTATATGCATGGACAAGATCTGGAAACATCAGAAGGTTTCAGGTTGATTACATAATGATAAGATGCATTTTGGAACCAGATCTTAAATTGTAAGAAATTTCCAGGGGCAGATGTGGACTCTGACCACAATTAATTGGTTATGAACTCTAGATTAAAACTAAAAGGGTATAAAGGCATTGGGATCCAGATAAGTTGAAAAAAACCAGAGGTTTTGTGAGTTTCAGAGGGTGCATTTGGTAACAATTGACTACAACAGGGGAAAGGAATAAAGTAGAAGACGAATGGGTAGCTTTAAGAGATGAATTAGTGAAGGCAGCAAAGAATCAAAGAGGTAAAAAAACAAGGCCTACTAGAAATCTGTGGATAACAAAGGAGGTATGGAATTTAAATGATGAAAAGATAAAATATAAAAATGAAGCAGGCAAATGGGAGTACGAATTCGCATGAATGGACACAGGCAGACAGCGTTTGTTGATAATGAGGATCACCCTGTGGTTAAACATGCCTTGGTGCACGGCCAGCACATCTTGGCGCAGTGTTACACCGTCCGGGTTATCTGGATACTTCCCACTAACACCAACCTGTCAGAACTCCGGAGATGGGAACTTGCCCTTCAGTATATCCTCTCTTCTCGTTACCCACCAGGCCTCAACCTCCGCAAATTTCAAGTTGCCGCCATTCATACCTCACCTGTCATTCACCAACATCTCTGCCTCTGTACTTCCGCCAAAAAAAGGTACTTCCGCCTCGACTGACATCTCTGTCCAAACTCTTTGCCTTTACAAATGTCTGCTTGTGTCTGTGCGGATGGATGTGTGTGTGTGTGTGTGTGTGTGTGTGTGTGTGTGTGTGTGTGTGTGTGTGTGTGGCGCGCGAGTATATACCAGTCCTTTTTCCCCTTAAGGTAAGTCTTTCCGCTCCCGGGATTGGAATGACTCCTTACCCTCTCCCTTAAAACCCACATCCTTTCGTCTTTCCCTCTCCTTCCCTCTTTCCTGATGAAGCAACCATCGGTTGCAAAAGCTTGAATTTTGTGTGTATGTTTGTGTTTGTTTGTGTGTCTATCAACATGCCAGTGCTTTTGTTTGGTAAGTCACATCATCATTGTTTTTAGATACATCTAAAAAGTAAGGTTGACAGGAGTGGAAAATGGCTAAGCAGGAATGGCTAGAGGACAAATGTAAGGATATAAAACCATATATCACTAGGGGAAATATAAATACTGCCTGCAGGAAAATTAAAGAAGCCTTTGGAGAAAAAAGAAGCAGTCGTATGAATATAAAGAACTCAGATGGAAAACACCCACTTGCTCTGTTTGGTTAAGTAATGGACTTTGGCACAAAGACATTGAAAAGGTAATAAGACTGTCTTGAGGACGGGTGGCACTTAAGGTATCGCAAAGCCCGACAATGACGACGGATGGCGATGGCAATGGCCGTAGTCCAACAAGCGACGGGCCAGCAGTAAAAGGTAAAAGGAGTCCATCGAGTGGGGGACTGCAATGATGACAAGGCAAATAATTGTATCAGACATGTCACAGATGACTATCAATACAACCTAACAAAGAGAGGGTGAACATTACCTGGGAGGTATACAGAAGCCAGCCAATATTACGGAAAGCCCAGGGGAGTAACCTGATCAGGGAGTGAGAGCATCAATGGGAAGTGGCCACTATTGATGAGGTCATTTTGCAGCGACCACTGTAATGAAGGGAGAAGGGGAGAGGAAGTGAGCGAAAGATCTATAGCAATGAAATGGGTCATGGTCCACAACAAGCTTGTCTACAAGGAGACCTCAATCAAATGAAGCACTGCCCCACATGGGGTGATGGGCATTAAAACCCCGAGGAGGAGGAAGGGAGGGGAGGGGAGAGTTGTTCTAGGAAGGTAGTTAGGGCAGCAGCTGTAGCTGGCCTAGCAGGAAGGAGTTAGATATTGCAAACTGTGACCCCAGAGCGTAAGTGTACTTTGAAAGCAACCGCTTCCAATTCAGTACAAATGGGAATCCATGTACTAACAAAGTCTGTATGGACCAACATGTAGATACCAACCAGAAGCCCTCAAAGTGCCAACCTGGTTCTAACAGAAAGTATGGAACCTACAAAGGGCTGGTGAATGAGTATCAGTAAAATAAGATTCCTGGAGAATGGGGACACAATCTACAGAGTAAAAGAAAATAAGGAATTCCAATTCTGGAAGGAGATGGTAGTAGCTATTACAATTCCACTGAATGAGGATGGAACGGGAATCCAAATGCAAGGCAAACGGGCTGAATCCCACTTGGTTGGTGGTTGGATGTGCGGCTTCCATAACACCGATCACAATTAACCTTGACCTTCTCTGGGAGAGTGTCCCTCTCAAATGCCAGAATAAAGGTGCCAGTATCAATGCAATTGTCCTTACAGCCTTTACGGACAAAATGAACACCCCACCTTCCAGTGGCCCAGAGTTTCTCAACAGTTTGAAGGATGAGGTCCCCATGGAAAATGTCTCCTAGAACCATATTCAAAGACTGGCGAGGAATAATGGACACCAGGAGGTGGCCAAGATGGTCACAGGCACAAAGGGCCACAGATTGGGTGACAGAAGCATATAGGTTAAACTCCTTCTGTTCATTCAGCAGTAATTCCGGTTGTCGTTTATTGTGCACATAAATCTCCATTTCCTCAAGTAGATTCAATAACTGTCACTTTGGTGCCCTATGCAACACTTTCATATTATTCTCTGTTTCCTACTGAATGTTTTTCTCCATCTAATGTGTACCAAAAGCACTCTTTATTTTGGCTATACATATCCTCTCTGAAACAAGTCTTGAAATTCCTTCCTTACATAGCACCAGGGACTTTTAGAGATTTAGTGTCAGCAAACTTAACTTAGTTGGTTACACACTGTTTTTGTTTTGTAACAAATCTGAAAATGGCAGTAGCCGAAACCGGTAATAGTGAAGTGTAAAAATTTTTGTGATCAAGACGGACCTATAAAATAAAGTACCAAAAATATTATCACAGACTCATTTTCAGACTTTATGTCTTCAATTGATAAAGCAGAAAGCAGGAGAGGAGCTTAAGAGATGTAATAGATCACCCAGATGGCAGAAAAAAACACTACAACTCCACTGGAGAATTGTGCTGTTTGTATACTGTGAGGGCGTGAAAGGACTAAGGAGGTTGGTTATGTTCTAGGTTCACCTGCTGCCACTGGTTGAGAAGCTATTACATTAAGACACGTAGATTATGAGACATCATGTGTGGCGCAATTTGGAGCCTCAGAGGCTACTGGGGTTGCTGCCGCAGCCAAAGAAGCAGATCATGCAGGGTCCAGTGGCCTCAGGTCCACTGGGATTTCCTTTGTCTTGGATGAGTTCTTTTTGTCTTTCTGTTATTTAGAAGGTTTGAACGACTAGGAGGGTTTCACTGAATTAAGATCATGAATTCCTACAACCGGCAGCCTGTTGTTCCTTCAGCTACTGACAGGTATCCAGTTGCTGGCAGATGTCTTTGAGGGATTGTCCTGAGGGACTCCTTCCTGGTGTAAGAAGCCAGATGAGGGTGATGCATCTCCAGCTATGGGATGGGACTCGAGGTCCCTGGTGGATGGAGAACCATTGCCTCCAAAGTAGGTGTTGGGGAAGCAGCAGGAGGAGAGCCCCCAACCATCAGAGGGCAGGCATAGTCGAGTGACCATGATGGCTCACAAAAGGATGCATAATAAAGTACCATCAGCAGAGGGGGCGACATCATCATAGCCTATAGCATACAATGTGGCCATGTGTGCAGGGTGCAGACATTCATTTGTTCTCAGCCTCTTGATATGTCAGTCTGTACAGAGTCTTATATTTTGTATTTTTTCTCTCTGAAAGCTGGTGCAGTCTGGTGAGCAGGCAGAACTGTGCTCTTCACAGTTTATGCAAACAGAGGAGGAGCACAGGGAACATTCAAGTTCAATGGTTGTCCGCAACTCCTACAGACTGGTCTGGCGGTGCAATGCGAAGACACATGCCCAAATTTCATACATTTGAAGCACTGCGCACTGTATGGCGGAGGGTGAGCAGGGGGAGGGGGTCAGCAGAACGTACAATATCACTTCACACCAGTATACGATCACCTTGACCTTTTCAGGTGACGAATTACCCTCAAAAACCAAAATGAAGGCACCAGTAGCAATCCAATTGTCCTTGGCCCCCTATGGAAACGACGGACAAGAGTACACTCCATTGCTCCAAATTGATGCGTAGCTCATTTTCAGACTTGAAGACGAGGTCATGATGGAAAATGATACCTTGAACCATGTTTAGACTAATGGGGAGTTGTGGTCACGAAAATGTTACCCAGCTTGTCACACAAGCAACCAACGCCTGTGACTGGGCTGGAAATGCTGTTTTAATCAAAATTGACCCACTATTCGTTTTGGAGATGGCTGCAACTTCCACAAATTTACCCTCTATATTCTCTACAAAGAATAAAGGCTTTGTGAGCAAAAAAGAATCCCCATCTGTCCCTGTACACAGCAGGTACTGGGGGAGTATTTCTCTGCCTGTCGCTTAGCCTGGCATTTCTCCCAGAGCGTAGCCAGAGAAGGAAACATTTTGGGGTCATATCTCTATGCGCTGACCAAGTTCTTTCCTTCTGAAGACCTTCTGAAGACCTGCTGGAGCCATGTGACCACCAGTGGGAGAAAGCTTCATCTGCTTCATATGCAGGTCATCCACCATGATGACTGTGCAGGTAGCCAAGCACATACTCACAAAAGAGTTGTAAGCCCCTTGGGGGAAGGGGGCCATAGTGGGAATACTACAGTTCACATTAGCCAACTTCCATTCTATCGGCAAAAGGAACCACATAACACAGCTGTCCACCACTTCTTTTCATCCTGTTTGAAAATCTCAAGCTGACTATTCGGTCAGAAGCTACAGGTCAAATGAACAAGGTGACATCTGAGGGAGCTGTGACACGTAGCGAGGCAGTGTGTTGACCCGCTCCCATATGTGATGTCTGTCCGGTCGAGATGACACACTGACACAGGCATTGTACCCTTCTCTATCTCCCGCATCGGGCTCTGAGAGCCTAGTCCTTACAGGTGAGTCTGTAATACTGTTCTGTCTCTTTAAGTCTGGTATCAAACAGATAGCAGTACTTAAGGGCAGATTCTGGTGATCACCACTAGAGTGGCTGACACGAAAGTGGAGTCCTCACGATCATGGCCACTGCAGCTTTGTTGCCATGTAGGTATCGTTAGTGGTGCGGTAGGTCAGAGCAGCTGAGAGCTGAGTTAAGGCGCTATATCGAGTGTTCACGTCTGATCTCAGTGTCTTACTGTCTTTATAAAGGTGCTCTGATGTGTGTTCAGTGGTGAACAACAATGCAGGAGCAACGACTTACTTGTAGTACTACTCCGGTGTGTGGAAAGAGTGGAAAGACATTCATAAACAATTGAAAATTATCATATCAAATGTACTCAAGTTTTTTACTGAACTTACAATGAAGAAGCAAGGAATAACTTAAATTTTGCGCAAATTCATAAACTTACTGCTAAAGCACTTGGTGCCTCCAAGTCAACTGTAGGCCATATTAGCAAATCTGTGTCATTGGCAGAATCTTCAGGTATGAACGAGTGTTCAGATTCTCCAAGAAAGGGATTCGAATGTGAACAGAAATCAACCTATTTTGACAATTTTAACAATGAGCTCACGCGTAGAACTGTACTTGGATATTACGACAGAGGACCACAGTTGGAATACTACAGTTCACATTAGCCAACTTCCGTTCTTTCGGCAAAAGGAACCACATAACACAGCTGTCCACCACTTCTTTTCATCCTGTTTGAAAATCTCAAGCTGACTATTCGGTCAGAAGCTACAGGTCAAATGAACAAGGTGACAGGAGGATATGCAACGAATTGACACATGGTGCAAGGAATGGCAATTGACTCTCAATGTAGACAAGTGTAATGTGCTGCGAATACATAGAAAGATAGATCCCTTATCATTTAGCTACAATATAGTGGGTCAGCAACTGGAAGCAGTTAATTCCATAAATTATCTGGGAGTACGCATTAGGAGTGATTTAAAATGGAATGATCATATAAAGTTGATCGTTGGTAAAGCAGATACCAGACTGAGATTCAATGGAAGAATCCTAAGGAAATGCAATCCGAAAACAAAGGAAGTAGGTTACAGTACGCTTGTTCGCCCGCTGCTTGAATACTGCTCAGCAGTGTGGGATCTGTACCAGATAGGGTTGATAGAAGAGATAGAGAAGATCCAACAGAGAGCAGCACGCTTCGTAACAGGATCATTTAGAAATCGCGAAAGCGTTACGGAGATGATAGATAAACTCCAGTGGAAGCCTCTGCAGGAGAGACGCTCAGTAGCGCGGTACGGGCTTTTGTTGAAGTTTCGAGAACATACCTTCACCGAAGGGTCAAGCAGTATATTGCTCCCTCCTATGTATATCTCACGAAGGGACCATGAGGATAAAATCAGAGAGATTAGAACCCACATAGAAGCATACCGACAATCCTTCTTTCCACAAACAATACGAGACTGGAATAGAAGGGAGAACCGATAGAGGTACTCAAGGTACCCTCCGCCACACACCGTCAGGTGGCTTGTGGAGTATGGATGTAGATGTAGATGTAGAGGATAATGTCCAATGACTAAAAAACTACAGGCTGACCTCCGTGAAAAAATTAATTACTCAGGTTCAGAGTCCTCCATTCTTCGTCTTCTCCGCTCCCTTGGTTTCCGATTCAAGAAGTGTAATGAGGGGTGGAAATTCTTAATGGAACACAGACACACTGCAGCAGCAAAAATGAAGTTTTTTCATACAATGCACTTCTTGCGTGCTGAAGGCACCAGGCCTGTAGTGTATTTGGATGAAACTTGGGTTTCACAGAACCACACCAATAAGCATATATAGCACGACTCCAAACGAAATGCAGTTCGAAAGTGCCTACTGGTAGAGGTGGCCAATTAATCATCACCCACACTGGTTCATTAACCACAGGATTCATACCAGAGGCCATTTTTTTTTTTTTTTTTGTGGTGGTGAAAATTCTTGCCAATCCAATTACCATTCAGAAACGGAGAAGTTTTTTAGAATTGGTTTATTCGGCTGTTGTCTGCGCTGGAAGAAGGGTCAATTACCATGATGGATAAGACAAGTTACCACTCCATTCAGATAGAAAAGCTACCACATTCAAATTGGTGCAAGGCAGATATTATGGAGTGGTTAAAGAGAAAGAATGTTTCATTTTCAGTCAATGAAATGAAGACTGATCTCCTGTCTGAGGAAGAAATCGTAGGTGCCAAAAAGACTTACGAATTAGATCAAGTGGCAAATGAAATGGGTCACCAAGTGGTAAGTCTACCACCATATCACTGCCAGTGTAATCCCACATTGAATTGGTGTGGGCCCAAGTAAAGCAAGAAGTAGCGAAAAGAAATACTACTTTAAAACTTGATGATGTCGAGAAGCTAAGACACGAAGCTCTTGACAATGTTACTCAGCAGGACTGGGAGAGGTGTGTAAAACAAGCAGAAGCACTGCAAGAAACTGATTTCTTGAACCAGGGTTTAAGAGGCACCATAGTGGAATCTGTGATGATACACCTGGCTGAAACAAACGATAGTGAATCTGAAGACACTGAGCCAGAAGATCCTTCAGTTTAGGTAAGTGCTGTCTATGTAAAAAGCTGACTTGATTTAAATGTTTGTCTATTCATCTTAGTTATAGAAGACATACTGCGAATGTTTTTCCCTTACAGTAGACGTCTGATAAATTTATCAGAAGTGGTGGCAATTAGTTTACTCGGCAGTAACTGTCAATTAAAATAAGATTGTCAAGTCTGCATTAATTAACAAAAACCTGAATCAAATGTCTTTACATTTGGATATAATCTTACTGCATTCGGTTTACTTGTACATTCGAAATTTAACTCCTTTTTTTCATAGAATGATTTACTGGCTGTTTCATAGTAAGGGTAATGCAGTTCATAAAATGACAAAATGTTGTGGTGCTTCTGTATCAACAGTATATATAAACAGTGCACTAACATTAGAACAGTCCCAGCACCTATTCTGATTCTCCGAGAAGAGCACAGAAATCTATGATATTTGACAACTTTTACAAAAAGGTAGAACATAGAATTGTATTACTTTCATATGATAGAGGACAGTATCCAATGGCTAGAGAAATACAGGGTAATGTCCATGATAAAATTTATTATTCTGGCCAGTCACTTCAATGCACTGTCTTCTCTGCTCACTTGGTTTTTAGTTCAGAAACTGTAATGATGGATGAAATTTGTAACACAAGGCAGAGAATACTACAGTAGTAAGAAAGAGGTTTCTGTGTACCAAGCACGTATTGCATGCCGAGTATAACAGGCTTAAAGCAATTTAGATAAAACTTGGATTTCACAAAACCTTTCAAAAAATATTTTGCTTAAGTTCAGTGAAAATATTGGCTTCAAAATAAGAATTACTTTTGCATGGTGTATATTGGCATTTTGAGTCACGGATGCAATGAGCTTTCCGAACAAAACTCTCGGCGATGGCCTACAACGACATGTGCGCTGCTGCGCACAGATTATCACAGAAGTAATTTCCCTCTGTACGTGACACGATACAATAATGATGTCTGAAATGTTACCAAAAATAATTCTTAACAACTTTCTTGTGGGAAGTTTCTTTGCAGCCCTACAGAACAAAAATTCATTAGCGACTACATTTTTTTCTATGCAGTCGGCACAGTTTCACACCTCTTATATTATTATTTTTTATCTCAGAATACTTTTACATTTCTGAAATAAAAGATTCAGCTTTTGCATCTGTAAACTTTGAGGATGTTCATATATATTTTTCAGTCCAATTACATTAGTGATTCTGTTACTGCCGCAGGTTGAAGTAAAAAATTATTTTCCTCCAAAATTTCTTGTAAGGTTAGTTTGCATTTTTTTCCTTGCAGCTAATGAGAATTTTCTTTTGGAACGTACTCCATCATATTCTAGACTAAAAATAGAGTTGCCAAATATTTTTAAATTTTTACAAACGTTTGAAATTATCACTAAAAAACTGGCAATGCTGTAAGATGACGAGATGACCTTGAAGCCCTATTTTCGTGCCAGTTACTGAAGTTGTGGGGAGGCATTAACAGTTCAAAATAGTGGCCAGACGAGAGCACTCCACACGATGTCAAAACCAGCTCTGTCCCTGAAACGATCTCACCGAAAACCAACTAGCCATCTCAAAAGACCAACACTGTCAGCTGTGCCTTCCAGTCACCCCCCAGTGAGTATCATCACCTCTCCTAACTGACTTCCAGACGCCACACTTATTGTGCCCTCATTTTCACCCACAAATATGACCTCAGTCCATGCCATAAAGAGACCGCCGCAGGCAATAGATTTTGGAGGCCCCCAGTGACTGCAGCACTGTCTGCAGCTGTCAAAGGCACAGCACCATAAGGAGAACTGGTCCCTACAGCCTGGTTAAAGGAGATGAAGGATCTAATATCTCACCACTCCAGTAACAAGAAAATTGAGTAGTGTGTGGCAGCAATAGTAGTTCCAATTTCAGTAGTCATGACATCAGGGGAACGCAGTAACACCATTCGAAGCAATAAATACTCCTCTTGATGGCTGGATCAGCAGTTTTTATCTTGCTATTGAGGCCTCTGTACACCAGTCCTTAAATATGGCAGTTATCTCACTTTCTGTATCTGTACATCGAGTTGGAAATATTGACGGTGTATGTTGTCTTTAGATGATTTTTGGCTTCGTTCATAGGTACTAATTTGAGCTCACATTACTTGCAATCTTAACTTTCACTTCCAACTAAATTCTGAGTCATTGACTTACTTATAATATTGCTTCCTGTAGCTGCATGATTCACAGCAATGATCTGCACAGTTTGTGTCCGACTCTGACTCATAAGGACAGTTATAATAGCCAAATTTAAATCCTGATAAAGTACTGCATTTCAACTCAGTAGCTGACAGAAAGGTCAGAATAAAATTTACATGAAGTCACTTTCAAATAAACTGAAAAACCATTCTTATGCCTTTCATTAAATCAATTTAGTGACAACAGCTTTCAATTTAATAACAGCCAATCACAAAGATGTCACAGATCAGTCAGTACACTCATGTATCTAATCCAGGATGATGGTAGGAAACTGCAACAGACTTTCTAAACCACTAAAACAAAGTTTCCATACATTGGGAGTGTGGTCGGTGAGAGGAAAGTCCAAGTACAAACACTCCATCAACCAGAATATGCTCAGTCCGAAGAGTAAAAATTCGAAATTGGGCCACAAGCAGTAATCTGAAGTATAAGCAACAGACGAGCTGCCGAGGGCGGGAAATCTTGAGGCACAGGGACAATGAGAACACGCTTGGGCTCGGGCAAACAGCTCGGGTCAGAGGCAACAGCTGGCACCGTTGCGAGACATCGAAGAATCTATTTTTCAAGTTCTATCTCGTGTAGAGGTCACTGCACCATACATGTTTGAAAATGATCTGAAAAGTGCCTGTTAGATGGTGAACATAAGTATATGTACTCCCAGTTTTAAAAAGACTTGCACTGCACTTTTTGGAGTGGCACAAACGCATTCCTTTGCTACTTCGAGTAATTCCCAGCTAGATAAGTCCTTACCTGAGGTGCACAGGTCTATTCTCCAGTGGTGGGTACAGAGGTGGTGGCTGCAGCACAGGAGTTGGCATTGACTCTCCAACGCCAAAACCCAACTGCTCTACTCCCGACAGCTGGGAACCACGGCCCCTTCCTCGTCCAACCATTATCTTCTAGTTTTAGTTCACAAACTTAGGAACAGGCTTTCTTTCAGTCTCTCTTTCTTCTTCTTCTTCGTCTTGGAAATTTTCCTATGTTTAAAGAAACCTTATGGTCATGTCATGTAATTCAGAAAAAAAACCATACAATTAATTTCAAAATTAAGAACAGTCTGTCTCCACTACCAGAAGCATTTGAAACACACTTACTGGATCATATATCACTTTCACAATGAGTGAACAACTTGGGCACGTAGCTACTTCTTCCCCAGCTTTCAGCTCCTCCTGTAAAAAAATTTTTTACACTAATACATCTGCTCAGAATGTGCTATTAATTTTTCAAATTTAGAACAGTAATACAATACCAATATTTTATACTGAACTCATATTAATAAGAAAGACTACAAATCCTGATTTAAGAATCATATTAGTAACAACTGATTTCCATGTGTTAGTTTCTACAGTATCATCAGCAGCCGGTTTACTTGCTGTTGAAAGTTGTGACCCCACTTATTCATTTATTTCTTAAGTAATTGGATCTTAGACTACCCATACCCATCCACACTAGTCTTTAGCTCTTCTTAATATATGTGCTGGGGATTTCTTTGACCAACATGGAAAGATAAACTTCTTGTGGTGATAAGTTGTTCTATAATGGAAGAATTTGTTCTTTTCTCTGTTCAGATACATGTAACATCTTCAGCCAACACCACATTACAAAGGCATCAATTCAGCTGTTGTCACTAGTTTTCACGGTCCAGGTTTCATACCCATACAAGAACACAGAGAACACAAATGATTCTGCCAGGTGCATCTTTGTTGTTTTGGATATTATTTAGTTCTGTCAGATCTTCATGAGTTTAGCTAATGTGGCTCGGCCAAGGATGAGTCATCTTTTTATTTCTTTATCACACTTTCCTGTGTCAATGGTCAGAGTTTCTAAATATATTCACTACCTCCAAATACTTCAGATACTTTAAGAAACCTGTAAGTGCTTTTACATATTTTTCCACATACAGCAACAAATGTTTCATCATGAAATGCAGTAGACAATCCACTCAAACAAATCTCATTTTAGTCTATTCCGCAAAGATAAGTAAGCTAAACTTCCACACAGAATTTCAAAACATCAATATTTTCACAAAAACACATTTTTGCCTGAACAGTGAGGTGACCAAAACCTGAACAATTTGGATGGTTGAGTGGTTTAAAAAGGGGGGAGGGGAGTCGGGGGAAGTGGGGGGGGGGGGGGGGGGGGGGCAGGACCAAACTGCGAGGTTATCAGTCCCTTGTTCCCAGTAAAATAATTACACAAGGGAAAGAAGAAAAGAAAGGAGACGTAGAGCACAATAACAGGAGAAAGGAAGAACCAGAAGAATGACAGAAGGACAACCAACATTACTTTGGACAAAACATGAACAGAAAATGACAGAAGTAAGAAAAAAAGGGACAAGGTGTAAAAACAAGAGAGCAAATGACCGTGGCTGGCTGACCATGAGAATAAAAAGGAAAAGCCAGCCACTCTGCGACACATTAAAACATCCACCCTAAAAGCATTAGAGTGCAGAACACAAAGGGACAAAGAACATGTGCTAAAACTTATATAGAATGATAAAAACCACCGTCACATATAAAACATAAATTAGCTGATGAGGTGTTGTCAACTAAAACTAATGGCCATGAGTTTGGTAACTGAAGAGTCCGTCACAAGGCAGCCAAAGATGGACAGCACACCAAGATATGGACCATTGTCAGCTGGGCCCCACACAGGTGGGTCATCGCGGCGCACGAGGTAGCCATGTGTCACTCAAGCGTGACCAATGCGGAGCCGGTAGAGAACCACAGAGTCCCTGCGAGACGCCCGCTTAGAGGACTGCCACACATTCGTAGTCTCCTTTATCGCATGCAGAGGTTATGCCATTTCGTCTCCCAAAGCTGCAAAATCTCACGGTGTAATACTGAATGCAGGTCAGTTTCAGAGAAGCCAATCTCCATAAGTGGTTTCTGTGTAGCCTGTTAGGCCAACCTGTCAGCAAGTTTGTTGTCTGCGATTCCGACATGACCTTGGGTCCAGACAAACACCACTGAACGACTGGACCATTCCAGGGCATAGATGGGCTTCTGGGTGGTTGCTACCAAAGAATGACAAGGGTAACACTGGTTGGTAACTTGTAGGCTGCTCAAGGAGTCAGTACACAGAAGAAACAACTCCCCAGGGCATGAACAGATGTGCTCAAGAGCACGAGATATAGCCACCAGCTTGACAGTGAAAACACTGCAGCCATCAGGCAAGGAATGCTGTTCAATATGTTCTCCGTGGACATATGCGAAGCCAACATTAGCATCAGCCATCGAGCCATTGGTGTAAACCACTTTGTGGCCTCGGTACATGTCAAGAATCAAGAGGGAGTGGCAGTGGAGAGCCATGGGGTTTACTGAGTCCTTAGAGCCATGGGAAAGGTCCAGGCAAAGCCGTGGCCTAGTTGTACAACATGGAGGTGTACATGAATGGACTTCAAGTATAGGTGGTGAAGGCAAGGACTCCAGTTTGGAAAGAAGGGATCGGACACGAACTGCAATTAGAAGCCCTGACCTGGGCTGCCGATGCGGGAGATGAACCACTGTGGATGGGGAAAAGGAGACGGTGATTCAGATGCACAGAACTACGAATGCGTGCAACATAACTGGCCAGCAGTTGTGCATGCCTAACCTGCAATGGAGGGACTCCAGCCTCCACAAGGACACTGGTCACCAAACTCATCCTAAAAGCTCCTGTCGCTAGGCAAATGCCACAGTGGTGCACTGGGTTGAGTAAACGCAATGCAGAGGGTGCCACAGAACCATAAACCAGACTTCCATAGTCAAGGTGGGATTGAACAAGGGCTCTGCAGAGATGCAGCAGCGGAGATTGATCTGCACCCGTTTGTGGTGCTCAGGCAGTGGAGGGCATTGAGGTGCTGCCAGCACTTCCACTTAAGCTGATGAAGTTGAGGAAGCCAAGTCAAATCGGGCGTTGAAAACCAGTCCTAAGAATTGATATGCCTCCACTACAGTGAATGGATCGTCATTAAGGTAAAGTTCTGGTTCTGGATGAACGGTACAACGCTGACAGAAGTGCATAACACACAACCTTGTGGCAGCAAACTGGAAACCGTGGGCTAGAGCCCATGACTGCGACTTGTGGATGGCTCTCTAGGCGCCACTCAGCAACACCAGTACGAAATGCAGAAGTCATCTGCATACAGAAATGGTGAGACGGGTGGCCATACAGCTGCTGCTATGCCATTAATGGCCACTAAAAATAGAGAGATACTCAATACAGAGCCCTGCGGGACCCCATTTTCCTGGATATGGGAGGAACTATGGGAGGCATCAACTTGGACACGGAAAGTACGATGCAACAGGAAATTTTGGATGAGTATCAGGAGAGGGCCTCAGAGACCCTACTCGTATAATGTGGCAAGCATATGATGTCACCAGGTCGAGTCATACGCTTTTCGTAAGTCAAAAAAGATGGCAACCAGGTGGCATCTGGAAAAGGCTGTTCGGATGGCAGACTCAAGGGACACCAGATTATCAGTGGTAGAGCGACCCTGGCGGAACCCACCCTGACATGGAGCCAGTAGGCCACGTGACTCCAGGACCCCACCCAACCGCCAACACACCATACGTTCCAGCAGCTTAGAAAGAATGTTGGTGAGGCTGATGGACTGATAGCTATCCACATCAAGCAGGTTTTTACCAGGTTTGAGCACCGGAATTATGGTGCTGTCCAGCCATTCGATCGAAAGATGCCATTGAACCAGATCCGGCTGAAGATGACGAGAAGATGTCACTTGTAGTCAGATGAGAGATGTTTAACCATCTGACTGTGGATCCGATCTGGCCCAGGAGCTGTGTCGGGGCAATGTGCAAGGGCACTGAGGAGCTCCCACTCTGTAAATGGGGCATTATAGGATTCACTGTGGTGTGTAGTGAATGAGAGGACTTACCCTTCCAGCCGCCGTTTGAGAGTGAAAGGCTGGGTGATAATTCACCAATGCAGAGGCTCGAGCACAGTGCTCAGCAAAGTACTCAGCAATCGTGTTTGCTTCGGTAGATAACACGCCATTTATGTTAACACCGGGAACACCTGCCGGGGTCTGGTACCCGAAAACACATTTAAACTTTGCCCAGACTTGGGAAGTTGGCGTATGGAATGCAATAGTTGGACATACCACTCCGAACACTCCTGCTTCCGTCACTTGGTAAGTTGGCGAATGCCGGCACAGAGCCATTTAAAGGCTATGAGGTGTTCCAGGGAAGGGTGCTGCTCATGCCACTGTAGAGTTTGCCAATGCTCCTTAATTGCTTCAGCGACTCCCGGCGACCACCAAGGGACTGCCTTTTGCTGGGGGCACCCTAAAGAACGAGGGATTGTGTTTTCTGCCACAGAAACGATTGTTGTAGTCACCTGCTCAACTATCACATCAATGTTACCATGTGGGGGAGATTCAATGGTGACAGCAGAGGTGAAAGTTTCCCAGTCCACCTTGTTTAAATACCATCTGGGCAGGGTCCATGGGCCTGACACTGGGGCAGTGACAGCAAGATGGGGAAGTGGCCACTACCACACAGGTTGTCATGTGCTCTCCAGTTGATATATGGGAGAAGACCTGGGCTGCAAACTGATAAATCAAGGGCAGAGTAACTACCATGAACCTCACTGAAATATGTGGTGGCCCCAGTATTTAAGAGGCAGAGATCGAACTGAGACAGTAAAGTTTTGACATCTCTGCCTCAGCCAGTAAGCACAATGCCATCCCACAAGGGGTTATGAGCATTGAAATCTCCCACCAATAGGAAAGGTGTAGGGAGTTGATCAATCAGTGCAGTTAATACATTCAGGGATACTGCACCATCTGGAGGAAGATAAACATTGCAGACAGTTCCTTCTTGCATCGCCCTTATTCTGACAGCCACAGCTTCAAGAGGGGTTTGAAGGGGCGCAGTCTTACTATCAACTGAGATTAGGACACAAATGCAAACTCCACCTGGCACTTGATTATAGTCGCTACAGTTCCTGTAGTACCCCTTATAGCCACGGAGAGCAGGGGTCCGCATTCCTGGGAATCAGGTTTCCTGGAGGGCAGTGTAGAAAGAGGTAAAGGTTAACAGTTGCTGTAGCTCAGCCAGGTGGTGGAAAAAACTGCCGCAATTCCACTCGAGGATAACGTCATTGTGAGACTGGGAAGACATGGTACATTCATTCAATGAGGCAGTTTACGCCTCAGGGTCACCTGCTGCCGACTTTTTGCCTGAGCAGTCTATATCCATCGTGTCTGGAGTTCTGGCAAAATCTAGGTCCTCAGTGGATGCCAGAGTTTGGAGGTAGCGGTGGTGTGGGTGCCACTGTAATTACCTTGGTCTTGGGGACCTTCTTTTGGGTTCCTCTCACTGCTCCTTGGCTGGGAGGACTTCACTGATTCAGTCTCAGGGACTGAGTATGAGCATGAATCCCTATGACCAACTGCATTTGGGCTCTTCAGCCATTGGCAAGTGTCATCTTTCCCACGAGCAGAAACCTGGGAAGGGAGTGACCCAAGGGACCCCTTTCTAACGAGAGGAGCCGAAAAAGACTTACGCTTCTCTGGCTAAGAAGTGGGGACTGATATCCCTGATGGTTGGAGGGATTGTTGCTCCAGAAGTAGGTGTGTGGGAGCAACAGAGAGGGAAGTCCCCCCCCCCCCCCCCCCAACATCATGGGGACAGGTGAAGTCTTCTGGTTCTGAGAGGCAAGAGGAATGCGAGGAACTGATGGGGCGACAACTGTTCTCGTAGTGGCAGTGTAAGAGGTGGTCACAGCCACAGGATGTAGGCACTCAAATTTCCTCTTGGCCTCAGCATAGGTCAGTCGGTGCAGGGTCTTATATCCCATGATTTTTCTCTCTTTCTGTAAAATCCTGCAGTCTGGTGAGCAAGGTGAATTATGCTCTCCACTGTTGACACAGATGGGAGGCGGGGCACATGGAGTATTGGGATGTGATGGACATCCACAATCTCGACATGTGATGCTGGAAGTACAGCAGGAAGCGATATGGCCAAACTTTCAGCAATTAAAGCACCGCATTGGGGAAGGGATATATGGTTTCAAGTCACAGCGGTAGACCGTCACCTTGACCTTCTCGGGCAATATATCACCCTTAAGGGCCAAGATGAAGGCACCAGTGGCAACCTGATTATCCCTTGGACCCCAGTGGACACGCAGGACGAAATGAAAACCTCGCTGGTCTAAATTGGCATCCAGCTAATATTCAGACTGCAAAAGAAGGTCCCGGTGGAATATAATAACCTGGACCATATTTAAGCTCTTACGGGGCGTGATGGTAACAGAAACATCCCCCAACTTGTCACACGCGAGTAATGCCCATGACTGGGCAGAGGATGCTATTTTTATCAAAACTGACCCAGAGCGCATTTTGGACAAGCCCTACACCTCCCCAAACTGAGGCTTCATGGACAGGAAAGATTCCTCATCAACTCTCGTACATACAAGGTATCGGGACGAGTAGGTATCACTGCCATCCTTAGCCTGGAATTCCTCTCGTGGTGTGGCCAGGGAGGGGAACGGTTTGGGATCATATTTCTTAGCATTGAAATTAGACTTTGCCTGCTTAGAGATTGCTGGCGGCGGACCACCAGCAAGAGATGACGTACTAGGCTTCATGGCGTGTCATCTGTCCTGATACCACCCTCTCCAACCAGGGGCCCTCCCCATTGGCACCACCCAGCCTCGGCAAGGGCCACCTAGCAGGATGGCCATTGCTGGGAGTCCCAAAGCCTCTGGGCGATGGGCATCTACTCCATGGCATATGTGGGGAGTTAACGGTGCAGGCATCAGCAGAGCGATAACTGTGTTGTCAGGGGGGCTACAACCAACAGGGTGCATGGCAGCCCCATCACAACGGACTGGCTACCGTGCTGGATATGAGATGCTGAGAAGTCCATGGTGATCTTCGGTGCAAAAAGCGACACTGCATAGTGCATGGTGGAAAACGCAAAGGCGGAAACATGTAGACTCCTTTTAGACGTCTCGTACAACAGCTACAAATACCTCGGACCCATTATAACCGCAGAGGGGAAACTTGAATTCTAAACACCTCCACCACTGGTATGTATAGTGATCAGCCAGAATTTATGATCATCTACAGAGATACTCTGCAAGTCACCGTATGATCCGTGGCAAAGGGTAGCCTGTACCACCTCCCTAACACTTACGTGTTGTTCGAACCTGCCAGTAGCAAATCTAGCAGCCCGCCTCTGATTTGCTTTGATGTCATCCATCAATCCAACCTGCTCCCCCCCCCCCCCCTCCCCATGGAGGACACCAATGTTCTGCATGTGGTCTCCTTTACAGGTGAACCACTCTTTCCTAAAATTCTCCCAGTAAACTGAAGTTGACCATTAGCCTTCCCTACCACAGTTCTCACATGCTCGTTTCACCTCAAATCGCTTTGCATTGTTATGCCCAGATATTTAAACAATTTGACTGTGTCAAGCAGGACACCAGTAATATTATATCCGAACATTACAGGTTTGATCTTCCTACTCATCCGCATTAACTTACATTTTTTCAAAATTTAGGGCTAACTGCCGAGCATCACACCAACTGGAAATTTTGTCTAAGTCAAATTTTATCTTCCTACAGTCACTCAATTTCAACACCAGACCATACTCCATGGCATCAGCAAACAACCATAGATTGCTACCAGCCCTATCTGACAAATCACTTATGCGCATAGAAACAACAGCTATCCTATCACACTTCCCTGGGGTACTCCTGACGATATCCTTGTCTCTGATGAACACTCACTGTCGAAGACAGCATACTGGTTTTATTATTTAAGAAGTCTTCGAGCCACTCACGCATCTGTGGACTTATTCCATATGCTCGTACCTTTGACAGCTTACAACAGGGAACCATGTCAATTGCTTCCTGGAAATCTGGACATATGCAATCTGCCTTTTGTCCATAGTTTTCTCAGTACATGATGTGAGAATGAAGCAAGCTGAGTTTTGCAAGAGTGATGCTTTCTAACACCATGCTGATTTGTGCACATATACTTCTCAGTCCCAAGGAAGTTTATTATATTCAAACTGAGAATATGTTCAAGGATTCTGCAGCAAACAGAAGTTTGCAGGTCCATTTTTTTTTACCTTTCTTATATACTGGAGTCAAATGCACTTTTTTCCAGTTGTCTGGGACTTTGCACTTGGTGAGAGATTCACAATAAATGCAAGCTAGCTAAGGGGCCAAGGCTATACACTACTCTTTGTAAAATAGTGGTTTATTTGCTTTCAAATCTTTCAGTTGTTTCCCAATGCAGGTATGCTTATTACTATGTCATACATACAGGTGTCCACCCAATGGTCAAATGATGGTATGTTTGTACGTTCTCCTGTGTGAACAATTTCTTAAACATGAAATCTAAGACTTCAGATTTCTTTTTGCTATCTTCAACTACCACACCAGGCCAGTCAACAAGGACTGAATGGAAGCCATAGACCCACTTAGCCATTTTACACATGATCAGAATTTTCTCAGGTTCTTTGCCAGATGTATTGTGACGGTGGTAGTCATCATATGCTTTGCGCATAGATCTTTTCACACACACACACACACGCACGCACGCACGCACGCACGCACGCACGCACGCACACACACACACACACACACACACACACACATGCATCTCGACTAACCTTCACTTCTTGTCATTTGCGCATTTCCTTTTGAACCAGGAGTGCAACAGCCTCTGCTTTCTCAGCATCTGCCGAATTTTGTTATTAAACCGTGGTGGGTCTTTTTCATCTTTATCCACTTACTAGGCACATAACTCTCCAGACTACGATTTACAATCTGTTTAAACCTGGCCAATAATTCCTCTCCATCCACCTTACTAGAATTATGTGATGCCAATTCACTGCTTATCGGCTCTATCTAACAGAAACACTCTCCTAGCCTTCTTGACTGATTTATTAACTTCATAATCATAGCTGCTGTAATCACATCATGATCGCTAATCCCCATCTCTCTACTAACATTGTTAACAACATCCAGCCTATTAGCAGCTCCAAGCTCCAAGGTGTTTCCAAGCGTGTGGGCCGCTGAGGTAGCTGCTCAAGACATTTTTCACAAAACATGTTCAAAAGTATTTTGCTTGACTGTCCATCTGCAGTCCCCTCGCCTGCAATGAATCCATAAGCATCCCACTCTATACTCTGCAGGTTAAAGTTGCCTCCATCTAGTATTGTATACTCTGGGTCTTTATGCGCTATTGACCATAGACTTTCCTTGAATGATTCTAGAATTGTCAGAGCAGAATTGGGTGGCCAGTAAAAATATTCAACAATTAACTTGGTTTCACCAATACCTGTTACACATGACCAGATGATTTCACTGTCACACTCAACTTTGACCTCAATAAAGAGAATATTTCTGTTAATTGCAATGAACACTCCCCCTCCTATGGCCTCTAATCTCTCTTTCTGATATACATTCCACAACTCACTAAATATCTCAGTTCTGGATTCAGCCAACTCTTGGTCCCAAGAATAATTTGAGCACGAGAACTTTCCTGGAGGGCAGTAAATTCAGAAATTTTGTTATGAATACTCTGAAAGTTTACTGATAAAATTGTGACAGTCGAAGTGTCTTTATTCTGAATGCTGTTTGACTTCCTTTGATCACCTACCTAATAGCCCGTACATCCACCTTTGTCACAGATAACAGCGGTGACGCATTGTGGCATGTAAGCAAAGGAGTCTCTCGGTAGCCCAAAGCATAATGTAGCAGCCACTATGTTGTCTCTGTCCCACACTACAAGTGTCAAGAAGCTGTCCCCTGGAAGATGATGGATTCATGTCCTCCCATCAGCATGATGAAGAAGGTATCAAGATTCATCAGACAAAGCAATGCTCTGTCACTGCACCAACATCCAGTGCCAATCATCACACGCCCATTTCTGTGGTAGGTGCCAATGTTATTGTGTTAACATTGGCTCATGCAAGGGTCGCCCAATGCGCAGGTCCATCGTTAGTAGGGGTCAGTGCACTCTGTGTTCAGATGCACTTGTACTCTGCTCTGCATTAATGTCTGATGTTAGTTCCACAACACTTCACTGCCTGTCCTGTTTTACCAGTCTGCCCAACCTATGATGGCTGACATCTTTAATGAGGGGTGGCCACTCAATCCCACGGATCTGGACATGGTTTCCCTTGGTTTCACTGCGTGTTGAAGAGACTCACCACAGCAGTCCTCGAACACCCAACAAGTCATGCAATTCCCTAAATGCTCATGCTCCATCACAATCGGCCGTCGGTTAAACTCACGACACATCAAGCACCTTCCACATTCTAAACATGGACAGTACACTCACTGACACTACATGGAATGTGTGTGTGTGTGTGTGTGTGTGTGTGTGTGTGTGTGTGTGACTAGCAGTCATTCCTCACCAAGTGATGCTGCCATCTGGATAGTAAGTCAGTGATTATAAAGTTATGGCTGATAAGCATAACTCTAACGTGAAACATTAACCTAAAATGTTTAAAAACGCTGTGTTGCAGCTGATATATCCCTATTCCAACACATAAACTAAATGGTTTCAATCATGACAATGGAACCCCCAGTTTGGAATATCAACAATATAAGAAAAAGACAGATTGGTACTAACCATAATGATAACATGTTACACACACGCACACACACACACACACACACACACACACACACACACACACACACACACACTCTATCTGTTTTTCTTCTCCCACATTTCTCTACCTTTTTAACATATTTGTTTGTATTTTTACATCATTTAATGTGTTTTTGTACGCTTTTATGTATCTGCACATATTTTCTGTGTGTGTGTGTGTGTGTGTGTGTGTGTGTGTGTGTGTGTGTGTGTGTGTGTGTATTTTTAACAAATCTTTTTTTGTTTTCCAGCTCCCCTCGCAACCACCTAAAATCTTCCTTTGCCCATTTCTGTGTCATTCCTGTTTCTCCTACACCATCATTGCCACAATGGATCTTTGCGCCATCTTTCTGCACCTGTTCTGATCCCTTTCCCTGTCTAATACCCATTCGCACATGGTGCCTGAACCACAGAAACCTCCCCAACAGCCTTACTATAACAACGCTTTCCTCAGGATCCCACTCCTTTCACAATGACCTGCAACTTTTCAGATTTCGCCAGTCCCCTGCCATCACAAACCTGGTACTGCAAAAGCACATCTCCATGGCACAGGAATCACAGAAAAATCTCTGTTCCCTCCAGCACCTGAAGGAGCACTACAGACATTATCTCCATAAGTTATCTGAATTACTGACATCCTAATGCCACCTCTGAGCACCGCTGTTGAACTCCTATCCTATCCACAACCTTCCTCCTCATCAACTGTCACAGCACCCAAACCTTGTCAGCTGACCTTTTCAATTTACCACACCCGTACAATTCCCTACCAATATTCCACCAAATCCAGAGCTGAAACATTCCCGGAACATTGTTGTTAATCTTTCCACCCAAATCCTCAACCCCACACAAGTTTCAGTTCTATTCAAAGGCCTCATCTCTAGCCCTACACCCCAATTTAACCATGTTGGGCTGTCTAAGATCTACTCTCCTCCTCCCAAAACCTGCAATGGAAACACCTCTTTGCCACCAGTATCTCCAGCCAATGTCAACATTATCCCAACACTGAACCCTGCTCTCCCAGTTCGTACAACCATCCAATATGAACCCCCCTCCCCCCCCCCCCCACCATCCCTTGATCACCTTCCAGGAATTCCTGCCTCCTCTCTTTTACCTCACCATCCTTCCCCAGGTCCCTTTCTCAGAATACCAACCTCTCAACAACAAAAAAATGATAGCCAAACACAACCTCAAAACAAACCCTTACCTAGTCATCCTACCTACAGACACAGGTTCCATCACTGTCACAATTAATCACAGTGACTACGTGGCAGTAGGCCTCTGCCAGTTATCTGACTCCTCTGCTTATAAACTCTGCCTGAGAGATCCCATTCCATAACTACAACATCCTCCCCCCATGAACCATGGACCTTGCCGTTGGTGGGGAGGCTTGCGTGCCTCAGCGATACAGATAGCCGTACCGTAGGTGCAACCACAACGGAGGGGTATCTGTTGAGAGGCCAGACAAACGTGTGGTTCCTGAAGAGGGGCAGCAGCCTTTTCAGTAGTTGCAAGGGCAACAGTCTGGATGATTGACTGATCTGGCCTTGTAACAATAACCAAAACGGCCTTGCTGTGCTGGTACTGCGAACGGCTGAAAGCAAGGGGAAACTACAGCCGTAATTTTTCCCGAGGGCATGCAGCTTTACTGTATGATTACATGATGACGGCGTCCTCTTGGGTAAAATATTCCGGAGGTAAAATAGTCCCCCATTCGGATCTCCGGGCGGGGACTACTCAAGAGGATGTCGTTATCAGGAGAAAGAAAACTGGCGTTCTACGGATCGGAGCGTGGAATGTCAGATCCCTTAATCGGGCAGGTAGGTTAGAAAATTTAAAAAGGGAAATGGATAGGTTGAAGTTAGATATAGTGGGAATTAGTGAAGTTCGGTGGCAGGAGGAACAAGACTTCTGGTCAGGTGACTACAGGGTTATAAACACAAAATCAAATAGGGGTAATGCAGGAGTAGGTTTAATAATGAATAGGAAAATAGGAATGCGGGTAAGCTACTACAAACAGCATAGTGAACGCATTATTATGGCCAAGATAGATACAAAGCCCACACCTACTACAGTAGTTCAAGTTTATATGCCAACTAGCTCTGCAGATGACAAAGAAATTGAAGAAATGTATGATGAAATAAAAGAAATTATCCAGATTGTGAAGGGAGACGAAAATTTAATAGTCATGGGTGACTGGAATTCGAGTGTAGGAAAAGGGAGAGAAGGAAACATAGTAGGTGAATATGGATTGGGGGACAGAAATGAAAGAGGAAGCCGCCTGGTAGAATTTTGCACAGAGCACAACATAATCATAACTAACACTTGGTTTAAGAATCATGAAAGAAGGTTGTATACCTGGAAGAACCCTGGAGATACTAAAAGGTATCAGATAGATTATATAATGGTAAGACAGAGATTTAGGAACCAGGTTTTAAATTGTAAGACATTTCCAGGGGCAGATGTGGACTCTGACCACAATCTATTGGTTATGACCTGTAGATTAAAACTGAAGAAACTGCAAAAAGGTGGGAATTTAAGGAGATGGGACCTGGATAAACTAAAAGAACCAGAGCTTGTACAGAGATTCAGGGAGAGCATAAGGGAGCAATTGACAGGAATGGGGGAAAGAAATACAGTAGAAGAAGAATGGGTAGCTTTGAGGGATGAAGTAGTGAAGGCAGCAGAGGATCAAGTAGGTAAAAAGACGAGGGCTAGTAGAAATCCTTGGGTAACAGAAGAAATATTGAATTTAATTGATGAAAGGAGAAAATATAAAAATGCAGTAAGTGAAACAGGCAAAAAGGAATACAAACGTCTCAAAAATGAGATCGACAGGAAGTGCAAAATGGCTAAGCAGGGATGGCTAGAGGACAAATGTAAGGATGTAGAGGCCTATCTCACTAGGGGTAAGATAGATACCGCCTACAGGAAAATTAAAGAGACCTTTGGAGATAAGAGAACGACTTGTATGAATATCAAGAGCTCAGATGGAAACCCAGTTCTAAGCAAAGAAGGGAAAGCAGAAAGGTGGAAGGAGTATATAGAGGGTCTATACAAGGGCGATGTACTTGAGGACAATATTATGGAAATGGAAGAGGATGTAGATGAAGATGAAATGGGAGATACGATATTGCGTGAAGAGTTTGACAGAGCACTGAAAGACCTGAGTCGAAACAAGGCCCCCGGAGTAGACAATATTCCATTGGAACTTCTGACGGCCGTGGGAGAGCCAGTCCTGACAAAACTCTACCATCTTGTGAGCAAGATGTATGAAACAGGCGAAATACCCTCAGACTTCAAGAAGAATATAATAATTCCAATCCCAAAGAAAGCAGGTGTTGACAGATGTGAAAATTACCGAACTATCAGCTTAATAAGTCACAGCTGCAAAATACTAACACGAATTCTTTACAGACGAATGGAAAAACTAGTAGAAGCCAACCTCGGGGAAGATCAGTTTGGATTCCGTAGAAACACTGGAACACGTGAGGCAATACTGACCTTACGACTTATCTTAGAAGAAAGATTAAGGAAAGGCAAACCTACGTTTCTAGCATTTGTAGACTTAGAGAAAGCTTTTGACAATGTTGACTGGAATAATCTCTTTCAAATTGTAAAGGTGGCAGGGGTAAAATACAGGGAGCGAAAGGCTATTTACAATTTGTACAGAAACCAGATGGCAGTTATAAGAGTCGAGGGACATGAAAGGGAAGCAGTGGTTGGGAAGGGAGTAAGACAGGGTTGTAGCCTCTCCCCGATGTTGTTCAATCTGTATATTGAGCAAGCAGTAAAGGAAACAAAAGAAAAATTCGGAGTAGGTATTAAAATTCATGGAGAAGAAATAAAAACTTTGAGGTTCGCCGATGACATTGTAATTCTGTCAGAGACAGCAAAGGACTTGGAAGAGCAGTTGAATGGAATGGACAGTGTCTTGAAGGGAGGATATAAGATGAACATCAACAAAAGCAAAACAAGGATAATGGAATGTAGTCTAATTAAGTCGGGTGATGCTGAGGGAATTAGATTAGGAAATGAGACACTTAAAGTAGTAAAGGAGTTTTGCTATTTGGGGAGCAAAATAACTGATGATGGTCGAAGTAGAGAGGATATAAAATGTAGGCTGGCAATGGCAAGGAAAGTGTTTCTGAAGAAGAGAAATTTGTTAACATCCAGTATTGATTTAAGTGTCAGGAAGTCATTTCTGAAAGTATTCGTATGGAGTGTAGCCATGTATGGAAGTGAAACATGGACGATAAATAGTTTGGACAAGAAGAGAATAGAAGCTTTCGAAATGTGGTGCTACAGAAGAATGCTGAAGATTAGATGGGTAGATCACATAACTAATGAGGAAGTATTGAATAGGATTGGGGAGAAGAGAAGTTTGTGGCACAACTTGACCAGAAGAAGGGATAGGTTGGTAGGACATGTTCTGAGGCATCAAGGGATCACCAATTTAGTATTGGAGGGCAGCGTGGAGGGTACAAATCGTAGAGGGAGACCAAGAGATGAATACACTAAACAGATTCAGAAGGATGTAGGTTGCAGTAGGTACTGGGAGATGAAAAAGCTTGCACAGGATAGAGTAGCATGGAGAGCTGCATCAAACCAGTCTCAGGACTGAAGACCACAACAACAACAACTACAACATAGCCTCCAATCCCCGCTTAAAGCCTCAGGCCTTTCTCAGAACCTTTCCCCTAAATCCATTTGCCTTCTCACCTCTATGAAACTTCACACACCCAGCTTCTGTGTGTTCCTCCAAATCCACAAACCCAACAATCCTGGATGCCCCATTGTAGCTGTTTATTGTGCCCGTACTAAAAGAATTTCAGCCCTCACTGACCAACACCTCCAACCAACTGCCCATAACCTCACTACCCATGTCAAAGATACCAACCACTTCCTTCATCGACTCTTCACCATCCTCACCCTTTTACCTCCTGGTTCCCCACTCGTCACTGACGACGCAGCTTCCCTACACACCAAGATCCCTCATTCCCATGGTCTTATCATTATTGAACACTACCTTTCCCAATATTGTTCAGCCTCCAAACCCACTAACTCATTCCTCACGTACCTTGCCAATTTCACAAATTACTTCTCCTTTGAAGAGAAGGCTCAAAAACAAATGAATGGCACCCTCTGTTTATGGGCCATCTAGATGAGACCTTCCAAGCCCGCCAAACCTCTAGCCTGGTTCAGATTCATTGATGATATCTCCATGTCCTGGAGTCAAGCCCAAGGCATGCTATCCTCACACATTCAGAGTCTCCAACACCTTCTCCCCCATCCGCTTCAACTAGTCCTCAGCCACTGTGTCACCTTCCTGGATATTGATCTCATTGCATCTCTGATGACTCTATCCCATCTCCGGCCACATTAAACTCACCAACCACCAAAAGTACCTGTATTTCGGCAGCTGTCATACCTTCCACACCAAAAATCCTTCCCATACAACCTGATCACCTGGGGACAGCATATCTGCAGTGACAAGAACTCCCTTGCACAGTATGCTGAGGGTCTCTCTAAAGCCTTCACAAATGGGCACTATCCCCCATACCTAGTCCACAAACAGATCTCCCATGCCATTTCCCCACACAACTGCAAGAACAAACTACATAGGAGAGCCCCCTTCATCATGGTTTCGATTACATATCATCACATCCTGCAATGAGACACATCCTACCCAAGATCCTAAAGTGATTTCCCATTGTCCACCCAACCTCCACAACATCCTAGACAACCCCCATACCACTCCCAATCACAACCCCTTGCGATAGGAATTATATCCCTGTGGAAGATTGAGGTGCACAATCTGCCCAATCCACCCACCTAGCACTTCCTATTCCAGTCCAGCCACAGGCTTATCCTACCCCATCAGAAGCTGGGCCACCTGTAAAAGCAGCCATGTTATTACCAGCTCTGCTGCAATTGTTACACAGCTTTTTATATTGGTTTAACCATGAACTAGTTGTCCATCAGAATTAATGGCAACTGCCAATCCGTGGACAAGAGCAAAGTAGACCACCCTTTGGCACAACATGCAGCTAAACATAACATGCTTGATTACAACAGCTGCTTCACAACCTGGGCCATCTGGAGCCTCCCCTCCGCCACCAGCTTTTATGATGTGCACAGATGGAAGTTATCCTTGCACCATGTTCTCCATTTCTGAAACTATTCCAGCCTCAAACTACGGTAACCTACTGCCCCACGCTCTCCACCCAACAGTTTCTACCCCCTCTTTCATATCACCTCCTTTCTATTCTTGTCCCCTCTGTCACTGCACTCACTTTTCTTTCTCCTTCCCAATTCTTCTCCTTTTTCACCTCTGTTTCCTACCTTCCTCTCTGTCCCACTGTGTCTCGCAATGCTGCACCTGTCAGTTTAGCCCCTGCATGCTCTGCCAGACAGCGCTCCTCTCCCCACATCAATACCCTGCCATCCCTTCCCCTTTCCCGAGATTGTGATTTGTGTGTGTGTGTGTGTGTGTGTGTGTGTGTGTGTGTGTGTGTGTGTGTGTGTGTGCGCGCATGCACGCCATTCTTACATTTACAAGACAGATATGCAACAGCAGCGACACCGAGTCTGATCTACTGTTGCAAATTCAAACGATGTGAGAGAACAACTTGTGCATGGTACTCAACTGCTGTCACCCATGAAGTTGAAACTAGAGAATATCCAAGTTATAACCTTTTGTGACTTCTAATTGCATTTCAACATTAACCAGTGCCTTGAGTAATTTTATTTACCATCTGGTGATTCTCCTAATTTTTTGATTGCTGTCTTTTATTGGCTATGTATACAACAACTTAATCCAACTTGACTTTATGGTGAATGCCAGTCAGGAGCATGAGCAACGACCACTAGCAAAGAGCGCAGGTATCTCATCTTCACAGAAAGATCACATAATAAGCCCACAAGCTACCAGCATATTCAGTACATGATGCCATAATTGGTGACAAAACAAATCGGTATTTCTGCAATACACCAGTACACCACAATCATCTACACACTCATGTCATAGATACAATGGCGAATAACCACCACAAAAATTTCATCCTTCCATGACTTTACGATTGCAAAACATCACCAATTACTCATCAACAACCAAACAACTAATTCCATAGTCATCCACTATCATGACGAGACAACTTCTTACAATGACTTCTGCCTCGAAATTGGCAAGTTAACGCAAAATGTGTTAAATATCTCTTGATTTTATAATGATATGTAACCACAAAAAAATGCATGCATTCTGTTTCCAGTATAGCTTTTCATGTGATCAGTACCCCACTTCCCAAGCACAACTCTCCTCTTTGCACCAAATTACATTACAAGTTTCAGAAAAACATTAAAACAGACTGCACATGTGGGTTCATAGTTATTAAATTAAACATACATAATCTCCATAGAGTTTCACGGACACTACTTTCAAGAAAATCTAGAAAAACAAAGAAGTAAGATTGGAGCTTAACACCCTGTCAGCAAAAATCTAAAAAACAGGTGGTTTACAAAAACAGGATATGCATATAAAATGTAGCAGGAAACAGAATGAAATAGTTGTCAAACGTAATTAGTAAAATAAATTCCAATACATAATCACTATTCAAAGTCTGCATAGCGAAAGGCAACAAAACCAGAAATATAACTTCATACTTGCTATTTATAGTTTCAAATCGAAAATAGGCTAACCTGCAAATGTTAGCTAAAATCATGCTTTAAAAGATTTCATTTGCAAATGTGTGATTACATTATCCAAATTATTTCAACACCACAATCTGGGAATGCATTTCAGCAGATCAACGACACAAAGTCCATTTACTTTGGATTCTTCTACTAGGTCAACCGCAACAGTCAGTACTACAAAAACAACACGAACTACAAAAATTGGAGTCAGACATCTCCCTTGGCCTATAGCAGACAAAACCAAAACACAAACACCTACAACTACGAAAATTTGAAACTGGCGTTTCCCTTGACCTATATAGATCAACCACAGCTGACAATACCAAAACACCAATATAGACAACTATAACTGCGAAAAATGGAATAGGACGTCTCCCTTGACCTGCACAGGTCAACCGCAACTATCAGTACCAGAAAAACTAATCAAGGACCCATAACAGAAATAGTATGTCAGCAAAAGAATCTGTCATGGCCAACTGACATTTCTTGAACCAGGTATCACATCTAATGGAGCACCAGGCATTATCACACTGACACCGCCACATGTATCCTAGACACCGGAACTGTGGTCAACCTTACATTCTCGCAGCAAATGCTACACACCACAATCTCCGCAATTAGTTCAAACAATCGGCGGAATTTAATAATGGACAACATGTCCTCTCCCATCTCTGACTGCAACATAGCACTGTTATATTTCATCATCAATCCATACCTAAGAACAGATGCCACACAGTAAATTAAACATCTTACCGCATTACACACAGCAAACCAATAACATCTAACAAAAACATCAAACACATAAACAAAAAAATTGATAACTCATTGAAAAAGCTTCCAACACTTACATCCCAAACTACAAACACTGCCAATGACTTCACACATCCAACACCAAAAGCTCATATGAACCCAATACAACACATTACACTCAGTACATATGCACATACACCACCAGAAGGCACCATCAAACACTACCAACCCATCAACGCTGCGCGGTAATGACGTCATACACCACAACACCCTTACGTCAAGGATCAAAGCAGACGGGTGGAATCTGACACTTCTTTTACAATCTAAGCGTTTGACGTTATTTGGCATGGAATTAAATATTTTAATACTGGAATACTGTACATCTTTCAGTATCAGAGTTACATTTCTTAGTGCTTCTTCCTTTTACTATGATAATGCTACATTTCATTGGTTTCAGAGAGAATTCGGGTCAATGGAAGCGCCCGATTCCACCCGTCTGCTTTGACCCATGGTGGTGGTGTGTGTGCCCTCATTGCGACGCTGAGTGGGTCAAGGGAAGTGTCCAATTCCTGTGTCTTTAAAATTATTCGTCATTTTGTGTGTTTTGGGATAGTGGTGAGGTTTTCTGTACTGTTGTATTTAGCTTGCCTCCCCCCCCCCCCCAAAAAAACACCGATTTCCCGCAGTTGTATCGTTAGTTTCATCGTATACGAGGAGGGAGATATTTCTGTTTTATTTATATGTATTTTCGTGTTTGTTGCCGTGTATATTAGTGACCTCTTAGACACCATATTGCAGATGCTGAGAACGGCCACTTGCGCCATATTGATGACGACATGGATCAAACCAGACGGGTGGAATCGGACGCTTCTGTAATCTCATTAAAATAATTTTTATTAATTCGATGAATTTTTCCAATAGCCGTATACACTTTTTGTGCACTTATTTTCACTATTATGTACTGTACAACATCAGCTAGCCGTTGTATAACCTATTTTCCACGTAATTTTTGATTTGTTCTAGTATTCTTTTTTTTTTAAATTTGCCCTGCTACTGTTTGTGTTAATTAACTGTATCACCTTCTATGGGAACTACATTTGTACCGATATTGCTTATTAAAATTCGTTCTATATACGAGCATCACACATGCTTAAAACGATCTATGGAATAGGTATGGAAATAAACATACATACCTATAATTAAATTAAAATACCATATTCTTACAATACAGACCTTCTAACGCACACAGAGGACGTTCAACCGTTCAGAACCAATCCATAATAAAACCGTTATCGATGATCACGGAATAATCATTTGAAGATTTATGTAGCTAATACTTTCAGAGACGCTCATGAAAATCTTTGAAGCAATATGTTTATGCGCAAAACAAATAAATGTTACAAGCAGTGATGCTTAACTCTCAGTTGTTGCACGAAGACTACTAACCTTAGTTATCTGAAACCTGTCCCCGCATGGACAAGGATAAAAATACGTTTCCAGTTCTTCATCATATTCAAAATCTTCAATCTCCACTTCGTCATGATATACTGACATCACTCGTGTGATTCAAGCTAGGCACCATATACCGGAACGCAAAATAACCACAGCACCTCATCACACTCACGTTGCGCGTACAGTTCGCGAAAGCCGAGACTTCGTGCAATCATGACGTCACACGCACTATCGAAGACCGCAGAGAACTGCTATCGACTTTCGTTAACATTCGATGTTGGGTACTTTTTTTTCCATCCCCCCCCCCCCCCCCCCCAACATGTGGGTGAGAGGGTGGACTGTCAGCGGTACAAGCAACACGCTCTTCAGACAATGGACTATAAAATAGTAAAGTAGATATAAAAAGAAGAAAACGTTGTGCCATTCTGAAGTTCATTGTTGATTAACAATGGTATGAAGTAAAAAGTGTTCGGAAAGAAGATCCAGAAATAGTGAACTACCGGTATGTATATGAAGTCAAACGAAATGGCTCCTGAGTTTGACGTGAACAATGTTTTTCCACACGGAAATACAGCCATTGAAAGAGAAAATATACCATGTACTAAGTGTGTAGCTGATATTGAACATTTAAAAGAGTGCATCATCAATATGCAATCAGCAATTCATACTTAAAAGAGTCATCTAACGAAACTTCGAAATGAAAATACTGAACTGTTAGGTTATCTGAAATCGAGTACACCACTCAAAACAAAACCTTCAAAAACTGTAAACAGGGAGAAAGAATAGCAGAATGAAGGCATCAGAAGCAAAAATACTGCGGCGAAGGACTGAAGTGCTTGTGTTATGAATTGCCCTGATAAAGCCAACAGAGTTAATACAAATGAAAACTTTTAAAAAAGCGACCAGTTCCCCGAAAAATGATACACAGTGAATGTATTAATTCTCTCTGGCAGACATGTGCAAAAATTACGATCAGTTATTAAAATCAAAAACACTGCATCTCTTCTATTATAAAACCTAACACTCCTTTAAAGGAAGTCGTCTTAACATAGACAGGAAGACGAAACCATATACGAAACATGACACAGTCATAATTCTAGGTGGGTCAAACGACATCTTATAGAAATGTGAGGATTTCAAATGCACCTTAACGGATTCTCTTCAAAAGAGAGTCCACACTAAAGTAATCTTGTGCACAGTTCCATACAGATACGATGTGCCAAAACTGAACAACAGAATCTATGCTGCAAACGAATTCTCAATGAGCACTGCGAAAAATTTCGACCATTTAATAGTAATGGACGTCAATACAGTCCTCAGCAGAAGCGATGATACAAAATATGGACTTTACTTGCGAATGGAGGGCAAGCAGAAATTATGTAGACATTTATAGCTAGCAGTAGGTGCCAATCTGCAAACACCAGCTCTGACATACATACAATGTAAAGATCTATCAGCAAATATGACAGGGAAAATACAAGAAAAATCAACAGCAAAAACTGACTTATCCAACTCGACAATGATGAAAGATAAACGAGGAGGCACAAGAAAGAACTGTACTACATCTTCATCACTCAAAGAAGACAGCAAAAGAAAACTACCATAGACTAAACCAAGATATGATACCAGCAGCAACATCTAGCCAAAAAATAGCAACTCAACCAAGTTCTACATCCAAAGATATTGAAGATACAACTACAAGAAATGTGCAGTGGATACCAGAAGCAATAACTACAGAGATCCCGTCGACCATGTCTTCTGCAAGATTTTTTATTCCCAAAAGGCCTCAATGATAAATAATGCACCTATCAACAATACCTCCAGTAGCAGTCCTAGCAGCAAAAGCAGAAACCACATCAACATCAACCATACAAGAAGAATGACCAAAGAGATGAAGAACTGCCCCTTTTCACCATCAGGACATTTTCTTGTGACCAACGGAAAAAACAAACTCACGCCCCAAGATGAGAAGGAAGATTTCCCACACAATTCAGATTCAGGAATAAAGGTAAGGAGTCAGCTAAGTACAATCAGAACAAACCCAAAATCTCACCAAGTCACTCTTCTTCATCAGAATATACAGTCACTTAGTAATAAAGTAAGAAAGCTGGAAATCTTGCTGTCAAGTGAATCCAGATATGTTATATACTTTGCTTAACTAAAAACTGGCTGAAAGAAGATGAGTTAAATACAGTGAAAATAATGGATTATGTGTTAGCAGCACAAACTAGTAGAAATCAGTTTGCACACAGAGGAAATACGGAAAGAAAGGTATCAAATTCAGTAACTTTGACAATGTTGAATCCTTAAACACTGAGAAAGATTTTGAAATGCCAGGCATAGAAATTACAGCATTAAAGTTAAATGTAATATGTTTATATAGATCTCCAGAATACCACTTAAAAAATTTCACCACTCAGCTTGATACTCCACTAAATAAAGTAGTATGAAACCGAAAAACAGATCATATATGGAGACCTAAATGTAGACTAATAATAACCAAGAAGAAGAAGCTAATGGGTTTAATAATTATTTTATGAATGTAACAGAGAAAAAGTACTACAACAAACAACCAATAGAAAACAGAATACATAAACAGGGAAAAAAGTCTCGAGCAAATCAATGTTCCTATACCCAACAAATCTAGAAAAGTGCAGGTTACAATAAAAAGTCTCAAAATGCAAAACTCTGCAGTAGTAGATGTTATACATGATTTCATTATAAAGAAATGTGGGGATTGATTACTAAGCTCTTAAGTCATCTATGAGACCTATCTTTTCCAACAGTAACTTGTCCTTCCTGTTTGAAAATAGCAAAAGCAAAGCCATTGTACAAGAACAGAAACAAAGATGATATTTTCAACTATAGACCATTGGCACTTTCGTCTGTCTTCTCGAACATGTTTTGAAAGGCTCTTCAATAAGAGACTAACAGACTTCTTATAGGATAATGGCATTATGTCAGAATCGCAACATGAATTAGAGCAAACTGTTCAACCGAATCATCCATTCATTCCTTTCTATTAGAGGTGCTGTTAGCATTAGACAACAAAAAAATTACTTCGGAAATATTTTTAGATCTGTCGAAGGCATTTGACACCATACATCGTGATAAATTGCTGCACAAGCTAGAAAATCTTGGCATCAGGAGAACAGCTAACACCCTGCTCAGCTTGTATATTAATAACAGGGAAGAATATGTGGAAATAGATCAGGAAATGGGTAATGTAATTAGGAAATATAATTCCAAGCTACCCATTGTTAAATATGATGTGCCACAACGATCAGTAATGGGTCCTGTTCTGTTTTTACTCTATGTAAATGACCTAAATATAAGCAATGACAGAAGTAAAATATTTCAATTTGCTGATGATACAAGGTCAGATGAAACCCTTGTAAAAACGTAAGAGAAGCCCCTGACACGCTAACGTGTTACTCTGATAACAATGACTCAATAATAAATACTGGAAAAACTGTAGCTATGGATATACACACAGAAAACACTGAAAAAACTGTAGCTATGGACAAACAATTACCAAAACAACCTGTACCAAATTTCTTGGACTTCATCTACAAGACAACTTGAAATGGAAAGCACACATTGAACAAATGAACAAAAAATTAAGTACTTCTTGTTTTGTGTTACGTACATTAATAACTTGTACTTGCTACAACACTCTTCAGCGTGTATATTATGCAGTCATGCAATCTCACCTCCGGTATGAGATTATGTTCTGGGGAAATTCTGGAGATGAAATTAAAACATTCAAAATTTAAAAAAAATTATAAGAGTAATGGAAAGGGTTCATAATGGCAAATCATGTAAGCCATTGTTTCAAAAAAGGATGATCCTGCCTCTTCCTTGTATGTATACAGGCTGGTTCATTGATAGTGACTGGGCCAAATATCTCACGAAGTTAGCGTCAAACGAAAAAATAAGAACAAATCTGTTCGATCGTGACAGGAAAACAGATGGTGCTATGGATGGCCCACTAAGTTAAATTGATAGAAACTGCTTATTTTTTAAATAGGTGCCCCTTTTTATTACATATTTGTATAGTCTGTAAATAAACAGGCATGTTTGATTTGAAACATTTGTTTTGCTTTGTGATGGGTGGCACTGTAATATTCTCACAAATGTTGCAATGCATCCGATAGCACTGTGTGCAATTCATTACTTAAATTAGGTATGATAATACGATTGTCCAGTCACAATAATTACGTAGGAGACATAATCTTGTTAAAATGGAACTTTAACAGTCGCAGAAGATATGGTGTTTATTTGTGGCTATTGAGACCAAAATGCTCAACAAGCTTGTGCTGTGTATGTTGATCGTTATCTTGACAGACAGCATCCAAGTGTCCGGACCTTTTGTCGGGTAGTTAATGTATTTAAAGAAACCGGAAGTGTTCAGCCAAATAAGATGACACAACGAAGAACTGCAACAAATAAAGATGCCCAAATAAGTGTTTTAGCTGCAGTTAAGGCTGTGGGAGCACACACACGAATAGTTGAGTGTGCACAGTACAGGGGCAGCGGCAAAGATTCTAGTGTGCACATAATCATTTACTCTTTGCTTTGTGTTTGTTTTTGTCTTAGATGTTCCATGTTAATGTCTGGCTCGTTGCTTCACAATAAAGTTGAACATTAAGAATATGAAAGAGTCTATCATTAATAAAATGGAGCTATGTAGTGGCTACAAGGCTAATCCGCACATCAGTAGCAAACAAACAGAGCAGGAATCGGGAATTTCAAGATTGATGGTTTTGATAATTCTTCATCATCGTACATTTCACCCTTACGATATTTCAATTCACCAGGCGATGATTTTGAACATCTTGTAAATTTTTGCCACTGGATATAAAACAAAAAAAGAGACGACAACAGATTTTTTTTAGAGTTCTATTTAGTGACAAAGCATCATTCATAAATAGGGGTAAAGTAAACCAGCATAATATGCAGTATTGGGTAACGGAAAATCCACAATGGCTGCAACAAGTGGAACATCAGCAGCCGTGGCGTGTTAATGTATGGTGTGGAATTATGGGAGGACATCTAACTGGCCCTTAGTTTATCGATGGCAATCTAAATGGTGCAATGTATGCCGATTTCTTAATTACTGTTTTACCAATTCTGCTACAAGATGTTTTCACTTCATGACAGAATGGCGATGTCTTTCCTACATGATGGATGTCTGTCCCATAGCATGCGTGCAGTTGAAGTGGTATTAAATGGAATATTTAATGACTTGTGGATTGGTTGTAGAAGCACTATGCCATGGGCAGCATGTTCCTTACATCTCCAGACTTCTTTCTTTGGGGAAAATTGAAAGATATTTTTTATTGTTATTCGCCGACAATGCCTGAAAACATACATCAGCACAATGTCAATGCCTGTGCAACAATTACTGAAGGCGGTCTACTTGCTGTTGAGAGGAATTTCGTTACACATATTTTCAAATGTAATGACGTTGAAGGACATCATTTTGAGCATTTATTACATTAAGGAGGTTATTATGATTGCTCACACAGTAACAGCATGCATTTCTATAATTTATGATAAGTTCACAAAAACAAATGTATCACATTAAAATAACTGAAATAAAGTCCAAGTGTAATTACTTTTTGTGTTTTCATTTAAAAAACCACATTGTCACTAACTGTTCATCTAAATGGGTGAGGCATATTATAAGTGTTGGAATATTACAGCGCCATCCATCACAAAATGAAACAAAAGTTCCAATTTAAACATTCCTATTTATTTACATACTACATGAATACGTAATAAAAATGGGGTACCTATTTAAAAATGCAGTTTCTGTCAATTTGACCTATGGCAGCGCCATCTAGCCCACAATCCATTGTGCCATCTGATTTTCCCCCATCACTCTCGAACAGATTTGTTCTTCTTATTTTATCGTTTGATGCTAATTTCGTGAGATATTTGGCCTAGTTACTATCAATAGACCACCCTGTATACTTGAAAATATGATGTATTTAAAACAAAACTTACACACAAAAAGACCACTAAAAATCACACAATACACAGCGACAATACAAGACAAAAATTGAATGTTCATGTTCAAAGTGCCAACATAAAGATATTTCAAAACAGTCTTATCCATCCTAGTATCAAAGTATACAATGCCTTACCAGATACCATTAAACACACACAGAACATTAGTCACTTCAAATCTAAATTGAAGTTGGACTTCGTTGATCACTGCTGTTACACAGTAAATGAATATCTACAAAAATAAATGTTTCTCTGTTAACCCAACATAATCTCACACAGAAGAACATTTGAATATTATCTCTCTGTATGTAGCATAACAACAATTATTTAAGTATTCATCATTAATTGCTATATTAATATGTGTTATTATGAACAAAGGCATAATTTTACATAAAATTGTTAAATTTAACATAAAAATCCCAATATGGTGGTGGTGGTGGTTAGTGTTTAACGTCCCGTCGACAACAGAGTCATTAGAGATGGAGCGCAAGCTCGGGTTAGGGAAGGGTTGGGAAGGAAATCGGTCATGCCCTTTCAAAGGAACCATCCCGTCATTTGCCTGAAATGATTTAGGAAAATCACGGAAAACCTAAATCAGGATGGCCGGAGACGGGATTGAACCGTCGTCCTCCCGAATGCGAGTCCAGTGTGCTAACCACTGCGCCACCTCGCTCGGTAAAATCCAAATATTTCTTGTACATTGTGCATCTGTAGATGAAAATGGATCAATAAATCAACAAACATATAGCGTCATTCAGAATGGAATGTAATAGTATTATGTACAGGAATGTTGTTTCTCACCATATAGCAGAGATGCTGAGTCGCAGACTGCAGTCGTGTGTGTGAGTTGCATTTGCATGAGAGTGTGTGTGTGTGTGTGTGTGTGTGTGTGTGTGTGTGTGTGTGTGTGTGTGTGTGTCCTTCATCTATTTTTGACGAAGGCCTTACTGTCCAAAAGCTTTATTTGTAAGAGTTTTTTTGTTGTGCCTATCTGCAAATCAGCGTCTCCACTATATGGTGAGCAGCAACATATAGCAGAGATGTAGACACTGAATTTAAAACTATTTAAGGGTGAAAAGTAAAATGGAAGTTTTGAGTTATTCCATGGATGACTTTTTGTGCTGATAGTTAAAAATAGTAATAATAAGAGCACATTTAGAACATGCTGCCGAAACAACGATATGAAAAAGAAGCATTTTCCAGTCACTAGAAACTGGATGAACATGCCATGGGTTAGTTGTTGAAGAACAAAAGATTGGCTGGTAAAGAGGGTAGGGATGTGGGGATATGAGGACAGAGGACTAGTACATTGCAGTGATGGGGTAGGAGTAGTTGTTGTGGCAGAAGAGGGGGCAAAGTAGATTGAGGGATTGGTGACTTGAGTAGTTGTTGGGAAACAAGAGGGGGAAAGAAAGTCAAATGGAAGGAAAGAGGGTGAGGACATTGGGAGAGGGGAGGAAGCCCTGATGACGTAGGTCATACCTATATATAACGACTCCTCTTATTACTTGACTAATTACTGTTTAGCTCTACAGGGCCATTATACTGAAATATTTCCCCACACCACCTAGTATTGTCTTTCTATTTGTGTGAGTAACTGTATGTTCACTGTTGTGGGTAAATACATACAGCGTACACAGGGCGGTGTGAGAAACTGATGGCGATTACACGCTTCCCATGTTGTAGAAATCTGCTCCAGATGCTGCAGATACCGTGTTGAGCTGAAAGTGGTAACCAAAATACGGAGAAATATTCTTCGGGGGTCTGTTGCATAGCAATCAGATTGCTTTCAGTTCTGAGAAATGTCCAGTTACTATTGTGGATTTGAATGATCCATGAAGTGACTTCTTTTCCGAAGAAAACATCGAACTATTTCACTAGAACTGAACGCTCCCGTCGGAACTGTTCTCAACTGGTGTTTATTAGTAAATCACAATAGCAGTACATCGCTGGGTGTATAATAAGACGTACCTTCTTGAAATGAACAATATTTTATTGTTCTATTAACTGATTTCCTTCCATATGCTCTTATATTTTACAATGTGAATCAAAAACTCGCAATGGCGTCGATTTTTTACATCACAAGCATGGCTCTCTTCCCCTACTAAAAATTACTGTTAACCAGAACAAACAAAAACTATATCCTAAGAATAATTATGTGAGCGCTGTCCGCCACAGAGTAATAAACAATATCTTTGTCTCTCTCTCGCACTGTCACAGCAAGTTACACTGCATGATACATCATATATGCCCCTCTTGTGGACGAACGTTTTTGGGCAAAAACAAACACGAGCGTTCACACAACACTATATCGGTGATTGTTTATGACGCTGTATTAAAGTCCACTAGAGTATTAATGTCCACTGTATTTCTTATGATATTTTGGTATTAGTGAATGACTATCTAAATGTAAATTATAGATTTGGGTGCATATACTGCTGACAAAGGCTGTGCTGAATTCCTGATGCAGCATATATGCGTAGCTTACATGCTTGCTTTTATTCATTTGTCGAGGATGGCATGAGATGTGATCAGAAACCTTTTTTATCATCATTCAAAGCTTCTGTCACTCGCCTTGGGATGTCTCAAACGGATAATCTAGCCATTCGGCCAAGCCCCACAAAGGAAAACCAAGGAAAACCTCGGGGTAGATTTACCATCCTCGTATTTCTCATTTGCAATGGTAATTAATTGAATTACAATGGAAAATAAAAAAAATATTTACAATATGGATTTTTTTGTTGAATGAATTTAAACACTGTTCACAAAAGAAACACAACACTGTTAATCTTCTGTGTCTTGAGGTGAACCGTCGATGCGTTGGTTTACGTCCATCTACGATTCCCTTCTATCAGTCATCTCCGGGTAACTGATTGAATTCTATTCCCATTTCACCGTCTCCTCGTGGGTATTATGGTTTTCCGCATATGGTTAACATGAAAATAAGAGTCAGTGTAAGTTCCGTGGAAAAGGTGTTTGATCTATGCTGAGCTGAAATAGAATCTAATCTAAAGTTCTTTCTAATTCTCTGTCCTGAATTCGAAATATTCGGAAGTTGTAAGGTGTTCTTCATTTCTATCAACAACCCTAGAATGCACTATACACAAATCCAACTGGAGCTGCCGTGTCAACTTATGCTCGTCATCTTTCAGATGGACTTTAACACTTGTTGATGGGCTTATAACTGAAAAGCATTCGCTCAGTTGGTAACTTCGCGAGCAACAATTGATATAACATAATTTACATACACAGGTATGTTACAACAATTGTACAATTCTAAAGACAATGTTCATCACAAAAGATTGAAACAAAGTAATAGGCGTCCTTTTAAAACTGAGAACGGGTTACCCCTTCCGAACAGCATGACTTCAGCTCAGCGAGTAAAAAAGCAAATACAAACATACATTGAGATTGTTAAGTTGACATAAGAAAAAGTATCTTGCCATAGACCAGATTCATTTGAGTCACTAACCCATGGTCATTATGCATTGTGAAACCTGATTGAAATTACTATCTACTAAATAAAAATTTTTTAAAAGAAATCATTCATACTATAGCTAAATTTTCTGCATACTGAAAAGAAAACTTATCCTTACAGTGGAAAACCTGTACATAATGTCTGCATATCTCTCGTACAGTATGCCTGAAAAGAAAACTAACTACTAAATTGCAAAAAAAAAGAAACTATCCTAAGTATGATTCATAGGTTTAATGAAAATTCTCTAATCAATATTATTTGATAAGAATAGTATTTTCAATATTCAGAATCTTCAGTCATCATGAAATTGCTTTAACAAGTGATGAGGATACATTCCTTTCACCTTTCCATTCTTCACATCCTTCAAAACATAAGTTCCTGGATGGGGTATTTTGGTAATCACAAATGGTCCTTGATACAATAATTGCCATTTTGTGTTCTTCCTCTGTATAAGTGAAGCCTTAGGATGAGTTTTTACTAAAACTTGGTCTTTCACTTTATATGTTTTTATTTTTCCAAGTCGATTGTCAAAATATATTTTCCTTTTTCTTGCCTTGTCCATTATATTAAGTAAGGATTGTCGTACTTTATTTTGTAGGTCTATTTTGTTAATAGCTACTTTAGGAATTGGTCGAATCCAGTCATTCTGTTCCTGTTTTCCAAACATCAGTTCGTGTGGGGTGTATTCTGTCGTAGTATGTGGCATATTGTTTACAATTTCCTGAAGATCGTGAAGATAATCGATCCATTTGGGTTGCTGGTTGTGGCAATATGTTCTCATGAACCGGTTTAATTCACGAAAAATTCGTTCCACGGGATTCGCCGAAGGGTGGTACACTGATGTTAGAATTTGTTTTATACCACAACTGGCTAATGTTTGCCTCCAACGAAATCCAGTGAACATTGACCCATTGTCAGAAAGAATAGCCTCTGGTTTGCCTACTTTGACTATATAATCTTTGACCAGCTTCTTGGCTATGGATGCAGCAGTAGCTGATTTTAATGGATAAAGTTTGACATACTTAGTGAATATATCAAGAAAAGCTACAATATATTTGCATCCTCCCCTTGATGATGGTAGAGGACCACAGACGTCGACCGAAATGATTGACAGCGGTTTAGAGGGTATAATAGGATGTAGGAAATCTTTCACACAAAAATTTCCTGGTTTGGCTAGCTGACAAATTTTACATTTCCTTAACTGTCTGTGCACTTTCCTGCGAATGTTTGGGAAGTAGCAATATGCCTGAATCTTCCGAGCACACTTTAATACTCCAAAATGTCCCCAAGAGATGTGCGTGTGCAAAATTAAGTCATTCTCATTCTTCTCGGGAATACACACCTTCCAATTATCTGAATCAAGATGCCCTTTGAAAAATAAGACCTCATCCTCAACCTTGTACAGTCTCTTCAGATCATCGTTTCCAGGCTTTGCTAAAGTTTCCTTTATTGAATGCCAACGAGGATCTTCATACTGTAGTTTTTCCATGTTCTTACACATGTCAAGAAAATGTTTCCTATATATTCTATCAGTCATTATAAGAACATTAAATTCGGACGGATTGCCGGTGATGTTGATAGTTGACAAATCTCCATCTGGCATTCTAGACAGTGCATCAGCGATGAAATTATCCTGTCCGCTTAGGTATTTAATTTCAAATTGAAACTCTTGGAGTGAGAGCGTCCATCTTGCTAATCTTGGATGTAATAATTTACATGTTTGCAAAAAACTTAACGCTTTGTGGTCACAGTATACTGTTGTCTTCGCTCCATATAAGTAATAGTAAAATTTCTTAATTGACCAGACTACGGCCAATGCTTCCCTTTCGGTAGTCGTATATGTTCTTTCACAAGCAGTTAAGAGTCGGCTAGCAAAAGCTATTGGACAGAAAGTTGATTTCCTATCTATCGTCTTTACTTGGAAGAGGCATGAACCTATTCCAATTTCCGAAGCATCTGCCATTAAACCGAATTCTTGGCTCATATCCGGATGATATAATATTTGTGAATTGACTAAGGCATGTTTTACTGCTTCAAATGCATTCTGACATTGTTGCGTCCACACCCACGGAGTATTTTTGCGCAACAAGCTGTACAACGGTTCTGCATTAATAGAGTGGTCGTGAATGAAACGCCTGAAAAAAGAGACAACTCCGAGGAAGCCCTTTAACTGTCTTTTTGTTGTTGGAACTGCAAAGTTTTTGATTGCCTTTAGTTTCTCGGAGTCCGGTAAGATGCCTTTTTCATTTATAAGATGACCCAAAAAGTTGATTTTATCTCGAGCAAAATGGGACTTTTGCAGATTTGCGGTTATGCCTGCTTCCTTGAAACGTTCTAACACTCTTCTCAATAAATCAACGTGCTCCTCCCATGTGCTCGTAGCTATGAGCATGTCGTCCACAAATAAAGTTAAATTGCTTCGAAGTGCAGGTCCCAATGCATGATCTAGAGCATTTATAAAAACTCCTGAGCTCACGTTTAGCCCAAAAGGTAAAACCTTAAATTGATAGCTTCTACCTGCATGTACAAATGCGGTGTACCTTTTTGATGGTTCGTCTAGAGCCACCTGCCAAAATGAATTTCTCAAATCAATATTTGTTAAGTATTTCATCGCCTCGAACTTTTGAATTAGCTCATCGATGTTTTCCGGGTGAGTTCGCACGGGCATGATAATCTTATTTATCTGCCGTGCGTCTAGCACGAGACGAACTTTTCCTCCCTTTTTCGAGACAACATGAAGCGGACTACAGTATGGACTCGTCGAAGGTTCGATCAGATCCCATTCAAGCATCTGGTGGATTTCCGCATCAACTGCCTTTCGTTGGTGCCACGGTACTGGATAAAAAATACGGCAGAAAACTTGGTGTGGTATCACATCTAAATGGCATGTGTATCCCTTGATTACACCAGGTCTTTCTCGAAAGACTTCATGATATTCCTGTAGAAGATCATATAATTGCTTTCTTTGATGTTGTTGCAAATATTCAGGTTCTTGTACCTTTTCATATACCATATCTTCAGGGTTTAAAACTGGTTGCAAGTAATTAATTTGGTAATACCGTACAGGTTTGCTATGTATCCACTTTATTTGCAGCTTTCGTCCCTGACAATACTTTCCATGGGTACTATATTCCCTGAGAAGATTCACTTGATGTTTCTGATCCATTATTGTAAAACTGGCACGGCCTAGAGAAAGATCGATATGCCAATTTCTCTCTCTAAATTCATCTATACCCAGGATACAGTCCTCAACCAATTTTTTTATTACAAGGAACGTGCAATTTATAGCTACATTTCCTATATCTAACTGGAGTTGAGTCTGCACTTTAACCTGAGAAGACTTATGACCAGTAGGACCTACAATTCTACAACATTGAACAGGAAAAATCGGTGGATTTGCTTTCTGAAGTATTCTTTGAAATAACTTCTCAGAAACGACATTTACTGCTGCTCCTGTATCTAAAGTAACTTGCACAGTAATGCCTTCAATCGCCGCCTGAATTTTCGCAACAGGTACAGTGATATGTTCCTCTTGACAAGGCATCATATCCTGCTGAAGTTCTTCTATTAATAATCTGCCTTCATTGTACCGGAAAAATTTGACGCTCGAATTTTCGCCCCTGAAAACTTCCTCGACTGCACCGTCGGGGCTTCTAACAGTCGAGTTTAGTTTGACGATTGTCCATTATTAGTAGATGTCTGCTCCGTTACGTCGGTTATTATTGGTGGTTGATTTCTCCATTCTTTTGCATTATCATTTGGTACCCAACCTGAAGTTTGTGGTTGGTTGTGATATTCATGGGTTGGTTGCTGATATCGGCGTTTTTGCTGATAATTCCCTTCTTGATAGTATCCTTTCCTCTTCTTATTATTCTTCCTCCATTTCCGTTTATATGTTTGTTCACATTGTTGGTCATGATTACACTTGTCGGGATTTTCGTTACCAAATTTCACGTTTTTCTGGAAATAATTCACCTGTGGGTTTGGTGAATTGTGTGCAAAAGGTTTGTTTCCATACTGTTTGTTGTTACTATTGTATTTGTTAGGTTGGTAACTTGGTTGGTTATAGCGCATACGAGATTCTTCGAACAGAATGTCTATTGAATCCAATGTGGCTAGAAAATCTTCCACATGTTGTTCAGGCACATGTAGAAGTTTTTCCTTAACTTCAAGTGGAAGTATGCCCTTTAATATTCGAATGATATCCTGCGTCGGGATTGGTTCATTCCAGTATTTACCTTTATTTATATACTTCTCGAAATACTTTCTTAAAGATCCATTTTTGAAAGAAAAAGGTTGTGGGTCAAAAACTTCCTTACGTAGTCTTTCTTGTACACCTTTATTCCAGTATTTGTGCAAGAAAGCCCGTTCAAATTGGTCATAATCTTGACACCAATCGGATGCTTCTGACGCCCACATCGATCCATCTCCATGTATGAATCCTGCAACGTACATAATTTTTTGTTGCTCAGTCCACATTCGCGGCAATATCCCTTTAAATTGCTTGATAAATACCACGGGATTGATCGACTTCCTTTCGGGAATAAATATCTGGAATTGACGATATTTAAGCATTTTTTCTTCATTCATAGTCACAGGTGTATTCTGGTGGCTACTACGCGGTGAATGATAATCTCGATAATTTGTTTCTGGTTGATTACGTAAATATGCACCAGTACATGGACATTGTTGCATGGATTCGGTTTCACAGGTTTCATGAGGAATAATGTCTGCTTTTGATAAACTGCAAGTAGTATGTGCCCCTCTAGTATTAACTAGACCTTGCTGGCATGCTTTTAATGTATTTTCTATCTTTGCTTTCCAAGCAGGAAATTCATCTCCTATATTCTCCTTAATCTCTTTAACTTCTGCTTTAAGTTGTTCTTGTGCAGCTTCGTTGTTAACTTGCACGTTAGAAACCGTTTCTTTCAAGGTTTTGTCAACATAATTTCGCACTGTCTCGGTTTGCTCTTTCGCCCAATCTTCAATGTCCTTAGAAAATGCGATCTTATGTTCATTGAAAAGTTTCTCTATGTGTTTCTCGCCTTCGAGACTGAGAGTGTCTATCCTCCGAGTAAGCTCAATGACAGCTTGCTCGTTATCGTGCTTAATTGTATTCACGTCTTGCGCAATAGTGTTCTGTACATGAATAACTTCTTGCACTTGATGATTTAGTGTATCTTGACGACATAAGATGTCTTTGTATTTGTTTGTTAATTCCTGATACTGTTGTTCTTGTGTAACTATGAGTTGTGCCTGACTGGTAATCAAGTGACTCTGCTTTGTTTCCAAACTCTGGAATTTTTCAGTAATCTTATCATTTATTTCTTTTAGTTTATTAGATTGCTCCTGAGCCAAAATAAATTGCGCACTCTCCAATGCCTGGAATCTACGATTCATGTCGTTTGCAAACGTGGATTGTGCCGTTGCAAGATTAGATTGCGATGTTTCCAATGCTTTAATCCCTTGTGTTATGACAGTCAAACTTGACATCAGCTGGGATAACAAATCGGTATTCTCAGCAATTGGCGATTGCACTGGGCTTAATGAGGATTGTACCGACACAATTTTCGGTACAGTCATTTCGTTTTCGCACGCGTCTGTGTCAGAGATGAAATTCATGTTGTTTGTTGGTTGCATATTTCTCTGGACTTCTTTCGACATATGAATGTCGGAACTAGCAACCGTTTGTGTCGACGGCATGAGCGCATTAATTATTGCTGGTTGCTCAGCCGTAATCGACATATCGCTAACTACGGCGGTATTAAATTTTGTGGCACTAGTTGACGATGCATTCACACTATTTAATTCATTTTGTGGCATTGTGATGCGTGCTTGCTTATTGGCTTTAAACATAGATCTCGTTATCACCATGTAAATGAGCAATTGACAGTTTCTCCTCTAAATAAGTCCCACAAAAGTGACTATTAAACTTTTACACACGCAAAAATGTTAATGTCCTAATGCTGTTAATGTACACTTTACAATGTGACACAAAAACAGTCCATAGATAACACATAAAATGTTGTCTTACTATATCTACTGAAATACTGGAATTCTAGTAAAAGTAATATAGCAACTCCATTTATACTTAGAAAATTTCTACATGAGGGGTCACTACAATGCATAAATGCTCAAGAAAGCTAGTAATTCAAGTGTTCTGGCCTTTTTGAAGTTTCTGCTCGGCTGCTGGGACGGCGCACTCGTTCTCTTCACAAGATACTCCCGCACGTTCAGTTAGCATGAAACATACAAAAGGACCATAATGTAGCTACTCTATAAGACTAGACATATATACACACAATGAAACATTACTTACTAAATTACTAACATATTTGTATTGCAGGTTCACTATGAGTGTTGTATCAGGATCGTGTCCTGTCACGGTCGCCATTTATAACGGACTCCTCTTATTACTTGGCTAATTACTGTTTAGCTCTACAGGGCCATTATACTGAAATGTTTCCCCACACCACCTAGTATTGTCTTTCTATTTGTGTGAGTAACTGTATGTTCACTGTTGTGGGTAAATACATACAGCGTACACAGGGTGGTGTGTGAAACTGATGGCGATTACACGCTTCCCATGTTGTAGAAATCTGCTCCAGATGCTGCAGATACCGTGTTGAGCTGAAAGTGGTAACCAAAATACGGAGAAATATTCTTCGGGGGTCTGTTGCATAGCAATCAGATTGCTTTCAGTTCTGAGAAATGTCCAGTTACTATTGTGGATTTGAATGATCCATGAAGTGACTTCTTTTCCAAAGAAAACATCGAACTATTTCACTAGAACTGAACGCTCCCGTCGGAACTGTTCTCAACTGGTGTTTATTAGTAAATCACAATAGCAGTACATCGCTGGGTGTATAATAAGACGTACCTTCTTGAAATGAACAATATTTTATTGTTCTATTAACTGATTTCCTTCCATATGCACTTATATTTTACAATGTGAATCAAAAACTCGCAATGGCGTCGATTTTTTACATCACAAGCATGGCTCTCTTCCCCTACTAAAAATTACTCTTAACCAGAACAAACAAAAACTATATCCTAAGAATAATTATGTGAGCGCTGTCCGCCACAGAGTAATAAACAATATCTTTGTCTCTCTCTCGCACTGTCACAGCAAGTTACGCTGCATGATACATCATAGTTAGTTGTTGAAGAACAAAAGATTGGCTGGTAAAGAGGGTAGGGATGTGGGGATATGAGGACAGAGGACTAGTACATTGCAGTGATGGGGTAGGAGTAGTTGTTGTGACAGAAGAGGGGGCAAAGTAGATTGAGGGATTGGTGACTTGAGTAGTTGTTGGGAAACAAGAGAGGGAAAGAAAGTCAAATGGAAGGAAAGAGGGTGAGGACACTGGGAGAGGGGAGGAAGTCCTGATGACGTAGGTCGTACCTATAGTTAGTAGGAGGGGTAAATGTTGGGGTGGAGTTCATGATCTGGAAGAGGGAGTTGGCTGAAATTTCTTTGGAAGAGTTTGTGGAGCTTGTTGTAAGTGGGGAGCTCGTAGAATATGTTGGTAAAGCTGCAGCATCATATGAGGATTGGAAAATAGAGGGGAAACTATAGAATTGTTGCATTTGAGTTTACAGGTAGTGTGGATCGTTTGGAGGTGTTCAGTGTGAGTAAGAAGTGGCAGGTATGTGTTGAGTTGGTAAAGGATCCTTGTGGGGAAGGTAATTAGATGCAGAAAGCGAGGTGGAGTGCATGGTGTTCGAGAATCTGGATGGACTTACAGAACTGGGGAGGGGTGGATACTCGTGCAACATTTTCATAGCAAAGGATGGGGCAGATTAGGAATTTGTACATATAAGGGATAGTGGAGGTGTATAGTCCCCAAGTTTTTTGGCATTGAGTAAATTTCTAATGTGTCACTGTAGTTACCAGTGTCATGTGAGAGTATCCTGGTCACAAGCCTGGAGGAAGGTTGGGTACTTGGAAAACACCATATGGATTCTGTAATTCCTTACTGTAACTTGGGTGGTTTGAAAGTATGCCATTTCAAAGCAATGGTACATTGAAGACTTATAAAAACACGTGATTCTTGGTGCGATTTGTTATTCTTAAAGTCACATAATGATGTTAAAGCTTTCATGAGCTACAATACAAAGCCTGGAATAATGCTAGTTCATTGCAATGTAATGGTTAGAAGTGTTGAATTAGAAGCTGCAAACTTCGAATTTTTTTCTTTCGCCTTTAAGTGGACAAGAAATGCCCATATGAAACAAGATTTTTAATATATATATATATATATATATATATATATATATATATATATATATATATATATATATGTTACAGTACAGTGTTAAATATTATTGTACTAACTTTTAAACCCTGCAAAAGTGGTCTACAGATCATGAAGTGTGGAGACTATTGCCAAAGACACTTTGTCAATTACACGTCTCTGCTACTGTAGATGAAAGCATCAATTTTTCGGAATGAGACCGGTCTCAGACCAGGCTATATCACCACACACTATACCATCTCGATGGAGTAAACACAGTTCGTATCCCGTATCGTACAAGAACATCATTTCTGCATTCTGCATATAGCTACCAGACACTCATACATATTACGTGAAGACACACAGATTCCAAAAGCATAAACACCTGCACCTTATATAATCGCAGCAGCAGATATTCTCTGTGAGGTTGATTGGTCCTCCACTGTGGTGATCGGTCACGAGACAACTGCCCAACACACGCTGGCCTGCTGCATAATGAGAGCGCTTTCTGCAGACAATGGTCACTCTCCGAATTTGTGTACAAAGGTCCGCCAACAGTATTGTTTCTGGTCTGGTCTGTGTGCTGACATGGTTTCTGAAACGAGGTATGACCTTCTGCATACTCTGGGATTACATGAATATTTACTTTCTGAGCTTCAATGAGAAATGCTTTATCAATCGTGTATTAATCTACTGATCTCGAAACCAATATCAGATGCAATATCTGTTTTCCGCACCAAAGAAACGATGTATTTTTGTCGCTTTTATGCTGCATTCATCGAGTAGCATATGAAAATTTCCGGATTTTCGTGTAACTGCACGCGGTATGCCAGAATGTCATAGCATTAACGCAACTATTCTCGATATCAACAACATAGCACTATGCTACCGATCGCTTGTCTAGTACAATTCCGATGATAAATAGTGGAAATCATATCTCTAGAAAGTCGAAAGTCTAGCGTGGTCATTATGTGGGACGTACTGTAAACCATCTAGTTACTAGAAACTTAGCTGGCCGGAGTGGCCGTGCAGTTCTAAGCACTACAGTCTGGAGCCGGGCGACTGCTACGGTCGCAGGTTCGAATCCTGCCCCAGGCATGGATGTGTCTGATGTCCTTAGGTTAGTTAGGTTTAATTAGTTCCAAGTTCTAGGCGACTGATGACCTCAGAAGTTAAGTCGCATAGTGCTCAGAGCCATTTTTTTGAACTAGAAACGTATCTGCGAAAATTTTTATTTGTGAACTGGAAAAGACAGAAAACTGTAGTTTCACTTATATTTTTTAACGAACAGCGATGTCAATGATATAACAGGGTCCAGATCATCCTTGCACTTTTCAAAATAAACTAAGGCTTTAATACTTATAATCGTATGTGTTTCTCATCTCTAGATGAGGCAAGTGTCTCTTCCACCTATTTTTCACAACCTGGATGCAAACATCACATTCGAGGTTCTCCTATCCAAACAAAGAATAGAAACAGTCAACTGGTCAATTTGTGTGGGGGTGAGGCATAATTGTAAAACGCAAATACTCGCCATATTGAATCATCTCAGATTTCCACATAAAATTCACAGAATCATCCCAACACCCGCGATTCCGAAGGCTGCCCGACACATAGTGAGTATTAGTTCTGTTGTGTCGGTAGCTGGGCCGACACCGTGAAGTTGAGATTGCTGAAAATGAACTCTAGACTAACGCTGTAGCCGATAGTGCACGCACGGCTAAAGCAGACGGGCGTGAAGTCTGGAACATGAGAACTTATAAATGTATAAGAAGAAAAGTATGTAGATGCTTATTACTTATCTTTTTATTAGTCCTTGGAATACATCTCTCTTGAATACTCGTAAGCTATAGGCACTGATACAAATGGCGCCTTGCTAGTTCGTAGCCATTAATTTAGCTGATGGCTATTCTGTCTCTCGGCTAATGAGAGAGAAAGGCTTCGTACAACTGGGCGGTAGCTAGGTTCTCGTACAACTGGGCGGTAGCTAGATTCGCGTACAACTGGGGCGAGTGCTCTCTCGTATCACGAGACCTGCCTTGGTGGTGGCGCTAGGTCTGCGATTACTCAGTGGCGACACGCGGGTCCGACATGTACTAAATGGACCGCGGCCGATTTAAGCTACCACCTAGCAAGTGTGGTGTCTGGCGGTGACACCACATTCCTCCCCCGCAAATCGGCGAACGGTCGTGAGATAAGGCTTCCGCCCGCCGTGGGGAGGACCACATGTTGACGTATGCGATGTGGTGGGGAGCCTAACAACAGGCGAGGCTGTGCCACCCGCACCCGGCCATTCGGTCCGAGGGGAGCTAGGAAACGCCTGCAAAACTAGTCCAGGGTGCACGTCAACATGCGGTGTATGCGCCCGTAAAGAGACAGGAGGGACCGAAGGATCAATTTCCATTGCGTCGGGGTAGCCGACGCGCGATGACGTCATGTGGTCCGGAGCGGGCGGGAGTTCCATGGCGGAGGACAGCTGGTCACGGGAAGCGATCGGCGGCGCGTGACCCTGGGAGGCTCTTGGCGGCTGCAACGAAGCGTCGAATGCGGGCGGCGCCGGCGGGAGAACAAGCGGCGGCGGCGGCGGCTGCTGCTGCTGCGGCGGCGGCGGCGCGTCGCCATGGGGCAAAATGGAAGGCATCGTCGGTAACACCTGGGGATGAGGCGAGCCAGTAGATGGGTCCCCAGGGCGCTGACCGGACGGCACCGTCGCTGAAAGCAGACGGGGAGCGGCAGAACCCGAGCGACGACAGAGGCGCAGCTGATTGAGATGCCGACGCACCTCACCAGAGGCCCCCAAAACCAAATACATCGCGCGGCCGAGGCAGCTAAGAATGCGCCCTGCGAGCCAACGCCGTGAACCCCGATAGTTGCGATAAAATACAACGTCGCCTGGAGCAAAAGCAGGAGTCTGCCGCTGCACAGGAACCTGATGCGGCGGATGCAGCAAAGACATCAAGGTGCGATGAGGACGACCGTGGAGCAACTCAGCCGGCGAGCGACCATCTCGGGGCTGAGAGCGATACGAAGACAAAAAGAGCAACAATGCGTCCTCCCGAGAATGCGACTCTTTCAATTTCAACATCTGTGACTTGAAAGTCCGGACCAATCGTTCAGCGGCACCGTTGGACTGAGGCGAAAACGGCGCGGATGTCAGATGTTGAATACCATTGGCCTGGCAGAATGACTGAAATTCTGCGGACATGAATTGTGGGCCATTGTCGGAAACAATAGTCTGCGGAAGACCTTCAATGCAAAAGATAGCAGACAACGCTTGGATGGTGGCGGAGGACGTCGTGGAAGACATCCGGACAACAAAAGGAAAATTACTGAAGGCGTCGACCAGAACCAACCATCGAGCATTCCAGAATGGACCAGCAAAATCAATGTGCAAGCGTTGCCAAGGGGAAGTGGCTTTTGGCCATGCAAAGACTTTCCGCGGCGGTGCGGATTGTTGTTCGGCACACGCCGGGCACGAAGAACACATATTCGTAATCGCAGCATCGATTCCGAACCAAGTACAGTGCTGACGAGCAAGTTGTTTCGTTCGCACTATACCCCAATGTCCTTGGTGAAGAAGCCGTAAAACAGAGGACTGTAACGAACGTGGGACCACGACTCTGGACTGATCATTATCAGAACGCAACAACAAAACACCACGTCGAACAAAAAGTCTCTCCTTGTGAGCAAAAAATCGGCGAACCAACGGATCCTCGATCCGAGACTTTGACAAAGGCCATTGCGTAGCAACAAAACGTAAAACAGTAGCAAGGACAGGGTCAGCAGCTGTGGCTGTAGCGACACGACGAAAATCAATCGGAAACGATTCGACCACTTCATCGGTTTCCGAATCAATGAACATGCAAGCAAGTTCGGAAGAATCGAATGCTTTATCCTCAGCAACAGGCAAACGGGACAACGCATCGGCGTTTCCGTGCCTAGCAGTGGACCGATACAAGATATCGTAGCGGTACTGCGAGAGGAAAATAGACCAGCGAATGAATTTCTGCGCTGTACGTGGAGGTACAGGCTTGGTCGGATGAAAAAGCGATGTCAAAGGTTTGTGGTCTGTGATGATGGTAAAGTGACGACCATACATGAAATCATGGAACTTAGTAACACCAAACACGAGAGCCAAAGCTTCTTTCTCTATCTGTGAATAATTTCTTTGCGCAGACGAGAGCAATTTGGACGCAAAGGCAATAGGGCGATCATGGGAGCCAACTTTGTGCGCAAGCACAGCACCGATCCCGAAATCCGATGCATCTACCATCAACAAAAGGGGTTTCTGGGGATCGAATGGCGTAAGGCAAGTATTAGAAAGCAACGCCGATTTCAACTGGCGAAAGGCGCGTTCACATTCCGTCGTCCAGACGAACGGAACACCTTTACGGCGTAAGCGATGAAGCGGAGCTGAAATGGAAGAGGCATTGCGCACATATTTATGGTAATAATTAATTTTACCCAACACACTCTGTAGCTGTTTCACATTTTGAGGGGAAGGCAAGTCTTGTATGGCACGGAGGTGCTCTGGACTCGGATGTATGCCTTGGGCATTAATGACATGTCCCAGGTATGGTAAGTCACGAGCAAAAAACACACATTTGTCCTTCCTCAAGCGAAGACCATTTTGCCGCAAGACCTGAAATAATGTTCGTAAGTTCGCAAGATGATCTTCTTCTGTCTGTCCGGAGATCACTATATCGTCCAGATAGTTTGCTGCAGTAGGGACCGACGCACAAATGGTTTGTAAATATTGCTGAAACAAGGCAGGGGCGGATGCACACCCGAATGGCAGTCTTTTGAAGCGGTACAATCCAAGATGCGTGTTAACCACCAATACGCGCTGGGATTCGTCGTCCACCGGTATTTGCAAGTACGCATCGGCTAGGGCCAACTTTGAAAAATATTTTCCCGGGCACAGTTTAGCAAAAAGATCTTCCGGGCGGGGCAAAGGAAAAGTAGCAGTCACTAGCTGTGGATTCACTGTGGCCTTGAAGTCCACGCAAAGTCTCAATTTTCCGGAAGGTTTTGGCAAAATGACTAAGGGTGAGGCCCAGAGAGAAGCTTGCACACGTTCAATTACACCCTGTGATTCGAGATCGTGTAACGTTCTTGCGACCTCATCACGCAATGCGTGGGGAACATTGCGCGCCCTGAAAAATTTCGGTTGCGCGTTTACCTTCAGTTCTAAATGTGCTTCATAGTTTTTAGCGCAACCTAAGCCCGGTGCAAAAATGTCTGCAAATTCGTCACACAGCCGAGAAACACTGTCTGTAGGCACAGTCTGATTCACTGATAGGACCTGATTTACAATAGACATGTTAAACAACTGAAATAAATCGAGACCAAACAAGTTCACTGCAGAAGAAGAACGAAGAACGTAAAATGACACAAGTTTTGGTTGTCCCTTGTATGTTGCAAGAAGGCTGCACTGTCCTAACACAGGAATTTTCTGTCCGGAATATGTAGTTAGCTTAACATTTGCGGAACGCAACGGAGGTTTGCCCAGTTGTTTGTACGTGTCGTGATTGAGCAATGAAACTGCAGCTCCGGTATCGAGCTGGAAAGGTATCACTTTGCCTTCAAAGTCTAAGTCCACAAAAAGTTTATTGTCCTGCTGACGACAAGAGCGACTGTTTTGTGCAATGGGAACAGACACTGGTACAGAATCACTTGCTAATTGACGTGATTTCCGGCGACGTCGACGCACAGTTTTTGTGGGACGAACACAGGTACTGTTAGAGAAAGTGTCACTGGACGAAGTGGAATTAACGACATGAATGTCCATAGGCGAAGGTCCACGAGCCTGAGTGTCCTTGGTTCGATTCCGGCGCGAAGCAAAGGGCCTGGAATGATTGTGATTGTCTGATCTGAGCTTTTTCTGGCAAACACTTTGAACATGTCCTTTCTTATTGCAGAAAAAGCAAATAGCTTGGCGTGACGGGCAATGTTCACGCGAATGTCTAGTAGCACACCGCGGGCACGATTTCACTACATTTGTGGGCTGGCGCGGCACACGTGGCTTAGCGCGCGGCTGCAGCTGTACGGACGTGCGCGAGGCCCGGTTACCGGGCCGCGCAGCGCGTCCAGCGGGCCGGTTAATGTTACACACGGCTGGCGAAGTTTCAAAAGATTCCTGAGCACAGTCAAGTGTGTCCTGTCTATCCAATATGTCTATCACTTGTTGAAGGGAGGGATTAACGAGTTTCAAAATTTGCTCCCGTATGCGAACATCAGAAACGTTCTGTGCAATTGCATCACGCACCATTGTATCTGAATAAGAAAGACCACAGTCACATTCAAAGGCACAGTCCCTAGTAAGTCCTTGCAATGTTGCTACCCACTCCCTATTAGTTTGACCGGCCGTACGTTTTGTACGAAAGAACGTATACCGTTTTGCAACCACATTAACTGTTTCTTTGAAATAGGCATCTAATGCAGACAAAATTTCCTCGTAGGACAGAGTTGCTACGTCTCGTCGGGGAAACAATTTCACTATCACACGGTATGTGGACACACCGACACAAGAAAGCAAAAACGGCTGCCGCTCTTTACCTTGAATTCTGTAGGCTGCTAGATGAAAGTTGAACTGGCGAGACCACTCGTGCCAGGTCTCATCGGCTGCCACGTATGGTCGAAAGGGAGGTGCAACAGCGTTTAGTGGCAGCGGTAGCGAAGAAGCGGCGGCGGCCGCATCGGTTTGAATGGTACGTTGACCCTGGACGAGCTGTCCAAGGGCATCCAGTAACGCCTGCGTCTGCTGATTCTGCAAGCGATAAAATTCGGACAGTACATCTGGAGAATGTGGCGAAGCCATGACACAATTAAATGTAAGCAATCAGAACACTTTAAATCGTCGCCAATGTTGCAAACAAATTAATACAAACTCTTTTGCTCGTCGCCAATAAATGTTGTGTCGGTAGCTGGGCCGACACCGTGAAGTTGAGATTGCTGAAAATGAACTCTAGACTAACGCTGTAGCCGATAGTGCACGCACGGCTAAAGCAGACGGGCGTGAAGTCTGGAACATGAGAACTTATAAATGAATAAGAAGAAAAGTATGTAGATGCTTATTACTTATCTTTTTATTAGTCCTTGGAATACATCTCTCTTGAATACTCGTAAGCTATAGGCACTGATACAAATGGCGCCTTGCTAGTTCGTAGCCATTAATTTAGCTGATGGCTATTCTGTCTCTCGGCTAATGAGAGAGAAAGGCTTCGTACAACTGGGCGGTAGCTAGGTTCTCGTACAACTGGGCGGTAGCTAGATTCGCGTACAACTGGGGCGAGTGCTCTCTCGTATCACGAGACCTGCCTTGGTGGTGGCGCTAGGTCTGCGATTACTCAGTGGCGACACGCGGGTCCGACATGTACTAAATGGACCGCGGCCGATTTAAGCTACCACCTAGCAAGTGTGGTGTCTGGCGGTGACACCACAAGTTCGCTATTCACCTGCCCAGGGGGCGACACGTTCAGGTCAACTGGATGCTTATACCCTGCCTGTCAAGTTCAGGCATCTCAGCTGTGTATCGTGCCTTAAGCCAGAAATATGTATTCATTCCAATCACCAGCTACCTCTCCCACATGCTCGCATGCCAGACGCAGTCATCCTAGGAAACATCTACATATTTATCAGTGTAATTATAAATAAATATTATGATTATAGAGCCAATCTGGTGTCATTTGACAATGAACGAAGTACTGGAAATACCTCCTCCTGACGACTGCGTCTCTGGAATTATCAATATCTCACATAAATCTACATCTTTCCAATGACTGGACATAACTTTCCACATGAAATCTTTCAATCCCTTTACAGCTATCAGTGTAGTGAAATCGCAATTTCCCACGCCCTTTATGAACAAACATAGTCATTTTCTCTGCACGTGCCAGCACACTTACTACAGTAACGTCATGTTGCATCAGCACAACAATCCTTACAAGCAGAGTGATTATGATTTATAAGTGTATGGCGTACGAAAAATTATGGTATGTTCACACTCACACCAGCTGTGTGTCGTGTTGCACAGCCTTCCATAGCATAACAGACCTAACGTTTCTTGCAGGAATGAAATAGAGGCTTATAACTCTGTCCCTCTGAATCCCACACCATACTTTCACTGACCACGGTTTTTGGTGTGCAACTTGCCACAGCCAACATGGATTTGCAGTTGCTCAATAATGCATGTTATGCAAATTAACATTCCCATAGCTCGTGAATGTAGCCTTGTCAGTAAATAAAATCAGATTAATAAATGCGTCATCCCTCTCAATCTGAAGTTGAGCCAATCAGCAGAATTGAATGAGATGCATACAATCTGTACCAGTTAACTCTTGGTGGAGACTGGTATGGTAAGGATGATATTTATAGCGATGCACAGCACAATCAACATTGCTCTGGCTCATGCCAGATTCCCTTGCAGCTGTGTGTCGTGTTGCACAGCCTACCATAGCATAACAGGCCTAACGTTTCTTGCAGGAATGAAATAGAGGCTTATAACTCTGTCCCTCTGAATCCCACACCATACTTTCACTGACCACGGTTTTTGGTGTGCAACTTGCCACAGCCAACATGGATTTGCAGTTGCTCAATAATGCATGTTATGCAAATTAACATTCCCATAGCTCGTGAATGTAGCCTTGTCAGTAAATAAAATCAGATTAATAAATGCGTCATCCCTCTCAATCTGAAGTTGAGCCAATCAGCAGAATTGAATGAGATGCATACAATCTGTACCAGTTAACTCTTGGTGGAGACTGGTATGGTAAGGATGATATTTATAGCGATGCACAGCACAATCAACATTGCTCTGGCTCATGCCAGATTCCCTTGCGCTTTGAAATGAACTAACAGAAGGATCTCGATTCACAGTGGCAAGAGTACCAATTTCCATTTCCTCGTTAGTAACTTTCCTTTGCCAGATATGTTTCCGATGTGTTAAAGATCCAGATGTTATCAATTTATCATACTCATATTTAACTGTACAACATGTAGGGTGAGTACATTGAGGATATCTTTCAGCGTATAATTCTCTAGCTCTCACTGAATTTCGTTGGCATTCTCCATAAATGAGAAGCATATAGACTAGTTCTTCAAGGGAATACATCATTCACATTCACTTGATTCGAAGATACTAGTCTTACCTTTCCTATTGTGTTATATTGCGAAATCGTCGAATCGTGTTTACATGTCAATGGCACGTTAGATGGCTATGACGTATTCAGCAAATTTGTAGTATTTGCACGATATACGAGAGAGAATTGTCAACACTCAATCCATGGTAAGAAGGCTACAGCACTGCACTGATACCAAAGGTCATCAATTCGAACACTTTCTGTAAATGGATGTTCATGCTGCCTTTTTAGCCTTCGTTGACATTTAACACCCCATTAAAAAAAAAAAAGAAGTTGACCTTCATATCTCTGACACGACCCTACCCAACAACAAAAAACCAACGTCATCTTATGGCCCCCATTCTCCCATACAACAATTGTCAAACAAACTTTTCTGCTACTATCATACATTCAGAGTTATTCTAGGTGGCAATAGTTAGTGACTCACCCTGTATAGGTTCAAAAATGGCTCTGAGCACTATGGGACTTAACATCGGAGGTCGTCAGTCCCCTAGAACTTAGAACTAGTTAAACCTAATCAACCTAACGATATCACACACATCCATGCCCGAGGCAGGATTCGAGCCTGCAACCATATCAGTCGTGCAGTTCCTGACTGAAGTGCCTAGAACCTGTATAGGTTCTTTGCTGTTAGTTTCTATGTGTGTTGTGTATTCTTTTTATATGTGTGTTCTGTACCTTATATGCTGCATTAGAGCAACAAAACGTTTTTATGTCCTAATTTAAACTGTCATCAATTTACTTAATCATTTTGCTGAATATTAAAGCAAGAAACAACATCCTCACGCAAGTATCATGGTATATTGTGTGAGAAGTTAGGAGTGTCAGTAGATATTTGTATGGCTTTACAGCCACTCGAAAATGATATTACCAGTCGTTGGATTCGCCTCGTCAATCTCGATGGCATATAAGATATGAAAGCTGCTGTCCCGTCAGGAGCCAGGTCTTTACTAAAGATCATTCTTTCCATCTGAATCTTTGCCTGTATCTTTCCTTGTAATACAAGTCGGTTACACAACACAAAAGAATTTCCACTATTAGTATTTAATGCTGTGACCTGAAATCTCATTTGCGGGAGAGCCAACGCTAGTCACAGAATTTTCTCTCATAGTCCAACATATGGCAGGGCAGCAGTAGACTGACATTGCGTCGTGTAGGCACATCAGGTTTGTGGCGATTTATTGTGGCCTCAGTCAGATTGTTGCATGTAGACCAGCCTTTAACTTACCACAAATTTTTGTGAATCCTATATACTTCGACAAATTCAGGTGTCAAATGTCTACAAAGCTAACGCATTTAAACCATTCCAGGATTCAGTATGTGCGCAAAGACGAGAAATACTAGACTAAGGAATAGCTGACTCAAATATGTATTTGAGCCACATATGTGGCTACCTACTATGAGTTCTTGTCAAATCAAAGGATATTTCGAAAGTACCATGGAATAACAGTTCATGCTGAATCCTTAAACAGTTACTCTTTTAATGTCCCACTTGCTCCAAAAGGAAAAAATCAAACAAATAATTACTGTTTCAATTTTTACTCACAGTAAATTAAACTCAACTCGCTCAAGTGGCTTTGTCAGAAGGTCATCTTGCTGGTTCTTTCCCTCGATTTGTTGCAAATTAGTACTTTACTTAGTACTTTACAAACAAAAATATAACTAAATTGCGGATAATAATTGACTTACCCTCGTATAAGAAAGTCCTTGACTTTCTTGTTATTAAATTCTTTGCCTCCATCGTATCTTAAATGTTTAATGCAGTGTCTGTTGGTTCAAGCTTCAATAAAAATTGTTTAATTGTATCATATCTCTCATATTTTGTGTTTCAGAAAGAAAATTCGACAGAGTTGACTGAAATCGTCTTTAAAACGTATATTATATCGAGCACCTCCAAACGACTCTGTACTCATTGGTCCATCGGTAACTACATGGATTAATTCGTCAGCAACTGTGGTGTGGTTTACTCGTTGTCTGAATACTAATCTTTGCATCTTTTCTGTTGCACAACCATTGCAAAATTCATCCTTACAATCTTTAACACTGACATCAAGTTTTTCAAGATGTTCTTCAGGTGCTGTTTATTTTGATGGCCAAATGTTTAACGTTAACTTGCAGTAATTCAGAGTGTGTCACTAAATTCAGTTTATTTCTCATTTCTGATCTGACAGCATGACTATTCAATATATACAGCCTGTTTCCCAAATTGTGTGCCATGACGCCCTTGCCACTGCCTTTTTTACGAATCGTTACTCTTTTATAGTCACATGTTGTATTATAGCAGTTACACACAGCTGCTCTGGCTGAGAACAAATGAGCACTTCCATCAGGTATTTTCTGTTCTAGCACTGTATCACTCATTGGAATGTCTAATTTCTAAATTAATTGTACACTAACCAAATACACGCATTTAGTACTGTGTTTTTCCCATGTAATCACTTCAGGTACATCAAAATCGCTGTACAAAACAAAGTATTGTTTATTCGAAGTGATGTGCTTCGTAGCACCACTACGGCTTTACCATTTATTTGTAGCAATGTAGTTTCCAGTAGACGCACGCATGGCATATGAAGTAAATGCAGCACACACATCAGATCTGTCACGACTTCCAAAGACCATCTGCTGCCCAGTGTCCTTGTTGTTTTCACTTATTTCGCGAAAATTTTGCTTTGTTTATTCTTTTCGTATCTTGTTTTGATTGTTATTTTGTTACCCTTTTCATGCACTAGAAACGACAAATACAATTCATTTATCCGCCATTTAGATCTACAAACAACTTTTGCAGCTTAACTACATGTATGATTATATCCTTTGTATCATCACGTTTGACAAAAAAAAAAAAAAAAAATCAATTAACATGTTTAAGCGTTGGGTGCTGCTGCATTCCAATCGAGCACATAGTCTGCTCCATGTTTCTTTAGCATTATTACATGCCAACGCAAGTCCAAAAACTGGTTCCTTTAGCGCACTTATCACCAGATTTGCTGCTTACATATCATCCTTTTGCCATTCTGCATGACACCTTTTATTCACTTGTTGCTTCCTGTGAAAACGTCATACATTAGTGCATACCATTTATGAGGTCTTCGACTTCATTAAGAACAAAGCACCCCTGAGACATGCCATTTCCAATTTGCCCAATGGTCAGGCCATTCAAATTTAATAATATTTGCTTCGTAATCGCCATTGGTGGCCATGTTGTTGTATAGAAGGTCCCCATTACTGTACGGCTTATTAATTTATTTTTTAAAGTCTTCTTCTAGCACACACTGGAGTGAGTCAATCTTCTTCTGAAACTTCAGTTGCCTGAGACCGCAGTCATGTGTTATGCTTATCTGCTATTCAGCATTTCCGCTATATGGCGAGTAGCAACTTTCCTTCTCATAATATTGTTACATGCTATCCTGGATTTTCCATTGTGTCATTTGTTCAATTAGATGTGGCTTGCGCCCATAAACTGTAACAAACATATTTACACCGATCAACACAGTTTCATTAACGAGCGATTTATTTGTAGGAAACGAACTATTCAATAACAAAAACATATTACAACGAGTTTCTGTAAAATTCAAAAATATTTTAAAGGTGACACAGAATAGCATTTTACAACAACAAAAAATTCCTCTTATTACAACACAGTTGTGTTCGTATTACAACTCAGTTGTGTCGTATAGGCAAGACTCAGTATCAGGGGTGGGCATAAAATGATAATTGAATCCTTCTAACGTCCATCAGACTTATCTCCTGATGTAAACAAAAACTTCAGAGAAAACCTCAGTCCACTTGTACGTAAGTTCTTCAGTCATACTGTAATCATCGGTGGAGACCTTAATCATTCAACAATCAATTGGCAAAATTACAGTTTCGTCAGTGGGTAGCCTGATAAGACATCACGTAAAACTTTAATAAACGCCTTCTCTGAAAATTGCCTAGAAAAGATAGTTAGGAACCTCACTCATGATGGAAATATATTCGAACTAATGGCAACAAATAGACCTGACCTCTTTGAGGATGTACACATCAAAACTGGTATCACTGACGTGACGCAGTTGTGGCAACAAAGATTACCAGAATACAAAAGACAACTAAAACAAGCAGAAAGATATATATGGTTCAAATGGCTCTGAGCACTATGGGACTTAACAGCTATGGTCATGAGTCCCCTAGAACTTAGAACTACTTAAACCTAACTAACCTAAGGACAGCACACAACACCCAGTCATCACGAGGCAGAGAAAATCCCTGACCCCACCGGGAATCGAACCTGAGAACCCGGGCGCGGGAAGCGAGAATGCTACCACACAACCACGAGCAGTGGACCAAAAGATATATATGTTCAGTAAAATAGATAAAGAAATCAGTAATGTCATATCATACTGAACATACTGAGAAGAAAATTAGACCAACAATGAAAAACAGAAAACAGATGATAGACGAAATGAAATAGCAATTGAATCTAGCTCAGGATACTGGAGAAAGAAACTAGCTGTAAAAAGACTGACCCAGGAAGTAAAGAAAAAGTGTTGGAAGACTTTACTACAAGGATAGAGGAAGACTGTCAGGGAAGTAGGAAATTACCATACAAAGTACTAAAGAGTAAATGAAGCGAATATATAAAAATCTTTGCCCTTGAAACAGGTGACAATAACTTATACGAACAGAGGAAGGGATCAGGGATGAAATGAAAAAGTGCTTCAACGTGCTGTTAAATGGAGATGGGGACAACACAACCATCAACAACTGTAGAGTAATTAATGAAATCTAAACCAAGAGACACCCATTATCATGGCGTAAGGTAGAAACAGTATTAAAGAGCATGCAGAATGGAAAGTCGACAGGCTTTGATGATCTCACCTCAGATATGATAAAGGCAGCCGGTATATTAGGCTTAAATTGGTTATGTAGAGTGTTATCAGTGGTTTGGAAAGAAAACAAAATTCCAGAAGAGTCATCATCCCTCTGTTCAGAAAGGGCAATCGACGAAAATATGGAAATTACAGAGCCATCACGCTGCTTCCACACACCTTAAAACTGTTAGAAAATATATGAAAATGAGAATTAGAAACATAGGAGAACCTTTGCATGAGGAAGAACAACATGGATTCAGGAAAGACCGACATGCTATGGATCTTATTTTTGCAGTAAGAATTTGACAGAAAAGTACTGGGAATATGGAAGAAATCTTGTGATTGTGTTTGTGGGCATTGAAAAAGCCTATGACAGTGTTACTCGAAACAAGATATGGGAATGTTCAGAAGACCTAAAGGTGCCAAACTACCTAATCGATAAAGTAAAGATACTATACCAAAAGAGTTACAGCTTTGTCCAAATAGACGGTGGACGATCAGAATGGTTTGAAATAAAGGGAAGTGTCCAACAAGAAAGTTCCCTATCACCGCCCCTGTTTGTAATAGTAATGGACAAAATCATAAAATCTATCAAGAAAATAGACAGTGAACCAAATGCACTGGTTTTTGCTGATGATTTGATAGTTTGAGGAGAGACAGAAGCTGAAGCACAGAAGAAACTTAATGATTGGAACAAAATATTCAAGAGTTTCGGGCTAAAAATAAATAAAACAAAGACAATGGGAACGGCCATCAACAGGCAAGGAACAATCTCAAATATATTTATAGAAGGAGTCAAAGTAGAATGTGTTTCACATTTAAAGTACCTAGGAAGCATGATCTCGACAGACAACATTACTCAGCAGGACACAGAAAGCATCCAGTTTTTACAGTCAAATCAGAAATCTTCTCTGGGATGATAAAACGCCAGACATGGAGAGGAACAAATAGCATTAAGAGTAAATGATACATTGGTGACAGATGTGTATAGTGTTGAAGAATTTTTAAACAAACATTTTATAACTATTACTGAAAAGATGGGGTTGTCAGGTTCGGTAGATGCTGCTATGGAATACCTCGGACCAGACATTTCAAGTAACTTCCATAATATAAATTTGATCCTCACTACCCCAGCAGAAATAATGTCCATCATAAAATCATTAAAATCAAAAACATCTAGTGGGTATGATGAAATATCAACAAAGTTAATTAAAGAATATGATTCTGAGCAAAGTAACATATGAGCAATCTGTGTAACCAGTCGTTTATCAGTGGAATATTTACTGAATGATTAAAAAATGCTGAAGTTAAGCCACTGTTTAAGAAGGGAGATAAAGAAATAGCATCAAATTTCCGTCCAATTTCGCTGTTGCCAGCATTCTCAAAAATTTTAGATAAAGTAATGTACAATCGGCTTTATAACCATCTTATGTTAAATAACATACTGTCAAAGTCACAGTTTGGATTTCTAAAGGGTTCTTATATTGAGAAGGCTACCTACACTTGCAGTGAAAATGTGCTTAATTCATTAGACAAAAAATTTGCAGGCAACTGGTATATTTTGTGATCTGTCAAGGGCATTTGACTGTGAATCTCAAAATCCTTTTAAATAAATAAGAATATTATAATGTAACTGGAAATGCTGCAAAATGGTTCGAATCTTGTATTTCTGGCAGGAAACAAAGGATGTTATTAGGAAAGAGACATGTATCAAGCTATCAGGCATCATCCAACTGGGAACTAATTACATGTGGGGTCCTACAAGGTTCCATTTTGGGGCCCTTACTTTTTCTTGTTTATATCAATGACCTTTCATCAGTACCATTACCAGACGCAAAGTTCGTTTTGTTTTCTGATGATACAAACATTGCAATAAATAGCAAATCAAGTGTAGTCTTAGAAAGATCAGCCAATAAAATATTTGTGGACATTAATTACTGGTTCCTAGCCAATTCTTTGTCACTAAACTTTGAAAAAAAAAAAAGCAGTTAGAAGAAGTGGACAGTGTTAAATTCTTGGGATTACAGCTTGATAATAAATTCAACTGGGAAGAGCACACCACAGAACTGCTGAAGTGTCTTAACAAACCTCTATTTGCAATGCAAATTGTGTCAGACATAGGGGATATAAAAATGAAAAAGCTGGCATACTACGCTTACTTTCATTACATAGTGTCATATGGGATTATTTTTTGGGTAATTCATCAAGCCAACCTAAAGTTTTCTGGGCACAAAAGCGTGCAGTAAGAGTTATATGTGGTGTGAACTCAAGAACATCCTGCAGAAGCCTGTTTAGGGAGCTAGGGATACTAACTACTGCTTCCCAATATATTTATTCCTTACTGAAATTTGTCATTAAAAATATATCAATTTTTCAAACCAACAGCTCAATTCATGGAATCAATACTAGAAATAAGAATAATCTTCACAAGGATTTAAAGTCACTTTGTTTTGTACAAAAAGGTGTGCATTATTCAGGAGCACACATTTTCAATAACTTGCCAGCAGCCATAAAAAGCTTAACAACCAATGAAATTCAGTTTAATAGAAGCCTAAAGGACTTATTGGTGGCCAACTCCTTCCACTCCATTGATGAGTTTCTCAGCAAATCCAACTGATATATAACATGACTTCTGCACAATTTCAGTGCAGTAATGTGTTCATTGTAAATGTGTGTGTGTGTGTGTGTGTGTGTGTGTGTAAGTACAATCTAACTTCTGCACCATCTCAGTGCAGTAATGTGTTCATTGTAAATAAGTATTATAGTAGCTGTATTACACGTTTATTACCTTATAAATAAATAAAAAACGTTTTTATTGTAAATTCAGTGCATTAGTATTTGTAAAATGACTCTTCCATATAGTGTTCATTAAAAAATGACTATCATTCCACTTGGGACCTGTGCAATGGTACATTAGCTTATTTGTTTTAGTTGTAAATATTTGTCATGTATTGTTGTTTTTCTGATATGTTCTACATCCTGCAGGACCTTCTCACTATGGATCAATTGGAATGAAAGTAAACCTAATCTTATCTATAAAGCGACCAAAACAATGGGGTGCATCCTCTGCCATGCATCTCACCATGGTTTGCAGAGTATAGATGCAGATGTAGACAGTTAATATAACTGCTATGTTATTTGCCAATAATTTTCCAGTGGTATAGCTTTTTCTTCTGTAGACGTGAAAACAGTGCAAAGTTTACACGGTTGGCTCATGAGCACAAGAGTGTTCCGACAGAAGTGATTTTTAACTTTTATGATTGTCGTGCCAGCTGGCAAGGCTATGACCCAGTAGAATGTTTCCACGGGTCAGCTGCGGTGGTTAACGTATGCATATGCAAGTTTTTGTCGACAATGGAACAGTGCCTTAAGCAGATCTACACCGCTGCCCCAGCGATGACAATAATCTGACGTTTATTGTTTACAGTCGTCTTGTTTGTTTACACGGAGTGGAAATGTCTGAAGATGCCGAGAACAGTGCTGGAAAGCAAAGCGATAAAACAGAAGGCGGTAATGCGATGTATTCTTCCAGTATTTAGAATAAATTTTTAAATGCAAAAATAAGGATTTTTGCACTGAAATACGACCCGAATCTGGAGGGTTAAAGACAGTAGTGCTTACACCGGCGGTTAGGATACGTATTCCGTTTGGATTTACGTTGCATTTTCCTTTAACCCGTCATGCAAGCTCTTAAACTTATGAACCATGTTCCATTTATTCAGAGTTTTATTGTTGGCAGTTGCAGAAGTTGATGACTTACTTTTGCTTCTTGTTTGCAGTATTTACGGTCTCGCAGTTCAGGTTCTAAGTTGATTTTTGCCCAAATTACGCACTCAGCCAAGTTTTATTTAATTATTTATTTGCGATACGTTGTGGAGCTTCCAATCTTCACCACAACCTCCTTCCATATAGTTACATATTGTGATTGGTTGTAGACTATGATAAACTGGCGATTCAGATTTGTGATATGGGAAGAATTATTCGTTGCCTGTGATGGTCAAACCGTAGGTTTCGAATTAAAGCCGTATGATCTGCACGGTATCCGTAATACCCACATGAAGAGAGAACTAATTAACATAACTGAGTATGATTAACAGACACCACTGGTGTAAGTGACCGAATTACTAATGTGCCTCAGTCTCCTCTTTTTTCTCTATTGTTAAATATTCTCTATCTAGTTTTAGCTTTACTGATATTGTTTCTTCATTCACATAGTTTTATTTGTCTACTTATTGGCAGCCACTGTTGCGACTCCACATCATACTGTTTTGTTTTAATTATGACAGCTGTATTTCCGTTTTTTGCTTTTAATTCTCAGTTCAGTTGTTCTTAGTTTTGTCCTAATCCATGTTCATTCCATGTTACTAATACCACTTTTTCTGGAATTCATCTTCTCTCGTCGTTGACATTCCTCTATCATTTCTTTTGAGATCCATCTGACTTATTTCTATGAAGATTTTGAGTTAATATTTTTTCCGCTATGAGGGCTGCAGTTACGTTGTGAGGCTGTTACCTCTAGGCCACCTGACCTGTCTGATTTTCTGTCAGGGTTTTCCTGTATAGCCAGACTGCCCCTGTCTTAAGGCACTGGGGTCTTTCCTTTAACCTCCTCCTGATGGCTACACTTTATAGAAGGGCACTGTCTAGGGGCCATATAGATTTTTCAATTGTGGATGTGGAAGTGGGATTGGCTGGTAAAGCTGCTACAGAACTGCAGAACCACTTCTCAAGATTTTAATACTCTGACCCATCTGGTAGGAATCAAAGCTCTCAAGACCATACTAACCTTTATGCCATTCAACATTAAATTAATTATTGCTAGGAATGAGATTAAATTTGGAAGCCAGAAAGGAAAAGTATACACAAAAATAGCTTAAAAAGTAAAGTGAAGTAGAGTAAAATCTGTTATAGGAAAAGAAAAAGTTTTAAAGGCTCATAATTATGAACAACTTATTACACAAAAAAGAATTTTGAGAGAATAAGAATACAGGAACTGAACTGAACAAATATCTGCTGTTATAACTGTGATGCACATGATGGTGGAAGTACATGGGGTACATATATTGCATTTGTGTAAGTGTCTCCAACTCTAATATTGTTAGATTATGTTTGCTTATACCATTCAAATTGAGAACCTTGGTGTTGATTCTCGGTCTGTCCTCTTCTCGCACTCCCCGTCACCCCATTTCCTCACATAATAACTGAAGGAGCTGATAAGCTACCTTCCGTCAGTTGCCATTACAGCATTACAGGAGGCAACAAGGGTAAGAAGGGAGATGGAAGTGACTATCTATCTATTTTGACAACATGTTGTAATCATGGTCTCGCTGTGGTGATCTGTTACATGTTGCGGTGTTCCACCTGTATGCCTGGAAAACCTCTGGCACAACAACACTGCAAGTTCCCTGTATGCCAAACAACCGCTTTGCAGCAGAAAACAGTTCTGCAGTAGTTCCACTAGGCAGCCCTAGCAGTGCCACCGGAATTGCCGACTGATGCTGACCTATTTGCATCTGCGACCCACGTGTCCTGAAATAGTTAATATGATATCCTGCTGCACAACAGTATTTAGGCCCTCATTTCACATCGAGCCAGAGCTACAGGTGGACATCCGATCCACTACGGTGCTGCTGCCAACTGCCAACCAGGTGCCTCCTCGATGGATCCCAGTGGGCCTCTGCACCTCTGCCGACAGATCAGTATCTGTGGTTGGATGCCGTAACTTCGTTCACAAACTTTGGTGTAACATTGTGTGTATTTTGTTTTTCCAAGGATTTATACCACTGTGCTTGTACTGAAAGTAAACTCTTGTGGTAGCCTACTTGTTTTCTGTGTGCAACAATAGAACTTTGTAAATATTAGTTTGGGGAAAACTCGACCAAGTACAAGATTTTGACTTTTTGAACAAAGGCATTCAGCCTGTCAGTCATTTTTGTGTTTGGTTTGTCAGTACCCCAATAAACTAGGTTTGTGAAAAATTAGTGACTTTAGTGCTGCCTGCAGCAGATTCTTTAATCAGTAGCGGAAATCATTGAAGCCCACAGCACTACCTCGGATCCCTTATGCCACTGTGCCTTCTAATTCACACGTCCCTACCAGTCGATATTTGCCTGATATTAATTGGTGAACAGTGGCAGTAGTTGCAAATCCCTGGCTGGAAGACAGAAGTGGGTAACAGCCACACGGCTCTCACTTTACACCTCAGAAACAGGTTTAACGTATTGCTCACTAGTGAAAATACAGCTGAGACAACACAAGTGGCTTGCCCGTTGGGACAGTGACCGATCTTCCTGAGAGGTTGGGACAGGAGGTTGTGATTGCTTGTCAGTGGGAGTTCCAGTGTTAGGTGGGTGATGGAGCCCCTGAGGGAAATAGCAGACAGGTTGGGAAAGAAAGCTAGTTTCCACTCTGTTTGCTTGTTGGGATCTCGTCCGGGATGTGGAGGAGGCTTTGCTGACAACAACTGGTCGTACTGGTTGCACCCAGCTGCAGATCATGGCTCATGTCAGCATGGATGACACATGCTAACTGGGTTCAGAGATCATCTGCAGCTCCTACAGGCAGCTGGCTTATCTCTTGAAGACAGCTAGCCTCATTCATGGTGTGGAAGCAGAGCTGTTGTTTTGTAGCATAATTTTGCAGAACCGATCATGGTCCTCTGGTTTGGAGCCACATGCAGAGGCTCAGACAATTCTGTGATTATCTTTGAAGCAGATTTCTCGACCTCCACTACTGGGTGGAGAAATGTAGGACCACCCTTAGCAGAACAGTAGTGCATTACACAAAGGAGGTGATTACAAGTGTAGTGGAGTATGCGTTGCGTGGACGTGTGGATTTTATAGGATAGAGAAATACCCCCACAGGCCGGATAAGCCATGTTCTGAGGAAATGTTAACATAGTGGTTGTAGGTGTGTCCTGGAACTAGGGTTGCTTATAAATGGTAACAGTGTACATGTAGTACTAGGGACAGAAAGCTGGTCTGAATGTATACCGCAAAGATACGTTGAATGCTGGTGGTGAAGGAATGTTTGTAGCAATATGCTGGTGGTAGATGCATTTTTATAGCAATATGCTGGTGGTGGAGGCGTGTTTATAGCAGTACAAAATACGATAATATCCTTTGTAATTACTACACATTCAGAATGCAAAATAATGTGGGTGAAGATAAAGTGTTAAATGTGGATAAAAAGTGGTCATTGGATGCAGCAGCTGAGGCAGAAGATCTGAGGAGGAACGTGGAGAATGTTTTCCGTAAATTTGCTGGTGATGTTAAAGCTTTAGGTGGAGATTTTAACTCACCAGCTATAGGTTGAGCAAATCAAGTGATTAGGATGGATAGTCGGAACAGAGAATCAAGTGAAATTGTGCCAAGTACTTTCTTCAAAATTACCTTGAGCTGTTAATGAGAGCACTGTCACATGAAGATAACATCTTAGACCTACTGGTGCAAACAGACCTGAACTTTTCTACTCAGTTAGAGCAGAACGGGAATCAGCGATCATAAGGCCATTACAGCTTCACTGAATATGGATGTAAATAGGAGTAAAAAGAAAAGTAGGAAAATCTTTCTGCTTAACAGGAGCAACAAGATACATGTCCCAGATTACATGAGCGGTGACCATGAAAATTTCCTCTAGCTCTAACAATGTTGAGTATCAATGGACAAAGTTCAAGTGCATTGTACAATACGCTACAGACAGGTATGAGCAAAAAAAAAAAAAAAAAAAAAAAAAAAAAAAAAAAAAAAAAAAAAAAAAAAAAAAAAAAAATTGTGAGTATGTAAAAGACCCATCATGGTTCAGCAACTGTATTAGAAAGCTGCCACAAAAGTAAGGAGAGGTTCGGTGCAGATTTAAATGTTTCCAAAGCCTCACAAACAAACAAAAACTAAACAAAGCCAAAATTAGCAAAAGAAGGTCTATGTGTGAAGCAGTCAACATATTTGTTATAGCTACAGACTTGACAGAAAATCCTAAGAAGTTTTGGCTGCATGTTAAATCAGTAAATGGATGGAAGCCATCTGGCCAGACACTCTGTGACAGTAATGGTATTGAAACAGAGGATGTCACAGAAAAGGCCAAAATACTAAACATATTTTTCCAAACCCATTTCATAGAGAAAATCACAGTGTAGTTTTCCTTTAAATTGTCATACAAATAACAAGATGATAGATATCATAAGTGACCATGGCATATAAAAGCAATTGATATTGCTCAACAGGCGAAATGCCACTGGACTTGATGGAATACCACTCAGACTCTACAGAGTATGTACAGCTTGTCTGTACAGGTGTGAAGAATTCTTAATGATTGGGAAAAAGCACAGGTTTTTCCCATTTTCAAGAATGGTCATTAAACAGAGGAACAAAACTATAGACCTATATATTTTAACATTGTCTGTTGTAAAATTTTGGAATGTGTTTTATGCTCATATATTATGACACTTCTGGAGACCAAAAACTCTCCTCTGTAGGAATCTGCATGGGTTGAAAAAATGACTATTGTGTGAAATCCAGCATGCTTTGCTCATCCTCGAGACCCAGAAAGCAGTAGATACAGGCATCTAGATAGATGTCGTATTTCGCAATTTCAGGAAGGCATTTGATACAGTTCCACACTGGTGCCTAATGACGACAATATGAACGTACTGAATATCACACCAGCTGTGTCACGTGATAGAAGAGTTTGTAGCAAATGGAACACAGCATGTCATTCTGAATGGAGAGAAGTCTTCATACGTAAAAGTAACTTTAGGTGTGTTATAGGACCATTACTCTACACAGTATACATAAATGACGTATTGCGTAATGATCTCATGAGGTTTTTCGCTGATGTTGTTGTATACAGAGAAGTCACAATGCTAGAAAATTGTAGAAAAAAAAATCTGCAGGGGATTGACTCTTAGTCCAGGGAGTGGCTTCTGACCATCAACACAAACAACTGTAACGTATTGCAAATACATTGACAGAAAGGCCCTTTATTGTATGATTACAAGTTTGTAGAACAATTTCTGGAAGCAGTTACTTCCTTAAAATTACTAAGAGTATCCATAAGGTGTGATTTGAAGTGCAATGACCACATAAAATTAATTGATGGTAAGGCAGATGCCAGAGTGAGATTCATTGGAAGAATGCTCAGGAAATGTAGTCCTTCAGCAAAGATAGTAGCTTACAAAACACTTGTTCAACCAATACCTGAATATTACTGGCACTCTGAGTTCTGTACCAGATAGAACTGATGCAAGAAATACAGAAGATCCACAGAAGGGCATCAGGTTTTTCTTACAGGTTCATTTAGTATAGCATAGTGGACACACTCATCAACTCCAGTGGCACATGCTGCAAGAAAAGCATTCTGTATCACAGTAGGGTCGTCCCTAGATCAGCAACTGATATATCGCTTCCTCCTAAGATATCTCACAAAAGACCATGAAGGTAAGATTAGAAAGACTTGAGCCCACATGGAGACTTACTGGCAATTGTTCTTCCTGTGAACCATACGCAACTGGAATAGAAAAGGAGAAAATGGCAATGGTACATGAAGTACCCTCCACCACATACCATGAGGGGGCTTGTGGAATATACACTCATGCTCATAAATTAAGGATAATGCTAATTCGTAGTGAAACAACATTCTGGTGGGCGGTTTGTGGGTTTCAATCACCTTGGGGTATGAGCTTGCGGTGCATTTGACCTGTGGTCATTGCACAGTGGCGCAGGCAGCAGTCCACACATGCAGCTAGGTGTGTTGGTGCATGTCAGAATACGGTGCAGCTAGTAATTGTGCAGACGTTTTCAGACGTGCTAATGGTGACTGTGTGTGAAAATGGCTCAAAGAACACATTTTGATGATGTTATGAGGGGTAGAATACTAGGGCGACTGGAGGCTGGTCAAACACAGCAGATCGTAGCACAGGCCCTCCGTGTGCCACAAAGTATGAACTCAAAATTATGGCAACGATTCCAGCAGACAGGAAATGTGTCCAGGCGCTACAGTACAGGACGTCCACAGTGTACAAGACCACATGAAGACCAATATCTCACCATCATTGCCCAAAGACAGCCTCGGAGTACTGCAGGTAGCCTTGCTCAGGACCTTACTGCAGCCACTGGAACAGTTGTTTCCAGACACACAGTCTACAAACGATTGAACAGACATGGTTTATTCACTTGGAGACCTGCAAGGTGCATTCCACTGACCCCTGGTCACAGGAGAGCCCGAAAAGCCTGGTGTCAAGAACACAGTGCATGGTCATTGGAACAGTGGTCCCAGGTTATGTTCACGGACGAGTCCAGGTATAGTCTGAACAGTGATTCTCGCCGGGTTTCCATCTGGTGTGAACCAGGAATGAGATACAACCCTGTAATGTTCTTGAAAGGGACCTGTATGGAGGTCATGGTTTGATGGTGAGGGGTGGGATTATGATTGGTACACGTACACCCCTGCATGTCTTTGACAGAGGAACTGTAACAGGTCAGGTGTATCGGGACGTCATTTTGCGCCAGTATGTCTGCCTTTTCAGGGGTGCAGTGGGTTCCACCTTCCTCCTGATGGATGATAATGCACAGCCCCACTGAGCTGCCATCGTGGAGGAGTACCTTGAAACAGAAGGGATCAGGCGAATGGAGTGGCCTGCCTGTTCTCCAGACCTAAATCCCATTGAGCACATCTGGGATGCCCTCAGTCGACGTATCGCTGCATGTCTTCAAACCCCTAGGACACTTCAGAAGCTCCGACAGGCACTGGTGCAAGAATGGGAGGCAATACCCCAGCAGCTGCTTGACCATCTTATCCAGAGTGTGCCAACCCGTTGTGCAGCCTGTGTATGTGTGCATGGTGATCATATCCCATATTGATATCAGGGTACATCAGTTTTCTCAACTTAACACCAATGCCGTGGACTTACAGATCTGTGTCATGTATGTTCCCTATGTGCCTATGCTATTAGTGCCACATTGTGTGGCACCACATTCTGCAGTTATCCTTAATTTATGAGCATGAGTGTAGATTTAGATGTCCTTTCTACCACATTGGGAGGCTTAAATGACAAATTTTCCACTGTGCTTATGACCATCATTAATATTGAAGAAAAGTTATCTCTGTGAATTGGTTTTGGTGTTGTGGCTCACCTGTAGTAGAGGTGGAAGATGTGAAGTTTGGTCAACGATAACAAAGAAGATGGGAGAAGTCCACTAGCAGTGACTCGACAGGGACAGCCAGAAATGTAAGAAGCAGTACAAACCTTTTATATTTTCACTCATAGGATTTCCTACACCAGTTGGTTTGAACTTTCCTTACTTTTCCCTATAACGTCAGAGCTATGTACCACTGTAGTGTTCAGGAAGGGATCGTGTGCTGAACCATTAACTCTGGAAATATGCACCCAGTGCAATTTACCTGGACACTCCACGCCATGCACAGATTTACATCCCGTAGTATGTTGGGTTGCCGTCAACAAGGTAATTACATAAGCCAGTGTCGGTAGTGCACTTGGCTTAGACATAGGAAATTATGGGTGCCAGGAGTACTTAGGAATAGGCTGAAGTAACTGTAAGTTTTGCTTTTTTGAAGTAGAATGGGAACTGTTAATAGTTCAAGTTTAGGTTACAGTTTAGAGAAGCTTCCTCCCAAATACAATGTCAGTGTCTTGACAAGTGCTCTGCCTCATCTTCTTGGCCCCTGTTGCACAGGGTACTTGTGGTCATACGCAATTTGCGCCAGATACCTTATAATACAAAACTTAGTCTTGCACTGTAAACACTGAGCATGCATGCTGACAACTCCATGACCAATGACATGCACAGCTAAGCTATGAGTGCAAACCAGAATGTCTTTGCCCCCCCTCCCCCCCCCCCCCCCCCCACGCACACACACACATACACATTTTTAGGCAAATTATGGCTGTAAATGTCAAGTCAGCGTACCCTTTCATTCAGCACAAATCAAAAGCCTCTGTTCTCTTCTTGTCTAAACTGTTTATCGTCCATGTTTTACTTCCGTACATAGCTCACTCCAGACAAATACCTTCAGAAAAGACATCCTAACACTTAAATCTTTATTTGATGTTAACAAATTTCTCTTCTTCATTAATGCTTTTTTTGCATTTGCCAGTCTACATTTTGCATCCTCTCCACTTCAGCCATTATCAGTTATTTTGCTGTCCAAATAGCAGAACTCGTCTTCTACATTTAGTGTCGTGTTTTCTAATCTAATTACCTCAGTATCACCTAATTTGACTAAATTCCAGTATCTTTGTTTTGCTTTTGTTACTGCTCATCTTATATCCCCCTTTCAAGACACAAACCATTCCGTTCAACTGCTCCTCCACGTCCTTTGCTACCGCTGATGGAATTATAATGTCATCAGCAAACCTCAAGGTTTTTATTTCTTCTCTCTAAATTTCAATTCATTCTCCAAATTTTTTTCGGGTTTCCTTTAGTGCTTGCTCAATATACAGATTGAATAACATTGGGGATAGGCTACAACCCTATCTCACTCCCTTTTCATCCACTGCTTTCTTTTCATGCCCCTTGACTCTTTTGGTTTCTGTACAAGTTGTAAATAGCCTTTTGCTCTTTCTATTTTACCCCTGCACCTTCAGAATTACAAAGTGAGTGTTCCAGTCATCATTGCCAAAAACTTTCTCTAAGTCTACAAATGCTATCAACTAGGGTTTGCCTTTCCTTAACCTGTCTTCTAAGAAAAGTCATAGAGTCATTATTGCTTCATTAGCTCCTACATTTTTCCAGAATCCAAACTCATCTTCCCCAAGGTTGGTTTCTTCTGGTTTTTCCATTCTTGTTTAAAGAATTCGTGTTAGTATTTTGCAAGCATTACTTATTATAATGCTGATTGCTCAGTAACATTCACAATTGTTAGCATCTGCTTTCTTTGGAATTAGAACTATTACATTCTTCTTGAAATCTGAGGATATTTCGCCTGTCTCATACATCTTGCATGCCAGGTTGAAATGTTTTGTCATGGCTGGCTCTCTCAAGGACATCAGTAGTTCTGATGGAATGTTGTCTACTCCAGAGGCTGTGCTTAGGTTATGATTTCAAACAAGAAACAGCACTGGTTTTGAAAGACATGAGGTTTCCATTTATTTATTGAATTGTGAATCTGCAAATTGTGGTTTGTATGTTTCATAACATACATAATATAAGCCATTTGATTCACTTGCAGGAGACACGCATTTGATATTAGTGTTCAGAAGGCCATTTAAAACACATTGTGTAGATTGATAAGCTTTAGTAAATGTGTCTCATGTTTTGTGAAAATAATAAAAGTGTAGAACAGAAGTTATAATGTTACTTGAAATATTTTCATTACTATTATTAACTTTATTTAGGAGTAGCAAGTGAGCATATTTAAACAACAACTATTCCAGGCAGATAAATATTTAAATTTGAAATGTAAATGTTCAGCAATGGAGATCATTGGAGTTCTCAAGTGAAATTTTTATTATTTGTTTAACCCACTGTGACAAATTAGATTCCATGAACATTGTATTGTTTTCATTAAAGTAATACATTCTTCTGAATGTGCGTGATTAAGGTAAACTTAACAGAACATAAAATGTTTTTCAAAAGTGCAAAGGAAGAATCTTCCTTCTGAGGCCAAAAGAATGACACTGCTGGTCCAGTTGGGTCGAGAAAAAGTAGTTCAGTGTCTCCTTCTTCATCACATACATCCTTGATGACGGAAAGGTATCACCTGTCATCTTATGCAGCAGTTACAAAAGTTTTGTTGAGGATGGGTGTGTGCCTGTTGTGGTATATTAACAGGAATGGGAAAATCAAGGAAGGTTTTTCAGAACACATTACTTTTCTAATTTCTGATTAATCAGTGGAAAGTGGTTTGTAATTGTAAAAATTCTTGGTGCTAGGTATTATGTGGGTTGTCAGAAATCTCTTCTTTAGGTTATTGCGTAGGAAATTGTTGATTCTCTCTGACGAATGGATAAAATATGTCAGTATTAGCATTGCAGAAATTGTGAACACCAGATGCAGTTATTATTTATACCTCATCTTTTATTTGAATGCTAGCTTTTCTCAATACACTTGTTACAGTTCCTCTCAGTCCATGGCTGCTAGCAAAAGAGGAATGTTCAGCATCAATATAAAAATCATTTTTGTGTTCACGTAAGTTTTTTATTTTTTTTATTTTTATACTGAACAGCGCATCCATAAGCGAAATATTGCAGTTTCCTGACTAACAGATAACACTCAGTTAACAACTCAACCATTTCTTACTTAACAGGATTTACAGATCCTACATTGTGCTCCATATCATCAATTATAAAACAATGGTGTACTATTACCAATTTACTTTCATCATTTGTCACATAAACACCAACAGCAATGATACAGCAGCTGCTTCTTGTCCAGTGATAACTCTAGATTTCATTCTGAATTACAGAATTGTAGTTTTCAGCAAAGTCCATTAACATAATTGCTTTTTTGAGGGCTACATTTTCATTTAAATTTTTCAGGGATCTTCCCTAACACTTATCTGTAAATGAGTGCAGTTAAAGTGCCTGTAATTTTGTTACCAAGTTACTGTATTCAACATCTGCAGACTGCTTTACCATTTCTATTGGTGGTCTGTGTTAACCCACTGGTTGTACTGACTTTTATCATCAGTATCTTTGTAAGCCGATTTTTCTTTCAAAAGTTCTGACAATTTCTCATCTCAGGGACAATTATCAGAGTGGTTAAGGATGCTTTCATAGTTTTCTGACTCATATACAAGGAATTTTATAAGTTCTTTAATTTTTTTGAGTGTGTTCCACAGCTAAAAGCAGTTTTACGTTTTGGTGGATGCCACAAGCACACACTGAATGAGTACCTCCAGCACCAGCTAAAATATACCACTTTCGTGTTAGTGAACAAAATTTATAAAAACCAGTGTTCGTGTTTGGGTTCTCCCATTTCAAACAAGACTGTAGTCCCCTTAGTTTGTGAGAGGGTAAGTTGTTTTGCATGTACACATTCTCTTGAATGCTATCTTTGTCTTTTGCTCCTGGTAACATTTGAGTATATTCATTATTTTGGTACGAGACTGGAATAGAAGGGAGAACTGATAGAGGTACTCAAGGTACCCTCTGCCACACACCGTCAGGTGGCTTATGGAGTGTGGATGTAGATGTAGATGTAGATTTTAGTAAAAATCAGTGGCAAACCTTACAACTTCATCAGCAATCATTTTACTGATTTTTGGTTTAGGAATTGATAAAATACTAATTTTTGTTTTCTGTTTTCTTGGCTCTTATTTTTAGCCACATTTTCTTTGATTAACGATGTTATGGCATAAAAATCTTTGGCTTTTGTAACATTCGTACTTCAGTACAAATAGAATGGATAAATGGCTCCTCACCAATAAATATGACCAGTCTCACAGAAAGACAGAGAGTAACCGAGGCCAAATGGACTGAGAGGAGGGGAAATATGGGGCATGGAAAGGAGAGAAGCAGAGAAGGGGAAAACACTGGTGGATGCACTACGAGAGAGCAATGCACAATGAAGGGGTGGGGAGGTGAATTGTGAGGAGGTGACAGGAAATAGGCTAGAAACAGTTGGCTGGAGAATATGGCGATAGTAGGTAACTGTAGGTTGATGTTGGGATGGTTTTGGGAGTGGGGAATATGTTGTTAGGATAACTCCCATATTCACAGTTCAGAAAAGCTGGTGATGGAGGGGATGATCAAGATGGCCTGGGCTGTGAAGCAGCCATTGAAATCAAGTGTGTTACCTGCAGCTTCATGCTGTGCCATAGGGTGGTCCACTTTGATCTTGATCACAGTTTGAGGGTGGCCATTCATTGTGGTGGACACCTGGTTGGTAGTCAGTCATACCGGTATAAGAAACTGAACAATGATTGCAGCAGAGCTGGTATACAACATGGCTGCTTTCACCAGTGGCTTGGCCTCTGATGGCGTAGGATAAGCCTGTCTGTCACAGAACTGGAATAGGAAGTGCTGGGTGGGTGGATTGGGCAGGTCTTGCACCTGGGTTTCCACAGGGATATGATTCTTGTGGCATGTGGTTTGGGTTGGGAGTGGCATAGGGATGGTCTAGGGTATTGTGGAGATTGGGTGGGCAACAGAACATCACTTTAGGAGGGGTGAAACCTACTCAAGATCTTTACTGCACCTCGTAAAGTAGTGTTCCATCACACATCCGACCTCCTGAACATCCTAATCCATCCCTATGCCACTCCCAGTCCCAACCCCTTGCCACAGAAATCATGCTCCTATGGAAGATCCTTCCCAGTCGACCCACCTGCCACTTCCTATTCCAGTCCTATCTCAGGCTTATCCTACCCCATCATAGGCCACGTGCCCTGTGAGAGCAACCATTTTATATATCAGCTCTGCTGCAATCGTTGTTCAGTTTTTTTTATATTGGTATGGTTACCAACCAGTTGTCCCAGGATCAATGGCCACCACAAAACTGTGGCCAAGAAGAAAGTGGATCACCCTGTGGCACATCGTACAGCTGCACGTAACATACTTGATTTCAGTGAGTGCTTCACAACCCGGGCCATCTGGATCCTCTCTTCCACTATCAGCTATTGTGAACTGTGCGGGTGAACACATTCTCCACTCCCGAAATCATCCTGGCGTTTTCCCAAGCCAGGGTGGTGATTCTTATCGAAAACCTGGGATTCTCAGGGAATTACATTTTACCTGGAAAAATAAGGGAATTTCAGCAATTTCATAAAATGTCATGGAATTCTGCATTTTTAACCTAGCATTGAAACTGCGTTTAATTGATTTTTATAAATCGCAAATTTTTAAATACTTCCTATTTCAAAGTGTGTTAGTAGTATGAATATTATGCCAGTAAATTGTTGATGTTTAAAAACTGCCATTAAACTACTGCTTGTAGCTGGTATACATCTCAGCGGAGAGGAAAGATAAGTCATTATTGTGGTTTACTATCCTCCCCTTGTCACCATTAATTCATCAGAAGCTTCTTGACATCATCTTCCTCCTTACACCTGGATTTCTCAGGGAGTTTTGTTTTCCAGTTTGACGAGCCACCCTGTACGGTAACCTGCTGTCCCCATACCTTCCAGCAAACTGTTCCCGAACCCCCGCCGCCCTTCCTCTCCACTCCCCACTCCGCCCTGTCAGCTCCGCACAATTCACCTCCCATCACCCTCAACTGGGCACTGCTCCTTGCTGGCACATACATTGGTGTATTCCCGTTTGGTGCTCCTCTCCTTTCCGCTTCTCATTTTTCCCTCTCCTCTCCCTCCTCCACAGCCTGCCGATAATGTGCCTGTCAGCCGTTACCCTTGTCCTGCCTCCTCTAGCCCTACATACTTTGCCAGGCAGCACCAACTCCTCTTCCCTCACAGGTACCCTCCTATAACTACCACCTCCACACCGTGCTCCAAATCAAATCTTTGCTTCTGTTCAATGCATATTTGCTGCAGTCTGACCAAAGAAGCCTGAGGAATCATGCTCCTATGGAAGATCCTGCCCAGTCGACCCACCTACCACTTCCTATTCCAGTCCTATCTCAGGCTTATCCTACCCTATCATAGGCCGCATGCCCTGTGAGAGCAACCATTTTATTGTATGATTATATGATAGCGGAACAAACACTGGTAGCACTTACTTCTGTAAAATATCTGGGAGTATGCGTGCAGAACGATTTGAAGTGGAATGATCACATAAAATTAATTGTTGGTAAGGCGGGTACCAGGTTGAGATTCATTGGGAGAGTCCTTAGAAAATGTAGTCCATCAACAAAGGAGGTGGCTTACAAAACACTCGTTCGACCTATACTTGAGTATTGCTCATCAGTGTGGGATCCATATCTGATCGGGTTGATGGAGGAGATAGAGAAGATGCAAAGAAGAGTGGCGCGTTTCGTCACAGGGTTATTTGGTAACCGTGATAGCGTTACGGAGATGTTTAGCAAACTCAAGTGGCAGACTCTGCAAGAGAGGCGCTCTGCATCGCGGTGTAGCATGCTCGCCAGGTTTTGAGAGGGTGCGTTTCTGGATGAGGTATCGAATATATTGCTTCCCCCTGCTTATACCTCCCGAGGAGATCACGAATGTAAAATTAGAGAGATTCGGGCGTGCACGGAGGCTTTCAGACAGTCGTTCTTCCCGCGAACCATACGCGACTGGAACAGAAAAGGGAGGTAATGACAGTGGCACGTAAAGTGCCCTCTGCCACACACCGTTGGGTGGCTTGCGGAGTATAAATGTAGATGTAGATGTAAATGTAGGCAGTGGTTGCATTTGTGGTGCTTGCTTGTGTGAATATGTATGTATGTGTGTGTGTGTGTGTGTGTGTGTGTGTGTGTGTGTGTGTGTGTGTTTTCTTTCTCTTTTCTGAAGAAGGCTTTGGTCGAAAGAATATGTGCAGCAATCTTTTCTTCGTGCCTGTCTGCAATGCAATGTCATCTTTACAGTGAGTAGCAATCTACCCTTTTTATGTTGTTGATGTTTGGTCCTGGAATTTCTATTGTTTGTTTCATCTTTAAATTTCACTCATTGACCCTCATATCTAGACTGAGTCTACATGTTCCTTTTAAAATTTTCTTGCTTGCATACCACATTCGGACTTCTGACATTCCACACTTTTGTTGGTTATTCAGTCTTTTTCTCATGACCATCTCCCCCTTGGCAGTGCTGGAGATGAGAATGGGGGACTAACCTGGAATTTTTAGTATTGTAGAGACCAGCATAACATTTCCTTCGAACATAGGCCACATGTGCTGTGGATGCACATTACATAGTATTAATGTATTGGTTTCTGTTGCCTCCAGTCTGTCTACACAATGTAAGCGCCTATTCTTTATTGAGGACCTATAGTGTTACTGACCTGATTTTTGCTGCCCTTCCTCCGTAGCACAAACTTCTGGTCACCTCGAAGCTGTAAGTCTAAATGAGTGTATGATGGTGTGTGCTCAAGAAAATGCATAAAATAATTTGACACTTCTGTGTGTGTGACACTTCTGTGGTCTGAACATCGCTGATTCCAGTTACTGGAATCGTATGCAAACTGAGTAGTAGTACCATCCATTCTGCTGATGTTCATTTGTCGGTCACTGTCAAGAAGTACCCTGCGTTGGTGCACCACACAACTTTTGTTTGCCATGTTTATGAGGTTAGTGGTTTGTTCTTTTCGTCGCCTTTTACGGCTGGCAGAACATACCAGTTGTTGTTGTGGTCTTCAGTCCTGAGACTGGTTTGATGCAGCTCTCCATGCTAATCTATCCTGTGCAAGCTTCTTCATCTCCCAGTACCTAATGCAACCTACATCCTTCTGAATCTGCTTAGTGTATTGATCTCTTGGTCTCCCTCTACGATTTTTACCCTCCACGCTGCCCTCTAATGCTAAATTTGTGATCCCTTGATGCCTCAAAACATGTCCTACCAACCGATCCCTTCTTCTAGTCAAGTTGTGCCACAAACTTCTCTTCTCCCCAATCCTATTCAATACCTCCTCATTAGTTACGTGATCTACCCACCTTATCTTCAGCATTCTTCTGTAGCACCACATTTCGAAAGCTTCTATTCTCTTCCTGTCCAAACTTCCATACATGGCTACACTCCATACAAATACTTTCAGAAACGACTTCCTGACACTTAAATCTATACTCGATGTTAACAAATTTCTCTTCTTCAGAAACGATTCCTTGCCATTGCCAGTCTACATTTTATATCCTCTCTACTTCGACCATCATCAGTTATTTTACTCCCTAAATAGCAAAACTCCTTTACTACTTTGAGTGTCTCATTTCCTAATCTAATCCCCTCAGCATCACCCGATTTAATTTGACTACATTCCATTATCCTCGTTTTGCTTTTGTTGATGTTCATCTTATATCCCCCTTTCAAGACACTGTCCATTCCGTTCAACTGCTCTTCCAAGTCCTTTGCTGTCTCTGACAGAATTACAATGTCATTGGCGAACCTCAGACATACCAGAGGCCTATTATTATTATTATTATTATTATTTGCATCAAGACCCTGTAGTATCACGCAAAGCATTCTGCCTCATTGAAAATTCCTGCTGATCTTCCAAAATTCTCTCATTGTTTCTCCATATAGTATCTTTCCATCCTCAATCCACTTTGTCCCTGTTTTCTTTGGGACTTCATTCCTTGACCTGACATTCCACTTATAGATCTTGTCTCACTATATGTATCTGTTGTCAGTTTCTATAGAACTGATTTGTGTTTTTGCTAGATCGAGTTTGACTTGTACGATCCATGGTACTGTTGACTTGACCACTTGTACTCGTGTCAAAATTCTGTTCGTGGGTCTTGTAGGTGTAGAACTTTAATCTTATTTTTCTGACATCTGCTGCTGGGTTTGACATCTGTTTGATTTTCCAAGAGTATAATCCGGTGGTGGGAAGGCTTGTGTGCCTCAGCGATACAGATGGCTGTACCGTAGGTGCAACCACAACGGAGGGGTATCTGTTGAGAGGCCAGACAAGCATGTGGTTCCTGAAGAGGGGCAGCAGCCTTTTCAGTAGTTGCAGGGGCAACAGTCTGGATGATTGACTGAGCTGGCCTTGTAACACTAACCAAAACAGCCTTGCTGTGCTAGTACTGCGAACGGCTGAAAGCAAGGGGAAACTACAGCCGTAATTTTTCCCGAGGGCATGCAGCTTTACTGTATTGGTTAAATGATAATGACGTCCTCTCCGGTAAAATATTCTGGAGGTAAAATATTCCCCCATTTGGATCTCCGGGCGAGGACAACTCAAGAGGACGTCGTTATCAGGAGAAAGAAAACTGGCATTCTACGGATCATAGCGTGGAATGTCAGATCCCTTAATCGGGCAGGTAGGTTAGAAAATTGAAAAAGGGAAATGGAGAGGTTAAAGTTAGATATAGTGGGAATTAGTGAAGTTCAGGGCAGAAAGAACAAGACTTTTGGTCAGGTGAATACAGGGTTATAAATACAAAATCATATAGGGGTAATGCAGCAGTAGGTTTAATAATGAATAAAAAAATAGGAGTGCGGGTAAGCTACTACAAACAGCATAGTGAACGCATTATTGTGGCCAAGATAGACATGAAGCCCACACCTACTACCGTAGTACAAGTTTATATGCCAGCTAGCTCTGCAGCTGATGAAGAAATTCATGAAATGTATGATGAGATAAAAGAAATTATTCAGAGAGTGAAGGGAGACGAAAATTTAATAGTCATGGGTGACTGGAATTCGAGAGTAGGAAAAAGGAGAGAAGGAAACATAGTAGGTGAATATGGATTGGGGGAAAGAAATGAAAGAGGAAGCCATCTGGTAGAATTTTGCACGGAGCGTAACTTAATCATAGCTAACACTTGGTTCAAGAATCATAAAAGAAGGTTGTACACATGGAAGAATCCTGGAGATACTAGAAGGTATCAGATAGATTATATAATGGTAAGACAGAGATTTAGGAACCAGGTATTAAATTGTAAGACATTTCCAGGGGCAGATGTTGACTCTGACCACAATCTATTGGTTATGAACTGTAGGTTAAAACTGAAGAAACTGCAAAAAGATGGGAATTTAAGGAGATGGGACCTGGATAAACTGACTAAACCAGAGGTTGTACATCGTTTCAGGGAGACCATAAGGGAACAACAATTGTCACGAATGGGGGAAAGAAATACAGTAAAAGAAGAATGGGTAGCTCTGAGGGATGAAGTAGTGAAGACAGCAGAGGATCAAGTAGGTAAAAAGATGAGGGCTAGTAGAAATCCTTGGGTAACAGAAGAAATATTGAATTTAATTGATGAAAGGAGAAAATATAAAAATTCAGTAAATGAAGCAGGCAAAAAGGAATACAGACGTCTCAAAAATGAGATCGACAGGAAGTGCAAAATGGCTAAGCAGGGATGGCTAGAGGACAAATGTAAGGATGTAGAGGCTTATATCACTAGTGGTAAGATAGATACTGCACACAGGAAAATTAAAGAGACCTTTGGAGAAAAGAGAACCACTTGTATGAATATCAAGAGCTCAGATGGAAATCCAGTTCTAAGCAAAGAAGGAAAAGCAGAAAGGTGGAAGGAGTATATAGAGGGTCTATACAAGGGTGATGTACTTGAGGACGATATTATGGAAACGGAAGAGGATGTGGATGAAGATGAAATGGGAGATGTGATACTGCGTGAAGAGTTTGACAGAGCACTGAAAGACCTGAGTCGAAACAAGGCCCCGGGAGTAGACAACATTCCATTAGAACTACTGACGGCCTTGGGAGAGCCAGCCCTGACAAAACTCTACCATCTGGTGAGCAAGATGTATGAAACAGGCGAAATACCCTCAGACTTCAAGAAGAATATAATAATTCCAATCCCGAAGAAAGCAGGTGTTGACAGATGTGAAAATTACCGAACTATCAGTTTAATAAGTCACAGCTGCAAAATACTTACGCGAATTCTTTACAGACGAATGGAAAAACTGGTAGAAGCCGACCTCGGGGAAGAGCAGTTTGGATTCTGTAGGAATATTGGAACACGTGAGGCAATACTGGCTCTACGACTTATCTTAGAAGAAAGATTAAGGAAAGGCAAACCTACATTTCTAGTATTTGTAGACTTAGAGAAAGCTTTTAACAATGTTGACTGGAATACTCTCTTTCAAATTCTGAAGGTGGCAGGGGTAAAATACAGGAGGCGAAAGGCTATTTACAATTTGTGCAGAAACCAGATGGCAGTTATAAGAGTCGAGGGACATGAAAGGAAACAGTGGTTGGGAAGGGAGTGAGACAGGGATGTAGCCTCTCCCTGATGCTATTCAATCTGTATATTGAGCAAGCAGTAAGGGAAACGAAAGAAAAGTTCGGAGTAGGTATTAAAATCCATAGGAAAGGAATAAAAACTTTGAGGTTCGCCGATGACATTGTAATTCTGTCAGAGACAGCAAAGGACTTGGAAGAGCAGTGGAACAGAATAGACAGTGTCTTGAAAGGAGGATATAATATAAACATCAACGAACGCAAAACGAGGATAATGGAATGTAGTCGAATTAAGTCTGGTGATGCTGAGGGAATTAGATAAGGAAATGAGACGCTTAAAAGTAGTAAAGGAGTTTTTGCTATTTGGGGAGCAAAATAACTGATCATGGTCGAAGTAGAGAGGATATAAAATGTAGACTGGCGATGGCAAGGAAAGCGTTTATGAAGAAGAGAAATTTGTTAATATCAAGTATAGATTTATGTGTTAGGAAATCGTTTCTGAAAGTATTTGTATGGAGCGTAGCCATGTATGGAAGTGAAACGTGGATGATAAATAGTTTAGACAAGAAGAGAATAGAAGCTTTTGAAATGTGGTGCTACAGAAGAATGCTGAAGATTAGATGGGTAGATCACATAACTAATGAGGAGCTACTGAATAGAATTGGGGAGAAGAGGAGTTTGTGGCACAACTTGACAAGAAGAAGGGACCGGTTGGTAGAACATGTTCTGAGGCATCAAGGGATCACAAATTTAGCGTTGGAGGGCAGCGTGGAGGGTAAAAATCGTAGAGGGAGACCAAGAGATGAATACACTAAGCAGATTCAGAAGGATGTAGGTTGCAGTAAGCACTGGGAGATGAAAAAGCTTGCACAGGATAAAGTAGCATGGAGAGCTGCATTAAACCAGTCTCAGGACTGAAGACCATAACAACAACAACAACAATTTGAATTGCACCTACAGACACTGTCATTCCTCTGAAAGTTCAGTATTATTGGCAATGAACAGTTTACGTATTAGAAAAAAACTATATCATTGTGTAGAAGCAGATCAGCACCTACATTTACTATCAAGAATTCAGTGGCAAAGTTAATTATTCTATTTTAGGCACAAAAAGCAGTTCAGATTTACACAAAAAGTCACAGTTCACACTTAGAACTATTCTGTAGTAATTTATCAGAGAAAAATACACTGTGGTAATTCAGTTAAATCAGCCAATAATGAGAATCACTGTGTCCAAGCTCACTCCAATGACAATGACACGACACACTTTGTTAATTACAACACAGTTCAGTTAAAATCTTCATTCATCTTATATATTGCGACCACACGAAAGTTGTTAAGCATCAATGTTATTGAGTTTCATGGATGTCAGTGCACATATTTTCACATACAGAATGTACATAGATTAGATTAGATTAACTTTCATTCCAATTGACCCGCAATGAGGAGGTCCTCCAGGATGTAGAACATGTCAGAAAAACAACAATACATGACAAATATTTATAACTGAAACAAATAAGCTAATGTACCATTCCACAGGTCCCAAGTGGAATGATCGTCATTTTTTAATGAACACTACATGAATGAGTCATTTTACAAATACTAATGTACTGAATTTAAAATAATTTTTTTAAAAATTTATTTATAAGGTAATAAACGTGTAATACAACTACTATAATACTTATTTACAATGAACACATTACTGCACTGAAGTGGTGCAGAAGTTAGATTGTACTTACACACACACACACACACACACACACACACATATTCACAATTCACAATTCACATGGACATGGCCACTGTGTCGTGCCTCTGTGGCCCAGTTGTGACCTGTGACTGCCTCTGACATGACCAGCAATGTAGGGTGGGTGGTGGGGTTAAGCAGATGGCATGGTGCAGGGAAGGGGAAGGGTAACAGGGTAGGGTGGGGGAAGATGGTGCGCTACCTGTGAGAGTGTGGAGGGTCATGCCGTGGACAGGATAGTGCTGCTAGGTGCAGAAGTAGGTTGCTTTGCTGGAGGGAAGGAGATGGGGAATCCAAATGGGGCATGAGAGGAAGAGAAAGAGAAAAGAGGGAAAGACTGTAGGTGTGTTGGCAGAATAGAAGCTGTGTGTAGTGCTGGAGAGGAAGCAGGGAGAGGGTAGGGTGAAGGGTGAGACCAGGGGTTATGGGAACAAAGGATATGTTGTAGGGAGAGTTCCCACATATTCATCTGAGGAAAGCTGTTGTTAGTAGGAATGATTTAGATGACACAGGCTGTGAAGTATTCGTTGAAGTAAAGCACATTGTGTTGGACACCATGTTCAGCAACTGGGTGGTCCAGCTCTCTCATGGCCATTGGTGGTGGCCATGCATGCAGGCAGACAGCCTGGTAGTTGTCATGCCCACGTAGTAAGGAGTAAAAAAGCTTAGTTTGAAGACAACATGGCTGCTTTCACTGGTAGCATTGCTTTTGACCAGGTAGGAGATGTCTTTGACGGGACTGGTATAGGTGGTAGAGGGAGGGCGAATGGAACAGGTCGTTTATCTAGGCCTGTTGCAGGGATATGAGCCATGAGGCAAGGGGTTGGGGAGTAGAGGTGGACTAAGGAGTAGGGAGTAGAAAACAGAGTGTCATGCTCTTTGCCATCACAATCGACAGGGTCATATCTGCTGTGGGCTCCAGGGCGTCAGTATCACTGACATCTGCCTCCACAACTGTGACTTATTAATATAAACTACTTAATGTTGCCACCAGGAGCAATCAATCCATAAGGGGCTATACTGGATCCAGAAACGGCGATGCATTTTCTCCATCACATAACGATGTTACGTGGTTACACGTAGACTCGGAACACTACATATGCACCTCATCCACCAACAGTCTTTGTCTGAGGAGGAGGAGGTGTTGGTGTCAGGGAAGGAATGGGAGGGGGATACAAGCCTTAACAACTTCCTAGACTTCCTTAAATGACTTCATGCTCCAAAGCAAAGTACCCGTAGGTTTTCCGTTATCATTTGGCAAGTATTGGCAAGACTTCTGTTGAGTTTACCAAAGAACACAATTGTGTATCTTTGTTAGTATGTTGGCCCCATTGTGCAGTGTGATGCATGTAGTATTGGGATGTTCATGGGAATGACTAATTGGATGCTCCTAGAGCTCAGAGGGAATTTAGTAAGGAAATGTTGAAAAGCCAAGAGTCTTACAATTCTGCCAAAAAAAAAAAAAAAAAAAAAAAAAAAAGGATGCTTTACTTTCTGGACACATTTTCCATCACTCAGCTCATTGGACCTGCTTCAGTACTTCACCCCCTCATCTAGTTTCCTGGAACAGAAAGCAGCCATTGCTTTTCATTTGTGTCATGACTGCCACTAACACTCTCATTAATGATTGAAAATTATATTAGTTCTGTTGTGGTCACAAACTCTTTACATGTATCCCACAAGCACATGGTTAATCTAGATCTGAATATTTCCTGCAGCAGTTAAGCTGATTCCAAAGGACTCACGTAAGCCACATCACATGATAAGATTTCATTATCATAAATGCTTACCTTGCCTGCCTCACCTACACTAGTCACGTAATGATTACTGCCACATATATTGACAGCACAACCACCAATAAACTGAAATATCTTCATATTGACAGGTTTCATGCCTTCCTAGATTGATAAGCAGCAAAATAAAGCAGACCTACACTATTCGATTTGAGCACTGTAATGATTAATTAGGCACAGTCATATTGAAAGTATGCCATGGCTTTCTTCTGATCTAAGAACTGACTGACCCCATCCCTAATTGAAGAATCTATAATTTAATGTGACACCTCAGTTACAGTGTACATTTATTTTTTTGATGTATGCAAAGCACATTAAGATGTGAACATCACCTGAATGAAATCTAAGACCAACTCGAGCGTGAAACATGGACCTGTGATTTGCAGTCTTACTTTTGCCATGCACCAATTGAGCCACGCTTCTCTTTCTCACAGGCCTAAGTGAAAAGTGTAGAAAATTGTAGCTTCTCAATACTCTACCACTTTTGTGGAAATGTGTACTTGTTTTGTTTACCATACTATTGATTGTCTTGGTACGATCACTCTCATGAACACATTATTCAGATGCCACAAATGCTTGTCTATGATAACAGTCTGCTGCAGCACAGAATATACTAGTTTCTCTGCAAATCCTGCTGCGGGAAGTTTTGTATGTACTCATAAAGCTTGTAGTTCTTCAGCATTATCATCATTGAATCAGTGAGTTTGTCGTGTGGTCCTCAAAGCTCTTCCTTATGGCCCACATAATGCTGCTGTTCCTAACTCAGAATTTTCTTGGATTACTTGCAAATGCCTACTACCACCAGGCAAAGTGGCCAAATGGTTGAGACAGTGAACTCATATAGAGACAACCAAAGTTCAAATCCCCATATACCATCCAGGTTTAGGTCTTATGTAGTTTCCCTAAATCATGTAACTCAAATGCCGGGTTGCTTATTCGAATAGGATATGATCAATTTACTTCCATATCCTTCCCTAAACCTTGCTTGTGTGTGCTTTCTACTGACTGTTGTCAACGGGAGCACTAAACTTTAATCGTCCTTCCTTGCATGTTACCACTTATTCTGACTTCCAGACTTGGAAGTAAACTGGTTCGAATCCGTATGGTGGATGAAATTTTCACTGCCAGTAGTTGACTAGCAAGAGGAAAAGGGATTGCGGCATAAAATTCCTGATAAGCAGTCTTTGCACCAATGTTCAGGGTTAAATTCCAAATCTCTCAACTGTTACTTATGAAATGAGGGTCTGTGACATGTTTGATGGTGATCTGTTTGTTGAATTGGGGTGTTAAGCTTGGAGCCCTCCTCAGTGCTCTTTGCAAGGAGTAGGCTATGTGCAGACACTGGGTTTCACCCTCCCCCTTCTCTCATCATCCTCATATAATGCAAACATAACAAAATGCTACACTACAATACACTACACTACACACGCATCCATTATATTCTCCTACACTCTACAAACATACGTATAATACAACTATCAGCCATCTGCCAAGGAAGAGGCCAACGTGCATCAAGGAAGAACGAACACCCTTTGGACAAGCGGCTGAAGCTACCCTGTAGGTATACCAGCTATCAGTGCCATATGAAATATACTTTTTTTAAATGATCACAGGATTACTCAGATTCTAAAGATGTTTTGACCAGAAGCAGTGTGATGGTATTTTGGTCTTGTGGAGATTGGTTACACATGTTCTAAAGTCATATTGGGCAAAAAGTTTCTGTACACAGAGGTACATCAACTATAATACTGTATTGTCACATTCTGCTCTTATTTTAGTATTTGAACCCTAATAGTGAGAGTTGCAGGAAAGTAATTGCTCCATCTATCACTGTTGCCAGCTTTCTGTTCCTGTTATTTTATCTTAACATCATTACTTCAGTTTCAGTTGCTCGAATTAGACTATTTTGTTGTAAGACCTCATCCCATTGCTTTGATATCAGACTTCTTTGCTCATTGATGATATATTTTTTTCTTTCTTTTGTTCCAGATGGTGAACGTAATGAGTCTGCTGAAAAGTGGATCATAGAGGCACAAACTAAATTTAAGTCATTGTCACTTGATGAGCAGGTGAAGTTTTTTGGCTTTCTTTTAGAAGGAACAACTCCAGAAGTACGCTACAAAATATTTAAAGAAGTGCACAAATACTTTCATCATGACATACTAGTCTTTCTTCCAGTGGAATTACAGGAGTACATATGTCATTATATTGATGTTGTATCATTGATACAAGCATCCTGTGTGAATAAGGAGTGGAATAGGTTTGTGTGTGGCTTTATAAATTATAAACATTTAATTGTGTAGGTTTATGCAGTGTTTTTGTGCTGGCATACATTTTAGAAGAAGAAAAGCGTTCAAACATTTTTGTGAGAAGCACTACTTGGAAAATATGACTTATGTTTTCGTTAACATTGACATTGTAACTCACTTTACTGGAAAGTATTTAAATCTGTAGAAGATACAGAGTGTATTCAAGGAACAGAAAAACTGAAACTCTTGAAATTAAGGAAATGAGGAGTTGTAAAGCACTTTCTATACACTGCCTGACAAAATAACTGCAGCACCCAGAAGACATGGTCAGATGTCAATGTATCTTGGTCCATGTGCACACCAGCAGGCAGTATGTAAATGATAAGAGTTGGATTTATCTGTGACAGGGAGAATGGCTACTACAGTACATTAATGTGGTTTATGTTTAGTGTTTTACCAAGTGTGGTCGGGTTTTTGAGGAGCAAGAGCAATGTCAGATGTTTAATGATAACTGTAAAGGACATGGAGATGCTGCATACTCGCGTGACACAGCACTACCAGCACCTGGCAGAGTTTCAAAGGGGCCTTACTGTGGGTCGCCATTTGGCCGGCTGGTTAAATTGTCCTGTATCGAGACTTTGTGGCATTCGGATATGACAGTGGCCCAATGTTGCATTGCATGGGAACATGAGCACAGGTGGGCTCATCATTTAAGTTGCTATTGTCCACCTGTAACCACCCCAAGGGAGGATCAAATTCTTGTACAATAAACGCATTTTCTAAAGCCCTTTATTGCACCTGCCATCCAGAAACAAGTAATGGACTCCGTGCAACATCTGTGTCACCCCACACCATTGTTCAGAGACTAATAGCAGATGAACTAGGGAATTACTGTCCCATGCATAGGCTGCCACTAACACCATACTGCAAACAGCTGCCTTTTTATTGGTGCCATGACTTGGAAGCATGGAAACCCAAGGAATGGCATTGTATTGAGTTCAGTGATGATTCATGGTCCAGCACTGTCCCATGTGACCATTGTCAGCTGGCGTGGCAGTGACATGAGGAGCAGTCCCATTCATACAGTGTTTTGCAGAGGCACATTGGAATTACTCCTGATATTGTGTGGGATGAAATAGTGAAGGCAGCAGAGGATTAAGTAGGCAAAAAGATGAGGGCTGCTAGAAATCCTTGGGTAACAGAAGAAATATTGATTTTAATTGATGAAAGGAGAAAATATAAGAATGCAGTAAATGAAGCAGGAAAAAAGGAATAGAAACGTCTCAAAAATGAGATCGACAGGAAGAGCAAAATGGCTAAGCAACGTGGCTAGAGGACAAATGTAAGGATGTAGAGGCATATCTCACTAGGGGTAAGATAGATACTGCCTACAGGAAAATTAAAGAGACCTGGGGAAAAAGAGAACCCCTTGTATGAATATCAAGAACTCAGATGGAAACCCATTTCTAAGCAAAAAAGGGAAAGCAGAAAGGTGGAAGGAGTGTGTAGAGGTTCTATACAAGGGCATTGTACTTGAGGATAATATTATGGAAATGGAAGAGAGTGTAGATGAAGATGAAACGGGAGATATGATACTGCGTGAAGAGTTTGACAGGGCACTGAAAGACCTAAGCCAAAACGAGGCCCCGGGAGTAGACATCATTCCATTAGAACTACTGACAGCCTTGGGAGAGCCAGCCCTGACAAAACTCTACCATCTGGTGAGCAGGATGTATGAGACAGGTGAAATACCCTCAGACTTCAAGAAGAATTTAATAATTCCAATCCTAAAGAAAGCAGGTGTTGACAGACGTGAAAATTACCGAACTATCAGTTTAATAAGTCACAGCTGCAAAATACTATAGTGAATTCCTTACAGATGAATGGAAAAACTGGTAGAAGCCGACCTCGGGGAAGATCAGTTTGGATTCCATAGAAATATTGGAACACATAAGGCAATACTGACCCTACGACCTATCTTAGAAAATAGATTAAGGGAAGGCAAACATACGTTTCTAGCATTTGTATACTTAGAGAAAGCTTTTGACAATGTTGACTGAAATATTCTTTTTCAGATTCTGAAGGTGGCAGGGGTAAAATACAGGGATCGAAAGGCTACTTACAATTTGTACAGAAACCAGATGACAGTTACACGAGTCGAGGGGCATGAAAGGGAAGGAGTGGTTGGGAAGGGAGTGAGACAGGGTTGTAGCCTATCCCTGATGTTATTCAATCTGTATATTGAGCAAGCAGTAAAGGAAATGAAAGAAAAATTCTGAGTAGGTATTAAAATCCATGGAGAAGAAATAAAAACTTTGAGGTTCGCCGATGACATTGTAATTCTGTCAGAGACAGCAAAGGACTTGGAAGAGCAGTTGAATGGAATGGACAGTGTCTTGAAAGGAGGCTATAATATGAACATCAACAAAAGCAAAACGAGAATAATGGAATGTAGTCGAGTTAAGTTGGGTATTGCTGAGGGAATCAGATTAGGAAATGAGACACTTAAAGTAGTAAATGAGTTTTGCTATTTGGGGAGCAAAATAACTGATGATGGTCGAAGTAGAGAGGATATAAAATGTAGAATGGCAATGGCAAGGAAAGTGTTTCTGAAGAAGAGAAATTTGTTAACATTGAGTATAGATTTTAAGTGTGAGGAAGTCGTTTCTGAAAGTATTTGTATGGAGTGTAGCCACGTATGGAAGTGAAACGTGGACAATAAATAGTTTAGATCAGAAGAGGATAGAAGCTTTCAAAATGTGGTGCTACAGAAGAATGCTGAAGATTAGATGGGTAGATCACATAACTAATGAGGAGGTATTGAATAGAATTGGGGAGAAGAGGAGCTTGTGGCACAACTTGACTAGAAGAAGGGATCGGTTGGTAGGACATGTTCTGAGACATCGAGGGATCACCAATTTAGTATTGGAGGGCAGCGTGGAGGGTAAATATCGCAGAGGGAGGCCAAGAGATGAATACACTAAGCAGATTCAGAAGGATGTAGGTTGCAGTGGGTACTGGGAGATGAAGAAGCTTGCACAGGATAGAGTAGCATGGAGAGCTGCATCAAACCAGTCTCAGGACTGAAGTACACAACAACAACAACAACAACAACAACAACTGTGTGGGAGCCGTGGAGTATGACTTCAGGTCATGGCTGGTAGTGACTGAAGAAACTCTGACATTATAACGATACATCATGGACATCCTGCATTCTGACGTGTTACCTCTTAAGTTATAGTATTGTGGTGCCATTTATCAGCAGGACAATGCTAATCCACACACGCCAAATTTCTGTATAAACAATGTGTGTGATGTTGAGGTTCCCCTGTTATCAATATTCCCTAATCTGTGGGTCCCGCTTGGATGTCGACTACAACCCTGGTGCTAGTAATCAGAATATCGAGGATGAGTAACAAGATTTATTGGCCACTTTGCCTGAGGAGAGGACTTTCTTCCCAATCAATGCATGCATCCAGGCCAGATGGGGTACAACGTCATACTGATTAGTAGTCACATATTGCCAAGTTTTTGTAAATTTGACTTGATTTCGTAATGACTAAAATAACATCATATTTCCTCTCAACCAATGAAGTTTTATTTTGTTTCCCCTCACCTTTTGGGTGTTTTGTTTTATTTTGTCACGCTGTGCAACTTGACAAGAGTTTAGATCAGGGGAGTGTGATTACTTACATATGTGATGGAGAAAATCTAACAGTGCTTGCATGAGGTGTGATGGGAATGGAGCAGAGTGTCAGTAGATGGTTGTAAATAGACGACTAATGTGAGAGCAGGACATTGTACAATGTATTTCATAGCAAAAAGTAGAAACAATTGTATCGAATCATAACGTCAATGCAAAGGAAAAAATGTGCCGCGTATTCTAAAAATGCAGCAGTCATAATCATCAAAACAAATTTCTATCACACGATGTATAGCTGAAAAGACTATATGGAGCAATATAAGATGTATGTATATAACCTGTGATGACTGACCATCTTCTGAATAAGTACTTGAACTGTTTGGTAAATGTTGCCAAGCTTTTTGTCATATCATCACAACTGTTGGGCTTGCCAAATCCAAGCTAAATTATCACCAATTGATCTAACTTCAACCTTTTAACACACTGCAGATCATTTCGACATTATGACCTGTAATCCAATAAATAGTTTCTTCTTGTATCACATTCATTGACTTCACCAAGTCTGCTGCAGTAGACTCACTTGCCTCTGCTAGTCAAATAAGGCAAGAATCACTTGTGTAAAAGAGGCTTTTCTGATATTGGCAATGACATCTTTCTTCAGAAAATAGAACTACATGAACCAACCACAAAGTCTGGTTTGCATATTGTCATGATGATGAGTGTTGAATATGGAACACATATTGCCAGTGGCAAATGCAGGTCTCAGGCTAAATTATATATCAGCCTATTGCCTCAATCTTGATAATGTAATATTTACATTTGATGACTTTACCATCTTCCAGCAAAACTGGCACTTTTCCATATAACCAAGATCTCAGATTGTGCTGCAAGTGTCATAACTGTTACAGTGAACATCTCTTTGGCTCCAGAATGAGATTTTCACTCTGGAGCGGAGTGTGCGCTGATATGAAACTTCCTGGCAGATTAAAACTGTGTGTCGGACTGAGACTCGAACTCAGGACCTTTGCCTTTCGCGGGCAACTGCTCTACCAAATGAGCTACCCAAGCACGACTCACGCCCCGTCCTCACAGCTTTACTTCTGCCAGTACCTCCTCTCCTACCTTCCAAACTTAACAGAAGCTCTCCTGCGAACCTTGCAGAACTAGCACTCCTGAAATAAAGGATATTGTGGAGACATGGCTTAGCCACAGCCACAGCCTGGTAGAGCACTTGCCTGTGAAAGGCAAAGGTCCCGAGTTCGAGTCTCGGTCCGTTACACAGTTTTAATCTGCCAGGAAGTTTCATATCAGCACACACTCCGCTGCAGAGTGAAAATCTCATTCTGGAAACATCCCCTAGGATGTGGCTAAGCCAGGTCTCCGCAATATCCTTTCTTTCAGGAGTGTTAGTTCTCCAAGGTTCGCAGGAAAGGTTCTGTAAAGTTTGGAAGGTAGGAGACAAGGTACTGGCAGAAGTAAAGCTGTGAGGACCGGGCGTGAGTCGTGCTTGGGTAGCTCAGTTGGTAGAGCACTTGCCCGTGAAAGGCAAAGGTCCCGAGTTCAAGTCTCGGTCCCGCACACAGTTTTAATCTGCCAGGAAGTTTTCATCTCTTTGGCTGTCTACATCTATACTCCCATCAGCTGTGTGAAACTGATGTGTTGCCTATGTACATACTGTAAACGAAAAGTGCTCTGCATGCTACTGCCCCATTTGTGGACTTAAGTGCTAAGTTTTACCAGTACAATGTCAACAGAGTGGTAATCCAATGAAGTACAAGACAACAAATCGAGAAGTGTTTTTTAATTTTCTTTTTGTCCTTTTTTGTGATATTTGCACTTAATACAGCTTTAATCTTTAATTTCACTCTGGATGTGTGAAAAGTAAGTTGCACAATGATTAGAGTTTCTCCTATCTTCAGCACTGGGAAGTTTCATACTTAGACTGTAGATGGGCAAGTTGTGTTCAGAACAGTGTACTACAGTACAGTTTGACAGTTGCTTCTACTTATAATCTATCTTTTTCCTGAGCTCTTCCAAATAACTGTAGTTTGGAGATGCACCATTGAGGACATACAGCCATAAAATGACAATTAATCAGTGGCAAGTAGGTGGAAGTGTGTGCATTTAAAGTAACTTGCCACAGCTGATACCTGTTATGCCAAGGAGTGCACTTACTAATTAAATTTGCTCAAGATGATGGCTTCAGCTGAGCAGTGAAAGCTAGACAACTCTTAAATTCGTATTCATTGCTGGTTAAGTCAGATGTAGATTTTCTGCCATATTTACTGAATATAGCCTTTCTATTATATCAACTGTTCTAAAAGTGCCGTAATGTTATTATTTTGTTAAGATGATGAGCTGTACTGCAGAGACAGCACTGCAGTAAGGTAGTCCATGTGTTTTTGCTGTAAGGTGCATTGTTGTCAATGGTGAAATCAAAAGGCCACTTGTTTTAATTTTTGATAATGTACAGAGAGCATGAAGTAACCTTTATTCTAACAACTACAGTAGATCAGACAGTGTGAACTAAGACAATAGTAAAATGTAAAACATAAACGTTAAATTTCAAACAATCTTTTTTTCTCTGAAATATTGCTGGAAGTGATTGAAATGCCTGTGGTCGACATTGTTACAAAGTTGACATCATTGAACAAATGATTGAAAAAAAACCACACTGCTAGACATACCCAAACATGTCTGTTTGCCAGAGCAACTACTGTGTGCTTGTCACCGGTTGGCTGTCATTTTATTATCATGTTGTTTTTCTCTGACCTGATACTTCATTTTGTATGTAACTGTAACACACCCTGCTTAGAGTTAAGCAGAATTTACGTGCCTGAACCCAAATAGTCTGATAAATTGCAGAAGAAGTGGCTTGTGAGGTAACTTTTTGCTATATTTTTGAATACCTTGTTATTCTCAATTTCCTGCTGTAGTGTTTCTTTTGAACTTGATGTTTTGTTCTTTCTGCAGCAGGTATTAATTCATTGGCATCAGACTCCTAGGAAACTCGATGAAACCTGGAAGTATTTTATAGTGAATTAATTATCTTTTTTCCCTAAAAAGTACAAGATTTCATACTGCTTTGGCATATTTTCCTCGTAAATATGCAGGTTCTGTGAGCAATTCTCAGCAGAGAACAGCGTTATTTAATTGTGCTTGAAGAACTAACTGTCAGATCATTAAGTCGGAGATGTCTACCTTTCAGTGATGACGTACTCTTCACTCGGTGGTATCTGAGACTATATTTTCAATCAAAATATTTATTATTATTATTTAAATGTTGTTCCATTAATTTTAGATACAGCATTGTGGAATATTAAATGTTCTCAAAATAAAATATTCAGAACTCCCATATATCTCTCTTGTCTGATTGAAGTTTATTTTATATTTGATACATGGAACAATTCCTCTCTTACTGTATACACCTGAAGTATTAGCAGTGTGATACAGACCACATCCACCTTCTGACAACTTATAAAGGATACTAAATATTCCTTGCATCAATTACAGGCTCATCTGAAAAGCATTGATTCAGTTGTTTTTTTAATTACGCAGGTCTGCAAAAAATATTTTTTGAAAATTGTTTGAAATTTGATAACTGACTTTTATGTACTTTTCAGTGCTGATTTCAAAAATGCAATCCATTTTTTCTATCATGCCAGGTTTTCTCACAAAAAAGGGAGTATTTTTGGGTATAATAACAAAATTTAAGCAATTTATCACATTTTTTCCAACATTATAAAATTTCATTTTATTTATAAATCATGTTCTGAACTACATTTCCAGTACACTTCCATTTCTCTTTAAGCTCATAAATCCTTATAATTACACTTTCGCTTTCTGACGAAGTGTCTTTTATTGCTTTTCCAGCTGTGGACTTCTTGAATCTCTTTTTATCATCCAGCAGTAGTTCGCTATCATGTTGACATTCCATCTTCCTTGATATCTTCTTTCCATTTCTTTGATGTCTTGATGGAATCTTTTTGCCCTGCTCTTCACTCACATCACCAAGGTTTGCAGGGAAGTAGTCAAGATGTGAGTGGAGAGAATGAACTTTAATGCTCATGTAACAGCCCAACTTCTTAAAGTTGTCGAGCATGTCTGCGACGATTCTCTTGTAGTTTGGATCTTTTTTGTTTCCTAGGAAACCAGTAACAACTAATTTAAAATATGTATGTTGCTGCCTTTTCTTTTGTTTTCATTTTGACCACAAAGTTGCGATCTGTCATTAGTTTTCTAATGTCTGGTCCGACGAAGATTCTTTCCTTTAGCTTTGCCACATATGAACCAGGAAACTGTCCACAATGATATCTGAAACACTCCCCTTCTTTTGGCAATGCCTTAACAAATTGTTTCATCAGACCAAACTTAATGTGAAGTGGTGGAAGTAACACCTTTTTGGGATCCACAAGGCTTTTCCTCTCAACATTTTTTACTCCTACCTGTAAGGTTCTTCTCAAGGGCCAAACTTTTTTTATGTAGTGTTGCTTTCTGTCTCTACTATCCCATTCACAGAGAAAGCAAGGGTACTTTGTATAGCCACTTTGTTGACCAAGCAGCATTGAAATCACTTTTAAATCACCACATAGTGTCCATTTGTGGTCTGAATAGGAAAGTTTGCTTAAAACTAGTTCAAGGTTTTTGTAACATTCTTTTAAGTGAACCAAGTGTCCAACTGGTATAGAAGCATACTTATTGCCATTATGTAGAAGTACTGCTTTAAGGCTTCTTTTTGAAGAGTCAATGCTCCCATCAGGAGCATATTCTATTTTGAAACATGCCGTAAGTCCAGGAACATCACTGCAAAACACCAGGCCACCTTCTTGAGAGAAGAAAGATACAAACTCCTTTTCCCTTGATCAATACCAAGAAAAGGACATACCCAGAGCCAATATATGTTTATCTTTCTATCTAGATCCTAAAACCTCTGCCAATTCTTTAGAAAGGCCTAGGTCTCTAATTAAATCATTCAGTTCAGATTGTGATAATGGAATGGGATCGGTTGTGCCAGGATCATAGCCATCTCTGTCTTCTTCACTATCTCCTTGCTGAGCCAATGTCTCGTGATCATCTATATCATCCAAAGAATCTGGAGGAGAGCATATTGATACTTCAGGTCCATGAGCAACAGGGCAAATGGCTGATTGAATGTTAGGGTAAGAAATATCCTTTTTGTTTATCAAACTGAAAGTGTGATTTTTGGGCTCCCTCCAAAGCATTAATATTCCAAAACGTAAGGACTACTTTTTACATTGAAACCGTTGCCTCAGTTCTTCAACACACACTGGACAAACTTTGTGTGGGGCCCAAGGCTTATCTTGATCGCCTAACTTTATACCAAAATAGGTTAAATATACTTTTTCAACAAAATCGGAAATGTTTCTTTGTTGATTTTTAATGGTATAGTTACCAAAAATGTAGCAGAAGCAATCTGGCAGGTTTATACATCCTGTGGTAGCCATTGTCCATAAAGCACCTTCACAACACAAGAAAACAGTCACTACTTTAAAGTACTAGGAACAAAAATACGTGAACAATACAGAGTGAAGAGGTACTGTGAATTGAAGGACAATAGCAGAAGCTCATTGCTTGGTGATGACGGGGGAAGGGGCAGCATGACAGACAGGCACTGACATGAAAATACTGCTTGTTTCTCTTAATTACTCTTTATTTTACGTATATCTAGTATAAAAATGGCTAAATAACAATTTATGGAGATCCTAAAAGCCAAAATTCAAACTCACTAGAGTGCTGAAATATCGAAAAAACCTAAAACTAGACAAGCAGTTTGTGAAATAACTGTACATGATGGAATTTTTTCACTACTTTTCCTGAAATCAGCATTGAAAACACTATAAAAAGCACTTAATAAATTTAAACAATTTTAATGTCGCCGACCTATGTTATTGTAATGAAACACAATGAGGTTCGCAGCAGGGTGGACCCCATCTTCTCACAGTCACCGGCCATTTACTAAACCATCGTGGCAACCTACACTGCAAAATGCTGTGTCCACAGAGAAGTATGATGTTGTACTGGCATGATCTCCACATGGAACAGAAAACAAATAAAATTGTGTGAACATTTGGAAATAAATCTAACACGAATACATTTAAAGAAAATTTTATAAACATTTAGTTGACGTCGCTGGGACAGGCAAGACATCAGATTACCATATATACTCGTAACACTACACTTCCTGATGTCTGCTGGTAACCTCTTATTGACTTCTGCAGCAGATTATAAACCTCCAATCCAAATACTAGAGAGGTATGCACTGTCTATATGCAAATTATTTTTATTTTTAGTATTATGGTTGTGATTTGCACAATTCATTCTACCGGGTGTCCCTGCTAAGAGTCATCAGGTGCATTTTCTGTGATGTTTCAGTATATTTTTGGGGCTGGAGTCAGCCCAAACGAATACTGCTCATTACATCTTTCATGCAAAACTTGTGTTGACAGAAAGTGTTGGTCTGTTTCCCGTTACAAACAAAATTATTTTTAAAGGGAATTTTAGATGTCCTTTTGGTAGAACAATCCAAAATTATTCAGACACAGTATTTTACTTTATCGATATGTATTAACAGGGACAGTAGAACACGAAGAATAACCAGTACGCCAGCCATGAATGAGCTGTGCTGCTCCATGGCGGTAGCAGTTAGTGCTGTCCAGGATGTTGCTGCCTTTGCTGGAGTACGTATCAATAAAGTGAATATAACATTAGAGTAATTTGGGACCACTCAATTGAATGAACATGTAAAATTCCACTTTAAAAATAATTTAATTTGTAATGGCGAGCAATCTGACGCTTTCTGTTGACATTGGGCTTCGCATGGACCACACGAGGAGCAGTTTTGCTTAGAGCTGACTCCAGCTATACATTCCAAAAATGAAATTGTAAATATCTGCCAAAACGCAAGGGAAAATATGCCTGACAACTCTTGAGAGGGACACCCTGTACATTTAATCTTGTTATTAACCTCTAATACCATTACAGAGAGTGTGTATTTGTATATAAGTGTAAGAATCCCCCAGTTCTCTAGGGAGCTTTTGTGAGATATTTCATTATCAACTTTAGACAATATTCTTACAGTGCACTTCTGTAGACTAAATAATTTTTGACCTTAGCTGAAGAAATTTGTACCACAGGACGTATTGAGTGGAAGTATGGTAGCAATCCTGTAGGAGGGTCAACACAGTGGGAGGGATTTTTGAGTACAAACTAGGCGAACTGAGCTTTCCAGTTAACTTGTCCACATGCTGGTGCATCTAAGTTTACTATGATTCTGCACGTCTGGAAGATTCACGCATGGAGTCTCATCCTGTGTGTGTCTCGTGTTCACTACTTTTTTTTACGTGTAAGTCATTTAGGTTTGTTTGGATCTGCATAATGTGACTCTTTGCGAGATGAAAGGTCAAAGTGCTGTGAATAATTTGTTAGCTTGTTCCATTAGTCTGCTGCCTGTGTCAGGTAATTGTGTGTTTTGACCCCTTGGCAATATTCTTGTATCATTGGCAAATGTCACAATATTTGAAGAGACCTCTAATGCTCCAGGTACCTCGTGTAAGTAGGCCAAAAACAGGAGTGGACCAGGAACCAAATATTGCAGAGCACCATGTTTAATGTTTCTCCACTCCAGATTTAGTCCTATTTCTGTGTTATAATTTGTTAATGTGACCTTTTGTTTTCTGTTGGTAGACTAGTACTGTACACCCTTGAAATTGTCACACCAGCTGTACACCAGGGTCACTGTGACCATCAATTATTTGCTGGAGAAATTGCCTGAATATAGAAAATTTTGTAATGAAATTGGACTCTCATATACTAAGTGTGTTTTATTTCACCGACATATTTTTTTCAATCAATATTAGTATTAATGCATCCAGCATTTGAGATTAAGTAAAATCTGTCATGGAACTTTTTCAATGATGAAACTTGAAAGTGATTCAGATCTAAAGACTTTGTCTGCAGTTTAATTAGATGAGGATGCTATTCATTTAATGAAATGCATTTACTACAGAAATATTTTGAGGTGTTCTCAATTATTCATAAATTTATTCATTATATCCACACTCTTGGAATATGGACTACAGTGTTATTGGCAATTGGCAGACCTCCCCTATTAGGGATGGCTGTGTTCCAAAAGTGACCATTTTTACCTTGGATGGCTATTTTCTTCTTTGGCCTGTGACAAACTAATCAGTTCTGCCATTGTCAGTAACTGCTGCAAGAGCATCAGCTTCTGAATCACTTGCATCACAAAAGTCACTTATGTCACTTTCACGATTGAATTCTTCTAACAGTGTTCCGCATAAAGCATCTTCAATTAGTAAAATGTCATTCCTATGTGCCATTTTCACATAACTTACAGAAAACTTACACATTGTGTACACCAGTATTATAGTGAACCTTCAAAAAATATGTCTGTGAAATTAATTAAACAATAATGTCTCACAACTTCAAAAGTCCGTCCTCTGCTAGTTCTGATTTAGGCCTAATGCTGGCAGTGGGTTGTGTATGTGCAGGTGCACATGCACAGTAACAAACAAAAACTTCCACTATCAGAGTGACCCTGGTATACACATCTAGGGTTAAGATAAAACTCCATCCATGCCAAAGGGGAATGTTTTAAACACCACACCATTTTAGTTTCTCTAGTAGAATTTCATTATCTATGCAATCAAAGGCCTTTGCAGCACCACAGAAAATGCCAGCAGGGTCGTGTTTTGTATTTTGTATTTTTTTTATTGTTTATTTATTTATTTATTTTTTTGTTCAACGAGAAGCATATTTGTGAGATTATTTATTTTTCTCTCAGTAGGGAATCTCTTTTGGAAGCCAAACCTATGTGATATTAAAGTGTAATAATTAGAGGGCAGTTGCTTTTCTCCACTTTTATAAATTGATATTACCACAGCATACTTCACTCTTTCAGGAAATACACTTCAGCTCATTAACTGACTGCAAATGTCAGTAAAAGAACCGAGCGAGGTGGCGCAGTGGTTAGCACACTGGACTCGCATTCGGGAGGACGACAGTTCAATCCCGTCTCCGGTCATCCTGATTTAGGTTTTCCGTGATTTCCCTAAATCGCTTCAGGCAAATGCAGGGATGGTTCCTTTGAAAGGAGCTTGCGCTCCGTCTCTAATGACCACGTTGTCGACCGGACATTAAACACTAATCTCCTCCTCCTCTCTCCTCAGTAAAATAAACTTTAGGGGCTGTTGTAGTTACCATATTGTTTAACTGTGTTGCACTGTTTTCTGTGTCTGTGTTCCATCAGTGTTGGGAAACATCATGACCACATTTTTCTCATGGCCAGTCATACAGTTAGAAGCTCCATATAGATGGACTAGGCAGTCACCTGGAGAAGTTAAATTTGAGTGTATGGAATTTTACACAGAATCTGGAAAATTATTAGTGGTTTTGTTTTTTGATTAGTGTAAGATACTGTAAAAGGGAAGTTATTACTGTTGCGGCCACAGAAGCACCTACCTTGTGCTGCCACACGGTGCTGTTCCTGTACTGGCTCACCACTGCAAATAATTCAATAGTCCTCCATTTTAAGAAGAGTGCAATAATAAAAAATTAAATGTCATGTATGTGACCTGAACTTAACAGAAAGTCACTAATACTGTTCAAAGTATCCTCTTCCAGGCCTTGTGCAGTGGCTTGTGGAGTGTACACTGATCGGCCAGACCATTATGACCACCTACCAAATAGCCGGCAGGTCCACCTTCGGCACGGATAGCAATGGCGACGCATCGTGGCATGGAAGCAGTGAGGCCATGGTAGGTCGCTGGAGTGAGTTGGCACCAGATCTGCAAACCCAAGTCACCTAATTCATGTAAATTCAGGGGAGGGCAGCGATGAGCTCTGACGCCACACTCAATTTCATCACAGATGTGTTCCATTGGATTCAGATCTGGTGAGTTGGGGGACCAGTACATCAATTGGAACTCACCACTGTGTTCCTCGAACCAATCCATTGCACTCCTGGTCTTGTGATATGGTGCAGTATCTTGTTGAAAAATGCCACTGCCATCAGGAAATGTGATAGTCATGAAGGGGTGTACATGGTCTGCAACCAGTGTAGAGTACTTCTTGGTTATCGTTGTGCCTTGCTCGAGCTCCACTGGACACATGGATGACCACGTGAATGTTCCCCACAGCATAATGTAGCCGCCACCAGCTTGTCTCTGTCCTGCAGTACGGGTGTCAAGAGCAGTTCCTCTGGAAGATGACAGATTCGCACCTTCCCATTGCCATGATGAAGAAGATATTGGGATTAATCAGACCATGCAATGCTCTGCTACTGCACCACCATCAAGTGCCGGTGGTCACATGTCCGTTTCAGTTGTAGTTACCAATGTTGTAGTGTCAACAATGCCACATGTGTGGGTCGTTGGCTGCAGAGGCCCATTACTAGGAGTGTTTGGTGTACTTTATGTTCAGATACACGTGTACTCTGTCCAGAATTAAAGTCTGATGTTAGCTCCGCAACAGTTTGTCACCTGTCCTGTTTTAACATTCTGCCCAGCCAATGATGTGAGACATCTGTAATGAGGGGAGGCCCAGCCCCACACCATTTGGATATGATTTCACCTTGGTTTCGCCTTGTATTGAAGCCACTCACTGCAGCACTCTTTGACCACCCATCAGGTCATGCAGTTTCCAAAATGCTCATGCTGAGCCTCAAGGCCATCATAATCTACTCCTGGTCAAACTCGGATACATTGCGTGCCTTCCCCATTCTACACATGGACAGCACACTCACTGAGACTACATGCACCATGCATATGTCTGACTAGCAGTCATTCCTCTCCAGGTGTCATTGCTATCACCTGGTCAAATTTATATCAATAGGAGGTCGATGGTCATAATGTTCTGGCTAATAAGTGTATGTGTAGAGTAGTAAATACATCTCTCCTAGTCTCCTTTTTAGAGATGCATAAATTGCCATTGACCTGGCCACCACGTGGTGTAGGTTTGACTAATTGAATGTTTTCTCTTGTTATAACTATTATGACAACTACAGCATAATTATCTTAATACTAATACCAGCTCAGCTCTTTACTTACTTCTCCGCTCTCTAATTTTCAGAGGTGTTCATTGCAGGATCACTTTATTTGTATCAACAGTTTGTTGATTTCACATGGTACTGAAATGCGGTTCTGTAATGAAATTGCAGCAAGGCAAATGGGGTAATTTATGTCCAATAAGTTTCTTCTTCTTCTTCTTCTTCTTCTTGTTTTAACAACATCAGTTTATTATTTAGACAGGAGATGTCTAGGCAGCTATGTTTCATTTTGTTTCCAGGTTGTAGTAGCCTCTGCTTTATGAGGTTGTCCTCAGAATGACCAGCACATTACGCCTGCTACCGATTCTTTTGTTGTGGGAATTAGTGCACATTTGTCATTGCAGAGGATAAATGATATCTGAAAAGTATATAAAATATTCAACTGGAAAAATTGGCTGGGCATCTCCTTGGGTGCAATTTGAATAAAGATGCTGGATTATTAAGCAACTCCAAGTCATTTTGATGGTTTTTGTGCTAGGTAAATATCATGAAAGAGTGACAATCATCAGGTGGTCACATGCTGCCATCATGAACACGTATTGTAAGTAGAAAAATGGTAGTAAAATCTCTAAAGTTAGAAATGGCAATGTGTATGTTTGCCTTGTGCAAAAATGTATACATTAAGTACTTGTATGCTCTATGAAACAGTGTGGGTTACAATCTTTGATGCAGCTGAGACTAGTTCTGTAGTGGGAAGCTATGTATATTTTTGGAGCACATTCTACATATTTTCAGACAAGGCTCCATAGCTGTTAACCCTGTAAACCTATCATCATCATCATCTCCATATTCTTCCAGCAAGCTGGGTAGGGTGTTCATGAACTATTTGCCTCCATTTTGCTCTATCTTGATGTAATTCTTGTCATCATATTGTTTCCCAGTTTTCTCCTATAGTCTTTGGGTCTTCCTTAATCTGATCCAGACTTCTTTGTCTGGGTCATCTTGTTGGTCTTTTCCCCAGCACATTTCTATCCAGGTATAGTTTTGGCAGGCAGTTATCCTTCATCCTCTTCACATGTCCAAACTAATTGAGCCGTGCAAAGCTTAGTCTCTTAGTCACTGACAAATCCACTTGCATCTGTCCTGTGATATGTTCATTCCTAATTTTCTCTCTTTTAGTCTTCTGCAAAGCGAATTGCAGAACCTTCATTACACATGCTTGTAACTTGCTCAAATCAGCTTTGTTAATTACATAGCATTCCAAGTTGCATGTCATAATTGGCAGGAGAAGCATTTTAAACATGAAATCTTGAACATGACAGCTGTTTTAAACATGGTCTGTTTGTCTCTCGCAGGTACTCCCTTGTCACACACAAAACTATGCACTTGATGATAAACTTCAGATCTCTTGCTTACTGTCCTCTCTACTTCTAGATTGGCTGTTCTATTCATTGATATTTACTTACCAGGAAATTGAAAGTTTCCACACATTCAATTTTATCTCCATCTTGCACCAGGTTGCATTGGCCAGATACACTACTCATAATAATTGCTACAGGTTTGTTGTTGCTTACTGTCAACTGATACTTTTTAAACTTCCCTGCACTTCTAGTTCTGTTTTCCTTAAGTAGCCACATCATCATCAAAGATTGAAGTTCAGAAATCACTATTTCCTATCTCTTTGATTTTGCTTATGATCACATCCATAAAAGCAATTAAAAGTAATGGGGAAAGTGCACTACTCTGTTGCACACCTCTCTCTGTACTGAACCAGTCTGATATGCTGTTACCCACCTGCACACAACTTTTTCAGCCCTCATATAGCATTTGCACTTTCCTTATCAGGGAGTTTGGAGCCATTAGTTTTTATAATCACTCCCATATCTTACACTTTGGTACACTGGCATACAATTTTTCCAAATACAGGAACATGGTCATGATATCTTTACCCTTTTCCAAATACTTTCACAGTAACTGTCTTAGTGCAAATACGATGTGTGTTGTTCCAGTGCTGCTTCTCAGTCCACGTTGTTCCTCTTCAAACTGGTTTTACAACAGCAGTCTTTATCTTTTCTCTATAATCTTTTCCAATATCTTAAGACAGTGTGATAACAGGGTGATTACAATTAGAACACTTTCTCCTACTTCCTTTGTTTTAACAGTGGTATTATAATCCCCTTCTTCCAGTCATCTGGTACTTTATTTTCCTTCCAAATGATTCCCTGTATTTCTGCCATATCACCTCTTATTGACATTATTGCTACTCACTATATAGAGGAGGCATTGTGTCGCAGACACCCACAATGAAAAGACTGCTAAGTGTTCAAGCTTTCAGCATAAAGGCCTTATTCAGAACCAGAGAACACACACACACACACACACACACACACACACACACACACACACACACACACAGACACGTCCACTGTCTACAGATGCAGATTGTAGAATGAAACTGCGTCTGATGGGAGAAGCAATAAGGGTTGGGTTCCTGGGGTAAGAAGGAGGCATGAGGTGAGATAGCAGGTTATTATTCCACCCTGAACTTTCCATAGGTCAAATCACTCTATCTATTACTGTAGCTGTTGATGTATTGTGACTGAACAGTGAGACAATAGAGCAGTTACTTCATCAATCAATCACATTTCCCATTACATGTTAGTACTCAATGTATGTGCATATGCCTTGCTTCATGAGAAAGTTCACTGAGCTTATGCTGTGTGTGGTGTGTTTCAATTGGTTTTGATAATACAGTGCTAGGGGAATGGTCAGGCTCTTTGACTTGATTTGTAACTAATGGTCAGTGGTCAGTTGTAGGTGGTTTTCTGAATATTATTACTTTCATTGAATCCTGGGACCACACAGCTCATTTACTCTTTCTTTGTCACACTAGATAAAAGTATTCTGAGAGTTCACTGAATATAAGTGAAATCAATAAGTGTATTTATCATTTTTCCTCGCAACAGTGTTTGGGAACATTATATTTGTTACTGACAAATTATTTTGTATTTTCACTGCTGCAAACTATTGATTACATTTCTCTCATCAAGAGGAAACATTTCATTTCTATTGCAAATAAAACATACATGTTGTCCCCTCTTCATGTGAGAGCTGATTTGTTTATTACCTGTGGTTCATGGAAGTGTACCTGCTCACTAAAAATTCACTACAGCATGTCATGGCTCATCACAAATCAATACAAAACAGTCCTCCTTATACCTTTGAAAGAATTATGGCCAATTACTGTTTTTCGACAAAAAGAGACTGAACTCTCAAAAAGGCCGGGTTGGGAACACTTCGAAATTATAGGGGAATTAATGTTTGTCCCGGTTCCTACAATTGACAGAAATGCTTAGATGCTTTCAATAAAGGATTGAGAGATATTGTTCCAATGTGACCAAAAGATGATATATGACAATCTCTCTATGCATTTCTAATAATTTTATTCGTGATCATGTTTTTGATACTCTGTGAGATGATATGTTGCAGACAGCATCACAAATGTGACTTTTTAAATACACTCCTGGAAATTGAAATAAGAACACCGTGAATTCATTGTCCCAGGAAGGGGAAACTTTATTGACACATTCCTGGGGTCAGATACATCACATGATCACACTGACAGAACCACAGGCACATAGACACAGGCAACAGAACATGCACAATGTCGGCACTAGTACAGTGTATATCCACCTTTCGCAGCAATGCAGGCTGCTATTCTCCCATGGAGACGATCATAGAGATGCTGGATGTAGTCCTGTGGAACGGCTTGCCATGCCATTTCCACCTGGCGCCTCAGTTGGACCAGCGTTCGTGCTCGACGTGCAGACCGCGTGAGACGACGCTTCATCCAGTCCCAAACATGCTCAATGGGGGACAGATCCGGAGATCTTGCTGGCCAGGGTAGTTGACTTACACCTTTTAGAGCACGTTGGGTGGCACGGGATACATGCGGACGTACATTGTCCTGTTGGAACAGCAAGTTCCCTTGCCGGTCTAGGAATGGTAGAACGATGGGTTCGATGACGGTTTGGATGTACCGTGCACTATTCAGTGTTCCCTCGACGATCACCAGTGGTGTACGGCCAGTGTAGGAGATCGCTCCCCACACCATGATGCCGGGTGTTGGCCCTGTGTGCCTCGGTCGTATGCAACCTGATTGTGGCGCTCACCAGCACGGCGCCAAACACGCATACAACCATCATTGGCACCAAGGCAGAAGCGACTCTCATCGCTGAAGACGACACGTCTCCATTCGTCCCTCCATTCACGCCTGTCGCGACACCACTGGAGGCGGGCTGCACGATGTTGGGGTGTGAGTGGAAGACGGCCTAACGGTGTGCAGGACCGTAGCCCAACTTCATGGAGACGGTTGCGAATGGTCCTCGCTGATACCCCAGGAGCAACAGTGTCCCTAATTTGCTGGGAAGTGGCGGTGCGGTCCCCTACGGCACTGCGTAGGATCCTACGGTCTTGGCGTGCATCCGTGCGTCGCTGCGGTCTGGTCCCAGGTCGACGGGCACATGCACCTTCCGCCGATCACTGGCGACAACATCGATGTACTGTGGAGACCTCACGCCCCACGTGTTGAGCAATTCGGCGGTACGTCCACCCGGCCTCCCGCATGCCCACTATACGCCCTCGCTCAAAGTCCGTCAACTGCACATACGGTTCACGTCCACGCTGTCGCAGCATGCTACCAGTGTTAAAGACTGCGATGGAGCTCCGTATGCCACGGCAAACTGGCGGACACTGACGGCGGCGGTGCACAAATGCTGCGCAGCTAGCGCCATTCGACGGCCAACACCGCGGTTCCTGGTGTGTCCGCTGTGCCGTGCGTGTGATCATTGCTTGAACAGCCCTCTCTCAGTGTCTGGAGCAAGTATGGTGGGTCTGACACACCGGTGTCAATGTGTTCTTTTTTCCGTTTCCAGGAGTGTTTGTCTTTGTCGTTTTGTACTTCTTAGAGGTCCACTTCATTTAATTTTGCAATTTATTTTTCTTTTGTCATACAGACAGAGGAATCATCACCTACAGTGAGGATGTTGGTAGACATAACCCCCTCTCCTCCCCAAAGAAGGAACTAATAATTCCAAAAACTAGGATAATGTCATCAGTTTTACTTTTATATAACCCTATCAGTTGTACAAGATATAGTTTAATGTTGTCCTTGATTTGAAGAAAACAAAATTACAGAAAGTTCCTTTCATGGGAGATAGTGTCTTAAAGCTTTGGCTGTTTGTTTATGATGATTGAACATTGATTAATCAGTAACTTATGTCAGATGTCTGCATATTATAGAAAATTTATTGGAAGACACATACTTGTACGCTAAGTTGTTAAAGGAACAAGAAGAAAGAAGCTCAGGTCATTACACTGTTTAGCTATTCAGGTTTAGATTTTCCCCAGTTTCCTTAAGTGGCTTGTGCAAGTTTCTACAACTTGTGTTGGTATAATTTTTCTTGGGGAAAAAATCCTCATGCAAGGTAAGAAAAGCATCTACAACTACATCTACATCATACTCTGGAAGCCACTTAACTGTGTGTTACAAGGGGTACTTCTGGTACCACTAGCTCATCCTACCTGTCCTTGTTCCACTCCACCACACACCGTTGGTTGGCTTGCGGAGTATAAATGTAGATGTAGATGTAGATGATGTCTGGGTTAGATAAATAGTAACTGCAAAATTAACTTTGTATGATGGGCAGAAATATTTTCCTGGCAACCGTATGAGAAAATTGGAGAAAAAGTATTTTAAGAAAGAAACACAGTGAATTGTTTTAATACTGTGAAAGAATTACAGGAAGGTATTAGAAAAGAGAAATAACATAGACTAGGTATTGAACCTTACATGTTTCTAAAGTGAATAAAAATGTAGATTATCATCCAAACACAAAACATATTCCTTTTGAGTCTTTTTAATGTAAAAAGCTACTTCTGTATTACAATTATTTGTTGAATGATCCCAGCTTCATTCCTTCTAAAAGATGTTATTTGTTTTCACAATTTGCCATTTAAGTGACTGTAGACTGCTTTCTTGGCCAAAGTTGACAGTTCATCTGTTGACACATTAATGCATAAAACTTGATCATAGGCAGTCTTTCTATACTTAATATTTGACTGTGATAGGGAACTGAAAGAATTTATTGGTACATGATGAGAAATAGCTTGCTTGTGTGTATGTGTTAGAAACTACAATGCCTGGGAAAAAAAGAGAGAGAGAAGCACCCAGAAAACATGGTCAGATGTCACTGCCTCTTCACACACACACACACACACACACACACACACACACACACACACACACACACCATCAGTGGGCATGTAAGTGATTAGAACTGCTTCAGTGTGACAGGCAGAATGGCCGTCAGATTGCATTAATGTTGTTTGTGTTTTGTGTTATTTCCAGGCCTGGTAGGCTGTCTAACAGGCATGAACAGCATCAGATGTTGAGAGATCACTGAGTCAGACATGAAGGTGCCTTGTATTCCTGTGGGACAGTGTTATTAGCATCTGACAGAGTTTGAAAGAGGCCTAATTGTGGAGCCTCATTTAGCTGGCTTTTTGAGTTGTAATGTATCCGCATTTGTGAGGCATTTGAATGTGACAGTGGCCTGATTTTGGACTGCATGGGAACAGTACGTGATGTGTAATCACAACAATGGAGGATCGCTGTTTCATGCAGTGATCACTGTTTTATTCTGTAAGCACATCATAAGCTTCACGTCTGCACCTACCATTCGATCACAAGTAATAGACTCCCTGCAACATTCTGAGTCATCCTGCACCACTGATGAGAGACTAGCAGCAACTGGATTAGGGAATCACAATCCAATGTGTAAGTTGCTGTTAACACCACAACACAAACAGCTGCATTTGGAGTGGTGGTGTGACCAGGAAGCGCAGATGCTGATGAATGGCATCTCATTGTATCCAGTGATAAATCTCGGCTCTGCACTATCCTGGACAACTGTCATTGGTGAGTATGGTGACGAGCGGGCGAAAGATCCTGTTCTTCCAATGTTATGGAGTGGCGTGGCAATGTTATTCCTGGTGTCATGTTGTGAGGAGGCATCGGGTGTGACTAAAGGCTACGCTCAGTAGTGCTTGAGGGAACTGTGATGGCAAAACAGTACATCACAGATGTCCTGCTCCCTCATATGTGTCCGCAGCTCGTGGTCTTGCGGTCATGTTCTCGCTTCCCGAGCATGGGGTCCTGGGTTCAATTCCCAGCAGGGTCAGGGATTTTCACCTGCCTCGAGATGACTGGGTGTTTTTGTTGCCTTTATCATCATTCATGAAAGTGGCGAGATTGGACTGAGCAAAGGTTGGGAATGTGTACGGGCACTAATAAGCGCACAGTTGAGCGCCCCACAAACCAAACATCCCTCATATGTTACTTCTTGACTGACAATATCACGGTGTCATTTTCCAACAGGGCAGTGCCTGTCCGCATGAGGCACGTGACTCTACAGACTGTCCTGCATGACGTTGAGGTGTTCCCATGTCCCTCAAGATCCCCACTTCCAATAGAACATGAGCAATCAGCTCGGATGTCAACTCCATCGTGGTGCCAGCACCCGTATATTGAGGACCAGTTACAAGAGTTACAGGCCAGCATGCTTTAGTAAGAGAGAGGATGGCTTTGGCACCATTCGCAGTTGAATTAGTGCATGCACCCAGGCCAGAGGGGGTGCAATGTCATACTGATAAGTGGGCTTATACTGCCAAATTCTTTGCAAATTTCATGTGATTTTGTAATCACTGAAATAATATTATGTACACTGTCAATCCGTGAACTTTCATTCCATTCCTTCTCATTATCTGGGTTCTTCACTTTTTTTATCAGGCCGTCTACAAAAGGTAGAAACTCTGTCTCACCATGACTATAAAAATAGCTTGAATGTTTAATACACTCAACCAGAGCACTATTTATGACACAACAAGAAGTTTCATTCAAAAATGGATAAGCTGTGTTGATATTTTATTTGATGTGTAAGGATGGTTCATTGTTTGCAGTTTTGCACGTGCAAGAGTTATCTAAATACCTTCTGATCAACTCGTAGTAAATTTGTATTTGAGGAAGCTCTGCGTTGAATGGACAATGGTGTATGCATTACTCCTTAACAATGGGTTCACGTTTTGGAAATTCAGCACACAAAATAATCATTTGTGTAGTGTTGTCATATTTCTGCAGCAAAGCATATGTACCACCTTTGGTTTTCATGAAACTTGTACAAAGACTAGTCAAACTATTGAATCTTCCACTTTGATGATGATGGATTTATGTTTACGTACTTCTTTGTCATTAGAAATAAAATTGCAAACATTGTTCAATATTTTTGATTAGCCCTTTATATTACACTGTCTTGATGTGTACCAGGGGACTCATCTTAAACTCTGTGTTAGTCATTGGCTATTTGTTTTTCGATCACAGTGCTCTCCACGAGCCATACTGAGATTTCAAGACTCGTTATAATGTAGCAATATGTTTCTCTTTTCTTTGTGAACCTTAATTGTGATATATGTGTATTTGATGTGATTGGTAATCATGTCACAGCTACAGTCAGGAACGTGTTACATTAAGCACTGCTGTGAGCGTAGAACTCTGAGTTGTAGCAGAAGTACTGGAATGGCTCAAGGACTTATCGAGTAATGGAACCCATTATGTTGTCCTTAACAGCTGGTACTTATCAGAGATAGGGATGACTTTGAAAGGGCCCCAGGGAAGTGTGATAGGACTAGTCTTGTTCTCTGTATACATAGGTGATCTGATGGATGGGACGGCAGCAGTTTACAGTGGTTTGCTGGGGACACTGTGGTGTCTGCGAGAGGGATGTCATCGTTGAGTGGCTATGGGAGGATGCAGGATGACTTGGACGGAGTTTCTTGTTGGTGCAGTGAATGGAATCTTGATCATGCTAGTGTAGTATGTGGGAGAAACAATCCCGTAATGTTCAAGTGAAGGATTGGTGGTGTGCTGATTGACACAGTCACATCGATTGGCTGTCTGATCATTGTGTGTGGAGCAATGTAAAGTAGAATGAGCATGTCACGTTGGTAGTGGGAAGGGTGAATGATCGGCTTCTTTTTATTGGGAGAATTTTGGGAAAGTGTGGCTAATCTATAGAGGAGATAGTGTGTGGGACACTTGCGTGACCCATCTGAGAGTGCTGCTCGAATGTTTGGGATCTCTACCATGTCAAATTGGAAGAAGACATCAAGCCACAACAGAAGCATACTTCTAGATTTGTTGCCCGTGGGTTCGATCAGTGCACAGGTGTTACAAGGGATTCTTCATGTGCCCAAATGAGAGTCTTTGGGGAGGAGGAAGATGTTTCTTCATGAAGTACTGTTAAGGGGGGTTAGAGGGTCAGTGTTTTGAGGCCAACTCTGGAACTGTTATGCTGTTGCTGGCATACATTTTGTGTGAGGACTGCAGGGATAGGATGAGAGAGGTTACGGTTTGTACAGAGGCTTTGGGCAGTTGTTTTTGCCTTGTTCTATTTGCAAGTGGAACAGGAAAGGAAATGAATACTAGCGGTTCTCCAGATGTAAACCTGGCTCAATGTTGGCAGTAATGAAAATGTTGATTTGTCGGACCATATGAAGTGTTTCCACTGATCATCCCCCAGGTTTTGTGCTCCTGACACCATGTTTTACACTTCTTTGTGCTGGTTGTTGTCACTAATGGTTTCGGTATAGCAACTTTTCCATACATGAATATTTGCTTTATGGAGTTCTCGGAGGACTGTGTCGATAGATATAGGGCCACAAAGATGGCTACTGATCTCTGCAGTCACTTTAGCCACCATAGTTTTGTGTTGTTTTTACACAATTCGTGTTAGTGAACAATGATCTCTGCCATTTAATTTTGATTTGTGCTCACTATTACGTTTACATATTGATGTCTTTCCATCTTTTGTGTAGGTTGTCATGACTGTTGAAGCAGATGCTCTTGAAACATTTAATAAGTTGGCTGTCTTGGTTACTGATGCTCCAGCTCATTGGGCCCTCACAGTCTGCCCTCTTTGGAACTCAGTTAGGTCTTTCATTGCACGTAGACCTCAGCCTTTCAGTGCAAATACGAAGTGTGCACTACTCATAAACAGCCTGCACTGGTGTGTAGTCTGCTCTGAATATGTATAGTCCATTGTGACGTGCCTTACCTGCATTGTTGACTATCAAACACAACCATCCCATTACTACCACTGTTCACATTATTTTGCCTATCCCCTGTAAGTGCACTTGTTAAAAAAAAACTGTGGAAAAAATATCAATTAATCTTTTGTTGCACAAAGCTTACATGTTAATTTGTTCTGCTCACTAGTTACACATTGCCGGCTCATCCTGTACCAGCTGTTACATTTCTGTGGCCTGCAGTTTGTAATTCTGACTAATTTTGTGTAGATTAAATTTGAATTAGATTGATTTCACGAACAGGCATACCTGAGGTGGGATTTGGAGTAACGCACCAGCCACCGCTTAACTTGTACACATGATTGCTGCAGCAGTGTGCCCAAACAACCACAGCCCAAACTGAGAGGCAGTGCCTTGCAGGAATTTGAGCATTCCCCAGGTCACGGACATGTGCACAAAAATTCAAATGGCTCTGAGGACTATGGTCATCAGTCCCCTAGAACTTAGAACTACTTAAACCTAACTAACCTAAGGACATCATACACACCCATGTCTGAGACAAGATTCGAACCTGTGACTGTAGCGGTCCCGAAGTTCCAGACTGTAGCGCCTAGAACCGCTCGGCCACACCAGCCGGCGACATGTGCACAAGCTGGAACAACCTGCTCCAGATGGTCCATGATTAGAATGGCATTGGATGGAGTCATGTGGGTGCCCATTGCAGTGGCACAGATTTGCTTTTAGGTGATGCCTTCAATGGATAAGTAATTGTGGTTAGACATGGTTGGTCATGGAGACCTCTCCTTGTGTCCCAGTCCCTATAGTGGGAACACTTTTTTGCTACCGGTCCTAGCAATCATACTTAATCCAAAATCAACACTGAACCCAGCCTGACTCTGTTCACTCCTCCATCCAACCATGATCAACTCCCACTATCCCCTAGTCACCCCTGCTAATTTTCCACATTTTTTTCTTTTTTGAATGTTACCTCACTATCATTCCCAAAATCCCTCAACATGGAAATCAACCTTGGATCTGTAGAAATAACTGCAGTCCCCACCCAAAAACTGATTCTGTCCCTATAATCCAATCTGTCGACTGGTTATGAACCCTCAGGGATTACCTGGAGAGAGAGACTCTGCCAGCAGTCAGATATGTGCACCGACAAACCCTGCCATAGCGACCTCATTGCTGAAATCCAGCAGGACTCAACTCCATCCTCAAGTCCTTAGATCCATCCCAAAACCTCTCATCTGATTCTGTCTCTCTCCTCATCCCTACTATTCCTTGACCCCCTACCTTCTACATGCTTCCTAAAGGCCGTAAACCCAATGACTCAGGATGTCTCATTTTGGGTGGGTAGTGTGCCCCACAGGCAGAATCTCTGCTCTCATGGACCATCACCTTCTGTCTATTACCTGTAACCTAACCTCCTACATAAATGATACCAACCATTTCCTGCAATGACTGTCCACAGTTCCGATTTCTTTACTGCTCAGAGCCCTGCTTGTCACTGTTGATGTTACATCCCTCTCACAGACATCCCCAATGCCCATGGCTTTGCCAGTATTGAATGCCACCTTTCCCAATTCCCGACTCACTCAAAATCTGCAACCTTCTTCCTGATCAACGGTGATCTCACCCACTATTACTTATCCTTTGAGGGCATCACCTACAAACAAATATGTGGTATAGCAATGGGCACGTGCAAGGCACCAGTGTATGTCAACCTATTTATGGGCCATCTAAAGGAATCCTTTTAAACTAACAAGACTTCCAAACCTCTCAATTGTTCGAATTCATTGTTGTTATCTTCATGAGCTGTATCAAGGGTGAAGATATTCTATCCACAGTCCTCCAGAACCTCAACACATATTCCTCCGTTCCCATCACCTGCTCCTCTTCAACCAAACAAATCACCTTTCTCAATGTTGACCTCTATCTCAAGGATGGCTGTGTCAATACCTCCAGCCATTCAAATCTACCAACCATTAACAATACCTCAACTCTGACAGCCACCACCCACTCCATACCAAATAGTCCTTTCCGTACAGCCTAGCCACTCATGGTTGTCACGTCTGTAGTGATGAGCAGACCCTCTTCAAATATGTAAAGGGTTTTATGAGGTCATCACAGACTGAAATTATCCTCCCAACCTTGCCCAGAAACAGATCTCCCATCCCCTGTCTCTACAGACACCTACCACATACCCACTGTTCATTCATAAATGAGTACCTCTCTTGTGACTCAGTACCATCTGGGCCTGGAGGAACTGAGTCACATTCTCCGTTAGGCTTTGGCCCTACCTCTTGTCCTGCCCTGGAAAAAGGAATACCCTCTCCACTATCCTCTTCATCCCTCCCATGGTGGCATGCTGCCACCCACCCAATTTAGGCAATGTCCTTGTCCACCCCTACTCCACTCCTGATCCCAAATCATTGACTCATGGCTCCAGTCTCTGCAATCGACATAGATACAAGATGCATCCCATACATCCTCCAACTACCACCAACTCCAGGCCTGCCACAGTCATCTCCCCATCAAAGGTAAGGCTACCTTTGAAAGCAGCCATGTGATCTGCACTCTAAGCAGCAACCACTGTGTCGATTTCTATGTGTGCATGACAACTAACAAGCTGTCTATATGCATGAGTGGCCCCCATCAAACCGTGATCAAGAGACAGCTACACCACGCAGTTGCTGAACATGTTGCTCTACACGATGTGCTTTACTTTAATGGCTGCCTCACTACCTGCGCCAACAGGATTCTTTCTACCAACACCAACTTTTCTGAATTGCACAGGTGGGAATTCTCTGGACATCATATCTTTCATTCCCATAACCCCCCAGTCTATAGTACTCCTAGATGTGCACTAGCAAAACTGTCCTTAGCTAAAATTCAATGTCTCCTAGAAAAGCTTCAGAAAGAAGCCGAGAATAAAATTGTGATGCCAACAGGACTTATACTTAGACGCTTTTCATTGACTGTAATAAATCAGCAAAATGTTGTGACTTAATTCAGAAATCTGTCTCTACATGAAATGTTTATTAATTTGCCAGATAAAGCAGTAGATCAGTGACCTACAGTGATAATATTTTTGTATTGCATACTAATAGTTTGAAACTAACAAGTACTGTTTCCACCTTGGTGTTTAAGGATCATTCAGCTGTGTTTATTGAGCTCCAAAAAGCAGCTAAGTAAAGCTGTGTTAACTTAAGTGTTGTAATATGGCCTTTAGACCACTCCAGTTTAATCATTAGAATTTATGACAAGTTCTTAAACTCTTTTGTAGATGAATTCAGTGACTCTTCCCCCCTTCCCCCCCTCCTCTCCCCCCTGACCCCCTGCCCCTATAGTGCCAGAAGGAGGCAGCTCCACAGTAACCTAAAGTCAAACAGAATTGTTCTAAAACCATATTCAGGAATGTTGTACTGGCATCTAAAAAAATTGTGGTAATACACTCATCCTCTAACAAGAAATAAAAAAAAAAGGGGGGGTCAGTTGTTCAGTCAGAATTAGGAGCTAAAGTCAAACATCAAGAGATTTTTGAAAATTATATTATAATAAATCCTGATCAGATGTCCAGTTGTTTCAATGAATTCTTGTTAAATGTGGCAAAGTGAGATGTAGATTGGCAGCTTACCAAGGCAAGGCAAATTTTATAAGCTTAGAAAACAACCAGAACAAGTCTTTTAAACTGTTTGAAAGAAATTCTCCCAAGAGATATGGAAAATGGAAGATTGTCTTTAAAAGCAAAACTTCATCTGGCTGGAATGAACTGCCCACATCTGTAATCAAGGATGTGTATGACATCATTTCACAACCTCTGTCAATTATTATAAATGAAACCTTTAAGCAGGGTTGTTTTCTAAATGCATTAAATATGCTGAGATAAAACCATTATTCAAATATTTTTGAATTACTGCCCTAACCCTCATCTGCTGATCTTCTCTAAAGTGTTGGGGAAGATTGCAGCAAAACAAAATAAAAAACTCAGTACTATAAATGACAAAACTGTTAAAAACTGTTTTGAATTCCAACAAGAAAAAATCACTGTAAATCCGGTCAATGAGTTTACTATTAAGATACACTACACATTGGGTAAGTGTAAAAATGTGACAGGCATATTCTGTGATCTGACAAAAGCATTTGATTCTGGGAACCTCTCCTTACTTCTAAATAAATTACTAATATACAGAATCATGGACAGTGCTTTACAGTGGTTCAACTCGTATTCAGCAGATTGAAAACGAAGGGTAATTGTAACTTCAAATTGAAGCAGTTACTCTTCAAACCGGAAAACAATTTCTCACAGAGTCCCACAAGCTGCAGTAGTGGGTGACTGTCAGTTCCTTTCCTACATAAATGACCTACCACTTGCTATCAATGTTCATTCAATTATATTTCCTGATGATACATCAGTTATAATTTATAAAATCTTGAATCTTGGTTCCATCAAAATTGACTAAAACTAAATGTAACTAAAACCAAAATAATGTAGTTTGAGACTAAATCATTAGAACAGAGTGAAATAAAAATGATGTTCAGTGATGAGGATATCACAGAAGCAAAATTGTAAAGTTCTTAGGCCTAGACCTTGACAAAAATTTAAATTGAGATGCACACACAAATAGGAAGTGAATAAAGTAAATAGTTTAGCGTTTTTAGCATGTGTTTTGTCTGGTGCCACAAATACAGCCACCATAAAATAGTCAATTGCTCCTTTGAAAATAATTATGGCAGTCTAGATCACAAGGCACATTTATATTAAGTTGACCGGTTTGAATCATTACATAATCATCTTCAGACCTATAGCCATTTTGATGGACAATAGCTGTGTATGTAGCAGGAACTGTTGAATGTCCATGGTCAACTAAACAGTTGGCACAATTATTCAAAGGTGATGGGTTTCAATCATAACATAATCATCTTCAGACCTACAGCCATTGTGACGGACAGTGGTTGTGTACATAGCAGCAGCCACTGAATGACAGTAGTCAGCAGTGCAGTTAACTACCATCATTCAATGTTTCCTACTCCGTACACCGCCATTGTCCATCAAAATGACTGTAGATCTGAAGTTGATCATGTAACGATCGAAACCAGTCACCTTTTAATGAATGTACGTTGCGATATAGACCGTCATAATTATTTTCAAAGATTATAATTGGATAACTGATAACTCCAATACTGTTTTCAAAAGTAACACCACTGGTCAGAATGTTGTCAAATTGCAACAGAATATTATCAGAGAAGAGAGAAAACGTATGGCAGAAGAAAAATAAATAGTTACAAAATGTAGCAATAGATGGCGCTGTAAACATCATAATTTAATAGTGGTTGACTACAAATGACAAATGAGTCATACAGCAATGCCTGAGTTGTACGTTTGACATTAAACAAACAGTACTACTCAGTGTGCTTGGGTGTACAGGTGTGATACTGTTAGTTACATAAGCCCATTCACCACGACAAGGTCATATCACATTGGATGGGGAAAATCAGTTTTTTATTGTCCTAAGGCCAAAAACCGCATAAAAAGCATCACTCACAACAGTTTTTAACTGTCCTGAGGCCAAAAACTGCATAAAAACCATCAATCACATCAGTTTTTAATTGTCCTGAGGCCAAAAACCGTATAAAAAGCATCAGTCGAAATCAGATTGGATCATTAATTTCCGTGTGACTGGCACAACACATGTTCAATATGCTGTCCACCATTTTCTGCAACGAGTTGAAATCGAGAATCAGCATGTTCCACAACCGATCGAAGTGTTCCTGCGGTCACGTTCAGAATGTGCTGTGCAATGCATGCCTTCAGTGCATCTAAGTTTGCAGTCAGAACACTGAACACAACATCTTTTAGATAGCCCCACAGCCAGAAGTCACATGGATTAAGATCAGGTGATCCGGACGGCCAGGCTGGGGAAATGGCGGCTGATAATTCTAGCATTTCCGAAATAGCACTTCAGCAGCTGCTTAACTGGATTTGCAAAGTGCAGAGGTGCACCATCTTGCATAAAAATGATCCCATCCACACTGTTGGAGAGCTGGAATGACGTGGTTTGCACAAAAGATACCCATAGTGCTTACCAGTGACGGTACAGATAACAGGACCAGAAGCACCTGTCTCTTCAAAAAAATATGGGCCTATGATAAGTGATGCCGTAAACCTACACCACACAGTGATCTTTTCAGGATGAAGTGGTACTGGTTAATTTGTGTGTGGATTTTCCATTGCCCATATTTGACAATTCTGTGTATTGACATATCCTGTCAGATGGAAGTGGGCTTCTTCTGTCCACAAAATCTTCCATTGTCAATCATTATCCACTTCCAAGAGAGCAAGAAATTCTAAAGCAAAGGTCTCTCTCTTGCTGGCAGGTCAACAGGAAGCAACTCATGCACATGGGTAATTTTTAATGGATAGCAAAGAACGATGTTTTGTAGGATTTTACGCACCTTGCTCATGAGTATGTCCAATGTTTGGGCATTACACGTTTGCTCACCACCATTCGTCTCCTCCTCCGTTGCTGTGGCCACTGCTTCCACTGATGTCAAATCAATTCATTTCTTTCCTCTGCCACGTTGCACACCAAAAGAACTCGTCTTTTGGAATTTCAGAATCATTTTCTCCAGACACACGGCAGTTATCAAATGAACGCCTTTTTTCAAACCCATCAGTGTCCGGAACTTCTGCAGAGCAATGTGTGCACAGTCATCATTCTTGTAATATAGCTTTGCACGCAGAGCACAATCCTGCATTGACACAGTCGTGGTGAACATCGCAGGCGCAAAATGAGGAAAAGCTGCGTACCGGCATGATTTTACTGACTTCAATGGGTCATGCGCTAGACAGGTGTTTTCATTTGCTTATTCTGACGCATACAGTGTCATCTATTGGTCAATTTTCACACTATTTTTTTCTTCTGCCGTACGTTTTCCCCCTTCTCCGATAATATTCCGTTGCATTGACATCATTCTGACCAGTGGTGTTATTTCTTCAGCAGTTTGAAAGTTTAACTTTAATTATAATCACCCTGTATATGAGGTGGTGTTTTTCTTCTATAAAAAACAACACTCACTTGACACTTACAATTCTGTTTCAACTACAGCACTCACCCACCATAGGGACAATTTTAAACTTGTCACAAACCATTTAAAACTCTATGCCCAGACACCAGAATATATGAGGTGAAAAATTTACAATAAAATAAAAGGTAAAGATTGTTCTTCACTTTTCTGGCAGAAAAGTGTTATTAGTGTATTGAAGAATTCATTGAAAACAGGTTCACAGTTTGAACAATGGACTTATGTATCTTACATTTTTGGATACTGAAAATTATAGTAAGTATTTTTGTAGTTGTTTCTCAGAAATGTATGTAAAATAATGTGAACATTTGTATTTTCTCTTATAAAATATTACTATTGCAAATCTTGAAATGTCTCGTATACATCCAATAGAATGATTTGAAGACTGATTATTATGAGATGAATAAATCACATAATTTCTGGCTAGTAGGGTTTTGTAACCTGTCTGTGCCCAACAGAACACTGTGAAATATGATTGTAGTAGGCTCTTTTGAATGCTGCGTTCTGTTTTGATGATAAATAATTTGTAACATCACTAAATATGTTGCTGTACAAGGTGATTTCAGATTCAGTTTTGGTTGTTGTTGTTGCTGCTGCTTCTGCAGTCTTAAGTTCAAAGACTGGCTTTTGCAGTTATCCATGCTAGTCAATCCTGTGCAAGCCTCATCATCTCTGAATAACTGCTGCAACCTACATACATTTGAACATGCTTGGTCTTCTCCCTTGGTCTTCTGCAGTTTTTATTCCCACACTTCCTCCATTACCAAATTGATGATTGTTTCAAGCCTCCGGGTATGTCCTATCAGACAGTCCCTTCTCTTAGTCGGGTTGCGCCATAATTTTTTTTTCTCCAATTCAACACCTCCTCATTTGCTCCTCTTTTCACTCATCTACAGCATTAGCACCACATTTCAAAAGCTTCTACTGTCTTCTTGTCTAAATTACTTATCATTCATGTTACACTCCATACAAATACATTTAAAAAATATTTCCCAGCACTTAAATTTGTATTCAGAGTTTATAAATTCTTCATTTTTGTAAATGCCTTTCGTGCTCTAGTCAGTCTTTATTTTATATTCTTTTTACTTTGGCCATGTTCAGTTATTTTTAAGCCCAAATAGCTGAACACTTCTACTACTGTTCATGTTTTATATGCTAATATAACTCTTTCAGCATCACCTTACGTAATTAAACAACATTCAGCTACCCTCGATTTAATTTTGCTGATGTTAATCTTATATCCTCTTTTCAAATGCTATTGGTTTAATTGCTCTTCCAAATCATTTGCTACCTGAGATAGAATTATAATGTTTTTTGGAACCCTCAAACTTTTATTTCTTCACTTTGAACTTTAATTTCTCCTTTGTTTCCTTTGCTACTTGCTCAATAATGGACAGAATAATACTGGAGACAGGCTACAGCCCTGTCTCACTCCCTTCTCAACCACTGCCTGCCTTTCATATGGTTCCAATCACGTATTTTTGCATAAGTTCTAAATAAGTTTTCACACCCTGTATTTTATCCCTGCTATCCTAAGGATTTCAAAGAATGTATTCCAGTCAGTATTGTCATAAGCTTTCTGTAAAGCTGCAAATACTATAAAGGTAGTTTGATTTTTTTAAACTTATCATCTAAAATAAGTCATAGGGTCGCTATTGCTACACATGTTTGTACATTCCTCTGGAACCCAAACTGATCTTCACCCAGGTCAGTTTCTACCAATTTTTCCAGTCTGTAAAAAATTTGCATGAGTATTTTGTAAGCATGACTTATTAGACTCATAGTTCAGTAAAATTCAAACCCATCAGGACTTGCCTTCTTTGTTTTGTTTACATGAAACAAATGTTAATTACTTCTTTGTATTATTTGGGTGTGCACTATGAAGGATATAACAAAGATATCAAGCCTGATTCATACAGTATGAGAAATGCAGGGGCTTTATCTTTTTTGCTTTCCCCATGGCAACCTGTCTACCTGCTGAGTGTAGCTCACTTGCTCATTCTTTGTACCTCTTCTAAGATTCACTGGTGCATACAAAATGTGCTTTCAAAAAGATTTTGTATATGCAGATCACTTAATGGGAACATATTGTGTAGTGGTTATGAGCCATTATGCTTCATGTATTGTCCTCCAAACATTATATCTAGTAAGTGTATTATTATTGTAAGCTGTTTATTTGAAGTAATTACTGTTCATTTTTTTTTTCAGGGTAATTGATTCACTGAGTGATGTCTGGCGGAGAAAATACTTTTTGCTTGGAAATAAGCAAAGAGGGAAAGAGGAAAGAGACTGGAAAGCAGCTTGTCTGAGAACACTAAAGTTGCGCACTGCTATTTCCAATGGCTCAGCATATCATCATCATAATGTGAGAGCAATCTGTTTAAGCTCAGACCAAATAACTGGATTAGACTGTTGTAAGGACTTGTTAATTGCTTGTAAGTATTAATAATTGTATTTGATGCATGTAGTACTAAGAATTATTATTGTTTCATGCCTTTGTGTTATTGACATTGAAAGGTAATTAATATTCACATGTAAACGTAACTGTATAGTCACCTGTAGAAGTTAGGCAGATTATGTTGTAGTGTTAACATTTGATAAAAATATTGTAGTGTTAACACTTAAAAATAATCTTGGAATACACGCCACCACCACCACCACCACCACCACCACCACCACCACACCTGCACATATGCGCACACATGGGCCCACGTGTGGCCTCTCTTCCCTCTCATGCTTGGAAGTGCGCGCACACACACACACACATAACAGACATGTACATACATGTGTAGTCATATTTTCTTCCCAGATATGTAGTAATTTTATTAATAACTGGAATTTTTATGCTATAAAACATGTAATAAAAATCATTTCCATCCTACATAAAAATAAAATTATTTCTGTATCTGATTTTTTGAAAGTTTTTTCTATGCAGTAATCAAATTTTTATGTTGTGAAGTTGCTGACTCCAAATAATAAGCTCACAAAATAATCTTTTTTTCTGGAGAATCTGAAATGTAGTTGCAATTGAAAGTGTGTGTTGAGTGAACATGACAGGCAGTCATTGAAGAGAATTGTAACAAAAATAGGACGATGACAGCTGCAAAAGTCACTAGAGAACTAAATGTCAATACCAAAACAACATGAAGGCAGCTTTGTAAGCTGGGAATTCCAGAGTGAGCAGGAATTCCAGCTCACACTGTAACCAAATGCTCATAATAGGATAATGTTGTGCTGAAGCCATAAAACTAGTACTGTGAAGCAATGAAAGAAATTCATGTGGATAGTCTTGTTTCACACCGATTCCACCATCTGGCTGATTTTACATCCCATGAGTGAAGCATTGTAGGGGGTTCAATGATGATCTGGGCAGACATGTCATGGTATTCCTTGAGCATTGTGGTTACTCTGCTAAGTCGCCTTACTGCCAAGGATTATGTGACCATTTTTGCAGATCAGATCCATCCTAATCATACAGTCTTTGCTACCCAATAATGATACTGTGTTCCAGGATGACAGGGCCCCTGTTCACACAGCTCATGTTGTCCAGGGGTAGTTTTGTGAGCACGAGGATGAATTATTGCATCTCACCTGGCCACCACAAGTACCAGATCACAATATTATTAAGCCTTTGTGGCCTGATGTGCAGAGAAGGGTGCATGATTGCTCTCCACATCCATCTTTGTTACCTAAACTTGCCACTACTTTGTAGGAACAATGGTATAAGATTTCCTTGAAAACCATACAGGACCTGTATTTATCTATTGTGAGATGACTGGAAAAGCTTTTGAATGCCAATAGGTTCTATACACCATACTAGGCATGGTAATTTGTTGTGCTTCTGGTGTTTCCATATTTTTGTCTACTCCTATATTTAGATTTCGAGGTACAACCCCCATTTTAGTCAACTCCATACGTTTTGTGGACAGTACTTGACCACACATGGTGTGGAAGGTACAGCCCTTTTGTGAAGAATGCCAGGCACATCTACTTCCTCATGTTTATCTGTTGTGTTTAGGTACAGTTCATAAGCATCTTGTTGGTTGCAGTCCCGCAGCAACCAAAGGTGATGTCTTGCGGAACCACAGAAACTGTACAGATAGAGATTCTTCAGGAACACATATAGGCTCTGTCTGACCCTGTATACCATGATACCTGAAAGACCTGGTAGCAACATATGCAGCCCTCACAATGTGGTGAAAGCTCAAAATCAATTATAAAGTGCAGTCCTACTGTCCTAATCACTTGTGTATGATCACGTACATAATCTGAGATAGAAAGTGAATTTTAGTGATACGTATCCCTCCTGCAGATGCAATTTCACTGACACTGTTGTAGTTGGAGATCACATATATCCAGTAATGATCAGCTCCCTGGGATTGAACTACAAATACATGCATAATAAATTAGATAATGGTCCCGTATTCTACAAGTAATATACCTTTTTTTATAACTGTGCTATTTGATGAGTACTGTATAATGGCTCACCTGCAATAATGGTGATGACTTTGTGTGCAATGTGTGGGTGTTTATGGAATAGTTGCATATATTGGGTTGGCTCATAATTTCATAGCCTTTTCCCATGTTGTTGCGGTCTTCAGTCCTGAGACTGGTTTGATGCAGCTCTCCATGCTACTCTGTCCTGTGCAAGCTTCTTGATCTCCCAGTACTTACTGCAACCTACATCCTTCTGAATCTGCTTAGTGTATTCATCTCTTGGTCTCCCTCTACGATTTTTACCCTCCACGCTGCCCTCCAATGCTAAATTTGTGATCTCTTGACGCCTCAGAACATGTCCTACCAACCGGTCCTTTCTTCTTGTCAAGTTGTGCCACAAACTCCTCTTCTCCCCAATTCTATTCAATACTTCCTCATTAGTTATGTGCTCTACCCATCTAATCTTCGGCATTCTTCTGTAGCACCACATTTCGAAAGCTTCTATTCTCTTCTTGTCCAAACTATTTATCGTCCATGTTTCACTTCCATACATGGCTACACTCCATACAAATACTTTCAGAAACGACTTCCTGACCCTTAAATCTATACTCAATGTTAACAAATTCCTCTTCTTCAGAAACGCTTTCCTTGCCATTGCCAGTCTGCATTTTATATCCTCTCTACTTCGACCATCATCAGTTATTTTGATCTCCTTTTCCCATAAGTTTAATAAACACAATAGATACACATACAGAGACTTTATTCATCAATAACATATTCTCCTTCACTATTTACAACAGTCTGCCAATGCTGGAGTAACTTCTCGATTCCGTGACAGTAGTAATCACTTGGTTTTGAGGCGAAGAATTTACTGAGATGTTTTGAGTGTATTTTCATCCAGAAAGGAAGTTTGTAGGAGGTTGGTCAATATAGAGTGGAAAAGTTGAAAATATGAGGGCTCAAGAACAGGTGAATAATGTGGTTGCAGAAATACTTCCCAACCCAACTCCTGTATAGCATGTTTTGTCAGTCTAGCAGAATTAGGCTGGGCATTATCACGGCGTAGCAGCAATTCACACAGTCTTCCTGGTCGTTGTTCTTGGACTGCTCCTGCAAGACATCTCAGTTGTTGACAATAAATTTCAGCGGTGATGTTTACACCTCAGGTAGATGATTCATAGTATATCACACCATCACTGTTCCACCAGATGCATAAAATTGTCTTTTGTGGAAGTGCGCATGTCTTTATACAGGTGTTGCTTTGTTTAGGCTCAACCATTCCTTTCATTTCTTTGTGTTAGCAAAAAGAAACAATTTCTCAGAGCTTGGTGGCACAGTTGTTAGACACTGGACTCGCATTCGGGAGGACGACGGTTCAATCCCGCGTCCGGCCATCCTGATTTAGGTTTTCCGTGATTTCCCTAAATCGCTTCAGGCAAATGCTGGGATGGTTCCTTTCAAAGGGCACGGCCGACTTCCTTCCCCGTCCTTCGCTAATCCGATGAGACCGATGACCTCGCTGTCTGGTCTCCTTCCCCGAAACAACCAACCAACCGCAATTTCTCATCACCAGTAACAATACAGGATAGGAATGGTCACCATTGTTCATGAGCCATTTGATGACAAGGAAGCAGACATGCACATATGGTCATCTGCTGATTTTTGTGATTTTGGCTTAGAGCATGTGGTACCCATACACCTGATTTTTGAACCTTCCCCATTGTTTGCAAATCGGGCACAATGGAGGGATGATTACTGTTCATCACATTTACCAGTTCTCGAATACACTGACATGCATCATTGTGGATTAATGCATTTGAACAGTCACAGTCACAGTTCATCTTCCTGAATGTGGAGAGTCACCAATGTCAAAACTACCCTTCTTAAAACGAGAAAACCATTTTCTTGCCATGTTCTGTCGAATGGCATTATCCGCATACATGGCAAAATGTTTGTGGCTGCCCCTGCTGCTATCACCACTCTATTGAACTCAAATAGGAGAATATGTCAGAAATGTTCTGATTTCTCCACTTAGCACTCCATTTTCTAGTGTCCACAGATCCACTCACTGTCTCCAAATGACAATATGGAATCTCAAATAACAACAGTGAACCCTACAAATAAAACAAAGACAGTTGATAAATAAACTCATAGTAACTGGAAGAACAACATGCAAAACAGAAACACTGTGAACCTATGCACCATCCTAATAGCTGAGTGGTAACATGTTTGCTTACCATACAGCGAGCCTTGGTTTGATTCCTGGCCGGATTGGAGATTTCCTCCACTTGTGGACTGGGTGTTGTGTCGCCGTCATCATCATCTCGTCATCACCAACGTGCAAGTTGCTCAGTGTGGTGTCACCTGAAATAAGGCTTGCAACTCAGCAGCCGAAATTCCATGGGTGGGGCCTCGAGGCCATCAATGCCATACAATCATTTCATTTTCATTTTTGGAACTGTAAACATGAAGCAATAATCTTGGCAATTTTTGTGGTGAAACTAACATCATTTATCATGTGAAGAGAGCCAAGGTCTACCTAAATAAAGACTTTCATGCATTGAATTTTGTTAAATGCAAGAATTCAAAGTCCTCAAAATGAGGATTGGAAATGGGTATCATAAGACTTACAACAGATGGTTTTTCACTGATCCTACTAAAATGGGTGTTGGTAGAACTATAGAGTTTTGTTTATGTGAGTTTAAGAACAAAAGGAAACCTGAAGGAAGTTGTTTTTGTTCATTTAAAACTCGGTCATAAAATTGTTTATTTCTAGAATTTCTGGTAAAGTCATTTCCTACCTGATGTGATCAATCAGAATGTAGTAACAGTTTTAGAAATAGGACCAAGGAAAGTGGAACAGCTAGGCAAGGTTCAGAGAAAACATCTTTCACCTTTAATTTATGCACTTTATTTAAACAAGACTGAAAATTTTTCAATAAGAAGACATCTTTGCCATTTTAAGAAATATTATAACAAAGCTTAATGGATTTAAATAAAGACACATAGCATAAACTACAGGCCTACTGTAATCAACTGCTGGTCAGAATTCCCCCTTATGCTCTTAGGAACCAAGAACATTGGTGATGTATTGGGGAAGGTAGAAGATCTTATGACTGCTTCATGCAACATACAGTATATTAGAGCATGCAGGCTCTTTGCCTTGGTGTGTGTGGGGGGGGGGGGGGGGGGGGGGGGAGGGGGGGGCTGACCTGTAGGGTGATTGATGAACCAGAACATCATTAGTCAATCGGATTTTGCACTGGATCTTATTATTCATGTAAAGTCTGTTGGTGAGGACTTTTGGAAACTTATTGAGCACCCATGACATTTAATCCCTTTGTTGTGGCTCCAAATGATTCAGCACATAACATGCTGAACTGTGAATAAAGTTTCTGATTCATTTCAGTGGTTAGAACTGGTTTCTCCTTTACTGTATATATCCAATCAATGCTACCTTGCTGTTTCTGTCTCCCTGCTCAACTTATTATTTAGCCTTTTATTCATAGTGTGATTATTCTTCTTTCCTTTGTTTTTATATTTTATTCTTTCTTCCATTTTCTTTATCAACCCCATTCTTACTCATTGTGTCTTTGTTGTGTTTTCTCAAAAGTACTTAATTTCTTGTTCTGCTGTTTTGGTCATCGCACTTTTGATTTTTGTCCATCTTTCCTCTACTTCTTAATTACTTCTTTTGCTTTTGCCTATAGTTTTGACTATTTTTTCTCCCAATGTTTTCATTCCTTCTCCTATATCTTTGTAAGTTCCATGTCTCAATTTTGTATGTTTGCTTTACATTTTTCATTATTATGCTCTTTTGCGTTGTGGCTAACATATGATTGCTTTTAATCTCTGCTACTTGTAGTCTGTAAGAGTTTTTTTCTCTGCTTTCCTGTATCTATTACTCACAAAAATATAATCTATTTAGTATCTCATTTTGTCTCCTGTTGAGATCCATCTATAGCATTTTCTTTTGTGGTTAGCAAGCGATGCATTAGTGATGAACATTTGCTTTGTCTCACAAAATTCAGTCAACTTTTATCCTCCCTCATTTTGTATTTCCAATTCATTTTTTTCCACAACACTCCATTCACTGCCTTCTCCTACCACACTATTCCAATCTCCCATTACAATCCTGCAGCATTTGAGCTTTGATTACATTTGTACATTTGCCCTGTTACTTCTTCATAAGGTGATGCTGGCATTTACACCTGTACTATCAGTAGATCTGTCGATATCTTTCCAATTCTGAGAGCATGTATTACTCTTCCGGCACATATTATTACCATATTTTGTAATAGAATGGCTACTCTGCTGCTACCTTTCTGTCTCCCCGAGTAATAGATTGCGGACATCTTCACTCCTCAGTTCATCCTATCCTTCGCATCCAACTTCACTTCAGCTTATTGACGCACATTTAATTGGTCTTCATTCTTCTCTTGAGGTTTTCCAGCTTTCCTGGTCTAAGTAAGTCATTATTAAAAATCAGTAATAAAATTACAACTGTGGTAAAATGAGAACAACTAATTATTATTAAAATTGTTAAAATAAACTTACAATAAAATGGAGTGACATTAAGGTCAGCGTGTCATTCTCAGTGGAGAGAAGTCTTTTGAAGTAAGAGTGATTTTAGGTGTGCCGCAGGGGAGTGTCGTAGGACCGTTGCTATTCACAATATATATAAATTACCTTGTGGATAACATCGTAAGTTCATTGAGGCTTTTTGCCGATGATGCTGTAGTATATCGAGAGATTGTAACAATGGAAAATTGTACTGAAATGCAGGAGGATCTGCAACAAATTGACGCATGGTGCAGGGAATGGCAATTGAATCTCAGTGTAGAAAAGTGTAATGTGCTGCGAATACATAGAAAGAAAGATTCTTTATCATTTATCTACAATATAGCAGGTCAGCAACTGGAAGCAGTTAATTCCATAAATTATCTGGGAGTAGGCATTAGGAGTGATTTAAAATGGAATGACCAAATAAAATTAATCGGCAGATGCCAGACTGAGATTCATTGGAAGAATCCTAAGAAATGCAGTCCAAAAACAAAGGAAAAAGGTTACAGTACACCCACTGCTTGAATACTGCTCACCAGTGTGGGATCCGTACCAGATAGGGTTGATAGAAGAGATAAAGAAGATCCAACGGAGAGCAGCGCGCTTCATTACAGGATCATTTAGTAATCGTGAAAGTGTTACAGAGATGATAGATAAACTCCAGTGGAAGACTCTGCAAGAGAGATGCTCAGTAGCTTGGTACGGGCTTTTGTTGAAGTTTCGAGAACATACCTTCACCGAGGAGTCAAGCAGCATATTGCTCCCTCCTATGTATATCTCGTGAAGAGACCATGAGGATAAAATCAGAGAGATTAGGGCCTACACGGGGGCATACCGACAATCTTTCTTCACATGAAGAATACGAGACTGGAATAGAAGGGAGAACCGATAGAGGTACTCAAGGTACGCTTCGCCACACGCCGTCAGGTGGCTTGCGGAGTATGGATGTAGCTGTAGATGTAGATGGTAACACCGACCTCTATTGGTCAGTGTGACAACATTGTCTCGGGGCTACTTACATAGAGCTCCATAACAAGCAGCAGGCTCAGCATGACCACCTTGGCCCTCATAGTCTCTGCACTCCACCAAATGCCACCTCCCTACAAGTCTGCCATTGTATATTTCGCTGGAACATCATATCATTGAAAACAGTGAACTCCTGGTGGTTCAAATGACTCTGAGCCCTATGGGACTTCACATCTGAGGTCATCAGTCCCCTAGACTTAAAACAACTTAAACCTAACTAACCTAAGGACATCACACACATGCATGCCTGAGGCAGGATTCGAACCTGCGACGGTAGTAGCAGCAGTGCGTTTCTGGACTGAAGCGCCTAGAACCGCTCGGCCACAGTGGCCGGCGAACTCCTGGTGGTACCATTGTGATTGTTCAGAACGTATTCATTATCTAGAATGTTGAGTGCATAAATTTCAAGTTCTTCTAATGTGTACTGTATGCATCCCTTGTCTGCTCTATGTAATTTTTTAGATTTCTTTGTAGGCATTCAACACAGTGTATGCATTCAGCCAAGAGCACACTGAAAGCAGTGTTATTACTTTGGAGACATGAATATTCTATGAATGTAGTTTCAAAATCACTTCCAGTTTGTCCTGTAAATATGTTTTCATCATTACTCTACTTAATTTGTTATGCTCTCAGACTTACAAAGATTATCAGTACTGTCGTGTAACTGAACTGCAAGTGGTTTTTCTGTGTGGAAACATTCAAGGGTCACTCCAAAAGAAATGCACACAAAATTTTTTTTTTTAATCCATCTTTTGTTCTACATGTTTGAAAGTTTTACAGTGTGTAGATATATCCTTTAGGAACAATGTTTTCATTTCTCCACATAATTTCCATCCCTCTCAACTGCCTCATCCCATCTTAGAACCAGCACCTGTATACCTGCATAGTAAAATTCTGGACCAACCTTCTGGAGCCACAGTTTGGCAGCATGCACAAAGGAGTCATCATCTTCAAGCCTTGTTTCACGAAGAGAGTATTTCAGTTTCCCAAAGAGATGATAGTCACATGGAACCAGATCAGGACTGTAAGGCGGGTGTTTCAGTGTTGTCCATCCGAGTTTCGTGATTGCTTACATGGTTTTTTGACTAACATGTGGCCATGCATTGTCGTGCAACAGCAAAACAACCTGCTTTTGCCGATGTGGTCAAACACGACTCAGTCGAGCTTGAAGTTTCTTCAGTGTCGTCACATATGCATCAGAATTTATGGTGGTTCCACTTGGCATGATGTCCACAAGCAAGAGTCCTTCGAAATCGAAAAACACCATAGCCGTAACTTTTCCAGCGGAAGGTGTGATTTTGAATTTTTTTCTTGGGTGAATTTGTATGATGCCACTCCATTGATTGCCTCTTCATCTATGGTGAAAAATGATGGAGCCATGTTTCATCATCTGTCACAATTCTTCCAAGAAATTCACCTCCACCATTCTCGTACTGTTCCAAAAGTTCGCTGCATACCGTTTTTCTTGTTTCTTTGTGACCCACTGTCAACATCCTGGTAACTCACCTGGCACAAATCTTTTTTAATGCCAACACTTTCAGTACTCTGCAAACACTTCCTTCCCCTATCCCAATGTAGCGTGACAATTCGTTCACTGTGATGCATCTGTCAGCAGTCACCGATTTGTTAACTCTCTGAACATTGTCTGGAGTGTTTGCAGTGTGAGGCCTGCCGCTGTGAGGACAATCCACAATATTGCCGTGCCCACTTTCATCATGTAACCTGCTTGCCCACTGTACAGTGATCAACAGCAGCATCTCCATACACCTTTTTCAACCTCTTGTGGACGTTTCCCACTGTCTCGTTTTCACAGCACAGGAATTCTGTGACAGCACATTGCATCTGATGAATGTCAAGTGTAGCAGCCATCTTGAAGACATGCTGTGATGGCGCCACTCAAGGGAACAGGTTGAACTGAGTTTGAAAACAAGCGGGAAGGGTGTATCTACACACTGTAAAACTATCACACTTGCAGAAGTAAAACTGTATTTTTGCAAAAATAGTGTTCATTTCTTTTGGAGTGACCCTTGTATTTTGAGTTTGCTGTTGTGAAAATATTTTGCAGTTTTATCAGATACATGACTATAATAAAACTTGGGCATATATGTAATTGTTTTATCAATGTTATAAAATTGTATTCTGTTCGCAGTTGGTCATGTTCACCAAATGTTGTAGTTTCTCTTTTCTCTTTTTGTTAGTAATGTCACCTAACTGATTCCATATCATATGTTTATTGTTGTTTGTTTTAAGACATTAAGTTCCTTTTTATTTCACCCAAACGAATAGTCATGCGTGTTAGCATTCTGCTTTGGGATTTGGGGGACACTGGTGTGGGATCAAATCTGCATGAAAGCCGGTGTGTTGGCCACGGTGGGTATTGCTTTTAGATGGTTTCCCAAACCTAATTAGGTGAATATTGGGCTGGTACACATGTCCCACCTCACTTACATGATTCACGAACATTCAGAAAGCATTCACACACTTTCACATGGATAAAACTAGACACAGACAGATGGGGTACAAATTGTGTCATGGAGAGGGAGAGGGGGTGGCAACAGGAACATAACACTAATGTTATAACCTTTAATCACCAATAATTGCGTGGATATTCAAACACACTCACTTAGAAACAATAGCTGGTTACATGATAACAACTCAGTATCTCTCATTCGACTGCCATGCCGTGACATGTGGCTGGCACCGTTCATAGCTAGGTGGCGCTCCCGCACTCAGCCGAGTTGTGGAGCGCCTCTATCGCCGTTTGCGCGTGGCACTGTCACAACACTTTTCCCCCCTTGAAAAAAAAAAACACTCACTTCCTTGGAGATATGGACAATGCGGAGACGCCCATGGCCTCTTGTGAGGCCCCGAGAAGATCCCGTGGAGAGACACGAGAGTATGGTCGAAAATGTCCAGGACAGAAGCTCGTGCGTGGAACGTGCCTCCTGGACGAGATGATGGGTGAAAACTCCGGAGCAGCATCCATAGGTCTCGTGGACCTGGGGGTGTGCTCCAGCGAGATGGGTCCCAGAGAAGGCAGCATCGCGACTGGGGCCGGTTCCAGCGTACTTGGAAGAGGTAGCGGCGTCGACTGCATCAACACGTATGGTAGATCGGCAGCAGCGACAGGACTGGCTTCTCGGGCTGGTGGAGGCAAAGGAAGGGGCGGTGGCACCGGCGTGGCCACCACTCGTGGGCGCATCTGGTCATAATGGCGAACAACCATACGGTCGTCCGTACATATTTCACAAAGCTGGCGGCCGCAAAGATCCTTGACCACCCCTGGAATCCATTTAGGGCGAGATCCATACCCTCGTGCCCACACGTCGTCGCCCACTGAGTATTTTCCCGCACTAGGGGACACAGCACAAGGCCTGACAGGGTGAAGCAGGTGCAGTAGAGTGCGCGGTTGGCGGCCATGCAAGAGTTCAGCAGGGCTGCGATCACCCAGAGGCGTGAAGCGATAAGATCTCAGAAATTGCAGCAGAGCGTCATCTGTGGAAAAATCACTAAGGAATTTTTTCATCTGGCTTTTGAAAGTGCGGACAAGGCGGAATTTTTTCATCTGGCTTTTGAAAGTGCGGACGAGGCGGAATTTTTTCATCTGGCTTTTGAAAGTGCAGACAAGGCGCTCGACCTCCCCATTCGATTGCAGATGGAAGGGCAGTGCTGTAACATGATGAATCCCTTGTCCAGTACAAAAATCACGGAAGGCCTGCAAAGAGAACTGAGGGCCATTGTCCATGACGATCGTGGATGGAAGACCTCCTAGCGCAAAGATTTTGCACAAAGCCAGCGTCGTCGCCGCAGTGGTGGGCGACGGACATCGAACAACAAACGGAAACTTCGAGAAGGCGTCAATGAACAGTAGCCAATAAGTACCGAGGAAGAGGCCGGCAAAGTCAGCGTGCACCCGTTCCCATGGCTGCGCCGAATCAGGCCACGGAGTGGGCATGGTACGAGGTGCAGCCAGTTGTTGAGCACACTGACCACAAGCAGCAACCATGTGGGCGATGTCTGAATCAATACCGGGCCAATAAACGTGCCTGTGGGCCAGGGACTTAGTCCGAGAAATCCCCCAATGGCCTTCATGCAACAGTTTGAGAACATCTTTGCGAAGAGAGGCTGGCACCACAACCCGTGGAGATGCGCCATCCGTGGCCAGAAGAACAACACCATCACAAACAGACAGACGAAGGCGCAAGGCATGGTAGTTACGAAGGGGATCCGATGCCCGGCCCTTGGTCCTGTCCGGCCAACTCCGTTGAACAAAACCGATCACTTGATGCAGGACCGGGTCCCGCGCAGTAGCCGACGCAACCTGCGAACCTGTAACTGGAAAACCCTCGACTGCACGACGTTCTTCCTCATCAGTGTGGAAACAGAGTAGTTCATCACGATCGAAAACCGGGTCGGGGCCCATCGGCAATTGCGACAATGCATCAGCGTTGGTGTGCTGGGTCATGGGGTGATAGTGAATCTCATAGTGAAAACAAGACAAGTATAAGGCCCAACGTTGCAGGCGGTGAGCTGCCTTATCCGGAAGCGACGCCGATGGGCTGAACAGAGAGACCAGCGGCTTGTGGTCGGTGATGAGGTGAAACTTAGAACCATACAAAAAAATGCTGAAATTTTTTAGAGCATAAATGATAGCGAGCACCTCCTTTTCGATTTGAGAGTAACGCCGTTGCGCATCGTTGAGGGTCTTGGAAGCATAGGCTATGGGTCGTTCCGACCCATCTTCATACCGATGGGCGAGAACAGCCCCTAGGCCATATTGTGACGCGTCAGTCGCCAGAACCAAGTGCTCACCCGGACATAATGTGGCAAGACAAGGCGCTGACTGCAAATGAGCCTTCAGGCGGCAAAAGCCTGCTCACACTCGTCGGACCAACAGAAAGGGACGTTTTTGCGTAACAGCTGATGCAGAGGATGAGCTACCGCCGCCGCGGATGGAATGAATTTGTGATAATAAGCAATCTTGCCTAGAAACGCCTGAAGTTCTTTGACCGTAGACGGCCGGAGTAGAGCGTTAATGGCCGCAACGTGCTGACGTAGAGGACGTATACCCTCACGGGACAAGTGGAAACCAAGATACACAATGGAGGGTTGGAAGAGCTGTGACTTGTCCAGATTGCACTTCAACCCAGCCGAATGCAAAACCCGAAACAGTGAACGCAAATTGCGAAGGTGCTCCTCAGTGGAGGCCCCCGTGACAACAATGTCATCCAGATAGTTTATGCAGCCCTGGAACGGAAGCCGTGAGCTGTTCCAAAAACCGCTGAAAAATGGCCGGCGCGCTAGCGACGCCAAATGGTAACCGCTGGTACTGATACAACCCACAAGGAGTGTTGATGACGAGAAATTCCTTGGAAGAAGCATCCAACGGCAACTGATGGTATGCCTCCGATAAGTCAAGTTTGGAAAAGAACTGGCCCCCAGCGAGTTTGGTAAATAACTCCTCAGGACGGGGAAGAGGATAAGTGTCAATGAGGCTCTGAGTGTTGACGGTGGCTTTAAAATCACCACACAATCGCAGACTCCCGTTTGGTTTAGAAACCACCACGATTGGCGATGCCCATTCGCTGGAGGTAAGGAAGGAGAATCCCTGAAGCTGTTAACCTGTCTATCTCAGCCTCGACAGGTGCACGCAACGCCACTGGAATACGGAATGTCCGGAAAAACTTAGGGCGAGCTGTAGGTTTAAGAGTAATGTGGGCTTCAAAATCCTTGGCACGACCCAGACCAGCAGAGAACACGGACGAAAATTCAGAACACAATCCATCCAGCTGTTGATACGGAATATCGTCAGATATGAGGTGCACATCATCATCAATGGAGAACCCGAACAACTGGAAAGCATCATAACCGAACAGGTTTTCAGTGCCCGCATGATCCACCACATAAAACGTGAGGGGCCTAACAACAGACTTGTAGGCAGTGGAAGCATCAAACTGGCCAATGATAGGAATTTTCTGTTTATTATAAGTTCTCAGATTTTGCGTAACTGGAGACAAGGGAGGGGAGCCCAACTCCAAATACGTGCAAGAATTAATGAGAGTTACTGCAGAGCCAGTGTCCACTTGCATGCGAATGTCTTTATCCAGAACACGAACAGTAACAAACAACTTATTTGTTTGAGAAAGCACACAGTTAACATCCATGTCCGATGCCTCATCCTCGTCGACAGGAACTTTAGGGGACTAACACACAGAAGCAATGTGGCCTTTTTTCCTACATGAATTACATGTGGCCCAACGTTTTGGACACGCGGCCCTGTCATGCTGTACGAAACAACGTGGACAAGAAGGAAGTGCGGAACGAACCTGCTTCTGTGGTTGCTGATTCCACTGCGAGCGTTTCGGCCCAACGCGACGTTGTTTACGCGAGTGAACCGCTGCCACATCTTCGTTCTCCTGTGAAACAGGCAAATTGTCCATGTCGAAAGTTGACTGTACAGCACCTACATCACACCACGCGTCTATTTGCGCGCCAGCAGCGTGAGACACTTCAAAGGATTGAGCAATGCTTAGAACTTCTGACAACGACGGGTTTGGCAGTTGTAGGGCACGTTGTCGAACTTCTTTATCAGGAGCAAGCCATAGAATAGCATCCCTAACCATTGAATCAGCGTAAGACTCATGATGAGTGTCCGTGACAAACTGACATTTCCTACTCAGACCGTGTAGTTCTGCCGCCCAAGCCCGGTAAGATTGATGGGGCTGTTTACGACACCGGTAGAATGCCACGCGGGCGGCAACAACGTGGGTGTTTTTGCGGTAATAGTTAGACAATAAGTCACACATTTCTTGGAAGGACAGGGAGGCAGGTTCCTGCAGAGGGGCTAACTGAGATAGCAGCTGATAGATCCGTGGGGAAATCCAAGATAGAAATAGCGACTTACACATAGGAGCGTCGACAACGCCGAAAGCCAAGAAGTGTTGCCGCAAACACTTCTCATAATCCTCCCAGTCTTCAGCAGCCTTGTCGTAAGGAGGCAATGGAGGCGGAGAAGAGGAAGACAGACGATGAGTAAGCGACGTCGACAACGCCTGAATAGCAGCTGTCAGCTGTGTTTGTTGTGCCTGAATAGCAGGCGTCAGCTGTGTCTGTTGTTCAATGAGCGCTTGCATAAGCTGTTCCATGTCTGCCCCATCACGAACATACAAATCCACAACGCAGTGAAAATATCCAACCTCGGCGCCAAAAGTGTTATAACCTTTAATCACCAATAATTGCGTGGATATTCAAATACACTCACTTAGAAACAATAGCTGGTTACATGATAACAACTCAGTATCTCTCATTCGACTGCCGTGCCGTGACATGCAGCCGGCGCCGTTCGTAGCTAGGTGGCGCTCCTGCGCTCAGCCGAGTTGCGGAGCGCCTCTATCGCTGTTTGCGCGTACTGTCGTGGCAGCACTGTTAAATGTCGTGGCACTGTCACAACAACTAACTTTGCCAAATTCAATAATTAACATGCTGACCTTGTGAAGATACACAAAAAATGCCAGGAAAAAGAAGAAGAAGTAGTTGTATACTTATATCATTTTCAGTTAGTGGCAATTTAATTATCCTAGTAATTATAGCATGAAAGTATGCATTTTTATGTTGTTACAGATGGCATTGATGGTTGTGGTTTTTCTATAAATTGGAATTTCATATTTACCTCTAATTGTGGTTAACGTCAAATCTAAGAAATTGATACTATCATTTACTTATGTTTTTAAGGTGTTACCTACAAAAGTTTCATAGAGGAAACACAAATGGATGAGCATGCTATTGTCGACCTTGCTTCTCCTATGTCCTTAGTTTCCTGTCCACCACCCATCCCCTTTTCCTGTGATCCTCTCTGGCCTATATTAAGAGCACATGGCAGTGGTTTTATATCAGTCTCTTTTACTATGTGACAGGATGGTGCAAGCATATTTTGTACCACTTTCATGGTGTTCAGTATGCATATAACAAGAGTTCGTATATCATGATGAAACTGTATGTGGATTGTTCCTCCTCTGAACATGGCAATAAGTAATGAGAATATTTTTAGTAACTAGGCATTGTTAACACAATTAATTATACAAACATTTATAAGGTTGTAGCCTTCTATCTGACAATATGTACCTAGTGCTTTGCTCAAGATATTGTCAACACCATGAGAATTTTTGTTTTAAAGATGTTAATTATGTTTTTAATTTCTTTGGCAGAGCATCGATAATTGTTTTTGCCTATGTGTTTGGCATTGCTTCTTGCATATATCCTGTGCTGAGTTTGATGAACACACTCCTTCTGTCCATATAATATTACTTATCTATTGTAGTGGAAAGTTCATGGTGGAATATAAATAATTTAATGAGTAGATGTAGCAACACACAGTAGTGGAGGCACTGAATGGTCAATGTACAAATACACAAGAATGAGAACTTTGTTAGCTTTTGCACAAATTCTTCTTTAGAGGTAGAGAGTACATGCACACACTCACACACATATGCAGTTACACTGTCCTGGCAGGCTACATTGTACTGCCATTGCAGCTCAACTGGGGTGAGAGGTTATGTCAGGTGGAGGAGAAGGTGTGGGTGTAGGTTGAGTGGACTTAGGGTCAAGAGTCAGAGGAGTAGGTGGGCATAGGTCTGAAGTTACCAAAGCTCGAGGATAAGAGGATTTTGTGATAAAAGACAACTCCCATCTATGGAATTAAAAGAAGTTGGTGCTGAAGGGAATCATCCATATGGTACGCGTTGTGAAACAGCCATTGAAATTGACAAAGTTGTGCACAGGAGTGTGGTTGATCAACCCTGTGCCTGACCAGTTTTGTAGTTGCCATTCTTTCAGGTGGACAGCTAGTTGGTGGTAATTCCCACTTGTAATGCTGTGGAGAATTATTTGATAATCATCACTTTTAAGTCCATCTCATTGCAACTAAATAAAATGAATTTTTCATGCCATAGGCGTTTCACCTTTTTAGTTGAAATGCATCATATATATGTTCTCACGTTTGTAATGTCTCATTTTATGTATTGGACATTGCACATTGAGATTATAAACACAGTTCTGGTACTGTCTTAATTTATATGATGTAACAACAGCATAAATTTCTACTTACAAATTTTGTAGCTCTAAAAGTGTTCTTGTTTTAGAGCTTTTCTTCTGCTCACTGCCATTCAGTATTTTATTTGTGCAGCACTGATAATCTGATCACTAATTTATTCCATGTTACGCTTTGAGTATTATTGTTCACTGTCAAATGTGTGTGTGTGTGTGTGTGTGTGTTTTACATGATTTCTTTAATAGCTTTAACAGGGACTCTTTGTGTTCATATACATTTAGTTGTTTATCACATATTTATTCACTGCAATGACTTTCTGGATGTGGTAACATCTGCATTGAGATAAAGCATTTGTTGTGGTTAATTATGCTGATGATTTTCATGTCTTGTTCTGACATGGTAGAATGACGGTTATGGTGCATCTGGTACCGCGCGCCGTGAAATTTGAATCCCTGCCAGACGTCGTGGACGTTGAAGACCCCTAGAGGTCTCTGCACCATCGTGCCGTAAGCTGTGGCGGTGCGCGCCTCCTGGCCCACTTTTAGTGTGAGAGCGCCACAGTGGAACACATGGTTCCAGCGGCCAATAGTGGCGCCCCAGATAGAGTACTTAAGTGCCTGCCTCTTGCTCAGGCAGCCAGTCTAATCTTGTGTACGTCTGTGGACACATCGCCTCGCGATAGACAGCTTACTTAGTTTCTTGTTCAGTGTACGAGTGGTCGTGTTTGTTAGGTTCCCTTGTGACTCCGTTGTTCTATCTTGTTGTTGTTCGTTCTGTCCTTCGTTGGTTGTGTCTGTCCTCTCCCTTTGTGTTGTTCGCGGGCCTCCCCGCAGGTCCCGCCACATTTTCCGTCATTTCAACCCCGCGACTGTCCCGATCGCAGTTACAACAGTGTATCTGAGAACAAGACATGAAAATTATCAGCATAAAAGATGCAGGGAAGCTACCACATCCAGAAAGCAATTGAAGAGAACAAACAGGTGATTAATGATTGGACACATATTGGCACAAATTCTCTGTTGTTATCCCACAGAAAATCCATCCCCATATCTATGATATTTCCATTTTACTACATGAAAATTCAAAATGTCATTGTCTGATATTGAAAAATCTGTTAGTAAGAATAGTACCCGAGATTGGTCTGGTTTCTCGTATTGATTACGTCTATTTTGTCACAGTCTGATAGATAAAATGAAATAAGCCTTTCTAATATTGCAGCAAGTATAACTCACACCAAACAAGTGAGACTGTTTTGGCACAAATGGTCATTTTTATCTACCTTTTTTGTGTAAATAACACGACAGAATATAATTAATGAAGTACCGATATCAAATGCCTACTAGGCCTATTACTAGCAAAAAGTTTTATGTTAGCAACTAGTTTTACATTTCATTCATATGCTCCAGTTTCTGAAGCATGAAATCAAAATGCAGTAGTAGTTTGAAATTTTTATATAAATTTGAAATCTTCATATTCTTCCATATAATTTGTGTGATGTCCTCGTTTTTTCTCCTTCGTCATTCTAACAAACAATCTTGTCATCACTAATTCTGTAACTGTTCCTGCCATTGTCAAAACTTATTCTCCAGTCAACTTCACTAACCCTGCTGGAATCACCAGTTTAGTTATCCCACTTTTATTATTTGGTTAGGCATTAGTATGTGTTTCTACAACACATTTTCCATGCTATTCTTATAACAGAACGAAGCAGCCGCTAACTGGGGTCTGTAAAACTGTTGCTTAGTAGTGTAGCAATCTGGCAAGAATTTTCTGTCAAAATTTCATTTTCTTGGATACACTGAGAAGATAATATGTAATCTTTCTTACCTATTATTCCACTTAGTTGTTTATTTACACTCTGGTAGTCTGACTGTATGGATTTTGCTAACAATTATAACAACACTTCTTACGCTTTAGACAACCCGAAACGATGTGAAGTTGGATTGCAAAATTCACACCTCTCTCCCATAGGTTGACTAACATGGTATGTACAGCCAATCTTCTTCTCTTGATCTCTGGCTACGTCGATCTCCAAAAACATCTTCTCCGAAGAATACTGCTGGTTAACAGAAATTTATGAGACTCACACTCTACTTTTGAAATAATTTAGTACTCGATGAATACTTTTAGTTCAGCCTTGATATATTTCAACATCCATAAATAACATAGTCACCAATTCTCACATCAATATTCAAATGTTTACAAGTCAACCTATTCGTCTCACGTTAGACTCGATAAAATACATCTGCAATGAAGTTGGTTTAACAACCACATGATTTATGAACCTGTATTGCCTCTAGTGAGTCTAATACGTGAAGTACTTAAAAGTCTATAACCAATTGTTCATTTTTCTTTAACAATAATCACAGTCACTAAAACAGCAAAGAATACTACATAATTACTTCTTGTTCTTTCATCGTGGCTTCTGTGGCGCTAGTGGCAAACACTTGTCAGCGTCGTTCGACTGCCACGCTTAGTCTTCTCTTAACAAACTTCCAACCTGCACAAAGAAACAGGTGGTACAGTAGATACGTTTCCACTCCCCCACTTATATTTAAAATATTGTCTGTTCAAGGCGGTAGATGGACAAGTGGTTCTAAAATTTAAGCAGAAATTCCCTCACTTCAGCTTGAACACGTGAAATTTTATACATAATCAACGTGTACATTAATATCCCACATGATACTAATTCACATTTTAACCAGTATACATTCTATTTCTTTTAATAACTGAGAACAGCCTTTTATTCAATACTTAGCTCTTCTTTCTTCATTCTACTTTGCGAGTAACAACTTGAGCATTTCACCTAATGGTGGAGTCAGTTCTTTTATATCTAGGAATCGTGTGGACAACATTTCTGATTTCCAATCATAAACTCCAGGTGTCATAGACACTTGATTATTTCATCCTTTATTTTTATTCTTTGTACTATTTTTTTCTTTAGCACTTACTAGTTTCATTATTCACAGTAGTTTGTAGTCTGGAGGAATTCTGAGCAAATGGAAATGTTCTTTCCGACACTCATAACACGTTGAGTTGGCCTCATGGTTCATTGCCCTAACATACATCTTTATGTATACTATAATTAAATATTTCCTGGGTTTTCCACAGGAACATGTGGCACATGGTAGGGAATTGGTATTGCATCAGACGGAACTACAGAATATTGCACAGATTGAGTGGACAGCCAAATAGCTCTTTGGCACAGGCAGGAACAATTATGGGCATGATGTTTCTCATTTCTGGGTTCAATGATAAAAGAGGTCAAAACTCTAGTGAAGGTTCATTTATTTCAGTCTATGATGATGTTCAGTAAAGAGGGGAAGGGGAAGGGGAAGAGGGAGGGTGAGGGTGAGGGGGGTTCGCTCCTTTGCAGTAGATTTTTGGGGTTGGTTGGAGGATGAAGAGCATGTGTTGTGGATATGGCATGGAAAATCTCTGTGTGCACTAGCTTTGGGGTTTAGTTGTGGGTCAAGCAAGTGGTAGACTTCAGTTTATTGGCAGAATATTGGGGCAGTCTACAAACGAGATTGCTTACAAATTACTCAAGTGACCCACCCTAGTATATTGCACAAGAGTGCAGAATCCATACCAAATTGCACTAACAGGGGATATTGAACATATAGTGCACTGAGCGAGGTGGCACAGTGGTCTGCACACTGGATTCGAATTCCAGAGGATGACGGTTCAAACCCGCATCCGACCATCCTGATTTAGGTTTTCTGTGATTTCTCTAAATTGTTTCAGGCAAATGACGGGATGGTTCCTTTGAAAGGACACAGCCGACATAGTTCCCCATTCTTCCCTAATCCGATGGGATTGATGACCTCACTGTTTAGTCACCTTCCACAAATCAGCCAGCCAGCCAGAGAAGGGCAGCCCAAATGGTAACAGGTTTGTTTAATCTGTGGGAGAGTGTCATAGAACTGAACTGGCAGACTCTTGAAGACAGACATAAGCTTTCCTGAGAAAGTCTGTTTACGAAGTTTCAAGAACCAGCTTTAAATTATTACTCTAGGAATGTACTACAAACCCCTACATATTGTTGACATGGGGGTTGTGAGGGTAAGATTAGAATAATTACTGTATGCACAGAGCCATTCAGACAATCATTCTTCCTGCTCTCCATCTGTGAATGGAAGAGAAAGGAACCCTAATAACTGGTACAATGGGATGTACCCTCTGCCATGCACCTCAGAGTGGTTTTCAGAGTATAGATATAGATGTAGATGTATGACTTCAAGAACAGCAAGCAAATCGAGAAAAAGTAATAGTAATGGAATTTTAAAAGAGAACACTTCCATGATAGCACAGGAAGCAGCATTCCGTGCAGTTTTACATAGGTGAGCAGTGGGTATAGGTTGTTAGTGTATGGTGTTACATTTAAGATGTAATGGCATGTAGAAGTGAGCATTACCCAACGCAGGCTAGGGGAGGGCAGCTGCCATGACTATCACTACCATAGTGAGGCGTAGGATTCTTCGCAAACCGAATTCGCCAAACTTATAAAGGTATTACGTATATCAACAAAAATAATCAGAGTTTGAAAATATAACATGAATGGCTAAGATTTTACTTATATCAAGGTTTGAAAATATAATATGGATGAACAAGTAATCTACTCACTAAATGACAGCATGAAAAAATATGTAAAAGATGTTGAAGCCTGCATGGTTTCAGAGGCAGTGACCCCTTCTGGCAGAAGGGATGAAGGAAAAGGACAGATGGGACAAGTTATGGAAAAATTGCCAAGAATCTGTGTCAGGGGAGACTTACTGGATGGGATGAAAAGACTGATTTTTGATGCCTTGGTCTCAGCATTTCTTTTCAATAAGTATCGCTTTGTGTTTTGCTCCCTTCTATTTTTCTGTATTTTTATTTTATAAGCTCTCTATTTTTCCCTGACCTCTCATCTGTCTAGCATGTATGATGCACATAGTTTTCCGCTCTTATTGACTCCTTCCTTTCACAATGTTTTTCTGTAATCTGTGTTCTGCCTTATTTCCCTATCTTCAACCTTCAAGTTCCCAGGTAGGCACCAACAATCAGTCTTTCCTTCTCATCTCGTCCAGTAAGCCTCCCCTGGTGGGTGATGCCTCAGTGTACGAGGGAAACATATTCTCGAAAACGTTGAATGTAAATAAACAAGTGTGAAAAGTATAATGAAGCAAGAGCTTTGGATGGAGTGAAGGAATTGGAAGACACATTCATAGCTACACCTGGTTTGCTCTCTCATTAAACAACTCTTGTTATTATTATTATTATTGTTATTTCATCACGGGCCAGTTAAGGGCCATTTGTAAGTTGCTAAGCAGGCTTTGCACTTTCTCCAATATTCCTTAATCTGTTCATTTTTTTCTGATGTCCATTATATTCTTTGCCTTCTTGTAACCGTTTTGTTTTCCCAATACTTAGTATTGTTTTTATGTTTTGTCCTGCCTTTGATTTCTTGCTTATTTTTGTAAATTTCTTTTAGATCTTCATGCATTTTCCTAAGGCAGTTAAGTTTACCGTCCCAGTTTTTCAAAATGGTTTACATTCTTTTCTGTATGTTTTATATACTTCTGTTAAGTCTTAAATGTTTCTACTGTTATATTTGCTGGTATCTTCTTCACAGTCTTTCTTTCTGTTTACCTGATTTCATAATTTTCTTATAATTTTGCAGATTTATGCAGAGTAGTATTACTAATGACAATTTTTTTTAAATGTCAGTTTCACACTTATAGTTGTTTGTTTTGTTGCTGGATTAACTGCACTTTTTTTTAACCTGATTGCATATTGTTTTATAATCCTATTTATGGCACACTTTTGTCTTTGAAAGATTTTGTGCTTGCGAGTAGCTCCTAAATATACATGATGTTGATGTTAGAAATGTAATTATGATGGACTGATTTACTTTAATTTGCAGGTTCTGATGATCAAGTTGGTGTCTGGAGTACTAAGGATTATGAACTGATAAGCATATTTACTGTACCGTACCGTGTCTCATGCCTGAAGATAGATATTGGTGACATTTTGGCGTGTGGTCACAGCTCAGGGCACATTACAACGTGGTCATTAAACTACAGAGATCACGAATGCAGACCAGCCTCGAGGCTCGAATACCGTGGTCATACTGGTGTGGTAATTAGTGTCAGCTTAAGTGCAGAAATTGACTTGTTGGTTAGTGGTGCTACAGACTATACTGCCAAATTGTGGTGTATTAGCACCGGGCAGTTAGTGAGAACTATAGTGGAACAAAGTCGCTGGATTATTCAGGTCACACTTTTGCCAGTATACAAAGGATCGAATCCAAAAACTTTATCTAAAGACAAAAATTCCTTGCTTATAAAAACAAGAGACCAAATTAAAATATTTTCATGGTGTGCATATTTTGATTGTTGCCCTTACGGTGATGTGAATTCATTAGAAGATGGTGTTGTGCAATATCCCTTGAATGCTGTCCACAATTTCCAAACCCCAGGATGTTTTGTTCAAGGAGGAAATGTTGTGTATATAAACCAAACATTGGCACGAAGTGATGAACCTGGAAATGCTGAAATTGTGTTTGAAAATTTAGAGAAGCAGCAATGCACCAAGAGAATACGTTCCTTTTACAAAGTTCGGAAACTTTTAGCAGTTGGTGACAGGTTTGCTGTTTTGCTGCTACCACACTGTGACAATTTCATGTCCAATCTCCTTATAGTGGAAATAAGTACAGGTGAAGTAGTGGGAGGAACTATTGTGCCACATTCCAGGTAAATTACAGCACAGTATGTTTATTTATAATTTTAAGAAAACTACTAATTATCACTGTTGAGTTTATCATTTATACCTTCATTTACTTACAATGCATGTGTTACATTGAAATGACTTGATAGTTCATGTAATTAATGCATAATTTATTCTTCATAGAATTTAAAGTGTGACTGGATAACAAAATATTGTCTTCTATGATTATGTACCATCTGTGTTCATAATCAACAAGAAAGAGTTGTCAGAAATCTTGATAGTGAGACTGGGGTGCTGTGTAAAGGAAGAGGAGTGGATGACTGGGGTGAAGAGTATGGCAGGCAGTAGCTGGTGAAGTGTCGACATGGAGGACTTATGGAACAGAAGCAAATCAGCATCAGCAAGCTAGGTGAAGGGGAGAGAGTGAAACTATTTGAAACAGAGTTACTCATTTTCATCTCCTAGCAAGCTGCTGTTTTTATCCATTACTTCATGCTAAGCAATTTAACTGTTTTCAGATAACTCTATCAGTTGTCAGTACACCGAAAAAGTTAAAATACGAAAATGTTAGGAACAATGTGCCTGAAAGTGGGTTAGGTAATATGAAACAATGTATAATGACAATGTGGGTCAGGATAGATTGCTACTCACCACATAGATGAGGCATTGAGTGTCACACAGGTACATTTAAAAGTGCATTCCGTAATGAATAAGCTACACATGTCCGTAAAAATCTATATTTGCATCTACATCCATACTCCGCAAACCACTGTGAAGTGAATGGCAGAGGTTACATCCCATTGTACTAAAGTGCGCGTCATTTATGTTGGCGGCCCAGTTTAGGTTTGTTCTGCGCATCTGACGTCACAAAACACAGTCAGCCAATGAACAGAGAACGACGTTGCCACATCTCGACTGCAGTGCAGAGCATGGACGAGTGTCTTCAGTTTTAGAAACGTTCAGTCATAAATAAAGTAATAGAACAAAAGCAATGTCTTGATAGCAGACATTCTTTTATAGAAAGTTTGGAAAAAGCATTCTTTGTACCAATTGCTTCATATTCTATTAATTAATTAAACCAAACAAGCAATAAGACTCCTAATTCAGGCGATAGCAAGGAAAGGTGTTTGTATCACTCTCACGAACCGCTTTTTCGCAAGAAAGAACAGCGGTAATTGTTTATTTCCTATTGTACTTCGACGAAACGTAAGTAATTCATAGTCATACCAACAGTGCTTGTCAGTATTTTGTGTGGCGTGTTATAGTCCTCATGGCATCAAATAGTCAGATGTGGTGCGTTAGCGTAACGGCTAAGGTGTTGGGCTGCTACGCGAAAGGTTATGAGTTCAAACCTTGTACGGTGCTTAATATTTTCATTATTTAAAAACAATATCGAAGTGCCTTACTTCACGAATTATATTCGTCTGAATGCAATTTTTTGAAATTTCTAGTGCTTTGTCTCTTCATTAACCCTTTCGCTGCTGCAGACATGCGCTCGCCGCATTCCGCGCTGTGCGCGATTTTGTCATCACTGCACTGCTCGCCTGTGCAGACACATGGTGTTCCCACTGCTTTGATACACTTATCATTCGATTTCACAAAAACTATTTGGCCCAAAAATTTGATTTTTACATGTCTTCTTGACTGATACCTTCCCCCCATAAATGACTTAATTTTGTTTCGATGTTCAAAGTAGTTATTATGCAGCATTAAATGTAGTAAACCATTGCACGAAATTTTGAAGAGCTTGCAGAGGTAGAAGTCCATAGCGTATACTTTACGTATGGTCGATTTTAGTTGCCACAATGTTGAGAATGAAATGTGGACAAGATACCTAAATTTCATATAAAATTTACTGTATAACAATATCTCATTTAATTTAAGTACGACATAGGTGTCGTATGTAAGATTGAGAAATATTCCGTCTTTCGCGACTGTAATAGAAAGTATTATTTACACCGGACGCGTTTGGCTTTAGTTTAAAGCACTTCAATCGAGGAAAGGTATGGCACATACACAATGGTACTCATGTTCTCTTTCTTGTTTTTGTTTCACAGTCGCAGTTTTACCAATGGTACTGAAATATATTCCTCTTCTGCAACTATAATAAGGGGCTTATTTAGACCAAACGCGTTTCTCTCTTTTGATGCATCTTCAGTGGACAGTATTTTGTCTCCTCCATTGCCAAGTCACCTTTCGTAGTTTTGTGCTGCGGTAACACAATATTCAACGTTTGTGTTGGCAGATCAGTGTTTTAGCAAATAAATGATGTTTGTGTGTGCCACACACAAAAATTATATTTGACATAGCTCAGAGCACTTCACTGATAGGCGGCATATTCAAGTCCTAATGTTTTTGTAAGTCCACAGTTTTGTTTAATGTATTTTGTCTACTTCCTTTTGATTGATTGAAGTGCTTTAAAATAAAGCCAAATGTGGTCAGTGTAAATAAAACTTTTGTTACAGTCGCGAAAGACGGAATATTTCTCAATATTACATACGACACCTATGTGGTACTTAAATGAGCTATTGTTATACAATAAATTTTATATGAAATTTAGGTATCTTGTCCACATTTCATTCTCAACTTTGTGGCAACTAAAATTGACCATACGGAAAGTATACTCTATGGAATTTTACCTCTGCAAACTCTTCAAAATTTCGTGCAATGGTTTACTATATTTAATGCTACATAATAACTGCGTTGAACATCGAAACAAAGTTAAGTCATTTATGGGGGGAAGGTATCAGTCAAGAAGATGTGTAAAAATCTAATTTTTGGGCCAAATAGTTTTTGTGGAATCGATTGATAAGAGTGTCAAAGCAGTCGGAACACCATGTGTCTGCACAGGCGAGCAGTGCAGTGACAAAATCGTGCACAGTGCGGAATGCAGGGAGCACGTCTTTGTAGCAGCGAAAGGGTTACTGCGGCCGTGGTGGCTTTACTTCATGAACTGCGCGCTCCCCCCTAAACGTAAGCTTGTGAGCTATGCTATACTATGGCGCTGCTTCTATTGGCGCGTGCGTCGTGTGCAACTGGCAACGCAGCAATCTCCTGCGTTTGGGCGGGCATGCGCGAGCCGCCAAGATAAAAGAATTGAACTATAGTAATTATGATTTCTTCCCTTTTCATTCATATATGGAGCACAGCAGTAATGATTGTTTGAATGCTCTGTGCATGCTGTAATTATTCTAATCTTGTCCTCTTGATCCCTATGTGAGCGATATGTAGGGGATTGTAGCATGTTCCTAGAGCCATCATTTAAAACTGGTTCCTGGAACTTTGTTAGTAGAGTTTCTTAGGACCTTTTACGTCTATTTTCAGGAGTCTGCTAGTTCAATTTCTTCAGCATCACTGTAACATTCTCCCATCGGTCAAACAAACCTGTGACCATACATGCTGCTTTTCTCTGTATAACCAAGTGAGGTGGCGCAGTGGTTAGCACACTGGACTCGCATTCAGGAGGACGACGGTTCAATCCCGTCTCCGGCCATCCTGATTTAGGTTTTCCATGATTTCCCTAAATTGCTTCAGGCAAATGCCGGGATGGTTCCTTTGAAAGGGCATGGCCGATTTCCTTCCCCATCCTTCCCTCAGCCAAGCTTGCGCTCCGTCTCTAATGACCTCGTTGTTGATGGGACGTTAAACACTAATCTCCTCCTTTCTCTGTATATGTTAAATATCACTTGTTAGTCATATTTGGTACCACACACGTGAGCAGTACTCTAGAATGGGTTGCATGAGTGATTTGTAACCAATCACTTTTGTTGACTGATTGCACTTCCTCAGTATTCTATCAATAAACCAAAGTCTGCCACTTGGTTTACCCACAACTGAGCCTATGTGATTGTTCCACCTCATATCCCTGCAAAGGTCTTTGGATGATTTGTATAAATTGGCAGATCCAACTATAACTCATTTGTTTTTCTGAACATATAAAGCAAGTTGCCAGTCTTTGCATGACTTTGAAATTTTATCAAGCTCTGACAAAATATTTATGTAGCTTCTTTTGGACAGTACTTCATTATAGATAAATGCATCATCTGCAAGAACTCTGAGGTTACTATAAATATTGTCTCCAAGGTCATTAATGTACAACATGAACAGTAAGGGTCCCAACACACTTCCTTGGGGCACACTTTAAGTTACTTCTACATCTGATGAAGAGTCTCCATCCAAGATAACATGTTATGTCCTCCCTACTGAAAGACCCAATATAATTGAAAAGATAGTTGCTACTCACCATATAGTGGAGATGCTGAGTTTCAGAACGTCGCAACAAAAAATAGATCGTCACACAGATAACTTTCAGCCAACAAGGCCTTTGTCAAAATTAGACAACATACATACATGCCCACACTCACACAAATGCAACTCACACACACGTGGCCACAGTTTCTGGCAGCTGGAGCCAGACTGGTCTGGCTCCAGCAGCCAGAGACTGTGTGGTCAGGCCTTGTTGGCCAAAAGCTAATTGTGTGACAGTCTTTTTGTTGTGCCTTTCTGTGACTCAAACGGCTCCCCTGAGCAGCTCTGGTGAGTAGCAACTATCCTTTTCATTACATTGTTACGTTTCATGCTGGATTTTCCATTGTTTGACTCTATCAAAATGTCCTTAATCCAGTAACAAATTTCATTTGATACCCCATATAATCGAACTTTTGACAATAAGTGTAGGCGTGGTACTGAATCAAATGCTTTTTGGAAATCAAGGAATACTGCATCTACCAGACTGCCTTGATGCAAAGCTTTCAATACTTCATGTGAGAAGAGTGCAAGTCGGGATTAATGTGATTGATGTTTTTGGAATCCTTGTCGGTTGGCAGGGAGGAAGTCAAGATACCTCATTATGCTTTAGCTTGGAATATATTCTAAGATTCTACAACAAATCAGTGTCAAAGATGTTGAATGGTAGTTTTGTGGAACAGTTCTACTACCCCTCTTGTAGACGGGTGTTACCTGTGCTCCCTTCCAACTGTTGTGCATGGTTTTCTGTTTGATGGATGTATGATAGGTTTCAGTTAGAAAAGGGGCTAAGACAGCTGCATATTCAATTTAGAATCTGATAGAGAGTCCATCGGGCCCTCGAGCTTTGCTCAGTTTTAATGATTTCATCTGTTATCAACACCACTGACATTAATACTGATTTCCTGGGGTTTCTTTTGTAAAGGAACATTTGAAAACAGAGTTAAGCATTTCAGCCTTTGCCTTGCTACCCACAATTTCAGTTCCCATCTCATTCGCTTGGGACTGGACACTAACTTTGGTGTCACTAACAGCCTTTACATACAACCAGTATTCTTTTGGTTTTGTGAAAGATCACTTGACAGTATTCTGCTACAATTGTCACTGAAGGCTTCATGCATTGCCCTCTTGACAGCGAAATGTGTTTCATTCAGCATATCTCTATCAATAGTCCTGTGCTTTGTTTACACTTATTATGCAGTAGTCTCTATTTCTTAAGATGTTTCTTTACAGTAACTGTATACCATGGAGGGTCCCTTCCATTGTGAACTGTTCTACTGCAGACATTCTATCCAGTACATGGCCAACTATTCTTTTAAACTTGAGCCTTAGTTCCTCTACATGTTCTGCCCTGTGCTGAAAGTTTCAAGTTCTTCATCGAGATATTGCACATATATCATATAGTGGAGATGTTGAGTCACAGGCAGGCACAGCAAAAAGATGCTGAAGAAGTAAATTTTCATCCAAAAGGCCATCTTCTGAATAAGACACCATACACACACAGATGGCACAGGCTGTGAAGCAGTCATTGAAATGAAAACTTTGTGTTGGGAAGCATTCTCTGCGGCTGGGTGGTCCAGCTATTTCATTGCCACAGTTTGTCAGTGGCCTTGCATGCAGACAAACAGCTTGTTGGTTGTCATGCCCATGTAGAATGCAGCATCATGGTTGCAGCTTAGCTTGTAGATCACATGACTGGTTCTACAGATAGCTCTGCCTTTGATGGATTAGCTGACGCTTGTGACCAGACTGGAGTAAGTGCTGGTGAGTGGATGTATGGGACAAGTCTTGCATCTAGGTCCATTACAGGGATACAAATCATGAGCCAGAGATTGGAAGCAGAGGTTGAGTAGGGGTGAATAAGGGTATTGTGTAGGTTTATTGGGTGGCAGAATACAACTGTGGGTGGGGTGGGAAGGGTACTGGATATCATTTCTCATTTCAGGGCACAACGAGAGGTAGTCAAAAGCCTGATGGAGAATGTGATTCATTTGCTTCAATCCCATGTGGTACTGAGTCACAGGGGGACCTACTACTCTCTGCAAACGTACCTTCTACTTGTTTTCTTAGGAAGTCCGTAAAGTGAACCACCCAGGATGCCTCTTTGTGACTGTTCATTGTTTCACCACTTAGAGAATCTCTGCTCTTACAGACCAACACTTTCAGCATATTATCCACAATCTACCTTTCTACATAAAAGACACCAACCATTTCCTCCACTGACTTTCCACGTTTCCTGTTCCTTTGCAAGATGGTGCCCTGCTTGTCACTATTGATGCTACCTCCTTTTACACTAACATCCCAAATACCCATGGCCTTGGAGCTGTTGAACAATACCTTTCCAAATGCCCAATGGATTTCATCCCTACAACCTCCTTTCTGGTCACCATGAACAACTATAATGTCACCCACAATTGCTTCTCCTTTGAAGCATCACCTTCAAACAAACCTGGGGTGTGCCAGTGGGCACCAGCATGGCACCATCCTATGCCAACCTGTTCCTTGGGCATCTAGACGAATTCTTGCTAACCAACCAGAATCTCAAACCCCTCACCTGGTTGAGATTCGTTGTGACATCTTTTTGATCTTGATCAAGGTTGAGGACACCCTGTCCACACCCCTTCTCCCCCACTTGCTTCACCTATATAATGGCAACCCAACAAGCGGCCTTCCTCGATGTTGATCTCCACCTCAAAATGGCCATATCTGTCCATATCAAACCTACTAACTGCCCACAATACCACCACTTCTACAGGTGCCACCCATTTCATACGAAGAAATCCCTTCAATACAGCCTAGCCACCCATGGATGTTGCATCTGTAATGATGAGCAGTCCCTCTCCAAATATACCAAGAGGTCACTGAGGCTTTCACAGACTGTAATTATCCTCCCAATCTTGTGCAGAAATTCAATAAAAACAATACCACTCGCCGTTATATAGGTTTATTTCTAGGCAACCAGTTTCGACGTTACACTACGTCATCTTCAGACCAAAACTGCTCGAATCCAGTAACCTTTGTGTTACAAATATAGCAGTGCCTTTAACTGGTCTTGTAATAGCTATTATGGGCATACATGCTTATTGAGCAACAGTCAGTAGTATTATGAGACCAGTTAAAGGCACTGCAATATTTGTAACATGAAGGTTACTGGATTGGAGCAGTTTTGGCCTGAAGATGACGTAGTGTAACGTCGAAACTGGTTGCTTAGAAATAAACCTATAGAATGGCAATTGGTATTGTTTTTATTGAACATCGAGCAGCTATAGTCCCATACTCCACCAGAAGATGGAGTTACATTCATTGTGCAGATATAGATCTCTCATGCCTTCTCTCCAGTCACCCACCACCTTCCAAAGTCACACTGTCCAGTAACAGAGCAGCATTCCCCTCGTACCTCAGTGTCACCAAGGATTGAATTACAGTCTTCACCAGGATGTACAACTACCTATTGTCGTGCCTTGAGATGAGGAATGTGCTACCCAGAGACCTTCCCACCCCACCCGCAGTAGTATTTTGCCACCTGCAGTGCCTGAGTGATATCCCCCTTCATTCCTACTCAACCCCTGCTCCCAACCCCATGCCTCATGGCTCATGACCCTGTAACAAACCTAGATGCAAGACCTGCCCCATACGTCCTCTCACCACGGCTTACTCCAGTTCAGTCACAAACATCACCAACACCATTAAAGGCAGAGCTACCTGCGAAACCAGTCAGGTGATATACAAGCTAAGCTGTGTTCTGCATTGGCATGACAACCAACAAGCTGTGTGTCTACATGAATGGTCATTGACAAATGTGACCAAGAAACAGCTGAACCACCCAGCTGCTGAGCATGTTGTCCAACACATCATTCTTCATTACAATGACTGCTTCACAGCTTGTGCCATCTGGGTCCCAACACCAGCTTTTCTGAAGTGTCTAGGTGGGAACTCTCCCTTCAACATATGCTACATTCCCATAACCCTCCTGGCCTCAGCCTTCGTTAGTCACTCTCCTACACCCACCTATCCTCTTCCCTTTTTCTACTTCATCACTACGCAGCATTCTATTCCACCTATGGACCCACAGTCTTTTAACTTCTGTTCTGCTTCCCTCCTTTTCCGCTGCCCCCTTCCCTCACCCTCTGTTTAATCTCCCGCCTGCACCTAGCTGCTCTACCCTTTCTCTAACTTATGCCTGTAGGCTCCCACAAGCAACACTTTACAGCCATCCACACCTGCTCTACTATCCCACACAATCTGCAGTTGTTTGCACCCTGTTCCCTCAATAGCTGCTGGACTAGCCTGTTCAACATGTTAAATGTGGCCTCCAAGGATACACACTGAATACACATGGTGTCCTTTCCTTTGCCTTGCTGCCATTTCCATAAGGGTGCCATTATTTGCTTTACATTTGAACTGCCGATGATTAATAGACCCCTACCTTTTTGTGTTTGCCTCCTCTTGACTCTGGACAAATCAGGTTTCCCCAAATAAGTGAAGTGAGTCCCATTGGCTCAGTTTCAGTGAAAGACGACACCTCAAACCTGTTGGTTGGGGGCATTAATACAACACCGTGAGTCCTCTCGGATACCTATACACTCTGTACAGGATGCCTGTATCTACCATTGAAGCACCACTTCCAATGAAGTGGGTGAATAATGACAGATCCCGTACTTTCTGCAGAGGAGACAGGGTCCACAGAAGAGAATAGTACCTGTGGTACCTTTGGTACTGGTACCACAGGTCCATGACTGTCGGGAGCTCTTCCAAACACTGATTCACAGCAACTACCAATCATTTGGCACTAGTCAGGGCAATTTTCAGCTGGTTACGAACATCAACCAACTCATTCTCTTTTCAAGAACAGCATTCACAGTGTGGTTGCATTTCAGCTGGTGCAATGTATTACCGGACAGTGAACAAATTACTTTAAACTAAGCCTGCTGATTATCTTTTATATCTCCTGAGCTAAAAAAAATGCTAATTCCCCATAAGAATTGAAGCATATACACAAAACAAGATTTCTGTTAAAGCAGCAGAAAAACCTCTGGTAAAAATTACTTATTTCCTAAAGCTTTTCGAGGTTAGTTGTAGTTATTAGCAATCTTTAAAATACAGTTAATTTACGATAAATGTGGATAACACAGTATGATAGAGTATCTGCTACTGTAACTAAATCACAAATGCCAATTTACTGTAAATTAGATTTTGCACAGGGAAGCGGTAACCTCCGAAAATTCTCGAAAATGCACATTTAGTGTTGCATTGATATACAATGAAATTTGGGGTGATCTATTCTTTGGCAGTAACTGTGAATCACAAATGCTGATCTTCTATGGAATAAGTTATCCAGAAACACTTGTAGTGGTAACTTACAAAAATAAAGCTTTGTAAGCATTCAAAGATTCTCAGAAATAACCTATTCTCATGTAATTGTATAATGAAATTAGAGAATGATTATTTGAATGAGGATTGGCCTACTTTTCTCAAAAATTTTAAAAGAGCATGAATAAGTTTAAGCCTGCAATTGACTATAACAGTAGGTGTTTATTGTGGCATTTACAAATGATCAAAATTGCACAATATATCACAATACAAATGAGTGTGGATGCATTCATTGAAAGATTATGCAGAAGCGATACGAACGGTAAAAAATGTGAATCTAGAATTCCAAATTGGCACACGAATCTTGCACATGCAATCTCATCATCATCATCATCATCATCATCATCATTTAAGACTGGTTATGCCTTTCAGCGTTCAGTCTGGAGCATAGCCCCCTTATAAAATTGCTCCATGATCCCCTATTCAGTGCTAACATTGGTGCCTCTTCTGACGTTAAACCTATTACTTCAAAATCATTCTGAACCGAATGCAGGTACCTTCTCCTTGGTCTCCCCCGACTCCTCCTACCCTCTACTGCTGAACCCATGAGTCTCTTGGGTAACCTTGCTTCTCTCATGCGTGTAACATGACCCACCATCTAAGCCTGTTTGCCCTGACTGCTACATCTATAGAGTTCATTCCCAGTTTTTCTTTGATTTCCTCATTGTGGACACCCTCCTGCCATTGTTCCCATCTACTAGTACCTGCAATCATCCTAGCTACTTTCATATCCGTAACCTCAACCTTGTTGATAAGGTAACCTGAATCCACCCAGCTTTCGCTCCCATTCAACAAAGTTGGTTGAAAGATTGAACGGTGCACAGATAACTTAGTCTTGGTACTGACTTCCTTCTTGCAGAAGAGAGTAGATCGTAGCTGAGCGCTCACTGCCATTAGCTTTGCTACACCTCGCTTCCAGTTCTTTCACTATGTTGCCATCCTGTGAGAATATGCATCCTAAGTACTTGAAACCATCCACCTGTTCTAACTTTGTTCCTCCTATTTGGCACTCAATCCGTTTATATTTCCTTCCCACTAACAATACTTTCGTTTTGGAGATGCTAATCTTCATACCATAGTCCTTACATTTCTGATCTAGCTCTGAAATATTACTTTGCAAACTTTCAATCGAATCTGCCATCACAACTAAGTCATCCGCATATGCAAGACTGCTTATTTTGTGTTCACATATCTTAATCTCATCCAGCCAGTCTATTGTTTTCAACATATGATCCATAAATAATATGAACAACAGTGGAGACAGGTTGCAGCCTTGTCTTACCCCTGAAACTACTCTGAACCATGAACTCAATTTACCATCAACTCTAACTGCTGCCTGACTATCCATGTAAAGACCTTTAATTGCTTGCAAAAGTTTGCCTCCTATTCCATAATCTCGTAGAACAGACAATAACTTCCTCCAAGGAACCCGGTCATATGCCTTTTCTAGATCTATAAAGCATAGATACAATTCCCTGTTCCACTCATAACACTTCTCCATCATTTGCCGTAAGCTAAAGATCTGGCCCTGACAACCTCTAAAGAGGCCTAAACCCACACTGATTTTCATCCAATTTGTCCTCAACTAATACTCGCACTTTCCTTTCAACAATACCTGAGAAGATTTTACCCACAACACTGATTAAAGAGATACCTCTGTAGTTGTTACAATCTTTTCTGTTTCCATGTTTAAAGATTGGTGTGATTACTGCTTTAGTCCAGTCTGATGGAACCTGTCCCGACTCCTATGCCATTTCAATTATCCTGTGTAGCCATTTAAGACCTGACATTCCACTGTATTTGATGAGTTCCGACTTAATTTCATCCACCCCAGCTGCTTTATTGCACTGCAATCTATTGACCATTTTCTCCACTTCCTCAAGTGTGACCCTATTTCCATCATCATTCCTATCCCATTCTACCTCGAAATCTGAAACATTACTGATTGTATTTTCACCTACATTGAGCAACTCTTCAAAATATTCCCTCCATCTGCCCAAGGCATCCACAGGATTCACCAGCAGTTTTCCTGACCTGTCCAAAATACTTGTCATTTCCTTCTTACCTCCCTTTCGAAGACTGCTAATTACACTCCAGAATGGTTTTCCAGCAGCTTGAGCCATAGTCTCCAACCTGTTTCCAAAGTCTTCCCAAGATTTCTTCTTGGATGCTGTAATTATCTGTTTGGCTTTGTTTCTTTCTTCAACATAACTTTCTCTGTCTACCTGAGTTCTAGTATGTAGCCATTTTTGATACGCCTTCTTTTTCCTTTTACAGGCTGCCTTGACTGTGTCATTCCACCAAGCTGTTTGCTTCATCCTACTTTTACACACTACTGTCCCAAGACATTCTTTAGCCACTTCTAGTACTGTGTCCCTGTACCTAGTCCATTCCTTTTCCAATGACTGTAATTGACTACATTCAACTAACTGGTACCTTTCTGAGATCGCTGTTATGTACTTGTGCTTGATTTCCTTATCCTGAAGTTTCTCCACTCTTATCCTCCTACATTCAGACCTGACCTCCTGCACCTTCGGCCTCACAATCCCAATTTCACTGCAGATTAAATAATGATCAGTGTCATCAAAGAATCCCCTGAATACACGTGTGTCCCTCACAGCCTTCCTGAATTCCTGATCTGTTATTGTATAGTCAATGACAGATCTGGTTCCCCTGCCTTCCCAAGTATACTGGTGAATGTTCTTATGTTTAAAAAAGGAGTTTGTGATTACTAAGCCCATACTGGCGCAGAAATCCAAGAGTTGTTTCCCGTTCCTGTTGGCCTCCATATCCTCTCCAAATTTACCCATAACCTTTTCATACCCTTCTGTTCGATTTCCAATCCTGGCATTAAAATCACTCATGAGCAGAACACTGTCCTTGTCCTTTACTCTAACAACTACATCACTGAGTGCCTCATAAAAACTATCCATCTTATCTTGATCTGTCCCTTCACAATGCGAATATACTGACACAATCCTAATTTTCTTGCTAGGCACTGTCAAATCTATCCACATCAGTCGTTCGTTTACATACCTTATTGCAACTACACTGGGTTCCATTTCTTTCCTGATATAAAGCCATACACCCCATTGTGCTATTCCTGCTTTGACTCCTGACAGGTAGACCTTGTATTCTCCCACTTGCTCTTCTTTCTCACCCCTTACCCGAATGTCACTAACAGCTAAAACGTCCAGCCTCATCTTACTTGCAGCCTCTGCCAGCTCTACCTTCTTCCCAGAGTAGCCCCCATTGATATTAATAGCTCCCCATCTCATTACCATTTGTTTGCCAAGTCGTATTTTAAGAGTCCCTGGTTTGTCAGTTAGAGGTGGGACTCCGTCACCTCCAAAGGTCCGAGGCATTTTGCTCTGATTGTTGCCAGCATCATATTTAAAGTACCAGGGAAGCAGGTTGCTAGCCTTACTTGCCCCGAGTCCCATTGGGTTTTACCCCTAACGGTGGAGGGACTAACCGGTGCATTTGGTAGTCTTTGCCGTATGAGCACAAAGGTGACCACGCCTCAGAATATGTCCGAGATGCCCAGCCTTATTCCAAAGTAACTGGTATCCCGACTGTCGGGACCATTTACTTGGCCACTCATACTTTGCCCGTGGTTCATGAACTAGGACACGACTACAGGAACCCACACCATGAACCACAGAAGGGAAAATTCCAAAATCAGCTTTTACATACAAATAAACATGCAAATTGCATGGATTTTTTATTTTGCTGTTTCTGTGCCAATTTCTACAGTGGCATGCTGAAGCAAAACACTGCAACTTGAGTTTATTTCAGTCAAAATCTAGAAAAACTTGCAGCACCAACAAACCACATCTTCTGCCTGTTGCAGCTAAATAAAGCATTACACCACTAAAAGAGAGAAAGAAAAATGATGTAGTGGGAAAGAAGACAGCAGAGAGAGACCACATGGAAAAGATGGGCAAACAAGAAGTAAAAGACAAAAATAAAATGATATTGGCAGTTCAATAGAGTGATTACATATATAAAACTGCAAACTGATTTATTTATTTGGTATGCAAACTGAAGCTAGGGAAAGATGTGGATGAGAGAGCAGTAAGGGAAATTTGGGGAAGAAATTCGGATAGCGAGTTCATTGATACTAGATGAAATATGATGCTGCTATTAATGTAATATGAAACTACAGGTAACTGCCTCTAAAAAAACTATGTCATATTTTTTGACATAGCAAAAAAGTACGTAAGAAATGTTAAAATCCTGACCTTCTTGATTTGTTATTACCTCCTGAAGAAGGGGAAAAAAGTCAGAAATGCTGAAGGGAGAAGGGGATAGTAGGCACAGGTCACCCATAATTTGTGACCAAAATAAACAGGAATTGTTGTAACCGAGAAATCTTTTATTGTGTTTCCACAAAGTTGACAATAAAATGTTAAATATGCAGTAATTTCTTTTTATAAAGATGGGGCATTTGTGACGACAAAAAAATTAAAGTATTTGCAACAGTAAAGAACTTTCAAACCTAAAGAGCTGATAAATGAAAATAGACACCAAAATTCTGCACACACTTTGTGTCAAAATGACAGTGGTTATAATATATAAAAATATAAATAATAGTATAGTGCAATTAGTCCAAAAAAATGGCCTAACCTCAACATCCAAAGTAAAAGTTACCCTCCAACTCCAAATTGTTGTACACAGTCCACATATTGTTTGGTAAAAAGTTACACCATTTTAAGCATTGGGTTTTGGGGGGAGAAGTTTGTAAATTAGTAGTTTTTATCAGTTTTTCTTAAATATTTTGAAAACTATGCAGTTTAGCATGAAAAGTGCCATAGACAAAAATAATCTACATTAAATGGCAAACAAAAATGATCCTGTGGATGATCTTGCTAAACTGAACTGTTCCAGAGTTAACGGAGGGCGTAAAAATAGAAATTTATATATATTCTTTAGATTTTTTGGAAAAAAATATAAATAATAGTATAGTGCAATTAGTCCAAAAAAATGGCCTAACCTCAACATCCAAAGTAAAAGTTACCCTCCAACTCCAAATTGTTGTACACAGTCCACATATTGTTTGGTAAAAAGTTACACCATTTTAAGCATTGGGTTTTGGGGGGAGAAGTTTGTAAATTAGTAGTTTTTATCAGTTTTTCTTAAATATTTTGAAAACTATGCAGTTTAGCATGAAAAGTGCCATAGACAAAAATAATCTACATTAAATGGCAAACAAAAATGATCCTGTGGATGATCTTGCTAAACTGAACTGTTCCAGAGTTAACGGAGGGCGTAAAAATAGAAATTTATATATATTCTTTAGATTTTTTGGAAAAAAATATAAATAATAGTATAGTGCAATTAGTCCAAAAAAATGGCCTAACCTCAACATCCAAAGTAAAAGTTACCCTCCAACTCCAAATTGTTGTACACAGTCCACATATTGTTTGGTAAAAAGTTACACCATTTTAAGCATTGGGTTTTGGGGGGAGAAGTTTGTAAATTAGTAGTTTTTATCAGTTTTTCTTAAATATTTTGAAAACTATGCGGTTTAGCATGAAAAGTGCCATATACAAAAATAATCTACATTAAATGGCAAACAAAAATGATCCTGTGGATGATCTTGCTAAACTGAACTGTTCCAGAGTTAACGGAGGGCGTAAAAATAGAAATTTATATATATTCTTTAGATTTTTTGGAAAAATGAAATTATACAGAAATAACTAAACAATTTTATTAAAAAATAATATTGTGCCATTGTATTGTAGCCCAAGAGAGGATAAGAAGCACCACAGAGGGTTAGAAGCATAAAAATACTGGGAATGAGAATTGGTTTAGTACAAGTGCAGCCGCCAGTACAAAGCCATGCGTATGGGACCAGTTGACCATCTGCATCCTGCACCTGCCACCCACCCCTCCCCCTCACACACTCTCTCAACTACTGTCTTTACCCTCAGTCATATTGGGAGACCCATTTAATGCGTTTGTGAGTGTTATTTCTAGTAAAGTTCTGCTGACATCTTTTTTATTGTTTGCCTCTAGAATACTGTGTGAACTATGCGATAATCACTTGAAAATGTGAGGATTATGGCAGAGTGTGTGTTGAAACCTTGTAAGAACACGGGTGGTGAACCAATTACTCTGACTAGAAAGGCAGTGGTCAAAATAATTCAGTGCAGTGAAACTCATAAAGATGGTGTTAAAGACAAGTTCCTGCAAAATGACTCGCTTCAAGTATATAGTAAGTGTCGACAGGTGTGTATACTACATCCAAAGCCACCTCAACAAGAAAAGGAACTTCCAGCAAAGATTTCCCCTGAATCATTTGGTTTTTAATTCTTATGTTTTCTTTGTGGTCGCAACTGTGTAGTATCTCTAAATGCAAGAACCCAGCTCAAGAAAATTTAAGTTTAGTACAGAAACTTGAATCGGTGGAAAGCATCTGAATGGAAGCAAATAACAGGCATGACAAGGGGGGGGGGGGGGGGAGATAAGGTAAGTGTGAGGCTCTCTCAGGTCATAGACCTCGTCACTTCTGTTGGGTGATACCACTGACATTGTTACTGGACATTTCAGAAGCCAGGATCAGTGCCTGAAAAAGTAGCAGTAACAACCAAAGGTGGGTCAAGTGCTGATGCCAAAAGAGAAGATGCTTTTGAAAAGCTGTGGGATTATTTGGAGGAAAATGTTGAATGGCAGTACGCTTTTAAAGAATTACAAAATATTTTCTGTCAATTGAGTCCTGAAGTCAAGCCATATACTGGTATGCATTTGAAAAGGAAACTTATCCTGCACTATGGAAATAGCTTCAATTTTTCAGTTTTACCAGGGAAAAGAGGTGTGATACGTCTTTCTGGAGCAACTACTAATATTTTATCAGATGCAACTGGCGTAGAAATCGGAACTCTGATAATGAAGCTCAGGAGGAACTGAGAGTGATCAAAATTGCAGCAGCTGTGATTCAACATGAGATCAAGTCCAAAAGCTATGACTATTCTCAGTTTCCAATAATTGAAGAAATTTGTAAAGCAGGAGCTGAACATGTACTTGAAGTGCTCAATGTCTTGATAACTGAAATTGTACAGCCTACTTCTGAAAGACAAACACCTGAGAAAATTCAAAGGATGAAATAAATTACTGAAAGGAAAAAAACTTCAGTATGTCACAGTATAACAAATGCTGCACATCCAAGATCATTTTTGTCCCCTGTCTAACTTGGAAAGTGTGTTTCACTGCACATAAAATTTGGTTCAAAGGCCTTGATCAGTATCCTGTCCAATTTGGGTGTTTGTGTACCTTACAAGGAAGTTTTAAAATATGAGAGTTCCATCACTTCCCAAGAGAACACAAGAAATGAGAATAGATACATGCAATTTGTTTTTCATAATGCAGACTACAATGTCCACTCTGTGGATTGCCGTTACACATTTCATGTCATTGATGGAATTGCTTGCATAACACCTAAAACTGCTCGTCAGGTAGTGGATAATGTACCTCAAAAGAATTTTACTCCACATGCTCTTGCAAAACGAGGCCTGCTTGATTTGCAAGCTAACAGAGCCCCAAGTACATATGGATATTCCAAAATAATTGCTACAAAAATGGCTTCCCTGAAAATAAAACCACTGTCATACGAACATGGCCAAATGCTTAATTTATTTTGGTTGAGTGGTACCTGGTTGGAAGGCACAGAAGACTCTATAGCTGGTTGGAGTGGCTGCATGGAAATGCTGTATGCGATGAGAGAGTTCCAGACTTCTGCTGTAGTCCTTCTTCCATTTGTCAACTTGGCTCCTTCAAATCCATCAACAATTTATATGGCTCTTCTTCAAGCTGCCACAAAAGGGACCAGCCTTTCTACGCTAAAGCTCGTGAAATAGTAGCAGCAATACCTGATGACAGCCTATTGAAGTCATTCTTCATTCAACTAGAAGACTTTCATTTGTTAATGCCCTTTTTGTCAGCAATTCAATTCATCATGGCAAGAAGTGGCTTGGAGGAGTTGTACAGTACTGTCTATGCTAAAAACACTGTTCAACAAATAATGAATGGGAAAGCTTACTTCAGGATCGTTTGTGCCCTCTTCCTAGTCAAAGAGGTACTCATTACAGTATTTTTGAAACCTAGTGAGGCATTAGCGTGGATAAAGATTAACTGAAATTTTATTCAACTTTCAAGCATGGTAATGCATCTTCTGAAGAGATTATGCCATCAGCTGCAGTGAAGAGCTTTGTAGAAATTTTGGAAAACCAACTTCAATGTTCGAAAGAATCAGGACAAACACAAAAACTGTGGATTCACTTCATAGAAATAATTGACCTTGTTCGAATGTTTATTAGAGCTGAGAGGAATGGGGACTTTCTTCTTCACGTTCACTGTGTCCATCAAATGCTCTCTCATTCTCTTTGTGTCCAGTCAGTTAAACTACACTAAATCTGCACGTGTACCTACAAGACTCGCTGGAACTTCTCAACTCAATGAGCCCAGAAAACAATTTGTTCTTTACTTGTTTTTTCACTATCCAGTGTTCTGAAAAGTTTTGGTCTGGAGTGACATGACCATTGAACAGGGTTTTATGAGACCCTTGAGTAGCGATGGTGGATTGACCAGAGGCAGAGGAATAACAATGACAACCATTGCAACTTGGATCAACTCGATGCCTGCTTGTTCTTGGGGGTGTGAAGCAATGGAAGAACTTGCAGGTGTGTGCAGTGTCTCTTCAGAGCAGCATGTGGAACTACGAGAGGCAAAGCAGAAAAGAAATTGCAAGGACTTGCAAAGTTTTATTTCTTGGCTTGAGGAACACAATCTGTTTTCTAAAACACTGAACTCTCTTCCTTATCAACAGGGGTTTGTAGCAGATGAAAATGTGAACTGTGATAAAGCATTTGAAGTTGGAACACTAGCCTTGAAAGATATTAAGAACAAAACATTCAATAAGAGGCACTTGAAAAGAAAGTTAGCTGTCAAGTCTGTAGCCTCTATAACCAAGCCTATGACAATTAACAACACTATATGTGTGAACCCTAACACACTCTTACATTGGATGGTGTGCACAGTAAGGAGTGATTAGAGACTTAAAGAAATATTTGAATTTGAATTATGTGCTTATCCTCCATCTTTCCTCAATGAATCTGTCTTGATGAGGAAGGGAAGCAAATCTTCAGTCTATGACAATTAACAACAACACTGTGCGTGTGAACCCTAATACTCTCTTACATTAGATGGTGAACACAGTAAGGAATTATGAGAAACTTGAAGAAATATTTCAGTTTGAATTATGTGCTTATCCTCAATCCTTCTTTAATGAATCTGGCTTGATGAGGAAGGAAAGCAAATCTTCAGTCTATGACAATTAACAACAACACTGTGCGTGTGAACCCTAATACTCTCTTACATTAGATGGTGCACACAGTAAGGAATGATGAGAAACTTGAAGAAATATTTCAGTTTGAATTATGTGCTTATCCTCAATCCTTCTTTGATGAATCTGGCTTGATGAGGAAGGAAAGCAAATCTTCAGTCTATGACAATTAACAACAACACTGTGCGTGTGAACCCTAATACTCTCTTACATTAGATGGTGCACACAGGAAGGAATGATGAGAAACTTGAAGAAATATTTCAGTTTGAATTATGCACTTATCCTCAATCCTTCTTTGATGAATCTGGCTTGATGAGGAAGGAAAGCAAATCTTCAGTGGTGAATGTTTTGGTTCCAGATTCAAGTGAATCATCAATCATCCCAGATTCAGAGAAAGTCTCCTACATCACTGATGGGGGTCACTACCTTCATCGTGTTGTCTGGCGACACCCAGCTACCTTCAGAGAGATTTGCGAGCAGTACACAGATTACATAATTACTCATTATGGGCCAGCATCTGTTGTATTTGATGGATACAAGCAAGGAAACATAAAAGAAACACTTATACAGATCATGTTCTACCACTAACATTGAAGTGAAAGTAGAAGACTCAATCCATGTAAACATCAATATCAAGCCAGTGGATTTCTACCTAACGCTGAGAACTAAATGGGGCTTATTTCTTTCCAAACAGTGCACTTGCAAAGAGGTGGTTTCACAGTTGGTCAAGCATTGGGTGACGCTGAATTATTAATAGTTTTAAGAACGACTGATGAGGCTAAGAAAGGAGTTGAAGCTTGTGTAATTGGTGATGACACAGACTTTCTAGTATTGTTGACTGTCCACACATCATCAGAGAACAAATTGAAAATCGTGGTACCAAAGAAAGACAATCAGCAGGAAAAAGCGTTGGTGATATGAAAGTTGTACTCTTAGCAATATACATGTTCACAGGATGTGACACTGTATCAGCTATCTACAAGAAGGGGAAAATTACACTGTGTAGGAAAGTGCAAGCCAAAACTTCTAGTCTTCAACGACCCCAAAGTTGACCCCAGTGCAGTGGCTGATGCTGAAAAGCATTTCCTTCCTGCGATGTTCGGAGCCAAGAACCCTGAAGATCTAGATTGTTTTTGCTAACAGTGTTACTTGCAGGCTATTGCAAAGCAGCCTATACATTCATTGATCAAGTTGGCTGCCCTCCCCCCCCCCCCCCTCCCCCCCTCCCACCCCACCCCCCACTTCAGCAGCTTCCAGGCAGCATTCATTTAGAACCTACCAGCAGGTGCAGCAGTGGCTGAATGAGATGAAGAATCTGCTCAAATGGAGTTGGAAGAAGCTTGGTGAACACCTGAGACCAATTACGACAGCACGTCCTGCAGTTTCCCAGGAATTTCTTTCCCACATACTGTACTTGCAAAGATGAATGCATCCATAACTGCGAGTGCAGAAAGAGTGGTCTAAACCGCACAAGCATTTGTGGTAATTGCTGAGGCCTAGGATGTGATAACAGGGACACGAACATCATTGATGAAGATCTAGGTGAGGTGGATGCTATGTTTGAAGAAGACTGAATATTGATGACTACTGTACATTAATTTATAGTCACGTTAACATTCTACAATTTTAGTCAATTTTACTATCGAACTCAGTTTATGAACATCAAAAATTTTAATAAAACATGGTTGCAATACGCAGCCAGATATGACTATTTTCTAAATAAAAAGATCCAAAAGCTGCAGTTTTAAAAATATTATGATTGAAAATGATATAATTATGTATCATAATTATTATTTAGATAATATTTTTATAATTTAAAATCATTTATCTTGGAAGGATATTTATTCTTAATGCGGCATTGTCCAGAGAAGGATTAGAGTGGGTTTCTCCGTACCACAGGTTTATGTGGCCTAGGCACATTTTTGAAGGCCTGTGGAAGCCTCTTTTCCCTTAAAAAGAAGCGCCCCTTGAGAAGGTGGTGAGTTGTCTTTCCTTCAACATATCACCGGCCACTAAAATCACAATTTGCTTTTACAAAACACAATCTTGTATAAAAAAATTAATTTCCTTAGTGATTATGCAATGAACCATTTTTGTTCCCAATTTAATGTAGATTATTTTTTTTACCAAACAATATGTGGACTTTATAGTACAATTTGGAGTTGGAGGGGAACTTTTACTTTGTATGTTGAAGTTTGGGTCTAATTGCACCGTACTATAATATATGGTAATACATTCACAGGGTACGATACATGTAAATACAAATTCTTTGTTTGGTCTGTGAATGTTATAGTGAAACAGCTTTATAGGATATAGGATAACTAGAATATTATGTTCACAACAAGATTAAAAACTAAAAAGAAATTATATTCTGTACTAACCACCATGTACATGCTACATTTAGGACATATTTTCATCACATTTAAATTATATGGGATGGAGGATGAGATCATACAGCTAATGCAAGTTTGGATTTAGATATTTATCGAAAGAATAAAAATGTATGTCACATTAACATTTCTTTTATTTTTGTCCTCATGGTCTGATCAGTAGTGGTAGCTTTTTGAAGTGTGTGCTGTACATATCTCTCAAAACATCTTCAATTTTACTCAGTCTTTGGCCCACCAGGTGAATGTTTGCCGTGATTTGTGTCTCATGGTTGAGGATTTCTCCATTTCTTGCAAACAAATAAAGCTTTTATGTTGACAAAAGCAATTGTTTCTAGGAGATAAACGAATGGGAAAGACAATACAAGTATATTAAGTTCTTTGAAAATAGGTTACGTGACTGACTTCTCTAACATTCTCTTTATTATGTTTATTATTCTTTGCATAAGGGAATTTTTTTCTGTGAGTAGCCCTCCAGTAAGGGATGGCATATAGTAGTGTTGAGTGTACAAGTCCATGAATGCAGTTTTTAATGTTTATATCACCTGATTGGCTGAGGATTCTGAATGCATAGCAGAGATTGCCCAACTTTTAAAAGTGTTTCTCTCTGTGCTGGTCCCACTGAAGTGAGTTGTCAATTCTCACAGTTAAATAAACTTTGTGTCTGCTGCTTGTTGTATTTATTTTCCATCAATTTAGACTGGATGGTTTGTAGATGGGTAGAAAAGCACATGAGCTGTCTTGTTTGCATTTAGCAACAATTTATTGTTGTGGAATTAGAAAAGGAGACTTTAAGTTGTGTCATAAATTCTGTACTTCAATTGCAAGGCTGGTGAGATTGCAAGAGCAAATTTGTGACATTTACAAATAAGACGGGAGAGGTATTTGGGAGATTTCATGGAAGGTCATTGATAAAGATTAGAAAGATGAGAGGGCTCAATACTGAGCCTTGTGACATTCTGCAGCTTATCAGATTTTTGTTAGAATATTCTTTTATTGTTTTTATAATTTTGTATTTGTAATTTCTACTGTTTGCTTTCTATTTGTGAGGTAAGATTTAAACCACTGATTTGCTGTACCTCTGATGCCTTCTGATTGCAGCTACTGAAGCAACTGGGGTAGGTTAATGAGATCAGAAGCTTTGCGTAGAACAATGAAAAGTTCAGAGCAAAATTGCATTTGATTTAAGTATTTAAGAATTGGGTCAGTGAAAGTGAAAAGTGTGAAATTAACAAACTTTTTTTTATTCAAACTGGTGTTTGATCAGTGTTCAGTTTTATCAAGAAATGCTGTTACTTGATTTTGTATGAGATTCTCTGTTATCTTAGATATAGCTTGGAGTGTGGAAATAGGATGATGATTGTTTCCATCATGGATGTCCCCCTTCTTGAAGACTCAAATTTCCTTTGAGGTCTCTAGTACTTCTGGGAGACATCGTCTGCTTATTGAGCTGTTTATCATATTACATAGGGCTATGACATTATCTACAGAAATATTCTTTAATAACTATTCTGGGATACAATTAACTTCACAGAACTGTGGTGTGATTTTGTGGGTCTTGTGGTTTTTGATACCTTGTGTTCACTTATGGGGGTCAGAAAAATTCACTTACGGAGTCTGGAAAATTTACATGCCTGATTTTGGAAAGCACGATTCTTCCATGCTATAGTGATTATAAACACTAGATTATCAGCAGTCTTTGAAAAATGCAGGTTTGCTCATCTGTTTTTCATCTTAAAGTTTTGTTTTATGTAGCTGAAGGTATTCATGTGAGTCCTGTTGATCTTTTGTTCCGGCAGTACTGATGACAACTTCCTAAAGCACTTTACTCATATTTTTTGTGTTTATGGTAACTGGTGGTTTGAGATCTTCTTTGCATTTGTTATGATTTTGTTGAGGTTTTTTTTTTTTAAAATCCTTTTTCTACTGTCTTTGGGATTTTAGGTCACTATTTTTTTGACTTCACGTGTAAAGTTGTTTCGCAGTTGGCACGAGAGGTGATTATTCCCTTGATGATTCATTCTGTGTGCCCATTGCTTCCGTGGCATTCCTTTATCCTTTCTTTTTTTTTTTTTTTTTTTAGAGGAAATGCAATGTTAAAATAGTGACACAGTTGCCAACAAATATTTTTGTTTTCCTCTCAGGGTCTTCCTCATGCTAAACATTTCCCCAGGTCTTGTGCTTCTGCCAGTACTGAAACATTAAATTGCTGGTATCTTTGATATATGTTATCTAGTGATCTTTGTTAATGAGAGTTTGTTTACACCTGTTTGTTTAAACTGGAATAAGAGACCCTCACGATCAGAAAGACCAACGGGCAAGTTTTGTAAACTGAGTGTTTGTGTCGAGATAGAGTTTATGAATGTGGCACCAACTGAACTGCAGTGTATGGATTACTCTTGTGGCATCTTGGCTGTGTTTGACAAAAAGAATGTACTCAGTAGATTATTTGGGTTTGGTAATTCATGTGACTCAATGACAAAGTTGCTATTAAAATCACCTTACAATATATGCTAATTATTTTTTCTTTGGTCATATAGAGGTTCATAACTTCCTCCAATTTCATAACTTCCTCCAATTTATCCTGGAATACTGACGTATTACACCCTCAACGTGGTCATAAGTCTTGTGTGTACACATGTGATGAGAATGGAATACTTCTTCTTCTCCTGTGCTGCAATCTTACTCTCTGACAGTCCCTGTCGACAACTTTGCTTGTTCCTAGGGCATTATTCCTAATTTTTCCCATTTTGTTTCTTTATGTTACACCACTTTTAATAGTGAGGTTCTGGGTGTTCAGTGAAGTTGTTGGTTCCATTTTCTGCACAATATTCTGGTGAGTGACCCAGCAGAAAACGGAAACAACAACTTGGCTGAACACTCATAAGCTCAATATTAATCAATCACATTGAGAAAACCTGAGAGATCAGTGGAAGTTTTGCTTACTCCTCTGTGCGTAATACCAGTTTGCTGCCACTGGATTTGCACAACAAAGAGAGACACATTTATATAATCTGAGTGCAAACTTATTGCCCATGTGCAGCTGTGCATGTGGAGATGCGGGGGGGGGGGGGATTTTCACCTATGGATCAGTACTGATGCCACTCTCTCTCTCTCTCTCTCTCTCTCTCTCTCTCTCTCTCTCTCTCTCTCTCTCTCTCTCTCACACACACACACACACACACACACACACACACACTACTTACTGCATATTGTCGATGTGGTGTTACCGCCAGACACCACACTTGCTAGGTGGTAGTTTTAAATCGGCCGCGGTCCATTAGTACATGTTGGACCCACGTGTCGCCACTGTGTGATCGCAGACCGAGCGCCACCACAAGGCAGGTCTCGAGATACGGACTAGCACTCGCCCCAGTTGTACGGACGACTTTGCTAGCAACTACATGGACGAAGCATTGCTCATTAGCCGAGCCAATAGTTAGAATAGCCTTCAGCTAAGTCAATGGCTACGACCTAGCAAGGAGCCATTAGTAACATTGCATGTATCTAAAGAGTCTCACTTGTATCGCCACAATCTCCAGATGTACCAAAAGGATGGATTAAAGTTAAGTATTCCAGGAGCTACATACTTTTCTTTATAGCATTCATTACGTATCCTGTTTCAGACCTCACGCCATCCAACTTTAGCTTAGCGCGTGCCTTTCGGCTTCCTCTCATTGTGTCTAGGCTGTCTTGTCTAGACACAACAGTCGATGTCTGCGCTACACATTTGTGGTATGTGAAATGGCATGGGAGTGACTGAATACTTGGAAAATGTGCCGATTTCAACCATTGTAGCAGGGTGCCATTCATATCAGCACATTGCCTCATGAAAGTTAACATCAGGGTCGCTATAGTTTTTTCTTTGTGCACCAGAAATGCTGCTGTCACGTCACATGACAAGATATCCTACAAGCTTCAGTTTATTTATGAATCAGTCCTGTGGGTTATCCAAGGTTTGCCAATGCCTGAGTCAGAGGATATGCGTTAGAATCTTCACAATATCCAACAAAGATAAGTTTTTCGATTTGTCTTCTAACTGTTCATTTTTTTCTTTTAATACATGTACAAAAGCTTGACACCAAAGATTGGTAAATGACTGAGGAGTAACATTTTCAACAGCTTTTGTTGGAGACTGGTTCTTCAAAAATCATTGTGTTAATGGCTTCATCCTGAATTTGTTTGCTTTGTCCTACATTTGTCAACATCAGTTTTGCCTTTTCAGTGATCATCTGATTCAGGAGTTCGCGACCCCAATTTCTTTTGGTGTGTAAATAATTGTTGTCTCGTGTTGAATCCAATTCGCCTTTAAGAATGACTTCGTATACTCTGATTGACAAACTCTTTTCCCTTATGTTTGAAGTATTTTAATGTTTCAACCAGTTTCATTTCCTGCTCCTGCTTTGAACTCAGTGAAAATATTGTAGACTTATTTTGTATCCTGTGCTATGCAAACGAATGACTTTCTTGATATATCATCTGTAAAAGTGAGAAGATAAAAACCACCTTCAACAAAGCCATACTCACTGGTCACAAACATTGGATGTACAACGTCAGGTAGGTATTTCACTTTTGTGGATTATACTTGATATTTTAGGAAAATGTTGTCAATGCTGTTTTCCTTTTATGCAAGAAATACATAGATATTATATCTGAAAGAATGGACACCATGCATTCATATGAATACCTAGATCTAAATTTATTTTCATCCAGTATAGTTCATTAGCCAGTTTTTCTTTATAAACACATGGTCACATTCTTCAGTTTCTCCCAGCGTGTTTGTTGCTCGAACAGTCCAAGAGTATACTGCCGGTTCATAGTGTCCAACGGGCACAATATTTCGGCGATCAGACATGTCGCCATCGTCATGTGCACTGACATGGTTACATGAATAAAATGTCTGAATCTTTCATGCCACAATTCCTAACTGTTTGTTTTTACAGCATTTGCATGAGTCAAACTTCATCTGATCAATACATCTACATCTACATTTATACTCCGCAAGCCACCCAAAGGTGTGTGGCGGAGGGCACTTTATGTGCCACTGTCATTACCTCCCTTTCCTGTTCCAGTCGCGGATGATGCTGTAGTATACAGAGAAGTTGCAGCATTAGAAAATTGTAGCGAAATGCAGGAAGATCTGCAGCGGATAGGCACTTGGTGCAGGGAGTGGCAACTGACCCTTAATATAGACAAATGTAATGTATTGCGAATACATAGAAAGAAGGATCCTTTATTGTATGATTATATGATAGCGGAACAAACACTGGTAGCAGTTACTTCTGTAAAATATCTGGGAGTATGCGTGCGGAACGATTTGAAGTGGAATGATCATATAAAATTAATTGTTGGTAAGGCGGGTACCAGGTTGAGATTCATTGGGAGAGTGCTTAGAAAATGTAGTCCATCAACAAAGGAGGTGGCTTACAAAACACTCGTTTGACCTATACTTGAGTATTGCTCATAAGTGTGAGATCCGTACCAGATCGGTTTGACGGAGGAGATAGAGAAGATCCAAAGAAGAGCGGCCCGTTTCATCACAGGGTTATTTGGTAACCGTGATAGCGTTACGGAGATGTTTAATAAACTCAAGTGGCAGACTCTGCAAGAGAGGCGCTCTGCATGTGTAATACATGCCACCTATTTATGTTTCACCCACTGTTTATGTTCCAGAAAAAAATTATTTCATTTTTGTTGTATGTATCACATTGTACATCATTAAGAAGAATGCACAACCCATGTCTTTTCATTTGACTAATTGACCACAAATTGTATCCAAAGTCTGGAACATGTGCAACGTCAAAAATAGTTATAGCTTGTTCTTGTCATGACCTGTAGCTTCAAAATGAACATCGCCCTGTGTGATTGCCTCAAGAATGTTGTTATCTGTTACTGTAACTTTTTTAATTGTGGTCAATTCAAAATTGTTGAATGAATCTATTTTATTCATAATGTATTGTGTAATTTTCGATCTATGAACCTCTTACTGCAGTAATACAAAGACAAAACCATCAATAAATTTTCATTTTCAGTTTTCAGGGTATTCGCAGAATGTGATTATTTACTTGGTTTCTTCCTAGTTGCATGCTCACTCACCTTATGACCAGTTTACTGACATTTATAACATTTAAACTACTTGACAAAATTATTTAATAATCAATTGTTTTCGTTGCTATTTAAACTACTTGGAATTTTGCGCTTGAAATTATGTTTGGCTTCTGTTGTTTATTGTTCTGCATATTTTCTAACAGCACCGAATCTGTAGTTTCATTTATCTAAGCAAATTGATGTTTCATTGATTCTCAATTGAATTCTCAGCCACCATAATGAAGGGTTGGAAATCTGCTGGAAGTTCACTTAGCATACTTGCATCATTCTTCTGCCTATCAGTGCTTTAAATTTTTGGAGCAGGTGGCATAACTTTTAACAAATACGCTTCCATATTTGTCTCTGAAGCCAGTCACACATTTACCAAGCATTGTAGCAGCTGAATATAACTACATAAACTCTTATCTTTGAAAGCTTATTGTAACTGTTGCAATGTTTCTTTAGTGGCAATTGCTCCATGAACTATTGTACATGCAGATAAATTTACAGTTAAACATATTTTAAATAATGCTTTCTCTGCATTCTTCAGATTTCCATTAGTGCCTGAAATTGTATGTCATAGTCCTCCAGTGTCTGCAGCTCGTGAGTGATGAGCGTTGCTACCTCTAGATCACGGGGTCCCGGGTTCGATTCCCAGCTGGGTTGAGGATTTTCTCTGCCCGAGGACTGGGTGTTTGTGTTGTCCTCATCATTTCATTATCATCATTCATGACAGTGGCTAGATGGATTGCGTAAAAAAAAATTGGACTGTGTAAAGATTGGGACTTTGTAAGGGGGCTGATGACCGTGCAGTTGAGTGCCCCACAAACCAAAAATCATCATAATAGTCCTCCAGCTTTTAGGTACATTTCAGTCATAAATTTCTAGTCATAGTAGTTAGCAATTCCAGTTAACTTTACAAAATTATACAGAGATTGTTAACCCAGAGCCATATTAATCACATTAAGCGAGTTCTGCAAGTAAATCTCAAATTTTTATTAACAGAAATGTGATAGCACCACTTCGAACATAAGCAAAATATGTTAACTCAAGATTACAAGTAACAGCAGTTTATGTCACATCAATGCTAACAATAAGGATTTGTCAGTTATAGGACAGATGATATTTTATACATGTGGAAGCTCCACTACTTTCTTCTTGTACCCATAACCTGTTGGTTACTGACTCCAGTCAGTCCTTTAAGAGATTATAAAGTTGACACAGCAATGACTGAAATTCGCATACAGTATATTGCCAGCAAAAGAGGTTATCAAAACTATTTATTATTTATTTGATCAAAACTATTTATTGTGTGATAATTATAGTTATCTCATAGTCAATCTGGAAATGCTGGTCATGCAACAGTTTTTTGTCCTTGGGAATAGGAAGAAGTCACCAAGTACCATGTCAGGAGGATGCAGGGTGATGCAAAAATTTGTAGCTGAAAGAGGCAGTATATATGACTGTGTCCTGCGCAGAGTTATGTGGAGCATCTTCGTGGCATGAAAACACCACCTTGTTGACTGCCTACCATACCCGTGACAGTTCCAGTGCTTCCTTGGTTCAGCAGGCTTTTCAAACAGGTGTGGGCTATCGCGAAACTCGGTGAATGGTGACCTTTATCATGTTCGAATTATTGTGTGAGATATTGAAACCTTATCCATGACTGAGTCCGACTTTCTCCACTGTCATGGTGATGTACAACTCTTTGTGTGCCAGGGCTTCCATTTGTCTTTCAGTTCCAAGTTCGTCAGAGAGAGAGAAAGATGGTGTGCCACTTGATTCTTTATCATTGAGACTACTTTGACCACACTGGCAGGGTCTAAACCACCTGACTGCCATGCCTTACCATGGTGCATTGTTGCCATTGTTTCTGTGCACGTCCACTACCTCGACATAGATTGTCACTGTGTCATTCCTCTTTAAACACAGAAAACAAATACCCGCACGATACTCCACTCTACCAATGGGTCCCCTAGAGATGTACTATGGCAATATACTATAGGGATTTCTTTGTGTGCTGGGACTGCAGAGACACGTACCTCCAAACAAACAAAAAGTTACCTATGTAAATATATATTACCGAGGTGATAACTAAAATTTTGTGCTCATACTCTTGACACTCCCTTGAACTGTATGGATGTACTCAATTGAAAAGTGAAATGGCAAATTGTTTTCTGTGGGACCTTATGTAGAACAGCACTGTACTACTAAGATATTGAGCTCATATTTGGGAATGTCAGTGTTAAAGTCTCCATTCAGCAGCTAGATGTATATTTTTTACAGTTTTCTTGAATAACTTAAAGCAGATGCCGCTGTGGGTTGTTTGTAAAGGTGAAGGCCAATTTCCTGTCCCAGACTCATCCAGCACAAATTTCTGCTCTCTTACAACCACGACATTGGCAGACATGGAACTCTTAATCTGTCTCATAGAGGAGTATGTCATTTCCTTTGGTGTGCTTTTCAATTGCTGCATTTGTTGTTCCACTCTGTCACTAAGTTGAACGAGACTACACATAATTCCCATAAAAGTAGAACTAACAATTTCAAAATTTAATGGAGGAGGTGCCTTTTTTTCCCATTTGTATGCCACATTTTCTCTGGGAGTGGTTTTATGGTGTTTTTTTAATAAAATATAATCCAATTCAAAGAAGTCGTGCTTGAAGTATGATGATACTTAGAAGTGTGAAACATAAATAAAACATGAAATCTCAGTTCCAAACCAAGAATCTATCTCTGAACTTGTTTGAAACATATTAAAGAGAGTGCCTTAATTTAATTCATTGGATTCCATAAGACCATGTGAGACAAAGCTACTTGGCCATGGAACTAGTCCCTACACGATTGACAGCAAACCTATTACAGAAAATTCTAAAAAATAAAATAAACACACACACACACACACATACTGGAGTATGTACAGTAAATAAGGTGCCGTAGTGTGAGGCTATAAACTGCTGTGAGAAATTCCAGTACAGAGTAGGAGCATTGTGTCACTAGGAAGCCTCTCAGCTCCAAGGGCTACTGCCGCCTTATTCAGTTGTGGACTGCTCCACCCTGTTAGATTTCTGTTGTACTTATAAGGTTCAAAGTTAGTGCATGTACATCCTTGCCCTAAAGCAACATGTTGCAGTTCTCAAAAAGAATAAAATACTCGAAACAATTATCTTTGAAGAGCTGAAGAATTTCAAGTGCTGTTAAGTGTAAAAAAATATAATTTATTAACATAAACTTTTTATTTATAGTTACTGGTCATACTGAAATAAATTAAAATTTGGTACAAATGTGCAAAATGCCGTATAATTAAATTATAAGAGAAGTATCTCAGCAATACTGTTCAATTTCTCTCTTATTGTGGATACTGGCATTTTCTTGCAATTATTAATGATAAAACAAAGCTGATTTTACTTAAAAATTATGATTCAGTATTTGTTACCTAACATTTATATTTGTTAATAAATGTGAAATTTAAATAAAATAACAAAATGTTGTTATTAGCAAGATTCTAACTGCTAGCTATAGACTTTCCAGATTTTTACACTACGTACTCAATTACTGAAAACTGTGTTAATAAATTCCTAATGTTTTTTGTTAAGAAATTCCTAATGTTTTGTGCCTTGCAAGAGCTCATAAATCTTCTCATCTTCAAAGTCAATTTTTTCAGAGGATTTTATTATTATTATTATTATTAGAATTGCATCATACTGCTTCAGGAGACTGTCCAGGCTCAATCTTGGGTTTGTTGGATAAGTTTTCAGTTCTGCTGGGAACCAATACAAAATGAAATCTACAGAATAATACACACTTTCCAGTACAGTGATGAAATAATTGTTATCCAAGTGCAGAGCATTTGTCTGTCTAATGTTAACTAAGAGAATGGGACAGTTTCTTTTGAATCAATCCATATTATTGATCTCATGTCCCACAAGGGAGTGAGTACATTTGTAGGATGGATAGCCACAATTCCGAGATTCTTGAACAGTGGCCTCCATTAATTGCAGAAATTGACAACACAGTTTGTTTAATTGCTAAGAATATTCTTTTATAATGCACATAGTTGCCCCAGAAGATGATACCATAGGATGTAGTAAAGTGAAAACATACAAATTAAACAGGCTTACTCATTTCAGAACCAGTGGAGATTATTCGTATAGTGAAGATAAGAGCCTTTAGTGAATGCTGTCAGGTTAAGCTAAAGTGACGTTGATAAGGAGTGTGATTACTTTGAGTGACAATAAAACAAAGACAATGTGTGTGTTGCTATTACTGAGTGTGAGAGTAAGGAGCTAACTGTAGCAAATACAATCACTGATCCCACGGGAGGAATAAGTATTCTTGGAGAAAATTTGTAGATGTGGGGAGACCCATACTTCACAATTAAATACTGGAAAATCTGGAGTTGAATAATAACAATATGAAATGGATTGGTTGCTGCTCACTACATACAGGAGGCAATGAGTAGCAGACAGGAACATGCACGCGAGTGGCTGCTGTTGTCGTGGGGCGATCAGGTCCAACTCTCTTCTTCCAGTGTGCCAGCCTGCCGATCAGTGCCTCCTCTGTGTGGTGAACAGCAACCAGTCCAGTTCATTGTTGCTGTACTTCATCATTGTTGAACAAAAAGTTAGAAACTGTGTACCAGACTGCAGAGTGCACCCAGATGTCGATAAGGCTTCAGGCAATAATGGAATTAAAACAACAGCCAGTGTAGCATACTATAAAATGAAATACTGAAAATTTAGTATAGAATGAGACGAAATGGAAATCCTCCCACAATTTTAAAATTTAAGTTGAAAGGCTTCCTTTTAGCTCTTTCTCTTTCTTTTGTAAAAGTTTTGTGAGATATAATAAAGAGGTAACTATAAATGCATCCACAGAAGATCTGAAAAAAAAAGAAAACGATAGGTACACATATTCCCTTAAATTTATCTGTGTTGTATGGAATTCGTTGAGGTCAGTGACTGTATTACAGAATTTATAAAAGAATTGTTCTGCATCCATCAATTTTATATTTATTGGTATGAAGCATTTAGACAATATGCTGCCATTGTTAGGTGCCCTACAGCTACATGTACATTAACTTTAAATTATAGTTTCATTTGGCATATAACGATGTTTATATGTTGTCACATCTAGCTCCTCTTGTGATTTCACCAAATAACAAGTGCCAACTTGCCACAACTCTCCAGAACTGTGGACAGAAGTGCTTTCATTTGATGTGTGATTTAAAAGGCAACATCACATGTGGAAATACTTGCAAGAAAACATGTTATTTTAAACATTATTTAGAGACTATTGAGAGTGAAAAACTCACAGATGCCATTCTGTATCATAACTCATGCTCATTTTGATGCCCAAAAAAACGTGATACAAGCAGTTCTATACCATTTCTAAACATGTAATTAAGTCTCAGTAATAGTGAAAGAAAAGTAAATTAATTTCAAAAGGATATCAAGAAACTTGAAATTCTGTAATACCAAAAATACTAGATGAAGTACCATATTGGCTCGTAAATGAGCCACACTTTTTATCCAAATTTCAACCTTAGAAAGCTAGGGTGCAGCCCATATCCTCTACCTTTTCTTTTTCATACTCTTGCTTTAAAAAAATTATGCCTGTTTGGGGACCCGTAAAAAAAGATTACGGTCATTTGCAACAATGCAACTAACATCTATAACATAAGCTGATGGCAAGGCATTTTGTTAGCCAACATTGCACAATTTTAATGGTATTTTATTTGCATTAACATTGTGTAGGTGTACCAGTATTGTTTTGTTAACTTATAACTAACTTACAATTGGATACTGGTAAATAAAAAGCCTGTTTTGTGCTGATGTCATTGACCATTTTGAGTGAAAAGCATCATCAGGCCAAGACTTTGGTGCAGGTATGACACAAGTTTCAAACTTATTGTGCATTATGTCAAAATCACAACCAACAGAGAGGCCAGAAGAAGTATGGACTGTATGAGCCTAATATACAATGTTGGACTGCTTCAGGAGGAAAATGGATGAAGGCAGTTCCAGTGAGAGAATCATTCAGGGTAATGAAAAGTGACAGATATCTAGAACTTGAAGCTAAGATTCTACATCTACATCTACATCCATACTCCGCAAGCCACCTGACGGTGTGTGAAGGAGGGTACCGTGAGTACCTCTATCGGTTCTCCCTTCTATTCCAGTCTCGTATTGTTTGTGGAAAGAAAGATTGTCAGTATGCTTCTGTGTGGGCTCTAATCTCTCTGATTTTATCCTCATGGTCTCTTCGCGAGATATGCGTAGGAGGGAGCAATTTACTGCTTGACTCTTCGGTGAAGATATGTTCTCGAAACTTTAACAAAAGCCCGTACCGATCTACTGAGCGTCTCTCCTGCAGAGTCTTCCACTGGAGTTTATCTATCATATCCGTAACGCTTTTGCGATTACTAAATGATCCTGTAACGAAGCGCGCTGTTCTCCGTTGGATCTTCTGTATCTCTTCTATCAACCCTATCTGGTACGGATCCCACACTGCTGAGCAGTATTCAAGCAGTGGGCAAAGAAGTATACTGTAACCTACTTCCTTCGTTTTTGGATTGCATTTCCTTATAGATACTAGGAAGGATGGGATGGTTGTATGATGAGAAATAATACAACTGAAAGCCTTGAAAATTACAAGTGTCTTAAATGTGCCACAAGGAGAATTCTGTGCGGGGTATTAGTTAGTGTCATCAATTTATGTGGAGAAATGGCATTGCTTCCCTCTGAAATACTACACTACATAGAGAGTGCGAGCAGATTTTGAGGAAAACAACTTAGTTTTCAGCAGTTCATCATGCAGTTGTGAAAGTGTCACATATATCTTTTTCATCAGATTGGCAATGCTAATGAAATGCCAGTATTTTTTGACATGCCAAGCAATACGAGAGTTGACGTGGAAGATACAAAAATTATCCCAGAAACAAAGAATGAAGAAATAGATTAACTGTGATGTTAGCTGTTGCAGCTGAGGTGGGAAAGTCACCCCCTTAGACATGATTCAGTCACATTAATGTGATCACTGCATATGTTTGAAGTCAACATGCAATAACCACTCACAGATGGCAGTGGAGGGTATATAAAGCACGGCAGGGACCACGGGTGGAAGCATTTACGAAATAGTTAAACATTCTTTTTGGAGAGTGTGTTCCACTCAGTAGACAAAGGAATTAAACTTCTGTGACTGTGTAGAATGGCATCGAACTTATATACTCAGAGAGTTCATTGTGTTGACATGACAACAGAAACCATTGCCGATTCAGGTGGCTGATTATGGCAACAAGAAGACTTAGGACAACTGAGAAGACCACTGAGAGAGAATTTTTAAAAGATTCCTTATTCTGGTCAAAATTTATTCTAACTTATTGCTGCATACTATAGTGTGATTTTTCATTTACCAGTACAAACACACAGTATGTTTCATCATTCATTCATTCAGAGCTGTTTATACAGAATGATTATAATTAAAGTTAAATGTTCAAAACACTGTAAAATAACATCACTGGTCAGAATGACATCAAATTGCAATGGAATATTATCGAAGAAGGAGGGATGTATGTGTCAGAATACATAAATGAAAACACCTGTCATGCGCACAACACACTGAAGTTGGTATAAACACTCTGGGTACATGGCTTTTCCTCCTTTCACATTGGCAACATTCGCCATGACTGTCTCAAGCAGGATCACACTCTACTTGTAAAGCTGAATTACAAGAATAATGACTGTGCACACGTTTCTCTGCAGAAGTTCCGGACACTAAAGGCTTTGAAAAATGGTGTTGGTCAGACGACTGCCATGGGTCTAGGGAAAATGATTTAGAAATTCGAAAAGACGGGTTCTTTTGGTGTGCAACCTGGTGGAGGGAGGAAATGAGTTGATTCGACATCAGTGGAAGCAGTAGCCACAGCAATGCAGGAGGAGACAAGTGGTGGTGTGCAAACGTGTAGTGCATGGAGAATTGCGCGAACATTGGACATACCTGTGTCCACGGTGCATAAAATCCTACAAAACATCCTTCTTTGCTATCCTTTCAAAATTACCCATGTGCACGAGTTGCTTCCTGTAGAGCTGCCAGCAAGAGGGACATTTGCTTTAGAATATCTTGCTTGCATGGACAATGATTGGCTGTGGAAGATTTTGTGGACAGATGAAGCCCACTTCCATCTGACAGGATATGTCAATACACACAATTGTCAAATATGGGCAACGGAAAATCCACACACAAATCAACCAGTACCACTTCATCCTGAAAAGGTCATTGTGTGGTGTAGGTTTACAGCATGATTTATCATAGGCCCATATTTTTTTCGAAGAGGCAGGTCCTTTCGGTCCTGTTTCCTGTACCGTCACTGGTAAGTGCTATGAGCGTCTTTTGTGCAACCACCTCATTCCAGCTCTCCAACAACATGGATGTATGGATGGGATCATTTTTATGCAAGATGGTGCACCTCCGCATATTGCAAATGCAGTTAAGCAGCTGCTGAAGCGCCATTTCAGAAATGCTAGAATTATCAGCCACCATTTCCTTGGCTGCCCCGATCACCTGATCTTCTGGCTGTGGGGCTGTCTGAAAGATGATGTGTTCAATGTTCCGATTGCAAACTTAGCTACATTGAAGGCACGCATTGTGCCACACACTCTAAACACGACCCTGGAAACACTTCAACCAGTTGTGAAACATGCTGTTTCTCAATTTCAACTTGTTTCAGAAAATGGTGGACAGCATATTGAACACGTTTTGTGACAGTCTCATGGAAATTAATAATACGATTTGATTTTGATTGATGCTTTTTATTCAGTTTTTGGCCTCAGGACAGCAAAAAACCTATGTGATTGATGCTTTTTATTCAGTTTTTGGCCTCAGGGCAATTAAAAACTGATGTGATTGATGCTTTTTATGCAGTTTTTGGCCTCAGGACAATTAAAAACGAATTTTTCCCATCCGGTGTGGTATGACCTTGCCATGGTGGATGAGCTTACATAATTGACAGTATCACACCTGTACACCCATGTACTCTGAGTAGAACAGTTTGTTTGTCAAATGTAACCTTAGGCATTGTTGTATGATTCATTTGTCATTTGTAGTCGACCACTATGAAATTAAGATGCTTACAGTGCCCTCTATTGCTACATTTAGTAACTATTTATTTTTCTTTTGCCATACATTTCCCTCCTTCTCTGATAATATTCCATTGCAATTTGACGTCATTCTGACAAGTGGTGTTATTTCTACTGTGGTTCGAAAGTTTAACTTTAATTATAATCACCCTGTATATCAACTGTCTACATGCAGTATTTTTCCGTTTCTCTGCTGCTTAAAAGCAGGATTCTTATCCTCTACACATGACAGCCACTGAAGGTGGAAAATGCTGTACAGTTAGCTCAGTTTTAGCTTCTTGTAATTGTTATTATTCTTGTGAAGCAACTAACCAAAAAACAATGGAATTTGTCCAGCAAATTTAAATGGCTTGTATCATTAAACTGTGAAAAGAAAGAGCAGGTAGGTTTTCTGTGACTCTTCAAAATGGGCAACCCCCCCCCCCCCCCCACCCCTCCTTTCCCAAAAAATGCTTGGAAAAGCATGTTGTCTCTTTAATATTTCTTGAGTGTATCATCCCCATTTCAACCATGATATAATGTCCACTTTGATTTCACACATTAATTTGTGAATATTTCCACAATTCTGGCAAAGTGGAGCACATGGATGCTCATTACAAAGTCTAGCTCGAAACTGGAGCTGAATAATTGTGAAATGGATAATAGCAATTTAATTAATTGAAAAGTAAAAGAAACAGAAAAAGTAAATTTACAATATATGTGAGAAACTTGCAAAGAAATTCAGCAGTGACAGTCATAATAAAACATGGTGGTGTGTACATGTAAATGAAAATAATTGTCATCAGCCGAAGAGGGGCAGTGCACTTGAGAAAGCCCCATTAAATGCAGAAATAAGTACTGATTGAAGACCAACTTGTTTCAGAAAGGATAAAAGTTGTTGTTGTTGTGGTCTTCAGTCCCGAGACTGGTTTGATGCAGCTCTCCATGCTACTCTATCCTGTGCAAGCTTCTTCATCTCCCAGTACCTACTGCAACCTACATCCTTATGAATCTGCTTAGTGTATTGATCTCTTGGTCTCCCCCTACGATTTTTACCCTCCACGCTGCCCTCTAATAATAAATTGGTGATCCCTTGATGCCTCAGAACATGTCCTAACAACCGATCCCTTCTTCTCGTCAAGTTGTGCCACAAACTTCTCTTCTCCCCAATCCTATTCAATACTTCCTCATTAGTTATGTGATCTACCCATCTAATCTTCAGCATTCTTCTGTAGCACCACATTTCGAAAGCTTCTATTCTCTTCTTGTCCAAACTATTAACCGTCCATTATTTCACTTCCATACATGGCTACACTCCATACAAATACTTTCAGAAACGACTTCCTGACACTTAAATCTATACTCGATGTTAACAAATTTCTCTTCTTCAGAAACGATTTCCTTGCCATTGCCAGTCTACATTTTATATCCTCTCTACTTCGACCATCATCAGTTATTTTACTCCCCAAATAGCAAAACTCCTTTACTACTTTAAGTGTCTCATTTCCTAATCTAATATCCTCAACATCCCCCGACTTAATTTGACTACAGTCCATTATCCTCGTTTTGCTTTTGTTGATGTTCATCTTATATCCTCCCTTCAAGACACCATCCATTCCGTTCAATTGCTCTTCCAAGTCCTTTGCTGTCTCCGACAGAATTACAATGTCATCGGCGAACCTCAAAGTTTTTATTTCTTCTCCATGGATTTTAATACCTACTCCGAATTTTTCTTTTGTTTCCTTTACTGTTTGCTCAAGATACAGATTGAATAACATCGGGGAGAGGCTACAACCCTGTCTTACTCCCTTCCCAACCACTGCTTCCCTTTCACGTCCCTCGACTCTTATAACTGCCATCTGGTTTCTGTACAAATTGTAAATAGCCTTTCCCTCCCTGTATTTTATCCCTGCCACCTTTAGAATTTGAAAGAGAGTACTCCAGTCAACATTGTCAAAAGCTTTCTGTAAGTCTACAAATGCTAGAAATGTAGGTTTGCCTTTCCTTAATCTTTCTTCTAAGATAAGTCGTAAGGTCAGTATTGCCTCACGTGTTCCAGTATTTCTACGGAATCCAAACTGATCTTCCCCGAGGTCGGCTTCTACTAGTTTTTCCATTCGTCTGTAAAGAATTCGTGTTAGTATTTTGCAGCTGTGGCTTATTAAACTGATTGTTCGGTAATTTTCACATCTGTCAACACCTGCTTTCTTTGGGATTGGAATTATTATATTCTTCTTGAAGTCTGAGGGTATTTCGCCTGTTTCATACATCTTGCTCACAAGATGGTAGAGTTTTGTCAGGACTGGCTCTCCCAAGGCCGTCAGTAGTTCCAATGGAATGTTGTCTACTCCGGGGGCCTTGTTTCGACTCAGGTCTTTCAGTGCTCTGTCAAACTCTTCATGCAGTATCGTATCTCCCATTTCATCTTCATCTACATCCTCTTCCATTTCCATACTGTACCAGGGGAATATTCTAATATTGGACTTTTAACTGGAAAGAGAGTGAAACAGTGTACTTTTATATCAACCTTGTAGAAAACAATTTTAAATGTGATTATATGGCCAAAATCCTGTGATGAGGTTAGGAAGCACACTAGCAGTCTATTGTATCAGGGGTGAGGCAGAGGTGCTGTTTATTCACTGTTGTTTTTCTTGTTGCTAGAAAGGAAGTTCTGGAATATTTTAGATTGAGAATAAAAGTATAAGAAAAGAAAATGATGTTTCTAAGGTTTGGAGATAACTCAGCATTTCTGGCCAAATGTAGGGAAGGATTTTAACAACTGTTAAATAAGTGAACAGTATACTCAGCACAATTAAGAATACATAAGTGGACGGTATACATTTTGTAACCATCCAGTCAGCCAGTTACTCATTCATTATGTTGCTTACTACACCTACATGCTTGCCCTGCAAGCAGCTGTGAAGTGCATAGCAATAATTCCCACTGTATCAGCTATTAGGACTTCTTCCCACTCCATTCATGTATTGAGCACAGAGAGAATGTTCTCTTAAATGCCTCTCTGCTTGCTGTAGTTAGTCTAATCTTGTCTTTGTGATCCCTGAGGGACTGGTACATTGGGGATCGTAATATGAATGTATTCCTAAACTTGTCACGTATTCAGTACTAGAAACTTTCTAAGTTGGTTTTCATAGGATAGTTTGCATTTATCTTCAAGCATCTACCAGTTTGTCATCTTTGTGACACTTTCCCATGGGTCAAACAAAACCTGTCATCATTCATGCTGCCCTTCTTTGTACATATTCTATTTTCCACATTAGCCCTATCTGGTACGGGTTCTCCTACACATGAGCAATATTCTAAGATGGTGCAAAATATTTGATCTAGTGAACATCCGCAACTGAGAAACATATTTGTAGAATAACCATCTTCTTCAGTAGCCAGTAAAATGTTAATTTATTCTATGACTGGTGTCATAGCATGAAATTTCACCATCAAGTACCACGAAATAATTATGTCAACATAAATGTATGGCGGTTGGGTCTGTCAGTCGAGGGGTCACACCCACATCAAACAAGTCATGGGAGCATGGATGGGACCAGCAACCACAGTGCCCACCTGGTCAGCATGACGTTTCTGGAAATTACAGTTGCAGGCCAACAGACAGATTCTATATTCCTCAATTGTAGGAAAGCGATTAACACTGTACCACATTGTCAACTGCTAACAAAGGTCTGACCATACACAATATCTTCTCACATATGGCATTAGCTTGAAGACTTTTTGAGTAATAGAGTCTATTATGTTGTTGTGGATGGTGACTGTTTATTAGAGACAAAGGAAATATCAGGAATGCTCCAGGTAAGCGTGATAGGACTGTCCATGTTCTCTATGTATATCTTGTATTGACTGGGCAGCAACATAGGACTGTTTGCAGATGATGCTGTTGTGTCTGGAATAGTGTCTTCACTAAGGTCTCGAGAGATTCACGATGGCACTGACATAAGTTCTGTTTGTTATGATGAATTTCAGCTAGCTTTAAATATGGGTAAATATAAGTTAATGCGTACTAGAAGGAGAAAAGTTCCTGGAAAATACAAATTCAGTATGAATGGAACGCCTGTCAACTCTCACTTCACTTATATGTCTGGACATAACATTCCAAAATGAGACAAAGTGGAATGAGAATGTAAAGCCAGTTCAAGGAAATGTGTGTAGTCAACTTCAGTTTATTGAGTGAGTGCAGGGAAAGCATTGTCATTGTACATCTGTAAAGAAGGTCACAGACAAAACACTTTTGCAGTTGAGTGTTTGGCATTCCAATTAGATCAGACTAAAAGAGAATGTCGAAGCAATCCAAAGGCTGTCAGATATCATCACAAGTGAAATTAGTATCTGGAAATGTGTTAGGACAATTGCTATTCACAATACATGTGAACAATTGGCAGACAATGTTTACAGTTCCCTGGGTCTGACACAGGTGCTGCAGTTGTCTAGCGAGATCTCATAACAGAAGAAAATTTGTGTAAGTGCTGAGACACTTGTATATGATTAATGCTGGGTGTAAAGACTGGCTGATGGCCATCAACATAAATAAATCTAAGGCATGTGAATGAACATAAATGCTTGACGGTTTTTGACTACATAATCAGTGAATCAGTTCCTAAAATTGACAACACCCATAAAATAGACATGAGTGGTATAAGGGGCGATCAAAAAGTTTCCGTTTGAAAGTTGTACAGTCCATAATCGCTATACCAATCAGGCAAAATTGCCATGAGCATTGAGGCAATCATCCCACTGACACACCAGGTTGAAGAGACCTGTTTGGTAAAACACACCAAGTCCTGTGATGTGGAGAAGTCCATAACTGCCTCCTGTAAATTCTTGTCTGACAGGAATTGTTGACCATTCAAGGAAATTTTTAAGGGGCCAAAGACATGATAATCACATTGGGAGAGGCCAGCACTATAGGGCTTGTGCTCAAATGTCTCCCACTTGAGTTAGCGTAACTTCTTCATTATGACATTTGTGTCTAGGGACTTGTATTATCATGAAGCAGCAGCATAGTTTTCCCGAATGTTTCACCTTAACTGCACACCACAATTTCTCCAGCAGTGCACAGAACCATTCCCCAGTGATGGGGACACCAGGTTCCTTGAAATCAATCATGACCAGAACCAGACTTGGAGCACCATTCCACAATGATGATTTTGGACAGCCACATACACATTTGTCACAATCCAATGATGTATACTGGTGTTTGCCCTTCAGCAGCCATGAAAAGAATGACGGCACACTGGCCCTATTTGGACGCATTTGGTAATAACTCTGCCACAGTTCACGTTGTTGCATTACTGCATGCATGTTGGAAAGACACAAATGTCACTTTAATCCCTTAATGAGAGTTTTGCTATGTTGCATATACGCTGCAGCAATGTTCTCAAATGGAAACTTTTTGATTCTCCCTTATAGATGGACAAATGATACGGGCAGAAAACAATGAACTATACAAAGCTATACCAAGCATATTACAAAGGATGTTGAGTGTAATAGACATTTGGAGGTTGAAATAGTAGTGTGAGATGTAGGACAGCATTAATACACCAAAAAAAATGATGATTCAAAAATTAAAGGGAAAACAAGAGCTCCAAAGAAAAGAATTCTGTTTCCCTAGCAGAGCTGTTGTCTGTGTTATAGCAATGTCAGGCGAAGGGCTGCAATGAGTCCCTTAAGGGTAATAAGAACCGCTGAGCTGACTGACCACTTTGCCAAACTGTTTGCTGTTGAAGATATTCCTCATCAATACTATCCTTTTCTGTTTGAGTGTTATGGCCCTTTAGGATGAAATCATCAGGTGTTGCACTGGAATGACTTGCATAAGACCTGGAAAAACTGTGGTCCCTATATGCAGACGTTGCCTCATTTGAAGTCCTTCCATGGTTGTTTGACAGATGATATATGCTGACATTTCTCTGTAGATGTGTGGTGATACTCTGCAAACTGGAGTAGGATTCACCCTGAAAGAGAAGTGTACACCATTGATATACACTCCAATGTATGTTTTGCAAGCTTTCTGCAAACTTCCCATTCTGTGAGGATTGGTCAGTGTCACACACATCATCAATTGCCTCAGTTAGTTATGGCTTTCTCAAAACCTTTTGTGCTTAGTACTCTATAAAATTGCCCTTCTGCTGGCTGACGTGAGGGCAGAATGTAGTCAAAATAAGCGATAGTCCTATTCCTTTGAGTGAATAACAGCAAATTGTGGCTTTTGGTTTGTGTCTTAGCTCTCTACTGTCTGTGTTTTAAATGTATAAGTATTGTATTCATTACACTGAATAATCTCACGTATAACATATAGAGTAAATAGCTTTTTCAAAGAGTAATTATTGTTATATTCTTCAAATCAATAAATATCTTGTACTAAATACTTTCTATAGTAGCTTATGTTCTTTCTCAGCATTCAAGATATGTCCAAACCAAATTTTATCAAAATCGGTTCTGCAGTTTAATCATGAAAGCGTGACAGAGGCACTTTTACATGTATAATATTAGTGTGGATTAACAAATTCCTCTTTTCAGGGATGCTTTTCTTGCTATAGCCAGTTTGTATTTTATGTCCTCTGTACTTCAGTCATCATCAGTTATTTTGCTGCCCAAATAGCAAAATTCATCCACTACTTTTAGTGCCTCATTTCATGATCTAATTTGGTCAGCATTGCCTGATTCAATTTTACTACATTCCATTACCTTTATTTTGATTTTGTTTATGTTCAGCTTTTATCCTCCTTTCAAGACACTTTTGTTTCTATTAAACAGCTCTTTCAAGTCCTTTGCTGTCTCTTCTTCTTCCTGAACTTTAATTCCTTCACAAAATTTTTCTTCAGTTCCCTGTACTGCTTGCTCAGTGTATAGATTGAAAAATACCAGGAATAGGTTACAACCCTGCATCACCTCCTCCTCAACCAATGCTTCCATGTCATCCCCTTTCACTCTTGTTCCTATCAATGCTATGTGGCAGAGAGAGAACCCTATCAATGTTACATGACAGAGGATGCTTCCTACTAATGGTGTGTGGCCAGGTTGAGAGGGTCCCAGCTGTATTGACAGGAGTAGACAAAATCTTTGTTATCTGCAGCCTCACAACAAGGGGTCCCTGCAGTCTGAGTAACCTGCCCTACCTTTTAACCTCAACCGACCTATCCCTCATCCCTGCCTGAGGAAGGAACTGTTAATTCTGAGAACTAGGAAGTGTCTCACATTTACTTGGATTCGTGTCTTTCAGCAGTACTGACCATTTCACCTTATGGAGGTCTCATAATCTATTTTTTGTTGTTGTATTTTCCTGTTGTACAATATACTAGTAGCCTGTAATTTACTGTCAGCTAATTAAGTACATTATAGTTACATGTGTAAGTAACATAGTATCAGAACCTTTTAGAAATTCAGACTGTAACTTTGACAATATGTTATTGCAGTCAAATATTAACTGTATATTACTTTTTCTAAAATTTTTGAGAATTCTGGCAAAAAAGAAGTTCTATTGAAGTTTGACATTATTTTTTATCTTAATCAAAGGCTTAACTTCAAGATATTTTTGCTGAGCAGAAAAAATTCCAGCAATAAATGACTTGTTATGCAAATAACTTCATATGCTTCTAAACTGAGAACAATGCTCCTTAATTAACTTTGTTGATATGTCATTATTCCCAGTAGAATCTTGTGATTTTAAAGATTTTTCAGTTGACATTATTTCTTTTGGTATACTGAGAATCATACTCATATTACAGATTCCTTCTTACTGAGGATGCTTGAAAAAGTTTGCTTTTCTCATGAATATGTTCTTGCTAACTTTAAATAGTATCAACTGCATGTGTCAGGCATCCCTCCATATGTCCTGGTACCCTTTAAAGTCAAAAATAGTGTTACAAGAATCTTTTTTGCCTAATATTAAATAACATAAAGATAGGAAAGTTGACTGCATGTTTCACATAGTTTTGTTACTCATATCAGCATTTAAATATGTGAATATTCTACTGTGCAGGAATGCTAAATAATTGTTTGGTGTGCTTCATAGTTCATCAACACCAGACCTGGCACAGATCGTAATGGGAGATGAAGCGTGGCTCAGTGATTTGAGTCAGCTGCATCATGAAGACATTCTTTTGGCAGCTGGACTTTTCCATGGCCAAATTAGGGTTATAACATGGTACGATCCCAACAGAAAATTTACTGGTTAGAGGACTTTTAAAAGTGGATACAAATTGTAACATTGTCTTGAAAGTCTCCAGATGAAGAGGAGATAGAGAACAAGTACAAGAAAGGTTGTGTAACCTAATTGTCAACTGTATTTGTTATAAGCATAGAAAGGAACAGTTCTCATACTTCATAACACAGTAGCTTATCATCATTTTTCACACTGTATTCTTTGGACACCATTAACCAAAGCATTACATGTCATTTTTTCATAGAAGTAAAACATATGATGTACTAAAAACTATGTCTTCCCAAAAATTGAACAGGTTGAAAGATGTACTTTGTTTAAATGTTACATCTTATTTGCTATGAATATTGTGTAGCTTATATTAAGTTGTCTTTGTGGTCAATTGGAGCACAATCATCAGTGAAATCTGAAAATGCTCGTAGTGCCTTTTCATGTTGTTCCTATAAAGATTGATTGCTGGACTGGAAAATCAGCTCCATAAGTAACAAAAACTAATTTTAAAGTGCTCATAATCTTGCTGAAATGTAGAAAATATCAGGATTGGAGTGCTTTTGGTATAGTAAATATTGTGTTCAAAAGATGTATCTGAAAAGGAAAGCTTACAATTGCTGTGTATTAGCAGTTTCCACTTGTGGCTCTGAGGCAGGAACTGTGAGCAGCAGACCAGCACACACCTGCTGGGAATTACCGGAAAGGAAGGGAAGGGAAGGGAAGGCAAGGCAAGGCAAGAGAAGGGAAGGGGAGGCGAGGGGCAGGCTGGAGTCAAAGGTGAAGCACAGGTGGCAGAACATGTAGCCAACTGAATACTGGGCAGGTGGACTAAAGAAGTTGTTTGCTAGATTCCAAGAGATAATAAAAGATTGCAGCTAAGACCTACCAGGAGAAATGGCCTTAGGAAATTTGCAAGAGCAACATAGATGCTAATGTCATAAGCCTATAATTCATGGGAACTCCAGAAGAGTCTTTTAGCCAGCAGTGGATATTAATATCTGGTGGTGGTGGTGGTGATGGTGATGGTGATGATGATGATGAGGATGATGTTGATGATGATTAATCAGGGACATATCAGTGATTGGCATAATAAGAGCTGTAACTTTCCATAGCCAATTGCATTTAAAGTTTGATGGCATTATCCTAAATATCAAGATTGTTGATGAGTGGCCCAAGGAAAAATGTGTACTTTATGTTTCTAAAGTTCATATGATATATCAGATAAAACAATTCAGTGGATTCTGCTAATTGACTTATTAATAATTAAGATGTGGCCTATTGATGTACTGAATTTAGAAAATATTGCACACATATAATATTACCACCTAGCTTTTTATGGTTCCTGTTTTAAGTTTTTGTTAAAAATGGGAAGAATTGGAAGTAACTCAAGGCTCAGCTAGTTGTATTTTTTTTATAATTTTGAGATCATATGTCTGTGATAATCTTTGTATGGCTTAACATTAGCCACTGCAATTAGTATTGTTGGTAGTATAAATCACAGTGATCGAGCGCAATAGTAGTTCTGACCTTGGATTGCGTAAACAATAAATTTATCTGCGATAAAATGTCATCTTCTAAGTGATGCAATGATTGACATTGCAGTGTTGTTTACTTGTAATATGCTGTAATATGAAGAAACTTCACCATAGAAGACTGTTCAAGTAAGTGTATAATGTTCTAGAATTGGTTTACAGTGAGGAATCTAAATTTATTTTGTGGTTCAATACATATGAGCTCATTTCTCATACGAAATAAATTATTTTTGTCGCCAGTTACTTCCTAATGATTCTGTTTTCTTCTGCTAACCATGATGGGTTACACAAATTTGTTTTCTGGTCCTTCACGGTAATAGTTTGGTTACAGTGATTTGTGTGTGAGTGATTTATTGCATTTTTATACTTTGCTTCAAGCATAATAAATGTTGGTACTGCAGGAACTCACATCACCCCCAGCATGTTAAACACACACATTGTCTGTCAAATATAAAAGCGATGAGAATAAGTTCTTGAAACATTTTATTCTGAGCACAGTAAAGCAGTAGTTGCGAAGTGACTGGTAACACAATCCATAAATCCATAAATTGAAAATGTTGAAGTAGTAGCAGCTTTTAATTACATGATTAATGAACTGGGATTTGAACCTGTTGAATAGACTATCTCTGAGTAAATGTTATGGAGTATGAATGTATATTATTTCATTAAGATATATGCAGGAGTAAAACTGGTCCATCATACACTTTGTAGCATTGGCTCATTACATTTATAGAGATCATAAGGAACATTTTCAATATATTTTGTACTGTTGCTTTGGCACGTAGGAATTTCTGCTTCTGGGAAGTAATGGTACAGTTTCAGTCAGCACAGAGAAGAGCAATGTGCTCAGTTACTGGATGATGTGGTTTGAAATTACATAACAAAAATTTTGTACACAGAAAAGTGAGCACTGTAGAAGACTGTGCACATCAAAATTGGTTTATAATGTTCCAGTATTGGTTTTCAGTGAGGAATCTAAATTTATTTTGCTGATGTGTATGTACTGTATGGTTCAGTGTATTGATTTGCAGTGAATGTGGTATCTCATAAGCAGATCAATCAACAATCAATTAACAAATATGCTGTACAGATGCAACACAAGAATTCATTTTAATCCAGTTAAAAATTACATGCAGAACATTTGAAAGGTCTATAAATAAATTCATGAGATTGGTTTTTAGAAAGTGTTTATGCAATTACGACTGCAAGTTTGATCTGTTGCCTCCAAAGTAGTCCACTTAAACTGTCATGCAGCACCTGTACTTAAGCTTCCTTTTTGTAGTAGTTGTTTCACTCAAATTGTTCTCAGCTAGTTTGTTGTTACTACATTTTCGTTCTCATATGTCTCTAACCACTTGGAAGGAGAGAAAATTTCCAAGGACCAATGTATTGTGAGGAAATATTGGGCTGAGGTGTTAGGATGATATTTTATTTTCCAAAAAATTCATTAACAGAGAGTTCCATGTAATGGGTTGCAATGCTGTTCCCTCATTTTTAGAACTCTAGAAACAAGTCTTATGAAAAAGATTTCATACAAATCACTGTGTTACCATAGTGAGATGAAATGTATATGGCAGGCATCTGGAGCATCATGTTGCTGCAGCCAAGATCATGTTTATTTTGTTGCCAGACACTCAAATTTCGCTCCTTGCCACTTTTGCAGACTTTGTATTATTGTGCCCCAGAATAATCTTCCAGGCAAATATTAAAAAATTGTGGTAGTTCTTTCCTGGCAACACCAGAGGCAGAGCAGAATGGGTCAACAGACAGGCATAATTCCAGTGAGAGAGAAACGCTGGTTGATTAGCAGCAAACATAGAAGTTATTGCTGTACCCTGGACAGACTGAGATCTCAAGAAAACAATGTAGCAAAGTGATATAATGGCAGCATCATCATAATAGTGTATGCGCAAAGTGGCACAAGAAAGCTCATGTCGAATACAAGAGTGAGCATTCAGTTGTTGACATGACAGAGCCTGAAAGGTGAAACAACTGAGAGTACTAACGAGCTCAGAAAACTAGGGCACACTTGGTCATTCCCAAGGAAGCGGTTAGTGTCATTGGCGTATCCCGACGACTACATACGCCCTGATTTCCATAGCATAGTTCTCAGCTGTAGCTTGCTGTTGCCGCTAGCTACTACCAAAGTGGAACTTTTGATGCTCCAGTCATGGTCTACTGAGATGACGAAAGTCTGAGATACCATCACCAACTAGATCAGACGGGTTCTTATGGCAAGAACTTCTTGCCTTCACTGGCTGGAAGATTTTGGCACCTTTCAGCACTGGGGCTCTGTAGGCGTCACTGACGGTCCTCGGACAGCTGATCGACCACGGTCATTCTGGGGGAGCGCAGTAATTGCTGCCCCCGACTCGTAGCTATGAGCAGACTCCTGTGTCGTGAGCCAATCTAATGCACAGAGACTTTGAAGTAACTCTCCACGATTATGGCCACCTAATGCAGAGGTGTTTGCTGCCTTTCTGAGGTGCACACTATGATGTAATTTGCTGGCCATGCTGCTGGCCACTGAGGCAATATGAGCAACCATCCTCAGTACAGCTATCTGTCTCTGACATCGCAAGGCACTGAGTGTGTGCCTCCCCCTCCACGGCAACCGAGACTGTGAGATGTACTGATGTCAGGACATACTGGCCAGTGATGTTTTGCCTGATGCACTGCTGACAACTGTCTATCTCTGATCAATGATTGTGTATTCTGATAACAACATCTCATTAAAGCCTTCAGATGTTTAATTGATCCTCACTGTTGCATTCTAAACGACACTACCCTGACAACTGTGAAGCCCACAGTCCCGGCCACGTATGGTATGTTGTCAGTATTAGTAAACTTCACCTGTATTTGCCATTTGTTCAAATTTGAGTCTGAACTAGTAAATGGTTTCAGATGAAGTGGCTTTACACTGTCTCGAATGTATTGAAGCAAATTCTAGACAGGGCTGCCAGGTGTTATTACCTAATGCTGTCATCGTAAAAGCTTTTCTGCCTCTTCACCATTACTCTCAGCCACTCTTCCTCTCTTGTCAGTCCACTCTTGTGCACAGTTATGTTATAGTCCACTTATTAAGGCACAGTAACAGATTTTATATGTGAGGGGTGTTCAGTAAGTAATGCAACATATTTTTTTCTGTAAGCTGGTTGGTTTTATTCAGAAATCCAATACGTCATATCACTCTTTTGGCTACAGAACCCTGTTTTTCAACCTAATCTCTGTTACATGCGACGGCCTCATGCCACTTTACTGGGAGAGCCTGTAAGTCCACACGGTACCACTCTGCTGGTTGACATCTTGCTGCATCAGTAACCTCCCTATCAACCACGTACTGCTTCCTGTGGAGTGCATCCTTCATTGTGCCAAACAGATGGAAGTTGGAAGGTACAAGATCAGGGCTGCAGTGTGGATGAGGAAGAATAGTCCAATGAAGTATTGTGAGCTCCTCTCAGGTGTGCAGACTTGTGTGAGGCCTTGCATCGTCATGCAGAAAGAGAAGTTCATTTACATTTTTGAGGCTGCAAACATGCTAAAGTTGTTTCTTCAATTTCCTGAGGGTAGCGCAATACACTTCAGAGTAGTTTGTTGCTCACTGATGGAGAACATCAGACAGAATAATCCTTTCAAGGAGGGCATGGCTTTGAACATTTTCTTTGAAGGAGAGGTGTTGTGGTGCCACTCCATGGATTGCCATTTTGTTTCCAGTTTGAAGTGAAGAAGTCATGTTTCATTGCCTGTGATGATGATCAGCAAAAATTGTTACAGTCTTATAATGCACAAGCAATTCTGCACAGATGATCCTACTCTTTATGGTCTTCTGTGAGGCGACAAGGAACCTATTGGGCACACACCTTTGAGTACCCCAACTGGTGGACGAGTGCATCAGCAGTACCAACAGAGGCATCCAATTGTGCAGTGGTGTGTCTGATGTGATCCATTGATCACCTTGAATGAAGGTGTCCGCACATTATAACACTGCAGGAATTACAGCTGTGTGCACTCAGCTGTCACGTGAGATATCAGACAGTTTTGTGTGACATTGTTATGATGATGACAGATGCCTTGCCCAACAACTCACCATGCTTTTGTTCACTACCAGGTCCCTGTAGACACACTGCAAGTGCCTATGAATATCTGTGTTGCTCTGGTTTTCTGCCAAAAGAAACTCAATGACAGCTCTCTGTCACAGATGCCATTTTGAAGGCTCTGTATAGCACTGCCACCAACTGGAACTTCATGAAACCATAGGAGCTGAAGTAGGAATATTCCATGATGTCCCACAACGAATGCCACATTTTTTCAAAAAAAATTGGCTGAGACAAAAAAAGTATTGAATTTCTTATTGAGTGCTGCTCCTAGTACTCTGCATAGCATGTTAATACTGGTGTGTACTATTAAAAGCTCGAAAAAAAATTCATATCATTACCATTAGTACCTGTCACTTGTATTATCTGGTCTTATGGCCCAACTGGTCCACTTAAGCTTATCCTGAATGAACTCTTTGATTGGAATAAATAGATTTTAATGTTGTGGAATACAATAGAAGTGGAAGTTAGCAATAATTTGTTTTCTGCATGTAAGGTCCCTTGGAATATCTGAGGTACGTGAAAAGATTACTTCACAATTTTCTACAGCCACTAAAAGTCTGCTAACATGTATCGGTTTGGTAAAGCATGAGTTAGATGTGTTGCACTTGAAGATTAGTTTAACTGTTGAATTGAAAGAGTAGCATTTCCCAATTCTCATGCACTGTGATGAGTTGAAATGGCAGTTTGACTTGTAATGTAATTAGGTGGACAATTTAAAGGACTTTATAGAATCCTTTCCAATACTATCTAAACTTCTTGATGTGACCCTTCTTCAGTACTGGATTTCTCACATAAACTAAGTCTCCAACATAGTATTTAAGCATAACAGTTCCACGATCATGTTAAGCAGCCCGCTGGAGGAATGACTTGTGGTTACTAGCATTTGTGTACTTCATTCTTCATGTATTTGCTGGCTAAATCTCTGATGTTTTTATTGCTGATGCCCCTTGCTGGTGCAAAGTTAAATAGCAAGGTCATTTGCCAGCTGTAGATGATTTCATAAGAGCTAACCGTGTACTGGTTCAGACCTTCTCATTGTAAGTTCTGGTGTGAAACATAACGGTAAGCATCTGCTTTCAGGTTTGGTTACGAACAGATTTGTGGTGCTCATAGTCTAGTCATTCTTTTGCCACAGTCCCCTGCCAATGGGCTGTCATGGTGTTCTCTGCCAATTGTGAAACATACTTTGACTTTCCTACTTAATCCATCCACATTGTTGCGTAATTTTCCAGGTTGAAGAACTACCTAGAACTGGTATTCACCTAAAAGCAAGGCACATAGTTAATATAAAAAATAAATTCATGTAAGTGCTTGTCGATTGTCAATTATTGCATTCAAATCTGTTCAGAAGGTGGAAGAAAATTAAATTGAATACTATTCTTTGTTGATTTCTTGCAATAAGACTGCTCTAACCACAAAATTGCTAGCATCAGTAGTTTGGATGAGCAGTTTGGTGAAGTGTGAATAAAACCACATGGGATGTGTTGTCTAAGCTGTTTCTGTCAATTTTGAAAACTTGGAACTCTCAGTAAAAGCAGCTTCATTTTTTATAGTAGTTGAGTAATTGGATGTGCTATGTCAGCATACCCTTGAATGAATCTTTGGTAAAAATTTGCAAGGCTCAGGAATGCCTGCACTTCCTTCACTTTATTCACAGCTTCTACCAGTTTTAAACTGGGTTGGACACCATGTGTGGTTATCCTATGCCATAATATTCTACATAAGGTACCACAAAATAACAATTTTTGACATGGGTAGGAAAATATTTACACCTTGCAGAATCTCAAATACTGCTCATGGTCTTTCAGCATATTGTTACATATCTCAGCTAAAAATGATGCCAACATCAATGTGCACCAGATATCATGTGGCTGTCATACCTCTACAGACAGTATACATCAGTTGTTGAAATGTTGCAGGTGGGTTCCAGAGACCAAAAATAATACAGTGGGCATAAAAATGATGTTTCAACGCTGTTGTCTATGTGTACAGTCAGCTGATTGTACCAACTGGTTAAACCACAAATAGAGAAGATTTTCACAAACCAAAATAATCTAAAGAGTGTACCAGGTTTGGCAGTGGATGAATATTGGTAACATTACAGCATTCGGCTTCCTATAATCAAAACCCATGCTTCTGTTCTCCTGCTCAGTTTGTGCTTTACCTCAGCAGCACTAACATTCCTTTGAGTCTGACTTCCAATGAATCCATAATTGTTATGATTTAATTTGATGTCTCTTTATGCTACATTGATCTGAATGTGTTTAGATATCAGGAAATCTAACCCCACTATACCTTTTGAGAATTTTTCTCTTCTGCTACTCATTTGCATTTTGGCCACATATTCACAGAGTCAGTCATAGTTTCTATGTAATTGTGCTCCAGGTTGCCATTGTTGTTGTTTTTGTGGTCTTCAGTCCTGAGACTGGTTTGCTGCAGCTTCCCATGCTACTCTATCCTGTGCAAGCTTCTTCATCTCCCAGTACCTACTGCAACCTACATCCTTCTGAATCTGCTTAGAATATTCATCTCTTGGTCTCCCTCTACGATTTTTACCCTCCACGCTGGCCTCCAATAATAAATTGGTCATCCCTTGATGCCTCAGAACATGTCCTACCAACCGATCCCTTCTTCTAGTCAAGTTGTGCTACAAACTCCTCTTCTCCCCAATTCTATTCAGTACCTCCTCATTAGTTATGTGATCTACCCAACTAATCTTCAGCATTCTTCTGTAGCACCACATTTCGAAAGCTTCTTGTCCAAACTATTTATCGTCCGCGTTACACTTCCGTTCATGGCTACACTCCATACAAATACTTTCACAAACGACTTCCTGACACTTAAATCTATACTCGATGTTAACAAATTTCTCTTCTTCAAAAACGCTTTCCTTGCCATTGCCAATCTACATTTGATATCCTCTCTACTTCAACCATCATCAGTTATTTTGCTCCCCAAATAGCAAAACTCCTTTACTACTTTAAGTGTTTCATTTCCTAATCTAATTCCCTCAGCATCACCTGACTTAATTCGACTACATTCCATTATCCTCATTTTGCTTTTGTTGATGTTCATCTTATATACTCCTTTCAAGACACTGTCCATTCCATTCAGCTGCTCTTGCAGTTCCTTTGCTGTCTCTGACAGAATTACAATGTCATCGGCGAACCTCAAAGTTTTTATTTCTTCTCCATGGATTTTAATTCCTACTCCAAATTTTTCTTTTGTTTCCTTCACTGCTTGCTCAATATACAGATTGAATAACATGGGGGATAGGCTACAAGCCGGTCTCACTCGCTTCCCAACCACTGCTTCCCTTTCATGTCCCTCGACTCTTATAACTTCCATCTGGTTTCTGTACAAATTGTAATTAGCCTTTCCCCCCCCTGTATTTTACCCCTGCCACCTTCAGAATTTGAAAGAGAGTATTCCAGTCAACATTGTCAAAAGCTTTCTCTAAGTCTACAAATGCTTGAAACATAGGTTTGCCTTTCCTTAATCTATTTTATAAGATAACTCGTAGGGTCAGTATTGCCTCACGTGTTCCAATATTTCTATGGAATCCAAACTGATCTTCCTCGAGGTTGGCTTCAACCAGTTTTTCCATTCGTCTGTAAAGTATTTTGCAGCCGTGGCTTATTAAACTGATAGTTCGGTAATTTTCACATCTGTCAACACCTGCTTTTTTGGTATTGAAAGTATTATATTCTTCTTGAAGTCTGAGGGTGTTTCACCTGTCTCATACATCTTGCTCACCAGATGATAGAGTTTTGTCAGGACTGGCTCTCCCAAGGCTGTCAGTAGTTCTAATGGAATCTTGTCTACTCCCAGGGCCTTGTTTCGACTCAGGTCTTTCAGTGCTCTGTCAAACTCTTCACGCAGTATCATATATCCCATTTCATCTTCATCCACATCCTCTTCTGTTTCCATAATATTGTCCCCAAATACATCGCCCTTGTATAGACCCTCTATATACTCCTTACACCTTTCTGCTTTCCCTTCTTTGCTTAGAACTGGGTTGCCATCTGAGCTCTTGATATTCATACAAGTGGTTCTCTTTTCTCCAAAGGTCTCTTTAATTTTCCTGTACGCAGAATCTATCTTACCCCAAGTGAGATAAGCCTCTACATCCTTACATTTGTCCTCTAGCCATCCCTGCTTAGCCATTTTCCACTTCCTGTCGATCTCATTTTTGAGACGTTTGTATTCCCTTTTTCCTGCTTCATTTACTGCATTTTTATATTTTCTCCTTTCATCAATTAAATTCAATATTTCTTCTGTTACCCAAGGATTTCTACTAGCCCTTGTCTTTTTACCTACTTGATCCTCTGCAGCCTTCACTACTTCAGCCCTCAAAGCTACCCATTCTTCTTCTACTGTATTCCTTCCCCCCATTCCTGTCAGTTGTTCCCTTATGCTCTCCCTGAAACTCTGTACAACCTCTGGTTTAGTCAGTTTATCCAGGTCCCATCTCCTTAAATTCCCACCTTTTTGCAATTTCTTCAGTTTTAATCTACAGTTCATAACCAATAGATTGTGGTCAGAGTCCACATCTGCCCTGGAAATGTCTTACAATTTAAAACCTATTTCCTAAATCTCTGTCTTACCATTATATAATCTATCTGAAACCTGTCAGTATCTCCAGGCTTATTCCATGTATACAACCTTCTTTTATGATTCCTGAACCAAGGGATAGCTATGATTAAGTTATGCTCTGTGCAAAATTCTACCAGGCGGCTTCCTCTTTCATTTCTTCCCCCCAATCCATGTTCACCTACTACATTTCCTTCTCACCCTTTTCCTACTATCGATTTTCCGTCACCCATGACTATTAAATTTTCCTCTCCCTTCACCATCTGGATAATTTCTTTTATCTCATCATACATTTCATCAATTTCTTCGTCATCTGCAGAGCTAGTTGGCATATAAACTTGTACTACTGTAGTAGGCTTCAGCTTCGTGTCTATCTTGGCCACAATAATGCGTTCACTATGCTGTTTGTAGTAGCTTACCCGCATTCCTTTTCTTTTTATTCATTATTAAACTTACTCCTGCATTACCCGTATTTGATTTTGTATTTATAACCCTGTATTTACCTGACCAAAAGTCTTGTTCCTCCTGCCACCGAACTTCACTAATTCCCACTATATCTGACTTTAACCTATCCATTTCCCTTTTTAAATTTTCTAACCTACCTGCCTGATTTAGGGATCTAAAATTCCATGCTCCCATCCGTAGAACGCCAGTTTTCTTTCTCCTGATAACAACGTCCTCCTGAGTAGTCCCATCCCGGAGATCCGAATGGGGGACTATTTTACCTCCAGAATATTTTACCCAAGAGGACACCATCATCATTTAATCATACAGTAAAGCTGCATGCCATTGGGAAAAATTACGGCTGTAGTTTCCTCTTGCTTTCAGCCATTCACAGTACCAGCACAGGTTGCCATTTACTACTTTATTTTTACAGCTTCGGTGCCATCAACTACCTTCCTTGACTATATGGCACCACTTCAAAGAAATTTCAGTCACTGTGCCAATTAATAAATGGTCATTATACTCATGGTAAAACGCATTAATGAGCAGACCTTTGGAACTGTTATTAGTGTTGCTCACAGCAACTACTGGTTTTTGGGGACAGAAGTAGCGGTGGCCCTTCTACCCCTTCTGTCCTTTTATATCTTTTGTCTGCCTGTTCACATTGTAGTTTGTTCCTGTTGAATATGTGTAGACCCAGATGTAATTACTTTGAGGTCTCCTCAGTTCTACTGTGAACTGAACTGCCATTTGTATTGCTTCTTGAAATGCTTTGCAGTGTGCCAGTCTAATTGCATAGCCGACTTCACCATGTAGCTCATTCACAAATGTACCCAATACCTTTTGCCCAGCTTCAAACAGTGGTGCCTGTGTGTGCAAGTTTTTCTCAATGGCCTGAGATGAGTTAGCCTTAATTATCCTAATCTGACCCACAAAATAATGTGTGGATTCTTCATCCATAATACATATGCTGTGTAGTTGCTACCTGTAAAAGCTTTCTGTGTTTTTCCTCTTGTACTGTTACACAAGTGACTAAATTTATCTTTTAACATGCACTCCTGTCTACAGCAAAATACATAACTGAATAGTGTTATTAATCTAAAAAAAAATTTTTTAGCACATCATGTAACAACAGGAGTGTATCTGTGTGAGAATTTAGCCAAACTAGCGAATGAAACACTGGGTCATGTTATCGTATACTTTCAACATGTTCTATGCGTCATAAACATTATAAACAAACTGCCTCTGGAACGGGCTTGGCACTGGTCCTAAAATAATTAGATAACAATCACAGTTATTATATATGTTATTAGTAACAATACATTTATAAATTAACATTGCAAAATTTTATACTGGATGGTTATAATTAAAGGGCAGCTACTCACAGAGGTCCATTGCGAGCTGTAATTGTCATATAGGAGCAAAAGTTGGTAGATATTCTAATGCATGTAATGCGGAACCGATGTACGCTGAAAAAAATTAGTTCAAATTTTGTCTACTAGGTGCAAATCTGGCACTATGAATACAAGAAAGTTGTATAGAAATATTTCCATACGTAATGGATTAAGAATGGGATGTGGCCAGAAAAGATCAAACAAGTGGCAGAAAAGATCAAACAAGTTAGAAAGGCATAATGTTGGTTTTACTGTTAACCACTGCTTACACAATTTGTTCAGTGTGAGCACTGGAGATGTTGACAAGATGCTGTACAGTGCCAGATATCGACTTGGTGACAAAAACAGGAACTAATTTTTTTCCATTGAAAATTGGTTCCACATTAAAACATTAGCATACATACCAAATCTATTAACACATTAGCATATCTATCAAATCTTGCTGCCATGTGATGATTCCAGCCCACACTTGACATCCGTGGATAATTGCACTTCAATTTTGACCACCTGATATTCACATAAATCTCACTATGCTTATGAACCAGTATTCATGATAAACAAAGGAAAAATCTAAGATATTAGTATTGGTTAGACATTACGTCTTTTTACACAAAAAAATTGTAAAATCTCATATCCAAACATGAAACATGAAGTATTAATATTATAGACAAAGTATGCATAGTTTCTATAATTTTTCAGATATTACAAGACTAATGAATTATAAAGTCGCAGGGAGAAATGTATTTAAAATCATGTTTAAGGTCAAAAATACTTGAATTGTTTATGTATTGGATAAGCAGCCATCATGTTTTATGTTGTCTAATAGAAAGTTCCATGATGAGAATTTTAGCTAAAAGATTGTATTAAATAAATGGATTGACATTAAAATAAATAAATGGACTGAATTTCAACATCTTTATTTAAAGTTTTGATTTCTACTTTTTCATAATCTAGAATATAAAATAAGATGATGAACTTGCCATCTAGAAGTCATTAAATTACTTTAAATGGCCTTCAGTATCATTTAATATGTGTGAAAGTAAGAAACATGAATACCAAATTGTTGGTGAACAAAATAAGAATGTGATGTTTTGAGAACTCAAGTAACTGTAGGAATCGTACTGCGCAATCAGAAAGTGTTTCACTGTGCAAGGTGACACAGTGGTTAACACACTGGACCCACATTCAGGAGGACGATGGTTCAAACCCACATCTGGCCATCCTGGTTTAGGTTTTCCATGATTTCCCTACATTGCTTCAGGCAAATGATGGGATGGTTCCTTTGAAAGGGCACAAGTGACTTCCTTCCCCATCCATCCCTATTCTGATGGGACTGACGACCTTGCTGTTTGGTCCTCTTTCCTAAATCAACCAACCAGCCGAAAGTGTATCACAAACTCTCATTTGGATCTGACATTGGCTATTTAATTATGTAGCATCTTTAACTTGTCAGATACATCTCTATAACCCTCTCCCTCTCTCTAGAATCTGACGCACATGAGATGTATGAGAGATTCTACCATTATTCATATGTATCTGTCATGAAGTTAGAGTGAGTTGATCATCTCACTTCACTGATTAACCCTTAACTACTATCGACCTTCACTCAGACTGATACTAATTTTTGTGTTGATATATTTCTCACACCCCTGCAAAGCCAAATGGACTCTTCTGTGTACCTTCCTATTGGCTGTCAAGCTACATGTGCCAGCATTCTTGCTGCTCTTTGTTTCGTAGTTATTGGCCTTGAGAGGTCTCTCAAACGTACTATAGTGTTTGTGTGCTGCATTTTTGTTGCATGCTACTGTTTCTCCGTGGCGGGGAAAGCTGGGCCTCCTATGCAATGTGTGTTATGTGAGACAAATGTGGATGTTCAAGATCGTCCCGTTGAATCTTCGGATGAAGACTTTGATGACAGCGATAATGACCCTGCTTTTGAGATATTTAGTGATCATGACACTAATTCAAAGCAGGAAACTGAAAGTAATGAAGATGTGACAGCTGATGATGATGGAACTTACTTCTTTGGGAAGAATAGATGTTTTTGATGGAGAAAAAAGCAGCCACCAGCTAACATAAGAACAAGGCAACACAACATCATCTCTCAGCTTCCTGGACTGCGACAGACGGTGAAAAGTCTTTGAGAAAACCCTGCTGTTTTAGAGGTATGGAAACTGTTCTTTACACCAGACATTCTAGACGAAATCATTCGATGGACAAATCTGAAAATATCTAAGCTTAGAGCACATTGTGCTAACGATTGCTTATCCTGTCTACAAGATGTTGATGTCATTGAATTGAAGGCTGTAATTGGTCTATTAGTGTATTCAGCCGTATTCAAATTGGGGAATGAGTCTGTTTACAGCTTCTTTGCAACCGATGGAACAGGTAGAAATGTTTTCAGATGCACTGATGGCAAAGAAAAATTATTGTTTTTATTGTCTGCATCACGATTTGACAATCCAGATGATTGGGTGGAAAGAAAGGAAATAGACAAATCAGCAGTAATTTCACAAATCTTTTTGTGTTTCATCGAAAACAGTCAACTTTGCTACTCTGTAGGTGCAACAGTGTGTGTCGATGAAATGCTTGTTCCTTTTTGTGGAAGGTGTGGGTTTAGGGTGTACATGTCAAACAAACCAGCAAAGTATGGCCTGAAAGTTCAGCATTTAACTTATGCTTGTACAGATTACTTGTACAATGCATACATTTATTCTGGAAAAGGCAGCGACGGTCACACCCTTCCCAGCCATGAGAAAGGTCACAGTGTTCCACACACGCTGTTCTTCGATTGGTGAAACCCATTGAAAACATAAGGAGAAATGTTACAGGTGACAACTGGTACTCATTAGTAGAACTAGTCAATGAACTTTCAAAAAAAAGGTATCACATGTGTTGGTACGCTGAAAAAGAACATAAAGGAGATCCCACATAACTTCTTACCTAATAAGAAACGAGGTGTGAAGACATCTGTTTATGGTTTTACAGAAGACATGATGCTGGTTTCCTCCATGCCCAAGAAGTCCAAAGCTGCAATACTGATCTCTTCTATGCACCATTCAGTAAACAATGATCCTGAATCAGGAAAACCTGAGATCATCCTGTTTTATAACACAACAAAAGGTGGTGTGGACTGTCTCCACCAAAGGTGCAGCTTATTCGTCAAATCGCTGGACAAGAAGATTTTCTTCACGTTAGTGGATGTTGCTTGCAGTGTAAATTGTTATGTGGTACATCAAGCTTATCCAAAGGCAGAGGTAATGATGAGATTGAGCTTCATGAAGACTCTAGCAAGAGACCTAGTTGAACCCCATATGAAGCGTAGAATTTCTATTGGACACTTGCCACGAGAGTTGAGTGACACCATCAGAAGAATACTTCACTTACAAGATGAGCCTCAGACACCAAAAGAAGAATTTTAAAATTGAAAAACATGTGCCTTTTTCCCTCCTCGTCTGAAGAGGAAAACAAGGTATCCATGTCAACAGTGTGGTGTTCTGATTTGTTTGGAGTGTTCCAGGAAGGTCTGCGTGAAGTGTTTGCAGGTGTAAATTGACTAAAGTATGATTCAGTGGCACATGGAACAAGTATTTAGTTTTTACTTGTAATTTTAGAAGTAAAATGTGGCAAAGTTTCTCCATTCATAGACTTATGGACTGAAATATTCACTCTACATTGCAAAGATGAGTCATAAACTGAAAGCTGACTTCGCACACAATTTATCATAAGTCATGTTGAATTTTTCCACCTAGTTATATTGACAGTTTGTAATATAATCCCTCTGATGAAAATCTGTGTGTGAGTAGAGAGCTAACTATTTATTGTTATTTTCCTAACTCATAAAATAAAAATATACTCCAGATTTCGCTTTGTTTTAATTGTCAAAGTGTTTAAAATACTGCATTGTTTAAAAAAAATCAAATTTCTACAAAGGCTACCTCTAAGAAGTGTAATGAATGACAGGAAGTCAAGAAACTATATATATTCTGCAAAATTCTGGTTTGATATATAAAATAGAAAAATGCGGTCTGTGAGACCCTTCAAAAGTAATTGTGTTCCTGTGAATGATCATAGTAGTTAAGGGTTAAAATCATGTTTCAGTGAATTCAGTATTTTGACTTTAGAAGACACAAAAATAGTTCGGACTCTGTAAGAAAGGCCTGAGGTCTGTTAATATCTCCACTATAATCTTGGTAATATACAATCTTGTTTAAGAATCTGGCATTTGCTTTCCTCCAATAATACACATTTTATTATGGTAAACTGTAGTATTGGGGATAACTGTATCATTCCCCTGTCCACTAGTAAGAGGAATAAATCTTCATACTTCCCCAAAATCTTCAGTCCTTATTTCTTCAGTCTAGTAATACTGAACTTAAGGATCTCAGCTGTCGCTAAAATATGGCTAGTAACAAGCAATACCATATCTACTGCTTCCTGAGAAGAATATCTCACTGATTGTTCCACCCTGATGATAATCTCATCAAATAGTAAAGTTTGTGGAGCTGGAGAAAAATTCAAACTTTTGCTCAGAACTGAGACTGTGGCTTCACCAAGCTCTTTGTCGGAGAAGTTGATGAGAGTATAGTGCTGCACCCTGGAGTTCCTTGTTCATGATTAAGGTTCTCACTTTATTAGCCGGTTTTGCTGTCATCTTGCTTAAATTATCTCACTGTTGCACAGCAAAAGCCATGTCTACCTATTCCTTGTCCCATGGTGAGAGAGCTGCCAACAGAAGTAGGTGGCAACTGTTCAAGGAGTGAGCATTGGCCTTAAGTATTTACCTCGCAGGACTTATCCTCTCTATCCACTCATTGTTGGTCAAGTGGCCCATCTTCTGTAAAATGTTATTACTACAGCAGTTCTTGTATGGTGTTTGATCAACGAAAGGCCTTATCACAACATCATTGTAGAGAAGCCAGATACTCGCCACTTAAGACTGTTCCGCACTATGCACTATGTTCTCACATAGTTTGCCACTGTCACTGCAGTTAATGCTGCAGAATTGTTATATTTTAAGGGCAGTGGTGTGGTGGCAGATTGTGCAGCTACCAAAGCACAGATAACAGGGCTTGTGAGCCCAGACGTGTCAACACAAATGGTTGCAAACCAGTTATTAGCAGTAGGAAAATGGGCATGCGAACCTTTATCCCATCTTCCATTCATACAACAGCATTGATGTGCACAGTTTGACTGGTGCCATCAGAGGATCACATGGAAGATGGAGTGGTGTGCCGTGGTCTTCTGTAATAACAGCGTCGGCAGCGGTGGTCGAGCGGTTCTAGGTGTCTCAGTCTGGAACTGCGCTGCTGCTACGGTTGCAGGTTCGAATCCTGCCTCGGGCATGGCTCTGTGTGATGCCCTAAGGTTAGTTAGGTTTAATTAGTTCTAATTCTAGGGGACTGATGACCTCAGATGTTAAGTCCCATAGTGCTTAGAGCCATTTGAACCATTTGCAATAACAGCAGATTCTGCCCGCACGTTAGTGATGGTCATTTGCACGTACCACATAGAATTAGTGAGTGCTGTCTTATAGAGTGCATTCATTCAAGACACACTGGCTGCATCCCAGGCCTTACGGTCCAGGATTTGATAAGCTACAACTCTCGTTCACCTATGGTGTTTCTGGAAGGCACACAAACCAGTGCTCGGTACATGCTGAATATTGTTACACCCATTCTTTTGCCATTCTAGCAATGGGATGGTGATGCGTTGTTCCAACAGGTTAACGCTTATCCAAACACTGGCCGTGAAATGTAACATGCACTGTGAGATGTGCAGCGACTACCCTGGACAGCACAATCTATGGACTTGTCTCAAACTGAGTATTTATGGGATATGATGGGACGAGAAGTGACTTGTGCGACTCATCAACCAACGACTCTTACAGAACTACATGAATAGGTTGAGCAGGTGTGGTGTAACATATCCTGGGACAGTATTCACCACCTGCATTATCGACCGGATGCCAGAGTCAGCACCTGCATTGTCACTCGTGGAGAATACACCATTTGCTAATATGAGTGTTTCAGCATGGGTTGATGCTTGGTAACTCAGAACCGCTTGTGCTGTTCATCTGTAAATGTAATCATTTCACATACTCCATATGCACTGTTGCAGCAATAAATCTCAAGTGAATTGGAAATCTCTAAAAGGGTGTAATAATTTTTTTCCAACTGTATATATAATTCTATATATTGGGTAAATGTTTTTTACACCAATGCAAAATTAATGGTTTACACAAAGTCTTTAGCCCACAATTTATACACATAGCTTTCAACTTCTCTGATATTTCTTGTTTCCATGCTTCAGCACAACATCCTCTTTTTCATGTTGTCATCATGACTAGTTATGGCAATCTCTCCATTGTCATGTGTTCATTATGTGTTTTCTTTGTTCAGATCATCTGCGTTTACAGCCACACTCTGCAAACCACATTGAAGTACATAGCAGACGGTACTTCTCACTGTACATAGCACTTCTCCCCAGGCCATTCGTATATGAAGTGCAGGAAGAATGACTGTTTAAATGCCTCTGTATGTGCAGTACTTAAAGGAGCTATACATAGGGAATTTTATTATATTCTTAAAGTCACAATTTAAAGCTGGTTCTTGAAACTGGAAGTAGGCCATCTTGGGATACATTGCTTCTATTTTAAAGTGTATGCCTGCTCAGTTTCTTTCGGCATCTCTGTGACAGTTTACCATGAGTCAAACAGACCAGTGACCAAGCATGCTGTCCTTCTCTGTACCTCTCCCAGCATTTACTTGCTAGGTATGGGCCAGCGAATCCAGGTTTCCTGAGCTCGGAGCTGGTCGACGACACCAATCTTCCTGCACTGTAAGCCCTGGGATACTTCAGTGACCACCATAAGACACAGCAGTGGAACTTTATTTGCCACAGGGATGGGGGATCTCGGCTTAGCCACCTGGATTGTGAAGATAGTAAAAACCGCAAGAAGTGCAGTGTGCTGATGAGACACATGGCTGTTGAGGAGTAATAGCCATTAGTAGGCAACCTCTGGGAAACCTCCCACATTTCAGTTTTATGAGGCTTACCTAGTCAGGTATAGGTGGATGTGTATGTCCCTAGCTGCTCATGAGAATATTATGATGAATACAATGAATCCCTCCACTTCCAATGTGATAGGTGTACCATGTGGGAGTTCTCACACTCACTCATCAACATGACTGAGGTAGACTAGTCTTCCTGATAATCACATTGTATTCAATAACAGGAATCAAGGAGTCATAAATCAGAATGTGTTTGCAGTGATCAAGAGGATGTAGGGTGCGTTTGATAAAGTGTCCTCCTTCTCAATTCATAAAGCTTAAAAGGGATTGCTGATACATTCAAGTCTATTAAACTGTTACAAAATGGTTCCTTATTGGTTGAGATCAACAGGGCAAAACAAGTGTAACTTGTCAGTAAGTAAGAAAACTTGAATGACTATGACATAATTGTTGAGTTGCATAACTTCTCAATTCAGGAAAGGGTGTTGTCACATGCCATGGATATAGACATCTTAGAACTCAAACAAGGATGGGCATCACAGGGGTCAGGTACTTGAGGATATGACACAAACTACAGGCATCATACTGGAGAAAATCCTTAAAGGAAGCCAGTGAGATGGCTGTTCAGAAAAACTAAGTGGTTGCTTTACAAGTAGTTAGCTGTTCTTGAGTAATGTAAAGGTGTCCATGACTGGGGGGGTTCACATTACAGCCATGATTCACCAAGCCACTGATGCATCCATTCCAAAGTCAAAGGGTACACGTAGGAGGGAGGATGTCCTTTGGTGGAGTGATGAGTGTCATTCTGCAATAAGAGACAAGAGGACAGCTATGCAAAAATTTAATCAGTGCCCTACAGATGTGAACCTTTCAACATATCTGACTGGCAAAAGTGAAAGCAAGGAGAATAATTCGACAGAGAGTAAGCAGAGCTCTTGGCAAGAGTTCCTAAACCCATTCATTAGTCCACATCCGCAATTAGTAAGGGAAGCCATCAGGAGGATCTCAAGGTGAAACTCACGACCACCAATAGCAGCTGCACAAGAGCAGGGGTGTCTCCTAACATCACAAAGAGACATTGCTGAAACAATAGCTGAATCTTCTAAGATTATTATGGCCAATTCTAGTTAGGATCTAGCTTTCTGTCATTATCAGAAGACACAGGAGAGGGTTGATTTTGAGGAATACAACTAGCTTTTCTTTCTCTGGGATCTGGATTCTGCATCGTCATTATACTGCGCCAATGACCTGATAACATACATCATGTAGAAACAGTTGGACCCCCAGTTGAAGAAGGTCCTCCTTCAGCTCATTAATGAAATTTGAATGATAGGAGTCTTTCCCAACTCATGGAAAGAATCTATTTTAACCACGATTTTAAAACCAGAAAAGGATTGGACTAACCCCAGCAGTTATTGTAATATTAGTCTCACAAGCCGTGTAGCAAAGACACTGGATCATATGGTCAACTGGCACCTAATGTGGATTGTTGAAACCAAGTCCCTAATAAGTCTCTCCAAGTTCAAGAGACATCACTCAACACTCAATAACCCGATCGTGCTCAAAGCCGCAATTCTACAAGCTTTCCTCCATAAGCAACACCTTATCAGCTTCTTCTTCGATTAGAAGAATTCCTATGATAATAGCTAGAGCTGCAATATTTTGCTGCAGCTCTATAAGCGGTATTCTCTGGACGTCTGTCCACATTCATATAGTTCTTCCTTTCAGACAGGCATTTTCAATACGATGTTAGGATTGTCCTATGTGACCATAGCAGGAGAATGGTGTCCCTCAAGGGAGTGTTTTAAGTGTCAGGGCATTCACCATTGTAATCAACAGTATTATGGCCACAGTGTGGCGTCCATACTATGTTCCTTGTTTGTGGACGACTTCTCCATCTTCCGTGCCTCCTGCAACCTTGCAACAGCTTCTCAGAAGCTGAATTTGATGATCAAGTGACTGAATAAATAGTCAAACAGTACAGGTTTTAGATTCTCTTTGGAGAATACTATTTATGTGTTTTTTAATTGCTCCAGCACTCTTTTTAATTGTACTGTTTTAGATTTGGAAGATACTGTTCTTACGTTTAAGGAAATGGTGAAATATATGTGCCCCCCTTTTGGTGAGAGACTAACGTATCTGTTACACCTTAAAGAACTGAAGATAAGACGCCTCAAGACTTTGAACATCCTTAAATGCATTGGTCACAGGTCTTGGGAAACCAATAGGACACGTCCACTCCAATGCAATGTAGACTTTGTGTGCCCCTGGCTTGCATATGGATTCCAGATTTATGGATCTGCAAGGCCTTCTTACCCAAAAATGCTGAGCGTGGTCCACTACAAGGATATTAGGCTGTCAACAGGAGCTTATCACTCGAGCCCAGTTGCTACCCTTCACACGAGTCCAGTTGCTACCCTGTGTGCAGAACCTGGTGAGCCTCCACTGTTTATTCGATGTCTCCTTCTCATGGTACACCAAGCATACAGGACTCTGTCTGCTCCAAAATTGTCGGCATTCATCTCCCTTGCCCACCCACTGCTGGGATATTTTTTCCATAACTGTCTGTGGGCTGCAAGGACAGTTTGGGATCAGTGTGAGCGAGAGCCTTGGTTGGGCTCTTGCAAGTAGAGAGCATTTAGTTGCAAAGCCAGCCCCTGGCTGCTAAAAAGGTCCAGGTTACTTTTCGAATTTACTGCGTAGTGGTACAGGGAATTTCCTTTAATTGCCTCTTCCTGAGGCATAACGTCACATACTGTAAATAAATGTGCAATAAAGAGAATATAAGCCTGCTGACACCATCCTATATCACTACACACTGAGGTGACAAAGACATTGGATAGCGATGTGCACATATACACTGATGAGACAAAACATTATGACTACCTGCTTAATAGCTTGTTTGTGTGTCTTTGGAATGAAAAACATCACTGATTCTGTGATCAGGGATCCAATAGTTTGTTGGCAGGTTTATGGAGGTATGTGGTATTAGATCACTGCGCACAGGTCATGTAATCCGCGTAAATAAGGGGCCGCTGATTTGCGTAGATTAGATTAGAGAGATTAGAGTAGTACTTGTTCCATAGCTCATGAATACGACACTTCGTAATGATGTGGAACATGTCAGGTTAATAAAAGGTGTCTATACAAGATATTACATTACAAAAAAATATTACATGACACTCAATATCTTTAATTTTTTTTCTGTTGGTGTTGGGGAAATTACTATATCCAAAAATTCATCTAATGAGTAGAAGGAGTTGCCATTAAGAAATTCTTTTAATTTCCTTTTAAATGCTATATGGCCATCTGTCAGACATTTGATGCTACTAGGTAAGTGACCAAAGACTTTTGTGGCAGCATAATTTATCCCCTTCTGAGCCAAAGTTAGATTTAACCTTGAGTAGTGAAGATAATCCTTTCTCCTAGTGTTGTAGCCATGTACACTGCTATTACTTTTGAATTTGTTCGGATTGTTAATAACAAATTTCATAAGTGAATATATATATTGTGAGGCTACAGTGAAGATCTGTAGCTCTTTAAATAAGTGTCTGCTGGATGATCTGGATGAGCTCCAGCAATTACTCTGATTACACGCTTTTGTGCAATAAATACTCTTTTACTCAATGATGAGTTACCCCAGAATGTGATGCCATACGAAAGCAGAGAATGAAAATAGGCATGGTAAGCTAATTTATTCAGATGTATATCTCCAAAATTTGCAGTGACCCTAATAGCATAAGTAGCTGAATTCAAACGTTTCAGCAGATCCTCAGTGTGTTTTTTTCCAGTTCAACCCCTCATCAATGCATACACCTAGAAATTTTGAATATTCTACCTTAGCTACCGATTTCTGATCGAAGTCTATATTTATTAATGGTGTCATTCCATTTACTGTGTGGAACTGTATATACTGTTTTTTCAAAGTTGAATGAGAGCCCATTTGCAGAGAACCACGTAATGATTTTCTGAAAAACATCGCTTACAATTTCACCAGTTAATTCTTGTCTGTTAGGTGTGATAGGTATACTTGTATCATTAGTGAAAGTATATATAGCATATTCCATTGAAAACCCTTCTGGAAACCAAACTGACATGTTGTTAAAACTTTATTTTTACAAAGGTGTGAAGCTACTCTACAATACATTACTTTTTCAAGAATTTTGGATAAGGCAGTCATCAGAAGAGAGATTGGGCAGTAGTTGTTGACATCAGACATATCCCCTTTTTTATGCAGTGGTTTAACAATGGCACACTTCAGTCTATCTGGGAAAATACCCTGCTTCAGAGAGCTATTACGTATGTGGCTAAGAATCCCACTTATTTCTTGGGAACAAGCTTTTATTATCCCGCTGGAAATGCCATCAATTCCATGTGAGCTTTTATTCTTGAGAGAGTTTATTATCTTCCTAATTTCAGAAGGAGAGGTGGGTGGAATTTCAATTGTATCAAATGGTGTGGGTAAGGCTTCTTCCATTAACTGCCTTGCTTCTTCTAATGAACATTTAGATCCTATTTTCTGTACAACATTTAAAAAATGATTATTCAAAATGTTTTCGACTTCCGGCTTGTTGTTTATCAATTTTCCATTCGCTTTGATGGTGATGCCGTCATCCTGTAGTCTTGGTTGCCCTGTCTCCCTCGTAATAATATTCCAAATTGTTTTGATTTTGTTATCAGTGGTATGATGCACATGCTTCTGGAGTTTTTAATAACCTTTCTTGATGTAGCACAGTAGTTTTTATAATATTTGGCTGTTTCTGGGGCATTACTCTTTCTTGTTGTTAGATACAGTTCCCTTTTGTGGTTAAAAGATATTTTTATTCCTTTAGTAAGCCAAGGATTTTTGCATGGTTTCTTATAATTAGATTTAAATACTTTCTTGGGGAAACAGTTTTCAAATTCTCTTACAAGTGTATCATGAAATAAATTATATTTTAAATTAGCATCGGGTACGCGGTGACGGCGCCCGATAGCGACTCAGATGGGTTCCACAGGATTTAAATCAGGCGAATTTGGTCGCAGAGACACCAACGTGAGCTCGCTATAATGCTCCTCAAATCACTGTAGCACGGTTCTGTCTCCGAGACACTCCTGAAAGATCAGATTTCCGTCGGGGAAAACATCAAGTACGGAAGAGATGCAGGTGGTTCGCAGCTGTCAGCGTGTCTTCAGTTACTACCACATGTCCCATGCAAGCGCAGGATAATGTCTTCTATAGTATAATACTGCTCCCACCAGCCTGCATCCGTGGCGCGGTGCACGTTTCGAGCTGCCATTCAGCACGATGACGACGTTTGTGGAGACGATCAGCGACCTGGGTTAGCAAAAATGTGGTTCATCCGAAGAGCCGGCACGTTTCCATTGATCGACGGTCAAACCCCGATGCTCCCGTGTCCTTTATAATCGTAACTGGCGATTTCGTTGGGTCAATGTGTGAACACGTATTTTATTTTTATTTATTTATTTATTCCATGTGATCTGATGGTACACAGTGTGTTGCAGATGTCGGAAAACATCAATTAACATTGTTAACATATATTAACATATAGTATCCTAATATATTATATTGCAAAGAGTGATTAAGTTTACTTCACTCCAATTGCTCAATGTTTTCAATTTAACATAGATAGCAAGATTACTGTTCTCCTCATTTATAGAGTAAAAACAGTGACACAACAAATATACCTTCACGGCTTTGCTAAATTTTATGTTGTCTTCGATGGACTTACTAGTGGGAAGATTGTTGAACAGTTGGAGGCCCATGTGGAAAGCTCCCTTTTTACACAGTTGAGTGTTTGTACGTAAAACATGCAGATTTGAGTTTTCCCTGGTGTTGTGTTTACGTATTTATTTATTTTTTACGACTCTGGAGTCAGTTGGCACTATGAGGTTTCTGAAAAATGTTGTCTCGAGAATGTATAGGCAAGGCAGTGTAAGGATTTCCAAACTTTCTGAAGATGGTTTGCAGAAGTCTCTGCGTTTGCTCCCGGTGATAATCCTCATTGCTCTCTTCTGGATTTTGAATGTGCTCAGGGCAGTTGGAGAATTTCCCCAGAATATCACATCATATTTTAGGTGGGCTTGTATGTAAGCGTAGTACGTGCTGGTTAATGTTTTCAGGCTAGCAAATGATTTCAGTACACTCAATGCATAACAGCCAATACTAATTCTGGAATTTACCTTTCCTGTATGTGTATTCCACTTCAGGTTATCTTGAACCCACAGACCCAGGAATTTGAAAACAGTGACAGTATCTATTGGCTGGTTATTTACAGTGACAAGTGGTTGAGGGGAATTTGCATTTTGTGTTGTGTGAAAGTTCATGGAAGCTGTCTTTTTGATGTTGATAGTTAATCTGTTGATTTTAGCCCAGTTGCTGAGTTGTTCAGTGGCCAAGTTCACCGCATTTGCACCGCCTCTGTATTCTCCCCTAGGGGTAGGGGAGTACTGTTGCGGGGCTACATATTCAACAATGTACGATGAACAGTGTGCTCCTTCTACCCCTTTCCATAGATGCTCATGACAGTATCACCAGAGCTTCGCCGTTGTAGAGATACCTCATTTGTTGCCCTTATCTTCGCTAGGGTGACCTCCGCCCGTCGCTGCTCAGCTTACATACTTTAGTTACCACGCCACATGCCTGCAAAGCCACCAGGCGGCATCCAACGACGCGGTGAGGCAGTGTTCTGGCTCGTCAGAGTACAGATGGCTCTAATGTCGTGTAAAAAAAATGCACATAAGGGCAATGCATTGGCGGAGCTGTCATTTTTACCTGTGTGAGCCATTTGAAAAAGTGTCCGACGTGATTATGGTCGCACGACAGGAATTAACAGCCTCTGAACACGGAATGGCAGTTGGAGCTAGACGCATGGGACATTCCATTTTGGAAATTGTTGGGTAATTCAATATTCCACAGTGTCAAGGATGTACCGAGAACGAAATTTCAGGCGTTAGCTCTCACCACGAACAACACAGTGGCTGACGGCCTTCACTTAACGTTGCGAACAGACAAGCAGCACTGCGTGAAATAACTTCAGAAATCAATCTGAGACATACTACGGACATATCCGTTAGGACAATACGGCGAAATTTGGCGTTAATGGGCTACGGCAGTAGGCAGACGACGCGAGTGCCTTTGTTAACAACACGACATCGCCTGAACTGACTCATCTGGTCTTGTGACCTTATCGGTTGGACCCTAGACGACTGTAAAACTGTTGACGAGGCACTATGCAGAACTGGTGGTGGCTCCATAATTGTGTGTTCTATGTTTGCATGGATCATTGAGTGGAAATGGTTGTGTTCAGCTACTTGTAGACCATTTGCAGACATTCATGGACTTCACGTTCCCAAACGACGGTGGGATTTTTATAGATGACGATATGCCATGTCACCAGGCCACAGTTTGCGATTAGTTTGAAGAACATTTTGTACAATTCGAGCAAATTATTTGGGTACCTACGACGGTCACTCTAAAAGAAATGTACACTATTTTTGTAAAAATACAGTTTTCATTCTGAGTGTGTGAAAGTTTCACAGTGTGTAGATACAGCCTTCCCGCTTGTTTTCAAATTTAGTTCAACCTGTCCCCGTGAGTGGCGCTGTCACAGCATGTCTTCAAGATGGCTGCTACACTTGACCTTCGTCAGGCGCAACGTGCTGTCATAGAATTCCTGTGCTGTGAAAACGAGACAGTGGGAAACATCCACACGAAGTTTAAAAAGTTGTACGGTGACGCTGCTGTCGATCGCAGTACAGTTAGTCGGTGGGCAAGCAGGTTACGTGATGGAAGTGGGCACGGCAATAATGAGGATTGTCCTCGCAGCGGCAGACCTCGTACTGCACACAGTCCAGACAATGTTCAGAGAGTTAACTAATTGGTGACCGCTGACAGACACATCACAGTGAAAGAATTGTCACGCTACGATGGGATAGGGGAAGGAAGTGTTTGCAGAATACTAAAAGTGTTGGCGTTAGAAAAGGTTTGTGCCAGGTGGGTTCCCTGAATGTTGACAGTGGCTCACAAAGAAACAAGAAAAACGGTATGCAGCGAACTTTTGGAACAGTATGAGAATGGTGGAGATGAATTTCTGGGAAGAATTGTGACAGGTGGTGAAACATGACTCCATCATTTTTCACCAGAGACGAAGAGGCAATCAATGGAGTGGCACCATGCAAATTCATCCAAGAAAAACAATTCAAAACCGCACCTTCTGCAGGAAAAGTTATGGCTGTGGTGTTTGTCGATTCTGAAGGACTCTTGCTTGTGGACATCATGCCAAGCGGAACCACCATAAATTATGATGCATATGTGATGACACCGAAGAAACTTCAAGCTCGACTGAGTCGTGTTCGACCACATCGGCAAAGGCAGGATGTTTTGCTGTTGCACAACAATGCACGGCCACATGTCAGTCAAAAAACCATGGAAGCAATCACAAAACTCGGATGGACTACACTGAAACACCCGCCTTACAGTCCTGACCTGACTCCATGTGACTATCATCTCTTTGGGAAACTGAGAGACTCTCTTCATGGAACAAGGTTTGAAGATGATGACTCCCCTGCTGCATGCTGCCAAACAGTGGCTCCAACAGGTTGGTCCAGAATTTTACTGTGCAAGTATACAGGCGCTGGTTCCAATATGGCGTAATGCAGTTGAGAGGGATGGAAATTATGTGGAGAAATGAAAATATTATTCCTAAAGGATGTATCTACACACTGTAAAACTTTCAAACATGCAGAATAAAAGATGGATTTTTAAAAAAATAGTGCGCATTTCTTTTGGAGTGACCCTCGTACATCGCTGGACATGAATCCAATGAGCATTTATGGGACATAATAAAGAAGTGAGTTCGTGCACAAAATCATGCACCGGCAACACTTTCGCAATTATGGGCTGCTATAGAAGCAGCATGGCTCAGTGCCTCCGCAGGGGACTTCCAAAGATTTGTTGAGTCCATGCTACGTCGATCTGCTGCACTACGCCTGAGAAAAGGAGGTTCGACACGATATTAGGAGTTATAACTTTTATCACCTCAGTGTACTGAAACGTCTTATAAAACAAATTCACTGAAGCAAAATTTCTTCCTGTCATCTGACACTTTCATCATTCAGTTCAATAGTACAGAAGGCCCCTTTTAAAAAGCAACCAACAATATATTGTAATAGCACGAGACGTTGTTCGTTTTCAGGAAGTAAATGTTTGACGACTGGAATCGTTTTTATACACGGTTTCTCATTCGTTTGTAATCCTTCAGAGACTGAGACAAGTTTCGCGAAATACGCCTGTTTTGTATGAGAAGAGAGGGGTAGCGCTTCCACCAGACAGCGGGCTAGTGTGTCCGGGCAGAGGCGCGGTCTGCAGTCTGCGCAGCGTCTGTGTAAGAGCGACTGGAGGAAGTGGCAGTAGAGATGCCTCTCGAAAACAGGCTTGACAGTGTGAACGTCCATAGGACGCGAGACTTCTGGCAGTACTGCAGAACTCTCTACATGCCAACGGAAGGAATGCCTTTTTAGGAAAACTTTCTCAAGGGAATGTGTGTGTATAGTTAAAGACAGTGGGAATGACAGCACGGCACAGCTCTTATAACGCAGTTGGATTGGGGAGAAGTAGAAGCTAAGGACGACAGTGAGATTCACGGAGCGGGAACTCCATTCGGCTGCGTAGACCCTCAAATACCCTGCTAATGAGCCTCACAAATTAACATGACAGACGTGTAATGACAATTTGTAAAAGAGTTGACAATCGTCATCCACAAAATTGTTCTTGTGCAAACAAGTGTTTCCGACATAAAAAGTAGTCACCTGCTGCTACTATTCTACCTAGTCATTTTCTTTATTCTTTGCGTTTGACATACCTGAATGCGATTAAACTATGAAGGTCGGCCACAAAGTAAGTTCCGTTTCTATTTCTATCCGCAGCAATGCCACGATCGCAATTCCGAGCATGCGCGGCAGTTACTCTGACTCAAGGAGAAGACATGTACACTATTTTCAGATCGCTGCTGCCGACGTGTGTTTGGTAGTGCTTCTTTATAATGTGAGCTGTAATTGAAAATGCCGCCACGTGTGAACGTGGGGATGAAGTGTGCCTCCATTCCACTGATAGCCATTTTGTTTCAGGGGGTTGTTCGATACCCAAGTTTCATCTCCCGTGACTATGCGAGAAAGAAAGCAATCGCCTTCTTCATTGTAGCCGGCCGCGGTGGCCTAGCAGTTCTAGGCGCTTCAGTCCGGAACTGCGAGACTGCTACAATCGCAGGTTCGAATCCTGCCTCGGGCATGGATGTGTATGATGTCCTTAGGTTAGTTAGGTTTAAGTAGTTCTAAGTTCTAGGGGACTGATGACCTCACAGGTTAAGTCCCATAGTGCTCAGAGCCATTTGAACCATTTTCTTCATTGTACCGTGTCAGAAACTGAAGTGCACTGCCCATACGTTCTTTTTTGTGTTGTTCAGTAAGAATTTTGGGTACCAAAAGTGAGCGAAGTTTTCGAAATTTCAGTTTTTCATTAACATTTTCATGAATTAGTGATCGTGAGATTTGCGGAACTTCCATAGCAAGGACACTGAGTGTAAACTTACGGTTGTGCTTAATCTTCCCTTCAGTTGTGTGAACTAGCTCAGCGGTAACCACAGACGGGCGTCCACTTCGTTCTTCATCGTGCACTTGATCACGTCCTGCATTTATTTATTTTATTTATTTATTTAGTTTTGGTCCTGTGACATCTTGTACAGATATAGGACAGGTCATTAAATGATACAGAAAGTTAAAAATTACACACACACACACACACACACACACAGTCAATACAATGCTGTGAACTACAAATACTACATTAATACAATGTTACATGTACAACTAGCACACTTTAATAAACAAATAATTGCCATAAATTCTTTATTAATTTAACATTATAAAATTCTGTTTCATTCTGAGAGGTATTCATTTACAGAGTAGAAGCTGTGGTCCATTAGAAATGAGTTCAGCTTTTATTTGAACAAGCTGTCTTGCTTTACCAACTTGTTATTGTTAGGAAGATGGTTATATAATTGTGTGCCTCTATGAAGGACACTTTTCCGGTAGGCTGATGTTCTGGCATATGAGACATGAATGTTATTGCCATTTCTTGTTGTGTAATGGTGCACAGAGCTGTTCAGCTGATAGGCATTGGAGGTTCTTCAATGGTTCAAATGGCTCTAAGCACTATGGGACTTAACTTCTAAGGCCATCAGTCCCCTAGAACTTAGAACTACTTAAAACTAACAAACCTAAGGACATCACATACATCCATGCCCGCCCGAGGCAGGATTCGAACGTGCGACCGTAGCGGTCACGCGGTTCCAGACAGTAGCGCGTAGAAACGCTCGGCCACCCTGGCCGGCGGAGGTTCTTAAATATTCTCTTACAAAGACTATTGTTTCAAATATATATATGCATGGATGGTTTAGAGAAGGAAAAAGAGAGCGACATGAACCTTGCCTCTTTATGTTGCAGATGATTCTGATAGCTTGTTTCTGTGTTTTGAAAACAGATTGACTACAGGATGCATTCTCCCAAAATATTACTCCATATCGGATTGCTGGCGTTGAACAGTCTGACCCATCTTCTAACCACTGAATCACTCATAGCATTTTGTCCATAAACCTCGCAGATTTGCCGATGATTTTCCTTTGGTTTAACTTTCTTTGCACTTGGAAAACGAATCATAGATCTGAATTCACATGCGGCGACATTTTCAGTCACGGCTGACATTATGAAGAAGCACTACAATCACACATCAGCAGCAGCGATGTGAAAATGGCGTACATGTCTTCTCCTTGAGTCTGAGTAACTGCCGTGCATGCTCGAACTGCGATCGTAGCGCTGCTGCGGATAGAAATAGAAATGGAACTTACTTTGTGGACGATCCTCGTATATTTAATTAACGTAACCTCGACAAAATAAAAATATGTCACTACAAGACATGCACGTACTCAGGGCCGACCAGAAATTCTGCACGCGTGCGGTGCTCCTGCACATGTGCAACTTCCGGGTCACAGCGTGCACGCCGCAGCCGTCGACGTTCATGTAGTGGATGTTTCTACGCACAGATGTCGCTTTATCCACTTGCTGGGATACTCTGTACCGGCGCATTCTACTGCGCTTTCCACAGCTTGCAAGCCAACCATGGGAAGATATTTAGCGTATTAAACATTTAAAATACTGTCGCAGTCTACTCATTGAGACGTCTACTTTTATGTTAACAGTGTAACCCAGTAGGACAAGTAATACAGTTAACAACCGTGGGTTTTTATTAAGGCAGCTTGACTGACGGCACGTAAATACGAGTAATGTTTTTGATCTAGTATTTAAGAAAGAGAGCACTTAGCGATTTCAAATAACATTAAACTAATGCAAGGTTTCCTATAACTAATTCTCGGTGCCCTCAGTTACACCCACATAATTTCTGACGCACTGACCTCTGAACAGATTGATAACCGCAGACCTCTCGATGATCACCTGTTATTTCGATACCATCTTTCATCAGCTCCGTCTGAAATCTGCATAATAACCGACAATTAGATGAATGTTACGTTTTATCGACTTCAGCTGAGCGTAGCCCTTCACACATTAAAAAAAACCCTAAATGTAAGTATACATTGGAACAATCGGTTTAATGACCAACTTTCCTGATAATAATGTAACATGGAGCAGAATGAGGCACTAATGCACAGTTAGTAAACAATAATTTTTAATTATGAAAGGAATAAATCCAAACACGTTTATCACTGGTCATGAGAAATGATAATCGAGTTGATGTGTCTCAGCCATTTTCTTAAGAACATTTAATTTTGCTTGCCGTTCTTCACTCTAGAGTACACTACACTCGTCTTTGTGATATGTATTGTAGTGTCCTTCAATTGAAAACTTACGCTGGCCGCCTATTATTCGGCGGCATAGCAAACACTGTGAGTTTTCACCAACGGCTACAAAAAAGAATTGCAGTTCCCAGTCATTTTTAAACGACTGAGAACATAGATCTCCCGTCCTTTGCTTTTTCACAGTACCTGCCATTTCTCAGTACTTCTCTGTTAAGGTTACGGTTACCAGGGGTAAACGAGACAGGGTATGTTGCGCTCTTGCTTGTACCACATAAACAGGGAAATGGAGCCGCCGCCGTTCATTTAGAACACATGTCTAATAACAGATGTCGCTGTCGCACACGTGCGCACATGTGCAGCACTGCACACTGTGCAGCGTTTGGCCGGCCCTGACGTACAGTCTAATACATTCTCTGATCGGAAGTATTCGAGCGCTCCTATGTAACGTTGAGCTGACCACTAGGTGTGACGGAAGGACCTATCACTGGGAGGCGGGACGTACTGTGTATTGTGCTGTCAGTACAGAAGGACCAACAGCAGAATGGGTCGGTCAGGAGAGTTCACTGACTTCGAAAGTGGACTACTCACTTGTCGTCTCATCAGGGACGACATTTCTGCCCGGTGACTGGGTATTTGTGTTGTGCTCACCATTTCATCATCATCATCATCATCATCATTCGGCAGTGGCTAGATTTACTGTGTAAAAAAATTGGACTGTGCACAAATTGGGATTTGGTACGGCAGCTGATGACCGCGCAGTTGAGCGCCCCACAAACCAAACGTCATCATCATCAGGGACGACATGTAAGTATTTCAATAGCTATCTAAGTCGCCTGTTGGTAAGGCGATTGTGAAGTGGAAGCACGAAGGAACAATTACAGCTAAACCGAGTACAGGCAGACCCCGAGTACTGGCGGACAGAGATCGTCGACAGTTGTGAAAAACAGCGTGAAATCAGCGGAAGGAGTCACTCGCGAATCTCAAAGTGCGTAGGGAGTTAAAAAGAATGTGGTACAGTGCAATAGCAGCTCCTCATAAGCCCCACATTTCTGTAGTGAGTGAGAAGCGATGCTGGAGGTGGAATAAAGAGCTACGCCACTGCATAGTGGATGATTGGAAACGAATGATTTGGAGTGATAAATCACGCTGTGCCACGTGGCAGCTCCGATGGTAGGGTTCCAGTTTGAGGAATGTCTGGAGAACGTTACCTGCCAATAGTGACGTATGGAAGAGGCGGTGTTACGTGTCGTTTTTGTGTTAGCGTGTGGTCGCGTTATTGTGCTTACTTGTAGTAAACGTTAAACGCGGAAGTATATGATTATTTTGCAGCATTCTGTACTGCGTGCAGTAGGTAAGCTGCTGGAAGATGACCATCGTTCATGTCAGCATGACAATCCACCTTTTCTTCTACATCTACATGATTGCTCTGAAATTCACAATTAAGTGCGTGGCAGAGATTCATCGAACCACCTTCAAGTTGCACCCGTACCGTTCCACTCTGGAACAGCGAATACACAAATCTTTCCACACGAGCTCTGATTTCTCTTATTTTATTGTGATGATCATTTCTCCCTATGTAAATGGGCCCCAATATAATATATTTACATTCTGAGGAGATAGGTGGTGACTGAAATTTCATGAGAAAGTCCGGCCCTAATCAAACTCGCCTTTGTTTTTATATTGCCACCTCAATTCGTGTACCATATCATTGGCACACTCTCCACTATTTAACTTTTTCGATGTCCTCCGTCAATCCTATCTGATGCGGATCCGACACTGTACAGCAATATCCCAGAAAAGGGCGGACAAGCGTAGTGTAAACAGTCTTTGGATTTGGTTGTATTTGCAGCCTTCGGATTTGTATGATGTATCATGTAACAGAAATTTAGCGGATTCATTTTAGTACTCATGTGTGTGCCTTCACACTTTTCACTGCTTAGAGTGAACTGTCACTTTTCGCACCATACAGATATTTTGTCTAAATCATTTTTCAATTCAAATGGTTCAAATGGCTCTGAGCACTATGGGACTCAACTGCTGAGGTCATTAGTCCCCTAGAACTTAGAACTAGTTAAACCTAACTAACCTAAGGGCATCACAAACATCCATGCCCGAGGCAGGATTCGAACCTGCGACCGTAGCGGTCTTGCGGTTCCAGACTGCAGCGCCTTTAACCGCACGGCCACTTCGGCCGGCCATTTTTCAATTCGTTTTGATCATCTGTTAACTTTACTAGACGGTAAATGATAGCATCATCTCCAAACAATCCAAGAGTGCCGCTCAAAATGTCTCCTAATTGTTTATATTGATCGGGAGCGGCAGATGGTCTATAACAATTCCTTAGGGAACGTCAGATATTACTTCTGTTTTACTCGATGCCTTTCCTTCAGTTATTAGGAACTGTGACCTTTCTGACAAGAAAACACGAATGCAGTTTCACAACTTCAGAGGCACGCAATTTGTTTAGAAGTCGCTTGTGAGGAACAGTGTCAAAAGCCTTCTGGAAATCTAAACATATGCACTCAATTTGACATCCCCTGTCGATAGCGTTCATTACTTCGTGAGAATAAAAAGCTAGTTGGGTCTCACAAGAATTGTATTTTCTGAAACTGTGTTGGATGTTTGTCAATAAATCGTTTTCTTCGTGGTAGTTCATAATGTTGGAACACAGTGTATGTTCCAAAATCCTACTGCAAATAGACGTTTGTGATAGGCCTCTGGGTCTGTAATTCAGCGGATAACTTCTACTTCCTTTCTTCGGTACTGGTGTGACTTCTGGAACTGTCTCTGAGCGAGTGGTTGTATATGACTGCTAAGTAAGGAGCTATTGTTGGGCCGGAATGATTATTAAGTGATTTAAGCTGCTTTACTACACCAAGGATATCTACTAAGTTGCTCTTGTTGGCAAAATGCACCGTCTGTGAGGCAGTGGTTTGTGGCCATTCCTGAATTGGACTGGCTCGATCAGAGTGCTGACCTGAACACAATGGGACACTTGTTGATCTAATACAATATTTTCCTGAAGATATATATGTGTCAACTTTATCTTCGATAAGGGCAGAAGCTAAAGCAACGAATTAAAATTTGTGCCACAGCTGGGAGTTGAACCCAGTTCTTCCTCTTACGAGGCATATGTGCTGCCCAACAACGCCACAATAGCATTGCGACTGCCATACCTACGTGGACTACACGATTCCAACGCCCTCCCTAACACAAACTTCAGTTCATACCTTGAGTCCATTTTCCCATTTTCAAATCGTTAGTACTGCTGAGGCTCTCCAACATTTGAATAGCAGCTTTGTACGTAACGGGGAACACCCGCGTGTACCTCAGGTTAGGTGATCCATTGATCTGATAGAATTACATTTTCGTGGAGGCATAAGAGTCCCAACTTCATCATCAATAAAATGTAATTCCATCAAATCAATAGATCACCTATGCCTGAGATACAGGCATGGTTGTCCCATTACATACAACTTAAGTGGTGCTATTCCAATGTTGGAGAGCATAATCAATACTGATGATTTAAGAAGGGGAAAATGACGGAAGGTGTGAACAGAGGTTTGTGTTAGGGAGGGCGCTGGACTAGTTTAGTCCGTGCCGCTGTAGTAGCCACAATGGTATGGTGGTGTAGTGCTTAGCCGGCCGCGGTGATCGAGCGGTTCTAGGCGCTTCAGTCCGGAACCGCGCGACTGCTACGGTCGCAGGTTCGAATCCTGCCTCGGTCATGGATGTGTGTGATGTCCTTAGGTTAGTTAGGTTTAAGTAGTTCTAAGTTCTAGGGGACTGATGACCTCTGATGTTAAGTACCATAGTGCTCAGAGCCATTTGAACAATTTTTTTGTAGTGCTTAACGCGTCTGCCTAGTATGATGCAGGAGATCAGGGTTCATGTCTGGGCTTGGACACAAATTTTAAGTCTTTGTTCAGCTTCTATCTTTATCGCTTTATCGAACTATGGAACACATTTGGGATGCGCGGAAGGACGTCAAGTTTGCCCCCCCCCCCCCCGCCCCCAACCCCTCCACCTGGCCATTAAGACACCTCATTGAAAGTGTCCCCAGAAGATTGGAAGCCATCATAAAGGCGAAGGCTGAACAGATCTCATTTTAATGGCCATTAATAGGTGTCCAGATACTTTTGATCAGGTAGTGTATATGATACTTATTGTCTAAGAAAAGTTGCCCTCTGTTTACCTGTGCCTGTGTGTCTACTGTTATTGGATCGTTACACCCCTTGACACGTTCTCAGTTTACTTACAAAATCGTCTACACACTAGAAACTTCACTCTGCTGTAGATTTCAGGCAATTTAGCTCTCTCTGAATAGAGGTGATGAACGAGTGAGCGTCGCTTTTGTTGTTGCAGAGTGAGTGTTGACAGCAGTGCAACCAAGCCGTGTACGCGAGCGTGCTTCTTCAGCACAGTACACCAGTACAAGCGACAACGCGGCCACTCCGGGCTGTACCCACTGCGCCTGCTTGTCTCACTTCCAATCCACACGGTCAGACTCATATGTCCCCTCACAGCTGGTTACACTGAAGTGTGCCAGACTTGGGAACACTGTTTTTAGTTACGATCTCTCTCTCGAAGTAGCTGTTTCTTTTGAAAATTATCAATATTGGATGTTAACCTGATACCTCTTGCATTGTTTTATGTGACTCATAATGAAACAGTATAGTGGCAAAACAGCCACACTGTACCTATACTACTGGCCATTAAAATTGCTACACCAAGAAGAAATGCAAATCATAAACGGGTGTTCATTGGACAAATATATTATACTGGAACTGACATGTGATTACATTTTCACGCAATTTGGGTGCATAGATCCTCAGAAATCAGTACACAGAACAACCACCTCTGGCCGTAATAATGGCCTTGATACGCCTGAGCATTGAGTCAAACAGAGCTTGGATGGCGTGTACAGGTAGAGCTGCCCATGCAGCTTCAACACCATACCACAGTTCATTAAGAGTAATGACTGGCGTATTGTGATGAGCCAGTTGCTCGGCCAGCATTGACCAGACGTTTTTAGTTGGTGAGAGATCTGGAGAATGTGCTGGCCAGGGCAGCAGTCGAACATTTTCTGTATCCAGAAAGGCCCGTACAGGACCTGCAACATGCGGTCGTGCATTACCCTGCTGAAATGTAGGGTTTTGCAGGGATCGAATGAAGGGTAGAGCCACGGGTCGTAACACATCTGAAATGTAACGTCCACTGTTCAAAGTGCCGTCAACACGAACAAGAGGTGACCGAGACGTGTAACCAATGGCACCCCATACAATCACGCAGGGTGATACGCCAGTATGGCGATGACGAATACACGCTTCCAATGTGCATTCACCGCGATGTCACCAAACACGGATGCGACCGTCATGATGCTGTAAACAGAACCAGGATTAATCCGAAAAAAAAAGACGTTTTGCCATTCGTGCACCCAGGTTCGTCGTTGAGTACACAATCGCAGGCGCTCCGGTCTGTGATGCAGCGTCAACAGTAACCGCAGCCGTGGTCTCCGAGCTGATACTCCGTGCTGCTGCAAACGTCGTCGAACTGTTCGTGCAGATGGTTGTTGTCTTGCAAACGGCCCCATGTGTTGACTCAGGGATCGAGACGTGGCTGCACGATCCGTTACAGCCATGCGGATTGCGGATAAGATGCCTGTTATCTAGACTGATACGAGGCCGTTGGGATCCAGCACGGCGTTCCGTATTACCCTCCTGAACCCACCGATTCCATATTCTGCTAACAGTCATTGGATCTCGACTGACGCGAGCAGCAATGCCGCGATACGATAAACCGCAATCACGATAGGCTACAATCCGACCTTTATCAATGCCGGAAACGTGATGGTACGCATTTCTCCTCCTTATATGAGGCAACACCGGTCAACTGCTGTTTGTGTGTGAGAAATCGGTTGGAAACTTTCCTCATGTCAGCACGTTGTAGGTGTCGCCACCGGCGCCAACCTTGTGTGAATGCTCTGAAAAGCTAATCATTTGTATACCACAGCATCTTCTTCCTGTCGGTTAAATTTCGTGTCTGTAGCACGTCATCTTCGTGCCGTAGGAATTTTAATGGTCAGTAGTGTAGATTAACCGGAAAATCGGCGCTAAATGTTGTACGGTATGTGCACCCTGGAAAGCAAGTTTGAGACAGAGGCAGCAGAATGAGGCCGTTAACTGATGCGGCACGCAGCAATGGTGTGTAGCGATGGGACACTTTAACGTGACCCCTGTGCGGAGGAAGCTGGGAGCGATTGCTTGCGGTTGGTTTCCGGGACGCGCCCCGCCTCCTTCTGCCACGGCACGTAACTTGTGTCCTACCAGTAAACCACCACCCCTGTAAAGAATCGAGCTCCCATGTATAGAACAGCTTCAGACTTCTGATTACTTTATCTGGCGTTTAGTTTGTGAGTACAATTTTAGAAAAAGTTTGAAATTATATGTACAATTTTTGCAAGTCGGTAAGTGCTGGCATTTTCGAGTACTGGATGAATATAACATGAATGAAACTTCCTGGCAGATTAAATCTGTGTGCTGGACCGAGACTCGAATTCGGGACCTTTGCCTTTCGCGAGCAAGTGCTCTACCAACTGAGCTACCCAAGCACGACTCACACCCCGTCCTCACAGCTTCACTTCTGCCAGTACCTCGTTTCCTACCTTCCAAACTTCGCAGAAACTCTCCTGCGAGCTTTTTCACTCGCCCTGTATTCTCCGTCCCTCCATGTGCAGAACTCACTCCAGTGCTGCCCTCTTAGCTGCACACCACAGCACCAGCTCGAAAGACGTCTTCGTATGGTGCATACACACTAGGCCAATGCAGACCAACGAACGACAGCCAGTGGATTCGGTCGAGCGTTGAACACTTTGGCGTTCCACCTCTCATCCTCATCAAATGAAGGGGTGGGGGCCAACGAATTCGGCCATATGGAATTGTATTTGGCTCTAATAACTTGTCGAGGTTGCTCCCATTTTGCTATTGTTGTGAAGTAACGTTTAAATTACAATTTCAACGGCTGATATTATGAGTGAAGAAGGGGATTTAGGAGTCGTCGCATTTCCAGCGTTTATTTTACTGCAAGAAGTTACCATCGAAAATTGGAGAAGAAGAAACGACGCTGGTGGACGGCCTCTCTTTAACAAGTAGGCAGCAGTGTGGTGGACCAATGTCTTAGGGACAAAATCAATGTCTGACCTTAAAGCTGAATTGGAATAAGGGCTATTTCATAATTATTTCCGAATGAAATCTGTTGATATCTAATTGTTTTTGAATTGTGTAGACCCTAAAATTTCCGTAGACATCACATCTTTTACATGATCTGTACCTGCAGAAAATGATTAGCGATTATTCTGAGATATTTAACTACTGAGTATTTATATGCCGGCTTAATGTAAGCCTTCAAAGTATCGAAACAGCTCATCTGCACGAATGTACCTGAAGTTTGTTCAGCTATTATTCGAAGACCAACTGTAACTGTAAAACTCAACCATGAGTGAGAAGTGTGGGCTTTGTCGTAGGTCTGCGAGTAGTAGATTATAGTGTGGGATTTGTTCTAAGTAGTTTCAAGGGGGCGGGGAATGCAATGAGGGAGCCAGTGCTCATTATAGTCAGATCCTCTCCTAGAATTGCAGGAGCGTAAGTGTAAGATCCGTGCCTTTCACGTGGAATTGCAAAACGCAAAAGAGGGACTAGATACGATGAGGGGGAAGGGCGCTGGGGAATGGGAACTGCCAACTGGCAAGAAGGGTGCCAGGAGAAGAGATATTCAGGTAATTGTACTTTGTGTGTTATAGATATGTTTAACCAACTGTCAGAGTCAAGAGAGAGGAATCTGTTGCAGCTGTAGGTGTAGGAAGCAGACCTCAGCAGTTAGGGAGCCCAATTAGCTGCAAATTCTGATAGAAAGAAGGTTCTGCTGTTAGGTAGTTCTCATGACAGAAGTGTGGACAGCGGTTGCATGAAGTGTTGGGGTACTCATGTCACCAGCATTGTAAAGCTTAGTGCAGGGTTGACTCAGCTGACTGTTAACGTAGGGGAATTACGTAGAAATTTTACAAGAGGGAGTCAGATAGTGATTGTGGCTGGAGCAGGAATAGCCTCGATATGGACGGGTGATGTGGCATAGGTGGTGACCTGGAAAAGATAGCAACTCAAACTTGTGGCACAAATGTGCATTTCGTGCAACTGTTTCAGCGTCACGATCGGCCTCACCTTAATGTAATTGACATGAGGCCTGAAGGCACTGACTGGCAAAGCTTGTAAGTGACAGCGTAGTGGGAGATGATGGGATCAATCATTGGACTATTCCTGTAGTAGTTGGTATTAGAGCTGCACCTTTTTTCGACTGAAGTCAGCTGCTAGGTATTCCTGCTTAAAGGAAGTCTCTCTAAACAAAGGACTCACTGTCAACAAAGTTTAGGTATTCAAGTAATGAGAGAATTAGGACATTTCATCAAAGTAGGCCTAAACAAGGTATTAGAGATTATGTTAGTCGGCTTATAGCGCTTACAGATGTTGACTCTGATATCATTGGTATTTCAAAGAACTTCTTAAATAACGTAATAATTCAGAGGCTTCCTTTACCAGAGTACAGAGTAGCAGGCTGTTTTTCAAGGAGTTCTTTGCCGTGTGAGGTAGTGGCGATGCACATGAAAAACGGTAATCCATTTGAGTCCATTGATGTTTCAAAGCACTGCACGGAACAGGTATTCGAATGTTGTGCAGCTGTGGTTGAATTTAGTGGAACTAAAGTTCTAATTGTCGTTATTTATAGGTACCCTGATTCTGATTTCAGAACTATTCTGGTCAAGTCAGAGAGGGTTCTTGGTTCACTTTAAAGGAAGTACAAAAAATTTGTTGTATGTAGTGACTTCAGCATTAATTGTGTAAGCGAGTGCGGAAGAAAGAGGATGCTGGCGGACCTCTTTCATTCATATCGCCTTACGCAAACTATTCTTTCCAATGAGAGTGCAGGGGAACAGTGGCACAGTCACAGACAAGATTTTTGTTCATTCTTCATTACAAGAGGGGCATTGTGTTAGCGAAAAGGTGCCTGGCATTTCATAGCATGATGCACAAATTTTAACGCTAAAAATTTTTGTGCCGCACTACATATTAAATACAATTATTGAGAAAAGCTAATTCAGTTGCACTAGAGGCCTTTTTAAACCCCATTAAGGAACAAGAGTGGCAGATGTTTACAGTGCTGATAAACTGTCCGATAAGTAAATGCTTTCTTCATCACCTTTGAAAGTTGTTTTCCATTAGAACATACAAAACAGGAGACTGGCATTAACTGGCAGCCTGAGTGTATGATTAGGGGGATAAGAATATCGTGTAAAACAAAGTGAGCATCATATCAAAATGTTAGGAGCGGTCGCAGTCGAGCTGCAGCAGACCACTGCAAACCCTATTGAAAGGTGCTTAAAAATGTTATTAGGAAAGCAAAATGTATGTGCTACGTAAATAGAATAGCTAATTCTCCGAATAAAATTAAAATCATATAGCCAGTCGCGAAGGAAGTGTCTGGTCAGGAGCACCAGATTGAGGATATAAAGTCAGGGCACAGCAGTACTGAGAATTGCTACGATGTGGAGACCCAAAGGGCCACAGTTTAATGGGAGTGCCCCAGGGTTTGGTGTTTGGGCCGCTACTGTTTCTTATTTATGTAAGTGATATGCCTTTTAGTATTACATGTAATTCTAAAATATTTCTGTTTGCTGATGACACCTGCTTGGCAGCGAAGGATGGTGGGTGCATCAAATACTGCACTTGTGTGCATCAAATAATGCAGTTCAAGACATAAGATCATGGCTCGTAGAAAATAAATTGGTGCTACATCACAGCAAGACTGGGTTTTTACAGTTTCCAACACTCAATGCAACAAAAACTGACATTTTGATTTCACAGAATGGGCGTATGATCAGTGAAACTGAACAGGCTGAACTAATCGCTGACAAAGATATTAAGCTGTCGTAGTAAGCACATGTTCAGGATCTTGTTCAAAAAGTAAATGCTGCTTTGTTTACCATTAGAACAATATGTGAAATGAGCGACAGTTCAACGCGAGAAGCACTCTACTTTGAATATTTTCATTCTATTATAACGTATAGTATTATATTTTGGGGTACCTCTTCTGATTCAGAAAGGGTATTTTTGGCTAATAAATAAGCCATTCGAGCATTATGTGGTGTAAGTTCATGATACTCTTGTCGACCTTGTTCAGTATTCTGGGAATTCTGACATTGGTCTCTCAATACTATTTTCTTTTATTTCGTTTGTTGGTAACATTGTTAGCTTATTTCCAAGAGTTAGCAGATTTCATTCAGTTAACACTAAGCAGGAATCCAGTTTGCATTTGGAACGCACCTCCTTGTCTCTTGTGTAGAAAGGCATGTAGTATTCTTATGCATCCATTTTCAATAAGTTACCACAAGAATTCAAAAATCTTAGTAATAATTGACGCACTTTCAAGTAAACTGAAGAATTTCCTCATGGCTCACTCCTTCTATTCTGTCGAGGAGCTCCTAGAAAAATTAAAAAGTTAAGCTTATTCCTGTATTGTTATTATGTTTATTTAAACTTACGGCTTGTCCATGGAGACTTGACCCTCAGTTTGATCCTACAGAACATGACAAGTAAAATAGAATACCTTGAGGTAAGTAACAATTTTTGTAGTGTTTATTAATATTACTTTTATTCAGAAAACGGAATATACAAAAGTAAAATAAAATGTTTTCACTTACCTGTGTCCACTGTATTTTTACAGCGAGTTTATCCTGCATGAAGCGCATACTGCTAAAAGCAAACTGTGTCTGCTTGTGGGTTTCGTCAGCTGTACTCCCAATTTTGTTTCTTTTTCTTTGTCGTTCATGGTGAAAAGATATCTATAAAGGCTCCAATTTCCTTTTTACTTTGTGCAGATTACTTCCTAACAGCTTACTTATTTCACTCCAAGTCTATAATTTCTTCTATTTGTTTTCGTAATCGCAGTTCGTGTGGTTCTACAAACATCCCTGTTCAAGATAAAACTATCAGTTTTAATGCTGTGTCCGTATTCCACTCGATACTCTAGTATTTTTAAACATAACGAATATACACCCGTTCAACAGACACAGCATATCGCTACTGAACCAACGAATATTCGAGCTGACATCCACACCAGGAGAGGATCCCAAAGGCCAGTCCACCGCTAACGAGGCGGAATTGCACCCGTGGCCAACCGGTTCGTCGGCTCTGATTTGTCACCAGTACATACTTAGCAAATTACTGCCAGTGAAGTGGTTGGTTATCATTTGTTGGCTTACGTTGGCCTAATGCATACACGCCGTCTACCAGCAATAGTGCCATGTCTGCTTATTAAATTGGAACACAGCACGGGTAATTGGGAATGCTAGAAAAGTCTGCTGGGACTTTCGATGCAGTGTTCTGAAGAAGACGACACCCATTCTTTGTGTGGCGCCTAAAAAGAAGTGCAGTTATGGACGTTACTGTGTGAAATGTGTTTAACAGCAAAGAAATGGATCTTGTGTTGATCATCCATGTGCAATAAAACAGAAAATATTGTGAAGACATTCTAACTGATCATGTGGCATGTACCCAGGAAGAAGTATTTGGCATATGAGCACTTAGTAATTTTTTATGGTTTACATGGAAACGGCATGGAGAGAACAGTTGCACCTGTTTCTGAGGATCCTATGTCCTTCCACGTCGATATATTTTACTGGTTTAGCTGTATCCAACATTTTAAACTAATCATTGCCCACTGACAAAGGTTACTGATATCGTGATTGTTGTGGTTCTGCACACAGAGGAGGCAATTGAGTTCAGTGCAAGCTGTGTGTATTTGAGCCAGCAGTGGTTGGGTGCACTCGCTAAACGCTTTTCAGGCTAATTATTCGCAATGAATTCTGACTTTCATAAAGTTTCGATGTAAAACGACTAATGTTGTGTGGTGACATGTGGGATGTTGCTAAAACTCAATGTAGTTAAATTGTTTTAAATGAGTGAAAATTTCATTAGTAAACTGTACAGTTTGTGATTCACTAACAACTGCTCTCAATCGAATACTTCATTGTTCACTTCCTAAAAAGTAGCAGCAGAAGGGCCTGGTAGTGGAGCGATGTAAGGCAGCATCACTTAATACATAGGTACCATACTATGAGACACCGCCTTGTTTGTTGTAAGTTAACTTTGAACGCTGATTTCAAACCTCTCACACAAGATTCGTGTTTTCATTTCAACTTTCCACTTGGATTGGTCTCATAGCTGAGTTGCATGTGAGACTGGATGCTGTCTAGATTTTAATATTCTACTGTTTGCATTATTTTACCATAATCTCCTATTGTTCGCGACCAGTGTAATCGTAATACCCGAAAAGAAAAGTCCACCTGTTTAGTAGAGTTTTGGTTCACCTTCAGAATGTAATACAGCAGCGATTCGGCGTGGCATGCATTCGACGAGTCCTTGGTAGGTTTCTGCATGTTTATGGAACCAGAGCTCTACATATAGGGCACGCAATTTCTGTAAATTACAGACCAGTCTTTTGTGGGCGCAGAGCTGCACTCTCTCTCATTGGTTTCAGATCAGGGAATTTGGTATTCAAGACATCAACGTGAGTTCACTGTATTGCTTCTCAAATCACTGTAGCACGATTCTGGCCTTGTGACAAGGTCAGATATCCTGCCAGAAGATAACATTGCTGCCACGAAAGACACCAAGCATGAAGAGTTGCGTTCCAGAGGATTGGAAAAGGGCACAGGTCATCCCCGTTTCCAAGAAGGGACGTCGAACAGATGTGCAGAACTATAGGCCTATATATCTAACGTCGATCAGTTGTAGAATTATGGATCACGTATTATGTTCGAGTAGAATGACTTTTCTGGAGACTAGAAATCTACCCTGTAGGAATCAGCTTGGGTTTCAAAAAAGACGATCGTGTGAAACAGAGCTCGCGCTATTCGTCCACGAGACTCAGAGGGCCATAGACACGAGTTCCCAGGTAGATGCCGTGCTTCTTGACTTCCGCAAGGCGTTCGATACAGTTCCCCACAGTCGTTTAATGAACAAAGTAAGAGCATATGGACTATCAGACCAATTGTGTGATTGGATTCAAGAGTTCCTAGATAACAGAACGCAGCATGTCATTCTCAATGGAGAGAAGTCTTCCGAAGTAAGAGTGATTTCAGGTGTGCCGCAGGGGAGGTCGTAGGACCGTTGCTATTCACAATATGTATAAATGATCTTGTGGACAACATCCGAAGTTCACTGAGGCTTTTTGCGGATGATGCTGTAGTATATCGAGAGGTTGTAACAATGGAAAATTGTACTGAAATGCAGGAGGATCTGCAACGAATTGACGCATGCTGCAGGCAATGGCAATTGAATCTCAATGTTGATAAGCGTAATGTGCTGCGAATACATAGAAAGAAAGATCCTTTATCATTTAGCCACAATATAGCAGGTCAGCAACTGGAAGCAGTTAATTCCATAAATTATCTGAGAGTAGGCATTAGGAGTGATTTAAAATGGAATGATCGTATAAAGTTGATCGTCGGTAAAGCAGATACCAGACAGATTCATTGGAAGAATCCTAAGGAAATGCAATCCGAAGACAAAGGAAGTAGGTTACAGTGCACTTGTTCGCCCACTGCTTGAGTATTGCTCACCAGTGTGGGATCCGTTCCAGACAGGTATGATAGAAGAGATAGAGAAGATCCAAGGGAGAGCAGCGCGCTTCGTTACAGGATCATTTAGTAATCGCGAAAGCGTTACGGAGATGATAGATAAACTCCAGTGGAAGGCTCTGCAGGAGAGACGCTCAGTAGCTCGGCATGGGCTTTTGTTGAAGTTTCGAGAACATATCTTCACCGAGGAGTCAAGCAGTATATTGCTCCCTCTTATTTATATCTCGCGAAGAGACCATGAGGATAAAATCAGAGAGATTAGAGCCCGCATAGACTCAGACCGACAATCTTTCTTTCCACGAACAATACGAGACTAGAATAGAAGGGAGAGCCGATAGAGGTGCTCAAAGTACCCTCCGCCACACACCGTCAGGTGGCTTGCGGAGTATGGATGCAGACGATGTAGATGTTGCCCACAATAATGTTCACTTAGGCTACAGCTCTCACGGTGCCTTAGATTACTACCAAAGGTTGCATGGAAGCCCAGCATAAAACCACCACAACCAGCCTGCATGTTTTAAGCAAGAATTAAGATTGCTCAGACCAGATGACACTTCCGCATTGAACCATGGTCCAATCTAGATAATGCAATGTGCTCAGTAATTGTAGCTGATGTTGCCATCAATCACTTTGGGAATATGTGGGGTTGATCTGCTGTAGAGTCCCATGCCCAACAACATGCACTGAAATTTGTGCTCAGAACAACTTGAACTATCTGGTCATATTTGCCACATATTGCCACCTGTCTTGCTTTACAGAGTGGGCATGCCTCCGACCTTCACATTCTGTGATGAGTTGTGGATGTGCTGCACCTTGTCGTCTACTTGTGGTTTTACCATCCTTAAACCATGTTACACAAATGTTCATGACAGTAGGACAAGAGCAGGAAACCAGGTTTGTCATGTCCGAGATGGTAGTTCCAAGGCTCTGGGGCTAACGATCTGCCTTTCGTGAGTAGATTTTTTCGTTTTGGACAATATCGTTGCTACGGCGACTGCTCATCCGTTCTTCCTCCGTTTATATTCGTTCCTCGTTACCCTATGCATCTGCAACGCCACCAGATGACATCAGTGGTCAGTGGTCACAATGTTTTCTATTAGCAGCGTATATCTGACTGTTTTAAGAATTCTTCTAGCTAACTTCTCGGGTATTCCAGAGGGCTTCGAGTTATCTTGCGAGTGGAACCTTCTTAGCTATGCTTAGTGGTCGATGAGGAGGCAACAAGAAAGGAAACAACTTACAAAGGCCGAACCACACGACGTGACTAAACATCGTCTGCATGTGTTGAGACTCAAGTATAATAACGCCATTCACTACTGAACAAAAAAAAACGCAGCGAAACAGAGTGAATTGAATTTTATCATTTATTTAGCTCAATTTAGATAAAATACTGTTTATTAAGTCATAATAAAACATCTTTAAGTTGTCAAACACAATATTCTGAAAAAACATGGCAGAATTATTGTGCCTACAACGAAAGTACATGAAAACCAAATTTGATTTAAATAATAGACATTTAACTTAAACATTGCTACATTTGAACGTTACAATACACACGCATGAGAGAAGGGAATAGTCTCACTCCCCTGAGTCATCTGGCATGCATCTCACTGTGGGCATAAATAAATTCCCAAGTAATCTATCTTTCTAATATCAAAGATTTCGATATTCTTGAAGAGTGAATATTGGTGACCACACCTACATAAAAGATTGTCTTTTGAATAGGAGGCTGTGTTTTGTGCGCATTTTTTCAACACTATTAGCCAGTAGAAAACTAACTGTAGCCTCTGACACTTATGTACTCCAGTCTTCAGCTGTTATACAAGAGTTGGATTTTTTTATGTTCGCTAAATTTATACTTGTGAAAAGCCAAAGACACGAACTGACAAATAAATAAATAAGCAACTAATAAAGTGTGACTTTTTTCTCCTCCCACTTTGCCCCACATGGTCTATGAAAGAGAAGTTGAGACTTTTCTGCCACATGTTAAACAATGCTTGTAGTTGTTCATGATGTATTAGATATTAGGTTTAAAGTACAGTAAGACATTGCTGTTAACTGAATTAACTCCAATAATAATAATAATGTCGTGGGGCTCCCAGTCGGGTATGAGTCTTTCGGTAGGATACCAACGGCTCACGTGATGGTTTGGCTACACATTTGTTTGAGTCTGCAAGAGTGTCTGCTGGAGCTCGGAGGTGTCCTCTATCGGAGCACGACAGAAGCCTGACTTTATGTTGCTGGTATGGATAGGTATGTAGTATTAAAGATGAGTAACATATTACATAGCTTTAAGATGCTCTTCCAGACTGCTCTGCATAGCCTTAAAGGTGTAACTGAGCTTCCTGTTCCTGTACACCATAACAGTAATGGACGTGCAGTCTTGTCGATTTTGTCAGCTGTCCGTTGTTGTTCACTTTGCAGTACCTACACTGCTTACTGACTTAAAACAAATAAAATAATAAATTAAAAACAAAAATAAAGCAAAATAACGTGACGAAGCAAAAATTGACACTCGAAAAGAAGGAATGTTTGCGAGGGTGGTTGGTAATGTAATACTGTAGAGTCCAGCATATTAACCAGTCCATTGTCCCTGTAACTGTAGACGACGTTTTGTGCACTGTGTGGCTGCGGCTGCCAGTGTGTGTGGCGGCATGGTAAGGCGGGGGCTCAGAAGTAGCACTGGGGCTCAGGAGTAGCACTGGGGCTCAGGAGTAGCACAGGAGCTCAGGAGTAGCAGGAATAGCACGGGAGCTCAGGAGTAGCGCAGGAGCTCAGGAGTAATGCAGGGGCTCAGGTGTAGTGGAGAGACTCAGGAGTAACACTGGAGCTCAGGAGTAGCACAGGAGCTCAGGAGTAGCGCAGGGGCTCAGGTGTCGCAGAGGGCCTCAGGAGTAGCACGGGAGCTCAGGAGTAGCGCAGGGGCACGGCGTAGTGCGGGCCGGGAGCCTGGCTGTTGACGTAGAAGCGCCGCCCCGGGCCGCTGCCGTTGCCGCCGCCGCCGCTGCCGAAGGGCAGCCGCCGGCCGTCGTCCTTGACGGTGAGGCGCGCGCCGATCTGCATGGACCAGGGCGCCGGCTGGCGCGGGTTGTAGCCGCGGTACGGCTCCGCCTCGTCGGGCAGCAGCGGCGCCGGCACCGCCGCCTGCCCCTGCGGCACCACGCACAGCCTCGTAGCACAGTGCCTAAAGCTTACGACAGTGTCAAATGTATGGCGTTAACACAAGAAAATTCACTCACTACGACCAGAGCCGTACTAAAGTCAGTCTGCGTCCCTGACAGGACTGCCAAAGATGCGCCCCAGAAGAAAACTATCTACCTGCAATTTTTTCTACACACACATAATAGGATATTTTGTAATTCGTGACGTAGGTTTAATAAAAATGAATGGTTACTGAAAAATATTATTTAAATGAACTATACAGATGACAAATGTAGCACACAACAAATTAAATGTATCATTGTATTGTATGGTAACCAGGGACCTAGAAACGACAGGGAGGCTCCGTCCCCGCCGTAGCCACAGTAGTCCACAGCCCCACGACGACTACCACAGTCCACTTCACTCCTCCGCCGCCCCACACCGAACCCAAGGTTATTGTGCGGTTCGGCTCCCGGTGGACCTCCCAGGGAACGTCTCACACCAGACGAGTGTAACCCCTATGTTTGCGTGGTAGAGTAATGGTGGTGTACGCGTACGTGGAGAACTTATTTGCGCAGCAATCGCCGAAATAGTGTAACTGAGGCGAAATAAGGGGAACTAGCCCGATTCACCGAGGCAGATGGAAAACCGCCTAAAAACCATCCACAGACTGGCCAGTTCACCAGACCTCGACACAAATCTGCCGGGCGGATTCGTGCCGGGGACCAGGCGCTCCTTCCCGCCCGGAAAGCCGTGCGTTAGACCGCGTGGCCAACCGGGTGGGCTAAATGTATCATTGGAGCAAATAAATTACCAATTGCACAAACTTTCTAAAGGAGTTGAAAGTAAAACAAAATCAATCTCTTACACTCAGCTGACAACAGTTGTGCAATACCTCCTTATATCGTGTCGGGCGTCCTTTTTCACAGAGTGCAGCAGCTCGACATGCTATGAACTCAACATGTTGTTGGAAGTCCCCTGCACAAATATTGAGTCATGCTGCCTCTCTGTGTAGGTTCTTATGTACGAGTTGACCTCTTGATTATGTGCCACAAATTTGCGATGGGATTTGTGTCAGGCGACCTGGATAGCCAAATCATTGGCTGGAACTTTTCAGAAGTTCTTCAAATCAAATGCGAACAATTGTGGCCTGGTGACGTGACATAGTTGTTTGGGAACACAAAGTCCATGAACGGCTGCTAATGGTCGCCACGTAGCCGAACATAACTATTTCCAGTCAATGATCGGTTCAGTTGGGCCAGAGGACCCAGTCCATTCCATATACACACAGCCCACACCACTATGGAGCCACCATCAGCTTGCACACTGCCTTGTTGACTACTTGGGCCTGCACCACACTCCAACCCTACCATCAGCTCTTACCAACTGAAACACCGGGCTACGGTTTTCCAGTCGCCTAGAGTCCAATTGATATGGTGACGAGCCCAGGAGAGACACTGCATGCGATATCGTGCTGTTAGCAAAGACTCTCATGTCGGTTGCCATAGCTCAGTAACGCCAAATTTCGCCACACCGTTCTAACGGATGCATTCGTCGTAGGCCCCACACTGAGTTCTGCTGTTGTTTCATGCAGTGTTGCTTGTTTCTTAGGACTGACAACTCTACGCAAACGTCGCTGCTAGCGGTCGTTAAGTGAAGGCTGTCAGTCCCTGCGTTGTCCGTGCTGTGAGGTAATGCCTGAAATTTGGTATTCTCGGCACGCTGTTGACACAGTGGGTTTCGGAATACTGAATTCCTCAACGATTTCCGGAATGGAATGTGTCATGTGTTTAGCTCCAAATACCATCCTGCATTATGAGTTTCTTAATTCTCGTCATGCGGCCATACTCACGTGGGAACCTTTTCACATGACTCACTGGAGTACAAATGACAGCCCCACCAATTCTCTGACCTTTTATAGTTTGCGTACGCGATACTACGGCCATCTGTATGTGTGCATATCGCTATCCCATGATTTTTGTCAGCTCAGTGTATTTTATTTGATCCTATTAAATTATTAAGAGTGTATGAACCATAAATGGAAAATAAAAGAAGCATGCTATAATAAAGTATTGAGAACGTGTTCCTTTTCAAGACTTGTGTTACTATTATAATTTTACGCACCATTTCCTTGTTTTCAGCGAAGCAAACTCATTGATAATGTCGTGGAAGTCAAATTTACCATCTGTGTTGTATTCTACCTACAAAACAGCTGAATTTCACAGTCTGATTCGCTTTTATTCGACATTGAGTAGTTTTTTTTATAATTTTTAAGTTGCCGAAACTGCGCTTAAATTGTCATAAACATCCTCAAAGCTATTTCGACCTTTGGATAAGTATCTCGTAATTCACGGTTAAAAAAATAAATTGCAATATCCAATTTGGAACCTGTGTCGGTGCTCTTCAACAGCTCTGTTGTATCGACAGTTCTGTTATATCTGGCACTAAAATTTCTGCATATTTTTCAAAAGAAGATATAGAGCGCTCATGTAACGCTTTCCTGATAGGAAAATCAAGTGTGATGAAACGGTGTGTTATATGTGAGATTTGCTTCCCAGTTCAGTTATTATTCTATCAAATATTTTGGAGCGGTCTAGATTAAACAGTTTCACTCCAGTCCTCAGTTGTCAGGAATAAGAAAAAATAGGAAGTCCTATGTGGATAGGGAAGTAATAATATCGTCATGTGTCCTCACATGACAATGGTGGAGATGGCCGTCGAAAGCTTGAGTGTCTCGTTCGAAGTGCCGCAGCTTGTAAAGAAGATTTTACTCGCAGTCTGGTGATATTTCACATATTGTCACTCTCTACTCTCTTATGGTATAATATTCTCGAGAAATGATGCAAGAGTGGGAAAAATTGTTTCAACTACAAAAATGAGCTGTGAGCCTTGGTTTGTCGAGTTACAATCGATCATGGTCATCCTATTCAATAGCTTTGGGGTGGTGACATTCGCAGTCAGTATTTCTGCTTATTGACGACACAACAAAAAACTTTTTCGAACCAACCGTCACATTCACAATTATTACACAGGGCAGAAGCAAGACCTTCACAAACACTCATTAATACTCAATAGACTGTGAAAATACACTAGTAGCCATTAAATTTGCTGCACCACGAAGATGACGTGCTACAGACGCGAAACATAACCGACAGGAAGAAGGCACTCTGATATGCAAATGATTAGCTTTTCACAACATTCACACAAGGTTGGCGCCGGTGGCGACACCTACAACGTGCTCACACGAGGAAAGTTTCCAACCGATTTCTCATACACAAACAGCAGTTGACCGGCGTTGCCTGGTGAAACGTTGTTGTGATGCCTCGTGTAAGGAGGAGAAATGCGTACCATCACGCTTCCGACTTTGATAAAGGTCGGATTGTAACCTATCGCGATTGCGGTTTATAGTATCGCGACATTACTGCTCGCGTCGGTCGAGATCCAATGACTGTTAGCAGAATATTGAATCCGTGGGTTCAGGAGGTTAATACGGAACGCCGTACTGGATCCCAACGGCCTCCTATCACTAGCAGTCGAGATGACAGGCAACTTGTCCGCATGGCTGTAACGGATCGTGCAGCCACGTCTCAATCCCTGAGTCTACAGATGGGGACGTTGCAAGATAACAACTATCTGCACGAACAGCTCGACGACTTTTGCAGCAGCATGGACTATCAGCTCGGAGACTATGGCTGCGGTTACTGTTGACGCTGCATCACAGACAGGAGCGCCTGCGATGGTGTATTCAACGACGAACCTGGGTACACGAATGGCAAAACGTCATTTTTTTCGGACGAATACAGGTTCTGTTTACAGCATCATGATGGCCGCATCCGTGTTTGGCGACATCGCGGTGAACGCACATTGGAAGCGTGTATTCGTCAGCGCCATACTGGCGTATCACCTGGCGTGATGGTATGGGATGCCATTGGTTTCACGTCTCGGTCACCTCTTGTTCGCATTGACGGCACTTTGAACAGTGGACGTTACATTTCATATGTGTTACGACCCATGGCTCTACCCTTCATTCGATCCCTGCGGAACCCTACATTTCAGGAGGATAATGCACGGCCGCATGTTGCAGGTCCTGTACGGGCCTTTCTGGACACAGAAAATGTTCGACTGCTGCCCTGTCCAGCACATTCTCCAGATCTCTCACCAATTGAAAACGTGTGGTCAATGGTGGCCGAGCAACTTGCTCGTCACAATACACCAGTCACTACTCTTGATGAACTGTGGTATCTTGTTGAAGCTGCATGGGCAGCTTTACCTGTTCACGCCATCAAAGCTCTGTTTGACGAAATGCCCAGGGGTATTAAGGCCAATATTACGGCCAGAGGTGGTTGTTCTGGGTACTGATTTTTCAGGATCTATGCACCCAAATTGCGTGAAAATGTAATCACATGTCAGTTCTAGTATAATATATTTGTCCAATGAATACCCGTTTATCATCTGCATTTTTTCTTGGTGTAGCAATTTTAATGGCCTGTAGTGTAAGTTATCCAATCTGGAAGAACAACTTACAGTAAGCTTCTACTTCTGGGGCCGGCACTCTTTTTTTGGGCGTTACCGTGGGAAATGGCAGCTCACCCACGGTAACTGAGGTAGTGGGGCAGGCCAGGCTCATACCCATCATCCTGTCAATGCAGTGGCCTGGAGAGGCCGAGGGGTACCTACACAGTCGGGCCGAGGACTTGTTATACCTCACTTGACTGGAAGCAGCGGGTTAGAATAAGAAATGAGCTAAACCATACAAAAAACCACGGATTTCAGCAGAGGCATTTTCAGTCCGGCAGCACCCACCATGCCTTTCGCTAAACAGTCCCTGACTGGTTGGTTGGTTTGGGGGAGGGGGGGGGGGAGCGGACCAAACTGCGAGGTCGTTGGCCCATCGGATTAGGGAAAGATGGGGAGGGACGTCTGCTGTGTCCTTTCAGAGGAACCATCCCGGCATATTCCTGGAGCGATTTGGGAAAATCATGGAAACCTAAATCAGGATGGCCAGACTCGGGCTTGAACCGTCGTCCTCCCGAATGCTAGTCCAGTGTGCTAAGCACTGTGCCGCCTCTCTCGGTAAAAGTCTCTGGCTTGAAGAGCTCCTCTAGTTGCACAGTTTGATTTGGTCGCACAATGTCATCCACAAAAATGACGCCAGCGCCGAATATACCCCTAAAAATACTCTCAAGGGGAAGGAGTACAGTGTCACAATAATGTTGACCAGGGAGTGTGCGATTGTACCGTGTTCAAAGATTTGGAGGTCAGTCTACCCAGGGAGAATTGTGCCACACCACACCAAACCACCAAAACGAACATTTTCGACAAGGTTCCTGGCTGCATTACGTGTTTACACCTCTCGTCGTATGAGATTGCATCCAGAATTTGCATGACATGACTTGCTATGAAAGTTCATTACAGGAACTCGATAAAAAGTTGCTCGAAGTCTTGGGTAGATTAGGGCACATAGGTTAAAGTTACAACCAAATAAGTACGAATCCCTGAGAAAGAAGAAAATATTATAAGGACCCTTAATAATGGATAAGCGTAGAGAGCTAGGTGGGCATAATGCGGAAAAGATGAAGAACTTTCCATTTCCGAAATCTATTATCAGAAAATTACCTTGAGCAGTTAGAGAACCGACTCGTGGCGATAACTTATTAGACCTTCTGGTGACAAACCGACCCGAACTATTCGAAACAGTTAACGCAGAACAGGGAATCAGCGATCATAAAGAGGTTACTGCATCGATGATTTGAGACCTAAATAGAAATATTAAAAAATGTAGGAAGATTTTTCTGTTTAGTAAAAGTGACAAAGCAGATTTCAGAGTGGAGGAATAAATACCATGAAACATTTTAAAAACTAGGTATAGGTAAACATAACTCAACAACTGATACAGCATGTGAGACCTGAGTTTCCTCCAGCATGTCTAATGTTCAGGTAACTTACGGGGATGCAGCCGGATGAGGTCGTCGAGAATAGCCGATGTTTCGACAGATGCACACCCTTCCATTTCCAAGACAAAACTGCAGCAAGTAAGAGCTGTGAAAGGGAATTTAAAACCTCGGTTTCCAGAACAGTGCCGACAAGACAACACACACACACACACACACACACACACACACACACAGTAAACACAACCAAAGATGACCGACATCAGAAGTTATCGATAGTGAAAGCTAATGATCAGTGCAGTAACTCGATCCCTGATTTTTTTCTTTTATGCAGGGGAGGGAGCAGAATTTAAGCAAAAGCCTCCTTCTCTGTTTATAAGGTTAATTTCAACCAATTCTATGATAACACTATCCCAATATCTGGAAGTCCACGCCAGACTCGTCGTGTTGCTATATTCATTCGATAGGATGAGCGGTGCCAAGACAATGTCCCCCAGTAGCAGACTTGCTGGACTGTTGTAAGCATGTCTGACACTTACATTCAGTAGGTTGGTCCTCCACAGTCCTGATAGTCTGACTAGTATATGACGTGCCTCGAATGCATGTAATACAATAGACGTCCGCCTTATGCAAGCCCATATCATCCTTTACGGAACCTAAAAGGATCCTAATCTTGGATGGTGGTCGAAAAACAGAATTCACACTATATTTGCACAAAATACAACTAGTCCTGTTGGAAATGCTCAAAGCGTAAGGCAAAAACGCTGTAGACTTCGGTGCCATTTCGGGATTGTCATCACTCACTCGGTGCACGATTGATTGACAGCGCAACGCACATCGGATCTATCTTTCACTGCTTTTTTTGATGTGTGTAAAAATGTATTCACCTCTAGCAGGACGGTGAATGGCTGAAGCCATACTTGGCGACGCAGACGCGACACGGTGGGGAGGTCCCCATTATATAAAAGCATTTTGAGAACTAAAATGAGGAGATCTCTCTCTCGTCTCGTCGCGGACTGCACAAGTGGGTGGAAATAAGCGAGGGCGTTGAGAGCTTTGCTTTCTGCGAAGTGAGGACGATACGCTTCACGTGTCGTGGCGACAGATAGCAAAGAGGTAGATAATTAGTCCTGCGGGAATTTTTTTGTGGGCAAAGAAACTGTGCACGTTGCTCCAACCCTTAGCGAGTGTGCAATAGCCATTATTTCGACTAGGGAAAGATTTGCGTTCTACAGAACGCAGGAAAGTTGAGACTGAGTGAATATAGTCAAGGCCAGAGTAGGGAATCAGCGTTTCAGATCCAGCACGGAGACAACACTGTTGCAGATGCCGCTTGGTAAGGTACCACGCGCATTAGGCCACAGTAAATGTTGAGTCTACATTTTGCTCACTTTAACTTGCGTACGCTTTGACCATTGAATATCAAAAGCTTGGGTACTAACATACCCTCGCATTGAGTACATGAGAGGTTTTTGATTGGTACAAAAAGTAAATTTATTCTCCACCAACTCAGTGCATTGACCAGCTACGACAATGTAAATGTCTCAGTGCATTGACCATCTATGACAATGTAGATGTAAATGTGTTGATGAAGATTTTTAATCATTCTTTCCTGTGATAAAAAATTTTTGTGTGTAGAGATAACGATTTTAATAATCGTCAGTTCAATATGTCCAAGAGCTAAATATTTTGTTATTGAGTGACAAAAGTAATTGAACATGACTGTTGTGTATCAATTGACCCCTGAAAGCACAGTTGATAAATTATATGTAGAATGTAAAATGGAATAGCTGTTTTGTCTTTCTAGAATAGACCTCAAGCTTTCACCTTTATTAATTCATGCATTCTAGTTACGTTACAGCAGCATTTATAATGATTTTTGTTATGATCTGCAACTGATATTAGCTGCCTTACAGGGCCAAGTTCATATTTATTTAGGATGTCTGATTAGCACCCTGGGCTTGAGAAGACAGCTCAGATGTTTTGTCCATTTGCACGCTAAGTGGTAAGCTAAGTTTGCACACATTGGTACGCTCACTGTGCAGACACAAACGTTGGAACATGACAGCATGACATTTGTGACCTCAGTATGAGAATACTACTGCAAAACGTGTTTCGAACAGAGTTAATAGCAAAGATGTAACAAATTAAAATGTCGTGTCTGATGACGCAGTTTTAGTGCAAGAACAGTGATAATGGAGTAAGAGATGAACTTCTTCCCTTTTTGTTGGGAGAGTCAGAGAAAAGCTTCCAAAAAACTTTGAAATTGTATGTAAAGTTTGCTGGAAGTTGCAGAGTGCTCGCATTCTTAAATGTAGGATGAATATACACTGTCCAGTCACATTCATGGGACCACCTGTCAAAAAGCTGAACAATATCCTTTTGGAGAATGGATCACTGTGAGACATGCAGGAAGAGAGTCGTTGTGATTCTGGAAGGTACCGACGGGGATGTAGAACCTTGGAGCTCCAGTGCCGTGGACATCTGCACTAAATTTCTTGGTTGAGGATCTATGCAGTGAACATTTCGATCGATGTGGTCTCCCAGATAGCCCATTGGTTTTGAATCGGAGAAGTTTGGTGGTCACGGGAGTAGGATAAACTCATCCTGGTGCTCTTTGTACCACACAGGTACACCGCGAGCTGTGTGACACGCTGTATTGTTTTGTTGGTAGATGCTATCATGAAGAGGAAAAAAGCAGACGGCATGTGGGGGTAGACATGGTCTTTGAGGATACATTCATACTTGTGTTGATCCGTTGTGCTTTTCAGAATGACTAGATTACCAAGTGAATGCCACGATAACATTCCCTAGACCACAACACTCCATCCTATGGCCTGGACCCTTCCAATGATTGTCTCAAGGTATCTGCTTTTTGTTGCGATTCTTCTGAGAAGGCCACTTGCGCTGTTCAGTGGGCGTCCAGCTGTGGTAGTAGCGTGCAAATTCCAGCTTCTGGCAACAATTAACAGCAGTCGGCATGGGTGCATGAACTAGGCACCTGCTGCAGAGGCCGATACGCAGCAACGTTTGCCGAACGCTCGTTGAGGAGACACTGTTTGTTGCAACTTGATTCATCTGGGCAGTCAGCTGCTCAACAGTTGCACGACTATTCGCCCATCTACATTTCTGCAGCTGTTATTCATCCCTGTAGTACGGCAACTGGTGCACCACCGTTGCCTCAGCGCCGGTTTTGGATAGCGCCATTTTGCCATACACGGTATACTTCAACCAATGCGGCACGTGGATAATTTACAAACCCAGCCATTTCGGAAATGCTTCCATCTTTGTCCTGAAAGCCAACGATCAGGCCATTTTGAACGTCAGATAAATAGCTCCACTGCCGCATTTCAATAACACATGCACTGCATTCCATTTCCCCATGATATGCTTTATATACCCTTCACAACTGCTACTGCCACTGGCTGTCTGTGAGTCGTTACAGCACATTAACATACGAGGGGCACTCCAAATAAATGAACACTATTTTTTAAAAAATCCATCTTTTATTCTACATGTTTGAAAGTTTTACAGTGTGTACATACATCCTTTAGGAATAATATTTTCATTTCTCCACATAATTTCCATCACTCTCAACTGCCTTACGCCATCTTGGAACCAGCGCCTGTATACCCGCACGGTAAAATTCTGGACCAACCTGTTGGAGCCACTGTTTGGCAGCATGCACAAGGGAGTCATCATCTTCAAACCTTATTCCACGAAGAGAGTCTTTCAGTTTCTCAAAGAGATTATAGTCACATGGAGCCAGGTCAGGACTGTAAGGCGGGTGTTTCAGTGTTGTCCATCCGAGTTTTGTGATTGATTCCATGGTTTTTTGGCTGACATGTGGCCGTGCATTGTCGTGCTATAGCAAAACATCCTGCTTTTGCCGATGTGGTCGAACACGACTCAGTTGAGCTTGAAGTTTCTTCAGTGTCGTCACATATGCATCAGAATTTATGATGGTTCCACTTGGCGTGATGTCCACAAGCAAGAGTCCTTCGGAATCGAAAAAAAACTGTAGCCATAATTTTTCCAGCAGAAGGTGTCGTTTTGAATTTTTTTTCTTGGGTGAATTTGCATGATGCCACTCCATTGATTGCCTCTTCATCTCTGGTGAAGAATAATGGAGTCATGTTTCACCACCTGTCACAGTTCTTCCCAGAAATTCATCTCCACCATTCTTGTGCTGTTCCAAAAGTCCACTGCATACCGTTTTTCTTTTTTCTTTGTGAGCCACAGTCAACATCCTGGGAACCCACCTGGCACAAACCTTTTTTAACGCCAACACTTTCAGTATTCTGCAAACACTTCCTTCCACCAATCCCAAAGTAGTGTGACAATTAGTTCACTGTGATGCGTCTGTCAGCAGTCACCAATTCTTTAACTCTGTGCACATTGTCTGGAGTGTGTGCAGTACGAGGCCTGCCGCTGCGAGGACAATCCTCATTATTGCCGTGCCCGCTTTCATCACATAACCTGCTTGCCCACCGACTAACTGTACTGCGATCGACAGCAGCAGCTCCATACACCTTTTTCAACCTCTTGTGGACGTTTCCCACTGTCTAGTTTTCACAAAACAGGAATTCCATGACAGCACGTTGCTTCTGACGAACGTCAAGTGTAGCAGCCATCTTGAAGACATGCTGTGATGGCGCCACTCACGGGAACTGGTTGAACTAAGTTTGAAAACAAGCGGGAAGTATGTATCTACACACTGTAAAACTTTCACACATGCAGAATGAAAACTGTATTTTTACAAAAATAGTGTGCATTTCTTTTGGAGTGACCCTCATAGAACACAGACGGTGGTGACATTTATGTGAGTTGAATATGTCGTTGGGGTAATCTGCACAACATGAATTATACTGCCTAAATAGGTAAACAAAGTTTTTAACTCCAATATTTGAGTTATTGTGATGAGCCTTTAACGTAAATTATTTGATGAATAGATTATGACACCATTATAAATTTTTATATTCGGCCAATAACTATATGAAATACTGGAAACCAAGTTATGCTTGCTCATGGAAGGCTTTAGATAAACTACATGTAACTGTGCCGTGAATCGCACACAGGGTTAGCCATTTAGTAATATACTATAGATGATAGGTGCCTCTAAGGACAAGAAGTAGCTGCTATCTCCAGCAATATGCAAATAGTGTCTAACTTCGAATGTAAAAACATTAGTCTAAAATCCACAAAGAAACAGCTAAAGCATCAGGAAGAACATGCCAAACACATAGATATAGTTGTAATGATTTGCGACTGAGCTTACTGTTAATTTCTCGTCTTAAAATAGTTTTGGTTATACGAATGCGACTCGGTTACTGAGATCTGCATACATGCATCACACTCAGAATTTATCTTTACACGTTGTCCCTTGCAGAAGGTAGGGTATTAATTTAATTACATTGCGTAATCATATTGGTAAAATAACTATCCCGTTTAGTGCTGGCCCACAAGGAAGTAAAACCATTAAAAATAGCTATTTTTGACTTTGTATCATTTTATTCTTCAATTACTACATGGCAGTCTCTTGGAGCGTTAGCTTTGCTACAGCTGCCAGAAAGTTTGATTCTTTTGCCTACAGAGTTTGGTATAGACTGTTTTTCGTAGACTGTATTTTTAATGTAGCAGCAAGTTTCAGAACAGTGCACACTCCCGCGAAGCGTTCTGGGAACGTTAAACAGCTCTTGCCAATGGTGCCAACCACAAACTAAGCGACGTTGTCTACATAACAAAGAAGTGACATCTACGCGTGAAACACGCGTGCTTTTAGCACGAAAGTTAAAAACGCAGGCGTAGCGACAGGAAGAGGTCCGGCCACCCTCTACGACTAACAAAGAAATCCGAAACTAATATGCTGACATGTGATGACACAGTACAAAGCCAGGGAAAGAATACCCAATTTGGATGAGACAACAAAGCGTGCCACAGGTGGTGGTTTAAATGTTTTACACCTAAATTCATTGTGAGAAACAAATACATTTAGCAACAAATAAAAACATTACATTGTTTAATAGTTTTAAATTCTTTCATACCAGGCCAAAGCTTTCACGCCTAGTACCTTCATTGCAGTACAGACAACGTACGCTCCTACTTCCGTTTGATCTGTGTCCGTTTATTCAAGGAAAGGAGGATTCGCTACCGAGTAAATTAGGTAGTAATAGTCTATAGATGTCAGACAGTCTTTTGACGTGCCAGTGGACATGTTAGCAAGAACTGGTGTGCAACACGGTATGTGATTGTTATTTAGTAGCTGACAAGCGGTGTAGTACTGAGGTAGTTGTCAGCTGATGTTGTTGCTTTGATGCAGCTGTCCTCGCTAGTCTATCCTGCGCAAGCTACTTCATCTACGAACACCTATTGCAACCTACATCCATTTGAACCTACTGTCTGTGTTCATGCCTAGGTCTCTCTTTGCAATTTTACCCCCACACCACCCTACATGACCAAAATGAGGACTCTTTGATGTTTCATATCAATCGAGCCTTTCGTTTAGTCAAGTAGAGCCACAAATTTATTTTTTTTCTCATTTGGATACAGTATTTCCCCGTTAGTTACACGCTGTACCCATCTAATCTTCAGCATTCTTGGTGTAGCGCCAAATTTCAAAAGGTTCTATTCTTTTCTTGTCTGACCTACGTATCGCCAACGATTCACTTCTGTTCGAGGCTATTCTCCAGGAAATACGTTCAGGAAACATCTCCTGTCACTTAAATTAATATTACATGTTTAGAAATTCTTCTCTTCCAGAAATGTTTTTCTTTCCATTCCCAGCCCCCACCGTCAGTTACTGTGCTGCACAAATAGCAAAATTACTTATTTCCTAGTCACCAGCTGATTTAAAGCGACTAATTCCATTTCCTTGTTTTACTTTTGTTCATGTTCATCCTATAAACTGAACTGCCTGACAAAACAGTGAGTCACCAGAAGAGGAGGAGGAAACGAAATGAAACTTGACAGGGTGTGTGATGTTATTTTAGTTATTACAAAATGGAATTAAATTTACAGAGAACTTGAGAATATTAGCCAACTTGTCGGTATGACTGTTTCCCTGTGGCGTTGGTGTGCGCACTGATTCACTGAGAAAGGGTGCTCAAAATGGTTCAAATGGCTCTAAGCACTATGGGACTTAACATCTGAGGTCATCAGTCCCCCAGACTTAGAACTAATTAAACCTAACTAACCTAAGGACACCACACACATCAATGCCCGAGGCAGGATTCGAACCTGCGACCGTAGCAGGCGCGCGGTTCCGGACTGAAGTGCCTAGAACCGCACAGCCAAAGCGACCGGCTAGAAAGCATGTCATAGAGCCAATGTATCCTACCCTAATGCAGACTGGTCCAGAACTGTTGTAACTGGTCCCCGATGCTCTGGGTATTGGCACTGGGATGGAGTTGGCATCCCAGCCGTTCTCAACTGTATCAGAATAGGATCACGCTGGCTATCGGAGTACCTCAGCATCACTAAAATGATAGAGATACGTGCCATGTGTTGATGAGCCTCGTCCTGTTGAAAAATGACACCACACAATATGGAAGGACGCAAGATGTCTGTGCCATATCTTTGTGCCTTTAGAGTTCCCTCAGTCGCTACCAGTTGTAACCTGAAGTCAATTAGAAGAACGGGACCTCTCGACATGTCACCGCCCTACTCGCCAAGGACGGGCATCTGCGGTAGTGAAGAACCACGGTTCATCGCTGAACACAGTGCAACGCCCTTCATCAGCTGCCCATGCTTCCTGGTCAGGGCACCGCTCCAAACACAGCCGTTTGTGTTGTGGTGCTGACTGTAATTGCCCAGTGCGCCTACTGCTAGTCTCTGACCAATGGTACGGGGCGACACAGAATGTTGCTGGGAGTCCGTTACTAGTTTTCGGATCTCCAGCTCAGAAGTAAAGGTGTTACGATGTGCTTGGTGCTCAGTAGAGCGAGTCATCCTTTTGGTGGTCAGACTTGCCTGATCGGATCTCTGGTGAAGGTGTGCCTATCCTCAATTTCCTATGGAGTCCAACATCAGACATCGTATTGCCCTAAAAATGTGACTACGATTCAAACAGTTGGCCAAATAACTGAACAATAGTAACGCACTTCGGTGACCATTGTACCTTTCACAGAGAATTGAAACTCCAAATATTTATATACCTGCCAATTGGCGTTCAATAAGGCGATTCACCCTTCTGGTGGTAGACTTGCTTGACTGGATCCTTGGCGAAGGTATGCCTGTCCTCAGTTTCCTATGGAGTCCAACATCAGGCCACTGTGACATCTGACTGCCCTAAAAATGTGACTATAGTGCGATTCAAACAGTTGGGCAAATAACTGAACAATGGAAACGCACTTGGTGTACATTGTACCTCTGACAGAGAATTGAAACTCAAGATATTTATATACCAATTGGTGCACAATAGGGCGATTCACCCTTTTGGTGGTAGACTTGCCTGACTGGATCCTTGGCGATAGGTATGTAGTAGTTGTATGACTATGAAGTTACACTGACATAGGATCATGTCTTGTGGGTACCTTACATTTGTGTAAGGAAGTGTATGTTCAAGACACTACCCATTTCGTCGAGCTCCTCTTTCCAGTCCGTTGCGGCCTTTGAGAGAAACTCAGTGTCATCAGCAAACCTCAAAGGTTTTACTACTTCTTTCTGGACGTTAATACCCCTTCCAAATTCCTCTTTCAATTTCTCTACTTGCTGCGCATTGTTCCGATTGATTAACGTCTGAAATAGGCTGTAACTTTGTCTCAGTCCCCTCTGAACTATTCCTCCCATTTCATGTCCTTCGACTCTTGTTAGAACTGCAGCCTGGTATTTGTACAAGTATGAGTTTACTTTTAGCTCTGTGTGTTTCAAATCTGTTATCTTCATAATTTCGAAGAGTTTACTTTAGTCAACGCCAGTGAAAAAATTTCTCTAAGTCTATAAAGGTAGGTTTGCTACCTTAAATCTATATTTTAAGATATGTCCATGAGCCTGTATGGTATCATGTGCTGCTACATTTCAGTCGAACCCAAACTGATCTTCCCCGAAATTGCCTTTTACCAGGTTCTTCATTCCTCTCTTAAAGATGGTGTGACTGTTCTGCAAACATGCGTTATCAGCGGAAAAATGCACCTATCGGATCACAAAAAATTCGAATGTTTTCCTGTTTATTTAAAAAAGACTGACTGGAAAGTGGGGTAGCAGCTGCCTCATTCTACCTTCCTCAGCACCTTTAAAAATTTTCCCAAAAATTTTGGCATGCGAACCTATTCCGACATTTTTTAACATGCAACTTACCTCAGACTTCACAAGCTCTCTTAACAGTAACTCACCCACACCCACTAACCTGTCGCTGTAAGTCACTCATACCCATCCACTCTCAGTTACTCTTTCTCACTCACTCATTCAGCCCAACTCATTCTCATTATCTCTTTGTCTCTCCTATCATTGTCTCCTACGTCATAGCCACAGTCCTATTCGTTCTGTCCTACTACTACAGTCTCCTCTCACCATCATTGTCTCTCTCTTCCTCTCTCTTACTCCTAATATCTCATTCCTTACTTCCTACTATTACTGTCTCTTCTCACTGTCACTCACACTCTCTCTCTCTTTTCCTCATTGTCAACATCATATACATAGTCTCTCATTATCACTCGCTCTCACCCAATTCCACTTCCTCTTTCTCTTTATTCCTCTGACTGTGGTATTGCCTCCTTCACTCTTATCCTAGCACCATGCTGTTATCATCAACTATGTTCCACTGCCACAGTGTTCCTCTCTTTTTCTCACATTGCCATTACCTCTTTCGCTCTTTCTGTAACACATCTAGTCTACAATGTTGGAGTATTTATTACTTTTCCGCTACTTTCCCACTGAAACTGTCTTCTTCTCTCTCAGCATAAAAAAGTCCAAACACGTTTGCATGCCAAAATTTTTGGGAACATTTTTATATGCACTCAGAAGGTAGAACGAGGCAGCTACTGCACCACTTTTCAGTCAGAGAACTTTAAATAAACAGGAACATATTCGACTCTTTTGGGCTCCGATAGAAGCATTTTTCCGCTAGATCCCTTCTTTTCCCTGTTGTAGCAGGGGATTGTAACTCATACGAAAATTAATATAATGGTCAGTAGCATTTAGATAGTTTACTTATGTGACAGTGAAATAACGCAAAACCAAGTTTACACCTCAGATCGGATGTTACGCGCAAAAGAATTCTGCATGTGCTTCAATTTGCTTAATGGGGTTCCCAGATGATGGCAGACACAGTTTGCAGCAAATCTCTCCATGCTATGTCACTCTACATTTTCGCCTCACACTGTATTTTACGTGCGTATCTTCCGTGTACATGCAGTGTAACTTTGAACCTCTGTATCTCGGAAATGGATAAAGATATGAAGAAAATTTTCAAGATTATTTGAGGTCGGTATCTTAGGAGTACATCGTAAAAGTTTCAGCCATTTTCTGTGCACAGCCATCTTGGAATCCTTGGTTGGTGTTTGATCCGCTGGTGACGGCGAAATATAGCACAAATGTGGGGTTATCTGATGGTACCCCACCCCAGGAGCTAATGGTGCCTCCATGGGTCCCATCAAGTCCACCGGGGACCACATTAAATAAAAAAAGAACCAACCGATTTCCTGCAGGAGGAAGTGTGTAATATTCATACTTTGACCTTGTTTTGTAGGGTAGTGACACTAAGACGATCCTTCTGTTGGATATACAAATGGTTCCTAGCGCAAGGAATTTCAAGGAAAACTTGACCCCTACCTTTTTATCATCAGTAGAACCTGAGGTATAAGCACAGCGTTTTAGTACCTATTAGGTACGCATGCATACCGATTGTACTGTTGATTCAATAGTATTCACATTCGTCTTGAAGACTGAAGGTATTTCACGAGTCTTATGAACCATAGAAACCAGATGGAATAATATTTTCACGGCTTGCTCTCCTAAGAATCTGAATAATTTTGAGGAGCTGTCTTCTGAGGGGACTTGTGTCGTCTTAGGTCTTTTAGGGTGTGCCAAGTTATTCTCGCAATATCATATTGTCTCCTACATTATCTTCAATTACTCCCTTTTCTCGCTGTATAGTATTATCGAAAAGTCTGTTTTTCCTGTATAGATCTTGTATGTATTGCTTGCCCGCCTCCACAGCTCAGTGGTCAGCACAGGTGGCTGCCATAAGGAGGATCTGCGTTCGATTCCCGGGACTGCCGGGTATATCTCGGTGATCAGAAGACCGGAACGGCATCCACTCAGCCTCGTGGTGCAAGTCGAGGAGCTTCTCGAAGGAGAAGTAGTGACGGCAAGATACGAAGCTGACAGCAGCAGAGAAAGACAGGTGTCTTGACCCCAGGCCCTTGCGTACTGCATCCAAATGACATGGTGGAGCTAATACATTGCTCCACTTTTCATCTTTCCATTCTTTTATTAGAACTGGCTTGCCATCTAATCTCTTGATATTCAGAGAGCTCTTTCTCTTTTCTCCAAAGGTTTCTTTAATTTCCTTGTTGGCCGTATTTATTTTCCCCTTGTAAAGTGTCACATTGATTTGATTTGATTTTAACAGGAGAGCTAAAACAGCTTAGGTCTAACCTGCCACTGCCCACACCGAAACTAGGTTTATTGTGAGGTATCGTTCCCTGTATATCTAGTAAAGCCAACCAGTGCCCTTAAACAGTGCAAGGAGTCCCTCTACCAGTTTTTTGTTAGACACAATTTCTTCAGGTCTAGTTGTCCCGAAGATTCTGTATCTTTTACTCTCCAATGCCATGCATTCAAAGATTAGGTGTGATGCAGTTTCTTCACCTTCATCACAGATTCTACATTTAGGGTCCTCTTTCATTATACCCATTGTGTGTTTGTGTTTTTTGAAGTTCCCATGACCGGTCATCAGTCCAGTCATGAGTTTGATCTCTTTCCTGTTCAATCCCAGGATTACAGAGCTTCTTTCAAAACATGGCTTGGGCATCATTACCTTACCATGTTTTTGTTTATGGACCTTGGTCCAATATCCTACGTGTTGTTTCCTAATTCGGTTCCGTAGTTGTAATTTAATCATAGCCTTTGTGATTGCCAAGACAGGCTACGGTCCAATAAATGGAGTTGTTGCCCCCATCCTAGCCAATCTATCTGCTTGTTCATTGCCACAGATCCCTGAATGGCCATGGACCCCACACTAGGTTTACCCTATTGCTTCCCCCTAGTTCCACCAGAGCCCTGTGGCAATCTGCAACAATCAGATCTTGTTGCAGGAGCTGCCAATGATTTCAGGACTGCCTGGCTGTCTGAATAGATGTAGATGCTACGGTCATTGTAGCACCTACTCATATTCTTCTCCACACATGCCCTGATTGCAATAATTTCGGCTTGGAATACAGAGACCACTTTCCCTTGAGAGATGCTGCTCTCTAGTCTTGGCTGAACCCTGTACAACCCTGGCCCAACGCCTTGATCTGTTTTCGACCCATCGGCAAACCAAACGATGTCCCCCATACGGTGTCGAACTGTTTTCTCCCACTGCTCCATAGGAAATCCTAGGTCTAACCACTGTGGTGTATATCCAATGCATACCGCTGGGGCTTAGGCCCCAGTTTTTGCCACAAGCCCTCCTAGTACTCACTAAAGTGCTTTTTGCCTTGGAGCAGATACTCTTAATATGAGGGGTCAAAGCGTCACATTGTTTGCGTAGACTTTCCTGTTATGTCATTTTACACCTCCTGTTAGTTTCATTTTTTAGATATCTGCATTCCCTTTTGCCTGCTTCATTTGGTGCATTTTTGTATTTTCTCCTTTCGTCAGTTAGATTCAGAGACTTGCGCTTTGTTGAAGGATTTCTACTCATCTTCCCCAAGGAACGAGAATGTGCACAGAATTCACATAACGTAAAATATGAGGCAGCTTATCTTATGCAGGTTTAAATGCAGTGAGATCTTTACCTGTGGACCACGGTAGGGGGCGCCGGGGCGTCTGTGGTCCGGTACAGGTGCCAGAGGCAGCGTCCGCCGACCCTCCGTCTCTGGCCTCCCAGAGTAGGCCAGCTCCGGCCTCCTCGCAGAGTAGTCTAGCTCTGGCCTCCTCGCGGAGTAGTCTAGCTCTGGTCTTCTGGCGGAGTAGTCCAGGTCGGGCCGCCTGGCGGAGTAGTCCAGGTCGGGCCTCCTGCCGGAGTAGTCCACGTCTGGCCTGCTGGAGTAGGAGTAGTAGTCCGGCCCCGGCCTCTGCTGGTAGTAGGGGGGCGGCGGGGGCGCGGGCAGGCGGCCGTAGCGCGCCTCTGGCGGCGACGGCGGGAACTCGCGCCGGCGGTCGGCCTCGGGCTGCGCGTCCGCGTCCACGATGGAGTAGCTGAGCGGCCGCTCCCAGCGCTGCCCGCGGCCGTCGCCGTAACCGCGGCCGCCCGCCTCCTGCCGGCCTAGGCGCGGGTACGGCGTCGCCGGCACCTGCGCATGCGCACGTCACCACATTTATCCACAGCCGTCAGCAGAAGACTGTCTAGCAGACTGCACCCATTCGTGTGCTGATGATACTGTGATGTACGGGAAGGTCTCGAAGCTGAGTGAATGTAGGAGGATACAAGATGACCTCGACAAGAGTTCTCGTTGATGTGACGAATGGTACCTAGCTCCAAATGTAGAAAAATGGGCGTTAAAACAGATGAGTAGCAAAAAGAAACCCATAATTTCGCATACAACATTAGCAGTCAGAATGAGATTCTCACTGTGCAGCGGAGTGTGCGCTGATATGAAACTTCCTGGCAGATCAAAACTGTGTGTTGGACCGAGACTCGAACTCGGGACCTTTGCCTTTCGCGGGCAAGTGCTCTACCACCTGAGCGCCCCAACCAGTGCTAGTTCTGCAAGGTTCGCAGGAGTGCTTCTGTAAAGTTTGGAAGGTAGGAGACGAGGTACTGCCAGGAGTTAAGCTGTGAGAACAGGACGTGAGTCGTGCTTGGGTAGCTCAGATGGTAGAGCACTTGCCTGCGAAAGACAAAGCTCCTAAGTTGGAGCCTCGGTCCGGCACACAGTTTTGACCTGCCGGAAAGTTTCATATCAGCGCACACTCTGCTGCACAGTGAAAATCTCATTCTGGAAACATCCCCCAGGCTGTGGCTAAGCCATGTCTCCGCAATATCCTTTCTTTCAGGAGTGCTAGTTCTGAAAGGTTCGCAGGAGAGCTTCTGCAAAATTTTGAAGGTAGGAGACGAGGTACTGGCAGAAGTAAAGCTGTGAGGACGGGGTGTGAGTCGTGCTTGGGTAGCTCAGATGGTTGAGCACTTGCCCAGCGAGATTTCTTTTATGTCATGAAGGTAAATTATCTTTCGCACTGTTAATAATATATCATCCGCAGCCCGCGGCCACCTGTAAAACACATCATAAAATCTGCTGCTCTGCCCTGCAATCCCGAAAGCTGAAAGAAATAATTTTAGTTCACTATTACCTGTCCGCTTTTTTGCAGTAAGATCGGTTTCATTTAATGCAGTTTGAATGCGCCGCGGCAGCGGCTCGTTCGTTCGTAGCACAGCTGTGCACCACGAATAATATTTAAATAGCTGAAATTGTCTTAAAAGGATGGGACAAAATACCAAGCAAGGTTATTACAAATCATAATGCAAGTTTTCACTAAGTAACTCTGTTCAAAACATTTATACAGATTAAATTCTTACACTTGTAGTCATTTGAGGAATTTAGTTCCAAGTTGTTTTTATTTATTTATATTTTTTACGAGGATCTACAATACTGATTAGCTGAAAGCCACAGTACTGGAAGGGATACAAGCCATTTCTCAAGAAATGATGTAGAATGTAACGAGCAACTTCCTCCAACGTCTTCGGTAATGACTCGCCATGATGGAAGCCGTCTGTGTGATGTTCCTTTTCAGAAATAAACTTGTGTTTGGCTTTCCAATAATGGCAATGTATGTAGAAGAGTTATCTACAAGTGAACTTGGCTTAAATATATGCTAAAGCTCATAATAACTAAATCAAAATGTACTACTTCTTGTGGGCCATCCTGTAAATACGTTGATTCATACGAAAGGCCTGTCTATAGAATTTATTACCACTACACCAGGCCAGTTCTCCAGCACTAATGGGCTACTATTTAGTGGAACAGGGTTATCACTAGTGGTGTAGCTAGCAGAGGGGGAGCAAGAGTGCATTGTTGCCAAGTTTCTCCCACCTTTTACATACGCCAATAGCCCTAGGTATAAAGTGACAGGAAATTCCAAAAACTGTGGGAGATTTAAATTGGCCAATAGGTCACACATATACCACTGTGCACCGTATTATATAAAATTATTTTGAACTGAATTCAATTAAAATATCAGGAACTGTCTTGCCTAGAGTTTAAAAATGTTGCTGACCCAGCTGACCAAAATTTGAACAATTGTCGAAATTTTTGAAAACATAGTCAGATATCTTAAAATTTGTTGAAATTAAAATTTAAAACAGTCTTGATCGTAGTCTTGCTAAAATATTTTTTTATTGGAGTGGATGGACACTGCTAGGTGAGTTCCGTCGACACTCATCTAGCAGTGTCCATCCACCGCTCTGAAGTCAGAAGATGACTCTTTCATAGAGTCGAAACCGGTCACTCACTCCAATAAAAAAATATTTTAACAAGATTGCGATCAGGACTATTTTAAATTTTAATTGTAAACAATTGCCCCACTGAGTTTGAAGTTAAAACAATCCCCCCGCCCGACATCATAGTTGAAACAATCATCACCGCTCCCCCTTATGCGCACCCCGGAACTCCCCGTAACTCAAGTGAAGGTGACTCATCCGCGCCATTGCCGCTACTGGAGACCCACCACATGGAGTTACCGCCAACTGCTGCCTTGTAGCACTGGAGAAAATCGCACGACAATTCAATAGCCTAATGCAAACTGTTTAATATTTGTCCCGATTTCGCAACTAGTATGTTGTTAGCGATGGCGCAACAGTCACAGGTCATGTGACTCGAGTTAAAATGAAGGGGAAATTTGCAAATGCAAGCAACGCACGTACACTTTACCCATATCGAAAAATCGTGGGAAATTCAAAATAACCAGTAGCTCACAAAGACATTCCGTAGGAAAAGTAAGATATTTACAGAGGGGCATTTGTCTTGTTGGGGGAAGACTTGCACGGTGGCTCAGAAGCCAGGAGGACCAAATGCAATGGCTCAGAAGCCAAAAAAAGGAAATACGGTGTTTATTTTAAATTAAAAACGGGAACATAATGTCTGGCACCTATTAAACACAGATAAACAATAGTTCGGCCAATATAAACTCTTCATTATTATATGCAACAGTCATGTATCGAGCACATTTGAGGTTGAAACACGTTTATTCTTGTTTACAAGTCGAGTCCGAACGAACAAGTCAAGCGGTCCAGCCAAGCTCCGGAAGCTGGCCTGTTACTTGCGCAGTGTAGCCGTGTGCCGGCCAGAGTCTGGTGGAGCTGCCAGCCGACCTTTGAGAAATATACATTTTTTTGAGATACGCTGTAGTTCTGGAGTTCTCTATAGAAAATTTGAATAGTTCTTAAGAATTTCGCACAAAAAACAATACACGGTCTGGCTCCATTAGGTCTTACGCTCGGTATGTCGTCTGTCTATCCTGTAGTTTTTCAACTCTTCGTTTTGCAACAAGTTCCGGAACTTTGTCCTTCCCCTTATCCTTTCCCAGCAAACATACTCTCAAAATTATCCTTACGAGAATAGCGCAAGCAGCACAATCATCCACAACATTTCGACAAGTACTCTCACTTGTTCCTTCCACTGTAGTGCTCATTACAGACTGAATTCCCTTCGAAATGCTTGGTTTTCTAGAACTCCGGCTTAGCCGAGACATCGTTCTGGTGTCTGGTGACACTAACTATGCGAGTTACGCCTCAATGTATCGGTATATCGTTTAACTAGTTTCTCTCGTACGTTAGAAGCACCTTACGACAGCTCTGCACTGGCATCAGCTTTCTGTCGTCGAAGGTTAACTTTTGCGTGATGTTCAGTCAGAACGTTTCCCTTGGGGCTCGCATTGCATCCTTCACCCACTTGATACATCAGATTGTGGCTGCGTTGTGAACAGCTCGCTGCGCACGTCAGCTGCTTGCCCTGGGAGGTTGTGACACAGTACTTGTGCTCGCGCTACATTCTGAATCTCTGGCAGCCACTCTTCAACAGATTTAGCCCTGTGAACTTGGCCATCCACACTGCAAACTCGCCTCCTCTTCCTTTTCCTCCGTTCTCCTTGATTCTGAGGAAATATATGTGCCTGTGCCTGTGCCTCTGTGTCACGACATCTGCAACACAACTATCAACAATTTCTTGTGCATTCCCTGTAGTATCTCAACACCATCAGCTGCAGTTCCAATTTGCACTGTGCAAAATCCACCGGCACATCCACTTCTCTTTGCATCTGGCCCAGACTCTCCGACCTCAACACAACACACATTATCACCAAAAGGGGCAGATACTACTGCTCTTAAATCAGCCATGTTGCTATCCACAGACTTGTTCACTTCTGTACAGCCAATACTCATTCCTTCTGTCGCTACAGTTATCTCATACTCTCCAGTTCCACATGACATTGAACTGATACTTCCATGTTACTTTTGCTAACATCCACTTCGTTACTATTTTCAGGAATTTGTACATTTGACCACTTCCAGTCATTGTCTTACTTCTCCTACTTAAAATATTGTCCACTCCATTGCTAAGTTCCGCCCTACACCTCACAAGAAAAAAATGGTTCAAATGGCTCTGAGCACTATGGGACTCAACTGCTGAGGTCATTAGTCCCCAAGAACTTAGAACAAGTTAAACCTAACCTAAGGACATCACAAACATCCATGCCCGAGGCAGGATTCGAACCTGCGACCGTAGCGGTCTTGCGATTCCAGACTGCAGCGCCTTTAACCGCACGGCCACTTGGGCCGGCACACCTCACAAGATTGACAGGCTTAACTACACCAATGGTACTTATTGGCAGATTAAAATTGTGTGCCGGACCGAGACTCGAACTCGGGACCTTTGCCTTTCACGGGCTCTGGTAGAGCACTTGCCCGCGAAAGGCAAAGGTCCCGAGTTCGAGTCTCGGTCCGGCACACAGTTTCAATCTGCCAGGAAGTTTCATATCAGCGCACACTCCGCTGCAAAGTGAAAATTTCATTCTACACCAATGGTAATTGGACGACCTACAATAACAGGAAAACTTGACACAAGCCTGTTCCTTTGCTAGCCCCAATCGCTTCCATTCTCCTGTACCCTATCTACTTTGGCACCTAAAATTTTTAACACATCGCTCGTGTTAGCCGCTTGTGGTATTAAAACTTTCGCTCCCTGTTGCACTGACTACGACATGATTACCTTTTATCAATTATCCACATGCAAACGAAAAAGATGCTGAAACATACCACTTTCCGAACACTTCGCACTACTTCACATGCTCACGTACCGACCCATATTACTTGGTCTGCCCAAAATGAAATAAAATTACGAGAACACTTAACCATAACACTATCATATTACTCCTTACTATCACTTAGCCGCTGTTGCCTGAGTTGCTGCTCATAGCTACCACTTCACATCGAACCAAGGACTAAATATAGCCTCACCTCCCGAATCGTTACTCATGGTTAACAGCTTCTATACTACTAGACAACAAGCCACACCTTTTCCTCGTGACTCCCGAATTGCTCATATCAACCAGATGAAAAGCAACACTTATACACTGAAGTACCAAAGAAACTGGTATAGGCATGCGTATTCAAATACAGAGGAATGTAAACAGGCAGAATACGGCGCTGCGTATATAACACAAGTATCTGGCACAGTTGTTAGATCGGTTACTGGTGCTGCGATAGCAGGTTATCAAGACTTAAGTGAACATGATGTTATAATCGGCGCACGAGCGATGGGACACTGCGTCTCCGAAGTAGCGATGAAGTGGGGACTTTCCCTTACGACCATTTCGCGAGTGTACCGTGAATATCAGGAATCGGGTAAAACATCATATCTGCGACATCGCTGCGACCGGAAAAAGATCCTGCAAGAACGAGACCAACGACAACTGAAGATAATCGTTAAACGTGACAGCAAGCAACTCTTCCGCAAATTGCTACAGATTCCAATGCTCGGCCATTAACAAGTGTTAGCGTGCGAACTGTTTAACTAAACATCATCGATATGTGCTTTCGGAGCCGACGGCCCACACATGTACCCTTGATAACTGCACGACACAAAGCGTTATGCCTCACCTGGGCGCCGGCCTCTGTGGCCGAGTGGTTGTAGGCGCTTCAGTCCGGAGCCGCGCGACTGATACGATCGCAGGTTCGAATCCTGCCACGGGCATGAGTGTATGTGATGTCCTTAGGTCAGTTAGGTTTAAGTACTAAGTCTAGGGGACTGATGACCTCAGATGTTAAGTCCCATAGTGCTTCGAGCCATTTGAACCATTTGAGCCTCGCCTGGGCCAGTCAACAACGATATTGGACTATTGATGTCTGGAAACATGTTGCCTGGTCGGCCGAGTCTCGTTTCAGATTGTATCAAGCGGATGGACATGTACGGATATGGAGACAATCTCATGAATCCATGGACTCTGTATGTCAGCAGGGGAGTGTTCAAGCTGGTGGAGGCTCTGTAATGGTGTGGGGCGTGTGCAGTTGGAGTGATATGGGACCTCTGATATGTCTAGATACGACTCTGACAGGCGACAAATACGTATGAATCCTGTCTGATCACCTGCAACCATTTATGACCATTGTGAATTTCGGGACAATGCGACACCCCACACGTCCACAGTTGCTACAGAGTGGCTCCAGGAACACTCTTCTGAGTTTAAACACTTCCGCTGGCCATCAAACTCGCCAAACATGAACATTATTGAGCATATCTGAGATGCCTTACAGAAGAGATCGCCACCTCCTGGTACTCAAACAGATTTATGTGCAGCCGTGCAGGATTCATGGTGTCAGTTCCCTCCAGCATTTCTTCAGACATTAGTCGAGTCCATGCCATGTCGTGTTACAGCACTTCTGCGTGTACGCGCGGGCGCTGCACGATATTAGGCACGTGTACCAGTTTCTTTGGCTCTTCAGTGAATTTACGCCTTCTCAAATTACTGTCTACGTTCACCTGTTACGTGCTGAACTTAACCCACGGCAAAACCCAGTGAGTTTCTATGACATTCGCAGTCAAAAGAAAAACAAAACAGAAATACTGCACTCTCCCCACCATGTGTCGATAAAACTACACCCCTGCACCATCGAGTCATCTTCTTCACACAGGTGGCAATTGTGGACTTTCGAGTTCCTGCACTGTCATCAAACAGAGTAGTGATGGGTTCTATGATCCCTCTTCTGACACGAGCTATAGCGCCCCCTGGTGCAAGTTGGGGCAGCAATGACCCAGAATGTTGTGACAGTGTCGTGGAGGCGAAGTGGGGAGCCCAGGAAACTCAAGAGAAAGGCAGCTGCAAACATGACAAGTTCTTTCATCGGCGCACCTGCTCTGCTTGATACCATGGATCATTGGTCGGCCAGCCTCTAAATTTTGCTGGGCTTGATGCCTGCACGCCCCGCTACGCTGACAATGGACTCTGCACCACGCCGGCAGCTTCATTGCATAAGGCAGCCACGTGGTCTCCAGTGACAGGCGTATTCAACCTTGTTATATCTGCACCGTCCTAGGTGACATCTATACTACTGGCCATTAAAATTGCTGCACCAAGAAGAAATGCAGATGTTAAGCGGGTATTCATTGGACAAATATATTATACTAGAACTGACATGTTATTACATTTTCACGTAATTTGGGTGAATAGATACTGAGAAATCAGTACCCAGAACAACCACCTCTGGCCGTAATAACGGCCTTGATACGCCTGGGCATTGAGTCAAACAGAGCTTGGATGGCGTGTACAGGTACAGCTGCCCATGCAGCTTCAACACGATACCACAATTCATCAAGAGTAGTGACTGGCGTATTGTGAAGAGCCAGTTGCAAGGCCACGTTTTCAGTTGGTGAGAGATCTGGAGAATGTGCTGGCCAGGGCAGCAGTCCAACATTTTCTGTGTCGTCGAACTGTTCGTGCAGATGGTTGTTGTCTTGCAAACATCCCCATCTGTTGACTCAGGGATCGAGACGTGGCTGCACGATCCGTTACAGCCAGCGGTTAAGATGGCTGTCATCTCGACTGCTAGTGATACGAGGCCGTTCGGATCCAGCACGGCGTTCCATATTACCCTCCTGAACCCACCGATTCCATATTCGGCAAACAGTCATTGGATCTCGACCAACACAAGCAGCAATGTCGCGATACGATAAACCGCAATCGCGATAGGCTACAATCCGACCTTTATCAAAGTCGGAAACGTGATGATACGTATTTCTTCTTCTTACACGAGGCATCACAACAACGTTTCACCAGGCAACGCCGGTCAACTGCTGTTTGTGTATGAGAAATCGGTTGGAAACTTTGCTCATGTTAGTACGTCGTAGGTGTCGCCACCGGCGCTAACCTTGTGTGAATGCTCTGAAAAGCTAATCATTTGCATATCACAGCATCTCCTTCCTGTCGGTTAAATTTCGCGTCTGTAGCACGTCATCTTCATGGTGTAGCATTTTTAATGGCTAGTAGTGTAGCTGCGTCAAGGCGGTGGATGCCTTCGATACAGAGACACCTGCCCAACGGTGGTGGGTGGCGGCTGGTGCGCATGGGGTGTAACACGCTGCCCTCTGGGCAGGACTTGGCCGTGCTGCTGGAGATGACCTGTTGTGGCCAGCGGCGAAGTGGCACGAAGTCCGTGAAGGGAATGCAGAGAGCCGTTGCCCTGCCATGGCCACGAAATGGGTCTACTGTCAGGTCCATGTGGCTTCCCCGTCCGGCACAGCCTCGTCGTCTTGGTTAGGGTGCAAGACTCGAAAACTACCGGTACTTACAGTCGCCAGTGGTACGCTTGTTGCGCATATGCGCCACTGCCAGCCCTTTACCCTAAAACACCACTGCCGCGTGTGATTAGCCGAGCGGTCTCAGGCGCTGCAGTCATGGACTGTAAGGCTGGTCCCGGCGGAGGTTCGAGTCCTCCCTCGGGCATGGGTGTATGTGTTTGTCCTTAGGATAATTTAGGTTAAGTAGTGTGTAAGCTTAGGGACTGATGACCTCAGCAGTAAAGTCCCATAAGATTTCACACACATTTCATTTGATTTAAAACACCACTGCCACTGGCAGTGTGGAAATCTACCTTGCCCCTTGCTGCAGTAGTCTGTGCAGTACCGTTTATTTGGCTGTTTCAACAGGGTAACCTGCCTCACCACAGTACAGTGGCCTTGATTAGCTGCTACGTCCCCCACTCGCCTGCTGGAAACACAGCTGTAGTCCACAGCTCTGCCTCAAACCAATTTGCCCATATGTTATTGTACTACAACACGAACATCATTTATTATGGAATCATGTTGATGTTCTATATCACCCGCCCCCCCCCCCCCTCGTCCCAGAAAGCTTATAATACGTGAGCATAAAACGTATTGAATGTGTACTACCTTGTTTTACGCACAATACAGCGTCGATTCTCTGTCACATGGATTGGACAAGCCCTACATAGGCTGAAAGGTAATGAAACGTTTGATTTTTAACCAGAAAGCCATCCGTAATCGAAATATATTCAGATTGAATGAATGTGTGCACAAAAGACAAGAATGCAGAACTCACAATACGCGTGAGACGATAATTTAACACCATCCAGCAGGCCTTAGGTACACATTTTAAATTAAAAATCAACGGAGCAATACTGTATTAGGCCCCTGGAGGAGCACTTACACAGCTCAATAGACACAAGACGTTTCCCTCACGACATGGATGAAGGTGTTTGATATGGAACACATAACGTATGAAGGCGCACGATGTTTCTCCTATGGCTCCATTTGCGAGTGGAACAGGAAAGGGAGCGACTAGAAGTGATATACTCTAAGATGTGCTGTAGGAAGGCCTGTCGCTTTTGAAAGGTTTGTAGCTGAGCAGAAGCAGTGTGAAAGTTTTTGGCTTGCAATAATACGATGATTTCATAAGTTTAGTGGTACATTAAACTCCATGCATCCCTCATATAAACAGAAAGCGATCTAGAATTCAGGCTAGCATCGTAACTTTTAAGCGATTCCAGACATAAATTGTAAATGTTTTAAGTTGTTGATAGGACATTCAACATCTCCAGGTTTAATATGGGGTGGAGCTGTGAGGCATTCAGCTCACCGTCATCGGAAGATGAACATATACACTTTACAGACACACCTCGCAAGAGTATATCTGCGGCATTGTCTTGCTTAGGACATGGTCGTAACATCCCACGCACATACAGGAGAGAGAGCGAGTGGCAAGGGAAATGTCCTTTATCTCTGTTGGACTAGTCACCAACCATCAAAATTTCGCCCACACACGACAGATAGCAGCCAGCAAGAACTGGGTGACAGAGCATCAGTCACGCGGACTCAACCCCAGTCAGCTGCCACTCGCCAAAACACGAGCTGTATTAACTGCTCTGCTACCTCTTTATTACACTACTGGCCATTAAAATTGCTACACCAAGACGAAATGCAGGTGATAAACGGGTATTCATTGGACAAATATACTAAAACTGACATGTGATTACATTTTCACGTAATTTGGGTGCATAGATCCTCAGAAATCAGTACCCAGAACAACCACTTCTGGCCGTAATAACGGCCTTGATACGCTTGGGCATTGAGTCAAACAGAGCTGTACAGATACAGCTGCCCATGCAGCCTCAACGCGATACCAAAGTTCATCAAGAGTAGTGACAGGCGTATTGTGACGAGCCAGTTGCTCGGCCACCATTTGACCAGACGTTTTCAGTTGGTGAGAGATCTGTAGAATGTGCTGTCCAGGGCAGCAGTCGAACGTTTTCTGTATCCAGAAAGGCTCCTACAGGACCTGCAACATGCAGTCGTGCATTATCCTGCTGAAATGTAGGGTTTCGCAGGGATCGAATGAAGGGTAGAGCCACGGGTCGTAACACATCTGAAATGCAACGTCCACTGTTCAAAGTGCCGTGTGACCAATGTGAAGTGTAACCAATGGCTTCCCACACCATCACTCCAGGTGATACGCCAGTATGGCGATGAAGAATTCACGCTTCCAATGTGAGTTCACCGCGAGGACGCCAAACACGGATGCGACCATCATGATGCTGTAAACAGAACCTGGATTCATCCGAAAAAATGGCGTTTTGCCATTCGTGCACTCAGGTTCGTCGTTGAGTATACCATCGCAGGCGCTCCTGTCTGTGACGCAGCGTCAAGGCTAACCGCAGCCATGGTCGCCGAGCTGATAATCTATGCTACTGCAAACGTTGTCGAACTGTTCTTGCAAACGTCCCCATCTGTTGACTCAGGGATCGAGACGTGGCTGCACGATCCGTTACAACCATGCGGAGAAGATGCCTGTCATCTCGACTGCTAGTGATACGAGGCCGTTCGGATCCAGCACTGCGTTCCGTATTACCCTCCTGAACCCACCGATTCCATATTCTGCTAAGAGCCATTCGATCTCGACCAACGCGAGCAGCAATGTCGCGATACGATAAACCGCAATGGCGACAGGCTACAATTCGACCTTTATCAAAGTCGGAAACGTGATGGAACGCATTTCTGCCCCTTACACGAGGCGTCACAACAACGTTTCACCAGGCAACGCCGGTCAACTGCTGTTTGTGTATGAGAAGTCGGTTGGAAACTTATAAAATAAATAAAATAAATAAAAAATGTTATTTTAAATATGTTAATTATTCTATCTGTATGATGGTGATTGTGATTGCAATTGTATTTGCTTATCTGGAACGTGGACGTTTAATTATTCGGTATCAGACGCTTGACAATGGCTTTTTCGTAAAGGCAATGTTACTCGTAGTTGACCGTGAAATAAAACTGAATAATCGGACTTCGTAATTAAATCGTTTCCAAAGACTGCTGCGGTAGGTGCGGACTCATAATCTAAATCTCAATATTACAATAATTTGCCAGCCATGCCAATACGTCGTACAGAGGTGATTGTCTACTAAACATAAAAAAGTTACACAGTTAGTTAAATCAGATATATTCAATGAATAAGCCTACAGTTCATAATCCTACTAACTTTTATAAATATAAATTCTTTACAGAATCGAGTGCCTAGTGTGGTTGCAACTCGCAGTATTCTTCTATAACTTGAAATATGGCGGTGTGCCAGACAATAAAAAAAAAGACGTGCTTCTCGCACCACTTCAACCAGAGCTCTTCCTTTCTTAATCAAACATAAGAATAACGTAATTGTGCTTTTGTTTTATCAGCAACACAGCGCTGCAGTTGTGTGCCATAGGCTTTATTTATTTGTCACTGATTATTTATTTAATTAATATTTCGCGTTTCCGAGGAAACTCACGCTCGACATGCAAATGTGCCTTTATAAACTTTCCTCATGTCAGCACGTTGTAGGTGTCGCCACCGGCGCCAACCTTGTGTGAATGCTCTAAAAAGCTAATCATTTGCATATCACAGCATCTTCTTCCTGACGGTTAAATTTCACGTCTGTAGCACGTCATCTTCGTGGTGTAGCAATTTTAATGGCCAGTAGTGAACATCTCTCTCTTCATCTGACAATATTTCCATGAATGAGTTGTTATTAAAATCATCACAAGAGGCCAATCGTCCATCAGTATACTATTCCGTCGTTATTTTCCTAAAAATCATTCCACAACTACGAAATTGATTGGTTCCTCTTATTTCCGCCATGACAGCTAAAAACCGCTATAGATCCTCCTGCTTCGTTGAAGCGTGAATTTATAAACTGCCGTCTGCTTCACATTTCCTGTGCAGCAACCTACGTAAATTTAAGTATTAACTGTGTTTTTCTTACTTGTAACTTCTTTTTCCGTGTGTTTTTGCTTTTCTAGCTTTACTTTTCGAGTACTAGTAATAGTGTTCCACAGATTTCGTGTTTGTTTTGAATACAGTCCAGAGACAGTTAGTGCTTATTTTTGTTGTTTCCGACAAGAAGAGTCTAGTAACCACAGTTTAGTCAGCTATCAACCGCCTTTAGAGAATTAGGACTCCAGTTAAATGTTGATTACTTAACTCTCTACAGTAAAGTGTTGATTTCTTAGGATGGATAGGATGTGTGACTGCTGTGTACTGACGCAGGAGGAGTTGGCCACTGTTCGCGAATAGCTGAACGAGCTGATGGCCACGGTCAGCCGTTTTCAGGTTGCTGCCTCGGAGTGTAGCGGCAATGGGGAGTGTGGTGCGTCGCATGGTACACCCCAGGTGTTACATGCTTCACCCACGGTCCCTGCTGTAGAGAGACATCTTCGCGGGTACTGGGCGCGGTTGGGACATCCTCTCCCCAAGGGGAGTGGCGGGTTCAGCGGCTTTCGCGTTGTACGAGGCGGAGGGTCAATGTGGATGCCGGACGTGTGCTTAAGGAAATAGCGGAAAGGTCGAGGAAGAAGCCAAGTGTCTGCTTGCCGGGGGTCTCATCCGAGACTCATGGGGGAGTGCCTGCCGACGGTGATAGAGAGCACTGGGTGCACCCGACTGCAAATTGTTCCTCATGTCGGCACCAATGTCTCCTGCCGACTGGGTTCAGAGGTCATCCTCAGTTCATATAGGCGGTTGGCGGAGTTGGTGAAGGCAGAAAGCCTCGCTCGCGAGGTGGAATCTGAGCTAACTATTTGTAGTGTCGTTCCCAGAACCGTTTGCGGTCCTCTGGTTTGGAGCCGAGTGGAAGGCTTAAACCAGAGGCTCAGACAATTCTGCGGAGATCTGGGGTGCAAATTTCTCGACCTCCGCTATCGGACAGAAATGTAGGGTCCCTCTGAATAGGTCAGGCGTGCACTACACGCAGGAAGCGGCTACAAGGGTAGCGGAGTACGTGTGGAGTACACATGTGGGTTTTTTAGGTTAGAGAATTCCCTTCCTAGGCGCGACAAGACGCCTCCTGAGACGCAATAAGCTAGCAGTAGGCAAAACGCAACAGGGAACGACAATATTAATGTGGTAATAGTAAACTGCAGGAGCGTCTATAGAAAGGTCCCAGAACTGCTCTCATTAATAAACGGTCACAATGCCCACATAGTGCTGAGGACAGAAAGTTGGCTGAAACCAGACGTAAACAGTAATGAAATTATAAACTCAGATTGGAATGTATACCGCAGAGACAGGCTGGACAGTGAAGGGGGAGGCGTGTTTATAGCGATAAAAAGTGCAATAGTATCGAGGGAAATTGACGGAGATCCGAAATGTGAAATAATTTGGGTGGAGGTTAGAGCAGGCTCAGACATGGTAATTGGATGTCTCTATAGGCCCCTCTGGCTCAGCGGCTGTTGTGGCAGAACACCTGAAGGAAAATTTCGAAAATATTTCGAGTAGATTTCCCGACCATGTTATAGTTTTGTGTGGAGATTTTAATTTACCAGATACAGACTGGGAGACTCAAACGTTTATAACGGGTAGCAGGGACAAAGAATCCAGTGAAATTTTTTTAAGTGCATTATCTTAAAACTACCTTGAGCAGTTAAACAGAGAACAGACTCGTGGTGATAACATATTAGTCCTTCTGGTGACAAACAGACCCGAACTATTTGAAAGAGTTGACGCAGAACAGGGAATCAGCGATCATAAAGCGGTATAGCATCGGTGATTTCAGCCGTAAATAGAAATTGTAAGTAGGCTGTTTATGTGTTCTTATTGGCAACGTTACGTAGCGCTCTGTATGAAAATCACTGGCTGTGCTGTGTGCAGTCTGTGGCTAGTTTGCATTGTTGTCTGCCATTGCAGTGTTGTGCAGCTGGATGTGAACAGTGCATAGCGTTGCTCAGTTGGACGTGAGCCGCCAGCAGTGGTGGATGTGGGGAGAGAAATGGCGGAGTTTTGAAATTTGTAAGACTGGATGTCATGAACTGCTATGTATATTATGAGGTTTCAACACTATTAAGGTAAATACATTGTTTGTTCTCTATTAAAATCTTTCATTTGCTAACTATGCCTATCGGTAGTTAGTGCCTTCTGTAGTTTGAATCTTTTATTTAGCTGGCAGTAGTGGCGCTCGCTGTATTTCACTAGTTCGAGTAACGAAGATTTTTGTGAGGTAAGTGATTTGTGAAAGGTATAGGTTAATGTTAGTCAGGGCCATTATTTTGTAGGGATTTTTTGAAAGTCAGATTGCATTGTGCCAAAAAAATATTGTGTGTCAGTTTAAGCACAGTCAAGTATAAATGTTGAAAGGGGACGTTTCATATGGCGACCCTGCCAGGATACCTCACTGGAATCTTCTGATTTTTTCCTTGTAGCTTCTGTAATTAGTGTAGCTATTGTTTATTGCTAGCACGTAATTGTAGAGAGAATTTCCTTTGTAGTTGTAGTTTTTCATTCTTGTACAGTAAAACAGTTGTGGCATGCATGTAGATTTGCACTAAGTATTTTGCAGCTGCACTTGCAATTAACTAGATATTATTTTCAGTGCTATGTTAATGTGTTTCCTTATTTTGCTCTTCAAATTGTGCTTTTCTGTGTTATCGTGTGAAATATTGTGACAATAATGGCGTGTGAAAAACGTAACACTAGGCTCCAAAGTAAACTGAGAAATAATAGTGACGACGAGCGTAGCTTATCAGCACCACTGTGTAGTGAATTAACAGACATTCGAAGTAGTTATTTGGTAATTGTGCATAGGGAAATGGAGCGGGCGGCAAATAATGGTGTAGACAGTGAAACAGGTAATGAACAGGGAAGCATTATCGATCGATCGGTCGGCAACAGCTCGCCTCAGGAATCCGAAATGACAGAACACAATATTGCAAATACTGTTGACTTAGGTTTTGGGTCCTCACCGTTTTCTCAAATGAGTCAAGACACATTTTCTGCTTGTCAAAATGTGAATGTTGCCGGTCAAAATGCACTGCCAAAAAGCATAGAGAAACAGATTCCAGACACTAATACATTATTATTGCAATTAATGCAACAAATGGAACAAAATCAGAGACAAACACAGCAAAAGCTTCAAAAGCTAGACACAATGGAACAAAAGCTTCGGAAGTTAGACATAATGGAACAAAATCTTCAAAAGTTAGACACCTCACTTGAACAAACACGTGAAGATCTAACTACTGAGTTACATAACATTGAATCGAAATGTCAAAAAGTCTGTAATGACGTAAAAACACAGATTTGTGAGCATTTTCAACCTATTTTTTTGCGGTATGAAAATGCATTACAGAATCATGAAGCAGCAATAAAAGAACTGCAAACCATTGTTCATGAAAATCATGAGACCTTGTGGGGCTAAAATTGACTCAGTTGCATCTACCAATTCAGTTACGCAACTTGCAAAAACTCAGGAAAACTTAAAGGACACAGTAGATTCGATTTCAACACAAATGGACACTCTGAAACTTGGTTCAGAAAAACACACTGAGGAAATGTGTTCACTATCGGAGAAAGTAGCCAAACTTTTGGATCAGCTCACTAACTTATCTACAAAGGTAGACGATGATCTGAATGACACAAGACCCGTAGCCTTCACTGACACAGAAGAGTATGAACAAATTAGAAAATTCAAACAAAATCAAAATCAAAACAATACACAGTACAAAAGAGAAATCCGGGAAGTACAAGATCAGTTGACGCAGGTAATACAAGAATTACATATTTCAGAGGACACTCGCGCTCCAGTACGGGAAGAGGGACATAGAAATACGGAACAACCACAAAATAATAACACAGGACACTTCGGAAATTATGAAAGAAATTGGCAAGGCGCATGAATTTTGAGATGGAACCGCCGAAACGACGTAACAATGACCGACATGCGACTCGCCGACATGATGATTTTGACTATAAGCTGTTCATTACTACACGTAAATTCAAAACATTTAAGAATTCTGGCAACGATATTCATCCACAAGCATGGCTCCATCAATTCTCTCATTGTTTTCCTCCCAACTTGTCGTTAGAACACAGATTAGAATTTATGTGTGGCTATTTAGAGAATGAACCAGCTGTAAGAATGTGATCAGTCATTCACGATTGTCACAGTGAAGTAGAATTTTATCATGCCTTCCTCTCAGCATATTGGTCTCAAGCTATACAAGACCGAGTAAAACATAGCACCATGATGATGAAACACTTTGAATAATCTGAATTTTCCTGTCTTGTCAAATATTTTGAAGACATGTTGCATAAGAATCAATATCTTTCAAACCCATACAGCCCTTCAGAACTCATCCGCATTTGCTTAATGAAATTGCCTGAACATTTAAGAAATATTATTTTGGCAGGACGTTGCAAAGACGACATTGAAGCTTTTCAGGGACTCTTACAAGAATTAGAAATTGACACTGATAATCGCGGAACGCGAAAACAGGAACACAACAATTACAGGTCACATCCGTCGCAATTCCGCGATGAAAGAAATAATAACTGGACACAACAAGGTTATTCTCACAACACAAATCGTGACGAAAATAGACCCCATCCGTATGACAACCATTGGCAGAGTAGTAATAACTACAGGGAAAGATCACCTCTCCTCGGTAATGACTATTACAGAGACAATCAGAGAAACAGACAATATGGGAACCAAAATAAATATTATCAAGGGAGACAGAAAAACTTCAGACGCAACAGTTCAGCGCGCAGTTACGATTCAGGGAGAAATTCTCCACCACGTGACCGACAAGAAAGAAACTATGTAAACTACCGACAATACGACAGACCTGAATTCCCTCAGAACTGGCGGGATTCAAACAGAGCAGGGCACTCTCGACAAGGTGAATTTGTAGAAGTTAGGCCTGCTAATCCCAATAACAACGCGCACCAACAAAGAAATAAGACAATGACTCGCACCGGCAGGCAGCCACGTGCGCCGGCAGGGCTTGAGAAAAATAACATAAGCTAACCTTGCGAAAAATTCCACTGTTCCTTACCGACGTAACCACATGATAATTGCATTGAAGTTGAAACTCTGCGTACTAGGAAGAGTAAAGGTTTACACCACATTTCACATGTAAAACCGTTTATTGAGAGATAATCTGCTTTTTAACTTTGTCTTTGCCATATAACTTTTCACTTTACATTACCAGTATGCTTTGTCAGACTTAGAATATGTTAACATGCAACAATGTTTGAAGTTAAATATCCAGTCAAGAACCAAGAGAACTTATTTAAACAGAAATTACGAATGCATTGTTATAGTGAACAGATGTTACATTGTTATTGTGTGTGTACATTCTTGCTTGTTAGTTGCACAATTACGTAACGACTATAAGGCTTACATACTTAGAACATATACTGGTACTGCTAGTGAGATTTTAATGCAACATTTTGGTTTACTTGAAAATACATTCTGGATTTAAAGTACTTTCTGTGAGATACCAGATGACACAGTGGTTAGTATATGTGACAGCTACACGATTTTATCACGACGCTACTAATGAGTGACAATTTTCAATGTTGCTTTTGCGGTGTATCTGTTTTATATCTGCACAGTTTTTCTGAATTCTTCTGTAAAGTAAAACATGTTTTACTTTTGTGGTATAGCTACAAGGAGACAGCCTTTTCCGTAGGACAACAATACGTTACAGCACAGTACTTTCTTCATCACGGCAATAAGCGTAATAACTAAGATATCTATACGCAAAGCATTTCACTTTTGTTTATCATGAGGTAAGTACATTGACCTCTGCAGAACTTAGCTTTCAGAGGACGATAACTACGACACTTCCACAGAGATTATCTTACAACAAGACGCACAGTTTAGCGCAACAGTACACGTATTTGAGTGATTAATTTTGTACTTAAAACATTTATTTTTAAAGATATTTGAAGTACAATGATACAAAGGTTTTCCGTGATACATTTCATTCCGTTGCTGTAATCTGTAACACCTGAGGGTATAATTACATTAATCCTCAGGGGGGTACATGCTTACTTTGTGTACCATGTGTCTGGCAAGCACAAGGAGCCCTAGCTAATATGGTATTTGCTTATACAACTTTACACATCGGTACCATATATCTCTAACACATAATTACACAGCTATCTGATCATTTAACTGAAGAGACAAACATTTTTTTTACTACATCAGTGACAGATGTTTATGTAATTAAACAGTTGGATAACTTCACACTTATGAAATTGTATTTTGTATGTACTTTGTCAACTCTTCATATTTTTTCAGAACCATTGTGATTCTATGAGAGCTTTGAATGATGTATTTGGTACGACATTATGATTTTTAAGGTACGTTTGAGGTAGATGACACTATTGAAATGAGCAGAGAATATTTTTTAGGGTTTGAAATTATTGCAGAAAGCTACGACGTTTCTGAGATTTGACTGAGGTGTTATGATGTTATTATTACGATGATGAAGTGTATTATGTTGTTAAGGAATGTTTATTGTGATATGTATTTATTATGATGAAATATTGAAGAAGTGTCGACGAATATGTATATGTGTAATAAGATAATGAATAATGAGTAGTGGTTAGGGACTCTGACTTGTGAAAAAGGATGTTGGAAATCAAGAATCGTACTTTAAGAGTTATGAAATGTGTGTAAATGCATGAATGTACCACAATGCCGACGAAAATTTTTTTGACACTGTTATATTTATAGGATTTTGTTTCTACACATTTGTAACGCAAATTCTCAACCTGTGAATTTTTTTATATGAGACTGCCACTGTAGCGGAAACTGCTGTCGTAAATATTTCAGTAAGAAAGGTAAGTGACCTTGACGTAATGCGTTTTGGGCGCCCAGCTGAGAGGTAGTCGTCTGACAAGAGAAAGCCATTAGGTGCAAAAAAAAAAAAAAGAGGCCATTATCCTCGCTATTGACATTTCTTTGTCGAAAGCATCGCAAATACGACACGCTCAAACTTGAAAACATATGATAACACTGTGGCACTCTTAATTTATGATATTTACTAAAATGCCTAATGAAATGATGAGCTACATTTTACAGCTATTGTCTTTCTCGTTGAGAGATTGCTCATTTTGTTTAATATCTGTCTCCAACTGTGTTGCAGCATTGGTTTTATAAAATAAACTTAAATGCATCTGCTAATGTGAACACTTTCTGTCAACAGATCTATTAAATAATTATTTTCTGATCCACATTCTTCGAAAAAGGAGCTCTTGGAATGGAAAGAACAATAAGAAGGGATTAATAACAGTAACTGCATATATAATTTTCTTTTCAAGTACTTGGTAATTTTTTGTAGAATTAGTTTTTGTGGTGCACCACTTTAATGACATAGATATTAAGATGTGAACAGACATTTCCCTTATCTGCGTTGTTGTCTTTAGTGCACTATTTTTTCTGCTTGAGCTATGTCATGTTTAGATATAAGTTATGGTATTTGCTGCTGCTGTTTGCGAGACATAGTGCTACTAAATTTCACTTTACATTACTCTGTTAAGCCAGTTTTACTACGAATTTATTTTTCTTGTTTGCTGCGCATTGCCTTATATTAGTTGTAATATTGCATTTGCTTTGCTAATTTATGCTGCTTGCTTTGCCATTTGTATTTTTTATCATTGCTGTTTGTGTTAATTGCTTTGTGCTGGTGCATTGCCTCGTTCCTTAGTTTAGCAACTGAGCTCAGTAGATTTAAGTTAGCTTAAGATGGGGTAGGCTATATAAGAGAATGAGTTGCAATGTATTGGAAGAAATGCATTGAGAAGTTATACGAAAAAAGTACAGAAAGCAGGTATAGATAGGACTTTTTGGGACTAATGATGAACGAAGGGAGATCTCCAACAAAAAAAAAGTTTCATTTGCAAAATACTGCAGTACCAAATGTTACACTGAAAACAAACCCTGTCCTTTCACCCTGTGTTATTCTGCTATGTGTTTGTGTACTCTTGTATATTTGTGTTTTTCCTGTCTTTATGTGTTTAGCTAATAAGATTTATGTTGTAGAATTTTTCAAATATTATGTTATTTTCTTCGTAAGGATGTTTAGACATTATTTGTTCTGTTTTGTTTTAATGCTCATGTTGATGTTTCGAAAGTCATTCTGATGTTTTATGTATGTACTTATGTCATAATTCTTGTAACACTGATGTACATGTTTATTTCTATTCTTTTGTAAAGCCTGTTTTACTACAAATGTTATCTGTATTGTTATGTTCTTGAATGATTTATTTTGCACCTTTGTAATTGTATTCTTATGTTGTAAATTTATAATTGTAATTGACACCAGTTCATCAAATTAAGTAACTTGTAAGTTACATTTCACTGCACATTTCTGTTGGTCATAATATATGCACAATATGTGAGAAGTTGGGACTGTTAGTGCTCGCATTGCTGGTTTTAAGGACAATTCCAAAAACTTTGTGAGTGCACAAGTGGTGGTTATGGACTTGCTATATTATCCGCAAGACTCTTCAATGGTGATTGTGCACCTGCACAGTCACATCAGTTGGCTGCTGACCATCTCTACAAGGACTACAGTGGGTCTGCATCTTTTATGACCCACTGATACCATTATTTCTACAAGGACTACAGTGGGTCTACACCTTTGCTGACTCACCAGTACCATTGTTTCTACAAGGACTGCAGTGGGTCTGCACCTCTGGTGGCCCACTAATACCACAATCTCTACCAGGACTACAGTGGGTCTGCACCACTGGTGGCCCACCAATACCATAATCTCTACCAGGACTACAGTGGGTCTGCTCTGTGCTGACCTACCTACCAATAGTCTTCAAAACTTCGAATGACTCTGTTGTGGGTTTGCTCTGTTGTGACCCATTACCTGTCTGCATGTCAAGAGTCAGCACTGTCTTTTCGTTGGAAGGACAACACTACTTCTTCAAGACTGCATGGAAATCCACTACTTCCGTGTGCATTTTCTTCTACTGCTCAGACTTCGAGAAAAACACTGCTATTTTACTGTGATGAACGATCAGGACTGTCTTTATGGACTGTGAGAAAATTTTAGCTTTTGACCAACATTGTATCAATAAGTGTGTGCATTTGATTTCTTCGTTACTGTAATTATGAAAAATTTTATCAAATCATTATTGGCCACTGACCAAAACAATTTGTAATTTTTTTTTTGTGGGGAGCATGGGGTCTATGTAAGTAGGCTGTTTATGTTTTCTTATTGGCAACGTTACGTAGCGCTCTGTATGAAAATCACTGGCTGTGCTGTGTGCAGTCTGTGGCTAGTTTGCATTGTTGTCTGCCATTGTAGTGTTGGGCAGCTGGATGTGAACAGCGCGTAGCGTTGCTCAGTTGGACGTGAGCCGCCAGCGGTGGTGGATGTGGGGAGAGAAATGGAGGAGTGTTGAAATTTGTAAGACTGGATGTCATGAACTGCTATGTATATTATTAGGTTTCAACACTATTAAGGTAAATACATTGTTTGTTCTCTATTAAAATCTTTCATTTGCTAACTATGCCTATCAGTAGTTAGTGCCTTCCGTAGTTTGAATCTTTTATTTAACTGGCAGTAGTGGCGCTCGCTGTATTGCAGTAGTTCGAGTAACAAAGATTTTTGTGAGGTAAGTGATTTGTGAAAGGTATAGGTTAATGTTAGTCAGGGCCATTCTTTTGTAGGGATTTTTTGAAAGTCAGATTGCGTTGCGCCAAAAAATATTGTGTCAGTTTAAGCACAGTCAAGTATAAATCTTGAAAGGGGACGTTTCAAGATATTAAAAAAGGTAGGAAAATTTTTCTGTTTAGAAAAAGTGACAAAATGCAGGTTTCAGAGTACTTGACGGAAATTCATAACCATCGTACAATATGCATTAGATGAGTATGTGTCAAACAAGATCGTAAGAGATATAAAAGAGTCATCGTGGTACAACAACCGAGTTAGAAAACTGCTACGGAAGCAAAGGGCACTTCACAGCAAAACATAAACATAGCAACAGCCTTGCAGACAAACAAAAATTACACGAAGCGGAATGTAGTGTGAGGAGGGCTATGCGAGAGGCGTTCAACGAATTCGAAAGTAAAGTTCTATGTCCTGACTTGGCATAAAATCCTAAGAAATTTTGGTCTTATGTCAAAGCGGTAGATGCATCAGAACAAAATGTCCAAACACTCTGTGACCAAAATGGTACTGAAGCAGAGGAGACAAGCTAAAGCCCGAAATACTAAACGTCTTTTTCCAAAGCTATTTCACAGAGGAAGACTGCACTGTAGTTCCTTCTCTAGATTGTCGCACAGATGACAAAATGGTAGATATCGAAATAGACAACAGAGGGATTGAAAAAAACATTAAAATCGCTCAAAAGAGGAAAGGCCGCTGGACCTGATGGGATACCAGTTCGATTTTACACAGAGTACGCGAAGGAACTTGCCCCCCATTCTTGCAGCGGTGTACCGCAGGTCTCTAGAAAAGCGTAACGTTCCAAAAGATTGCAAAAGGGCTCAGGTCATCTCCGTTTTCAAGAAGGGACGTCGAACAGGTGTGCAGAACTATAGACCTATATCTGTAACGTCGATCAGTTGTAGAATTTTGGAACACGTATTATGTTCGAGTATAATGACTTTTCTTGAAACTAGAAATCTACTCTGTAGGAATCAGCATGGGTTTCGAAAAAGACGATCGTGTGAAACCCAGCTCGCGCTATTCGTCCACGAGACTCAGAGGGCCATAGACACGGGTTCCCAGGTAGATGCCGTGCTTCTTGACTTCCCCAAGGCGTTTGATACAGTTCCCCATAGTCGTTTAATGAACAAAGTAAGAGCGTATGGACTAACAGACCAATTGTGCGATTGGATTGAAGAGTTCCTAGATAACAGAACGCAGCATGTCATTCTCAATGGAGAGAAGTCTTCCGAAGTAAGAGTGATTTCAAGTGTGCCGCAGGGGAGCGTCGTAGGACCGTTGCTACTCACAATATATATAACTGACCTTCTGGATAACATCGGAATATCACTGAGGCTTTTTGCGGATGATGCTGTAGTACATCGAGAGTTTGTAACAATGGAAAATTGTACTGAAATGCAGGAGGATCTGCAACGAATTGACGCATGGTGCAGGGAATGGCAATTGAAACTCAATGTAGACAAGTGCAATGTGCTGCGAATACATGGAAAGAAAGATCCTTTATCATTTACCTACAATATAGCAGGTCAGCAACTGGAAGCAGTTAATTCCATAAATTATCTGGGAGTAGGCATTAGGAGTGATTTAAAATGGAATGGCCAAATAAAATTAATCGTCGGTAAAGCAGATACCAGACTGAGATTCATTGGAAGAATGCTAAGGAAATGCAGTCCGAAAACAAAGGAAGTAGGTTACAGTACACTTGTTCACCCACTGCTTGAATACTGCTCACTGGTGTGGGATCCGTACCAGATAGGGTTGATAGTGGAGAAGATCCAACGGAGAGCAGCGCGCTTCGTTACAGGATCATTTAGTAATCGCGAAAGCGTTACGGAGATGATAGATAAACTCCAGTGAAAGACTTTGCAAGAGAGACGCTCAGTAGCCGGTTCGGGCTTCGTTGAAGTTTCGGGAACATACCTTCGCCGAGGAGTCAAGCAGTATATTGCTCCCTCCTACATATATCTCTCGAAGAGACCATGAGGATAAAATCAAAGAGATTAGAGCCTGAACAGAGGCATACCGACAATCTTTCTGTCACATGAATAATACGAGACTGGAATAGAAGGGAGAACCGATAGAGGTACTCAAAGTACCCTCCGCCACACACCGTCAGGTGGATTGTGGGTGTAGATGTAGATGTAGTTTCTTTTGTCTTGGATGCTGTAAATGCTTTGACGTCGATATAAATTAATTTGTTGGTGTTTGTTTATTTCTTCGACTGTGGTAAATTTAAACCTTACCTACTTCTGAAGACCTGTAACTTTGCGGCAATCCGTTGTTCGGTGTACGGCTGTGTCAACCATACGACACTGCTGGTAGTACGGACGACTTGTTTTGTGGCGAAGCTTTGCTGTCGGGATTAAATCATTTATAAATTTGTGTGTCGCTGAGCATGTCTGTGAGCTGGTGGACACACCCATACTGTCTTTATGTTTAATCTGGTTTGGAGGATTCCTCTGAATATTTCTGATTAACGTGTTTGATGTATAATACCTTTTATTAGGAATCTTCTCTAATACATGTGTTGTGACTTCTAAGAATGGAGGTATAGTTGCTGGCAACCTTCTGTAATGTACGTTTTCTGCTGTTATATCCCACACCGTCATTAGTAAACCTGGCCGTGTTGCAGGCGCTTTCATTGTATCTATTAGATTTTTCACTGCAATGATTGAACATTATCTCTCACTCTCTCAGAATCTGTTAAATCTAGGCCGCCTTTTGCAGGTGATCTGTGGCTACAGGAAACAACATACCTTTCCAAATGATCCGACCTATGTATTTTTTATTTGTGCTATGTATTTTCAGTCAGTGGGTGTGAATTGTGCAATTAACCACAGTTTGATCAGGGTCAGTGCGTTGATGTGTTCAATCCTTTGAGTGACATTAAATTTCTTTGTATTATTCGCTAGAAGAGCACCATTTACTCCTTTTAAATATTTCGTTGGAAATGGCGTTAGTTAGTATACGGTTTTCTTCGCTAGTTCCGCACCTAACTCTTCCATTTCAGCACATTCGAAAAATGGATGTAGTGTGGGATATGCGCTTTCATTAAACCATATGAGCCGGCCGGAGTGGCCGTGCGGTTCTAGGCGCTACAGTCTGGAGCCGAGCGATCGCTACGGTCGCAGGTTCGAATCCTGCCTCGGGCATGGATGTGTGTGATGTCCTTAGATTAGTTGGGTTTAACTAGTTCTAAGTTCTAGGCGACTGATGACCTCAGAAGTTAAGTCGCATAGTGCTCAGAGCCATTTGAACCATAAACCATATGAGTAGTGTTTTGTCATTGTTCATAGTTGCACTTCTCCTTCCTGTTAACGCCCATTATGGACGAGATTTTCACGATGTCCTGGGGTTCCATAGTATTGTGGTAACATCATAAGAGTTGGCATTGATGGTGAACCGTTGTGCATCAACGTGTAGTCCTATATGGGTGCTAATCGTATGCCTTAATGACCAACAGCGCCATTGATGAAGGGCGACTCTTTCTGATTGGGATGCTTCTGTAAGACGTCCATTTATTTGCACTTTGGAAACCATTTGTTATTGATTTAGTAGCACTAAATCTGTTGTTTCATGTGGAAACCTGAAATGCTGTAACACACTCCTTAGGTAGTGATGGTTGACTTTATATGTGGTTTTTCTCTAATCGATGTTTAATAGCCGTAGTGTTTCTTCCTGATGATTCAGTGAGAAAAGTGATGTGTCTCTTATGGAACAAATACCACCTACAATACTTTTGTTTGACACACTAGACGCTGTTCCGGATCGAGAAAGTGTGGAAGGGCTTGCTTCAGTCATGCCGCTGTATGATATGATTTTAGGAGTCTGCGCATGACAACGTTGTCGGCCTGATATCCGTTATTTTTTGTAGTTTCTTTTTTTGGGAACGAGTACATTTATTCTATGTTTTTCTTCAGTATAAAGTGTCCGCTGCGATGTTTCTCGAACGCCACATCCGTAAACCCTTTCCTGATGATCAGTCAGAAAGTTTTATGATTCTAGGGGATACCGTCTACTTTGGGGTTCCTATGTTTTAGCATGACTTTTATTATGTCTTCTATATTATGTTTTCTATTTCCTTTTCGGATGTGAGTTCTAACAAGTAGTAATACTTTCGCGTGATAGACGTAAAATCTTGTAACAGCTATGCTGTTCAGGAGATGTGATGTCATAAATACAGAGATGCGTGAAAAACTGCCGCATCATGCAAGAATGTAGTATTCTATGTTCGTTCTGGAACACTTTGAAGACGTATACAGGGTGAGTCACCTAACGTTACCGCTGGATATATTTCGTAAACCACATCAAATACTGACGAACCGATTCCACGGACCGAACGTGAGGAGAGGGGCTAGTGTAATTGTTTAATACAAACCATACAAAAATGCACGGAAGTATGTTTTTTAACACAAACCTACGTATTTTTAAATGGAACCACGTTAGTTTTGTTAGCACATCTGAACATATAAACAAATACGTAATCAGTGCCGTTTGTTGCATTGGAAAATGTTAATTACATCCGGCGATATTGTAACCTAAAGTTGACGCTTGAAACCTCCGACATTCAGTTGCGTGTTGTAACAAACACGGGCCCTGGGCATTTCATAGGACGTGGAGGACGCATAAATTAGCCAGCCCGTTCTCCTGATCTTACACCTCTGGGCTTCTTTCTGTGGGGTACGTTAAAGGAGAATGTGTACCGTGATGTGCCTACAACCCCAGAGGATATGAAACAACGTATTGTGGCAGCCTGCGGCGACATTACACCAGATGTACTGCGGCGTGTACGACATTCATTACGCCAGAGATTGCAATTGTGTGCAGCAAATGATGGCCACCACATTGAATATCTATTGGCCTGACATGTCGGGACACACTCTATTCCACTCCGTAATTGAAAACGGAAACCACGTGTGTACGTGTACCTCACCCCTCATGGTAATGTACATGTGCGTCAGTGAAAAACACCAATAAAAAGGTGTTAGCATGTGGACGTAATATGCTGTTCCCGTCTCTTCTGTACCTAAGGTCCATCACCGTTCCCTTTCGATCCCTACGTAATTCGGTGCTCTCCGATACACACGATCGAACAGCGGAGGAGTGGTACTCAAGCGTCTACTTTAGGTTACAATATCTCCGGATGTAATTAACATTTTACAATGCAACAAACGGCATTGATTACGTATTTGTTTATATGTTCAGATGTGCTAACAAAGCTAACGGGGTTCCATTTAAAAAAACATAGGTTTGTGTTAAAAAACATACTTCCGTGCATTTTTTTATGGTTTGTATTAACCAGTTACACTAGCCCCTCTCCTCATGTTCGGTCTGTGGAATCGATTCGTCAGTATTTGATGTGGTTTACGAAATATATCCAGCGGTAATGTTAGGTGACTCACCCTGTATACGCACCGAATACGCGTGCGCTACGGCACAGTACCCATCTGAGTCATCGCGCCCTGGCCGTTGCGCAAGGTCGGGGCAGCCGTCCAGATGAGTCGGTTACGTACACACACACACACACACACACACACACACACACACAATGTTTACAATTACAGTTTGCTTTGTAATCAAATATACTTTGATTTGTTTCTTTAAAGGTCTTTAAAGGACGCACACGCACACACACACACACACACACACACACACACACACACAATGTTTACAATTACAGTTTTCTCTGTGTGTGGGTACAAGAGGTTAAAATTTGCATAATTTAATATGGGAATGTTGTGTACTTCCCTTTCTTACGAATTATCAGTTCAAGTATTAAAAGGGTCGATTTAGGCCGGTTGAGGTGGAAAAAAACACCTGCGTGTGTCGTTTTTCCAGTGTGTTGTGCAAGTGTAGGCTGGTTCGATTTGTGTGCCACGGAAATAGGTCGATCGGTCAACCACTAACAAAGTTCGGTTTAAGTACGACAGAGATAGTTCGTTCTGTGTAAAACGCCCTGTGTACCACGATTGATCAAATCTGTCGCTATCCTTCGAATTTACCAGAAGAGTGGCGGCGGCAATGAGAACTCGAGCGAAATGTAACAGCCAAGATTCCTCACCCCTTGCAGTAATGGGAACTAACCCGCAAAGGTTGCAGGTAAGAGTTCGCCTGCGAGCTCGCAAATTTTGGAAATGGAAGACGTACCACCAATATCTGCTTCTGAGAAACTCCACCTTACGTATTCTGAAATTTCCGTTGACCAGTTTGCTGTGTATCCTTTGCCAAAGACTGTCTTCTGTTTGCTAATACTGCATTAACGCCAATTTTAAGTTTCGAAGGACGTGGATCGATCATTTTGATTTTATTATACACCTCCGCTGGCTCCATTTTAATTGTCCTGTGTTTCGTGCGATTATATTGCTTTACGAATCCTTGTACAGTATTAACCAATTTGTAGGAGCCCTGAGCAGTAAATTTGCTGAACATAAGACTCTTGAGAGTTCTGCTGAAACGTTCAACTACGGAAGCTTTCATATTTGAAAAAGTGGACTAATGATTAATTCTGAGATGTTGCATTAACTTTTTGAAACTAATATTGTAGAATTATTTCCCAAGATCAGTTTGTAAGTGTACTGGAACCCGCCTGCTATCTGTGTAAATTTTTTTAAGCGCGTTTGCAACTGCAACACCGCCTTTAGCCTTCAGAGCAGCAACCCATGCGTATTTGGAATAAACATCAACCACTGTTAATAAATATTTACATCCAGAATTCCATTTCGAATATGTAATTATGTCAATTAAGTATGCTTGATAGAGGTTGCCAAATCCTTTTGTGGTAACTGCCCACATAGTATACGTTCAACGGGCAGGACGATGAAGCTCATCAGCAATCGCAGTTTGCATCTCTCTTTAACTTGATGCTTATTGAATACATCTGCCCAAGACTAGTTCAACGCCGTTGGCTACTCAACAATAGGGGACCACTACTGTTAGTAATAACGTCTCTACTCAGGTATTAGGGGAAATGGAATTAATGATGGACGACGAAATGAAAGAATCGCAAAGGCAATTACAATCTGTTCGGGAGGAAAACAAAGAAATGTGGGAGGACAACAAAGAAATTCAGGAGAAAATCAAAACTAAATTGAACACGTTAACAGATACTGACAATAATTTGCGATCCGAGCTTACTGAGATGTTCGATGAAAAACATGATCAGCTCAGAGAGGGACGTAAAGTCAAACGCGAAGAAATGGAAACGGAAACCCAAGAATTTCGGACCCACGTTGACAAAAAAATGCAAGCAAATACACTCCTGGAAATTGAAATAAGAACACCGTGAATTCATTGTCCCAGGAAGGGGAAACTTTATTGACACATTCCTGGGGTCAGATACATCACATGATCACACTGACAGAACCACAGGCACATAGACACAGGCAACAGAGCATGCACAATGTCGGCACTAGTACAGTGTATATCCACCTTTCGCAGCAATGCAGGCTGCTATTCTCCCATGGAGACGATCGTAGAGATGCTGGATGTAGTCCTGTGGAACGGCTTGCCATGCCATTTCCACCTGGCGCCTCAGTTGGACCAGCGTTCGTGCTGGACGTGCAGACCGCGTGAGACGACGCTTCATCCAGTCCCAAACATGCTCAATGGGGGACAGATCCGGAGATCTTGCTGGCCAGGGTAGTTGACTTACACCTTCTAGAGCACGTTGGGTGGCACGGGATACATGCGGACGTGCATTGTCCTGTTGGAACAGCAAGTTCCCTTGCCGGTCTAGGAATGGTAGAACGATGGGTTCGATGACGGTTTGGATGTACCGTGCACTATTCAGTGGCCCCTCGACGATCACCAGTGGTGTACGGCCAGTGTAGGAGATCGCTCCCCACACCATGATGCCGGGTGTTGGCCCTGTGTGCCTCGGTCGTATGCAGTCCTGATTGTGGCGCTCACCTGCACGGCGCCAAACACGCATACGACCATCATTGGCACCAAGGCAGAAGCGACTCTCATCGCTGAAGACGACACGTCTCCATTCGTCCCTCCATTCACGCCTGTCGCGACACCACTGGAGGCGGGCTGCACGATGTTGGGGCGTGAGCGGAAGACGGCCTAACGGTGTGCGGGACCGTAGCCCAGCTTCATGGAGACGGTTGCGAATGGTCCTCGCCGATACCCCAGGAGCAACAGTGTCCCTAATTTGCTGGGAAGTGGCGGTGCGGTCCCCTACGGCACTGCGTAGGATCCTACGGTCTTGGCGTGCATCCGTGCGTCGCTGCGGTCCGGTCCCAGGTCGACGGGCACGTGCACCTTCCGCCGACCACTGGCGACAACATCGATGTACTGTGGAGACCTCACGCTCCACGTGTTGAGCAATTCGGCGGTACGTCCACCCGGGCTCCCGCATGCCCACTATACGCCCTCGCTCAAAGTCCGTCAACTGCACATACGGTTCACGTCCACGCTGTCGCGGCATGCTACCAGTGTTAAAGACTGCGATGGAGCTCCGTATGCCACGGCAAACTGGCTGACACTGACGGCGGCGGTGCACAAATGCTGCGCAGCTAGCGCCATTCGACGGCCAACACCGCGGTTCCTGGTGTGTCCGCTGTGCCGTGCGCGTGATCATTGCTTGTACAGCCCTCTCGCAGTGTCCGGAGCAAGTATGGTGGGTCTGACACACCGGTGTCAATGTGTTCTTTTTTCCATTTCTAGGAGTGTAATTGAACTGGTTAGTAAAGCTCTTGAGAAAACACAGGCGGAAAATGATGAGATCGTTAAAATCAATAATACAAGCAAGAAGGACAAAAATCGGTGAATATAATGGTTAACGGCGTAGGGATCTAGTGCAACGAACTGAACAATGAAGTAGACAAGACGAAAAGTCAGTCGCATTTAGTAAAGAGAATTTGCGTAACGAAATTAATGCTGTGAGTTCAGAACTCACAGAAGTTACGACTTTACATCACAAATTTAATTGAAATATTTACCACTAGTGACAGAGGACTACACGACAATAAGGTCAATCAGTATGAAAATTGTCAAGAAAAAAATTCGGAATATGAAAACGTGCTTATTTTTCGTAAGTCAAGTTAAAATGCCACCTCCAGCATGTGACCAGATGAGAAGAAACGCCGATTCCAAAAACTATCCCACTGAAGATGCATTAAAGTTAAGTGCAAGACACGTCTAAAGGAAATAAAATACACTGCAGTAAGAAAAGACACTTTTTGTTTATAAAACGATTATCTCTTCGCAATGTTCGCTCGAAAACTCGTTGGAACGGATCTGCGTTCACTGATAACAGAAATTCCTGTCAATTTTAGAGCTTCGTAGGCACGCTGAACATTCCGCGTTGACACACCAACAAATCTATCTTCTATGATACTGCTGTACATTGAGCAAATAGTATAGGCAAAAAAGGAGACATTTGAAAAGGGAATTAAACTTCAAAGAGAAGAAATGAAAACTTTCGAGTTAGCCAGATTAGCATTTTTCAAAACACAAAATTAAAGTGCTACGAATTCATTTCACAGTTCAGACAAGGAGAGAATATTTGAACAATAGTGTTACAGAAAGAATGTTATATCGTGGAAGAGACCTGGAGACACTGGAAGGTTTCAGATAGATTATATAATAGTAAGACAGAGATTTCGGAACCAGGTTTTAAATTGAAGGGCATTTCCAGGGACAGATGTGGACTCTGACCACATTTTATTGGTTATGAACTGCAGACTAAAAGCGAAGAAACTGCAAAAAGGCTGGAATTTAACAAGGTAGGACCTGGATAAACTAAAAGAACCAGAGGTTGTACAGAGTTTCAGAGGGAACATTAGGGAACGACTGACAAGAACAGGGGAAATGAATACAGTAGAAGAAGAATGGGTGGCTTTGAGAGACGAAATAGTGAAGGCAACGGGGGACCAAGTACGTAAAAAGATGAGGGCTAGTAGAAGTTCATGACTAACACAAAAGATATTGAATTTAAACGATGAAAGGAGAAAATATTAAAAAATGCAATAAATGAGGCAGGTGAAAGGGAATACAAACGTCTAAATGAGATCGACAGGAAATGCAAAATGACTAAGCAGGAATGGCTAGAGGACAAATGTAAGGATGTAGAGGCGTATATTACTAGTGGTAAGATAGATGCTGAATAAAAGAAACTTAAAGAGACCTTCGGAGGAAAGAGAACCACTTGTATGATTATCAAGAGCTCAGATGGAAAACCAGTCCTAAGCAAGGAAGGGAAAGCAGAAATTTGGAAGGAGTATATAGTGAGTGTATACAACGGTGATGTACTTGAAGGCAATATTATGGAAATGGAAGAGGACGTAGATGAAGATGAAATGGGGGATATGACACTACGTGAAGAATTTGACAGAGCACTAAAAGACCTAAGTCGAAACAAGGTCCCGGGAGTAGACAACATTCCGTTAGAACTGTTGATAGCCTTGGGTGAGCCAGCCATGACAAAAATCATCCATCTGGTGGGCAAGACGTATGAGACAGGGAAAATACCTTCAGACTTCAAGAAGAATATAATAATTCCAATCCCAAAGAAAGCAGGCGTTGACAGGTGTGGTAGAAGATAGGTTAAGGAAAGATAAAACCTACGATTACAGCATTTGTAGACAGAGAAAGCTTTCGACAATGTTGACTGGAATACTCTCTTTCAAATTCTAAGGGTTGTAAGGGTAAAATACAGGGAGCAAGAGGGTATTTACAATTTGTACAGAAACCAGAAGGCGGTTATAAGAGTCGAGGGGCACAAAAGGGGAGCAGTGGTTGAGAAGGGAGTGTGTCAGCGTTGTAGCCTGTCCCCGATGTTATTCAAAATGTATAATAAGCAAGCTGTAAACAAAACAAAAGAAAAATTTGGAGCAGTAATTAAAGTTCAGGGAGAAGAAATAAAAGCTTTGAGGTTTGCCAGTGACACTGCAATTTTCGCAGAGACAGCAAAGGACTTGCAAGAGCAGTTGAATAGAACGAACAGTGTCTTGAAGGGAGGATATAGGATGAACATCAACAAAGGCAAAACAAGGATAATGGAATGTAGTCGAATTAAATCAGGTGATGCTGAGGGAATTAGATTAGGAAATGAAGCACTTAAAGTAGCAAATGAGTTTTGCTATTTGGGAAGCAAGATAACTGATGATGGTCGAAGTAGGGAGGATATAAAATGTAGACTGGCAATAGCAAGAAAAGTGTTTCTGAAGAAGAAAAATTTGTTAACATCGAATACAGATTTAAGTCTCAGTAAGTCCTTTCTGAAAGTAATAGTCTGAAGTGTAACCATGTGTGGATTTGGAATGTGGACGATAAATAGTTTAAACAAAAAGGGAATAGATGCTTTTGAGATGTGGTGCTACAGTAGAATGCTGAAGGTTAGATGGGTAGATCATGTAACTAATGAGGAAGTACTGAACAGAATTGGGGAGAAGAGATATTTGTTTGGTTTGGTTTGTGGGGAAGAGATATTTGTGTTACAACCTGACCAAAAGAAGGAATCGGTTGGTGGGACGCATTACAAAGCATCAAGGGATCACTATTTTAGTACTGGAGAGAAGCGTGGGGAGTGAAAATCGTAGAGGGAGACCAAGGGATGTATACAGTAAGCAGATTTAGAAAGATGTAGGCTGCAGTAGTTACTCGGAGATGAAGAGATTTGCACAAAATAGAGTACCATGGAGAGCTGAATCAAACCAGTCTTTGAACTGAAGACCACAACAACACAATGACAGTTTTATAGAAGAACGCTATAGGTTATACAGGTACATTCGATAACCAACGAAGAGTTTTTAACTTGTATTGCTGAGAAAAGAAAGTTACGACATAATTTCGTTGGAAGAAGAAATCAGCTGGTAATCTCATCCTGAGGTATCACAGAAATGTCAATTTGGTAATTATGGTAAGTTTCAGAAGTAAAAATTGAAGAGGTAAACCGAGACTTGCCTAAATTAAGCATGTTCAACTGGGTGCAAACTGCGTAGTTACAGAGAAGAAGAGGTTCGGGCAGGATATACTAGCGTGAACACGTGCATCTTCATTCCAAAGACCACAAAAATGTACTTTCCAGTCACATTAATGTGACCGCCTGTCAAAAGCCTGAATAACCACCTTTTGCAGTGCAGACCATTGCGAGAACATACACAGCAAGAGTGTCAACTAGGTTTTGGAAGGTACTGACTGGGATGTGAAGTCATGCCCACTCCAGTGCTGCGGTCAGCTGCGCTAGATTTCTCCGTTCAGAATCCATGACGCGAACTCCCTGATCGAGGTGGTTCCATAGACCTCAATTGGGTTTAAAATCTGGGAGTTTGGTGGCCATGGGAGTACGATAAACAAATCCTGGTGCTCTTCAAACCACGCACGTACAATGCGAGCTATGTGACACGTTGCATTGTCCTACTTTAGATGTCATCATGCCTAGGAAAAACAAACTGCCTTTAGGAAAGGACATGGTCCCCCAGGGATAGATGCGTACTTTTGTTGATCCATTACGCCTTCCAGAATGACGAGATCACCCAAGGTATGCCACAAAAACATTCCCCCAGAGAATAAAGCTCCCTCCTCCAGCCTGAAAGTGTTGCTCTCTGACGTATCTCGCCGTACACGCCCACGGCTATCTGTCCGATGGAACATGATTCATCTGCAAAGACCACCTATCGCCACTCAGTTCGGAATACTAAATTGTACTTAGATTTCGGAAATGTAGGGATAGTGCGGCCTCCAGACCAGATGAGAGGAAATGCAGATCACAGCAAACTGTAATTACCTAGGAACATTTTCGGAAATACAGGGATAGTCGACCTCCAGACCATATGAGAGGAAACGATCTTGGTTGCCAATAAGAATTCCACTATTGTGAGAGACGGAACGTCATACACGTTTCCGTACGTCTTACAGAATAATTACTAATAGAGTTTCAACGGCACCACAACTATTATACATGGCAATGTCCAAAATACATGATCCACTGACAATAATGTGACCATCGGCTACGTTCGACGCCAACGTGCAATAACCACTCACAGACGGCAGGTGGGAGTACTAGCAGTGGAGGGTATATAAAGCGGAAAACAGTGCAGTCGTTGGCATAATGCGGAAACGGAATGATTTATCTGACGTCCAGGGGGCTTTCATCATTGGCTTCTGGGCCAAGGGTGGAAGCATTATCGAAACGGCTGAGTGCCATGGTTAAAGTATATCGTGCACGGCAAAAAGGCACTATCCAAAACCGGCGACGAAGAAGCTGTAGTGCATTACGGGCCATAAATGACGGAGGTGAATGACAGCTGTGAAGATGTGTACAGGCGAGTAGACGTGCAGCTGTGGAGCTGCTGACCGGCCAGATGAACCAAGGGGCTGATATGTGTACCAACAGTACTTCCTCGACGATCATTCGGCAAATGCTACCAAATATCAGCCCCTTGATTCAAGGAGAGACAGCGAGGGGGAAGGAGGGGATGGACACAAACAGGGAGAGGAGGAGATGGCCAGAGGGGGAGGTAGGGGGTGCCAGGCCCTCTGATGTCGCCAGTTCACATCTCTTGTGTTATCCTAACAGCATGTTTCTTAAATTTCATGTGTTTTTCTATTAGTTTTAACCTAACGTTTTTAACTGTAAGTGTAAATTCAGGCAATCTGTGGCGCATTTTTAATTTCTTCTTAACATCCAGCTACACAGTTCATTACACATCAGCGTCCATTGGTGATACATCAGGAGTGTAGTAAGTTCCATATATAGGTTTATGTCTGCTTTGATAGTTTACTTCTTCAGTTAGGCTTGCTAGCTCGTTTAGGATGTGTGCGTGCAGTGTGCGGGCACAGGAGGAGCGGGTTGCAGTTCGCAAACAGCTATGGCTGCTGCCTCAGGGTGTAGCGTTGACGGAGAATCTGTCGCGTTGCTCGGGGCACCTCAGGTATCGCTTGTTTCGCACACAGGCTCTGCTGCTGACGCACTTCCTAGTGTATCCGACGCGGTAGATCCGCCCTCACAGCAGAGTGAGTGGTGGGTGGTAACACGTTCGTGCCCACCGAGGTGGAGGGCCAATGTGGAGGCTGACCATATGGCCTCGCCTATTCACCCAGTGAGTGAACAGATCGCCGTTCCTTCAGCAAGCTTCGAGCAGATACACGTGGGAATTGACAGTTTATGGTTGGAGACCAGCTATTTTGGTCACTGATGCATCGTATATATGGATCGTGAAAACCTCTTCAGCATCAACTAAGGCCTGAAGATGGTGCAATGAAGCACCGAAAGTGGTAGCTGCACGATAAATAACATCGTAAGGACAGCTGTAGGTGTTCCGTTTCCTACACGTGGGAAGAGGTCTGCTAGTTATTGGGAGCTCCAAAGTTATGCGCGTTATGGAGCCCCTTAGGTAGATAGTATTCAGGACTGGAAAGAAAGCCAATGTGCACTCAGTATGTCTAGTGGGGTGCCCCATCCCAGATGTGCAGATGGCCTTGCCTGCGACTATCGAACATGCAGGGTGCAGTCGTCTGCAACTTGTTGGTCATGTCGGCACCAATGACGCCTATTGCATGCATTCTGAGACCAGGTAGGTGGCTGAAGGAGGTGGCGAAAGCTGATAACTTCGTGTATGGGGTGCAAGCAAAGCTCGTACTTTGCAGCATTGTTCCTTTGGTTTGGAGCCGAGTGGGCGGTCTCAACATCAAAGGCTTCTTCGACTCGTACACTAGTATTCAACTAAGATGTTATTTGATTAAATAATTAGTGAGTTGTTCCTGAATTATGTATTCTGAAACCTCGGTCAGTTCTGGTAGAATGCAAATGGACCTGTAGTCGGAGGGCTGTCTCGCAGATCCCTTCTTGGGTAACGGGTTTATGAGTCCCTCCTTCCAGGCTGTTGAAAATATGCTGGCGGTAGACAATGGTTAAAAATGTTCGTTATTTTGGGCAGTAAAAGTTCGGCCAGACGACTGATTATTTGGACTGTTATATTATCGCGCCATGCAGCTGCAGAACGAAATTGTGCAATTGACCTCCAGATGCAGAAAAAGTTTTTCGTTTGTACCACCCACTGAACTTTAACGGAATCGATAGTTTGTGTCCTTATGTGTTGGTCAAGTAAGGATGTCGGCGTGTTGAAATACTCATTTAGATCCTTAATAAGAGCTAGAGGTTCAGCTGAAGATTTCGGTTTGGCTATTCATAGACCTCGTAGATTTTTCCAAATGGCAGGTTTGTGAAAGTCCTTATTTAGCAAATGGGAATTCCTGATCTTAGCATTTCTCACAGATCGACTAATTCGACTGCGTAGTTGCTTGTGGGTAAGACGACTATCAAAGGTCGGGTACCATTTGTACGTCCCGTTGCTGCAACTCTGACACTCAGAAGGTGTCTTAGGTGGACTGTAAGCCATGGTGCTTGTTTTCTCCCTACTCTTACTGTTTCAGAGGTGCGTATTTGTCGTATACATTACTAAGTCTCTTAGTGAAGTTGGATACTTCATTGTTTATGTCGAAGTTATTTCCTGTCTTTGTCTGCCAAGAAATACCACAGGCGTCAGCTGTAAGCTCATACACATTGATGCGGTTAAAATCTCTAAAAGCTGCCACTTATGGTTTTTTCTTGGCCATTGAAACGAGTACGTCATGAATATAACATCATGAGCACACAAGCCAGGTGAAGAAATCTGGTCGTTGAGAATTAATCTATTTGGAGAGTTGGTTGCGAATATATAGATAAACGTACCAGTTAGGATGTAGCGAGGCGCCATGCAGCAGCGATCCCTTGCAGCGGGAGCTCTGTTCTCGGCTACAAGCTGCTGACCTGCAAGCCACCTACTGACAATGAATGACCTTCGCATCAGCACTGCTGCACAGGCGTCGTCTCTCTCAATGCCCAGCGACAGTCCAGAATCGTCAGGTTGTGTATTATCCCCAAAGAACTTTTTTTGTCCAGAAGCAAAAGTAAAAACTGTGTCGAGCAAATGTTTTTTAGCTACCTGGATCACAGTCTATCAGCATGGTTGCCTTACATGTAACTGTGTTCATAACAAACATACGAACAGCAATACGACTTTTTTAAGTAGCACCCACTATTTTTTATGCGATAACCCATGTCCACTGTTCAACACCTGTTGAAAAACGTCTTGCAGTGAACCGTTCACGTTCATATGACGTTATTAAAAACGTAACACAAAATGCACTGTCGTCATTCGGGAGGACGACGCTTCAGACCCCCCTCCCAATTTAGGTTTTCCGTGAGTTTCCTAGATCGGTTAAACAAATGCCGGGATGGTTCCTTCGATAGGGCACGGCCAATTTGCTTCTCCATCATTCCCAATCCGAGCTTGTGATCCGTCTCTAATGGCCTCGTTGTCGACGGGACGTTAAACACTAATCCCCACCCCCTCCTCTCTCTCACACTGCTCATTCAGGCGACCGTCGGGAAGGTGCAGGTACCCTGGGTAACGACATGCGTCCAGTTGCTGGTGCTGACGGTAAACAAAAGGAAACTGCACGGTGGTCGTTCAGTGAACCGTCAGTAAGGTGAATTCCTGTCGGCTGTGGAGCACCTTTGCCTGAGTAGCATTGCGCTTCCCTGCAGCTGCAATAAAACAAAAGTAATGCCGATGCAGTTTCCAGTGAACTACGTGAACTACTTACCTTTAGTGAACCAAGTACATCGTTCAAAAGCACTACACTACTGTGATACGTGTACGCATATTGCAGACAGGGAAAAATGATTGCAAACCGTTCTCCTAACCTTATGTCTCCATAGATAAGTAGCTTTTGTACTTCTCTCCGTCATTGCACTCACAGAAACTTTAAGCTGAAGACAGTTGACTGAACGCTCGGTGTGTATTGTGACTGCGTTTCTATTTGTTTACTGTCAGCTCCTGCAAGTGGACCAGTTACGTTGTCCGGGTATGTGCACTTTCCTGACGGTTGACTGTATGACCGGTGTCCATTCTGTGTTACGTTTCCAGTAGCGTCGTGCTTATGTGAATCGTACACTACGACACGTTTCTGTATAGTTTCTTAGTACAGGAAAATGATTAATGACAAGGGGAGGCCACGACGTTTGGAACGCGGATTTACTTCAGACTTCGTACACTCGTAGTACTCCATGAGGACAACAAAATGTGTAAGCAGTAGCGCGTACTTCTCAAGCGTTATTGAGAAAATCGCAAGATAATTTCGGTCGTCAAATATATACCTGTGCGTGGCCGTTTTTGCCATGAAGCGGCGGCAGCCGAGTGGGTAGCGTCCAAGCCTCGTAATCGCTGGATCGAGTCCCGTTCGTCAGTTTTTCTTTTTTACACTACTGGCCATTAAAATTGCTACACCACGTAGATGACGTGCTACAGACGCGAAATTTAACCGACAGGAAGAAGATGCTGTGATATGCAAACGATTAGATTTTCAGAGCATTCACACAAGGTTGGCGCCGGTGGCGACATCTACAACTTGCTGACATGAGGATAGTTGCCAACCGATTTCTCATACACGAACAGCAGTTGACAGGCGTTGCCTGGTGAAACGTTGTTGTGATGCCTCGTGTAAGGAGGAGAAATGCGTACCATCGCGTTTCCGACTTTGATAAAGGTCGGATTGTGGCCTATCGCGATTGCGGTTTATCGTATCGCGACATTGCTGCTCGCGTTGCTTGAGATCCAATGACTGTTAGCAGAATATGGAATCGGTGGGTTCAAGAACGCCGTGCTGGATCCCAATGGCTTCGTATCACTAGCAGTCGAGATGACAGGCATCTTATCCGCATGGCTGTAACGGATCGTGCAGCCACGTCTCGATCCCTCAGTCAACAGATGATGACGTTTGCAAGACAACAACCATCTGCACGAACAGTTCGACGACGTTTGCAGCAGCACGGACTATCAGCTCGGAGACCATGGCTGCGGTTTCCTTGACGCTGCATCACAGAAAGGAGCGCCTGCGATGGTGTACTCAACGACGAACCTGGGTGCACGAATGCTAAAACGTCATTTGTTCGGATGGATCCAGGTTCTGTTTAGAGCATCATGATGGTCGCATCTGTGTTTGGCGACATCGCGGTGAATGCACACTGGAAGCGTGTATTCGTCATCGCCATACGGGCGTATCACCCGGCGTGATGGTATGGGGTGCCATTGGTTACACGTCTCGGTCACCTCTTGTTCGCATTGACGGCACTTTGAACAGTGGACGTTACATTTCAGACGTGTTACGACCCGTGGCTCTACCCTTCATTCGATCCCTGCGAAACGCTACATTTCAGCAGGATAATGCACAACCGCATGTTGCAGGTGCTGTACGGGCCTTTCTGGATACAGAAAATGTTCAACTGCTGCCCTGGCCAGCACATTCTGCAGATCTCTCACCAATTGAAAACGTGTGGTCAATGGTGGCCGAGCAACTGGCTCGTCACAATACGCCAGTCACTACTCTTGATGAACTGTGGTATCGTGTTGAAGCTCCATGGGCAGCTGTACCTGTTCACGGCATCCAAGCTCTGTTTGACTCACTGTCCAGGCGTATGAAGGCCGTTATTACGGCCAGAGGTGGTTGTTCTGGGTACCGATTTCTCAGGATCTATGCGCCCAAATTGCGTGAAAATGTAATCACATGTCATTTCTAGTATAATATATTTGTGCAATGAATACCCGTTTATCATATGCATTTGTTCTTGGTGTAGCAATTTTAATGGCCAGTAGTGCATTCGTAACACAGTCATTTTCTTTACTATTTATATTACAATTAATATAATGGGAAAAATGCGTTAATCGGATGAACTTTTATTAAATTTACAATGTAATTTGACATTATACAAATTTTATTATCACAAATAATATAATTTTCATAACTATCGACTAGTAAACGACCAAACGCATAAAGTGATACTGAAAATGTCTTTCTGTCCGTGTCTTCAAAATTGTTCGTATTTAATAGAAAATGAACGAGAAATTGCTTCTCGTTAAGACGCTGTTAAAATGCACTCGATACTGTATGATCAATTATCAGCGCCGATATTTGAGGAAATGCTGCGTTATTCATGGTTTGCTTCCATATTATCGGCTGAAAGAGAGGTTTATTAAACGTCAACGAGGTTTGTTTTTCAACGGAAAACCTCAAAAGACCTTGCGTACGCGGAAACAGTATTTATTCAATGTAGCTGGTGCCGTTTAACTTGATGTTTTCCATGTTTTTACGAAAAATACCATCCTGCCATTGTACTCGTAATGTCTAAAGCGACGATTAATTGTACATCTTTTGAAAGCCGAAAATTTGGAGGTAACAAGTAGTTTCGGGCTCCTTCCAGGTATAAGGGATTTCTCAAATCACGGACAAGCATATATTTTCAGTATCACTTTATGCGTTTGGTCGTTTACTAGTCGATAGTTATGAAAATTATATTATTTGTGATAATAAAAATTTGTATACTGTCAAAGATCATTGTAAATTTAATAAAAGTTCATCCGATTACAAGTATTTTTCCCATTATATCAATTGTAATATAAATAGTTAAGAAAATGACTGTGTTACAAATACACTACTGGCCGTTAAAATTGCTACTCCAAGAACGAATGCAGATGATAAACGGGTATTCATTGGACGAATATATTATACTAGAAATGACATGTGATTACATTTTCACGCAGTTTGGGCGCATAGATCCTTATTTGTGATAGTAAAAATTTGTAAACTGCCAAATAACGTCGTAAATTTAATAAACGCTCATCCGATTACACGTATTTTTCCCATTACATCAATTGTAACATAAATAGTAAAAAATTATGTTAAAAATAAAAAACCTGGCGAACGGGACTCGATCCAGCGATCCAGCAATTACGGGGCTTGAACGCTACCCATTTTTTTTTTTTTTTTTACCCCACTCGACAGCCGCCGCTTCATGGCAAAAACGGCCACGCACAGGTATATATTAGACGATCGAAATTATCTTGCGATTTTCTCAATAACGCTTGAGAAGTGCGCGCCACTACTTACACATTTTGTTGTCCTCACGTAGTACTATGAGTGTACGAAGTTTGCAGTAAATCCGCGTTACAAACGTCGTGGCCTCCCCTTGTGAGTGAACAATACTGAGAGTTATTTAAGGAGATGTTAATGTTCCGACGGCAGCAAACCAACAGTTGCTCGGTACACTTTCTATATTTTGCTTCTGGACAAAAGTTACTTGGCTGTCGAGGATTAATAGGACACTCAGTGCAGTTGTTTTTGTGTTACAGAATAACGCAGCCTAAAGCCGAGAATGGTTTAGTCAATTTAATTAGACTGCCCGGGCGACGATTTAAACCTGGTTCCACGGGCGTGTGTATCGGGACTGTTGCGGCAGTGTCGAGGTACTCACGTCGGGTAGGTCCGCGTAGTAGACGAGTCGGCGGGGGGCGACTCTGCGGCGCGCGTCGCGGCTCGAGTCTCCGCCGTAGCCGTAGCCGCCGCGGCTGCCCGTCACGAAGGGGGCGGCGCGCTCCTCGTGAGGGGGCGGAGCGTGCCACGCTGCGGGGGCGGCGGCGGCGGCGGGGGCCGGGGCGGTGGCGGCGGCGGGGGCGGGGGCCGCAGCGCAGCCGGTGGCCACAGCCGCTGCTGCGCACACTGCCAGCAGCGTGCGGGCGTACATCTTCGAGCGACTGCCGTGTCTGTCTGCAACACAGTCACACAGTAGCTGGCTTATCCGAGCAGATTCGAAAAGAAACAACGAAAAAAATGAAATCTAAATTGTAAACAGTGCACTATTTTTCGTACCCATACGCTATTTAAGACACGGTCTACGTCCACATCTACATCCATACTCTGCAAGCCACCTGATGGTTTGTGGCGGAGGATACCTTGAGTGCCTCTATCGGTTCTCCTTTCTATTCCAGTCTCGTACTGTTCGTGGAAAGAAAGATTGTCGGTATGCCTCTGTGTGGGCTCTAATCTCTCTGATTTTATCCTCATGGCCTCTTTACGAGATATACGTAGGAGGGAGCAATATACTGCTTGACTCCTCGGTGAAGGTATATTCTCGAAACTTCAACAAAAGCCCGTACCGAGCTACTGACCGCCTCTCTTGCAGAGTCTTCCACTGGAGTTTATCTATCATCTCCGTAACGCTTTCGCAATTACTAAATGATCCTGTAACGAAGCGCGCTGCTCTCCCTTGGATTTTCTCTATCTCTTCTATCATACCTATCTGGTACGGATCCCGCACCGGTGAGCAGTATTCAAGCGGTGGGCGAACAAGCGTACTGTAACCTACTTCCTTTGTTTTCGGATTGCATTTGCTTAGGATTCTTCCAATGAATCTCAGTCTGGCATCTGCTTTACCGACGATTAATTTTATATGGTCATTCCATTTTAAATCGCTCCTAATGCCTACTCCCAGATAATTTATGGAATTAATTGCTTCTAGTTGCTGACGTGCTATATTGTAGCTAAATGAGAAAGGAGATTTCTTTCTATGTATTCGCAGCACTTTACACTTGTCTACATTGAGACTTAATTGCCATTCCCTGCACTACGCATCAATTCGTTGCAGATCCTCCTGCATTTCAGTACAATTTTCCATTCTTACCACATCTCGATGTACTACAGCATCATCCGCAAAAAGCCTCAGTGAACTTCCGATGTTATCCACAAGGTCAGTTATATATATTGTGAGTAGCAACGGTCCTACGACGCTCCCCTGCGGCACACCTGAAATCACTCTTATTTCGGGAGACTTCTCTCCATTGGCAATGACATGCTCCTTTCTGTTATCTAGGAACTCTTCAATCCCTGTTGCGGTTTGCCTACTGCTACCTTGTCGCGTCTCAGGAGGCGTCTTGTCGGGCCTAGGGAGGGAATTCTCTAACCTAAAAAAACCCACATGTGCACTCCACACGTAGTCCGCTACCCTTGTAGCCGCTTCCTACGTGTAGTGCACGCCTGACCTATTCAGGGGGACCCTACATTTCTCCACCTGACAGCGGAGGTCGAGATATTTGCACCCCAGATCTCCGCAGAATCGTCTGAGCCTCTGGTTTAAACCTTCCACTCGGCTCCAAACCAGAGGACCGCCATCAGTTCTGGGAACGACACTCCAAATTGTTAGATTCCACCCCGCGAGAAAGGCTTTCCGCCTTCACCAACTCCGCCAACCGCCTGTACGAACTGAGGATGACCTCTGAACCCCGACGGCAGGAGTCATTGGTGCCGACATGAGCAACAATCTGCAGTTGGGTGCACCCATTGCTCTCTATCGCCGCCAGCAGGGCCTCCTACACATCTCGGATGAGGCCCCCCAGCAAGCAGACAGAGTGAAAACTGGCCTTCTTCCCCGACCTTCCCGCTATCTCCCTAAGGGGCTCCATCGCCCGCCTAACATTGGAGCTCCCAATCACTAATAAACCCCTCTCCCCCGTGTGCCTGCTCGGGTCTTGTTGAAGGAACTGCCACATGTCCACTCACAGGCAGAGCGGGCAATGCCACACGGCCAGCCTCCACATTGACCCTCCGCCTCGTGTGACGCGAACGTCGTTGAACCCGCCACTCCCCTTGGGGAGAGGGTGGCCCAACCACGCCCGGTGCCCGCGAAGATGTCTCGACAGCAGGGACCGTGCGTGAAGCATGTAACACCTCGGGTGTACCATGCGACGCATCAGACTCCCCACTGCCGCTACACTCCGTCGCAGCAGCCTGAAGACGGCTGACCGTGGCCATCAGCACGTTCAGCTGTTTGCGAACAGTGGCCAGCTCCTCCTGCGTACGTACACAGCAGTCACACATCCTATGCATCCTAAGAAATCAACACTTTACTGTAGAGAGTTAAGTAATCAACTTTTAACTAGACTGCTAATTCACTAAAGGCGGCTGATACCTGACTAAACTGTTGTTACTAGATACTTCTTGTTGGAAACAATGACAATAAGCACTAACTGTCTCTGGACAGTATTCAAAATAAACACGAAATCTATGGAACACTATTACTAGTACTCGGAAATTAAAGCTTCCTAAAAGCAAAAACACACGGAAAAGAAGTGGCAAGTAAGAAAAACACAGTTAATACTTAAATTTACGTAGGTTGCTGCACAGGAGATGTGAAGCAGATGGCAGTTACGACGACACTGTTAGTACTGGCACTACAGCTGTCCTTTGCAGAACAGGTCTCTTACCATGCAGATCTTACTGGGCCGTTGGTAGAGCAGCGAGATTCCCATTAGAGAAAACCTGCGAGGGGCTCAGTGCATATGGGGTTATTCGTAAAATGTTTTGCTTTACGTAGTACTGCCACATGACACCAACGATAGAAAAGGAGTGACAGTATCGGCTACATTCGAGACTGCGCGACTTGCCGAGGGGTATGCAGACCCACCCTGACAAAACCCCTCAACTGCGTGCTAAAGTAATGCCGGTAGCATTCTCCGACACGGTCGTTTACTGCTGCGGTGTGCCAGGCTTCTCGGTGCCGCAGCATGACGTGCTCTGGCAGCTGTCTACGCGCCAGAAAGCGAGAAGCAGGATTGCATCACAGTCATCACACCCGAGCCCAGCGGGTAATACCAACACCGACTCAAAGGAAGGCCTCGGCCAGCTGCCTCGGCGCTTGTTGGTGACGTCACGTCAGCTAGGCACGGCGAACGCCAGGTCTGTTGCAGGCAGAAACGCATGGGCGTGCTTATCACTATAAATCTCTTATTTTTGGACAAAATGTTTGGTATTAATTTGGATTCTGCAGTTTTATTTAGATGAAAGATTTTCTTACTATCGTAAAGCTACAAATGAAGATCATAGTTCTGTATTACTGAATCCTGTCGAAACAAACGTAGATCAATATGAGAAGACGCTTTGCCCCATTGCAAGCTTCGGAAATTTTACGTTCAAGTAACTATATTTACTTGATCCATTTTGTTATCGAAACTTACCCCAACCCACCTACAATGAACTCGTTTCTTTTATTTATTTATTTATTTTCGTTTGACATCGTCACTGGAAATGTGAACTAATTTACATGTTTAAATGTCAAACTGTTGCAAGTCATTAGATTACAGTGATTACAATCTTGGAATTCTAAACAGGAAACAAAATAGCTTCATACATCGAAAATACTGCTGAGCTTAAACTTTTTTAAACATGCACATTAGAAAAGATAAATAGATAAATATTCCCCTCTTGCAACTGAAAGGAGAAACTTTATAAGATAAAAAAATTTTATTTGATAAAACAAGTATCTCTCTTTTGCCTCTTCTTCTGCCCCCCCCCCCCCCCAACGTGTACAATCGCAAGATATTTCATTAACATTCAGTGCTCCTCACCCCATAGTCAACCAAGATACCTAAAGAAGAGCACCAATATGTTCACAGTTTCTTGTAAAAGCAACCCAGGACAAACGTAACTTCCTCAGAGTTACAAAAAAGGAAAAGAAGCACGAATTCCGTTGCTGCTAAACCATGAAGTTGTTTTTGTATGTCAATCCTTAAAACAGGTGGAAACTTAAGTTCAGGAGTACACTAATTGTTAAGAAGTGTAATGAATTGCACAATTAATTGATTGCAGGAATCTCTCAGAACAATGTGTGTTGGTCAACTACCGCCAATAGTTTCACATTTTCCTGTGTCAGGGAGGGAGACACCACCATTATGAATATGCCTGCAACAGACCCGGCGTTCGCCGTGCCTAGCTGACGTGACGTCACGAACAAGCGCCGAGGCCTTCCTTTGAGTCGGTAATACTAAGTGCACACACCCTCCCAACCACCCTCCCCCTCCCTCCCTCCACCACTTCTGACCTCCGCTGGCCAGTTTCCAGCAGGGCGTGTCCTCGAGCCACTACGACATCACCTAGGTGCGTCAAGAACTGCCGTATCCCTGGGTGTCACTCCACGAAACACTAACTGCCTCCCAGAGTTTTGGGGTCCTGAGATCGAAGTGGAGTGTTTTCTCGCCCTCACCGGCTGCCCACAGTGCCGGGCATAACATGGCCACCGAGCTGACTTGGTCTCACGTCCAGTGTACGCGAGGCTGGGCGTAACATGGCCACTGAGCTGACTTGGTCTCGTGACCAGCGTATGTGAGGCCGGGCATAACATGGCCAGCGAGCTGACTCGGTGTGGCGCCCTGCCTACTGTGTCGTTTTTGAGATAGCACACTACCACCACTGCCGCCACCCTGGCGTCCTCATCTGCGCCTACATCCTGCGCAGAGACGTCGATATCTCGTAGAAAACCCAGGGTCAATACACAATGTCGCTACCTAGTCAGCATTTTCGACTCCGCACTCGCCGCGGTACTCCCCACCCTCAGATCCCACACCGACTCTCTGGGTCGCCGTTACCGGTGACGCTGACTTCAGCGCCATCAAACCATTGTGCTCGAAGGACTCCCTGCCCAAACTGTATTACCATGGACAGTATGATTGTCGATAATCTTCTCAACAAGCGCGACTTTCTCTAAATTTATCATCATGGCCGCTATGGATGTGTATTATGGAGTCCTGTTGGAACTTTGCCTTTCTGAGTGTCGGCGCAACGTCTTTCTCGTCACGTCTCAAGCAGCATAAGGGTCAGTGTTTTCTCACACTGAAGAAATAAACCTGTGCCAAATGTGCAGTTCTTCCTCGAGTTTTCTCTGCTTCCCAGTTTTCAAGCTGGTCAGTCACAGATCGACGAATAATACCCAAGAATTGGTCTAGAGAGGCTCTGGGAGACTTGGACCACTTTTTTTCTTCAGCATAAACTTTGTCGATTTTCGGCATTTTCTGACTCTGGCAGCTTGCCTGTATAGTGTGGCATATAAACGTAAGTACAATGTGTTACTGAGGCACTACCGCTTAAAACAAAAAAGATATTTTAAAATGAAAACTTATGTGAGTGGTCCACCACACTCATCGGTGTACGGTGAGATGGACCAGTGTAATGGGAGAGATGGACCGTATAAAAATGGCGACACCTGAATAAAAGAGTCAGTTAAAACTAAATAATTTTATTTGGAATACGTTGTAATGAATATGAAACTATGCTATTAAATATTTTAATCCAAAACAATTTTATCAGTTTCTTACAAATCTTGACTGAACATTGGCTTTTCTGATGAGTTGGTGGTTTTGTTTGAGCATTAGCCTGTCTTTCTCTGACCACGGCAGTTACAATTATTATCAAATGTTCAACAACATTCGTATGGCCATCGTGAATAGAAACACACTTAATCCACTCATCATTTCTATTACTTTCGTAATATATTTCACCACACCCAATACAGCCATCTTCATACCACTTATTAAAGTTATTTTCGTACTCCTCTACAATGTGCAATGTCAGTAATGTCGTGCTGTTAGCAAAGGCACTCACGTCGGTCGTGTGCTGCCATAGCCCATTAACGTCAAATTTCGCCACGAAGTCCTAACGGAGGCGTTCGTCATACGAGTATGTACTCCATTGACCTCCGCTGTTATTTCGCGAATGTTGCTTGTCTGTAAGCACTGACAACTCTACGCAAACGTTGCTGCTCTCGGTCGTTAAGTTAAGGTCGTCGGCCGCTGCGTATCCGTGGTGAAAGGTAATGCCTGAAATTTGGTGTTCGCCACACACTATTGACATTGTGGATCTCAAAGTATTGAACTCCTTAAGGAAATGTCCCATTCGTCTGGCTCGAATCACCATTCCACTTTCAAAATCTGTTAGTCCCTCCCGTGCGGCCGTAATCATGTCGGAAACGTTTTCACATTCCCCCTTGTATCTTGTCAACACGATACTACCGTCATCTGTATATGTGCATATCGCTAACCCATGACATTTTTCACCTCAGTGTATATATGAAGACTCAGCCCAGGAGCCACTGTAGTGATTTTGATAAGGTTTTCACTAATAGAGAAGGGTATGTAATTTATAAATATTAGGTGCAAATTAGATTCCTGTGATGAATTATAGTCCCCTGTCGCGTTTTTCTGTTTGTATGCGCAAGCCACTCTGACTACAGTACGGATTTTGATACTCACGGCAGAGTGGAGTGACCAACACGCGGAGTCTCTGATGCAAAGCTTGTATTATCGGATTGCAGTCGGCCAGTCCGCTCGCGGCTGTAGATGCTTCAGTACGCCGGCAAGAGGCGTTTGCTGCTTGAGACTTTAACTTATGTGAAAGAGAAGATATCCATTGTTCTCCGACTTTTAATCATAACTCTACGAAAAGGCCTGTAAACAAAGTCACCACTAACGGCAGCCAAGTCGTCCGGTGTTAAATATATACACGTGGAGACCACGACGTTGGGATCACAGATTTACTTCAAACTTTGTACGCATTTAGTTGGCCACTAAAACAAAAAAGTGTGTAAGTTGTAAGGTGCACTACTCTGACAATTCCGAGAAAATCGCAAGAGAAGTTTTATGCGTCTGTTAAGCAGCTGATGTGTTTGTGGGTAGGTGCCAACTGTCAGCGTTCATTTGCAGGCGCGGTAACTCGGCATGGTTCAAATGGCTCTGAGCACTATGGGACTTAACTTCTGCGGTCATCAGTCCCCTAGAACTTAGAACTACTTAAACCCAACTAACCTAAGGACATCACACACATCCATGCCCGAGGCAGGATTCGAACCTGCGACCGTAGCAGCAGCGCTGTTCCAGACTGTAGCGCCCAGAACCGCTCGGCCACTCCGGCCGACTAACTCGGCATGTTCGGTCAGAGGGTTAGCTCTGTAATAATAATAATAATAAACTGAGTAACTGGATCAACGACGAACTTGGACGGTTGTCATGGGACGTCCGCACCGAACAAATGCAGTGAAGAATAACGAACAGAATGAGATTAAAGAAAGGAAAAATGTGGTTAGTGTTCGACCTTCGTAAGAGGAACATGGATGAGGTAACAGTATGACTCCTACTGAAACCTTCACTGTTGTAGTACTAGTGTAAATTCTGTGGTGTTAAAAAAATTGCGCCTACACTATTCGTTCTTGTTACGTTAGCAACGTCCCGCCGCTACGTAGGGTAACTGCCAAATGGGGTCCGTCTCCTGTGTCTGCAGCTCGAAGCATCGAGGTTTAAAGTAGTTCCGGGTACCTTACCAGACTGTATATGTAGTGGCGTGGCAAGACAGCCAAGCCACTCGGAGGTAGCCGAAAGGCACGCGTTTAGCTCACGCAGGCTGGCGTGAGGTCTGGAACATTACAAGGAAATGTATAGTAGCAAATAAAGTACGTAGGGGATGTAATACTTAACTTTAATCCACAATTGTAGAACATCTCTCGTTACTGTACATGCTTCACAATATTAATTATCAAATGCTATGGCGCCTTGCTAGGTCGTAGCAAATGACGTAGCTGAAGGCTATGCTAACTATCGTCTCGGCAATTGAGAGCGTAATTGTCAGTGAATCATTGCTATGAACGTTGGCTGTACAACTGGGGCGAGTGCCATGACGTCTCTCTAGACCTGCCGTGTGGTGGCGCTCGGTCTGCTATCACTGACAGTGGCGACACGCGGGTCCGACGTATACTAACGGACCGCGGCCGATTTAAAGGCTACCACCTAGCAAGTGTGGTGTCTGGCGGTGACACCACAGTATATATAAGGGATTTCGCAAATCACGATAGACATACATTTTCAGATAGCTATAAATATGTTTGTTCTCATAATTACATTTAATTAAAAATAGTAAGTAGGCAAATAACATGAAATTCACTAAAACTTCATGCTAATACGTGTGGTTTTTTAAAATTATATTACGTCTCAAAAGTCATTTAAATTAAATAATGTGACCCGTTATGAAAAAAAATATAGCTCAAAGATTGAGCAGGATTCCAATCGTCGCCTCACTTACGTTGGCCTTACATAGCTCGAACGCTAACGACTTTCTTTCTTTTTCTTTTTTTCTAATCTCTGTTGTTCGTTACGATTCGTTGCATTTGTTCAGGGCGGACGCCCCAAGACACTGATTCAAGTTCATCGTTTAACCATTCGCTACACCCTCTTTTTTTTTTTTTTTTTTTTTTTTTTTTTTTTTTTTTTTTTTTTTTTTTTACGAAGGGCAGATAACCCTCTGACCGAACAAGCTGAGCTACCGTGCCACCTACTACAAAACCACCACGAACTCTTAACAGGCGGCACCTGTGTACAGATACATGAGTTACATAATAGACGCGTAGTAAAACTTCTCTTGCGCGCTGAGCTGTTTTAACGGCCTTCTAAAGGCGTACAAATTTTGATGTATATCCGTGATCCCAACGTCGTGGCCTCCTCTTGTTAGTGCTATCTGCGCGAAGCCAGAGCAGGTCCATAGTGTTTCTATAAAAAGTCTGTAATGCGTTGTTTAGGGGAGGAAACACAGATATCGTAAAATGAATCTGAAACCACGCATTGGACGGTGAGTTCTTCGCGTATTTCTAGTTAACCAGTTTATGCAACAGCGCTGTAAAAACACAACACGACTAAATGCATCGTCTCGTGTGGAGGGCGAAACACGCGTTCGCTTTGGACGGAAATACTCTTTTAAGACGCCTTACCTTCCAGAAAACCTACTAAGATACGGTAACGGTGCAGATTTAGCTCCCGCAGCATCTGATAATGAAAAGAAGCGCTGCTGGTGGATCAATGTGTTCTTTCGAAAAACTGTTACGCTGTTACAAACTTTCAACAACACATTTACGACAGATAATATGGAAATAGAAATTGCGAAGTACATCCATGTGTATACTGTACTGCACCTGACACGTGTCTTCCTAGTTAAATGATCGCTGTGGAGCAAACGGTTTCGTTCTGTGTAGTATCTGGTGGGCAGTTTTGCACAGGGCGCGGCGGCGGCAGCAGCGCTTTGCGGCGACTTCCGCTTCCGGCCGCCTCGCCGCCGGAAACAGTTTTGGGCGACAAATCCGGCAGGCCCGCCAACCGCCCACGTTCGCAAACTGGCTCCCACTCCGCCTCAAACGATGTACCCGTCACAATAGATTTCTTTTTTTCACTTCCCTGAGACCCTTTTCATTGATCTATGTAAGCAAACAACTTTACCGAGTTGAGGAGCGTAATGCTGTTAATCCTTGTAACAACCCACAGAATATTATTGTATTTTATTTTTCACATGTGTAAAACATTGTTTATAATTTGATCTGAAATGTTATTCTGTACTTAAGGTAATTCCATGGCCCATTCAGGGATATACAGGGTGGTCCATTGATCGTGACCGGGCCAAATATCTCACGAAATAAGCATCAAACGAAAAAACTACAAAGGACGAAACTCGTCTAGCTTGAAGGGGGAAACCAGATGGCGCTATGGTTGGCCCGCTAGATGGCGCTGCCACAGGTCAAACGGATATCAATTTTATTGCATATTCGTGTAGTACGTAAAGAAATATGTTTTAGTTGGACCACTTTTATCGCTTTCTGATAGATAGCGCTGTAATAGTCACAAACGTATAAGTGCGTCATATCACGTAACATTCTGCCAGTGCGGACGGTTTTTTCTTCGTGATATATTACGCGTGTTAAAATGGACCGTTTACCAATTGCGGAAAAGGTCGATATCATGTTCATGTATGGCTATTGTGATCAAAATGCCCAACGGGCGTGTGCTATGTATGCTGCTCGGTATCCTGGACGACATCATCCAAGTGTCCGGACCGTTCGCCGTATAGTTACGTTATTTAAGGAAACAGAAAGTGTTCAGCCACATGTGAAACGTCAACTACGACCTGCAACAAATGATGATGCCAAAGTAGGTGATTTAGCTGCTGTCGCGGCTAATCCGCACGTCAGTAGCAGATAAATTGCGCGAGAATCGGGAATCTCAAAGACGTCGGTGTTGAGAATGCTACATCAACATCGATTGCACCCGTACCATATTTCTATGCACAAGGAATTGCATGGCGACGACTTTGAACGTCGTGTACAGTTCTGCCACTGGGCACAAGAGAAATTACGGGACGATGACAGATTTTTTGCACGCGTTCTATTTAGCGACGAAGCGTCATTCACCAACAACGCTAACGTAAACCGGCATAATATGCACTATTGGGCAACGGAAAATCCACGATGGCTGCAACAAGTGAAACATCAGCGACCTTGGCTGGTTAATGTATGGTGCTGCATTATGGGAGGAAGGATAATTGGCCCCCATTTTATCGATGGCAATCTAAATGGTGCAATGTATGCTGATTTCCTACGTAATGTTCTACCGATGTTACGACAAGATGTTTCACTGCATGACAGAATGGCGATGTACTTCCAACATGATGGATGTCCGGCACATAGCTCGCGTATTGAATAGCGTATTTGACAGGTGGATTGGTCGTCGAAGCACCATACCATGGCCCGCACGTTCACCGGATCTGACGTCCCCGTATTTCTTTCTGTGCGAAAAGTTGAAGGATACTTGCTACCGTGATCCACCGACAACGCCTGACAACATGCGTCAGCGCATTGTCAATGCATGTGCGAAGATTACGGAAGGCGAACTACTCGCTGTTGAGAGGAATGTCGTTACACGTATTGCCAAATGCAATGAGGTAGACGGACATCATTTTGAGCATTTATTGCATTAATGTGGTATTTACAGGTAATCACGCTGTAACAGCATGTGTTCACTAAGGTACGTGTATCACATTGGGACAACCGAAATAAAATGTTCAAACGTACTAACGTTCTGTATTTTAATTTAAAAAACCTACCTGTTAGCAACTGTTCGTCTAAAATTGTGAGCCATATGTTCGTGACTATTACAGCGTCATCTATCACAAAGTTCCTTACGTACTACACGAATATGTAATAAAAAATGGGGGTTCCTATTTTAAAAAACGCAGTTGATATTCGTTTGATCTATGGCAGCGCCATTTAGCGGGCCAACCATAGCACCATCTGGTTTCCCCCTTCAAGCTGGACAAGTTTAGTGCTTTGTAGTTTTTTCGTTTGACGCTTATTTCGTGCGATATTTGGTCCGGTCACGATTAATGGACCAACCTGTGTAGTGACAAAAAAAAATCGCAAAGCCAAGAAGCAATTGTGCGACGTAAACGAAAGTTGGTAGGTGTGTTTTACCTCTGAAAGATGGTGTCTATTCAAATTTCACAAGAGCAGCATAAGAGTGTCGCTAGTAGCGCCACTGTGATGATACAAATCAGGTTTGCTTTAAACGCAGGCTGTAACGGTCCTGAACGTTACTTCCTTCTGAGATTCGACGCTGTGAGTCGATGTTAGTCAAGAATGCTTTTACGATGACAAAGATTCCATTATCAGCACGTCTCTGACTTTGAACGAGGTCGTGTAATACGGCTACGAGAAGCTGGAAGTTCCTTCTGCGGTACTGCACAAAACTTGGCAAGAATGTAGTCACTGTAGATGACTGATGGCAGCTGTGATCAGGAGAATGTACGGTCGCAAAAGATCGGGTTCCAGATGGTCACGTGGCATTGTCGGAATGAAAGACCACGGAGCTCGGCGTATGGCTCTGTCGCGTTTTGAGCAGCAGTTGCCACCACAGTGATACAATGGACTGTTACAAATCGGTTACTTCAAGGACAACTCCGAGGTAGATGCCCTGTAGCGCCTATTCCATTGACCTCAAACCACGGCCGTTGGCGACTTTACTGGTGTCAAGCGAGAGCTCATCGAAGGCAGGTTGGAGGTTGTTGTGTTTTCTGAGGGCAGCTGGTGCCAATGATGGCCGTGTTGGAAATAAGTAAGCCAGTTGACGGCCTGCAACCAACCTGTCTAGACACACTGGACTTATACCTGGAGTTATCGCCCGTGGTGCGATTTCGTACGACAACAGGGGCACTTTCGTGGTTATTCCACACACTCTGACTGCAAATTTGTACATCAATCTGGTGATTCGATCTGTTGTGCGGCCATTCACGAACAGCATTCCAGGGGGTGTTTTCTAACACATCCTCGACCACATACGGCTGTTGTAACCCAACATCCTCTACAAAGTGGTGACATGTTGCCTTGGCCTGCTCGATCACCAGATCTGTTTCCAATCGAGCACTTATGGGACATCACTGGAGGACAACTTGAGATTTAAGGTACTGACCGATCAAGTGGAACAGGCACGAAACTCCATCCCACAATCTGACATCCGGCACCTGTACAACACTATGTACGAGGGGCGCTTGAAAAGTCCGTGCAAAGTCCGAGAGATGGCACCACCGGCGCGTATCGAGGTCATGTTTAGTTAGTAGCATCTTTGGAAAGAACGCACACCAAGTTTCAGCCATATTGGTCTATTTATTTCTCTTTGGCATTCGTGTGAATCGAGGAAGTCGAGTGATTGTCAAAAAATGGACGAAAAAGAATTTCGTGTGGTGATTAAACATTACTTTATGAAACGCAAAACGCCTCAGGAGACTAAAGAGAAGCTTGATAAACATTACGGTAACTCTCCACCTTCGATTAGAACAGTTTGGTTTCAAAATTTTCGGAGTGGCCATATGGGCACAAGTGATACTGAACGTTCTGGACGCCCTGTGGAGGTTACGACTCCAGAAGTCATTGATAAAATCCAAAATATGGTGATGGATGACAGAAGACTTAAGGTGCGTGATTGCTAGTGCTGTGGGCATCTCGAATGAACGGGTACATAATATTTTGCATAAACATCTGGACATCAGAAAGCTATCCGCAAGGTGGGTTCCGCGATTGCTCACGCTTGACCAAAAACGGAATTGTGTGAAGTGTTGCAAGGATGGTTTGCAGCTGTTCGGGAAGAATCCGCAGGACTTTAAGCGTCGTTTCGTCACTGTGGATGAAACATGGATACAGTACTATACTCCTGAGACCAAAGAACAATCTAAACAGTGAGTTACCAAGGGAGAATCTGCAATTGGCCGGAAAAGTTATGGCGACTGTCTTTTCGGTTTGGCAAGGGATAATCCTCATCGGCTATCTGGAAAAGGGTAAAACTATTACAAGTGCATATTATTCATCGTTATTGGACCGTTTGAAAACCGAGCTGCAAGAAAAACACCGGCGATTGGATCGCAAAAAAGTCCTTTTCCATCACGACAATGCACCCACTCACACCTCAGCAGTTGTGGACGCAAAATTAATGGAAATAGGATTCCAACTCGTTTCACATCCCCCCTATTCTCCAGACTTGGCTCCCTCGGACTACTATTTGTTCCCCAATTTGAAGAAATGGCTGGCGGGACAAAGATTTTATTCAAACGAGGACTTGATTACAGTAACTAATAGCTACTTTGCAGAGTTGGACAATTCCTATTATTCGGAAGGGATCAACAAATTAAAACAGCGTTGGACGAAGTCTAAAAGGAGACTATGTCGAAAAACAAAAAAGGTTTACCCCAAACACGTAAGCAGTTTTTATTTTTGCACGGACTTTTCAAACGCCCCTCGTATGCATGTTTGCATGCTTGCTTTCAAGAATGTGGCGGTTACACCGGTTATTAATGTACCAGCAGTTCACATTTTCAATGGATTTCTCGCGCTTACATTAATCTGTGATCTTGCAATGCTGATCACTAAAACATGTTACCTAGACAAATGTATTACCGTAATTTCGTAACTCTACGTTAATCATTTTTCGATGTTGCGATTTCTTCCGTCAATGTATTTTACTTGCGTAGATTGTTTTCAAGATTCAGGAGACTTTGTTGTCGAAACAAGAGAATGCTATTTTCCGTGCCGGAAGTAGAACGCGCCGTTGTATGCGGACGCGCTATTTCGAAATTTTAATTTCATTGCGATACATTTTGCTAAATACACTCCTGGAAATTGAAATAAGAACACCGTGAATTCATTGTCCCAGGAAGGGGAAACTTTATTGACACATTCCTGGGGTCAGATACATCACATGATCACACTGACAGAACCACAGGCACATAGACACAGGCAACAGAGCATGCACAATGTCGGCACTAGTACAGTGTATATCCACCTTTCGCAGCAATGCAGGCTGCTATTCTCCCATGGAGACGATCGTAGAGATGCTGGATGTAGTCCTGTGGAACGGCTTGCCATGCCATTTCCACCTGGCACTTCAGTTGGACCAGCGTTCGTGCTGGACGTGCAGACCGCGTGAGACGACGCTTCATCCAGTCCCAAACATGCTCAATGGGGGACAGATCCGGAGATCTTGCTGGCCAGGGTAGTTGACTTACACCTTCTAGAGCACGTTGGGTGGCACGGGATACATGCGGACGTGCATTGTCCTGTTGGAACAGCAAGTTCCCTTGCCGGTCTAGGAATGGTAGAACGATGGGTTCGATGACGGTTTGGATGTACCGTGCACTATTCAGTGTCCCCTCGACGATCACCAGTGGTGTACGGCCAGTGTAGGAGATCGCTCCCCACACCATGATGCCGGGTGTTGGCCCTGTGTGCCTCGCTCGTATGCAGTCCTGATTGTGGCGCTCACCTGCACGGCGCCAAACACGCATACGACCATCATTGGCACCAAGGCAGAAGCGACTCTCATTGCTGAAGACGACGCGTCTCCATTCGTCCCTCCATTCACGCCTGTCGCGACACCACTGGAGGCGGGCTGCACGATGTTGGGGCGTGAGCGGAAGACGGCCTAACGGTGTGCGGGACCGTAGCCCAACTTCATGGAGACGGTTGCGAATGGTCCTCGCCGATACCCCAGGAGCAACAGAGTCCCTAATTTGCTGGGAAGTGGCGGTGCGGTCCCCTACGGCACTGTGTAGGATCCTACGGTCTTGGCGTGCATCCGTGCGTCGCTGCGGTCCGGTTCCAGGTCGACGGGCACGTGCACCTTCCGCCGACCACTGGCGACAACATCGATGTACTGTGGAGACCTCACGCCCCACGTGTTGAGCAATTCGGCGGTACGTCCACCCGGCCTCCCGCATGCCCACTATACGCCCTCGCTCAAAGTCCGTCAACTGCACATACGGTTCACGTCCACGCTGTCGCGGCATGCTACCAGTGTTAAAGACTGCGATGGAGCTCCGTATGCCACGGCAAACTGGCTGACACTGACGGCGGCGGTGCACAAATGCTGCGCAGCTAGCGCCATTCGACGGCCAACACCGCGGTTCCTGGTGTGTCCGCTGTGCCGTGCGTGTGATCATTGCTTGTACAGCCCTCTCGCAGTGTCCGGAGCAAGTATGGTGGGTCTGACACACCGGTGTCAATGTGTTCTTTTTTCCATTTCCAGGAGTGTATTTTGAACTCGGAATGTGAGTACTTTGGGTCAAATGGCTCTGAGCACTATGCGACTTAACTCCTGAGGTCATCAGTCGCCTAGAACTTAGAACTAATTAAACCTAACTAACCTAAGGACATCACACACATCCATGCCCGAGGCAGGATTCGAACCTGCGACCGTAGCGTTCGCTCGGTTCCAGACTGCAGCGCCCAGAACCGCACGGCCACTTCGGCCGGATGTGTGAGTACTTTCGGAAGTCGTTCTGCAAAGACTTTTGGTTGTAATTGGCTAAATGTAGGTGGAGTAGAAGCAGTGGAATAGTAATTTCCCACACAGCATTATTGCGAAAATACAGGATACTGCTGTTTTAAACCTGAAGATTATTTGTGGCCATGAATTTGAACTGTGTGGTTGGTGATAATTCCTGGTGAAAACTGTGAGTTGCGTTAATTACGTACTGAATTATATAGAATCTGGTCTGTTCTTCAGGGCTTTATTAAGGAGAGATTAACATTTTAGGTGATTGTCTTTGTGTGCAACGCAAAACAGAGTTTAAACAGACTAAACAACTACATGTTTCACCAAAAATTATAAAAAAATATCACCCAAAACTGTAAGGAACTGACCCAAAAATGTACCCAGTTGCCCTCGCATTCTAACAAATTTCTCCAAAACTCTAACAAATTTCCTTAAAATGGTGATCCAAGATGGCGACCCATGACATCACTGATGATGTGATATTCCACGATCACGATCCAACATGATGGATTTGGTGATACAGGAGCAGCCTGCAGTGCAGTCAGCCCAAAATTGTTGTCCCAATTTCCGTGGTTCTGCAGTCATCTACCTCCACCACACACCTTCAGCATTCAGTCTTACTAGCCATCAAGGTCACCGCCACTTGTGCCCCATACACCATAGTGAAAGGTTGATTATCATGAAGCGTCATCAGTTATCTTACTATCCCCAGACAGACAAAACTGACTCGCGCAGTTGATTGCAAGTATTAACCACAACGTTCATCGTCCACAGTGTATGCATCAATGAGTGTTTTCATCGTTTTTAGGGTTCTATACATCGCTCGGTAAAAACGGAAGGCTGAGAGTTTCACTTTGATCTTCGTCTGTCTGTCAGCGTGTTGAGCCCCGCGTTTATCAGGAACGGGTACAGGCGTCAGTTTTAGATTTATATCAAATACTAATGCCTACGGTCCCTCGGTGGTGTAAAAAATTTAAGCTTCTAAGCCAAAGAAAACAAACGATACGGCTATTTATGAGACGTATTTTCATACTCGCAAAGTCACTCATCAAAATCCTTAGGATACTTCTCGTTGACCTAGAATTATGAAATTTGGCAAGAAGCAAGGTATCACAGCACGAGTAAAGAAAAAGATATGAAAACCGTTAAATTTTGATTATACAACAGAAAAGTATTCTTCGCCATCTGCTGTCCGTGTCTCTGTCCATCTGTTAAGATACTTTTTCTCGATAGCGGGTACGGGTATCAGGTTAAAATTTGTGGTTGGTTGGTTGTTTTGGGGAAGGAGACCAGACAGCGTGGTCATCGGTCTCATCGGATTAGGGAAGGATGGGGAAGGAAGTCGGCCGTGCCCTTTCAGAGGAACCATCCCGGCATTTGCCTGGAAAGATTTAGGGAAATCACGGAAAACCTAAATCAGGATGGCCGGACGCGGGATTGAACCGTCGTCCTCCCGAATGCGAGTCCAGTGTCTAACCACTGCGCCACCTCGCTCGGTTAAAATTTGTGTGAAATACTAGGGTTTACGGTCCCTTGGCAGCGTAAAAAATTTAAGCTTTTAAGTAAATACAGTCAAAAGATATGGATGCCTGTTAAAACCCCTTTTTCTTATAACGCACAGGGAAATCAAGGAGGAACTTAGGCCTACGTTCGTTTGGTGGATCACAAAATTGAAGCTTCTAAGAGATGCAATCACAAGATACAGCCATTTATGGCACATATTTTGATAATGACAGACTCATTCACCTAAACGTATAGGCGAACTGCCTATAAACATAATTAAGTTTTCACGGAACCCTTGGAGCATATTCCCGCTTGCACATGTCCGGTTTTTTTCGTTTATTTCCCCTCGGCACAACAGCTCCAGCTGCCTGACATAGCCGGTGCAGTGCCTGGAACAGTAGGACATCGCTAATCCGACAACTACGGGACTGATAGCATGGTCGGAACGCAGAAAAAGATCGGATTGTTGGAGAAACGCTTTTATTGACACGTAACGTCACAATACAGCACAGTAAAATGTTATTTTTCATATGGAAATACAGTGTGAAATATCTTTCCATGTTAAAACAGTTGTTGTTGTTGTGGTCTTCAGTCCTGAGACTGGGTTGATGCAGCTCTCCATGCTACTTTATCCTGTGCAAGCTTCTTCATCTCCCAGTACCTACTGCAACCTACATCCTTCTGAATCTGCTTAGTGTATTCATCTCTTGGTCTCCCTCTACGACTTTTACCCTCCACGCTGCCCTCCAATGCTAAATTTGTGATTCCTTGATGCCTCAAAACATGTCCTACCAACCGATCCCTTCTTCTAGTCAAGTTGTGCCACAAACTTCTCTTCTCCCCAATCCTATTCAATACCTCCTCATTAGTTACGTGATCTACCCACCTTATCTTCAGCATTCTTCTGTAGCACCACATTTCAAAAGCTTCTATTCTCTTCTTGTCCATACTAGTTATCGTCCATGTTTCACTTCCATACATGGCTACACTCGTTACATATACTTTCAGAAACGACTTCCTGACACTTAAATCTATACTCGATGTTAACAAATTTCTCTTCTTCAGAAACGATTTCCTTGCCATTGCCAGTCTACATTTTATATCCTCTCTACTACGACCATCATCAGTTATTTTACTCCCTAAATAGCAAAACTCCTTTACTACTTTAAGTGTCTCATTTCCTAATCTAATTCCCTCAGCATCACCCGATTTAATTTGACTGCATTCCATTATCCTCGTTTTGCTTTTGTTGATGTTCATCTTATATCCTCCTTTCAAGACACTGTCCATTCCGTTCAACTGCTCTTCCAAGTCCTTTGCTGTCTCTGACAGAATTACAATGTCATCGGCGAACCTCAAAGTTTTTACTTCTTCTCCATGAATTTTAATACCTACTCCGAATTTTTCTTTTGTTTCCTTTACTGCTTGCTCAATATACAGTTTGAATAACATCGGGGAGAGGCTACAACCCTGTCTCACTCCCTTCCCAACCACTGCTTCCCTTTCATGCCCCTCGAGTCTTATAACTGCCATCTCGTTTCTGTACAAATTGTAAACAGCCTTTCGCTCCCTGTATTTTACCCCTGCCACCTTTAGAATGTGAAAGAGAGTATTCCAGTCAACATTGTCAAAAGCTTTCTCTAAGTCTACAAATGCTAGAAACGTAGGTTTGCCTTTTCTTAATCTTTCTTCTAAGATAAGTCGTAAGGTTAGTATTGCCTCACGTGTTCCAACATTTCTACGGAATCCAAACTGATCTTCCCCGAGGTCCGCTTCTACCAGTTTTTCCATTCGTCTGTAAAGAATTCGTGTTAGTATTTTGCAGCCGGCCGAAGTGGCCGAGCGGTTAAAGGCGCTACAGTCTGGAACCGCACGACCGCTACGGTCGCAGGTTCGAATCCTGCCTCGGGCATGGATGTGTGTGATGTCCTTAGGTTAGTTAGGTTTAAGTAGTTCTAAGTTCTAGGGGACATATGACCACAGCAGTTGAGTCCCATAGTGCTCAGAGCCATTAGTATTTTGCAGCTGTGACTTATTAAACTGATAGTTCGGTGATTTTCACATCTGTCAACACCTGCTTTCTTTGGGATTGGAATTATTATATTCTTCTTGAAGTCTGAGAGTATTTCACCTGACTCATACATCTTGCTCACCAGATGGTAGAGTTTTGTCAGGACTGGCTCTCCCAAGGCAGTCAGTAGTTCTAATGGAATGTTGTCTACTCCCGGGGCCTTGTTTCGAGGCTCTGAGCACTATGGGACTTAACATCTATGGTCATCAGTCCCCTAGAACTTAGAACTACTTAAACCTAACTAACCTAAGGACATCACACAACACCCAGTCATCACGAGGCAGAGAAAATCTCTGACCCCGCCGGGAATCGAACCCGGCCTTGTTTCAACTCAGGTCTTTCAGTGCTCTGTCAAACTCTTCACGCAGTATCGTATCTCCCATTTCATCTTCATCTACATCCTCTTCCATTTCCATAATATTGTCCTCAAGTACATCGCCCTTGTATAAACCCTCTATATACTCCTTCCACCTTTCTGCCTTCCCTTCTTTGCTTAGAACTGGGTTGCCATCTGAGCTCTTGATATTCGTACAAGTGGTTCTCATCTCTCCAAAGGTCTCTTTAATTTTCCTGTAGGCAGTATCTATCTTACCCCTAGTGAGACAAGCCTCTACATCCTTACATTTGCCCTCTAGCCATCTCTGCTTAGCCATTTTGCACTTCCTGTCGATCTCATTTTTGAGACGTTTGTATTCCTTTTTGCCTGCTTCATTTACTGCATTTTTATATTTTCTCCTTTCATCAATTAAATTCAATATTTCTTCTGTTACCCAAGGATTTCTATTAGCCCTCGTCTTTTTACCTACTTGATCCTCTGCTGCTTTCACTACTTCATCCCTCAGAGCTACCCATTCTTCTTCTACTGTATTTCTTTCCCCCATTCCTGTCAATTGTTCCCTTATGCTCTCCCTGAAACTCTCTACAACCTCTCGTTCTTTCAGTTTATCCAGGTCCCATCTCCTTAAATTCCCACCTTTTTGCAGTTTCTTCAGTTTCAATCTGCAGTTCATAACCAAGAGATTGTGGTCAGAATCCATATCTGCCCCTGGAAATGTCTTACAATTTAAAACCTGGTTCCTAAATCTCTGTCTTACCATTATATAATCTATCTGATACATTTTAGTATCGCCAGGATTCTTCCAGGTATACAACCTTCTTTTATGATTCTTGAACCAAGTGTTAGCTATGATTAAGTTATGCTCTGTGCAAAATTCTACTTGGCACACTAAAAAAAAAAATCTTATACGAAAGTGTAACGTAAAGTAGTATACCGTGAAATACGTCTATATCGTACGGTAAGATATTGTTACTGTGAGTGAAAGTTTAACAGCTGTACATACAGTACCTTATTACAGTACTGCAGTGACACCGAACGGATTTGGAATTAAAAGTTAAAATTATGTGATAACACCATAGAAGAATATTCTGTTCTTAAGCATGGCGAAAAAATATGTGATGAGCTTTTGCTCAGCAACCAATAACCTTGACTTTGCCACGATGTTCTGCCATTAACTGTCAACAAAATGTCTTTTGGGGTGGACTTAGAGCTTTGTTTGATGAACTGGAAGACTTTATATCAAACGCATTTTTGCCGTCTATATGAAATACTCGAGCCGTGGTATTAGTGTCTTCGTTGCGTCATCATTTTCCTTGTTCTCATCGTCTCTTTGACTTACAGCGTCAGTGATTTAATCGTCAGTCAGTACCTCCATTTGGCAAACAATGTCAGCTGTACTGTTCCGCTCACTTACGTCACTGGCTCAATTTCCGGTTGTAAAGTTTGCAAATACCTCAAAATCGTTGGAATGTCTACGTCTTCACTTTCATCACTTGTTGCATGGTCTGTTTTATCTTGATCCTCTTCACTCGTTTTTTTTTCATGTTTCACCTTTAATTTCATTCATTTTTGGCCAAAGTTTCTGCCAAAATTTTCCAAGAGGTGGTGGCGGCATTTCTTCCCAAACTGTGGCAATTGCGTAGGTCACATCTTTTACATTTACTGATTTCATCTCTCGAAACAAGCTGACGCCTTCTTGTGTCCTGTCTAAAACTGATCCAATGTATTTTCGACGCTATCGTCTCTTCAGCCTTACTGACACCTTGTTCCATGGGTTGGATTAGACGTTACGTTGGTTGGAGGAAATGAAGATATTATTTCACCCTCTAAAGTGCATCTTGAGGGTGATGAGCTGTCGCATTGTTGAGTATCAAAAAAATGGCTCAAATGGCTCTGAGCACTATGGGACTTAACTACTGAGGTCATCAGTCCCCTAGAACTTAGAACTACTTAAATCTAACTAACCTAAGGACATCACACACATCCATGCCCGAGACAGCATTCGAACCTGCGACTGTAGCGGTCACGCGGTTCCAGACTGTAGCGCCTAGAACCGCTCGGCCACTCCGGCAGGCTGTTGAGTATCAGTATGGCACGTTTCTAGAGGGAGTTTTTCTTTCCTTTTAGTTATTTTGTAACGGCAGTGGCTAATTGGCCATGAAACCATTCCTTAAAGAAGCTGGATTGAGTCCATGTTGACTTTTGGTTACAGTTCAAATGGTTCAAATGGCTCTGAGCACTATGGGACTCAACTGCTGAGGTCATTAGTCCCCTAGAACTTAGAACTAGTTAAACCTAACTAACCTAAGGACATCACACACATCCATGCCCGAGGCAGGATTCGAACCTGCGACCGTAGCGGTCTCGCGGTTCCAGACTGCAGCGCCAGAACCGCGCGGCCACTTCGGCCCGCTTTGGTTACAGTAACATACAGGTAGGGATGCGATATTAATATTTTTGAACGCCTTGGGTTTTACACAATGGCATCTTCTGACTGTCATTAGCGGTACTACAAAGAGCAATAGTAATTCTTTGGTAATTTATCTTTGGCAAGTTTTGTACCTGTTACAGACTCATTTTGTGTAGTAAGAATTCTTGTAGGGGGCAATTTTAGGTCACGTCAGATTCATCAATGTTACACGCCTGACTAGAGGTCAGATTAAGCTCTTTATCTAAGTTTTCTAATTTCGGAACAAATTCATTGGCAGCTGTTCCGTCAGACAATCTCTGGCCCAAAGTAGTTACATTTTGAATGCCATGTCGTTTTTTCCACCTACGTAAACAGTCTTTACTCGCTGTAAACTTTTAATTTTCATATAATTTGTCATAAAAAAATCAGTACCTTTTCTGTCATGACTGATCTGAACAACGGAGTTCCGTTTCTACTCTCCTGCTCCAACCACACCCACAACGCATTGTGTAGAATTTCCCTTTTAGTCTTCTTCAAAGTCTTGCGTATGTTTAGTCCTTTCACACCATCCATCGTCATTATACTACTTCCTAGAGTTTTCGTAACTTTTTTCTCCAGCCGTTTACAGTTTTTATGCCAACTCCTTTACACTTGCAATGTTTTGAAGAGACTCGCCTTACCCAATCTTTCAAGCACTTTCAGTTTCTGCACTAAGGACATCGTCACATGCTTAGGTTTAGTTGATGTCATAATTTAATTTTCAGACTTTAATATGTGATAAAACACTGTTAATAATTTATAAAACAAATGCTTGCATAATAAAATTATTGATAGAGTTAGAAACAAGTTATTTCATACTAAAACTACTCTAACTACTGCACCCACTCTCTAATCCACATCGCGGGCGACAGACCATCAACAAGTCTTAACAAACATCGGGAATGGCGTGGGACACGCAAGTGTTTTGTAAACAATATCGTTTGTAGACTGTCTGAATTTTGTCAGTATCCCACCAAAAAACGAAAGTCTTCCACCTCTTTTACCTATGACTCAGCATATGTGATCGTTTCGTTTCGTTTTCCCTGAAATTGTCTCATTCGGGAATTTGTATGAACTGACAGACTCCAACTGTGAATCATAATCCTGAAATTAAGGCATATTTCCCGAAGAGATTACCGAAACGCTTATACAAAAAATTAAATCTTCGTCTCGAGACATTTCACATAAAAACAGTGTCCAGCTATGAAAGTAGAAATATACATTCCAACGAAAGATAACGAAAACTGGAAATATCGTCCATTATATACCACAGTAAAAATACTGATACTGGAACACAAAAAAGGTGAATTTGCTCTTCTTTAGAAAACCGGAACGTTGGGTACCAGCTGCCTCATTCTGTCTTCCTCAGAACCTTCGAAAACTTTCCCAAAAATGTTGGCATGTCAACATACTCGCGCTCTTTTTAACAGACAACTCACCTCTCACTTCCGCAAGCTTCCCTCACTGTAACTCGCTCAAACCCACTAGTCCATCGCTGTAAGTCTCTCATCCCCATTCTCACTCACTCATTGGACCCAACTCATTGCCATTATCTCTCTGTGGCTCTCCAGCTGTCACTGTCTCCTGTCTCACAACCGCAGTCGGCTTCGTTCCGTCCCACTACTACTGTATCCTCTCACTGCCGGTGTCTCCCTTTTGCTCTCTCTTACTACTACTGTCTCATTCATTCCTTCCCACCGCTGCCGTCTCTTCTCGCCGTCACTATCGCTCTCTATCGCTCTCTCTCTCCCCTTCTCTCTCTCTCTGTTGCTAATTGTCATCGTCATATTCTCTCATTATCACTGACTCTGACCTGCTTCCACTCCTCTTCCTCTTTATTTCTCTACCACTGGCACTGTCCCCTTCAGTCTTCTTCCCCTAGCAGTTTCCTCTCACTGTCTTCTATGTTACACTGCCACTGTGTCCCTCTCTCTCACACTGACATTGTCTCCTTCTTTCTCAGCATAAAGAAGTGCGAATATGTTCACATGCCAGTATTTTCTCGAAAAATCTTAAAATTGCTGAGGAAGGTAGAATGAGGTAGCTGGTACTCAACTTTTCAGTCCGTCTGTTAAATAAGGGTACATTCACCTTTTTTGTGCTCCGGTAGTAGCATTGTTCCACTGGTTCCCTTCTTTTCCCTGCTACAGTAGGGCGTGACAGTCATGTGGAAAGAACTTGATGGGTTGCACTTATGTGAAATTGGAAAGTCACAAGACTAATTTTACGCCTCTCACCGAATTTTTCGTGCACAAAAATTTTGCATGTGCATGTTGCCAGAACACTTTTGCTGATAATGGCGATAATTTACAGCATACGTCACTTTATAAACTACGTTTCCGCCTAACACCGTATCTTACGTATGAATTTTACGTGGACAAGCAGGGTAACTTTGATTGCATCTCGGGAAAAGATAAAAATGTCTATAAAATTTTCGAGGTTGTTCGAGATCTGAATCTTAGGAATATATCGTAAAAATTACAGCAATGCGCAGTCCATAGCCGTCTTGGAATGCGTGACTAGAGTTTGGTCCACTGCTGACGACGAATAAATGGTGGAAAACTATTTTTTTGTGGTTCCCTCAGAAATCGCCCATGAATTCACGCAAATGCATCATTCATTCATCAACTTGTATACCCGCCCGTTTAATTAAATTATGGGATTATCATGGGTATATCCATCACCAATTAACTTATTTAATTTTGACGTTCATTTTTTACTTGCACTAATTTTGAACACCTGTATCTGGGAAAGGGATAATGATTTATAGAATACTTTTAGCGATATATGTGCAAAGTTATATCATTGTACAGCACATAGTTCTGGAGAAAGGAGGTTATAAATATTAAGCTGCGTCAAAATGAAACTGCGAGGCGAGATCCACTAGACACACTGGAGAAATATGTTTATAAATACCCTTGAAATATGTTAAATATGTGTGTCTTAGTTTTGACACGTGTGTATGCGAGCAAAGCTACAGGCGAAAAACTCATCCTAAACCTATGGGGCGAATTTATCAAATTTGTACAAATATTACTACAATCTGGAAAGAATTACTGGAGGGTTTTGAAGTACCTGCCTCCTATTAGGGTGAATGTGATAACGAGAGAGAGAGAGAGAAAGAGAGAGGGAGAGGAGGGAAAACGAGGAGATGGACAGACAGTGAGGGGGAAGGAGGAGATACATGCAGGCACAGGTAATAGGATCAGGATGTGGACAGGGATAGGGGAGATGGAAATTGACAAAGGCGAGAGGAGGAGATGAACAAAGAGGAGAAGATGCAGAGAGAGGGAGAGAGAGAGGGGGGAGGTGGAGATGGACAGTAAGAGGGGAGGGAAGAGATGGACAGAAAGATGGGGGAGAAGAGATGGTGAAAGAGGTGGAGGAGGAGATTGACAGAGGGAAAGAAGGAGATGAATAGTTAGGGGAGGAGCAGATTGAATGAAAGAGTGGGCAGGAGAAGATGAACATATAGAGGGGCAGGAGGTGATGTACAACAAGTGGGGCTGAAGGAGGTGGACAGAGAGAGGCAGTGGTAGAGATGGACGAGAGAGGGAGGGATGTAGGTGATGGACAGCGACAGGAGGGGTGGACAGAGAGAGGAGGGAGGACAGGTGGATAAAGAGAGAGGGGGAGCAGGAAGTAAATGGAGAAAGAGAGGTGATAGGAGGAGACAGTCTGACAGACAGAGAGGGCAAGAGAAGATGAACATAGGGAGGGGAAAGGAGGTGATGGACGGAGAGAGGAAGGAGGAGATGAATAATACAGAAGAATAAACAAATACCTGGGCAACGCGATGTTTCTCAGCTGCTATATGTGTTGTCTCACCTAACTCTGCCAACTTCTAAATTTCTAAAATGAAACAAAATGTAAAAAATGCAATTAACCAGGAATGCTCAATGTCAGGAGCTCACACAGTGACCAGGAATGTACAATCCGTAAATGTAAACAAACATCACTATCAACACAAAGTTACTTTTCTAAATGGCACATGTAGTTTTTCCTACAGAAATGAAAACTAAAGGTAAAATTAGTGCAGACTTTATTTCATTGTCCTAAACGTCATACCTCCCGAAATATGTAGACATTAAAGGACGGCAACGACGCTGCAGTTTTTGCCGTTATGTGTAGAGCATGGTTGCCTACAGCAGGCTACGGAACAGTGCAGGCAACCCGCTTTACGACATTACAGCAGTACGACAGAAAGTGTAAGTCTAAGTATTGCAGTTTGTATAAGGTGTAGAGCAGTGAAATCAAGATTTCCATGACTAATTGTACCTCGATTTTCGTTTCAGTAGAAAAAATGTACATGTGCCATTTAAAATAACGTAACTTTATGTTGAAAGTGAAGTTTGTTTACATGCAGGGATTGTGCTTTGGAACAAACTAGGTACACATGCTGTCGCATACATACCGATGTATCACGCGATACTGGCATGTTGAGAAATGTCATACTGAGATATTATACATGGACAATCAGAAATAGCGTGTTATATGCATATGCAAAGGAAATGACTACGTTTGGATAGAGGCTGTACCTGTCTGGTGAAGCAAGAACAAAAGATCTCGAGGAACATCTGGGGCACGACAGAACTTTGGATACACAGATGAAAGTCGCAGCTGCATGAGACTCTAGAATCAACAACAGGTGTGATACGGAAGGCAAGACTGAGCTTTGCCGGGTATGTTATGAGTTTGGACGACAACCGCTTGATCAACCATACAGAGGAAGTCTGGGACTGCAGCAACTTTGTAAAGATGGTACGTTCCTGTGAAAGCAACGGCTGCCGTTTTCCGTTGAGACGAATGTGAGTCGCGTATCATTTTGAGACAGGATCCATTTGGGAAAGCAGTTCTGCCACCACGCTGCCGAAAGCGGTAAATGTACCAACGGGCATCTGGTAGAGAGAACGGCTGCTCTGCGCCTCGGTAAGTGTTGGATGTGCAACGCTCATTGTAGGTTACCCGGAAGCCCCTGCACCCCTGTTGTAAAACCAGCACTACATGTATCGCAACTGACCAGACAGCAACTAAAACATTAGTTGCTAACTGCCCGAGATTTCGCAGTAAAGTACCAAAATTCGCATCTGTCCTCAGAAGACCGCCATGCCGTGCATGCAACTGAGAGGTGACTGAAACCTGAAGTGGACAATAGGGAAATTTTTTGACAAAGCATGGAACGCGTATTCCCAATTGCGAATGAATTTTATGTCTCTAAACTGAAATCTAGCGTGTTCAGTAAAGACTAGGACAAAATTTGTGCTTGGTGTAACGAATGGCTTGTGTCTCTAAATGAACGTAGATGCAAGTTAATGCCTCTAACAATGAGAAACAACTCAACAGTATTTGAGTACAATGTTAGTGGACACGCCACAACAGGTGACTAGTTAGGAGTAATATTAAGATACGGTATGAAATGGGATTAATAGTTAAAGAATATTTAGATTTTTGGAAGAGATCTCCGAAAGCGCAGTCCATCATCGTTGACTGAACTCGTCACTGTTTAGCAAGAACAATGGTAAAAGATTACCTTGAAATCCACGGAGGATCTGCATTAATTTTATCCATTTCGAGACGACTGGAAACTGTTTTGAATGCCATCGGTTCTCATACACCTTATTAGGCCTCGTAATGTGTTGTGTGTTTTGGTTTTTCGATATTCTTGTTCACCCCCTGTATACACGGGGTGAAGCAACTAAGTCAGTCCAGGCCAAATACACGCGGGTTGTCCAGAAAGTAAGTTCCGATCGGTCGCGAAATGGGAAAATCCGGTAAAGTTTTGCACAGACGTGTTGGACAGTATCTCTAGTACATCCGTCGATCGTGTCTCGTCGCTCTTTTCAGTTTTGAGTGAGCAGTGAGCACGTAAAGATGCGTAGGGAATAGCGTCTCCCGCCAAGTATGAAGACCTGATTAGAGATTTCACCTGTGTCATGCATCCCACATAACACAACTGTCGAGCAGTTCCTTCTTCATGCCAATTCTCGGCCGCACACTGCAGGGGCAATGAAGACGCTCCTGCAGCGTTTCCGATGAGAAATGTTTGATCACCCACAATGCAGTCCGTAATTGGCTCCCCCTGAGTCTCATCTCTGCTCAAAATGACCGCTGGCTATTAAAGACAAAATTTTTCCACAGACAACGACCTGCAGACCAGTGCAGATAACTGGCTGAAAGCACAGGCGGGTGCTTTCTATGACGAGGATATTGGAAAGTTGATACGACACTACGACAACACTCGAAGTTGGGTTCCCAGGTAGATGCCGTGTTTCTTGACTTCCGCAAGGCGTTTGATACAGTTCCCCACAGTCGTTTAATGAACAAAGTAAGAGCATATGGACTATCAGACCAATTGTGTGACTGGATTGAAGAGTTCCTAGATAACAGAACGCAGCATGTCATTCTCAATGGAGAGAAGTCTTCCGAAGTAAGAATTATTTCAGGTGTGCCGCAGGGGAGTGTCGTAGGACCGTTGCTATTCACAATATACCGGGTGATCAAAAAGTCAATAAAAATTTGAAAACTTAATAAACCATGGAATAATGTAGATAGAGAGTTAAAAATTGACACACACGCTTGGAATGACATGGGGTTTTGTTAGAACAAAAAAAACACCATATATTGCTAGACGCGTGAGAGATCTTTTGCGCGCGTCGTTTAGTGATGATCGTGTGCTCAGCCGCCACTTTCGTCATGCTTCGCCTCCCAGGTCCCCAGACCTCAGTCCGTGTGATTATTGGATTTGGGATTACCTGAAGTCGCAACTGTATCGTGACCGACCGACGTCTCTAGGGTTGCTGAAAGACAACATCCGACGCCAATGCCTCACCATAACTCCGGACATGCTTTACACTGCTGTTCACAACATTATTCCTCACTGCAGCTATTGTCGAGGAATGATGGTGGACATATTGAGCATTTCCTGTAAAGAACATCATCTTTGCTTTGTCTTACTTTTTTATGCCAATTATTGCTATTCTGAGCAGATGAAGCGCCATCTGTCGGACATTTTTTTTGAACTTTTGTATTTTTTTGGTTCTAATAAAACCCCATGTCATTCCAAGCATGTGTGTCAATTTGTACCTCTCTATCTACATTATTCCGGGATTTATTCAGTTTTCAAATTTATACTGACTTTTTGATCACCCGGTATATTGTGAATAGCAACGGTCCTACGACACTCCCCTGCGGCACACCTGAAATCACTCTAATCTCAGAGAGATTAGAGCCCACACAGAGGCATACCGACAATCTTTCTTTCCACGAACAATACGAGACTGGAATAGTAGGGAGAACCGATAGAGGTACTCAAAGTTCCCTCCGCCACGCACCGTCAGGCGGCTTGCAGACTATGGATGTAGATGTAGATGTAGCAGTTGAAGCGGCGACTAGGTAGAGAAGTAGGTGGAAGGTGTACCTAACTGTTGCATATAAAACGTTTCTGAATTTCACTGTGGTTTCCATTTCGCGACCGATCGGAACTTACTTTCTGGACGACCCTCGTATGCAGAGTAAATAAAAATATTGAGACGCGGTCTTCACCAAGTTTTGCCGGACAATATGACGAATTTCCTGACGTCAGCAAGTAATTTTTTTTTACTGGAACTATATATTTCCTTCCCTGGCATTTGAAAGAAGCTTCCAACGCCCAAACCTCCAACAGAACTAGGAAGCACAGGAAAAGCGTATCTGTGATTCATTGTATTAAGAATCTCGCGTTGGTGAGAAGGTAGAGCGTTGAAACCCCATCGATGATAATTTTTTTAACTGTTTCCACTTGAAACTGCTATATGGGAGAACATTTTCTTGACATGAAAAAGAACTGTTTGGGGTTTGTAGCAATGTTCTTTTGGCAGTCTGCTTACGCTTCGTTAGTTGAACGCTATGTACTTATGATTGATCTTATTATTTCGTTTATTACTAACTATTATTATTACTATTGCTTCCGTATGTGTGATGCAATTGCCGGATGGTGTGGCCGAGCGGTTCTAGGCGCTTTAGTCTGGAACCGCGTGGCCGCTACGGTCGCAGGGTCGAATCCTGCCTCGGGCATAGATATGTGTGATGTCCTTAGGTTAGTTAGGTTTAAGTAGTTCTAAGTTCTAGGGGACTGACGACCTCAGCAGTTAAGTCCCATAGTGCTCAGAGCCATTTTTTTGTGATGCAATTGTTTCTTTATTTTTCAGTTCTGATTGTATATGCCGTGAACCTACAAACGGACGCTATAGGTTACTACTTTCAAAGAAACGAAGCGAAGCCAGACTGCCAATATGACGTTGCTATGAACTCCAAACAGCCCTTTTACATGTAATAAACTTGTTGTCCCCATCACTTTCAAGCATAATACGATAAAAATAGGAGTTTGAACCTGAGACCCTTGGTGCACTGATCTCGCGCTCTACCAACTTCCTCACGGAAGCAGGATGTATTAGTTATTCACCGTTATGCTTCTGATGTGCTCCGTAGTTCTGGTGTTACTAATAATTAACGTTCTCGCCCGTTCTGCTGGACGACAGCACATAACACGAGCGAAATCGGAGTTTTGGTTGATACTCTTTTTACATACAGCGTTTGGTAACGATCTGTGTGTCTGACATATGGAAGTTTGGATGTAAGAGGACTCCAACGACATAACATGTATGAGACTTGATCAAATAGCATCAAGACAACAGTGCCCCAAACCGCTGTTCCGCCGTCAGCCCAGGTCCCACAAACGTCTGCCCTATTATACCAAATGTAAGCAGACACGTAACTTAGGCACGGTTCCTGTGTTTACGTCTGCTCTCGAAGCCCATCATTGTAAGTTTTGTCGTTGTAGCAATCAGATACCTTGCTCGTAAGGCTGTTGAGACATTCATACCACAGTAGAAAAAGTTAATGGAGCTTGTGGCGAATGTCACCAAACTACTAAAGCAGCGGTTATATGCCGTAGAGTATCCACATCGTTCGAGGAACTGAAAGTGTGGAGAATAAAATATTCCAAGGAAAACGAAGAGCAACTGATTAAAGAAATTACACTAAAATTTTAGCCTCAGTAACACACAATACAAATCTCACTAAGAGGCATCTCGGAAGTACGAGAGGGACCAACCAAACTAGTGTTCTGCGAACAGTACGATCTATTACATTTCATCCTCTTCACATTTTACTGCATTTACGGCTTCATGGGAGTTACTTCCAAAATTGGTTACAGTTCTCTGAATGTTATCTGCAAAAAGAGTGAACTGATGCAGCATATCTACGAAAAATTTTGTTTAAGGAAGAAGACAATCTTCGCTATATGCACTAATCATCAGTTGAAAATACACGCTTACTCAAAGAAGTGGATGAAAACAGTCCTGTTGGTGGAACAACGTTTGCTGCCTGTTTTTCAAGATCCGCATCACTGGTCCCTGTTTTCTTGACGATACAATCAAATATATCGAGTTCTTAAGATATGCAGTTTGGAGAGCATTGGAACGTTCCTTTAGAGAACGCAAAAGGTCTGCACAATTACCGAACAACACTACGATAGTTTTGTCTGTGGTGGAAATTAAAACAAAAAGTCTATTACGAACACCGAAGACTCCCAAAGGTAAGAAATGTCTCATAATACTAACTGTGCTGCCGTTACCTCCAGATGAAATTCAACGTGCAGTATTGTTTCTCCGGAATCACTTTATAGTGTGTAGCAATGCTCAAGGTGAACATTTCGAGCAGTGGGTGTGACAGACGTGATAATAAACACACAAACATTAGCTGAGTTACGTGCCTGCTCACATTAAGTACGACAGGGCACACGCTTGTGGAACCTGTTCTCCTGACGGCGAGACAGTGGTTTGTGGCTCTGTTATTTCGATACTATTTGATCAGCCCTCATACATGTTACGCCATTGGAGAATACCATAGAAAAAAGTCTATAATTCCGTTAGAAAAAATACCAAATCTGTGTCGTAATTCGGCGACTGTAGACGATAAAAAATTTTCGTGAACGTCAGGAAATTTGCCATATTGTCTAACTTGGAGAGTTTACCATTTTCATACATTTATTCATTCTGGACATATTTGGGATAGACTGTCTTAGCTCTCTCACCTTATACATTTCAACATGTCATTCAGAAACTCTCATTGCCGATTTCGTCTCATTACTGAGTCGTCATCAAATGAACAGTTAAAAGACAAAGAAAAAAGTGAAAAGTAAAATGCATACTAGGAAACTAAAGCACAAACACTGCCGAAAAAAGGCTTTATCTGAATTGTTTTTATGTCCCTTCTTCCTATTCATTGATTTTTTACTATGTTGAGGTTCTTTCTTCTGGCAGTTCACTCTTGTCTAACGGTAGCGTAGTTCAGCTGTTGTTTAATTCTTGCAGTTTAGGGTTCATTTGCGATCGCTAGTAACTGCAAATGAGCATCATATCTCTTGCTTCTAGTCAGTCTATCTTATCTACACCAGGAGTTAAGTAATCTTTTACTAGCGTTTACTTTGATAAAACTCCTTCTCACAATAAATTCTACCGTATACTATGGTTCTGTTAAATCTTATATTTGTGAATAAAATTTACCACCTCTGTGCAGCTGTCAGAGGAAGACGCGGGAGACCCGACCCACTGGGGTTGCAGCCACCACCGTGGGTGGCTGGGGCATTGCCTTACTCCCGAGCTACACGTGCTGGAGACACGCAATCAATACTCGGCAGGCCCCACCCGACGCCACGCGAGGGAGAGACGGCGAATTCTGTGAGCCGCCGGAGCCAAGGCACCTGGCACTGTGATCGGAAGACAATGAACGACAATGCGGGATAATAAAGGATAATGAAGAACAATGCAGGATAGTTGTGGGCAATGTAGAACAATGCAGGGCAATTCTGGACAATGTAGGACAATGCAGGAGAATGCAAGACGGTACAGGACACTAGAAGACAATTCATAACAATGCGGGACAAGTACTGCATTGCAAGACAATGCAGGGCAACGGAGTACAAGGCAAGAAAATGCAGGATAATGGAGGACAATGCAAGACTGTAAAGTATAATTCAAGACAGTAGAGGGCAATGCAGGGAAATGTAGGACGCTGCAGGACAATGCATGCCCATGCAAACCAATGGCAAATACAGGGTGAATCAAAAAGAATACCACAACTTTAAAAATGTGTATTTAATGAAAGAAACATAATATAACCTTCTGTTATACATCATTACAAAGAGTATTTAAAAAGGTTTTTTTTTTCACTCAAAAACAAGATCAGAGATGTTCAATATGGCCCCCTCCAGACAAACGAGCAATATCAACCCGATACTCCAACTCGTTCCACACTCTCTGTAGCATATCAGACGTAACAGTTTGGATAGCTGCTGTTATTTCTCGTTTCAAATCATCAATGGTGGCTGGGAGAGGTGGCCGAAACACCATATCCTTAACATACCCCCATAAGAAAAAATCGCAGGGGGTAAGATCAGGGCTTCTTGGAGGCCAGTGATGAAGTGCTCTGTCACGGGCTGCCTGGCGGCCGATCCATCGCCTCGGGTAGTTGACGTTCAGGTAGTTACGGACAGATAAGTGCCAATGTGGTGGCGCTCCATCCTGCTGAAATATGAATTGTTGTGCTTCTTGTTCGAGCTGAGGGAACAGCCAATTCTCTAACATCTCCAGTTACAGTAGCACCTTCGAAGAAAAAGGGACCAAAAACTTTATTGGCTGAAATGGCACAGAAAACGTTCACCTTAGGCGAGTCACGTTCATACTGAGTTGTTTCCCGCGGATTCTCAGTGCCCCATATACAGACATTGTGAGGGTTGACTTTCCCGTTAGTGTGGAAAGTTGCTTCATCACTAAACACAATCTTTGAAACGAAAGATTCATCTGTTTCCATTTGAGCAAGGATAAAATCACAGAAATCGATTCTTTTAATCTTATCAGCTGCAGACAGTGCTTGAACCAATTTCAGACGATAAGGTTTCATAACTAACCTTTTTCGTAGGACTCTCCATACAGTTGATTGTGGAATTTGCAGCTCTCTGCTATCTCTGCGAGTCGATTTTCCTGGGCTGCGAACAAATGCTTGCTGGATGCGTGCTACATTTTCATCACTCGTTCTCGGCCGTCCAGAACTTTTCCCTTTGCACAAACACCCATTCTCTGTAAACTGTTTATACCAACGTTTAATACACCACCTATCAGGAGGTTTAACACCATACTTCGTTCGAAAAGCACGCTGAACAACTGTCGTCGATTCACTTCTGCCGTACTCAATAACACAAAAAGCTTTCTGTTGAGCGGTCGCCATCTTAGCATCAACTGACGCTGACGCCTAATCAACAGCGCCTCAAGCGAACAAATGTACAACTAAATGAAACTTTATAGCTCCCTTAATTCGCCGACAGATAGTGCTTAGCTCTGCCTTTTGTCGTTGCAGAGTTTTAAATTCCTAAAGTTGTGGTATTCTTTTTGAATCACCCTGTATTATGGGACAATGGAGCGCACTGCAAAACAATGTAGGACAACGTAGGGAAATATAGGGCGCTGGAGAAAAATGTAGGATACTGAAGAACAATTTCTATTTACTTATTTATTTGGTTCCGTGTGATCGTGCTAGGAAGAGCAACGAAGCTACTGCATCGTAGGACGAATCAGAACATAGCTTACAGAATGCTGATCAGAAAATATATAAACAAAAAGTTACAGAATTAAAAAACTCAGAAGAAACTGTGACAGATTCAACAGATAAACTTCACAGAAAACATCTCAACTACTGTTCGCAACACCTGTACAGAATTGGCGTGTGCCACAAGGAAACATGTCACTTTTGATTTGAATACTTGGCGTTTGTTACTCAATTTTCTCTGTTCTGCTGGACGCCTATTGAAAATGAAAATTGCTGAATGTTGTATACTTAACTGCACAGTGACTAAGGAAGGGTTGTAAAAGTGCATATCATTTTTTCGCCTAAGTGTTCACCGAATGAATGTTTCACTTTTTCTAAACGAGTTACTATTGCCAACAATGAATACAATGCGCTAATAACCTCTGCTTTGAGCTCCCGTCAGTTCCTTCCAACAAACAGAACGTACGTACAGGGATGGGAGAGTCCAAATGAAGCCTACACGAAGTTTCTGAACTGACGCCGCATGTCAGATCGACTGCTATTTACTGGGCTGTTAATATTCTTGGAGACTGTTTAGAACTGCCCCAAAATATAACAAGATACCTGGTAATGAACTACTAAAAGCATGCAAAGTAAACAAGCCTTCGTGTTATGTGCCAGAGACAGTCTAGAATCTTAATTGTCCTCATAGTCAAGATAACTGCATTATTTCTGCGCAAGATCTTCAACGTCATACTTCCGAGAATGTTGTCCATCTACCCCCAGTCTTAATAATTTAAGCTGATCGACTTCAACGACTCGACCCCAAAGAGACAATAACATTTCATTTTTAGAAGGTTTTCATGTCAGAAACTATATACAACTGCGTGTTATTTTATTTAAGCGTTAACCTGCTGTTTGACAGCGATATGCTGATGATACTGACTACTGTATTACATCCATCAATGATGCGAGTATTACATTCCACGTCTTTCACAACAGCACTTGCGCCACCTGCAAAGATAAAAATACTTAAGTCCTAGGTGTCTCTCCTAATAGTCGTCTGGCACATTTTCTTTGGTGTTTCAGCAGGTACTTGCCATTTAGTTTCTGCGTTGTGTAGCTGGAGTCAGGCCAGACAAATAGTGCTCAACAAGTGTTTCATGCGTCGCCCAGTGTCGTCGGGAAGCGTCGGTTTGTTGCGGGTCACAAACAAAATGATTTTTAAAGCGGAATTTTACGTCCCCATTCGATAGACCGATCCCGGATCAGTGCAGTGCGATATTCGTTTTATCGATGCGTATTAACACTTTGCCGTCCGCACGTCTCGTACAAATTTATTGGCTTGGCGCCGGCAGCGCTAATTCGGATTAAGTGGCTTGTCGCCGGCCGCTTGTCACCTCTCCGTTGATGACAAGCTTCAAACACATTGCGCGCTTTAATTTTCCGGAAATTCTCTATTTTGCCGTATCGTTCCACAAACTCGAATTTTCTTTTCAAGTAACTTCTCTCAAAGTTTTACACGGTTATAATAATCATCCATGCAGAGATGATGCCATTTTCCATCAGACTGTGTGAATAGTTCCATCACTGTTTTTGCTAAAGGCTGTTCAGCGCCGGAATATATCTTGAATGGTGGGATGTATCCCGTACTCGAATCACACAGCATCCGAATGAATGTGCCGTATTTCGTAATTTTCGAATTAAAATTTAACCGTCTACGCTAAGGTATCATTCCTTCATCAGTTGAGATGTTTTGACTTAAATTAAACGTTTCTTTAAACTTTTTGGAAAAATAATCAATTACGAACTGCACTTTGACAAGCCGGTCGGCGTTATCCGGTTTATTGTTGCTGTCGGAAAAATGTAAAAATGATAATATTTGTCTGAATCGATTGCGGGCCATCGTTTTGCGAAATATCGGTATGTCTATCAACGGATTCGTTGACCAATAATAATTGATCTTTGCTTTTTTACAATTCCCATAAGAATAGCAAGCCCAAACTGTTGTCTAAGTTCGGGTCCCGTAACTTCGACAAATTTGGCATTTTTTAAATCCAGTTTCCTTCTATTGCAATTTTGAGTGTAGTGCTTGTTGGTTTCGTTGCTAATATATCCAAATAGATTGTTCCTAATATATAATTCTATGATATCCTCAACGCTCTGTGTATCTTTGGGAAATATGCTTGGACCTGGGGATCCTCCAAATTTATTATTGGTCATCGGTAAATCAAAGTCTGACCACTGTGCACTGTCTTCCTCATCTGATTCAGCCGAATCAGTTGGCAACTGTAACGTTTGATGAATTCTTCTTGGATGTATTTCACTATCGTCCTACGATTCTGCTTCACTTTCATTTTTTTGATATCCAATGTCTTCTTCCCAATCGGCCAAGTCGTCCGGAACGTCAGACAAGACGTCCGCGCATTCATCGGAAATAAACCTATCGTCTCTTTCGTCCGCCATGATGAAAGGGCACAAGTACTTATAAAAACAAAAAACTTATTGACGTGTGTAACTTATTGTTACCAAACAAAACACCAACAGATTGAAAAAGACAGTAAAGTGCTGTCGCCGGCTACTGAGCGATACTATGCAGAGGACACTACTGTGGTGTCGCCGGCCGTTGATCGCTATTTCGCGCACGACACCACTGTGGTGTCGCCGGACGGCATTGTGTTAATATGGGCAGTAAAGCTCGAACAACCAGTACTGCAGCACTGCCCTGGCTTGCGCTCACTGCTGCCGCCAAGCATGCCACGCTACAGAGTCACTGCTGAACTGCTGTTTCAAGGCACAAAGGAATTAAAGACATTAGCTGCCAATGAGCTTCGATTTTTATCAATGGGCATTTTTTTGGGCCGGACCACAATTCGAACCCAGGTCTCTTGCTTAGTAGGCTGATGCGCTGACACCGTCCGAACGCAATGGTCACCACAACCGCACACGTAGCATATCTTCCATCAGACTCGAACTCCAACTTATCCCACACACTACCCATGTAGGGCCCCTGCTCATTAGCCTTATTACTCGCGACACGTTTAGGAGATCGAGCTTGGTGAGCATCTGCATTGCAAGGATCATTTACCGTAATTATATATACATGATGCCCGTTCTTTTCGACATGTCTGAAACAGCTGACACCACATATATAACGTTGCTGTTTATTCTTCGTGTTTTACTGTCCCTGTTAATGGTTCAAATGGCTCTGAGCACTATGGGACTCAACTGCTGTGGTCATAAGTCCCCTAGAACTTAAACCTAACTAACCTAAGGACAGCACACAACACCCAGCCATCACGAGGCAGAGAAAATCCCTGACCCCGCCGGGAATCGGACTCGGGAACCCGGGCGTGGGAAGCGAGAATGCTACCGCACGACCACGAGATGCGGGCGGTCCCTGTTAATACATCTCGATAAAATGAATAGCGCTCCATCGAATGGACACGTAAAATTCCGACTTAAACATAATGTTGTTTGTAATGGGAAACAAAGGGCCGCTTTCTATTGGCACAAATCATCGTGTGAAAGACGTGACGAGCAATAACTGTTTGTGCGCACTCCATCTGCACAATAAAAAAAAAAGCGAAATTTCAAATGTCTGCCGAAACGCAAAATAAAATGCGCCTGACGAATCTTACTGAAAGCTGTTTACTTTCCATATTTTGGAAGAAGTTGTCTAGATAACATGTGATCTAAAATGCACATCTTAAGAGCTATGAGCAATTGTTGAGATGAAAGATGTATTTCACAGTAGCGAAGACGAACTAGTGCTCGTAGCTTTTAAGGCTTTCGCTTCTTGTTTGGTCTGTACTAACACCTCACAAAGTATGGAAAACAAAGAGCTTGGAGCAGAAGAAATTTGTTTGACTGAATCCATGTTTGCAGAACTTTTGTGCTTCGAATGATCGTTTCTGTCATATAGTGACCACTCTTCCTGGGACACCTTATGTAGAGGAGCTACACAAGGAAAATGTGCTAGAAGACAATTTTACAGAAAGGGAAAAAGAAGCAGATGAAGATGACACTGGTGATATGATACAGCGAGAATAATTTGACAGAGCACTGAAAGACCGCCGGCCGGAGCGTCCGTGCGGTTCTAAGCGCTACAGTCTGGAACCGCGCGACCGCTACAGTCGCAGGTTCGAATCCTGCCTCGGGCATGGATGTGTGTGATGTCCTTAGGTTAGTTAGGTCTAAGTTGTTTTAAGTTCTAGGGGACTGATGACCTCAGGAGTTAAGTCCCATAGTGCTCAGAGCCATTTTTGAACTGAAAGACCTAAGTGAAAACAAGGCCCATGGAGTAGACGACATTTCTTCAGAACTGTTGATATCCTTGGTAGAGCCAACAATGACAAAATTATTCCATCTGGTGTGCAAGATGTATCAAACAGGCGAAATACTCCCAGACTTCAAGAAGAATGTAATAATTCCAATTCCAAAGAAAGCAGGTTCTTATAAGTGTGAATATGATCTAATTATCGGTTTAATAATTCGTGGTTGTAAAATACTAACACGAATCCTTTACTGAATTAAAAAACAGGTAGAAGCCGACCTCAGAGAAGATCCGTGTGGATTCTGCTGGAACGCGCGAGGCACTACTGACCCTAGACTTCTCTTAGAAAGTAGGTTTAGGAAAGGCAAACCCACATTTATAGCATTCGAAGACTTAGAGAAAGCTTTTGACAATGTTGACTGGAATACTTGAAAAGGAAGCAGTGATTGAGAAACGATTGAGACAGGATTGCCCTGTACGTCGAGAAAGCAGCAAAGGAAACCAAAACCTAGCGAGGTGGAGCAGTGATTAGCACACTGGACTCGCATTCGGGAGGACGACGGTTCAGTCCCGAGTCCGGCCATCCTGATTTAAGCTTTCCGTGATTTTCCTAAATCACTTCAAGTAAATTCTGGAATGGTTTCTTTGAAAGAAGGATGGGGAAGGTCCCATCCTTCCTAACCCAATGGGACCAATGACCTCGATTTTTGGTCCCCTCCCCCAAATCAACCAACCAACCAACCAAAGGACACGAAAGAAAAATTTGGAATAGGAATTAATGTTCAAGGAGAAGAAATAAAACGTTGATGTTTGCGGATGACGTTGTAACTCTGTCAGCAAATGACTTGGAAGAGCAGTTGAACGGAGTGAACGGTGCCTTGGAAGGAGATTATAACATGTGCCTCACAGAAGTAGAACACGGGTAATCTAATTAAATCTGGCGACGCCGAGGGGTTAGATTAGAAAAAGAGACACTAAAAGTAGTAGACGAGTTTTGCTGTTGGGCAGTAAAATAACTGATGATGGCCAAAATAGAGAGGATATGAAATGTAGGTTGGCAATGGCAAGAAAAACGTTTCTGAAGACGAGAAATTTATTAACATCGAGTACAGATTTAAGCATGGGACACTTCAGGTGCCGCTCTTTTCGTCCACTGACGTACCTCCTAGTGCACCCAACGCGGTGGACTCGTCCTCAAGCACCTTGAGCTACGGGTGATAGCGCGTTCGCGTCTCTCGAGGCAGAAGGCCATGTGGAGACTGACCGTTTAGACTAGCCCGCTCACCCTGTGAGTGGACTGGTAGCCACTCCTTAAGGAGTGTCCCAACAGGCACACGGAGATAGGTGTCCACCAGTTATCGGGAGCTCCAACATTAGGCATTAGGTGGGTTATGGAGCCCATGAGACAGGTAGCGCTCGCGGCTAGAAGGAAAGTCAAAGTGCACTCGGTAAGTCTACCGGAGGGCCTCATCCGTTATCTGGAGGCGGCCTCGCCCGTGGCTATCGTGCGTGCAGGGTTCAACCGTCTACATGTTGTGGCTCACGTCGGCACCAACGACGCCTCTCTTATGGGTTCTGAGGCGATCCTCAGTTCCCACAGGCGGCTGGTGGAGGTGGTGAAGATCACTGGCCTCGTGCGCGGAGAGCAAGAAGAGCTTGCAGCGTCGCTCCCAGAGCTGATCGGAGTCATTTTGTTTGGAGCCGAGTAGAGGTCCTCAACCAAAAGGTTCGTCGACTCTGCGACGGACTTGACTGCAGATTTCTAGATCTTTGTGATCGGTTGGGGTGCACTACACAAAGGAAGCAGCTGCTTGGGTAGCAGAGTATCTGTGGAGTGCACATGAGGATTTTTAGGCTAGTCGTAAGTCAGACTGTGTTTAATAATAATAATCGTCGGAATAATAATAACCGTCGGAATACTGTTTTTTTGAAGCGATATCTCGATTTCGCCTGTTTCCACCACTGGGGCGCTGTATGTTTACTTGCGCTAGAGGGCAGTTACGGCACCTTCTCGCGCACGCGTTGTGGACCTTCTGCGGCCTATATAGGGGCCGCCGAAGATCTATTCCGGCGAGATCGTGTACCAGCATTCTCACCTGAAGATGGCGGCCAGGTGGACCGCTGAAATGTTGTGTCAAGATGACGTTATGATCCGGTGCACACCCGAGAAGAATATTATCAATTACTATGCCGGGAAAGCCTTCGGAGTCTCATCAGACTGTGTTTAGGTTAAAGACTTTTGACTGTCAAAATTTTATCAGTAAACTGTCTAAATTATGTTACTTTAAATCCGTCTTGATTGCAAATTTTTTATTATTCATATGACCGGTTTCGGTTCATTCAGAACCATCTTCAGATCTGTAAAAATAATTATACTAATTTACTATTTCACGAAAGCAAATCTTTTTCATCCTATCTTATCAACATCAAATGTACCAGAACGTACCTGATATTTAAGTTACAGGAGTAACCCGTCCAATTCAGCAACTTTCACATGCTACGTCACATAAAATTGGTTGGCAGAGTGCACGTCATTTATATTAATTATGATACTATTACCGACAGGTGGCGTCTGGTACATTTGTTACATTCCATTTGCACATACTGTATTCAGTAGATCTTTTTTATATTAAAAATATTTATTAAAATATGTAGATGTCAAAGCTAAAATCTGTACTTGTCAGGATTAAAAAACAGTAAAATTATCATTTTTATACGATCTAACAGGCATAGGGCGATTTATATATCTATGGTGCTGGTGTGAACTTGTTTTCTTCTACGGTCTGCTTCCGTGGTTCCCGCCACTTTGGTGTTGTGCCGCGGTCCGCTCAGTCGTCTGCTGTCCATCGCCGCGGGCAAGAGGGCCGCACAGGAGGGCCCCGTCAACGACGCCAGGCGTTGCACGCGTCTTCCGGCTTCTCCACCGCGCACCATCTCTCATCCCTCGGCCTGGATCTCCATTTTAGGTGACCTTTTATCTCCATTACAGTTCACATACGTAAGCAGAGAGATTGAAAATAGAATTGGCAGGGAGCGAGAATTAACTCTAAACAGACATCAGAAGAAGCTTTTTAACCTAGGTGTAGATTTTAATACTGATAACGAAACGGCGTATAAAAAGTTGCATACTTTTTGTGAGAGGGTCGTGAACTTAACTGAGATAGAATTAACAAAAGATGAGCAGAATCTTTTAAATAAAGGCCTGCAATGTAACCTAAATCCCGCAATTAACTCAAATACAATAAAAAAGACTGTCGCAGAAGTGAAAATTGCATGTGATATCGCAAATATGAATAGATACGAACAGACAAACACGGCAATTAAAGTAAAGAAGTCGATTATAGATGAAATGCACTCTGCTCACAAGAACAGAAACGAATTACTAACTCTTAAGGGCTTGAATAAGAAGTTAGAATCACGTAAGGCTATCGTCACAAAGGCAGATAAGGGCGGCACTATGGTTTTAATACACGATACAGACTATATAGAGGAAACTGAAAAGTTCTTTATGGAAAACGGAATAGTAGAAGTCAAGAAAGATCCAACCAAGAAATTTCAAACAGAAATAAGGAAACAAATAGATAACAGTGTGTTTCTATTCACAGAGGAGGAAAAGTTTAAAGTGAAAGTAATGAATCCGCGAATCCCCGAATTACGATCACAAATAAAGCTCCATAAAGTTGAAAAATCGATTCGCCCAATCGTTAATAACACCAGCAGCCCAAGTTATAAATTAAATAAAGAGCTAAATAACAGATTGAGGGCGGCATATACATATCGTCGGACTTTCAACATTAGCAACAGCTACGAATTTGCCGAGCAAATTAAAGACGTACTTATACCTCAGAATGCGTCACTAGCTTCATTGGATATCACCAATCTGTACACAAACATTCCCGTAAAAGAAACGATTGAGATCATTAAGAACAATCTCCTCACTCATGGTAAATTGGCACTGGGGGAAGTGATTGAACTAGTGGAAATGTTGGAACATGTCTTGTCGTTCAATTACTTTACTTTCAATGGTAAAATTTATCAACAGAAAGACGGGCTGGCAATGGGGAACAGTTTAGCTGGGACGCTGGCTGACATTTTTGTAAAGCACTTAGAAAACAAATTCTTTGATGAAAATCCCAATATCGCTGAGAAAATTGTATATTACAGGAGATATGTGGACGACTCCATTTTATTATACAAAGGAGATAAAAATGATATCGAAAACTTAGCACAAAAAATGAGCTCTCAACACCCGAAAATTAGATTCACCATGGAATTTGAAGAAGACAACCGTATAGATTACTTAGATTTAACACTAATAAAGAAAAATGGGAAGCATGAATTTAGCATATTCAGAAAACCTACGTGTACAGATCTAGTTATCAACGAGCGCTCTTGTCACCCACCGCGATACAAATGGGCATATTTTACTTCGATGGTATACAGGCTACTAAGATTGCCACTAAGCCAACACGAAGTAGAAAAGGAGTTAAGTATTTTAAAACAAGTGGCCGTAGCGAACGGATATACGTGTAAGCAGGTGATGAATATTTATAGGAAGATAAAGAAGAGGCAAATGGAACAAACAGAAGGAAGGCAAGTAGCAGTTAAGAGGAACAACAAGAAAAAATATGTAGCTCTCACTTACAATGGAAGAATTGGAGACAAAATTGAAAGATGCTTTCGTAAATCCGACGTTAAAATAGGGTTCCGAACAAATAACACGTTAAAATTGAAGCTCCGGCATAGAATATGTAATAGTAGGAATAAATTTCAGGATTCAGGTGTATATAAAATCAAATGTAATGACTGCTGTAAACAATATATAGGGCAGACTGGTAGGAACTTTGAAACCAGATTCAGGGAGCACACCTACTCTCAAAACAAAACAGCTTTTGGGGCGCATATGGCTGCGACAAAGCACTCAGTCACGAATATTGAAAACAACTTAGACATCCTGCATAGAGCTCACAAGGGACGGTTCCTTAACATTTTAGAAGAGATCGAAATATACACCCATAAAAATAAAGATCCGGATTTAATCCTCAACGAACAAAGCGAATTCAATCATAACGCCTATTTTAGCATTTATGACGACCTACTAAGATGACAACTGTTGCGTATGGAGATCCAGGCCGAGGGATGAGAGATGGTGCGCGGTGGAGAAGCCGGAAGACGCGTGCAACGCCTGGCGTCGTTGACGGGGCCCTCCTGTGCGGCCCTCTTGCCCGCGGCGATGGACAGCAGACGACTGAGCGGACCGCGGCACATCACCAAAGTGGCGGGAACCACGGAAGCAGACCGTAGAAGAAAACAAGTTCACACCAGCACCATAGATATATAAATCGCCCTATGCCTGTTAGATCGTATAAAAATGATAATTTTACTGTTTTTTAATCCTGACAAGTACAGATTTTAGCTTTGATATCTACATATTTTAATAAATATTTTTAATATAAAAAAGATCTACTGAATACAGTATGTGCAAATGGAATGTAACAAATGTACCAGACGCCACCTGTCGGTAATAGTATCATAATTAATATAAATGACGTGCACTCTGCCAACCAATTTTATGTGACGTAGCATGTGAAAGTTGCTGAATTGGACGGGTTACTCCTGTAACTTAAATATCAGGTACGTTCTGGTACATTTGATGTTGATAAGATAGGATGAAAAAGATTTGCTTTCGTGAAATAGTAAATTAGTATAATTATTTTTACAGATCTGAAGATGGTTCTGAATGAACCGAAACCGGTCATATGAATAATAAAAAATTTGCAATCAAGACGGATTTAAAGTAACATAAAATCACTGATTGCTGTTATCCCATAAGACATTATGTCTGTTTTTGCAAAACTGTCTAAATATTCGTAGAAAGTTCCCAAATTTACTGACTTCCAGAAAAGTTCTGACGCTCAAATTATTCTCGAGACCGAGAGCTGGCTGAAACTCGAAGTGGAAAGCTTTGAGGTATTTAATGAGTCATGGAACGTATATCGGAAAGACAGACTAGAGGCCACAGGAGGGGGAGTGTTCATTGTAGTTGACAAAAATATTGTCTTTCTTGAGGTCGAAGTTGACTGTGGCAGTAAAGTTATCTGTTCGCGTACAACAGGTCTAGGTGAAACGCGTATAACAGGTCTAGGTGAAGCCAAGTTAATTGTTGGGTGCTTTTATCTGCCACCCGATTCTGCCGTCACAGTTCTAGAGTGATTCAAAGAATACCTGTACTTAGCAGTGCGTAAATATCCAGGTCATGCACTACTAGCTGGAGGCGATTTTAACCTGCCGAGTATTGACTGGGATATCTATGCATTCATTGCAGGGGGTAAAGACACCGTCACGCGAAGTATTTTTGAACACGTTTTCTGGAAACTGTTTTGAGCTGCTAGTTCGGCAACCCACAAGCAATTGAAATATTATCTTAGACCTTGTATCTGCGAGGCTTGGAACTTAAATAGTGGCAACTATTTATTCACAACTGATACAAAAGAGTTACATGCTGGCACCTGTTACTGTCCTTCAAAGTAGTCACCAGCATTGTGTAGAACCCATTGCCAGTGATGTGGAAGGCGTAGTATTCCGTTAGCAGAGCCTGTTCTGTTGATGGTGCGAATAGAGCGGTCTACTGCATATCGAATCTCTGGAACAGTTCCGAAGCGAATGCCACGAAATGGTTCCTTCATCTTCGGAATCAAATCAAAGTCACAAGGACTTAAGTCTGCGGAGTATGGTGGATGGTGCAGTACTTCTCAGCCCCATCGACCGAACAGCCACAGCTTGCGCTGTATGCTGGCTGGGTTGCGCAGAAAGTGTCGCCGCTTCTTTCGCAAAGCTGGTGGCAGGTGATGCTCCAAAAACGAACAATAATACTGTGCATTGACGGTCTGGCGTGGAGGAACGTAATGCGTTAGGATAGCACCATCATAGCCGTACACAAGAATCACCGTAACTTTCACCATACTGGGCTCTGACGCACTTCAGACTTTCGCGACGACCCATAATGACGCCATTCGTTGGATTGGTGTTTCAATTTTGACTCGTACGATGTGGACCATGTCTCATCCAGTGTAACGATACGGCGTAATAAAGCCTCTCCTTCGCGCTCATAGCGCTCCAAGTGCGTCTGAGCAGCGTCGTAAAGCATCCATTTCTAGCATTTCCGTCAAGTCATGCGGAACCCATCGTGATGCAATTTTTCGCATGGCCAGACGTTCCTTCAGGCTGCGAAGCACAGTCGTATGCGCATCCGGTTTCGCGGGCGAGCTCACGAATCGTATGGCGTCCATCACTGCCCACTAACGCGGCAGCAGCATGCACTTCTTCTTCAGAGACGCTAGGACGACCTGCCCGATGCATGTCTGCCAATGTTTGCCGACCTTCGTTGAAGGCTTTTACCCAGCGTGCCACTGTTCTGTACTGCAATGCCTATTCCCGCACGCCTCTTGAAGACCTTGATGACACTGTCGTGTTGTACGACTCCGCGATTCAATCTTGATCCAACTCCGTTGTTCCTGTTTCGAAAAACTAGTGACACCATTACGTTAGACCGCTCACTCGCATGTGACTGTGTTTCCCTCGACTGTGCGCACGCCGGTGACATGGGACGGGCGAGTCCATTTGCTCGGAGATAAGGTAGGTATGTCAACTACGTGTGCTATCACCGACAATAGTAGATTCCATTGCATAGTGTCTCCACAGCAGTGTTGCCACTATTTAAGTTCCAGCCTACGTACAAACAGGCCGGACCATACCGACAACGTCAGTATAAAAACGGGGATTAGCGATCATGAGGTCATTATAGCAACTATAGTTACGAAAGTTAATAAATCAATCAAGAAAGCCAGGAGAATATTTATGCTACAAACTGCAGGCAAGCAGTTGCTAGTATGTCATTCAGACAGTCATTTGACATCACTTAGTTCCAGTAAGATGGACGTAAAGGAATTATGGGCAAAGTTTAAGGAGACTGTAAATAGTGGTCTAGGGAATTATGCGCCTACTAAATGGATTAAGAACGGAAAAGACCCGCCACTGTTTAATAACGAGATTCTGAAACTGTTGAAGAAGCAGAGGCTGTTGCACTCTCCGTTCAAAAGAGAACGCGCAAATGACGACACGAAAAGGTTAGTAGAGATTCCTGCTTCTATGAAAATATCAATGTTCAAAGCATGCAACTAAACAACTATTACCACCGTCATTCCTTATCTGAGAGAACCCGAGAAAATTCTGGTCCTATGTAAAATAGCTAAATGAGTTTAACGCTTCCATCCAGTCACTTATTGACCAGGGCAGTTGAGGACAACAAAACGAAATCCGAAGTTTTAAATTTCACCTTTAAGAAATGATTCACGCAGGAGAGTCGTACAAACATACCGTCGTTTGACCATCGAACAGACTCCCGTATGAACGACATAATAATAAGCATCCATGGAGTTGTAAACAAATAAGTACCAGGTCATGGAATCTCAATTCGGTTTATCAAAGAGTGTTCTACGGCATTGGCCCCTTATTTAGGTTGCCTTTATCGTGAATCTCTCGGCAAGCGCAAAGTCCCTAGCGACTGGAAAAAGCGCAGAGTCCTGTATATAAGAAGGGCAAAAGGACGGACCCGCAAAATTATAGACCAGTATCCCTAACTGCTGTTTGCAGCAGAATCCTTGAACATCTTCTCAGTTCAAATATAATAAACTTTCTTGAGACTGAGAAGCTTTTGTCCACGAATCGGCATGGTTTTAGAAAGCATCGCTCGTGCGTTACTCAGCTTGACGTTTTTTCACATTATATACTGCGAACTATGGATGAAAGGCAACAGGAAGATTCCATTTTTTTAAATTTCCGGAAAGTGTCTGACATAGTGCCCCATTGCAGGATGTTACAGAAGGTATGAGCATAAGCAATAGGTACACAGATATGTGACTAGCTCGAAGCCTTTTTAAGTTGTAGAACCGGGTAGAACCCAGTATGTTGTCCTCGACGGCAAATGTTCATCAGAGACAAGGGTATCGTCAGATGTGTCCCAGCTAAGTGTGATAGAACCGCTATTGTTCTCTACATACATAAATGATTTGACAGGAAGGCGGTCAGCAATCTTCTGTTGTTTGCTTGTGGTGGTGTAGTGTACGGTAAGGTGTCGTCGTTGAGTGAGTGTAAGAGAATACAAGATGGCTCTAAATGGCTCTGAGCACTATGGGACTTAACTTCTGAGGTCATCAGTCCCCTAGAATTTAGAACTACTTAAACCTAACTAACCTAAGGACATCACACACATCCATGCCCGAGGCAGAATTCGAACCTGCGACCGTAGTGGTCGTACGGTCCCAGACTGTAGCGCCTAGAACCGCTCGGTCACCCCGGCCTGCGAATACAAGATGACTTAGACATAATTTCTAATTGGTGTGATGAATGGCAGCTAGCTCTAAATGTAGAATATTGTATGTGAATGCGGATGAGTAGGAAAAACAAACACGTAATGTTCGGATACAGCATTAGCAGTGCCCCATTGACACAGTCAAGTCGTTTAAATTTCTGGGCATAGCGTTGGAAAGTGATGTGAAATGGAACGAACACATGAGGACTGTACTAGTAAACGCTAACAGTCGACTTCAGTTTATTGGGAGGCTTGTAGGAAAGTGTGATCCATCTGTAAAGTAGATCGCAATACGGCTCTAATACGACCTATTCTTAAGTACTGCTCGAGTGTTTGGAATCCGTATCAGATAGGATTAAAGGAAAACAACGAAGCAATTCAGGGGCTAAAAGCTACATTAGTTACTGGTAGTTTCGAACCCTACCCCCATGAACCATGGACCTTGCCGTTGGTGAGGAGGCTTGCGTGCCTCAGCGATGCAGATGGCCGTACCGTAGGTGCAACCACAACGGAGGGGTATCTGTTGAGAGGCCAGACAAACGTGTGGTTCCTGAAGAGGGACAGAAGCCGTTTCAGTAGTTACAGGGGCAACAGTCTGGATGATTGGCTGATCTGGCCTTGTAACACTAACCAAAACGGCCTTGCTGTGCTGGTACTGCGAACGGCTGAAAGCAAGGGTAAACTACAGCCGTAATTTTTCCCGAGGGCATGCAGCTTTACTGTATGGTTAAATGATGATGGCGTCCTCTCGGGTAAAATATTCCGGAGGTAAAATAGTCCCCCATTCGGATCTCCGGGCGGGGACTACTCAAGAGGATGTCGTTAGCAGGAGAAAGAAAACTGGCATTCTACGGATCGGAGCGTGAAATGTCAGATCCCTTAATCGGGCAGGTAGCTTAGAAAACTTAAAAAGGGAAATTGATAGGTTAGATATAGTGGGAATTAGTGAAGTTCGGTGGCAGGAGGAACAAGACTTTTGGTCAGGTGAATACAGGGTTATAAATACTAAATCAAATAGGAGTAATGCAGGAGTAGGTTTAATAATGAATAAAAAAATAGGAATGCGGGTAAGCTACTACCAACAGCATAGTGAACGCATTATTGTGGCCAAGATAGACACGAAGCCAATGCCTACTACAGTAGTACATGTTTATATGCCAACTAGCTCTGCAGATGACGAAGAAATTGAGGAAATGTATGATGAAATAAAAGAAATTATTCAGGTAGTGAAGGGAGACGAAAATTTAATAGTCATGGTTGACTGGAATTCGAGAGTAGGAAATGGGAGAGAAGGAAACATAGTGGGTGAATATGGATTGGGGGAGAGAAATGAAAGAGGAAGCCGTCTGGTAGAATTTTGCACAGAGCATAACTTAATCATAGCTAACACTTGGTTCAAGAATCATAAAAGAAGGTTGTATACATGGAAGAATCCTGGAGATACTAGAAGGTATCAGATAGATTATATAACGGTAAGACAGAGATTTAGGAACCAGGTTTTAAATTGTAAGACATTTCCAGGGGCAGATGTGGACCCTGACCACAATCTATTGGTTATGAGCTGTAGATTAAAACTGAAGAAACTGCAAAAAGGTGGGAATTTAAGGAGATGGGACCTGGATAAACTGACTAAACCAGAGGCTGTACAGAGTTTCTGGGAGAGCATAAGGGAACAATTGACAAGAATGGGGGAAAGAAATACAGTAGAAGAAGAATGGGTAGCTTTGAGGATCAAGTAGGAAAAAAGACGAGGGCTAGTAGAAATCCTTGGGTAACAGAAGAGATACTGAATTTAATTGATGAAAGGAGAAAATATAAAAACGCAGTAAATGAAGTAGGCAAAAGGGAATACAAACGTCTCAAAAATGAGATCGACAGGAAGTGCAAAATGGCTAAGCAGGGATGGCTAGAGGACAAATGTAAGGTTGTAGAGGCTTATCTCACTAGGGGTAAGATAGATACTGCCTACAGGAAAATTAAAGGGGCCTTTGGAAAAAAGAGAGCCACTTGTATGAATATGAAGAGCTCAGATGGAAACCCAGTTCCAAGCAAAGAAGGGGAAGCAGAAAGGTGGAAGGAGTATATAGAGGGTCTATACAAAGGCGATATACTTGAGGACAATATTATGGAAATGGAAGAGGATGTAGATGAAGATGAAATGGGAGATACGATACTGCGTGAAGAGTTTGACAGGGCACTGAAAGACCTGAGTCGAAACTAGGCCCCGGGAGTAGACAACATTCCACTGGAACTATTGACGGCCTTGGGAGAGCCAGTCCTGACAAAACTCTACCATCTGGTGAGCAAGATGTATGAGACAGGCGAAATACCCTCAGACTTCAAGAAGAATGTAATAATTCCAATCCCAAAGAAAGCAGGTGTTGACAGATGTGAAAATTACCGAACTATCAGTTTAATAAGTCACAGCTGCAAAATACTAACGCGAATTCTTTACAGACGAATGGAAAAACTGGTAGAAGCGGACCTCGGGGAAGATCAGTTTGGATTCCGTAGAAATGTTGGAACACGTGAGGCAATACTGACACTACGACTTATCTTAGAAAATAGATTAAGGAAAGGCAAACCTACGTTTCTAGCATTTGTAGACTTAGAGAAAGCTTTTGACAATGTTGACTGGAATACTCTCTTTCAAATTCTAAACGTGGCAGGGGTAAAATACATGGAACGAAAGGCTATTTACAATTTGTACAGAAAGCAGATGGCAGCTATAAGAGTCGAGGGGCATTAAAGGGAAGCAGCGGATAGGAAGGGAGTGAGACAGGGTTGTAGCCTCTTCCCGATGTTATTCAATCTGTATATTGAGCAAGCAGTAAAGGAAACAAAAGAAAAATTCGGAGTAGGTATTAAAGTCCATGGAGAAGAAATAAAAACGTTGAGGTTCGCCGATGACATTGTAATTCTGTCAGAGACAGCAAAGGACTTGGAAGAGCGGTTGAACGGAATGGACCGTGTCTTGAAAGGAGGATATAAGATGAGCATCAACAAAAGCAAAACGAGGATAATGGAATGTAGTCGAATTAAGTCTGGTGATGCTGAGGGAATTAGATTAGGAAATGAGACACTTAAAGTAGTAAAGGAGTTTTGCTATTTGGGGAGCAAAATAACTGATGATGGTCGAAGTAGAGAGGATATAAAATGTAGACTGGCAATGGCAAGGAAAGCGTTTCTGAAGAAGAGAAATTTGTTAACGTCAAGTATAGATTTAAGTGTCAGGAAGTCGTTTCTGAAAGTATTTGTATGGAGTGTAGCCATGTATGGAAGTGAAACATGGACGATAAATAGTTTGGATAAGAAGAGAATAGAAGCTTTCGAAATGTGGTGGTACAGAAGAATGCTGAAGATTAAATGGGTAGATCATATAACTAATGAGGAGGTATTGAATAGAATTGGGGAGAAGAGGAGTTTGTGGCACAACTTGACTAGAAGAAGGGACCGGTTGGTAGGACATGTTCTGAGGCATCAAGGGATCACAAATTTAGCATTGTAGGGCAGCGTGGAGGGTAAAAATCGTAGAGGGGGACCAAGAGATGAATACACTAAGCAGATTCAGAGGTATATAGGTTGCAGTAAGTACTGGGAGATGAAGAAGCTTGCACAGGATAGAGTAGCATGGAGAGCTGCATCAAACCAGTCTCAGGACTGAAGACAACAACAACAACAGTTTCGAACAGCACGCAAGTGTTACCGAGATGCTTCGGGAACTCAAATGGGAATCTCTGGAGGGAAGGGATGTTCTTTTCGAGGAGCTCTATTGCAGAACCGGCGTTTGAAGCTGACTGCCGAACGATTCTACATTGCGCGTAAGAACCACGGTTATAAGATACGAGAAATTAGGGCTCATTCGAAGACATATAGACAGTCGTTTTTTCCACTTTCTCTTTCTAAATTGAACAGGAAAGGAAATGACCAGTAATTATAGGGGGTACCCTCCGCCACGCGCCGTAAGGTCGACTGCAGGCTATTGATGTAGATTAGGAAGTCATTTCTGAAGGCATCTGTCTGGAGTGTAGCCTTGTATGGTCGTGAAACATGTACGATAAACAGTTGAGACAAGAAGAGAATAGGCGTTTTGAAATGTGGTACTACAGAAGAATGCTGAATTTATGTTCGTAGATGGTGTACCTAATTAGGAGGCACCGAATAGAATTCGAGAGAAAAAATAATTTGTGGCACAATATGGCCACAAGAACGTATTGGTTGTTAGGACACATTCTGAGATATCAAGGGATCACGACTGGAGGGAAGTTTGAGGGTTAAAAATTGTAGATGGGGACAAAGAGGTAAATACAGTAAGCAGATTCAAAAGAATGTAGTTTAAAGTAGTTATTCGGAGATTAATAGCCTTACACAGGATAGAGTAATATGCCAGCGTGCATGAAGTCAGTATTTGGCTGTAGACCACAACAACAAATACAGGCTGTAACTAAATACCGTTTGCAGACATTGAGAACTTGTAGGGGGGGCCAAGACGGTTAAGTTTAGCATAGGAACTCATCTCCGGAAATATCCCATATCCCGTTACACGCAAAACGCCACAAAACACATTCACATCTCTCGCATTTTCGACGCCACTGAATAGGGTTAAGTACGTTGTGGCCCGATTTCTTAGCCTGCACATTCTCCCGACTTGAACCTGCTAGACTACCACCTCTGGGGTCACATGAAATCCTTGTTTTTCGAGACCCCTTTGGCACCGGAGGAAGACCTACGGGCGCGGGTTATGGCTGCGGCGGATGCTGGAGAGCAATGCATTGGTGATCGTGTGTGCCGGAACGTGCTACGGAGTTACCCTATCTGTGGTGATGTCGGAGATCCTCACACCAAGCCCTACTTTTAAGTGGACCCAGACGACATGCAGCAGAAGTCAGAGAGCAAAGTGTGCTGAGGTATTTTGCATGTAGCGGCAAAAGAGTGCGATTCCCGATGTGAGTTCCTATGCTAAAAGTAGCCGTCTTGGTTCCCACGAATCCTCAAAGTTTGTAAGTGAATGGAATGCTCATTTCAAGAAAAAAAACTTCATATGAACATATGCCCTATTCCCAATGGATTCCGAAATAGAACACATTTAACGTACATTTGTTTCTGGGCTAGTGTCTTATCCACCTAACCTCTTTGAGGTCTTATTCTTGCCCAACTTAAGTCGTTGCTATCAACCTTCTTGGCACGGGATATCTTTCCGACTTTAACGCGCAATTTCCCACGGTGTGTTGTGAGTGAAGAAGTGCGAGGGATTGAGAAAGTACCAGAGATAAGCACTGGTCAACCTTGTTTGTACGAGGTCTGTTAGAAAAAGCATCCGACGATTTTTTTTTTGTTTTTGCTGACGCCTGATGGATCTGAATCTAAAACGCTTGCTTGAGCCGACCCTGAACCTGCCAGCGCAAGCGTGAATTTTTTCCCTCCTGTCGATAGCGTCAGCTGCTGGCTAGGAGCAGTTAAGTGAGTTGTGTGCAGTGGTCTTTCATTGCAAGGGAAACGACAGAACGACTGGAGGAGCGCTACTGCATCAAATTTTGCCAGAATCTGGGCGACAGCCAGGTGAACCATTCGGAAGATTCAAACAGATTTCGGTGACGATGCTATGGGCATCACACAGATTAAGGAGTAGTACAACCGGTTTAAGGACGGCTGCACATCAGTGGAAAGAGAGACACGCTCCGGTCGACCATCAACATGTCGACCAGGTTATTGCCAAAGTGAATGCTGTGGTGACCTAGGACCGTCGTGTGACTATCAGAGAAACTGCGGAAGGAGTTTCCGACACATTCCATGGTGACCGAAGATGGTTACCATGAAGTGAGAGTTAGCGAAATTCGTGCCGAAGCTGCTGACGGTGGAACAAAAACAGTCTCACAGGGCATGCTGGGCTCCGCAAACAGTGAACCCGACTTCGCAAACACCCTAATCACTGGTTTCTAGTCTTGGGTGCAGGGCAAGACACGGAAACCAAATCCCAGTCGTCATATGGAAACATTCCTCGTCGCCACGACGAAAGATGGCCCGCCAAATACGCAGCAAAGTCAAAGTGATGCTGACTGCTTTCTATGACTCGCGCGGTGTGGTACCCCACGAGTAAGCACCACAGGGTCAAACAATTACCAAAGAGTACTGCAGAGATACCTTCCGTCTTCTACGTGATGCTGTGACCCGCAGGAGACAGAACATGCGGTCAACAGGGAACTGCCACCTCCATCACGACACTGCCCCAGCGCATTCCTCGCACTTGATTCAGACTATTTTGGCGAAAAGCCAGATCCCTGTGCTTCAACAGGCTCCGTACTCTCCTGATATGGACCCTGCGACTTATGGCTGTTCCCAAAACTCAAGAGGCCATCGAGAGGAACGCGATTTCAGATATCATCTGGCATTTAGCAATGCCAATCATGCTAAACTCTATTCCGAAACAGACTTTTTCGGCATGCTTCTAAAAGTGGTGGCACCACTGGGAGAGGTGTATGGAATACCAATGGAACTACTTTAAGGGTGATCAGGTGTCCTACTCTCCAACTAAGCCAGTTTTCTTTTTCCCCGGCCAAACATTGGATACTTTTCTAACAGACTTCATAGACGTGCCGGCTAAAATACCACACATCTTCACTAATGAATAATATGAAGGGATGATGTATGTTTATAGCTTCTGCGATGGTAGTATTTATCCTGCTGTCGAAGTATAACCGAATTCCTGATGCAAGAACGTTTACCAGAGTTTTCAGCACATTGTTGGTGATGTCTTGATTGGGCCCCATGTTCTTCCACCTACGCTCAATGGAGCACGTTATCATGATTTCATACGGGATACTGCTAGAACATGTGCCTTTACAAGTACGACACAACATGTGGTTCATGCACGATGGAGCTCCTGCACATTTCAGTTGAAGTGTTCGTACGCTTCTCAACAACAGATTCGGTGACCGATGGATTGGTAGAGGCGGACCAATTCCATGGCCTCCACGCTCTCCTGACCTGAACCATCTTGACTTTCATTTATGGGGGCATTTGAAAGCTCCTGTCTACGCAACCCCGGTACCAAATTTCGAGACTCTTCGTGCTCGTATTGTGGACGGCTGTGATACAATACACCATTCTCCACGGCTGCATCAGCGCATCAGGGATTCCATGCGACGGAGGGTGGATGCATGTATCCTCGTTAACGGAGGACATTTTGAAAATTTCCTGTAACAAAGTGTTTGAAGTCACGCTGGTACGTTCTGTTGCTGTGTGTTTCCATTCCATGATTAATGTGATTTGAAGAGAAGTAATAAAATGAGCTCTAACATGGAAAGTATGCGTTTCCCGACACATGTCCACATAACATATTTTCTTTCTTTGTGTGTGAGAAATGTTTGCTGAAAGTTTGGCCGTACCTTTTTGTGACACCCTGTATACAGGATGGTCAAAAACAGTTTGAAAAGCTTGTAAAGGTGTTGGGAGGTAGGCTGTGCTGAGAAACAACTGCTAAGTTAATCAGCAGTGAAGTTAGCCAGTCGGATGTTCCGCAGGCAAATTCAAGCGGCCCGCCGGATACAATTAGTATCAGTTGGTGTCATAGCGCCGACGAGAGCACACAAGACTGCCCTGCCTGTGGCTCGGGTTCGATCCTCACTGCCGTCCCACGTCCAGTTTCTTATCGCTCTCTTGGTCGGTTTTGGGGAAGCCATACGAAGAACACGTTTGCCGGCCCCGTCCATGGTGGGCCGCTGGAATTTGCGCGCAACAGTCTAATTGGATTTGTTCAATGCTAATTAACTCGGAAACGGCGGAACGTATCGTATTTTTTTCTTAACGAGTATTTCCCAGCACAACCTATCCTGCAACACCTTACAAGCTTTACAGACTGTTTCTGACTACCCTATATATTGAACGCATCGTTTCTGCAACTTCTAAGCTCTGAGGAGGATTCTAGATGGCAGGTAAAGTTTATAATCAGCGTATGAGCTTGTATGAAACTTCATGTAATTTTCGTACGGAGTGATTTCGCTACAACTTTTTAATTCTCCTTCCATTTTTCTTTTGGAATCTTCCATTCGGATCCTCTGCTTTAAATTTCTGTTTCTTTTAAAGAGGATTGCCTTGTATTTGTAGGTGGTCCATAACAAAAGATTACACGGAAAAATATAGAAACACATCTTAGAATGACTACTTTTCCATGGCGCTATGTTACTGTTACGACATGTACAGCCGACACCGAATTTTATCGTATTGCGCTACAATGACGGATCTAAAGACATGAACATTTCTCATAATATGTCGTTAACGATTAGAGTTGTATCGAAACAGTTTCCCCCGTTTCAGGAATCGATGAGTAACGCGCCTGGCAACAGGAAGTCGAACACGCTACGGGTCGCTTTTTGTATGAAGTGAGGCACGCATGAAATCGGTTTTCCACGGAATCGGACTCAATTTAAAGCACAGAAATTCCGTCAACCACCTCTTAAAGGTTTTAGCGAGTTTATCATTCGAAGCGGAACGCGTTAGACAAGACGCCGCTGGGAATTTTGTTGGGTCGTAGCGCAGGGTTTAAGAGCTGAGTACTGCCATCACTCCTAAGAGCCACACGGGACAACAGCTGTGCCTGTCTAGGGAAACTTTCCATCGCAACCCCCTCAAATTTAGTGGTAAGATGGCCCAGTGGATAGCGCGTCACAAACTGAACGCAGATCAAGCATGAAGACAGAAGTAAGTGTACTGGACTGTTAAATACAAAGGGAAACAGAAATAGTGAACGTTCCAAGTTCAAGCGATCTTGAATAACCACGGCGTCATGGTTATGTGGTCACGGTGTTGCATTGCGCAGAGGGAGATCCTTGTCCAAATCTCCATCGTATCACATATACAGGGTGGTCCATTGATCGTGAGATCTTGTAGTAACATCTGTAGAACATTACGTAGGAAATCAGCATGCATTGCACCATTTAGACTGCCATCGATAAAATGGGGGCCAATTATCCTTCCTCTCATAATGCCGCACCATACATTAACCCGCCAAGGTCGCTGATGTTCCACTTGTCGCAGTCATCGTGGATTTTCCGTTGTCCAATAGTACATATTATGCCGGTTTACGTTACCGCTGTTGGTGAATGACGCTTCGTCGCTAAATAGAACGCGTGCAAAAAATCTGTCATCGTCCCGTAATTTCTCTTGTGCCCAGCAGTAGAACTGTACACGACGTTCAAAGTCGTCGCCATGCAATTCCTGGTGCATAGAAATATGGTACGGGTGCAATCGATGTTGATGTAGCGTTCTCAACACCGACGTTTTTGAGATTCCCGATTCTCGCGCAAATTGTCTACTACTGATGTGCGGATTAGCCGCGACAGCAGCTAAAACACGTACTTGGGCATCATCATTTGTTGCAGGTCGTGGTTATATATTCATACATTATGAATTGCCCGTCCGGTCATTGACATGTCTGTTCGCTGTATTCAAATTTAAGTCTGTATCATAGTGTAACGTCCAACAGCGAGGTCTCAGAAAGGTACCTCCAGACGTACGTACCTGTATTTTTTGTACGCAAGTACCACATGTTATGACTCCTGCATTCCGTACTGGGAGTTTTGACTACTGAATTCCTTTTTTGTAACATGTTTAAAACACTAGTATAGTTGCCGTTTTCATTTCTTTTTGAGCGGTCTATGAGGCATTCTCGCCTGCTATCACTGTTCATCACATTTACTTACTACATGACTCATATTCTATAACAGATGTATAGTCTGACAACTGCCAAGACTACAGAAAGAGAAAAGACACGTCAATGACGGACAGTCCATAATTTTGTGAAAAAAGAGGGACGAGAGAGATTTGAACACGAATCTCTTGCTGCACAGTCCAATACCATGACCACACGACCACGCCGCCGTGGCTATTCAGATTCACTTGATGTTGCTCATCTCCGGCTTGGACCTTTCATTGTTTCTATTTTGCTTCTTTTTTCAAAGTTCACCTTCTTCCTATTTTCATGCTTGATCTGTGTTCAGTTTTTGGTGGGCTATCCACTGGGCCATTTTACCACTAAATCTGAGAGCATTGCGATGTGGAGTTTCCCTTGTAAGTGCTTCACAACACAAGGAGGTGGCCAGCAGCTCAACGCAGCACACCGATTAGATTAGATTACATTAGATTAGTACTCGTTCCATAGATCATCAATACGACACTTCGTAATGATGTGGAACGTGCCAGGTTAATAAAAGGTGTCTATCCAAGATATTATGTTACACAAAATATTACATGACACTTAATATTTTTAAATTTTTTTTTTTTGTTGGAGGGTGGGGAAATTACCCACTTACTATATCCAAAAATTCATCGAATGAGTAGAAGGAGTTGCCATTCAGAAATTCTTTTAGTTTCCTTTTAAATTATATATGGCTATCTGTCAGACTTTTGATGCTATTGGGTAAGTGACCAAAGATTTTTGTGGCAGCATAATTTACCCCCTTCTGAGCCAAAGTTAGATTTAACCTTGAGTAGTGAAGATCACCCTTTCTCCTAGTGTTGTAGCCATGTACACTGGTATTACTTTTGAATTCGTTCGGATTGTTAATAACAAATTTCATAAGTGAATATATATATATTGTCAGGCTACAGTGAAGATCCGTAGCTCTTTAAATAATTGTCTGCAGGATGATCTTGGATGAGCTCCAGCAATTATTCTGATTACACGCTTATGTGCAATGAACACTCTTTTACTCAATGATGAGTTACCCCAGAACATGGCGCCATACGAAAGCAGAGAATGAAAATAGGCGTGGTAAGCTAATTTACTGAGATGTATATCGCCAAAATTTGCAATGACCCTAATAGCATAAGTAGCTGAACTTCAACGTTTCGGCAGATCTCCAGTGTGTTTTTTCCAGTTCAACCCCTCATTAATGCATATACCTAGAAATTTTGAATATTCTACCTTAGCTACAGATTTCTGATCGAAGTCGATATTTATTAATGGTGTCATTCCATTTACTGTGTGGAACTCTATATACTGTGTTTTGTCAAAGTTTAATGGAAGCCAATTTGCAGAGAACCACTTAATGATTTTCTGAAAAACATTGTTTACAATTTCGTCAGTTAATTCTTGTCTGTTGGGTGTGATAGCTATACTTGTATCATCGGCAAGAAGTACCAGCTTTGCATCTTCGTGAATATAGAATGCAAGGACGCTCTCACCTCAGTTTCTTGTGATGCGCGCCCAGGAATGTAGGAAAACGTGTGCTTAGCTTGTCGTTGTTGCTGAAATTCAAAAGCCTTCACTAGCTCGGAATCACTTCTAAGATCTCAAGTTGCTGATCCAGAGCTGTTGTACTCTGACGCACCCATCAGCTCCTTCAGCTTGCGCTCAGCCTTTTGAATGAGCCTGTGTACTGGTACTTATCAGGGCCGTCGTTGGCAGCTCGGCAGCCGAGCCCCGCACATCCTTGAAGGTTTCCGCGCGCTGTCGGGAAAGTTGGGGACGGCGTAACAAAGGCCATTTGTCGATGCTGACGAAGATGTAAGATTAATACGGGAAACAAAGAAATGAACAACATTGTCATGCTGGAGGCCGATGGCTGAGTTGTGATATTGTGATGTGCGGCCGGCCCTGCTAGAGATTTTATCGCTTTGAGCTCCCAGACAGACAATCTGAATTTTTTTATTCTTTTTTCTACCATTTGTGTAGAGACTTCAAACCCATTACCACGTATATGTTTTTGGTCTAAATTGAATGGCGCAAAATGAGGGAAACATGAAATGTGGAAACACGAAATGTCGCCGATAGATGCGGCGTACGGCGTGCTTTCTTGGCAATCCGTTGGAGGCAGCTGAGTAGCCAACAGTGTATGGCAGAGGTCGCAGCATGCTGGAAATCACCCGCAAATTCGGACTTCCGAGGTCTAGGGAGGATCTTCAGTATCGCAGTGACAACATCATCACACGCAACAACCACCGCAGAACACGGCACCTACACTCAGACACTCAAGCAAATGCAGGGTGGAACAAATACAAGGGTCACTCCAAAAGAAATGCACACTATTTTTGTAAGAAATACAGTTTTGATTCTGCATGTGTGAAAGTTTTACAGTGTGTAGATACATCCTTCCCGCTTGTTTTCAAACTTACTTCAACCTGTTCCCGTGAGTCGCGCCGTCACAGCATATCTTCAAGATGGCTGCTACACTTGACGTTCGTTCAAATGGTTCAAATGGCTCTGAGCACTATGGGACTTAACTGCTGAAGTCATCAGTCCCCAAGAACTTAGAACTACTTAAACCTAACTAACCTAAGGACATCACACACATCCATGCCCGAGGCAGGATTCGAACCTGCGACCACAGCGGTAGCGCGGTTCCAGACTGTAGCGCCTAGAACCGCTCGGCCACTTCTGCTGGCACTTGACGTTCGTCAGGAGCAATGTGCTGTCATACAATTCCTGTGCTGTGAAAACGAGACAGTGGGAAACATCCACAAGAGGTTGAAAAAGGTGTGTGGAGATGCTGCTGTCGATCGCAGTACAGTTAGTCGGTGGGCAAGCAAGTTACGTGATGAAAGCGGGCACGGCAATATTGAGGATTGTCCTCGCAGCGGCTGGCCTCGTACTGCACACACTCTAGACAATGTGCAGAAAGTTAACGAATTGGTGACTGCTGACAGACACATCACAGTGAACGAATTGTCACGCTGCGTTGAGATAGGGGAAGGAAGTGTTTGCAGAATACTGAAAGTGTTGGCGTTAAAAAAGGTTTGTGCCAGGTGGGTTCCCAGGATGTTGACAGTGGCTCACAAAGGAGCAAGAAAAACGTTATGCAGTGAACTTTTGGAACAGTACGAGAATGGTGGAGATGAATTTCTTGGAAGAATTGTGACAGGTGATGAAACATGGCTCCATCATTTTTCACCAGAGACGAAAAGGCAATCAACGGAATGGCATCATGCAAATTCACCCAAGGAAAAAAAATTGAAAACCACACCTTCTGCTGGAAAAGTGTTTTTCGATTCCGAAGGACTCTCCCTTGTGGACATCATGCCATGTGGGACCACCATAAATTCTGATGCATATGGGACGACACTGAAGAAAAGAAACTTCCAGCTCGACTGAATCGTGTTCGACCACATCGGTAAAAGCAAGATGTTTTACTGTTGCACGACAATGCACGACCACATGTTAGTCAAAAAACCGTGGAAGCGATCACAAAACTCGGATGGACAACGCTGAAACACCCACCTTACAGTCCTGACCTGGCTCCATGTGACTATCATCTCTTTGGGAAACTGAAAGACCCTCTTCGTGAAACAAGGTTTGAAGATGATGACTCCCGTGTGCACGCTGCCAAACAGTGGCTCCAACAGGTTGGTCTCGAATTTTACCTTGAGGGTATACAAACGCTGGTTCCAAGATGGCGTAAGGCAGTTGAGAGGGATGGAAATTACGTGGAGAAATGAAAATATTGTTCCTAAAGGATGTATCTACACAATGTAAAACTTTCAAACATGTAGAACAAAAGATGGATTTTGAAGAAAATAGTGTGCATTTCTTTTGGAGTGACCCTCGTAGAAGTGGCCCGTCCGAGTGGATACGACTAGAGGTGCATGTATGCAAATAACCAATGAAACGCACATAACGTGTACGCTGGCCACTTGATCCACACCGGTTCAAAGCGTAGTGCGGGCTGTCAGTGTGAGTGGAGCAGTGCAAAGGGGGCGATGGTACTCGGAGTGGAGCAGCGGCCATTCGTTGTGGAAAGTTATGTGACAATAAAGGGGTGGAAATGGTGTGGTCAGTTGTTTACTGAGAAGTTTAATGGCGTCAGAGCGCCAGCAATGAGTGCCCTGCAACGCTTTGTCCGAAAATGGCGTCAGACAGGATTTGTTCTAAACAAGCCAAAAAGCAGTCCTAAATGTGCCCGCACACCATAAAATGCTGTTCACCAGAAAATGCGTTTGAGCCCTACGGAACCAACTCGACACCTGTCGCAAGAAACCGGCATATCATATCGATCATGCGGATGAACACTCTACCTGGACCTGTACGTGCATCTCTGCCTACTGTCTGTTGTTCATACATTAAAACCGTCAGATGCTCCTCAGCGCCTCCAGTCTTGTGAGTGACTGTTCACTGAGATTACAGCGAATGGCTTGAACATGGGTCGGTTCTTTATGTCAGCCTGGTTTCACCTCAGTGGTTATGTCAACTCACAGAATCATAGGTTCAGGACAGCGGAAAATCCACATAACTTCCACAAAACACCATTGCGTGATCAGTAGGTTGGGATTTGGTGTGCAGTGTCTGCACGCCGCATTATTTGTCCCATCCTCTTTAATCAGACGCTGACTTCGGCGCGTTACATTACCAACATTTTGAAACCCTTTGTGGCAGCATGAATGGAGCAGGAAAGACCTACTTCCAACAGGATGGAGCAACTGCCCATACTGGCGGATGAAACTTGGAGCACATTTAAACGATGTTCACGCTTTATAGAGTTGGAAGGTTCAAAATTCAAATGGCTCTGAACACTATGGGACTTAATATTTGAGGTCATCAGTCCACTAGACTTAGAACTACTTAAACCTAACTAACCTATCTCACACATCCGTGCCCGAGGCAGGATTCGAACCTGCGAACGTAGCGGTCGTGCGGTTCCAGACTGAAGCGCCTAGAACCGCTCGGCCACACCAGCCGGCTAGTTGGAAGGAACACGTAGAGAATGTTGTGGGGAAGGCTAACCAAAGACTGCGTTTTATTGGCAGGACACTTAGAAAATGTAAGGATACTGCCTACACTACGATTGTCTGTCCTCTTTTACAATACTGCTGCGCAGTGTGGGATTCATGCCAGATAGGACTGACGAATTACATCGAAAAAGATCAAAAAAAGGCAGCACGTTTTGTATTATCGCGAAATATGGGAGAGAGTGTCACAGAAATGATACAGGATTTGGGCTGGAAATCATTAAAAGAAAGGCGTGTTTCGTTGCGACGGAATCTTCTCACCAAATTCCAATCACTAACCTCCTCCTCCGAATGCGAAAATATTTTGTTGACACCGACCTATATAGGGAGGAACGATCACCACGATAAAGTAAGGGAAATCAGAGCTCGTACGGAAAGATATAGGTGTTCATTCTTTCCGCGCGCTATACGAGATTGGAATAATAGAGAATCGTGAAGGTGCTTCGGTGAACCCTCTACCAGGCACCTGAATGTGATTTGCAAAGTATCCATGTAGATGTAGATACAAGAGGTCATTCTGGTCGTGGCCCTAGCTGGCCACCCAGGTCACCTGATCTATCAGTGTGCGATTACTGTGTGTGGGCAGCCCTCAAGTCTAAGATGTATCGCAACAACCCTCCTAATCTTCAAAAACTGTAGCAAAACATTTCGGATGAAACTGCAGCAATTCAAGCAGTTCAGCTTCTGTACACCTTCAGCAGCCTGGTGACCAGGGCCCAAAAGAGCCAAGAGATGACTGGTGCTCGCTTTCAACATGTGCTATAGTCAGGTTAGTACTGTATTTCTGTTCCTCTGCTGTGTTTCTTAGTACCCTGAAACTCTGTTCTCTGGGCCATTTTTATTGCCCCCACCCTTTACTTAAGAGCATCACAAGTAAAATTTACATACAGGGTATTAGGAATAAGAAAGTAGGTCAGCTCTGCTATACTATTATCAGATTATTTACGTCATATGATTGCATTCTTTTTATTATTTGACTGCACAGTATCGAAATTTATTGAATAGGTATTCACAATCAGGATCTGCGAGCAAAATATATAGTGCTACACATTGTTAAATATATGCCCTCTCGTTTATGCGCTTGTGGAAATTATTGATGCACTTTAAATGCGTACACAGTTCATAAACGATTAACACTTCATTTTGCATTATTTACACTTTGCACAAAATAGAATAAAGATGGTGGCTCGTGGTACGAATATCTTACCAACTGCATCTTCACACAAGCTCTTTGAACAATTAGCACTCGAATTGGCTGCTCATGTTCGTGGTAATAACTTGCAGAATGCGAAATCTAGCAATTTAGGGAGGCCTTGCCGACAGAGACTGCAGATATATCTGGTACTAGTACAAAAAAAAAAATGGTTCAAATGGCTCTGAGGTTATCAGTCCCCTAGAACTTAGAACTACTTAAACCTAATGACATCATACACATCCATGTCCGAGGCAGGATTCGAACCTGCGACCGTAGTGGTCGCTCGGTTCCAGACTGTAGCACCTAGAACCGCTCGGCCACCCCGGCCGGCGGTACCAGTACAGCCTCAGTCCATCTAATGACTCTGTCTACCCGCAATATCAGATCGAGACGGTAAAGAAAAATATTCTATAGGGACATGAACATGTCAAGAAATCATGCAACTTTGGCAGCTCCTGCAATATTGTACCAAGCGCCGACTATCAACTTATGTAATCCTCTGAGGCGGAAGAGTGGGACAGTAGGTTGAAAAGCCATGAGGGGTATAAGCCGTAGGCTCTGAATATAAGGAAAGACAAATAACCATCGAGGCTTTTCATGGCGTCGAAACTATCACGCAGACTGTGGTTATGTGATCTTCCGCTGGATGGCCGAGACCCTGCCGTGTTGACTACCTGACTGGCGAGAGCGAGACGAACTCACCTGCGGCAGATTTCGCAGATTAACTGCTTGAGTCTTCTTCTCACTTTTCACTGATCGCGATCACTGTCCAGCAAGCTCTGTTTTTGCAACATGTAGTTCGCTTTTGCCTTTCCCAGATCAGTGGATGATGTATCAGCTGCATAAATGTATCGCAAGGGTGACAGCACCGACTGCTGCTGTAGGACGCAGTAGTGTTTGCGTTGTTATGGCTCAAATGGATCTGAGCACTATGGGACTTAACATCTTAGGTCATCAGTCCCCTAGAACTTAGAACTACTTAAACCTAACTAACCTAAGGACAACACACAACACCCAGCCATCACGAGGCAGAGAAAATCCCTGACCCCGCCGGGAATCGAACCCGGGAACCCGGGCGTGGGAAGCGAGAACGCTACCGCACGACCACGAGATGCGGGCTTGCGTTGTTATGGCTAATTGTCGAAATAAGAGGGGGGAAGAAAGGTGAAATTTGGTGTCCGCGCAATACGAAGGCAGGCAATGTCAGCAAACTTCTTAAGAGGCGACGCCTGCTGCACAACAGCTACAAGCCGCAGCACACGTCCGCAGACAGGTAGGTGACAAAAGCAACGCGCCTGGCCGCTAGACGGGCAATGTGCGAAGCTTCAGTAACCTGTCCAGCAAATGTTCGTTGGCGATTTGCCGCTGAATCCCAAGAAATGTTAGTCTAATGTTCAGGCTGTCAGTGGAACAAAAATTACTGTTCAGATACTTGCAGATAAGATGGGTATCGGAACAGAAAATAGCAAAATAAAACCCGAAAGGTTGAATTCTCTCTTCAGGTGGTCCCTTCACTACGGAAAATCGAGGACTGCTGACATTATTGAACAGCTGTATCTCTGCTAAAATGAGCGACGCAGTAATCCCTAGAAGGGGTGCTCAAAATCAGCTTACATTCCTAAAATTCAACGACCGCCCTGGGAATCATGGAGGGCCTACAAAATTCTATGCAGGGTGAATACTAATAAAACCGACAAAACTGCAGGGACTGATTCCAGAGTGGAAATAGAGCAAAAAGGTCCTATGACCATGTGTCTGGAAATGCATCGTTTCCACGGTACATGACGCTGACAAATTAAAGTACCTCTGACCACGTGCCGCGTGTTACTTGTGTGTTGTAGGTTGTGTGATTGACGCAGCGTGCTGTAAGCAGCAGAAAGTTCCGTTATTCATATCGGGAAAAAGCCGAGATGGTGTTTGTGTGCGGCCAAGGAGGTGGAAACAATCGAGAGGCAGCACGGCTGCACCAAAGCAAGTACCCCAGAGACACCAACAAAACCACATAACATTTCGAGTCTTTTTTGGGAGTTTGAATGATCCTGGGTCATCTTAGACACACAAACGTGCAGGAAGGCAGCGAACTGTGCGTGCACCAGATCTGGACAGGGTTCTACAGAATATTGAGACGAATTGTAGTACAGGCTCGAGACAAGTGGCCCGCCGACATGGTGTAAGCCAAAGTACAATTATGTGTATCCCGCATGACGACCGCTGCTATCCCTACCACCTGTAATTTAATGGGGACCACTTTGAATATCTGTTGTGAAGTGGGTGCGATGCAGCTCTGTACTGTGTTCCGTAACGATTTGTTGTCGTTGCGCGCACACTGCCCTTTTCCGTAGGACCTTTATTCCCCCATTTCCAGTCTGGAATTCGTCCCTGCAGTTTGGCGTTTTTATTATAGTTCACCCTGTACAGAATTAACAAATGATTTACGCTGACTCTTATCCTCATTTTATGGCAAACTTCTTCAACGGAGATACGTTCAAAATGGCTCAAATGGTTCTAAGCACTATGGGACTTAACATTTGAGGTCATCAGTCCCCTAGATTTACAACTACTGAAACCTAGCTAACTTAAGGACATCACACACATTCATGCCCCAGGCAGGATTCGAACCTGCGACCGTAGCAGCAGCGCGGTTTCAGACTGAAGCGCCTAGAAGCGCTCGGCCACAGCGGCCGACTCACGGAGTTATGTTCCCTGCGATTACATAACAGAGCAGAAAACAACCATTAAAAGGAAGCGGATGTGATCCACAGAACTACTAACACCTAGTTGCAGCAGAGTACTAGAACACGTTCTTAGTTCAAACATTAAAATCTACCTGGAACAAAGTAACCTTTTCCATGGAGATCATCTCAGGCAAAACTTCAGTCCTTCTCTTCGCACACGATAACCTTCGTCTCATGGAAAGTGGAAACCATGCTGATAGTTGTTTCTAGACTTTCGAAAAACTTTTGATGCTTGCTAAGAAAAATATGTGCCTATGAGATGTGTAACGAGGTTTCAGATTGAATAAAATGTTTCCTAAGAGGCGAAATGCAGCAGCTGGAGTTAGTTAGAATCTGAGCTCATTCACGGATGATGCAGAAATTCTGTAGACCTCGAAAAGACTGTCTGCCTCATGCAAAGCTGGTAACTGGCTCTTAATGTAGATAAATGTAAAATCGTGCATTTCTCGAAGCGTAAAAGCGTGGCATCCTCTGACAGAGAAGTAATGAGTCGCACATAGTGTGTCAATCACGTCAGGGAAGTACATCGCCTGATAACGGGGGTGAGGAGGAAACACAATCAACTTCACCCCTCGAGAGGGTATCTGATACTTTGCCAGTGATTACAAAATCTAGTCGAGTTTATAAAGTACTTGGAAGTTAGAGTCCACTTATTATATGACGCTACTTTCCATCTGTCTTCGATACTTGCACTGAATCGTTTGAGAAGGGTGCCAGAAAGATGTTGCATCCTCTCCTGAGGCAAACTGGCCTCAACTGTCGTAACTGGCCCTCGATATACTGGATGCTGGCACTTGGACGGGGTTCACGTCTGAAGTAGTTCCACACGTGTTCTATCCAGAACAGATCTGGGATCATACTAGCCACAGGACTACCTCAACATAAGTTTCACAGAGATACGTACCACGTGTGAACGTGCATTGTCTTATTGAAAAATGGCACCGTAATACTTTCGCAAGAGAGGTAACAAAAGAAGACTGCGGACGTCCGTGACGTACCGTCGTAGCATCAGAGTTCACTCAGTCACTACCAGCCGTGACCTTGAGATACACCTGGTGGTTCCCTACACCATAACTCCAGAAGCAAGACCGCTGTGCCCGTCAAGTGTGTCGGTGTGTTTTTACGTTCTGGGCGCTCAACGGCGAGCTTATCGGCACCCATGCCCGTCACAAGCGTTAGAAAAATGGGTCTTCTATCTAGGTCGCCACCAAACGACGATGGTCATCCCAGGTAGTGAAAACAGCGATTCATCTCTGAACAATATGTGACACCATTCATGAGCAGTCCACACTTTCCGGCCATATACTAGTCCAAACAACGCCGGTTGTGTTGTTGGGTTTGTAGGAGGACGCAGAATGATGCAGGGAGCCCATTACTTGTTCTCGGATGGCAGGTGCAAATGTGAAGGGCGTCGAAGTGCCTGGTGGTCAGAGCAGATCCCTGATTATGGGTGTGCCTGCCCTCACGACGCTGTTCAACATGATGCCACTGATACATCTGAATGCTTTACATAGCTGGATATAGCACGATGTGACCTTCCGGCCAAACAGAGACCAACAATGAGGCCCCTTTCAAACTCTGTCAAATGCTCACAACGCTGTCTCACACGAGTACATAGTGTCTCCGTGTCCGTCACAGTGGCCACTCAATATCTGATGCTAGTCGCTCCTCTTGCATACTCTAGCAAGAAAGGTAATAACACTAAACAGGAACGATACTAACGCACACTAATGGCTGTTGTATGTGTCGCATAGTGCGTCTACCTTTGCCTTACACGTAAGGTGGCACCACGTAACTGCACGTATGGTGGCGCCATCTATTGGTAGAGTGACTGACTGCGTGAACAGTTCGAGCAGGCGTGACATAATGTATCGCAGGATAGTAATCACCAAATGTATGATCGACTGGAGGCAAGAGTCAGCGCCTGCTTGCCACCTGTAATAATATGGGTGTTTCACATAGGTCAAATGGCTCTGAGCACTACGGGACTTAACATCTGTGGTCATCAGTCCCCTAGAACTTAGAACTACTTAAACCTAACTAACCTAAGGACATCACACACATCGATGCCCAAAGTAGGATTCGAACCTGCGACCGTAGCGGTCGCGCGGTTCCGGACTGAGCGCCTAGAACCGCTAGACCACCGCGGCCGGCATTTCACATAGGTCGATACCTACACCTCAGAACAGCTTGTGCTGCTGATGTCCAAATTTCACGTACTCCATGTGCACTGTTTCACCAATAAATCGTCAGTGAACTGGAAAACTCTAAATGTGTGTGCTATTATTTCTTTCCGGCAGCGTATTATCGGTACTCGCTTTTGCTGAGGAGCAGTGCCGTATCGGCGCAGAGCGCAGAGCATTCTGCTCGCTGTCGCTGTTGACCGCGGTGCCACCCGCTCTGCTGGCCACGCTCCAGAGCAGCCATCCGCCTGCCGCCATATCTTTTTCGAGCTATGCCCATTGTCCGTCCCACCGCGCTGCATATGACCCAATTCCGTGTGCTGCGTACCCGACCGACGCAGCTGCTACCGCCGAATACAGCACGTCCTTAATTCGGATCGTGTGTCAGGTGGACCATCTGTAGTGGCGCGAATGTTTTCATTCACCACAAAGCTGGACGTGCGATACTGAAGCAGTGTTTCGTCTTTAATAATTGAAGATATGTAGGGTGATTCAGTTGCCCGTACCACTGTCGCTTTATGCAACCCGCAATGTTATTCGTGGCCTTCATAAACCACACGCTAGATTTTCATATTTTCTCTCTCGTTAAGCGCCAACTATCAGCCCCACAGAAGAAACGGGGAGGACCTTCTTGTAGAAAATTTAATGTAGCTAAATAACGTGCTGCTGTACGTTTTCGTTGAAGGCCATAGTTTTCGAGTTATTCAAGAAAAAAGTACAAAAGTGACCAAACGCACCTTCACTCCCACATTCTTACCTCACCAGTCAGGATTTCCAGTACGTTGTTCGTGGCACTCCCCCCCTCCAGTGTAACAAAAATTTCAGACTACACGAACTACTCCCGACATTCGACCTTTTTCGGTCCCTATTACGCAGCTAGCATAGTCGGCTATACGTTAACGTCATCAATTTAAACGTGCCTATGAGGGCAACAAACGAATAACGAGTTTTGTAAATGTTGCCCTAAAACTAACTATACTCACAGTTCGATCCAGACTTAACCCTTACAAGCACTACAGTTCCGTGGTCAGAAAGCCTGAAGAATATGACAATGTAATTGTTTATTTCATGGTGCTAAAATTCGAAAAAAAATTAGGTAAAATTTACAAAAACGTCAATTTAGTGCTCGACTAAGCCGATGGAATAATGAGACCAGTGAAAAATGAAATGAAATGATCGTGTGGCATTGATGGCCGGGAGACCCCATCCGGGGAAGTTCGGGCGCCGAGTTGAAAATCTTATTTCAGGTGACGCCAAATTGGGCGACTTCCGCGTCTCTGATGATATGATGATGACAACGCAACACCACAGACGGAGAAAAACCTCCAGCCCGGCAGGGGATCCAACCTGGGCTCACTGCATGGTATGCAAGAAGAATGGTTCAAATGGCTCTGAGCACTATGGGACTTAACATCTGAGGTCGTGAGTCCCCTACAACTTAGAACTACTTAAACCTAACTAACCTAAGGACATCATACACATCCATGCCCGAGGCAGGATTCGAACCTGCGACCGTAGCGGTAGCGCGGTTCCAGACTGAAGCGCCTAGAACCGCTCGGCCACAACGGCCGGCTGGTATCCAAGAACGCCACCACTTTTTTGCCTTATTTTGTTCGTTAACGTTCGTTGTATTTGTTCGGGGTGGATGTCCCATAACGCTTGTTCAAGTGCACCGTTGATCCATTAACTGAGTTTCTCTTATTACAGAGGGCAGCATACCCTCTGACCGAACACGCTGAGCTACCGTGCCGGCAGATTTGTACCACACCTCGGACTCGAACCTAGGTTTCCTGCTCACGACGCACATGTGATAAACACGACACACCAGCATCGTAAAAGAATTACAGAAATTGGCTGCGAGTGAACACTCAGCTAAGCAGGTGGACGTAAGACCATTAAGTGAAGATCACAAATGATCGAGTGTGGGAACTAATTCGCGTAGTCGCGAATCCTTGTGCAGTGGTAGAAGGGAGTGCTATGAACAATGTATTAGAAATCATGACCGATGGGGACTGATTATGGGAGTAGGGCTGCGTTTGAAGGTCACTTTTGCACGTTTCTCTCGAATAACTCGAACACTACGGCCTCTACCTAAGACATATCCCCATGCAAAATTTTATTTCATTAAATTTCCAACAAAATGGTCCTATCGTGTTTTCTTGAGGTCTAATAGCTTGCACGTAGCGAGAGACAGAATATGAAAACCTCGCGCGCTGTTTATGAAGGCAGGCGCGACGTCAAGTAGCTGTAACATTACCGGTTGCATAAAACGACCGTGGTAGGGGCAGGTGACTCACCCAGCACAGTTTTCTGAACTGGGACTGACGAGAGCGAAACAGAGAAACAGCGAGTCGGACATCTGACTACGCACTGCTGTCGATTGCGTACTGCGAGAAATTCTGTACTGTGGCCGCTTCTTGGGACAGGAAGTGGGAGGGAGGTCATTAAGTTGAAACTGAGTGGACAAGACAATAGCACTGCTGGTCTTAAGCCTCTAGTAATATCGATCTTCCTTGTGAACTTAACACAGACAAATAATTCTGTCGTTCATCTAAAAATAGCGTACTTCACCAGGGACAAGAGATGGGCTAATTAGCCGCAAATTCCGTAGTACAAGTGATAGAGATTGCATCGAACCCTAGAATTTTGTTCAGATTTAGCTATATTGGTTGCCTCTCAGCGCCAGTGATGCTTATTTCTATTTCACTCTTGTCTGTAATGGGGCAACAGTTAAATTGCGGCAATACTCCTGGATTTACCTTCGACAACAAATATTTGAAAACAGAGTTGAGCATATCTGCTCCACGTTTGCTACCCTCAATTTCAGTTGCTGTGCCTTCTGTGGAGGTCGCACACTAACTTTGGTGCCACTAATAGCCTTTACATTCGCCCAGAGTTTCTTTGGGTTTTGTGAGACGTTATTCGATAAGATTCTGTTATAGTTGTCGTTGAAAGTTTCACACATCGCCCACTTGACAGCAGTTCTCTATCTATAGCCCTATTGTTTGTTTATGCAGTACCATTTGTTTCTTTAGGAGCTTCTTTAAAGTGACTATATACCATGGAGGATGTCTCCCATCACGGACTGTTCTTCTAGGTTCATGCTCCTGACGGTGTTTCGAGTCCCTCCTAGTTGCTTAGGTGCCCTTTGTAAGTTAGTATGATAGCTGCAACTATTGCCTCATGTTTACTGCTACCAGTTTCTCAATGCGGACGTCCTCAAAGAGGCCAGGTTCATTTGTTACTATTAGATCAAACATAAACTGTCCAGTACATCAGGCTGAACACCTTTCAGAAGCCTGAATAACCAGCTTTTGCAGCGCGAACCGCTGCGAGACGTGAGGGAAGAGAGTTAGTGAGGCTGAGGAAGGCTACCGACAGGGATGTGGAGCCATGCCGACCTGCTGCGCTAAGTTTCTCGGTTGAGGATCCATGGTGCGAACAGCCGGATCGAGGTGCTGCCACAGATCTCGATTGGGTTTAAATCCTGGCAGCTTGGTAGCCACGGGAGTATTGTCAACTCACCCTGGTGCTTTTGTGTCAGGCACATATACTGTGAGCTGTGTGACACGTTACATGGTCCTGCTGGTAGATGCCATCGTGCCGAGGAAAAACAAATGCATGCATGAGTCTATACAGGGTGTTACAAAAAGGTACGGCCAAACTTTCAGGAAACATTCCTCACACACAAATAAAGAAAATATGTTATGTGGACATGTGTCCGGAAACGCTTAATTTCCATGTTAGAGCTCATTTTAGTTTCATCAGTATGTACTGTACTTCCTCGATTCACCGCCAGTAGGCCCAATTGAGGAAGATAACGTTGACTTCGGTGCTTGTGTTGACATGCGACTCATTGCTCTACAGTACTAGCATCAAGCACATCTGTACGTAGCATCAACAGGTTAGTGTTCATCACGAACGTGGTTTTGCAGTCAGTGCAATGTTTACAAATGCGGAGTTGGCAGATGTCCATTTGATGTATGGATTAGCACGGGGCAATAGCCGTGGCGCGGTACGTTTGTATCGAGACAGATTTCCAGAACGAAGGTGTCCCGACATGTAGACGATCGAAGCAATTGATCGGCGTCTTAGGGAGCACGGAACATTCCAGCCTATGACTCGCGACTGGGGAAGACCTAGAACGACGAGGACACCTGCAATGGACGACGCAATTCTTCGTGCAGTTGACGATAACTCTAATGTCAGCGTCAGAGAAGTAGTTGTTGTACAAGGTAACGTTGACCACGTCACTGTATGGAGAGTGCCACGGGAGAACCAGTTGTTTCCGTTCCATGGACAGCGTGTGCAGGCACTATCAGCAGCTGATTGGCCTCCACGGGTACACTTCTGCGAATGGTTCATCCAACAATGTGTCAATCCTCATTTCAGTGCAAATGTTCTCTTTACGGATGAGGCTTCATTCCAACGTGATCAAATTGTAAATTTTCACGATCAACATGTGTGGGATGACGAGAATCCGCACGCAATTGTGCAACCACGTCATCAACACAGATTTTCTGTGAACGTTTGGGCAGGCATTGTTGGTGATGTCTCGATTGGGCCCCATGTTCTTCCACTAGGCTCAATGGAGCACGTTATCATGATTTCATACGGGATACTCTACCTGTGCTGCTAGAACATGTACCATTACAAGTACGACACAACATGTGGTTCATGAACGATGGAGCTCCTGCACATTTCAGTCGAAGTGATCGTACGCTTCTCAACAACAGATTCGGTGACCGATGGATTGGTAGAGGCGGACCAGTTCCATGGTCTCCACGCTCTCCTGACCTCAACCCTCATGACTTTCATTTGTGAGGGCATTTGAAAGCTCTTGTCTACGCAACCCCGGTACCAAATGTAGAGACTCTTCGAGCTCGTATTGTGGACAGCTGTGATACAATACGCCATTCTCCAGGGCTTCATCAGCGCATCAGGGATTCCATGCGACGGAGGGTGGATGCATGTATCCTCGCTAACGGAGTACATTTTAAACATTTCCTGTAACAAAGTGTTCGGAGTCACGCTGGTACGTTCTGTTGCTGTGTGCTTCCATTCCATGATTAATATGATTCGAAGTAATAAATGAGCTCTAACATGAAAAGTAAACGTCCGAAAGCCATTTGGACGTCCGATAAATCGCTTCGTTTCCGCATTACAACGACTGCACTGTTTTCCGCGTCCCCCCCTCCCCCCAGCCGGTACGCTTTGTACAGTCTCCGCCGCTAGTGATGCCAACTACCGTCTGCCGTCTGTGAATGGTTATTGGACGTTGACGTCGAAGATAGGTGGTGTGACTGGTCTGTGCAGTTTTCCATCACGAATAGGCTTCCGAAATACACTCCTGGAAATTGAAATAAGAACACCGTGAATTCATTGTCCCAGGAAGGGGAAACTTTATTGACACATTCCTGGGGTCAGATACATCACATGATCACACTGACAGAACCACAGGCACATAGACACAGGCAACAGAGCTTGCACAATGTCGGCACTAGTACAGTGTATATCCACCTTTCGCAGCAATGCAGGCTGCTATTCTCCCATGGAGACGATCGTAGAGATGCTAAATGTAGTCCTGTGGAACGGCTTGCCATGCCATTTCCACCTGGCGCCTCAGTTGGACCAGCGTTCGTGCTGGACGTGCAGACCGCGTGAGACGACGCTTCATCCAGTCCCAAACATGCTCAATGGGAGACAGATCCGGAGATCTTGCTGGCCAGGGTAGTTGACTTACACCTTCTAGAGCACGTTGGGTGGCACGGGATACATGCGGACGTGCATTGTCCTGTTGGAACAGCAAGTTCTCTTGCCGGTCTAGGAATGGTAGAACGATGGGTTCGATGACGGTTTGGATGTACCGTGCGCTATTCAGTGTCCCCTCGACGATCACCAGTGGTGTACGGCCAGTGTAGGAGATCGCTCCCCACACCATGATGCCGGGTGTTGGCCCTGTGTGCCTCGGTCGTATGCAGTCTTGATTGTGGCGCTCACCTGCACGGCGCCAAACACGCATACGACCATCATTGGCACCAAGGCAGAAGCGACTCTCATCGCTGAAGACGACACGTCTCCATTCGTCCCTCCATTCACGCCTGTCGCGACACCACTGGAGGCGGGCTGCACGATGTTGGGGCGTGAGCGGAAGACGGCCTAACGGTGTGCGGGACCGTGGCCCAGCTTCATGGAGACGGTTGCGAATGGTCCTCGCCGATACCCCAGGAGCAACAGTGTCCCTAATTTGCTGGGAAGTGGCGGTGCCGTCCCCTACGGCACTGCGTAGGATCCTACGGTCTTGGCGTGCATCCGTGCGTCGCTGCGGTCCGGTCCCAGGTCGACGGGCACGTGCACCTTCCGCCGACCACTGGCGACAATATCGATGTACTGTGGAGACCTCACGCCCCACGTGTTGAGCAATTCGGCGGTACGTCCACCCGGCCTCCCGCATGCCCACTATACGCCCTCGCTCAAAGTCCGTCAACTGCACATACGGTTCACGTCCACGCTGTTGCGGCATGCTACCAGTGTTAAAGACTGCGATGGAGCTCCGTATGCCACGGCAAACTGGCTGACACTGACGGCGGCGGTGCACAAATGCTGCGCAGCTAGCGCCATTCGACGGCCAACACCGCGGTTCCTGGTGTGTCCGCTGTGCTGTGCGTGTGATCATTGCTTGTACAGCCCTCTCGCAGTGTCCGGAGCAAGTATGGTGGGTCTGACACACCGGTGTCAATGTGTTCTTTTTTCCATTTCCAGGAGTGTATCTGTTGTAAGTAGTTTTCAGAGAAGTACGTCTTGACACGCTTATCACAAACAGAATTGTAACCATCCGAATTGGTTGTTGGGTGATCAAAGTCACCTCTAATGATAACAGTAAGATTGAGAATCTCACGTTCGCCGCGCAGAGTGGCCGCGCTATTTGAGGGCCGCCCTCCCGCCGGAGGTTCGAATCCTCCCTCGGGCATGGGTGTGTGTGTGTTGTTCCTGGCATAAGTTTGTTTAACTAGTGTGTAAGTCTAGGACCGATGACCTCAGCAGTTTGGTCCCTTAGGAATTCACACATACTCGAACATTTTGAATCTCGCGTTCTATGGAAGTGAGGTGTTCCGTACAACATTCGCTTACATTTGGGGGCGAGATACGGAATGCGTCATGTACGAGACAGGACAGTTGTACGTGCAGTGTCTGACAATAGTGCGACAGTGGCTAGGTACATAGACAAATAGTGCCAATGAGAAATGTAGAACGGACGCCAACAGGAGGACACCGTTCAGCAGTGGGTACAGATAGACTCTGGTACGTGCAGAATAGCCCTATTATCTCGTAAAGTGTTTGTTTCAGGATATACGTTCGTAGCACCTTTTTCTCGTTTTGACCTTTACTATCTCCTCTAATAGTAAGGGACATAAAGGAAAAACACGTTGTATAATGACATATTTCAGCATATGCCGTAGCCGGCCCATATGGTCGAACGGTTCTAGGCGCTTCAGTCTAGAACCGCGCGACTGCTACGGTCGCAGGTTCGAATCCTGCCTCGGGCATGGATGTGTGTGACGTCCTTGGATTAGTTAGATATAAGTAGTTCTGAGTTCTAGGGGACTGATGACCTCAGCAGTTAAGTCCCATAGTGCTCAGAGCCATTTGAACCATTTGAGTATACGCCGTGTAATAGCATCAGATTTGAACCGTGTCTACTAAATGGCAACTAATGAATAATAAATACAGGTGAGGCGGTGATAATGTTACAGACTTTCAGGAATGATGGAGAAGGGTAGATATATCCATTTGAGGTAAGGTACGCTGGTTCGAAAACGATCGAGTCGAAAGTTACAAGTAAAAATCGTTCTGAAACATGTGACTGTGGATCTCTTCAGCTGGAAGCCCTTTTCCTTTCCACATTTTGGATGGAAGTGGTACGGGTCAAAACAAGTAAAAATAGTCCAGGAAAAATGGACTCCATACCTTAAGAGCTAGGAGCACTTGTCCAGTAGTGTTCCATAAGGGCGAAGATGAACAAGTGCTCATAGCCTGCCGCGCGGGATTAGCCGAGCGGTCTCAGGCGCTGCAGTTACGGACTGTGCGGCTGGTCCCGGCGTAGGTTCTAGTCCTCCCTCGGGCATGGGTGTGTGTGTTTGTCCTTAGGCAAATTTAGGTTAAGTAGTGTGTAAGTTTAGGGACTGATGACCTTAGCAGTTAAGTCCCATAAGATTTCACACACTTTTTTCTTTTTTTGCTCATAGCTGTTAAGATATGAACTTTAGGGCGGGTGAACACTGGACGTTTTTTCTTGTTTCGGCGCATACTAACCCCCTACCAAAATTTGGAAAGCTAAGAGTTTACAGCAGAAGAGGTCCAATGCCAGAAGTATCAGAAAGATTTTTGCTGATAACTTTCTACTCGGTCGATTCTAGACCAGGGTCTCTTACCTGAAATTGATACATTTACCCTTCTCCATCATCCCTGAAAGTTTGTGACATCATCACGGAATCACGCTGTGTAATCTAAAAAGTCACAAGGCCTTGTGTCAAGACGTCAGGTTGCAGTGATCCTCATAGCTGAAGAACCAGTCCTGGACGTTCGTGCAAACCGGCCCTATAAATATTGGACAATTGTCTCGGTAGCACGACTAAATGCTTTAGGCCAGCGGTACTTGACGTACAGGTACCGTAGCTTGCGCGTTATTAATATACGTCAAACACGCACCAGGAGGAAAAGATGGGTAGGGGGTCGCTGCGCAGGAAGTGCGCACGCGCGAGCATGACGGCGTGGCTTTGCAGCGCCGAGCCGCGCCGGGCCGCTGCCCCACTCTACTCTAATCGCCCGCCGCTCAGTCCACCGGAGCAGCTCCGGCCCGCAAAACGCTCAGCGGCGCGAGCAGACCCGCTGCACCCGGCGAAAGCGACCGCCCAGGACAGTGGCGCGGTGTCTCGCGCCTAAGGCCGCCTACAACAAATGTACCGTCAAAAGGAGGGCCGAAGGAAGGTACAGCACTCACGCCCCGCCTAGGATTGCAGACTTCTACAACACCCCAATGAAAACTACAAATTCTCATTCCGACCGGTTATTATTTTACTGAGGGAAGAACACGCTCAATGTGTGTTAAAGGGGTTTGTGGAGCTGTACGTAAATTAACTTTTCCCATTCCTAGTCACGGTTTTACCTTTATTTTATTTCCTGCACGACGTGTTTCGGGAAATGATACCCATTTTCAAGTGACTTTTCCGTGTATTATACCATTTATGCGTCATGTTATCGATGTCCGAGATACTTCATTATTGGCTCAAATGGCTGTCAGCACTATGCGCCTTAACTGCTGAGGTCAACAGTCCCCTAGAACTTAGAACTACTTAAACCTAACTAACCTAAGGACATCACACACATCCATGCCCGAGGCAGGATTCGAACCTGCGACCGGAGCGGTCGCTCGGCTCCAGACTGTAGCGCCTAGAACCGCACGGCCACTATGGCCGGCCACTTCATTATTCTGTTGCGTTTACTGTGACATACAAATTTTCCAATTAATGATCCATCTTCTTGTATGACTAATGGCGAATTTGGGGAAAAAAACTCTGCCCGCCATTGTGGTCGAGCGGTTCTAGGCGCTTCAGTCTGGAACCGCGCGACTGTTACGGTCGAATGTTCGAATTCTGCCTCGGACATGGATGTGTGTGATGTCCTTAGGTTAGTTAGGTTTAAGTAGTTTTAAGTTCTAGGGGACTGATGACCGCAGATGTTAAGTCCCATAGTGATCAGAGCCATTTGAACCATTTTTGAAAAAACTCTTCTTGTGGTCCACTTATGCGGAAACTCACACATTGGAAACATCGCTCACACAAGTGTACAGTACACGCCGAAAACAGCGACACTAGAAATACAAAACAGTTTAAATAAGGCATCATTCATTGTTGTCACAAGTTTTGAGATATCATGGTATTGTTCAGAACGTAAGACATACACTGTAGGGGCAGGTGCGGGTGAAGCGGATAGGGCACAAAAAGTGGTCACTGTATTGAACAGTGTAGCTCCCTGCCGATAAGTGGACAGTCTAGTTCTACCACACACCATCGTTATTGTCTGTCAGTTTCATAGTCTGTTTTGGCAAAAACTTTTCTGATTTTCATTCGTCTCGTGTCAGGTAAGTCATTTATACAGCTTAGGGCAAATAAAAGTGGTCCGGCCGAGTGGATACGATTGGACGTGAATTTGTGGCAGCGTTAACGTACGAGCAAAAGACCTACAGTTACTTCCAACAGGATGGAGCACCTGCCCATACAGCCTGCCGAACCTTGGGGTACACTTACCAATCTTCACGCAGAGGTCAGCCTGGTCGCGGCCCTAGCTGGCCACCCACGTCACCTGATCTGTGAATGTGCGATTACTTTGTGTGGGAAGCCCTCAAGTCTAAGGAGTATCGCAACAACTCTCATAGTCTTCAAGAACTGCAGCACAATATTTCGGATGAGATGGCAGCAATTCCAGCAATCCAACATCGACCTGCCTTCATCAGCTTGCTGACCAAGGTCCAAAATTGCTAAGAGATGAATGAAAGTCGCTTTCGACATCTGCTACAGTCATGTTTGCACTGTATTTCCTTTCCCCTGCTGTGTTTCTTTGTACCCTGGTACTCAGTTCTCCGGGCCACTTTTATTTGCCCCACCAAGTACGAGGGTTGGAACTAAAATTGTGGCAACTATTTATTTACAGCTCGTACAAAATAGATACGCGTTTCAAAGTTTTACTGACCTTCAGAGTAGTCACCAGCATCGTGTTGCCAGCGATGTGAAAGTCGTGGGATACTCTTAGCAGTGCCAGTTATGTTAACAGTTCGAGCGGCGCGGTCTATTGCTCGAGGAATTTGTAGCAATTCTGAAGCGAATGCCGGCCGGCCGCTGCGACCGAGCGGTTCTAGGCGCTTTAGTCCGGAACCGCGCTGCTGCTACGGTCGCAGGTTCGAATCCTGCTTCGGGCATGGATGTGTGTGATGTCCTTAGGTTAGTTAGGTTTAAGTAGTTCTAAGTCTAGGGGACAGATGACCTCAGATGTTAAGTCCCATAGTGCTTAGAGCCATGTGAACCATTTGAAGCGAATGCCGTGAAGTGTTTCCTTCAGTTTAGAAATCGAGCTGAACTCACGAGGGCTTAAGTCAGGGGAGTGCAGTAGGTGGTATAGCACTTAGCAGCCCCATCAGTCAAACAAATCAGTAACAGCTTGCACTGTACGTGCTAGAACATTGTCCTGCAAAATGATGGTCAGGTCCCGCATAAAGTGTCATCACTTCTGTCTCTATGCAGTTCATTTTTGGAACACAACGTACGACCAGCTTAGAGACAGAAGTGATGACACTTTCTGCAGGGCCTTACCATCATCTAGCAGGACAGTGCTCAAGCACGTACAATGCAAGGTGTTACTGTACCAATTACTGCACTCACCTGACTTAAGCCCCCGCAAGTACAACTCGATTTCTAAACTGAAGGAAACACTTCACGGCATTCGCTAGAGAACTGCTACAAATTCGTCGAACAATAGACCGCGCCGCACGAACTGTCAAGTAATATGGAAAAACGTGCCGGCCGTGGTGGCCGTGCGGTTCTAGGCGCTTCAGTCCGGAACCGTGCGACTGTTACGGTCGCAGGTCCGAATCCTGCCTCGGGCATGGATGTGTGTGAAGTGCTTACGTTAGTTAGGTTTAAGTGGTTCTAAGTTCTAGGGGGCTGGTGACCTAAGATGTTAAGTCCCATAGTGCTCAGAGCCATTTTGGAAAAACGTTTACAAAAAAGTAGACCGTTAATTTATACTAAAATGAGTGCTGCATAGCTATCAATGCCTTGGCTCACTGCAAACCTTTCTGACTACCTTTGTCCGCAGGACATGTGGTCTCTCTCGTCTGCGAAGCCACAATATGAGGTCGAATTAAATACACAAAATTAACTCTGGTGACCGCGAAATACCACAGCAACTGAACTGCAAGGAATGTGCAAACAACACCAGCAGTTTACACAGAGACGGAGCGGCGTCACTGACACAGTAGCGATCTCTGGAACGCAGATCTCGCCAGAGCGGCAGCAGAGGCAAGAGTGCTTCTCCTCCATACCGCTGGAAAAACCAATCGTTTTCCCACCACTCTTCCTGACGGTACCCTGTACTGATCATGAGTTTCTCACAGCAACCTACGAAAATTTCGGCCAAGTTGCTAGCTTGCTGAGGGTGGCGGCTAAAGAGGTGGTTACGAAGGGTGAATCACCTGAAACGTGCATCCCAAATATAGCGGAAATATAAAATGCTGTTGTTTGATTTTCACAGAATGGTTTGGTAGTCAAGGGTTCGTATTGTTAGCCAAGAGCAGATTGCAATAATACTTAGAAAGCGTATATTTTGTGAGAACATAAACATTTTAAAATGGAATAATGCGTATTGACATAACAAAATTAAAAAGAAGCGTAAATTAGAATGTCAGTAGTGTTTGTTGCAGGGTTCTGGGGAGAGTCGTTTATGAGATATCGCATTTGAAAAGTCAGCGATACTTACTTGTGCCATTCAACCTGCATAGTTGCTAGGTACGATGTTGTTATGTTTGCTTGCAGTGTGTTTGTGCGTTGCTTCAGTGCATTGCGACGTGCTAGTCACTTAGTGTGTGACAGTCCAAGTCGTCAGTCGTCCGTGAACGATGGGATTTACGAACGAAAAAAAATCCGACATGCTCATGGTGTATGGAGAGTATGGGAAGAATGCAGTTCGTTGTTGTACTGCGTACAGGGCAAGATATCTCAATAGACGTCAACCATCTTGGAAATGATTTGTGAACCAGTTCAACCTGTTCCGTGAAAGTGGGAGTGTAGCATATAGACACCGTAACGGAAGGAAACAAGTGACGACAGAAGAGGGAGAAATTAATGGTCTAACTGATGTTGCAGTTGATCCGCACGTTAGCTCCCGCGCAATCCCACGAGGAAGTGGAATGAGTCGGGCGATATAGGTTCCATCCCTATCGCATCTCTCTCCATCAAGAGCTGCATGGAAACGATAATGAGAATCTTGTTAACTTCTGTACATGGACAGTAAGAATGGATACTCCAGGTGCATCATGTATCTTGTTTCGTGATGAAGCCTCATTTACCAATCATGGGCAGATATTCTGTTGACAGTCCCGTTTGGCTTCATCAGGTGGAACATCAGCGTCCAGGGAGTGGTGCGAGATAGTTAACCGTCAGCTCATAGGCCCGTGTTTCGTAGACGGAACACTGGAGTGCACAAGTATCGCAGCGTCCTAAAAGACGTCTTCCACTGATGCAAGAAGACGTTCCTCTGCGGACTAGGAGAGGTACCTGTAGTACCAACATGACGACTGTTCAGCTCACAGTGCACGAAGTACTGAAGCATGTCTTCACGAACTCCTCTGGACGCAGAGGACCGGATTTGACGCCTGTAGACTGTAGACTGTAGACTTTTCCTGCTGGGAAAGCTGAAAAACACTGTCTACCAATTACACCCAGTGATGTTGTTGTTGTTGTGTTCTTCAATCCAGAGACTGGTTGGATGCAGCTCTCCATGCTACTATATCCTGTGCAAGCTTCTTTATCTCCCAGTAGCTACTGCAACCCAGATCCTTTTGAATCTACTTAGTGTATTCATCTCATGGTCTCCCTCTACGATTTTTACCCTCCAAGCTGCCCTCCAATACTAAATTGGTGATCCCTTGATGCCTCAGAACATGTCCTACAAACCGATCCCTTCTTCTAGTCAAGTTGTGCCACAAATTTCTCTTCTCCCCAATTCTATTCAATACCTCCTCATTAGTTATGTGATCTATCCATCAATCTTCAGCAATCTTCCGTAGCACCACATTTCGAAAGCTTCTATTCACTTCTCGTCCAAACTATTTATCGTCCATGTTTCGCTTCCATACATGGTCACACTCCATACAAATATTTTCGGGAACGACTTCCTGACACTTATTCTATACCTGATGTTAACAAATTTTACTTCTTCAGAAACGCTTGCCTTGCCATTGCCAGTCTACATTTTATCTCCTCTCTACTTCGACCATCATCAGTTATTTTGCTCCCCAAATAGCAAAACTCATCTACTACTTTAAGTGTCACATTTCCTAATCTAATTCCCTCAGCATCACCCGACTCAATTCGACTAAATTCCATTATCTTCGTTTTGCTTTTGTTGATGTTCATCTTATATCCTCTTTTCAAGACACTGTCCATTCCGTTCAACTGCTCTTCCATGTCCTTTGCTGTTTCTGACAGAATTACAATGTCATTGCCGAACCTCAAAGTTTTTATTTCTTCTCCATGGATTTTAATTCCTACTTCGACTTTCTCTTTTGTTTGCTTTACTGCTTGCCCAATACACAGATTGAACAACATAGGGGATAGGCTACGACCCTGTCTCACTCCCTGCCCAACCACTGCTTCCCTTTCATGGCCCTCGACTCTTATAATTGCCATTACTGCAGTCTGTTCAGACCTCTCCACTGAAATGTTAGCACGTGTGCAACAGCCATTCCACACCATACTGGAAGCGTGTACTGTTGCTGCTGGTGGTCAATTTGAACATAGCCTGTAATGGTCAACTGTCTCATTACTGGTCAGATCCCACATCACTAGTGTATGCACTTGTGTTGTTCCGGAGTGTGTTCTACCACAGGTATTTTATAATTATCGGTGTGCGAACTTTTCAGAATACAATATATCGTAAACGCCTCGCATTAGAATCCTGCAAGAGACAGCACTGACATTGTAATTTACCCTACTTTTAATCTGTTAATGTCAATACGCATTGTTCCATTTACAAAAAGTGTATGTTCGCACAAAAAATACGCTTTCTAAGTATTATTACGATATTACAATGAAATGAACACCCTTAGCTACTTACACGCGTTGACATACGTAAACAGGGACAGATGAAAATGTAGTGCGGGACAATACGTTGAGAATGTGGGTTTCGCGGGAGGCGTGCCAGAGATAAATCCCTGCAGTCGCGCTGTCTTCTGTGTCCTCGGTGGCTCAGATGGATAGACCGTCTGCCATGTAAGCAGGAGATCCCAGGTTCGAGTCCCGGTCGGGGCACACATTTTCATCTGTCCCCGTTGACGTATGTCAACGCCTGTAAGCAGCTAAGGGTGTTCATTTCATTGTAATTTCATTCTAACGAGCTGCATGGTCACCGATGGTATCTGTTCATGTCCGAAAGAACAGATACCATCTTAGCATATATATTATTACGATATGTTGACTGGCTAACATCACGAGCCAAAAATGGTTCAAATGGCTCTGAGCACTATAGGACTCAACTGCTGTGGTAATTAGTCCCCTAGAACTTAGAACTACTTAAACCTAACTAACCTAAGGACATCACACACATCCATGCCCGAGGCAGGATTCGAACCTGCGACCGTAGCACTCGCACGGTTCCGAGCCGCCAGCATTCTGTGAAAACCGCACATCAATAGCACTTTCCATTTCCGCAGTATCTGCGGTGCAAGTTTTAGGTGATTCAGCCTGTATTACTGACTCCACCTCGCCAGAGGTGGGAGAATTGATTATATTGGACCCAGCTGACCAGCGAGAACTTGGCGAAATATCGTCGCCTGGCGTGCGTCGTTATAATACTGAAATGCCAGTGGCAAAAAAGGTCAATAAATACCAGTGAAAAATGATGTGACGTCCACTACGGACACATTTCAAAGTGTGGAATGGGAATAAGGGAAATGGTGAAAGTCAGTGCTTGCATAAACTCTGCTCCTCTGGCATAAAGGAGCACCATTAGGGCAAGCTCTCCCTCCATCGGACGCAGTTGCTCTCGCGACGCTCCTGTCCGATACCTGTGAGCCTCAGTAGCCCAGGGCCGACGGCCACACCACAGCGAGGCGCAGGTGAGCTCCTTGCCCGTCACCGGGGTATCCGGCGGGCTGTGCAGCGCACTGGAAGTCAGTGTGCTCTGTACAGGGCGCGCCACGTCACACGTGGTACACCGACTCCGCTGTCCTCTCCTGGAACTCTGTGTACGGCACACAACGACCCTGGCCTCTCTTACCGGTTCACCGCATTGTGCTCCCGTTCGTCTGACGCACTGCCTCTATACACTCACAGTGTCACAGCACGTCAATGCCAGCATTTGAGACTGTGCTCTAGTGTGCCGCTAAACTTGCGGTGCTCGGAATTTAGCACTTGGTATTGGCGCAATAGTTAAGTGACGAGAGAGAGACAAAGACAGTCACGTCTTCTAACGTCATTGACCAAATGTCATCGACAGCGACGTCAGTCGCACCACGCGACGCCAGGAGTCGGACCGGCCTGCTGCAGGTCGAAGCCGAGCGAGGAGCACCAGCGACTGCCGACGAGACGGTACACTAGGCCTCTTGTCTTTGGGAACAGACTGCTTGGGAGTAGCGAGCACAGCCTTTGTGAATCACAGCAATCTCTTACCTAGCTAACGGGAAACTACGGGTATCGTTTTGAATTATCTGTGGAGTAGACAATCAGTCTTCACCTGACTGGGAATTAGCCGGCCGAAGTGGCCGTGCGGTTCTAGGCGCTGCAGTCTGGAACCGCGAGACCGCTACGGTCGGGCATGGATGTGTGTGATGTCCTTAGGTTAGTTAGGTTTAACTGGTTCTAAGTTCTAGGGGACTAATGACCTCAGAAGTTGAGTTCCATAGTGCTCAGAGCCATTTGAACCATTTTTTTGACTGGGAATTGATTACATGTGGTGTTCCTCAAGGTTCTATCTTGGGTCCTTTGCTTTTTCGTGTGTACATTAATTACCTCTCGTCTGTTAGATTGCCAGATGCTAAGTTTGTTTTGTTTGCAGATGATACAAATATTTCAATAAATAGTAAGTGAAGTACAGACTTAAAAATGGCTACTATTCAAATTTTCACTGACTTTAACTAAGGGTTTAAAGCTAATTCATTGTCAGTAAACGTTGAAAAGACCCACTACAAGCAGTACCGAACCCATAAGAGATTTTCTTCCAGCATGTGTATAACATATGAAGACGAGCAGATAGAAGAGGTTGACAGTGTTAAATTTCTGGGACTACACCCGATAATAAATTCAGTTGGAAAGGGCATAACACAGAATTTCTGAAGTGCCTAAATAAATTTGTATTTGCAATGCGAATGATGGCAAAGCTTGCATACTTTGTATACGTTTATTCTATTATGTAATATGCGATCACATTCTAGGGTAACTCGTCAAACGGGGCAAATGTTCATAGAGAGCAAAAGTGTGTAATGAGAAACATTTGTCGTGTAAACTCAAGAACATCGCGTAGAAACCTGTTTAAGGAAGTTGGTTTCTAACCACTGCTTCTCATTATATTCATCCTTAATGAAATTTGTTGCCAATAATACACCTGTGTCCAAAATAAAGCAACAAACCTCTGCTTCCCCGTCATGTGTCTAATTCACGGTATAATAATACCAACTGTCAACATTTGTCCGTACGATGGTGTTCTGCGCGGAAGATGGCATTCCGGTCGAGGAACAACCACGCCAACGATAACTGTCAGGACACCTATCAAATAAGAGTAGTGTTTGTCGGGTAGCCCCACATCCACAGACGGTGCAGTATGGCACAGAGAAGACGCCTACAGACTCTCTGTTGTGGGGGGCTATAGGAAGAATGGAAGCAGGAGAGTCAAACTCATGTGGCCCAATGACTTGATGTGAATCGTTCTGTTGTTTCTCGGACGGTTTATGGAGACCGAAACTGTATCCCGAAAAGGACAGGGCTGACCACGTGTGACATCAGAGAGGGTGGACCGTTATTTGATTGTAAGGGCACGATGGTACCGCGTTAGTAGTGCACGGCAGATGGCACCAAAGCTCGCACCTTTCCCTGAACGTGTTGTATCGAGGTAAACGGTGTACAGAAGGCTTCAGCAGAGTGATCTTTATTGTTGGAGACCTGCTGCATAGGTACCTCTGACTCGTCTTTATAGAAGGGGAAGTCTTCAATGGAGACGTTAACATGCCTCCTGGACAGTCGAACAGTGGGCCAATGTTCTTTCCACAGATGAGTCCCGAATTGGTCCGGAGAGTGATACTCGATGGATTCTTTTCTAGAGAGAACGTGGAACAGGATTTCGGGACCCAAACGCTGTAGAGAGAGACCGATATCCAGGAAGGCTTGGGCAGGGATTATGTTGACAAATCGAACACCTCTTCATGAAATTATATTGGTGAATCGGCAAGGTGTAACAGCTGTCAGCTATCATGACGAGATTTTGGGACCTCATTTTCCGCTGTTGCGAGGTGGTGCGGGCCCAGACTTCGTACTGATGGACGATAATGCTCGACCTCGTAGAGCACGGGTGGTTGATGTTCTCTTGGAAACGGAAGATACTGTGCGCGTGGCGTGGACTGCTCGCTCTCCCGCCTTGAATCCCGTAGTGCAGGGCTTCCCAACCTTTTCGCTGGTGGACCCCTTCTTCAGTCGAAAATCCATGGCGGACCCCTAGTCTGTTCCCAATGAACAACTCGGCCGTGGCGTTCCTCCTGCCGGTTAGTAAGGCGGCAGGAAGTGACCCTCACGCGTCTTCTGATTGGGCACTGTCCTCTCACACATAGCGTTCTATTGCGGCGGGTGGATCCCCCGTTTTGTGATGCTTGTGGTGTGCACATCTCTGTCCACCACATTTTAACAGACTGCATTTTATACCGTGATGCAAGGGCAGAAGCACAAGTTGATGGGTGAGCCATGTCACGGCTCAGCTCATTTGATTTACCCGCTAGATTATCTCACTTGTTTTCGCCGCAGCGATAGGGGGCGTGGTCGCTGAGCGCTGTTGGCGCTGGTGCGCGAACCAACAGTTTTGGGAGGACGGCTCGGTCGGGAGAGGGCGACAGGACGGAAGCGGCGGGGAGTCAACTGGTGCCTGCCGATTAAGGACTGCGATGAGTGTGGCTGTTTGCGAGCATGTGGGGAGGACGGAATACTCGCTTGCTTAGCGTCGTTCTCCATGACCAGCTGTTGTTTGTTGGGCCTAGCACTCGAGTGTAACAGGAAACTGCATTGGTGTGCAGAATGAGATTTTCACTCTGCAGCGGAGTGTGCGCTGATATGAAACTTCCTGGCAGATTAAAACTGTGTGCCCGACCGAGACTCGAACTCGGGACCTTTGCCTTTCGCGGGCAAGTGCTCTACCAACTGAGCTACCGAAGCACGACTCACGCCCGGTACTCACAGCTTCACTTCTGCCAGTACCTCGTCTCCTACCTTCCAAACTTTACAGAAGCTCTCCTGCGAACGAAGGTGAGTCGTGCTTCGGTAGCTCAGTTGGTAGTGCACTTGCCCGCAAATGGCAAAGGTCCCGAGTTCGAGTCTCGGTCGGGGACATAGTTTTAATCTGCCAGGAAGTTTGCATTGGTGTGGTTCTCGTCACCTGGCTAAGGCCGAAATTTTCATATACTTTTATTATATTTAATGATCATTATTATGGAGCTGGTACTTGTAGCCAACATTTTGTGCACTATTTTACGATATAATATATCCTTTACTAACAGTACCTTTATGTAATCTTTCAGAGTGGGGCTGCATGTTCTTCGAGAGAATGTTTTAAATTTTTTTTATTGCTAAAAGTTCCTTTTAAACTGTTAATTGTATTAACTTGGATGTATAACCAATTATTGTTAAATAATAAATTTGTGTCAACAAGGCTTGGACCAAATAAATGTGCCTACAATTTCCCCATCCTGGCTGTGCTACCGTCGGTACACCACAATGGGGATCTGACCTGTGTTTTAGCTAATGATGAGACGTGTGTGTCTAGGGTTTTAAAGTTTTGTGGTGTGTCTGGACTCTGGCCTAATCTTTTAGGCTGGAGGTTTTAGTGTATTGCACAGTGGCTGGCTCCTCTATTTTTCCTTGCGGTCAGCCAGCCACTTCCATCTGCTATATTGTTTTAGCTCCCTCTACCACTTTCTTCCCGTGTTGTCCATGTTTTACTGCTGCATGCTTCGTCCCACGCTTCGGTGTGGGTAGGCTCATATTTTTCCAAGCTGTTACCTGTGTTTTACGTTCTGTTTTAGCTTACTGTTCTGAGTCTCTTCTCGACACCCGTCTCAATCTGTTGCTGAGCGGGCGCTGAAGACGTTGCCGTCGTGCGCCCATACAACCCTCTCCATCCATCCATCCACATCCTGACAATGATCGAGAAGGTGAGTATTATATTTATGTTTCTTATGTTACGCTTTCTGACATGTTCCGCACCCACGAGGATCTCTCATTTTTGGGTCTAAGGTCTGACAGCAAAGAGAACATGTGGGGCAGCGGATGGAATAATTGTTAATGTTCATCAAACGCCACGCTAATAATGGTAGAATGTCTGTCCTGCAGCGGCACGTGAAAATACGACATACGCAAACTAAAGATAGATCATTAACGTCATCCCAAAATTAACACTTCACTCGAAAACGATTTCATGGTTACGCGTACCCCGAATAACTTACTACTGCATCCGAGGCTGTTTATATCAACGATACCGATGCGACGCGACTCCCGGCACAGATGGTGCGCTAATCAGCGTCTGGAGAGAACTGGGGCCTTCTTTCTCTCGCGCAGCGTACTTACATACACTCCTGGAAATTGAAATAAGAACACCGTGAATTCATTGTCCCAGGAAGGGGAAACTTTATTGACACATTCCTGGGGTCAGATACATCACATGATCACACTGACAGAACCACAACCACATAGACACAGGCAACAGAGCATGCACAATGTCGGCACTAGTACAGTGTATATCCACCTTTCGCAGCAATGCAGGCTGCTATTCTCCCATGGAGACGATCGTAGAGATGCTGGATGTAGTCCTGTGGAACGGCTTGCCATGCCATTTCCACCTGGCGCCTCAGTTGGACCAGCGTTCGTGCTGGACGTGCAGACCGCGTGGGACGACGCTTCATCTAGTCCCAAACAGGCTCCATGGGGGACAGATCCGGAGATCTTGCTGGCCAGGGTAGTTGACTTACACCTTCTAGAGCACGTTGAGTGGCACGGGATACATGCGGACGTGCATTGTCCTGTTGGAACAGCAAGTTCCCTTGCCGGTCTAGGAATGGTAGAACGATGGGTTCGATGACGGTTTGGATGTACCGTGCACTATTCAGTGTCCCCTCGATGATCACCAGTGGTGTACGGCCAGTGTAGGAGATCGCTCCCCACACCATGATGCCGGGTGTTGGCCCTGTGTGCCTCGGTCGTATGCAGTCCTGATTGTGGCGCTCACCTGCACGGCGCCAAACACGCATACGACCATCATTGGCACCAAGGCAGAAGCGACTCTCATCGCTGAAGACGACACGTCTCCATTCGTCCCTCCATTCACGCCTGTCGCGACACCACTGGAGGCGGGCTGCACGATGTTGGGGCGTGAGCGGAAGACGGCCTAACGGTGTGCGGGACCGTAGCCCAGCTTCACGGAGACGGTTGCCAATGGTCCTCGCCGATACCCCAGGAGCAACAGTGTCCCTAATTTGCTGGGAAGAGGCGGTGCGGTCCCCTACGGCACTGCGTAGGATCCTACGGTCTTGGCGTGCATCCGTGCGTCGCTGCGATCCGGTCCCAGGTCGACGGGCACGTGCACCTTCCGCCGACCACTGGCGACAACATCGATGTACTGTGGAGACCTCACGCCCCACGTGTTGAGCAATTCGGCGGTACGTCCACCCGGCCTCCCGCATGCTCACTATACGCCCTCGCTCAAAGTCCGTCAACTGCACATACGGTTCACGTCCACGCTGTCGCGGCATGCTACCAGTGTTAAAGACTGCGATGGAGCTCCGTATGCCACGGCAAACTGGCTGACACTGACGGCGGCGGTGCACAAATGCTGCGCAGCTAGCGCCATTCGACGGCCAACACCGCGGTTCCTGGTGTGTCCGCTGTGCCGTGCGTGTGATCATTGCTTGTACAGCTCTCTCGCAGTGTCCGGAGCAAGTATGGTGGGTCTGACACACCGATGTCAATGTGTTCTTTTTTCCATTTCCAGGAGTGTATAAAGCCGCGGTGCGGACGCCTAAGGGAACGCCTGATCAAATCTGCTCTCCCGACTAGCTGCTGGGCTAGTAATGCACCACTTTAAGTTATCGAATAAATCATTGCTTCCTTTGCTGATGGCCGATGAAGCTCTCAATTTAAATATGCAATCAGCACACAGGTAAGTAATCATAATAAAAGTCTGACGTGGCTAAGTCAAATATTTTGGGCGAGATAATTAATTTAATTGCACTACATGCAGTGGACGAGCTCTGAACTTGCCCTTTGGAGATACGCTATCGCTATAGTTTTATAGTTATTCAGTTGAAACTTCTCAAATCTTTATGACTATAGCGGATCTCCCTTCTACTTAAATTTAAACATCCTAGCTTTATTTATTCGCCTACTTAATCTATCTTGCTTCCTTAATTTCTAAGACAAAAACCAGAAAATCATGAATTTCAACTAAAATTTTAATTTGTCAGATCCAGAATACTGTTTCTACAAAATTATTATGCAAAAGGAATCTAAATATAAATTTTTAAGTTTCTAGCTCTTTTCTGTTGCGCCAATGATTTTTACAGAAAAACGTCCAAATTTCGAAAATGGTTAAAGTTATTGAACTGATATTCAACACATATCGGACTAGGCTGGCACAAAATGGAAAGACTGATGAAAATTTTATAAGGTGAGAGTAGGCTGCTTCCCTACAAACATTTGTGGAAATTGCACAGCTAGAGTCACCGGAAGGACGCGCTGCGGCAGCTGGCGGGTAGGGGCGTGCCATGCTAATGCCGGCGTCAGCAGAGCTGCGGGCAGCCGGGCGTGGCGGCACGGGCCGCTCGTCTGTTCCAGCAGCAGCGCGCCTGCTCTGCTTTGACCTGCCGCTTCCTCACCGCCGACGTCTGCCCGCGCCACGGCCGTTCAACCCAGGGCCAAACACTATGCACGAGACCCTGCAAGTAGTCCCGTACTTCACGTTACGGCCCGCAGGCACGCCTTTTCCGTATTGTGACGTCAATGGACTGGGCGGTGGCTGCAGTCGGCAGGTGTTTTATGCTCAGTCAGCCTCACGGTTTCTTCACTTTATACGAATCTCTCTCTCTTCTCAGCGATCACAGGCCCAGTAGACCACGCGCTGCATCAGCGATCTGCTTCCACCGCCTTCTATCTCTCGCAGCCTCTCTCCATTCCTAATGCTGCGATGTCCTTCTGTAAGTAGGCTGTTTAGGTTTTTATATTGGTAACGCCAAGTAGCGCTCTGTATGAAAATCACTGGCTGTGCTGTGTGCAGACTGTGGCTGGTTTGCGTTGTTGGAATGTGCTATTGGTTGGGCAGTTGCCTGTTAACAGCGCGTAGCGTTGCGCAGTTGGAGGTGAGCCGCCAGCAGTGGTGGATGTGGTGAGAGAGATGGCGGAGTTTTGAGAGCGGATGATCTGGACGTGTGTCAATGAGAGACAGTAAATTTGTAAGACTGGATGTCATGAACTGATATATATTTATATATATATATATATTATGACTTTTGAACGCTATTAAGGTAAATACATTGTTTGTTCTTTATCAAAATCTTTCATTTGCTAACTATGCCTATCAGTAGTTAGTGACTTCAGTAGTTAGAATCTTTTATTTAGCTGGCAGTATTGGCGCTCGCTGTATTGCAGTAGTTCTAATAACGAAGATTTTTGTGAGGTAAGTGATTCATGAAAGGTATAGGTTATTGTTAGTCAGGACCATTCTTTTGTAGGGATTATTGAAAGTCAGATTGCGTTGCGCTAAAAATATTGTGTGTCAATTTAGTGATGATCAGAATAAGTAAAGTGAGAAATGTCTGAGTACGTTCAGCTCTGCTCAGTTGTTTGAAAATCAAATAACGTAAGAGGTTTATCAGCACAGTCATTCATTAATTTTTCTAAGGGGACGTTTCACTTCTCTATGTCACCTTTCCACCATGTACGAGGTCGGCCCAGTGGTCTTGTTGCCTGGAGAGTTCCTTCAAATGCTTTCTTGGTGATTCTGTTGTTTTCCATTCTGGTCACATGTCCAGCCCATTGCAGTCTCCTACTTTTTAATTTCTGGATGGTAGTGGGTTGCTTCATTAACTGATAAATTTCATTGTTCTTTCGAATTCTCCATACGCCATTCTCCAACACAGGTCCCCAGATTTTTCTCATTGCTTTTCTTTCGAAAGCATTCAGTTTTTCTCTTTCATTCTTTGTAAGCGTCCAGCTTTCTGAACCGTACAGTACTATGGGGCAGATAATAGTGTTGTATATCTTCATCTTTGTGGTGATTGACAAAGCTTTCCTTTTGAATGGGTTGCTCAGTGAGTACAGACATCTTGACTGTTATCAAATGGTGCGATAGTGGGAAATGATAGTATGAGGAACGCACAAAAACGGAAGAGATTTAGTGCGGCAAAGGATATTTGAGGGGTGGAACGTCAGTTTGAAATGCATCAGCATGCTCATAAGACTTCTTATTTTACAGGGTGACCCAATGGATATTTAAAATTTGAAAATTCATTTCTTCACGGAATTACGTAGATACAGACGTAAAAATGGACATGCATGCTAGAAACACAGAGAAAGTGCACAAGATGACCAACAAATGGCGCTTCATATGATACAAAAGCAACAATTAGCATAACAATTGATTACTTTTGAATACATTATGGGAGTGGCAGTGATCAATGTGTTACAACTATTTACTATTAAAATCAGTCTTGATCACGATTTATTTATTAAGGTAACCGGTTTCGACCACTACTGTGGTCATCTTCAGAGCATTGAGTTGGAACCTCTTTCAGCTGGAGAATCACTACAGTAGTGATTCTCCAGCTGAAATCACTACGGTAGTGATTCTCCAGCTGAAAGAGATTCCTACTCAGTGCTCTGAAGATGACCACAGTAGTGGTCGAAACCGGTTACCTTAATAAATAAATCGTGATCACGACTGATTTTAATAGTAAATAACAATTGATGTTTAGCAAAGTCGATATTTTAGAATGAAATTTTCACTCTACAGCAGAGACTGCGCTGATATGAAACTTCCTGGCAGATGAAAACTGTATGCTGGACCGAGACTCGAACTCGGGACCTTTGCCTTTCGCGGGCAAGTGCTCTACCCACTGAGCTATTTTTTTATTTTTTATTATTATTATTATTTTTTTTTTTTGCTTTTAGAAATCAGGGTTGGTAAGGGGAAATCTTTTGTGGGAATTTCTATTTATTTATTAATTTTTATTTAATGTTTTTAATATATTCTTAATTTGGTTCTACTTCATATCACAACAAAAATAAATGTACCTAGCACCGCTTCGTGCACTGAGTAAACAAAACAATATCTCGGCACGTTCCTACACCGAGGTAATGTATATGAGGAAAACGAAAAAGAAAGTGCTGCGTACATGATGCAGAAGGGTGTGTCGCTACGCTCCTTGCGCTTCATCATCCAGGTACGTCTTCACGTATGTCGAATGTTATCCCACCGAGAATAGAACTTAGTCTTGTCAGCTCACTCAGTGGGTGTCTTCTCCTACCTGTTCATGATCCAGCTGCGTGAAGGGTCGCGTAGGGCACTCCCTAAGTGATTAGAAAAATACTGTCCCTATTTTGAGTTCCGTACGATCTCGCAATGACGTTCTTGTAGGCATTTCCAAAAGTCGAATACATCTTTAGGTCTATCGTGAAGTAAGTGGTGTACCGCATGCCCGCGGATACACGTGACTGCGTTCGTTTTGGTGCGCGGAAAATAGTAGAAACCGAGGTGTAATGTGTTCCGGAGTCACTCGTAAAAAATACGACAAAATTTGTCACACCAAGCGCCATACGTCTTCTGCCGCGCCACATGTGAGACGGTGTTCGTCCGTGTCTGACACCCCGCAGTCTACACATAGAGTCGATTCCGCCATATTTATTTTGTGGAGGCGTCATCGGGTGATCTGTTTACCATTGACTCTGTTGTAACATGTGGATCGGACGTCTGTATCCAGTGTAACCGCGTGTAACGTCCGCCACACCACCTTCCAATTAACCTGATAGCTTTTGGTTCCCACGATGTATGCCGTTGGACATGATATATATCCCGCGCCGACGCCTGTTTCGTCGGTGGTACTGCGATACAGATATAGCTGTATTCCCAAAGTAATAGAAGGGTGGGGGTATGTCTTGCGTCGTCAGTGGGGGCATAATGGAGGGCGGAGCTAAGGACTCCAACAGCAAACCTGTCAAACTTTCCGGGTGGTGGCGCCACAGCTTGATGTATCTACCCAAGCACAACTCACGCCCCGTCCTCACAGCTTTAATTCCGCGATTTCAGGTAATCCCGCTGCCAATAATCACACGGATTGAGGTCTGGAGACCTGGGTGGAATTAAAGCTATGAGGACGGGGCGTGAGTTGTGCTTGAGTAGCTCAGTTGGTAGAGCACTTGCCCGTGAAAAGCAAAGGTCCCGACTTCGAGTCTCGGTCCGGCACACAGTTTTAATCTGCCAGGAAGTTTCAAAGACGATATTCTCTATAACAAACCCTTAACATGATGGCCCTTATTCATCAGCAACACCTGTAGTCGAAGAAAAATGCTGCGAACAGTTGTGTACAGCATATCAGCAGGTGGTTGAGAAATTGCAGTCGGATATTGTCTTTTACCCTCCCTAATCATGTCGGACGATCGTGGTAGACTTGCGGTTTCAGGAAACCCCGCGACCAATAATCACACGGATTGAGGCCTGGGGACCTGGGAGGATCAAACTTGACGAACGAGATGGCTTAGCACGCGATCCTCACCAAACGATGGGTGCAAGAGATGTTTCACACGCGTAGCAGTATGGGGTGGAGCATAATAGCCATGCCTTCCAGAAGGTGTTTCGGAGTGGCCGTGCGGGTCTAGGCGCTACAGTCTGGAGCCGAGCGACCGCTATGGTCGCAGGTTCGAATCCTGCCTCGGGCGTGGATGTGTGTGATGTCCTTAGGTTAGTTAGGTTTAATTAGTTCTAAGTTCTAGGCGACTGATGACCTCAGAAGTTAAGTCGCATAGTGCTCAGAGCCATTTGAACCATTTTTTTTTTGAAAGTGTTTATCGGCCAGCTTATTTTATACACGATTCTCATGCGGCATCACTGACCTGCTGCTATCCAGCACCATCTGTTCGCACTCGTTTTTAGTTTCAAGAAATCTGAATAACATTTCAGCCACGTATGTCAATCTCTCTACGTGCATTATTCCATGAATTAGAGCATTTTATTCTATTAAGTACACTGAAGAACCAAAGAAAGTGGTACACCTGCCTAATATCGTGTATGGCCCCCGCGAGCACGCAGAAGTGCCGCAACACGACGTGGCATGGACTCGACTAATGTCTGAAGTAGCGCTGAACAGGACGCAATGAATCTTGCCGGGCTATCCATAAATCCGTCAGAGTACGAGGGGGTGCAGATTATTCTGAACAGCATGTTGCAAGGCATCACATACATTCTCAGTAATGTTCATGTCTGGGGAATCTGGTGGCCAGCGGAAGTGTTTAAACTCAGAAGGCTGTTCCTGGAGCAATTCTGGACGTGGAATTGCCCAAGTCCGCCAGAATGCACAAGGGACATGAATGGATGCAGGTTATCAGATAGGATGCATACGTATGTGTCACTTGTCAGAGTCGTATCTAGAAATATCAAGGGTCCCATATCACTCCAACTGCTCACGCCCCACACCATTACAGAGCCTCCATTAGCTTCAACAGACACCTGTTGCCGGCCGCCTTGGAAGAACGGTTCTAGGCGCTTCAGTCTGTAACCGCGTGACCACTACTGTCGCAGGTTCGAACCCTGCCTCGGACATAGATGTGTGTGATGTCGTTAGGTTCGATAGGTTTAAGTAGTTCTAAGCTCTAGGGGACTGATGACCTCGGATGTTAAGTCCCATAGTGCTCAGATCCATTTGAACCATTTGATTTTAGATCCCTGTTGACATGCAGGGTCCACGGGTTCATAAGATTGTCTCCATACCCTCACACGTTCATCCGCTCGATAGAATTTGAAACGAGACTCGTCCCATCAGGCAACACGTTTGCAGTCAACAACAGCCCAATGTCGACATTGACGGGACCACGCTTTACGCTTTGTGTCGTGCAGTCATCAAGGGTACAAGAGTGAGCCTTCGGGTCCGAAAGCCCGATATCAATGATGTTTCGTTGAATGGTTTGCATGCAGACGTTGATGGTCCAGCATTAAGATCTGCAGCAATTCGTGGAAGTGTTGCACTTCTGTCACGTTGAAAGAGTCTCTTCAATCGTCGTTGATCCCGTTCTTGCAGGATCTTTTTCCAGGCGCAGCGATGTCGGAGATTTGACCTCATACCGGATTCCTGATATTCACGGTACACTCGTAAAATGTTCGTACGGGAGAATCAGCGCTCTATCGCTATCTCGGACATGCCGTGTCCCATCGCTCGTGCGCTGACTGTAACACCAAGTTCAAACACACTTAAATTTTGATAACTTACCATTGTAGCAGCAGTAGTGGATCTAACAGCTGCGTCAGACATTTGTTGTCTTACACAGGCGTTGCCGACCGCAGCGTTGTATTCTGCCTGTTTACATATCTCAGTATTTGAATACGCATGCCTGTACGAGTTTCTTTGGCGCTCCAGAGTATTTGATTGTTTATATTTCGCATACTCTTTGATACATTAATCATGGAAGCTTTTTTGTGAATTTTAAATTTTTTATAGAGAACTGAATGGTGAAATACCGAGCTTGCAGCTGGTTGTCGTTTACTACACGCGACGACATTTCGGCTGGGCACCTGCGAGTCCTTCTGTGCGATTTGAGGCTGACCCAGTCTTCCTCCATTGCGGAGCTTATCAACGTGCACTTTGCATTCCGCGGATGCGTCTAGGTCATGGTGACTGGCTGACCAGACTACCGGGCGCTTCGGGAACTCAGCTGTCTTCGGGGTTACCATCGCTTACAGTAAATTGTGGAGATGACGGAGTTCTAGACACCGTAAGAGTAGTGGCCGCCGTCACGGTTCACCAGATTTCCCACCATGCGCAAGTCCACGGCTTCTTTACTGACGGAGCCCGAAGAAGATGCTGCGGTAGCCAAAATTGTTATTTTATCGGAACCTGAACACCTGGTGGAGACACAGTGTTCAGCAATAGCGAACTTGATTGGTTGCAGAAGGCGAGAGCAGTTGGTGAATCGTTCTTCCACGGTGTCTGACCTATGGAAGCCGTACAACATTGTCAAGCATTCCGCAATAACGAATCGTCTCTCATTCATGACGGAAGTTCTACAGTCTTCCATGATGGGCGGAAAACCACTTTTACCTGCAATTTGCGAAGAATTCTGCCAGTCTTGACCGAAATATTGGCAAGAAACGAAATGAACGGTAGAGATTTTGGCGATGTGTTCTCCTCTGTATTCACTTCCTTGGTTTTCGTTTTAATTGTTAATCTGCTGGATAGAATAACCATTTTCCCAGAACACTGTCTTTTCGGGGGTGGGGGTGGGGCAAAGCTCTTTAGGCAAGCTATCCGGATCTCATAGTGAGCGAGCTGTGTGCGCATGTCGTTTAAGCACGGTCATAGTTTTTGACGGTGAAAACGTAAATTCAAAACGGTATTTCTGCGCTTACGATAAACTGAATGTCCGTCCCTAGCGAAAACGTCAACGGAAGGCAGAGAACCAACTTTGCCAATTTACATAGTAACTTGGATGCTCTCAGGAATGGAGCTGAGGCGATGTAAAAAACTCCATTAGTTTTTCTTCTCCGTGAGGCCACACTCCTCGAAAATACAGCTGAAACTAAAAACCAGAAATAGGATATAGAACAGAGACCGTTAGAAAAATCTATAGCTTCTATTCCATTTGTTGGCAATATTGAAGACAGTCTGCCACTGCTCAACACATTATGAGTATCTCCAGTGGACTCTCTATGCAGCGTGGTAAAACCATATTTTTGACCACAGCAACATCTTCTTGGAATATTAAAGAATCCGTGGAAAAGCGAATGGCGAGAAATCTTTTGACGAACCGAACCGAGACTGTACCCCCCCCCCCCCCCCCCAGTGGGATAATGCGTGGGACCCTACCACGTCCAGACGGCAGATGGGACAGCTGAGTTCCGCTACCCCAGCAGCCAGGGAGCTGACCGCCGGCAACTGGCGTCTCTCCGTCACCGCCATCTGTAGTTTTCATCAGTCCTCAATAGCAGTAAACGACGACCGGCTGCAAGGTCGAAACTGCTGTGAACATGGTAGTCATGTGTCTGAACGTCCACCTTAATTCTGTACCACAACTGGTTTAGCCGCAAACGATGTTTAAGGAAACTGTGGGAACCGGCAGCACTTAACATCTACGGTATGAGACGGGAAAGCGACCTAGGCGTCTTGGGGAGCGGTGAGGGGCCAGAGAGTCCCCTCACATCCACTATCGGCCATCCAGACCCGGGTTTCTGTTTTTCCCTAAATCGTCTAATCTGAGTGCTAGGATGGTTGCTCTGAAGAGTAAACGGTTGACTTCCGCCTCCGACATTGCTCGTTCTCTCCACGCGCTCTGCCTCTGATGACCTCCACCTCTTCCTGCCTTCCAGATAAGAGTTGTAAGACGCAGGGCTCAGCAAGAGACACCTATATCTACACCAACAATAGAACTGCAGTGTTGTCTGTTTGAACACGATAACCTCCTAAAATACTGCGCGCATTTGCATGGTGTTTTCACAGGTAACTTGAGCTTCGCTTTGGACAATGTATAGGCTTTATTTCTTCAAAAAAATACCGTAATTTAAATTTTTAACGCGCCATGGAGAAACATATTTATCCTTTGAAAAAGCTGTTTACTCTTTCACGTTGCAACTGCATCATATTTGTGAAAATGCCTTTCTTGATTTATGTTTCGTATGTAATACTATTCAACGTAACGAATACAATACTTGTACAATTCTGAACGTGTTTAATCCAGATCGTTTCAGCAGTTTAGTCGTGAAAACATAACAGACAGAGTTACTTTGCTGCTTGTTGTTTTCTTCTTTGCAAGAAATAACCTATATTAATTGAGTTACTTTCATATTTAATAATATTATACCAATATTATTAAATATGAAAGTAACTGAATTAATGTACGTTATTTCTTACAAAGAAGAAAACAGCAACCAGCAAAGTAACTTTGTCTGTTACGTTTTCACGACTAAACTGCTGAACCGATCTGGATCAACCTTGAAGCTTGATTCTCGAGGTAAAACATAGGCTACATAAGTCAAAAAAAAAGTATGGAGTAGGTAATGGAACAACTTTGTCTTACGCCAGGTTTTCGATGGTTGCACAATGTCCACTCCCCACTGTAACATTGATTACCACGTGGTAGCATTGCGGGCACTCACGCGATAAGGAAATTACAGTATACAAGCAGATCAGAGACGTTAAGGGACCGGACACACACACACACACACACACACACACACACACACACACACAGAGAGAGAGAGAGAGAGAGAGAGAGAGAGAGAGAGAGAGAGAGAGAGGACCGGGTAGCAAATGGGGAAGTACATTGGCGTAAGCTCCTCCACAAATACCAGATAGTTACGGCCCAGTGCCTGGGAACAAGTATCTGGGATACGGCGCAGCTGGTGGGCTGTTTGCGTGCCTTACTGTCGTGAGCGTCTATCCAAAGCGTCAGAGGGGCAGCGGAACCACGAGCAGACGACGTGGTGTTGGACGCCCACGTATCATCACAGAACACGGAGGTGAAGCAGAATGGGTGGCAAACTGCTTCAGACCTGACGACTAAGTACAATGCTCGTGCAGACAGAAGTGTTTGGGATCACATCATTCAACGCACATTGTCGAATATGGGGCTCTGCAGGAGACGACCCCTTCGCCTTCTCATTTTGACACAATGACAGCGTCAGTTACGAATGCAGTCATCAGTCGAGATTTGATCGCGGATCAGTGGGAACGTGCCGCCTGGTGGGATAAATTAGGTTTGTCTTTGCACCAGGTGAGTGTTCCAGTCCGGACAGGCCGTCATCTGGGAAAAAGGCTGTGCGGAGCATCCACCGCGCAACGGATGCAGACCGGTGGCGGTGAAGCCATTATTAAAGTATGAGGGACATTCAACCCGAGTTCCTTGGGACCCCTCGCAGTTCAAATGGTTCAAATGGCTCAAAGCACTACGGGACATAACATCTGAGGTCATCGGTCCCCTAGAACTTACAACTACTTAAACCTAACTAACCTAAGGACATTACACACATCCGTGCCCGAGGCAGGATTCGAACCTGCGGCCGTAGCAGCAGCGCGGTTCCTGACTGAAGCGCCTAGAACCGCTCCGCCACAGCGGCCGGTCCTCTCGTAGTAATCGAAGGTACGATGACAGCTATGAAATATGCAAACAACATTGCGAATGCCGTGCATCCCTTCACGGTTGTGTGTCTTCCCTGACGGCGACGTCATCTTCCAGCAGAGCAACTGCTCATGTCACAGGGCCAGAAACGTCCTACAGTGATTAAAGGAACATTATTGTGCACACGTTGATGCCTCAGATATCTACACTGAAGAGCCAAAGAAATTGGTACACCTGCCTAGGATCGTGTAGGACCCCAGCGAGCACGCAGAAGTGAGGCAACACGACGTACACAAAGACTCGACTAATGTCTGAAGTGGTGCTGGAGGGAAGTGACACCATGAATCCTGCACGGCTGTCCATAAATCCGTAAGGGTACGAGGGGTTGAAGATCTCTTCTGAACAACAAGTTGCAAGGCAGCCCAGATATGCTCAATAACGTTCATGTCTGGGGAGTTTGGTGGTCAGCGGAAGTATTTAAACTCAGAAGAGTGTTCCTGGAGCCACTCTGTAACAGTTCTGGACGTGTGGGGTATCACATTGTCCTACTGGATTTGCCCAAGTCCGTCGGAATGCACAATGGACATGAATGGATGCAGGTGATCAGACCGGACGCTTGCGTACGCGTCACCTGTCAGAGTCATATCTAGACGTATCAGGGTTCCCATGTCACTGCACACGAGCCACACCATTACAGAGGCTCCACCTGCCACCTCCATCCACTCGAAACAATTTCCGGCCGCAGCGACGTCGGAGATTTGATGTTTTACCGGATTCCTGATATTCTCGGTACATGGTCGTACTGGAAAATCCCCACTTTATCGCCACCTCGGGGATGCTGTGTGCCATCTCTCGCGAGCCAACTATAACACCAGGTTCAAACTCACTTAAATCTTAATAACCTGCCAGTGCAGCAGAAGTAACCGATTCAGCGGGGAGCCAGACACGTGTTTTCTTACACGGCGTTGCCGACCGCAGCGCTGTATTCTGGCTGTTTACGTATCTCTGTATTTGAATACGCATACCTATACCAGCTTATTTGGCGCTTCAGTGTAGTTCGCCTGATGTGAGCCCTAATGGAACAAATCTGGGCGCCAGCTTCGCTACAAACAACCACCAGGCCGTTGTTTCCGGGAGCTGTGTGAACCTGTGCGTAAGTCATCTGGAGCCACATACTTCCGAAAACATCCCAACGACTTGTCGAATCCAGGCGACGCAGAGTCGCTGCTGTATTGCGTTCTGAAGACGGGCCAACATGATATTAAGCATGTGGTATAATTTTTTGGCTCTACAATGTATGTTAAAATGTACAGATGCGGCCCGGCAGGTGTGGCCGAGCGGTTCTAGGCGCTTCAGTCTGGAACCGCGTGACCGCTACGGTCGTAGGTTCGAATCCTGCCTCGGGCATGGATGTGTGTGATGTCCTTAGGTTAGTTAGGTTTAAGTAGTTCTAAGTTCTAGGGGATTGATGACCTCAGATGTTAAGTCCCATAGTGCTCAGAGCCATTTGAACCATTTTTTTGTATAGATGCGCAAAATAAATTGTTTAGCGCAAACACTAATGTTAATATCTAACGAATATGAACGCTGCCGATATTAATAGATATAAACTATTCTGAGTTATTCCGACTAAACAGGTGTTACCTAAGAGTGGAAGGTGAGGTAAATGACACATGGTCCAGTCACGTTAATGTGACCACAACCTATCTTCCACGTCAACGTGCAATAACCACTCAGACACGCAGGTCGCAGAACTGGAAGTGGAAGTATAGAAAGCGTGTCTGGGGGATGCGGAAAACAGCGCAGTCGTTGTCGCAGTGCGGCAACAGCGCCATTTGTCTGGCACGATTATTGGCTGTGAGGCTGAAGATGGAAGCATTTCCAAACCGGTAAGTTTGTAAACTGTTCACGTGCCACCACGCCGGCCGCTGTGGCCGAGCGGTTTTAGGCGCTTCAGTCCCGAACCGCGCTGCTGCTACAATCGCAGGTTCGAATCCTGCCTCGGGCATGGATGTGTGTGATGTCCTTAGGTTAGTTAGGTTTAAGTAGTTCTAAGTCTAGGGGACGGATGACCTCAGATGTTAAGCCCCATAGTGCTTAGAGCCATTTGAACCATTTTGAACGTGCCGCCACAGTTAAAGTATATCGTGCATAGCAGAATGGCGCTATCGAAAGCCGGCACCGTAACAGCTGTGGTACACAATGGGTGATAGATGACAGAGGTAAACGACGGATGACAGGGGTAAACGACGGCTGCGGAAATGTATACGGGAGAACAGAGGTGCAATTGCTGAGCACGTGATGGTCCAGTGGTCCAGATGAAACAAGGGGCTACCAACATTGTCTCCTCAACAACTGCTCGGTTATTCCGTATTCGCTATTCTGCAGCATGCTCCTTCTTTACACACCCATGCTGACTGCTGTTGATTGGCGACGGTAGCTGGATTATGCACACCAGTACAGCAACTGGAGTGGCGACAGGTGGCCTTTTCTGATGAATCACATTCTATGGGCCTTCGGACTGGAAGCAAACGACCTGCAACAACCGGCGGAAGCGTCCAGCCCGGAGCAGTGTGCGTTATGGCCTCAGGAATGTTTCTTGGCATTCCCTGGATAAATTCGTCTTCCTGGGAAGCACAATAGATCAATACCGGTATGCATCTGTACGTGGCGACCACGTCCTTCCCTGCATGCAGCTTGTTTTTCCTCGGCACGATGGCATCTACCATCAGGACAACGCTACATGCCACAGCTATAAGTGTACGTCCGTTTTTCGGAAAACACCAAGATGAGTTTCCCTTAGCCCCCTGGCCACACCTAACCCAATCTAGGATCAGTGGAACTACCTCTATCGGCCTGTTTGAGCCATGGATCTCCAACCGTAAAATCTAGCTCAGCTGGACACTGCACTGAAGTCGGCAACCCTCTTGGCACCTTCCAGAACCTCAATGACTCTCTTCGTCAGCAGTCTGTGCTGCAGAAGGTGGTTATTCAGGATTTTAACAGTTGGTCACATTAATTTGACTGGACAATTTATATCACTGGCTGATGTAAACAGACTATTTTAACATATTCCATTTAAACGGGTGTTACAGCGAGTGGAAACTGCGGTATATAAGATATCATTGGGTAAATTTGTACACCGTGACTTTGACCTGACCAGAGTATTGCTGCAACCTGATATATGAGAAATGTGATAGGTAATCGGTCGTGGTGTTTTTTGAGGAAGTTTCCTGGTGTGGCAGGATACGAGCCTGTCCTAAAATTTGCTGCAAAGAAAGAAGACAAATATTCTGATTAAATGTCCCGCCGATGTCGCGCTCTTTAGTGTCGGATCAAACATCCATAATAGAACAAGAATACAGAAGGGCGTTGATCGGAGTCTCATGTAAGGAAGCACCTCAACGTTCTCCCACGTCGTCCAGGGAGACTAAATTTGCGTGGCGGAACAGGGATTTGTAGGACATATTTCACTATCTCCTGAGCGAAGTCCAGTTTTCCGATGGAGTCTTAGATATTACTGACAGAGTACAAAATTGATCATGGTCATCTGCCAATGTTATTTAGTTATTTTTACTTGTTCGTGCAACTAAGCGGGGCTCCTATTACACATAACCGACGTCCTTAGTGAGTCACTAGTCACACAATATTCATAGCACATGAGCTGCACACAATCATAACACTACTAGTAATAATATTAATAATTATAGTACATACTTGTAGTAAGTGAATAAATGGTATTATAGAAATGTCAGAATTAACATTCAATTAGACAGTTATCTTGTCAAGTTCTGTTGAACGGGAATAATGATGTACTAACAAATAGCAACATAGTAGGGTTCAAATTTAAAGAAAGGTGAGAAGTAAGAGCGTACAGTCAATCAATGAGAGCGAAGGAGCAGAACAGATGGTTGTTGGTTGGTTGATTTGGGGGAGGGTACCAAGGAACAGAGGGAGAGCTGGGTTAGCGCTGGTGGCGTGACGCTAGCACTGAGTACAGGTCAGCTGTGAGGGCAGGCAGGACTGATGGGGTGCTACACCTGTGCGTGGCGACGGCGTGTAAGGGAAGCCCTCTGCTCGTCCCTGGTGGCACCTCTGGGAGCAGTGGGTTCAGAGGCTGGCTCACGGCGAAAGGCTGCAAGTAGTTTCCGCGATTCCCCAACACCAAAGTTTAGACAGTGTTAACATTACTCTCCCGCCAAGTATGAGGTCCTGGTGAGAGATTTCGCCTGAAGTTATGCAGCCCACATTACAGAACTGTCATACGGTTCCTACTTTGTGACAATTCTCGGTCACAATCTGCAGGGGCAATGAAAATGCTCCTGCAGCGTTTTCGATGGGAAGTGTTTGATCACCCGCACTACAACCCGACAACCCGTAATTGGCTCCCTCTGTGTTTAATCTCTGCTCACATTAACTGTTGGCTATTAAGACAACATTTTTGCAGAGATAACGAGCTATAGATGAGCATAGAGAATTGGCGGGAAGCACAGGCCGCTGCCTTCTATGACGAGGGTATTGGAAAGTTGGTACAAAGCTACGACAAATGTCGAAGTCGGAGTGGAAGCTGTAGCTGACTGTGGCAGATAAAATATTTCTAATTTTCAAAGTGGTTTCCATTTTGCGATCAAAAAGAACTTACTTTCCGAATAGCCCTAGTATATATATGCACTACTGGCCATTAAAATAGCTACACCACGAAGATGACGTGCTACAGACGGGAAATTTAACCGACAGGAAGAAGATACTGTGATATGCAAATGATAAGCTTTTCAGAGCATACACACAAGTTTGGCGCCGGTGGACATGAGGAAAGTTTCCAACCGATTTCTCATACACAAACAGCAGATGACCGGCGTTTCCTGGTGAAACGTTGTTGTGATGCCTCGTGTAAGGAGGAGAAATGCGTACCATCACGTTTCCGACTTTGATAAAGGTCGGATTGTAGCCTATCGTGATTGCGGTTTATCGTATCCCGACATTGCTACTCGCGTTGGGCGAGATCCAATGAATGTTAGCAGAATATGGAATCGGTGGGTTCAGGAGGGTAATAGGGAACGCCGTAATCGATCCCAACGGTATCGTAACACTAGCAATCGAGATGACAGGCGTCTTATCCGCATGGCTGTAACGGATCGTGCAGCCACGTCTCGATCCCTGAGTCAACAGATGGGGACGTTTGCAAGACAACAACCATCTGCACGAACAGTTCGACGAGATTTGCAGCAGCATGGACTATCAGCTCGGAGACCCTTGACACTGCATCACAGACAGGAGCGCCTGCGATGGTGTACTCAACAACGAACCTGGGTGCACGAATGGCAAAACGTCATTTTTTTCGGATGAATCCAGGTTCTGTTTACAGCATCATGATGGTCGCATCCGTGTTTGGCGACATCGCGGTGAACGCACATTGGAAGCGTGTATTCGTCATTGCCATACTGGCGTATCACCCGGCGTGATGGTATGGGATGCCATTGGTTACACGTCTCGGTCACCTCTTGTTCGCATTGACAGCACTTTGAACAGTGGACGTTGCTTTTCAGATGTGTTACGGCCCGTGGCTCTATCCTTCATTCGATCCCTGCGAAACCCTACATTTCAGCAGGATAATGCACGACCGCATGTTGCAGGTCCTGCACGGGCCTCTCTGGATACAGAAAATGTTCGACTGCTGCCCTGGCCAGCACATTCTCCAGATCTCTCACCAATTGAAAACGTCTGGTCGATAGTGGCCGAGCAACTGGCTCGTCACAATACACCAATCACTACTCTTGCTGAACTGTGGTATCGTGTTGAAGGTGCATGGGCAGCTGTACCTGTACACGCCATCCAAGCTCTGTTTGACTCAATGCCCAGGCGTATCAAGGCCGTTATTACGGCCAGGGGTGGTTGTTCTGGGTACTGATTTCTCAGGATTTGCGCACCCAAATTGCGTGAAAATGTCATCACATGTCAGTTCTAGTATAATATATTTGTCCAGTGAATACCCGTTTATCATCTGCATTTCTCCTCGTAGCAATTTTAATGGCCAGTAGTATATATATATTGTAGTTCACATCTGTCATAATCGCTTCTAGTTAGAAAGCAAATACTTTTTCTTCGGGCTTTCATTGTGACTGTCAATAAACTATTGGAGATTAGAACAGTTTGTCAGTAGTGTGTACCGCATGAACGCTAGTACTCTAGAAACTTACCCTGATAATGCTTGATGCATAATTTACATTTTTACGAAAAAATTACAGAACTCCATATTCCAGATGCTGAGTTTTTCCTTAACTGCGACGTTATCATTGATATTGTGCTAACTGACGAATTTATGTATTAATTAGTCGTTAAATATGCTAAGTGCTATGTGGCATACTTAACCCTTTGGACTGACAGAATTAAATGATACATAAAGGAAGATATGGACCTTCAACGAAATCAGATAGCTGGAGTGCTTTTAGAAGCAAACATTTATCGGATGCTGCCAGGGCGTTAGTTCGGCGTCCCTAGAGCAGTTGTATCCAAGGGGATAACACATCATGTGAATTGTAGCAAGGAATGAAGTGTGAAGTGTAACAACAGACGGAATTCAGCCACAGACATCAAGACCGCCGTACAAACCACACCATTCCAACAAACAAGTGTAATAGTACTGCGACACAACTGATGTTTAGGATCCAATGCTGCGTGAGCAATCACTGTCTAACAGCAAAATAATAGACCCATTGTCACTTCCGAATGGCGCGCAAATCTGGATATTGCACGATTCGACCAGTTGGCCAAATGGGAATCGACAATGAGGCACCTTTGAAACTCAGGTGCTGACAAGGCTGCCTCGCACGAATACGTGGCATCTCCGCGTCCTTCACAGTGATCACTCACCTGACGCTGTCCACTCACATTATACCTACGAGCATGGTAGCAAAACCAAACACGGACAACACTGAGGCTCTCTGCTGGCCGTTCTACCTGTTACAGAACATTGCAAGTCTAATCGTTTACATAGCCGCCGATGTGCACGAAGTTAAACTGACATCCCACCGTGTCTTCTGGGTGCTTCTCTGTTTTGTATACGACTGCAAAGGGTGTTGTACTTTTTACGTTGCACGCAAACGGGTGAGGGGGGGGGGGAGGCGGGGGGGGGGGGCGTCCCGAGGCGAAGCAGCTGCTCGGAGGCTGTTGTAATTGTGTCTGCACACGTTCTGCGGACCAAGCAGCCGTCCTAGAGGAGAGCTCACATGTCCGGAAGAGACGTAGCGACAACATAGTTGCCACGTTTTGCGAAATACAGCACAGCTGAGTTGAGTTCTCGGAGGATTTATTTAGTATTATACTGTGAACCGCAGTGAGTGGTTTGCTCATAGAATGGGAAGAGTATATTACTGATACTAATATAAGAACAAATTACACGAAGAAGACTGACTGCTTGGAAGAAGCACAGAGCAGCCACCAGATCCAGAGAAATGCAGATAAGTGGATACATAGTGCGAACCTGGTCAGAACATAGAACATCCAGACACAACATACGCAGAAACAAAAGAAAAAATTACCATCATCATTCAGTCCGACGAAAACACCAAAAGCACATTCCAAGACAAAAAAAAGATGACGTACGTCATCATCCAATCCGATGAAAACACCAAAAGGACATTCTAAAGGCGACCTACCACGAAGGAATTCTCGGAAAGGGATGGAAATCGGTAGGTGCGATGTACCATGTACAGACTAAGAAATGATTACAAATTGGCACTGCAGTTTCGTCAGGCCGTATAGAGGGCTACAGTCAGATTGGCATCCCACCGCTCTCCAGAGCGTCTCCACAGAATTCTTGGGCATGGAATCTCATTGACTGGAGAGCAGAAATGTCTTCAGTGATGAGTCCCGCTTCGAACTGATGCCCAGCGAAACGGGTATGAATCAAGGTGTGGGGTTCCATTTCGTTTCACGGCAGGACTCCTTTGGTCAGCATCCGCAGCACACTTACAGCACAGCGATACGTCGGCGATATCCCGCGCCCTGTTTTGTTACCCTTCATGGAAAGCCATCCCAGGCTTACATTTCAGCAAGATAAAGAACGCCTGCTTGTCTTCGTGCTTGCTAGACCCTACCTTGACCGGCAGGGTCACCGAATCTCTCCCCAATTTAGAACGTTTGAAGCGTTATAGGCAGGGTCCCCCAACCAGCTCGTGATTTAGCGCGCCAATTGGACACAATTTGGCAAGGTATCCCACAGGAGGAGATCCAACAACTCTATCGATCAATGCCAAGTCGAATAACCCCTTACATAACGACCAGAGTTGAACCAATCCGCTGTTGACTTGCACAGTTTGTGAAGCTCTTTCTCTTGAGTAACTCTTTCTCTTGAGTAAATCATCCAATTCTTCTGAATTTGTAATCATTTGATTCTCTGTACATGTACATCATATCTACCGATCGACGGTAATAAATCTTTTTTACCTACCGTCCTCTATAGTACTATAATTTTGTAATGGCACAACAGTTCCACAGCAATGGTGATTTATAAAATAGGAACATAACTTAACTTTTACAAAATTATAAAGCAGAGTTTACAAAAAGTTAAAACATGTAATTATAATTACACTACTGGCCATTAAAGTTGCTACACCAAGAAGAAATGCAGATGATAAACGGGTATACATTGGACAAATATATTATACTAGAACTGACGCGTGATTACATTTTCACGCAATTTGGGTGCATAGATCCTGAGAAATCAGTACACAGAACAACCAACTCTGGCCGTAATTGCGGCCTTGGAACGCCTGGGTATTGAGTCAAACAGAGCTTTGATGGCGTGTACAGGTACAGCTGCCCATGCAGCTTCAACGCGATACCACATTTCATCAAGAGTAGTGACTGGCGTATTGTGACGAACCAGTTGCTCGGCGACCATTGACCAGATGTTTTCAATTGGTGAGAGATCTGGAGAATGTGCTGGCCAGGGCAGCAGTCGAACATTTTCTGTATCCAGAAAGGCCCGTACAGCACCTGCAACATGCGGTCGTGCATTATCCTGCTGAAATATAGTGTTTCGCAGGGATCGAATGAAGGGTAGAGCCACGGGTCCTAACACATCCTGTCATCTCGACTGGTAGTGATACGAGGCCGTAGGAATCCAGCACGGCGTTACGTATTACCCTCCTGAATCCACCGATTCCATATTCTGCTGACAGTCATTGGATCTGGACCAACGCGAGCAGCAATGTCGGGATACGATAAACCGCAATCGCGATAGACTACGATCCGACCTTTAGCAAAGTCGGAAACGTGATGGTACGCATTTCTCCTCCTTACACGAGGCATCACAACAACGTTTCACCAGGCGCCGGTCAACTGCTGTTTGTGTATGAGAAATTGGTTGGAAACTTTCCTCATGTCAGTACGTTGTAGATGTCGCCCCGTCGCCAATCTTGTGTAAATGCTCTGAAGAGCTAATCATTTGCATATCACAGAATCTTCTTCCTGTCGGTTAAATTTCACGTTTGTAGCACGTCATCTTCGTGGTGTAGCAATTTTAATGGCCTGTAGAGTATTTACCATGTACTTTAATTCAAATTTTTATGAAAAAGTTATGAAAATGAACTTAATACCCCTGTAGTCCTCCGCTCGCTATGAGAGCTGGAACGCCCAACAGTGGGCGGTAGGGATGAAGTTGACTAACACTGGTGTAGATAATCGCAAGATAAGTGCGCGGGATTTGTTCACAGCGTTCTACAGACAAGTGCGTCACGCTCTAATTAGCCCCCACAAGTTCTCCACAGAATGATGAAAGTGCTCGTTTGCTAAGCAGCAGACGGACCGCGTGCGAGAGCCGTATGCAGGTTGCTGGAGGCGGGTTCCCAGCGGGCGCTCTCCACCCTTGAGCGAGGCGGCTGTTTCGCAGGCCGGCGGAGCCGCGCAGCTCCTGCCCGCTGCCTGCTGTTGTTGCCTCCTCCGCTGCCAGCACGTGTGGCGTTTCCCAACTGGCGGCCACGCCACGCTCTCTCCCAAACCCTCCCCCTCCCCCCACCCCCCTGAATCTCAACAGACCAGCCCCTCCCAGACAAACAGTTATTTGAACGGGAGCAGTAGTAGTAGTTATTAAGATTCAACCAGAGTCTCCAAGTGCCCAACTAGCCGTCGCCGAAACCATAACAACCTGTTTATGAGAAATAGTGTGATGCATAAACATATCGACAACGAGTAAATACCAGGTGATCAAAAAGTTAGTATAAATTTCAAAACTTAATAAACCACGGAATAATGTAGACAGAGAGGTAAAAATTGACACACATGCGTGGAATGACATGGGGTTTTATTAAACCAAAAAAAAAAAAAAAAAAAAACAAACAAACAAACAAACAAACAAAGTTCACAAAATGTCCGACAGCAAAACTGCTACCGTGACGAGTGAGAGGTAAGCCGATATGTTACTGAATCGCGTCATCCGCAGCTTGGCTGATAAACACCTGCTGGAACGTACGATGTTTATGCAGGATGGCGCTCCACCTCATATTGCTAGACGCGTGAAAGATCTCTTGCGCGCGTCGTTTGGTCATGATCGCGTGCTCAGCCGCCACTTTCGTCATGCTTGGCCTTCCAGGTCACCAGACCTCAGTCCGTGTGATTATTGGCTTTGGGATTACATGAAGTCTCAAATGTATCGTGATCGGCCGACATCTCTAGGGATGCTGAAAGACAACATCCGACGCCAATGCCTCACCATAACTCCGGACATGCTTTGCAGTGCTGGTCAGAACATTATTCCTCGACTACAGCCATTGTTGAGGAATGATGGTGTACATATTGAGCATTTCCTGTAAAGAACATCATATTTGCTTTGTCTTACTTTGTTATGCTAATTTTTGCTATTCTTATCAGATGAAGCGCCATCTGTCGGACATGTTTTGAACTTTTGTATTTTTTTGGTTCTAATAAAACCCCTTGTCATTCCAAGCACGTGTGTCAATTTGTAACTCTCTACCTACATTATTCCGTGATTTATTCAGTTTTCAAATTTATACTGACATTTTAATCACCCGGTATATCAATATATGAAGATGGTTTCTGTTCTTTCGGACATATCCGAAAGAACAATCATCATATAGTTAAGGCTAACCGGCCATTGACCTTCTTCTGTGCGGATACACACACATTATCCGAACTCTTACGGGACTCGGTAAGATTGTCTGCCGCGAGTAATGAGTATAATGGGCAGGGGTACTACGAATGTAGTGCGTGGACATTAAATTGGGAATGTGGGGCTAACGGGGAGCGTGCAAGGGATAAATCCCTCCAGTCGCACTATCCTCTGTGCCCTTGGTGGCTCAGCAAAGACGAACGCAGTGGCGTGGATCACAGGTATGACGGTCCATTACATCTATAGAGACACACGTACGAACGTACTGAACGTCCTGGATTACTGGCAATACTTACAAGATGGACACACAAAACTATTACGGTTACAAAAGTACAAGGACTGGTATGCCAATTTCCTGGTAACGGTTTTTGCGGACCCGCCATATACTTGGGGTGTGCCGGGTGCGCAAAGAAGAGCGGCGGTGCTGTCGTTGTGAAACCGACCAAGTAATGTGATCAACTAAGGACACTATGCGAGTATGCGACCTAGGAAAAACTAACGCTTGCACAGTTAGCAAATGGATGTTCTTCAAATTTTGTTTTCATATCTATAAATACTTTTCTTTAGGGTGCCGGAGGTGGCCCCACTTTAACTTTGTTGTTATTTCATGCTGCACGGTAGGACGGCAGCGAGGTTCCTTCTAGGACAGTTATCATGTGCCAGGACGTACTATGTTTATTTTGTGAATAATAAAGGTTTCTGTTTCTCCTACCTTCCTTAATAATAAAAATAATAATAATAATAATAATAATAAACTCATTCCTGGCAAAAAACGGTTCCCTTGTAAAAAATATAATTAAAAAAATATGTATTAGAAAATTTAAAAAATAAAACAAAAAGGTTGGTAGCGCACTTAACAAAAAAAAGTGGTTAGCGTTGAAGCCCCGTAATCACTGAATCAAGTCCCGTTCGTCTGTATTTTTTTTATTAAAAAAAGTTGTTGCATGGAGGGATGTGAGTTCAAAACCCACCCTCAACTAAAAAAAAATCTAAAAAAAAGATGGTAGAGCCCTTAAAAAAAAAAGATGGATACAGCGTCTACCATATAAGCAGGAGATCCCGGGTTCGAGTCTCGGTCGGAGCACATATTTTAAACTGTCCCCGTTGATGTATGTCAACGCCTATCGGCAGCTTATGGTGTTGATTTAATTATCATTTCATTCCTTCAACGAGTTAATATCCTGAGGTCTACTTTTCAAACCGTACCCGATTTACGAGTCATTCCATGTCAAATCGCCTAATTTAGGAAAATTTTCTTGCTCGCCCATCACGGATTTCGATGAAATTTTGTGTGAACATTCGCACATATCCGCAGTGAACATTGGTACGGTTTAACGTTCGTCGAAGCAATACTGACTAACATATAGTCACTTGTTTGACTCCATGAGTGAGCGTGAATTTCTGACGACTTTCAGCTATTAATCGCCGGCAATACATCGGCAATATTCTGTTGGAAGAAATGACATTTGGCCTTCTTGTACATTATGAGTTCTCTTTACGATAATAATGGAAACAATTTTACGAGCCTTATTCAACCAGAAAATTTTAGAAAAATCGTCCGAAAAAATTTCAAAGTTAGGCTTCTTACATCTCACGAACTAAAGGTATGACGAACGTGAAACGTGGCATGTAGTAGACCAACAACACAAGGTTCTCAGATATAAAGCTTCATTAATGTTCCACTGTCCACTACCGATTAAATTATGTGCAAATTTGAAGACTATGTAAAAAAATTACAAAATGTAGTGTTTTCGACCTGACGTGAAAAACTGTGTGGGACAATGAAATATACTATTCTTTGTTGGTTAAAGCCATGGCCTTTCTAACGAGCCCAATTTAGAAAGTTTTATAGAAGACTAATTAGAAGACTAATCTTTGCAAAATCATGTCGAAAATATCCCATTTTTTGTCTTTTTACAAAATTTTCAATTTGTACTTAATTTATTCAACATTGGGTAATGCTACATAAATGAAACTTTTTGTTTGAGAATCTTCTGTTGTTAAGTTAGAACATGTCCAAGTTTCATGTTGGTCATACCTTTAGTCTCTGAAGTATGAGACACCAAACTTTTAAGTTTTTTCGGGCAATTTTGTCTGTAATTGTCTAGCTGAATATGGCTTGTGAAATTCTTTTCATTATCATTCTGAAAAGAACGCACAAAGTTGTACAATAAGATAAAATTTTATTTATTTCAACAAAATATTGCCGAAGATACAATAGCTCAAATTCGCCAGAAATTCACGCTCGCTCTGCAGAAGGCTGCTCATGGAATCAAAGAAGTGACTGTATCTTGGCCAGTACTGATTTGACCAACGTTAAACGGTACCACTGTTGATTGTGGACATGAGCCAATGTTCACATGAAATTGGAATGACCCTTACGTCTTTGCTTACACTTGGTACAGCAGGCCAGACGTTCTCTTCTGCTGAAGGCGGACCGCTAGTCTGCGGAACTGTTATCTTGTTACGTACTGTTGCATCATGTTCCACACATGCGCGCTTCTTCGAAGGCTCTTTGCGTACGTTAAAAACTTAGTCACTTTGTCCGCCATAGCAAAGCTATAACAGCATCTCGACACATTTACTCGTTGTCCGTACGCATATTTGGGTGGCCTTCCCAGTTGCTTCGCCCTATATTTCATCATACGACAATGTGTTGCCTTCTCCATTCACCGGAGAGGGAACGCGCTTTTACTGCGGGAGTCATCCGCGACCAATACTATTGGTTAAATGTTGTAGTACTGCTTGTGCTCTGTCTAGTAGCCTGTGCACCTGTTTTCCCTGCTATTTGTTTTGCGTGGTCATTCCACTTTAGGTCCTACGGGTGGTCACTTCAACGTACTTTACGGCAATTACAAGTTACAGTGACTTGTCGCCATAGGGCGCAGTAATGAATCTCTTCGCCTATGTATGCAAAATACGTTCCATTTATTTACGTCCAGGTTCAAATGTCTACCTCTGTACCTATCGTCGGTCCTCGCTACAACCCTCCGACGTTGCAGCTTTCCTACAAAAAACAACGTCGTCCGCGGGCAGCCTGTGTACTAGGTTAGTGCACAAGTTCGTCGAGCTTTTGTTTTGCATGTTAGTATTCCGGTTTCTATGGGTTTCTTCTTCTTCGCGGATGGATCACTTAGGACCACGCGTAACCAACATTTGTTGGCCTTCCTTTTCGCCCAGTATTCCTTCATACGCAACGAATGGGCTAGCTTTCGTTGCGTAGACCACGTATGTCGGTTAGTTTTTCTGTCTTCTTCCTCAAAACCCCGTGTGTTTATGATTTGATTCTCTCAGGCCTTTTTCTGTCTGTTTGTACCAGTTCGGTCTTGTAGTTTCGTTCTTTAAAAATGTATGGATTTTGTGAGTTAACCTGTTGGAGTCCATTCCTTCTAAATGCCCCATGAATTTGGTTCCTTTCATGCGCATTGTGTTTGTTGTTTTGGAGATATTTTTATATATTTGTGCGTTGGGTTTTGGATAATGCACACCATCTTTAGTTCTTGGTCCTAGGATTTTACTCATTATTTTACGTTCTTTCACTTCTAATTCCTCTTTTAGTGTTCTGTGTTGAAGATTTAGATGGGTAGAAGGCTTCGGGTTTAATTACTGTTGTGTAATGTCGTATTTTACAGTTTCATGGGTTTATTTATAGATTTCAATTTTTTTTATTTGTAGTTCACTGTGGCTGTTTGAGTTTTCGTATTGTCATTCTGTCTTTTGGAGATAGCTGTGGACAGTAGAAAATTGAGTGCCAAGTGGAGAAATCGGAATAATTCCGACATGTTCTTCTGTTTGAGTTCAGTAGAGGGGCGACAGCACCGGAGGGGGCAGGAACATCTGCGCCATAGGAGAGGATAATGCCATCGGACAGAGCAGCACAAGAAAAGGGTTTTCTCGTTTTCAGGAGTACAGTTTCGACATTAATGACTCTCCACGCTCAGGAAGACCTTCAGGTATTTGATGAAGATCGTTTAAACGCATTAATCCACAATGATACACGTCGGTGTACTCGAGAATTGATAAATGTGATCGACTGTGATCATTCCACCATCGTGCGAAATTTGCATTAAAAGGGGGTGCTCAAAAGCCGGGCGTATGGGTACCGCATGCTTTTAACCAAAATCATAATAATCAGCGGGTGGCGATATGTGCACCACTGCTTGCCCCTCATTAATTGTCTCGTGAACAACATCGACCTCTCCTATCCTGTATCGCTACTGGTAACGAGAAATGGTGTCTTTATGTTAACATAGGGAAAACAAAGGAATGGATGAATCCAAATAAAGCGGTAAGTCCCCATACAAAGATCTGTTCATATCCACTAAACATAACGTCATGCACCTTGTAAAATAGCGACGGTGTGGTGTAGAAAGATTTGCTTCCCCAAGGTCTAACCATCACTGCTGAAATTTATCGTAAATAATTCAAACGTCTTGCACATGCAATACGAGAACAATGACCAGGAACACTGCGTGAATTGATACTTCTCCACGATAACGCACGTCCAATTTCTGCTAGACAGACAAAAAATAGTGTACAGGAGTTGGATTGGGAAGTCATCCGCACCCACTTTATTCACCTGATCTTGTGCCCTCAGATTATCATCTTTTCTGCCCTCTATCCAATAACTTTCAAGAAACACCCTTTCCGGAAGAAAATGCGCTCTGAATATGGCTCGACGAGTTCTTCGTCTCAAAACAACCTTATTTCTACAGTCGCGGAATCTAAAAGCTACTCCAACGTTGACAACCTGTTGAAATAATGAAGGAGAATATGTTATTGATGACTAAGTTCTCTGTTATGCGCATCTGTTATGTTTATTAAACTTTTGGAAAAACGTTATGAACTTATACGCCAACACAATACATTTGTCGATTTTGTTGAATCCTGCTGCAAGGAAGTCCTGTATCCAGTCGCAAATCCGGCCCGACACTCGACAAACTCGTATTTACTTCACTAAACCAAAGTGCGAAGCTGTATCGAATGCCTTCCCGGAAGTCAAGGAACGCGCCATCAAGCTGAGTTCCTTTGTCTACAGCGCCCTGGATCTCACGGACGAACAGAGCGGGCTGTTTCGAAAGTGTTCTGTGCACGGACTCCATAGGGGTTTTTATAGAAGAGATTTTCAATCCCCAGGAACGCAGTGATGCATGAGCACAGGACAGCTTCCACAATTCTACAACAGACTGACGTCAGCGATATAGGACTGCAATTGTGTGCATCAGACTGTGGCATAAGAAGGCGAGAGAATACTAGAAATCTCACGCAGCGCGCATGCGCTATAGCTCAGCTGTCTTCTGTAGGTCATTTTGAGGTCGTTTCCCTGCTCGATAGACAACAAGTGCCCTGTGTGAGGCTCGACAGACTGTGTCAAATTGTTCGTATCGACTTCCCCTACATCACTATTGTAAGCTGTAGATAGTTATCGTTTGCAGCGTGTATAGTTGCCAGCTACTAGCTGTCGTATGTCAGTCGCGTACGGATCGAGAAAATAATGTTTGTTTGTGTGTGACTGTAAGGAACCTAATCCCTCCAATCCTATTCTCACAATCTGTAAGCAAGATATGCTATAGAGGCAGTAAAATTGTCTCAAAGTGTAGGTCGAAAAGGAAGGAGTGGACATAAAGTCTAGCGATCTCTCAACGTCATGGCGACTGCAGCCAGAGAACAAGTCCACGCTGCGGAACTAAATAGCTTTTCAAAAGTTCAGGCCCGATATTTCCCACGAGATACTTCTGTGGTTCCAGAGCGTACATATCACCAGTCCTCGACATGTATATACAGGGTGTCCATAATTAAAGTTCCTGTTTCAGACCGCTGTAGAAAGAGAACCACTGCTTTGACGTCAAATTGGAACGGCATGTTATTGACTCAAAGAGAATAAGAGAATCGTGATAGAACAAAAGAAACATTTAACGAAAATTTTAGCAACTGACGGCTTTGTTACCGGTGTTGGCTACATGTGACAGTTAAATCGTAATATGACGGCTATGGTTTGAGTTGCAAGTGACACATCCGCACTGTCCAGTGTGCATGACTGCACAAGTTCGGCAGTCAACAATTGTGGCACTGCTATTTAGGTAAGCCCATTCACCACGGCAATGTCCTACCGCACGGAATGGGAAAAATCGCTTTTTAATTGTTCGGAAGCCAAAACCGCAAGTAATACAAGATGACATCAGTTTTTAATTATCCTGGGACCAAAAAGCGCATAAAAAGCAAAATGACATTGGTTTCTAATTGTCGTGAAATTGGAGCAAGCCGTTCAACAAGCCGTTCACAGTTTCCTACCACAAGTCGGTATCGAGAAACAGCGTATTCCACAATAGATGGAAATGTGTCGAGGGTCACGTTCAGAATGCGTTGCGCAATGCCGCTTTAGCTACCATCGGAATGGTTTCCCTAAATCACTCCAGGCAAATGCCGGGATGGTTCCTCTGAAAGGGCACGGCCGACTTCCTTCCCCATCCTTCCCTAATCCGATGAGACCGATGACCACGATGTCTGGTCTCCTTCCCCAAACCAACCAACCAACCAATCAACCTACCATCGGAATTGGAGCACTGCACAATGAAGTGGTATTGACTGCTGTAAGAGCGGATTTTCCGTTGCCAGTATTCTGCATTTCTGCGTATTGACGGGTCTGCGGAGATGGAAATGAGCTTCGTCTGTCCACAGAGTGTTTCGTGGCCACTCATTGTCCACTTCCATGTGAGCAAGAAATTGCAGAGCGAACGTTTGTCTTGCTGGCAAGTCGACAGGAAACAACTCCTGGACACGGGTGATTTTATATGGATAACAACGCAGAATGCTTGGTGGGATTTTATGCACTGTGCTCGGAGGCATGGCCAACGTTCGGGCAACTACCAGTGCATTGCGTGTTTGCAAACGACGGCTCAACCTCTCTTGCAACGCTGTGGCTACATCTTGGTCAGACGTCGGATCAACTTCTTTCCTCCCTCTCCTACACTGAACTTCAAGACAACTTGTTTTTTCGAATTTTGTCATCATTTTCTCCAGATCCTCAGTAGACACTGGACCAATATATTTTTTTCATACCCTTGAGTGTCTGAAATTTATGCCCGGCTACTGGCGCACAGTCACCGTTCTTGTAAAGGAGCTTTACCAGCAGCACACGATTCTTCATGGAGAAAAAGCATGTTGGACGTCTCGAACGTAAACTGAGGAACATACGTGTGCTCACGTCTGTTGGTATGTTTGTTCTGACACTTAACAGCGCCATCTGTTAGTCAAATTTTCGTTAATTTGTTTTTGTTAGAGGACGTTTCCCCTTGCCTTAATAAACTGTTCAAATTTGACGTCATTCTGAGCAGTGGTTCCGTTTCTACAGCGTTATGAAACTGGAACTTTAATTATGGACACCCTGTAAATAACCTGCTTTAATAGAATGAGATTTTCACTCTGCAGCGGAGTGTGCGCTGATATGAAACTTCCTGGTAGATTAAAACTGTGTGCCGGACCGAGACTCGAACTCGGGACCTTTGCCTTTCGCAGGCAAGTGCTCTATCAGGAGAGCTTCTGTAAATTTTGGAAGGTAGGAGACGAGGTACTGGCAGAAGTAAAACTGTGAGGACGGGGCGTGAGTCGTGCTTGGGTAGCTCAGATGGTAGAGCACTTGCCCGCGAAAGGCAGAGGTCCCGATTTCGAGTCTCGGTCCGGCACACAGTTTCAATCTTCCACAAAGTTTCAAACCTGCTTTAACAACAGTCAAGTGCTACATGTCTACTTAAAAAAACGTATCACATTTTATACATAGCGTCCCAGGACGAATGTTAAATATTCAGGTATATGGGAGAATTGATAATTCGAAGCAAAAACGTCCAGTAAACATGGGCTTCAAAATCCATACCTTAAGAGCTACGAGCACGTGTTCATACCTGATACAGAGAAATAAATCTCTTCCATTGCAAGCTCTTTGCTTCCCACATTTAGGGTGGAGATAATATGAACCAAAACAATAACAAATGGTCTCTAAAACGAAGATCTAAAGAGTTTATCGGCTGCAACAAGACAGCGATATGACGAGCGGCGTCAAATTAGCACTTGCGGCTGCTTTGTTCAGTAGAAGAGATATGTGCCGTATGATATGTGCAGAGTAGCGAAGATGAACAAATGTCCACAACTCTTCAGGTATGCAGTTTAGAGCCCACGTTTGATAGGGTTCTTTGCTTGGAGCGATAGGTTCTGTCACTCGCTGAATAATGACCATTACTCTTGGGACACACTGTGTGTTACAGAAATGAGCTACAGGTATTACACAGACGCTTCGTTTCAGATTTCACCAGCCAGTTCACATTATGAGTCAACGAACAGACTGGCAGTTTCCGGTATGCGTCACTAACTGGATCCCTCGGTCGCCCCAGATCGGCAGGCTAAAATCAGTGGGGAGCCCGATTAAAGGCAGACTGGCCGATACTAAGACGGCCGCAACGTTTTTCCAGACTGCACGAGGCGTGTACAACTGCAGAGGCAGCAACGCAACTGCAAATACATTCGCCATCGGCTGCAACAAGACAGCAGCACTTGTGGCTGCTTGGTATTTGGTACGTGACTAAACAGAATACCATTCCTATGTGGCCACATATAGTGTGGAGTATATGAACAGTCTGGTGTGAAGCAGTCTATACCACGGAAGACGCGAAGAATAGAGAAATATTAACCATTTATTGCAATTTCGTTACTCTGGAAATAGTAGGAATCGACCAGATGAAGTTTCATTTTTTATTTTAGATGTTCTGAAACTTCATCAATTATTACTCCTAGGATTTTAACGCCGAACTTAGTACCCTCTAAACTCTGAATATTCTTTTTTCGTCTCCAGAAAATACACACATCAAAAAAAGTTTTGCATCACCTCGGTTCCGAGAGTTCCGGAATCTGTACAGAAAATTGGAATACAGATAAACATCATTTCCGCCCTTTTCATTGCTCATGAAAACCACACATTGCGTGTTGTACTGCCATAGAGCGAGACCCTCAGAGGTGGTGGTCCAGATTGCTAACACCCAGTAACACGTACTCTTGCATTGATGCACGCCTGTGGCATACTATCCACAAGCTCATCAAGGCACTCTAGAATGAGATTTTCACTCTGAAGCGGAGTGTGCGCTGATATGAAACTTCCTGGCAGATTAAAACTGTGTACTGGATCGAGACTCGAACTCGGGACCTTTGCCTTTCGCGGGCAAGTGCTCTACCAACTGAGCTACCCAAGCACGACTCACGCCCCGTCCTCACAGCTTTACTTCTGCCAGTACCTCGTCTCCTACCTTCCGAACTTTACAGAGGCTCTCCTGCGTTCGCAAGTGCTCTACCAACTTTCCTTTCTTCCAGGAGTGCTAGTTCTGCAAGATTCGCAGTCGTGCTTGGGTAGCTCAGTTGGTAGAGCACTTGCCCGCGAAAGGCAAAGGTCCCGAGTTCGAGTCTCGGTCCGGCACACAGTTTTAATCTGCCAGGAAGTTTCATCAAGGTACTTTTGGTCCAGATTTTCCCACTCCTCAACGGCGATTCGGCGTAGGTCCTTCAGAGTGGTTGGCGGGTCACGTCGTCCATAAACAGTCCTCTTCAACCTATCCCAGGCATGTTCGTCAAGGTTCATGTCTCGAGAAGATGCAGGCCGCTGTTGTCGAGCGATGTCGTTATCTTGCAGGAAATCATTCAAAGATGTGCACCATGGGGGCGCAAATTGTTGTCCATGGAGACAAATGCCTCACCAATATGCTGTCGATATGGTTGCACTATCGATCGTACGATGACATTCACGTATCGTACAGCCTTTACATGATGCCACCCCAAAACAGCAGGGAAGCTCCACCTTGCTGCACTCGCTGGATAGTGTGTCTAAGGCGTTCAGCCTGACTGGGTTACCTCCAAACACGTCTCCGACGATTGTCTGGTTGAAGGCATATGCGACACTCATCGGAGAAGAGAATGTGATACCAGTCCTGAGCGGTCCATTCGGTTTGTTGTTGGACCCATGTGTATCACGTTGCATGGTGTCGTGGTTGCAAAGATGGACTTCGCTATGGTCGTCGGGAGTGGAAATGCGCACCATGCAGCCGACTACGCACAGTTTTTGTCGTAACACGACCTCCTGTGGCTGCACGAAAAGCATTATTCAACATGGTGGCGTTGCTGTCATGGTTCCTCCGAGCCATAATCTGTAGGTAGCGGTCATCAACTGCAGTAGCAGCCCTTGGGCGGCCTGAGTGGGACATCTCATCGACAGTTCGTGTCTCTCTGTATCTACTCCATGCCCGAACAACATCGCTTTGGTTCACTCCGAGACGCCTGGAGATTTCCCTTGTTGAGAACCCTTCCTGGCACAGAGTAACAATGCGGACGCGATCGAACCGCAGTATTGACCGTCTAGGCAGACAACACGAGCCGTGGGAACTGATCAGCTGTCGGACCCCCTCCGTCTAATAGGCGCCGGTCATGCATGGCTGTTTATATCTTTGGGCGGGTTTAGTGATATCTCTGTACAATCAAAGGGACTGTGTCCGTGATGCAGTATCCACAGTCAACGTCTGTTGTCTGAAGTTCTGGGAACAGGGGTGATGCAAAACTTTTTTTGATGTGTGTATATTGTCCATGAGTATTGTAGACTTAATAGCTTTCTCTTATACAGGGTGAATAAAACCGAAAAAACTGCAGGGGCGTATCCTGACTGGAAATGGAGCAAAAAGGGTCCTACGAACTAAGTCGAGAAATGCGTCAGAAATGGCACTCACGAATGACAGTTTCTTTGACCACAAGCTGCGTATCCCTTGTGTGTTGCAGGATGTGTGATTTACGCAGCGTACCGTAAGCAGCAGAATGCTCCGGTATTCATGTCGGTATTCATATCCAGTAATCATGTCGGAACAAGCCGAGATGGTGTTTGTGTGCGGCCCAGCAATTGGAAACGGTCGAGAGACAACATGGCTATATCAAAACAAGTAACCTCAAAGACAGCAACTATATCACACAACATTTCAAGCCATTTTTGGGACTTTGTGTGACCCTGAACCTTTTCAGACGGACGAACGTGTAGGGAGGTACACTGACACAATAGCAGGTGATACATAAGCATTATAGAAACTGTCGGTCAACTGCCATGCCTTGTTAAACGCAGCGGTTCCCGTCACTTCACCAAGCAACGCTGGATCCGGCCGCTTCGCAGTAGGCCTCGCGGCCTCCGCTGCCTTCCCTTTGCCATTACGGCAAAGGGGAGGAGAGTTGGTGGCGTAAGGTTCCTCATCTCCAGTCCTCGTGTCAGTGACCCGGATTAAATTCAAAATCTCTCCGCAGTGTCTATGAAGTGAGTGCATGTGATACCTTTGATGGCGATCCGTTCGTCGGCTGGGAACGATGAGCTAAGAGGGCCCCAGACGAGTACGCTGCATTGGTTTCCCACCCCACCCTTCCCTTCATCCGCGACAACACAAACCCAACACTGCACTGCACACCCACTCATCACATTCATCCTCACGACACACACACACACACACGCACGCACGCACGCACGCACGCACGCACGCACGCCTCACACTTCCAAGAGTGGCGGTGCAGGTTTCCTGTATCTGTTGCCCCAGCTCATACTCTGAGTATCGACTAGTTCTGTTGTTACTTTGAGACTAGCGAAATACCGACTGTCATTTTCTATAACCAATAATTTGCCCTATGAATGACAATAAACAGCAGTAAAAAACAACCTGCAATTACAAATATATGTTGTTGTTGTTGTGGTCTTCAGTCCAGAGACTGGTTTGATGCAGCGCTCCATGCTACTCTATCTGTGCAAGCTTCTTCATCTCCCAGTACCTGCTGCAACCTACATCCTTCTGAATCTGCTTAGTGTATTCATCTCTTGGTCTCCCTCTACGATTTTTACCCTCCGCACTGCCCTCCAAAGCTAAATTGGTGATCCCTTGATGCCTCAGAATATGTCCTACCAACCGATCCCTTCTTCTAGTCAAGTTGTGCCACAAATTTCTCTTCTCCCCAATTCAATACCTCATTAGTTATGTGATCTACCCATCTAATCATCAGCATTCTTCTGTAGCACCACATTTCGAAAGCTTGTATTCTCTTTTTGTCTAAACTATTTATCGTCCAGGTTTCACTTCCACACATGGCTACATTCCATACAAATACTTTCAGAAAAGACTACCTGACACTTAAATCTATACTCGATGTTAACAAATTTCTCTTCTTCAGAAACGCTTCCCTTGCCATTGCCAGTCTACATTTTATATTCTCTCTACTTCGACCATCTTCATTTATTTTGCTCCCCAAATAGCAAAACTCATTTACTACTTTAAGCGTCTCATTTCCTAATCTAATTCCCCAGCATCATCCGATTTAATTCGACTACATTCCATTATCCTCGTTTTGCTTTTATTGATGTTCATCTTATATCCTCCTTTCAAGACACTGTCCATTCCGTTCAACTGCTCTTCCAGGTCCTTTGTTCTCTCTGACAGAATTACAGTGTCATCGGTGAACATCAAAGTTTTTATTTCTTCTCCATGGATTTTAATTCCAACTCCGAATTTTTCTTTTGTTTCCTTTACTGCTTGCTCAATATACAGATTGAATAACATCGGGGATAGGCTACAACTCTGTCTCACTCCCTTCCCAATCACTGCTTCCCATTCATGCCCCTCGACTCTTATAACTGCCATCTGGTTTCTGTACAAATTGTGAATAGCCTTTCGCTGCCTGTATTTTACCGCTGCCACCTTCAGAATTTGAAAGAGAGTATTCCAGTCAACATTGTCAAAAGCTTTGTCTAAGTCGACAAATGCTAGAAACCTAGGTTTGCCTTTCCTTAATCTATTTTATAAGATAAGTTGTAGGGTCAATATTGCCTCACGTGTTCCAACATTTCTACGAAATCCAAACTGATCATTCCCGACGTCGGCTTCTACCAGTTTTTCCATTCGTCTGTAAGGAATTTGTGTTAGCATTTTGCAGCTGTGTCTTATTAAACTGATAGTTCGGTAATTTTCACATCTATCATCACCTGCTTTGTTTGGTCCCACACGTGTTCTATCGGGAACGGATCTGGAGATCTACAAATATACGGGGTTGTAAATTGGCTGTATTACTACGTCACATCAACCTGATCACATTAAAAATCTGTAACAGACTTGGAGGAAGCTGTAACTGAAACGAGTGGAACACTATGATAACTGATTTGGATTGGTACAGAGCAAAACATTGCATGTTATGCAGTTATGCACTAACTGAATGACTTTAATTATGGCTGTATACCAACTACTAAAACCGTCATATGACAAGTGCTTGGTGGTAAAAATATACATTTTCTACTTGTTGTCGTATTAGCAAGATACCCTGCATGTCAAAGGAAGTGAAGTATACAGGAGAAGAACAAGAAACAGAGTGAGAGGGTATGTGATATTATTTCTATGATTACAAAACTGAACGAACTTGGCAGTAAGAGGCCAATGAGAACACAGCATGTTGTTATCAATGGAGAGACGTCTACAGACGTTAAAGTAACCTCTGGCGTGCCACAGGGAAGTGTTATGGGACCATTGCTTTTCACAATATATATAAATGACCTAGTAGATAGTGTCGGAAGTTCCATGCGGCTTTTCGCGGATGATGCTGTAGTATACAGAGAAGTTGCAGCATTAGAAAATTGTAGCGAAATGCAAGAAGATCTGCAGCGGATAGGCACTTGGTGCAGGGAGTGGCAACTGTCCCTTAACATAGACAAATGTAATGTATTACGAATACATAGAAAGAAGGATCCTTTATTGTATGATTATATGATAGCGGAACAAACGCTGGTAGCAGTTACTTCTGTAAAATATCTGGGAGTATGCGTGCGGAGCGATTTGAAGTGGAATGATCATATAAAATTAATTGTTGGTAAGGCGGGTACCAGGCTGAGGTTCATTGGGAGAGTGCTTGGAAAATGTGGTCCATCAACAAAGGAGGTGGCTTACAAAACACTCGTTCGACCTATACTTGAGTATTGCTCATCAGTGTGGGATCCGTACCAGATCGGTTTGACGGAGGAGATAGAGAAGATCCAAAGAAGAGCGGCGCGTTTCGTCACAGGGTTATTTGGTAACCGTGATAGCGTTACGGAGATGTTTAATAAACTCAAGTGGCAGACTCTGCAGGAGAGGCGCTCTGCATCGCGGTGTAGATTGCTCGCCAGGTTTCGAGAGGGTGCGTTTCTGGATGAGGTATCGAATATATTGCTTCCCCCTACTTATACCTCCCGAGGAGATCACGAATGTAAAATTAGAGAGATTCGAGCGCGCACGGAGGCTTTCAGACAGTCGTTCTTCCCGCGAACCATACGCGACTGGAACAGGAAAGGGAGGTAATGACAGTGGCACGTAAAGTGCCCTCCGCCACACACCGTTGGGTGGCTTGCGGAGTATCAATGTAGATGTAGATGTAGAATTAACAATTTACCACACTTAGAGTAGGGCTTTGTGTTGTAGTTCACTGAGTTGACGAGTCGCTCGGTAACTGTCTTAGTAAGCAGAACGTGTGTAATCACGCCACACAAGAAGAAAATCAGTCATTCGTTCGATTCTTTTGCCGTAAATGTGAAGAGACTACACTTTTAAACCAGTGAGTGAAGTTTTGGGATTTTTATGTGAATTATTTTGCAAGTGATTTACGTGTGACATTTCTGATCGATTAAAAATCTTCTCATAGCGTGTTTCGTAAATCTTGCACACTGTACAGCATAGAAGCATGCACCGACACTGTTGGGAAGGGTGTCATAAGGCTCGAGGCAAGTTACCCCACAACTCCTGTAACTGATTCATGATACTTCGGGACGGGGTTGACGTCCGAACTCGTCCCACACGTGTTCTATCCAGGACGGATCTGGAGATCTTGCTAGTCACGGGAGTACATCAACATCACGCAGCTAGTTCACAGAGACACGTGCCATGTATAGGCAGGCGTTGTCCTGTTACGGAATGGCATGACGATATTGTCGCATGAGAGGAAACACGTGAAGGGTTACGATGACCGTGCCTCATCGTTGTGCTGTCAAGAGTTCGCCCAGTGATCTGAACTCATGCCCGATGGTTTCCCAGAGCGTGACGCCAGGATTAACAGCGATGTGCATCTCGCAGCGAGATAACGCAGTGGTCGACACACTGGACCCGCATTTGGGATGACGATGGTCAAATCTCCGTCCGGCCATCCAGATATAGGTTTTCCGTGATTTCCGTAAATCAGACCAGGCAAATTCCGAGGCGGTTCCTATGAAAAGCGCGCAACTGATTTTCTTCTCCATCTTTTCGCAATCCGAGCTAGTGCTTGGCGTCTCACGACTGCGCTGTCGACGGACCGTTAAACTGCAATCTTCGTTCCTTCCTTCGCTCTGTCTCTCCAAAACATTGGGAGAACGGGACTTCTCACTATGTAGGATGTCAAATTAAACACCATTCAGCCGTCTACTTCCCAAACTTATTTTATTTAGCTACCAGTTTAGGCGATTTACTACGCCATCTTCAGGTCCCTGACTGACGTGTAGGAAGCTTCCATCTCGGTTCTGATCAAAACAGGGCCAGCAATACTGGTTTTAGTAGATTTCTGCTTGCTATAGCGATACCTTCAACCATCTGTTTTGATCAGGACCGAGGAGAAATCTTTCTACACGTCGGTCAGTGGCCTGAAGATGGCGTAGTAAATCGCAGAAACTGGTTGCCAAATAAAATAAGTTTGGAAACTAGATGGCTTAAAAGTGTTTGATTTGACATCCTGTATCGAACAGCTGAGTCCCGCAAACTTCTTTGGAAAGATGGACACATAGAGACTCTCATCGCCGCGGTAATCGCGGAGGACGGTCATCAGGGGTAGTGCAGAGCCGCGTGAATTGCTGAACACACTGCAGCACCATTCATCAACAGTTCGTGCTTCCCGGTCACGACCCCACTCTAAATGCTACTGTCTGTGTCGTTGTGTTCACAGTAGCCTAGGCATGGAACGGTAATTCTCTATCGAGGCTGCTGTTGTCTCTGAGAAATAGTTTGAACGAAACAGAATGTGGCAGGGAGTACGTCACTCGGGAGGCAACAGTAGATGTAAAGACGTTAATGTGTGCTTGGTGCAGGATACGGCGCTCCCTCGTCCGGACAGGACGTGGTCACCGGAACGTTCGCGACCAGTATACCTACCCAGGCGTTCCGGTTCAGCCAAATATCGCGCCATTGTCTCATCTAAATGCTCCACAAATACTGGTAATGCACGATTCGACCTGCTGGCCAAATGGAAATTCACAATGAGGCCACCTTCAGAGTGTGTCAGGTGCAGACGATGGTGTGACACTATTACGAGGCATCTCTGGGTCTCTCACAGTGATCGCTCAACACATGACGCACTTCTCAATGTTTAAATAGGAAGCTCTAAAGTGCCTCTTACAAACTTCCAAGGCTTCTAGAGGAGACTGAGTAGATGCTATTTTCTGGCACCTATGTCCGGAAACGTACCGTTACCGTGCTACAATTAATTGGAAACATGTAGCTAACGGGACCACTTTTACAAGTAATTTACTAGGCGTGACCCAGGGCATCAGTTGTTTTACAGTTCCACTCATTACTAACCAGAAAAACAAAAAGAAGACTTAATCAGTTTTCACGAACACTATTGTTTGCAGTTAAACGTAAACCGTTATTGTTCTTTCAAAGGAGAGTTAGGATTTTCATTCACTACAAATAAAGTTCGATTTGGCGGCCATCAAGTTCGGTGTACACACTGTATATACGAATGATGTCGTACACACGCTATATCACACTTGGAGTCTCTAGAATATGTCCTGCAACGACCATAACTCGAATCATCAGCCCTTCTTCAGTCTCTACATGCGACCCCAGAGGAAAAGTCCAGTTGAATCAAATCCGGCGATCGTGGTGGCCATGCGACTGGACCACTTTAGCCTACCCATCTGTGTCTTTAACACTGTTCCAAATGTTCCAGAACATGATGTGAAAAGTGAGCAGATTTGCCGTCATGCTGGAATGACATGTCTTCACGGGCGTTCAATCCACAGCGTCCAGCAACTTGCCCAATACTTGTTGTAGGGAGGTCAAGTATATGGGACTCGTCAGTTTGGGTGGAAGCACGTACAGATCAATGACATGACCATCCAGAATACCTGCCAACACAGTCCGCAGCTGATGGTCGTGCGGTAGCGTTCTCGATTCCCGCGCCCGGGTTCCCGGGTTCGATTCCCGGCAGGGTCAGGGATGTTCTCTGCCTCGTGATGACTGGGTGTTGTGTGATGTCCTTAGGTTAGTTAGGTTTAAGTAGTTCTAAGTTCTAGGGGACTGATGACCATAGATGTTAAGTCCCACAGTGCCCATAGCCATTTGAACCATTTGAACCTGCAACACACTGATACCAAATCTATGTTGGAACCCTTGGAGATGTCTGGTATGTGGGTTTTCGTCTGCCCAGACACAGCTGTTTCGAGAACTAAGAGCACAACTCCTTGTAAATTTACATTCATCTGTGAACACAATGTGCCGTGGAAATACTATGGGCACGATGATGTAGCGACGCGTGGTGCAAAATCGGCTGGCATTAGTGACTGTATCCCTTAGAGGTGGTATGGATGTAGTTGTTAGTCATGCAGAACATTCCAGATGGTGCTGGGAGCAATATCCATTGCACGCACAATTGTTCGTGCACTCATTGCAGGGTTCTCTTCAATGTGATGCAATACGACCTCTTCCAATTCCGATGTGCGGCATCTCCCCGGAGCACCACAATTGTGTCTGTTAACCGTGGCGGTATGTAATAGAGTCGGATGTTTTGCATAACGATCTTCATAAAGGCGACGAGCAGCTCTTCCTTTACCGTGTGCTTTGGCATACAGAAGGATCACGTCAGTGTGTTCTGCAAACGTCTACTCAACCATGTTTCTCTAACAGTCACATACACTTGGCTGGACCGAGCGAGATGGTGCAGTCGCTAGCACACTGGACTCGCATTCTGGAGGACAATGGGTCTAATACACGTCCGGCCATCCTGATTGAGGTTTTCTGTGATTTTCCCAAATCGTTTCAGGCAAATGCCGGGATGGTTCCTTTGGAAGGGCACAGCCGACTTTTTTCCCCATCCTTCCCTCATACGACGGAACCGCTGACCTTGCTGTTTGGTCTCCTCCCCCAGACCACTCAATCGACACTTGGATGAAGCTCGAACAGCATCAGAGAGATAGGATAGACGTCAAATGATACCAGCAACCTCCCTTCACGCCGCCCCCCACCAAGACTACCCAGTTGCATTCATTCCTGGCAAACTTTTTTTTTTTTCAAACGACCGTAGCACGGAAATTGTACGTTTGCAGTTCAAAATATTGTCTTATAAGTCCCCTCTAAAAATCCTAGAAGTCCGTAAGAGAGATTTTAGAGCACTCTGTATATGCTACCATGCCCAGTAACGACACTAAAGACGAACAACACTAACGAACTCTGGTGGGCGTTCTAGCTATCACAGGGAATTGCGACTATAAAAATTTACGTGCCTGGTGGTAGCGTGTACGTGTTAGAAGTTACAGTGACATGTGACCGTGAGTTCCGGGTCCTTCACTTCTGAAATAGACTTGAACACTGAATAGTATTGGAACAGTAGTTTATAGAACGAAGTGTTATTGATTAGATATTACTAATAATATCGCGTCACGATAGACCCCGGGGACTGTGCGTTTGTGTTCTCCTCATCATTTCATCATCGTCATCATCATCATTCGTCACAGTGGCTAGAATGGATTTCGTAAAAAAAAATTGGACTGTGCAAGTACTGGGTGTTTGTACGGGCGCTGATGACGGCGCAGTTGAGCGCCCCACACACCAGACATCATCATCATCATCATCACGATAGACATACTTCACCTAGAGATGAATGATTTGTCAGTTTCTACAAAATGGTTCAAATGGCTCTGAGCAGTATGGGACTTAACTTCTGAGGTCATCAGTCCCCTAGAACTTAGAACTACTTAAACCTAACTAACCTAAGGATATCACACACATCCATGCCAGAGGCAGGATTCGAACCTGCGACCGTAGCAGTCGCGTGGTTCCGGACTGAAGCACTTAGAACCGCTCGGCCACAACGGCCGGTTCAGTTTCTACAAACCACCTTTACAGTTACTGTCTTTAATGTTAATATTAAGAGGACGGTATTTCCGTCTTTCTTTATCAGAAATACTAACGTCACTGCAATGTTTACAGTGGACTGTACTCAAAATTACACATCCATACTGATTATATTCATTAAATTGCCCATCCATCAAATGTAGTGTATAAAATGTGCTGGCTTAAGCTGCGAGAAGATCGGTAGAGGCCAACGACAGACTCGCAGGAAATGTGCCGCCAATGTCGTCTCCGCCGCCAGTATTTAGATGGCCGCCTCCGACCTGCGGACCAGTCTGTCGCAGTCTGTCGCGCCCAATGAGTTCGAGTCTGTTATCCAGCAAGTCACCGAGTCGGAGTCGCAGTGACAGCCTCTAGCTCAGAATCAGGCAGCACACAGCGACAAACAGTGACGCTAACGTGGAGTATTACAGAGAGCTTGTACCAAAACGACTACCTAAAGTAATTTTCTATTCTTATGAATATAAGTGCGCAGTTTGTGTTATAGAAAGAGGATACCGACCACCAAACAACGTCCTCTCCTTGCTTCCCATGGTACAACTTTACAGTGACAACGAGGCGTCACAAAATAAAATTGTTGTCAAAATCTAATGCGTTAGTAACGCAGATTCGATTAGCACAGCGGTTCTTTTATCGACGTTAAATTACGTACAATGAACAGACAAAGGCGGCACAAAAGTGTACCAAGACCTACAGGATTTCTACCCGCAAATAATTACACTATTGACCATTAAAATTGCTACACCAAGAAGAAATGTAGATGATAAACGGGTATTCATTGGACAAATATATTATAGTAGAACTGACATGCGATTACATTTTCATGCAGTTTGGGTGCATAGATCCTGAGAAATCAGTACCCAGAACAACCACCCCTGGCCGTAATAACGGCCTTGATACGCCTGGGCATTGAGTCAAACAGAGCTTGGATGGCGTGTACAGGTACAGCTGCCCATACAGCTCCAACACGATACCACAGTTCATGAAGAGTAGTGACTGACGTATTTTGACGAGCCAGTTGCTCGGCCACCATTGACCATACGTTTTCAATTGGTGAGAGATCTGGAGAATGTACTGGCCAGGGCAGCAGTCGAACATTTTCTGTATCCATAAAGGCCCATACAGGACCTGCAACATGCGGTCGTGCATTATCCTGCTCAAATGTAGGGTTTCGCAGGGATCGAATGAATGGTAGAGCCACGGGTCCTAACACAACTGAAATGTAACGTCCACTGTTCAAAGTGCCGTCAGTGCGAACAACAGGTGACCGAGACGTGTAACCGATGGCACCCCATACCATCACGCCGGGTGATACGCTAGTATGGCGATGACGAATACACGCTTCCAATGTGCGTTCACCGCGATGTCGCCAAACACGGATGTGACCATCATGATGCAGTAAACAGAACCCGGATTCATCCGAAAAAATGACGTTTTGCCTTTCGTGCACCCAGGTTCATCGTTGAGTACAGCATCACAGGCGCTCCTGTCTGTGATGCAGCGTCAAGGATAACCGCAGCCATGGTCTCCGAGCTGATAGTCCATGCTGCAGCAAACGTCGTCGAACTGTTCGTGCAGATGGTTGCTGTCTTGCAAACGTCCCCATCTGTTGACTCAGGGATCGAGACGCGGCTGCACGATCCGTTACAGCCATGCGGATAAGATGCCTGTCATCTCGACTGTTAGTGATACGAGGCCGTTGCGATCCAGCACGGCGTTCCGTATTACCCTCCTGAACCCACCGATTCCATATTCTGCTAACAGTCATTGGATCTCGACCAACGCGAGCAGCAATGTCGCGATACGATAAAGCGCAATCGCGATAGGCTACAATCCGAGCTTTATCAAAGTCGGAAACGTGATGGTACGCATTTCTCCTCCTTACACGAGGCATCCCAACAAGGTTTCACCAGTCAACGCCGATCAACTGCTGTTTTTGTATGAGAAATCGGTTGGAAACTTTCCTCATGTCAGCACGTTGTAGGTGTCGCCACCGGCGCCAACCTTGTGTGAATGCTCTTAAAAGCTAATGATTTGCATATCACAGCATCTTCTTCCTGTCGGTTAAATTTCGCGTCTGTAGCTCGTCATCTTCGTGATGTAGCAATTTTAATGGCAGTGTTGGTGACAGGTACTAGGTGCTGGGAGCCTACGACGGCACCGCGCACGCTACTCGGGCCGTAGTAAACACAAAACAGGAGGAAAAACAGCGTCCTGAGCTGTCAGCACTGGCCACTCTTTGTGTGTAGGCTCTCTGAAAGGGAAGAAGCGCCCGGTGCTAGCGGAGGCTAGGCAGTGTCTCTCTGGTTCTCCTCGCTGTGTGACAGGTGCCCGGCCACCGCCAGCCAGCCAGCCAGTACAGCTGCAGTGCCTGCGGTACAGCTAGTGCTGTCCGCCGCGCCCACGTCCCGCGTGCTGGAGGTCGGTAGCCGACACGGCCGCTGCCTTTTTGCCGCGCTTTTATTCTTTTTTCCGCCTCGGCTGTGCGTGGAAAATCGGCCTTCATTGTGCGCCGCCCCCACAAAGCGGTGTCCATCCGGCGGCGCCGCGCCTCGCCGTGTCACCGTCCGGTTCGCCGGCGCACAACCTGTCGGCTGTTGCCTCTCCGTACAGCTGTACACGTACACTGCCGACGGGAAAAATGCAACGTCTTTGAGGGCGAGGTCATTTTATTGACGAGGCGACAGGTAGCTCATCATTGTCGGAGTGTACGAGAACAAATTCACACCAAAAGTAACAGACGTGGCACAGTAAACGCTGTGCAAACAGCCGCCATCAACACACGGTGTACGCCCTTCTGACCACTAAGCGGGCTTGTATTCTCTCACGCAAGCGATCGTAAAGGTGCCGACTGGCATCTACATCTATATCTACGCGATTACTCTGCTATTCACAATAAAGTGCCTGGCAGAGGGTTCAATGAACCACCTTCAAGCTGTCTCTCTACCGTTCCACTCTCGAACGGCACGCGGGAAAAACGAGCGCTTAAATTTTTCTGTGCGAGCCGTGATTTCTGTTATTTTATCGTGATGATCATTTCTCCCTATGTAGGTGGGTCTAACGCACGGCTTTCCGGGTGGGAAGGAGCGCCTGGTCCCCGGCACGAATCCATCCGGCGGATTTGTGTCGAGGTCCGGTGAACAGCCCAGTCTCTGGGTGGTTTTTATGCGGTTTTTCATCTGCCTCTGGGAATGCGGGCTGGTTCCCCTTATTCCGCCTCAGTTACACTATGTCGGTGATTGCTGCGCAAACAAGTTCTCCACGTACGCGTACACCACCATTACTCTACCACCCAAACATAGGGGGTTACACTCGTCTGGTGTCAGACGTTCCCTGGGGGGTTCACCGGGGGCCGAACCGCACAATAACCCTGGGTTTGTTGTGGGGCGGCGGAGGGGTGAAGTGGACTGCGGTTGTCGTCGTGGAGTTGTGGACCACTGCGGCTGCGGCGGGGACAGAGCCTCTCCGTCGTTTCTAGGTCCCCGGTTAACATACAATACAATACAATGTAGGTGGGTGCCAACAGAATGTTTTCGCAATCGGAGGAGAAAACTGGTGAGTGAAATTTCATGAGAAGATCCCGTCGCAACGAAAAACGCGTTTGTTTTAATGATTGCCATTCCAATTCACGTATCATGTCTGTGATATTATCTCCCCTATTTCGCGATAATACAAAACGAGCTGCCCTTCTTTGTACTTTTTCAATGTCATCCGTCAGTCCCGCCTGATGCGGATCCCACACTGCACAGCAATACTCCAGAATAGGGCGGACAAGCGGGGTGTAAGCAGTCTCTTTAGTAGACCTGTTGAACCTTCTAAGTGTTCTGCCAATGAATCGCAGTCTTTGGTTTGCTCTGCCCACAATATTATCTATGTCATCGTTCCTGTTTAAGTTATTTGTAATTGTAATCTCTAAATATTTAGTTGAATTTACAGCCTTCAGATTTGTGTGACTTATCGCGTAATCGAAATTTAGCTGATTTCTTTTGGTATTCATGTGAATAACTTCAGACTCGAAATTTAGCTGATTTCTTTTAGTACTCATGTGAATAACTTCACACTTTTCCTTATTCAGGGTCAATTGCCACTTTTCGCACCATACAGATATCTTATCTAAATCATTTTACAAGTGGTTTTGATCATCTGATGACTTTACAAGACGGTAAATCACACCATCATCTGCAAACAATCTAAGACGGCTACTCAGATTGTCTCCTATGTCGTTAATATACATCAGGAACAATAGCATCTGCGGTAGACCGTCCCAAGCATCTTGCGCCATTTGTTGCAGTTCGGCAATGATTCTTGCAAGTCTTGAAATAACGAGTAGGTCCCCATTTCACCGTGTTCAGTTGGCGACGGATCTGGTGATCTTGCTGGCAAGAGCGGTTGCTGTGCACCACGAAGAGCGCATTCCGTCACAGCAGCCGTGTGTGGTCGTTGCATTGTCCTGCTGAAAAAGCACAACACCTTCCTGACGAAGAAATGTCAATAGCACAGGGATAACAGCCTGTGCAATATAAGGGCACTGGTTACTTGATCCTGCAGAAATACCAAATGTGACCGCAAGTTGTAACTGATGCACCCCTCCCCTTCATCGTGAAGCTTGGGATGTGGGCTGTGCATCGTGGGGGAGTGCATTCTTGAATGGGCAGCCCACCCGCTCTACACCATACACGTGCACGTCCATCACTCAAAAACAGACAGAACCTGCTCTCATCGCAGAAGAGAACAGAGCTCCAATCCAGTCCCCAGACGACGCCAGAGCAGCCGTGCTTGGCGGCGCCGTGGTGTCAGTGGTAACCTGGTTAGTGGCAGACGTTATCTTAAAACTGCTGCAACGAGACGCTTCCCAGTGGTCCCTGATGACGCAGCAGGTGCAACATGGGTGATGTTCGGCCGGCCACCAAGGTTTGCGCAACCATCTGTACTACGTGGACGTTCAGAAGTCTAAAGGTGTGCCAATGTTCCATAGACGACTGCTGAAAGTAACGACGCACCGCCGATAGTCCAACTTGTGCAGAAATCTGCCTACACATCCATCCAGAGCCCCTCTGTCCCACAATGCCACATTAAACTTAGCACAATCACTGCCTGCGGTCAAAACAGAGGATGCACAGGTAGGCAACCTGAGCGTCATTTTGCCGGCCGGAGTGGCCGTGCGGTTCTAGGCGCTACAGTCTGGAGCCGAGCGACCGCTACGGTCGCAGGTTCGAATCCTGCCTCGGGCATGGATGTGTGTGATGTCCTTAGGTTAGTTAGGTTTAATTAGTTCTAAGTTCTAGGGGACTGATGACCTTGGAAGTTAAGTTCCATAGTGCTCAGAGCCATTTGAACCATTTTTTTTTAGCGTCATTTGATCGCCGGTGACCGTGACAAATGAGTCACTAACACTACAAACCCTCGGTACGCACGTCGTATACGACAAGTACGGAATCATCGTAAAAGACTGACAGTATTTATATGTCATTTATGTCAATCTTTTACGATGATTCCGTACTTGTACCGTAACATACGTTTTTAGTCATTATTCTGTGACCATGTTATAGAATATAGACCATTCTTTGTTTTAAATTCTGAAGAAGACACTCCTAGCTGTGTTGAAACCAGGTTAATTTGTTAAAAATAGTGACCGAGGGCTGTTTTTCTTTCGATTGTAACTATTCACGGTCTCTCAACGTGCAGCCATGTACAAAATTTTGTCTTTTTGTCTTTGAGGGTGTTTTTTTTCTTTTTTTTCCAACCTTGGCAGTGTACGCGGGGCGCTGCGTGCCTTCCCTGGACGGCCCTCCAGGCTGCAATATGGACTCAGCCAATAGCGGTCACCGTACCTATCTCGAAACCTCACTTGTGGCCTTCCGGGGAAGTGCTCTATCGGCAGAGCCCTGGGAATGTGTCAATGGCAGACGTCTAAACTTAGGTCATCAGAATCATCTGAAAACGCCGATCGCTCTAGGGACAGAGTCGTCTGAACACGCCGATTACTTAGCTATAAATTTGAGTCGTCAGATGGATTTCAAGCGCAAAGAAATTTACGAAAGATATACATTCCACAACAGAGTGAAAGTTTCACGCTGAAAGCAGCTCCTAGACTGTGCCCAAGTCGCTCTGTGCCTCTTCCTCTCTCTGGAGCACTGTTCCAGCAGCAGGGTATATTATACGGGTGAAGTTTCAGAAATGGGAGACAGGAGTTGGTAGATTTAAGTGCCGAGTGAGGCGATCAAAAGTTCTGATCGCATGCTGTCCACGCGAGGGGCAAAGAGCGACGTTCATATATCGCGCCGAGACATAGTTGCAAGTGTGTAAACGACTTGGAAACTGAATCTTCTGTCTCGAACTAAACCGACACTAGTGATAACAACCGTTTGCTGTAATTCAAGTACCTCCCAAAAGAACTTGCAGTAAGTCCTCACTAAATGATCTACCGACCATACTCCACATCTGTGTTATTTACAAAGATATCGGTATCAACTTCGATTTTTCAAGTGGAGATATACCAGTTTCTGCTACTGGCCTCGTACTTCAAAATGACTCAAATTCAAAGGTGGTAAACGCTTTTAAATCGGGTTAGCATTTTCAGAGAAATTAAAATACAGGGTGATTCAAAAAGAATACCACAACTTTAAAAATGTGTATTTAATGAAAGAAACATAATATAACCTTCTGTTATACATCATTACAAAGAGTATTTAAAAAGGTTTTTTTTTCACTCAAAAACAAGTTCAGAGATGTTCAATATGGCCCCCTCCAGACACACGAGCAATATCAACCCGATACTCCAACTCGTTCCACACTCTCTGTAGCATATCAGGCGTAACAGTTTGGATAGCTGCTGTTATTTCTCGTTTCAAATCATCAATGGTGGCTGGGAGAGGTGGCCGAAACACCATATCCTTAAGAAAAAATCGCAGGGGGTAAGATCAGGGCTTCTTGGAGGCCAGTGATGAAGTGCTCTGTCACGGGCTGCCTGGCGGCCAATCCATCGCCTCGGGTAGTTGACGTTCAGGTAGTTACGGACAGATAAGTGCCAATAACTAACCTTTTTCGTAGGACTCTCCATACAGTTGATTGTGGAATTTGCAGCTCTCTGCGAGTCGATTTTCCTGGGCTGCGAGCAAATGCTTGCTGGATGCGTGCTACATTTTCATCACTCGTTCTCGGCCGTCCAGAACTTTTCCCTTTGCACAAACACCCATTCTCTGTAAACTGTTTATACCAACGTTTAACACACCACCTATCAGGAGGTTTAACACCATACTTCGTTCGAAATGCACGCTGAACAACTGTCGTCGATTCACTTCTGCCGTACTCAATAACACAAAAAGCTTTCTGTTGAGCGGTCGCCATCTTAGCATCAACTGACGCTCACGCCTAGTCAACAGCGCCTCAAGCGAACAAATGTACAACTAAATGAAACTTTATAGCTCACTTAATTCGCCGACAGATAGTGCTTAGCTCTGCCTTTTGTCGTTGCAGAGTTTTAAATTCCTAAAGTTGTGGTATTCTTTTTGAATCACCCTGTATTTCTGCACCTTCGTGATTTGATACACAAATAAGGGAACACGTTATGTCGGAGAAGCGACATAAAACTGGAAACAGTAACAACTGCATAATATCTAGGACAGACCTTCCAGAGCGATCCAAAGTGGACTGACGACATTAAACTACCTCAGTTGTAGGGAGACCAGATGCTGGTCTGTAATTCATAGGAATAATGTTAAGGAGTTGCAATTCATCCGCCAAAGACGTGGTTTACAAAACTCTCCGGTGGCAAATTTTTCACTGTAGCTTGCCAGTATAGTCCCCTTACCAGGGTGTAATAACAGACAGGGAAGATCCACCTTAGAGCAGCACATTTCATGACGCGGAAGGTATAAGAGCATCATGGAGAGGTCGATCGTTAACGTTCCGAGGGTGTACATTCCAGGAAGAATAGGGGGAAAAAATATTGCTTCCTCGTACGCATGTCTCGCGAAAAGGGGGCGACGACAGAGTCAGAGGAGGGAGGTTGACCGTTCTCGGTGCCGCCGTGATCTCGCGCCACTCGCCAATGGGGAGCGACACTGTTACCGATGCTGGTGGAGTCTCAGGCAACGGTGAATTTCGTTACGCCTTATAACTCAAATATTGAAAAGTCGGTATATATTGCGCTTTTAATGTACTATTGTTCTCCTCTAATTTCAAACTTCGTGGCAGTTTGAAACTGTGTCGGACCGAGGTTCGAACTTGGGAGCTCTGTCAACTGCGGGCAAGTGCTCTACCGACGGGTCACCACTCCAGATCAGCTATCAAAGTCTTACTTCCGCCAGTACTTTATCTCCTACCTTAAAAACTTCACAGGTCTCCAGCGAAACTTAAAGGACTAGCACACCTAGCATGTTTAATTTCCCATTCATGCTACATTATGCAGATGATATTGCTATAGTCACGGAGACAAAAGAAGATCTAGAGGAAGTCCTCAGCACAATGGAAAAAATTCCATGCAATCAGTATGGAATAATAATAAACAAGAAAAAGACTAAAGTGATGGTATGCAGTACAGGAGCAGAACACGAATTGGAAGAGAGGAGCTGGAAATGATAGAGGAATTTACTTAAAAAGAAAATGGTTCAAATGGCTCTGAGCACTATGGGACTTAACTTCTAAGATCATCAGTCCCGTAGAACTTATAACTACGTAAACCTAACTAACCTAAGGACATCACACACATCCATGCCCGAGGAAGGTGAATTTACTTACCTGGTAAGCAAAATCACAGGAGATGGTAGAAGCCGGAAAGAAATTAAGACCAGAATACAAAAGGCCAAAATTGCATGTAATCGGAGAAGGAACTTACTCACCAGCAACAACATCAGTCTGAAAATAAGGAAACGTATCATGAAAGGTTTCGTTTGGAGTGTGGCCCTATACGGATGTGAAACTTGGACAATTGGAAGAGAAGACGGCTAGAGGCCATGGAGATGTGGTGCTATAGAAGGATGATGGAGATCAGCTGGAGAGACAAAGTAACAAATGAAGAGGTGCTTAGAGGAGTACAGGAAATCAGATCTCTGTGGAGGCACATCCAAACAAGAAGAGACAAACTTGTAGGGCACATCCTACGACACAGCAACATCATTGGAACAATAGCAGAAGGAGCTATTGAGGGAAGGAATCGGCGGGGGCGAACGATCATTAATGACATTGGATGTAACACATACGTGGAAATAAAGAGGATGGCAGACAGAAGAGAGGAATGGCGCTCTGCTGCAAACCAACTTCAGGTTTGAACACTAAAAGAAAGAAGAAGGATTGATTCCGGGACTTGTTTCACCTAGAGCGAGGGAGCGCCGCATGTGACTGGATTTCGTCCCCTGGCACATTGTAAACTGGCCTCCTATTACTGCTGCCTCGTTGGCCGAAGTAAGTAAGAGGACCAACTCCATGATCACGCTCAGGCGCTGTTTTTTGGGTTTTTTGAACAATAATTATTTTCAAAATGTTTTTCGGTTTTTCTATTTCACTGACAAATCTGCAAGAAGAGGAATGTACACAAGTTAAACGTTAATTAGCTCCGTTGAGCAGAATCTAACATATATCACACCGAGAAGGAGTTATCCGAATGACACGGAAATCGATAGATGTGATGCACAAGTACAGACAAAAAAGATTATACGAAGGTGAGTCAAGTGAAAACCTTAAATTTGTAATAACAAACCGAAATTTCGCGCCGTTATCCTGTAAGTTGGTAAGCGTGCTACAAACAGCATGCAGAATGGCCTGTAGGTGGCAGCATAGTGCAGATGCACACATACCGTCGCATTATCAGTATAAAGATGGCCGCCCCACTTGCGACATGCATCAGGGAAGAACAGCGTTCTGTTATTCGGTTTTTGCGTAGTGAAGGTGTGAAACCTATTGAAACTCATCGACGAATGAAGGTTCAGTACGGTGATGCATGTCTGTCACAGCAGCTAGTCTACGAATGGAGTAGGAAGTTCGCAAATGGTGTGACTTCAGTGGAAGATGCTCCTCGTCCAGGTCAGGCACAACGAGTTGCGACTCCACAGAACATTGCAGCAGTTGAAGCCATAGTGAAGTAAAACCGCCGAGTGACACTGAAGAACATTGCAGCATGTTTACAGATCAGTCATGGGTCAGCACACCACATTGTGCATGATGTGCTCCAGCTTCACAAAGTGTCTGCAAGATGGGTGCCACGGCAGCTGACTCCTGAAACGAGAGAACGACGTGTTGGTGCTTGTGAAGAACTTCTTCGGCGCTTTGAACGAGAAGGTGATGGCTTCTTTGCAAGAATCGTTACTGGGGACGAAACCTGGTTGTACTTCCACCAACCGGAAATGAAGAGAGCGAGCAAGGAATGGAACTATTCCTCATCAACAAAACCAAAGAGGTTTCGAACGGAACCATCAGCAGGGAAGGTTATGCTGAGTCTCTTTTGGGACGAAAAAGGCGTCACACAGACTTTCTAAAAAAGCATCTGCGGCCTGCAATCAAATCAAAGCGACGTGGATTGCTGTTAGCAGGTGTCCTTTTGCAGCATGACAATGCAAAGCCCCACACAGCCCGTACAACAGTTGCAACAATCACAGACCTGCATGTTGAGTGTCTTCCCTATCCACCAAACTCACGTTGCCCCAAGTGATTTCCATATGTTTGGACTACTCAAAGACGCAATGGGTGGAAAGAAGTTCCGTTCTGATGAAGAGTTACGCCACGCGGTGCATGAGTGGTTGCTCGGACTACCAAAAAAAATTTTTACTAAAGGAATTTATGCACTTTGTAAGCGCTGGAGGACTTGTATTGAGCGTGGGGGAGATTATGTTGAAAAGTGATACAGATTTGTACCACTTCTGCACAATAAATAATATTTAAAAAAATATTTAAGATTTTCATTTGACTCACCCTCGTAATTTCAGAAAAATTGGATTATATGGTCGAGACAAAGAGCTTCGCAAGTTGATCAGGTCAGTAATGCATTGGTCCACCTGTTTCCCTTAAAAGCAGTTATTCGGCTTGGCATTGATTGGATGTCTCCTTGAGAGATGTCGTGCGAAATTCTGTCCAACTGGCGCGTTAGATCGTCAAAATCCCGAAAAGGTTGGAGAGTCCTGCCCATAACAATATAAACTTTCTCATCTAGGGAGAGATCCGACCTTGCTGTCCAAGGTAGGGTTTGGTAACCAGCGGTAGAAACTCTCTGTGTGTGAGAGGGCATTGTCCAGCTGAAATGTAGGTCCGGGAGGGCTTGCCATGAGGAACAACAAAACGGGGCGTAGAATATCGTCGACGTACCGCTGCGCTGTGAGGGTGCCGCGGACGAAAATCAAAGGAGTCCAGCTATGAAATAAAATGACAGCCCAGACCATCACTCCTGCTTGTTGGGCCATACGGCTGGCGACATTAAGGTTGCATTCCTATCGCCATCCCAGACCTCTCCAGACAGGTCTTTGGCCTGGAACTTTCTGACTAGAGTTGAATTGTCTTCAATGATGAGACCTGCTTGGAACTGAGCCCCAATGTCCAGTCTGGAGACGATCCAGACAGCGGTAGTCTACCAATTTCACTGTTGCCCGCCACTCGACCGACAGCCGGCAGTAATCACCTGGAGTGCCATTTCTTTTCGTAGCAGGGCCTCTTTAGTTGTCACAGCTGCATGTAGACGATGTTCTATGTCCCATCTTGTTGGCTTTCATGGTAATTCATCCTGGGCTTACATATTAGCATGATAATGTTCGCCCGCACACGGCCAGAGTATCTGCTGCCTGCCTTCGTGCTTGCCAAGCCCTACTTTGGCCTGCAGGTTCGACGGATCTGTCCCCAACTGAGAAAGTCTGGAGCATTATGGGTAGGATCCTCCAACCAGCTCAGGAATTTGATGATCTTAAGCACCAACCGGACAGAATTCGGCAAATAATTCTTGAAGAGGACATCCAACAATCCTATCAGTCAATACCAAGCCGAATAAGAGCTTGCATAAGGGCCAGATATAGACCAACGCGTTATTGACTTTCTCAATTTGTGAAGGTCTTTCTCTGAATAAATCATCCAATTTTCTTGAAACTGTAATCATTTGTTCGTCCGTACATGTACATCACATCTCCCGATTTTCGTCCCATTCGGATAATTTCTTCGTTGTGCATCGTTTTTTATGGTCTTAGGGTGTACGAAGTGTGACAATGAAGTAATGAGACTGATTTTCTTTGCAAGATGTGGCAACCCTGCAGGCTTGCGTAGGCACAATATCTTTGACCTTGGTCTATAAGCTGCTTCTAGTCCAAGCGGCACATTGATGCAACTGCTCAGTCGTGAGTTGTGCCGTAATAAGTTAACACGTGTTTTTGTGTCTCGTCACGGAAATGGAACCGCATAATATTGCGCAATGGTATGCCATTTCTTTTTGCATTAAATTGGGTGAAAACGCGACGGCAACTTACGGTAAGCTTCAGAAGGCTTTTGGAGAGCAGGTTATGTCAAGAGCTCAATTTTTTCGTAGGCATAAAATGTTTAGTGAAAGCAGAACGAATGTTGAAGATGAAGACCGCAGTGGACGACCATCAACCTCACGGACGAATGTCAACTTGGCCAGGGTGCGTGAACTCTTACGATCTGATCGAAGATTATCTGTGAAAATGATTGCAGAAGTACTGAACATCAGTTGAGAAACAGTTCATGTAATAATAACTAAATATCTTTGTATGAGAAAGATTTGTGCTAAAATGGTACCCAGAAATCTCACACGACAACAGCGAGAAACACGGATAAATGTGGCAGCCGATCTGTTAGAGCAAACGGAAATCAACCCAGAATTGGTGATGAAAGTTGGTTTTTTCAGTACGATCCAGAGACAAAAAGCCAAAGATCGCAATGGTACTCAAAGGGATCACCCAGACCAAAAAAAGCTCGCATGTCAAAGCCGAAAGTGAAACGCTTGCTTGTGTGCTTCTTTGATTCCAAGGGAATTGTTCATAAAGACTGGGTGCCTCCTGGACAAACAGTTAACCAAGATTACTACAAACAAATTTTAAAAAGACTTAGTAAAAGATGTAAGTAGGCTGTTTAGGTTTTTTTATATTGGTAACGCCACATAGCGCTCTGTATGAAAATCACTGGCTGTGCTGTGTGCAGTCTGTGGCTGGTTTGCATTGTTGTTGGCCATTGTAGTGTTGGGCAGTTGGCTGTTAACAGCGCGTAGCGTTGCACAGTTGGAGGCGAGCCGCCAGCAGTGATGGATGTGGGGAAGTGAGATGGCGGATTTTTGAGAACGGATAATCTGGAAGTGTGTCCATCAGAAACAGTACATTTGTAAGAATGGATGTCATGAACTGCTATATATATTGTGACTATTAAGGTAAATACATTGTTTGTTCTCTATTAAAATCTTTCATTTGCTAACTATGCCTATCAGTAGATAGTGCTTTCTGTAGTTTGAATTTTTTATTTAGCTGGCAGTAGTGGCGCTCGCTGTATTGCAGTAGTTCGAGTAACGAAGATTTTTGTGAGGTAAGTGATTTGTGAAACGTATAGGTTAATTTAGTCAGGGCCATTCTCTTGTAGGGATTACTGAAATTCAGATTGCGTTGCGCTAAAAAAATATTGTGTGTCAGTTTAAGCACAGTCATGTATAATTTTTCTAAGGGGACGTTTCAAAGAGTTCTTCGTGTCTGTGCCAACATTGCTGATAATTGAATTCTGCATCACGATAATGCGCCATCCCATAATGCTCTAACAGTACAGCATTTTTTAACCTAAAAAAATTTCAGCACTGCCACAGCCACCTTATTTAGCAGATATCGCTCCGTGCGACTGTTTTCTATTTCCAAGAGTCAAAACGGCGGTTAAGGGACACCATTTTCAAACAACACAAGATATCCAAAAAGCTGTGACGAGGGTCTTGGAGGATATTACATAAGATGAGTTCCAGAAATGTTACCATCAATGGCAGAAGCGCTGGAGAAAGTGCGTGCTATCAGAAGGGAACTACTTTGAAGGAGACAATACTAAACTCCACTAAAACGATAAGCAACTTTTTTTTCACATCAGTCTCATTACTTTATTGTCGCACCTCGTATATTGACATTGTATCGAAAATAGCTGAACTGTAGTTTACAGTAAAGCAATGACGAATACCGTAATTAAATTTTTTCTGAGTTGGTGCCTCTTAAACAAATAGTCATCGCATCTGGAATTTGATTAAAAAAATATTGAGCGTAGAACCATCACAAGATAATAGTGGTACCCTCTTCCACATGTCACGGGGCTCGCGAAGCGTATCTATAGACGCAGATGAACTGCAATTTTGATTCGAAGTGATCAAAACATGCATGTGTTGGAGAATTTCGGTACACGATTGCACGATTGGTGGCAATGCCGCTTCTCTGTGGCCAGGAATCCGCTAAGGTCGTGAGCAGCCAGCGGCCAGCGCGTGTCGGGCACGCACAGTGCAGCCACGTGTGTTCTGACGTGGCCGCCCCAGCCGACCTAACACGGGCTGCCTCTGAAGCGACTGCAAGGCTGGTTAGCGGGAACCGTCGACATCTAAATACCTCACACGTAGCTGGTCTGCTACAACTAAAAGAATTTTATGAGATTTCTTTCTAATTGAAACGTTGTTTACGTCCGTACATCGCTACGTGAAGCTCACCATCTGTACTCTGTGACATGCGTGGTACATCTACATCTACATGGATAATGTGAAAATCACATTTAAGTGCCTGGCAGAGGGTTCATCGAACCACCTTCACAATTCTCTATTATTCCAATGTCCTATAGCGCGCGGAAAGAATGATCACCTATATCTTTCCGTACTACCTCTGATTTCCCTTATTTTATCGTGGTGATCGTTCCGCCCTATGTAGGTGGGTGTCAACAAAACATTTTCGCATTCGGAGGAGAAAGTTGGTGATTGGAATTTCGTGAGAAGATTCTGTCGCAACGAAAAACGCCTTTCTTTTAATGATTTCCAGCCCAAATCCTTTATCGTTTCTGTGACACTCTCTCCCATGCTTCGCGATAATACAAAACGCTCTGCCTTTCTTTGAACTTTTTCGATGTACTCCGTCAGTCCTGATATATCGTGTAACCGAAATTTAACGAGGTCCTTTTAGCACTCATGTGGATTACCTCACACTTTTCGTTATTTAGGATCAACTGCCACTTTTCGCACCATTCACATATTTTTTCGAAATCGTTTTGCAGTTTGTTTAGGTATTCTGATGACATTATTAGTCGATAAACGACACCGTCATCTGCAAACAACCGAAGAAGGCTGCTCAGATTGTCTCCCAAATCGTTTATATAGATACGGAACAGCACATGGCCTATAACACTACCTTGGGGAACGCCTAAAATCGCTTCTGTTTTACTCGATGACTTACCGTGACCTCTCTGGCAGGAAATCGCAAATCCAGTCACATAACTGAGACGATATTCCATAAGCACGCAATTTTACTACGAGTCGCTTGTGTGGTACAGTGTCAAAAGCCTTGCGTCAATCCAGGAATATGGAATCGATCTGAAATCCCTTGTCAACAGCACTCAGCATTTCATGCGAATAAAGAGCTAGTTGTGTTTCACAGGAACGATGTTTTCTAAACCCATGTTGACTGTGTGTCAATAGACCGTTTCCTTCGAGGTAATTCATAACGTTCGAACACAATATATGTTCTAAAATCTTGCTGCATATCGACGTTAACGATATGGGCCGTAATTTAGTGGATTACTCCTACCACCTTTCTTGAATATTGGTGTGACCTGTGCAACTTTCCAGTCTTTAGGTACGGATCTTTCGTCGAGCGAGCGGTTGTATATGATTGTTAAGTATGGAGCTAATGCATCAGCACACTCCGATAGGAAGCTAATTGGAATACAGTCTGGACCAGAAGACTTGATTTTATTAACTGATTTGAGTTGCTTCACTATTCCGAGGATATTTACTTCTACGTTACTCATGTTGGCAGCTGTTCTCGATTCGAATTCTGGAATATTTACTTCGTCTTCTTTTGTGAAGGCATTTCGGAAGGCCGTGTTTAGTAAATCTGCTTTGGCAGCACTGTCTTCGATAGTATCTCCATTGTTATCGCGCAGAGAAGGTATTGATTGTTTCTTGCCGCTGACATACTTCACATACGACCAGAATCTCTTTGGATTTTCTGCCAGGTTTCGAGACTAAGTTTCGTTGTGGAAATTGTTATAGGCGTCCCTCCCACTGCTCCAGTTATTAGGGCTTCTTCCCTTTGCAGTCACGTATGGAGCGCGGGAATAATCTTGTCCTTGACTGTCTTTTGCTCTTATCCTCTATCGACGACGGAGCTGATCCCCCTTGGTACACGAAAAAAGTATGCCAAATTTAAATGAACGCAAAATTTCCGAGATTGGCCATCTTTTACAGAAGCTCTAACTTTAGCGCGGACTTCACTGCGAGATGCTTATAATAGTTTCCACGACGAAACTTTCTCTCGAAAGCTGATAGAAAATCCAAAGAGTTTTTGGTCCTATGTAAAGTATGCTAGTGGCAAGACACAATCAATGCCTTCTCTGCGCGATAACAAGGGAAATACTCTCAACGACAATGTCGCCAAAGGAGAATTACGAAACACAGCCTTCCGAAATTCTTTCACCAAAGAATCAAGAACAGCTGCCAACATGAGTAACTTAGAAGCAGATATCCTCGGATAGTTAATAAAAGCAAGTCTTCTGATCCAGGCTGTATGCCAATTAGGTTCTTGTCAGAATATGCTGATGCAATACTCCATACTTAACAATCATATACAACCGCTTGCTCGACGAAAGATCCCTGCCCAAAGACTGAAAGTTGCACAGGCCACACCAATATTCTAGAAACGTAGCAGGAGTAGCCCACTAAATTACAGGCCCATATCATTAACCTCGATATGCAGCAGCATTTTGGAACATATATTGTGTTCGAACATTATGAATTACCTCGAAGAAAACGGTCTATTGACACACAGTCAACACCGATTTAGAAAACATCGTTCTTGTGAAACACAACTATACTCCCACGAAGCGTTGAGTGCTACTGACAAGGGAATTCAAATTGATTCCGTATTTCTATATTTCCAGGAGGCTTTTGACACTGTACCCCACAAGCGGCTTGTATCGAAATTGCGTCGTTATGGAATATCGTGCCAATTATGTGTCTGGATTCGTGATTTGGGCGGCCGTTGTGACCGAGCGGTTATAAGCGCCTCAGACTCGAACCGCGCGCCCTTTACGGTCGCAGGTTCGAATTCTGCCTCAGACATGGATGTGTGTGATATCTTTAGGTTATTTAGGTTTCAGTAGTTCTATGTTCTAGGGGACTGATGACCTCAGGTGTTAAGTCCCATAGTGCTCAGAGTCATTTGAACCATTTTATTTGATTCGTGGTCAGAATGATGACAGTTCGTAGTATTTGACGTAAAGTCATCGACTAAAACAGAAGTGATATCTGGCGTTCCCCAAGGTAGTTTTATAGGGCCTCTGCTGTTCCATTTAAGAAACAATCTGAGCAGCCGTCTTAGGTTGTTTGCAGATGATGCTGTTGTTTATCGCCTAGTAAAGTCACCAGAAGATCAAAACAAGTTGCAAAACGATTAGGAAAGGTATTTGTATGGTGCGAAAATTGGCAATTGGCCCTAAATAATGAAAAGTGTGAGGTCATCCACGTGAGCGCTAAAAGGAATCCGTTAAACTTCGGTCACACGATAAATCAGTCCAATCTAAACTAAATACCTAGGAATTGCAACAACTTGAATTGGAGAGATCATATAGAAAATGTTGTGGAGAAGGCAAATCAAAGACTGCGTTTTATTGGCGAAACACTTGGAAAATGTAACACATCTACAAAAGAGACTACCTACACTACTCTTGTCCGTCCTCTTTTGGAGTACTGCTGAGCGGTCTGGGATTCTTACCTGATATGATTGATCGAGTACCTCGAGAAAGTTCAAAGAAGAGCAGAACGTTTTGTATTATGCGAAATAGTGGAAAGAGTGTCACTGACATGATACAGAATTTGGGGTGGACATCATTAAAACGAAGGCGTTTCTCGTTGCGGCGGAATCTTCTCACGAAATTTCAATCACCAAGTTTCTCCATCGAATGCGGAAATATTTTGTTGACGCCGAACTTCATACGAAGAAACGATCATCGTAATAAAATATGGACAATCAGAAATTGCAAGGAAAAACATAGGTGTCCCCTTTTTTCCGCGCGCCGTTCGAGATTGGAATAAGGAATTGTGAAGGTGGTTCGATGAGCTCTCTGCCAGGCAGTTAAGTGTGTTTTGCATAGTATCTATAAAGGCACATTTGCATGCCGAGCGTGAGTTTCCTCGGAAACGCGAAATATTAATTAAATAAATAATCAGTGACAAATAAATAAAGCCTATGGCACACAACTGCAGCGCTGTGTCGCTGATAAAACAAAAGCACAATTACGTTACTCTTATGTTTGATTAAGAAAGAGAGAGCTCTGGTTGAAGTGGTGCGAGAAGCACGTATTTTATTTTATTGTCTGGCACACCGCCATATTTCATGTTATAGAAGAATACTGCGAGTTGCAACCACACTAGGCACTCGATTCTGTAAAGAATTTATATTTATAAAAGTAATTAGGATTATGAACTGTAGGCTTATTCATTGAATATATCTGATTTAACTAACTGTGTAACTTTTTTATGTTTAGTAGACAATCACCTCTGTACGACGTATTGGCATGGCTGGCAAATTATTGTAATATTGAGATTTAGATTATGAGTCCGCACCTACCGCAGCAGTCTTTGGAAACGATTTAATTACGAAGTCCGATTATTCAGTTTTATTTCACGGTCAACTACGAGTAACATTGCCTTTACGAAAAAGCCATTGTCAAGCGTCTGATACCGAATAATTAAACGTCCACGTTCCAGATAAGCAAATACAATTGCAATCACAATCACCATCATACAGATAGAATAATTAACATATTTAAAATAACATTTTTTATTTATTTTATATATCCATGTAGATGGAGATGGAGATGTAGATGTAGAGGTAGACACTGGGTCGGCGTGTTAATTTCCTAACATGTCACGCTTCGTTTCAGAGGTTCGCCGGACGCTTTCCCGTCGCCACTCGTTTATCCGCCCCTCCTCCAGGGACGCCGTTTGTGTCCCCTGGCCGTCGACGTCTGGTATCATCCGTGTGAGAGTGTCCGAACGCTTCCCAAATGTTTTTGAATCGTGTGACTGAGGCGGGATATGTATAGGAGCCCGGTACTGACATTGTGGGATGTAGGAAACCGCCTAAGGCTGCCGTCAGAGTCGCTCCGATGTCGGTCGATTCCGCTGACGATCGACATCGGCCGAAGACGGCCGATCTTTTCAAAACAGTACGCCACTACGTGCCCGGTCACACTATAGCCGAACACTTCGGACGACAATCGGTGAAATTCAAATCAGTTTGTTTTCTTCGGTCAAATCGACAGGCGTTCTCGCACACGAAATATGGAGCATGAGAAACTGATTAGTCCAAGAAAGAGTGCTTTTGTGGCATCCTGAGGATGAAAATATCATAATCGGGATACAGTTCGGAAACTATGCACTGCAATCGCGGATTTATTTGAAACCTCAAACAGGCAAAATCTTTATTGGAAGTTTTAGGCAAACCTCAAAAATTAATTTGTCCAAGTGAAGAGGGTGGCGTATCTTATATGCTTATAGCTACTGTCCTGGATATTTTTTCTGGTAGCTTGTCATTAGTTGTCAACAAATTATTATTACTGCTTACTGGCGTTTTCTGTCAGTAGGATAGTGATAGTGTTAATATGAAGTGATTTGCAAATCTGGTATAAGGTATGTTCAAATGGTTCAAATGGCTCTGAGTACTATGGGACTTAACTACTGTGGTCATCAGTCCCCTAGAACTTAGAACTACTTGAACCTAACTAACCTAAGGACATCACACACATCCATGCCCGAGGCAGGATTCGAACCTGCGACCGTAGCGGTCACGCGGTTCCAGACTGTAGCGCCTATAACCGCACGACCACTCCGGCCGGCTATAAGGTATGTATTTCCACTTTAAAGTGCTTTAGGTTTTCAGAGTACCTTATGCTACACTTTATGCTTGTCTTTCACTCGTGTATTAAATGACAGTCACTGCACACAGCACTCCATGGAGTCGCCAATCAATCTGAAACGAGACGTCCGACCAGGCAACATGTTTCCAGTCATCAACAGTCCAATGTCGGTGTTGACGTGCCCAGGCGAGGCGTAAGGCTTTGTGACGCGTATTGATCAAGGCTACACGACTGGGCCTTCGACTCCGAAAGCCCATATCGATGATGTTTTGTTGAATGGTTCACACGCTGACACTTGTTGATGGCCCAGTATTTAAATCTGCAGCAATATGCGGAATGGTTGCACTTCTGTCACGCTGAACGAGTCTCTTCAGTCGTCGTTGGTCCCGTTCTCTACCGACAGCCTCGGTGTCGGAGATTTGATGTTTTACCGGATTCCTGATATTCACGGTACGTTCGTGAAATGGTCGTACGGGAAAATCCCCACTTTATCGCTACCTCGGAGATACTGTGTCCTATCGATCGTGCGCCAACTATAACATCACGTTCAAACTCACTTAAATCTTGATAACGTGCCATTGTAGCATCAGTAACAGCTAACAACTGCGCCAGCCACTTGTTGTCTTATATAGGCGTTGTCGACCGCAGCGCCGTATTCTTCCTGTTTACGTATCTCTGTATTTGAATACGCTTGTCTATACCAGTTTCTTTGGCGCTTCAGTGTATTTCGTACCATCGATGTTTTCTGAGTCTGTGCTGCTTCGCACAGACGTCATTCTGTTCGAGATATCTCATTGCACTTGAGCTCAGAATTTGTTCTAAGATTCTGTAACAAGCGCAGTCAAGGATCCGGAGCGTAGATAGGTATGGCCTGGGCCTTCTTCCATCTACTGGGCTGGGTTTTTGTAACACAGCCGCAGGTTGTGTGCGGAACGTGGTGGGTCTGGGACCCCCGTGCAGCCGCATGAGCTGCCGCGGCCACAACCAGCACCCCTGAAGACCAACGTCGACGGAAGAGAATCGTTCAGCGTGACAGAAGTGCAACCCTTCCGCAACGAGCCATTGTCTGTGGTGCGCATCGTGGCACGCTGGACCGCGTGTGGTTCAAATGGTTCAAATGGCTCTGAGCACTATGAGACTTAACATCTGTGGTCAGAACTTAGAACTACTTAAACCTAACTAACCTAAGAACATCACACACATCCATGCCCGAGGCAGGATTCGAACCTGCGACCGTATCGGTCACGTGGTTCCAGACTGAAGCGCCTAGAACCGCACGGCCACACCGGCCGGTAGGACCGCGTGTGCGATGGGAAGCGTTCATCGACGGACGCGGGTCAATTCTCTGAACTGCTACATCTTTCAAATCAGCCAAAATAGCGATCGTCATCGTCGTTGTCACCCTCGAGACGGGTTAAAATCGTCGCGACGTCTATACAACGAATAAATCACTTGTAGCAATTCCAGTGCTTCCCGAAAGTTTGCGTTAGGATGTTCAAAAGGCACGGTTGGCCGCGAGCATGATGGGAATTAATATGCGCTGTATGGTTTGGTTTAGTGGCGAAGCCCATTTGCATGTGGATGCGTTTGTCAACAAGCAAAATTGGTGTATTTCGGGGACTGAGAATCCGCATTTCGCGCTCGAGAAATCTCTTTATCCTCAGCGGGTGATTGTGTGGTGTGCAATGTCCAATCACAGACTAATCGGTGCGATATTCCTTGATGGCGATGTTTTGAAAGATGATTTCATCCTCATTATCCAAAGTGTCTCTGATTTCGACCAGATGTGGTTCACGCAAGACAGAGGTCGACGCCATCGAAGCAGGAGAGTGATGTCCTGGAGGAGCACTTGGGGGGACCGCATTCTCGCTCTGGGGTACCCAGAGGCCACTGGCATGGGCCCCGATTGGCCGCCGTATTCTCCGGATCTGAACACGTGCGAATCCTTTTTGTGAGGCTATATTAAACACAAGATGCGCAGCAATAACCCCAAAACCATTGCTGAGCTGAAAACAACCAATCAGGATAGCATCGACACTTCAGCGGGTCATGCAGAATTTCGCTATTTGTCTGCGCCTCATCATCGCCAATGATGGCAGGCATATCGAACATGTTATAACTTAGATCCGAATGTCTGTAGTGACGTTTACATGTTGAATGAGGTGTGTGCACGCCGAAGTTTGTAACTAATTTACGTTTTTTTTTTTTTTCATTTGGTTCAATAGTTGACGCCCTGTATATGGCCAGGCAGTTTTGAGGTGTGATGTTGCCCAGCAAGTGAGTTGGTATTTTAACTCCCAATATTTTTGCGGATGTAGCCTTCGTGGTTACGCGGAGTTCCTCATCAGTCAATGTTATAATGTTCTCAAACAATGGAAACTCCAGGGAGGAATAACATAAATATAGGAAAAGACAGATTGCTATTTATTGTAAAGAAGACACGTCGAGTTGCAGACAGGCACAATTAAAAGACACTCACATACAGCTTTCAGGCACAGCCACAGCCTTCGTCAGTAAAGGACACACACACCGGTACCATTCACACACACGCACAAAAGCAAGCAGACCTCACTCAAACACGACCGCCAACACCAGCATCTTGGGCCGGAGATGCTGGAGGTAACGGTCGTGTGTGCGTGACGTGTGATTATTTGTGCGTGTGAATGGCGCGTGTGTGTCTCCCTTTCACTGACGAAGGCTGTGGCTGTGCCTGAAAGCTATATGTGAGGTTCTTTTCATTGTGCCTCTCTGCAACTTGACGTATCTTTTTCTACATTGTTATAAAGTCCTCAAGTTCTCCTGTCTGTACATTTCTTGTTTCTGGGTGCTCGCAAGTATTTGTTTTCGTGGAATGCTTTGTTGCACTCTGCGTGCCGCCTCATCCTTGTTTCATACTGCATAGAGGAGATCGTATAGGCGTTGGCGTGGAATCGCTCTGCTTGCTGGTACTCGCGTATACGTAGAGACGCCGTTGCTTGCGCAGTCGCCAAGGTGACACGCATCCTCGGCCGCCGAAGCCGACGTCCCCGGCAGCCGGCGGTTTGCGGCCGGTGCCGCCACTGCTGTTGGCCTCAATTTCGTGGAGCATTTTGGAGACTTCGAGGCAGAGGAGAGTCGAATAGCCCTCGGAGGGTCGGGCGCGAGCCGTGGGCCAGAGCTGCTATTTTAACCCTCGCCAATACCAAGGGGGCGGGTAGATCATGCCCCTCCATTGGAAATATTGTGCCAATGGCCTTGACGCGTGGTAATACCGGTTCCCTTCAGATCACCGAAGTTGAGCTGTCTAGCTGGGGCAGCACTTCGATGGGTGACCATCCGGTCTGCCTAGCGCTGTTGGCAACCGGGGTGCACTCAGCCCTTGTGTGGCAAAACTGAGGAGCTACTTGATTGAGAAGTAGCGGCTCCGGTAGCGGAAACTGACATACGGCCGGGAGAGCGGCGTGCTGACCACGTGCCGCTCCATATCCGCATCCAGTGACGCCTAAGGTCCGAGGATGACACGGCGGCCGGTCGGTAGCCTTGGGCCTTCTTGGCATGTTCGGGAGGAGTTATTGGAAATATTGTAATCTAGTCCGATACTTTATATTTTACAATTAAGGAAAAAGTGTTTATTGTTTCTAATGAATTCTTCGACCAGATTTCATATATGTTTTAAATCTTTCAGATAAACTTAACACAAAAAATTAAGTCGCATTCGATATTTCCAGGTTCACGGCCTTACTTACACTTCGATATGTCTCTAGAAAATGTTGTTGTGGTCTTCAGTCCTAAGACTCTATCCTGTGCAAACTTCTTCATCTCCCAGTACCTACTGCAGCCTACATTCTTCTGAATCTGCTTAGTGTATTCAATTCTTGGTCTCCCTCTATGATTTTTACCCTCCACGCTGCCCTCCAGTACTAAATTGGTGATCCCTTGGTGCCTCAGAATATGTCCTACCAACCGATCCCTTCTTCTAGTCAAGTTGTGCCACAAACTCCTCTTCTCCCCAATTCTATTCAATACCTCATCATTAATTATGTGCTCTACCCATCTAATCTTCAGCATTCTTCTGTAGCACCACATTTCACAAGCTTCTATTCTCTTCTTGTCCAAACAATTTATCGTCCATGTTTCACTTCCATACATTGCTACACTCCATACAAATACTTTCAGAAACGACTTCCAGACACTTAAATCTATACTCGATGTTAACAAATTTCTCTTCTTCAGAAACGCTTTCCTAGCCATTGCCAGTCTACATTTTATATCCTCTTCGACCAGCATCAGTAATTTTGCTCCCCAAATAGCAAAACTCCTTTACTGCTTGAAGTGTCTCATTTCCTAATCTCATTCCCTCAGCATCACCCGACTTAATTCGACTACATTCCATTATCCTCGTTTTGCTTTTGTTGATGTTCATCTTATACCCTCCTCTCAAGACACTGTCCATTCCGTTCAACTGCTCTTCCAAGTCCTTTGCTGTCTCTGACAGAATTACAATGTCATCGGTGAACCTCAAAGTTTTTATTTCTTCTCCATGGATTTTAATACCTAGTCCGAACTTTTCTTTTGCTTCCTTTACTGCTTGCTCAATATACAGATTGAACAACATCGGGGACAGGCTACAACCCTGTCTCACTCCCTTCCCAACCACTGCTTCCCTTTCATGTCCCTCGACTCTTATAACTGCCATCTGGTTTCTGTACAAATTGTAAATAGCCTTTCGCTCCCTGTATTTTACCCCTGCCACCTTCAGAATTTGAAAGAGAGTATTCCAGTCAGCATTGTTAAAAGCTTTCTCTAAGTCTACAAATGCTAGAAACGTAGGTTTGCCTTTCCTTAATCTATTCCCTAAGATAAGTCGTAGAGTCAGTATTGCCTCACGTGTTCCAACATTTCTACGGAATCCAAACTGATCTTCCCCGAGGTCGGCTTCTACCAGTTTTTCCATTCGTCTGTAAAGAATTCGCGTTAGTATTTTGCAGCCGTGACTTATAAAGCTGATAGTTCGGTAATTTTCACATCTTTTTCAACACCTGCTTTCTTTGGGATTGGAATTATTACATTCTTCTTGGAGTCTGAGGGTATTTCGCCTGTCTCATACATCTTGCTCACCAGATGGTAGAGTTTTGTCAGGACTGGCTCTTCCAAGGCTGTCAGTAGTTCTAATGGAATGTTGTCGACTCTCGGGGCCTCGTTTCGACTCAAGGCTTTCAGTGCTCTGTCAAACTGTTCACGCAGTGTCATATCTCCCATTTCTTCTTCATCCTCTTCCATTTCCATAATATTGTCCTCAAGTACATCGCCCTTGTGTAGACCCTCTATATACTCCTTCCACCTTTCTGCTTTCCCTTCTTTGCTTAGAACTGGTTTTCCATCTGAGCTCTTTATATTCATGCAAGTGGTTCTCTTTTCTCCCAAGGTCTCTTTAATTTTTCTGTAGGCAATATCTATCTTACCCCTAGTGATATGCCCCTCTGAATCTTTACATTTGTCCTCTAGTCATCCCTGCTTAGCCATTTTGCACTTCCTGTCGATCTCATTATTGAGACGTTTGTATTCCTTTTTGCCTGCTTCATTTACAGCATTTTTATATTTTCTCCTTTCATCAATTAAATTCAATATGTCTTCTGTTACCCAATGATTTCTATTAGCTCTCGTCTTTTTACCTACTTGATCCTCTGCTGCCTTCACTATTTGATCCCTCAAAGCTAGCCATTCTTCTTCTACTATATTTCTTTCCCCCATTCCTGTCAATTGTTTCCTTATGCTCTCCCTGATACTTTGTACAACGTCTGGTTTAATCAGTTTATCCAGGTCCCATCTCTTTAAATTCCCACCTTTTTGCAGTTTCTTCAGTTTTAATCTACAGTTCATTACCAATAGATTATGGTCAGAGTCCACATCTGCCCCTGGAAATGTCTTACAATTTAAAATCTGGTTCCTAAATCTCTGTCTTACCATTATATAATCTATCTGAAACCTTCTAGTATCTCCAGGGTTCTTCCAAGTATACAACCTTCTTTCATGATTCTTGAGCCAAGTTTGACAGTAAAAATCAACGACAATGAACGAAATTTGCATTTTAAAATTTTTTTGTTGGTAGTCCTAAAATCGGTGGTACACTTTACTGAAATTGCGTTAGTATTGCTAACTGTGTGCTAAATGCTATTTTCAGGTTCTGGACCCTACTTGCACATCAGTACCTCTTTAAAAAGTATGTTGGCAATTAAATTCAGTAACATTTAACAAATGTTGCTTTTTTATTTTTTTTATTATTTACTTCTGAGGGGGCGGGGGGGGGGGACGGGCACTTGGTAACATGCGTTATGGGAAATGCCTTGGTATTCCTAGGGTTAAGCGCTTTCTGCATCAGGTCGGGAATGTGTGAACCTCGATAGTCAAATAAGGCCTTAGAGGAGTTCTCGAGGTCGACACGAGGGGGCCTCGCGTCAAATCGAGGAGCCGGTTCGTAGCTGTGCAGAAATGACTCACGTGGCGAGCCTGGATCGAATCAGTCCAGTTTCGTTTACATCTGTGGAAACTTGATGTGACGTGTTGTTGTGTATCTTCTGACCAATTGACTTTCACCTGTATTCCTGTTTTCATGCAGCGGATATCATTGGCGGAAGTTGCTAGAGGCCACCCGTGGCAGTGTATGAACTGTTGTTGGCGGTGTTCCAGTCCAGCGGTCGTATGGCGGAATACCTGTGAAAGCTGAGAGACTGCCACAGGGCGTTCAACAGTGGTATGTGACAGTGGTCGCCACTGACATTGTGGGGCGGTGCCTCGGCCCGCACAGTACTGTATTAATTAGCAATGTACATACATTAGTATTTTATGAGACTCCCAAAAGAGTATTTATAGTCAGGGAGTCATAATTTGGCCGCCGGTCACCAAGTGCTCATCCTTGAAAGTCGGGGTCATTCGGAACACTTCGTGTCGAATGTTTCCTATCTCGGATTGCTGCCACCCTCAGCGACTACAAACTTGTGACACTGTAATTGCCTAGCTACACGTCGTCGTGCTGTCTGGGTGAGCGGGTGGTAAACTGGTTAATAATAGTAACTGTACTTAAATTTAAATGCACAGTGCACATAATTACAGATGTTTACTAAATGTTTTGAATATTATTTTTCGTCTACTCATTGTATTGTATTACAATAGCCTCAATTGCATTTTATATTTCTTGCTACAAGTATGTACCGTCTCTATAAAGTGCATTCTGGAATCCATGTATTTTCCGTGTCAAAACTGATACCATAGCAGCTGATCAGCACGACTAGCTTACACTCCTGAGTTGTCAGTACTGGATGACGAACAATAGAACACTCTCTCTGTCACATTCTCTTACCCCACAGTGACCGCACTATAACTTAGCACTTACCCCTCTGTCTCCGACGTAAGCAGACAGCTTTTCTCAGCTCTCTGCGGAATTTATCAACGTCAATTAAAATTAAGCATGCCTTGAAATATTACTGTACTTGTAAGTATTTTTGTTGGCCACTGAGCAGGAAAAGAACACTGATAAGAAGCTCTTAACGTTAGTTCACGTTTTTGGATTCGGCTGTTACCTGCTGAATGCATCCACACATATTACAAATGGACGTATGTATACGGGGTGGTCCATTGATCGTGACCCAGCCAAATGTCTCACGAAATAAGCGTCAAACGAAAAAACTACAAAGAACGAAACTTGTCTAGCTTGAAGGGCGAAACCAGATGGCGCTATGGTTCACCCGCTAGATGGCGCTGCCATAGATGAAACGGATATCAACTGCGTTTTTTTCTTTAATAGGAACCCCCATTTTTTATTACATATTCGTGTAGTACGTAAAGAAATATGAATGTTTTAGTTGGACCACGTTTTTCTCTTTGTGCTAGATGGCGCTGTAATAGTTACAAACATATGGCTGACAATTTTAGACGAACAGTTGGTAACGGGTAGGTTTTCTAAATTAAAATACAGAAAGTAAGTACGTTTGAACATTTTATTTCGGTTGTTCCAATGTGATACATGTACCTTTGTGAACTTATCATTTCTGAGTACGCTTGCTGTTGCAGCATGATTACCTGAAAATACCATATTAATGTAATAAATGCTCAAAATGATGTCCGTCAACCTCAGTGCATTTGGCAATACGTGTAACCACATTCCTCTCAACAGAGAGTAGTTCGCCTTCCGTACCGTTCGCACATGCATTGACAATGCGCTAACGCATGTTGTCAGGCGTTGTCGGTGGATCACGATAGCAAATATCCTTCAACTTTCCCCACAGAAAGAAATCCGGGGACGTCAGATCCGGTGAACGTGAGGGCCATGGTGCTTCGACGACCAATCCTCTTGTCATGAAATATGCTATTCAATACCGCTTCAATCGCACGCGAGCTATGTGCCGGACATCCATCATGTTGGAAGTACATCGTCATCCTGTCATGCAGTGAAACTTCTTGTAGTAACATTGGTAGAACATTACGTAGGAAATCAGCATACATTGCACCATTTAGATTGTTATCTATAAAATGGAAGCGAATTATCCTTCCTCACATAATGCCGCACCATATATTAACCTGCCAAGGTCGCTGATGTTCCACTTGTCGCAGCCATCGTGGATTTTCCGTTGCCCAATAGTGCATATTATGCCGGTTTACGCTACCGCTGTTGGTGAATGACGCTTCGTCGCTAAACAGAACGCGTCCAAAAAATCTGTCATCGTCCCGTAATTTCTCTTGTGCCCAGTGGCAGAACTGTACACGACGTTCAAAGTCGTCGCCATGCAATTCCTGGTGCATAGAAATATGGTACGGGTGCAATCGCTGTAGTCCGCAGCTCGTGGTCGTGCGGTAGCGTTCTCGCTTCCCACGCCTGGGTTCCCGGGTTCAATTCCATGCGGGGTCAGGGATTTTCTCTGCTTCGTGATGACTGGGTGTTGTGTGATGTCCTTAGGTTAGTTAGGTTTAAGTAGTTCTAAGTTCTAGGGGACTGATGACCATAGATGTGAAGTCCCATAGTGCTCAGAGCCATTTTTTTTGCAATCGATGTTGATGTAGCATTCTCAACACCGACGTTTTTGAGACTCCCGATTCTCGCGCAATTTATCTGCTACTGACGTGCGGATTAGCCGCGACAGCAGCTAAATCACCTACTTGGGCATCATCATTTGTTGCAGGTCGTGGTTGACGTTTCACATGTGGCTGAACACTTCCTGTTTCCTTAAATAACGCAGCTATCCGGCGAACGGTCCGGACACTTGGATGATGTTGTCCAGGATACCGAGCAGCATACATAGCACGCGTCCGTTGGACATTTTGATCACAATAGCCATACATCAAAACGATAACGCAGTTGATATCCGTTTGACCTATGGCAGCGCTATCTAGCGGGCCAACCATAGCGCCATCTGGTTTCTCCCATCAAGGTAGACGAGTTTCGTTCTATGTAGTTTTTTCGTTTGATGCTTATTTCGCGAGATATTTGGCCCGGTCACTATCAATGGGCCACCCTGTATATGTATGCTCCTTATCTCCTCCTAAACCATTGGACCGATTTCAACGAAACTTGGTACACGTATTTCTTACTGTCTAGAAACAATCGATGTGGGCTAAGAACGACCAATGTATCAGTGGGATCGAGGGGGGAAGGGGGGTGAAAAAGACTTGTAGTGCAACGACGTGCAAGTACCCAGACTTTATTCAGCATTTAAAGACTTGCAACAAATTTTACACACAATTTAAAATCATTACTAAACTTTTTCTTACTCACGATCCCCACAAAATGATGAAAGCAAAAAAGCTTATCGTTTACATCATTTTCGCTGTTAATGCAGTAAAACTGCCGCATGGAGTACGACGTTTTCATTTAATATTTCTTTACTGCTAACTGCATCCGCGATACAGTTTGAAATTTTGCAGACACTACTCGCAAATCACTGAATGTACCTGCGTAATTATATCACTGTACGACGCATACCTCAGGAGATATGTCATAAACACTGAGTGCGCGAAAAACTGCTGCATCATGCATGATGTTTAAATTTATTACTTCTTTGCTACTTATTCTATTCTCATCAAATTTCGCAGACAGCATCCACATTCGCCGCTGAATGTACCTACGAAAATATATCACTGTACGACACATAGTTCACGAGATATGCCATCATAAACATGGAACTGCGTGAAAACGAAACTGCAGAGCGTAATTCGTTAGAGATACAGGCGAACTATGAATACAAATACATGTGAAATATGTTAAATATATGTGAAATACGTGTGACATGTCAGTACATGGGAAAGACCACGGCTGAAACAATTCCTCCTAAATCCTTGGATCGATTTTAACGAAACATGGTACACGTACTGCTTACTATCTGGGAAGAAATATCGTGAGATAAGGAGCAGGAACATCCTATTGGCAGTGAAGACATAGTGTGTAGTGGGGCGATCACTCTGTAGAAATAATTCAGAAGCCAAGATCGCTTAAATACTGGTTACTGGATAACCGGTTTCAAGACACTAAACGTGCCATCTGAATGTATCTTAACATTTATAAACCATTTGGATATAACGATACATGAGGCAGTGACAAAGATTTTATATCAGTTGCTCTGTCTCATGTATCGTTATATCCAAATGGTTTATAAATTTTAAGCTACATTCAGATCCGATGATGGTACCTTTAGTGTGTTGAAACCGGTTATCCAGTAACCAGTATTTAAGCGATGTTGGCTTCTGAATTATTTCTACATGCTGTTGGAGTATGGTTGTTAACATGAAGAAACAAGAGAGGAGGAAGAGATGGACAGACAGCGAGGGGGAAGGAGAAGATGGACACAGACAGTGGGTAGGAGGAGATGGACAAAGAGAGGGGGAAGGGGAAATAGAGGGTAGAGGAAAGAATGCACAGAGGAGAAAGGACCAAATGGACAGGGGGGGGGGGAGCCGACAGACAAAGGAAAGAAGAAGAGATGGACAAAGACAGGGGGAGGAAGAGATGGGGAGAAGAGGGGGGAGGAGGAGATGGACAGAGAAAGGGAAGAGAAGGAAATTGACACAGAAAGGAAAGATGAGAAGATGGGCGGAGAGAGGAGGAAGAGGAGATGGACAAAGAGTGGGGAGGAGGAGGAGGATAGAGAGAGGCATGAGGAGGAAAAGGACAAAGAGCTGGGGGCGGGAGGAGACGGACAGAGGGGGTAGAAGCAGACGGACAGAGAGAGAGCAAGAGCTCTCCAGCTGTGTTTTCTGTAAGAGCCCTTCTGCTGCCGCGGGTGAGTTGCTCTGGTCGTTTCAATGACCACATGGCCTTCCCAACTGTATGTTTTCAGCCCTTCTGAAGGTGCCGCAGGTATCGTGGGACTTGCGATTAAGCAGTTCTGCACAGATGTTTTTCCGACCTCAGCTCCCCCACTGCTAACTTATGTCTGTCATTCACCAACACCAGATGTGTTGCTAACGTCTGTCAGACGGTGTCCTCGCCGACAGCCTTCGTTTCCGTATAATTTCGCATCTCTAAGCAGGTACACATACACAGAGAATCAAGGCACTGAGTTGCAACTAAAAGATTATAAATGCAATTTGCATCAGTACTTTTCGAACTGGTCGCCTTTAAATAACAGACTGGAATCTGGCAGATGAGTGTGTCAAGATCATACTCAAATCAAGGTAAATAATTAAAACAAGAGATACATAGAATGTGTGATAGGAAACCACCTGTCAAACCTGGTACAGACATCTGAAATTTTATTTCTGCTGCAAGAGAAAGTTAATAATAAGAAATGGTTCAAATGGCTCTGAGCACTATGGGACTTAACTGCTGAGGTCATCAGTCCCCTAGAACTTAGAACTACTTAAACCTAACTAACCTAAGGACATCACACACATCCATGCCCGAGGCAGGATCCGAACCTGCGACCGTAGCGGTCGCGCGGGGTTCCAGACTGTAGCGCCTAGAACCGCTCGGCCACTCCGGCCAGCTAGTTAATAATAGGTAAATGCAGTCTAGACTCTGACAGACGGAACTGTCCATGAATTCCACGCCTTGGACGTAAAGTTTGTCTGATAACATTCGGAGTCTAACGCTCAAGGACATTTCTGCTGCCTCCACTGAAAGAGCATTTGTGGGCGTCGAATATCTCCGAGATAAATAGTAATGGCTCTGCACTGAAGAGTATCTAATTTGAAGAGATAAACCTTTGGTGCGTTGTGATACAGTTGACAGCCATAATGTAATGGAGATCGAATAATCCCTCGGTAAATGGTGAGTAAAATACTCCGATGCATTCCCCGCCATACACGTGTGAGTGAGCGAATAACATTTAAACCCCTGTCACACATGGTAACAGTGGATTGGATGTGAGGTGTCCAGCTAAACAGAGAGTCAAATATCATTCCTAGGACTGAGCATGAGATTTCATTTGGGAAGTGTACTTGGACGATCATCGACTTCTCAGCCGAAATCTTCAATCCGTCAGTAGACAGCCATTCATCGATGTGCAGCTTGGTAGTGAGTAATGCTGTTTTGGCTTGGCGATACGAGCTCGCAGTGGAATAAACATATCGTCGGCATACTATCAAACTCCTGCTGTTCCAGATAATCGTAGATATTTCCTGTTGGAGTAATGCCTGATGACTCAGTGGGGTAGTTGAGGTACGCTGTGTGCGTGTGTTCGTCAAAACAGGAACCTACTTGTGCTCGCAGGCTTGCGAATACGGATGTTGCTCTCTTGGGTTCTCCACAGCATACTCAACATGTAAATGTAGAAGAAAAGGGAACACTCAGTCTACTGGCATCCTGGACCGCGTTCACGATAACATGAATTAGTGGACACAAGCGCGCGCGCTGTGTGTGTGTTTCACATCTAATAAAGAAGATTGTAAAATTTGTAACTTTGTCGTTGTTAGTGAGTAACTGAAAAAAGTTTAAAGTTAAAAAAGAGCTTAGGGAAGTGTGACTGACTGTTCTTAGAAAGAGAATCAGGGTGAACCAATCACCTCGGCTATTCATTAAAACCTTCTCCCTCAAGGTTTAGAGAGCAAGTCAGATATCTCAAAAAACCTTAACAGTAGTACCAAATTCACCTTATCGTCAGCTAAAATAGTTTACATATCAGCTAAACCCTCTTGTCTGAAGATAAAATAGTACATTTAGTTACAATGTGGCTTACTGTAACCCGTATACCACAAGCACCCCGTACTGTAGGTAATGTGTGCTTGTCCTGAGACGTGATTGAGGACACATTTAAAAGAATAACTTTATTAACAAAACGCAACTCAGTTATAATGTCCTTGGAGCAATATCCACACAACTACGTACAGCATAAATGTCTCCACTACGGCAATGTCTGGACGAGCCTTACAGTCACGGTAGGTGGCAGCGTGAAGACCTGCGTCGTTACTGGCCAACTACTGCCTGCGTAGACGGCTGACGCACTGCTGGTACAGACCACGAGGCATTGTGCTCCGTCTGAAGGCGAGTGAGAAGCACTTCGTGTCGCCCCAGAGCTCAGGAGGACGTTCGCCACCACCAACTAGTTGGTTTCACTGACCGCACCTTATTATCTGCCACTACTAGCCGCTCTTCTTCCCATCATCACATGACCTCGTACCCCAACAGCAAGGATGAAGCGCCTAGGGCGACAGTGCATTGAGTTACACGGTCTAGATGTTTCGGTTCTCCCCTGCCCAACCTACTGATTCTTTTCGCTGAACTCTGCCTGTGGCCTGGTACCCAGTAGGTTAGCACCTCCTTCCTCAGCGTTTGCAGGCGGTGAAGGGACTCCCGAATGTTCTGGACACTCCTGATCACATTCGTCGAACAGATCGAAGGGCACTTGACGAGTTGAAGTAGGCGAGGGATTTCTCAGTATGGATACGGCCTCAAGATTGCATGCAACTCTGCATCATAGCTCAGCTCGTCTGTGATCTCGAGTAAACGCTCTGGAAAATGAGCAGTCATAAGTAACAGTACGAAAAATATTCTCAAAACCTCACATAACCATCTCCAGCCAGAACTACCCCGTCCTGTCGGAGCACACTTCTCTCCCCCACTCACCCACTGCTCATTCTGTGCGTTGTTTTGTCCAGTGAAGACGTGCAGCTTCGTGTACTGCTGTGAGTAATGCCCTTTTGCGAGGTACCGTACCCACTCTAAATGTCCATTGGAAGCAGTTACTTCCACAACTTTGGTTTGGAAACTGGTTGAGATAGATCTGCGTTCGTTCAAAGAAGCAATTCCTGCAGTTTCTGAAACCGACTGGACATTGGCAAGGCGATACGTTTGTCTTATATCTGTCTATTAGGACCTTTCTACGACCACAGCTCTTAAGCTGTGCTGCACAGCTGTGAATGGTGCACCGTTCGCTGTAGATACCTTGGTCAATCCGTGTTGATACGTCAACTTATCGCGCATCTTCATTCTCTGTGTGGCCTTGGGCACTTCGAAACACGACAGCTGTCTGCCATTCTGGTAAGTCCCACCGTCGACCCAGTTTACCATGCCGGTTCTGTACACCGGCTGTCACAGACGCGCCACTTCACTTCTATGACGCCGGCCACAATAGCCGAGCGGTTCTACGCGCTTCAGTCTGGAACCGCGCGACCGCTACGGTCACAGGTTCGAATCCTGCCTCAGGCATGGATGTGTGTGATGTCCTTAGGTTAGTTAGGTTTAAGTAGTTCTAAGTTGTAGGGGACTGATGACCTCAGATGTTAAGTCCCATAGTGCTCAGAGCCATTTGAACCAACTTCTATGACGTACCTCAGCAGTCGAGGGTCACAGGACCTAATCTGACATCTACAGCATTCCAAAGTTACCAGTCTGCTCTTAGAATAATTGTTTTTTCATCTTTCGTTTGTTTGCCGTTCATGAAACCACAGCGTGCTGTAGCAGAAAGTTAGCTCTACTTACGTTATTTTCAGCCAAATGTCCGTGTAGGCCCAAGTAGTAGGGTGGGGCAGAAGGATCCCAGTTGGGAATGTTTGGCACAGGACTGCCAGCTCCGGCACTCAGGCTATGACTAAGGGTAACTTCCCAGAATCCTTGGTGGGGACCAGAGGGTTGTAACAGTTTCAATATATTCCCAGAACAGTGCTATATACTGCCCCAGCCAGAAAATGTACACGAAACGTCTCTCCGTCACTGAAGAATATGCTTCAACTCGGCATCGTAATTTTCTATCTTCTGATCTACTTCCTGCATTTTGGATGCAAACTGAAACTGAATGTGTACTTTCCTAGAAATTCGACTGCTAAAAATGCAGCAGTTTCATTGATAGCTGCCTTAGCATTATTTTTAAATCATTAATGGCCACACACATTACACTGGAGACTAAGCGGGTTGTCCTGAAACGTCGTCCTGAAGGAAATATGAGTGCCGCTGCATGCGTGGAATGTGACGGATGACGGAACAGCTGGGAACGTCGGCAGTGGATCGACACCCCGCCGTGCGCCAGATGCCACTACAGTCGCTGCTTTCCCGTGCCCCTGTGCGCCTCTCTTGGACCGTGGTATGGCGTATGTTTTGCACAACCTGTTTATCTACTCATTTTAAGACGTTTCTGGTAAACAGATTGGTACTTTTACTGTTTAAACGTCGCCATATTCTATAGTTCTAGGCGTGTTATACAAACAGCCCTACAAAAACTAACAGGCGTAAGTGCATTACTTTTAATTTTAATTTTAATAACCAACAGCCTCAGTTGCACCGTTTACCTAGAATTTACCTAGGTTTCAGTCGGTATAACCAACCTTCTTCAGAATAACAGTAACAACCGATTGTCCACAGTGGACGTAGTCAAGTTCCAGTACACCGCTCGTAGCTGCCGCATCGCGGTCGCGAAGTGGGGCCGAGGCAGTTTCAGATAAGTTTTTACAGTCTGACAATAATTTATGGATTTGTAGTTTTAGCTTGACGATGTCCACTATGGACAAACAGTAGTTACTGTTATTTTGAAGAAGGTTGGGTTATCCCGACTGAAACCTAGGTAAATTTTAGGTAAACGGTGCAACTGAGGCTGTTGGTTATTAAAATTAAAATTAATGTTTATACAGTTGCTGACAGGGCCGCATTACTTTTAATTATTTTAGAGAATTTACTCTAAAAATAACACTCCTGTAACAAAAGAATGAATTATGGAACATTAGAGTTTCACGTCCCATCGATGACTACGTCATTAGGGAAAAAGAGAACCCACCACAAGTCGCTTTGTCACACGACATGGCAGCGTGAAAGAAAGCTGAAAGAAAAGGGACACCTATTTTGGATTAAGGTCAACGATCTACAGTTTCCTACAAAATGACGGTCAAAGTTTCGACGCAACTTAATCTGTCGTCGCGTAAAATCAATTGAATCTGTAGCGCCGTAAAGAGCAGGAGGAGATTAGTGTTTAACGTCCCGTCGACCTGCTCGGATTAGAGAAGGATGGGGAAGGAACTCGGCCGTGCCTTTTCAAAGGAACCATCCCGGCATCTGCCTGAAGCGATTTAGGGGGGATCACGGAAAACCAAAATCAGAAAGGCCAGGCGCAGGTTTGAACGGTTGTCCTCCCGAATGCGAGACCAGTGAGCTAACCGTTGCACCACCTCGCTTGGTGTAGCGTCGTGATCAAATGCAAAGTTTCTTATTTTTGTGGCCAACATTAAAACACAACCATATGTTTTATTTTTTATTTTTTTGTTGTGGAAATACGAGACATCAATATTTTCTGAGACATTGTGAAATACAATGGAATTATTGACAAAAGAATCTTATTAAAAATATATTTTGTCATCTAAAAAAAATGGTTCAAATGAGAACTTAGAACTACTTAAACCAAACTAACCTAAGGACATCACACACATCCATACCCGAGGCAGGCTCGAACCTGCGACCGTAGCGATCACGCGGTTACAGACTGAAGCGCCTACATCCGCTCGGCCACACCGGCCCGCTTGTCGTCTAAAATCTCATATAATTAACAGTAACAGAAAACGATAAACATATAAATTCAGTACTGCTATTTTTACTTTGATTTTTGCTTTCATAGTTCGAGAGGGCCAGTGCATTCTCCAGAGTGATCGCTATCGTAAAAACATTCAAACCATAAAAACTACCACAGTCGACGTGCTAAACAAAAATACCACAGTCACATTTTCTACGTGATTGTCATTAGGAAGAGCAGCCCAGTTATCGCTTTTAAAATGCCTCGCGATTTGGCGATGATTTCGTGGTGAACCACACACACCGACGCACTTGCTCCAAAGCTAGAATCTGCTATTGATTATGGATGGATTTTAATTGCATGGCTTCTATTAACGATTCCTCTTTGCTGTGCTTTGAGAATAGGGCTCTTCTGCAATCGGCAAATGTAACTCTTCACCTGTCGGTATAAGTACACGTCGCAGGTTTGACAGAATGGCATGCACATTGCCGGAAATACTTTTAATGTGGACGTCGGTACTGCGATTTCTTCGACAAAACGCCCATGGCCTATTGCGCTTCGCCCACGCCATGAGGCAATGATACAACTCAACAAATTTATACAGTGCAATATTTTTTAAAATCATTTTATGTGGTTTTAATGTTTTTTGGTGTGCTAAGTTCGGAAATGCTAAGGACTGTCCTCTGTCACGTAGTTTGCCCCAGAAATTAATCATGAAGATCCATAAAATTCATAGAAAACACATATATTCACAAAAGAAACATGGTAAACTAATGCATTGCTAACAATATAATGACGTATTACTTTCTTCAAGTCTAATACAAAGATGTAGATCTTAATATCATTCTTTTGCTTGCTGTTTTTTCCTCTCAAATCTCCGTTGCGTTTTCTTCTGTGCGCTTTCTGAGGACACTCGATGTGCGGCGTTCGACAGTAGTCAGCTATAATTCCGGCATTCTGTCCCACTACCTTTTGGATTCCAACCAGACAATCTACGGCTAGATAACCACAGCAGATGCGAATTAGATCCCGCTTACTGCGGCAATGCCGCTCTGTCGAGTTATAGCGGCTGTTTCCTGGTTGGCAATGGCATTGTTTTCACAACTGAAATTTAATTCACTGTAATTCAGACAATTTACACGAAATATTTATAAATAATGTACAAAACATTCCTCGTGATTTAGTGCATCTAGCAGTTAAAGCCGGATCACAGTCCCTACAGCAGTTCCTGGGTTTATCCTGCATATACAGACGGATGCGAGCAAGCGACTCTGATTTATATACAGGGTGAATCACCTACAACTTGCACTGCAAAATTTTTAAATGGAACAATGCCTATTGACATTAAGGAACTAAAATAAGGGTAAATTTGAATATTAATGGTGTCTGTCGCAGGATTCTACTGCCAGTCGTTTACGAGATATCCTATTTTGAAAAGTTCCCACAGCGACGCTTGTACACTACTGGCCATAAAAATTGCTACACCAAGAAGAAATGCAGATGATAAACGGGTATTCATTGGACAAATATATTATACTAGAACTGACATGTGATTACATGTTACGCAATTTGGGTACATAGATCCTGAGAAATCGGTACACAGAACAACCAACTCTGGCCATAATAACGGCCTTGATACGCCTGGGCATTGAGTCAAACAGAGCTTGGATGGCGTCTACAGGTACAGCTGCCCATGCAGCTTCAACACGATGCCACAGTTCATCAAGAGTAGTGACTGCCGTATTGTGACGAGACGTTTTAAATTGGTGAGAGATCTGGAGAATGTGCTGGCCAGGGCAGCAGTCGAGCATTTTCTGTATCCAGAAATACCCGTACAGGACCTGCAACATGCGGTCGTGCATTATTCTGCTCAAATGTAGGTTTTCACAGGGGTCGAATGAAGGGTAGAGCCACGGGTCGTAACACATCTGAAATGTAACGTCCACCGTTCAAAGTGCCGTCAATGCGAACAAGAGGTGACCGAGACGTGTAACCAATGGCACCCCATACCATCACGCCGGGTGATGCGCCAGTATGGCGATGACGAATACACGCTTCCAATGTGCGTTCACCGCGATGTCGCCAAACACGGATGCAACCATCATGATGCTGTAAACAGAACCTGGATTCATCCGAAAAAATGACGTTTTGCCATTCGTGCAACCAGGTTCGTCGTTGAGTACGCCATCGCAGGCGCTCGTGTCTGTGATGCAGCGTCAAGGGTAACCGCAGCCACGGTCTCCGAGCTGAGAGTCCATGCTGCTGCAAACGTCGCCGAATTGTCCGTGCAGATGGTTGTTGTCTTGCAAACGTCCCCATCTGTTGACTCAGGGATCGAGACGTGCCTGCACGATCCATTACAGCCATTCGGATAAAATACCTGTCATCTCGACTGCTAGTGATGGACGAGGCCGTAGGGATGCAGCACGGCGTTCCGTATTACCCTCCTGAACCCACCGATTCCATATTCTGCTAACAGTCATTGGATCTCGACCAATGCGGGCAGCAATGTCGCGATACGATAAAACGCAATCGCGATAGGCTACAATCCGACCTTTATCAAAGTCGGAAACGTGATGGTACGCATTTCTCCTCCTTACACGAGGCATGACAAAAACGTTTCACCAGGCAACGCGTGTCAGCTGCTGTTTGTGTATGAGAAATCGGTTGGAACTTTCCTCATGTCAGCAGGTTGTAGGTGTGCGCCAACCTTGTGTGAATGCTCTGAAAAGCTAATCATTTGCATATCAGAGCATCTTCTTCCTGTCGGTTAAATTTCGCGTCTGTAGCACGTCATCTTCGTGGTGTAGCAATTTTAATGGCCAGAAGTGTACAATACCAGCGGTAGCTCACGCTAAAGAACAATACAAGTGGTTACACTAATTATATGGATTCTGACCCGTAACGAGACAGTACAGGCTCTGTTCGAAATGACCGCCCGCAGCGGCAGTACACGCTTCGAATCTGATGTGGAATGACTGCTGCACATGTGCTGGCATATCAGCGGAGATGTCCGAGCAGGCTGCAGTAATGCGTCATTGCGTATCATTGTGTGTAGTGGGTTTGTCCTTGTAGGCAGTATCTCTCAGCTTTCCACACAGAAAAAAGTAAACAAACGTCCAATCCGGGGAACGGGCCGGCCACGGTAGAGGTTATCTGCATACAATGCAACGATTTGGAAACAATTCGTCAAGACATGCAGTAGTACTCCGTGCGCAATTGGCTGGATGGCCATCATGTTGGTATCAAAGATTCCTTCTAATCTACAGAGGAACTCTTCTAGCATCCATGGAAGATACGTCTCTTAGGAGGCTGCAATATTTGTGCGTGTTCAGTGTGCCATCTACAAAACACAGGCCTATGAGGTGATGGTTCACTTTTCCGCACCTCATTTTTACACTCCATGGACGCTGATGATAATCGTTTCCATGCAGCTCTTGATGTAGAGATAGTGATAGTGATGGAACCTAAGTCGATGGAGAATGCATAAGACACTTCCCTGACTCATACCCCTTTCTCGTGGGATTGCGCGGGAGCTAACATGCGGATCAACTGCAACAGCAGCAAGAACATCAATTTACTCTCTTCTGTTGTTACTTGTTTCCTTCTGTGCAGGGTGTTATACTACTATTTTCATGTAACTGGTTGAAATGCTTGATAAATGACTGCCGATATCGTTGACTTCTTCTGGAATATCTTGCCCCATACACTGCACAATAAGGAAGTGCATTCTTCCTACACTCTCCATACACCATGACCATGTCGCCTTTTTCTGCGTTGGTAAATCCATTCGTCCACTCACGACCTACTGCTAGAACTGTCACACACTAAATGACTAGCAAGTCGCAATGCACTCAAGGAACGCAAAAGCACACAGTAAGCAAACATAACAACATTGCACGTAGCAACTACGCAGGTTGAGCGGCACAAACAAGTGTGTTGGTTAAAAGGGGGGGGGGGGGGACTTTTCAAAATACGATACCTCGTAAACGACTGGCACTAGAACCCTGCAACAAACGCCACTGACATTCAAATTTACCCTCTTTTAGTTTGTTACTGTCAGTAGGCACAGTTGCATTTAAAACTGTATGTTTGCACATAAAATAGATTTTCTAAGTATTATTACAATCTGTTTCTTGGCTAACAATACGAGCCCCTGACTAGCAATCCATTATGTGAGAACCGCACAACAAAAGCACTTTTCATTTCCAAATTACCGGCGGTACAAGTTTCAGGTATTCACCCTGTATCATATAGAGATATGTGACGATAAAAATCTTTATTTGATAAGATGCGTAATGTTTATATCTTTTGTCAGTAATTACATTGTATTCCATGATGATGATGATGAGTCCCATACTCCTTCACAGAGCGTAGGGGAGCGACGCGGGAGACCCGCGCCGCCTTACTAGGCAAGGTCCTAATGGAGGTGGTTTGCCGTTGCCTTCCTCCGACCGTAATGGGGGTGAATGATGATGATAAGACGACACAACAACACCCAGTATTCCATAATGTAACAAAATATTTTGATGTCGTACAATCATGACAAAAAAAGGAAAAAACGTAAGTTTTATTTCAACACTTGACCACTAAAAAATGGCACTTTGTTCTTAATCACAACACTACCAATTCACTTGATTTTATGCTGTGCAAGCAGGCTATTGAGGTGGTGTCAGAAAGATGACAGTCATTTTCTCGAAACGACTGAGTGTTAGCACCTAAAAGTCGAAATAGGTGATCCCTTACTTTGAGCTTTTCACCCTGCACGTTTTGAATGCGGCGGGTTCCCCTTGTCAGACAGCAGTGACACGTGAAAGAAGCCGGATGCGTCCAGTTGAGAGGGTCTGCCCTGATCTTCTGTTTGCTTTATTCAATCACGGGAGACCTCACTCGAACGTGTTGATGGCTGGACGGCGTCTCAACAGCTGTCCTCCCAAAACGGGGTGCGGTCTCTTGACCACTAGGCGCTGCCTCGTTCGGTATTACAACACACAGTGCTCAAATACGTTTCCATTACTTTGTAAATATTTTACTATACAACCACGAAACTCAGTATTACATTACACTTAATTAGTAGGATACGACAACCATAGGTATTTTGTTATGCCATCATATGATGAAGGGCAATGCAGAAATCGTTGTCCATGATTCTGATGCCGTAGGTTTCTCCTTTCCTTGGTGATGGCTACGTTGAACAAAAATATGCGGACATCCTTACGTAATGCGCAGTTTGACCTCTAGATGTCATGAGAGGCGGTATAAAAGGAGGCAGGTAGTACAGTGTTATCAATAAGGGACGCAGCAACAGTATAATGGGTCGGGGAGCAGAGCTCAGTAACTTCGAACATAAATTACCTATCAAGAACACTTCTACCCTTAAAACTGACCAAGTCGGCCGTTGGTGATGTTACTGCGAAGTGGAAACGCGAGGGAACATCCGCAGCTAAGCTGAGACTGGGCCTACAGTAACCGTCAAGTGTGGAGGAGGGTGGTTGTAAAAAGTCGCACAAAATCAACCGAAGGAGTCATCCGTGAGTTCCAAAGGGCTTCCAGCAGTCCAGCTAGCACAAAAACTGTGCGTAGCGAGTTGAAAACAATGGGGTACAATGATGTAGCAGTTCCTCATAAAAAGTTACTTTCCTGTACTCAATAACTCAGTTGTCTGTTTGTGTGTATGATGCACCTCTGCCTTTGAGGTTATGTGGATCATCTTACTGTTGACTCGGCCTTATGGCTATGCCATAGCATTTATACGGATCATTTTACTTTTGACTAAGCGTTACGGGTCCGTTTGTCTTTTGACACAATATGTAACACGCGTTATTACTTCTTCCGGGGAAGACAGGTTTATGCCTGTCGAAACGTAGGTAAGGTTTGAATAAACTTTTGACGTACAACTGGTTGTCTGTATAATTCCCACTGTATCCATTATTCTACACTTGCTGACTATTCCAAGATTTTCATGCTAAGCAAACTTTCATGCTGTATAAGTGGCAAATACTAAACGAAATGCCAATGCCTAATGCAGAAATAAACTACAGCAAAAAAGTCTGATTGAGTCAGAGAATATAAGACTTTGTCCAATAGCTGTGTAGTGTAAGGTCATGATTTTAGAATCTGAGATAATTGCTCACAAAGAGAAATATAAAGTCTGTGATGTTTTACGAATTCGATTCAACAACATACAGGGTGAAGCGAAATTCGCGCACTCGGGCTTCGCAGCGTGACTCCTCACATGCCAGCGATAGCGATAAAAAAATGACTGTCACAAAATTTCGTCCGGTGAGTACATCCGGCAGAAAAAGGACGTTAAAGAGTGGTAATCTGGCAACACTGTAACCACATGTACAGTAACTAGGTCTCTCAAGCCCTAAGCTTGCCCTGTACAGGTGGTGCAGTGGATAGAGTTTTGGGTTAGCATGCAGGAGGTCGAGGGTTCGATCCTGGGTTCAAGAATATGTTTTTATTTGGTAAATGTAGTCCAAGTGGTACGGTATCTGGCATCGTAATCGTCAACAGCGATTGCAGCGGGTCCTCTGGAAAACATTTGCACTTCCATACGACAATCGTAGAAATGGATCATGGTCAGCTTTGAAAGATGCCCTTTCCACGTCGTGGGCTCGAATTTATTCGCACCGCTTCCTCTACTAGAAGCGAAACTTGTTTTCTTTGTACGCTCCTATAAGGGCCACGTAGATTAGTACCAACTATTACTCTTGCCTCGTTCAGGTCCATTACATTTCGTTAGGACCTTACGTTAACAGTAGCACTAGCAACGTGCTTTGCGAATAATGTCCAAACTCGGTTACTGTTTGTATGTGTTATCACCATGCTCCATTAATTGTTTCAACTGTCGTATTTCTTATTTGTCTAACCACGTATTTGTTGTGTTCTGCGATACAAAATGTTGTAAATTCAGGGTACGCGTGACATAAGAAACGGTATATATTACAGTATGAAATGTCAGAATGAAATTAGCAAATAAAAAAAAATGCACCCCAACCCTAGATTGATCCCTCGACCTCCTGCATGCTCACCCAAAACCCTATCCACTGCGCCAACTGTGCAGCACGATTAAAATGTGCTATCACAAATAGTTACCATACGTGTTATTACAGTGTTGGCAGATTGCCACTCTTTAACGTCCTTTTTATGCCGGATATACTCGTCAGAGGAAACTTTGTGACAGGCATTTTTTTATCGCTGGCATATGAGGAGTCACGCTGCGAAGTCCCAGTGTGCGAATTTCGCTCCACCCTGTATATATTAATGAATTCTTTCAGTGCGTCATGGTGCCTCGCGAGATTAGCCGAGCGGTCTCAAGCGCTACAGTCATGTACTGTGCGACTGGTCCCGGCGGAGGTTCGAGTCCTCCGTCGGGTATGCGTGTGTGTGTTTGTCCTTATGATAATTTAGGTTAAGTAGTGTGTAAGCTTAGGGACTGATGACCTTAGCAGTCCCATAAGATTTCACACACATTTGAACATTTTTTGAGTGCGTCATGGAACATTGACATTTATGGTTCAAAACATCACAATTCCAGAGATATTTATTATTAATAGTTTTCAGCCTACTACGCCATCTTCAAGTGACAAATAGCGAACGTGCGTGCAGAAGCTTAAGTAGAGAGGTTTTAAAGAGCAAAGAGAGTCTTTGGTTATAACAGCATGCAGGAAATATCGCACAGAGGGCTCTAAACTAGTGTCAAATATGAAAAAAATATTATAACTTCTTTCATTTATCAAGTAGTGGGTAATATTTTACTTGCTACATTGTGGTTCAAGCACACAGGGCATGCAGGCGTTAAGAGTCAGAAATAAATCACTTTGTAGTAGTCACTGTTCCAGAAACTCGTGGACGCTACACTAAGTAAACGGAGTATTACCAAAACAAGCAGGACTGTAAGAACTAGAGTGATTAATCTTAAGTGTGTGACACATGACGTAATGGAATTTGGTAAGTTTTTGGATTTAGGGTAGTGCAAGTCACATAGTGTAATTATCTAACTCATTCATGTCGAGAGTGCCGGCCGTTGTGGCCGAGCGGTTCTAGGCGCTTCAGTCCGGAAACGTGCTGCTGCTACGGTCGTAGGTTCGAATTCTGCCTCGGGCATGGATGTGTTTGCTCTCCTTAGGTTAGTTAGGTTTAAGTAGTTCTAAGTCTAGGGGACTGATGACCTCAGATGTTAAGTCCCATAGTGCTCAGAGTCTTTAGAGCCTGTCGACAGCGAGGCTGTTACAAAGTGCATCAAGACTGGTGGTTCAGTCCATGTTACTGAAGAGCCAGGATGATGATCCCCTACAATAACCTAACCTTCCTTACCCTAACCTATCCTAGAATTCCTACCCAACACTTATCATAGTCTATCCTCTATTACTCTTCCCTACCCAACTTTACCCTAACCAACACTACCTTGTTGTTGTTGTTGTTGTTGTTGTTGTGGTCTTCAGTCCTGAGACTGGTTTGATGCAGCTCTCTATGCTACTCTATCCTGTGCAAGCTTCTTCATCTCCCAGTACCTACTGCAACCTACATCTTTCTGAATCTGTTTAGTGTATTCATCTCATGGCCTCCCTCTACGATTTTTACCCTCCACGCTGCCCTCCAACGCTAAATTTGTGATCCCTTGATGCCTCAGAACATGTTCTACCAACCGGTCCCTTCTTCTTGTCAAGTTGTGCCACAAACTCCTCTTCTCCCCAATTCTATTCAGTAGCTCCTCATTAGTTATGTGATCTACCCATCTAATCTTCAGCATTCTTCTGTAGCACCACATTTCGAAAGCTTCTATTCTCTTCTTGTCTAAATTATTTATCGTCCATGTTTCACTTCCATACATGACTACACTCCATACAAATACTTTCAGAAACGACTTCCTGACACTTAAATCAATACTCGATGTTAACAAATTTCTCTTATTCAGAAACGCTTTCTTGCCATTGCCAGTCTACATTTTATATCCTCTCTACTTCGACCATCATCAGTTATTTTGCTCCCCAAATAGCAAAACTTGAAGCGTTTCATTTCCTAATCTAATTCCCTCAGCATCACGTGACTTAATTCGACTACATTCCATTATCCTCGTTTTGCTTTTGTTGATGTTCATCTTATACCCTCCTTTCAAGACACTGTCCATTCCGTTCAACTGCTCTTCCAAGCCCTTTGCTTTCTCTGACAGAATTACAATGTCATCGGCAAACCTCAAAGTTTATATTTCTTCTCCATGGATCTTAATACCTACTCCGAATTTATCTTTTTTTTCTTTTACTGCTTGCTCAATATACAGATTGAATAACATTGGGGAGACGCTACAACCCTGTCTCACTCCCTTCCCAACCACTGCTTCCTTTTCATGCCCCTCGACCCTTATAACTGCCATCTGGTTTCTGTACAAATTGTAAATAGCCTTTAGTTCCCTGTATTTTACTCCTGCCACCTTCAGAATTTGAAAGAGAGTATTCTAGTCAACATTGTCAAAAGCTTTCTCTAAATCTACAAATGCTAGAAACGTAGGTTTGCCTTTCCTTAATCTTTCTTCTAAGATACCGTATGCTATTCTATACTACCTTACCTTACTCTACTCTAACGTACACTCCACCTCCCAAAGAGCACCAAAGAGGCTGACAGACTTCACACCAACATCTTGCACCATCAGCAGCCACTGAGCGTCCTCATTCCATGAACGTAAGAGCACACCCCAGGAATTTAAGTCAGTGCAATGACGTAGTCTGGAGATCAACAACTGTACAGCACACAACCACCTCTCCTCCCTTTATCGTTAAATTCTACCAATGACATTTCTTCCCACCTCGAGAAGTAAGCATGCTCCTTCTTGAAATAGCTCCATCAGACACTGGCACTTTAGCGACATCTCTGTTACAGGATTTTTGGGAGATTTAGGAGCACATTGCAAACGTAACTTCAATAAACTGCTCCATATGCAGTACAGAGTAAAGTATTGTTTTCTTATAGAGCTAGATAAGGGTAGATAGATGAATCTTAACTCCGTCTATGTATACCATAGTGTGGGTCAGTAATAACGTGAGCTTTCACATTGCATAATGTGATACCAAATGGAATTCAGTGCGACTCGGTAAGGCCTTCTGCTGGAATGCCGCCAATGCTCGACAGTCGTAGGACACACAGAGGTACCTTCGTCTGGCCACCTCTGGAAACTCCAGGCAGTCAGAGGCAACTGACCGAGCCCTCGCCAAGATATCTGTAAGCTCGGTCACGCAAATAACATATGTTTAGGGAAAAAGAGAGCGAGATAGATATATAGAGAGATAGAGAGAGAGGAGTGTGAGTACGCGCCCGCGCTCGTGCGCATGTGTGTGTGTGTGTGTGTGTGTGTGTAACCTTCATATTACGGTGTAGGTTATCAAAAACACGTTGAGAACTGACAAATTTAAATACCTAACGACAAAATTTGATTTTATATCGTTATTTGGAGCTAAACTATTCCATTGTATTAACGATTTTTAGGTTAGGATCGTCCGTTTGCAACTGATTAGGGGCAGTATTTGTTTTGCCATACGTGCTTCGCTTCAGTTGATTGGGGTACCATGCACGAGTGGCTGAGAGCGCCGCCATTGCTGTACACGTGTTCTCGCTGAACTGATGGTGAAGCTGTTGTTCTGTCTGCGTTGCTGAACAAAGATTTTAGCTCAGGACACAAGCTGCAGACGCGCTCTTCCACATGTTTCAGCAAGCAGACGTAACACGTGTAGAACAATATCAGCACACTCGGCCACTGAGGCGTAACTCGTCTGATAAAACAAATATTGCCTTTATTCGGTTACTAACAAACGTTACTAACCTAAAAAACATAAATGTAATATTAGTAACAACTGAGGACTGACAGATCAACAACATTAAAGGTGTAAACTATTCCACCTGATTGAAATAAAGTAAATGAAACAGCGAATATAGACCGCAGTAGCTGAATAAATGCCGTAACTGAAGGCATGAAAAGACGCTTTGTACCGTTACCATTGTCGTGTTCATCATGAAAGCACTACTGAAGACGTGATTTCCTTATTGGGATAATGCCACATTCGTCGTCATCTGTGACGATTTTGTTGTTGTTGTTGTTGTGGTCTTCAGTCCAGAGACAGGTTTGGTGCAGCTCTCCATGCTACTCTATCCTGTGCAAGCTTCTTCATCTCCCAGTAACTACTGCAACCTACATCCTTCTGAACCTGTTTAGTGTATTCATCTCTTGGTCTCCCTCTACGATTTTTATCCTCCACGCTGCCCTCCAATACTAAATTGGTGATCCCTTGATGCCTCAGAATATGCCCTACCAACCGATCCCTTCTTCTAGTCAAGTTGTGCCACAAACTCCTCTTCTCCCCAATTCTGTTCAGTAACTCCTCATTAGTTATGTGATGTACCCATCTAATCTTCAGCATTCTTCTGTAGCACCACTTTTCGAAAGCTTCTATTTTCTTCTTGTCTAAGCTATTTATCGTCCACGTTTCACTTCCATATAGGGCTACACTCCACACAAAAACTTTCAGAAAAGACTTCCTCACACTTAAATCTATACTCGATGTTAACAAATTTCTCTTCTTCAGAGCCGACCTGAGTGGCCGAGCTGTTCTAGGCGCTACAGTCTGGAGCCGCGCGACCGCTACGGTCGCAGGTTCGAATCCTGCCTCGGGCGTGGATGTGTGTGATGTCCTTAGGTTAGTTAGGTTTAAGTAGTTCTAAGTTCTAGGGGACTGATGACCTCAGAAGTTAAGTCCCATAGTGCTCAGAGCCATTTGAACCATTTTTTTTCTTCTTCAGAAATGCTTTCCTTGCCATTGCCAGTCTACATTTTATATCCGCTCTACTTCGACCATCATCAGTTATTTTGCTCCCCAAATAGCAAACTCATTTACTACTTTAAGCGTCTCATTTCCTAATCTAATTCCTGCAGCATCACCCGATTTAATTCGACTACATTCCATTATTCTCGTTTTGCTTTTGTTGATGTTCATATTATATCCTCCTTTCAAGAACATTAACAATTACCGCCCAATTTGGAGCAAGCGTAAGAACGACTGAGATCGGTAGATGAACTGCGAAGTACTCGTAATTATAAAATCTTCACTGCTAGTTGGAAGAAGAAAGACACGATTGTATAGTTCCTCCATACACCATACAGCAAGAAACTGATTCGTCGGTCGGGTCGCACGGTTCGTTTGCACCATCGGCGGTCGAGGCCACGCTCCGTTCCGCCGTACGAGAGGTTTGGCTGCGGCAGCTGTGGGGCGAGTATTTAGCGTCAGTCGATGCACTTCCCATCCTACCACCCACTAACCTCAGTGGTCCTCGTATTAGAGGCACAAATCTTTTTTAGTGCACTACTTCTGCTGTGTCAGTAAATCCAGTATTTCTTCCGCTACTGCGTTTCGCAGATAAAATGTTATCCAGGACGGTGTTTTCTCTGACGACACTTGAAGTAGCAGCTAGAATTGGACCCCTGCCTTAAAGGAGTAGGACGTCAAACGGGCCGACTTCGAGAAGGAGAGGCACCACAGGACATTTTAATTTGCACTGTCTATATTTTTACAAATAAATTCATAAAACTTTGTCAGCATGACCAGGAAGGATTCAGGATTCACACTCATAGCAGTGGAAGTTCAAAAACACGAAAAAATAATATTTTTTAAATGGGAAATTTCATGATTTTTTTCACTTACTGTTGACTGCATTTGTTGCTATAGGTACACTTTTCTTCATAAGTAAGAGAGATTCTTCGATGAATTTTGCACAGCATACAAACCATCCTTACAGGTGTATGAAACTCTGGAATTTATTTAATCTATGGAAAAATGAATGGGGTGTTATGTTTTAAACTTCTTGTTTAGAGAAAACTCGAATTTTATAGTTCAAAAAATGGTTCAAATGGTTCTGAGCACTATGGGACTTAACTGCTGAGGTCATCAGTCCCCTAGAACTTAGAACTACTCAAACCTAACTAACCTAAGGACATCACACACATCCATGCCCGAGGCAGGATTCGAACCTGCGACCGTAGCGGTCGCGCGGTTCCAAACTGAAGCGCCTAGAACCGCTCGGCCACACAGGCCGGCAATTGTGTAGTTAATTATCTCAATTTTTACCACAGTTTTAAACAGATTTGGGAAATTCTAGAGTTTCATACGCCTGTGAGTATGGTTTGCATGCTGTGCAAAATTCATCGAAGAATCTTTGTTACTTATGAAGAAAAGTGTACCTACAGCAACAAATGCAGCCAATACCAAGCGAAAAAAATGATGAAATTTCACATGTAAAAAAAATTTGTTTTGTTATGTTTTTGAACTTCCTCTGCTATGAGTGTGAATCCTGAATCCTTCCTGGTCATGCTAACAAAGTTTTATGAATTTATTTGTGAAAGTATAGACAGTGTAAATTAAAATGTCCTGTGGTGCCTCTCCTGCTCCAAGTCGGCCCGTTTCACGTCCTACCCCCCTTAAATGTGGCTCTACCAACAAACCAGGTTGGAACCCACTGCAAGTCGGCAGAGTCCAGGACGACGGTAGATTAACATAGCTCCACAAAAAGCAACGATTTGACATCAGAAACTCAATAAAAATCGTATTCAGTCACGAGAACAGGTCGTCGTGGTTATCAGCTGCCAGTGATGAGTCACAGTCTTCCTGCAGCATTCCGAGCGCAACATGTATTGACAGATGAACGGATACCTTAGAACAATGCCAGAATTGTGATAGAACAAGGAGGAAAAGGAAAAAGCCAATGTCAGGGTATAAGAGATAAGCTTCTTGCAGCGGTGTACCGTAGGTCTCTAGAAGAGCGTAGCGTTCCAAAGGATTGGAAAAGGGCACAGGTCATCCCCGTTTTCAAGAAGGGACGTCGAACAAATGTGCAGAACTATAGACCTATATCTCTAACGACTATCAGTTGTAGAATTTTCGAACACGTATTATGTTCGAGTATAATGACTTTTCTGGAGACTAGAAACCTACTCTGTAGGAATCAGCATGGGTTTCGAAAAAGACGTTCGTGTGAAACCCAGCTCGCGCTATTCGTCCACGAGACTCAGAGGATCATAGACACGGGTTCCCAGGTAGATGCCGTGTTTCTTGACTTCCGCAAGGCGTTCGATACAGTTCCCGACAGTCGTTTAATGAACAAAGTAAGAGCATATGGACTATCAGACCAATTGTGTGATTGGATTGAAGAGTTCCTAGATAACAGAACGCAGCATGTCATTCTCAATGAAGAGAAGTCTTCCGAAATAAGAGTGATTTCAGGTGTGCCGCAGGGGAGTGTCGTAGGACCGTTGCTATTCACAATATACATAAATGACCTTGTGGATGACATCGGAAGTTCACTGAGGCTTTTTGCGGATGATGCTGTGGTATATCGAAAGGTTGTAACAATGGAAAATTGTACTGAAATGCAGGAGGATCTGCAGCGAATTGACGCATGGTGCAGGGAATGGCAATTGAATCTCAATGTAGACAAGTGTACTGTGCTCCGAATACATGGAAATGAAGATCCCATATCATTTAGCTACAATATAGCAGGTCAGCAACTGGAAGCAGTTAATTCCATAAATTATCTGGGAGTACGCATTAGGAGTGATTTAAAATGGAATGATCATATAAATTTGATCGTTGGTAAAGCAGATGCCAGACTGAGATTCATTGGAAGAATCCTAAGGAAATGCAATCCGAAAACAAAAGAAATAGGTTACAGTACACTTGTTCGCCCACTGCTTGAATACTGCTCACCAGTGTGGGATCCGTACCAGACAGGGTTGATAGAAGAGATAGAGAAGATCCAACGGAGAGCAGCGCGCTTCGTTACAGTATCATTTAGTAATCGCGAAAGCGTTACGGAGATGGTAGATAGACTCCAGTGGAAGACTCTGCAAGAGAGACGCTCAGTAGCTCGGAACAGGCTTTTGTTGACGTTTCGAGAACCTACCTTCACCGAGGAGTCTAGCAGTATATTGCTCCCTCCTACGTATATCTCGCGAAGAGACCATGAGGATAAAATCAGAGAGATTAGAGCCCACACAGATGCATACCGACAATCCTTCTTTCCACGAACAATACGAGACTGGAATAGAAGGGAGAACCGATAGAGGTATTCAAGGTGCCCTCCGCCACATACCGTCAGGTGGCTTGCGGAGTATGGATGTAGATGGAGATGTAGAGGAAACAATATCCGCAGTGAGAAGCTTATACCAGGAGCCGACGTTGTTTCTGTGAACTGGCGTGCGATCGAGACATTTTGGTGGCTCGCTGTGTGGCTAGCGGCTGCTGCCGTCCTACCTGCTGGAACTGCTGGTGCTGCTGCTGGCCCTCCGCTGCTGCCTTCAACTGTGGCGGCCGCGGTGCATTGTTGCGGGCCTATACGTGCCTCCCCTCCGCCGTCCATCAGTGGGCGTGGGTGGGGGGACGGATGGCGGTGGGAGGGGGAGGGGGGGGGGGGGGGGTAAGACAGCCGTGCTGCCTCTGCAGAGCAGCCGTAGACGACGGCCGGGTAACCAACAGCTGATGCTACCTCATGTGACGTCACCGAGTTCCGTGTCATGAAAGCCCTTTCGTCAAATCTTTGCCAGTGTAGTAGGGTACCTTTTGGCAATGATATTCGATAAAAGTCAGAGCGAGGGTCTTTGTTTACATGTCGCTTCGCTTGCTTTAGTGCATTTAAGCTACAGAATGATGAAGTATATTTGGTGCGTGGCTACTACCACAGTGATCATTGTAAAGTATGAAGAAAACGAAATTCTTCGTTACAAAAAGTACGCTGACTACGTAAACCGTAATATGCTGTACGAATTTTACAGAGAAATAGCAGCAGCAATCAGCTGCATTCGATGTTGCTGCGCTGTGGATGATGTTAACTTACATATCAAAAGAGAGGATGTGGAAGGAGATGGAGATGTGAAAAAAGCCAATGTGTTCAAAGTGAACATAAGTGAAATAAACGTATTTATTTGTGCTCTAAGTTACCTCACTTAACCATCATTAATTCCTCGTTAGATGATTTATATATTAGTTCTTGAATAATACGTAAAATGGTACACAGTGGCATTCCAGTACTATACTGCCTGTTACTAAAAATCTTAACCTAACCGTGAGACAGATCTTTTGCAGAAATAGCCATCGTGATTTAAATAGTGAAACACTGCACCTGTTACGTACTTTTTCGCAATTTTGCACTATGCTTCGGGAGAATTTGTTCTCATTGTCAAGTACAAATGCTTACACAGATATTTATTTTATGTTTCGGAAAGTTGAACAAAAGAAATCTGTTCGATTGCAGTAAACCATAAAAATGTAGCTACAGGACAAGAGAGGCAGAACAACACACATACAAATACCACATAAAAATCTATGTAAGTGTTTCGTCTTCATATGACAATAAATTCTGATAACGCGTCGTAGTAATCACGAAAAAAGTACGGACCTAATGCAGTGTTTCATTATTTAAATCGTGTATGACACAGCTGCAAGCTTTCCAAAAACAACCACTCCATCAATGACATCAACAAATGACATTTATTAAATGAGTATCTTGTATGCAAATATGAGAGGTCACATTCATGAGGGCAAACTGAAATGTTTGTTCGCCCATCCTCGAATAATTTTCGTTGCTCTTCCGTCCTGTCACTGTAGCTCACAAAGCAGATTCTCGTGATCATTTCGAGCTTCTCTTTTTGCTCTCCACAATTTTACCCTCAATCGTTACCATTTATTTTTCTTTTCAAGCAATGTGTTCTCACAGCAAACATATGCTGTTCTTGACAGCTATGATGAATAATTGTGCAATCGCGTAATATCTCACTTGAAAAAATTTGGTCAAAGAAGTTCGACGACAGTGTAATACGGCTTCATGCGTTCGTGCCGGCCAGCAGTAACACTACATTGCTGACGTCACACTGACGTGCGCTGAGGCCTGTATTTATCGTAGACCACGGTACCGAGCCCAGGTGTATGCCGTTCTTACTGACTTTCGGTGCAGGCTTCAATCTTTCACTATGATTTTAATGATCCGTGTGAGGTCTATCGCCTGCGTTTGAGCTTATCTTGGGTCGAATTTGTGTGTCTTAGCATTAGAAAACACTCCAAACTGACAGATATACTAGGTAAGTAAAATCGGTACGAAGAGTCTTTGCTTAATAGTGCGTAGTACATTATTCTTGCTGTCGAAAGGAATATGGCAGTCTGTCGCTTGTTCCACTTTTCTGAAATGTGGCGTACGTGCTGTTTGCCACGATGTATTGTAAATTACATACCAACTGAGAAAAATTGTTCCTCTCGAGCGACCTTCGGGCGAATTTTTTTTGTTCACTATTTTCCTAACGTTTCGCCACCACGAGTGGCTGGCATTATCAGAGTTTCAACCAACGCGACCGAAACGCCAGTAATATCGTCAAACAGACGTCGGCCGAAGATCCCGATACAGAACCCGACAGGCAAAACGTCAGCTAGTGGCCACGGGAGCCTGGGTAATTTTGTAGTGAAAGAAATGTTTCAGCGTTTAAACTTCCAGACGACGAAAATATTACGGCTAATGTTAAGAGCTGTTCTTCACAGCCGGGAAGAATGCTGCACTTTGTGCTAAACACTTCGCCGGGAAGCACACAGGTAATGAAAATAAAATGAGGAGAGCATACACTGAGTAACAAAAGTCACTGTATTACTCCTAATGTCGTGTCGGACCTTCTTTTGGCCAGCATAGTGCAGCAACGCGACGTGGCATGGACTCAACAAGTCGTCCCCTGCAGTAATACTGAGGTATGGTGCCTCTATACCCTTCCATAGTTGCGAGGGTGTTGATGGTGCAGGACCTTGTGTGCAAGACACTGACCTCTAGATTACGTCCCATGAACGTTCGACGAGATTCACGTCGAGTGATCTGGATGGCCAAATCATTCGCTCGAGCTGACCAGAACGTTCTTCAAACCAATCACGAGCAACTGAGGATCGGTGACATGGCGGATTGTCATCCAAAAAAATTCCATCTTGCTTGGGAACATGAAATCCATGAGTGGCTGCAAATAGTCACTAAGTAGCCGAACATAACTGAGGGCCCAATCTATTTCATGTAAACATAGCTCACACCGTTACGTAGCCTCCATCACCTTGCACAGTGCCTTGTTGACGACCTACATCCATGGCTTCGTGGGGTCTGCGCCACACTCGAACGCTACCATCAGCTCTTCCAACAGATATCGGGACCCATTTGACTAGGATACGGTTTAGGAACCAGCCCAGGAGAGGCGCTGCAGGCGCTGATTTGCTGTAAGGCTAGGCGCAAATTGAGACGCGCATAGCACGTGTGGCGTGACACGACACTATAGCGAGACACGCACGTGCCGCACGAGTCGCTCGGGTGCAGTGCATATTGCGACGCGTACACCATACTTCGCTAATGACCGTAGCAGTTTTGCGCCCTTAAAACGATAACAAAAAAAAAGAACCGAAGCGCGCGCACCCTTTTATCTTTCTCAAACGACTTTACAGACTATTCACTGGAAATATTTGATTTTTGCCTTACTTGTAGCGTTACGTCTCAGCTTCGTGGCGGAGTGCTTATCATCTTGCTAATGGCCGTTCTTATTGTCATGTACACATTTTAGTAAGACACTACGCAAAACTCAAAAAGTTTCAACGAAAATTAGGGGTCGCTGTGATTTTGCGTTTGGTGCGTATTACACTGCGTATGAAATTTAGCTAACATGTTGAATTTTTGTTTAGACTTGGGAGGAGGTGTCTATCTGCCTCCGATCTCGAAAAAATGGATCCTGTGTAGCGCGCTCACTTCCGATTTCACGCCCGCGAGAATGAAATACTCGCAACATCTCTCATCTCTCCTAAACCGCTCGAGACATCGAAACGAAAGTGGAGGAGAGTGTTTTGCCAGTTCTGAAACACACAAAACTTTCTTATCTATGGCGATATATCAGTACTTATACTTCGCTTTGTATTTATTACACTCCAGTAATTTTTAAGAGTTATCGACAGCTAGCGAAACAAGTGCTTCCTAGTATGAAAATAAACATGAAATTTCTTCTTTTATGTTACTGCAAACCGACACTATGAGGTTTCTCGTAGGCTATTGAGCTGTGTGATTGACAATTATTTGTTTAATGAGGCACTCCGTTTCGGAATTCTGTCTCAATAGCTGCTGTGAGATGAGTTTGGCAAATTACACTGTGACTAAGGAAGTACAATTAAACCAGTGACCAAGAGGAATGTGGCCGTTACTCACAAACGATGATGCTTCTTCGACTGAGAAAAGGTTAACAACTCACGCAAAAATACATTGCCAATTCTGTTGGTAGAATCCCCGTAACCCATCGTATTTTTACCACTCAGCGACTGGAATGGAAACTTACCAAAGGATTTTATTCCTTCTCTTGATCTGAGCAGTATTAAAATAATGACGAGCGTTCCGAAGGCGGAATGATAGGCACATGCCAGATACTGATTACTAACCTATGGCTTGCCAAACTGACAATGTGTGATCGCGAATAAAATAGTTGGTATTGAGAAAAATAAACAATTGATCTGTCGCTCAACACAATGGTCAGTGTATTGCCAGCAGCGGAGGATAAGGAGCGCCACAGGAATGCACTAGCTAGCCATGTGTGCCTTGTGAGTTGGAGTTCGAAAAACATTGTCATGAAGGTAGATCTTTGTCCGCAGTACATTTCAACAAATTAAATATATCTAATCATGACACTCATTTAGGATATTCCTACTTAAGCAATAATACCGACCAGTTTCTTCATTTGTGTAGCCTGTTGTATAATTAGTTTATTAATGCTGATAATGTGCATCCAACGATTGAAATGCTTTTCCTCATCACGGCGAACCAATTAAAACATTGTTATTTGTGACTGCTTTTCAACTGTTTCTAACTTGCAGTGAAAATGTGATGTTCACATGCATATAGTACAGTGTGTCGTATTACTTTATTACATCCATATCTAAGTAATCACAGTGAGACTTCTGTACTTCAGATCTTGGACGCTTTTTACCAGGAGCACAAAGGGATCAAACCTGTGGAGATTATCCCTTTCTAAATTGTTGTAACAGATCGTAAATATACGCCAGGATACTAGGCTACGAGAAGATACCCCTGTTTTACTTTCCTGCCTTGCTTTTTAATCACATGATTTTATAATAATCCTTGCCTCCTTATTCACTACCCTCTGTCCTTTCTTGCGATCTGAAAACATCGCGGATGCATATGATACAATTCCAGAGCCCAATGGCGGCAATGTTCCATGTGACTAGCTCCAACTACCATTCCACGTTCAAATTTTGTTAATTGCCGTCGTGTGGCCATAACCACATGGGAAACCTTTCCACATCACTCACGTGAGTACAAACGACAGCGCAGCCAGTGCACTGGCTTTTTATAGCTCGCGTACGTGATACTACCGCCACCTGTACAAGATGATGATGTCACCGTATGCTTCCTCGCTCACAGTTCATAGGGAAATTCCTGTTGACGCTGCATGCCGTTCCTTTTTTGTTTCCTGGACAACCATCCTACACGTCTGTTCATCTCCCAGCTGAACAGTAATCGCCGGAGGAAAAAGCAACGTATATTTTGCATCCTGACGAATCAAATTTTAGTGTAAGATGCAAGCATGACGAGACTAGAAACTTTGTTGATTTCACAAATAGAATTAAAAAACTACATGCAAGGGACTTTTACCATCTACGTCTACATGGTTACTCTGCAATTCGCAGTTAAGTGGTTGTCAGAGAGTTCATCGAACCACCTTCAAGCTATTTCTCTATCGTTACACTTGGGAAAAACGAACACTTAAATATTTCCGTGCGAACTCCGATTTCTCTTATTATGATGATTATTTCTCTCTATATAGGTGGTCGGCAACAGAATATTTTCACACTATGAGGAGAAAATTGAGGATTGAAATTTCATGAGAAAATCCTGCCGCAGCAAAGAACGCCTTTGTTTTAATGGTTACTGCCCAAATTCGCATATCATATCCGTGGCACTCTCCACTGTTTCATGATAATACAAAGCGAGCTGCCATTCTTTGAACTTTTTCAAAAATGTTGTGTTCAAATGTGTGTGAAATCTTATGGGACTTAACTGCTAAGGTCATCAGTCCCTAAGATTACACACTACTTAACCTAAATTATCCTAAGGACAAACACACACACCCATGCCCGAGGGAGGACTCGAACCTCCGCCGGGACCAGCCGCACAGTCCATGACTGCAGCGCCTGGACCGCTCGGCTAATCCCGAGCGGCAGAACTTTTTCGATGTCCGTCTACTTGCCTGATGCTGATCCCACACCGCACGACAATACTCCACACGTCGATAAGGGCGTCTGCGCCACATTCGAACCCTACCGTCAGCTCTTACAACTGAAATGGACTCATCTGACCAGGCCAAGCTTTTCCATACGTCTAACGTCCAACCGATATTGTCACAAGCCTAGGAGAGATGCTGCATGCGATGTCGTGCTGTTAGCAAAGGCATTCATTCGTCTCCTTCCATAGCCCGCTAACTCCAAATTTTGCCACACTGTCCGTTAGGACAGTCCGTAGGACGTTCGTCATCCGTCCTACATTGACCTTGTAACACCATAGCTCTAATGTTGTACTGATTTATTTCGCTTTTGTTTCATTTAATGTTACATTGCTGAGCTTCTGTAAACGTGTGTGATTGAATCGATAGCATAAAACTGTATATTTCTTTCTTTGCACAAACTTTGATGTCATGGTTTGGTTCTATGCAATTTAGTGTATCTCTTGTTTAAATGCTTTGTCCCATTTGGAGGGAACGAAACTTACTGTATGTAATTGTAATTTCTGTGTGAATAATTTTTTTTAGAAATGTCAATATGTGCAAATGTTCTGTTTTATTTAATGTATTTGGTTACTGTTATGTAAACTGCTGATCCTCACTTAGGGTTCTTAGTTAGTTTGTATGTAAAAGGTGTAGTGGTTCCCCTCGGGAACGGAACTGTGTAGCGCGCGCAAATTGTGGTTGGCCTAGGTGGAAAAGGTGGAACTTATAGTCAGTCGGGGACGAGCTACGAGTCGGGGATGAGCTACCAAACTGTGCACTGCCGTGAAAAAGATGCATATTGTGCTGATTCCGAGAGAGGCTTTTCCTGCTTCTTTCCAAGGCCTCGGATGGATGGATAAATAGCTGGAAATATTCTGGAATTTGTATCTATCATCGTCACCAAGAAATGACCGAGTCCAGCAATTCTGCCTGCAATTCCACCTACCAACATGCAATTGCCACCACATTGCGCAGTCATTGCATCGTAATGCTATAATGATGTACAGTGAAGGATCAGATTAATGGATGCGTTAGTGTGCTCAAATATAAGGTAATTTATATCTGAATTTATATACCAACCTTGATTTTTCTCATCATAACACCTCTCATGTTCCTCTCCGTTTGAACTAAAGTGATTTCCGAGTGTCCTTACTGAAAGAAATTAAAGCCTAGAGTTTTGCTAATTGATGCCTCTTGTACTTAGTAAAAAGAAAGTTAAAGTCAATGTGGCAAGAGAGTGAGTTAAAGTAAATGTTATTTGCTGAAAATAATTTTCCTATTAAAACTGCTTATTAAAGTGCTGTTGCCAACTGCAAAATTAAAAGTTCTTAAGAATGAGGCTTCTAAAGTTTTGCTTAGCAAATGATCACCTTGATATCTGTAGTAAATTCAAAAAGGTGAGTCAGTTTCTTGCAATTTTGTCAACATTGTGTTTCGCTGTAGTAAAAGTGGAAAACTGCAGTTGTGAAACGTTATATACTCATGTTTGTTAAGTGTATGTCTCTCTTGTGTATAGGAAGTGCATATTAATAATATAACAGGATCCACAGTTTGTCTATTGTATTAATGCTGGGTAACAAGTAATGGGAAGACCACTAATTATAAAAACCATAATTTCTTTAAAGCCTGAAAGTAATAGGGTGTTTCGGTATCCAGTTGTTAGCTTCAATCTTAAAACATATGTATGTGTCAGAGTTCATTGCACTCGCGTGTGGCCAAGTATAGGTTGTGTTTATCCATTAGAGTTACTAATAACTATTTTCTTGAACGAGAATGTTAATCATTCTCTTGCCTAGTTAGGCTGGCGACCGTTTTCTTTATCAGTTGAACAGTGCAGATGGGCAAAATTTTGTTCGTACTGTTCAAATATTTACGTAATTCTGACTTTCACTTCCGATAAGCCACCTCCGTCAGGTACAACTCGGTCAACATAACAAAATTCCTCTCAGAGGGTAACACTGCTCTGTTGCTTTATACCATAATTGCTATAACAAAATAATTCTATTTTGCAAACTGCCTCCTACTTTAAGGTTATGGTACAGTAGTAACAGACAGAAGTGTTATACGTGGCTTTTCCGTGACAGGACTAATTGTTCTGTTGGGACATCGTATGTACTAAGCCAAACTTGGCATTTGATTGAATAAGCTACGTAAATGCTGTTGCAGTGTTATAACCTCCGCTGTTATTTCACGAATGTTCCTTGTCTGTTAGCACTGACAGCTCTCTTCAAAAGTCGCTGTTCTTGGTAGTTAAGTGAAACCATCTGCCACTGCGTTGTCCGTTGTGAGAAGTAATGTCTAAAATGTGGTATTCTGGACACTGTGGATCTCGGAATACTGAATTCCCTAATTGCGTGCGCAAGAAGTGGGGAAAAGTAATGTTTGCTTGTTGCACGCCAGACGCTCGACCAGAAGGAGGCTACCTGGTTTGATGCAACAATTTGCGAGAACGGTAATGACAAGAATTTCTGAAGTAAATTTCTCGTAACGTACTGGAACGTGGCTGCACAGGCAAGTGGAAAGCTGAGCATATACTGGCGACAATATGCGCCACAGTGACACCAAACCGTGGCGACATACGCTGTTCTTTTCCTCGTCCTGGTGGGATATTTAGACGACAAAATGATGAGGAATGGTGTAGCGTCATGCGCTCACGTTTTCCCGCTCACGTACAACGTGCACTGTCGAGAGAACAGTTCCTCATTATTTTAGGATCTTTGCGTCACAGTGAACAGCAGGAGAAACAACGGACAGTAGAATCCAGCACAAAGAGGACAGAAAATAAGGAAAAATTTGGAAATTTGTGGTAAGGACTATGGGACCTAACTGCGGAAGTCATCGGTCCCTAGGCTTAACACTACTAAATCTAAACTAAACTAACTTAACGCTAAGGACAGCACACACAAATCCAGCCCGAGGGAGGACTCGAGCCTCCGACAGGGGGGGGGGGGGGGGGGGAGAGCCGTGACAAGACGCTTTGACCGCACGGCTACCCCGCGCGGCTAGAGAATATCAGAAGTGTTTGTGCAGCGAATTGCCAGGCAGAATCGGCATGATAACCGGCGAACGAGTAAAGAAGGGAATAGCTGAGAGCAGGTTAGACGCCGTGGTCCACACCAGGGAGAGCGAGGCGGGATCGAAACGCCGGACCACTGACACCGTGTGAATTGCGTGCAAGCGTCGCGTAATGAGAGAGGCCGTGAGAGTAATGGAGGTTCACCGCATCAGGCATCCATCTGGGGGGAGGAGCGAGAGATTGCACAGCTGGATCACCAAAGACAATGAGATATCACAGGGGACGTCTCGGCAGAGAAGTGACATCACACACGCAATGTGCGATACTGACAATCGCAAGCGCAAGACGACATTGATCAGTACTGTGATAGAGTGCCGGAAAAATTGGACAATCGGAGCGGTTGAAGGAATTAAGACGAGAGCATGTCTGGATTCTGGGTTGGAAGTGACAGCTCTTCGACGTCTTTCTACGCAAAACGGGTGGAAAGACGCTTTAAAGTAGCTATCTGTAAAACGAACCTAGCTAATTCCCGCTTTTGGGGCGAAAAGGAAGAAGGTAGCAAAACAGATCTCATTGTTGCTAAGCGACGGAAGAAGTGGCTCCCAGGTGAATGCAATAGTCATCTGTGGGTTGTCATTCGATTTCATAATCGGTAATGACATACGAGCGGTGATAATTGTTCGGGCCACTAAAACCGTGGTCAATTTGTTCTAAGATCCGGTCACATGAATTGTAGAGAAGTTTAAGGACACAATTAATTTGTTAAAATGTAAGGAGAACGGGGAAATTTACATAGATGGACCACGGGAGCTAACGGATGATTTATTAGAGGAAAAATGGGATCTAGATAAAGTCAGTTTGCCGTCCGCAAGTCGTAATGAGAATTCCATGTACACAGCCAACGTAAGAGATTCTGACAGATATGATGCAACTGCTTGTGCGTTAGAGACCCTCACACATGTGTTATTAGGATTTAGAGGGCCATTAATGTCTACGGTCCCGTGACACCTCAACCCACCCATGCGAATACTGAAGACACGCTCCAAAAGGAATATACACTGAAGAACCAGAGAAACTACTATACCTGCCTAATATCGTATATGACACCTGCGAGCACGCAGAAGTGCCGCAACACGACGTGCCATAGACTCGACTAATATATGAAGTAGTGCTTGCTGGAACTGACACCATGAATCTTGCACCGCTGTCCATAAATCCGAAAGACTACGAAGGGGTGGAGATCTCTTCTGAACAGCACGTTGCAAGGCACTCCAGATATGCTAAATAATGCTCATGTCAGGAGAGTCTGGTGGCCATAGGAAGCGTTTAAACTCAAAAGAGTGTTCCTGGAGCCACTCTGTAGCAGTTCTGGACGTGTGGGTGTCGCATTGTCCTGCTGGAATTGTCCAAGTCCGTCGGAATGCACAATAGACATGAACGGATGCAGATCATCAGACAGAACGCTTGCGTACGTGTTACCTGCCAGAGTCGTATCTAGACGTATCAGGGCTCCCTTATCACTCTAAATGCACACGCCCCACACTAATATAGAGCCTCCACCAGCTTGAACAGTCCCCTGCTGACATGCAGGTGCCATGGATTGATGAGGTTGTCTCCATACCCGTACACGTCCATCCGCTCGATACAATTTGAAACGAGACGCGTTTAACCAGGCAATATGTTTTCAGCCATTAACAGTGCAATGTCGGTGTTGGCGGGCCCACGCGAGGCGTAAAGTTTTGTGACGTACAGTCATCAAGCGTACGCAAGTGAGCCTTCGGCTCCGAAAGCCCGTATCGATGATGTTTCGTTGACTGGTTCGCACGCTGGCACTTGTTGATGATCCAGCATTGAAATCTGCAGAAATTTTCCGGAGGGTTGCACTTCTGTCACGTTGAACGATTCTCTTCAGTCGACGTTGGTTCCGTTCTTGCAGGATCTTTTTCCGGCCGCACAGATGTCGTAGATTTGATGTGTTACCGGATTCCTGATATTCATGGTACACTCGTCAAATGGTCGTTCGGGAAAATCCCCACTTCATCGCTATCTCGGAGATACTGTCCCATCAATTGTGCGCCGAGTATAGCACCACGTTCAAACTCATCTTGATAACCTGCCGCCCGCATCTCGTGGTCGTGCGGTAGCGTTCTCGCTTCCCACGCCCGGGTTCGATTCCCGGCGGGGTCAGGGATTTTCTCTGCCTCGTGATGGCTGGGTGTTGTGTGCTGTCCTTAGGTTAGTTAGGTTTAATTAGTTCTAAGTTCTAGGGGACTGATGACCATAGATGTTAAGTCCCATAGTGCTCAGAGCCATCTGAACCATTTTGATAACCTGCCATTGTAGCAGCAGCATCCTATCTAGCGACTGCGCCAGACACTTGTCTTATACAGGCGTTGCCGACCGCAGCCCATATTCTGCCTGCTTACATATCTCTGTATTTGAATATGCATACTGCGGCAGCGCGGTTACTTTTCATCCCTTTCCTGCACCTACCTGTGAACTCGTTGCTGCAGATCGCCGGTAGTAAAGCCAAGCAGAAACCTACAGTACCGCAACTGGTACCAGGCTGCATACAACGTAACTATTCCAAGAATTCGGAAAAGGTCTCAATTTTGAATATAAGGTGGAAATACTGGCAAATCTTTGGTATATTCTGAACCTCGATAATGTACACATTCACTGCCAAGCCCGAGCTAATTTTAACACAGACACGCACAAACCCTTTAATTCACGTTAGCAAGTTTATGGTAACGTATTTCCCGAAATGTGAACAGCTGCTAAGTACGGATTGTTCTTAAATGAATATGCTCGCCGTACTATTAAGTTTATCGGTGTCTAATGCACTCATGTTTTTAGTCACCGATCTGCTCAATATGCCACGCGGTATTAGTCTTTCTCATACACAAAGTTACTTAAAAATCCGTACTTTCTAAAAAATACATAGGAATAAATATGCCTTCACTTTAAAGCACTTTTGAGGCATGTAACGCAACTAAACCCGACAAATTATAATTTCCTTCGGAGCTCATACTACACACGACCGTAGCATTGAAAGACTGGGCTCCGAGTCCTGTAAGCGTTCTATATCTCCAAGAGAAAAAAGGCGCGAAGAATACTCCGTTCTGATTAGTCAGTGTTATTTAAGTCCAATAGAATATCATTATTCTCCCGCGTTAGTCCACGCTTTTCATGACCAACCAATCAACAAAAAACACACTTTCGAACTGTACTTTTTCCCGAAATAAATACTTAACATTCTGATATTTTGTTGATACTTTACGTTATTCACTGTTTTCATTTGCACTCGAATTAGCTTCCTTTATACCATAAACTTACTGAGGACATTATGACACAAAATTCCCCGTCGTACAACGGTCATCAGTAGAGCAATGATCTACATATTTACTTTAGACCACAGTCACGCACCAAAATAGTTCAAATGGCTCTGAGGACTATGGGACTTAACATCTATAGTCATCAGTCCCCTAGAACTTAGAACTACTTAAACCTAACTAACCTAAGGACAGCACACAACACCCAGTCGTCACGAGGAAGAGAAAATCCCTGACCCCGCAGGGAATCGAACCCGGGAACCCGGGTGTGGGAAGCGAGAACGCTACCGCACGACCACGAGCTGCGGACAGTCACGCACCATACACACTACTAAAAGCATCTACAAAACTGTACAAACATAAAGCCTTCAAGAAATAAACAGAACAATTCACAAAAACATTCTCTTGACCTGTTTCTTGAATGTCTCTGTGCACTACTGTCCTCTAGCAGATGAAAATTAGAACTACGTACTCGACTGAGCCCGCTTCCGACCACCTGCACGCATGAGTCATTCTCCCGGTACACAGGCTCTACTAGACGGGAGCGATATAGGGCACCACGCCTCAATACCTATACCAGTATCTTTGGCGCTTCAGTATAATAATACGCAGACCGAAACGACAGTCAAATGCTGAGACAACGAAAATGATTGAAAATGAAGCTGCCACAGGAACAGAGAAGCAAATGTGGTGTGTAGAATGCGAAAACAATTGTAGAGTGGCTGAGAAGCACTGTGAGGTGCGCTACCAATGTGTAGTATACGCCCACTCGCGAATAGTAGAGGACGATGTTATTCCGTCCACGGTAGAAAACTTTGCAAACTTCAGTTTTCGGAGGACCGCAGGTGTTTCCATGCGTCAAAGTGGCGACGTAAATTGACAACGTCTCAATAATGGACTGTAGATGGCGCCCTGTGTGCAGACGATCAGCCAGAAGTGGGTGGAGGACGCAGAGGCTGATTCGATTGGAATAGTTAGAAAGAGTATGCAGGGTAACTCATGACTGAGCCAGAAGCAGAGACAGGAGGTGGAGAACGCAAACGTGGAATTCAGGAATACATTCTCCTTCTACCGGGAAGACTTCGCGGAGCGGTCCCCAAGTTTAGAATAACGTGTAACGCCGAGGAGGAAAGCTATTCAATGGCGTGGAAGAACCGAAAAGCTACCGGGGTAACGATACGGGTGATGGAGGCAGCCGGAGTCATACCGTGGACCGCCTAAATACGTGAATCCGCTCGCGACTGTGCCTAAGAAAGACGGATCGGTCCGTTGTTGCCTTGATGCGCAGGTGGCAAACGATCACACAGAAGCAGGCGCAATAGTGCCGGAACCTATCCAGGGTGTACTACGCCAAAACCGGGGAAAATTACAGCCGGTTTCCATTAAGTTGTGCTCTATCCATCCTGCCGAAAGTACACTGACTGCCTGTTGGAGGGGAAACAGTGTTTGTGCAACCGTGTACTGTATCATTCAGGCTCAAGCCGTCAACTTCTGCGTTTGTAGCAGCCCTGAATACTACAGTCACACCAGGGAGGAGGAGATTTTCTGTTGTCTATATCGACAGCGTTGTTGTCGCATTTGCAACATTTGAAGAACACATGTGCCACTTAAAACAGCTGCAGGGCACTCCAGAGGTATGGTGTGACTCGACAAAGCAAACCCTGGAGAAGCAGGGTGGTATATCTCGGATTCTAGATCTCGGAAGATATCCGTCTGGAAAAGAGTAAATTGATGGATATGAGGAAAATGGAAAGGCCATCCGGTGTGCGAGAATTAAGGCAGTTTTACAAGGGGCACATTTTCAACACTGTGCAGATGTTGCGTCCTCTATACGTGCCATTGAAGAAAGACAAGAAAGAAGTAGAGCTGTGGCGATAGGGACAAGGAGGAAAATGCCTTCTAGAAGGCAAAGATTCTGTTCCATGACAGCATTTGTTTGGCGCACCTTGACTTTTTGGCACCTTTCCAGCTCTTCACCGATGCAAGTGCGCAAGGCATTGGGAGAAGCCTACAATACAAAGGCAAGGATAGCAATGTGCATATTGTGGTCACATGTGCCGAAAGCTACTGGACCCGGAGATACGGTAATTATTACCAGTCTAGAACACTGGCCGTTGACTACACGAAGAAACAGTTTAGGAATTACCTGCTTGGTCGGAAAAGTCGTTTATGCAATGCTCTAAAGTCCATAAGAAACGTCAGATATACAAGTAATAGAGTGATACGTTGGGCCCTGGCGATTCAGGAATTCGATTTGTAAATCGCTCGTTTGCCTGTGTAAACACAACAAATTTGCCAACTGGGTAAGCCGAAATCCTTCGCGGAAGGATGGCGACCAATAAGGTGAGCGAGGAAGTCATGAGGTTTAATGGCAAAGTTACAACAATGGTGTAAGGTTACATATTCCATCCTCACAATCGTATTCTGCACATCAAGACGCTTCATTCGAACCCAAACTCGATAAGGTGTAGTCACTTTTGCGTGATTTCATGTAAGCGATATGCAAATCTAATAAGTAAATCCCAAGTGCACACCCATGTTGAAAAAGTCGAGGCTGGCGTACACAACATGACGGCCACAGGAATTTTTGTTCCAGGGAGGCGGCCGGCCCGCTGGGAGGCCCGTCCCTTCAGAGGGGTGGGTCAGCGCAATCCTACTTCGGCCGGAACGACTGCCCAGAGAGAGGACAGCTTTTGCCAGAACGAAAGGAAAACAACCCCCATGTTCGACTTAAAAGCAAATTCCGCTACATTGTGTGGGAGCGCCTGGAAGACGCATTTTTGGCGGACCGACTGCGTATTTATGGAGTTCTCACAGGAGGACAGTATACGCCTAATGGAGATGCTATATCTTTCCGCATTGGTCGACTTAAACGAAACGTCACTCTCCCATTTAAAAGAGCAACGCTGATTGGTGGAATATTTCTGACGCAAAAAGCCAGAGGAGTGAGGGAAGACAGCGAATGATATACCCTTGCAACTTTTCCAGAAAAAGGGGCCATTTCGTTGTCGCTCTTGGAGCGGGAACACGTAACGAGAGCGAGGGCGCTCACACGTGTACGCAAAGAGCGAGGCTGTTCAAGTTGTGTAGGCGCGGCTCTCAGCCATTCTGCCAAGTAAATAACATTCTTAAAGAAAAGGGAGAAAAGAACCTTTCCATACTTTGTAAATTAATAGCATTCTTATCCATAAGGGGGAATCTACTGTTCTGAAAAGAACCTGGAAATTTATTAATTTATAAGAAAAAGTTTCACTTGATTTCTCAGAATTTTTTTGCAATAAATAATATTTTTCGTTCGTTTAATGTTTTTCTTACACTAACTACCAATACTCCAGTACCCAAGTAATCCACTAGTTACGTAATAATATAGAATATTTTCGTGTCTTTTCCTTACAGCGGACGACTCCAGAAGATATTGGTTGCTGAATGTTTTTCAAGCAGTTCTTGTTGGTACATTAGGAACGTCTATCTGACTTCTGTAGTAGTGTAAGGTGGAAAGCCAAAGGGTACTTGTTGGATCAATCCATTGTGCAACTTGACAAAATAAAACCCACACACTCACAATGGGATCATGTGTGCATCGGATAATATAGGAAGGAGTTAGCTGCAGCACAATACCAACAACCAGAAAGCCGGAGAGTAAAGGATTTCCTGCTCTATGGTCGTTGGTGGAGATGATACACGAATGAAAAATTTGCTCTATTGTACACGGTCGAGCGTAAGGTGAGTTTTCGGTGTCAGGTAAAAGAACGAAGGTGGAGAACTGGCTCCGTGACACACTTTCGGAGTATTTAATCGAGCGCTATCGTCAGCAACTTGGCCATTACGGAGCGACGAAATTGTTTGTGACAACCGCCAAGGATTGGGAACATGGCGTACTTCAACGGAAGGTTGCAGAGACTGTTAGCAAATCCGACACGAGCCAGCATGTAAAACATCCGAACACGATTGTATGAGGTAAGTTGCATGGTACGTGCTATCACAGAGAATTTTTCGGTTCACTACTTTTGTGGCACCCATCATGGGGCGATCTCATTATTGATCTACATATCATTTCATATCAGAGAGAAAAATTTCTCAATTCACTACAAGCCTTTTCATTAGTTACATAGGCAACAGTCTGGATGACTGGATGATCTGGCCTCGTACAATCTGCCAACATGATCTTGCAGTGCTGGTATTCTGAACGGCTGAAACAAAGGGGAAACTGCAGCTTTACTACTTGGCTAAATGATCATGGTATTCTAATGGCTAAAACTTTCCGAAGGTAAAATAGCCCTAATTCGGATCTGCGGGCAGGGACCGCTCAGGCGGATGTTGTTACCAGGAAAAGCGAAACTGGTGATCTCTGGGTGGGAGCAAAGAATGTGGAATCCTTTAATCACTTATGTAGGATGGTGAACTTGACTCGTCCATTATCGTGAGCTTCGCCATACAGAAGGATCGTGTCGGTGTATTCTGCAAACGTGTACTCAACCATGTTGCTCTAACGTTCACACGCACGTGAATGGGGCCCAAACCAAGTCAGAGAGGTAGGTTAGACGTCAGATAACATCAGCCGATCCGATGTAAGCACCTTCCACCGTGACTACCCAGTTGCATACCAACCTAGCAAACAAGTTTTCAAACGTCTGTAGTACGAAAGAGGTACGTTTTCGGACATGGGTTCCAATTCAAAATATTATCTACTCAGTCCTCTCTACAAGTCCAAGGCTGTAACGGGATTTTTTTCTTTATTGTTATTTCATCTCCCCACCCCACATGGGCATGAGCTGGGTAGTCAGCGGATTCAATTTCCCACGCTCATCAGCCAAATGAGAGGAAAATTTTTGAAGAACATAATATAAAAACTAGACATGGCTTTTGACAAAAATAAACTTTCTGTACAATAAAAAGACAGATCGTCAGTTGTATAAGTTAAAATATAAAAGGTTGTTGATTCAGTGATTAATTACAGTATAGGCTCTGATGAATCGAAAATTGTAAGGTGGCTATAATTTCGCACCTTACAAGCACTCATTCACATACTTTGCCATGCTCTACAAACACAATTAGGTATCATGTGATAGGTTGTATGTAGTATATATATGAATATATAAATGAGACTGACATTGTCACATACGCCCTGTAAATAATTGTTAACGCTTATTGCATGTTAGGTGACGGAGTGTCTTTATTATAAAAACGGCGTAATGAATGATTGCCTATACTAGTATAGGTTGGAACGCCAGTGGAAATGAAACGGCTGGCGGAACTGAAGCCCTGGGTGGAAGACCCACACAGGTGTGTTGGTTCTACTTAAAGACAGGAAGTAGCAAGACGGACGTCGTAGCACCTAAGCGCTGGAACACAACAGAGTCGCGACCGGCCAGTGTTGTGACCAAACCAGAAGGATTATACTTCGGAAGCGCTGAAAATCTTGGACGCAGGTGAGAGGAATGAAGAAGCGGCACCTCGGAAACCACGCAGGCTGGGTTATTTCTAAGAATTTTTACTCAGTAGCGTACCATTGTACGAGTATAGGTTTTTCCTCGCAAACTTCCCGCGCTGGACGACAAAAAACTAAAATATGGTTGGTCGGCGTTCGGAAGAATCTGTAGAGAGGGAGAATATTCCGTGATTTCGGGAATATGATTCGTTTTCGGAATTACGAAGGTGGAGAGCCAAGCCATGCTGGGAAGCCAGCGCGGGAGAAACGTGGTCTTCCCCCGTGAGCGCCCGTGTGTGACGGTCGCCCGATATCAGCTTTTGTTGGTACGGACGGGCTTGCTGTCTTTGCTCTCAGTAGAGTTTATAGTTAGAACAGTTAGGAACTGTACTGTTGCGAACCTATACGATTCTAGACTTCACCTCCAGGTTGGAAGTCTCGTTGAGTACGCAGCGTTCAGTAATTGAGAGCATTTCCTCTGCCTATACTTACATTGAGACGTTATATGAACTCCGACCTTGTGGCTGGGAGTTCGCGTTTCTTGTCTGTAGAACACAGAGAGGAGAAGACAGAGCATATTAGTCAGAGGACCGCCTCCTTTCGTCCTACTGTTTGAAAGAGTTTATTTGTGACTGGAGTTCATCCTTCGACGCAGACGTGTACGAGAACCAGCATACCGACGCACCAGAAGCAGTACATACCGTGATATCGCAAATTGCTTCGGCTTATTAGGGCTATAAAGCTGAACAGCTGTGATCACGTTATTTTATTTCCACTGAGGTTCCACACCACCGTAGATCATCTTTGAAAGTAGTGTCCTCTAGTGTTTGGCACGTAGATGATGTCAGTCACTTCGTGTTATTGATATTAGATAGCTCAGTCATAAGAAGGGGCAACGTTGGGCAATTGAGTAGTAATTTTACTTAGGGAATGTAAACTTTGTAATATAAGGCTTTTTTTTAATCTACAATAAATATATAAGCAGGAACAACGTTCTTCATTTAGTAGGATTAGTTGCCTTCATCATTCATTTATGTTTAGATTGTAATTTATAGAATTAAGAGATCCTAAGATCTGCTTCAGGGGGTAGTCAGACAGGGCCAAATCTTCATTTCAGCGTTTATTATTCTCCATTGCGCACATTCATTTTACACCCGCCTGGAGTAGCATCTTGGAAAACGAGTGTCGCACACGAAGATATACGAGGGCGGTTCAGAAAGTAACCTCCGATTGGTCACAGTGCGGGTTATGGGGGGAGTAGCGACGCCATCTGTGCGTTCACGCACTCAACAGGTCAGTCGGCATCAAGCCGTGGTCGAGTGAACGTCGTACCTGCGCTAGTTTAGTTTTTGTGGCAGTTTGAAATGTGTGCTGCAATAGAAAACCCCGCCAAATGTGAAGTGCGTGCTGTCATAAGGTTTTTTACAGCCAAAGGATATTCTGCAGCAGCTATTCATCGTGAGCTTTGTGCCGTGTACGGACCAAGAGTTATGAGTGAAGGAGTTGTCCGTGAATGGGTACGTTTATTTAAAAGTGGACGAGAAAACGTTCATGATGAAGAGAGGAGTGGTAGACCATCATTGGTGACTGACGAACTCGTTCAGACAGTTGATGCAAAAGTTCGTGAAAATCGACGTTTCTCAATGTCGGAGTTGTCTACTGGTTTTCCACAGATTTCTAAGACTCTCTTGTACGAGATAGTGACAGCAAGATTGGGTTACCGTAAGTTCTGTGCACGATGGGTGCCCAAAATTCTTACCGACCACCACAAAACTCAAAGAATGGCCTCTGCATTAGACTTTCTGTCACGTTATGAGGACGAAGGAGAACCATTGTTAAACAGAATCGTGACCGGTGACGAAACCTGGATTAAGTACGTGAACCCTGAGACAAAAGAACAATCAAAGATGTGGGCACATTCAAATTCGCCTACCAAACCAAGAAAAGCCTCGCAAGATTTTTCTGCCAGAAAACTGATGGCAACGGTGTTTTGGGATGCCAAAGGGGTGTTGTTGGTTGAATTCATGGAACGTGGTACGACCATTAATCAAGACGTGTACTGTGAAACAATAAAAAAGTTACGACGGGCTATACAGAACAGACGCCGTGGTATGCTGACTTCCGGTATCGTTTTTTTGCATGATAACGCCCGTCCTCACTCTGCTCGCAGAACAACGGCCCTTCTTGAGTCCTTCAAGTGGGACGTTATCAACCATCCACCTTACAGCCCAGACCTGGCGCCAAGTGATTATCACCTCTTCATGCATTTGAAGAAATGGCTCGGGTCACAGCGGTTTGATGACGACAAAGAGCTCAAAGATGCGGTCACAGGCTGGCTCCAGGCACAAGCGGGTGATTTTTATGCAGAAGGAATTTCAAAGCTTGTGAAGAGATACGATAAGTGCCTCAATCGCTATGGAGACTATGTAGAAAAATAGTGCAAAGATGTAGTTGTAAGATGTATATATTAAAATATTTTTATTTAACTTGGTGTATTTTTTTAAATCAACTGGAGGTTACTTTCTGAACGGCCCTCGTAAAAACAGATAGTTGCATAAAGCAAAACGGAAAGGCTGATGTGTGATTTATTGAAGGAGATACATGAACGAGTGAAGAAATGAGTAGGAAATAGACCACCACAGAGAAGGTGATCAGGGGAACACAGCATTTAAAGGAAGTGCGTGGGAAGGAGTTTGGAGAACGTATGGGGTAAGAGGGATTTGTTTCCAAACCAAGACTTAGGAAGAGAGTGAAGACGATTGGAGGGGAACGGAGCTCTGACAAAGGGTGGGTTGTAGGGATCTGGTGGGACAGGTGTATATCAGGTCAGATTTCATGATTGGGCAAGGGAAGTCGATTTAAGTTGGAATAGGATGTGGAGGGTATGGAGGTGTAGTGTTGGCGGAATGTGGTGGCAGAGACGCAGCAGAGTACCAGGATCGATGAACAGTGGGGAAACTAAGAAGTGGGTAGTATCGAGTTATTAGGTGGTGCTCAAGATGGTAAATAGGCTGGCGAATTTGATAAGGTGGTAGAGGATATAGGTGAGGGATGATAAGCGGGTTCTTAAGGCTAGGTGGATTGCATGGCGTTCGAGGATCTGTAGGTCGTGATAAAAGGAGGAAAGAGCGGAAGCCCATGCCACATTGGCACAGCAGAGGATGCGTCGGATTAAGGATTTGTAGGTGTGGATGATTGTGGAAAGGCGCAATCCTCATGCTCAGCCGGATAGTAGTTTTAGTAATTTTAGTCTATTGTGAGCTTTCTGTTGAATGATTATTAGATGAGGTTTCCATGTTAGTCAGCAATCAAATGTTAGTCTGAGATATTTTAGTGTTTTAGTTAACTGGATAGGTAAGATAAATGTCGTGGGGACGGAAGCTGCAGCCTATGACATTTGCCTGCGTTTTGGTAGGGTTGATTTTGAGGAACCACTGGTTTCACCAGGAGGTGAACTGATTGAGATGAACCTGGAGGGATCTTTGGGATTTCTGGAGGGTGGGATAGAGGGTGAGGAAGGCAGTGCCATCGAAATACTGGAGAAGATGAGCAGGAAGAGGGGGCTTGGGTATATCAGCAGTGTAGAGGACATACAGGATTGGCGAGAGAACAGAACCTTGGAGGAGGGAGGGGGTGGGGGGCACACACCTGCAGAGGGGTGGAAGATGCGGAGTTGGTGTTGTTGATGGTGACATAAGACAGGCGGTTAGAGACAAAGGAGGCAATGAGGCGGACATAATTTATGGAAAGTGCATAGGTCTGGAGCTTAAAGAGCAGCCCACAATGCCATGCATGGTCATAAGCTCCCTCAAGATCTAGGAACACAAAAATGTCGGATTTGCGGTTGTTGATTTGGTGGGATTGGAGATGAGTAAGGTACAGGAGTTGGTCATCAGAGGAAAATTTGAGGCAGAAGCCACTCTGGTGGACAGCAAAGGGTAGGTGTTGTTGGAGGTGTTTGTGGATACGTCAGAATAAAGTGACTCAAGGACCTCGCTGAATATGGAGGTGAGGCTGATAGGACTGTAGGAAGAGGTCTCAGTGGCAGGTTTATTGGGTTTGACAGAGGATTCAAGAAGTTTTCTACGTCTCAAGATAGAAACCGATGTGTAGGATTCCATTGAAAGGGTGGTTAGGATTCCCAGGAAGGGGAGGGGCCAGTCTTTCAGATGTCTGTAGGTAATGCAGTCGTGACTGGGAGCCGTGTTGCGTTTGAGTGTCTGTTGAATGATGTTGAATGACATGCGTTGTTATTGGAGTATGAGTAATTTATAGGACAACAGAGGGAAGCTACAGAAAGAGACAATAGGTCTGTTCTGGGAAAATCTACGGTACTGTTCCTCCAATAATACATAATAAATTGGCGAGGTAGCTTGATATACGAGTATAACCGTCAATTGATGAAAGCCAGGTCTAAGGTTTCCTGCTACAGGACAAGAATATAAAATATAAGCCGTCAGTCGTATGAAAGGCATTTAATTATGAGGTTGGTGCCTGAGTCCATACGTTTTTCTTTTGCATGTTGGTACTCCTGTTGCTATGTTGTATTTTTTATCGATTGTCGTTTCTATCTGTAGTTTAGTGCTGCTGTTTGTGTTAACGTATTGTCATTTTGTGATCTGGAGACAGAGGGTGGAGCTGTGGACGCTAGAAGGTGGAGTGCCAAGTGGATAAATCGGGAGACCTTCGACATATTCTTCTGTTTGAGTTCAGTAGAAGAGTGACAGCAGTAGAGCCAGCCGTGTATGTGGATAACGCCACTGGACAAGAAAATGGTTTTCTCATTTTAAGGAGCATCGTTTTGACATTAGTGACACTGCACGTTCATTAAGACGTTCAGGGTTTGACGAAGATCTTTCAAAGGCATTAACCCACAATTATCCACGTCAGTGTACTCGAGAACTGGCAAATGGAATGAAGTATAACCATCCCTCCATCGTGCCACATTCGCATGCAGTGGGGAAGTTTCAAAAGGCGGGTGTGTGAGTACCGCACGCTCTAAGCCAAAATCACAAAGATCAGCGGGCGACCGTATGTGCGTCTCTGCTTGCTCGTCATCAGTTGGCTCGTGAACAACACCGACCAGTCCTATCCTGTATCATTACTTGCAATGACAATTGCTAACGTAATGTAAAGAAAGTAATGGGAAAGAAAGTAGCAACTCCGTGTAGAGAGGCGCGCCGGCATTCACGAAAGACTACGTTATGCATCTGGTGGTAAAGCGACGGTGTGGTGCAATACGAATTGCTTCTCCGAGGTGTAGCCATCACTGCTGATATTTGTCAACAACTGAGACGTACTGCAGACGCAATACAAGAACGACGACCAGGAAGACTACATGAACTGATGCTACTCCACGATAATGGCCGCCCGCATTCTGGTAGTCCGACAAAAAAACTATACAGGAGTTGGGTTGGGAAGTCATTCCGCACCCACCTTATTCACCTGACCTCGCGCCCTCAGATTTTCACCTCTCCAGTTCTGTATCGAACAACCTTCAACAAATTTTCTTTTTGGATGAAAATGCGCCCTGGACATGGTTCGGAGACTTCTTCGCTTCAAAATCGCATGATTTCTACAGACGCGGAATCGAAAAGTTACTTCATCGTTGCCAGACCACCGTAAATAGTGGAGGAGGCTATATTAATGATGAGTAAGGTCCCTACGAATTACACTAGCACAATAAAACGGTCCGGCGCTTGAACAACGAGAGAGTGTGAGGGTAGAAAACACGGAGAACTTTGTTAACTAGCATGAAAGATAATGGAAGCACAGGCAGGGCTCTTCGAACGTCTATTATGGCATCATCTTGAAAAAAGCTGGGTCTACTTTGTACTGAATGACCAGCAGCATAACTATGAACGCTCCTGAATGTGAACTCGGAGATGAATTTAACTTTCTGCAAACTCGCGAGCGGAGCGGCCCATGGTGGCTAACGGTTCTCAAAGCATGCTCACCGACGCTACGATTGCGGCTGGTCCCTAACTCACGAGCATCGTAACTGCTCTCTTGCTTTCAGCTCGATCTACTAGACACAGCTGCGTGATCATGGTGTCTCCCGTCCGTCTTGTGGCCCAGGAGCCCTCGACACGGTAAGCTTCGGTCGACAGGAAGAGGGCCGTGTCGCCAGGCTAACCAGCACTGCGGTTACCGTTAGCCCCCCCCCCCCCCCGCCCCCAGTGCAGTGGTGAGAAGCCACGGACCAGGGGTTGAGGCTGCTGGAGGGGCGGCAACTTCTGAGAAAACGGCGGGCACTCTCGTGTCCTTCCGTGGCCGGAATCTCAAACTAACGACTGGCTACCCTCTTCCAGTATTCGCCGTCTTGCGATATTGTATACTTAATCACATTGTTGTTGTTATGGTCTTCAGTCCTGAGACTGGTTTGATACAGCTCTCCATGCTACTCTATCCTGTGCAAGCTTCTTCCTCTTCCAGTACCTACTGCAACCTACATCCTTCTGAATCTGTTTAGTGTATTCATCTCTTGGTCTCCCTCTACGATTTCTACCCTCCACGCTGCCGTCCAATACTAAACTGGCGATCCCTTGATGCCTCAGAACATGTCCTACCAACCGATCCCTTCCTCTAGTCAAGTTGTGCCACAAACTCCTCTTCTCCCCAATTCTATTCAATACCTCCTCATTAGTTATGTGATCTACCCACCTTATCTTCAGCATTCTTCTGTAGCACCACATTTCGAAAGCTTCTATTCCCTTCTTGTCCAAACTATTTATCGTCCATGTTTCACTTCCATACATGGCTACACGCCATACAAATACATTCAGAAACGACTTCCTGACACTTAAATCAATACTCGATGTTAACAAATTTCTCTTCTTCAGAAACGCTTTCCTTGCCATTGCCAGACTGCATTTTATATCCTCTCTACTTCGACCATCTTCAGCTATTTTGCTCCCCAAACAGAATTACACATTTACTACTTTAAGCGTCTCATTTCCTAATCTAATTCCCTCAGCATCACCCGATTTAATTCGACTACATTCCATTATCCTCGTTTTGCTTTTGTTGATGTTCATCTTATATCCTCCTTTCAAGACACTGTCCATTCCATTCAGCTGCTCTTCCAAGTCCTTTGCTGTCTCTGAGAGAATTAATGTCATCGGCAAGCCTTTAAGTTTTTATTTATTCTCCATGGATTTTAATACCTACCCCGAATTTTTCTTTTGTTTCCTTCACTGCATGCTTAATATGCAGATTGAATAACATCGGGGAGAGGCTACAACACTGTCTCACTCCCTTCCCAACCACTGCTTCCCTTTCATGTCCCTCGACTCTTATAACTGCCATCTGGTTTCTACACATTTTTGTAAATAGCCTTTCGCTCCCTCTATTTTACCCCTGCCACCTTCAGAATTTGAAAGAGAGTATTCCAGTCAACATTGTCAAAAGCTTTCTCTAAGTCTAAAAATGCTAGAAACATAGGTTTGCCTTTCCTTAATCTATTTTCTAAGATAAGTCGTAGGGTCAGTATTGCCTCACGTCTTCCAATATTTCTACCGAATCCAAACTGATCTCCCACGAGGTCGGCTTCTACCAGTTTTTCCATTCGTCTGTAAAGAATTCGCATTAGTATTTTGCAGCCGTGACTTATAAAACTGATAGTTCGGTGATTTTTCACATCTTTTTCAACACTTGCTTTCTTTGGGATTGATATTATTATATTCTTCTTGAAGTCTGAGGCTATTTCGCCTGTCTCATACATCTTGCTCACCAGATGATAGAGTTTTGTCAGGACTGGCTCTCCCAAGACTGTCAGTAGTTCTAATGGAATGTTGTCGACTCCCGGGGCCTTGTTTCGACTCAAGGCTTTCAGTGCTCTGTCAAACTCTTCACGCAGTATCATATCTCCCATTTCATCTTCATCTACATCCTCTTCCATTTCCATAATATTGTCCTCAAGTACATTGCTCTTGTATAGACCCTCCATGTACTGCTTCCATCTTTCTGCTTTCCCTTCTTTGCTTAGAAGTGGGTTTCCATATTAGCTCTTGATATTCATACAAGTGGTTCTCTTTTCTCCAGAGGTCTCTTTAATTTTCCTGTAGGCAGTGTCTGTCTTACCCCTAGTGAGATATGCCTCTAAATCCTTACATTGGTCCTCTAGCCATCCCTGCTTAGTCATTTTGCACTTCCTGTCGATATCATTTTTGAGACGTTTTTATTCCTTTTTGCCTGTTTCATTTACTGCATTTTTATATTTTCTCCTGTCATCAATTAAATTTAATATTTCTTCTGTTACCCAAGGATTTCTACTAGCTCTCGTCTTTTTACCTACTTGATCCTCTGCTGCCTTCACTATTTCATCCCTCAAAGCTACCCATTCTTCTTCTACTGTATTTGTTTCCCCCGTTTCCCTTATGCTTTCCCTGAAAGTCTGTACATCCTCTGGTTTAGTCAGTTTATCCAGGTCCCATCTCCTTAAATTCTCACCTTTTTGCAGTTTCTTCAGTTTTAATCTGCAGTTCATAACCTATAGTTTGTGGTCAGAGTCCACATCTGCCCTTGGAAATGTAGGAGCCAGAAAATTCGTCAGCCCCCATGAACCCATAGTCTGCTGGTTAGGCATGCCGACGGTAATGTCAAAAGTTAGGGGAAATTAGTCTGGTAGCGAATAATTAGAGATTAATTATGACGATTTTTGAAATAACAATTTAACCAATTCGAGACGCACTCTCCATTTGTCACTGAGCTGGACCACGCTGCAGTAGATGCTAGTGGCAGACCTTGTGGCCAGCTCACGGAAAGTCTGCACTCTATAAACGGATTAGTGTTTCATTCGTGTCTTTCTGACGTGCTGGCTGTCAACGCGGAAACATGAACTATAGCAACGTTATTGCCAATTGCGTCCAAACAGGACCGACGTGCTGTTTATCTTTCCTTGGCTGCCGAAGGACAAACACCGGCAGACATCCACTGGTGGATGAAGAACGTGTATGGGGCTTACATGTCTGTCGAAAAGCACCACTGTAGAATGGTGTGCCAAGTTCTCTGCTGGCTGCAATTCGACACGAGACGCCGGTTGATATGAGACACTCCTCCGTTACAGACAACAAGAAGCGAGTGGTCAGTGATGCTCTATAGTTCTGATCTCTCCCCATGTAATCATCATCATGCCTTTGGTCCCTTAAAAAAAGCTTTGAAGGATCGACGACTCCTGTTGGACGAGGCTGTGCAGCACGACACAGTATTTTACCAAAAGCGTATCTTCAACCTGGTGCATCGGTAGGATGATTGCCTTAATGCTCACGGCGATTTTTCTGTGTGGCATACCGACTGTGGACTTTACAGCCTTCGATAGGAAACTTCTTGATCACCTCTTATAAAACAGGTCTGTCCATGCGCTGCCAGAAGGAAAAATCATAAGACAAACAAGGGGAAAAAAATGTAAGGTAGTGGGCAATGTCGCTTACCATGGTACTGACAGTGTAAAAGACAGAACATGTGTCACGTGGACATTATATGTCAGTTCCCTTGTAACAACTACCTGAGCCAATTTCCATTGCCCCTGAATTCAGGAAGAACTTCTGTCTCTCTTTTTTGTTACTATGCGCCTTACATTTTCTCTTGATCTGTTATTAATGAGCAGACTTGTGATTAACCATCTTCCTTTAACACACCTCGTTTTTTGCTTTCCAGTTGTATTCTCATTAGAAGATTTATCACGCCACCCCTCCCCCCCGCACATCCCCAATGTCATTGTATTAATGATATATTCATTTATTTCGGTGTTTTCCTCATAATGACTCACCTTGTTTCCTCTATAACATCTATTCTGTTTTAGTAACTTCCTGTAAAATTCTCTTTCTCATATTTCAAATCTGTGGTACCTTGTACCTCATCCTTCCTTGTATACAATATTATAACTTCATCTTCCCTGTCTGTTTCAATCAGATGTATCCCTTTTCCTTTTCCTCCCTTTCCAAATACTGATAGTTCGTTATTTGTGTCCCCACCATCTATCATTGCTTCCCCATCTGGAAACATCATCTGACTCATCCCCTTAATTTATCTCATCTGAATCACCTTTGCTGCCATAATTATTGTCTTTCTCATTTCCATTTTCCTCTGTCTCCTCTGCAAACATCACATCATGTTCTTTCTCTACTTCCATCACTCCCCATTTTCAACTCTGTGTTCGATTTACCTGCATAACCCTTTTTCCCAGTCTTCAAATGTTTCACTCTTTTCTTGATCTAGCAATAATAACACCCTTGGATTCGTTCTTTTCAGGATACCGGTTTTCCAAAACACTGTTTAGAGACATGTCACTAATTTCCTCTTCCTCTTTCTCTTCCGTCTGGAAGTTACCTGTTCACATGAAATTTAATTTGTTGTTCACCATATTTTTGCTTTTCTTAAATCGAGATATACTCTTTACAATGGTTTTCGTGTTTCTGCTATACTCAGCTTCGATTATAATCGAATAATTATTGGACATAAGCTCTTTGGGCAATTTATTTGTACGTACGTCAACTGAAGGATTTCACATCTTTGGAGGTCGGTTTTGGTTATCAGCCAATGAGAAGCTTTAGCAGTTTTGACCACGAGATGTTCTTTTTTTAATGTGTATTAGGCATTCTGGTGCTATATTTCATCTAGTTCTGTTGTGTTAGACTTGAGAGGAAGGCTGGCTTTGTCGGATGTCCGTCTAAGACGGCTCGGAGTTTCTACAACAAAGAAGGAACGTGTGAGATATTTTCAATAACTTGCTGTGGCGAATATTAGGCGTATGTTTAGGTTATTTCAGAAGTGTTTTCTAAAGTTCCACACAGTTAACTATCGATTACTCCATGTTCAGATTCACGAGGATGTCCTTTCACTTGGAAAAATGGAACCTCATAGGTTCCTTACTTTGTGTTCAATGGAAGCTGACTACGAGCGAACATTATCTGTTTAATCTGTCGTGTTGTAAATTCAAAGTTTTCATTCTCTCCTGGGCTGTAAACAGGTTATTGTCTTACTTGAATTAGTGTATTACGAGCATGTCTTTTCATTACTCTCCCGAGAAACTTGTATTTACCTTCAGAGAATCCACTTAGCAAACTTAGTTGTTTGATGACTATATACGGACACTAGCGCGCTTTGCACGTGTAGCATTATGTGTACACTGCAAGACGACTTGACCGCCGTAGCGTATTTAGTTTGAGAGTCCCGAATAAAATTCAGAAACAATGTTAAGTAAGTGAATATCATCACATCAAGTTAGGCGATGTAAGCAGAGCACGCCAGGAAAACTGAATTGGCGTTTGCGGTGATTTCTCATGGCACTCAAAATGGTTCAAATGGCTCTGAGCACTATGGGACTGCTGTGGTCATCAGTCCCCTAGAACTTAGAATTACTTAAACCTAACTAACCTAAGGACATCACACACATCCATGCCCGAAGCAGGATTCGAACCTGCGCCCGTAGCGGTCGCGCGGTTACAGACTGTAGCGGCTAGAACCGCTCGGCCACTCCGGCCGGCCATGGCACTTATTGGAACACGTGGTGACGTATGTAATGTGTTTACAACCAATGTAAATATTGTGTGCGAGTCATGGGAGTATTTGTTTGTGACTGATTAAATACTCACCTGACGCTGCCTGAAGCTGCACAAATAAGACAAAATAAGGAAAAACACCCGTGATCTACATATTTAGCTTGTGCTACAGTACTCCTCTTGTGAAGTTTAGTACACACTATTGAGACTCACTGCCGCAATTCTTTGGTGTAGACTCTTCATGACAGTCTTCTTCACTGTGTCGCCCACGTGTAGGTTTGATTGAAGGAAAGCAGAAAGCTGAAAGTTGATTCATCTGCTGCACTGCTGAAAGAACTTACAGTATGTAAATGAAGTTGCTGAAGTATTTTTTCGGAAAGCGTTTCACCTGAAGCATAAAAAAATAAAACACCATGCATTTTAGACTCTCATGTTCCTTCGCTAGGCACATGTTTTCAAACAATTGTAGGGAAACTATTAATTAAGTATTTGATTCTTTCAAATTGTAAATCTCACATCACAGTCTGATGATAAGGTGGTTATCTTTTCGCTATTGGCCACATTTATACTATACTTAAAAGATGAGTAACTCACTGCCCATCGTTCGAAGAAGTTACAGTGAATTAAGAGAGAGAACTGCGACTGGCAACCTGAAAGATACAGAAATTGGTAGTCTGAGATTGTCGTCATACTTCGAATAGAAATTGTTGGCTTTAGATGTCTCCATTTGTCAAATTACTGGTCGTACTGATGTAGCATTAAGACAGTCGTTTGAAGACTTGCTGCCGTAACTTACAAGTCACTCATTATATGCATTTGTGTGTAACTTCAGCTGTTGAAGTGCCCCTCCCTTAGCGTGCTGTGTGGCCATTCACAAAGGAGGCACCTCCACTACCATTGCTCCACCCTGGCATGGGCCACGTTATTTTGTTTGCAGCCGATCTTTTCCGCTGTCCTTTGCTAGCAGTGACTTCAAGTGTTCATCCCATTTCATATCGTCAGTCTCTGAATTTCACCTCTCACATTTGTAAGGTGTCCGCATTTTTCGGACATTACATAAGCTTCATATGTACGATACAGAATAAAATCCCCAGAAAATAACTCTATATTGTCGACAGGAAGTAATTATGGCAATCTCATGTACCGAATAACAAAACAATATCTACCCTTATAACGATAGGGGCATGCGTAAATGAAATAAACTGAACGCATGTGGCTAATGGCGTTGGGAAACCCCAATTAACATTAACAAAAGAACGCCCAGCTGCAGCGCAGAAAGAAATACGGTGAGTACAATATAATACCTTTTACATCTACATCTATACTCCGCGAGCCATCTTACGGTGTGTGGCGGAGGGTACTTATTGTACCACTATCTGATCCCCCCTTCCCTGTTCCATTCACGAATTGTGCGTGGGAAGAACGACTGCTTGTAAGTCTCCGTATTTGCTCTAATTTCTCGGATCTTTTCGTTGTGATCATTACGCGAGATATATGTGGGCGGTAGTAATATGTTGCCCATCTCTTCCCGGAATGTGCTCTCTCGTAATTTCGATAATAAACCTCTCCGTATTGCGTAACGCCTTTCTTGAAGTGTCCGCCACTGGAGCTTGTTCAGCATCTCCGTAACGCTCTCGCGCTGACTAAATGTCCCCATGACGAATCGCGCTGCTTTTCGCTGGATCATGTCTATCTCTTCTATTAATCCAACCTGGTAAGGGTCCCATACTGATGAGCAATACTCAAGAATCGGACGAACAAGCGTTTTGTAAGCTACTTCTTTCGTCGATGAGTCACATTTTCTTAGAATTTTTCCTATGAATCTCAACCTGGCGCCTGCTTTTCCCACTATTTGTTTTATGTGATCATTCCACTTCAGATCGCTCCGGATAGTAACTCCTAAGTATTTTACGGTCGTTACCGCTTCCAATGATTTACCACCTATGGCATAATCGTACTGGAATGGATTTCTGCCCCTATGTATGCGCATTATATTACATTTATCTACGTTTAGGGAAAGCTGCCAGCTGTCGCACCATGCATTAATCCTCTGCAGGTCCTCCTGGAGTACGTACGAGTCTTCTGATGTTGCTACTTTCTTGTAGACAACCGTGTCATCTGCAAATAGCCTCACGGAGCTACCGATGTTGTCAACTAAGTCATTTATGTATATTGTAAACAATAAAGGTCCTATCACGCTTCCCTGCGGTACTCCCGAAATTACCTCTACATCTGCAGATTTTGAACCGTTAAGAATGACATGTTGTGTTCTTTCTTCTAGGAAATCCTGAATCCAATCACAAACCTGGTCAGATATTCCGTAAGCTCGTATTTTTTTCACTAACCGTAAGTGCGGAACCGTATCAAATGCCTTCCTGAAGTCCAGGAATACGGCATCAATCTGCTCGCCAGTGTCTACGGCACTGTGAATTTCTTGGGCAAATAGGGCGAGCTGAGTTTCACATGATCTCTGTTTGCGGAATCCATGTTGGTTATGATGAAGGAGATTTGTATTATCTAAGAACGTCATAATACGAGAACACAAAACATGTTCCATTATTCTACAACAGATTGACGTAAGCGAAATAGGCCTATAATTATTCGCATCTGATTTATCACCCTTCTTGAAAATGGGAACGACCTGCGCTTTCTTCCAGTCGCTAGGTACTTTACGTTCTTCCAGCGATCTACGATAAATTGCTGATAGAAAGGGGGCAAGTTCTTTAGCATAATCACTGTAGAATCTTAAGGGTATCTCGTCTGGTCCGGATGCTTTTCCGCTACTAAGTGATAGCAGTTGTTTTTCAATTCCGATATCGTTTATTTCAATATTTTCCATTTTGGCGTCCGTGCGACGGCTGAAGTCAGGGACCGTGTTACGATTTTCCTCAGTGAAACAGTTTCGGAACACTGAATTCAGTATTTCTGCCTTTCTTCGGTCGTCCTCTGTTTCGGTGCCATCGTGGTCAACGAGTGACTGAATAGGGGATTTAGATCCGCTTACCGATTTTACATATGACCAAAACTTTTTAGGGTTCTTGTTTAGATTGTTTGCCAATGTTTTATGTTCGAATTCGTTGAATGCTTCTCTCATTGCTCTCTTTACGCTCTTTTTCGCTTCGTTCAGCTTTTCCTTATCAGCTATGATTCGACTACTCTTAAACCTATGATGAAGCTTTCTTTGTTTCCGTAGTACCTTTCGTACATGATTGTTATACCACGGTGGATCTTTCCCCTCGCTTTGGACCTTAGTCGGTACGAACTTATCTAAGGCGTACTGGACGATGTTTCTGAATTTTTTCCATTTTTGTTCCACATCCTCTTCCTCAGAAATGAACGTTTGATGGTGGTCACTCAGATATTCTGCGATTTGTGCCCTATCACTCTTGTTAAGCAAATAAACACAGCCGAGACCGTGGGTAAATGGCGATCCTACATTAACGAAGCTAGCGGCTACCCAGGCAAAGACAAATAAGAATTCACCTATAAGGAGGAAGCAGTTGGCCGAAGCCGTACTGTGTGGCATATTAGAATCGCGGTGGGGAGAGTGACGTCATATAAAAGCATTTTGAGAATTAAATTAACACACAGAGAGCTCTCGTCTCACGGCAGGGCACACACATGTGTGTGGTAAAACTAGTGAAGACGTTGAGACTCAAACTCTACGTTTGCGAATTGAGGACGGTACGCTTCACGTATCGTGGCGACAAACGTAATGCAGTAATTCATATTCCTGCGGAAATTTTTGTGGGCTGAGATTTGTGCACGGCGCCCCCTCCCATAGCGAGTGTGCAATTGCCATTAATTTCGTCTAGGGAAAATTTAACGTTCAACGGAATGCAGGAGAGTTAACACTGATTAAATTCAGTCAAGGCCAGAGTAGGGAATTAGCGTTTCAGATCCAGCACGGAGACAATGCCGCTGCAGTTCCCGATTAGTAACGTACCAACGCGCGTTAGGCGAGATTAAATGTTGAGTCGAGATTTTGTTTATTCCAACCTGTGTACGCTTTGAATACAGAAATTCAAGAGTTAATTACTAACATGAGAGTTTTGATTAGTTCAAAAGATAAAGTTCATTCTCTACCAACTTTGTCCATTGGTCAGCTACGACAACGTAGATGTAAATATCATTAATAAAGGTTTAATTGTTTCGTTTGTCGTAATACTTTCATATATACAGATAAAGTTTTAATAATCACATATTCAATGTCTAAATGTTAATTAATCTGTTGAGAGTTGAAAGTAATTAAACCATCTTGTTGTTTATGACTTGAACCTTGAAAGCTTTGACAAATTAATATGTAGAATGAGAAAGAGAGAGGTTGTGTTATCATTTTAGGATAAATCCCAAACTTGTGATTTATACTGAGTTGTCTTGTAATGTCACATAGGCAGTTTAATTACTTTTGAGACAGGGCCAAAATTTATAGCTATGTGGAATACGTGTTTACCACCCTGGGTTGAGACGACAGTTAAGATACGTTATCCGTTGGCGCGTAAGATACGTTATCCACTTGCATAAAGACAATACGATATGTCGCCCCTTTACACATTGTAATAATATATTAGAGAGTTCTTTCTCTTTGTCATGCGCATTTATAGAGTCTGTACTCCAAATCGAAACGCAGCACAGGTCGCTTTAGCCTTATTTGCGACCGTGGTAACACCATCATCCTCCCAAAAAGATCCAGAGGTGTCTGTATAACAGGCACAGAGGTCTTACTTAATTGTGGTTCTCGGAATTTTGTAAGTAGGCTTTGACAGGACAGTTTGCGTCTATTTTCAAGTGTCAACAAGATCATGTTTATCAGCATATCTGTGGAGCTCTCCCAAAAGATGCAAAAATCTGTTGCTGCTCTTCTTTGAATATGTTCAGTGTCCCCTGTTATTTGTACCTGATACAGGTCCTACACAGCAATACTCTAGGATGGTACACCTTACTTTAAGTTCTGTTTGACATTCTGTGTCGGGTTCACTGTAACGTTCAGTGTTTCGTAACTCAGAATGTATTGCAGCGAGCCTCGCAGCGGAACCAGTATTTGTTCAGGCGCTCCTAATACCGTATGTTTACTCTCTGCTGAGGTTGCCGCTCAGTGTCGAACAACTTTCGCCTACCTAGCAACAAAGAACATACAACTCAGTTGCGATTAATGTTTGCAAGATAATCTGCGCTGATGCTCTGAGAAAAGCTCGTTACTTGCCAGCTATAAATACACTGTGAATAAAAATGATACACAAGCCAAAGGATGCAGACGCAACATAGAAGCGGGGGTTGAACTTCTGAGAAAATTTAATGAAAACGAAAAAAAAGACTGGCAGCAAACTCTGAGAATGTCGTAATACCATCAAGAGGCTATATGAAGGGAGAAAGAGGAAAAGGAGCTGAAAGCACACTATAAAGGCACATATGCATGCCGTGCGCGAGTTTCCTCGGAAACGCGAAATCTTAATTAAATAATTAATCTCTGACAAATAAATAAAGCCTATGGCACAGAACCGCAGCGCTATGCCGCTGATAAAACAAAATACAATTATGACACTCTTATGTTTGATTAAGAAGAAAGAGGTCGAGGAGAATAGCTGAGGCTGGAAGCACGTATATTTCATTAACTGGCACACCGCCATATTTGATGTTATATAAGAACACTGCGAGTTGCAATCTTACTAGGCACTCGATTCTGTACAGAATTTATATTTATGAAAGTAAGTAGAATTATTTAACTGTAGGCTTATTCGTTGAATATATCTGATTTAACTAACTGTGTAAACTTTTTATGTTTAGTAGACAGTCACCTCTGTACGACGTATTGACATGGCTGGCAAATTATTCTAATATTGAGATTTAGATGTGAGTCCGCACCTACCGCATCAGTCTTTGGAAACGATTTAAATACGAAGTCCGATTATTTGAATCACATTTCACAGTGAACTACGAATAACATTGCATTTACGAAAAAGCCATTGTCAAGCGTCTGATACCAAATAATTAAACGTCCACGTTCCAGATAAGCAAATATTAATTACATCCAATCACTATCATACATATACAATAATTAATATTTTATTTTATTTATTTATTTATTTTATAACACCTAAGATTATTCATAATGTAATAGAGCATAGACTTCCAACGGACACCAAAATTTTCAAAGGAACGTAAGGGTAAACATTTGATTCAGTCTAAGTTTATGATAACTGATTTTCTTAGCCGCTCGTGCTAATATCTTGCTAACATCACTGCAACGAAGTCGAGCTGTTAGATAACTGGCGTGTCAGACCTTCCTCTCGACAAAGCACGGAAAGCTGTTACAGCGCCGAGTCTAGCAGTGAAGGTTTATGGCTCAGCTCGTGTCGCGCACGTAACTGGCGTGCCGTCTGTTGTTCGTCTGACTGGCCTGTTGGAAGCGCGGCGGCTTCCCGTGCGCTCAACAAGGCCGCGGCTTAAGGCCTTACCACCTACAATGCGGTGACAAAAGTCATGGGACAGCGATATATGGAGCGTGGTAGGATCTCGTACACAACCTATAAAAGGGCAGTGCATGCACAGAGCTGTAATTTGTATTCAGGTGATTCACGCGAGAAAGTTCTCAATGTGATTGGTTGGTTGGTTTGAGGGATTTAGAGACCAAACTACAAGGTCATCAGTCCCTTGTTCCTGACGCAAATAAGGCTCAGGGTAAAACAACTCCCAAAGTACGGGTGGTAAAGTAAAAGGGGGAAAAGGAATATGGAACCACACTTAACAGGAAAACGAATGGCATGAACAAAAACCAGGGAAGACATACACCATAAGGTAAAGTAGAAGAGGCATTAAACTTATAGTGCAGATGGTCTTGGCTGGCTGATCACAAGAATAAAAGAGGATAAGCCAGCCACTCTGCAACACTTTAAAATGTTCACCACAAAAGGTAAGGCGAGATTAACACATGTAGGGAAAAGAAGAACACAAATAAGAATACAAAGACGAACGAATGCAAAAAAAGTGTGACAGATTTAAAAGGGAGGGAGGGAGGGTGGAGGCCCCAGAAACAAGGCCAAAAGCCCGCCCTTAGATGGTATGATAAAAAAACCTTCATGAATAAAACGTAAAACTAAATCTGCCGTTGAGGCATCGTCACCCAGCACCGTAGCACAGAGTAACATATACAGAGAGGAAGCCCCCCCTAAACCACTGTCCCGGGGGTGTGCTCGTAGTTCCGTTAGACGACAGTAGATGTCAGGCGTGTCGCCTGCTTAGCTTCGTGAGATCACGCTAGAGGCGCTTCGGCAACGGCCTCCCTGACGTCAAGGGTAGCAAGGTGGGGTGACAGAGGGGTGAGACCGAGAGAGCGTAGCCGCATCTGTGTAGGCAGCAACAAGCAATACTTACATAGAAAATTTGGGCCAACGCTTTCGGCAGCGAGCACTTCCGCGTGATGTCACCGTCGAGAAGAGAGGATTTTTCACGTTCGCGCATGGCCGTAATACGCTTAAGCCACCATTAATTTACTAAACTGAAGGTCGATGTAATAAGATATGAGTTCGATTGAAGCTTACCTACACAGGGACTTACTGCTTCCCACGGCAATGAAATCATCATATTGTCTTTCAAGTAATGACAGATGTATAACTACTTATTATGGATCACCATGACATATACATTCTATTGCTTTACATTTTCTATGAGATAAGTTATAACTTGGCATCCTTCAGTCGTTATTAAGTATTACACATTTTTAATAGTACAGGAAACGCAACAATCATAAGAGGTTTCAGTTTCTAAACGCAGTTTTTTCGTCACAGTCATCAATAGTGTTTAACTTTTTTTTCGTGCAGGTATTAAGTAGAAAGGAAATGATATAATTCAATTTACTTGTCATTTCTGCGTTTGATGATTCTGAAGCTTCAGTATTGATCGCCGTACTTCAACAATTCAACAACAACAAATTAAATACCTTAATCCCATATGGAATGAACTGCGGAAGCTCTCCATGTGTGTGCTCCTTTGTGCAGCTGTTTAGCCCTCATTGTCTTTGCCGACGTGTTAGGTGCCTTATCCGGATGTAGGTACAGTAATGATCTTAGTGTAAATTGCGGAGATCTCTTGAGAAATAGTTTGAAGCTTCCGATTAAAAGTTTTGGCAGGTTTTTATTCACATCTGCTTCTTTACACAGAGAGCTGCGTTTGAAAAGACGATTAAGCTAGGACGAGATAGTTCCTCAGTTGCCGCAGAGCTTATAGGACCTTTTGATATTACTATTATCTTGTCACTATGATGTCCAAGTGATTGCTCTATGGAGTCGGATCTGGAAGAAATACATCCAGTGATGTATTTTTGCGTCTCTTTCGTGACCAGCAGTATACAGACTGCTTCCAGGCTCCATATAAACCACATGCAATAACAACCTGTACCTTTCAAATAACGTCCGGGAATTCAGCCAGGTAACACTTTCAGCGACCGCCGATATTTCGGCGGGAGAACACCCCGCCATTTTCAAGGCAAACTGCTGAAAGTGTTACCTGGCTGAATTCCCGGAAATTATTTGAAAGTTGTATACGCCAGGAGAAACTCAGGTCTCACAACCTGTACCTGGCTATGTGGTCCATATATGGCGTCACTTTCTTAGTCGTAGCATATGCCAATCATTTCATCAAATGCTCAACACACACAAATATTCTGCTTCACTTAAGCTTGTTTTTTGCTTACTCGTGAAGTGCTTTTAGCAAAACTTTTGTGTACTTTAGTCGTCAGCACTGTGTAGATACTTAATGCTTTGCATTACTTCCTCTCTTTGCTTAACGCGTGAAACAGTAATAGCGGATAACAATATACTGAGAACGAAAAGCAAATTAAACGCTGAATTGTTTTCCCTCAATGGTGATAATTCTTCATTAAGTTTTTTTTAATTTCATCCTCGATAATACCTTCTCTGATTCTATGCTTTGATCCACTTTTTCTAGCATGTTAAGTGCACGTTTACGAGTTTCACAAGCTTATAGAATTTGCAGTCGGCTTTAAAACCTATTTTGGTTGAAGTTTCTTTAATTCAGCTTGTAGATACTGTAAACAAACGTCCTCTCTAAAGTTTTTGCTACAGGCAGTAGCATTTTTAATGTTAATGCTGTCACTACTGCTACAGAGCTGAACCCACTGAGCAAATGTTTCAGGAGTTCGAGGGAACTTATTACAAGTAATACTACTGCCTTTTAGTCTTCTGATTACAGTTTTCACACACAGCCGTAGGACAATTCGGCATTATTAATGTCAAACATAACGAACGAACTCGAAAGAAGCAAAAATAAACAGCAACAACATGAAACATAATCGCTTCAACACGTAACAGTGCGCGCGAACTGTGCCGAGCTTCTCGACGGTGAGGTATTGCGCAGACACTATGGGCCCTACCTGAGGCAGCAAAGCCTGAGACAAGTTCTTCACAGTACGTGAAGACAGACCTTTTGAAATAAGCAATGTTGGAAAATACTTCTAACAAATAATGGAAAGGAGCGCCGCAACAAAATTTTGCGCTTCTCCGCTGTGCGCAATTTTGACTGTAGCAGCTGGCTGATTCTCTAATAGGGAGCCGTGATGAGCCAATATTCATAACTAGGTTTTATGCTGAAAACTGGCCTTCTATAACAGACGTTACAACATAGTGTCAAAAGACAATTCTGTTGCATAATTCTGCATACAGCTGCAACTGGCGGCAGTAACATGCGTTGCAATTAATGACATCTACTTTATCCTCATTTCATAGGACATATAAAATGAATAAAAACGCCGATCAGTCACATAAGGATCAATAATCTGCTTGAATACGATTACACTAATAATCGCTCCTTTAGTCAGCTCATGCCGATTCATAGAATGATTTTAGGTTCGGTTTGTTACGAAGAGTGTGTTTATCGTTGCTAATGACTGAGTTAGGTGTCTGGGCATTTAACTAATTCGTTTTCCGAGTCTTGTACATTGGCTAATGCTCGCTTTTATGTTGATCTAGCCTCTAACAGAGACAGTGTGCAGTTCCAGCAAATACTCGGTAGCGATAACGTAACCTTCCGCAGCGACTAAATGTCTCAGAACTGGATGGTGCCCTGTGCCGGCATTTGAGGGGAAGTGGTGGTGGGGATTTCCACTGCCACGGCCTCGTGTGCAGTCACCTGCTGCCCGCTGTCCGAGCAGTTTCGCACCCCAGCGCCATCCCGTGTCATCTGACAGAACTGCTGTAACCCCCCGTCCCGCACCCCTGTCCGCGTCAACAGGCCCTTACGGAGGTTGCCCGTCTGGATCTTTGTCTGTGACCGTAGGTAGGGTGCTGGGAAGATTAAAAGTCCGCCGTAGAGCAGCTAAAAGTGGGCAGTGAAGCAAGATGTGCACGACAGTCAGAAGGGAGCCACAGCGACACCGAGGTGGGTCCTCACGGCGGAGAAGGTAGCCATGTGTTAGCCACGTATGCTCATTGCGGAGCCGACAAAAGACAACTGATTCCCTGCGAGTGGCTCGCACGGATGACCGCCAAACATTCGTCATCTCCTTGATAGCTCGGAGTTTATTTGGCGTGCTCAGGTTGCGCCATTCAGTGTCCCAAATCGCGAAAACTTTGCGGCGGAAGACTGCTCGCAAATCGGTCTCCTGGAGGCCAATCTCCAGAGATGGTTTACTGGTGGCTTGTTTGGCCAGGCGTTCAACATGTTCATTGCCCGGTATCGCGACATGGCCTGGGGTCCAAATGAATCTCACTGAGCGTCCACTCCTGTAGAGGGCATAAAGGGACTCCTGGATTAACAGTACCGAAGGACGCCTAGGGAAGGACTGGTCGAGGGCTTGTAGGCTGCTTAAGGAGTCACTATACATCTACATCTACATGACTACTCTGCAATTCACATTTAAGTGCTTGGCAGAGGGTTCGTCGAACCACAATCATACTATCTCTCTACCATACCACTCCCGAACAGCGCGCGGGAAAAACGAACACCTAAACCTTTCTGTTCGAGCTCTGATTTCTCTTATTTTATTTTGATGATCATTCCTACCTATGTAGGCTGGGCTCAACAAAATATTTTCGCATTCGGAAGAGAAAGTTGGTGACTGAAATTTAGTAAATAGATCTCGCCGCGACGAAAAACGTCTTTGCTGTAATGACTTCCATCCCAATTCGCGTATCATATCTGCCACACTCTCTCCGCTACTACGTGATAATACAAAACGAGCTGCTCTTCTTTGCACCCTTTCGATGTCCTCCGTCAATCCCACCTGGTAAGGATCCCACACCGCGCAGCAATATTCTAACAGAGGACGAACGAGTGTAGTGTAAGCTGTCTCTTTAGTGGACTTGTTGCATCTTCTAAGCGTCCTGCCAATGAAACGCAACCTTTGGCTCACCTTCCCCACAATATTATCTATGTGGTCTTTCCAACTGAAGTTGCTCCTAATTTTAACAAATGGCTCTGAGCACTATGGGACTCAACATCTTAGGTCATAAGTCCCCTAGAACTTAGAACTACTTAAACCTAACTAACCTAAGGACATCACACACACCCATGCCCGAAGCAGGATTCGAACCTGCGACCGTAGCAGTCCCGCCGTTCCGGACTGCAGCGCCAGAACCGCACGGCCACCGCGGCCGGCAAATTTTAACACCCAGGTACTTAGTTGAATTGACAACCTTGAGAATTGTACTATTTATCGAGTAATCGAATTCCAACGTATTTCTTTTGGAACTCATGTGGATCACCTCACACTTTTCGTTATTTAGCGTCAACTGCCACCTACCACACCATACAGCAATCTTTTCTAAATCGCTTTGCAAAAGATACTGGTTTTCGGATGACCTTACTAGACGGTAAATTACAGCATCATCTGCGAACAACCTAAGAGAACTGCTCAGATTGTCACCCAGGTCATTTATATACACTCCTGGAAATGGAAAAAAGAACACATTGACACCGGTGTGTCAGACCCACCATACTTGCTCCGGACACTGCGAGAGGGCTGTACAAGCAATGATCACACGCACGGCACAGCGGACACACCAGGAACCGCGGTGTTGGCCGTCGAATGGCGCTAGCTGCGCAGCATTTGTGCACCGCTGCCGTCAGTGTCAGCCAGTTTGCCGTGGCATACGGAGCTCCATCGCAGTCTTTAACACTGGTAGCATGCCGCGACAGCGTGGACGTGAACCGTATGTGCGGTTGACGGACTTTGAGCGAGGGCGTATAGTGGGCATGCGGGAGGCCGGGTGGACGTACCGCCGAATTGCTCAACACGTGGGGCGTGAGGTCTCCACAGTACATCGATGTTGTCGCCAGTGGTCGGCGGAAGGTGCACGTGCCCGTCGACCTGGGACCGGACCGCAGCGACGCACGGATGCACGCCAAGACCGTTGGATCCTACGCAGTGCCGTTGGGGACCGCACCGCCACTTCCCAGCAAATTAGGGACACTGTTGCTCCTGGGGTATCGGCGAGGACCATTCGCAACCGTCTCCATGAAGCTGGGCTACGGTCCCGCACACTGTTAGGCCGTCTTCCGCTCACGCCCCAACATCGTGCAGCCCGCCTCCAGTGGTGTCGCGACAGGCGTGAATGGAGGGACAAATGGAGACGTGTCGTCTTCAGCGATGAGAGTCGCTTCTGCCTTGGTGCCAATGATGGTCGTATGCGTGTTTGGCGCCGTGCACTTGAGCGCCACAATCAGGACTGCATACGACCGAGGCACACAGGGCCAACACCCGGCATCATGGTGTGGGGAGCGATCTCCTACACTGGCCGTTCACCACTGGTGATCGTCGAGGGGACACTGAATAGTGCACGGTACATCCAAACCGTCATCGAACCCATCGTTCTACCATTCCTAGACCGGCAAGGGAACTTGCTGTTCCAACAGGACAATGCACGTCCGCATGTATCCTGTGCCACCCAACGTGCTCTAGAAGGTGTAAGTCAACTACCCTGGCCAGCAAGATCTCCGGATCTGTCCCCCATTGAGCATGTTTGGGACTGGATGAAGCGTCGTCTCACGCGGTCTGCACGTCCAGCATGAACGCTGGTCCAACTGAGGCGCCAGGTGGAAATGGCATGGCAAGCCGTTCCACAGGACTACATCCAGCATCTCTACGATCGTCTCCATGGGAGAATAGCAGCCTGCATTGCTGCGAAAGGTGGATATACACTGTACTAGTGCCGACATTGTGCATGCTCTGTTGCCTGTGTCTATGTGCCTGTGGTTCTGTCAGTGTGATCATGTGATGTATCTGACCCCAGGAATGTGTCAATAAAGTTTCCCCTTCCTGGGACAATGAATTCACGGTGTTCTTATTTCAATTTCCAGGAGTGTAGATCAGGAACAGCAGAGGTCCCAGGACGCTTCCCTGGGGAACACCTGATATCACTTCAGTTTTACTCGATGATTTGCCGTCTATTACTACGAACTGCGACCTTCCTGACAGGAAATGACGAAGGATTCACCAGAGCAGGAGCGGATATGTTCAAGAACGCGATAGATGGCAACCAGCTCTGCAGTCAGTGAATACGCTGTAGCCAACCAGCCAAGAGCATTGTTCCGTACGGGCAACGTGAGCGTAAGCAAAGCCAACAAGTCCATCGACCAGCGATCCATCTGTGTAGATTACCTCTGAGGCCCCAAACTCGTCAAGAACAGAGAGAAAATTCCGGCGGAGGACCTCAGGTGGGACTGAGCCTTTGGGGCCCAAGCAATAGGTCCAGCCGAAGCTGTATCCAAGGTATTAACCATAGAGGGGTACGGAAGCGAGTCTGCAGGAAAGGTGGTAGGGGGGAAGCGTCAAGGTCATGAAGAAGTGACCGGACACGGACAGCGAAGGGATTCCCAATTCCAGGCCGCCTCTCAATGTGATTATGGCCACACGACGGGAATTAACAGATTTTGAACACGGAATGGTAGTTGGATGTAGTCGCATGAGACATTCCATTTCGAAATCGTTATGGGATTCAGTACTCCGAGATCCACCGTGTCCAGAGCGTACCGAGAATACCTCTTATCACGGACAACGGATGGCCGAGGTCCTCCACATAACTAACCGAGGGCAGCGGCGTTTGCGTAGAGTTGTCAGTGGTAACAGGCAAGCAGCAGTGCGTGAAATAACCGCAGAAATCAATGTGAGACGTACTACGCACGCATCCGCCAAGACAGTGTGACGAAATTTGGCAAAGGACCGACGCAAGTGCCTTTGCTAACACCTCAACATCGCCTGCAACGCTTCTCGTGGGCTCGTGACCAAATCGGTTGGACGCTAGACGACTACAAAACCGTGGGCTGGTCAGATTATCTCCGATTTCACTTGGTAAGAGCTGATGGTAGAGTTCGAAAGTGGCACAGACACCACGAAACTATGAACCCAAGTTGTCAACAAGGCACTGAGCAAGCTGATGGTGGCAACAAAATGGTGTGGGCCGTGTTTACATGAAATGGACTGGATTCTCTGGACAAACTGAGCCGATCTTTGATTAGAAATGTTTATGTTCGGCTACTTGGATATCATTTGCAGCCATTTATGGTCTTCATGTTCCCAAACAACGATGGAATTTTTATGGATGACATTGCGCCATGTCACCAGACCACAATTGCTCGCGATTGCTCTGAAGAACACATTGGACTATTCGAGAGTATAATTTGGCCACCAATATTGCCCGATATGAATCCCATCGAATATGTATGGGACATAATCGAGAGATCAGTTAGAGCACAAAATCCTGCAGTGACAACACTTTCGCAATTGTGGACGGCTATAGAGGCAGCATGGCTCAATCCACAAGACACTTCCAGCTACTTGTTGAGTACACTCCACGTCGAATTGCTGCACTCCACCGGGCGAAAGGAGTTCGAACACGGGGTGGCCGAGCGGATCTAGGCGCTACAGTCTGGAACCGCGCGACCGCTACGGTCGCAGGTTCGAATCCTGACTCGGACATGGATGTGTATTATGTCCTTAGGTTAGTTAGGTTTAAGTAGTTCTAAGTTCTAGGGGATTGATGACAGAAGTTAAGTCCCATAGTGCTCAGAGCCATTTTCGACGATATTGGGAGGTATCCCATGACTTTTGCCACCATGGTGTATACCTACATCATACGAAGTATTAAAAAATTCGTGTTACCTGTGGTACTGGTCAGAGTTTACATAACGATGCATAGGAATCGATAGCGCGGAATTTGAATCCTTGAAAATACTGACTCCACTCGCCGGTTTCAGAAGAATGAAATAAAATTATTTACGGTCGTAGTAAAACTCCACTTATTCTTAGTGTCCCGAAGAACAGAGTCATCTTAATACAAAGTTATCTGTATGCAGACAACCTTGTGCGTAAGACAATCACAGCTATGAGTAGTCATCTTAGGTATTAATAAACCACTTCAGCTGTATTTAGTCCATTATTACTGGATTACTATCTGTCCAACCTGCGATCGTACCAGCAACGCGGTTCCGGACTGAAGTGCCTAGAACACCTCGGCTACAGCGGCCGGCGAAGCGGTCTGTTAATACCTAGATTATCTGTATGCTTCGCAGTGGTAAAAAGGACTAAGTGTCAATGAACGAAATAGAGTACCGCGTAATTATTGTATTCCTTCCATTAAACAAAAAACGAGTATGTCAGATGACGGATACTGACTGTTCTTAATAAGAGTTCAGAATAAATTCAGAAATAATATTATATAATAGGTAGGTTGGGAAATTTAAAAAGGGAAATGGATAGGTTAGAGTTAGATATTGTGGGAATTAGTGAAGTTCGGTGGCAGGAGGAAAAGGACATCTGGTGAGGTGAATACAAGGCTATAAATACAAAATCGAATAGGAGTAATGCAGGTATAGTTTAATAATGAATAAGAAAATAGGAATGCAGGTAAGCTACTATGAACAGCATAGTGAACGCATTATTGTAACCAAAATAGACACGAAGCCCACACCCACAACAGTAGTGCAAGTTTATATGCCAACTAACCCCGCACATGATGAAGCGATTAAAGAAATATATGATGAGAGAAAAGAAATTATTCATGTAGTTAAGGGAGATGAAATTTAATATTGGTGGGGGACTGGAATTCGATAGGAAAAGGAAGTGAAGTAAAAGTAGTAGGTGAGTATCGACTGGTGGAAAGGAATGAAAGAGGAACCTGCCTGACAGAATTTTGCACAGAGCGTAATTTAATAATCGCTGATACTTGGTTTAAAAATCATGAAAGAAAGTTTTATGTATGGGAGAGACCTGGAGTCGCTGGAAGGTTTCAGACTGATTATACACTCCTGGAAATGGAAAAAAGAACACATTGACACCGGTGTGTCAGACCCACCATACTTGCTCCGGACACTGCGAGAGGGCTGTACAAGCAATGATCACACGCACGGCACAGCGGACACACCAGGAACCGCGGTGTTTGCCGTCGAATGGCGCTAGCTGCGCAGCATTTGTGCACCGCCGCCGTCAGTGTCAGCCAGTTTGCCGTGGCATACGGAGCTCCATCGCAGTCTTTAACACTGGTAGCATGCCGCGACAGCGTGGACATGAACCGTATGTGCAGTTGACGGACTTTGAGCGAGGGCGTATAGTGGGCATGCGGGAGGCCGGGTGGACGTACCGCCGAATTGCTCAACACGTGGGGCGTGAGGTCTCCACAGTACATCGATGTTGTCGCCAGTGGTCGGCGGAAGGTGCACGTGCCCGTCGACCTGGGACCGGACCGCAGCGACGCACGGATGCACGCCAAGACCGTAGGATCCTAGGCAGTGCCGTAGGGGACCGCACCGCCACTTCCCAGCAAATTAGGGACACTGTTGCTCCTGGGGTATCGGCGAGGACCATTCGCAACCGTCTCCATGAAGCTGGGCTACGGTCCCGCACACCGTTAGGCCGTCTTCCGCTCACGCCCCAACATCGTGCAGCCCGCCTCCAGTGGTGTCGCGACAGGCGTGAATGGAGGGACGAATGGAGACGTGTCGTCTTCAGCGATGAGAGTCGCTTCTGCCTTGGTGCCAATGATGGTCGTATGCGTGTTTGGCGCCGTGCAGCTGAGCGCCACAATCAAGACTGCATACGACCGAGGCACACAGGGCCAACACCCGGCATCATGGTGTGGGGAGCGATCTCCTACACTGGCCGTACACCACTGGTGATCGTCGAGGGGACACTGAATAGTGCACGGTACATCCAAACCGTCATCGAACCCATCGTTCCACCATTCCTAGACCGGCAAGGGAATTTGCTGTTCCAACAGGACGATGCACGTCCGCATGTATCCCGTGCCACCCAACGTGCTCTAGAAGGTGTAAGTCAACTACCCTGGCCAGCAAGATCTCCGGATCTGTCCCCCATTGAGCATGTTTGGGGCTGGATGAAGCGTCGTCTCACGCGGTCTGCACGTCCAGCACGAACGCTGATCCGACTGAGGCGCCAGGTGGAAATGGCATGGCAAGCCGTTCCACAGGACTACATCCAGCATCTCTACGATCGTCTCCATGGGAGAATAGCAGCCTGCATTGCTGCGAAAGGTGGATATACACTGTACTAGTGCCGACATTGTGCATGCTCTGTTGCCTGTGTCTATGTGCCTGTGGTTCTGTCAGTGTGATCATGTGATGTATCTGACCCCAGGAATGTGTCAATAAAGTTTCCCCTTCCTGGGACAATGAATTCACGGTGTTCTTATTTCAGTTTCCAGGAGTGTATAATTGTAAGACAGAGATTTCGGATCAGGATTTTAAATTGTAAGACATTTCCAGGGGCAGATGTGGACTCTGACCACAATTTATTGGTTATGAACTGTAGATTAAAACTGAAGAAATTGCAAAAGGGTAGGAAACTAAGGAGATGGAACCTGGACAGACGGAAAGAATCACAGGTTGTTGAGAGTTTGAGAAGGAGGATTAGGGCTAGAATAGGGGAAAGGAATACAGTACAAGAATAGTGGGTAGCTTCGAGAGATGAAATAGTGGAGGCAGCAGAGGATCAAACAGGTAAAAAGACATGGCCTTGCAGAAATCGATGGGTAACACAAGAGATATCAAACTTCATTGATGAAAGGAGAAAATATAAAAATGCAGTAAATGAAACAGGGGAAAGGGAATACGAACGCCTAAAAAATGAAACTGACAGGAAGTGCAGAATGGCTAAGCAGGAATGGCTAGAGGACAAACGTAAGAATTTACAAGCATACATCACTAGGGGAAAAATAGGTACAGCCTACAGAAAAACTAAAGAAGCCTTTGGAGAAAAGAGTATGAATACAACTTCTACAGGAACCAGTTATAAGAATCATGAAAGGGATGCAGTGGTTGAGAAGGAAGTGAGACTGGGTTGTAGCGTATACCGATGCTACTCAACCTTACATTGAGCAAGCAGTAAAGGAAACCAAAAAAAATTTGGAGTAGGAATTAAAATCCAGGGAGAAGAAATGAACCCTTTGAGGTTTGCCGACTACACTGTAATACTGTCAGAGACAGTAAAGAACTTGGAAGAGCAATTGAATGGGATGAACAGGGTTTGAAAGGAGGATGTAAGAAAAACATCAACAAAAGCAAAACAAGGATAATGGAACGTGGTCGATTTAAAACAAGATGTTCCAAGGCAATAAGATCAGGAAACGAGACACTTAAAGTAGTAGATGAGTTTGGTATTTAGGCAGCAAAATAACTGATGATGGCTAAAGTATAGAGGATATAAAATGCAGACTGGCAATGGCAAGAAAAGCGTTTCTGAAGAAGAGAAATTTGTTAACATCAAAAGTAGATTTAAGTGGCAAGAAATCTTTTCTGACATTATTTGTCTGGAGTGTAGCTATGTATGGAAGTGAAACACGGACGACAAACTATTGAGACAAGAAGAGAATAGACGCTTTTGAAACGTGGTGATACAGAAATGCTGGAGATTATGGGGAAGTATTAAACAGGATTGGGGAGTAAAGACATTTTTGGCACAACCTGACTAGAAAAAGGGATCAGTTGCTAGGACATATGCTGAGGTATCAAGAGATCCCCAATTTAGTACTGTAGGGAAGCGTGGGGGATAAAAATCGTAAAGGGAGACCAAGAGGTGAATACAGCAGGCAGATTCGGAAGGATGTAGGTTGCAGGTCAAGATGTTTGCACAGGATAGAGCGGAGTAGAGAGCAGCGTCAATGCAGTCTTCGGACTGAAGACCACGGCAACAACAACAACACTGCAGGGTGGTCGACTGATCGTGACCGGGCCATATATCTTACGAAATAAGCGTCAAACGCAAAGACTACAATGAACGAAACTTGTCTAGCTTGAAGGGGGAAACCAGATGGCGCTATGGTTGGCCCGCTAGATGGCGCTGCCGTAGGTCAAACGAATATCAACTGCGTTTTTTTTAAATAGGAACCTCCCACTTTTTGTTACATATTCGTGTAGTACGTAAAGAAATATGTTTTACTTGGACCACTTTTCTCACTTTGTGATGGATGGCGCTGTAATAATCACAAACATATGGGTCAGAATTTTAGACGAACAGTTGGTAACAGGTAGGTTTCTTAAATTAAAATACGGAACGTAGGTACGTTTGAACATTTTATTTCGGTTGTTCCAATGTGATACATGTACCTGATTGATCATTTCTGAAAACGCATGCTGTTACAGCGTGATTACCTGTAAATACCACATTAATGCAATAAATGCTCAAAATGGTGTTACTCAACCTCAATGCATTTAGCAATACGTGTGACGACATTTCTCTCAACAGCGACTAGTTCGCCTTTCGTAATGTTCGCACGTGCATTGACAATGCGCTGACACATGTTGTCAGGCGTTGTCGGTGGATCACGATAGCAAATATCCTTCAACTCTCCCCACAGTAAGAAATCCGGGGACGTCAGATCCGGTGAACGTGCGGGCCATGGTATGGTGCTTCGACAACCAATCCACCTGTCAAGAAATATGCTATTCAGTACCTGTTCAACCGCACGCGAGGTATGTGTCGGACATCCGTCATGTTGGAAGTACATCGTCATCCTGTCATGCAGTGAAACATCTTGTAGTAACATCAGTGGAACATAACGTAGGAAATCAGCATACATTGCACCATTTAGATTGCCATCGATAAAATGAGGACCAATTATCCTTCCTCCCATAATGACGCACCATACACTAACCCGCCAAGGTCGCTGATGTTCCACTTGTCACAGCCATCGTGGATTTTCCGTTGCCCAATAGTGCATATTATGCCGGTTTATGTTACCGCTGTTGGTGAATGACGCTTCGTCGCTAAATAGAACGCGTGCAAAAAATCTGTCATCGTCCCGTAATTTCTCTTGTGCCCAGTTGGAGAACTGTACACGACGTTCAAAGTCGTCGCCATGCAATTCCTAGTGCATGGAAATATGGTACGGGTGCAATCGATGTTGATGTAGCATTCTCAACACCGACGTCTTTGATATTCCCGATTCCGGTGCAATTTGTCTGCTACTGATGTGTGGATTAGCCGCGACAGCAGCTAAATCACCTACTTTGGCATCATCATTTGTTGCAGGTCGTGGTTGACGTTTCACATGTGGCTGAACACTTCCTGTTTCCTTAAATAACGTAACTATCTGGTGAGCGGTCTGGACAATTGGATGATGTCGTCCAGGATACCGAGCAGCATACATAGCACACGCCCGTTGGGCATTTTGATCACAATAGCCATACATCAACACGATATCGACCTTTTCTGCAGTTGGTAAACGGTTCATTTTAACACGGATAATGTATCACGAAGCAAATACCGTCCGCACTGGCGGAATGTTACGTGATACCACGTACTTACACGTTTGTGACTATTACAGAGCCATCTATCACAAAGCGAAAAAAGTGGTCCAACTAAAACATTCATATTCCCTTACGTACTACACGAATATGTAATAAAAATGGGGGTTCCTATTTAAAGAAACGTAGTTGATATCCGTTTGACCTATGGCAGCGCCATCTAGCAGGCCAACCATAGCGCCATCTGGTTTCCCCCTTCAAGCTAGACAAGCTTCGTTCTTTGTAGTTTCTTCGTTTGACGCTTATTTCGTGAGGTATTTGGCCCAGTCACGATCATTGGACCGCCCTGTATATAATCGAATTAAATCTCATCCGGTTCTGCAGTTACATGAGACGAGAATTCATAGCTCATATTAAATACGGTAAACGGTGAACTCTTGTCCTATCCATTTGTTCAAAGAGTATCTTTTATTTTAATAACTAGCTGACAAACCTGGTGTTGCCCGGCTATTAATTTTACCAATTTATTACTAGAAACTAAAACAAAAAAATGAACTGTGTTTGTAGCGTAATATCAAAAAAATTTCGTTTCTATGTTTTCGTGAAAACGGCTTTGAAATTATGAAACAGTCACACAGAGAAAAATGCATAGTGTGTTTAAGTACAGTATCCAAATTAAGAAACATAGTACGCTAAATACAAATTCTCTGTAATTATTTAACTCAGAATCTGATTATAAACAATGTTTCTAGTTACATGTCCAGGAGCTATAACGTGATTTGTAAATGTCACTACGGCAACGCCTCTTATTTTTTCCTACAGCCATTTGAAAGCTGTCAAAAGCGCTGTTACATGTCAGGAATGACTCGACTGTAAGTGCGTCTTAGTTGTTAAGGATAAATGTATGAAAACTTCTGCATGGCACGGCATTTTTCACGCTTCTCAGTGCTTATGACGTCACATCTCTTGAAGTATGTTTCCTACAATGATGTATTTGCGCACAGTGAGCGGCATATGTGAATACTGTCTGCGACATACGTTGCGAACAGAGTGAGTAACAAAGAAGTAATAAATTTAAGTGTCATACATGATACGGTAGTTTTGCAAGCGTACCAGTGTTTATGACATTATATCTCCTCATCTATGTGTCAGGCAATGGAATAATGTTGTAGGTTCATTCAACGGCATATGGGGATACAGCCTGCAAAATTTGTTGCGAATAGAGTTAGTCGGAAAGAAATAACAAATTTAAACTTCATGCACAGGGTGGCAGTTTTTCACGCCTCTCATTGTTTATGATGTCATGCCTCCTGAACTATGATAGGCAGATGGTCCTTACCTCCACAGCGATTGTTGCCTGCCAGTAAGGGATATGTGTACTAAGTTTAGCTGGCATCGTTCAGTGTTTAGGAGGAGATGTGAAACATACACACATATGTACACACACGTACAATATAGCCATTTATCTAATATGTATGGATATTCGGGCAGCGGCCTTGCCGCAGCGGATACACCGGTTCCCATCAGATCACTGAAGTTAAGCGATGACGGCCAGCACTTGGATGGGTGACCATCCGGGCCGCCATGCGCTGTTGCTATTTTTCGGGGTGCACTCAGCCTCGTGATGCCAATTGAGGAGCTACTCGACCGAATAGCAGCGGCTCCGGTCAAAGAAAACCATCGTAACGACCGGGAGAGCGGTATGCTGACCACACGCCCCTCCCATCCGCATCCTCAGCTGACGATGACACGGCGGTCGGATGGTCCCGATGGGCCACTTGTCGCCTGAAGACGGAGTGCTTTTTATGGATATTCAAAAGAATTGAAGCCTCATTTCGCAGCTCTTAGCAGGGTAGCGGGAGTAATACGTAGAATGTATCGTGGGCAGAGGCAGACTGTTACTAGCACTGGATTTCAGTGTAAGCTCCATAGATGTTAACATGAATGAAGCGCATCTTATCCGTTTCGTGATTATTGATTAAGTCAACAAGGCGGCCAAGTTCAAGGAAAGTGCACTTCATGGCTAGGAAATGTTTTTCGATTCGTCTAAGAAAGTATTGGAGGAAATTAGTGTTGTTCAAAATTTAGCAGGGATAGGGGATGTGAATGAACTGTTCAACTATAAAATCGTTGTGGGAGATTGCGGTGAAAAAGACGAATTGGCGAATAACACTTATCATGACATTCTAAATCACTAAATTAACCGTTTTAGTGGGGAGTGTATAAGGAACTATTTTCTACCGCTGATGGTTCAGCACAACCTAAAGAGCTCCTCGCTTTCAGTAACAGTCTATTAAAGACCGATACTTTTAATCAAATATTGCAGAATTTCGATTTCGAAAACGAGACCTCTTGACAAGACATTCCACTATTATAGGATCAAGTGAAATTAATAAGTATTCGTGTTTCCTTGTACTGTCTGCAGACTGAAATGAATGTAAGACATTCTCTCTTTAAGCAGTATCAAACATAAAAAATATCATTACTGTAACTATTCTGAGTTATTATACGTGTCTGGCATTGCTACAGGTTTATGAAGTTTAAGAAATGCCTGGATGTATTCCAGTAAAATCGATTCTGAAGTTACTGATAATAAGTTTGTTTAAATCTGAATGGGGCAACGACCTTGCCGCAGTGGATACACCGGTTTCCGTCGGATCACCGAAGTTAAGCACTGTCCGGCAGGGCCGGCATTTGGAGGGGTGACCCATCCGGGCCGCTGTGCGCTGTTGCCATTTTTCGCGGTGCACTCAGCCTCGTGATGCCAATTGAGGAGCTACTCGACCGAACAGTAGCGGCTCCGGTCAAAGAAAACCATCATAATGACAGGGAAAGTGGTGTGCTGACCACAGGCCCCTCCTATCCACATCCTCAGCTAAGGATGATACGGCGGTCGGATGGTCCCGATGGGCCACTTGTGGCCTGAAGACGGAGTGCTGCTACTGTTGCTGCTGCTTAAATCTTAACGAACAATTTTTCTTTAACAATTCACTGCACATACCATGGAACGATATTATACGGTATGATTCCGTGATGCTGTTACAAACTTTCAGGGATGGTGGAGAAGGATAAGAGTATGAATTTGTGGCAAGGCGCACTGGCCCAGAAACGACCGAGTCGAAAGTTATAAGCGAAAATCTTGCCTCGAACAGTGGACGTCTTCTGCTGCAAGCTCTTTGCTTCTCATATTTTGAGAGGAGGTAGTATGGACCAAAAGAAGAAAAAAAGTCCCCTAAACAGGAGCTGTAAATGCGTACCTTAAAGCTAAGAGCACTTGTTTATCTTCGCTACTATGAAACACATCCATTCTATTGAACAAGGGGTCATAGTTCTGAAGGAGTGTATTTGGAGCCCATGTTCCCTAGACCATTTTTTTGTTGGTTTGGTCCATATTGTCTCCTCCCAAACTATGGTAAGCGAAGACTTTGCAGGAGAAAAGGTCCGCTGTCATAGGTATCAGAAAGATTTTCGCTTATGTCTTTCGACCGGGTCATTTCCAGTCTATGGTTCCATACCTCAAATTGACACATTTACCATTCTGCATCATTTCTCAAAGTTTTTAACATCATCACGGAATCATCCTGTATGGTTTTAAATGAATTCACTTGTATTTGTGGGCTAACACTTGAACTTGGTAAGTGTAATATCTTGCACATATTATTAACAACATTTCAGTTTCTAACAGCTTATCAAATACCTACTTGCAGTCTCTGTTGATGAATAAACTAGCAATAGTGAACAGTCTAAAGCAGCAGAGAGATTTCTGTAAGGGTCTGTATCTGCACTTATGAACAATAACCCATACCTATCAATCTGGGTTTGCACTAATAACATTTCTTAAGCAAAGCATTAACAAAAGCTTTCTGTTTGAAGTAAATGGTTCCGTGATTAATGTATGCAAATATTTTCGTTTCTTCCACAGCTACTGAGCAAATCAGTATCCCCTGACTTTGCAAAGAAGATACTGATGAGTGTAGAGACATTGGTTGAAAAGAACGACTTATCTGTATGTCGGAATTTCGTGTTTTGTAGACATAATGTCGATATTCATACATCTGTATTAAATTAAAATGTTTCAACAAAATCGGTCCATTACCCCCCTCCCCCCCACCCCATATACAGCGTTTTTATAATATTCTATTTCGCATACATATTTAGTGAGTTTTCGATATAAGTAATCACTGTTGATACAGTTTCTCAAACAATCTGAATAAAATGAAGACATTGTAAGCAATTATTGTTAGTATAGTTGTTATTATTACTACTACTATTATTTCCATTGTTCCTTAAATGAGTATGCAGAACAGCTACTTGGCTTTACCTTCCTGTTCTTCTGTTCTTCCCTAAACTTTCTCATCCTATCACTGTTTATCTGTCACTGTTCTACTTTACATACGTTTCTTTAGTTTCAGACTTACTTCTTTTAGTTGTATGGGTGTGAACTGTATCACTCGACCATTGGCTCAATGGTGATTGCCCTGAGATCTGTATGGGTGACAGCAGCAGTAGGGCTGTGCCACCCAGAGTCCAGTTTGTATTTTTGCCAGATCCTTCCCCTCCCACTCCTCCATGCCTCTGTCACACACCAATTGCCCTATGTATAAAATAGCAAGAAATTTAAAAAATGGACACAAATTCAAAAGTAGCCTAATTGCACTACAATGTTGTCCTCCACACCTATGATGACACTGTGGAATAGCATAGTTGGCTTAAGTTTAAAATTGCAGGAAATCCAAGGTGCTGCATTGTCCCATTGTGAAATTCAAAAAATCCAAGATGGCAGGCCCCAAAAATATGAGTGCAGCTCTGTGAGATCAGAATCCAAGATGGAGTCTGTGGGAATACGAGCCCTATGGTGTCACAATCCAATATGGTAAACCTGATGGATATCAGAGCAGGCTGCATGACTGCAACATTTCTTGTGTTCTAAGTTTAGAGTTCAGTTCTAAGCGTACATTGCAGGAAATTCATTAATTATTGGTTCTCCATAGACATTACAACTGAGAGTGCACTTACTTCAAGTTTAAGCATCGTGGTAGAATGGGATAGGAACAACTATGGCTTTATTTAAACAAATACTGCGCTGGGCAATATCTCAGGTATAACATCATGCAAAGTGCAGCTTTCTCACACACACCACTGACCCCCACCATACAGTCACACCACACGCACTAAGTCCCACTCGTCTGAGTGATGCTACCACAGGAACACTGAGCAACCATTACAGCCACCAGCCAGATCGCTGGGCTGGAGAAAGCTGTTGGGTGACCAGTTTTCTTTGAAACTCTCACCAAGCATGTTCCAGAATATTTTTAATCTCGTTTCCCTTGATGTATTAGTGGTTATCTGACGCTGTGTAGTGATTACAATCGACATTCAGTACCTCCAGTGACTGTTCCTTTTACTGCTTTCTGTTCACTTCTCGTTTTAGAATGGAGAAGGGACTGCACAGTTAGGAGCCTACAGGCTGGCTAGCAAAAGATAATAATTCTTTCAACAGGAGTTAGGTACCATAAAAATATTCAGAATCAGTGGTGAAGTTGCTGCCTCACATAGACAGAGAGGCATTGACAGACAGGCATTCAGTTCCCTCATGTCACAATCTCCAGGCAGGTCGTGGGATGACCACTTTCGTCAGAAAAACACAGTATTGTTCATGAAAGCCTTGTAGCAAGAGAAGAGATCTCTACTCAGGTGGAACTTCCCAGAGGTTCACATGTGGATCTTCATTATCTCAGGGGTGATGCCACAATATAATGTTTGGTTTATATTTTCAGAATCCAGCATTCTGGTTGGTTCATACTGTTATTTAGTGTAGAGCACACAGGTTTTCGGCCAGACCTACATACCAGCGATATACTGTTTCAAAACTGTACCATGTAGTGGGAGAGATTTTGTGCCTTAATCCCCACCCCAGAGCTCTATTGGTTGGAAATAACAAAAAATTAGAAAGAGTAGGAGACTGTTTAACATCATTTCTTGAGTTCCAATGGACCGAACTCGTAATTTCTGCCACTACTGGTCGGCCAGTTCCTGCTCTGGCGAAAATCAGCCAAGATAAACAGCATTCAGAGCGATAATACGCTAGGTGATTGAAGAATACGCTTCACGTTAGGAAATGATGGAGTAAACACTTCATGTTAGGCTTTTGCTGAGTACACGTTAGAAGGTGGAGGTCATTAGGCTTTTGAGAACACTGACTTCAAGTTGGGCAATAGGAGAGTACACTTGCCGCTGGGAGATCGTGGAGTAAAGAGTTGTGGCTGGACTACTGATGAGGTGATGTCTGCGGCCACAGAGAAGGATGCGCCCACCCGAGTTCTGAGAGAGAGGTGAAGTATGAGTATCCGCCGCTATCTTCCATGTTACGCTAGGAGTCTGTTAACTTGCGCCATCATTGGCATCGCCAGTGCGATATTAGTTTACTCCCTTCAGAAACCAGTTATTCCGTTCTAATACTTCGCAGCCAGCTAGTCTGCTTTCAGTATGTGCTTTGGCGATCTCGCTGGTGTTCGATCCTGTTCTTCCATTTCGTCCTCTAAATTACTGACTATACTTCCAGTCACTAGTTATATTCATGTACAATCTGGATAACTTTGACATTTATTGTGACCACACGCCTGTGCCACAATTACAGCCAGTAGTGGGGCTAGGGGTTTCTGGTGGAGATAATTCACTCAAAATGGCGGCTAGGTTTCCCCCTCCCCCAACCTATGATGCCACACCCCCCTCCAACCCCTGGAAATAACGGGAAAATTTAGCGGGAAATAGGGCAGTTGGGCTATCTCTACTAACTTAATTCCCCCACCCTTCCCCCACTCCTATGAGCCACCCCTGCCCCCACCACCACCACCACCACCACCACCACCACCACCACCCCCACCCTGCCCCTGGAAATGACAGGATACGGTCATTCTATGTCCAGCTGCCAGAGAGGATGTTTAGTTTAGTGTACTTTATTTATTTTTGAAAGAAACTGAAGATGGCTACTAAACACATCCATATGCATAGTGCCTAAAATCGCAATATGGCTCAAAATTGATGATCTCACGCAACTGGTGCTATCCCACTGGAAAAAAAATTCACAGTATCACTCGAAACTAGTAGCAGGTGGATTCAAAATAAATAGTAACTCTAAATAAGACGCTCCCTTCACCTACAGATCGAAACAAATCTCTCACTGCAATTTTTAATTGGCAGGAGAGAGACTCATTCTAAAACGATAACTGAAACGGCCCCCTAAAGTGGTATATGCATAGAACAAGAACTACAGTGATGTTAAAAAATCGGTCTTCTCGTACTTGCAACTACGGTATTCATCACTTTTCTCAAACACTGAGTGGGATTAGTTTACAGTTGCTGGTAGAGCCTATGGTGTTAACGCACTTATATTTTCTTTTTCTCAATTTTCGAAGCACAGTTTTACAATGTTAAACCCTCACTGGTGTCTAAGCACACACAGGAGTATCAGAACAATTACTTATCTAAAGATTCATGACGTATTTCGAAACCCACAACAGATCGCGAAAAAAAACACAGAGACATAGCAGATCGAATGTTTAAAAGATTCTCCTAGAATTCAAAGAAAGCAACTCCCCCTCCCTCATCTGAACCAGGGGAGGTCTGTTTGTATTTCTTTCCGAACACTCGAACAAAGTAGACACAATGTGACTCTCTGACATCACGGAATTCTCTGTGGTGCCCTGTTCTCTCCCTGCATTGCTCGAAATTGTCTTTAGAGACTCCTACGCCTTCCCACAAAGACTGGTTTATGACTCTCTAACGTCATGTAACGTCCGGTGAATAAAGTATCCTGAATGGTTTTTACTGAGTTCGCCTGCCAAAATGTTGCTGCTGGCGTCATGTCTCTTTCTACAGACAGACAAATTACGAGAATTTCAGCGGAAAACTATTTTTGTGAGGATCGAAAACAACATAGAGTAGTCATATAGCACTGACGGTTAAACCCTACAAAAGTGGTCTACAGATAAAGAAATACGGAAACTAATGCCCAAGAGACTTAGTCAATTACACTGCTATGCTTCTGTCGAGAAGAATTTTTCGACGTGAAACCGATCTCCAACCAGGCTATATCACCACAAACGATTGGACTACCATACCATATCGGTACGTCGCTGTAGAAAACATAATTCATATCCTGCACCATACAAAATCATCACGTCTGTATATACAGGGTGGTCCATTGATAGTGACTGGCCCAAATATCTCACGAAATACGCGTCAAACGAAAAAACTACAAAGAACGAAACTTGTCTAGACTGAAGAGGGAGACCAGATGGCGCTATGGTTGACCTGCTAGATGGCGCTGCCATAGGTCAAACGGATATCAACTGCGTTTTTTTTTTAAATAGGAACCCCCATTTTTTATTACGTATTCGTGTAGTACGTAAAGAAATATGAATGTTTTAGTTGGACAACTTTTTTCGCTTTGTGATGGATGGCGCTGTAATAGTCACAAACATATGGCTCAGAATTTTAGACGAACTGTTGGTAACAGGTTTTTTAAATTAAAATACGGAACATAGGCACGTTTGAACATTTTATTTCGGTGTTTCCAATGTGATACATGTACCTTTGTGAACTTATCATTTCTGAGAAAGCATGCTGTTACAGCGTGATTACCTCTAATACAACATTAATGCAATAAATGCTCAAAATGATGTCCGTCAACCTCAATGCATTTGGCAATATGTGTAACGACATTCCTCTCAACAGCGAGTAGTTCGCCTTCCGTAATGTTCACACTTGCATTGACAATATGCTGACGCATGTAGTCAGGCGTTGTCGGTGGATCACGATAGCAAATAGCCTTGAACTTTCCCCACAGAAAGAAATCGTGGACGTCAGATCCGGTGAACGTGCGGGCCATGGTATGGTGCTTCGACGACCAATCCACCTGTCATGAAATATGCTATTCAATACCGCTTCAACCGAACGCGAGCTATGTGCCGGACATCCATCATGTTGGAAGTACATCGCCATTCTGTCATCCAGTGAAACATGTTGTATTAACATCGGTAGAGCATTACGTAGGAAATCAACATACGTTGCACCATTTAGATTGCCATCGATAAAATGGGGGACAATTATCCTTCCTCCCATAATGCCGCACCATACACTAACCCGCCAAGATCGCTGATGTTCCACTTGTTGCAGCCATCGTGTATTTTCCGTTGCCCAATAGTGCATATTATGCCGGTTTATGTTACCGCTGTTGGTGAATGATGCTTCGTCGCTAAATAGAACGCGTGCAAAAGATCTGTCATCGTCCCGTAATTTCTCTTGTGCCCAGTGGCAGAACTGTACACGACGTTCAAAGTCGTCGCCATGCAATTCCTTGTGCATAGAAATATGGTACGGGTGCAATCGATGTTGATGTAGCATTCTCAACACGGACGTTCTTGAGATTCCAGATTTTCACGCAATTTGTCTGCCACTGATGTGCGGATTAGCCGCGACAGCAGCTAAAACACCTATTTGGGCATCATCATTTGTTGCAGGTCGTGGTTGACGTTTCACATGTGGCTGAACACTTTCTGTTTCCTTAAATAACGTAACTATCTGGTGAGCGGTCCGGACAATTGGATGATGTCGTCCAGGATACCGAGCAGCATACATAGCACACGCCCGTTGGGAATTTTGATTACAATAGCCATACATCAACACGATTTCGACCTTTTCCGCAATTGGTATATGGTCCATTTTAACACGGGTAATGTATCACGAAGCAAATACCGTCCGAACTGGCGGAATGTTACGTGATACCACGTACTTATACGTTTGTGACTATTACAGCGCCGTCTGTCACAAAGCGAAAAAAGTGGTCCAACTAAAACATTCGTATTTCTTTACGTACTACACGAATATGTAATAAAAAATGGGTGTCCCTATTTTTAAAAAACGCAGTTGATATCCGCTCGACCTATGGCAGCGTCATCTAGCGGGCCAACCATAGCGCCATCTGGTTAGACGAGTTTCGTTCTTTGTAGTTTTTTCGTTTGATGCGTATTTCGTGAGATATTTGGCCCGGTCACTATCAATGAACCACCCTGTAGATATCGACCGCCAGGTACTCCTACATATACCACGAAGACACACAGTTCCTAAAAAGAGAAGCATATGCGCTTTTCGTAGTCATGGTGCTAGATATCCCCACCGAGGTCGGTCGGTCATCCACTGTGGCCACCCGTCGGCAACTGCCGCAGCAAGCGCTGACCTGATGCGCCATTGGAGCGCTCTCCGCAGACAGCGGTCACTCACGAAGTGGTGTACAAAGGCTGGGCTGGTTCCTCCTGCACCAAGGCGTCCGCTAACGACATTGATTCCTGTCGGAAGTGCTTGCTGCCGTGGTTTCTGCAACGAGTTATGACCGTCTCCAGACGCTGGGATTACAAGAATATTTACTTTCTGAGCTCTGTCGATGAGAAATGCTTCGTCAATGGCGATTTAATTTACCGATCTAGATATCGATATCAGAAGCAATATCCGATTTTACACGCAAAAAATAAATACATAAACAAATAAAAATAAATAAATAAAACGGACGACATTTGTGACACTTTTATGCTGAAATCATCGAATACCATAAGAAAATTCCAGGATTTCACGTATTTTCACACGGTTTGTCGGAATATCATACCATTTGCGCGACTCTTCTCGATGTCAAGCACATAACAATACGCTACCGACCACCTGCAGAATACAATTCAGAAGACAAAGAATGGAAATTGTACCTTTACAGAGCCGATACCTTAGCGAGGTCATTAAGTGAGACGTTCTGCAAACCACTGAGTAAATACAAAATTATCTTGTCTGCGAAGATTTTTACGTGAAGACTCGAAAATAGAGGGAACTGGTGGTTCCACTCGCTCTTTTTTTTTTTTTACGAATACCTGTGTCAATGACATAACGGATTCCAGGTCACCTTTATGTTTTGGAAAGTCTACCAAGGTTTTAATACTCGTAATCCTATGAGTTTCTCATGTTCAGAGAATCAGCAAATGTCTCTTCCACCGGTGTTTCGCCATCTCGACGCAAAAAACACATCACATCGGTGTTCTCTCAGTCAAATATAGACGGATAATGTGTAGGACGGCAGTAAACCTCACAGTCGAACAAGAGGCTTCTGGAACTCTCTGACATGCTGAACCGACGCCACAAAGACAGAGAAACAGAGATATGTAACTAATTGTCTCAAATAGTAAGGAAACTAGGAATGGAAAGCAAGCAACCTTCGTACCGTACTTATAACACAATTGACAAAGAGCGACGCATCGGAAATACTCCTTCATGACGACTGTGGCTCTGGAAATATCAATTTCCTACACAAATCTATATCCTCCTTATAGCTTTCTTCGCACATGTCAGAACACTGACCACAGTAACTACACACTCCAACAAATGCGCATTATTTACAGGTGCACAACGTCCGAAAAATTATGATACGTCCACACTCGCACCAGCTGGGTGTTGTGTCGTACGGCCTACTATACCTTCTCAATAGCAAAACTCTCCCGCTGCATGGTCGTTATCACGTATTTGTCGAGAAATAAAGGGCTTAATTATAATTAAAAAGCCCCTCTCGCCTTTTCTTTATGTAAGGTGAGTTCTTGCACAATAGCCGGCGTAAGCCAGGACAGGAAAAACTGATACGGTTAATGTAGAAAGAGCACCTTAGATAGGCCCAGCTAACTTCTACGAACAAAAAATCTCTTGCCCCCCCCCCCCCCCCCCCCACGTCTTATTCTCACGAGATGTCTCCATTCCGCCACCTCCACGAAATGTTTCAACATATAGGTCTTCCAGCCAATCAGAATCGAGAGTGGAATGCTCTTGGGATGTGGTAAAAAATGGATCGGTCTCCAGATTTCATGATGAGTGCTGCGTCACCATGCATTGATGTGATAGCGGCTATTGGTGTATTCACATATAATCTGTTCTTGCGATTTCGCTGGAATGATCCACGTTTCAATGGATGGTGTCTATGTCGGAGTCCATACTGGTCTGCACCATGCTGTTTGAAACACTCGGTGCACAGAGAGGGAGGAATGGAACGGATTGGTTGAAACTAGCGAAAGGAACAAGTAACTACCCTGCTTCACCCACATTTTTATTGTATGTTCCTCCATTTTACGCACTTTTCAGAAATTGTCGCTGCTTCATTCTATTTTCTTAACTTTTAGGTATTTTCGAAATTTTACCACATTTTTTTTCCGTCATTTCAACGAATTTTACCCAATCAATCAAGGTGAAAACCGCTACTCTTCACGACTCCTAGCGCCAATAAAACATCTCATCGCTTCGATCTCAAATTCCCCCCCCCCCCCCCCTTCCCCAAGTTTCCTCATACCTATTAATACACAGCTCATAACTAGATGAGCAGAGGCGGCTGCATTGGCTGTGTGCATGGCACCTCTCCGCCGTTGTCTGATCCACCCCCCTCCCCTCCTTTCCCTCTCCTCCTCCCGTGGACATCGGTGGACGATAACCCTCTCCAGACTGCTGTAACCGGCGCCTGTGTCACATGAGCAGCAGCCAAAGAGAATCACAACCGCGTGTATATGGCACCAAAATTTTGACAAGCAACACATGGTCAAAGTACGGTCTTTTCCGAACGTTACGACACGTCCCTCTATCGCTTGCAACAGTGTACTATAGTAAACGAAAATGTGGTTGGGAAACCTGTTATTTTCTAACGCCCAGTGGGATGAAAGGTTGGGAATACCCCCCGAAACTTTAACATTCGCGATGGAATCGGGTATTTAGTTACCAAGTCTCGTCAAATGGGATAATATTCACGTACACGAAATTTGTGTTTGTATTTAGCGTAAATATAGCCCTCCCCCCCCCCCCCCCCCATACACACACACACAATAAAAATACTGTTTTTTCCGGGCATTACAGCGTGCACAAAGGTGCACAATAGCAAACGGAATTGTTTGTCTGGAAACACTTCGCTACTGTATCTGTTTCATTTCATAACATCCGGCTGTGCGAAAGGTCGGGATGTCGTCAATCCTTATGCTCCATCACGATTGCGTTTACTGACCACCCTATAGGTCTCCGAACTGCATTATAAGCTGTTGGTTCAAATGCACCGTTAAAATAAGTAGGGAAATAGTAGCTCACCCCTGAGACGAAGCGCTTCACTCTGCTGTACACTAATCAAGCTTACGCATTTTTTTTTATTTTTAGCAAACGTTGTCTTTTCTACTACTGCTCTCAGCCGATCTCCCACCATGAAAAGTCGAGCTTCCTGCGCACATCTCCGGGGAATGTGTCCTGTTGTCAATAATAAGAAAACGTTGCCTTTCCGAGATCGTGTGAAGCTGCGCTAAAAAAATATCTTCACTTTCCAGTGTGCGAGCAACACCTCGGCGATCTCTAAACAGAAAACCATGACTTAAACACACGACGTCATCCAGAACAGTCTCATCGCGCCAAGATATGCAGCAGTAACATTGTACGGCGTGTTCCTCCCTCTCTCCACACTGATGCTGGTCCTGAATCACTCACCACAGCGAAGCGGAGACATTACTTTCTTCGCAGACGCGTGATTTCATCACGCTGAAATGATTCTGGTGGCAGAGTAGCGATCAGTCTGCTCCAGGATCCTCTTGTGGTGTGGGTAGTATCAGCTTTTTTGGAGACATCTATACTATGACAGCAGAAGTTGCACCAAGTCACCAAACTATTGTAATCAGTCAAAAGATGTCTCCTCCAAAGCGGAATGTGTGATCAAATACGGTGCTCATCTCCTTCGGAAACGATCCAAACTCATTGGGCTTTCCATCTTCCACATTTTGTCAGTAAAAAGCACCACTTCTGTCTCGTGATATGAGTGAGAACGGTTGATGTTGCGATGTGTAACTTTGTTGGTAAAAGTGCGTTTTTATGCTTCAGTGTCTAAATAGAAAATGTACGGTAGTGTAAAACAGTGCATCAAAACGCTTACGCAACTACCACACACAGGAACCCTCTTTGTAGTGGCAGTTTGCTGTCGAATATAGAAATGAGTGTGTTTTTGCCCTATATATGAAAGAAGGTGTTCTGTTTTGATCTTTAATGCGTCTCAAGTATATGTAATACCTATGTGCACGAGAATTTATTTACAGACACTAACTTAGAACGCTCTCAAACTGAAAAGCCGCTGGAACCATGATCGCTTTTTTATTATCGTCGTGATTATGTGTTTTTAGTAATTAACACGTTTATAGGAGGATAAAAACCTTGCATATTTCAGGGAACCACACACACACACGCCGCGCCGGATTAGCCGAGCGGTCTTGGGCGCTGCAGTCAGGGACTGTGCGGCTGGTCCCAGCGGAGGTTCGAGTCCTCCCGCGGGCATGGATGTGTGTGTTTGTCCATAGGGTAATTTAGGTTAAGTATTGTGTAAGCTTAGGGACTGATGACCTTAGCAGTTAAGTCCCATAAGATTTCACACACATCTGAACTTTTTTTTTTTTTTTTGAACACACACACACACACGCGCGCACACACACACACACACACACACACAGCACCAGCTGTGTACTGAATTTCCTCCACCTCCACACATACCTGTCCATAACGAGTCAGACAATATCACATTTGCCACGAAACTCACATGCGGTGATCGGTTCTCGTAACAGCAAAGAGCACTAACACACAGTATAAAACAGTGGGTACACAGAATCAGGAGAAATCGCTTGAGTGATGGACAGCACAAATGTTAACGTGCAGAGAGATTTGTACATATCTGAAAGGCATTAGGTACAGTACTAAACCAGGAAATGATGCAAGACATCGAATGTTCAACCTAAATGAAAATAACCCTGGACATGTCTCTAGTAAGCATAACACAGTGGCTAAGGTTATCGGTATCCATAAAAGATTTATGAAATAGATTCGGCAGCGACGTAAAAAAATTTTTTTTTTCGTTGACGCTGTTATCCTCAACTGTAAAGTATTGCCTCCAGAGACAAGTGAACTAACGTAACCGCTAGAATCATTTAGGAATCAAACACTGTCGATACAAAAGGAAACGACATTGACGTATAACTTAATTGAAATTTGTTGTCAGTAAGCTGTGTAGGGAATTGTATTTATGATTACGAGTGTTATGTCGTCAACAGTGTTTCTCATATTGTGCTGTGACTAAAATGTTCAGCTTAGATCCGAGTGTAATGATAGACTAGTTTTTGCGTCCCCATGCTAATAGTTGAGCCAGATTTAAATTTCGTATTACAATAACAGTACTCAAGAAGCGCAACTTGTCTAACATTCTGCGTGGTGTCTGTTTGTTCTAAGTCGTGTCTCCCTACCACTTTTGCGCAACGATGCTCTGAGCATTTTTTTTAGGGAATTGACTAGTTTGAACCTGGGACCTGTTGCTGGTAAGGAGACGCCAGACCACACATGACATGAAGAGTTCAGTGAGACTAGCGATGATATAGTCAAATACTTAATGATTTCAGCGTCAGCTCCACTGCACTCCCTGTAAAAGAATCTTAATACTAACTAAATTTAGTTGAAGGGGTTCAAGGCTTTCCTATTTTTAGTTAGCTGATAAACCAACGACGAAAAAGCAGTTAAGTTTACCATTGGAATTTTTATTCTGCTCACAAAACATTGTTTATAAATTGTACTATTGATAAAAGGAAATATTTTAATACAGGATGATAAAAACCAACTGTGTTCAACAAAAATGTGAACGAATATTCCCTGAATGGGTTTCCAAGTTCTATAATGGATCGAAGGATGACCTATGCCATATCACATCTATAAGTTAAGTTTCATAAAAGAGAAAACTATCAAAATGGTCTACAGTGACCCTCAATTATCTTTAATTACTTATTTAACTTGTCGTAAATTACAGTGGCTGATGTGGCTTCCCAATAGTTATATAACAGAAAAATCATCGCGTTTCAGATTTTAACTTCAAGTAGCAAATGTGAATACCACGAAGTTTAATTGACGATCGACACTACTATTACGTAAAAAGGGGATGTAACAGATGAGACTTCTGCTGTTCTGAGTGAAGCCTATTCGCTCTTTTGTGGCATCGCGTGCGTTCATTACCTTGTCGGTGGTTAGGCAGCGCCATGGGCAGCTCCACACACCTCGCCGTCTTGGTAGCAACTCTTTCGAACTTCTCTTTATTACAATTTACTGAAGTGGGTTTAAGAAAAAGGTATCTGGCTGTGTTTTCAACTGACCAATCAGGGTCTCAATGTTAACCTTAAGCTCCGCCTATTCTGTCTATCCAATGAGAAACGTTATACTTTTCGTGGTGGGGCAATGTTTTTAATGTTTGCTACGTAACCGAGACGCGTATAGTCTCACGCTAAAACTTGCAGCTGGTGTGGCCCTTTTAGTGTTATCGTAACATCTATACTGTTCTTCTGGAGGGCTCTATCTTTTAACATGGGCTAGGGGCTGCTCTTGCCGATCGGCCGGCGATGTGGGTGTCCGTTCCTTATCGTAGGGCCTTCTAGCCTACACGGCTCTGCTCTCGGCTTCTGTTCTCGTTTCTCCCCTCGGAACTGCGTCTGTTTCACGGTGGGAAGGTATGACATGCATTTAGGCGTTCTTGTGTTAGTCTGTGGTATTCCATTTGCTCACTCGTTGATTGTATCACTTTGGTTAATTTAATGTCAGGATTTATTCAGAGCTATGTGACATACTGTCGGATTTGCTATCATGTCAGGGTTTTCATGGAAGGTGTTGGATTTGCCTGACATCTTACACTTGATTTCTTATAACGTATATGTACCATAGTAAGTAAATAGCTACAACTATTCAAACTACACTAGATTCAGTTACCATGTCCCATCTGATCTAAAAAGTATAAGGAAGTGGATGGATATTTCATTAGAATACAAATAATTATCAGTACGAAAGATACAATTACTTGATAACTATTTCAATGATTGTAATTTCTGATAATTAAACTGACTAAAGAACCCCTTGTCCAAGTTAGTAGTGCTCCACAATTAGTAATCGTTTATCTATAATTGTCATTAGCTTCCTACTGTAATCTGCAAATACAGATAGTGTAAATGAGAGCCAGTTGTTGCCTAAATGTATTAATGGCACTCCTATGTAGTTCATGTCAAATCACTGGCATATTACTTGCTAAATCGTGCTACTGTCTTGTATCTTATCAGTGAAACAGAATTTCAGTATCAAGTAAATACCAATAGTTAAGTTTCTTTATTAACCATGCTAGTACTTCGTACAATTTTTCCTAATTAGGCTGGCGACCGTTTCTTTTTACGTAATTATAATTTACTTGATTGTCGATTCCCATTTGTTCTGCTGCTGCCTCCTTTCTATAGAAATATTTAGAGAAACAAAAATAATCCAAAACCTTTCCATTACGCATGATCACAGTCAAATAAGTACCCTTTCACAGGAGTAATATTATCGGAATATTGCTAATTTAGTAGTAGCTGGTAGTGTTATAAGGTTAACAGTATAGTGTTCTCAGGGAAAAAGAAAGATGATTCAATCATATTCCCATAAGAGGTAGTCCTTCATTTTCCACTACATTCCTGAAACAGAACAATGCTTCTAGATCGTGAAGGATAAATAAATTAGTCGTCTTCGGACGTTGTTGCATGAAAATACGAGCAGTGCAATAGAGCAGCTTTGTAGGTCTGTAAGAGTGAGTAATGTTCACATGGGTGTTGAAACAAACACCACCTCATTGAATCGTTAATCTGAGTGTTGGACTTAAGCTCATCCGCCGCGTTATCATGGTTATTACGGCTTCTATAGAATAACTCAACTCAATGAATTATTGACACATCGCATTCAGATGTAGTAGGGAAAAAGAACACCTCTAATTGACTTTTGTGCATGAAATACAAAAGCAGAATGACAGTTGCTTATTACAGTGCATCCGAGACTACCTTGCATATTGAAATACGAATCATAAATTCACGATTATAAAACAATATCGACACAGAAATTTGTTTCTGTATACGGTAAGTCACAAAAATTAATATGTCTGGGTGGTAGTATTTACTATGAGATGAAGATGCTTCGGGGATACCTCACTTCGACATTTTAGTTAGAACTTTAGGTCAACGTAAATAATAAGAAGCAAACACTCACTAGGTTACACAGCCTCAATGCATTTAGAGTTCAGATCACACCTTATCCCTACGCACGTGGTTGACTTCCTAACTGATCTACTATTTAGTTGAGAATGAGTTTACCTGTAATAACCAATCATTAAATCATCGGACCTCTAGAAATTTTTCAAAATCTTTCAATGAATCGTCACACTCTAAGAGGACGACTGAAATCAAGTTGTCGAATGTGTATAAGAATGAGCTAGAGTGTCGGTCTAGGAAGGTAATAAAATAGTGGGCATAATGACTGGCGCCCTAACTATTCGAACAACTCTTCAGAGACTGTTAGTTCCGTCTTCATTAACAGGAAACACGCGTATGAAGATATTCGAGCAGGTAATTAGTTGCTGACTGCTGTGTACTGAACCGGTTGTGCATGCGTCAGACACATGGACACCAGACCTTGGAGTTATAATAATAAATACCTATGAGCGATGAATCTACACTGAAGCGCCAAAGAAACTGATAAAGCCATGGGTATTGAAATACAGAGATATCCTGATTCTCTCCGGTCTCGTTTGATACGCCGATTGGTATTTCCTTCATGAACGTTATCCCTGTTATTCCGTCTGTCTACAGGAGGTACCTCTGCTTGTTGTCACCCACAGCTCTGTCATCCCAATGATCCATTTGTATTATTATTATTTTTCCTTCTCACGTTGTTACTGTTCTACAGTTTGCGAAAGTTTCCGCCGTAATGCCTCCTCTTCTATTGTGCGTTGTGCATTTTGTATGTTATATCCAGTCCTTGGAGTATCCTTTTAAATGCTGAAATATTGTTTACATTTTCCTGTCAGTAACTGTTGCTAACTGAATGGCAGTTTCATGAAACAGAAACGAATAATTTCACTGCTGCTACACGGCTCATCCAAAAACTGGTTCTTCTTAACAAGTGATTCGAGAAGTCTTACAGGGCTCTTGAATCCAACGAGTCTACGCTGAAATGCCAAAAAAACTGGTATGGGCATGCGTTCTCAATTACAGAGATAAGTAAACAGGCAGAACACGGCGCTGCGGTCGGCAACGCTTGTGTAATGCAACAAGTGTCTGGCGCAGTAGTTAAATCGGTTACTGTTGCTACAGTGGCAGGTTATCAAGATTTAAGTGACTTTGAACGTAGTGTTATAGCTGGTGCCCGAGCGGAGGGACACAGCATCTCCCAGGTAGTGATGAAGCGGGGGTTTTCCCGTAAGACTATTTCACGAGTGTACCGTGAATATCAGGAATCTGGTAAAACATCAAATCGACATCGCTGCGGCCGGAAAAAGATTCTGCAAGAACGGGACCGACGACGACTGAAGAGAATCGTTCAACGTGACAGAAGCGCAACCATTCCGCAAATTGCTGCAGATTTCAATGCTGGGATATCAACGTCATCATGCGAACCATTCAACGAAACATAATCGATATAGGCTTTCGGAGCCGAAGGCCCACTCGTGTACCCTTGATGACTGCACGACACAAAGCTTTAAACGTGTTGCCTGGTCAGACGAGTCTTGTTTCAAATTGTATCGATCATATGGACGTGTACAGGTATGGAGACAACCTCAACAATCCACGGACCCTGCCTGTCTGCAGGGGAGTGTTCAAGCTGATGGAGGCTCTATAATGGTGTGGGGCGTGTGCAGTTGGAGTGATATTGGACCCCTGATTCGTCTAGATATGACTCTGACAGGTGACACATACCTAAGCATCCTATCTGATCACCTGCATCCATTCATGTCCATTGTGTATTCCGACGGACTTGGGCAATACTAGCAGGACAATGCGACACCCCACCCGTCCAGAACTGCTACAGTGTGGCTCTGGGAACAGTCTTCTGAATTTAAACACTTCCGCTGGGCACCAAACTCCCCAGACGTGAACATTGGAACATAGTAGAGCATATCTGGGGTGCCTTGCAATGTGCTGTTCACAAGGGATCTCCACTCCCTTGTACTCTTACGGATATATGAACACCCCTGCAGGATTCACGGTGTCAGTTCCCTCCAGCGTAATTCAGACAGCAGTCGAACCCATGCCACGTCGTGTTGCGGCATTTTCCACGTGCTCTCGGTGGCCCTACAGTGGCCCTAAGCGATATTAGGCAGGTGTACCAGTTTCTTTGGCTCTTCAGTGTATAATAGATGACGTTCTGTTACCCGCCAGCTCAATGACACAATTACAGGAAGGAGGTTTAAGAGAAGGATTTGCAGAATCCGAGCGGTCTGAGGCGCTGCAGTCATGGACTGTGTGGCTGGTCCCGGCGGAGGATCGAGTCCTCCCTCGGGCATGGGTGTGTCTGTTTGTTCTTAGGATAATTTAGGTTAAGTAGAGTGTAAGCTTAGGGACTGATGGCCTTAGCAGTTAAGTCCCATAAGATTTCACACACATTTGAACATTTGCAGAATGGATTCTTATGCAGACGACCCAGGCGTTGAATCCGATGAAAATAAAAGCGCGTGATTCGGTTACTAACACGTAGAACGAGAATCTGCAGTTAGGGGTTGCTGCAATCCCTCGAACTCTGCTCAGCGTGAGAGTTACTTATAATTGACGAGCGTTCCATAACCAGTTAATTCGCTTAATCAGAATGCCGGTAATTTACAGGAGCAGTGAGAATGGTGTTGATCAACAAAAAATAGTTCAAATGGCTCTGAGCACTAAGGGAATTAACATCTGTGGTCATCAGTCCCCTAGAACTGAGAAATACTTAAACCTAACTAACCTAACGACATCACACACATCCATGCCCAAGGCAGGATTCGAACCTGCGACCGTAGCAGTCTCGCGGTTCCGGACTGAGCGCCTAGAACCGCTAGACCACCGCGGCCGGCTGTTGATCAACAGCACAAATTGTATAATTCACCAGCGATGTGGTCTACTTTCTAATGTACCTCTGCAAGTAGGAAACTCAATATAGAGTTCCTGAGGCGACTTGCTTTTACTAGATAATTTCGCCGGTGTTGAAAATATGTGTGTAAGTGCAGGGGTTTGAGTCGTTTACAACACACAGACGCATCTTGTGCCTGTGTGTGTGTGTGTGTGTGTGTGTGTGTGTGTCTGAGCCCGCATCTCGTGGTCGTGCGGTAGCGTTCTCGCTTCCCACGCCCGGGTTCCCGGGTTCGATTCCCGGCGGGGTCAGGGATTTTCTCTGCCTCGTGATGGCTGGGTGTTGTGTGCTGTCCTTAGGTTAGTTAGGTTTAAGTAGTTCTAAGTTCTAGGGGACTTATGACCACAGCAGTTGAGTCCCATAGTGCTCAGAGCCATTTGAACCATTTTGTGTGTCTGTGAGGGGGTAGCAATCCATTCTGAAGGGGACGCGTGCAAGCAAACGCACACACACAAACACACACACACACGCACACACACACACACACACACACACACACACAGCGCCCCTCCAACTGCATTCCACCGGAGAAGCGTTGCTACTACGGAGAGAAATACTGTGACTCACTTTCAAAGCAGCTGGCTGACAGAGCATTTCATTTGTAGTCTCCAACTGTTAGAGCCGTCGCTGCATTCTGTGTAGTTGTGGCTCTCAAATACGGAACATACAGCTCACCGCTGCGCTAGTCCACTGACAAGAGATCGCTGCCTCGCTCGAGGAATGCAGCGTTTGTCTGGCCTCAGGTCACGGTAGAGACGGCTGCCCGCGATCCTCCACAGCAGAGCGGAATGAACAGTCGTCGTTTCGTTGGCCATCCAGAGTAGTGATGGGGAGCTCGTGAATGAGTCGTTCAAATGAATGTTTCACTCCAGTGAAGTGTGAACTAACCACTCAATTTCAGTGAACTGGTACTTCAGACTCTTCACAGATAGCACACTCCACACGTTTCTCTAGTTCACTCTCTCTCTTCCCCTCTCCCTCTCCCACTACATCGGCGCTACGTCACTCATTCTCCCTTCAGTCCTCCCTCTACTGCCTGTCGAAGAATCGGGCGGTGTTTGTGGGGAACGATAGGTTTTGGAGTGGTTGGGGAGGTGAGGGGCGAGGGGAAGGCACCGTCAGTTGCTTCCTGCAGTGCTGACATCATTACCCGTGACTATTTGTGCAGTTATACTTCGCGTCTAAGAGTAGCTTACCGTTGGCAGCGCTTGCAGGCAAATGAATATTAAAGATACAAACAAAGTGGCTGGCTGTGTGAGCACGCGCAGCCAGCATGAAAATAAAATGTTTACCTCGTGAGTCTGGAAATCAAGCATGCATGGAATAATCGCTTGATAGATAATCGTTCATGTAGGAATGTTTATCTCGTACACGTTATTGAAATAATTACAGTAAATGTTAATTTGAGGATTCTCCTAATTAAATTTTTAAAAATACATATATATTTATGAATAAACATCAACGGATTTGGCGAATGTTCAGAGATTTCCATTTATAAACATGATTTGTTCCACTTTTTTTCCTGTCAGGTTATTTCTTTTGTCCTGCCTTCGAGAACACTCTTTCACATGGCCTGGAGGTTGCAACGGTACACAGTCGTATTTCTGCAAGTTCAAAGAGCGAGGGATATACTGACAGCTGTACAGACCACCACTGAAGTGGACTGCCTTGTCTCTGTAGCAGGGGCTCTTGTAAATATTTGTCCACTTCCACTATTGCAGCAGCTCTCGGGTGTGGATTACTCCGCAGCCTGGAAAACATTTCATCAAATTCGAGCCAGAGACTGGAAGTAGACTCAGTGGTTGGAACTGAGATTGTTGCAGTAGCAGTGGATGTGTTTGTCACAAATTTCTCACAGTACCTGATCAGGTTTACTTTCACTTTCTCAGAAGAATTTTTATCAGAAAAACCACGTAATTTGAACCGGGGATACAATGAAGTTGCTTACGCGAAAATGGATTTTTCCTCTATACTTCAAAATCGTCGTTTTAGGTCTTTAGCTAACTTTTCAGCCATCTGTTGCACGTCTACATGAATATCAGTGCTATTAACAAACCTGCAACACCATTTTTTCAATGAGCGACTAATGAGTATAACTTTAGAAGCAGTGACAACATTTTCACTTGACATTTCCTCGGTGCAGTCTTTGAAAACTTTCAACAGGTCACAGGCTTGTGTTACACTTGCAATGTTTTCTGCAGTCAGATTTTGGAGATCCAGATAATTCAGAGTGATAACTGTCGTTAGTGAGTCCTTAACCACGATTATTCTTCGCAGCATATCATAGGTTGAATTCCATCTTGTAACAGTGTCCTGTTTTAGTGTCAGAACTTGCTATTTTAACTGTTCCTGTATCTTTTTCAGTTTCGTGCAGGCCTGCGAACTTCTTTTAAAAAATTCAACTTTTTTTATTTGCTTTATTCAGGATGGTTTGAAAGTGCAGAAGCCCATTCTGAACAATTAAATTGAGTGTGTGTGCAAAGCAGGGGATGAGTTTCCAGGCTGTGAGTCTTATAGCTGCCACAATATTAGCAGCATTGTCGCTAACAACACACACGACTTTTTCTTGAATGCCCCATTCCCTTGTGACACGTCGCAGTTCTTCAGAGAGTTTTTCTGAGGTGTGGCTTTCGTCGTATTTAAAGCACTCTAGGAGGTAAGACGCCAGCTCCTGGTCTTTAACATAGTGTGCTGTCACCAACAAATAACTCTCATTTGTGGTTAAGGTCCACCCATCCACTGTCAGCACAACCGCTTCCGCACAATTAATTTTGACTCTCACAATTTCTTTCATCGTGACGTACAGTTGTTGTAGTAGTGTATTGGAAATGGTCTTCCGAGCTGGCATTCTGTAAGCACCATTTAATTTGCCTACAAAACTTTGGAAATGTTTGCTTTCCACTATGTTGAAGGGCAAATAATCCTGTACAACAGTCTCCGGAAGTGCGAAATCTATGTACTGATTTCTTTTGCTCGAAAGAGGTTTCGCAAAATACGTAGGTAATGTTCCGTGATATTGATGTCTGCTGTCTGATACTGAAGTGATACTGTTATCTTCTGGCACCCACTGCTGTTTGCTTCTGGCAATTGCTGATGTTGGTTCCAGATTGTCCGTGTTATTTGTCCAAGAAATACCGGAAAATGCTGGAGCAGGGGGCGCTAAGCGCCTGACTGACAATATTGGATGCAGCACTCGAACATGATGCGCTAGATTAAATGTATTTTCTCCTTTACCCCAAAAACATACTTAGAACAACAGTTGCACTTTGCTTTCCCATCACCTAAATCGGCTAAGAAACCCCAAATTTCACTACTTTTAAGCGATCGCGAGTTGCTAGCCATTGTGTAAGAGTGAACAGACACAAAAACTGCTTTCTGAATAAAATAAAGAGGGATTTTACCAGAAATCGTACCAATGACTACAGGTGACAGTTTACGTTTTGAATTTGGAGGGTTATTATTCTCAACAAAAAAAATCTACAGGAAAACTTCTGGATAATTACTAACGTATGATTATAGACTTTGTGGCAGTGGTAAACATACGCATTTTATTTTGTATTAAATTTTAAAAGGAACATAAAATTGGACTGCATTTCGTTGGTAGCCCTATGTTTCAGTCCATGAATACAACAAATAAGGTTTCACTTGGCAGATGAAGACTTTTTTGGGCACTTCATGAGAAAATGTCGAGCAAGATTGAATGTAATACCCTCTTTACATGTGATTGGCTTCTCTGTTTATCTTTCCTTTGTCCCCTTCGACCATGCTCTATTTAACTCAGACGCTATAAGAGCGTAAAACGTTGCGTGCACGTTACAGCATAGTTTGGCCATCTTTTGGTAAAATAATGAAGTATTACGAAGTTTTATTCTACGAGCGAGGCGAAGCGAGCGTAGCCGCGGCTGAGCGGCGAACTGGGCAACTTCACCAGGCTTCCGTACTTCATGAATGAACTACTTCATTTGAACGTTTCACGGCAAAGAGTGAAATGAATGAGGTAGTTCACGGAAATGAACGAGTTCGACCCATCTCTAGTCCAGAGACGGAAGGGGCGAAGCGGCAGCGGCAGCCAGCAAGGACAGGGGAATCGCATCTGCTATTTCCTGCGCCTGCTGCTTCCCTGATATGACAATAACAGTATCTCCCTCTCTATAACAGTCTGTATTTGGTTGCGATAGGGTTTTTATGGTTACAGCACTTTCACTTCACCAACTAACCAGCATTGAAATCAGAATTTAACAGCATATGTACCCTCTGAAAAGTATCCAAACCAATGATCTCAGAGTTTGGCCGCATAGAACTTACTACAAATTATTTAATTGCAAGTATCCAAAACTAGCTAGCAACCATCGGATCCTGCTTCGAAATATTCGTCCGTCATTCAGTTTGAAGATGTGTGACTCTCCAGTTCAGCAGATGACTCCAACCTTAGTCTGAATAAGTTCACTCTTGCTCAGACGATACATTTAACCTGTCTGCTTGTTCCAGTTGAAGTTCATAAATCGCTCTTTGACACTGAATGCTACACATCATAAGTAGATACAAAAAGTATCCCTTTACCTAATAGTAATAATTATAATATTATAATAATTATAATAAAAAGTTACTTATTTTACATACATTTCCCATACATGAACATAATAACGTAAATAAAATGAATTAGTTAACAAAGGTAAATAATATTAAAAATTTTATATTGTGAACATAAGTAAATTAATAAAAATGTATGATTAACAAAGGTAAGTCACATTAAAAATAAAATGGACAACAGAGTGGTAGATACTTTGGACAAACAACTAGGAGAATATCAGGGTGGTTTTCGAAAGGGATGATCCTGTCCAGAACAAATTTTTAACTTAAAGTCAATAATTCGCCATAGAATGTTAACCAGCAAACCAATACTAGTGTCATTTATAGATTTCAAGAAAGCATTTGATTGTATAGACAGAGAAATGATAGATAAGGTCATTAGAGAATTTGGTGTTAAATCAAAACTAGCAAACATAATTCGTAAAACACTAACAGGTACAGTATCTAAAGTCAAATTTACGGGAGAAGTATCTCAGTCTTTTGAAATAAAAACTGGTGTTAGACAAGGTGATGGTTTATCACCTTTACTGTTTAACTGTGTTCTATAAAAAATTGTAAGGATCTGGAATTGGGAGCTAAAAAATCACAAAATTGAGCCAATAACTCTGGGAAGGAAAACAAATGGAATTAAGGTAAACTGCTTGGCTTTTGCAGATGATTTCACAATAGTTTTCAGAAAACCTGACAGAAGCAGTTACTCAAATAAACATTCTGTAAAAATTAACAAACAGAACTGGTCTCAAAATTTCAACTGAAACAACAAAATTCATGACAAATATAAAAAATGGACCAAAATACATAGAAACACAAATAGGTAAAATAGACTGAGTAAATAAATTTAAATATCTTGGAGAAACTATACAACAGAATGGACTAGAAAAATCTGCAATAGATGTAAGAATTAACAAAATGGAAAGAGCATATGGTTTACCAAAACTATTTACAACAAGGAATGTATATCTAGAAAAAAAAACTAAAACACTACACCACAGTGGTACAACCAGCATGTTTATATGGATCTGAATGCCTAACGATGAAGTATAAGATGGACAAACTAGCGGTACTGGAAAGAAGGATTATTAGAAAATTAATGGGTGCAATGAAAACTGCAGATGGTTGGAAAATAAGAAGTAATGAGGAGATCTACAAAAATATAAAGAAAATATCTGAAGTAAAGGTCAAATGAAGATTAACCTTCTTTGGACATCTCTATGGAATGCATGGAAATAGACTAATAAAACAAATACTCCTATAATTCTGGAAGAAGATATTGGCAATAGCATGAATTACAGAAGTATGAAAAGATCTTGAAAGAAACAACATCAAATAATCAGAAATAGCAGAAAGAAACTGTTTTAAAAACAAAATACTAAATTAGGAAGACTTTCAAAGCAGAAGAAATAAAAAATCGGGAACAACATGGACAGAAGAAAGGAAGAGACTTCATGGGGAGAAAATGAGGGAATACTGGAAAAATAGGAAACAACAACAAAGGAAGAAGAGTAACTGAAGTTGTTAACATGATCCTAGTTGGTCAATACGATTGTAAAAAGTAAAATAAAATGTATTAGTTAACAAAAGTAAGTTATTTTTAAAAAATTTTAACTATGAGTGTAAATAAAAATATTAAAATGTATCAGTTAACAAAGGTAAATTATATTTAAAAATCAGTTTTTATTTTTTTCTATCTTCCTTAAAATGTTTCAGAAACGCATATAAACATGAAGTTAACATTTACTTAAATTTTTTAAGTTTTCATTCATTTATATAGAAACAAATATTAATAATTAATAATTTTCAGTAAGTATTCTATATTCTGCATCATATGTAAGATTCTTTCTACCACACATAATTACACAGCATGTGTATCATTTGGAATTTTTCATTAAAAGTAGCACAAACTTTCAGATTTGTTTTTGTGTAGTTATAATAAATAGTTATCTTTTTTCTATGAGTCATAGTAATTACATAATTTGGATAGTTATTTATAAAAATAAAAGGGCAAATATCAATGTCAGATTTTAATAAAGCAATTCTTTTAAAATCTAAAAATGCATCATTGTTGTTGTTGTTGTGGTCTGCAGTCCTGGGACTGGTTCGATGCAGCTCTCCATGCACGCTCTCCTGTGCACGCTTCTTTATCTCCCAGTACTTACTGCAACCTACATCCTTCTGAATCTGCTTAGTGTATTCATCTCTTGGTCGCCCTCTACGATTTTTACCCTGCACGCTGTCCTCCAATGCTAAATTGGTGATCCCTTGATGCCTCAGAACATGTCCTACCAACTGATCCCTTCTTCTTGTCAAGTTGTGCCACAAACTCCTCTTCTCCCCAATTCTATCCAATACCTCCTCATTAGTTATGTGATCTACCCATCTAATCTTCAGCATTCTTCTGTGGTACCACATTTCGAAAGCTTCTATTCTCTTCTTGTCCAAACTACTTATCGTCCATGTTTCACTTCCATACATGGCTACAGTCCATACAAATACTTTCGGAAACGACTTCCTGACACTTGAATCTATACTCGATGTTAACAAATTTCTCTTTTGATTTTTATTTTCATTTATATTTTTATTTTCTCCTTCACATTTGTTAACATCAACATATTATTGATGCTATTGAAAAAGTAAAACAAGGTATTGAAGGTTTAGATGATCATGTTTTAAAAGCAATTGAAGAAAATAGAGAAACTGAAAATCTAATGATTCTATATCGTCATAATATAGAAGATTTTGGAGATTTATCACCAATTACACCATTAACAGATAGGTCTGATGAAGACTTTTTGGGATATATGATTATATATTAAGTGAATCAGAAATTACTGATATATTAAATAAAATTAAATTAAATGCAATTGAGCCATTTTTAAGACATGTTCAAAAACGAAAAACGAAAATAATGTAGGTGGAAATGTACTTATTACATTAGGTATTCCTGGAGTATAAAAAATTATTGTACATATAACAAAAAAGAAATAAGATAAACGATTAACACAAAATGAAGGTGGATTTTTACCATTATTACCAGCTGCATTACCATTTTTAGCAATAATTGGTTCATTAGCTGGAGGATCAGCAGCAATTTTAAATACAGTATTAAACAAAATGAAAAGTGATAAAGAACTACAAGAACAAAAGAGATATAAGTTAGAAAAGGAAAATAAAACTAGAACTGCAATATAGAAAACAGAAAAAATTTCAAAAAATAATTACTAAATATCCTAATGCATTAAGTAACTTAAATATAGAAAAATTAACCAAACAATTAAAAATTAAACACTTTCATGGTGTATACATGCTTGATGAATTAGTAAATAAACCATTAAAAACTGAAAATAGAGTAGTTAATTTAGATATATCTGATAATCCTGAGCACATTGGATTTGGTATTTTAAAAATAAAACTAAAAAAGTTGTTTTTGATACATTAATTATTTAGGAAAAGATCAATTACATATCAATACAGAAACAATACAAATTTTGGATGAAGTAATATGCAGTCATTTTTGTTTATTCATTTTAAAATTGCTTAGTGATCATTATAATTTTAATGATTCTCAGATTTATTAAATGAACATTTCTGGAAATAAGATACAACAAATTAAACAAAATGAACAAGTACATACTATACTTTGAATTTAGAAAAAAATTGAAAATACTATTAAACAGTTATAAAAAATTGAAAAAATTGAAAATATTATTAAACAACTACTATCATCAATAGATCCAAAGATAACTAATGCAATTAAACAGTTTCAAAAGAATTAAATGCTATTTTATAAGTAACTAAAGTATATTTTGGTTTTAAAAATAGAAGACTTGTTAATGTAAATGATCTGATTCATGCAAAAGATGTAGTTAACAAACATCATCTTGATAATGGTCTATCTAATTTTGTTTCAAAAGCAGAATACACAAAGTATTTTAATACAATTTAATAACTACATTAATAGTGAAGATTAGGACAACATTCTTTTAGATTTAAAGCAAAGAAATTATAATATGGATGGTATTAAGCAACATTATAATAAAGAAATAAACGACATCACAAGAAATCTTAGTAATGCACTGAATAATATTAATTCAGTAGCAAGTTATGCTAAATCATTAGAATGAGAAGTTATAAAAACATTAAACAAAATAGTAGATGAAGATCTAGAAGTATTGAGAAAATTAGATCAATTTTAACTTTTCTATATTTTTTATGTATATAAATGGAAAATCATACTTCACATGACAATATTATTTATTATTTAAAATGTAAAATGTTTACTGAAACACATAATTGACATAGAATATTAACTGAAAATGGAAGACAAACAATTGACGTCCTCCTACAATTTGTAAATTTAAAAAAAAGTAAATTTTCTAAAAAAATTTTTTTATATAGTGAAGGTTAAAATAATCATAACAATAATAAAAATAATATTAATAACAATTATAATAATAAAAATAAATATTAATATTAGAAAAAAAATTTAAAGAAGAAAGGTTAATCCTTTAAATATTGTTTATTTATGGCAATCTGAATTCGTATAAATGGATTCTGGAAATTTAAAAGGAATATCAAAAATAAATAAAGGTTATATTAATATTTATTACCATAAGTTCATGTATTTTCAAAATATGCATTTGCTGTTCCTATTCAAATTAAAACATCTAAAAATAATGTTGATTTTTTTTAAAAAAACATATTTATAGTTAGAAAACGAAATAATTTACGAACAGATAATGGTAAAGAATTTTATAATAAAGAATTTAAAGATCTGATAAAGAAATATAATATTAATCATTTTTCTACTTTTGCAGAATTAAAAGCATCTGATGTTGAACGATTTTACAGAACACTTTAAAAAAACGTAGAAAAAATAAGCTTTAAAGGAATTTATAAATTGTTAAATTTAGTTAAAAATCTAATTGATAAATATAATAGTTCAAAACATTCTAGAGTAAAAATGAAACCAATAGAAGTAAATAGGAAAAATTTTAAAATAAGTAATATTTTAAATAATGATAAAGCTAAAATTAAAAAAGTTGATAAACACAGAAATACTACACTAAAAGCTCTTTTCGAAACAGGTTATACAGCTAATTGTTCAACAGAAATATTTGAAATTGAAGGTGTTATTAATTCTAACGAGCGAGGTGGTGCAGTGGTTAGCATACTGGACTCGCATACGTGAGGACGACAATTCCTTCCTGTCTCTGGCCATCCTGATTTAGGTTTTCCGTGATTTCCCTAAATCACTTCAAGTAAATGACGGAATAGTACCTTTGAAAGGGCACAGCCGATATCCTTCCTTCACCAGAGATTGCGTTCCGTCTCTAATGACCTCGTTGTCGATGGGACATTAAACACTAATCTCCTCGTCCTGTTATTCATTCTATTCTAATTACATATAAATTAAAAGATATGAAAGGAAATGTTTTTGGCCAATTACTGCAGAAAACGAAATATCCAGATGTATACTTATGAAAATGTTTTAATAATGAAAGGAGATAAAGTTTAAGTTAAATGGTTAGGTCTTGATAATGCACACAACCGTTGGAGACATGAAGTAATTGTATAAAGAACTAGTTAACTATTTAGTTTAACAATCAAGAAACATTTTAAGAAATAAGTATCATATATTTCCATCAGATTTTGAATTTGAACATCTTATGATTTACTTATTTCAATTTTTTTTATTCTTTCATTTTTTTAATTTAATACTTCCATCTTCTTATTTAATTCTATCATCTTTTATTTTAATTATTACATTGTTTAACTTATTTAATCTTTGTAGTTTTTGCATACAATAATCCTTTTGTTTTATTTGACCTTTGTAACATTTTAATTTGTCTTTGTAGAAGAAATCCATCTATATAAAAAATTTAATCATAAAAATTTATTAATGACCATATGGTAAAGTATCTATTCTAATTTCCAAAACATATCTTTCATTGTCATGAGTAATTGATGCTTTTCTATTTACTTGAATTGTATACATTTAATGTTTTTAACTTTTAATTGAATTAAAATTTCTATGTTGTTCTTTATTGTTAAACAAACAATCTTAATAATCTTCTAAACTTATTTTGTTCACTACATATCATTTTTTAGTTTAGATTTCTTTTCTATTTTGTCACCAATTTTAAAGTATACATCTTTGGTCTTAAATCACAAAATTCTTCCATTACTTTTCCATTACATTCATCTTTCATTTTACCAAATAGTTTTTATTATTTGTGGAATATTGTGTATATTATCTGTACCAAAGTAATCAATCATTGATTTTTTATGTTTATAGAAATATTTTTTTAATATTATAAACGTTTCTATCTGTATCCTGATAACACAACTAAATATTTTCTTTACATTTAGGTTTCAAAACTCTATAATGAAAATCATACATTATTTCTGTAGATTAATGAAGCATTGCTAATGCAATATAAATAGGTTTAATAAATGTAATTTTAGTTTTATTCATATTAATAGTAGCTATAGTTTCATTTAATACAGTTCTACGTTTAAATTTTGGTTTATTTACAAGTTTATCACATATTTTACCATTTGAAACCAATTTTATATCTTGTATATTTCTTATATCTTCCATCGTTTTACCAAATACAAAATTATTCATTAATTTAGTGAAATCTTTTTCAAAATCATTTGTAGCTTTAGTCCTTAAGTTTGTGTTTTGATCTATATATTTATTTAACCAACTAGATGAGTAAATTTTAAAACTTATGTGTTTTTGTAAGTTGCATTCATAAAGATAAATATTGTTTAAGTTTTCGATAATGTACTACATAATTCTGCTTTGTATCTAAAGCAGTTATTAATTTACTTTCATTTGTACCTGGAACAAGTTTAAATTCAGGAGCTTATGATAAATCTTTTTGTAATTCTTTTGGATAATCTAAATCTACTTAAATATATAACTTTTTTGAGAATTATCTGAATTTTCATTTATTTTTGTACAAATAAAATTATTTGGTTCTTCCCATTAAAATCCGCCATATGGTAAATTTTGGTTCATAGCATTACCACATAAAATTTCTGCATCTAGATACATTATATAATTTAATATTTTTTAATATTATATTTTTTTAAATATTTATTATTTGCATTTACATATCTTTTACAACATTGTGAAATTCCACCTCTTACTCCTTTTCCAATCATATCATAATCATGTATCATGTAATAATTCAAGTTTTTGTTCAGTCATCTTTAACATTGCATCCGAAGATTAACTTGGTGGTGTAAAATACCAAGAATGTTCTAGATTATATGTATTTATACATGTTTTCTAAAATTTTCGTATACATCACTTAAAAAATAATACATCATTTTTAAGATATAAATCATGATACTCACCAAGATTTTTTTTATATTGAATGCTTCCCAAACTACTTATGTATATTTATAATCTTCATCAGTTATATCACAATCATTTAATTTACTATGAATTTATCTTATGTTGGTAATTGTCTTTTTTCAAATCTATTCCAAGAATCCGTATAATGTTTGGTTAAATGTTTTTACTAATTACTAAATTAAATAATTCTGAGAAAAAATACTTTAAATATTTTTGTAATTGATTTTTCCTTAAATTTGATGGAAGTTTATCTAGTGAAAAAGCTATAAATCGAAATTTATCAACAAATCTCATTTTTAAATTTTAGTATGTCTACCAAAACTAATATATTCCTTTTCGTTATTTGGTATTAATTCTATTTCATATTATCATAATTAACTTCTTTTACAAAAAGATGTGAATCGTAACGAGATAAATTATTTAAATAAATAGCTATAAAATCAGGTTGTTTTAATTTTAAGTTCCAATTATTTCACAACAGAGCAATGTATTTTCCAGTTACATGGTCATGATTATGTACTTTATTATTACATTTACGTAATGTACAATATTTAGAAAATAATATGTAATTTATTTTCTGCACTTGGTTTCATTTCTTCAATTTCAGAATATATTCTTCCAATTTATTCTATTTCTTGTTTTATACATTCTATAAATTTTTCATCACAATTTGGTCCTCTATAAACAACAGGCTCCTTATAATTTCCATATATATATTGCATATAATAACTAAATCCACTTGGTTCATGTTTTTGATACTTCGTTGTATATGGATTTTCCGGATTTGGTTCACAACTATAAACTTTTAAAAGTAAACAATTAAAATATACATAAATAACAGATGGAACGTTTTTTGTAACTTGATAATTATTAAAATAAACAAATTTCCTACACCAGGCATTTCAACTTTGAATGATTTGTTAGTTAAACAGCTTGGTGTAAGATTAGCTAATAATTTTACTATTAAAAAGTAATTAACATAAATCACAAATAAACATTACTTCTCTTTGTTTAGTCATTTGCCTTGATACAAGTGTAGATAAATTTTTTAAATAACACTAATGTGAATTATTATCTTCCTTGACATAAAATAGATTTACATATTTTTCCTTTTCACATATTGTAAATTTTAGTGGATACACTTGATAATTTTCATCTTCACCATCAAATAAATAGACAGTATTATATACATTAATTCTATTTTCTTCTTTTCGAATATTATCAGCTAATACAGGAAATTCAATGTATTCAAGTTTTTTTATCAAGATCAAGACCAAAATATTTATATTTTGTTATTCTTTCAGAATTTTTATCTACACCAAACAATGCTGTTTTTTGACCATAAAAACGTTTCTGATCATAAATTTTTATATTAATACAAACTTTTTTGTTTTTAATACTTCAGGTAAATCAATATAAGGTGATCTTTTTAATGAAACTTATTTATTAATTGCTAGTTGTAAACCAATAACTCTGTTTAATGACTATCCTGATCCTTGTGCTTAAAAATAAGATAGTTTTTCTAAAATATATATTTTACCATATTGAAATTTTTCTGGTAAAATAGTATAGTTTGGTGTTTGTTGTCCAAAATCTTTAATTTCCTCATCTATTTTATCTTTTTTTAGTATATAATCACAATGTAATTAAAAATTTATTTTTCACAATGACATACTTTCAAATATTTTTTAATAATTTTAAAAATTTTGGTTACTACAGCATAAGGAAATGATTAGGTTCAAGTATATCTATACAATTTTCTAAAGTTATAGTTTGTAATCTATTTCCAAATGCTCTTTTAACTAAGTAGTTTTTAAATTTTTTTCTGTCTCTTGGTTTTACAAATATATTTCTGAAAAATAGAAATATTCATTTTAATGACTTATCATCTTTAGTTAGAAAACTATAAATATTATAAAATGGTAACTTTTCCAAAGTTATTGACTAACATCAGCTTTATTATTTTTTAATAATAATTGTATTATCTTGTTCAGGTATATAAATATTCACAATATTTTTATACTTGATAGTTACTTCATTAAAATAACTTTTTTATTTTCACTTACCACAGATTTATTATTATTTTGAACAATATTTGTATTATTTGCACTTTTATTATTTACAACAATCTTTGGATGTTGAATAATAATATTTGAATCATTACCAATAATAAATGTAATTAAATCTGCTTTACAAAAAAATTTATTTTCCTCATTAATTATTTATCTTACATAACTCACAATGTCTTGTAATATTGAATTGTTTTAGTTGAGCAGCAATGTTACTTTCCTTTTTGCTCTTCTATTATTACAAAAACATTTTAGATTTGTAAAAAATATTTGTTTAAAAAATGATAAATATTTAATAGATGAGCAAGGATTGTTATTTAATAAATAATTAATCAAAAAGACAACACATCTAACAAAAAACTAGTTTTTAAACAATCATTTTATTATTCAGTTAACAATCAATTAGTTTTTGAATAATTAGTTTATTATTTAGTTTAACAATCAGTTAGTTTTTAATTGTTAATTTTTAAACAATTGGTTTCTTAACCATTTCTTTTTATAAGAATTAGTTTACTATTTAGTTTCTTATATAATTTTACAATCACATTGTTTGCCTTTCTACTTATAACAAAAAATCATTAGATTTGTAAAAATTATTTTTATTATTAATATGATAATTATTTTATAGATGTTTAAGTATTATTATATAAGAAATAATTAATCAAAAACGATTATTATTTAATAAATAGTGAATCATAAATTTAAACTTTCTTATGCTTATGCTTAATATATTCTAAAGTACATTTCTTACATTTATTATTACGATTGTCTTTATGTGATGGATTTATATAAGAACATTTTAAATCTTTAATTTTCTGACAAATTTTACATTTCTTTGTTTCTTCAGTTACAACTTCTTCATTATTCATTGTAGATTTAGATTTTTCTTCATATTCCATTGTTAATAATGGTTCTATATGTTCTTCAATTGGATTTTGCTTTAAAGGTTCTTTAAAATAGTATTTAGCAACACTTGTTCCACATACACAAGGAATTCAGTTTTTGTTGTAATTTTGTTCATGATATTTATTTATACATGGTCTACATGTTGATCTATAACCATCTCTTGTAAGTTTCTTAAAGTAAAATTATCGAATGATTTCTCTGTATTATAATATTTACAAAATTTAGTTTTCACAGAATAATCTTGTTGCACTCCATTTATATATAAAATCGTTATTAGATTTGTGAAAAAGTAAATTTCTTCATTTTTATAATGTTTATTTTTATTTTTTTAATTTTAAATTATTCATATAAAATATTTAACATATTGATTATTATTTTCATTACTTAACCAAATAGGACAATCAATATCTTTTTCACATACCTCTATTATTTCATAAGTATCTTTTTCTTCATTTATAAGAAAGAGTTTTTATTACATTTATAAAAATAAAAATGAATCATTTCGTTATAATTGCAAAATTACATTATTTAAAAAAATCACATTGTGAACTCTATATCATCAAATTTATTACTTCTATTTTTAAATTTCTTCATTTCTTTATATTTTAATTTTATTTGTCCTTTTGTAATTATATCAAAATCAAAATCGCCAATTAAATTTGAAAATCTATATGTTAGAATAACTTTAAAATCATTATTAGGTTCTGAACAAAGTTGTTAGCCAAATTTAGTATTTAAATATTCACAGTTCGTGATATTATATAAAATGTTTATCTCTAGCTCATTTACTTTTCTAATTTCTTTACAAATACTTAAATTATTTAGCTTCTTGATTAAAGTAGTTTCCATTTATATAGAAAAAATTTTTATTAGTTTTTTTAAGTAATTTGCCATTGTTAACTAATTCATTTTATATGTTTTCTTAATGTTGACCACTTAATATTTAATATAATTTACCTTTGTTAACTAATACATTTTAATTAATTTACTTACATTCACAATATAAAATTTTTAGTATACCTACTTTAGTTATCTATTTCATTTATGTATTTTACTACATTCACCTATGAGGAATGTATGTAAAATAAGTAATTTTTTATTATAATTATTATGTTATTATATATTATTATATTATTATTATATTATAATTAATAATTATTAAGGTAAAAGAGATAGTAGAATGATTTTGTATATTCTACATTATTGGATCAATTTTATGAAAAATAAAAATTATGGGTGTAAATGAGCAATGTTTTCTTTTTTTTAAAGTGAGTGTCATAAGATAAACTGCTCTCACATGGCGAGACAGAGGCGGTGTTTCTTACTGACAAAGTGTGAAAGATGAAAGCCCAACGAGTTTTGATCATTTCTGAAAGAGATGAGCTCCAGATTTAATCTCTCCTTCCATTTTCGGTGAGACATCATTAGACTGCTTGGAACAGTTTGATGACTCGGTGCAACTTCTGTTGTTTTAGTATAGATGTCTCCAAAAAGGCTGATGCTCCTCACACCACATGAGGCTCCTAGAGCAGACTGATCGCTAGTCTTCCACCTGTTCATCAGAGCATTGCACCTGGCTTGACCAGTCCATATCCTATTCCGTTGTGTCCACCCACTTCTGTTCAGATCAAATCCTGGTAGGCTGGCAGATGGATCTTGAACACCGTGATGTTTTATTTTTGAAGCATTCCATCTTCTGCACCACTCTTCTTTAGGGTCAAACTTGTGCATGATATCAAGCGGTCTTGAGGAGGCTCAATTAAGACTGTATGAATTGGAAGGTCTTGGGGTAGTCGGGGTGATACACCTTCCTCCATTCTGTTAGTTGCTTCTCTGTGTCGCTGTTCAGGTGCTGGAATGTTATTGATGGTGTGCAGCCAAGAGATCGGTGTGCATTTTAGTGTAACTGTAATTATTCTCATTGATTCATTCACGCGGATGTCTAGTTTCCCTCTATGAGCACTGTGTTCCCTAACTGAGGCACAGTATTCAACTACTGTGTATATTTGTGCCGGAGCTGCAGTCGCTGGAGTGGACGCTTCAGCAGCCCAAATTATGCCAACCAGTTTCTTTATGATCTTATCTCGAGTCTTCAGCTTTTGGCTAGTGTTTTCCATATGCTGTTTTATATGCTAACGACCGATCGAATGTGACATCAAGGTATTTAGGCTGGAAATTGTGTGTAATCCTCTGTTGACAGAAATTCACATTGAGCTGTTGGTTTGCGATTCTGTTGTTTAAGTGGAATGTGCAAAGTTCTGTCTTGGTTGCATTTGGTTAGAGTCTCCATGCTTTGCAACATGTGTTGCGATTTTCTGAATCTGTAGACATTATATTTTCGCCTTCCTCGAGTGGGCTGGTTTGTATGGCCATGGCAAGGTCATCAGCGTAGCAAAACTTTTTGCTAGTAGTGCTTGGCACTACAAGTTGAAGAGCAAGGGTGCTGGGATGTATCCATGGGGAGGCCCATTTTTTATGGTAAATGACTTACTCTGTTGTTTTCACCACAAGTGTCGTCAGTTTGTCACTTGGGACACGCTTTTCTAGTTTCAGCAGTAGTCCATCTAGCCACATAATATGATATGCTGCTGACAGAACAACAATGGCCACTGATGTCCTTAGTTTCTTCTGGAATTCAACCTCAGTGTAGGATGTCAAGGCTTGAACCTCTCCGCAGCAGCTGTGTTGGCTTCTGAACCAAGCCATCTGTGCTTAGACGCAAGTCTGGGTTTCCTAGTGTAGAACTGTGCTTCGAAATGTGAGGAAAAGAAAAAATAAGTGCCTTAACATCCTTGGCTCCAGCAGCACATATAAACTAAACTCACTTAGCGTTTCAGACAAGTGATGAACTCCACAGTATTAGGTATGTGTAGACTGATTTTTTAACATCACTGCAGTTCTCGTGTCTCTGTAGTTTCTATGTGTATACCAGTTTAGGGGGTTGTTTTTCCTGCTGATTCACAGTTGGTGCAGAGAGATTTATTTCGTCTTGTAGGTGAAGGGAGTGTCCTATGTAGAGTTACTTTTTATTTTGAGTCTGTCTGCTACTAGATCCGAGTGGTATTCTGAATTTTTTTCCAGCAGGATAGCACCAATTGTGTGACATCGGTAATTTTGAACCATATTGCAGCTTTATGCTCTCCTTGTATAGCACTATGCATATAGATGTGTAATTAGTAGCCATCTTTACTTTAGTTTCCTACCAAAAATAAATAAAGTCCGTTAACCTAACCTTCCTCTCTGGCAGCTGGACAGAAACTGACCGTTTTCCGCCATTTACAAGGTTAGGGTGGTGGTGGTGGATGAGTGACCTCATAGGAGAGGGGGCAGACGTGGGAGGTCAACAGTGCCCTCTGTTGGATGTAATGTGAACTAGCTAAGTCAGTCCCTGCATGTTGAGGCGAACATACATACATCTCTGAGTTTGGTTACTGGAGGTAGTAAAACTGAGCCAAAAAAAATAAATTGAATACTGTGCCTTCCTACCCAGCACAGAATTATTGTTCCCCACCAAAAATTAAAAAAGTAAATAGAGTGCACTAACCTAAGTATCCTCTCTAGCAGCTTGACAGAGACTGACCCTTCCCCACCGTTTCCAGGAGTAGGATGATGGCAGGAGGGTGAGTGACATCATAGGAGAGTGAGGAGGGGTGGGCGGAATTAGCTTAGTGGAGGTAGCCCAATTTCCCTATTTCCCACCAAAATTTCTAGCGCCTTCCAGGGGTGGAGAATAGCATGATGTCATAGAGGATGAGGGAGGGGAAGGGGGATGGAAGAACCCAGCCGCCATTTTGAATAGCCCCACTGCTATAGTCCACCATTAGAATCCTTTGTCCAAATGTTTAATGTTCAGTTTTTTATCTCAGTGGGCAACTCACGTGTTTTGCTTTACAATAATAAGTCTGACTTTTATCGTCACCATTTGTTTCTCCTGTAGATTAGGTGATCCCCCTCTCATTATTATATCTATGTGCATGGTGTAGTACCCACAGTGTCATAGTTGATTGGACCACCTTAATAAGATGTTTCCATTGCTTGCAAAAGCAATTTGTAGGGCTGTAGTTCCAATTCCCACAGCTAGTATGTTATTTGTGATGGCACTGCAGCCCATGTGACCTAAGCTAAAAAGGTGAGGAAAATTGAAAATGCAAAAAGCACACTTATTCTTTAATCCATGTTGAATAATGATGGTAAATTAAAAATTCTCTTGAGTTTAAAATGAACCATAGCACACATGTATCTTCTGTGGGGAAACTCAGGGGATTACAGAATCATATTCATCCTTCTCTGAGAAGATATATGTAGCACCTCCAGAGAGAAAAGTAGGTAAAGTAGGTCCTTTGTTCATAAAGTATACCACAATGAATTTTTGTGTGTGACAGGTGGCAGCTATTAAAACAGACCATAACATGCCCTGTTCATAATGGGGCCCCAAGCACTCTCATTTTTTTATTTTCTTTGTTGTTATTTCATCCCCCTCATCCCCTAGGAGTGGGGACTTGTAATCAGAAATACAACAATCCACTCTTAAACCAAGACCATTCTTAAAATATAAAAGAGACAAGAAAAAATATGAAGACTGTTTTTAGTTTTTAAGATAAACAGATTACAGATGGGCAGTAATTAGGACGAAAAATATACACAACTAAAAAACCAGTTCCAGTGTTGTGAATTTGCTTATGAAAAAACGCTGAAGCACTTTGACTTAATATCTGAATGTTCTGCACTGGGTGAGAAGTTTTGTGGTAGGACAGAATATGTTCCATAGGTTGGAGGAAGTGGGGAAAAAGCTAGAAGTGTGTTAGGTAAGAAAACTATGGATATAATAGGCAGAAGTTGAGATGGATAGTAGGAACACAGACAGTGGGAAAGACTGAGGATGAGGAGTAGTGTAGCGCGTGAGTAGGGTAGCAGTTATGAGAGGAAATGATGGTGATGGATGGAGAAGGAAAAGGAGAGAGGAGCACTGATGTGGTGTGGGACAGGCAGGGAAGAGTTAAAGTTGGTAGGATGGGTAAGTATCAGAGCAAATCTCATTGTTTGATGGAGGAAGTTGGTGGAAATAGTACTGGGTTGCATATGCAGTGCGTATGTGACTGCACACCATCATTGATGGTCAGAAGGGAGACAAGGTTATTGGAATCTAGTTTACAGATAGTATAGGAGATGCAGAGGTTTAAGTGTGAGTGAGGAGGGGTTAGTATGTGATGATATAGTATAGGATCCGTGTGGTGGAAGGTAAAAGAAAGCAGAACACAAGACATAGTGCATTTGAGCAATTGAAGGAACTTATTGAACTTTGATGGGGCAGAGATCTGTGTAACATTTGCGTAGCAGAGAATAGGTCAGACCAGGGAGTCATAGTTATGGAGAATAGTGGAGGGGTGCAATCCCCAAATTCGGTCTCTTAGTAGTTTCAGCAGTTTTAGTCTGTTAAAGGCATTCAGTTGGGTGATTAATAGGTGAGATTTTCACATTAGTTGTCCATTTAGGATTAGTCCAAGATATTTTAGTGTGTTAGGCAACTCGACAGGATGGTCAAATGGTTCAAATGGCTCTGAGCACTATGGGACTTAACATCTGAAGTCATCAGTCCCCTAGAACTTAGAACTACTTTAACCTAAGGACATCACACACACAGGATGGTCATAAATTGTAATGTAAAAGTCATGGAGATGGAAGGTGCAGGTGGTTTCTTCTATAATTATTGGCTGGATTTTGGAATGGTTGATCTTGAGGAGCCATTGGTTACACCAGGAGATAAACTGGTTGAGGTGGATTTGTAGGGATCAATGGGATTTCTGGTGTATAGGGCATAGGGTGATGAAATTGGTGTCATCAGAATACTCGTGTGTGAGTGTATCCTGGCACACAAATTAACAGGAAGGAGCGGTACATGAGGCAGGATTCTCAAAGGAGTAGTAAGGCTTGTGGGGGAGGGGTGGGAGGGTGGAATGATGACGATATTTGATCTTAGAAGGAATGCAAATGAATTCTTGTATAGCGTATGACAAGGTCTGCTTCTGGAAGGATGTGGCACAAGGGCTATCTTCAGCCTGCTGGAAGGTCGAGGGATGGCTTCCAATCTGGGTTTCTATGGACTCCCGATAAACATTCAAGTTGACACAGGAGTAGTCCTCAATAACTCTTGGATGGAGGCAGGGATGAGGTCCATGGAAATGTCACTCTCAAAAAAATACATCAGTCTTATACATGCCTGCCATGTATCAAATATATTTGAGAATGAAACATACTTATACTTAGTTACACGTAGAGTCATGGCACCAAAAACGTGGAAAATATACATGATGAGAAAAGAACTTCATTTCACGATAGCTGCGGCCTGTAACATAGTTGTATGCAGTATTTCAACAAGAAAAACGGTTAACTGTGTTAGGTGCAGCACTTGACGCCATCTAGTAAAGAGATGTTGAACATAGTGGACTGCAATAGTGTTTGCTCCACCCTCCTACCGGCAGTTCAATAGTGAGTGGCACCCTTCATAAACACAGTGAGGTTGCATGAGTCACCCACACTGCCCAGCCTACTGCTGGTGGCCTACCTCATGACCTGTGGTGTGCACTGCCTTCTAAAAGTGTAGGAGTAACCGTGGTGCATGACATCACCACTAGAGACCAATGCTCTTGATTTCTGGTATGTTTTCATGCTTGTAATCGATTGCTGTGGTTCTCCTATATGCTATCAATATGGGACACACACAGTACAACTAAAATATCTTGGACTGATGACTGACTGGCATCCAACATGGAAACTTCATCTACAACCACCCAACAGAAATCTCATACAACATTAAAACTACTAAAACTACTAACTCGTCAATCTTGTGGATTGCACCTATCCACTGTCCTCCATACTTCAAAACCTTGATGGGACTCATCAATTTCTATGCAAATGTTACATGGATATCCACCCCCCCCCCTCCCACGCCATTCACTTCACCTCACTTTCCACATCCCTTTATCTTCCCCCACAAGGATCCTTTACCAATTTATCAATGTCCTGCCTCTCCATACTCATAAGGAACACCTCCAAATAAACTACACCAACCACAAACTCGACTTCAATAATCCTATCGTTTCCCCTCTCCTTTCGTATCCTTGTACCTCACCATGCCTCTCATGACACATCCCACCAGCCCTACATCTACACACCCTCCACATACTCTTCCAAAGAAATTTAAACCAACTTCCTCTCCTAGACAATGAGATCATCGAGATATTTATCCTCTTACCAACTTTAACTCTTCCCCACCTATCCCACTCCGCCTCAGGGCTCCTTGTCCCTCTCTATCAATCCCCACTCACTTCTTCTCCTCTTAATACGATATCCTACCCACACACCACACTCCTCCCCAGCCTATGTCTTTCCGACCTCTGTCTCCCCACTATCCTACCTCAACAACTATCTTCATCCTCATAGTTTTCCGAGCTACCCCAATCTTCTCCACCCACACATCTCAAAATCTATGGAACATATTCTGTCCTCTCGAAATTCTTCTCTCCCAGTGCAGGTCCTTCAGATTTTAAGTGAAAGTGCAGCGTTTCTTTCTTTAAAAACACTCGTGAGATGTGGTTTTAAAATGTATATATTTTCGTTTTTAGTTGCTCATCCTGTGATTTTTTAATTTTAAAAAATAAGACAGTCTTCATATTTTCGTTTATGTAGCTACCAAACAGTTTCATCTTGTTTATCGTTTTTAATACTGTGTGCAACGTTTCTCCTTTAATAACATGTCCTATCGTCTTTGTTATAGCTTTAAAAATGCTCATGGCCGAAAAGTGGAATGTTGTACCTCTGACAGTCCCCCCCCCCCCCCCTCGCCGCCCATATGGGTCGAGGGGGTTGAAACAACAATAAAAGAAACAAATACACAGTTTAGTGCATATGTACAGCAAATCTTTGAATTTTTATCGAAATAAATCAATATTTTACTTAAATTAGTGAATTTTGCATCAAACCCTCTTTTCTACGGTTGACCCTATACATCGAAGAACCAAATGTATTTATTCAACAAGTTTAAAACTCAACAAATAACACATGACATCAATCGCATTACTGATCATCTGAGGATTCCTACAGCAATATACATTTTACGCTGTACGTAGGACATCAGACTTTTTCGGCAGGATTAATAGATGGAGACTCGAGGAATCTAAAGGTCTAAATCTAGACAGTTGACATTGGTGACAGACATCAGAAAAATTTATCCGCACGAGCATGAATCCCACGTAAGTGCAGCGACGGAAGTACGTGGTCGTCTTTCCGCCTTACTCCATGTACGAGTGGAATGGGTAAGGTATTGGTGCTTACAACAGCTACACAATGTTCGGAAAATCCGTGATTAGCGCAATCAGCAATGAGGCTGCAAAATTCAGGATGAAGGTACGTATACATCAGGATGAAGATCAATCGAGATGAAGAAAGGCAGTTGTTCAAAGAAACAGAATAGGAAATGGACACAGGCACTATAGTTAGTGGTCTGCACGGATGTAGATATCCACAGTATTTTCAGCTTGCGGATAAAAGTGTGCGCTGTTGCGGATATCCATGGATTATCTGCGGATATACGCAGTAATGGTTGCTTCGTAGCTAAAAATCAAAGCACAATATCGCTCTTGTCATACACTGCTCGTCAAATCGTATTACACACGGTCAGTGAACGAGACTGCATGAAGCGACGCCGCACGACTGTCGTAATGTTAACTGAAAACTTGAAGTCAGCGGCCCCAGCTAAAGTGGAAGTCTGTTTCCGTGCGTATCTTCTGGCTACGACTGCTTTAGCAGCACCCTACAGCCCGGCGTTTCCGCGACCTTTGCTTTCGTGCAATCCGTGAAGCACGTCCTGGCCAACAACCTTGGCCAAGGTTCTGCTGCCTTCAGTTAACAACGCTTTATACTGACTGAATGAGCAAGTAACGAATGCGTCAGAGTAATTAATAAAATGCACACCAAGGATATATAATTTCATCTAAGGTGAAACAAGATGATTTCGAATTGTAGCGAGAAGCCAAATAGAAATCGTCGATTTGGAAGAAATTTTGCTTATGTATTTGATGGCAATGAGAATATCAGTGATATAGTGGTTTATTTTCCGTGTAAAAATGTATATGTTTAGACTGGATACGAAACTAGGACGTTAGAGTTGTTAAAACATGCGTGTGAGGTTGGACAAACTAGTGTATTTCTTTTTTAATAATAAGAGAGACGTAAAAGTTCCTGAAGTCCGACCAAATTTGAAGGTAATAGTGAAAAAAGATAAAAAACGAATCCCTCTCGTAAGCAAAGGCATTGCACCTTTCGAGATTGCGTGTGGAAATGGATCTCTGGATCTCTCAAGGGGGCTCAATTTCTCATTGCTGTGAGAGTCAAGTACGATGCAATGGGATCAAAGTCTGCTATCCCATCGAACCGCAATTTCAAGAAATGTAAAGAAAACCTCTGATCGCCTGCATGAAGCTGTATGTAGAGAGGTGAGGAATGTTTCCAGATATTTAGGGATAGGCACTAAAAATCGATCTATGCAGTGATACATATCGTAACATAAACTGCACGGTAGTGACTCCACATCACATTAACAGATAAGAACGAAAACCTGAGGATCGAGTGTAGTGCGCCAGAGATTTGGAGAGTGAGATTAAAAAACCTGGAGAAAATATTAACATGGACTGATAACGATACTGCGGTCGTTCAATTTATTCAAAATTGTACAAGAAGTCGTGTTTGTTGTCGACGCCTGTCAGCAATTGTACGAGTAGCAGGAATTCGTCAATGTAAGAGACTGTCGTGTTCAGCGGACATAATCATTATGTGCTGGAGGAGAAATCAATGACAAGAAGAGTGATGCAGAGCGATTCATAAATTATTATCGTGCTGTCACAACAGTTTTAAAAGATATGGACTTCAGAACCGCATGAACAATTCGTTGAAAGAAGACATGGATACAGGATGGGGCAGCAAGCTAGACCCGTCTGAACCAATTAACTCGCATAGGTTCGAAGTTCTACCAATTTTGTCCGACGTAAATCAAGACAGTACAATTGATTCTGTTAACAAAATAAATTTTGGAAGAAATGGACAATTTTTCTGACGCCATTTAAGTGTCTCTCTCGAGATATTTTACTATTTTTCCTACTCACAACAAGAACATTTAACTTCAACCTCAGATTTGTGAAATATTACGAATCTAAATAAAGCTGATCTGTTTAAGTCCCTCTCTTAACTTTTAATAGACATGATAGCAACATTATTCTAAAAGAGGCTGTTCCGGTACGTTGAGCATTGTCGCTGTCTGTGTGGACAGCGAAAGGTGCAGGCTCACAGCGGAGCCTTAACTGCACCTTACTTAGCCCCCATATCAGTCAGCAGCTATGCCGTCTCGACAAATCAATTTCCACACGCAACTTCGACAGATGAAATGTGTCTGCTGACGAGAATGATGAGGTCTTTTTTTCCGTGGTTACCTTCAAATATGTGCGGACTCGGATGCAGATGCAGATATAACACTTTCGGATGTGGATGCGGACAAGTATCTTGCGGATGCAGATAGCATTTTTCATATCCGTGGACGGGCTGGAACAGACTATGGGCATGTACTGTGAGAAACTATTCAGTAGCAAAATTCATGTAATTATCTGCACTGGGGCCGGCCGGGGTGGCCGAGCGGTTCTAGGCGCTACAATCTGGAACCGCGCGACTGCTACGGTCGCAGGATGTGTGGGACGTCCTTAGGTTAGTTAGGTTTAAGTAGTTCTAAGTTCTAGGGGACTGATGACCTCAGAAGTTAAGTCCCATAGTGCTCAGAACCATCTGAACCATTTGAACCATCTGCACTGGGAGTAGGTAGACTTGAAACAGTTACAATAGTTGTAAACGAATATCACATTTGATTACTCTAATTCAGCAAGCATATATAATTTCTACACAATTTGCACAGTATTTCTGCTCGCTATGACACACTGCAAAAGAACTACAAAGTAACAACGACTGAGGTCGCCTGTTTCAGCAACATGCCATTTAAATATCGATGATCAGCCATAAATTTTCACTGCGCCGTCACAGAATACACTTATTATTTCTTTGACGAGCTAGACATTGAGGGAGATATTTCTTCTTCCTTATACACGAACTATTAAAGAAAAAACATTTGCACAGGAGACTGGCTCTTTGCAAATATTAACGGAAAGATAACCTTACTTCAAAAAGTAAAATTTTGTCGCCCCCTCGATGGCTATTCTATTAGACGAATAGGCTACAAGGCTTCGACCAAAAACATTGGGGGGACTTCATCAGTTTGAATTCCATTACAAAGTAACTTGATGTCTATAAATTTCAGCAAAAAATACATAAAGTTATGCTCATTATACAACTGTGTTGGCCAAGCCCGACGGCGCTTAATTTAGGTTATCAGTCAGAAACCAGTGTTACCATTGTTAATAAGGCCACTGGCGCCATAACAACACGAGTACACAGGAAAAAAACAACTAAAGCAACATATAAGAAGAAGACAAGTTATTACTCAAATCTAAAGTAGATTAGTAAAAAACACAACATAATAATCTGCAACCTAAGTATCCATTTCCTCTGGCTTGCTGCTACTAAGGAATGTCACTGTACCTAATCTTTCTTTCAGCGTACACACAATACTCTGCTATTGGCAGGAGATTCTCAAATTTAGGTAGGCAGTGGCGAATTTAGAGGGGGGGGGGAGGGGGGCACGGGGTTCTGTGTTCCCCCCCCCCCCCCCCAGACATAGTTAGTATAAGACATAAAACATCGCTTGTTAGAACACTGTATTCATGACCCACGCATTTTGCACGTATGTATTTGCAACTATGGCCGTAGATGATTGCAGTAGAGGCACTGTTATTCCTATTCGGTATAATTTAAACAAGCAAAGTTGGCAGTCTTTTACTTGTGAAATGAACGTAACGAACGTGATCAATTCAGTAATTGTTTGTAAGCATGCATTATTGTGTTTGCTTCTCGCTTTCCGTTAAACAGGAGACGATATGAATGCGTCCAAACTGCAAAAGACACTTCACTGGCTTCTTTACTCATGGAGCATCAACAATGGCTTTCGCTTTTCCACAGACAAAACCGTTTGTATGAATTTCTGGCATCTCAATGGGTTTCTTCCACTGTCTTTACATCTCAGGCATGTTGCTCTTCCATTCGTGGAAACTACGAAATTCCTGGGGCTGATGCTCGATAGGAAACTGTCTTGGTCCCCCCACGTGTCTTACTTGCCAACCTGCTGTACGCGATCCCTCAGTGTCCTACGTGTCCTTAACGGAACTTCCTGAGGAGCGGGTCGGACTACCCTCCTCCATTTATAGTGGTCCCTTGTCCGTTCGAAACTAGACTGTGGGTATTTCGTTTATGCATCTGCACGTCCGTCTATCTTGCGCCATATCAATACAATCCACCATCATGGCATTCGTTTGGCCACTGGTGCCTTTTACACTAGCCCAGTTGAGAGTCTGTATGCAGAAGTTGCTGAACTACCGCTGTATAAAACCGTGAGTGTCTCCTCAGCAGAGACGCTCGCCGTCTGTCTCCCATGCCTGGCCGCCTATGCTGTGTCTCCTTCTTCGATGTCTGCTTCGATCGCCAGTATGGGGCGCGTCCTGCGTCTCTGTTGTCTCTTGGTGTTCGTTTTCTGCTCTCGCTCCGACAGCTTAACTTCACGCTACCTGTCATTTTCCCAATGGGTGTCAACACGTATTCACCGTGGACTTCATTCGCTTCCTACGCACACTACTCCAGACTCTCTCTGTGTTGCCGTAAGTTTCTCGACCTGTGCACAGAACTTTGCAATAGTACCTTTGTGTACACTGATGGCTCTCGGACTGGCCGTGGTGTTGGGTGTGCCTTCGCCGTTGGCAGCGACCATTTTCGGTCTCGGCGATCGGAACGCTACTCAGTATTTACAGAGGAGCTCTTCACCCTGTGTGAGGCCACGGAGTAAATCCGGCGACACAGGCTTTTCAATTGTATCATCTGCTCCGCCTCTCTCTGTGCCCATAAGAGCCACTGTGTGCTGTAATTGTCCATCCCTTAGTGCAACGGGTGCAGGAAAGTATTCACTTTCTCATTCTTGAGGGAACCTCTGATGTTTCTGTGGATCCCTGATCACGTCGGTCTGATGGGCAATGAGGCCGCTGACGCTGCTGCCAAGGCTGCAGTCCTCGTACCTCGGTCTGCTAGTTCTTCCATTCCCTCCGATTATCTTTGCGTTGCTGTCTGTCTGCAGGTGGTGTCCCTTTGGCATCACCGCTGGTTTTCTCTTCATGGGAACAACTTCTGGGGAATTAAACCTCCCGCAGAGGATTGGCCGACCTCCTCTCGGCCCTCTTGTCGCAAGGAGGGCATATTAGCTAGGTTGCGTATTGGGCACTGTATTTTTAGCTATCCGTATTTGTTAATTAGTGCTCATCCACCATTATGTGCTCATTGCCCTCAACCTCTGACGGTTAGCCACTTTCTGACGGAATGCCCTTTTTTTAACCACTTACGTTCTCATTTATGTTTGAGTTATCGGCCGTTTTAGCGTACAATGCGCAAGCTGTCGATCGCGTTTTACTTTTTATACGACGTAGCAATATGGTGAAGGACGTTTTATCTTTCGTTCAGAACCTCCGTTGTCCTTATATCGTATTTTACGGCCTTTGTCCAAGAGAAAGTCCTGGTTTTTTAGCTGTCTTATCTTTCGTCGATTGTGCTTAACATGTAGTCGCTTTTAACTCCTTTTTTGTCGTCGTATTCTGCGGTTCTGACATGGGCACGCCAGACATGGCCGTAGTTATTTTTGCACCCTAAAACAAAACAAACAAACAGAGATGCCACAGATCACCATCCATCCTGCGTTACAGAGGAGACAAACCTCCGACCTCCACGTTCTGTGAAGAGTTGTGAACGTCCAACCATTTAGCGCCCAGTGGTAGTTTCACTGTCCTATCTCTTTCCGTAGATCCTCACGATAGTAGCACGTGGACATTTAACCAGCTTCACCGTTTCCTACGTACTCGATCACAGGCTGTGCTTCATAATAATCTGCCCTTTGTCAGAGTCGCTTATCTCGATGGATTTCCCCATTTGCAGCCCATATCTTCGCTGGGGTGAGCCCCCGTCTGTGTCTGCTCCGCTTACACACTTTTGTTATCGCGTCACATGCCCGCAACGCCACCAGCGGCATCCAGTGTCACTGTAGGAGTATTCATATTGTTTCGGCTTATCAGTGTGTATTAAGGGCTCCTCATAAAATTATTGTCTTTGTAATTGGGATCAGGTTTTTCTATTTTCGTCTGCTCTTCTCTTCCTAACCTCATCCATTTTTGTTAAAACATCCGTTGAGTTCCCTTCAATAACATGCAGAAAGTTCTGTCAAGTTACCATATTTCTCTTATGATACTCTTTCTCTCGGTCACTGTGTTCAGTTTCAGTTGCTTTCTTATACTTATCCGTTGGTCCATTCACTAGTCTTCCTAATTTTACATAACTGTTACCTCATTCCGCCCTACCGAAGAGAACGCATGCCTTACGAAATCCGCCTAACATTTTTTCTAACCATTTTCTCTGGAACTATTGCATTTGCAACTTGCGGAAAGCAAAATTTGCTAAGAGGTGCCCAAATGGACTTTTACCATTAAAACATCTCCCCGTCCGTCAGATGTCGACTTCTGTTCATCAAATGACCGATGTAGTATTCATCCACAATAGCTTCGTCATCACATAAACCACTCACATTACTTACAGAGGAATTAGTTGTAGAAGGTGAATCCACAATCTCTGGAAGTGATTAATTTCACGTTCACCTTTTAAGTTTAAGATGCAGACAATGCTGAAGACGGCGCTCAAGGAGACAAGTCCGTGGAGAACAGCAGTAGATGGCAAAATTGTCAATAAAAAGGGAGCTGGAGATGCCCAGCGGGAGACAGGCCATAACAGGGTTAATTGCGACAGCAAAGAGGACGACGCTCAGGATGGAATCCTGAGGCAAAGGTCACGCAAAGCAGTTGGAACACTAACAGACAGTAATGCCGTCTCTAATCTCTACTTGCATGGAATTTCTGTTTATCGGATGAATACTAGCAGACTTAGATGTAGTACAAATACACACATTTATTCACACGCTTAACTCCTCATCCTCCGGCTTAACATACCTTTGCCGCCGGCCGCGGTGGCCGAGCGGTTCTAGGCGCTTCAGTCTGGAACCGCGCGGCCGCTACGGTTGCGGGTTCGAATCCTGCCTCGGGCATGGATGTGTGTGATGTCCTTAGGTTAGTTAGGTTTAAGTAGTTCTAAGATCTAGGGGGCTGATGACCTCAGATGTTAAGTCCCATAGTGCTCAGAGCCATTTGAATCATACCTTTGTCACAGGCTGAGATTGAGTCTCTCCCTGGTGATGCATATACATGTCAGGCAGGTTCATGCATTTGGACCCTTTATATATACACATTGTTCTGGGTCTCCAGATGTTACCTTCATCCTATCACCCTCAAATATGTTGACGATGGATGTGTTGTTGCTGCTGAAGGTATTGATGTATCGAGTGAATGGTTTGCACTCGGTTGTCACGCAGTCCTCAGGGTAGTTCAGCTTTCAGCATAGTTGACCCCACTTCATATCACTGAACTGCAACTTTGTATCCTGCCAGTATTTCTTTATTTCCAGTATAACTTCAAAGTCTGCTTCAGGTGCTAAACTAACATTGACACATTTTGATCTGTTGGTGTTCAACTGATAAGTAGTGTTGCACTGTGTAACCAATTAGCTGAGGCTTGTTGAGAGGCGCAGGGTTGAATATAGTGGATAGTCAGAGTCTGGAAACAATTCCATGTCTTGCTTCGATACATCAGGTACTGCATCAGAGAGCTTGTCTGCACACTAACTTGGTGGTGTTGGTGATGGGTATAGCGGAAACTCAGTCTGGAAACAGTTCTCCATGCTGACTTGGTCTGATTTTCACTCCAGTGTGTTGGAATCTACATCAGGGAGCTTGTCTGCACAATGACTTGATTTCTACATCTTTCTGCTGCTGAAATGTACTTGATTTCCGCTATAAATTTTAGGAGGTGCATCAGGGAGCGTGTCTACATGCTGGCTTGATATCTCCTTCTGCTGCTGCTGCTGCCACTCCACAGATGTGTCAGGCACTGCATCGTGTGCAACAGGAAGATGTTGAATTGAAGGAGAAATAAAAGATCATGAAAAACATACACACACACACAGATACATATACACACATAACGAATAATAAACACTGAGAGCGAAGAATTGTTTAGTTCTTACAATTGAGTGTGCTTGTAAGTGTGTTCTACCCTGTTGTGGTAGATCTCTGATGATGCTTCGTGATAATGATCAGCCTTTCACCATGGAGTACAGAGTGCAAATGGTGGGTCACTTGATAACGAGTAAGCCTACGATGAGGATGAGTGGTGGGGTAGATGACCGCAGCGCCACAGGAATTGGAACAACTAGTTTGGACTGCATTTATGTCCCCAGGTCAGCCATCTTGGATTCTGATATCATCAGAGGCGTCATGGATTCTAAAATTAGTACCTGCAAGGTGACATCATAGAAATAGTGTTATCCTGCTCAGTGGTTTACTGTGTTAGGGTGTCAGATGTGAATATGTGCTAGAAATTCATAGCAGAGATTTAATTTTTGATGTTTAGTAAGCCTGGAAACTACAGGTGAGTAGTAGATAGAAATCTGCTGGATATCTTCGATGTAATATGTACAACGTAAAACACAGCAAAAATCGGTGTTAGTTAAAACTTTATACAGCCACCCACAAAATAGTATGTGTGTGGCTCTGGTACAGCTAGCAGAGAATCCTACAGTTAGGAACCTGTATTCGCCTACTATTTGAATCTATTGAATCTACTACTACTACTACAACTAATACTACCACAACTACTAGTATGGTAGTACACTAACTTAGACAAAGCGACCCACAGGTCTGCATGAACTATTATAGCACATTTTTATGTACAGACACCCTTACAATTAATCAGAAATGAGAGATGTGTATTGTTTGTGAGATAGTTAAAGACATGGACGCTGCTTCTGCTATTCCTCAAACTTTCGCAAGGTGGCTGTGTACACTCTGTACGCTTACATACAACACATTATGGTGAATATCTTATATCTCTGCCAGTCCACTATTTTTACTGTTCCACCTGCATATGGAGCGTTGTGAGAAAGAATAAGTGTGATTTGTACTCTGCAATATGGATCGAAATGGAGAGACTGTCTATGGCGGACATGACTTAACTGCTATTCGATTATTTTGTCAAGTATTTGTTGGAACACGAAGTTAGCGTTCGTGACTTCTGGTCTTCGTTAAATCCTGGGTGTGCAGTGTGGCTGTCTGAACATGCATCGTCTGTTTAAATAAATAAACGTTCCTATCCTCTTCTGTCCTACAGCATACTGATCGCTGGGCTTAGTTGATACGCCTCTTCCTAGTAGAGACAGTATCTAACATCTTTGTGTTACTGCATAAAGACATATCATACTGCTGGCCTCTCACTCGGCTTGCAAAGTGAGGCGTGGCAGAGGTGACACCAGTTGACAGTGCGACGCAACTGACGTTCAATTCACTATGAACGTAGTGGTGTTTAAATAAAGATGCAACTGAATACCTCTCCTATTCATTTCCATCGCCTACATATGACAACGATGAATGTTTGACAACCATGCAGATTCCATTAGTGGGCTATTAAATTTTTTAGCATGGGCAAGTGCTCATGCATCATGGCACTTCCCATTATTTTAAAGTTGGGGGAAAGTGGTTTTTCTCACTATTTAAACTTATGGTAGCTGGTGTGGAGGGGTAAACTGTTTAAACTGTAACGTCAAAGGGAGTGTTGGTTGAAACACAGTTTTAATCTGCCAGGAAGTTTCATTTCAGTGCACACTCCACTGCAGAGTGACAATCTCATTCTGGAAACATCCCCCAGGCTGTGGCTAAGCCATATCTCCGCAATATCCTTTCTTTCAGGAGTGCCAGTTCTGCAAGGTTCGCAGAAGAGCTTCTGTTAAGCTTGGAAGGTAGGAGACGAGGTACTGGCAGAAGTAAAGCTGTGAGGACGGTGCGTGAGTTGTACTTGGATAGCTCAGTCGGTAGAGCACTTGCCCGCAAAAGGCAAAGGTCCTGAGTTCGAGTCTCGGTCCGACACACAGTTTTAATCTGCCAGGAAGTTTCATATCAGCGCAAACTCCGCTGCAGAGTGAAAATCTCATTCTGGAGTGTTGGTTGTTTTAAAATACAAAGTGGAGAGATGCAAACATTGTGTTATGAGAAGCAGTATGCAGGGACCACACACCTCTGGGCGGTCTGTATGCTGGAATTTCACACTGTCATAATTAGCCCAACAGGTCTGAGCTGGATTTTGACCTCATAGAGCCAGTGCCAGTATTCCAGGTCTAGGATCCTGACGTCTTAGAGCTGCACCAGTACGACCTCAGTCTCCATGTTCGATAACCATTTTATCATAGAGCTTGTCCCAGTATTTCGAATCTTGGATTCCAACGTCGTAGAACCAGTATTCCAGGTCAACCATCTTGCATCACCATTTTCGATTCTGACGTCACAGATTCAGTGGAAACGTTTGATACATCTGTTTTTGGGTAAAGCGTGCCAAATCATGGAGTAATGATACTTTATCGAGGTCCTTACAAGAGAGGCGAATCGCTCACTGCACGATATTCTCGTTGTTGATGTATATTTTCACCGTCTTTGGATGGATCTTACACACTGTAATTCAGTAACACTGTCAGCGCCTGAGAGTAGAATCTCCCAGTTACTTGTACTGAATTCGGATCCTGCCCTATTCTGTCGATCCTGCCCTATTCTACCCTGCAACAAAGACACACACACACACACACACACACACACACAAACATCGATAAAGATATGTTCTGTAAAGGTAAGCACTAGCACAATCAATTTTAGAGTGCATAACAGACGGATATCGAACGAAATCATGGACATCCTGTTAGGATCATAACATTATGTACAGAACAGACTAAATTCACTTCTTTCACTAAAATTTTCATCGATTTAAGCACGAAACTGATGACTTAGCTTGTATATGTGCTGGATGAGCGAAGGAGGTTTGTGTGGCGCTGTGTTCTTGCTTCCTGCGTCGACGTTGTTTGTGAATTTGTAATCATGGCAAATGTTAGATAGCATTACCTGTGAGCAGTTGTTGATTGTGTCAATTTAATATCCAAACGTCCTCAATAACGTCCTTTGGAGTTAACACCTCCACAGACACCCAAAAAAATTCTTTCGATCTCTTCCTAGCTGACGTGAGGCGGGGTGCTGTTGTTAATTACAAAGGAAATAGTATAGAAGATTCTAGTATCATCAATTCTAGACTCTGATCTCTAAAATTTCACGGGCAAGGGCTACACATTGTATTGAACTTGCTGCCTTTTCTCGATAGGTTCTGTAAAGTTTAGCATTAATATTTGACAAAATAAACGTCCACACACCTCTGAATTGAGTCTTGGAGAATTTGTTCTCCAGTACATGCAGCGTGATTCCAAAGAGAACACCAAACTCACCTGTACTCATTATTTGTCCTCCCCCCACAGCTATATCTTAACATGGTAACTCAGTGAGTATTTACTCTTCAACGTAAAATTCTGTGTTGCCGACACAATATTCGTTATAAAAGATACACCTTTAGATGGAAATTTCATCGATTTTGATACGTTATTCATTGATTTCTCCACAAACTGATGTGAAAATTCAGTGGCGGCATGCAGCTGTGGCAGTTCCTTGTTTGCAGACAATAGTACATGGACCACAGGTGGCGAACTTCATCACACCAACCACCGTGAAAATGGTAGCGGACATACCTGTGTCAGCACCGGGACCTCGACCGGTGGCGGTGACCTCACCTGTGTAGGCACGTAAATGAGAGGCACGCAGAGGCGTATTACGTCGTGTGAATCATACTGCTCCATTGTATTTATAGATGCATGTAGCTTCCTCTCTCCTGCCCTTCTAGCGTGACCATCTGTTACACGGCCTGTGCTCGCGGACTGCACGTGGAGCGTGTCCGGCGCCAGAGGCTCATAACCTCGTGTGCTGTGGTTAACTCTATGTGCCGACCCTATTCAGTTACGGTGAGGCAAGGGAATAATTCGGGATCGTGGCACGGGGGGTGTCTGGAAGACTGTTAACCTCCTGGTGTTTGGGTGTACAGTTTGGACTTTACCTTAGGAGGTGGGGGCATGGAGGCATGTATAGCTCCCTCGTCCACTTAGTGTACAAATTTGTGCTTAGTTTTAAAAGCGTAATACCTCAGTCTCTCTTTTGCGGCTTTAGAGCCTAACTCAGGTCATACAGACTGTGATTGCAGTGCTATTTACTCTCATTTAGCGTTAGATGTCTTCCTCTGCGTAGAGCTTTCACCGGTGCAGAGTGATGCGACTCCAGGGTGAGTGTGTGCGTCTTACTGCCCTCATTCCTACCGATATGACATGATCCATATTGCAGAGTACAAATCACACTGGCTCATCACACTCGAATCATTAAAGTTTTCTGACACAGACACATATTCTTTCTCACATTGATCCACATGCAGGTGGAATAGCAAAAGTGGTGGACTAGCAGAGATGTAAGACACCCTCCACAGTGTGTTGTAAGCAAGTTTAGAGAGTACACACAGCCTTCTTTCTAAAGTACCTACTACACATGTGAAATCTTATGGGACTTAACTGCTAAGGTCATCAGTCCCTAAGCTTACACACTACTTAACCTAAATTATCCTAAGGACAAACACAAACACACACCCATGCCCCAGGGAGGACTCTATCCTCCGCCGGGCCCAGCCATGACTGCAACGCCTTGGACCGCGCCTACTACAGGTACAAGCGGCCAGGTGCACAAAACCAAACAGTCTGTTAGAGCATCTAGCGATCAGTTACAGTGTAACGTTCGAGTTTTCTTGTAGCGAACGCCATCTCTCGGTGGCAAGGAGCGTGGTACAGCACTGGCAAGGTGGCTGTAGCAACAATATACCTGGCCTTGCCTGTTGTCTATGGCAGTGTGCAGCCGTGGCAGTCCCTTGAATGTTTACAGACGGTAGTGTACTGTCCACAGGTGGCGAACTGGACCTGCACAAACATCTTTTGTCTCAGACATCGTAGTACCAGTATTCGAAAACTTTGATTCTGACTTCATCGAAGTTGTCCCAGCATCTTAGGTCTGGCCAGTATACAGGAAATCTACACTGTTACGAATACCCCAGCAGGTCTGAGCTGAAACCTAATATCATACTAAGGATGCACCAGTGCCGTCAATGCGAACAAGAGGTGACCGAGACGTGTAATCAATGGCACCCCATACCATCACGGCGGGTGATACGCCAGTATGGCGATGACGCATACACGCTTCCAGAGCTTGGATGGCGTTTACAGGTACAGCTGCCCATGCAGCTTCAACACAATACCATAGTTCATCAAGAGTAGTGACTGGCATATTGTGATGAGCCAGTTGCTCGGCCACCACTGACCAGACGTTTTCAATTGGTGAGAGATCTGGAGAATATGCTGGCCAGGGCAGCAATCGAACATTTTCTGTATCCAGAAAGGCCCGTACAGGACCTGCAACATGCGGTCGTGCATTATTCTGCTGAAATGTAGAGTTTCGCAGGGATCGAATCAAGGATAGAGCCACGGGTCGTAACACATCTGAAATGTAACGTCCACTGTTCAAAGTGCCGTCAATGCGAACAAGAGGCGACCGAGACGTGTGACCAGTGGCACCCCATACCATCACACCGGGTGATACGCCAGTATGGCGATGACGAATACATGCTTCCAATGTGCGTTCACCGCGATGTCGCCAAACACGGATGCGACCATCATGAAGCTGTAAACAGAACCTGGATTCATCCGAAAAAATGTCGTTTTGCCATTCGTGCACCCAGGTTCGTCATTGAGTGCACCATCGCAGGCGCTCCTGTCTGTGATTCAGCGTCAAGGGTAACCGCAGTCCATGCTGCTGCAAACGTCGTCTAACTGTTCGCGTAGATGGTTGTTGTCTTGCAAACGTCCCCATCTGTTGACTCAGGGATCGAGACGTGGCTGCACGATCCGTTACAGCCATGCCGATAAGATGCCTGTCATCTCGACTGCTAGTGATACGAGGCCGTTTGGATCCAGTACGGCGTTCCGTGTTACCCTTCTGAACCCACCGATTTCATATTCTGCTAACAGTCATTGGATCTCGACCAACGCGAGTAGCAATGTCGCGATACGATAAACCGCAATCGCGATGGGCTACAATCCGACCTTTATCAAAGTCGGAAACGTGATGGTACGCATTTCTCCTCCTTACACGAGGCATCACAACAACGTTTCACCAGGCAACGCCGGTCAACTGCTATTTGTGTATGAGAAATCGGTTGGAAACGTTCCTCATGTCTGCACGTTATAGGTGTGGCCACCGGCGCCAACCTTGTGTGAATGCTCTGAGAAGCTAATCATTTGCATATCACAGCATCTTCTTCCTGTCGGTTAAATTTCGCGTCTGTAGCACGTCATCGTCGTGGTGTAGCAATTTTAATGGCCAGTAGTGTAATAGCTGCCTGAAAATCAAACGGAAATCCTGTTTGCACTGTCCTCGACATTTCAAAGGCAACCTTTTTAAAAATGCATCAAGTGCCCTTTGCTCAACCTCCCATAAAATTACTTCATTCACTACAGCATCCCGCCCCGACTTGTATGTACAACCACTGATCTTCCTTATCCTGCCCTCAAATTTTTCTGCTGATTCCCCATGTCTCTCCGTTACCGTGCCCAACTGTTCTCTACAACGTCTGGTGCTGTTCTGCTTCCTATATATTTGAACTAACCCATGTTTAAATTCTTCAGATGTTTCAGCTCCTTTGAGAGCTTTCGTAAGATCCACTTAAGTTTTTGCTCATCCAGTTAATCTTAATTTTATTACCCTCAAAAGTTCCATGTCAGGGCATTCTTCCATAATGCCAAATTTCTAAATCCTCCACATATGCTTGCACATCTCAGCTGACTTACCATAGAAAGAAGCACCTAGGCTCGTGGCTGACAAATCTATATCTCGCTGTACGCCAAGTAACACCGTATTGTCTGTTGTCGGTTGTGCTGTCCTTTCCAATAAGATATGCTTTGCCTCTGGTCCTTGCGTCCCTGGTTCTGCCAAAGCCTTGCCATTCTCTGTACTGATTATGGAACATAAACAATTACGCAAATCACTAAACAAAGTACACCAACTTCATTCCTACATCTAATTATCAACCATTTTGACTGCCGGTTCTGTCTAGCCATGTAGCCACGAGAAACTGATTCAGCAGTACACACCGCTGAATGACCTTTTAAATTACACTGCATACATCCGACAGGTGCTAGTCAATCACGTCCCGCATTACCTGTAAGGCGTGAAAATACGCGGACTCATTAGTTTTCACAAAATTCACCATACAAAATGCACAGTAGTCAAGTTTGTTTTCCGTGACAAATTTCTTGATTCGGAGTACCATAGGCCTTAGGTTCAGATGTTGCGCTGAAAAGTTGACGCCAGTACTCTGACACCAGTTGCAAGTGACTCACCTGTAATTCCAAATGGTTTATTAAGTCACCCTGCCAGAGCTCAAGTGTAGGAAGCAGTAGCTTGACGGCAGCAATAGTTTCCTGGGTGTTACTACCCCGCAATGCTGACAGAGTGCAGCGTCTGCCGATTAGTGGCTTGTGTCACAACTACTTCTATCGCCGGCGACTCCAGCTCCAGGTGGCCTCGGCTAGCAGTGACCGCATTTGTTGTGACACGGCTCACGCACCCCACTCTGTCCAGAAGGTAGTAGGCTGGTTACACAACGTCAGCGAGACGCTGTCCCGCGTTCTGTGGCGGTGCTGGACCGTTCTGGTGGTGGCTCCAGGTCCCACAGCGTCAGAGCAGACTGCCCTAATGCAGAGTCGAACTGTGGTCCACGAACAGCATTCTAGACAGCAGCCAAGCAACACAACACTGTGGTTATAGACCTGAAATACCAATAGAGATGACTTTATTGCAAATGACTAGGTGTTCATATGCTTTTGAGTTGCATTTCTTTGGGCTTTGTTATGTCTTGTGGTACATATTCTAAACATTTCGGCGTCTACTGGTGTGGAAAGTCTCACGGTATCCACGGCCTAGGTACTGATGTGTCAACTGTTTCCATATCCTGCCAGGCCAGCTCGCTTTGCAACATTGAAATGGATGTGTTATATTTTGCAAAGCATGAGACCCACGACTATCTGCAGCTGGTGCTGCTGAAATTCAGTTCCAACTTCGTGCATTTATGACCAGATATGTTTGATGCACTACGTCACTGTCGAAATTTTATATTCTTCGAATTTTATTTTACAGGACTCTCTTGGTGACATCCATTTCAACAGCCGACAACAGTAGCTTCTGCATCATGTGGTGGGCAGTCACTGGCGAGTAGTGGCAGAAGTCACGAGGGGGCAGGGCCGGGGATGACATCTCCATAGCAATGTTCTCATCGAGGTCAGTGTTCGACATCGGAGGCGTCAGCGGGGGCGTCGGCGTCGGAGAAGACGGCTGCACAGGACCCAGCAATGGTGGTAGTGGAGGCTGCAGTGTCAGGTGCAGCAGGGTGTGCTCTGGCGACAGCTGTCAAGGAGGGGGGGGACAGAAACCGCAGACAGCGATTTGCAACGCAGCAGCTGCCACTGTGGTGTGAACTGTACCATCTGCAACACGGTAAAGGACATCGACTGCAGTGGGAGGTGGGAAAGCCAATGGGCTCTCTGTAACAGACCCCGCCGTGCACAGCCACAGCTGGTCGAAGTGACGGGATGTCCGCCCTTCAGGAGAGCAGACAAAGGACAGCCGCCGGCCTCGGCAGTGCTCGATGATGCCAGGAACCCAGTTTAGTCCGTGGCCAAAGCCACGAGCCCTGACAGGCGAACCTGGCCAGAAGTGTAGCAGAGCCAGTGTTGCAGAGCCAGTGGCCCTCATTCACCAGCAGCAGGTGAAGGAGGGTCAGTAGTTGGTGTCCATGCACCAGCTCCACTGGCCCCTTGTCCCCAGCTGGAGTAAAATGGTATGAACTCAAAAGAGGGTCTAAGCTTCAGGGTATCTGCTGGAAGCATACTTCTGTATCTGCGTTTTAAATGTCTGAGCCATGCTTTTGGCTTCACCATTTAATTGAGGATCAAACGAGGGAGCTGTGAGATGTGAACACCACTAGACTGATAAAAAGATGCAAATTATCGAGAAACAAACTGGGGGCCACTATCGGTAACCACGGGTATATGGAAGTCCCACAATTGCAAAAATCTTAGACAGAGCCAAAACAGTGGCCACCGCAGACATGGATGGACAGTACGCCACTTACGGAAACTTGGAATAGGCGTCCACTACTTGAGCTAATATTGATTTAGGAAAAACCCAGCAAAATCGACATGCAAACGCTCCCACAGTCTCTGCGGTGTCGGCCAGGGGGAAAAAAGACGACCGCGGGACCGCCCGTTGATGAACACAGTGAGTACAAGTGTCGATAAGTCGTGTAATGTTCCCATCTTTGCCTAGCCAGTACACATGCTGGCCGATCAAAACTCTGCTGTGAGAGATCCCCCAATTACCAACATCCAGAAGCCGCAGTTCTTTACATCGTAAGGAATCACAATTCGAGGAGCAGCGTCCTCCATAGCTAACGAAAGAACCCCGTGAAACACAGAGAGGCGGTGCTGGAGAGAGAAGTAATTACGTAAGGGATCTGAGACACGGCCCAGGTTTTTTACAGCCAACCGTCCTGCACAAAAGAGAGGACCCAACTAAGTACAGGATGCGCGGCCACAGTCAAAGTTATCGTGGCACTAGTGATGGGAAAACCATCGACCGCGCTCTGGTTCACAGTATGTAAATACAACGCCGGATCCAGACTGACAGGAAGTCGTGATTAAGCATCGGGGTATGCGTGTTGCGCCGGCAGCCGGTAATGGATTTGATAATGATAATAGGAGAGAAAGAGGGCTCACAGCTGCAAACGATGTGCTGAACTGTCCGACACAGAGGCCGAAAGGTTAAAAAGAGCAACCAACGGCTTGTGATCTGTGATTAAATGGAATTTAGAACCATACAAGAAGATGTGAAATTTCTCGAGGGTGAACACAATCGCCAAAGCCTCCTCTCCAATCTGAGAATACCACTGCTGATGGGGAGTTGAAGTCTTAGAAGCGTAAACAATGTGTCGTTCAGACCTGCCCGCGTATTTGTGCGCCAGCACCGTCCCAAAAACATGCTGAGAGCCATCTGTACCCAACACGAGACACTGGCCGGGCTGAAAAGTGATCAGACACGGGGAAGATTGAAGCTTAGATTTAAGCAAAGCAAACACTCGGTCACAAGGTGGAGACCAGAAGAGAGGCACATTTTGATGCAAAAGCGCGTGCAGGGGCTCACAACAGGGCATGTGGCCGGGAAAAACTTACAGTAATACACAACTTTACCTAGAAACACCTGCAGTTCCTTAGTGTAGGTCGGCCACAGCAAAGCTGCAATTACGTCAACATGGTGACATAACTTATTGGCTCCTATGTGAGAAACCTCGAAAGCTATGTACTCAACTGACGGCTGAAAAAATGGAGATTTGGCAAGATACCAATTAGGTTCCTTTCCGAGTATGCTGATGCATTAGCTCCATACTTAACAATCATATACAACCGTTCGCTCAACGAAAGATCTGTTCCCAAAACCTGGAAAGTTGCACAGGTCACACCAACATTCAAGAAAGGTAGTAGGAGTAACCCACTAAATTACAGGCCCATATCGTTAACGTCGATATGCAGCAGGTTTTTGGAACATATATTGTGTTCGAACATTATGAATTACCTCGACGAAAACTGTCTATTGACAGACAATCAACATGGGTTTAGAAAACATCGTTCCTGTGAAACACAACTAGCTCTTTATTCACATGTAGTGTTGAGTGCTACTGACAAGGGATTTCAGATCGATTCCGTATTCCTGGATTTCCGGAAGGCTTTTGACACTGTACCACACAGGCGGCTCGTAGTGAAATTGCGTGCTTATGGAATATCGTCTCAGTTATATGACTGGATATGAGATTTCCTGTCAAAGAGGTCACAGTTCGTTGTAATTGACGGAAAGTCATCGATTAAAACAGAAGTGATTTCAGGCGTTCCCCAAGGTAGTGTTATAGGCCCTTTGCTGTTCCTTATCTATATAAACGATTTGGGAGACAATCTGAGCAGCCGTCTTCGGTTGTTTGCAGATGACGCTGTCGTTTATCGACTAATAAAGTCATCAGAAGATCAAAACAAACTGCAAAACGATTTAGAAAAAATATCTGAATGGTGCTAAAAGTGGCAGTTGACCCTAAATAACGAAAAGTGTGAGGTCATCCACATGAGTGCTAAAAGCAACTCGTTAAACTTCGATTACACGATAAATCAGTCTAATCTAAAGGCCGTAAATTCAACTAAATACCTAGGTATTACAATTACGAACAACTTAAACTGGAAAGAACACATAGAAAATGTTTTGGGGAAGGCTAACCAAAGGCTGAGTTTTATTGGCAGGACACTTAGAAAATGTAACACACCTACTAAGGAGACTGCCTACACTACGCTTGTCCGTCCTCTTTTAGAATACTGCTTGTATTATCGCGAAATATGGGAGAGAGTGTCACAGAAATGATACAGGATGTGGGCTGGAAATCATTAAGAGAAAGACGTTTTTCGTTGCGCCGGAATCTTCTCACGAAATTCCAATCACCACCTTTCTCCTCCGAATGCGAAAATATTTTGTTGACACCGACCTACATAGGGAGGAACGATCGCCACGATAAAATAAGGGAAATCAGAGCTCGTACGGAAAGATATAGGTGTTCATTCTTTCCGCGCGCTGTACGAGATTGGAATAATAGAGAATTGTGAAGGTGGTTCGATGAACCCCCTGCCAGGCACTTAAATGTGATTTGCAGAGTATCCATGTAGATGTAGAAGACTGCACTTGAGATCCGCAGACTGGAAAGCAGAAAACAACGATTGGAGATTACTAAGGTGTTCTTCGGTGGAAGAAACCAAAACAACGACATCATCGAGGTAATTCATCCAGCTGTGCACAGAGGCTGCCAGCTGTTCTAAGAAACGCTGAAAAATTGCAGGCACTCTAAAGACGCCAAACGGCAAGCGTTGATAGTGGTATAGGCCGAAAGGTGTATTGACAACGGGAAGGTGCCCAGTGCCCCTACCCAAGGGGGGCTGGAGGTACGCCTCTGGCAAATCAATATTAGAAAAGTAGTGGCCGCCTGAAAATTTTGCAAGCAATTCGTCAGGGTGGGGCAAAGGGTATGTATCTATTAGGATCGTGACACTGAAGTCGCCGCAGAGGCGAAGCTTAGTCGTCGGCTTCTTAACGATGACCAGTGGTGAAGCCCATTCACTGGAAGACACGAGGCCGAGTGACTTTAAACGATGTCAAACTGTCTAATTCGGCCCTGACAGAGTCGCACAATGTGGCAGGCACTTGCCGCTCCTGAAAAAACCAAGAGTGGACAGACTCTTTCATGGTACTGTGAGCCTGAAAACCAGTAGCACAACCGAGCCCAGGGGAAAACGTCGGCGAAAACTCAGAGTAGAGGGACTCCAGTTGCTGACACGTAACTTGATCTGACACTAAATTTACCTCATCTGCAAAGGAGAAACTGAACGCGTTAATCGCATTTAACTCGAACAGGTCTGCGATATGGGAATGATGCACAATAAGAAAGGTGAGAGGGCGAACAACAGATTTGTAAGAGACAGGAGCGGAGAACTGACATAGGATCAGAATCTGCTGTTTATTCCGCAAAACCCGTGTAAGGAGAGGGGAGCCCAAGTCCACGTACGTTTGTGCACCTGTTAAAGTCAGAGCATCACCTGTGTCCACTTGCATTTTTAACGGTTTATTGAACACGTGCAAGTCAATAAACACTTTGTTCGGGAAGACAGTCATTAAAGAGGTACAGTTATGTTCATCGGTATTATTGTGCTGCCGGCCGCGGTGGCCGAGCGGTTCTAAGCGCTTCAGTCCGGAACCGCGCGACTGCTAATTCGCAGGTTCGAATCCTGCCTCGGGCATGGATGTGTGTGATGTCCTTAGGTTAGTTAGGTTTAAGTAGTTCTAAGTTCTAGGGGACTGATGACCTCCGCTGTTAAGTCTCATAGTACTCAGAGCCATTTGAACCGTATTATTGTGCTCGCCATGTTTCAAGAGGAGTTACGTATCGATGCAATGTGCACTTTCTTTTAACACTTGTTGCAAACAGTCCAATGCTTAGGCCACGCAGCACGCTCATATTTAGGCCCTCACACACGCTACTGCATGCTTGATAATCACGCTTGCGCAAGCGTGCTTGTGCAAGCTTGCTGGACCGTGTGTAGGGTTAATTAGCGCAAGTATCAGGCATGCACAAATAGCTTGATGCTTGACCGAATTTCGATTTACGCGTGCTTGTGCAAGCCTCCAAGCATGTCCACGCTTGCTCGTGTGTGCCTAGAGTAGGGAGGCTTGAGCAACCACACATCTTTCGGACACAGACTGTGGAGAGCGCTCGTTTATTATTATTAGATTTTGTGTCGTTTTCTTCTTCGTTCTGATGTCGGACCGGGAAGAGTTGGAGGGATTTATTAGATTCTACGAAAGATACCCTTGTTTATGGAATATTAAAAGTAAAGAATATCACGATAAAATGAAAAGAGACGTAGCATATGAGGTACTTCTCACAAAGTACAAAGAAACAGAGCCATCAGCAATTTAAGATACTGTTATTAAGAAAATTAATACATTACGAACGAATTACAGACGAGAAAAAAGGAAACGTGACAGCACTTACAAATCAGGGTCTGCAGCAGACGAAGTTTACAGACCTGTTCTGTGGTATTTTGATCTTTTCAGATTTTTAAATGAACAGGAGACACCAAAATGATCTTCGAGTAATTTACAAGGAATAGAGGTAAGTGAGATAGGTTGGTAGTGGTATTTAGTTACAGTAGCACTGTTACAATTAAGATATATGCCTATGCTTTTATTTGTTTATACTATACTACAATATACATTGTTTCCTTTTACATTTTTCTTTACTGCTAATGCACAAAATTATGTTGCCGAGGAACTTGTCCTTCATTCACAAAGTAGTTCATAAAATTCTCTCTCACATGTTTAGCATCAAGTGGAATGTTTCCTGCAGTAGACCTTTGCAATGGTAGCATATTAGAATCCTTCGTTGTTAAGCCATAAGGCGTCACGAGGGACAAAAGATCCAAATACGTTTCCTCATTCATCCTGAGGTAATTAAGCCAATCACGTGGATATATCTTCAATTCACTCAGTAAATTTGTATGAGAATACGATTTTCGTTTTTTAAGCCACTCTCTACTGCACATATCGTGTTTCCTCTTCTTTTTTCCGTAAAACAAGCAAAAGGCTGCAACAGCAAGTGCATCGTCGTCTGTGCTCGACATTTTCCAATGCAAACAAACTGATGCTTGTACGTGCGTGCTTGAGTCATATGGAGGCGCGAGGAATTTGTGCACGCCTGAGCAAGCACGCTTGCGCAAGCGTGATTGCCAAGCATGTAATAGCGTGTGTGGGGGCCTTTAGACGAAGCAGTACAGTCTGGCCACTGTTGTGACGCAGCCTGTTGCTGCTGTGGCTGTAACCGACGCTGCCCCATGCGACACTGAGTCAAAGGGTGTGCTGCTGCAACGGCTTTCCCGTCATCTTGAACGCTTGCAGCTTGCCTAACAGGGGTTGACTGAGCAACTTCCAACATCTCCCATCTGATCGTCTGGGCCCCGTGACACTTTAAAGGAGCAGATCCGTAAGCGTCGGATTCTCACATTGAAGTGCTTTCCACGGGTCTTCCCTATCCAGGTCCAGACGAATGATAACATCATTCAACGTGTGAACAGCATAAGATTCGTGGAGGGTGCTAATGACAAATTTACAACGGTGGCTCAACCCGTGTAATTCTGCAGCTCAGACTTTGTAAGATTGGTTTGGGCGTTTCTGACAACAGTAAAATTCCACACGTGTCGCAATGACTTGCCTTCTGTCACAGTAATGGGTTGAGAGAAGCTCGCACATTTCATCAGATAATAAGCTGGCAGGTTGTTGCAAAGGTGCAGGTTGGCACAGCAACTGATTAATGGGTGGCGAAAACCACGAAAGACAGAAAACGATATGTTTGCATCGCCCACGCGAAAAACGTGGAAATGTTGGCGTAAGCGTGTCTCGTAGGAGTCCCAATCTTCAGCCGGTTCATCATATGCCGCAAAGAGTAACGATTGCACTGACGGAAGAGTAACCTGCCGCGAATACACAGATGCCACTTGTTTTGGAGTGGTAGCGAGAGCCTGCTGCAGTTCAAAAATGGTTCAAATGGCTCTGAGCACTATGGGACTTAACATCTGTGGTCATCAGTCCCCTAGAACTTAGAACTACTTAAACCTAACTAACCTACGGACATCACACACATCCATGCCCGAGGCAGGATTCGAACCTGCGACCGTAGCAGTCGCGCGGTTCCGGACTGAGCGCCTAGAACCGCTAGACCTGCTGCAGTTCCGTGAAAGCTTGCTGCTGGGCAACGAGACGTTGGAGTAATTCTTCCATCGGGATGTATGTCAGGTGACTGAACATGACACTAACACGCGGAGAAACATAACGCTTACACGTCGCCAAGTTTGCTACAGCAAGAATAAACAGGATGTTTGGAACATAGTACTTTATAGAGCATCACGTAAGGGGCACAATGAAGTAGAGGTTGTGCGTAGCACTGAACAGATTGAGAAGTTGTATTTTCACACCGCCACGTCTCGTCACATAAAACACTGATTTGAGTAATGAAAGAGGCCAAGAGCCATTTATTTGCCAATGAATAATATTTAACTACGCATTGTAATGATGCATTTTGACGATTTTCAAGGAGAAATGAATCCAGCGCCACTGACGCGCCTAAGAAACTATAGACTAATTCAAAGCGCAAACATCGGTATTAAAGACAGACTCTGAAGACATTTTAATATTAGAAAAAACAAACATCGTCCACTGAAACTAAAGCTGTGATGACGGGGCGAGAGTCGTGCTTAGGTAGCTCAGTTGGTAGAGCACTTGCCCGCGAAAGGCAAAGGTCCCGAAGGTTCAAGGAACAGCAATAAGAGAAAAACGAAAAAGAAAAGAATATACAAACGAAAACATAAAATGACAGTAATATTAACCAAAATCGGAATATAATAGGTTAATAGAATGAAATGGTTTTTTTAATGTATCGTTGTCAATATGTTTAAATAAATATATATGATTACAAAAAAAAGTTCGAGTCTCGGTCCGGCACACAGTTTTAACCTGCCAGAAAGTTTCATGTCAGCGCACACTCCGCTGCACAGTGAAAATCTCATTCTGGAAACATCGTTCACTGCCGGACGATATCACTCTCTTTTTATCTCCTGTATAATACGGACGCACCATTACATAGGTGTCATTATTAGACTTGTAATTTGTTAAGCCCTACAGATAAATACTGCCATTTTGTTGCATGTGGGACTAGTATGAGTGAAAAACGCAGAATGGTTAATGACTGGACATTTCTACATGATTTCTAAACTTTTCAAACCACTCAAGCTCTGTCATTGTTATTGACATAAATGTTAACAATTCATGTTATATGGACTTAACGTCCAAGTTGGTAATTATAGTGTCAATTACTCTAAATTTGTGTTTGCTTAATCACTTACTTAGTATGTGCCAAGTTGTTTTTTTTTTTTTTTTTTTTTTTTTTTTTTTTTTTTTTTTTTTTTTTTTTTTTTAGAGCCAACCGTGTCCGACGTGTCATTGCGCGGACGGACAGAACAGTTAACAAACTACATATATTCCCCCCTTGTAATATTCTTCAAACTCAGTTTTAAACTGCCCCTTAGGTACGTTTTCAGAGCGAGTGACGTCAGGGAATTTCTTAGCATACTTTACTTCACCAAACTCACTGGGTTCCACAATGGTACGCGACTCTTTCTATCTAAACCGGAAAGGGAGCCACGCAAGTATTTGTTGCTTCTCCTCCTCAATCTGATGCTTAATAATAATAACATTTATGCTTATCCATTACGGATATTTTAGAACCGTGACTGTATATTAAATGTATTAAATGTAAATAAGTTATACACAACTGCAACCAGGACTGGTTGCAGTTGTGTATAACTTATTTACATAATAATATTTCCTTACATCAGAAGATTGACTGGACAACAGTTACACAAATTACAGAATAAATAGGTTAAATAATGTTGTTCCTTTGGCGGCTCACCAGAGCCCTCCAGCGGCCCGGCCTGGGTGGTGTCTATAAGTGGGCGTGTGAACTGTATGGACGCGCTATCTCTGAAATCAGCATTCCGTAGCACAAACGTCAATTCACATCTTCTGCCCATCTTCCCCTTCTTAACTCTTCAGTATTGCTGAGACTCCCTGACACTTGAATAGCACCCCAGCTTTGTACGTAATGGGAAAATCCTGCCTGTACCTCATGCATAGGTGATCTATTAATCTGATACAATTACATTTTCCTGAAGACATATGAGTCTAAACTTCGAAAAGGATAAATGCTGAAACAATGACTTAAAATTTCTGCCATGGCTGGGATTTGAAGACAGGTCTCGTGCTTAGTTGGCAGATGTGTTAATCACTACATCACTATAGTATTGGGCTATCACAGCTGCCTGGACTGCCATAGTTTAATGACCTCCCTAACATAAACTTCACACATGCACACCATTTCCTCCTTCTTAAATCGTCATTACGTAATGGTAAAATCCTGCCTGTACCTCATGAGGCTATCTGACATTAGGTTAGCACTCCATCTTTGCACGTAATGGAAAATCCTGCTTGTATGTCAATACTGACGATTTACTACTGCTTGGCGCTACGCACTTGTAGGGTCTTGGCCTCCCAGACAACCTCCACCCACTCTTCTCTGCTGGCTGCCTTGGCTCTCCATCTTCTCACTCCCATTTTTCTCAAGACCTCTTCACATTATCTAGCCATCTGTTCCTTGAACTGCCCCATATACACCAGGTTTTCCTTTGAAAACTTTCTAGACTGTGCTATTCTCCACCACTCTTTCTATATGTCCCAACCCACGTAGTCTATTACTCTTTATTTCAGTCGCGATATCTGGTTTGTTGTACAACTCTCTGATCTCCTTATTATTTCTGGTTCTCCAAAAATCCCTATCATTCACTGGCCCATACATTTCCTAAGTATCTTTCTTTCCCATCTCAGCAACAACTCCTCATCGTTTTGTGTCATAGTCCAGGTCTCTGAATCATATATCACCACAGGTCTGACTACCTGTAATAGGATGACCAGAGCGGGTGACGTGGCCAGGGTTGTAGGGTGTGGCTGGGTAGAAGAAGGTGGCTGTTTTTAGCAATCTTCCTCTTTATTGTTGGTTCTTCCAATACATTTTCCGGTAGGTCAGCCCTACTGCTCGTGTCGTGGTGAAGACGTGCTGATGTACGCAGTCCGGGGAATGTGACGCCGGGCTCGGTCAGTGGCTGCGCAGGCGGTAGGAGGTTAGCGGCATGAGGCCTGGCCCAGCGTGCCTCCTGCAGATGCTGCAGCTCGTCACGACGCCGGGAGTCGCCGGTGCAGCAGCAGGCAACGCTCCCCGCCGACCGGTCCTCGGGGACAGCGTCACTGATGACGACGACGTGACAGCGACCGAACGCCCAATCGGTCGAACCGAATGCCGACGCCCACCTCTGATGCCCTTAAATAGTGCAGACCGCTGCTGAATCTGCCGGTTAAGTGGCGGCGTGTTTATTACAAGGTTCTCGATGAGTTGGCTAACGCATCCGCGCTACACGCGGCCCGCGCCTGCGTAATTCTGCTAATGGTGCATTCTGGCTGTTGATAACTGCTGCGCACGTACACACATACTGACACTCATTGCAAAACTGTCATCTGCATAACGGGCCTGTCAGCCTTCGTCCGCCGTCTGCCATAAGGCTGGCGCATCGCGCACTGAAACACACTAAATCACAGTTTCGCACCATATTTCCTAAAAATAACCCCCTGTCCTCTACAATTCCTCCCTCGTACGAAAATAATTCGTCCCTGAATTCAACACCGCGCGACCGCTATGGTCGCAGGTTCGAATCCTGCCTCAGGCATGGATGTGTGTGATGTCCTTAGGTTAGTTAGGTTTAAGTAGTTCTAAGTTCTAGGGGACTGATGACCACAGCAGTTAAGTCCCATAGCGCTCAGAGCTATTTGAACCATTTTTTGAACCGAATTCAACCAAAAAGTCAAAAGAAGTACAGTTCACTCCACAAACACCACAAAATGCGATTGATTCACTATTTACACTGTGTTCATTCACTTCTATCCTCAGTCTAATCTTTATCCATAAACATACTCAGTGTTCTGCTGCAGTACCTCACAACCGTTCAGATATTTTGTCTGGACACTTAGGTTAAAGGTTGGAAGGGGCAGGATTTGGCTACCATCCTCTTGAGCCAATAGTACACTAATCCTACGACAAAGATAAAAATACAGGTTTCGGTGGTTGATGATCCAATAACTAATAAGCATTGCTTATGCTCATTCTGGTATTCATGCACTCATTGAAAAAGATGTTCCATAGTTATACGTCCATCCTGCGTTGCTAGCATCCGGTCCAAAGAGACGAGCAAAGTCGGGTCTAATGTGCTATTCAAAAGAGTGAGATTTTCTTTCGTGACAAATTGCCTCGGTTGGTCGGGTACATAGATTAATGTGCGTGTTATGTTCATGATTGTAGCTCCAGTAATCACGGCTGGTAAACGGAACGTTGGCTCTGAAATGTCACACTCTGTGCCGTTAATTAACAGTCCCTGCCTCTGCAATTCTATTCTCTGCGTACTCCCTTGCTTATCCTGCTCGTAACAAACGCAAATAACGACTGTGTTTTCCATTACTGAAAATACCAAATGTGGACCCACTTGCTGAAAGAACTGCACCGTGCCTGCTATAATTTCCTTAGGGCACTCTGCGACTGGTTCTTGAGAGTGGAATAGAGAATACTCACAAGATTTGGGAACAGTGTGTAACAATTTCGCGGGGCAGATGGTAACTGGACCTGTTCGGCAACGCAGCAAATCTTGTGCAGTGAGGAACACATGAGCTTGTCTGTTACGTGCCACTAACAGTATTTCCCGTACGGTTACTTGTAAGAATTTCTGCAAAATTTCCCACTTCACTGGATACGTATGCAAGGCGTAACATTCAAATTTACAATCCTTACATGTCAATGGTATTATGATATGAATTCTCAGTAGGGTACCCATCCGCATACTGGTAACAGTGGCCATTTTGTAGTACAGCGATAAGTCGTTAATGTCGTCAGTAGCTCCAGGGATGCGGGCAATTCCGATTGAACTTTCCGTAATCCTTCCCAAAGTTGTTCCAAAGTTAACAGTACCAGGGCTAGGTGCCCGCGCATTGCATGCAACAAAGCCTGTAGTTCCGTGGCTTCTATGCGTGCTTCCGTAATACTATCAGCAAGAAAACGGAGCAGCTTAGCGATTATCAGCTGTGAATCGATGTTATCCAACCGGTACTTGATTATATCCAAGTTGTCGGCTGTGGCCTTAATGTGGGCCATCAAGGTCACAGCCAAAGCTCGCAACTGGCGCGTATTATTAACTACATCTTTCTCCAAACTCTCTAATTGGGTTGTGTGAAGATCTAGCATTCCCTGGTTGCTATTCACATTATCCTGTACCTGCCGTAGCGTTTCATTAATACTTTTAATATCTTGCACGTCAGCGGTCCCCAAAAACAGTTTTTAGGATACGGCCACCTGTGTCTAACCATCCTCTTTTCCTACGAACGTGTGGGATTAACCCTGCAGTTTGCCACAACTGAGCTTGTAAGCGTGCAAAAGCTGATCATAGTAGCTGATATTCCCCCTGTGTGTCATTAAACCTTGACTGATTAGCCACCATGGAATGAAGTTCATTAAATGTATCCTCTAATTTTAGATTTCGTCTTCAACCGCCCAAATATTACAGTCCACCCTTAAGGTCCATTGATGTCCGGACATCACGTCCGCTTGTCGCGAGAACAAAACACCACTTGATATAGGACGTACCTTCAAGACTTCAGCTAAGTTGCAACAGCAAAACAGAATAACTATGCTGAGAGATAGTGCACACCTTCCCTCTTCAGCGCAACCCATGACGCTGGAACTGCTGGTCTTCCCAGAACGTCGCGCCTTCTGAGAAACAAAAGAAAAACAACTCACATTACCTCTTCCTTTCTACGCGTGGCCTAATAGCTTGTCTGATCGCTTCCACAATTAACTTGGTTCTCTTGTTTATCTACTCCTTTCTTATGTTTTTTTTTCTTAGATTCATCTTTCTCTGCACTAGAAGTTACTGAGAACAATGAAGGAAGTTCCTCAAAATTCCCCTTGAAAGACCTAATTCGGCTCACATGCACAATAGTAGGGCGAGTTGGAAGCTGTAATTTTACATTCACCGGCGATGTCATCTCGATCACCTGGAAAGGACTATGATAACGGGATACAATTTTTTTAGTTTTGCCTTTTGGCACATACGGATTAGTCATCATCACCCATTGTCCTACATGATATTTGGGTAAAGCCGCCTTTCTATTGTGAACTTTGTCCTGTCTCTCTAACGCTTTACTGTTCATTTTTTTCACCTGCCGCCAGATTGTTTTCAACTTTGTGAATAAATCCTTAACAGCCGAAATATCGATTCCTGGTGGGGTCTTGAGCAATTCAAACGGAGATGGCATCTTCCGACCCAACAGTACTTCATACGGTGACAGTCCTGTACTTTCATGCACTTTTGAGTTATAGGCCGCAGTTACAAACGCCAATAGGGTATCCCATTGGTTGTGTTGCGAATTTACATAATAACTTATCATCTAACCAATGTACGATGAACTCTCTCGGTCCGACCATTAGCCTGCGGCTGAGACGCGCTCGTTCTCAATTTCTTTACATGCAACAACTTGCATAACTGTTTCATCACATCGGACATAAAGTTTGTCCCTTGATCTGTAATTATAGTTTCAGGTGTTCCGAATTTCAATATCCATTGATGTACCATGACGCGAGCCACTGTTTCGACTCGCTGGTCCGGAATAGCTGTCATAGACACATAGCGCAAAAAATGATCTATTATTGTTAATAACATAGCGATTACCCGCTGGTGTTTGCACAAACGGTCTCAAGACGTCTACGCCCAGTAATTGGAGAGGTCTATCCGCTTCCGGTAGTCCTTGCAACACAATTTTCTGATGACTCAATTCCGCCCGTTGAGCACACGGAATGCAATTCTTTACATACTGATCGACATCTTGCCTACACGTTGACCAACAATGACTTTGTGCTACCCTCTTTTCCGTTGCTCTTCGACCCGAATGACCAGAAAACAATGAATCATGTGCTTGCCTTAAAATTTCGCTTCGCAATTTTTCTGGTACGACTATGCGTGGACCGTTCCTAGTTTTACGGTACAATGTCCCGTCTTCCACGACGAACTGTCGCTGCGTGGTAAATCGTTGACAATCTGTGTCGGCGGTTAGTGCCTCCACCCATTCGTTCTCATTTATTCCTGTGCACTCCATGGCGCATAATTTACGACTCAGACCATCCGCGTTTCCGTGCGATTTACGCGGTCGATGAATCACTTCAAAATCGTACTCACTAAGACGCAAAGCCCACTTAGTTAATCTACTCGTTGGGTCTTTAAGCCCTAACAACCGCTTAAGTGCTGCATGGTCAGTAATCACCTTGAAACGTCGTCCATACCAATAACACCGGAAATAGGTTATTCCGAAAATTAATGCCAATAACTCCTTCTCGGTTGTTGAGTAATTTTTTTCTGCATTGTTTAGCTGTCTGGAAGCATATGCTATCGGGTGTTCCTGCCCATCTATTTCCTGAGATAATACAATCCCCAAAGCAAAAGTGCTAGAGTCTCAAGATACTATAAACTGTTTACTAAAATCTGGAAAAGCCAAAACCGGACTAGATGTTAACAACTTTTTTAACTTTTGAAAAGCCTCTTCGCATTCTGCTGACCAGTGAAATTTTGCTCCCTTCTTCAACAACTGCGTGAGGGGCCTTGCAATATCCACAAATTTTGGAATATGCCTCCTATAAAAATTGGCGAGATCTAAATAAGACTGCAACTCTTTTACTTCTGTAGGTGTCGGAAAATTCATTACCGCCTCTACAAGTTTTGGATCCATGCGGACACCCTCCTGTCCTATAATATGACCTAAATAACGGACTTCTTGCAACAAAAAATGACATTTTTCCTTATGAAGAGTTAACCGCGCTGCTTTCAGACGATCGAAAACTTAGCGCAAACGGTGCACATGTTCTTGCACGCCCTTTGAGAAAACAATTATGTCGTCCAAATATACCATACACTGATTAGGTTTCAGCCCTCATAACACGCTGTCTAGTAACCGTTGGAAGGTTGCCGGAGCATTTTTGAGTCCGAAAGGCATTCGCCGATACTGAAAATGACCTGTATGTGTTGAAAAAGCTGTCTTCGGTCGGTCTTCTGGGGCGACCTCCAACTGGTGGTACCCGCTTCGAAGATCCAAAGTCGTGAAGTACCGACACTGACCCAAATTATCCAGAATATCAGTGATATTAGGCATTGGGTATGCATCCGATTCAGTTTTTTCATTCAGGAAACGATAATCACAACAAAATCGATATGCCTTGCCCCCATCAGGTGATTATTTACCCACTGTTACGACAGGAGCGGACCAGGGACTACTACTGGTTTCTATTATCCCATCCCTGAGCTGTTGATTAATACATTCTTCCATAACAGGCTGTAAACTTTTTGGAACACGATATGGACGTTTATACACCGGTGCTTCATTCCCAGTGGGGATGTAATGTTGAACTAACGGTGTGGCAGGCAGTGGACCATGAGAATTAAATAACTCTTTATATTCCGTCAAAAGGTTCTCCATGACTTCTCTGTCTTGCCCTTCTAAATGTGCTACATTACCCCTCAGTGCGGACCAGCTGACAGACTCTCCCGGCATTGTGTAATCTGCTGCGAAATCCTTATCCAGTTCATCTTCTCCTATTATCTCCAGATTCGCTATTACGGTACCCCGTGCTAACTGCACCTCTTCAGGGCCATAATTATCAATACTGACAGGCACAACCTTTTTTCCTTCTATCTTCCGCACGTAGGACACGCTACGGCGCGTAAAACACTTCATTTTATCCAGCGGCTCATTCTCAGAAAAAGGTTCAACAACACACAACGAATTTATCGGCACACTAGCTCCAACATCTGCCCAAGTTATTTTCCCTGTACCCTTCGGTATAGTATCCCGCGAGTTAACCCTAAGGGACCTTGTACGCAGTTTAGATGGCTCACCCGACGTCTGGGCGGTTCCTTGCAACAGTAATGGTTTTTCGGCAGCAGAACCCAGGCGAAATTGTATTCCATCCAGTTCTACTGTATGCCATTCCAGGTTAACTTTTGCATGATGCGCAACCAGGAAATCCAATCCGAGTGTGACATCATAGCTGCTGCCAACAACTGGAAGAACTTCTACCTTCACCTGGAAGTTCCTCATTTCCACTCGGAAGTTTAATACCGCTGATCCGAGTGACTTCACTTGTCCCCCACCCACGCCACTTAACGCCCAGCGTGGTGGTTTTAATTCTACTTTACCGAGTACATTTCTACTCGCCACGGGTACCTGAGACCCGGTATCCAGTAAAAATTTGCACAGTCTGCCCCTCACCAAGCCGGTCAGAAAAATGTCTGCCACTGATTCTGCACTAGCATTAATCCTTACCGGGGGTGCTGCACAGTGGACACACTACCCCCTGCCCCATTTAACTGAGGTGGGTGAGGCCCACCTTGCGGTTTCCTATCATGTTTCTGCCAGGACCCACTGCAATTATGCTCCCGATGACCCCAACGTCTACATTTCCTGCACTGCACTTCCTTGCAATCGCATCTAATGTGTCCCATCCGACCACATCTGAAAATTTTATTTCTGCATTAAACACTGCTTTCCTGTCCCGCATCTTTGTTACTGCTTCAACTTCCTCTAACGCCACAGCGATTCCAACTACATCATTGAGAGTCTTAGGGAATTCCATCCTTATCTTCCCGTAGGTTTCGGGTGTATTCCCCGCAAAAATGCGTCTAGTGCCCTCTGCTCAACTTCCTGCAGAATGGCTTCATTAACCCTATCGGAATCCGTTAACTCATAGGTATTAACATTAATTTTTCGAATTCGATCTACAAAAGCTTCTATTGATTCCTCATTCCTTTGATACATTCTATTCAATTGTTCCCGATAATATCTAGACGTATTTTTCCTGCGATATCTTTCCAGCAACCCTTTTTTGAATACTTCAAATGTCCGAGCATCCCTTAATTCTTCGTGGCATGTAACGTACGCTCTGGCATCCCCAGTTACTTTCAACTTAGCCACATGCAAAGGTGTTTCTGCACCCCAATTTCCCAATTTAGGGGCCGTGCTAAGGTTCTCAAAAAAAATCATAATATCATCCCCAGCTTTTCCCGAGAAAGGAGTGACCAAAGACGCAGCATTAGTGTCAAGAATTACTGCATTAACAGGAAACTGTTCCTTACTTGCTTCTTTAGACTGAGCAAGGTCTATCTCTAATTCCAACACTCACTCAAGTAGCTGCTGAATAGCCACCTCGGCTGACACAGACTGCTCCATCACTACCAGCTATCGAATCAAGACCATAGTAAGCCCAGAAAGAAAAACAGGAAGGGAAGACGGACTATGCTACAGGTTCAGACAAACCACCAAACGAAATATTGGCACTTACTTGTCATGTTGCAGGAGTTGTTGATCCCTTCTCAGGTGCCACATATCTTCGTCGATTACCAGCCACAATTTCCTCCGAATACAGGGAGAACATCACTACTGTCACCAATTGTAACAGGAGTATGTGATGCGCAGGTTACCCGGCTGACACCACTTGTAATAGGATGACCAGAGCAGGTGACATGGTCGGTGTTGTAGGGCATGGCTGGGTAGAAGAAGGTGGCTGTTTTTAGCAATCTTCCTCTTTATTGTTGGTTCTTCCAATACATTTTCCGGTACGTCAGCCCTACCGCTCGTGTCGTGGTGGAGACGTGCTGATGTACGCAGTCCGGGGAATGAGACGCCGGGCTCGGTCAGTCCCTGCGCAGGCGGTAGGAGGTTAGCGGCATGAGGCCTGGCCCAGCGTGCCTCCTGCAGATGCTGCAGCTCGTCACGACGTCGGGAGTCGCCGGTGCAGCAGCGGGCAATGCCCCCCCCTGGCCAGTCCTCGGGGACAGCGTCACTGATGACAACGACGTGACAGCGACCGAACGCCCAATCGGTTGAACCGAATGCCGGCGCCCACCTCTGATGCCCTTAAATAGTGCAGACCGCTGTTGAATACGCCGGTTACACGGCGGCGTGTTTATTAGAAGGTTCTCGATGAGTTGGCTAACGCTACCGCACCACACGCGGCCCGCGCCTGCGTAATTCTGCTAATGGTGCATTCTGGCTGTTGATAACTGCTGCGCACGTACACACATACTGACACTCATTGCAAAACTGTCATCTGCATAACGGGCCTGTCAGCCTTCGTCCGCCGTCTGCCATGAGGCTGGCGCATCGCGCACTGAAACACACTAAATCACAGTTTCGCACCATAAACCTAAAAATAACCCCCTGTCCTCTACATACCATATGATACACAGTCAGCTTCAGATTCCTACTAAGGCTGTTTGCTTTAAACACTTTAACCAGTGCAAAGTAGCTCCTGTTACAAGCTGCAATCCTTGCATGTATTTCTTCTCTTATATGATTATTCTCAGTTACCAGTGTCCCAAGATATTTAAAGCTCTCTCAGCGTTCATATTCTTTTCTGTTTAAAGTCATGCTTCTTTCTCCGTCACTATATCTTTTCCTAGATGTTAACATATACTTGGTCTTTGATTAATTAATAGTCAGCCCCATCTCTGGACCATATCTTTATACTTTTTCAAGCTGTTTTCCCAGGTCCTGTTTCCTCCTGGATAACAAATCATCCGCATTTGCAAACTCCTGAGTCACTCTATTAAACAGTGTTCCCCCAAGGTTGTTGCTTTGTGTCTTTCGCATTACACTCTCCAAGGCAACAAAAAATAGTTCAAATGGCTCTAAGCACTATGGGATTTAACAGCTGAGTTCATCAGTCCCCTAGACTTAGAACAACTTAAATGTAACTAACCTACATACATCCATGCCCGAGGCAGGATTCGAACCTGCAACCGGTGCAGCCGCGTGGTTCTGAAGTACCTAGAACCGCTCTGCCACCACGGCCGACCAAAGCGACATTAAACAGAGTAGTGGAGAGCACATCACCCTGCCACAGTCCTTGGTTAACTTCAAATACCTTTAATAAAAGTGCCCTCGATCTTTGCTTTGCATACTGTTCTTCTGAAAGTCATTTGAACCAATCTTATCAATTTGTTAGGGACTCCTGCCTCTTTCATTGCCCTGCAAAGTTTATTCCTTTGATACTAACATGAGATTGTTTGAAGTTAATGAACAGCGGGTAGACATCGATGTTGTACTCATAACATTTTTTAAGGATCTGTCTGATAGTGAAAATCTGGTCTGTAGTGGATCTATTAGATATGAAACCACACTGGTAGTCTACTAGATACTCTTCTACATATGTTCTTAACCGCCCAGCCATGATTTTTCCTAGTACTTTATATACTATACAGAGTAGTGCAATTCCTCTATAATTCCCGCAGTCAGTTTTGTCATGTTTCTTATGTATAGGGCAGAGTATTGCTGTACTCCACTGTTTCGGCATGTTTTCTTTCCACCATACTTCCACTATAATCTCATGCAAAGCCCTTGCTAGTTTTTCTCCACCATATTTTATAATTTCTGCTGTAATATTGCCTAGAGCTTTATCGTTTTTAAGAGTCTTGATACTAACTTTAACTTCTTCCAGTGTGAGTTCTGCTACTGATCCCCGGTGCTCTTCATCTCTGTTTACTTCCTGCTCCACTTCCTCTGCCATACCGACATCTACTCCACCTTCATTTTCCGATTCAGCTTTCAGTAGTTCACTAAAATTCTCCACCCACCTGTCTAAAACCTGCTCTTTTCCTCCAATCAGATTTCCCTCCTTATATCTACAGAAAACTGCCCTGGGTTGGGAACCTTTCCTTGTATCTCTAACCCTCATATAGAATTTCCTTGTTTCTTGTGCTGTATTTCTCTCTTCTAACTCATCAATCCACCGTTTTTCAAATTCTCTCTTTTTCCTCCTACATTCCTTATCTGGTTCCCTTCTCTTCTCCTTGCATTCTTCTCCAGTAGCTCTAGTTCTCCTCTGTAGCATTCTTTTTCTTGCCTCATTTCTTTCTTCTGTCTTCCTCCTACAGTCTTCATCAAACCAGCTCTGGGTTCTCGACTGCTTCTTTCTGCCCAGTACAGTTTCAGCTGTCTCATGTATTATTCCTTTAACCGTTTCCCATCTTTCCTCAGTATCCTCTCCTGCCCACTCTTCGGCTTCATTAAGTCTATTTGTCAAGATAGTTTTATACTGTTGTACTCTATTTTCATCATTTTTAACTTGGTATCATCAAACCTCAGCGTGATAGCTTTCTTGGTCTGTCTATAATTAGCTATACTCTGTCTTTATTTGATTTTTACTAAATAATGGCCACTATCTCCATCTCCACTACGACACCTATCCATCTCTAATATATTTGAAGCATGTCATCTGTCTGTGAGTATGTGATCAATCTGATTTTTTGTGATCCCATCGAGGGAGCTCCATGCAACTTTCCTTGTATCCTTCCTTTGCATCTATGTGCTTTTAATAATAGTGTTATTGCTCATGGCAAAATCAATTAGTCTGATACCATTATCATTATAAACTTCATGCAGACTCTCCTTACCAGCTGTTGTCTTGTATGCAATTTCTTATCCTACTTGAGCACTGAAGTCTCCCACAACCACCTTAACATCATGCTTTGCCACCCTTGCTATTTCCTGCTCCAGTTGCTCATAGAATACATCTTTTTCCACCAACTCTGCATCTTCTGTTGGTGCATATGTACATATGAAGTATATATTGAAGAAATGGGCTTTCATTTGTAATACGCAGAGTCTTTCGCTAACAAGCTTAAAGTTCAGTGTGGTAGCCTTTTGAGCATTATCAACCAGAAAACCTGTGCCTTCATATCCTCTGCTTCCACAGCTGTAAAACAGTGTGTGTGTCCCAGATGCTAATATTCCACTTCCTTTCCATTTCACTTCTTGTACTGCTGCCATCATCACATTATATTTCTTCATTTCCTTTTACAGGTTCTATAGTCCTCCAGGCTTGTTCAGTGTTCCCACACCCCATGTCGCTAAATACCAATTCGTGTGCCGTTTCCGTTGCCAAAGCCATTTATCCATTACATCCATCCAGCTTTCTTTGTCCTTTGGCTCTGTAACAAGCTCTTTTATCCGGGGTGAGGTTGTTAGCCTCACACCCAACCCCCATCTTGGAGGACATGGATTTTTTAGGGTCCACCCCCCTAGGAGGGTTGGCTTCACTACGCCTATAGAGCCCCCCTTGCCCTATGTTGCGAGACACACTTCGTCTGTCTCCTCTGTCAAGACCAATCCGGCTTGGGTGACCCTGCCAGTAGCTACACTACTGCCGGAACAGCTCTCGGCTTCATTTGAGCTCACAAACCCTCCCGCCCGGTACTGAAGGTGCCTAAGATAAGGCAGTGTCTCCTGGGAGGGAATAATAACGATTGAAGACGGGGAAAATGGGCTGAAGGTGTGACGTTTGTGTTAGGGAGAGCACTGGACTAGAAAAGTCGGTGCAACTGTAGTAGCCACAGTGCCATGATGGTATAGTGGTTAGCACATGTGCCTAGTAAGCAGGTGACATGGGTTCAAGTCTTCACTGTGGTATGAATTTTAACTCATTGCTTTAGCTCCTATCCTTATTGAAGATAAAGTTGAGACTCGTATGCCTCCAGGAAAATGTAATCCCATCAGATCAGTAGATCATCTATGCTTGAGATAAAGATGGGACTTCCCTATTATGTAAAAGCTTGGGTGCTCTTCTGATGTCAGAGAGCCTCAACAATACTGATAGTTAATAAGGGGAAAGTGGGCTGAGCTGCACAGGTGTAGTGGTTAGCATATCTGCCTAATAATCACAGGACTCAGCTTCAACTCTGTACCATGGTACAAATTTTAGTTCATTGCTTCAGCTTAAAATGGGGTGTAAGTGTGAAGAGAAACTTTTGTTAGGTTTGGCATTGAACTAGGGTAGTCCATGCATCTCTGGTAGCCACAATGATAGAGAGTTGTAGTGGTTAGCACATCTGGTTAGTAAGCAGGAAACCTGGATGCAAGTCCTAGCTGTGACATAAATTGTAATTCTTTGCTTCAGCTTCTATCCATATCATAAATAAAAAATTATTTTAAAAACCTTGACCATGAACGTTACAGCTTGAAATAAGCAATTACAATTATCAAAACAATTTTAATACCAATAAAAGAGCAAAGTAACACACTTTAATCACAGCTTTAAATACTTGTTTACTAGCAAGACTGATAGACAGGTTTCAAAAAAATAACAATTCATAAACAGCTCCTCGGTAGCAAGGTCACCCAACCAACACATCAAATAAGGTCGGCATCACACAGGTCGTGTGTGTGCCTTACAAGTTATGGATACTAGTGGTCCACTTGACTACAATCTGCAGAAAAGGAAGTTACACACATGCCATACTCTTGAATACATAAGAAGTATAACCACTCAACAGACATTATAACATGAAATGTATGCCAAGAATAATTACAAGTTCAGCTGTGCTTGGCAGTACACCTGACTTAATAATCCACAGGCACAAATGTCATCAGCTTATGTAATATCAGTGCCTAACTGGTTCATATTTTATGTTAGTAGTCTTCCGAAAACTAACCACAACAGCCTCAGGCTGCAGCAAAGATCTTGGTACCATGGAGCAGCAAGATGATCTTTGACCACACTCATCAGATACTTGTCGGACTCAGCGCATGGTTCACATATCTTTGCCGGTTATCTAACAGAGTAGTGTGGCTAACATAGTTGAAGGCTTTTGAGAGATCAAGATATGTACTACAGACTTTCTTCTGTTCTTCCAAATCTTTGATAATATGTGGTCCATTATTTCTATGCACTTGCAAAAGAAATCTGGATGTAGACTTCCTGTCTTCTCCACTGCCAAAATCTACAACTGTAAAGCAGAGAACCATCTCCACTCCTCTTCTTATATAGTGCAAATCAAAACTCAGCTTTCCTTTAATGCATATTTTAAATCCATTCCAACAACAGTCGATTGACTTGCTTTTGCTTCTGCTGAAATAATTTACTGCTACACTCAGATCTAGTCTTGTTGTAAGTATAGCAAACATTAAACGACACAGTGGTTTAGATTCCCCTATGTAATTTTGATCATTATAAAGCTCTGTATTGCTTTCTATTGTGGGTTTGGTTCCTATTGGACTCTTAACAAGGTTACAATTATTTATTTATTTTATGTGTCCAGGGCTTACACAACACAAAATACTAAGAATAATAACACACTTCTTCCAAGCACTGCTGATTTTTGGTTAGACAGACCGTAAGCACCATAATTCCGTTGTTTTAGGCCTTATTACTTGCTGCATATAGATATTCTGCAGTGCAAACCTCAGGCAAGTTTCTGCAGACTGGAAAAAGTTTTAGGACCTGCAGGTCACCACACTCACAGGTCTCATCTTCAGTCATGAAGTCTCAGTTCCTGCGGTCCGCATTCCATCTGGCACTCCTGTCCTCCATCAGTTTAGTGCTCGTGTCACATATGGAAGATGAAAGCCCACAGCAGGTTCCTCTTTAGCATACTCCCCAACCCTTCCAGTTAACAAATTTCACCATAGCTCTGTTTGGCAAGTTTCAGGTGTCAATCTAATTTATGGCTGTTGTGCACATGAAACTCCTCCTTGACCTCACCAAAGGTTTTTGTGGTTAATATCTAAACAGGGGTGTATGGGATAGATTTTCTGCTTCTTTTTTTCATTTCTGTGACAGTTTTTCTGTAAATGTCTTGTGACACTATACCCACAACTTGATAAAATTTAAGTTGTAGGCAGGCACACAATGCGTCCAGTCTCATTCAACGCTGTAGCACCTGTTGTGTAACTTCATCAAACTGGTGCTGTGTACTCTGCAGCAGAGAAGCATAGTGCCAGTGCAGATCTACGGTGCACATTTGGCTGCGAGACCACTTGGTGCCAGTACCTTTACGGGTGATGTTGTTCCATGCAGATACTTTAGCTTTGTTTCTTGGCAGTGATCTTTGAGTATGAGACTATGATCCAGCTTTGTTCCCAGGTATTTTGGAGTATCATAGTGGCATACCGTAGTTTTTGCCCTCTCCAGATAATGTTTGATTTCCTCCTGGCTTCCCGATTTCTCAGATGAAAGGCGCAGACCTGCCTCTTTCTGAGGTTTGGCTTTGGGTGGTTATCATCATATCACCTGCTGAGACCTTCAAGAGCTGCTGTCAGTTTAATCTCCACTTCCTCAAGTGTTCTGTCATGAACTGCAGTCGCTGTGTCATCAGCATACGTAAACGTTCTTGTTCCAGGGTTGATTAGTTGATAGTTTGTGCAGATGTTATATAACAGGGGTGTCAATACACATCCTGAGAGAGACCATTCTTCAAGGTCGTCCATCAGATCTTTTTATTATTCAGTCACAAAAAAATCTCCTATTTTACAGCAAACAGTGGGTAAACTGTGTGAAATGGTAGTGTTTTGTGACTGAATATACCTTACTTATCAACTTCTTGCAGTAGACAGTGTCACACGCTGTTGACAGATATATGAATGCCACTCCTGTAACTTGTCCTCTTTCGTATCCATCTTCTATGTACTAAGTCATATTAAGCATTTGACCACAGCATGACTTCCCTGGGAAGAAACCTGACTGCTCATTTATAACGTTTCATCAACATTTTGTGAAATTTGATTGAGGATTATCCTTTTCAAACCTTTATACAGTTGGGAAAGAAGAGAAACAGTCATAAGTGTTTACGGTCCGTTTGTTCTTTTCCAGGCTTCAGAAATGCTACAACTTGGACTTTGCGCCAGATCTTATAAATCTGTAATTTTGAAACAGAAGTTCATTGAGTTTAAGATCCATTGTTTTGCTAGTGGTCCAGACATTTTAATTTACCTTGGTCTTAGATCATCCAAGCCTACAGCTTTATTATTCTTCGTAGATTGAGAAGTTACTTCTAGTTCTTCTATGGTCAAAGGAGTACCATAGTAGTCTTCCTCATTACTATTTCTTTGAAACATTTTGTTCACCATTCTTCTTTTAGTTTTCTCATTCAGCAGTAGTTGATATGTAGTCTGATCAGAAGCTGTATTAAGCAGACTTGGAGGAGCGGTTGCTGCATCACTGTTTAGCTTCTTAAGCAACTTCCATGCCTACGACTGTTCGTTTCGTGTCTGTTTGTGACACTACACCACACCATTTCCCTCTTCTGGTTGCTGATACAGCATTCAATAGGTCCTCACCTGTCTGAAATGTTTCTGCAGAAAATGGGTCCGCTTCAAATATGTGCCCGTATTTCCGAAGGAGAGAGCTTAAATCATTATCGAGTCCAGGGATGTAAAATGTTCTGCAGCTTCAGGGTATACATCTATGGGAGATTACGCTGACTAATTCGATAAGCCAATCGTACGTCTTTGGGCTTGGCTCAAGCTTTATGAGCTCTGTATCGAGTTCTAGGTAGAACTTTTTCCATTGTGCTCGCTTAAAATTATATTGTCTTTTAAATTGGACAGTTTCTGGCTTCACTGCAGTTGCAACACTGCAGATTACTGGTTCGGAGCTGAGTATGTGAAAGAGACTACAAAACTTCCATCTTTGTCTGCTGGATAATGTTTTATGACAAAGATGTTGTCTGGACTATACTGACCATACCATCTCCCACTACTGAAGGAGGATGGCAGCTTTCGATCATGTATTAGTCAGCCCCATCTCTTCAGACCATTCTTATCAATGTCCCGCTAACACCAAGATGTGCTATAACAGCTGAAGTCACCGATGGCCAGCTTTATTGACTAAGGTTGAAAACCATGAGGTTCCACGAACCTGAATTCAGCATTTGGAGGTTTATACACTGATGTCACTGTGCATGACCAGATCTCAACAGTAAGGATATCTTCGTCGTTTTCTGTTGTTAAGCCTTTGGACAGAGTGTTTAGGCCAGATTTGACCAACGCAGCGCCACTGTACTTTGTATGTGGTCTTTCAGTGACAAGTTCCTTTCCATTTATTTTTGGCCATTGGTCTTGTGGTCGTCTGTGGGTATCCTGTATCAATAAAATGTCACAAACTGTATGAAGTGCAGACGTCAGACAATAAAACCTGTTTATCAGGTAATATTTCTTCAACATTCAGTGATACTACTATGAGAGCTGCCTTTTAGAAAAGCTATTGTGATTGAAATTGATGTTCACCTTCGTCTTGGTTCTGGTGGTGGAAGTATCTGCCACTAAGATGCCTCCTATCATTGCCCAGAGTATGCCCGATCATTTGAGGTTTCATATTTCAAGCATGATCTTCTGGGAGGCTTCTTTCTTGTACCCAGGGTACAATTTTTCATGTCAAAACGTTCCAGCAGTTTTCGCAAGTATATATGTTGACTCATAATCATTCCATCATCTTATCTTTTGAAATCCATACTAAGAGAACATTTAAGTTTCCCATATCTCGCACGAAAAATCGATTTTCCAAAGCTCTTTTAATCTTTTTAGAGCAATTATAACATCATTTATGTATTATTACATAATATACACTCTGCTAGCTTACAAGTTGCTATGTAGTAACATCTGTCGATGTTTGACTGTATAAGTCCAATACTTTTAACGAAAATAGCAAATGTTGCATTCCATGTATGAGGAGCCCATTTCACTCATTTAATTTGAAGATTTGATTCTTTTGACCTGTTGCACCTTGAGGGATCTGCACGTAGTTCCACATGTAGCAAGGCACAGTTGACATCCATCTGGTATGTATGTAGATCCTCTTCAGTGATAGCTGACAACAGTGTTCTCTAGATAGCTAGAAGTACGAGGGTGAGTCAAATGAAAACCTTAAATTTGTAATAACAAATCGAAATTTCGCGCCATTATCCTGTACTTTGGTAAGCGTGCTACAAACAGAAGCGTGCAGAATGGCCTGTAAGTGGCAGCATAGTGCTGATACACACATACCGTCGCAGTATCAGTATAAAGATGGCCGCCCCACTTGCGACTTGCACCAGGGAAGAACAGCATTTTGTTATTCGGTTTTTGCGTAGTGAAGGTGTGAAATCTATTAAAATTCATCACCCAATGAAGGTTCAGTACGGTGATGTATGTTTGTCACAGCAGCAAGTCTACGAATGGAGTAGGAAGTTTGCAAATGGTGTGACTTCAGTGGAAGATGCTCCTCGTCCACGTCAGGCGCGACGAGTTGTGACTCCACAGAACATTGCAGCAGTTGAAGCCATAGTGATGGAAAACCTCCGAGTGACGCTGAATGACATTGCAGCATGTTTACAGATTAGTCATGGGTCAGCACACCACACTGTGCATGATGTGCTCCAGTTTCACAAAGTGTCTGCAAGACGGGTGCCACGGCAGCTGACTCCTGAAATGAGAGAACGACGTGTTGGTGCTTGTGAAGAACTTCTTTGGCGCTTTGAACGAGAAGGTGGCGGCTTCCTTGCAGAATCGTTACTGAGGACGAAACGTGGGTTCACTTTCACCAACCGGAAACGAAGAGAGCGAGCAAGGAATGGGGCCATTCCTCATCACCAAAGCCAAAGAAGTTTCGAGCAGAAACATCAGCAGGGAAGGTTATGCTGACACTTTTGGCACGAAGAAGGGGTCATTTTGGAACATTACATGCCTAGAGGGACCACTGTCATCAGTGCATCATACACAGATCTCCTAAAAAATCGTATGCGGCCTGCAATCAAATCAAAGCGACGTGGATTGCTGTCAGCAGGTGTCCTTTTGCAACATGACAATGCAAGGCCCCACACTGCCCGTACAACAGTTGCAACAATCACAGACCTTGCCCCAAGTGATTTCCATATGTTTGGACCACTCAAAGACGCAATGGGAGGAAAGAATTTCCGTTCTGATGAAGAGGTACGCCATGCGGCGAATGAGTGGTTGCGCGGACTACCAAAAGAATTTTTTTTCTAAAGGAATTTATGCACCTTGTAAGCACTAAAGGACTTGCATTGAGCGTGGGGGAGATTATGTTGAAAAGTGATACAGCTTGGTATCACTTCTGCACAATAAATAATATTGAAAAAAATATTTAAGGTTTTAATTTGGCTCACCCTCGTACAACAGGAGGAAAAGTCTCATCACAACCATAACCATTCCTCTGAGTACAGCCATTGATTACAATCCTCTCTTTATCTCTTTCAGTTTCTCCATCTCGATAACGTTTAATTTTTAAGACCTTTTTGCTATCAATTGGTTTCTTTTCTGGGCAGCATTCAGTCAGAATCATTTCTCCATTCATCACTTACCTCCATTCATAGCATTCAAGAACAGCATCAACAAATGAGTCACCACACAAGGCCAGTACTGCATTGTTGTCAAAACGTGCAGGAATCCTTTTCAGGCATCTTGACCAGTTTTCTTGAATTTGCCGTCTTCTTTCCTTCTTTTCGTATATCAGACGTTATTCTATCCTGTTTTCTTCTTCTTCTTCTTCTTCTTCTTCTTCTTCTGAAAGCTACTAATCACCAGTTGTCCTGACGAAACTGAATTTCGTTTTACGAAAAATTTCATCGATATCTAAAATTACTTTCTTCAGTTCCGGACATCAAAATCTGTATGGACTCGCACAGTAGTCAATAAAATTGTTTTGAAGTGAAGGAAATAAAATTTTCTAACTACAAGTTCCTTTGTAAATTTAAAAAAACTAGACAACCAAAAGCCTTCATCTTCTCAAAGTTGGGTTTTCTCCTATACCATAGGGTCACTGGCACTTTTTCTTGCAAGGATATACCTGGACTCCCATATGTAATATAGACTGCACCCATCACTGCTTACACTTGTCAAGTTTTGATCTGAGAATCATAGGACTTGCATTCTCCAAAATAATCCTATTTTGACATTAAGATACCCTATTCTGCTGCAGTTCATATCGTACTGTGGGGCGGCGGGTAGAAATTAATTGTTTTATATTATGTTTTGTGAATGCAAAACCAGTTCCTATTATTTATGCTGTCTTTTGCCGTTCTCAACACTGGCTCTCTAACTACAATATTGGCAACCAGAAAGCGATTAGCAAAACGTGAAGCCTGTAATTAGAATTCCTAGTGCCCACTTCATCTGAGAAATACACTTATAGCTACAGCTTATAGCTCTGAGGAATTAGGAGATTGTCTGGGATTCATAATCAAAAACGATCGTGAAAAAAAACGTTGTCTGTATTCTGAAAGTCACAGATGAAAAAAAAGAATCCACACAACCTGACTAACAGAGCAGTTCAGAGTCTAATGCGCTGATGCAACTATAACTGTCCAAATTAAATGTTTAAATGAATGCTCGCCATAATTTGATGATAATGCTCATCAAACGCCACGCTAAATAATGGTAGAATGTCTGTCCCGCGACGGCACGTGAAAATACGACATACGCAAACTGAAGATATATCGTTAAAGTCATCCCAGAATTAACACTTCTCTCGAAAATGATTTTATGGTTACGCGTATCCCGAGTAACTTAATACGGCATCCGAGGCTGTTTGTAGCAATGATACCGACGCGACGCGACTCCCGACACAGATGGCGTGCTATTCAGCGTCTGGAGAGAACTGGGGCCTTTTTTCCTCGCGCCGCGTTCTTATATATAAAGCCGCGGTGCGGACGGCTAAGGGAACGCCTGATCAAATCGGCTCTCCCGACTAGCTGCTGGACTAGTAATGCACCACATTAAGTTATTGAATAAATCATAGCTTCTTTTGCTGATGGCCGATGAAACTCTCAATTTAAATGTGCATTCAACACACAGGTAAGTAATCATAATAAAAGTTTGACGTGGCTAAGTTAAATATTTTGGGCGAGAGAATTAATTTAATTACACTGCACGCAGTAAACGAGCTCTGAACTTGCCCTTTTGAGATACGCTATCGCTATAGTTTTATAGTTATTGAAATGAAACTTCTCACATCTTTATGGTTATAGCGGATCTCCATTCTACTTAAATCTGAACATCCTAGCCTTATTTATTAGCCTACTTAATCTATCTTGCTTCCTTAAGTTTTAAGACAAAAAACCAGAAAATTATGAATTTGAACTAAAATCTTAATTTGTGAGATCCAAAGTACTGTTTCTATTAAATTATTATTGAAAAGGAATCTAAGTATAAATTTTTAAATCTCTAGCTCTTTTCTGTTGCGCCAACGATTTTTACAGAAAAACGTCCAAATTTCGAAAATGGTTAAAGTTGTCGAACTGATATTCAGCACATATTAATTTAGTATTACTCCTGACATGCTAGAAACATTTTAGGTTATTTACTTGATTTTTAAAGTATTGCGCAACATTTATGACGTCAGAGCTACTTACAACGGACTGGCTGGCACACAATGGAAAGACTGATGCGAACTTACTATGGCGTGAGTAGGCTGCTTCCCTACAGTACTGTTAATTCAGATTGTAAGCCCAAGTCTTCACAGGATGTCCTCAGCTCATTTGATATATACTCTCACCCATTATCACAATGAAGACGATTTATTTTCAAATTAAAATGACCTGGAAGCATTGTATTAAAAAATTTGAAAAATCTTTGCACTTCTGACTTTGTTTCTAGAAAATATACACAAGAAAAATAAGTAAAGTCGTAAATAATGTTTTAAAACAAGCCTTTCATTATCATGTGAACTTGAAGTAATTGGTCCAGTAAGATTTCTGTGGATAATTTCTAGTGGTCTAGTTGTTTTTACCCTTTGCGTTTTATGGGACTGCAATGTCTGTTTCCTTCAATACATATATGACGAAAATATAGTCTGACTTGTCAGAGTTGAAGTTCATTCTGTCAGCTTGCATCTGCAACTTATGAACTATTGTATCACAGAAAGAAATTGTGGGTGAATGTAAAATTTTTGAAGTTTTTTCCCTGGCAAGTGCAAAGCTGAGCAAAGACAGGCCCAAGTGCTATGTCACAATCAGGATTTAAGAAGGAAGAGGCATTGTCACTCTACTTTCTTTCAGAGACCACAGAGTGCGACCACAGTAGAATGACAGTATCATAACACCATTCTTATGGCACTGCGAGTTGCCACAACAACACGTAAATCATACACAAGAACAACTGTCAACCCACTGATATGGCAGAGAGGCTCAAATTGAAGAACTCAAAGTCATAGCTGGGATACTACAATAAGGTGTACAACATTGACAATCTTAGAAAACAGAGCCAAATTCGCTCATAGCCACAGCCCGGTGCAGTCCATTGCCATGGAATGCTGCTGCTGTCTACCTTGCTGCCAATGATGAGAAGACTTGAGCTTCTTTGACCAGCATTCCACTAGGTGTCAATGAAGGTGACCTGCTAGCTGCCAGCCATATATTACACTTTTCTGGAGAGATGCCTTTTGCTATCCCCCCTCCCCCCCCCCCCCCCCCCCCATTTGTACTTCTGAGTAGCTATCAGAGCTTTGGCTGTCTCTTGTGAGAGGCCAGGGCACATTTCTGCATGGCTACCATCGTCCTGTGGGGAGCTGGGGGAGCTGTTAGCTGCTGACCAGGACGAAAATTCATGATTTCTTCGAGAGCGCCATGGTTAAGCGATGTTCCACGACGCTGGCGGCCTGGCTGTTCGGGAAATGCCTGCAGTCCTCTGGGTTGGCACCCTGCATGACGCTGCTCCTGTTGAAGGTGCAGTTTCTTACCTCGAACGTGCACATAGACGCCACCGAGCAGGGCATTTCAACGACTCCCAGCCGCCTGTACTGCTCTGTTGCCATGGATAAGCTATTTCCATTGCATAAATCTTGAAAATAAATGTATTTACAGCCAGCAATGTATCACTGACGCCCTCGGGCGTTTACTGAACCACAGTTCCACACTCTGAGCTCGGCATCCTGTCAGTGTAAAGATCATCGCTTCCTGGGTAGCCACAATTGCTGTCAGAATTTGCTGTCACCTCAGGACCACAGTGGCAGTCGAACCACGTCAGCAGAATCACCTGTCATCACCTGCTTGTACTTTCAGGCTGTCGCAATGTAGTGTAATGAGTTTCTATGATGGTCTTCTTTTTGTATTCATTTTGCGTGGCCTTGACGAGTCATAGAGACATCAATAACACTTTGGAAGTGTCTTTCTTAAGCTGCAGCAGCCTGCTGACTTGTCACAATTTAGAAGAAATTGCAAGCAAACATATTTAGCACCAGTGAGGTATTAATTCTGTAACATATGAGGTCACAAGTTGTGATTCAGTAAGGCATGCGAAATTTGTAGACAAAGCACAGGACTGTTTTGAGTCTTGTCGGGCCACAATACAGCATAAAAACTAATTCACTTTATTTTTGGTATATATTGTAAGTGCTGTTTTCCCATTTGCAGTTGTAGAATACACAACTACTACAAGTGAGTTTGTTTGTTCCTGTGTTATGACAACAGTTAATGAGTTATTGGCAGTTAATTCTCAACAGGAGGATTACATTGAGGAATTATGTAGACAAGTAGAAATATTGCAAGTTATTCAACAGTATTTACAATTGGGATTGGGTGAAGTTAAATCAGTGCTGAGTGTACTCCTTCCTTCTGTGGACTCATTAGCAACCAGTCTGATAAAGCCTTTTTCTGGGAAAAAAATGGAGGCTGGTAGTGTGTATATTAATGATACTTTAGCTACCAACAAACTGAGTAATTGGACAGGCGACACATGCACACGTACGGCTAATTTATCGTTAGTGGGCGATGCTAAAACATGTTATGTATCATTGAGCAGTTAATAAGGCAGAGACGTTCGAGCAGCTAGATATTGGCCTGCGCCAGCACTGCTAGACACACGACAAGATTCTCCATGGAAAAGCTTAGTAGTCTGACACAGAAACAAAACGAATCAGTGGAATCCTCTGCAGATTGTATCTGAAAGATAAATGCATGAACATAAGAACTGAGATGGGGTGCGCCGGCCTCAGTGGCCGAGCGGTTATAGGCGCTATAGTTTGAAACCACGTGACCCCTACAGTCGCAGGTTCGAATCCTGCCTTGGGCATGGATGTGTGTGATGTCCTTAGGTTAGTTAGGTTTAAGTAGTTCTAAGTTCTAGGGGACTGGTCTAAGAAGTTAAGGTCTAAGAAGTTAAGTCCCATAGCGCTCAGAGCCATTTTTTTTTTAGATGGAATGCAGCGGCTGATAGAATCGTTCTGTGTGGAACTGAAAATAGGTCTCTCATTGCCTTTTGTGGGGTATTCCCATTGACATGTTATATAGAGTTGGGTGGAGAGTCTGTCAGATCTCTCTGAGACCATTAGAATCATCACTTTGAAGAAGCTGACATTACCACAAAAGGGTGAAGCGACCATTAGGTCTTCACCTCTGAAGTAAAATGTTACAGGTGCAGACGTAAGGGCCATCTGAAGAAGTAATCTCATGATTCAGAGTGCTACATTTGTGAATGAGTACGACATAAAGCATGGGAGTCTAGAAATAAGATACAGGGAAAACAGCATTGGCAGAAGTGTCCATTAAACTCAAACAGGAATGTGTCACCCATCGGTAAGCATTCCTGGTAGGACATAATAATGCACAGACATATGCAAAGACAGAATGCTATTTTTAGACTTATTACAGGGCAAGGCATAGAAATTTCTTGTAGACACAAGTGCATATGTCTCATTTGTTAATCTGGGCCTCTTAAGCAGGAGGAGACTCGGGTTTCCACATCATAGGTTATGTGGTGTGTCAATGACATAAAGTCGTTAGGAACAACACTGCACTGGAGCTAAAAGTTTTGATGAGCCCATGGAAGTGTTGGTGAAGGGTATTCAGCAATTCTCAGACTGGACTTCCTAGATAAACATCATGCTACAATAGATATTTTGTGGTATGCAATTGAACTCAGAGGATCTTTGTTTTAACTGGGAGCAACAACTGTAAGTGAGGCAATGTCACAAGGCATACCAATCATGAAGGTGTTGCCAACTCAACTGTGATGATGTATGATAATAATTGGTTCCCATGGCAATGTACTGTCAGGTACAGGGAAGTTACTTTGGATTACCATAGGTAACAATTTACCACAGGAAGTATTGTGTTTGACAGAAAGTAACGAAGATGTGGATAAAATTCATTGTTTTGTGCACAGAAGTGTGGTACACATTGATAATAAAAACAGTGAGTCTGTGGTTCCCTTTAGCCTATGTAATTTTGGGATGGACGAGGTTAGTCTGCTAAATGGCTTAATGATTGCCACTTTATATGTTTTGGATGAAGAAGATATAGAGAGGTCATGTAATGACTAATGCCATCTGATGGAAATTTTGCTGCTATGATACATGGATTTATTTAATGCAAATTGTCTGTTACCAGCAACACCTGTTACACAACATCAATAATACTCCAGTCCACAGTACGCTATACTGCGTACCAGAGCACCTCCAGGCTTTTGTGGAAGAATTCAATGATCAAGCACTGGCAGAAGAAATAATGAAACATGGTGCTAATCCGTGCGGTGTGGGAGTGGTCATTGTTCCGAAAAAATCACCATATTGTACTAGACGATACTGATTCTCTCAGGATTACTGAACTTGAATGCAAAAACTGTCACTGATGTACAGTCCATCCCCAGTATTATAGAGATGTTGGGATACTTAAGTCGATGGCAAATATTTTCCAACAATGGGCCTAAGAAGTGCATATCACCAGCTAGAAGTATTCCTAGAAGTTAGACCAAAAACTGCCTTCACAATACCACGGGGCCATTATCAGTATCATAGAATGCCATTTGGATTCAAGAATGCTCCAGCTATGTTTCAGAGACTCTTAGGAGTACTTAATGGAATAAAGCCTAAGAAGTGTACAGTACACTTGGATGACATCACAGTATTCTCGAAATCTGTCGAAGAACACATGAGAAGTATAGAAGAAGTATTCAACAGACTACAAATATTGCATCTGATGCTTAGCCTGGACAAATCCCATTTTGCACAAACAGACGTTAACTACCTCCAAAATGTAATTAATGGAGAAGGTGTAAAAATCAATCCCTGATTAACACCATAAGCAACAAAGCAACTACAATCTTTCCTAGACTTATGTAATTATTATCGAAAATTTGTCAAGAATTTGGTGGAAATCACTGAGCCACTGAATCGTTTATAGAGAAAAGGTGTAAAATCTGAGCATCGGACACCCTCAAACAGCATTTCAGCATTGAAAAAAGTAACATCAGATCCAGTACTGATATTTCCTGACTTCAATAAAGAGTTCAACTTATTGTGTGATGACAGCAATGGTGTTGCTGGTTGTGATCTCAGTCAAAACACACATGTTAAAGAACATCCAGTGGCTTATCCACCTAGAAAACTAAACAGTGTGGTGCACAGCTTCTCCACTACAGGAAAGGAAATGTTAGTGGTTATTTATGGAATCATCTACTTTCACTGATATTTGGATAATAAAAATTTTTGAGGTAGTAACAGATGATGCATCGCTAAAATGGATGTTGGGATTAAAAGAAGATGGCACATTAAAGCGCTGAAACTCTGAAATTGGTAGCTACAAAATGAATAAGGACAGCTGTACGCGTTCTATTTTCTCACGATAGTAAATGGCCCTCATCTGCGAGGCCTCTTGTCAAAAGGATGGACATCCAAAAACCTAAAAAAGTCCATTCTAGTATACTGACAAGTTGGGTGCTCAAACTGAGTGAATGCGACTATGAAGTTGTTCAGAAACAACATAGAAAGCACGTAAATGTAGAAATGTTAAGCAAGAAAATTGGAGCGCTGCAAGCACTAGGCAAAAGCATCGCTGAATGGCAAAAGGTACAAGCATCTGATGTGGACTGTCAGGCATTCAGGCCACAGTTGCAGTTTGTGATGCATGTTGGTTTACTCTACAGACCAACAAAATGTGAACCACACATGGTAGTTCTGGCAGCGTTCAGGGTGAGGTTTTGCAAAAATTTCATATGCAAAAATATCTGAAATACTGCAGCGCATATTGTGTGCTGGGGACTGACTTTAGTCATCACAGAATTCTGTTGCAAATATCTCCAGAGGCATTTAACCCTTTTGAAGTGGTTGGGCTAGATATTTTAGGACCATTTAATGAAACACAAACAGGAAATGAGTATATACTAGCAATAATAGACAATTTTTTGTGGTACATAGCATTGATGGTAATTCCAGACCCATAAGCTAACACAGTATCATAAACAATGATAAATAGCTGGTAAAATCTGGGCAGAGTGAAACTTACATTATAATGTCACAGTAGATTTAAGAGAATGTCTGAGAGAAAGTGTCACAAATTGTCCAGCCAGAATAGTGGAGACTTGCGTACACATGTGAAATGCAGCTGTTTTCGGGAAAACGTAAGTAACATATTGTCAAAGAGTAGTGCTAACCCCACAATTTCATTTCCAGAGAGTGGGAGCACATTGGATTTATTCAGTTTTCCCACCAGAAATCGTAATCATGAATTGTTACAAAAACGGGGAGCTCAAAGCTATGACAAAGTACAACAACAGATCAGTGGCATCTTGATAAATGTTACAAATTGTGATAAAACAGGAGCACAGAGTCACCTTCATATTATTATCACCGGCATGACTGCAATCAAGTTATCACAACTTGCATTGTATTGGCCAGAAAAACTATCACAAGTGTTACCAGGACAAAACATGACTTTCCTAAACAACACCTTGGACCCCAACATATTATATTCATGAGATGAACTTACAGTATCGCGGACAGGACGGATTTCCATGGAACAAATGTTCCAGCACATCGACAAATACCAAAACAAATAACATTATAACATCACGACTGTAACCATTGTATCTATCAGTGTTGCTATGGTTCTACTAGCAGTTTAAGTATTCTACTTTTGCGTTAAACATAAAACTGCCTATCTATTCTGAGTGACCAGGCATCAGACTCCTGTTGAGTGGCTTTGTAGCATTAATGTGGCACAGAAAGTGTGACATAATAAAGTCATGAATTTCTATTAGCATGTAAGAGTCACCGGAAATAACGAGAAATGAGAAGCGAAACAAGCTCATTATGAACCAGCTTTCATGAACATTTAAATAACAATTATTTCCAAAGTAAAATCTATGTTATTGGATTGCTTCAGAAATATGAGATAAATTAGGGCCGAATTTTTTAAAGCGGAGGAGAATGCCACATGTCAGAAAGAAATTCTGGATGAAGGTGAAATTCTTAAATTTTTTCTGACAAGTGCAGAATCCAGCCAACATAGGCGTTAACACAGTGTCACAATCACAATTCAATTAGTAGGGAAGCCAGTGTATCAAATAGCGAGACACACAACTGTGGCATTGCCCCACCTCATTTGTGCTGAGAGTAGAGTGTGCAACCATTAGTAGAATGACCACATCATAATGTCATTCTGTCAGCATTGCAAGGTGACATATAAACATATTAATCATGGCAGAAAGCGCCAATCTGAAGAACTAAAAACCGCAGTTGGGACACTGCAGTAATGTGTAAAGTGCTGACAAACTTCGAAAAAGGAGCCAAATTTGCTCATCGTAACAGCTCCATTAAGTCATCAGCAGGTTCCATCCAGCATAAATACTGGGACTTCTGAAGCACACATTCTATTTCTATTCAGCTGTCAGCAGTCATTCGTGAGTCAGTGTGACTGTCTTGTGAGTTACAGTGAATCCACATCGAGGCTGTTCCATGATGAGCTGCATAATATTTATCTGGTAGCTACGAGACCCCAGCCAGCCTGCTGCATTCCATTGCCATGGAATGCTGCTAGTGCCTTCCTTGCTACCACTGATGCAAAACTGGAGCATCTTCGACCAGAATCCCACTGGGGGTTAGTCGAGGGTGACCTGTTAGCTGCCAGCCATGCACACTGTCCCAGAGAGGTGCATTTGTGCTCTCCGATGGCTATACCTGTGGGCAGCTACCAGTCTTGGCCATCTCTTGTTAGGAGGAAAGGGCATACTTCTACATGGCTACCATTATCACATGCAGAGCTGTTGGCTGCTGACTGGGTGGCGAAATCCCCACTGCTTTGAAATCCTCTTGGGTCAGCAGTGCACCAAGTTGCCATCGTCCCAACTGGGTGGGCAACTCCTGCTGACCACCAAGTCTACATCCTGCATGACGATGCCCCTACTGAAGGCGCTGTTTTCGACCTCTGAGATGCAACTCTGAGCTGGACAAGTCAGCAACTCCCAACCACATTCACTGCTCTGCTGCCTTCGGTCATTGTCACAGAAAAGCTATATGCATTATATGAATCCTGAAAAATGATATACAACCAGCACCATATCACTGACTCCCTCAAATTCTTCACACTCCTACACTCCAAGCTCAGCATCCTGCGACTGTAGAAACTACAGCTTTCTCGGTCTCCACCACATATTATAATAACTAAGATGAATTGTGCCACAACTGAATTATATCTGTTGTTGAATCTACATGACATTGTAGTTCCTTATCCATAAAATTTAGTTTGTACATGTCTGACTCACTTCTTTGTGCAACAGCAAGAGTGATGTTGTTCTTTAGAATAATCTCTTTAACCGCGCGTCCGCTACGGTCGCAGGTTCGAATCCTGCCTCGGGCATGGATGTGCATGATGTCCTTAGGTTAGTTAGGTTTAAGTAGTTCTAAGTTCTATGGGAGTGATGACCTCAGCAGTTAAGTCCCATAGTACTCAGAGCCATGTGAACCATTTGAACAATCTCTTTACAGTTCTCAAAATTATGTGCAAACCCTTCAATACTAGTTCGTGTGCTGATAGCACGTTACAGCTTGTGATGCCTCCTATTGGTGCCTATGGATAAGTTCTAGTGTCCGATTCCACTCGTCAGCTTTGAGGAATGACGTCATACCTAAGACAAAGACGCTACATATAGGCAATCTGTGAAAGAAATGGAGCATACTCGAAAACAAACGAATGTAACATACAATAAAATTACAGTCACATTCATGCAGTTATTTACTTAGTCATGAATTATATCCAAACAAACTGAAGATAACGAAAATAATTACATCTACATCCTCATCTACATCTATACTCCGCGAGCCACCTTACGGTGTGTGGCGGAGGGTACTTATTGTACCACTATCTGATCCCCCCTTCCCTGATCCATTCACGAATTGTGCGTGGGAAGAACGACTGCTTGTAAGTCTCCGTATTTGCTCTAATTTCTCGGATCTTTTCGTTGTGATCATTACGCGAGATATATGTGGGCGGTAGTAATATATTGCCCATCTCTTCCCGGAATGTGCTCTCTCGTAATTTCGATAATAAACCTCTCCGTATTGCGTAACGCCTTTCTTGAAGTGTCCGCCACTGGATCTCCGTAACGCTCTCGCGCTGACTAAAGACTTAAAACCAAATTTTCAGGTCTGAAAAGAAGCAGTCTCGTAATTTATGCGAGTAGAAAAGCACAGAAAACCTTCAAATTGCATTGCAGTAAAGCTCATGATGTAGTCACACTATTATAAAATAGCATTACTTTTACTGTTAATTATTGAATCTAACGGGAGAAGCGCAGGAAAGCTGGGGTTTTCGCGGGGAGAAACTAAAATGTAACAGAAAAACGAGAAATGAAATGAATGACAACAAATGACAAACAGTAGCATGAAATGTCGAGAAACTGACACACTAAATTCTAAAAGAAAAGCCAGTACATGACTGACGAGTATCTGCAAAAATAAAGAATATTGGAATCGATAACTAGAATTAACCTATGTAGGTAAATTCCAGTCACAGATTCCAACTGCTCCATGATTCATATGTAAATTATTTCTGCAATTGTATGTTCTGAAACTAATAGCATTTCTACATTTGTAATTGCTCTCTAAAACTACTGCGGTGTATAAGAAAACTTAGGATCAGTAACTAGAACTGACCTAGTTACTGATTCCAAAATTAGTAATTTTTTTCAGTACTTCAGAGAAAAATTACAAGCACAGAAATCATATTAGCCTACATTTTAGTGCACATATGTGCTGAAAAAACAATCTAATTAATGAATCATCAAATGGCTGGAACTGGTAACTAGAATTGACCTATATATGAGGTTAACTCTAGTTACTGATTCCAGCTATTCGATGGTTCATAATTTTGGACATATTTGCAGTAAATTGGTGGACTGTTTTTGTAGGATTGCTAGATTTCTTATTGATCTCAGAACTGCTGCGAAAAACTAATAAATATTGTAGGTACAGCTACAATTTTTTCTCTTTTTCATACTAGTGAAGAGAGTAATAACGTATGTAGAAATCCTGTAACACTTTAGTGCACACATTTGTTGTTGAAACACTCTAAATAATGAACCTTGAAATGGTTGAAATCGGTAACAAGAATTAACCTATATACATCAACTCCAATTACCAATTCTAGTAGTTTTAGACCCTACTTTCTGTCAATTTTCGTTTCTTGTGCACTAGTCCTGTTAGTTTTAATAACTAGTATTAAAAGTTAACACTATTTCATAATACTATGTTTTCATCATGGACTGTACTTTAACAGATTTAAAAGTTCTCTGTGTTTTTCTTACTCGCATAAATTATGATAATAAGTTATTTCAGACATGTATACTTCTCTTTTTCTGTTCTTATTTATTTTTGATATCTTTAATTCTTGTCGGTATAATTTGTGGCTAAGTAATTAAGCAAATGAACTGTGTTTGTAATTTTATCATATGTCACATTCGTTTGTTTACGAATATGATCAGCTGCTTTCAAAAACTGCCCCTATGTAGCATCTCTGCCTTAGGTATGATGTCATTGCTTAAATCCAATGAGCGAATCGGACACTAGAACTGACCTCTGCCTACTAGCACTTCCAAGATCAGTGAAGGTGTAATGTCCTTTTTCTATGCTCAGCCAGTATTCTTCGCCTCATTGACATGTGTGAAAGTGAGGCGACACAACACTATCTGTCATAGTAGTCAATATCTGTTGATCAATAAATTTAAATTCAAATTATTACCATCAGCTAGCTGCCTTGTTTAGGGTTTGCCATCAAAGATGCTCATTAGCAATTACTATATGGCCGACTCGTGTTTCAGAACGAATTAATATCTTTGATTTTGCATGGCACATGTACACCGAATTAATTCCTTCAAAAGTCACAGGGTTCATTTAACACAGTTTATTTGATATGATTCGCTAAGATGGGATGTCATACTTAGGCCCAATAATAAATGTCTATAATTGAAAGTCAAAGAAATTTACTTTTAATTAACTCAGCATCCAGTGGGGCTAACTATTTCACACAGTGGCACATGAACTTACGAGTCACGAATATTCACAACTACAATGCTAAAATCTCGAACACAAAGAGTCCGAGACACTAAAGACTCACAAACCCTAGAGACTAGCAGACGTGATAAACGTTAACAATATGTGCGTTGGGTTTATATCATAGTTATGAAACAAAGGGATGTTAGTTAGAAACTCTTTGAATGAAGCCCCTTGGTACTTTGCATGTAATTCTCCATTCCATTGGCTCTTATTATTCTTTTATTTAATTTTTCTGCTTTAAAACAAGAATTTGTGATTTTGTAAGAAATATGAAAATTGTTGATGGCCAGCGACAACAAATTTTAGTTTAAAAAAAGACCAGATATGTAATGGGGGGTAGGGAGAGTTACAGGCTGAAGGCTGGAATCGACTGAATATTTCTAATCAAAATCAGAATTTTCTTGCCATTTACATATCTCATAACTTCAGTTTCGCAAACACTTTTAATATGTAGACGTTCCAGACTGTGCAACATTAATTTTAATTGGGACTTTTAACCTTTTCATATTTTAAACTATATAGTACCATTTATTAAATGCACAGTAGCTCCATAATTCAAATACCATATAATTTTAATTAATGTTGCCGAATTTTCAAACCTTCTTGCAGGAAAACGGTAATTATTTTCCTTTCCATCTTAATCATCAGAGGCTGCCCCTACAGACTTTTGTTTTGGTTTCTGAACTTCGTTTTTCCTTGGTTTTCGACAATCTGATGTTTTGTGTCCATTCAATCCACAATTACAACATCGAAAAATAAATTGACTAGTGTCTCTGTTATCTGATTTGACATTATTACCAGATTTCGATTTCTGTCCTTATTGTGACAAAAAAACAGTTGATGACTTAATGTGGTTTTTCTTGTCAGTTTATTTCTTCTTTGCCTCTTCATCCTAAAGTCGATTCTTCACGAAATCTAGAGTTAACTATCTGGTGACAATGTTTCTAGCACTGTGACTAGATTACCATAATCCGGTGACACTGTCAACAACGGATGGCAAACAGTGTCGTTTTCTTCTAATCTTACTCCAAACAATCACACCTCTGGAATTAATTTGTCGAACTGCAGGAAATTATCAGTAAGCAAGTGATTTTTTCAGTTAGATCTCATCAAATCAAAAGATTCATGAGAGGTGTACTATTTTATAAATTATTTAATTTATATGCCAATGTATGTAACATTATAGCTCTTGTATGTATATTGTCAGCAGTACTGATGTTTACATTGTTTACAATATCGTTTGTTCTTCTTGTCTATATAATTTGTATTAACTGACTTCTCCTACAGTACAGTACAACCTTTTGTACATAATGTAATTTAACAATAAATCATTATCAGTTGGTAATTAGAAAGTTTTCCAAATTAATAATGTAGCTTTTCATTCTTCTTCAATTGAAAACATTGCACAGCGAAAACTACAGATCAAATAAGGTAGGTTTGTCTTTGGCATACTCTAGATAATTATCTGCAATTGTATCCATTGGCAAAAACTAGTAAAAATTCTTCAGTAGTTGCATGCTACAAAAATTACTAAAAGAGTTATTAAAAATCCAGGAACATGCACATTATGTCAAAAATCAGCCAAAGTACAGGAGAATATCACCACTGAACTGAATGGAGGGGCCAGAAATGACAAGTCACAGGTATAAAAAAGCATTTAATAATCATTTCATAAATGTAGTAGAAAGTATGGGGTTAAGCAGTTCAAGAAAACGAATCACAGCAGTGTACTGAAGAATCAACTCTCATAAAATTCAGTCATATGAATGTATCACAAACTTATTCCAAAACGAGGAAAATTATACATTATATCAAAAATAAAAGACCATATGGGTGTGATGATGTTTACAATGTAATACTAAACGTCTGTTCCTTATAGTAAGCCTAGTCTTACCTGAAATCTGTAATGCATCACTAATTCAAGACATTTTTCCGGGGAGACTGAAATATACCAGCATCAACCCCATATTTAAGAAGGGTGATAGGAGAAATATCAATAGCTATGGACCTGTTTCACTGCTGAAATCATTTTCCAATATTTTTGAGAAGTTCTTGTATTCTAGAATAGCATCTCAGCTGAGCAAGAATAATATCCTCATCAGATGACAGTTTAGATTTCAGAAGAGTTGCTCTACTGAGACTGCCACTTACATGTCCACTTACCAAATTTTGCAAGCATTAAACAACAAAATACTGCTAGATGGTATTTTCTGTGAACTTTCTAAGGCATTTGACTGTGAGAATAGCAGTATTCTCCTAGATACATTGAAGGTTTATGGGAATAATGGTATAGCCAACCAATGGATAATGTAATATCTAAGCAAAAGAATGTCGACAGCTGTACCTACTAATTCATAGAATTTAGTCTGGTGATGTTATTCTGACTGGGAAGAAATGACTATGGGGTTCCCCAAGGCACAATCTTAGGTGCAGTATTGTTCCTCACACATGTAAACGATCTTCACTCTAATACACAACAAGATGAATTAGTTCTTTTTTCAAATGAAACTAGTATTGTAATCAATCCAAGTATACATAAAGAAACAGAACAAATGGTAAACAATGTTCTTAGAAGCATCATTGACTGGTTTTCTGATAATGGTCTCACCCTCAGTATTAGAAGGACACAATCTATTCAGTTCTGTTCATCTACGGGTATTACATAAATGATTAATGTAACACATGGTGAGGAAATAATAAATAGGGTGGAAATTTCATAATTCTTAGATGTCGATACTGATGAGAATTTAAACTAGAAAAAGCACATTTTGTAACTCCTAAAACAATTTTCTTCAACCAGAATTGCAACTAGAATCTCGAGAAGAGACATATCATTAAAATGTTATATTTTACATATTTTCATTCAATAACGTCACAGAATGGAATATTGTTCTGGGTAATTAACCTTTAAGAAAGAAAATCTTCATTGCTCAAAAAGTGCTGTAAGAATAATAAATGGTGCTCACCCACAATCATTTTGTAGATACCTCTTTAAGGAGTTAGGCATTCTGACTACTGCTTCACAGCATATTTATTCCCTCTTGACGTTTCTTGTCAATAATTCTTTGTTGTCAATAATTCACTGCAGTTCTAAGGAAACAATGATGTACATTACTACAATAGCAGAAAGATAACTGACACTTATTATTCCACATTAAGGTTGACTTAAGCACAGAGAGAGGTGCACAAAGCTGCAACTAAAATTTCTCACACTTACCCAGCGATACAAAATGTGTAACAGACAGTAAAGTAAAATTTCAAAAAATATAATAATATATTTATTTTAACCCTCAAATGAGGCAGAATGCTTTGCTTGAACCTAGAGGGCCTCCACGCAAATAATAATAATAATAGTAATAACAAAATATTTTTAAAAATATTATAAATGCTCAGCATGTAGTCATATTTACAGATTAATTACGTTGTGCATGTAAAATGATTCGTTCCACATCATTGCTGTTCATCACGCAAAATGATACATGGAAGATGAAATTAACTAAGTAAATTTTGATAAAATTTATGGCTTCTACATAAGGTCAAGGAACTGTAACACTTGGCAACCACATATCAACGACAGAACAAAAAATGTCACATAGTTGCCATCTGGAAAAAGAATTAATTTGGAAGATCTATACTGCAGCTCCCACGAAAACAAAGCAACATAATAAAATAAAGAAAGAAGATGCAAAAGCACAATGACCGCTAGTATACCATAAGTGGGCTTGGCGAATGCCGGTTAACTTCCGATCTTAGTATATGACGACACCTTTCACCCTACAACTTCAAACCTCTCACCTTGATCTTGATTTCCTGTCCAATCCTGTTCCGTTGCGTTGACGACCTGTGTGAATGCCGTCAGATGAAATGCATTGTGGGTTTTCACGTTTTGTTCTGTTTCGTCAAATGCGAATCGACATTTATTCGTTTATAGTGTTTGTTGTGTGTCTATACTTGTACTACTAATACGTTTCAAGTTCTTGTGTTTCACAGAATGAAATAAATAAAAGGAATTCGAATCATTGCTAATAAATGAGAGGAAATTTCTACCAGCCTCGTTTTGTCGTCAGTGCCAAGCGATTACGATTGCACATACGATATCGATATGGATCTGTCATTTTCTTATATCCAAGATAACAATACCACCGGCAGAATTTGTGTAGGTGTTGCACAAGAAAGTTTGAGTATTTTGTTTACGTTATTTGTAAATTCAATATTTTTGTGTACACGATTATTCCTCACTGTAATAGGAGAAAATTTCTCAGAAAATCGCCGTCGTAAAAAAGTGCGACGTCTGTTTTGTTTTTAGTGAAGTGACAAGTGTGTGTAATGTGGAGTGGCGTCACGTTATAAGTTTTCGTAAGTAGTCGGCAGACAGCCGCAGCAATATTGTGGATTTAATGTTTAGTTAAGCCAAATAAATGTGGTTATCAAACATTTTAGTTGTTTAATAACTTTGCAAGTTTACTGGGTAAAAGTTTGAAGCTGTTTCTTATATCGTGAGTATTCTGCCAGTACAAGGAGGTGCAATTCAGTACCTATCATTCCACAGAATTCAGCGAATCACAGGTGTAACAGTAGCAATTGTTCTAAGACTTTTAAGCTATGCCCTGCCAACATCCAGCCAGTTATATACGCAGAGTATAATACAAAACAGAAAAGTTAATCAAGGCCTCGATCCTTAGAGATCTCTGTGAATAGTTAAGTGTGATTAATTTCTGTTGACAGTTTAACAGCCGATGAGAATCTGCTGATAAAAAATTATTCTTGGTGTGAACTGTCAATCGTGATTCCACCCACAGCACTAAGCTCTGTAGTTAGTTTGTTGGTCTGCTCCTTGCCTGGTAATTTGCATAAGATTTCCACGCATTTAGAACCGAAACGATCAAAGTATTTCATTCATTTGTTGAAAAAACAATTTCCCGTAATTCAACGATTTTTTGTTTGCCAGTCATGGCTATACTGTGGATGGTATGCTTGCAGTGCTGTGAACAGTTGCTTACAGTGTTACAGTACATCACTTCCACTGTATTGAATTATTGAAAAACCTTTTACTTAATATGTTATTTGGACCATGGGTTGACTTCTAATTTCTGTAAATGAATATTACCACACGAAATTATCATAGCAGATGCAGGTAAACCAACTGTAAATCTGTACCTACAGTTAAAGGCACAAAATACTGTACAATAAGCAACTCGTTTTTAAGAACTTTTTCAGCAGCTAGCAGTCGTCTCAAGTCTTCAAAGAAAACTTCTAAGTGCGAATTGAAATTAGTAAAATAAATAAAAATCGGAATATTAAAGATATATTAACAAGTGCTGTGCATCAGTTCAGCACTTGGGTACAGAGACATGCGCCTTTGCCGACAAGTGTACGTTGTTCCAAGATTATCGGAGTTCTTAGGCTGTTTTAATGATTAGGCTTTTTCCCGAATGAATGTTTCATACTGCAGTGGAGTAAGCTCATTTCTGAAAACTGTGAAATTAAAACCATGTCCTCAACCTGAACTTGAACTGAGAACATTGCCTTTCATGGGCTGTGTTCTTAGTGGTTGCGCTACCCAGGCACAACTTATGTCCCACCCCCACATGTTTAGTCCTGCCAAACATTGACCACATGAAGCTTTGATTGAAATGTAGTCCTTAGTCAATAAGTATAACCCGAACTCACAAGTGCCTTATTCAGAATTCGCTATAACAGGACAGAACTAATCCTAGAAAGTGGAATTTTACCTTATCCAGAGATGGTGAAGCTATAAGCAGCATTAATTGTTACACATTATTCTTAAACCACAACATTTATTTTGGTTACGTGGACATACTCCTTTATTGTTTTGGTCTTCTGTGGTTTGATGTAGCTCTCCATGCCAGTTTATCCTGGGCTAGCCTCTGCATAACTACTGCAACGTTGATCCTCCTAAAACTGCTTACTGTAGTGAAGCAGCATTGCCTGAGGGGGGACTGGTCCTCCTGTTCTTTCTGTAGCAATTATGGTATGGGTAGAGCTTGCTTCTTCTATACCATCCATGCCTCTGTTGGCTTTCATGAGAACATTTACCTACTATAGTAAGGACATCTTTACAGTTATGATGAAACCAGTCATGAGCAGACATAACAGGATCAATTTATCCACCAATACTGGATGTCAGAATAGTATCTCACCTGGGCAATAATAATATACGCAGCAGATCACAGTTTGGATTTCAGAAGAGTTACTTTGACCCAGGTGACATTTTGCGTTATTTCCCTGTGGTCTGTCCTCTCACTGTTGTATCAAAGCTCCATGTAACTGGTGGCGGGTCGACAGAAGCGTCCGATCCCACGCGTCGGCTTTGACCTGTGACGTAAGGGCGTTGTCGTGTGTGACGTCATGACGGCGCGGAGTTTGGTTTGAGTGTGGCTGTCTCCAGTTCTGTTTTATCTTATTTTATTTACTTTTCTGATCTGTTCATTCTATCTCGTGAGATTTTTTTTTTTTTTTTTAATTTAAAAACACTTATTACTTATTTTAATTATCTGTTTCCTCGAATTTCTGTTTTAGTTTATTATATTTATCTTTCTGATCTGTTCGTTCTATCCCGTGAAATTTTTTTTTAAAAAGACAAAAAACACTAATCAGCTACTGAAGCATCTTTATCTTCTATGGGTTGCAGGGGTTACAACCCCTGGGGAGGTGGGTGGGTATTCATGGCTGTCTTCACTTACACATTGTAGCTACGCAAGGCGTCTAAATTTGTTTATATTTAGTTTGCCCCCTACCCAAAACACCCCATTTCCCGCGCTTGTCCCGTTAGTGTCATTAGGCTTCTTGTGGAAAGTGTGTGTGTTTTTGTTTCCGCCATATTTGTGACGTCATGGGTCAAAGCAGACGGGTGGGATCAGACGCTTCTGTATTTCCCTGGTGGCTGCTAGGAGGGGACGGTAAGCTGCTGTTGCTGATTGGCTCTGAGCACTATGGGACTTAACATCTATGGTGCAGTTGCTGAAGCCAGCTATTCAGCTATGGCATCACTGTGATTTGCCTCCAAACAGTAAAATGTCTATTAACACGTATCTTCATACTCAGGTGAAAGAGCACTGTAGGTTTATTGAAGTTACATTTGCCAGTGAGAGTGAAATATGTCTTTTGGGATACATCACTATTTACCAAATTGAGTAGTCACTGGGGCAGTGGAGATACCCATTGAATAGGAAATAAACTGCTTGCCTTTAGGACATCTGTCAGGTTATATCCCATATTGGATTTTTCAGTGAATAAGATCCACATTGAAAATGATCACGTGTCTTGATGGTGACGCTTTAATCCAGAAAAGTAAAACCCCATAACATTTCGTTTCCTGGCCACCCTGTGCCCAGAGAGTGAAGCAGGGAGAGATTCAAAAGCAGTTCATCCAGTATTTGTTGTGTTCTGAAACTGCTTGGGAATTATTCACAATAACAGACCCCTATTCTTTGTTGATAAATTCAGGAAAGTAGAAGTAGTAGAGAAAATGAGAAATGGACCCCTTTTGTGTGAGATAATGAATGCCACTTCATCACATTCTTTGCTGTGACATACAACTGCATCCGTTATTTTCCATGAAAGATTAAATATGACGCAGAGTCTTATCCTTTGCTAAGGTCCTGTGTAACAAACTGTTGTAGAATTACATGCTAATTTAGAATGGCAGATATTGAGTTAATTGTCCACACTCTGAAGGGTGATAAAGAAAATGGAGTAGATACTGGGGCCTTTTTATTGACTTACAAAAGAAATATATTTAATGATGTGACATTAAACTGTATGCTGCCCTAACCAATTCCTCTCAGTGCACCTGTGCATGATCTTTCTTGTGATGACTGTGGAAGACCAGTTTAATGCTGAAAAACACCGGATGTATGCAAACAAAGGCAGTGCTTTTCTCATTCACTAATATGTCCTGTACTTAAAAAAAGATTAAAGAATATAAAACACTCTTATCAATATTATGTTATGACACTATGAAAAAGTATGAGTAATTACATCTTTCAGTACATTTTGCAATACTGTAGCAGAACTTATGTCTGAAATAAAGACACTAGACTTCAGACTTTCCCAACACATCGCCCCAGTCATGCTGTTAAACATTCCACTTGAACCAGGCCACTCTGCTCCATTTCTTTGATGCAGTTGGAACTGTGATGGCTTCATCAAGCATCAACTGTGTGTCATATGTAATTCAATTTGAAATGTGTTGCACACTGTCATTGTCTCACTGCGCTCAGACGACTGTTGCCTATCTACCATAAAGTATGTGTTCCTAAACAAGAAATGGTTTTTGGACAACCAACAACCTACACTCAGAAACTGTTATTACAAATCCCGTTTCAGGGTTGATAGAGGGTAAGTAGGGTATTGCACACTTATGCACTCAGAACCCTTCAGAAAGCGAATGTCTTCTTTAGAAGCAGTGCCCATTCCAAGTAGGACTACTATTGTCATTACCTTAAGCACTCTATACCTCCTGCCATATATGAACTCTGTTTTATATTACCACTGAACAACATATAGCACAATTATTGCAATAAGTGCATCACAAAACCACTCCATAGAAGGTAATCGACAACAGAATGCAAAGTATGGTGAGATCAAATGCCAAACATGGTACAGGTCCATAATCATAGCTTTTGAAGAATGTTTGCTAAGAAAAGCATTTCCACTGCACACGATTAGGTACTTGTCTGTTGCAGAGTCACTACATGCAATGTCGTGAGCCATCCCGGAGACGAGGGGATTAGCACATGTGGCAATTCTCCTGGGAGGGACAGTCACGTGAGACACCGCCTGGGGTGTATGACATTGGACAGTCTCATAGCTAGTGATATTGATGCAACATATTATATCTTGTTCCCTTCAAATTGTTACATCAGATCAGTAATTGCTCGGCTCGCACCAGTGCTGGTGTGGGGGAATCTCAGTGTCAGTTGACATAGGTGCTTCAGTAGATGGTGCCATCTCTGCATCTGTGGTTACCAGAGGCTATGAGGTATCTGGGACCAGTGCATCTAGATGTACTGAGGTCAATCTGCAGTCGCAGAATGACAGTGAAGACAAACGTGAAGAGGATATAATATCAGACTGGCAACAGTGAAAAACACTTTTTTGAAAAAGACAAATTTGTTGACATCTAAAACAATTTGTTAGGGAGTCTTTTCCGAAAGTTTTTTCTGTAATGAAAGGTGAAAAATAAACTGTGCAGGTAAGGAGAGAATAGACCCTTTGTAACATTATGGAAGAATGCCGAAAATTGGATTGGTACCTAGTAACTAATGACTAGTGTTCAGGGGTCATCAAATGGTTAATCTGGTAATAGAGAATGTGTGAGGGAAGAATTGTAGAGGGAGACCAAGTTTCTTTTTATACATTTCAGTCACAGATCAGCATGTGCGTTCACGCACGCACGCGCATGCGCGCGCGCACACACACACACACACACACACACACACACACACACACACACACACACACTGCTAATCACTCTGAAGTGCACAGAGTCACTTCTCACGGTTTTTTCCTGGTCCAGTCATGTCTGCACTGTAGGAAGAGTGACTGCATTAAAGCGTCTGTGTGTGCGCTATAATTTTGTGTTCACAGTTCCTTCATGAGTTATATGTAGGGCTATGAAGAATATCTATATTATTGTTTATTTATTTAAGGCGCCTCATTACATTATAATATTAAGTGTGGTGAATATTTGTAAATTTTTCACTTAACGTTGGTCCTAGAAAATTTGTAAGCAAGCTTTCATAAGATAAGTGGAACCTATCTTAAAGAGCCGCCCATTCAGGTCTTTCAACATTTCCGTGACACTCTCTCCTGTGTGTATACATCCAGTATTCCCTGTTGTGTCTATACGGTACGCGTCCCACACACTTGAGCAATATTTGTAAGTGAGATTCAGAAGTGATTTGTAGGTGGTCTCCTTTGTAGATTAGGCACATTTTCCCAGTATCCCGCCAGTGAACCAAAGTCTGATACCTGTCTTACCAAAAGTTGAGTCTGTAGAATTATTCTTTTTCATATCCCAGTGAACTGTGGCTCCAGCTGCCAGAGACTGTGGTCATGTGTATGAGCTTCATTTGCACGAGTGTATGTGTATGTTGTCTAATTTTGACAAGGGCCTTGTTGGCTGAAAGCTGATTGTATGACAGTCGTTTTGTTGTGCCGTTCTGTGACTCAGCATCTCTGCTATATGGTTGTAGCAACTGTCCTTTTCATTATTTTGTTACATTCCGTCCTGGATTTTGCATTGTTTGAATTGTTAATACCCAAGTATTTGTATGAGTTAGCTGAAATTAATTGTGAATCATTGATGTTGTAGTCATAAGATACTATGTTTTTCTCATTTTGTGAAGTGGACAGTTTTATGTTGGCATACATTGATAGCAAGTTGCCTGTCTTTGCACAACTTTCAGATCTTATCAAGATCTGATTGAATATTTTGCCGGGTTTTTTAAGACAGTGCCTCATCATAGACAACTACTTTATCTGTGAAAATTCTGAGGTAACTATTAATATTGTAATATGTGACAGAAACAGCAACGGTCTCAGAACACTTCCCTGAGAAACACCGGAAGTTACTTCTCATGTCAACAACAGATTCCCTCAGAGATAATGTCTACGAAGAAACTGTCAACTTGGTCACAAATTTTGTTTTATATGCCATGTAATCGTACTTTGGTTAATAGGTGTTGGGGTGGTACCGAATTAATGCTTTACAGAAGTCAAGGGGAATAGCAAAATAATAAGAAACTAAATTACAAATCAAATAACTTCTGTTCACAATTCTCGAATACATTACACAGTAACTTGCATAAGTGTTCAAGTACATACTGTTGTTTATGGAAGTTTATTTTGTCTGTAATTTTATTTCCTAGTGTTTTATTATTCCCTTTTCTTTCTTTTTAACAGATCATCTGATGGTGATTCTGTTATAAATCAAACCTGGTAATGCCACTTGTGTGAAATGAGGCTGAAATACAAAACATTTGCTACAGAGTCACTGTTTTTCCCTAAGGCAGTATACCTGGTCTGTGTAAGACTGAGGGTTGACTAAAGTAGCAGGTTCAGTTGGTTCTAGGTTGTTATTGGTGAATGTATATGCAGTGACCTAGTAAGTGGATTTTTTCCTCTCGTTATGCTCACAAAACTTTATTACATTATTCTTATAAATAAGAACACATTTTCAGAAGGTGAGCCTATACAGAGATTCTACGATTGCATGCAATTTTCGTCAATAATATCCAGTTGGTAACACTGCTGAGTGACAGTAAAACAAGCAACAATCTGAATGAATGCCTTAGTTATGACTACCTCCCAAGGTGCAGGCTGCTCCATGGCATAAAGTCACATCTGGTACCAAGAGTGCCTGTTCAAAATAATGTACTCAGTAGTCTGAAATAACCTTACGAGGTAGCAGTGTGTCAAAGAATTGCCATATCCGTCTCCCCCTTGACAAATTCAAAAAGTTGGTGGCTTTATCACTGAGGCTTTAAGGAAGTGTGGTTGTATGTGAAAACTGCAATGGATCTCTGCAGAAAACTTGACTTACGGGGGTACCTGGTGTGATGTCTGGCTACAACTAGCTGTGGTGGTCTCAGGTGGAGTGTTGGTTTTGTCTCCTTCCTCTGATGAAAACATGATTTCTCTCCCTTCTGCTGTTGGCACAGCTCTGCATTACCTGCTCTGAGCAGTCACTCTTTGGTTAAGTGTAGGCCAGCCAATATTCCTGCTTCTGCCTCTGTAGGTGCACTTTTGGTGACAATATGCCTGGAACATCAATGAAGGATGGTGATAGTGCCCTCAAAATGCCCCTGAGCTGCATCTCAGTGTCAGATAGCTCAAAAAGAGCCCAATGGGGTAGATTCACCTTAAGAGACAGGGCTCATGCTGTTATTAAAATGGGGTGAAAGAGACTGGAGGTCATCAAGAGATTAGTAACAGCTGTAACACACTCAGTTGGATAACAATGGTGGCAGCAGTATTGAAGAATGCTGGACCTCAGACTGTGCTGCTGCTATTACTTGTCTGATCATTGCAGATATTGTTGATCATTACGTCTAGACAGCTAAGCGTCTTCAGCAACAAATGCAGACATTCAGCAGCACACAGTGCAGCCATCATTGCCATTGACTGCTCTGGTCTGCATTCAAATACTCATACTCAGACAGTTACCTACAAATGATGCAGCAGTTTGGCTCAGCATACGTAGGGATCTGCTGTGTTGAGCTTGACAGGTCCAGGATGATGTAAATAGAGGATTTCGGTGGGTCTTCTACTAGCAATCAGTGCCACCTCCTGCTCAGGAATATATCTGACACAGCTTCTATTGATCAATCCAGTGCGCTAAATGTTGTTTGTAAAAGTGCTGTCCCACCATTTTGCTACCCTGTTGAATTGATGATAGGAAAGTTACTTAACATAACACTGTGTAAAGCCTTTCTTGCATATTGTCCTGCAGGGGCTACATGTATGTCAACATTTGTATTCGATCAGCCACTGTGTAGTATCCTTTACATGACACATTGCATACCACCATCACTTCACCGCCCTCCTGTTGCAATATGTGAATGGTGTGCACTGAACAAATGTTTTTTTTTGCTCTTATTAAGATTTATTTGGAAGCAAGTAATATGTTGTTTCATTCTTTGTAGAAGCAGTCTCCAAAATGAAATAAGGAGCCTTTCTGTGATGCATCACCTTTCTCGCAGAATCTTCCACTGGAGTTGTATAAGTATCTCCACAATCAGAAACTTTTCAGGGGTTTGTTGAACTTCATAGTTCTTTTGAGAGCAACCCTCCATTCACCTTTCCTTGTGCGTCAGTGGAAATTTAAAAATGTGTGGCGGATGAGGATAGGAATCTGGATCCCTGCTTTTTGCAGGCAGAGCACTGTCATCTTTGTCATATAAAAATCATTTCCTCGGAGGTTCATGTCTTTTGTGCCCCTCAGGGACTCTGCATTGATTTGCTGGGTAAAAATAATGAGCTTGGAAATCCCGGGTTTCTGAGCTGAGGAGTGGCAAGCGGCACCACTTCTCTGGCACCATAAGTTCTGGACATGCTTAGCAACCACCATGTGGTGCTGCTTTGGAACATTGTGTTGCACAGGGATCTTGGCTGGCCCATCTGGATTGCAAAGATGGTAAAACCTCTGTTTAAGAAAAAACCTCAGTCTCAATGTGTGCGGTACGCCAATGAGATGCATGGATGTTGAGGGGATCAGTCATTAGATAACCTCTAGGGATCATGCAACACCTCAGCTGTATAAGGCTTACCTAGGCACGTGGGGCTCTGTCTGTGTGAACTTGTACTTCCTAGCTGCTCGTGGGACTGAGATGGAACCCTCGAAATTATCACCTTCACCTCCAGTGGAAAGAGTCGGCCACTAGTAGGTACTAATATTCAGTCAAATAAGAGGGCTTGTTTAGCCAGTCCTCTAGACTTGGGGATTACACAGTCTTTCAGTCACAGGTAACAGAACACATGCTGATGGCCAGAACCTGTTTCTTGTAGTTAAACAGAAAGACAGCATATTTGAGAATGTTTCACCATTCTATGTGCAAAAAGCTTTAGAGGACATCACTGGAACTTTAAAATCTGCCAAGCACTTGTGAAACAGGATGCTGTTGGTAGGAACTTCTATTTCCCAACAAGTGAAGAACACCCGGGAAGCTCAGTCCCTTCAGGAGTATTCAGTAGAAAGTAAATTTCACAACATCTTGAACCTCAGCAAAGGTGTTGTGACTTGCAGCTATGTGATGGCATTCCCCGAGAAGAACTGAAAGCTGAGTGGTTCCAGTAAAGCATTGTTGACATGCAAAGCATTATGAAAAGAATGGATGGTGATCTTGCAAAATCAGACTCTTTTATACTTACATTTAACATCACCGAACTTCCAGAGCATGTCAAGGCAGGTTTCCTTTGCCCAACCATAAGGTCTTATCTCCCAAACAAAATGCGTTGTTTTAAATGCCAGCACTTTTGGCACACTACTCTTGTAAGGAAGAAGCCACTTGTTGGAAATGTGGAAAGCCTCCCATAATAGAATTGGTTGTTCCTCGCCTCCAAAGTGTGTTAACTGCTCCATTGCTCACCTTGTCTGGAGTAGGGACTGCTGTATATTCCTTGAACAACGGAAGATCCAGGAGATAAAAATGACAAAACACATACCATACAGTGAAGCCAAAAGGATATACAAGGCCATGCACTTGCCCACATTCACTGCCTCCTTTGCTTCTGTTGTCAAACAACCAGTCCTGAAAACCGATGCTGCTACACAAATGGAGGTTGCTAGTGTCAGCACTAGTACCTGTGTTTGTCAGTGCACTTGTGCTGCTGCAGTTATTTTTAAGCCTGACCCTCACCACAGAACTTCTGAAAAGGCTGTGGTTGCCGATGTTGTAGAATTCCCTGCCCCTCCAAAGATCCAGTCTTGTTCGCCATCCAGCGCTGCCACTACCACTTCTGCGGTTGTGGCTCCAAAGCTTCTTCAGACAAAAAAAATCAAAGTTAAGGCGAAGATCATCCACTGACAGAAATGGGAAGTACATAGTTCGACAAGGTTGACATCACCCTCTCTGATGTCTCGCTTGAATCTTCTTCATAGGCTGTAGGCCTTGATGTTGGATTGGGGCAATCATCTCACCCCAAAACTGAGCCTCCACTCATTGTGGGCTCACCTCTCCAGCAGAAAGTCAGGAGGAAAGTGCTACCCCCGTAGTAGATGTCCCCCATCCTACAGTGGAACATTAGTGGGTTCCTGAGACATGTGGAGGAACTGAAACACCCAGCACAGGAATGCCCCTGTGCTTGTGTTTGCAGGAAACACATTTTAAAGTGTCTGACACCCCTGCACTATGGGGCTCTATACTCTGTTACAAGGATGACCTGACTGAGGAAACAACTAAGAAAGGGGCCGCTGCATTTGTCAATAAAGCACACCACTCCTCTGCTCTTCCCCTGGCTACTGACCTGCAAGCAGTTGCCGTTGAAATTCATGTGTATGGACCAGCTCCCCCAACAATTACTCCTACTGGGGATTTCAATGCCCATCATGTCTTTTGGGCTTGACCTCTACTTGCCCTCAAGGTCTGGTTTTGAGGAGTCTCCTGACGTCTCACGAGCTAGCTGCACATCCTCAACATAGCTCCTCCCACTCATTTCTGGGCTGCTACAAGGTCATTCTCAGCATCAACTTCTCTTTCTGTTATCTAGCCCTCATTGACTATGTTCAGTGGGAAGTCACTGATGACTTTCATTCCACTGACCACTTCCCACTTCGCATTCACTTCCTGGATGGAGCATTACGTGAAGAGAGACCACCAATACAATTGGTCAACTAGGATAACTGGATGCTCTTCAGCCAGTGGGCTGTGTCTGAACACTGCGACTGTGTCCAGGAATGGGTGGATCATCATGCCACAGACTTACCCGTATCAAAGTTCTAGGGTCATCTTAAGAGGCAACCTGTACCTTGGTGGATGGTGAGTGCTCCTCAGCAATCTGGGATGGACATGTGGCTCTTTGACAGTTTAAGTACCACGCAACATTTTTGGGTTGCAAGAGACAGGGCTCAATGCATAGTTAAGGAGAGCAAGAAAAGCTCATGACAAGTGTGTCTGGACTCCATTTACCATTCCACTTGTTCTACAAAAGTATGGGAAGACATCAGGTGGATTTCTGGTAAATACAGTTGCTTACCAATAGCACCACTACTGAATCAGGGGTATCTCCAAACAATGCCCAGAGACAACGCTCAGATGATGGCAGAGCATTTTGAAAAAAAAATTGCCAGTTACAGCCAGAATCCAGTGTTTCACCATTACAGTGCAACTGTAGAGAGGGGCAAGTTGGACTTCAGATCCAACAGCTCTGAGTCTTACAACTACACTTTCTTCACGTGAGAGCTAGAATTGGCTCTGTCTGAGACTTGTGATACTGCACCCAGTCATGAACATATCCACTATTGGATGCTTCGATATTTGCCTACAGCATCAAAGGAAATCGTACTTGAATGTTTTAATTTAATACGGCAGACATGCCACTTCTCCAGCTCATGAAGAGAGGCAATTTTGGATACCTCTCCTCAAACCAAGAAAGGGCTGTACATGTTCTAGTAGTTACCGGAGTATCACCTTAACGAGCTGTGTGGGAAAGACCCTGGTCCAAATGGTTAACCACTGTCTGGTCTGCTTATTAGAAGACCAGACAACTCCTTAGTGCTCTCAGTGTGGATTCCATAGATTTCGGTCCATTGTCGACAACCTGTCCCTGCTAGAGGCGACTATTGAGCAGCATTTCCTATGTAAACATCACTGTCTCAGCATATTCTTTGATGTCAGTAAGGCATACGATACTGCTTATAGACACAGTATTCTCGTGCAACTCCATAAGTGGGGCTTTCGTGGCCACCTCCCCTTCTTCCCTTCTTCGTATGGTCTTTTCTGTTTCAACAGTTTTTTACGTCCCAAGTTGGTGACATGCTGTCAGATCGTTTTGAGCACGAGAACAGTGTCTTTCAGAGCAGTGTTTTAAATGTCACTTGCTGTCCCATAGCCATTAACAATTTCGTTTCTACTGTAAGGAGTCACATACAATGCTCCTTATTTGGGGATGATTTTGCTGCTTTTTGTTCGTCCTCCACTGTTGCAATAGTGTCTCATCAGTTGCAACTTACTGTGCGGAGGTTGGAGGAGTGGGCTGCAAAGACAAGTTTTCAGTTTTCTGCAGATAAGTGTGTAAATGTTCTTTTCAATCATTCTTGCCATATTTTTAATTTACCTGACTTGCATTTGAGGGATACCGTTCTACATTTCAGACTCATTGAGGTTTCCGGGCCTTAATTTTTTACTCTGAACTGTCACGATTACCATACCTGAGAGACCTGAAAGCCAGAACCAAGAAAGCATTGAATATATTAAAGTGGCTTAGCCACAGATCTTCAGGAACACAGCTGTTCCAATTTTTTAGGGCTTTCATGCATTTGTATCTAGACCCTGGGTGCACAGTACACAGGCCAGCGAGGCCTTTCTACCGAAGATTATTGACGCAATCTGCCATGAGAGGATTAGGCTGGATACAGATGTGTACAGGACCAGCCCCATCAGTTTGTGTGTTGAGGATGGGGAACCACCATTCACCATCTGGCGGCAGCTCCTCATGGCGCGTGAGGCATGTAAGTTCCCCACAGCACCGACTTCACCTGCATACCATACTATTGCTTGTCCACCTGTGGAACACCTTTTCTCTAATTGTCCATGGGCAACAATGTGATTTGGGATCTGTGTGCAGCATATGCAGGAGTCACTTGGTGTGAAACACGTACAACCCCAAATCCAGGGTTTTAACTGCCTGTCACCATGGTGACTGCAGAGGCCCTGAGTAGTTTTAGATTTGATGCAGTACAGGAGGGATTTCACTACTGCATATGTTTTTAATTCATTATTTTATGACATTTTAACTAAATATCACTATTCTACAGGTGTCTTTACAAATGTGTTGAAACTGTCTTTGACACAGAATTATATGTGACCTTGCGTGCACTAGAGGAGCTGAGATGTCATTCAAGTGCTAAAGCAACACTTGTACACAGCAGATAAAATAGTCCTGAATATCCAGGACACCCTCCTCCAACTACAATGGGTGGAAAAGGAGGTGTTTTTTGCTGGGTATCTTGGCATATGCGTATTGTGGGAAACAAAAGGGCAGATGTAGCAGCCAAGGATCTGTGTCATGATTCTCAGTTATTTAATTGTGCCATCCCCCTGCATGCTATTGCCTAGTTGTTAAGATACAGACTCAGACGTCAGTGGGAAGACAAATGGCTGGAAGTGACTGATAATAAGCTGCATCCAGTAACGCCCACTATGCGGCTGTGGCATACATCTTTCCAGACACGAAGATGTGATGAGATCTTCCTCACTTGTCTTCACATAGGCCACAATCCTCAGACACACGGCTTCTTGCTCTGGCACGACAACCCTCCAATGTGTGGTGCTTATGGCGTACAGGCCTATATGTGCCACACTTTGTCTAGTGTGTGTTTTATTTTTGGACCAGAGGGCAGTAGCAGTTTTACCGGCAGATGTGCACCCTCTTTTAAGTGGCTTCGAAAGTGTGTGTTTTATTTTGGGACAGAGGGCAGTAGCAGTTTTACCGGCAGATGTGCACCCTCTTTTAAGTGGCTTTGAAACAGACGTGATAATAGTCCAACTTTTTTCCAAAAAATTTAGAGTGATGTTCTTAATATGTTAACAGGGTGACTGGCACACCTACGTTTTTTGTAAGTGGTCAGTCACATTTCCTTGTGTCTTTCTTTTAGCTCTTCTGTGGTTTTACTTCTGTCTTAATGCCATGTCTTACGCCTTTCACCCTTCTCCATTGTATTAAGGCCTGTGAGATAGAGTATAGTTCAGTGCAAATGAAGTGGGAGTGAGTGAATGAGTCATTTTGTTGCTTTCCTCCCCACTGTGTGGCAACAGTTTAAGTCAGTTTATCCACATTTGTTTCTTTTGCATTGATAACCTCGGCGTTGAGTGGCCATGAGCTCAAACACACACACACACACACACACACACACACACACACACCTATGAGTACATGCTTGGCCATCACAGATCACAGGGCCCTGGTTCTGGCTATGCTACTTCTCTGTCTGTGCTACAAGTCATTCTTTTTTCCCTTTCCACTTGATGGTCTTCTTGATGCCAGTTGTGCATGGATTTGTTTTATGATTTTGGAGGCTCAATTTCTTCATTTCCAGCCTTATACAACTTTTTATTGTTAACTTTGTGTTGTCCGTTTTTGGATTTGACCTGCTATCTCATTTCCAAATCTCACAGAAGTGCAGTTAGTGTAGGGAAGATCACCCAGTATGGTGTATATCCCACCTTTTGTTCCTATCTTATTTTTCACCCTTCCCTTCTTGCAGAGATACTATGCCTAGTTCCTAGCACAGTAGCCACTCTGTTGGGGGGGGGGGGGGGGGGGAGGTTCATCAAGTACTGGAGTTGTGATAGCCACCTGACCCCCACACAGGGATGAAGTGTCCCAGAATGCATTGTCTGCACTGTTTTCCCAGCTACCCCTCTTTCCAAATACCAGGTTACTTAAATGCCCCCAAACCTTTGTGGGGTGGAACTGTGACTACTGGCCATGATAAAACTGGTGAAAACTTGCTGATGGAGCTCCATCTTTGCCTCTGGAATAATGGTGTTCCCACACAATACAGGGTAGCATGTGGGTGTTATTCCGCCATTCATCCTTCTGTCTACAGCCCAGGTCTTCTCCCTTCCTTCGATTGGAGAGTCCACGATGACCTTTGTGACAGTGATAATTTTCTGATTGTCTTGACCTTCCCTCACTGTCACTCACCTGGGTGTCTACCCACATGGGCTCTTAACAAATCTGATTGGGATGCCTTTGCCTCTGCTGTCACCCTTAGCACCCTACCACATGGTGATGTCAATGTAGCTTTCCAGAGCAAAATTGCAGTTGTTCTATTGGCAGCTGACTTAGTGATCTGCTATTCCTTGGACTTCCCTGTTGGAAGACAATAACTTGGTGAACCACTGACACTACTGTTACCATTAGAGATCACAGACAGACTCTCCAACACTATAAGTGATATTCTTTGATGAAACACCATTAAATGGCTCCATGCCCGTGTCTGCCACTTCAGGGAGTAAAATGACAGAAACTGGGAATGTTATATTGCAATCATTTGACTATGTACCACTCCATCGAAGGTTTGGGCTAAGATTCAACTCTTCAATGGACACCAGTCCCCCACAGGTGTACCTAGTATCTCTCAGAATGGTGTTATCCTCTCTGACCCAGGCACTGTCACCGAACATTTTGCTTTGCATTATGCTTGACCCTCTGTGTCTGAGAATTATCAGCTTGCCTTTCATTCCCTCAAACAGCAGTTAAGAGTTCATTCACTTACCTTTCAGTACACATTAGCTGGAACTGTATAATGGTCAGTTCAGTGATTGGGACTTCCTTAGTGTCCCAGCCCTTCTAAGATTGCAAGCATCATGCCCTTGCCTTTTTCAACTGTATCCAGAGCAAGGATAAGTTCCTATATCAGTGAAAGTTCCTATGTCAGTGATGAGAAAGCGTGATTGTCCCGGTACTGAAATTGGATAAATGTTCCCTTGAGAGGGACAGCTATCACCCAATTAGTCTCACTGATGTCCTCTGCATGGTGCTCGAATGTGTGGTGATCAGCAGCGGTGTTAGTACCTTTAGTCTCAGGGTCTTTTGGCTCCATCCCAGGGTGGTTTTCACCAAGAGAGGTCTACTACTGACAATTTGGTCTGCCTGGATTCTGCTATCCTGTTAGCTTTTGCCTGGCATCAACACCTTATCACTGTTTTCTTTGACTTGAAAAAGGCTTGTGATACCACATAGCGTCACATTCTTGTTACCCTAAATAAGTGGGGTCTCCAGAGCCTGCTTGTGATTTTTGTCTGGTACTTCTTGTCACACCATACATTCCGGTTCAAGTTGTAGTTTGCCACAGTACCCCCCATACAAAAGAGAACAGAGTCTCACAAGGGCTCTGTAGTGTGTGAGCTTCTTTTTCTAGTGGCCATCCTTGGTCTAGCTGCAGCTGTAGGGACTACAGTGTCGCCCTTTGTGTATGCTGTCAATTTTTGCATTACTATTGTTCCTCAGCTGTGGATGTTTCTGGATGCCGACTGCAGGATGCCATATGAAAGGTACAGGCCTGGGCTCTCACCAATGGCATCCAGTTTTCAGCCACCCAGGCAAGTATCATACACGTCTGTCACTGTTGTACCATCCATCCCCATCCAGAACTTTACCTCGACAACCAGTAGCTCAATGTGGCAAAGTCTTTTTACTTTTTGCAACTGGTCCTTGATGCCCAGTTGACGTAGCTTCCCCCTGTTCACAAACTTAAGTGAACATGCTGGTCACACCTTAATAATCTTTATTCCCTCGGTAACACCAGCTAGGAGTGCAAAGTGCTCTACAAAGCTCAGATCCTGTCCTATCTTGACTATGAGGGTCTGGTCTGTGGCTTGGCATTGCCTTTAGCATTGCAGATGCTGGACACAATACACCACTGAGGGGTCTGACTTAAAACAGGCACCTCTTTGGACCAGCCTTGTGAACAGCCTATTTGCTGGGGTCCCGTCCCCCATCCCACTCTCCTACAGATGAGATGCCAACAACTGCTGCTCACATATACGATACACAATCGTTGCTCCCATGAGTATCCAAACTACCGTGTCCTTTTTTTTAGGCTGACAGGCCCACTTCCCATGAGAGAGGTCGAGAACTGGAATCAAGGTCGCAGTTTGCATAAAGAGTCTCTACTCCACCTACCCTCTCATGGTCACCTCTTATTAGGCAGCAGTCACATACGTCCCCTTAGTGTGTACCCTGTCTGGACCGAATGACTCTGTTGATCCTGCTGTTTTTCGCCACCTGCTACTGGTTATCCTTTATGCATTTTTGAGTTTGGTAGTGGTGTATACTGATGGCTCTAAGGTCGACAGACAAACAGATTTTGCCTACACACATATGCAGTGCAGTGAATTATGCTCACTGCAAAACAGAGGCAGTATATTTGCTGCAGAATGCAGAATGCTTCACCCCCTTTCCCTGCCTCACCCCCTTTCCATGCCTCACCCCCCACCCCCCCCCTCGTCCCCCTCCTCCGGGACTCACCACCCTTTGGTGAGTTCATGCTTGGTTCACCAGCCTTTGTAGCACTTCTTCCTTCTCTGTGCTACATGTGTATGCTTCTGCTGTTCTTTTTCCCATCCTTTTGGGAACATGTCTGGAATATTTTTGAGAATGTGTTCTGAGGTTTTAATAACGAGACATCAGAACGGCACCTCATCAGCTTTCTTTCTTTTTTCTTTTCTTTCTTCCCCCCCCCCCCCCCCCCCCTCCATTTCCTACCCTCCCCTTGCTCCGGCGTTTCAGGTACCTCTATGCTTCTTCTTCTTCTTCCTCCTCCCTGTGCACCCCTGAAGGCCAGTCCAAGCATTTGACGTGTAACAGGTGACTGGGTAACACATAATTCCCAGCTCCAGGTCAACAGGTAGGGTTCACACATACCCCCTGGTACAGGCCCAGTCCACGGAGTGATGATTGCCTGAGCTGTTACCTTCCCAAATTGCCAATTGGTCCCTCCCCAGTTGGAAGGAGCATGTCATCAGAGATGATGGGTGATTTTTTTTTTTTTTTTTTTTTTTTTGTAATGAGTCAATCACCATCTCAGTCTATATAAACAAAATGAGGCTAAAAATTCTAAGAATCTTGCAGCTGCACCTCGGTTTCTTGTGGCCTCATGTACTGAAGGAGCTTAGTCCTTTGCTACGGTTAATCTGTTTTTATTCAGAAAGGTGTTCATGCAGTCGCAGGCCCTGTGAAATCCAGCTCTCATGTATGTAATGGAACTTTGCTTCTGGAAACTAATGGTGATTTTCCAGCACAACTGCTTACAGCATCACTCCCCCACGCTTACCCTGTTTATGTCAAGGCCATTGAATGTTGAATTCTTTGCGTAGTGTTATTTACAGTCAGCTGCTTGATGATCTGACTGAGGGAGAAATCCAAACTTACATTTCTGATCAGGCCATCACTGCAGTAATGAAATGAAATGAAATGTCGTGTGACGAGGGCCTCCCGTCGGGTAGACCGCTCGCCTGGTGCAAGTCTTCAGATTTGACACCACTGCGGCGACTTGCGCGTTGATGGGGATGAAATGATGATGATTAGGACAACACAACACCCAATCTCTGAGCAGAGAAAATCTCCGACCCAGCCGGGAATCGAACCCGGGCCCTTAGGATTGACAGTCTGTCGCGCTGACCCACTCAGCTACCGAGGGCGGACACTGCAGTAATGAAAAAGTTTGATGTAACTTAGTGCCTACGCACATTCTTTTTCTTACGTTTGATTGAGTAGTGCGCACATCCAAGATCAAAGAAGGCTATGAAGTTATCACGATCTGACCGTACATTCCAAACCTGATGTGTTGCTCCCAGTGTCAATGTTACAACCACACCCACATGTCCCATCAAAACGTGGTCAAATGTGTTACTTGTGGTAGGGGTGCTCACTACAGCAATTGTCCGCCCCCTCCTCCCCGCTGTATCAATTGCGATAGTGACCGTACAGTCCCATCCTGAGAATGTCCCATGGATCTTGGTGAGTGGGCCATCCAGGAGATCCAGTTGAAGGAAAAAGTACCTTATCCTGTCACTCACAAGTTGTTGGTTAGTCGAAACCCCTGCATTTTACCGTCAGGCACTTACAGTACAACTCTTGCTATGCCTCGCTCCACAAAGGACATGGCCATGCAGACTTGCGACTTCAAATTCAGCACTGCAGTTGTAAAACTGGCCAGTTTCATGGTAGGATCCCCATCTCCTTCTTCTCCAGCTGCACAACAGGCCACCAAATCTTCGTCCCCGGTGGTGAAATCACCTGCTTCACAAACGGAAGACTCCTGTGAAGACTTCTTACATCCTTCCAGTGAACAAACATCTGTGTCATCTCTATAGATCTCATGGAACAGGATCCTCCAACCTCTGCGCTCTATGGCAGTGAGTCTTCGAAGGCTGGCACTTGGCAGCTACCGGGATGACAACCCTTTTATTTCTTCCTCCCCTTTCCCTGTTATGACTCTCCTCCAGTGGAATGTTCACAGCATTAGATCCAACAAGGAGGAATTGCGGCTGCTCTCAGAATTGCAGTTCCGCTTGTTTTCTGTCTCCTAGAAACAAAATTGTCCCCTCATGCCCGTTTTGACCTCTCGCATTTCCTTCCAGTCTGCTTTGACCTTCCACACAAGGATGGCATTCCATCTCAAGTGGGAGTCAGGCTGCTCACCTGGCATGACATTCGTAGACAAATCATCTCACTGAACACTCGACTGCAAGCTGTTGCAGTCCACATTATCCTTCCTCGCTTCACCTTTTCTGTTTGCAACGTCTGCATCGTTTAGTGTCACTAGGGCAGACTTCCTCCAGCTTTAAGGTCAACTCCCTCACCCCTTTTTGCTGCTCGCCGACCTTAATACACACAGTCCCCTTTGGAGCTTTTCCATAACCTGTCGTTTGTCTTACCACTGGAGCACCCACATTCCTTGCAGACTCCACGCTCACTTATATCCATTTGGACTTCTCGTTCTGCATTGTCCATCTTGCCCCTATCTCAAGTGGTCCGCTCTCCTTGACACGTACTTCACCAAACATTTTCCATGTCCTATCTGTTTGCAAACTTCTACCCTACCTGTGTGTAAATCCTTGGCAGCTTTCGAAGGCCAAGTGGAGGCTTTACTCCTCCCTGGCAACCTTCAATTAACACCATTTCCCTAGTTGTGATTACCACATAGTGAACAATACAAACATTATCCTTACCACTGCAGAACATTTCATACCTCGCACTTCATCTTTACCGCGCCATGTGCCAGTCCCTTAGTGGATTGAGGCATGCCACAATGTAATTCATGCACAGAGACGTGCTCTCCGTGTGTTTAACCGTCATACTTCAAGGGTGAACTGTATTTGTTATAAACAGTGCACAGTGTTGTCACATTCTTTGGGATAGCAAAAAAAGCTATCTGGATTTCATTTATTAATTCTTTTAACAGTTTCACTCCCTCTTCTGTCATTATGGGGCAACCTCTGTTGACTCTCTGGGACCAAGGTCCATTCCCCAGTTTCCAGCCTGACCGTAGCAGATGATGTCATTGTGGACCTTATTGCTATCTCCAACACCTTAGGCCACTATTTTGCAGAGATTTCAAGCTCACCCACCATCATCCCCTGTCCATCCTCAGAAACAAGTGCAGGCAGCTCAGGTGATACCTTCTTCCCTCAGAATCAATGTTACAATGCTGCCTTTACTTTGAGAGAGCTAGATCATGCTCTCACTTAATCTCAGTCTTCTGCCCCAGGGCTGGACGATGTTAACATTCAGACGTTGCAGCACCTTTCTCTTGTGGGTAATCACTTCCTCCTCCATATGTACAATCACATTTGGGCTGATGGCACGCTTCCCAGACACTGGCGTGAAGCTACTATCGTACCCATTCCTAAGCCCAGTGAGAACAAACGCCTTCTTTCTAGCTACCATCCCATTTCTCTCACCAGCTGTGTTTGCAAGGTGATGTATCGTATGATTCTTGGCCGGTTGGTATCTACTAGCCATTGCTCAGTGTGGATTTCGAGTGCGCCATTATGCAATTGTCCATCTCATCACTTTGTCAATCCAAGTCATGAATGGTTTTCTACGCAAATACCAAATTGTGGCTACATTTTTTTATTTAAAGAAAGCTTATGACACGTGCTTGTGAGGACTGGTATCTTCCGTATTTTATACATGTAGGCCTTCCAAGGGCGCCTGCCCCGTTTCCTTCAGGAATTTTTTAAAAGACCAAGTTTTCAAGGTACATGTGCGTTCGGCCTTCTCAGACATCTTTATCCAGGAGAATGGGATCCCTCAAGGCTCCGTCCTGAGTGTCATCATCTTTGCTATAGTCATTGACCCTATTATGGCCTGTCTTTCACCGGGCATCTCCAGCTCCCTTTTCATCGAGGACTTTGCTATCTCAAGATTTTAAACATGGCTGAAACAGCAGCAGTTGAAATTCTTCACGGTAAATGATGGCAGCCAAAACAGTTTCAGGACAAAGATTTATTAAAATTCTTGACCAAGGTTTCTGTATATATAAATATACCTTCATCAGAAGTAAAAAATCTAAAATTACATCCTGCAATGGAGATTGGCACAATTGTTTTATTAATCTCCATTGCAGGATGTAATTTTAGATTTTTTACTTCTGATGAAGGTATATTTACATATACGGAAACCTTGGTCAAGAATTTTAATAAATCTTTGTCCTGCAACTGTTTTGGCTGTCATCATTTACCGTGAAAAACTTTGCTGTCTATTGCAGTTCTCCACAGTCTTATCTCCTTGAATGGCGTCTTCAGTGGCGTCTCGATCGTCTTTACTCGTGGAGCATTGACAGTGCATTTGCTTTTCCTCTGACAAAACCATTTGTATGAATTTCTGGTGGCATAGTGGGGTTCTTCCACCGTTTTTACTTCTTGGGCCTGTTGCTCTTCCATTTGCAGAAACTATGAAATTCATGGGACTCATGCTTGATAGAAAACTTCCTTGGTCCTCCCACATGCCCTACCTCTTCCCTTCTGTACCCGGTGCCTCAGTGTCCTATGCAGTGCTTCCTGGAGAGCAGATCAGATCACCCATCTCCATTTGTACTGATCCGTTGTCTGTTCAAAACTAGACTATGGGTGTTTCATTCATTTGTCTGCACATCCATCCATCTTACATCATCTCAATGCCGTCCACCATTGTGGAATCCGTTTTGCCACTGGTGCCTTCTACACTATACTAGTTGAGAGTCTCTATGCAGTATCTGTTGATGACTTCCTTGACTGCCAATGTGGGGCATTTCCTTCTCCGTTACATCCCAGAGTTCGCTTTTGGCTCTTGCTCCGGCAGCTTAGCTTCACGCTACCTGCCACATTCCTGATGGGCGTGAATCCTTCAGCACCTTGGCTTCGTGCAGCAGCTCATGTTCATCTTGGACTTCATTCGCTTCCTAAGGCAACTACTCCGTATTCGATCTATTGCTGTAAGTTTCTCAACCTTCGCACACAACTTAGCGATGGCACCTTCATGTGCACTGATGGCTCTAACAAGGGAACCTCCCCATCGCACCCCCCCTCAGATTTAGTTATAAGTTGGCCTTGAAAAACTGAACACAGATCAATTGAGAAAACAGGAAGAAGTTGTGTGGAACTGTGAAAAAATAAGCAAAATATACAAACTGAGTAGTTCATGGGAAGATATGTAACATCAAGGACACTGGGACCCCAGGAGCGCCGTGGTCTCGTGGTAATGTGAGCAGCTGCGGAACGAAAGGTCCTTGGTTCAAATCTTCCACCTAGTGAAAAATTTTAATTTTTTATTTTCAGTTTATGTGACAAACTCTTATGTTTTCATCACTTTTTTGGGAGTGATTATCACATCCACAAGAAAACCTAAATCGGGCAAGGTAGAAGAATCTTTTTACCCATTCGCCAAGTGTACAAGTTAGGTGGGTCGACAACATATTCCTGTCATGTGACGCACATGCCGTCACCAGTGTCGTATAGAATATATCAGATGTGTTTTCCTGTGGAGGAATCGGTTGACCTATGACCTTGCGATCAAATGTTTTCGGATCCGATTGGAGAGGCACGTCCTTTCGTCTACTAATCGCACGGTTTTGCGATGCGGTCGCAAAACACAGACACTAAACTTATTACAGTGAACAGAAACGTCAATGAACGAACGGACAGATAATAACTATGCAAAAATAAACAAAGTAAAATTTTCACTCGTGGGAAGACTTGAACCAAGGACCTCTCCTTCACCAGCTGCTCATGCTACCATGGGACCACGGCGCTCCTAAACTCACGTTCTCCTTGATGTTGCCTATGTGGCCCATGGACTACTCAGTTTGTATATTTTGCTTATTTTTTCACAGTTCCACACACCTTCTTCCTGTTTTCTCAGTTGATCTGTGTTCAGTTTATCAAGGCCTATCCACTGTGCCAAGTTATAACTAAATCTGAGGGGGGGGGGGGGGGGGTGCGATGGGGAGGTTCCCTTGTAAGACTGAGTGTGGTATTGGGTATGCCCTTGTCATTGGCACCAACTACTTTCTGTATCAGCTTCCAGAACACTGCTCAAGTTCTTTGCCCTCTATCAGGCCACGCAGTACACCCAGTGACACAGACTTTTGAATTGTGTCATATACTTCAGTTCCCTCAGTGCCCTGTATGCTATATGCAGTCCATCCCTTAGCGCAACAGATCCAAGAAATCTTCCACTTGCTCGTTCTTGATGGAGCTACTCTAATGTTTATGTGGATTCCTGGTCATATCGCTCCAGTGGGAAATGAGGCTGCTGGAGTTGCCGCCGAGACTGCAGCCTGCCTGCTGGCTCTTCCATTCCTTCGGATGATCTCCACATTGCTGTCTGTCAGCAGGTGGTGTCAGTTTGGCATCATCACTGGTCTTCCCTTCATGGGATAAGCTCCAGGGAATTAAACCTCTCCCGGTGCCTTGGCCAACTTCCTCTTGGCCCTCTCACTATGAGGAGACCATTTTAGATAGTTGTGTTTTGGGCACTGTCATTTTTAGCCATCGTCATTTGTTAGGTGGTGATGCCCTGCCACTAAGTACTCATTGTCATCAACCTGTGGCATTTCAGCATGTCCTGACCGAATGCCCGTTTTTAACTGCTTGCCTTCTAGTGTATGTTTGCAGTCTGAGTTCTCAGCCGTTTTAGCGAACAACACATGGGCTGTCAATGGCATTATACTTTTTATCCATTGTAGCAATATGTCGAAGGACATTTAATCTTTAGTTCAGGACCTCCGCTGTCTCTACACCATATTTTATGGACCTTTCTCCAAGAGGAAGTCCTTGTTCTCAGCTCTTTCCTTCCGTCGATGACGGTTAATGTGTAGTCACTTTTAACCTCCTTTTTGTAGTGTTGGCAGAAGAGCCAACACTGTGTTTCTAGAGGAGGACGAAATGCACGCGTTTAATTACATGCTGACTAGCGTGAGGTCTGGAACAGGACAATATCTTGAGAATTGCAAATAAAGTACGTAGATGATGTAATACTTAACTTTAATCCACACTTGTAGAACATCTCTCTTGATGATACATGCTTCACATAATAAATATCAATTGAATACGGCGCCTTGCTAGGTCGTAGCAAATGTAGCTGAAGGCTATGCTAACTATCGTCTCGGCAAATGAGAGCGTATTTGTCGGTGAACCATTGCTATGAACGTCGGCTGTACAACTGGGGCGAGTGCCAGTACGTCTCTCTAGACCTGCCGTGTGGTGGCGCTCGGTCTGCTATCACTGACAGTGGCGACACGCGGGTCCGACGTATACTAACGGACCGCGGCCGATTTAAAGGCTACCACCTAGCAAGTGTGGTGTCTGGCGGTGACACCACACTTTTCATATTAGTGTTGTAAGGTTATGGATTGAGTTCTTTTTGTGCCCTAAAACAAAGTAGAATTTGTGGCCATCACTTGAGTCCTCAGCCGCGTTTGTTCTTGCACTCCATGAGCAAGATGTTCTTAATCAGCAGGGTCTCCCTGAGTAGTCATTAGGCTATCCTTGACATCCATTGGTTGTGAATATCCAGGGTCTCTTTTCTTTTGTGATCTCCACAATGTTGGGTGGACGATCGGTTGTTTTTGTGCGAATTCCAAGTGACATCGGGAACGAACATTCTGATCAGTTGGCCAAATTGGCTACCAGGATGCCGTCTTAGGAGATGGGGATACTGGAACTGGACTTTCGGTTGACTGTGTGCCATAAATTGTTGGAGACTTGGAACATGGATTGGTATGCCCTGATTTCTCTGAATAAACTGTGAATCATAAAGAGAACCATGACTCTGTGGCACTCTTTCCTTTGTGCTTCTCCTGACAGGCAATCTACTGCTCTCACAAGGGAATGGTCTAATAAGACATGTTGAAACCTACCCTGAAATTTTTTACACTGGAAGAAGACAACAAAAAGATGCTCTGTCAAAATGTTAGCTGCTAAGAGACACTGCAAGTATTAAAAAAGAATAGCTGAAAATTGCCAATTTGTAGCGCACCAGGCAGCGGCGGTAGAAATGCGCACGCATGTGTGCCCACACACACACACACACACACACACACACACACACACACAGAGCCAAGGTCGGTGGTACATTTGCAAACAGGAAACACGACACAATCTAATCGTAATTTTCAAAGGACGTGTCAGGTTACTGTTCATTGATAGTTCTCTGACACTACAGAACACAGTTACTATTCTCTCAGATTAGCCACTTAAGTAACATCTAGGCTATTACAAATTATCAGTTGCTTTTTGCATTACTGGTAAGTATTGACAATACAGGTAAAGCTGAATTAATATTTATTGTGCTTTCGTAATGCGTACCTGCCAAAGTACCTTTTTTTTCCTTCTAGTTTCACAGTAATGTGGAATCCAATTAATGTTCTCAATTTAGCAACGATTAAATATGAAAACCTACTTCTGAGGATGTACATTTAGTTGATTTCCTTGACATTCATTCAAATTATTTCGACATTTCGTTTGGAATTGTGGATATGTTAGAAGAAATAGGAAGTAATTGTGATGATTCCATGAATTGTAGTTCAGATGACGTCAATTGTGCCAGTAACAGTTCTGAAGAAGAATACTTTCCAGGCCAAAAAAAAAAAAGTCACATAGTGCAACAGCTTTCAGCGAAAAAGAGAAGGCAGTGAAATATTGGTTAAACGAAGGAGGGAAAAATGCTTGAAGTTACGCACTGTGCAAATGCATTTTTGTTTCACAAAATTGGAGTGTGAACTGTAAAAATGGAAGAATGAATTACATGAAGTGAGAAATATGCACAAAATGTAAACCCAACACCATCTGAATGATACAAGAAATCGTACAGAATAGGAAGTCACAAAATTACCAAGTTTATGTCATGTAAACATGTAGAGCAGCTACCAATGATAGACAGTTCTGTAGAGAAATTCATAGCTGACGTAAAGACGAAACTTGCTGTTGTTCCCACAACTGCTGTTTATAAAGCTGATCAGTCAGGTTTCGTGAAAGAACTGCATGCACACTGCACTTTATCATTTCGGGCCGAGAAAAAGACAGAGTCGGTTGCTCAATCAATGAATGCAATGACACATTCATATACGATAATTCCAGTGATAAGTATGAGTGGTTTACTGTTTCCGCAGCTGTATGTCTGTTTCCAAAGCCGCAAGGCAAATTAGGAGCAAAAATAAAAGTTTGACTGTTTAGTTGCAAAAATCTTGCAATCAATGGATCAAAATCTGGAAAAATGGGAAAGAATAATTTTCAACATTTTGTTCAAAATGTATTCCTATCAGCTGCAGGAATTAATTCATTTCTTTTGTGGGATTCTTGGTCTGGACATGATGACGGCTCTGTTTTCGAGGAGGACGATGAAAAATCTGTAGGTGTAATGTGGATTCCGCCTGGAACTACTAGTGCGATTCAACCTTTCGATAAAGAATTTTTTCGACAGTGGAAAGCATTTTTCAGGAAATTATCAGACAGCATACTTTCTGACACCTCTCTCTCATTTCAGGTTTATCAGCAGAACAGTATTCTTAAGCTCCAGTCATTTGTGCATTACTAGTTTTCTTCGCTACGCTTTACGAATTTGACCAAGTATGCGTGGTATGTAGTGCAATATGCAGAGCAATGGCCAGGACCATTTCTGACTCCATCCCAGTTCAGTTTAAATAAAACTAGTGGTTACTGTGAAGTGCCTGACTGCATCAATTTTTCCTTTTTCCGGTGTGCCTGGTGCAAGAAAAATGTTTGTTTTGGTCGTTCAATAGACACTTCGCATTTTTGTGACGACTACAGGGAATAAACAAATAACTGTTTCACTGATAGTCACATGTATGACATTCAAACATTATTATAAGGAATGACCTACAGGAATCGTTATAAAATGTAGTACTGCAAGACACATTTCATTTCAACAAATTACAAGTCGTCATTGGTGGAAGTCATCTGTGACATCAAACACTGCCATGATTTTATTTTCTCTGCTAGCCATTTTTATCAGAATTACATGTGCGAGAATTGAACTGTCGATATGAAGTTATTTAAAAAAATGTTTATATCGTTTAAGCCAGGTTTTCACCAGAGCAAACAAGCACAAGCAAAAGAGAATTCTGTGTGGTGTACCCGGTAGGCCTCTTGCAGGTCTTTCACCTGGACACCACTGCAGCTACTTGTGCGTCCTGCCTGATTGGAAAATGGAGACCTGCAATTTAATGTGTAATATGAACCACGTCTTTCATGGCCACTCCAACATCTGTGAGAAGTCAATGCTCGGTTAAAAATCATAGTGAAAAAGTTGTGGTCTGAACGGGATTTAAACCCACACTATCTGGATCACGAAGCATGCACTTTGCCACTAGACCGTTTTTGTTTCAGAACAAAAGAAACAAGAAAGAATATGACCATTAGACATTACACATGTGGTGGAACCACTAGCAGTGTCACCTCTTGAGATGATGCTCGATGTCAATAATTAGTGTTCTGTTTATAACTTTCCCCTCAATGATAATGAGAAGCCGGGTAAAAATAGCAGCCAACATACAAGGAAAATTTTGGACCAGTGGTAAGGAGAGCTGGAGATGTAATTCCGTGTAAGGTGCTCGATCTCCATGCGTGTCACACTTTCATAAAAATTGACACACTTACTGGTAAATTCATTCTTCTGTGCGCCATTTTGCATACTCCGTCAAGAACAGTGCACTCACCATGCAAAATAAACCTCACTGAATAGTAAAGTTTCGCATTGTGGCTCTAACAAGATAGAGTTGTATCCTGTATGCCAAATATTAGCTCCAAAAACGAAAAACATAATGTTCACAGGAAATGTTCGTTACCTTGTGTTCTCTTCCGTTCCCTCTGGTATAAACAATTCTACCTATATACAAGCAAATGGTAGAGAATTTTCTGCAAATGCTCATTCTCATGTGTTCGCTTCCATTTGTTCCATTGTAAACCAGTATGTAGGTGCCGAAAATTGGTGTCTCTGAACTGCTGTACAAACCACTGTTATAAGGTGTTCTTTGTGTGTCAGAATTGTGTACTTCAACATTTTTTGCAAAATACTTGCAGTGCCTCTTAGCAACTGAAATTTTGAGAGTGCATTTCTTTTGTTGTCTTCTTTCTGTGTAAAAAATTTCGTGGTTCGACATGTCATATTGGAACATTCTCTTGTCAGTCAGCTTTGTGTTGGTGACCAACGGCCACATCCTCTGATGTGAGGATCCAGCCCACTATTGGTGTCATGCCCATCTGACAGTGGCCACATCCTACTGGACCCCCCTAATTTGGCCATCTTACAATGGAATCGTAAACTTGATGACACACTATCTCTGGTGCTAGTGGTTGACTCAAAGCAGCTGACTTGGTTTTAGGTGGTTTCTAATTGTCTCTCACTTGACCATGTTGTAATTTTTCTTGTGGTATTGGAGGGTGTGGAAGCAGTGGCCAGATGCAGGGCTGTCTCTCCCATCGCACGGTGTGACCTGGAGGCCTCCAACTGCTTTCAGTGTGAGACAACTCTCCCATTTTCACTCATTTAGCCATCTCTCACTTTAGGTTGTTTGTCTCTCTTGGTTTTCTCGATTCTTGGATACACTCAGGTTCATCAGGGTTTTTCTTTTTTAACCTTCCTCTCTGGGGATTATCCCGGCTTGACACAAAAATGATTGAGGGACTGATAACCTCATAGTTAGGTCACTTTAATCCCATCCATTCATCCAAGCATACCTTCTGGATGGACTAAAATCTTATAATCAATTAAATATACACATTTCTCAAAAAATCCATTCTCAGGTCATTTGGTTGGTCCCCTTTCTCAACAGGTGGAACTCTACTGGTTCGAAGCACAACAGTGAAATTAGTTTCTTTAAACATAAACAGTTTACCAAGAATGCCTCAAATACTGTTGGGGATGACATTTCCCTGTCCTCCCAGGCTTCTTCGGACAGGAAAAATACAGGCAGAGGGTCTGCTGATGTGCTCAGCCTGGTGTTACAATTGCTGCATCTGTCTCTAATGCCATAACAAAATTATTTCCATTGTTTGATTATGCCATAGCAAAAACTATTCATGACACAAGTCTTTGTTTCTGTATTTGTTGCTGAGAAAGTTGTAAGTATTTTCGTGCTGAATTCATTACCGATATTACCACAGAATTTTTCGCTGCCTGTTTCTGTTGTGACTCTTGTTGATGGTTATGTATAGTTTTTTCTTACAGCTTGAGAGCAACAGAATCCATACTCGAATTTAGTGAGTTCACACAGGTACTTGACAATAATCACAGTGACTGAACTTTTGTGCAGACAATACTTTATAGTACTGTACTCCTATACGGTAAGACAGTTGAATAAATTGAGTCCAAAGACAGTTACCTCAGACTCGCATGTAATCTTTATTATGAATTTGCTCAACCCAGTTCTCACATTACATGCTGAAAGGCATGGATAAAGGCAGTCAGCTAGATGCAATATATTTCATGATTTCCAAAAACCATTTGACTCAGTACGACATCTACACTTATCAAAAATATGCTAGTATAGGGTATCAAGCAGTTTTTTAAACTGGATTTGGTCTTTCTTTGTAGGGAGGGTGCAGCACATTACCTCAGATGGAGAGTCGTCGACATGTAGAAGTAACTTCAGGTGTGCTCCAGGGAAATGACTTGAGACCCTTCATATTGTATACTGATAACCTGCAGACAGTGTTAATAGCAGTCTCAGACTTCTTGCAGTTAATGTAGTTATCTGTAAAAAATACTGTCTGAAAAAGAACTTTACAAATGTTTATTCGGCTCAGTGGTTCAAAGGTTGGCAGTTTGCTTTAAATGATCAGAATTGTAAAATTGTGCACTTCACAAAATGATAAAATATGGTATCCTATGTGTACAAAAAATTGCTGAACTGTCAGTTTAATACGTCACTGTTGCAAAATACTGACATGAATCCTTTGCTGAAGAATGGAAAAACTGTTAGAAGCCAACCTATGCGAAGAGCAGTTTGAAAGCCTGAGAAATGTAGGGTCATGTGAGGCAATACTGACCCTACAGCTCCTCGTAGAAGATAGGTTGAGGAAAGGCAAACCTATGTTTATAGCATTTTAGACTTAGAGGAAGCTTTTGACAATGTTGAGTGGAATAATCTCTTTCAAGTTCTAAAGATGGCAGGGATAAAATGCAGGGAGTGAAAGTTTATTTAAATTTTGTACATAAAACAGATGACAGTTATAAGAGTCAAGTGGCATAAAGGGAAGCAGTGGTTGAGAAGGGAGTGAGACATGGTTGTAACCTATCCCCGATGTTATTCAACCTGTTTATTGAGCAAGCAGTAAAGGAAACAAACGAAAAATTTGGAGTTGGAATTAAAGTCCAGGGAGAAGAAATAAAAACTCGTGAGGTTTGCCAGTGACATTGTAATTCTGTCAGAAACAGTAAAGCACTTGGAAGAGCGGTTGAACGGAGTGGATAGTGTCTTGAAGGGAGGATGTAACATGAACATCAACAAAAGCAAAATGAGGATAATGGAATGTAGTCGAATTAAATCAGATGGTGCTGAGGGAGTTAGATTAGGAAATGAGACACTTAAAGTAGTAGATGAGTTTTGCTATTTGGGAAGCAAGATAACTGATGGTAGAAGTAGGGAGGGTATAAAATTTAGACTGGCATTGGCAATAAAAGTGTCTCTGAAGAAGAGAAATTTGTTAACATCGAGTATAGATTTAAGTGCCAGGGAGTCTGTTCTGAAAGTATTTGCATGAGAGGGTAGCTGTATATGGAAGTAAAACAGGTTGATAAGCGGCTTAGACAAGAATATTGAAGCTTTTGAAATGTGGGGCTACAGAAGAATGCTGAAGATTAGATGGGTAGATCACATAACTAATGAGGAGGTACTGAAGAGGATTGGAAAGAAAAGAAATTTGTGGCACAAGCTGATTAGAAGAAGGGAGTGGTTGGCAGGGCACATTCTGAGGCATCAAGGAATCACCAATTTAGTACTGGAGTGAAGTGTGTGTGTGTGGGGGGGGGGGGGGGATAAAAATTGTAGAGGGAGACCAAGAGATGAATTCAGCAAGCAGATTCAGAAGGATGATGTAAGCTGCAGTAGTTAGATTTGAAGAGGCTTGCACAGAATAGAGCAGCATGGATAGCTGCATCAAACCAGTCTTTGGACTGAAGACCACAACAACATGAGTACAGTATCAAGAAGTCACAAATGGAATTGGTCAACTAGCGCAGAACTTCAGTGTAACAGTTTTTAGGGATACAAAATGAAATATCACATATTGTCAGCTGTAGGTAAAGCAGGTGGTAAGCTTCAGTTTATTGATAGAATACTAGGAAAGTACAATCAGTTTACAAAGGAGATTGCTTCCAAAACATTTGTGCAACCCATCTTAGAATATTACTCAAGTATATGGAGTCCGTACCAAATAGGATTAACAGGGGATAATGAGTGTATACAGAGAAGGGCAGCATGAATGGTCGCAGGTTTGTTTGATCCAAGGGAGTGTGTTATGGAGATGCAAACTATCCCAAGAAAGCATACTTAGAAAGTTTCAAGAACCAGCATTAAATGACAAGTTTAAGAATATACTATAACACCCTATGTGTCACTCATGAGGTATCATTAGAACAAGATTAGATTAATTAAAGCACACAAAGAAGCATTTAAAGAATCATTTTTCTCACACTCCATATGTGAATGGAATGGGAGAAACACCTAATAACTGGTACAATGGTAAGTACCTTTTGCCATGTGCTTCACAGTGGTATGCAGAGTATTTATGTAGATGTAAAATTAACGACCTAGAACATCAGTCTGGTGGCTTAATAACCATATGATGAGGAACAGTTGGAACGTACACATAAACTTCGAGGGGCATTCAATAAATAATGCAACTTATTTTTTTCTGAAAGCAAGTTGGTTGTATTCAGGATTCCAATACACTACTTTATTCCCCACTCCTTTGGGTTCAAAACTTTATTTTTCAGCATAATCTCCATTCAATGCAACAGCCTTATGCCACCTTACTGGGAAGACCTGTCTGCCCACACGATACCACTCTGCTTGTCGACAATATCTCGGTGCATAAATAACATCCCCATCATTCACATACTGCTCGCTGCACAGTGCATCCTCCATTGGGCCAAACAGATGGAAGTCGGAATGTATGAGATCCAGGCTCTAGAGTGGATGTACTGTTATGCAGTAGTGTCTGTTTCTGTAGAGGTTGCTTTACAGTGAGTGTATACTGTGGAACACCCCTTTCAATATAGGTAGATTTGTGAGTGAGTTCCTCTTAGGTGCACACAGTTGTGTGATGCTTTGCATTGTCATTGAGAAGGAGAATTTGGTTTACATTTTTGTAGCAGCAAACACGCTCAAGCTGTTCCTTCAGTTTCCTGAGTGTACCACAATACATTTCAGAGCTGATTGTTGCACTTTTAGGAAGGACATCAAACAGAATAACTCCTTCAGAGTTCCAGAAGACTGTCATTGTGACTTTACCAGCTGAGGGTGTGACTTTGAGCTTTTTCTTTGGAGGAGAGGTGCTGTCGTCACACCATGGATTGTGTTTTGTTTCCGGGTCAAAGTGATGAACCCACATTTCATCCGCTGTGATGACAATCGACAAAAAGTTGTCACGATCAGTCTCATAACGCTCTGTGCTTGGAACACACGTTGAAGGCTGCATACAGTGCTGCCACCTATCGTAACTATATGAAACTATAGGAGCTGAAGCAGGAATATTCCAAAATGTCCCACAACAAATTCTGCATTTCTTTCAGCTGAAATTGGCTGAGGAAAAAAATCTGCTGCCTTACGTATTGAACACCCTTCATAACATAGGTCACCATCTGTCCGAGGTAAGTGTATTATGCAGACAGATTGTTGTTGTTGTTGTGGTCTTCAGTCCTGAGACTGGTTTGATGCAGCTCTCCATGCTATTCTATCCTGTGCAAGCTTTTTCATCTCCCAGTACCTACTGCAACCTACATCCTTCTGAATCTGCTTAGTGTATTCATCTCTTGGTCTCCCTCTACGATTTTTACCCTCCACGCTGCCCTCCAATACTAAATTGGTGATCCCTTGATGCCTCAGAACATGTCCTACCAACCGATCCCTTCTTCTGGTCAAGTTGTGCCACAAACTTCTCTTCTACCCAATCCTATTCAATACTTCCTCATTAGTTATGTGATCTACCCATCTAATCTTCAGCATTCTTCTGTAGCACCACATTTCGAAAGCTTCTATTCTCTTCTTGTCCAAACTATTTATCGTCCATGTTTCACTTCCATACATGGCTACACTCCATACGAATACTTTCAGAAATGACTTCCTGACACTTAAAATCTATACTCGATGTTAACAAATTTCTCTTCTTCAGAAACGCTTTCCTTGCCATAGCCAGCCTACATTTTATATCCTCTCTACTTCGACCATCATCAGTTATTTTGCTCCCCAAATAGCAAAACTCCTTTACTACTTCAAGTGTCTCATTTCCTAATCTAATTCCCTCAGCATCACCCGACTTAATTAGACTACATTCCATTATCCTTGTTTTGCTTTTGTTGATGTTCATCTTATATCCTCCTTTCAAGACACTGTCCATTCCATTCAACTGCTCTTCCAAGTCCTTTGCTGTCTCTGACAGAATTACAATGTCATCGGCGAACCTCAAAGTTTTTATTTCTTCTCCATGAATTTTAATACCTACTCCTAATTTTTCTTTTGTTTCCTTTACTGCTTGCTCAATATACAGATTGAGGGTATTTCGCCTGTTTCATACATCTTGCTCACCAGATGGTAGAGTTTTGTCAGGACTGGCTCTCCCACGGCCGTCAGTAGTTCCAATGGAATATTGTCTACTCCGGGGGCCTTGTTTCGACTCAGGTCTCTCAGTGCTCTGTCAAACTCTTCACGCAGTATCATATCTCCCATTTCATCTTCATCTACATCCTCTTCCATTTCCATAATATTGTCCTCAAGTACATCGCCCTTGTATAGACCCTCTATATACTCCTTCCATCTTTCTGCTTTTCCTTCTTTGCTTAGAACTGGGTTTCCATCTGAGCTCTTGATATTCATACAAGTCGTTCTCTTATCTCCAAAGGTCTCTTTAATTTTCCTGTAGGCGGTATCTATCTTACCCCTAGTGAGATAGGCCTCTACATCCTTACATTTGCCCTCTAGCCATCCCTGCTTAGCCATTTTGCACTTCCTGTCGATCTCATTTTTGAGACGTTTGTATTCCTTTTTGCCTGTTTCACTTACTGCATTTTTATATTTTCTCCTTTCGCAGGCAGATTACATGATGTAATTCAGCTGCTGCATGCCTCTGGCCCAGGTCCAGGCCACGACTGCTAGGCATAGTGCAGGAAGAGCTGGCGGCTGCTGCTGCTGAGCAAGAGCATGCCACATCACAACCTCTCCAACAGCATGAAATCTCCTTACAAGGCAGGAGCATGTCTGTCTACTGTCACGTGTTGAATATGTTTTCATAATTTTTTTTCTCTAAGTTGGACAAACTGTAAATAAAATGTAGGTTTGCAGCATACCAAAAAAACTATGGTTTTCAAGTTTTTGGATTTGCAGCCAAGTTGTCCAATGCACCTACAATGTAAATTGTGGTTTATTAGCCTCATAACATATGTAATCTAAATCATTTTATTCAGATACAGGAGACTTGTCAAAATTGTGCTAAAACTTCGCCATGAACATAGAACGACTTACGATAACAGCAACAGCCTAATAATAACACTATTACACACACACACACACACACACACACACACACACACACACACACACACACACACACACACACAATCAAACATTAAGTTATTCCTTGCTCGAACTATTGTTTCATCCTCTATGAATTCTTCCACTGACTGGTAGCATTTCTCCCACAGAATCCGTTGTAGCCTTATTTTTAGAATCTCTGGCTTCCAGTTTAATATATTTTTTTCCACTTAATTTATTGTGTATTGTCATCCTCATATACTGTGAATTTGGTACATATAATTTCAATTGGTGAATGGGTAACATAAAATTCTTATTATTTCACATGTTGTACGTGTGATTAAAATGATTATTCTCAAATAATTTTGTTCTGCTGCGAAGGAAGGTTATAATTTCATAAATGTATATGGAGGGAACAGCTAGGATTTGTAGCTTCTGAAGTAATGGATGGTAAAACTCGTTTTGCTGGCAGTACAGATGTATCTGATAATTTTCTTCTGCAGTTCCACTATTCGAGATACGCTGTTTGAATTTCCCCACAAAATTATACCATAGACAATGACAGATCCAAAACAACTATGATAAGACTATTTTCTGTGTTTTGTGTCAGTAGAATTTGCCGGTATTTGTATTGAAAGTGCAAAATTGCGTAACTTGTTTGATAGAAAGTCAGTATGTGTATTCCAGCTAAAGTTCTTGTCCACATTTACTCCAACGAAATTGATCATGTCCACGTCTGCCATAGTTAGGTTGTTATGTTGTATTTTAAGTACCACACATTTCAGACATTTGGTTTTGAAATGTACCGTACGAGTTTTTTCAATGTTCAGTTTCAACACATTTAACTGGAACCAGTTTTCTAAGGTATCCATTGTGCTCACATTAGTGCTCAGAATTTTTTTCCTCATAATCTTTAAGTAAAATAGAAATATCATCTGCAAGCAGAACTGAGGGGGGAAGTATTTACAGGTAAGTCATTTAAGTAGAATAGAAACGTGATTGGCCCTGAAATGGAGCCTCGAGGCATACCTTGTGATACTGCGCTTAATTTAGAATAATAATTTACAGATTTTGAACTGATAATTACCTTTTGTTTTCTGCTCTGCAGGCATGGTGTAAGCTGTTTCAGAGCATTGCCCTCAATACCATATTTATCTGATTTATAAGAGAAGCAGACCATGATTTGTAGAGTCAAAGGCTTTTCTAAGGTAACAGAAGATACCTGCTACTTTACTCCTCTGATCCAGTACTCTACATACCTTTTCGATAAAGTTATACTCTTCAAACCACTCTAAAGTGCCTGACAGAGGGTACTTCCATTGTACCAGTTATTAGGGTTTACGTCCATTCCATTCATGTAGAGAGAGCAAGAAAAAGAATTGCTGAACTGCTGTTGTGCGTGCTGTAATTACACAGATATTTCTGTCACTATCCTTAAGAGAGTGATACATAGAGGTTGTAATGTATTCCTAGATTCGTCACTCACAGCTGGTTCTAGAAACTTTCCAAGTAGGCTTTAACGGGATAGTTTGCATCTGTCTCCATCTACATAAACATCTACGTCCTACTCTGCAAGGCAGTTAGTGGTATGTGGCAGAGGGTGTTTCTGGTGCCAATAACTGATCCCCCTCTCCCCTGTTCCACTTGTGAATGGCATGTGGAAAGAATGATTACTGGTAATCATCTGTAATAGCTCTATTTTCCCAAATTTTCTTGTTGTAGTGATTTCACAAGATGTATTTGCGAGGAAGTAATATGTTGTCTGACTCTTCCCGGAAAGTATTCTCTCGAAATTTCAATAGTAAACCTCTCTGTGATGCATAACTCCTCTCTAGTAATGTCTACCACTGGAGTTTATTGAGCATCTCTGTAATGCTCATGCACCAACGAAATGATCCCATTATGAAACTAGCTGCTCTTTGTCAGATATTCTCTGTCTCTTATATCAGTCCTACCTGGTAAGGATCCCATATCGGTGAAGAATAATCGAGAATCAGCTGAACAAGCACCTTGTAAGTCAATTCCCTCATGGATAAGTTACATTTCATTTAGTTCTCATAAGTTTTCAACGTTCTTCCCCTACTTTCATGAAATGTCGAAGATATACATACATAAATAAATACAAAATTTGTTTGTTTCATATATTTGTTTATTTGCATTGTCTTTGGTACTTAGTTTCTCTTTCATATGATATGCAGCTAAACAGTCTCCAAGATGTAACGCAACTCCACAAGACTTACACATTAAGTTTGTTGTTCTTCTTTTTTTTGTTTTTGGAACATACATGACAGTTTCTTCGTTTTCGTTTATTCTTTTCGGAAATAAGTATTAGTTGGTGTTGGTTTATGTGACCAGAAATTCTGTTAACCAGAGCATGATGAGATGTACGCGATGTAGTGGCAACCTCCAAGTTTTGCTCAGAAGCAAGTACATGGTCTTTTATCCGCGAATCAGACACATTCAATAAAAAATCGTGAAATCGGAGACGCTTGTGTTCTGTATTGAAATATTGACACGTACAGAATGCATTAAATAATGTGCAATGATAGAGGTAATGCAAATCTTTTTTTTACAATTTTATCGTTTTTCTGTATATAGGGTAATAACTCAAATATTGCTCTGCCCGATCTACTCCGTTCATATATTTGTTGTAGTCTAATACACTTCCAGCTTTTTAAATTTTGTAATTGGTTTTTCTACATTTTCTGTGAGTTTCAGTCAAAGTGGCATTATGTATTGTAGAGATCATTCTTATTGTTTTAGTTTTCGAAGCTCTCCATACCTGTGTGAGTACTTCACATTTTCATATGACAAGCTGCAAACACATTGACTTTTGCGCGCTTTAATTTTTCTGGAAATCCTCTATTTTGCCATATCGTTCCACAAACTTGAATTTTATTTTCAAGTAACTTCTTGCAAGTTCTACACTGTTATAGTAGTTATCCATGTAGAGGTGATGCCACTTTCCATAAGAAGGTGTCAATAGTTCCATCACTGTTTTTGCTAAAGGCTGTCCAGCGCCAGAATATATCTTGAATTGAGGATATGTATCCTGTACTCGAATCGCACAGTATCTGTTTTGTAATTTTCAACGGATTGTAAACTTTAAAATTTAACCGTCCACGCCATGGTATCGTTCCTTCATCAGTTGAGATGTTTTGACTTAGATTAAAGGTTTCTTGAAAATTTTTTGGAAAAATAATCAATTACGAATTGCACTTTGTAAAGCCGGTCGACATTATCCGGTGTATTGTTGTTGTCAGAAAAATGTAAAAACAATAATATTTGTCAGAATCGGTTGCAGGACATCGTTTTGTGAAATATCAGTGTGTGTATCAACGGATTCGTTGACCAATAATCATTGATCCTTGCTTGTTTTACAATTCCGATAAGGATAGCAAGCTGAAACCATTTTCTAAGTTCGGGTCCTGTAAAGTCGACAAATTTCGCATTTTTTTTTTTTAATCCAGTTTCCTTCTATTACAATTTTGACTGTAGCACTCGTTGGTTTCATTGCTAATATATTCAAACAGATCGTTCCCAATATATAATTCTACGATATCCTCGATGCTCTATGTATCTTTGGGAAATATGTTTGGACCAGGAGATTCTTCACATTTAGGATTTGCCCTCAGTAAATCAAAGTCTGACCAATGTGCACTGTATTCTTCATCTGATTCATCCGAATCATTTGGCAACTGTAGCATCTGCCGAATTCTTCTTGGACATATTTCACAATCTTCCGGTGATTCTGCTTCACTTTCATTTTTTCGATATCCAATGTCTTCTTCCCAATCAGCCAAATCGTCCAGAACGTCAGACAAGACGTCCGCTTATTCATCGTAAATAATTGTATTGTCTCTTTCATCTGCCACGATGAAAGGGCACAAGTAGTTATAAAAACGAAAAAACTTGTTAATGTGTGTAACTTATTGTTACCTAAACAAAACACCAACAGAACGCAAAAGATACTAAAGTGCTGTCGCCGGCCACTGCGGGATACTATGCTCACAACACCACTGCGGTGTTGCCGGCCAATGAGCGCTATTTCGCGCACAACACCACTGTGGTGTCGCCGGACAGCGTAGTGTTAAGGTCACTCTGAATAATTAGGCTACTCCTACACATTTTACAGTAGATACTGTTTCTAACAGTTCCATGTCCATTATAATTATCCGGGCTGTTATGCCGTGGTCGGTTGATGAATTCTGTGGTGATTCCCAACGTTTCGTCTCCGAGGTGTGGAAGGTGTGTGTGTTGGACCTTCCATCAAGCTACGGACCCCCTTGAAGATGTCTCCCGCAGTCGGAGACGAAACGTTTGGAATCACCACAGAATTCATCAACCGACCATGGCATAACAGCCCGGATAATTATAATGGACATGATATTTCCGGCCGTGAAAGTTTACATTTTAGTATTCTAACAGTTTGTTATCGGTACTGTAGTTGTACAGTAGTGAATTTCCTTTCCTATGTATGCACAGTATATTACATTTATTCATGTTTGGGGTCAATTGCTTGAGTCAGCACCAATCATCAATCCTCTGCAGGTCATTCTGTAAAATACTGTCTTCCAGCATTACTACTTTCATATAGACAACCACGTCATCTGAAGAGCTTCTAACACTTTATGCTGTATCATTTATATACGTTGTAAACAGTAACAGTCCTATCACACTTGCTTGGGGTATTCCAGAAATTCCCTGTACATCTGTTGATTTTGTTCTGTTATGAGTGATGGGTCGAGTTCTGTCCACAAGAATGTTTTGAATCCAGTCACAAATCTGGTCCAGTACTTGATAAGTCCCCCCCCCCCCTCCCCCCACCCACACACACACACACACAAATCGGCAGTGTGTAATGGTGTCAAATGCCTTCCTGAAGTCAAGGGACATGGCACCAGCTTGACCACCGTTGTCTACAGTGCTATGAAACTCATGGAGGAACTGATGGAGATGAGTTCCACAAGATCTCTGTTTGTGGAATTCATGTTGATTTTTGTATAGAAGATAGAGGAGACTTTCGTTTTCCAAAAATATCGTAATTCTTGAGCATAAAACATGTTCGACAATTCTTCAGCAAATTGACATCAACAATATGGGTCTATAATTATGTGTATCTGTCCTATGGCCCTTCTTGGAAATGGGAGTGTCCTGCACTTTTTTTCCAGTCACTAGGCACCCTTAACTACTCCAGCGATCTACAATAAACTGCTGCTAGAAAGAAAGCAAGTTCTTTCGCTTAATCTTGATAGCACCTTATAGGTATCTCATCTGGCTCTTGGGCCTTTGCACTACTAAGTGACTGTAGTTGCTTTTTTGTTCCACATTTGGTTATCTCAATATCTGCCATCTCGACATTCATGTAATGATTGAAAGGAGGGGTCGTACTACAATCTCCCATGGTGGAACAATTTCAGAAGATCGAGTTCAGTATATTGGCTTACTCTCTGTTATCTTCTGTTTCAGTGCCATTATGGTCACCGAGTGAATGAGTAGAGGATTTCCCCCCAGGGGCTCAGCATTCATTTGCTGAGTACGGGCTTGGCGACCCCGGGGTCCTGAGCTGGGGACTGGTCAGCGCCGCCAGTCTCCTGTCACCGTAAACCCCGGACATGCTTCAGCGACCACCGCATGGCGCAGCGGTGGAATGTTGTATGCTGCGGGGAATGGTAATCTTGGCTTGACCGCCTGGATTGCGAGGAAGGTAAACCTCTATAAAAACCCCTCAATCTTATGGTGTGCTGCGCGCCTATAAGATGCATGGCTGTTGGGGTGGAACAGTCGCAAGCGGGCAACCTCTGGGGCACCTGCCGCACCCCAGTTGTATAAGGCTTACTCAGGCACGCGGGGCTCTGTCTGAGCGGACCTTTAGTTCCCTAGCTGCTCGTGGGACCACAATGGACCCTTCGACCTCTACGTTTCCCCCTACCAGTGGATTGGGTGGGCCACTGGTAGGAAAACACACCCAATCGAAAAAGCGACTTCGTGCTGCGAGTCCTCCAGTGCCTGGTGTTACTAGAGATTTATCAGACTGTCGTAACAGAGCACATGCTGATATCCAGAATGTGTTTTTGATTGTCAAACGGAAGGAAGGTAGCTTTGAGAGAGTTTCTCCCTTTTACATCCACAAGGGTCTTGAGGGAATTGCAGGAACACTGAAATCTGTGAAGCGTCTGCGCAATGGGACTCTGTTAGTTGAAACTTCTAGTTCCCGTCAAGTCACTTCTCTTAGGACAGCAACCTGTCTCGGAGAGTACGCTATCGAGATCGAGCTCCACTCCACTTTGAACTATAGTAAGGGTGTTGTGACATGTAGGGACTTGGTGGATATCCCCAAGGACGAGTTGAAATCTGAGTGGGCTGACGAAGGTATTGTCGACGTGCAGCATATTATGAAACGAGTCGATGGGGACCTAGTCAAATCCGACTCGTTTATTCTCACGTTCAATCGCCCGAGACTCCCAGAGCATGTTAAAGCGGGTTTCTTACGTTTGCCAGTACGGCCATATTTCCCCAACCCAATGCGCTGTTTTAAATGTCAGCGCTTTGGGCATACTACGTTGGGGTGCAATGGGATAGCCACTTGTGGTAAATGTGGTCAGCCTGCCCATGAAGGAGCCGATTGTTCATCGCCTGTGAAGTGCGTGAATTGCTCTGGGAGTCACCCTGTCTGGAGCCGGGTCTGCCCCATCTATCTCGAGGAACGGAAGATACAGGAGATCAAAACATCTAAGCGCATCCCCTATGGTGAGGCCAAGAAGCTCTTTAAGGCCATGCAGCCTCCTGTGTTTACAACATCTTTCGCTTCCACTCTGCAGAAACCGGTACAGTTGGCCACTGTTGCTACACAAACGGAGGTTGCTAGTGTCAGCACTAATACCTGCATGTGCCAGTGCACTTGTGCTGCTGCGGTTGTTTTGCAACCTGCAGCTCTCCCCACAACATCGGACAAGGCCGTGGTTGCTGACATTGGGGTACTTCCTGCACCTCCCCATATGGCACCTTCTGCCCAGGCGAGTAAAGCTCCAACTGTTGACAAGGTTCTGCATTCTAAGCCCCCCAAGACGAAGACGCCAAAGGTGAAGGTTTTGCCACCTGAGGAGACTAGTCACGGTCAGTCCGATGATGATGCCATCGTACTATCTGACATCTCCCTTGGGTCGCCATCGGAGCTGATGGACATTGATGTCGACCGGGGGCGATCTTCTCGCCCCAGGAATAAATCTCCGGCCAGTACGGGCTCTCCTCCAAAGCACAGGGGCAGGGTGAAAATTCAGCCACCCTGATCACTGGCTCCCATATTACAGTGGAACCTGAATGGGTTCAGGACGCATGTGGCCGAATTACAACTCCTTGTACGAGAGCGCCCCTTGTGCTTATGTCTCCAAGAGACACATTTCCGGGCCACTGATGCTCCTTCTTTACGGGGCTATACCGTGTATCGAAAAGATGATCTGATGGGGGAAAGGGCAAAGGGTGGTGTTGCGGTTTTTGTCCATGACATGCACCACTCATCTGAGCTCCCTCTCGTTACGGACTTGCAAGCAGTTGCAGTTGACCTTCTTGTGGGGCAGAGGCTCACAATCTGTTCCGTTTACTTACCGCCTCAGGACGCCATAGACTCTGAGGCTCTCACAGACCTTATTACCCAACTCCCCCGCCCATTTCTCCTTCTGGGGGACTTCAATGCTCATAATGTCTTATGGGGCTCTACGACTACTTGCCCCAGGGGTCGCATTCTGGAAAGCCTCATGGTATCCGAAGAACTGTGCATCCTCAACTCTGGTGCTCCCACTCATTTCTGTACTGCTTCTGGGTCGTCGTCAGCTATTGACCTTTCCTTTTGCTCTCCAGCACTCGCGGATTCTGCTCTGTGGGAGGTTGCCGCTGACCTCCATTCTAGTGACCACTTCCCCCTTTGGATTCGCCTCCTGGATGAGACTGTAGCATTACCAGTGCCACCCAGGTGGAACCTCTGCAGAGCTGACTGGACACTTTTCAGCGATTTAGCTGTTTTGGAACACCGTGCCAGCGTCCACGAATGGGTCGACCATGCTACAGCCGTGATCTCCCATGCTGCTGAATTGTCGATCCCACGGTCCTCAAGTCATCCCAAGAGGCGCCTTGTCCCTTGGTGGACCACTGAGTGCCGCGCAGCCATCCGAGCTCGCCGTGCAGCTCTGCGCCGCTTCAAGTGCCGTCCCTCAGCTGACAATCTTGCGGCCTTTCGGGTGGCAAGGGCCAAGGCGCGGCGAGTGATTAAAGAGAGCAAACGACGGTCATGGCAATCGTTCTTGAACTCCATCTCCCGCTCCACTAGTTCTACAAAAGTGTGGGAAGCCATCAGGAGGATCTCCGGCAAACGCAGCCAACTACCTGTCACGGCATTGCTGCATCAGGGTAGTCTACTCACGGCGCCGAGAGACATTGCCCAGACACTGGCCACGTATTTTGCCGAATCTACTGCCACTATGAACTGTGATCCAGATTTCTGCCGCTACCGCACTGCTATCGAGAGGGATCACTTGGACTTCCGGTCTCCAAATTCTGAACCCTACAACTGCCCCTTCACAATGTGGGAACTGGATTCGGCGCTGTCTGTGGCTCATGATACTGCGCCAGGTGCTGATCAAATCCTGTACAGCATGCTGCAGCACTTGTTGCTGCCATCCAAGGAAGTACTCCTGAATTGTTTTAATATGATATGGTCATCCAGCACGTTCCCTGACTCGTGGAGGGAGGCGATTTTGGTTCCCCTCCTCAAACCGGGAAAGGACCGAATGCATCCCAGTAGTTATCGGAGTATTGCTTTGACGAGCTGTGTCGGGAAGACATTGGAACGCATGGTCAACCGTCGCCTGGTTTGGCTGCTCGAGACCAGGCAGCTCCTTAGCCACTCTCAGTGTGGCTTTCGGAGATGTCGTTCAACTATAGACAACTTGACCCTGCTTGAGGCGGTCATCCAGCAGGCCTTCTTACGTAACCAGCATTGTCTAGGTGTATTCTTTGACATTAATAAGGCGTATGACACTACTTGGCGCCGCCTTATCCTCAATCAACTCCATCAGTGGGGCTTTCGTGGCCATCTCCCCATCTTCATTCGGTCCTTTCTTTCCCGCCGCCTCTTTCGATATCAGGTTGGTAATGTGCTATCTGATTTGTACGTGCAGGAGAATGGTGTTCCTCAGGGAAGCGTTTTAAGTGTCACCCTCTTTGCCGTCGCCATTAACAGTATCACGTCCACAATCCGGAGTCCTGCCCAGTGCTCCTTGTTTGTGGACGATTTTGCTGTTTTCTGTTCTTCCTCCAGTCTTGTCACTGCTAGTCGGCAGCTGCAGCTTACGATAAAGCGATTAGAGGCATGGACTGCGAAGACGGGTTTTACCTTTTCTGCAGACAAATGTGTGTGTGTTCATTTTAATCGTTCTCGACGTGCTTTTACCTCCCCTGAATTGCGTCTGAGGGGCACCATTCTTCCTTTTAGAGACACTGTGAGGTTCCTGGGCCTCACTTTTGATTCCAAGTTGTCGTGGTTGCCGCACCTTAAAGACCTCAAGGTGCGGGCCCTGAAGGCGCTGAATATTTTGAAGTGTTTGAGCCATCGGTCCTGGGGAGCAGATCGGGCGCGTCTGCTGCAGTTTTATAGGGCTTTCGTCCGGTCGCGTCTTGACTATGGATGCACTGTGTATGGGTCAGCGAGGCCTTCGTATCTGAAGATTCTTGACGCAGTACACCATGAGGGTATCAGGCTGGCCACTGGTGCCTTCCGTACCAGTCCCATCCCCAGCCTGTGTGCTGAGGCAGGGGAACCGCCGCTCGCCATCCGGCGGAAACTCCTCATGGTGCGACGGGTGTGTCAATTCCTTGCCTGTCCTACCTCCCCTGCGTACCCTACTGCTGCCCGACCCCCTATGGAACGTCTCTTTTCCAGTCGTCCAAGGGCAACGAGACCATTTGGGATTCGTGCCAAGCATTTGCTTGAGTCCCTTGGTGTGGAGCGTGTGGCACCCCAACTCCAGGGTTTTACCCGCCTGCCTCCCTGGTTGCTCCAGAGGCCCAGCGTCCTTTTAGACTTGTCAGAGTACCGGAGGAGCTGCACTCCTGCGTTTGTTTTTACCTCCTTATTTTACGATATTTTAAACCAGCATCCTGACCATGTACCAGTATTTACGGATGGCTCTAAACAGGGGGACTCTGTAGGTTGTGCTGTGGTTTTCCCTGATCGAGTCATCAAATTACGGCTTCCTGCAGCGTTTACCATCTTTGATGCCGAATTGTTTGCGATCTTGCGGGCATTGGAGCAGATGAGATGTGTTCCCAGTCTTAAGTTTCTCATCTGTTCTGACTCTCTGAGTGCCCTTCAGACCATGCAACACTTGTACCCAGCGGATACGGTCGTCCAGAACATCCATGATGCCCTACTCCACCTGCAACGGCAGGGGAAGGAGGTTTCTTTCTGCTGGGTGCCGGGGCACGTGGGTATTAGGGGAAACGAACTGGCGGATGTGGCTGCCAAAGATGCATGTTCCCTTCCTCACGTTGTTGAATGTGCCGTCCCCCTCCATGCTGTTACCTCCCTTTTGCGTTCTCGTGTTATGCGTCAATGGGAAGAGGAGTGGCTGGCAGTCGGTGAAAATAAGCTGCGTCTGGTCAAGGCCACCACGCGGCCATGGCGTACATCCTACCAGTCATGCAGGCGGGATGAGGTTCTCCTCACCCGCCTCCGCATCGGGCACAGTCCCTTAACGCACGGTTTTTTACTCCGGCGGGAGGACCCCCCAATCTGTAGTGTTTGTGGCGACCTGATAACTGTGCGCCACATTTTACTTGACTGTCCTTTATTCTCTGACCAGAGGGCGGTGGTTTCCTTGCCACCGGATTTGCCCTCTATTTTGCAAGACGACGCAACGACTGTGGTTAAGGTCTTACGGTTTTGTGTCCTGTCCAATTTGTTGCCTCGGATTTTAGGGAGAGGATTTTAATGTGCTGCTGGGTGACTGGTTCACCCAGGTTTTAGGTAAGAGGTCCGCCAGTCACGATTACCTACTTGTTTCCCTTCAATTTCTGTTCTCTTTTCCTTGTGTTTCCTTTCCTTTTTAGTGCGTTTCTTCTCCTCTTGTTTTGCCTCTGTATGTGAGGATTTGTAACTGCGTCAGGTCTGTGTCTTTTAGCCGTTCTCCTTGTTCGCTGTCCGTCTTCGTCTCTTCTCCGCATGTGTTCCTGTTTCTATGCGTTTGGGCGCTGATGACCACGCTGTTTAGCGCCCGAAAACCTCAACCCACACACACACACACACAGTAGAGGATTTCAAACTGCTTACTGATCTTACATAAGACCAAAATCTCTTAGGATATTAATTAGACCACTTGGCAAAATTTCTTTGAGTGTGTCTCAGTTCAGATTTTGCAGCATCTCTGTGACATTCTCCTGTGGGTCCAATAAACCTGTGATCATTCGTGCTGCCATTCTCTCTATACATTCAATATCTCACGGTGGTTCTATTTGGCCCAAGTTCCACACACTTGAGCAATATTCTATCGTGGGTTATGTATGCAGTCTCCTGTGCAGACTGATTGCACAACCCTAGTATTCTACCAATCCACCTGTTTACTTACGACAGATACTATGTGATCTTTCCATGTCATGTTCCTGCAAATTTTTACATTCAGATGTTGGTATGAACTGACCGATTTCAGCTGTAATTCACTGATATCATAGTCTTAAGATACTTAATTTTTTTCATTCTGTGATGTCCACAATTTTACGTCACTGTGCACCATTTTGAAATCTTATCAAGATCTGACTGAATATTTGTGTTCATTACAGATAACTGCATCATCTGCAAAAAAAGTCTGAGGTTACTGTTAATATTGTCCTTAAGATCATTAATACACAGCATGGACAGCAGGGGATCCTGCACACTTCCATAGGATACACCCAAGGATACTTCTGCATCTGTCAATGACTCTCCATCTGAGATAACTTGTTGCATTCTCCCTACCGAAAAATCCTCAGTCCTGTCACAGATTTCACCAGATACATCTACTGTACTTTGACAAAAGCATAGCTGTGGTACTCGGTCAAATGCTTTACAGAAATTGAGATTCTACATTTCTCTGATTGCCACGACCCAAAGCTTTCGAATGTCATGTGAGAAAAATGACAGTTAGGTTTAACATGATTAATGTTTTTGATGTTCATGCTAGGTGGCATCAAGGAAAATACCTCGTTATTTTTGAGCTCAGAATATGTTCTAGGATTGTGCAATGAATGGATGTCAAGGATAATAGACAGTAGTTTTGTGGATCACTGCTACTACCCTTCTTGGAAATGGGTGAGACATATGCCTTCTTCCAATTGCTGGGTATGGTTTTTTGTTCGAGGAATCTCTGATAGGTTATAGTTAAGAGGTCTTCATCAGTGCCACTGAAACTAGTATCAGTTTCACTCTTTTTTTTTTTTTTCAGTGTAATGAGAATTAAATTGAGGAAATACTATGAGGTTTTCCTTTCCAAAGGAATGTTTTAAAATGGAGTGAAACATTTCTGTTTTTGCTTTGCTGTCATTTATTTCAGTGACTGGACACTAACTTTGATGCCACTAGCAGCCTTGACAGACAGACAGCATTTCTTTGGCTTTTGTGAAAGATCTTCCAACAGTATTCTGCTATGGTAGTTACTGAAGGCTTCATGCAGTGCTCTCTTGACAGCCGAACATGTGTCATCCAGCATCCCTCTATAGCTTAAAGCTTTGTTTTACATCTGTTATGTAGTAGCCTCTGTTTCTGTAGAAGTTGCTTTACAGTGAGTGTATACTGTGGAACACCCCTCTCATTATAAACTGTTCTACTGCATACATATGTATCCAAGTGCACGATCAAATATTCTTCACTTGTCATTATTGACACAATTCTTCACTTGAGCTATAGTTCCCCTAATACTCTTCTCATGAACTAAATGCTTCAAATTCCCCATTAAGATTTGACACTACTGCTTCTCTATCTAGTTTACTGAATTTATAAATCTTTCTTCTTGTTTTATTTGCCCTTTGTATATCTGTAATCATTGTTGCTCCAAGTGTTTCACAATAACTGGTACCAGTTTTGACGTAGACATCCTCAGAGAGGTCACGTCTATTTATTACCATTATATCGAATATATTTCCATTGTGAGTGGGCTTCTGAACCATCTGTTGTAGCTAAATTTTCAAAGAAGACATTTAGTAATGTTTCACAGGATGTCTTGTCATGCCCACCACCAACAAAATTGTAATTATCTTATTTTTCCCTTTCATGATATTTTGACAACTGCTCTAGTAGATGCTCATTATTTGGAGCAAAGAAATCTGTGCTCAACACCTGATGAAAACAACTAGAGAAATTGTCAAAATATAAAGGAAGAGAAATGGCAGCCCACCTGAAACGAAAACTGTTATAAACCACCAATTCCATGAACAAAATCGGCAGGATCACAAAAATAAAGATGTTTTTACCCATTGGTATAAATTACTTTTTACTTCTGTAATGTCATTTTCTACAATATTTGAGCATTAAGATATTTTTTCTTTTTTCAGGGGAAGATGCCTAAGCGGAAGTCTCAGCCCAAGAAAAATGCAGCTGACTCACAAGTCCAGTTACTATGGAATAAAACAGTTGTTTACGGCCCAGATCCTTTCAGAGGAGCTGGCACTTCACAGGCACGGAGGGAACAGCTTGTTAACAGTGACATTAGTGATACCGATGACTCTTCTGGTGAAGAAGGCAGCAATGAGCATGATAGTGACTCGGAATTGTCTATTGTCGAAGAGAGAGAAAGTAGGGCTCAGAGATCCAGTCGAGATAACAACTCGACTGATTCAGACATCGTGATAATTGATGAAATTAACTCTTCCAGTAACGCCGAACTTGATGTGACAGTTATTGAGGATGAATCAGGTCGAACTCCTCCACCAGGTCGAACTCCTCCAGAACTGATTGTTATAGATGACTATCCAACTCATAAGAGAAGAAGAGTGAGTGAAAAGTCACGTTTCTCCAAGGGTCCCTTTTCAGTTCTGAATGAGTATGCATCTGACTGTTCTTTTTATTTAACATTAAAAACTGAGCCACCCACAGAAGAAGCATTCATAGGTAGTGTTGTGATTGAAGGAGTTACATTTGAAAAAGTGGAGAAGGCTTCTTTCATAAGACTGTATATAAGTGAATTTCCTGGTAGAAGCTTTTTGTATATTAAAAATAAGGTTTCAGAAGATTATTGCATAATTACTCAAATTTTGGATGTCACTCTTTTTTCAGGTAAGTTAGTCTTTTTGATGTAGTTTATGCCACTGCAACCATAATAAATCAAGTAATTTTTCTGGTTTTGGAAGGCTTTAAGCTGCAGTTGTGGAACATTGGTGAATCGTTACATGTATTAAATTAATGTCGCTAAAAGCACATGTAGTATTTATTTGTGTACTGTTTATTTGTAACTGAACCTTCATGTATTTCATGCAACAATTATAAGAGCTGTACAAGAGATATAAGCACAAAATTTTTTTAAAAACAAATAACAGGTGGGTCTGGTCAAAGATGCCCATGCAGGAGAGGGGGTGGGGGCAAGTAGGTCCACGACCTCCTCCTCCCCCCCCCCCCCCCCCCCCCCCCACCACCATGTTCTAGGGAAAGGAAAAAATAGAGTGTAGTCAGGGATTTTTCTTTCAAGAAAATTATTTAAAAGTCCGTATTACATAACTTTTTAACAAGGTCAGAACTGGAACTTTTTATGGCTACTTACAAGTCACCTACATCTCCCAAAACATTAAAAAAAGTATTCCACACTTCCAAGTCTAGTGGTCCCCCACCCTCCTCCCCCCTTCCCCACCAACAAACTATTGTATGGGTGCCCTTGGGACTAACGTGATTCTTTCTACACCCATGTTATTTCTCAAGCTACAAGTGTGTTCTGTGTGGTGCCGTTTGATGAACGGTTTGGGGAATTCCGCTAGCAATGTCTAACTTTTGGTTTTGTGACTGCAAGACACTGAACTGAAGTCTGTTCATTGCTGCCAGTACTCTGTTAACATAAGGTCTCTGTGCTCCAGTCGATAGGTGTGATGGTGGATCATAGCACAACAGCAGTTTGGGCTAACAGCTTGGAGCATGGGGGTGGCAGTAAGAACACAAATCTCAGCCACATTGTATGCTGCATATAACATGACACTTTCTACATCTACATCTACATTTATACTCAGCAAGCCACCCAACGGTGTGTGGCGGAGGACACTTTACGTGCCACGGTCATTACCTCCCTTTTCTGTTCCAGTCGCGTACGGTTCGCGGGAAGAACGACTGTCTGAAAGCCTCCGTACGCGCTCGAATCTCTCTAATTTTACATTCGTGATCTCCTCGGGAGCTATAAGTAGGGGGAAGCAATATATTCGATACCTCATCCAGAAACGCACCCTCTCGAAACCTGGCGAGCAAGCTACACCGCGATGCAGAGCGCCTCTCTTGCAGAGTCTGCCACTTGAGTTTGCTAAACATCTCCGTAACGCTATCACGGTTACCAAATGACCCTGTGACGAAACACGCCGCTCTTCTTTGGATCTTCTCTATCTCCTCCGTCAACCCGATCTGGTACGGATCCCACACTGATGAGCAATACTCAAGAATTGGTCGAACGAGTGTTTTGTAAGCCACCTCCTTTGTTGATGGACTACGTTTTCTAAGGACTCTCCCAATGAATCTCAACCTGGCACCCGCCTTACCAACAATTAATTTTATATGATCATTCCACTTCAAACCGTTCCGCACGCATACTCCCAGATATTTTACAGAAGTAACTGCTACCAGTGTTTGTTCCGCTATCATATAATCATACAATAAAGGATCCTTCTTTCTATGTATTCACAATACATTACATTTGCCTATGTTAAGGGTCAGTTGCCACTCCCTGCACCAAGTGCCTATCCGCTGCAGATCTTCCTACATTTCGCTACAATTTTCTAATGCTGCAACTTCTCTGTATACTACAGCATCATCCGCAAAAAGCCGCATGGAACTTCTGACACTATCTACTAGGTCATTTACATATATAGCGAAAAGCAATGGTCCCATAACACTCCCCTGTGGCACGCCAGAGGTTACTTTAACATCTGTAGATGTCTCCCCATTGATAACAACATGCTGTGTTCAGTTTGCTAAATACTCTTCAATCCAGCCACACAGCTGGTCTGATATTCCGTAGGCTCTTACTTTGTTTATCAGGCGACAGTGCGGAACTGTATCGGACGCCTTCCGGAAGTCAAGGAAAATAGCATCCACCTGGGAGCCTGTATCTAATATTTTCTGGGTCTCATGAACAAATAAAGCGAGTTGGGTCTCACACGATCACTGTTTCCGGAATCCATGTTGATTCCTACAGAGTAGATTCTGGGTTTCCAAAAACGACATGATACGCGAGCAGAAAACATGTTCTAAAATTCTACAACAGATCGACGTCAGAGATATAGGTCTATAGTTTTGCACATCTGCTCGACGACCCTTCTTGAAGACTGGGACTACCTGTGCACTTTTCCAATCATTTGGAACCTTCCGTTCCTCTAGAGACTTGCGGTACATGGCTATTAGAAGGGGGGCAAGTTCTTTCGCGTACTCTGTGTAGAATCGAATTGGTATCCCGTCAGGTCCAGTGGACTTTCCTCTGTTGAGTGATTCCAGTTGCTTTTCTATTCCTTGGACACTTATTTCGATGTCAGCCATTTTTTCGTTTGCGCGAGGATTTAGAGAAGGAACTGCAGTGCGGTCTTCCTCTGTGAAACAGCTTTGGAAAAAGGTGTTTAGTATTTCAGCTTTACGCGTGTCATTCTCTGTTTCAATGCCATCATCATCCCGGAGTGTCTGGATATGCTGTTTCGAGCCACTTACTGATTTAACGTAAGACCAGAACTTCCTAGGATTTTCTGTCAAGTCGGTACATAGAATTTTACTTTCGAATTCACTGAACGCTTCACGCATAGCCCTCCTTACGCTAACTTTGACATCGTTCAGCTTCTGTTTGTCTGAGAGGTTTTGGCTGCGTTTACACTTGGAGTGAAGCTCTCTTTGCTTTCGCAGTAGTTTCCTAACTTGTTGAACCACAGTGGGTTTTTCCCGTCCCTCACAGTTTTACTTGGCACGTACCTGTCTAAAACGCATTTTATGATTGCCTTGAACTTTTTCCATAAACACTCAACATTGTCAGTGTCAGAACAGAAATTTTCGTTTTGATCTGTTAGGTAGTCTGAAATCTGCCTTCTATTACTCTTGCTAAACAGATAAACCTTCCTCCCTTTTTTTACATTCCTATTAACTTCCATATTCAGGGATGCTGCAGCGGCCTTGTGATCACTGATTCCCTGTTCTGCACTTACAGAGTCGAAAAGTTTGGGTCTGTTTGTTATCAGTAGGTCCAAGATGTTATCTCCACGAGTCGGTTCTCTGTTTAATTGCTCGAGATAATTTTTGGATAGTGCACTCAGTATAATGTCACTCAATGCTCTGTCCCTACCACCCGTCCTAAACATTTGAGTGTCCCAGTCTATATCTGGTAAATTGAAATCTCCACCTAAGACTATAACATGCTGAGAAAATTTATGTGAAATGTATTCCAAATTTTCTCTCAGTTGTTCTGCCACTAGTGCTGCTGAGTCAGGAGTTCGGTAAAAGGAGCCAACTATTAACCTAGCTCGGTTGTTGAGTGTAACCTCCACCCATAATAATTCACAGGAACTATCCACTTCTACTTCACTACAGAATAAACTACTACTAACAGCGACACACACGCCACCACCAGTTGCATGCAATCTATCCTTTCTAAACACCGTCTGTGCCTTTGTAAAAATTTCGGCAGAATTTATCTCTGGCTTCAGCCAGCTTTCCGTATCGATAGCGATTTCAGCTTCGGTGGTTTCTATCAGCGCTTGAAGTTCTGGTACTTTACCAATGCAGCTTCGACAGTTTACAATTACAATACCGATTGCTGCTTGGTCCCCGCATGTCCTGACTTTGCCCCGCACCCTTTGAGGCTGCTGCCCTTTCTGTACTTGCCCGAGGCCATCTAACCTAAAAAACCGCCCAGTCCACGCCACACAACCCCTGCTACCCGTGTAGCTGCTTGCTGCGTGTAGTGGACTCCTGGCCTATCCAGCGGAACCCGAAACCCCACCACCCTATGGCGCAAGTCGAGGAATCTGCAGCCCACACAGTCGCAGAACCGTCTCAGCCTCTGATTCAGACGCTCCACTCGGCTCTGTACCAAAGGTCCACAGTCAGTCCTGTCGACGATGCTGCAGATGGTGAGCTCTGCTTTCATCCCGCTAGCGAGACTGGCAGTCTTCACCAAATCAGATAGCCGCCGGAAGCCAGAGAGGATTTCCTTCGATCCATAGCGACACACATCATTGGTGCCGACATGAGTGACCACCTGCAGATGGGTGCACCCTGTACCCTTCATGGCATCCGGAAGGACCCTTTCCACATCTGGAATGACTCCCCTCGGTATGCACACAGAGTGCACATTGGTTTTCTTCCCCTCTCTTGCTGCCATATCCCTAAGGGGCCCCATTATGCGCCTGATGTTGGAGCTCCCAACTACCAGTAAGCCCACCCTCTGCAACCGCCCGGATCTTGCGGACTGAGGGGCAACCTCTGGAACAGGACAAGCAGCCATGTCCGGCCGAAGATCAGTATCAGCCTGAGACAGCCTGAAACCGGTTCATCAGACAAACTGGAGAGGCCTTCCGTTCAGCCCTCCGGAATGTCTTTCGCCCCCTGCCACACCTCGAGACGACCTCCTACTCTACCACAGATGAGGAATCAGCCTCAATGTGGGCAATATCCCTGGCAGCCACAGTCGTAGTCCGATCGAGGGATGCGTGGGACGAGCTGGCCGTCCCCGACAAACCCCCATCCGGACCCCCACAGTGATGCCCATTGGCAACAGCCTCAAGTGTGACCGAAGCCAACACTGCCTGAAGCTGGGAGCGAAGGGATGCCAACTCAGCCTGCATCCGAACACAGCAGTTGTAGTCCCTATCCATGCTAAAAACTGTTGTGCAAAGAACGTCTGAACTAATCTACAGAGAGCACAAACAATTCGACACAAAATTTAAACGGTTATTTAAATACAAGATTGCCTAGTAAATGCAGTAATGCTGCTACTTGCGCACTGGCGGAAGGAGACTACGCGATTTTACACTATTCAGGTACTAAAACACGATGCTACAACTCTCAAATACTACAATACGCCCGAAATTTATGAATTAAACAACGCAAATACCAAAAACACGCAAAGAAATTAAGAATTAAACTACGAAACAAATAAGTGAGCTAAGAGTATACGACTTGCTGCTGCAGCTGCTTATCCAACGGCGGCAGGGAGCACACTGGCTGTGACCAATCGACACTGGCCGTTCAAAACAAAACCAGAAGACAGACGACTACGCGAATTTACATTATTCAGGTACTAAAACGCGATGCTACAGCTCTCAAATACTACAATACGCCCGAAATTTATGAATTAAACAACGCAAATACCAAAAACACGCAAAGAAATTAAGAATTAAACTACGAAACAATAAGTGAGCTAAGAGTATACAACTTTCTGCTGCAGCTGCTTATCCAACGGCGGCAGGGAGCACACTGGCTGTGACCAACCGACACTGGCCGTTCAAAACAAAACCAGAAGACAGATGACTACGCGAATTTACACTATTCAGGTACTAAAACGCAATGCTACAACTCTCAAATACTACAATACGCCTGAAATTTATGAATTAAACAATGCAAATACCAAAAACACGCAAAGAAATTAAGAATTAAACTATGTAACAAATAAGTGAGCTAAGAGTATACGACTTGCTGCTGCAGCTGCTTATCCAACGGTGGCAGGGAGCACACTGGCTGTGACCAACCGACACTGGCCGTTCAAAACAAAAACAGAAGACAGACGACTACGCGAATTTACACTATTCAGGTACTAAAACACAATGCTACAACTCTCAAATACTACAATACGCCTGAAATTTATGAATGAAACAACGCAAATACCAAAAACACGCAAAGAAATTAAGAATTAAACTACGTAACAAATAAGTGAGCTAAGAGTATACGACTTGCTGCTGGAGCTGCTTATCCAACGGCGGCAGGGAACAAAGGAATCGGCAGAAGTTGAATGGCTTTGAGCCCATACAGAATGTTTCAGCCTGTTGCCAACCTTAGCTACTAAATGATACAATACACTGTAGCATGGATAAACACTGCGACTGCAGAGTCAATTCCAGTATGCTGCCTGGCCTGCAAGAAAACAGTGGGGCGCTCATGTCCTCTATGCCTCTCCTCCCCCACAGCAAGCATAAAACTAGGTGGTGGTGATGACATCCACATGGTCCCACGGTCCCTGCATCCCTTACAAAAGGACCGAGTTAAGTTGTGTGTGTAATAGATCTCAGTCAGATTTGAACCTTGGGCCTCACCCCCTAAATACCTAGTCTCGCAAAATGAAACCTGTTAATTGTACTATAAGCTATTGATTCTGGTTGACCAGCACCTATTGGTAACACAACCCAAAACATCCAGGTAATTGAGCCCTCATAAAAAATACTCACCAAAATAGTGAAGCATAACACTGGGGGGAAAAAAAGAAGAAATTGTTACCCTTCTACTACTTTGGACCTGTTAACGCGCACGCCTTTATACCTGTCCCTGTGTACTCTGAACGTGTTGACGCACGCACTAGTCCTTTTACCTGGTACTCTGAACGTGTCTACACATAGAGACGTTCAGAGTACCAGGTAGAAGGACTGGTGGCATGCGTAAACACGTTCAGAGCACACAGGGACGGTACAAAGGCACGCATGTTAACACGTCCAGAGCAGTTAAAGGGTTAATTATGATGGTCATTTCGAAAGTTCTGCTCACTTTAAGATAGAATTAAAGAAAATAATTTATTTTACAAAATAATTTTACAGGCCTTCAATATAATTTCCATTCTTGCATTTGACAGCTTTCTAACTTTTTGGGAACTTTTGTATTCTGGATAGACTACCTTCACTGTTGAGCTTTCTGATTACTCAGGTCACCTCACTGGAACATTTTCCACGGAGTTGTTCCTTCAATTTGGGAAACAAATCAAAGTCTTTTGGGCTCATATCAGGACTGTATGGTGGATGGGGAAGTATTTCCTATCCATGTTTGTCAAGCATTATTCTCACTGATAGGCCTATATGCGGTCTTGCAATGTTGTGTGAAATGAGGACACCAGCTGCAAGCATGTTGGGCCTTCTTTGATGAATTTTCGGGTGCAAAACATTTTGCGGATGCAGCTTGTAGTATGCACCTGTTACACATATCCCAAGAACATTTGTAGCTATGACTCCATTCGTGTCATACGTAAAAATCATCATCAATTTGACGTTTGATTGTTGGTGGCAGAATTTTTTCGGGCATAGAGAGTGTGAACTTCTCCATTGTGACAACTGAGACTTTAGTTGTAGCTCAAAATCTCATATCCGGGTTTCATCACATGCAACAGTCCTTTTCAGAAACTGTTCTCCTTCTGTTTGATAATATCAAAGCAATTCTTCCGTGATTCTTTTGCGATCTGCTTTCTGATCTTCACTTGGATCATGTGAAACCCATCTGCCAACAATTTTCCTCATCTTTAACTTTCCAGTTATGATTCTGTAAAGTAAAGAGACAGACACAGTAGCCTCATGTATAATTTCTTACATGTTTTTTGTCGATCCCCTATCAAGATGTCATCAATAATAAACTGAGAGACGTGGTCTGTTGCAGATGATGGCCTTCCAATTCTTAGGTTGTATTCAGTGCTTGCCCTACTTTCGTAGGAACGAGCAGATCACCATGATGCTGTGCTACAGTTCACTGGACTATTCCTGCACCCCTCTCTCGAAGCATTGTAAATTTCTGTTGAGTTTTTTTCATGTAGGGATTTGATTTTGATGTAGGAACACTGGTCACTACATGTAATCAGACCTGACTGGGTTTCAGCTTCCTTTTTAAAACTGAATTTGTTAAGTCCCATAATGCTCAGAGCCATTTAAAACTGAATTAATCAAGACACAGCCATGTGAAACAGCAAACACGTGTATGAAAGTCATGCCTAAAATCTTGCTCACAGCTGACACAAATTTCAAATTTACCATGAGACCATAATGGATAGGAGTACGGGAACAGCAGTTCTGGATGCTATGATAGTAAAATAGCCACAGGTATTTTTGTGACCATTATTTTTAACCCCCAGGAGGCTCACTGCTCTTTGGCGGGTTCGTGCTAGGCTACCACGGAGCCCCAGCCTTTGCAGCATCTTTTCCCTTGTCTATCCTCTTGCTATTCTTTGTCCCCTCCCTTGGGGAACATGTCTGGGGAATTTGTGGGAATTTTCCACATTGTTCGTAGCTGACATAAGAACAATCTCACCACTGTTTTTTGTTCCTTTTTCATTTCTTCATTCACCTTCTCCTCCCGTTTCACCGCTTCAGCATTTGAGACTCCTCTTTTTTCTTCTTTCTCCCTGTGGACTTCTGAAGGCCAGCCCACGCATCAGACGTTTAACAGGTGATTGGGTAACAGCCCCAGCCCAGGCCGACAGGTAGGATTGGCCTGGTACAGGCCAGGCCCAGGGAAGGGTGATTGCCTGAGCTGCTACATTCCCAAATTGCCAATTGTTCCCTCTGTCAGATGTTCGGGAGGTGTTACCTGAGGCATGAACAATCACCTAAGGTGTATGTGGCCCCTCGTGGAGGGGACACCCAACTGGAAGGTGCGCGCCATCAGAGACAGTGGTAATCGTGGGAGATTTTCTTGCAATGAGCCAATCGTTATCTGTGCAGTCCACATCTACCAAACATAAATGGAATGAAGCTCCCAATTCAAAGATCCTCCCATTTGCACCACAGTTCCTTGTGGTTTCACTTACTTAAGACGGTCAGTCCTTTGCAGCGGTCAATCTGTTTATGTTTCAGACAGGTGTTGATGCAGTTGTTGGCACTGTAAAATCCTGCTCTCTTTTATGCAATGGCACTTTGCTTTTGGAAACTACTTCTGATTCTCAAGCACAACAACTGCGTGCCACTTTGCTTCTCCGTGGCTATTCTGTTCATGTCGAAGCCCATAGAATTCTGAATTCTTCCCATGGTGTTATTTACACTAAGCTACTCGGTCTGACTGAGGCTGAAATCTAAATGTAGCTCTCCCATCAGGGTGTCACTGCCATCCATTGGGTGATGAAAAGGGTAAATGCTTCCTTGATGCCCACCCACACTCTTTCCTACCTTTGATAGAGTGGTGCTTCCGTGCAAGATCAAAGCAGGCTATGAAGTTATCACAGTCTGACCATACATTCCGAACCTGATGTGATGCTACCAGTGTCATCATTTCAGCCACACTCGAATGTCTCGTCAACTCCCAGCCAAATGTGTAACTGGTGGTAGCGATGCACACGAGGGCAATTGTGCGACTCCTTCTCCCGACTGTATCATGCCATCGCCTCTTGAGATTGTTCCCTGTATCTTGATCAGCGGGCTGTCCAGCAGATCTGGCTAAAGGAAAAAGTACCTTACCCGGTCGCTTGCACGTTATTGGCTCATCGCAAACCCTGAGTTCTACTGTCTGGCACATACCGTACTGTTCTTGCTACATCTCGCTCCATGAAGGATATGGCCACACGGACATACGACCTCAGATTCAGCTCTGAGGTTGTGAAATCGTCCAGTATCGTGGTAGCATTGCCGTCTCCTCGTCCAGCATGCATTAAGCCGTCAAATTCTTGCTTTGTGGGGTGAGGTCACCAGCTACACAACCAGCAGGCCGCAAAGGACAGAAAGAATACTCCTATGAAGATTTTCTATGTACCTCCAGCCAACCAGCATCTAAATCTTCCTCTGCCAATTGGAAAGACTCGAACAAGTCCAACAAAGGCAAATGGTCTTCTCCTTTGCCTACTCAAAGATCCTCTTTGACGGTGTTGCCACATGCTTTCCTTGCCCGGCCAGCCTCTGTGTTGCCTGTGCGTTGGACTCCACAGGCCGACAGCAGAAGAAAGCTGATGCTTTTATGGATCTTCCTGCCTCTGTGCCATGTAGCATAGTCTATGTGGGCTGGCACTCGGCAGCCACTGATGTGACACCCCTTCATTTTTTCCTCATCGTGACTCTCCTCCAATAGAACGCTCATGGCCTTCAATCCCACCAAGAGGATTTATGGCTGCTTTTAGAATTGCAGCGTCCACTTGTTCTCTGCCTTCAGGAAACAAAATTGCATCCTGGCAACCACCTTGAGCTTTTGTTTTTCTTCCCGGTCCGTTTTTTGACCTCCCCCTCCCCTCCCCTGAGGTCGGCATTCCATTTCATGGGGCAGTCACGCTGCTCATACAGGATGATGCTCATAGTCAACCCACCTCACTGACAACCCATCTTCAAGCTGTTGCAGTTCGTCGTTTCTTTCTCACCTGACTTTTTCTCTCTGTACTATTTATGTCCCTCCAACATTTGACGTCACTAGGGCAGACTTTCTCCAGCTTATTGGGTAGCTACCTCACCCTATGATGCTGCTCAGTGACTTTATTGCACACCATCCATCCCCTTTGGGATTCTCCCAGAACCTGTCCAAGAGGTGCCCTCTTGCCTGACCACCTCAGTCAGCTTAACCTTTTCTGCCTTAACGCAGGAGCCCCCACATTCCTTTCAGACTCCACTCATACCTATTCCCATTTGGATGTATTCTTCTACACTGCCCACCTGGCCCATCATCTCAAATGGTTCGTTCTCTCTGACACATACTCAAGTGACCATTTCTTGTTGGCTGTCTGTTTGCTGACTCCTACTCCGCTTCTGTGCACAGCCAAATGGCATCTAACTAAGGCCGACTGAAGGCTTTAGTCCTCCTTGGTAACCTTCGACGGACAGGATTCCCCCAGTTGTGATAAACGGATGGAATGTCTTACAAACATTATCCTTATCGCTGCTGGACATTCCATTCCTCGCATTTCCTCTTTACTATCCCATGTCCTGATCCCTTGGTGGACTGAGGCGTACTGCAACACAATTTGTGCACGGAGACGTGCTCTACACGTTTTTAACTGTTTTCTTACGATGGCAAACTGCATTAATTGTAAACAGATGCATGCACAGTGTTGTCACATTCTTCGGGATAGAAAAAAAGCTAACTGAACTTCATTCACTAGTTCTTTTAACAGTTCCACCCCCTCTTCCGTTGTGTGGGTCACCCTCCAACGGCTCTCTGGGACCAAGATCCGTTCCTCAATTTCCTGCCTCACCATAGCAGAGGATGCCATCATGGACTTTATTGCTATTGCCAACACATTGGGCTGCCATTTGGGGAGATTTTGAGTTCCTCCCACTATCACCCTACCTTCCTCCATCGGAAACGAGCGGAGGAGGATCGAGCAATACCCTTCTCTTCTCAGTATCGTGAGTGCCACAATGCCGCCTTTGCCATGAGGGAGCTAGATCATGCTCTCACTTCAGCCCGATCCTCTACCCCATGGCCAGATGCTGTTCACATTCAGATGTTGCAGCACCTTTCTCTTGCGGGCAAGCATTTTCTGCTTCGTATATGTACATTCGCATCTGGGCAGTGGGCAGGTTTCCCAGACGCTGGCGTGAAGACACTGTCATACACATAGCTAAGTGCGGTAAGGACAAACACCTTCCCTCTATTTATCACCCTATTTCTCTTGCCAGCTGTGTTTGCAAAGTGATGGAATGTATGATTCGCACAAGGCTGGTATTGTGGCTCAACTCTCGCAATTTACTAACCACAGCACATTGTGGATTTCAAGCACGCCATTCTGCAGTTGTCCATCTCATCACTTTGTCCACCTATATCACGAATGGTTTTCTGCGGAAATCCCAGACAGTGGCCATGTTTTTCGATTTAAAGTAAGCCTGCAACACCTGCTGGAGGACTGGTATTCTCTGTACGCTCTGCATGTGGCACTTCCCTGGCTGCCTGCCCCGTTTCCTTGAGGAATTTTCAAAAATCCAAGTTTTCAAGGTACATGTGGGTTGTCGGACACCTTTAATCAGGAAAACAGTGTGCCTCATGGTTCTGTCCTGAGGTTCATCCTCTTTGCTATCACCATGAACCCTACCATGGCCTGTCTCCCACGGGGCATCTCCGGCTCCCTATTCGTTGACAATTTTGTCATCTACTGCAGTTCTCCATGGGCTCGTCTCTTTGAGTGACATCTTCAGTGGTGTCTCGATCATCTTTACTCATGGAGAATCGACAGTGGCTTTCGTTTTTCCACCGACAAAACTTGTTTGTATGAATTTCTGGCAGTGCAATTGGTTTCTTCCACCATCCTTACATCTTGGGCCTGTTGCTCTTCTGTTAATTGAAACCATGAAGTTCTTGGAGCTCATACTCAATAGGAAACTTTCTTGGTCCTCCCACATGTCTTACCTGGCAGCTCCTGTATGCGGTCCCTCGAATGTCCTACGTGTCCTCAGTGGTACTTCCTGTGGTGCAGATTAAACCACCCTCCTCCATTTGTCGGTCCCTTGTCCATTCAAAACTAGACTATGCATCTGTACATCCACTCCTCTTATGCCGTCTCAATGCTTTCCACCATCGTGGCACCCATTTGGCCACTGCTGCCTTTGCACTAGCCCGGTTGAGGGTCTGTATGCAGAAGCTGCTGAACTACTTCTGTCCTACCACCGTGACTTTCTTCTCAGCAGATATACTTGCCATTTAGCTGCCGTGCGTGACCACCCGTCCTAAGCCTTCTTCTTCGATGACTCCTTTGATCACGAGTATGGGGCGCATCCCTCTTCTCTCTTACCTCCTGGAGTTTGCTTTCGGCTCTTGTTCTGGCAGCTTAACTTCTCAACTCCCTGCAACTTTCCCAGTAGGTGTGTACCCTTCACCACTGTGCGGTGCCTCGTGTTCACCTTGGCATTCATTTGCTTCCTAAGGACACTACTCCAGCCTCGCTCTGTCGCCTTGAGTTTCATGACCTTCCTATGGATCCTCGCCATAGTCCTTTGTGTACACTCTCAGACAGACTGTGGTGTCGGGTGTGCCTTTGTCATTGGTGCCGACGTTTTTCAGAACACTTCCAGAACACTGCTCAGTATTTTCAGCAGAGCTCGTCACCCTGTTTCAGGCCACACAGTACATCAAGTGACACAGGCTTTTCAATTGTGTCATCTGCTCAGACTCTCTCAGTGCCCCTCAAAGCCTGTGTATGCTGTACACTGACCATCCTTTAGGGCAGGGCCGGCCAAACGCTGCACAGTGTTCAGACGTGCGGAAGTGCTGCACATGTGCGACAACGAAATCTGTTGTTAGACATGTGTCCTAAATGAATGGCGGCAGCTCCACTTCCCTGTTTATGTGGAACAAGCAAGATCACAACATACCCAGTCTCGTTGACCCCTGGTGACCGTAACCTTATCAGAGAAGTACTGAGAAATGGCAGGTACTGTGAAAAAGCAAAGGATGGGGGATCTATGTTCTCAGTCATTTAAAAATGACTGGGAACTGCAATTCTTTTTTGTAGCCTTTGGCGAAAACTCACAGTGTTTGCTGTGCCGCCGAATAATAGGCAGCCAGCGTAAGTTTTCAATTGAAAGACACTACAATACATATCACAAAGATGAATGTAGTGTACTCAACAGTGAAGAACGGCAAGCAAAATTAAATGTCCTTAAGAAAATGAATGAGACACATCAACTCAATTTTACTGTACGTCAAAGTAATTGATACTTCTTGAACTCTTAGTTTCTTGTGTTACATTTATGTCTATTTTACTGTACACTGTACAATGTACTGTTTTCAATTTTCCAGAATGACAACCACACTAAATCTTCACTGCGAGCAAGTTTTAAAATCACATTAAGAATTGCACAATCTGGGAAACCCTTTTCTGAAGGGGAGTTTGTGAAAGGGTGTCTGATTGATGCTGCAGAACTTGTATGTCCCACAAACATTAGCAGGTTTCAAGAAATCAGTGTATCCAAACAGTAAAATGCTGAAAATATGTTTTGATTTACATTTGGTCATAGTAACATTCTTCCATGAGAAGGGAAAAAGTGCACCTATGTTGGAAGATCCTTGTTGGATATCAGACCTTGCATTTCTCGTGGACACTACGTCTCACATGAACAGCCTGAACGCCAGTTTGCAAGGTGAAAATAATTTAATTTCTGACGTGTTGGAAAAAGTAAATGCCTTTGAAACGAAGCTTGCGCTTTGGGAGAGCCAGCTATTGACAGAAAACACTGCACGTTTCCCGACTCTTGGACTGGTCCATGAAAGTGCTAGATTTCAAGAATAGTGTCAATAATTGTAAAAATTAAGGAACAATTTCGAGCACGATTTGCAGATGTTACGAGTTTGTCTCCTGTCATTCGCCTCTTTGCTCGACCGTTCTTGTCATCAGTTGAAGATGCTCCGAATGATATACAGTGCAATACAAGACCGAAGGAGAAGTTCTTTGCAGTGCAAAGTACAAAAGAATTCTACGAAAATTTTTCACAACAAGAATTTCCACACCTGCACCGAGAAGCCACGAGAGTTATGTCCATGTTCTGGTCGAAATATGTTTGTGAAAGATTTTTTCTTGGTGATGAAAATGAATAAATCAAGGTTTTGATCAAGCATAAGTAATGAAAATCTTCGCAACTGCTTGCGTTTGTCAATGAGCCGTGCTTTTGTGCCCAATATTAACTATATCATTTCTCATGACCAGTGATAAACGTGTTTGGATTTATTCCTTTCGTAATTAAAAATTATTGTTTACTAACTGTGCATTATTTCCTCATGTTACATTATTATCAGGAAAATTGGTCATTAAACCGATTGTTCCAATGTATACTTACATTTAGGGGTTTTTTTTATGTGTGAAGGGCTATGCTCAGCTGAAGTCGATAAAACATAACATTCATCTAATTGCTAGTTATTATGCAGATTTCAGACAGAACTGATGAAAGATATAGCAATAATGGTATTGAAATAACAGGTGATCATCGAGAGGTCTGCGGTTATCATTCTGTTCAGAGGTCAGTGAGACAGAAATTATGTGGGTGTAACTGAGGGCACTGAGAATTAATTATAGGAAACCTTGCATTAGTTTAATGTTATTTGAAATCATAAGGTTCGTTGGAAGTCTCTAAGTGCTCTCTTTCTTAAATACTAGATCAAAAACATTACGCATATTTACATGCTGTCAGTCAAGCTGCCTTAATAAAAACCCATGGTTGTTAACTGTATTACTTGTCTTACTGGGTTAAAGTGTTAACATAAAAGTAGATATCTCAATGAGTAGACTGTGACAGTATTTTGAATGTTTAATACACGAAATACCTTCCCATGGTTGGCTTGCAAGCTGTGGAAAGAGCACTAGAATGCTCCGGTACAAAGTATCCCAGCAAGTAGATAAAGCAACATCTGTGCATAGAAACATGCGCTACATGAACGCTGATGGCTACGGCATGCACGCTGTGACTCGGAAGTTGCACATGTGCAGGAGCACCGCGCATGTGCAGAATTTCTTGCCGGCCGTGCCTTAGGCCAACAGGAAAGCCGTCACTTGCTCACTCTTGATGGAGCCACTGTGATGTTTATGCGGGTTCCTGGTCATGTCGGTCTGACAGGGAACGAGGCTGCTGATGCTGCTGCCAAGGCAATTTGTTTCTTTCATCGTCCTTAGATCATGGGCCTGATATTCTTCCGTTCGTTGAAACTATGAAGTTCTCAGCGCGCTAGTTCTTACATTCCCTCTGATGATCTCTGTGTTACCGTCTGTTAGCAGGTGGTGTCACATTAGTATCATCTCTGGTCCTCACTTCATGGGAACAAGCTCCAGATGATAAAGCCTCTCCCAGTGCCTCTCGCTGCAAGGAGGTCATTTTAAGTAGGTTGTATATTGGGCACTGCATTTTTAAGCATCACTGTTTGTTAAGTGGTGCTTCCCCACCTCTTTGTGCACGTTGCTCCCAATTTTTAACTGTCTGTCATTTCCTGACGGAATGCCCTTTTTTTTAACCACTGACATTCCCGTTTGTGTTTGCCGTCTGAGTTATTGGCTGTTTTATCAGAAGATGCACAGCCTGTTGACCGCTTTTTACTTTTTATCCATCGTACCAATATGAAGAAGGGGATTTAATTTTTAGTTCTGGACCTCTGTTTCTCTCTGGTGTATTTTATAGACCTATCTCCACATTCCCGTTTTTAGCTCTCTTTTCTTCCGTCAGTTGACATTGACATGTCATTTTTAACTCCTCTCTTCGTCTTCGTGTTTTACAGTTTTGACATGGGTGCGTATGCCCCTGTTTTTTTTTTGCCCTTAAAAAAACTATTTTTAATTATGCATTTCAAAAATATCATCATCAGGTTCAGTTAAGGGAACAGACATCGTACAATGTGCCGAGTCAACTTAAATAGGATTTTGGTTCCTATCTAAAATGGTACACTTGTGTGTTCCCTTAATTGAATCTGATCGTGATATTTTTGAAATACATCACTGAAAAGAGTCGTCATAAAAATTCCTGTGGCTATTTATTTAACTATTACACTAGTCTGCATTTTAAAACTTTTTGTCCAATGATTTGTTGAAAGTAGGTGTTCTTAAATCAATTTTTTATGCCGATTTTAGAAATAACTACCGTTTTTGTTTATCATGTCAGGTTTTTACGCAAAGTAAGAAGTAATATTTTGATGATTTTCATTTCTGAGCCCATAAATATATATTCTCACACCATTTCATACAAGGTGAGTTTTAATCAAAAGACATTTAAAAAATGAAATACATTTAAAAATACTCCTCAGAACTCCCCTAATTTGTTTCGTGACTACCTTGTATAATAACAAGAAGTCAGGAGTGTTCCATAAATTTTTAAAATTTATCTTCTTTGACTTTCTTGTAGATCTTTTATATGATGACTATCCCACTTGAATATCAAACAATAATTGGCCAACATAGTTGCTGTCCAGTGCCGCTGGTACCTCCTCATAATATCTCGTTGAAAACGTTCACTCTGCTCTTCAATATAATGTCCCAAATTTCTGGAAAGTAGTCGATATGTGAGTGTAGAAAGTGGGCTTTCACACTCATTTAAGAACTCATCATCTTTAAATTTGGCAACTTTTTTGACCCCTTAATTAGGATCTTTATTATTCTATAGAAAGTTCTCAGTAATGATCAGAAGGTGGTCATGCACCTTTTCCTCTTCACTGTCTTCTCAGAATCTTCATCCTTTATCAGTTTTTTTATTTGAGAACTAAAAAAGAATTCCAGCTTTCAATTTATCTTGTGTGGTAAGGAGAAATTTCTTGGTAAGGTACTTGATGCAGGGTCCATCCTGTGGTACAGACTTTACAAATTACTTCATCAACCCCAGCTTTACCTGTAGATTTGACAGCAAGACTTCTTTTGCTTTTGTTCTACAATCAGTTCGTACAGGATATTTTTAGTTGTTGTTGTTGTTGTGGTCTTCAGTCCTGAGACTGGTTTGATGCAGCTCTCCATGCTACTCTATCCTGTGCAAGCTTTTTCATCTCCCAGTACCTACTGCAACCTACATCCTTCTGAATCTGCTTAGTGTATTCATCTCTTGGTCTCCCTCTACGATTTTTACCCTCCACGCTGCCCTCCAATACTAAATTGGTGATCCCTTGATGCCTCAGAACATGTCCTACCAACCGATCCCTTCTTCTGGTCAAGTTGTGCCACAAACTTCTCTTCTCCTCAATTCTATTCAATACTTCCTCATTAGTTATGTGATCTACCCATCCAATCTTCAGCATTCTTCTGTAGCACCACATTTCGAAAGCTTCTATTCTCTTCTTGTCCAAACTATTTATCGTCCATGTTTCACTTCCATACATGGCTACACTCCATACGAATACTTTCAGAAATGACTTCCTGACACTTAAATCTATACTCGATGTTAACAAATTTCTCTTCTTCAGAAACGCTTTCCTTGCCATTGCCAGCCTACATTTTATATCCTCTCTACTTCGACCATCATCAGTTATTTTGCTCCCCAAATAGCAAAACTCCTTTACTACTTTAAGTGCCTCATTTCCTAATCTAATTCCCTCAGCATCACCCGACTCAATTAGACTACATTCCATTATCCTTGTTTTGCTTTTGTTGATGTTCATCTTATATCCTCCTTTCAAGACACTGTCCATTCCATTCAACTGCTCTTCCAAGTCCTTTGCTGTCTCTGACAGAATTACAATGTCATCGGCGAACCTCAAAGTTTTTATTTCTTCTCCATGAATTTTAATACCTACTCCGAATTTTTCTTTTGTTTCCTTTACTGCTTGCTCAATATACAGATTGAACAACATCAGGGAGAGGCTACAACCCTGTCTTACTCCCTTCCCAACCACTGCTTCCCTTTCATGTCCCTCGACTCTTATAACTGCCATCTGGTTTCTGTACAAATTGTAAATAGCCTTTCGCTCCCTGTATTTTACCCCTGCCACCTTTAGAATTTGAAAGAGAGTATTCCAGTCAACATTGTCAAAAGCTTTCTCTAAGTCTACAAATGCTAGAAACGTAGGTTTGCCTTTCCTTAATCTTTCTTCTAAGATAAGTCGTAAGGTCAGTATTGCCTCACGTGTTCCAGTGTTTCTACGGAATCCAAACTGATCTTCCCCGAGGTTGGCTTCTACTAGTTTTTCCATTCGTCTGTAAAGAATTCGTGTTAGTATTTTGCAGCTGTGACTTATTAAGCTGATAGTTCGGTAATTTTCACATCTGTCAACACCTGCTTTCTTTGGGATTGGAATTATTATATTCTTCTTGAAGTCTGAGGGTATTTCGTCTGTTTCATACATCTTGCTCACCAGATGGTAGAGTTTTGTCAGGACTGGCTCTCCCACGGCCGTCAGTAGTTCCAATGGAATATTGTCTACTCCGGGGGCCTTGTTTCGACTCAGGTCTTTCAGTGCTCTGTCAAACTCTTCACGCAGTATCATATCTCCCATTTCATCTTCATCTACATCCTCTTCCATTTCCATAATATTGTCCTCAAGTACATCGCCCTTGTATAGACCCTCTATATACTCCTTCCACCTTTCTGCTTTCCCTTCTTTGCTTAGAACTGGGTTTCCATCTGAGCTCTTGATATTCAAAGGCCTCTTTAATTTTCCTGTAGGCGGTATCTATCTTACCCCTAGTGAGATAGGCCTCTACATCCTTACATTTGTCCTCTAGCCATCCCTGCTTAGCCATTTTGCACTTCCTGTCGATCTCATTTTTGAGACGTTTGTATTCCTTTTTGCCTGTTTCACTTACTGCATTTTTATATTTTCTCCTTTCATCAATTAAATTCAGTATTTCTTCTGTTACCCAAGGATTTCTACTAGCCCTCGTCTTTTTACCTACTTGATCCTCTGCTGCCTTCACTACTTCATCCCTCAAAGCTACCCATTCTTCTTCTACTGTATTTATTTCCCCCATTCCTGTCAATTGCTCCCTTATGCTCTCCCTGAATCTCTGTACAACCTCTGGTTCTTTTAGTTTATCCAGGTCCCATCTCCTTAAATTCCCACCTTTTTGCAGTTTCTTCAGTTTTAATCTACAGGTCATAACCAATAGATTGTGGTCAGAGTCCACATCTGCCCCTGGAAATGTCTTACAATTTAAAACCTGGTTCCTAAATCTCTGTCTTACCATTATATAATCTATCTGATACCTTTTAGTATCTCCAGGGTTCTTCCATGTATACAACCTTCTTTCATGATTCTTAAACCAAGTGTTAGTTATGATTATGTTGTGCTCTGTGCAAAATTCTACAAGGCGGCTTCCTCTTTCATTTCTGTCCCCCAATCCATATTCACCTACTATGTTTCCTTCTCTCCCTTTTCCTACACTCGAATTCCAGTCACCCATGACTATTAAATTTTCGTCTCCCTTCACAATCTGAATAATTTCTTTTATTTCATCATACATTTCTTCAATTTCTTCGTCATCTGCAGAGCTAGTTGGCATATAAACTTGTACTACTGTAGTAGGTGTGGGCTTCGTATCTATCTTGGCCACAATAATGCGTTCACTATGCTGTTTGTAGTAGCTTACCCGCATTCCTATTTTCCTATTCATTATTAAACCTACTCCTGCATTACCCCTATTTGATTTTGTGTTTATAACCCTGTAGTCACCTGACCAGAAGTCTTGTTCCTCCTGCCACCGAACTTCACTAATTCCCACTATATCTAACTTCAACCTATCCATTTCCCTTTTTAAATTTTCTAACCTACCTGCCCGATTAAGGGATCTGACATTCCACGCTCCGATCCGTAGAACGCCAGTTTTCTTTCTCCTGATAACGACATCCTCTTGAGTAGTCCCCGCCCGGAGATCCGAATGGGGGACTATTTTACCTCCGGAATATTTTACCCAAGAGGACGCCATCATCATGTAATCATACAGTAAAGCTGCATGCCCTTGGGAAGAATTACGCTGTAGTTTCCCCTTGCTTTCAGCCGTTCGCAGTACCAGCACAGCAAGGCCGTTTTGGTTATTGTTACAAGGCCAGATCAGTCAATCATCCAGACTGTTGCCCTTGCAACTACTGAAAAGGCTGCTGCCCCTCTTCAGGAACCACACGTTTGTCTGGCCTCTCAACAGATACCCCTCCGTTGTGGTTGCACCTACGGTACGGCTATCTGTATCGCTGAGGCACGCAAGCCTCCCCACCAACGGCAAGGTCCATGGTTCATGGGAGGGATTTTTAGTTACAGGCACAAAATTTCTCCACTCTGAGCAAACTATCACAGTCCAAAGTCTTTCACATAGAAAGCAAGGCTTTTGTGAACCCAGCTTGTTGTCGTAATAGTATTCTGATAATTTTGAAGTTGGTACAAATAATCCAAGTGTGTTCCCCATACTGAATACTTGTTAATAGTATCTTCATGTTGTCATACATCACTTTCATTTGAACTGAATGGGCCACAGGAATGGACTCATACAGGTTTCCATTATGCAGTAACACATCTTTCAGGCTCTGCATTGACGAGTCTAGCAAAGTCTCCACTGTGTAGGATCATGTTCAGTGCCATAGAAGTACATTAACTCATTTATGTTATTGCAGTAAACCAAGGACTTGTTCTGTGAAAATAAATGAACTAATTCTTTCTTTCTATGTCTGTACCATGAGTAATGTGTGCCTGGGTCCAGAAGATTCTTACTTTTTAACCAGGAGCCAAATAGTTATGCAGATTCCTTAGGCAACCTCAAATTTCATTCAAGAGAATTAAGTTCACTCTGAGAGAACAGTTATGGAGTAAAGTCGCATTCAGGCGGTGGTTATCACTATCATCTTTGGGAATTGCAGCAGTTTCATTTTCTTCATCATCTTCTGCCACGTTCTCTACAACAGTTGGTGGAAGAGGAGCAATCAGGTCTTCTCCATGTGCAAACTGACCTAATGGCTGAGTTGCTGCTTGGATACACAATTTGGCTCTTGTTTTTTGAACTACACGCATAAACATTAACTAAGCAGAAGTAACAGTCGTTACGGTGATTTTTAGGCTCCCTGTACACCATTGGAATCACAAATGGCATGCTTGTTTTCTTTCCTTTTGTCCACAATCTTAAGCTTTCCACACAATAGCAACAAACTGTCTCTGGTGCCCATCCCTTGTGCTGATCACCAAGTGTCATTTTAAAATAAGCATGGTAAGCTTTTTACACAAAGTCTAATTAACAACTGTATCATTCCAAAAATGTAATGGAAAATATTTAGGTTCTTCATACACTTGCATGTTGACATTGTAGTAACTGCCAACAGTACGTGAAGTGTTTTATTAATACTGTTTTAAATATACAGAATAATCTCCCCCTGCGGGTCCAGGGGTTAGAATAGGCCTGAGGTATTCCTGCCTGTCGTAAGAGGCGACTGAAAAGAGTCTCAAACATTTCGGCCTTAATGTGATGGTCCCCTGTAGGTTTTGACCTCCATTCTTGTAAATTTTCCCCGAAGAGCAAGCCAGTTGGGGAAGGGCACCTTACATGGTACATTGTGTCCATCATGCACTGACACCTCTCATATCCTTCATTGACGTGGATCTGCAGTTCCGCTATTTCTCCAGCTGTTGGGTGAGGTCACCCTCCTGGGTGCATTTTCCTCCATCCAGTGTGCAGTATCATTTTCAGTGCTGACGATGATAGTGGACTTAATGGCTTGTTTGCACCTGATATCCAGCACGGTAGCCAGTCCGTTGTGATGGGGCCGCCATTTACCCTGTTGGTTGTAGCCCCTGACTACACAGGGATCACTCTGCTGATGCCTGTGCTGTTAACTCCCCAAGTATCCTAAGGAATAGATGCCCATCGCCGTGGGGCATCGGGACTCCCGGCAGTGGCCATCCTGCCAGGTGGCCTTTGCTGCGGGTGAGTGCCGCCCGTGGGGAGGCCCCTGGCCGGAGTGGGTGGCATCAGGGTGGATGACATGCGATCTTTGCTGGTGGCCCAGCGCCATCAGTCTCTAAGTGGTCGATGTCTAACTACAATGCGAAGAAGTATGACCCCAAATTGTTTCCTTCCCTGGCCACATAATGGGAGGAATGCCAGGATAAGGATGGCAGTGAATCTGTGAATCTTACTCCCTCCCCCGGTACCTCGTATGTACGAGAGCTGATGGGGCATCCTTGTGTTTCTATCATGCCCCATAACAGCTTAAAAGTGGACCAGGGTATTGTATTTCACAGGGATCGTCTTTTGCAGTCTGATGACGAGCTGCGCGCCAACTTAGAGCAATGAGGAGTTCATTTCGTCCAGCGCATACATTGGGGTTCAAAGGATAATCTGGTAGCCACCGGTGCCTTCATCTTGGCCTTCGAGGGCGACACATTACCCAAGAAGGTCAAGATGACAGCATACCGGTGTGATGTCAAGCCATATATCCCTCCCCTGATGTGCTTTAAGTGCTGGAAGTTCAGACATATGTCTTCCCGCTGTACTTCCAGTGTCATATGTCACGACTGTGGATGTCCATCACATCCCAAAACATCAGGTACCCAGTCTCCCATATGTGTCGACTGCAGAGAGCACCATTCCCCTTGTTCACCAGACTACAGGATTCTCCAGTAGGAATAGAAAATCATGGAATACAAGACCCTGGACCGACTGACCTACACTGAGGCTAAGAGGAAATGTACGTATGACATCTTTTTACGCCGCCGCTATGAGAACAGTTCTAGCCCCATCCATTCAGTCAATTCCGGTTGAATCTCAGACCCGTAAGACTACACCTGCCCCATTGATGATGGGGGGCACATCCCTCCCTGTTGTTACTGCACCACCTACCTCGGGAGCACTGCACCCAAGTCTTCTTCGGCTCCTCTCGCTAGGAAGGGATCCCTTGGGTCCCTCCCTTCCCAGATTTCTACTAGTGGGAAAGGTGACTCCCGCCAGTGGCTGAAGTACCCAAAAGCAGCTGGTTGTAGGGCTTACCTACAAGCTTTGTGTCTGAGGATGAGGTGGATATTCTGGCGTTCGCTGAGGGCCTAGACTCACCGGACCCTCAAACACAATGGATGTAGACTGCTCAGGAATAGAAAATCGGTGGCAGCAGGTTACCCTGAGGCATAAACTGCCTCATTGAGCGTTTCATGCCTTCTCTGCCTCACGATAACATCATCCTCCAGGGAATTCCTGCAGTTTTTTCCACCACCTGCTGAGCTACGGCAACTATTAAGCTTTACACCCGCTTTCTGCATTGCCCTCCAGGAGACCTGGTTCCTGGCAATGTGGACCCCTGCCCTCTGCAGCTATGGGGGATATTACAGGAACCATAATATAGTGTCAGGTGGAGTTTGTGTGTGTGTCCTGAACTTGGTATGTAGTTAACCTATGCCCATTCACATTCCTCTTGAAGCTGTGGCTGTCAGGATAAGGGCAACACAGGAAATAACTATCTGCAAAGTATATCTTCCTCCAGGTGGTGTAGTACCTCTGAACATCTTGGCTGCACTGATTCATCGACTCCCTAAACCTGTCCTACTTTTGGGAGATTTTAACATCCATAACCCCTTGTGGGGTGGCACCATGCTTAATGGCTGAGGTAGAGAGCTCGAAAATTTACTATCTCAGCTCGACCTCGGCCTCCTAAATAAACACTGGGGTCCCACACATTTCAATGTGGTTCATGGCACTTATTCGGCCATTGATTTATTCCTCTGCAGACCAGGACTTCTCCCATCTGTTCAGTAGAGAGTCCTTGATGACTTGTATGATAGTGAACACTTCCCCAACTTCCTGTCACTCCCCCGGCATATTGCCCACGGATGCCTCCCCAGATGGGCTCTAAACAAGGCAGACTGGGAAGCTTTCACCTCTGCTGTCACCGTTGACTCCCCCACGTGGTACCATCAGTGTGGTGGTTGAGCAGTTCACTAGAACAATGGTTTCTGTGGCGGAAAATGCAATCCCTTGTTCCTTAGAGTGCCCCAGGTGAAAGACAGGTGAAAGACTGGTGGTCACCAGAAATTGCTGAGGCCATTAAAGAGCGTAGGTGGACTCTACAGCGGCATAAGCGGCACCCATCTGTGTAATACCTAACAGCTTTTAAATGGCTCCATGCCCATGTTTCCCAGCTTATAGTTAGTTAGTTACGTGCTCCATTGATCAATAGCATGGAAAACCATTGTGATGAGGAACATGTCAAATGCACAAGAAATCCGCACAGGAAACAAGTTTTTTTTTTTTTTTCTTTTTACATTATAGTGTTATACCTAAATATTTATACCTAAATATTCCCTTGAATGGCACAAAATGCATATATCATCTCTCCAGATTTATTTACTCATATTCAAGAATTTATCTATGGTATAGAAGGAGTTGTCAGGGAGGTATGATTTCAATTTGTTTTTGAAACTATTACTGCTGTCTGTCAGACATTTTATTTCATCTCGTAATTTATCAAAAAGTTTTATAGCAGCATGTTTTACCCCTTTCTGTGCCAAAGATATGTTAAGTAAAGGATAGTGTAGGTCTTTCTTTTTTCTGGTATTGTAATCATGAATTTCACTGTTGATTTTAAACTGGTCCATGTTGTTGAGAAAAAATTTCATTACTGAGACAATGCTGTGAAGCAGTTGTAAGAATTCCTAACCTTTTAAACAGATGCCTAGAAGATGTGCGACTATGAACCCCACACATTATTCTAACTACTTTTTTTTGAGCAGTGGATACCTTTTGCCTAAGTGTTGAGTTGCCCCAGAATATTATAGCGTAAGACATCAGAGAGTGTAAGTATGCAAAGTATGGTAGCTTACTAATTTCTACATTCTTAAAATTGGCAATTATTCTGATTGCCAAAGTTGCTGAACCTAATCGCTTTAGGAGATCCAAAATATGAATTTTCCCGTTAAGATTCGCATTTATATGTACACCCAAAAACTTAGTATGCTCTACCCTGGCTACTGCTTTCTTTTGATGTGTTATGTTTATTGAAGGAATTATACTTTTTGCTGCAGAAAATTGGATGTACTGTGTTTTTTCAAAGATCAGAGCAAGACCATTCGCAGAGAACCAATTAATAACTTTTCCAAAGACCTTATTTGTATCCAGAATGAGATTTTCACTCTGCAGCGGAGTGTGCGCTGATATGAAACTTCCTGACAGATTAAAACTGTGTGCCCCACCAAGACTCGAACTCGGGACCTTTGCCTTTCAGGGCAAGTGCTCTACCATCTGAGCTACCGAAGCACGACTCACGCCCGGTACTCACAGCTTTACTTCTGCCAGTATCTCGTCTCCTACCTTCCAAACTTTACAGAAGCTCTTCTGCGAACCTTGCAGAACTAGCACTCTTGAAAGAAAGGATATAGCAGAGACATGGCTTAGCCACAGCCTGGGGGATGTTTCCAGAATGAGATTTTCACTCTGCAGCGGAGTGTGCGCTGATATGGAACTTCCTGGCAGATTAAAACTGTGTGCCCCACCAAGACTCGAACTCGGGACCTTTGCCTTTCGCGGGCAAGTGCTCTACCATCTGAGCTACCGAAGCACGACTCACGCCCGGTACTCACAGCTTTACTTCTGCCAGTATCTCGTCTCCTACCTTCCAAACTTTACAGAAGCTCTTCTGCGAACCTTGCAGAACTAGCACTCTTGAAAGAAAGGATATAGCAGAGACATGGCTTAGCCACAGCCTGGGGGATGTTTCCAGAATGAGATTTTCACTCTGCAGCGGAGTGTGCGCTGATATGAAACTTCCTGGCAGATTAAGACTGTGTGCCCGACCAAGACTCGAACTCGGGACCTTTGCCTTTCGCGGGCAAGTGCTCTACCATCTGAGCTACCGAAGCACGACTCACGCCCGGTCCTCACAGCTTTACTTCTGCCAGGTTCGCAGGAGAGCTTCTGTAAAGTTTGGAAGGTAGGAGATGAGATACTGGCAGAAGTAAAGCTGTGGGGACCGGGTGTGAGTCGTGCTTCGGTAGCTCAGATGGTAGAGCACTTGCGCGCGAAAGGCAAAGGTCCCGAGTTCAAGTGTCGGTCGGGCACACAGTTTTAATCTGCCAGGAAGTTTCTTATTTGTATCGTTTTCTGTCGGAGTTTCTTTTACTGGATTAATAATTATGCTTGTATCATCAGCAAACAGTGTCAGTTCAGCATCTTGTTTCACATAAGAAGGGAGGTCATTCACATATATCAAGAACAGGAGGGGACCCATGATTGAACCTTGTGGAACACCTAATGTAATTTCATCCCAGTTAGATTAAGTGGCAAACTCCTTTGAATCACTTGAACCATATAAAGAGACTTTTTGCTTCCCGTTCTGTAGATATGACTTAAACCACTCATATGCTCTTCCACTTATACCATAGAATTGTAATTTCTCTAACATAATGTCAGAAGTGTTGGGAGAGGTGCGTCTCGACGATTGGATGCCATATGTCACCTTTCCAAGTCTGGATGAAAATAAGATGTGTTTTTGGATACCAGACCCAAACAGGTGTCCCTGGCGTTACCATTGATGCCGTGTTTCTACCGACACAAACGTGATTGCCGAGCACTTTGGTGGGCACTATTCTCGAGCCTCTGTGTCGGGGAATTACCCCCTACCTTTCGCACTCTCAAATGGCGACTGGTAGGGAAAGTCCTCTCATTCACTACACGCCACAGTGAACCCTATAATGCCCATTTACAGAGCGGGAGCTCCTCAGCACCCTTGCACATTGCCCTAACACAGCTCCTGAACCAGATCGGATCCACAGTTAGATGATTAAACATCTCTCGTCCGACTACAAGTGACATCTCCTTATCATCTTCAACTGGATCTGGTGCGATGTTGTCTTTTCATCGCAATGGCGGGAGAGCACAATCATTCAAGTGCTCAAACCTGGTAAAAACGTGCTTGATGTGGATAGCTATCAGCCCATCAGCCGCACCAACGTTATTTGTAAGCTGCTAGAACGTGTGGTGTGTTGGCAGTTGGATCGGGTCCTGGACTCACGTGGCCTACTGGCTCCATGCCAGGGCAGTTTCCGCCAGGGTCACTCTACCACTGATAATCTTGTGCCCCAAGAGTCTGCAATCCGAACAGCCTTTTGCAGACACCAACACCTTGTTGCCGTCTTTTTTGATTTATGAAAAGCTTAAGACACGACCTGGCAACATCATATCCTTGCCACATTATGTGAGTGGGGTATCTGGGGCCTGGTCCCGATTTTTATCCAGAATTTCCTGTCACTCTGTACTTTCCATGTCCAGGTTGGTGCCTCCCATAGTTCCCCTCATATCCAGGAGAATGGGGTCCCGCAGGGCTCTGTATTGAGTGTATCTCTATTTTTAGTGGCCATTAACGGCCTAGCAGCACCTGTAGGGCCGTCCATCTCACCTTCTCTGTATGCAGACAACTTCTGCATTTTGTACTGCTGCTTCAGTACTGGTGTTGCAGAGCGGCACCTCCAGGGAGCTATCCACAAGGCACAGTCATGGGCTCTAGATCATGGCTTCCAGTTTTCAGCCACGAAATCTTGCGTCATGCACTTCTGTCAGCATTGTGCCGCTCATCCGGAACCAGAACTTTACCTTAATGACGACCCACTCACTGTAGTGGAGACATATTGATTTTTAGGACTGGTTTTCAACACCCGATTGACTTGGCTTCCTCAACTTCGTCAGCTTAAGCGGAAGTGCTGGCAGCACCTCAATGCCCTCCGCTGCCTGACCAACACCAATTGGGGTGCAGATCGCTCTATGCTGCTGCAGCTCTAGAGAGCCCTTGTTCCATCCCGCCTTGACTATGGGAGTCTGGTTTATGGTTCGGCGGCACCCTCAGTGTTGTGTTTACTTGATCCAGTGCACTACTGTGGTGTTTGACTAGCGACAGGAGCTTTTAGGATGAGTCCGGTGACTAGCGTCCTGGTGGAGGCTGGAGTCCCTTCATTGAAGGTTAGGCATGCACAACTGCTCGCCAGTTATGTTGCACACATTCGTAGTTCTCCTGCTCATTTAAATTACTGTCTCGTTTTCCCAACCACTGCGGTTCATCTCCCGCATCAGCGGCCCAGGTCAGGGCTCACAAGTGCGGTTCATGTCCGATCGCTTCTGTCTGAACTGGAGTCCTTCCCTTTACCACCTCTACTCAAGGTTCATTCACATACACTTCTAGGGTATAAACCTTGGCCGAAGCTTTGCCTGGACGTTTCACACGGCCCTAAGGACTCAGCTACTCCCGCGGCTCTCCACTTCCATTTCCTCTCGATTCTTGACATATTCTGGGGCTTTTTATTGGTTTACACCGACAGCTCGGTGGCTGATGGTCACGTAGGCCTTGCGTATGTTCATGGAGGCTATATTGAACAGCATTCCTTGCGCGATGGCTGCAGTGTTTTCACTGCAGAGCTGATGGCTATATCTTGTGCTCTTGAGCACATCCATTCTTGCCCTAGGGAGTTGTTTCTTCTGTGTACTGACTTCTTGAGGAGCCTACAAGCTATTGACCAGTGCTGCCCTTGCCATCCTTTGGTAGTGACCATCCAGGAGTCCATCTGTGCCCTGGAGCGGTCCAGTCGTTCAGTGGTGTTTGTCTAGACCCCAGGACACATCGGAATACCAGGCTTGCTGACAGGTATGACATAACCTCAGTACGCACAACAAACAGCATGCCATAAAGGAGACTATGAATGTGTGAAGGTCCTCCATGCGGGCCTCTTGCCGGGACTCCGTGGTTCTCTGCCGGCTCCGCATTAGCCACACTTTGGTGATCCACGGCTATCTCCTGCGCTGTGAAGACCCACCTCAGTGTTGGTGCTGCCCCAGTTGACAATGGCCCACATTCTGTTGCACTGTCCTACTTTGACTGCTCTGTGATGTAATCTTCGGTTACCAGACTTGTTATCGTTAATTTTAGTTGACAACACTTCATCGGCTGATTTAGTTTTACAGTTTATACGTGAGGGGAGAGGGGCATTTGTATTATTCTATCTATGTTTTAGCGCACTTCTTTTGTCCCTCTACATTCTCTACCCTGGTGCTTTTAGGCTGGAGGTTTTAATGTGTTGCAGAGTGGCTGTCTTATCCATTTTATTCTCATTATCAGCCAGCCACAGTCATCTGCTCTCTTGTTTTAATCCATTCTATCTGTTTCTTGTCCTATTTTGTCCATTGTAGTGTTTGTTGCCCTTCTGTCGTTCTTGTGGTTTTTCTTTTTCCCCAGTTTTGTGCTGTAAGTCTTGTTGTTTTATTATTTCCCTTGTGGAATTGTTTTATAGGAACAAGGGACCAATGACCAAGCAGTTTTGGTCCCTTTCCCCCCCCCCCCCCCCCCTCTCCTCCCCCACGCCTTTAAACCAACCGACCTAGTAACCACGTCAGATGATGGCCTATACCTTGGTGGAATGATTACTATTGATGGGTAATCAGAGCCAGACGAACAGCTCTGCGGAACTTCAAACAGCATCTAACTACAGAAAACCTTCACAACTTCAGATCTGCAAGAGCACTTGCAAAACGAATGATAAAAGAACAGAAGAGGGATTCCTGGAAGGAATTCATGACTTCCATTAATCAGTCTACTTCCACTTTGCAAGTTTAGTAATCAATAAGATGGATTTCAGGCAAGAACAGTACTCGTCCTCTTACGGCCTTGTCAAGAAATCGTGTCCTGGTGGGTGCTCCTGAAGACATGACCCAGAGTTTAGCTGGATGCTTTTTTACAGTCACCGAGTCATCCAGACAGGCTCCTGCATTTCATCTACATCTACATTTATACTCCGCAAGCCACCCAGCGGTGTGTGGCGGAGGGCACTTTACGTGCCACTGTCATTACCTCCCTTTCCTGTTCCAGTCGCGTATGGTTCGCGGGAAGGACGACTGCCGGAAAGCCTCCGTGCGCGCTCTAATCTCTCTGATTTTGCATTCGTGATCTCCTTGGGAGCTATAAGTAGGGGGAAGCAATATATTCGATACCTCATCCAGAAACGCACTCTCTCGAAACCTGGACAGCAAGCTACACCGCAATGCAGAGCGCCTTTCTTGCAGTCTGCCACTTGAGTTTGCTAAACATTTCCGTAACGCTATCACGCTTACCAAATAACCCTGTGACAAAACGCGCCGCTCTTCTTTGGATCTTCTCTATCTCCTCCGTCAACCCGATCTGGTACGGATCCCACACTGATGAGCAATACTGAAGTATAGGTCGAACGTGTGTTTTGTAAGCCACCTCCTTTGTTGATGGACTACATTTTCTAAGGACTCTCCTAATAAATCGCAACCTGGCACCCTTACCAACAATTAATTTTATATGATCATTCCACTTCAAATCATTCCGCACGCATACTCCCAGATATTTTACAGAAGTAACTGCTACCAGTGTTTGTTCCGCTATCATATAATCATACAATAAAGGATCCTTCTTCCTACGTATTCGCAATACATTACATTTGCCTATGTTAAGGGTCAGTTGCCACTCCCTGCACCAAGTGCCTATCCGCTGCAGATCTTCCTACATTTCGCTACAATTTTCTAATGCTGCAACTTCTCTGTATACTACAGCATCATCCGCAAAAAGCCGCATGGGACTTCTGACACTATCTACTAGGTCATTTATATATATTGTGAAAAGCAATGGTCCCATAACACTCCCCTGTGGCACGCCAGAGGTTACTTTAAATCTCTCCATTGAAAACAACATGCTGTGTTCCGTTTGCTAAATACTCTTCAATCCAGCCACACAGCTGGTCTGATATTCCGTAGGCTCTTACTTTGTTTATCAGGCTACAGTGCAGAACTGTATCGAACGCCTTCCGGAAGTCAAGGAAAACAGCATCCACCTGGGAGCCTGTATCTAATATTTTCTGGGTCTCATGAACAAATAAAGCGAGTTGGGTCTCACACGATCGCTGTTCCCGGAATCCATGTTGATTTCTACAGAGTAGATTCTGGGTTTCCAGAAACGACATGATACGCGAGCAAAAAACATGTTCTAAAATTCTACAACAGATCGACGTCAGAGATATAGGTCTGTAGTTTTGCGCTTCTGCTTGACGACCCTTCTTGAAGACTGGGACTACCTGTGCTCTTTTCCAATCATTTGGAACCTTCCGTTCCTCTAGAGACTTGCGGTACGCGCCTGTTAGATGTGGGGCAAGCTCTTTCGCGTACTCTGTGTAGAATCGAATGAGTATCCCGTCAGGTCCAGTGGACTTTCCTCTGTTGAGTGATTTCAGGCATTCCATAGGACTGTGAAGATGAGGAAGCTCCATTTCATCTTGCATAATGAGGAAATGCACAACCTTCCGTTCTCCATGTGGGAACTGGAATCATTTCCATCCACAGTCAGAGACACTGGTCCAGGACCTGTTGAGATTCATTATGCCATGCTTCGTCATCTGTACCATGAAGCGAAAGGACAGCTCCTCTCTTGTTTCAAACAGATCTGGTTTGATGGACAGTACCAATGTTATGGAAGGAGGCAATATTAATCCTTTCGGTCATGAACTATTTTTTTTTCCTGGAAATAAATAAATCATCGCTTTGCTATCCAGTTCTTCAAATGAAATTATGATTTTTCAAATGTATAAAATATTCCGAGGTGCCCCCCAAGGGGGTACAACACTTCCCCAAATGAGTACGCGTGCACACACACACACACACACACACACACACACACACACACACACACACACAGACAGAACTGTGCTCTTACATAGTACTAGCTTGTGCATCCGTATTTGTACTCTAGCTAGTGAAAGTATTCGTTCTTAGAACTAGCAAGTTTTCTTTCTTTTTTCGGTGCGCCTTTCGGTGACACACACATGTGCTTTTTAGTGAGTCATCGTCTTTACTCCTAAAGAATTTACATTCTACCAGAGCTTTCCAAGTGTCAGTATTGATTATACAGTATTTGTATGCTGGTGGACATCAAGGTTAGTCTTTTTCTCTCTCACTTCCACATTGTTCAGTGTGCTGACATTCTTTCATGTACTAGATTTGAGGTAATCACATAAAATTGTTGAAAGCGAACTTTATTTCTCTTTTCTAATTTGTGACTTACGATATATTTCAGGTCTGAGGAGCCGAGTATTTCATCTTGTAGCAGTGTGTGCTCCAGAACATAAGTACATGCTTGTACGTGTGTTCATGAACACAAATGCACCATCTAGCTCCAAAGTAGAATTACGCAATAGAAATTCTGTTCTTCAGTATTTTTATGGTGTTGAGCATCCAGGTATTGTTCGATATTACTTGTCATACTATTGTTTAGTACATCCTTTAATTTTCTTTTTAGAGCAACTTTTGTTCTGTAACTAAATTAAATCATTCTGTAACTAAATTAAATCACTTCTTCTCAAAGTGTGGATATGAGAAATAAACAGTTGGGTACAGGTGAATTAGACTTATGCAGGCATATGATGCTTGAAGGTACAGTTGTGAAATAGATTAAAAAAACCATTAGGGCACAGGGCATTAAAAACATTAATTTGGCTGAAATAGATTGAAAACACCATTAGGACATAGGGCATTATAAACAGTAATTTGGCTGGCCGGTGTGGCCGAGCAGTTCTAGGCGCTTCAGTCTGGAACCGGGCAAGCACTACGCTTGCAGGTTCGAATCCTGCCTCAGGCATGGGTGTGTGTGATGTCCTTAGGTTAGTTAGGTTTTGGTAGTTCTAAGGTCTAGGGGACTGATGACCTCAGATGTTAAGTCTCATATTGCTCAGAGCCATTTGAACCATTTGAAACAGTTTTTTGGCTATCTGCAAATTCGTATTGCTTCTATTTAAAAAAAAAAAAGAAATTGTTGGTGATGTTACCACACAATTTAGAGGGGCATAATTCAGTTGTATCAGATGCAATGCAGATGGTAGTTGAAAAGGTTTGTAATTGTATTTTATCCATTATAAAATGGCTGTGAAAGTCTGCAGCTTTAAAAATATGGTTTTGTTTTTATCATGGAAGTATTGTCTGATACTGGCCCCACAGAACTTGTTTTGCCAGTTGGGGAGTGCATGAGCTAATGATGACGGCGGCAGTTTCATCTCCTTTACATTTGCTCTTATCTTTCTCTTCTTTTATCATTTTGTCATGTCTTTTTTGATTGTTTCTTTTCAACCATTTCACATCAGTTTCCTTATTGATGCTGTCTTGGAATCCTTGTACATTTAACACTTCTGAAAATATTTTTCTACTGCACCTTCTGATTTTATGTTTTGGATTTGTAAATCTTTTTTAACTTCTCCAGCTTGATTATTTCTGTTCCTGGAGATATTTGAAAATGTTTGTTATCAGTTTGTAGTATATAAATATCCAAAAAACATCATTCTTTTTCTCTGTATTGTTTTTTTATTTTTTTCATACGTTTTGATATATTTCACTGTGCTTGATTTCCAGGCTTCTGTACTTATTGGTTCTAAAATTTTTCTCTGTAATATTTCTAGTTTGTCTGATTTATAGTCCATTGTGAGGCTTTCTGGTTTCACTACCATGTCATAATGTGTTATTTTTCCATTTCTCGATGTACGCTGTATTTGTAAATTTTTTGTTATTATGTATGCTTCTTTCTTTTTTTAAAAAATCCTTTCATTCACAGCAGACATTTATTTCTTTGAAATAAATAGTCTAGTCCACTTTTTCTATTTGATCCGTGATTGATTGTAAAATTTTTGGTGCAGTTTTGAAGATAGTGGTAAATTTTGTTTTCTCTACAGGTATTCATAAACCTTCTCTACTGTCTATTTGTTCTGAAAGAGTGACTTGTATATCTACATCTGCTATTTTTTTCAGAGAGTATAGCAGGCATGTTTGATAGGGTGCATGTCTGGAGAACATGCTGGCCACTCTAGTCGAGCAATGTCGTTATACTGAAGGAAGTCACTGACAAGATGTGCACGATGGGGACGCGAATTGTCGTCTGTGAAGACAAATGTCTTGCCAATATGCTGCTGATGGGCCCATCTGTACCGCACTGCATGGTGTCGTGGTTGCAAAGATCGACGTCGGGGTTGAAGTTGCGCATCGTGCAGCCTATTGCACACAGTTTGAGTCGTAACATGACTTCCTGTGGCTGCACAAAAAGCTTTGTTCAACATGGGGTTGCTGTCAGGGTGCCTCCGAGTCATAATCCTTAGGTAGCGGTCACTGCAGTAGTAGCACTCGGGCATTCTGAGCGAGGCGTGTCACCAACAGTTCCTGTCTCTCTCTATCTCCTCCGTGTTCGAACAACATTGCTTTGGTTCACTCTGAGATGCCTGGACACTTTCCTTGTTGAGAACCCTTCCTGGCACAAAGTAACAATGAAGACACGATCGAACCGCAGTACTGACTGTCTAGGCATGGGTGAACTACAGACAACACGAGCCGTGTACCTCCTTCCTGGTGGAATGACTGGAACTGATTGGCTGTCAGACCCCCCCTCCATCTAATAGGCGCTGCTCATGCATGGTTGTTTACAGCTATGGGTGGGTTTAGAGCATCTCTGAACAGTCAAAGGGACTATGTGATACAATATCCACAGTCAACATCTATCTTCAGGAGTTCAGGGAATCGGGGTGATTCAAAACTTCTTTTGATGTGTGTAGATGGGAATAGAATATCATTCTAAATGGGATCTGTCTTTTATAAAGTTGCCTTGATATTCATTTGGTTGTAGAGTGAGAATTTTCTCAGTTCTATTTAATAGAATTCTTGAAAATAATTAGTAAGAAATTAGTGGGAGAGATATCCCTCTGAAGTGTCTTTTCATGAGGATACGTGTTGGGGTGACTTCCAATTCTTCTAAAATCTTCCAGTTTTCCAAATATCTTCAGAAGCCATTTGCAGAGCCTTTATAATCCTTGTCTGTGCCTGTTTTTAGGGTTCCATACCTCAGTTGGTAAACATGGAACACTAATAAGATCACTTTGTTGTCTGACTGTCTGTCTCTTTCTCCATAACAGGTACCTGTATGAAGTTGGCAGTGTTAATAATTTTAGGTTCTATGCCAATGCAATTGAAATATACCACCATTTATGTAAAATATTCCGTTATCTTGCCAGGACCACTATAAATAACAGAATTATGACTGGAAGCAGCAAATGTTTTTATTTTAAAAACAAAGACCAGGGCTTATAGTAATCCCATTGCAAACTACTAATAATATTTTCTATTGTATCACTCTGTGTTTTGTAATTGACTGATCTTCTGAGAAGAGTGAAACTAAAGTATTCTTTGGAACTGAGAAATATGAATATTAATAAAATTGATAGTTAAATACTATGCAATCTCCACAAGGACCTTGGCCACTATACACACAATTGCTATTGCATTAATCTTTTATTTTATTTGTACCAAATAACAGAAGTACAGAAGTTAGTTTCAAATGATCTATTATATAAACTTTCACAAGACATGGTGCAAAAATGCTGAATGAAACTTTCATTTAGTAATAAAGCTTACACTGTAATGACTTGTCCTGATAAGTTCTAGATGAGAGTTCAAATCCAGATAGGTACGGTCTATAGATAATACTGAACAGGCAGAGCTGTCCAAGTATTCCACAGACCTAACTCAAATGCACCCAGTAGCTCACCTTGCTTGACAAATGCCATCAGCCATTTAAGATATGGCATAAATGGATCAGTCACAGCACAGCCAATGCTTACAGAATGAAATTTGCGTTCTGCTTCAAAATGGAAAAATAATCACATTGTTATGCATCATTATCTAACATCCAGAGTGAAATACCAAAACTCCTAAACTAGTTTTTCACGTACCTTGGGGGATCCCCAAAAATTCAAATGTAAATTTTAAGCATGTCTTATTGATGACTACTTACATATTTATTTGCAGTCATTGTAATGGAAAAACGACTAAAGAGAAGTACTTTGAATAAACTCACTTTTTATGTAATGCAAGACAGATAGTTTTCTATATGTCCTTTATTATCACTACCAGCTTTGGTTACTAACCATCATCACAGTGTAAAAACCAAAATTGTAAGGACCATCAGTGGTGACAATGATGGACATACAGACAGACACCTATGTGTCTTACAATTCATAAAATACATAACAACTGTTGGCAGTTGCCTTCAGAGAAATACTTAATATTGCATAAGCTGGCCAGCATTATTACAGCAATTCCTGTAGCATATTGCACCAGTTTACTGTAACTGCTTTTCCTTACAAATGTATTCCACTAATTCATTATAGACATAAAAGATTCTTTTTATACATATGCTACACAGAGTGCGTAAATGAATAATTGATGAAAATAATTAGTAACTCTATACATTTCATCTTCTAAAATAAATCTCTCCTATTGTATTTGTTCTATAAACCAATGTGACAGTGCCTTTCTGTTTGTAGTGTACGAAGATGTGGAAAGTGAAGCAAATGATCCACAAATACTTTTCAACGCTATTAAGAAATATCACCAGGCTGCAGGCTCTGTCACTAGTTCGGTCGATGTTCAGCACCCGTCGTTAGTGCCACAACTTCGTTCTTACCAACAGGATGCCGTGAAATGGATGTTAGCTAGAGAAAACCAACAACAAGTAGAAGGTGAGTACGGTTGTGCTGCTTTTTGGGATACAAGGGAAGACCCAAAAGAAACCAGACTCCGAGGGCGCTGCCACTCGTAGACGTAGTGCAGGTTTCTCTCTCTAAATGGTGTTAGTAGAGACCTTCATGAAACAGCTGTGCAGACAGCGTCAGTGTAGAGCTGAACGTGCAAGTGTGGTATTGTGTTTCTCTGACTGTTGGTGGCTTACCTCTGCGAAGTCGTTACGGCAAGTTTAAAAGAACAAAGAGTGTGTGTGAAATTTTGTTTCCTGCTTAAAAAAACTGCAACGGAGACACACCAAATGCTTCAGGAAGCTTTCCAGGAGGACGCTATGAGCCGCACACAGGTTTTTGAGTGGTTTGGGCACTTTAAACGAGTTGAGATGTGTGTTGAAGACCAAGCTCGTTCTAGACACCCTTCAACATCGCAAAATGAGAAGAACATTGAAAAGGTCCACCAAAAGATAAACGAGGATCTTCGCCAAACGATTGACCAAATTTCAGCAGAGACAGGAATCAGTTGGAGCTCGTGCCAGCGGATTTTAAGTGAGGATTTGCACATGAGACGTGTTGTTGCTAAATTTGTTCCGCGCCTTCTCACACAGGAGCAAAAAACCATCCGCATGAATGTGTGTCAGGACTTGAAAACAGAGATTGCACGTGATCCAAACTTCTTGAACAAAGTCATTACAGGGGATGAGAGTTGGTGTTACGGGTATGACCCAGAAACCAAGCAAGCGTCAAGCCAGTGGAGGACTCCCAACTCTCCCAGACCAAAAAAAGCAAGGCAAGTGAGGTCAAATGTGAAGACGATGATCATTGTCTTTTTTGATGTTCGTGGAATTGTGCATCGGGAATTTGTACTCCCTGGCCAGACTGTTAACCAGCACTTTTACTTGGATGTTATAAGGCGTCTGCGAGAGGATGTGAGGAGGAAACGCCTGGAACTTTGGCGATCAGGTGACTGGTTTCTGCATCTCGACAACGCTCCAGCACACACGGCCTTACGAGTGGCCCACTATTTGGCATCTCAGAGGTGGTCTGTCGTTCCCCACGCTGCGTATTCACCGGACCTAGCCCCGTGCGACTTTCTCCTATTTCCACAAATGAAAAAAACGCTAAAATGGGAGTGTTATGACGATGTGGAGGCGGTAAAAACAGCTTCGCAAAGGGCACTGGACGATATGAAACTTGAAGAGTTCCAAACATGCTTCCAACAGTGGGAAAAGAGACTTGACAAGTGCATCGCATGTAATGGAGAGTATTTTGAAGTTGACTGAAGTAATTTTGTAAAAAGGTTCATCAATAAATTTTTTATGACAACAATCCGGTTTCTTTTGGGTCCCCCCTCGTATACCCATATCGTATTGACAGAAATGAAATTGTATTATAAATTTTATATTTATATCTATTTAAATGAAACTAACATTCATTTATTTTTCTTTCAGGTGACCTGCATTGTTTGTACACAGAAATTAAGAACTCGGTTGGAGAAGAATTATTTTATAACAGATTTAGTGGTGAAATAAGAAAGGAAAAACCTTTGGCAGATGTTCTTCCTACAGGGGGCATACTGGCTGATGAAATGGGATTAGGAAAGACAGTTGAAGTCCTCGCCTGTATTCTTGCAAATGTGCGGCCTTTGGAAGACGTAAAACTCGAAACTGATTTCAAGGCTACAGTTGAACCGATTGAAAACAGTGAAACCATCATAAGCACTAGTTCTGGTGGTCCCCAGTCTCCACAGCTAACTGTGGACTGTGTCCAAGAGACCGTCGAAATTGTGACAGAAAAAACAGAAACTATTGAAGTTCCCACAAAGAATGAAATTAAGTCTGAAGTGCCTACAGATAGCACGTATGAGCTCAGTGGAAAAGTGAAGCAAGAATCAAGCTATGAAATGGATGTTGAAGTAGATATTAAACTTCAAGCAGAAATTTTCAGTAAGCATGAGGGCAAAGTAAGGAAAAGGAAAGAAAACTCTAGAAAGTCTAAAGCACAGACTAAAAAAACATACAGAGATAAAAACACACAGAATGAATCACGTGACAGTGGTACAGTGGAAGACCACATTTGGGAGACAATTGAACATGTTATCTCATTCTACTGTCATGGCACTGACAGAAAACTTCGAAAACCTAGGCCAAAGAATCTCTTAAGGTTATCTCTGCAAAGACTCTATGAACAGAAACTGGCAGAAATGACTAGACGTCCACAGTTTGTGCCTCTGGCACGGCTCACTGTTCAGTGTGTATGCGGTGCAGAATCACCGAACAAGGCAAAGGTGTGCTGCTCACGTTGTGGACAGTGGCAGCATATGAAATGCGTTGGTCTGTCTGCAAAGGAGAAGGGTCTCTACCATTGTCCACAGTGCTGGCAGTTAAAGGTATGAGCCAGTTTTATGTCTTTAATGTGTATGTTTGTTTTCCAGTTTGTGTTAAAAGATTCTTTTGTTGCAGTGTCATATTGCTGACAGAGTAAAATCAAAATATTACAGTGCTTTCTATTAAAAAGTAAATCTGATAATGTTTTGCATTGGTTGTAAAGCTATGCTGTAGTGAGCATTCAATTTCTTTGACATTTTCATTAAGTTTCTGTAATTAAATAATTCTGTTAACCATTACTGAAAAAGGTAATATGCTTAGTGATTCATATGAGGTTAAATAGTGTGGATAGGTATTGATTCATTGTGAATTCCAGAGAGGAACAAAAATGATGTATTATTCTGCATAGGGACATGTTAACAGACAATCCATTATACTTTTTGCTAGTTTTTGTAAGAATGAGGGATCTTTAATTGTTTTGAAGAAAGTTTAATAGCAAGATTGCATTCTACGCGAATTATTTCTGATGACCAATTTCAACAGTGAAGACTGTCATCTTCTGATCTTTAAAAAAAAACTGGTCATTGTAAGGCTGTTCCATTATGACTGCAACGCACATGGCATGTTGGCATTATAGTGTAGCACAATCGACACAGGTTTGTTAAAAGCAAAAACAGGTTTGTCACAAATAAAAACAGTGAAGTTAACAAGCACCTTATGCAACTGGTGATGTCCACTCACTCAACATTCCACTGATGTTTGTTAGATGTTGAATCTTTATGTTCACAAGATGACTTAAATACTTCATGGATCCACAGTCTTTGAAGTACTGAAGAACCCTGTGTGGAATGTGCTTGCTATCCACCATACCAGGTGCATTCAAAAGTAAGATCACTTTATATTTCTATGAAAAATATATTTATTTATTCATCAATATTCGTGTTGTCCCCTTCAAAGTATTCCCTCTCATATTCAGGGTGATTATAATTAAATTTAAACTATCAAACCACTGTAGAAATAACACCACTGGTCAGAATGACATCAAATTGCAATGGGATATTATCAGAGAAGAGTGAAAACATATGGCAGAAGAAAAAAAAACTAGTGTGAAAAATTAAATGAAACAACAAGTTTACTGTTTCCAGTCACCGTTTTATTTTTTCCACGACGCGTTTCGAAGGTTTAAACCTCCATCATCGGGTGGATTTACATTAGTTAGTATTACATATGTGTGTATGTTGTGTTACGACATTTGGAGGAACTTGTGGCACTGCCTAGTGGAGAAACAAGACACTATTTCAGAATATGGTTTTGGATAACTTTTGACAAAAAATTAAACTGATATTTAATGGTAAACTTTAATAAGTAAACTAGAGTACCTCCAGTGGTCACAGGTTCCTTTTCCTGTTGTAACACTTCACATGTATACTGCCACATTTGTAAACAAATATGGCGTCTGGAATCAGCTGGGTGCAAGGTTCGTACAGCAGAAGAGAAGACATAATCGCAAAGTGCAAAGAATACATTGTAACAACATTATTACAGAATAATCGTTTAAACCATTTGGAGGTGTTTGTTTTGAGGTGTCAAATATATGTGTGTGTACTTCAGGTGGTATATAAATCCAATTTTGAAAGGTTAAAACAGCTAAACTTTCGTACTCGTTTATGCAATCAGGTGAAATGTTAAAATGGCTTAAACTTCATACTTGCTAATAACAATTAGGTAAAATGTTATAGGCTTCAATTACAATGATCATATTGGCTACAGCAGTAAAATCATACATAGATGACACTCTTTGAAGAAAGAGAGAGAGAGAGAGAGAGAGAGAGAGAGAGAGAAAAGTACACACACATATATTTGACACCTCAAAACAAACACCTCCAAATGGTTTAAACGATTATTCTGTAATAATGTTGTTACAATGTATATTCTTTGCACTTTGCGATTATGTCTTCTCTTCTGCTGTACGAACCTTGCACCCAGCTGATTCCAGATGCCATATTTGTTTACAAATGTGGCAGTATACATGTGAAGTGTTACGACAGGAAAAGGAACCTGTGACCACTGGAGGTACTCTAGTTTACTTATTAAAGTTTACCATTAAATATCAGTTTAATTTTTTGTCAAAAGTTATCCAAAACCATATTCTGAAATAGTGTCTTGTTTCTCCACTAGGCAGTGCCACAAGTTCCTCCAAATGTCGTAACACAACATACACACATATGTAATACTCACTAATGTAAATCCACCCGATGATGGAGGTTTAAACCTTCAAAACGCGTCGTGGAAAAAATAAAACGGTGACTGGTAACAGTAAACTTGTTGTTTCATTTAATGTCAGTAACAGTCACGGTAAAGCCTAACCTAAAAATGTTCGCATTTAAAGTTAATCTGCCCAGTCAGGCAATCAAGGCTATTTTCGAATATAAGAACAGTGCAGAAAAGGTCGCAATGACGACACAACACATACACTTCAATAGGAATTGTCTCAAGAATAACGTCATCCCAAATTATGTCAAGATTGACATCAAAACAAACACAACAACTGCGAAGAAAACACTGGACATCGCACGAAAACTCTGGGTGAAAAATGAACTGAAAGAACTTTATATTAAAAAACAAAAGTTCAACACACAGCTTTATAATGCAGAATTACAATTGGGAAAGTTGCTTCATAGATTAGAATATGATTCCATAACCAAAAAAGTCAAAGAGTACACCGAGTTCATCGTACAGAAAACGAAAGCTACACAGAAGAAAAAACTGGCCAATCTTATAAAGCAACAATTACCTTCCAAACCGAACCAAAACAGCCAAAAGAAGCACTCATTCTACACACCTTTCCTCAACTACACGAACATAATATTCACTGCAGAAGAAGAGGCACTACTCTGCAAAGGCTTAAAACACAATGTTCAAGCTCCGCTGGACCAAAAGAACCAAGAGAAGCTCATCACCTGTGTCACACAGATCTCGACCACCGCCTTTAAGAAGCAAACCGACAGAATATCAGCCTGCCACAAAATTAACGAAATCATTGAAAAGGAAATTGCAAAACCATTCCCAGCATACAAGAAAAGAGAAGAAGCTCTTACACATACCATTAAGACTAAATTAAACATAAATAATGCAATAATTGTAAAAGCTGACAAGGGCAACACAACTGTTGTAATGGACAGAACTACATACATAGAATAAACTTTAGACTTCTTCCAAACCAGCAACATAACTGAAATACATAAAGATCCAACAGCCAGAATACAAAAGGAGATTAAACACATTTCAAACAAAATTAACTTTCTACTCACCATCCAAGAAGCAAGAAACATTGTAACAATGAGCCCACAAGCACCTTGTCTTAGGTCACAACCTAAGATACACAAAGATGGGACCCCCATCAGACCCATAGTGAACTGTAGGAACAGCCCAACATTCAAGCTCAATAAAATACTCTTCAGAATTCTCAAACAAGCATACACATTCAATAGTGAGAGAACACTTAAAAACACAACAGAATTCACACAATATGTCAAAAACATACAAGTACCTGATGGAGCCACACTTGCCTCATTCGACATACAAAACCTTTATTCATCAGTGCCAATAGATACCACACTACAAATAATTAATGCCAACCTACACAAACACAAAAAAATCCCTTCAACTCACATTAAAGAACTAATGGACCTGCTTGAATTCACACTTTCACACAACTATTTTAAATTTAACAATAAAATCTACAAACAAACAGATGGTCTGGCAATGGGCTCAAATCTTTCCGGATTGTTAGCAGAAATATTTATTAGTAACCTAGAAGACAAAATCTTGAATTCCAATCACCACCTCCTCAAAAATATCATCTACTACTACAGACATGTAGATGATATCATAATTTTAATCAAAGGCACCAAAGATGACATCAGTGAGTTGAATCAGTTTTTCAACAAATTTATCGGAAGCCTACCACAACACATACTACAATCCACAACTCCTCTTGCCACCCCGCAGCACACAAAATGGCAGCATACCAGTACATGATTAATAGAGCTATCCAACTACCACTCTCAGAAGATAAACGTGATCAAGAAATTGAAATAATAAAACAAACAGCTATTGAAAATGGCTATAACAACTCCATAATAGACACTCTAAAACACTCAATAATGGCAAAGCAATCACAACACAAAAAACAAAAAGAAAATAATGTCTTGCATACAATCCCCTTTCTGGGTAACATTTCATACCAGATTGCTAATGTCTTCAAACGGAAAGGCATAAGTATATCCTTTACAACAGACAACAAGATTGGACAGAAGTTACCCCACAACATCAGCACACGGAACCCACTTCATCACACAGGTGTGTACAAAATTGAATGTTTGGACTGTGACTGCTTCTACATAGGCCAGACAGGCAGATCATTTGAGATTGGGTTCAAGGAACACATGGCAGCACTAAAAAACAAAAAATACCACACATCAGCAATAGCTACCCACCTACATGAAACAAAACACCATGTTAACAACACAAGTATTAGCATCCTACACATCCAACCAAAAGGCAGAAAACTAGACATCCTTGAAACACTCCAAATATACAAACACCAAATGAAACAACCAGAATCCATCTTAAATGACAAAAATGACAATATTTACAATAGTATCATCTCTGTTTTCAGCAACTGCCTACACTCTTAAAAAACACACACACACACGTGCACATATCCTAATATTTACCATAAATATTGACAGCCGCCAAGAGTACAAGAGATTGACCTCATTCACAGATAATTCATCACACCAACAGCTTGTACCCCCTGTCAGCTTAAAACTGTATGTACATTATCTGCTGGCACAAATGTATATCTATCTGCATATTTTATAACATTAACCAGTGTATTACCCCAACCTTTAGGCAGCTAATATATGCAACATGTAATCTTAAGACTCCTTGCCATGTAAATGTTTGCTCTCATATAATCACTCCTTCCTCTCTCTCTCTCTCTCTCTCTCCCTCTCTCTTTCTTCAAAGAGTGTCATCTATGTATGATTTTACTGCTGTAGCCAGTATGATCATTGTAATTGAAGCCTATAACATTTTACCTAATTGTTATTAGCAAGTATGAAGTTTAAGCCATTTTAACATTTCACCTGATTGCATAAACGAGTATGAAAGTTTAGCTGTTTTAACCTTTCAAAATTGGATTTATATACCACCTGAAGTACACACACATATATTTGACACCTCAAAACAAACACCTCCAAATGGTTTAAACAATTATTCTGTAATAATGTTGTTACAATGTATATTCTTTGCACTTTGCAATTATGTCTTCTCTTCTGCTGTACGAACCTTGCACCCAGCTGATTCCAGACGCCATATTTGTTTACAAATGTGGCAGTATACATGTGAAGTGTTATGACAGGAAAAGGAACCTGTGACCACTGGAGGTACTCTAGTTTACTTATTAAAGTTTACCATTAAATATCAGTTTAATTTTTTGTCAAAAGTTATCCAAAACCATATTCTGAAATAGTGTCTTGTTTCTCCACTAGGCAGTGCCACAAGTTCCTCCAAATGTCGTAACACAACATACACACATATGTAATACTAACTAATGTAAATCCACCCGATGATGGAGGTTTAAACCTTCGAAACGCGTCGTGGAAAAAATAAAACAGTGACTGGTAACAGTAAACTTGTTGTTTCATTTAATGTCAGTAACAGTCACGGTAAAGCCTAACCTAAAAATGTTCGCATTTAAAGTGTGAAAAATGATCAAAGGATGGTGCTGTAAGTATCAGAATATGTAAATGAAAACACCTGTCATGCGCACGACCCATTGAAGTTAGTATAAACACGCCAAGTACATGGCTTTTCCTCCTTTTGTGTGTGCGACGTTCGCCATGACTAGCTCAATGCAGGAGTGCGCTCTGCTTATAAAGCTGTATTACAAGAATGATGACTGTGCACACATCTCTGCAGAAGTTCCGGACACTGAAGGGTATGAAAAAAGGCATTGGTCCGATGACTGCCTTGGGTCTGGAGAAAATGATTCAAAAAGACAGGTTCTTTTGGTGTCCAACCTGGTAGAGGGAGAAAACGAATTGATTCAACATCAGTGGAAGCAGTGGTCACAGCAGTGCAGGAGGAGACAAGTGGTAGTGTGCAAACGTGTAATGCACAGAGAATTGCCCGAACATTGGGCACCGTGAGCACAGTGCCTAAAATGCTACGAGGCATCCTTCTTTGCTATCCATTCAAAATTAACCATATGCATGAATTGCTTCCTGTTGGCCTGCTAGCAAGAGAGACCTTTGCTTTAGAATTTCTTGCTCGCATGGAATGGATAATGATTGGCCGTGGAAGATTTTGTGTACAGATGCAGCCCACTTTCATCTGACAGATTAAGTCAATACATAGAATTGTCAAATATGGGCAACAGAAAATTCACACACAAATCAACCAGTACCACTTCATCCTGAAAAGGTCACTGTGTGGTGAGGATTTACAGCATCATCTATCATAGGGCCATATTTTTTCGAAGAGTCAGGTGCTTCCAGTCCTGTTACCTGTACTGTCACTGGTAAGTGCTATGAGTGTCTTGCACAACCACGTCATTCCAGCTCTCCAACAGTGTGGATGTGTGGATGGGATCTTTTTATGCAAGATGGCACACCTCCGCACATTGCAAATCCAGTTAAGCAGCTACTGAAGAACCATTTCGGAAATGCTAGAATTATCAGGCGCCATTTCCCTAGAGCCTGGCCATCCCCCTCACCTAATCTTAATCCATGTGACTGCTCGCTGTGGGGCTATCTGAAAGATGTTGTATTTAGTGGTCCAATTGCAAACAGCTGCATGAAGGCATGCATCACACAACACATTCTTAACACGTCCCCAGAAACACTTCGATCAATTGTGGAACATGCTGTTTCTCGATTTCGACTTGTTGCAGGAAACAGTGGACAGCATATTGAACATGTTTTGTGCCAGTCATACAGAAATTATGATCTGATTTGATTTCAGTTGATGCTTGTTGTGCAGTTTTTGGCCTCGAGACAACCAAATACTGATGTGGTTGATGCTTTTTATGCAGTTTTTGGCCTCAGGACAGTTAAAAACTGATTTTTCCCATCAGATGTGATATGACCTTGCCATGGTGGATGGTCTTACGTAACTAATCGTATCATATCATCCCGATCAACACGCAAGTTGCCGAAGTGGCGTCACCTCGAAAGACTTGCACCAGGCAACAGGTCTACCTGACGGGAGGCCCTAGCGACATGACATTTCCATTTCCAACGCCAAACAAAGACCTCAGGCATTGTTGTATGATTCGTTTGTCATGTGTAGTCGACTCCTATTAAATTATGTTGTTTACAGCGCCATCTATTCCTACATTTTGCAATTATTTACTTTTCTTCTGCCATACATTTTCCCCCTTCTCTCATAATATTCTGTTGCAATTTAACATCATTCTGACCAGTGGCATTATGTCTACAGCAGTTTAAAAGTTTAATAATCACCACCCTGTACAATACACTTGTGCCAACCCTTCGACCAGTCCTCAAAGCACTTCTCATAAGTACATTTAGGTACAGCCTTGAGTACTTCCAGCAATGCAATCTTTATTCCCTCTGCTCCATTCGTTGTACTGACATGCAATTTACCTAGTGACGACAAGGTTTATTTTTGTCACAACGCAGCCACCTATAACTCTACAGCAGTAGTAAATTTGTCAAATATGGCCTAAACTTGCAGTAAATGTTACCTTCTGAGAGGAATTTAGAAATTTGACACAGTTTACCTAACGGAAAATTGGAATTTAACCTTAATTTCAGAAGAATAGCTGTAGGTAGATGACGAGTAACAGTAACTGATTACTGTTAAATGAAATAGTTATACAGTCGCCAGCCTAATTAGGCATAATAATGTAAAAGCGTTATTCATCAAGAACCTGTTTTTACTACTTCAAAGTGAACTTTCATTAAATACTGTTCTATGAAGTGCAATGAACACACCCAAATGGGCAAATTACACAGTTGGTAGCTGTAGTTCTCACTTTAATAGTTAAGTAGTCACTAGATTTGCAAATGAGCTGTTCTCTTGTTTACTTTAATCATTACTTTTGTCTTTAACTAATATTGCTTAAACCTGTCCCTCACTAACCACACTAGACCAGATAGCAAATAATAATAGTCAAGTACAATTAATACACACTTTCACTATACAGAAGCGAGTAGGACACACAGTATACAAATCTTCTGTCTTTGTTTCTCAGTGATTACTTCAAGAATCATTAGCTTGAAACCTACTAAGCTGATTTATTCTTTTTGTTACGATGGAAAAGAAATGTGATCCCACAAACTAGCCCTTTCATTGTAACAACAAAATTTTTTACACTTTCAAATTTATGTATCATTAAGGTAGGATTGGATTACTCTTTCAATTTGAGATAATTAAGTTTGTACTATTTTAACACTCTTTACCCAGACAATAACCTCTACAAAACAGAGTCAATTTCCAGTAAAATTTTACTTCAAACAACCTCTAAACAAAATGCTTATAGTACCACTTGTGAAACAATTAAGTTTTGAAAACAATTTTAAATAAGTAAACATTAGTACTTTCATTTCCAAGTAATACTCTTTCCTAAACTAATTTTTAAGTTCATTTTCTAGTTAAGTTTCAGAACATTCAAACATGGACAGGCACTGTTATATGTATGAGAAACAAGTAATTTTTGCCGAGCACATTAAGTGTACTGGCGTAAAAGTTTGCCACACATAAAAAAAATGCTCCATAGAATTGTTAATGCTTTTTATGCAAAGGACATTCTCGGATTTCATTACTTAATGGAGAGGATCCTACTTGGAAAAGTGCGTAAGATGGACACTTTGTTCAAACACATTTTTGAACATTAGGATTGTATTTCCGTAGAACCAAACACGTTACTGGTTCACACATTAATACATCTCTGACCGTTCGTGACAAAGTGGTTGTGCAATCAAGGTGGCGAGTATGTGGCAGCTAGGTGGTCTTTCCATTGGCAATAATAAGCTCTGTTTACCCCTTCTTGGTGTTGTTAATAATAATTTTAGAGCTTTTCCCAAATCGAGAGCACCGGTCGCAGTGGCCAAGCGGTTCTAGGCACTTCAGTCCGGAACTGCACGACTGCTACGGTCGCAGGTTCAAATCCTGCCTCGGGCTTGGATGTGTGTGATGTCCTTAGGTTAGTTAGGTTTAAGTAGTTCTAAGTTCTAGGGGACTGTGACCTCAGATGTTGGGGAAGTCCCATAGTACTCACAACCATTTGAACCAACCAAATTGAGAGCACCATTTTACAGCTCATATTAAATCCGAGGCCTTTCCATTCCACTTGTAATACTATAAACCTCACTCGGCACCTGCACTGTTTGCTCGTCAGTTACTTGCTGTCGACTGCCTACCTACTGTACTCTCTCGTTTGCCACCCAGACGAGCGCCATATCCACCTTTTCCTAGCGCGCCATCTCACTTCCATTGCAGAGGGAACTACATTGGGTTTTTCTTTATATTATGCAAAGTCCCTATGTGTGAACCAGTTTCAATGTAGTTACCATCAAACATATTTTTAAAAAATCTCATCATTTAAGCATGTTAAGAAGTCAACACAAATAAACGTAATTAAATGTTACTCTCCTCCAAATAATACAAAGAACTTGACTTGCAAAGAATAAACATGTCACAAAACCTTTACATTTCTTTAAAGTAGATCAAAGATATTACACATTAAAGAATATATGCTTTACGTTACTCATAATAAATCAATACAAATTATTTACAGTATTAAACTGTGGTGTTACAAATCATTGAAATTCTTCGTCCTTTCATAGGTCTCTTCAGTTTTGGAAACAGGAAAAAGTTGCAGGGGCCAAATTCATTGAATATGTGGCTGAAGCATGATTGTCATATTTTTTTTGGCCAAAAAGTCTCTCACAAGCAATGGTAAATTAGCAGGTGCATTGTCGTGATTCAAAAGCCATGAATTGTTTTTTCCATAATGCTGGACATTTTTTGCATATTGCTTCTCGCAAATGGCACATAACGTCAAGATAATACTCCTTATTGACCGTACGACCTCAAGGCAAAAACTTCATGGTGCACTACACAATGGTAATTGAAAAAAAAAGTCAACAAATCTCTGACATTTGATTGAACTGTGCTTTTTTCTATTTTGGCTCTCTGGGGTGCTCCCATTGGGATGATTGGGCATTGCTTTCGACGTCATAACCATAAACCCATGTTTTGTCGCCAGTTATGATCCTTTTGAGCAAATCAGGATCATCATTGACATCATTCAAGAGCTCCTGAACGATGCTCATGCTATGGTTCTTCTGATCAAAATTGAGAAGTTTTGGAACAAACTTCGCTGACCCACATCTCGTGCCCAAAGCATCCGAAAAAATTGCATGACATAAGCCGACCGACATGCCAACATCTTCAGCAACTTCTCTTATGGAATTTTGAAGATTTTCCAAAACAATTTTCTTCACAGCTTTCATGTTATCATTTGTTGGTGATGTTCCGGGGTGTCCAGAATGAGGTTTGTCATTGGTATCTTGTCGGCCATCTTGAGAGAGCTTGTATCACTTGTAAACATTTCTTTTTACTTAAAATGGACTCACCGTATGCCACTGTCAACATTTCAAGTGTTTTAGAGCATTTGACTCCATTTTTCACACAAAATTTGATGCAAATTCTTTGCTCCATTTTTTAATAATAATCGAAAATCACCGAGCACACTAAAACACATCTAATCTTTCTATCTCTCAAAAACAAACAAAGTATGCTGTACACTTGAAACTGTGAACATATATTCGGGACATGTATACCAACATAAAAAAAAGATCGATAATCGAATGTACATTGCCCGCGCAATTTGAATAGTTATCTTACTCTTTTAACAGTCCTTGTAATATCAGCATGGCATGTGTTATACCGTTGTAATGGAATGAGACATATAACAAAAAGCCTTTTTAAAGGCCTGAAGGTGAAAGACTTAACTGTTGAAACCGGTCACAAAGAAAATAAATATTGAGTGCAATCTTGGCTATTAAATTTATTCCAGCATTTAGCACACCTTCTGGTTTTGACATTACATCTAGATTACTTTAAAGGAACAGTTAAGCTCCTGATAGCAATGTATTATATATTAGGTAGACTTCCTGCATGGAACCTGCTTTGAACAGTCACCTCCAAACTATCCTGCCCTAATATGCTGAACTGAAAGTGACACACCACAAACTTCACAGAGTGGTGGATCCTCCCACTGGAGGAGGAAGCCATATGTTAAAGGGCTATCTCCCGCAGATATTGACGTCTTAAAATTCATTTTAAAATTTATGTATCTACATAAAAGATTCTTAAATTTGCACATAGAATGTCTCTCAGACTATGACTTGCTCATTAATGTTAGAAGTAAGTCTTAGCCATTATACAAATGTGTATGTTACAAAAGGAAATTATTGCAATTGAGACTGTTTCAAGGTGAGGGAACAACAAATATGCTATTTGAATATTGTTTAAGACAGACAGCAAGTATCGGTAATTTATTTGTCATTTTATATAAATGAAATTAATAAGTTTTTGAAGATGTAATATAGTTTACAAAATCTACGCACCAAGCAGTGGGAAGTAAGAATATATATATAAAGGTCAAAGAAAGGTGCAAGCTTTCAGAGCCAATGGCTCTTTTTTCTGGCAGAAAGGGTGAAGAGGAAGGAAGAGGTATGAATGAAAGAGGACTGGCGAGCTTTACGAAATGGAGAGAGTTTGGAAAAGTTGCCCAGACGTCCAGGTCAGGGGAGACTTACCAGAGAGGGTGGAAGGAAAGGTTTTAAAAAATTCTTGGATTCTCAAGCAAATGATATTCAGATGTGATAAAAATTGTGTACTGTACTATGCTTGTACAAGAACTTGGCACTCCACAGGACCAACATGGGGTAATATCACAAGGCATATAGCTTATAAAAGAAACAAACATGTACCCATGTTTCTCATTTTTACAAATGCAGAAGTGATATGTAGGTGACAATCATGTCAATAATTTGTGTAGTCAAAAATTAAATCTTGTTCTTAAAAATTGTAAAATGCTGGTATACGGTGTTACTGCAAATAGTATTTTTTGCTGACAGTTTTCACTGACTGGGATTCCATTACAGATTTTTGTTTTGTCCTAACCTGTAGTGCGTGTCCTTCACCAGCTTGCAAAAACTAGCAAATATGTCGCCATCATTTGTGTCATGTTGTGTTGCAATCAGTCAGTCAGAATTATTTTTTTAAAATTGATTTCGCTCTCACTTTGGCAACGCTAGTATTGAAATGAAATAATAAATTTTTGACAGAAGAGGTTCAACTTATTACTGAGTGCTTTTTTTTCTCCTTCCCCTCACCACGCATGTAATTGGATGCTACCATTGTGTCCCCAATATTCTTTGTATCTGTTTTAATGTTCATTTAATTTGAATTTTGTATCACCATCCACATGATATGTCATATGAACAACTGAAAACTAAAATGTATCACTAACATTTTGTGAAATTCTAAAGGCTTTCTCATGGCAGACTAGAGTGAGAAAATATGTATGTAGTTCTTAACATACAGTATTAATGTTCCGGAACATCTTTTCAAGATTGTCAAATCAGTCAGATTTATTACGGTGACTGCAACGTTTTCATGAGTAGGCAGAAAATTGTGATAGCACTTACAAAACTTACTATCATAGATAATTATAAAAATGTCCTGCTGTTTGTTACCTTATTGAGTAGCTATTTAAGCAGTCTAAAAGTCAATTGAAGACAGGGCTACAGGTGAAGACTTCTGAAGGTTTTAGTGATGTGATATTTAACATGGTAAAATGATATGATTGGAAGCTACTTCAGCTTAATTTTGTATACTGGTACAGCAAAACACAGTATTCTAATTGTGAGTGCTGGTTATTAGACAGAAGTTAAATTAATATATGATGATGGCATATACAGTAGGGCCTCGATAATGTGGTATGCTCGGGGATCTGTCAATGCTGAATTATCAAATATGGCAGATTATCAAGGTCTCTTTAAATATCTGGTTTAAAAAGGGGATATAAGTAAAGCCCTATAGTTTTAAAGTTCAAAAATGAGTAATTTATTTATCGAATACAACAGGAGAAATTACAGTATTAAAAGAATGTATTACTTTTCTGTAAAAACAATTTTTTTTAAATAATAGTTGAATACTATATTGCTTTATTAAATCAATTTATGGCTCATGAAGTATTTTATGAAATAAAATAAGCATGATTGATTTAAAAAGAGCAAGCAATTAAAAGAATAGTTACCAAAAATTTGGTGCAGTTAAATTGGAATCATTGTCTGTAGGAATAGTGCAGATATGTGATGTTATAAAGAGCGTGGAACCCGCCTGATAGAATTTTCCACAGAGCATAATTTAAACATAGCTAACATTTGGTGTAAGAATCGTGAAAGAAGGTTGTATACATGGAAGGGGCCTGGAGACACTGTAAGATTTCAGATAGATTATACAATGGTAATACAGAGATTTAGGATTCAGGTTTTAAACTGTAAGACATTTCCATGGTCAGATGTGAACTCTGACCACAATCTCTTGGCTATGAATGGTAGATTAAAACTGAAGAAACTGCAAAAAGGTGGGAATTTAAGGAGATGGGACCTGGATAAACTGAAAGAACCAGAGGTTGTAGATAGTTTCAGAGAGAGCAATAGGGAACGATTGACAAGAACGGGGGAAAGAAGTACAGTAGAAGAAGAATGGGTAACTTTGAGAGGTGAAATAGTGAAGGCAGCAGAGGCCTAAGTAGGTAAAAAGACAAGGGCTAGTAGAAATCCTTGGGTAACAGAAGAGATATAGAATTTAATTGATGATAGGAGAAAATATAAAAACACTGTAAATGAAGCAGATGAAAAGGAACACAAACGTCTCAAAAACGTGATTAACAGGAAGTGCAAAATAGCTAAGCAGGGATGGCTAGAGGACAGATGTAAGGATGTAGAGGGATATATCACTAGTGGTAACATAGATACTGCCTACAGGAAAATTAAAGACACCTCTAGAGAAAAGAGAACCACTTGTATGAGTATCAAGAACTTGGTTCGAAAACCAGTTCTAATCAAAGAAGGGAAAGCAGAAAGGTGGAAGGAGTGTACAGTGGATCTATACAAGGACAATTTACTTGAGGGCAATATTATGGAAATGGAAGAGGACGTAGATGAAGATGAAATGAGAGATATGATACTGCATGAAGAGTTTGACAGAGCACTGAAAGACCTAAGTCGAAACAAGGCCCCGGGAGTAGACAAGATTCCATTAGAACTACTGATAGGCTTGAGAGAGCCAGCCCTGACAAAACTCTACCATCTGGTGAGCAAGCTGTATGAGACAGACGAAATACCCTCGGACATCAAGAAAAATATAATAATTCCAATCCTAAAGAAAGCAAATGTTGACAGATGTGAAAATTACCAAACTTTTAGTTTAGTAAGTCACGGCTGCAAAATACTAACACGAACTCTTTACAGACAAATGGAAAAACTGGTAGAAGCTGATCTCGGGGAAGATCAGTTTGGATTCCGTAGAAATGCTGGAAAACATGAGGCAGTACTGACCCTACGACTATCTTAAAAGAAAGGCAAACCTACGTTTATAGCATCTATAGAGTTAGAGAAAGCTTTTGACGATATTGACTGTAATACTCTCTTTCAAATACTGAAGGTGGCAAAGGGTCAAATACAGGAGGCAAAATATTCTTTACAACTTGTACAGAAACCAGATGGCAGTTACACAAGTCGAGGGGCATGAAAAGGGAAGCAGTGATTGGGAAGGGAGGGTTGTAGCCAATCTGTATATTGAGCAGGCAATAAAGGAAACAAAAGAAAAATTTGGAGTAGGAATTAAAATCCATGGGGACGAAATAAAAAGTTTGAGGTTCGCCGATGACATTGTAATTCTGTCAGAGACAGCAAAGGACCTGGAAGAGCAGCTGAATGGAATGGACAGTGTCTTGAAAGGAGGATATAAGATGAACATCAACAAAAGCAAATCAAGGATAATGGAATGTAGTTGAATTAAGTCGGGTGATACTGAGGCTATTAGATTAGGAAATGAGACACTTCACGTTCTGCTATTTGGGGAGCAAAATAACTGATGATGGTCGAAGTAGAGAGGATATAAAATGTAGACTGGCAATGGCAAAGAAAAGCATTTCTAAAAAAGATAAATTTGTTAACATCGAGTATTGATTTAAGTGTCAGAAAGTCAGTCATTTCTGAAAGTATTTGTGTGGAGTGTAGCCATGTATGGGAGTAAAACATGGACGATAAATAGTTTAGACAAGAAGAGAATAGAAGCTTTCAAAATGTGGTGCTATAGAAGAATGCTGAAGGTTAGATGGGTAGATTACGTAACTAATGAGGAGGTACTGAATAGAACTGAGGAGAAGAGGAATTTGTAGCACAACCTGACTAGAAGAAGGGATCGGTTGGTAGGACATATTCTGAGGCATCAGGGGATAACCAATTTAGTATTGGAAGGCAGCGTGGAGGGTAAAAATCATAGAGGGAGACAAAGAGATGAATGCACTAAGCAGATTCAGAAGGATGTAGGTTACAGTAGTTACTTGGAGATGAAGAAGCTTGCACAGGGTAGAGTAGCATCGAGAGTTGCATCAAACCAGGCTCTGGACTGAAGACTACAACAACAAATATGGCAGACAGATATCTTCTCCTAATGGTTGACGTGAAATTTTCTTCCGAGTCCTGTGGAACATTGCTGAAATGCTAACTTATTTCTTCAATTGAGCACTTTTTTTGTCCGACAAAAATTATTTTGTATGATGTGTAGATACATAACTTGAAAAACTTCGTATTGTTGGCTGTTCTCATCGAATTTCTTCTTCATCTGTCATTGTTTCTGATGCCCCCTGCAATTTGAAAACACTTTGTAAGTCTCATCATCTGTCAGTTCTTTTTCAGTAAAAATACGGGAAAAATTTCTGACGCATGCCGGTCAATCAGGTCTACTGGATTATAGTGTGCTGGATTATCGCAGATTGTACATGAGGAATAACTCTGGGTATATGGTTGGGGAGGAGGAAGGGGGCATGCGTGTACACATAATCTGCCTGTAATTTAAGCAGTGTGCTGTCCTTTAAATGATTTCTGCCCACCATCTCCACTATTTGGTGAGTAGTGCATTATTGTTTTGCGAGAGGGTACTCAAAAGAACTGAACTAATTTTTTGGTGGGCAGAGCTTTTGTAGTACTGCATTTTGCTGTTGGCAGTACATAGAGCGAACATTCGGTCAGTAAGCTGAGTGCCGTTGCTGAAGAAGGTCGGGAGTAGTTTCAACAGAGTTTATAGTTCTACATCTACATCTACATTGATACTCCACAAGCCACCCAACGGTGTGTGGCGGAGGGCACTTTACGTGCCACTGTCATTACCTCCCTTTCCTGTTCCAGTCGCGTATGGTTCGCGGGAAGAACGACTGTCTGAAAGCCTCCGTGCGCGCTCTAATCTCTCTAATTTTACATTCGTGATCTCCTCGGGAAGTATAAGTTTTGTGTGACTATTATTTTTGCAATGGTTGATTTTCAGAGAAAGCGGAACAGGTCTCTGGAATGTTAAACCCTAGTACAAGGACGATGCTAACTTTGACGGGCCGAACACACAAGAATGTTGAAAACATTCGTGCAGTCATAAATGAAGATTGACGATGGACAATTGAAAAAATTGTGGAACTGTTGGGAGTGACTTGGTGTTCAGTGCAGGGAATTGTGACAGAAGGTTTGAGAATGAAAGGCATGGCTGCAAAATTCGTACCGTGACTGCTGACTACTGAACAAAAACTGTGCTTTGAAAGAAGAAGTCTGAAATTATGCAGCCTTTTTTTTTTTTTTCAGAAATAACCATATGACAAAACTTGGTGGTTTGCTTATCATACTTTTTCCTAAAAATTATCACAAGTGACAAAAGTTGATGCTGTGCTTATCACCCTGAATCAAAGCAGTAGTCACGTCAGTGGAAGACATCAAGTTTACCTTGCCCCAAGGAAGCGGATCAGGTGAAATCAAACATTAAGACAATGCTGATTGGTTTTTTCGATGTGAGATTAGTCGTCCTTTCTGAGTTTGTTCTGCAGTATCAGACAGTTAACCAGACACTCTACTTGGAAGTTTTGAAAAGGTTGCACAACAGTATGCAGTGGAAGCCACCTGATTTGAGGTAGTGACAATGCGCCAGTTCACACAGCTCTGTCTGTATAACAATTCTTCATCAAAAATGGTACAATCCATGTTTCTCACCCCCATAGTCCTACGATCTTGCACCGTACGACCCTTTTTTTTTCCCCTAGAATATAAAGATGTAAAAGGAAAGTGTTTGCTGATATTACCGAGTTGAAAAAAAAAAAATGTTGGAGGCGCTTTCAAGCATCATAAAAGATGGATTTAAATAATGTTTTGCAAATGGAATAAAAGATCAGAGAAGTGTATTGGCATGAGTGGAGAGTACTTTGAAGAAGATTGGAGATTTTTGCTTAAAATTTGAATTAATAAGTTAAAAAACATAATAAGTTCAGTTACTTGTGGATACCTCGTCACATGTATAAATCTGTTTCTTGCTGGTCACTGCAACTGAAGGAAGGAAGATTATGGTTTAACATCGAATCAATAGCGAAGTCATCAGAGATGTGCAACGCTGTGTCATTTTTGAGTATACCAGGATGGTGTTTGCCCTAAGAGACATAGAGAAATGACAGATCTACAGCTACATCTACATCTACATAGATACTCCGCAACCCACCGTACAGTGAATGGCGGAGGATACTCTGTACCACTACCTGTCATTTCGATTCCTGTTCCTCTCACAAATAGAGTGAGGAAAAAATGGCTGTCTGTGTGCCTCCTTGTGATATCTTGGATCGGGATGGCCAGATAATTATTTCAACCTTGATTCTCCTGAATGGGAGTCCAGTGCACTGTCCGCAGCAGCACCTCCTACAATTAACATGTGGTGAGAGTGGTACTATTTCACTTGTAAAGTTAGCTTTTCAGGAGAGAGACTTTAACTCTGATGTACTATATATTGTTTAAGTATTTTATTCTATTCTCAGTGGTCTAGAAGAGGTTTCCAGATCCTCAAACTGAGGAAATAAATAATAAATGCCTGTTACAGAACTTAAACTGAAATATCTTCATTTGACTGATGATAGTGGACCATTTGCATGTGTACAATCAAAGACTGAAGAGAAGGAAATTCAAGTTAACAGCAGAGTCCTAGCCAGTTGAAGAGTTTTTGTATGTAGGGTATTTAAGTCATCTCATTATTAGTTTATATTCATTTGTGTGGGTGTTGAGGACCAGGAACATCATCTGATGAGATTTCCTCATGACTATTTCCAAAACTGGACTGTTAAGGGTGTATGAATGCTGAACAGTTTACTGCCTCTGTGTGGACTGAAAAGGGGGAGATGCAGAAATAAAGATAGTCTGGGCTGTTTTAGTAAGATTTAAGATAAAAATAATTTTCAAAACAAAGCTCCCACTCTGTGTGTGAGGGAACCTTACAATCAATGTGTATTACTAGTTTTCTGTTACGGCACTCCGATATGGGCTTTAATTATGAAAACCATTCAGAAACTAATGACTTCTGAACTACCAACTGAGAGATGTGTATTGAAAATTCGTAGGAGAGACAGGAAGCAAACTGATCGGTAAACAAGCTGAAGTTGGATAACTTTGTTTTGTTGTAGTGGAAATGCAACTGTTGGATGAGATGTGTAGGCAGATGAATGGACGGTAGTTGGTTACTGAAGTTCCAAGAGATAAGGAAAGGTCAAAACGACAACCTAATGGAATGTGGGTAGATGGCGTTAGAGAATATGCAGAAGCAGCTTGCATGCATTTAGAAGAAGACTGTAAACACATGGTAAACTCTAGAGGCAGCCTTTATCCAGCAATGAAAGTGAAATTGCTGATCATGTTGATGCTGAAGTAGTTTTGGTAAGATAACCAGGTAGCTTCTTTATGCTCATGTTTTCACTCATATTAGGCCAGACAAACATTTTGTTGTGAAGATGATGATTTGTCTTGCAAAGAAATACCTTGTAGGACTAAAGGTAACAGATCACTCGATAGAAGAAGTGTTGGGTCACCAACAGGCACACAAAAAAGAATGAAAACTTTGCTACGTTTCTGATGAATCTAAGAATTTTTAACATGTTGCAGCCCTGTCAGCAACTCTGATAAATTAATATGTCAAAAATCTGCCTCAGTTGCGAAATGTTATTGGTCTTTACCTAGGTTTCAGCTAGAGTAATCTAACCTTCCTCAGAAGTGTGAAATAAACTAATATGTGCCAAAATAAGGCTTTTGATTCGCACCGAGCACCTCGTCCAAATGGCCCATGCACCCAATCCTCCAACTAGTACTGAGCTGTTACACTGCTAGGTAAAAGACACTAGACTAGATATTCTAGAGGAGATGCAAATTTTCAAACATATACTATTTGATAAAGATAACCTTCTAAACGACCAGCTGCTGCTGAGAAATAAGAACTTTTTCGAAGGTGCCATCCATTGCTTTGTTCACCGTAATTCATTTTATGTTAACATCGACCACCGTATTCTCTTTCGGTCACCAAGTACTTACATCCTATGAATGCCACTTATTTGCCCAGAATGTATAAGCTATTACTTTGATTTTGTTAAAGACCTTTTGCTACCATAACTTTGACCTCATAGTCCTATACATAATACACTAGCTTGTGATGCTACTATGATACTTAGTACTGTTACATACATTTTAAGTTTCCAAATCACTATATGTAACTTGAAGGTAGACGTTAACCCATTCTGTGAATGATTAGTTTACTATTAACAGTTAAGAACAGCATGTAGCTAGAGAATCGCACTAACTTTCGAACCTTGTCACTGCATATCCATTCCTGGTACATCGACGCTCAAGACTTAGAAATTCACCACGACTTTTGGTAACGTTCAATACTACGGTTTAATTACTATTCCTTACAGTAAATATAGTTCTAGTTCCAACATAACTGACAATATGGTAGTCAAACCTACTAACAATGCTGGCACACAATGCCTTTTATTTCTACCCATAGGCATTAAGCCTAATGCCAGCCTTTAATTCAACCTGGCCAATACTTTTTGACGCCAATTTAAGCTAAGTTTAATATTTATGCAATATGGTTCAAAGTATTCTTCCATAGGCAGATAACGTTGACCTTGTTGCTCTAAAGCATCTTTTTTTAAAGAAAACTATAGCATTATCCGTGTAGTCACGCTGCATACAATGTAACCTTTAAGAGATTATTCCTATCAAAGGTTAGTTTGCAGACTATATTTTGCAAATGCTTGACCTATGTTGGTCACATAAGTGTGATGATGGGGGCGTTGTATGCCCAGTCACACCCTATTTTAAATATTAGGTTCTGATTTATGCTATTAACCTATGTGAGACACTTATTCTTTGCTCACTATTAGACCATATACTTAATTTATGTTCCTATTCAGAAGGGAAGAATACAGCTCATGTTCATATTATTAGTTGGCCTTTGTCGGTCAATAGTATATAAATGTGTTGGCAGTGGCGTTGTACGCCCTGACACACTCTACTTTAAATATTACGTCCTTATTCCTATTTGAGAATTCCACCACGCTCGCAATAATCCTCATCCTAAATAGTTAATAGCCTTATAGGCAATATCCTAAATAAGTAATATCCGATACACTAGAGTGTGTATTTCAACAATTGGGGTGGCATATCATATTTAAATGCATAGAGGTCTTGAACCCACTAACTAATAGTTAACCTTTTCACTTAAGAGTTTTGTTCCACATCACCCTTCTGACTACATATAGTGGATGGTCATACATGTTATATTTATAGTTAATGTATGTTTGGTTAAGTTATTACAGGTTTCGTAAACAGAATGTTGACCATCTGTGCATAAAGTCATAAATGATGCCCTAAGCTTTACACACCCAGTCAATCATAAATGCATAGTAATGTAGTGCCACAACATAACAACATTAGTCAAATTTCGCATTAACAGATTGAGTTATTACTCCATGTATAATGGAAATTATTTTATTCCCACCTTCTTCTAACCCTGAGAGGTTCTCGCGTTACAGACCTATAACCTTGTTCATCCCCCACGTGAGATCGTGTGGAACCGTACAACATAGCGGTGATCATATGTGGTTTTATTCTAACAAGCTGAATTTAATGACTGAGTAAATTTCTTATCAGTTAATAAGGTCTCGGTTTACGGTTAACGCTGATGGGGATTCTATCTACGTAGTGCCTTGTTCTCTCACAAATTTACTGTTTAACATTATAGGTAAGTTCCCAGTACATAACATAAAGACAGCCAATGGTAGGCACCTTTGGCTTTCCGTGCGTGCATGCACGTGATCCTCAGTCTTGCTTGGTACATATCCGTGTGCCACAGTCAGTTCCAATGTAGCGTCTGCAGCTAACCGACCGCTTTCCACAAAGTGGCGCTGGGGCTGTTCCTGTGCTAAGTAATGTAGCTTGACATGGTGCCATGGTACTTTAGCTTTTTATGTTTACCGTGCCTTATTTTGGCATCTATTAGTTTATTTCATGCTTCTGAGGAAGGCTAGATTACTCTAGCTGAAACCTGGGTAAAGACCAGCAACATTTCGCAACTGAGGCAGATTTTTGACATATTCTGATGAATCCTTTTTTGAGCTAGAGTATATGCACTTGGACAGCTACATTTTGTCGACTGTACAGGAAGTAATGCATACACACACACACACACACACACACACACACACACACACACACGCCCTTTCAGCTGAGCTACATATTTAACTATGAGGAGGCTTTCCATGAACAATCTATAAAGATATAACCAGATATTCTGTCTTTCACTGTCATATTTGGTGTGTGTAGACATTCATCAAAGAAAATCGACGTTCTCTGACTTTGGTCTCTCATGGTAACGTGCACTTAATATGTTGATATGTTTATGTGTGTGCGTGTACTTGCTAACTGATTTGAGAAGGAAATAAAACTAGTTACAGGTGCATCCCAATTGTAGTAGTGAAGTACGAGGGTAATCCCAAAAGTAAGGTTTCCTATTTTTTTACAAGTACAGAACTCTGTTTGTGTGGTAGTTGATCACACTGTTATGAAGAGTGCTTCACGTGCTGTGTGTAAACATGCGCACGCCACGCTGAGGCGCTTAGTCTTGGCTTGGCAGCCATTGAGAATGGAGTTCCTGTTGTATGTCACCTCCAAGTGCGAATTGCGCGTGGTTATTCGGTTTTTGAACGCAAAGGGCACTTTGCTGACTGAAATCCATCGCCAGTTGACGTAAGTGTATGGTAAGTATTGCATGGATGTCAAAAATGTTCGTAAGTGGTGTAGAAAGTTTGCAGCTGGTCGGACCGAAATTCACGACAAACAAAGGAGCGGGAGACCATCAATTTCTGGGGAGACAGTGTTGAAGGTTGAGCAACGCATGCGTGAAGACCGGCAGACCACCCTGGATGATCTCTGCATATTGGTTCCTGAGGTTTCCCGAAGCACAGCTCGCAGAATTTTAACAGAAACATTGAACTACCAGAAGAGTGCGCAAGATGGGTGCCATGCATCCTGACAGGACCACATGCGGCAATGAGTTGACGCTTCCCGCCCATTTCTTCACCGCCTTGCAGCCGAACACAACATCTTTCTGGACTCTATTGTCATGGGTGACGAATCTTGGGCATACCACTTTACACCTGACCCCAAGCAACAATCACGCCAGTGGCGGCATTCTTCTTCGCCAAAGCCGTGAAAATTCAAACAAACACAGTCTGCCGGGAAAGTCATGACAAGCGTTTTTTGGGATCGGAAAGGGGTATTGTTGGTTGACTTTACACCCACTGTGACCACAATTAACACTGACAGGTACTGTGAGAGTCTGAAAAAACTCAAATGGGCAATTCAGAACCAGAGAAGAGTAATGTTGAGCAAGGGCGTTGACATTCTCCATGACAACGCTCGCCCACACATCGCTTGGCAAACTGTTGCTCTCCTGCAACAGTTTCAGTGGAACATAATCACCCACCCAACCTATAGTCCTGACTTGGTGCCCAGTAACTATCACCTGTTCGCTAAGTTAAAAGAACATTTGGCCAGAAAGCGATTCAGCTCCAATGATGAGGTGAAAGAAGAGGTTGACAACTTTCTGAACAGCATGGCGGCAAGCTGGTATGACATGGGCGTACAAAAACTGCCACAGCGTCTACAAAAATGCATCGACAGAAATGGTGATTATGTCAAAAAATAGCTAAATGTTCAAGCTGTAAACTGATGTAAACCATTGTAGAAATAAACAGGTCTATGTACTTATAAAAAAGATAGGAGACCTTACTTTTGGGATTACCCTTGTAGATATTAGTCTTAATGACAAAGTGAACAGTAACAGTAACAGATAACTTTTATTCACGTGCATTGTGTTCCTTGTATTGAGCTGGTGCAGGAGTTTGTAGCATTTTCCCATAAGTTTAGTCATCAGTAATATTTTCTCCATCATTGTTTACAACAGTCTGCCAGTACTGGGGTAACTTTTTGGTTCTGCGACTGTAAGAATCGTGGTTTTGAGGCAATGAACTCATCGAGACACATTCGAAGCTTATTTTCATCCATAAAGAAAGTTACATGAAGGTTGTTCGATAGTGTGTGGAAAAGGTGAAAATCTGAGGCCACAAGATTGGGTGAATAACATGGGTGTGAAATGACTTCCCAAGACAACTTCTGTATATTGTTTTTTGTCAGTCTAGCAGAATGTAGACGGGCATTATGATGGAGTAGAATCACTTCGCACAGTCTTCCTGGTCGTCGTTCTTGGATTGTGTCTGCAAGACATCTCAGCATCTCAGTTGTTGACAGTAAATGTCAGCAGTGATGGTTACACCTCGTGGAAACAATTCGTAGTACACCCCACCGTCACTGTTCCACCAGATGAAAGACATCTTTTGTGGATGTGTGCAGGTCTTTGTACAGGGAGTTGCTGCTTTGTTTGGGCTCAGCCATTCCTTTCTTTTCCTAATGTCAGCATAAAGACACCATTTCTTGTCACCAATAATGATACAAGATAGGAATGGTTAGTGTTGTTCACAATCCAGTAGATGACAAGCAAGCAGGGATGCACATATGGCCAGCTGATAATTTTTGTGATTTTGGCTTAGAACATGCAGTACCCATACAGTTGATTTTTCACCTCCCCTTTGCATGCTAACGTGGTATGATGGAGGGATGAGGACTGTTTATCACATTTGCCAGCTCTTGAGTACACTGATGTGGATTAAAGCACTTAAATAATGGTCTTCCTGAATGTGGAGAGTCACTAATGTAAAAATGATCCCCCTTAAAGCGAGAAAACAATTTTCTTGCTGTGCTGTCCAATGGCATTATCCCCATATGCAACACAAATGTTTAAATGCTATAATGTTGTGCACGAACGTAGTAAATGTAGCAGAAAATATAATTTATGACTTATTTTGAATAATATCAGATTAAAATATTTGCTTCAATTTATGTAATAGTCTGTTATGTGGAGGACAATGTGGCCATCGTTTTCTGTTAATTAACTGTAGTTCTTTTTACAAGTCACTTTTTGCATAATAGACAGAGTATTTATCATGAAACTCAGTGTTCACTACATTGGTGCAGATAACCTATCTCTGGTAAAAATAGGAAAAAAATGTTATTGGAAGAGTTTTGAAGGTTGATTTTTCTTGCTATATTTTTTTATTTTATTTTTTCAGGAACCACTTAAATCAGGAGCTACATTGATTGTAGCACCAGCCTCTATTAGCTGCCAGTGGGTTGAAGAAGTTGGTAAACACATCAGTGACAAAAGTTTCAGTGTTCTGGTTTACAGGTAATTCAGTTGTTGTTATTGTTCTAAAAATGGAGTAGTTTTCATCTGAAGTCAAGTAACAATAATAATATTCTAGGTGTAAGTTATCTCCAAAATGAATCTTGGTCAGCAAAAAGACAAACAGAAGGTTGCACTTACCATATGATACTTCGCACAAAAAAAGAAAATAGTTTTTACCAATCTGCTGCTGGTTAAGTATAATATCCCATAGATACTCAGTTTGTAGTACAGAGTCCTTTGTCTTCTTGAATTGTTTCCAACCTTATTTCTTCATTGTCTAATGCTGTGAGTGTGGATAGATGTGCAGAGCTTTGTTCACGCTGTTCTTTCATACATCCATACCGGAGCTTCTCCCTTGACTTATAGATGCTTCTACAGAATACTTTATTCCAATACCAAACACCGATATATCATTTTATTAAATTTTCTTCCGTGTATCAATTCCCACACTGCATTTACATTTGTTCAGATCTATCATTATCCCCACCCTATTCCATCCATGAATTAGACAAGGGGAAAATGGATTGGGGAGGGGGGGGAGAGAGAGAGAGAGAGAGAGAGAGAGAGAGAGAGAGAGAGAGAGAGAGAGAGAGAGAGAGATTGCAAATGCTGTAACTGATTTATGCATCAAGTTTCGCAAGTAGTGTAAATAAGAGCTTGAAGTATAAATCTGTGATTCCAGGCCAGAACTATCTACAATCGTAAAAACATTGTCACTCGGACATCTGAATTACTAAATGACGTACCTGGTTCATGACGTGTGGTTATAGTTGCAGATTGCCTATTTACTTTATCTAATTACTGTATTGACCAAATTTAAAAATGTTGAACACAGTGAGATAATACAGTTAGAAATTGTGTGTGTGTCTCAAGGCAGTGTAAGCAAACCCATGAAAATATTCAGATTATATTCATTTGGCATTTGAGAATGAGAACACTGTTACACCATAATTTCAAATCTTTATGAAACTTTTTCTGTGCTGTGGAACAACTGGTTAAGAATGGCTTAAACAGTGTCTAACCTCTGTGCAAGATCAGGCATCATCTCATGTATGCCGTTAAAAGACAACACTGTAGCCAACCTGACATAGTGGAGTCATTATGAACCTTTTCGTAGAGCCCACTGACCATATATGGATCATACTTCTGATGCCTGAGCTACCAGCTCCCCAAGGGTGCCAAAGAGTAGGTTCCCATCTCCTTGGGACATCGGGACTCCTGACAACAGCCTCAAGCCAGATGGCCTTTGCTAAAGCTGAGTGCACCGGTGGGGGAAGCCCAGGCAAGTGACATGAGGGTGGAGAATTCAAATATGAAGTGCATCAAACTAAATCCACACAATGGCCTTACTGATCTGGCTGTTTCAACAGATAAGTATCGATATTTCAGTAAGGACATTTACTGTTCATCTGCTCTTCGTCCCCTGGCTTCCCCATGGGAAGACGGTCAGGTCAAAACACTGGAAATTAAACTGTTTATTCAATATCTGGTGTACATTAGAAATGAAGGAGGTACCTCCACATCGGCGAAACCAGTGTTTTTATTGAATAAATAGAAGGTAAATATGGAAAAGTAGACACACTGGAAAAAAATTGAATTAGGCCACTATTGATCTAAACCATCTCTACTGCACAATCTTGAGCGCGTTACACACACCAGTGACTGTTACTCCACATAAAACTTTGAATGTGGCACAAGAAGTTATCATTCAGAGAGATATTGCACCCCAGACAGATGAAGAACTACGAGCTAATATAGCATGAGGAGGCATACATTTTGTCAGATATGTACAGAAAGGTTCAGAAGATCAGCAAGTATGTAAAGGTGCTTTTATCTTAGTTTTTGAAGGACATGCCTTCCAAGAAATAGTTATGATGTAAAAGTGTGATATGAAACCTTATTTCCCACCACTCATGAGATGTTTTCGGTGCTTACATTTTGGACACAGCTCATCCTGCTAGACAGCAGACCCAAAATGCAGAGACAGTCGTAGATCACTTCCTGAAGGTCATCCTTGTAGACAATCACCTTTCTGTGTAAACTTTATGGAATGCCTTCCCCTACGTTCACCAATTTGCCCAGTAATTATAAAAGAAAAGAAATAACAAGAATATAAAATGATGGACCACCTATCATATCCCGAGATAAGAAAAAATGTGAATGCAAGCATCCAGTCGACATGATGGCAGATTATGCAAAATTTGAGCTGTCACCCCACCTACCTCAACTTTTTCAGAACCAAATTTACCTCCTGCTATAAACCAAGAGGATACAATCATAATGACAAATTATGTGCAAGAGGTATATCTGCCCCCTCTTGACTTCCATTCTTGCAGAGCCAGCAGGAGGCACTTCATATCCCGCCATCTGCACAAGAGAGGAAGACCCACCCCACAACTTCTTCCTCCAAACATGACTGATGTACAGTCAGATACTGGTCAGTGGATAGAAGAGACTAAGACACAGAGCCGATAACATGTCTGACCATTTTCTTACTCAGACCTACAACCAGAAAAATTACACAAAGGAAAACAGCAAAGTGACAAAAAGGGAAAAATGACAAGAAACAAACAAAACAAAGAACTAATTTGTCACTTCAGATAAAACTGGAACTCTCGTTGGCAACAGATGAATATCTGGACACAATGCCAGTTGCACAGGAAGCACTGGAATGCTCTTCAGATCAACATATATTGCCTACATCTTTGCTGAACACTATGGTGGCACCTTTTCAGTGGTTTTACAATGGAATTGCAATTGCTAATATCACCACCTGGAAGAAATGTGACCGTTAATCACACACTATCCCACAGTGTGTATAACAATACAAGAATAAAGATTTTTGGAAGATCATCTTCCTACTCCTAGAGGATGAAACATATATCGGCAAAAAAGGGATAAACATGAAACAAATATGAGCACAATAGTCAAATCGAACACCTTCACTGGACAAATAACTATGAACAGTGCACTCAAAACAAAAGACATTAGAGTACAATTGAGCATAACGACAACAGTATGTAATACCTACATTCCCCATGACCGAGATATTACTTACAGAGAAATGGAAGACATAATTAAACAGTTATCCTGCCTTTCATTCCATTGGGAGATTTCAGTGCACACCATCACATATGGGGCAGCAAGATGATGACTTGTGAGAGCATCTGCTAGAGAGATTATTCACACACTTTGATATCTGCCTAGTAAATTGACAAGCCTGATCGTATTTAAACATCTCCTATGGCTCATACTGTGCAGTAGATTTGACAATCTGGAGTACTAACCTTGCACCTGTGGTCCAAGGGTTCATTTTTGATTGCTTTTCCGATACTGGCCACTACGCAATGACTGCAACCGTCTTAAATTTACACCACACTGATGGTTTATTATGTTGGCTGCTCCAAAGAGCCAATTGGAATGATTTAACTGCTCAAGTACAGATAACAAAAAATAATAACAATAAATACAGAGAAGACGGTTGATGTAGTAGCACAAGACACAACAGAAATCATCATACAAGCTGTTAACACAACAACACCATTCTCTTTAGGTCCTCGTAGGTGGAAATCTTTTCTGTGAAGGTGCAGTGAGATTGCAAATGCCACTGGTGAAAATTTTATTTTATTCAAAAGATCAAGAGCAAAAGCATTTTACTTAATGAAACAAGAAAATGAAGAGTGTTAGGAACTCTGTTTCATCAATGATGGTATAAACCACAGTTTCACAAGTGTGGTCCAAATTGTGGTGGATTAGTGGATTTCAGGTCACTAATGGAATGCAGGGAATCCTTGACGAACAAGAAATTAATACCAGTTTCCATGACATTGCAGAATTTTTATCAATATATTATGCAGAAATGTCGCCTCTAAGAATTACCATCCTACTTACGCTCGCCATTGCCTTTTCACAAAATGTAATACCGTGTCTTTCATATTGTCAGATCTGTAATAAACTCTTTGCAGTCTGAGAACTAAATAATGTTTTAAAACAGTATAGGGATATGTCCCCAGGACCACAAAATGTCCATAGTCAAACGCTAAAATATCTTGGTGCAAAATAGCAAAAACTGTTCTAAAAAATTTTAACAATACTGAAACCAGAACGAGACCCAAAAAATAGAAATAACTACAGGCTCATGAATCTAACAAGTAACTTGGATATATTGTTAGAAAGGATGGTTAAATGCATGTCTTTTTTGGTGCCTGGAATCTGGAAATGTCCTTTTCTGATTCTAATGCAGATTCCGAAGATCTTGAAATATGGCTAATCGTCTTATACGATTGGAATTTGTAGATAGAGAGGCCTTTGTGCACAACCAACACACAGTCACAGTATTTTTTGATTTACACAAGTGATATGATACAATGCGGCAGGATCACATTTTATCAACTCTGCATGAGCGGTGGTTTTGGGGAAATTTACCTGTCTTCACACAATTTTTTTTATCACTTGGATTATTTAGGGTAGGTTGGGCATGACCCTTAGTAACCAATATATGCAAGATAATAGAGTCCTACAGGGATCAGTTTTAAGTACCACACTTTTTGGAATTCCAGCGAATGGCATTGTAGCTGCAATGGAACATACAGTCACACCGGCATTATATCATCTTTGTTTACTGTATTTACCTGATTATAAGATGAGGTTTTTCCCCAAATTCACCATTTGAAAAATACAGTGTCTTCATACATTCACAGATAAAACTATTGCTGCTGAGGTTAACATTTTTCCATTGTTTCATAGTGTGTATAGGGGTTATCTAACATTCACTGATGGAGAACTCGTACAAGTTATTCCAAGTACCGACTTAAGGACACACATTCAGTGCGACATCCTGAAGAAATGGGAGAGGAAATGGTGAGACAGTATATGATCCAATAAATTAACCACACACCACCAAGGTGTAGCAGGCTTCACTACAAAGTTTGAAGAGGGAATGTATTGTGTTATACAGTCTCAGAACGCTGGACGTACCAAAAAAAGGTCACGAATTTTTGCTGTGGTGGTAATAAGCCTCAGAATCCATCTGTGAATGAATGTTAATGATTGACCACACCCTCAAAGATTACACGACAATCCGAGACCTGTGAGGGCAAATTAACCTAAGACCTCATCTACCAGATATTCTAGTGGATGACAAAACACCTGTAAGCCATGTGCTACACTTCCTACAATGGAGTGGATATTAAGATGAAATTTAAAGAAGACACCATTGTATGTCAGCTGAGGAATGAAGATGAGATGACAGGCCTGTCACTGCCGATCTAACCCTGAGGCACCACCTGATTCATCATTCGCACCAGAGCCTATTGTCTTTGTTGATCCATTATGGACTGTGGGACAACAGCTGGCATGTATTTCTTGATGCAATAATTTACCAACAGCCATATGTGTCACCTGGCCACCAAGAGCTGTTGCATAGCGATTTGATTCACGGATCCAGTTATATGGCTCCTTCCGTGTATAGTGATTTTACAACTATGACGTGTGGGGCCTGAAGATGGCATCAATGTAATGCTGAAACTGGTAGCACATAAGAAGTTTATAAAATAAATTTCTACAATACATACAGCTGTTCGTAAATTATTGCATCAAGGGAACCTGTTGTGGATGACAAAGTATCTCTATCTATATTTCTGTCTCTGAACCTGAGATACTAAGTAAGTACAGCGGTGAAAATTAGTGTAAAGGCTGGAAATTAGTGTAAAGGCAGATGGTTATTTGTGGATAAAACATATTTATGTACGTATTTGTTATTGCACACTCTTTTCCCTCACAGTTTACACCAAAACAAAACAAAATACGTTCTCATCTTTCTGTTAGCATTGATGGTACTTAAGGAATTAAAGAAACAAGAACTTCAGGGCTGGAAATTTGGCCACCACCGAAGTTTCTACATGTCTGAACTAGTTCTCTTGTGCAGAGATAATGCCAGTAGTACTGAAAACAATCTGGCCCATCCAAATTAAACCTCTTCCCATCACTGACAATTACTTTGTTCCATTCTATGATCCATGACACAATATATTCTTCCACAAACTTCAGCCGAGCCTCCTTAAGTGCGTTGTTTAATATGGCATACGGAGCCGTTTTTTGAATGCTAGTTTTGCGTCTTGAGTCAGGATTTGTCAAACATGTCTGGAAATGACTGATAACTGCAATCAGCCACAAACTGAGAAGAAAACAAGTTTTTGACTTTTGTTTTACGCAGAGTCAAATATTTGTGTGTCAACATTTGAAAGCAGTAGGTGAAGAACTTCCAGAGATATGATTTTGAACAAACGAACATGAGGTTTTTGTTAACATCTGTGCTTTGGTAGGTCTATAAAAACACACTCATATTCAAATGCAATGTTGTGTCAAATTTCAAAGCAATTGGTGAAGAACTTTCAGAGATGTACAGTTTTGAGCATACAGTGAACGCAAGATGTATGTGGCAGTGCATTTGAAATGCTTGGAGAGGAAGCAGCTATTATATGGAAGAAAAGTTGGTGATAGTAGTTAGTGTTTTCCTTTTTTTTTTATTTTTTTTTTTTCCTGTGGTGGAATCATGAAACTATTACAATCAGTATTAATTTTGCTAATTATGTTCTTCTCCATTTTACATTATGTCACATTATCTGATATTCTGTTGTTGTCTATTATGCACTTTCATATCTCTCTCTCTCTCTCTCTCTCTCTCTCTCTCTCTCTCTCTCTCTCTCTCTCTCTCTCTCTGGCTCTCCACACCGTTCCCCCATCCACCTCTTCATCTACTTTACTCTTTGTATACCAGTGCCTTATTTGTAATAACAATTAATAAATTGGTTCTGAATTTGTATAAAATAATATTCTGTTTGTGTTACTGGAGGTTTATGGTACAAACTTACTACCAACACAGTAAGTTATTTCATAGCCAATTTTGATATATTTTTTTTGTCATTGGGTGGACCATTTTACGTCTTTCTATTAAGTGTATTGTAGTGGTTCACTTGTACAATTCCAACTAATTTTGTGTGGTGTTTTTTTACAGAGGAGTTACCAAGGGATTTGTCCAGCCATACATTTTAGCCCGGAGTAAAGTTGTTTTGACAACATATGAAACTTTGAGGCGTGAACTTGTCTATGTGGAAATGAATAATGACTCAGCCAGGTAGATATTATTCATCAGTATTTATTTGCAACACATGTTCATCATTCTCATATTGGTGTAGAGGAATTAAACATATATATTTATAAGCTGCTCAAAAGATCTCTCTCTTTTACACTTGCTAAAACAAAGAACATATCAGGAGTCAACAAGATTTAAACCTGATGCTCTACTTTATTTTAAGTATTCTGTGGGTTATGTCACATTATAATGTGAATGCCTATTCCTCTATATATTGGTCAAACCTTTTTCTGAAAAAAAACTTAGATAGTACCTCATCATGGAAGTATCTCAATACTGAGGACTAAAATAAATATACAAATGGAAACTCATCAGTGGAAATGGAAGGGTTAGAGGTAGCAGCTCACCATTTAATTGAGACATCAAATGACCATAGGTGCATAGATAAGACTAAAAATGCCAAGCTTTTGAACCTGACTAATACAGAGTATGAGTACATGTACACCTGCACAGCTAATTTGTCTCAACCAGCATATATTGTCCAGCTCAACTGGTGTGAGGGATTGACTCAGGTGGAAAAAGAGGCAGGAATGATGGAAGGGAAGGGCGGCTGACAGCTGGGAGGGAGAAGCAGCAAACACATGGGGAAAAAGTATGGAAGCAGTGAGCACACTCTCATGTCAGGAGGAGTCGTGCATGACACACAGTGGCCGGAAGGAGACGACCGGAAGGGAAAAGTGGAACAGAGGAAGTAGGAGTCTGCAGAGAGTAGGGCACAACTATTTAATGAACAAAGTGTTGGAAGGGATATGTGAGAAGGGGAGAGGGGCAGAGGTCGCTGTGAGGAGGATTATAAGACTGAAGTACGTGTTGTAAGGACAGTCCCCATCTATATAAAACAGGGAAGCCAGTGTCAGCAGCAAGAATCCAGGTGGCAGAGGTCGTGAAGCAGCCTCCAAAGTTGAGCATGCTGATCAGCAGCATGTTCAGCCACTGGAGACATGGCTCTGCTTGTGATCAAAGCTGTGCAGTAGTTATGACAGAGTGGATGTGGCATTACTCCTTTCGCAGGTGGCCTATTCTCTGATAGCATAGGATAGGATATCCTTGTGAGGGGACAGGAGTAGGATGTTCCAGGTGGATAGACGGGACAAGTTTTGCACCTGCATCTTGCGCGGGGTTGTGACCCATGTGGTGAGGGGTCAGTGGTAGCTGTGGCATAAGGATGGACTGGAATATTGTGTCAACAGTGTATGCAAAGTTGTCTCAGTAATCTTTTATAACGAGGAGGGTGCTTCTTTGCAAGGATGGTCAGAGAGTTGGGGGCACATGCAGATACAACACGGGAGACCTGTTTGTGAACTAAGTTCGGGGGTAATGCCTGTATGTGAAGACATCAGTATTGCTTTCAGCACACTGAATATGGGATTGCTTGTCACTACAAATGCACAATTTGTGAGTAGCCAGATTATACAGAAGAGATTTCTTGTTTGAAATAGATGGCAGCTTTAAAATTTAGATGACTTGTTGTTTGGTATGGACATAGACATTTCTGAGCAGTCACAGAGGTGTACAGGAATGTGGTATGCTGAGGAGCTCTAGGTGAAGCAAGTGGGAGAGGACATGTTGAGATTTCTGAGAAATGATGATAGAGTGCCTCTGCCACAGCTGCCGATCACGAAGGTGTTGTTGACAAATGTGAACTGGCCTAGGGGTTTGAGGTACTGGTATTCTCTAGATGCCCATAAACAGGTTAGCACAGGAGGGTCCAATGTTGGTACCCATAGCTGTGCTGCAGATTTCTTTGTATATCTTTCACACAAAAGAGAAAAAATTGAGGGTAAGGATGCAGATCAGGAGTCGTATTGCGAATGAGGTCATTAAGCCATTAGGAGATCTAGCATTTGACATCCATGAGGCAGTGTGCAGGGGGGATGTCTGTGTTTACAGAAGTGAATCAATGGTGACGGTTAAAGATTCAGGTGCCAGAAGAGTGGAGATGGTTGGGAGATTGTGAAGGCTTCAGATATCCATATGAAAGAGGAACACCACCACAAAGCTTACCAACTTCTTCAGTTTCATTCATGTACCCACTGACTATGCAGTTCCTGAAATCAGTAGCTCGGTACAGGCTTTTGTTGAAGTTTCAAGAACATACCTTCACCGAGAAGTCAAGCAGTGTATTGCTCCCTCCTACGTATATCTCACAAAGAGACCATGATAAAATCAGAGAGATTAGATCCCACACAGAGGCATACTGACAATTTTTCTTTCCACGAACAATGTGAGACTGGAATAGAAGGGAGAACCTATAAGAGGTACTCAAGGTACCCTCCACCACACACCATCAGGTGGCTTGCGGAGTATGGATGTAGATGTAGATGTAGAGGGATTACCTTTACTCCTTCCATCATCTTAAGTAAATTTTTACTATTAATACCTTGTCAATTTATGCTCTAGACTTTTCCAAAGTTCATTATGTCCAAGTTACATTATTCCATAAATTTGAATTCCCTCACAAATTAAAGCTGTCTGCCAGACCAGGCCAGAAAAGAAACTATAAACATACTGTTCGTGAGCAATGCTTTTATACACTTGGCTATCCAGGTGAGCATGTGCAACAAAATAGTACATGTTCTCCCTGCAGAGTGGAATGTTCATTGTGTAAACAGCCTTCACAAAAATAAGACGCATTAACTATTAGAAGCACATGAATTTGTCACTTATCTGGCACCTCTAATCTCTGGTTTTAATCCTATCTCACCTTCATTTTAACACATAATTAAATTGTTCCACTTGTGTTTTTTTTATTTTTAAGTTATTACTTTATTTTCATTACAGTCTCAGCATTTTCTCTACACTAATTTATTATACTACTTTCAGTAACAGTTGTGTTACTGCGTGCCATGTAACCACTTCTTGCCACCTAACCTCTACTATTTTTCTTTTTGTATAATCAGATCCATCTAGAACTGATGAATAAGATAGTTTCTATTCTGTTCAGCATTTATCTGATTTTTGTTCCTTTGTACATTTTATATAAAGTGTATTATTAATAAGGCATTTTTGAGGACACTGAAATACCTTTTACTGTAGAGTAAAATAAAATTCCAGTGAAATATAAATTTTATTTATGTTGAATTACGTACTTAATCCTTGGCGCTATAGCCCATGTAGGGCCGTGGCCTCTCTGATGATCACAGCCCAATCCTGATGATTTTCTGCTTATTTCCTCCATCTTTTGACTCAGTATTTCTCAAATCATTTTCCACATCCTCCAGCCATCATTTCTGGGGTCTCCCTTTGCTCTTTTTGCCACCTGGATTTCCTGTGTAAACCTTTTTGACAACTCAATCGTCTGAAATTCACTCTACATGTCCCAGCCATCTCAATCTGTTACACTAAATTTCAGTCACCAAGTCAGGATTTCTACGCAGTTCTTCCAGTTCCTTGTTTCTCCTTATCCTCCATTGCCCCACCTCATACATGGCTCCAAAAATCTTTCTTAACATTTTCCTCTCCCGTCTTCTGAGCCATACATTACCACAGTTCTTATGACTGTTCGATAGACCGTCACCTTCAATTTTCTATTCAGGCTATGTGACTGAAGGGTCTTGATCAAGTCCCAGTAAGCTCTATTTCCTGCAGCAATTCTAAATTTTATTTCTTCTCGTTATCCTCCATAACCAGCACTCCCAGGTATTGGAACTTTTCACATGTCTCATAATTGCCTCTGTTCAGCTTAATATATATTTCTCTTTATTTATCTAAAAACAAAGATGATGTGACTTACCAAACGAAAGCGCTGGCAGGTCGACAGACACACAAACATACACACAAAATTTAAGCTTTCGCAACCAACGGTTGCTTCATCAGGAAAGAGGGAAGGAGAGGGAAAGACGAAAGGATGTGGATTTTAAGGGAGAGGGTAAGGAGTCATTCCAATCCCGGGAGCGGAAAGACTTACCTTAGGGGGAAAAAAGGACAGGTATACACTCGCGCACACACACACATCCATCCGCACATCCGGAGATGGGAACTTGCCCTTCAGTAGATCCTCTCTTCTCGTTATCCGCCAGGCCTCAACCTCCGCTAATTTCAAGTTGCCGCCGCTCATACCTCACCTGTCTTTCAACAACATCTTTGCCTCTGTACTTCCGCCTCGACAGACATCTCTGCCCAAACTCTTTGCCTTTACAAATGTCTGCATGTGTCTGTGTATGTACAGATGGATATGGGTGTGTGTGCGAGTGTATACCTGTCCTTTTTTCCCCCTAAGGTAAGTCTTTCCGCTCCCGGGATTGGAATGACTCCTTACCCTCTCCCTTAAAACCCACATCCTTTCGTCTTTCCCTCTCCTTCCCTCTTTTTCTGATGAAGCAACCGTTGGTTGCAAAAGCTTGAATTTTGTGTGTATGTTTGTGTTTGTTTGTGTGTGTGTATCGACCTGCCAGCGCTTTCATTTGGTAAGTCACATCATCTTTGTTTTTAGATATATTTTTCCCACGTGGAATGTTTCCCTCTATTATATCCATATCATTTCTCTTTATTTGTGTTTACTCAAGTAAAACTGTAGTTTGGATTACTGGATTACTGAATTATTGTAAATCGTTTGCAGAAATGACAGTGGCTGGCTGTTCAATTGACATTGAAAAATATTATAAATATAAAAATAACTGGAAAGGTTATGACATTAATTTAGAGGAAAAATCCATGTGAAATTGAATATCATAATATGTTATTTAGAAATGAAGTTCTCTTTAATAAGTTGAATCTTATGGCTTACTAATTTTGTTTCCTACAAGCAAATTGTGGAGCAATGACGGAATGCCATAATTACTTCTGGATGAAATTTTTATTGATACTACTTAGTTAAGAGAGGACTGTAAACTTCCATGTAACCTATATTTGCCTGTAAAATATTATTCATAGTCTGTTAATTCTGATGTACTAAAAAATTAAAGTAGTAGTCATTTTGTGACACATATGATGACAAAAGATATGCTGCTGAAATAAGTACGTAGTTCAAATCTTTGCCAAGTTCACAGCCAAGCTTGTTATCACCAACTGGCCTTATGATTCCTAACAAATCATTGATTCTTTTGTAATTTTTATCTGAAATGCTTGTTTTATGACTGCTGAGCAAACAACATACCTACAAGAAAAAGTAGAAAATTGTTAGGTTTTAGATACATCAGTGCCTTCACTATTTTTCTGTCCCCTTATACATAAAATGCACACATTCCATTCTGGAATTCCCCATTACTGCATGTTTTTTAAATGTTTAATACGAGGGTTGGAACTTCAGTAGTGGCAACTATTTATTTACAGCTCATACAAAATAGATACATGTTTCAAAGTTTTACTGACCTTCAGAGTAGTCACCAGCATTTCGTATAACCCATTGCCAGCAATGTGGAAGTCGAAGGATACTCTTAGCAGTGCCAGTTGTGTTGACAGTTTGAGCGGCGCGGTCTATTACCCGACGAATTTGTAGCAGTTCTGAAGTGAACGCCATGATGTGTTTTCTTCGGTTTAGAAATCGATTTGAACTTATGAGGGCTTAAGTCAGGGGAGTGCAGTAGGTGGTATAGCACTTAGCAGCCCCATCAATCAAACAAATCAGTAACAGCTTGCACTGTATATGTTTGAGCATTGTTCTGCAAAATGATGGTCAGGTCCTGCAGAAAGTGTCATCGCTTTTGTCTCTGTGCTGTCCATTTTTGGAACACAACCTACGATCAGCTTAGAGACAGAAGTGATGACACTTTCTGCAGGACCTGGCCATCATTTTGCAGGATAATGCTCAAGCACATACAGTGCAAGCTGTTAATGATTTGTTTGACGGATGGGGCTGATAAATGCTATACCACTTACTGCATTCCCCTGACTTAAGCCCTCGTGAGTTCAACTCGACTTCTAAACTGAAGGAAACACTTCACAGCATTCGCTTCAGAACTGCTACAAATTTGTCGGGCAGTAGACTGCGCCACTCAAACTGTCAACACAACTGGCACTGCTAAGAGTATCCTACGACTTCCACATTGCTGGCAATGACTTGTACACAATGCTGGTGACTACTGTGAAGGTCAGTAAAACTTTGAAACTCGTGTCTATTTTGTACGAGCTGTAAATAAATAGTTGCCACTACTAAAGTTCCAACCCTCGAACACATACTACATAAATTATTTAGGGCCATGTGATAAGATCTATAGTAACATGATTTTGAAAAGTTATTGCATTGTGGGCATACCACCAAATTTTTACATTTACAACTACATAAAATCTCTGCAACCACTTTGAATTGCATGACAGCGTAATCGACACAGTGCCAGGTGTTAGGTTTTCTTAGTGTTCCATTTGTGTAAGGAGTATGCAAAGACTGACTGCTGTGCATGCTGTAATTAGTTTAATCTTGTCTTTGTGGTTTGTATGGGAGGGATACAAAGAAGGATCAAGAATTTCTCTAAAGTCTTCATTTAATGGTGGGTCCCAAATCTTCCTAAGTACGCTTTTGTGGTACAGTTGGCATATATCTTCAAGGACCTACTAATATAGATTTTTCAAAATTTCTGTAACACTCTCCTGCGAGTCAAACAAACTTGTGACCTATTTGAGCCACCACTATTTGTATACATTAAATGTTCTCTGTTAGATACATTTCATATGGAACTCAACATTTTAGCAATATTCTTAGATGGAATGTAAAGGCGTTTTGTAGGTAATGTCCTTTGTAGACTGGCTAAATTTTTCCAGTACCCTGCCAATGAACCAAAGTCTGCCACGTACCTTACCTATGTGATAGTTCCATTGTGTATCCCTATAAATCGTTACACTCAGGCATTCGTATAAGTTGACTGATTCCTGTTGTGACTCGATGTTGTGCTCATAGCATATACCCTTTCTGACTAATTTAGCAATAAAGGGATCAACTCACGACAAACAAAAAGAATGAAAGCTTTGATAGCTTTTAGATGAATCCCTGGGTGAGCTAGAGTACACACACATAGGTGCAGTGTGGTAGCCTAGGCTGGGGTTAGAGGTTGAGTCAGGTAGTATAGACAGAGGGAGAGAAGAGGCAAGAAGAAATGGGAAGGATTAGGGAAGGGTAGCTGATGGCTCTGAGGGAGGTAGCAGGTGTGAGGACAGCGATGTGAGAGGGAGGGGTTGTTGCAAGGATAACTTCAGTCTACGTAGTTCAGGAAAGCTGGGTGCTGGGGGGAGGAATCCAGATGACACAGGTTGTGAAACAACCACTGAACTCGAGCATGTCATGCTCAGCATCATGTTCTGCCACTGGGTAATCAACACTGCTGTCAGTCATTCATTCTGGAGAACAGTTCTTTGGTGGTCATGCCCTTATAAAATACAGTGCAGAAATTGCAGCAGAGCTGATGCATTACATAGCTGCTTTTACGGGTGGCAATGCCCCTGGTAGGGTAGGATAAAACTGTGGCAGGACCAGAATAGAATGTGCAGGATGGGTGAATTGCGTAGGTCTTGTAACTGGGCCTCCAACAGCGGTACAGTCGCTGTGGCAAGGAGTTAGAAGTGGGCATAGCATAGAGACAGACCAAGATGTTGCAGAGATTGGATGGGCGACAGACTACCATTTTAGGAGTGTCAGGGAGGATCACGATGAGGATGTCTGTCATTTCTGGTCACAATGCACTGACAAGGTTTCCCTTGACCAGTAGGCTGAAAGTCTCACTGAGGCCCCGACAGATGGCACTGTCATGAAGTCTAATCTGCAAACAGGTTTCCCACATCATATCCTCCCACCATCCCCAAGAACCAGCTTCAAAGGAGCACAACCTTTATCAGCCACTACCATCCCAGACTGGAGCAAGTGAACCGTGTCCTTCGCCAGGTCTCTGATGAGGGACGTCCAATCCACAGTCTTTCCCATCTGTCCTAAAGCCATATTCTGCCACCCATATGTGACCCTCTGGACCATACCTATTTGACTCCCACACCCAACCTCTTGCCACGGGGCTTGTATCCTTGTGGAAGACACAGATTTACCCACCTGGCACATTCCATTCTAGTCCTGTCATAATCTTGTCCTATCCCACCAGAGACAGGGCCACCTGTGGAAGCAGCTATATCATGCACCAGCTCTTCTGCAATTTCTGAACAGTATATCTTCAGCCAGTGGATTTGTCCTCCATTTCTGGCATGGGCTGGAGTGAAGCTCATGACTGGAAGTCATATTTACTTATCACTGGTCACTACCTATGTAGTTTTCCCCCTGCAACAATCATCCACTGCAGTATGGGAATCAAAGATCCGTTTGCCTTCAGGCTTTCTTCTTTCTTATTAAAACTATTACCATGTTTGTGAAATTCTGTGGTTTCCCTGAATAAGCAACCATGATTGCTCTTCTCCATAGTGACAGATTCTGTGTCTGTGAATTTTATTACGTGGTTGGTCTCACACTGAGAATGTTCTGCCACAACAAATTTGTCCATGTGTGGCAACATGGAATGCTGCAGATGTTGATGGGTCATACAGTCATTCTAGCCTAGACTTTTCCACATGTACGCAGGTGTGGTATACTCCTGACATTACGAGTGGGTCCCTTTTGTGCTCTGCCGATCTGACATTCTTTGACCTTCTCAGTCTATTTGTAGACAGTCTTCAGGTGTTTGTGCATTCAGTTTGTCACACTGGAAATGTATGGCAGAAAGAATGTACTTGACATTTCTTCTTCCAGCATGTAACTTCATACATTGTTATGTTTGTGGCACTTCTTATGCAACTAGTGGGGTATCCATTGTTTGGGTGACGATTTGAAAGTTTGTGCAGGAGTGTGTTGGTTTTGGTACATGCTGTGGTCCATGTTCTCACCATTTAGAGAAGGTAGCTGTTGATCCTTTTTTTACATCTGCAGTGAGTTTAATGTTGGCATGGAGATTGTTAAGGTGTCTTAGGATGTCACAGAGCTATTCCTCACCATGGCTGCACACAAAGGTGTTGTTGACATGCCTGTACCACACCCTCTGTTTACGAGGTTCCATGTCCAACACCTGGCTTTCAAAATGTTTATGTAAGTGCCACTCAGTGGCTCTCTGGATCATAGCAGTTCCATTTTCCCAAGTGACATGACAAAGCTGTTTTGAGCATGTCTTACCACTAGTTGCTTTATGTGGATCAGGCTGGATCAGCTGGAAGGAGTTGGATGTGAAGTTCAGTTAGCCAAGCAGTTTCCAATTTCTTCACGGAGAGTTTAGAAAGACAGTCACTTCCTGCCATACATTCGCAGGATGACAGACTGACTCAGCCATATATTGAGCTAACGTGGCACAAAGATCGTTTACATACTGATCTTTAAGATCAAAAAGTGTCTCATATCAGCAGAGTATAAAAAGTCCCTCTAGCAGTGTCAGGACTATATCCGCGTATTGTGTATGTGAGGAAAAGTCTCTGTCAGAATGATTGGACGATCCATCAGTACCAACGTAATTGAATACAAGCAGCATTACCGGCTGGGACACATGGACAAATTTTCTGTGGCAGAATACACGCTGTGCGAGACTGACCGTATAATAAAATGCGCAGACATGAAAGTTCTCACTGTGGAGAAGAGTTCCCGTGCCCACTTATTCAAAAAGGCCATTAAATTTCAAAAATATAGTAATAGTTTTAATAACAAAGAAGAAAGCCTCAATGTATATGTACACTAGATTCCAACACTGCAGCAAACAACCCTTACAGGTAACAAGGGGAGAACTGTAGCAGTAATGACCGGGGATAAACCCTAAGACATTGATGTGTTGGGGTACATATAATCACAGACCATGGGCTCGATTCCAGTCCTCCAGTTGCAATGGAGGATGAACCTTTGACAAGGCCAACCACTCATACTGGTAAAGCATCATAAAAACTATAAAACAAATATCAGTTGTAGGTTCAGGGAGAAAAGGTTACAGGCAATACAACATTCATGAGTGACTGGACGCGAACTTTGATTCCACTGACAGCTTTTGTATATGACCAGAATTTCTTTGAGTTTTGTAAGAAATCTTTCGATAAGATTTTGCTGTGGTAGTCACTGAAGACTTTACTCATTGCCTCCTTGACAGCCATACACATTTAATTCAGCATTTCTTAAACTGTTCTGCTAAGGGTATATGTAACGAGTGCTTGGTCTGCTGTTCTTCTCAACATGAGCTGTAGTTCTTCCACATCTACTACCCAGAGCCAATGTTTTCATTGAAATATGACAGTACTGTCCCTTATCCAGTTCGCCAAACATATGGATCTTCCTACATGTTTTAGTTGCGTATTGTACTTTGTTAATCATTCTTTCTATAACTGCCTCATAGTCATTAAAGCCAGTTTCCATATGTACATCCTCAGACAGGTGACGTCTATTTGTCCCATTAGGTATAATGTATCGTATTGGCACAAATAAATTGGTAGCATAGTTGTACTTCAGTGAAAATACATTAATGAGTAGAAAATTATGGTGTTCCACAAAATTGCTCAAAGATACAAAAATTAACGAATCCTTAAAAATATTCACCTGTGATAATTTTTAGACACTGTGGACTTTTTGCAGATTGCGGCATGCCAAGCGGTTTTATGCTCCGCCATCTCCTCTCACATGCATCGAATGGTGGAGAATATGTTTGGATGAAGCCCAGATGGTGGAATCTCACTCGAGTAAGACTGCAGAAACAGCACGCCATCTTTTGGCCGTTCATCGATGGGCAATAACGGGAACCCCTATACAGAAGTCAGTGCAAGGCAAGTATTTGGCTGTTTGTGAAATTCAGTCTGAAGTTATTGTACTTTCTACAAGACAATTACCCAGTTTCCTTTTCAGTTAGAGTATTGCTCTCATTCTTAGCTTTCTGTATCTGTCTGTGCTTTATTTTTGAAAGAAAAATTTTCATACTCCATGCCATTATAAAGTTAGATCAAAGTCCATCACATCATAAACTGCCACAGAATGTAGATTGCTAGTTAGGAAAGATGTTGTTTGAGTCTAGCAGCATAAATTCAGCATAGTGTGCTGAAAGTTTTGTGTGAAAGTCAGAAAAATAGGCATGGGTACCCTTAAATATTGCATCAGACCTAAGCAAAGGAAAGTTCGTCCTCTTCTCAGTGCCTTCAGAGACAGACAACATTTTGGACACTCCTTGTCAATTAAAAGGTCATTAACTTATAGTAAAGTTATACAAAAGCATAAAATACCCAGTTGGAATACCAATTGCAATATCTTTTTTTAATTAAGTGAATTGAAGGTTGGAGGGGAGGGGAAGGGGGGGGGGGCGGGGGAGAAACTGATGATATGCGGAATCAGCAGCGACGTGTGAAAATTTGTGCCAGATCACAATTCAAACCCAGGATCTCCTGCTTACTAGGGATTTGCATTACCACTGTGCCACCCAGACGCAGTTGTAATGCAATTATACAGGCTATCTCGTCACACTCACCAGCCGACTCACATTCCAACCTAGAGTCACCTATCCATAGTCCCCATCCATGTCCTCCATGCTAACTAATTTTAGATGCCCACAGGAGGTTGAATATAAATGTGCATCTCCATTGAAGGTTGTGGATCCATTGCTCATTGAGGTGAACCAGTTATGTGAATGTATGGTGTCTGTTCTTTCGGACATGCCCAAAAGAACATACTGCATGCATTCATATAAACTTTCTTTATTACTTTTTGTTCACACACAATTAGTTTTGAGCTACAGTCTTATTATCAAATGTCTTACCCAACAATGAGACATAGAGGAATGTGCTTATAACAGTCTATCACTGCATGTAGGGTGGCGTTTTCACATAAACAAAAGTTCAAACATGGCTGGATGTTTAAATGATTGACATCTATGGGCACGATTCTACAAAATAGATTTTTGAACATACAATGTTAAGTGTTTCCCATTCTGTGCCCTATGCACATGCATAATCTACAGCTATACTATGAAAACCACCAAGAAGTATATGGTAGAGGATACATCTCATTTATCATGACTTATTAAAGGTTCTTCCTATTTCATTCACATACAAATACAGAAAACTGATTGCTTTGATGCCTCTGCGCATGCTGTGAAGAGTCTAGCCTCGTCTTCGCACTTTGTGCAGGAGTAATATGTAGAGGTTTGAAGTGTGTCCCTAGATTCATCACTTACAGCTGGTTCTTGAAGCTTTGTTGGCAGGTTTTGGTAGAATAATTTGCATCTAATTTGTCCTTGTTAATGGGTTCTGTGACTGTGGAGTGAATTGCTTTGTGAAATAACAGCAACCATCCACTCTCTATATCCCCACAGGGGGATCGCCTGTCTTTGGTGGGTTTGTGCTTGGCTACCACAGGGCTCCAGCCTTTGCAACATCTTTTCTCTTATGTGCTGCATGACTATCCTCTTGCTATTCTTTTTCCTCACCCTTGGAGAACATGCCTGGGATGTTTTTGGAAATGTGTTCTACATTTTCAGTAGCCGATATCAGAACAGTCTCTCCACGGTTTTTCGTTCCTTTCTTCTTTCTTCGTTCCCCTTCTACTGTCCTTCCTCCACTTCAGCATTTGAGGTTCCTCATTTTCTTCTTCACCGAGCGAGGTGGTGCAGTGTTTAGCACACTGGACTCATGTTCGGGAGAATGGAGGTTCATAACTGCATCTAGCCATCCTGATTTAGGTTTTCCATGAATTCCCTAAAGTGCTTCAGGCAAATGCCAGGATGGTTCCTTTGTCAGAGCGTGGCCGGCTTCCATCCCCATCCTCCCCTAATCCGACAGGACCGATGATTGCACCATTTGGTCCCCTCCCCCAAATCAACCACCCAACCTCTTCTTCTTCCTCCTCCCTGTGCGGCCGGCCCACACATCTGATGCATAAGAGGTGACTGGGTAAGATGTAATTACCAGTCCCAGGTCGACAGGTAGAATTTGCACGTACTGCTTGATGCAGGCCAGGCCCGGGGAGGGGTGATTGCCTGAGCTGCTACCTTCACGGATTGCCAAACGGTCCCTCTGCCAGATGTTTGGGAGGTGTGAACAATTACCTAAGGCAGATGCACCCTCCTCTTAGGGGAGGCCCCCCCCCCCCTGAAAGGAACATGCCATCAGAGATACTGGCAATCATGGGAGATTTTCTCGCAATGAGCCAATCATCTTCACAGTCAGTAGCTACAAAAGATAAATCGAAGTAGGCTAACAATTCAAAGACTCTCCCAGCAGCACCACAGTTCCTCGTGGTTTCACCTACTGAAGACAGTCGGTTTTCACTACAGTAAATTCATGTATCATTCAGAAAGGTGTAGATGCAGTTGCTAGCCCTGTGAAGTCCTGCTCATGTTTATGGAATGGCACTTTGCTTTTGGAGACTACTTCTGATTCTCAAGCACAACAATTGCTTGCAGCTTCGCTCCTCCTTGGCTATCATGTTCTGTTGGGGCCCATAAACCACTAAATTCTTCCTGTGGTGTTATTTACACTAGGCTGCTTGATGGTCTGACCGAGGCAGAAATCCAAACTACCTCCATGGTCAGGATGTCGTTGCAATCCATTGGGTGATGAGTAAGGTAGATACATCCCTAGTACCCACATGCAATCTTTTTCTCACTTTTGATAGAGGGGTGCTTCCATCAAAGATCAAAGCAGACTATGAAGTTATCACAGTCGCACCCTACATTCCGAACCCGATGCACTGCTGCAAATGTCATCATTATAACCACACTCATATGTCCTGTTGACACCCAGCCAAATGTATAACCTGTAGTGGGGGTGCTCATGAGGGTGATTGTCTGCCTCCTTCTCTCCATTTTATCAATTGCAATGGCAACCATGCCCAGGAGATCCAGGTGGAGGGAAAAGTGTCTTACCTGGTCACTCGCTGGTTGTTGGCTAATCGGAAACCCTGCTTTCTGCCATCCGGCACTTACAATAGTGTTCTTGCTACATCTCGCTCCATGAAGGACATGTCCACGCAGACATGAGATTTCAAATTCAGCACCGCTGTTGTAAAATCACCCAGTGTCATAGTAGCATCTCTGTCTCCTCCTCCAGGTATGCAACAGGCCACCAGACTTTTGCCTCATGGAGCGAAGTCACCTGCTACACAACAGGCAGGTCCTTTCCAGCCAGAAGGAGACTTTTTATGTCCCTCCAGCCAACGAACATCTGAGTCTTCCTCTGCCAACATGAAAGGCTCCAGGTAATCAAACAAAGGCAAGCAGTCTTCTCCTTCACTGACACGGTGAACCTCTTTGACGATGTCATCACATGATATTCTCACCCGGCCAACCTCCGTATCACCAGTGCACATAACTAACCATTTTTCTGCCCTGGACTCAGGAGATCGACAGAGGAAGAATACCGATGCCTCTGTTGATCTCATGGAGCAGGATTCATCAGCCTCTGCGCCCAGTAGCAATGAGTCTTTGAAGGCTGGCACTCGGCAACTGCCGGGGTGTCACTGCTTCATTTTTTCTCTCCTCCCCTATCCAAGTCAAGACTCACCTCCAAAGGAACATTAGTGGTCTTAGATCCCACAAAAAGAACTTATGGTTGCTCTTGGAATCGTAGTGTCTGCTTGTTCTCTGCCTCCAGGAAACAAAATTTTATCTTCATGACCACTTTGAGCTCTCTCGTGGAGGAGTCATGCTGCTCATCTGGGATGACATCCACAGTCAGACCATCTCCCCGATTATCTGGGTTCAAGCTGTTGCAGTCCACATTTTCCTTCCTTGCTTCACCCACTGTTTACATCTCTCCATCATTAGGGCAGACTTCCACCAGCTTATTGGGCAACTCCTTCATCCCTTTTTGCTGCTCGGTGACTTTAATGTACACAATCAATCCCCTTTGGGGTTCTCTCAGAAGCTGTTCGAGAGGAGGCGCCCTCTTGGCTGACCTTCTCAATCACTTTTACCTCATCTGCCTTAACACGGGAGCACTCATATTCCTTTCAGACTCCACGCACACCTATTCCCAGTTGGGTATCTCATTCTGCACTGCCCAACTTGCCTGTCATCTTGAGTGGTCCATTCTTCCTAGCATGTACTCGGGCGACCCTTTCTTGTGTGCTATCAGTTTGCTGACTCTTACCCCACCTATGTGCACACCCAAATGGCAGCTTTCTAAGGCCGATCGGAGGCTTTACTCCTCCCTGGCAACCTTCAATGAACAAATTTCCCCAGTTGTGATGACGAAGTAGAATATCTTACAAACACTATTCTTTCCATCTCAGAACATTCCATTGCTCCCACTTTATCTTAGATGTGCTGTTTCTTGGTCCCTAGGTGGACTAAGGTGTGCCGTGAAGCAATTCGCATGCCGAGACATGCTCCCCACATTTTTAACTGTCACTCTACAAAGGCGACTGCATTTGTTATAAACCCTTGTGTGCTCTGTGTCATCGCGTTCTTAGGGCTAGCAAGATGGCCTGACCACAGCAGATGATGTCATAGTGGACCCTGTTGCTATCTCCAACACCTTGGGCTGCTTTTTTGCAGAGATTTCGAGCTCCACTCACTATCACCCTCCCTTCCTCTATTGTAAACAAATGGAGGAGGCTCAGGCAATACCATTCTTTTCTCAGAATCGTGAGTGCTACAATGCCGCCTGTGCTATGAGAGAACTAGGTCATGCTCTAATGCTGCCTTTACGATGAGGGAACTAGATTGTGCTCTCACTTCATCCCAATGATGTCCTTATTCAGACACAGAACCTTACTCCTGCGGGCAAGAACTTTCTCCTTCATACATATAATAACATCTGGGCAGAGGGCACGTTTCCCATACACTGGTGTGAAACCACTGTCATACCCATACCAATACCTAAGCTCAGTAAAGCCAAACACCTTCCTTTTAGTTATCACCCCATTTCTCTCATCAGTTGTGTTTGCAAGGTGATGCCCAGCTGGTATGGTAGCATGAATCCTGAAATTTACTAACCACTGCACAGAGTGGATTTCGAGCGCGACTTTTTGCAGTTGACCATCTCGCCACTATGCCAACCTATGTCATGAATGGTTTTCTGCGGAAATACCAGACTTTGGCCGTATTTTTCGATTTGGAGAAAGCATATGACACCTGCTGGAGGACTCCGCATTCTCTACACTTTGGGCTTCTGTGGCCGCATGCTCAGTTTCCTTGAGGAATTTTCAAAAGACCGGATTTTCACGGTACATGTGCATTCTGCCTTGTTGGACACCTTCATCCAGATGAAATGAAATGAAATGTCGTGTGACGAGGGCCTCCCGTCGGGTAGACCGTTCGCCTGGTGCAAGTCTTTCGATTTGACGCCACTTCGGCGACTTGCACGTCGATGGGGATGAAATGATGATGATTAGGACAACACAACACCCAGTCCCTGAGCGGAGAAAATCTCCGACCCAGCCGGGAATCGAAACCGGGCCCTTAGGATTGACAGTCTGTCGCGCTGACCACTCAGCTACCGGGGGCGGACTTCATCCAGATAAACAGTGTAGCTCAGGGTTCCATTCTGAGTGTTGTCCTCCTTGCTGTCACCATTAACCCTATTATGATCTGTCTTCTGCTGGGCATCACCACCTCCCTTTTCATTGACGATTTTGCCATCTATTACAGTTCTCCACAGACTTGTGTTCTTGAGTGGCGTCTTCAGTGTTGTCTCGATCGTCTTTACTCATAGAGCATTGACAATGGCTTTTGATTTTCCACAGACAAAACTGTTTGTTTGAATTTCTGGTGGCACAGTTGCTTTCTTCCACCATATTTACATCTTGGGCCTCTTGCTCTTCCATTCATTGAAACTGAGTAATTTTGGTGCTCATACTCAATAGGAAATGTTCTTGGTCCTGCCACATATCTTACCTGGCAGCCCATTGTACGCAGTCGCTCAGTGTTCTACATGTCTTCAGCAGTACTTCCTGGCAAGCGGATCAGACCTCCCTCCTTTGTTTGTCACGGTCCCTTGTCCATTTGAAACTAGACTATATGATTAATGGAAAATCTCATATAAGATGTGAAACAAATACTAACAAAGAGATAGAGGGGCTGGCCAGTACTTACCTCAGCTCAGTACAGCCGATAGATACACATAAAACAGAACTGAAAATTTACATTCCTAGCTTTCGGAACTTTGTTCCTTCATCAGGGAGGAGAGAGGGGAAAAAAAGGGAAGAAGGGAAAGTGGATTCAGTTACTCACAACCCAGGTTATGAAGCAACAGGGAAAGGTAAACAGGGAGGGTAGCAAGGATGTTTACCTTTCCCTGTTGCTTCATAACCTGGGTTGTGAGTAACTGAATCCACTTTCCCTTCTTCCCTTTTTTTCCCCTCTCTCCTTACAGTAGAATATCTTTGGCTTCCCTCTGACAACCATGCCTCCATCCTTGCTACCCTCCCTGTTTACCTTTCCCTGTTGCTTCATAACCTGGGTTGTGAGTAACTGAATCCACTTTCCCTTCTTCCCTTTTTTTCCCCTCTCTCCTCCCTGATGAAGGAACAAAGTTCCGAAAGCTAGGAATGTAAATTTTCAGTTCTGTTTTATGTGTATCTATTGGCTGTACTGAGCTGAGGTAAGTACTGGCCAGCCCCTCTATCTCTTTGTTAGTATTTGAAACTAGACTATGTATGTTACATTTATGCATCGGCATGTCCGTCCCTCTTATGCCGTCTCAATGTTATCCACCATCATGGAATCCGTTTGGCCACTGGTGCCTTTCACACTAGCCTGGTTGATAACCTGTAAGCAAAAGCTGCCGAACTACTGATGTCATACCGCCGTGATTTTCTCCTCAGCAGATAACGCTTGCCATTTGTCTGCCATGCCTGGCTACCCATCCAATGCCGCCTCCTTCAACGACTCCTTTGATTGCCAGTATGGAGCACATCCCTCTTCTCTGTTGCCTCCAGGAGTTCACTTTGGGCTATTGCTCCGGCACCTTAACTTCATGCTACCTGCCACTTTCCCTATGGGTATGAACCCTTCACCACCTTGGCTTCGTGCTGCAGCCTTGTTCACCTTGGCCTTCGTTTCCTTCCCAAGGACACTACTCCAGCCTCGCTGTATCGTCATAAGTTTCTTGACCTTCTCACAGAACTTCGCAATAGTACTTTTGTGAACACTGATGGCTCTTGGACTGGCTGTGGAATCAGGTGTGCCTTCGTCATTGGCATCGACATTGCTCGGTATCGGCTTCCCCAACACTGCTCAGTGTTTACAGCGGAGCTCTTTGCCCTGTGTTAGGCCACCCAGTACATCCGGCGACACAGACTTTTCAAATGTGTCACCTGCTCCGATTCTCTCAGTGCCCTTCAGAGCCTCTGTGTGCTGTACACCATTCATCTCTTAGTGCAACAGGTCCAGGAAAGCAGTCACTTGCTCACTGTTGATGGCGCCACTGTGATGGTTGTATGAGTTCCTAGCCATGTTGGTCTGACGGGGAATGAGGCTGCTGATGCTGCTCCAACTGCGGTCTTTGTACTTCTGCCCGCTAGTTCTTCCATTCCATCTGATGATCTTTGTGTTGTCATCTTCCTGATGGAATGACCTTTTTTTTAACCTCTTACATTCTCATTTATGTTTGCCGTCTGAGTTATCAACTGTTTTAGTGAATGATGTGCAGGCTATCGACCGTGTTTTATCTTCTTTCCATCATACCAGTATGGCAAAGGACATTTTATGTTTAGCTCAGGACCTCTGTTTCTCTATGGAGTTCTCAAAGTCCCTGTTTTTAGCTGCCTTTCCTTCCATCAATTGGGTTTAACGGGTAGTTGTTTTTAATTCCTTTTTTGTCTTCGCGCTCTACGGTTCTGACATGGGTGCGTATAACCCTAGTTGCTTTTGCACCCTAAAACAAAAGAAAACAACAAAACAGAACTCCTTGTATAGCTTTATTTTATGCCAAGAAGGATTCCTGGTTTTCACACATCTTCAACGGGAATAATACATTTATCAGTGTAAATTTTTATCGACAGCAGCCATCCTGTGGAAAATAAAAATTCGTTTAGGTACCACATTCTTGAATTGTCTATGTATATTTAGTTAATAGTTGGGTGCACTTACTTTTTTCTGTAATTTGTGACACCTTCTACCGCCTTTATACACATAGCCCTAATACTTTCAAGCTCACTGATGCTGTGCAGCAGTTGCCAAGTGGCTGACTAATGTTTTTGTTTATATCTGATGTTACTTATAAATTCAAGTTACAGTTTTCTTATACATGCCAAAACCAGTTGCGAAGTCAGTTATGTTTATAGACTTAATATTACTGTCCTTAAAATAGATAAACACGTCTATATGATTTAAAATCACTCAATGTAAAATGTGTGTTTTTGACCAACAAAACTCATAAGATGTGAAATGATTACATTGGCAATTAATATAAGTGGTTATAGTGGTTATGTACTTAGTGGAATAGTGACTGGATAAAGTTGACTGAAGGACAAATTATATTGACTGTTACTAAAGTGATATGATTTGCTCAACCCCTACCCATACGTGCATGCTCTTCCTCAACATGTGCATGCTAGTTATTTCATTCACACCTGTCACTGCCTCTAATTCTGTCTTGGGTAAGCTACAGAGCCATGGCGATGAGCTGCAAAGCACGGAGATGTAAATGCACCTTTAATTTCACACACAGAAATTACCCAAATGTCTTGAAATATTCATATTACTAACTTTTTCAGTTGTCGATATCCGTAATTTCACATACAGTGCATGTATATTTTTGACTTCAGTCAACACCGAGTGTCTGACATACATCTTACTCATCAGCACTCAGACCACAAACTGTAAGTTTTGGGTGACATCAGGCTACTCATAGATGGGTGTAAGAATAAACTGTTATTTTGTAAATGCGATAATGCTTCCAAAATTGGTTTACTTAGATACTGCTGTTTTGGATGAACTACAGGAACTAATATGATTTTTCTTACAAAGAAAAAATGTTGCCGACCAGAAATTTGGAAAAATATGTGAACCATATTTTACTTATGCATATGAATTTCCTCATTTAAATGTGAAAGCATATTGCAAATTATAGTAAATCATATGAAATTATTAATGAGTTAATTAATTAATACTGTGTATCACTTTGTACAGAAAAATTAAGGTAACAAAAGTATGTAGTCAGAGTTTGGAATCTAACAATAGTTGTGAGAAAATCAGCACTGTATAATGACAATGGCTCTGAACTTGATGGCTCTGAACTTCAAGTTTAATTATTTCAGAAGTTAATTAGTTCTCACCATAAAGAGGAGATGTTGAGTGACAGTCAGGCACAACGAAAAGACTGTTATACAGTGGAGCTTTCAGCCAAAAGACCTTCTAAAGTATAAAACATGCACATGTTCACACAAGCACAACTTGTACCCACATGACCACCATTTCTTACTGCAACATATGGCAACTGCACCTGATGCAAGAAGCAATAGTTGGGTCGTGGGGAGGAGGAGGAAGTACAAGAAGGTAGGGATAGGGAAAGGTGTAGTGCTGGTTATGGCAGTGTGTAGGGACGAGGTGGGGACAGGATAGAGCTACTAGATGCAGTCGCGAGGTTTGAGGTGGGGAAGGGGAGCAAAAAAGGAGATGAGTATAGGAAGGGAATAAATTCTAGTGGGTGCATTTATGGAATATAAAGCTGTGAAGTGTTGGAGTGGGAGTAGAGAACAGGATAGGTCGGTGAAGAACAGGGACTAGTGAAAATTGAGACCAGGGTTGTTACTGGAATGTAGGATATACTGCAGAGAGAGCGAGCTCTCACCTGTGCAATTCAGAAAACTGGTGTCAGCAGGAAAAATCTAGATAGTGCAAGCTGTTAAGCAGTCATTGAAGAGAAGCATATTGTGTTGGGCAACATGTTCAGCATCTGGGTGGTCCAGCTGTGTGTTGGACAACGTCAGTGGCCATTCATGCGGACAGAGAGCTTGTTGGTTGTCATGCCCATGTAGAAAGCAGCACAGCGATTGCAACTTAGTTTGTAGATCACATTACTACTTTCGCAGATAGCCATGCCTTCAGTGGGATAGGTGACGCCTATGCCTGGGCTGGAGTAATTGGGGTGGTGGGAGGATGTGTGAGACAGCTCTTACATCTAAGTCTGTTGCAGGGATATGAGCCATGGGACAAGTGGCTGGCAACAGGGTGGAGTAGAGGTGGACAGGGATATTGCGTAGGTTTGGTGGGTGGTTAAATATGATTGTGGGAATGATAGTGGGTAGGATTCCTCATTTCAGGACATGATAAGATGTAGTCGAAACCCTGGCTGAGAATGTGATTCAGTTACTCCACTCATAGGTGGAACTGAGTAGTGAGGTGCGTGTCCTTTGTACCAGATGGCAGAAAATGGGAGGTGGTAGGTAACTGGAGAGCAAGGCATGAGAGATGCGTATCTGTACAATGTTGGGAGGGAAATTTCGGTCTGTGAAGGCCTCACTGAGACTTGTTAAAGATCTTCTTTCCTTCATCCAGTCACAAAAGTGGAAACACTTTTTCGTCACCAAACCTACCAATCAGACTCAAGCCAAAGCCAATGTTGAAACCTGCCTAACTCAGCTCACTCCTCCATCCAGTCATGATCCACCCACACTCTCCCCAGCTCATCCCCTGTTAACATTCCAGAATTTCTTAACCTCAAACCTTGCCCCACCATCATTCCCCAAATCCATCAATATGCAAATGAACCTTACATCTGCAGAAGGAACTGCAATTCACCACCTAAAAACTGATCCAGACTTTACAACCTTACCTGCCGACAAAGGCTCCACCACTGTATTTTTGAGTTGTGGGGATTATCTGATGATGAGACTCGATCAGCTGCCAGATTTGTGCAGCTACAACCCCACAGTGACCCCATTGCAGAATTCCAACAGGATTTCCAATCTCTCCTCAAATTTTGTAGGCCCATCTCAGAACCTCTTCCGAGTCTCTCTCTGTCTTCTTATCCCTGTCACACCCTGCAGTTCTACCTTCTACGTGCTTGCAGAAGTCCTTAAACCCAACCACCCAGAATACCTCATTGTGGCCAATTACTGTGCATCCACTGAGAATTTCTCTGCTTTCATGGACCACTACATTCATTCTAAAACTAAACTCCACCTGAACTGACCCTGAAGGCCCAATGGTACTGACTGGCCGCTGTGTCATACTATTCCCACAGGCGTCACTGGCTGCAGATATGGAGGGGTACATGTTCATTCTATAACCCATAATCTACCCTGTTCCTGGTTTTTTTACCACAGGGCACCCTGCTTGTCACTATTGATGCCACCTCCCACTACATGTACCCAATGTCCATAGTCGTGCCACCATTGAACAGTACCTTTCCCAATCCCTGACTGACCAGACCTACAACTTCCTTCCTGGTTACCATGGCCAATTATACCCTCACCAACTCCACCTCTGAAGGCATCACCTATAATTAAATCCATGATACAGCAATGGGCTCCTTCATTGCACCATCCTATACCCATCTTGCCCTGGGCCATCTAGAGGAATCCTTTCTAATCATCCAGATTCATTGATATTATCTTTTTAATCTGGACTGAAGGTGAGGATGCCCTATCCATATTCGTCCAGAATCTCAACACCTTCTCCTCCATTCACTTCACATGGTCCTCCTCAACACAATAATCCACTTTCGTCAATGTTGCTGCCTCCTCAAAGATGGCTACGTAGGCAACTCCCTCCATATTAAACATACCAACCACCAACAATACCTCCACTTTGACAGCTGCCACATAAATCATATGAAGAAGTCCCTCCCATACAGCCTAGCCACTCATGGCTGCAGCATCTGTAGTGACAAGTACTCCTCCATGTATGCTGAGGTTCTTACGGAGGCCTTCACAGACCATAATTACCCTCCCAATCTTGTACAGAAACAGTTTTCCCATGCCTTATCTCTCCACTCACCTGCCCATCAGCATTTTGATTACATCTCAGCATGCCCTGAAATGAAGAATATCCTACCCACTATCCTTCCCACCCCTCCCACAGTGATATTCCGCCACACCAGACCTATGCAATATCCTTGTCCATCTTTACTCGAGCTCTGCTCACAGTCCTTTGACTCATGGCTCACATCCCAGTAATAGGCCTCCCACCACATTCTATTCCTGTCACAGACATCTCGTTTCTCATCAAAGGTATGGCTACCTGTAAAAGCAGTCATTTGATCTACAAACTAACAAGCTGCAACAACTGTGCTGCTTTTTATGTGGATGTGACAACCAACAAACTGTCTTGCTGCATGAATGACCACCAACAAACTGTGGTCAACAGGCAATGGACCACCCAATTGCTGAACATGCTGCCCGACACAGCATGCTTCATTTCAGTGACAGCTTCACAGCCTGCACCATCTGGATCCTCTTACCAATACCAGCTTTCCTGAATTTCACAGGTGGAAACTCTCCCTGCAGTATATCCTACATTCCCATAATCCCCTTGGCCTCCCACCTTCATTAGTGTGTGTCCTACACCCACCTATCCCCTTACCTGCTCCCACTCTGGTACTACACAGCCTTCTATTCCACCTATGCACTCACTTTTTTCCCCAGATCTACTGATTGCACCTAGCAGCCATACCCTTTACCCATGATGTGCCTGCACATTCCCACTAACAGCACTATACCCGACACTGCTCTCCCTCCCCTCTCTCCACTCCAGCCTCATTATCCCAATCACCAACAGATTGCTTGTCCCATCAGGTGCAGTCTACTCTCCCCAAATCCTTGCTCCTCTCAGCCAATATAATACGAGGGTCGTTTGAAAAGGTCTCAGAATCACCACTAGTGCTAGTGCAACGAGTTGTTCATGTGATATTCATTGGACTGCTGCCTGTAAACACATGCCATGTCTATGCTCTTGGAAGAGAGCTGTGGCCGTGACGTGGCTCTGTTGTTGTTCCCACGTAGTGATTTGCGAAGATGGAAAAAAATAGAGATTTGAGCAGTGATTAAGTAAATAGTCTTCACGGGTTTGCCGCCGGATCTCGTTGTGCAAATTCCACAATATTTCCTCAGAGTAACTGTCCGACATCTTCAGGTGGTTCAACCTTGCTCATGGCTAGGTATGACTGACGGTATCCACATACCGACACCCCATTTTTAGAACACATGCGCGAAGAATGCACAGCTGCAGAAATCGCACATGCGCAGTGATTTATCATATTCTAAGTCCCTCTGCCAAAAATCGCAGAGCGGCTCTCGCATGCGTGCACTGTACACTGCGTTTGTCAACAGTGCAGCCACACGTTACTCACCAACGACCGTACTAGACCAGTGTTATGACGGGCCTGTTGTTGAAGAACCTTGATTTTCACATCATGATTTAATAGCAGCCAATGCAGGGTTCCAGGCTGTGCTCAGTTGAAATCCTGTATCCTTGTTGATGAGATTATCAGCTGTACGGATATGTATTGCTTCCTTATTGACGCAGTCACAGATAGATGATGCCGGGGATAAAACTTCCGTCTTTTTATAAATCATACAATGTCCTGTATTCAGGCAGTATTCCGCAGTTGCCGACTTTTCCAGTTGACTAAGGCATGTATGATGCTGATGTTCATCGCAGCATTCTTATACTGTGCGGCATGTCTGGCCTGTAAACGCTGCCCCACACTGACAATGAATCTTATACACACTACATTTCCTGAGTCCAAGGTCATCTTCATCAAGTACAAGAACACTTTGATGAACATCAGCGTCATACACGCCTTCGTCAAATGAAAAAGTCGGCAATTGAGCCCCTGTTCGGAGTGCATGGTACCAGGGCGGACATATGATAACATGAAATGTGTTGAACTCTCTGGCAACTCTACTGCGACCGCATCTCTTCCTTAACGTAGTTCTGTCTCAGTTCCTGTTTCTGCCCTTCCAGCCTTACCCCTGTTGGATACACCCTGGGAGGAGGGCCAGATGTGCCGGCTTGGGGCGAAACCCTGTCCACAGTTCTTGGTCTGTACCAGGATCGACAGGGGAACTTTTGCTGCCACCAAACCCCTTTTCTTTGTGGAACATACTGAGGACAAGTTCGGCGAAGTTGAGTCATTAAGCAAGATGAGATCTGGCTCTCTCCTTATAAAGACAACTTATGCCAGTCAGCCAGCATCCCACTGTGCCCGCGACCATTTAGGAGAAAACCCCATGGCTATCATTCCTCACAAGTCACTCAGTATGACATATGATGTCATTTTCCATAGGAACCTTCTCCTCGAATTTGATAATGAGCTTACAGCTAATCTGGAATGATGTGGCATTCATTTCACCGGACATGTCCAGAAAGGCCCTAAGGACCATCGTGTAGACACTGGCACTTTCATCGTGGCATTTAAGAAGGATAACCTGCCCGAGAAGGTTAAGGTAACGGTGTACAGATGTGACGTGAAACTGTACATTCCACTTCTGATGCGTTGCTTCCATTGCCTCAAGTTTGGCCACATGTCCTCATGATACTATGTCACTCCCATCTTTGGTGACTGTGGCCGCCCTCTTCATGTGGGGACCCCTTGAACCCCACTGCCTAATTGTGTAAACTGCTCTGTGCCCCAGTCTCCCCACTCACAGGAGTGACTAGTGCACATGAAGGAAAAAAGAATTCAGGAAGTAAAGAATCTTGACTGTGTCAGCTACCGTGAGGCCCGGAAGAAATTTGATGAACTTCAACCTGGAAATCTCTCCTCTACCTTTGTCTCAGTTACGCCTTCCCCTCATCGCTCCTCCCTCTTAACCCCAGCCTGCCCCCCATCCCTTTCCTCACCCTCGGCGGCTCCTGTTCCTTCCCCTCCAGGAACTGCTCCTCCTCCTCCTCCTCCTCCTCCTCCTCCTCCTCAATGGAAAACATCCTCTTCTCTGGCTCCTGCTTGGGATGGGACTCCATATCAAAACACCCCTCCCCTGCATTCAGTGGATAGGAAGCGTGCATCCTTGGGCCAGAGGCGAGACCTGTGCTCTGAGGGCCCCAAAGCCACTCGCTCTTTGTCCAATCCTGACATCACTCCCACATATTCCCTTATTGATAATGCCTCCTCCCTCCCTCCGAGGGAGAAGAAGCAGCAGCACAAGTCAAAGGATGAGGCTTCCCTGTCTTCCCAGAGGGCTTTGCCCCCTCCACCTCATACCGAATCAGACAGTTTTTATGGAGGTCACCCCATCCCCACTGGTGATGACCACCGACCAAGTAACATGGCTTCTTTATGTCTCACCTGGACTCTCATCGCACGTTAATCCAGTGGAATTGCAATGGATATTATCACCACCTCCCTGAAATAAAACGCCTTGTTTCCTCTCACTCTTTGTTCTGTCTTGTTCTTCAAGAAACTCGCTTTCGTGATGATCACTCTCTAATGTTCCGTGTAATTGGGCTTTCTGTTGGAACTGTGCCAGCCCCAGAATAGCGTCATGGAGGGTTCTGCACTTTAGTTCGCACCGATGTCATTAGTTACTGGATCTGCCTTCACATCAGTCTGGAAGCAATGACAAAATCTTAGCTAAAATAACTCCATAGCAATCAATGCTTAATCCATGTGGAGCTAATAAAAATGAAGCTGAAAGAATCATGAAATCATTGCAAAAAATAATGGTGATGTCAGATGTCTAAAAAGCAAACCGTGTTACTGGTGACTGTCGCTGCCCGTAAATATGTACATTCAGTACAAGTATGTGCTAGTAGATGACATACATTATATTGGTGTTTTGACCCATTTTGTCTGTATTATTCATGTATATTACTGTATTTATACTCTATTAGTTGTGAGCACTTCTCATTTTGTGATCTATTAAAGTAACGTGCATTCCATGTTATTCTCTTTTCTTATTAAAATTTTTTTGTATATGTGCAGTTAATTATATATTCCATGTTTGTACTTTTTGTCTCATGACAGATCTGATAACTGCAGTTACCTGAAACACGTAATCTAAATCAGAAATAATAAAGTTTGACAACGACTGAAAGAAACTTTTTGTGTGTTAAGAAAAATGCTGCCTGTGTGTGTGTGTGTGTGTGTGTGTGTGTGTGTGTGTGTGTGTGTGGACAACTCTGGCAATCACCGTTTGCAATGTCTACCTCCCTCCAAGTAGTAGGCCACTTCCTTATGTTGAACTGTCTGCCCTAATACAGCAACTCCCACCCCCTTATCTCCTCCTTGGGGACTTCAATGCACACCAACCCCTGTGGAGGAGGCCACTTCGTGCGGTAGGGTCTTCTACTTGACCAACTTACTACAGAATTTGATTTGTCTCCTCAATGGTGGTACCCCTAGCCCCTTCAGTGCCGATCATGGCACCTTTACTGCTGTCGATCTCTCAGTCTCCTCCCCTGCTCTCGTGGCTTGGCTACATTGGTCTCCCCATAATGGTCTTTGTGACAGTGACCACTTTCAGGTGATTCTGTCATTCCCCTGCCACTGCCAGGGAGACAGGCCCTCATATTGGGCACTCTGCAGGGCCAATTGGCCTTTATGTATGTCTGCTGTGCACTTCATCACCTCTTTCTTGAATTGCATTTATGCAGTCGCGCAGGACGTCTATGCCATATTCTTCATGCTATTAGCACTGCTGTCCCCCTATCCACAGGTCCTCCTTATCGTCGACCAGTACCGTGGTGGACCAAGGATGTAGCAGTCGTTGTCCAGGAATGGTGACGGGTGCTGCAGTGATTTAAACGTCACAGACCAACTTCCTCGCTTTTAACTGTCTCCATGCTAAGGCTCATTACCTTATTATGCGAAGTAAAAAGGAATGCTGGGAACACTATGTTTCCTCCCTGGGAATGTATCGCTCTTCATCGCAGGTTTGGTCCGAGCTCTGTAGCCTTGTGGGCCGCCAGTGGCAGTCAACTGTCCAGGGGCATATCCTCCAAGGTGCTCTGTCTACTGATCCATTGGTCCTTGCAGAACACCTCACGACACACTTTGCAACACTATCAGCATCCTCTTCCTATCCTGCCACCTTTCTGCTGCAGAATCATAGAGTTGAACAGACCTCCCTTCTGTTTCAACCCTCAACAAGCTGAACCCTGTAATGAACTTTTTAGTGAATCGGAATTATTCTTCCCATGACACAGGCCCAGATTCCATCCACAACCAGATGATTCAACACTTGGACATTACACAGAGGCAATGTCTACTTAGGGTCTTCAACCACATTTGGCTCACGAGTGCCTTCTCCTCGCATTGGTGAGACAGTAAAGTAAAGTATCCTTGTCCTTAAGCCTGGGAAAAACCCAACGTGTCTCGACAGCTGCTACCCAATTAGCATGACAAATGTGTGTTGTAAACTGCTTGAGAGGATGGTTAGCTTCTAATTATGTTGGGTACTCAAATCTTGGGGCCTTTTGTCCCTGTATCAGTGTGGCTTCTGGGAAGAACGATCTCCAACTGATCATTTACTCAGATTGTAACTGCAGTCTGACAGGATTTTACTAACTGTTGGGAGCTTGTCACAGTCTTCTTTGACCTACATAAGGAATACGACACAACTTGGCGCCATCGCATTTTAGTTACCCTCCGTGACTGAGGCTTTCACAGTCCCCTTCCGATTTTTACCGGCCGCGGTGGTCTCGCGGTTCTAGGCCCACAGTCCGGAACCACGCAACTGCTACGGTCGCAGGTTCGAATCCTGCCTCGGGCATGGATGTGTGTGATGTCCTTAGGTTAGTTAGGTTTAAGTAGTTCTAAGTTCTAGGAGGACTGATGACCACAGCTGTTAAGTCCCATAGTGCTCGCAGCCTTCCGATTTTTATTCATGAATTTTTATCCCACCGGCTCTTCTGGGTTCCAGTTGGCACTTCACTCAGGACCCCTCAGATTCAGGAGAACAGTATCCCACAGAGTTCTGTATTAAGTGTCACACTCTTCCACATAGCCATCAATGGGCTTGTAACCTCTGTTGTATGTCGACAATTTTTGCATCTGATGCAGCTGCCACTCAGTAGTGTGTCTGCTAAGTGGCGGCTCCAAGGTGCCATCGGACAGACCTCTGCGTGGGCTGTCTCCCAAGGCTTCCAATTTTCTCCCTCCAAAACACAGGTTACGCATTTTTGTCATCAATTCGTAGTACATCCCATAACTTTATTTAGGCAACCAACTCCTAGATGTTGCAGCACAGTCCTGTTTCTTGGGCCTTTTTTTTTATATGAAAAGCTGATGTTGTTGCCCCATATTTGCTGCCTGACTACATGCGTGTGGAAGCTTAATGCTCTCCACCGCCTGGCCCACACATCTTGGGTGGAGACAATGATACTCTTCTCTGTCTTTACTGTGCTCTGGTCTTTTCCAGACTAGATTATGCAAGTCAGGTTTCCGGCTCAGCGGCTCCTTACACTCTGAAAATACTTTATCCTTTCTGGCTTTTGGTGCCTTCCGCAATAGACCCGTGGACAGTCTCCTCATAGAAGCGGGGATTCCCCCTCCACAAATGCGATGAAGCCAACTCCTGGTTTCTTATGCACTCCCCATTCACAGATTCCCTGACAATCCTTTGTACTCTGTCCTCTTTGTAATTGAGGGCCGTCTCCATCCTGATCACAGGTGGGATTGCCAGTTAGGATGCATCTCACTTCCCGCCATCAGGATCTCCATCTCTGTTCACTGAAATGCGCCTCATGTATTTCCTCTCACACACCCTCTTGGGTGGAGCTTAGATCGCGGATTAGGACCGACCTATTCCAGGGTCCTAAGGTCTTCCAGCATCTTGTACATTCTGTCCTTGCAGAGTTTCAGGGTGCTATCTTCTTCTAAACTGATTGTACAAAGGTGGTAGATAAAGCAGGATACACTTTCACATTTCCTTATGGCTTAGAACACCATTTATTGTTGGAATCATTTACTGTGTTCACAGCAAGGCTGCTAGTCGTTACCAGGGCCCTCCATTTTGTTACTCAGGACTCCCTCCACAGTGTTTTAATATGTACTGACTCAATGAGGAGCCTGCTACTCTTGTCATCCTTTGGTCTCTGCTATCCATGACCATCTCTCCTATCTTGGCCGTGCGGCCTGCTCAGTTGTCTTTCTCTGGCTCCTAAGTCATGTGAGTATCCCAGGGAATGAACTGGCTGATCATTTGGCTAGATAAGCTGATACTCACCCTCAATTCCTTTTCATGACTGCAGCTGTTGATATGCAGATCCATGTCAAATCTCTCTTTGCCCAAAAGTGAAATGACATCTGGCATGCTATTGCTCTCAGTAATAAACGCCGCACAGTCAAGGAGATGACTGTGCTTTGATGCTCTTCCTTCTGCTCCTCTTGGATGGAGTCCACTGCTTTACGCCATCTGTGCATTGGTCGTACCAGGCTCATCCATTGTTTCTCCAGTGTAACGAACCACCCTCACAGTATCGTTGTAGAGCCAGACTGACGGTATCCCGCATGTTGGTGAAATATCCCCTTCTTTTGGGCCTTAGTACTAAGTATAGTCTTCCCTAATTTTAATATTAGAAGACAATTCACAGATGGTTGAACTGGTCCTCAGTTTCCTCCGTGAAAGTGGTTATTACCAGATATGAGGTTATACTTACTCCTGGAGCAGAGCAGGGTGGTTGTGGGTGGGGCCTCTCTTTACGTTCTCTTGGTCTGGGACCCCATGACTACTCCCCTGTGGAAGGACCACTCTATTTTTTTTCTGTGAGTAACTTTGGAATTGCGGGTCTGATGATCTCACCATTTGGTCCCATAAACCATCTCAATCAATCGATCAATCTCCAAATTTGTCAGGGAAAAATACTAAAACTTGTAAATCAGGGAAATATCGGGGAATTTCACTTAGGGAAACTGGTGGCAACCCTGTCCAGACAAGCCCTAATGTGTCACTTTGTATCTTCTTATTCCTTATGCAAAATGTACATAAAAATACAATAATGCAGTAGTAGAATCTTGGGTCTTTTTATAGTACTTTATTATTTTTACACTACTGATCAGCAGATATGGATTTGGAAGGATTCTGCAAGGTGTTACCTATTTACTCCAAAAGTAAGGGGAGAAGAAATTTAGAAGATTTGGGAGTTATTTTCTTTCTGAAATATTTTATTTAACAAATGAATAAAATTTAAAGGTATATTTCTTAGTAAGTTATTTTAATAACTCAGGACAAATGATTTTCAAAAGAAAATGAAGGATCACTAACACAGTGGAATTTATTTGCCAATAATTTTCCATAGGCTCAAATAAGAACTTAAAACTACAGATAGTAATAGTTCGATTCATCCGCCACTTACAGAATTACAGATATATTTTTTTGGTACGGTTCGACATTGTGAAAGGGCATTAAAGCAGATTTTGTTATTAGTATTTGGACACTGAGTTAGGGTTCCTTAATGTGTCAGCTTGGTGTTGTCTTGCTGTTGATACAGCATCTAATGCAGTTCTTAAGATGGTAATCGATGCATTTTAATAGTAATGACAGTTTTCTATTTATTTAAAAGCTGCGTATTATTTAATTACAAGAGCCTAATGTATAACTATTTTCGTTATTTGTTATAGACTTGTTTGGTCTTCTGCAGTTTTTGGAAGTTGAGCCATTTACTGTTCTATCAAATTGGATGTATGCTTTGTACAAGCCATATTGTCTTGGTGACTATGAACCACTTCATAAACTGATGTGTAAAATAATGTGGCGCACTATGAAATGGGATGTATTGACTCAGGTAATTTTTTCATTTTATTTGTAGATATGTGGAAATGTAAATTAAACATTTACTTGCAGAAGAACATAAACCTGATTACAGAATAAGTAACGCTTCATGATAATCAGTAAAACTTTACTATTTTACTGTAAACCATTTCGTAGACCATCCTCAAGTGTTACCTGACTTAAAAGTGCAAAGTAAATAATCAATGGACAGATGGAGGTATTACATGATATGTGTTGTTGTTATTATTGTTGTTGTTGTGGTGGTGGTGGTGGTGGTGGTGGTGGTCTTCACTCTGAAGACTGGTGCGATGCAGTTTTTCACACTGGTCTGTCCTGTGGCAGCCTCATCATCTCCGAATAATTACTGCAACCTGCAGTCATCTTGACCTGCTTACTGTACTCATTCTCTTGTTATCCCTCTACAATTTTCATCCGTCACACTACAATTTTTATCCCACAAACTTCCCTCCATTACCAAATTTACAACTCTGTAATGCCACAGGATTTGGTCTATCAATCAATCCCTTCTTTTAGTCACTTTGGTTACATAATCTATTTATCAGATCTTCAACATTCTCTGTAGCACCACACATTTCAGAAGCATCTATTTTCTTGTTGTCTGAATAACGTTACCTACCATCTTTGTTTCAGTCCGATACAAGGCTACACTCCAGACAAATACCTTTAAAAAGACTTCCTAAATTGTAAATTTATATTCGATGTTAACAAATTTCTCTTTTCCAGAAATACTTCTTTCAATTATTAGTCCTCATTTTATATTATGTCTACTTTCGCCACTGTCAGGCACTTGGCTGTCTGAGAAGCAAACTTGTCTACTAGTTTTAATGTGTTATTTTCATTACAATTGTTTTACTTTCTTAATGTTAATCTTATAACCTCTTTTCAAGAGACTATATATTCCATTCAGTTGCTCTTCTAATGCCTTTGCTGAGTCTGACACAATTACACAACCATTGGCAAAACTCAAAAATTTTATTTCCTCTCCCTCGACATTTATTGCCTTTCCAAATTTCTCCTTGGTTTACTTCACAGCTTTCTCAGTGTACACATTGAATAACATCGGAGATAGGCTGCAACCCTGTGTCACTTCCTTCTCAACTGCTGCTTCCCTTTCATGTTAGTGTACAGCTGTATCTGCAGTCTTGTTTCTGTACAAGTTGCAGATAACGGTTCACTCCCAGTGTTGTATCCCTGATACCTTCAGAATTGGAAAGAATGTATTCTTGTCAACATTGTCAAAAGCTTTGTGTAAATCTATAGATGCTTTAGATTTAAAATCAGTGTGTTCCCTGACATATTCCTACTTGTCTCTGGAACCCAAATTGATCTTCCACAAGGTCAGATTCTACCAGACTTTCCATTCTTCTGTAAATAATATTTGTTAGTACAATGTATTTTACAAATATGACTTATTGAACTGGTGAGTCAAGAGTATCCAAAGCTTTCAGCAACTGCCTTCTTTGGATATGGTATTATTACTTGTTACATAAAATCAGAGAGTATTTCGTCTTATCTTCTTGCATAGTAGGTGGAATAACTTTTGTCACAATTGATTTTCCCAAGGATCTCAATAATTCTGAGGAAATGTCTTCTTCTTCCAGTGCTTTCAGTGCCGTATCGTCCCTCTCCTCTTCATCTACTTTCTCTTCCCTTTACACAATGTTGTCTGAAAATTTATTTCATATGTTTAGCCCTTCTTTGCATAATATTAGCTTGCTATTTGAGATCTTCATATTCAGATAACTGTGTCTCTTTTTTGAAGGTTTCTTTAGCTCTTTTTGCAATGCCTGTCAACTCATCTTTTGTACATCTGTATTCCCTGTTGCCTTGTTCATTTTTCTCCATTTTTTGTAGTTGTGAAAGATAGGAGTATCAGTTTCTATTTGAAATGTTTCTGTCCGCTGTATCGAAAGGTGTGCCTCCTAGAGGTAAGTAACGGCCTCTCTTAATTTTGAAAATTTCTTGATTGAATTTTCATTGTACACATTTAAATTGTATTTCCTCTTCCTAAACTAGCTTGGTGTGCCAGAGCAGACAGAAAAGATTCATTGGCTACACTTCGCACCCATTGAAGAGCATTTCTATAGAATACAGCACATTCTCTGTTCACATCAGTTCCTGAATAAAGTTCATCAATTTGCAGACAAAAACATCAAGCTAAAAGACATTGACAGGCACAGGTTGTTCAGGGTAAGTTTCTTATTATGGGTGTTTTGAAAGACAGATGTTATAATTATTTTAAGGTAGGTCAACAAGCTTGTTGTTCATAGTGTGAAAGGCATGCTTTCTGAAAGCTTCAGAAAATGCCTGATTACAGTGTGCACTTCAAAATACTCTCGTGTGTTTCGTCCATACAGCTACCAGTTTTGCTCGTATACATGTAGTAACACGAAGAAAAAAGAAAATAAAGCATTACTCACTTTTTTCATCTCATATCCATATATTCAGTCATCTGTTAATCATTAACGATCAAAAACATTAATGAGCTACTTTGTTTTGTTGAGTTATTGTATTTGGAAAATCCTCTATTATATTACCAACAACATTTAATTTTAGTAAAAGTGCTTTGTCATAGAGATGTAAGAATGCCAACTATGAAGAAATTGGGCAAAACAAAATCCACTCCAGTATGGGAGAAACACAGCAGATTGTTTGGGCAGATGATTGATTTGCAATTCAGACAAAGCTCTCACATCATGGTAAAGAATAAAGATGTTACAAACATAATAGAAGGGAGTAATATATGTTGCTAGAACACCACTGGAAAATTATTGCCATTTCCACAGTTCATGCTAATTAGTATATGAGTGGTTGTACCTGAATTCCCATCACATAAAAAAAATTACTAACTCAGTGACATTGTATTTAAATATTCCATTAGTTGTTGTGAAATCAGATTTAATACATATTGCTTGTGTGATCATTGGGTATTGTAGATCTCTAAACAGCCTTCTAAATGTAGAGCAACAGCACACTTTTAAAACTGTAATGAAATTTCTCTTCTTTTCACCCTGCAACTATAACTCGTCATTTGATGTGATTGGGTTAATGTTCACGTATGTATCTGTCAGAACAGATAATCGAAAGGTAACGAATAAGTAACCAATAAATAATTTTAAAAATATGCAACACACTTTTCAAACAAATACCTAGAAATACACAGTTTTATTTATAATAGCAAAAGTTATTGTCAGAATTGGAAAAGTACTTAGAATAGATTACATCTCTAGAAAAGGCAGTATCCATTACTCTATAGACAAGGTATGCCCCCCACAGTTGGCACCACATGTGATGATATCTGCCAATTACTATACTTCATCTAGACCAGAAAATATATCCTAAACAAGAAATTCTTGATCCAGTTGCTTCTGTAATTGGATTTTTTGTATTCATTTAAATTATTTAAGAATAATGGTAAACTCCTCATTTTCATCATTTGTAACTAAACACAAAAATTTTGTGTAAAAGATAGTGCAAAATTGGTGGTTTTGAACGGAATAACACGGAATTGGCAGTTTTATGAAATATTGAAATTTGATACTTCCCAGTGTAAAAATATTGTAAATGTGAGGGCAGCAGCTAACAAACATTGTCTATGGAATTTGTGATTAACCAGTGATGATGTTGTATTTTTTATAATTTTTGCAACACAATCACACAGGCATTTCATAATCCCGTAACCAGTTTCAAGCAGCCCATACTCATCTTCAGACTAGTCACGTGCTATGAGCAGCTATGGTTCTGTTATCTACTAAACAAAGGTGCAGAGTATGCCTCCAGTCTGAGGATGACCACGGACCACTCCAAACCAGGCATGGCATTGTGAAATTCCCTTGTGAGAGAGTCATAAAAGTAAATAATTAAGGAGTAGTTTTAATGCCGTACCTGTGGTTTTTGTATTCTGTATGCATGCTGTGAAAAAATGCAGTGCAACCCCATCAAAGATCTCTATAAAATGCATCATATTTGGCACAATATGTCCTGCAAAAGTATCTGAAAATATGATAGTGGCATATAAAACTATTATTTTTATCCCTAGTTAAAAGAATTTGCAAATGGCTTCATTATTGTGTGAAAAGAAACTTTTGATGGTGAAACTGGCAAAATTCTGAAACCCTTGAAGAGGTGAATGAAACACTGAAATGAAGTGGGTTATACTTTCAAACAAGGCTGACAGCTCTTGTGGACATAGATCTGTGTAAGCCTGTCTTCACAACCCTAAGTTCTTTTTTTTTAAAATCTAGAATGATAATAGTGAACTCAATTAATGCTAACATGGCAAAAAGCCTGTTATGTATACCTAGAATTACAGATCTCAGAAATGCTGAAATTCTGAAGGGATATAGATAAAGCAACGGATCAGCAGAATAATATCTCAGAAGAGAACTTTAGAGTTACTGGATGAAAAAAAACTTTCATCAGTGCAAGATTACAGTGTTATTTTTTCTTTTATTGATTGGTTGGTTTTAATTGGGCTTATTTAATTTTTTCCAAATTATGTAAATAAATATGATGCCAATAAATATAACATAATTTTTCAACTTCTCCTCGTGCAGATAATTCACAAAGCTTCTTCCAATCAGCTATTTTCTCCCAGAGACTATCATTCAGCAGTTCTTCCCACTGCAGTCCTCTTTGATTCACATTGTTCTTCACCTGGTCTCTCCATCTTGTTTGTTTTCTTCCAGTTAGTCTTCTTCTACTGTCTGTCCATTCCAGAGCTCTTCTTAGTAGTCTTCCTTTTCCCATTGTCTTAATATGGCCAAACCATTTCAGCATATTTCTCTCCATAGGGTTTTTAAAAATCACATGGGCATTTCACAATACCTGTACTCTAGTCAAATCTTTCTTTGTCTAGGTCTAACATTGTGCTCCATAGTTCAAAATTGATAGATGATACAATTTGTAAATCATGGTCTATGCTGTAGCAGGTATTTTCCAATTCCTAATTATGTCTCATACACAGTAATGAAATTTTGAGCAATTCTTTCCTCTCTGTAATTTTTTCCTTGATATATACCCTTTTGTGGTTAGCTTACTTCATAGATATTTGAAAGCATCTACTTCTTTAATAATTGTTCCATTAGAACTTATATCCTTAGTTAAACCCCCCACCCCTGGTGGATTTTTTTCAGTACCTCACTTTTTGTTTGGCTTATTTCTATGCCACCTTCTTCAGCTATGCTCTACCAAGCGTGTAACTGTTCTTCCAGTTTCTGAGCACTGCCCTCCCACACCATCACATTGCCTACATATGCTATGACTTTCATATCGTCTGCTGTTAACCCGTGGCGAACTTCCCTTTCGATGTTGCCCGTGATTATTTTGAAGTGCACTGACTGTATTGTGCACAACATGTCATTAACAAAAAGGTTTATTTGTAGATAAGCTTACTCATATTTTTAATAATTTCTTTGTCCCTCCAGGTAAAATGTCTACTTACATTTCTTTTCTTTCAGTTATTATCACCTCTTCTTTCACTTAGAAAAGCTTGTACACATCACCTAGTTGTGAAAGATTTTGCACCAGACAAGAAAACAATGTCCCTGGAAGAATTACAGACAGCACTAATTAAAAAGACGAAGAATGAATGTGAAGAATTTCTTCGTCAGTATATTGCTGCATTAAATGGTGAGTATCAAGTTTCACAGATTTCAGATCACCAAAAAAATTAGTTAATTGCACTGTCACGGAGTTTTTCGATCTGTTTCAAGCTTCAGGTTTGATCTTTCCATCATTTATCTTCTCACTCCACTGAACCTGTTGACCAATTTTGGCATACAGTCGCTGCTCATCTGTTCTATATGAGGTATCCAGTTGTTATGAAGTTGCATTTCCAGGTTTGGACTGTGCGAGGACTCGGACTTGTTTCCTTCTGTTCTTTGGGGTTTTTCCCTTGAAAGTGTCTTTTGACACAAGGTTGAATACAAATAAAGAAAAGAGAAATTACAACCTATACAACACAATTAACTTGCTCAGGTGTAAGGGCATGGAGGATTGTAGTGTGGATGACCAAAGTGAGCAGCTCAAGGTGATTTAGAGATACCTGAAATAGATCTTGCTCAGTGTAGGTTGCAGGACAAAGCTGACACAATAGCAAGTGGTCAACAATTTGCACTTCTCTGCTGTTGCAGTTGGTACAGACCGGAAATCCCCAGTTTTGGAAATTGCATCTCAATCTTCCTAGTCCAGAGTTCAGGCAGCCGAGATTGCGCCATGTAGTCCTCTTCTCTCGGTGGCTACAAGGGAGATTTTAAGGCAGTTCAGGTCGTGGAGATTGTTTACAGCTTGTGCTTTTTGCATTTGTATTCTTACTTTGGATGTAGTCATTTGCAAGGTGTTGCTTGTTTTCATAAAGGTTTTCCTGGATGTTTGAATGGTGGCTAGACCTGGTGGCCAGGTTTGTTCTTTCCATACTGGAAGCAACCACCTGTCCAATGTCTGAGGGAGTAATACCTGCTAGAGGATATACTTTGGCATGTAGTGTAGGCCTCAAAAATCTAGAAATAAGCCTGTATGTTTATTTAGTGCCTCACTGACATCTTTGACATGGGCAGACCTGTAGTAGAGAGTACATGCGTATTCTCCACAAAGTAACTGCATCATAATGCATCATTCTTGAACTTTGAGGCTGAAAAGCCCATGTGCTCCCAATTATTTTCCATTGGATGTTAATTCCTGCTTTTACATTCAGCCTCGTGTTATGACAAAGCAACTTATAAGTTGAGGGTGGATCGAATGTGACACAATAATATTTTAGATGTGATGTAGCATCCAATTGTACTCCTTGTGATGAGAGACTGGATTTATGATGTGCCTGCCTGTGTTTATGAAGGAAAGCAAAGAGTTGTGTTTTAACGGGGTTTCGGTAAACTTAATTGTTATTGTAATAAATACTGATCATCCTCAGGGTGTATACTAAGTGAACTTCCACTTCTTCAAAGGACTTGACCAGAGCTGCTAGGGCCAGAACATCTACATAAAGAGAACTCCTGGTGTGCTCTGGAAATGGCTTTTAAAAAAAGCAGCTGCATTGTACCTAAAAATTTACGTAGAACATTCTGTTTCCAAGTAATTATGGAATGAATTTGGTGATAACATAATCCTTAAATCAGATATTTTATCAGTATATATGGTGACTGACATAAGCAGTTGTCTGGTTGATGAAAGCTAGCTATTTTGCTTTTCTTCCTCTCCCCCCAAATCAGACTTCTGATTGGTTTGATGCGACATGCCCTGAATTCCTTCCCTTTGCCAACCTCTTCATCTCAGAGTAGCACTTGTAATGTACGTCCTCAATTATTCATTGCATTTCTTTAAATATCTGTCTTTCTTTACAGTTTTTACCCTCTAAAACTCCCTCTAGTACCATAGAATTCATTCCCTGCTGTCTTAACAGGTGTCCTATCATCCTATACCTTCTTCTTGTAAATGTTTCCCGTATGTTCCTTTCTTCACAAATGCTGCGGAGAACCACCTCATTCCTTACCTTATCAGTCCACCCAATTTTCAACACTCTTCTATAGCACCACATCTCTTTTCTGTTCCAGTATTCTCACAGTCCATGATTCACTGCCATACAGTGCTGTGCTCCAAATGCACATGCTCAGAAATTTCTATCTCAAATTAAGGCCTATGTTTGATAATAGTGAATTTTTCTTGGCTGGGAGTGCTCTTTTTGCCTGAGCTAGTCTGCTTTTTATGTTCTCCTTGCTTCATCCGTCATGTGTTATTTTGCTTCCATGGTAGCAGAATTCCTTAACTTTGTCTACTTTGTGATCATCAAATTGATTTTAAGTTTCATGTTATTCTCAGTTCTAATATTTGTCATTACCTTTGTTTTTTTCCAATTCTTTCTCAATCCAAGACTGTCCATTGGAACTAGCAGAGTCTGTAAATCTTCTGTACATTCACTGAGGATAGCAATGTCATCAGATGAAAGCTGTGCCTGTAATATTGTTTGTTTCAACCTCCCCCCTACCCCCCCCCCCCCCCCTCTATCTATTGCCTTACATTAAGAATCTGAGGTATAAAAATCTTTCCACGTGTGAAATCAGATTGTTCATGAATTAATGCTGGTTTCATCATGTGCTGTACGAGATTCTCTAAAAGATTTTATGTACATGAGACAATGGTCTATAGTTTTTAACATCTGTTGGTGGCATACGAGGCTTCAGAATGAATATCACATGTAATTTCCACCAGATTATGGGAATATGACATGTTCTGAGGCTGTTGCAGAGTTCAAGGTTCTATTCTCTCATGTTCTTTCCAAAACATTTTGTCTTTTCAGTTCTAATTTTCTGGTTGGCATTCATTCGGAGCTAGTGGGCTTACTGATTGGCAGGAACATTTGAACATTTGCAGGCTCTATAAAAGTTGTTAAATTGCTACCGAATCTCTTAACAAGTCTCTAGGATTCCTGGCTATTCTTGCTAAGATCCACTTTTCCCCTCATTATTTCCCACACATCTTGTTTGTCTTCAGATAATGCTGTTGGCTATTTATGTACAGCTTGCAGTGTTACATCACTGAAAGGGTTTTCATTATGACGATTGAGATAGTCCCTCAGTAGCACCTCAAAGTCTGATGATAGGCTTTTGTACAGGGTGTTACAAAAAGGTACGGCCAAACTTTCAGGAAACATTCCTCACACACAAAGAAAGAAAATATGTTATGTGGACATGTGTCCAGAAACGCTTACTTTCCATGTTAGGGCTCATTTTATTACTTCTCTTCAAATCACATTAATCATGGAATGGAAACACACAGCAACAGAACGTACCAGCGTGACTTCAAACACTTTGTTACAGGAAATGTTCAAACTGTCCTCCGTTAGCGAGGATACATGCATCCACCCTCCATCGCATGGAATCCCTGATGCGCTGATGCAGCCCTGGAGAATGACGTATTGTATCACAGCCATCCACAATACGAGCACAAAGAGTCTCTACATTTGGTACCGGGGTTGCGTAGACAAGAGCTTTCAAATGCCCCCATAAATGAAAGTCAAGAGGGTTGAGGTCAGTAGAGCATGGAGGCCATAGAATTGGTCCGCCTCTACCAATCCATCGGTCACCGAATTTGTTGTTGAGAAGCGTACCAACACTTCGACTGAAATGTGCAGGAGCTCCATCGTGTATGAACCACATGTTGTGTCGTACTTGTAAAGGCACATGTTCTAGCAGCACAGGTGAAATCATGATAACGTGCTCCATTGAGCGTAGGTGGAAGAAACTAAAATGAGCTCTAACATGGAAATTAAGCATTTCCAGACACATGTCCACATAACATCTTTTCATTTTTTGTGTGTGAGGAATGTTTCCTAAAGGTTTGGCCATACCTTTTTGTAACACCCTGTATACTGTGTTCTACAACCTCAGGGAATTGCAATGTATGAACAGTATTTCACAGTATCCACAAACTCATCATATGAATCTGAAACAGGTTCTGCATCGAAAATATAGTCGTCCATGGATGAGGTGAATGTCTAGGGAAAGGTGACTGCAGACTCTGCATCAGTAGGAATAACAATTGTTGGAGTAACAGTGGACTGCAATTTGTGAAACTGACAACCCAGCCTTGATATTATTGTTTTTAACCACTCCAAAGAGATGTTCTATCTCTAGCCACCAATGTGGAGTATGCATTTCACACTGATGGCTGAATGCTACACTTTAAGGCAATGTGATGTGTATTTTCGTAAGTTCTGTTTCAGTGGATCTGCCTTCTGTTTTATCTTACAATATAACAATTGGAAATTCCTGGATGGAACAATACGTGAAGTAAGGGAAAGAGAACCATACACTTTAGCGGACTGATGTGTGGACCATAAAAACATGTAACAGAAAAATACTCACTCTAGCCTTCGAGCTCTTGCTCTTTTTCCTACAGTTGTAATGAGTCTGGTTATTGAAAGTAGTTTCCTGAGCTTGTGGAGAAGGGGAGGCTATAGGGGAGGATACACGAGACAAGGAGGGAGTAGCAGGATTGAGTGAGACAGATATTCTGACAGATGACTCAGCAGCTATACAAGACGAGAGGATAGAGCTTACAAGAGGTAGAGAGTGGGAGGATAGGAAAAGAGAGGAAGGTGGATGTGAGAGGGAGACAGGTAGGGAAGGAAAAAAAGGAAGATGGGAGAGAGAGAATGAATGCTCATATGGGGTTAAGAGAGAGTGGTGGGGGAAGGCAGTATACAGTCTGGACAGGGAAGGAGTGGTGTGGGCAGAAGAGCAAAGTTAAAAGACAAAGTGAGGCAAAGGGAAACAGGATATGCTGCAGAGAGAATTCCCACTCGTGTAGATAGAGGAACTTGTGCTGGAAGGTAGTATCCAAATGGTCTGTGTGGTGAAGCAGCTGTTAAAGTCATTAGTGTTGTGGCATGCAGCATGTTAGGCAACTATATGTCACATTTGCAATTTGCCACAGTTTGGCCGTAGCCATTCATGTTAGTAGATGGTAGACTTGCCCAAATAGAATGCTGTACAGTAATTGCAGCATAGTTGATATATAACATGGATGCTTTCACACATGGCCCTATCTTTTATTGGCTAAATATTGCTGGTGACTAAACTGTTATAGGTGGTGGTGGGTGGATTTATGGGTCAGGACTTGCACCCAGGCCAACCTCAAGGGAGTGACCGATGGCTGTAGGATTGGGAGCAGGAATTGGATAGAGATGGATGAGGATTTCTGCAAGTTGGGTGGGCGGCAGAACACTACTTTTGGTGATTTGGGTATGATTTTAAGTTTTGAGGTGGACCTAAGGACTAGAGAAGCTCAGGCAAAGGTGATATTGCACTTCTGGGATGGAGTCATGGTCATAAGATTTGTATTCAGAGAAGTCAGAAAGTAGGAAGAGACCCTCAGCTACATAGTCATTACAATTCATGACCACAGTGGTGGAGCCTTTGTCTGCGATAAGGACAATAAGGTCTGGATTTGTTTTCTAATTACATGTAGCTTTGTGTTTTATAGGAGTGGTGTTGGACTCACTAGAGAGGAATTTAGGAATGGAAGGTGAAACATGGTTAAGTGAAGAATTCGTGAATGATTACCAGGGAATTACTGGGTGACAGGAGAAGAATCACTATTCAAAGGCGGTTGGAATGTTGTTTTAAAAAGTGCTATATGGAGTTTTGGTTGCCTATTGTCAGTGGGGTACATGGTGCAAACAATGACTCCACCATAGTGGTCAGGAATCATAGTTACTATGTAGCTCACAGTCTCTGCCAACTTTCTGACACCACTCCGTATAAACATTATGACAATGATTGCATCCCAGACGTCAGACGTAATCTCCAGCAACTCCGCAAGGCTTAGATCCCTTCCAAAACTTGACACCTGAATCCATCTCACTCCTCACACCAGCAACCCCCTGCACTCCTACCTTATACCTATCCCTGTAACACCACAAGCCCAATACCTATCCCTGTAACACCACAAGCCCAATCTACAGGTATCCCTAATGGTCATCTCATTGAGGCAAGGTACAATGTTCCCACAGAACGAATCTCTGCCTTTGTTAACCAACATGCAACATGTCCAAACTATTGTCCATAACCTCCCATCCTACACTCGAGACACTACTCATATCTGTCACAGCCTCTTCACAGTCACTGCCTTACTACCACCAAACTTCTTGTTGATCACATTGAAGCAACGTCCTTGTACACCTACATCTCCTATGCTCATGGCCTTGCAGCCATAGAACACTACCTTTTCCAAAGTCCTCCTGATACCACACTTCTTTCCTAATCTTCTAAGCCAGCCACATTCTGGCCACAATTATTTCACTTTTGAAGGTCAGATCTGTAAACAAATTTGTGGTACTGCCATGGGCACTTGGATGGCACCATCCTATGCCAACTTACTATTGGTCCATCTGGAGAAATCCTTCCTTTTCGGTCAACACCTAAAACCCCTTGTTTGTTTCAGATCCACTGATGACTTTTTCGTGATGTGGACTTGTTCTTTCCTCCATAATCTCAATATGTACTCACAAATCCAATTCATCTGATCCCGCTCAACTCAAAAAGCCACCTTCCTAAATGCCAGTCAGATGGCTTGACAAATACCTCTGTTCATATCAAGCCCATCACCTTGCCACCCATGGACATTGCATCTGCAGTGGAAAGCAGGAGTTGCTGAAATATACTGATAACCGTACCAGATCCTATATTGATTGATAGTATCCTGTCCAGATCATCCATAAACATATCTACTTCTTGCTCTGACACCAGTAAACCTGTTAACCAGCCACCAACCAGCACTCCTCTGATCACCCAGTATCAACTTGGCCTTGAAAATGTCAACCACATCCTTCACCGGGGCCTTGACTGCCTCTCATTGTGCCCTGGGATATGACGAACTCCTACCCAAATCATCCAAAATAGTGTTCCACTGCCCTCACAAACTACAGAATATCCTAGTCCATCCTTATGATAGCCCTGTTCCCCATCCTGCACCCCATGGGTCATTCCCTTGTGATTGGCCCAGGTGTAAGATGTGCCCCATACAACCACTCACTCACCAGCTCCTACTGCATTTCCGACCCAATAAAAAATGGGGCCACCTGTGAAAGCAACCAAGTTATCTATCAGCTCTGCTGCAATTACTGTACAGAATTTTCTGTAGGCACAACATGTAACAAAGTTTCTATTCATACAAATGGCAGCCATCTAACTGTGGCAAACCACTAACTAGACCATGCAGTTGCCAAACAAGCTGCACACCACAACATAAATGACTTCAACAACCGCTTTACTTCACAGTCCTTGTGGATACTTCATTCCAGCATAGCTATATCTGAACTACGCAAGCTGCAATTGTCTCTCCAGCATTGCATACAATTTCACAATCCCATTGGCCTAAACGTCTGCTAACCTGTTCCCCACTGCCACACCTCTTCTGTGTTCACCATCGCTTCTCCATCCAGATCATGTACTTGAACTGCCTTCTTCCATCACTCTTTCTCTCCCCTACCTCCCCCTCTCCTCTCCATGTCAACATTCTCTCCCCCCCCTTTTCCTCCCCTCCCTCTCCCTCTTCACCTTCCTCTCCTGTTTTCTCCCTTACCTTCTCCTATTTCCACATCTCTATTCCTCTTATGTGCCCTATCGTTTCATCTTGTTGTGCAGCCACTGAGTCATCTGTCAAAAGATCTAGCTCACTCTACCCCCATACCCCCTCCTTGTCTTGTGCATTCTTCTCTACTGTCTCCCGTCCTCCATCAGGCCAGGATATTGATTTCAATAGTCTCAATAAACAATAATCAGTAATCAGTCTCATCTCGGCTGCAGAAGTGTGCGTGCGTGCGTGCGTGCGTGCGTGCGTGCGTGCGTGCGTGCGTGTGCATGCATTTGCGTATGTACCTTCCCTTATTTTACGTATTATCTTACAGTATGAAGATTATGCTCTGCTTTTTAAGGATGTGTGTGCTGTTTGCACCCTAAATTGATAGTCTTTGTTGTGTTAATACACTTGCATTTTAATGGTAACATTTATACCATTAGTTACGCCTGGGAGTAATAATCTGATAACAGTGATTTTAATTTAAGATTTCATTGTACCAGTGTTCCTGTTTTAAATATTTTAACCATATTTATCTTACAGTGTTTCAATGAAAGTGCTAAAAACCACAGTCTTGATTGCCCCAGAGAGTTCTCAAGCACTGTCTTTAATAAACTTGACTTATTCGAACAGTGCTTTTTTGCAGAGCACCTGCAGCTCTCAAACGGAATATGCCCAACTGCTGGTGTAATTAATGGCTCAATGGTTTGTAACTCACTGAATATTAAACAAGACTGTAAATTGGCATATGCATGAGCTCTCTCTCTCTCTCTCTCTCTCTCTCTCTCTCTCTCTCTCTCTCTCTCTGTCACACACATTCGCACACACACAATCAAGTTTACAAAGATTTTAGTCTTGTTTGCGTGCCTGTCTCTACTATTCAGTGAGTCATTACTTTCACTTCAAAATTTTTAACATTCTGTCATTTATTTCCATTACCATTTATACCATATAGTGAATAGTTGAGGATGGAAATACGAGCCCATCAGAATTTTGCAGAGGCATATAGAGTCCTGTAAAGATATTGTAGTTTGTATGTAGCTGATAATATTCAACAGTTCCATTACTTCAGACCATACTCCTGACACAGTGTCAGTTTATTTATTTCAGATTGGACTAGTTTTATGAAATGATAATTACAGCCTTATTTATTTGAAAGTGATTCGTGGGTATTAGATGTTAGGATGGCAGGAGCAGTCTGCAGGTGAACATAGTTAATTAACTAATTGCAAAAAGTGGAGACAGCTCTGAAGATTAATGTTTATGAATGCAGGAAGCAGGTGTCAGGACAGATATATTTACCCTGGCTGCTAAGGCAGTGGATGATGCAGTGTTCCACACTGAAATGTGGGCAACTACTTCATACAGAGCTTCCACTGTAATAAAACCCTGCACCCTCCACTTCCTGATGGAAGCTCTGTGAGCCTCTATTGGCATACACTGCACAGAGTCAGTGCGACTCTTGAACACTGGCTCAGATTGCATCATTTGTGACACACCCGAGTCTGCCATCTATTAGGAGAGTGTCAAAAGGTGATGTGATGTCTCCCATAACCCACCCTCCATGGCACAATATCTTTTCTATTCAACCTCTCACAATATCTCTAATCATATGCTCTGTAGTTCCTCCACACACCGACTGAGGGTCAGAGTTTCCCTCTCCCAGTTTATACACTGTGTGTCTTTCTTGATCATGTTAGTTTGTTCTTTTTAATCCTGCTGTCTTTCGTGTGGCATCTGCTTTGTACTTTTAAGTATTACACACTTTTCTTTGTACCTAAATTGACCGTTACTATGAATTTGTTGAATGATTCCATGCTGTATGAAAATGGTCCATCTAATTCCATTTCTGTGTTGTGAAGAAAGTTATATTTGCCTTATTTCTTTCAACACCTGCCAGTCAGAAAGGTGATAGTAAAATGTTATGGCACTGAGCTCATATTTCAGAGTAGCAGGTTTCAGAATTTCAGTTTTGCCAACCTGATTTGTTTTACATAGTTTCTGAAATCAGTTGGAACAAATAGTCTGGGCGATTTTCTTCCCCCCTTTCCCCATCCAAGCTTGTGCTTTTTATCTCTAAAGGTGTCAGTCTTCCAGAATGAATTTTTCAGTCTGCACTGCTAAGAAACTTCCTGGTACATTAAAATTGCATGCTGGACCAGGACTCGAATCTAGGACTTCTGCCTTTCACACGCAAGTGCTCTATTGCCTGAGGTACCCGAGCACAACTTGTGACCCATCCTCACTGTTTTACATCTGCAAGTTTTTCATCTCATGCCTTGTGAACTTCACAGTTCTCCTGTGTGACTTGTAGGACTAACACTACTGGAAGGTGAAGTTTGGAAGACAGGGGGTGAAGTACTGTTGAAAGTAACACTGTGAGGATGGATCATTAGTCATGCTCAGGTAGCTCAGATGGTAGAACACTTGCCTGTGGAAGGCAAAGGTCCCACGAAGTCCTGATCGGGCAAACAGTTTTAATCTGCCAGGAAGTTTCAATGTCAACTTTGTTGGAACATTGTACTGTGGCTTATTTTATTTCCTGTTTTGTAGTATAGTTCATTTTCAATTTAAATGTTCTTGTTTAAGAACTGTACTTTTAATGATTTAAAGTTTTTTACAGGCCTGGCTGCCATATTCATAATTTGTAATACATGGCTGAAAGCTGTGGATGTCTATGAGCGCGTTCTGAAGTTGAATGATGAATTTAAGGGAAAGCTGAGTGTTGATTCTCTTCAGGTAAGGGACAAAATAAATTTTTAATGTAAGGCAATATTTAATTTTGTTCAAAATTTTCATTGTTTGGACCAGTTTACTTATAAAATTGTATGTTCTTTTATATGAATCTATTGTAAAATTCTGCTTGTTCCGCCTTACTTTTTGCGACTGTGCAGAAAGTGCTTAAAATTAAACTGTAATGCAACATAAGGAACTGCCGGAGCGTTAGAAAAGTTACAGCCCACTTTTCTCACACACAGTGTCCTACAACCAGTATGTGTGGGTGATTAGATAGGTTCCACATTACTGGATTCCCGCCATTTGACACCGTACTGCACTATCAACTAACAGCCGAGATCCAGCCACACAGAATCTCTTTGCAGGCATGTGATTGCCTCAATGAATATTTAATTAAAAAGCCCAGCACATTATAATGGACCAGTATTGTTCCATGAAAGTCATGTCAAGTGTCCTTGAGGAAGAGTAATAGAAGAGGATGTGTTAATATACGTAAACAGTTTATCACATCAAATCAGCAGCACTTTGCTGATGATGCGTTGGTTACAGAAAGGTACTGTTGTTGGTCAGTTGTAAGGGAATGCAGAAAGACTTGGTGTAATGAATGATAGATCTCTTCGTAGAAAAGTTCTAGCAGAATGTAGATACTTTTGGATAAAAGGAGAGCACTCATCGAAAGTCAGAAGTGACACACACACACACACACACACACACACACACACACACACACACACACTCAGTCACTCACTCACACTTGCCCCTACGTGGTGCCAGCACCACCATATGCTGGTAAGTTTTCTTTTTTGTGTGTGCTATCGACAACTCAATGCTTCTGTTTTTCAGTGAGAGGTCTCCTATAATCCAAAAGTATCTAAATGTAAGATAATGCCTATAACAAACAGAGAGAATCTGTTAGTACCTTATTACTAGATTAGTTGCAAAGAACTGGAGGACACCACACATCACATTGTTGTCATCACCGTCATTCTGGTCTTCAATCCAAAGATTGGTTTGATTCAGCTCTGCACACCAGAGTATCCTGTGCAAGCCTCTTGATGCATGCATAACAATTGCAAGCTACATCTATTTGAATCTACTTGCTGTATTCAAGCCTTGGGGTCTCTCTACAATTGTTACCCCCGCATACTTCCTGTCATTACCAAATTGGCAGTACCTCGATGCCTCTAAAAAAATGGATCAGTTAGCTGGACATACTCAGTCAGGTAGTACCACAGATTTCTTTTTTACTCAGTTTTATTCAGTACTTCATCATCATTTGTTCGGTCCACCCATCTGATCTTCAACATTCCTTGTAGCCCTGCATTTCAAAAGCTTACATTCTGTCCTCATCTGAACCAATTTTTGTTTTCTTTCACTTTTGAATGGGGCTACACTGAAAACTAAATGCCTTCATAAAAGACTGTCTAACACTTACATTTATATTAGACGATATTAAATTTCTCTCTTTCAGAAATACTTTTCTTGCTATTGCCAGTCTGCATTTCATATCTCTCTGCAGTGTCAATAAACAATTATTTCACTGCCGCAGTACCAGAACTCATCTACACTAGCCCCTTTGTTCAAATAATTGAGGGTAACTTGCTAGGAAGTGATACAAAGTGGAATGAACATGTAAAGTCGGTATTAGCGAAGGTGAATGAAAGACTCGATCTGATTGGAAGGAGTCTGGCAAAGTGCGGTACATCTGGAAAGGAGACTGTGCAGATGGCACCAGTGTGACCACCTCTTTAGAGCACTGCACCAGCATTTGGAGTCCTCATCAAGCAGGTGAGCAAGCAGGTACAGAACACACTGGAAGGTGTGCTTTTAGGAGTGCAAAAGGTGTATATAACCCGTATGAAAGAGTAATACAGATGCTAGGTGAACTGTGGGAGAATGGTGGTGATGTTCTCATAAAACCTTGTCTGATAAACATAGAACTTTTATTCAAGGAAGACTGTGAAGCAGTTTTGCAACCACCTGATGTAGATGTAATGAAAATACGATGAGTGACACTAAGATGCATGCATGGGCATGTGGGCAGTTGTCTTTCCCTCTCTCAGTATGTATGCCACACTGTACTGTGGCTTGTAGATTGTATTTCTTGTTGTTTTTGTGTATGTAAAGTAGGAAAACAAACTGTTTACAAAGTAATGAACGAAATCCATGGTGTTGTAAATGTGCCAAGTTTGAGTTTACATTCTATCTTTTTGAATGTATGCCATTCATCTTCACTGGTGGTAAAAGCGGAGCAAGTAGAATCAGTCTTCACGTCCCTTGTTATATGCAGTAGTTTGATAATAATTGAATGAGTTTGCCTTGAGTAAATATGACAAATTTGGATGCATGATTTTTAAAAAAAATTACTATTAAAAGATACACCACATCATTGTATGCCAAGCTAAGTTTACTTTGGTAAGTAAGAGCAGCAGTATACTGCTTCTGTTTCATTATTAATTTTCATTCTGTGTCTTCCCAAACAATATCTTGTGGCCAGTTTTTAGTGGTGGCTGCTTGAAAGCTGTATTAATTTGTGTGATAGGCAGTGCAATGTCCTCCAATAATAACTTAAGAGTATCAGAAAATGCTAATCATGTTACAGTGATGTTCTCTTTTTTTGTTAACTGTTTTGTATTGGTCCTTAATGCCTTTTACTAAAAGAGTTTTCCCTTTCTGTATTGGTTTTGTATGGAAAACAATTATAAGGAAATGGGAACAAACTGTGCACTTCCCTGACTGTCTTTTTTACTTCAAGTAATTTTCTGGTCTCTTCAATGGACTTCATTTTTAGGCAATGTTTATAAATTTCACTGTTAATATAGGAAATGTTCTTTTGTCTGTAGTCATTTCTTTTTAAGAATATAATGAAATGTGCGCACGTGAATACTTAAATTTTCGCAAACATCAGTAATTTAAATATGAGAGAGCAGTGGATTTGCTTTGGTTCTTACGACCATGTTTTCTTCTAACTACTAAGTGCAAAGAAAAGTATGCCGCAGTATAAATTATTGTACATTTTCTTTTGCATACTTGATAATAACTGGCCATATATTGTTAGTTAGGGATGCAATTAAATTGCATGTGACATTGTCACTGGTAGACGACACCAATCTATGAAGTCTTCAAAAAGTTCATTATCCCAGCCTCGGATCACAAATTACCATAGCTGACAACTATTTTCAGTTCATCACCCTCTTCAGGTGAAGAAAGCGTTAATGAGCTGTACAAATTGAAAACCTCTAAATATCAACAAAGACAACCACATAATGCGTAACATCTGTGCTCAAGTTGACATAAACCACTTTTTTTCTTAAATAGAAGTTTGTCAGGAAACACTGTAGTACCAGCTGTATAGTACTGTACACACACTATCTTGCAAGGCAAACGTACTGTGTTTGCTTCTATAGTGTAAGGGAGCCTGATGAACTCAGCTTCTAGGAACTGAAGGTGCATGTACTATGTACAGAAAACCATTTACAGAAATTGGTGTAGAATTTAAATATTCTAGATAATAACCAGAATAATTTTATCATATGAATAAAAAATAATACAATACATCTAAAAACAAAGATGATGTAACTTACCAAACGAAAGCACTGGCATGTTGATGACACGCAAACATACATACAAAATTCAAGCTTTCGCAACCAACAGTTGCTTCATGAGGAAAGAGGGAAGGAGAGGGAAAGACGAAAGAATGTGGGTTTTAAGGGAGAGGGTAAGGAGTCATTCCAATCACGGGAGCGGAAAGACTGACCTTAGGGGGAATAAAGGACAGGCACACACACACACACACACACACACACACACACACACACACACACACACACACGCACATATCCATTCGCACATCCACAGACACAAGCAGACATTTGTAAAGGCAAAGAGTTTGGCAGAGATGTCAGTTGAGGTGGAAGTACAGAGGCAAAGATGTTGTTGAATGACAGGTGAGGTATGAGTGGCGGCAACTTGAAATTAGCGGAGGTTGAGGCCTGGTGGGTAACGGGAAGAGAGGATATACTGAAGGGATATATTGGAACTTGCCCTTCAGTATATCCTCTCTTCCCGTTACCCACCAGGTAAGTCTTTCCACTCCCAGGATTGGAATGACTCCTTACCCTCTCCCTTAAAACCTACATCCTTTCGTCTTTCCCTCTCCTTCCCTCTTTCCTGATGAAGCAACCGTTGGTTGCGAAAGCTTGAATTTTGTGTGTATGTGTTTGTGTTTGTTTGTGTGTGTATCAACATGCCAGCGCTTTCATTTGGTAAGTTACATCATCTTTGTTTTTAGATGTATTTTTCCCACGTGGAATGTTTCCCTCTGTTATATTCAAATAATGTAATATGTTCTAAATAACGTAAAATTTACACCCCATATAAATCTACATCCACATACATATCGTGCCAGCCCATATATGGGCACATGGCAGGGGGTACCTCGTACCACTGTTAATAATTTCCTGTCCTGTTCCATTTGCAAACAGTACAAGGGAAAAAATGACAGGCTATTTGCCTCTGCATGGTCTCTAATTTCTCTGTTTTGTCTCATGGTACTCACGTGAAGTGTGTGTTGGCGGTAGTAGAATCAGTCTGCAGTCACCTGGAAATGCCGGTTCTCTAAATTTTCTCAACAATGTTTGACTATTTGCTTTCCTTTCTACTGTCCTTACATTCTCATTCAACTTCACATCGCTGTGCAACATTATGCTTAGACATTTAATCAGTGTCACTGTGTCAAGCAGCATACCACTAATACCATGTCCAAAAGTTACAGCATTGTTCTCCCTACTCATCTGTATTAACTTATATTCTTCTACATTTAGAGCAAGCTGCCAGTCATCACACCAACTAGAAATTTTGTCTTAGTCACCCTATATCCTTCTACGCTCACTCAACGACGATATTTTACCGTGTACTACAGTGCCATCAGCAAAAAGTTGCAGACATTTACTCACCCCATCCTACAGATCATTTACATATGTAGAGAACAAGAGCAGTCGTATCACACTCCCCTGCGGCGCTCCTGATGACACCTTTGTCCCTGAGTAACACTCACTGTCCAGGACAATTTATTGAATTATATTACTTTAGAAGTCTTGGAGCCACTCACATATCTGGGAAACTATTCCATATGCTTGTACCTTTAACAGTCTATAGTGGGGCACCGTATCAAATACGAGGTTTGTCCACAAAGTAAGATCCGTTTGGTTATATAAAATAAATGTGTTCATATACAGAAAAAATATTTACTGTACAAAAATCTACAACTGTTAAACTACTTTTCTACATAGCTTCCGAAATTTTGTAGGCACTTGTCACAGTGTGGCACAAGTTTGTGTATGCCTTCTTCATAGATGGTTGCCGCCTGTATATTCAACCATGTGGTAACGTTCTTTCAGCTTGTCATCATCGTTGAAGTGTTGACCACCAAGGACAGATTTAAGAAGAGCTGAAGGTGACTAGGAGCGAGGTCCAGGCTTTACGGAGAATGATGAAACGCGTCTCAGTGAAATTCCCGTAAGAGTTGTTTGGTCACATTTGCCATGTGAGGTCGGCCATTGTCGTGGAAAAAAAACAACACCTTTTGACAGCAATCCTCGGCACTTGTTCTGTATTGCGCGGCGCAATTTCTTTATAGTCTCGCAGTAACCGTATGCATTGATTGTTTGGCCTTGTGGTAAGAAATCAATCATCAAAATGCCTTTTCTGTCCTAAAATATAGTGCATATGACTTTTTGAGGTGTCAAGATTTGCTTAGGCTTAACATTCGTTGGGGATGAAGTGTGTTTCAGGGGGGTTGTACGATACTTAAGTGTCATCCCCCGTGACTATCCGAGAAAGAAAACCATAGCCGTCTTCATTGTAGCATGTCAAAAACTGAAGTGAACTGCCCATATGTTGTTTTTTGTGTTGTTCAGTAAGAATTTTGGGTACCCAATGTGAGCAAAGTTTTCGAAATTTCCATTTTTCGGTAACAATTTCATGAATTAGTGATCATGAGATTTGCGGAACTTCCATAGCAAGGGCACTAAGTGTAAACTTACGGTTGTGCTTAATCTTCCCTTCAGTTGTGTGCACCAGTTCTTTCTTCAGTAGCCATAGACGGGCATCCACTTTGTTCTTCATCTTGCACTTGATCACATCCTTCGTTGACCAGTCTGACCCATCTTCTAACCATTGAATCACTCGTAGCATTTTGTCCGTAAACCTCACAGATTTGCTGATGAATTTCCTTTGGTTTAACTTTCTTTGCATTTAGAAAACGAATCATAAATCTGATTTCACACGCGGCGGCATTTTCAGTTACGGCTGACATTATAAAAAAGCACTACAAAGCATAAATGAAATTCCAAAACAGAGTCAGTAAATAACCCAAAGGGGTCCACAAATTAACAGTGAAAATATGTTTATCAAATGGCAAGAAATATCAGTAGCTTGAAAATAATATTGAGAGGTTCAATTAACACAGTTATATTTTGTCTGCTTTTGCACAGGTATCAGAAAAGTACAGATTCGTTTCAGTGGTTAGCACACGAGTGTACCAGCAGTGACGGGCAGACCTCAGACAGCATTTGCTTAGGCACTAACACTCGCTGGTCGGAATGTCTTTTGGCACGAAACACTGATTTACAAGCCAGGTTGAATAGGTGGTGTAGAGATGGAGTGATGTGGATGAGTCTTAAAACTTCATGAAGCATCTCGGTACAAGCATGTCACCATGTGGCATGTCCACTGTGGCCTGAGGCCTAACTTGATGTTGATGCTGCAAGGAGAAGATCAAGATTGAGAGTGAGGTTAGGTCGGTGGAAGGAACGCTAAGAACGAGCTATAGTCCTGTACCCACAGCTAGTCACCATAGAAGCCAGGTATCCATTCACACAACAGAACTGATAGATTTGGGCGAAAGTAAACATGCAAAGTCAGAAACTCATTTTAGCAGATGGTTGTAGCGAATGAGGAATGTGTGAAACTGCTTAGACAGATGTTCTGTGAAAGGCCGTCACACAGTCTGCCCCCTCTCCCTCTAGAACAAAGCTCGGATGGTGGCTAAGGTGAAGCCTGATGCTAGTGGAGGGTCATGTTGTATCAGCAGATAGGCCACAGTTTGTGGCTCGACACTGCAGGTGCCAGTCATGCTATGGAGGCAGACACTGGATGGCAGGACCACAGGTGTGATGTGGGGAGGTCAGCAGGTTGTCAGTAGTGCGACAGCGAGTGGTAGCAGAGTATCGGCAATGGGTGCAAGCAGCAAGTAAGCTGGTAACACATGGGGTAGTAGTGACAGCTGGATTGGCCTGATTCTGTTTCCAAAGCTAGGCACAAGGGAGTGGGCAGGCACTGGACACAGTTGTCAGCACAGAGCTGCAGAGGCCAGGGCACAGTGGCACTGCCAGCTGATTGCGAGAAGGGGTTGACAACCTGCTGGCCATGTTTGACAGTTAAAAGTGCACATGCTGGGCGCTGTGGACGTGAATCACTGTTGCCTCTGGAATGAGAATGGGTGAAGGTAGGTTCTGGGTACAGCAGTGGGAACACTTGAAATAACACTGTTATGGAAGTTGCGGAGGCTGTGATGCAGCATCAGGAGCGTAACCAGCTGTTTACAGTGGCAGAGATGAAATTGCTGCATCGGGCATAGGCTGCAGGAAAGGTAGAGGGCTAGACACTTGACCGTCCTGCCACAGGGGAGCTAGTGCTTGTGTTGTCTACAGCCAATAGGTCAATGGTGATGTCTGCATGGTATGGAGGGTGTTCTGAGCCATAGTGTGATAGGTAGGTGTCTTTGGGACTGTGATGTGAGTGCTTGGCCCAGTGGTGGTGGTGTCAGCGGCAGTGGCAACTGTGCCTATGGAGGTGCTGATGTCGGCAGTGGTATGGGCCTATTGTGTTTTAACAAAGATGGTAGTCTGGCCGGGTATTGTGAAATCAGGAAGTGTATAGACAGGCTGAAACGCTGGTAGGGATGCAGTGAAGATGCAGGATAAACATCTTGGAGCCCCCATCAGGAGCCAGTAGGGGCCGTAGTAATGCATACGAATGTGGTGGGGAGGTTCTGGTGAGCGTTGATACTTAGCATAATGTGAGTTCATGAAGCAAAGTTACTGTGAATGATTGCTCTGTGTTCAACATGGTAAGGGGGACCACAGGCAAGTCATGCAGTCCTGCAAGCTGGTGACGAACTCGGGGATAACGACATCCACAGGCACGTCGGCAGTCTGTAGGAAGTCACTTGGCACTGCTAGGGACTGGCCATACACAAGATCGGTGACAGACGTTTGAAGGTCAGTCTTGCGAGTGATGCAGAGACTAAGAATTACCAGCAGCAGGGCAGCAGTTCACTTGCTGTTGTGGCAGGCGAAGCCAGCCTCAAAGGTATGGTGGAGCCATTCCACCATGCCGATTGTAGCTGGATGGCCCCATAGAGGTCCGTTAGTGCACGAGAAAGGGCAGCCAAAATGGGCTATCCTCTTAAAGAGGCAGGCAGTGACTGCTGTGATAGTATTGAAGTTGGGTATTTGTATTTCCTCAAGCCAGCAGGTGAATTTGTCCATCATAGTGAAGAGGTAGCGGCAACCATCAGAGGAAGGTAGAGGGCTGACGATGTCCACGTGAATATGAGCAAAGTGATGCCTATACCTGCTTCACGTTGAAGAAAACAGCAAAACAAGTGGTGCATTTCATTGACCTCCCTGTATCATTGTTTGTGAACCATCGGCCGGCCATGTCAGGGAGCAGGCAGTAGTACCTGCTTAAGTTTGCTCTAACAATGGGATGTCAGCTATGGTGAAGGGCCATGGCAGGTATCAATATAGGCAAATGTTGAGGCCGCAATGGTGTATACTGTAGGTTATTCAGTGCAATCAGGAGGATGACAGAGGCTGTGCCATGGTCCCATCTTGGGAAGACAGAGAACTTGGAGCCATTGTTGATCAGGATTGGCATTGCAAAGCAGGTGTCACGGATGAACTAGCACTTGGAGATTGAGCAATAGCTGGGCACGCCTAATCCCAGTGGCTGTTCCTGTTTTTGTGCCAAGAGTAGGGCTCCTTACTGTTCTTAGTATCAGGGTGAAGTGCTAGTGGTACCAGCAGAGGCTGGCTGTGTCATGAGATGTGTCAGTAGGGTGGCTAGAGTTGTGGTGGCAGTAGCTGTTGTTGTGCTGGTGGCTGCGGCTGCACAGACGGCAACAGTTGGAATCAAAATGGGCCATGGTCACGTGCAGAGTTGTCACAATGTTGCTGAGGCAGTCAAGGCTGTCAATTACTCCCAGATGCTAGGCATTATGCTGCAGCCCAGCAGGGGGGGGGGGGGGGGGGGGTAGCAGCAGCCAATGACATAAGTGGCGAGGGAGAGTTCGCAGCAGGGTGGCTGACAGAATGGTGGCCAGCTGACTGTGACAGTTGGGGTTGAGGTTGGCGCAGTGACAGACAGGGAGACCAGCAAATCCTGCAACCTGTCAGTCTGTCAGTGAGTCTGGCAGTGTCAGTGAACAAGGGACCTTATTGGGGCTGGGAGGCGAGTTAGCCAGATATTGTATAGGAAATGGTCGGAGACCATAAGTGGTTCCATCAGGCTTCGAAGTTGGTGGTAGGAATTGCGAGGGTTGCTGATCCCCACACTGCTCAAGGGAAAGAAGGACCCCAACACACTGCATTTCAGACGATTTATGTTGTATTACAAGACAGTGCCAGTTTCTCGTAGCAGTCTCTGGCTTTGGATGACAAGATGATATCATCGACCTCTTATCACATATGTTAACTCTAGCCTGGCTCATCGCCATAACGAACGTGGTGGCATCCTGAGTGGTGCCATAGTCAGCAAGGATGGGGTTCACCAATGAAAACCACAGGTGCAGATCCTGCGGATTGAAGGGCAGTAGGTGAGCTGTAGCATGCCGTACAGAGTGGTGGCAGTAGCTGGAGACCTGACATCGAGCCCAGGATAAACGGTGGCAGCGGTATACATAGGGGCCGATGTGGGTGTTGGCATGGAGTCTGGCATGGGGTACTGGGCCACTGGTGGTTCCATCACCACAAGTTGTGCGTGCCAGTCAGTGTTGCAGCATTGTCATTCCACAAGGTGCACAATCGGCTCAGCAATTATGTTGTGTGGCGCTGGAGTGGCATCTGTTGGACCGGTGGCAGAAGGCGTGGTCGCTTGGATGCACAAGGGGGTGGGAAAACACACGCAAGAGAAATAGCTCATTATGCTAGTGTCTGTAGCACGGAAATGGAAGTTGCTGGTGGGAGGCGTGAGCCAAAAAGCACGCTAATGGGATGAGGTGGCCAACATGTTGTAATAGAAAATTAAATTGACTGAGGTTTTTGTTGGGACACCAGTTTAGGAATGTCTCCCTAGCTAACTTACAAAATTATTTACAAAATTGTGAAATAATACATAATGGGTACTGCACAAAAGGTAATTTCCACACATTGTTGAGAAACAGTACATTTATTAAATGACTAAACTACTACAAAAGAGAAACATGAAACTGTCTTAGAAAGTACAGCTATTAGAGAGAGTCACTAGCCAATGTGGTGGCACCATACAAAGGTGCAGCACGGTAGGAATAGCAGAAACCGAACCTCACCCCAAGTATCACCAGCACAACTCCAAATTTTAGTGATGTGAGGCACGGAATTAATCATCCCTTGTAGAAGAAATGGTCTGGACAAGATCACAGCCAAAGGCATGTGGTTAGCACACAAACATGCCTGTAGTGATGGGTGGATTTCACATAACACTCACTTCGGCATTAACACTTGCCAGTCAAAATGTCTTTTGGTGTGAAACATCGATTTACATGCCAGGCCATGTAGCAGATGTAGACACAGCATACTTGAGTCTTACAACCTAATGAGAAGCATCTTGAAATGAAGCATGTTGCCGCATGGTGCATCCATCGCGGCATGGGGCTTAAGCCGGTGGTGATGCTCGACATGCACTGGTAGCCAGCAACCGAAGAAGGCAGGCATCTAGTCACATGGCAGAATCAACACCTTGGGGCAGAAGGAAACACATGAATTAAGAAACTTACTGCCGTAGCAGATGGCGGTAGCGAGCTAGGAATATCCAAACTGCTAAGAGAAGTGTGCAGCGAAAGGCCAAGGTCACCATACATTATTTGCTGTCATTTTTCATCATCCCAGAAGCTTAAGAAAAAAGTACTAAAGACTTACTGTGTACCCAGCAAGCTTTTAGTAGAAGATACATAATGTAATAATTTTTCCTTCTCAGATCACTCTCAAAAAGGTGGGAAAGAAACAGTGGTGTAAGAAATCTTGTTTGTTTTTTATTGACCTGTATCACTCAGTTGCAACCACTCAAACATCTGATAGCTGCTGAATTGAAAGATATTTAACAATGAGTTCATGTCTCCAGCAAAGATCCAGCAACTAATGAAGCCTGTGAATATACATAATACTGTGTGGTTGAGGGTAGTTTCATGTCTGTCAGACTTTCCGCCCTATTGAACAGGGTTGTATAGAACATGGAAGATGTTTCTGCTTACACTATCCTGAAAAACCAGTTTTAGCGGAGCATGCATTGGAAAATGGACACCAAATTGCATTTGAAAATACTTCTGTTATTAAACGGACCAATGGATTGGCATAGAGTAGTACATGTACCAATAGAAATCAAAATACCGGATAACATTCTCAATAAAGACAGTGAATTGCATCTGAGTATGGCCTGGGATACTGTGATTGGGGTGTTGAAACAGGTGCCGGCGTTGTGCCATGAAAACATTGCCACATATGGTGCAGGACCAGGCACCAATCGCTTCACTGACGGTGGCACGGCTGTTTAAATATGGCAGCAGAATTCAGATGACAGACAGCCTATTGACAGTGGCAGATGAGATCTCTGCTGAAAGCTCGTGGGCAGTTAACCACTTGGTGCAGCTTGAAACCTGGGAAGATTTTATTAAAGGACTGCTTGACAATATTTTACCTTTTAGTTAAAATTTTGTGATTATTGTATAATTAGTAATATTATGAAAAGTATAGTTGCAACTCACCATATAGTGGAGATGCTGAGTCGCAGTTAGACACAAGCAAAAGACTGTCACAAAATTAGGTTCGGCCAACAAGGCCTTTGTCAAAAATGGATCACACACACACACACACACACACACACACACACACACGCACACACGCAAACGATACTCACACACATGACCACAATCTCTGGCAGCTGAATCCAACTACAAGCAGCAGCAGCAGCTGTAGTGCATAATGGGAGAGGCAACTGGGTGGGGATAAGGAGGAGGCTGGGGTGGGGCGGGGAGGGGGAGGTATGGCAGGCTAGGAGTAGGGGATGGTGAAATGTTGCTTGGGAGCATGTAGGGACGAGGTGGAGAGAGGGTGGGGCAGCTAGACGCAGTTGGGAGGTTAGACAGAGGGCAGGGAGAGAGGGGAAGGAATAGCATAGAAGGAGAGAAGAAAAAAGCCTGGGTGTGTTGGTGGAATAGAGGGCTGTTTAGTGCTGGAATGGGAACAGGGAAGGGGCTAGATGGGTGGGGACAATACTAACGGAGGTTGGTCAGGAGGGCTACGGGAATGTAGGATGTATTGCAGGGAGAGTTCCCACTTCAGGAGTTTCGAAAAGCTGGCGTTGGTGGGAAGGATCCGTATGACACAGGCTGTGAAACAGTCATTAAAATGAAGAATGTTGTGTTGGGTGGCATGCTCAGCAATGGGGTAGTCCAGTTGCTTCTTGGCCACAGTTTGTCAGTGACCATTCATGCAGACAGAGAGCTTGTTGGTTGTCATGCCCACATAGAACGCAGCACAGTGGTTGCAGCTTAGCTTGTAGATCACATTACTGGTTTCACAGGTAGCCCTGCCTTTGTTGGGATAGGTGATGTTTGTGACCAGAGGAGGATGTATGGACAGGTCTTGCATCTAGGTTTATCACAGGGATACGAGCCATGAGGTAAGGGGTTGGGAGCAGGGGTTGTGTAGGGATGGATGAGTTACATTGTTGCATTCCATCCTGGATTTTCCATTGTTTCTATCATTTCAAATATAAATAGTATAGACAACTAGTATAAAAATAGTCTATTGACTGACCTGAAATAAACAGAACCGAGAATAAAGGTGATGAATGGAGTAACAAAATTATCTTAAAAGTGGGTACTCCTAATCGTAATATAAAGCAGCTGAGTTTTATTTCTTTTTGTGTTAAATTTGTCAGGTAATACATTTATTTAATTTTGTAAATAATACATTAATGAAACTTCCTGGCAGATTAAAACTGTGTGCCGGACCAAGACTCGAACTCGGGAGTTCGAGTCTCGGTCCAGTACACAGTTTTAATCTGCCAGGAAGTTTCATATCAGCGCACACTCCGCTGTAGAGTGAAAATTTCATTCTATTAATACATTAATGTTTTGTGAACTGTTTCAGATGATCCACACATTACATAACTTCGCAGAAATTTTGGAACAGCATCAGCATGTTAGCTCTCTCAATCTGACATGTGAAGATTTACGTGCTCAGTGCAAGACTGTTGAAGAGGAATACATAAGTAAAAGAGACTCTCAGGTTTGGCAGTTAAATTCATCATTAATGAAGAATAAGTTTTTACTGTGCCATACATTTCTGCAGGCTCATACCATTTATCCTATTGAAATTAAATTTCTGTTTTCCACCTTATGTAAAATTACTAAATTATTTTTTTATTCCTATACATTTTGAAGCAGATGTTCTTTTGATTTAGTTGTACTTTTCTTTTGCTCTCTTTTTTTTTCTTGTAATCCTTGTTCACTGGATTTTGTTTCTGTATCAAGGTGTTTAGTTCAGTCTCATCCATTTCACTCTTTTGTTGCTTCTTATTACATTATTTTCTGTGTGCCATAAATCTGTTATTTGCATCCTTATCTAAAAGCAAGGAACAAAGTATATTGGCGAATTTCTTCCGTACTCTTAAATGTCAGTACTTAGAAACAGGAAACTATGCCTATTGTCCCATTCCCTACGTTCATAGAAAATTCTGCACTTTTGTATACTTTTTGTAAATAAACTGTTCTGTAACTGTCAGTGACCTTAAAAAACTTTAATTTGCCTCTTTCAGTGTGACAATTTCTTTGTTTTTATCACAGTAATATTCATCTCTTTCACATGCATTCCTGAGAACTCGTCCAATCTGTACCATAGTTATTTCAATATTTCAGGCTAATAACTATAATCGCATGTTAATGGGTGCTATTACTGTTTGTTTAGAGGTGTTACATACAATATGATTACATTGTCTGTGGCACAAACTATCATATTTTCTACAGTTATATTTAGCCTATAGAGGAAGGTCTTCCTGTTGCAATAAAAAGTGAATTTAAGAAAAATTGTTTCAGGGTGAGGCAGCTTATGAACAGCTTGATTCACTGTCTAAAGACGTGGAGGAATGTGCCAAGGATTTATCAATGGCCAGGGGCGAATGGTGGGAAGTTCTCATACAATACGTTATTGTAGAAGGGCATGAAGATGAGTTTGTTAGTCGTGTGAGGAATGATCTTGTTGATAAAATGACCAAATTTGAAGCAAAATCAGTGCTGGAAAGGTAAAATGGATATCCTCTCTGCATGATAAGATTTTTTTTAATTACTTCTCTGATAGTCTGCAGTTTCGTTATATGTGTCTACAGATTTTATGAGATAGGTTTGGAAAACATACTCAGATACTAGCCATTCCTAATAAGCAGTTTCTTCTATACGAGAGAGAGAGAGAGAGAGAGAGAGAAGGCCTTCGTCAACAGTAGACCACACACACACACACACACACACACACACACACACACACATACATATGCAAATGCAGGTGTGGCATTCCAGCCGCATTTCACTCCAACACACCATATGTGCAAAATTATGAATGTTCCGGAATTTTTGAACGGACCTCGTGTGGTGACATTATGTCCAAACAGGACCAACATACTGTTATTCTTTTCTTGGGCTGCCAAAGGACAAACATCAGCAGACAGCCATCAGAATAGAAGACTATGTATGGGGCAACATGCCTGTCAAAAAATGCTGTTGTGGCATGGTGCTGGTTGCAGTTCGACACGGCACTTCTGTATCACAAATGTTGTAATGCTGAAGTTATGCCAATTCAAGTGGGAGACACTCAAGCATGTGCCGTCCTGTCCTGATCTCCCGCCACGCGATTATCTGTCCTTTGGTCCCTTAAAAAGGCCTTGAAGAGTTGAAGATTCGTGTCAGCTGAGGATGTGCATCAAGAAGTTACGGACTTAATCATGCAGCAGGACATGGTATTTTACCAAACAGGTATCTTCAACTTGGTGGATTGGTGGAATGATTGCCTCAGTGCTCACAGGAATTTTGCCGTATTGGCATAACAAGTCTAGACCGTATGGCCTTCGAACAGAGACTTTTTGAGCACCCCTTATACTGTGGTCAGCTCTGTACAGTACATAATTGCAACAAATTAAAACAAAATTATTTACATTTTTGAGTGTTTAAAGTTTATCTGTTACATTAATAAGTTGCATTATGTGGATCCTGTGAAGAAGCGTCTCTTGGGATGTGGAAAGAAGACAAAGCTATACATTTTATTTGAGTGGAATACAATTTAATCACTAAACATTTTTAAAAATTATTTTGTTACACTGCTAATGATATGTAAATAAATATAAAACAATAATTTTAAATTTTGTGTCATGATCAACTTCAGCAGGCTAGGAGGAACTGCCCCACAGAAATTTACATGAGTCAATCTGAAAACTTTGCCACATTAGGTGCTTAGTGAGCTCTGGCATGAATGGAAGTATGCAAAGTAAATTCTCATACAGCCAAAATTGTGTACTTCAAATCTAACTGAGCTAAGGCACCTTATTAATTCTAAGATATGAGCTTCATTAAAATAGTTGAAGAGCTGCGAAATCACACTGATTCGGATACAGGAAATAGCAGTTAACAATATTTTGATATTTCTGTTTTCTGTAATATGATTGATGAGTTAGAAAATGGTACATTCTATCAAGAGAACTTTCAAAACATGAGTTAAGGATAACTAAGTATGTTATTATGTGATAAATGTATGATTGTTCATGCATGCGTATCTTTCCAGTACCTATAATTTTGTTGAGCTATTAATATTCTGCAGAAGCTGTTGGTATTTGTAGTTAATTATATCCACAATTTCTGTGGCAGAGTGTGGACTGTACTTACAGTGTAACTGAACCACACTATCTGCTATAAATAAAAGCAGTTTTTAAGCTGTAGATCAGATAAATACTGATATTTTTGGAGCTCTTAACCGCACTAGAACACAAGAAACATAGAAGTGTAACCTTTATTATTATTATTATTATTATTATTAAATTCATTAAAACACTCTGAATGTGCACAAAATAGTAATTGTAGTAATCTCATTTCACCTTTTGTTACAGGCTGAAGTCATTAAAAAGCATTGAATATCAACTGTGCAGATGGGATGAAGAACTAAATGATCTTAGGAAGAATTGTCTTAAGAGGCTAGAATCACTGAAAGTATCTCCAGTACCAAAACTGGTGAATGAAAGTGTTGAATGTCATTTACGCAGTTATTCAGCCAACAAGAAGAAGTAAGTTATAAATGCACTGATATATATATGAAAATATAGAAAGCGTTGGTCTGTTGATAGACACAATAAAAACCACACAAACACACACACAAATTTCAAGCTTTCGCAACCCAAGGTTGCTTCATCGGGAAAAAAGGAAGGAGAGGGAAAGACGAAAGGATGTGGGTTTTAAGGGAGAGGGTAAGGAGTCATTCCAATCCCGGGAGCGGAAAGACTTACCTTAGGCGGAAAAATGGACAGGTATACACTCGCGCGTGATGCCAGACACCCAACCTCCACGTAGTCATCTCTGCCTTGAGAGATGTAGATGCATTATGACCCACCAGTCCCTCCACAGTGATGGCAGACCCCACGTTTGATACATTGTGAGGTTCCTTGGCAGCAGAGCCTGTGGGTAAAATGGGTGACACCTGAGGAATCCCATGCAACGCGTCAGATAATCTGCCAGTGCCGCACCCCAAGGCACCAGCCTGAAGATGGTTGACTGTGGCTAAAAAAAAGGTTGCTTCAGCTGTTAGTGAAGTTCAGTCAGCCCCTAATGCATCCGCATGCATCAAGCATACATCCTATCCATTCTGGTATTACTCACTTAAGAAGTATTAACTATAAAAGCACACACAGAAAGCTAAATATGCAACTTGCTTCTGTCCTGAAGTATCAGCGACAGGGCTGACTCCTTACTGAGCTTTATAGCTCACCTTCAAAAGAAATGACAACTGTGCAACAGACTGCGCCAATCTATGCTTTACGTTGACTAAAACCCCGAGTTACACTCCTTAAATACAAAATCAAACATTTAATTTAAGACTTAAACTATGGGAAAATGCTGAAAAAGCTAAATATGTAACTTGCTCCTCTGCTAGTGTGTTACAAGTGACAGCTGTATGCAATAAAAGATGACAAATCAAGGCTTACATATGTACAATATGAATATAGACAGAATATAAAGTTTATGTTGTGACACAGAGAAACAATGTCAAATGATAAAAAAAAAGTAAAAGTCAGATAGATTTAAAAATTTATGTGCCCAATAACATTGTGAGAAAAATTGGCTTGTCAAGATTATAAAAACTGTACAGTTCAATACATTAAAAGTATCGGAATGTGTTATCTCTAGTAAGATTCACTTCCTGGCATGTTTGAAAATGCCATATTGCATGTTTTATTAATAAAAGACTGAAAATAATTTTTATACTTAATGAAAGCATAAAAAAAATTGTTGCTGTCGATGCATCATCTAATTAGAGTGTAAAGTTACATCCCATAGTGTGTGGAAGTTAAAGCACCAGGGAACTGTGGAATGGAGTGCATTAGCTTTGCTTGGACCTATCATGGACATGCTTACATGAGCATGTTTACAAACATCTATACATAGCTATGAATTCATGGAGTAACTTTAAAGGAATTTATAAGTAACGAGATGGCAGACATTTTATCATTTCCTTCATTCATCTCATCCTGCAATAGATCATTTTTCATAGTTCCTTCAGTTGACAGTGTTGCTATTTGTCGAGTATGACCAATGTGTAGTAATTTCATCCTCCTCATATTCACTGGAATTTTCATTCTGTACATCACTTGATATTTTCATCTGGCTTCTCATCACTGTCACTAAAATTTTATCTTCATCCTCATCTTTTTTGCTCCTTAACCCATCTCATTCTTTTGTTCTTTCATATCTGCTTTTGTTCCGTTCACCACTCTCCTGGTATTTCAAAAATCCTGCCTCCATATCAAGTAGTTCACTTTTCCATTTTTTGCACAACTTTCTTTCATGGTAGTAAATCTTCAGTCCTTTTCATTATAGCATTCAGATCTTTTACTTACACTTCACCTCTTGCCTTATTTCTTGTTCACATATCATATCATCCCTTTTATAAACCACAAATATACGAACTTCCTCTTCTGCTTGTGCACAGTTATCATGTAAATAGTTATGCAATACCCAAGCTGTAATCTGGTTCTTCATTGGCTGTCTCATCTTCAGCCACAACCTCTTGCATCATAGACTCATTCTAAACACACTATTCAAACTCTCCTTCCCATCTTTCACCACTGCTCTCTTTGTCATTTCTCATAGTCTCTCTTTCTTTCCCTGCCTTGTCTACCTTGCTTTCTACTTTGTCCTCACCTTCCCCATTTGTAAACACTTCCACTTTATTTTCCTTCAAACTTTTCCATATTTCAATTAATTCTATGATACATTCATTTGTGACCTTTGTCTCTTCTGTTTCATTGCAATCCTTGTGCAGTCTCACTTTGGGCCACAGCAGCCAAAGACTTCTTTTTTTGTGTGTGTGTGTGTGTGTGTGTGTGTGTGTGTGTGTGTGTGTGTGTGTGTGTGTGTGCGTGCGTGCGTGTGTGCGTGTGCGCGCGCATGTGTTTTGTCTATTTTCAACTAAGGCATTGTTGGCCGAAAGCTCACATTCTGATGGTCTTTTTGTTGTGTCTATCTGCGACTCAGCATCTTGTTATGTGGTGAGTACCAACTATCCTTTTCATAATATTGTTAAGATGTGAAACTCTATTCAGTGACTTGTGTGTTACTTTGCTACACATAACTTCAATAACAGCAGAAATCATATTTTAATATTGAAGATAACTACTCAGTGGTAATGTGCAGCCATAATATTGTCTCTTTCACATTCCACAAAGTCCAAAGCTAAAGTACAAGTTCCCCTTTTGCTTGCAAAGCTGTCTACAGTATGTAACTTGTACTAATGCTTAACTTTAGAATTACACTGACTATAATTAGTTCTAAGTCTCTCTGTAAATTACTAATCAATCATGTTTCCCTAATACCACAATCCGATATTACACCATAATGAGGAAGCGGAAGAGCTTGGATAAACAATACAAAGATTAACTGTTCCATTTAATGAACAAAATACAAAATATTGACTAACTGTCTTTTCTTAATCACATCTGCTCCACTGCAAGAACCAACAACAGTATTACATTTTGTAAAGTGAGTGATAGAAGTGTACCTTATATTCACTGCTTTATTTCTAAATGTGAAGTCAACGAAAAACTTTTACTCTTGTCATGTACACAAGAACAAGTTCTGAAATTCACAACTGTCTTAACCAACTAATTGCAACAACTTTGTGATGGACATTCTCCTGATTTTAAGTCAACCATGAAAAATATATTCTTGGGTCTCTGGATGAGACAGTTAGTATGCTAATTTGCTGGTAATCGAAATCTGATCATGGATTTTCATTCTTTCCCATTGAGTGTTTTCCATGCTGATCAAGTTGTTGCCTGTTGCTTCAGAAGACAGTTTTTATACTCTGTACTTTTTACACAGCTATTAAAAGTACATGGCACATTACCTGTAGTTGTGATGTGTGCATGTTCCACTCTCTCTGTTTCTCTTTCTCTTCATTACAGCAATTATTTTCCTCCCATATATCACATTTAATAGGAATGCTTAAATGTAGGTAGGTGAAGTGGAAATATTTCCAGTTACTATCTGACAGATAACATAATGATGTCTGATGCACTGTAACAGCATTTATTACTTTTAATACACTTTCAGAGGTACGTTACAAAATTATTGTAGAGAAAAATTGTAGTTTGAAACAAATCCTTTATGGCAAACTAATTCGCTACTGACGATTTCTTCTACAGATGAATAATTGCACCATACATACTGTAGTTCTTCTGAGACTGTAGGTGACTTTTTACCAGTTATATTCCATGCTGCTGTTGCTTTAATTGGATTGATCAGTAAGATTCTTTGCCTACTGTCCATTTATTTCTGCGCAATGGATTCACTTATAGTCTTCAATTCTCCATTTTCAGTCACTCACCTCGACCAGTAAAACATATTCTTGACACCATTGTACAATAGACTATCTGGAATGATCTCTCTGCACTCTCCACAGCTCTCACTTCTCTGACAGTTTACACGTAAATATTTGTGTCAATCACTTATGCTATTTGAAAACATCTGGTTATGGATTGCCCAGAGACTGGCATAACACCAGTCACCTGCTGTTATGGTTATTGCTGTCCTATGAATATTCCAGAAAGATGATGGGATAATACAATTGACGAATATTGGCATAGAGCTGAAGTGACACAAAACAATACAAAAGTACCTGCTCCAGCTGTGACATAAATCAGTCTGAGGCCAGCGACCGTTGTGTAGCCTCTGATTAAGTTTTATATCACCACTTTATCAGGGCGCTAAAATTGACATACCACTTGTAAAAAATTACCAAGTCACCTGTTGATTATAGTGGCCTAATAAGGCAGTCATATAAGACACACTAAGAGTATACCCATACGTGTCACCTGAGGTCAATTTGACTCTATGCCTGTCTGGATTAGAACCACTGCTGCTGTCAGGGAGGCTGCTCTGTGCACTGAATTGTGCATCTAGTGTGTGCCCAAATCATTTACCACATGGGTCATGTGTGTGTGTGTGTGTGTGTGTGTGTGTGTGTGTGTGTGTGTGTGTGTATTGCTCACAAACGCCTTAATGGCCAAAGCTATAAGTGTGTGAATCTTTTCGTTGTCCCTATCGCTACTCAACATCTCTGCTATATGGTGAGCAGCAACTTTCCTTCTCTAATATTGTAAGTAAAATTTCCTTATTTACCATCCTTCCCAATGTTACACTCTTAATGAGCAGCAGCGTGTAACACAAATAGTGGAAACAATAGTAGCTATAATTGAAAAAAGTAAACCATCAAAGACAAATTACAGACATGTACAATTAAACTGAGTGAATTGGATTAAATGAAGTGTTTGACACAACATTGTCAACACTCAACGAACCCAGTCCTTGGGATACAATACAGATCAGTTTGCATCTATGATTAAATATTCGTATTTGTTGGTTTTGCTAACTCATGATCGTACTGTCAGCTCCCATCCTCCACTAAAGACAGGTGCATAAGTACAACTTACATTCCAGAAACTAATACAGGCCACAAAATGAATATTATAACTGTTCCATTCGTATACTTTTTGTGGACATAAGTCACTCACCAGGTTTGTGTGACCCAGTGAATTTCCAGCAATGAATGTGAGAGAAGAGGGAGGGATAGGGGAAGAGAAATATGGTGATAATACACAGCATGAGTAATGAAGAGAGTGCCACAACTGGATGAGAAATGAAGAATGGAATATATGAAGATGTTAACAGTGTCTTCACATTTTGACAGAAAGAAAAACTGGCCGTATTTCTACGGGGAAAAAGTTCGAGGTTGCCAAGATGAAGCACTACAGTTTTTTCCTTAAAAGCATAGATTTAGCTCAGACTGCAGGGCAGCTTTTTGGAAGAGGCGAACAGCAACAACAGGAAGAGATGACAGGTACTCAACCTCTGATGCAAGATACTGGGATGCATGTGTGCTGAGGAGCTGACGAAGTAGACATATTGCGCAACAGTCTCACTACTCTTCTGGCCACATCTGTCCCCACTGACTGTGTGAAGCACTGACACGATCAGGTAGACAAGTGTTACAAGTGTAACACCCTCAAGTATTCATGATTAATTCTAACCGTCTGCAGTTTCCACTGCTCGTGCCATGTCGGGTTAACATGTCAATACTGGAGATTTGCCAGAATGAATGTTTGCACAAGTTTACATTTCAAATGTTATTAGAATACATTCCACAACTAATGGAGAAGTAGAGGTAAGTGGAAGTCTTCCTCCAGTACTTCCTGCCCAGTTGAAGTGACCACCCAAAGTTACACCACTTCGTGAGAAAGTGCTTTTAACAAGTGATTTTATTCCTACAAGCAACATACTACTGTCTCTTTACTCAGGTAGCTTTCAAATCACTTCAACACATTGTCTGATAATTTCAGATGTTACATTGATCTGAGCTGTATAGCAAAGTTAATGAGTTTATGTGCTTTGCTAAAATCTGGCAGAGTCAATACTGTGACTTCGAGGTTGTTTGTGACATATTTCGTGTCATTAGTTACGATAATAAGTGCAGAGTCTATACTATGATATTTTGGTGTTGACAAAAACCAGACTAATAATTGTCAGAGAAATTGGATTTGTGTAACTATTCAGTCAGTCAACTATGAAAAATATATTTTGGGGTCTCTGAATTTGACAGTTAGTATGCTAATTTGCTGGAAATCGAAAGCTGATCATGGATTTTCATTCTTTCCCATTGAGTGTTTTCCATGCTGATCAAGTTGTTGCCTGTTGCTTCAGAAGAGAGTTTTATTATTGTGTTTATTTTAATATGCTTTAGGTAGAAAATGTCAGGGTTAGTTCAGTGTTCTGTGATTCTTGTGTGTGATAATTCTTTGCAGCATGGGGGGTGACTTGAGCAGAAAAAAAGTCATACAATGTGTCAACTGGGAGCTGAATAACAGTTCCTGATTTAGTCTTTTCTATGGAGATTTTTCGGCAGAATCGTAGGGCTCTTTTCCCTGCTCACAATAAATTGAGCTTGCCTAATTTTGGCGTTTTGAATGTATTGCTTTACCCTATTTTGCAGTTTCCAGTATTCTTCATAGCATTTGATCTTTGAATTTGAATGTAACATCTGTGACCAGCATCCCTGTTGTTCATTATTTGCCATAATACAGGTGTCGATCAAGAGTAGGGGTTTTTGTTACTTCTGTTACATGTATGGGAACACATTTGTCACCGAGTGTTTAACAGTAAGTTCATGCATTTTGCCATCTATTGTGAGCTCTCTGATTGTTTGATGCAATTGAATTTCTCAACAGTCCACCTTTGGAACATCACAGTCTATATCATCAATGTTTCAGCTAGTTGTGTGATGCAATTTTAGCTGTGGAAGATGTAAGACTAGACTACGGACATTACACGATGTAGTGAGAGGCTCAGAGCCAAAGTATGACAGATGTTTTTTACTTCACCATCTTTTTCATTGTAGCTACATTTATAAGAGTGTAAATGTGCCATTAGGGTTGGAATGGAAGAATCCTAATGTTTCTAAAATAAACAATTTTCTTAAGTTTATTGTGGGGGAAGTGTGTCTCAACGAGTCTGTTCATCCTCCCATCACTGTGACATACTCATATTGACACTGATGTGAATGTAATTCTGACTAGAAGGAAGTCATCGTGCTGATTTTTAGAGGCTTTTACACAACAAATGCTTCTGGCTCTGTAGACATTTTTGATGAACATGATTTCTGACCATCTTTCTTCATTGTGATTCAACATTCTTTGAGACGAGAATGTATGAGCTGGTTACAGCAGGCAGTTTGACAAACTTGCACCTGTGGTGAAGGTCACTGACCCATATTTCTCATAAGCAGTATAACTGACGAACAACCGGAATTTTCTGCATCTGAGGAGGTACCTGCACATGGACACTGAAGGAGAGTACATCACAGAGTTTTAGTTTTCTGAGATTACATAATTTGGTAGTAGAGAGAAATAGGGCTGAGATAGTGATGAGTTTGAAACAGTTTACCCCTTATTCTGGAATGATGATAGCGAGGGAGTAGAAAGTATAAAATGTAACATTGGAAGATCGTACAGTTGAGAGCAGTAAGAGGAAAGGGATGATTTGCTCGGCTGATAACCCCAACAAAAAACCAACAAAAAATAAATGTAGTAACTATGAGACTGTCATTTGAAGACATAAATAAATTTAAAAAAATGCAATGATGATGATTGTTCTTTTCTAATTAGGACCTAACATAACCAAGATGATGTATTTGTAAAGCAGAAAAGGAGAAGTACAATAACCACTGACCTTTTATTACAGACAAATGAGGGATTGTAAGTCTGTTTCACCTTTGATACTGTTCACAAGTCATATCAAAAGTGTCCCCCCCCCCCCCTCCCCCCCACACACACACACACCTTTTTAGAGCAATTTTTTTTTTTTAATTTCTTCAGTAGTGCTTGTAAGAGTTTTACAAATTTTGTGTAAGATTGCTGCTGTTTGTGCTTCCTCTGTGGTTAAGAGTACCTTTTTTGTGGAGCATGGCATTTATGTCAGAGTGGACCAGTTCCAATGTACTTGGAACTGTAATCTCATCTTCCTCCAGGGGCTGGACCAGTACTATATGCATTATTGTTAGCCTAGTGGTTTACCATTTCTACCAATGTAAGTATCGGTGGAACACAAAAAAATAGCACTATCACAAAGGACACTACTGTTGACACAAGATCAACTTGTACTAAATAATTACACTCTAGGAAACATCTTTGATATGAGAAAAAAAATTTGTGAGCCAAACTAAACACATGTTACAGTATAGCTGTCATTTTCCAAATACTATTTTTCATATCAGGAATAAGATTTTGGCAAAATTCCATGTGAAAAGTCATTTAATGTTATTGAGAATTCATTTGTACCGCCCATATGAATGCTGATGTTATTACAGTTGCCACAGCAGAGGCAGACACTGAAATAGCACTTTCAGTATTCACATGGATTGAGTCTTGATAAATCTTTTAAGAAGTGTGACCTGTAATTATGAAATCAGCTAATATTCCGTATAATATCTTGATTTTCATTGATGCCTATCAAGCGTTGTCTTGGGGTGTTTAAGAGCAGCTGCTTCAGATGTTTGTCACAATATCTGTCTTAGCAGATAGCACTTCTTCAGTGTGTGATGTTAAATTTATCTTCTTGTATGCAGTCATAAATCTTTTATTTAGCGCTGGTTTTATAAATTGCAGACACCTGTCAGCTGATTTTCTGTATTTCAATGATCTGAAGTTCAGGAGACCTGTTTGTGATTTCATTGTGAGATTGCAGTCTCTGTATGCAAAACATGTTTCATATGGATGATGTGTAAACAAATATGACTTACTTGATTGGTTCAAGAGTGTTAAATGTGTCTGTGTAAACAATGAAATAATAGTTTGACTTGTCATTGATGCTTCCCATATACTGTTAAGCATACATAAAATTATATTCCTCTCAAATTTTGCTGGTTAAAAGTTCTGTTTGCTATTCTATTTTTTCCAGGTGTTCTCTTTGTGTTTGTGAAAATCTTATAAAAACATATGAGACTAAATTATTTGCTGTCCATACAAAAGATGAAAGACACTCATTGGTTGGACAATGCCTTGTTCTTGGCAAGGCAGTACAAACTTCATGGCAGTGGTCTCAAATGGAGCAAGTATTGAGATGTAAGGCATCTAAGAATTATCCACCAGCATGCCACCATATTCAGGCATCAGTGTATAAGTTGTATTTCATGTTCTAATGGTGTTGGAATATGCATGATTACTATGTAACATTTAATAGACTGTTGGATCACTGCTAAGTTATCAGATTTCCTTGTGAGTAGCAGCATAAGAAGGCAAATTTCATTGAGAAATATATAAAATTAAAAGGAGACAGATTGTTGATTTTCAAGTAATGCGACATGAAGTATAGTGGACTGTCACATCAGCAGCAGCTGCAGAGTCCACTTGTCACCCACTGCTGGGTAAAAGCCTCCCCCAGGCTCCCTCCATCAGTTGTGGTGTCCAGCTGCCTCTCCTCATGTCATTTACCCACCATCATTAGCTCATTGCCTTATACTTTCCTTATTTCTTGGAATCCAGCAAGTGACTTCTTTGATCCATATTTAGGTACATTTCATATCCACAGCCATTTGTTTTTCAGTTATGTCAGAACTGCAGCCCCTTTACCTAGAGGCTGTCAAGTCAGTGTTTCCATGGGTAATATATTTTCTCACACACTTCAATACTGACATTGGTGAAGTTTCTTGAGATTGAAAACAATCAAAATAGTTGTCTGATGATTTTTTTCGCCCTTCTCGTGTGAGTTGTTCTGAGCTCTCTGCACCACCTGAGCTTTTGAGGGATGCAACAACTCTTGCATCTGCTTCCTCAGAAGCTGGTGGGTCTACATGCATTATCTTCATGTGAAGATGTGTGTGGTATTGTGAACCTTATATTAAATTCTGTATAAAAATATGCTAATAGTAGCTTTCTTTTGCCGTTAGGAAACAGTGTCATTGCAAAACTTTTTGTAGTGCTGAAATATGTTTGCCAAAGTGAAATTCAAGTCCTAGTATTTGGTATATTCATTATTCTTCCTGTATAATGGCTAGTGTAGTATGGTCATAATTTAATGTGTTGTAATATATGGCATTGTGTTACCTCTCTTATATTAGGGGGAAACATCAGTACCACAATCAGTCCTTTTTCTTCAGATCACAGTGTCTACTCATTTATTTGATGTGAGTATATCAGGGTTTTTAATAAAGAATTACTGACAAATACTATGTTTCCCAGCATAAAGCTCTGTACAGAAACGTTAGAAATAATTCCATCTTCTTTGTTTCTAACCATATCCCCAGTCTTCCCACATTGTAAATGAAAGAGATATGAAGACAACAGTCTCCTAGCTTCCAAAAGTCCACAAACAATTCCATTCCTTTCCCCTCACTAATATTCTTCTGGCATTTTTGTCTACTACTGATTATATGTTTACCCAGTTCTCTGTATGAAAAATGCATAATTCTCCTCTGTTTCTTCTAATATTTGCTGTCATTCTCTTCCATTTTTAATGCATTTTAGCCACTTCACCTGAACACTAAGTTTTGTCTGGATTCATGTGCAGGAGTGTGAACAAATGTTCTTTGTGGACTGTGCTAATGACTGTCATCTGATCCTAAAGAATCGTCTGTGCCAGAAGGGTGGTAAATTCTGTTTTCATCAGTGGTATCTACAAAAGGAATTTATATATCTCTGAACCTACATCTTTTTTACTAAAACAAATTAAATCTGTCCAATATCTTAATTGCAGTACATTATATACTGAATATCAGTGTTAGGTTAACACAGCAGTTACCTAAACTGGATAGAATAAGCAGCAAAATCAAAATGAATTAAAAAACTTGTTGATACAAGAGTTTGTGCTCCATGAGGAGCTTAACAAATCTAGTCTTTTGCACGGTATAGTTATAATGCAATACATTTTGTCATTTTTAAAGGGGTTCTTTAGAATTAAGTGAATTCTATGTTATATTTAATAAGGAATGTAAGAGTATTATCAGATATGTGACGGGGTAATCTGGTGGTAAATAAGTTACTCAGAAATATATGCTGTCGGGTCACAAGAATATGGTATTGGCTGGTGTACAGCCTATTAAAAGTAATTGAAAGGATGTCTCTTCGGAATAGGAAAGGTCTTATTTGTAAAGTACCTTTTTAGACTGGGCTTTGAAAGGGGAAAAAATTTAAAAATTTGTAAATATGGACAGTGCAAAGTATGACAGTAATTCCAGAAGAGAAGTCCAAATGAATTCCAGTGTATTTTTCTTGTATTTCGAAACAAAACAAAATCAGAATTTTGTTTCCAAAAAATTTTGTGTTTGTTTGTTCACCCCTTTTAGCAATGCTAAGCAGAATAGGCAAAACTGAAATGTTCTTTGCTGCTCACAAAAACTGAACAATTACTTTACCTTAACATCCCAGAGCAGCATTAGAACTAAATTTTCCCACATCAGTCAGGATCAACAACTGACTGTAAAAAAAGGGGTGGGGGAAAACACCATACTCTCCGGGTGCCTTTCCTCTTCTTCTTCTTCTTCTTCTTCTTCTTAAGCAGAATGACATCCAACTTGTATACCTCATTTGGAAATTCAATATTTTCATTATCGAGTATCTGTTTCAGAGTGTGCTATTGCTCTTTACAAACAGTTGAAGAGAGTTTTTGTACAGCCATCTTTGTGTTGCTAGCTAGTATGATATCTGTTGGATGTGTTGTCTGTCTGGTATAAATTTCCATTTTGCTTTCTTCATTTTTTACAAAATTTTCTTTGCAACAACTATTGTCCACAGGAATACAATTCTGAATATATATTTTTTTTTTTTTTTTTTTTTTTTTTTAATTCAGATATTCTGTTTTGTACTCATTGTTGTTCACTTGAAACTCTTGCTTTCTCTTTAAATATTATCTTGCTCCATTTGGTATCTATATTTTTGTTAGCATTTTCGAATGTGCAACGTATCTGTTAAATAACTGCCTTTTTCGTCTGTGTCCATATAACCTTCATTTTCTGGGTATGTTGCATATGTTACTTAATTTAATCTGACATATATCCCAAGACTTAAATAAACCCTCATGATCTGCATTTCAGACTTCCTGTCAAATGAGTCTATTCCTTTGTAATTCCACTTTATTAGTTTAGTCACTAGAAATTCTAGTTTATTTTAGGACCATGACATTCTGTACATTTTCTGCTGTTTGATAAAATGTAGTCCCCTTCATTGTTAATAACTCAAAATCCTAAATAAGAGGGATTCACCTTTTTGGGGAGGTAGAAGGCAGAGATATCACATTAGCTGAGTATTTCCTTTCCAGTCCAGAGATATGCCCACCTTGTATGTGATATTCAATAAGCCAAATGTGCCTCCCAGCTAGTGCCAAATGTTCCACATCTCAAGGGGTGCAGTCTTCGCTGACCAGGTACGTGTCTGGCGAACACAGAGTTCTGGAGTCAAGTTGGGATCTGGTCTGGTGAGCACCACAAGCCTGCCACACATGCAAAATCTGTGCATGCTCCAGTAACCACAGCATAGTGTGGCAGTGGATTGTTGTGTAATGAGGAACAGGATTCTTGATTTAACTGCCCAGATCATAAGCACAGTAAAAATCTTCATTAAAAATAAATAAAAAACAACTTAATAGTGAGGTGAGGGGGTAGTTCACTGTTGAGACAAAACAGTGTTTGCGGTCAACCTCTGGGCATCTGATACAGTCTTGTTATATAAGGCTTGCCAAGGCAAGTGGGGCTCTGCCTGGAGAGACAATTATTTCACTAGCTACTTGTGAGGTGACTGTGGATCATGCAACTGCTGCAAACACCACTAGCTGCTCGGGTGGACCACAGAGGTTGTTGAAGGGACTGTGGAGGCTTATCCTCCTGACAGTCTGAGTAAAATTAGTGACTGGGCTCAATGTCATCATTGATGCAAAAAATGAAAGAACGTGTATCTGAAAAAGTTTACCCTCTGGTAATCATAAAGTTTTAGAAGGGTTTGCTCGTAGCCCAAAATATGTAAAACAACTTTTAAATGGAACCCTGTGAGTTGAGACTAATAGATCAAATCAGGTGGAACAAAAAAGAACATTAGAAAAAATGGGCTGAGTTCGATGTAAGAGTTGAAACACGCAACTTTCTCAACTCGAGTGACAATGTAGTTGTGTCACAATACCTTGGAAAGGGATATCTCACATCTGTATAGTGGTGTGCAGATAAGGAGGCAGGTGGTGTGTGGGGATGCACAATTTCAATTGTTGTACGTTACACTCCAGCCAGTTGCGTCATTCTGACAAACCTGTGTGTTGAAAAGGCTGTGGAGGATGCAGTTCCGATGTAGCTGTAGTATTCATTATGAATGGCATATAAGCAGACCCAATGAGCATTATGTTAAGAAGTGATAGTGATAGTTTTTGAACATATATAAGTTTGTGGGGAGCATCATAAGCAAAAACAGTGACCCAGTGTGGCGCTTACCACAGCTTTGCCAATTGCAGGACAGGCAACAGATGTAGTGTGAGGTGTGGGAGAGAGACAGGGAGCACGCTGGTGACACCACAGAGCATTCTCTGAGTAGAAGAGATCAGGAAGCTGCCACCTAAGTTGCACAGCACTGTAGCAGAAATTGTGTTGCACATTGTCAGCTCGTACACTGTTTTCTCCTATGGCAGGAGGACCAATCATTATGTGAAATGTGTGAAACACAGGCATCCAAGTAGCATAATTTAATTTTGTGTGTTTTGTTTTCTGAACTGAAAATTGGTCTTCGTCTTCAACAGGACCTGCCCTCTATTTTACAAGGCAATGAGAAGAGTGTGGTACAGGTTTTAGGATTTAGCATTTTTTCTAGCCTTCTCCCTAATACAGTGAAAGGTAGCATTTAGCATGTTACAAAGTGGTTGTGTACTAATCTGTGATCACTGGGTTGCACTCAGTATCTTGTCGGTGGAGGTTCAACTATAGTTCAATTCTTTTATCTTGGCAGTTCGCGCATGCCCGCCCAGAAGCAGGAGATTGCTGTGTTGCCAGTTGCCAGTTGCCCAAGAGAAGCAGCGCAATAGTATAGCATAGTTCGCAAAGTTACGTTTAGGGGGGAGCGCACCGTTTATGAAGTAAAGCCACCATGGCCGCATTAACTCTTTCGCTGCTACAGAAACATGCTACCCACATTCTGTGCTGTGCGGGATTTTGTCATCACTGCAGTGCTCACCTGTGCAGACACATGGTGTTTCGACTGCTTTGACACACTTTATCATTCGATTTCACAAAAACTATTTGGCCCAAAAATTTTATTTTTACACATATTCTTGACTGATACCTTCCCCCCATAAATGACTCAATTTTGTTTCGATGTTCAGCACAGTTATTGTGCAGCATTAGATGTAGTAAACCATTGCACGAAATTTTGAAGAGTTTGCAGAGGTAAAAGTCCATAGTGTGTACTTTCCATATGGTCGATTTTAGTTGCCACTAGAAATTTCAAAAAATTACATTCAAACGAATAAAATTCATGAAATAAGACACTTCGATATTGTTTTTAAATAAAGAAAATATTAAGCACCGAACAAGGTTTGAACTCAGAACCTTTCGTTTAGCAGCCAAACACTTTAACCATTACGCTAACATAACTCATCATTCAGTAGATCTCCCGGAGGACTTTAAAATGTCACACAAAATACCGACAAACACTGTTGGTATGACTATGAATTACTCACGTTTCGTCGAAGTACAATAGGAAATAAACAATTACCACTGTCCTTTATTGCGAAAAAGCGGTTAATGAGAATGATACAAACAGCTTTCCTTGCTATCGCCTGAATTAGGAGGCTTATTGCTTGTTTGGTTTAATTAATTAATAAAATATGAAGCAATTGGTATAAAGAACGCTTTTTCCAAACTTTCTATAAAAGAAAGTATGCTATCAAGACATTGCTTTTGTTCAATTACTTTATTTATGACAGAACGTTTCTAAAACTGAAGACACTCACCCGTGCTCAGCACTGCAGTTGAGCTCTGGCAACATCATTCTCTGTTCATTGGCTGACGGTGTTTTGTGACGTCAGATGCGCAGAACCAACCTAAACTCGGCCGCCGTCGTAAATGACGCACACTTTAATTGCTGCAAACTGGTTTTGTGATATTTCTCAAATAATGTACACAACACAGTTTTTGATTACTGTCACTGCTTTGTACATTTTCAATACTCACAGTAATATGATGATCATTCTCAGTTCTTATTTAGTATTGTAATCACAGGTAGTCACCTCCAAAAAAGTCTGACCGTGACTAAATGTTTACAGTGCACTTTCACATATGGGGTCTCACAGTTGGCTTTCGAGTACACACTTGCTGGACACAATAAACTTTTTGATCACTTATTGAAATAAACCAGTGTCCATGCTGTTAACACTAAAATACTCAGACACGACTTGAATAAAAGTTATCTACAGATTGACTCTGAGAAGTACATAAAACATAAGCCATTATGAAAAAAAAAGTTGCTTATTTAAATGCTAACCACAATTTTTTTAATACATTTGTGTTGTGCATACTAATACTAGAAATAAATTAAAGATTCTTGGGCAGAGTGAGTTATTTAAAGACATGCATCTGAATATTTTATGATCTCAGGAAATATATATTTGTTAAGAGAAATGTGTGGTTGAAATTTACAAGAGTGAATGAGCTGTATGCTCAGGCAATAATTGGGTTTACATTATAAGTGATTAATTAGCAGTATAAGAGAGATTACAGTACAATTTTTTATTCATACTCTGAGAACTCCCTATTTACTAGTACAGTTACCATATTTGAAGTTACATTAAATTGTACAAATTCTTAATTAGTGGCTCAAAAATTAATTAAGAGTGTCATTCAGACCAGAAAAAATTGGGCAACAAAAGTATAATGCCGCGCAGGATTAGCCGAGCAGTCTTAGCCGAGCAGTCTCAAGGCGCTGCAGTCATGGACTGTGCAGCTGGTCCCGGCAGAGGTTCGAGTCCGCCCTCGGGCATGAGTGTGTGTGTTTGTCCTTAGGATAATTTAGGTTAAGTTGGGTCTAAGCTTAGGGACTGATGACCTTAGCAGCTAACTCCCATAAGATTTCACACACATTTTTTTGAAAGTATAATGTCAATCTTGGGAATCTAACAGGTATAGTATCTCAAAAGGCAAAATTAATTTTGGGTATGTCCGAACTTTAGTTATGGTTTTCTGCTAATTTAATTAGTTTCGGGAAAATTGAAATGTGTTGCTTAAAGTCTATATTCCAGTCTTTCTAATAGTATGTGTCAAAATGCCAAAAACGACTGATTAACTCGTCCAAAATTCATTGTTATGTGCTGTAGTAAAAATTTCATTTAATTGTTAATTTTAATTTACATGGTTTCAAGAAGAACTAAACATATTATTATAATCAGCATATTGACAGTTAACTCCTGAATAATGAAGTTGCATGAGAGATGGTCTGAGTAACATTTTTACCATTTGTGCATGCACTATATACAAGGTGTTCATTTTAACTGAAGACATTGAAATATCTCAAAAACTACACATCAGATCAAAAAAAGTTATAATTCCAAATTGTTTGTCTCAGAGTGGGACATACAATGGTACCACACTCGACCAGCCAACGCACCTCATGCATAGGTGGTGGGAGGATTGAAGATTACAATTCTACAGCAAAATCTACATATGTTTAGTCTGGAGAATTTTCTTCATTTGCACAGATGGTGCTGTAGTCAGATGAGTAGAAATGGATATTCAATCGTAATTTACGACATGCTACTCAATGGCTCTTGACTACCCAATGGCATGTGGGACCCCACCTCCATGCTGTGACCGTAGGACAGGCCAATATTTCATAACTTCTGATTGGAAACCCCATCCACCACACTGTGTTCCTTGAACATATCAAATGGATGACTACTTGACACGCCATCATGGCCATATAGCAAACTATGATGTGTCATAACAGGCAGTACATATTTCGTGCAGACATAGAACATATAGCGGTTCTAAACATTACAGTGCACACACAGTATTTATTGCCTGCACACCCACCTGTCATCTGGATAACAGAGGTGCAAATGGACGATGAATGTTGCAGCCACGCAAGAAGAAATTGAAATGATACTTATTTATGGAGAATGTGGTAGAAATGTTGAGGCTGCTGTTGCCTTGTAGGTTTTCCAGAGAAAGCTCGCTCTTGTTCTTTCTTTTACAAGGTTGTGAATGTCTTTGTCTGATGGCAGCTACAGACTGCCAAAAGGAAACGAAGCAAATGGGTTACAGGGGAAGTAATAAAATAGCTGTACTAGTATCAGTGCACCACAAACCATGGAAAAGCATCCAGCAGTTATACTGCAATTCCGGTATGTCCATAGATAGTCTTGTCACAATACTGTGTCATCATAAATATCATTCATACCATGTGTCACTGCATCAAGATCTCCACGGCAATGATTTGCATAATCAGGCAGTGTTTCATGAATGGGCACATCAACAAATGCAAATGACCCCCCATAATTAACCAAGGTTCTATTTTCCAGTGAGTCTACATTCACAAACCATAGTATTGTTAACTGGCTTTACTGGAATGTAGACAGTCCCCACTGGTTATGGCAAGGTGACCATCGTTGTCCTTGTCCAGTTAATGTATGGTGTGGCTTCATGGGGAACAAACTCATTGCTCCATATTTTATCGACCGCACATTGAATGGTTGCAAATATTGAACATTTTTGGAACAGGAACTACCAGTACTATTGCAGGATGTTGCCCTGGACGTTCAACAGTGCCTGTGGTTTCATCGTGACACTTGTCCAGTGCATTAACCAATTGAAGCATGAGAGGTATTAGACCGTGTTTACACTGGTTGGGGATGAGCAGAGGAGGTCCTATAAATTAGCCCACTAGGTCGCCAGATTTGACATCGCCGGATTTCTTTCTGTGGGGATATTTAAAAGATAAGGTGTACCAGTAGGTGCCAACTGGCCGTGAAGACATGGTTGACTGCATTGGAAAGGCCTGTGCTGACATTCCTGCATATGTGCTTCTGTCATTTGTATGATCATTTGAAAAGTGAATCACTAAGTGTATTGAAGTTGGTGGTACTACATTTGACCACTTATTCTAAGTGGAAGAGTAGAGTAGCATTTGCGATGAGCCATAGTCACAGTGGCGCGTCGAGTAGTCCCCTGTTTGATATGTTGGAGGAATACAATATCGCAATGGGGGTTTCCAATTAGAAATAATGAAACACTGGCCTATCCTACCCTCATAGCATGTAGGTGCGGTCCCATGTGCTATTGGATATTTAAGGGCCGTGGAATAGCATATCATGAATTACGATCATGTACCTATTTCTATTCCTCTGATTACAGTGCCATCTGTGGTGAAACGAAGAAAATGCTTCAAACAAAACACATGCAGATTTTGCTGTAGAATCATAATTTGCAATAAAAACAGGGGTTCCCAGTGAAGATTTCAAAGCTGCCCCTGCCCTCCTCCCCACCACCCACGCATGAGATGAGGTGGGGGGGGGGGGTAAAGTGTGTTGTCATTGGATGTACTCCTCTGAGACAAACAAATTGGAATTATAACTTTTTTTGAACTGATGTGTAGTTTTCGAGACATTCATTGTCTTCAGTTAAAATGAACATTGTGTATGCACATTGTGTACAAACTAAAGTTGTATGGAAATTAAGAACAATAATGTAGCTATTAGTAGGAGAGCAATAATAGTTAGTGAGGTGGCTTCAGCCTGCTATTTATTATTTAAGTTGTAACCTAGCCTGTTTGGTCTTTGAACTGTCTTACTGTCTTTTTAATCGCTATTAACCAAACTTGTCTTTATTTATGTATGTGATGACCCTAATGACCCAGTAGTTCAACTGCACAGAACTCACAAGCAATCAGCAAATTTTTACTTCTTGCTTTGTCCTTCGTGTTTTGTGCAATCATTTGAGAACTGTACACATATGTGAAGAACTCCTGAAAAACACTGCCAATAATTTTCTGTATGCCCCTGCATACTTGTGTTCGTAGTAGCTGTATTGTAAGCTTATAACTTCTGTGTGCCAGAGAAGCAGCAACCCCTACCACCTGCTCCCACCTACAGTTATTTTTAAAAGTATTTTATTCATAACTCCAGTGGTGAAGCACCACGATGGTGGATTCAGTTAATTAAAGAAATAAACCAGTGAGTCATTTTTTTGCACAGTAGTTCAGATGCTGCAGTTTTTAGGACACTAAGAATGTAACCAAGTTTAACCATATGAAGAAGAGCAAAATCTTGAAAGTCATCTTGGGAAAGTACATCTAAACTTGTTGATGTTTGTTGTACTCCTTCAGTTAATGTGATAAGAAAAATGGAGCAGATTGCAAATGCTTTTGTATTCAACTATTATTTTTTTCTTTTTTTTAGCTATACTGACACACATTCGAGCAGACAGATTTAATGTTCCAGAGAAGAAGTCATTGTTCAAAGAAGCAAACAAGCATCTAAAACTGTTAGATGCTATGAAGAAAGAATTCAGAGTAAGCTCTATCGTCTGTAGTTGTCAAAACATTTTTAGTTGTTTCAGTTTTGTGTTGGGGAGAGGTGGAGGTAGATTTTATCCAGATCATATAAAATATTGCTTTAGGGAAGTCAGGATTGACAGCTTTTGAACATTTTAAAAAAATTGTGATGTGGCACAATAGCTATACATCACGCCATAAAAACCACCAATTTCAGTCAAACAACTGACCATGCTCAGGTATTTAAAATAAATAAAGGAGAAGGAGAGAGAGAGAGAGAGAGAGAGAGAGAGAGAGAGAGAGAGAGAGAGAGAAACAGTTAGTTACCAGTCATGCAGACAGTCTTCATTATTTGCATCTATATAAACATTATACATTAAAGGCATCAAAACTACATAAAATCCAGGAAAGTACCTTATCTATACATGAAGCAATATGTTAACAAGGTGAAATGCAGAGCCAGACTGGAGTATTGTATCTCCAGCTGAAAATCCCAGTTTAGTCAGTCTGTTAACATCCATGTTAATAAACAGCTAACACAGTTCGTGGTGTATAACCCCGATGCACATTGTGTGACTAACAGCTACCAGGGGCAACAAAAATTTTATTTTCAATATTTCTTATAATTATTTACCAAATTTAAAATGCCGACATAATCTACTCATTAAGGTGTATAATCTTCCACTAAATGCTTAACATAGTTAGACAAGTATTACAGTTAAGAACTATGTGTATATCATGAGGCTACATAATACATGACATCCAAATGTCAAGATTATATTCTCCAGTGTTTGAGAATCAAAGCATTTAGTGCCTTAAAAAAACTTAACACATGATTTCAAACCTTTATGAAACATTTTCTTGCTCACATACTTCACAGAATGATGAGACAAAAAAAAGTTTATCACTTACTACACTTTCGCTGTTTGTCCAATAAAAGTGCTGCATCAAGCGTGGCATTGTAATTTGTTTCTTTAGTATTTACTCTATTTGCTACACATTTTGCTGGTAGTATCAATGTGTTTCAATGAATGTATCTGCATTGTATAACTGTACAACTCATAATTCGTCTTAAACATTGAGGCTCATGAAAAATTCTTTTGCTTAAAATGGAATGCAAATTACAGTGCTTGATAAAGAGTCCACTTAGTGACTTCCAACAGATTTTTAAGTATAATATCAAAGCTTGTTTTTACTCTTTCTTGCTTACATGCTTAACGTCAAAGATTTAACACATTAAACCATTGGTAAAGTAATCAGAACTTTGAAGCTCTTTTATACATAGGAGTTCGATCCGTTAGATTAGATTAGATTAGATTAATACTAGTTCCATGGATCATGAATACGATATTTCGTAATGATGTGGAACGAGTCGAATTTTCCAATACATGACATAATTAGGTTAATTTAACAACATACTTAAGTTAATATAACAACTTTATTTTTTTTTGTGTAGTTTCACTGGTGCTGCCTCCTGTACAAGTTAGATACTTTGCTGCATTCTGTAGCTTTGAAGCACTTAAAATTTATCTAGATACAAATATTCCAGACTAAATATGTGTCGTGTATTCTTTCTTTCTTTCTTTTAAATGCCTGAGGATGGTATATTGTTTGACTGAGATTGGTGATTTTTATGGAATTACATACAGCTGTTGTGGCAGATCAAGTTTATTTTAATTTTTTCATTTTTTCAGCATCACATAAAATAGTCTCTCTTGGTATGTGAACCATTATTGGCAGTTTTTTCCCCCCTCAGAATTTAGAGCCAACTAAGTATCCTCAGTGGTATGACATGTCAAGATCCTTGTACAAATGTAGATATGTGATGTTGATACAACAGGAAAAGTCCTGCAGAATGTAAATAAATTAGGAGTAAAGGTAACTACTCATTGAATAGTAGAGGCTTAGAGTTATTGGCAGGCATGTAAACGATACTGAATCCAGCACACAGCCAACACATGGTGTTGCCATTTCTGGCGAGTGTCATGATTTGAGACTAGCTGGGCTTGCTGAAGAAACCAATGACATTTGTATCAGATTATATTATAAAAGGCAATGTCTTGGTCACTTACTACTTTATTGAAATTGATAACTGGCTTTTGCTTTTCAGCTGTCGTCATATCTAAAAATTACAGCAGCAACATTAGGCATGTAGTCAGTAATTATAAGATCTGATGGTGACTGAAAAGCTACCGGTTATCAGAAGTAGCATGAAACATTGACTTTTATAATACATTGTTGCCTTTACTCCTAAGTGATTTTAATATGGAATATGCATAACCAGTTCTCTCTTCTGTGCCATATATTCTGAATTTATAAGTACCTCTTTTCTGAGTTCACAGATTATTACACATGTCAGTATTGTGTACAACAGTAGATTGCTCTCATTATTATTATTATTATTATTATTATTATTATTATTATTATTAAGTTTCCTTGGAGTTCAAATTGCTGACTTTTGCAAATGTTAGAAGTAATGCTACTGCAGTAATTTTACTTTTAAATAGGCGCTACACTAACCATGAATATATCTTACACATATTGTATGACACTGCATCGTATTTAAACTGTGTATAACACAAGCGCTCTTGTACTCGTATAACTTGTAAGAATGTTAGGCTTCCACTTTAAAGTCTTTGAATCAATACATTCATTTTTCTATAAAATTTTAATTTAGCGTCCTCTTAAATATTGTCAGTGACTTTTTCAGTTCGTTTAAATAAATGTATCTACTATTTTTAATTTTTTCCTTTGTCAGAGTCAGTTAAATTTTACCATATTTGTTCAATCGTGTACATTGGTGCATTCATTTGCTCCAGTTTGTTAATACATAAAAATAAATTAATTTAAGTATGTACAAATAATATGTTGTTAAATTGTGTTCTGGGAAAACTCCTTGTGGCAAGATTTTCTGTGATATACTCGTGTATAAGTCTTGTTGCCTTACTTATAATCAAAATATTCTGTTTAAATGAACATATGTAGCACAGACTCATAATTTGTAGCACAGACTCATAATTAAACAATGGAAAGTCCGCTGTGGTGTAACAGTAATATGGGAAGGACAGATTGCTATTTAGCAAAGTGAGGAGGGCATTGAGAGACAGACAGTCAGAATCAAAAAGAATACTAAAAATGTTACAGGCTTTAGACAAAGTCCTTTTACAGAAGCAGAACAGTCGCACAAGAACAACCCGGACACACATAGCCACTGTTATCTATTTGATTCTCAACAGTCTTCACTGTTTCATGTATCAAGGTTACCCATTCATCTTCTGTTGTATTCCTTTCCCTGTTTCAGCCAATCGTTGCGTAATGCTCCATTTGAAACTCTTAACTGCTTCTCATTCTTTCCGCTTCTCAAAGTTCCAGTTCGTTAATTTCCTATCATTTTGAAGTTTCACCACTTCTGATATGCTGTTCATAAACTATATATTATGCTCAGAATCCACATCTGGCCCTGAAAATGTCTTAGTTTAAAATCTTGTTTTGTAACCTCTGTCGCATCATTAAGTAATCTCGAAATCTCTGTATTACCATCAGATAATCTATTTAAGCCTTCCAGTGTCTCCACGTTGCTTCTCCTTTCTGACATGATCGTTAAACCAAGTGTTGGTAACATGATTATTAAACCAAGTGTTGGTAATAATAAAATTGTCCGCAGCTCGTGGTCGTGCGGTAGCGTTCTCGCTTCCCGCGCCCGGGTTCCAGGGTTCGATTCCCGGCGGGGTCAGGGATTTTCTCTGCCTCGTGATGACTGGGTGTTGTGTGTTGTCCTTCGGTTAGTTAAGTTTAAGTAGTTCTAAGTTATAGGGGACTGATGACCATAGATGTTAAGTCCCATAGTGCTCAGAGCCAATAATAAAATAGCACTCTGCACAAAATTCCATCAGGAAGTTTCCTCTTTAATTCCTTTCTCCCAGTCCATATTCTCTTACTATTTTTCCTTCTCTTCATTTTCCTACTATCAAATCCCTGTCACCCATTGCAATTAGTATTTGTCCTCCATAACTACCTGAATAATTTATTTTATCTTATCATACATTCTTACAAGCTATTCATCCAAGTAGCTAATTGGCATCCAAGCATGTGCTTCTGTGATGGATGTTGGCTCCATGTCTATCTTGAGTACAGTAATGTGTTCACTGTGCTATTCATAGTAGCTTACCTATATTCTTAATTTCTTGAGTCATTAGTAACCCTATTCCTGCAATACCCCTATTTGGTTTTGTATTTAAAGCCCTGTAATCACTTGACCAGAAGTACTGTTCTTCTTGCCATTGCACTTCTCTAATTGCCAATGTATGAAGCTTCAACCTATCCATTTCCCTTTTGAAATTTTCTAACCTACCTACTTGGTTAAAGGATCTAACATTCCACACTCTGGCCCTTAGAGTGCTAGTTTTGTTTCTTCTGATGATACCAGCATACTTCATGCAAAAACTATGTATCTGCTGTGGTTACACTTAGCTCCTTTTTAAAAACATACTGTGGTTCATAATCAGTTTGTCTCATGAAGGAGGCACTATGCTGAGACAGGATAACACTATCAAATATCTTAAAGTGAAGCATGGAATTAATGATACTTTTATGCCTTATATCCTTTTTTTCCTTACATCATTTTTTTATACGAGTGAAAAATGCTCCTATCAGAGCGCAAAAATGTGAATGTACAAAGACTCTGACTAAGAAGTAGTGTGACAGCTGCCTCAGCACCTTTAAAATTTTTGCCATTTTCGCATGCGAACATACTCTTGCTCTCTATAACATGTAGCTCACCTCTCGCTCCCACAAGCTCAGCTGTGACTCGCCCATGTGCACTAGTCCATTGTTGTAAGTTCCCATGATACTTATGTACCCTACATCCTTTTATCCTTGCATCATTTATTTTATACGAATGGAAAAATGCTCCTATCAGAGCACAAAAAAGTGTGTGTGCTATGCTTTGAAAGACTCTGATTTTTAAGTACTGACTGATAAGTAGTGTAACTGCTACTACTATCTCATTCATTCCTTCCCACTGCTGCTGGCTGTTCTCTCTCTCTCTCTCTCTCTCTCTCTCTCTCTCTCTCTCTCTCTCTCTCTTCCTCATTGTCATTGTCTTAGACTCTGGCTTTCACCCATTTCCACTTTCTCTTTATTCTTCTCTTACTGGCACTGTCTCCCTGACTCTTCCCTGTCACTGTCAACTACATTTCACTTCCCACAGTGTCACTCTCTTTCTCTCTCACTTCCATTGTCTCCTTCGCTACCACCACCACTGCTACTGTCTTCCAATATTTATTGTTTTCCAGTCTCTTTCCCACTACCACTGTCTCCTCCTCCCTCAGCATAAAGAAGCACTAATTTTGTGGAACATTTTTATAGCTGCTGAAAAAGTAGAATGAGGCAGCTGCTATCACACTTTTCAATCAGTCTTAAACAAACGGGAACATACTCGCCTTTTTTTGTGCTTCGATAGGAGCATTTTTCCACTAGTTCCCTTCTTTTCCCTGCTTCAGCAGGGGATTGTAACTCAAATGAAAAGCTTACTTATGTGAAAATGAAATAACGCAAGTATACACCTCAGATCGGATTTTACGTGCAAAAGAATTTTACATCTACATAAGTACTACAACATGGGGATCCCGTAAGTCTTCTGATGACAACAGAGACACTTAACATCGTACTTCTCCATGCTACATCACTTTATAATCTTCATTTTCACCTCATACCAAATTTTATATATGTATTTTACGTCTACAAGTAGGGCAACTTTGAACCTCTGTATCTCAGAAATGGATAAAGAGTTGTGGAATTCAGATGGGGGGTCTAAGAGTTTCCCTGCTGGTGAGACTGATGACATGCCAAAGAAATTGAATATTGGACAGTGGTTTTGTGTGTTCATGGAGAAACAGCATTCATAGAAAAAACATGAGTTTGTTGATTAAGTTGTTTTGTTTCTTTTGGCAGTTCAGTACTAACTGTGAGATTTTAGTTCTGCATGAAAGTCAGAAGCATCTTTTCTACAAATTTTGGGAACTCTGCCCAAAATCAACTGAACAAATGATGACGCAGTTATGCCGCCTAATCTACAACTAACTTTTCTGACCGTCAGTTTGGCTGCAACATCGTAGCAACATGTAGTTGTGGTTATTTTGGATCTGCAACAAGGATTCATATTTTAATGACAGTCAGCAATAGCAGACCAACGCAATTAGAAATTTTAAACATGAAGAAAAGAGAAATAGCCAGTAAAAAAAAGAAGGGAAAATCTAAAAATGGCAAAGTTAGGTGAAATCGGAAAAGTAAATAAAAATATAAAACTCTCCGCCATTTAAAAACTTCAAATCCTTACGTAAGTTAATTTTTGAGACAGTTCTGGATGATAGAAATCAGAAATGCTTGAGAGAATTTTGTGCTTTTACTTTTCAATCAACATCTGGTAAACTTAAAGCTAAGAAGTTATTCATTGAAACATCATTTTCAGAAGCAAAGTTAGGAGTAAGATTTGCTATTGTTTATCTAACATTGACGAACTTGCACTGAAAATTAATGACACATAGAATGACAAGAGGAAGGTGATGGTGCCAGTGATAAAGAAGAGGATGCCTCCCAAATGATTAACAATAAAAGATCGAGTTTTCTTGAAAAGAAAATGGAAAAAGATTATCACTTGAAGGTGTGGCTAAGCTTTCTGTTAAGGGTGAGAAAAGTCTTACATTGTGGGCAACACTAAAGAAAGCTTTGCAGGAAGAATTCGGGATGAAAACAAGTGCTGCGGAGATCCACCAACTGCTGTTTCAATGAAAGAAGAAACGAAGAGTTTCTTCAAGAATATTTTCTTGCAATGTAGGAAATTGCCAGCCATGCTGGGACTGATAACAGCTCACTATTTCAGCTTGTGATGGGTAGGACAGAAGATGATTCAGACATGAAACTTCTACTTTATGGAGCTGGATGTGTGAAAGAGTTTAAGAAAAAAATGAGGCATTTGAGGCATTATGAAAGGAATTTGGAGTTATTTCTGAGAAGAAATAACAAATGTTACAGCAATGAAAAATTAAACTCCAGTAACAATGCTAAAGACTCTAGTAACAGTAATACTAAAAGCGCAGTTTGAGGTCCAAACAAAAAGTGTTTCAGTTGTAGTGCAAGTCATAACTGTTCAAGCGATTGCAACCACAAGAGCATCCCATCAGAATACATGAAGGGGAAGAATAATCAAAAGAAGACTATGAATGTGAAGACTGTTAAGAAGAATATTAACAACTGTAAATTCAAAAATGTAGGAATGAGTGACTGACCGGTAAAGGTGCCTAAGTGACTGGCAGTCAACTTAATAAATTATGACAAGGTCTTTGTGAGATTGTGGATGCTCCAAGTTTGCAAGAAACAAGATTTAATCTTGACAGGATTTGGGAAAAATGTTCTCTACTCTCCACAAGGATATTTTACAGGCATTGATGAGATTAATGATGTGAAAATTGAAACAGGTATTTATGTGGTTTCTTGAGATGCACTCAATGAATGGTAAAACAATTTTCTAGATCAAACTGGAGTTTTAATAAACAAGGGTGGAGTTACTATTAGGAAACAAAAAGGTAAAGCTCATATTATGTGTATCCATATAGCAGACAAACCATAATTAGATATTTAAAGCTTTGTTAATGATGAAACTGAGGGACACATTGAAGATATAGTGACTAATTATACCTTAACAAAAACAAAGCCCAGAATGAATGTTGTTATGAGAGAACAACAACCAATATATAGTAGACTCAGAAGATTGTCACTAGGAGAGAAAGAAATTGTTGGCAACCAAGTCCAGTAGTGGCTTGATCAAGGAGTAATAAAACCAAGTTCATTTGAATATACCAGCCAGGTTGTAGTTGGATAAAGGTGATTATTATGACTGTATAGGCTACAGAAAATTAAACAAGATCACAGTAAAAGATCATTACCCATTGCCTCCTCATAGTAGATTTTTTTAGGTAAACTGCAATACGCCTGTGTGTTATATATTATATATATTTCCCTACACCCATTGATGTTGAAGAAAAAAGCCAAAAATATACCTCATTTGTTGTACACTTAGGGCAGTTTCACTTCAAGAAAGTTCCATTTAGTGTATCAAATTCACCTGCAGTGTTCCATTGTTTTATAAACACACTTTTTTGGGCATTGGCTAAAGAGAACATAATATATTTATTTACATGGTTGATATTATAATACCTACAAAGGGTAGTGATGAGGCATTTCAGTGGCTTGGTTTAGTGTTAAAAACTGCAGCAGAATATGGTTTGGAAGTTAATTTTGCAAAATGCCAGTTCTTGAAGAGAACTGTTTACTTTCTTTGGTATGTTATTCAGTGTGGACAAATCCGACATCTTTCTGAGAAGACAATAGCTAGTCAAAACTCTCCAGAACCAAAATCTATTGCAGCAATTCAAAGTTTCCTAGATCTAACATAATTTCTTAGGTTTCTCAAATTACTGTGCAACTGCCAAACTTCTGAGTGATTTACTGAAGAATAATCGAAAATAGAAGTTTGAAGAAGAGCAGAGACAAGCATTGAAGATGCTCAGATGTATTCTTTCATTGGATCCAGTATTAAAAATCTATAGCCCAAAACACGAAACTGAACTACACATAGACACAAGCAAAAAAAAGTTTTGGAGCCATGTTATTACAAAAATCTCCAGATGATAAGTTCCATCCAGTCCCATTTACGAGTAAAAAGTAACACCTTTGGAAAAATACATTAGTTATAAGCTTAAAGTTTTAGCTATTGTTAATGACTTAAAACTCAAGAGAAGGCTAATGGTTTAACAGCAGCTGAGAGCATGTCTAAGAATGGTGAGATGAAAACTTTTTGATGAGTGATGGAATTCTTTTCAAACTCTATGATGGGAGAGCAACATTAAATCATCAAATTGGTTCATGAGAAAGGTCATTAAGCAGATAAGTGAACTGAGGAGGAAGTAAAACAAGATTATTATATACCAAATTTGACTGGGAAGGAGAAAAGAGTATCTCGGGTTGTGTAAAATGTTTAATTGTGAATAAAAAATCAGAAAAGGGGGAAGATCTGCATTCTTCATTCAAAGAAAGTGAGCCACTATATACTTATCACATTGCTCATATTGGAACACTTCAATCAAAGCACAAAGCATACAACCACATTCTAAGTATTATTGACGCATTTACCAAGTTTATGTGGCTGTATTCTTAAAGACTACAAACCCAAAAGAAGCAATTAGTAAGAAGGACTTACAGAGAATTAATTTTGGAAATCCAGTCCAAGTAATTATTGATAGAGGGACTTGCTTTACTTCTTAAGAATTCAAGGAGCACTGCGCTACAGAACGAACTGAACACATTTTATTAACAAAAGGACCCTCTCGAGCCAATAAATAGCTTGAGAGAATCAATTGTACTTCGGCTGAAATCATTGCTACGCTTAGTATTGATACATCTAATGATATCATCAGTTCAACTTGCCATGAATTCAACATACAACAGAAGTATTGGGAAAACACCATTTGAGCTTCTGATAAGGGTTGTGATGCACACACAGACTGATCTTCACATCAAAAACATATTGGAAGAAGAAATTATTAATTCATTGGAACAGAGACGCAGTAAACTGAAGGAAGATGCTAAGCTTCAGAAAACAAGGGGCAACAAGAAAATCATGCTAGCTTCAAACAGTGTCAGAAGAAAGCCTCAAAGTACAAAGTTGGTGACCTGGTGGCAATAAAATGAGCACAAACTGGACCAACACTAAAGCTGAAGACCAAGAATTTAAACATTTTTGGAAGGTGACTATTAATAGCCATCAAGTAATGTATAAAATTCATGTTTGATCATCAGCTGCTTTTTTATTTGAAACCTAATCTATTAATGTATCCTGTCTACTTCTTCATTGTGATTTTTTTAATGACATAAATACTATAGATTATCTTCCCTCTTGTAGTTTATTACATATGTATATATATGTGTACCCTATTAGTATTATTATATAGGTCTCTGGTGTTAAATAGCAATATGGTATTAATTTCTTGCTTTTACTGTGATATATTCAGAAGAAGTTAGATGTCATTATGAATTTGTTGTATAGCATTCTGCTATTCCAAGAGTTATAAAATACCTCGTGGTCCTGTGACCTTTCATTAAAGGTACAAATCTTCAGTATCTTCTATTTGATTAGATGAGGTCTTATACAATGTTTGTAATTTCTCTCCTATTGTTTTACATTTAGTATGATAAACACTCATCAATTCTGTCTTTAACTTTTATTGTATTTGGCATGGACTTATGGTCACTAAGTTGGCTTTTGTGTGAAGTATGTTCTGACTCACAACAAGTAGTTCTCACTTAAATGAGCAATAGGTCTTGTGTTTCTTTTTTAATTACTTAAAATTGTTATTGTCAAATGCTAGTATGTGCATAACCTTCATGTATTTATGTATTAAATAAGTCATCTGTAGCCAGAGGTCTGCATTATGTTTAATGTTTTTAATCTTTATATATGCAAGTACTCATTTTCTTTAGTAATCAATTGCCTGGATTAGGTGAAAAAATTTTCTATTTGCTCCTCAAAATACATCCTTTGTGGCTGAGCCTCTAATGCCTTTTAGCTAAAGTTTTACTTTTGTAAACAAACTTATTCATCACTACCACTATTATATGCATGTGTTATCAACATTCCTTAAAGACAAATTTAGGCATATGGTTGGTTATGCTGTGGGTATTCCCCCCCCCCCCCCCCCCTCCCCCCTACTAATGTACTAGGGATCTAATTAATCACGCTAACTAAACTTAATCTACATGTGAAGTTTTGCTCTAAATGTAGTCGATATTTTACAATAATTGTTCGTTACCGTAACTTAGATGCATATGAATGCTGGGTGACATTTCCCTCTATTTCTGAATACTGTATTTTAGCTTGTTTTATGTTATGGATATTATTTTCTTTAAGTTTGTGATATATTTGACATTTGTTTATATACGTTTCATCAAATATATGCAGTGAATTAGGTTTTTATAATGATTTCTACCTTATTTTGTAAGATTCTATGTTTGGGGATAGCAACTTTGTTTTTCTGTTTACGTGTGAAACTATACCAAAGATGTTTGCCAAAAATAGACCAGTCCCCGGAATTTAGCAAGAAACTTATCAAGATATTTTTGTACCATATGATGAAAATACTTTCTAAAGATCTTTGACGAACTTCTCAATATTTTGTACAATTGTAACATTTGTACCTCTGATTTTCTCTTCAGTACTGCCCTGTTTAAGCACGTTATTAGTATGTTTCCCTTTAAAAGTACCGTGTGGTATACTGGAATTCACGACATGCTCTACATAAGAGACGTGGCCACTATTTAAGTAATGACAGATGTGATGATGTGACTTAAACTGTTTAACCCTGTAAGTATTCATGTATATTTAGCAATTCTGTAGAAAACAATTTCTAACATTTCCAGTATACTATGTGGATAGAATCCGTGAGATGGTCTGTGACTGAAAGCGATCAATATTTAGATTTTAAATAAAAACGCGGATGATGGTCAAATATGCCGAGAATTTAGGTCCTTATCGAGTTACAAAAGTTAACTGATGATACCTGTGATGTATGCTGAGAAGGTGATAACCATGAGGGTCCCAGGACTTGCAACATCATGTGCTGAATTTATGCAATCTGGCCAAATGACTACTCATCATCTGAGTCAGGTGATTGTCAGATGACTGAAGGTGGGATTCAGATGAGAGGTTTAAGGGTTCCTTGCTGATGAGACTGGTGACACGCTAGAGAATCTGAATACTGGAGAGTAGTTTTACGTGTAAATGGAGAAACCATATTCACAGAAAAAACATGAGTTTCGTGACTGTATTAGAAAAGGATAGTTGTTACTCACCATATAGTGGAGATGCTGGTCCCACAGATAGGCACAACAAAAAGACTGTCAGAAAATGGGCTTTTGGCCAACAAGGCTTTCGTTGAAGATAGCGTGCACACGCGCGCGCACACACACACACACACACACACACACACACACACACACACACACACACACACACACACACAGTTTCTAGCTGCTGAGGCTTCAGCAGCCAGAGATTGCAGTTTTGTGTGTGTGTGTGTGTGTGTGTGTGTGTGTGTGGTATCTCCGACAAAGGTCTTGTGTCCTCGGGGTCTTTCGTGACAGCATAGATGTCTTGTTGGGTGGCCGAAAGCTCATTTTCTGACAGTCTACTTGTTGTGCCGATCTGTGACTCAGCATCTCCGCTATATGCTGAGTAGCAATTATCTTTTTCTAATATTGTTACATTCCATCTTGGATTTTCCATTGTTGAATTTGTTGATTAATTTCTTTTGACAGTTCAGCACTAAAGTTTGTAACTAGGAGATTAATAAATAGTTCTTTACGAAAGTCTGAACTGTTTCTCCTACAACATCAAGAAAATTTTCAAGGTTTGTAGAGATTGGGATCTTAGAAATATAGAGTAAAAATTGGTCATTTGCTGTGCATAACCGTCTCTGAATCTGCAGCTCGTTATCAGTACTCAAAAACCATCTTTTCGGCATGTTTCTTGACCACCATTAAAGATTCTTGAAAAGAGGAAGATGGTATTCCGATATAAATGCATAAAGAACATACTGTTAAAATTTGAAAAATTTACAATGGTTGGTTAGTTAAATATCTGCTACTGACAGTGAAAATTTGTGATAAATGCTTTTCTTGGGTTTTCTCAGAAACTGCCCATGAACTAAACGGTGCTTCTGTAAGAACTTTAACACTCACCATAGACTGCATCTAATGCAAAAAGAATCAGTTGATTTGCTCCATTTGCCTATGCTGAAGGAAGTGTGTAATATTCAAACTTTGACATCATAGTGCAGGACAGTTACAATAAGTTGATCCTTCTCTTGGGTATTCAAACAGTCCCCAGCCCAAGAGCTGTCCAGAACACGTTACCCTATCATAGAATCTGAAGTGTGAGCCCCAGAAGAATTCTGTTCTGTTGCATAACAGTTTTGAACATATTGGCATTGCATGCTTATCGATACAAGGCTTACTGCATTCATTTTTGGCACAGTTACAAAAATGTTGTCCCGTAATACTGCTGTTAATAAGGACTTAGATGTTCCTTTTAACCACCTCTTAGTAAACACAATGGACATGCAAACCAACTCAGATGAATATTTATTCTTCAGTTTGCATATTACATACATAACACATAAATGCATACATAATATGTACTTCTTGCTCATTGACATCAATTCAAAATCAGCACATTGTGTAAATTGATCGGGCATGGAGACACATCTGTCTCTGACGTAACTTGACTGGTCAGTAGGTGAAATAAAATATTTATTACAAATACTACTTACAGCATTTTGGTTTTTCATTATGTCAGCTGCATGTGTAATTCTTAATAATTGTATCTTCATGTTGGCAGTCTTACAGTAATTGTCATTTAATTCCCAGGATGCAGTCTGCTTTGTTTCTTTGCTCTTCATCTGTTTCCTAAGTTCTGTTCTTAAGGCTTTCTTAGCTTGTTCATATTTTTCCTTAGCAGAGGAGCTGCTTTATAAATGTGCTTCATGTCATGTATATTCTGTCTACTCTACTGAGATTGTGTGGGAAATCAGTCTACCATTATTTCCAGCTCAGCAATGTTTTAATACCCTCTATATTTCCCAGAGAAAGCTGCAGTAATGATAATGTCTCAAAAGTGACAAAAGGATCTCATTCAATTTACTGTCAGATGCTTTCATGTGGTAAACAGTATTCTGTTTCTCCTCAGGTATCTTAATTTTAAAGGTGTTAATTTTGACATGTGGTGAGAAATCAAGGCATCAGCAGAATTCTGGCAGCTGAGATGAGGTTTGTCTGTAGCGTGGTTGGAAAGACATGGATGTGATGTGAAAATCTAAAAAGGGGTTCAAGTAGTAAGATTTTAAGACAAAATAACCGGACAGTAGCTGAGATAGTTTGCAATGTATGGGACACATGGATGCCAAGAGTAATGTAAGATTTAAAACTCAGAGATAAAAGAGCAAGAAGACGTCCAAGAATTTGGTGAAATCTGACATCGGGCAGAGAGAACATATCTGGGGCAACATTGAAGAGGGACAGTGTGGCCAGTCTCCAAAAACAGAGTGCCATTGCGTAAATGAGAGCAAGATTTCACAGGGCCAGCAATTGCATCAACACCTTTCTGAATAATAAACGGATTTACTGTAGCGAAGACTGACCATCTCCAGTACATGAAACCATGATAAACCGTGGCGCAGCTGGGAGTGTCTTTGAATTAACAATTCCTCATTCCATTTATGTTTCGTAGCCACTGACTGTGAAGATGATTGGCTCATTGCTAGAAAATCCCCTCATGATTGCAGTGTGGTGAGGTATTCAGAGGGACAGTAGGACTTGGACCCGCACCTGCCTCACCTGTAATTGCTTGAAGGTCGGCCATCATGTGCACACCCCTGTCACCGCCTTCCCAGACATCATACATTGCTTTACCAACATTCATGTGGACCCCATCAGCCCTCTACCTTCCTCTGACTGCAGCTGCTACCACCTCACTGCGGTGGACAGGTTCACCTGCTGGCCGGAGGAAACACCAATACTCAATGTCACCACCTCCATAGTAGCCACCGCGTCCGTTATCACGTGGACCACTTATTTTGGCTCTCTGCACCACATCATTAAAGTACTTCAGATGCCAGGTTACGTCTGCCCTTTTTCGCACACTAACAGATCTCTGCATCACTGACATCCATCTGACATTGAGCTACCATCCGGTTGCCAACGATGTGGTGAAATGGTTGCCAATGATGTGGTGAAATGGTTGCCAACGATGTGGTGAAATGGTTGCCAATGATGTGGTGAAATGGTTGCCAACGATGTGGTGAAATGGTTGCCAATGATGTGGTGAAATGGTTGCCAACGATGTGGTGAAATGGGTCCACCGTACCCGGACAGCTGCTCTCATCTGCTACAGCAAGAGGTTGACTGCTGCCCTGCCCCTTGTACTCCTTGGCCTCCACATTACTCAGAAGACCAACCTTGAGATGTCTGCCGACGCCTTGGTTTACCGCCAGCTTCTCACTGTCCTTGGCAACTTCCTGGAGCCTGTCCACCTGCCCATTGATGACATCATCTTGCAGGACTGTGTGGCTTGTATGCGACTCACCCCACCCCACCGCCACAGTAAACACACCAATTACAAAATACAATGTGCTACTTCAGTGTTACGGCTAGTGTGTACAATGCTAGGGCCAGCGTAAGTATTGGCCGGAGCTGTTCCTAGCAGTAGGTAAACATTCTCACATGTTGTCTGACGAAGTAGTTCTGTGTTTATTTGGAAAGCCAGTATTGTTTATATTTGCTGGCGATGTTTCTCTTTGCACTCCTGGAAGGAGGTCGGCAGCCCATTTTGCGTGTCGGTTGTGTGGGCCCTCTAATTAATAAGGGTCTGCTACGAAATTACTCCCCCTGGGAAAAAAAAATGCAAAGCACCACAAACGTCCATATTAGTAGGGGCGTCCAGGTCAACGTCCATGAGCTCGTGGCCGGCAGAGGCGGGAGGCGGCACTGGCAGCTGGCAGCGGAGACGGCGGCTGAGGCAGAGACAGAAGGAGACGGCCGCTGAGGCAGAGACAGAAGCAAAGGCTCCGCCACAGGGCGGATGGCGATAGGCACTGGCAGCTCTCCCGGGGCATCGTGGTCAACCAGATGAGGGCAGAGCTGGTTGGGGTGCCAGCAGACGACGGAACTGTCGGCTCGCCAGAGAGATGCCATCGCTCAGCCGCAGAGCTTGGTGATGACCGCAGGTGCCCAGTGTGCCCTTGGATGAGAGAAGATCTGTGCCCAGACCTCCTGGCCGATGCAAAAGGAGTGCACCAGTGTCCAGTGAGAGGGTGAGAAGCCTCAGGAAGCAGGACAGATAAGGGAGACCGGAATCGTTGACCGTGAAGTATATCCACTGCCCTTGGCGGTGTGGTACGTCACCAAAAAAAAAAGAAGCACGGCTTCCTCCAGTGGGTGACAGCACATCAGCTTATCGAGCTGGATCTTGAACATCTGCACAAAACGTTCTGCCCTGGCCGTTTGACACAGGTTGTAAAGGGCCAGTCTGGATGAGGAAAATTCCATCTGTGGACCGTTATCCACAACAGTCGTTTTGGGGAGTCCCTTGACAGCAAAGAGACGCTGGAGAATTTTGATAGTCTCAGCAGAAGTGGTGTTCATCATGTGGGAGACATAAGGGTATCCTGGCCCAGAGTCGATCAGTATGAGCCATTGGGAATCATGAAACGGTCCTGCGAAATCGAAATGGAGATGTTCCCACGGGGATGCTGCATGACTGTTTGGCACATGGTGCAGGCTGACATGGGCAATGTCTTCATCCAAACCACTCCAATAAATGTGTTGGCGGGTCCGCTGTTTGGTGAGGACAATGCCCCGATGACCAGCATGGAGGAGGTCGAGGACATGGCTTCGCTGCACATGCAGTATGACCACCTGGCAAACATCGGAATCACTATGCAAAGGGATGACGCCACTGCAGAAAAAAAGACTGTGCCAATGATCTTGAAAATGCTGGATCTGCGTATCGCGGTCGCTACGGGGGCTGGTCGGCCAACCCACAGCAATTTGGCGATGGAGAGCTTGCAGTGTCTGATCCTGAGCGGTTGCCCGCCGGGCTGCGTCCAGGTCCGGTTCCACATGGAAACAAACTAAGGGGAAGGCATCAAACTCACAGTCCGCCCGGCAGGCAGCCGGAACAGAAAATTGGCATTTGCATGCTTTTCAGAGGTGCGATAGACAATATCAAAGTCAGACGTTGCCAGGAAGAGCGCCCAATGCTGGAGGCAGTGTGCCATGCGGGTGGGCACTGCACCCTCCAGGTGTAACAAAGAAACCAAAGGTCTGCAGAGTGAAATGACGACCGTACACGAAATCGTAGAATTTCCAAAGATTCCTTTTCAATTTGACTATATTTGGTTTGAGCGTCACTCAGTTTCAAAAGCCACCAGCCTCTAAACGCTGTCGGACCACATGCGAGAGGACCACACCCAGGCCATAGTCTGAGGCATTGTCAGTGACAATGAGGGGTAGGGAAGGATCATAAGCAGCCAGACAAGGAGGGTGGGAGAGAGCAAACTTGAGGCGTGTGAAAGCCAGCTCACACGCCTTGTCCCATAACCAGGTCAGCAGCGCAAAAATCTTGGCGTGGGTTATAGAATGCCGATAATAGTTGATTTGAACAAGGACAGATTATAGTTGCTTCACGTTGGTTGGAAGAGGCAGGTACTGAATCACCTCAGCATACTCCTTAGAGGCATGTAGGCCATGGGCATCAATCATGAACCCAAGATAACTGATCTCTCGCACAAAAAAATCATGCTTTTCCCTCCAGCAATGCAGGTTAGCCTCGGAAAAAACGTGAAACAGCCGATCCAGCTTGTCCGCGAGGTCCGCCACGGGTGAGCGACCGATTATGACATCGTCCAGATAATTGGGTACAACAGGCACCTGGCTTGTGAGGTGTTCCAAATAACGTTGGAAAATGGTGGGGGCGCTGGCAATGCCAAATGGGAGGCAGTTGTACCAGAAAACGCCACACGGGATATTGATGGCTAGGATCTGCTGCAATTCCTCGTCCAACAGCAGCTGCAAATAAGCATCACGCATATAAATTTTGGTGAAAACAGTCGAGCCCAAAAGACGTGAGTATGTCATCCACTGATGGACAAGATATGTATCAATGATGGACTGAGAATTGACCGTGACCTTAAAATCACCACAGATGCGTAAAGCACCGTTCGGCTTCTTAACTATCATGATAGGTGTCGCCCAGCGACTGTGCACAGTGGGAGAAAGGATACCTTTGTCTTGTAAGCGGCGAAGTTCCACCTGCAGCCTGTCTCGGAGAGCAAAGGGCGGGCCTTAAAAAAATGAGGAACAGCAGAGGGAAGAAGCTGAACATGCGTAGTGAAACCCTTCAGCCCTGGTGTAGAGGATGCGAACAAGATTTTGTATTTGCTGAGCAATGGGGCAAGGAGGGTATACGATGAGGGAATCGACACCGCCTATACCACGTCCTGCACTGATAAACCCAGATGACCAAATATGTCCTCATCCAGAAAGTTGGTAGTGCCGGGGGATCCGACCACCAAAAACTGAGCAGTGAAGGAATGACCGTTGTAAGAGATTTGTGTGGGAAAAATGCCATTGACTGAAACTGCGCAAGGTGCGAGTGTACAGGAATAAAGCCAACGAGCCCAAGCATTGGGCAGCATCCACAATAGAAACAGATGATGCCATGTCAATTTGGAAGACCACCCAGAATATGCGTGAACTCCAAGGTAAAGAGAAAATGGACACCGGACTGGGGAATGATGGAGAATACTAGGCCATCCAAGGAATGCGAGGCGTCCAGGTCCTGAAGTGACAATTCGTGATGAGCCTTTGCATCCACTGGAAGCATGGCAACTACGCCATGTTTCTGCAAAGCCTGACACACTGCAGCAATATCTTGCTCGCCAGTGGGGTCACTCCAACCGTTGGTGAGTCCGGAAAAAATCTGGACAGGATGGAAGGCGGGTGAAAGACTTCCTGTCACGGAATGGACCAACGGATTGACAAGACTCATGCTCACAACAGCTGTCTGCCGAGGCAGCAAGTTTTTCCCTTTGCGTGTTACTTCCATCCCAATCTGTCGATCCTGCCATGTGACCAGATTCTTGCACACTACAGTCCTTGCTACAGGTATGGAACAATAGCTCAGTCCATAGTGAGACCTCTGCCAACCATAGTGAGACCTCTGCCGACCTAGCCTTGATCAGTCTTCATTTTCTCCTCATGGTGTCAACATCAGTTCCTGCTCTGCGCACTCGTACGATTGAGGAGACACCTGTGCTGAGCCATCTCTACACAGCTGGGCATATGAATGGTGTTTCGTGCCATGTCTTCTGCCAAAGACTGTTAATTTCATGCATCACATACGAATATCATTGTGTTGGGAACGAGACTGCCACCTTGCTCAGTGTCCACCTTTTCTACTGTGCCGCACCTCTTTCCAGCATCACCACAGGGGTGAGTGAATTTGTTCAGAACTTACTAACTTCGAACCTATTCTGTGTGTTTGATTGTAGTTGTGTAATTCATAATTAGGTGTGTTCCTTGACCACTTGACTGCTTGTGAACATTGTTCATTGTGCAGCGTCTACCACGCCTTGCTCTACCATTTGGTTATCAGCTTGTAAGTTAGGTAAGGAAACATGCCTACAAAGCTAAATAGATAGGTGCTTATGTCAGTAAGCCAAAAACAATTAAGTCACAAGTGAAAATAAACACTATGTGGCACCAAGTATTGTGTGCAAGAATAGTAACAATTAGTGCAAAACTAATCGGTCCATTGCAAAAAAATAAAAAAGAAAGAAAAATCAGGAAACCATATGGTTAATATGTAACTTTCAGAAATTTTTAGACAGCTGAAAAAAGACTAAAGGATTAGAGAAAACCAGCTCCCATGCGCACCCTGGTAGCCTTTGTGTTCAGAAGCCTTTGTGTTTGGAGACTTAAAGGGTGGTTTTATCGGGGCGGCAGGGATTGGGGGGGGGGGGGGGGGGGGGTCAGGTGTTGGCGGTTGGTAATTCAGTCACTGACCTGCTTTGTGCACTACACTATACTGGCCATAAGAGCCACCTATTAGTTTGCAGCCACTACTGCACCCACCACTGTAGTTCACAGCTCCTACTGTTGCCTTGAGATGTCAGTCTAAATACCAGTGAAACCTCGAAACGTTGGCAATTTTCCGATTATTCTGTACAAAATTGTGGGGCATTTTCTTCAATAATTGCAATGATTTTGAGGACAGAATTATAGGAATGTAACAAGAAAACCTAAAGCTTACTTTAGAGTTGATTTTTAATTGACATTAAACGTAAATAATAATACATCCAACGTGACAGTCGCAGGCTCCCGAACTTGTCGGAAAGAGCTTGATACACATATCTGAAGGAGTAAATATGGAAGAGATAATATTCTTCCCTCCTGAGAACTTAGGCACTTCAATGCCAGTCCAGAGCAAGTATCTAAATCCCTACAGTACTTCCTGAGATTAGCCTTCATGTACGAGCAGAGAAAGGCAGTGAGAGGCTTTAATTTATAGTGAGCATGGAGGGAGGAATGCATTTGTAGACACAGGTAATGATAATTTTGTGTGACTGAAGCTCTTGGAACAACTGTCAGTAGGACATCACTTACGAAACTTAAGTTTCCCTAACCGGTTATACACCTGGGAAAAAGGGATGTACAGTTTAATGTAGAATCCAAACCATGTTTCATTTCTGATAGATCTTTATGTCACTGACAGGTGAATGCAGGTTTAAAAGGCAGAATGAAAAATAAGTGATCTTACCGGGATTCTATCCCACAACCTTTCAGTTTCATTGTACTTGCTTCACCACTAGACCACAAGGCCCAGCACAGATTTTGGTCTAGCTTCACTGCTCTCTGAAGTTGTAGCGACTGTATCACTAGGTAGAAATGGCATTGTTTTCACAGTGGCTGAGTACTTAATTCGTCATAGTTAGCTACTTGTCACGTGGTACATATTAATTATATACACAAACCTTCCTTATGACTCGGTTTATTTAGTCAAAAACAGATCAAAATCCCTACAGTTCCAGTGATTAGCCTGAACATACAGACAGAAAGCGTGGCATGGTACTTCAGTTTGTACATATATAGAAAATAGACAGATGAAGTCAACTAATAAAAGAGCAAAAAATTGTATGTGACATTCTTAGAAAGCCTTTTACCTCCACAACTGTCGTCATAATTCCTTTCACTCAACAAGTCAGCACACTGCAGCACAACAGGTAAAGGGCTTTGAATTTGAGGAAGTAGAACAACAAAAGACAAGCAAAATAATTCTAAGTTAAAAAACACACTCAGGTGCTTGGGATGGTATTTCCAGCAAAGTACACAAATGTTCATGCACATCTGTATTATGAAAACTAATGTGAAATGCATGGCAGAGGGTACATTGCGGTTAAACCATATTATCAAAATGGCATGAGAAAGATCAACATTCAATCTGTGACAAACAGTAATGCATGCCATGCCACAGGCGTCGACACTGGGACCATTTCTTTTTTTGGTGTTCAAAACTGATATTGTACCACCTTCTTATTCCCTTATAATTGCTTATGTTGATGACACCTCTCCATTGTTTTGTGGTGACAATGAGGAGGATTTTTAACACATGAGAAATCAGAAGTGAACAAATGTTTTAGTAACCAGGGCCTAAAACCCGGTGCTACAAAACTGTAGTTACTGGAGTTCAAAGCAGGCAGCTCATGACACAGGTGTATAGGAAATATTTGTGGAATTTCGTACACAGACAGTGAAGATTGTAATTTCCTTGATCTGTACTCAAATAGCAATCTTTGATGAGAAAACATTGTCAACTTTATATGCAGGGAAATCAGCAGTGCACTGTACTTGCTTAGCCAAATGTCCAAAATTGAATGTAATAAAATGCTGATAACAGTACACTATGGGACAATTCTCCCATTCATAAGTTATGGAAAATAATTGTGGTGTGTGCCACAGATGTTCATTTGAACAGAATCGTAGTGCTACAAAGGAGAAAAGTTAGTGTGATTCAGTGATTCATGGTCTGTGATACAGGGAGACCTGCCATGATGCTCGTACCAAAAATAAATATATCGCTTTACGTGTGTGTGTGTGTGTGTGTGTGTGTGTGTGTGTGTGTGTGTGTGTGTGTGTTTTATCACATTTTTTGTAAGCCTTCTGGACACAATCTGATGTTAAACATTTTAAAGAACATAGTTTTTGAAATTTCCTGGCAGATTAAAACTGTGTTTGCTGGACTGAAACTCAAACTCGGGACCTTTGCCTTTCGCGGGCAAGTGCTCTACCAAAACATAGTTCTTATTATAGGTAACGGTGATCTATAATTATTATAAATATACTGGAAGCAGTCTTCACTGCATAAATTTTTTGATGTGGTGACCGATTTCGATCTTACTATAAGATCATCTTCAGACCATAGATGTCTGCCGGACTATCAGAGAAATTGTAGAAGAGGTGGGCATCAGCACCTTTTTGGCACATTCCATTGTGACCGAAGATTTGACCATGAAGATAGTCTCGGCAAATTTGTGCTGAAGCTGCTGATGGCAGAGTAAAAGCAATTTTGTGTCGAAGTCTCACACAGGACATGCTGGACTCCACAAACAGTGACCCTGACTTCATGAACACCATAATCACTGGTGATAAGTCTTGGGTGTACAACTACGAACCAGAAACCAAATCCCAGTCGTCACAGTGGAAATGTTCCTCGTCACCAAGACCAAAGACGGCCCGCCAAGTGCGCACCAATGTCAAAGTGATGCCAACAGCTTTCTTTGACCCCCCATGGTGTGATAAACCACAAAAATGCACCACAGGGTCAAATAGTCATCAAAAAGTACTACAGGGATGTCCTCCATCGCCTATGTGATGCTATGTGGTGCAAGAGACCGGATTTATGGTGAATAGGAAATTGGCACCTCCATCATGACAGTGCTCCAGCAGATTCCTCACACTTGATTCAGACGTTTTTGGTGAAAAACCAGATTGTGTGCTTCAGCAGGCTCCTCACTCTCCTGATACGGCCCTCTGTGACTTCTGGCTGAAGAGGTCATTGAAAGGAATGCGAGTTCAGACAAGAGATGACATTATGGTAGCAATGACAGTCGAGCTAAACTCCATTCCGAAAGAGACATTTTCAGCACGCTTCCAGCAATAGCGGCACCACTTGGAGAAATGTGTGGAGTCCCAAGTGAACTACTTTGAGGGTGGTTAGGTGTCCAGCACTCCAGGTAAGCCAATTTTTTTTCCCAGGCCATAGGTCTGATACTTTTCTAACAGACCTTATATCTGAAGAGGGCTAAGTCCTAAATGTGCCATGTTATGAGCAATGAAATAATTCTATTTTTGAAGCATGACTTTTTGATTAGCAACCAATCCAGCCTTCATACAGTACTACTTTAATTTTCAACACGGTCGCCTGCCACTTACGCGACTTCGTGTTGCAGTTGTGCTACAAGAAATAAGCACAGTTATTACAGATGAAGAACAAAATTAGAAGTAACAGACAAGGCACATACTGGGGATCCATTTAAAACAAAATTAAAATCTTTTTTTTTAATATATGTCTGTATTAACTGAAAGATTTCTGACTTGTAGGCATTACATATTACCCTCGGTAGATGAACCTGTTACGTATTAAACCTTTTACATAAATATGATATGCACTGTACCTTTTTAAACAAGGTGACATTTGCAAAAGTCATCATTTGATCACTACACACAAAAAGAAATGTAAATAAATAAATAAATATATAGCTGCCACACCACTGTACACAAGGCAAACTCCTAAACTCTGTGTAATTCACATGTGTGTTCATATATTTTTCTAGTTGAAATTAAAACATGTATGTGTGTCAGTTGGTAGTATTCATTGTTTTGATCTTGTGGTATAATATTAATTACAGCAACTGAGAGTAGCATGGATGCGTTTATTTGATATTGTCGCTGTGCAAGATGAAACTAACATGGCGAGGCTGCGGCTGAGAGTGCGTTATCCTGCAGAGCCCCTACCAGCCCCTCAGAAGCGAAATCTGGTCGGGCAGCTGAGCTCTAACATTGTTAACAAAGTAGAAACAATTCACATCATTGAAGAGTACGAGGTAATACCTTGTGACAAAAAATGGAAACATTCTCTGACGTTGTTTAAAGAGTGCTCTCTGTTGCTCTTACATTATAATTCCAGTATACCTATGTATCATGGTGTTCATTTGAAAACAGGTGCAGTCACATGCTGTCCGCCTAGAGGCAGATCGTGCAATAGCTTCAGCCGGGCTTCGAAAGAAATTTGGAATGCTTCAGTATTTGGAAAATCTTAACAAAGATCCTGACCCATGTCCTATTTGCCACTGCAAGCTTGAGAAAAAGGTGAGTAAGAGAAATCTTAAGACTGGCCACAGGAAAATTAGCTATTTCACTGATAGGTTGTATTGCTTGTTTTTATTCTACATGTGTATTCTTTACAGTGGAGTGTACTTCTCTGTGGCCATTACTATTGCATGGACTGCATACAAACGATGTTGAAGATCAGCGTAACCTCTGTCACGACAACAGTAAAATGTGCCGTTTGCAGAGAAACAACACGGTGCATTGATATTTCCTTTGTTAATCTGGAAACTGAGGACATAACTGGCTATGATGCAGATGTCAAAATTTTAGGCTCCCATTCAAAGAAGGTAGAAGCAATTGTAAAAACAATGCTTATCATAAAGAAGGAAGACCCAGAAGCAAAGGCTCTCATATTCTCTGGGGTATGTATGAGACACTTTTTTTCACTTGTAGTACTAAGTAACTCACTTCCATCAATCTTTCTACTACATGTTTTAGGAGATTATACCTTTTGGATTAAATGGCAAACTGCCTATCGGCTTCTGTCTCGGGTTCTTCGGCCGACGTTCATCTAATGATTTTTCTGACGTTTCGCCAGCACGAGTGGCTGGCATTGTCAAAGCTTCACCCTCCATTGCCGGTGGTGGGGTGAAGCTTTGACAATGCCAGCCACTCATGCTGGCGAAACGTCAGAAAAATCATTAGATGAACATCGGCCGAAGAACCCGAGACAGAAGCCAATAGGCAGTTTGTCAACAAGTGGCCACGAAAGCCTTAACAATTTTGTAAATTTAAATGGGTTTCATATTTTTAGCAAGTAGGTATGATATTCAGTGGCCATCAGCACTTAGTTTTAATTGGCAGTGTGGGCCTATATGGTCATCAGAGTTGTGACTGGTTTGATGTGACCACCACTGCAGCCTCTTCTGTGTTATGGCAAATTTAAAGGTACCAGCTCACTATCATTTTTTGTTAGCAACTTTCTGGGATGAAATCTTGAAACTAGAGGGTAGGACAAAGATGTTCAGTACATGGTCAGAACACTAGCCTCCTTCACCTCTTTGTCATCATACAGCAAAACTATATGAGCTATGGGTCATAGAAGGGAAATTCCCATAACTCTTCTTTTGTTCTGTGGTGATTATCATGTTATGTCCAGAAATAAGAAGTCAATTTTAAATCCCATGTCATATTTTTTATGCACTGCATTACACCACTCGTGTCCAATATAAGCTAGTTTTAGAACCTCCAGTGACCACCAAATTTGAGAACCCTTCCTAGCAGTATCACATCTGCAAAAAAAAAATTAAAATATTATGATGACAAGTGAGTGGTGGGTTATCAACACGATATCAAATATGGCTAATCCAGGAGTAGGTCTAATAATGAATAAGAAAATGGGAATGCTACTAAGCTACTGTGAACAGCATAATGACAGCATTATTGAAGCCAAGATAGATACAAAGCCAATACCCACCACTGTTGTTAAAATTTGTCAACTATCTCCACATATGATGAGAGATTGGAAAGAATATGTGATGATAGGAAAGGGAGAGAACAATATAATCACAATGTGGGACTGAAATAAGATAGTAGGAAAAGGATAGGCAGAAAAAATTGTTAGGGAATCATGGTTTAGAGGAAAGAAATGAAAAAAGAAGCTGCCTCGTAATATTTGGCAGAGAACACAATTTAATCAGTGCTATTACTTGGTGGCATGGTCCATATCAATTCAGGCAGGTAAGAAAAAATCTTACCTTCATAGTCTCAGATATTTTTGAATTTAGCATATGTTAAAATGAAGGACTAAGTAAGGAACACGTATTTTTTTGTTTTCTCCAAAAAAATTTCTGCTCTGAGATACAGCCCTCCAAAGATGACACTGCGCATATCATTTCGAAGATGCAAATTTTGGAAAAAATATAAAATACAGTATCTCTGGAACAGTTCTAGATATTTTATTGTTTTTTTTTTATTTGAAAGGTAATTGCTTTATGATTACAGAGAAATCCTCCATACTTCATGATGTCAGAGAAATCCTCCATTTGGACTTACCTGTCAAAGTTCTTTTACTATATCGTTTTGAACTTTTTTATAGTTTATGAGTTTTTTTTAATGCCAATCCATAAAATTTTGTTTTTTTTTTTCTGTTGGTTGGTGCCATATAGTTCTACAATCTCTGAAAAGCAGAGCTTCCAACCTCTTCAAAAAACAAATTAGCGCTTAAAAACTACAATACAGAAACCTGCAATGAACAACCATGACGAAACTGACAAGAAACTACAACAAAATGTAAGAAATATCTGCAACAATGAAAATGAAAAGAAATAACTGCAACAAAGACAGTAGAACTAAACATTGTAACATAGAAATTGGTAAAAAACAACTTCAGTGAAGACATACATTACCCTTGAAAGTTAAAAAAAAAGATTTTTTAAAATAAAAGCTGTCCAACTTAAAAGTGGTACCTCTCCTTTACAGAGAGTACTAAATGGTACTAATCAACAGAAAAAAATCTGTCTTTTCTGGATTGGCATTTTTGGAAAAAAAAATTAAAAAAGCAAAAAGATAAAAATCTGTAAATTATAAAAAAAATCAAAAGGCGACAGTAAAAGAACTTTGACAGATATGTCCAAACGGAGGATACCATTGTAATCATACAACAATTATCTTTCGAATAAAAAAAAAAAAAAACTCTAACAAAATATCTAGAACTGTTACAGAGCACATTTTAAAATTTTTTCCAAAATTCTCATCTTCAAAATGGTGTTGGCAGTGTCATCTTTGGAGGCCTGTGTCTCAGGGCAGGAACTTTTTTGGGAGAAAACAAAAAAAATATGTGTTTCTTACTTACTCCTGAATTTTAACATCTAAATTCAAAACATCCGAGACTATGAATGTAACTCTCCTGCCTGAAGTGATATGGATTATACCTGGTTTAAGAATTGTGAAAGTAGAGTTTATTCATTAAAAAGACCTGGAGACACTGAAAGATTTCGGATAGATTACGTAATAACATGACAGAGATTTTCAAAGCAGATCTTAAGTTGCAATATTTTTAGGGTCATATGTGGACTCTGGCACAATTTATTGGTTATGAAATGAAATGCAGATTAAACTGAAGAAATTGCAGAATAGCAGAAAATTAAGGAGCTGGGATAAGCTCAAAGACCAGACAGAGGTCATTGAGAGTTTCCCTGGAATTGAGAGATGGAACTGTGTATGCAGCAGAGGATCAAAGTAGGCAGAATCACAAGGTCCAGTAGAATTTGTTGTATGAAATTTTAAATATTGAATCTAGAAGTATATATATAAAAGCAAAGATGATGTAACTTACCAAACGAAAGCACTGGCATGTTGATAGACACACAAACAAACACAAACATGCACACAAAATTCAAGCTTTCGCAACCCACGGTTGCTTCATCAGGAGAGAGGGAAGGAGAGGGAGAGACAAAAGGATGTGGGTTTTAAGGGAGAGGGTAAGGAGTCATTCCAATCCCGGGAGCGGAAAGACTTACCTTAGGGGGAAAAAAGGACAGGTATACACTCTCTCTCGCACACGCGCGCGCGCACACACACACACACACACACACACACACACACACACACACACACACACATCCATCCGCACATACACAGACACAAGCAGACATGTGTATGTGCGGATGGATGTGTGTGTGTGTGTGTGTGTGTGTGTGTGTGTGTGTGTGTGTGTGTGTGTGCGAGCGAGTGTATACCTGTCCTTTTTTCCCCCTAAGGTAAGTCTTTCCTCTCCCGGGATTGGAATGACTCCTTACCCTCTCCCTTCAAACCCACATCCTTTCGTCTTTCCCTCTCCTTCCCTCTTTTCTGATGAAGCAACCGTAGGTTGTGAAAGCTTGAATTTTGTGTGTATGTTTGTGTGTCTATCAACATGCCAGTGCTTTCGTTTGGTAAGTTACATCATCTTTGTTTTTTGATATATTTTTCCCACGTGGAATGTTCCCCCATTATGACAGCTGCCACCCATTCCACATCAAACAGTCCCTTCCCTACAGCCTAGGTCTTCATGGCAAAGGAATCTGCTCCAGTCCTGAATCCCTGAACCGTTACACCAACAACCTGACAACAGCTTTCGCATCCCGCAACTACCCTCCCGACCTGGTACAGAAGCAAATAACCAGAGCCACTTCCTCATCCCCTCAAACCCAGAACCTCCCACAGAAGAACCCCAAAAGTGCCCCACTTGTGACAGGATACTTTCCGGGACTGGATCAGACTCTGAATGTGGCTCTCCAGCAGGGATACGACTTTCTCAAAACCTGCCCTGAAATTAGATCCATCCTTCATGGAATCCTCCCCACCCCACCAAGAGTGTCTTTCCGCCATCCACCTAACCTTCGTAACCTCGTGGTTCATCCCTATGAAATCCCCAAACCATCTTCCCTACCCTCTGGCTCCTACCCTTGTAACCGCCCCCGGTGTAAAACCTGTCCCGTGCACCCTCCCACCACCACCAATATATCCTCTCTTCCCGTTACCCACCAGGCCTCAACCTCCGCTAATTTCAAGTTGCCGCCGCTCATACCTCACCTGTCATTCAACATCATCTTTACCTCTGTACTTCCGCCTCGACTGACATCTCTGCCCAAATTTGGAATTTTGTGTGTGTGTGTTTGTGTTTGTTTGTGTGTTTATCAACATACCAATGCTTTCGTTTGGTAAGTTACATCATCTTTTTAGATATATTTTTCCCACGTGGAATGTTTCCCTCTCTCTCTCCCTCTCTCTCTCATATATATATACACTCCTGGAAATGGAAAAAAGAACACATTGACACCGGTGTGTCAGACCCACCATACTTGCTCCGGACACTGCGAGAGGGCTGTACAAGCAATGATCACACGCACGGCACAGCGGACACACCAGGAACTGCGGTGTTGGCCGTCGAATGGCGCTAGCTGCGCAGCATTTGTGCACCGCCGCCGTCAGTGTCAGCCAGTTTGCCGCGGCATACGGAGCTCCATCGCAGTCTTTAACACTGGTAGCATGCCGCGACAGCATGGACGTGAACCGTATGTGCAGTTGACGGACTTTGAGCGAGGGCGTATAGTGGGCATGCGGGAGGCTGGGTGGACGTACCGCCGAATTGCTCAACACGTGGGGCGTGAGGTCTCCACAGTACATCGATGTTGTCGCCAGTGGTCGGCGGAAGGTGCACGTGCCCGTCGACCTGGGACCAGACCGCAGCGACGCACGGATGCACGCCAAGACCGTAGGATCCTACGCAGTGCCGTAGGGGACCGCACCGCCACTTCCCAGCAAATTAGGGACACTGTTGCTCCTGGGGTATCGGCGAGGACCATTCGCAACCGTCTCCATGAAGCTGGGCTACGGTCCCGCACACCGTTAGGCCATCTTCCGCTCACGCCCCAACATCGTGCAGCCCGCCTCCAGTGGTGTCGCGACAGGCGTGAATGGAGGGACGAATGGAGACGTGTCGTCTTCAGCGATGAGAGTCGCTTCTGCCTTGGTGCCAATGATGGTCGTATGCGTGTTTGGCGCCGTGCAGGTGAGCGCCACAATCAGGACTGCATACGACCGAGGCACACAGGGCCAACACCCGGCATCATGGTGTGGGGAGCGATCTCCTACACTGGCCGTACACCACTGGTGATCGTCGAGGGGACACTGAATAGTGCACGGTACATCCAAACCGTCATCGAACCCATCGTTCTACCATTCCTAGACCGGCAAGGGAACTTGCTGTTCCAACAGGACAATGCACGTCCGCATGTATCCCGTGCCACCCAACGTGCTCTAGAAGGTGTAAGTCAACTACCCTGGCCAGCAAGATCTCCGGATCTGTCCCCCATTGAGCATGTTTGGGACTGGATGAAGCGTCATCTCACGCGGTCTGCACGTCCAGCACGAACGCTGGTCCAACTGAGGCGCCAGGTGAAAATGGCATGGCAAGCCGTTCCACAGGACTACATCCAGCATCTCTACGATCGTCTCCATGGGAGAATAGCAGCCTGCATTGCTGCGAAAGGTGGATATACACTGTACTAGTGCCGACATTGTGCATGCTCTGTTGCCTGTGTCTATGTGCCTGTGGTTCTGTCAGTGTGATCATGTGATGTATCTGACCCCAGGAATGTGTCAATAAAGTTTCCCCTTCCTGGGACAATGAATTCACGGTGTTCTTATTTCAATTTCCAGGAGTGTATCTATATCCTCAAAATCACCCTCTCCAAACCTTCCAGGAATTTCTGACTTCCAGCCTTGCCTCTCAATCCTTCTTAAAAAACCTTAATCCTACTCCCAACATCACCACTGCTGAAGCCCAGGCTATCCGTGATCTGAAGGCTGACCAGTCCATCGTCATCCTTCCGGCGGACAAGGGTTCCACGACCGTGGTACTTGATCGTCGGGAGTATGTGGCTGAGGGACTGTGTCAGCTTTCAGACAACACCACATACAAAGTTTGCCAAGGTAATCCCATTCCTGATGTCCAGGCGGAGCTTCAAGGAATCCTCAGAACCTTAGGCCCCCTACAAAACCTTTCACCTGACTCCATCAACCTCCTGACCCCACCGACACCCCGCACCCCTACCTTCTACCTTCTTCCTAAAATTCCCAAACCCAATCATCTCGGCCGCCCCATTGTAGGTGGTTACCAAGCCCCCACAGAACGTATCTCTGCCTACGTAGATCAACACCTTCAACACATTACATGCAGTCTCCCATCCTTCATCAAAGACACCAACCACTTTCTTGAACGCCTGGAATCCTTACCCAATCCATTACCCCCGGAAACCATCCTTGTAACCATTGATGCCACTTCCTTATACACAAATATCCCGCACGTCCAGGGCCTCGCTGCGATGGAGCACTTCCTTTCACGCCGATCACCTGCCACCCTACCTAAAACCTCTTTCCTCATTACCTTAGCCAGCTTCATCCTGACCCACAACTTCTTCACTTTTGAAGGCCAGACATACCAACAATTAAAGGGAACAGCCATGGGTACCAGGATGGCCCCCTCGTACACCAACCTATTCATGGGTTGCTTAGAGGAAGCCTTCTTGGTTACCCAAGCCTGCCAACCCAAAGTTTGGTACAGATTTATTGATGACATCTTCATGATCTGGACTCACAGTGAAGAAGAACTCCAGAATTTCCTCTCCAACCTCAACTCCTTTGGTTCCATCAGATTCACCTGGTCCTACTCCAAATCCCATGCCACTTTCCTTGATGTTGACCTCCACCTGTCCAATGGCCAGCTTCACACGTCCGTCCACATCAAACCCACCAACAAGCAACAGTACCTCCATTATGACAGCTGCCACCCACTCCACATCAAACGGTCCCTTCCCTACAGCCTAGGTCTTCGTGGCAAACGAATCTGCTCCAGTCCGGAATCTCTGAACCATTACACCAACAACCTGACAACAGCTTTCGCATCCCGCAGCTACCCTCCCGACCTGGTACAGAAGCAAATAACCAGAGCCACTTCCTCATCCTCTCAAACCCAGAACCTCCCACAGAAGAAACACAAAAGTGCCCCACTTGTGACAGGATACTTTCCGGGACTGGATCAGACTCTGAATGTGGCTCTCCAGCAGGGATACGTCTTCCTCAAATCCTGCCCTGAAATGAGATCCATCCTTCATGAAATCCTCCCCACTCCACCAAGAGTGTCTTTCCACCGTCCACCTAACCTTCGTAACCTCTTAGTTCATCCCTATGAAATCCCCAAACCACCTTCCCTACCCTCTGCCTCCTACCCTTGTAACCGCCCCCGATGTAAAACCTGTCCCATGCACCCTTCCACCACCTCCTACTCCAGTCCTGTAACCCGGAAGGTGTACACGATCAAAGGCAGAGCCATGTATGAAAGCACCCACGTGATTTACCAACTGACCTGCCTACACTGTGACGCATTCTATGTGGGAATGACCAGCAACAAACTGTCCATTCGCATGAATGGACACAGGCAGACAGTGTTTGAAGTTGCCGCCATTCATACCTCACCTGTCATTCAACAACATCTTTGCCTCTGCACTTCCGCCTCGACTGACATCTCTGCCCAAACTCTTTGCCTTTACAAATGTCTGCTTGTGTCTGTGTATGTGCGGATGGATATGTATGTGTGTGTGTGTGAGTGTATACCTGTCCTTTTTTCCCCCTAAGGTAAGTCTTTCCGCTCCCGGGATTGGAATGACTCCTTACCCTCTCTCTTAAAACCCACATCCTTTCGTCTTTCCTTCTCCTTCCCTCTTTCCTGACGAAGCAAACATTGGTTGCGAAAGCTAGAATTTTGTGTGTATGTGTGTGTTTGTTTGTGTTTCTGTCGACCTGCCAGCGCTTTCGTATGGTAAGTCACGTCATCTTTGTTTTTAAATATATTTTTCCCGCATGGAATGTTTCCCTATTATATGGGGAAACATAAATTTTGTGTGTGTGTTTGTGTTTGTTTGTGTGTCTATCAACATACCAATGCTTTCGTTTGGTAAGTTACATCATCCATATATATATGCACACACAGGGGGATGGGGGTTTGAAGAGACCATTGGAGAGAACAGGAGCACTTGGATGAATATTAAGAGGTTAGATGTCAAGTGAGTACTGTCAAAGAAGAGGAGGTTGTGAAAGGTGGAAGGCATATAAAGAAGGGCCGTGCAAAGGAAACAGTATTATGCAAATGGAAATGGAAATAGATTAAATTAAGATGAAATACGATACTACGAGAAGAATAAGTCGAAACAAGGCACCTTTTCTAGACAACATTCTCTTAGAGTTTTGAGACCCTGGGAGAAAGGTACCGTGACCAAACCATTCCACCTGGTATGGAAGATACAAGAGTTGGGCAAAGTTTGCTGAGACAAGAAGAAAGTAAGAACCCCACTTCCAAAGAAAGCAGATGATGACTGGTGTGAGTATTGTAGAATCATCAGTCTCAGTTGGAATATTTTGACATGAATACGTACATTAAGCTGTGAAGAAAATCAAGGAGAAATTTGGAAAGGAAAAGAAGCGAAAACATATTTCATTGGTGACATTGCAATTCTGACGGAGATGTAAATAACCTTGAAGACTAGTTCAGTGGATTGGATAGAATCTTGAAAATAGGTCATGAGGGAACTAGATTAGGAAATGCGACATTAAAAGTGATAGAAAAGTTTTGTGGCCTCTCATGTTTTGTCAGTGTGACTGATTAATGGTGAGCTTCCAGGCATTCAGCTGAGTTGTTTCCATTTTATGCACAATATTTCAACAACTAACTCGGTTGCCTTCATTGGGTGCTGTTAGCTGTGTCGTTATACGTGCTCACTGGTCGGACCACAACTCATGGCACTCAAAGAGTGGGTCAGTCATTGAATTGTTGTGTGTAAATGGAAACAACAACTTGGCTGAACACCAGAAAGCACACCATTGGTAGCAGGTGAGCTTTGATATTCAGGCAGTGAAATAAAAGGTATCAGACAAAATAGAGAAATTTATTAACAATGAATAAAAATTTAAATATTAGGATGTCTTTTTCTGAAGGTATTTGTCTGGACTGTAAGTCTTGTACTGAAGTGAAACTTGGATGCTTAGCAGTTCAGACAAGAAAAGAATAGTAGCTTGTGAAAAAAAAGTATTGCAGAAGAATGCTGAACATTAGATGGACAGGTCGGATAACTAATGAGGTACTGAATTGAACTTGGGAAAAAAGAAATTTATGTCACAACCTGACTAAAAGAAGGGTTTTGATTGAGAGGACACATTCTGAGGCTTCCGAGACTCATCTGTTTGGTACTGGAGGTAATTGTGGGGGATAAAGATAGTCGTGAGTACAGTAAGCAGGGTCAGATAGATGTGAGTTGCAGTAGTTATTCAGAAATGAAGAGGCTCGCATAGACTAGACTAGCGTGGATGATAAGAGTTGCCCATCATTGCCTGCAAGCTCTCCAGTTCTCAACTGCAGAAATTTTATGGAGAAGAATAGAATGCAAATGACCTTTTCTTTGGATGCCTCAGATTACATGGAAGTACAAAAATCCTTGTACAATAACTTGAGAAGCTTGGTCATCCGTTGCCAATCTCTATGATGGCTTCATCAGCTTTTTTAACTTCACACAATCATAGATGTTCCATATCAGGTGCTATCCAAGATATCCAATAATTTCATTGTACTGGTCAAACCATTAGCAGTAAGACGTTCTGGTGCTAGACGTCTCAGCTACTGCAGCGCAAAGGTGCATCATCTTTGGTGGGTGCAGATGAGAGTTGTAGATTTGCTTGTCAGGACATGTTTCATCACTGCAAATTGTGAAATGGATAACGTGAAGAGGCAACAGATTTGCATCAGAATGTGTTTGAAGTTGAAGAAAACTGCAGTTGAAACCCACCACATGCTTACAGAGGCATTTGGTGAGATTGAGAGTCACTAAGTCAAGGAAGAATATTTGAGTGGTACAAGTGTTTTCAGGAAAGCCGAGAATGTGTGGAAGATGACAAACAGTGTGCTTAACCGTCAGCATGCATGATACTGGAAATGATAATGAAAGTGGATGACATGATTTACAAAAACTGAAGGCAGACAATTAATGATTTTTGTAACAGAGATGGACTATCGTATGGCACATGTCAATGAATTCTAGCCGATGAACTGAACTAGAGAGGAATTGCAGCAAAGTTTGTCCTTCACCTCCCAGCATCAAACAACAGAACCTCAGGATTCAGATGTGCAAAGAGATTGAGAGTGTCCAAAATTCTTATCCAGAGTCATAACAGGTGATGAATGTTGGGTGTATGGTTACAAGACTGAAACAAAGCAGCAGTCATCACAATGGAAAACACCATCTTCTCCAAGGCTGAAAAAAACTAGATAAGTTTGCATCGTGAAGTCAGCGCCAATCATTTTTTTCCAACATTCGGGGAATAGTGCATAAGGAGTTTGTTCCACATGGTCAAACTGTCAACAGGCAATTTTACTTCAAGGTTTTGAGGCAACTGAGGGAAAATGTTTGACACATACGGCAACAGTTGTGGAGAAAGAAAGACTAGTTGTTGCACCATGACAACACACCCGCACACACCTCTCTCATTGTGAAAGATTTCCTGGCCGAAAACAACATTGCAATGGCCCCCACTCTCCCATCTCACCACACCTAGCCCAGTGGACCCAAAGATGAAAATAGCATTGAAAGGGCAACATTCTGACCATATTGAAGGCATCCAAGTAGAACTGGAGTGTGTCCTGAACACCTTCACATTGGGAACTTGCAGGAGTGCTTCCAAAAATGTAAACAATGCTGGGATTGTTGCATACATGTACAAGGTGATTACTTTGAAAGTGATCAAGGACATTAGGGCATAAGTAAAGTTTTCTGACATTTACAATGAAATTCCCCAATATTTTGGGTAGCACAGATTCACCGATGACACAGGTGCCCACATCTAAAGCTCTCTGTACACAGAAGTGACCCATACAGCATGATGGAGGACAGAAATATTCAATTTGGTTTATTTTGTATGGTGAGCACACTGTTGGTCATGAAAGCAAAATGGCGTGGACAAAGAGAAATGTGTATGTCTGAATTTTTGCACAGGAGTGAAAGAATTGGTGGTTTGTCTCTTATTATTGATTTGCAACTGCTGCCATCGCTTGCTTTATTCCAGAAATTCACTCGCACATCGATAGATGATTTTTGCATTCTTTTATCTACAATTGAGCTGAAGATTCCAAAGCAAGACACAAATTATCAAAGAGCCATATCAGCAGAAGAGAGGCTTGCCTTAAAACTGTAATTCTTAACAATAAGCAACGGTTATGATAGCCTTAAATATCTATTTTGTGTACCTAACACCGAAGTAATTAATGAAGTATGTGATGCTGTATGCAAAATAATCATGTATTTTATTGAGGTATGCCTAAAAGTGAGGGGAATACTATTCATTAAAATGAGTAATGTAATGTAAAATATGTGATAGACCAGCCTTATAGGCTAATTGATTACTTGGGTTTTATAGTTTCTTGGATAAACACATCATTATTGTAAGAAAAATAGGAAAAACAATTTTCACTTATTTTGTTTCTGTATTTAAATTTCATGAAGTAGTAGCAAAAGCATGACATTAACACAAATACCTTGGATGTAAGCCCCAAGAATTATCAGGTCTTTCATATATTTTTATTTTACATTAATCTACATTACCTGTTTATTTTTCTGCTGGCAGTTACATGAAACAAACCAAAAGTAAACAAAAAAGCAGAACAGCCACTTTAAATGTCAGTTATGCAGTACACGTAAATGTGGTGGGGGAAGAGTGGTGTATTATGTCAGTAGACAGGAGTTCTTCAGAAGAGCAGTTGCAGTTTCTTGCAGAAATATGAAATGAATTTGCACAATCTTTTAAATCAGATAACTTGTGGGTCAAATGGCATGATGAAGCTGTATGAGCAATCTGTCTGTACGGCTCCCATTAAACCAAATAAATGCAAAATAATGTTATTACATGATTATGATTTTATTAAGCTGTAAACCTCTATCTTTCCTCATTTTATATTTATCAAGGAGGAATGACAGTGATTTGAGGGCAAACCACTTGGAATTATACTTTTCTGATGCACTCATTCCTGAGGTTGTATCTTCACTTCCTATGTTGGCATTTTCAGCATTTTGGCAGTTTCTCGCCAAGCATTAATTTTTTGTTAAGTATTTTATGCAGTCCATATACAGGATCCCACAAGCACCTGTGGGTCTTGACTTTTCTGTCAATAGAAGTACACTATCATCCAGCTACTCCATCACCACAAAAATCACTTTCAATAAACAACAACAAATAGTTTACGTGCAAAAAACAGTGTACTGCACTAAAGTGAGTGCACTTTGTTTATCATAAGAAAGCTAGTGCTGAAGTGGGGAGAACACAGACTTCCTTTGATATTTTACTCTAAAACCAACAACCAGTGGACCAAAGTAAAATATCTGCAAATGCAACCCACAATCAGCTGAATGCCATGTGCCTGGCATTGACACCAGAGAGTTCCTCATTCACTGTTGCACATACACTTGTGTTTGCTTCAGTGGAAAGGAGGCCTAGAAGTGACATATCACTTACAATGGACTGCAGGCAAGTGTTCAATACTGGTATATTTTATGTAAGTATGAGCTGGCTGAATAGTGTAAGATAGAGGCCAATAAATTCAGTTAAAAAAACTGCAGAAGAATGCCTGTCATAGATGACTTGCTTTCTGTGTCAAGCTTGACTGGGATGCAGGCTCTTCTTCTGTACTGGACACAGACACAAATGTCGCTACATTCCATGATAAAGCTATTGTGGGTGCACTGTGTTTAGTGGTACAAGTAAATAATCTGAGCTTCAACAGTGGCATATATGCTTATGTGAATTCATTCTTTCAGATAACAGGAACTGCTTATTATGTTTAAGGTAGTGTGCATGCCACAGTCTTCCTGCATGTCTCAAGAAGAATTGATGCTGTACTCCTCTCAGTAAAGAGAGTGTTAAATTTATGATGTGTTGCCCTGATATATGTAAAGTTCTTTGTTTCATAAATCAGTCATTCATAAAAAATGCTTCAGTACATACAACATCCTCAAAGCTTTCCATTCCTTACTAACTTTAGTGCAGGATGTAGTGCATTACTCCGTTTTGCTCAAGTGTCTGAATTACCTCATGAACAACCTTTGTGTTCCTTGCTATTATCAGTGTTTTTTTCTTGTTTTTTAGTGGGAGAAGCTACTGGAGATATTGAGAACAGCACTCGTCATGAATGGAATAAGTGTCCGACAGTTACAATCAGGAAACCGATTTCAGCAGTGCCTAGCAGATTTCAAGGTATTAACACTGGCCCTAGTATCTTATATCCATTATTATTTTTATTGTTTTAAAGCCGCAGATACATTGTAATTTTAGTGAGTAACGTGTTAGTATTGTTGTTTGTGTTGTTGTTGTTATTGTTGCTGCGGCTGCTGCTGCTGTTGCTGTTATCCTCAGTCCAAAGACTGGTTTATTGCAGCTCTCCTCGCTCCTCTGTCCTGTGAGAGCCTCATCCTTCTGTATCAGCTTACTGTATTCATCTCGTGATCTCCTTCTATAATTTTTACCTCCCCACACTTCCCTCCAGTACTAAATTCATGATTCCTTAATGTCTCAGAATGTGTCTTATCAGCAGATCCCATCTAATTAGGTTGTGCCAGAAATTTCTATTCTCATTAATTTAATTCAGTATCTCCTCATTGGTTATGTGATCTACCCATCTAATCTTCTGTATTCTCTTGCAGCACCACATTTCAAAAACTTTTATTCTCTTCTTGTCTAAACTATTTAACATCCACATTGCTACACTCCATACAAATACCCTCAAAAAAAATCTACCTAATACTTAAATCTATATTCACTGTTAACAAATTTCTCTCCTTTAAAAACAATTTTCTTGCCATTGCCAGTCTGCATTTTATGTCCCCTCTACTTTGGCCATCATTAGTTATTTTGCTACCCAAATAGCAAAACTTGTCTATTACTTTCAGAGTCTAATTTCCTAGTCTAATTCCCTCAGCATCATCTGATTTAATTCTACAACATTCCATTATTCTTGTCTTGCTTTTGTTGTTGTTTATCTTATGTCCTCCTTTCAAGACACTGTCCATTCCATTTAACTACCCGTCCAAGTCCTTTGCTGTCTCTGACAGAATTGCAATGTCATAGGCAAAACTCAGAGTGTTTATTTATTTTCCCTGTACTGTAATTTCTACTGTACTATAAATCTGTCTTTCATTCCCTGTACTGTTTGCTCAGTGTAAAGATTGAATAATGTGGGGAATAGGCTACAGTGCTGTCTCACTCCCTTCTCAACCACTACTTCCCTTTTGTTTCCCTCAACTCTTATAACTGCCATCTCATTTCTATACAATTTGTAAATAGCCTTTTGTTCCCCATATTTTGTCCCTGCTACCTTCAACATTTCAAAGAGAGTCAGTCAACATTGTCACACTCTTTCTCTAAGTTCACAATGCTATAAATGTAGGCTTTCCTTTACTTAACCTATCTTCTAAGGTAAGTTGTAGGGTCAGTATTGTGTCTCATTTTCCAACATTTCTCCAAAATCCCAACTGATCTTCCCTGAGGACAGCTTCTACCAGCTTTTCCATTTTTCCATAAAGAATTTGTGTTAATGTTTTGCAGCCATGACTTATTAAACTGGTATAAACTGGTATTTTCATAATTTTCACATCTTTCAGTACTTGCTTTCTTTGTAATTGTAATTATTACATTCTTCTCGAAGTCTGAGGGTATTTTGCCTGCCTCCTACACCTTGCACACCACATGGAATAATTTTGTCATGGCTGACTCTGCCAAGGCTATCAGTAGTTCTGATGGAATGTTGTCTGTTTCCAGGGCGTTGTTTCATCTTAGGTCTTTCAGTGCTCTGTCAAATTCATCTTACAGTGACACATCTCCCATCTCATTCTCATCTACGTCCTCTTTCCGTTCTACAACATTGCATCTCCCTTGTATAGACCCTCCATATATTCCTTCCATCTTTCAGCTTTCCCATCTTTGCTTCGGATTGGTTTTCCATCTGAGCTCTTGATATTCATACAGCTGCTTCTCTTTTCTCCGAAGTTCTCTTTAATTTTCCTGTAGGCAGTATCAATTTTTCCCATATTGAAATATGCTTCTAAATTGGTACATTTGTCCTCTAGCCATACTGGCTTAGCAGTTTTGCACTTCCTGTCAGTCTCATTTTTTAGACGTTCGTATTCCCTTTCACCTGCTTCGTTTGCTGCATTTTTAAATTTTCTTGTTTTATTGGTTAAATTCAATATCTTCTGTGTTATGCAAGGATTTATACTAGGCCAGGTCTTTTTATCTATTTGATCCTCTGGTGCCTTCTCTATTTCATCTCATAAAGCTATCCATTCATCATCTACTGTATTCCTTTCCCCTGTTCTAGTCAACTATTGCCTGATACTCCCTTTGAAACTGTCAGCAAACTCTGGAGGTTGGAGTGGGTTGTTTGGGGGAGGAGACCAGACAGTGAGGTCATTGGTCTACTGGGTTAAGGAAGGATGAGGAAGGAAGTCAGCCATGCCCTTTCAAAGGAACCATCCCTGCATTTGCCTGGAGTGATTTAGGGATGGCCAGATGCGGGATTGAAGCATTGTCCTCCCTAATGCGAGTCTAGTGTGCTAACCAATGCGCCACCTTGCTCAGTTTCAGAAAACTCTGATTCTTTCAACTTACCCAGGTTCCATCTCATTAATTTCGTACCTTGTAGCAATTTCCTCAGCTTTAATTGACAGTTCATAACAAATAAATTGTGGTCAGAGTCGACATCTGCCCTGGAAATGTCTTGCAGTTTAAAATCTGGTCCCAAAATCTCTGTGTTACCATTATATAATCAATCTGAAATGTTCCAGTGACTCCAGGTCTCTCCCATGTATACAACCATCTGTCATGATTCTTAAACCCAGTGTTTGCAATGATTAAATTAGGCTCTGAGCAAAATTCTACCCAACGACTTTGTCTTCCATTCCTTTCCCCCCAGCCTATATTCACCTACTATTTTTCCTTCCCTTCTGTTTCCTATTATTGAATTCCAGTCCATCATCATAGTTAATTTTTCGTCTCCCTTAACTATATTAATAATTTCTTTTATCTCGTCATACATTTCTTCAATCTCTTCATCATCTGTGGAATTAGTTGACATATAAACTTGTACTTATGTAGTAGGTGTTGGCTTTTTTGTCTGACTTGGCTACAGTAATGCATTCACTATGCTGTTCGTAGTTGCCTACCCACATTCCTATTTTCTTTTTCATTATTAAACTTGCAGCATCCTATTTGATTTTGTATTTATAACCCTGTATTTACCTGAGCAGAAAACTTGTCCCTTCTGTCACTGATTCCCACTATATCTAGCTTCAGTCTCTCCATTTCCCTTTTTAAATTTTCTAATCTACCTGTGCAATTAAGAGATCTAACATTCCATGCCCAATCCACAGAACACCAGTTTAGTTTCTTCTGATAACAACATCCTCCTGAGTAATCCCTGCCCAGAGATCCGAATGGGGGACCATTTTACCTCCAGAATATTTCACCCAAGAGTATGCTATCATCATTTACACAAACAGTAGAGCTGCATACCCTCAGGAAAAATTATGGGTGTAGTTTCCCCTTGCTTTGAGCTGTCAGCAGTACCAGAACAGCAAGACCATTTTGGTGGATGTTACAAGGCCAGATCAGTCAATCATCCAGACAGTTGACCCTGCAGCTACTGAAGTCTGCTTTTCCTCTACAGCAACCACATGTTTTTATGGCCTCTCAACAGATAACCCACCATTGTGGTTGAACCTGTGGTACAACTATCTCTATAGCTGAGGTGCACAAGCCACCCCACCAACAGCAAGGTCCATGGTTCACGTCAGGGATGAGTAACATAATAGGGGTATTATTTGGAATGGAAGTTGTTAGGTGACGAGAATCTGGCCTGAGGAAGATGATTAAGTACCATTTGCCACAATTGTCAGAGTGGCATCCATTTTGATAGGTAGAGTATAAAAAAATAAAGTTCAGAGGCTAAGATTGAAAAAAATTTAAAGCTAATGAAAGCATCACAATGAAATAATGAAGTTATCATGAAAATTTCGACCTATCATCAGAATTCTTTTTTTTTTTTTTTTTCCTTTTTTTCACTTGGTTATAGTTTGATCAGTTTTAAGTATCTGCTATCCTTACAGCATAATATCTCAAGATTAAGGGTAAAATTAAATGAACTAGTTAGTTGTATCAGAGGAAAATTCAATTAAGTCAACTAATAAATTATGTCTGTAATAGAAATTCCTGGATGGAGCAATTATTTTACAATAAAGGAAAGGAAACAACTCACCTGTAGCAGATAAATGCGTGGAGCAAAGAGACACATAACAGGAAACATCATTGAGACTAGTGATCCCCTATTCTTCAGGATTCCCCATGTCTGAATGTATTACCTTGGTGGACCTCAGAAATTGTCGAGGCCATTAAGGAAAACAGGTGGGCTCCCCACACCATAAGCAGAATCCCTCAATTGAACACCTCATTGTCTTTAATCAGATCTGTGCCCAGTTCCACCACTTAATAAAATGATGGAAGCAAGAATGCTGGGAATGATTCATATGATGACAAAAAACTACCAGCACACCTAGTATAAGAACTTTGCTTTGACCCACAGAAAAACATTCACACACTCATTCATGCACACTACATTATTATTAATCCTCAAGCAGGTCCACCATTTCTCATAACAAGAGCAGGTGCGCGGCATATTTTGTACACTTGTAAAGAACAGAAGTCTTTATACCACAAAAGTAAACACATGTGAGCAAAATCAGAGTTGATAATAAACTTACATTACATGAGCTGAAACACTGTTTAATTAAACAATAACAAAATATACGTTCATCGTATCACTCTGTTCCCATGTACAGGCATTACCCCACACTAATGAGCCACTCAAAGCATTACACAGTGCAGTTCCATGGGATCCCACCCAACCACTTATTCTATCATTAATTATCTTATAGACAATTGCCTCATTGTGGTAGTTTGCTGCTAGCTCGTAATCTGAGTCATTTTCTTGCACGGGTCATAATTTTTTCCCACCTAGTTCACTTTTCATTTTATATTACTGCTGCTCACTTTGATGTATGACAGAACAGACTATAAGTGTGTTAACTGAAGTAATAAAGAAAAATAGGTATGGGCTCAGAATTATAAAACAACAATGAAATGGTACAAGAAAATTTTATTTGTTGATACATAGGCACGCCCACTCAAGGGCTAAGTGTGCATTATAGTTACATTGCATGGCTTCCTCGAGCCTCTCCATATATTGCCACTTTAATTATGATGACCCGAATTTCTTTCACAGAGCAGAGCCATTACACAGAACTGCTGATCGTACGCACTGTCAGGCACTAATTAACTGTGTGACCCTTTGCTCAACAACAATGCCTTTGCCCTACTGCATGCAACTCTTTTTTATTAACAAAATGTGTGCAAATAAATATAGTCTTTCATCTTATATATTTTGTTATTCACATATCATTTAAATATTTACCATAACCACTAAAATATAATCATTGAAAAATAAAACAAAATTTACAGTATTGCGTGGACGATGCAACACTTGAAAAATTTTCTCACTCTGCTAACAGGTGGCACCGGTTGTTCCTCTTGTGACACATTGGCATATATATGGAGGTGTCTCAAAAAAATTGTATAAAAAAATTGAGAAAGAGTAGAACAAAAGCAAATTGTGTCAAAGCCTAGAACAAAAACAAGTTTTGTGTTTGTATCTACAATTTACTGTGCCATACAAACTGTCCGTGTCAGTCCCAGAGGCAGACATGAAATCTGTGTCCCAGAAGGCCTCCAGCTGAGTTCTGTCCATGTACATTTTTTAACAATTTAAGCTAATATCCCTCTAGTTCACAAAATTCTTCATTTTGTCATGCCATTTTGGATAAAATGAATGTGATAACACTTGTTAGCACATCTTTCATTTATTTTGGAACGTCGTGGATGCAGAGGGTCTGCCTCCCGAAACAATTATTTGTACCACAGGGCATCCACTGAACACTGGATCATTGGATTCTCTTCTGCAGTGCCTCCCTCCAGCTCCCTTTCTTTCTTCGCCTTTAACTCGCCCTTTGTTCACAGTTACATGGGCTTTGAAGCACTCTGCTGAAAATTTTAGCCACAGTAACAGAGCCAAAAACCCAGGAGCAGACCATTCTTCTTTTTTCCTGTCATCTACATGTACATTGATACTCAGCAAACCACAGTGAAGAGCACGGCAGAGGGTATGTCCCATCATACCAGTTATTATCACCTGTTGTAAGGACTTATTCCAATTCCATTTAGGTTGAGAGTGATGCAAGAATTGTTAGTTAAATACATCTATTCACACTGTAATTAGTGTAATCTTACCTTCACAATGCCACTGGAAGTGATGTCTAGGAGTTATAGTATATTCCTAGATTACTCACTGAAAGCCAGTCTTGAAGCTTTGTAAGTAGACTACATCTGGATAGTTCGCATATCTCTTAAAGCACCTGTAACTTGAGTTTTTTCAGCATCTCTATGACCCTCTCCCTTGGTACAAACAAACTTGTGACCATCATGCTACTCTTTCTTGTATGAGGGTTGGAACTTTAATAGTGGCAACTATTTATTTACAGCTTGTACAAAATACCAGGTGATCAAAAAGTCAGTATAAATTTGAAAACTTAATAAACCACGGAATAATGTAGATAGAGGTAAAAATTGGCACACATGCTTGGAATGACATGGGGTTTTATTGGGGGGGGGGGGGGGGGAGGAAGGTCACAAAATGTCCAACAGATCTCTTGCACGCGTCGTTTGGTGATGATCATGTGCTCAGCCACCACTTCGTCATGCTTAGCCTCCCAGGTCCCCAGACCTCAGTCCGTGCGATTATTGGCTTTGGAGTTACCTGAAGTCACAAGTGTATTGTGATCGATCGACATCTCTAGGGATGCTGAAAGACAACATCCGACGCCAGTGCCTCACCATAATTCCGGACATGCTTTACAGTGCTGTTCACAACATTATTCCCCGACTACAGCTATTGTTGAGAAATGATGGTGGACCTATTGAGCATTTCCTGTAAAGAACATCATCTTTACTTTGCCTTACTTCGTTATGCTCATTATTGCTATTCTGATCAGACGAAGCACCATCTGTCGGACATTTTTTGAACTTTTTTTTTTTTCTAATGAAACCCCATGTCATTCCAAGCATGGGTGTCAATTTGTACCTCTCTATCTACATTATTCCGTGATTTATTCAGGTTTCAAATTTATACTGACTTTTTGATCACCCGGTAGATACGTGTTTCAAAGTATTACTGACCTTCAAAGTAGTCACCAGCATTGTGTATAACCCATTGTCAGTGATGTGGAAGTCGTAGGATACTCTTAGCAGTGCCAGTTGTGTTGACAGTTCGAGCAGCGAATGTTGTGAAGTGTTTCCTTCAGTTTAGAAATAAAGTAGGACTTGTGAGGGCTTAAGTCAGGGGAGTGCAGTAGGTGGTATAGCACTTAGCAGCCCCATCAGTCAGCAGTTCAACTCTATTTCTAAACTGAAGGCAACACTTCACAGCATTCGTGTCAAAACTGCAACAAATTTGTCGGGCGATAGACAGCACCGCTCAAACTGTCAACACAACTGGCACTACTAAGATTATCCTACAACTTCCATATCCCTGGCAACGGGTTATACACAATGCTGGTGACTACTTAGAAGGTTAGTAAAACTTTGAAACACGTATCTATTTTGTATGAACTATAAATAAATAGTTGCCACTATTAAAGTTCCAACCCTCATATACAGGCAATATCCACTGTTAGTCATGTTTGGTATTCTACCAATGAACCAAAATCTGCTGCCTCCTTTACCCATGACTGAGTGGTGTAATTGTTCCATTTCATATTCCTGTAATTTGTTACATGTAGGTATTTGTATGAGAATCAATTCCAAATGTCATTCATTTATATTATATTTTTTTCATTTTGTGAAATGCACAATTTTACATTTCTAAACATTTAAAGGAAATTGCCAGTCTTTACAACACTTTGAAATATCGAGATCTGACAGAATGTTAGTGCAATGTTGTTCAGACAATAATTGTTTATAGATAAGTGCATCATCTGCAACAGTCTAAGGTTACTATTAATATTATCTGCAAAGTCATTAATATTGAACAATAACAGCAAAACAGCAAGGGTCCCAACACACCTTCCAATTTACCTCTAAATCTACCGATGACTCTCCATCCGAGTTAACATGCTGTATCCTCCTTACCAAGAAATCCCGAATCCAGTCACAAATTTCACTCAGTATCTCTTATGATCATACTTCCAATAATAACTGTAGGTGTGGTACTCAGTCAAATGCTTTTCAACTCTCCACAGTTCCCTGCTCGTCACTATTGATGCCACCTCCCTGTACACTACCATTCCTAATGCCAATGGCCTTACCACTACTGAAAACTACCTTTCCCAACACACGATGTATTCCAAACCAACAACCTCCTTCCTAGTTGCCATGACTAACTATATTCTCACCCACAATTACTTCTCCTTTGAAGGCACTACCTACAAACAAATCCAGAGTACAGCCATGAGCATCCTCATTGCACCATCTATGCCAACCTATTCATGGACCACCTAGAGGAACCCTTCCTAAAAGCCCAGAATCCTAAACCCCTCACCTGGCTCAGATTCATTGATGACATCTTTGCTATCTGGATCGAAGGTGAGGACACCCTACCCACATTCCTCCAGAACCTCAACAATTTCTCCCCCATTTGCTTCACCCAGTCCTACTCAATCCAACGAGCCAGTTTGCTAGCTGATGACCTCCACCTCGGCTACATCAGTACCTCCGTCCATATCAAACCTACTAACCCCCAGCAATACCTGCACTTCGACAGCTGCCACCTATTCCATACCAAGAAGTCCCTTCCATGCAGCCTAGCCACCCGTGGTCGTCGCATCTGCAGCGACGAGCAGTCCCTCTCGAAATATACCGAGGGTCTCACTGAAGTCTTCACTGACCGTAATTATCCTCCCAACTCCCACCACCTCCCAAAGTCCCACTGTCTGGCCACAGAGGAGGATTCCCCTTGTAACTCAGTACCACCCAGGACTGGAGCAACTGAATTACATTCTCTTCCAGGATTTTGATTATTTCTCGTTGTGCCCTGAAATGAGTAACATCCTGCCCACTATCCTTCCCACCCCTACCACAGTGGTATTCCGCTGTCCACCAAACCTACACAATATACTCGTCCAACCTTACACAACTCCTGCTCCCAATCCCTTACCTCATGGCTCATACCCCTTTAATAGACTAGATGCAAGACCTGTTCCATACATTCTCCCATAACCACTTATTCCAGTTTAGTCACTATCAGCACCTATCACATCAAAGGTCGGGCTACCTGTGAAACCAGTCATCTGTGGTCGACAAGCTATGATGCAACCACTGGCTGCATTTTATGTACGCATGACAACCAACAAACTGTCTGTCCGCATGAATGGCCACTGACAAACTGTGGCTAAGAAACAAGCAGACCACCCTGTCGCTGAATATGCTGCCAAACATGATATCCTTCATTTCAGTGGCTGCTTCACAGCCTATGCCATATGGATCCTTCCCACCAACACCAGCTTTTCTGAATTGCGCAGGTGGGAAGTCTCCCTGCAATTCATCCTACGTTCCTGTAACTCTCCTGGCCTTAAGCTTCGTTAGTCACTGTCCTCACCCATATAGCCCCTTTGCTGCTCCCATTCCAGCACTACATAGCCATCATTGCACTACCACACCCAGTCTTTTTATTTCTCTCCTTTTCCACTACCTCCCCCCCCCCCCCCCCCCCCACCCCACCTCTCTGCTGCCCTCCGTCTAACCTGCAAGCACTTCACTGTCTACCACTCCCACCATACTATCCATCTCCCTCTACGCCCCAGCCTCCTCCTTACCCCCCACCCAGTCACCACTCCCATCATGCACTAGTTCTGCTGCTCGCAGTGTCGTTTCGCGTGGTTTCAGTTGCCTGAGACTGCAGTTGTGCGTGTGTGTGCGTGCGTGCGTGCATGCGGGTGTGTGTGGGCGTGCGTGCGGGTGTGTGTGGGCGTGCGTGCGTCTATTGTTGACGAAGGCCATTGGCTGAAAGCTTCAATTGTGAAAGTCTTTTTGTTGTGCCTATCTGCAACTCAGCATCTCTGCTGTATGGTGAGTAGCAACTTTCCTGCTCATAATATTGTTTCAGAATATGAGAAATACTGTATCTACCCGACTGCCTTGATCTGTGGCTTTCAGGATGTTAGATGCAAAATGAGGCAGTAGTGTATTTGGTATGGGCTTTGTGAGAGATCTTTCAGTAATATATTGCTGTGTCCTTAAAGGTTTTTATGCATTGAACTCTCCACAGTGTTTCATTTAACATTTCTGTATCTATAGAGCTATGTGTCATTTTACTACTATTATGCAGAATCACTGTTTCTTCCCATCATGAACTGTTTTACTACATACATATATATCAGGTACATTGTGAACTATTCCTTTAAACTTACGTCACAGTTCTTGTATATTCTCCTCTCAAGAGCTAACTATTTTGAGTTCCTTATTGAGATTGGACACTAATGCCTCTTTACCTAGTTTGCTGAACATATAAATCATCCTAGTTGTTTTATGAAAATGCTTTGTTGGTGGAGCTCAGTTAACATAATTAGGACATACAAGCTGACTGCATACAAATTTTAAAGTGAGTGGTCTTGGTTCTTTTAGTATTTGCATTGGGATTAGAGAACTCTTGCAAGGGTAGTAAAGCTTAAAAGCACTGAGATGTTTGGAGGGAAAAAAGAATATAAAAGGATTCAGGAAAATAAATACTTGTGGTAATAACAACTTGCTTTATTCATACACAGTATCTTGCAAACAGTTGATGCAAGTGTCTAAATAGATCCGGTCTTCCTAGATATTCAAAAGACATACAGCAATTTACTGTATAGTCAACAAACTACAAAGATACAATTATGTGGGAAAATCTTCATAATATGTCATTTCCATGACATGTTTTTGACTAATTCAACCCATCAGATGAAATATGTTGAACTGAAGTCAAAGTAAAATCAGGCAAATCCCGAATAAACATCACAGTAAAGTAGAACCCTCGTTGACTCAAAGGTTATGTTGAACAGTGCTTTATAACCTCAATCCTATTGTAGTAGGTGTGCTGTTGCCTTCCTGTGACCCCTGAACCGACTTACGCAGCCAATTCTAGGGGACCAGCACCTTAACATGCACCCTGAATCATGCTACAGCTCGGTATGCTTCACATCGGCAAGCATTACCAGTGGTGAAGGAAGTGATAGATGACAGATAAAAGCCTTAGCGCTACCCAGGGAGTAAGAGGACATCTAACTTCTCAATATATGTAATTGATTAATCAGATAGGATCAGCTGGTGCTGTTTCCTTCAGAAAAGTATCATAAATGAGCCTGTACCAGACAAGGTGCTTAGTATCTCGAGTGGCTAAGAAGGTTTCCCATAAACAGGTCAGCACAGGGCAACACTGTGTGAGTGCCCATGGCTGCACTGTGGGTTGCTTCATATATATCTTCCCCTTGAAGTCAAAATAAGTGCTGGTAAGGATGTAGTTTGTTGGGTGTATAAGGAACGAGGTCCTGTGTTTGGAGTCAGTAGGATGTTGGGAACGCTTACTTGCGACAAGAATGAGGCTGTGGGTGTGGGAGTTGGAATGCAGCTGGTACTGGGCTGGGAATGGATGAGAGATGACAGAAGGAAGTGGTTTGTGTCTTTGATACAGAAAGCTAGGCCACGGGAAACAGGTTGAAAGTTTTAGTGAAGAAGAGCCAAGATTCTTCCTGTCAAAGGACAGCAGTCAGCTACAATGTTTTGATTTGTGGCGTTTGGAAAATATGTAGAAGAAGCCAATGTAGAATGTGTCACAAAACCAGCCAAGTGCAAATTCTGTGTGTTTCACCTATTTGTTTACTTATATGTACATACACCCCCCCCCCATGAACCATGGACCTTGCCGTTGCCGTTGGTGGAGAGGCTTGCGTGCCTCAGCGATACAGATAGCCGTACCGTAGGTGCAACCACAACGGAGGGGTATCTGTTGAGAGGCCAGACAAACGTGTGGTTCCTGAAGAGGGGAAGCAGCCTTTTCAGTAGTTGCAAGGGCAACAGTCTGGATGATTGACTGATCTGGCCTTGTAACAATAACCAAAACGGCCTTGCTGTGCTGGTACTGCGAACGGCTGAAAGCAAGGGGAAACTACAGCCGTAATTTTTCCCGATGGCATGCAGCTTTACTGTATGATTAAATGATGATGGCGTCCTCTTGGGTAAAATATTCCGGAGGTAAAACAGTCCACCATTCGGATCTCCGGGCGGGGACTATTCAAGAGGATGTCGTTATCAGGAGAAAGAAAACTGGCGTTCTACGGATCGGAGTGTGGAATGTCAGATCCCTTAATCGGGCAGGTAGGTTAGAAAATTTAAAAAGGGAATGGATAGGTTGAAGTTAGATATAGTGGGAATTAGTGAAGTTCGGTGGCAGGAGGAACAAGACTTCTGGTCAGGTGACTACAGGGTTATAAACACAAAATCAAATAGGGGTAATGCAGGAGTAGGTTTAATGATGAATAGGAAAATAGGAATGCGGGTAAGCTACTACAAACACCATAGTGAACGCATTATTGTGGCCAAGATAGATACAAAGCCCACACCTACTACAGTAGTACAAGTTTATATGCCAACTGGCTCTGCATATGACGAAGAAATTGAAGAAATGTATGATGAAATAAAAGAAATTATTCAGATTGTGAAAGGAGACGAAAATTTAATAGTCATGGGTGACTGGAATTCGAGTGTAGGAAAAGGGAGAGAAGGAAACGTAGTAGGTGATTATGGATTGGGGCTAAGACATGAAAGAGGAAGCCGCCTGGTAGAATTTTGCACAGAGCACAACATAATCATAACTAACACTTGGTTTAAGAATCATGAAAGAAGGTTGTATACATGGAAGAACCCTGGAGATACTAAAAGGTATCAGATAGATTATATAATGGTAAGACAGAGATTTAGGAACCAGGTTTTAAATTGTAAGACATTTCCAGGGGCAGATGTGGACTCTGACCACAATCTATTGGTTATGACCTGTAGATTAAAACTGAAGAAACTGCAAAAAGGTGGGAATTTAAGGAGATGGGACCTGGATAAACTGAAAGAACCAGAGGTTGTACAGAGTTTCAGGGAGAGCATAAGGGAACAATTGACAGGAATGGGGGAAAGAAATACAGTAGAAGAAGAATGGGTAGCTTTGAGGGATGAAGTAGCGAAGGCAGCAGAGGATCAAGTAGGTAAAAAGACGAGGGCTAGTAGAAATCCTTGGGTAACAGAAGAAATATTGAATTTAATTGATGAAAGGAGAAAATAGAAAATGCAGTAAATGTAGCAGGCAAAAAGGAATACAAACGTCTCAAAAATGAGATCGACAGGAAGTGCAAAATGGCTAAGCAGGGATGGCTAGAGGACAAATGTAAGGATGTAGAGGCCTATCTCACTAGGGGGTAAGATAGATACTGCCTATAGGAAAATTAAAGAGACCTTTGGAGATAAGAGAACGACTTGTATGAATATCAAGAGCTCAGATGGAAACCCAGTTCTAAGCAAAGAAGGGAAGGCAGAAAGGTGGAAGGAGTATATAGAGGGTCTATACAAGGGTGATGTACTTGAGGACAATATTATAGAAATGGAAGAGGATGTAGATGAAGATGAAATGGGAGATATGATACTGCGTGAAGAGTTTGACAGAGCACTGAAAGACCTGAGTCGAAACAAGGCCCCTGGAGTAGACAACATTCCATTGGAACTACTGACGGCCTTGGGAGAGCCAGTCCTGACAAAACTCTACCATCTGGTGAGCAAGATGTATGAAACAGGCGAAATACCCTCAGACTTTAAGAAGAATATAATAATTCCAATCCCAAAGAAAGCAGGTGTTGACAGATGTGAAAATTACCGAACTATCAGTTTAATAAGTCACAGCTGCAAAATACTAACATGAATTCTGTACAGACGAATGGAAAAACTAGTAGAAGCCAACCTCGGGGAAGATCAGTTTGGATTCCATAGAAACACTGGAACACGTGAGGCAATACTGACCTTACGACTTATCTTAGAAGAAAGATTAAGGAAAGGCAAACCTACGTTTCTAGCATTTGTAGACTTAGAGAAAGCTTTTGACAATGTTGACTGGAATACTCTCTTTCAAATTCTAAAGGTTGCAGGGGTAAAATACAGGGAGCGAAAGGCTATTTACAATTTGTACAGAAACCAAATGGCAGTTATAAGAGTCGAGGTACATGAAAGGGAAGCAGTGGTTGGGAAGGGAGTAAGACAGGGTTGTAGCCTCTCCCCGATGTTGTTCAATCTGTATATTGAGCAAGCAGTAAAGGAAACAAAAGAAAAATTCGGAGTAGGTATTAAAATTCATGGAGAAGAAATAAAAACTTTGAGGTTCGCCGATGACATTGTAATTCTGTCAGAGACAGCAAAGGACTTGGAAGAGCAGTTGAATGGAATGGACAGTGTCTTGAAAGGAGGATCTGGCCGCGTGGCAGCTGCCTTACCCCTTTCCAACAGGTACGGGGTGCTTCCTAGTGGTGATGACATCGTTTCCGAGCCACCACACGATGCCTCGCCTGTTGGGCCAGTGGCCGATTCTCCGGCAAGGTCCCGACAGTCACAGAGGGCGGGCCTATTAGTTATAGGGAGCTCCAACGTTAGGCGGGTTATGGAGCCCCTTAGGAAAATAGCAGGTAGGTCAGGGAAGAATGCCAGTGTGCACTCGGTGTGCTTGCCGGGGGGTCTCGTCCGTAATGTGGAGGAGGCCCTTCCGGCAGCTATTGAACGCACTGGGTGTGACCGGCTGCAGATAGTAGCACATGTCGGAACGAATGACGCCTGCCGCTTGGGTTCTGAGGCCATCCTTGGTTCCTTCCGGCGGCTGGCTGATTTGGTGAAGACAACCAGCATCGCACGCGGAGTGCAAGCTGAGCTTAATATCTGCAGCATAGTGCCCAGAGTCGATCGCGGTCCTCTGGTTTGGAGCCGTGTGGAGGGTCTAAACCAGAGGCTCAGACGACTCTGCAACTATAATGGTTGCAAATTCATCGACCTCCGTTATTGGGTGGAGAACTGTAGGGCCCCCCTAGACAGGTCAGGCGTGCACTACACACCGGAAGCAGCTACTAGGGTAGCAGAGTACGTGTGGCGTGCACACGGGGGTTTTTTAGGTTAGAGGGACCCCCCCTTGGGCGAAACGATAAAATACCTGACGGCTTACCAGAGAGGACATTATCATCGTTGATAAAGAACGTCCGTCCTCAGAGACCAAAAACAGGAAAAGTTAACGTAATATTGGTAAACTGCAGGAGTATCCAGGGCAAGGTTCCTGAATTAGTATCTCTTATTGAAGGAAATAGTGCGCATATAGTATTAGGAACGGAAAGTTGGTTAAAACTGGAAGTGAACAGTAACGAAATCCTAGACACGGAATGGAATATATACCGCAAGGATAGGATAAACGCCAATGGTGGAGGAGTATTTATAGCAGTAAAGAATTCAATAATATCCAGTGAAGTTATTAGCGAATGCGAATGTGAAATAATCTGGGTTAAGTTAAGTATCAAAGGTGGGTCAGATATGATAGTCGGATGCTTCTATAGACCACCTGCATCAGCAACCGTAGTAGTTGAGCGCCTCAGAGAGAACCTGCAGAACGTCGTGAAGAAGTTTCGTGATCATACTATTGTAATAGGGGGAGACTTCAATCTACCAGGTATAGAATGGGATAGTCACACAATCAGAACTGGAGCCAGGGACAGAGACTCTTGTGACATTATCCTGACTGCCTTGTCCGAGAATTACTTCGAGCAGATAGTTAGAGAACCAACTCGTGAAGCTAACGTTTTAGACCTCATAGCAACAAATAGACCGGAACTTTTCGACTCCGTGAATGTAGAAGAGGGTATCAGTGATCATAAGTCAGTGGTTGCATCAATGACTACAAGTGTAATAAGAAATGCCAAGAAAGGAAGGAAAATATATTTGCTTAACAAGATTGATAGGGCACAAATCGCAGAATATCTGAGTGACCACCATCAAACGTTCATTTCTGAGGAAGAGGATGTGGAACAAAAATGGAAAAAATTCAGAAACATCGTCCAGTACGCCTTAGATAAGTTCGTACCGACTAAGGTCCAAAGCGAGGGGAAAGATCCACCGTGGTATAACAATCATGTACGAAAGGTACTACGGAAACAAAGAAAGCTTCATCATAGGTTTAAGAGTAGTCGAATCATAGCTGATAAGGAAAAGCTGAACGAAGCGAAAAAGAGCGTAAAGAGAGCAATGAGAGAAGCATTCAACGAATTCGAACATAAAACATTGGCAAACAATCTAAACAAGAACCCTAAAAAGTTTTGGTCATATGTAAAATCGGTAAGCGGATCTAAATCCTCTATTCAGTCACTCGTTGACCACGATGGCACCGAAACAGAGGACGACCGAAGACAGGCAGAAATACTGAATTCAGTGTTCCGAAACTGTTTCACTGCGGAAAATCGTAACACGGTCCCTGACTTCAGCCGTCGCACGGACGCCAAAATGGAAAATATTGAAATAAACGATATCGGAATTGAAAAACAACTGCTATCACTTAGTAGCGGAAAAGCATCCGGACCAGACGAGATACCCTTAAGATTCTACAGTGATTATGCTAAAGAACTTGCCCCCTTTCTATCAGCAATTTATCGTAGATCGCTGGAAGAACATAAAGTACCTAGCGACTGGAAGAAAGCGCAGGTCGTTCCCATTTTCAAGAAGGGTCATAAATCAGATGCGAATAATTATAGGCCTATTTCGCTTACGTCAATCTGTTGTAGAATAATGGAACATGTTTTGTGTTCTCGTATTATGACGTTCTTAGATAATACAAATCTCCTTCATCATAACCAACATGGATTCCGCAAACAGAGATCATGTGAAACTCAGCTCGCCCTATTTGCCCAAGAAATTCACAGTGCCGTAGACACTGGCGAGCAGATTGATGCCGTATTCCTGGACTTCAGGAAGGCATTTGATACGGTTCCGCACTTACGTTTAGTGAAAAAAATACGAGCTTACGGAATATCGGACCAGGTTTGTGATTGGATTCAGGATTTCCTAGAAGAAAGAACACAACATGTCATTCTTAACGGTTCAAAATCTGCAGATGTAGAGGTAATTTCGGGAGTACCGCAGGGAAGCGTGATAGGACCTTTATTGTTTACAATATACATAAATGACTTAGTTGACAACATCGGTAGCTCCGTGAGGCTATTTGCAGATGACACGGTTGTCTACAAGAAAGTAGCAACATAAGAAGACTCGTACGTACTCCAGGAGGACCTGCAGAGGATTAATGCATGGTGCGACAGCTGGCAGCTTTCCCTAAACGTAGATAAATGTAATATAATGCGCATACATAGGGGCAGAAATCCATTCCAGTACGACTATGCCATAGGTGGTAAATCATTGGAAGCGGTAACGACCGTAAAATACTTAGGAGTTACTATCCGGAGCGATCTGAAGTGGAATGATCACATAAAACAAATAGTGGGAAAAGCAGGCGCCAGGTTGAGATTCATAGAAAGAATTCTAAGAAAATGTGACTCATCGACGAAAGAAGTAGCTTACAAAACGCTTGTTCGTCCGATTCTTGAGTATTGCTCATCAGTATGGGACCCTTACCAGGTTGGATTAATAGAAGAGATAGACATGATCCAGCGAAAAGCAGCGCGATTCGTCATGGGGACATTTAGTCAGCGCGAGAGCGTTACGGAGATGCTGAACAAGCTCCAGTGGCGGACACTTCAAGAAAGGCGTTACGCAATACGGAGAGGTTTATTATCGAAATTACGAGAGAGCACATTCCGGGAAGAGATGGGCAACATATTACTACCGCCCACATATATCTCGCGTAATGATCACAACGAAAAGATCCGAGAAATTAGAGCAAATACGGAGACTTACAAGCAGTCGTTCTTCCCACGCACAATTCGTGAATGGAACAGGGAAGGGGGGATCAGATAGTGGTACAATAAGTACCCTCCGCCACACACCGTAAGGTGGCTCGCGGAGTATAGATGAAGATGTAGATGTAAGATGAACATCAACAAAAGCAAAACAAGGATAATGGAATGTAGTCTAATTAAGTCGGGTGATGCTGAGGGAATTAGATTAGGAAATGAGGCACTTAAAGTAGTAAAGGAGTTTTGCTATTTGGGGAGCAAAATAACTGATGATGGTCGAAGTAGAGAGGATATAAAATGTAGACTGGCAATGGCAAGGAAAGTGTTTCTGAAGAAGAGAAATTTGTTAACATCCAGTATTGATTTAAGTGTCAGGAAGTCATTTCTGAAAGTATTCGTATGGAGTGTAGCCATGTATGGAAGTGAAACATGGACGATAAATAGTTTGGACAAGAAGAGAATAGAAGCTTTCGAAATGTGGTGCTACAGAAGAATGCTGAAGATTAGATGGGTAGATCACATAACTAATGAGGAAGTATTGAATAGGATTGGGGAGAAGAGAAGTTTGTGGCACAACTTGACCAGAAGAAGGGATCGGTTGGTAGGACATGTTCTGAGGCATCAAGGGATCACCAATTTAGTATTGGAGGGCAGCGTGGAGGGTAAAAATCGTAGAGGGAGACCAAGAGATGAATACACTAAGCAGATTCAGAAGGATGTAGGTTGCAGTAGGTACTGGGAGATGAAAAAGCTTGCACAGGATAGAGTAGCATGGAGAGCTGCATCAAACCAGTTTCAGGACTGAAGACCACAACAACAACATGTACATACATTTGCCAACATTTCATATTTACTCTGTGTCTGAGTAAAATCATGTGTCTCAGATAAACTCACTTTGCAAACCTAGGTCATAAAACTTAAAGTAAAATTCAAACATGTTTTTGTATTAATTGTATTGTCATTATATATTGTGTAGTTTCAAACACCAAGCACTGTAGAAAGCATATTTTGTTCTGTAGCATCAGTTGTAATCTGATTCTAGCAGTTGTATAATCATTCACAAAAATCATTTGCCACAAATTTTACTTTCTGTTTATGTGAATAAACATATGTTTACAAGAATTTTCAGAGTTACAAGTGTCTTGCATAACACATTTCCTAGTAAATCATCATTTGTGATTTACAGATACTGCAGCATATTGTTTCCACTGGAGGCTATGGATCATGTCCTGTTCTGAGAATCTTCCTTCATCTGTTTGCAAGTTTGTCTTAATGTTATCCATTGTTCCAGTTCTCTTCCTACCCCTTTCTCTCATTCCTTCCTCTTTTCCCTCTATAATTCTTTGTTGTGGACGATTCATGTACAGTATATGTTCCAGACAAGGTTTTTCCTCTTTCTGACCACTTCTAACAATCTTCTTTCTTATCCTCTTTTCTTCCTTCATTATCTGTCAGTCCACTTCACCTTAAGCATTCTTCTCCATAGCCACATTTGCAATTTTTTTTTCCTGTGATTCACTTCTGTAAAAAACTCCACTCCAAACAACATTTTGCAAATATTTTCCTTGGCTTCATTGGAATTCTTCTAGATGTTAGTAACTGCTTCATCTTTTCATATGCTCTCTTTCCCATAAATATGTTCCTCCTTATTTCTTATGTACAGCTTCCATTCCATGTCATTAAAATTTCTGAGGTACAGATAGGATTTTACTTCTACCTTTTTTTTCTATCTACAAATGTGTTTATTCTCATTACTTTTGTCTTTGCTTTATCTTTATTCCATAGTTCCTCTTCTGATTCCACCAGCACTGCATGATTATTTGCATATATTAATTCTTTATCCTTTCCCCTCCAATTAGAGTGTCTTTTGCATAATATGTGGCCTAACCCATTAGTTCTTCTCTGTATATGGTGAATAGCTTCAGTGATGGTGAGCATCCTTGTCATACTCCGCTTCCAGTGCTCATCTCTTCCATATCCTCATTCCTTGTCCTGCTACAGTGTTTATCTGTAGCAGTGATGAATGAAAAACAGTTAACAAAGTCAATTATAAATAGTGCAGTGCAAGAAATAACACAAAATGCCAAAAACTGCAGATGTAAAATGAAGCCTGTCGACATCAACCACTGCTTGCAAGAGGGGAAGGTGCAGACTATGTAAATAAACACCACTACCACAGAAGATGCCTGGTGTAACTCTTTTTAATTACACTGCAGTCAGCTCAAGACAGATAACCTATAATAACAGATGTTAAGTGTACCTATATCGAAAGGATAGGCTAGTGGGAAATGGAGGTGATGTACTTATCACAGTAAACAATAAACTCAAATCTTCCAAGATAGAAATTGAAGCTGCATGCAAGATTGTTTGGCCAAGACTTGGTATCAGGTTGAGCATGAACTTGTAATTGGATGTTTCTGTTGATCACAAGACTTTACATGTTACCAAAAACTTTCACAAGTACCTAAGTTACAATTAAGTTACGCAATCGCATTGTCAACATCAGAGGAAACTTTAATTGTACAACAATTAGCTGAGATAATTACAGTTTTGTAAGTGGTGGGCTTGGCAAGACATCCTGAAAAACATTAGTAAATGCTTTCTCTGAAAACTTCCTGGAACAGATAGTTCAGAAGCCTGTTCATGAAGAAATTATATTAGATCTAATGGCAACAAGTAGGCCTGACCTCTTTGAGGATGTCCAGATTCTCAGTGCCCATACTGAATTTATGCGAGCAATTATTGACATTTATTGTCTCCTATATTTATTTACTTTCCATGTGTGAGGGGATGGGGAGAATATAGGAGCTGTGGAGCTGGCAGAAGAGACCAGTGTGCTCTATCCTATTAACACATTTACTTAAACATTTTTAAAAACTTTTCAAAACATCAAATCGGATGAACCATAGTCATATAGTATGCAGTAATTTTCTACAATCTACAAAGGCTGTACAACAAAAAGTCAACATTCTATTATTCCTCTTTTCAAGAAATATTATAAAGGATCAATCTGCATCAAAAAATCAACGTGTGCATGTATGTGACACTCACTTCAAGTAAAGTCATCTTATTACAACTATAAAACATTTTTTTCATAATTCATTTTAGTTTCAAATAATTCTGTGTGGCACAACTCCCAGATTCAGTGAGATCAGCAAGCTGGACTGCTAAAGCAGCTCATCATCAATGTCGCTATAGCAAGCAGTGTACTTCTGCAATTATTACTCCAGCTATAGGAGTACTTCGTACTTTATTCAGTGAGCTGCATGAATTAATTGACACAGTTATAGAATATACTGTTCTGTACTTCTGCAGCTAGGTATTCCTTTTCATCTGTTTCTGCTTCTAGTAATAAGTTTCATTGTTCTGACAATTACCCATAATTCCTGTGGACCAGTTTTGTTCACTATGTATTCCTCTTTGTGGCTCATCCTGAGAGTTTCATTAATTTATTTATTTGAATCTGCTACTGTGGTATGAATCGGTTCCACTCTCTTGCATGAGGGATACCCCATTCTGTGGCTGGAAAAATTCCTCTCTTCTTTACTCTCAAAAGTACATCTTCCTAATTTTGAGCCCTATAATCGAGTACGCGACATGCTTAAGAATTAATATCTCGCTTCGCTTCACCCTCAATATCCAATTGAACCCAGAATCCTATAATGCATTTACAACAGGGGACCATAACATACCTTCAGAAAAAGACACACACTTCACAAAGATGGTGCTTAGTGACAGGGTCCTGCAGTACGCAAATACTGGTCACATTTTAACAGTAAAAGTAACAAGCCAAACAGTAGAGGCACTGAGTCATCGACAGGCCCATCAATGGGGCTGAAAAGCTTGTTACTTCAGGATGAATCCTTTTTTGTGCCGGAGCGTGCATGTGTGCCCATGCCCCCCCCCCCCCCCTCGCCCCCCCATGTTGAATGAAACTTGATGGCTGTCAAGAAGCAATGCATGATGCCTCTGTAGCAGAATATTGTGATCTTTCACAGAACCCAAAGAAATTGTGGCTGTATGTAAAGGCTGTTAGTGGCTCCAATGTTAGTGTCAAGTACCTAATGAATATTATGTTTCCATATGGGCACTAAAGAACTTGCAGCCAATAGAATATTCCTCTAGCACTGACCTATAGTTAATAGGGTTATCATTTAGTGTGCAATATATACATTCTTCAGTTGCTGTAAGAGATGAGGAAGTCTTTCAGTGGTATACTGTACATATGTAAGAGTGCTTCAGTGATGAAATCTGGAACTTTCACAGCATGTCTCGCTCTGTGAAAGTCCAGTTCCACCTATTACTTTTTAGCTGTAATTCCCAGTTGAGAGATTTACTGCTCAACTCTTGTTATGCACTACCTTTCCAAATTAAAGCCATTCAATGCATCCATTCTCGAACCTTGCTCGATTACTTGAGCTTTGATTGCAAGCAGAGTTAATATCTCTCTTTGATGTACCAGCAATTTATTGATAGTTCTATAAGTAACATTCATTGCCCATTTATTAATATCATCATGAAAATACATAACCTCCACCAATCTGTCATATTAAAATTCATTTCAGTAAAAGTCATGTTATATCATTGCACTCAAAATCACTTTCTCTCTACTTATTCTTTGAAAGCCACAGTCCAGGCACTCAACAATGGTTGGCACCCACAGCACACACCCATGTCCAAACGTGGCAGGTGACTGCCTCTGGATCTGCACCGCTGACCTGTAACTCAGTGGAAACTCTGACACTCGTGGAATAATGGAATTAATGTTAATAATAATGTATAGTGGGTCTGGTGATGAACTTTTGTACAGGAAAGACGTTGTTGACGGTTTATAGTTTTACAGCTCTCAGGTCCAATGACCCTAACACTCAGTGCCTTGTTTTTAATTTGCTCCATCTTAAACATAGCTCTGCCTCACAACTACATATCACGTTATATTGTCTCTTTGGTGGATATTTTTCCTGACCTCTCCTCATTAGTAATGATTATATTGTGTGTACATGAAATTACCAACAACTTACTCATGCAGCATTCCACTAAATTTTATTATTTACAATCTGCTGATTACATTAGTGTAAATGTTTCGTATGGAAACATTTTATTTAAAGAAATATTCATACTTTACAGTGCCTGTAACCCCGTATGATCATCAAAATTTCACCTTTGAAAGCCTTCATTCAATTTTTTTTAGCAAGCACTGCCCTTTTTCTGGAAACGTAGTATTTTCAGAGTTATTTTTATTCAAAATTTTCGTTTTCCAGAATGGTCAAATATTAAGATTTAACTCTTTCAAAAATCTTCTCTTGTAGCTCTGACTTTTTTTCTCCCTGCCAATGTGCTATATATGTTAGGTAAGAATATATAAACAAAATTATTATTATTATGGTACATTCAAAAGTTAATAAACTTCTTTTAATTTAGAACAAGGATTTACGAGTGGATGCACTCCTCCTCCCTGTCCGTTCCGGTGCCAAAGGTCTTAATCTTACAGAGGCCACACATGTTTTATTGGTGGAACCAATTCTAAACCCGGCAGACGAGTTGCAAGCTATTGGCCGCGTGCATCGTATCGGGCAAAAAAAGTGAGTTAGTTGTCTTTATGTTAATCAACACTTACAATTTCATGTTTATAAGAACAGTATACATTAAACTGAACAGACTGTGTAATTGTTTTATTTCTGCAAAGATGTAACAAAAGTAATTATTGTGTTGTATTGCATCACAGGAAAACTACGGTTCATCGGTTTTTGATACGAGGAACCGTTGAAGAGAGGATATATGAAGCTATGCATAGTGGTGCCAAAGACTGGAGTGATGACAGTATTACTTTGAATCATCTTATAGGGCTTTTCACTGATGCTGAAGGTGCTGCAGCTGCTACATCTGCAGCTGCTCCATCTGTTGTCACTTTAGATGATGGTAATGATAGTCAGTCAAACATAGTTCAAATGAACAATAATGCTCCTAACTCTGCCCATGGATTTTCACATGAAAGGTATGAGCATGAACGGGAGACTGAACAAGTAGCTTCTTCACTACGGGATACACCGTCAACAAGTGCTTTGTCACAGTCGGCAGAAATGTTTCAGGATGTTGTTCAAGAACATGTCACTGATTTACAGTGTGCAGGTAGCAGTAACAATAGTGTTGGTGTAAATGTTGATACTGGAACTATGTTGGATGTTGATGAGATAAACAGTTATGATCCTATACCTGGAACCTCCCGTGACACAGGTCACCATTTAGTGCAAAGTACAGTGGACATTGTAATGCCAGTTGGAAGTGTGCCATCAACAAATGACTCATCAATGGAAGAGGAAGGTAGTGCTTTGCAAGGTCTTGTTGATGGCATTTGAAGTGCAGCAAAAAGCACTTTGTTCCTTTAGTGAATGATTGTTGTACAATCTTTCTACAATCATTTTGTAACTTGCGGTTGTGTCTGAGATATGTGTTAGAGTGTAAGAAGCGATTTGGAACTGTCAGGAATTTCTTACATTGCTACTTACTTTTGATTAGTACCACATGCATTTTTATGTAATTTATCAATAACCTTTTGAACTCTGGCTCAAAAATGTTGTGTGTATGGGGAGGGGGGGGGGGGGGGGGGGGGGGGGGAGAGAGAGAGAGAGAGAGAGAGAGAGAGAGAGAGAGAGAGACTATGTACATGCACAAGCCAGTGTTGATGTAGGTGGAAAGATTAATGTGATATTGTCAGAGTGAGTTCCCATCGATGGACTTCAGAGAAACGAGTGCTTGCAGGAGGATGTTGATGGATGGATGGATGGTACCGTGTAGTATTAGCGGGCACTCGAGTCCCTTGATTTATGCTGTCAGGAATGCTCAGCCTGGGGTCTTTTTTGTTTTAACAGCTGTGCAGTGAATGCATGCTGGCTGGTTAGGGTCTCTTCTCAACTTGTTCCCGTGCCCTCCCTGAGTAAAGAACAAAGTTGTGAATGCTGGGAATGGATTTTCTACTTTTATACGTGTCTACTGGCTGTATGTAGAATTCTACAGCACTGGCCAGCTATATAATTTAACTGTCCTCTCGTAACAGTTTCTTATTCAGGTTTAATACCCTGATGACGTATTTTCGACTAGTTATTGATACAAAGAGTTGCATTTTGCTCACTCTTGATGTGCAAATTGATACCTATAAAGGCTTTGCACAAGAATGTAAAGAAGTGATGACGTTTTGCATTGGTACAGAAAACAGCAGCATGTTAACAATGTTGTATCAGTATGGAGCCTGTTAAGTATTGGAAGCAATATTTAAAATTTTATAGATTCAAGCAGATGATCTATCATAAAGTTGCATCACTATTATTGTTACAGTTTTCAACTCATTATTTCTTTGTTTACTGTGTTCCAGCATCATTTTGAAAAAAATAAACATTTTATTCTAAAAATGAATTTCTATTGACATACATTTATTGAGGAAAAATTCAGTTATAAATGGGACAAGACGTGTAATAATCAGTCTTACTGCATCCACTGCCAATGTTCACTGCCAGTACTTTGTAATGTTTAATGTAAAGCAGTCTTTGTATCGAGTTAAGCAAATCTGTATAAATAATGGTGATACCTTATTGTACAATCAGTATGTGAGAGCAGTTTCAATGGTTTTTTAGAAGTACATGTAAATTTACATAAAATGGCCATTAAAAATGTAAGTTGCAAAAACTGGTTTGACACATAGTAAAATGAACTTTTAATTTTTTCTTTATAAATTATAAATTTGGATGTTATAGCTGACATAAATCGGCAGGAAAAATGGATAATAATCGGCATTTGTGTATTTGATAGAATCATCTACTGGTAACTTTTGCACTGACACAAGTCTCTCACTCATGTCACAAGTGTAATTTTTGTAAAGAATGAAAGCATTTTATATAACTTTAGCAAGTTAAAATGTGACAATGTATCCAATATGTGCACACTGTGTTTTCTGGCATATAGCATGCAGTAGTTCTTTTTTATTTTTTTAAGGAGAGAAAAGTTCATTTATTGGTCAGTTGTGATAAATTGTGTAAAAGAAATCATAAAATGCCTTTAGAAATGTTCAAATAAAAATTATGTTTTCCCCTTCATTTCCACAGAAATTATTTTTTACAGGTTGTTGTCTCATTTTAACAGTTTATTTGCCACAGTTCGTCTTGATGAACAAGTACAGTAAACTCTTGATACAATAAATTTGTGATTGTCTGTGAGCTGATCATCCACTTTGCAGATTATCCGTGTTGTATTCCTACCACAGATTTTTGCTGATGAAATTTTTTTTTTAAGCCAGGAGTAGTCACATTTGAGCAATAATCTCGTGTTACGGCATGAGTGTAGTAAACACAAACATTGCAAGTTCAGAGCAGTATTTTGTTTCAAAGCAGTGTTAGGTAACATGAAATTATTTTGTAATGTATTTTTTGTAAGTACTGAATTTTCACATGTACTAAGATAATTAAAGTAGAATTTATTATAGACATTAGTTAAGTTAATTTAAATACGGCATTGTAATTAATTTTTGTCTGCAGTTTTCAAGTCACCAATTACCGCAGAGAATCGAGAGTTTACTGTACTTAAGTTTCCTTTGAAAGACTTTTTTATCATCCTGTACAATTATTAGTTTCACAAAAATGAAAACTATACTTTGTCCTTCCTATCATTGTTGTCATATTTTAATCTCCATTACTGTTGCCATGCAATTGCAATTTTACAAGAAAATGTGGGGCTGCATTTAGTAGAATATCACATGTTTCTTGTATACAAAAATTTCTAAATTCAATATTATGACTTTAAGGGCTGCGAAGTAAACAACCAAACAAGTCTGAAGTCATAGAAGTTGGTGAATGAAAATTAGCTGACTAGTATGCATTATACGAGGAATCTCAATGTGACTTATCAAATGAAAGTGCTGGCAGGTCGACAGACACACAAACAAACACAAACATACACACAAAATTCAAGCCTTCACAACAAACTGTTGCCTCATCAGGAAAGAGGGAAGGCGAGGGAAAGACGAAAGGATGTGGGTTTTAAGGGAGAGGGTAAGGAGTCATTCCAATCCTGGAAGCGGAAACACTTACCTTAGGGGGAAAAAAGGACAGGTATACACTCGCGCGCACACACACACACACACATATATGCATCCACACATGTGTGTGTCTTTCGTCTTTCACTCTCCTTCCCTCTTTCCTGATGAAGCAACCATTTGTTGCGAAAGCTTGAATTTTGTGTGTATGTTTGTGTTTGTGTTTGTTTGTGTGTCTATCGACCTACCAGCACTTTCATTTGGTAAGTCACATCATCTTGGTTTTTAGATATATAAACAAAGATGATGTGACTTACCGTACAAAAGCGCTGGCAGGTCGATAGAAACACAAACAAACACATACATACACACAAAATTCTAGCTTTCGCAACCAATGGTTGCTTCGTCAGGAAAGAGGGAAGGAGAGGGAAAGACGAAAGGATGTGGGTTTTAAGGAAGAGGGTAAGGAGTCATTCCAATCCCGGGTGCGGAAAGACTTACCATAGGGGGAAAAAAGGACAGGTATACACTCACGCACACACACACATATCCATCCGCACATACACAGACACAAGCAGACATTTGTAAAGGCAAAGAGTTTGGGCAGAGATGTCAGTCGAGGCGGAAGTACGGAGGCAAAGATGTTGTTGAAAGACAGGTGAGGTATGAGCGACGGCAACTTGAAATTAGCAGAGGTTGAGGCCTGGCAGATAACGAGAAGAGAGGATATACTGAAGGGCAAGTTCCCATCTCCGGAGTTCTGACAGGTTGGTGTTAGTGGGAAGTATTCAGATAACCCGGACGATGTAACACTGTGCCAAGATGTGCTGGCCATGCACAAAGACATGTTTAGCCACAGGGTGATCCTCATTACCAACAAACACTGTCTGCCTGTGTCCATTCATGCGAATGGACAGTTTGTTGCTGGTCATTCCCACACAGAAAGCTTCACAGTGTAGGTAGGTCAGTTGGTAAATCACGTGGGTGCTTTCACACGTGGCTCTGCCTTTGATCGTGTACACCTTCCGGGTTACAGGACTGGAGTAGGTGGTGGTGGGAGGGTGCATTGGACAGGTTTTACACTGGGGGCGGTTACAAGGGTAGGAGCCAGAGGGTAAGGAAGGTGGTTTGGGGATTTCATAGGGATGAACCAAGAGGTTACGAAGGTTAGGCGGACGGTGGAAAGGCGCTCTTGGTGGAGTGGGGAGGATTTCGAAGGTATATCAAACAAAAGCGCTGGCAGGTCGATAGACACACAAACATACACACAAAATTCAAGCTTTCACAACAAATGGTTGCTTCATCAGGAAAGAGGGAAGGAGAGGGAAAGACGAAAGGATGTGGGTTTTAAGGGAGAGGGTAAGGAGTCATTCCAATCCCGAGAGTGGAAAGACTTACCTTAGGGGGAAGAAAGGACAGGTATACACTCGCACACACACACATATCCATCCACACATATACAGACACAAGCAGACATATTTAAAGGCAAAGAGTTTGGGCAGAGATGTCAGTCGAGGCGGAAGTGCAGAGGCAAAGATGTGTGGCGGCAACTTGAAATTAGTGGAGGTTGAGGCCTGGTGGATAACGAGCAGAGAGGATATACTGAAGGGCAAGTTCCCATCTCCGGAGTTCTGACAGGTTGGTGTTAGTGGGAAGTACCCAGATAACCCGGACGGTGTAACACTGTGCCAAGATGTGCTGGCCATGCACCAAGGCATGTTTAGCCACAGGGTGATCCTCATTACCAACAAACACTGTCTGCCTGTGTCCATTCATGCGAATGGACAGTTTGTTGCTGGTCATTCCCACATAGAAAGCTTCATAGTGTAGGCAGGTCAGTTGGTAAATCACGTGGGTGCTTTCACACGTGGCTCTGCCTTTGATCGTGTACACCTTCTGGGTTACAGGACTGGAGTAGGTGGTGGTGGGAGAGCGCATGGGACATGTTTTACATTGGGGGCAGTTACAAGGGTAGGAGCCAGAGGGTAGGGAAGGTGGTTTCTGGATTTCATAGGGATGAACTAAGAGGTTACGAAGGTTAGGTGGACGGCGGAAAGACACTCTTGGTGGAGTGGGGAGGATGGATCTCATTTCAGGGCAGGATTTGAGGAAGTTGTATCCCTGTTGGAGAGCCACATTCACAGTCTGATCCAGTCCCGGAAAGTATCCTGTCACAAATGGGGCACTTTCGGGGTTCTTCTGTGGGAGGTTCTGGGTTTGAAGGGATGAGGAAGTGGCTCTGGTTATTCGCTTCTGTACCAGGTCGGGAGGGTAGTTGCGGGATGCGAAAGCTGTTTTCAGGTTGTTGGTGTAATGGTTCAGGGATTCTGGACTGGAACAGATTTGTTTACCACAAAGACCTAGGCTGTAGGGAAGGGACCGTTTGATGTGGAATGTGTGGTAGCTGTCATAATGGAGGTACTGTTGCTTGTTGGTGGGTTTGATGTGGACGGACGTGTGAAGCTGGCCATTGTACAGATGGAGGTCAATGTCAAGGAAAGTGGCATGGGATTTAGAGTAGGACCACGTGAATCTGATGGAACCAAAGGAGTTGAAGTTGGAGAGGAAATCTGGAGTTGTTCTTCACTGTGAGTCCAGACCATGAAGATGTCATCAATAAATCTGTACCAAACTTTGGGTTTGCAGGCCGGGGTAACCAAGAAAGCTTCCTCTATGTGACCCATGAATAGGTTGGCGTGCGAGGGGGCCATCCTGGTACCCATGGCTGTTCCCTTTAATTGTTGGTATGTCTGGCCTTCAAAAGTGAAGAAGTTGTGAGTCAGGATGAAGCTGGCTAAGGTAATGAGGAAAGAGGTTTTAGGTAGGGTGGCAGGTGATCGGCGTGAAAGGAAGTGCTCCATTGCAGCGAGGCCCTGGATGTGCGGAATGTTTGTGTATAAGGAAGTGGCGTCAAGGATGGTTTCCGGGGGTAACAGATTGGGTAAGGATTCCAGGCGTTCGAGAAAGTGGTTGGTGTCTTTGATGAAGGATGGGAGACTGCATGTAATGGGTTGAAGGTGTTGATCTACGTAGGCAGAGATACGTTCTGTGGGGGCTTGGTAACCAGCTACAATGGGGCGGCCGAGATGATTGGGTTTGTGAATTTTAGGAAGAAGGTAGAAGGTAGGGGTGCGGGGTGTCGATGGGGTCAGGAGGTTGATGGAGTCAGGTGAAAGGTTTTGTAGGGGGCCTAAGGTTCTGAGGATTCCTTGAAGCTCCGCCTGGACATCAGGAATGGGATTACCTTGGCAAACTTTGTATGTGGTGTTGTCTGAAAGCTGAAGCAGTCCCTCAGCCACATACTCCCGACGATCAAGTACCACTGTCGTGGAACCCTTGTCCGCCGGAAGAATGACGATGGAACTGTCAGCATTCAGATCACGGATAGCTTGGGCTTCAGCAGTGGTGATGTTGGGAGTAGGATTAAGGTTTTTTATGTTCCGTCCTCCTTCACAGTGGGACCCACCTCCTCTTCCTCAAAATCACCCTCTCCAAACCTTCCAGGAATTTCTCACTTCTATCCTTGCCTCTCAATATTTCTTGAAAAACCTTGATCCTACTACCAACATTACCACAGCCGAAGCCCGGTCTATCCGTGATCTGAAAGCTGACCGATCCATCATCATTCTTCCAGCTGACAAGGGTTCCACGACAGGTGGTACTTGATCGTCGGGAGTATGTGGCTGAGGGGCTGCGTCAGCTTTCAGACAACACTACATACAAAGTTTGCCAAGGTAATCCCATTCCTGATGTCCAGGCGGAGCTTCAAGGAATCCTCAGAACCTTAGGCCCCCTACAAAACCTTTCACCTGACTTCTTCAAACTCCTGACCCCACTGACACCTCGCACTCCTACCTTCTATCTACTTCCTAAAATTCACAAACCCAGACATCCCGGCCGCCCCATTTTAGCTGGTTACCAAGCCCCCACAGAACGTATCTCTGCCTATATAGATCAACACCTTCAACCCATTACATGCAGTCTCCCATCCTTCATCAAAGACACCAACCACTTTCTCGAACGCCTGGAATCCTTACCCAGTCTGTTACCCCCGGAAACCATCCTTGTAACCATTGATGCCACTTCCCTATACACAAATATCACGCACGTCCAGGGCCTCGCTGCAATGGAGCACTTCCTTTCACGCCGATCACCTGCCACCCTACCTAAAACCTCTTTCCTCATTACCTTAGCCAGCTTCATCCTGACTCACAACTACTTCACTTTTGAAGGCCAGACATACCAACAATTAAAGGGAACAGCCATGGGTACCAGGATGGACCCCTCGTATGCCATCCTATTTATGGGTCACTTAGAGGAAGCCTTCTTGGGCACCCAGGCCTGCAAACCCAAAGTTTGGTACAGATTTATTGATGACATCTTCATGATCTGGACTCACAGTGAAGAACAACTCCAGAATTTCCTCTCCAACCTCAACTCCTTTGGTTCCATCAGATTCAACTGGTGCTACTCTAAATCCCATGCCACTTTCCTTGACGTTGACCTCCATCTGTCCAATGGCCAGCTTCACACGTCCGTCCACATCAAACCCACCAACAAGCAACAGTACCTCCATTATACAGCTGCCACACATTCCACATCAAACGGTCCCTTTCCTACAGCTTAGGTCTATGTGGCAAACGAATCTGCTCCAGTCCTGAATCCCTGAAACATTACATCAACAACCTGAAAACAGCTTTCGCATCCCGCAACTACCCTCCCGACCTGGTACAGAAGCAAATAACTAGAGCCACTTCCTCATCCCCTCAAACCCAGAACCTCTCACAGAAGAACCCCAAAAGTGTTCCACTTGTGACAGAATACTTCCCAGGACTGGATCAGACTCTGAATGTGGCTCTCCAACAGGGATACAACTTCCTCAAATCCTGCCCTGAAATGAGATCTTTCCTTCATGAAATCCTCCCCACTCCACCAAGAGTGTCTTTCCGCCGTCCACCTAACCTTCGTAACCTCTTGGTTCATCCGTATGAAATCCCCAAACCACCATCCCTACCCTCTGTCTCCTACCCTTGTAACCGCCCCCCGGTGCAAAACCTGTCCCATGCACCCTCCCACCACCACCTACTCCAGTCCTGTAACCCGGAAGGTGTACATGATCAAAGGCAGAGCCACGTGTGAAAGCACCCACGTTATTTACCAACTGACCTGCCTACACTGTGAAGCTTTCTATGTGGGAATGACCAGCAACAAACTGTCCATTCGCATGAATGGACACAGGCAGACAGTGTTTGTTGGTAATGAGGATCACCCTGTAGCTAAACATGCCTTTGTGCACGGCCAGCACATTTTGGCACAGTGTTACACCGTCCGGGTTATCTGGATACTTCCCACTAACACCAACTTGTCAGAACTCCGGAGATGGGAACTTCCCCTTCAGTGTATCCTCTCTTCCCGTTATCCACCAGGCCTCAACCTCCGCTAATTTCAAGTCGCCGCCACACATCTTTGCCTCTGCACTTTCGCCTCGACTGACATGTCTGCCCAAACTCTTTGCCTTTAAATGTGTCTGCTTGTGTCTGTATATGTGTGGATGGATATGTGTGTGTGTGTGTGTGTGTGTGTGTGTGTGTGTGTGTGTGTGTGTGTGTGCGCGCGAGTATATACCTGTCCTTTTTTCCCCCTAAGGTAAGTCTTTCTGCTCTCGGGATTGGAATGACTCCTTATCCTCTCCCTTAAAACCCACATCCTTTCATCTTTCCTCTGCTTCCCTCTTTCCTGACGAAGCAACCGTTGGTTGCGATAGCTTGAAATTTTGTGTGTGTGTGTTTTTTTATTGTGTCTATCTACCAGCGCTTTCCTGTTTGGTAAGTCATGGAATCTTTGTTTTTAATATGTGTATATATAACTTTTTTTTTTTTTAAGTGCATGTGCTTGAAATATAGAAGTTCAATTCTGTATGTAATACATTTACTCCCAATGTCATTTCATTAATAAAATGCTCACCAGTGTTAATAGTTTGAAGAGTTTTAGTAAGCATTCATTTGCTAAACATAGGTGTTTTTGTTCCATTTTAGAATGAGTGAACCACCAACCCAGCTACACTATGTGATCAAAACTATCCAGACACCCCAAAAATATATGTTTTTCATATTAGGTGCATTGTGCTGCCATCTACTGCCAGGTACTCCATATTAGCGACCTCAGTAGCCATTAGATACTGTGAGAGAGCAGAATGCGGCGCTCTGCGGAACTCACGGACTTCAAATGTGGTCAGGTGATAGGATGTCACATGTGTCCTATGTCTATAAGTTAGATTTCCACACTCCTAAACATCCCTATGTCCACTGTTTCCGATGTGATAGTGACGTGGAAACGTGAAGAGACACGTACAGCACAAAAGCGTACAGGCTGACCTGGTCTGTTGACTAATAGAGACAGTTGAATAGGCAGGCATCCATACCATCACACAGGAATTTCAACTGCATCAAGATCCACTGCAAGTACTATGACAGTTAGGCGGGAGATGAGAAAACTTGGATTTCAAGGATATCACACCGGTAAATGCCAAACGATGCCTCGTTTGGTGTAAGGAGCGTAAACATTGGACGATTGAACAGTGGAAAAAGTTGTATGGAGTGACAAATCATGGTACACAATATGGTGATCCAATGGCAGGGTATGGGTATGGCAAATGCCCAGTGAATGTTACCTTCTAGCGTGTGAAGTGCCAGCAGTAAAATTCGGAGACGGTGGTGTTATGGTGTGGTCATGTTTTTTATTTAGGGGGCTTGCACCCTTGTTTTTTTGTGTGACATCACAGCACAGTCCTACATTGATGTTTTAAGCACCTTCTTGCTTTGCACTGTTGAAGAACAATTCGGTGATGGCGATTGCACCTTTCAACACGATCGAGCACCTGTTCATGATGCACGGCCTGTGGCAGAATGGTTACATGACAGTAACATCCCTGTAATGGACTGGCCTGCACAGAGTCCTGACCTGAATCCTATAGGACACCTTTGGACATTTTGGAATGCCGACATCGTGCCAGGCCTCACCGACCGAGATCAATCCCTCTTCTCAATGCAGCATTCCGTGAAGAAAGGGGTGCCATTCCCCAAGAAACCTTCCAGCACCTGGTTCAATGTATGCCTGCGAGAGTGGAAGCTGTCATCAAGGCTAAGGGTGGGCCAACACCCATATTGAATTCCAGCATTACCGATGGAGGGTTCCACGAACTTGTAAGTCATTTTCAGCCAGGTGTCCGGATACTTTTGATCACATAGTGTATTTATGAGGTAGTGCAGACCACAATGGCTGGTAGTTCTCAAATAATTATGATGTCACAAATGAAAGTCACACATTATTCCAGAAACATCCTAGGATCAACTTTGCGTTACACCTTTAGTTGTGGGCTCTAATTTCACCAGTTTAATTTACTGTGTTGTAAAATCCCTTGTACAGAAAAGGTCATGTCTGGTATCACCTCTTGCTTCTAAACACAGCAGTTCCAGACAATAGTTTCATTTAGAGTGTATTATCATTTGTCATTTTACCAACTATTCTATTCATACTGCACACGTTATCCACACTTGTAGATAATACTGTGAATGAACATAGCTCTTATTTCAGAAATTTACACTCATTGTTATAAAGAGAACTGCACCCAAAAGGACCCAACTGATCCACTGCAGCTGGGTGGTTATGTTGCTCACTGTCAGCTATGCCAATGATTTTTACATCTACATCTACAGACACAATCGGCAAGCCAGCATATGGCACATGGCGGAGGTAATCTTGTACCACTACTAGTCATTTTCTTTCCTGTTCCACTTGCAAAAAGAGTGAAAGGAAAGTGATTGTCTGTATGTCTCTATATGAGCCCTAACCTCCCTGATCTTACGTTTATGGTCCTTACGCAAAATGTACATTGATGGCAGTAGAATCATTTGGCAGTCAGCCTCAAATTTTGTCAATAGTGCTCCTCAAAAAGAATGTCACCTGCCCTCCAATGATTCCCATTTGAGTTCCCAAAACATCTCCATGCCAGTAACAAATCTAGCAGCCTGCCTGTGAATTGCTTTGAACTCTTCCTTTAATCCAAACACTCAAACAGTACTCAACAATGGGCCGCACTAATATACTGTATGCAGTCTCCTTGACAGATGAACCACACTTTCCTAAAATTCTCCCAATAAGCTGAAGTCAGCCAGTCACCTTCCCTGCAACAGTCCGTTTATGCTCATTGCATTTCATATACCCAGATATTTAATCGATGTGACTGTGTCAAGCAGCACACTACTTGTACTGATCTGCATTAACTTACATTTTCCTACTTTTAGAGCTAGCTGACATTCATCATGCCAACTAGAAATTTTGTCTAAGTCATCTTGTATCCTCCTACAGTCACTCAACAATGACACTTTCCCATACACCACTGCATCGTCAGCAAACTGCCGCAGTTTGCTGCTTACCCTGTCCACCAGATCATGTATGTATATAGAAGATAACAGTGGTCATGAGCAAGTGCAACTGTCTCTGAACATTAACATATCACTTGATACTGGCAAGTTGCAAGTCTTTCACCCAGAGACCTTTTAACAGTAACCTTCACAAAGTGTTTTTCCTTATACATTGATCACACACCTGACCTACTACAGATGACACTGTCAACTTATTCGATGATCGCAGACTGGGCTGAGCAGTGCTGGGCTCGGCCATAAGTAAAAGAGCCATTGCAGTGCCATAGTGAAACGTTTGTGAGCCTGGCTATGCCAGTGTCACTTATTCGTCAATGTAGCTTGCAGTTACTATTGGTTCTTGTGGTTTCATTGCGAGGTAAGAACCTTCCTCTGGTACCTTGCTCTCTGGATGACACAGCACTGTAAGTGCTTATACCATTGGCAAGTGACTAAGTGAAGTAGGGTTCGCTGCACGCCAAACATTATGACACCTGCCCACAGTGCCGCCCCAGCTCGCTTGCTGTCAGCAATTATTGAAATACAAGGTGTATGACTTTGCTTCTGCCATTTTCCGATAGATGGTGGTAAGTAGCGGTCGAAAGAAACAGATCACAGACATCAGGCAGTTAGCTTCTCAGTCAACATAACCTCATTCAAACATTAGTCGATTTGTGTCTGCATCATAAAGTTGTTGTTGATTGAAAATGTCAATTTATGAGCCTAATTCTCATCATTTCCAGGAGGTGTTACTGTTTAGTTTCAATATGAAGAAAACAACGGCTGAGTCTCATCGAATTCTCTCAACTACGTATGGTAAGGATGGTATTAGTGAATCGTAGACCAGTGTGGTGGTGGAAGAGTGAATGTTTTCGAAGATGCAGAACTGGAGACATTGCTAAGTGAAGACTCGTGTCAAACTCAGGAAGAATTGGCACGATTAGTGGGAGTGACACAGCAAGCCATTTCAAAACGCCTTATGGCTATGGGCATGATTCAGAAAAAAGGAACTTGGGTCCTGTGTGAGCTGAAACCAAGAGACATTGAACAGCGTTTATGTGTTTGTGAGCAGTTGCTTCAGAGGCAAAAACGGAAGGGGTTTCTGCATCGCATTGTGACTGGGAACGAAAAATGGGTTCATTACGATAACCCTAAACGCAAAAAATAATGGGGATATTCCGGCCATGCTTCCCATGTCGATGGCCAAACCAAATATTCACGGCTCTAAGATCATGCTCTGCATTTGGTGGGACCAGCTCAGTGTCGCATACTATGATGTGTTAAAACCAAGTGAAACAATCACAGGTGCTCATTATCGAACACAGTTAATGCATTTGAGCATAGCATTATAAGACAAATGGTCGCAATACACGAGAGGCATGATAAAGTGATTTTGTAGCATGACAATGCTCGACCCCACATTGCAAAAGAGGTCAAAACGTACTTGGAAACGTTAAAATGGGAAGTCCTACCCCACCTGCCGTATTCTCCAGACATTGCTCCCTCTGACTATCACCTATTTAGATCAATGGCCTGGCCGACCAAAACTTCCGATCTCATGAAGAAGTCACAAATTGGATCGATTCATGGATCGCTTCAAAAGATGAACAGTTTTTTCAACGAGGGATTCGTACACTGCCCAAAAATGGGAGAAAGTAGTGGCCAGCAATGGAAAATACTTTGAATGATACATGTGTAACCAATTTGTTTCATTAAAGCCTCAAAGCAGTGGAAGCAAAGTTGTACATCTGGCAGCAGGTCATCTTTAGTGGCGATTCCCACTTCTGTCTAGGAGATGACAGCCACCAGGTTTTTCACTGGAGGCACAGTACGGAGTGCCACATATGATTTGTGTTCTTAATGGGCTCCATGACAGCTGCACAGTACATGGATGAGGTCCTGCAAGCAATATGTCTGCTGTTTGTGAACACCAATGCCCACACCCTATTTCAGCAGGACAGCTGTTATTGGATACTCAGCCATGGCCACCCATACTGCCCAGTCTCTCCCTGAACAAGAATGTGTGCCATGAATTGTGGCATAAGGGTTCGACTGTCGCCCACCAGTCTGTAGCATCTGCACACTCAGGTCCAAGCGGCATGGGGTGCAGCATCACAGGGCTATATCTGAGACCTGTACAACTCCATGCAGAATGTGTCTATGCAACTGTGCAGACCTGACAGCAGACTGGTGCAAATTTTGTCGTGTGTTTTGTGGCACAATACATTTAAGTCCTTCCAGGTTGAAACTGGAATCATTTCATATATGTGATACTGCCTGCCTCCATGCCAACAATGATAGCAGCCCGCCTTGTCTTCCTGGTGCACCTCTTTTATGACGATGAGTGTATTTCTCATTACAGTCAGTTCCTATCACTAGTTCATCCTCTGGCAAGTCTGTCTTCTATCAAGATACCCGACATGTAAAACCCTTGGTGAATGAATGCTGGAGTATGACCTAATGGCTGAAACCAGTGATGGTGAGAGATATTTAGGAACATAGATGTGATGCAGTCAAAGCATTGCATATATCCCTGTTATAACTATTGAAAAGGTGCAGTTAAGACTAACACTTACTGTTGTGATGCTAGTGAACAGATTCTTCTGCAAGTTGTGCCATATGTCAATTTATCAATGTCAGTTTACACAAAGAACAGAGAAACAGCTTTTTGTAGCTGGCATTGTAAATTTTGAATTCCTGCTTTCTCCACAAGATGTCCATTTAACTACAAAGCTCAAAATATCCAGATGCAGAAAGAAAAGATACAGTTACCAAATGGAACATCGATTCTCTTGCTGCCTTTCTGCATTTTTCACGTGGATTCTTTAAACAAGTTGTGGACACTTTAAATTTAAATGGAGCACAGTTTGTAAAGGTGAGGCAGGCATGTTGACACTGAGATGAGATGTTCTCAGTAGAATGGCAGACCGAGCACCTGTCTAGTTCAGCTCTCGCTTTTATGCGTGATTTCCCTATAGGAATCGAGATGAACACAAAAGAGGTTTTATTGAAGGTTCAAGTTAATTTAAATGAATCTTGGTGATGTATAAACTACTTTCCATTTTGCGTACTTGCTCCATCACACTATTGTGTTTTGTTATCGTCTTCAGTCCTGAAACAGATCTCAGTATAATTACTGCAACCTATATTCATTTGAACCTCATCACTGTAGTCATGGTGTGGTCTTCTGTACAATAAAGTCACGTAGAAGAAGGTGTACTTAGATGAATGATGAACACTAATTTCACTTAAAGAAGGTTTATTCAGCAATTGCCCATACAAGAGCACAGAACGAACTGCCTCCAGCCAGAACACATACAGTATATACAGGGTGTTACAAAAAGGTACGGCCAAACTTTCAGGAAACATTCCTCACACACAAATAAAGAAAAGATGTTATGTGGACGTGTCTGGAAACGCTTAATTTCCATGTTGGAGCTCATTTTAGTTTCATCAGTATGTACTGTACTTTCTAGATTCACCGCCAGTTGGCCCAATTGAAGGAAGGTAATGTTGACTTCAGTGCTTGTATTGACATGCGACTCATTACTCTACAGTACTAGCATCAAGCATATCAGTACGTAGCATCAACAGGTTAGTGTTCATCACGAACGTGGTTTTGCAGTCAGTGCAATGTTCACAAATGCGGAGTTGGCAGATGCCCATTTGATGTATGGATTAGCATGGGGCAATAACCGTGGCGCGGTACGTTTGTATTGAGACAGATTTCCAGAACGAAGGTGTCCCGACAGGAAGACGTTCGAAGCAATTGATCCGCGTCTTAGGGAGCACGGAACATTCCAGCCTATGACTCGGGACTGGGGAAGTCCTAGAACGACGAGGACACCTGCAATGGACGAGGCAATTATTCGTGCAGTCGACAATAACCCTAATGTCAGCGTCAGAGAAGTTGCTGCTGTACAAGGTAACGTTGACCACGTCACTGTATGGAAAGTGCTACGGGAGAACCAGTTGTTTCCGTGCCATGTACAGCGTGTGCAGGCACTATCAGCAGCTGATGGGCCTCCAAGGGTACACTTCTGCGAATGGTTCATCCAACAATGTGTCAATCCTCATTTCAGTGCATATGTTCTCTTTACGGATGAGGCTTCATTCCAACGTGATCAAATTGTAAATTTTCACAATCAATATGTGTGGGCTGACAAGAATCTGCACGCAATTGTGCAATCACGTTATCAACACAGATTTTCTGTGAACTTTCGTCATCAACACAGATTTTCTGTGAACGTTTGGGCAGGCATTGTTGGTGATGTCTTGATTGGGCCCCATGTTCTTCCACCTATGGTCAATGGAGCACGTTATCATGATTTCATACGGGATACTCTACCTGTGCTGCTAGAACATGTGCCTTTACAAGTACGACACAACATGTGGTTCTTGCACGATGGAGCTCCTGCACATTTCAGTCGAAGTGTTCGTACGCTCCTCAACAACAGATTCGGTGACCGATGGATTGGTAGAGGCGGACCAATTCCATGGCCTCCACGCTCTCCTGACCTCAACCCTCTTGACTTTCATTTATGGGGGCATTTGAAAGCTCTTGTCTACGCAACCCTGGTACCAAATGTAGAGACTCTTCATGCTCGTATTGTGGACGGCTGTGATACAATACGCCATTCTCCAGGGCTGCATCAGGGATTCCATGCGACGCAGGGTGGATGCATGTATCCTCGCTAATGGAGGACATTTTAAACATTTCCTGTAACAAAGTGTTTGAAGTCACGCTGGTACGTTCTGTTGCTGTGTGTTTCCATTCCATGATTAATGTGATTTGAAGAGAAGTAGTAAAGTGAGCTCTAACATGGAAAGCAAGCGTTTCCGGACACATGTCCACATAACATATTTTCTTTCTTTGTGTGTGAGGAATGTTTCCTGAAAGTTTGGCCATACCTTTTTGTAACACCCTGTATACAGCTACAGAACATTCCAGTACAATGATGCTTGACATTTGTGGCTACTTCTAGAGTGTACTCAAACCGAATATAGAAATTAATATTGTACAGGCCAGGTGAGTTTTGAACTCACGACCCTCCATGCAACAGCTTAGTATCATAACCACTACACCACAGTGCTACTCAGTTTCTTCTGCAACATTGCTGCCTCCTTAAGAGAACAGTGTCTCGGTGTTACGTCCTCCTAGTCTGGGAACGAGTCATCGGTCCTGCATACTTCGACTCCCAATGACTGATGCTCGCCCTGGTGGTGATCTTCTTAGAACTTCTTTTGCCGCTACGCTCTTCGTCACCTTTCCGCTTGTTTCCTGTCGCTGGAGCTTTGAATTTGCCCTGGGTTGCAGGCTCCTTTTAGGGCTTCATTTGAAGGATGTGGACTCCGATCTTTTGTCGTCTTGTGTTGGGGTCAAAATCTTCAACTTCATAAGTAACATCAGACAACTGTCCTACAACCTTATAAGGTCCAAAGTAGCGCCTGAGGAGCTTCTCAGAGAGGCCAATCTTCCAGACAGGAATGAAGATCTAGACAAGGTCACCAGGCTGGTCAACAACAGGGCAGTGGCTCGCGTCATATCTTCGTCGATCGTTTTCTTGAGCCTGCAGCATGCAGAGTCAAGCTAACTGCCAAACTTCCTCAGTTCTGGTTAACACCTGGCCGATGTAGTCATCGTCCACGTCATCAGGATGTAACAGAAAGATAGTGTCCATTGTCGTAGTCACCTCATGCCCATGCACCAGGAAAAAGGGCATAAATCCCGTGGTGTCTTGTTTGGCGGTGTTGTAGGCAAACATCACGAAAGGTAGAACCTCATCCCAGTTGCTCTGCTCAACGTTGACAAACATTAATAGCATGTCGGCCAAGGTCTTATTAAGGTGTTCAGTAAGTCCGTTAGTTTGCGGATGGTAGCCAGTCGTCATGTGATGAGTAATGTTGCACTTACGGTTTATCTCTGTCACAAGATTCAATTGAAAAATTTTCACTCGATCCATGCGACACATAGTGACAGACACTCCTAAATGAACCTGGCTAGAAAAATATCTTGCTGATTCTATCGTATGTCTTAATAAATCCTAAATGTCTGGCCTCAGGTGTGTCATGGAATTTCTGTATAACATCTAAGCGCATGTGTTTAGGAATCACTGGTAGCCACCTCTTTCCAAACGGATCAAATTATTTCTTGCAAAGTAATCCATTAACTATCTTAAATTGTCCTTTCATACCCTCTGACCGATTTAATGCAAGCATAATTTGAGATATCTTGGCGTCCTTCTTCTGCTCAGCAGAGAGATCCTGGAGTACAGCGAGACAGTCACTATCTTCATCAAAGTCTTAATGGTCTTGCACAGGGTTTCTTGAGAGAAAGTCGGCATCTTAGTCTTTTCTTCCACTTTTTTATACTATGGTAATGTCATACTCTTGAAGACGTAGTGCCCACCTGACGAGTCGTCCTGTTGGATCCTTAAGACCTGTTAGCCAACAAAGTGAATGATGGTCTGTAACAACTGTGAATGGCCTTCCATAGAGATTCTGTTGAAATTTGCACATGGCCCAGATCACAGCAAGACATTCTCTTTCTCTAGTTGAGTAGTTTCTCTCAGCTTTTGTAAGTGTCCTAGAAGCATAGACTATAACCTTCTCTTTTCCATCCGTAATTTGCATCAGAACAGCACCGATCCCATATCCACTGGCATCTGTGTGTAGTTCTGTAGTTGCTCTCTCATCATACAGACCAATTACAGGGTCAGTTGTCAGAGCTTTCCGCAGCACATCGAAAGAATCTTGTTGAGCACCACCCCAGATAAATTTAGCATCAGCTTTGATACAAAAGTCTTTGATAAAACGATGGTAATAAGAACATAATCCGAGGAAGCTTCTCACATCTCTAATACCTATAGGAATAGGAAATTCCTATGTCTATAAAGATCTCACCTTTTCTGGGTCTGGCCGCACATCTTCGTTTGATACAAGGTGTCCAAGTATTTTGATTTCTTTTGCTCCAAAGGGACACTTTCTTGGATTAAGTTTCAGTCTGCCTTGTTGGAGACACTTAAGAACAGCTCTCAGTCTTTTTATATGTTCATTAAATGTCTCTGAGAACACTATGTCATCTAAATACAAAGACACATTGTCCACTTCAGGTGACGTAGAAGATTATCCATCATCCGTTCAAAAGTTGCTCGTGCATTACACAAACAAAATGGCATTACCTTAAACTCATACAGGCCCTCAGGAGTGATGAATGCAGTTTTCTCACGATCTGCCTCATCTACTTCGATTTGCCAGTATGTCAAGTACATGTCCATGGTTGAGAAAAACTTAGTCCCCTTCAGACAATCTAGTGTATCGTCAATTCGTGGAAGGGAGTAAACATCCTTTTTAGTTATCTTATTAAGCTTCCTGTAATCAACACAAAAGTGCCAACTGCCACCCTTCTTCCTGGTGAGGATCACTGGTAATGACCATGGGCTCCGTGAAGGCTGAATGATGTCATTCTTCATCATTCCCTCTATCTCGTCGCGAATTATTCAACGTTTCAATGCAGACACACGGTAGTGCTAATCCAGTGCTTCACTGTCGATTTGTCTAATTTGCTCTTCACCTGTGGATTGAAGCATTCAGAGAACTCTTGAAAAATGACAAGTGGCTTCTTCTGTTGTTCCTTAGTGAGATATGGTGATAGTCGAGCGAGAAGATCTTGTCTCGTAGTGGTAATGCTAATTTTGCCCACAGACTCAGCATAGGAGGTTTCTATGATGCTCAGCTGTTCTTCACAAGTTATTCTTCAGTGGTATGCTTCTCTTACATTCCACTACAAGGTCCATGGATCGATGTATGGCATGACACGTGACAGTTACCTTTCTAGTGCAGACTGCAGGAATGATCACTTCATCCAGCACACATAGTCTCCACACACTCGGATGTGCATCTTCCTGTCCACAGAATCTCATCTCGTCTAGCATAATCTTTGAGCGACCACAACCTATAATTGCCTGAGAAGCTTTCAAAAAGTCCCATCCGAGAATCACGTCATGACTACACTCTTGTAAGACGATAAATTCTAAGGGCTGTATATGGCCACTTATACCCACATGAATGACACATCTTCCTGTAGATTTTACATATTTCTCATTAGCTACCTTCAGCAGAGATGTTTTGCTGTCGACAAATACGGTTTTCTCCAACTGGTGACGGTACTTCTCCAAAATGACTGAATATGATGCTCCAGAGTCCACAAGAGCTTGGACTGGTCAGCCACCCATGAGGATATCGACATAGTTTCCTATCATTTTTGTAGTGATTGACGGCGGAGGATTTTTCTCTTCGACGGCCTCACCTCCAGGGAAGATCGCACCCTTTAGTTTTCCAGGTTGTGGCAGCTAGGTGATCGGCTGGAGCTTCTAAATGGTGATGGAGAAACTGATCGGCATGTTGGGGGGTGTCCTCTCCAGCGGCTAGCTTGTGGCGATGGTGACCTATGTCGTCCTGCACCCACATCTTCTTGTTCATCTTCGTCATCTCTGAGTTGGTGTTGGCTATGATCAGTCTGCTGTCTTCTGGCATGGGCATCATCAAATATCCACCGCCTTTCTCAACAATAGCGCACCACGTGTCCCGGTCATCCACAGTGGAAACACACTAGTTGGTTATCCTGTGTCCTCCAGACGTCAGTCGTCCTTGGTGCCCAAACAGGTTCCTCATGCAGCATTGTAGGTACGTAACTTCACCTGCATCTTGACTTTTTCACTGCTTTAAAGGGAAATGAAGGATGAGAGATTATGTTCAATGTCTGTTCCACTTCCTCCCTTATGACCTCTTGTAGCGTCTCGGTTTTTTGCTCGCCATGCAATACAAGTTCTGTTCCTCTCTCACTATCTGACAAAGAACACTTGTGAAATCAGTTGCTTTCTCCATCACAGACATCGATACGACATTTGGAAGCCATTCAAACAACTTGCGTGTAATTCTTTTTTGATGCATTGTCTCGATGTACTGGCACCATTTTATGAAGTCGTCTGCTGTCGAAACCTCCTTCAGGAGTAGGGCTTGATACATGTCCTCCACAACACCCTTCATGAGATGTGCAACCTTATCTTCCTCCTTCATTCTAGAATCCACTATTTTACACAGCTTCAAGACGTCTTGAATGTAGGATATGTAGTTTCTCCTGTACGCTGTGCCCTGCACTTTAATTTATCTTAAGCCATGCACTTCCGTCGTCGTGTGTCGCCGAAATACTTGCACAGTTCTGCCTGGAATACTTCCCAACTTGTGAACTTCTCCTCGTTGTTCTCATACCATTGTTTGGCAGTGCCATCCAAGTAGAAAAATACGTTAACCAAACACACGTGTCATCCCATTTGTTAAATTTGGCTATACGCTCATGTACCTTCAGCCACTTGTTTGAATCTTGGCCTTCATCACCAGAGAACCCAGAATGATGTCTAATGTGGTGACACACAGTTGCTGTCATCGTAACATTCTCTTCTTCTTCTGTCTCTGATAGATTGCGATCTGTTGAATATGGCTCGAACTCGGGTTTCTCACCACGTAAATGGTGGGGCTGTTGTGGCCTGATGGGAGTCACTGTGTCGTCGATAATGTGCGCTATCACAAGTCCGAATACCCAGCGTCTCCACCAGAATAATGTCACGTAGAAGAAGGTGTGCTTAGGTGAATGACAAACACTAACTTCGCTTAATGAATGTTTATTCAGCACTTGCACATAAGAGAGAGCGGAGCAAACTGCCTCCAGCCAGAACACATACAATATATATACAGCTACAGAACATTCCAGTACAATGTTGTTTGATATTTGTGGATACATCTAGAATTTACTCAAACTGAATACAGAAATTAAAATTGTACAGTCCAGATGAGTTTTGAACTCACGACCCTCAATGCAACAGTTTAGTATCATAAAAACTACACCAAGGTGCTACTCAGCTTCTTCTGCGACAATATTTACCCTCCACACTTCCCTCCAGTACCAAATTTAATATTCCTTGATGCCTTGGAATGTGTCCTATTGATAGTGACCGGAATGTGACAAGGTTGGGTATGACTTGAGAACCAGTGGAAACCATTCACCCAGCCAAGGGCATCACAGTGAGTCATCAGAGGGTAAACGTGTGGACAACAAATTGAGAAAGACAAACAATGGAGACAGCACAGCAGATTAACAAGTCCAGTGAGTAAATCGCGATCGAAAAACCAAGACGAAGCGAATTCAGAACTGAGACAATGAAGTGTAGTGAGATCAATATAGTAACACAGAGAAATCAAGACTGACTACAAGTTCTTTTGCTGCTAGGTTTAAAGGGCTGCCGCAAGCACCAATAGGCCAGCCAGGCGTGTTTGTCATTGCAGTGATGCTGACAGCAGTGACACCAGCACCTGAAGATTTAGCAGTACCGTCTAGCAGCTGTCATCAAATACCGTACCTACCGGCAGACCTTCAGACTCACTGGGCCTGGATACAAGTACTTTTCTCTTTCTTCCGCTCCCTTTCTCTACCCCCCCACCAGTACAGCCATCCCTCTCCAAATCCCCACCATGTCCTTGCACACTCCCACATGCAGTACTACTAACGTCTTTCGCCACCCTTACCCTTCTATCTCCCCTACCACCAGCTACCAGCTAGATTGCTGTCCCATCACACACTCGCATCAGTTGGGTATTGGCAGAGTGAGAGTGTGTGTTTTTTTTCTGCTTCTGGAGGAGGACTTTCCAAACTAAAATACAGTGAAGCACTAAAGAAACTGGTATAGGCATGTGTATTCAAATACAGAGATATGTAAACAGGCAGACTATGGCCCTGTGGTCGGCAACACCTATATATGATAACAAGTGTATGACGCAGTTGTTAGATCAGTTACTGCTGCTACAATTGCAGGTTATCAAGATTTAAGTGAATTTGTACGTGGTGTTACAATCGGTTAATGAGCGATGGGACACGGCATCTCTGAGGTAGCAATGAAATGTGGATTTTCCTGTATGACCATTTCACATGTGTACTGTGAATTTCAGAAATCCAATGAAACATCAAATCTCAGGTATCGCTGTGGCCGGAAGAAAGATCCTGCAAGAATGACATTAACGATGACAAGAAAATTGTTCACTGTGACAGAAGTGTAACCCTTCTGCAAATTGCTGTAGATTTCAATGCTGGGCCATCAACAAGTGCAGCGTGCAAACCATTCCAAAACATCATCAATATGGGCTTCTGAAGCCAAAAGCCCAGTCATGTACCCTTTATGAATGCACAACACTAAGCTTGCCTTGCCTGGGCCCATCAACACTGACATTGGACTGTTGATGACTGGAAACGTGTTGCCTAGTTGGACGAGTCTCATTTCAAATTGCATTGAGCGGATGGATGTCAGCAGGGGACTGTTCAAGCTGGTGGAGGCTCTGTAGTGATGTGGGGTGTGTGCAGTTGGAGTAATAAGGGAACCCTGATATGTCTAGATACGACTCAGGTTACACGTACATAAGCATCTTGTCTCATCACCTGCATCCGTTCATGTCCTGGTCAACTCCAACAGGACAGTGCAACACCCAACAAATCCAGAATTGCTACAGAGTGGCTCCAGGAACACACTTCTGAGTTTAAACACTTCCACTGGTCCTGAATATTATTAAGCATATGTGGGATGCCTTGCAACGTGCTGTTCAGAGGAGATCTCCACATCCTTGTAGTTTTACAGATTTATGGACTGCCCTGCAGGATTCATGGTGTCAGTTCTCTCCAGCATTACTTCAGACATTAGTTCAGTCCATGCCATGTTGTGTTGCGGCACTTCTGCGTGATCACGGGGGCCCTACACAATATTAGGCATGTGTACTAGTTTCTTTAGATCTTCAGTTTATTTCAAGTATACCAACGATATTACAAAAAGGGTAGATCAATACTCATCATAAATATGACATGTTGCATGTACGCACAAGGAAAAGACTGTTGCACATAGAGCTTTCGACAAGTCTTCTTCAGGAAATAGCAGCACACACATATTCACACAAACATATTAACTCATACAAACAAGTGAGTGAACACTTTGTAAGGGTATGAAATGGAATGGTCACATAGTTTCAGTCGTTGGTAAAGCAAGTGATAGACTTCAGTTTATTTGTAGGATACTGGGAAAATGCAATCAGTCTACAAAGGAGATTGCTTACAAATCACTCATGCAACTGGTTCTAGAGTATTGCTCAAGTGTGTAGGACCCGTACCAGTTAGGATTAATAGGGGATATTGAACATATACAGAAAACTGCAGCATGAATGGTCACAGGTTTGTTTAATCTGTGGGAGAGTATCACAGAGATACAGAAGGAACTGAACTGTAAGACTCTTGAAGATAGACATAAACTACCCCAAGAAAGTCTATTAACAAAGTTTCAAGAACTGGCTTTAAATAATTACTCTAGGAATATACTATAACTTCCTACATATTGCTCACATACGGATCGTGAAGATAAGATTAGAATCATTACAGTAAGCATAGAGGCATTTAAAGAATCATTCTTCCTGCACTCCATACATGAATGGAATAGGAAAAACTCTTAATAACTAGTGTACCTTCTGCCATGCATCTCACACTGGTACAGATGTAGATGTAGAAGTAAGTACACATCATGCACATATGGCTGCTATCTCTGGCCACTAAGGCCAGAATGCATTCTGTGTGCGTGAGCTGTGCTTGCTTGTGTGAATGTGTGTGTGTTTTCTTTTCTGAAGAAGGCTTTGGCCAAAAAACTCAGTGTGCTCCCCCTTTATATGCTGAAAAGCATACTGTTTGCCCCCTCTATGCTCAGTGTTAATTTATTATATACTGCCGAATCTTAAATGCCCTTCAGGGTTTCATTTGCTTTCTCCTACAGGAGTTCTGGTGTTTGATCAGTGAATATGATGTTGCTGTCATCAACAAAGAGAACTTGTTCTCCATGTCTTATACTACCTGAAAGTAATTGATACATATTAAGAACAGAACTGCAACCAATAAACTACTCTGAGGAACACCTATGTTTATATGTTTCTTGTCTGACAATTGTCTTATGAAAAATATATCTTTACCTTTTCTACCCTGATTTCCAGTAAGACAGGAATCACTCACTTGCTATTCCTCTTACACCTAGTGCTTCTGGCTCATTTAGCAGTAGAGATGGGTCATTCATGAACTAATGGGTCCAAAGGAACAGTTCATCAAGATGTACAGAATGAGCAACGAACGAATTCTAAGGAACGGTCTTTCATAGCTCAATTCGGTCACGGCTTTCTACTTACAGTTCCCAGGAATGGGAAACGATCAGTCTCGTTCCCGCAACGAAACATTGGGCAGTCTTGTTCCAGCCTCGGACCCATTCCCGTAGGTCTCTGTCACGGCTTTCTACTTATAGTTCCCGGGAATGGGAAACGGTCGGTCTTGTTCCAGCCTCGGACTCTTTCCCATCTTTCTCGGTCTAGCTCGGCTGGACTCATCCTTCTTCACATGGCCACTCATCGCAAGTCCACTGCCAACTGCTAATAGTTAGTTCAGTATAGAGTTGTTCGTTTCATTCGCTGCACACACTCATTCTAGATCTGTTTCAAACCTTTTTTGAACTCTGAACTTCTGGTTCCTTTCATATTCTATTCATTGTCCATGACCGGTAATTAAAATGTATTTTATAATTACATAAAATTACATGGTATGTAATACGTACATCTTTTCAGATAACAAAATGGCATATCAGTTTACTTCACTATTTTGATAAACAGCAGAAGAAATACTTGTAAAAAGGTAAGATTTTTTGTTATTACACATGCAAAGGAAGTCGGCATGGCACACGAGTGGCCATTTTCTGTTTTTTTTTTATCCCAGGTAAAAGAGCAGTTCATTGTTATGGAAGGCAGACCGACTTACAACCAAATGAAGTCCGCGGTCCATCACTGAGTGTCTGTGTCACATTTTGTAAAAAGAATATGATAACTTATACAATATTATTTCAGTGGTACAGGGTGGTCCACGAAAAATCAGCCCCGAGTACTAGACTGCTCATTGTCGCCTACCAATCGACATCTATTGTGTCGAAGAAGTTATTTGCATTAGCTTATTTGTTATTTCTTCACTGCCTAATTACTACATGTTTATCTATTCTGCTCGTAGCGGTCAACAAATCCTGCATAATTGGCGAGTAGTATGTACTTGGGGCCGGTTTTTCATGCACCACTTTATATTATTTCACTCTGATCAGCCACATAATGCTACAGTTTCCTAAATGAGAGGTTTTGCGGAATCACGAAAATTACAAGTGTGTGAGAATTCTGTCATGAATAAAAACTCTGTACTCCATGGCAGAGGCAAGTGCCCCCTCTTGGCGCCTTCCAACTTCAGTCACCTATGCTACTAATTTTCAATTTTTCATAAGAACCATATACCAAGCACAAATGAACAGTGAATGTGTAAAAATGAACGGTTCCCAAAAAAGAGCTTTCACCAGTGAACTAGTTCCCAAGGGTGAACAAGTTTGCCCATCTCTATTTAGCAGTATTTTATGGTCAACAGTGTCAAAAGCCTTGGGCAGACCTAAGACTATGCCTGCAACACAGTCATCCTTGTCAAGAACTTCCAAGTATCGCTTATGTGAACTGTGTAATAGCCGATATTCTGCATCTCTCATTTCAGAAACTGAACTGTGCTTCATTGTTATAAATAAGTAAACTGAGTGCAGAATAAATGTTTTTAGTGCAGTTTAAATAGTGGCCTCATGTAGGGAAAGGTGGGGTACAGTATAACATGTGGCACAGTGTAACATTTGTATTTGTGTGAAAGTTATGTAGTTGGTAGCCTTTTGTTTGACCTGTTTACAATTGTCATTTGTGACCACGTCTTCCCAGTGAACTTTGGAAATAATTAAATCCAGCTTTGGTGTACAGTCAAGAAAATGTGTTTTGAGGTATGTTAAGTAAATTTTTAGTATTATATAACACTCTTTCTATGGTATAGAATAATGAAGCATTCCTATAATTCTGAGTATGATTCACACAGTATATAGCTGTATATCATACTGCATTTAGAAAAATTCTTAATGTGTTGCACTTTTTTCAAAACTTACAAAATTGTATAAAGTTGCCTTATGGGGCACAGTGTAACAATTTGATGTGGGGCATAGTGTGATACCATCTCAGTGCACTCCATTACTTTGTATGCTAATGAAAAGTAGTAATTTGCCTCTAAAATGATATATATGAAAACACATAAGAAAAAGAGTATAAATTATCACTTTCAGTAAGGATGTTCTTTTACAAATTGTCAACGGGTTTCATAAAAGACCATAAAAAACTGACATTGCTCTTTTTAATGAGGATGTTATGAGGACTGTTGTGGAATTGGTGTTTTCAGTAACTAGTCTTCACAAGGCAGCTACTGTTAAGAACGTCAATTACAGAACTCTTTCCAGGTAAAACTTCCTTTGAGCATTTGTTGTACAAAATGGGCACTATATGAAAAAAAACATATATATTTCAATATATTCTAGGAATTTCAAAACGAGTAACAAAAAATAAAAAATATATATCCACATGTGTTCAGAATGTGATTGCTGGTGGATTTTCTCTGACCAACAAGAACATTCTTTGGTTTACTAGTGGTTGAAATGTGATATGGTCTCGCTAGTGTAGAAGTAAAGCATTGTGCATTCTAAATGACTCAGCACAGCAAGCTAAAAGTCCCAAGAAAATGGGAAGGAAAAAATTTGACTGGCATAGATTGGCTCTGTGCTTTTAGAAAACATCATCCAAGCCTTAGCATCCGACATCCAGATGCTTGCAGTTTATCAAGGACCACCTCATTCAATGAAACTAATGTTGGAGTGCTTTTCAGTAACTGAAGAATATTTTCAATTGTAATTCAACATTTGATGATGGAATAAGGATTTTCAATTTGGATTAGACTGTTACAGATTCCAAGAAAAGTATGTGCTGCCAAAGAAACTGATAATGCACTAACTGACAGTGATGAAGTCTCATCAAATTAAACTTTAGTTATTGTTCCTGTGACATATGTGATGCAAACAGTGCAATCCCTGCTCTAGGAGCCATTGAGGATCAATGTGTCACAGAAAGACCCTTATAATATACCTTCAGAGAAAGACCCACCATGCCAGAGTTTGGTTGGCGCTGATATATTCAGAGGTTTCCATAAAGCCAATGATAAAATGACCAACAGAAAGAATAGAAAGAGGGGAATGAGTTGCATTGCAACAGATACCCCTGTTAAAGGAGTGTTTGAAGAATGTTCAAGGCAAGAGAAGATAAAACAGGAAAATCAATGGAAATCACACAAGAGAAGTCTATTTTTAAAAGAATCTGACTTACAAGGGTTGACTGAAAAGTAATGCCTCCACCTTCGTAACTCTTCAACAGTTGGCAGCATTGGTATGCGGCAGGTACTGGCTTGTTCTGTAGTCTCTTCTCCACAGCTCCAGTTGGTGGGAAGCCTTAGCATTGAACAGTTGTGTTGTTACAGTGTAAAGCATGGAACCCTGCGCAGACAGTCGGTCAGTGCGATTTAAGCAATGTGCAGTCATTGAATTCCTTACAGCAGGTGTCACCCAGAGGAGATTCATCAGGGAATGAAAGCAGTTTATGGAGACTGTGGTGATGTGAGTACTGTGCATTGTGGGCGAGTAAGTTTAAAGATGCTGAGGCAGGAACATCTGACCTGTATGACAAACACAACCACCGAGTTTCACAAGCAAAATGTTGACAGATTGATTCAGGATGATTGTCATATCACTCAGAGAGAAATTGCAAGCACAATCAGCATTTCACAAGAACGTGTGGATCACATTATTGCTTTGCTTGGCTATCGGAAGATCTGTGCACGATGGGTACCGCGGATGCTCACTCCTGAAATGAAAGCACACAGACTTGAAATTTGCCATACGGCATTCTCAACACAGTTCAGTTTTAGCACCATCTGACTTCCATCTGCTCCTGATAATGAAACACAATCTGCGGGGACATCATTATGCTTCTGATGAAGACATTGAGAAAACTGTGAGACTGTGGTTGCAGTGTCGACTTCTTCCATGACGGCTTCAGGAAACTTGTTCATCATTGGCATAAATTTATCCAACTGGCTGGTGATTATGTGGAAAAGTGAATATTGGTAATTAAAGATCACACTCTAAAGATTATTTCTGTGTTTGATTTATTAAAATATTCCCATCCAAACCCAATTAACGAAGGTGGAGGCATTACTTTCCATTCAACCCTCATACATGGAAAGGTCAAAGATAAAATGTGTGGTCCTTTAGATTACTCAGACAATGGAGATATCAAAGGCCAAACTGATGACAAAGAAGGAGAAAACTGACAAGCTGTACAGGATGATTATATTTTAGTAGAGTTCCAGAGTAAGAACCTAGTTCATTATATTGGTAGTGAGCAAGAATAAGGATGATGATGATGATGGTGACTATAAAAAAACCTGTTTCCTTCAGTAAAACCAAAACACAACAAGTGTGTCTTAAATTTGATGTCAAACAAAAAATATTTAATCTAGATATTAATTCTGTCTGACATTTAAATCTAGCCTGTATTCTAAAGGAGTTGAATAATACAAGTTGTACCACTATGAATGCAGTTCCTTGTTCTCGTTGCAGTCTGGGGCAGAGTGTAACTGTTTACATTTGTGTATAATATTTACAATAAATACACCAATTTCGAAGCCACACTGAGTCTGTGAGCTTTAAATGATTGTCAAAGGATCCTTAAATAAAATATTATGAAAGAACATCATTTTGAGAGCAATATTTTTTTTAATTTAAGAAAATAGCTTTTCTGTTACACTGTGCACCACCTTCCTCCATATATTTGGGCAGAGACCGTTCTGCACTCATTTAGACTTTTCGCCTTTGTGGTGATCAAGAGTGGTGTTTCTAAAAAGAGACTACTAAAACCATGTCAGTACTGCCACAAGCTACATGGATAAGTAGAACACAGTAATGTAGTTAGTGTATTGAACCAGATAGCCCTAGAATTACAGTGGCAAAGTTAATTGTGCTATTGTGGCATAAAACACAGTTCACATTTACTGAAAAAGTCATTGTTTACGCTTAGCACTGTCATAATGTCCATAATGAGAAACATAATATCCAACAATCATTAGTTATGGAGACAATAACATTTCACATTCTTATTAAATGCAACAAAGTTTACTTGACATGTTCCTTAATTTGGGTTACAGAAATCACTCAAAAGTTGCACCAAACACAGACCTTACTCGTGAGCTTACAAACAATAAACTGGCAGTTTTGGGTGACATTCGACTGCTTAAAGAGAGGCTTAAGAATAAACTGTTATTTTGTAAACTGTATTATGCTTTGAAAATCAGATAGGCTGGAGTTTTCAAGAACTATTGTGATTTTGAGTTATAAAAGTATTGTTGGTCAGAAATGTAGAAAAATACATGGGCAATATCTCCTTATGTAGTGTGAATCCCCTTGTTTCCACGAACAAATGCCATATTGCAGATTACAGTAAATTGCATGAATTCTTAATTAATAAGTTAATTAATTAGTGCTGTATATAATTTTGTACAAAAAACTAAGGTGACAAAAATATGTAGTCAAAGGTCAGAATCTTACCGTGGATATGACAAAATCTGTGTTGCAAAATGGATCTGCGTATGAACTTGAATACTAATTATCTCTTCAATTAGTTAGTTTCTGATTATTTAAATAACCTTACAGGGAAGTCAGAATGCTTTGCTTTATGTTGGTGTGGGTCATTATATGGAATCATGCTGATTAGCTGACAAAGTTTTTCACATAATGAACTACAGTGTTAATTTTAATTATCTGTAACTTTAATTAACATACTCTTTAGCCAAACTTATGAAATCAACAGAATCAGTAATATTACACTCAAAATCTAAATAATTAAGTCAAATTAAATTTAGTCTAAATAAGTACTTGAGATATTTCTAATGTCACATGCCAATAGATTAATGTAAGGGAATCAGTTAAAAATATGTAAAAAATATGGTTAATTATGAGAGGAGAAAAACATACAGGTGCGAACAAAGAATCCACTATGATAAGTCAACAGGTCATTAGTCTACCTTTCATGATTGATTCAGTTATTTTTGAGAATACAGACAGTAATGAAACTGACCTGTAGTTTTCAATACTCTACAAATTCTCTGTTGTGGGAAAAATCATCATTATGATTCCTGTGTAAGTCACTGTCAGTACTACACATATGTTGGGAAGTTTTTGTCACAACTTCTCTGCAGTATCAGAGAAATAGCCATTTACAAAATTTGCCAATTCATGTAGCTCCCTATTGTTCTACCCCCTTCCTTGATTTGTGTCTTAGTATACTTGTGTCTGCCTTTTCCAGTTTCATGTCTTATGACATTCCAGACAACTTTTTTTTTTCCTCTCCAGCAAGCAGTACATTCTGTTCTTCTTTTTGTACCTGTGCTATTAATCTAGGAACTTTGGATTAGTATAGTGTTTTTGTACAGAACTTAGAAATTTATGTGTCTGGGAGAACTTTCTAGTACTTTGAAGTTCTCAGTCTACTTCCCTTAGCTGTTGCTGTTGAAGTGACTTATTTTTGAAAATGTCCACAAAAATTTAATTCAACACATTGACTGCCACAAGGCTGCCTGCCACCACATCAGAGCCTTGCACCCAGCACCATGTGTCTGGACAGGCAAAAAAACTTGATCAGTATTTGTGTGGAAGTCAGCATGTTAAACAATGTGCAGAACTTGGAGATCTTACTATCTACAATGTTTTTTGTGTACGCTTCACTCCAGGTTTGATTTACCAGTGCTCTAGAAAAAGTATGTATTTGACATTCCAAGCAGATGCTTTTCTAGAACTGCAATTTTGTGGGTTTTACCTAGTGTTTCTTTAGCTTTATTATCTGGCAGCAATGATCAGAGAGGCCAAGATTTCTTGTAAATAATTTACAATTTTCCATGCCAATATCTGTAAGTATGTGAACTGAAACTGATGCTGAACGTTTTGATACCCTAGAAGCAGTGTTAAATATTCTCCAGGTTTATGTGCTACTGCTACACTTTGTGATCAAAAGTATCAGGACACCTGGCTGAAAATGACTTACAAGTTTGTGGCACCCTCCATCGATAATGCTTGAATTCAATATGGTGTTGGCTCACCCTTAGCCTTGACGACAGCTTCCACTCTCGCAGGCATACGTTCAGTCAGGTGCTGGAAGGTTTCTTGGGGAATGGCAGCCCATTCTTCATGGAGTGCAGCACTGAGGAGAGGCATTGATGTCGGTCAGTGAGGCCTGGCAGGAAGTCGACATTCCAAAACATCTCAAAGCTGTTCTATAGGATTCAGGTCAGGACTCTGTGCAGGCCAGTCCGTTACATGGATGTAATTGTCATGTAACCACTCCGCCACAGGCCATGCATTATGAACAGGTACATGGTGTTGAAAGATGGAATCACCATTTCCAAGTTGCTCTTCAACAATGGGAAGCAAGAAGGTGCTTAAAACATCAATGTAGGGCTGTGCTGTGATAGTGCCACACAAAACAACAAGGTTTGCAAGCCCCCTCCATGAAAAATATGACAACAACATAACACCACCGCTTCCAAATTTTACTGTTGGCACTTCACATGCTGGCAGATGACGTTCACCAGGCATTCGCCATACTCTCACCCTGCCATCAGTTCGCCACATTGTGTACTGTGATTAGTCACTCCACACAATGTTTTTCCATTGTTCAAGCATCCAATGTTTACGCTCCTTACATCAAGCGAGGGGTCATATGGCATTTACTGGAGTGATGTGTGGCTTATGAGCAGGTGCTCAATCATGAAATCCAAGTTTTCTCACCTCCCACCTAACTGTCATAGTACTTGCAGTGGATCTTAATGCAGTTTGGAATTCCTGTGTGATGGTCTGGATAGATGTCTGCCTATTACACATTATGACCCTCTTCAACTGTCGGCGGTCTCTGCCAGTCAACAGACGAGGTACACTTTTGTGCTATACATATCCCTTCACATTTCCTCTTCACTATCACATCGCAAACAGTGGACCTAGGGATGTTTAGAAGTGTGGCCCAATCACCTGACCATGTTTGAAGTCCGTGAGTTCTGTGGAGTGTCCCATTCTGCTCTCTCATGATGTCTAATGACTACTGAAGTTGCTGATATGAAGTACCTGGCAGTAGGTGGCAGCACATTGCACCTAATATGAAAAAGTATGTTTTTGTAGTTGTCCAGATACTTTTTATCACATAGTGTACTTCACAATAGTGGGGCAAGTTCATGCATAGCAACCAGCTTCAATTTATTTCCTCTCATATCTACTGTTTTTACCATCAAACTATTGTAATAAAGTAAATATAAGCATCTTGTAACTCTGTATAACAAAAGACACACAGAAATGTTCATCTCTATATACACTCTGTACCTTGTCCATTAAGAGAGGCATGAAACTGTCTATGAATTTATGTACATATGTCTCTTATTGTTATGTATACTGTCATCCATTAATTTATCATCAAAATCAAGAGTAAATAATTCCATTGAAGACTGCTGCGTATGAGTAATGACATTACGATCTTCCTCTATGACTGATTTTATCTACTATTTCTTACTCAGCCCATACTTACTCAGGAAGCAATTGTTAGAAATGGGCATACTCAGGATTGTCACTTGAAGAGACAATAACTTCTGAATCTGACAGTTAATGCTTTTGTACATTTTTGTCTCCATCCCCCGAGACTTTCCTCAGACAGACTGTTCATCAGTTCCTAGCAGCTGTGCCACAATTTCCTCATCTATGAAAAACTTAGATATCTTCTGAAAGGACATGAGAAACAACGTTCAGACTGTCAATGCGTACCATCTTAACAGCGTATAGACTGAGGTGACAATAGCCGTGGGATAGCGATACGCACATATACAGATGGTGGTAGTATCGCATGCACAAGGTATAAAAGGGCTGTGCATTGGCAGAGCTGTCATTTGTACTCAGATGATTCATGAGAAATGGTTTCTGACCTGATTATGACCACCCCAGCAGGAATTGACAGAATCTGAACAGGTAATGGTTGTTGGACAACATGGGACATTCCATTTACAAGATCATTAGAGAATTCAGCATGCTTATATCCACAGTGTCACGACTGTGCTGAAAATACCAAATTTGAGGCATTACCTCTCACCACAGACAATCCATTCACCGACGGCCTTCACTTAATGACTGACAGCAGTAATATTTATGTAGAGTTGTCAGTGTTAACAGACAAGCAATACTGCATGAAATAACCACAGAAATCAATATGGGATGTACAACGAATGTATCTATTAGGACAGCGAGGTGAAATTTGGTGTTAAAGGCCTATGGCAGCATATGACTGACAAGAGTGCTTTCATTAACAGCATGACATTGCCTGCAGCACCTCTCCTGGGCTCACGACCATTTGGGTGGACCATAAGCAAATGGAGAATTGTGGCCTGGTCAGATGAGTCCAGAGTTCATTTGGAAAGATCTGATAATAGGGGTTGAGTGTGGCACAGATCCCACGAAGCCATGGACCCAAGTTGTCAACAAGGCACTGTGCAAGTTGGTGGTGGTTCCATAATGGTGTGGGCTGTGTTTACATGGAATGGACTGGGTCCTCTAGTCCAGCTGAATCAATCATTGACTGGAAATGGTTATGTTCAGCTACTTGGAGACCATTTGCAGATATTCATGGACTTCATGTGCCCAAACAACAATGGAATTTTTGTGGATGACAATGTGGCATGTCACCAGTTCACAATTGTTCGCGACTGGTTTGAAGAACATGCTGAACAATTCCAGCAAATGGTTTGGCCACCCAGATTGCCCGACATGGGATGTAATTGAGAGGTCAGTTCTTGTGCAACATCCTGCACCATCAACAATTTTGCAATTATGGACAGTTATAGAGGCAATATGCTCAATAATACTGCAGAGGACTCCCAATGACTTGTTGAGTCCATGCCACATTGAGTTGCTGCATTAAGCCAGGCAAAAGGAGGTCCAAAGGAGGTATTCCATGACTTTTGTCACTTCAGTGTAATGACACTTAGATGCTCAACTCAGGTTACTTCACCAAACCACTCAGCAATGTAGCCACTCACATCAGCTGAAAACAGGATACAGTGAAACTGATGATGGCTTTAAATACAGCACATGCGCAGGCTGACAGTAAAGGAATTTCCATGGGCTCATCCATGGACTCAGTCATCTCACAACCTCACAGTGAGAAATTGGAAACATAAAGAAAAAACATTTGGGTCAGATTGGCGTTATGGTAGTGGTTAAGGGTTAACAAATATGTCTCCAAAGAGAGAGAGAGAGAGAGAGAGAGAGAGAGAGAGTTAGTTAGTTGTTCTTGTCAAATTGAAGGTAGTTGGAACTTTCTGCCATTTCAATACACACAGAAAGGCTGCACCCCACCATCCTATAAGTTTTGTTTGGGCCGTAATGCTCCACTTAGTCCATTTAGCTTGACCGACAACCGCCACCACACAGCTCATGCTACACAGCTGAGGCTACAGATTCTTTGTCAATGTGGCACCAGATGGAGATGGAGCTTCACAGACATCTTTTGTCTCTTTCTTTGTTTAAATTGCAGCTGTATTATACTTATAAATCTGTTACACATCAGCTTGGAAATTGGAAATTGTAAAAGAAAAATTTTAATTTAAGAAGATCAAAGAAAGAAGTAAGGATAGATTAAGCAGTATAACCCCTTCATGTGCACTGCCCAGGAAGGAGGTCTAGGAATGTGAATGCAAGCCCAATATCCCTGTGCAGTGCCTCCCAAGGTTACTTACTAATGCATGTTGATATCTATTCTGCTTAATTCTAAGTTAGAGTTTTACATGCTTACTGTGGCACCTGATACAATAACCAGCCACATTAGGTTAACATTCTACATGGTATTTGTACTATGTGATACAGGATTATTACTGATACATGTTGTGTATGCTATGTATTGTCTCTCTTCATGTGTTTTATGATGTGTGTGCTCTTGTTCTCACTAGCAGTATATGCTAAAATGAATGTTGCTATATTCACGTTTCTAATGTGGTACCTGGTGCAATAACTGGCTAAGATTATATGATAATGTATGTCTCTCTGTTTGACCTATGTTTAATGTTCCTGTATTTGGGAGTTTACGTGTTCTTCTTCAAGTGTTATGTCCTCTGTGTCTGTATTGGAGGCATCTGTTGTACAGAAGCCCTCATCTGAACTAACCAAGAAGTCTCTTTGACATCTGCTATGATGCCTGTAAGATCTCATTTTTTATAGACAGTGTGTTCTGCCTTGGAGATGTGGTCAGGTAGTTCATTTAGTTGTCACCATTTGTGTGAGTCCCTGAGTGTGTATTGTAGTATGTCTGTTATTAGTATGTTGAGTGCTGATCACAGTACAGCACAGTGTATTCAAGGGATCCTTATTCACTGAATTATTTGTTGCCATCCATAGAAAGTGAGTTGCATTGTAGATGCACCAGATATGGGCCATGACCAGTCAGGAAATGAACCATGCCACAGCCATGACTGGCATGATTCATCCATAACCGTTTCTTGATGTTCATGATGAAGGTGTAGACCCTACAACCTTTATAACTTTGGTCCCACTCCCATTGCGAAACACCCAACCACCAAGTGTTTGGTTGATGTTTGTGTTTGGTGTCTTTCCCCTGTTATTTCCTTGATCTTATGCTATCTTTCTCTCTTAATCCAGTAGCATGTGGTTCAATATCTGATTGTTATGTTGATCTAGAAGAAACCCAACACCAGTCTCAGTGCCTCTGTTGAGGCAGAGCAGAACATCCCCAACAGCCTCAGTAACACACTTCTTTGTCCATGTCTTACTGCTGTCCTGTTGCCCATACCCTTGTTGTGAATCTCAACACTGACTTATAGAGAGTGCAGTGGTGTCTTCTGCAGTGTGTGATTGGTAGTCTGTGTTGTGTAGTGCTTATGTGTACAAGTTTGTTGAATATTTTCTCTGCTTTACTGGTTGTTATGCATATGTGTTGGGTGAAACTGTATTTTTCATTAGTGTGTATTCCCACATATTGTGTGGCAGTGTCTCTTTAATGTTTATGTTGTGTATTTTAATCAATGGGTGTCACTGTAATGTGACTTTCAGCAATATATAGCTTGTCTTGTGTGATGTAATTGTTTGTTTCTATCACACCTACACTACTGGCCATTAAAATTTCTACACCAAGAAGAAATGCGGATGATAAATGGGTATTCATTGGACAAATATATTATACTAGAACTGACATGCAATTACATTTTCACGCAATTTGGGTGCATAGATCCTGAGAAATCAGTACCCAGAACAACCACCTCTGGCCATAATAACGGCCTTGATACGCCTGGGCATTGAGTCAAACAGAGCTTGGATACCGTGTACAGGTACAGCTGCCCATGCAGCTTCAACACGATACCATAGTTCATCAAGAGTAGTGACTGGCATATTGTGATGAGCCAGTTGCTCGGCCACCACTGACCAAACGTTTTCAAGTGGTGAGAGATCTGGAGAATGTGCTGGCCAGGGCAGCAGTCGAACATTTTCTGTATCCAGAAAGGCCCATACAGGACCTGCAACATGCGGTCGTGCATTATCCTGCTGAAATGTAGGGTTTCGCAGGGATCGAATGAAGGGTAGAGCCACAGGTTGTAACACATCTGACATGTAATGTCCACTGTTCAAAGTGCCGTCAATGCGAACAAGAGGTGACCGAGACGTGTAACCAATGGCACCCCATGCCATCACGCCAGGTGATACGCCAGTATGGCGATGACGAATACACACTTCCAATGTGCGTTCACCGCGATGATGTCACACACAGATGCAACCGTCATGATGCTGTAAACAGAACCTGGATTCATCCGAAAAAGTGACGTTTTGCCATTCGTGCACCCAGGTTCGTTGTTGAGTACACCATCGTAGGTGCTCCTGTCTGTGATGCAGCATCAAGGGTAACCGCAGCCATAGTCTCCGAGTTGATAGTCCATGCTGCTGCAAATGACGAACTGTTCGTGCAGATGGTTGTCATCTTGCAAACGTCCCCATCTGTTGACTCAGGGATCGATACAAGGCTGCATGACCCGTTACAGCCATGCGGATAAGATGCCTGTCATCTCGACTGCTAGTGATATGAGGCCTTTGGGATTGAGCATGGCGTTCCGTATTACCCTCCTGAACCCACCAATCCCATATTCTGCTAACAGTCATTGGATCTCGACCAACACGAGCAGCAATGTCATGATACGATAAACCGCAATCACGATAGGCTACAATCCGACCTTTATCAAAGTCGGAAATGTGATGGTACACATTTCTCCTCCTTACACGAGGCATCACAACAACATTTCACCAGGCAACACCGGTCAACTGCTGTTTGTGTATGAGAAATCGGTTGGAAACTTTCCTCATGTCAGCACTTTGTAGGTGTCGCCACCGGCGCCAACCTTGTGTGAATGCTCTGAAAAGCTAATCATTTGCATATCACAGCATCTTCTTCCTGTCGGTTAAATTTCGCATCTGTAGCACGTCATCTTCATGGTGTAGCAATTTCAATGGCCAGTAGTGTATATTGTATAAGTGTTTAGGATTCATTGGCTTTGCCCTCTAATGATGATAGGCTGTCTACAGAAACCACTACTAACAGGTCATCGGCATATGCCATGACCCCATTGGTGTGCAAGTTCTCATCTGTGAGGTGCAAGAGGGACTCAATTATTATATCCCAAAAGATGGGCCTGCAAATTGATCCATGGGAGCATCCCTTTGTAATATTTTTGACTACTTGTTGGTTTCCCATCTGTCACTGTGTTGATGCAATAATTGAGGATGTGGGTACTTGAAGGTTACGAAGTCAAGCAAACGATGTTGACCACCAAAGATTGTCAGAGGCATCTGCAGTCTCCATTAAGACAGTAATAGCACACTTAAGTTGAGTGTGTCCTATGACATGAAAGACTGTATTTACTGCATCTACTGATTTTCCTACTCTGAACATATACTGGTGGTGGCCAAGGCCATTGAGTTTTCTGTGTTCCTGTAGGCAGTTACATAGGAACCATTCTTGCACCTTAGCTAATGAGTTTATGAGGCATATAGATACTTAAGACTTAGGTTCTGTTGGGTCTTTCTTTACTGATTTTTTGATGAAATAGTATTATCCATTTTCGATGATTTAGGCACACAACCGAGCCACAGAGCATCATTTAATCCAACGTCAGGTAATGTGTTATCAGTGATGCTGCCTGTTGTAATGTTTCTATATGGATGTTGTCTGGGCAAAGAGCTTTGTATTTCTTCAGACTGGCAATTTCCAATGCGATCTCCTCCCATGCAAATGGCTGTGTAACATCGTCATTTATGTATTCCCTGTATAGATTACCTCTTAATCTTTGTTGTGGCATTGTGTTCACTGTGGGGTATTGTCTGTGAGCAGTTTATTAAGCAGAAATTGTGTCATGTTTCTCCACCCTTCGGTCACCATCCATTGTGCTCCTTAATTTGGGCAGAATTAAAAGAGATTTTATCTTTTCAGCCATTATTTTATATGGTTGATCCCAGTTGTTTGTTTGTAATTTCAGGGCTAGGTGCGCCTCCTAGTGCTTTCTTCTTGTCTCCTCTAGTTTTTTCTTGAATAGGTCTTTTGCAACCCTGTAGTTCTGCAGTCTGGTTTGTCTGTCTCTGGCTGTAATTGCTCTCTGGTAGGTCTCCTTTTCCATCTTGTTTCCTGTCTGTCTTCAGTACTTTGTTTGCTGCACGTGGTACAGCAACATGTTGCACTATCTGTAATATCTCAAATAGTTTATGTGCCCTGTGTCAATGCTGCCAGTCTGAGTCTAATTCCCTCTGTATGTGGGTCCTTAATTTATCCCAATCAACTTTATTGAGAGCGAGTCAGTTGTACAAGGCCTGTACAAAAAGTTTCAGAACTCTGTCCTCAAAATTTTTCTGTGCTTACCTTTTACTTATTGCGCATGGTCTCCTTCAAAAGACTCTCCTCCACAATCGATACAGTGCTCCCAATGCCATTTCCACTTCCGGAAGCAGTCTTGGTACACCTCTTGCTGGATTGCTCGATCGTGAGAGGTGCCACCTGCAAATTCTCTTCTATCTCATCTATCACTGCAAATCTTCATCCTTTCAATGGGGCTTTCAACTGTAAAAACCAAAAAAAGTCTGCAGGGGCCAGGTCTGGAGAGTACAGAGGATGAGGCAGCACAGTGCTTTCATTTTTTGTGCAATAGTCATGCAGCTACAGGGATTAATGTTCAGGTGTGTTACCATGGTGCAAGAGCCATGAATTGTCTCATCACATTTCAGGCCATTTCCTTCTCACATTTTCTTGCAGGTGTCACAACATATCCCTGTAGTACTATCCATTAACACTTTGTCCCTGTCGTATGAAATTATGATGAACTAAACCTTCAAAGTCAAAGAAAACTATCAGCATGGCTTTGACAATTGACTTAACTTGATGAGCTTTTTTCGGTCTTGGAGAACCTTTCCCAAACCATGTGAAGATTGAACCTTAGTCTCAATATCATAACCATAGACCCACATCTCACCATCAATTGTGATTCTCTTAAGGAACATCTCGGGGTCTGATTGCGAGGTGAGGGTCTTTTTGGTCTTGACTCATGAGCTGTGGGACGAACCTGGCAGCAACACAATGCGTTCTAAGATGCTATGTCAGGATTTCATGATGTGATCCAACTGAAATGTCACATTCTGCTGTAATCTCTCTGAAAGTCAGTCTTTGATTGGCATGCTCAGTTTTGTTGGCATTCCTGTCATGAGTGTCTTCAGTATTGTTGAAGGGCATCCTGAACGAGGGTCATCTTTAACTACCATCTGATGTGTAAGCCATTCATTGAAGGGCATCCTGTATGAGGGTCATCTTTAAAATCTATCTGGTGTGTGAGCCATTTGTAACACCAAGTATGGCTTAAGTACTCATCACCGTAGGCTTCTTGCATCATTTTGTGTATCTCTGTAAAAGTTTTCTTGAGTTTCACACAAAATTTAATCGCTCCTCTAACTCTGCCATCTCAAAATTCGCAAACTGTGTGACACAATGTTCTACTCAATACAGCACTGAACATTGAAACTTGCCGCAGCTACACATTAAACCCAGGCATGTGCAGGGATGCCAACCCCATTTTGCTGTAACACACCATTGGTGCAAAATTACAAATGTGCTGGAATTTCTTGAACAGACCTAGTATGTGGCACAGTCCATTGTATTCTGTGGAACATCTATAACGATGTTGTGTTCACTGGTTGTGGTATGACCAGCCAAGTGACGTTCATACTAATGCTGGTGGCATTGGCTAACGTGATGTCATTTTATTTTATTTTTTATTATTATTATTATTTTTTTTTTAATCGTGTTGGGTCTTAAACAGGGTGGCGCAGATGGATCGGGTGGTTTTGAAGTGGACTGTACGTCTGGAGGGGGGGAGCCAGGTGTTCGGCGACTTCGTCCTGTGGTGGGGGGGGACGGGAAGTTTCAGTTGCAGGCTGGCAGTCAGTCGCGATGGCTACGTGGTCCGTTGAGCATCGTGTTTTCGCAGTGGAAGAGTTCATACGCAATAACGAGTCAATTGTTGCTGTGACGCGTGCCTTTCGCCGGCGTTTCAACATCCCACCTCGCGGTAGTGTTCCTAAGCGAGATACGATATTGAGTTGGGTGCATAATTTCCGCACTACTGGTTCATGTGCTCCAAAATGGACGCCTAGACCGCCAACAATAACAACGCCTGAGAACGTGGAGCGTGTGAGACGCGATGTCACTGCGAGCCCACGTCGATCAACGAGACGTCGTGCTCAAGCTCTTGGAATGTCACGTCGGAGCCTTCAAAGGATTCTTAACGAAGAACTGAAATTCCACCCCTATAAAATCCTGTTGGTACAGAAGATTCTCCCAACAGACCATCTTCAAAGGCTTCAGTTTAGCCAACAGATGTTGGAGTTATTGGAAGATGTAAACCTGATTATCATGATGTCTGACGAGGCTCACTTTCACATTAACGGATACGTAAACAAGCAAAATTGCCGTTACTGGGCCGACACTAACCCAAGAGATCTACACCAACGGCCTCTCCATAGTGACAAAGTGACGGTTTGGTGTGGGGTTTCTAAGGTAGGGATAATTGGTCCTTACTTTTTTGAAAATGAAAGGGAGCAGGCGGTTACTGTTAATTCGCAGCGTTATGTGAACATGATTGAAGATTTTCTTCTCCCACAACTTGAAGAGAACAATTACGACATGGGCAATATGTGGTTCCAACAAGACGGGGCAACTGCACATACCGCTAGGATATCAATGCAAGCTGTACGCGCTCTGTTCCCTGGCCGTTTGATTTCCCGTAATGGAGATGTCCATTGGCCCCCTCGCTCGCCGGACCTCACGGTATGTGACTTTTTCTTATGGGGCTATTTAAAAGCAAGGGTCTACATGAACAAACTCCGGACCATTCAGGAGTTGAAGGCAGCAATTCACACCGAAATCACATCAATTCCTGGTGATGTGCTTGAGCGGGCAATGCGGAACGTTAAGGACCGACTCCAAGAATGCGTCGCTCGAGAAGGAGGGCATTTGATGGATGTAATTTTTATAAAACTAACATTACTATTTTTTTGTTAATAAACTTCCATTGTAACTACACGTTTTGCACTTTATTTCAATCCAATACCTTTACAATTGACAGTTTGACAAGTATTTTAAAACCACCCGATCCATCTGCGCCACCCTGTACCAGCACTAGAGGGAAGTTGCATCCCTGGCCGATATAACAGGGCAATATTTTGCCGACCCCAATACACCGACAGATGAAAGAAGTATTACCTTTATCCTCTCTTCTCAGAGTAGTTTTTTGGTGATCAGGACCCTTCCGTGCCACCTCCCTGTCAATCCAACTGTGGTGAAGCTTCCTGGAATGCTCCTGCAAGTTCTCTCTATTACACTACTAAATAAATAGCCACACTTCTCACAAACAGGGGTATATTTTGCCCAACGTTTTCGCTATTACTTTTCACAACACAACTAACAATTCCTACAGTATTACCACTCTCTTGAGTACTTTCAAATGTCCGTACATGTATACTGTAGGATCTGAGAGAAAAACCAGAAGCACAACTACCACTCTTCAATTGTTCATTATGCTCTTGTTGGTGTGTCGTTCACTCCATGGCTCTCGGATTTAGGCACTTGCTGCACCATGGCACAAAGGATCCCGGACGACCAGTGGTTGTAACACCATTTTTACTGGTCCCTTTCTCACTGGCTCCACCACTGCTCCACATTCACTGCATACAAGAAAGGAAAACACACAGTTTACCTTTCCCACTACATTTATTCTTATTCAATATACTCATGAACATCTCTGTCAATGGCTTTCCAATGGTGTGTTTGGGTGTTTACAAACTCCCGAAACACTAATCTCATTAATAGTTGGTCATATGTCATCAATTCTTTCTTCATTCCAGAGCATTGATTTGGCGTTGGTGTCTGCTGATATTAGTAATCTCTTATTTCTAGTGTAATGAGCTACATCTCCCACCATTTCTGTGCATGGTTTGATGGAGTGCGGAAATTGAGTGTACAGTGATCATATGACCCAGGTTTGTCCAGCACTGTCTACCTCAATTGTGACAAGATGCCTATTAGAGAATTGTGTAATCTTAATGATGTTATGTTCCTATTGAAAACAATGACTGCTGCCATGGCACTACAGTCTTTTAGCATTTTCACTGTGTGCAAGTGGAGACAGGTAAGCTGTCCACTTTTTAACGTACAGCTCCTGCAAATATAGAACATCAGGTTTGAATTCATTGATGGGCCTCGATAGTTTTGCAGCCTGCAGGATCCTCAGTGCAGTTTTGTGTACGTCAAGCACTTTGTTCCTATTTGTGTGGGAGTAATAGAAGACCCTGCTGTACGCTCTGACTATGCCTTTTTACACTCTGTCAATGTTAAGCTCCTCTTATCTTCATCTCCATGAATGTAGAGGCAGTTTGTGAAGTTCGAGCAAATCTGGTGGTAAGTTTTTGATGTGCATCATCATTCAGACCATTTTTTCTGTCATTGGGAATCAGACTGAGTCTCTGTTTGGGTTCGACTGATGGATCAATAATTGGAGCACAGTTAGAAACACTTTCCTGTGTTCCACACTGCTTCATTTTAGGATGATTCATATCCCAATGTGCCATCCTCTTTGTTGAGTTGGTTTGCATGCATATGTTGTGTGTGTGTGTTCTTTTTTTTCATCTTGATTATCATGTAGTTCATCACTCCAGTACTATCAATTATATTTTTTTTTTTCACAGTTGAATTTTGTTTGTCTCATATTTGCTTATAGCGTGATTATTTTTGCCACATGCTTTCTTACCACTCTTACCATTCAGATTATCATTGTTTAAATTTTCATGTCTGACAAATGCTTTGCCATCACACACGTCACTAACCCTTCTGCAGAGTATACGTCTACGTCCATTTTGACATAAGCATCAGTTTCATTGTGCATTATCTGTCACGTTATTGGCTATGATGGTTATGTCCAAGTTCAGATACCCCCTACAAACAAAGCTCACTGGTTTAATGTACATTTGGCTTTTTGTGGTATGATATACCTTATATTTGGTCTGCATTTTGTTTGTTGGGATTTGTGGTCGTATTATGTGATGTGGTGTTTTATGCCATGTTGATGGTATCTGATTTTCTGTCAGGACTTCTCTGTTCACCTAGACTTACTCTGTTGTACTCATTTACCAGCTGTTATCACTGTAGTTCTTATCCTTAACATAACTGTAGTCTGCAGAATAGCCCAATGATATGCTCGCAGGTCATTTCTTAACTGAATGCTATCCTGTGTTTTATGAATCCTTCTTAGCATATGTCTTCTTTAAAGTCTGTAGTTTTGAGGAAGCTAGAAGAATGATCTCTTGAAAGACTAGTGAAGGAATTACGCCGTCTTCAATATTTGGCATTTCTAGAGACAGGCCATTCTGGCAGTGCCAGGAGATCACTCATCACCAGCTTCTCATTCTTGTGGAAGTTTATTGGTGTTGCATCCAATGGTGCTTTTTTTTTTCTTTTCTGGCAGTCTGACTTTTTATATTCTTCTTTCCCACAGCTGGCATAAACTATTTGCTTTCTTGGGCAGTGTTTTGTGGTGTGGTCAAGATCACAGCACTTGAAGCAGTAGGGTATGGCTGTAAAGCGTTTGACATATAGTCATTGGAAACCAAGGGCAATCCTGCCTTGACCAAGTAGAAAGGTCTCATATGAGGGCTGACTTAGACTATGTTCTTTGAAAATCCTTTTCCCTTTGGGCCAGTCTTGAATCTGAATTTGGCTTCTTGTGCGTATTGATGTCTATTGCGTATGCGTATTGTGTGTCAATATTATGAAAAGGATAATTGCTACCAGGGGCAGTGGCAGGGGGGGGGGGGGCTATGGGGGCTATAACCCCCCACCACCACCCCCACCCCCACTGGAATATCATATTACGCTGGATAAAATTACTTCAGAAATCAGCGAATAAATTACTCTAACAGATTCAATCTTTTTTTATAATTATGTAGCAATATAGGTTGCAATGTATTTCAAACACATTTTAACAAAAGAATAATAGTGGCAAATAACTTACAATCCAAACCAATAAATATCATTTAACTTACAATGGGTGTCTTATTATTTATTAATACACATTTTTTACCCTGAACTCCAATACAGTTACCAAAAACTATTTAGCAACACCAAAACATGCCTTCATCAGAATGAGACAACGTATGCATGCATGCACACGCGCGCACACACACACACACACACACACACACACACACACACACACACACACACACACACACACACACAGAGTCACTCACGAACGAACGAAAACACAACTCACACACACACGAACATAAGTCTCTTGCTGCAAAGGTGAAGGACAGTCTATTTGGTTTGCCTGTCTATGAGTCAGTGTCTCCGGTGAGTAGCAACTATCCTTTTCATAATATTGTCATTATTCCATCCTGGAGTTTCCATTGTTGTGGAGTGTATGTGTCTGGAACATTATGAATTGTTATAAGTGGCCAGCATTTTAGCATTTATATTTGTTTCACATTTTATGTCTTTCAGCTGGCTAGCTTTCTCTTGTAGTTACCAGCAATTTTGATTTCAATGATCACCACTGTTGAGGGGGGGGGGGGGGGGGGGGTGCACTGCTTTCACTTTCTGTTTTTCTTAGCACAGGCAGATATTTAACTCAAAGGTTAAAGAGTTCCCTTAATGTAACACATACTCATTAATACATATAATATTCATTTGCACATCTAGTTCCTTTATGCCATTATGCTGAATGCTCGATGTAAAATTTTTCATTATTTTTCCTTTTGTAAATTGTTGTGCGGTTGAATACCTTCTGTATTTTATAGTTCATTTGACTGAATACTGCCATCACTAATGCTACTCTTATGCTTTTACATTATTTTGCCAAAGGAAAATTCATCCAAAAAACTATTCAATTACAAGACAAAATTATCGGCCACCGCTTGCCTTCAATAAGTAAAATGTGGAGTACTGCCGAAAGACACAGCTTATGTTTGTACTGTTGTTGTTGTTGTTGTTGTTGTTGTGGTCTTCAGTCTGAAGACTGGTTTGATGCAGCTCTCCAATCTAATCTATTCTGTGCAAGCCTTGTCATCTCTGAGTAACTACTGCAACCTACATCCTTCTGAATCTGCTTACTGTGTTCATCTCTTCGTCTCACTCTCTGATTTTTACCCCCCACACTTCCCTCCAGTACTAAATTGGTGATCCCTTGATGTCTCACAATATGTCCCACCAACCAGTTCCTTCTTCTAGTCAGCTTATGCCACAAATTTCTTTTCTCCCCAATCCCATTCAGGACCTCCTCACTAGCCATGTGATCTACCCATATAACCTTCAGCTGTCTTCTGTAACATTACATTTCAAAAGCTTCTATTCTCTTCTTGTCTAAACTGTTTACTGTACGTCTTTCACTTCTACACGTGGCTACACTCCATACAAATACTTCCAGAAAAGGCTGCCCCTCCCCCCCCCCCCCCCTCCCCCCCCCCCCCCCCCCCCCGAATTTTACTCATGTCAATATCATCTCAGCTGTTTTAGTAAAAGATTTCATATGATTTTGTACACAATGTGTTATATTTCACGTTAAAATCTATGAAAAGGAAGTACCTTTTTTTGTTGTTGCAGTCGATATGTAGTAATTCTGAATGTACAGTTAAAATCTTTTTTTTTGCCAAAACATCTGAAATTGCGAAATATTTGGCACACTTAAAATTTATATTATTAATTACACAATCTAGCACAGTTCAGTATATTTATTTCTGGATTCATTTATAAAATAATAATAAACTAGTACAAATTAATTTGTCAAGAAAGATTATAAACCCTTTGGAATACTGTTATACCGCAGAGTGGGCATGCCTCTGATGTGATCTGACGTGTTTTTGTATTTTAGACAAACAATGTAATTTCAGCTTTGTTAATGTGAAAATTCAAAAGCCAGTGTGATACAGTAAAATGTGATGCAAATGAACATCGGAAAAACAAAATTCTTCACAGATATTCCTCGAATTTATTTAGACCAATTGGACCATGAGAAGCCAAAATATGCTAATTTCAGCTTCAAGAATCAGATGCCTAGACATGAAAAACTGGAGCCAACTGTATGAGAAAAGAAGATAAGTAAAATGTTTATTGTAAATCTTATTCCTCTTGAATATTATTAAAAGACTTAACCATAAAGACAGTTGAGACAACAAAGGAGGGAGGGGTAGGTTACACAGTCTACACTTTATATCCTCTCTACTTTGACAATAATCAGTTATTTTGCTGCCCAAATAGCAAAACTCATATACCGGGTGATCAAAAAGTCAGTATAAATTTGAAAACTGAATAAATCACGGAATAAAGTAGATAGAGAGGTACAAATTGACACACATGCTTGGAATGACATGGGGTTTTATTAGAACCAAAAAAATACAAACGTTCAAAAATGTCCAACAGATGGCGCTTCATCTGATCAGAATATCAATAATGAGCACAACAAAGTAAGACAAAGCAAAGATGATGTTCTTTACAGGAAATGCTCAATATGTCCACCATCATTCCTCAACAATACCTGTAGTCGAGGAATAATGTTGTGAACAGCACTGTAAAGCATGTCTGGAGTTATGGTGAGGCATTGGCGTCGGATGTTGTCTTGCAGCATTCCTAGAGATGTCGGTTGATCACGATACACTTGCGACTTCAGGTAACCCCAAAGCCAATAATCACACGGACTGAGGTCTGGGGACCCGGGAGGCCAAGCGCGACGAAAGAGGCGGCTGAGCACACGATCATCACCAAACAATGCGCACAAGAGATCATTCACGCATCTAGCAATATGGGGTGGAGCGCCATCCTACATAAACATCGTACGTTCCAGCAGATGTTTGTCAGCCAGGCTCGGGATGAAGCGATTCTGTAACATATCGGTGTACCTCTCACCCGTCACGGTAGCAGTTACTGACGTTTTGCTGTCCAGCGCCATCTGTCAGACATTTTGTGAACTTTTTTTTTTTTTTTTTTGTTCTAATAAAACCCCATGTCATTCCAAGCATGTGTGTCAATTTTTACCTCTCTATCTACATTATTCCGTGTTATTAAGTTTTCAAATTTATACTGACTTTTTGATCACCCGGTACTACTTTAAGTGTCTCATTTCCTAATCTAACTCCCTCAGCATCACCTGATTTAATTTGACTACATTCGATTATCCTCATTTTGCTTTTGTTGATGCTCATTTTATATCCTCCTTTCATGATACTGTCAAGTCCATTCAACTGCTTTTCAAAATCTTCTGTTGTCTCTGATGGAATTACAATGTCATTGGCAAACATCAGTTTTTATTTGTTCTCTCTGTTCTTTATATCCTACTCCAATATACAGAGCAAATAACATCATGGGTAGGCTACAGTCCTGTCTCACACCCTTCTCAACCACTGCTTTCCTTTCCTGTCCCTCAACTCTTATGACTGCCTTCTGGCCTTCTGGTTTTTCATTAATGTCATGCAGAGTAATGATCCAAACAGTAAAGGTGAGTTACCTGTAAGCCCAGAGAACAAGGGTGAATTATTATTATTATTATTATTATTTTACCGTCACTCATTACACGAATCCAAATGTTGATTTACAAAGTACAGTTGTTAACAACCAAAGTACATTAGATAGCAACCAAAATAGCGCACCTGCCGCGATACTTCAGAAACTTGATAGCTTGAGCACCAAAATAAAAAATATAAACACCAAACACCAAGTTTTGTGCAGACATTAGATTAGATTTGATTTACTTTCATTCCAATTGATCCATAATGAGGACATAGAACATGTCAGAAAAACAATAATACATGACAAATATTTACAACTCAAACAAATAAGCTAATGTACCATTCCACAGGTCCCAAGTGGAATGATCGCCATTTTTTTAATGAACACTATATGAAAGAATCATTTTACAAACACTAATGCACTGAATTTAAAATAAAAAAGTTTTTTATTTATTTATAAGGTAATAAACATGTAATAGAACTACTATAATACTTATTTACAATGAACGCATTACTGCACTGAAATGGTGCAGACGTTAGATTGTACTTTTACACACACACACACAAATCAGTTGGTTCTACTGAGAAATTCATCAATGGAGTAGGAGGAGTTGGCCACCAATAAATCCTTTAGGCTTCTCTTAAACTGAATCTCATTGGTTGTTGAGCTTTTTATGGCTGCTGGCAAGTTATTGAAAATGTGTGTTCCTGAATAATTCACACCTTTTTGTACAAGAGTGAATGACTTTAAATCCTTGTGAATCAGTCTGTGTCAAAAGGAAAGAGACAAAATTAATGAAAATTTATCTGATGTAATTTCTAAAGCTGAAGCAGTTACTTGGGACAAAACACCAATTTATGAACAGACATAAAAACAAAATTTGACAGTTTGTCACAAAACCTCCACATAGTCACACAAGACATAAACAACATAAAACAAGAGCAAAAACAAGTTTTAAAAGATTTTCAGGATACAGTCACACAACAGATCAGTGATTTGACAAAGAATTTTTGCGAGGAAATGAATGTAAAATTTACAGACATGGAAAAACAGCTAAAGCGAGATGTACTTTCTGAAGTAAACAATGACATTACGGAAATAAATCAGAAATTAGACACTTTTAACGAGCAGAATGATACAGTAGAGCAACAAATAAAAGCGATTAAAGACATACACAAAACTTGGAAGCTATACAAACACAGTTAACTTCCACAGTAAAGAACATCTCTACAGTAGTGAACAAACTGCATAAGACAAACTGCCTATTTGCTTCTGTCTTGGGTTCTTCTGATGATTTTACTGACGTTTCGCCAGCTCGAGTGGCTGGCATTGTCAAAGCTTCACTCTCCATTGCCAGTGGTGAACTGGAGCCGAGCTCACGGCCGCAGACTATATGTACCTGGTGCGCCGTCTGAGGTCTTCTCCACAGTCATTTCCGGTGCGGTTCTTTTCTTGCTACCTGCGACGGTCGTTCACTGCAGTTAGGGAAGCCAGGATCTGTTTACCTTAAGGCTTTCCTCTATCTTGTTGAAGCTGTTCCCGTGTTTGTGTATTTCTACAACTTCTCTAAGCAAGTGGGTGTGACAGTGCTTCTCTACAGCCAGAACTTCCCTGTCGGAGAATTTTATTACATGGTCAGTCTCACTCGCGCTCCTACAAAACTGCATAAGGATTATGAAAATATACCAATAGCTATTGATGAACTCACTTTAAAAGTAGTATCACTTGAAATCTGATCAGTCTGTGCCAAAAAGGAGAGAGACAAAATTAATGAAAATTTATCTGATGTAATTTCAAAAGCTAAAGCAAGTACTTGGGACAAAACCAGTACCGCAGTGGAAAAGGTTGTGAAAGAGCAAGTAAAAATTTTAGAACATATCGTATCAGAACAGGGTATATTACCGGACTCAAAGAAACTAGATGCCATACGTAATTGCCCACCCCGAAGAAACAAAAAACAATTGAAAGCATATCTAGGACTAACCTCCTTTTTTCAAAAATTTATATCACAACAGCTTATGAAAAGCAATGCCCTACTTAACCTATTGAGAAAGAATAAACCTTGGCTATGGGATGGGAGATGCCAGGAGAACTTTACCAAAATTAAAAATGCATCAAATATCAGCAAACATTTTGAGTCATCCTACTATGTCTAAGGACTTCTGTTTAAGCTGGGGGCATGTTTGTTCCAGATACAAGAAGAAGAAGGAAAAACAGTACTCAAAGTCATCAGCTTTGCCAGCAGAACTTTATCAGAGACAGAGAGACCATATTCCGTATCAGAACTGGAAAGTTTAGCAGTAATTTGGGCGTTTAAGAAATTTGAGTATTTTCTTTGGGTTAAAAACACTAAGGTCTATTTTGATCACCAATCATTATCTTTTCTCTTAACATGTAAACTGTTACACCGAAGACTAACGAGGTGGTGTTTGTACCTGCAGGAATTCAATTTTGAAATAATACAGGGTGATTCAAAAAGAATACCACAACTTTAGGAATTTAAAACTCTGCAACGACAAAAGGCAGAGCTAAGCACTATCTGTCGGCGAATTAAGGGAGCTATAAAGTTTCATTTAGTTGTACATTTGTTCGCTTGAGGCGCTGTTGACTAGGCGTCAGCGTCAGTTGATGCTAAGATGGCGACCGCTCAACAGAAAGCTTTTTGTGTTATTGAGTACGGCAGGAGTGAATCGACGACAGTTGTTCAGCGTGCATTTCGAACGAAGTATGTTGTTAAACCTCCTGATAGGTGGTGTATTAAACGTTGGTATAAACAGTTTACAGAGAATGGGTGTTTGTGCAAAGGGAAAAAGTTCTGGACGGCCGAGAACGAGTGATGAAAATGTAGCACGCATACAGCAAGCATTTGTTCGCAGCCCAGGAAAATTGACTCGCAGAGCTAGCAGAGAGCTGCAAATTCCACAATCAACTGTATGGAGAGTCCTACGAAAAAGGTTAGTTATGAAACCTTATCGTCTGAAATTGGTTCAAGCACTGTCTGCAGCTGATAAGATTAAAAGAATCGATTTCTGTGATTTTATCCTTGCTCAAATGGAAACAGATGAATCTTTCGTTTCAAAGATTGTGTTTAGTGATGAAGCAACTTTCCACACTAACGGGAAAGTCAACCGTCACAATGTCTATATGGGGCACTGAGAATCCATGGGAAACAACTCAGTATGAACGTGACTCGCCTAAGGTGAACGTTTTCTGTGCCATTTCAGCCAATAAAGTTTTTGGTCCCTTTTTCTTCGAAGGTGCTACTGTAACTGGACTACAGTATCTGCAGATGTTAGAGAATTGGCTGTTCCCTCAGCTCGAACAAGAAGCACAACAATTCATATTTCAGCAGGATGGAGCGCCACCACATTGGCACTTATCTGTCCGTAACTACCTGAACGTCAACTACCCGAGGCGATGGATCGGCCGCCAGGCAGCCCGTGACAGAGCACTTCATCACTGGCCTCCAAGAAGCCCTGATCTTACCCCCTGCGATTTTTTCTTATGGGGGTATGTTAAGGATATGGTGTTTCGGCCACCTCTCCCGGCCACCTCTCCCAGCCACCATTGATGATTTGAAACGAGAAATAACAGCAGCTATCCAAACTGTTACGCCTGATATGCTACAGAGAGTGTGGAACAAGTTGGAGTATCGGGTTGATATTGCTCGTGTGTCTGGAGGGGGCCATATTGAACATCTCTGAACTTGTTTTTGAGTGAAAAAAAAACCTTTTTAAATACTCTTTGTAATGATGTATAACAGAAGGTTATATTATATTTTTTTCATTAAATACACATTTTTAAAGTTGTGGTACTCTTTTTGAATCACTCTGTATACATAATAGGCAGTCAGAATATTAGATAAACCAAACTGACGAATGGGAATCACCCATACCAAAATTACCTACTAAAGAGTTAACTTTAAAGGATAAAACCAAACAAACAGTAATTACACTAGAGAATAGAGCAGAATACAGAAAGAGAATATACAACAAAAAGTTAAAACGAGTTACAAATTTTTTTGAAGGGCAATGAGTCCTCTTGAGAACACATCCCAAATCGACAAAGGTCGGTAAGCTAAATAAAAAATGGCAGTTATAAACTCAGGGCCCTATATTAGTGCAAAAGTACCTTATCCTGGAACTTACAGGTTGGTATATGAAAGAGCAGGGAGAGACAAAGATCTCTACCCTCACAATGACTTAAAGGCTTTTCGCGAGTAGTGACACAGTATCACAGCAGTTTTTTTGGTCATAAAATATAAGTAATGTCATAGTTTTTATTATTACTATAGCAATTGTTCCCCTTTAGGAGAGCGATTGAACTTGAATTCATAATTTCATCTCCAGGCTTTTTTCTTCTTTGCTTCACAAAATCACTTCATCCTCTCGGAATGTTTCTTCTTCCGTTCTTCTGTCCATTTATTTTACCAGGCGAGCGCGATGTTTTTTCCTCGAATTTCATATTTGTGATCTTATTACGGCACTCATTGCGGTCTTAGAGACTTTTATGTTGATCTGCTGCATATCCCTTTGGACCTCTCTCTGCCATTCTATGCCGCATTTACTCTTTGTTATGATATTAAAAAGTTTCCTTGGTGTTTTTGGGGTCTTCCATCCTGTAGAGATGTGTATAAAATAGTCTTATAAGTAAATGTAATAGTTTTACAAGTAAACATTTTTATTATGTGTATTTTTAAAAGAAATGTGTATAAACTCAAGTAATTTTCTTGCTTTGTAGGCAAAGACAAACATTTGACTAGAAGGAAGTGTAAAAACCAGCTTCATGCAAAGCGAAATGCAAACTGGAGCAGCGTACAACTCAACTGTGTGCACTCAACAATGCACGCTTACGTCAGTACTAGGGAAGAGACATTGACCTCGCGCATGCGCAACGGCCTAACTCGTGGCGCATCCAAATAGAAAGGCGAAACTAAAGAAGTATCAAAACCAATTTCAAAATAAACAATAACACGTAACAACTATATTTCCTATTAGGGAACGAAAGAATATAATATTACATTTATATAAACATGCGAAGTTGCATCAGTACTAAGATGCATACATTGTAGCTAGAATTAAAAGAAATCATTACAACGGAACATACAGGACGTGTTAGCTATCAAAAATGATAAGATACCATAGGAGATGTCAAAGTAACTTCATTTGCAGTAAATGAATAAAAGGAATACAAATGCAAGTAAATAAATATATAAACAAATAAGAATGAAATATGAAAAACTTCTACGAACGAATGTGATGACCGAGTATATGCGTGGCCTGTGAGCTACAAAACACAATTAGTATTGAAGTTAGATATAAGTTTTTTATATTGCAGTGACCAGTGCTTCAACACGGCGCAGAAGAAGAGATTTACGATGGGTGTTATAGGTACCAAATGAGAAAAATGGACGCATCTCAAAGAAATGATTTAGTTGTTAGCATGTCAATGTGTATATTTTGGTCATCAGACAAATGAAGAATAAGAATATACATTGTCACTGTGCAACTACAAAACATTTACCCGTACCTATTGACTATAAAAGTACACACTAACACAGAGGCATGTGAGCTCAAATAAAACTAATCAATTCATATCGCGTCACATGTGAATATAAACGACGACATATCTACATAATTGTAAAGAAGTAAGCATGAGATAATGCAAAAACTTTTGCATTACGAACACAAAGCTACACATAAACAATTGAGTAATACAATGGTATATAGTACATGAGTCGTTAATACGTTCGGTTCCATGAAAACGGAGTTCCCTGACAAGTGATTTAAGAAAGGACGAATAGCATTTCCTTAGTAATCCATAAACCAGTAGAATAGCATTCCTTATATCCTCCCCAACGCCGGAGGCAGCGCCAAAGTGTAGTTAAGCCAGCAAGATGTAATGCAGAATCCTGATGTAGGCTAAATGTTTTTCTCTGTTTCTCCATAGGAAAATATTAAACTCTCATAACTGATGTATGCATGACTGGAAAATAAAATGTGGATGCACTAAATGCATATATAGTAACACAATGTAATGGAATGTAAATAAGTCATTTGTAGTTATGTAAAAAGGAATTTTATTTAAAGCCAACAAACAGGCTATACTAACCCGCAAATGTAACTGAAAAAGGAATTTTATGTTTTAGTATATACAAATTTTCTACATTTGATACAAATAATGGCTGGAATGTCAACCATAGATGTAAGCCACTGTAATATGCATTGTTATGTCAAAATGTTTATGTGAGTTTAAGTGTATATCGAGCCATATGTAAAATATGAACTTGAAAAACTAACAAAAAAGAAAAAATACCTAAAGGGCTAAAAACGATTCTCACGACAAAGTGAACGACGAAATAAATGGTGGTATACAAATGCATGTGCAATATTGCAACGAATCAATTGTGGTAATGTCATGCTATGCAACGTCTGATATATTTATCAGCAAACTACAACTGTGCAAGCATCACTTACCTTGACGTAAGGTGTTGATGTGCAGTATTCACCCCACTGAAAATATGGATTCAACGGAGAAGATCATTCCCGAGCCGTATCAAAGGTGAATTATCTGCCACAGCATCAGTTCTTGGATAGTAAACGTAGATGCACCACACTCACAATGAAAGACCACACCACAGCAAATTGTTCGATGGATAGTATGGCACTCAGTGTGAAAGTGACACTGAAGTGGGAGTGGAAGCGCGAACGACCATACACAACAATGCGTGGAGTATTAACGGCTCTTGAACAGCCAACAAACATATTTCGTGCGCATGCACACAGAGACTGGCAATGTTGCCAAAAGGACAAGTACTCGCTCTCGCAGCACTCTCATGTAAAGTACTTAGTGAATTATCATTCCGTATGTAAGTTGTATATTTCCTGTAAGATAATGTGTAAGCAAGACAAGCTGACATCTCCAACCCAAAATACAAAGAAAAATACGCCGACAAATAAAGGTCATTGTACCCCTTTCGGCAAACATTTAGATTTTAGCTGTACGGGTCTATACAAAACACTGTGTGCCACCCCCACCGCACAGTGTGGGGACAATTTTATGGGTACATACGGAAAAGCTCCGACACACTACGATAAGTTTTTGACAATTTTGAACTCTGTCGTTGGTTCTCGTGGCGAGAAGACATATTTCTTGTGATACGGTATGTTGTCTGAATAATAATTTTATGAAAATATGAAGTCTGAGAGTTCGTTTTTCTGCAAAACCACGAAAGTTTTCTTCCGCGCATTATCCCAATATCATGTCACTTTAGCTGCCTGCATCAGAAGAGGAAGTTCGATTAAGAATCAATATTGTACACACGATCAAGAATAAAAAGTAATTATGGCGGAAGGAGAACCATTTAACCAACTTGTGTAAATCTCAACAGCAAAGCAAATACAGAAACTGATGTAAGTTAAAAGTGAAGCATTGAGAGCGGCATCAAACCAGTCTCAGGACTGAAGACCACAACAACAACAACAACAACAAAAGTGAAAGACATTGCATTCGCTTAAAAATCTATAAGGAATCAAAATTATAAAAGTGAGAAAAAAATCAATTTGTCCAATTAATTATATCATATATATACTTTTTTATATAAATTTGCACATGGTCTGTGAAAAAGGAACCACAGGAGAGGAGGGTAGTGGGAAATCTGGTTTGGTAATGCTGACGCAGTGTGATGTTAGCGTAATTGGTGATCATATCCACAAGATGTAGGCAGTGATATTTCTTCTGTGCCTCAGTATGTGATAGACGATCAGTAGATTTGTATTCTTGGATCTTCTGTTCTTTGTTAAAAGTTGGGCAAACTGGCAAACGTAGAGGGTGAGGTTCTGTACAGTTGACGACACCCCCCCCCCTCCCCCTGCATCAGAATGACTGTCAAGGTGGATTTTGGGCATAGTATCATTACAAGAAAGGAAGGGTACTAAGAGAGAAAGGCACAAAACATGGAATATATGCGACACTGAGTGACCTTCCCTGCGCAACTTGCACTTCTGTAAAATTTTGGCAGTGAATAGCAATTCTAACCCAACAAAGAGACCGTATAGTTAATGAAAAGTAATAGAATGCTAGAAGGGAAGAAACAAATGTCGAAAATCACAATCCAGGTCCAAGCACAATTGGTACCAAGAAGATCATCCCATGGAAAGGTAGAGAGCAACAAAGAGTAGTATAAGGATAGACTTGCAACATGGAAAGGCATATAGTATTATGAGGGCTGAGACCCCTTGCTAGCCATGCATGTACTGACAGACGAAGTGATAGTCTCATGGGGAGAAGGCGGGAGGGAGGAGCACGGTCAGACACTTTCAGGATGTCCCTATTTCTCACAGCCCTCATACTGGTCCCCTCGGAATTCCATGTGCTTGGGCACTTACAGATTCTCCAAGAGATGGCAAGAGTGTAATTCATGCAGTGAAATCATGGCTACGAGCACAGGACAAGAGCTTTTGCCAGCAGTAGTACATGCAAAGGAAATTTTGACCGTTATTGCCACCATTTCTGACTCTTAAAAATAAATATGTTGAAACTCTGTCCGAACAGGCCTTGGGAGGCCCAACGATACCAACCAGCTGTCGTGTCATCTTCTTAGCCCAGGGGCATCACTGGATGCAGATATGGAGGCGCATGTGGTCAGCACTCCGCTCTCCCAGCTGTTGCCAGTTTTCGTGATGGAGCCACTACTTCTCAGTCAAGTAGCTCCACAGTTTGCCTCACAAGGGCTGAGTGCACCCCACTAGCCAACAGTGCTCAGCAGACTGGACGGTCACTCATCCAAGTGCTTTAATGCTTCAGAATGTATGCTTCTTTCTTTATCATGTAAAATTAATAATATTTTTTCCCTATCCATCCAGATTGTTTAACGTTACAAAATGCAAAACATCAAATATCTCTACTGTAACTTTGATTGACCTATACTCCTGTTACTCTGAATCTCCCATATAATATATATACGCTGGGCAAACAGGGAAAGAATACTCCAAAATACACTGAAGAGCCAAAGAAACTGGTACACCTGCCTAATATCGTGTAGGGCCCCTGCGAGTACACAGAAGTGCCGCAACACAACATGGCGTAGACTCAACTAATGTCTGAAGTAGTGCTGGAGGGAACTGAAACCATGAATCCTGCAGGACTGTCCATAAGTCCATAAGAGTACGATGGGATGGAGATCTCTTCTGAACAGCATGTTGCAAGGCATTCCAAATATGCTCAATAATGTCATGTCTGGGGAGTTTGATGGCCATCAAAAGTGTTTAAACTAAAAATAGTGTTCCTGGAGCCACTCTGTATCAATTCTGGACATGTGGGATGTTGCATTGTCCTACTGGAATTGCCCAAGTCTGTCAGAATGCACAATGGACACGAATGGATGCAAGTGATCAGACAAGATGTTTACATACATGTCACCTGTCCGAGTCGTATCTAGATGTATCGGGGGTCCCATATCCCTACCTGCCTCTCGATCACGGGGTCCCGGTTCAAAATGGTTCAAATGGCTCTGAGCACTATGGGACTTAACATCTGTGGTCATCAGTCCCCTAAAACTTAGAACTACTGAAACCTAACTAACCTAAGGACATCACACACATCCATGCCCGAGGCAGGATTCGAACCTGCGACCGTAGCAGTCGCGCGGTTCCGGACTGCGCGCCTAGAACCGCTAGACCACCGCAGTCACGGGGTCCCAGGTTCATTACCCAGGTGACTGGGTGTTTGTGTTGTCCTCATCATATCGTCATCACCATCATCTTTCAAGACAGTGGCTCGATTGGACTGTGTAAAAATTGGGTCTTTGTTCAGGCCTTGATGACTGCGCAGTTGATCGCCCCACAAACCAATCATAATCATCATCATCATCATCATATCCCTACAACTGCATATGCTCCACATGATAACAGAGCCTCCACCAGTTTGAAGAGTCCCTTTCTGATATACAGAGTCTGTGGATTCATGAGGTTGTCTTCATACCCGCACATGTCCATCTACTTGATACAGTTTGAAACGAGACTCGTCCAACCAGGCAACATGTTTCCATTCATCAACAGTCCAATGTCGGTGTTGATGGGCCCAGGTGAGGCATAAAGCTTTGTGTTGTGCAGTCATCAAGGGTACACGAGTAGGCCTTTGGTTCCGAAAGCCCATATCGATGAAGTTTCATTGAATTGTTCACCACTGACACTTGTTGATGGCCCAGCATTGAAATCTGTAGCAATTTGCAGAAGGGTTGCACTTCTGTCACATTGAATGATTCTCTTCAGTTATCATTGGTCCTGTTCTGGAAGCATCTTTTTCGAGCTGCAGCGATGTTGGAGATTTGATGTTTTACTGAATTCCTGATATTCATGGTACACTCATGAAATGGTTGTACAGGAAGATCCCCATTTCACCACTACCTCAGAGACACTGTGTCCCATCGTTCATGCACTGACTATAGCACTGTGTTCAAACTCACTTAAATCTTGATAACGTGCCATTTTAGCAGCAGTAACCGATCTAACAACTGTGCCAGACATTTGTTGTCTTATATAGGCATTGCCGACTACTGCACCATATTCTGCCTGTTTACATCTCTCTGTATTCGAATAAACATGTCTATACCAGTTTCTTTGGTGCTTCAGTGTAAAACTGATAACCTGCTCTAGAAAAAATTATTTCCTGACTGTTTCTATCAGGGAATAAATTTGTTTGGTCTAACAGGTGCATATACTTTTGCATAAACTTCACTTGATTCTAGTCCTGACAGCAGGACAAGTCACATTACTTCCAGTCATTAACAACATCCGTGATTCTCAGTCACAGAAACAGAAACAGAAACCTGATAGCATACACCTCTATTTTCTGTCCAAGAACCTAAATGAAGGAATGAAATGCATTTGATCAATACATTCAATTATGCAAAAATCAGTGATGTGCCCTCACATTTCTCACATTGATCAGTACATTCAAGTACACAATCATCTGTGCTGCTTTTGTCAACATACAGATGAAAAGAGAATACCTGATCATAAATACCACGTGAATTATTGTTGTTGTCATATTTAGTTCAAAGATTGGCTTTATGCAGTTTTCCACACTAGCCTATCCTACACAATTACAACCTACATCCATCCTGCTGATTTCTTGATGCCTCACGATGTGCCCTATCAACCTTTTTCTTTTATTAGTCAAGTTGTGCCATAAATCTTTTTTTTGGCCAGTTTAATTCACTACTACTTCATCAGTTAGTCAATCAACCCATCCAATCCTCAACATTCTTCTACACCATCACATTTCAACAGCTTAAATTCTCTTATTCCCTGAACTGCTTATCATCTACCTTTCATTTCCGTACAAGGGTACATTTCAGACAAATACCATCAGAAAAAGTTTTCTAATATTTAACATTATATTCAATGTTAATAAATTTCTCTTTTTCATAATCAATTTCTTTTATATTACAAGTCAGCATTTTATACGAACTGCCTGAACAATGCTGCAGGCATTCTGCACCTAGTGGGAATTCTGGTAACATCTCCATGTCACAGTCTGCATTTAATAACCAACATGTAAAGATCTAAATGTTAAAGTTAACATCTTATGGTTATTACAAGTCAAAACGTATAACTGATTTGTGTGGCAATTAGTTTTCTTTGTTCATCTTTATGAAATTATGAGGGTTGGAACTTTAATAGTGGCAACTATTTATTTACAGCTCGTACAAAAGAGATACGTGTTTCAAAGTATTACTGACCTTCAAAGTAGTCACCAGCATTGTGTATAACCCGTTTCCAGCAATGTGGAAGTCGTAGGATACTCTTAGCAGTGCCAGTTGTGTTGACAGTTCATGCGGTGCGGTCTATTGCCCGACGAATTTGTGGCAGTTCTGAAGCGAATGCTGTGAAGTGTTACCTTCAGTTCATAAATTGAGTTGAACTCACAAGGGCTTAAGTCAGGGGAGTACAGTAGATGGTGTAGCAATTAGCAGCACCATCAGTCAAACAAACCAGTAACAGCTTGCACTGTACGTGCTTGAGCATTGTCCTGCAAAATGATGGTCAGGTCCTGCAGAAAGTGTCATCACTTCTGTCTCTAAGCTGGTCATAGGTTGTGTTCCAAAAATGAACAGCATAGAGAAAGAAGTGATGACACTTTCTGCAGGACTGGACCATCATTTTGCAGGACAATGCTCAAGCACATACAGTGCAAGCTGTTACTGATTTGTTTGACTGATGGGGCTGCTAAGTGCTATACCACCTACTGCACTTCCCTGACTTAAGCCCTCGTAAGTGAAACTCGATTTCTAAACTGAAGGAAACACTTCACGGCATTCTCTTCAGAACTGCTACAAATTCATGGGGCAATAGACCGTGCTGCTCGAACTGTCAACACAACTGGCACTGCTAAGAGTGCCCTATGACTTCCACATCACTGGCAATGGGTTATACATAATGCTGGTGACTACTTTGAAGGTCAGTAAAACATTGAAACATGTGTCTATTTTGTACGAGCTGTAAATAAATAGTTGCCACTATTAAAGTTCCAACCCTCATACATAAGCATATGAACTGCGTCAACCACTCTGCATGTAATATTTGTGTTATTACCACTGCTGGATTAACAAGAAAACTGCCACATTCTCAATGATGGATGTTTCACCACCAGGCCAAGCTAGGCCATGGCACGAGGAGCATTTCTCTGCTGTGGCCGCCAGTGTGCACACAGCATCAGGCATAAGATTGTGCTGTGGCCACAAGCAGTCTCAGGGCAGTCAAGGTGTTAAATGTTTGTGACTCATTTGAGAACAATTAGTAACCGAAATTTTTTAAATTGTGATTGGTGGAGAGCTAATGTGTGTAAAGACATGGGAGCTGAGACTGATACGGAACTGTTCCTTAACTGGCAATGTTCACCTGTTGTGGTTACTAGCCTGAGTTATGGAAATTACATGTTGTTGTTGTTGTGGTCTTCAGTCCTGAGACTGGTTTGATGCAGCTCTCCATGCTACTCTATCTTGTGCAAGCTTTTTCATCTCCCAGTACCTACTGCAACCTACATCCTTCTGAATCTGCTTAGTGTATTCATCTCTTGGTCTCCCTCTACGATTTTTACCCTCCACGCTGCCCTCCAATACTAAATTGGTGATCCCTTGATGCCTCAGAACTTCTCTTGATGCCTCAGAACTTCTCTTCTCCCCATTCCTATTCAATACTTCCTCATTAGTTATGTGATCTACCCATCTAATCTTCAGCATTCTTCTGTAGCACCACATTTCGAAAGCTTCTATTGTCTTCTTGTCCAAGCTATTTATCGTCCATGTTTCACTTCCATACATGGCTACACTCCATACAAATACTTTCAGAAATGACTTCCTGACACTTAAATCAATACTGGATGTTAACAAATTTCTATTCTTCAGAAACGCTTTCCTTACCATTGCCAGCCTACATTTTATATCCTCTCTACTTCGACCATCATCAGTTATTTTGCTCCCCAAATAGCAAAACTCCTTTACTACTCTAAGTGCCTCATTTCCTAAGCTAATTCCCTCAGCATCACCAGACTTAATTAGACTACATTCCATTATCCTTGTTTTGCTTTTGTTGATGTTCATCTTATATCCTCCTTTCAAGGCACTGTCCATTCCATTCAACTGCTCTTCCAAGTCCTTTGCTGTCTCTGACAGAATTACAATGTCATCGGCGAACCTCAAAGTTTTTATTTCTTCTCCATGAATTTTAATACCTACCCCGAATTTTTCTTTTGTTTCCTTTACTGCTTGCTCAATATACAGATTGAACAACATCGGGGAGAGGCTACAACCCTGTCTTACTCCCTTCCCAACCACTGCTTCCCTTTCATGTCCCTCAACTCTTATAACTGCCATCTGGTTTCTGTACAAATTGTAAATAGCCTTTCGCTCCCTGTATTTTACCCCTGCCACCTTCAGAATTTGAAAGAGAGTATTCCAGTCAACATTGTCAAAAGCTTTCTCTAAGTCTACAAATGCTAGAAACGTAGGTTTGCCTTTCCTTAATCTTTCTTCTAAGATAAGTCGTAAGGTCAGTATTGCCTCACGTGTTCCAGTGTTTCTACGGAATCCAAACTGATCTTCCCCGAGGTTGGCTTCTACTAGTTTTTCCGTTCGTCTGTAAATAATTCGTGTTAGTATTTTGCAGCTGTGACTTATTAAGCTGATAGTTCGGTAATTTTCACATCTGTCAACACCTGCTTTCTTTGGGATTGGAATTATTATATTCTTCTTGAAGTCTGAGGGTATTTCGCCTGTTTCATACATCTTGCTCACCAGATGGTAGAGTTTTGTCAGGACTGGCTCTCCCACGGCCGTCAGTAGTTCCAATGGAATATTGTCTACTCCGGGGGCCTTGTTTCGACTCAGGTCTTTCAGTGCTCTGTCAAACTCTTCACGCAGTATCGTATCTCCCATTTCATCTTCATCTACATCCTCTTCCATTTCCATAATATTGTCCTCAAGTACATCACCCTTGTATAGACCCTCTATATACTCCTTCCACCTTTCTGCTTTCCCTTCTTTGCTTAGAACTGGGTTTCCATCTGAGCTCTTGATATTCATACAAGTCGTTCTCTTATCTCCAAAGGTCTCTTTAATTTTCCTGTAGGCGGTATCTATCTTACCCCTAGTGAGATAGGCCTCTACATCCTTACATTTGTCCTCTAGCCATCCCTGCTTAGCCATTTTGCACTTCCTGTCGATCTCATTTTTGAGACGTTTGTATTCCTTTTTGCCCGTTTCACTTACTGCATTTTTATATTTTCTCCTTTCATCAATTAAATTCAATATTTCTTCTGTTACCCAAGGATTTCTACTAGCCCTCGTCTTTTTACCTACTTGATCCTCTGCTGCCTTCACTATTTCATCCCTCAAAGCTACCCATTCTTCTTCTACTGTATTTATTTCCCCCATTCCTGTCAATTGCTCCCTTATGCTCTCCCTGAATCTCTGTACAACCTCTGGTTCTTTCAGTTTATCCAGGTCCCATCTCCTTAAATTCCCACCTTTTTGCAGTTTCTTCAGTTTTAATCTACAGGTCATAACCAATAGATTGTGGTCAGAGTTCACATCTGCCCCTGGAAATGTCTTACGATTTAAAACCTGGTTCCTAAATCTCTGTCTTACCATTATATAATCTATCTGATACCTTTTAGTATCTCCAGGGTTCTTCCATGTATACAACCTTCTTTCATGATTCTTAAACCAAGTGTTAGTTATGATTATGTTGTGCTCTGTGCAAAATTCTACCAGGCGGCTTCCTCTTTCATTTCTGTCCCCCAATCCATATTCACCTACTATGTTTCCTTCTCTCCCTTTTCCTACACTCGAATTCCAGTCACCCATGACTATTAAATTTTCGTCTCCCTTCACAATCTGAATAATTTCTTTTATTTCATCATACATTTCTTCAATTTCTTCATCAGCTGCAGAGCTAGTTGGCATATAAACTTGTACTACTGTAGTAGGTGTGGGCTTTGTATCTATCTTGGCCATAATAATGCGTTCACTATGCTGTTTGTAGTAGCTTACCCGCATTCCTATTTTCCTATTCATTATTAAACCTACTCCTGCATTACCCCTATTTGATTGTGTTTATAACCCTGTAGTCACCTGACCAGAAGTCTTGTTCCTCCTGCCACCGAACTTCACTAATTCCCACTATATCTAACTTCAACCTATCCATTTCCCTTTTTAAATTTTCTAACCTACCTGCCCGATTAAGGGATCTGACATTCCACGCTCCGATCCGTAGAACGCCAGTTTTCTTTCTCCTGATAATGACATCCTCTTGAATAGTCCCCGCCCGGAGATCCGAATGGGGGACTATTTTACCTCCGGAATATTTTACCCAAGAGGACGCCATCATCATGTAATCATACAGTAAAGCTGCATGCCCTCGGGAAAAATTATGGCTGTAGTTTCCCCTTGCTTTCAGCCGTTCGCAGTGCCAGCACAGCAAGGCCATTTTGGTTATTGTTACAAGGCCAGATCAGTCAATCATCCAGACTGTTGCCCTTGCAACTACTGAAAAGGCTGCTGCCCCTCTTCAGGAACCACACGTTTGTCTGGCCTCTCAACAGATACCCCTCCGTTGTGGTTGCACCTACGGTACGGCTATCTGTATCGCTGAGGCACGCAAGCCTCCCCACCAACGGCAAGGTCCATGGTTCATTGTGGGGGGGGGAAATTACATACAAAGTTATTAATACAAAAAGCTGAATTTCATGATGTGTTCTGGAAACAATAAATGTGCAAATAATTCAAGTTTAATTCAATGGTGTTCTATTAGTTACTGAGAAATGTGGTTAAACATCCAACCTGTTTCAGGGAGAGACACCAAGAGTACAGTGCTACCGAGGAACTACACTCATCAGCCAATTTAGTTAATTCACAATCACCTGATTTATTTCAACTATGTTCCATTACCCCTCTTTTACTTGTGTTGATATTCATCTCGTAATCTCTTTTCAAGACACTATCCATTATATTCAATTATTAATCCAAATTATTTTCTGTCTCTGACAACATTACAATGTCATCAGCAAACCTCAAAGATTATATTTCTTTTCCCTGAACTTCAATTCCCTTTCCAAATTACTCCTGGGTTTCCTTCTCAGTTTGATCACAATAATAAAAAACTTAAAACTATCGACAGGAGAAAAACCCTTTTGGATTATCACTCATTTAATGGACACAGCAAGATGAAATTTTAAAATGTGGGCAATGACGTGAGATTGGGGGATGATGGAGAGGGGCAAATGGGGAAATAAAAGCTAGGAAAGAATAAACTGACATCATGCAGTCATTCAGTGAAAAGTAAGAAGAATGAGAAGAGAAAATAGGCTGAGGTTGGGGAGGAAGTAGGGAAGAATGTGAAAACTTAATGATCACACAAGATAGGATGAGGAGCCTCAAAGCAGAGAGCAATTCACTTATTAATTAACCCACATTAGCTATTTCTTATTTTCGTTTTTAATTGCTTGTAACATTTTATATTGTATTTGACATGTTTTCCATGTCTGCTATTTTTATAACTTTGAAAGGAAATATGGTAAACAGAATAATTAATATAACACAGGTGTTTGAAAAAATAATTTCACTATACCAGTTCCTCCGATTTAACTCTGTGGTTGTACATACAGAAAAATACTGAAGATTTACTTAGGATTAAATTACATCTCCGTTTTACACATCTTACAACATGAAAGGAAATACAATTATAAAACTGTTCAATAGCACATAACATCATTTTGTAAAAGAAGAATCTGCTTTTTTCCTGTGTTGATTCATGTGGTTGCAAATATGAGATCAGATTCATCATAGGGGAAAAGATGGAAGGAAAGTTGTATGATTGGATATCACTCTGTTCAGGTCTATGTTTTCTGCTAGTTATTGCTTCTACTGATATTAAAAAGGGATTGTTAACAAATACTTATTCCAAAGTTAGTTTCCAGTCACTCACAATATGAAAGAAGGATCATAAAACATTTCATCTCAAACATCTGCAGTTTGCAGTATTAATGTTTTAATCAATAAACACTGTTAATAAATTAAAGAACTACAACTGCAGCTGTAGGAATGTGTTATCACAGTCTTCACAACAACATAATTTAGTCTTTCTTCTTATATGTCGAAAGTTGAGCACTCGCTTGTTGGTTAATTCCCATCTTCTTGCCGTTCACAACCAGTACGAGGGGACTGTTTACTCTCACAGAATTATAAAAGTATTTCTAATCAAAAGAAAAGAAAAAAACATGAAAAAGACACAAAATAAGTATACAGCAACATTATAATCAATTAAGACAAAGTGGCACAAGAACTAGATAAATTATAAACTTACTGCATCTTTAGTTTCAACACTGACTTTTGTCAGGTAGGGTTCAGGTATAGCAACTGAATCTCCAATTATAACTCCTTTTCCCTTAGCAAAGTTGTAAACAGTTACAGCAATGCAAGTCTCCACTTTGTCAATCATACAAAATGTGCTGGAAATTTTAATAAAACATATTTACTTTCACGTGCCAAAAGAAAACATTAAAATGATATAGGAACATATCCACACTTACAATGGCACTGCATCTTCATCTTGTATACTGCAGACCACTTTTCCAAAAATTACTTTATTTTCATTCAGACCTTCTTGCAGATTACTAAATGGTATACATTGTAGCTCAATGGATTCCCCTTTGGAAGATGTATAACTGCCTCCATAATATGGACCCAGCTGTTTCTCATAAATTGACTGTGAAATAGCAGAAAAAGAAAATCACAAGCATCATTAGCACAAAACCAATTTCTGGGGGCTTGAGGAGGGAAGTGACTTGTACACAGGGAACAACAACTTTGGTGTGTCACTAACATCCACCACTCAACTCTTTTCAATCTGTTCTAAGTTAGTTTCCTGTAGAAAGTATCAAATTGCAACAAAGGCTTGCTGTCCAGTTCTTACCTTAGGAGGCAAACTATATAATACCACTGAGAGATACACGTAAAGCTATGATGCAATGAAAGCTGGATATTGTCATGTATTTTTATGTGAGTTTATTAATAATGCTAAATATTTCATCTCCTGCAAAGGTTCATATGGGTGGCAGAATACCACTGAGGGAGGGGTGGGAAGGGTAGTGGGAAGGATATTCCTCACTTCAGGGCACAATGAGAGATAGTTGAAACCCTGGCAGAGAATGTGGGTCAGTTGCTCCAGCCCAGTGTGAAACTGAGTCATGACGGAAGTGCTTCTTTGTGGCCAGTTGGTGGGAATGTCGGATGTGATGGGTGGCTGGAGAGATGAGGCATAGGAGATCTGTTTGTGTACAAGGTTGAGAGGTAAATTATGGTCTGAGAAACTCTCAGTGAAATCTTTGGTATATTTTGAGAGGGACTCCTCACCACTAAGGATGCGATGGCCACAGGTGGCTATGCCATATGGAAGGGACTTCTTGGTATGGAATGGATGACAGTTGTCGCAGTGGGGGTATTGCTTGTGGTTCTTACATTTTATATGGAAGGAGGTACTGATGTAGCCATCTTTGAGGTGGAGATCAACTCGAGATGGTGACTTGTTAGGTTGAAGAGGACAAGGTGAAGCAAATGAGGGAGGAGTTGTTGATGTTTTGAAGGAATGTGGATAGTGTGTCTTCACCCACAATCCAGATCACAATGTCATCATTGAATCTGAGCCAGGTGAGGGCTACAGGTTTCTAGGTGGTCACGAAGGATTCCTCTAGATGAATAGGTTGGCATGGGACGGTGTCATGTGGGTGTCCATTTCTGTACCACAGATTTGTTTTTGGAGGTGATTCTTTCAAAGGTGAAGTAACTGTGGGTGAGAATGTAGTCAGTCATGGTGAGCAGGAAGAAGGTCGTAGATCTGGAATCAGTCGGATGATGGAGGTAGTGATCAATAGAAGCAAGGCCATGGGCATTAGAGGTGTAAGTGTAAAGGGAGGTGGCATCAGTAGTGACAAGTGGGGTGGGTGTTGTGCGGTAAAGGAACAGGAACTGTGCAGAGTCAGAGAAGGAAATAGTTTGGCTTTTTTATATAGAGGGAAAGATTACTGGTAATAGGTTGAAGGTGTTGGTCGTCAAAAGTAGATGTTCTCTCAGTAGAGGCACAGTAATTGACCACAATGGGGCATCCTGGGTGATTGGGTCAACAAACTTTAGTAAGCACGTAGAAGGTTGGAATGCAGGGAGTGATAGGGGTGAGGAGATGGACTCCAGGGAGAGGTTCTGGCATGAATCTAAGGATTTGAGGAGTGACTGGAGGTCCTGTTGTGTTTCTGAAATGGGTTTGAAGGTGTACAAATCTGACAGCTTTAATTGAACTCACAGTTGCAAATGAGGACAACTATCAGTTGTAGAATGGAATGACGACATTGAAATTCTGTGCTGGGCCAGGACTCAAACCTAAATTACCCGCTTATCACAAGCGGTTGCCTTGCCATTTGGCTATCCGTTCATGACTCACAGTCAGACGCAAACTTCCATATGTCATCAACCATACGTCTACGACCTGTACTCATACATCCAATATGTATATTCTGTACAGGTCAGATGCTGTATTCTAAAGTCGGTTGCCTGTTATCAGCAGATAAGTACGATATTGCACTGCCTGTGTTATTCTGATGACGAAGCAAAGATCCTTCGGACATACATGTGTGTCCACTGTAAAGAAACTTCTAAAGCCCCTGTAAAGAAATTTATAAAGAAGCAGAGACTGCTGCACAATATGCGTAAAAGACAGCACAAGGCTTATAGATAGAAAAAAGCTGAATGATCTGTGTTTGGCTGTCATGAGTGCAATGCATGAAGCCTTCAACAACTACTGTAAAGGAATATTATCAAACAATCTCCCACAGAACCCAAGGCAAGTAAAGGCTGTTTGTGATCCCAATGGATAGTGTCCATGCACTCATTGATGAGAGAGGAACTGAAACTGAAAGTAGCTACACAAAAGCAGAGCTGCTCAACTCTGTTTTCTAAGTGTTCCTTTACAAAGGAAAATAGAGTAGTATTGCCAACTTAATTCTCACACTACTGAGAAGGCAAATGAAATAAACTGTAGCGTCAGTGACATTGAGAAGCAGCTGAAATCGTTAAAAATGAACAAAGCTCCAGGGCATGATGGAACACCTATCAGATTCACACTGAATTCATGGGTTGGTTAGCTCTGCTTTTAGCTATAATATCTGGTGCATCTGTGAGCAAAAAATCATGCTCAGCGGTTGAAAGAAAGGATAGGTCACAACCATCTACATGAAGGGTAGCAGCAGTGATCCTCAAAACTACTGTCCCACAACCTTAACATCCATTCATCACAGAATCTTAGAACATATTCTGAACTCAAATGTAATGAGGTATCTTAAACAGATTTAGTACAAACAAGCATGAATTTCAAAAAGATCGATCATATGACACACTGAAAGGCAAAGATCAAGGCAGTCTGGTGGGTGCTGTATTTCTCGATTTTCGAAAAGCATTTAACTCTGTATCACATCTTTGCTTATTATTGAAAGTACAGTAGTATGGAGTATGAAGCAAAATTTGTGATTGGTTTGAGGTTTTTTTATGTGTGTGTGTGTGTGTGTGTGTGTGTGTGTGTGTGTGTGTGTGTGTGTGTGTACAGAGGATGGCGCAAGTTATCTTGGATGGAATGTCATAGTCAGATGTAGAAGTAACTTTGGGTGTTCCCCAGTGAAGTGTGTTGCGACTCTTGCTGTATAATAATGTCCTTGTGGGCAATGTTAATAGTAACTTCAGACTTTCAGATGATACAGTTATCCATAATGAACAATTGTGTGAAAGAAGTGGCATTAATATTCAGTCATATCTGGATAAGATTTCAGAGTGGTGCAAAGATTGACAACTTGCTTTAAATACTCACAAAATGAAAAAAGTTGTATCCTGTGACTATCATATCAGTGTGTCACAAATGGAATCAGTGAACTCATGCAAATATCTGGGTGTAACACTCTGTTGGGAAAGGAAATTGCATGATCAAATAGGCTCAGTTGTTTATAGAGCAAGTAGCACGACTTTGGTTTATTGGTAGAATACTAGGAAAATGCCATCAATCTACAAAGGAGACTGCTTAAAAATTACTCATATGCTCTATCCTTGAGTGTTGCTCAAGTGTGTGGGACTGGTACCAGATAGAATTGAGAGAGAATATTGAACCTATACAAAGAAGGGCGGCACAAAAGGTCAAAGGTTTGTTTGGCTGGTGGGAGAGAGTCACAGAGATGGTTAAAGAACTGAACTGGCAGACTCTTGAAGATAAACGTAAACAATCTCAAGAAAGTATACTTTCAAAGATCGAAGAACCAGCTTTGAATGATTTTCTAGGAATACCACAAACCCCCCTCCCAAATATAGCTCCCATATGGACTGTGAGGATAAGATCAGACTAATTACACCATTCAGAGAGGCACTCCAGCAATCACTTGAACAGTGAGTGGAACAGAAAGACGCACTAATAATTGATACAATGGGATATACACTCTGCCGAATACTTCATAGTGGCTTGTAGATTTAGATGTTTTTGAAGCTAATTTTATTACCTATTAAATTCTTTATATGACTGAATATGTGTTCAAACAGTTTTATGGCTGAATGCTCAGATTCTTTCTGCATCACACTTGTGCTGACTGAAGGATAGTGGAAATCATTTCTCCTTCTAGTACTGTATGTATGAATATTACTCCTGTTTTCATATTCTGTTTGATAGCTGACTACAAACTTCATAAGGCAGTAATGTAGCATGAGACAGTTATCAGCATCATATGCCTTCACGCAACAGAAACATTCTTTCTCAATAATACATAACCCCCAAATATGATATGTAAGACATTTGCTTACAGAAGTAGGAAAAGTATGTGAACTTTCTGACATCTTCATCTAAAAAATTTGATACTACTTGTAACACAAAAGTTGCGGAGTGTACTAACACAATTCACATTGTCCGTCGCACTTCACATAGTGTAGACCGGGAACTGTCTGCTAGGCATGCCCAATATGCGCCTCCCGTGATCTTTCTGGTGGCTCCTGCACTCCTCCTCCTTCGGGGGGGGTGAAGCCACTGTGATCCACTGCATCGGAAGGTGGAGCGTCGTGCAGTAGCGATGATCTACACGTCCATTGAAATGCTGTAGTCGGGGGGATCTGCCAACCCTCGAGCCGGAATCTTTGAATACGGATGGAAGTGACCCACACGAAGAGACCGCCATTGTCCCACCACCGGAGCCTGGGACAGAACGGGCGGCAAGCTGTCGAACTCCAGATCCCGTTCCACCTCGGGAGGGGCAAGACCCAGTGGCGGGGACGATGGGGAAGACACGACCACAGGTGAACCAGCCTCCTGAGAAACCAGGTCTGCGAGGGGGGCCGGCTCCCACTGGGGCATCTCTAACGATGGCGGTGCCGGTGCTGGAGCTACTGGAGGCCGCCAAGGCTGAGAACCATCGCAGTGTGGTGGAGTCACAGGTGGGAGGGGCAGTAGCGTCCCCTGAGAAAACAACACGAGTGCCGGCAATGGGGAAGCCGGCACCTGAGGGGACAGAGGGTGGGTGCCCAAACGTGGATGTAGCTGATTTTGGTGACAACGTACCTCCCGGTCCCCTGCCTGCAAGGTATAGCGCCGGCGGCCATTGGGGTGCAGGACCACTGCCTGTATCCAATGTGGATTGCGACCAAACCCACGTGCACAGACCGACATACCCGGGTACCCCATTTTGCAAAGACTGGCGAGGACCTGGCCGGAGGAGGTGCAGCAGAGTCCTAGGTTGGCGCCCGTGGAGGAGCTCTGCGAGGCTGCGTTCTCCCATCGGTGTGGTCCGGTATGCCGTCAGGAAAAACATCAACGCCTCCTCCGCAGGAAATTCGTGACCATACTTTTTCATCTGCGTCTTAAATGTGCGCACCATGCGCTCGGCTTCCCCATTCAATTGTGGATGAAAGGGGGGAGAGCAAACATGCCAATTACCGAAGTGCCTACAAAAATCCTGGAAAGTCTGCGAAATAAACTGAGGCCCATTGTCCAATACCAGGGTGACTGACAGACCTTCCACAGAAAAGATTTTTGCGAGTGCCTGGATTGCAACTTCTGAAGTGGTTGAGGAGCAGCGAACCACATATGGGAATCGGGAACAAGCATCAATGACAATGAGCCAAAAGCCATTGAGAAACGGGCCCGCAAAATCTATGTGAACACATTCCCATGCCTGGGTTGCAGGCGGCCATGAAGAGAACACTGACCTGGGAGACGCCTGTTGGCTCACACACTGGAACAGGCGGCCACCAAGTGCTCAATTTCTCTGTCAATACGGGGCCAGTACACATGTCTGCGAGCCAAGGTTTTAGTACCTCATGTAATAACGTGAGGACTTCCCTTCGCAAGCTTGCAGGAAAGACCACATGAGGAGCTGTATCATCGGTAGCCAGAAGGAGAACTCCTTTCGAGACTGAGGGGCGCTCTCGTAGAACAAAATAATTACGAAGAGGGTCCGAGGCCCAGCCTGGAGGTCGGGACGACCACCACTGCTGAATGAGGCGAACTACTTGCATCAACCGCTTGGCGGGACGCCACATCCAAATGAAAACACATAATCTCCTCCCGATCGAACTTAGGATCCGGGCCCACCGGAAGATGGGAAAGAGCATTGGCGTTGGCATGCTGTCCGGTAGGGTGAAAATGAATGTCATAATGGTACTTAGAGAGGAACAAGGCCCAGCGATGCAGTCTGTGGGTCGCCCTATTCGGAATCTGAGAGGCGGGGCCAAATAACAATATTAATGGCTTATGGTCACTGATTAATTGAAACTTCGTGCCATACAAGAAAGGGTGAAACTTGGTAACAGCGTAGACAATGACCAAAGCCTCTTTTTCCACCTGGGAGTAATGGGCCTGCGCGGGACTAAGAGTTTTAGACGCAAACGCCAGTGGCTTCTCAGAGCCATCCGCGTTGTGATGGGCCAGGACCGCCCCCACCCCATACTGCGAAGCATCTGTAGCCAGGACCAGCAGCTTATTGGGGTCAAAAGTAGCCAAACAAGGCGCTGACGTGAGGAGGCCCTTCAACGAGGTGAACGCGCTCTTGCATGGAGGCAACCAATCAAAAGGAACACCTTTGCGCAGAAGGCAGTACAGGGGGCGGGCTATGGTGGAAGCCCTGGGAATGAACCGGTGGTAATAGGCAATCTTGCCTAAAAAAGCTTGTAGTTCCTTCAGCGAAACGGGCGGCGGAAGGTCGACGATACCTTGGACCAAACTTCCTAGTGGCTGAACGTCGTGCCGAGAGATGGTGTAGCCCACATACTCAATGGATGGTTGGAAGAAGTTCGACTTACGCAGGTTGCAACGCAGGCCCACGGACCTGAATTTGAGAAAGAGGGTTCGAAGGTTGTGCAAGTATTCCTTCATGCTGCGGCCTGTGGCAATTATGTCGTCCAGGTAATTAATACAATGAGGGATTGTCGACGTGACGTGTTCAAGATAATGGTGAAATATCACTGGGGCACTGGATATTCCGAAGGCCAACCGCTGGTATTGGTAAAGGCCAAATGGGGTGTTGACGACCGCCAGCCGTTTGGAGTCCTCATCAAGTGGTATCTGATGATAAGCCTCCAAAAGATCGATTTTTGAAAAATATTGGCCTCCCGCCACATCGGAGAACAATTCATCAGCACCACCAATAGAGAAGTAATGGCGGCCTTGAAATCGCCACAAAGATGTAATTTTCCTGTGGGTTTCCTGACAATAACGAGGGGCAAAGCCCACTCACTAGAAGAAATGGGAAGAACGACCCCGAGGGCTGTCAGCCGGTCTAGCTCTGCTTTTACCTGAGGGCGGAGAGCCAAAGGGATCTGCCTCGTGTGTAAAAAACACGTGCGAGCCGACGCCTTCAACATTAAGTGAGCTTCAAAGTCTGAAACACACCCCAGGCCCTTCTCAAAGATATCCTTAAAGTCAGAGGTCAAAGATTCCAATGATTGATAGGGAATGTCTTCGGAGACCAACTGTATGGTGTCTGCGATAGAAAAACCGAAGGCTTGAAAGGCATCCAATCCAAAAAGGTTAGCAGAGCTCGCATTACTGACAACAATAAAAGTAACAGGCCGAGTGAGTGATTTGTAAGTAACGTCGGTAGTGAATTGACCCAGTAGGGGAATGAACTGTTTACCATAACCGCGGAGACGCCGGTAAACTGGCGCCAATGGGGGCGACCCAAGGTCGGAGTAAGTTTGTGCATTCAACAAGGAAACTGCCATGCTCGTATCTACTTGCAGTTGTAATCGGCGCGACTGAACCGACACCTCGATAAAGAGTTTGTGTGCCGAAGCGTCGGGAGCCTGGGCCGATGAGACTTCCTGAATGTCAACGTCCATGTCCTCTGTACCCGTTTCCTTCAATTCTTTTGAGGCTGAGCGGCAAACTTTAGCAATGTGTCCTGTTTCATTACATTTGCGACAAACGGCCCAACGGTGGGGGCACTCTGACCGATCATGATGTATATAGCATGACGCACAGGACGGTAACAGGGGCCGGCGGCCGTAACTCTGTTTATGCACCGTGCGGTAGCGGCCAGATTGTGCCGCTCGCACATCGTCCACCCCGGACGCAGTGGATGCGGCCGCGCCGCCCTGAACTGCCGCAACGTCGCACGACGCTTCCAACTGTTGACCTGCCGCGTGAGAGACTTCATACGATTGAGCAATGGACAGGACTTCCTCAAGGGAAGGGTCTTCCAACTGCAGGACCCGTTGCCGGACCTCCCTATCAGGGGCCGAACAAACAATGACGTTGCGCACCATAACGTGGGCATACGACTCTCACGACTGCTCCGTGACGAAATGACACTTACGACTAAGACCGTGCAGGATAGCGGCCCATGCCCGGTAAGACTGATGGGGCTGTTTCTTGCATTGATAGAACTCGACCCTAACTGCCACAACATGCGTGCGGCGGCAATAATATGAAGACAGCAATGAACACAATGCGTCAAAAGACAAGGACGAGGGTTCCCGCAATGGCACTAGCTGCCGCAAAACTTGATACAACGAGGGAGATATCCAAGACAAGAAAAGAGGGCAACATGAAATGCCTGGAAATGCTGTCGAAGGCAATGTTCATATGCATCCCAATTGTACGCCGTCTCGTCATATGGGGGAAAGGGAGGAGGGAACGGCGCTGGAGCAGACTGCGTGGGGATCAACGCTGGAAGCGCTTGTTTCATGGCTGCCATGAGCTCCGTCTTCTGCTCAACCAAAACCCACACTAAATCCTCCAAGCCATGGATAAGCTGTGAAACCGGAACAATGATGCAATACGCGAATGAACGACCCTACTCGTCGCCCATTGTGTATTAACACGGTTCACGTTGTCCGTCGCACTTCACATAGTGTAGACCAGGAACTGTCTGCTAGGCATGCTCGATGTGCACCTCCCGCGATCTTTCTGGTGGCTACTGCATGGAGATTAGTATGTAGGAAAGTTCTGGCAGAAAGTAAGTAATTTAGGATTAAAGGAGACCACAATATTGTGTGTCCCGCGGACACAATGTAGAGAGAGAGAGAGAGAGAGAGAGAGAGAGAGAGAGAGAGAGAGAGAGAGAGAGCCCTCTAGCTCAACAAAGGATTTATTGCGAAAGCTAGCAACTTTTCTTTCTTTCATGTGTGTATCTGTAGAGTCCCAATGTTTCCGCTACTCAGTGAGCAGTTTCCTTTATTGCTAAATTATTTAAGAAGGCCTGTAATATGTGACTTCTAGTTCATGCTCTTATCAATATAAAAATCTAAGAATTTAGTATATTTTGTTTCATTCATCGATTTATCCTCAAGCATTTTTTGCAATGGTGTGGTCAGGTCATGTACAGCTCAAAACGTATTATAAAAGTTTGTTTACGTCTGTGGCACAGGCCCATAACTGGGGTATTGACCCACTTGTAGGCGGAGCTCAGCCTTTCTTCATCACAGCACTAGGAAAGGTAGGGTAGCAAACCCATCATCCTCACTGCCTTTTACCCCCTGGAAAGATCTCCAGTCCTCACTCGATAGAAGGCCGACTTAACCTGAGGTCTTGCTGGAGGGGCTGGAATGAGGAAAAATCCCCACTGCTATCTGGATTGAACTTGGGATCTCCAGGAATGGACTCTAGTGCTCCTCCCACTAGACCACCAGAGCCAAAAAATTTAATATATTGCATTTTATCTAAATCCAGAGACAGTCCATATTCAGGGAACCTGTTATTAATTTTGAAGAAAATTTTATTTCCTTTTTCAAGTGTTGAAGATTCTCCATTAGGTTTGATTATAATACTTGTGTCATCAGCAAACTATTTTTGCTTCTCAGACATATGATTGAAGATCATTTATATATAACAAGAACAGATGTTGACGAAATACACTCTAAGTCAAAAAGAATGACATATCACAAAGGAATTATCAAATGGGACAGGTATCATTAGATGTGACATATGTGTACAGCTAAACAAATGTAAACAATTTCAGAAGTACTGGATGATTTATTCAAGAGAAAGAGCTTCAATTGATCAAGCCAATAACAAGTTGGTCCACCTATGGCCCTTATGCAAGTAGTTATTTGGTTTGGCTCTGATTGAGAGAGTTGTTGGATATCCTCCTGAAGAATATCATGTCAAATTCTGCCCAACTGGCTCATTAGATCATCAAAATCCCAAGCTGGTTGGAGGGCTTGCCAGTAATGTTCCAAACATTCTCAGTTGGGGATAAATCTTCCAACCTTGCTGTCCAAGGTGGGGTTTGGCAAGCATGAAGACAAATAGTAGAAACTCTCACTGTTTACTGGCAGGCATTATCTTGCTGAAACATAAGCCCAGGATGGCTTGCCAAGAAGGGCAACAAAATGGGGCATATAATATTGCTGCCGTACCACTGTGCTGTAAGGGTGATGCAGGTGACAACCAAAGGGACCCTCCTATGTAATGAAATGGCACCCCAGACCATTACCCGTGGGTGATAGGTTGGCATCCCACTGTAGTCAGGGGCATCTCCAGACATGTCCTCACTGGTCATCAGGGCTTAGTTTGAAGTGGGACTCATCGCTAAGACAATTTTTTTCCAGTCAATGTGATTGTAGGCCAAAGACATGCCTGAAGAGGCACCAAACATTGGAGGGATACCAGGCTGACTGCTGCCTACCGTATGGACCGACAACCAGGAGTTATGACCTTATAGTGTATTTATCCCTCGGGAACACCTTCAGTACTTATTACTCATTCTGACAATACAATTTTGCCGTGCACACTCACGGCACTTCTTCATGTGACACTCTGCATCCTATTAGTTGGACAGGGTGACAATCAGTCACCAGCAAGATCTCTAATATACTAATATTTGAGTTTTTTACCACAATAATGTGAACTGCACACAAAATGCTTTTGACATGTCACAAACCATACCAGTTGGCACTATTTTGGCATTTAAATTTTCTTTAAAATCATTCATGAAATGAAAAACTGCATGTGCTTTAGACAGGCCTGTTTGACCCAACCTTGACACTACACATTCCATTTTGGGATAGGTTGTTTACTGTTCTCATGTACAAAATCTTCTCAGCTGTCTCTGAGGAGGAGGCAAGCAATGAGACTGACTGGTGGCTCCTGATGCCTAAAAACAGCATATTTCAGTCCATAAGAAAATGTATACTGAGATACTGATGTATTCTGACTGACTGAATGCGAAGAACAATGTTTCAGTAATTTCAGCAATCATTTCACCAGGAAAACTTTAAGACAAACAACACAGATTAATTCTTCACGTATTTTGTCTCCTTAGAATCTTCTGACACTTACTTGCACTAATTGTGAGTATTTCTTGCCCTTCAGCTTCCCTTTATGTTTTACTAAATCTTGGACATTCTCCAAATATTTTAACAGTTGTCTTTCTTTCAGTCTAGGGTCATCCCAGGTGGGCTCTAAAGATTGTGCTTTAGAGAATGATTCCAAGGCCAAATTATATTCTTCTTCATATTTATATGCCTGTGAAATGAAGTAATATGTAATTAAAGAGGTACATCAGATATTTACTTTTACTACATTCTTTAAATATTTTAAAATGTCTTCTTAAACTATGCTATCCATTTTTTTGTCAATCAGTATCTCTCAAAACATCGAAGTACAATGATATAAGTGGAAATACACTGATGAGCCAAAAGATTTGTACACCTGCTGAATACTATTTCAGCCCAACCTTTTGAATGCAATGCAGCAATGATTCCACACATCACAGTTTCGACACATCCTCAGTAGGTTTCTGGGGATATTTGTACCAGATGTCTAAGTGTAGCTTACGTGATTCCTGTAAATTATAGCCCGGTGTTTTTTGGGTGTGGAGCTGGAGCCCAATATCATCCCTGATGTGTTTCACTGGGTTCATGTAAGGCAAGTCTGGTGGGCAAGACATCAATGTGAGTTCACTATCATCCCCCTCAAACCACTGTAGCATGATTATCACCTTCACAAATTTACAGTTATCCTGCAGGAAACTGCCATAGTAATTGGGAAAGATGATGACCGTGAAGAGACGCAGTTGTTCAGTAATCCTGTTCACGTAATCTACACTCGTCATGGTCCCTTTGATTACTACTAATCATCCCATGGAAGCCCAGGTAGCTATCCCCACATAGCACAACACTGCTCCCACCCTGGGTCCGCAGTAAAGCACCTGTTTTGAGTAGCCGTTCGCCCAGTTGACGGCATATGTGGACATGACCCTTGACACCGTGTAATGAGAAATGTGACATGTCCCACCAGGTGAGATGTTTCCATTGTGTCACGGTCCAATCTTGATGATTCCTTTCCCACTGCAGTCATAAGTGATGATGTAATGGGTGAATGTGGTAACACATAGGGGTCATCTGCTGCAGAGGCCAATGTTTAAAAATGTGCACCAAAATATGTGCTTCAAAACACATGGGTTGCCACCTATCTCGCTTTACAGAGCGGGCAGGAGTTCAACCTTCTGCACCAACACATGGATGTCCAACACCTTGTCATCTACTTGCGGTTTCACCATTCTTCAACAATTTTTCATGCATGCTTTCCTGTTCCCAAGATGCTTGTCCCCAGGCACCAGGCCACATCAATTTGCCCTTCGTCAAAGTTACTTAAGTCAAACGAACATTCAATCTCGTGGTGGGCAGTGGTCATAAGGTTTCGGCTCATCAGCTATCCTTGTTGCATTTCACGGCAGAAAAAGTTTGTTGTATTGTTAATGGATTCTTCATCACTTCATGGCAAGAACAATTTCTTATTTTAGGATGACAGCAAACATATTGTAACTGTTCTAATAGCACTTACTTATCACGAACTTTTATTTGGTCCATTAGGCTATCAGTTTGTAACACAAACTGAAGTCCACAAATATGTTAATGTCAAATAATTGATGCTTGGAAACTAAAGACATTATTTAAGTGCTCAGAATTTTTGAGCACAACAGTCCTTGTGGAATATTATATGAAAAGCTCTTAGCTACTGTTATGTGTCAAGCTGCATCCCAACAAATCTTCACTTACTAATATTTGGCAACTTAACAATGACTGTGTAGAAATGTACAGAAAATACAGAAGCTAAGAGTTAAGACATCCATTATTTACACTGTTACAAGATGACAGCAACAGGCAGATGTCAAATGGAAGTTGCCACTTAGCCATTGGCTGCAGCAGATGACACTGCTGTATGTCAAATTTTGACAGACAGCTTGAAGAATGGAAGGATTTGATGCATTTGCCCAAAAGTCCCAGCAGAAGTTCAGTAGGTAGTGTAATGCAACAAACTAGTGTAATACTCGAAATATACTTCATTATTTAATCTCTTAAGAAAGTATAAATGCTACCAAACATGAATGTGTGTTATTATTTTAAGTTTGTTATATGAATTCTCCTTTATGGAAAATTGATAAAATAATGATTATGTTTAATAGTACATTCAAATTGTATATTTCAAAAGCAATTACTGTAAACTATTAAATATTTAAACAAGATTCTGTGAAAATGTTAGAAATGATATTCATTGTAAAATTAAAGTGTTATTCAAGATTAATCAAAAAATGCAACTGTTAACAGAACATAATTGGCAAATATACATACTGAAAATGCACACCAACGAAAATTGTAATTATGTTTGACATATCTGAGTTTATTATACAGCTTCCATACTCAAACATATGTGAACTAGTAATTTTCAATTACAACTTTATTAACACACACATTTAAATAACAGTTTTGTAAAATTGTATTGTTATGTATTTCTTTATAGCATGGCAGCTGCATCATCAAACCAGCAACTCCCCCCCCCCCCCCCCCCCCCCAAAATCCCCCCCATCCTCCATATATACCTGTATTTTACCTACTCCACAAACCCAACCCCACAGGTCTCCCTGCTGGTCATCTCAGTGTGGCTGGGTACAATGCTCCCACAGAATGAACCTCCATTTTGTAGACTAACACCTCCAAACTATTGTTCATCATCTTCATCCTATATTCAAGACACTGCTCCATTCCTCCATCGCCTTCCCACAGTGCCTGTCCAGTTACTACCAGATTCCTTGTCAGTCACTACGGATGTGATGTCCTTGTACACCAACATATCCCATAACCATGACTTTGTTGTCATGGAACACTACCTAACTCAACAGCCTTATGATATCAAAACCACCACCTCTTTCCTAATCCTTCTAGCCAACCACATCCTGACCTATAATTATTTCACTTTTGAGGGCCAAATCTATAAAGAAATGTGTGGTATTGCCATGGGCACTTCCTTGGCACCAGTATGCCAAATTGTGTATAGGCCGTCTGGAGGAGTCCCTTCTATCCAGTCAACACCTAAAACCCCTTTTCTGCTTCAGACTCATTGATGTCAATTTCATGATCTGGATACATGGCAAGGACAACTTTTGCTCTTTCCTCCATAACTTCAACACTTACTCCCAAATAGACTTCACCTGTTCTTTCTCAACTCAATGAAAGCTACCTTCCTAGATGTTGATCTCCACCTCCCAGATTGCTCCATAAATATGTCTGTTCATATCATGTGCACCAACCTTCAGCAGTACCTACACTTTGGCAGTTGTCACCTATTATATGTCAAAAAGTCTCTTCCCTTACAGCTTCACCATATGTGCACATCCCACATGTAGTGGATACCAGGAGTTGTCAAAATATATCAGTAACAATACCTGAGCCTTTATTGGCAAGCAATATCCTATCCCTCCGATCCACAAACATATCTTCTGTGCCACTGCCTCCTATGACACCAGTAAACCTGTGAACTAGCCACTGATCAGCACACTTCTGATCATTCAATATCACCCTGGCCTTGAAAAGCTCAACCACATCCTTCACCACAGCTTCAACCACATCCTTCACCACAGCTTCAACTACATCTCTGTGTGCATGAGATGAGGGATATGCTACCCAAAATCCTAAGCATATCAGCCAAGGCAGTGTTCCACTGCCCACTCAACCTACAGGCTATACTTGTCCATCCAGATTCCAACCCTGCTTGCAAGGTTTTACCTCATGAGCCATCCCCTTGTAGTTGCCTCAAGTGCAAGAGCTGTACCGCACAACCACCCACCACCTCCTACTGCGGTCCAGTCACCAGCATTTCCTATCCAATAAAAGGCAGTACCATCTGTGACTGGAGCCATGTTATATGTCAGTTATGCTGTGATTACTTTCAGCATTCTGTTTGGGTATGATAAGTAACCAACTCTCAAATCACAAGAACAGCCACTGCCAAACTGTGGCAAACCACTAACTCGACCATCCAGTAGCCGAACATGCTGTGCATCACAACACAAATGACTTTAACAGCTGCTTCACTGTGTGGGCCATTTTGATCCTCCCTTCCAGTGTAAGTTTCTCTGATTCAGGCAGATGGGAATGCTCTCATAAACCTCCACTGACCTATGTCCCACTGCCTCACTTTAGCTTTTCCCTTATGTTCTGGCCACACCACTCCTTCCCCATCCAGATCTTATAGCATCCAGATCTCCCACCACTACTTGCCCCCCCCCCCCCCCCCCATGCATGCTCTCTCTCTCTCTCTCTCTCTCTCTCTCTCTCTCTCTCTCTCTCTCTCTCTCTCTCTCCCTCCCTCCCCCCCGTCTCCTCTTCTCTCCCCCCTTTTCTCCATGCACTCTTCCTTGCTTTCTCTGCTACATGTCTCCCTCTTCATCTCCTCCTTCCTCCCCCTCCCTCCCCCCCCCCCCCAAAATCCTGTACTTACCTTTCCTCTACCCCTCTACATGTCTTACATGTTCTATTCTTTTCATCTTGTTGTGCACCGACTGAGTCAACTATTGAAAGTCCTGCCTCACTTTTTGCTACTATGCTACTACTGCCTCCTTGCCTTGTATGTCCTTCCCTATCCCCTTCCACCACAAGCATCTGCTTTCAATGATCAATAATCAGGGTTGTACATTGGAGTGTTTGTGTGGTTGTGTGTGTGAATGTGTGTACTTTTACTAGAAAAAGAACAGAGCTTGAAAGCTAGTGTCATTACTGTTTTCTGGTACATGTTTCTATACTCCACACATCAGTGTGCTGTAGAGACTGGTTCGTTTCCCTTACTTTACATATTGTTCTGGCCAGAATTTCCATATTGTTATACAATTAATAAGTTATGTATATCCAAAATTTGATTGGAACTGCTTCAGATGTTCTTCAGTTAAGCTTCTACATCACACTTCAGATGTCTTCAGTTAAGCTTCTACATCACACTCTTTTAAACCCTGCCATAATCACAGTAGGTGGTTCATGCCCCTACAGAAATCCTTGCAAGCATATGTTCATCAGCTCACTAATGTTTCGTTGTTAATGGATGAATAGTCAGCAACACATACAACATGAACAAACAACAAATACTCATTTTTATGTGTTAGCAAACCAATATTCTCTTGTTAACTGACCCCACCCATTGGAAAACCCCCAAGCATCCGTTCGCTGCTTGCCACTCATAGTGTATCCTCTGGTAGTTCCAAGTAGTAATAATCATTATTTTACATTAGCAGAAATTAAGGTCCAGATTTCCAGGTGATTAACTGAAACAGCAAAGCAAAGATTATCACAGAGAGATTTAATTTTTTTAAATATTTAACGTTTTGTCCAAGACAAAAAGTTAAATATTTTAAAAAAAAATTAAAATTACTTTTCTACGTTACTATTTGAAGAATTATCTCTCGATGAAAAATAATTTCATGGAGAGATAATTCATCAAATAGTAACGTAGAAAGTAATTTTAATATATTTTGGTCACCTTTGTGCTCAGATGGCAAAGACTACCAAATCCACTGGTTTAGTCCCTCAACCATTAGGGGTAAAAACTCAATGGGACCCGGGGCAAGTAAGGCTAGCAATCTGCTTCGCTGTACTTTAAATATGATGCTGGCAACAATCAAAGCAAAATGCCAAGGACCTTTTGAGGTGACAGAGTCTCACCTCTAACTGACAAACTAGGGACTCCTAAGATACGAGTCGGCAAACAAATGGTAACGAGATGGGAAGCTATTAATATCAATGGGGGCTACTCTGGGAAGAAGGTAGAGCTAGCAGAGGCTGCAAGTAAGATGGGGTTGGACGTTTTAGCTATTAGCGACATTCGGGTAAGGTATGTAAATGAACGACTGATGTGGATAGATTTGACAGCGTCTAGCAAGAAAATTAGGATTGTGTCAGAATATTCGCATTGTGACTTCAGCCGTCGCACGGACGCCAAAATGGAAAATATTGAAATAAACGATATCGGAATTGAAAAACAACTGCTATCACTCAGTAGCGGAAAAGCATCCGGACCAGACGAGATACCCTTAAGATTCTACAGTGATTATGCTAAAGAACTTGCCCCCTTTCTATCAGCAATTTATCGTAGATCGCTGGAAGAACGTAAAGTACCTAGCGACTGGAAGAAAGCGCAGGTCGTTCCCATTTTCAAGAAGGGTCATAAATCAGATGCGAATAATTATACGCCTATTTCGCTTACGTCAATCTGTTGTAGAATAATGGAACATGTTTTGTGTTCTCGTATTATGACGTTCTTAGATAATACAAATCTCCTTCATCATAACCAACATGGATTCCGCAAACAGAGATCATGTGAAACTCAGCTCGCCCTATTTGCCCAAGAAATTCACAGTGCCGTAGACACTGGCGAGCAGATTGATGCCGTATTCCTGGACTTCAGGAAGGCATTTGATACGGTTCCGCACTTACGTTTAGTGAAAAAAATACGAGCTTACGGAATATCGGACCAGGTTTGTGATTGGATTCAGGATTTCCTAGAAGAAAGAACACAACATGTCATTCTTAACGGTTCAAAATCTGCAGATGTAGAGGTAATTTCGGGAGTACCGCAGGGAAGCGTGATAGGACCTTTATTGTTTACAATATACATAAATGACTTAGTTGACAACATCAGTAGCTCCGTGAGGCTATTTGCAGATGACACGGTTGTCTACAAGAAAGTAGCAACATCAGAAGACTCGTACGTACTCCAGGAGGACCTGCAGAGGATTAATGCGTGGTGCGACAGCTGGCAGCTTTCCCTAAACGTAGATAAATGTAATATAATTATATATAAAAACAAAGATGTGTCTGTATGTGTGGATGGATATGTGCGTGTGTGCGAGTGTATACCTGTCCTTTTTTCCCCCTAAGGTAAGTCTTTCCGCTCCCGGGATTGGAATGACTCCTTACCCTCTCCCTTAAAACCCACTTCCTTTCGTCTTCCCCTCTCCTTCCCTCTTTCCTGATGAGGCAACAGTTTGTTGCGAAAGCTTGAATTTTGTGTGTATGTTTGTGTTTGTTTGTGTGTCTATCGACCTGCCAGCGCTTTTGTTCGGTAAGTCACCTCATCTTTGTTTTTATATATAATTTTTCCCACGTGGAATGTTTCCTTCCATTATATAAATGTAATATAATGCGCATACATAGGGGCAGAAATCCATTCCAGTACGATTATGCCATAGGTGGTAAATCATTGGAAGCGGTAACGACCGTAAAATACTTAGGAGTTACTATCCGGAGCGATCTGAAGTGGAATGATCACATAAAACAAATAGTGGGAAAAGCAGGCGCCAGGTTGAGATTCATAGGAAGAATTCTAAGAAAATGTGACTCATCGACGAAAGAAGTAGCTTACAAAACGCTTGTTCGTCCGATTCTTGAGTATTGCTCATCAGTATGGGACCCTTACCAGGTTGGATTAATAGAAGAAATAGACATGATCCAGCGAAAAGCAGCGCGATTCGTCATGGGGACATTTAGTCAGCGCGAGAGCGTTACGGAGATGCTGAACAAGCTCCAGTGGCGGACACTTCAAGAAAGGCGTTGCGCAATACGGAGAGGTTTATTATTGAAATTACGAGAGAGCACATTCCGGGAAGAGATGGGCAACATATTACTACCGCCCACATATATCTCGCGTAATGATCACAACGAAAAGATCCGAGAAATTAGAGCAAATACGGAGACTTACAAGCAGTCGTTCTTCCCACGCACAATTCGTGAATGGAACAGGGAAGGGGGGATCAGATAGTGGTACAATAAGTACCCTCCGCCACACACCGTAAGGTGGCTCGCGGAGTGTAGATGTAGATGTAGATGTAGAAGGGGCAGGTCAAGATAAGATGGATAGTTTTTATGACGCACTCAGTGATGTAGTTGTTAGAGTAAAGGACAAGGACAGTGTTCTGCTCATGGGCGATTTTAATGCCAGGATTGGAAATCGAACAGAAGGGTATGAAAAGGTTATGGGTAAATTTGGAGAGGATATGGAGGCCAACAGGAGCGGGAAACAACTATTGGATTTCTGTGCCAGTATGGACTTAGTAATCACAAACTCCTTTTTTAAGAACATTCACTGGTATACTTGGGAAGGCAGGGGAACCAGATCTGTCATTAACTATATAATAACAGATCAGGAATTCAGGAAGGCTGTGAGGGACACACTTGTATTCAGGGGATTCTTTGATGACACTGACCACTATTTAATCTGCAGTGAAATTGGTATTGTGAGGCTGAAAGTGCAGGAGGTCAGATCCATATGTAGGAGGATAAGAGTGGAGAAACTTCAGGGTAAGGAAATCAGGCCAAGTACACAACAGTGATCTCAGAAAGGTACCAGTTAGTTGAATGTGGTCAATTACAGTCATTGGAAAAGGAATGGACAAGGTACAGCGACACAGTACTAGAAGCCGCTAAAGAATGTCTTGGAACAGTAGTGTGTAAAGGTAGGATGAAGCAAACAGCTTGGTGAAATGACACAGTCAAGGCAGCTTGTAAAAGGAAAAAGAAGGCGTATCAAAAATGGCTACATACTAGAACTCAGGTAGACACAGAAAGCTATGTTGAAGAAAGAAACAAAGCCAAACAGATGATTGCAGCATCCAAGAAGAAATCTTGGGAAGACTTTGGAAACAGGTTGGAGACTTTGGGCCAAGGACGGTAAATTGAGTTCATGGTTCAGAGTAGTTTCAGGGGTAAGACAAGGCTGCAACCTGTCTCCACTGCTGTTCATATTATTTATGGATCATATGTTGAAAAATATAGATCTGGCTGGGTGATATTAAGATATGTGAACACAAAATAAGCAGTCTCGCATATGCAGATGACTTAGTTGTGATGGCGGATTTGATTGAAAGTTTGCAAACTAATATTTCAGAACTAGATCAGAAATGTAAGGACTATGGTATGAAGATTAGCATCTCCAAAACTAAAGTAATGTCAGTGGGAAAGAAATATAAACGGATTGAGTGCCAAATAGGAGGAACAAAGTTAGAACAGGTGGATGGTTTCAAGTACTTAGGATGCATATTCTCACAGGATGGCAACATAGTGAAAGAACTGGAAGCGAGGTGTAGCAAAGCTAATGCAGTGAGTGCTCAGCTACGATCTACTCTCTTCTGCAAGAAGGAAGTCTGTACCAAGACTAAGTTATCTGTGCACTGTTCAATCTTTCGACCAACTTTGTTGTATGGGAGTGATAGCTGGGTGGATTCAGGTTACCTTTTCAATAAGGTTGAGGTTACGGATATGAAAGTAGCTAGGATGATTGCAGGTACTAGTAGATGGGAACAATGGCAGGAGGGTGTCCACAATGAGGAAATCAAAGAAAAACTGGGAATGACCTCTATAGATGTAGCAGTCAGGGCAAACAGGCTTAGTGGTGGGATCATGTTACACGCATGGGAGAAGCAACGTTACCCAAGAGACTCATGGGTTCAGCAGTAGAGGGTAGGAGGAGTCGGGGTAGGCCAAGGAGCAAGTACCTGGATTTGGTTAAGAATGATTTTGAAGTAATAGGTTTAACATCAGAAGAGGCACCAATGTTAGCACTGAATAGAGGATCATGGAGGAATTTTATAAGGGGGATTATGCTCCAGACTGAACGCTGAAAGGCATAATCAGTCTTAAATGATAATGATGATGATTTAACTTTTTGATGTTGAATAATCAAGTCCTGGGGTTTTACATGTAAATTTGCTAACTGCATTTGATCCTCTTTTTATTGTTTCCATTAACACCAGTTAAATATGGAACTTCTTAACTTCTTTATTTTTACTTTAGAATACCACGACATATCTTTTTTTGACTTCACTGATTGATGCATGTCTGTGGATACGTAGCTAGTATTGACGTGCATCAGAGAAGTTTACCCATGCCAGCTTGGAAACAGACTGTGGTGATACGGTCTATGAGTGGCGAGCATTAGTTGACTGGTAATGGACAGTCGAAGCAGTCGTGTGTGCGAGTGATAAGATGATGGACCCACTGTTTTGGAGTACAACACACTGTCGATTGGGATCTGGTGCACAAAGTGACAGCGTGGAAGCATCCTTGGCTCATAACCCAGAAGTCAGTGGATCAAAACAACACTCTGCTACCATTTGATACCAATTTTCCACACATGGTGAAAAGATGGAAGTACCTTACAACTGGTAAGCTATGACAAAAGCTCCTGGAGTGAAAGCCATTTTGGTAGCTCATATTGGGGGAGGTGAAAACACGATTGCCAATGTTTTGAGTAGTATATTTCAAATTAGTGATATGGAAAACACAGAGCACACGCTAGGCCTATAGCAAGTAACAATGAGGAGGAGAGTCTGAACATCATAAAGATCCTGAGTTGCACAGGCTTTGCACAGAGCTTAAAGGAGGCAGCTGTGACAAATGCTACGCCATGGAGAGAGGAATTCTCTGTTGTAGAACAAAGCAGAACGGTAAAAAGATGATCTGTTTACCCAGTAGTCTAGTCCCAGCCATGTTCACCTATTTCCACAAATCCTTGTGTGTGTGTGTGTGTGTGTGTGTGTGTGTGGGGGGGGGGGGGGGGGGGGATGGGAGGGGGGCTTTAATATTAACAAAACCTTCACTAAGATAAGCAAACAGGTCACCTGGAGAGGAATGAAACATGACATTCAAAAGTTGGTAGGACAATGTGAAGATTGTAAATAGAGGAAGCCTGATAACATGAAAAAAGGATTTTTACAGTCAACCCGGGAATTCCGTCCCCTCGATAAAATTTTCATTGATTATTTAGGTCCATGCACTGAAGATGGAAACCTTTCCGTGTTTGTGGTGGTTGATGCATTTACTCACGTTGTATGGTTAGTACCGAGCCAGGGCACCACAGTAGGAATCTCAACTAATCATTTGGGCTCCATGTTTGCGAGTTTTGGTCCATCGCAGCAGACAGTCAGTGAAATGCGACAGCCTTCAAATCACATGAGTTTAAGGGATTCTGTTTTAGCAGAGGCATTCAACACATGATGATGACACCTTATTATTCCCAAACATCCATCACCAAGCATATTAATCGTAATTTAAAGGTGGCGCTCATAATTTACCACGCTAACTCGCAGAGAAAAGAGGATACTTTCTTAGAATGGTTGAATCTGGCCTTTAACACAACTTGCCATGGGGCTCGCAAGAGCACCCCAGTCTGACTGATGTTCACCTATGATTTGTGATTATTGAGCTATCTTCTACAGAGCAGGTGAATCCTAATAACTTGACAATCGGGTGGGAAGCTGCATGGTGTAACACCATGTGTGTTCGCAGGCAGCAGGCTTAGCTCTATAATTGAGGATAACATGACACAACTATGAAAATAGGAGACCGAGTGTTCATGAGGTTTATGAGGAGTGTCTGGGGACAGAGTAAAGGGATACATGGGATTACTGATAAAATGCTGCCAATGTATGTGGGTCCTTACCAGTACATCGTAAACTTGAAGCTAGTAAGTTTTTTGGTGGAGCACATCTGTTCCCAGAACCATGAACAGATGCATCTGATCCAGCTGAAATGGGCCAGTCAAGGAGTCAATCAAAGCTGTGTTTCTGTTTCTCTAGTATCCCCTGCCATTTCCTTACCCATGTCCCTGGGTGTTCGACCTTAGGAGGGGGAGCTTGATGCTTATCTGTCAACATGTCACTAGTGTTGATGGACATCAGGAAAGTTTGCTGGTGTTGGCTAAGAAACAGGCTGTGGTGATAAGATCTGTGAGTCGCGTGAGCCTTAATTGCTTGGCAAAGGGCAGTGGAAGCAGTTGCACGTGCGAATGACGAGCTGGTGGGTCCAATGTTTTGAAGTACAACACACTTGCAACTGGAGACTGGTGTGCAAAGCGACAGATAGGAAGCATCAGTGGCTGTTACAGTCAGCAAGTGTAATTGGTCTGATGTGGCAGGATCCTGACGCAACCTGCTATGAGCCAAGGACAGAAGGTAATACACTCTTCAGCTGAAAGCTGGTTAAAAGGTTTGAAGGTTTCGCATGGTTCTTCGTTGGTTTGTCTCCTTGTTTATGGTTTAGTAACTGTCACAGTGTTAGTGTCCAAAAATTTTATTTTAACAGCCAGCACAAAACTGCAACATTTTGAGACTAACCGTCACAATGTGTTAGCCCATGTAAATGTATTTGAACAATTCTTGTAAGTTAAGGAGTACATGTCAAGTATGTTAGTTGCTGAAAATTTCATTTGAATAGACAGCATAAGGCTGTATCTGTTTTAAGAGTAACTACCACAGTGTTTTAAGGGATGTGAATGTATTTGAACATTTCTTGCAAGTTAAGGAATAGATGTCACTGAAAATTTCATTTGAATAGCCAGCATAAGGCTGCATCTATTTTGAGAGTAACTGCCACGATGTGTTAGCATATGTAAATGTACTTGAACATTTCTTGCAAGTTAAAGAATGGATGTCACAGTGTGTTAGTGGCCGAAAATATCATTTGAATAGCCAGTGTAAAACTGTGTCTGTTCTGAGAGTAACTGCCACAATGTGTTAACGCACATCAATGCATTTTAACAATTGTTTCAAGTTAAAGTATAAATGTTACAGCATGTTAATGGTGGTAAAGTTCATTTAAATGGCTAGCACAAACCAGTTCTAGTTGCAGAAGTTGTCACTGGGTGTTAGTGCTCGTAAATGCATTTGGATTGTCTCTAGTTAGAGAATATATATGTGCTGCTATAGGTTAGCAGAGATTAACTCATTTGGTAAGCATGATATAAAACTGTTACTGCATTGGTAGTAACTGCCCAAGGTTGTAGCATTCATAAATGAAACTGAATTTAGCGTCTTGTCAATGTCATACATTGTTAATAGTTGGGCAGTTTGTAAGGCGTATATACACCAGTTAATTCATTGAAGGTAGCTGTTCCAATGAACTGCGCCTTTAAGATCATTGGAAGTTCAATATAATCTGTTCAAGGAAGAGTAATTGCTGCTGTGGGCTAGTGCCCGTGAACTGCATCTTGAGGAAAGTCTGAGTATTTCAGTATTTTATAGTGTTTAATATTCAGCATATGTTGTTTAACAAAGAGTAATTGTTGCAGTGGAGTAGATCCCATAGTTATTAGCTGGCATTTTGTTAATTAATAAAAAAATAATAATAATTTGTGGGCTGGTGACCATAAGTTTATTTGTTATTCAGTACATCTTAATTTTAACAATTGTCCCACAGAACAAACATGTGCCTTTACTGACCAACACCTCCAAACTATTTTCCATCACCTCCCATTCTACATTCAAGACACTGCTCAGTCCCTTCACTGCCTTTCCACAGATCCTGTCCAATTACTAATAGACTCTTTGTTGGTCACTATGGATGCGATGTCCTTGTACACCAAACTACCCCATGACCATGAATCTGCTGTCATGGAACACTACCTTACTGAATGTCCTTAGGATACTGAAACCATTACCTCTTTCACTTGCTTGGCACCACTATGCCAAATTATGTATTGGCCATCTGGAGGAGTCCTTTCTATCCAGTCAAAAACTAAAACCCCTTTTCTGGTTCAGACTCAGTGATGTCAATTTCATGATCTCGACTCATGGCAAGGACAACCTGTGCTCTTTCCATCATAACCTCAAGACCTACTCCTAAATCCACTTCACATGGTCCTTCTCAACTCAATGAGGGCCACCTTTTTAGATGCTGATCTCCACCTCTCAGATGGTTCCATAAATATGTTCATTGATTTCAAGTGCACCAAATGTCAGCAGTACCTCCACTTTGACAGCTGTCACCTGGTACATGGCAAAAAGTCTCTTCCTTTCAGTTTCACCACTTGTGCATGCCACACATGTAGTGGAGACCAGGAGTTGTCAAAATATACCAATAACATTACCAGAGCTTTTAATCACAGACAATATCCTATCCTGCTCATCCATAAACATGTCTCCTGTGCCATCTCCTCATCTGATACCAGAAAACATGTTAATCAGTCACTAGTCAACACATTTCTGATCACCCTGTATCAAATTTGCCTCAAAGAGCTCTCTTACGCATCAGCTTTCCTGCAATTACCATTCAGCATTCTACGGAGTTATGACAAGTAACCACTCACATGAATAGCCATCACCAAACTGTGGCAAACCACTAACTTGACCATCCAGTAACCGAACATATTGCAGATCCAAAATAAACAACTTGTTGCTTCACTATGTGGGCCATCTGGATACTCCCTCTCAGCACAAGTTTCTCTGATCTACACAAGAGGAACTGTTCTCTCACAATACTCCTGGCATGAAACTTCATTAACCTGTTTCCCATTGACTTATTTTACATCTTCCTTTCTCTCTTCTGTCCCCTTCACTCCTTCCCTGTCCAGACCATATACCGTCTTATCCTAGCACACCCCCCCTGCCCCAACCACTGTGGGAATTCTCTCTCTCTCTCTCTCTCTCTCTCTCTCTCTCTCTCTCTCTCTTCTGCCCCCATCCTCCCTCACACCCTACCCTTTTTTCAACACTCCTCTCTTTCTCTCTCACCTATCGGTCTCCCTTTTCATCCTCTCCTTCCTTTTCTTTCACCCCCATCCCTCCCCCCAGCACAATGAGTAGGGGTGACATGTAAAACATCTGACAATGACCTATTGATATTTCTTTCCTGTAATTAGTTGCAAGTATTTGTATGATTGAATGCATCATCAACATCATGAGAACAAGAACTGTAGCAAGATAATTTTGGCAGCATGTTTCAGTGCCGCAGATCGTAGTATATGGCTCAAAACCACAGACACAATATGTCTTCTCTACAGTCGCATGGTGTAAAACAGCCCTTTTTCTCAAAATGTCAACCAGTTACTGGAGAAATTACAAGTTACCTCAGAATTTACATAAAACATCAGTGCAAAATTCACTAGAGGTACAGATGAAATATACTTACAAATATGTGTGAAATATGTTGAATGCAAATAAAATATATACGCGTGTGAGAAATATTTGTGGTATATGCATACAAGGACAAAATTGCAAACAAAAACTAGTCTAATACACTGAGGCAAACATTTGTTTGTTTGTCTTCTACATGTCTTAAGCAATTCTTACACTCAGTGGAACCTGCTGAGACTTTCTTTGGCCCACACTGGCATTTTAACCACACTGAGAACATCAGTGAGGCATAATTCGTATCAGATCTTAAAAAAGTGTCATTTTGTATTTGCGGCCCACACCATTGGTAGTCATTCATTAGTTTAAAGTTTATAAACATTGTATTTTAAAGTGGACAAGTGATGTTGTTTGTTAAAAACTGTTAAAATGTGCTCTTCTAAATTCTAAGTTAACTACGAATACTGTTGGTCTGTTTGCAGTTGTCGTTACTTTATCCATCAAAATAATTGTGCTCCACAAATGTGCATCAGTTGGTAGATCTACCAGCAGAACACACAACACAAAGTGGTTACAAGCTTCTCAAACATGCAAGGAACAACAATCAAGGAATGAAACAGACTGTTTACAAGTTGCTCAGTTGTGTGCATCACAATTAGAAGACCAGTGAACAATAAGAGTTCAAGCAGAACATTCACAAGGCACTCAACCCCAACAAACTGTGCACGTTGACTTGATTCCAATACAGTGTAATTACGACTATAGTTTGCATCCGACTGCAAAAATCGGTAAATTGGGTTAGGTGTATGGGCACTATGAGACATGGAACACCAGGAATATGCTGTGCAAGTGGCGAAGTTAAACTTCTGACTTTGCATCCACCACCTTGACCTCTGGTATCACTGCTTTCAGGTAACTTGGCAGATTTGAATCAGTTTTTACGAAACATTTGCAAAAACAATTATGTATTTCATATGACACCTTTTGAGCCAATAAAGTATTCCAGGACCAACATATGCCAACTTTCAAAATTCATGGGTAAATATAACATTGTGTAGGATCACTTCCACCAATTCCTGAAACTGAACATAACCAAACAATAGAAACTCTATGTAGGAATATCAACAATGAAGGAAAAAACAGATTGCTACTTACCATAACGAAGACACATTAAGTTGCAGACAGGCACAATGAAAAGACACTTACACAAAGCTTCTGGCCACAACCTTCATCAGAAAAAGAGAAACACACACCATCCATTCACACATGCAAGCACGCCTCCAGCAGCTCATGCGACAATTCCTGACCTGAGCTACCAGAGTTGACAGTCATGTGTGTGACAGGCGTGCTTACCCTGTGTATGAATGGTGTGTGTTTCTCTTTTTCTGATGAAGTCTGTGGCTGAAATCTTTGTGTAAGTGTCTTTTAATTGTGTCTCTCTGCAATTTGGCATGTCTTCTTTGTGGTAAGTAGCAATCTATCTTTTCTTACAGTGGTTTTTATCAATCTGATTCATGGGCAATGATAATAAGCAAGCTGATCAGAAATTCAATAGAATCCTAGGTATCAAACATAACAATACATCAGCTTTGTAAACTTTGTTGCAACAGCATAATGGTCTGATAAAATTGTTCAAAATATCAGTTTATAACCTGACAGCAGGTAATCCATATAAGAGCAGAAAAAACACTAGTCAGACAGCATAACAGATGCCAGACTGCACCTACCATCAATGAAGTAGCGATTGTTATAGTTGGAGAAGAACACAGTTGTGTAAGTTAATGAGACACATCAGTGTTATGATGTGTTGCACTATTTCATCATTTTTAGGGAGAGGAGGAAAGATATCACATCAATATTATGCAGACTAATCCAGACACATCTAATTTTTGATTTGCTATTACTTCCGCACATTCTTTTATATGATATTCTTTTATATGATATATCATATAAAAAAAATCACCCTTCATAAGTTTGTAAATCAAATTTACATTTATCTTATTGCTCCTTTCATTTTATTACTTCTTACAGGTAACCAACCCATTCTGAACAATGGACACACCAGTAACATTGTCAAAATGGTCAAATTCCAGCAACGTTTATTGGCAGTCTACAAAACATGTACAAATACGCACAAGACGCCATGATGTGTGTGTTCCTATGGACATCCTGACTTCTTTTATCACATTCACATGCAATCTAGTATGGGACGAGTTGAAACAGCTTCTACAAAAAAAAGCGTGGACCATACACTACTATGAACACACAATCAACATGCATGACTGCAACAAATGCACACAAAAGTATCCCAGAGAATTCATTTGTGAAATTTGTACTGGTGGTATCAGTTCACCTCAATACAGACATTGTAAACTCAATGATAGAGATCACACAGCTACAATCAGAATGAGAAATGCCTATATTTAAACTTACAATGGAGGGATTGTGTCATATTCAGTTCTGTTATCAGAAACATTTTAAACACATATTAACATGGACTTTTTAATTCTGTCAAATTAATAAAGTACATATGCAAACATGTCAACAAGGGAAGCGATATGGCAATATTCAGTGTTGATAGACCTCATGGGCACACGGATGAAGTTACCAATTTCAGACAGATCAATATACCAGCAGCAGTAAGGTTGTGTGGCACATTTTGAGTTGTCCTATTCACAGTCTGCATTCCAATGCTGTTCATCATAATGTACACCTTGAAAAAGGAGAAAGAGTCTATTTCACAGAAGAGAACACATGGAATGCTGTTTTTTTTCAACAGAACACACATAACTGACAGCATTTTTTGTGCTGCATGAAGAAAATGTATTTTCCAAAACATAAGTGTGCACAGAGGTACCAATGTACTATACATGGGATACTACATCAAAAAAATTTCAAGAACAAAAACAAGGCACGCAAGTTGAAGGCTATCAAAGTCTGTATTCATCTGATGCATCAATCTGTACTTATGCAGTATACTCGCATAATGCTGAATGCTATTATTTGAGAATGCTGCTAAGTAATGTCAAATGTTCAAATGTCCAACTTCATTTGCAAATCTGAGAATGACCACTGGTGTAGGTGCCAAACATACAGTGGAGCTTGCCAAAACTTAGTCATCAACATCACAACACTCATTCAACGTGGCACGGTTGCAACACAACATTCCATATATGACCTTTATGATCAAGATTTCTTGAGAGACCAAGAATTCAAAGCTAGTGACATGTAAGCATCTGTCAAAGAAAATACACAATACTTAGCTGCAGATAAATCACACAATTACAGATGTATCAGTTAATGGTAGAAAGGGTTTGTTTTTCACTGGCGTGCCCAGTGACATAGGATGAACAGACCTCCTGAGTTTGTGTTAGCTCAAATCTGCTCTCAAAACTGAATTGCTTTGACACTTGCACTATCAGATACTGTGGTAACATTTTTGCATATCAAAGAAACAGTGCATTCAGCACTCAAATTCCCACTGAATATACAATTTGCTGAAGCACTAATATGTCATATTTCCAAAGGTTCTGGCATGGCGAAAATGCTGCAAATTTTCAAACTGACTGGCTGGGATGAATGCACCACGGCACGGAAGAAATCACTTGAAGTACTTGCTCAAACTCTTATGAGCATACACAAATCCATACAGTGCAGCTCCAATTTAATAGCAGGTGACTTCCCACAGACTCCACGAGTCATACCAAAATCAACACCAGCTGAAGAAGGCAACGATCACCTCAAAGCATCGCATCTGTGAAGACATGAACAGGAACTCATATTAAAGACCAATAATTGTGTACACCTGCTGCACAATGTGTCAACTACATTTTCAAAACAGCTTTTGGACACTGGTAATGGTAAAGTACCAGTTGATGCCGACACACCATATACAGGATGATTATAATTAAAGTTAAACTTTCAAACTACTGTAGAAATAACACCACTGGTCAGAATGATGTCAAATTGCAATGTAATATTATTGGAGAAGGGGGAAAACGTATGGCACAGGAAAAATAAATAGTTACAAAATGTAGCAATAGATGGCACTGTAAGCATCATAATTTAATAGTGGTCGACTACAAATGACAAATGAATCATAGAACAATGCCTAAGGTGTACGTTTGACATTAAACAACCTGTACTAGTCAGTGTGCAAAGTCATATCACACTGGAGAGTAAAAATCGGTTTTTAATTGTCCTGAGGTCAAAAACTGCATAAAAAGCATCACTCACATCAGTTTTTAATCATCCTGAGGCCAAAAACTGCATAAAAAGCATCAATCATTGGTTTTTATTTGTCCTGAGGCAAAAACTTCATAAAAAGCATCAATCACATCAATTTTTAACTGTCCTGATGCCAAAAATCATCAATCAAAATCAAATCAGATTATTAATTTCCGTGTTACTGGCGCAAAACATGTTCAATATGCTGTCCACCGTTTTCTGCAACAAGTTGAAATTGAGAAACAGTACATCCCACAACTGATCGAAGTGTTTCCGGGATCATGTTCAGAATGTGTTGCACAATGTGTGCCTTCAACTTTGCAATTGAAACATCTTTCAAATAGCCCCACAGTCACGGGTCACACGGATTAAGATCAGGTGATCGGGACGGCTAGGCTGTAGGGAAATGGCGGCTGATAATTCTAGCATTTCCGAAATGACGCTTCAGCAGCTGCTTAACTGGATTTGCAATGTGCAGAGGTGCGTCACCTTGCATAAAAATGATCCCATCCACACATCCACGCTGTTGGATAGCTAGCATGACGTGGTTGTGCAAAAGACACGCATACAGCTTATCAGTGACAGTACAGGCAACAGGACCAGAAGCATCTGTCTCTTCGAAAAAATATGACCCTATGATAAATGATGCAGTAAACCTGCACCACACAGTGAACTTTTCAAGATGAAGTGGTACTGGTTGATTTGCATGTGGATTTTCCATGGCCCATATTCGACAATTCTGTCTATTGACATATCCTGTCAGATGGAAGTGGGCTTTGTCTGTCCACAAAATCTTCCACGGCAAATCATTGTCCACTTCCATGTGAACAAGAAATTCTAAAGCAAAGGTCTTTCTTGCTGGCATGTCAACAGGAAGTAACTCATGCACATGGGTAATTTTGAATGTATAGCAAAGAAGGATTTTCATAGGATTTTACGCACTGTGTGTCAAATGCTCGGGCAATTCTCCGTGCAGTACATGTTTGTACACCACCACTCATCTTCTCCTGCCTGTGTGGTCTACCCTTGCCCTTGACCCTTCTCCGACCTACCCATGTCTCCTGCTGGAGGATCAAACTAATAGTTTTGAGAGTTAACAGTTTGAGTGCTTTTATATATGTCTGTCGGCAGTATTAAATAATTCATCTCATGATACCAAGTACTGGCCACATTCGTCGAGAGTGATCACATCTCTGGGGCACAAAAAACTGGCTGCTCCATGATGATGATGTACCCCATCACGGCATTTTCGTCACATGTGAATTTTTTGCCAGAAACAGGGTTCAAAATTATTGTACTTGCACACTGGTCCTATTTGCCAGATTTGGCTCCTATGGACTTCACCATCTTCTCCTGTGGAAATCACCTGCAGAGATGTTTGACATTATGCGAGTGTACAGTGATGCTGCAATGAGTCATGCACAGTGTTTTGGGTTTGAACAGTGTAGGCAAGCCTTATCCGTGTTTTGTATATATGACAAGTTGCTGCCAAGTGTGTCCCCAGGCTGCTGGCCCAGGAGCAGTAGGAACACCATGTCGAAGTCTGCCAAAAAGCAACAGTCTCCATACCGGAAGAGCCTCTCATATCCACAACTGAAAAAGGCAAGGCAGGTCTGCAGCTTGACCAAGAGCATGCTCATCATTTTGACATTTGTGAGATTGTGCATCATGAATTAGTCCCCAGGGGTCAGACCATCAACAACGAGTTCTACTGCCAAATTTTAAGGTACCCATGGTAGAACATTCGTCGAAAGTGATCACATCTCTGGGGCACAAAAAACTGGCTGCTCCATGATGATGATGTACCCCATCACGGCATTTTCGTCACACGTGAATTTTTCGCCAGAAACAGGGTTCAAAATTATTGTACTTGCACACTGGTCCTATTTGCCAGATTTGGCTCCTATGGACTTCACCATCTTCCCAAAGCTAGAGATCCAGCTCAAAGGTTGCTGTTCCATCATCACTGCAGAGATTCAGTGTAAATGTTGGTAGAATGATTCAAAAAGTGAACTTCCAGGACACATTTCTGCAGTGGCAGAAATGCTGGGAGCACTGCATTGCTGTACAAGTTGACTATTCAGAAGGTGACAATTTGTAAATGTAGACACGCAGGTAAAGCATTTTCTCGTAGGTAGAATCAGTCTCCAAACTTTTTGACACTCCCTCGTTTGCTTGACTTCGACAACTGCTTCACTGCCTGTCCCCTGCGGATTGTCCACTGAAACCAGCTTTTCTGAATTATGATGCGGGAACTCTCCCTTCAATACATACTTCATTCCCGTAACTGCACCAGCCTCAATCTTCACTAATCCCTGCCCCCACCTACTTGTATCCTCTTTCCTGCTCACACTTCAGCTTCTCACTCCCCCCACTCCCCACTTCCCACAGCACACCTGCACACTCCCACATGAAGCACTACAGTTTCCCCCACCCCTACTCCACTACACTTCTACCTCCCCACCATACCCCCTCTTCCTTATCCCCACTGCCCACCCCACTCAAGAATGTACTCACCACAATCAGGTCTCGATGTCCAGAGATGACAGTGGCCACATTGTATGAGTTGACTAACATGCCAAATAGCAATTTATCTTACTTCATATTGTCATTATTCTGTCCCGGATCTTCTTCACTCAATTCTGCTAGTGTCACAACAGTAATTTATGTGCTAGCTGTCTGTAGATTTATCATATTAGATATAGCTGAAACCCCGAGAATTTAAAATTGACAATTTCTTGCGTAAGTATGTCCAAAGATTTCAACCATTTATGGAGCAAAACCATTCAAGGTTATGAGCTGCAAATAGCAATTTTTGCAAAGTTTATGAAATTTTTTTGATTTCTTCCACAATAAAAGTTACCCCACAAAATTACAAAATAGTGAGATAGAACTGCTGGCCAGTACTTGGTATCATGAGATGAATTATTTAATACTGCCGACAGACATATATAAAAGCACTCAAACTGTTAACTCTCAAAACTATTAGTTCGATCCTCCAGCAGGAGACATGGGTAGGTCGGAGAAGGGTCAAGGACACGGTTAGACCACACAGGCATGAGCATTAGTGGAGGGGGAGACACCTTCAGTAGGGACAAGGGCACACAGGGACAAAGGGGGAGGCATACAGACAGTGGGAGGTCCAAGATCTTTGAGAATAAAATAACTTCAAAGAAAAATTCTTGGTCTCTGTAATCTCTGCATTTCAGATAGTACAAGTTTTTGATAGTCTTCCAAAGTATCCACTAAAAGGTTTTACTAACCCTAACAGCAACTATAAAATTTGAAAATATTAGGTGCAAAATCATACTGACAATGAGTCAGCATGTGATGTATGCTCAGATACTACAGATAATAATCCTCAGCCCACAGATTGCGCAAAGAAATCAAATTTGTCAGGAATTTCCAGATAAGCTTACTGGCACTATCTTTTAAACTTACATAAACCCTGCTCTAACAGTAATAATATGAAATGAATAAGAAACAAGGATCCGAAAGGAGAAATGTCTGAAATATATTTCAATAAGTGTGCTGAAAAACAGAAAAGGAAAAGAGAGAACAGTCAAAAGAAATAAAAAAAAAGACATGTGCACTAAATGTCTGGCAAAGGAAGCAGTAACAATTTTATGAAAAGGACAGATTGCAACTCACCATATAGACAAGACATTGAGTCACAGACAGACACAATGGAAAGACTGCTACAGCAGTGCCTGTCTATGGCTCAACATCTTCTCTGTATGGTAGCTAACAATCTATCCTTTTCACAATACTGACGTTATTTCATCCTGGACTTTCCAAAGGGGATAGTAAGTTATGCAGGTTTGTTCATACATTATATACAAGGATGAATAACCATATGTTATGTTATGTTATGTTATGTTATGTGGTTTATTCATCTCATTACATACAATTTTCAAATCATTTGATTTGATGTACAGGAGACATGTCAAGGTTTACAAAAGAAACTTTTTTCACTTTTTTTTTAAGAGAACTACAAAAGTTTACATTATATTTTACATTTCTAAGTTACAGCTACACATGTACATAAAATAATAAATGTATTACAATCCCTGTGTTCAGATTGTGAAGCTGTCCTCAATGAATTCATCGACAGAATAATAACACTTTTCCACCAGGAGAGTAAAGAGCAATCTTTTCAGTGAACCAATCTCCATTTTAAATATATTACTGCCTTTTATTTTATTGAAAATTTTTAACCCCATATACTCTGGCGTTTGGGCATAAAGTTTTAAATGATGTGTTGGAAGTTTGAAGTTATCTCTGTGGCGAGTGCTGTAGTTGTGGTCAAAACGGAAATTGTCTAGTGTATGTTGATTTCTATATAGGAACACCACCATCTCATATATGTAAAGTGAGGGGATAGATAGTACTTTTAAATTTTTTAACAGTGGTCGACAGGATTCCCGTTTTTTTGCAACACACATGTTTCTAATTACTTTCTTTTGTAATACTAGGAGCCTAGTGACATTTGCTGAATTTCCCCAGAAGATTATGCCATAATGAATAACTGACTCAAAGTAGCAGTGATAAACTATCTTTCTGGTATCTATGTTTGTGGCACCTGACAAAATACACATTGCAAATGCTAAGTTGTTCAGTTGATTTGCTAAGTAATCTATGTGTACCTTCCAATTTAAATTTTTGTCAAGATTTAGGCCTAAGAACTTCACGTGGTTTGCTTCTGTGATATCCTGATCATTGCAAGTTATCTTTATTTCACTCCTTTCTACTGATTTAGCTTCAAATTGCATCATTTTGGTTTTAGTTACATTTAGTTTTAGTCCATTTTGATAGAACCAAAATTCAAGTTTTTCTAAAGTGTTTTTGGCTTTTTCTGGAATATTTTCAGATACCTCATTTTCAATTAGAACTGATGCATCATCAGCAAATAAGACTGAATGAACATCAATAGCAAGTGGTAGGTCATTTACGTAAAAAAGAAACAGATAGGGACCCAGTATCGAACCTTGTGGGACTCCTTGGGGAACTGTTTTCCAGTCTGATGAATAATTGGTTCCATTTGAAGTTAAAATTACTCTTTGTTTCCTACCTGACAGGTAAGAGCTAAACCATTTTAAAGCAGTGTCTCTGATTCCATACATCTGTAATTTGTGGAGGAGTAATGCATGGTTCACTGAATCAAAAGCTTTAGTCAGATCACAGAAAATACCTGTGACCTTTCTACCTTTATCTAACGTGGAACATATTTTTTGGATAAACTCATTTATAGCATTCGCAGTGCTTTTACCCTGTTGGAATCCGAACTGGTTTTTAAAAATTATATCATTTACAGTAAGAAAGTTATTAATTTGTTTTGCTGCAATCTTTTCAAACACTTTAGAGAAGACCGGCAAGAGAGAGATAGGGCGGTAATTCCCCATATCTTCTGTCGATCCTTTCTTGAATAGAGGTTTGATCTCACCATATTTCAATACCTCTGGAAAGCATCCCTGCTCATAAGATTGATTTATAATAGTTGACAGTGGTTGGGAAATAATATCATACACATACTTGATTACAGATGTTGTTATTTCATCCCACCCATGTGAGGTTTTGTTTTTTAGAGACAATATTTCCTTTTCCACATCCCTTTGGGTTATTTTTTCAAATTGTTTAAAAGATGTGTTCTGGCTGTTTTCCAAATTTGTGATGCCCTGATAGAATGTCATATCCACATCCGATCTTACTACGTTTAGGAAGAATTCATTGAAACAACTTGACATCTGAACAGGGTTTACTATAATTTCATTTTCATGTCTAATTTTCAAAATCTCATGAATTTTTACTTTGGCTCCTAGTTCAGACTGAACAACTGACCACACTGCTTTTGTCTTATTTCTGTGTTCTCGTATGAATTTATTATTTGCCATTTTTTTAGCTGCCGCTACAACTTTCCTAAATACAGCTTTATACTGTTTGACATAAATGACAAAATCTGGATTTCTGTTTGATTTTAACTCATTGTGGAGCTCTCTCTTTCTGGCACTAGAGATCTTTATTCCTGTTGTAATCCATTTGAGTTTACCATTAACCTTCTTTTGCTTATATCTACGAGGAAATGATTCATTAAATACCTCTAAGAAACAATTTAAGAATTTGTCATAGTTAATCGAGCTTGAACTATTGTAGTCTACAGGCCAGCTTATTATACTTAATTTACTGCGGAATAAATCCATTTTACTTTTACTGAGATCCCTTTTTATACACACTTCTGGAGCCTTTAGGTTATTTGCTTATGGTCGAATAAGAGCATGGAAGAAAAGGAGCGGTGAGAGGAAATAAAAATAACTTGTGGGTAGTTTGAATATCAATTGAGGGGAGACATGCATATGTAGATTTTGCTCGTTCATAAAACTGTTGAAACTTGTAGAAAATCCTAAGCTGAACTAGTTCCTCTCATTATACAAAAGTATTTTACTACACGCACAAGCATAGGTAAAGAATCACGATGACTACAATGTTAACATAATATCAGCCACTTACAACTTACATGTATCTGTGATAACTGGCAACAACAAGGACTTCAGAAACCCCAGCAGATAGAATACTATTGTAATTACTATCGTAATCTCTTTGTGTAAATTAATACAGTGGCATAAATGCTGTAAGAAAGTTCCTGCAGAATGTAAATACTTTAGGATTATGAAAGACCACTCAATGAAAAACAAAAGAGTTGAGTAGCTGCCAGGCTCAAAAAAAAAAAAAAAAAAATCAAGGTTTTGGAGTTATTCTTTAAAACACACACACACACACACACACACACACACACACACACACACACACACACACACACACACCTATGACACCATCATGTAGGGACACAAGTGTGTGTGTGTGTGTGTGTGTGTGTGTGTGTGTGTGTGTGTGTGTGTGTGTTTATTTTTTTTTTTTTTTTTTTGTGGGGTTTAAGGGCGCTCAACTACTGAGGTCACTAGCGCCCAGTCACTGTTGTTAGAGCACATGGAATATAGTAAAACTCAAGGGGAGAGGGGACACCAGAAAGACCTGACAAAGATGCAGATAAAATAAGTAAAAAGGTTAGATGTCTTTGGACAAGCCAGTCAAAGTTATAAAACGCAGAACACGAGCAGCTGCTCAAGCGTCATCAGCTAAAATATCCGGTAAAGTAGATGGCAGGGACAGGACAACACGAGATTGACTAAAACGGGGACACGACAATGAAACATGGCGCACTGTTAATGCCTGACCACAAGGGCACTGCGGGGCTGGGTCACTGGAGAGCAGGTAGCGGTGGCTAAACCGGCAATGCCCAATCCGCAACCTGGTCAGAAGGACCTCCTCTCGCCGAGATGGTCGGGAGGAGGTTGTCCAAGCAGTTGGGAGCGGTTTTACTGCCCAGAGCTTGTTTCCCTGGAGGGATGACCAAGCATCCCACCACAATGACACAAGCCTCTTACAAACATCCCCACGAACATCAGATGACGGGACACAATGGGAGGCTGGCCGAGGCAGGAGGACTGCAGCCTTGGCTGCAGCATCCGCAGCCTCATTCCCAGGCACTCCTACATGTCCGGGAACCCACAGAAAGCTGACAGGAGAACCATTATCAGCGAAAGAATGGAGGGACTGCTGTATCCGTTGAATCAAGGGATGGACCGGATAGGGAGCTCCAAGGCTCTGAAGAGCACTGAGTGAGTCAGAGCGGAGTACATACGATGAATGGCGGTGGCGGCGGGCATACTGAACAGCCTGATGGAGAGCAAAAAGCTCAGCCGTAAAGCTCGAACATTGGTCGAGGAGCCGGTATTTAAAGGTGGTGGCCCCGACGACAAAGGCACAGCTGACACCATCATCAGTTTTGGAGCCATCGGTGTAAATAAAGGTGTGACCGGCAAGTCGAGCACGAAGTTCGACAAACCGTGAGCAATACGCTGCAGCCGGAGTACCCTCCTTCGGGAGTGAGCTGAGGTCGAGATAAATATGAACCGGAGCCTGGAGCCAAGGTGGTGTCGGGCTCTCACCCTCTCTGAAGGTGGTAGGGAGGGCAAAATCCAATTGTCGAAGCAGGCGATGGAAGCGGACTCCGGGGGGCAGCAGGGCAGACACATACAACCCGTACTGACGGTCGAGAGAATCGGCGAAGAAGGACTGGTAAGAGGGGTGGTCGGGCATAGACAACAGCCGGCAGGCATACCGACACAGCAGTACGTCGCGCCGGTAGGTCAATGGTAATTCAGCAGCTTCAGCATAAAGAATCTCGACAGGACTAGTGTAGAAGGCTCCGGTCGCAAGACGTAACCCCCGATGGTGGATGGAGTTGAGACGGCATAAGAAGGATGGCCGAGCAGACGAGTAGACGAAGCTCCCATAATACAGCTTCGATCGGGCTATGGACCGATACAAGCGAAGCAGGACAGTGCAATCCGCTCCCCAAGATGAACCACTAAGAACTCTGAGGACATTAAGGGAACGTGTACAATGGGTCGCCAAATAAGAGACAACACAGTTTCCTGTCCAACGTGAGCCCTAGAAACTTAGTTGTTTCCACAAATGGGAGAACAACGGGACCGAGATGTAAGGATGGCGGAAGGAATGCTTTATATTGCCAAAAGTTGATACAAACCGTCTTCTCTTCAGAGAACCGGAAGCCATTTGCCACGCTCCATGAGTAGAGGCTGTCTAGACAACGCTGAAGGCAGCACTCCAGGAGGCATGTTCTCTGGGCACTGCAGTAGATCGTGAAGTCATCGACAAAGAGAGAGCCTGAGACATTAGGTGGAATACAATCCATAATTGGATTGATCGCGATGGCAAAAAGGGCTACGCTCAAGACGGAGCCCTGAGGCACTCCGTTCTCCTGGAGGAAGACGTCGGACAATACGGAACCCACACGTACCCTAAACTTTCGATCCGATAAAAAGGAATCAATAAAAAGGGGCAGGCAACCGCGTAGGCCCCACCTGTGCATAGTGCGGAAGATACCTCCTCTCCAACAGGTATCATAAGCCTTCTCCAAATAGAAGAACACGGCTACCGTTTGGCGCCTTCGCAAAAAGTTGTTCATGATGAATGTCGACAAGGTCACAAGGTGGTCAACAGCGGAGCGGCGGCGACGAAAGCCGCATTGGACATTGGTAAGTAGCCGTCGAGATTCAAGAATCCAAACTAATCGAGCATTAACCATGCGCTCCATCACCTTACAGACACAGCTTGTAAGAGAAATGGGGCGGTAACTAGAAGGAAGGTGTCTATCCTTCCCGGGTTTGGGTATAGGAACAACGACGGCGTCACGCCAACGCATGGGGACCTGACCTTCGGTTCATACGCGATTGTAGGTACGAAGAAGGAAGCTTTAGCCCACCGGAGAAAGGTGTGCCAGCATCTGAACGTGAATGGCATCTGGCCCCGGAGCAGAGGACCGGGACAGTGCAAGCGCATGTTCGAGTTCCCACATAGTAAAGGGGGCATTATAAGTTTCCAGATTCAGTGAGTGGAAGGAAGGTCGCCGAGCCTCTTCTGCCTCTTTCCTGGGAAGGAAGGCAGGGTGGTAATGGGCTTGAAACCTCTGCGAAAAACCGGCCGAAGGCGTTGGACACAGCCACAGGATCAACGAGGACCTCATTACCTGAGGTCAGGCCAGGTACTGAGGAGTGGGCCTTAATGCCCGACAGCCGGCGCAGGCCACCCCATACAACAGAAGAGGGAGTAAAACTGTTAAAGGAGCTGGTGAAACAGGCCCAACAAGCTTTTTTGCTGTCTTTGTTGACTCTACGGCATTGCGCTCGGAGTCGTTTGTATCCAATACAATTCGCCAACGTAGGATGGCGGCGAAAGGTGCGTAAAGCACGTCGTCAAGCACGGATAGCGTCCCTACAAGCCTCGCTCCACCAGGGGACGGAAACGCAATGTGAAGAAGAGGTAGTACGAGGAATGGAACGTTCGGCAGCATTGATGATAACAGCCGTGAGGTATTCGACCTGACTGTCACAAATGAGAAAATCGTGGTCCGGAAAGGTCGCCAGGGAGGAGTAAAGTCCCCAGTCAGCTTTCGGTATGTTCCAGCTCGAAGGACGTGGGGATGGGGTGTGGTGCAGGAGACGAACGACACAGGGGAAGTGGTCACTCGAATAGGTGTCAGAAAGGACATACCACTCAAACCGACAGGCAAGAGTGGTAGAACAGATCAAGAGGTCCAAGTGGGAGTAGGTATGAGTAGAGTCCGAGAGGAAAGTCGGGGCGCCAGTATTGAGGCAGACAAGATTGAGATGGTTGAAGACATCCGCCAAGAGTGAGCCTCTTTGACAGGATGCAGGAGAGCCCCAAAGGGGATGATGGGCATTGAAGTCGCCAAACAATAAAAACGGCGGGGGAAGCTGAACGATCAGGTGCATCATGTCAGCCCGACTAACAGCAGATGACGATGGAGTGTAGACGGTACAAACTGGAAAGTAAAATCAGAAAGAGTAAGACGGACAGCTATTGCTTGGAGTGGGGTGGTCAATGGGATGGGATGGTAATAGACATCGTCCCGAACGAGCAACATGACCCCACCATGAGCTGGGATACCGTCCACAGGGGTGAGGTCATACCGCTCCGAGGTATAGTGGATAAAGGCAATACGGTCAGTTGGGCGCAACTTGGTTTCCTGGAGACCAAGGACGAGCGGACAGTGCAGGCGGAGGAGCAGTTGTAATTCCTCCCGATTAGATCAAATACCTCTTATGTTCCAATGTAACAAGGCCATCGCTAGTCAAAAAGGGGGGGGAACGAGACGGGGGAAGAGCTGGTCACCTCGACGGCCGCGGAGAGCCAGGTTGCGAGGGAACAACGCTACAACCGGCGGGAGGCGGATCCAGTTCCATCGACTCGTCGCCAGCTGCGGCCGCTGTCCCTGGTTGTGTAGGAGGGGCAGCATCATTTGCCGACGAGAGGCCAGCTGAGCGCCTGGCAGCAGAGCGTCCCGGCGAAACAGAGGACGGCTGGGAGCAGCAACTCACGGATGGAGCGTCAGACGAAATGCGCCGGGGTGGAGAGGGGGATAGAGACTTCTTCTTGGAGGCCTTCTTGGAAGGCCGAGGAGGCACCGGGATGGTGGGCTGGACCCGAAGAAGGTCCTCACGCGTTGGGTCCGTTTTGGAACGCCGGACCTCGGAAGCTGGGGTCCGGAACGTTTCCCCAATGGACGCCTGAGAAGAGGATCGCTTCTCAGGCGGTGGGGGGGGGGGGAGGAGGAGGAGGAAGGGTGGCCCCTGGGGCAGAGGGGGCGGCGGCCACGGGGGAGGAGGATTTGGAAGGGAGGGATTTGGGAGGCGGAGGCAGAGACCCCGGATGGGGGCAGGAGGCGGAGGGGGGACAGGATAGTGGTGAGGATACCGCGGAAGGAGTGGACACAACTGAGGCAAACTAAGTGGTCAACGGCACGGGATGGAGGTGGTCATACTTCTTCCTGGCCTCAGAATGAGAGAGCCGATCCAAAGTTTTGAGTTCTTGTATCTTCTTCTCCTTCTGATATGCGGGGCAGTCTGAGGATCTAGGCGAGTGGATGCCAGGACAATTAACGCACCGAGGTGGTGGGGTGCATGTATGTTCCTCACGAAGAGGACGGCCACAATCGCCACAAAGGGGCTCAGCCTCACACCGTGACGACATGTGCCCAAAGCACAAACACCGAAAACAGCGCATAGGAGGCGGGACGTAAGGTCGCACGTCGCACCGGTAGCACATCACCTTTACCTTCTCCGGGAGAATGTCCCCCTCGAAGGCGAGGATAAAGGCCCTGGTGTCGATGCGACGGTCTTTGGGGCCGCGCTGGACTCGCCGGACGAAATGCACGCCTCGGCGCTGCAGGTTGGCCCTGAGCTCCTCATCAGATTGCAGCAGGAGGTCCCGAGGAAAAATAACCCCCTGCGTCCTATTTAGTGCCAGATGCGGGACAATGGACACTGGGATGTCCCCTAAGCGGTCGCACGCCTGGAGCGCCGCCCACTGTGTGGCGGATGTGGTCTTTATAAGAACGGACCCCGAACGCATCTTACTGAGAGCCTCGATTTCCCCGAAGATGTCGTCAATGTGCTGAACAAAGAACATGGGCTTGGAGGTGGCGAACGTCTCCCCATCGGTTCGAGAACAGACCAAATAGCGGGGGAAGTACTTCGCCCCAAGCCGGCGGGCCTGTCCCTCCTCCCAGGGAGTGGCCAAGGGGGAAAGGGCAGGAGAACCAGAACTAGAAACAGTACCTTTCCTTTTGAAAGACTCGGCCGCAGAGCGATCTGATATGTGTTGACGTTTCATCTGCGAAATGTCCACCCCGATACCACCCACTCCGACCAGGGGCTCTCCCCACGGGCGCCACCCAGCCTCAGCAAGGGCCACCTGGCAGGATGACTGTTGCTGGGAGTCCTGATGCCCCAAGGAGACGGGCATCTACTCCTTGGCCAACGTGGGGAGGGTGCAGCTCAGGTATCGGCAGTACGATCCCTGTGTTGTCAGGGGGCTCCAACCTAGAGGGTACATGACGACCCCACCACAACGGGCTGGCTACCGTGCTGGATTTCTGGTGCCATGGAAAGTCCATCATGATCGTAGGTGCAGATGGGGACGCACTATGGGTGTAACTTGTACAACCCATCAGGCGTTTAGGCCCAATGTGAGGAATAGTGGGTATGGTTATAACGCCGGTATAATGCTGAGTGCCAAGGTCTTAGTGCACTGAGGACCAGTGGTACACCACGTAAGGCGTCCTTCCCCAAAAGGCTCGTACTTCTGTAGAATTTTGAAAAATGGAGGTCAAACCCCAAGGGGGACCATCACGTGGAAGGCCGAAACGGTTGAAACTCCTTTTAGTCGCCTCTTACGACAGGCAGGAATACCTCGGGCCTATTCTTACCCCGGACCCGCAGGGTGTGTGTGTGTGTGTGTGTGTGTGTGTGTGTGTGTGTATATGTGTGTGTGTATGTGTGTGTGTGTGTGTGTGTGTGTTTTATCTTACTCTAGTTCATCAAAGGATAACTCCAAAAATCTTGCAAGTTTTCTGTTTTTTGTGTGTTGCCTATCTTCTGCTTTTCGATGAGTGCTCTCCTTTAATGCTAAGGCAATGTAGCGGCAGTTACACATTGAATCTGAAATTTTTTATTGAGACTAACAGTTAAAATATCACAGCTGTGTCAAACAATGCAGTCACAGGATAAACATTCAACATTCTGGAAGTTTAGAAAATTGTGGAAGCATTTCAGTAACCCCAATCCAAAGCTCTACATCCAAAAAGTGTAATAACGACCTTTACAATGTCATACATTAGATGCTGTTAGCAGCTATCCAAAATTTTATGTGCATATAAGGAAAGGAGGTGGGGGAAAGGAAGAGGAAGAGGAAGAGGAAGAGGAAGAGGAAGAAGAAGAAGAAGAAGAAGAAGAAGAACAACAACAACAACAAGAGAAGCAGAAGAATTAAGAAATATGGTTGAGAAGAAGAACCAGTACAGTTTTAAATAATCTTGATTCTGAGTTTGAGCCTAAGTCATGATCTGCAATTATCAGTTCAGTTAATAACTGTCAGTTACACAATGTAAAGCATTCACTACTGTTTGTCTTCAGGAAAGTGTTAACATACCTGTACTCATTGTACAATGTAACAATTTTCCCCCTACTTTACAAATTACGTGCCACCAAGCAATAAAATACATAAAAGTAGGCCAACCTGTACCATTCCATCTTTAAGATTAATGTGCTTTCAGGTGAGAATTCACAACAAGATAAAAGTGCATATATAATAGTTTTTCGGCATAAAATAGAGAATCAAGCAAAAGTTTGTACAGTGTTTTACAGAAATAAAACAAGGCCCAACAAGGACAACAATAGTTTGTTGTAAGCTATTAGCAATAAGATAATTTTCACAGTTCCAGTAAAAGCCCTACAAAATATGTCTCATTTAATACTCACAATGGCTTTGTTGTAGTGTAGTTCTGGACTGCTACTGGCAGTGATGTCCTTCTCCTGCAAATGAAATGTAATAAACAGTGATTTCACAGATCTAAAACATTTTTAGGGTGCAGATCGTTCTGCAAAATTTTGGGTGAACTGCCAGATGTTGGTAACTTCCTGCCGTGATATTTGGATGCAGTCTTCAGCTGTATGATATATATTGGCACAAAAGTTCAGTGTAAGAAGACTGGGCCAAAATATTGTGGCAGGAAGATACCAGCATCTGGAAGTTCACCCAAAATTTCATGAAACAAAGATTTGTCAGTTTCATGCCCATATATTATTGCTTAAACCAAAGCTCCATATATGTAAAGCCAAAAATTACAGATTAAGAATAAGCAAAAATTTTGAGATGAAGACAACATCAGCCTAAACTGCTGAAGAGCAATTACTGAAAAAGGCAAAAAGGACTCATTTTATGGAGCCTTTCTCCCCGGACCTGTTGCCTTCCCACTTACCTTGCATGCCTTTTATTCAAACTTCTCTGTTTTCCCCCTTTACACACCTCAGCACAACTGGCTGGCTGTTGGTACAGTACACTGAAATGGCCTCCTACCAGAGTTATGGTGAAAAGAGCAATCGTCTGTGAGGCAAATGGGACAAGGTGGTCACCAACATGCAGGAGCTCTCTCTGCTGGATGTGGTGCACATCCTAGAGGAAGGCAGAAGTTCCGCTGGTAATTGAACAACTGTAATCCAGTGTACCAGCATTGGCTTAACAGTTGCAGTACAGTTATGAAGAAGACAACAGGAAACCACCATGCATATTCCCCTATTTCTCATAGCACTATGCTGAAAACGACAAAATGCTTTCCTCCTGGACAGAATATTCCAGATGTTGTAAAATGGTCTCCTATTTTGACCTTTGGGCAGGGTCTACTCAGGATGAGCTAAGAGACAAAAGTAATGCTAATTATGGATAGCACACAGAATGTCTGAATGCTCATATGACAGTGCTCATAACGTAGTGCTAATAAAACACTAATTGAAATTCAAGACAAAGCAACTGAAACACTGGAATCTTGCAAAGTTGAAGCAACCAAAAATTTAGACTGTCTTCAACTGCATTTAATAAAATAAATAAGGATGCTTCAAAGAGTTACTGTTACCTCCTACAAGAAGTATAGCAAATGCAACACAGTAGGTACTAGTAGCGAAAAAGGGAAAACAGAGGCAGCCTTGGACTACACTGAAATCAATAAAGTACAAAGAGTGATCAAAAATTCTCCATTTGAGCTGCAGAATATGCACTGTAAAGTGACTCTAATGCAGGTGTAAGTGCTTTGACACGTACGCAAGAGATTAGTGCGGCATTCGTGTCTCTCTGATGTGTATGTGGTAAATGCAGGAACATGTACTATGGCTACATTATTACCAAATGCATCCAAACGGGAGCCATGTGCTGTTATTCTTTTCTTGGTTGCTGAAGGACAAACACGGGTAGACATCCACCAGAGAATGAAGAATGTGTATGGAGCAGCATATTTATCAAAAATCATCATTGTGGAATGGTTCGACAAGTGGTGCTGCTGCTTTATGATAATGCAAGTCCCCATATTACAAATGTCACACTGCTGAAGTTATGCTAACTCTAGTAGGAGACACTCCAGCACCTGCTCTATATTCCTGATCTCTCCCCATGTAATTATAGCACCTTCAGTCACTTAAAAAAGGCCTTAAACGGTCAATGATACCTGTTGGACGAGGATTTGCACTAGGCAGTTGAGGACTACTTCATGCAGCAGCGTACAGCATTTTACGGAACAAGTACCATCAACCTGTTATGTCAGAGGGTATGCCTGCCTCAATGCTCACAGAAATTCTGCCTGGGTAGCGTACTGATTCTGGACTGTACAGTCTTTGAACGGGAATTTTTTGATCAACCCTTATAATAACAAAAAGATAAAACTACTGAAGGTGAACAACAGTAAAACTGGTCACTCAGTAATGAAATTAATTGGAAATCTGCAAAAACAAAAGAAGAGTGAATGGTGGATAAATTACATAAGACAGATACATGAGATAGGGAAATCCACAAGCTGCACACAGCACAGTGATTATACGTCCAAAGGTAACTGCGTAGCTGAAGCAGAAATTATAGTAAGAAGATGTAAACAGAGTCAAGATATTCAGTCCTTATCTCTGCAAAAAAAAAAAAAAAAAAATGCCTAGCACAAACCCTGGAGGAATAAATGTCCAGCATCCAGATATTCATTAAGTACCAGATGTATTCTTACCAGCATCTGACCAAAGAACGGAGGTAAAACTATACAAGTCTATGAACAAAATTTACAAAACTGCTTAAGTTCCATTAGATTCTGAAAAGAATGGAACTATTACACTTCCAAAGGAAGTTATGAAAATTACCATATGATTAGTCTATCAGTTAAGCAATAAAATCTCACAAGAGAACTTCTTTGAAGAAAAGAAGGGAGAACAGAAAGCAAATTGTGAGAGAACTAGTTTGATTTTTGGAGAGGTAGGGGCACTGGAGAAGCTATTTTAATACTGTGACTAATAAGAGAGCACACACTTAGGTAAAACAAAAAACCATGCATTGCATTAATATATATGGATTCCAGTCTCAGATGACTGTCTCCATAGCTGAACAGTTAGGGTCACTTCCATTGGTGCAGAAGAATTTGGGTTCAATTCCTGGTATTCCTTAGATTTTTTTCTGAGTTAGGGAGGTCTGTTAATGGGTCCACCCAGTCCCGTGATGCCAAATGAGGACCTTCTTAAATAAATAAGCATCAGCACCATCAGGATTCACCTACTGGTAATAATGGTTGGAAGGATTGATGCCATCTTAATAACAAGTTGCACTATCACAGATCACTCCTTGTACTCCCTCATAGGCAACTGGAATAGGATTGAGGTCTAATCTGTGAGTGGTGTATATATTACATTACCACTCTTCTTCAATTTATGTTCACCATTATTAGACAGCAAGACATCCATTACAGAGATAAAAGGATAATCTGTTCACCTTACATGAAGCAGACAGCACAGTGATGAAATGGTACAGGAGGCCAAAGCAAGGAAAGATGTATGGAAGCATTGCTCACTGTCACCACTGATGTTAGAAAGATCAAATCAACAGATTTCAGTCATTTATTACAGACAAACTGCGAAAGACAAAAACATACTGCACGTGTAAATGGATGGAGGAAGGTTCAAAGTTTTATGTTTGCATAGTTACTATACCATACTGTCAACATAAGCACCATGTATTGCTAGAGAAACACTGAAATGGTAACTAATTTCATTCCACACACGAATCAACAGGTCCACATTTACTGAATCGACAGCTTCAACAATTTGAATTCTCAGTTTTTGAAGAGTAGCTGCCATAGGTGGGACAATGACTCTGTCTTTTACGTACTCCCACAGAACAAACTCACAGTGTGAGGTCTGGTGACCTAGGAGGCCAAAAGCAATGACAAAATCTTGTTGTTCACTCCCTCCAATCCAACATTGTGGAATGGTGTTGTTACGATAACACCGCACCTCAAAGTGAAAGTGAGGTGCCGTGCCATCATGCATAAAAATGAAATTATTGGAATCATCATAAGGTTGAGCACATAACCAATTTTACAGCACATCCAGGTATGACATTCTTGTCACAGTGGCCTTCGCAAAAAAGAAAGGTCCATAAACTTTGTGAAAAGAAATGGCACCTTTACAGTCACCAGGTAGCAATGGCTGCAGTAACTGCAACTTGTAAGGCTTCACATGCAAGTGTCGTTTCAGAACATGCCACACCATTGTTTGAGGAAGCTGAAGCTGCCCATCTTGTGGACTTCCAAGGCCTCCATGTGATCAGTGGGTTCCACAACAATAGCTGCCCAGCAAACACCTGAGATTCATGGGTTGCTGAATTCCAGTAATGGAGGTGGCTACTGCCAGAGTCACCACACAAGCTGGCAGGCAACATTATCAGACAGAATACTAGCATGCGTCTGCTGCATATCATGTCAATCACATGGCCAACCAAACACGATGGTTGTTGTCACAAGGAACTCAAGCAAACAAGTGGTGTTTGCTTCACTGCAGATGGCACCTGCACCGTCAATGGGATTGTGACATCCGTGAGCACAACTTCACATCCACCACTCTTGTGGGTGTATTTAATACGGCACCCAGATGTTACAGGCAGTTCAGTTCACAGAGCTATTGCAAGCAGCTCCATCCCAGAACTATTTCTGGATCTACACCTCATCTTTCTGGCTGCAGCCTGACCTGGGTGATAGACTGCAGCAGCCACAATGAGCAGCAAACTCTCACCAAGTAAGCCTTCACCTCTCTGACATTGACCTCCCGTGGAACATGTACTGTGAATTTGTGCCTCAAACCAGTCTCAGGACTGAAGACCACAACAACACAACAAGTTTCTGTTATTAACTGCATACCAATGGACTTACTCCATCATATTCAATTGATTTAGACTCATGATTCATGAACTCAGGATTCAAAATCCTCTTCTTGAACATATTCATCTTCAAGCATTGTTTGTAATTTGCCAAGGAACTAAACTGGGATGATTATCCATTATTTATATCAGAAAAATTAAAGAAACTTTTGAAGAAAAGAGAAGCACCTGTATGAATATCAAGAGCTCAGATGGTAAACCAGTCCTAAGCAAAGAAGGAAAATCAGAAAAGTGGAAGGAGTATATATAGGGTCTATACAAGAGCAATGTACTTGAGGGCAATATTATAGAAATGGAAGAGGACATAGATGAAGATGAGATGAGTGATATGATACTGCATGAAGAATTTTACAGAGCACTGAAAGAGCCAAGTAGAAATAAATCCCCGGGAGTAGGTAACACTCTCTTTCAAATTCTGAATGTGGCAGGGGTAAAATACAGGAAATGAACGGCTATTTTTAATTTGTACAGAAACCAGAAGGCAGTTATAAGAGTCGAGGAGCATGAAAGGGAAGCAATGGTTGAGAAGGGAGTGAGACAGAGTTGTAGCCTATCCCCAGTGTTATTCAATCTGTACATGGAACAAGCAGTTAAAGAAACCAAAGAAAAATTTGGAGTAGGAATTAAAGTCCAGGGAGAAGGAATAAAAACATTGAAGTTTGCCAATGGCACTGTAATTCTGTCAGAGATGGCAAAGGACTTGGAAGAACAGTTGAACAGAACAGACAGTGTCTTGAAGCTATAAGACAAACATCAACAAAAGCAACACAAGGATAATGGAATGTAGTCAAATTACATCATGTGATGCTGAGGGAATTAGATTAGGAAATGAGACACGTAACGTAGTAGATGAGTCCCTGAAGAAGAGAAATTTGTTTATATCGAGTATAGATTTAAGTGTCAGGAAGTCTTTTCTGAAAGTATTTGTATGGAGTGTAGCCATGTATGGAAGTGAAACATGGACAAAAAAAGAGTTTGGACAAGAAGAGAATAGAAGTTTTCGAAATGTGGTGCTACAGAAGAATGATGAAGATTAGATGGGTAGATCACATTACTAATGAGGAGGTACTGAATAGAACTGAGGAGAAGAGGAATTTGTGGTACAATTTGACTAGGAGAAGGGATCACACATTCTGAAGCATCAAGGGATTACCAATTTAGTACTGGAGGGAAGTGTGGGGGGTAAAAACCACAGAGGGAGACCAAGAGATGAATATACCAAGCAGATTCAGATGGGTGGAGGTTGCAGTAGGTACTCGGAGATGAAGAGGCTTGCACAGGTCAGAGTAGCATGAAGAGCTGCATCAGACCAGTCTTCGGACTGGAGACCATAACAACAATATCAGATAAAGAAGGTCATTACTTACTTTGAGTCACTAAGAGCATTGTTTTAAATCTTTCCCTTTCATGTGTGTTAAAATAAAGTGTTACTATCTTACTACTTGGGAATAATCATTTTTCTTTGTGTACTACCATGTATGACACATCAGTAAATATGTACAACAATTTAGTAGTTCATGAATAATTGTGCAAGATTTCTGGAGTTTATGAACATCATGAAAATATAATGCATGATAGTCAATAAATCAGGGAAACAGTATTAAGCTCAACCATGAAAGAACTATGCTGATAGTTACGCAGGAACTGGGAAGTGTCAAACTTAGTCAGTTGTTTGAGTACATGAAGCAAATGATCCATATTATGACAACTGTTCAAGAAAAAAATAATGAATTAAGTCATCACCTGAAATGGGAATTAAAACAAAGAAAGACTCCACAGGGTACAAACCCAACTGAAGAAGAAAAGACGGCCAAGAGCTTACAAAAACATTCGTAATAAAACATTGGAATTTACATAGCAAATTTCTTGCTGAGTAGAACAAAATTAAATTCAGTGCAGAGATAGGGGACATAAACAGGAGCTCTGCAAGAAACCAGCAGTCACTTTTGAAGCTCAAAACTTGGGTACAAGAACAATATGCAGGTTTTAAAATAGAGGTAGATGAAATACAGCAGGCCATTACAGAAAGGTGTGTTGTTTTTAATTAGATAAACACCTGCTAGAAGATAAAATTAATAGTTTAGTACGAGAAAGATGTTGAGAAATAATTAGTGCTGGTATGAGAAAACTACCGGAGTTCAAACTGAAGCAACAGCTGCACCCAGTCACATTCGTGCAACAATTTAAGAGTGAATTCTCTCCATTGCAACCTGAGTAACAGAAAATCAATGTGTGTGTTACTCATTTGGATGAAGGCACATAACTTTTGAATCATCTGCAAACATCACTGGTTTCATCTTTCCTTCACCAATTACTGGTGCCACTTTGGTCATTAGCTCATACATCACCACAATGAAGAGCAATGGTAAGAGAGCAGCTCCCTGTCTCATGCCATTTTTCTGTTCCAGCCAATCTGATCTCTCCCCTCCCACTTTCAAACAGCTCTTACTCCCATTGTACATTTCTCTCATCCTTTTCTACCCCTCTGTATTTCAGGGACTTCCATCTCATACTATATTTGCTTCTTGCTTTCTTCTTTGAAACTCTTGTTTCCATTGTTCTATTCTGGAACCATGCCTGAAAGGATCTACACTTCTTCTGCACTGTATCTTTCATTTCTTCATTCCATCATAGTGTTTTCTTCCATCTTTTTTTGTAGCTTGTCCTCCCACACACCGTTTCCGACACACACACTGATGTCCTCTTAAATCTGTCCCATTCCTTTTCCACCGTTTCCTTCACTATTATGAGGTACTCTAAGCCAAGTTCCTTTCTTATCCTTAGCTTCTCTAGGTACATTACTAGCAGTCAACAGTCGCTGCTTAAGGCATCTGATGGTATTATGACAATATCTGCAACTTTCCTATTCATTTCACTACTGTAGAGGATATAGTCAATTACCAACTTTCTACTCAAGTCATTAATGAAGCAAATAATCTTGTAGCTAAGAAAACAGGAGTTCCTGACCAACAAACCATTCCATTGGCAAAAATTCAACAGTCTATCACCAATCAAAGTTTCAAGATAAACAGGTGTATTTGCAGTATGTGCAGCTGTAGTGACAATGATTCCATTTCTAGGAGTGACTGACATGTAGGTTGTATCACAACATTCCAGATGAAACAAACACTGCCATTATTCACATTTATTGTTATTCTTGGCAATTCTGCAAAATTTGTGCACTTTTCCATAGTGATAGTCAGAATATTCAGTTAAAAAAAGGAAGATAACACCTAAAAGATTTCTAAAACCAATTTTTGAATATTGCTTGATAAACATTTTCAGCTTTTTGCCTGATCAGATTGCCTGTTGTCATTTGGAGGCTAAAACAACATTTATCCATGAAGTAAACACTTATCTACAAAGAGAACATTCATACATGAATCTGCAGTTCAATGTATTCAGTGTTTATGCAGGAATGCCCATTATAAACATTCCTTCCTGTAACATGTCCTCATGATACACATACTGTTGGTCACACACACACACACACACACACACACACACACACACACACACACACACACACACACACACACACACACACCAGCAACACCACCACAAGCATCTGCAGTCTTGTTCCCGAATATGTTGTTGTCTATTACATGGGAACAACACAAATTTATAGCGCAACCAATTGTTTTTATATGACAGTTTTGTGGAGTGCTATTGGGATAACAAAATACTTGAGTTCTACCATTTCCTCTGTGGTTTTCCAAGGCGTTTCAGATTTTTCCTAACTCATGGTAACCAGAGTGTTCCAGATTTCACATTAAAAATTAAAGTTCATAAGATAAACATTTCTGACAGGAATGATACAATTGTTGAAACTTACTGCTTGAAAGTATGCTGACATGCATTGCTTTAAAATTTTTGGATTCTGTGAAATAGTAAAATACGATGAAAGATAAGAATTTCCAAGAATTGCCCAAGACTGTCCATCATTCGGATCCAGCTGTACAGCTTCTCTTGCTTTGTTTAGACCCTCCTCAATATTCTTAATTCTCTCCTGGGGTGTCTTGGAAGGCTCCTGACGCAAAACCATGGACAAATTTCTAAGGGATATTTTATTCTTTTTCTGAAACAAAGATAATTCATACTATGAATGCACAGATTTTCTATTACAGGTAAATGATATCTTAACACAAAGATTAGACATGTTGCGATAAACAGTATACACACAAAAGAAATTATAACTGATTTACATATTATGGAATGTCTCGTATTTAGTGCTAACATTGTTCATACCCAAAGACATTAAGTGTAAAAATCATCATGTCTGTCTGCTAATGATTGTTTCACCATTTAATATTTTGCACACAATTTGGTGTACCAATCTACCCTTACACATTCTTTAATTAGACAAGGTGAAAAAAGTAACATGACAACTGGACATTACAGTTTTGCCAGACATGAAAACATAAAGCTCAGTTGTTTGATGTGAGACTTTGTAAACAGCACTGTTACAAGGTGTCCACCTGAAGAAAGGTGGAAAGGGCTTTCAGGAATGATAATTTTTGGTCTGTTACAGATAAATTTATTGTGTTTCAACAAGAAAAAAATTGTTTTGGGTCTGTTTTCAACACTTCACTTAGTGAGTCTGAAGATAAGAATGACAGTATTCATCAGAATAGTATAGCCGATCATTAACACAAAACTACAGTAGAAACAACACTTAATTTGGAAATGACCATCAAATTAACATCCAACTTCTGTACCGGAGAGGGGAAGGGGAGATGGAGAAGGGTAGGGAGGAGGGGAGATAGGGAGAAAGAAAGAGAGAGGGGGGGGGGGGGGGGAGATCCTGAACTCAGAAGCATATTTAGTTTCTTAGTTGTTTTCAGATGGTGTCAGTTCATACCAAACTTTACATACAAGCAAAACAAATTTTATTCTATAAAGAGTCTTTCATCAGTCAGTGATGAACAATCAGTCAGCGAGCAGTCATGTCTAGGGGCAGTAACTGCCAGCCCTACACAGCAGAGCCTCTGATGATGAGCACAGTTAGACATCAGTCAGCAATACCCACAATAAAATTGCTGGCTAGTGACTATGGGAAACCATGAGGAGGCAAAGCACAGTAAGTATGGATCCATGATCAGAGGTTTCTACGCTTACTGCCAAGCCTAGGTCACACAAGATTTTCAGTCTGTGCCAGTACTGTTCATATTAGTGTACTTGCATTTGACAAGTCATGCCTAATGATGCACTGACAACACTGTACATCTTCACTGTCAGTGTACATTTGTGGGACTGGATAATATAACAAACAACTTAGGGATTTAACTTCATATTGTTTGTCTAAGAACTTCACTGTGGACACACAGAGCTATTGGGGAGGGGGGGGGGGGGGGGTTACTGGGTTTTAGTAAATCCCACAGACTTTGTGGTGTTACAACACCACAAATATTTGTCTCGTAATGTGCCTGTGACAAATACAAGCAAATCGAGCAGGTCAATTGCTGTAAAGTGGAGAAAGGTATACCTTCCTACAGAGCATGAGAATATTACAGTCAACTATTTTTGCATAGCCAGTAACAGCACAGCAGAGATAGCTTTGAAAAAACATTTAGGTTGCAAAAGGCGGAGTAATTTAGATTTTCAGGTTATGTTGTATGTATTATGCCTTTCAAGAAAAATCCATTTTTTAAATTCTCTCTTCCTCGTGCATTATCCACCATCTGGAAAAAAAGTGCTAAGAAATGGGACTTTTTTCAGTTTTTCCTCACTAAACCACTTCAGGTGCATTTTAGGCAAAAATATGCCATTATAAATTTTAAACAGTGTTAAGTTTGCATCAAGTTTCATACAAAACATGTTGGAAAATTCTGAACAGCTACTGAGATACGAGGCTGCGAAAGTTTGTAAAAATGGCAAGAAATTGCAAAAAGTTAGATATGTCAGTGTTTTGCCATAATACCTCTTTTAGTAAAGTTTTGTGCACAGCACATAATAATCAGTGTTGTTGTTGTGGTCTTCAGTCCAAAGACTGGTTTGATGCAACTCTCCATGCTACTCTATCCTGTGCAAGCCTCTTCACCTCCCATTAACTACTGCACACTACATCCCTCTGAATCTGCTTACTGTATCTCTTGATCTCTGTCTACAATTTTTACCCTCCATGCTTCCCTCCAGTACTAAATTGGGATCCCTTGATGCCTCAGAACATGTCCTACCAACTGAACCCTTCTTCCAGTCAAGTTTTGCCACAAGTTCCTCTTCTCCCCAATTCCACTCAGTACCTCCTCATTAGTTATGTGATTTACCCATCTAATCTTCAGCATTCTTTGTAGCACCACATTTCAAAAGCTTCTATTCTCTTCTTGTCTACACTGTTTATTGTCCATGCTTCACTTTGATACATAGCTACACTCCATACAAATTCTTTCTGAAAATACTTCCTGACACTTAAATCAATACTCGATGTTAACAAATTTCTCTACTTCACAAACGCTTTCCTTGCCATTGCCAGTCTACATTTTATATCCTCTCTACTTCGACCATCATCAGTTATTTTGCTCCCCAAATAGCAAAACTCCTTTACTATTTTAAGTGTCTCATTTCCTAATCTAATTCCCTTAGCATCACCCGATTTAATTCGACTACATTCCATTATCCTTGTTTTGCATTTGTTGATGTTCATCTTATACCCACCTTTCAAGACACTGTCCATTCCATTCAACTGCTCTTCCAAGTCCTTTGCTGTCTCTGACAGAATTACAATGTCATCGGCGAACATCAAAATTTTTATTTCTTCGCCATGGATTTTAATTCCTACTCCAAATTTTTCTTTTGTTTCCTTTACTGCTTGCTCAATATACAGATTGAATAACATCAGGGATAGGCTACAAACCTGTCTCACTCCCTTTCCAACCACTGCTTCCCTTTCATGCCCCTCGACTATTATAACTGCCATCTGGTTTCTGTACAAATTGTAAATAGCCTTTCGCTCCCTGTATGTTACCCCTGCCACCTTCAGAATTTGAAAGAGAGTATTCCAGTCAACATTGTCAAAAGCTTTCTCTAAGTCTACAAATGCTAGAAATGTAGGTTTGCCTTTCCTTAATCTATTTTCTAAGATAAGTTGTACGGTCAGTATTGCCTCACATGCTCCTACATTTCTACAGAATCCTGACTGATCTTCCCCGAAGTTGGCTTCTAACAGTCTTTCCATTCATCTGTAAAGAATTTGTGTTAGTATTTTGCAACTGTGACTTGTTAAACTGATGGTTCGGTAATTTTCACACCCGTTAGAGCCTGCTTCCTTTGGAATTGGAACTGTTATATTCTTCTTGAAGTCTAAGGGTATTTTGCCTGTCTCATACATCTTGCTCATCTGATGGAAGAGTTTCGTCATGGCTGGCTCTCCCAAGGCTATCAGTAGTTCTAACAGAATGTTGTCTACCCCAGGGATTCATTTTGATTTACGTCTTTCAGTGCCCTGTCAAAGTCTTCCCGCAGTATCATATCTCCCATCTCATCTTCATCTACATCCTCTTCCATTTCCATAATATTGCCCTCAAGTACATCACCCTTGTACAGACCCTATATATACTCCTTCCGCCTTTCTGATTTCCCTTTTCCATCTGAGCTTTTGATATACATACAGGTGATTCTCTCTTCTCCAAAGGTCTCTTTAATTTTCCCATAGGCAGCATCTATCTTACCCCTATATACATACCGGTGATTCTCTCTTCTCCAAAGGTCTCTTTAATTTTCCCATAGGCAGCATCTATCTTACCCCTAGAGATATATGCTTCCACATCCTTACATTTGTCCTCTAGCCATTCCCACTTAGCTATTTTGCATCTCCTGTTGATCTCATTTTTTAGATGTTTGTGTCCCTTTTTGCCTGCTTTATTTACAGCATTTTCATACTTTCTCCTTTCATCAAGTAAGTTTAACATCTCTTGTGTTAGTCAAGGATTTCTAGTAGTCCTCTTCTTTTTACCTACTTAATCCTCTGCTGCTTTCACTATTTCGTCTCTCAAAGCCACACTATGTGATCAAAAGTATCCAGACATCTGGATGAAAAATGACTTACGAGTTCGTGGTGCCCTCCATCGATAATGCTTGAATTCAATATGGTGTTGGTGCACCCTTAGCCTTGATGACAGCTTTGACTCTCGCAGGCATACGTTCAATCAGGTGCTGGAAGGTTTCTTGAGGAATGGCAGCCCATTCTTCATGGAGTGCTACACCGAGGAGAGGTGCTGATGTCGGTCGATGAGGCCTGACATGAAGTCGGCGTTCCAAAACATCCCAAAGGTGTTCTGTAGGATATAGGCCAGGACTCTGTGCAGGGCTGTCCATTACAGGAATGTAGTTGTTGTGTAACCACTCCACCACAGGCCGTGCATTATGAACAGGTGCTTGATCGTGTGGAAAGATGGAATCGCCATCCCCGAACTGCTCTTCAACAGTGGGAAGCAAGTAGGTGCTTAAAACATCAATGTAGGGCTGTGCTGTGATAGTGCCATGCAAAACAACAAGGGGTGCAAGGCGCCCCTCCCCCCTCCCCCCAAGAAAAACACTACCACACCATAACACCACCGCCTCCGAATATTACTGTTGGCACTACACACACTGGCAGATGAAGTTCACTGGACATTCACCATACCCACACCCTGCCATCACATCGCCACATTGTGTACCGTGATATGTCACTCCACACAACGATTTTACACTGTTCAATCGTCCAATGTTTATGCTCCTTACACCAAGCGAGGCGTCATTTGGCATTTACCAGTGTGATGTGTGGCTTATGAGCAGCCACTCGACCATGAAATCCAAGTTTTCTCACCTCCCGCCAAACTGTCATAGTACTTGCAGTGGAACCTGATACAGTGTGGAATTCCTGTGTGATGGTCTGGATAGATGTCTGCCTACTACACATTACGACCCTCTTCAATTGTCGGCAGTCTCGCCTGTCAGTCAGCAGATGAGGTCTGCCTGTACGCTTTTCTGATGTACGTGTCCCTTCACCTTTCCACTTCACTTTCACATTGGTAACAGTGGACCTATGGATGTTTGGAAGTGTGGCACAGTCACCTTACCATGTTCGAAGTCCGTGTGTTCCACAGAGCTCCCCATTCTGCTCTCTCACAATGTCTAATGACTACTGGGGTCACTGATATGGAGTACCTGGCAGTAGGTGGCAGCACAATGCACCTCATATGAAAAACATGTTTTTGGGGGTGTCCAGATACTTTTGATCACATAGTGTATCCATTCTCCTTCTACTGTATTCCTTTCCCCTGTTCTTGTCAATCATTCCCTAATGCTCCCTCTGAAACTCTCTACAACCTCTGGTTCTTTCTGTTTATCCATGTCCCATCTCTTTAAATTCCTATATTTTTGCAGTTTCTTCAATTTTAATCTACAGTTCATTACCAATAAATTATGGTCAGAGTCCACATCTGCCCCTGAAAATGTCTTACAATTTAAAACCTGATTCCTAAATCTCTTTCTTACCATTATATAATCAATCTGAAACCTTCCAGTGCCTCCAGGTCCCTTCCACGTATATAACCTCCTTTCATGATTCTTAAACCAAGTATTAACAACCATTAAGTTATGCTCTGTGCAAAATTATATCAGCTGGTTTCCTCTTTCGTTCCTCACCCCCAGTCCATATTCACCTACTACTTCTCCTTCTCTTCCTTTACCTACTATCGAAATCCAGTTCCTCATGACTATCAAATCTTCATCTGCCTTAACTATCTGAATAATTTCTTTTATCTCATCATATATTTTTTCAATCTCTTCTTCGTCAGTGGAGCTAGTTGGCGTATAAACTTGTACTACTATGGTAGGTGTGGGCTTTGTGTCTATCTTGGCTACAATAATGCGTTCACTATGCTGTTCATAGTAGCTTATCCATGTTCCTACTTTTTTATGCATTATTAAACCTACTCCCGCATTAACCCTATTTGATTTTGTATTTATTACCAGAAGTCCTGTTCCTCCTGCCACCAAACTTCACTAATTCCCACTATATCTAACTTTAACATATCCATTTCCATTTTTAAATTTTCTAACCTACCTGCCAAATTAAGGGATTTGAGATTCCATGCTCCAATCCGTAGAATGCCAGTCTTGTTTCTCCTGATAATGACGTCCTCCTGAGTAGTCCCCACTCGAGATACGAATGGGGGAATAATTTACCTCCAGAATATTTTACCCAAGAGGACACCATCATCTTTTAACCATACAGTAAAGCTGCATGCACTCGGGAAAAATTACTGCTGTAGTTTCCCCTGGTTTCTGGCCATCCACAGTACCGGCAGACATTCACATATTGCCAGGGATAATAGTGACATTAATAAACTAGCTCTCGCTGGTTTTCCAGTCACAATCCTTTTCCAATTTTTAAATACTTAATGTCAATAAGTAATGGAATAACTGGAGGTGAAGTCATCAACTGCCAACTGTCCTCAGAGTTTGGTTATAGAACATGATTATCCAGACTGTGTTCCGTGCGACACTAGTGTTCCAGGAGAAGTGAGTAAGTGTTCTATGAAAAAATATTAATAACATGGCATTTACTTCGAATTTTTTTCTTATTTTTTAAAAGTGTATGATGACTCTTGTCTTATTTAAGTAGTTATGATTTAAAACTGAAATGATCACTGAATAAAACAAGTATTTCCCATGTTCAAAAATTTTATTAATCTTCAAAATAAACCAGGATTCCATCAAAATAACTGGATTCTCAAAGTGTTCCATCAGAGGAAAAGTTTGAGAATCCCTGTTCTACATCGGTTTTGAAAACGTGTTTCCAATGTAAAGATGCAGTGGTGTCTCTGAAAATAGTTGCTAACTGTATTAACACGATTCACATTGTCCGTCGCACTTCACATAGTGTAGACCGGGAACTGTCTGCTAGGCATGCCCGATGTAAAACATGTAAAACTGACTGGGCATGGCCCGTGCTGCCTGAGTTGTTGTTGTTCTGCCGGCAGAGAGCGCGGCCGAATTCTCGCGTGCCCTCTGGTGGACAGGACTTTACTTGCGGCAACTACTGTCCGTGACGCGCCATGTCGATGTGCGCCTCCCGCAATCTTTCTGGTGGCTACTTTTGTGGCGGTGTTCATAGCGACAAACAATTCGTGGTAGAATCGGCTTACGAAGTCACCGCCACACTTTTAATAGCGGGCCGACCGGTCCGCTGGAACAGTGAACAGAAAGATGAAAACCCAAACACTCTGATTAAATAAAAGTCGGTACTTATCTTTATTGATGAAGATACAGAAACTCAATAGTGAACTCCGTGTCTACAGAGATCTGACTAGTTCGAGTCGGAGCGGCTAGGTCAGCGTCGGCTGACGACAAACAACAACTCTGCTGCGATGAACACACAACTGACTAGCAAGTACACAATTCGGTGGCGAGTTTACAACTGAGCGGCGAATACAGAACTGTCCTAGCGCTCGCGACTCCAGCACTTAAGAAGCCAGAAGCCAGCGGTGGCGCGCGCAGACTTGCGGCGATTTCCTGTATCGCTGGCGCTGCTTATGCGGACGGCGTCCGGACTTTGATGCTGCCAACCGTTTGGCAGCGGGCTCGGGTGGCATTACTGGCTAGGATATAACAGCTACTGCACTAACCACACACATATGAAGAAAGGAAAAGTATCTCTGAATCCTCTCATGCCTCCCCACAAGATGATAATCTCTAAACAGTGTGATGATGGCCTGAAAAAAGCTTTGAGTACAAAATGCTCCATTTGCATTGTAAGTTTTTTCTGAGGACCATACTGACAAAAGGGCGAAGTCCACAGTTACTCTACCTTCATGCCCTTACCAACTGACACAGAAATGGGAAAGAGCAAATCTGATGTAATAGATGGTGGCCACCTCCCACACAGAATTCACTGGAATCACAGTGAATGTTTTTCTCTTTGATGATACTGTGTTTCTGCAGATGCTAGAGGATAAATTGTTATCAAACAAGAAAAAAAATGAGACCTGCTTCATCTCATGGCTTCAAAGAGAATTTTGATAAGTACAAATGGTCACCAAGCAGGCAACAGAAGATGAAAATGTATTAATTATGAAAACCGCTGTGTTGTCATCTTCTAAACACGATTCTGTTATTGGAGAAGACACTGATCTTTTGGTTTTGATGACAGCTTAAGTGCCAGACAATATTTTCTTATGCAAGTCTGGAAAGATAACACAGGAGAGGCGCTGTATTCCACAACACCTTTCAAGTAAAAGGATACAGTGGAAAACATTCTATTTCTTCACGCGATAAATAGTTGTGATAACACGTCCACTCTGTTTGGACAAGGGAAAACTAAATTTTGCACCACACTTGAGAGCAACACTTTTCACAGTAAAAATGTTACTATTTTCAAAGATCCAACTGCAGAAAAAGAGAAGATCATGGAAGCAACTGATAATTTCATTTTGCCACTTTTGTGGAGGTGTTTCAAACATTTCTATACTTGAGTTGCAATATCTTAACTTTTCTAAAGCTGCTAATAACACCAAATTCGACCTGGCTTGCCTACCTCCAACAAGGGCTGCAACAAGGATATTCGGGGTCTAACTCCAATGCCAATGAATCAAGAGGCAGCTCTACAGGTATTGCTAAACACGATGATTTCATGCCAACGCAAAAACACTTGTGGCAACAAATGTAGCTGCAGCAAAGTAGACTTGGAAGCTCCATTGTATGTATTAACTGTAGAGTCAACGGTGTAGGAAAAGGCAGATTACTGTAAAGAAGACATGTCATGTTGCAGACAGGCATGATTAAAAGACACTCACATATAATTTTCAGCCACAGCCTCTGTCAGTAACCACACACGTAAACCCCCCCCCCCCCCCGCACACACACACACACACACACACAGTGGCCAGCACCAGCATCTTGGACCAGAAGGCAACATCACGTGGGATGCTAGCAGCATTCTGCAGGGGTTGGGGTAGGGGAAGGGGAAGGAGAAGGGGAGGGGAAGGGGAAGGGGAAGGGGAAGGGGAAGGGGAAGGGGGAGGGGGAGGGGGAGGGGGAGGGGGAGGGGGGAGGGGAGGGGGAGGCAGAAGGGGAAGGGGAAGGGGAAGGGGAAGGGGAAGGGGAAGGGGAAGGGGAAGGGGAAGGGATGGGCATAGTAGTGTATGGGCGGGGAGAGAGATGAACGCTGTCTAGCAGATTGTGCAGGGACTAGACTGCCAGCAGGTGCAGTATCAGAAGGTTGTGGGGCAGGGAGGAGGGGGGGGGGGGGGGGAAGGAACAAAATAGGAGAAGAGCAGGGAAAGACGGGCAGAGGCCTGCAGATAAACAGGGTGGGAGACAAGAATGCAGAGGAGGTGATAGGATAGAGGGTGTGGAAACTGTTGGGTGGAGGGTGTGGAGACAGTATGTGACTGTAGGCTGAGGCCAGGATCATTATGGGAGCAGAGAAAGACTGTAAGGATAACTCCCGCCCACGCAGTTCAGAAAAGCTGGTGGTGGAGGGAAGGATCCAGATGGCTCGTGTGGTGAAGCAGCTATCAAAATCAAGTCTTTATCTTCAGCTGCATGTTGTGCCACAGGGTGGTCTACCGGGCTCTTGGCCACAATTTGCCAGTGGCCATTCATTCAGGTGGACAGATGATCACTAGTCATACCAATCTAAAAAGCTGTACAATGGTTGCAGCAGAGATGGTAAATGCCATGGCTGGTTTAACAGATGGCCCAGCCCCTGATGGTGTAGAATAAACCTGTCACAGGACTGGAATAGGAAGTGCTGGGTGGGTGGATCGGTTAGGTTTTGCACCTGGATCTTCCACAGGGATATGATTCTCGTGGCAAGAGGTTGAGATCGGGATGGCCTAGGGATACACTAGGATGTTGTGGAAGTTGGGTGTCTCCACTGAAAAAATTCCAGCACTCATTGACCAACACCTCCAACCAATTGCTAGTAATCTAGCCTCTCACGTCAAAGACACCAACCACTCCCTTCACTGACTCTCCACTATCCCCACTCCTTTACCTTCTGGATCCCTGCTCGTTACTGTTGACGCCACCTCCCTATACACCAACATCACTCATGCCCATGGTCTTACCGCAATTGAACACTACCTTTCCCAATGTCCTTTAGACTCCAAATCCACTATCTCATTCCTCATACGCCTTACTGACTTTATCCTTCTCATTTGAAGGGAAGGATATAAACAAATCCGCGGCACAGCCATGTACACTCGCATGGCACCGTCCTACGCCAACCTTTTTATGGGCCATCTAGAGGATAATTTCCTAGCCTCTCTAAACATCAAACCCCTAGTCTGGTTAAGGTTCAATGGTGATATCTTCATGGCCTGGACCCAGGGCCAAGACAGCCTATCTTCATTCCTTGCCAACCTCAACATCTTCTCTCCCATCCATTTCACGTGGTCCTCCTTGACCCAGGGTGCCACATTTCTAGAAGTTGACCTCCTACTTTCTGATGGCTCCACTTGCATCTCTGTCCAAATTAAACCAACCAACGACCAACAGTACCTGCATTTTGACAGCTGTCATCCCTTTCACACCAAAAAGTCCCTCCCATACAGCCTGGCTACCTGGGGATGGTGTATCTGCAGTGACAAAAACTCCCTTGCTAAGTATGCTGGTTGTCTTGCCAAGGCCTTCACATACAGGCATTATCCCCCAGAACTAGTCCACAAACAGATCTCCCAGCCATTTCTCCTCACAACCCCAATCCTCCCACCACCCCTAAAAACCAGCCACAAAGGAGTGCCCCCTTTGTCACCCAAAAAGAAGTGTCTCCTTCATCACCCAGTACTACCCTGGAGCACTGGAACATAATTTGCCAGGGCTCTGATCATGCCCTCAAATGAGGGACATCCTACCTGAGATGCTTCCCAACCTTCCTTAAGTGGTGATCTGTCGCCCAACCAAACTCCAAAGCATCCTAGAGGAACCCTATGCCACTCCCAATCCCAATCTCTTGTCGCAAGGATCATATCCCTGTGGAAGATCCAGGTGCAAAACCTGCCCAATCCACCAACCCAGCAATTCCTATTCCAGCCCTGTCACAGGTTTATCCTACCCCATAAGGGACAGGGCCACCTGTGAAAGCAGCCACGTCATTTAACAGCTCTGCTGCAATCATTGCACAGCTTTTCATATTGGTATGACTACCTACCAGCTGTCCACCAGGATGAACAGTTACCACCAAACTAAGGCCACAAGCAAGGTAGACCTCCATGTGGCACAACATGCAACTGAACACAACACACTTTATTCCAATGGCTGCTTCACTATCCAGGCAATCTGGGTCCTTCCCTCCACCACCAGCTTTTCTGAACTGCACAGACGAAAGTTATCCTTACAACACATTCTCTGCTCCTGTAATGATCCTGGCCTCAAACTACAGTAAAATACTGTCCCCACACCCTTCACCCAATAGTTTCCACCCCCTCTTTCCATCTCCTCCCCATTTTCATCTCTCACCCTGTCTATTTATAGGCCTCTGCTAACGCATCCGCCCGTCTTTCCCGCTCCTTTATACACTCCTGGAAATTGAAATAAGAACACCGTGAATTCATTGTCCCAGGAAGGGGAAACTTTATTGACACATTCCTGGGGTCAGGTACATCACACTGACAGAGCCACAGGCACATAGACACAGGCAACAGAGCACGCACAATGTCGGCACTAGTACAGTGTATATCCACCTTTCGCAGCAATGCAGGCTGCTATTTTCCCATGGAGACGATCGTAGAGATGCTGGATGTAGTTCTGTGGAACGGCTTGCCATGCCATTTCCACCTGGCGCCTCAGTTGGACCAGCGTTCGTGCTGGACGTGCAGACCGCGTGAGACGACGCTTCATCCAGTCCCAAACATGCTCAATGGGGGACAGATCCGGAGATCTTGCTGGCCAGGGTAGTTGACTTACACCTTCTAGAGCACGTTGGGTGGCACGGGATACATGCGGATGTGCATTGTCCTGTTGGAACAGCAAGTTCCCTTGCCGGTCTAGGAATGGTAGAACGATGGGTTCGATGACGGTTTGGATGTACCGTGCACTATTCAGTGTCCCCTCGACGATCACCAGTGGTGTACGGCCAGTGTAGGAGATCGCTCCCCACACCATGATGCCGGGTGTTGGCCCTGTGTGCCTCGGTCGTATGCAGTCCTGATTGTGGCGCTCACCTGCACGGCGCCAAACACGCATACGACCATCATTGGCACCAAGGCAGAAGCGACTCTCATCGCTGAAGACGACACGTCTCCATTCGTCCCTCCATTCACGCCTGTCGCGACACCACTGGAGGCGGGCTGCACGATGTTGGGACGTGAGCGGAAGACAGCCTAACGGTGTGCGGGACCGTAGCCCAGCTTCATGGAGACGGTTGCGAATGGTCCTCGCCGATACCCCAGGAGCAACAGTGTCCCTAATTTGCTGGGAAGTGGCGGTGCGGCCCCTACGGCACTGCGTAGGATCCTACGGTCTTGGCGTGCATCCGTGCGTCGCTGCGGTCCGGTCCCAGGTCGACGGGCACGTGCACCTTCCGCCGACCACTGGCGACAACATCGATGTACTGTGGAGACCTCACTCCCCACGTGTTGAGCAATTCGGCGGTACGTCCACCCGGCCTCCCGCACGCCCACTATACGCCCTCGCTGAAAGTCCGTCAACTGCACATACGGTTCACGTCCATGCTGTCGCGGCATGCTACCAGTGTTAAAGACTGCGATGGAGTTCCGTATGCCACGGCAAACTGGCTGACACTGACGGCGGCGGTGCACAAATGCTGCGCAGCTAGCGCCATTCGACGGCCAACACCGCGGTTCCTGGTGTGTCCGCTGTGCCGTGCGTGTGATCATTGCTTGTACAGCCCTCTCGCAGTGTCCGGAGCAAGTATGGTGGGTCTGACACACCGGTGTCAATGTGTTCTTTTTTCCATTTCCAGGAGTGTATTTTTGTTCCTTTTATCCCCACCTCCCTGGCAGTCTAGTCCCTGCAGACTCCACCAGACAGTATTTGTCTCTCTTCCCACCCACACGTTACTATCCCTATCCCCTCCCCTTCATCTTCCTGTGAATATTGTGTGTGTGTGTGTGTGTGTGTGTGTGTGTGTGTGTGTGTGTCTTTACTGACAAAGGCTGTGGCTGAAAGCTATATGTGAGTGCCGTTTAACTGTGCCTGTCTGCAACTTGACGAGTCTTCTTTACGGTAAGTATCAATCTATCCTTCCCTACAATGCTGATATTCCTATCTGGAATTTCCACAGTTTAACTATGGATTCAAATTATGCAGTGATACACCAGAGGACAAATTCAACACGGAAAAAGATGAGTTATATGATATGCTGCTTATTGGTCAATGTAAAGAATCTGAACCAAAACAAAAATTTATGACTTTCTAACTTCTGCTGGCAATTTTGTATATATCATTAAAGTAAAATTTAAGATCTATTTTTAAATTGTATTTTGTTGAAATACAAATACATGTACAAGTGCTGAAAATTTTTGTTTTTCTTTTTCAAAAATACGTATTCCCCATAAATAACATAAATGGCATGAAATACACTAATATATTGCACACATAAAGGCTTAAAGATGATATTACATTCAAGAATGCCATTTTCGGCTGATTTTGAGTCCACTTTTACTAAAATTATTAATCCAATATTTTTCAGCATGTATAGGGAGTAATTGCAAATATTTTGTATGAATACTGAAGGAAATTATTGAATCCTCTTCAACATTTGTTGTTATACACTGTGCACAAAACTGCACTAAAAAAAGTATTATGGTGAAATGACTGATATATCAAACTTTTTGCAATTTCTAGACTTTTTGCAGATTTTCAGAGCCTATTATCTCTGCAGATGTTCCAAAATTGCCAACATGTTACACATGAGATGTGCAGCAAATTTAACACTCTTTAAAACTGATAATGGGGTATTTTTACCTAAAATGCGCTGGAAGCGAGTTACTGAGGAAAAACTGAAAAAAGTGTGATTTCTTAGCGCTTTTTTCAAGATCATGGGCAGCACACAAGGGGGAAAAGGTCTAAAACTTGGATTTTTCAAGAGAGGCATATACATACAACATACCTGAAAAGCAGAGTTACTCAATTTTTTGCAATGCAAAATTTTATTTCTGCTAGCTTTTAAAGAAAAAGAAAAAATGCAATTTGGTGACAGAACTACAAAATGAAAATGACAAGTTGCAAAATTTCCCACTGCAAGTAAGCTGTTGTAACATATGTCAGCGTCACCAAATTTCAGCAGAAGTGATCGATATTATTCGAAAAATGTGACATTAGGAATGCAATGCTTTTAACACATTCGTACAAAAGGAAACAATTCTCATATTATTTTACTTTGTATACTGTTCAGACCCATTTGGAATTTGCTAGTGTCCCATCGGTCACCTCCCCAGGTGGCGGATAGGGGAATGTTCACCAGATATGGTGTAAACTGAGGGAATAAAATATGCCTCTGAAACCTGGGCTCTGACAGCAAAGAATTCTGAATCACTGGATGCATTCAAGAGAAGGATACTCAGGAGACTCATTGGTACAATTTGTGATAGGAACAAATGGAGGAGGAGATACAACCATGAGTTATACGCCACCTGCAAAGACCAGCCTGTTACAAAAATTGTGAAGTCATCTAGGCTCAGATGGACTGGCACATGGCATGGTTGAATACAAAAATACCAATAAAGATAATACAGGGACAGCCAGGTGGACAGAGAGAATGTGGTTGACTGAAAACCATGTGGGAGGTCAGAGTCATAGAAGACCTTCGAAAGTACAGGAACTGGAAAATGCTGGTAAGGGACTGGGATAAGTGGAAGGAGATGGTTGAAGAGGCCAAGACTCATCAGGAGTTATAGCCGTAGAAGATGAATATATTGATCAGAAGTCAAGTAGCACCTTAAAAAATACACAGTGTTGCAAATAAGTAACAAGATTAATTTTTTCCCCAGGTACACTTTCAGGAACATCATCAAATGTTGTTACCATTTCACACACTAGATTGTGCTGAACATACAGACACTTCTGTCATGATGATGACTTGGCCAGTGCATGCACAGCCATCATGAAAGTAACACTGTGCAAGTAGTGGCAATGAAATGTAGCATCTTGGATCAAAAAGAAGGGACAAAATTTTGCTATAAATGTGGAAAAACATCATCAGAAGTTTACAAAGATATGCAGTGTGTTCACAGGGACAACTGTCTTGGCCATAGTCAAGTGTTCTGCTGCTTTCCACCACTTAATAATGGAAAATAATCTTTAGAAAATGTACTACCCATCAGACATCCCGTATATGCTTGGGTGGATGAAAATGTGAAAAAAACCAACAACATTGTCATCAGTGATACATGATTTACCATCCGAAAACTCGCAGTGAAACTTGGTATGAATAAGAAGCTGGCCAGCTTGATCTTAGACAAAGAGTTGCACATGAGAAAGATCTGGTCCCAGTTTACTCCACATTCACTGGCAGATGAGCAGAAAGAGCACTGAGTTGCATGCTGCACTGGTTTCATCACTGCAGTTAATGAAGATCACAATCTACTGAAACAACAGGCACTTTAACCCTTTAGTGACCAGTGGGAACTATAGTTCCCACTTATTTGTTTTCACTGTAAGTTCAGTGGTAATCCGTGTTCCCACTTCTAACTTGTGCAACCATCTCTGTTAGAGTGTGCTAACTATGTGTAGATTGTCAACGGTTGGGCGAAAGCTGCTGTATTTCTACCTTGTGAGTCAATCAATGCAGAAGCGCAGTTCCCTCGTGAAGACGAGCCACTGTTTTGACCGCTACAGCATTTTTTGGATAGTGTGCTTTCCTTTTGCGCGTGAAGTGACTTGTGTTGTATTTATCTACTTTTATATTTATGAGGGAGATAGTATTCGTGTATATTTGCTGGATTTGACTGAAAATTATGTAAATATTACAAGGTAAGTTAGTGGAAGGAGAAGTGAAGTATTCTGCCCATTGGCTGTGGCAGAGTATAATAAAATAATGGGAGGAGTGGATAGATTTGATCTGCTGCGTGAACGGTATGCTGTAGGCCGTCGTTCATGGAAGTGGTGGCACAAACTCTTTTCCTTTCTTGTGGATTTGGCAGTTGTCAATTCCTACGTTATGTGGAAGCTACTGAAGACAGAAGCAGACCAATTAACATTTAGATTTCACTTGGCAAGGCAGCTTATCTCTGGCTTCTCAAGTTGTAAGAGAAGAGGAAGGCCTGTTCATTTTCAAACACCAAAAAGAGGAGTGTCTGGAGTACCAGATGAAGTTTGTCTGGAGAAAGTTGGAACTCATTTCCCTACAAAAGGTACAAAAAGCAGAAGATGCCGCCAATGTAGCACCAAGAACAAAGAAAAGAGAACAAAAATAATGTGTAGCAACTGTCATGTACCTTTGTGTGTAGCACCATGCTTCTCTAAATTCCATAGTACATCACCTTAGCAAACTCAAAGGACAGTATGAACTAACACAAATAGAGTTCGGTTGGAACAATAGTTCCCACAACTTTTTTTTATACTCGTAGGCTAAACTCTCACTTTCAAGGTTTAAACTATGATTTTATGAACGGTTTCTTAGCCCAATAAAGTGTTCATAAAAGTCTACAACTTCCGGAAATAATTTGGTTAAAGGGGAACTACTTCAGTGACATTGAGAACAACCAATGTGCTGTGACCAACAGACTGAAAGAAGCACACAACCAGGATTTCAAGCGTTCTCTCAATAACTTGCATGATCAATATAAACATTGTATGGAGGTGCAAGGGGATAATTCTGAAGCCTTGTAGCTGTGAAATTGCAATACATTCCTTAGCAATATTATGAAAAGGAAAGTTGCTTCTCACTGATGCAGAGTCACAGACAGGCACAACTGAAAGACTGTCACATTATGAGCTTTCAGTCAACAAGGCTTTTGTCGAAAATAGATATCTCTCTCTCTCTCTCTCTCTCTCTCTCTCTCTCTCTCTCACACACACACACACACACACACACACACACACACTCACTCTGTGGCTTCAGTTGACAGAGGCTGCAGTCGTGTGTGTGTGAGTTGCATTTGCATGGATGTGTGTGTGTGTGTGTGTGTGTGTGTGTGTGTGTGTGTGTGTGTGTGTGTTTTGTCTATTTTTGACAAAGGCCCTGCTGGTCGAAAGATTATAATGTGACAGTCTTTTTGTTGTGCCTATCTGTGACTCAACATCTCCACTATATGATGAGTAGCAACTTTCTTATTCATAATATTGTTACATTCCATCCTGGATTTTCCATTGTTTGATTTAATGAATTCCTTAGCTTGGATGTAATACTAACTGTCTCTTACTTGGTGCACTGTGTATTTCTTCTTTTGTATTTTTCTTCTCTTGATTTCTTCAACTTATAAATGATGGTGCAGTAATTTTCCCCATGGTTTTGGTAAAATGGCTGTGTTATCAAGTAAATAATATACTCAGGCAACAATAAACAGCTGTCATACACACATTTCACTGCCTCCATTTAAACAGAGAAATATGATAGAATGCAATGGTAAATGTATCAGTTACCACTTGAAAGCATGTGTCCATGCAGCAAGCACACATAAGACCACTGCTCCAAGCACCTGAAGAAGATGACAATGTCAACTGTCAAAATACTGTGCATAAAGTGGAATCACCAACTTGACTAGAACATATCATCACCAACCAATCACACCCAGCAATTAATTGGAATTACAGTAGTATCCTTCTCAGTTTTCCTGATACTGGAGTGCCACAATATTACTACGGTGTTATTCTCTTCCCTTCTTCTCTCTCTCTCTCTCTCTCTCTCTCTCTCTCTCTCTCTCTTTTAATACCTGCAAAATAACATGCGAGATCCAATTCACCCACCATTCAGCTGAAAATTGGAACTAGGAAAGACCACTTGGGTGGGCAAGTTCAGGATAAATCTGACTGATAACAACCAGCTTGGACATAGTTTTGACAACACACCTTAAGCACATTTGAAATTGGTGGTCCTTCGCCTCTTAATTTCAATGAAATTAGATGACACTAGTTTCTTAAAACAGTTACACAGTAACTGGCACAAGCTGACAAAAGAACATGATCAATATATGAAAATGTGTGTACACCAGACCGAAGGCACTTAGAACAAATAATGTATTGGAATATATAAACATTATATATAAAAACAAAGATGAGGTGACTTACCGAACGAAAGCGCTGGCAGGTCGATAGACCCACAAACAAACACAAACATACACACAAAATTCAAGCTTTCGCAACAAACTGTTGCCTCATCAGGAAAGAGGGAAGGAGAGGTGAAGACGAAAGGAAGTGGGTTTTAAGGGAGAGGGTAAGGAGTCATTCCAATCCCGGGAGCTGAAAGACTTACCTCAGGGGGAAAAAAGGACAGGTATTCACTCGCACACACACAGATATCCTTAATTTTTCCCACATGGAATGTTTCCTTCTATTATATTGGAATATATAAACACTAAGACAAAACACTTTTTAATTCCAAACATCAGAGTTTTAGTTATAGTGCAGCGTGTGGCCACACCCACCCCTTTAATTCATCATCTGGAGATTGCATTTGGAGATCTTTCAAACTGCAACTCTCTGCACTATTTCAACCATGCTAGCATTTTAATTAACTACATACTAGTCATTCCCGCTTCATTTTAATTGAGTTCCAAACTGTGAGATTGCCATATCATTCTCTAACTTGAATGGTAGTGTCTTGGCTTTTGTTTGCCTCTTTGATGTATGCCACTGCAATTACTTACATTTTAAATGAACAACAAATAGTAAGGTGACATTTTCTTACTGCTACAATTTTCCTATCTTGTTCCTCTTTGTTTCAGAAGCTACCTCTTACCGAATTCTGGTTTTTCACGTCATCTTGGGAATTAGCAATTAATCTTGGGAATGGTACAAACTTTCCTACTTGTATTAGGTAATTCCAAGTCTGAGTTATCCAAATCAAGCAAGCAGTTGTTTTATATGCTCCTATGGTTTTGGTCTGGAATCTCACACCACTAAACTTACATTGTCACTGAAGCAGATTTTATATCAATATGTGAACTCTGTAACATGCTTATGAAACACTAAAATATCTCTCTGAAATGTCTACACCCACGATTCAAGTTTTCGTCACCTTTACTAAATGAAAAATCCTCTAAAGCATTCTTTCATTACTGTCTATTTCATTCACATTGTCATAACAACTGTTAACCTAAAGGTATCTATTATTTCCCCTTTCTTACTTTGTGTTCAACAATCCTGAACACTTTTTTTAAAAACTACTTCAACATAAAAACCAAGTGAAAAGGCACAGTGTATGCCACACTGGACTCACATTTGGGAGGAAGATTGTTCAAATCCCTCATCTGACCATCCAGATTTAGGTTTTCCAAAGGATGCAGCTTACTTTCTTCCCCTTCCTTTCATTATCTGAGCTTGGGCTCTGACTCTAATGACTTCACTATCAAGAGGACATTTAAACTCTAATCTTCCACCCTTTTTTCAATGTAAAATATGACATCTACTATGATGTTGAGCAAACAACTGTTTACATCTCATAAAGATAAACACAAACATTATACTGAGACAACATAGAATATGTTATACCGTAATTTGTATATAATTTATAACATCCTGTCTCAAAATTCAAAAGCATGTGGATAATACATATAAAAATGAAAGAATATTTACATGTGACAGAGCTGTAGTAAAACAATTTTTGGCAGCTGTAATATCGTCTTTCTTCCAGTAACACTCTCCCAGTTCATTCCATGCATCTACAAATTTTGGGTCGAGTTTCAGTGCTTTTGACAACATTTCCTCAGCCTCAGCATTAAACTGAGGTGTGACATTCAGAGCCCTCCCCCTGAGGTAACAGTACATTGCTTTGTTAGCTTTTGATGCAGGATCTGCAAAAGAACACATGGTCAATAAAATATAGTGTAATGAATTATCAGAACATAGTTCTACATGTATCCAACGACTGAAAAATGGTCCTTCAGTTTCATACTCAATTAACAATTTTTGTCCTTGTTTGCCTCTGGTATTAAAAATAAATTATGCAAAACATTCCTCACAGCTATTAACTACTCAAACAATAAAGTGCTGAATAAAATGGTATCATATGAAAACAACAGTTAGCATCTGAAAATTTTCATGTGAATTTCCCAGTTGTTTAACTAGTGCTTGTGTACATATATATTATCATGAAGCCAGGCAACGTGAAAGCTTAGCTTTCCACATCACTGTTTCTGAATTATGTATCTAGGCTTCCTGCATGTTTGACACTACTTCTTAGATGTTATTTACTGTCTCCACAAAATCTGATAAGCTGCCAAAATTTTCCATGCAGCTTGAGTTTATGCTTTTTTTCAGTTACTGGCAACCTGGACAAGATCTTATCTACATTCCTTCTTTATACTCTGTATTGATGCTATTAGACCTTGTTTGATCTGTGGACACATTGTGAGGAGAAAAGTTCTTATTAGTAGCAAAACCATGTTCAGATGCCGTCTTTTGTGTTTTGTACGGATTTAATAAACATTTTACTCATTATGCACAAAATTTTCTATTTTAAGTTTCTCAATAATAATTTTGTGCAGTGTTGCCCAGTGCACACCAATGGACATTTCACATGAACATAAGCAACTGTGAACTGACATTTTTTTTAACACATGATAAAGAAGGTCGTCTATCTGGATGGATGACCTGCTACTCATCAACTTTATCATTCACATTTTTTATGGACTTCCCTAAATCACACCACCATTGGGTTATTTATACTTAATGCATTGCTCAAGATCCATAAAAGTCACAGAGTTTATGGAGAATTTCAGAGGCAGTCAGTCCGTTTTCAACAAGAAATCACCAACTGTATACACTTACAGCATGGTCATTTATTTCTCCAGCCATCTGGGAGCTTTGGCTATTCCTGGGTTGAAAATCTGTGCGTGCTACTGCTCAAGTGAAAGCTGACCATTGAAGGCACTTATATTTAATTGCCAATCACACCTTACTATCAAGAACTGCCTCATATGGCTGGTTCTTTTATTAATTTGCCTGCATGCTTCATGTACATAAGTTCAATGATGTTTACCAGGTGGTTTGTTTGAAGCCTTTACTACATATTACACTCCAATAAATGTCTGTCAAAACCTTTTAACACAATCTGTAAGTATGCAAGCCTGCAAAGAGTGACAGACTGTAATTTTGCATGACAACAAAGAGGCAGTAGTCTCATAGAAAAACTGTGATGCAATGCGCCTCACACAATGTCCCAAAGAGTTATCAACAAGTACTGCACTGGAAAAGCCTCAGAAAAGAAAATATATGCTAATAATAGTTCAAATGGGGTATAACAGCCCAAGGAAAGGCTAAAACTAGAACACATATGCTGTCAGTGCTCCAAATGTAGATAAATATGCAATTATGAGGGGATTTCAATAAGTAATACAACCCATTTTTTTCTGATAACAGATTTGTTTTATTCAGAATTCCAGTACACCACATTATTCTCCATTCCTTTGGCCATGAAATGCTATTTTTCAACATAGTCCCCACTCAATGTGATGGCCTTACGTCACCCTACTGGGAGGGATTGTATGCCGTGTGGTACCACTCTACTGGTCAATATCAAAGCCAACATCTTGTTGCATCAATAACCTCAACATCCTATTGCATCAATATCCTCCCCATTATCCATGTACTGCTTCCCAGAAAGTGCATCCTTCACTGGGCCAAACAGATGGAAGTCGGAAGGTGTGACATCCGGGTTGGTGGATGAGGAAGAACAGTTCAATAAGGTTTTGTGAGCTCCTGTTGGTTGTGTAGACTTGTGTAAGGCCTTGCACTGTCATGGAGAAGGAGAAGTTCATTTGCATTCTTGTGGTGACAAAACACTGAGGTCATTTGTTCAATTTCCTGAGGATATCACAATAGACTTCACAGTTGATCATAGCACAGTGAGGGAGGATATCAAATGGAATAACCCTTTCAGAGTATCACAAGTTTAACGTCATGACTTTACCAGCTTCATGTAAATGTGTTGGTACGACTGATCTTTCTCTCATTGTGTTCCACCCACTCCATTTTTTTGGCTGCTGTGCATCCGAAAAAATGTTTATTTTTTGCCATCCCCAGAACCATCAATAATAGTACAAAAAATACACTCAAAATTGTTTTCCTGTAATTTCACTTGTTTGCACTTATTATATTTACAGCTTGAAATTTTTTCATTGTTACAAATTAATTAATTAATTTTTGTGAGGGTCATTCAATAAGTAATGCAACACATTTCTTTCTCAGTCAGTTTTGGTTGAAAAAATGCAGAATGTGCTGTCGGACATTACGGAATATTCCAGCTTCATCCTCTATAGTCTCATGTAGTTCCGATAGGTGGCAGCACTATATGTAGCCTTAAAATGGTGTCTGTAATGGAGGTGTGTTCCAAGCAGAGAGCCGTCATTGAGTTTCTTTTAGCGGAAAACCAGAGCATCACTATATTCAATGGTGCTTCCAGAATGTATATGGAGACACCTTTTTTTTTTTTTTTTTTTGTAGGGTTTAAGGGCGCTCAACTGCTGAGGTCATTAGCGCCCAGTCACTGGTGTTAGAGCACATGGAATCTGCTAAAACTCAAGGGGATGGGGGGACACCAGTAGGACCTGACAAAGAAGCAGAAAATAAGTAAAAAGGTTAAATGTCTTTGGACAAGCCAGTTAAAGTTATAAAATGCAGAATACGAGCAGCTGCTCGAGCGTCATCAGCTAAAACATCCGGTAAAGTAGATGGCAGGGACAGGACAACACGAAATTGACTAAAACGGGGACACGACAATAAAACATGGCGCACTGTTAATGCCTGACCACAAGGGCACTGCGGGGCTGGGTCACCGGAGAGCAGGTAGCGGTGGCTAAACCGGCAATGCCCAATCAGCAACCTGGTCAGAAGGACCTCCTCGCGCCGAGATGGTCGGGAGGATGTTGTCCAAGCAGTTGGGAGCGGTTTTACTGCCCAGAGCTTGTTTCCTTGGAGGGATGACCAAGCATCCCACCACAACGACACAAGCCTCTTACATACATCCCCACGAACGTCAGATGACGGGACACAATGGGAGGCTGGCCGAGGCAGGAGGACTGCAGCCTTGGCTGCAGCATCCGCAGCCTCATTCCCAGGCACTCCTACATGTCCGGGAACCCACAGAAAGCTGACAGAACCACGATTATCAGCAAAAGAATGGAGGGACTGCTGTATCCGTTGAATCAAGGGATGGACCGGATAGGGAGCTCCAAGGCTCTGAAGAGCACTGAGTGAGTCAGGGCAGAGTACATACGATGAATGGCGGTGGCGGCGGGCATACTGAACGGCCTGATGGAGAGCAAAAAGCTCGGCCGTAAAGCTCGATCATTGGTCGAGGAGCCGGTATTTAAAGGTGGCGGCCCCGACGACAAAGGCACAGCCGACACCATCATCAGTTTTGGAGCCATCGGTGTAAATAAAGGTGTGACCGGCAAGTCGAGCACGAAGTTCGACAAACCGTGAGCAATACGCTGCAGCCGGAGTACCCTCCTTCGGGAGTGAGCTGAGGTCAAGATAAATATGAACCGGAGCCTGGAGCCAAGGTGGTGTCGGGCTCTCACCCTCTCTGAAGGTGGTAGGGAGGGCAAAATCCAATTGTCGAAGCAGGCGACGGAAGCGGACTCCGGGGGGCAGCAGGGCAGACACATACAACCCGTACTGACGGTCGAGAGAATCGGCGAAGAAGGACTTGTAAGAGGGGTGGTCGGGCATAGACAACAGCCGGCAGGCATACCGACACAGCAGTACGTCACGCTGGTAGGTCAATGGTAACTCGGCAGCTTCAGCATAAAGACTCACGACAGGACTAGTGTAGAAGGCTCTGGTCGCAAGACGTATCCCCCGATGGTGGATGGAGTTGAGCCGGCGTAAGAGGGATGGCCGAGCGGACGAGTAGACGAAGCTCCCATAATCCAGCTTCGATCGGACTATGGACCGATACAAGCGAAGCAGGACAGTGCGATCCGCTCCCCAAGATGAACCGCTAAGAACTCTGAGGACATTAAGGGAACGTGTACAACGGGCCGCCAAATAAGGGACATGTGGAGACCAACACAGTTTCCTGTCCAATGTGAGCCCTAGAAACTTAGTTGTGTCCACGAATGGGAGAACAACGGGACCGAGATGTAAGGATGGCGGAAGGAACGCTTTATATTGCCAAAAGTTGATACAATCCGTCTTCTCTTCAGAGAACCGGAAGCCATTTGCCACGCTCCATGAGTAGAGGCTGTCTAGACAACGCTGAAGGCACCGCTCCAGGAGGCATGTTCTCTGGGCACTGCAGTAGATCGGGAAGTCATCGACAAAGAGAGAGCCTGAGACATTAGGTGGAATACAATCCATAATTGGATTGATCGCGATGGCAAAAAGGGCTACGCTCAAGACGGAGCCCTGAGACACTCCGTTCTCCTGGAGGAAGACGTCGGGCAATACGGAATCCACACGTACCCTAAACTTTCGATCCGTTAAAAAGGAATCAATAAAAAGGGGCAGGCGACCGCGTAGGCCCCACCTGTGCATAGTGCGGAGGATACCTCCTCTCCAACAGGTATCATAAGCCTTCTCCAAGTCGAAGAACACGGCTACCGTTTGGCGCCTTCGCAAAAAGTTGTTCATGATGAATGTCGACAAGGTCACAAGGTGGTCAACAGCGGAGCAGCAGCAACGAAAGCCGCATTGGACATTAGTAAGTAGTCGTCGAGATTCAAGAATCCAAACTAACCGAGCATTAACCATGCGCTCCATCACCTTACAGACACAGCTTGTAAGAGAAATGGGGCGGTAACTGGAAGGAAGGTGTCTATCCTTCCAGGGTTTGGGTATAGGACAACAACGGCGTCACACCAACGCCTGGGGACTTGACCTTCGGTCCAGACGCGATTGTAGGTACGAAGAAGGAAGCTTTAGCCCACCGGAGAAAGGTGTGCCAGCATCTGAACGTGAATGGCATCTGGCCCCGGAGCAGAGGACCGGGACAGTGCAAGCGCACGTTCGAGTTCCCGCATAGTAAAGGGGGCATTATAAGTTTCCAGATTCAGCGAGTGGAAGGAAGGTCGCCGAGCCTCTTCTGCCTCTTTCCTGGGAAGGAAGGCAGGATGGTAATGGGCGGAGCTTGAAACCTCCGCGAAAAAGCGGCCAAAGGCGTTGGAGACAGCCACAGGATCAACAAGGACCTCATTACCTGAGGTCAGGCCAGGTACCGAGGAGTGGGCCTTAATGCCCGACAGCCGGCGCAGGCTACCCCAAACGACGGAAGAGGGAGTAAAACTGTTAAAGGAGCTGGTGAAAGAGGCCCAACAAGCTTTTTTGCTGTCTTTGATGACTCTACGGCATTGCGCTCGGAGTCGTTTGTATTCAATACAATTCGCCAACGTAGGATGGCGGCGAAAGGTGCGTAAAGCACGTCGTCAAGCACGGATAGCGTCCCTACAAGCCTCGTTCCACCAGGGGACGGAAACGCGACGTGAAGAAGAAGTAGTACGAGGAATGGAACGTTCGGCAGCATTGATGATAACAGCCGTGAGGTATTCGACCTGACTGTCACAACTGGGAAAATCGTGGTCCGGAAAGGTCACCAGGGACGAGTAAAGTCCCCAGTCAGCTTTCAGTATGTTCCAGCTCGAAGGACGTGGGGATGGGGTGTGGTGCAGGAGACGAACGACACAGGGGAAGTGGTCGCTTGAATAGGTGTCAGAAAGGACATACCACTCGAACCAACGGGCAAGAGTGGTAGAACAGATCAAGAGGTCCAAGTGGGAGTAGGTATGAGTAGAGTCCGAGAGGAAAGTCGGGGCGCCGGTATTGAGGCAGACAAGATTGAGATGGTTGAAGACATCCGCCAAGAGTGAGCCTCTTGGACAGGATGCAGGAGAGCCCCAAAGGGGATGATGGGCATTGAAGTCGCCAAACAATAAGAACGGCGGGGGAAGCTGAACGATCAGGTGCATCATGTCAGCCCGACTAACAGCAGATGACGGTGGAGTGTAGATGGTACAAACTGAAAAAGTAAAAACAGAAAGAGTAATGCAGACAGCTATTGCTTGGAGTGGGGTGGTCGATGGGATGGGATGGTAATAGACATCGTCCCGAACGAGCAACATGACCCCACCATAAGCTGGGATACTGTCCACAGGGGTGAGGTCATACCGCTCCGAGGTATAGTGAGTAAAGGCAATACGGTCAGTTGGGCGCAACTTGGTTTCCTGGAGACCAAGGACGAGCGGACAGTGCAGGCGGAGGAGCAGTTGTAATTCCTCCCGATTAGATCAAATACCTCTTATGTTCCAATGAAACAACGCCATCGCTAGTCAAAAAGTTGGGGGAACGAGGCGGGGGAAGAGCTGGTCACCTCGACGGCCGCGGAGGGCCAGGTTGCGAGGGAACAATGCTACAACCAACGGGAGGCGGATCCGGTTCCATCGACTCGTCGCCAGCTATGGCCGCTGTCCCTGGTTGTGTAGGAGGGGCCGCATCATTTGCCGACGAAAGGCCGGCGGAGCGCCTGGCAGCAGAGCGTCCCGGCGAAACGGAGGACGGCCGGGAGCAGCGACTCACGGATGGAGCGTCAGACGAAACGCGCCGGGGTGGAGAGGGGGATAGAGACTTCTTCTTGGAGGCCTTCTTGGAAGGCCGAGGAGGCACAGGGATGGTGGGCTGGACCCGAAGAAGGTCCTCACGCGCGGGGTCCGTTTTGGAACGCCGGACCTCGGAAGCTGGGGTCCGGAACGTTTCCCCGATGGACGCCTGAGAAGAGGATCGCTTCTCAGGTGGCGTGGGGGGGGGGAGGAGGAGGAGGAAGGGTGGCCCCTGGGGCAGAGGGGGTGGGGGCCACGGGGGAGGAGGATTTGGAAGGGAGGGATTTGGGAGGCGGAGGCAGAGCCCCCTGATGGGCGGAGGAGGCGGAGGGGGGACAGGATAGGGGTGAGGATACCGCGGAAGGAGTGGACACAACTGAGGCAAACAAAGTGGTCAATGGCACGGGATGGAGGCGGTCGTACTTCTTCCGGGCCTCAGAATAAGAGAGCCGATCCAAAGTTTTGATTTGTTGTATCCTCGAAGGCGAGGATAAAGGCCCTGGTGTCGATGCGACGGTCTTTGGGGCCGCGCTGGACTCGCCGGACGAAATGCACGCCTCGGCGCTCCAGGTTGGCCCTGAGCTCCTCATCAGATTGTAGCAGGAGGTCACGATGAAAAATAACCCCCTGCATCCTATTTAGTGCCAGATGGGGGACAATGGATACTGGGATGTCCCCTAGGCGGTCGCACGCCTGGAGCGCCGCCGACTGTGTGGCGGAGGTGGTCTTGATAAGAACGGATCCTGAACGCATCTTGCTGAGAGCCTCGATTTCCCTGTAGATGTCCTCAATGTGCTGAACAAAGAACATGGGCTTGGAGGTGGCGAATGTCCCCCCATCGGTTCGAGAACAGACCAAATAGCGGGGCAAGTACTTCGCCCCAAGCCGGCGGGCCTGTCCCTCCTCCCATGGAGTGGCCAAGGGGGAAGGGGCAGGAGAACCAGGACTAGAAACGGTACCTTTTCTTTTGAAAGACTCGGCCGCAGAGCGACCTGATACATGTTGACGTTTCATCTGTGAAACGTCCGCCCCGATACCACCCACTCCGACCAGGGGCTCTCCCCACGGGCGCCACCCAGCCGCAGCAAGGGCCACCTGGCAGGATGACCATTGCCGGGAGTCCTGATGCCCCAAGGAGACGGGCATCTACTCCTTGGCCGACGTGGGGAGGGTGCAGCTCAGGTATCGGCAGTACGATCCCTGTGTTGTCAGGGGGCTACAACCTAGAGGGTACATGACGACCCCACCACAACGGGCTGGCTACCGTGCTGGATTTCTGGTGCCATGGAAAGTCCATCATGATCGCTGGGGCAGATGGAGATGCACTATGGGCGTAACTTTGACAACCCATCAGGCGTTTAGGCCCAATTTGAGGAATAGTGGGTATGGTTACAAAGCCGGTGCAATGCTGAGTGCCAAGGTCTTAGTGCACTTAGGACCAGTGGTACACCACATAAGGTGTCCTTCCCCAAAAGGCTCGTACTTCAGTATAATTTTGAAAAATGGAGGTCAAACCATCACACGGAAGGCCGAAACGGTTGAAACTCCTTTTAGTCGCCTCGTACGACAGGCAGGAATACCTCGGGCCTATTCTTACCCCGGACCCGCAGGGGGGTATATGGAGACCTGGCTGTGAATAAAAGAATGGTGAGACACAAAGGAATTAGACATTTGCTAGTGCTGACACACGCGTCCACCAATAGAGCTACTCAAAGGTGTGTGCCCACAGGGCTCTTGCCACCTAACAGAAGACCATAAAAAGCAATAAAAGACCATCTATCTGGAATTGCTTGCATGTGATGAGGCTGATCGTGAAAATTATTTGTTGACTGTTGTCACAGGCAATGAAATGTGTTCATCACTTTGAACCAGAAACAAAATGGCAATCCATGGAGTGGCGCCACACCACCTCTCCTTTGAAGAAAAAGTTCAGACAAGAGAACTTAAAGCCTCCCTCAATTTTTCACATATTAGTCAGAATAAGTTTAATTATAAATGCACAGACCATTACAAATCTGTAAAAGCGGGAAGCAAATGGGAAATGAATAAGAAGCAGATTATGGGCACTAGTGGAATAAATACGTAGCACAGTGTAAAGTTAAATGTAAAAAGTGTATACGGTTTATGGAAAGAGGCACAGGCTGTGTGATGATTTCATTTAAGTGGATGGCGATGCACAGGTGTCAGATTCATTTCCAACATCATGTCCCCATCCTCTGCCCCCTCATCAGCTTCTTACTCGCCAGTACTTCACTATGGTCACCTCTTTTTAATTCACTCTATATTTCAATGAATCTGTGAATCCTCGGCCACACAGTCCTCTCATTGTTTTCCTTCCAACAATATTCATCCTGCACTAAGTGCTTGGCTAGTCATATCACTACTTACACGATACTGAGCCTTCTTTGATGCCTGTTCCAATTTATGATTTATGTGCATATCTACAGCTTAATGTCAACACCACATGGAGAGTAGTTGCTATAATTTAATCTCAACTTTGTCCTACATCTGAATTCTGATGCTATTGTAAAAATGAACATAAACTTCTCACAACATTTCAGTATATACTGTCTTACCTAGTTGGATTCTTTCTGAATTATAAATTTCTTCGATGTTACAAAACATCTTCACATAGGTGTGGTTTACATGCACATAAAATCTACCACAATTAGTTTGGAAATGTTAACATTTCTATGCTCAGTGTACTTTTACCTCTAGCCATAAAAGTGACAGAGATGGTCTTTTTGAATTGTGATGTGCATTTGTTACAACCAATTTCTGTCAGCTCTTTCTTGGTATTTTTAAATAAATTTTGCTATGTGATGCTCTTTCCAACAACACCGAAAGCCATCATCTCTCCATTATTTTGAATTTAATTAGTAACAAATAATGGAGTTTTACTCTTGCCTCTTGCAGATGTCTCCAAAACCAATCTTCTGCATTCATCTGTTACGACACATTCCACACTAGAAAAAAGATCATCACCTCAAATTGTATACTTGTTACAACCTCAAATTGTATACTTGTTACAAAGAATACAGTAACAAATTGCCTGCAAATCTGAATATCCGCAGTGAACCAACTTACAGGATGGGCACACCACAAAGAAATGACAAAGAGAGTTAAGCAAAGGCTTGATTCTGATATTTCTTCAACATCATCATCCATTTAGGTAATTTTCCTCCTTATTTCAAATACTTTACATTTGAGCCACTCAAAATGGGCTGCTAAATATCTGGTGTCTGTGGAAGGGCACCCCCCTTCTACACACTTCACAAAATCCACAAACGTAACTGTTGTAACTTGGACACACAACACAACGAAGAATGTTAGTATAACTTTATTAGATTGTGACATGTATGCCAATCACCATAACACAATAAGATAAGGCAAATGCATACAAGCAGTAATCACATGATAACTGGGCATGAGCATGGCATGTCAGGGTTTAAATAAGCACTCGCCAATAGGGCTCTATTGGAAATTCGCAGTGTTGCTCTTTTGTGGTACACTATTGCAGATGACAACACACTGCTAACGTGTGTGGCTTTAAAGTGTGTGGGTTTTACTTAATTCCTCGTTCTTTCAGGAACATCTTGGATTCGCAAGATGTCAGTGGTGTCTTCTTCCACAAGGCTCTGACTGAGATGAGGTGCTGAGGCTTAGGTCGGAAGTAACTGGGGTGTGGGTAGTGTCACAGTCCACCTTCTTGTGTTAACCCATATGATAGGATGGGTGGTGTCGGTGCAGGCTCCATGTCCACATCAGGTCCAGGGGCTAATGGTGGCAGTATCCCCACAGCTGGCTCTGTGTGGATGGCAGTTGCATCGGTACAGGTAGTGGTATTGGAGAAGCTGCACCAGGTTCATCCTTCGGTTCACGGGGGACCCCTTGTATGTCGTGGCAGGGACCCAGCCACATCAGGCAATCTGCAGAGCAACACCGACTGGCGTGGCGACATTGGTGTCCACTGTCCAGTCATCCATGCACAGGCACAACTGGTTGTAATGATGTGTACTACTCGATACAGACATCACAGAGACGGAAGCCACGGCGATGGGTAACAATCAAACCCGTGTGCCCAAACAGCCACCCTGGGCCAGAAATGGGATGATGGCTGAGTACGTTGGCATCCCTGGCCGGGCCACAGGAGATGCAGTACCATCCGGGGATGGCATTGTGGAGCAGTTCAGTGGGGCTGTTATCACCAAATGGTGTGAACTGATCGGAAGACAGAAATTGATTCAAGACAACATCAGACAGGAAATAGGTACGTACATTTTCATTTGGGTTTTGAATGTTCTAACTAACCTTTCAGCCTCACCGTTGAAAATGTGGCAAAGCCCGTGGGTATTGCAGAAGGGGGCAAACTCCTGCGACACAAACTGAGGGCCATTATCAGAGACCAATATTGCTGTAAGTCCTTTGATGAAACAAATTTTCGACAGGGCTGCCAAAATATCACAGGCCGAAGTTGACGGGCAATGAACAACATATGGGAACCGAGAGAAAGCATCAATTAAGGAATTAAGGAATGTGCCAGTGAATCAATGTGGAGATGGTCCCAGGCATGCAAAGGTTGTGGCCACAGAGACAACTTCGCCTGCAGGGCAGCTTGTTGCAATACGCATTGAGAATATGCCGTAACCGAATGAGTGATGTCATCGTCCAACCCAGGCCAAAAAAATGACGGCAGGCTAACACATTGGCACGTGACACCCCTCTGTAATCAGCATGCAGCAATTGTACGATCTCCAAACAGAGACCTGAGGGAGGAGCTGAACAGTCTGTACCAAGGAGTAGAACACAATCAATGACAAAGAAATGATTCTGAAACACACAGTAGTTACAGAGGGGGTCGGATACCCACGACTGAGGTGCCTCAGGCCAGCCATGTTGTATTCACTTGTATCACTTTCTGTAAAATCAGACTGATAGCACCAGCTTGCACGACCCAAGTGCTAGTGATTGGAAGACTATCAACAGTTTTTTGAGTGCATTCATCAACATGGAAACAGAGTAACTCCTTCTGATCAAACACTGGGTCCCAACCAGCCAGAAGACGGGAAAGCATGTCAGCATTCGCATGTTTAGCCATGGGGCAGAAGTGAATTACGTAGTTTTACTGAGAAAGGAACAGTGCCCAACGCTGAAAGCAATGTGTTGCTTTGTCTGGCAATAACACTGAGGTGTTAAACAGTGAAACTAACAGCTTGTGATCCATGATGAGATGGAATTTTACACCAAACAGGAAAACATGAAACTTCTTTATGGCACAAACAACGATGAATTTGTGAATATCTAGTGAATATTTGTGAATATTTAGTCTGAGCCAAATTAAGTATCTTCGATGCATATGCAATAGGCCTCTTGGAGCCATCAGAATATTTATGATGTAACAAGCCCCTAGCCCATGTTGGGATGCATCTGTTGTTAACACTAAATGTTGACCCAGTTGATGTGTTATGAGGCAAGATGCAGATTGTAACATACACTCCAGTTTGTAAAACACCATTTCACATGCCTGTTACCTGTGGAAGTATGTTCCCTTATGCATCAAGGCATGTAACAGTTGTGCAACAAGCACCGCCACCAGCAAAAACTGGTGATAATAAGCAGTCTTACCTAAAAAAACCTGAAGTTCCTTGACTGATGTAGGACTGGGAAGAGCCACAACAGCAGAGACAATCTGATGAAGGTGTCTGACACCAACACTAGAGACCTCGAAACCAAAATAAAGAATAGAAGGCTGAAAGAAGCAGCACTTTTCCAAATTGCATTTTAACCCGATGGCCTGTAACACTGAAAAAAGCGTACTTGAGATGTTCGGCAGTGGAGGAGCCAGAGACCCAAATATCATGAAGATAGTTGGGACAGCCAGGCACATACCTCGTGAATTGTTCAAGAATCCGTTGAAAAATCACTGGAGCGCTAGCCACGCTAAATGGTAACCGCAAGTATTGCTGCAAGGCAAAAGGTGTGTTAATGGTCAAGAGTTGTTGAGAGTCAGCATCAATGGAAAGCTGCAGATATGCATCAGAGAAGTCGATCTTGGAAAAATACTGACCACCAGTGAGCTTAGCAAAAAGTTCATCAGGGCACGCAAGGGATACGTGTCAATGATAGACTGAGCACTGATAGAAGCTTTGAAGTGGAAGTAAGTCAGCTGTGCCCTTTCAGAGGAACCATCCAGGCATTTACCTGGAGCGATTTAGGGAAATCACGGAAAACCTAAATCAGAACGGCTGGACTTGGGATTGAACCATCATCCTCCCGAATGCGAGTCCAGTGTGCTAAACACTGCGCCACCTCGCTCAGTTGAAATGGAGTCTGGCTGAAGGTTTCATGGTGATGTGGACTTTGAAATTATTGGCACAACCCAAAACCACAAAAAACATGATGAAAAATTCGGAGCATAAAGAGTAAAACATTGTGTAAGGCACTTGATCAGAGATGAGATTAACTTCATAGGAAATAGCAAATCCGAGAAGGTTAAAGGCATTCAAGCCAAACAAGTTTTTGCTGCGTGCATGTTCACCACTATAAAAGTCAGCGGATTAACAACAGATTTACATGTGACTGGAACCAAGAAATTACCTAATATCGGAACATTTTGTTGATTTTAAGTGACTAATGTATGTGACACTGGCGCTAAAGGGGGAGAACCCAAGTCCATGTATGTCTGCAAGTTGAGTATTGACACAGCAGCACAAGTGTCAACTTGCATGTGTAGAACCTTCTGATGAACCTTGACATCAATAAAAAGATTATTGGGTGCAACAGAGATTGCTGATACACAATTGACATCCATGACAATGTCTGCAATAGGCTGTTAAGATTTTACATTACAAACAGGAGCAATGTGGCCCGTTTTGTTGCACTGGCAGCAAATGGTCCACAACTTAGGACAATCCAGCCTATCATAACTGACAAAACACAATGGACAAGAGGGAAGTGTGGAATTCTTGTGCTGTTTTTCATTACCAGGCTTGTTGTGCTGTTGCTGCAGCTGTGGCTGCTGCAGTGAGTTGGGCCAGCCGCCATGATGTTTTTCTCATGCGCGGACCACTGTCACCACATCGTTCCCCTGTGAACTGTCCGATAAACAGTGGAGAGGGGGGGAGGGAAGTGGGTTGAACTTCTGCAACCTCACACCACAATTCAGTTTGACTACCCGTGGCCCTAGAAACCACAAATGATTGTGCAATAGTCAGAATATCGGAGAGGGAGGGGTTTTTACATTGAAGGGCCCACTCATGAACCTCATAATTGGGGGCCAACTGAATTACTGCATCACAAACTATTTAGTCGGTGTACAACTCCTTATATACATCAGTGTCAAACTGACAATGACAGCTGAAACTGTGAAGCTTAGCTGCACAGGTCTTATAGGAATGTTCCGGATTCTTGCAATGCCGATAGAACTCAACTCGAGTGGCAATGACATGCGGCCATTCACAGCAGTATTTTGAACTAAGGTCGCACGTGTTATCAAAAGAGAGTGAAGGCAGATCCAGCAGGGGGACCAGTTATCAAAGGAGTTGATACATGTGAGCCGATAACTGCCAATCGAAATGCATGTAAATTCTGCAGCAGCTGTTTCTTGTACACCTCCCATTGTTCAAAAGTCTCGTCATAAGTTGGGAATGGCAGGGGATAAATAACCAGGGTAGCAACAGGCAAAACAGGAGGTGCAAGGGGTGACGCAGCAGGTGACATAGATTGAGATGGACCCGAACAGGCCAAAACAGAGGCAAGTGTTTGCAATACCTGGGTTTGATTGTGTCACATTGTGCAAAACGCCTCCTGCTGTTGGCTGAGATGCTGCAACGCTGCAGTAAGAACCTGTTGTTGATTAACCAGTTGGCATAGAAACTCATCAGCAACACCATCAGTAATCATCGGCGCAACATTCTGCCGACTGCTGGGTTCCTCAATGGTAGACATCTGTTCCTGACACAGAACTGTTTGAGGACCATCATATGAATGTCCTCTTCATTGGAAAATTGTGATGACTGCATACTAGTTCCTCCATTGCATAGACATTTTCATCTGTGGTGGACATCGAAGGCCTTCCTTGACGATTGCTTCTGTGTGGCCTCGGTCAAATTATTGTCACCATTTGGCCATGGTCGGACATGACATTGCATGTGGCCAAAATTTCGTGGAGAATCTGTGTGCAATATAGATACTTTGCCCACGTGAATCATAAGGTCCTGCCCCTTTGATTTTGTAGTATGTTTCCAGTTGCTTTGTCATTTCACTTTCACCCTGTGATGCAACTGTTACCCATACCGCAGCAGATCTGTCTTTACAGGAAACCCAGAACATGTACTCTCTTCTGACAGTGCATCACTTTTACTACATGATGGTCTTAGCTTGGGACAACACGTGTAACTTACTTTTTGAAGAACCCAGATATCTTCTGTTTTTCTACCTCTACATGTGTCTCATCACCAGTAGAAATCATTGGAGAATTACTCTGAAACATTTTTATTTCAAATGCCTTAAATATTCAGTCATGATTTGAACCATTAACAAGACTTTTGAGAGAAAAGAAACATCATGATAATGATTCCTCACATTCTGAGGAAAAAAGATCTGAAAAACAGATTTCGGCTGCCATCATTTCGAGAGGTAAATTACTCTAAACTACTCAAGTTTTAAACACTCTTCTTTTTTCTTGTAGAGGTGTAGGGACAAAATGAGAACTGCCTCGGTTGGGACTGAGGCAGAATAGGAAAGTTCTCTCGACAAAAAGACGTGTTCAGCTCCAGTGTCTCAGCAGGTGGGCCATGGTCCTTTGACCTGCCGTGTAGTTGGCAACAGCTCTGTTTTTTGAAGTCAAAAGTTTACATGATTGTGGCACCAGTGTACCCATAAAAGGCCTGGTCATCACTGCTTTCTGCCCTGTTAAGTTCTTTGAAATGGACCAGCAGCTGCAGCTTAGCATAGTCGTGACACATCTCTCTACAGCTATTTACCACCTTGCAGTTAGCAGCAGTTTATCTGCTCATCATCCCGAACAGAATGCGGCAATGTTGTTCATGAAAGCTCACCATGTTGATTGCATGGCGAGCATGAGTATCTAGTGCTACTGGTACAAGCACAAATCAATAGAACAAGCCATGTGATAAGATTCATCACAGTCTCCCCCTATGTCACTTTGATCTGCTCTCTGCGGTCCAGTACTCTGTCTCAGGCTTCTGTGTACTTAACTACAGTTTAGGTATGTGTGCTCTGTGGTGTTCATAATGTTATGGAAGTCTGCCATCACCTAAATGTTGTGCTCTACTTTATTCATATGTCAGAGTACTGAATGTTTGAGTTACTCCTTATTTCTTTATTATTAGAGCTGTGGTATACTCCCAATTTCCAGTATCTGACAAATTGGGGACTATAGAGAATAGAAAGGAGCATATAGGGAGGAGAAAATATACGAGGTTGTTGCTGCTGCTGGTTGTCATGGTCATAATTCTGTTGTCATGGTCATAATTCTGATAACGTACTAGGAGCCCCATTGGTCCCTCAGTAGTTATTAATATTTCAAGTAAATACTCATGACTCAAACACTTTGTGATTGGAGAACAGCTGTGATATTCTTGATGAAAATCGTGTGAAGGTAATGACTTGCCAAACACTCGAGGTGCCATGTCATTGATAGCCACATAAACAGAACTGAGAACATCGCTAGCTTTTAGACAAATCCTTCTTCAAAGCTATAGAGTACATGTACATCTGTACAGCTACACTGTCCCAGCTGACTTAACTACACCAGATGGAGTGGAGCCTCATGTTGTCGGACTGGGCAAGGGGAAATAAGAGGGAAGCAGGAAGTGGAAAGGAGAATTGGGGTGGGGCAGCTGATGGCTCACAGGGAGGTACAATTGTGGCACTGGTGTGCTCTTTCTCGCTGGAGATGGGGAGTTGTGTGCAGTGCACGGTGACACAATCAAGTGGATTGCGAGAGGGAGTCAGAACACGGGAAGAGTGAGATTGTGGAGAGGAATGAGTAAGTGAGTGAGTGCAGGACGAGTGGAGCTGAGGTAAGAGTGTGGGGGTGGGAGACGACATGAGCTGGTGGGAACTGATGCCAGGAGAGTTACAAGGTCAAAGAATGTACTGTGAGGGCACTTTTTGTCTACACAATTGGGAGGAGCTGGTGTTAGAGACAAGGCTCTGAATTGCAAGGATTGTGAAGTAGCCACTGAAATTGAGCATGTTGTGGTCAGCTGAGTGTTCCACCACTGGGTTGTCGACTAAGCTTTAAAATGCAGTTTGGCGGTCATACCCTAATAAAATGCTGTGCACAAATTGTAACAAATCTGGTACACATGATACAACTGCTTCTGCAGTTGGTCCTGCTTCTGATAGAACTGGGTAAGCCTGTGGTAGGAACAGGGCAAGATGTACCAAGTGGGCATATCACTTTCCACGGGAGTATGACCCGTATGGCAAACGGTTGGGAGTAGATGTGAAATGAGGATGAGTGAGCACATTGTGTCGAGTGAGTGAGCAGTGGGACACCACTTCGGCAGGAGTGGAAAGGATTTTGTATGGGGTGTTTCTCACTACCAGACACCATGATAAGAAGTGGAAGACCTTTTCAAGAATAAATATCAGTTGTTCCATTCCAGGATGATACTGAGGGACATAGGGGTGTGCTCCTTTGCACCTGATTTCTGGAGGGGTGGTCGGGATATTAGGGGAGTGTGTGGATATGGATCAGTAGATCTGTTTACAAACTAAGTTTGGGGCATAATACCAATTTGTGACACCTTATTAAAAACTTCAGCAGAGTGAGTGAGGGACTGCCCATCACTGCAGACGCACTGACCACAGTGGCTGGACTATATGGGAGAGATTTTATGGTGAGGAAGAGATGACAGCTATCAAAATGCAGATAATGTTGATCATTAGTGTGTGTGATATGGGAGAGTTTTGTAGGGAGCCATCAGAGAGGCAGAGGTTGACATCCAGGGTGCTTGGCTCAGAGGACCAGTTGAGGCTGATAAGAGAGAAAGTGTTGAGGCTGTGGAGGAATGAGGATGGCATGTCTTGGCTCTCGTATCAGGTCGTGAATATATTATCAATGAACCAGAAGCAGACAAGGGGTTTGAAATTTTGGCTGGCTTGCATGGTTTTCACTAGATGGCCTATGAATTGGTTGGCACAAGATGTTATCCTGCATCTGCAGCTACTTTTGGCTGTGTATTGTGGATTTGTATATGTATGTTCCCCTTAAAGGAGAAGTTGTTATTAGAGATGGGGGATCCGCTCCTGAACTGATTCATAGAGTTGAATCTTTCAAAGGAGTGAACAATCAGTGATTCAGAAGAAAAGAACGGTTGCTCCAAACGTTTCCCACAGCAGAGAGAGAGAGAGAGAGAGAGAGAGAGAGAGAGAGAGAGAGTCGGAGCAGATCAGCGGGGCCTCTGCTGGTCAGAGCACACTGCACGCCACACAACACAGCCAGCGCTGGCCTCTGCCCTGCTTCTGCCTTGGCTGCCTGCATTGTGCAGTGCCCCATTGGATTTTGTGTTTCGCATATGCCGTGCCGTCTCTGTGCTTCCTCTGCTGCGTGCAGTGTCTGGCGGTGGCGCACCTTAATTTACCATTGCACTCCGTCGGCGATCGTTTCAGTCGCACGTCCTGCCCTCTGGGCAGTTGATGCGAGCAACAGGACAGAGAGCGTCCTAGCGGAGAACATAAGAACTACTTGCAACAACCTGCTCGCAAGAGAACGGAAGATTTGTCTCGGAGCGGGTGACTAGTGGCCATTCACCGCTCCCCCCACCCTCGGAACTCGCCCGCTCAACGCTCACCCCACCATTCTCGACTGTAGCCAGAGCGTTGAGCAAAGCAACTCAGGTGTCACTCTGGTCTCTGCGGTCTTAGCTCACACAATAATACAGCTCGCGGCTCGGCCTGCTTGACTCAGCGCCTCTGCATCGGAGTTCGCCTCTACTGGATATTGTTCTTCTTAGTAATACCGGTATGTATATTACATAATTATGTTATGTATACATCATTTGTTTTTATTTTATTTTTATTTGTTTAAACTGATCAGATTAGGTTCCTGACGACTCCTCTTACTATAGAATTTTTTATTATGGACACTGCTAGCTCAACAAGAAGAAACACATCAACGATCTGAACCAGTTATCACCGTAACAGGCGAGAGCTCTTCAGTTTGGGAGGACTTCAATGAAACAATAAATCAGCTCCAAGGAAGTCATGACCCGGGATGTGCAGCAATTGTTGAACTAGACAAATATTTGTCTGAGGCATATTTGTGTAGAAACAGCGATCCATTAAACTGGTGGGGCACTAGAAGGTTGCTGTACCCAACACTGTATGAACTAGTCCTGCAAATGTTATGCATCCCGGCTACATCAGTTCCCTGTGAGCGTATCTTATCAAAAGCAGGACAAATATGCAACGACAGAAGGAATACACTCACTTCGAGTAAAATTGAACATTTTTATTTATAAACCAGAACATTGATTAGTTTTTCCTATAACATATACTCATTGTGTGTGTCGACTGTGCATACTAAAATATATTACAGTTTTTGTATGTTACTTTATATGCAATTAAAGTTTGTTTACATAATATGAATCAGTCTTATTTTCTAAATTTCCCTACCTGATAAAAATACTTAGAATTTAATTGCAATATTTTTATTTTTTCCACCAGATGAAATGTATTACTTTTCAACCTCAAAGTGACTCAGGATGTAATATAAACCTATCAGTGATTTTTCCTTCATTGCGGACTGCAGTCATACTGTACTTTATGAATGAAAATGCAACCATTTGATTAAGTTTCATTATTACTTCATTTCACACTATCACTATTTAGATGTGGAGGTTGTTTTGCGCGGCACTCAAAAGTGTCGTTATCAGCATGCTATTTTAGCTTTGTAGCCATTATCACGTGCAAAGGTGAAATATTTATTACACATCTGACATGTCTGAATGATTGTTGTCACAATATTACAATCATTCAGACATGTCAGATATTTTATGACTATTTCACCTTTGACCATGATAATGGCTACAAAGCCAAAACCACAATAGTGCAAAATAAATCAATAATCAAAAACTTTGTCATATCGTGGAAATTTCAATAAACAATACAAAATTCTTACTCATTATCTGTGTTACTTCAAAATAGGATCAAATAAGATCAAAATACAGGTATAGTACTGGAATAAACCAAGTTTAAAGGGCAATGTGCCTTCCATTTATTTTCTATTGTGAATGAGTGGTGAAACATGAAAAAAGAGCTAGTTCATTTCAGGGAGTGAACAGTTCTGATCCGATCTCTGAAAAGAACAGTTTTGCCCATCTCTAGTTGTTATGCATAATGATTTAGTTTGTCCAGTCTAGTAGGAATAATGTGATGAGTATGAAGTTGGCTGAATGTAGGGAGAGATGAAAGGTTTGTAAGATGTTGGAGCATAGGGAGATGGTGTTAACAGTGATGCTTAGTGATTAAAGTGGTATTGGGGTAGGGAGGTGGTGTCAACAGTGAGGAGTCGGGATTAAAGTGGTATTGGGGCGGGGATGGTTGACAGATGGTGAAAGAAATGATCTGTGCCTTGATATGGAAAAATAGGCTGCGGATGGTAAGTATATGTGTTGGTGAATGAGAGCCAAGATTCTTTCCATAGCAACACAGAACCAACATGGTTATTGGAGTAATGCACACACTTGAAAGCTGCATGCATTAGCAGTGTGTTGTCATTCACAAAGAGTGCACTGCAAAAGAGCAACACTGTGAACTTCCGATAGAGCTCGCCATGGGCAAGTGCCTATTTAAACCCCGCCATGCTAAGTTCGCATTCTGTTATCATGTTAATGGTGCTTGCATACATTTGCCTTATCTTATTGTGCTCAGTGTATGGTATGGTGATTGGTGTGCATGCCACAGTCTAATAAAGTTATACTAACATTCTTGGTTCTGTTGTGTGTACAAGTTACTACACAAGTGATGATGGGTGTGGCTCCGAAAGGCCGTATCAAAGATGTTTCAATGAATGGTTCACATGCTGACACTTGTTGAAGGCCCAGCATTGAAATCTGCAGTAATTTGTAGAAGGGTTGCACTTCTGTCATGTTGAACGATTCTCTTCAGTTGTCATGGTCCCGTTCTTGCAGCATCTTTTTGCCGCCGCAGTGATCTCAGAGATTTGATGTTTTACCGGATTCCTGATATTCACAATACACTCGTGAAATGGTCATATTGGAAAATTCCCACTTCATTGCTACCTCAGAGATGCCGCGTCCCATCCTTGTGCATTGGCTGTAACAACACGTTCGAACTGACTTACATCTTGATAACCTACAATTGTAGCAGCAGTAACTCATCTAACAATTGTGTCAGAGATTTATTGTCTTATACAGGTGTTGCCGACCACAGTGCCATATTCTGCCTGTTTACACACCCCTGTATTTCAATACGTACGTCTATACCAGTTTGTTTGCCGTTGCAGTGTACAAAGGTCCTAAAACAGCTGTATTGCAAGACAGAGAGTGAAAGTGGCATTTTGATCTAAGAACTCCCTTAGACATGCAATACGCAAAGAGAATGTTCATAAGGACAAATACGGTAATTCAGGAGTAGATAAGCTGAAGAGCCAAAATTGCCAGAGCACATACACTGGCCAAACTGGAAAAGTGTTTAAAAGAAGGTGAACATTTGAAAACAACTAAACATATAGTAGGTGAGATACAAGAAAGTATGAAAATCATCCACACTACACATAAAGGTCCTATGTTAAATGTTTTGGAATAATAGGAAATTTTCGTGGAAATGAAGAAAAACCCACAAAATTTACTAAACAAAAAAAATGAATTTAATTTACATCTGTTCTTCCAGTTCTTTGCTGAAGTGGTGTAGATAAGCAACCAAAATATAATACCAGTTGTACCATCCTACCAGAAATATTTTTAAAAACAGTAGTTTTGAATGCATTTATTTATAGACATTTTAAATATATATTTTTATAATGTATTTTGAAAAATACTCATGTTTTTGAACGATAAGCAGGTACGTACAGATATGAGATGTCTACATACACGCCCAAAAAAGAAGCAATTAAAATATAACTTTCATTTCCTAGAGGTGCAAATTATATTTGGCCAGATTATACCATAGACATTACAAGTACTCTTGTACAGTCAATTTCATCTTTGGCACTATCAATGTCATCATTTACTAATGTGCTTTAAACATAAGAATAAGTACTACAGTACAGCCAGATTAATCTTTACCGCTGTCAGCCAACTTTAAAGGCAATCTTTAATATTGTCAGCCAACTTTATACGTAAGTCACCATACTGGAAGAAGAATATGTACTTCACGTAATGTCAATGTAAGTTTTCCATATTATCTCAATTTGTACCTTTTACAGCGTATATTCTGACGTTGCTCTTGTTCGTTTGAAGAGCAAAACCAGTCAATAAAAAATACAAAGTGCAACTTGTGGTTGTTTTCAAAATCTTAGTTTTAACAGTCACTTCCCTACAAACAATGCCTGCTCTTGTTAAACATGTTTGTTCGATTTATGGGACAGCAACACAGAAGTGCTGAAAAACCTGAATTTTCAGACACTTATTCCTTGCAAGGCTACTTATAAAACTGTGTGAATCAGTGTAGAATGTAGAAATTTACTTCTGTTGTTGTTGATGTGGTCTTCAGTCCAGAGACTGGTTTGATGCAGCTCTCCATGCTACTCTATACTGTGCAAGCTTCTTCGTCTCTAGTACCTACTGCAGCCTACATCCTTCTGAATCTGCTTAGTGGCATCATCTCTTAGTCTCCCTCTACGATTTTTACCCTCCACGCTGCCCTCCAATACTAAATTGGTGATCCCTTGATGCCTCAGAACATGTCCTACCAACCGATCCCTTCTTCTAATCAGGTTGTGCCACAAATTCCTCTTCTCCTCAGTTCTATTCAGTACCTCGTCATTAGTTATGTGATCTACCCATCTAATCTTCATCATTCTTCAATAGCACCACATTTAGAAAACTTCTATTCTCTTCCTGTCCAAACTCTTTTTCTGTCCATGTTTCACTTTCATACATGGCTACACTCCATACAAATTCTTTCAGAGGAGACTTCCTGACACTTAAAATCTATACTCGATGTTAACAAATTTCTCTTCTTCAGAAACGCTTTCCTTGCCATTGCCAGTCTACATTTTATATCCTCTCTACTTCGACCATCATCAGTTATTTTGCTCCCCAAATAGCAAAACTCCTTTACTACTTTAAGTGTCTCACTTCCTAATCTAATTCCTTCAGCATCGTCCGACTTAATTCGACTACATTCCATTATCCTCATTTTGCTTTTGTTGATGTTCATCTTATATTCTCCTTTCAAGACACTGTCCATTCCGTTCAACTGCTCTTCCAAGTCCTTTGCTGTCTCTGACAGAATTACAATGTCATTGGCGAACCTCAAAGTTTTTATTTCTTCTCCATGGATTTTAATACGTACTCTGAATTATTTTTGTTTCCTTTACTGCTTGCTCAATATACAGATTGAATAACATTGGGGATAGGCTACAACCCTGTCTCACTCCCTTCCCAACCACAGCTTCCCTTTCATGTCCCTCAACTCTTATAACTGCCTTCTGGTTTCTGTACAAATTGTAAATAGCCTTTCGCTCGCTGCCACCTTCAGAATTTGAAAGAGAGTATTCCAGTCAACATTGTCAAAAGCTTTCTCTAAGTCTACAAATGCTAGAAATGTAGGTTTGCCTTTTCTTAATCTATCTTCTAATATAAGTCGTAGGGTCAGTATTGCCTCATGTGTTCCAATATTTCCATGGAATTCAAACTGACCATCCCCGAGGTCAGCTTCTACTAGTTTTTCCATTCGTCCATATAGAATTCGCGTTAGTATTTTGCACCTGTGACTTATCAAACTGATAGTTTGGTAATTTTCACATCTGTCAACACCTGCTTTCTTTGGGATTGGAATTATTATATTCTTCTTGAAGTCTGAGGGAATTTCGCCTGTCTCATACATCTTGCTCACCAGATGGTAGAGTTTTCACAGGACTGGCTCTCCCAAGGCCATCAGTAGTTCTAATGGAACGTTGTCTACTCCCGGGGCCTTGTTTCGAAACTCTTCACGCAATATCATACCTCCCACTTCATCTTCATCTACATCCTCTTCCATTTCCATAATATTGTCCTCAAGTACATCGCCCTCGTATAGACCCTCTATATACTCCTTCCACCTTTCTGTTTTCCCTTCTTTGCTTAAAACTGGGTTTCCATCTGAGCTCTTGATATTCATACAAGTGGCTCTCTTTTCTCCAAAGGTCTCTTTAATTTTCCTGTAGGCAGTATCTATCTTAATCCTAGTGAGATAAGCCACTACATCCTTACATTTGTCCTCTAGCCATCCCTGCTTAGCCATTTTGCACTTCCTGTTGATCTCATTTTTGAGAAGTTTGTATTCTTTTTTGTCTGCTTCATTTACTGCATTTTTATATTTTCTCCTTTCATCAATTAAATTCAATATTTCTTCTGTTACCCAAGGATTTCTAGCAGCCCTCATCTTTTTACCTACTTGATCCTCTGCTGCCATCACTACTTCATCCCTCAAAGCTACCCATTCTTCTTCTACTGTATTTCTTTCCCCCATTCCTGTCAATCGTTCCCTTATGCTCTCCCTGAAACTCTGTACAACCTCTGGTTCTTTCAGTTTATCCAGGTCCCATCTCCTTAAATTCCCACCTTTTTGCAGTTTCTTCAGTTTTAATCTACAGTTCAGAACCAATAGATTGTGGTCTGAGTCCACATCTGCCCCTGGAAATGTCTTACAATTTAAAACCTGGTTCCTAAATCTATGTCTTACCACTATATAATCTATCTGATACCTTCTAGTATCTCCAGGCTTTTTCCACGTATATAACCTCCTTTCATGATTCTTGAACCAAGTGTTAGCTATGATTAAGTTATGCTCTGTGCAAAATTCTACCAGGTGGCTTCCTCTTTCATTCCTTACCCCCAATTCATATTCACCTACTAAGTTTCCTTCTCTTCCTTTTCCTACTATCGAATTCCAGTCACCCATGACTATTAAATTTTCGTCTCCCTTCACTATCTGAATAATTTCTTTTATCTCATCACACATTTCATCAATTTTTTCGTCATCTGCAGAGCTAGTTGGCATATAAACTTGTACTACTGTAGTAGGCGTGGGCTTCGTATCTATCTTGGCCACAATAATGCGTTCACTATGCTGTTTGTAGTAGCTTACCTGCATTCCTATTTTTTTATTCATTATTAAACCTACTCCTGCATTATCCCAATTTGATTTTGTATTTATAACTTTGTATTCACCTGACCGAAAGTCTTGTTCCTCCTGCCACCCAACTTCACTAATTCCCACTATATCTAACTTTAACATATCCATTTCCCTTTTTAAATTTTCTAACCTACCTGCCCAATTAAGGGATCTGACATTCCACGCTCCGATCCGTAGAATGCCAGTTTTCTTTCTCCTGATAACGACTTCCTCTTGAGTAGTCCCTGCCCAGAAATCCGAATGGGGGACTATTTTACCTCCGGAATATTTTACCCAAGAGGACGCCATCATCATTTAACCATACAGTAAAGCTGCATGCCCCTGGGAAAAATTACGGCTGTAGTTTCCCCTTGCTTTCAGCCGTTCGCAGTACCAGCACAGCAAGGCCGTTTTGGTTATTGTTACAAGGCCAGATCAGTCAATCATCCAGACTGTTGCCCTTGCAACTACTGAAAAGGCTGCTGCCCCTCTTCAGGAACCACACGTTTGTCTGGCCTCTCAACAGATACCCCTCCGTTGTGGTTGCACCTACGGTATGGCTATCTGTATCGCTGAGGCACACAAGCCTCCCCACCAATGGCAAGGTCCATGGTTCATTTACTTCTAACCCCTACATATCACTTCAGCAGGGACTGAGGATGACATCAGACTAATTACAGTGTACGCAGAGTAGTCATTCTTCCCATATTTCTTATGCAGGCGGAACTGGGAGGAATCCTGACATACTGTTTGCATCGAACTTTGCTGTAATTCGCTGTGTATGTATGTGAATATAGATATAAATAAATGAAAGCAACTCTCCTAGCTTTGTGCCACAATCTGTTCCCTCAAATTTTCTTCCTTTGTATCCGTTTTTAACTCTTTATCAGTGCTGAACGGAATCTGGTACAGTACTTATTAATATACTCTCTCTGATCTATTTTCCTTCATTTTCTCCTGTCTTTTTGTCATACAAGATGGATCCCTATTAATAAGAGTTTTGAGTAACTCGCCCTCCCCTCTCTTCCCGCCCTACCCTCCAACCTCCTCGCCAACCATTTCCACTTTTCTCCCCAGGAGAAGAATCATTATACTAATTGGACTAGAAATGCTGTAAGTATTCTTTTCTTTGGGTCTACTGGTAGTACTGTGAGTTCAGCTCCTGTAGCTAAGTAACAGCCAGTTAGTCTATCTCTCTGTGAATTTAAAAAATGAAATGGGCAGCCACAAGGAACAGTAGTGTGATGCGCACACTGGAAGATGAGTGAGTGGTGGTGATAAGCACCATGAAAAACAATGTTAACAGTTACAAAGAACTCTGATTTTGATACATGATATAGTGAGGCCGGCACGCCACTCCCCATTGCCCGAGTAGGCGGTGGATTCCGCCTGTAGCTGCCAAGCTGGTGCCCTGCATTGCTGAAACCATCAGCTTTCAGAGACCATGGCCTTCGATGTCAATGATGCCACACATTGTGCTGTGACACTGTTGCCCTCCGAGAACAGCCACTCGGCTCCGCAAGCAACCACAGTGGCAGTGCGTGGAGTCTGCCGTGTTCGGGACTCAACTCCTCGGATAGGAGTTAGATGGCAGCTGGCACTCTAGCACCAACATCCACGAGGAACTCAGAGTAGGTGGTGGCAGGCACAAGCAGCAGGTCAGTAGGGCTGTGGCATCTGCTTCTGTGAAGGACTTAGTGCTGGTAGCAGGCTTGACCGGTACAGCTCTGGCATTGTGGTAGTGCTGTCAGATTCCTGCGACAAGAAGCGATCCCTGCCTCAAAGCCCAGACTTATTTATATGCATCCAGTGCCCACTTGTTTCACTAAAACCTGGCACCTAGTCACATTGCCAAAATGAGAGATTTTCCCTGGAGTGGTGTAACCGTCCCACTCGCTACACAGTTACTGTTGAGCTGCCTCATTTACTGATGAGCTCGACTAACCACCCTTCGGAATCCACTGGTGTGTCTGTTATCTGTGACCCACACATTGCCACACTGACGACTACCAACCAGCAGCAGTTAGCACAATGATCTGTGCATTTCCATGCTACTCCTCCTTACTTTTGTTAAAGACTAATAATTATATGCCCAAAGACTGGGTCATGGCACTACACTGCCCTCCCCTACAGAGATGACAAAATACACAATACTAAATTGGCTACTGTTAACTACTATGGAAATTACTGTATTAATCTCTGACTTTGTAAATCTATGTTTCATCCCTTGATCATACTGTTTAATCTTACATCATCTCTCAAGGGTCCCCTGCCCTGTTCATTAACTCACAAGGGAACCTCCCCATCGCACCCCCCTCAGATTTAGTTATAAGTTGGCACAGTGGATAGGCCTTGAAAAACTGAACACAGATCGACTGAGAAAACAGGAAGAAGTTGTGTGGAACTATGAAAAAATAAGCAAAATATACAAACTGGGTCGTCCATGTGCAATATAGGCAATATTAAGGGCAATATGAGACAAGGCAAGCCGTGGTCCCGTGGTTAGCGTGAACAGCTGCGGAACTAGAGGTCTTTGGTTCAAATCTTCCCTCGACCGAAAATTTTAACTTTTTATTTTCAGTTTATGTGACAAAACCTTATGTTTTCATCACTTTTTTTGGAGTGATTATTACATCCACAAGAAAACCTAAATCGGGCAAGGTAGAAGAATCTTTTTACCCATTCGCCAAGTGTACTAGTTAGGTGGGTCGACAACATATTCCTGTCATGTGACGCACATGCTGTCACCAGTGTCGTATAGAATATATCAGACGTGTTTTCCTGTGGAGGAATCGGTTGACCTATGACCTTGCGATCAAATGTTTTCGGTTCCCATTGGAGAGACACGTCCTTTCGTCAACTAATCGCACGGTTTTGCGGTGCTGTCACAAAACACAGACACTAAACTTATTACAGTGAACAGAGACGTCAATGAACGAACGGACAGATCATAACTTTGCGAAAATAAAGAAAGCAAAATTTTCAGCCGAGGGCAGATTCGAACTAAAGACCTCTCGTTCCGCAGCTGTTCACGCTAACCACGGGACCACGGCGCTCCTCAGCTCACATCGCCCTTAATATTGCCTATATTTCACATGGATGACCCAGCTTGTATATTTTGCTTATTTTTTCATAGTTCCACACAACTTCTTCCTGTTTTCTCGATCGATCTGTGTTCAGTTTTTCAAGGCCTATCCACTGTGCCAACTTATAACTAAATCTGAGGGGGGTGCGATGGGGATGTTCCCTTGTCAGTGCTATAAAACATACTTCACTGCTAGGCCTCTTGCCATGCTCATGCACAAAAAACTTCTGACTCCCTGTTCCACACTAACAAACTAAAATGACTCTCTTTCTTTCTTAATCAATTATCCTTAACCTATCAACATCAAAAAAATATGGTCTGGCTTTGAAACTTCCTGGCAGATTAAAACTGCGTGCCCGACCGAGACTCGAACTCGGGACCTTTGCCTTTCGCAGGCAAGTGCTCTACCAACTGAGCTACCGAAGCACGACTCACGCCCAGTACTCACAGCTTTACTTCTGCCAGTATCTCGCCTCCTACTGGCAGAAGTAAAGTTGTGAGTACCGGGCGTGAGTCGTGCTTCGGTAGCTCAGTTGGTAGAGCACTTGCCTGCGAAAGGCAAAGGTCCCGAGTTCGAGTCTCGGTCGGGCACGCAGTTTTAATCTGCCAGGAAGTTTCATATCAGCGCACACTCCGCTGCAGAGTGAAAATCTCATTATGGTCTGGCTTTGTTCAACTTTTACATTTGGCATCTCATACGTCTATCCAGTGGTTCCTTAACCCTTTGCTTTGTAACAGCTTTGAGAACTTTGTCCTTTTGACCAACAGCTCTCCTTATGCTTCTCAATACAACATACTCCCAAAACTATCCTTAAGAGAAAACCACATACAGTACTCACATTTCCAAAACTTCAAAATATAGTCCCACTGACTCATCACACTGTAGCACTTGTTACAGACTGAATTCTCCTAAAAATGCTTGGCTTTCTGGCACCCCTGCTCACTCAAAGCAACTTCATGGAGCCTAATAGTATTGTATCATGCAAATTACTCCTTAATGTATTTGTACATGGTTTAACTGGTTTGCCTTATATACCAGGTGCACCTCGTAATGGCTCTATATTGGCAACAGCTTTCTGTTGCCGAAGATTAAGTCTGGCCTGATATTCAGTCAGAACAGCTCACTGTGCATGTCAGCTGCTTGCCATGTAATGCTGTGACTCAGAACTTGTCTCGCGTCACATTCTGAACTTCTAGCATACCTCTTCAAAAGATTCAACCCTGTCTTCTTGATTATACACTCTACGAACTCACCATCTCATTCTTTTCATCCATTCATCCTGCTACTCAGGAAATATCTGTGCCTGTACCATTTCAGTCACAACAACTACAACACAACTACTAACAATTTCTTGTGCACTCCCTGTAGTATATAAAATGACAAAACTGTCTGCCGTTACATTCTGCATGATGCAAAAACCCTCGGCATGTGCACCTTCCCGTACATCTGGCTCAATCTCCCTGGCCTCAACACAACACCAATTATCTCTCAAGGGGGCAGATACTACTGCACTTAACTCACCCATGTTGCTATCCTCATACTTAATCACTTCAGTACAGCCCACTCTCGTGCGTCCGGCACTACATTTACCCCAGACTCCACATTTCCACTGGATATCGGAGTTGGTACTTCTACATTAGTTTCATAAACTTCCACAATGTCATTAGTCTGTGCCTCGACAAGTTTAAGTTCATCAACGATAGGCAGATGTTCCGTGGGAATTGGTAAAATTATCCAGAAGTGTGCTCCTCTCTTTCAGCTTCCTCCTTCTCCTTCCTCTCTGCTTCCTTTCTACCCTTTCCAAAATCAATGTATTCCTCGTATCTCGAAACCCGCTTTCCATTATTATTTCCTCTTGGTCTCTCCAAGAATTCTCTCTATACCCCAGAGATCTGTGATAAGTCATTTCCTTCACCTCAATGTCAAGTGCTTCTAATCTCTCATTCTTCTCCATCTTTTCAGCTTGCTATTTATCTACTTCACCTCTTAAGCCTGGGATGTCCAAGCCTTTTTTTCTAACTTGGATGCTTGATAGGGGGCAGGGGGGTGGGGGTGGTGGGGGGGGTGTTCGGTTCGGCGAGCCCACAGGTATTAAATAAATTTACTGACGAAAAATTACAACTTTCAAAATGGTTTATGTATTTTCACTAAGGCAACGGTTTATAAATGTTGTTAATTGTTATAAATATTGGATTGAGTGAATAAAAAATTGACATATTACAATACAAAATACAGATGTGTTCATATACAATAGACTACTCTGAGTCCTCAACTTCAAGGCAAGAGACACACTTCACAATTTTTTCTGAATGTGTGTTACACACATTTTTATAACAGTGACCACAATACTGTTTTGGTTTACTTAGATTGTTGTACTTCTGCTTCTTTGTTTTAGCTTCACTTACACAAATATGGCACCGACCTTTCCCTGCAGGAGGCTGATGTGCTTCTGTTGTCACTTCTTTGATTTTCTTTTGTGGAATAGTCTCCACTGATTGAACAATTTGGTTGGATAACCCTCTTGCATTGGCACTTCTTTCTTCTACCTGTAATTTCACTAGTTCCATATTCAAGACGTATCTGTCAACTGCATCGGACATCATGTGTATAAGGATGCCATACTTGCCCAGTTTATCCTTCATAAATACTTTGAAGGGGAAGCGCCCTCTAAACAAGCTAAACATCTCATCATTGGTGAGGTGGACCCCTGGTTTATACAGTAGTGGAAACCTGTCATTCACTTTGTTGAAAATATCACAGGTTGCTGTGAACTTGTCTGATTCCCTTCTTAGCTGGTGGGTACTTTTGTCATCAAACCTTATGATTGCAATAAGTTTCTCGAAACGTTCTCTTGCCATAATACCCTCGTAAACTGGCCAACCCATTAGGTCTGACCAAAGATCATGTACACTGACAGAATTGTCCTTATTTGCCCCCATAAGTATCAGGATTCCTATAGAGGCATACAATTCTTTCTCATCAGTCAAAGTAACATATTGGCTAACTGCCTCTTCATTTGAATGTTTTACTATCACATGCATGATGTCAGGTGTACGAAGTAACTTCAAGGCTTCTCCAGGTGAATGGCAAACACCAGCTGGAGTTACTCCTGCCTGCTCTCTTACTACAGGGTGATTCAAAAAGAATACCACAACTTTAGGAATTTAAAACTCTGCAACGACAAAAGGCAGAGCTAAGCACTATCTGTCGGCGAATTAAGGGAGCTATAAAGTTTCATTTAGTTGTACATTTGTTCGCTTGAGGCGCTGTTGACTAGGCGTCAGCGTCAGTTGATGCTAAGATGGCGACCGCTCAACAGAAAGCTTTTTGTGTTATTGAGTATGGCAGAAGTGAATCGACGACAGTTGTTCAGCGTGCATTTCGAACGCAGTATGGTGTTAAACCTCCTGATAGGTGGTGTATTAAACGTTGGTATAAACAGTTTACAGAGAATGGGTGTTTGTGCAAAGGGAAAAGTTCTGGACGGCCGAGAACGAGTGATGGAAATGTAGCACGCATCCAGCAAGCATTTGTTCGCAGCCCAGGAAAATCGACTCGCAGAGCTAGCAGGGAGCTGCAAATTCCACAATCAACTGTATGGAGAGTGCCACCACATTGGCACTTATCTGTCCGTAACTACCTGAACGTCAACTACCCGAGGCGATGGATCGGCCGCCAGGCAGCCCGTGACAGAGCACTTCATCACTGGCCTCCAAGAAGCCCTCATCTTACCCCCTGCGATTTTTTCTTATGGGGGTATGTTAAGGATATGGTGTTTCGGCCACCTCTCCCAGCCACCATTGATGATTTGAAACGAGAAATAACAGCAGCTATCCAAACTGTTACGCCTGATATGCTACAGAGAGTGTGGAACGAGTTGGAGTATCGGGTTGATATTGCTTGTGTGTCTGGAGGGGGCCATATTGAACATCTCTGAACTTGTTTTTGAGTGAAAAAAAAACTTTTTAAATACTCTTTGTAATGATGTATAACAGAAGGTTATATTATGTTTCTTTCATTAAATACACATTTTTAAAGTTGTGGTATTCTTTTTGAATCACCTTGTATATTAGCAACAGACCTCCGAGGCTGTGTTGTTACGTACCTTCTTCCAGACTTGGCCACAATAATATCCTGATGGTCACTGCCTGAAGCTGCACTATCTTCATCTTCTCTAACATCCACATCACTTTCCTGATCTGAATCATACTCCATAACACCATCCTCATATTCACTTTCACTCCCAGAGTCAGAATCTTCATCTAAAATTTCATTCAGAACTCTTTCTAAAGACGAGTCACGTATTCTTTTAGTAATTTCTAGGTCTGGGTGTGAACAGTATGGAATGCAATAACTCACTGCAAGTTTACAAGACAAATAATATCTGACTGACATCAATAATCACTTCCTCTGAAAGTAAACTGATTGTTGTGAATATCAAGAATACCAACCAACAAGAAACTAACTTGCATTGTTGTAGAGATGAGAAATATTAAATCCTACTAAGGGAATTTTTCTATAGCACGGAGGCCTAAGGGAGGGGGGGGGGGGGGGGGGGGGTTGGACCCATAATAAGTTTATTAATTTTTTCTTTCAAAGCAGGAATTTTCTATAAAATATATTGACACTAACACTTCATAAAATAGCCAACAAACAATAACTCAAAGGGAATATGTAGTATGAAAATTACTTGGGCAAAAGCAGGGGGACATAAAAAAAATTGTGGGTTCAATGACCCCCCCCCCCTTAGGTGTCCTAGGGTTAAAATTCTCAATACCTCCACCCTGGTAGCTCCCTGCACGTTGCCAACCCTGCTACATGAGGTACTGATGATGATATAATTACCTCCAGTCAGTTACACAACCATAAACAAGAGGGAACAAAAACACTACAACATACCCCTATCCTAACACTCCTCACTACCTTACATGATAAAATGCCAAGTCATACTACTCTCTCCACACAAAACAAACAATATCATGACAACATATAACTGTAACACTTACATATTACTCCTCACACAACTTAATCATTCTCACATGAGTGGCTGCTTATACTCATTATTGTTATTCTTGTACACCGAAACAATGACTTAGCAACAGCTACTGAATCCTTACTCCAGGTTAACAGCTTATGTACTACTATAAAATGAGCCATATCTCTTCCTCATGACACCCATATTTCAGATACTGACCAGGTGAAAAATAAGATTTATATTTGTGCCTCCTCAAAAATATCATTTGCGTTCACCTGTCACCCACTGAACTTACAAGTACAACACAACCCGTGACAAAACCCCTGACTTGTCACAATTGTCACCACAAAAGAACAAAACAGCCTCATTCACATGAACATGTTCGACAAACTGTTTCCATGCCACAGTCGAGTCATCTTGTTCACCCACGGGTGGCAGCTGTAGGCATTGTTTGCTGCTCCTGGTATCAGGAAACAGTGTGGAGACGGGCTTGAAAATCCAACTTATAACTCCACTCTGTAGTATGCTGGGGGATGTCAGAGTGGTAGTGACAGATTGTGGGGGCCAGGGCAAACACTGCTAACAGTTAAAACAAACTTCCATTGATTTTGACACATGACATAGAGAGGCAGGTAAGCATCTCCCTGTTGCCCCTGGCTGGTGCTGATGAACAGGCGGCAGCTTCCACTCGTAGCTGCTGAGCTAGCATCCTGCACTGCTGAGACTGGCAGCCTTTGGAGGCCACAGCTGTTGATGTCAGCGGCACTAACAGTTTTGTCGCTGTGCCGTTCCGCTCGGGGAATGGCCCCTCGGCTCTGCCTGCAGCCGTGGTGGTGGTGTGTGCAGACTGCAGGGCGCGGGACTCGACTCGCTGCCCCGGGACAGGAGTCGGGCAGTGACTTGCGCTGTGGCACCATGTCTCACCAGGAACTCAGCGTCAGTGGCAGCAGGCACAGGTGGTAGGTCAGCTGGATTGTGCAGTAAGTCCCACGAAGGACTTCGTGCTGGTGGTAGGCGCAGCCTGGTCTCAAACCCAGTAGCTGCTGGTGGTACCCAGTCATCTCGCTGTCCAGCATAGCTGTGGTATTGTAGCAGTGCTGCTGACTTTCGGCAATGCCAAGTCATTCCTTCCTCAAAATCTGGACTTATTTATATGCCTCTGGTGTCCATTTGTTTCACTAAAACCTGGTGCCCAGTCCTGTCACCATAACAACAAACTCACCCGGGTTTGATGTTACTACCACAATTGCTACACAGTTACCACTGTGCGGTGCCATTTACCAATGAGCTCGGCTATCCTTGCTTCACAATCCACTGTCATGTCTGTTGTTGTGATTCACATGTCACCAGACTGGCTGTTACCAGCCCACAGCTGTCGACGTAATAATCTATGGCGCTTCCATGCTACTTCTCCTTACTTTCATTAATGACTAATAATTTTCTGACCAAAGACTGGGTTGTGGAGTTACAAAACTTATCATAACTAACATGAACCTCTTGCACATCTTTTTGTCTTGCATTCAGTAACTCTCGTGTTATACGGTAATAGCTCTTGGCTCTAAATGTCACACCAATTTTGATTTCAGGAGAAGACTAGTAATACCACCAGTCAATAACATAATATGAAAAACATACCTTCAGTACGCATTACTAAAGCTGTCAGTGGTTCACAAAGGAGCTCACTACACACTCATAAAACTCTTTGATCATTAGCCCAATAACATAAAATGTCTGGAAGGTACACAATAAATTTTAAATTTAATCTGAAATCTTTTCTTCCAGACAACTCCTTCTGTTCCACAGATGAACATTTAACTAAACCCTAACAACCTGTGAAGTATAGTAGAAAAATATTGTTACTTTATATTATACTCATAACACCAAAGGCTAAAAGGTTTAACTACATGATTGTTGGTGGGTTTGGATTGGGTTATTTGGGGGAAGAGACCAAACTGTGAGGTCATTGGTCTCATCGGATTAGGGAAGGATGGGGAAGGAAGTCGGCCGTGCCCTTTCGAAGGAACCATCCCGGCATTTGCCTGAAGCAATTTAGAGAAATCACAGAAAACCTAAATCAGGATACCAGATGTGGGATTGAACCGTCGTCCTCCCAAATGCAAGTCCAGTGTGCTAACCACTGCGTCACCTCGCTTGGTTGTACATGATTGTTGGCACGCACATAACCATATAATAAGAATTTGGGGAACATCAGAGAAATCTTCGAACCACGTGTGGAATTGCTGATATGTGTGGTATGTGCACTTGTTGTTACATTTCTGGAGCTGTTCACTATGAAGCTTCCATTTAATGTCACAGCTGCTTGGTACACCACATTACAGTCTCAAACTGAACAAGGCTTTTTGTTAGGTGAGACTGAAGGAACTTAGTTCTCAACCTATGCAACTGTTCCCTAGAGTCAGGCATCTTTCCAGATCAACTAAAAACATCAAAAGTCATCCCTATTTTCAAAGGTGGTGACAAAGATGAAGTAATAAACTATCGTCCCATTACATTAACATCCTGTTTCTCAAAAGTAATAGAAAAAATTATGTGTAGTGAGTTGTTAAAGTTTATAAACAAAAATAGTGTGCTATCTAATACTCAACATGGCTTTAGAAGCAAAAAATCAACGGAGACAGCAATCTATGTATGCATATCTACTGTATTAAAAACAATAGATGAAAAACGACAAACAACAGGTATATTTTTGGACCTAACCAAAGCCTTTGATATGGTAAACCACAAAACCCTATTGAAGAAGCTAGAGCACTATGGAATTAGGGGGTTGGCAAATGATTGGATTCGTTCATTTCTCAGTGACCGTAAACAAAAAGTATCCATCAGATATATAGATGATAAAACACGAATAATCACAGAATATGTATCATCAGAAAGCCCAATCACTTACGGGGTACCGCAAGGGTCGATAATGGGACCCCTACTTTTCTTGTTATATATCAATGATTTGAATATAATAGAGGGAAACATTCCACGTGGGAAAAATATATCTACAAACAAAGATGATGTGACTTACCAAACGAAAGCGCTGGCACGTCGATAGACACACAAACAAACAAACAAACACAAATACACACAAAATCCTAGCTTTCGCAACCAACGGTTGCTTCGTCAGGAAACAGGGAAGGAGAGGGAAAGACGAAAGGATGTGGGTTTTAAGGGAGAGGGTAAGGAGTCATTCCAATCCCGGGAGCGGAAAGACTTACCTTAGGGGGAAAAAAGGACGGGTATACACTCGCGCCCCCCCCCCCCCACCCACACACACACACACACACACACACACACACACACACACACACACACAAAAAAAAAAAGCAGACATATTCAAAGAAAGAGTTTGGGCAGAGATGTCAGTCGAGGCGGAAGTGCAGAGGCAAAGATGTTGTTGAATGACAGGTGAGGTATGAGTGGCGGCAACTTGAAATTAGCGGAGATTGAGGCCTGGTGGATAACGGGAAGAGAGGATATATTGAAGAGCAAGTTCCCATCTCCAGAGTTCGGATAGATTGGTGTTAATGGGAAGTATCCAGATAAGCCGGACGGTGTAACACTGTGCCAAGATGTGCTGGCTGTGCACCAAGGCATGTTTAGCCACAGGGTGATCCTCATTACCAACAAACGCTGTCTGCCTGTGTCCATTCATGCGAATGGACAGTTTGTTGCTGGTCATTCCCACATAGAATGCGTCACAGTGTAGGCAGGTCAGTTGGTAAATCATGTGGGTGCTTTCACACATGGCTCTGCCTTTGATCGTGTACACCTTCCGGGTTACATGACTGGAGTAGATGGTGGTGGAAGGGTGCATGGGACAGGTTTTACACCGGGGCGGTTACAAGGGTAGGAGCCAGAGGGTAGGGAAGTCTTTCCGCTCCCGGGATTGGAATGACTCCTTACCCTCTCCCTTAAAACCCACATCCTTTCGTCTTTCCCTCTCCTTGCCTCTTTCCTGACGAAGCAACCGTTGGTTGCAAAAGCTAGAATTTTGTGTGTATATTTGTGTTTATTTGTGTGTCTATCGACGTGCCAGCACTTTCGTTTGGTAATTCACATCATCTTCGTTTTTAGATATATCAATGATTTGGATATACATATTGATTCCCACAAAGTAATACTGTTTGCTGACGGCACAATGATACTGGTAAAAGCAGCAAAAAATGAAGATATACAAGAAGAAGTAAACACAGTTACAAAACATCTAAGTAATTGGACAGCAGAAAATCAGTTGATAATAAACTATAACAAAACAGTAGCCTTAAATTTCCATAACCACCAAAACACCACATTGATATATCCAGAAACAAAAATCAATCAACACCCTATTGCAAATGATGAGGCCACAAAATTTCTCGGCATCTCGATACAAAGAGACTTAAAATGGGGCAAACACATAGAACAAATTAATGCCAAGCTGAGCATGGGCTGTTATCTACTTAGGGTTCTCAAACGATGCATAAATGAACAGGCACTATTGCGTGCCTATTATGCGTACTTCAATGCCCATCTCAAGCATGGACTCATATTCTGGGGAAATTCCCCAGCAGCTCAAGGGATTTTCAGAATACAAAAAAGAGCCATTAGGATTATGACAGGGAGTGGTGCTCGACAGTCCTGCAAACCAACATTTAAAGCACTCAATATACTACCTCTACTGTGTATGTTTATTGTCGACACACTAATGTACGTAAAAAAGTATATGATTGGAAATGATGATAATACTTTAAAAAACAAAGATATACATGATTATAATACTCAGATAAAATATAACTTGCATGTACCCCCAGCCAGTACCAGTCTGTATCAGAAAGGTACATGCTATCTGGGTATTAAACACTATAATAGACTATCAAATAGTATAAAATGCTTACAAAATATTAGTGCTTTTGAAAGATCTGTCAGAGAATATCTACAGTACCACTGTTTCTACTCAATAATGGAATACTTGGACCAGAATAACTGTTAAGAACTAAAGCTACTGAAATTTGTAACATTGTATCATTGTAAGAACTACAACTATTGAAATTGGTAACATGTTGAAAAATGATTATTTAAATATGTATCATTTTGAACTTAGTAATACCCTAAGTCCAATATCATTCTGTACACTGTACTACATATGATCAAAGGACTCAATAAATAAAAAGTAAACTTTTCCTTTCTCTTGTATCATTTTTATATAAATTTTGTTACTCTTTGGGGCAGTTTTTCTGAAGACTTTGGAATGTAACCTGCAGGAAAAAAAGCTTCAGAAATACAAGTGTCACATAACTGTGGGGTGCCAACAGCTGGGTTTCAAAATAAAGCATTTTCAGTAGCTGCGTAAATTTTTTACATTACCCCCTACCTTCAACTAAGTGATACATTACTTCACTACTAATTATTTACCGATGATCCTTTTTTGGTAAACCTGATATTATATTTAACAGTTGTTGAATGGAGGACCTAACAGCCACATATGGTGCCAATCATTGTCATATTTATATACTAGTTACTATTTGTGCCAATGCACAATACTATTTTTTTTTTTATTTTACTTAGAAATTTTGTCTAGGGAATCTTCAATGAGATCATCTCCCATACTTACCAACAATGAAGAACAACTATTGGTGGGAAGGATAACAAAGCAATAAGTGATGATGATGATGATGATGATGATGAGGCTGCTCCCATCCATTGCCAGACAGAAATAAATGAAAGCCTTCAGGTGAAGTGAACAAATGTGGACTCAGGTATTCTTGCAAATCCAACATGGATGAGAAACTGCAAATGCATGGTTCTCCACACAAATAAATTCTAGAATAGCCAAGTGCACCAAAAAGAAAATTTAAGAGAAACAAGGATTCAATATCTTTGCTCTGTCAAGCAAACTGAAAAGCATATTTTGAGAAAAAGAAAAAATAAGAAAAAGGCATAAAAACTCAATGAAAAAGGAGAAACAAGAGAGAGAGCACAGACAAAGAAAAATTATCCTAAATTGGAAAGGAAAAAATGAAAATATAAACATGAAGTGGAGTCAAACTGCTCTATAGGTGTCTATAGTTCCTGTTTTTAATCAATACTGTCCTTAGTTTTTGCTATTTTTTGTGTTCAGTATTGCAGAGTATAGTCATCAGTAACCACCTGTCTATGTCTTTTAGCTGGTTCTGCTGATGCAATAATAAATGAGTGAATGTTAATAGATGAGATATTTCTTAAACATACCTTTCAGCCTTTCAAGTATATTTACTGTTTCTTTCATTTTGTCAGTTACATCTTTATTCTTCCGTGATGCATCATCTATAGAATGGTTCTCAAAATAATGGTCTCTGAATGTAAAGAGTTGTTTCACTTTGTCCTTTAAAAAAAGAAAAGACATGTAAATGAAAGTTTAAATCTAAAAATTAACAGTAAAAAATAACTAATTGATACACAATATTAATTCTCACAAAATGGGAGTTAGACAGTATAATCTGCAAGTTGAAGATAAAATACATCAACCTATAAAATGATGGAAGGGAGAAAGAGATAGGAGTAAAAGAAGGGGAAGGGGACTTAAGCGAGTAAAATGCCAGTGGCTTTGCCATGTTGGTAACGCCAGTTCCTGCCCAGCCACCGAAGGTAATCAACTTTGGGTGTGGCTAGTATTTGCATGGGTGACCATTCTGGGGAAAACTGAGTGCCAATGGTTTTAAGGACACACAAGTCACCAAAGTGGCACCCAATGAAAGATATCCACCAGGCCGTGGTGCGACGTGACATTTTTTACAGCGTACAGTGTTGCATGTAGAGGGAAACCACTAGATTTGCTATATCTTACATTCCATTGATTTTAAAACAATAACACATGTAGAACTCAGGCATATAAGGTAATAAGAACAATACAGTTTCAGGCACGTAAAAAAGGAAAAGAAGCTGCTACAGAGACTGTATGAAAAATTTTCTACTGTTCTGAAATTTTCAAATTACCTGTACATTATCTGATTTAAGGATCAAGTACTGGTATGCTTGAAATCATCAACCAATAACTACAATTACTAAGCACAATAGTATGCCGGTTAACACCTTTCCTTCAGTGATTGACTCAGTGTGTAGGAAGAAATATTATTTTTAAAAAATTTACTTCACAAATAAGGGTAAAAATAAGATATATAAACATCTTATTTTTATATCTAGTAGCTTCCTTTTCACAGAAAATCAGTAGAAGCATTGCAATTACCAAGATCATGATTTTGTTTGTGTCAAAATACTTTTCATCTGAAAGTAATCTTAAAAATTTATTTACAATGTTATGAAAAGGATAGAATGCTACTCACAGTAAAGACGACATGTTGAGTTGCAGATAAGCACAACAACAAAACTATTACACATTTAGCTTTCAGCGAAATCCTTCTTCAGAAAAGGAACACACACATTCACACAAGAAAGCACACTTCACACACACATGACAGCCATCTCCACCTGCTCCAGGCAGAAGAAGGCTTTGGCTGAAAGCTAAATGTATAACAGCCTTTTTGTTCTGCCTGTCTGCAACTCAGCACATCTTTAGGGTGAGTAGCAATCTATCCTTTTCATAATACTGTTGATATTCCTACCTCGACTTTCCATTGTCAAAAATTTGTTTGTTCTCCAACTTCTTATTTACACACTTGTTTCATTTGGTAGACTACAAACAGTTTTAAATACATAGTTAAACACCTTCAGAATGGCCTCTTCACTTGCTGCTACAACAACATTTACTACATACACTTACACACCAGGAAATGTCACAATTAATAAGATGTTCTGGGCTATTATGTCGTGGTCAAATGATTTTCACAGTAAACCCAAAGCTTCATCCCCATCTGTGGAGGACAGTTTCAAGAGGCATTGTAGTTTCTTTTAATATCTGATTCACACCCTGACTCGCTACTGACTGCAACAAAATTCCGTTTCTGGGTGCCTTTGCACAGTGGCGTGACATCACATATTTTGAATATCCACACGCAACTGGCCACTGTTGACTGTCATCGTTGGCTGTTGCTATCACCCCATGGTTGAAGACTGGTACACAACTTCTACATCACCGGAATCCAGACGTCATACAGTATCATGCTATCCTCCTTACTACAGAAATTCCTGGAGTGCTTCACAATCTCTTTGTCCTCTCTGTATAGCCATTCACTGTAGCTGGTTGTAGCTTCCAGTACTTGAGTCCCATCAAAATGACTGTGGTGGTCTCCTGGCTGTAAAGCATGATCCACAACAGCTGATCTGTCAGTCTCCCCTCTTCTGCAATTGCCCTTGTGCTCTTCTAGTCATTTTTTGACCGTTCTTCTTTTAGTACCCATGTACATCTTCCAACAACTACATGGAAACCTATAAACTTCTGATTATTCCAGGAGCTAGTGAGCTTCCTTTGCCAATTTTAAGTGATATTTTATCTTCTGGGTGGGTTTGTAGATTAACACAATGTTCTACTTTTTCAAGATTTTTACTGTGCAGTCACTAACATCCTTAATGAAAAGGCAGGAAAACTTTCACTTTCAGAGGCGCTTGTGCATCACTATGATTTCTGCACGGTGGTCTTAATGCTCCTTTCACCTCAGCAGACGAATAACCGTTCTTGAGCAATCGATTTGTGAGATGTTTTAATTCTGCATCAAGCAGCTCTGGTTCGCAAATGTTCCTTGCTCTAACCAACGTTTTCTTAATACCTTGCTTTTGCTGTGGGTGGAGGTTTGAATCCCAGTGTATTTAACGGTCTGTGTAAGTGAGTTTTTGGTAGACCGTGTGGCCTAAGCTACCATCTTCTTTCTTGAAAACTAGCACATCAAGAAAATTTAATCGTCCAGCTGCTTCCTCCCCCATGATAAAGTGAATCTGCATTGATCCCACTGAGATGTTTGTGAAAACAGCTTAGTTCCTCTCTGCCATGCCTCCACAAAACAAATGTATCATCCCTGTACCGGAACAAAATATCTTGTTTCTTGTTGGCAGTTTCCAATGCCAGCTTCTCAAATTTTTCCGTAAAGAAATTCACTATGATCAGGCTTAAGTGGCTCCCCATAGCCACGCCATCTGTCTGCTCACAGAACTCATTGTTCCACTTGTAATACGAGGTTGTGAAGCAATATTTAAACGGTTTAGGAATATTGGGAGGAAAAATCCGATTTAGCTGTTGCAACATTATGGGTCCTAGAGGAACATGTTCTTTGTGCACCTTCAGCAACCCATAAAGTCTTGGTGGTAGTGCAAGTGAACCGAACAGACTTTTCTTAACACTCTGTCCAATAGGGGAATTTTTTTATCAACCACATAACAGTTCTAAGAACTTTGTCAATAGGGTCTTTCCTCACTTTCCTATATGTTTGTGGATCTTACTATGATAGTTGGTCACATTCAAAACAACCATCTCATCTTCCTTGCTAGCAGAGAAAATAATACTATTGTCCTCATTCAGATGCTTTATGGCATTCCTCACAACCACAGTCAAATCACTTTTTGGAGACTTTGTATGAGCCAATACTCTTAGGCTTCTACACAGATTCCTTTAGTTGTAACCATGTCCACAAACTATGAAATGCCTGCTTCTACACTGGCTATTATTTCTTCTGTGGGCATAACTCATGGACTAATGGCAAAATTTCCACCCCTGGAAAAACAGATCACTCAGCATCAGATACTGAATATTTATAACTGTGTGTGAAGCATCTAAATGTCAGATTGTTAGCTTAGGCTACAAATTATCAAATATCTTCTTCTATGTACTAGACTTTGTCAACATATGCTTCATAACAGTATCGTGCAACCGTCTGTTAATTCATTCCCAGTCACCAATACACAGTTTATCACTGATAGCAATATGAAGAGACGTTACAGTGTGTGCTTATCAGATCTCAGCAGCTCTGTTGAATCTGCTCTCATAGTAAGGCCTCTTCCATCCGTTTGACAATCCACTTTGCCCTATTCGAACTGCATAATCACTTAATCCTCAATTTATCTGGACATTCACTATCTGATTTTGAGAGCTCTGCACTTACCAGGGGTTGAAATTTTGCCACTAGCCCACGAGTTGGGTCATAGTGAGGACACGATTACAGCTGAAGAAATTCATATAGACGCTGTTAGTATATTGGCTTGTACAAAGCCTCCAAAAAGTAATTTAATTGTGAGTGAGAGGAATGTCATAAAATGCTGGAATGTGGACAATAGTATTATAATTCTTCCCACTGCCAGGGAAAAGTGACTGTTGTTTAAATTGAGCAACTGACATAGTAAGATTCATTAATCTGCATGCAGGAAACTAAGTAAAGACCCCAATGACAAAGTTCTTTGAACTGTTACACAGTTGATAAAAAGTCATGTATAGAACAGTGTTCAGAAAAGTCTGTTCAATTCAAGTGTACTACCACCAAGGCTTTATGGGTTGCCACATCTACACAAATAACATGTTTCTCTAATACCTACAGTGAGTGCTGTTTTACTCAGCTATTCGAGTGCCAGTTCTTGACAACATTATTATGACCATATCTAGGCTGATGACACTCACATATCAAGAATTCGGCACATCTGATCAGCAAATTAAATAGCATAGTGGTTCAGCCGAGGACATGTTAGATAGTATTGATGTAGTATCCCTATTTACTGTGGTTCCACTCAATGAGGCATTGCAACAGCTGAATTGAATTTTTCCTCACAATATTGGTGAACTGTGTAATATTGTCTCACAACAACGTATTTCAAATGGAGCAATGAGTTCTATGAACAGACAGATGGCGTGGCTATGGGAAGCCCCTTAAGCCCAATCACATTGAATTATGGAAAAATTTGAGACTGGTATTGGAAACTGCCAACAAGAAACAAGATATTTTGTACCAGTACATGGCTGATACATTTGTTTTGTAGGAGCATGGCAGAGATGAACTAAGCTGTTTTCACAAACATCTCAGTGGTATCAATGCAAAGATTCAGTTTACCATGGGAGAGGAAGCAGGTGGAAAATTAAATTTTCTTCTTGTGCTAGTTTTCAAGAAAGAAGATGGCCACACTGTTTACTGTAAACCCACTTAAACAGACCATTACATACACTAGGATTCGAACCACTGCCCATAACAAAAGCAAGGCATTGAAAAAACATTGGTGGTTACAGCAAGGAACAGCTGCGAACCAGAGCTGCTTGATGCAGAATTAAAACATCTCTGCAATGCATTGTTCAGGAGCGGTTATTCATCTCCTGAGGTAAAAAGGAGTGTTAAGACCACACCGAAATCATAGTGATGCACAAGTGCCGGTGAAATCTAAAGTTTTCCTGCCTTTCATTAAGGATATTACTGACCGCACAGAAAAAATCTTGAAAAATGGAACATCACAGTAAGCTACAAACCCACCAGGAAGACACAAGCTCACTTAAAATTAGCCAATGATGTTAGACAACCTCTGGAAGAAGCAGGAATTTATACGTTTCTGCGTAGTTGTGGGAAAGTGTACGAAGACACTGCAAAGAATGGTCAAACACTAACTAGAAGAACACAAGGGTAATTGCAGAAGATGGGAGATTCACAGATCAGCTACTGCGGAACATGCTTTGCAGCCAAGAGACCACCACATACATTCTGATAGGACTCCAGTACTGTGAGCCACAAGCTAATACCATAAAAGGCTATACAGAGGGAGTATAGAATTGTAAAATATCACAGGGTTTCCAACAAGAAGGAGGAGGGCATCAAACTGAATGACATCTGGATTCCAATGCTGTAGAAGACATGTATCAGTCTTCCACCATCTGGTGATAGCAACAGCAGACAACGGCAGTCGACAATGGCCAATTGCCTTTGGGTATTCAAAACATGTGATGTCACACCACTGTGTAGAAACATGGGTAAAAGGAATTTTGCTGCAGTCAGTAGCAAGCCTGGGTGTGAATTGGACACTAAAAGAAGCTACGATGCCCCTCGAAAATGTACTCCACACATGGCAATGAAATGTTGGGTTTAATTGTGAAATCAGTTTCACCATGGCTTAATAGTCTGGAACGTTTTATTAATTGTAACACCCAGTATCTTAGGCAATAGACACTGAAACAACAAAAGAGCATATTTCACTTTCTTCATGCTGTTGTTGTTGTTCACAAGTGTCTAAAGATCACTCATTGACTTCTCACCACCAACCAACATGTAAATGCTGAAGCTTGATTTCATTTGATTTCCTCAAAACAGTAGTATTAAAACTAAAAAGAGTATTCAATAAAAGTATAAAGTGATTGTGAAAAATTAAGCACTGGATTAAATATAATAGAGTGAAAAGTAAGACAATACAAATAAGTGAAATTTATTTCAATCTCTATTACTATATAAAGATAAGACATTGTTCACAAAAAATCTCAAAAAGTTTTTGTCTAATCTGCTTCAAATTTTTACAGAATACACTTTATACAGGGGGAAATGCTACCAAAAACTTTGAAAAGTTCTTGACAAATTTACTTCAAATTTTTACATGATACTCTACTAAACGTGCAAAATCTATATATTACCAAAAAACTGGAAAAAGTTTTTCACTGTTTTACTTCCAATTTTTACACATTACTCCTATAAATATTTGGATGGACATAGGCTATATTCGTATGTACAATATAATGAAAAAGCTAGATTGCTCCCCACAGTAATGATGGCACAATGAGTTGCAGACAAACACAACAAAAAGACTGTAACACATTTAGCTTTTGGCCAAAGCCTTCTTCAGAAAAGGGAACACACACACATTCGTTCACTCAAGCAAGTACACCTCACATCTCCACATGACTGCCATCTCCAGCAGCTCAGATCAAAATGCAACTATCATGCACAACAGAAGCAGCAATCTGGAGAGAATAGGGAAGGGGAAGGGATAGCAGGGAATGGGTGGGGGCAGAGAAGAATGCTGTCTGGCAGAACATGCAGGGACTAGAAGGAGTCGTGATGTGACTGCCATCAGGTGCAGCATAAGGAGGTTGTGGAACAGGGTGGTGGGGGGAGGGGGGGGGGGGGCAGAATGGGGAGTGGAAAAGGAAAGGATTAAGATGGGACCAAGATAGTTTTGGATGGACCATGGTTGGTTTGTGGGACTGAAGGGACCATACTACTAGGGCCATCGGCCCCTTATTCCGAGAACTTGAAATCCCCACAAGGAATAAAAACAAACAATGGAGATGACAAGAGTCAACACTGGACAAGAAAGACACACACAGAGACTAGACAAAAGGAATTAAAATCACACCGAATGTGACAGTGGTTAGCCGACCATTTTGGGGGGGGGGGGGGGGGAAAGAGGAAAGCCAACCATCAAGAGACACACTAAAAACCCCAGTCTAAAATCGTAGGCCAAAGGCCAGACTCAACACAAAGAAAAACGGACAAACACTTAGATCAAGTGATAAAAACCCCCTGCACGAATAAAACTCAAAACTAAATCTGCCACCGCAGCGTCATCTGATAAAAGTGCAGGAACCGTATCAGGCAGTGCGAACGTCTGCCTGAGCGGAGTTAAAAGCGGGCAGTCCAACAAGATGTGGATCACAGTCAAAGCTGACCCGCAGCGACATAAAGGTGGGTCCTCGTGGTGCAATAAATAGCTGTGCGTTATCCAGGTGTGGCCAATGCACAGCCGGCAGAGGAAACTGAGTCATTGCGAGAGACCTACAAGGAGGAGCGCCATGCACCAGTAGCCTCCTTGATGTCCCGAAGTTTGTTGGGTGAAGGCAGGGTGTGCCATTCTTCACCCCACATGCGAAGTACCTTCTGTCGCAGAACTGACCTGAGGTCACTCTCCAAAAGGCCAATCTCCAAGGCTGGTGCACCGACAGTCTGTTTGGCCAGTGTGTCAACACGTTAATTTCCCGGGATGCCTACATGACCCGGGGATCACACAAAGACCACAGAACGGCCGCAACAGGCAAGAGTATGGAGGGACTCCTGGATAGCCATCACCAGACGAGAGCGAGGGAAACACTGGTCAATAGCCCGTAAACCACTCAGGGAGTCACTACAGATAACGAAGGACTCACCTGAGCAGGAGCAGATATACTCTAGGGCACGTGAGATGGCGACCAGCTCAGCACTGCAGCCAGCCGGCGATGAGTGTTGTTGATAATGATCCCCTAGAGTAAGAGCATAACCGACACGACCAGCAACCATCAAACCATCAGTATAGACAACGTCAGAGCCTCGAAACGCGGCACGGATTGAAAGAAAGCAGCGGCGGAGGGCCTCAGGAGGGACTGAGTCCTTCGGGCCCTGTGCCAAATCGAGCTGAAGGTACGGGCGGGGCGCACACCATGGGGGTAAACTCAGAGGGGCTCAGAAAAGAGGTGGAAGACAGAAAACCTCAGGCCCAGAGAGAAGAGCTCTGATGCAAACCGCGATCGTACACTCTGACCAGGGCCGCCGTTCTCGAAGATGGATGACCGACTGAGGGAACAAGAGACGATAATTGGGATGCCTGGGCAAGCTACAAATGTGTGTAGCATAAGCGGCCAGTAATCGTTGGTGCCAGAACCACAATGGAGGGACACCTGCCTCCACGAGTATGCTGTTGACAGGGCTTGTCCAGAAAGCTGCAGTGGCGAGACGGACCCCGCTGTGAAGGATGGGGTCCAGCAACTGCAATGCGGAAAGGGATGCCGAACCGTAAGCCAGGCTCCCATAATCTAGATGGGACTGAATTAACGCCTGGTACAGCCGTAGAAGGGTAGACCGATCGGCACCACAGCTGGTGTGACTCAAGCAACGAAGAGCATTAAGATGCCACCAGCACGTTTGTTTAAGCTGCTGAATATGAGGCAGCCAAGTCAACCGGGTATCGAATACCAATCCCAAAAGCTGGTGCGTCTCCACCACAGCAAGTGGTTCACCGTCAAGATAAAGCCATGGCCCAGGGTGAACAGTGTGTCGCCAGCAGAAATGCATAACACAAGTCTTGGCAGCCAACAACTGGAAGCCATGCACTACAGCTCTAGACTGCGCATTTTGGATAGCACCCTGCAGCTGCCATTCAGCAGCTGCAATGCCAGTGGAGCTATAGTATAGGCAGAAGTCGTCAGCATACAAGGAAGATGAGACAGACGTTCTCACCACCGCAGCGAGCCTTTTAATTGTAATCAAAAAGAAGGAGACACTTAAGACAGATCCCTGTGGTACCCCATTCTCCTGAACTTGGGAGGAACTGTGGGAGGCCGCAACTTGCACATGGAAGGAATGAAGCGACAGAAAATTTTGTATGAAAATCGGGAATGGACCCCGAAGACCCCAACCATGAAGCGTAGAGAGGATGTGATGCCGCCACATCGTATCGTATGCCTTCCGCATGTCAAAACAGATGGCGACCAGGTGCTGACAGCGAGCAAAGGCCATACGGATGGCAGACTCCAGGCACACCAGATTATCAGCGGCTGAACGGCCCTTGCAGAACCCATCCTGAGACGGAGCCAGAAGGTCGCGAGACTCAAGTAGCCAACTCAGCCTCTGGCTCACCATGTGTTCAAACAACTGGCAAAGAACGTTAGTGAGGCTAATGGGGCGGTAACTGTCCACCTCCAGTGGGTTCTTGCCAGGTTTCAACACGGGGATTATGACGCTCTCCCGCCACTGCGACGGGAACTCACCCTCGACCCAGATACGGTCGAAAAGGTCTAGGAGGCATCACTGGCAGTCCACCGAGAGGTGTTTGAGCATCTGACAGTGGATGTGATCTGGCCCGGGAGCTGTATCAGGACAAGCAGCTAGGAGACTTTGGACTTTCCACTCACTGAACGGAGCATTGTACGGGTGGCGCGTGTGAAATGAAAGGCTCTGACGTTACAACCGCCCTTTCAGGGAGAGGAAGGCCAGTGGGTAATTCGCAGAAGTGGAACTCTGAGCAAAATGCTCTGCTAAGCGGTTTGCAATTGTGTCAGAGTCAGTACAGACTGCTCCATTCAGTGAAAGTGCAGGTACACTGACAGGGATCTGATAGCCATAGAGTCAACCAATCTTGGCCCAAACCTGCAATGGAGAGGTACGGAGGCCAATGGTGGAGACATACCTTTCCCAGCACTCCTGCTTGCATAGGTGAATGAGGCAGTGGGCTCGCACACGGAGCCGTTTAAAGGTGATGAGGTGTTCCAATGAGGGATGCCGCTTGTGATGCTGGAGTGCCCGCCTGCAATCTTTAATCACCTCAGCAATCTCGAGCAACCACCTAGGCACAGTCCTCCACCGAGGGAACCCAGAAGAACAGGGAATGGCAGGTGCTGCGGAAGTTACGATGCCGGTGGTGACTGAGTGAACCACCACATCAATGGTGTCATTGGAAAGAGGCTCAATAGTGGCAATGGAGGTGAACAAGTCCCAGTCAGCCTTATTCATAGCCCATCTGCAGGGGTGCCCAGAAGAGTGATGCTGTGGCAGTGACAGAAAGATCGGAAAGTGGTCACTACCGCACAAGTCGTCATGCACACTCCATTGGACAGATGGTAATAGGCTAGGACTGCAGATCGAAAGGTCGATGGCCTAGTATGTGCCATGCACCACACTGAAATGTGTGAAAGCACCATTATTTAAAAGAGAAAGGTCGAACAGTGCCGATAGTTGCTCAACGATGCTGCCTCGGCCTGTTGCCACTGATCCACCTCACAGAGGGTTATGGGCATTGAAGTCACCCAGTAACAGAAAAGGTGGCAGCAATTGGGCTATCAGCGCAGCCAGGTCATGCTGCGAGACATCACCATCCGGTGGAAGATACAGACTGCAAACAGTAACAGCCTGAGGCATCCACACCCGAACAGTGACAGCCTCTAAAGGTGTTTGTAGAGGGACTGACTCGCTGTGAAGGGAGTGAAGGACGTAGATGCAGACACCACCATACCCTCTCATAAGCTACCCGGTTCCTATAATAACCCCAATAGCCACAGAGGGCGGGGGGTTCGCATCACCAGAAACCAAGTTTCCTGAAGAGAAATGCAGAGGATAGCGTGAAGGCTGAGAAGCTGTCGGAGCTCAGCAAGATGGTGGGAAAAACCGCTCCAGTTCCACTGGAAGATGACATTTTCCATGGCCGAGAAAGGCACGAAGGGACCAAGGAGGCAGATTACACTGCTGGGTCACCTGCTGCCGCTGAAAGGGTACCTGTGTGAGTGACATCCATTGTGTCTGAGAGTCCGGCGAGACCTAGGTCCTCAGTGGTCGCCAGAATCTCTACCTCGCCCTCAGACGCAGAGCTTGCAGGTTGTGGTGGGGTGGGTGCCACCGCAAGTTCCTTTGTCTTAGAGGTCTTCTTCTTGGACTTTTCTCACTGCTCCTTGGGTTTCACTGGCTGGGAGCGCTTCACCGATTCAGTCTCCAGGACGGAGGAGGATCGCGAAGCCCTACGACCAGCTGCTTGTGGGCACTTATGCCACTGGCAGGCATCATCCTTCCCACTTGTGGAAACTTGGGAAGGGAGGGTCCCAAGAGACCCCTTGTGAGCAAGAAGAGCCAAAGAAGTTGGACACTTCTCTGGCTTGCCTGAGGTAGGTAGCGCAGGAGCAGCAGGGTGGGTAGTACCCCCCATGGGCAAGGGGGCATGTGGAGTTGTACGGCTCGGTGAGCCAACAGGAATTCGTTGAACTGATGGGTCTATCACGGTTGTCGTAGCGGTGGCATATGAGGAAGTCATTTGCACAGGATGGAGTCGCTCATATTTCCTCTTAGTCTCAGTATAGGCCAGTTGGTCCAGAGTCTTATATTCCATGACTTTCCGCTCTTTCTTTAAGATCCTGCAGTCTGGAGAGCAAGGTGAATGATGCTCTCTGCAGTTGACACAGATGGGAGGTGGGGCACATGGAGTATAGGGATGTGATGGGCGACCGCAATCTCGACGTGTGAGGCTGGAAGTACAGCAAGAAGACATATGCCCGAACTTCCAGCACTTAAAGCACCGCATCGGGGGAGGAATATAGGGCTTGACATCACAGCGGTAGACCATCACCTTGACCTTCTCCGGTAATGTATCACCCTCGAAGGCCAAAATGAAGGCACCAGTAGCAATCTGATTATCCTTTGGACCCCGATGAACGCGCCGGATGAAATGAACACCACAACGCTCTAAATCGGTGCACAACTCATCATCAGACTGCAAAAGAAGGTCCCTATGTAAAATAATACCCTGGACCATATTTAAACTATTATGAGGTGTGATGGTAACTGAAACATCGCCCAACTTGTCACGAGCAAGTAACCTTCGTGACTGGGCAGAGGATGTCGTTTTTATCAATACTGACCCAGAGTGCACTTTGGACAAGCCCTCCACCTCCCCAAACTCATTCTCTAAATGCTCTATGAAGAATTGAGGCTTTGTTGACATGAAAGACTCCCCATCAGCTGTCGTACAAACCAGGAACTGGGGCGAATAAGTGTCACTGCCATCCTGAGCCTTATGTTCCTCCCACGGTGTGGCCAGGGAGGGGAACAATTTGGGATTGTATTTCTGAGCGCTGAATTGAGCCCAAGAATGCTTAGAGACTGCTGGCGGCTGGCCACCAGCAAGAGATGATGTACCATGCTTCATAGCGGGTCATCTGCCCTGATGTCACCTATGAAGCCACCAAGGGCCCTCCCCACAGACACCACCCAGCCTCAGCAAGGGCCACCTGGCAGGATGGCCATTGCCGGGAGTCCCGAAGCCCCAGAGAGATAGGCATCTACTCCTTGGCATACATGGGTAGTTAACGGTGCAGGTATCAGCAGAGCGATCCCTGTGTTGTCAGGGGGCTACAACCAACAGGGTACATGGTGGCCCCACCACAACGGACTGGCTACCGTGCTGTATATTAGGTGCAAGGAAGTCCACGGTCGTGGTCTCCGCAAAAAGTAACACTGCACAGTGCATGGTGGAAATCACACCCAGGAACGTATCCTCGCCCAAGAGATGGAGAATGGGCGGGACGGCTGGTGATATGAACTGGGAGACATAGGGTTTAATGTTGGGATTAGATTAACTTTGATTTGAGGGATTGATACCAAAGAGGTGTTTCCCCACTGCAAGAATTGGGAGAAGGAAAGTAGATCTCTATCCACATTAAAGCCACCAACCACCAATAGTACCTGAATTCTGACAGCTGTCATCCCTTACGGACCAAAAAATCACTCATACAGCCTGGTCACCTGGGGACAGTGTATCCGCAATGACAATAACGCCCATGCCCAGTATGCTGAGGGTCTCACAGGGCCTTCACAGACAGGCACTACTCCCCAACCATGGCCCATGAGCAGATCTCCCATCACATTTCCCCTCACATGCACAATCCCCCCCATGACACTAAAGAAACAGCGACAAAGGAGTATCCATTTTGTCACTCAGTACCATCCTGGTTGGAACAACTAAAACACAGCCTTCATCTTCCTGCCTACCCAAGATCCTTCCCACCCCTCCTAAAGGGTGTTGTATTGCCCACCCAATATCCACAGTGCGCTAGTCCATCCCAACTACTTGTCACAGGGATCATATCCCTATGGAAGACCCAGATGCAAGATCTGGCTAATCCCAGCACTTCCAGATCAAAAAAGAAGTGTTGGCCAGCATTCTTATGTCCATAAACTTAACATTTTTTTGTATGGTCACACATTTTATCTCATCACTTACCATAAACTGCATGTGTCAGTTTTTGGACCTAAGGATAAATTACCTCAGAGCATACAGCACATTGCCTCAATAAATGGACTTTCTATTTGGTGAATTTTCAATATTTCACTTATTATAACACTTCTGCTCAGCATTCTAATGTGGATGCATTATTTGCCTTTCAGAAAGTCTAGATCCTGAATTTGACCGTCAGGAAACAGTCTTTCTCAGTTAAACAGCCAACTAGACCAATCGTTCGACGAGAGTCTTATAATCATTTGAAATTGTCTCAGTGCAAACTGCTTCTTCAGCAGGCCCTGCAATAGAAGGTCACCAGTTGTATCCAGATTCTCCTTTTGATTGGAGCACGGCCTACCAGATCAGGCCAGTTGGTGCGGGTTGTTAGTTTCCCAGCATAACCAACCCCAATTTCCTCTCAACTCGCAGAAAGGCAAGACATGTCCTTACCTAAACCTCTTTTTTGGTGGTCTGGTCCTAGCCACAATGCAGTGTTGAGCTGAATGATGGTATGTAAGCAACGTGAAAAAATTGAAAACGAAACGGTAGTCAGAAGGTTAATTCAGCATAAATAAAAGTTAAAACAACCTTTGGTGAAATTAAAAGCTCAGGCATCAACATTAAAAATGCAATGCGAATTTCACCATTAAGTGGAAAGGAGAGAATAGACAGGTGTAAAGAGTACACTGAATACCTCTAAGAGAGGGAGCACTTTCTGAAGGTGTGACTGATGAAGAAACAGGAGTCAATATGGAAGACAGAGGGGATCCAGTATTAGAGTCAGAATTTAATAGATCTTTGGAAGACTTGCTATCAATTAAAGCTGAAGGCATAGATAATGTTCCTTCAGAATTTCTAAAGGGGAAGTGGCAACTAAAGTACAATCTCAGTTGGCATGTAGAATCTTATGAGACTGGAGACATGCTATCAGACTTTTGGAAAAATATCATCCACACAATCCCGATAACAGCAAGGCCACAGAAGTGCAGGAACTATCACAGAATCAGCTCAACAGACCGTGCATCCAAGTTGCTGACAAGAATAGTACACAGAAGACACAATCTGTTAGATGATAATCAATTTGACTTTCAAAACTGTAAGGTACCAGAGAAGCAGTTCTGACACTGTGTTTGATAACAGAAGCAAGACTTTTAAAAAACACTAAAGACACATTCATACTATTTGTCGACCTGGAAAAACAGTTCAGCACTGCAAAATGGTGCAACAACGTACAATATTCATAAGAACCATGAGGAAACAATAAGAATGAAAGACCAAGAATGAAGTGCTTGGATTAAAAAGGGTGCAAGGCAGTGCTGTAGTCTTTTGCCTCTACTATTCCACTTGTACATTGAAGCAGGTATGATGGAAATAAAAGAAAGATCCAACAGTAGGATTAAAATTCATGATGAAAGGATATCAATGAAAAGATTCACTGGTGACATTGCTATCCTGAGTGAATGTGAAGAATAATAATGGACTTTTTAAAATGGACTGAATAGTCTAAGGAATGCATACTAAAATGAAGCAAGCTGAAAATAATGAGGAGTGGCAGAAAAGAGATTAACAATAAATTTAATATCAAAATTGGTGACTACTAAGTAGATGAAGTTAATTCTGTTAGCTTGGAAGCAAAATAACACACAATGAATGAAGCAATGAAAACTTAAAAAGCAAACTAGCACATGCAATAAGGACATTTCTAAATAAAAGAAGTCTGCATATGTCAAACATAGTCCTTGGTTTGAGGAAGAAATTTCTGGGAATATGTTTGGAGCACAGCATTGTATGGTAGTTAATCATGGACTGTGGGAAAACTGGAACAGAAGAAAATCAAAGCATTTCAGGTGTGGTGCTATAGAGGCATGCTGAAAATAAGGTGGATTGGTGTGATAAGGAATGAGAAGGTTATCTGCATGCAATTTTCCCACTAAGTGAGCTGGCAGAATGGTTCATGTCTTTAAGGTGCAAATGCTGAAACCCTTAGGATCTACTAATTTGGCTTCAGCATTAACACCTTCCTGGCTTCTAAAAGGTCCATAGCCATCAATAGTCAAAGTTGGTGGAGCTCCTTCACGAGCACCATAAAAGGGTACTTCTGGATCTGCTGTGTTCACCATCAGAACACGAAGCAGATGCAGCCGCACTGATTCACGTGTGTGCACCAGTGTGGGGATGCTCATTTGAGCGTAGTCTGGAACTGATCTGGGGGTTCTTTGAAGAACAACAGGGGTCCCAAGTGGTGTTGGTGCCTATACTGTGTGAATCCTAGCCCAGAACAGCACACAACTCTAGTTGTAGCACCCTGGTCAGCAGCCTCCGCCATCAGAGAATCTGCCAACTCCACTGTCACAGCCACATTGGAGCTCTCTCCACTCTCAGATGTTGACCACTCGGTCCTTCCTTTCGATAATGGTGACATCACCTGTGCAAGAAGTTCTGGAAAGCAGGCCAGTCATTGTCAGCAGCCCCCGACTCTCCCCGGAGTATGTGGCCGTGTCAGTACCCGACTCCACATCGCTTCTGCTCCTCTTCCTCACCTGCACTGACAATGCAGGTGGTGCTTAGAGGAAGAGATTTAGTGAATGTACAGATGAGTGATATGAGTAACATCACTATTATGTCAAGGAACGGTGCCTGCAGCAGTAACAAAGCCAATATCGCAGGGCTGATCTGTGTCTCAGTTCCTGTTACCTGACTTGCCTCTACATTTGGATTTCACAATGCTGCAACTGTTTACTGTGTGCTTTGTGTGATGAGTTGTCAATCTGTGGTTTCCCCAAGTTTTGCCTGGAAATTTGATTGCAAAACACCTGTTTATCCAGCTAAGTCATGCTTGGAATTCATTTTTCTACTCTCAATGATCAGGGAGTAACTTCTGTTTGTGGTTCAGATGATTATTTTGCCAGGAAATATTATTATTTGGTTCAGTGACTATCTGATAATCTCTGTTATCGTTACAGAAGTTGGTATTCAATAAAGATTTGCGGCCTGAAGCAAGGGTACAACAGACCGTACAACAAAATTTGCCAATGAGCAGGTTCTCGCTCTGGAGTATAGCTAACATGCCAATTAGTTCGTGGAGCCATAGAAATTCACAAACACGACAACAGTTTCAACAAGAAGAAAGCTTCAAGGAAAACGTACCCCGGGTTCCCATGCTGCAGTGAATGACTGTTGCTGATACTAAGCAAAGTACAGTGGAGTGCATGGAATAGGGAACTTTCCATAGCACCAGTCATTAGGGCTCATTCTTGTTCCATTCACGTATGGAGTACAGGAAAGTTGATTGTTCAAATTCCTCTGCGTGTGCTGCAATTAATTTAATAATGTCCTCTACCATGATCAATAGAGGGTGAAGCTTTGGCAATGCCAGCCTCTCATCCTGATGAGACATTAGAAAAATCACTAAAAGAATGCTGGCCAAAGACCTCAAGAGAAAAGCAGACAGCCAATACATCAACAAGTGGCCACAAAGGCCTCAACAGTTTTGCACTACACCTCTACCAAGAGGAATTTACAAGGTTGAACCATCACTTTGACCAACAAGAAAGCCCATTTTCTGTCCTTTCCTACCTTTCCAACATGGTGCCAGGACAAAGGGACCAGACCAAAGTTCTTGAAATTTAAGTGCCTATTCACCACTGAACAGATGTGTGTCGTATCTATGACAGAATGGACCGAGCTTTTCTTTGTGAGCGAATTCATGCACCGAGGAGAAGCCTGACAAGAACTGATCAGTAACTTCTGGACATTTTCTGTTAACTCAATGGCAGTGTGCATCAAGGTGGTTTGGATATGACTGACAGCGTCGCTCATAGGAGAATGCAGAATAAATTTGACTGCTGAACCAGGTGACAGAAGAAAAAGTTTGAAAGTTGTGTAAGACAGATGGGCAAGTTGATTCCTAACATGGCACACATGATGGATAACCTGTGCAAATGACCACTGACCTTCAAAAAGGAGGGAGTTTCCCTATTATCCCCAGATCATTACCTACAGAGGACAACACTGCCAACTCCAAAGCAGCCGTCTGAACTCTTCCTTGTGAAAAAGCTGAGGAAATTCCTACTGAAACTGCAAGATACTGCAACAAGAAAAACCACCAGTTTACAACCTGAAAAGAGAAGAATTGTAAGCTAGTAAGAGCCTTAATGCTGACAAGAGTTATTAGTACTTCCTGCCAACAAGGGAAATATGACTGTTGTAATGATGGCTGAAGATTATGAGCTGAAGATATATGACCTACTAGATCCAGCAAAGTACCGAAAAGTAAGTGTGATTCCAATGCAGTAGATTACACAGAATATGATTCAGTTAATCAAAGTGTCTTCTCTCTTGCTGTATGCACAGAATAATCTGTGAAATGCAAAAGTCCTACACCACCTCTAACATATGAGTTACCAAATCCATACAGATTGTGTACCAATATTGATCATAAGCGCTCCTGGCACACTGACATATAAAGTGTCACAACACTTGGTCTCTCTGCTTCAGCTGCACATGGGAAAGACTGGCATGTACATAAAGGTCTGAGAAGTTGAAGAAACTAAAACTTGGACCAAATGACATCCTGGTCAGTCTAGCTGTTAGTTCTTTGTTTATCATGATGCAATTCAGTGACTTTATTCCAATTTCCCATAGGATATCACCAAACTGTTTTATGTCTGTCTTACTAAAAGTTTCTTTATGTGGAATGGATATTTCTATGAACACCTGGAAAGTATCACCATGATAATTCACTTAGTCCATTAGTTGTGAGCATTTTGAAAGACAGGTGCTAAAGTTGACAACTTGTAGACCTAAGATATGGAATATGTATTTCAATGACATCATTATTTGGAGCCACGGTGAAGATCAGCTCAGTGATTACTTAAGAACAGTCTACATGCAAACATTAAAATCACTATAGAGGTAGAATAGGATCAACAACTACCATTTCTACATGTACTGATTATGACGAATGGTAAGAATCTGGCCCACAACATGTACTGAAAACCAATTCACACAGACTGATACTTGCACCAACTTTCAAATCATACCCAAAACAGAAAAGGGGAATGCTTAATACATCAGTAACACAAGCAAGATGAGGATGTGACCTACACCATGGACAACTGGAAAGTGTTCTGAAAAGTAATGGGTACTTCACTAGTTGCACAAGAAGTGTCATGAAACATTTAAAAATAACAGATGTTGGATATGAAATTCTGCCATATATTTCCAGGGTGATGGATAGAATAAGCCATATAATGCACAAGTGTTGTGTAAACACTATTTACAAACAGATAAAAACCTCACAGTCATGAGCTTCTATACTAATGACCTGAACTTGTCTTGTTAACAATGGTGGGGTAACATCATCTTCAGCAGCCAACAACCACCCAGAGCAATCTCTTTATGTGGGATTGTTACAACAGTTTTGTCAATCTGGAGCTCTCATCTTCCACAATCTGTGACTGTAATGCCTGCAAGACATCCCATCCAGGAATAATATTATAACTACATTCTGATAAAATGGCAAATTTGGATGTCTGTGTTCAGTCATTGACAGTTATTCTGATCCTGCCCAGTGTAAATACTAGGGCTATTCAGGCAGTAAGTTCCAACTGATCACAAAATGGAAACCACTGTGGTAATCAGAAATATTTTATCTGCAACAGTTAGCTACAGCTTCCAGCCACTGCTCTACATAGTCACCACTCTGACTTAGACACTCGTCGTAGCATTGTACCAACTTTCCAATACCCTCGTCAAAGAAGGCAGCCACCTGTGCGTCCCGCCAATTCTCTATGCTCATCTATAGCTCGTTGTCTATGTGAAAATGTTGTCTTCATAGCCAGTAGTTACTGTGGCGACAGATGGAACACAGAAGCAGCCAATTATGGGCTGTAGTGCGGGTGATCAAACACTTCCCATCGAAAACACTGCAGGAGCATTTTCATTGCCCCTGCAGATTGCAACCAAGAATTGTAATGAACTTGGAACTGTATGACAGTTTTGTAATGTGCGCTGCATAACATCAGGCGAAATCTCTCACCAGGACCTCATACTTGGCGGGAGACACTATTTTCTATGCATCTTTATGTGCTCACCATGTGCTCAGAACAGAATAGAGCAAAGTCATGCAACCGACAGGCATACTAGAGACACTGTCTAACACATATGTGCAAAGCTTATTAGGTTTTCACAATGGTTTCCATTTCTTGACCAATCGGAACTTACTTTCCGAATATCCCTCGTATTTCTCATTTGCGATTTTCAGCATAAATGCTTTCATTATCACACAACATAGTCTTCTTTACCTGGTGACACTAAGCATCTGACTTTACAGAAAAAGAAGTCCCTGAGTCGAGTAGCACCTGGGCAGGATGGCCACTCATGGTGATGTTGATGAGATTTTCTAACATCTTGGTAACTGTTGTCCAACAAGGAGAATTTTCATATGTGGCTCCCTCACTTCTATAGGTGGTCACCTCATACAGTTTTCCTGAAGTCAGCAGCTAGACGAATGGGTGGAAACTATGTACAAAATCAAGGAACAGCTATGGTGTGTCAGGGAGTAAGTTTGTCCAGGGTTCAGTGAAGGGTTTTGTACCATAGATTGACTATAAACATCTGCAGTCAATCAGTTGGTTGGCATGATTAGAACTGTTGTGATGGCCAATGTCTGCTGACATAGTGATTGGAAAAGCTTTTCTTCCTCTGCAATAATGTATAATTTGCCCACAGCATCCACAATGGAAACATACTGACATGTCATCCTCTGTCCTCCAAATTCTGGTTCTTCAGTGGCGTGTTATACTTGAAATATACATCAAAATATACAATTATAATATTTATATAAAAATGTACCAATATACAAGTGATGATCCTACACTGAAAATTGAGATATGTTCAAAACAGTTCACTTAGCCTTCCACCACTCACAATAGGGTTGACATCACAGCAAAGAGACAAGAGTAAGGAAAGATATTTATCAGTAAAATGGATCCTGTAAGGAAAGATATTAATCAGGAAAATGGATCCTGCATTCTAGTGCAGAATTATTAGGGTCCCAATATATATGAAAGAACTGAAACTATTGGTTGTGAAAGATTCTAGTGTATGTGCCTAAGGGGGGCTATACCACAACAGAATGATACCTCTGTTTTCAGAACAAACAGCCTCACTGGAAGGATGGCCCAATTGGAAGGATGGCCTGGGTGGGAACAAGATAAAAGGTGAAGCAGACACCTATGTGAACAATCTGTTCTCGTTCTCACTTGTTGCTCCAGTAACAGTAACAGATATACAAGCAGTTACTTTAACAGTGCACACTCTATCTAGGATAACAGTCAGCTCCATTTATTTACATCACACGTGGTAAAGAGACAATCCCAAATCCCTTTTAGCAACTCCCCTAACCAACCATTCTTCCTTGCAGGGGATTTTAATCACACACAGTCTGCTTTGAGGGTCTAATAGCCATCTGCCTCAGGCACTGAGTTGTGTAGAGATACTAATATGCACTTCAGCATTGGAAGGGGGGGGGGGGGAGGGGGTGGACACCCTCTGCCATTGACCTCTAACTTTGCTGACCTGTCATTGAAGGCATTGTCCTGTAGGAAGTGGGTGGCTACTTTCGCTCCAGTGACTCCCCTCCCCATCACTTGACAGATATGGTTGACAAGGATGCTCCACGGAGAAATTTGTACGCTGTGCACAAAATTGGTTTCTAACATAGCATTCAAGCTCTGATGAATTCATTTAAAACAATATTGCATTATGCCACTGATGCATTCATTCAGAAGTACTTCAGTTAGTCTAAGAGGCAGCCTGACCCTTGGCAGAATGACAAATGACTATCTTCAATTAGAGGCAGTTGTGTGCCTCTATGATGTTTTGAATGGTGAATAACTGAATACAGGATCACATCTTTCTATGTCCCAAGGGCAAGTACACCAAGAAGAAACCAACAAGGCAAAAAGACTCTGTTACCATTGTTTTGGGGACTCCATAAAACACCTCCTCCACAAAACTATGGGAAACCAATGGAACGATTTCTGAGAGGCATACCAGGTTACGGATGACTGCTGTACTTTGATGAGGGAAACCTTTAAACTCCAAAGACATCTCCCAGTCATCAAATGAATGTTTCTTTTCAGTTTCAGCCACAGAAGCACAAAATCCAACTTTGTATCATCAATGAGCATTGATGGAGGATGGTTCACATTTATTTTACAAAACATGAAGAATATAACTGTCCTTTCTGTTGTGTATGGACTGTTCGTCCTCTCTAACAACAACCCCTCTTACACTGGCTGGGAAAATAGCAGGAAAGTTAATGAGGGCAGGCACTGTCATGAGTGATAAAATACCAGTTATTATAGGGTTCAGAAAAGGCCCTTTTTTAGGGCAGAGAAGACAGAAAGAAACCAAGTTTTAGGAGAGGTTAGGATTGAGAAAAACCTTTAGTTTGAGAAAGAAACCAAAAAACACAATTCTAGCTTATTACATCAACATAAACAGCTCTTGATTAAGAATTTTCAACAATCAGCAGAAATTTCAACTCTACCCAATTTTAACTCAGTGAAATGTCAGCTGTCTTTATTGCATCAAAATATTCGAGGACTGAGAAATAAAATTAATGAATTAATTAGCTGCATAGTTGAATTAGTCTTCAAACCCAGATGACATAATATGCCTCTCTGAACATAATATAACCTCTGGTATAGAACTTTTAAGTGTTGCAGGTTTTAGGTTAGCACCTCACTTTCGTAGAGCAGAAACGGAGAAAGGTGGAGTTGCCACATTCATCAGGATCTGTCATAAATTTAAGAACACAGACATTCATAAACTTTGCCTAGAACAGCATATGGAAGCATGTGCAACAGAAGTAGAATTTCACAAAAAATCCTTCATAATATTAAGTGTATATCGAGCACCTGCAGGTATATTTAATCTGCTCATAAACCACCTTGGAGCTGTACTGGCCCATTTAGCAAACAAAAACAAAGAAATAGTGGTTGCTGGTGACTTCAATGTAGATCTCCTTAAATACTTTCCCAATAAGAACTTATTTGAATTAGTAACACTATCATTCAACTTAATTCCCACTGTAAAGTTCCCAACTAGGGTAGCCAATTGCTCACAAACATCCATTGATAATATCTTTATAGAAAAGTCCAATAAACAAAATTGTGTTACAAAACCAATAGCCAATGGCCTCTCAGATCATGCCATACAATTCCTTCTGTTAAATGTTAATACTGAACAGGATATAACATCTGTTAAATCTGAACTCAAAAGGTTATCAATATGACAAAAATTGATTATTTTAGGACACTCCTCAGAGACGTCACTGGAGTGATGTTTACAGTGCTCATGGCATGAATGAAAAATATAACTCTTTTGCTAATAAAGTGCCTACCTTATTTGAATACTGTTTTCCCGGAAAACTAACCAAGATTAGAGCAAAGTCTACAAAGAAGCCATGGAATAGAGGTATCTTGCAAAACAAAAAGAAAACTGTATCTTCAATCCGAAACAGTTCTGATGTCGATGCTATTAGCACATTACAAGAAATACTGCAAAATATTAAAGGCTGTAATACGGAAAGCAAAGCAAGTATATTACAAGGAAAAGATAGTCATATCAGATAGCAAAATAAAGACAATATGGTATATAGTGAAGGAGGAGACTGGTAGAACCAGACATGAAGAGGGACAATTAGCATTAAATGTAAATGATACATTGGTGACAAATGTGTATAGTGTTGCAGAACTTTTTAACAAACATTTTTAACAGTTACTGAAAAGATAGGGTTCTCAGGTTCTTCAGATGCTGCCATGTGATACCTCAGACCAGACATTTCAAGTAACTTCCATAATATGAATTTGACACGCACTACCCCAGTAGAAGTAATGTCTATCATAAAATCTTTAAAATCAAAAACATCTAGTGGGTATGATGAAATATCAACAAAGTTAGGTAATTAAAGAATGAGATTCTGAGTTGAGTAACATATTAAGCTAGTAGTTTAGCAGTGGAATATTTCCTGAATGGTTGAAATATGCTGAAGTTAAGCCACTGTTTAAGAAGGGGCATAACGAAATAGCGTCAAATTTCCATCCAATTTCAATTTTGCCAGCATTCTCAAAAATTTTAGAAAAGGTAATGTACAATCGGCTTTATAATCATTTTTCACAAATAACATACTGTCAAAGTCGCAGTTTGGATTTCTAAAGGGTTCTGATACTGAGAAGGCTATCTACACTTACAGTGAAAATGTATTTAATTCATTAGACAAAAAATTGCAGGCAACTGGTATATTCTGTGATCTGTCAAAGGCATTTGACTGTGTAAATCACAATATCCTTTTAAGTAAATTAGAATATTGTAGTGTAACAGGAAATGCTGCAAAATGGTTCAAATCTTATATCTGTGGCAGGAAACAAAGGGTGTTATTAAGGAAAAAGACAAGTATTAAGCTATCAGGCATCATCAAACTCTGCCCAATCCCTTTGCCTTTACAATGTCTGCTTGTGTCTGTATATGTGTGGAAGGATGTGTGTGTGTGTGTGTGTGTGTGTGTGTGTGTGTGTGTGTGTGTGTGTGTGTGTGTGTGTGCGCGCGCGCGCGCGTGAGTGTATACCTGTCCCTTTTTCCCCCTAAGGTAAGTCCTTCCACTCCCGGGATTGGAATGACTCCTTACCCTCTCCCTTAAAACCCACATCCTTTCGTCTTTCCCTCTCCTTCCCTCTTTCCTGATGAAGCAACCGTGGGTTGCAAAAGCTTGAAATTTGTGTGTGTGTTTGTGTGTTTTTTGTCTCCTATCAACATACCAACGCTTTCATTTGGTAAGTTACAGTTTCTTTACTTTTAAATATATTTTTCCCACATGGAATGTGGGACCTGTGGAAGGTACATAACCTTATTTGTTTTAGTTGTAAATATCTGTCATGTATTATTGTTTTTCTGACATGTTCTACATCCTGAAGGACCTCCTTACTACGGATCAATTGGAATGAAAGTAAATCTAAACTACACAAACATCACATGAGAGGCCTACATAGTGCAGCCACACGTGGCCGCCACAGTATTTAGGCAGGCACCAAACTGTATCAGGTAATTTCCTTCAAGTTCTCTGGGTCAGGCACCAACCCCAGTAGTGGACCATAAATTACACATCTCACTAAGGAAACAGTCGGGACATCCGACACTGTGCCACCACCAGTCACTGGCAGTGGCTATCTCAGACGTTGGCAGGAACTGATCTCTACACCAGAGACTGCAAAGGACTTTGGTACTGGCCATCAACATTACTTTATGCTGTAACTGTTCAACTCTTGTGTGAACTCAGACTTTGACTTTGTCCATTACTGGGGCCATCTACGCACTAATAACCTTGGTTAAAACCAGTGATTACCATGAGCTATCACAAACACTTCTTACAAATAACTTTCTCTAAGAAGGAGCTGTTGTTTATGCGCTTTTAAAAAATTTGGTCTGCATTGGTTACCTGGGCTGTTCTTATTATAGTACCTCCATCAGCACAGGACATATCAATTTCTTTGTATGGGAGCCAGTGGGGACTCAAGAAATGCTTCTCAATGCAGCCAAATATTACTACAGTTTGACATGAGTACCCTCTGGGAAACGCGGCATTTAAAATAAAAAAAACTGGGTCATGGATGGAGGGGGGGGGGGGGGGGGCGACTGGCATATTTTATCCCCTAATGAAACCAAGGAAGGACTGTGCATTCCTCAGTATTTGTGGTAGTGTAGCTCCCACTACCTAAGTAAGAAAGATCCTGGAATACATGGTCAACCAGCATCCTGCCTGAGTTCTAAGATCAAGCAAGCTTCTTACTTGCATCCAATGTTGGTTCAGAAGACACAATTCTACTCTTGATAACTAAACACTGCTGGAGGAAACAATTCACAAAGTATAAAAACTATTACTATATTGACAACATGCTATTTTTCAATCTTGGACGAGGCCAATAACACTGCTAGAAGAGACAATATTCTCAGGCAACTCTGCAAGTGGGGCCTTTGGGACATCTTCTTGCATTTCAATTGTCCTTCTTTTCACGACTGTTTTTCAGGTACCATGCTGGTGACACCCAACCAGACATACACAATCATGACGACGAGATAATGCTCACAGAACAATGACAGGAACACTGGTACAATGGTTATTGTTTGTCGACAACTTCGCAAGTTTCTGCTACTCATTCTACCTTACAATGACTTCATGTTGACTATAACCGACAAAATGCGTTTGGAGGATTGGGCAGATGGTACTGTGTTCAAATTATCCTCGGATAGGTCAGTGTGCAAGTATTTTAAAGGTCGGTTCTCCTGACCCTTCCATACCTAAAATGGAAAATAAAGTTGTCAGATACATGAAAACAGTGACATTTGCAGACTCGATTTTGATGACTTGTTGATATGGTTGTGATGCCTAACAGATTTAAAAGCCAAAGGTCTGATGGCACATAATACCTTCAAGTGCCTTAAGGAACAGACCTTTGGCAACAGACATGGTGCACTTGCAGATTATGTATGATGCTCACTGGATGCTTAAGTTTATGAATCAGCACAGCAAACCTACAAAGCTCATTGGCATTGTTAATCATAAGGCAATTAGGCTGGCCACAGGTGGCTACAGGACCAACCCTACGGCCATGTGGTCATGAGGAAGGACTACTCAGCATGAATAAGTTGATGTAGAGTAACACAAATCTTGCAACAGGCCATACTGACATTTAATGTATTTCTGTTTTTGATACTCATTTTCTATCAATTACAGGTCTTTTCAAATCCATAAATAATTTAAATATATCTGAATTATCAAAATACTTTAATATTTGTGTGAATGACACTAGCTGGTCTAAGAAACCTGATGTGTCTCATACCATGAAATCTTGAGGCAACATAGGATGAGATGTATCCTGCAAAAAGGTTGATATGAATTTTGGATAAAACCCAACTCAAGTCAATAATCACTGGGCCCATCAAGGATCTGAAAATTAGCATGTTTATTTGCAAGACTTTTGGCAGATACAGAGAACAGAAGTACCAGATACAATAACATACACTAGCTTGTGTTTGTTACTGTAGCCTTCAGAACTATTTCCAACACCTATCTCTGTCTATAGATATCACTGAAGTGATTTCCATATATCTTTAGTTTCTCCTTCCTGAAACAAACTATACGAGACAATATTTGCATTAACAATAATGGTGTTCATAAGAAAATTTCCAATGTTTTGCCTATATATGAAACTGTCATATAAGACAGTGTTAGGAAATTAGAATTCGATGTTGCACCAGAAATGTAAAAGTTTAATTATGGAGAAAAATGCTACTCGAGGACCATTATTGAGTAACGAAAATTGTATATAAAATTTGAAGTAGGTCTGAAAGTCAATACTTGCAGCAGAACACTTGTTGCTGTCAGCAAATTTAATGTGAAATAGATTCAGACGACTTCGTTTCTCTTCTCTTGAAGAAATCAAGCCACATAAATTAATCTACTCAAAGAACTTCCACAAACAAGTTGAGAAGTATGAAACTGTAAAGTCTTTACAAATAGTGCACGGACTTTTATAATGTAAGTAAGGCAACACAAAAAACAAAAATTTTAAAATAGGAATTGGTTTCCAAAAAGTAATAGTAAGTATGATGCAAACATGTATACAACAATGACACGGCCTTATTACTCGAAGAAATATAAACGGCTCTTCCAGCAAATTTCAAATATCATTTACGAAGCTGCGTTTGTTCTTGTGAGTTCCTACATATTAACTGTTTTTTACGGACCAGTCTTCCGCTTCAAGATTATTTTCTATGATTTCTTCCAAACGACTGATACGCTGAGGTACGATTAAAGAATTAATCTCAGAGAAACAAGAAATTTACAAAAAAAGTCATTTATGTAAAGTACATAACTATATTCTTACGCTTAACGCCTCGATTGAGACTTCCGTGGGAGCACAATTATTTTCGTCCATGGATGTCATCTTCATTGGTAAACAGAACGTGTCTATCACAAGATTTGCATTACACAACACACCCCTAATCTAGAAAATGAATTACACATAACTACAAAAAAAATCCTTTCACCCACGCTGGGCGAAACTATCACCTCTCCATCCTATACCTCCACCACCCACTGTCAACTCCCACACCAAAATATTTACACCTGGAGTCGCCAGAGATGTTAGGATGTTTAGATAAATTTTCATTGCGACGATACGCCTCCTTTTACACAGATTAAGAAATTTTCCACCTACTTTAAATTCGTTAAAAAGTAATTACAGCTGAAATTCTTTTTGGAATAAACGACAAACTCGAGTAAATACTTCTTTCAATGCTTCGTCTTCGGCGCCGCTCCAAATCGGGAAGGCAGTGGTTATCCCAGAATGCAGCATAACATCCAGAGACCTTAGAAGGAGATGGAGTTCGCCATTTTCGTTGGTTGGAGCCACTGCTTCTTGCCCGTGTGCCCAGGAAAAGTGTAAAATTATTTGGTTTCGTATAAAAAATGCAAGTTTCACATCCGTAGAAGAATGGATAGATAACGTGGTTCGATATTATTCTCGTCACTTCGCTAAACTGTGCGTCATTATGGCGTAATAAGAAGTTTAGTGTTGTGTGTTAATGTTGCTCATTTTCGTCTGCTGCCACCAGCTGCTTGGTGCTACGAAAAAAATCAACTCCCTGGGAAATTAGCCATCCACTTCTACGCTTATTGGTTTAAACGACGCAATTTCTAAGATGAGCTCCAGAAACATACCAGCGGACAAGGTAAGACCTCGGTTTAACCAGTAATGAACTGCAGAGTTGTGACGGATGCTGTCACTGTAAATCTCTCTTATTGAGTCCTCCATGTATGACAGAATATGCAGTTCATAATCAACGAGAAATCCTGGTAGGCCTTTTAATTATGTGCATCGATGCGAAGCTTGTTTACATTGTCTCTGTGCGATTGTCAGTCTGGGGATTGCTGATATCTGTCATTTTATGCGGTGTCAAAGATTCCGCTGTTACTGGCGTTATATGCATACGTATTATTACTAGATTATTCTGCAATTAACAAATTTACAAGATCCTTAGAAATCAAGAGCAGTGCCGACATTTAAGTACGAGACATGATGAAATGTCATCCGCTTGATTTTTTTCCGGAGGAAATGGTTACATTATTTAGTCTGAAGGGATGGTGGGACATGGTTTTAATAGAGTACCAGTTTCTCTACAAAGCTATTTCTGTGAATATCGTCCTAAACATGGTATGATTGTTACATTTTATGGTACCCCACAAGAATTTCATCTGCTATGAGAGACAACGTTTTTAAATCGATCGTTCATTTGATAAGTCTTTTCTATTTGGAAGCCTAAACGATGCAGTTCATCAGTACCAGTAAAAGCATATGCGTGATATTATCGTCATTGATATTATAACTTGTTTTTAAAATGGTTTAATCTTCATGCGAAATAAATTCTTAAAGGGGGAAGGGGTAGAGAGTAAACGATTCAAGTAGCCTATGTGAAATTCCCATTGTCTTGAGGAGCATCGTTGTTGGCGCTGTATCTTCTCTTCAAAGCTGTATTGACCCGCCTCGTATAGGCGCACTTCGTATCACCTTGCTCTGCACTGCTGACATTGGTGTGTTCTAAATAGTTCAAGAGCATGGTAACTGAAACGGAATATGCAGTTGTGGTGACGACCAGTTTGCATTACAGGGCATCTTCTGCAGTGTACAATAGGTCTATCGTATTGTCTGTGATCAGCAGTCTCTCAAACAACCAAATTACCTAATGATATTTGATCTGATGTAATTAAAATCCCCAGTGCTAATAAATTTGCGTCATATAACAAGATTCGCTAGACAAATGGCATATGAAGTACCATAAATAACTAACGAAGCGAAATATAAATTCAGATGCGTAGTCACTTGACAAATGGAGATGTAACTAGGTTTATTTACCCAGTTCATAAATTGAAAAAGTTATCTGCCTATCTCATACAAATAAAAGAACACACGCCTCATGTTTTGTTTACTACGACACCCCATGCTACTGGGTCTGACATGGTGACAGGTTTCCACTGATGTTATTTCAGTAGTAAATCAGAACAAGTGAACATTAAGCAGTTCTTCTCATTATGGAACTCACACACAGATATGTGTAATGGGAAGAGAGATACTTAAAATAGTAAATACCATTATTACGTGTGTGACAAAAATGATTCTTTGCCAGCTGTTGAAGACAACTTTAAATTCCTGTGAAATTCGAGTAGTAGAAGTAATTGCACTGAGTTCATAACGTACTAAAATGTGAGCACAACCTGTGCAAACAATGTAGAAATAATGATTTTCAATATCAGCTACACAATATTTTAATAATCTTAAGTATCAATGAATATAGTTTAATCAAAATAAACATTTATCCAATTACATAATATTATGTGTGTGACAAGCACCATAATTATGAATAGTTTGACCGTTTCCATGCAAAAATATAAATGAATAGAGGTACGAGTATTAATGTAGATGATTTGAGTCTTTTATACATTTTTCGTAAATATCATCTGGTTTCATAAATAGAAAATATCTATCACCTAAAATTTTTATCGTTAGCTCAGCAAGGATGCACAATATTTGTTCTGAACCTCATCCCTTTTCGCTGCTCTATGCCTTTACCAGCAGATACATGCCTTCTTGAACGTCACTTTTAGTAATTGGAGGTATTGATATTAATAAATGAGGATTGAAAATCATAGTCTACATCAGGAAATGCTGCATTTTAGCCATCTTTTTGTTTACGTGGATAATTTTGACCCCAAAACTACAAAATTTTCAATTTAAACGGAAATATATAACCTCCCAGTGAACATTTTCCCTTGACTTACTTGTATTGTCTCTCATCTTTTTGAAAAGATAGCTTAGTGCAAACAGGAGTGTTATTTCTTTTAATATGCTTCCCTGCATATTAGAGTTTGTGTATGTTATATGATCTACTTATGTATAGGTGAAATTTAGTATGCAAGCATTGTGTGCATCATGTTCAGTTAAGCTGCATTAGGATATGTGAAATCATTTTATAATGTTACTGACACAAGTTATTTGTGTTATCATTTGGTTATTTTATAGGTTTTATCAGTAGCCTATACATCAGTAACAGTAATGTTCCTCTAAATACGATAGTCATTTTTGTAAGAGATCATAACAGGTCATTATTTTAGTTATACGGTTTGACATGTTCATTGCATTAAACTGACACACAAATAATTTAAAGTGAGCAAATATATCTGTCCAATGTCAAGAATAGCTTTCACATTACTTTTTGAAAGTGGCATTACAGAAGCATTCGATTCCAGTAGTTGCTTTACAACACATGACGTCATCAATATGGCGTAAACGGCTAGTTCCAGCGTATACAATATGGCGGCAATGACGTACTTACATACACAGGCAAACAAACGCGTACAAAAATACACAGTAGCCTACCGTCTCACCCCAAAATTAAAATGAAACTATCGGGACAACCCTGGAAAAATTGGGGGTTTGGGGCGGGGACAAGTTAAATATACGACAGTAAAAAAATACCACACCATCCTAAAAAATTATAAACAAAATTAAATTACAGCATTCCGCTACACGAACAACACCACAGGAATCGGACGTTTTCCTGACCTATATAGCTCAGCCGCAACTATCGATACAATCGGAAACTTCCGTTGAGACCAAATGGGGTAGCAGACAATCGAGCTTGATTATTCAAATGATATTACACGTAAAAGAACAATACAATATTCAGCTGGGGGAAAAGTAATTATTGCAATATTTGATAATAAATTTTTCTAATGTGTGCGCACACTTCACATCATTAGTTTGCCATGCAGACAAATTTAACCAAGTCACTGCCTCTTACAGTAATTTTGTATTTCAGAAAATACAGGGGTACCTTTTTCCCCTTATGCTCTATTTTTGTTATGTGAAGGAAAAGTTAATTTTTGATCTTCAAGGCTAGCATGAAATGACCTTGTTACTAAAATTCGCACAATACACCATACTTTTAGCGATGCTATACAATTTTCCATTTTTCACTAGGTACTGTGTGTGCCTAGTGATAGTTGCAGTTTCAAATTACCTGCCCTCATCCATGTTTTGATTTGGGATTGCCTCCTTTCACTCAGCTGTAGCCTATAGCACAATGTTCTGGCACAAAGTTGATAATGGACCTAGGATTTCTTATACGTACATGCTGGTAGCTTTATACTCCCTAATCGTATTTGTGATTAATAATAGCGTTTAATTTAGGAGAACTCAGCATGTGACAACCACAAAACTAGAAGTAATTTCCATGTAGTCTATGTAGCTCTCTCTAGGGTGCAGCATGTAGTTTTATACTCTGGCGCGAAAATCTGTAACTGGTTGCCCCGGTGGAAATCGGAATGCAGGAGATTGAGAAACCCTTAAAAAGAAACTAAAACTTTTTGAAGTGGTAGGTGAAGACAGCAGCTGAATGGTATTGAAGTTGAAGTAGTGGCCTTTTTCAAAATAGCAGCATAAAGCAATCTAGAAATAATTAGCATAGTTATTAGTTCGATTTGTTGCCAGTATATTTTACAGAAGCAGCCAGCAGTGGTTGTTTTTTACTTTAATTTATAACTTAACTAATTACACATTCCTGAACCTTTATTCGTAATGGGATTTGCGGTATCATGTGATTATTAATTGAAGTTGTGCCGCCGTAGATGGCCTGTTGAAAAGGGCTCACTTCTGTAAGAACTAAGACGAATTATGACTTTCTGGAAATAGTTAAGTGCAACAACAACAACAACAATAATAATAAATTGTACTTTCCGCCAGATGTAAAATACCTTCTCAGAAACCGTATCATACACTTTCTAGTGTCCTCTCATTTCAAAGCTTTGACCACAGCGTTAGGAAACGCATCTCACAGTGTGATGAAGACTGTGATACTTGGACTAATTTTGCTTTCTTTTGGATGGTTTTGAAAGCATCCACACACGTTCATCTGAAAGCTACTGCCAGCAAAAAGCATTAGACGTCACAAGAAAATCGCGTAATATTATTGTTCTAGCGCCCTGCGTTCAGATACAGTGGGCACCGCTAGCGAAGGGATAAGTGCTAAAGAAAGAACCCCTTGCTGGTTCACCATTTCGTTATATTCGCATTGAGTTTAGCTGTCAGAATATGCTGAAGGACTGTTTCCATGGGCACGTGATCGTGGAGCAGAAAAGGGAAACAAACCTGAAGGCGCACGAGCTTTCTCGGTAAAGCATTTGACAGTTGGATACACAGTGATTAAAGTACAGTTATCTGTGCCGATTAACTGTAACATATTATCTATCATCTGAAAAAGTGTTTTAATACTTAAAACAGAATGTCTGCGGTCTTGAGATATCGCTTGTTGATTAAATTTGCTTTTCCGTTTGTAAATTAATGGGAGTAAATTTTATTTACTAATGAAGATCTTCAGCACATTCTTTCAGTGCAGTCTCCTCCTCCGCCCCCTACCCCGGCCACCCAAAAAATAAATAAATAAGTAAATAAATATCTTACCATCACTCTCACATTGAACATGCAACGGATGCTTAAGTCATTAATAATAATAAAACTAAAATGTTTAAATTGGTTTGTTTATACCAGTGATTAGCACAGTTTTAAATAATGAGTAGCAAAGTAGCTGTAAGAATACACAAAATATTACAGGACAAGAGAATCAGAAAAACAAATACACAGGTGTCCCATAAAATACCTATCTAAGTAGTTGATTTCGAAAATAGGAGTAAATTTCCGAAAAGGTGGACAGTATGCATAAAAAATTTAATTGGCGCTGTGTTTTATTATAATAATCAGCAGTGAAAAATCCTCCTATGGGGCACAAAAAGGCGAATATACTCCTGTTTAAAAGAATCTGACTGAAAACTGTGGTATCAACTGCTCCAATTCTATACCGTTCTCAGACCTTTAAAAATGTTCTCAAAAAATTGGCATGCTAACATATTCGCGCCCTTTTCAACATGTAATTCATTCACCCCTCATTCCCGCCAGCTCCCTTTAAACTCTAACCTACTAGCCCATCGCTGAAAGTTGCCCATACCCGTCAACTCCCAGTTGCCTTTTCTCACCCACTCATTCATCCCAACTCACTGTCATATATATATATATATATATATATATATATATATATATCCCCTTAAATGCGTATTTGCGTTCTTAAATGCGTATTTGCTCTAGTAATACGACACATTTGGCCTCGTTAATTTAACTTGTTTTGTTGATGCATTTCGAATAGCGAAAGAGAGGGATGTGATGTGAAAAGGATGCTTTCGTAATGCATTTTATTCCATTTTTACTGTGTTTGTATTGATAGCAAATGAAGCTGGAACTCCGAAATTAATGCTTGTTTGCTTACTGGTACTGCTTCTTCTTAGTCACATTTTCAGCTTTCAACTCGTACGAACATTTTTAATGTTCACGTTTGCAAAAAAAAAACTTGCGTACATGTTCTGTTAGCCCACAAACGTGTGCAAAGAGGAAAGTGTGTGTGTGTGTGTGTGTGTGTGTGTGTGTGTGTGTGTGTGCGCTCTCTCTTTGCTTCCTTTCTGAAGAAGTGTATGGCAGAAAACCTGTTCCTGGAATCGTTTTTAAAGGGGTGGGGAGGGGAATATACACAATGAATAATTTTCGGCTGGAGGAATTCAGGGCATGAGATGCTGCCCCAACAATCAGCGCGGTTACGTAGCCGTGTGTTGGGCGTTGACGAGACCGTTGACAATGTGTGACTCGGAATGCAATGAAAAACACAGGAAAGAGGAGAAAGAACGGACACTAAGTAAGACAAATCTAAAGTCAACTGACAGAAATAAAACAACTACGATAAAAGCGAACAGCGCAACCATAATTTATGTAAATAAAAGAAAATATTGCTTGAACCACTCCACTTAACGAATGAAATGTGATACCTTTAAGATTTAGATTACGATCGGATGGATTAGTAATCCGTAAACAATGCAGCCTGTCATTTTTGAGGAAACAACTGCGCCCCAACACAATGAAAGCACCCAACACGATCGCAACCGGGCACGGGCGCGTCACTGACGTCACGAGGAAGTATCACCGCGGTGAACCATGGAGGTATGAATGCGGTGAACCTGATGTTTTAGCCTATTTAAGATGGCGGACGTCGGCTTCAAGTTTGTGATGTAATAACCCTCATCTTTTTTTACCTCCATGGCCGCGACGATGTTGCAAGACCTTTCCTTCGCCGGCACTTGGTAACCCTTTCCAATTCTGATTTCTCGTTGCCAACTATAACGAATTAGTTAAAGGTGTTCGTAAGGCAGTAACTCTTCACGCTAAGAATTTAGTTAACGACTGTGCTGTGTGTCTTTTTCGACAAATTAAGAAGCGCAGGCATAAACAAATACCTTAAAATCGCTACATTGCAAATCAACCATTTCCGTTTGAAGTCCTGGGACAAGACTTCATATATCGCCGTTAAAAGGATTTTGACAAATCTTGCTATCGTTTGCAGTTGCGTCAAATTCTGAAAAACGCGTCTTAAAACTTTATTTTTGAAGCATTCAAAGTTTCAGTTGCGAAATCAGCCGGAAATGGAGATTGATTGAAATGTAGATTCTGATATCTGACTGATCGGTACGTATTAAAATGCGTGAAACATTTTTTGTTCGGTTGAGACTGAAACAAAACAGTCTTTCTCTTTGTAATTTTAAATTAAGGTCGTTCATGTGTGCGTTAAATCCGTATAAAATGATAAATTCCATACCCACTCTTTGTTTTTTAAGCCAGCCAATGTACTCAAGAAAATTTCAGTTGTTCAGAGCTTTCCCACAGCTAAGGCAGCGTACGTTTTTTTTTCTTCAATCTTATTTTCTTCTATCTCTTCAGTAAACTCGTGATGATGATTAAAAGTGTGTGATCTTAATATTTAAATGTCGAGTTTTTCCAGACAGTCAATATATTCTCAGCAATATCATTTACTCTTACAGCCACAGTGTTTGCTGACAAACCGTGGTTTTTAAATAAATCAGCTTTTTCTGGACACATTTCTTCAACTGTCGCAGTCACACAATCGACGCCAGTATATGGTTGTATATGTTTTGCTATTGAGTGAGCCACTCGGGAACTAGCTAGACACGGGTTGGTGCTTCTTGTCCAGCATTTACTTTATTAAACATCATTTGCTGGGCAGACCGCGTTTCAAAGACGCGTAAACACTGCCCAGTCACATTGTGACCACCTGCCAAAACCTAAATAACCACAGTTTGTAATGCCGACCACTGCGAGACGTGCAGGGAGAGAATCGATGGGGCGCTGGGGAAGGTACGGCCAGGGATGTGTAGCCATGTGCTGACGGTAGTGCCGTGACCAGCTGTAATAGGTTTCTCGGTTGAGGGTCTATGACGCGAACAGCTCGATCGATGTGGTCGGTCCCACAGTGTCTCGACTGGGTTTAAATCCGTGGAGGTTGGTGCGAAGGGGAGTTGGGTAAACTCATCCAGATGCTTTTAGAACCACGCACGTACACTGCGAGCTGTGTGGCACGTTGCATTGCCCTACTGGTAGATGTCATCGTGCCGAGGAGAAACTTACGTAGGGGTGGACGTGGTCTCCAAGAAGATCCGAAGCAGCAATGTTTGTAAACTGTTTGCGTGCCATCGTTGTTAAAATGCACCGTGCATGGGAACACGGTGCTATAAAACCGACGCAGAGACAACTGTGGTGCAGCACGGGCCATAGATGAGAGGGATGAACGACGTGCAACTGTTGAGCGGCTGACCGCCCAGATGAACTAAGGGGCTGCCAACAGTGTCTCCTCAATAACCGCTAAGGGGAGGCTGCCGTGTATAGGCCTCCGCAGCAGGCACCGTTTCATGCACACATACTTCACCGGCGACAATGGCTGAAATTTGCGAGCCAATATCGCACCTGGAAGTTCACCGATTGGGGACAGGTGGGTTTTCCGATGACAGATGGCCGTTGACGTGTACGGCGCAGCGTGAAACGTCTGAAAGCAAACACTCTGCAACAGTCACCGGTAGGGATTAGGCAGGAGGAGGGAGCATTATGATGTAGGGAATGTTTTCGTGGCATTCGCAGGGTGATCTCGTCAGTCTGAAATGTCACCGTATTTTCTTCGTGTACTTCTCGGATGGAAATCAATAACTAGTGTTTCTTTAGTTTGCTCTATTCAATACACTACTAATCAAGGTTCTGTTCAGAAACGCACCTCGGTGGCTCAGTGTTGAAGTTCCAGGCTGTAAAGTCCCTTCGGTTTTGGGTTCAGTTCCCTATTGGGTGTACAGTTTTTTCCGTTATTTCTCGCTTCTATCAGCTATAAGAATGAGAAAGAGTCAAGTGAAGTTATACCGTCTTTCTGAGTAGCCTACATGTTGAACTGTAGATCCCACCCACCTCAGACTGGCTGTAAAAGTCAGCTCAGAGGAGGAAAGAGGTGAAGGGCACACTACCATGCGAAGTAAAGTTGTGCAGTGTTCAAACCAACCTACGGGTTGTGAGGATAGCTTTACTTGGTCGACAGTGTAACAAATGTAGTAAAAAATATTCCATTGGCGGAACGCCTTAGCAGTATCACTACCGATGCGGCCCAGATTGGCTGACTCTGCACTTGTCCGTACTTCCCCCTCCCCTGTCAACACGCTGAAGTGCTTTACGTTAGTAGCCAAAGGTGAGAGTACTGCCAACAGAAACTCTTAAAACACCTAATTCCATTGAACTAGGATTCCTAAATTGCCGGATATGGACATCTCGGTGGTATAATCAAGCAATTCATTCGTGTTTGTAGTGCTAAGAACCAAGTAAGAACTCATTCCAGAATTCGAAACCAGAATAGCTGTTAGCATGAGTGACATAAAAGTAGATATCTCAGGTGTTCCGAAACAAATCACCTAAGAAAGGCACTTTTCCGGTCCAGATGGTATGCCAATCAGGTTCCTCTCAGAGTATGCAGTCACAATAGCGCCTTTCTTAGCAAACGTGTACAACCACTCACTTGACGAAAGGTCTGTTCCTAAAGACTGGAAAGTAACGCAGGCCACACCGAAAGAAAATAGGAGTAACCCATTGAATTACAGACTCATATCACTGACCTCAATTTGCAGTAGGATTTTGGAGCATATACTGTACTCGAACATTATGAATCACCTTGAAGAAAATGACTTATCGATACATAACCAACACGGTTTTCAGAAAATATCGTTCTTGTGCAACACAGCTTGCACTATATTCTCGTGAAGTAACGAGTGCTGTCGACAAGGCATCTCAGATCAATTCCATATTCCTGGATTTCCAGAAGGCTTTTAATACCGTTCCTCACAAGCGACTATTAATCAAATTGCTTGCAGATGGAGTATCGTCTCAGTTGTGTGACTGGATTCGTGATATCCTCTCAGAGGTCACAGTTCGTACTGATAGACGGTAAATCATCGAGTAGAACAGAAGTGATATCTGGCGTTCCGCAAGGTAGTGTCATAGGCCCTCTGCTGTTCCTGATTTACATAAATGATCTAGGTGATAATCTGAGCAGCCCCCTTAGATTGCTTGCAGATGACGCTGTAATTTACCGTCTAGTAAAATCATCAGATGATCAATTCCAATAACAAAATGATCTAGAGAGAATTTCTGTATGGTGCGAAAAGTGGCAATAGGCACTAAACAAAGAAAAGTGCGAGGTCATCCACATGGGTACTGGAAGAAATCTGATAAATTTTGGGTATACCATAAATCGCACAAATCTGAGGGCTGTCAATTCGACTAAATACCTAGGAATTACAATTACGAGCATCTTAAATTGGAAAGACCACATAGATAATACTGTGGGGAAGGCGAAACAAAGACTGTATTTTGTTAGCGGAACACTTAGAAACCATTAAAGAGACAACCTACACTACACTTTGCTGCGCGGTATGGTATCCTTACCAGGTAGAATTGACGGAGGACATCGAAAAAGTGCAAAGAAGGGCAGCTAGTTCCGTGTTATCACGCAAAAGGGGTGAGAGTGTCACTGATACGCGAGTTGGGGTGGCAGTCACTGAAATAAAGGCGGTTTTCTTTGCGGCGAGATCTATTTACGAAACTTCAATCACCAACTTTCACTTCCGAATGCGTAAATATTTTGTGGACACCCACCTACGTAGGGAGAAATGATCATCATCAATAAAATAAGAGTAATCAGAGCTCAAACGGAAAGATTTAGGTGTTCCTTTTTCCCATGCGCCATTCGAGAGTGGAGTGGTAGAGAAGTAGTATGAAAATGGTTCGATGAACTCTCTGCCAGGCACTTAAGTGCGAATTGTAGAGTAACCATGTAGATGTAGTTTTTAGATCCAACATTCGTCAGTGCAGCGACTTAAAGAGATTTGAGACAACGGCTTTGAGGACAAAAAAATAGTTAATAATAATTCAGCTCACTGGCAACTATTTTATGGGGAAAATAGCATGACAAGTTAGGAAGACTTTTTTCGTGTTTCTACGCCAACTGCAATTATTTCAGCAACGTTTTGCCCACGATTTAAAAACAGTTACACTGAGGTCAGTGGCGGATTTACATATAGGCCCACTAGGCACGGGCCTAGGGGCGGCATCGTAAGGGGGGTGGATTGTACTCATTTTAGCCTTTTACGTTTTAAAATACCTGCGCAAAACAAATTACAAAAATTTTTAATATTGTGAAACAACTTGGTAGTTTAAATAAGCCTGAAGAACGAAATTCGACAATACAAGCGTGGAAATATACATAGTTTCCTTGGTGACTGAATGGAAATTTAATATTGGGTTTCTGTCCGGTAACATCTTCATGATTGTTCAAAATATTTTGAAGTAAGCTGTCAGGACGGCAATCTAGAATACAATGTTTGAAACATTAGTCAGAGAATGTTGTCGGCTTCTACTTGAACCGTACCATATTTTCGCCGTGAAAATACCGGGACTCTTGAAAAGCTATGGTAAACTAATCAGTAATTTCTTAAATACTTTAACATGTGTTGGCCTCAGTATGTAAAACCCGACTCTACTTTAATTTCTTGTTGAAATTACGGGGAAGTATCAAGTCAGCCCTCCAGTACTGTAATTAATCTGAAAGCTCTGTGGTCTTCAGTATCTGAGCTTTGATTAAATAAAACCCGTTTAACAAAACATGTTGATACTGGGAATATTTTACACTTTTAAACACATGTTTATACGAAAAGACCATAAGCAGAATACCTAATAATGTGTGATACGCTTCACAACAGTTTAAAATTTTTATTTACTTACCTTTTTGGCGAAAAAGAAGAAGAAATCAACTTTCATTTGTCTCATTTATTGTGCTGCAGCTAGCACGGCAATCTTATAGTACGTGGCATTGCAAATTTTATATTAAACTTCTTAACTAAGTTTTGTTTCTTCGAGGAAAGTTATTTTTATTTTATGTTGCAACAAAAGGAGCATTTGCGTGTAGACATAACAGCAGTGTTCATACAAATGACAACACACCACATAAACTGCCAACAAGACTACTTAAAGAATGAAATTTTCACTCTGCAGCGGAGTGTGCGCTGATATGAAACTTCCTGCCAGATCAAAACTGTATGCCGGACCGAGTCTCGAACCTTTGCCTTTCACGGGCAAGTGCTCTACCAGCTGAGCTACCCAAGCAGGACTCACTACCTGTCCTCAAAGCTTTACTTCGGCCAGTACATGGTCGCCTGCCGGCCGCTGTGGCCGTGCGGTTCTAGGCGCTTCTGTCTGGAACCGCGTGAGCGCTACGGTCGCAGGTTCGAATCCTGCCTCGGGCATGGATGTGTGTGATGTCCTTAGGTTAGTTAGGTTTAATTAGTTCTAAGTTCTAGGCGACTGATGACCACAGAAGTTAAGTCGCATAGTGCTCAGAGCCATTTGAACCAACCTCGTCGCCTACCTTCCAAACTTCACAGAAGCTCTCCTGCGAAGTTTTGAAGGTTGTAGACGAGGTATGGTGTAAGTAAAGCTGGCAGGTGTGCTTCTACTGTTCACTGACATCAGAGAAGCAGGCGACGATGAAATTAAATTATTCTGCATTATTGTTCTTTCATAGCACATTTACGTCGAGTAATCAGAGTTGGTCAATTCATAGCTCCGTGTTTAAAGGAAAAATCTTTGTGCTCGTGTGTGGTGTCGTATGCTTGGAACTGGATACTTTCTTTCCTTTTACAATTTTTTTTCTTTTGTTTTGACTGTTTGCTTGATAATTTTGTAAGTGCTTTAACAGGAAAATTATTGAAGGAAAGGAGAGTAAGAGAAGCCAATGTTCTAAAATCGCTTGGCAGAGTAGATAAATTTTTCGCAAAAAAATGTTGCTGGTTCGAGTTCAAGTAGTACGGATAATATTTCTGGCACTGCAGCTATTGGAAAAGCAGTAAATACAGACGAAACAAAAAAAAGAACAAAAGCAAATTGTTCCTGATTTCGAGTTTCACGAAAAACTGTCGAGTCAGACATTACAAAAAGAAATAACCTCGTTAGTGATGATCCTGCAGAATGGTGTGTCAATGAATCAACAATCTACATTCTATTCTAATTCAAGATGATCAATAAGCGGTAAAACCAGACACTTTGAACAAAAATGTATTTTACCGTAAACTTTTAAATGGTGAATCAACTTTGCGTGATTTTCTAGTATAATCCTGTAGACCGGAGCTGCTTTTTTTTTTTTTTAATTATTCGGAAGTAAGGCCGCGATTGCTGCTAATGCTATTGCAGATTGGAAAAATATTTCTAATATTTCGTCTCGTTATGAGAATTCACTTAAACAAAAAATTTTTGCGTTATCACTCTTAACAAGGAAAAAAGTCACTTGGAACAATAGATAACCATTTCGAGTCTCGTGTTGAGACAGAAAAAAAAATGTACTGGCGCAGTGTGTTGAAAAGGGTGTTTGCAGTAGTGAAGAAACTAACAAGTCGTGGACTTCGGCTACGTGGACACGTTCAAAGATTCCATTCATTACATGACTTACTTTACTTAGTTCCTGTCGTTCCCTCTGGAACATAGGGCCGTGACGAAAATCCTCCACCTGGTACCATTACTATCAAGTCTCTTCAAGTTTTCCCATTCTCTGCAGCTTCTCTCTCAATCGTCCTTTTCCAGGTCTGTTTGGGACGACCACGTTGTCTGGGACGACCAAGTTTTTTAACTCCTTGAGGGTTCCAGTCCAACGCCACCCTTTCAACAGCTCCATCTGGTTTCCTCAATGTATGCCCAATCCAGTTCCATTTTCTTTCCTTGATTTGTATATTGATTCGTTCCTGATTTGTCTCCCTCCAAAGATCTTCATTTGTCCTAACCTAACCTGTATCTGACCGTCTTTAAAATACGCCGGAGGCAGCGGTTGATAAAATCTTGGCGCTGGTTTTTGATGAGTTTAGTTACCTTCCAAGTTTCTCAAGCGTACAACAGAACAGCCTTCACACTGCTATCACAGTCGGAGTTTGGTCTTCTTTGAGACGTTCCTATTTCTCCAAACAGGGTACAGTTGTACAAACGCACCATTTGCTTTGCGGATGCGACTATGGACGTCCTCCTCAGCGCCTCCTGTAGTCGCTACACTTCCGAGATAGAGGAAAGACAACTTCCACTTCTGTAACTTTGTCCGTTTCTCTTCGATGTCGCGATATCGTTGTGCCATTAAGCAGATGTCGTCTGCGAGATCTACATCTTCGAGCCTATCCCGCATCTACCATTGCACACCTCTCTTCCGTCCCCCCATCACTCTCTGCATCACATGGTCAAATACCAAAAGAAATAGTGTTATGCGAAAGAATACACCCTTGTCGTACTCCCAAATTAACTTGGAAAGGCTCTGTTAGTTCTCCATTATGTAGTACTTGGCATTCATAGTCTTCATACATTTCCTTGATGATAATAATCTTCGTTGGAATGTCATATTTTGCAAGTGTACCCACATGACTCTTTGACAGTCGAAAGCCTTTTCAAAGTCAATGAAGGTAAGGTAGTGTGTGTGTTGTCACTTCGCACTTCGTTCCAGAATAATTCTGAGAGTATTGATAAGGTCAACACAGCTTCGATGTTTTCTAAAACCGACCTGCTCTCTCCTCAGTTGTTCTTCCACAGAATCCTTAATGCGGTTTAAAATGATCCTTGAAAGTACCTTACTCGGTACTGATAATATTTAGAACTTCGTTAAAGTGTTCCTTCCACCTATGTGATTGTTCTTCATGTGTAGTTAGTATCGCCCCTTTCTTATTCCGTACGGGTCGGTTCCTCTGGGAGCTTTTCCTTAAGAGCATCGTAGTGATACCATATAGTTCTTTCACATCCCCCCTCCACGCTGCCTGTTCTGATCTATCAGCCTGTTCATCTATCTCTTCTCTCACTCCTTTTCACTTGATTATCTGCTGCTCTATAATCAGCTTGTGCCTGTGCTTTTTGTTGCCTGCTCCTGCTCTGGTTTACTCTTCCCTTGGCTTCCTTGCTATGGGTGATCTTCCTCCAGGTATGTTCAGACATCCAATATCTCCGCGGGCGATTTTTAAAGCAAAGTTGTCTCTCACTCACTTGCACAAGAGTATTCTAAACTTCTATCCACATTTCCTCCATGTCCTTAGCCATCTCCAGTTCCGGCGCCTGGAATCTATTCCGGAGTTCCAGCTGGAACCCCTCAGCTACCTGCTGAATTTTTAGGCCATAAAAGAAATGTTATTTTCCTTGTGTTCGTTTCTGTTGTCTTTCGACAGAAGAATGTGTTGACACAATGCAGTTTTAAGTTTGTTTTATCCGCTGCCGTACACAAAGTACAGATCAGGAATCGTACTACATTTTGATTGAGCGCGACAAGACCGCTGACGCGTCCTTCAGAACAACGAATAGCAGAGTACGGAAACAGCTCACAGCGCTACCACCCAAAATGGCAATTGTGAAGTGATCGGGTAACAGTTATTATTTAAAACATCTTTTTTTTGGGGAGGGGGCATATAATATGGTGTGCCTAGGGGCGCAAAATTTTAAATCCGCCACTCACTGAGGTGATAAGTCACGGGATGGCGATGGCGGTTGTGTCTCGTGCACAAGGTATAAAACACAGTGCATTGGCGGAGCTGTCATTTGCACTCAGGCGTTTCACGTGAAAAGGCTTCCGACGTGATTATGGCCACACAAGACTTCGAACGCGGAATGGTAGTTGGAACTAGACGCATAGGACATTCCATTTTGGAACGCGCTAGGGAATTCAATATTTAGAGAGCCACAGTGTCAAGAGTGTGCCGAGAAAACCAAATTTCAGTTACTGCCTCTCACCCTGAACAACGCAGTCGCCGACGGCGTTCACCTAACGACCGAGAGCAGCGTCGTTCGCATAAAGTTGACAGTGCTAACAGGCAAGCGGAACTGCGTGAAATAACCGCAGAAATTAATGTGGACGTACGACGAACGTATCTGTTAGGAGAGTGCGGCGAAATTTGGCGTTAATGGGTTATTGCAGCAGATGACCACGCTAGTCCCTTTGCTAACATCGCTTCCAGCGCCTCTCCTGGGTCGTGACCATATTGGTCGGACCCTAGACGACTAGAAAACCATGGCCTAGTCAGACGAGCTCAGATTTCATTTGGTAAGAGCTGATGGTTGGGCTCAACTGTGGCGCAAATCTCACGAAACCACGGACCCGGGTTGTCAGCAAGGCACTGTGCAAGTTGGTGGTGGCTTCATAGTGGTGTTCGCTGTGTTTACATGGAATGGACTGTATCATCTGGGCCAACTGTACCAATAATTGACTGGAAACGGCTGTGTTCGGCTACTTGGAAACCATTAGTAGCCACTGATGGACTTCATGTTCCCAAACAACGTTGGAATTTTTTTGGGTGGCACTGCGCCATGTTACCAGGCCACAATCGTTCTCGATGGTTTGAAGAGCAGTCTGGAGAATTCGAGCGAATGGTCTGGCCACGCAGATTGCCCAGTATGAATTCCAACGAACATTTATGAGACATAATCGTGTACAAAATACTGCACCGGTAACACTTTCGCAGATATGGATGGCTATAGAAGCAGAATTGCGCAGTATTTCTGCAGGGACTTCCAACGACTTGCTGAGTTTATGGGCCGTCGAATTGCTGCACTACGCCAGGCAAAACGAGGTATACACGATATTAGGACGCATTCCACGACTTCTGTCACCGCAATGGAGTTCACCCGTATTGCAGTCGATGGAAAAGGAAGGCTTTCAACAAACTATAGAAATATAATATGCAGAGCAGTGTCGAAGAAAACGTAAAAAGATTCGAAGTTGAATCTGACGTGGAATCTTAACGTAATTATTTGTCAAAACCACAGCTCAATTGATGCTTCCGTAATTTTTGCGTAAGAAGATCGGTATTTGAAAGTAGCGTATCCTTATCCTGAAATGAAGGCAATTTCAGAGGATACGGGGTGTTTAAAAAGTCTCTCCACAGTGTCGCGCGTCCCGTATGCCGCAGTGAATATACGGAAATGAAACTCTGTGAAATACAAGTTATTAATCTATTGAATATTCATTTTTACTGAGATAAACGAAACAGTGGAATGTTGGGAGAGTCCACTTGAATGGAAGTAACCCAGGCAGACGAATAATATGTCACGTGCGACTAACGATCATACTGCATTGCGGAGAAACTTTTTGAACACCCCGTACAAAACACCAATTCCTACTTGAAGATGTAGAACCAATTTTCTTCAGTGTCTTCTAAAAGCCAATAAAATTTCGGAAGAGATACTTCAAAAAAGAGTCGTTCTGAAAACAATACGTACCTTCTCTTTTAATAACTGACGAACTGGAGCAATGAATGTCATTGGATTTCATATTTATTTATTATTCATAACATTTTATTCAGTGATAAAAGATTTATCCACGTAAAGTAATGTTTCGAATAAGTATTTTTGTTGTTCAGGAACAGCGAATAATAATTTTGTCTGTATTCGTTATTCAAATAAATTTTGCCCGACTCTGGTAAGAGAAATGTATTGGGCACGCACATGCTGCAAAATTGTATTTTTTTTGCGAGCGCGTGATATGCGCATGACCGGTGGCATGCACTCGCTCAGAGTCAACGTAGGTCATTTTCGGCAACTTCCACCGACGTTTGCGAAGTATATTTGTTCTATCATGACTTCCCCTCCCTTTGGATCCGCCGCTGATTAATGCATTACGAAATTGTTTCATCTCACATTTATCTCCATGTTTTGCATGTAACTTGGCTTGAAAGTGCTTGCTTACATTCGACCCAACCTGCACGTAAAATGAGTCCACAGTTTCACGACTTGTCTGCAAATGTTGAGTTTCACGGAAACCCGAGGCGCTTGCCGAGGACGTAGAAAGTAATTCGTGTACAAGCTTAAAACTAAATAGAAAAACGATCACAGCCCAGTAATCAATATTATTTGTCGCTTTGTAGAGTCCTAAATGATACAAACACGGAATACAATATTCTGGTGCACGAATTCAGAATGCAAAACTTTTTAAAGCTCATCATATTTCCATTATGATTTTTTTCCACGCGTGTCACATGCAGTTGTCAAAAACGTACGTACCGGATGATTCCTTTGAGAAAGGGTAGTACCAGTATTCTTCCCCAATCAGAGCATAAGCTCTGCTGTAATGACCTTGATATTCAGACCAAAATCGTGCGTCTCTTCTACCTAATGCACAGAGTTTGCTAGTGCTGGTATAGCAGCAGATTCATTTTATATGATTGAGAAGCATTGAACAGTTCATTGCATTTTTTTCTGAGGGACAGATAATGGTAGGACTGTACCACCAAGAGGACTGTCTGCACTGTTGCCAGATTTCTGATGTCATACAAAGTTGTCAGATTGCTCACCCTCCCCCTCCCAAATCTCTGACGTCACAGGCAACTTGGGCTCTGTATAAAATCGTTGGAAATTCAGAAATCGGCTGTAAATTCAAAATATCCCAATTGTCGTTATTAGTATGTATATTGGCGGGAAATTATGAAATCCAAGACGTCGGATGTAGTTCGACTGTCCAAAGTGTAAAATCAAAGATGGCCACTTGTGCTACTGGGTTTTCCCCAGCCATAATTGCTATACGTCCATTGTATTGGGTCTAAATGATGTCCATTTACTGTCATATTACTGTGATAGCAACCACTTATCTGTTCTTGCCAGCATAAAACTCTCTGTTGAGAAGTCGGTAGTTCAGTATCGCGCCCTTGTTTGGATATTGATGCGAGCCTCACCTGACAGGAATATTCTGTTTATAGCGTTTTATTTGTTGTTGCATTTATTTACGTCGTAATCAGCGTATTCCTGCCCATTGGCGGTGCCGTATTGCAGGAAAAGAAAGATCGCAGAGGCAGGAACAGAAGTTGTCTGTGTCGCTGGGTGCAAGCACGAGAAGGGAGGTCGTATAATGGTTCAAATGGCTCTGAGCACTATGGGACTCAACTGCTGAGGTCATTAGTCCCCTAGAACGTAGAACTAGCTAAACCTAACTAACCTAAGGACATCACAAACATCCATGTCCGAGGCAGGATTCGAACCTGCGACCTTAGCGGTCTTGCGGTTCCAGACTGCAGCGCCTTTAACCGCACGGCCACTTCGGCCGGCGGAGGTCGTATATCCTGTATGGGATTATGAATTAAGATAGAGAGGAACTACAGACATTAGCTGCGAGCGGGCATTGATTGAAATCAACGGGGAAAGTTGAAAATTTGGCACCACATTAGAAGTATGTGGAAAGTTGAGAATTTGTGTCTGACGGGAGGCGTGCTAGCATAGTCCGTGCAGTTGCAATAACCGCTGTGTACGGAAGGCTTAGTGGCCAGAGCATCTGTCTAGTAAGCAGGAGACCTGGTTTCGAATTCCGGTTCGGCACAAATTTTCAACATTGATTTCAATCAATGTCCGCTCATAGCCAGTTCTGTAATTCCTTCGTATCTTAAATCTTACTGATTGTACCAATTTCTTTTTCTTAGTTCCGTTTTCCTTTGCGCTCTTCGGCTATGACACCCGCGAGGCCTGTCCGCTCATAGCCAGTTCTGTAATTCCTTCGTATCTTAAATCTTACTGATTGTACCAATTTCTTTTTCTTAGTTCCGTTTTCCTTTGCGCTCTTCGGCTATGACACCCGCGAGGCCTGTCCGATGTTCCTTGCCCCCTCATTCGACGTATCTCATTTCTTACGTGCTAGAATGTATATGATGTTTTCAGTGTAACTTCTCTACATTTGCGTGCATCTGTTTATAACGTAAACGTATTGTTGCGACCGTCGGTGTAACGAAGTGGATAAACAATCATAACACGTCAAACGCTAAAGATGATCAAAATGTAACTACTTAAAGACATTCTGTATAAAGCGTACATAACTTCGCATCTTGTAGTCTCTCTGCACCACTGGTACTATATTTGCAATATTTACTAGCAGTTGCAGTAGCACGCCGTGCTAGGTTGGTGATGCACTGTCGTCCGTACACTCTGTGTTATCGTACAGCAGTCTGATGATCTGAACATAATCTGACAATATAAGGCGGAGATCTGAGTGCCGCGGCATAATGAGACGTGCGGTCCAGTCACAATTGCTGGCAGTGAATTGGTGTGACTTCGGCGTCCTTTGATGTCCTGTGTAGCGCCACCTTGCGGCTTGGGCGAGCCCTCCATAGCAGCGGCTCACAGCGGACGACTTACAGGGTGAATGTTCGATATGCCTGCCATCATTAGCATGATGTGCGCAGACGAATGGGCATCGATGCTGTCGATGAACTCCTAAGTTTCTGTTTTCAGTCCAGCAATGGTTTTGGGATTATTGCTGTACACACTGCCCTTAATATAACCCCTCAAAAAGGAGTCGCGTGTGTTCAGATCCGTGGAATATGGCGGCCAATCGAGCCCCATGCCAGTGGCCTATTGGTACACCAGAGACAGAATGCGGTCCCCAAAGTGCTCCTCCACGACATCACTCTCGCTCTCTCCTGATTCGATGGGGCCGAGCTCCGTCTTGCATGACATCTTGTCGAAATCAGGGTTACTTTAGATAATGGGGATCAGATCCTCTTCCAAAACCTTCACGTACCGTTCGCTAGTCATCCTGCCATCGAGCAACATCGCACCTATTATTCTGTGACTGGACATTGCACACCACACGGTCATAATTGAGGCTGAAGAGACTTCTCGATCGCGAAATGCGGATTCTCAATCCCTCAAATGCGCCAATTTTGTTTATTGACGAACCCATCCAAATGAAAATGGGCTTCGTCGCTGAAACAAATCATACTAATTACCGTACAATTTGAACGTCCTAACGTGAACCGTTTAGAAGTTATGACTATTTTGTTTAATATAGTTCAATTACTGCCACACTGGAAATATTTCTTCTGTTGAGATTAAAGCGGCGCGCGACGCGTCGAGTGTGGCCGACGAAGATGCTGTCGGTACCGAACGTGCAAAGAGCACAGTGAATACTGAAAACGTTGCAAAACCACCTCATTGTGGTACACTGGTTATTCTTCACCCACCGAAATAATGTCTTAGAGATACGCACCGCATTGCTCTACTACTATGGCATTGTTCGTCCACTCATTACCTAAAAAGACTACATACTTGTAAAATACGTACCATTATAAATGTATAGTAATTAGAAGAAGTGGGACAAATTTATCAAGAAATGCTAATGAAAACCCAGTAGGCGAATTCCACGCGTCTTCTGCTGGTGACCAGGAAGCTGGACGAGAACTTAACTGGGAGGGACGATGACACAGAGTTTACTGCGAATGTGGAGTCATTTTCAAATTCAGGATAAAATGATCATCACCGATCCACTCGCGAGGTTATTGGCGGTTGATGTATACGCTGGAATATCGCGCGTACCTGTCACGAGTGGTCGATGGGAAGATACGCATGGTAATTTGGAAGTGACCACATGCTAGTGCAGTTGAATCGACCGCGCATACTGCGCTCACCATACGTCACGTCGCGCAGCGTACCCACAGCTCGTGCTGAAAGTCCTTCTCACGTCTCTTGAGATCGAACCTCCTAGTCTTGTCAGGCCATTCTGAATGTGTTTGTCATTTCATGGTGCAGTCCTACCCATTTCAGGCCGTTCTCTGTGGTCCTAATCCACTTATTCGATTGGCGTTCAGACCTTCTTTTCCGTTATTTTATGTCAAATACTGTCCTTGTCATATGGCTGGGTTCAAGACTCGTGACCTCTCAATACCAGTATAGGAGTGTCTCTCGAAGCTCTTGCTGCATCTTACTCTGTCTTTTAGGATCACTCCTCCAGACCAGCGTAGTATCCTTGTCTTTCTGACTTCGAGCTTCCTTTCGTCCGCTTTGCACATGGCTAAACATTCTGAACCGTATGTCAGAGCAGGTCTTATCCCTCGTTTGTATACATTTCCTTTGACCACGATAGACATTTTCGTATCAGAGATGGCTCCTGTTAATGACTTCCATTTCAACCATCCATTTTTATACGGTCTTCAATGTCTTCATCTGTGGAAACAGTGGATGGTATCGCCGATCCGAGGTACTAGAATTGAAAGTTTGGTCTTATAAGAACATAGTGTAGATGTAGTTGCCGTTTCTAAGTGGTCGTTCTCGGGAAGTTGCGATATATACACTCCGTTTCGGTCCTACGTACTGTAAATCTTTTTCGTTCTAGCACCGTGTACCAAGTAGTAAGGTCTTCTTCAGTTTCTGGCAGAGATTCTGGTTTTAGAACTGTACCGTCAGCGTATGACCAGTTTGAGTTGTGAGGAAGATGTCGAGGCCTAATGCCACTAATAATGAGCACTGGGCGGTGTGCCGACTTCGTGAATCTAGTGTGTGTGTGTGTGTGTGTGTGTGTGTTTTCCACAAAACGCCCGAAGGTATTTAAAGGCAAAATCGTATTTAAAACAAATTTTCCTACACTGTTTCGTTTTGTCAGTGCGGTAAGCTTTATATTACTTATATACCTGTAACAATAGTTAAATCATGCACAGGCCTACCCACGTTCGTTATTCTCGCTTCACCACTCGCGAAAGAGCCAGGGAAGGTGAAAGGGTAGGAGGGGGGGGGGGGGGGGAAATTTGCCTTGGGGAGTATGATATTCACATAATTCTGTCTGCACAGTTTGTCCAAGACTCCGCACACAACAGGTTACCAATGCGATCTCCAAGTTACTGCAGCTATTAAATTAAATGTGGGCGGGGGTGTACACCCCTTGGACCAACCAGTAACTAGAATTTGAGGTGCAGGCACCGGGTGAGATGTCGTGAATTAGTATTGGTTGAGGAATGCTCGCTGTTAGGTTCTACCAATGTGGAAGAAACTAAGAATTGAATTTGCCATCAGTACCTTATTTCTCTTCGCGCCTGCCTGGGATAAGGTGTAGTTTTTAAGAGTTATAGCCGCTAGGTTGCCTTACCGGTCTTTCTGAAAATTTGGACAGATTCTAGACTTCTTCTCCAAACTTAAATTTATGTATTATTTCCTCATAATTAGGTTCCGTTATTCTTGAAATTTACGGAAATGTAAGGGTAGACTATTAACGGGAGAAGATGAAGTAATATACAGAGTGAGGAGCATATTTTTGGTAAAGATAACTTTTACACGTTAAACACATTATTTCCGCCAGAATAGCAGCTGTCTATGAGACAAATTCACTTGTACAACTCTTTTGTATATCTAACAAGAAATAAAAAATCACGGACTAAAAGTTGGCCAGGGAGTTCACGCAACTCTCAAAGGACACTTTCGCCGCCGTGACTGTAGGTACGTGATGTTTACGCTGTTTTCGGCGGAAATCTGTGTCGTTCAGAGGAAGGACACGTCAGTTGCGTTTTGACCTTCGGAGGTACTACCTGAAGTGCAGTGGAACCACTGCCTCCATCATTAGTGTTCTGCACAAAGGCAGGTTTTCACATAAATTGGATTTATTATGAGCAATGATGCAATTCATTTACAATGTTTAACTTGCAAAACATGTACATAGTCGATTAATTAGGAATATAGAAACCGGTTTCGGGATTAAAATAAGAATTGGTCAGCATGGTCATAATTTAAGGCCAATGTCACTAAAATGCTTCAAAACCACCGTAGCTGTATGGATAACGGTTCCCAATTACACGCTACCCAACTCGCCCTACCTTCGTTAATACCATTTTTTCCCCAAGACAACTTTTGCAAAGGAGGACTCCTATCAACGAAGCTGCAGAAGCAGAGATTCTTGTAGCTGCTGGACTACATCTGCATGCCAGTTCTCGTCAAAAGACAGTTTGGTATCAGCCAAAGAAGCGTTCTACCTATTATTCATACTCATAAATATCACCCGTACCATTTTCTTAAAGCCATGGGACCTAAACAAAAATTGTGACTCCCTGAATTACTCAGTGGTATTCTGAGAACTGGAAAATTACCAGAGCTTTTGAAACAGGCTGAGATAATTGCCGCCGTGAAACAAGGCAGAGGCGGGACCACTGCTTTCTGACTGCCGTCAGCATTTCTACTCAGCATGATAATGTTTAAGCTACTAGACAGGTCTATTGTAAGTCGCGTACAGGTGAAATCATCATTCGAACAAGGTAGCTTTATGAAACATCGGAGCTACTGCGACCAGGGGTTACCGTTGACAAATCTTATAGAAGCTGGATTTCAACCAAGTCTCAAATCAGCAACAAATTTTTCAAGATCTTAACGGCGATTTATTGACACTCTTTGGAGGGAGGGTTTGGTGTTGACGTTTATATCATCCCATGTCACAGGCTGGCGTTTCGATGCTGATGGCCTCCCTAGGGTTCGATTCTGGTCCCAAGTCTATTTAACCTGTCTACTATTACTCTGCATCGAAATCCATACTCTGCTAACCACCGTGAAGTGCACGGCAGAGCGTACGTCTCATTGTACCAGTTATTAAGTTTCTTCCCGTTCCATTCACGTACGGAGCGTGGGAAGAATAATTGTTTCAATGCCTCTGTGCTTGCTGTAATTATTATAATCTTGTCCTCACGATCCGTATGTGAGCGATACATAGTGAGCTGTAGTATATTCGTAGAAACGTTATTCAAAGCCGGTTTTTGAGGCTTTGTTAACAGACTTTCTCGGGATAACTTCTTCCATCTTCAAGAGCCTGCCAGTTCAGTTTCTTCAGCATCTCTGTACTACGTCCCCAAGGGTCAAACAAACCTGTTAGCGTTCGTGTTGCCCTTCTCTGAATACGTTCAGTATCCCCTGTTAATCTTATTTGGTGCGTGTCCCGTACACTTGATCAGTATTCTAGAACGGGCCACATGAGTAGTTTGTAAGCAATCTCCTCTGTAAATTGATAGGACTTCCCCAGTATTGTACCAATAAACCGAAGTCTGCAACCTGCATTACCCCAGAACTGAGCCTACGTGACCCATTTCATATCTCTACAAAGTGTTACACCCAGGTATTTGTATGAGTTGGCCGATTCTAACCTCTTTTTTTAAGTGCACAGTTTTATGTTTCTGAACATTTAAAGCAAGTTGCCAATCTTTGTACCACTTTCAAATTTTATCAAGATCTGACTGAATATTCATGCAGCCTCTTTTAACTGCATCATCTGCAAACATTCTGAGGTTACTATTAATTTTATCTAAAGTATACATGCCAGACGCGGAATCCATGAAAATCCAGTATGCAGGCGAGCTGCCATTAGTGTGTCAGAGTAAAATTGTTATGCTCGGTCAAAAAATGCTGCGAAGTGATCTGACGAAATAGATTACTTCCGTAGATGAAAAAAAGTGTGTGAAATCTTTTGGGACTTAACTGCTAAGGTCATCAGTCCCTATGCTTACACACTACTTAACCTAAATTATCCTAAGGACGAACACACACACCCATGCCCGAGGGAGGACTCGAACCTCCGCCGGGAACAGCCGCACAGTCCATGACTGCAGCGCCTGAGACCGCTCGACTAATCTCACGCGGCCGTAAATGGAGACTTCAGCTTAATCGAAATGAAACAGAGGTTACTGCAGTCCTGCTAAATGCTAAGGAGGTCCAAAGGAAGCTACATGTGACTTTTGACATCGGTTCTTGACATTGAAACAGCAGTGCGCCGAGCGAATGTATGTAAGAAACTTGGCTCAGTAGTGAAGCTACTTCGCGAGATTGCCGGAAGCAGTTGTGCGGACGCTAGTGCACTAAGCTCACCTGCACTCGCTCTTGTGTATTCTGCTGCGAATATTTCATACTGTTTGGAAACAGCACCCTCACAACGAAGACTGATACCCAGTTTCATGAAACCATGAGGGTTCCAAGGAACTAGTAGATTAACTCCCATTCAGTGGTCCTAACTGATAATACTCCGCAAGATGGAGGCAGGAAAGTAACCAAGGTAAACTTGCTTTAAATGGTTGCTTCTCATAAGAACTCTTCGTTGTACAGTGCCGTACAAGGTCCACCAACAACTTGTCTGAAACGACAGAAAGCACACTGCGTTAACTAAAGAGTGCATTGTAGTACCAATTCTTTCGATATGACTTCTAAGTGCCAAGGACACTGGAACGAACATCCACACGACAATGCTCACCTGGTTCAAGATTCAGCCAAGGAGGTTGAGGACTCCCAACTACTGCACCAAACCTGCTTGAAGCTGAACCAGGCTGGGCCAAGGGAGATGTGGTTACACCTAGAGATAACATTGTTATGGAGTGCCCACTACCAGCAGTCGATGGTGATCCAAGGACTCTACATCAAATGACTCTGATCGCTCTGGGCTGGTTGTCAGATTTGGACCTGTACCGTATTTCTTTGCATCAAGAACTACATAGCTGTGATTCTGCAACATTGTTTTGAATACTGTCATTGGGTTCTCTACCAAGACAGTTTAGAGGAAGAAGTATTGTGTACTGTTGACGCCAGAGTTAAACATCACGGAATGTAAATCTGAAAAGCATTCACTACTAGTCAACGCAAAATCCGCCTTGGCGTAGTTAGGCGTTCAATAAACTACAGTTGAGTGCCGTGTAATCGGACAGCTCGTGCTCGGCCCTTCCGAACGGAGGAAAAACATACTTTTTTTTTATAAACACAGCACCCTAGTTATTACAAAGTGTGCACTTGAGGACTCGCCAAATGATGTGGTTCCAACATGTTGGAGGTTCTGGCCATAATTCCTCAGTAGCAAGAGGTGCATTAAGCTGCTTATTGTCAAAAAGTTGGATGGGAAGTGCCAGTCTTATTCACATGTGCCGAGCACGACCGCCTGACGTGATAACGTTAGCGTCTTTCCTGTGTGTTAATGCATAGCACGTGGTCTATAAGGAGTTTCAAATGACTCTGGAGGATATGAGATGGAATTACTCCACGTTTGTGGACAGCAGTGAGTTGACCAGTGACGCAGCGTATACGAAAGTGTAGTGATTCATATGGTTCTCACTTTGAACACACTCTTAAAGAAAATGTCATGACACACAATAAAGTCTTCATTTGTGTTTGGTTCACAGTCTTTGGTTTCATATATTTTGTGTAGTGTTTTAGTGTACGATTGTTTACTGATAGGCAGATGACGCAGAATATGTAAAAAAAACTGAAGAATTAATTTTATTTTCATCTAAAATAATAATTTTTATCGTGCACATTCTTATAATTTTGTCACTAACAAACATTCCTTTGCGAGCGTCACATGTCGTGGATATCTGCCCATTTGTTAAACATTGTGGGAGAAAGGAAAAGTTAATTGTCTCATCGTAATGCTGGCTGAACGTCTTTTCTAGCGATATAGTGATTTCTCTGGTCTGAATCATATTTAAGCGTGTATAGCCAAAACTGTGACGCGGAAGCATGGCATTGTGTTCTAACCCGCTGGCGCGAGTTTCCACGGACACTGAAAAGTGGCGAGAATTCTCGGCTAGCGGCCGGGCACCGTTCTACAGATGCCCCAACAGCTGTATTCAACGTGCTTCTGCGAGAGTTACATTACTGAATTTCTCTCGTAGATATCTACTGCTCTGGTGGTCAAAATAGCACATTTTCACTAAAAAAGTATATGTATGTTTGTTTCACGAACCCGTGGTCATTGTTCGTCTAGTTGTAAACACAGTTGTCTTTAACGGGTCTAAAGTAATTTGATGTGAAAAAGTCAAGTGCCTCACCCTGTATTTCGAGACAAGGAATTTATAAAAAATGTAATTATGTGAAAATCGTGGAAGAACTTATAAGACAAAAAGTATCATTCATAATGTTATCTGACATAACTTGGTAATTCTTATATAAAAAGAATAGACACGGCTATAAAGTGAACCGTTCAATATCCGCTTAAGCTAATAAGGATTTAGACCTCGTACGGCTTCATTCAAATCGTCAAAGGCCTCGCTGTTAAGTTGCCTTGAAATAAGTCTTAGTGTTTGACCTTACGAGGCTTCGTACCACAGTGTGTAGAAGTCAAATGTTGCTGCTTTCTTTCTCCGGCTTCTCTTGTTCTGATTAAATACAGTCATGAACTTAAATGTCTTGCAACGGGTTTTCACAGGTAGCCCCGATAAAAATGAATGATAATTTGCTGAACTTCATACTTTTCGTACCGTTAGACAAGACATGTACGGTGCATTGAAAGTGCACCAAAAACAACCATGGCACATAGCGTTTAGGCGTAACATTTCGGTATACGTCGGTGTCTGCTGAAACGATCTTCCCTGGCAATGATGTTACGAACCATGACCCAAAGCCATTTCCGAGCAACACACTTAAAACTGAAAATTCTCACTAGCCTCACCAACCCCCTGGAATTGTCAACAGTGCGTCTTCGCAAAAATTAAACATGAGGCGTAGTCTTTTGGGTTGACTCAGAACTCTTAAGCCGAAATACAGATGCAAGCAAAGAATCGTAATAACATTTTATACTTCCTTGCGCCCCGTTCCCTCCCCATGCTGCTTTACCCAGAGGCGTTGGGTCTGCAGGCAGTTTCCTTGTATTTTTGGACTATAATCAACAGTGTGTGACAGCAGCTGTGCCGAATTACCTTCTCGTGCAGCACGTCGCACGCCCATGTCTACTGTGCCGCTTTATTATTATTATTATTATTATTATTATTATTATTAGCAGTCGGATGGATTTTGAGAAGAATGGCTGCTTTTTCGTTTCTGTGAGCGCTGTCATTTCCAGATTTCGTATGCTCGCTGTCTGTTGGCTAGATACATACGAAGGGGCGTAGGGATGTTCCTGGTTTCTGCCCTCAAAGACAGTTCTTGATTTTTCTAAGCAGCTTATAGTATGTTATGGCAGCTGTCTTAAAGTACTTACCAGTTCGAATATTTGAACATTGCCGTTACACTCTTGCCTGTAAACAGGCCATAATCCATTCACATTGCACTTGATTATATACCCTTGGTGCCCCCTGTTGTTCCGCGCTGATATGACTCCAGTACATTTAAAAATATTAAATCATTTTACGTGCAATCTTTTGTGTAGATAAACTACAGTTTCCCAGTGTCAGCGACCTACCAGTGAACCGCGGGCAAAGCCTCCCATTTGCTACACCTACAGCATAGACTTCGTACCCGCTGTTCCTCCCAAACATCTGCACAGTGTCACCAAATGCACAAGTTTGGGAATCAATAAGGCGGATTTCAGTCAAAGCCCGTACACGTCCCCATCAGGCCTTGTCGAGACCGAGCGAGGTGGCGCAGTGGTTAGCACACTGGACTCGCATTCGGGAGGACGACGGTTCAATCCCGTCTCCGGCCATCCTGATTTAGGTTTTCCGTGATTTCCCTAAATCGTTTCAGGCAAATGCCGGGATCGTTCCTTTGAAAGGGCACGGCCGATTTCCTTGCCAATCCTTCCCTAACCCGAGCTTGCGCTCCGTCTCTAATGACATCGTTGTCGACGGGACGTTAAACACTAACAACCACCACCACCTTGTCGAGAAATGGGATCTTGGTGGACGCTCCTAAGGACGTGGCTCAGGTTTTAGCTGAACACATTTTTACAGTCACTGCGTCATCCAGACAAGCTCCTGCATTTCAGGTGTTCCATAGGACTTCAGAGTGAGGAAGCTGCATTTCTTCTCGCATAATGAGGAAGTCTACAACCTTCCTTCCATTCTCCATGTAGGTATTGGAATCAGCTCTGTCCATGGCCAGAGACACTGCCCCAGGACCTGATGAGATTCATCATGCAATGCTCCTTCATCTGTGCTAAAGGACAGTTCCTCTTTTGTTTCAGTCAGATCCGGTTTGATGGGCAGTACCTGACGTCTTCGAATGAAGCAAGCTTAATTCCATTATGGGAACCAGGCAAGGACTATAGCGCTCCTAACAGTTACCGGAGTTTAGCTCTTATCAGTTGCATGGGTAAGACACTTGAAAGCATGGTGAGCCGCCGCCTCGTGTGACTGCTCGAATCCAGAGCTCACCTGAGCCGCTCCCAGTGCGGTTTTAGGCACTACTGTTCCACCCTTGAACAACTGGATTCTACTGGAGACGGCGATACAAGAGTCCACCTTACGCCGAAACCATTTAGTTTCTGTGTTTTTAGACCTGAAAGCCGATGATACTACTTGGAGGTACAACATCATTCGGCTACTTCATGAATGGGGATTAGTGAATGTCTGCTACTTCTTATCCAGTCCTCCTTCGAGGACCGGCACTTTCAATACCGCGTTGATGATACCGTTTCTGTCAGATATGTTCAAGAGAATGGGGTCACTCAAGGCAATTTACTCAGTGTCACATCGTTTGCCATTGTTATAAATGGCATTTCCTCCAGTCAGAAGCCCTGTTAAATGCTCTGTTTGTGGATGACTTCGCAACCGTCTACTCCTCCGACTTTACAGTGACGACGAGGCAGGTACAGCTGACCATCAGGGGGCTGGAAACCCGAACCAAGGCAACTAGTTTTCGGTTCTCACCAGAGAAAACTGCATGTGTCAATTTTAACCATGCTAGTCGAAGTTTAAACCAACCAATGCTCACGATGGGGGACAATATTTTACGTTTTCAGGAAAATACGCGCCTTTTTGGTTTATTATTTGGCTCTAAATTAAGTTGGCTCCCACAACTGAAAGAACTATGAACAAAGGACTTCCAGTCATCGAACATTATTAAATGTGTTAGCGGAAAAGCATGAGGAGCTGACAGGACCCGTCTCAATCTGTTTTATAGGGCATTTGTTTGATCACGTTTATATTATGGCAGTGTGGTCTGTGGATCAGCCCTTATTTCCTACCTCAAGATGTGGGGACACTTCCACCATGTGGGCATTTGGATATCGATTGGAGCCTTTTGGACCAGCCCAGTTCAGAGTCTGTGTGCAGAGGCTGGTGGACCATCACTCTGAATTCAGTGACATATCCTTTTGGCTCGACAGGCACTGAAAATCTCAGCGTCACCTCAGTCATTGGCATTTAATGTAGTGGTCAAACCCAGCTTTGAATGGCTGTTAGGAACCAGCCAATGCGACCAAGCCATTCGGGATATGTGCTACTGACTGTCTCAAGGATCTATCAGACCTCTGAATACACAGCCAGAGACGGAATGCATTGCCGTCTTGGTGTCTTCAGAGGCTCAAAGTGATTGTAAGCTTGATGCGGTATTATTTTCATCCATTTTAAGTACGGCCACAGTTTTATCGTCGTTTATAAAAATGAATCCCAGCAAGAGGATGCCCTCGGTTGTTCCACTGTTTTTCCTGATACGTTTTTTCTTCTGGAACGATTTACAAATTATGATGCGCAGTTGTATGGCATTATGATGGCACTGCAAAGGATTCACAGACATCACAGTAAAAGGTTTCTGGTCTGTCCCGACTCGCCTAGTGCACTCCAAGCACTTCACCAAATGTATCCTGTTGACCAGTTGATTCAGCTCATCCATGGCACCTTACAGTGGCTCAAACACCGTGGCAAAGAGGTCATCTTTTGCTGGGTACCTGGCCACATAGGGATACATTGAAACAACTGGCCAACAAAGCAACCATTTGGGATGGTGTTGTCCGTCATAGTCCCATCCCATTGCACGCAGTTATCTGATTTTCTGACAGACTATTATGCATTAGTGGAAGACTGAATGGTTGAAGGTGACAGCAAACAAACTGCAGTCATTCAAATCGACCAAACAGGCATGGCGTGACTTCATGTCAGCCTCACTGCTGTAATATAGTTCTGTTTACCAGGCTGTTCATCAGACTTAGTCCTTTAGCACGTGGCTTTCTCCTCCAGCGGGAGGCTCCTCCACTCTGTGAGGTTTCTAATCTGCCACTTTCAGTTCAGCATATTTTGGTAGTGCTTATCTTATATACAGGGTAGCCCTCAGTCTCGACGGAAATCTGCCCACCATGCTGACCTATACTGATTCCAGTATTAAAAGAATGGTAAAGTTTTGTGAACTGTCAGGCCTCATCCCTAAATTGGTGGGGAAGGGAGGTGGACTTTAATACATCATAAACTGCCCCGCATGTGGGGACACACTTCGTCCCCACTCATGAGACTAGCATTCAGACTATTCGTCAGGACGCTGATGACCATGATGTTGAGGGCCCCTCACCTAAAATCACCACCATCTTCTATTCTAATCGCGACTCGTTACTATTGTAGGTAAACACTGCCACGCTTTTATGTTTCATGAAATGTAAAGCTTTGCTTTTCTCTTCATTAACTGTTACTTGGGAGGGTGTCGAAGACAGAAAATCAGCAAGATACATTTTGCGGATGACACCGCACCAGTAATCGGCGAAAGTGATCAGCATTTTAGGTGGGTGATGTATTAAAAGCATCTCCTTATTCTCTGCATCTTGTCCAACTCAGTATCTGACTGATATAACAGCATTTGTGGACTGATTCTAAAATTTTTCAGGTTATTATTTGTTGAAAATGCAGGAGTCTTGTGCGTGCGACTACAACTTTTTTTCACCTTAGTTTCTTGAATATTAGATTCTCTGAATAGCCGTGCGTTTCACAAGGCGTAACATCATGTGGCTTGCGTCTCCATAATTGGTAGGAAGTGGCTTAGCCGGAACGGAAAGGAACGGGTCTCCTGCACGCTCCGCGCGTCCTGTGGGCAGGGGAGTGCTGCAAGAGTTCTGCAGACAACTTCAGCAAAGTTGTGAAACGCGGAGTACAATGGTACTCGAAAGAAGCGCTCCTAAATATTGTAGCTTTTAAATCATAAAAAAGGAGACAATGCATAATCGTAAACGATGAAATTACAAGAGAGCTCGGTGGTCTTAGTCTCTAGCACCATCTCCCAGTTTACGACTACCTCGTCTACAGTTGAGATACAGCACTTGAGGAGATAGACAGATAATGTTCTGTAAGCACGGTAATATTGGAGAAGAACATTTACATAGCTCGTACAACATACTTAAAACTGAGCAGTACAGTTTTATATTAAAAGATCAGACTGACAAGGGAACCTCCCCATCGCACCCCCCTCAGATTTAGTTATAAGTTGGCACAGTGGATAGGCCTTGAAAAACTGAACACAGATCAATCGAGAAAATAGGAAGAAGTTGTGTGCAACTATGAAAAAAAAGCAAAATATACAAACTTAGTAGTCCATGTGCAAGATTGGCAACAACAAGAAGACTGCGAACTCAGGAGCGCCGTGGTTTCGTGGTTAGCGTGAGCAGCTGCGGAACGAGGCGTCCTTGGTTCAAGTCTTCCCTAGAGTAAAAAGTTTACTTTCTTTATTTTCGCAAAGTTATGATCTGTCCGTTCGTTCATTGACGTCTTTGTTCACTGTAATAAGTTTAGTGTCTGTGTTTTGCGACCGCACCGCAAAACCATGCGATTAGTAGACGAAAGGACGTGCCTCTCCAATGGGAACCGAAAACATTTGATCACGAGGTCATAGTTCAACCGATTCCTCCACAGGAAAACACGTCTGATATATTCTATAAAACACTGGTGACGGCATGTGCGTCACATGACAGAAATATGTTGTCGACCCACCTAACTTGTACACTTGGCGAATGGGTAAAAAGATTCTTCTACGTTGCCCGATTTAGGTTTTCTTGTGGATGTGATAATCACTCCCAAAAAAGTGATGAAAACATAAGAGTTTGTCACATAAACTGCAACAAATGAATGCAACAGTTTCACAGTCGCACAGTTTTCCCTGTGCTCTGTCAAAACATATGTTTTAACGTTTTCAAATTTTTCCGTGTGTAGACCGTCAAATCCTGCATATGTCCAAGCAAATCTCAACATGTACTGGAATTTTGGAGGGCGAAGTTGATTATGTATGAGTGCCTGAACTTTGTTAATTGTCTGAAAATAAAAAATTAAGCTTTTCGCTCGAGGGAAAACTTGAACAAGGGACCTCTCGCTCCGCAGCTGCTCACGCTAACCACGAGACCACGGCGCTCCCGAGTTCAGAGTCTTCTTGTAGTTGCTGATCTTGCTCATGGACTACTCAGTTTGTATATTTTGCTTATTTTTTCATAGTTCCACACAACTTCTTCCTGTTTTTTCGATTTTGCTTATTTTTTTTCATAGTTCCACACAACTTCTTCCTGTTTTCTCGATTGATCTGTGTTCAGTTTTTCAAGGCCTATCCACTGTGCCAACTTATAACTAAATCTGAGGAGGGTGCGACGGGGAGGTTCCCTTGTGAGCACGATCAATTCATGGTGTGGAAGGCTGTTATGATTTTATCCGTACTAAGAGTATGTATTAGGTTGGTGCGTACGTTCGTAGCGTTTTTCCACAAGTTTAATAAAAGAGGTACACATAATAGAGACGTCAGTCGTCAGTACTATATTCTCCTTCACTGTTCACAACAGTCTGCCAGCGGGGGATAAGTTTTCGATAGCGCGACTGTACCAATCACGTGATTTTGGGGCGAAGAACTCCTTGAATCTTTTCTGGAGCGCATTTTCACCATAAAGGAAGTTCCTTGGAGGTTGTTCGATAGAGAACGGAAAAGATGAAAATTTGAGGGCACAAGATCATTTGATTAATGTGAGTGCAGAATGACTCTCCAACCCAATTACTGTATATTGGTTTTTTCAGTCTAGCAGAATGAGAGCGGGCGTTATCGTTGAGTGCCATCATTTCACGCAGTCTTCCTGGTCGTTGTTCTTAGATTAAGTGTGCGAGACTACTGAGTTATAGACATTAAATATGAGCTGTGATGCTTACACCTCGGGGAAGCAATTTGTAGTAAACCACACCGTCGCTGTCCCAGCAGGTGTTGACATTACATTTTGTGGAAGCGCACAGGTCTTCGTACGAAGAGTTGCTGCTTTGTTTGGGCTCGACCATTCCTTTCTTATCCATATGCTAGCATAAACACACCATTTCTCGTCACCAGTAACGTGGCTGGTGGTGTTCACGAGCCAGTTGATTACGAGCAAGTGGAGTCGCACCCAATGCCACCCACTGATGTTTATGATTTTGGCTTAGAGGCTGCGGTACCCATAGGCCCAATTTCAGAACTTTCCTTATTGGATGCAAATGTCCCACCACGGTGGAATTTTCACAGTTCACCACATCTGCCAGTTCTCGATTACACTGACGTGTATCATTGTGGATTAATGTGTTTAAACGATCATCATGAAACCCACGTCTTCATAAACGTAGAGAGTGGTTAATATCAACACGATCCTCCTTAAAACGAGAAAAGCATTTTTTTCCGTACTTTCCCCAGTGGCATTATCCTCATAAACGGCGCAGATGTTTTTGGCTGCCTCACCCCTCTATTAAACTCAAACAGAAGAACATGTCAGATATGTTCTGCTTTCTCCCCTTAGCACTCCATTTTCAAGCGTTCACAGATCCACTACCTATCTCCAAACGACAAAATGGCAATACGTAAACTCAGATAACAACAGTGAACTACAAATAAAAAATGACCATCTATAAATAAACCCACAACAATCGGAATACTAACATGCAAAACAAAACCGGTACGAACTTATGCACCAACCTAATAGTATCGTTGTGGAAAGAAAAAAAAAAACTTTCTACAACCGAGATATCGGGAAGCTCTGCCGCTTCCATCAGAGGGTGAGATGTGATGGTTGAGATAAGTTTACGTATAAGTGATGCCACAGTTAATCAGCGGCGGTACTGGAAACTGTGCACCGGTTGGAAAAACCATACGGAGCTTTTCTGGGGCGTCACAAATGAAAGCATAAACTATTAAATGAAGAACGCCGATGTCGACCTAGACACATGTGGGGAACTAGCGAAAGAGATCGTCACTTCTGGGGCCAAAATGTCCATTACGGGTTTAGTGTGCTGTTGTTCTTGGGGTATTCAGTCCGAATAAGGTTAGATGCAGCTCTCCGCACTGATCCAAGCGTCTTCATCGCTATCACATGCATTTTCCTCCATTACCAAAGCGGTTATTCCTTGATGGCTCAGAATGTGGTCGTATCAGCCTAGCCTTTGTTTTAGTCTCATTTTGTTGCAATCGAAGGCACTATGATAGCAGTGGATTACGTAAACGTTTGTGCGGACCATCTGCATCCGCTCCCACAAACCGTTGGCCAAAAATTTACGGGAATTACACGATTTGTGCTTAGACATCAGGTGCGACAGAGCTCCTGAAATCATAACTAGAAAAAAATGAGAATTAAATTCTTTTACGGAAAGAGAAAATGGAAACGATAATTCTTAAACGATGAGCAGTTGTGATTATAAAACATATGTCACGTTTTGGCATGTACTGCGGTTTTTTATTTGCTTCATTGCGAAGGACGACTGTGTGGAATTAAAAAGGGTGCAACCACTTGCAGCCGCCCAAGAATCTGTTAAACTTTTTGGGCTTCGACGCTTGGGTTTATCTCCGGTGGATGTCAGGTGGCAACTGTCGGCGAGGATAGTGTCGAAAGCAGTAGTACTGTAGTATTGCGGCGATATCCAGTATTTTCATCACTCGTAATTTTTTTTTTTTTGAAGCAACAACGTTGAAAATCCAGATTCTCGGCACCAATGAACTAGGACCAAGGCGAATGATGTCATCTGTCTGTCCTTTTCAACCAGAAGTTGATCATCAAGTCGTAAAATTTTAAAAGAAGCACACTCCGGGATTGCGTTCAAGACTGTTCATGATTGACTGCCACGAGGGAAGAAGTGGGTCCACGGACTGCATTCCGCCAATCCCACGATACGTGTAACCGCACCAAACACACGAAGTTGCCAAACTTTCACACCACCACTAGCACATGTAGAGTTGCCGTATGTACCTGGGACCTCGTCGGGACACTCTGAAAGGGGGGGGGGGATAGAAATGAAGCAAAAAATTAATATTACTTTGTATTTAGAATACAATTGCATGGAACTTGTTGCGGAAGTAGCAGTTTGTACACCATACTTTTCAGCATTTTCAGCAAGTCTTTTATGTGTTTATAAAACTTCACACAAGTCAGCTGGTGCTGTAAGATTGATTCCTCGGTCCCTGGCAGCAGTCGATTTCTTTCGTCAGTCCACTGGGCCGACACCAGCGAAAACACACTTTCAACAGTGGTGTTGTGTGCGGGAAAGAAAACAAATACATAATTTTAGATGATGACCTACAGTTACAGCTAAATGCAAAACCAATACACATAAAGACAGCTGTTGAGAATTTCAGAGCTGCTTGGAATCAAAATGGACACTATTGTGTTAAAGCTCGAACCATCCAAAACCCAAGCGGACCTGGTGGGCCATTTTAGCCTAGTTAGTCCAAAATATCTGCAATCCCTACCATCTTCGATCTTGAATATGACAAAATTTTCTCTCCCGCGGCAAAAAGGTTAACAACATCGTTGACAACTAGCAGCGCTGTTGCCAGCTTTCAACTGCGAAGCACAAACAGCTGCAGACGAAAACAGCCATGTATAGAATTGCGACAACACTGAGCCGTTGTCATAGAAACGTTTACAAAATCGCGTTACGTGATTGGAGGAGGTAGTCGCGTGAACCCACTGCGCACAGCCCATTGCAGTTGGGACTACAGGAGTTACAATAGATGAAAACCTGAACTGGGCTGAGCACATAGCTACATTGAGCAAGAAGGCATCAGGATCTCTCATTGCTCTGCAAAAGTATTGACATGAAAAATAAACTTATGTAAGGGCTTGTACTTCTTGCTGTCTTATGTACGATGTATCAGTTACGTTCGACACTTTGGTCATATTTGACTATCTTACGTCCATCTATCCTGTGATTTGCGGACAAGCGCTTCTACCGCCCTGTCATCATGTACAGTCCCTCGTATCTGTCGCTTTTGTCTGAACAATGCAGGAGTAACTCTCTCTTCCACTATCGCAAAGTTCTTTCTGTATCAGTCCACCGCCTCTTTCTCTGCGTCCTTTTTAGTAGCAGGAACCTGGCTGCATAGAGTACTCTCCTTCAGTGTATCTGCATCAGAGAACTGAATAATTTCTTCAGCTTTAGAATCAGTTAGTAGCATACCTACTAAAAGAAAACTGTCTGATGTGCGCATCGCATGTCCAGTTACAATTACCATTCTTTCCAATCAGATCTTCCTCACTTAATCAAAACCAGTAACTGGTACAGAATACCTAAATTTCTGTGCCTAAAAACTGACACAAAATATAACTTTCGTACACCTACCAATACGTTTGATATCTGTTATTATTATTATTATTATTATTGGTGGTGGTCGTCGTCGTCCTACTACTACTGCTAGTAGTAGTATTAGTAGTAGTAGTAGTAGTAGTACTGTTATTCACATTGTCATAGGATACATTAGAATAGTATTTAAAATCATTTGCAACTCTATGAAATCTATTGATTGCATTTTATCACTACTTATCATATTAAAATCGTATTTCCTAAGTATTGTATGTGTAAAATCCTGGTTCGATACGGGAGAGGGCGTAAAGGTCCTAATTTGATCAGGATAAACAAATAAAAGTATTTAGGAAGACAATTATACGTGGCTGCCCACGTAAAGTGTCCCTTTGTCGTGGGGCAGAACTCGCGGGCTTTCTAAAGGCTCGCTGGCCCCATTTCGCTTCCGTACTAACTTTGTTACGCGACCCTCAGTCGGGACATAAACGACATTAGTTACCTAGGTAATTTCGCTAGCCACTCGCGTAGATGTAAATGTCCCTCGACGGCTTCCTCCCGCGGTAGCTTATCTCGCAGATTGTTCTGCTCGGTAGATGTTTGAGACAAGAAAACAAAGCAACTGTGAATAACAGTCCGTTGTAATGCCTGATACAGGGACAGTAGCACCTACTTCATATTGTGTTGCTTGTGCATATTGTTGGCCGCGTAACAGAAACGATGTTGTTAGGGCAGCATACGCCGTTGCGTATCCTCCCGTTTGGACAAATCGGTGTTTTTGTTATTCTTTTAAATTTCATACACGTTGAAAGCGGTGAACATGTAATGTTAACTTACACTCAGTTGTCAGAGCAAACTCTCGCGTCGCTTGATACTTTGCTGTCACATCTCACATAAAATCCACGCCAGTGCTCTGTAAGTGACTGAACGGTGTGTACCCTGCCTAGCATGTAGTCAGTGCTTTTCTGCGTCATTGCAGGAACGACGACTGTTGATAAGACTCCGTCCAAATCCGAGTTTCATGAATTTTTTTGTCCTCGGCCGGTGGTAGTACGTTAACACGTGCCAGGTTTTCCATAAGTCGATTACCCAGTACCTATTCTGGTTGGCTGTGCAAATACTCGACTACGGTTTCCGGAAATGTGGTTTTGGGTCTCGTCTGGACGCTCTACTGCATTTGAGTCGTGCTTGGGTTGTCAGGATTGTTACAGACTGCGAAATGTTGCCTAATGTATGGCCACAGTGACTGTACGAGCTGAAGAAAAAGCAGTGGTAGGAATATTCGGCTGACTAGGCAGTTATTCGTTCTCTTTATTTAATTAAAGAGTAGCCAGCGCATTTGATCTCAAATGGAAAGACATACAGAAATGCTGATAAGTTTGCTGATTTGGCAGAAGCACACACTGAATGGATGGGGACAAAACATTCGCTGATTTAACTGGAATATCAATATCTCTCTTTCCATCCGGAAGTTTTCTAGTCCCTCTGAATCTCTACAGTATTGGAGTATAATAATGTTGTTTTCCACCCGTAACCACTCCTGCTCGCTGCATGGGTGATTGGCGTATTTGATGTGGGTACGATTTCCAAAGATCTCTTCTTGAACACTGCTCATCTTCCGGAGTTGGCTGATTTTCATAAGGAAACCGTAATTAAGCTAAATGTTGAGTGGAAATACTCATTGCTTGTAAACCCTGAAGCTGCCATCGCCCTGACTAAATCGTAACAACTGATTTCCAGAGAGCATTCGTTTTTATTTGTTGGTTCCTTCCGGCCTCGGCCATATAACCTTGTGCCGTGTAAATGTTTACAGAAAACTAATAATGAAATTAATATACTCAGCAGATCAAATAGTGTAAGACAATGCAGTTGAAGCATGGATAGTACATATTATGTGGAACGGAAGAAATAACGTCACGCAACACACAAATTTTTCACATACGGCCACACGTACAGATGATTTAACGACCCTTTGCCAGGATCACAGGCGCATGTTTTCCCCTTAGCAGTTTCCTTCTTCTTGCTGCAACCACCGACCATGTATCCATTCCGAAACTGTTCATTAACTGTAGGTTGGGGAACCATAGACATAATAAAGACCCCAAGTATGTAGTAAAGGTCGACGTATATTCCACCGGGACACACGCAAATGTGGGTAGCACCGTTCAAAAACTGTTTTAGTAACGCAATAATCTCAAAACTGTAACTTATACTTCAGTCACATTGGTCTGTTTGCAAGACCTTGTGACTTACTTAGTACAGTTCAGTCACTCTTTGTCATTTCGTTGCGTCTCGATCACCTGAAAGTCACTATCGGGACATTCAGTTGTGCCTTTGCCAGTTGGCACAGTTGGCCTTAATTAGCACTGTCTCGCACTGACCACACTGGTCTTTTCCGTGAGTGCGCGCGACGTGGTTGGCCCCTTATCTAGCGGCACCGAGCACGAATCAAAGTATCGTCACTTGTGAATCCAAACCATCGAAACCCAACACATGTAATATCTCCACTGAACTAGAAGGCTCACCGAATTCCGTTTCTGCGCCACCCACGGCAAGAGCTCACGAGACTCGCTGACAATACTTATAATCTGAGGTGGACATCGCAGCTACACTGCAGTACGCCTAGAAATTGTGCTAGCCACATGAAATGTTAATTGAATCAGTTAGAAAAATAAGACTAAAATTTTACGGCAGTCTATTGAAGTTGGATGGAGAAAAGGCACACAAAAGAGATTTTTAATGTACTTACCAGAAGACCGACAAATGGCGCAGTAAGGTGAGGTAGGATCTTGAGCACGCTCAGTTACGGTGAAGGGACATCTCTGACCTGACAAAGTACAGCTATTGCCCGTGGCAGCACCGGTGACGACAGGGGCAGGCGCCACGTTTGAAACTGCCGCTCCCGCGTCGCGCATCTGTCTTTGCTTTATTTCGATGTCCGACGCCCGCCCCCATGAGTGTGTATCCCTTGTCTCCGTTGAAATTGTTGTTGTTTAAAAGAATCTCGGTCCGCCAGAGGAAGAATGCAGATGAGACTTTCAGTAATGACTAATTTTCACTTAACGTGCTCTCTGATCGCCGTCGTCGAGTTAAAAAGATCACATTACAAACACTCATGCATAATGTTCCAATCATTAATTTTATGTTATTTACTATAGATGTATACAGGTATCGTCCGTACTGTAAATATTCAGTAAGTACACTGATGTCACAAAGTAATGGGATAGCGATATGCACATTTACAGATGGCGGTAGTATCGCGTACACATTTGTACCCAAGTGATACTTGTGAAAAGGCCTCCGATGTGATTGTGGCCGCGCGCGACGGGAATTGACAGACTTTGAATGCGGAATGGTAGTCGGATTTGAACGCATGGGACATTGTTTCGTTTGAATGCGAAATGGTTGTTGGAGTTAGACGCTTGGGACATTCAGTTTCGTAAATAGTTAGGGAATTCAGTATTCCGAGAACCACAGCGATAAGAGTGTGCTGAGAATACCAAATTTCAGGCATTACTACTCAGTACGTACAACGCGGTGGCCGACGGCCTTTACTTAACGACTGAGGAGCAGCGGCGTTTTGGTAGAGTTGTCAGAGCTAGCAAACAAGCAGCACTGCGTGAAATAGCTGCAGAAATCAGTGTGGGACGTACAATGATAGTATTCGTTAGGACAGTGCGGCGAAATTTGGCATCAATGGGCTATGGCAGCAGACGATCGAAGAAAGTGCCTTTGCTAAAGCACGACATCGCCTACAACACCTCTGCTGGCCACCTAAACGTATCGGTTGGACCCTAGAAGACTGTGGGCGGATCATAGAAGTATTTCGGTTGGTAAGAGCTGATGGTAGGGTTCGAGTGTGGCGCAGAGCCCACGAAGCAAGCCATGGACCCAAGTTGTCAACAGCGCACTGTGTAAGCTGGTGGTGGCCCGATAATAATGTGAGCTGTGTCTACATGGATCATTGAATGGAAATGACATTTGCAGCCATTCATGCACTTTCTCAAACAACGATGGAATTTTTATGGATCACAGTGCTCCATGTCAGATGTCAACAACTGTTAGCGATTAGTTTGATGAACATTCTGGACAATAAGAGCTAATGATTTCGCCACCTGATCGCCCGACATGAATTCCGTCCAGCCATTATGGGATATAATCGAGAGGTCAGTTCGTGTACAAAATTTTACACAGGCAACACTTTCGCAGTTATGGACGGCTAAAGAGGCAGCATGGCTCAGTATTTCTGCAGGGGACTTGCAACGACTTGTTGAGTCCATTCCACGTCGAGTTGCTGCACTATACCGGGAAAAAGGAGATCCATTAGGAGATACACCATGTCGTTTGTCACGTCAGTGTGTTTAAATTAACTTTGTTGAGGTACAGGGGCAACTACTCCTGATCTCAAGAGATTGCTACCAGACACGAGGCGAAGATTTTTTTTTATTGGGTTCTTCGGTGGCTCTTGTTGCTCAGTACATGAAAGACGACAGCTGGTTCATTTTGGCGCTCACAGTAGGCCAGTAGGATGTCCTACGAGGAGCGAGGCGGCACATGTGGCATGGAAAATTCCCATGCCTCCGCCTCAGCCTTATCAAACTGCAGATGCTACTTCAGCTAGCTTCTGTACAGCCGCAGTTTGGATGGGATCTTGTTCTGAACTGCACGTGATGGGTCCCGCTGTTCTTCCCAAAGAAAATTAATGTGCAATTTCATGAAATTACAGAATTCTGTATGGGTGATTTTATATCCTCTCACGAATACGCACTTCTTCGTTGTAGCTGATTCCGCTGTCTGTTTTCACTCAAATCATCTCCATGAGTTTCCCTTTCCTCTTACATTCAGTGTACTAGTCTATTATCTTTATGGTGTTATTATACGAAGATTGTCTCCAGTTTCCGCCGTCATTGACTTTAATGCAAGTGTAGAATCAGTGCCTATCAGAATACTGCTCGCTGCTGTATCCTTGGCGTATTTCAGTCTTGCAGGTGTAACGAGAGATTATGAACAAAAAATTGAAATGTTTCTTGCTAATTATTATTTTCAATACTTTGTTGAATGGGCAGTAAAAGGTACTTCTTACTTTAAGATTCGCCTCTATTCATCAGTGTAGGCGAAGAAAAAATGTCCATTTATTGAGCGCCAACCCATACAGTTTTGGTTCAGTACTCACTGGATCCTTCTCTAGGTTCACAGACTTGTAGGAAAATGGTACATAATGACAGGGCAGTCGCATTCATAAATTGGAAGTGTCTTCCTGATTATAATTTATACTTTCAGATAATTCCATAATTTGAGACTGTGGTACAGGGCTCCGGTGATAGTACTATAATACATTTTTCCTCACAGTAGAGAATGAGTGTGTGGTTACTGGATTTCCGTCAATCGAGACTTCAAATAATAATTATCTGCCACTAGTTGTCTTAGACGAAACGGGATGTTGCATGCTGCTACGAAGTGAACGCTCGTAAGATTAGATTTTATTGTTCCTAAAGATAACGTGAGGCAGTAATTTATCCGATTTGTTTAAACCGCTCTCCGTTCCATTATCGTATATAAACCGAGGTGAACCTCTTGGTTATGTTCCATAAATGTTCAGTGGGATTCATGTCGGGCGATCTGGGTGGCTTAGCCATTCGCTCGTCCTGTCCGGAATGTTCTTCAAACCATTTGCGAACAATAAGTGCCCGGTAACATGGCGCAATGTCGTTGTCAAAGTAAACGAACTTAACAATTTCCAGTTGATAATCGGTTCAGTTGGACCAAATTACACTGTCCATTCTATGTAAAGACAGCCCACACCATTTATGGAGCCGCCACCAGCTTGCTCTGTGCCTTGTTGACAACTTCATGGGGTCTGCGCCAACCTCGAATCCTACCATCAGCTCCTACCAACTGAAATCGGGACGCTACTGACAAGCCACGGTTTCCCAGTCGTCTACGGCCCAACCGATATCGTCACAAGCCCAGGAGAGGCGCTGCAGGCGATGTCCTGTTAGCACAGGCAATCGCGTCGGTCGTCTGCTGCTATAGCCCATTAACGCCACATTTCGCTGTACTGTTCTAACGGATTCGGTCGTCGTACGTCCTACATAGATTTCTGCAGTTATTTCACGCAGTGTTTCTTGTCTGTTAGCGCTGACAAATCTGCTACGCAAATGCAGCTGCTCTCGGTTGTCCGTGGTGAGAGGTAATACTTCAAATTTGGTATTCTCGGCACACTCTTGGCACTATGGAGCTCGGAATATTGAATTCCATAACGAGTTACGAAATGGAATGTCCCATGCTTCTAGCTCCCAACTACCATTCCGTTTTCAGAGTCAGTTAATTCCCGTGGGGCGGCCGTAAACACACAAGAATCTTTTCACGAGAATCATCTAAGTGTAAATAATAGCTCCGCCAATGCAATGCCCTTTTACACCATGTGTACGTGATACTACCGCCATTTCTATACTTGCATATCGCTGTCCTATGACTTTTGTCACTTCAGTGTGAAATATCCACGGTTTCAGGTGCTCTATACATGTTGGGTGACATTCTAGAGTGAGCTCCACACATTGTGCTCTAATTGTATTTGCAGTTTTGTCACAAGATTGCATCAAACTGTTTCTTTAACGAGTGAAATCAGAAAAACGTCGGCCCAAGAAATTGAAATTGAGAATAGCTGAAAAGCATCTACTGCACTTGACCTCTTTTCCATTTTTTTCTGAACTGGAAAGAAATGTGCAATTACTCTTTTAATTTGTGTAGGACCTAACTTACTCTAAGGCTATTGCTATAAATTACGTTTGGTGGTTGACTTTCGGGTGCAAAGACTGATAGAACCGTCGTTCGACCAATACCTATGTACTGGTCGTAATAGAACGTTTAGAGGGCACGAAAGCGTCACGGAAACAACCACCCGACTCCAGTGTCGGACGTTGCTAGAGAGACGTTGTGAATGACGGTGTGATTACCGTTATAATTGCGTGGGCATACTTTCCTAGAAGAGTCAACCAATATATTGCTCCCTCCTACATATATCTCGCGAAAAGACCATCAAGGTAACATTAGAGAAGTTCGAACTCACACAGAGGGTTACCAACAAGTCTTCTTGCCGCGTACTATTCGCTACTGGAACAAGAAATGTGGCAGATCACAGGGGTACACAAACTACCCTCTGCCCCACAATTGGCGTGGCGTGCTGAGTATAGGTATGCATGTAGAAATCTCTTATGTTGTCTTCTTTATCATTTACGTCGTTTTTTTGAGCTACATTGGGTGTTAAGTTTGCTGTTCTTGATGAGAAATGTCTCTAGCGCATTATGTACCTGTCCTGCCGCTGAACTGAAGTAAATATTGCAACTCAGGAAGAAATTGATTCCAAATATTACGATTTGTACAGGCTGTCTTGTCTGCATAGCGTGCTCGAAGATGGATTAAGTCTTCCAGCGATGTACAGGGTGTTTCTGAAGAGCTCGTACCGTTAGGCACACTCTGCAGATCCGCAGTGTTCGCAGCCTAGAAAACTGCAGTGCAACTACATACATACTCCGCAAACCACCACACGGTCCAAGGCGGAGGTACCTTCTACCACTGATCCTCATTTCGGTCCTTGTCCCATTGGAAAATGTAGCGAGGTATAAGTGGCTATCTATATTCTTCTGTACAAGCCATGATTCTCTTCTCTTCGCGGTCCTTACAAGTGATATAATTTGGTGGAAGTAGGATCTTTCTGCAGTCTATTACAGATGTCGTTTCTCTAAACTTTTGAACAGTATTTCGCTAAAATGTCTTCCCTCGAAGATTCCCACTTTAGTTCACGGAACATCTGCCATACTCGCTTGTTAATCGAAACCATGGGCAACAAATCTAGCATCACGCCTCGCAGTAGGTTCGATGTCTTCCTTTAATTTAATGATGTGGGGATCCCAAACGCTGGGACAGTACTCAAGAGTGGATCGCACTAGTGGTCTATACGCGCTCTCGTTTACAGATGAACCACACTTCCCTAAAATCCTTCCAATAAACCATTCGCCTTCTCTACTAAATACTTCAAATGCTCCTTCCATTTCATATCACTTTGCAGCGATACGTCTAGATACAGGGCTATTACAAATGATGGAAGCGATTTCATAACCTCACTGTAGCTCCATTCATTGACATATGGTCACGACACACTACAGATACGTAGAAAAACTCATAAAGTTTTGTTCGGCTGAAGCCGCACTTCAGGTTTCTGCCGCCAGAGCGCTCGAGAGCGCAATGAGACAAAATGGCGACAGGAGCCGAGAAAGCATATGTCGTGCTTGAAATGCACTCACATCAGTCAGTCATAACAGTGCAACGACACTTCAGGACCAAGTTCAACAAAGATCCACCAACTGCTAACTCCATTCGGCGATGGTATGCGCAGTTTAAAGCTTCTGGATGCCTCTGTAAGTGGAAATCAACGGGTCGGCCTGCAGTGAGCGAAGAAACGGTTGAACGCGTGCGGGCAAGTTTCACGCGTAGCCCGCGGAAGTCGACGAATAAAGCAAGCAGGGAGCTAAACGTACCACAGCCGACGGTTTGGAAAATCTTACGGAAAAGGCTAAAGCAGAAGCCTTACCGTTTACAATTGCTACAAGCCCTGACACCCGATGACAAAGTCAAACGCTTTGAATTTTCGGCGCGGTTGCAACAGCTCATGGAAGAGGATGCGTTCAGTGCGAAACTTGTTTTCAGTGATGAAGCAACATTTTTTCTTAATGGTGAAGTGAACAGACACAAAGTGCGAATCTGGGCGGTAGAGAATCCTCACGCATTCATGCAGCAAATTCGCAATTCACCAAAAGTTAACGTGTTTTGTGCAATCTCACGGTTTCAAGTTTACGGCCCCTTTTTCTTCTGCGAAAAAAACCTTACAGGACACGTGTATCTGAACATGCTGGAAAATTGGCTCATTCCACAACTGGAGACCGACAGCGCCGACTTCATCTTTCAACAGGAGCTCCACCGCACTTCCATCATGATGTTCGGCATTTCTTAAACAGGAGATTGGAAAATCGATGGATCGGACGTGGTGGAGATCGTGATCAGCAATTCATGTCATGGCCTCCACGCTCTCCCGACTTAGCCCCATGCGATTTCTTTCTGTGGGGTTATGTGAAATATTCAGTGTTTAAACCTCCTCTACCAAGAAACGTGCCAGAACTGCGAGCTCGCATCAACGATGCTTTCGAACTCATTGATGGGAACATGCTGCGCCGAGAGTGTGGGAGGAACTTGATTATCGGCTTGATGTCTGCCGAATCACCAAAGGGGCACATATAGAACATTTGTGAATGCTTAAAAAAACTTTTTGTGAAAATATCTCAAATAATAAAGTTATTGTAGAGCTGTGAAATCGCTTCAATCATTTGTAATAACCCTGTATGTAGTGGACGTGACTGGAAAGCACCACATTACCAACACATTATTCGAGCGTTACGGGTTTCTTCTTCCTACTCGTCCGCATTAATTTATATTTTTTACGTTGAAAGTACCCGGCATTCATTATAGCTAATAGACATACTGTTAAAGTAATGTTGTATCCTCCTACAGTCACTAAAAAACGATACTTTCCGGTAGAGTACAGAATCGTTAGCAACGAGTCCCAGACTGTTGCTCAGTCCATCCGTGAGATCGTTTATGTATGTCGGGAAGAAGAGCAGTCGTATCACTTCCGTGAGAACTCTGGCGAAACGATTGCCTCTCACGAACTCTCACCGTCCAGAACAACGTAAGGGGTTCTGACGCGTAGAGTTAGTCACTCAGATATCTGGGAACACAGATGTAAAGGCTGTGAATCCAAACAAATACCCTGGTATTGCAATTACAGACAAGTTACGTTAGTACCGTCTCATAGAAGCAAAAGCTACCTTTTGTTGGCAGAACATCTAGAAGATGCAAGAGGTCTACTAAAGAGACTGCCTACACTACTAGGGTATTGCTCCACATTATGGGATCCGTATCAAATAGGATTGACGGAGGATATCGAAAAAGTTGAAACAAGAGGAACTCATTATACGAGGGTGAGTCAAATGAAAACCTTAAATATTTTTTAAAATATTATTTATTGTGCAGAAGTGGTACAAATCTGTATCAATTTTCAACATAATCTCCCCCACGCTCAATGCAAATCCTCCAGTGCTTACAAGGTACATAAATTCCTTTAGACAAAAATTCAGAAGGGAACTTCTTTCCTCCAATTGCGTCTTTGAGTGGTCCAAACATACGTAAATCACTTGGTCAGGTGAGTATGGTGGATGAGGAAGACACTCAAAATGCAAGTCTGTGATTGTTGCAACTGTTGTACGGGCAGTGTGGGGCCTTGCATTGTCATATTGGAAAAGGACACCTGCTGACAGCAATCCACGTCGCTCTGATTTGATTGCAGGGCGCAGATGATTTTTTAGGAGATCTGTGTATGATGCACTGGTGACAGTGGTCCCTCTAGGCATGTAATGCTCCAAAATGACCCCTTTTTCGTCCCAAAAGAGTGTCAGCATAACCTTCCCTGCTGATGGTTCTGTTCGAAACTCCTTTCGTTTTGGTGATGAGGAATGGCGCCATGCCGTGTTCGCTCTCTTCGTTTCCGGTTGGTGGAAGTGAACCCAGGTTTCGTCCCCAGTAACGATTCTTGCAAGGAAGCCATCATCTTCTCGTTCAAAGCGCCGGAGATGTTCTTCACAGGCGTCAACACATCGTTATCTCATTTCAGTAGTCAGCTGCCGCGGCACCCATCTTGCAGACACTTTGTAAAACTGGAGCGCATCATGCACAATGTGGTGTGCTGACCCATGACTAATCTTTAAACATGCTGCAATGTCATTCAGTGTCCAGTCACAACTCGTTGTGCCTGACCTGGACGAGGAGAATCTTCCATTGAAGTCACACCATTTTCGAACTTCCTACTCCATTCTTAGACTTGCTGCTGTGACAAACATGCATCACCTTACTGAACCTTCATTCGTCCATGAATTTCAATAGGTTTCACACCTTCAGTACGCAAAAACCGAATAACAGAACGCTGTTCTTCCCTGGTGCAAGTCGCAAGTGGGGCGGCCATCTTTATACTGATACTGCGACGGTATGTGTGCATCTGCACTATGCTACCACCTACAGGCCATTCAGTACGCTGTTTGTAGCACGCTTACCAACTTACAGGACAACGGCGCGAAATTTCGATTTGTTATTACAGATTTAAGGTTTTCATTTGACTCACCCTCGTATGTCATCACGAAGTAGGAGAGTGTATGGCACGGATGGCATTAATTTGAAGCAAAGGCGGTTTTCGTTGCGGCGAAATTTCAGTCACATCTTTCTCCTCCGAATGGAAAATATTTTGTTGGCGCTCATTATCTGCATAGGGAGAAACAACAATCATCGTTCCGTGCGCTGTTAGAGAGTGGAATGGTAATGACATAGTCTCAAAGTTTCTATAAACCTTCTGCCAGGCACTTAACTGTGAATTGCAGAGTAGTGATACAGATGTAGACGAGGGCAAGGTCGGATAGCATGCGTTAGCGCTGTCTCAAACGCTTTACGGAACTTCAGGGATAGGGATAAGGATTCTGGCTGTTACTCGTCATCACCAATTGAATAAGTCGTCTCGCAGATGAGTAGAGATTCCACAGGGACCGAAAATTTATGCACTGTTCGCTTAGCGGATGCCACGTATTTGTGCCGACGAAAGGTTGTCAGTATGAGAATGCTTGGGACAGCCAGTGGAAGCTATATGTAGCGAGGCGGTTTGGCATGAGTGCCGACTCGACGAAGCGTAGGCGCGCAGTGGAGTGACGCTGCCCCGGTGCCTGTGTGTCCGGGAGCTGGGTAGGCGATGGGCAACAGCCCGGGGCCTGCAGGCGGCGGCCGTGTGTGGAGGCGACGCCAGCTACCAGCCACTGTTCCGCTTGCAGCCGTAGCACCGTGTGTCCGCCGTCGATTCCACGTAGTACTTCCTTTCATGCATAGAAGGCTTTATATCATCCCCGGTGATGTGCTTGACAAATGCGAACGTACCGGTGATCACCTCAGCCACACTTGTATCCGCGGTTAGCAACTCTCATGTTCTTTTAAATTTTTGTGTTGGCCGACTTGTGCCGAGTCCGTCAAGTTTCTGGACAAACTTCTCACAGGAACCCGCGGTCGTTATTTGTAGGAAACAACTTATTTCCTGCCAGTCGGTCACTTTTTCCCTTGTAATGTCAAACAGACCTGTTTCAGAAAGATTCGCCCGTCTTCGTATCTGCCAAACAATATAATGTTTTATGGCTAATGCTCAGGAATGGTTAATGCATAAATTATTTTGAGATTGCGTTGTTAAATCTGTTAACACAAGGAAAGAGCGTGCACTATTGCTACATGTTTCGTACACCATATAACCTATTCGGAAGTGATAGGCAATGGCAGTATCAGTATTAAGATCATCAAAAGTGTTGCAGATAGATTAGTACCGGTCTTACCCGACACGTTTTAATTTTTTTCTCTTGGACAGAACGTCATCGATCGCAATGGAAAACAAGGGTAGTCCGACCGATCTTAATAAATATCACCATGTGATTATCGGCGAATCACCGCGTCACCCACTGCATCCAGAATGCTGGAATACATCGTTCACGGCGAAAAGTATCAGTCCGGCTTTCGTACACACTATAGCACAATTTCTGCACTAAATAAAGTAAGGGATTCCCAAAAATATCACAGCGACAACTGCGAGGTCACAGTATTTACGCTACTATATTTCAGCTAAGCATTTTGTTTCGTCGGCTATGATATATTGCGCAAAAAAAAGTACGACAGCTGAAATTTACAGAGCGTGCTTTAAAGTGGATTGAAAGCTACGTAAAAGCCGACAGCAACATGTGACAATGAAAAGTCACCCTGGAAGCATGTTCTTTCACAGTGAGTACGGGATCCACTGTTGTTTTCCTTGCGTGTCTATGACATCTCATAGGCCTCCTCGTCGGTGGTAAGATTGAGACAAAACCTGGGACATAAAGTAAATACGAAAAAGTTTCCAGTAATTGTCCTGTCAGAACTTAAAAACCTATGAGTTCCTTGAACAGTTGCCTCTTATTCCAGAGTTGCGATTCTTCTGGAAAACCTGGAATTCTTACGGAAGTACATTTTACCTGAATGAAATTTTCACTCTGCAGCGGAGTGTGCGCTGATTTGACACTTCCTGGGAGATTAAAACTGTGCGCCGGACCGAGACTCGAACTCGGGACCTTTGCCTTTCGCGCTCAACTGCTCTACCAACTGAGCCACCCAAACATGACTCACGCCCCGTCCTCACAATTTTACTTCCGCTAGTACCTGGAGAAATCAGGGAATTCTGTGTTTTTAACCTAGCATTGGAACTTAATCTTATTGACTTTTATAAATCATGAATTTTAAAATACTTACTATTTCAAAGTAGTTAATTATATTAATATTATTCCTTATAGATTGTCGATGTTAAAACATTGCAGTGTTCTGAGCCGAGAGGAAACAAAAGAGAAAAGTCGTTATTCTGGGATGCTACCGCCTCCCCTATCCTCTCCACGCTTATCGTTCATTATCAGCCGCTTCTTATAACGCTGTCTTGCTTCCCATACCTGGAATTCTCAGGTTGTTTTTTTTTTTTTTTTTATTCGAGTTGCCACCTTGTATTCTTCTCGACGGTATTCCAATACTACATCAGAAAACATTGAAAACGTTTGTTGTAGTTCTGGGTGAGCATCTCAACTGGACCCAAAATACTGTCACCAAACGCACGAATACTGCCGCTTGCCTCTGTCACCTCAAAAAGTTTCTTATCATATTTGCAGAGGGTATGAAACCCAAACTTGTGCAATGACTCATTCTATCGAACCTCCCCTATTGCAACGTACACCAACACAGTGCGAGTAGTACGAAGAGGATCAGGTTAGAACTGAGCGTGAATGCTTGTGTGCGCTAAACCTGCATCGCCTGTCTCTTCGACCACTCCAGCGTTTCAAACAGGCAGTTAGGTTGGCCGCGCACGCTTCAGGGATGAAGTACCTGTCGTCTCAACATAATCGAAACACGAGGTTTCATCGTCTGGCGCACTCGTAAAACTAGAAGACTCACAAAGTCGTTCGGTGCTTTTAAGAACGATTTGAAGCACTACCTTCGTCGCCCTGGTAACGTTTTCCTAAAAACCAAAGTGCATGGCCAGGTTTTTTTTCCGCCAGACAGCAAAGCAAATGCTCGCATGTTTCTTTCTCTTTCATCTCTTTGTCATGTACTTTCTTTTCCCTATCTTCATTACTTATTCTATCACGTTCCTCTTTGTCTCCTTGTTTCACTCTTCGCTCACGCTCATTGCTGCTACTGCTCATAAGTTACATCTAACATCCTGTAATTTATCTTTATTGGTGTATTTCTCACGGATGAATGTACATTGAGGAGTAAAACCTTTATGACCCCCTGCTTAATAGCTTGTTTGTCCGTCTTTGGTTCGAAATACACCACTGATTCAGCGTATCACGGATCCGTCAGTTTGCTAATAAGTTTTTGTGGAGGTATTGTCATTAGATGTCTTCGCACAGGCCATTTAAGTCACGTAAATAACGAGTTGTTGATTTGCGTGCGCGGTTATGGCGTCCGATAGCGACCCAGATGGGTATCATAGGATTTTTGTTAGGCGAATTTGGTCGTTGAGACATCAACGTAAGTTCACTATAGTGCTCAGAGACAATATTGAAATATGACATCGCCGTCGGGGAAGGCCTCAAACATGAAGGGATGCACGTGGTTATCAGCTGTCAGCGTGTCTTCGATTACTATCACAGATTCCATGCAAGCGCAGGAAAATGTCTACTGCTCCCATCAACTTGCGCCCGTGGCGCGCTGCACTTTCCGAGTCGCCGTTCATCTCGATGACGGCGTTTGTGCAGACGATCAGCGACCTAGTGTAGAAAAACTGTGATTCACCCGAAGAGCAGACACGTTTCCATTGATCGACGGTCGAATGTCGATGGCCCCGTGCTCGCCGGGGTGGTCTGCTGCGGAGCTCTGTGTTCAACAGTGTACGATGAACGGTATGCTCCGAAACATTTGTGTGTGTGCACCAGCGTTGTGCTCTTTCGGCAGAGATTTCATAGATCACCATCTGACCTACTTTAGAGCGGACAGGCCCCCGAACCGCATGTTCTGTGAAGAGTCGTGGACTTCCAACCATTTATCGCCTAATGGTTTCACTGCCCTACCTTCTACCGTATCTGCTCACGACAGTAACACTTGAACATTCGACCAGCTTCGCCATTTTCGAGATACTCGATCACGGGCTCTGTGTAATAACAATCTGCCCCTTGTCAAGGTCGCTTATCGCAGTGAATTTCCCAATTAGCAGCCATATATTCGCTATGGTGATACCCCTTCCGTGTCTGCTCCACTTAAATACTTTTGTTACCACGTCACGTGCCCACAACACCCCCAGGAGGCATCCACAGTCGCGGTGGACAGTGGTCATAATGTTTTGGCTTATCAGTCTATGCTGTGCTTTATTTCTGCTCCACAGTAATTTCCAAATGTTAGGTTCTTCATTAGATGTAAGTTGTAACATGATTACCGTTCTGAATGTAAAGTATCTAGAACGCTTCGTTAGAAGCAAGAGCGGATCTGATGGCCTAATTTTGCCATGTTATGTAAATAAAATTTTGCAGGATAAGTGTAAAGCACAAATAAGTGAACCTAAAAGAAATTATTCATGATACGAGGCACGTGTGAGAAGACAGAGTACGTGACATGGTTTCGATGCGCAAAGGAAGGCAGCTAGAGAGAAAATTGTTCGAAAGAGAAGATAGGAAAAAAAAGGACAGGTTACGTTCGTTTGCAGCCATTCTGCTCAGGCGTATATTTTTTATGTTTTCCGAGACCTCTTTCAATTAATGCTCAAGAGTTCACTGACGACTTGAAGTCAGTATGCCTATACTGAGGTAAAGCTGGTACAGTCATCAGAAGCGAAATATGCAATACAAATAAATTTTAGAATAGGACGAAAATCGTAAGCCCGTTTTCGACAACAAAGAAAATGAGAACGAAAGAACGTGGACTGCGTCGCAGATCTGTTGGCGACACCAAGTAGGTACCAGTATTGGCGATTACCTGTCCTACTGCGTTCGCGTACTGATCCAAGAAAAGGACCTCCAGCGGAGCTCGGCACGGACCTAATATATACAAGATGTCTCAAAGAAACACCGACAAGCTTTGCCAGGTTCCTTATACAGAAATAAATAAATTGTTTAGTAAACATAGGCTCTAAAGTGCATACCTTAAGAGCTATGAGCACTTCCTCAAAAGAAGAGATTTTACACCTTAGAGGAGATGAAAAAGTGCTCATAGACCTGTAAATATGCATTCTAGATCCCCATGTTTACCCAGACATGTCTTTCTTGTTTTGGCCAATACTTCCTCCCCCCCCCCCCCCCCAAAACATGGAAAGCAAAGACATTGCAGCAGAAGAGATCTGTTTCATAGTATAGAAGATGAAGTGCTCGTACCTCTTAACGTATGCGTTTTAGAGCCCATCTTTACGAGACAGTTCTGACTAGTTTCCGTATAAGGAACCTGCACTTACCGTTTGTCAGTGTTTTTCTGAAACACCCTGTATGTAGGTCCCTATGTGCGCGAAAGTTACACAGTTCTCCACAAATACCGATTCTCGCAACCGGTCCTCAAATATTTTCAAGAACAGCGCCGTCTTTCCTCTAGAGACACCTTTTTAATTTTTCCGTTAGCCTTGCCGAGGCGGCGCCCGCGGTGTCTGGACCGAGGCTCGGTTCGGCTAGGCGTATGTAGCGGGTGGGCGCGCGCGCCCCTGCGCCAGTGCCTGTGCGTCTGCCTGCATTCAGCAGCGGCTGGAGGAGAAAGCCTGCCATAAACTCGCCAACGGCCCGTGTCCTTGCTGCGTGGACGAGGCGGCACGTAAAGTCGAGCGGCGGCTGTGCAACGACACATCTCGTGCATTTCTGCCCGAGTTTCTACCCGCTCTGTGCTTTAATGACGACCAGGTGCACAGTTCAGACAGCAGTTCACAGTAATTCTAAACTGTAGTCCGTTCAAAAATACTTCAGCATTGAACGCTACGAACGAAGCAGTGTGCCACACGGGGAATGCGAGGCACACACTCGGCCGCCGTTGCCGGACTGCCTGCGCTTGCGGCCTGCCGTTCTGTGCAACCGTCTGTTGTGCACCGACATCTTGTTTGTTTTCATTTCTTACACTTGCAAGGTCTATATTTTTTCTCGTGTTGCTATTGTAGTCAATTGCAGAAACAAGTTCGTCAAATGTTATTCATTGGAAATGAACGTTGCTCTCTGGCCAGGACACTGCCGCACGAAATCAGTCGAGAGAGATTGTTTGCGCGTTGTGTGTCTACGCGAGAGGCGACCAAGAATTCGGCCCTTTGGCACTGCCCTGGCACGAGTGTGTAGGGATCAGTCTTGCTCCACACTACGCTGTCTGACGTGAGGAAGGGGAATATAGGAAACTGCAAATGTCGCATTTTAATGGCAGAGCAGTAGCGCTACATACTACTAGGTTTTATGTTTCACATTTCGTGACACCATAGATCACAAACAAAACAAGTTTTCAGTATTACTTCATTATGTTTGGACCACTAAAGACATAATTTTTATCATGTGCAAACTGTCGGTATGCAGACAGATTCTTTGCAGTCAGGTTGTCACGTAATCGTGACTTATTTAGTTTCATAATCGAGAAAAGGTCTAAGATAATGATCGAAGCAGAAGATATGAATTAAAATTTCTGCTGCGGCCGGGACTCGAATACGGGTCGTCTTGCTTGCTAGGCAGAAATTACACCACCCCAGTGCAATGGTCAACTTTGCTGCTCAAACTACCCATTTCTGCCTAGCAAGCAAGAAGACCCGGGTTCGAGTCCCGGCCGTAGCACAAATTTTAATTCATTTCTTCTGCTTCGATCATTATCGTAGATAATGAAGAGACTTAAATGTCTCAGAGAAATATTTAATTATATGATCGAAAAACGTCTTTCACTCAAAAGTTGATCGCTGTATTGTAGCACTTAGCAACCTCATATGGAGACGTGGAAACGAAGTAGACATCCTTGACAGTTTCAACGTAAGAGAATTTGTCATTAAAAAGGGCATTACCTTCAAACTGAAACGGCAACGGTCTCGGAAACAGTTCGAAAACAGATTGGCGTTGTCCTCAAAATGTATAGGAAACTGCCGTTGTAATTCCTTCAAAGCCTCAACGAATTCTTCGGATCTCACATTTTCTTCAATGGCAGTGAGCTTAGGGAACTGGATTTTTTTTTTCCAGAGTTTGCCCCTTCTACAATGCAATTTTCTTTTTAAATGCACTCCATCAAATCAGAATTTTTTCTCATCTTGCAATGTTTTTGTGTGGGAAGTGTGCGATCAATTCCATCTAAAATGCGGGGTCTAGAATCCATTCGGGATGTTACAGTTTCCGTTCCAGCGCCCATTTTTCCTTCATAAATTCAACAATATTGGGTTTTAATTGGAAAAATCGTTCCAGGCATGCCCCTTAACTTGACCAACGTACTGTGCAGTAACGTATAAAGTCTCCGTACTCTTCGTTCAGTACCAGTGAAACCTGTTGCAACTGACAGTGAAATAATGCGTGCAACCTCAGAAATTTTACTATTCGTACCACCAATTTCTCCACGTGCTGCGTGGTCATTCCACCTTATAAGTCATTCCCAGTGGTTACTTCTAGATATTTTACATAGTTCCAGTTTCCAGCAATTTCTCACCAATTGTTTAATCTTGCAGTAATGAATTTCTTCAAACTGTGCTTGCGCAAAAAGTTGTTTATTTACGTTCTGGGCCAACTACAAGTCTTCGCCCAGTCATCGATCCTCTGCGTCTTCTTGGAATTCGCTAATCTTCTGGCGTTGTTGTTTTTATAGACGACCGAATTCCTGCAAAGAGCGTCACGGTTCTTCCGACGTTATCCGCTACACCATTAATACACACTGTAAACAGTAACTGTCTTATCACACTTCCTTGGGGTTTTCCTGAGAGTACTTTATCTGTCTATTTTGTTTCGTTGAGAACGACCTTCTGAGTTCAGTCTTCAGAGAAGTCGCAAATCAGATCCGATACTCCGTAAGCTGGCATTTTCTCCACTAGACAGTGCGGGACAGTGTCGGATGCCTTCCTGTAGTCAAGGAACACGGCATTACCTGAGTACCGATATCTAGAGCACTGTGGATCTCACGGAGGAACAGAGCGAGCTGAGTTTCGGGAAATCTCTGTTAGCGTAATCCATATTGAATTATGTAGAGGGAATTTTCGTTCACCAAAAACCTCATAATCCGTGAGCACAAAACATATTCCATAATTGTACAACACACTGATAAAGACCTATATTATATACATCTACCCTGCGGCCCTTCGTGAAAACGCTTTTTATCCCAGTCGCTAGGTACCCATCGGTGCTCGTGTGACCTGCGATGAAATGCTGTTACAAGATGTAAAAACCTAAGATTGATGTATTGTACTATTTACTGAAACCATCTATACCCGTTTTCTCAACTGAAATTACCAGTGCCGTTTTATGTAAATCCGCGCGTATCTCTGTTTTTGCAGGGGAGCACATTGTATTCGTATTATTTTCAGTGATTTGTATTCCTTTGCCCCATTGAAAGGTTATTTGAGCATTTTGGACATACTCAGATGACATTATTATGGTACTGCGAAAAAGTTAGTCATCCGGGGTTTCTCACGTTCAATTAAAACAGAATTGTTTATAGTAATAATTATAAATATTAATACAAATCATGATCTGCAGTATCTCATGAATTTCTACTTTTTAGTGCACCAAAAAATTTCATAAGTGATTGCACATTTTAGGAACCATGATCTCTTTTGTTATAAATTTATAATAAATAAACAAACCCGGCCTGGATCTCTTCAGAAGGTGCTTGCTTATTTATTACAAAATTACGAAAGTTTACATTTGATATTTGTGAAACATATTTGAAAGTTATATTTGATACGTTATTGGCTACGGTAGTATTTGGCGCCAAGTGTGACAGTTGTTCTGAGTTGTCAATATAATGGACTTGGTACGAGTAGTGTTGGCTGTTAATATAACTATTTAAAGATTTTGGCATGTCTATATGAAAAGAATCGTGAAGTTTATGGATGTGGCAGCAGAGATTGTAATAAAAAATGTAGAGTTCTAAGAAAAGTATTTCACTCATTTCGTAGCAACCCGGAACCTTATTTTTGGAGTATCTGAAAAGAATTTAGCTGTTCCTGGACATTGACGACACATCGTTTTGAGCTGAAATGTTTTCTTTCTGATTTCTATCAGTACTACTGTTAGAATATTCACGTCATAGCAGTTAATATGGTATACACATACGACACAGTGCTGATATTTCATCAACGCAATTTACGAGGGTCATTCAATAATTAGAAAAACAAATTGGTCTGGGGAAAAAACTGTTTGTAGGGCAAGCTTTGTATTTTTGTGGCTTTAAGTTGGCATCGCTGGGATGAGTCCTGATCAGCTAATGTATCAACATTGTTTTGTTTATAACCTCAAAAATACATTTCAAGATGGCGAGTCCGCTTGAAACGTCCGCATTAGTTGAACAACGTTCTGTTATTCCTTTTTAGTTGGTGAAGGCGAGAAAGTAGTGAATATATACTGTAGAATGTCGAAAGTTTATGGTGAAGATTGTATGAATCGTGCAAATTTTTATAAGTGGGTAGAACAGTTCAAAAATGGTTGCGACTCAGTGACTTAACGCACACCGTTCTGGCCGACTAGTTGCAGTTTCACCTCCCTCTGTTGAAAGTCGAATTGATGACATTATTCTTGCCTACCGCCGTGATAGTTGATAAGGTTCAAGTTGGTACCGGTATAGTTCATAACATTATCTGTAATAAGCTGAAGTACCACGAAACACGTGCAAGATGGGTCCCAAAGGAATTGACGCGGCTACACAAGGAAACTAGGTTGAGTGTGTGCACAGAGCTAAAGGAACATTATGAAAGAGAAGGTGAGCACTTCCTCAACAAAATTGTAACTTGTGATGAAACTTGGGCTCACTATTACGAGCCAAAATCAAAAAGACAAAGCATGGAGTGAAAGCACCTGTCAAGAAAAAATTCAAAACCCAAGCATAAGCAGGAAAAGTCATGATGACGATGTTTTGGGATACTGAAGGTCCAGTTTTTTGTGATTATCTCGGAGATCAACGTACAATGAGTAGCCAGTACTACAGGGATTTGCTTTTAAACTAGGTGAAGCCAGCCGTGAGAGAGGGACGTCGTGGATCTCAGAAGAGAGGTGTGTTTCTCCAGCAAGACAACGCACGGCCTCATATTGCTCGACTAACCTGTGGAACCATCGACAAAATGGGTTGGGAAATACTGCCTCATCCGCCTTACAGTCCTGATATAGCACCTAGTGATTTCCATTTGTTTCGTGCACTGAAGGAGGCATTACGTGGGAAGAGGTTCCAGGACAACGAGGACATGAAAAGTTTGTGGGAAATTGGTTCAAACATCAAGATAAAGAGTTCTTTGCAGTCGGAATAAGAATGCTTATAGCCTGTTGGAACAAGTTCGTAAATGTTCAAGGGGATTATGTTAAGAAGTAGAAAAAGTATTTTTGCAAAATATACACTTTTTTCTCCAGACCAGTTGTCGCTTTAATTATTAAATGATCCTTGTATTATTAATTACTGTTCAGTAGTAGACGGGAGTTTAGAAAGAAGAGCAAGTTCTTTCGAATAATCTCTGCATAATGTTTCAGGATGTATCTTATCTGCTCCACGAGCTTTTCCGCTCCTAAGCGATTGTAGTTGCCTTTATATTCCGCGGTCACTTATCTCAGTATCTGGCATGTGGTCGTTCGTGTGATGACGGAAAAGAGGTACCGTATTTCCATCTTACGCGGTGAAACAATTTCAGAAGCCCGAAATCTGTGTTATGGCGTTCCCTCATTTATCCTGTATTTCGGTGGCAGTACAGACTCTGAGTGATTTACTAGATGATTTCGAACCGCTTACTGATTTTACTTAAAACCGTAACCTCTCAGGTTTTTGTTCCACATTGGCTGACGAAACTTTACTTCGTCTTTGAACGCTTCTCTCACTGCTTTCTTTACGCTCATTCTCGCTTCGTTCCGCTTTTGTTTGTCTGCAGGCTTTAACTTCTAGTGAATCTGTGATGCTCTCTTTGTTTGTGTAGCGGTTTTCTAACTTGGCTATTAAAGTAATAATGTTGGTCTTTTTATCTCTTAAGAGCATACTCTGAATTTAGGGGTTGTCTAAGGCATATTGAACTATGCATTTGATTTTTATCCTTATGTGCGCGACATAGTCTTCAGCACTCAGTGTTTGATGTTGGCTACTCTGATATTCTGCAGTTCGTATCCTGTCACTCTTACTAACCAAAAATATTTTCCTACCTTGCTTAACCCTCTGAGTCCCAACAACATATAAGATTTAATTTTAAAATTTTCACAAAATTGACCTTTATCGTCATAGTAAGCAATGTAAACAAGAAATTTGCAAAAAGTAAACAATTGCTTTAAGAGGGTGGTTTCACTTTGGACTTCACTGGGATTTAAGCTGTAGTACAAACTCAAATCTACATTAAAATAACTGTAGATATACTTAATTTCACTGTCAGTGATCTTCTTAGTACGATCACTATTTAAAAAAAAATTAAAAAAAGCAGCCACAATCTCTTACAGTCACCTAGCCGACTGTTGTGAACGCTGTGACTGCTACAATCCACTGCATTCTTTGAAGTATCTTAGTGTGCCACTAGATGTCTGCCATGAAATAGCATCCGTGGTTTAATGCTAAAGACTTAATAAAATGGAGATTTCAGGCAGAAACCACGGTACTTAATGGATCCACAGACGTTATAACACTCAAGTCATTGATGCTACCACAGCTTTTATTGTCACTGGTGCCTTACCCTATACGTCGACTGATTCTAATCGTCTAATTTTCTGCTCGTTTTAATTTTCGGACAAGACATTCGGAATAGTATCACACGAATCCCCGTCTCTGCCACCAGTTTTGATCGCATGACGCTGCTATTCTACACTTCGCAAGTCGAAGTTTCCCTTTATTACAGTAGCATGATCAGGAAACTTACTGACGGAATTCTGCAACTCCTGACGCAGGCTTTCTATAAAAGCAAACGACTATCATACTGACCGACCTTTGATGCTTAACTTTACCTAGGTGAATTCAAATTTGGAATCCGCGATAACCCTCCTGGATAGTATTGAATTCTTTACGGCAATAAGTACACCGTCACCTTCGGCGTCCTCCTTATTCTTTGGATAAATATTCCAATCTGAATTTAAGATGTCATTGCTGTCTGCTTCCGATTTCAACCAACTTTCTGTTGTTAATAATACCTGACCATTATTACTTTTAATAAACGACACTAACTCTGGGAACTTACCATGGATCTCCTGCAGTTTACTGATATCGTATTAACTTTTACTGTTTCCAATCTGCGAGGACGAGTGTTCTCTGAGAATAGTGTGGCTGATTTTTCGGTTTCGTCAGGCAGTTCATAAGTCATCCCAAGGGCAGGAGGCGAGACTGGGGCTCATGTATTGTAAAGCAAACCATCTGCATCCTAGTCGCCGCTCCCTGCGTGTAGTGCATGCCTGACCTGTTGTGGAGGCGACCGACGAATCTCCACCTTATAGCAGAAGTCAAGAAATTGGCATCCGATGTCATCGCACAAACGTCTAACCTCTGGTTTAGAACATCCACTCTGCTCCAAACCAGAGGTCTGCTATCGACTCTGGTTACGATGCTACAAATAGTGAGATTAATCTTCACTTAGTTCCCTTCATCAAACAATCCAACCGGCGAAAGGAACCTAAGATGTCGTTAGTCGATGTGGCAGGAGGCTTCATTCGTGCGGACATGAATAAGCCACAGTTCGCAACTGGTTTTAGTCAGTTCGTTCGATAGCCGCCGGCAAAGTCTCCGTCACGAGGTCTCGTGTGCTTTCCGACTGTTGCCTTTGCGATCCGTGAAGTCAGCGCGCTGTTTCCGGCCACAAATATTTTAGCCGTTGGTTTTCCGATAGTCAAAGGAAGCCGTAACAGCGGTAGAACAGTTTTGTAATAAGTCCATCCTTTCACACTTTACCCAGGCTTAGGACTGGCTGTGTGCACATTGTACATAGACATGTTTAAATATTTTATTTTTTAATTTCGTTTTATTTTTACCTTTTTTCTGTACACTACTGCAACAAATAATTAAACTTATTTTATGAATTTTAATTTCTCTCTCAATATTTTTGTAAGAAAGGTAGAGACTTTAAACGTCGTCTTAAATCCGCCAAATCATAATACTTATCTTTTCTAAAAGCGGGCTTTTGAATTGTTTTTTAATTTCAGATATAGCATCTACTACCTCCTCCGTCAGTTTATCAGGCGGAATATGATCGGGTGTTTTTGATTTATTGAGGAGCATTCGTGGTCTTGTGCTGCTGGTTAAAAACATTCCACATGTCATTTGGTAACTAGGATTGTGCAGCTATTATTTATCCATATAGTCTGCGAATTTCATGATCTTTTTTCCACTGGCACTGCAAACCACGCTTCAGCAACATTGTTTGGTGGAAGATGTGCCACTCCAGAGCACTTGGGTAAAACAATCGGACTTCCTCTGCTCCCATATATTCCTCCGTTAGTCCCATTTCTTGTATTTTCTTTCAGAGACGTTGGCGGAACTGAAAAGAGAATCCAGAAAGCGATGTTTCTGGGCTTTACTTGTAGCCATTTCAGGGTGTAGTACTGCAGTTTTCATTCACCACCCACACATGTTACTTTAAATTCAGGAAAGTCTCACATGTATTTTGACTTCAGTCTGTGTGCAATGCAAATAAAACAAGAAATACCTACCTCTCTTCTTCTGTGTTTCTGATGTTAACTCGCATTGTCTACAGTTGTTTGAACTGTTTCGAACAACTGCCAATGCCCAGCCACGAGAAAAGTTCAATTTTTACACAAATGTCTCCGCTCAGTTGAATCTCCGAACTAGTACCAGGGTTCTGAGTCGTCCCAACCCCTTCCTTGCTTTGCGCCATGCAGCCTTGGAGTTGTCATAATTCGACATGTTTCGGACGTAACCTAACCATTATCTTCCAAACCTTGAAATTCCTATTTACAAATTTGGTAAAGAGACACTGTCCTTTCTTCGTGGACTTCCTTTCCGCAACTAGGTATTCGTTTCTTAATCTGCAGATCTTCTCCGACAGATATACGAGACTGTTGCTGTTTAGCGATAATTCTACTATTTTGAATTTTTAAACGCTCTCGGCACCTACTCCGTTCGGAATTCATGCATAACCAGTAGGTATGCTCGCCACATTTTCAGTGCGCCCGGTAGCGTCGAATACACACGGCTTCCTTTTCGCCGTTGCGGTTATATTCATTACTCACAGTGTATAGCACTCCAGTCGTTTAAACCTAAGAAACTATATGGAAACAAGATTGTCTGGCTGCCGACGACAACACGTCCGATGCTGGAGAACAGCTGGCGTAAATCAGCAGTGGGGGAGGCTCTGGTCGGAAAACTTAACGCTGCAAAAAGTCGTTGGACGGAAGTCGCTCGGTAACTGTGGCACCTGCAGAAGGGTCTAAAATACCACGATCGGAAAGGTCACGTAGCCGCGGACGAGACTACTCGGCAAACTTGCCGACACTGTGGTCCGGACTGGGCAGGAAAAGTGGCCACAATCCCAACAGACGAGGCATCCCGTGCTGTCTTGAGATGTGTCCTTAACTCCGGTGACCATCTCGTACTTGTTACTAAGACATAAGGAGCAGCCGTGGTGCCTGTTCCCACTTTGGACTTTTCCGCAGACATGCGCGATCCTACCACTACTGTTCGCCACGGACTCTCGAGTGAAGAAGCCTGGCAGTCGTTGTGAGAGCGGGGTTACTACGGGATTTCAGCGGCACCGGAGGTGTCTCAAGTTTCCCCCGTGGTATCCAAATGTTGCTGCTAATTTGAGCAGCAGTCTGAAGCCTGTCGTCCTGACGAACGCAGCTTCCAGCTCTTTCCGGACTGTTACCAATTTTCCTCGTGTTTGTGTAGACTGGCAATGGCAAGGAAAGCGTTTCTGAAGAAGAGAAATTTGTTAACGTCGAGTATAGATTTAAGTGTCAGGAAGTCATTTCTGAAAGTATTTGTATGGAGTGTAGCCATGTATGGAAGTGAAACATGGACGATAAATAGTTTGGACAAGAAGAGAACAGAAGCTTTCGAAATGTGGTGCTACAGAAGAATGCTGAAGATTAGATGGGTAGATCACATAACTAATGAGGAAGTATTGAATAGGATTGGGGAGAAGAGAAGTTTGTGGCACAACTTGACCAGAAGAAGGGATCGGTTGGTAGGACATGTTCTGAGGCATCAAGAGATCACCAATTTAGTATTGGAGGGCAGCGTGGAGGGTAAAAATCGTAGAGGGAGACCAAGAGATGAATACACTAAGCAGATTCAGAAGGATGTAGGTTGCAGTAGGTACTGGGAGATGAAAAAGCTTGCACAGGATAGAGTAGCATGGAGAGCTGCATCAAACCAGTCTCAGGACTGAAGACCACAACAACAACAACAACAATCTTTCAATGTTTTGATACTATGTTGTCATGGTGGAATTACGTGGATATTTTAAACTGCGTGTGCAGAATCAAATACCTTCATTGTTTTATTTACAGATTGCCGGATAGTTAATTTTCACCTTAAACAATATATATTTACAAATTAGAGGAATGTATTTCTAATCAACTTACAGATAACAGAACTAAAATCACGAAATTTTTTTCGCAACTACCACTGTAACACCTATTAGCGTTTCAGACCTCCACCGAGAGCTATATGTAAAACACGTAGTGTGATAGCGGGTACTCCACCGGTGTCGACGTGCGAACATATAATACGTTTATGACCGACAGCGTCGCCTCAAGTGTCTGAGACGGGAAGCGGGCTTATCAGCTGATGTGACCCTCCTCTACTCTTGCAACATCACTCTCATACCTTTGGTTGTTCTTGCTTTTCACAGACATCAAACACTCGGTCACTGAATTTGCATATTTTCTTTATAAAGTACTGTAGCTTGTAAAACCGAGATCTGCATGATACTTTTACGACACTACTTTGGAAGTTTCGTCAACCAAGCGGCACGATGCTTTTTATCTGAAGTGTTAGTACGACTGGGACCCTGCTTTTTATTTTTTTGCTAAGACCATCTTATACAGAAGTACTATTCCGGTTCGTGGAGGAATACTGTCATTTGTAGCAACTGCTACTATTTTATGCTCAATTTTCTTATTTTATTGGCCAAAGTCGCGTCCGCATAAATTGCAGTGAATCCTGGTACAGCTGTCCTCAGAACAGAACAACACAGCGCTGTACCATTTCTGGTCTTATTGCAATACCATGTCTTCGACTAACACAGCGAGACTCGACGAGTCCGATTTACGATAGGATATCGTATTAAATGGGTAACGTATATTTCGAGTGTGGCTAATTCAATGCGATGTTGGGTCATACGGTCATGTAGAACAAGTCCTCGTATGTTTTGAACATATGTATTTGGTTTTTTATTTTTTAAAGGCATTTGGATGCCAATTCTTTCTGCAGAGTCCTTGAGTGTGTCTGTTTAATCGCCTTTGTCTCCTCGTCTGCTAATGTTGCCAGATTATCTGCGAAAGCTAGACAAGAAATTGTGATGCCATTTTTAGGTCTTCCTACTCGTGTGCGTTTCCAATAGACCTTGTTGCTTGCATCCGTTCTTCTCTGGTAATTGGGTACGCATGTATGCTGCAAGGAGTTGAGAGAAGCATGATCCAGCGAGTCGCTAAACGTTTGGATATGCTAGCAGGTTGCTTCGAGAACCGGGTCTGAAGACTTTTGTTCTGTGGAATGCGTGCTGTCACTGAAAGTATCTTTCAAACGTTACAACTAGCCGCTCTTACTAAATGCATCCGACCAGTAATTGCTATGTTCAACGTTAAAACATATATTTGTAGGATATGTATAGTTTAAGAAGCAGAGTATGCACAGATTGTTTGGCAGATTAGACTCAAAAGAAGAAAGAATAAAAAAATTAGACGCAGAATCGAATCCTCGAACTCTAGTAATCCAACACAAAATTCTGCCCTCTGCATTAATTTGGAAGCGGAATTAAGCAGTATTGAATCAAAATACATGTCGTAAATTTCATTATACTGTTGCCGAATTTCCATTTTTTGCCGTCCTTTTTGACACGAAACTAAGGACGGGAGGATATACTATGTGATCAAAAGTATTTGGCTGGAAATGACTTAAAAGTTCGTGGCGCTCTCCATCGGTAATGCCGGAATTCAGTATGGTGTTGGCCCACCCTTAGCCTTGATGACAGCTTCCACTATCGCAGACGTACGTTCAATCAGGTACTGGGAGGTTTCTTGGGGAATGGCAACCCATTCTTCACGGAGTGTAGCACTGAGGAGACGTATCGACGTCGGTCGGTGAGGCCTGGCACCAAGGCGGCGTTCCAAAACATCCCAAAGTTGTTCTATAGGATTCAGGTAAGGACTGTGTGCAGGCTAGTCCATCATAGGGATGTTATTGTCGTGTAACCACTCCGCCACAGGCCGTGCTTATGAACAGGTGCTCGATCGTGTTGAAAGATGCAATCGCCATCTCCGAATTGCTTTTCAGCAGTGGGAAGCAAGAAGGTGCTTAAAACATCAATGTAGGGCTGCGCTGTGATAGTGCCACGCAAAACTACAAGGGGTGCAAGCCCCCTCCATGAAAAACACGATCACACCACAACACCACTACCTCCGAATTTTACTGTCTGCACTACACACGCTGGCAGATGACATTCACGCTACATTCGCCATACCCACACTCTGCCATCGGATCGTTGCATTGTCTACCGTGATTTGTCATTCCACACAACGTGTTTCCACTGTTCAATCGTCCAATTTTTACGCTCCTTACACTACGCGAGTCGTCGTTTGGCATTTACCGGCGTGATGTGTGGCTTATGAGCAGCCGCTCGACCATGAAATCAAAGTTCTCTCATCTCCCCCTAACTGTCAGGGTACCTGCAGTGGATCGTGACGCAGTTTGGAATTCCTGTGTGATGGTCTGGATAGAGGTCTGCCTATTACACATTACGACCCTCTTCAACTGTCGGCGGTCTCTGTCAGTCAACAGACGACGTCGGCGTGTACGCTTTTGTGCTGTACGTGTCCCTTCACGTTTCTTCTTCACCATCTCATCGGAAACAGTGGACCTAGGGATGTTTGAGTGTGGAAATCTCGCGTACAGACGTATGACACAAGTGACACCCAATCACCTGACCGCGTTCGAAGCCCGTGAGTTCTGCGGAGCGCCCCATTCTGCTCTCTCACGATGTCTAAGGCCTACTGACAAGGGAACCTCCCCATCGCACCCCCCTCAGATTTATTTATAAGTTGGCACAGTGGATAGGCCTCGAAAAACTGAACACAGATCAATCCAGAAAGCAGGAAGAAGTTGTGTGGAACTATGAAACAAATAAGCAAAATATACAAACTGAATAGTCTATGAGTCAGATAGGCAACATAAAAGAAGGTCTGAGCGCAGGAGCGCCGTGGTCCCGTGGTTAGTGTGAGCCCGTGGTTAGCGTGAGCAGCTGCGGAACGAGAGGTTCTTGGTTCAAGTCTTCCCTCGAGTGAAAAGTTTTCGCAAAGTTATGATCTGTCTGTTCGTTCATTGATGTCTCTGTTCTCTGTAAGAAGTTTAGTGTCTGTGTTTTGCGACCGCACCCCAAAACCGTGCGATTAGTAGACGAAAGGACGTGCCTCTCCAATGGGAACCGAAAACATTTGATCGGAAGGTCATAGGTCAACCGATTCCTCCACAGGAAAACACGTCTGATATATTCTATTCGACACTGGTGACGGCATGTGCGTCACATGACAGGAATATGCTCTCGACCCACCTAACTTATACACTTGGCGAATGGGTAAAAAGATTCTTCTACCTTTCCCGATTTAGATTTTATTGTGGATGTGATAATCACTCCCAAAAAAGTGTGTTTCGATGTTTGTTTAGGTGTAGCGTCCCCATACTACGGCGCAGTTACCTCGCATCGGACGAACGGACAGATAATAATTGTCTGAAAATAAAAAATTAAATTTTCCACTCGAGGGAAGACTTGACCCAAGGACCTCTCGCTCCGCATCTGCTCACGCTAACCACGGGGCCACGGCGCTCCTGAGCTCACATTATCCATGATGTTGCATATCTTTCGCATGGACTACTCAGTTTGTATATTTTGCTTATTTTTTTCATAGTTCCACACAACTTCTTCCTGTTTTCTCGATTTATCTGTGTTCAGTTTTTCAAGGCCTATCCACTGTGCCAACTTATAACTAAATCTGAGGGGGGTGCGATGGGGAGGTTCCCTTGTGAGGTCGCTGTTGTGGAGTACCTAGCAGTCGGTGGCAGCACAATGCACTTAATATTAAAAAAAAAATTGTGTGTTTTGGGGGGTGTCGGGATGCTTTTGATCACATAGTGACTTTGCCAGACGCGTTTTTGTACTCCTAGTTTACGAGGTACAGTGATGTAGCGTCAGAGTGCGCCATTGTATGGGGGAGGGGGAAGGGATGTCTTTGAACAGACCTGACGTACTTTAATGATTCTTTGCACGAGTGTTTCCTCGCCGTGAGTGTGAGAGTTCGGTGAGTTCCTCACAAACATTCCTTCTGTGTTCAAAAGGGAAACATATCTGTGCATGTTGAACTTTTCTGTTAACGACTTGCCGGCATGTGTGGCCGAGCGGTTCTAGGCGTTTCAGTCTGGAACCGCGCGACCGCTACGGTCGGGAGGTCCGAATCCTGCCTTGGGCATTGGTGTGTGTGCTGTCCTTAGTTTAGTTAGGTTTAAGTAGTTCTAAGTTCTAGGGGACGGATGACCTCAGATGTTAAGTCCCATAGTGCTCAGAGTCATTTGAACCATTTTTGTTAACGACTTGAGGCTCTAACTTGTCTCGCAAATCCCCTGAGAACTAGACAACTGTTGGCACAAACTAGACCATAGATCCTCTGAATGTGAACAGGACCGTTTAATTTGTTGTTGTTGTGGTGGTGGTGGTGGTGGTGGTGGTGGTGGTGGTGGTGGTGGACAGTCCAAAGACTGACTTCGTGCAGCTCTCCATACTAGTAGTATATCCTGTGGATGCCTCTTCATCTCTGCTTGAGTACTGCGACCTAAGGCCGTTTGAACCTGTTTACTGTAATCAAGACTCTGGTTTACAATTTTTACTCTGTATACTTGCTTACATTACCAAGCTCAGTACTGCTTGAAGCCTCAGGATATATCTTGCCCACCCACCGCTTGTTTTACTCAGCTCAAGCAAAATATATCGTTTCTCAACAGTTTGATTAAGTACCACCTCATTACTTACTCGATCTACCCATCTAAACTTCGACATTGTCCTGCAGAATCGCATTTCAAATTCATCTATTCACTTGCATGAACCGTTCATCGCCCAAGTTGCTTCATTTGCTGCGTTCTTTTATTTCCTTCTTTCGTCAATCAGATTCAGTATCTCCCGTTATCGAGGTTTTTTACTGGGCTTGGCGTTTCGGCTATTTGATGATAACCTCCTGCCTTCACTATTTCGTCTTTCAAGTTTGTGAATCGTTGCCAAGTGCTTCCTTTGAAACTCTCAGCCACTTCTGACTCTTTCGACTTATCAAAGTCCCATGTCCTTAATTTCCCACGCTTTCGCAATTACTTCAGTGTGTGTGTGTGTGTGTGTGTGTGTGTGTGTGTGTGTGTGTGTAGGAGGGAGAGAGGGAGAGAGAGAGAGAGAGAGAGAGAGAGAGAACGCACCAGAAGCCGGCCATTAATGCGAATGAGGGAAGGGCAGAAGGGAATAGGGCAACGAATTTGCGTAGTCATCGTGTTGGCTGAAGTATGAGAGTTGGGAGACTGGTGAGGCAACAGGGTCCTAAACTTGTCCCTCAAAATTACGGCCGAGCGCGTTGCGGCGAAGTGGAGATAGTGTTGGTAAGGTGGTCACGTCGCGGTCCAGCCTACGTTCAGGGGATGGCGAGCAGAGAACGTGGTGCGACCGAGACGGAGCGCGCGTTCGCCCACTTCCCAGCAGCTACGCGTAGTAGACGGTCGTATTCAGTCTCTCTCCCTGCCTCCCTCTCTCCCCTCTTCTTCCCTGCCCCCTATCTCCGCCTCCCCCTTTCACAGAGAGAGACGCACTCTATTTTACCGGATTTCTCCAAGCATTTGCTCAACTAGGATGTTCTTAAAAGACACGGTTTTGATAAACAGTTGGATTGACGATTCTGTTTTTCGTGACCGTATACCGACGACAGGCAAACAGGTATTCGTCGGATTCTGCGAGCAGTCCACACCGAGCTACCCTCCGATTTGTACCACGCTGAGCTGCTAGGCCGGGTATCACTAGAAAGTAGATACGACGCTACACGCAAACCGCGTTCTCGTCCCCAGCGCTGGCAGAGTCCACCCCTGTGTCCCCAACGGGCGGGCGCCGCACACTTCGTGCATCCTCGCTGCTGTCTCACTGCGTATCCACGTCACCCCAGCCTTCGTGCAGCAGTAGCGGCAAGGAAAGTCTCGCGTGATTATATTCAGTGCCATTAAATTAAATGTACGTGGGAAGAGGCAGATGATAAAGCCAAAATCTATTATAACTGTGCTCGACAGCTTTCTGACGACCGCTAGCTACTTCTCTCGCTCAAAGAGAATAAAAAAGGAGAGGAAAACATACCTGCAAGCACTTTCCAAAGATGTACGAGAAGAAGAAGAAAATTTTGTTTTTGGGTAGCATAACGGAACAGATTGTGGGAGACACTCGCACAATTTCCACATGATCTTTGCTCATTATTTTGCATTGGTAGTATCGCAGTAAGCTACATTGCCTTCCACGCTACATTTTACCCCTTTTTGATATTTACTTTTGGCATTGCGTGCACGGACTTGTTACGATTTGATAGACCCTTTTTTGTGCGACTATTTCGTTTCCATACTGTGCTGAGAAACTATTGACTTGGAACGACTGTATTTGTCGAATTATTGGTCTTACTGTCATAACATTATAATACGATCGTTTGCACACTCGCTAGCTGTGGCTGACATGTTATACGAGATACACGTTTCTGCGTAGGCCGCACGCTGCTCGTTCAGACCGCAGTTCACACCACTATCGCCGTGAAAGAGAGATCGAACGCCATGACAGAGGATTTGTTTCGGGTTAACTTGAGCCAGTACCATACTCCAAAGTGAGGAAATTTGATTTTATTATTTTATTATTATTAATTTCTGTCCGTTGTCGACGTAGTCGGAGGAAGAAGGCCGTTGCTCACGCGGACGGTGGCAGTGTGTTAAAATGAATGGGTTCGGATCGGATAGCTCGAATAAGGGTGGTTCTGACACGCAGTTTCCTCAGAATTCTTTACTAGTTCCGTCACATTCCGTTTGTTGAAATGTTACTCTCAAAGGGCGCGCTAAGGTCGAGGACTTTGCTGCCTCATTAGACGACGGAACGTATTTTTGAGTTACAAATGCTGTTTTTTAACGAGAAGACAGTCTGAAGATCAATTTACTGTTTGACTCTGCTCATTTTCTTTGTGCATAATTTGTTGACTGTGCTAACCAACTTGATCATTTCCTCCGTCACACAAAATCAGTGTATTTGAGCATTACAGACCGTCTGAAGTTGACTCTGAAGCTAATAAAAGAAAGCTGTCAGGAAGGAGAAGCAGTTTTATATATGGACCACGGCAATTCAGCCCGGAAGTTTTAATTAATGAAGACGCCGGTCGTGAACCTTAGATGTTATGAAAAGAAAGCTGTCTCCACCGTAAAAGTTGTCGGCCCCAACTGCGACACAACACGAGTGAAAGTATGCGAAAGTCATTGCGGACGACGCCATGACAAGTTGGAGCTGTGGTATGCCCTAGGCAAAATACACGACGGAAAAAAATCACAACACCGAGGAGGAATTGTGCGACATAAAAGAAAGTTGGTGGGTGTGTTTCTATATCTGAAACATGACTTGTCTTAAAATTTCGCACTACTCGCATAAGAGCGGTGATAGTAACGCCACTATGAGGATGCCAGTCAGGTTTTCTTTAAATACACGTTTTAACGGTCGGTTCAGTAGTTACCTTAGAGAGAGGACGTGGTGAGTTGGTTAGTGTAGAATGCCTCTATGTCGACAATGATGCCATTACCAAAATGAGATTTTCACTCTGCAGCGGAGTAAGCGCTGATATGAAACTTCCTGGCAGATTAAAACCGTGTGCCGGACCGAGACTCGAACTCGGGACCTTTGCCTTTCGCGGGCAAGTGCTCTACCAACTGAGCTACCCAAGCACGACTAACGCCCCGCCCTCACAGCTTTACTTCTGCCAGTACCTCGTCTCCTACCTTCCAAACTTAACAGAAGCTCTTCTGCGAACCCTGCAGAAGTAGCACTCCTGAAAGAAAGGATATTGGGGAGACATGGCTTAGCCACAGCCTGGGGGACGTTTCCAGAATGAGATTTTCACTCTGCAGCGGAGTTGGTAGAGCACTTGCCCGCGAAAGGCAAAGGTCCCGAGTTCGAGTCTCGGTCCGGCACACGGTTTTAATCTGCTAGGAAGTTTCAAAGATGCCATTATCAACACCTCACAGAGTTTGAACGAGGTCATGTAATGGTGCTACGAAAAGCTGGATGGCCCTTCTGCGATATTGTAGAAAGACCTTGCAGGAATATTGCCACTGTACACGATTGCTGTCAGCGGTGGTCACAGAAATCTACGATCGCAAGAAGACCGGGCTCCGGACGGCCACGTGGCACTACAGAGAGGGAAAACCATCATGTTCGGTGTATGGTCTTGGTGGCGCCTCGTACAGCATCTTCAGCAGCTTTTTGAGCAGCTGTTGGCATCACAGTTACATAACTATTACAAATAGGTTACTTCACGGACAGCTCCGAGCCAGACGCTCTGTAGCGTGCATTCCACTGACCCCAAACCACTGCTGTTTGCGACTTCGTTGATGTTAAGCGAGAGCTCACTGCAGAGCCGGGTGTTTTCTGATGAAAGGTGGTTCTGCCTCGGTGACAGTATGGGCCTGTGTTGGTTAGGAGACCATTTGAGGGTCTGCAACCAACCCGTCTGCGTGCCATAACTGGACTTACACCTGGAGGAATGGTCTGGGATGCGATTTCGTATGGTAGCAGGAACATTCTGCCACGAACAATATTCCAGAGGGTGTTTTTCAACACCATAACTCTCGCCCACATAACGCTGGTGTAACCCAACATGCTGTACAGTATCGGCATGTTGCCTTGGCCTGCTCAATGACAAGATCTGTCTCCAGTTGAGCACGTATGAGACATCATTGGACGACAACTCCGGCGTCTTGCACAAACAGCATTAACCGTCCTTACTCTGACTGACCAAGTGCTGCAGGAAAAGAACTCCATCCCACACACTAACATCCATCATCAGTACAAAACAATGCACGCACGTTTGCATGCTTGCATTCAAGATAATGGCGGTTACATCGGTTACTAATGTACCAGCATTTCACATTTGCAATATCTTATCTCACGCTTACGTTAACGTGTGATCTTGCAATGTTAATCACTTAAATATATTACCTAGATAAATGTATTCCCGAAATTTCATTACTGTATATTTGTTATTTTTTGGTCTGCAATTTTTTCCGTAAGTTAACTGTGGTCCGACACCGTACAGATCACTTGTGCACTGTTGTTTGCATGTTTTCGATAATCATCTGCGGACTTCAGTACGCTAGCTTGGGCACATAACGTATGTTAATACAAAAAAAAACTATATGCCTTTAACCTGCCGATGACGGAGCGCTATCGTGTGTGACACAGTGATAGCTACACATTTTTTCTGATGTAGCAGGTCCATCCGGAGAGGATACACTAGAAAATAAAATCCCGATATTCGAGCCGCGTCAAATGGTAGAAAAACCACGATTTTTGGGTCGAGTGCTTTCCGACCACTGTCAGGTGTCCTGTGGTCCCTGCTGCCGTCCTTATACAGCAGCGCTAACGCCTGTCACATCACTGATGACTTATAAGGTAATGTTTTGCCTGTAAGACTGCCGTGCCCAATTAGACCTTCCAGTGGCCGTGTCGCAAGCTACGCTTAGCTGCCGAATGCTGTGATTATTCAGTGCGCGCCGTTGTTGGTACGCAGTCTGTGCAACATGAAACTGTTCTGTGGTTCCCATTATTCAAAGACAACGACTACATCAGTATCAAATGTTCGGTACTCCTTTCACCGAAGACCCTTGACCAAAAGACTCCCGAAGAGGACACGGTGATACCTGCGTTTTTGCTGTCCTGTGGCCCTGTAACTGGCTGCTAAAAAGGCATGAAGTCGAGCAAGTCTTCAAATCTCCGACAGAATTCGATAACTCGTGAGGCCTGTGAAAGATGATGTAGGTCTCAGAACGTCACGGTTACACAAAAGACCTTTTGGCGTACGTCGGACGTACTGTGCGCACTATTGAACAGCCCCTTTTACAACACGGTAGGGCTTCCGGCTGCGGTATCCTGTGAAGTCAGCCATATCAGAAAATGCTCTGGAAAACGGACACCGAACTGCATTCGACGAGAGAGCTGTTACTAAACGGACCAATGGTTTCTGAAATCGAGATAAATATTTCTGACCACACCTTGAAAAAAAACCGACGATCAGTAACTGTAAGGCTAGGCGCAAATTGAGATGCGTATAGCGCGTGTGGCGTGACGTAGCGCAGCGCGTGTTTTTGTAACATCCCAGGTTCAAATGGGACCGCGCAAATTGCGACGCGACTGCGACGCGACACGCGCCTGCGCCAGGTCGCGAGGCGTTGTGGTTGAGGCACAGTTTCTCGCGTCGCACTTGCCTCGCTAGCACCGTGGGAAATCTGAGGCGGGGAGCGGAAAAGTAGCCCGGCCATATGCTCACATCGGAACGGCGCATATGAGCAGTGGTAGTATTGCCCATACGATAAATTTTACCTTACTGTGTACTGAATTTTATTGCCTTTGGGTAGTGTTTCGTTTTTCGCCATTTAAACGCTCCAGCTTTCTTCGTTAGCACGTTATACTTTCCTGTTATTTATATGTGCATAGTTTTGTTTTGTTTTTCTTCTGTCAAGAAAAACGTATACTTCAGTAACTCATGAGCCATTGGCCGCTGGAATTGCACCATATGCCTCCGCGATGTTTTCAGATCGCAAGAAGGGACAGAGGGTAGTGAATAAGGAAGCAAGGAATATTATAAAATTATGTGATTAAGAATCAAGGCAGGTAAGTAAAGCAAGGTTATCTTCTCGCTGCGTAGTAAGCTAGCGTATCTGTACGATCTGTTACAAAAATTTCCACAGGTGTGATCCCTTTGTGCATCTGGTAAAAATCGTCAAAGATCTGAAGTATAGAAGTTTCACAGTGATTACTCTTATATGTATGTAATAATGTAATACAACACACTGTACCACATGCATGTGAACAACATATTTCCACTGCAAGCCAGAAACAGTCGAAATGCAGTCACAAATAACAATGTTTTAATTGGTTCGCCGTGATGAGAAAAAGCATTTCAATTGTTGCATGGACATTATCAGGATTGATAAACTAATTATACAACAACAGGCTACACAAATGAAGAAAATGGTCGGTATTATTACGAAAGTAGGAATATCCTAAAAGAGTGTTATGATCAGATATATTTAATTTGTTGAAATGTGCTGCTGACAAAGGCAGATCTACTTTCATGACAACGTTTTTCGAACTCCATCTCACAAGGCACACATGGCTAGCTTGCGCATTCCTGTCGCGCGCATTATCCTTCGCTGCTGACAATACACTGACCATTGTGTTGTGCGACAGATCAATTGTTTATTTTTCTCAATAACAACTATTTTATTCGCGATCACGCATTGTCAGTTTGGCAAGCCCTAGGTGAGTAAACAGTATCTGGCATGTGCCTATCATTCCGCCTGAAGGAACGCTCGTCATTATTTTAATACTGCTCAGATCAAGAGAAGAAATAAAATCCTTTGGTAAGTTTCCATTCCAGTCGCTCAGTGTTAAAAATACGATGGGTTACGGGGATTCCACCAAAATTCCAACAGAATTGCCAATCTGTTTTTGTGTGAGTTGTTAACCTTTTCTCATTCGAAGAAGCATCACCATTTATGAGTAATGGCCACATTTCTCTTGGTGACTGGTTTAATTGTACTTCCTTTGTCACAATGTAATTTGCCAAACTCATCTGACATCAGCTATTCAGACAGAATTCCGAAACGGAGGGCCTCATTAAACAAGTAATTGGCAATCACAGAGCTCAATAGCTTACGAAAAACCTCGTAGTATCGGTTTGCAGTAACATAAAAGAAGAAATTTCATGTTTATTTTCATACTAGGAAGCTCTTGTTTCGCTAGGTGACGATAACTCTTAAAAAATTAGTCACTGGAGTGAGATAAATAAAAAAAGTATAAGTAGTGATAAATCGCCATAGATAAAGTTCCGTGTGTTTAATAATTGGCAAAAAACTCTCCTCATTGTGTGCTATCATTCGCCAAACTTTCGTTTCGATGTCTCGAGCGGTTTAGGAGATACGAGAAATGTTGCGAGTATTTCATTCTCGGGGGCGTGAGATCGGAAGTGAGCGCGCTACATGGGATCCATTTTCTCGAGATCGGAGGCAGATAGAGATCTCCTCCCACGTCTAAACATAAATTCAGCATGTTAGCTGAATTTCATAAGCAGCAACATATGGTGTATTGTAAGACTGGATGTCATGAATTGCTATGTATATTATGATTTTTCAACACTATTAAGGTAAATACATTGTTTGTTCTCTATTAAAATCTTTCATTTGCTAACTATGCCTATCAGTAGTTAGTGCCTTCAGTAGTTTGAATCTTTTATTTAGCTGGCAGTAGTGACGCTCGCTGTATTGCAGTAGTTCGAGTAACGAAGATTTTTGGTGAGGTAAGTGATTTGTGAAAGGTATAGGTTAATGTTAGTAAGGGCCATTCTTTTGTAGGGATTTTTGAAAGTCAGATTGCGTTGTGCTAAAAATATTGTGTGTCAGTTTAAGGACAGTCATGTATAATTGTTCTAAGGGGACGTTACAACCGTCACTACTTTCCGAAGGCCAGAAAGCACTCGGCTCGAAGGTCGCAGAGTCTTTAACGACTCGACGCGTCTGGAAGCTTCAGAAAATTTTATACGTATTCAGTTAGTGAAACCACATGCAGTAGAAAAATGTTGAAACCACATCTTTGTGTTAGTTCTCTACATAGTCGGCATTCATATTTAAGCATTTATCGTATGTCGTAACGAGTTGTCAACGTATCTCTGCATAAAACTATGCTGGAATTAGACAAGCCGTGACAGCCTCTCTAAGTACTTCTTCGGAGTCAAAGTTAGTTGGTATTTTTAAAAATATCGTGAATCAGATATATCTATATCATTATCGGCTCTAAATATATCGAGAAGCGTATCGACATATCGACGGAGAAATAACGATGTACCGGACAAATAAAAATTGCAGCACCTTGTAAATATACTGCTAGTTTTAGAGCTATTTACGTACTGATTTATTGTTAGAGTTACTGTACACGAACAAGCTAGCAGCCCGCCATCCCCTTTAGAGCAAGAACTGAAAAGAGAACGATGCCTAACCAGTTTGGTAACAATTATAACAGCGTGTAAGGGTCACAATAAAAGGTGTCCGATGGGCCCGTAGTTCTGTTTCATCACATATCTTTCTCTGCCTCGTGATGACTGGGTGTTGTGTGCTGTCCTTAGGTTAGTTAGGTTTAAGTAGTTCTAAGTTCTAGGGGACTGATGACCGTAGATGTTAAGTCCCATAGTGCTCAGAGCCATCACATATCGGATTTGTCCGGAACACTTCATGTTGACTTCCCTGTTCGTTTCATTTCTGCCAACGGCAGCGATCTAGCGGTGTCAAAATTATGTGGTGAAGTTAAACATTGCAGTTTCTGTTGGTAGCGCCGATTACGTCAGCATTTCCTCTCACACGGCTCCGTCCACCGGAAAACAGTCTTGTCATTTAGATTTTTGTTCATTTTCATCAACTGTTTTTTAAGACTACCGATGTGAAGAAATAGTACACTAATTGCGTTAAAAATTGTCATCTAACGCAACGGGGCTGTTCCTTCACATCGGAAATCTTGTTATTTCATTCGTAAACCCCACCCCCTACAGTGTAGCTTCTTTGTGCCACCTATACTTGCTTCACACTGGGTGTGATGAAAGCTCAAAAAGTAGTAAGACTCCTTCACACAGTGACAGTAAGATTATTTTCTACTAAAATTTCAGAAGACCAATTTCAAATATTTACCGAAAGTATCGAACAAAATATAAAATAAAAATATCAGCACATGATATTACCATTTCGATATTGATATATAGTATGAGAGTGTATTGCCGATATATGTCGTTATTTTTCGAAAAATTATCGATACATCGATATTTTATCAACGGCCGCAGTTGGTGGTAGCTGAGCGTGAAGAAGAGGTGATAATTAGGGCTGTCGGGCGATTGTTGAAAATCGTCGCATTTCTTGTGCTTTTAAACGCATTGAGTAACTGAAAAATTTTGCGAAGAATGGTTTTGGCAATAAAAACAGAATTAAGGAGGGGGTTCAACATGTCGTAGAGTTTCCCAAATCTAACGGCCGCTATAGGCGAACGAGAAGAAATGTGAGTTGCTGACTGTGAGAACTTTAAACAAGCTGACGTATTGCAGTGCTAGAGCCACGCGGAAACACGCTGCACCAAAACAAAACAAGCGGGCCGAGCCAACGCGGTCCGCGACGTGACGCAGTGTGCCGGGATGTGAGGAGAAAGGGGAGGGGATAGGGTAGGCAGGGTGGTGGGAGAAGCTGCAGCCAGCTGTGCGCAGGTCGCTGCAGCGCCATCAGCAGACCCCGAGGCGACTGCGAGAGCGCGCCGCATTCTGAGTGCGTTTCATTTTGTGATGAGAGGGCGGAAGCTAATTTAAGGTCACTTCATTGCCGTGACCGGCCCGTGATTGTACCGGGCGTGGTGCCAGAGTGACGCCCATTCGCAGTGGTCAGTTTTTCTTCTGGCATGTGACAGTGCACTTGAGCGGCCGAGATGTAGTAGTTCTCGTACGACCGTCACATACTAGGTACCGTGATTTTGGATGAAGAAGAAAAGCGAGTGAACAAACGGAAGCACGTTCATGAGGAAACTGAAACACACTAGAGAAAAGGCATCACACAAATAGAATGAATGGCTTTCGCTGGAGGTTAATTAGTATATAATACGATTAACAGACCCTTTCACAGTTTATTGGTAATTTATAATATGAAATCAGCATGCATCGTTATTGGCTTCCGTTGTATAGTCTAGAGTGTCGTCTTTTTCGCGCAATATCTGAACACCTATGAAATTTTCGTTTTTATCTCTCTGCTGTCTACCTTGTTTCAGGTATTTAGCCACTGGAGATGCACTAACCACGGTTTCATTTAGTTGTCGCATGGGACATGGTGCGTATTGTACGAGAAATCTGCAAGATAATTACAGAAAATCGATGGATGAATTGATGCCTACTCTGACAGAAGAAATGAGAAAGAATATCGCTAAGCGTTTTTATGAAATGTGGCATCTTTTTCAAACTTCATAGGAATTTTGGACGGGAAACACGTTTCTATTCAAGCTTCTTCGAACGCGAGGCCACTATTCTTTAGTTGGAGAAAGACATTCCCCATAAGTTCGTTGGAACTTGTAGAAGCTCAGTGCAACTATATTGCTATTGATGTCGGGGAACATGGAAAGAAAAACACTCTCAAACAGTAATCTTTTACCTGGATGGTGGTATTCATTGATGTAAAATGAGAAATAATGTATAATTATGTACGCATCAGTTACTTTTTATTTCTGCTCGTATTTTGTTCCGGGGTGTATTCCTCTGTTCTGCGTCGACGTATTCGGTATTAGAACAACCATACAGCACAAGATAGTTGCACACTAATTCAGAAAGTTTTTAGTCGTTCACGTTTATGATGATAAAACTACTGCGCGACAACACAATAACCTGACCGCGCTGCGGCCCTGAAGAGAGAAAATATTGGTGGCACGAAATACGGCGATCACGGTACGGTGCCCGCAGTGTCACGGTCAGGACACGGGTGAGTGTGAACACTGCCATTTAAAGCCCCCAGAACAGACCTTGAAGCCCTGCGGCCCTACCGCTTTCAGGCCCCCGGAAACGATCAAACGTGTTTGACGAAATTGCTCTTATCTAGCCAAGGATTTACCATGGAAGCCCCTACGCGTTCAAACACTGTTTGTTTTAACCTCACTTTTAAGCAGATGCTGTTCGTCTTTGTAGGTATTTTGACAATAGTGAGAACGGGCACAAATGCAGACAAAGTTCTGGCATTGACTTTGGACTGTGTTTAAAGAAGAATAAGAAGAAAACAATACTCTGGGCCAGAGAGTGGCTTGAAGTGAGAGATTTTCCCATGAACTCCTGGTAAAGGAAATATTGTTCTCAGAACCCAATAATTACATCAACTTTCTTCGAATGGATAATGAAACTTTTAAAACTTGTTACGGCCCTCCTAAAGGAACAAACTTGTCACAGGAGTTCTCTCGTATCTAGCCACTGATGTGTAAAACAGCCCCTACACGCACCAAGAAAGTTTGTCAGTTTAACGTTTCTTTTGAAGCAGAAGCTTTTCGTGTGTGACTATAGGGAATGGCTACAAATTCAGATGAAGCATTTTTAGTAGCATGGAGAGCTGCATCAAACCTCTCTTCGGACTGAAGGCAACAAAAACAACACCACTGCCTATGGTACTGTGTTTAAAGAAGAAAACAAGACGCTGGTCCAGTGAATGGTTTAAAATGAGAGAGAAATAAACAACTGAAAACCTGTTAACGGAAATGTTACGTTCGGAACCTGATGATTACATCAACTTCCTGCGGACAGACTATGAAACTTTCAATAACTTGTTTATCGTTACTTCGTCCTCACCCTGAAAAAAAGACGCAAGTATGCTAAAATTTATTCTCTTCTGCTTATTCCTCTAATGACAGTTCACTAAAATACCACAACGTAGGAACACACAGCCCACATCGTCCGTGGAAACTGAGGAGAACTTTCTTTTATTTCGTTCTACTTCCTCTTGTACGTGACTGCATGGCTAAATATTGATTTTGTTCGTAATCTCTTCGTTCGTAACATATGGCTGGGAAAGATGCTACGCCTCTACCATTTTGGTAATTGTCAGTGCTATTTTGTTTTTATGTCTGACAGCAGTTTCTGTGGTTGTGGAAATTCACGATACATTGTAATAAAACAATTTCTATGAAACATAAGCTGCGAAACATTGACACAAATAACGTCTGCCTTTTTGTCAAATTTCCCGTCAATCAAAATTTCTGGAAAACACGATCAGTGCTTGGCAAACACGTAAAACAGCACCGTACACGGTCAAATATTTGGCAAGAATAGTTACGTTTGACAAAACGTTTGATCGTTTACCGATGTGTGTGAAGTCGCCGTTTGTTTGGGATCTGCTGGTGACGAGACGAACGTGGCGAGGCGTATAAAATTTTGTGAGTTGTATAGACTCCAGCCTAAACTTTTGGGTTGGCTCATCTTTCTATACCAACGGTTAGCCAGATACTTAAAAGGTTTTTAGGAAGTTTTTACTTTTTTATACTTAAAATTTTTACGATTTTGTGACCTTTATGCACATTCGTCTCATAAAATTTAAGTAGGGGCGCTAAAGACGTTGCTGTTGTGCTCTTACATTATTACATTATGCTCATAATCATAAAACTCAAGTTACTTATAGAATATGCAGTATAATATATCCCTGTAGAACATTTTCGGATTTGATATTCTTAAGTTGATAGTAATATTTGGATACTGCCATGGTTCTCAGGATTTTCCTGCATATTTTTCGTATTAAGTGTCTGTAGACACCCCCTCCATACAGTGATAGTTGTTACTAGCGGTAACGCAAATAGCTGGGATTATTGTTTGCGGTAACTGACAAATGCGAATGAAAAGTAAGGTCCGTTTCTTACGTTCCGGGTGTGTCCTAATTGCCCCCGTTTGGAGAAATGAGAGAGTCCGTGTCTTGAACGTGGCTCCTTTGCCGATGAGTTTGACATCAGCAGCGCCGCAAACATGTGAGTTAAAGAGCTAAAAAGTGGAGATAACGCCCAAAGCAGCGTCGGTGTGGGCGCTTGGGGGGCCACAATGAACAAGAGCCAGCGCGCAGCGTCAGGGACAGAAGCGACGGCACGACGACAGTACCCACAGGCCCGAGCCCCTGTCTGTCCTCTGCCCGCACTCGGCACAGCTGGCGACTGCGGTTTATCACCGACTCTTCCCGGCTCTTGTATTTCGGACCCACTGTATTTGCGCACCGCGTCGCCAAGGCCCTAAAATTTTTTTTACGCACGTACCTCGTGCAACATGTCACTGTGCAGGAGGGAGGGGGCCTCTATACTGCGTTTCGCTCACTGTTGTCATTGCAAAAGGAATCGATTTGGCTGAGTCGCGAAAACGGAAAGAAGACATAGTTTGTAAAGTATTGTCGCTCCTCTGTGACATATGCGTATCACGAACAGATCACTTCCAACTGTTGAATGTGTTCCATCTGCCATTGATCTCTAAAGCGAAATGAACTTTGCTTACAGTGGTGAATGTGATCGAGCGCTGTCAGCGTCTAGATAAACGGGGCGTAACTGGTCTTCTTGTAACATTCTCACAAATCCCTCCCACGCTATAAAACAGGGTGACAGCCATTTCACCATACTTGCCCGGTTTGCCGTCTCATTCTGCAGAAGTTGCCTTTTCCTGTTTTCTAACTTCTGAACTCGCCCGAGGCGAGACAACATAAAACTCTTGCGTGCGTAACACATACTTGCCCTGTTAATGATACTGAATGTGTTTCTTCTAAGTTTATTTCTGACAGATCCTTATTATCAGGAACACTCAGAACTTCAGTAACCACTGACAGTGCTTCGGTACCTCATTACTGTCTGAGCTTTCTGAAAACTCGTGGGCAGATGATAAGACTTTCCTACATCATTCTCTCATTTATGTCTTCGATTCTTGGATTTTCCTTTAAATTCCCACTCACCTGTACAGAAGATATTTTAGATTCTTTTTTTATCTCTTCTTCCTGCTATACATTTAACTCTGATGCTGTCCACCATATCATTCAACGCATCACCCGTCGTATGCGTTAGTTGCCCTACTATTTGTCCAGCTTACGCTGCGTGTCATTCAGCATATCGTTCATCACACCACCACGAATCTGCCTTAGCAACCTAGGTTTTGAAACAAAAATGGATTCAAATTTACACTTTCACATTCTGGTTCCTCCGTTTCCTTTTCATGGGTACTTAATTGGCTTTCGACCGTAACCCTTGATTCACTCTGCCCTAAAGTCTACGGAAACAGCAGCACGTAAAACTCTCAGGGCTGTTTATTTGAAAATACCCCCAACCAAACGGTAACAATCGCCCGCATTCCTGTAGTCCCCAGCACTGCTTGCTCCAACAAAGTCGCTCATATTGCCACCTAAACGAATATAGTTTGTTGGACTCAGTGAATACCTCTCAAAGTCCGTCTCGTTCACTAAAACACGGACCGTGTCCAGCTGCCTTTTTGGCCCCCCACAACTTTGAAGATTCTGCCTATTGGACGTGTGCACCCTCGCTAAATTGCAACATCCTCCTGCTGGATCCGTGGAGCCCTCCGCACCCACGCATGTGAAACGCGCTCACCATTTCTCACAGTTTCTATGCGGGAAGAAATACACTGACGGGAAAAGAAATCGCATACCAAAAGGAAGAGTGCGACATAAACGAAAGTTGGTACTCATGTTTCTAGACCTGAAAGATGTTGTCTTCCTAAGATTTCGCACCAGTCACATAAGTACCGGTAGTAGCATCACTATGAGGATGCAAATCTGGTTTGCTTTAAATGCAGCTGTAACGGTCGTGTGCGGTAGTTACCTTTGAGATAGGTCGTGGTGAGTTGACAGTCATGAATGCCTTTAAGGCGACATAGATGTCATTATCAGCAACTCACAGAGTTTTAACGAGGCCGTGTAATAGGGCTACGAGAAGCTGGATGTTCGTTCTGCGGTATTGCAGAAAGAATTGGTAAGAGTGTAGCCACTGTACATGATTGCTGGCAGCGGTGGTCAGGGGAATGTACGGTTGCAAGAACACGGGGCTCTGGACGGCTACGGGGCACTGCTGAGAAGGAACACCATCGTGTTCGGTGTTGGCTTTGACCAGGGCCGGCGCAAGGCACGTGCGAAACGTGCGGTCTCACGGGGCGGCACTTTACGAGGGGCGGCAAATCTGCCCCCCCCCCCTTTCTTTCTTAAGACAAACACAACATTCATGCCCAAGAGGGGATTCGAAACCAAACGTCGGAGGTAGCGGCTTCGGGAATTGTGGCATGACGCCTCGACTACCAGGCGGCCGCCCCTGTTGAACAAGGGGAGGGAGGAGGACTAATTTCAGGCCCCCACAACCGCAAGAGTGGTCGACTATGAAGAGCGGACAAATTGAATAGCTGGCCGGCGGCCATTAGAGTGGTAAACTGACGCGCGGAGTTCGAATGTTTATACATCGCTTTTGGTTATAAAATGCCTTCCCTTGAGTTGGGTCACAAACAAAATGCCTCATTTAAATACGTTACTACAATATACTTTTTAATTTATGAACAAATAGCAACTAGTCACTTTTCATGAATTTATGTTACGTACTACATGGAATCTGTCGTAGCTGAAAGTTATGTGCTGGACCCCTAGCATTTTTCGTAGTTCATTTACGATAGATGTACGTAAAATGCATCAAAATACTCGAAGTTTTGCCCAGTATATTAATAGATATTTTCTGACTCTACCTTGCTTTAGATTTTACGGCGAGAAGTGCGTTATATATGGCATAGTCCTTCGGCAACTCACGACCAAATTATCAAGTTTCAACCTAACCTAGACCATGAAAACACTACCGATCAGCCAACTTTCTTCAAAATGATCAGAACATATAAAATGGTATTCTGTCGGTCGGAAATCTTGCCTCCTGACGGCGTGTAACCATTTTTGTAACAGCTGTGGTTTTGAGAAAGGAAACCTGCAAATAGATGCACAGACAATATGCTAATATCGTGTTATATTTATTAAGCAAGTGCACTGACATACAAAACAAAATATCCATACACATGGGAAACGTATCGTTCCTTTCTCGAATTTATTTGTACAATTAATCGCTGCAGAACTCTTCACCATTGCACTTCTTTTGATTGGAACGTACAGACAGTAGAATTACGAATAACAGATACTGTATGTACGGCCCAACAAATATACAACGTTGAATCAGGGTCTTCATAAACAACAATACTACACAACACATCAGACTACAACCACTATAATGGCGTCCAGGCGAAGGTTCAGATTATCCCGCGACTGCAGCGCCATCAGTGAGTCTAGTTATTTTTTACAAGGTCTTTGACTAATTTCTTCCTCGCCACTGTGGCAGCACCGTCTTGTTTACGCCGGACGAACAGAGAGGGGGAAGCAGTCTGGCGTATACGCCAGTATTCTTATGAGTGGAGCGCTGCCAGCCTGTTAGGCGCCGTGCGTTTACTCACAACTTATTTTGCAGAAGACGAAGTATAATTTTGGAAATTCGAATGCAATTTTAGATACTGCTGTTACAGGTTAAGCCTGAAGCAATTTTGCTAAGCCCTTCAATGGCACTTTACAAGTGTTTTATTCTTCCCGCATTATGGAAAAAGGGTTGAACAGTACTACAGTCAAACATGTCCAACACCTACAATGGCTAGAAGTATTCCGAATGGGTAAATATGCTGCGAGTAATTACAAGGGATAAAGACATTGCTAATAAGACCTGGCATAAGTTGGGTTTCGACGTATTTTTGAAAATTTTTGCTATCTGTTTCTGAGTGACAGTCGGACGTTTTGGGTTTTGAGCTGTTAAACACCCGTCTCCGCCTGCATGAACAACAATTAAAATCTGACCGGCACTTTCGTTTGACAATATTACTCGCACACTAGATCTAACCACATATTAAAAGCTTTGAAAATGGCCACTCAGTGGCCGAAACCTAGTTAATCTGAAAAGTAAAAACAAAAATTGCGATTGATTGCTGACATTTCCTACAGATTTGTTTAAATAAAATTCCACAACCTTTTGTAAAAAAAGGGGGGCGGCGATTTAGCAGCTCGCACGGGGCGGCACTTGGGCTTGCGCCGGCCCTGGCTTTGGCGCATCATACTGCGTCTGCAGGAGCAATTTGAGCGGCAGCTGGCACCACAGTGTCACAAGGAACTGTCACAAATCGGTTACCTCAAGGACACCTCCGAGCTAGACGCCCTATTGTGTGTATTCCACTGACCAAACCATCGCCACTTGCAATTTCAATGACGTCAACTGAGAGCTCATTTGTTTGCACGGTGAATGTCTGGCTTGTTTTCTGATGAAAGGTATTCTGCCTGCGTGCCGGTGATGGCCATGTGTTGTTTAAGAGGAGGCCAGTTGAGGACCTGCAACCAACCTGTCTGCATGTTGGACATACTCGATCTAAACCTGCAGTTATGGTATGGGGTGTGATTTCGTACGACTCTAGTAGCTATCCCAAGCATCCTGACTACAAATTTGTAGTCAGTCTGGTGATTCGGCCTGTTGTGCTGCCATTCATGAACAGCATCCCAAAGTAAGTTTTCCCACATACCGCTGTTGTAACCAAACGTGCTCTAGAGTGACGACATATTGCCTCGGCCTGCTCAGTCACCAAATCTGTCTCCAATCGAGCACGTATGGGACTTCATCGGACGACAACTCCAGCAATATCCACAAGCAGCATTAACCGTTGTATTAACCGACCGAATTCAACAGACGCACGTTACGTAGATAAATGTATTGCCGAAATCTCATTACTCTTCGTTATTTTTTGGTGTTGCGATTTTTTTCTGTCAGTGTACTGACGTCTCCGAAGACAAAAATCACTGGACTACTACTCTGAAATCAGCTCCTGCACCCCAGGGATTTCATGACGACGACGCCCGGGAGGGCTGCCCATCTACGACCTGAAATTTTTTGCACCCAATCCGAATCAGGACATTTTCATTAACCGTTTCGTGTTTCTGCTTGTAGCACTTCTGCGAGGTGGTGGTTGCTGCCGTGATTCTGGGACGTGGTGCTGGAAATACCGGATCACGAGCCGGCCCCTTGTGCCCAGACCACTACGTGAAGGAGGGTTAGGGAAAGACCGAACCGTCAGATGCAGGGCTTCCCTGCAGAAAGCGACCCTGTCCCAGACAGTAGATGCTGGAGTACCATCAACTGAGCTGTCACACTGGGCCCAGCGCTTCAAACTAGACCCATGCCTCTGTGCTATATTTTTGTCGTTGTTTTCAGTCCGAAGACTGGTTTGATACAGCTCTCCATGCTAGTCTATCCTGCGCAAGCCTCGACGTCAGTGTACAACTACGGCAACCTACATGGGTTTGAATCTGCTCAATTGTATTACAGCCTTGGTCTCCCTCTATCTACGGATCACTCGAAGTCATTATTGCCGGTAAAGGCATCCCTGCGCAAGAACAGATTTTTCACTGAGATAATGCACCACGCCACAGAGTTAGCAGAGTCCGCACATTAGTGAAGTAACTCGATCTAGATTTGAACGGTACTTCCGTGCTTTCCAAATTCGTGGAACCTCACCGCAGCTGCACAGCTGTGGGATAATTGACATTACCCCGTTCCATGTGTGAATCGTTCGGTATGCATTTTAAACGGCTTGACATGATGGTGGAGATGGAACCGTTCCAAGCCATCTAGGTGCTGTGTTCGCTGCAAGCGCCTGACGGTCTTACGTGCTTGCAGGCCATTGTAACAGTGGGACTAGATATTATACGTAAATTTCTGCGATGACAAAGGTAATGTTTTTATCTGCATGATGGAAACACGAGGAAAATGTCAGTGTTACCATGTCATTGTATGAACGAGATGAATTAAATGCGAGGACTTTACCTGTTTTGGAGGCAAGATCACAAGGGATGGTAGAGGCCGGTACGAAATGGTGGCAGGATGCAGTAGGTTAAACTTGCAGGATTTTGAAGATGAGCTGGAGAGTTAGTTAACAATGAAGGTATGCTGAGTACAATACAGGGAGCCAGATATTCCTGGATGCACATCCAAACAAGAAGAGACTAACTTGCGATATACACACATATAAAAAAAAAAAGTTTTGCGTCAGCCCGGTTGCCAGAACTCCTGAAGATAGACGTTGACTGTGGATATTGTATCACAGACACAGTCTCTCTGACTGTTCAGAGATGTCACTAAACCTGCCCAAAGATGTAAACAACCATGCACGAGCAGCGCCTATTAGATGGAGGGGGTTCGACAGCCGATCAGTTCCAGTCATTCCACCAGGAAGGAGGTACGTGGCTCGTGTTGTCTATAGTTAAACCATGCCTAGACGATCAATACCGCGGTTCGATTGCGTCCGCATTGTTACTTTGTGCCAGGAAGGGCTCTCAACAAGAGAAGTGTCGAGGCGTCTCGGAGTGAACCAAAGCGATGTTGTTCGGACGTGGAGGAAATACAAAGAGACAGGAACGGTCGATGACATGCCTTGCTCAGGTCGCCCAAGGGCTACTACTGAAGTGGATGACCGCTACCTACAGATTATGGCTCGGAAGAACCCTGGCTGCGCGGGATTAGCCGAGCGGTCTTCGGCGCTGCAGTCATGAGCTGTGCGGCTGGTCCCGGCGGAGGTTAGAGTCATCCCTCGAGCATGGGTGTGTGTGTTTCTCCTTAGGATATTCAGGTTAAGTGATGTGTAAGCTTAGGGACTGATGAACTCAGCAGTTAAGTCCCATAATATTTCACACACATTTGAACATTTGAAGAACCCTGACAACAACACTACCATGTTGAATAATGCTCTTCGTGCAGCCACAGGACGCTGTGTTAAGACTCGAACTGTGTGCAGTAGGCTGCATGATGCGTAACTTCACTCCTGACGTCCATGGCGAAGTTCATCTTTGCAATACCGACACCATGCAACGCGGTACAGATGGACCCAACAACATGCCGAATGGAATGTTCACGATTGACATCACGTCCTCTTCACCGGTGAATGTCGCATACGCCTTACACACACCGTCAAGCGAGTGCAGCAAGGTGGACGTTCCCTGCTGTTTTGGCGTGGCATTATGTGGGGCCGATTTAAACCGCTGGTGGTCATGGAAGGCGCTGTACGATACGTGAATACCATCCTCCGACCAATAGTGCAACCATATCGGCAGCATATTGGCGAGGCATTCGTATTCATGGGCGACAATTCGCGCCCCCATCGTTCACATCTTGTGAATGACTTCCTTCAGGATAACGACATGCCTCGACTAGAGTGGCCGGCATGTTCTCTAGAGACATGAACCCTATCGAAGGTGCCTGGGATAGATTGAAAAGGGCTATTTATGGACGACGTGACCCACCAACTACTCTGAGGGATCTACGCCGAACCGCCATTGAGGATTGGACAATCTGGACCAACAGTGCCTTGATGAACTTGTTGGTAGTATGCCACGACGAATACAGGCATGCATCAGTGCAAGAGGACGTGCTACTGGGTGTTAGAGGTAGCGGTGTGTACAGCACTCCGGACCACTACCTCTGAAAGTCTCGCTGTATGGTGGTACAACATGCAATTTGCGGTTTTCATGAGCAATAAAAAGGGCGGAAATTATATTTACGTTGACTTCTATTCCAATTTTCTGTACAGCTTCCGGAACTCTCGGAACCGAAGTGATGCAAAACTTTTTTTGATGTGACTACATTTTAAGACACAATAACGTCATTGAACAATAACAGATGCAGCTGTTTAGCGCTGGACTCGTGGAGGACGACCAAAGATGTAATACACAGAGATGACAAAAGGCATGGGATAGTGATACGCGCATATACAGATGGCGATAGTATCGCGTACGCAAGATATTAAAAGGGCGGAGCTGTCATGTGTATTCAGATGATTCATGCGTGAATGTTTCCGACGTTATTATGGCCGCACGGCGGGAAACAACAGACTTACGACGCGGAATGGTAGTTCGAGATAGACGCATGGAACATTTTACTTCGGATATAGTTAGGAAACTCAATATTCAGAGATCCACAGTTTCAAAGAGAGTGCCGAGAATACCAAATTTCAGGCATGATCCCAACACGGACAACGCAGTGGCCGACGGTGTTCACTTAACGACCAAAAGCAGCGACGTTTGCGTCGAGTTGTTAGTGCTAACACACAAGCAACGCTGCGTGAAACAACCACAGAAATCACTCTGGAATGTACGACGATCTACCAATTAGGACAGTGCGGCGTTTGCTAACAGCTCGATATCGCCTGTAGCGCCGCCCCCTCCTGGGCACTTAATCACATCGGTTGGACCCTAGACGAGTGGATAACCGTGGTCTGACCAAACGAGTCCCGATTTCAGTTAGTAAAAGCCGCTGTTGGCGTTGGTGTGTGGCGCAAACCCCGCGGAGCCATGGACACAAGTTGCCAACAAGGCGCCTTGCAAGCTGATAACGCCTCCATAATGGTGTGGTCTATGTTTACATGGAATGGACTTGGTCCTCTGTTCCAACTGAACTACTTGGAGACCATTTCCAGCAATTCAAGGACTTTTATGGATTCCAGTGCGCCATGCCAATGGGCCACAGTTGTTCGCGATTGGCTTCAAGTATATGTGGACAATTTGAGCGAATGATTTGGCTACTCAGATCGCCCGACATATATACTATCGAATATTTACGGTCATTTAGTGCACAAAATCCTGCACCATCAACATTTTCGCAATTATGGGCGGCTGTAGAGGCAGCATGACCCAGTATTTCTGCAGGGACTTCCAACGGCTTGTTGGCTCCATGCCACATCGAGTTACTGCCTTACGCTAGGCAAAAGGAGATACGACACGTAGTTAGGAGGTGTCCCATGACTTGTCACCTCAGTGTACGAGGTGCGGCTAGAAAAAAACTGGACTGATGCTGGAAAAAACATTTATTTACAATTATTTACAATTTCATGTTATCTCCTTCAATGTACTCTCCTCCTCGGTCTCTACACCGCTCCATACGAATTTTCCATTGTTCATAGCAATGCTGCAGATCATTTTCGGTAAGTCCATACATTACTTCCGTCGCTTTTTCTTTTACTGCTTCAACAGTCTCAAATCTAGTTCCTTTCAAAGCTGACTTGACTTTAGGGAAAAGAAAAACGTCACAGGGGGCCAAATCAGGTGAGTAGGGTGGATGATCTAAGATGGGAATGTTGTGTTTTGCCAAAAACGTCTTCACTGACAACACACTGTGAGCTGGGGCATTGTCTTGGTGAAGGATCCATGACTTTTTTCTCCACAAATCGTTCCGTTTTCTCCGTACTCGCTCACGTAGGGTAGCCAGGATGCTAATGTAGTAATGCTGATTCACTGTTTGTCCCTCTGGTACCCAATCAATGTGCACAATCCCTTTGATGTCAAAAAAAAAAATCATCATTGCCTTGAATTTCGATTTTGACATTCGTGCATTTTTTTGTCGTGGAGAACCAGGAGTTTTCCAATGCATCGATTGGCGTTTAGTTTCGGGATCGTAAGTAAAAAACCACGATTCATCGCAAGTAATAACATTTTGTAAGAAGGTGGGATCACTTTGGATGTTTTCCAGGATGTCAGAACAAATCATTCTTCGGCGTTCCTTCTGTTCAATTGTGAGACACTTTGGAACCATTTTTGAACACACTTTGTTCGTGTTGAAACTTTCATGAAGAATCTGCCTAACACTTTCCTTGTCAGCTCCTGTTAACTCAGACACTGCTCTGATTGTTAAATGGCGATCTTGTCGAACAAGTTTACCGATTTTTTCAATGTTTGCATCAGTTTTTGCTGACAATGGTCTGCCAGTGCGAGTGTCATCACTGGTGTCTTCGCGGCCATCTTTAAATCGTTTAAACCACTCAAACACTTGTGTTCGCGATAAACAATCATCGCCGTACACTTGTTGTAACATTACAAACGTTTCACTTGCAGATTTTCCTAGTTTGAAACAAAATTTGATGTTAACACGCTGTTCTTTCTGTACACTCAACATTTTCCGACGCACAGACAAAACGTCAACTACTTAAAACAGACGCCACGGGCAGACTGAGTGCAGGAGGCAGATGAAACTCGAGCAGTAGGCGGAGCGAGAGTCACGTGACAGGCCACGCGACTTTCAGCCTTATTACATTCGTTTTATTGTTTCACCAGTGCTAGTCCGGTTTTTTCTAGCCACACCTCGTATATGCAGTGATGTAAGATGCGGAAATGATGGAAGCAGGCAGACGAATGGAATGGCGTACTGCTACAAATCAACCTCTAGGCTGAACACTAAGGAGGAAGAATATGTGAAGGAACTGTAATTTCCATCTGCACATTTTTTTCCATTTATCATAGTCTGATCGTTATCCATTTCTCCATCAGTTACGCCCAACTTGAGCTTGTATCTACCGTAACACGCCATGACCGAATAGTTAGCAACTTCAAGCCATGACAATGTACAAATAGTGATAACATATTGAATAATTACTGATTTTATGATTAATTTAAATGAAATTCACATCTATGCTATCCTGAAGCCACTACAACGGACTCGAACGGTGAGAATAGACTACAGTACAGTTAATAGCGATAAGTTGTCGGAAGATGCCTAGGAGATTGACACAATATACAAGTGGTTGTTCATTCGCGGTGTTCTCTCTCTCTCTCTCTCTCTCTCTCTCTCTCTCTCTCTCTCTGTGTGTGTGTGTGTGTGTGTGTGTGTGTGTGTGTGTGTGTTGATCCGCGCGCTATTTGTTCGAGATCTGCTGCACAGTCTACATATCGTTACGTAACAGCACTTCGTGATTCACTTACACACGCAGCTTTGTTCGCTTTCCTCTTCATGAGTGTCACGCGTCCTGGTTTCGTTGCTCTACTTTTCGCAACAGAGGATACGCAGTCTGGAAGTATGGCATGTTAGCGGAGGCTGCGACTGTACCTCCGCAGGTGCAAACTAGGCGCCTCCTTTCTGCGTTTCTAATGGCGTAATCGCACTATGTCGAGGAATTCTACCGTTTTGTGCAGAAAACGCCCCTCGCTGTTGCATTTCGTTCACAGAAGCTCTGGTGTGTTTTCCCTATTCCCATGTTACTAGATACATTACACTGCTCGACTGTGATGCAGAATTTTCGGAATAGTAATGAGGAAAAGCAACTACATACTGTGGGCATATGTCAACTGATGCAGAAGGTGTAACTTCCTCATTAACGAAAACAAAAGGAACTAATTAGACAGTGAGTGTGGAGCGAGCAATGGATATGTCGTCAGACCGAAACGGTCGCCTTAACTAACCACTAGACCCAAATTTCACTGCCATAGGTACTCTGTTCCAGAATAGGAGCACCTGGACGATCGAACGGGGAACAATGTCATTTTCATAGGTGAGTTCCACTTGGGTCTGGAGAGTTATTCTCGACGGATTCGCTTCTGGAAGGCACGTGGAGCACGATTTCTGGACCCAAACATTGTAGAAGGAGACCGATACCGAGGAGGACCCCTAATGTTGTGGGCAGGGATTATGTTGACTACTCGAACACCTCTTCATGAAATTGAAATTGCACAGCTGAATCAGCAAGATTTGATTGCTGTCAGGTGCCGTGAGGAGATCTTGGAATCTCATGCGCAGTTATTGAGAGGTGATGTGGGCCCAGACTTCGTATTGATGGACGATAATTCTCGAGCTAAGAGAGCACAGGTGGTTGATGTTTTTTTGGAAACTAAAGATATTGCACCCATGGCTGGCCTGCTCGCTCTCCCGATTTGAATCCCATAGAGCACGTCTGGTATGCACTAGGGAGATGGGTTGCATCACGTCAGCATCCGCCAACCACTGTCCAAGACTTGTGAGCAGCTCTGCGGGAAGAATGGGCATTATTGCCCCAACACGAGATTAATGACACCATCCACAGCATGTCCCGTCGTTGTTGTTAGGCCTGTACTGCTACCAGAGGTGGTCATACCCCATACTGAGCACATTAACCAGTCGTCGGAATGTGTGTGCAAATCCGTTAAGTTGAAAAAAAATTTTTTTTGTCTAACATTATGCATGTTGCAGTTGTTTACGTTCTGTATTCTTTACATTCTTTCTACTTTACTGTCACTCATTTATATTGTTTTGTGGCAAAATAAACGCAACCTTGCAAAATTTCCGTTTGTTGCTTTAATTTTGAACGCCAGTGTATTTGGATAAGGTTCTTGATGCTCCATTGCTAACAGCCATGTGAGATTTAGTAGATGCATGTTGTTTTACATCAGCAACGTCACCATGAGCACACGAGAAATCTTTATTGCGTGGGCGGCAGTACCCCTTGTTAGAGTTTTCTTTTACTTGTATTAACTAGTGATAACTATTTTCCCAGTTAGATTTATACTTAGTAAGGCTTTGGCTTTCTTCGAAGGTATTCCACCACTTATAGACGAATTATCTGTGTCACTGTCCCCTAAATCACTCATTTTGTCTATAGTTTTAGAAATAATTCACAAGCATAACACGTTCAACACTCAGAAGTTCTCACAAAACAATGGACGAAGTTTTAAACTAGAGTGACAGTGAAGAACTTAACTAAAAATCCTTTCAGTACTGTTAATACGCGTTGCAATGCATTTAAACGCGTTAGCAGATTAACGAAAATGTTAAACACAAACTTGTAGAAAGAAAGTAAGATGGATAATAAACAAATAGCAGAATGTAAAACAGACGGAGGCAAATACAGACGGGCGGCGCCGCGCGGGAGGGTGGATATTGGTGAATATCGCCGCCGCCCGGCACCATCATAGACTGACAACCGAGCCAGTCGTGTCTTCATTCGGTACGTGCTATGATAGTAGATACTTGTCAGTTGTAGGGCGAAAGATTTCGCAATGATAATGGAACAAGGTTGAAATATGGGACTTGATGGCTCATTGGTTAGATACGAGATGCGGTTACGTGAAATAATGACTCGTGAACATGAAAAGTTGAATGACAGAGCTATGATGAAATGAAGAGAGAATATAAAAATGAGAAGAGTGCAGAACTGCTATCGACAAGTCTTAGGATTTTTCAGTAACGAAGATGAGACTGAGTGAGCTGGAGAAAAAAACTAGTTCAAAGATGAAATCTTTTTGGGCAAGAGCAAGGTCAGGTGGATAAGAAAGTGCGCGATGAAGTGCTGAATGGTAGATGCAACCAAGTAGGCTTCCGCAGCCGGTGTGATGATGGTTAATATTCTTCTGGATATTGTACAGCGTCATTGTGTAAAATTAATTATGAATGAAAGTAGTTTATACAATGACGCGGTATAATTCACAGAAGAATTTTAACCTTCACCAGAATGGTTGAGGTTCACTATCGAGAGAAACCAATGTGAATGGTAACCGTTGATACAGCGGATGCTACATCGAAATCTATACTCTTATGGTGTGTGGCGGAACGTACCAAGTGTAATAACCTTCCAGTTTCCCCTCTTCTGACCCCCCCCCTTCCTTTTTCCCGTTCGAGTCACGAGTTTTTCGCTGGAAGAAAGATTGTTATTAAGCTTCTGTGTGAGCCCGAACATCCCTCATTTTAAGTTTTTTCCCTTTTCTCGAGATGCACGTAAGAGGAAGTAATATATTGGTTGACGTTTCGGGGAACGTACACTCTCGGAATTTTAACAGTAAACAGAACGCCAATCTTGCAGCGTCTGCCGCCGTCGTGTCTGGTACGGATCTCAGACTGACGGGCAGTACTCTAATCTTGATCGAACGAATGTTTTGTGACCTCTGCGGGTGGACTACATTTCCCGAGGAGTCTTCCAATGAATCTCGCACGTTTCTGCCTAATGTGCTGTTTTATGTGGTCTTTCTGCTTTAAGTCGTTCCGTACGTCTACTTCCAGATGTTCAGTAGATTTTGCCTGCTTCCAGTGCTTGTTCGGCAATCGTGTAGTCTATTGAACGCTTTCGGGAAGCTAATAAGGAACATGGCATTAACCAGGGCGCCGGTATTTACTGCTTTCTGGATCTCTTGGACGAACGGAGTGGAATGGGTTTGACATGCTGTCGCTGTTAGGTACGGACGTGGACAGAGTAGAGGTGCCGTCTAGAGACCTGAAAATGTTCGGTAACTAATTCACTGGTTGTGATCATTCCTTTTTGGGGACCGTTCATTTTCACTCGTTCAGCGCCCCTTATTTGTGTAATTGTGCTTGCTGTATGAATTTTACACAGCTCGTTTCTACATGGAATGGAGCCCAACTGGACTGGTGCGAAGGGGGAATAGAACTTATCAGTAAGCGTCACATTAGCCGAGCGACGTGACGGCCAGCAACCGCAAGCCACATAGAGGCCAGAGCGTGCTGAACGGAAGTACGGATTACGGAACCTGTGTACGACCGAGTCGTTAATTACTTTCGAGGGAAGCTCGTAGTCTAAGAAGAACAGTATCTTAGTTTCAATTCGTTAACAGAAAATTATATATATTTGCGCGGCGGTTACTAGAGTGAAATAACTATAAGTAAACTGTCATCTCTCAGACCAAAATTAATAGTTTTCTTTTACAATTTTCGGATGTGTAAATTAACTACCCATCAAAGTGCCATACTAGCTGTTCAAAATGGTTCAAATGGCTTTGAGCACTATGGGACTTAACATCTGAGGTCATTAGTCCTATAGCCTTATACCTACTTAAACCTAACTAACCTATGGACATCACACACATCTATGCCCGCGGCAGTATTCGAACCTGCGACCGTTGCAGTCGCGCGGTTCCAGACTGAAGAGCCTAGAACCGTTCGGCCACCTCGGCCGGCCCATACTAGCTGTCTTTGAAGCGAAGATCTATTTGGAAAAATCACGACTTACAACACACGACGTGAGAAACTGTATACTAAAATCGGTAGTTTTTATTAGCAAGAGCGGCAACTACATAAATGTGCTGGAAACTCATCATAAAAAAGATCTTTTTGGTTTTTCAAACTCTTAACGACATAGCACACGCCATTTCTGTGAAGCTCTATACAAAAGAAAAAAATCAACAGTATTTGACCACTCTCCAGGTGAAGGGGAGCCAAGGCTACTAGAGTGAAACGAATATGGAATTCAGTAATTACGTATTAACGAGCTTCTAATCTAGGATTTACACGCAAATGTATTTGAAAGTAAGAGAAAAATTGACTACTAATAAAATGCTGATAATTTTGTGCAAAGAAACCACTGTAGCGGGTAGCACAGAGAAGCAAACGAACCTGAAAAATATAAGAGCCTCTCTGTGTCACACTTCATTGTCAGAAGAAATGCGTAAATGCAGAATTTACGTAAACTTTCGTACACTAATATTTTAAAAATAGTATTAAAATTACCTTAAAAACTAGTCTTTAACGCAAGCAGATGATACCTAAAAAATCTATGATTGAAAAAATAATTTGCTTTGTAATAAATACACTGAGGTGGCAGAAGTCAGCGGCTACCTCCTAATATCGTATCATACCTCCTTTTACCCAGGGTAATGCAGAACTCTACGTAGCATGGGGTCACCAAGTCGTTGCAAGTCTCCTGCAGAAATATTGAGTCATGTTGCCTCAAAAGCCGTCCGTAATTGCGAAATTGTTGCCGGTGCAGGATTTTGTGCAGGAATTATGCCCCACAAATGTTCGATGGATTCATTTCGGGCGATCTTGGTGGCCAAATCGCTCGATCGAACTGTCCAGAACGTTCATCAAACCAATCACGGACAGTTGTGGCCCGCTGACTTGGCGCTTGGTCATCCATAAAAATTCCGTCGTTGTTTGGGAACGTGACGTTCATGAATGCCTGCAAATGGTCTCCATGTAACTGAACTTAACCATTTCTCGTCAGTGATCAATTGGACCAGTTAGCAAAGGCACTCGCGTCGGTTATCAGCTGCCACAGGCCATTATCGCCAAATTCGCCCCACTGTGCTAACGGATACGTCCATCGTACATCCCACGTTGATTTCTGCGGTTTTTTCGCGCACTGTTGCTTGTCTGTTGGCACTCTAAACTCTACGCAATTGTCGCTGCTCTCGGCCGTTAAGTGAAGGCCGTCGGCCGCTGTTTTGTGCGTGGTAAGAGGTCGATAACCTTTCCACGTGAATCACCTGAGTACATATGACACCTCCGCCAACGCACCGCCCTTTTATAGCTTTCGTACGCGATACTCGCGCCATCTGTACATGTGTATATAGCTATCCCATGACTTTCGTCAGCCCAGTGTATGTAGAGCGTATGTATGAAGAGAGAAGCGGATTTCTCTTTTCGTTGCGTGAACAAGCGTATGTATTACGTACATCTTCTTTTATGTAAGTTTCATAACTATAAAAAAGTTGAACTTGAACTAGGGAACGAGTGACTTCTGAAAAAAAAAGAAGGCCGAGGCCAGCCGAATGAGAACGGTCGAAGTGGTAAACGGCCGTTCCGGGGCCTAGATCGACCGCAACCGCAGTGAGCGGTGAACGGGCGTTCCTTTGAGGTTGTTGCTCGGTCCATCCGTGCACTTTGGCCAACCGTTCTTTCGGGGACGGCCCAACTGTAGTGTGGGGACACGAGCTAACAGTCGCGACACTCCGTCTCGTTTTTGTTATCCCCAGCGGTAGCAGCGCCCCAAGCAGCCAACAGGCGACACGTATGAATACGAAATCGGTTGAGTACGAATACTTACGTTAATTTTGGTCTGTAACATAGTGTTTACGATGGGTAGTGTATATACTGCCATAACAATCGACAATAACTAAAAAATTACGTCACATTTGTAGTTCCCGAAAGACCCTGGGAGATACGAAACGGTGCATTACAGTACAGTTTTTTTTTACGATTCTATAGTTACGTACAGACAGTTACCGAATAATGACGTTGTCCTTTAGTAACAAAAAATTGGTAATTAACGCCGTATTCTCTGCCTCGTGATGACTGGGTGTTGTGTGATGTCCTTAGGTTAGTTAGGTTTAAGTAGTTCTAAGTTCTAGGGTACTGATGGCCATAGATGTTAAGTCCCATAGTGCTCAGAGCCATTTGAACCATTTTTGAATTAACGCCGTACCTTTTACAGAAAGACGTCGTGTATCAGCCAACACACTTCGCTACACTTAGAGCCAAATCAGTGAATGTGGAACGTAGTAAAAGTGTATGGAGTGTAATATCTACATTATGTAACGTATCAATAATACCACCGCAAATGTAGCTTAAGGGAAAACCACACACATGTGATGATAAATCACCAAAAACAATAAAATTGTTTCGCAATACAGTAGAAATCACTTCCACAATTGATGCTAAATAAGAGCCACAAACGGGAAGAATCTTAAACACATTCGGTTTTGAAGCAAAAGTGATTAAATTTACAAATTCGTGTATTAGAAAGTCGAGTGAAGTGTAAGAAACATCAAATCATTGGACTCCATAAAACATTTTTAAGTGGCAAGGAAAGTGCCTACGATAACGACAGACAGCAACAGAAATACAAAATGTATTAAAAAGAATCATCGATTTAAAAAAATCATAACTATTACGTTATTTGAGATACGAATGTGAACAACTTACTGTTGGAAAGAGGAACCTCTCAAGTTTTACATGGTTTCCGCTAGGTAGCAGCAGTGTTCACCCACTTAAGTTCTAGTAAAAATTGTGTCTGGACAACAAAAAGCGTTTTGTGTCCTATGTTTTGCGCAGTGCGCGTCGGTGATAACTGTTCACCGTGACTTTCATACTAGGTATGATATGGATCCTACTACACCACAAACCATTAGACGATGGCATGAACAATTCCGAGAAGAGGTTATTTGCGTAAAAGTAATCGCCGGGCCATCCGCGGGTGTCTCACACAGACGTAGAAAGCATCCGCCATAGTTTCACAAGGAGTCCGCGGAAATCCGCTCGCCGTGCAGCTCAAAATGCTCCCGATGTCCATCTGATCTGTGTTGCGTCGACGTTTACACATGAAACCACACAAAATTCAGCTACTGCCAGCCCTTCGTGAAGGTGACAAACAACAACGTGTGGGGTTATGTAATTTCGTTCTTGGCTAGATGGAGGATGACAACTTTGTTCCACACTTAGTGTTTAGGGATGAGGCAACACAACGTGAAAATACGAGATACGGAACAACCACATCAAGTTGTGCAACGTGGGTGGGACTCTGCAAAATGTAATGTGGAAATTCTTCCAATCCATATGTGACGTACCGAGCGAGGTGGCGCAGTGGTTAGTACACTGGACTCGCATTCGGGAGGATGACGGTTCAATCCCGCGTCCAGCCATCCTGATTTAGGTTTTCCCTGATTTCCCTAAATCGCTCCAGGCAAATGCCGGGATGGTTCCTTTGAAAGGGCACGGCCGACTTCCTTTCCCATCCTTCCCAAATCCGATGAGACCGATGACCTCGCTGTTTGATCTGTTCCCCCCAAACAACCCAACCCTTCTGTGGCATACAGCAAACCAGTGCTTAACAGTATTGGTTAAAAACATCTTGTTTGCAATTTTAGTATTTACTATTTTTCAACTACGCGTTTCGCCTTATTTAGGCATCTTCAGGTTATCTTAATTTGGTATTTTCTCGCGTCCATCTAGAAAAGTTTTTACCGAGTTTAACGAAGGCGATATTGGCCTGATATGTTCGACGATGCCCTTTGGCTACACTGACTAAAGGATCCATTTAAGAAATACCAAATTTAAGATAACCTAAATAAGGCGAAACGCGTAGTTGAAAAATTTTAAAAAAACTAAAATTGCAACCAAGACTGTTGTTAACCAATACAAAAATGTAATGTGTTTTGTGCAGTTTCACGGGAAAAGGTGTATGGTCCATTGTTCTTAGCCGAGAACACTGTTACAGGAAGCACACACCCCGATATGCTTGAGAACTTTCTTTCCCCAGAGTTGGAGACTTATTCGAACGACTTCATTTACCTCAGTGTGATTAGTCTGTTTTTATTCGTAATTCACGATAATTCGTGTCCCTTGGTAACTTGCTACCGCATGGAGTGCAAAAATAAAACAGCTATTCCGTTAGTTAAGTAGAAAATAATTTAATTCAAATATCCTACAACGCACGTGCCTTTCTGTTTTCTCACCGATTGGAACTCCGGTGTAGCTCCAGCTGTCAAACGGTAACAGCTTACGGAGCAGGGAGTGTCGTGACTGTAATTCTTAGGTCGCAGTGGTGACGAATTAGTGCAGCGTCGGTGTAGGCCGGGAGGAAGCGGGTGGCGACGAGCAGGAAGTGACGGGGTGCCGGGGCAGGCAGCTGCCGGCTGCGCACGTGGATGGGGCAGCGGCCGCGGGGCATCGATCGCCGGGCGCCGCGCCGGCTCTGGTAGGCCTCGCCTCGTGGGGCCCGGGCTGGGGGCGCAGGCCGGCACACCCACCTGCACGGGCTGGGAGCGCCAGCGCCGCCAAAGGGACGCTCCGGCCGCCGCCCGCACCCACTCAGCGTATTCGGCCTCGGTAGCATCGACCGTGGCTGCCGTAAAGTGCGGTACTGCTACCTGTCTGTCATCACAGCAGATGAGTCACACCGACTGCGCCTCTTCGGCTAGTTGAAATAATTGCGTAAAATACTGACGTAACTCTACGACTACTCTGAAAGAGTAACAGCGCGATCAAACGGCGTCACGTGGATCCTACTTGCACTGAAATGAATGTTGTGACCACGGATCGGCTCAAGAGCTGCGATATTCCTGGCGGTAGCAGTACCAATCTGTTACGTGGGTTGGTCACAGCCCCGGATCTAGGGCGCGCGGGGTGGGGGTGGGGGGACAATCCGGGTATATGCCCCGGGCGGCAACTTCAGGGGGCGCCAAAGTCATATTCTTGAAGAAAAAAAAACCTTGTTTCACAAAGCGCCTTGCATACAGAGCATGTCGCTCTATCGATCATTGACATGATTTTGAAACGCACCTCTGCTGGTTTTTGAACATTTTTCAACTCATTCTAAGTTGATTTCTGAACGAATTATAATTTAATTTTTGAATGCCTGCATAGTGTACTTGATATCTTTGCCAGGGGAATCCCCGTCGCATCAAGAAATAAAAAGCTTTACCGCAGACAAAAAAGGACGGAGCTCGTAAGAGCGGAGCCGAATAAATCCGAACGGGTGAATACCAGTCGCTAATTGTTTATGTACTTGATTGGGTGTGCGAGTGATCAGCGTTGTTATAATTGTTGGCGAAATCCATAGATTGAGACTACCAGAATGGAAATAAGCGGTTAATAGGAATAACAGGTAAGAAAGATTACATATTATCTTCTCGGTGCATCCGAGAAAATGAAATTTTGATAAATTTTTGCCATATCGGTATACCACTAAGGGTGCTTGTTTTTCTTATCGGTATAGCGCGGGAAACGCGTTTTGCGAAGACGTGATAACGTCCAACCTAAGAAGAAATGCGGAATAACTAACCAGTCTTCTGGCAGGGTTAGTGAAGTTAACTGGAGAATAAGGTTTGACAGTACGAAGAATAGTTACAGAATTAGTCATGACAAGATTGTTGGAACGAGAAAGGAAAAGAAACATAGAGATAACACACATTATATGGAAGAATATACAGGGTGATTCAAAAAGAATACCACAACTTTAAAAATGTGTATTTAATGAAAGAAACATAATATAACCTTCTGTTATACACCGTTACAAAGAGTATTTAAAAAGGTTTTTTTTCACTCAAAAACAAGTTCAGAGATGTTCAATATGGCCCCCTCCAGACACACGAGCAATATCAACCCGATACTCCAACTCGTTCCACACTCTCTGTAGCATATCAGGCGTAACAGTTTGGATAGCTGCTGTTATTTCTCGTTTCAAATCATCAATGGTGGCTGGGAGAGGTGGCCGAAACACCATATCCTTAACATACCCCCATAAGAAAAAATCGCAGGGGGTAAGATCAGGGCGTCTTGGAGGCCAGTGATGAAGTGCTCTGTCACGGGCTGCTTGGCGGCCGATCCATCGCCTCGGGTAGCTGACGTTCAGGTAGCTACGGACAGATAAGTGCCAATGTGGTGGCGCTCCATCCTGCTGAAATTGTGGCATTTGCAGCTCTCTGCTAGCTCTGCGAGGCGATTTTCCTGGGCTGCGAACAAATGCTTGCTGGATGCGTGCTACATGTTCATCACTCGTTCTCGGCCGTCCAGAACTTTTCCCTTTGCACAAACACCCATTCTCTGTAAACTGTTTATACCAACGTTTAATACACCACCTATTAGGAGGTTTTACACCATACTTCGTTCGAAATGCACGCTGAACAACTGTCGTCGATTCACTCCTGCCGTACTCAATAACACAAAAAGCTTTCTGTTGAGCGGTCGCCATCTTAGCATCAACTGACGCTGACGCCTAGTCAACAGCGCCTCAAGCGAACAAATGTACAACTAAATGAAACTTTATAGCTCCCTTAATTCGCCGACAGATAGTGCTTAGCTCTGCCTTTTGTCGTTGCAGAGTTTTAAATTCCTAAAGTTGTGGTATTCTTTTTGAATCACCCTGTATATAAAAATTTCGTACTACTACATAGCCTTCGATCTAATGCTTGAGAAACTGTAGCATATCAACGAAATGTGTAACTATTTCCTTACACAAGACGTAGGCGTAATAGGCATTTGATATTGGTACTTAATCAGTTATACCCTCGTCTTGTTATTTATGTAAATGAGGTAGACAAAAATTACCATTTGTGCCAAAACAATCTCGCATATTTGCCGCGTGTTATAATTGCTGCAATATTATAAAGGCTGTTTCGTTTTATCTAGCAGGCGGTGACAAAATAGTCGTAATGAAATAGAGAAACCACACTAGTCTTGGGTACTATTTGTATTAACAGCCTTTTCAGTATCAGACAATGACATTTTGATTTTTAATGTAGCAAAACGTTTGACGAACTTTGATCAGGTAATAGATTCTTTCGCAGAAAGAAAAAGAAAACGCCATGTAAAGCTGTAGCAAGATTCTGGGACCTAAGGATTGAAGAAAAGTGTAGTGTCTTACTTGTCTCTTGTCGTTACTGGTTTTTTTGTTTCCTATATTTAATTGTATGTCATACCAAAGAGAAAGTTATTGGCTAATAGCCAATAAAGAGTGCAAGTTTCCTGAAGAGTTCTTATTCGACCTGTCAAAAAAATTGTACCCAGTATTAATTTTGCGTTTTTTAAGCTGGATAGGATGTCAAACCGGCTGACTGGGAGCGGAAGAGGCACCGCAGGACATTTTAATTTCAGCTGTTCGAATATAGGTTTCGTGGCTTCCATTACAAAATATACATATTTGAATCCCACAGAACGAAGTACAATGACGTGCGTTTCAGGAATACTGTGTGAAGAGGCGTGGCACTCCACTTTGACGCACTTAAGACAAATAACATGTCTTACTTTTCCTCGAACAGATATGTTTTATACCTCTTTAGAAAGATGTACGCTACAAAATGAACATGTTTTTGAAAAATCGATTTTTTTTTTTTTAATTTTGGCCTCCTATCTCAGACGATCGAGTGGAAGGGGACGCACCACTATAAAGGTTTTGCCCCTGTGCGGAAATATCACTGACCCGGGGCTGGTTGATCGTGCAAAACAATATATGAACGCAGGAATCTTAGTAAAAGCTAGATATATGATTAACCCATCTCAGTTCAGAGGCCGTAAATATCAAACGGCATAGAAATAGCATCAGCGTGGGAGGAAAGAGAGGAAGAATTGCGCCAGGTTTTTGCTGCGCACGGACTGTTTACCTGCAGACCGCAATCGCCAGAGAAGACACAGACCCATCTGGAGGCGGAAGCAAAGGCAAGCCCCTTACGTGGAGGCCGCCGCTCTGCACAACTCGTATCCGTACACAGGCCGCCCAAATCATCTTGGTCCACACGGAAAAGCGTTTACCTTTCTAAGGCGGTTGGTCAGGCGCCTAGCTTCAGCAGATGTGCAGCAGTTCGCTACATACTGAACTGCTTCATTCACTCCGATATTACGAACTGTTGCTGCCTTTCCTTTGTTTGAAAGTGAGAACCTGCCAACGGTACGAAAAGTACCTAACAGTAAGCTTCCTCAATAGCAAATTCGTGGTGGCTAATGTTGCGGCACTGGGGTTCAACTTCTTCAGTGATCGAGGTGCTGTGTTCAAACCTACTGTGATTCTAGATTTTTATTTCCTAATGTGAGAAATGACAAACTACGTCGTGATATGGTGTCCTCGTTACACTCGATAAGTTTTCTCTAAGATCGGAAGGAGGAGGCAAGGTACTACAATCCCTCGTAGCTAGCGTTAATATTGAATAATGGATTTCGTAGCTAAGTGTGAGAAGTATTGGAGAACGGACATGTTGAAGTGACAGTTTCTTTCCATGCATTAGAGGCCAAATCTGTGAAAGAATTAAATTCCGCCCCTTTTGCGTATACAAATTCGATGAAGGAAGCACTCCAGAACGTTTCCAATAGCACTGGTTTCCTATGCAATATAGAGTTTGAGATTAGTCAGTGTTGCTTTTGAAAAGTAAAAGGCTCAAATCAAAAAGGAAACTAATTTTAGTTTTGAAAAGTCGCGTGCTCCAGAAACAATGGGAGGTGGCGTCAACAAAAGATACTACTTACAAAACACTCGTGCGCCCATTTTAGAATGTTGCTCCGACGTGTCGTATCTGTGTCAGATGCTACTAACGGACGCTGTTGACTTTATACGCATCGCGAACGGTCACCTTTGTTTGACTTGTGGAAGAGCGTCACAAAAAAAGGTGGAAAACACGAATTGTCAGACACTCAGAGAAGCCAGTTACCCAGCGATGTCCTCCTTACCGAGGCTCAAGGACCAATACGGAGTGAAGGGTCTAGAGATGTTTTTCAGCCCAATATGCAACTTTCCCACAGAGACGGTGAAGAGAAGATTAGACTAATTGCAGCGAGCAAAACGCTTTCCGGCAATTCTTCCTGTACTCCGTACGGGTGAAAACATTTTCACGCTACAACAGCAAGTACCCTTTGCTGTGCACTTAAGTGGTTTTTCAGGGTAAGGATGTACATGTAGATGATACCGAAATAAACGAATACCGCTGCCACTGGGATCGTCCTATTACCTCTCGTATGCGCTTGCCTCATTTTTCTGGTCTTACAACTAACTTACAGACTTTATTTCGGACTCCGTACCATCGCGTAAATCGGTAAAATTTTCAACGTAAAGAAAAAAAAGTTCTAGTAATGTAGTGAGTTCACAGCAGTAGCACACAACCGACAGTGCCACTCCACTGTGCACCATCCAAATGCAATGAATTAAAATAATAAGGCTCGCATTTACAATTATTGGCGGTTCTTCTTGTTACTTTTCGCAATATACACATGTAAACAGCGAAGTAAGATGTTGAAAGGTCCTCACTTTCAAAGAAAGGAAAGTGAGAAATAGCTCCCAAAACTTAAAGGAATGTATCAACTGAAGATACACTGTCCAGTCACATTAATGTGACCGCGTGTCAGAAATCTGAATAGCCACCACTTGCAGCTTGAATCGCTGCGAGACTCGCAGGAAGAGTGTTCCCGACAGGGACGTGGAGCCATGCCGACCCCGATGCCGTGACGAGCTGCGCTACGTTCGTCGGTTGAGGATACATGGCGCGACAGCCCGATCGAGGTTGTCTCAGGGATTCTCTATTGGATTTAGATACGCCGCGTTTAGTGACCAGGGGAGTGCGGTAAACTCGTCCTCCTGCTTTACCAACCACGCGTATAAACTGTGAGCTGTGTGATACGTTGCATTGTCCTGCTTATAGATGCCATCGTGCCGACGAAGAACAAACTGCGTGTAAGGTTGGACATGGTACCCAAGGATAGATGCATATTTATTTTGATCCATTGTGCCTTCCAGAATGACGAGATCACCCAGGGAATTCCACGAAAACATTGCCCAGACCATAACTCTCCAAGGTCACCTGCCGCCACTCAGTGAACAGCCAGTTGCAATATTGATGTGCAGATTCCATCCTTCGTCGCCGATTAACAGCAGTCAGCACGAGTGCGTGAACCAGGCACCTGCTGGGGAGGCCCATTCGGAGCAACGTGCGCTGAGAAGTCAGTGTTGGTAGCCACTAGATTCACCGGAGTTGAATCTACTCGCTTATACACATCTCTGCAACGATCGTTGACCCTTGTCGTATATGGCCTGCAGTGCACCACAAACGCCTCAGCGACGGTTTTGGATAGCGTTGTTTTGCCTTGCACAGTATACTTTTACCACAGTGGCACGCCAACAGTTGACAAACTTGGCCGTTTTGGAAATTCTTCCACCCTTGGCTCGAAAGTCAATGATCATGCGACAACGACAGCAGTGTTTTCTACGCCGCCAAGTACGCGGTTTGTATACCCTACCCTGCTGAAGCTGCCGCGGCCGTCTGTGAGTGGGTATTGCACTTTAACGTCGAAAGTACGCTATTGTCACACTTATGTGACTGGACCGTGTATGATATGCGCTCTTGCTTCTTCTTCTAGAATGGCTGTCGCAGTTTATAGTCTCGATACCGTGTCAACAGAGACATTTGTTGCCTTCAGTAGCTCAGTGTCGCCATTTCTTCTGTGGCTAGAATCTCCTGCTCGACTCCTCCGATGTTACGGAACTAATTGTCCTTGGCACACTCCACTCATAGGAACGACAGAAAAATTTGCCTCTTGAGTTTCGTGGGGAGGTCGATTTTGCACTAGGCCTGAGACTGACCATATTTGTGTCTTATTTGTTGAGTTTGAACTTTACAGTCTCGCTTCCTCTCCTCTTCCTGACCCAAGAAGCGGCATAGCACACACTTCCTCCCAATACGCGACCAAGAGGCACATCTGCGGTTCCCCCGCTCAGATGGTTGACAGTTTAATGTGTTTATATATTTGTCTTAGGTCTTACACGTCCGGCTTCGTGGTGATAAAAAAAAAGGAGCAAGCATTACGTTAAGAAGCGACAACGATAGTTTCCCGACCATATAAATTGTCTTTTGGAGAGTCGGAAGCCGAAAAAGTGGTCCAATTATCACCTACCCCAGCACTGTCGAATAACGCTGAACAAGGCACTGCTAGAGCCTGTGGCGGGGACAGAGAGAGAGAGAGAGAGAGAGAGAGAGAGAGAGAGAGAGAGAGAGAGAGAGAGGGGGGGGGGGGAGAAGCGGGAGGGTGAAGGGCCACTGGCGACGCTGACATCTTGTCTGCGCATCACACGTGCCCCTTGTCACTTGCACACTCCTACATCATCTCAGTCTCTATAACAATTCCAGAAGAGAAAATGCCGGGATGGTTCCTTTGAAAGGGCACAGCCGACTTCCTTCCCCATCCTTCCCTAATCCGATGGGACCGATGACCTCACTATTCCCCTTCCCCGTGCCAACCAACCAACCAACAATTCCAGAACAGGCTGACAGAAGTGCCTGCATCTCAGTGGTTGTGTGTGCTACAGACTCGACTATTGTAAACCGACCCAAGTTTGCGCAGCTCGTAAAGCGGATAAAAGTTGCCAGAAGCTACTCTCAGAAAAAGCGCTCACTTCCGGGGGCGTAGTCTTCGACCGTAGCGTGGCATTCAGTGAGCATGCGAGACCGCGGAACGGCGAGCGTGTGCTCTAGACAGCTGCATACTGCAGACGCGATCAGTGCGGCACAGCACACGAACCATCGTGTCACATGCACACATCCTCATAGTCGCTTCATTCCACCAGCCGACACGACTGAAACTCGCACTGGCACGTGAGCCATGTTGCAGCTGATGGGCTGTCAGAGATTCTTCACCAGTGACCAATAACCATGATTCCCAAGCATGTGATAAAACCGACGTACAAACTTGCTTAGCATCAGTTTATACTCCAAATGAGCTCCGTCCTATGCCCACCAAAATCCTTGGCCCACCGGAAGAATTAAAGTGATTGCGTGATGATCTTGGTAGTGCCAAAGACAGTCTATTGATTTCTTCCATTCCGTCGTTGGGGTTCATGCAGCAACCATAATAAAATATGAGATAAAAATACATTCTTGGCTGCTGAGGTTTTTATTTTCAAATGTCAATGCCGCGTTTCGCCTGGGGTAGGCGTCTTTAGATTATCTACAGTGCAAGAAATTAAGAAAATAGGTATGAGGAAACGTCCTGATCCCATCTTTTCCAAGAACATTCTCTACGGGACAAGTTTTTATGCAAACTTTCAGAAACTGGCCACGGCGCACGCCCTCCCTAAAAGTGATTACACGATGCGAATACATTGGCAAAATGCGATTAGGATATCAAAAATTTTGAAAATCCTCAAAGCCGATCAAGTATGTTCCTGAAAAGAACCTGAATAATGAAGGATTATAACGAAAAAATTTTAAAGTTTGATGAACTGTAATTAATTTAAAAAAACGCGAAAGCAAATACCGAAAAAATCGTAATTACCGTACTTGATGCCATGCGTAACGGACTCCACTCAAGTTAGGAACAGATACACAGCAGAGTTCCGTGGAGCAGGAGTAAAACAGTATGAGCGGGGCGCGCGATTAGACTGTACCCAGTGGAGCGCTGAATATGTTGGACAAACGGGAAGAATGTTAAAACCGAGGTTTCAAGAACCCCTGCTCTCAAATAGAGGCCAGATAAAACAACACTCGGTGTTTGCAGAACATCTAAAGGCATCTGGCCGTTGCCCGCCTATCATCAATAATATGAAAAGTTTGCGTTTTGCTCTTAAGGAAAGGAAACTCAATTTACTTGAGGAATTTGAGATCGCTAAACACACGATATTTTATTATTATTAGTCGATGGCCTCCTCAGTGATCACCTGGGCAGTAAAACTCAGTATTTTTTATATAATGATATTCTGTTTAAAATAAGTTTAGCCTCGTTGTTGTGAAGTATGCAGGTATCTCTTTCGTTAATTGTTTGAGTCCCTCATCTGTAATGCTTAGTTTAGTTATTGTTCTTTCATATTTATGACACCATAAGGTATGATTATCGGATAGATGCCAGTTACCTTTACTCTTATTTCTAGGTCTGTTATTTTAGAAATTATATACTTTTTGATTTACCAGGCCATTTCATGTTTTGTGTATGAATACGATGCTGCGCAGTGGATAAAGTATCGACTAGCCAACACCATCTGTCTGATCGTACTGCACTGCTTGCACTCTAGGCCCGATGACTGTACTTTTTCGCATTCTATATTTGTCAGCGCGCCCCGCTCATACATATTTTGGTCCCGCTCCATGAAGCTCTGCTGTGCACCTGTTCCTAACTTGTGCGGCGTCCTTTACTCATGACAGCGAGTAAGATAATTAAGGGATTTTTAGGTATTTATTTTCACGGTTTACTTAGCTGCCCTTTCAAATGTAGTTAATTCCAGTTTATCAAAGCTTAGAATTTTTTCACTGGAGTCTTTCGTCGTTCCGGTTCTTTTCAGGAACCCACTTGACAGGCATTGGGATATTTCACTTTTTGATGTCCTAGTTGCAGTTTGCAAATGTATTCACATCGTGTAACCATCTTTATGGATAGCGTGCGCCGTGACCAGTTCCTGCAAGTTTCCGTAACTTTTTTTTTTTCTCCTTAGAGTACATTCTTGCACAGGATGGGATCATCAGGACGATTCCTATACCCGTTATTGTAAGTTTTTACATTGTAGATAATCTGAAGATGGATAATCTGAAGATGCCTACCACAGGCGAAACGCGTCACTGAAATTTGAATATAAAAACCTGTGGAACAAAGACTGTATTTTTATCTCACAATCTACTGAGTTTGGGGACAACTTCAAGCAATGATCCTCCGAGTTCCTGTCGTGCTGAGGAAACTCTGTCCCAGTATTTGCTATGCTTCGATTGTCTTCTTTCTGTCTTATACTACTGGCCATCCAAATGCAACAAAGCTGACCAAAATCCCCAGGCATGTGTGATGGAGTTTTTTCACAGTGCTAAGACACTGCACTTGCATTCAAGAGGACGGCACTTCCAAGTCCTTGTCATTCCTACGAGCTCGATGGTTTCCGTAATTTCCGTAAACGGTTGCAGACGTGGGATTAAGTTGTATACTTCACAATAATAGGAATTCAGTTATGCGTTGGCAATGGAGATAAGTAGTAGGAAACGTAGTAGCTTCGACGTTATGTAATGGAACATCAGTTTCCGTATGGCAAAAGATGTCTACGCAATACCGTTTGGCGCAACGACAGGACACTGACGCTCAATGTGTCCAAATGCCACATAATACCCGTAAAACGGGCATATACTCAATATGGTTTCTGTAAAATGTCAACAATGGATCACAGAAATCAGTCGTAACCAAAAGTAGCGATCTAAAGCGGAATGCCAACATAAATCTACGTGACAAAGACAGATGATAGATTGACGATTTCTTTCACTGTTTGTAAGAATCGTATGGGAGTGTGATTCATCCACAGACGCGATCACTTACAAAACGCGGCGAAGCCTGATTATCAACGAAGATTATTCTATTTGGCACCTATAGTCTGTCTGAACAAAACGTCAGGGGACAGAGGAAAGAAACTTCAAGCGTCTGCCAGGGTGAGGCTGTTTCTCAATTTATTAGAGCAGGAGATCACTCCACTTTATCTGTTTATTTAATTTTTTTCTTCGCTTCTAGCAAGAATACGGTGTCTTCATGCGGACACTTGTACTTGCTCAGAGGGTTGTTTAGCCAGTCCACGTTTGAAGCTTGTTGCAAACAGTTGAGTCGCATTCGGGAAGAATGAGATATAACATAGTTGGTTTGTTTTACTGGCATGTACCCATAGATATTAGTAGGGTGATCAGGTCTTTGAGCGAACAGACATAAGTTCACCTAAGCGTAATGTCCTCTGGTCGTTTTTCTTGGCGACGTTTTTCTTTTCAACTTTCAATTCTACCTACAATAGTATCACAATTATTGAAATACACTAAATTTTGAAGTAAAGGACTATCGGGCTGATCAGTGAAACAAATGTTATAAACATTTTAGGGCACTTTTTTTCTCGACGACAAACTACCACGTAACTGATTACCTGTTTAACTTACTGTACATCACCACCTAGGAAACGACTTGTAACGCAGGATGCTGTACATCACCACCTAGGAAACGACTTGTAACGCAGGATGCGGCGATGTCTGCCGTCATTATCTGCCACCTGATGATGAAAGGTATAAGAAAGAAATTAATCTGGCGTAAAACACGCTGATTCACACCGATTTAACTGTCCCCATAGTTACAGAACAGGTGAACAAATGAACAAATTCACGGCAGGAACAGGTTGACTAACAGCAAGTTGCTTGGGACACGCCCTTGAAAGGTAAGCAGCACGTCAGTGCGACAGCATGCCTTGCCAAGAAATGACAGCCTGTACGAACCGACGGGGAAATAACACAATAAAAATGTCATATGGCACCGACATCATTTGATTACTAAGCAGTTGTGTGCACCAAAATCTCCCTCTTTCAGTAACAACGAGATTCGGAACTAAAAAGACAAAATATCCTTCTGGTGTTGAGAGAGGCAGATTGCCTTAAATGTAATTGCAGGTAATGAGCACGACAGGGAAACAGCCAGTTCATAATCGTGAGGCTTGCTTCTGAATTCGATCTCCCAGTTTAAATACCTATGAATAACCTTGCGAAGCAATATAGCGGGACGATCAGATATAATGGAGAGCGAACGGACTACTTAGATTTGTTGTTGTTGTGGTCTTCAGTCCTGAGACTGGTTTGATGCAGCTCTCCATGCTACTCTGTCCTGTGCAAGCTTCGTCATCTCCCAGTACTACTGCAACCTACATCCTTCTGAATCTGCTTAGTGTATTCATCTCTTGGTCTCCCTCTACGATTTTTATCCTCCACGCTGCCCTCTGATACTAAATTGGTGATCCCTTGATGCCTCAGAACATGTTCCACCAACCGATCCCTTCTTCTAGTCAAGTTGTACCACAAAATTCTCTTCTCCCCAATCCTGTTCAATACCTCCTCATTAGTTATGTGATCTACCCATTTAATCTTCAGCATTCTTCTGTAGCACCGCATTTCGAAAGCTTCTATTCTCTTCTTGTCCAAACTATTTATCGTCCGTGTTTCACTTCCATACATGGCTACACTCCATACAAATGCTTTCAGAAATGATATCCCGACACTTAAATCTATACTCGATGTTAACAAATTTCTCTTCTTCAGAAACGCTTTCGTTGCCATTGCCAGTCTACATTTTATACCCTCTCTACTTCGAACATCATCAGTTATTTTGCTCCCCAAATAGCAAAACTCCTTTACTACTTTAAGTGTCTCATTTCCTAATCTAATTCCCTCAGCATCACCCGACTTAATTCGACTACATTCCATTATCCTCGTTTTGCTTTTGTTGATGTTCATCTTATATCCTCCTTTCAAGACACTATCCATTCCGTCCAACTGCTCTTCCAAGTCCTTTGCTGTCTCTGACAGAATTACAATGTCATCAGCGAACCTCAAAGTTTTTATTTCTTCTCCATGGATTTTAATAGCTACTCCGAATTTTTCTTTCGTTTCCTTCACTGCTTCTCAATATACAGATTGAATAACATCGGGGAAAGGCTACAACCCTGTCTCACTCCCTTCCCAACCACTGCTTCCCATTCATGTCCCTCGACTCTTATAACTGCCTTCTGGTTTCTGTACAAATTGTAAATAGTCTTTTGCTCCCTGTGTTCTCCCCTGCCACCTTCAGAATTTGAAAGAGAGTACTCCAGTCAACATTGTTAAAAGCTTTCTCTAAGTCTACAAATGCTAGAAACGTAGGTTTGCCTTTCCTTAATCTAGCTTCTAAGATAAGTCGTAGGGTCAGTATTGACTCACGTGTTCCAATATTTCAACGGAATCCAAACTGATCTTCCCCGAGGTCGGCTTCTACTAGTTTTTCCATTCGTCTGTAAAGAATTCGCGTTAGTATTTTGCAGCTGTGGCTTATTAAACTGATTGTTCGGTAATTTTCACATCTGTCAACACCTGCTTTCTTTGGGATTGGAATTATTATATTCTTCTTAAAGTCTGAGGGTATTTCGCCTGTCTCATACATCTTACTCACCAGATGGTAGAGTTTTGTCAGGGCTGGCTCTCCCAAGGCTGTCAGTAGTTCTAATGGAATGTTGTCTACTCCGGGGGCCTTGTTTCGACTCGGGTCTTTCAGTGCTCTGTCAAACTCTTCACGCAGTGTCGTATCTCCCATTTCATCTTCATCTACATCCTCTTCCATTTCCATAATATTGTCCTCAAGTACATCGCCCTTGTATAGACCCTCTCTATACTCCTTCCACCTTTCTCTTCTTTGTTTAGAACTGGTTTTCCATCTGAGCTCTTGATATTCATACAAGAGGTTCTCTCTTCTCCAAAAGTCTCTTTAATTTTCCTGTAGGCAGTATCTATCTTACACCTAGTGAGATATGCCTCTACATCCTTACGTTTCTCCTGTAGCCATCCCTGCTGCAACCAACTTTCTTGTGCGATCCTTTAGTGTGAGATCTTCAGTAGTTGGAATTACCGGTGCCGCATTTGTTACTGGTCTTTCATGTAGATTAGTTTCGCTAATCCGTTGGTAGAGGTTGAACAAGAAATGTTTTGTGGAACTAAGACTACGGAACGGTATTGGAAAAGTCTGTAGTAGCAATACTGAAGGTAGATTACAGAACGATTCTCTAACTACCATTGCACATCTTGCTGTAGGAGAGTAAGAACAAGGTGAGAGGCATTATGATGTTTACAAAGAGACTTAAATTTCCTCTGACCAGATAGCGCCTGGAATAAGATAGCGAGCGAAACCTGACAAAATCCTCATTCCACTCGTCCTTGAAATTTCCTCGTAAGTCTGGTGCTCTTATAGCTAGGATTAATAGAGGAGCCCAAGTCTAACGTCTTTCGTGGTGATTCGTTTAGTATGCGCAATAAAGACATGAAACACCCAGCTCCTATGTCACACGCTGCGAGAAAGTGTATTACATCCCATACAGAAGTTTACCGTCGAAATTCCGAGGGCATACGTCCCAAGAAGAATCTGCTAGTATATTACTACCTCCCTCATAACTCTCGCAAAATGATTACGACGGAAAAATCGAGCTAACGCGGACGCTCTTCATTCACGGGTGGACAGGAAAGGAGGAAAAAGCCTCGCGGTGGTCTGTACAAGGGGTTCGTTTACTGGTAAAAACGCGGACAGAAAACGTTCGCTGAATTGAACGGACAGAGCGAGGAGCGACCTCTAAAGAACGGTCGTTCACCGCACTCTTCATGTCGATCTCGTGCCATCAAAAGCTACTGGTATGTCAGTCATACCATCATTTATTTCAACAGCTTCGTTTGCAGCACCTTCATTGACTCACATGCAACAGATTCCACAGCAGCTCCAATAAGTCCTGCATACCTGTCGATTTTACGAGGTGGGCGTGGCATATTCATCACGGCACACACTGTTGCTGCTGTCCTTTGCCAGTAGCTCTTAATGCAGTAAACCGCCTAACATTTACTTCAAAGTAATTATCTTTACACTTACCAGAATTCCAAAATGAATGAGTGTATCAAAAAGTTTCCTGGCTAGTCCATTTGATATCTCACTGTCTTCATGTAAACTAACTGGCCCATCACATATTTTACAACACACACATTCACCTACACCCTTGCTAGGAAGTGTAAATCTATCAGAATATAACCTAAACTACCATTTGCATCACTTTCGTTTTGAGAAAATTGTGTATCACAACGTTTTATTTTAATCTTCGAAGCACTTGCGGGTGTTTCTCTAGATACTGACGAGTTTGCTTGTATTTCATTGTCTGTAACTTCGCCACGCCACATGTTGAACACAATGTTTCCCCTTATTCGAAAATTTATTACCATGAAACCCACGTTTCTTAAAAACAATTCGTTTTGGCGTCAGACTTTACTTTTTGAGAGATTTGCCAATCTATTTGTCACTTTTCCTCGAAGAAAAAAAAAAAACGTTATCATTTAGACTTACAATGCGTGTTTACACTATGAAACGATGTGACACTGCTTTTTACGGTGCTACCAATGCAAACACGTAATTTAACCTTTATAACACAGCAATTCACAGCCTTCCGTATAAAAAAAAATTACCGATTTTATTAGATCTTGAAATAACTCACATAAAAATTTAAACATTTTCAACCGGTGTAGATTATATTTAAAAAAATAAAACACTTTCCATGTGATAGATACATCATTTTATTTGGGAAGTTCCAAATTTCATAATGAGATAAAAATACGAAAATGTGAAAAAAAGAATTCCATTCTAACTCCACTTAACGCACTGTACGAAACGTTTCCGATATTATGTAGACAGTACGTGAAGAAGATTCTTACCATCTTCCGTCAGTTAAGAAAAGTTCTCATTGTATTAGGTTAGTGCGCAACTTCGTAGCGTTTTTGTTTTTGGTGTTCCAGTTGTTATCGGTTTATTTATCGATTGTCATTTTTATTTATAGTCCACTGCTGGTGTTTGAGTTTACATGTTGTCGTTTTGTCATTTTGGGGATAATGAGTGGAGGTGTGGATGCTAGAGTATAGTGCCAAGTGGAAAAATAGGAATATTTCCGATATATTCATCTGTTTGAGTTCAGTAGAGGAGTGACAGCAGCTGAGGCAGCCAAAAATATTTGCGCTGCGTATGGGGATAACGCCACTGAACACAGCATGACAAGATAATGTCTTTCTCGTTTTAAGGAGGATCGTTTGACATTGGTAACTCTATACGTTCAGGGAGACTTTCGGGGTTTGCTGAATATCGTTTAAGCGCTTTAATCACAGTGAGCCATGTCAGTCCACTCGGCTGGCGAACGTGATGAACTTTGATCATTCCACCGTTTGCGGCATTTGTGTACAGCGGGGAAGATTCAAAAACCGGATGTATGGGTACCGCGTGGTAAAAACCAAAAGCCACAAAAATGCGTCTGTGCTTCCTCGTCGGCAATTGGCTCGTGAACGACAACGAGCATTACTAGTACCAAGAAATTCTTCAGGGAACTACCTTTTCGGACGAAAATACGCACCGAACATGGCCCGATGAGTTCATCATCTCAAAACCACGTGATTTCTGCAGTCGTGTAATAGAAAAGTTACTCCAACGTTGGCAGACTGTAGTAAATAGAGAAGGAACATATGTTAGTGATGACATGAAGTTTCTCTTATGTGTATCCTTCGTGTTTATTAATGTTATGCAAAAGTGCTACGAACTTTCGCGCCAACCTCTAATAGATGCCATAGGTAACATTGAAAAGAGACATTAATTCCTTCAGGTAGTACTACATGTTCTGCATTACTCACAAGAGCTTTTGCGTAGTTTCGTAATGTGCTGAGTTTTGGAGTAGCCTCGGTACGAGACTTAAATTATACTCTGTGGTAGGGATGGGAAAAACCGACCGGTTAATACCGATATCGGAATTTTAGTTCTGAATAACATGTATTTTTCGTTATTTGTTTGGTCTCGGTTATAGAAGGTATTTTTACTTTTCTATTAATAACTGGGTGAAGAAAACGAAATATCAGTCTTAGCATCAGTGCTATAATTTTTCGGTTTTGAATAAAGCTTTTTTTAAAAAAAAAGTAGTAATTTTCATTCGTAAAATTTACAGTTCATTGAAATATTGTGTTATTACAGAAAATGGGAAAAGGTATCATTGCTATTTTAATAATAATGCCGACAGAAACGAACAACAAACACATAGCATAAGAGTTGATACGGCTTTGTTGAGAAAAAAATGTACCATTTACCATGTGGTGTGGCCTACTAGATGGTACGCAGATACATGCGATGTGAAAGTCTTACCCATCTAGTCTATATGGTGGTTTGTCTGTGTCGTCACCGGACATCGGTTGTGTTACAGGATGGCACTATCCCTAGTCTGGAACTGTTTTACGTAATGAGGTATCGGTGAAGTACAATGTTGCATTTGCTTTAAAAGATTAAAAACGGGAAGAGCCACAACAAACCAACTTGTGATGTAATATAAGGAGAAAGCTTGAAGCTTTACGATTTATTCTCAGGTACAATAAAAATAGAAAGCAGCTGATCTGCTACCTGTGTGTAAATAACATGCCTTTTCTGCTTGTATCTCTTGAAAACGGACAAATTAATACGAAAAATAGTTTTTCAGCGTCAGTTTTCATCCTTTAGCACTGGCTACTCTTAATGCCCAAATTGTGTTATGATCGCCGATTACAACATGATTTTTCAGTAAATTTTCATAAAATTAGAATCGGAGAATACTGTTTATTTTTGTAGCAGTCAAACAGTTATCACTTTTCGAGAAAAGTAGCGAACGATGAACGGACTAAGTTTTCCTTTACGTCTCTATCTAATCTATTATCTTAGTATCTTGAAACCGAGGGAGCCACGGTTGTTCAGTCTTTGTTCGATGCCTACGTTTATTGTAGGAAATAATAGGAGTAAGAAGACCGACAACCGGTTATTTCAGAAACCGGTTATTTTCAACGGTTTTATTAGGTTAAAGTGGAGTTGGGGGGAAAAAACGGTGACAGGAAGCCGGTTGTTTCGGCGTTAACCGCTATCCCTATTCTCTTATGGAGATGTAGGAGCTTAGCCTGGAACTTTGAATCAGTGCAGATACGGAATTTAGAGAAAGAGTGATGTTGGGCAGTTGTAGCCGAGCTCGGTAATGGACGTGGTTGGCTGGCGCCTGGCAGGAATGCTGGCATACGGCGCAGGCGCGGGCACGGGCGCGTCCTCGTTTCTTTTGTCTCGGCGGGTCGGCCCCGTTTCGTGACAGGCGAGCGAGGCGGAGCGACGCGCCGTGCTGCAGATCACACCTGTGTGCCAGCCCCTCCCCGCGCCACCAGCTGCACTGTCACTGGACTACCGTAGAGATGGGTCGAACTCTTTCATTCCCGTGAATTACTTCATTCATTTCACTCTTTGCCGTGAAGCGTTCAAATGAAGTAGTTCATTCACGAAATACGGAAGCCTGGCGAAGTTGCCCAGTTCGCCGCTCATCCGCGGCTACGCTCGCTTCTCCTCGCTCGTACAATAACGCTTCGTAATACTTCATAATTTTACCAACAGATGGCCGAACTATGCAGTAACGTGCAGGCAACGTTTTACGCTCTTACAGCGTCTGAGTTAAATAGAGCATGGTCGAAGGGGACAAAGGAAAGATAAACAGAGAAGCCTGTCATATAAAGAAGGTATTACATTTAATCTTGCCCGACATTTTCTCATGAAGCGCCCAAAAAAGTCTTTATCTGCCAAATGAAACATTATTTGTTGTATTCATGGACTGAAAACTAGGGCTACCAACGAAATGCAGTCCAATTTTATGTTCCTTTTAAAATTTAATCCAAAATAGAATGAGTATGTTTACCACTGTCACAAAGTCTATATACCTACGTTAAGTAATTATTCAGAAGTTTTCCTGTAGATTTTATTTTTGTTGAGAATAATAACCCTCCAGATTCAAAACGTAAACTGTCACATGTAGTCATTGGTACGATTTCAGGTAAAATCCCTCTTTCAGTGTTATTAACAAACCTTTTATTTTCATGTTGGCTGTACGTGCTCGAAAAGCCAGCCTCTTAGTTTGTATCTTTAATATTCATTTGTCTGCAAGCGCTGCCAACGATAGGCTGCCCGTAGACGCGAAGTTTAACTGCACAAATAGTCACGGGTAATGATGTCAGCACTGCAGGAAGCAACTGACGCTGCTTTCCCCTCGCCCCCTCACCTTCCTAACCCAACCCATCGTAAACCTATCGTTCCCCACAAACACCGCGCGATTCGTCGACAGGCAGTAGAGGGAGGACTGAAGTGAGGGGAGGATGAGTGACTTAGCGCCGATGTAGTGGGGGAGGGAGAGCGGAAGAGAGTGAGTGAACTAGAAAAAAGTGTGGAGTGTGCTATCTGTGAAGAGTTTGAAGCACCAGTTCATTGAAACTGAGTGGTTAGTTCACACTTCACTGGAGTGAAGCGTTCATTTGAACGACTCATTCACGAGCTCCCCATCACTAGACTACCGTTTCTTCTTCCACTTACCTAGAGGACTTGAAGCTCAGTGCGCGAACATCAAGTTTGCAAGATCCCCTCGCTTCTAAACTAACATTGTTATTACTCAGCCGCGAGTCTGTAGAGGGTGGTAGATGTGACGTCCAGTATAACTGGTCAGCATTTCCACCCGGAATTTGCGAGTGTAAGTCGGACCTTCCTTGATCCGCCCTGGTGGGTCGCGTCGTCGGATTTCCTCCTACCTGTGTGCGGTGCAGCTCTCGTAAATGTCGTCCCCTGCAGATTCTTCATTGGCGCATTGGATGTCTCTGTCGGTGGAAGCTAATTATTTGAAATTGCTGCCGATCAACGTTGGGGTATTTATTTACTCGAAATTAACATTCAGAATGCCGTAATGAAATACTCATGTTACAAACTACTCGTAACCGAGAGCGTGGTTATCATCGAACAAGACAGGAAGAGCTCTTAACGCCGACTGCCGACTTCGGCGCGCAGTCCGTTCAAATGGCTCTGAGCACTATGGGACTTCTGAGGTCATCAGTCCCCTAGAACTTAGAACTACTTAAACGTAACTAACCTAAGAACATCACACACATGCATGCCCGAGGCAGGATTCGAACCTGCGACCGTAGCGGTCGCGCGGTTCCAGACTGTAGCGCCTAGAACCGCTCGTCCACCCCGGCCGGCGCGCAGTCCGTACCCGTTACTAGTTTCGTCGCAGTTCGTGGATTTCCGATCAAGTTCGTACTTACTAAGATATGCATTTGTTAATGAACGGGTGTGAATTTTAACGATGCAAAATTATGATAAATAATTTTAAACATCCAGAGGCTCCTCCTAGTATTCATGTTGTCATAAATGACTTTAATTATTAAATATAAATAAACAAAATCGGTGACTTTGGCGCCAAGATGGCGGTACTTCCCGTCATGTATATTTCCGAGGCTGAAGCTTGTTGCTAAGGTCCAGCGCCGAGCCCCACCCCACTACATATGGTCGCTTCGTCACCATGCTCTCCGATTCATGGCCGGCTACGGACTACAGCACTTCCTAAATATCGTGAATACATCAATAAGAGACGACAATTTATTAAAACTGGTAAAAATGTCTTCCTCACGTAAGAGGCACCTTACAAGTTCCTAAATCAGTACGACGCAATTCTTTTTTTTTTTTTAAAAATCCCCTTTTGAAGATTTAATTTCCGAGCGTTGTAAAGAGTAAAAACATTGTTAGTCACCGGTGGCTGAGTACGTAATGAAAGGCTTCGAATGCCGCAATTGGCTGCCTTTTCTTATTTTGTTTAAAGTCTTATTGGTATTTACTGTAATTTTCTTCCCTGTGAAGATACGTCCAGTAAAATTACAGGGTCTCGCCTACTACTCGGTGCAACTTTCCACGTTACAGATGCTGGACCCGGTACACCATCGTGAGGTATGTCTGGCAAATGCCGCCCTTTGGACTAGCTCCGCGATAAGCCTCCTAGCGGGTTCTACGCCAACAACAGTAGATCGCTTATGCGTTACGTATCCGCTGCTCTCCGCAGCTCCCGAACTACCGTCTCCTCTTTGCAGACACGGAGATCCACCAACCGCAGCGGTGGCCCTGGTCTGGGCTACGACCGCCATCCGCATCCACTTGCTTATACGTCTGTGGTGCGTCCTCCGTCCAAAGCTCTATCTTGACATATCACAAGGTCTGAACGACTCCGCCTGAGGCACTCCGCCACCAATTCCTCTCCATTCTCGGTGGGTTTCGAGATTCCGAAGTAGTCGATACTGATGGCTCGATGGTTGCCGGTCACGCTGGCTTTCCTTACGTTCATCCGCGATCTAATGATCTTCACTCCTTGCCGGATGGCATGTTTTCACTGTGAAATTGGTAGCCTTCTCTCGTGCTCTTGAATATATTCCTTCCTACACTGGTGAGTCCTTCATCTGTAGCGACTCTTTCGAACAGTTTACAAGCTCTTGACCAGTGTTACCCTCGCCATTCCTTAGTCCTGGCTATCCAGGATTCCCTTTTTGCCCTGAAACAGTGTGGGCGCTGGTGTTCTTTGTCTGGATCCCGTGTCAGGTTGGGATACTGGGGAACGAATTCGCTAACAAGCTGGCCAAATTGGCTGCCGGCAAGCTGCCTCTTAAGATTGGTATTCCGGAACTCGACCTTCGATCGGTATTATACCCTCAAGTTCTAAGGGTTTGAAATACGGAATGTCATACTCTGACTTCGCCGAACAAATTATGGGCGATAAAAGGAGACCACAAATTTGTGGAAGTCCACCATGCGAGTCTCCCGCAAGGTCTCCATCGTCCATCGCCAGCTAAGCATCGGCCATACTTGGCTAACTCAGTCATCTCCTCCGTCGCGAAGATCCACTCCACTGTCGTTGTGGTGCTCTTCTGACGGTGGTCCACAATTTGCTGGAATATACTAACCTAGCCGCCCTGCGGTATACTCTAAATCTTCCTGACTCGCTACTCTTTGCCGCGCGGGATTAGCCGAGCGGTCACGGCGCTACAGTCATGGACTGTGCGGATGATCCCGTGGGAGGTTCGAGTCCTCCCTCGGGCATGGGTGTGTGTGTGTTTGTCCTTAGGATAACTTAGGTTAAGTAGTGTGTAAGCTTAGGGACTGATGTCCTTAGCAGTTAAGTCCCGTAAGATTTCACACACATTTGAACATCTTCACTACTCCTTGTGTTGGCGGACGGTGCCTCAGCGGCTGCCCTGGTTTTATAGGTTATTCGTCAAGGGGAGTTTCCATCCATTCCCTCTAAGGGAGTGCGCCTCAGCCTTGTCGGCCTGTTTAGGATTTGCCAGGACGCCCTGTTGCCTCCTCTGCTCCGACCGAGCGGTGGCTGTCTGGGCTTGGTAGCCCACCCTAGCCCTCGCTGTACCAGTTGTTTTGTTCTTCTTCCCCCTTGTCGCGTATTTTGTTTTGACGTGGTTTCCTTACTCTGTTTTCCTAGCTTCTCTCGTTCTGTCCACCTTGCAAGCCTTTTCTGTGTATTATGGGCGGGGTAGAGGGGTGCCTCTGGTAAGTGGCGGAGGGTATGTCCCCCATCACAGTTTCTGCCTTTGAGAGCCTACGGCTGTCCCTGGTCAGGGCCCCCCGGCCACCTTTCTTCCTTTCCTCCTCATATCCTCCCTTGTTGCTTTCCCTAAGCTTATTTGACCATTCGTAGACATTGGGTTTTCTTTTCTTTGGTTTCGCGCCGTAGTCCTGTCTTTGGTGTGTTGTTTCGTTGACTTGACTGTTACAGTTAGGAGGGACTGATGACCTCCTTTCTTGGTTCGTTTCAGTATATAACAAACGAACCAACCTTACGAAGATTCAAACAGCAGTACGTATTTTTAAATAGCCCGTCGCGCGGAATGGCCGCGCGGTTAGAGGCGCCGTGTCACTAATCGTGCGGCCCCTTCCGCCGGAGCTTCGAGTCCTCCCTCGGGCATGGGTGTGAGTGTTGTCCTTAGCGTTAAGTTAGTTTAAGTAGTGTTTAAGTCTAGGGACCGATGACCTCAGCAGTTTGCTCCCTTAGGAATTCACACACATTTGAACATTTAAATACCCCCTCCTTTAATTCTTACTCAGTAACCCATTTTCTCTCTTCAAGACCTGTCCGAAAACGCATTACAGCGTACCTTTCAGTTAAATCTGGTATTTTCAAAAATAGCTTACTATCAAACTGACTAACACTCCTGTACTGTCACACAGTGCAGTTATCCAGGGTAACGTAACTCGCTCGCTGTCTGAAGTTTGTCAGTGCGCAATCTGAAACACAAGCAAAATGCACGTCGGTCGTTACTGTTCCTTCAACTTAAATTTTCCATAAACGAGTACTTCCTTTTCCTTGTTGTAAAGTGTGTTCTCACAAACGTTCAACTAAAGGCCGATGACTGAATGATTCCTGTGCATTTACCTGGTGCTCACATTTGTTTACTGCCAGTTCTACCTAGTGGACGGAGTTTTTTTGTCCCGGATAACTGTTCTGTGTCCTAGCACTGGAGTCAGTGGCAGTTAAGCATCAAAGATCAGCCAAAAATGGTAATCGGATGCTTTCATAGAAAGCTGAGATCAGGAGCTGCAGTGGTTGAGTGCTTCAGACAGAATTTGCAGAACATCGTTAGTAATATTCGTGATAGTGCTGTTGTCATAGGGGGAGAGTATAGATTGGGAGAGTTACGCTATCAAAACTGGTGCTAAACACAGGAGATTATTGTAAATGTCTTGATCGAAAATTACTGGGAGCAGATAATTAGAGAACCAACTAGTGAAGGTGACGTTATAGACCTCCTAGCTACAAACAGACGTGAACTTCCCGAGTCAGTTAGCGTAGAACAAGATACCAGTTGTTATGCGCTTTTGTAGCAACTATTGTGTCGTGGAGTGGCACATTGCTGATGACAAGCGTCTTTGGCGCTTGGCGGTAGCGCCTTCTGAGGCCGGATACCGGAGCTAGAGACGCAGTGTTCGGCACACTGGAGTCGCATTAGGGAGGACGACGGTTCAAACCCGCGTTCGGCCATACAGATTTAGGTTTTCCGTGATATCCCTAAATTGCTCCAGGCGAATGCTGGGATGGTTTCCTTCCCCATTTTTGAAACAATCGGAGCTTCTTGTCCGTCTCTAATGACCTCAGTGTCGACGGGACGTTAAATCTCGTCTTCCTTGCTTCCTTCGGAGCTAGAGGCGCAGAGTGGGTGTAAGTTGCCACGAGGAGACGGCTAGTTCCTCTGGGCACGTTCGGTAGGATAGTGTGCGAATTGTCTGCCTAAAGGCACTCGGGGGATTTTGGGAGAGATCGTTGTCTGTCCAGATTTTAAGGTCGGGTATGCGTATGGAGACGTCGTACTACTATGGCCTGTGCGGGAAATTGGTGGATTTTGTACAACAGCAGTATGCTGTGTGACCTATGGACAGCAAAGGATTACGGCGGTACTCCTAAGCGCGTATTCTGCCGCCACATTTGCTGTATAACGCATTCCCACATTTCTAGTGACGCAGCCTACGTGATACTAGTGGTGATAAATGAGCATTCTGTTATCATTTTGCTGCTAACGGTGGTTTTTATATCACAGAATTGACTCTTTTAGGAGCAGCTTGTAATTCATATGTTAGAGCTGTTTCTCACTTCGCCATGACCATTCTGAGATGTGTATGTCATATACCATGCCTGAGCAGACGTATATGATAAGCGGAATGATTTCAAAGGCTCGCATTGCAGTGACAAACATTCAAATACAGATGTATGTAAAATCTGGTATTTAGGTATGGTGAAAAGGGGAATCATCCTATTGAAAAAGGCGTTGGTGTCATGCTGTTACCACAAAATCTTTAGACTAACTATGTTTCAGGGGTATCTCAGACTTGTGCAAAGTTCTTGACAAAATTATAATCTGTGACCGACGGTGTTGTAGTAAAATTAAAAAAAAAAAAAAAAAAAAACTGGAAGAAACTAGTCTCTCGGTGGTGTCACTGTAATTCTCTCGCTACTTAGTAAAATCCTGTAGGTTATCTGCCCTTAGTGACACTGGTTCCCAGGAACTAATGGTGGTTGTTTTGAGATTACCTGTTGAAATGTATGATATAATGTTCGTGGACTTCCAGTAAATGTTTGAACTGTATGCAGCGTGGTTGTTGTGTACGTAGCAGGGCTGAAGCTACTGGGGCGCTGGGTTGTCCCAACGAAGCTGCGGGAAAAGAAATTAACTAATACTTGTGAAGTGTTAGTAAGAGTTTAACCTTTAGGATTGTTACAGCTTACGTGATTGTGACGTTACGTTACGTTACGTGAGATGCTTTCATTGCCTGGTGTGCGAAGTGTGGAAATAAAAATAACCTTACTTACTGTTTCATGGTAATTAGAAAATTGTGCCTGTTTTACTGAATTGTATAAATGGTCATTATGCTTTTACAGTTTCTCGGTTAAGTAATTAAAAGTAAATTAAAATTTTAAAAGAAAGTTGTTCTATTTAGTTCAGAGTTTCCCTGAGATATTGAATTGAAAGTTACTTGCTAAATATCCTCTGGGGCACACAATTCACAGAAGGAAGGTGTATCGAAGAAGGAAGATTGTGATTAATGATTAAACAATTTGTACGAGTGTTCATAAAAACTTAGTGTCACACCGCCTTTCTAACAGGCAGTCCTCGCACCATATTACCTTCTGGTACACTGTTATTAAATGGAATCTTGAGAAAGCCAGTTAAATATTTTTGCTTGGCTGAAGTGACAGGAAACACATTGCAAAGTATCTGAGTAGTCCACATCAGATGTTCAGCGCTGAGGACAAAGATGTGAGTACAAATGGAAAAAAATTCAAAAGCATCGTTACTCCCCTTCTAGCAGCAGTTGATCGTAGATCGCAGGAAGAGCGAAAGGTAGCTAGCGACTCGAATATATCGCAGTTCATTCCCGTTTTCAAGAAGGGTAATGAGACAGACGCACATAATTATAGGCCTATATCGTTGACGTCAATCTGTAGTAGAGTTATAGGACATATTTTATGCTCAAGAAATATGAGTTTTGGAGAACGAAAACCTGCTCTGTAAAAATGAACTTGTATTCTGCAAACACATCTTGCGAAATTCAGCACGCTCTGCTCCTCACAGATCCACAGCGCTGTAGACAACGGCACTCAAGTCGTTGCCCTGTTCCCCGACTTCAGGAAGGCATTTAACACCGTGAAAAAAATACGAGCTTGTCGAGCATCGAACCAGATTGACGTCTGGATTCAAGGCTTCCTTGCAGAAAGAACTCGACTTGTCGCTCTTAAAGGAACAAAGTCGACAAATGTAGTTTCCAGAGTACTCCAAGGAAGTGTAATAGGACAGTTACTATTTAAATGTATATAAATAATATAGTAGAAAGTGTCGGAAGCTCTATAAGACTGAAGAATTATGGAACACGTTTTATGCTCAAGAATTACGGTATTTTTGGAGTACGAAAATGTACCCTATAAAAATCTACATAGGTTCCTCAAACAAAGATCTTGTGGAACTCAGGTCACTCAGTTACTCCACAAGTTTCATACGCTCTGTAGAAAACTGTGCTCAGGCTGATGCAGTGTCCCTTGACTTCAGGAGCTTACCGAGCATCGGACCAGATTTGTGACTGAATTCAAGACATTCTTGCGGACAGAACTGGACACGTCACCTTTAATGGCACTAAATCAACAGATGTTCAGGGAATTTCTGGAATACCCCAAGGAAGTGTGATGGGACCATTACTGTTTACAATGCATATAAATGATATGGCAGAAAGTGTCAGCTCCTCTTAAAGACTGTTCACAGATAATACGATTGTCTGTAACAAAGTAGCATCACCAGAAGACAGTATCGATTTGCAAAATGACCTCCAAAGGATTGACGAATGGTGCAGGCTCTGGCAATTGACTCTGAACTTAAAAAAATATAAAATATTGCGCATACATAGGAAAAGAAAGCCGCTGCTGTACAGCTGCAGTATTGACGGCAGACTGCTGGATACTGTATGTACCGTCAAGTTCGACCGATTCTCTAGTATTGTTCATCAGTATTGGTTACTTACCAGACAGGACTGATTGGGGGGGGGGGGGGGGGAGAGAGAGAGAGAGAGAGAGAGAGAGAGAGAGAGAGGATCCAACGAAGAGCGATGCATTTCGTTACGGGATCGTGTAGTCAGCGCGAGAACGTCACGGAGATGCTCAACAAACTCCAGTAGCAGAAGGTGCAAGGGAGGCGCTGTGCGTTTTAGCGAGTGGAACAGGGCAGTAGGAATCAGTTAGTGGTATCAGAAGTACTCTCCGCCGTACACTGTTAGGTACCTTGCGATGTGTGAGGTAGATGCAGGTGCACGTTTGTGCCAGTGTGTCTGTAGTTGGTCTTGGGGGCGTCAAAGACTTTTGGTCGAGCAGCTACGCCACCCAGAAGCCGCTGCATTAGTATTATCAGTTCTAACAACCATGCTTGGAAGTAATGACTCGAGTGCTCCCGTGGGAACACGTGTTCGCAGTACCTCTTTCATTGGAGAAGTGAACAAATTCCAGCAGATTTTTACACTATTTGTGTTTCGTATGATTGTAAATAGAAAATGTTCAATACAGTACCGGGTATACCGAGTAAGGACAGATGACAAGCTCCTTGGGAGGCTGGAAACAGGGTTTGTCCCTCATTACCGATCTGCGGTACCATTCGTAAGTCTAAAGATCTCCACGAATTAGTACAACCAGTCGCCTTTTGTTTTATTATTCGATTTTTTAATTTTCCATTACAGGTTTAGAATCGCCTAGCGATTGATCATCAGATAGTACGTATTCATTGGACGTTTGCAATGTAGTTGTGGCAAAATGTATAAATGAAACTTGTAAGCACTGTACTTGGCGGGAATTACTCACGTTACGATATCGATTTAGTTGCGTTACTTACAGTTAATGGTGTCTGTTGTTTTCTTCTTGGTGCGTAAGTTGTTTTTGAAAACATACCGTATGTTTTCCAGTGACGTTAATTTTACATCACTTCACAAACTTAGTCACAGGTAACAACTTCCACATGCTTTACTGAACGTAAATAAACCAAACAGCATGATTAAAGTTATGTTCTGAGAGTTTGTGTTCAGGCAGTGTGTTTCTTTGTTCAGCACTTGCATTGTACATTAGTGACAATAAGTGTATATTTATGTTATATTCATTATTGCAGAAATAACATATATTTACATTGCAAACTTGGACGTTTTCTGTTTACAAAATCTATTAAACAATGACTTTGGATAATATTTCATGTGTGATTTTAGCACTGAAATTACGTTTGACATTTACCTTGGTGTTTAATAGACATAAATCTTTACTGATGAAATAAACATTAGAGGGCTGCATGAAGTTATTTTTTTTCCTTGGTTGTTTGGTTTTTAAAACGCCAAGATTCTTTAAATCTTTGAAAAAATGGATTTTTGCTAAGTCAGTTCGTTCGTTTAAGATGGCGTGGGTAGATTTATTGTTATGACTGGAAATTTCTAATTATTCCAGGTGATCAACCTTTATTCCTTTGTCTACAGTGTGTAGGATATATATAGGTTAATTTTGAGGTCTGTAGTTGAATGACTTTTGTGCTTGGCAGCCCACACAGTCGGTTTAATTAAGCATATGTTCCGGCGAGTACCCATTGAGATATAGACGAGACGTTCGTGTTAGAAAGGTTTACCCTTATGTCGATAGGCTCGTGTGTGTGGGAGAGAGAGAGAGAGATAGAAAGAGAGAGAGAGAGAGAGAGAGAGAGAGAGAGAGTGTGTGTGTGTGTGTGTGTGTGTGTGTGTTACTGCGCCTCGCTAGCTGGAATCGATGCCGTGGCTACCATCTGCAGGTCAAGGCCAGCGGAGTACCCTCCTAGCTGTGAGCCGTGACGTCAGCTATTTGCCTACCCCTACCCCGTACCTCGCGGCAGCCGCCCACGCGCGACGCCTGCCTCCTCCCACTCCCCCCATTCCACCCACGTCGCTGTTGTTCCGTGCTTCTCGTCTCCGTTCCTTCAGCACCGGCGGCGGCGGCGAGCTACGAGAGATCCTCTTATCGATTGCAACTCTATGCCTCCTTAACACGGCCAGGCCACTGCCCCTTCAGCCATGGCGGAACCTTCTCTGCCGATCTAAGCCACAAACTTCCGTAAAACTGTTAAATTTGTTACTTATAGGCCTGTAGAGGTACTATTCAAAGCGACATTTTCTCGTTGTTTTCCAAGGCCTCCTCCAAGTAAAATCATGATATTGATTTTGAATGTGTATTCCATACAGTTCCTTTGCAAACCTACTACTATTAATGTGCAAACATTCACGGACGCAAATGTGGCACTTATTAAAATATTCCGGTTTATTATTGCGTGATCAGATGTATTTCTTGTTGAACCTCGAAGTTTAATAGTCTCCGACTGCTGAGTACATCTTCACGGAGGGGCGCTAGGGGAAGTGGAAGTTGTAGCTTTTTCGAAGGTACAATATAGAATTCTTTGAATTATTGGAGTTGTCCTTTCAGTTATTCAGAGCACAAATGAGAAAGTAACTGTTTTACTGTTTTCGTTACGTATTCACAACTAACTGGTGAACAACTTTTGGTGAAAATCGATACGGATACAGCTTGAAACGTGAGGAAGACATATGTTACTTTAGAAAAGGCGAGAGAGAGAGAGAGAGAGAGAGAGAGAGAGAGAGAGACCCCCTAAGAAAGGTGCGTATAGATGGGGCAGTATTTGGCTGCAGTGGCACTGCTGTAAACATCGCTGCAATAGACGACAGTTTTATGGTATGCCTGCCCATATTACTGATGTTACAGTTATTTGCCTACATATTGCCAAGGGGTTGCTGGTGTAGTCCGCCAAGGGTGGAGAATACTTCGTTTTGCAGGGGAGTATCCGTCTCCGTCTGTAAGGGCTTCCCTCTCGCACCCACCTTTGTTCCTACTTGTCTCACGGACAGCGCTGCGGTCACGTGTCTGAGCGAAAACAATATTGTTTCACTTTCGTTCGAAAGTTTTGCACTAGTATGTATAGCCACATGTTTTGTAGTTATTTGCTGTCGTCAGTTAGTTTGGTACACTTGTCCCAAGTGTAACATGCCGTCAGTACGTACTCGACAATGTCGATTTCATTGTCTCCACTATCACTGTCTGTACTATCTTCCACGGCATAACGGGCGTCAAATGCATTGCTGTCAACATCGCTGCAATAGACGACCGTTTTATTGTATGCCTGCCCATATTACTGATGTTAGTCATTTGCCTACATATTGCCGAGGTTTTGCTGGTGTAGTCCGCCAAGGGCGGAGAATGTTTAGTTTTGCATGGCAGCCCTCCCAGCATCTGAGAGGCTCAGAAAATATATTATCCCCCTCCGGAACAGAAATAGGTTACCTGGCTGTTATAGAACTTCAGATATTTCAATTTAAGTCAAGCACGGCATTAAGCAGGTTACTGTTCTAGACTTGAGCATGATCTGTCCCATTCCGTCATATATGTTTACACCCACCTTGAAAGAGATTATACTGTGGATGTGTGCTAAGTATCTCCACTCAGTGGAGCCCACTCTACAATTGCCAGCAATTTCTGAAGGGAAAATATTTATGCAGCCTACCAGTAAAACAATTAATGGTGAGAGAAGTTGGTTCAAATGGCCCTGAGAACTGTGGGACTTCTGAGGTCATCAGTCCCCTAGAACTTGGAACTACTTAAACCTAACTAACTTAAGGACACCACACACATCAATGACCAAGGCAGGATTCGAACCTGCGACCGTAGCAGTCGCGCGGTTCCGGACTGAAGCGCCTAGAACCGCTCGGACACCGCAGCCGGCGTGAAGTGCAGTTACTTTCTGGTCAATCATTATTTCACCATGTAGTGACTGCAACACACTCACATGGCTTTATAATACTCTCTCAGCGACAGACAGCAGCAAGGTGCCACATTTACGAATCCGGTCACTTTTCCACCTATATTGCATAAGTCACTGACAACATCACGCAAAGCAGACACTTCTCAGCCACTATTTACAAGAACGTATTTTACTTGGAGCGTTCAAAACCGATTAGCACTACACATTTTTGTGTTCACAGGAGCCATTAAATAAACAAAGGAATACTGATTACATGTATTGTCCGCCAATATCTATGTACTTTTACCGTTGTTCCGATAGCTTCCGTATTCGCATAGCAAACCATTCTTCGTTGGTGTCGTGGCGTCACTTCACGACATGTCATTGGTAGTGAACGTCTTACACCGCATGACGTCTTTCATTGTGCCGAGTTGGGCGTAGTCGCTAGCGCAAGGAGCCAGATGATGGAGGATGTGGCAGCACAGTAAACCTTATTTCACGCACGGTGACAATGGTCTTACGACTGGCATGTGGCCACGGGTTGTCGTCTTGGAGCAGAACGTCACGGTCCCATTTTCAGTGGCGGCGTTGTTGAATGCATCGGCGGCGCTAGTGCGGTGGAAGATACTGTAGATCACTGTTGAGGATCGTATTGGCAGGGAATCAATCCATCAGCAGTATCCCTTCCTGATTCCAGAACACGGTCACGGTCGCCATTTGTTTCTGCACGCATAGCCCCGGCCGTGACATTTGGGGACGAGGGCTCCCAGTATGTTTGCACCCCATAGACTGGCGTTTCTTTTCCGGAGTCGCGCGGAAGGAACGTGACTCGTCGACGGTGACCAGACGCTCAAAGAGCTTCACTGGATTTGCACTGTACTGTTGCCCTGAATTTTAACATATCTCCACATACTTCTGTCTCTGCACAATGATGAGTGAATGGGACACAAATTGTGCACACACTGTCTGCAGCGTCAGATCCTCATGGATTATGTGGAGGATACTGCCTTCTCTAGTTCACCAAACATGATTGGCCTGTGTCCCATTATCAAGTCATTGCCACGCTGGGCATTGTTTGGTTTGCGTGCAGTTTCTGGACGGAATGCTTTTGTGGTTTTCAGCACATTCCCTGCCGTCTCAACTCTGATACCTAACGAAACACAGACCTACGACTTAGTCTTTGGGTTTCCTGAAGCAGTCACTCTTTCCCTCCAGAGAAGCCACACTGTCCACCGTCGCCCATGCTTACGTGCTTCTGTGTTGTGTTATCGATATCCACCAGCGTATTCACAAACAGAACAAGTGTCCTGCAGTGCGACACGTATGGGAAATGGCAACACCATCTGGTGGCAGTAGATTGTACTATACTCTAGCTTCACACACACGTCAACACACATTTCAAACTGCTACTTTTCAGGAGTTATGGGTGGAGTGCCAATCACTACAGAAAACACTATGCACATTAAATAAATCTCATATAACTGCAAATAAGTACTCACTTAATAATTCGAAAATTACTCCAATGGATAAACACTTGCCCAGTGAAGTTGTTTTGTCTATTCAAATAAAACAACTGGAACAGGAAATGCTAGGGAGGTATAGTCCGTCTGTAAACTGAAAATCGAGTGGCGCTCGTGGTGGAAGAGGTCACATCTCCCGCAAGAATATTACAGCTGCCGTACAGGAGGAGTAAGAATCAATTTTTCCTGTGGCAGTGTAGAACAGAGTGCAGGGATTTACGTGGATTCTCTCCGTATGCATTACTTTGGTCAGCGTTGTTAGAAAGTCATGTCTGCTTTCCAAGTAGTGTCAACACATTTTATGGAAAATAAACGGATATGTATGTGCACTGCGTCGCCAAGGGGCGCTGTGGGCGGTCGGCACAAGTGTATGAAACACCGTGTAGTTGATTCTTGTGACGTAGTGGGGTAGATGGAGTGGGAAGTCACCTGCTCGCTATTCAGTTTGCAGACGTGGAAGGAGGGGAGTGTGTGAGCAGAACCCGGCTCTCCCTTCCACCATGTAAACCCCCGGAACACAATTTATCCCTTAATATGGCTCTACTACTGCATGTTATACGTGGTACACATATTTAATACTTGTTTTTTAATCGACTTCATTTAAAGATAAACATCACTTTTATATATTAAAAATATATTTTTAATAATCTGAGATTTTCCCATCCCTTGTATGAGGAAACTATTAGTTACAGACAAAAATGAGTAGGACCTTTTTTGTAGGAAATTAAACTGATTTTTTGTGCTAGGAATCGTTATCGATAGAAGTAGCAGTTTACGAGTCGTTCGAGAAAAAAGTAAAGTGATCTTTAAAAGCCCAGCACTCACATCCCTATTGGTCAGGATTTCTACTATGTTGTTCCTGGCATTGCTTTCTACGAATACTCGTATAAAAAAATTTGCGACTACATGAATCTTCTCCCCTTACTTTCGTTTGTTGACTGGAGTACATAGTTAACATAGGAATGTCATGAGTTTCATACTATATCTCGAGAAGTACGCGAAACTGGAATTGATAGTGTAAACAGCGCCGTGTGCTGGTGGAGAACAATAAAACAAAAATAAAAATTCTTCTCTTAATTCAGACTTCCCATAATGAAATCTTTCAGTTCTTCTACGGAAGCATTGCATTCTTCGAGTACCATGACTCTTATTGATACATAGTTTCACTAAAGATGCACATTAAACTTCTGTACGAATCACCACTAGCTAAAAATGTACTTCGTTGTGTTACGTAAAAGCAGTAGAGCCACACTCACTAGCTGGCGTTCCTCTATTTTATGGTAGTTGTGTTTCCGCTATTGGCCAGGTAATATATTGCCGCAAACTTTACAGGGCGTTTGTGGCTGGTATGTAGTACGTGTCGCTGTAATTCGTGTGGCCACAATGCAGTAGGACAACATTCTCGGGATACATTTGTATGATACCTGGTACGCTGTAAAATGGCAGTCAACCCTACTAGTCGTATATTATCAGAAATGATTAAGGAACCTGGTTATTTAGCTGTAGTAATTCTAAGTTACGTGCTGATTGAAATCTAAATATGTGTATATTTAAGACTTGTATCCATATTTGTTCATATTTGGGTATTTTCGTTTATCTCCATGCGATAGGAAATAATAATCACAAAACACAAAAAAATTCTCTATTTTTCTTTAATTAGCGAAAAACATTATTGCACGACAGATACAATTGCTTTGCAGGTCTTCATGACAGTTTTACTGCTGGCGAGTGCTGGTATTACCACGCTAAACGTAATTCAAATGACCTCCAGTCTCCAGAAATTTCAGTTATTCGTAACCTTTTATCAACTGTAATTTGTTCTCTACCACGGTTTTTTTTTTCTGTCCAATTGCACGAGTAGAAATGTTCCATAAGCTGCAAAAGACTTCAGGTTTCAGTGAGCAAATTAACATGGAGTGCGTCTTTCTTTTCTCTAACCATTCGCGTATCCATTTATTCTTTTGTTATTGATTTTCTTGACAGTCATAGTTAATAAGATAGCAAAAAAAAACGCTTAATCGGCCTTAAACGTCTTAGCGTCTTGAAACTACGTTGCCAAATGAAAACACTGACATAACTGTTGATGGCATGATGGTGGGTTTCATTTATTGGAGGACTGTCAATACGGTATTGTTGATAAATAATTAGCATTTGCACGCCGCCTTATGTTCTGGCGGTGAGGGGAAAGATACAGACTCGGCGGCTTAAAAACTGAGATTTGCACGCCGCTTCCTCGAGGCGAGGCCTTCCGTTGTCCTGAAGGATAGGGGTGCAAACTACCTGTCAAAGGTGGTGTCCGCAAATCTTCGACAGACCCTGTTGTCCGCATTTATCGGGCATTCGTCGGCGCGGCTCTGACGGGGCGGCACAGCCCAGCGTCTCATTGCGGGCAGCATTTCCGCTGGACGAAGACTGTAAAGGTGCAGCTTAGAGATGGGCAAATTCGTTCATTCTTGGGAACTGGTTTACTAGTAATCGCTCTTTTTTTGGGAACCGTTAATTGTTACTCGTTCACCGTTCATTTGTGCGTGGTATATGGTTCTTATAAAAAATTTAAAATTAGTGGCATAGGTGGCAGAAGGGTGGAAGACGCCAAGAGGGGGCACTTGCCTCCCTCCTGGAGTGCAGAGTTTTTATTCATTACAGAATTCTCACACACTTGTAGAAGTAATTTCCGTGAGTCCACAAAACCTCTCGTTTAGCCAACTGTAGCGTTATGTGGCCGATCGCAGTGAAATAATACAAGGTGGCGCACTAAAAACCGGCCTCGAGTACAGACTGCTCGCCAATTATGCAGGATTTCGTAACCGCTACGAGCAGAATAGATAAACATGTAATAATTAGGCATTAAAGAAATAGCAAATACGCTATTGCAAACAACTACTTCGAAACAATAGATGACGATTGTTGGGCGACAGTGAGGAGTCTAGTACTCGGGCCGATTTTTCGTGCTCCACCCTGTACCACCGAAATAATATTGTGAAAGTAATCATATTCTCTTTACAAAATATGAGACCAGACACTCGATTATGGAGCGCGGGCTTCATTCGGCTGTAAGTCGGTCTGCCTTCCACAAATGAACATGCTTTTTTACCTTGGATAACAAAAAGGACGAAAATGGCCACTCGTGTGTGCCGTGCCGACTTTCTTTGCATGTGTAATAACAAAAAAAGCTTGCCTTTTTATAAGTATGTTTTCTGCCGTTTATCGAAATAATGAAGTACGCTGATATGCCCCTTTGTTACCTGGAAGGATGTATGTATTACATACAACGTAATTTTTATGCAATTTACGTAATTATAAAATACATTTCAATTACCGGTCGTGGACGCTGAAGAGAATACGAAAAGAACCAGAAGTCCAGAGTTCAGGAAGGGTTTGAAACAGATATAGAATGGGCGTGCGTAGCGAACGAAACGAACAACTCGATGCTGAACTAAATAGGAGCAGTCGGCAGTGGAACTGTGACTAGTGGCCACGCGAACGACGATTCCGGCCGAGGGAGACAGAGGCCGAGAGAGAGACGGGAACGGGACCAAAGCTGGAACGAGACCGACCGTTTCCCGTCCCGGGAACTATAAGCAGAAAGCCGCGACCGAAGTGAACTATGGAAGACCGTTCCTTAGAATTCGTTCCTCGCTCCTTCCGTTCATCTCTGTGAACCGTTCCTTTGGACCCGTTAGTTCGCGAACGACCCATCTCTATTGCAGCTAGGCCGTGACAAGTCATTTCCAGGAATTCTGCGAACAAATTTCGCTGGGCGCAGCTGTAATATATCCGTGCACCGCAGTGGAGGGACACCTTCCGCCGCAGTACTTGTTTCCACTCATTTCTGCGTCCTCCAACTTTTTCTGTATGTTATCTGTTCTCCGTAAGTCATCCACGTGATGGCGTCCAGCCTTTCTCCCAACTCCACAGTAGCATCGACATCCGGCTAAAAGCCTGCGCCGATGCGGATATCCGCAATAACGAAACACTGTGTCAGTGTTACGACGTCCGCCTATTATTGCATTACAGGCGAGCGGAGGGGGATAGTGATTATTATCGTTAAAGTCATTGTTATTATCTAGTACCATGGAGACGGTAGATGCGTTGTTGACGTCTGCCAAGGGCTCAAGATGGAGACACGACGACCTTCCTGCATTTCCGTAATTTGTACACGTACTTTCTGTCGTAAAGGAACTCCCTCACGGCGGAGTTACCACTGTTTCGTTTACATTACCAGAGATCTGTTAAAAAGTGAGCTGAAGATTGTTCTAGGACACTTCATCTATTTCAATGTACGTTTCATGTTTCTATATGATATACGTCCTAACTATGTTCTCTATAAAATGAGTGTGTTGATATGGAATCTGAATTACGAGGTCCCTCTCCAGTAGATACAAATCAAGATCAGCGTTAAAACTCCAGCGTACAGAACGCATTAAAAGGATCCTCAATGTTCTGACATACCCCCTGCGGGTCCGGGAGGTAGAATAGGCCCAAGGTGTTCCTTCCTGTCGTAAGAGGCGACTAAAAGGAGTCTCACACGTTTCGGCATTCATGTGACGGTCCCCTGTAGGGTTTGACCTCCATTTTTCAAAATTTTCCCGAAGAGCGAGCCAATTGAGGAAGGGCGCCTTACCTGGGGCATAGTGTCTATCATGCGCTGAGACCTCTCGCATCCTTCGGCAACGTGGATCTGCACTGTGGCTCATTCTCCAGCTGTTGGACGAGGTCGCCCTCGTGGGTGCATTTTACTCCATCCTCTGTGCGGTATCGCTTTCTGTGCTGTAGACGATAATGGACTTCTTAGCCCGTTTGCGCCTGATATCCAGCACGGTAGCCAGTCTGTTGTGGTGGGGCCGCCACGTAACCTGTTGGTTGTTGCCCCCTGACCACACAGGGATCACTCTGCTGATGAATGCGCCGTTAACCCCCCACGTATGCCAAGGAGCAGATGCTCGTCACCCTGGTCCATCGGGACTCCCAGCAATGGGCATCCTGCCAGGTGGCCTTTGCTGCGGCTGGCTGGCGCCTGTGGGGAAGGCCTCTGGTCGGAATGGGTGGCATTTGGGCGGATGACACGCCATGAAGTGTAGTACATCATCTCTTGCTGGTGGTCAAACACCAGCCGTCTCTAAGCGGTCAAAGTCTAACTTCAGTGCTAAAAAAAAGACCCCAAATCTCCCCCCCCCCCCTCCCGCCACACCATTGGAGGAACGCCAGGCTAAGGATGGCAGTGAAGCTTATTCACCCCGGTACCTCGCATGTACGAGAGTTGATGGGGAATCTTTCTTGTCAATGAAACCCCAGTTTTTTGTGGAGGTGAGGGCTTGTCCAAATGCGGTCAGGGTCGGTCTTGATAAAAACAGCATCCTCTGCCCAGTCACGGGCACTACTCGCATGTGACGAGCTGGAGGATGTTTCTGTTCCCATCACACCCCATAAGAGCTTCAATCCTCCAGTGGAATTGCGGCGGGTTTTTCCACCACCTGACTGAGCTACGGCAACTGTTAAGCTTTACACCTGCTTTCTGCATTCCCTCCAGGAAACCTGGTTCCCAACAATGCGGAACCCTGCCCTCCGCGGCTATAAGGGATATTGTAGGAACCGTAGCGAGTATAATAGTGTGTCAGGTGGAGTTTGCGTCTATGTTCTGAATTCATTATGCAGTGAACCTGTGTCCTTGACATCCCTCTTGAAACTGTGACTGTCAGGATAAGGACGACGCGACGCAGGAAATAACTGTCTGCAGTGTATATCTTCCTCCAAATCGTGCAGCACCCCTGAATGTATTGGCTGCACGCACTGATCATCTTCCTAAACTTCTGGGAGATCTTAACGCGCTTGCTGGCCGAGGGAGGGGAGATTGAAAATTTACTGTTACAGCTCGACCTGTGCTGCTGAAATACAGGTGCCCCACACATTTCATTGTGACACATATTCGGCCATTGATCTCTCGGTTTGCATTCCTGGCCTTCTCCCATCTATCCACTGGAGAGCACATGACGACTTGCGTGGTCTTCCTGTCACTCCCCTGGCGTCATGCCCCAGGACACCTACCCAGATAGGCTTTAAACAAGGCAGACTGGGAAGCCTTCACCTCTGCTTTCACCGCTGAATCTCCCCCACATCGTGCCATCGATGTTGCAGTTGAGCAGGTCACTAAACGATCGTTACTGCGGCAGAAAACGAGATCCCCCGTTCTTCAGGGTGCCCCCGGCGAAAGACAGTCCCTTGGTGGTCGCGGGAAGTCGCTGAGGCAATTAAAGAGTGTCGGCGAGTTCTACAGCGACATGAGCGGCACCCTTCCCTAGAGCACCTGATAGCCCTTAAGCGGCTCCGTGCCCACGTTCGCCAGCTTATAAAACAACGGAAACAGGAGTGTTGGGAGAGGTACGTGTCGACCATTAGGTGCCATACGTCACCTTCCCAAGTCTGGACGAAGATCAGACGTCTTTTTTGGGTACCAGACCCCAACAGGTATCCGTGGTGCTAACATAAATGGCGTGCTCTCTACCGACGCAAACGCAATTGCTGAGCACTCTTCTGAGCACTATGCTCGAGGCCTCTGCGTCGGAGAACTACTCCCCAGTCGTTCGCACCCTCAAACGGCGTATGGAAAATAAAGTCCTCTCGTTCACTACACGGCACAGAGAACCCTATAACGTCCCATTTACAAGCTCCTCAGCGCCCTTGTACATTAATTTCCCTGACACAGCTCCTGGGTCGGTTCCGATCCACAGTCTGATGATGAAACACCTCTCGTCTGACTACAAGCGATATCTCCTCGTGATCTGCAAGCGATGGCGTGTTTCCATCGCAGTGGCGGGAGAGCACCATCATTCCGGTGCTCAAACCCGATCGGAACCCGCTTGATGTGTATAGCAAACGGCCCATCATCCTCGCCAACTTTCTTTGCAAGCTGCTGGAACGTATGGTGTGTTGGCGGTTGGGTTGGGTCCTGGAGTCACGTGGCCTACTGGCTCCGTATCAGGGCGGCTTCCGCCAGGGTCGCCCTACCACTGATAATCTTGTGTCCCTCGAGTATGCCTTCCGAACAGCCTTTTCCAGATGCCACATCTGGTTGCCGTCTTTTTTGACTTTTGTAAAGCATACGACACGACCTGGCGACATCATATCCTTGCCACTTTGTATGAGTGGGGTCTCCAGGGCCCACTCCCAATTTTATCCATAACTTCCTGACGCTTCTTACTTTGCGTATCCAAGTCGGTGCCTCCTATTGTTCGCTCCGTATTCAGGAGAATGGCTTTCCGCAGGGCTCCGTATTGAGTGAGTGTCTATGTTTAGTGGCTATTAACGGTCTAGCAGCAGCTGTAGGGCCGTCGGTCTCACCTTCTCTGTAGCGGATGACGTCTGCATTTCGTACTGCTCCTCGAGCACTGGTGTTGCTGAGGGGCGCCTACATGGAGCCATTCACAAGGCACAGTCATGGGTTCTAGTCCAAGGCTTCCAGTTTTCAGCCGCGAAGTCGTACCGTTCAACCGGAACAAGAACTTTACCTTAATGACGACCCACTCACTGTAGTGGAGACATATCGATTCTTAGGACTGGTTTTCGACACCCGATTGACTTGGCTACCTCACCTTGGTCAGCTTAAGCATAAGTGTTCGGAGCACCTCAATGCCCTCCGCAGCCTAAGCAGCACCAACTGGGGTGCAGATCGCACTACGCTGTTGCAGCTGTACGGAGCTCTTGTTCAGTCCCGCATTGACTATGGGAGTCTGGTTTACTGTTCGGCGGCGCCCTCAGCGTTGCATTTACTCGACCCAGTGCACCACTGTGACGTTCGCCTAGCGTCAGGAGCTTTCAGGACGAGACCGGTGACCAGCGTACTGGTGGAGGCTGGTGTCCCTCCTTTGCAGATCAGACGTGCGCAACTGCTCGCCAGTCACGCAGCACACATTCGTAGTTCCCCTGAGCATCCGAATTACCGTCACCTTTTCCCGCTTGCCGCAGGAATGACACGCACATGACAGATGCAGGTTAATCACCTACGGCTTGTCAAACTCTCAATGAGTGACTCACGAATTAAAAATTTGTTTGTACGCAACCACTGAAATGCTTTTCCTAGTTACGACGAGTCAATGAAGACAGTCATTCGTGAGCGTTTCTCGATTGTTTCTAGCCTGCAGTGGAAATCTAATGTCCACGTGTACGTGGTGTATTCTCTCTCGTTTCATCAATTGGAAAGTGATCTGAGTGAAACTTGCGTACTTCAGATCCTGGACGCTTTTTACCAGGAGCACAAAGGGGTCATACCTCTGCGAATTACCGCTTTTCGAATTTTTGTGACGGATCGTGGAGATACGCCAGCATAATAATGTTTTACTTTTGTGCCTTGCTTCTTGATCACATGATTTTGTAATATTCATTACTTCCTTATTCATTAACCCCACAGTGAATCGTCTCTCTCTTCCTACGATCTGAAAACATCGTGTAAGCAGAAGACATAATCGCATTCACTAATGGCTCAGAAGTTATTGAACTGTGTATTGTTCTTGACAAAAGAATAAACAAAACAAAAAAACTATACAGATAAAGTAAATGAAAACTATAGTGTATTGACGAAAAGAGCAGGAGCTCTTAAACGGCGAAAAACGAAATACTACTCAGTGACAATAAAATTCAGTATACTGTAAGGCTGTATTCTTCGGATGGACAATACTTCCACTGCCCGCATGCGCAATGCCGAAGTGAGCATATAGCAGGACTGCTTTCCCACTCCCCGCCTAACCCTTCCCGCAGTGCTTGCGTGTCGCGCGTCGCGAGAAATTGTGTCACAACTACAAAGCCGCGCGACCTGGCGCGTGTCGCGTCCCATTTGAACCTGTGAAGTTACTGAAATGCGTGCTGTCCTGCGCCACGCCACACGCGCTATACGCGTCTCAATTTGTGCCAGGGAGACAGCACTAGGGCAGCCCATTGTTGAGTACTGTTGATTATTTGGGATCTGTACCAAACCGGATTAAAGAAAGACTTCGAAGCAATTCAGAGGCGTGCTGCTAGATTTGTTACCCGTAGCATCGATCAGCAAGCATCGATCAGCAAGCGAGTATTACGGAGATGCTTCGTAAACTCAAACGGAAGTAACTGGAGGTTCAAATGGTTCTGAGCACTATGGGACTCAACTTCTGAGGTCATTAGTCCCCTAGAACTTAGAACTAGTTAAACCTAACTAACCTAAGGACATCACAAACATCCATGCCCGAGGCAGGATTCGAACCTGCGACCGTAGCGGTCTTGCGGTTCCAGACTGCAGCGCCTTTAACCGCAAGGCCACTTCGGCCGGCCGAATTAACTGGAGGGAAGACGACGCTCTTTTCGCGAAACTCAGTTGATAAAATTTAGACAATCGAGATTTGTTGCTGGCTGGAAAAGGATTTTACTGCTGTTAAAGTACATTTCGCATACGGACCGCGTGAAATTGCGGCTAGTGCGGAGGCGTATAGACAGTACTTTCCCCGTGCGCTCCGTTTGCGTGTGGAACAGGGACAAGGTACCATGCGCCGTGTGGTGACTTGCAAAGTGAGTCTGTAAATGTAGGTGTGAATAAAAGACTTACGTATGCGGATGGCATTTCATGCAAACCTTTCTAGTTCGATGATGTTTAATAATTTACAGTTACATTAATCTTGTTTGATTTGTGATCTTTGAGCACTGTTTCGAATCTTACTATTTCTGTACTCTTTAAGGAGGACACTTTTATTTTTAGATATTATTAATAATATATTGCGTAGAATTAGAGTATTGCTTTTTGGAAATTAGTTTACAGTTCTTTTTATAACTATATCATCGGTGTATAAAATAGTTTTTGAGATCTGTCGTGATTGATATGAAAAATAGTTTGTGTTCTTTCACTCCTTGAAGAGGTCGTTCATGGAAGTCTTCAAAATTGTAGGGAACAAAATTCTTTTGTTAGGTGTGGTGCATCCATCCTAAAACATGTGGTACGATACAGACTCGTTGGTGTTACAGAAGTGTTCAGAATACGGGGATATATAGGGTGAGTCAAAAAGGACTTCACAACGTTTCAGTAATAAAGAAATTTATTGAGATACCTTACAGAGCCGATAGATGCGTCATTCATAGCAAACATCAGGTTCGATTTACGTGGTGCTTCAGTACCCCATTCCGCCACCAGGAGAGCCAGTGTAGTGAACGGTTAAAATGGCTACTTTCACTGGTGCGGAGCGTGCTCGCATTGTGCTTTGGTTTTATGAAACGAACTCTGCAACAACTATTCCGCACCGAATACGCCAAGAACCTCCAAGTAACCACCACCACCACCACCTCATTTCCTCAGGGCAGTTCGAGGTATCGTCGGTAATCGCTTCCCATATCGATGGATTGGCCGTGAAGGGCCAATTGCATGGCCTTCTCGATCCCCAGAATTGACACCTCTCGATATGTTTCTTTTGGCGTTTCATTAAAGACCGTCTGTATGTTCCTCCCCTACCAAACAATTTAGTTGACCTGGAAAATCGAATATACGCTGCCGTTGCACAAGTTACGCCCGATTTGATGCAACGAGTGTGGAAGAAATTGATTAACGGTGGGATGTTTGCCGCATCACCAGTGGGAGTCTCACGAACCATAATGATACTTTACACTTTTATGTGAAACTTGAGGCTATTTGCTACAAAATGACATCTATACATTCTGCAAGTTATCACAGTAAATTTCTATATCATTCCGAAGCTGTAAAGTCCTTTTTGACTCACCCTGTAGCGTCTGAAGTCAATGACCTATTAGTGGGACAACATGCTCGGTTGAGAGTCTCACTGCATCTTGAGCGTAAGGGGATAAGCGTTGGTGGCGCGGAAGCACGAGTCTTAATGAAGCCGCACTGTCGCATTTCGCCGTAACAAAGCAGTGTGTGGAGGGTGACGTAGCCGAGCCGGCAAGACGTCACAGAGGGCGGCGACGGCGGCGGCGGCGGCATCGACCCGGCTGACGCATCGCCTCGCTGCTGTCAGCGGAGTGCGCGCCCCAGGGCCGAGGGCAGAGCTCACTGGTGCCCCGTCCGTTCTCTATTAGTACCGAGACGCGTTAGGTAAATAATTTTTTGTACTGTGAATTTACTTTCGTTTTACACCTCAAGGTTTTCCTTTTTTGAATACTGTCTTTCGGTAGTTAACAGCGACGGAGGGGTTGTTAGGCCTCTGCTGGCACACTGTTGAGGTCGTCGTCTACACTCTTCTGGGTATCATCCAGAGTGCGACAGTGAAGCTCTTTCGAGAGGTCTTTAAGCCGGGGGAAGTGAAGTGTGTTCACGCGGACTGAGATCCGACGAATAGAGGGCTGAGAAACCACAGGAATGCTATTTCTCACCAAAAGTTCATTCCTGGAGGTTGTCGTTTGTCACGGCACATTATCACGATGCAGCATGAAATTACGTGCAATTCATAGCCCCACGTAAACAAAATAGTGTTCATTTGATTTTGCGTTTCCTCCTCGTCGCATTCTGAGAACGGAGGTAGCTTGCAGTGTGCCGCTCCCAATTTTAGCTTTTCGTCTCTGAATCGTATGCAAAAATCGTAACATATAATAAAGCGACAGAATAATTGTGGATCCTTCAGAAGACGGTCCAGGAAATCTAGACACATACAACCTTCTAATTATTTTTCGACTCGATCGTGAGCATATTTCACTTATTCAAACGGTGTTCAAATTTAATTCATTTCCACATTGTCGCTATTGATGTTGATGATGAAGAGTATCAGACGGATGCCATATTCCTTGACTTCCGGAAAGCGTTTGACTCGGTGCCCCACTGCAGACTCCTAACTAAGGTACGAGCATATGGGATTGGTTCGCAAATATGTGAGTGGCTCGAAGACTTCTTAACTAATAGAACCAAGTACGTTGTCCTCGATGGTGAGTGTTCATCGGAGGTGAGGGTATCACCTGGAGTGCCCCAGGGAAGTGTGGCAGGATCGCTGTTGTTTTCTATCTACATAAATGATCTTTTGGATAGGGTGGCTGTTTGCTGATGACGCTGTGGTGTACGGGAAGGTGTCGTCGTTGAGTGACAGTAGGAGGATACAAGATGACTTGGACGGGATTTGTGAATGGTGTAAAGAATGGCAGCTAACTCTAAATATAGATAAATGTAAATTAATGCAGATGAATAGGAAAAAGAATCCCGTAATGTTTGAATATTCCATTAGTGTTGTAGCGCTTGACACAGTCACGTCGATTAAATATTTGAGCGTAACATTGCAGAGCGATATGAAGTGGGACAAGCAAGAATGGCAGTTGTGGGAAAAGCGGATAGTCGTCTTCGGTTCATTGGTAAAATTTTGGCAAGATGTGGTTCATCTGTAAAGGAGAGCGCTTATAAAACACTAATACGACCTATTCTTAAGTACTGCTCGAGCGTTTGGGAGCCCTATCAGATCGGATTGAGGGAGGACATAGAAGCAATTCAGAGGCGGGCTGCTAGATTTGTTACTAGTAGGTTTGATCATCATGCGAGTGTTACGGAAATGCTTCAGGAACTCGGGTGTGAGTCTCTGGAGGAAAGGAGGCGTTCTTTTCGTGAATCGCTACTGAGGAAATTTAGAGAACCAGCATTTGAGGCTGACTGCAGTACAATTTTACTGCCGCCAACTTATATTTCGTGGAAAGACCACAAAGATAAGAGAGATTAGGGCTCGTACAGAGGCATATAGGCAGTCATTTTTCCCTCGTTCTGTTTGGGAGTGGAACAGGGAGAGAAGATGCTAGTTGTGGTACGAGGTATCCTCCGCCACGCACCGTATGGTGGATTGCGGAGTATGTATGTAGATGTAGATATAGAAAGCCTTCTCGCACGAATTACGCCTTCGCAACCTGATTAAGAAGGATTTGTTAACTGAACACCTGTGCCCCGGATAATAAATGTGCTGTGTAGCTTCTCGTAAGTCACGGTACTGATGTCATCCAGTTTCAGACAAAATTTGCAGGTCTAAGTTCGTAATGCATTTGACTAACAGTACGTCGCTAGAGACCCTCTCGACCCTGGTGTGGCACTGCATCAAGTAGAAATAACAAGGGAACGATTCAGCCTAAAGCCAATAATGTTGTTGGTTCGTGCACCTTGTTACCATTCTAATACATTTCGTGCTCGAGGAACGACGTCATTCCAGTGGGCTGCGTCTTAAAATTGCACTTTATACAGTACTTTTCGTTTCGGGCATGCCTTATTTTCAAGCGCATGTAAAAAAACGCCACACACCATAATGAAAAGAAACTCATAACATAAATACCGCACAACTAAACTGGATGTGTTGTTTACGCATACATAGTAGTTGCCTGTAACAGATCAGGATACATAATCCTCGCCTCGTCTTACAAAAAATCTCGCGTCATGCGTAATTATGCATGGCACGGTCCTTTAAGTGCATGATTTAAAACATAAAGTGCACGAAATGATAATAGTTGCAGGGAACACGCTGTTAAAACGACGCATGTAACTAATAACAAGAAGAAGACGAACTTTGTGATGCATAGCTAGAGAACACACAGCTTTTTTATGCTACCAACAGTTATGTACAAGTTAGCGTAGAAAATTGTAACTGTGAGCCAGAGTGTAAATACAAGACCGTGTAGTACTATCGATACACAGTTTCGAAGTACTTCTCGTTTCTTATGATGACAATTACACGGAAGACGGAAAGACATATTATTTACGAGTTGCTGCACCCATAGGAAGCATCGCGTAGATAATGTTTTATACAAATATCACGACGTAATTAAAAACAGAGTATCAAACTTGTAATATACATATTCGTTACAGTTTTGATTAGCGACATTTATAGTACCTTGACTCGAAACTAATAACTTGGTACATAATGTTGAAGTATAACTGAACTTATGCACACGTCTGTTCTATAGCAGCAGAGTACATCGCTGTATTGAGCAGGAGTATGTATGAGAAGTTGTGGGTAAAGCAGTGTTATATATTCAAATCAAGGAATCAAATGTTATTTTGACAAACTGCCTATTTGTAGTAGAAAAGGACAAGAAACTGCCATTTCTAGATGTGCTGGTCACAAGGGACAGCGAAAACCTGGGACACAGCGTGTATCGAAAACCGACACACACGGACCGATACCTGCACAAACTGTCAAACCACCACCCGAGCCAGAAAAGAGGCATTATTAGTACGCTCGTAACGAGAGCGGGACGAATATGTGAGCCGCAACACCTCAAACGAGAAATGCAACACCTGGAAACTGTGCTGAGGAGCAATGGGTACTCCACAAATTATATTAGAAGTGTAACAGAGCCAAACACTCGGCGAAGTAAGGAACCAGAAAAAGAAATGTCGGGTACGGCCGTTCTGTCATACATTCCCTGAGTGACGGACAGAATCGGCCGTATATTGCGCAAACATGGCGTAAAGACGATTTTCAAACCGACAAGCAAGATCAAAGAGTGTCTTAGATCGGCAAAGGAGAAAAGAGACCCACTTGCAATGTCGGGAATATACCGTATACCATGCACATGCGGAACAGTTTATGTCGGAATGACTGGGCGATCCATTAACACCGGGATCAAAGAGCATAAGCGACGTTGCAGGTTGGGGCAGGTGGAGAAATCGCCCGTGGCAGAGCACGCACTGAATGAGACCGACCACATAATAAAATTCGCCGACACGGAAGTTCTGGCTGTAGAGAAGCACTATCACACGCGCTTGTTCAGAGAAGCTGTAGAAATACAAAAACACGCGAACAGTTTGAACAAGAAAGAGGAAAGCCTTAAGGTAAACGGATCCTGGCTTCCCGTACTGCAGCGAACGATCGTCGCAGGTAGCAAGAGGAGAACCGACCGGAAATGACCGCGGAGAAGCCCTCGGACGTTGGCGCTCTAGGTACATATAGTCTGCGGCCGCGAGCTCGGCTCTAGTTCACCACCGGCAATGGAGGGTGAAGCTTTGACAATGCCAGCCACTCGTGCTGTCGAAACGTCAGAAAAATCATTAGATGAACGCCGGCCGAAGAACCCGAGACAGAAGCCAATAGGCAGTTTGTCAACAAGTGGCCACAAAAGCCTTAACAATTTTGTAAATGTTATTTTGTTCAGAATAATAGAAACGGGGTGGTATAAAAGTGAAATGATGATACGTAGTTGGCAGGATAAAATTAAAAACGTAAAGTAACACTTCATGTTCAAATTATTCACCAGGGAAGAATATAAACTGTGATATATGTAAAACCAAGGTAGCGTAATACTGCAGTGTACTTCTCTGAGGTTAAATCAGTTAGTTCTAAACGCGTCATTAGTGTCATGCACAGTGGACAAGATCTAAAATACGATCATCACAAGTGGAAAACTGTGGGGATACTTACGCAAATGGTTGCATAAGTCAATGCCTTGAAATATGTTCATCACTCTGCCTCCGTCGATTTTGTGTAGAACCTGAAGCGTCCTATCAGTATACCATGAGGTTTGATTTTCAGTGCGTAGGTGAGTGCTAAAGACAAATTTGTTGTTCTCCCTTAGCAGTGTGTGTTCTCTATGCTGTGTTTTAAACTTCCGTCCAGTTTTTACTACGTGAAGTTTATCACAGTTAATTTTATAAATACCTTATTATGAAAATGTTAGGAAAATATCGGTAATATGCTGGATATTTTTCTCAAATATCGGTGCAGAAGCCTATCTGAATATCTGTGTTCTTGAACATATTTGCTACTTCAATGTAGTCCTGTGTAAGGTATCACTGCATGACTAGACTTTCCTCATACAGATTCCTTCTCTAAAGTTATTGCATCATCTGAAACTTTGATTTTTATTTGCATTTTTTTGCTTACCACTCCTGTTGCTCCTGGCTATATCTTGAATGGCTGACGGCTATTCACCTAATTCATTTCGGTTACTGGTATCCTACGTAGTCTATCTAAGGTAGAGGGGAAGAAGCGGTTTGTGTGCGACTCCAGATGGCGTGAAGTGTTTTGGATGACAATGTCCATTGTTGTGGGTTTACGGTCTGTGCTGAACTGGTGTCTCTGGTATCTCTTCTTTATTTTTAAGCCTAAGAAATCGATATTCTTTCCTTCTTCGGTTTCATGGTAAACTGTACGTTAGGGTACATATTATTGACTTGGGTTATGTCAGAGCGAGAGTATCACAGTGTTATGACCAACACGGCTGTGCCAGATTATGCTGCTTTTCTGTGCCCCAAGACTTCAATGGAAGGGCAGCAAAATTATTGTGATGCAATGAACCGCATGCTTGGCTATTACTATAATCTGAATTTGTCTATTTTCCAGGCACTGCTTGGCCAGTGAGTAATCGGAGAATGCCCCCAAGGCTCAATCACAAATTCAGTTTAGTGGGATCTCTCTCCTACTTCAACAGAGTCACTGTGTCTGTACTGTCTTTCTGGACTTTCAGTTCTGTAAGTGCAAGTATGTACAGTGGGGCGCTTAACCACCAGTCTAGGGATTGCTTCGAAAAATTCAAAGGTGCATTGCCCAATTGTTTGGAGATATGAGCCCAGCCTGCATGGTTGCCAAATGTATCCAAGATGGCCGACACTATGACATCATTATTAAACCTTACGGATGCAATATGGCGGAACTATGTCGTTACAAACCTGATGGAAATATCCCTCAAGGTCAAACATCATAGTGGGTTGAAAGATGTTTGCGTATATAGTGTAAGTCACATATAGCTACCAAAATTGTGACTGGTCAAAAGATGGCATCACAACCGCCTCAGGATACAGCTCGTGCACATGATGTTTTATTATGTGGCCAATAGTGAATACACTTCTGGCATGATCTAAAAGATCACTTAAACACAATTATACGGTGACTCATTTTAGCAATTACTGCATGCTATTGGAAGGAATGAGTGAGACAATTACGACGACTTTACAAGACCACTTCAACAGATTCAAAAGACGGTGCAACTCTAATTACACAGCAGTTGCACCGCTTACACGAAAGAGAACACTAGAGACGCCAATGTAACACATTGTGCCTTTTAAGGTCTCCCAGATGAGCTTGAGAATTCTATATACGTACTGCATGGTGTATTTATTTAGACACTGAAGGAGGAACGTCTGACGTTGTTAAACATGAGACGTGAACACTTTTACATATTTCAACAAACAGGCATGCTTGTAACGCACACAATACATCGGACGTGTGTGCAGAGATTGCAAAACCACGTCTGCACAACCTAGCAAGGAACTTCGGTTGTAGACTGATGTAATAACCAATCACAAGTGAGATTTCACTGTGTGGTGTTGTGTGAGATGAGCAGAAGTATATACGGGGTGTTCAAAAAGTCTCTTCGCAGTGTCGTATGATTGTTAGCCGCGCGTGCCGTATGATTGTTCGCCTGCCTGGGTTTTCCAACGAAACAATAAACGCACAACTATACTGCAGTGATATTCTGTACCCATTCATAGAACTTGTAAGTGAAATAGTGAACGGTTATTTTTAAAAGATGGTGCAACCGCGCATACAGCTCGCGTTTCAATGTCACTGCTTGCTGATGTTTTTGGTAATCACATAATTTCACAGGGACCTTGGCCTCCACGGTCGCCTGACCTAACACCACCTGACTTTTTCTTCTGAGGTGCAGCGAAAGCAACTGTCTATAAAAACCGTCCAAAATCCATCCATAAATTGAAAACTGCAATATCAACTGTCACTGCCTCTGTTACAGAAGAAATGTTACAGCTTGTGTTTGGAAACATGATTAGACGAATTGAATTGTGTATTCAACAACAGAGGGACACTTTCAACGTTTAATGTGAAAATTTGTAAGTGAAAATGACTACTCAATAAATTAATAACTTGTATTTCACTGAGTTTCATTTCGGTATATTCACTGCAGCATTCGCCACGCGCGGCTAACAATCATACGACACTGCGGAGAGACTTTTTGAACACCCGTATTTGTACCCATCAGATCAATGCAACTAACATGGAAACGTTTTATATCTAAGTCTGTCTGTCGTTTATGTATATCGAGATGTAGGACATATGCAGTCCAGTGTAGTGAACTGTGTTCTGTCTTCCATCAGAGTGGGTATCTAGAGTACAAGGGCCGAGTCGTCGTATGTTGGTTTGAAAGTGTATATAATTCACCGTTATAGGATGTTGCAGTTACGTACAGATTAACTGCAAGGAATTCCCTACTGCCGGCCGGTGTGGCCGAGCGGTTCTAGGCGCTTCAGTCTGGAACCGCGCGACCGCTACGGTCGCAGGTTCGAATCCTGCCTCGGGCATGGATGTGCGTGATGTCCTTAGGTTAGTTAGGTTTAAGTAGTTCTAAGTTCTAGGGGACTGATAACCTCAGATGTTAAGTCTCATAGTGCTCAGAGCCTTTTGAAACAATACCCTACTGTAAAAAGCTAACAAGCACCTACAAGCATATTTCATGTTACATTCGGTATACTTGCAGCTTGTTTGGACAAAAATTATGTTCCAGAATGAAATTTTCACTCTGCATCGGAGTGTGCACTGATATGAAACTTCCTGTCAGATTAAAACTGTGTGTATCCTTTTTTTTAGGGGTTCTAGTCTTACAAGCTTCTCAGGAGAAGTTTGGAATGTAGGAGACGAGGTACTGGCGTAAGTCAAGCTGTGAGAACGGGTTACGAGTCGTGCGTGGGTGTTCAATCCGTAGAGCACTTACCCACGAGCCTTGGTTCAACACACAATTTTAATGTGTCAGGAAGTTTCAAAAACTTAAGCTATTCAGTTTCTTGGCCTAGATGGAATAGATGAGAAGTGACCTTGACCTTGGCAGAGACCTGGCAACAATTCAGAATTCACCAGGATGCAGTCATTCCCACTACTAATGTGAAGGGCTCGGTAATACTAGGTGGCATAGCAGTGAGGGATTTCCTTTACTGTTTGATCAGCTGTGGGGGCTGAAACTGGAAAGAGTGAACCATGAATTGTCTCATGGGGAAATAGTACAGTACAGAGTATGATGTTCGTTATTTAGCTGCTAACACGAAAGCGATGACGCAGTAGTTCTGTCGCTGAAGCGCTGTATTTTGGATCGCAATATGTAGTACTTAAGGAGCATAAGTTGCATCAGATGCAAGAAGTGTAAGAAGTACGATTTTAGACCCAGCTCACACTTTTGCTTAAGCTTAACTATATAGAATATATTTTGCGGTTCCTTTACGAGTCTCGTAATCAGTATTGTTGCTACTCGCACAAGGGTGAGCGAATCAACTGGCACAGTGGCTTGTCCACTGGACTCACGTTAGGGGGCAGCGGATTCTGGTTGCCGTGCAGCTGCTGAGATTTTTCTTTATTTTCCTTTGGTCGATCGGGGTGTATGCTGGACCCATTCCTTTGAAAGAGAAAATGCTTTTTCCCTTTCCCACCCTTGTCGATTCCGAGCTCGTGCTCACTTTCCGGTAACCTTGTCGCCGAAGGATGCTGGTGGTGCTCTCCGATTGGTTTGGTTGTTTTGCCCACTTCGAGACCAGTTTTTACAGCTGTTTGCGAAGGTGAAGTTGGTCTCCAGTTTGATATTTTTGTAGCGTAGGAAGCAATATATTAAAATTTAGTTTGTTAAATATTGCTAGATGTTGGTCTGTGTTCGGAAAGGGGCAACGCGCAAAGTAATGTGTAACCTTTCCGTGGATATATAATTGTCTCATATCTTTTTGTCATCTCGAGGGTTTTTAGGTTTCACAGAGGCAGAGCAGGTGCAGAGGGAAGCCGTACGATAACGTGGTAAAATAGGCATGAAATTAACTATGAGATACATGATTTCCTGTTTAACATGAAAGGCGAAATTTATTTTTTACTTCATACCAGAAGATAAAAGAACTAAAACAGATCGTGGTAATTTTGCAGTATTAAGGTGGTGTGTGCAGTTTCGCTATAAAATTTATATGGAAGTTTTTGCTCGTTTGCCAATATGCTATTGGCTTCATATAAATTATAAAACTAGTAAATCGCAGATAACATTGAATGTTGATGGACCACTGAGAGAGCTTCTTATTTGTAGGTGACTTAGGATATGGGAGTCACAGTAATTAAAAAAATAACACGGTAAGTGTAGTGGAAAGCGGCCTCGCGGGGCTTAAGCTCAGCTCGTTTGCCTTTGTTTTACTGGTAGAAGAGCCACGGTTCTGTGTCCTGTGTAATTGCTGAAGGTGCTACAAAAACAGAGAGCGCTTGGCTGCTCTGTTCGGACGTAATAAGCAAATAATTTTGATGATCATCCCTAGATTAAGGGGGAGGATCCGTGCAACTGAGAGTATGTAGTTTGTTTTGGCTACTGCTCCACTACAGCTACAATGCTCAGCTCGGTTTGCTCACTGGTTTATCATCTGGCGCGGCGAGGCGGGTTCAGTCCCGACACCAGCGAGTCGTGTGACGCAGCAGGGGCGCTAGTGTTGTTAATTTGGAAACGGGCTCATAAACGCCCACGGGCCCAGGGTCATCAGTGCACGCCGGCTCAGCGACAGAGAACGTCGTCGTTGCCTCGCTGACCTCGAAGTTGTCGCACAGGAAACACCATTGCATAATAGACTGGCTATAATTATTATGATCCCTTTTTTAACATGTCTGTAAGTTCCGTAGCTTTCTAGGGCAACGTCCCTTAGTTCTGTACTTTTGTAACGTTTTATGACTGTGTTAATTTTCGAAATGATTACTTTGTGAGTTATATCATGTATTTAATTCCTTTCACTTTCCTCCCCCTCCCCCTCCTTCCTATACGCCGCCCCACCCTTTTTGACAGTTATACTGCTTTTATAATATGTTTGAGTTCAAAGCCCCCTCCTATTTTTTCCCATTTTAGGCTGATTTTGTCAAAATAAAAAAGTCATGCGATATGATAATTTCTCTGTATTTTGATTTTATAATAGAGTATTATCTTTCTTTATTAATTTTCATCTGTATGCTAAATGTTCTATTTTTATTCTGTGTTATAACTATGTAGTAATTCTGATGAAATATTTTTAACCAATGTATTGAAGTGTAGGTGCAGTCATTCCGTTGAACTATTTTTCGAACCAATGTGTTGAAGTTGAGATGCATACAATGTTTAAATATCTTCAACATTTCGCGCCCCTTTCAGCAACTGTATAAATATTAATTTTAATTTTATTAATCAACAGCCTCAGTTGCACCGTTTACCCAGAATTTACCTAGGTTTCATTCGGGATAACCCAACCTTCTTCAGAATCACAGTAACTACCATTTGTCCATAGTGGACATCGTCAAGCTACAAATCCATAAATTATCGTCAGACTATAAAACTTATCTGAAACTGCCTAGGCCCCACTTCCCGACCGCGATGCGGCAGCCACGAGTGTTGTACTGGAACGATGTCCACTATGGACAAACGGTAGTTACTGTTAATCTGAAGAAGGTTGGGTTATCCCGACTGAAACCTACGTAAATTCTAGGTAGACAGTGCAACTGAGGCTGTTGATTAATAAAATTAAAATTCATACCCTGTTTCTCCATAAAATTTTTTGGTTAGATTTTGTCATAAGTATAAAATTTTAGATGTTTTGCATGTACCTATTCTACATTTGCTTTATATTTCCCTTCACTCCTAAAATTGTATTTTCTTCTTCTCATTTCAATTTAAATGTATTTTCGTCGGATGTGGCTTGTATTGCTGTACATCATTTGCTGTCGTTGTGTCAGTGTGCCGTCATATTTTTAACTTGTTAAAATTTTCGATTTTATATTATCTTGGCAATGATGGTTGCCTGTTTTTAAAACATGTATGATATGTGATACATCTGTGATAATTTTCGTGGGTACTTTGATCGATTTTACACTAGTTATGTTTTTCTAATTTCGTGTGGCATTGTCATATTGTCCACTGTTGTATGTAGTACAGCTGCTGTTGATAAAGGTCCAGAACCGAAAGTGGTAGCAAAATAACATTATTACGCATTTTTTAATTTGTATGATAAGTGGCGATAAAAAAAATTCCGTTCGAAGGTCGTACGTACAGCGTAGAATCTGTATGCCAATCAGGCAAAATCGCCGTGAGCATTGAGGCAATACCCCACCGACGCACCAGGTTGAAGACAACCGTTTGGTAAATCACGGTGTCCTGCAGCGTAAAGTAGTCAGCAACTACATCCTCGTACAACTGGAATCGTCGACTCTTCAATGCCTTTTTTAAGGGACCAAAGGCGTGATAATCGCATTGGGAGAGATTAGGACTGTGGGATGGGTTCTAGACTGTCTACCACTTGAGTTAGCGTAATGTATGAGGCTGGCTTCCCGGATTTACCGGCGTCTCTTGTCGAATCGCGATCAGCACGGAATTTGGCACACCATTCCACAGCACAGCTTTCGACAGACGTGCTGCCCCATATACATTCTTCTGAGTCCGTTAGATGTCTACCGGTGTTTCTCCTTCGGGGGCCATACAAAAGTTAAAGCATTTTGGATATGTTTTGACGGATTTGGTAATAACGTCGCCACCGTTTACGTTTCCGCATTCACCGCATGCACGTCGGAAAGGTAGGAATGCCGGTATGTTAGTTATTACGTGCCCGTATCACAGTCACGCTATGTTGCAAAACGTAAAATTCGTTTTGACCAAACTGTTGGTCTGTATTTCTTTGCCTGTTGAACGACGAAAATCCGTTGCGACAGGGTGCTTCCATGAGCGGCTACGTGCGCACGTGTGGACCGAGGCGCTCGGCTTTTATCGCGTCTTCTCGGCCTCCGGCGCGCACACTCTCGCGCGACTGGCGCCGGCTTCAGACATGACGCTACTTCGCGCCGCCTTACGCTATAGCGTTTTTTGTGTGTTCTTATTGACGCAGGCGGAAAGCAGTATTCTCTCTTTTCTCGTGCTCGTTTTTATGAATTTCACGTTGTGTGTATTTTAAGTTTTTATTTGTGCTTTCTTACATCTTGTTAGTCTTCGTACAGCCTGATCTCGAAGTTTATACAACTCATTAACTCGTGTAATATAACGGTGTGCACACGGCCGCTGACGTTTTACGGGCCAATAGTTCTGTGGCGCCCGAGGCGAGTGCCTGGGCTCTGTGCGGCTGCTGCGCGTCGCGTCTCCTGAACTAATGCCGCACGGGGGAGGGGGGCGCGCGTGCTGCGCATGCGCGATTCATGTCGTCAGCGTGTGAGCGGCGGGCCTGGCACTGCGGGCAAACAGCTGGGAGCTGGCGGCAGGGGCTCACCTCGCAGCACCTGCCTATGCACGTGCTCAAGCAAATCGTCTACACCGCAGCTGGGGATTGCCCGGGGCATCTCTCGCAGATGCAGATAGTTACACGGTTTAGGTACACATGACTACCATATCCCGAGTTTTTCAATAATCACTGTAATACTTTGTAGTTTCTATGTAAATTGAAGATGGAGGGGTGAGAGAGGAACCGGAAGGGACTGTTGATGTCAGCTGCATCGGGACTTATATGCGGAATCGGCGGCGACGAGTGAAAAGGTGTGATGGATCGGAATTCGAGCCCTGAATTTCCTACGTACTGGGCGGCAGCGTTAACCACTCCGCCGTCCGGGCACAATGTTTATCGCAAATGCACTGACTATGTCTGCACGCTCACTGGCCGACCCACATTGCCCCTATCCGCAGTCCATGTCTTCGATGCTCGCCACTTTTGAGGTTCCCTCAGGAGGTCGAACGTAATTGTGCGGCCGCAGTGAAGGTGATGGATTCATTGCCCATCGAGGCGAATAAATTATGTGAATGTGTGATATCTGTTCTTTCGGACTCAGTTTTTCTAAAAATGTTTTTAGTAACTTGTAGATATATGGTGTAATGAAGTTACAAACTTGAAATTTCGATAGTGCATATATTATTTCATAAATCATAATCCTGAAGTTTTGTCGTATTACTATTTCTGCTTTTCGAAGTTTTCATGAAAATGTAAATTTTAACCCAGAATATGCAAAAGTGTTCTGCCGGCTAGGTATAAGGCAGGAAGTAAAAATTGCATCACCATGTTTTTATTATGAAGTAATGAAGATGTACGACTTTCCACGATAACAGATGTAATGCAGTTTGGTACAGATATGAGGAAATGGCAACTTCAGCGGAGACGAGCTCGTAACAGTTGCAATAAAAAAAAATGTACAGGACGTAATTCACTAGGCTCCATATTTCGACACCACATTTTAGAAACAATTACCTAATATAGAAAAAAAATAATATGGAAATAGAATCCCAACTGGAAAAGATATTTGTTATTGCACGAAGATGCTTTTTGAACGCACAGATGGGTGCGCCATCACTAAGATATCTAATAGTGTTTACATCTCGCCATCCGCACCGAGGGACAAAAGAAACACCGCTAAAGGCAGAGGGATCAGTCGGAAGGAGCTGCTACAAGTCATCTATTCGTGACGAAAGCTTTGAGTGAGTGCGTAACCGCATCAGTAATTACACGCTGGTAGAGATGGGCAAACTGAAACACGTAACTGTTTCGAAACAAATGAAACAGTACAATGTAATGTTTCGATACGCTGTTTCGAAACAGTTTGTGTTTTGTAATTTAATAAACCTACACATTTTATCATCTTGAATGTCTACTGTATAAGTATGTCCATATAAACACACATGAGGTGCGAGAGCGCTAATCATATCGCAGAAAGTATGAAACTATCACTTAGGCGTCTTGGCACATTTCGTATTTCATGCAGCAAATGCGCTGCTTTCGTGTCGTGTGACTTTCATACTTTTCAATTGGCTGAGGACAGCGATGGCTGAAGACAGAAGAACCACCACGAACGGAACTGGAGGTGGGAGCAAACTGGAGAAACAACGGATTCCGTTAGTATGGGTAATACACCCATCCTGCTAATTTCCATGCACACAAAGGGAATCATTGTGGATAATAGGCACAGTAGTCACTCACAAATAATGCCAAATAATTCGAATAAATAACAAAATATAAAAAAAAGTTTGTCTTTCAAGGTGTTTCGAACCATTACTATAAATTCATCATGCTTCCCAGCCCTTCCCGTTCACCATTACACTATCAGTGATATGTCAAACAGATTGCTTGCAATTATACCTACATCAAATTTATGGATATGTCTAATAACTGCCACTCTACGCCTTTTTTTATTCAAAATGCTGTAGGCTTACTTGCGTTTCTTAATATGATTACTGTACATGAACAGAGAAGCGTATTTTATAAAAAAAAGTGTAATTTAACTGAATGATTTTCACATATTTATTATTTTGAATTTGAATAGTATGCGTTGTGTTATTGTTTGGCTAGTGCTTATAAAGCAGATGTTACGCCATTTCGGAATAGGACAGTCAGCTGAAAACGAAGCTTTATTTTCGGATGTCTTAAGCTTCATGCTATTGCTTGTCAAAAAGATTTCGACACTCTTGAAAGTGTTTCACGAAGTGGTATGTTGTGTTTCAATACCTGTGCCGAGCCCGAATCTCGTCCGACACAGAGCGGAATGAAACATCACTGTTTCGATACAATTAGTCCGTTCCAAGCACAGGTGGACTGAAACAGCCTTATTTTGAAACAACGATACAGTTTCTGTGTCTGGCTCGAAATCGAATCTGGTCCGGTTATCCTAGACAGGGGCGGAATGAAACACCACTGTTTCGAAACAGTGAACCACAGCCGTTCCGAAACACTGAAACAGTTCCACGTATCGATACACTGTATCGAAACATAGAAACAGTGGCCAAGTCTATACGCTGGTGATCACACGGCTCGGATGCCTGTGTATCGAATATACGTATTCGCGAGTGGGACTGTGTTTTCGGTTTTCATTTCACGAATTTGATCTTTCGTGTATCCGAAATCTGCATCGCGATTGGAGCATTACTCTCTCTGCCTCATGTTCGAGAAAAGCTATCACTGACTCGACTGCCCAATGTTAAATACAAACTACTGTTAATGGAACTTGAGCAGGATTTTCAAGTCCAAACAATGTCAGGTGATGAGGAAAAAGTGACAGCTTATAGGATTTTCATAAGAACTGAGTTTATGTAATTTGATGAAAAATTTCCTAATTGCTCCATACTGCCATTAAGTAAAAATGTTTCAGCTAGTGAAATCTCAGATGTCACAAAGCGGAATGAAAGTTACACGTGACACTCGACGACTATTTTCAGGTAGCCTATGTTTGTAGTGTACAGCCCCTTGTTGGATGAGTGGATTAAAGGTTAGCTAGCTTTTGAGACATTTTTTCTTTGTCGTTCAGAGAAACGAAGTGATAAGCTCCCGAGTTAAACCGCACGACCCCGCAGTCGTAACGGACTTCCACAGTACGGCACGTGGTGAACAGCTTCCTTTCCAATTGCTAGTCGCTTAAGCAATGGTGCGACATCCCAAGTGAGGTCCGCTACACGCCTACACAATAACTCACCACACTCTTTACCCACCACCGTGTTCCAGGTTTCTGTCCGGGCATGCTGATTAAATAACTCAAATTTTACAAAACGCACAGCCGCTTGCACAACGAAAGATCCGCACCTAACAGGGGGAAAGGTGCACGTGGGGCGCCGGTGTACAAGAAAGGAAAGAGAAGGAATGCGCCGAATTGTAGACCCGTATCACTGATATCAATGTGCTGTCTTCGAAAACTATGAATCACCTCGATGACAACGATCTCTTGACACACAGCACGGATTCACAAAACATCGTTCTTGTGCAAGACATCGTCGCTCTACTCTCATAAAGTAATGAGTGCTATCTACAGATCTCAAGTTAATTCCATATTTCTAGATTTCCGGAAGGCTTTCTGCACAGTTCTTCACAAGCGGCTTCTAATCGAATTGCATCCCTATGGCATATTGTCTCAGTTATGAGACTGGATTCGTGATTTCCTTTGAGAAAGGTCACAGTAGTACTCATCGAGTAAAAGAAATGATAACTGGCGCTCCCTAAGGTGGTGTTACAGGCCATCTGCTATTTGTAATCCATATAAAAGACTTAAGAGAGAATCTGAGGAGCCCTCTTAGATCGTTTGCAGGTGATCTGTCGCTTGCCACCTGGTAAAGTCACCAGAAGATCAAAACAAATTGCAAAATAATTTAAACAATGTATCTGTAAGATGCAAAAAGCGGCTGTTGCCCCTAAATAAAGAAAAGAATGAGACCATACAAATGGGTACTAGAAGGAAATCGGTTAATTTCGTTACACGATAAATCACTCAAATCTAAGGGCTGTCAGTTCGACTAAATACATAGGGAATATTATTACGAATAACTTAAATTTTTACCGCTCATACAGATAATGTTGCGGGGAAGGCGAACCAAAGACTGCGTTTTGTTGGGAGAACATTTAGAAAATGCACCGAGTCTACTGAAAGAGACGACTTGTTCGCCCTCTGTTAGAGTATTGCTGTGCGGTATGGGATCCACATCAGATAAGATTGCCGGAAGGCATCTAAAAATTTAATAGCAGCAGTTCGTTGTGTACTATCGCGAAATAGGGAAGACAGTGTCTCGGATATGGTACACAAGTTGGGGTGACAATATTATTAAAGCAAAGGCGTTTTTCGTTGCGGCGAGATCTTTTCGCGAAATCTCAAACACCTCATTTCTCCTCCGAATGCGAAAATATTTTGCTGAAGCCCACGTACATAGGGAGGAATAATCATTGTAATAAAATAAATCGGAGCTCGTACAGAAAGATGTAACTGTTCATTTTCCCATGCGTTGTTCCAGACTGGGACGGTATATATATGACCACGTAAATAAGTGTGGATTGGTAGCTGTACGCGTTTAGTGGGAGATCTTAAAGCAAAGTAAAATATTTTCCTCTCTTCTTCAGATGTGTATGCATCTTGGGGTGTTTGCGAGCAGATGATCCAAATAACTAATTTTTCTTTAATTCATCCTATTGTTTTTAACAGCCGAAAAAGTTCATTTGTTGCTTCCAGTGTCGATAGGATTTTGAGGAGGCGACGCTTCACAGATATCTGAAATGTTGATAAAATATTCATTATGGAAACTTAGTCTTTCGCAGGAGTGAGAGCATGTTATAAATCGGGCTAGGAGATCTAGCTTGAAGTTTGCATTACTCAGAACGTCCTAAAACTTTATAAAAACAGTACGAGAGCGTTGTATTCGACAGTATAAATCGTTACTTGATGTCTTGTCTTACGAGACCGATGTGTCAAGTCAGTAAAATTTCAGTACTCTTCTATTCCGAACAGTTGAAAAACAAGACGACATATATCTGCGATCCTGTTCTTATTATTATCTAAAATATTTGTTGTACTGTGTACTTGCTGTATTCACCGCAAATATTGAGAATTTTTTAAAGTATGATGTACATTAATCGCCTCGAATACGTAAGTATTAGGGTATCGGAATTATTTATAGAGACGCTGGTGACTTACATCCGAACTTCAGTGTCTTGTCAGTGCTTCATGAAAGAAATTCTCTAAATAAGTATGAACGGGAGAGGTGTTGGGTTGCAGCCTTTCGAACTCTTAAACTCTTTTTTGGGTTTTAAGTTTTTTTTCGTGGTTAATTACTTAGTTCATTTATTTAGATAGTTATGTATATATTTCATGTTGCAAGATTAGCAGCTTTAAGCCGTCTCGTACATCTTCCCTGATACCCTAGGTGGCTCAACATTACAATCCAAAATATCTGGCGGCAGTGCATATTTTCTGTGCAGCTGAGATCCTTCTTGTCAGTATCTGACTGTTCAAGAAGTTGAATTGATTTGTTGTATCGCCCTCCGTGAGTTGCCATAATGAGTCAAGCAGAGGCAAGCGTCTGAGTTTTGAACTTTTGCCGCAGATATTTGCCATGAGTTGCTTCTCCTCTGCATATACAGGGATGATGCGTATTAACGTTTAAAAACCCCCGATGCGACGTAGCTGACACTGAGACAAGTGATTTAATAGGAGACACATGCAGTCAAAATATCTACATCTACAGGGATACTCTGCAAATCACATTTAAGTACCTGGCAGAGGGTTCATCGAACCACCTTCACAACTCTTTATTATTCCATTCTCGTATAGCGCGCGGAAAGAATGAACACCTATATCTTTCTGTACGAACTCTGATTTCTCTTATTTTATCGTGGTGATCGTTCCGCCCTATGTAGGTCGATGTCAACAAAATAGTTTTACATTCGAAGGAGAAAGTTGGTGATTGGAATTTCGTGAGAAGATTCCGTCGCAACGAAAAACGCCTTTCTTTTAATGATTTCCAGCCCAAATCCTGTATCATTTCTGTGACACTCTCTCCCATATTTCGCGACAATACAAAACTTGCTGCCTTTCTTTGAACTTTTTCGATGTTCTCCGTGAGTCCTACCTGGTAACGATCCCACACCGCGCAGCAGTATTCTAAAAGAGAACGGACAAGCGTAGTGTAGGCAGTCTCCTTAGTAGGTCTGCTACATTTTGTAAGTGTCTTGCCAATAAAACGCAGCCTTTGGTTAGCCTTCCCCCACAACGTTTTCTATGTGTTCTTTCCAATTTAAGTTGTTCGTAATTGTAATACCTAGGTATTTAGTTGAATTTACGGCTTTTAGATTAGATTGATTTAACGTGTAACGAAGTTTGAGTTCCTTTTAGCACTCATGGGGATGACCTTACACTTTTCGGTATTTGGGGTCAACTGCCACTTTTTGCACCATTCAGATATTTTTTCTAAATCGTTTTGCAATTTGTTTTGATCTTGTGATGACTTTATTAGTCGATAAACGACAGCGTCATCTGCAAACAACCGAAGACGGCTGCTCAGATTGTCTCCCAAATAGTTTATATAGATAAGGAACAGCATAGGGCCTATAACACTACCTTGGGGAACGCCAGAAATTACTTCTGTTTTAATCGACGGCTTTCCATCAGTTGCCTTGAACTGTGAACTCTCTGACAGTAAATCGCAAATCCAGTCACATAACTGAGACGATATTCCATAAGCACGCAATTTTACTGTGAGCCGCTTGTGTGTTAACAGTGTCAAAAGCCTTCCGGAAATCCAGGAATACGGAATCGATCTGAAATCCCTTGTCAATAGCACTCAGCACTTCATGTGAATAAAGAGCTAGTTGTGTTTCACAGGAACGATGTTTTCTAAACCCATGTTGACTGTGTCAATAGACCGTTTCCTTCGAGGTAATTCATAATGTTCGAACACAGTATATGTTCTAAAATCATGCTGCATATCGACGTTAACGATATGGGCCTGTAATTCAGTGGATTACTCCTACTACCTTTATTGAACATTGGTGTGATCTGTGCAACTTTCCAGTCTTTGGGTACGGATCTTTCGTCGAGCGACCGGTTGTATATGTTTGTTAAAGTATGGAGCTAATGCATTAGCATACTCCGAAAGGAACCTAATTGGTATACTTGCTTTTATTAAGCGATTTAAGTTGCTTCAGTACTCCGGGAAATACCCCATAAATGGATGAGAAATGTTGAACGTGACGTCATCAGATTCTATAGGGTGACTCATGAGGGTCCCCCCCCCCCCTCCCGGTTGCTGGAGGTTATTCATGAGGTTATTTGGAACAAAAAATGTAAATACAGTAATGTGATCAAATCGATACTTAAGGAGCTACAACAGAGTTCCGAAACAAGTCGCGGTGTATGTAGCGCTACACTTGTGTTCACAGGTCACACCATCAGTCTTAGGTAGCCAAGTGCAGCGAGTGGTACGTTTCCACAACAACCACGTTGTTGATACTGCAGTCGCTGTTTACTGTTATTGCCTCCTGTGTACAGTACACTTCGCGATGCCGTACAAGTTTTCATCGCAGGATTACGGAGACATGGTGTACATTTTGGGCGCCTGTGACGGTCATACGAAAGCTGCTGTTGCTGAATATCACCGTCAGTATCCTAATCGTAAGATTCCGAGTGCCAAAACATTAGTGGAACATATCGAACATTGCTAGAAACTGGTACTCTTCCCAGTATTCGTATTCACTCCGAAAGACATCGTGATATTTAAGAAAAGGAAAACATTCTTAATTCAGTAGAGCGCAGTCCTCGTTCAGGTACAAGACGCCTAGCTACCCGATCGAACGTTTCATACACTAAGCTACGTAGAATTCTTCATGAGAATGGACTGATCTTTTTCATGTGCAGAAAGTTCACCATTTAGAGCCCATGATTGTGCCAACCGTTTGTACTTTTGTAACTGGTTAAATGGAATCGGCAGCTCTATCGCTTCATAATGTTCAGTGATGAGGCAACCCTTACAAGAGATGACGTCAACAACATGCATAACATTCATGTCTGGGCAGACGAAAATCCCCATGCCACGGTAATATCTCTATTTCATCCCAGATCCAGTCTCAATGTCTGGTGTGGTGTTGTGTGTGACCAGTTACTGGGGCCGTTTATTTCCCCAGGAAATTTAAATGGTCAGATGCACGGTAACTTTTTACAAGAAGACTTACCGCAGCTTCTTGAAGATGTTCCTCTCGAAACAAGACGCCACATGTACGTTCAACATGACGGGGCACCTGCACACTTCCACCATGTGGTAACTTCTTATCTTAATGAGCGATTCCCACATCGATGAACAGGTCGCGGGGGCCCCATCAACTGGGCTGCCCCCAGGTCCCCAGATTTAACACCCCTACACTACTGCATCTGGGGGTGGATGAAAGACATCGTGTACGAAGTTAAGGTAGAAACACGAGAAGAATTGATACAACGCATTTTCGATGCCGCAACTTCAGTAAGCAATGAGCATGTGAAACTACGAAATGTTACTCGCGCTGTTCACTCCCTTGCGAATCTTTGCCTTCAAATGCGGGGAGGAAATTTTGAAAACTTGTTTTAAATCCACTCTGAATGCAAGAGACTGCTACAAAATCGTTTAAATTATTATGTGCATTTTTGATAGTGAAATCCTACAATAATCGTTTTTTCTGCCGTTTTCCTGAGTTTTTCAATAGCTGGAGCTCCTTAATTGTGGATGTGATGCCATTACTTTATTTAATTTCTTTTTCCAAATAACCTAAGGAGTACCCTCAAGAAACCGGGGGGAAACCTCGTGACTCACACTATATACCTTGCTACCTCGCCGCACGTTAAGTGGATGGGCTTGGCCTTGAAAGGATGATTGAGCGATGCAATTCGACCAAACGGTGCAAATTTCGAATGCCTGGTGTAGATGTGGTCTGTTGTAAACGTAGGAGTTACAAAATTGTCGCTATAATCCAGTTAAAGCTGTTCTTATATTGCGTTTTTTTCCTTTTGTCCCTTCTTTTTCTTACTTACAGACGTCTGTCATTTACTAGTAACGACGTATTTCGGAAGCTTATACTCATTTACTTGTTGACACAGTACGGTAGATTCTTGTTGTACTGTACTAGCCAGTAAACCATCGGAGACCATAGAGACCGGTAAATGAAATGATAAATCTTTCCTCAATGCAAACACACAGTTCTGTGACGAAATGGAAAAAATACTGCCTGCCAGATGCAAGCTGGAACCCTGAGTCCCACGCGCTTAAGTCGCGCACGTAGGCCCAGAGACTGCGTTGGGATAATCTGGTACAACAGACCGATTGTCTCAGCCGCTGTACGGACGGCGAAGTATGTTACGTGATGCCACATGTTAAATATTTACCATCCACTTTTGGGGTATTTCCCTACATTTGCGACCCCATATGTCTTCTATGAAATTACTTGTCTCAGCATCATCTACGTCACTTAGAGGGTTTTTAAACGTTGATAAGAATCACCCCGCATTTTTTCTAAAGCTCAGTTGTCTTTCTGTGATCACTCTGAGAAATATGTTAGGAGACTATCTCGTAAAGCTAATAAGCCTCTCTGCCGGCCGCGGTGGTCTAGCGGTTCTAGGCGCTCAGTCCGGAACCGCGCGACTGCTGCGGTCGCAGGTTCGAATCCTGCCTCGGGCATGGATGTGTGTGATGTCCTTAGGTTGGTTAGGTTTAAGTAGTTCTAAGTTCTAGGGGACTGATGACCTCAGATGTTAAGTCCCATAGTGCTCAGAGCCATTTGAACCATTAATAAGCCTCTGTTCTACATAGTGTCTTGCAGTTTAAGAAAGATCGATGTCGCAAATCTTATTGGAAATTTCGTGAGAGATGCTAATGTTTGTTTGGTAGATAACTGTTAGAGTTACTGCAATACGAACGGCACCGTGGGATTTGGCTATAGGGAAACGCGTCTCTAAGTGAATAAATACTGGAGTAAACATGACATCACACGAGTTACGAAATACGGTTCAAATGGCTCTTAGCTCTATGGGACGTAACATCTGAGGTCATCAATCCCCTAGAACAGGACCGGCCAAACACTGCACAGTGTGCAGACGTGCGGAAGTGCTGCACATGGGCGCACGTGTGCGACAGCGACATCTGTTATTAGACATGTGTCCTAAATGAACGGCGGCGGCTCCAGTTCCCTGTGGTACAAGCAAGACCGCAACATATCCAGTCTCGTTTACCCCTGGTGACCGTAACCTTAACGGAGAAGTACTGAGAAATGGCAAGTACTGTGAAAAAGCAAAGGACGGGAGATCTATGTTCTCGGTCGTTTAAAAATGACTGGGAACTGCAATTCTTTTTTGTAGCCGTTTATGAAAACTCACAGTGTTTGCTGTGCCGCCAAATAATAGGCGTCCAGCGTAAGTTTTCAATTGAAAGACATTACAATACGTATCACAAAGACGAGTGTAGTGAACTCAACAGTGAAGAACGACAAGCAAAATTAAATGTCCTTCAGAAAATGGATGAGATACATCAACTCGATTTTACTGTACATCAAAGTAACTGATACTTCTTGAACTCTTAGTTTCAGTTTCTTGTGTTACATTTACGTCTGTTTTACTGTACGCTGTACAATGTACTGTTTTCAATTTTCCACAATGACAGCCACACTAAATCTTCACTGCGAGCAAGTTTTAAAATCGCATTAAGAATTGCACAATCTGGGAAACCCTTTTGCAAAGGGGAGTTTGTGAAAGGGTGTCTGATTGATGCTGCAGAACTTGTGTGTCCCACGAACGTTAGCAGGTTTCAAGAAATCCGTCTATACAAACAAACAGTGACGAGACGTATCAGTGCTATGGCCGGCGATCTGCACATGCAGCTAATAAATAAGGCTAAATACTTCGTTGCTTTCTCTGTTGCGCTCGATGAAGCAACAGATTTTACAGATACAGCCCAGATTGTGATATACATACGAGGTGTCGATAACGCACTTTGTGTAACCGATGAGCGTAATCTGTGCGTAGAAATATGCACTACATGAACGCTGACGGCTGCGGCGTGCACGCTGTGACCCGGAAGTTGCACATGTGCAAGAGCACCGCACGCGTGCAGAATTTCTGGCCGGTCCTGCCCTAGAACTTAGAACTACTTAAACCTACCTAACCTTAGGACATCACACACATCCATGCCCTAGGCAGGATTCGAACCTGCGAACGTAGCGGTCGCGCGGTTCCAGACTGAAGCGCCTAGAACCACTCGGCCACGCCGGCGTGCTCCAAATACGGCAGCCTCGTGTTGGCGCCACATTGGATGCGGGGCTGGCGCAGTTCTGGCCAGCCTTCTTAACATACGTGGCCGCCAGCAACAGCGGGGTTCCCTGCTCTGCTTTGCCGGGCGGGCGCCGCTGCCGGCCACACCGCAACAGCGGTTACGAGTGGCGTCGTGTAAACACCTTTCTTCGTCTTCTTCTTTTCGGTTTAGACATTTTCTACTCGAGGTCCCACTATCTTGCTGAGGATCATCTGTTGCTTCCAGTAATTCAGTTCTTAGAAGGTACAGACTTTCCGCGGCAATCGAGGTTTCGGGTTGCATCACTCCTGGTAATGTCGGCATTTTGCATCTCATCCAGAGATTGATCTTAATGTAGTTCAAAGTAGGTGGTTTGTTCGCTAAATTGTTGTCTATTCGTGTTTCCGTTGGAGTTTTTCATTGAGATATAAACTCCTCCCGTAACTGCCTTGTATCCTTTGTGTTCTTTTCGGTCGTACACCTCTTTCTTACGACTCTCGTGACGAGCAGCCAGCTCTGCGAGGGACGCAGAGTGACGTGATGAGCTCGCGTTCTCAGTGCAGACCAGTAGGCCGCTTTGTATCCGCAGTCGTGAACGGGACAATGCGGCTACGCCACAGTGTTCCACCCGCCCAGCGTACCAAGAACGGTCGTCCTGGGCTGGGTGTGCGCCACGAGGAGCGCATTTGGCGTAAACCCGTAACGCCAGCACTTCGTGACTTTAATGCAACTATTGCTTTCCCTTTATTGTTCGATCATAACTCTGCATATGTATTTCTTCACTCTTATAATGAACATTTTTGTGTCCGCTTTGTGTACCAAAAAAGTGTGGTTAGCGCGCCAAAGTAAATGGCGCCAACATATCAGCTGCAAGTAGTAACTCGCCGGCCTACATTAGTTATCGCTGAAGCAACTGGTTTTCGGTTACGTCGGTTTTTCCCATGCTAGTTTAACCTGTCTTAAAACCCCTCAAAATAAACGGTTTCCTGAAATAACCGATTTTCGGTTTTTTATACCTATTATTTCCTGCAAAAAACATAGAAATCGAACGAAGATTGAAAACTTCAACTCAGTTTCAAGATAAAAAGAATCAAAATATTAAATTAAATAGACAAGTAAAAGAAAACTTAGTTCGTCCACTGTTCGTAGTTTTTCTCGAAAAGTTACAAGTACTTAATACAATATGAAACTGTTCAAAAATCATGTTTTAATCAGGAGGCATACGACTATTTGGGAATTAGGAATAGTTAGTGCTAAAGGTTGAAGAACTCTGGTTTTCGTGTTAATTTGTCCGTTTTCATGGGCTGCAAGCAGATAAAGGCGTATTCGTAGACACAGCCAGCAGATCAGCTACTACCAGTTGTATTGCATACTATAAATTAAGTTTTTTAATTTATTACTGTTGTCGTGATTTCAATCCCGTGTCATTAATTCATAGAAATGACACACAAATCTTTAGTGTCTTAAAGAAAATGAAGCACTGAACTTAATTGCTACGTCGCTTCGAAAAAATATTTCGAGGCTGTTGTTCCTGTCTTTCTGAAATACAACAGATGTCCGTCGACGACAGCGAGAAACTGCCGTATAGACCATGTGGGGGCAGATCGTGCACACAGCAGGGACACACATGTGCCTTAAGCGACGACGTACGGCAACAGGGACGTTATTGTCTGAGCACTGCTGTACCAATTCTTATTCCATGTGCTTGTTGCATTCTCACTAAAATAGAATGCCTTTCTCATTTCCTATAACAACACAATATTTCAAACCAATGTAAATTTTACTAATATAAACCATTCCTTTTCTTAAAAAGGTGTATAAAAATGAAAAATTTTATCATTGCTACTATAGCTAGTGATATCATGTCTTTTGCTCCGCTATTACTAGAAAATACGATAAACACATGTTACAAGCGGGATCAAGCAAATACCAAAAAAGTCTCGTTTATTGAGAACTAAAATACCGATGCCACTGTCAATCAGTCGGTTTTTTCCGTCACTACCTTAGATGGGTTCTGCTATTTGGGGAGCAAAATAACTGATGATGGTCGAAGTAGAGAAGATATAAACTGTAGACTGGCAGTGGCAAGGGAAGTGTTTCTGAAGAAGAGAAATTTGATAACATCGAGTATAGATTGTCAGGAAGCATTTTCAGAAAGTATTCGTATGGAGTGTAGCCATGTATGGAAGTGCAGCATGGACAGTAAACAGTGTAGACAAGAAGAGAATAGAAGCTTTTGAAATGTGAAATTACAACGAAATCCAGACCTTTAGCTGTTTACAGGCGTTGATAAATATCAACGAGGACATGTATGCCCCGGCCGGGACTCGAACCCGGGATCTCCTGCTTTCATGGCAGACGCTCTATCCATCTGAGCCACCGAGGGCACACAGGATTGTGCAACTGCAGGGATTTAACCCTTGGCGCTCCCCTTGAGACCCACATTCCCAACTTACTGTTCACACACTACATTTGTAATGCCCCTGCCCACTATACTCATTGCCGGCTGAAGTGGCCGTGCGGTTCTAGGCGCCGCAGTCTGGAACCGCGTGACCGCTACGGTCGCAGGTTCGAATCCTGCCTCGGGCATGGATGTGTGTGATGTCCTTAGGTTAGTTAGGTTTAACTAGTTCTAAGTTCTAGGGGACTAATGACCTCAGAAGTTGAGTCCCATAGTGCTCAGAGCCATTTGAACTATACTCATTACTCGCGGCAGTCAATCTTCTTTCCCGCAAGAGTTCGGGCAATGTGAGTGCATCCGCACTGAAGATGATCATTGGCCGGTTAGCCTTATATATATGAAGATAGTGTCTCTTCTTGGTACATATTTATTAATTTTCTGCAGCAGTGTGGGAGTCATGCAGCTGTGGCAAGACGTATAAACGGAACATGTAAGCACCGAGTGTGGCAAGAATTATTCACATTATCAGACAGATTTTGTTGCTTTACTTACAGTGTATTAGTTAGTATTCGTTGGTTGGATGTTGTACACAGTATTCTGGGAAACATAATGAATGTTTTCCAGTGACGTTAATTGTACTGCAGTTTACACACTGAGACACAGGTAGCACGTTCCATATGCTTTACAAATCGTAAGTAAACCAAAGGGTACGGCTACAGTTTGTGTTAGTGCAGTGTGTCTCTTTCTTCAGCTCTTGTAATACACACTGCCGTCAGTAAGTATGTATCTATTTCTCTATTGTAAAAGAACACGTATCACTATGACAAAATTGACATGTGCTATTTATAAAATCTATTTAACAATGAGTTGGAAGATAATACAACTAAAATTTTAGCACTGAAATTTCGATTGACAATTCATTTGTCTTTTGTTTAACGTTGATCAACAGTTACGAAATTAACAGTAAATATGCATTACTTTTTTAAAATAATGAAGCGCGCGCGCGCACACACACACACACACACACACACACACACACACACACACACACACACACACACACACACACACACACCACCTCCCCATCCCACATACTACCTGGCTTAACAGTTCATTACTGCGATGTTTATTGTTCATTTCGTAATTGTTGATCAACGTTAAACATAAGACAAATGAAATGCCAATCGAAATTGCAGTGCTAAAATATTATTTGTATTATCTTCAACTCATTGTTCAATAGATTTTATAAATAGCACATATCAATTTTACCATATTACTACATGTTATTTTGCAATAGAGAAATACATACATACTTACTGACGTCAGTGTGTATTACAAGAGCTGAAGAGAGAGACACACTGCCCTAACACAAACTCTTTGACACAACTTTAGCCTGACTCTTTGGTTTACTTAAGTTTTGTAAAGCATATGGAAGGTGTTACCTGTGGCTAAGAGTGTACAGTGCAGTACAACAAACGTCACTGGAAAACATTCATTATGTTGCCGTAATTCGAAAAAACCTTTATTTGTCACAGTCTCAGTGTTCCTCTTCCATAATGGACAAAAGTGTTACCATAATCAGGTTAGAATGTTCCATTAGCGAAGGTTATTGTGAGGGCGAGGTGAGGTGTTAATATCACATTCTAGAGGGCTATATAGAAGCTGTTGATTGTGATTGAGTTTCCACCTCACTGTGATATATCCTAGAAGGTTCCGTTTTACCTAATGAATGTGCGCAGTTCAAAATTACTAACTCTTATGTCATGTAGTTATGTCAGACTGGCGACCGTATTTGTACCTGGTTACTCATAATTACTACTGCTGAATGAATTTTTCTTCGAATGCAGCACTCGAATCTATAATATCCCGTACGAAATAGCGTTTTCTAGACGAGACGAAACGAATAGCGTGAAATGCATTTGTCAGTCACAGTCATAATTCCAGTAAAAGCGTAGTAGTAACTCGCTGTTACATTATATGGTGGAGCCTCGTTATAAACCGACGTGATGAGACAGAAAACATTGGGCAGCGGTCAGCGACATGGGCTGGTGCAGCGCAGTGTGGCTCGCTCGGCGTGTCACAGTGCGCGAGCTGAAGGGACACGCTAAAGCAGCTGCGCACTCTCATTTCTCACGTGGGCAAATATTCTCATCTTAGAGAGAAAAAAATCACTATCGCAGACGTGCAGCTAGTGCAAAACTTCCCTTCAGTCGTTAACTCGCCGAGCTTCAGACACCTGAGACGGCCTATTTCACTCCCCTCTGATGTTTATGTAACGGCCCCTCCCACTAAGGTGACATCCAGTAGGAAGCATTATAAAAGCATGTACATTTTTTTTGTTTTATTTCTTTTACATTTTCTGTAGTCATTTTGCGGTCTTATGTATACGAATAGTGATACGAAATTGTCATGTAAATTGATAGTTACTTTGGATTGTAATTGAATGTATCTGTGTGCTCTGAGGTGACAAAAGTCGTAGGACAGCGACGTGCACACATACAGATGGCGGTAGTGTCGTATGTACAAGATGTAAAAGGGCAGTGCATCGGCGCAGCTCTCATTTGTACTCACGTGAAAAGGTGCCGGGGTGATTATGCCCGAGCAACGGAAGTAATAGACTGAAAGCAGAATGATAGTTGGAGCTAGAAGCATGGGACATTCCAATTCGCAAATTGTTAGTGAACTCAGTATTCTGATTGCCACAGTTTCAAGAGTGTGCCGAGAATACCAAATTTCAGGCATTGCCTCTCACTACGGACAACCCACTGGCCGGCGGTCTTCATTTAACGACCGAGAGCAGCGACATTCGTGTAGAGCTGTCAATGCTAAAAGACAAGTAGCAGTGCTTGAAATAACTGTAGAAATCAATGTGGGACGAACGACGGACGTAGCTGCTAGGACAGTACGGCAATATTTGTGGTGAACAGGCGTGGCAGCAGACGAACGACGCGAGTGACATCGCTAAGAGCACGTTATCGCCTGAAGCACCATCTAGGATTCGTAACCCTATCAGTTGGACCCTAGACGACTGGAAAACCGTGGCCTGGCCAGATGAGTCCCTATTTCAGTTGTTAAGAGCTGATGGTACGGTTAGAGTGTGATGCTGACTCCACGAAGTTGTCAACAAAGCACTATGTAAACTGGTGGTGCCCCATAATGGTGTGGGCCATGTTTACATGGGTCCTCTGGTCCAAATGAATCGGTCAGTGACTGCAAAGGATTATGTTCGGCTACTTGAGAGGCCATTTGTAGCCATTCATGGACTTCATATTCCCAAAAAACAATGGAATTAATGGATGAATTAATGGTATTAATGGATGACTACGCCATTTCACCAGGCCACAGTTGTTCGCCATTGGTTTGAGGAACATTCTGAGCGAATGACGTGGCCACACAGATCGCCCGACGTTAATCCCATCGACCATTTATGTGACACAATGGAAAAGTCAGTTCGTCCACAAAATTCTGCGGTGGCAACAATTTCACAATTATGGACGGCTATAGAGGCAGCATGGCTCAACATTTCTACTGGGGACTTCCAACCATTTGTGCCTATGACACGTCGAGTTGCTGCATTACGGTGCGCAAAAGTAGGCCCGGTACCTTTTTAGGAGGCATCCAATGACTTTTGTCCCCTCAGTGTATATTCTATGTGTGTTTCCGGAAGCTTCGGCATAGTGAGGAATATGATATCTGAGTAAAAATTGTGTGTGTGTGTTCTTATAGCTCACACTTGCCTATTAACGAATAGTTATTTCAAAGCGGGACGGAGCAAGTGTTAAGTCGATCGGCCCCGAGCGCGGTGGAAAGTTTCATTTAACTGAGGAGAACAGCGTTGTTTCAGCAGTGTTCAATGAGGAAGAGGTTTGGAGGAAATCGTAGAGTAGAAATATCTCTGGACTGAGCAATCCGTTCTGCGTATGTTGGCAGCATTAAACTAGGATTGTCAAGTGATCTCCGGAGATCGCTGTTTGTATATTCTTCCTGCAGGGTTCGAAAGATTAATATTAGATGTAATTGTTGCGTTTTTACAATTTCTTAATTCGTAACAGCTGCGACGAATCCTGTCGTTGCAACGGATGCAAAGAGAAATACGTGAAAGGAGAAATAGTTTGTTTTATATGACTACGGTGATATATTCTGCTGCTGTGGCTGAATTTTTAATAAACGTTTTAAATCTGTTCTCGTATGTGCAAATGTGTAGGACTGTCGAGCAAAGACTATAGCCATTCGCACCGGTCATTTGTAATGGCGAATTTCGTTTTAAGGTCTGTTTCGTTGTTTTAAACTGGAATATATTTACCATAGGGTACTCTGTAATATTTATGTCTTTTGTTGAAAAGCCAGCTGATTCCAAAAATTTCACTCTTCTCTGAAAAGATGTTTGCAGTTCGGAGAAGATAAGCCGTGTGTGTGTGTGTGTGTGTGTGTGTGTGTGTGTGTGTGTGTGAGGGGAGGGGGGGGGGGGGAGAGGCAATCTCTTTACGCAGATGGTCTGAGAAGTAAATAAAGTTTGCGAAGCTAGAAAATACTAATGTAATGTTGGTTGAAATTCCCGCATGTATCTTACATACATTTTCTCCACAATCCTGGCGTAGAACACGTCATTTGTTTATTTTCAGAACAATAGTGCCATCCTGAGACTTAAGCTGTATCTCGTGCTTTGCAAATACTTAAGTCTATAAAAATATAAATAGTGAAAGTGTATGGTAAAAAATGGAAATGTCGTGTGGCTAGGGCCTCCCGTCGGGTAGACCGTTCGTAATAGTGGGGAAGAGAAATCAGACAGACAAAACAAGAGAAACACGAACACAGCATAATCGTAAATTAACAATCATAAATATGCTAGCTAAGTCCTTCACGTGTGTGCTCTTCCCTTGGTGTGTCACATTTGTCTATAACACAAGAGATGGCACTGAAGGGCTACGACACATTTTACAAGGGGCAATTGGGCTTGTAGCGTCGCCCAAGGTTTGTATTAGATTGGAAGGTCATAATTTGGTTGATACTTGACGAAGGCAAAGACTATGACTGAGAAATAAACATTGATCCTTAGTGTAGCCTTATGTCAATATTTGCGTCATATTCAACGTATTTTTCGATATAAAACTCCAAGGTAAATTCGAAAACTTCTCTTATACAGGGAAATGTCTCCGACGAATATTTTGGTGCATACTGCGAATGACTATCGGAACACAAATTAAGAAAAATGCAAGGTCAGCCCGCTACTTGACATTCACCGACAACTGTGTGCTATACGTTAAATACATGTAGCCGGCTGTTTGATTTACTTCTACTTGTTTCTTAATATGTAATGTTGTGGGTGCGAGCATATAAAACAGTTTAAATACTGCGTTAGTTTACTAGTAGGCATAATCGTGACAGCCGACAAAAAAGAGAAAGAAAATACATAAAAAATATCGGAGAATTGGGTGGTATAGTCGCTAATGTTTGTCATTTTTTTTTTTCAAATTTTAAAGGCAATAGGTTACTATCTAATCGTTTTGCAGTGCCATCGAACCATAATTTACTAGAACAGACTCATCAATACGAAAAAATGTCCCATAAGACGGCAAAATAGCGGTGGCTGTCACAGATATAGTATGCAGAACTGGAGAGTGTAACAATATGATTTTTATTGCATCCACCGGCTGACATTGGCGCCAAGGTACCAAATGGAATAAGATGCGTAACGCAGGGATAGCACATGCTTTGGCTTCCACTGTCACTTGTGTCTCCCCCAACACAAAAATCGTTGGCTGACTGACTGACGGTGCACTCAGTACAAAAATGCATCTGGTGTGTTTTATCTTACAGATCCGTGTATTGGACTACGTTGCATATTTCTAAAGTTATGCTGTAGATTGCCTTTTCGTTTCAAGAATCGAGGTAAAAACATTTTCATACTTTATCATTTACGGAGCTTTGCCACCCTGCACATCGTACCCTTTTTAAAAAATCGTGCGTTTGCCATTGCTATGTAATTTGTATTTAAAAAGGAAAATTGTGACTGGCAGTAGAAAAGTTATTTTGTAATCAGGTCCATCACTTAAATTTTGTTCCGAAGACAGAACTTCGGCTACCTCTACCATTTAACCTGTTCAACTCGCGAATGGGCGTTTGAAAAGAATGTTTGTTGGCAAATCTCTGTATTAATTCCAATTCCGCGGATTTGCTAACTGTTGTCGTTATACGAGATGTTTATGGGATGAAGTAATGTGTTGCCCGACTCTTCCCGGATAATATTCTCGAAATTTCAATACTAAACTTCTCCGTGATGCACAACGCCTCTCTTGGGGTATTTGCCACTGGAGTTCATGTAGCATCTCCATACCGCTCTCGCGCCGACCAAGAAATCTTGTTTGCGCCGCACTAATGTGGTAGTGTGCAGATTCTTGTGTGACAGTTCTAGGTTTTAGCGTTAAAATGGTAGTTCTTTAATGTTGGCCAGTTCTTTCAAGGGAACACTTAATATCACAGTGTAATCATAGCTATCAATTAAGAGTAGACCTATCTGCGTATTATCTGTGTCGGTATGTATATTAATGTGCAATGTCTGCCTGTAACAAAACAGTTACATCCTTTGGCCGTATATAATTACACAGCACTTTGTGGTAATATCTGCCGTAGACTATGTGACTGTATATCTGTGTCACGTAAACCATACTGAATATCCGCAAGTCGTCTTATCTTCCATATTTCTCAAGTCCGAAGCGAAGTATCATGTAAACTAATGTGCATTGCTATGTATCACAGTAGTACCACGTTTTTTTACCGGAATCGTAAGAAGATGCATCAAAACTACTAGAGGGACGGCATACGCTATACCAGCCAGTAACCAAGAACATTTGGCGATTGTAATGTTGCATTTTATTTCCTCCATGTTTTAAGCAGATTCAAATGGGAAACGGGGTTTACTAAACGAGTTTACAACAATATTTCCTCCAATATATACACCTTCGAATCTATTATTTTCTTAAAGTACACTACCGTGTGACATTTCCATAAGTGTTTACACTTAATGCAGATATCCAGAATCCCCCATTCTTATCTGGACCTTTTCCAGATTCTGTGTGATTATATATGCAATAATTAATAAAGAACTTTTACAAAAATATGTCGTCTTATTCATTACCCTTCCAAGTGTGTTGTAATTGAAAGGTAGTTTAAAGTACAGTAACCTTCTTTCTTACCTGCAGTGTGTCTTTTAACATAATACTACTGTTGTCTGGAGGCAGGCAGAAACTTTCCTAAGTAAATAGACCATGCAATTTGCAAGCTATCACACTTGAATTTTTTTTTTAATTTCCCACAGTTTCTACACTGCACTGTGTCCATGTGACGTCGTAGTGGCGGATTGTTTTTAGGCATCCATGTTTGATTGGGTCATAAATTATAACTTGCGTGGTAAATTAAGTCGTAAATAAACGTAGCCCAAGTGGCCTGCAGGGTGAGAGGGAGGCGGTGACCTTGAAAGTCAGGGAGGTGGGGGAGGTGGTGACTTTGAAAGTGATAGGTGGAGGAAGGGGGCTGGCTCTGTCCAATTTCTGCTGTTGTGTCCACTGTGTATCTGGACTGATGACTTTATTCCTTTTAATGTAACACCAAAACTACTAAGGAAGTTTGACATTAACTTTCATTTGTTGAACACTTCACGCGTGGACCTCAGTACCCAAGTTTTGACTTCGGTCAGTTTTTGTTTGTCTGTGAGGCTTTGGCTTTGTTTAAATGTACACTGAAGCTGTCTGTGCTTTCGTAGCAGCTTTCGAACACAGTTGGCGTGTCTTTTCCATCCCTTGCAACTGTGCTCCGCGCAAACCTGTCTAAGATGTATTGTACAATTCTCTTGAACTTTGTCAGTTGATGCTCTAGCATTTTCGTTCTTGGAGATAAGTTTTTCATGCTGACCGCTCAAGTAGTCTGAAATGTGTCTCATGGGACCGATGATCTCGCTGTGTGGTCTCATTACCCCCGTCAACCAACCAACCAAATCTGTCTCTTGTAGCTCCTTCTAAGCAGAAATAACTTCACACCTTTCTTCACATTCCTAGTTACCGCCATATTGAGTGATTGTTTCTTTACATTGCTATTTACAGCCATATTCAGTGATGCTATAACGGCTTCATGATCACTGAGTCACTGTTTGGACTGAGTAGTTAAGTTCGTGCCAGTTGGTGACCAGGTGATCTAATATGTTAAACTCACCAGTTGTTTCTCTGGCTAGCTACGGAATGTAGACATTTAAAAATAAAGCTTTGAGGACGTAATGAATTGTGCTCAGTTAACTCAGTTGGCAGAGCACTTTCCTGGAAACCGCACGAGCTCCTGGGTTCGAGTCCTGTTCCGGATTAGTTTTAATCTTCCAGGAAGTTTCACATGCAGAACAGTTGCACGTGATTGTACTTGCTACAATCCTCAGTGTGTTACTAGCCACAATCCACAGTGTGTCGCAGTCTATGGCTGGTAAGTTGAAATCTCCACCTAATGCCATAACATCAACAGGAAATTCACAAGAAATATTCTCGAAATTTCCACTGAAACGTTGTGCCATTGCTGTTGCTGAGGCAGGACGTCTATAAAAGCATCCGATGACCATGTGTGATCCACCTTTTTAACACTTACATTCACCCAAATTATTTCCTATTTGTAATCTGTACTAACGTCACTTGATATCATCGTATTTTACAGCTATTAATATACTTCCATCACCTGCGTTCACTCTGTCTTTGTGATACACATTGCAATCGGAATTCAGAATTTGTTATTAACATCTCCTTTGTGCCAGTTTTCTGTCCATTGTGCTGTGTGGGCATTCTTGCCGTTTATAAGCGGGATTACTTCAGGAAAGTTCCCAAAATGCCCCTGCTGTTAATTAATACTACGTTAACAATCTCTCCCACTGATCAGCCATGAGAAATGGTACTCTCTTTTATTAATGGGGATAGTATTCTTCCTTGTCTGGGATTAGCATGTTTATCAGGCTGTGGAGGCAATTTTGTATACTTAATTTTAAAAAAAGTGCATGCTATATGTACCCGGGTAGTCTAATAGCCACTTCCATGTAGTGCTAGCCTGGCCTTCTAAGAGAGGTGCTACAGTTATCCACCCGACATGGGAAGCCGAGAAATCTGCATCCAAGGTCGTCGTCACAGAATCGTCTGAGCCTTGCACTCGGCTCCAAACCAGAGGACCACCATGTATTCTGGGAACGGTGTTGCGAAACAGTAAACTGTGCTTCCACTCCACGAGCAAGGCTAGCTGACGTCACCAAATCAGCAAGCCGCCTCTAAGGATCGAGAATGGCCTGTGAACGCAGGAAACAGGCGTAATTCGTGCCGACATCCACAATTTGCATCCAGTGTTCTCAGTAGCTGTCGGCAGAGCCTCCTCCCCACCTGGGATGTGGCAGGCAGACGGGGTGGACACTGACCTACTTCCCAGCGTGCTCGCTTTTTCAATAATTTTCTCGACCACTCTCATAACGTTGGAGCTCCCTGTGAAAAACATTCCTAGCGTCTGGTCTTGCGGAAATGCAGGCGATGGAGCTCGTCGGGTCGTTAAAAACTACCTGAAAGAATGAAGCCCGCACCGGAAGCCCCACAGATTAGGCCTGGGCCAACAAAATGTCATTTTGCCACCCGTGCGAGTCAAGTACAGTGTGATTCTTATGGGAAGCGATACGATTTTAAATAGCTTTCGCCAGATTGTCTTTTTAGTCATCAAAAAGACGTTTTACTGTAGAAGCTGATTTTGAACTTCGGGCTTGTGCATCCAGAAAGATGCTTGGCTCAGCATTTTCAGTCAGTTTCTGGCCTTATTCTAGGAATTTCAGTTTTGCGTTATCTGTAACTGACATTTCTAATGTCGTCTCATCTGAACGATCTTTTCACGTATCTTGTTGGTGTGTGTCGCAAAAGTCCGTCGGACATTTCGTCGATGGATATCAGTCAACGCCGCCGTGGGTGGCCGAGCGGTTCTAAGCACTACAGTCTGGTCCCGCGCGACCACTACGGTCGCAGGTTCGAATCCTGCCTCGGTCATGGATGTGTGTGATGTCCTTAGGTTAGTTAGGTTTAAGTAGTTCTAAGTTCTAGGGGACTGATGACCTCAGAAGTTAAGTCCTATAGTGCTCAGAGCCATTTGAACCATCAGTTAACAATAAAAATGCCGATTTTCTTTCAGCTTGTGACGTTTAATTTGAAAGTCATCCAAAGACACTACAGTACGTCTGTATGGCATTTTGTCCTTTCACAAGTTCTGTAGAATAAAGTGAATTTAACATGTTTCTTGGAGTATTCATCACAGACAGTGAAGCCTGTATTTTATTGCAAAAAATGCACTATAGCTGGAAAACCATCTCAAAAAGAGATTTCAGAATCTACGTATTTGTTCACAGGCGATGCTTTTACTCAGTTCAGAACGGAAATGTAGCATTAAGGAACAGCGATACGTACTTTGGAGCAGAGTAAGTACTACAAAACTAACGTCGAGTTACGCAGGAGCTTCTTGAAACAGGAGTAATGACAAACAGCGAACACTTGACACACCTGGCCTGTGTGCGGTAGCTTCAAGCACTGAGGAATGGAAGTCCGACCGAGATGACTAACGTCATCGTGAATTGGTTGCGGGACGCAGACTTGTCCTGATCCCCGGCACTAGCTCGGTGACGTCAAGCGGGCTACCGGTCAGCCGCCTGAGGCTATGGCCACACCGTAGAGTAGGCTTGGGTCGAGCCGCTGTCCGCTAGCCGCCCGGACAGGTTATGCTAATGGCGCGCCGCCATTGTGTCTGCTTCGGCGCGGGCGCCTGCCGTCTGGCGCGCCGCCTCCCGCTACACACCTACCTACCTACCTGTGCTCACTCACTCACTCCACGCCAATTGCTACGTACTCCCGTTTGGCTACTCACGCTAATGGCAAAGTGAACCAACATTCGCGATCTTTTTTTTTATGAATACATGTCTGAAGCAAAGGTTCGTTACATGTCATTCTTGTTAAATGAAAGTAGGTATAGACAGCAAAAGGCCCGGGTGTCACAAAAAATAATTTTTTAAGATAGCGAAGAAAATCGCAGCCCTAATTAAACTATTCAGACAAGAGGTCCCGTTTGCCGACCTACGTTAGAGACGAAGTAAGTTGTAGAGTATCGAGCGGGTACTGTGTTTCGACACAATGTAAACAGACTTTTCTACACACACACACACACACACACACACACACACACACACACACACACACACAAACAGTGATACTCATAGGCAACAGCCTCCAGCTGCATGATCGAAGCCAGCACCGCCTGGAGCTATGAGCGAAGAGTGACGAACTCTATTTGCGTCCATATACAGCAATCAGGCATTGTTCTGTGTGGGGCGCCGCCTGTAAGTGAGGACTGTGAAGCGACGGTAGCGTGTCCCACCTCTCCACCGAACCTGCTGTAGGAGGCACAGCACTGCCTGGCCGTTCAAGTGTGCAGCAGCTACAGCCTGCGCCACATAATCGACACACATAGCGTCGCCACAGCACTGTGTCTCCACCTACGTAATAGGACACTCGCTCCGGGTACATCGGAAGATGGCCATGAAAATCAGCCACCTTCTAATTTGCAGCACGCCCTGCAGTTCATTACTTCTATGCCAGATATGTACAGTAAATGCGCTGTTAGAACGTGTTTGCATTCTAAGCTGATGCACACTAGTGTCGCGATCGCTGTGACGACACACTCTTCCGGTTCTACAAGTGGTCCGCCGACTGCTCTTCATTGCGTTTCTGGTAAGCGACGCACTCGCTCCCTTAGTACTTCGTCCCAGTATATCTCATCGCTGGTTAACTGTTAACGTATTTCCCCTGGATTGGTTGTCTCTCAATATGTCAGGTATTTGCCCTGAAGGTTGAACGAACTATCTGTGTTATATTCTTATTCCATGAACTGAACACGTGGCAGTCTTCCCTGCGTGCTTCTCACAGGGAATCCACCGTTCTCTGTAGACTCGACGTTGGCCGCACTTGGCTGACCCATGGCCCCATTCTCAGACGTGAGGATCCCCTTCAACGCCGATTCGGAGCCGCCAGGCGGTGGACCATTTACTCCTAGACTACCCTAATTTGGCTGCTCTGAGGTGCCATCTTAATCTTCCTGACTCGCTCCTTCTGGCGCTAGTAGACGACGCCAAGTCGGCTGACCTGGTATTAAGTTTTGCCCACGGAGGTGGTTTCTATTCATCGCTGTAAGGTAGGGCTTTTTGGCGTCATTGACTGCGTATGGGGTTTGTGTGGCAACCCTCTACCAATCCCCTCCCGACCCTCAAGGGGCCCCTTGGGGTCTTTTGGTGGCCCTTGGCGGCACTTGCTGGGTGACCCAGCCTGGCCTCTGCCCTTTCCACCTTTTAAATTATTTTTTTTTTCTCGGGTTTAATGCTTTGTCTTGTGTGTGCTGCCTTTTTTCTAGGTCTTTATCTGTGTTTTTTATTTTTTTATTTTACCGTGTTAGTTACACTTAGAAATTTCAGGATTTGCCTTTCGCCTCTGTCCTCTGTTGACTACTCCCGGTTTGCCACTTAACGGATGAATGGACTGATGACCTCGCAGTTTAGTCCCTTTCACTCCAAACCAACTAAACAGTGTTGCAGGTAAGCCCTGCAAAATTGCAGGAAGGAGTGACGAAGTTGCATTTACGTTCTGGTCAACCGTATCGCACCTTCAGGTTTAATTAATTTCGTCACGAATGTTGATGAGTCAACGATATAATTCCTTCCAAGGCTTTCCAGAACTAGCGCATCTTAAACATTATTTATACAAGCGGCACAAGAGGGTCGGTTTTGGAGGGAAACCGCTTTTTCACATATTGCCCTTGAACCTGCCAACATTTGTGCATATCCTGCTCAATGATGTCCATACAGACCACAGTTATTCGTGCCCAGGTAGCAAGCATGATGATGATGTATCTGGTGTTTGTTTCACTTTCCTTCCATACTTGGTATGTGGATTTTGGCAGTATAGGAAACGTTCCCAAGGAGCTTTTCTTAGATACCGTTCTCAATTTTGCCCCTAGTCGATTGCCATGACATTAAGCTGCTTCCTGTTCTTATTCTTTGTTTCCTCCTCTTTCGTTGTTCTCAAAAGGAAAACGAACTTTTTGCATTTGAGTCCAAACATTTAATTATTTTATATCATTATTACCTGATATTTTTTCCTACTGACTAAGGCGTCGTTTCTAAATTAAGAATTTTATGTGAAACCATTTACAGCGTGTCAGTATGGACTGTGACTTTTAATAAATAACATACATATTAGTCGAGCATTGTTCGTTCTTAAAGGAAAAGTATCTCGAAAATTTATCCCATTATAATCGTTTGGTTCAAATTTCTCCATACGCTACTGTCTCCATACCATTACTGAATTTCTGGAATAATTAACTAAAGAGAACTCAAAAATGGTGTGGTAGTATCAGAAATCTATCGTATTCCAGTATTTTCATAGGCAATTAAAGAAATTCTCATGTAAATAAGTACGATAGAACTTTTTGTCGCCACATATGTTCCCTCAATTAAAAAAAAAAGTTTTGTTTTGACAGTTTGTTCGAGGTTCATTTCTCGTCTTACAGCATGTGGGTTGCGTATAGGTTTTCACTCCTGGAAGAACCGTGAAGGGTTAATAACTAGAGACGAGCAAACATTGCTGTTAGCTTTTAGGGGACGAGCTGCGAATATTCGGTGTTTTACAAAGGATCGTAAGTAAGTTAGCCACAGTGTCATAGCTTACGTATTATCGCAAAACACGCGGGTTTATGCAGCTCGGCCGTGTGTGTCGTGCACTAAGCGCCAATTGTGTTCGCTAACGAGCAGCAGCTGCTGGCGCTTGGCGGACGTACTGTGTTCTAGCTGGCGGGCGCGCCGAGAGAGCGACCGCCTCGGCTCTTTCTTTCCGACGCTCCGCCGTCTCTGCAGCAGCTCGCTGGAGCTACACTTTCTCACTGGCCCTCTGTGGCAAACTGGGCGGTTGTCTCTGTTCTGTACTACTTGCGCTTGATACGGTCCCCAACGGGTACCACACTTAAATCGATGGTAATCGCGACAGGCGGCAAATGAATTCTCTCCGAAATAAAAACTGGCTTCCAAGTTCAGGAACAGTGGCGTTATACACTACTGGCCATTAAAATTGCTACACCAAGAAGAAATGCAGATGATAAACGGGTATTCATTGGACAAATATATTATACTAGAACTGACACGTGATTACATTTTCACGCAATTTGGGTGCATAGATCCTGAGAAATCAGTACCCAGAACAACCACCTCTGGCCGTAATAACGGCCTTGATACGTCTGGGCATTGAGTCAAACAGAGCTTGGATGGCGTGTACAGGTACAGCTGCCCATTCAGATTCAACACGATACCACAGTTCATCGAGAGTAGTGACTGGTGTATTGTGACGAGCCAGTTGCTTGGCCACCATTGACCAGACGTTTTCAATTGATGAGAGATGTGGAGAATTTGCTGGCCAGGGCAGCAGTCGAACATTTTCTGTATCCAGAAAGACCCGTACAGGACCTGCGGCATGCGGTCGTGCATTATCCTGCCGAAATGTAGGGTTTCGCAGCGATCGAATGACTGGTAGAGCCACGGCTCGTAACACAGCTGAAATGTAACGTCCACTGTTCAAAGTGCCGTCAATGCGAACAAGAGGTGACAGAGACGTGTAACCAATGGCACCCCATAGCATCACGCCGGGTGATAGGCCAGTATGGCGATGACGAATACACGCTTCCAATGTCCGTTCACCGCGATGTCGCCAAACACGGATTCGACCATCATGATGCTGTAAACAGAACCTGGATTCATCCGAAAAAATGACGTTTTTCCATTCGTGCACCCAGGTTCATCGTTGAATACACCATCGCAGGCGTTCCTGTCTGTGATGCTGCGTCGAGGGTAACCGCAGCCGTGGTCTCAGAGATGATAGTCCATGCTGCTGCAAATGACATCGAACTGTTCGTGGAGATGGTTGTTGTCTTGCAAACGTCCCCATCTGTTGACTCAGGGATAGAGACGTGGCTGCACGACCCGTTACAGCCATGCGGATAAGATGCCTGTCATCTCGACTGCTAGCGATACGAGGCCGTTGGGATCCAGCACGGCGTTCCGTATTACCCTCCTGAACCCACCGATTCCATATTCTGCTAACAGTCATTGGATCTCGACCAACGCGAGCAGCAATGTCGCGATACCATAAACCGCAATCGCGATAGGCTACAATCCGACTATCAAAACCGGAAACGTGATGGTACGCATTTGTCCTCCTTACACGAGGCATGACAACGTTTCACCAGGCAACGCTGGTCAACTGCTGTTTGTGTATGAGAAATCGGTTGGAAACTTTCCTCATGTCAGCACGTTGTAGGTGTCGCCAGCGGCGCCAACCTTGTGTGAATGGTCTGAAAAGGTAATCATTTGCATATCACAGCATCTTCTTCCTGTCGGTTAAATTTCGCGTCTGTAACACGTCATCTTCGTGGAATAGCAATTTTAATGGCCAGTATTGTATTAGAGAGATTCGAGCCCATAGGGAGGCTTACCAATAATCGTTTCTCCCACGAACGATTCTCGACTGGAAAAGAAAGAAAGGGGGGGGGGGATTTGCTGTGGTACACACAGAATCCTCCGCCACACACCATAAGTTGCGCTGCGGAGTTCAGATGTAAATGTAGATATAGAACATGGAAGATCAATCTTCCCAAATCGGTAGTCTTCAATAAAGTAAAGTACGGCAGCGACAAAAATTAATTCAATGAAAGTAGCGTGTGGTGTGCAGCAGAGAAGGCCAGTGTTTTCGCTGTACATAAACCATCCATCAGACAGTGGCAGCAGCACTGTCGGGCTCTGCACAGAAACTCTTGGACGAAATTTACACTTCATGTGATGGATTTATCACTATAATAGAAAGATCCCGAAGGTCCTCGATCAAAATACTGTATGTCCACGGCATTCGTTTAATATTACTTAGGGGTTATATTAAAAGCCCATATAAAGGAGGATGAACGCTTAAAAGCTGCACTGTAAGATTTACATTTGCTGGAAACGTTCGGGGAAAGTGTAGAACATCTGTAGCAAAAATCACGCTACTTGCAAGAGTGTTGCTCCAGCGTTTAGAGTCCTTAGACAGAAAGCGTGCTAACAGATAACCGACGATTTTAGGATCGTCGGACGTCGGAAGAGCGAATGCCAAAGTGTAACAGAGTTACTCAGGCAACTCTGATGGAAATCTTCGGAAGAAAAGCCGATGGTGCTCTGGTCAAAACGTCTTCGGGTGAATTTCGAGGAAGGCAGTGCGACAATTCTGCTGCCAAAATCGATTATCTCGCGTATGGAGAGGGAGGGAGGGTGAGAGAGAGAGAGGGGGGGGGATAGGTCGCTTACGGAGGCGTACAGGCGGTCACTTCCCCTCGTTCAGTATGCGAGTGGAATAGGACACAAGGTCGCTCATTAAGCAATATAAATTCATGAAGTACCTTCCGCCACTTATTGTACAGCGGCTTGCAGAATATGTACGAGATTTGAGGGCGGAGGCACACCATCAAGTTTGATAAGCGATTGCACACGCCACAGCAGCGCGAAGCCTGTCATCAGTGGCGTGTGAAACGCGCAGAGCGGTGTACAGTGACTTCCAGCAGAGTCCCACACAAGCGTATAGCGTCACGGAACAAACCGAGACTGGAGGTCAGATCGCTACAAAATATCAAACTACAAGACAATGGCTCCACAGGCGGCGTACAGCTACTTTACTAACAGAGACACAAAGCAAGGAAATAAAAATTAACCGTGATCACGTTAGTACATAATCCGAAATTTTGAAGGTATCGGGGGTACAATATAGGAAGCGAAACATAGCAACTCTCAACATAAACTCCCTTCTCAAAGTGGGAAAACTTAAGCACCTTACAGACCAGTTACACACGGAAGACATACAAATTGTGGCGCTACAAGAAACTCGCTTCACTGATGAAAACACATTTGAATCAAACAAATTCAGAATATTTAAAGGAAAACCTGGAAAAATTGTAACGAAGAAATGCCCTCAGCTTGGCACAGCTTTTGCTGTAAACACAAAAAATCTGAACTCTGTCGAACATTTTTGGTCAACACCATCGAGAACATCTTTCCTCACTTTTCGATGTGCAAATAAAAAATACACATTAATCAATGTTCACGCTCCCACAAATGACAAAAATAATGCTAAAAATAGGGAAGAAACAGATGAGTTCTGGGAAAACCTTAAGGATCATATATCTGAAATCCCAGAAAACAACGCAAAAATACTTCTAGGAGATTTTAACGCTCAGATTGGAAAAGAAAAGAAATTCCGCGATATTGTCGGCAACTTTCCCGCACACAAACGAACCAACAAAAATGGAGAAAGGTTAATTATGCTCTGTAAGCAGTTTAAACGCAAGCTAATGTCAACACGTTTTAAACATCTTCCCAGAAAACAAAAAACCTGGGTATCTCCGATAAAGAGTATCGGAGAATTTCAAATAGATCACGTTGCCATCTCCTCCAAATGTGAAACAGAAATATTGAACACACGTGTCCGAAAATCTCTAAACCTCGACTCCGATCACTATCTCACGAAAATAAAAACTAAACTGATCCCACAAAACAAACAGAAAATCAGAAACGGTGAATATAAAAACAGAAATAAAATAAATTTTGATCTTACCACCCTGAGAAATTACAACCTTAAGTCCAACTCTAACCTCAAGGATTTTCAGAAAAAACTAAAGACATTCTCCCCTTCACAAAACCTCCAAGAAGTTCAGAACAACTTGATTGAGGCAACAGAAACAACCTTTCCAAAAAAGAGCAAACCGAGACACCCGTGGTGGGACAGCAACTGTAATGAAGTTCTGCATGAAAGACTTAAAGCCTGGAAAAAGTGGAACTCACATAAAACTGAAAACGACTTTGATGAATTTAAGCAAGCCAGAAAGAATGCCTCGAAAACTATTCGCAACACCAAGAGACAATATGAAAAACAACAACTGGACTCAATCGAAGAGAATTTCAAGAAATGCAACACGGCAGCTTGGTACAAAACATTCAACCAGAAACTCCGAGGATACCAGTCCCCTTGCCTAAACCTTATGAGAAATAATAAGACTCTCGCCACCAACAATACTGAAAACTGTGAAATCCTGGCTGAATATTTTGAGACACTCCTAAACTGCCAAACACCCATCCAGACTCTCAGTTTTACGCAACCAGAAACATTACCAACACATTCAACACCTCCGACACGAGAGGAAATCACAAACATAATCAAAAATCTCAAAAACAGGAAAGCATGTGGAGAAGACACAATTACAGCAGAAATGCTCAAGCTTGGGGGAGAAACATCAGTAGAAGCACTACACAAAGAACTTGAACAAGTATGGGAAACCAAGAAAATCCCAAGTCACTGGAAAACTGCCCTAATTCACCCTTTGTTTAAAAAAGGTGACAAAAGGGATGTTAACAACTATCGTGGAATATCGCTTCTCCCAGTCCCATACAAATTTCTATCAAAAGCCCTGCTCAATCGTGTATCACCAATTATAGAGGGAAAACTTGGAGAATATCAAGCTGGCTTCAGACCAGGAAGATCCTGCGCCGAACAAATTTTTAACCTCAAAACAACAATGAACTATTTATCTACAAGGAGCAAGAAATATTTCATAACATTCATTGATTTCAAAAAAGCTTATGACTCGATAGGGACACACTCATCAAAACACTTCGAGAATATGAAATAGATGAAACAACAATCACCATAATCAAAGAAACATTAACAAATACAGCATCAAAAGTAAAATTCCAAGGAGAAATTTCACGGCATTTCGAGGTCAAAACCGGCGTCAGACAAGGAGATGCGCTGTCCCCGGTACTCTTCAACTGTGTTCTGGATAAAGTCATAGCAGAATAGAGAAAACTCACACAAAAACATGGAGTTGAGAAAGTCCAAATTGGAGGGAAGTGCTACAAAGCCATTGAAACCAACTGTTTTGCCTTCGCTGACGATCTCGCCTGTTTAGCTTACACACAAAAAGACACAATAAAACAAATAGAATTACTTAAAGAAACTGCTGAAAAAGCAGGCTTGCAAATTTCATTTGAAAAGACAGAAATCATTACAAATACCAAAAATCCACCAAAGAAAATAACTACGAAATACGGGAAAATACAGGTATCTAAACATTTTAAATATCTTGGTGAACTAATTCAGCCTGTGGCAAAAGGTCATCCAGCCTGCAGGGCTAGAATACAAAAACTAGAGACAGCAACTCACTACTGCAGACAAATGTATTCAAAAAAAATGTATATCCAAAAACATTAAACTCAGACACTACCAGACTGTCATTAGACCGCAGATACTACATGCATCAGAAACACTGGCAAATTTTACATACGCAGAACAGATAGAAAATCGTGAAAGATGAATTGTGAGGACAATTCTTGGACACAGGAAAACAACAGATGATCAAGGCAAGCCTGTATACAGACTAAAAAGCAACAAAGAAGTGTATACCAAGTGAAGCAAAATTACAGAAGAAATTAGAAAAAGATGCTCCTTTTATGCTCACATCATGATGATGAACCCGAATAGGCTTACAAAACAAATATTTTCGTACATCGCAAATCTAAAAAATAAAAATTTATGGTTTATCAACACAGAAAGAGATCTAAAAGAAATGGACATACATCAGGAAACAATATTTAACAGAAACCTTTTTAGAAAAAAACTGAATTCATTCACGGGTTTCGGTGTGAAAATTAAGAAGACTTGTGGAACTAAATGGTCTGAAGAGAGAAAAGCCGCCTTCAGCGCAAGAATGAAAGGAATGTGGACTGAGAGAAAGAAGACTTCCCAGAAGCGCAAGAAATAACTGTTTTCACGGTCTTTAACGGCCAAATTTGTATAATAATAATAATAATAATAATAATCATAATAGGAAGCGAAAGGTTATGTACAACGTGTACAGAAACCAGACGGCAGTTACAAGAGTCGAAGTACATGAAGGAGAAGCAGCGGTTGAGAACGGAATGAGACAGGGTTGTAGCCTATCCCCGATGTTATTTAGTCTGTACATTGAGCTAGCAGTGAGATACACCAAAGAAAAATTTGGAAAGGGGATTAAAGTTCGGGGAGAAGTAACAAGTTTGATGTTTGCAGACTGTATTGTAGTTTTTGTCAAAGGCGGCTAAGAACTGGGAAGGCTAGTTGAACGGAATGGACAGCGTTATGAAAAGAGATTGTAAGATGAATATGCACAGAAGCAAAACAAGGGTAATTGAATATAGTCAGGCGATTCTGAGAGAATTAGATTAGGAGACGAGACACTAAAAGTAGTAGATGAGTTTTACTATCTGCGCAACAAAATAACTGATGATGGCCAAAGTAAAGATGGTTTAAAATGCAGACTGACAATAGCAAGAAACGTATTCCTGCAAAGGAGGAATTTTTTAACGTCTGATAAATTAAGTGGCGTGTAGACTTGTACTCAAATGAAATGTGAACGATAAACAATTCAGACAAGAGAATGGAAGCTTTTCGAACTTAGCTGTATTATGAATGGCTCGAATAATTGAAGACGATGATATTGATGCACTGAATCGAATTTGGGAAAATAGCAATTTATGGCTCGACTTGAATAAAGAACCGGTTTGACAAGACAATCCGCAAGCATGAAGCACGCGCCAGTGCCGTAGTGGAGGTAAGTCTGAGGGACAAAATTGAATGAATACCGTAAGCGGCTTCCAAGGGTTGTAGGTTGTAGTTAGTAGTTACGCAGAGATGAAGAGGCTTACACAGAACGGATTGGCGTGGAGAGTCTTCGGACTGTGGCGTGGAAAGTCTTCGGACTGAAGACAACCGCAACATCAGTGAAACTTTTCCAAGAAAGAAAAAAACTCTAGCTTCTGCAAAAGGGCTTGCTTGAGTATTACAGCACTGGTGATATGTAAAAAGTGGTGGTCTTCTTACTCACTGTCGTTTGTATAGTGTTATACACACTCGTGGCCATTATTTGAAAACGTAGAAACTTTCAAAAACGCCATGAAAATAAAAGGAGTTGTGGTTCGGTAAGCTGCTCCCGCAACAACTTGTTGAATTTGGCCGATACCTAACAGTTGACGATGTTAACTCTAATTGTTTAACTGACTAACGAAGGTTCAGTTCGTCCGAACAGTTCAAAACTGCAGATGGAAATTTATCAGCGATACACAAATTAATTAGCTCTTTGAACCTTGACACTATTTTTTAGTTATAACCTATCACGAGAATTTAAAAATACTGGCTCTCTTTCGTTAGTATACACAAACGGTTACCTTCCCTGTACCACTAGAACATTTGATGTGCATATTAGATTTCGCAAGCTTTTGGATAATTCTAGTTCGTACGAATTACGGAAAAGTGTTTGATAATTGTTGGCTCGTTTTAAGTGTGTTTTTTAAATTTAATTCTTGCACCCGACTGACATTTGTTTTTTGTGCTTGCAGGTGAGTGGAGATGGAGGCAGGACGTAAGTACTGTAGCTGTTTCCTCGGCTGCGTGTACATCTGTAGCGTCTAGTGTCTACCTGCTGCAGTGCTGTGCGGTAGTCTCCTCCGGAAATTGATGGGCGTGGTTGGACTTCCGACGTTGACGCTAATTAGGCCGTGTCGACCGCTGCATATTGATGGGGGCGGGTCGCCGGAAAAACTGAATATTCCGCATTGATTAAGCAGTGAGCTGAGGTGCATACAGGAACTCTGTCCCATATTTAAACCACATACCTGAGCGACCCTGCGGGGCTCCGAAGATCAATAATGAATTACTTATTCATGAAGCTGTACACGCTGTTCAGATTTGAGTCCTCTCGGGATGAAATTGCCTCAAAAATAATGATAAGGTTGATGGCGCCAAACTAGTTAATTTTAGCCCTCTCGCTGATGCATTTTCGTCTGGTCGACTTTTATGTTAGTATCGGCTGGCCCCGCTGTGTCGGCTCACCTATCCATTGTGTGCGGCGGCACTGGCTCGGCGTATCGCTACTACAAATCAAAATACTTCAGACTATTTCGTAGACATGCTATTACTTTGCTTTGCCGTTTTCTTTAAATCAGGAAGCAGAATTACTCCTGTTTGCTGATGTTACTAGCATTGTTCTTAAACGAAGCAACGAACTATCAACATAGAAAAATTAAGCGAATGTTTTTGTGAAAGTTACTAACTTCGATCGCACAAATGGACGAGCTTCAAACTTCGGAAAAACACAGGTTATTATATTTTGTACTCTCAAAAATATGCCATCTGTTATTAACGTAGTATACCAACAAGAAATAATAGAGTAGAAAATTCTAAGTTCTGAGTGTACATATTTGATGAAAACTTAAACCTGTTAGGTTCCGCTACTTCGCCTTAAGAACACCTCTGAGAATATAGAGGTCAGTAAGTTAACGTATTTGGCATATTTTCATTCATTCATGTCTTAAGAAATAATATTCTGGAGTAACTGCTCACTCAGGAGGAAAAGTATTCATTTATGAAATGCTTGGTAACAACCTATTTGAATTTGATAGTAACAAAGATAATAGCAGGTACAGTACTAGAAGGAAAAACTATCTGTAATATCATTGAATTAATGTCACTTTGGCACAGAAAAAGGTGAAATATACAGCTGTAAGAGGTCTTCGACAATCCACCACGGAATTAAAATATATGACAGGTAGCAGCTTTCTCCTAACAACTCCGTGTATACCGCAGATGAATTCTTCAGTAGAAATAATTTTGTAAGTTTTTACAGGAAAAAAACATTTTAATGATCAGCATGTAGCCATACAAATATTTTTTTCATATACTGTGTGTAAGGGGCAGTCAAATGAAAACTAGACAGATGGACAAAAAGTACGTAAATCGTTTATTAGTTCAAAAATTATTGCCATAATTGTTAATGCATTTATTCCTCTGTGAGACAGGACGGTCAATGTCTTCACAGAAAATCGTTTGCTTACGGAACCACGATTGTACCTAAGCGTACACTACTCGGTCCGAAGCAAATAGACGGCCACGATCTTTCTTCACACTCCAAAAATTAGAAATCGAATGGGGGGAGGGGGGATTGGGGCTGGGGGGATGGGGGATTGGGGCTGTGTGTAGAGCATGTAAGGCCTTCCCAGCGAAACTTCTGCAGCATACTGGAAACAACCTTGGCAACTTCAGGGCGGGCGTTATCGTGCGATCGAATGATGCCGTCCGTCAACGTTACTGGGTGTTTGGAGTTGCTGCTACGCTTCAGTTTTTGCAGTGTCCACATACCGCTCTGCGCTAATTGTGGCGCCGTGTTCCAGAAAGTCAATGAGCAACGAGCTTTTACAATGAAAGAAAAAATTTCATCATGACTTTTCCAGAGCTGGCGTGGCTGTTGTTTTGACTGCGCTGCGTAAATTTTGTTGGGAAGCATTTACACATCTTCCACACAGTCCCGACCTCTCCGTATGCTGTTTCCAATATTTTTGATGCGCCGAAGAAAGACTTGCGTCGGATGAAGAGGTGCACAGCTGGGTTCAGTAATGGTTCTCTAGGATGCCGTAAACATTTTTCCTTGAAGACACTGACTGTCTTATCTCACAGTGAGATAAATGCATGAACAGTTACGGCGATTATTTTTGAAATAATAAACAGGTTACATACTTTCTATCCATCTGTCTTGTTTTCATTTGACGGCGTATACAGGGTGTTACAAAAAGGTACGGCCAAACTTGAAGGAAACATTCCTCACACACAAAGAAAGAAAATATGTTATGTGGACATGTGTCCGAAAACTCTTCCTTTCCAAGTTAGAGCTCATTTTATTACTTCTCTTCAAATCACATTAATCATGGAATGGAAACACACAGCAACAGAACGTACCAGCGTGACTTCAAACATTTTGTTACAGGAAATGTTCAAAATGTCCTCCGTTAGCGAGGATACATGCATCCACCCTCCGTCGCATGGAATCCCTGATGCGCTGATGCAGCCCTGGAGAATGGCGTATTGTATCACAGCCGTCCACAATACGAGCACGAAGAGTCTCTACATTTGGTACCGGGGTTGCGTAGGCAAGAGCTTTCAAATGCCCCCATAAATGAAAGTCAAGAGGGTTGAGGTCAGGAGAGCGTGGAGGCCATGGAATTGGTCCGCCTCTACCAATCCATCGGTCACCGAATCTGTTGTTGAGAAGCGTACGAACACTTCGACTGAAATGTGCAGGAGCTCCATCGTGCGTGAACCACATGTTGTGTCGTAAAGGCACATGTTCTAGCAGCACAGGTAGAGTATCCCGTATGAAATCATGATAACGTGCTCCATTGAGCGTAGGTGGAGGAAACTAAAATGAGCTCTAACATGGAAATTAAGCGTTTCCGGACGCATGTCCACATAACATCTTTTCTTTATTTGTGTGTGAGGAATGTTTCCTGAAAGTTTGGCCGTACCTTTTTGTAACACCCTGTAAATACAACGAGGTGAAACACCTGAAACTTGCACCAAAATGAAAGGGGATATTGATTTACAGTTTCAAAGAATGAATTGATAGTGGTTTGTATTGTTATCCAATCAACAGATTGTAATTATATTTAGAACGTTCATTTTTGTGCAAACATACAATTTTTAAATTTAAAATACCTGTTGACATTAACAAACTAAGTAGGGTGAATTAGAATGTGAGTGGTGTTTGTAGCAGGATTCTAGTGCGAGTCGTTTACGAGGTACCGTATTTCGAAAAGTTTCCACTCCGACACCTGTTCGTGCCGTTCCACCTGCGCAATTGGTAAGTACCTTGTTGTTATGTCTGCTTATAGTGTGCTTGTGTGCACTGCGACTTGCTAGTCAGTTGGTGTGTGACAGTCCAAGCACTTGGTCGTGAGTGGACGATGGGATTTACGAATGCAGAAAAAGCATGGCCGCGGCGCGGCAGCGACGAATTCCGAAGCGCCAGCCACACTCACAGAGATTCCCAGACGTGCCTCACACAGAGAGCATCCCAGGGTGCCCCTGAGAGCTACGACACCAAGAAGAATCGCTTCTCGGATTTTGGCAAAATCAGTGTGTAGTTTTTTATTGTTTTAAAAAACCACTGGAAATAAGAAAAGGATAGGTACTTTCTTCCTATTTCTGTAATAAAATGTAATACCAGCAACCATTTTAATTTTTGCACAGAAAGCACTGTGAGTGGAGTTTTACGACTGGAGGCCTTTAACAGCAGAGGTATAATTGCTTATAGCATATTGATACAACCGGGACATGGGTCGGTCCTATTCCGTCTCCGATATGCCATTTGTTGTGAGGAAAAGCATAGGAAGAATGCAGTTGGTTATTGTACGGTGTATGCAGCAACAAATCCCAATAGGCGTCAACCATCTCGGCAATTATTTATGAGCATCTTCAACCAACACCTAGACAACGTAACAGAAGGAAACAAGCGACGACAGAAGAGTGAGGTATTAATGTTCTTGCTGCTGTCGATCCACACATTAGTTACCGCGCAATCGCGCGTGGAAGTGGCATGGTCAGGAAAGTGTTCTGTGCATTCTCTATCGACATAGGTTCCATCCCTTTCACATATCTCTTTACATCAAGAACGATTGTGAGAAGAGTGTTAACTCCTGTACATGGGCATTAAGACAGGATACTCCAGATGTATCATACATCTTGTTTAGTGATGAAGCCACGTTTACCAATCATGACCAGGTAACTGTTGATCTGTTGACAATCCCTCATTGGCTTCGTCAGGTGGAACGTCAGCGTCCATGCAGTTGTAAACGTTTGTTGTGGGATAGTGAACCATCATCACATTGGCGCAACACTGAAAGCTCACAGTGTCGCAGCCTCCGAACAGACCATCTTCAAGGCGTAGACTTCTTCTGTGGGGAAAGCTGAAAGACTGTCTACAAGGACATATCAACTATAACCGACGATATGCAAGGACGTATCACTGCAGCCTTCTCGGACATCTCCGCTCAAACGAGTGCAGCAGGCGTTCCGTACTAGATTGGAAACGTGTGTTGCCGCTGCTGGTGGTCGTTTTGAACACAACCTATGGTGTTCTGTCGTTAATCTTCAGAAGCCATGTAACTAGCGTATGCACTTGCGTTGTTCTTTAATGCGTGCTACCAGAGGTGTTATACAAGTGTCGGTATGGAAAAGTTTCAAAATACGAAATCCGGTAAACAACGCGCACTGGAATCCTGCAACAGACACCACTGAAATTCTGTTTCACCCTACCTTTAGTCAGTTAATGTCAATAGTTATTGTTACATTTAAAAACCTGATGTTTACACAAAAATACACTTTTTAAGTATTATTACACTCTGTTGATCGGTTAAGGATATGAGCCCCTGACTGCCAGCCCATTATGTGAAAATCGCATAGCAATAGTATTTTCCATTTCCGCAATATTTGCAGTACAAGTTTTAGGTGATTCACTATATATTTTTTCTACGTTCGTTCTGTTGACACATTTTAGAATTATCATAACGATTATAGTCATTGTGATGTATGAAAGGTTGTTTCCTCGCTTTCATAGTCTGGTTTTTCGTCGAAATATCTTGTTCGCCATAGATACTGCATTTGTTTCTTTGGCCGGAAATCCCTTTTGATGCTACAGCGCCAAAGTGATTAAATGGAAAGAGCGTCTTGGAAGCCATTTGACCCGATAGTGCACTTCGTTATGCTAGTTGTACTGTTTCATCTTCCTGTGTTAGCCGGAGGTAGTGAACCGTGTCGGTATTAGCCTAAACGGGAGTGTGATGGAGGATCCTAAAAACGATGACCTCGCTGATGGGTGTATCAGAGCAGCTGCAGCGAGCAGCTAAGTCACACCCACATTAGCTACTGCCGCCATCAGGTTACTGGAGCGTATTTGTGAGTGAACAGAAACGCCTGAGCACTTGTTGAAGACTCAATACTAGTGGCTGCGTGTACTTGTGAACTTATAAGCACGATATGATATGAAGATGAAGTGATAATTACAAGGTTACTTGAGCAATCGTTGCATTCAACGTAATCCATAGTGGATGAACATTAAAAATTGTTTGCCTGCTGCAGGAATTTCGGTTTTGCAAGTCTCCGTTTTTCGAGCACCGTTACTTTGTCGACGAAGTATTCGGCTTGACGACTATGCCACTTGATGGCTTACACCCGCGGGCAATAGAACTGCGGCTGCAGTATGGGTGGTGTGTGCGCTGCGCAGCGGCTGCAACACGCGGTGGACGCTGTGGCGGTGTGTGGCTAGCGCGGCTAGTCCAGGGCAGAGCGGCAGCCAAACAACCGACTGCCCTTCAGTCGATACGTGCTGTGCTGAGTGGTACCGAGACTTAGTTTTTCCCATTTGTAACTAAGATCGAGCCTTGATTTTAACAGCTGAACGCCCGTTGTATTGGTACTAGTACAGTCAAGATCATTTTTCCGAATTTCCCAATGTTAATCTGATGGTCATCGATTTTCAGTTTGGCCCCGCGAAGCAGTAAGTTAACAGTTTGAAACGTTGTATTAACAATTCTAGTTCCTAGGAGCTACATAATGACAATCTTCGATGAATTTCTATATTTGACGCACTGTGAGTCATTTAGTCCAGCGCAAGCATCATAGTAGAAGACAAAATATTTAGTTTGGTAGGGAGCATATATATTTTTCTGACGACCTCTCAACAATACGTATGAGATGTTTTCTTATGGTTGTGTACAAAACTGGCTTAACACGGTGCTTCGCTCCCGTAGACTGTGATCTGTACAGATTTTTTAATCGAATTTTTATGTTTTTTCACAAATTGCAACAGCTTCCAAACTTTTCACGCTAAGTAAGCTCATACAAGCATGGTCTATTCCGATTGTACTTACAACAAAAAAGCGACCCTGGTGACGGGAGTCGGATGTCTTTCTTAATACTGACTTTTGAGTTGTTTCGGTGATACTTCCATAAAAACTTACTTCCGTTAGCTCATACTTCTTCAGAAGTCAAATACCAATATTCATAGATTTAGCTTTAAATACGTTTTAATATAATCAAATAAACTCGTACAAAATTTCATCTCATATTTCACCTTTTCAGGGGTTGAATTTTCAAAAAGCAGTGGAACACATGTTTTTTAATTTCTAACCGAGATTCCAAATACGAATTGTCAGACATTTAGTTTCCGAAATGCATTCGTAACGAAATGCTTCCATAAAAACTTTCATCTCTATTTTGCCGCCTTAGGGGGCCGAATTTCCAGAAACACTGAAACACGTATTTCTTAATTTCAAACAGAGAAATCAAATGCCAATTTTAGTAGATATAGATTTAAAAATGCTTCAGTCGTTCTTTAATAATGGTTTATTTTCAGAGAAAGCTTTCACCCTCATAGCGGCTACAGATCCAAAAATGCTGAATGGTATTTCTTTATTTCTAACCAAGTACCGGTTTCTGTAGTTCTAGCGTCAAAATTGCTTTAATAGCTCAATATTTTCAAGAAACCTTTTATCCCTCTATTGCCGGCCGTTGTGGGCGAGCGGTTCTAGACACTTGAGTCGGGAACCGCGCTGCTGTTACGGTCGCAGGTTCGAATCCTGTCTTGGGCATGGATGTATGTGATGTCCTTAGGTAGGTAGTTTTAAGTCCAGGGGACTGATGACCTCAGATGCTAAGTCCCATAGTGCTTAGAGCCATTTGAACATTTCATCCCCTTTTGTCCTCCCCCCTCTCGTAGGAATTGAATTTCGAAAAATCTCTTCTTAAGCGACGCCTACAGTATAAGGTCAACACCTTCTCCAAATTTTAAATTTCTGCCCATGGCGGGTTGAGCTTGGACGGTGAAGTGTCAGTCCTAAGCCAGCGAGGACATTGCCTTTCTATGTATACTGTAGATTACATCTGTTCGTGTGTCATTCTAGAATGTCTGCAAGTATGTGGGACGCGTACCAAATGGGATATTGAACGTATACAGAGAAGAGCAGTACGAATGCTCACACGTTTGTTTGACCCCCGAGAGAGTGTCGCAGGGGTGCTGCAGAAACTAAGGTGGGAGACTCTTGAAGACGGGATGTAAACTATCCCGAGAAAATGTACTAACAAAGTTTCAAGAATCGGCTTTGAATTGTTACTCCAGGACTATACTACAATCCCCTGCTTATTGTTCCCATAGGAATCATGAGGGAAAGATTCGAATAATTTCAGCCCCACAGAAAATTGTAAACAATCATTCTTCCCGTGCTCCATACGTGAATGGAACGAAAAAAAGATACCTGGTAAGAGAGACTTACCCTGCCATGCATTTCGCAGGTTATGGATGTAGATGAAGATAGGTAGTGTTTACAGAAAATAAGCGTTTGTTTTACGAGTTCCGGTCAGTGTGGCAGGCCTACAGATACCACTACAGTATCAAGATAAGATGCGTAATATACCACAAAACTTTGATTGTAGATAAAACTGTTCCAGTGAATTAGATATCAACGTTCTGTCGTCTCAAAATCTCCGTCATTAATCGACTTTCACGTGTGAGGACTGACATATTTTTAAGAGAGACAGATACATAGTGACCCTTACGACTTAATCTGTAAAATTTGGACACAAATAAATACTCTCAAATGGAAGACGATTCGTAACTGCTTCGTAACGATGTCACCGCTTACCTCGAGACTGTAAATTTACAAACTTTCCTGTATTTTTAAAACCACGCCAGATATTACTTCCTTTCATATATCTTTCGGTGGAACCAAACGATACACAAGATTTCCCCTTTGTGACAGAGAAAGCACTGATAAGAGCAGCACTATTAAGATTCTGTTCACTGTTGTTACTGGTCGCAGACTTTGGCACGTGGACCCAGAATCGCTGATGGACCTGGAAGCACCAACTGGTGAGTGACAGCGCACATCGCTGTACGGCTGATTGTAAATACAACTGCGTCAGGCTACGTAGCATCTCGGTTGCCAGCTGGCACCGTTTATGGTATGATCGTCTATTTGAATGGGATTAAATATGCTTGCACATGTCAGATATATCAGCAGTGGCAGAATACGAGCATCAGTTCCGTAAGGTCATTATGGTTTAGAAAAACCCCACGGTATTACCTAGGGTAGGGGTAGGGGGAGGTTCAAATCGCGAAGAGAAAGATGAGAGAGGCTGTCGAGATTGCAAGACCGGCTGCAAAAATGAAGCGCGAGCAACGTTATAAATACAAAATTGTAGAGGGTTCGGTGACCACTCGAAAAAGCCCTTCGGCTTTGCTCTCCGGATTTTTGGCTGGCTGATCGATGATGATTGTGATTTTTTCGCAAGCACGAGTGTCTGGAGTGTCAGGGGATGAGCGTTGTTTGCTGGTGACCTCGGCCGAAGACAACAGACGTCAAGGTTATAAATTGTCGGCCCCTGCTCTTTGCCAATCACTGCTGGCCAACAGAGCAGCTGTGCTTCGAAAGACGGTAAACACTTCACTGGAGGACAGGCAAGCATTGGTGCCACAAACCTCACCCCCCAGCTTCAGTTACAAACATCCAAACATTATTGGTGCCACAACCCTCACCCCCCAGCTTCAGTTACAAACATCCAAACATTGGTTCGTCACAAAAGCTTCCATACGAACAGCTGCTGACAGATTCTCTTCTCAGATCTCAATCCGCGAGAATGAGTGAGATAAGAGTTCAGCCGCGTGGTGACGCATTATAAGACTCTGCACTACACTACACTCTCTGCCCGACACCAGTTGAGTCATTGAGGAGACGAGTGGTTGGCTGTACAGAACAACAAGTGGCACTGACAACGACACTGGCGGTAGGGCGCACAGCTATCACGTGCAGCGATAAGACGACCCAGTTGTAGCGCTTGTGGCCACACTCTGACAGATTGCGTTGTGTGTGCAAGAGAAAGAGCACAAACCGGTCTGGTTACTGAACTACGCTACGGACAGTGAGTCGAATGCTCAGAAAGTTTGTCATTTGTTTTACGGTTTGGACAATTTCTTGCTTTCTTTGGTAGAGTTTTAATTAAAACATACTTTATATAGTACCTACATATGCGTCTAGTACCAGATTTCTTAGCCATATCGCACGATAGGGAATCTTCATAGGTCCTAAACATTCATCCATTCGTCCATCGTCCCTCAGGGTGCGTGGTTGCAGTCTCCATGACACATCGTGACAAAATAATCACAAATGCTAGCAAGAGAGCGAGGAAGTGTATCCTTAGGTGGGAATTTTTCTGAGGCATGCAAGTAATCATTAACACTTATAGCCGCGGAATCGTGACTTTATTTTTTATGGGGGTATACAAGTTGAACCGTAACCAAACCGACAAAATTTCACACGTTATGGGGGATACTTGCTCAATAAGGAAGTAGCCGTCTGCGGTGGCGTATTACAAAATAATAATTTTGGTGTGATTTATTCGGTTTTTTATCCCAACTACCTTTATTTGTCTGAAAACATTTACAGCGGCGAAAAAGCCTAGAGTATGCTATCGCCGAAACATACAGGACAAGACGGTGCATTGCAACAACTCTCATATGACGAAAACATTGACCACAGTCTGCACTGTCTGTTCTGCCAGTATACAGTACAGTATGTAACAAATGTACAGGCGTAACCTTACAAGTACTGGTCAAAATGTCGAAACCCCAATCACGGCAAGGTATAGGGTCTGCGGCTGTAGACCTACAACTAAAACTGCCAGTAATACAAACTCGAGAGATAACAGTGCAATTCTCAATGCAAGCTTGGGGACGAAGTGTTAACTATACCATACTGTTGTCAACAACAATTACAGCGCGTGAGCGGAAAAAGACACACGGCGCATACCGTTGACTTTTGCAGTGTTGTGCGGATATTTTCAGCGCAATCCGGTTACAAAGGTAAATGGGTGTAGTAAATGAGACGGAAGTGTAGTTACGCTGTAACGTGTCACTAAGGACTACGTAGCCCTTGCACCAAAATATTCCGAAAATATGACTGATCGCCCTCTGAAACTATTTGAATGGATATCGGTTTCACTGTGTGTACTATTTTCAGCGATACTGGAAAGAACCTTGACCGACATAACTTGTGCGGAACACGATCAAGTACTAACAAGACAAGGACGTCTCAAAGCGCTCCCCCGCCGCCAGCTGCGCTGCAGTTCCGAATCTAAGCAAACGATTCGTGTGTTACGTAGCTTTGCGCTTGGCGGTGCTGGTGCCGCCATCAGCAGCTTGCTCTTCCAGATGCCGAGACTTTTGCCTTGTATCTTGTATACCACGGTCTTTGTGTTCGTATACACTGACAGGAAAAGAAAAAAAACAGCACCAAGAAGGGGTTGTGAGTCATAACTGAAAGTTCGTAGGCGTGTATCTGATGGTATTTAAATTTTACATCGCGCATAAAAATGGCACTAGTAGTACCACTATGAGGATGCAAATCAGGTTTGCTTTAAATACACACTGCAACGATCGTGAGCGGTAATTGCCTTTGAGATTGGACGTGGTGAGTTGGTGTTAGTGTAGAATGCCTTCATGGTGACAAAGATGCCTTTATCAACGCCTCACTAAGTTTGGGCGAGGTCGTCTAATAGGGCTACGAGAAGCTGGATGGCCCTTCTGCGATATCGTAGAAAGATTTGGCAAGAAAGTAGCCAATGTACATGATTGCTGGCAGCGGTGGTCAGGGGAATGTACGATTGCAAGAAGACAGAGCTCCGGTCGGCCACGTGACACTACCGTGAGTGGAGACCGTCATGTTTGGCGTATGGTTCCGGCGCATCGTACCGCATATGCAGCAGCAACTTGAGCAGCAGTTGGCTCCACAGTGATACAACGAACTGTTACAAATTGGTTACTTCAAGCACGGCTCTGAGCCAGATTCCCAGTTGGGCGCATTTCACTTACCACAAACCACCGCCGTTTGCGACTTCAGTGGTGTCAAGCGAGAGCTCATTGTAGGGCAGGGTGGAGGTCTGTTGTGTTTTCTGAGGGAAGCTGGTTCTGACTCGGTGTCAGGGATGGCCGTGTGTTGATTAGAAGGGGGCCAGTTGAGGATCAACGACCAACCTGTCTACATTGAAGACCCACTGGAAGTACACCTAGTTTGGTTCGTAGTGCGATTTCGTACGGCAGTAGGAGCACTATCGTGGTTATCCCACGCACCCTGACAGCAAAACTGTGCGTCGGTCTGATGATTAGACCAGTTGTGCTGCCATTCATGAAGAGCTTTCCAAGGAGTGTTTTCCAACAGGATAACGCTCGCCCACGTACCGCTATTGTAACCCAACGTGTTGTGCGAGAGTCTACGTGTTGCCTTGGCCTGCTCGATCAGCAGATCTGTTTCCAGTCGAGCACATACGGGACATCGTCGGACAACTCCAGCGTCATCCACAGACAGCATTAATCGTCCCTATACTAACCGACCAAGTGCAGCAAGCATGGAACTCAACCCCCACAAACTGACATTCGGCACCTGTGCAACATACTACATGCACGTTTGCATGCTTGCGTTCAACACTCTGGCGGTTACAACGGTTAATAATGTGTCGGCATTTCAAATTGGCAATGGCGTATCTCGCACTTGAAAAAAATGTTCAAATGTGTGTGAAATATTATGGGACTTAACTGCTAAGGTCATTAGTCCCTAAGCTTACACACTACTTAACCTAAATTATTCTAAGGACAAACACACGCGCGCGCGCGCGCACACACACACACACACACACACACACACACACACACACACCCATGTCCGAAGGAGAACTCGAACCTCCGCCGGGACTAGCCGCACAGTTCAAGACTGCAGCGCCCAAGACCGCTCGGCTAATCCCGCGCGGCCTCGCACTTGAATTAACCTGTGCTCTTGCGGTATTGATCAGTTAAATATGTTACCTGAACAGATGTATACCCGAAATTTCATTCTCTACATTAATTACTTCTTGGTGTTGCGATTTTTTTCTGTCTGTGTACTTCTCATGTATAGCGAATGTGGTCAAAGTGTTAGAAAACGGTGCGGCTCTAACCTGAAAAGTCCCGCGAACTCGCTTAGCCTTCGAGGTCTGTCATTCTGTACATAAAAAGATAGGAATCTGGAGATGTGAGCAACGGAGTAGCCAGCGAAAAATAACAGCGACTGATTTTCAGAGATGTGGCTGCGGTAGGTGACACAAAGTCCATGAGGCTGCTAGAATGTGAGAGTTGGGCAGCGAGTGGAGCTTCTTGTTGTGGCTACAGTAAGCTGTCTACGAAAAGTAGAAAATGATACCACGTTCATATGCAACATTTTCTCTACGTGAAGCTTCGTTTAGAAAGCACGGCTAAACGAATCTTCCAAGTATCCATTGTTAGTAAGTTGTTTCTGCACTTCACTGTGCCAGCGTGTATTTTATACAACCTCGAAATGTGTTGCTGGCTTTCCAAGAATCGCACCATTGGTGCCGGTTTTTTAATGGGATACTATACACAGCCGCAAATACCTAAAGTCCCTAACAGACATGCTGCCACACTTAATACATCGTACTGGACATTAGGAAATCCATTTCGCACCAGTGTGACGGGTGCCGGCCCGTTCAGCTCAGATAATTACAAATGATACGGAGATGGTTGGAGCGTTGGTTCGGCAAACACGAAACGGCCTATACTCTCGCCTGCCTTAAGAGTTCTGGACTTTTACCTGCGGCTGATATTAACAATAGAGATCTCCAAGGAAACACCGACCAGTACAAAACATGAAACGCCGTATAATGCGGTATACGCATTGGTAAGTCCAAGTGAAATTCAGTTAGCAGAATTGTCTTGCTGAAATCGCTTTGTAGCGTATATTAATGTTAAAGATTTCATAAAGTTCATGTGAAAATAACAAACAGAGTGTGGCTGAGTTTCGTAATCGCTTATGTTTGGTACAGTAGAATACACGTTTTGGATCCACGTCTTGACAGCGAAACTGTGGTTAGCAGCGCTGTTATCTTGTTGCTTTTGAGCAGTTTCCAACTACGTTATGAAGTTGAAGTAAACAAAAAAAAATTTTCGTCATAATTCGGCAGCTATCGAAGGTGAAAATTGCTCGCTTACGTGAGAGAATTGGCCAGACTGTCCGCTGCAACTCAGAGAGTGTAGTCGGTGCGGTCACTCGCTGTCGATATTATTTGCTGCGCGCCGCATCATCTGCCAACCCTGTATAAGTTACGGCCAGTCAACAAAGACAATGCACCACCACGGAGCTCTTGATAATATGGAAGTTGTTTCTCTTTGTCACGTAAACATCGGATAAAGGAGCTGGATCGATTCTTTACAGACAGTATTTCCGTTCAGTTTACAATAATTTGCAGTCCTTTTTCGCAAAAACTCTCACTGCGTGTTCTGAACAAACGTCACGTGAATGTGATATTTTTATGAGCTCTCGAATTATACAAGCGGCCACTAATTTGGTGACTGCGCCTAAACAGATTAATATTTTAGGAAGCGCAGGCTCACTACTTATTATGATTTGCCGGAAACAATATTTCCGTTTATTGAGAACTGTTTTTGAAATCCTTAAATCGTTAAACGGCACTCCGTGCACTCGCGTCAGCCGCCACCGGAAGCGAGAGTACGGGACACAGGTGGCGTGGCGTCAGAGTGGTAAATCGTATTGAGAAAGGAAAGTCGGTTTATTATAGAGTAAGGAAGTGAAAATGACTAAACTGATGGATGTCCTAAGAGATACCTGTAGTGGGTGGTGATAACTAATGTGCAGCTGCTAACAGAGATCCAGTGTCGGATGTGACTATCGTATGACAGCGTAATTTGGTAGATATGATAATGCGTTAATGCGAAACCGATTTACACTGGGAAAAATTGTTGTAATTTTGACCACCAGCTGCAAATATGGCGCTGTAGATGCAAGAAAGTTTACATATTTAATGGCTCAGGAGCGGGACGTGGACAGAAAAGGTCAAATAAGTGGAAAAAGCATAATTTTGATTTTATTATTAACCACCGCTTACACATTTTATTCAGTATGAGCACCGGAGACATCAACGATATGCTGCATCTGTAAAACGCAACAGTTGCTCGCGGCGCAATGGCTCTTCGTGCACAGCAAGGTGTTTAACAGTACCTCTGATTGGGCAATTCTGTGTGAATTTGCTTCACCCTGTAGTGCAAAATGTGGCACATTACTCCTTAGAATATTGGCAGGCCACATGTCATCAAGTTTGATCTGTGCCACAAACCGAAGGCGGATTATGAGGTTTCAGTTACTTCAACGGATACCAGTGTAAAATCGACCGGAAAACTTTCCGTACTGTAGACCTTGGGGAGGACAACTCTCATGGCAGTGGACGAGCGCTATCACTATGTGGGTGCATGCGCTGCATAGTCAATTACAGCAACAGCGGCCTCGTCAATGATTTCCACTGGGATAGGACGCATTCCTCTTCCAGATGCCACACCAAGCTCACCGCTGTTTTCGATGTTCATCATCATCATCTTTAAACCATTTAATGACGCCGGGCTTCTCCTCAGACCTGTCCATAGGCGATTCTCCCAATGCAGCATGTCGGTGTTGCTGTTTTATGTCAGTCTTACTAACAGCGCACGGTCTGCGCGGTAGCCATACTGTTCAGTCACGTTATGGCGTGTCAAGTGACAGTGTGGATGTCAAACCGTCATGAAAACAGTGTACAGCGCTATATTTGCACGTTGTGGTCAAAATGGGAGCTAACGTTTTCCAGCGTAAATTTGTTCCGCATTAATGCATTAGCATATCTGCAAGCTCCCCTGCCATAGGACAGTTATATCCGATACTGGACCCTCTGAGTAGCTGCTCTTTAATTGTAACCACCCGGTACTTAATTTCGTTACTTTAGCCCATCCGGCCGGGACATCGACAATACGGTAACAAACAAAGGTTTAATACAACTTTTGCGTTGAAACACCCGCGACTGTTTGATGTTCCTTGGAATGAGTATTGTCTAACGTAAGGAGAATATGCATGACTGCTTGAAGATTCCCGCAATATACATATCGGATATGAATATCTGTTTTGCGATCACCATTGCATGAGTGGTCTAACGTCGGCACTAGCGTCAGCAGGTGTTTTATGTTTGTTCTAGAGACCAGGTAATTGGCGTGCATCATTTCAATCCCGTAACACACTGTGCTGAATGCCGTGGCAACAGTTCTGAGAGATGCGGTCGAATCACTAAGTGAGTGAGTACAAAGTGCCGCCTTCCCTTTGTGTGGCGTTGGATCGAGCTTGGAACGGGCCCCAGCCCCCTTCCCCGCCCCCGCACACTGTTCCGTGTTCTGCACAAGCGCCGCCTACGTGACCCAACATAACGGCTCCTGCGCTACACTGCGGCGCCACGTCACGGTGTTGTAGCACTCACATACAACACGCTCATTAACGGGGAACGTAATCGCTTTAAGCAGCATGGCCTTTTTTTTTTTGTTATAGTCATGTTGCACACGTCTGAAACACTTTATTTTTCTTTTAGTTTAGTGCTTTTGTATTCTCTGTTTTCCAGTTGGAATCATGTCATATTCATTCACCAGCTGGGATCATGCCCTCTTCAGTCAGTCAACTGTATTGATAGTGATCAAAGAAGTTTACTATCACCACTTACGTGAACCTCATTATTCTTCTAACACTGCCTCTCGTGTTTCATACACGATGCAATAAGTAAAGCAATCACCAACTCGAGAGCTGATACACAATTCTTGCTAACTCGATCCCATAGGAATTGATAGGACCTTTGTCTTTGTCGTAAATAAGAAATGGCTTACATAGCCAGGTATAAGAGACCTGTAGGTCAACGTAGAATACAATACATACCGCAGATGTTTCCGCTCTGGAACACGCTTATGGTAAGCACAATAGTATCTGTAATGGAATGATAGGTTAATAGTGCGTGCAAGGTCATGTTCATCGTTTCATTCTTCACTCAACCCGTTCCTTCCTTAATCAGTGAACTTGGGAAAAACATAAACCAATATTTTTACGACAAAAAACGGAAATAATTTAGGTCATGTTTCAGAACTTCAGTGCACTGTGGATGTTTACAAGTGAGAAAAGTCTCCCTCCACCTCGGCCGGATTTGAAGCCACGACCTTGGACGTTCGAGGCCAACACGCAAGCCGGATGCTTGCTGGCGCAGCCAAACTTCGCTCTCCACAGGATTCATTAAGAAAAATAGGGTGAGCTGTTTCTCGTTTCTTCCGGGACATTGCTGGCTAATTGTCAGCAAGTGGCTGTTTGGGGGAAGCCTTTTAAGCGATTCTCACGACACTTGCTTCAGCTCTCCGCGCTACATTGTGGTCAACTTCGGCTTTTATCTTATTCGGGGTATCTCGTCTCAGCCTCTCCCTTCGGTTACTATCGAACACGCCGTCGTCTGTATTTCCATTTCCCGTATCTAGCAGTAGCAGTAGTGCTTCGTGCTAGTGGCGTACTACTCTCTCTCTCTCTCTCTCTCTCTCTCTCTCTCTCTCTCTCTCTCTCTCTCTCTCTCTCTCCCTCCCTCTCTCTCTAGCACGAGTAGTGGTACATATTGCACTCAACATCTTAAGGAACTTCCGTAACTATAAAAAGCTCCATCGTTGAAAATTTCTGAAGTAGATTCTACGAGGTGCATTCAAGTTCTAAGGCCTCCGATTTTTTTTTCTAATTAACTACTCACCCGAAATCGATGAAACTGGCGTTACTTCTCGACGTAATCGCCCTGCAGACGTACACATTTTTCACAACTTTGACGCCATGATTCCATGGCAGCTGCGAAGGCTTCTTTAGGAGTCTGTTTTGACCACTGGAAAATCGCTGAGGCAATAGCAGCACGGCTGGTGGATGTGCGGCCACAGAGAGTGTCTTTCATAGTTGCAGAAAGCCAAAAGTCACTAGGAGCCAGGTCAGGTGAGTAGGGAGCATGAGGAATCACTTCAAAGTTGTTATCACGAAGAAACTGTTGCGTAACGTTAGCTCGATGTGCGGGTGCGTTGTCTTGGTGAAACAGCACACGCGCAGCCCTTCCCGGACGTTTTTGTTGCAGTGCAGGAAGGTATTTGTTCTTCAAAACATTTTCGTAAGATGCACCTGTTACCGTAGTGCCCTTTGGAACGCAATGGGTAAGGATTACGCCCTCGCTGTCCCAGAACATGGACACCATCATTTTTCAGCACTGGCGGTTACCCGAAATTTTTTTGGTGGCGGTGAATCTGTGTGCTTCCATTGAGCTGACTGGCGCTTTGTTTCTGGATTGAAAAGTGGCATCCACGTCTCATCCATTGTCACAACCGATTAAAGGAAAGACCCATTCATGCTGTCATTGCGCGTCAACATTGCTTGGCAACATGCCACACGGGCAGCCATGTGGTCGTCCGTCAGCATTCGTGGCACCCACCTGGATGACACTTTTCGCATTTTCAGGTCGTCATCCAGGATTGTGTGCACAGAATCCACAGAAATGCCTAACTCTGGAGGCGGTCTGTTCAACAGTCATTCGGCGATCCCCCAAAACAATTCTCTCCACTTTCTCGATCATGTCGTCAGACCGGCTTGTGCAAGCCCGAGGTTGTTTCGGTTTGTTGTCACACGATGTTCTGCCTTCATTAAACTGTCGCACCCACGAACGCACTTTCGGCACATCCATAACTCCATCACAACATGTCTCCTTCAGCTGTCGATGAATTTCAATTGGTTTCACACCACGCAAATTCAGAAAACGAATGATTGCACGCTGTTCAAGTAAGGAAAACGTCGCCATTTTAAGTGTTTAAAACAGTTCCCATTCTCGCCGCTGGCGGTAAAATTCCATCTGCCATACAGTGCTGCCATCTGTGGGACGTATTGACAATGAACGCGGCCTCATTTTAAAACAATGCGCATGTTTCTATCTCTTTCCAGTCCGGAGAAAAAGAAATTGGAGGCCTTAGAACTTGAATGCACCTCGTACACCACAATGACATGAGCAGTTCAACTGGCGTAACCGATGTCGACCAGCCAATGGACGTCTTCGAACTAGAGGCACATGCCGCAAGCTGCTTCCATTGCGTTGTCAATTTGGGCAGAACAACTTTGTCTGAAAACTGAGGAGATGGCGCTAAATGTAAAACTATCCAACATCCGCAGAATCGCCGTCATTCATGTTTTGTCAGTTTCGGGCGTGTTTGTTGTTGGGTTTACATCTTGCAAGTTAGTGAAATCTGACCCTTTAGCAAGACTGTGGAGAGCACTTTTAGATCAAATTGGTCATAAGCAAATGCAATATCGACGTACTTATATACATTGTTTATTACTTTGCGATTGAGGTGGAACATTGCCCGACTATCTTCAAATAACGGTAACAGGGAAAATACATCTTTGCCGTGCCTCTCATGTTTCTTGAATAGTGATGTGAAAATACCTAATTGATGTGTGTACTTTTCATTTCGGTGATATTTTGAAAATAACCAAAAACACAGGTATCACTGGCGTATTCAAAATCATTTCCATTATAGTATCCTAAAAGTACTCTTGAAAATTTTTTCGTTCGGCATGTTTGTTGTCAAGCTCTTTCAAAGGAAGCAATTTTTCGCCTTGCTCAATCTGTGTAAGATAGTGATTAGTACAGTACTAGTGAGTTGTACGTTGGTACTGTTTATATGTATATCTCAGGTACTGCCGATTATTTTAAGCACTCGAAACGCGTCATTGTACGCCAATATATATGTATATATACATGTCGTTGTACGCCTATAGGCGTGCAAAACTTAAAAGAGCAGAAATACACTATGTGATCAAAAGTATCCGGACACCTGGTTGAAAATGACTTAAAAGTTCGTGGCGCCTTCCATCGGTAATGCTTGAATTCAATATGGTGTTGGTCCACCCTTAGCCTTGATGACAGCTTCCACTCTGTCAGGCATACATTCAGTCGGGTACTGGAAGGTTTCTTGGGGAATGGCAGCCCATTTTTCACGGAGTACTGCACTGAGCAGAGGTATCGATGTCGGTCGATGAGGCCTGGCACGAAGTTGGCGTTCCAAAACATCCCAAAGGCATTCCATTGGGTTCAGGTCAGGACTCTGTTGAGGCCAGTCCATTACGGGAATGTTACTATCGTGTAACCGCCACATGCTCGATTGTGTTGAAAGATGGAATCGCCATCCCTGAATTTCTCTTCAAGAGTGGAAAGCAAGTAGGTGCTTAAAACAACAGAGTAGGCTTGTGCTGTGATAGTGTCACGCAAAACAACAAGGGGTGCAACCCCCTCCATGAAAAAACACGACCACACCGTAACACCACCGCCTCCGAATTTCGCTGTTGGCACTACACACGCTGGCAGATGACATTCACCGGCTATTTTCCATACCCATACCCTACATCGGATCGCCACATCGTGTACGGTGATTCGTCACTCCATACGACGTTTTTCCACTGTTCAATCGTCCAATGTCTACGTTCCGTACACCAAGCGAGGCGTCGTTCGGCATTTACCGGCGTGATGTGTGGCTTATGAGCAGCCGCTCAACCGTGAAATCCAAGTTTTCTCACCTCCCGCCTAACTGTCATAGTACTTGCAGTGTATCCTGATGCAGTTGGGAATTCCTGTGTGATGGCCTGGATAGATGTCTGCCTATTACGCATTACGACCCTCTTCAACAGTCGGCGGTCTCTGTCAGTCAACAGACGAGGTCGGCCTGCACTTTTTTGTGCTGTACGTGTCCCTTCACGTTTCCACTTCGCTATCACATCAGAAATAGTGGACCTAGGGATGTTCTGGAGTGTGGAAATCTCGCGAACAGACGTATGCCACAAGTGACAGCCAATCACCTTGACCATGTTCGAAGACCGTGAGTTCCGCGGAGCGCCCCATTCTGCTCTCTCACGATGTCTAATGACTGCTGAGGTCGCTAATATGGAGTACCTGGCAGTAGGTCGCAGCATAATGCGCCTAATATGAAAATTTATGTTGGGGGAGGGGGGGTGTCCGGGTACTTTTGATCACATAGTGTCACTTTAGCATGATGTTTCACTTCTTAACATAGCTTAATGAAACTTGAACCGTACATAAAAAGAGCGGTTACAGTACAGTACATAAGGTAAGTGAAAGAAATAAAGAATGAGACGAACAGAATTGACTCTCTTATTTTAAGATAATAATTACACTGAAGACTGTCGCCTGCATTTACAAAAGGTGATCTTAATTGGGTGTGATCACCGCGGACTGCAGCGTATACTCTGCAGCATGTTCCCATCCTGACCACAAGATTGATACGAAGTTCTTGTTGTAGGGCGTCCCATTCCATCATCAGTGTGGTTGTCATCTGCTGGATGGTCAGTGGAGCATGTGGACGTTGTGTAGTACGTCTCCCTAACGCATCCCACACGTGCTCGAAGGGATTTAAGCCGGCGGAACGGGTAGGCTTGTCCATTCGCCGAATATCCTCTCGTTCCAATAGCTGCTTCAGCTGCGCTGTTCTATGCGGTTTCGAGCATTGACATCCCTATAAATTAAGTCAGGGCCGAATGCATCACTGAAATGACGCACATGGGAAAAGAGTAACGTTGACGGATATTCTAAAATTTGGAGGTCAGTACGCCAATGCAACATTATAGCTCCTCACACCGTAACGACTTGACCACCAAAACGATCATATTCGTCAATGTTTCCTAGTGGTTGGTTGATGTGGGGGAGGGCTCCAAACAGCGAGGTCAGCGGTCCCCTGGATTAGGGAAGAATGGGAAGGAATTCGGCCATGCCCTCGCAATGGAATCATCCCGACATTTGTCTGAAGCGATTTGAGAAAATCACGGGAAACCTAAATCAGGATGGCTGGACGCGGGTTTGAACCTTCCCCCTTCCGATTACGAGTCCAGTGAGCTAACCACTACGCCACCGCGCTCGTTGTTTGCTGGTGCATTTCGTGTTCTCACTTCTCGCCATCTGAGGGTACCCCCCACAAGAAACTCTACTCAGAATGAACCTGCTCTCATCCGAGAAGAGCACGCGACCCCAATCCTCGTTTGTCCAGTCCCCTATGCTCCTGTCACCATCGGAAACGGTGCCGCGCATGTGCGTCTGTTGACGGAACACTAAGTACTATTCGTCGGGCAAGGAGATCGCCACATGAAGTCGCCGTATCGCTGTAGAGTGCGATATTGCGTGCGTTGCAGTCCTGTTAAATGTGGTTTCAACAGCGCTCGCTGTTTGACGTGCGTCCCTTCTTGCCTGTTGTACAATACAGAGGTCATCTGCTGTAATCGACCTTGGTCGACCCCCCCCCCCCTCCTTTCTTCTGGCAGCAGTGCCACTGGTTCGGAACGCTCCCAACCACGTGAAACAGTGCTTGCGAGCAATACCAGACTCCTGGGCTAGACTCATTACACTTCGTCCTTCTTCCAATTTCCTGATGATTCTTCCCCATGCGAAGTCTCTGGACCATGTTGTGATGGAATACCATCACCACTACCACTACCACCACCACACTCCACGGTAATTGCCCGCTGATTGACCCACAATTTCTTTTCCGTTTCCTTCAGCTGTCTGTACCTACCCTGACCTTACACCGTGTGACCTCCAACTTTCTGTGCATGACTGGGGGACCTCCGGCAATATACTTCCGCACTTTCATGTATATCTGTTGAGTTGTTAATATGTTACTAAATCTAGATCGACATTAAGGGGACTTGCTCGTGAAATGTAGTTTTTTCATCCCACACTTTGAGTGTATTATCCGTGATCTATAACACTTCGGATATTGCTGTATTATGGCGACGCTGAACAATATTTGGTTAAGCAGTAGTGTAAATTATATTTATTTATATGTACTAGTTTAATTTTAACAACAATTTGTTCACGCGATTAATTTTGAACACACATTTGGGTTTTGGTACCATTATCTCGAACAACAGGCGTCTACGAGTGATATCACCCAAATTGTGTCATCCTTCTGTCAGTATTAATATAACTGACGTTATGTGTCACTCTCTATAGCTTGACGCAAAGTACACATCATTGCTCATGATCATTCTTAAAAAAAATTGTTGGGTGAAACAATTTTTAAGTACTCAGACGTAGTTCAGATTAGAATATTTCAGGCATAAGATAATTCTGTGTATGTTGAGAGAGGCGTGACACACTCTTGAGTGATATTACATGCATGATTTACCGGATAATGGTACAGAAATTTAAACGTGTTCGAAGTTTATCATGTAAACAATTTGTTATAGTAATTAAACTCTTATGGATAAATAAATATAATTTATACAGTCATTTAACATACACAGAATGCACACACTTAAGTGATCCAGGACAACTGTACTCTGTTTATCAATAGTACCAACTTAATGCTGGTAATAAAAAATATTTTACAAACTGTAAATTGGTTTTATAACTACTATTGTATAAGATTTGATAGTTTAGACAAAATATTAAATAGAAGGACTGGGCAAGTGCGAGTAGGCCTCGCAGTCTGAAGGTTCCGTATAAAAGTAACAAACTCAATTATATAGATCATTCATCCATAGGTTGTGATGAGGGAGTTTGCGGGTATCGAAATATAAGACATAAATGGCCGTATCTTTTTATTCAATTGACTTTGTCGTATATATTTATATAAATATAGACGTTAGTATTTGACATAAATTTCAACGTGGTATCTCTACCTGTTCGTGAGAAGAGATATCTTCACAGGCCGACAGACAGACAGACGGACAGACAGACAACAAAGTGATCCTGTAAGGCTTTCGTTTGTATCGATTGAGGCACGGAACAGTTAAAAAAGAATCACGTTTGTACTTAAGTGAGGAATTATCTCGTTTGCTTGCCCCAAGCTTTTGCTGCGTACTAGAGGAGTTAAACTGCGACATCTAATAACTACATCAGTCACGCAAACGGGCTTGTCGAATTAATGATCACGTGCCGCAATCTTAGGCCTTAGGCGATAAACTGCCACTCATAAGAAATAACCTGCCTTAGACCTACGCTCACGTACTGGTAAGCTGACACCTAACTGCTCCTTGTTGCCGCTGGGCTGTATCCTACGTGGACAACCTGTTGCGAACGCGGCGGTCGCCCGCTCGAAAATATCAAACAGTGGCCAACGGTCGAGTTGTCCTACAAGAGCACTCATGCGGGGACATCGTGCGACGGGCGATGCGGCGAAGCGTACGCCATCGCTTGGTGTGATATTGTCGTGCGCAGTGGACAGTGTCTGAAATTTTGATCAGAGCTATTCAATGACGTTATATTGTAGGAGAAGAGAAATAAAATTGGTACTTGTTAAAAAGAAAAGTAAGAATAGCAATATGAAGTGAAATGCCACAGAAGAATTGTATGCACAATGATCAGCCATTGCATCAAATGGTTCAAATGGCTCTGAGCACTATGCGACTTAAGTTCAGAGGTCATCAGTCGCCTAGAACTTAGAACTGATTAAATCTAACCAACCTAAGGACATCACACACATCCATGCCCGAGGCAAGATTCGAACCTGCGACCGTAGCGGTCGCTCGGCTCCAGACTGTAGCGCCATTGCATCAGTACTTAACAAAGAAATAAAAGAACAAGACACTCGGCGACGCAGCACTGGGCACATAAGGTGTTGAAAACAACCCAATATATAGAGACCAGTAATGGTGAGGAAAACTACTGCCATCACCTGATGGTGTTGGCAATTAATACAGCGCATAAACGACTAACGAAATATGTAAGCGACAGGGGATCATACACTGAACATCCATTATGGGCTGTACAATTTGAAAACTATGGAGAACCCACACAGGCACAGTATCTGAAAAAAATTAGAGATAACACGGAATAACAAATAAAGCAACATAATGTGCAGATTTCATGTGGAATGATAACTGCTACAATTACTAAACACAGACCAAACATCAATAAGAAGGTAATTTGTAAGAAGCTGTGTCACATTCTACACTCACAGTCTAATCAGTTATGAACATAAGTTACATTGTTTCTGTATTTTATGTCTTGCACATTGTTATAGTTTACGTTTTATTGATACCTGCTCTATTAACAGCTAACATTCCACATGCAATAAGTGTATTTTGTTGTTGTTATTTTGTGCAGAACATTTTTTTTTAATTCTACGCCTGCATGGTTCCTCTCTGGTTTCCAAATTGTATAGTACACAATCAGTGTTCAGTGTATGGTCTCCTGTTAGTTACATTTTTCGATGGTCATTTATGCGCTGTATTAGTTGCTAATGCCATCTGGTGATGGCGGTTGTTTTCCACAACGCTACTGGTCTCCGTGTATTTTCATTTTGGCACTAGGCTTCGTACATGCTGTATGGCTGTAGGGCTCGTTGTTTTACGTCTTTGTAGGTACTGATTCTACGTCTTACCATAGTGCATGTAATTGTTCTTTGGCATTTCATAGTGGTACAGAGCTATGGTCTGACGATGTACCAAAACATGTAAATAAATTAAGTTGCAACCAAGACTTTTCACAGTTCATTTAGTGCCAATTCTGCATAGTCGCCTATCTCATAGCTGGAAGCGTAATATCTATCAAGTGAAGACATGTGAAATAAATATCTACATCTACATATATACACCGCTAGCCACCAAGCGGTGTGCGGCAGAGGGCACTATTCCCCCTTCTGTTCCACTCGCGGATCGCGCGAGGTAAAAAAAGACCGTCTGAACGCGTCAGTACGAGCTCTAATTTCCCTTATCTTTGAGTGGTGATCACTACGTGGTTTGAAAGTTGTTGGTAATAATATATGCTCTACACCCTCGTTGAAGATCGGATTTCGGAATTTAGTGAGCAGCCCCTTCCGTTTAACGCGTCGTCTATCTGCAAATGTGTCCCACTTCAAACTTTCTATGAGATTTGTAACGCTCTCGCGATAGCTAAATGACCAGTCACTAATCTTGCCGCTCTTCTTTGGACCTTCTCAATCTCTTGAATCAGACCCAACTGGTAAGGGTCCCATACAGACTAACAGTTCTCTAAGACTGGACGAACTAAAGTATTGTAAGCAATTTCCTTTGTTGAAGGACTGCATCGCTTCAGGATTGTACCAATAAACCGCAATCTAGAGTTCGCCTTACCCGTTACTTGTGTAATCTGATCATTCCATTTGAGATCATTTCGAATAGTCACACACAGATACTTGACGGATGTTAGCGCTTCCAAAGATTGGGATTTTGTACTCGTACATTAATGGGAATTTTCGCTTTGTTAGGTTACACTTACCAATATTGAGATAGCTGGCCGCTGTGGCCGAGCGGTTCTAGGCGCTTCAGTCCGGAACCGCGCTGCTGCTACGGTCGCAGGTTCGAATCTTGCCTCGGGCATGGATGTGTGTGATGTCCTTAGGTTGGTTAGGTTTATTTAGTTCTAAGTCTAGGGGACTGATGACCTCAGATGTTAAGTCCCACAGTGCTTAGAGCCATTTGAACCATTCTTTTAATTGAGAGATAACTGCTAGTCATTGCACCACGCACTTATTTTCTGCAAATGGTCATTGATTCATTCACAACTTTCGTGTGTTCTTCTTTCCTGTAGACTACAGCAGCATTGGCAAACAGTGTAATGCCGCTGTCAATACCATCAACCAGATCGTTTATGTAAATCGTAAAAAGCAGCGGACCAATTACGCTGCCCCGGGGCACACCTGATGTTACACTTGTTTCTATTGAAGTCTCCCCATTCAGGACGACATACTGCTCCCTGCCTGTTAGAAAACCAACCGCATATCTCATTGGATAGACCGTAAGCGCGCACTTTTTGGAGCAAGCGACAGTGCGGAACTGAGTCGAACGCCTTTCGAAAGTCGTGGAATATGGCATTAACCTGGGAGCCGGTATCTATAGCCTGTTGTATATCATGCACAAAGGGGGCCAGTTGTGTCTCGCATGACCGCTGTTTCCTAAAACCATGCTGGTTTCTGCAGATGAGCTTCTCAGAGTCTAGAAAGGTCATTGTGTCTGAACACACAATATGTTCCATCATTCTGTAACAAATCGATGTCATTGAAATTGGCCGGTAATTATGTGCATTCGATTTTCTACCCTTTTTATAGATTGCTATGACCTGGGCCTTCTTCCAGTCCCGTGGAACTTTCCGCTGTTCCAATGATCTCTGATATATGACGGATAAGAATGGTGCTATATTTTTAGCATAATCATCGTAAAATCTTAAAGGGTTACCGTCTAGGCCAGATGCCTTCATAGCGTCTAAGGATCTTAACTGTTTTGCTATCCCAGACACACTAAACACTATGACAGCCATCCTTGCGTTAGTTCGATAATTGGAATGGTGCTGCAGTCCTCTACCGTAAACGAGTTTTTGAAAGATAGGTTTAGAATTTCGGCCTTCTGTTTATCATCATCAGATATATTACCCGTTCTGTCAGCAAGAGAAGGTTGTGAATTATTTGTAGCGTTCATAGATTTTACGTACGACCAAAAGTTTTTGGGGTTGTTTTTAGAATCAGCAGATAAAATAATGCTTTCAAATTCGTTAAAAGAATCTTTCATTGACCTTTTGACAGTTGCTTTCATTTCGCATAATTTCTGTGTGTCAGGGGGGCAGTGACTACGTTTAAAACGACTGTTCAAAATTCTATGCTTTCTCAGCAACTTCGTAATATGTTTGTTGAACGAAGGTGGATCCTTTCCCTCCCTTATATTTTTGGTACGCACACATTTTTCTCACATGTGGTGGACAGTACCTTTAAGTTCCGACTAAAGATGCTCAATATCTTTGTGTCCCGCGGTGAATGCTTGGAGCTGACTATGAAGATATTCATTAATGACGCTTTTTTTTTTTGCTTTCCCAAACAAGAAAACTCCACGCTGTTTTTTCCAACTTCCACTGACACAACGTCATTATGGTCGCTAATACCTTCTTCTAGATTAACTTCCTCAAAAAGATCGGGTCTGTTTGTCGCCAAGATATCTAAAATGTTCCCATCTCGAGTTGGTTATCTAACCAATTTCTGAAGGTTGTATGTTGAGAGCGCTCCTAGAATAACTTCACATGAGTCTTTTCTTCTGCCCCCTGTGATTAACGTATAATTTTCCCAGTCAACGGACGCCAGATTGTCTCCACCTATAACTAATGGATAATTTGGATATGTATTTCCTATGTACTCAAGACTTTTCCTGAAACGTTCTGCGACGTTCGTTGCGGATGCTGGTGGTCTATAAAAACATTCTAATACAATGGTCACTCCTTGTCTGATTGACAGCTTTATCCAGACTATTTCACAGTCCGACCCAGTATCGATCTCACCTGCGTTTAAATAGGTTTTAACTGCAACACACCACCTCCCAGATCATCAATCCTATCCTTCCTAAACATTGTCCAATCCGACTTCAGAATTTCACTGCTATTTATGCCTGGTTTCAACCAGCTTTCGGTACCTAATACAATATTGGCATTACTACATGTACCAAAGTATGTGCCCCGTAGTCGGCTATGATTTGCCGAACACCGCTTGCCGATACGTGCAATCGCCCCCGGAATAAAGGGGATGTTACGTTTTACGCGACTCACCCTGTATACGTTAGAACGCTGAGGGGTGCGTGTTTTTGTTAATGTTTTTAGCGCTGGTATCAACGAAGATATTGAAGCAAGTACGGTATGTCTTTTTTGTTTAACGCTGTGTCAGAATGGCAGCACATTCTTCTGTTTACTTGTCTGTACTGCAGGCCGTTCAGTTCTATTTCAACATCCGTTGCGTGCAGGCATGTATACCAATGAGGAGAATTGGATATACTACTTTTGTATGGCGAATGTAAAAGGAATGCCGTAAATCAGTACAGCAGTATAGGGCTCTCTATCCGGATCGCAAGAGTCCGACGCGCCAGGCAGTTGTACGAGTTATTAAGACGTTAGTGCAAACAGGCTGCTTGAACGTCAGAAAGAGGACAAGAAAGAAGACTGCAACTGACAGACAACACGAGGAAGCTGTTCTGGCTGCGGCGCTAATGAATCCGCGCAGTGGTTGGAGTCATATTGCCAAGGAAAGTGGAATCAGCCAGATGAGTGTGATTCGCATCCTGCATCGACAAAATTTCCATCCTTATCACTTGTTGTCACATTAGGCACTCGACGACCGTGATTTCGAGCGTCGTACAGAATTTTGTCGGTTTGCCCTTCAGCAACTGAGAGACGATTCTACCTGTTTCCGTCGTGTGCTCTTTACCGATGAAGCAACGTTTACTAACCAGGCTAATGTAAAGTTGCGTAACATCACTTCTGGGCAGCTCAAAATTCACACCGGCCTCTTCAGGTGCAACATTAACGGCCGTGGAGCGTAAACGTATGGTGCGGCATCATAGGACATTACTTTGTGGGTCCTTACTTCATCGCAGGCGCTCTAAATAAACTGTTGTACGCACACTTTGTGACGAATATTCTGCCGCTTCTTCTAGAAGAGGTACCACTGGATATTCGGCAGTGTATATGGGTGCAACACGACGGTTGTCCAGCTCACTCGTCCGGTGTTGTAACGCAGATACTGAATGAGAACTTTCCTGGACGTTGTCAAATGGCCTGCGAGGTTTGACTTCCCTTGATTTCTTTCTTTGGGGACCACTCGAAGATGCAGTCTATGACGAATCGCCAACTACGCCGGACGATATATTTCGTCGGATCCGCAGTGCATGCTCAACCATATCATCCACTGTAATTTCATCTGTTCATCGTTCTTTCCATCGGCGACTGCAAATGTGCCTTTCAGTCACATGGTCAAATAAAGGAGAAAGTTATTTTTTGGAAGATTATGTTATTTGATTTGGGTGGTTACCAAATTATTGTTAGAAAATTGCTTGTTTCATTTACGTGTGAGCGAAACTGGATTGCAATCTCAAATAAGTCGACAGATTGTATTGCGCGTACGAGAGCTAGCAACACTGTCATTACGCGCTTACGTTCAGCATGAAACGACGTTTCGTTAAGAACAATATTTATTCTGCGGTGTACAGGTGGTCATCAAAGTATTTTAATAAAATGTTTAGTTCAGCAAGTGAATTCCGTATGATATAATTTAGTACAATGTAGGTAGAGATAGTCGTACGATAGCATGTGTTTTACCTCTAAGAAGCGTCAGCCACGTACAGGAAGGGATAGGTCAAGTCTTCCTTCTAGCATTTAGGTATTTAGTACAGCAGTTGCTTTTTGTAGCGTAAAAGACCTTTTTATTTTTGATGAATGAACTGCTGATTCTTCTGTTTCAGCTCACGTAAATCTGGGAGGAAAAACAAATGTGAAATAGTTTTCCTAAGCCCTTTGTGATACGCTACGTTGTAGCATATGTCGTATCTCCGTATACAACATCCGTAGGTGATACTGCATCTAGGTCGTAAGTTGATTGAAGGGGAAATAAAGTTTTATTCTCGTAGCGCAGGCCTACTTCACGGTATACAACTACGCAGCCTGGTCCGAGACACCTGCTTGACTATTTTTCCACCGTGCTCTCACATTCTAGGACATTTCTTGTTTTTTTCTACCACAGATTTCAGCGTAAAAATTAACAAACGTTATATCACTGTAATTCTCTTATCAAGAGCTATCGAATGCAGTTATAAAAAGTATACGCTTCCATTTAAGAAAACTTGCTTGCTTGCTGCAACATCTCCCCGTTGATACCATCGCTGAAAACATGTACCAAACAAAATTGTGTGTGTCTCTCGACGCTCTAACATTTGCCGAAAGTCATGTTTCCATATGTTTAACCGTTGACGAAGTAAAAGGCGTATTACGTGACTCACCTTGTATTTTCTCATCACAGGTTGGTCATTTATTGTGCTTGTCTGGTTGTCGAGTTTCTCAGTTTTGCTGCGTTATGTGCAGCTATCGTTAGTTTGTTTTCTACGTACTAATTGCTTAGTTTTTCACGAACTTCCGTACTATTTTTCTCTAGTTTAGCGCTTGGATTGGCAGATACTGTAATTAGCAGATCGTATAGGTAGGCGATGCAGTCTGTTGTTTCGTATACCCTGAAACGGGTTCAGTAATGCTTCTATGGCAATATCCCAGAACTCTGGTCTACAAACATGCCTTGCGAGCAACCTTTGGCGAAGTTTTTTCACAGTTTTCCTTACGAGGCATTCCAGTTTCACTAGCCAGTCCGTGCAGTAATCTCGTGGGTTATTATAGACACACCTTGGACAGTTAATCAGGCTCGTGTGAGTTGCTGACGCCTCTGGAAGGTGGACCACAATCGGCCTCGAGGTCTCCGCCGCCGCCCGTGTAGTACGCTGTGTGTACGGCCCGCCTGTCAAAAGAGTCGCTCTACGCGTGAATGGCGCGTGGCGTGGCGTGACGTCACGTCATAGCGGCCACGGCGCTCCCCACCACACTGGCCAGTTGGCGACTGCCCGTCGCTACCGCCTGAGGAGACAGGCTACACGCAGTCCACGGTACTACCGTACGTCAGTTCTATAACGATGTTGCACAGGTCTTGATAATTCTATATAAGAACATATAACTTCAGTCTAGCTCTTTTTCCGTGGTGACGAACAACGCTGTTTGTGCAATAATTGTCCATATTACATTTGAAGTGCACAGCTCACATAAATAAACGTCGTCACTTCATACTTCGTAAATGATCATACACAACTTCAACCCCAAATTTCCACGGAAACAAGTACAATACAGTAGTACAAATAATTATAAAGGCATGCATATTTATCGTAAAATTAACATTGTTGCCCGGAATAACTGTGCGCAGTGTATATGCAATAGTAGCATATCCAGTATACTGACAATTGCAGTCAAATGGTATCGTATTCGATGATGTCAGTAGTACAGCATATAATTAGACATCAACAATTCAGGTGATAGAGGATGGATCTCAGTATAAAGGCAATCGACTTTGTGTGGTGTTAGTGTGAGCACATGTGCCTTTACTGCAGATAGGAAACGCACACTATAAGTGACAGTGCATATTGTGTACATAAACAACGATTGTCACAATGGCATGCGGAAAACAGTTATCATGATATGAAAAGTAAAAATTGTGCATACAAGGAAATGAGATTCTGATCCTTAAATCGACAAGGTAGAACTGGTCAAGTACAGTGATTGATAATTTTATTAGACTGGACACAGGATATATACAGAACGGAAGATATGGGATTTTGTAAAAAAAAAAAAAAAAAATGAGCGTGGCGCATGGACATCGTGGCATGTGAAAGTTCGTGTCGTTTCTGGAATCGTGCACGAATAGCCAGAGTTGTTAAACCGACACCGACACAACTTGTAAAAATATGTCACTAATCACTTGTACAGCTGGTGTGTAATCATTTTCGCAATTTGTGAATGCATTTCTTACATCTAATGGAGCTGTAGGTAGTGCACAGTGTCTCTTCCTTCGGAAATGCATTCATCACTAAAACACTACCGTGCAGCTAGCTACTAAACGGTGGAGAAGGGTGCGTTCGCAAGCAAACCAGCCACTTGATCTAGCCTCTTTATCCAAACAAACAGTTCTCTTGTGCTCTTAATGTACAAACATACATACATACTCCGTTAGCCACAAAGCGGTGTGTGGCGGAAGACACTATTCGCGCCAAAGTCATATCCCGCTCTCCTTCCCCCTCCTCTGTTCCACTCGCGGATCCCGCGAGGGAAAAACGACTGTCTGAACGCCTCAGTACGAGCTCTAATCTCCCTTATCTTCGAATGGTGACCATTGTCTCTCCTCCCCCTCCCCCAAATCTCTAGTCCAATTGGGTGGGCTGGATTACCATGCCGGCCGTTGTGGCGGAGCGGTTCTAGGCGCTTCAGTCCGGAACCGCGCTGCTGCTAGGTCGCAGGTTCGAATCCTGGCTGGGGCATGGATGTGTGTGATGTCTTTAGGTTAGTTAGGTTTAAGTAGTTCTAAGTCTAGGGGACTGATAACTTCAGATGTTAAGTCCCCGAGTGCTCAGAGCCATTTGAACCATTTGAACCATTTGATTACCATGATTTATGATCCAAAAATGATGTGAGACACTTTGACGTTACAGTGTATGTTTTACTTTTCCCATCTCTGTCACGGTTGCGTAACCTAACCTCGTGATGACTCTTTTCGGAATACATTGTTCATTTTCAAACCATAGCCTTCAAACAATACATAGCTGATAATGTAACCTTTAATAATTTTTACGTTCGAGAAAAGTAACAACTCTTCTTAGTGTGTTTAACATTAGGTTACATACCTTCGTTATAAATGTTAACATACATTTTCACCTGTGCACACATATACAGCGTGGGCCAGAAGTCACAGACGGAAAGTATTAACTAACTTAACATGTAGCTTTGCGGTTACACGAATCTGGGCATATATTCTGGGTGGAAAATTATGTGCGTCGGTCTTCTGCTTGAGGCAATTCAAATTACAACAATGCAGGCGATAATTGGTGTGCCGTATTGTCGCGTTCTTCGGGATAGCAAGAAAGCTAGTTGGATTTCCCTTACTAGTTCTTTTAAGAGTTCCACTCCCTCTTCCGTCATGTGGGCCAACCTCCGACGGCTCTCTGGGACCAGGTCCATTCCGCAGCAGATGACGTCATAGTGGACCCTATAGCTATCTCTAACACCTTGGGCCGCTTTTTTTGCGGAGATTTCGATCTCCACCCTCTGTCACCCCACCTTCCTTCATCGGAAACGAGTGGAGTCGACTCGGGCGGATACCCTTCTCTTCTCAGAATCGTATGTGCTACAGTACCGGCTTTACTGTGAGGAGCTAGACCAAGATCGCACTTCATCCCGACCATCCGCTCCAGGGCCGGACGATGTTCACATTCAGGTGTTGCAGCACCTCTCTATTGCGAGCTGGCACTTTCTCCTTCATACGTACACTCGCATCTGGGCGGAAGGCACGTTTCACAGACGCTGGCGTGAAGCCACTGTCATATCCATACCCAAGCTCGATAAGGACAGACACTTTCTTTCTGGTTATCTCCCGTTCCTCTCACCACCTGTTTTTGCTAGATTCTAGATCGTACGGTTCATGGCCGGCTGGTATTGTGGCTCGAGTTTCGCAATTTATTAAACACTTCACAGCGTGGATTTCGAGCGCGGCATTCTGCAGTTGACCATCTCGTCACTTTGTCAACCTATGTCATGAATGATTTTCTCCGGAAATACCAGACAGTGGCTGTGTTTTTCGATTTGAAGAAAGCGTACGACACCTGCTGGAGAACTGGTATCCTCCATACTCTTTACACGCGAGGCTTCCATGACCGCGTGCCCTGTTTCCTTCAGGATTTTTACAAGATAGAGTTTTCAAGGTGCGTGTGGGTCTTGCCTCGTCGAACACCTTTATCCAGGAAAACAGTGTGCCTGGGGGTTCCGACCTGAGCGCCAACCTCTTTCCTATCGCCATCAACCCTATAATGGCCTGTCACCCGCCGGGCATCTCCGGCTCCCTTTTCGTTGACGATTTTGCGATTTACTGCAGTTCTCCACTGACTTTTCTGATTGATCGGCGTCTTCAGCGGTGTCTTGATATTCTTTTCTCCTGGAGCATCGACATTGGCTTTCGCTTTTCCACTGACAATACCGCCTATATGAATTTCTGGCGGCGCAATTTGTTTCTTCCAGAGTCTTTGCATTTTGAGCCTGTTGCTCTTCCGTTCGTTGGAACTATGAAATGCCTGGGGCTCACGCTAGATAGGAAACTTTCGTGGTCCTCCCACGTGCCTTACATGGTCGTCCGCTGTATGCCCCCCTGGGGAGCTCACGGTCCTTTCGTGAGTACGTGCGTGGCGAGCACGGAGCCCCGAGCTATTGCAGCCTTCCTTCTTTCCCGGGCTGCATTTCCCTTTCCTTTCCTATCCTTGTTCCTTCCCCTCTGCCCTCTCCTCTCACTCTCTTGGTGTCCTTGTTCCTTCCCCTCTGCCCTCTCCTCTCTCTCTCTCTCTCTTGGTGTCCTTGTTTATGTTGGCCCCGCTATCGTCCTGGTTATGTTGGCTTTGCGATTTGGTTTTGTTGAGTAATTACCTCATCCTTTTGGCATTCTCTGGTCCCCCTCTGGGGTTTGACCTCCATTACTAAATTTCTATTCCATAGTGTGAGCCATTTGGGGAAGAGCACCTTATCTAGTGCCTCCGACGTGTGCCCTCCTAGTTCCTTCCATCTTTTCCTTCACGTAGTTGTCTGATGCTAGGGCACATAGCCAGTACGGTAGCCAGCCTATGTGGAGCTGTCACTGTGTACCCTTTTGGTTGAGCCCCAAGAAAACACACGTGCACTCCAAGAGGGGAGTTCCTACGTCAATGATGTCTAGCTGTGCTTTAGTTGCATCTTCACCCCTTCCTCCCCCTTCCTTACCTCAGTCCCGAACCCCTCTCCTCCCCCCTCCTCTGCGATTCCCACCCTCCTCTCCGGACGCCGCTCCCGCTCCCCATCTGGGGAAGTGTCCCACTTCTTCGGCGTCTGCCGCTCAAGGGCGCCCCTCCTGGGACCCCCTTTCCTGGCACCTTCCAGGGCACAAGTCTGCTGCCACACGACGACCACGAGAACCATAGTCTGTGGACCTCTAGGTCGCCCGCTCTCGTTCCAGATCTTGCTGGAGCTGGCTCCTTTCTGCAGCACAGCCCTCCTCGATCTCAAACAGAAAAGAACAAAAAAACGTAAGTCGCGAGACAAGGAGCCTCTGGTGTCACAAGGGGTCCCGTCCCCGCCTACGCAACCTGACTCTGACCTGCTGTTCGTGGATGTCGACCCCTCTTTGTCGGTGATGGGTGGTGACCTGGCGGCATGACTGGCTTTAGCCTATTCACCCCCCCCCCCCCCCCATTTGAATCGTCTTTCTGTAGTTATCCAATGGAATTGTAATGGATATTACCGCTACCTTCTGGAGTTGAAATTGTTTATTTCGTTTTACTCTACAGCTTGTGTGGTTCTACAAGAATCTCATTTTACTGATGATCACTCACCGACTCTCCGTGGGTTCCGTGTTTTCTGTCGAAATCGGTTTGACCCCTGCGGGTCTCTGGTGGCGTTTGTACGTTGGTCCGTACGGACGTTGCTAGCACATGAATTCCTCTTCAAACTACATTAGAGGCGGTTGCTGTTAGGGTCCACCTGGACTCTGGGGTCACAGTTTGCATCCTTATCTCCATCCTGGCAGGACTCTTACACCTGCTACCTTAACTGCCCTTCTTCACCAAGTTCCTCCTCCCTTCCTCCTCCTCCTCGAGGATTTTAATGCTTATCATCCCTTATGGGGGCAGTGCATGTCCATCTAGTTGGGATCTTCTCATAGACCGGTTTCTTGCAGACCACGACTTGTGCCTTCTTAATGATCGTTCCCATACCCATTTAAGTGCCGGTCATGGTACCTTTTCTGCCATTGATCTTACTCTTTCTTCTCCCTCCCTCCCTCCCTCCCTCCCTCATTACACTGGTCACCACACGACGACCTTTGCGATAGTGACCACTTCCTGTTGATTCTATCGCTCCCTTCCCGCTCCCCAATGGACAGGTTACCTCGTTGGTCTTCCAATGCGCCGATTGGCCTTTATATACTGCGCAGATCGGTTTTTCTCCCTTTTTGTCGGATTGTATCCTACGTGACGTGTCTGATGCGATTGTTCGCGCTGCAAGCCTTGCTATTCCCCGCTCATCTGGACCATTTCGCCGCCGGCAAGTCCTGTGGTGGAGTACGGCCATTGCCATCTGTGATCGCCGTCGAGCTTTGCAACACCTTAAGAGGCACCCTTCCGCTGCCAATCTTATTATCTTTAAACGCCTTCGCGCCAAAGCCCATTACTTACTCAAACGGAGCAAACGGATGTGTTGGGAACGCTATGTTTCTTCCCTCGGTTCTACTGTCCCTATGTCACTGGTATGGGTTACACTTCGCTCTCTCCAAGGTTGCCATCGGCAGTCTATCCTCCCGGATGGCCTTTGTACGGACCCGTTGATTCTCGCGGAACATCTTGCGATCCATTTTGCAACAGCATCAGCGTCAGCCTCCTATCCGGCTGCTTTCCTGCACCAGAAACAGTGGGCCGAAGCTTTCGCCTTATGTTTTACCCTTGTCAGTTAGAATCTTACAACGAACCTTTTACTGAATGGGAACTTCTTTCCGCACTTTCTTCTTCTCATGATACGGTCCCTGGCCCAGACTCCATTCATAACCAATAGCTTCAACATCTCAGTGCTCCACAACGACACCTTCTCCGGGTGCTTAACCGTATTTGGCTCCAGGGTGACTTCCCTACTCAGTGGAGGGATAGCATCGTGGTTCCCGTCCTTAAGCCTGGTAAGAACCCCCCGTTTGTCGAAAGCTATCGGCTAATTAGTATGACAAACGTTGTTTGCAAGTTACTTGAACAGATGCTAGCCTGTTGGCTCAATCGGGTCCTCGAATCTCGGGATCTGTTGTCCCCTTACCAGTGTGGCTTCCGAGAGGGACGGTCTCTGATCGATCATTTACTTCGCTTAGAATCCGCAGTTCGGCAGGCTTTTTTTCCAGCGCCGTCATTTGGTTGCAGTATTTTTCGACCTTCGCAAGGCCTGTGACACGGCTTGGCACCATCATATCTTTCTTATACTTCATGAGTGGGGTCTTCGGGGCCCACTCCCGATTTTTATCCGCCAGTTCCTGTTCTATCGATCGTTCAGTGTTCGGGTTGGTACTGTTTTTAGTTCTCCACGGACCCAGAAGAATGGCACCCCACAGGGTTCCATCTTGAGTGTACTTCTTTTCCTCATTGCTATAAATGGACTTGTGGCTTCCGTCGGTCCTTTGGTCACACCTGCTCTGTATGTCTGTATGTGGATGATTTCTGCATTTGGGTTAGTTCCTTTTCGATGGCCTCTGCAGACCGTCAGCTCCAGGGTGCTATACGGCGTGCCTCTGCATGGACCCTCTCACACAGGTTTCAGTTCTCTCCATTAAAATCGCGGCTGGTCCACTTCTGTCGCGCTACTACGATCCACCCTGATCCAGAGCTCTATCACGATGCACAACGATTGCCTGTGGTCCCACAGTTTCGTTTCCTGGGTCTTCTTTTCGACAACAAGCTCACTTGACTGCCCCATATCAGACTTCTGAAGGTAAGATATTTCCGTAAACTCAATGTCGATCTCTCTCCCCCCCCCCCCCTTTTCTTTTCGGCGGTCCCAGCGTATGGTTTCTTATGCAATCGCTGCCCGTTCCTCTCCCACTCATCCTTCCTGTTCCCAGACCAAGGACGTCGCCCACCTGATTCCCGCCCTCGGGCGGGTTTACCGGTTGGGCTCCGCCTTGCGTCTCTTCACTGTGATTTTCAGCTTCCTTCTTTGTCCTGTCTCCCACGTTCCCTCCCCAACACCCCTTCCCCCTTGGTTAGTTCCTCGGCCCCGGATTCGGATGGATCTCTGCCGAGGTCCGAAAGATGCCGTTCCCCCGATGGTGTTCCGTTGTTTTTTCCGCCGAATTTTATGGGAGTTTCGGGATGCTGCTGTTTTTTACACCGATGGCTCTAAATCTGCTGATCGTGTGGGATATGCCTTCACTTCCTTTTTTGGCATGGAAAATCTTCTCCTGCCAACTGCATGTGGGGTGTTTACTGCGAAATTGATGGCAATTTCCCAGGCCCTTACCTTTATTAGACAGTCCCAACTCAACCGCGTTTTGTTATGTATGGACTCAATGAGTGGCCTTCAGGCTATTGACCGGTATTTTTCCCGCCATCCCTTGGTCTCGGCCATCCATGACTGTCTAGCTGATCTTCTTCATGCTGCTTGTTCCGTTGACTTCCTTTGGGTCCCTGGCCATGTGGTATCCCAGGTAATGAGCTTGCTGATCGTTTGGCTGGGGGAACAGTCACTTACCCCCTCTTCTCTGCAACCTCTCCTGCGGAGGATTTACGGCTTAATATCAAATCCCACTTCGATTAATCATGGGCTAACTCTTGGGAAGCTACCTCCCTGTCTAATAAACTGTGTGCGATTAAGGTGACACCTATCCTGTGGCGTTCTTCCTCCGCCTCTCCCGAAAGGACTCGGCCACCCTGTGTCGTCTCCGCATCGACCATACCAGGCTGACCCATGATTTTATTTTGCGAAATGCGTCACCCACACTTTGCCCCCTTCAGAGCCTCTGTGTGCTGTACCCTATGCATCCCTTAGACAACTAGTCCAGGAAGGCTGTCATTTGCTGGCTCTTGATGGAGCAACTGTGATGTTTATATGGGTTCCTGATCACGTAGGTTTGACGTTAGACGAGGCCTCTGACGCTGCTTACAAGGCTGCAGTCCTCGTACCTCGACACGCTAGTTCTTCACCCATTTCTGTGTTGCTGTCTGTCAGCAGGTGTTGTCAGTTTGGCATCACCATTGCCCTTCCTTCGTGGAAACAGGGGAATTAAGCTTCTTCCAGCGACTTGGACGACCTGCTTTCGGCTCTCTCGCCGCGAGGAGTAATTTTAGCTAGGTTGAGTATTGGGCTCTATCGTTATAGCAGTCGTCATTTGTTAAGTGGTGAACCCTCACCACTATGTGCTCGTTCTCGGCAACCTTTGATGTTCGCCATTTTCTGACCAATTCCCCTTCCCTTAATCACTTACGTTCTAGTGTCTGTCTGTTATCTGAATTATCGGCCGTTTTTAGCAAACACCATTCGGGCTGTCGACTGCGTTTACTTTTTATCCGCCGTGGCAGTATGGCGAACGACATTTAATCTTTTGTTCGGGACCTCTGCTGTCTCTGTTGCGTATTTAGTGGATTTCTCCATGAGAAAGTCCTTGTTCTTAGCTGTCTTCCTTCCCTCTGTTTGGCTTAACGTGTAGTAGCTTTCAATTTTTTCGTATTAGTGTTCTAAGACTAACAAGTACGCTTATGACCTCTGTTGATTTTGCGCCTTAAAACAAAACAGAGCCATACTGCTTTCTCTTCCCTGCCCACCTCCTCCTCCTCCTCCTCCCCACCACTCTACGTCCGTTTCGTCCTCTTTCCTCTCTTTGTCCGCTTCCTCCTCTTCTCTCTCTCTCTCTCTCTCTCTCTCTCTCTCTCTCTCTCTCCCTCCCTCTCCCTCCCTCTCCCTCTCCATCTCCTCATTCCTGCCCTCTCTGTCAGTCACCTCAGTCCCTCTCTTTGTCGGTCCATCTCCCCCTCTCCCACCCCACCCCCCATGTCTCGCCATGTTATCACTCCCAACCGAATAGGAGGCTGGTAGTTCTTAGCCCCATAGAATTTCTTTTCTAGATTGTAACTAATATGTCTACTAAATTTGATTGAAATTCCTGGGGCTCACGGTCGGTAGGAAACATTCTTGGTCCTCCCATGTATCTTACCTGGCAGCCCGCTGTACGTGGTTCCTAAATGTTCTGCGTGTCCTCAATGGCCCTTCCTGGGGTGCCGACCGAACCACCCTCCTTAGTTTCTACCGGTCCCTTGTCTGTTCGAAAATAGACCATGGGTGCATTGTTTATGCGTCTGACGTCCGTCTCTCGTACGCCGTGTCAACACTATCAACCGTCGTGGTATCCGTTCGGCCACGGGCGCCTTTTATACCAGCCCAGTTGGGAATCTGTATGCTGAAGCTGCTGAACTACCCCTGTCCAGGTATGCATGCCGTTTGTCTGCCATGCGTGGCCACCCCTCCTATGCCTCCTCCTTTGATGATTCCTTTGATCGTCGGTATGGGGCTCGTCCTTCTTCTCTGTTACCTCCTAGAGTCCGCTTTCGGCACTACGGTGGCTTAAGGGGCTCCGGAACGCCCTATACTTGCAATGTTAAAATAACGCTTATAAATTACATCTTTCCTCACAAAGTATTTGAGGTAGGAAGTTGAACTTTTTACAGATTATTTATTGGAATATAGGCTACAACTTAACACGGGGATTTTACAAAATTTTAGTTCAGTTATTAAAGATGATTGTTTTTCAATTGTAATGAAAATTCACAACATTTTTTTGCAATTTTTTATTTATATATTCAAAAATATACAGTTTTTTGGAAAAAGGCTGTGTTAAATTATGCAGAAGGTACTGTATAACATTTACTGAAAGTTTGAAACAAATATGTTTCGAAGATCCTTAGAAAACATGTAATTAGTATGAGAAAATAAAAGTTTTGGGAATCGAGCGACAAAGATTGGATTAACTTTTTAGTGCATTCCAGGTCCATAGGATGGATTATCTTCATCCTCTGCAAACTCCTCCTCCAGCTTCCTCTTGTTCCTCCTCCTGTTTACTCTTGCTTGTATTTCTAGACTCTTTACAGCCCTGTCTGCAGCCCGAAGGCGTTCCTTGTCTAAAGCAAGCATCGCTCGTACCATGTTAGAACCTATCTTCATTCCCATATTTCTAAATACCTTGCACCTTACAATGTTGCCATCATTGAAAGTCGCAACAGCATCATACACACCAAAGTGAAGTGTTTCTATTCCAACAAATACAGTCTTGGGGATTCTCGACCATATAACACTATTTACACTTTCATTGGGGTTTTGAGTTTTTCCGTGAATACACCTTTTCAACAGTTCAGGTGCTGCTAAGTCTCTGAAAATAGGTTTTATCACCTCCATTATTGCATGAGGCAGACTATGCTTATGAGTGTACACTTCACCAGTTAGCAATCCTTTGTTATATTTACACCAACTGTCTTCTTCTTTGGGACACAAGCTATGTTGGGGATTTTCATCGGTTGAAGAAGTATAAAAAAAAAGAGCCCAAACAGCCTTCTTCATTTCGTCGACACTTCGTGTATTTTGCCTAATAGCCATTCTATAATAGTGCTGTATTTTGTCAATTACACTGTCAGTTAACCTTCCCTTCCCATCCAACCCTTTACCATCACTGAGATTTTGTTTTTTGTACGAAGCTTTCAGTCGCCGAAGTCTTGTTCCCATTCACTTCTGTACGTGTCCAATACACTCAAATTTCTGCACTACAACATCATCACCATAGGGCTTCAGTCCTTGAACATATTTGAAACTTTTAGAATCACCATCACCAAGGTAATTAACATATCGCACTTTATCACACGCCTCAGAACGCTGGAATATACTGGCAACACCAGCCACTTCCATTCCTCCACTACTGCCACTATAGTTGGCTTTGCAATTATTTTCATGTGTACCTTTATATTTATGTGGACATCTACAATACTTTGATATTACTGCTACATCTTAAACTTTCCCTGTATACATACTGGTGGCAGATACTACACCATGAAGAGATGTGTCCCCGTTTATGTCAGGTACCATCGAACGCTGCAGTCAAATCTCTGTTACCATTATTTTCCATTACTGCCTCTTCCACAGCGTTCTTCATAGGTTCTATACAGACGTCATCTACTTTAGACCCTATTAATTTATTATAGGTCGTAAACTTGGTTGGGGGATTTGGAAGATTCATGATGCCACAGAAAATTGCACCTGCAGTAGCACCCTTACCAACTGAACGCAAGGAATAAACAAATCTAATGTTGTGTTCGTAGATTTTGCTACCATTTTCTTCAGTTGCAGTTACTGCAACACTGTTCCAAAAGGTGGTCATGTATGAACACTTATCACATTTCAGTTGTATTTCACTAGCAAGTCCTACGTGCTTTATTATGGAGAGTTCCAGACCAACTTCACTACAATGAATACATCTTACACAGTTTGAAAAAATTCCTTTGAGAACCGACATATCAAATATTTGTGAGCAAGATGTATGAGACAGGCGAAATACCTTCAGACTCAAGAAGAATATAATAATTCCAATCCCAAAGAAAGCAGGTATTAACAGATGCGAAAATTACCGGACTATCAGTTTAATAAGTCACAGCTGCAAAATACTAACGCGAATTCTTTACAGACGAATGGAGAAACTAATAGAGCTGACCTCGGGGAAGTTCAGTTTGGATTCCGTAGAAATGTTGGAACACGTGAGGCAATACTAACCTTACGACTTATCTTAGAAGAAAGATTAAGAAAAGGCAAACTTACGTTTCTAGCATTTGTAGACTTAGAGAAAGCTTTTGACAATGTTAACTGGAATACTCTCTTTCAAATTCTGAAGGTGGCAGGGGTAAAATACAGGGAGCGAAAGGCTATTTACAATTTGTACAGAAAGTATATGGCGGTTGTAAGAGTCGAGGGACATGGATGGGAAGCAGTGGTTGGGAAGGGTGTGAGACAGGGTTGTAGCCTCTCCCCAATGTTATTCAATCTGTATATTGAGCAAGCTGTGAAGTAAACAAAAGAAAAATTCGGAGTAGGTACTAAAATCCATGGAGAAGAAATAAAAACTTTGAGGTTCGCCGATGACATTGTAATTCTGTCAGAGACAGCAAAGGACTTGGAAGAATAGTTGGCCGGAATGGACAGTGTCTTGAAAGGAAGATATAAGATGAACATCAAGAAAAGCGAAACGAGGATAATGGAATGTAGTCGAATTAAGTTGGGTGATGCTGAGGGAATTAGATTAGGAAATGAGACACTTAAAGTAGTAAAGTAGTTTTGCTATTTGGGGAGCAAAATAACTGATGATGTTCGAAGTAGAGAGGATATAAAATTTAGACTGGTAATGGCAAGGAAAGCGTTTCTGAAGAAGAGAAATTTGTTAACATCGAGTATAGATTTAAGTGTCAGGTAGTCGTTTCTGAAAGTATTTGTATGGCGTGTATCCATGTATGGAAGTGAAACATGGACGATAAATAGTTTGGACAAGAAGAGAATAGAAGCTTTCGAACTGTGGTGCTACAGAAGAATGCTGAAGATCAGATGGGTAGATCATATAACTAATGAAGGGGTATTGAACAGGATTGGGGAGAGGAGAAGTTTGTGGCACAACTTGACTAGAAGAAGGGATCGGTTGATAGGACATGTTCTGAGGCATCAAGGGATCAACAATTTAGTATTGGAGGGGAGCGTGGAGGGTAAAAATCGTAGAGGGAGACCAAGAGATGAATACACTTAGCAGATTCAGAAGGATGTAGGTAGTCGAGTCCGTGCCAAGTCGTGTCGCGGCACTTCAGCATGCTCGCGGGAGCCCTACACGATATTAAACAGGTGTATCAGTTTCCTTGGCTATTGAGTATCCTTTAGTGCAACAGTGTGAGTTTAAAACAAAAACTGCCTATGCTGTCTGATTGTCATTACTGTTTTTGCTGATAAGTAGAAGTCAAATGAAAATTATTACTGCTATTGATAATGAGTTAAAAAGTAAAGCTAATTGTCGAGGCACGTTTTTTTCATGGTGAGGGCCATGGTAAAGTAGGTGACAGTATGTTTCTTTGATACGATTTGTAAACTTAGAAATGTCTCAGAATTGAAATATGTAAATAGCATGTGCAGCAAATGAGACATTCTGTGTGAGATTGTTGAAATAATTTTTTGTTTTGTTTTGTTTCATCAGTTTCGATTTTGTCCAAATTTGATGTAAACTACATCATCGGAAGCCTAATATTGAGGACGTGGGGAAAAGCCTGCTGTGGCAACACCTTTCGTTCCGTAATTTTCTGGAATAGTGAGATTTGAGACATCGGGGCATAAAAGTCGGGGAGAATGACTGCATGCAGTTCATTTGCTGGCCTGTGGTCGTGCATTGGTACATTTACCTTTGAGCATACAGTGCGAGAAGATTCTTTGCCCTGTCCTAATGTCCACTCCATTGATGAAGTGGAGCGCAACTCGTTCTATAAAAATACGTTTATTCCGTAACACTTAAGAAAGTGCACATGGTGCCCGCGAGCTACGGTCCTTGACTGGTCGAGACATTCATCTGCTGCCTACGAAGTGTCCACGCTGCCAGTTAAACACGTGGCAAGATACAGGGTGAGTCAAAAAGGACGTTACAACTTTGGAATGATAAAGAAATTTATGCACTTAACTTGCAACATCGGTAGATGTCATTTTACAGCGAACCACTTCAATTTTCACATAAAAGTGTCATTATGGTTCGATGCGGCAAATATCGTACCGGTAATCAATTTCTTCTCACACTTGTTGCAGCAAATCGGGCGTAAGGTGTACAACGCCAGCGCAGATTTAATTTTTCAGGTCGGCTAAATAGTTTGGTAGGGGAGGAACATAGACACAGTCTGTAATGAAACGCCAGAGAAATAAATCCAGTGTGTCAAGTCTGGGGATCGAAGTGGCTGTGCGCAATCCTTCACGGCCATTCCACTGAGCCGGCCGGCGTGGCCGAGCGGTTCTAGGCGCTTCAGTCTGGATCCGTGCGACCACTACGGTCGCAGGTTCGAATCCTGCCTCGGGCATGGATGTGTGCGATGTCCTTAGGTTAGCTAGGTTTAAGTAGTTCTAAGTTCTAGGGGGACTGATGACCTCAGATGTTAAGTCCCATAGTGCTCAGAGCCATTTGAGCCATTCCACTGACGCGGGAAGCGACCATCAAGGAAATTGGAATCCGTTAGGAAATGACGTGGCGCTGCGTCTTGCTGGTAGTAAACCATCCCGCCCCGGTTAACTTCGTCGATCTGTGGACTGAGGGCAAAGCTCTCCCTAACGTTTCGACGTAATGAACAGCACGAAGGCGACCTCTGGATTCATCATATCGCAGTGAACAACCCGTCTCAATGAAGTTCTTGTGCCAAGAGTAAATGGTTGGCTGCTTGGAGGTTGTTTAGCGTATTCGGTGCGAAATTTACGCCGAGCAAGTGTAGTAGACTTGGTTTCATGAGACAAAACACACAGCGGGCTTGCTCCACACCAGTGATAGTAGCCATTTTAACTGTGCAATATGCTGGCACTCCTGGTGGCGGAATGTGGTACGGATGCACTACGCGAATCAAACTTGAGGTTGTTTGCTACAAAATGAGGCATCTACGATTCTATCAGTTATCACAATAAATTTCTGTACCATTCCAAAGTTGTAAAGTCCTTTCTGACTCTCACTGTACAATGCATTCGATTTACCGCGGTGCTTGAGTGACCGAGACATAACTGCTCGCTGCAGATTGTCCCAGGTAACTCTTCCTGTCCTCAACAAAGGGACAGGTAGGTGCTGACAAACAGTTGCAAAGTTCTCGACAGAGAACAGCTTATACTGGACAAGCTGACCTGTCCATGTTGCAGGATGGCTCTGTGAGTGACAAGGAGAGTTACAGAACTCAGCAATAACCTTGAAATGTAATCTGTGGTAGAGGTATGCAGGTTAAATAGAAACATGCATTCCTTAGCTAGTGAACTGATTTCATCTCTCCTGAAGCGAACAAAGAAGTTGCAGCAGTTTCTGAGAAGTGTTAAGTTTTAGGAAATTTTTGGTTATCATGCCTTTATCTTGGACAGTTGGGCGATATATCCTTTATTACTGCCATATGTTACAGTGCACAAGTTGCAACTGTATTTTTCCATTTCAGATGAGAGATGTATTAACGTATAGGAACGCACAATAGCCACATCATGTAAGACTATCGTAAGCTTTCGCAGTGTGCCACCAGAAAGTGCTACGAGGAGCGAACCCGATGCCATCCTAGCCGAGCACTTCGCTGCCCTAGACACACTGCCAGCCGCTTCCGCCGTCGACTCCTACACACGAGCGTCGGCCAGCTGTGAACTGCTTGCTGCCGACCGTCGCTACAGGATACTCGAGCAGTCTGCTCCTTTACCACTGAGACTTCACCACCGTGTCTCGTCCGTGCACTGAGCATTCTCAGCACCGCGCAGCTTGCCGCCGCTAACGAGGCGAATTGCTGCGTCCACTTCGTTGGTAACGTCTCGTGACGAAGCCGGATTAATTCTCAGCCGTGTTACTCATGTACTGTCGTTTTAACAGGGATCTCCAGCCCCACTTTGAGTCCAGAGACAGAGTTAACACTTTCCACTTCAACGGCGTGTGGCGCTCTACCCTTGCGAATTTTGTTTCCCACCCCGCTGTCGAGCCCCTTCCAGTCCGACTTTTGTAGCTCTCACATGCTCCACTGTCGAATCTGAGTGTATTAGGCATCAATGCTGTATGCTGCTGCCATCTAGGGAAGGTTGTATTTACTCTAATTGCAGTAGTTGCGTTGGGAGAAAGATTGTAATTACTACGTTCGAGTAAGTAGGCGCGAAATGGCTAGTTCTTCACGCCCAGTCCTTTGTGACGAAGAGATTCAGAGGAATGTGTCTTACTGAAAACGATAGTGACAACGATTTTGATGACGACGGTGGTTCATTTGCAAACAATTCGAGTGAAGTTGAAAATTTTACACAATGGAAAGTGTTGGATTGTAATGGTTATGTAGATATATTTCAATGAACGCGCACTTTCTGTTTTAATGTACTCCCTGGTAGTTGGTCAGTGTGCTTTTGGTTCCACAAAGAGACTGGAGCAATTCTCTGCGGCGTGTTCGCCGCGCAAGTGGCGACGATTTAAATAAGGGCGCGGAGACGCCCTGTGACTGCATTACGGAATGCAAAGGGTTAAAATCGTCACTGCTGCTTTACCATCATTAGCGACCCGGCAGCCTTCAAAATCCTCCTACATCCGACTGCAGTGTTCCAAAATGAGCAACGCAAACAGCCAATCGATCTCACGAGCTCTTTAAACCACTCCAGGAAATTATTTAACATAGAGTCGATCGAGCCAACAAATAGAATCAGGAACAGAATGTAACCATTTTCCTGCTCCCGCTAATAAAGCTTCTGTAAAGAGCTTCTTTGTGGCAGGCCATTTACAGATTTTTCTCTGTAGCTGACGTCGGAATACACCGGCCATCTTAGAAAATTGGGGACCTGGGAGGCTCCGGCCACAACCCATTTAGGAGGATTAGGGACAGCTCAGCCCATCACCTCGTTGCCCCTGAGATATTGTCTCTGACCTAAACAGTAGCCACACAGATGTCACGACCCGGAAATGGCGTGTGTTAAGTCATCTTTCGGCAGTTTGAGGTGTTGCTCCGTCTCAGGTGTGAGCTTCACGTGTTTCTCTGCAGTTCGCCGTTGTGCTGTAGTGGCGGGGCACGGAGAAGCAGCAGCGGCGCTGAGCTGAGCTGCGTTCTCCTGTGCTGTGCCGCCTCTGCCGCTGCCGCTATCGATTGCCGCCCACTCTGCGGCAGGCCTGGGCTTTGGCCGATCGTCCCCTTCCCTTCACTTCCAACTCCTTCAACTCCCAAACTTTACCGGTCTCTCCTTAGCACACTCCAGCGTGACCCTCACTACCACCACTATCTTCTCTTACCTTCCCTACTTACTTTTCCGCTGGTACGTCTCTTAACCCACCAGGAGCCGTGACCCTAGTCGAGGTGGGGTGGTTTGCGTGCTTCAGCGATACACTTAGCCGTACCGTAGGTCCGACAGCAGGTAATCTGTGGAGAGGCGAGATAAACGTGTTGTTCCCGCCTTTTCAGTAGTTGTGGGGCCAACAGTCTGCACGATCGATTGATCTGTCTTTGTGGCGTCAGCCGGTATGGCCTCGCTGATCTGGTATTGCGAACGGCTGAAAGCGAGGGGAGGCTGCAACCGTAATTTTTCCCGAGGGCATGCAGCTCTACTATACGGCTAAATGATGGCATATTCCAGAGATAAAATAGTCCTCCATTCGGATCTCCGGGCGAGATACAGCGTGATGCGATCGCGGTCTGCTTGCATGAGCTGCTCTATGTGAAAAGCTGTATCAAACTTCTGCGTAGGAGGGACAACTGCAGTTTTGTCTGTTCTGCAGACCAAGGCAGTACTGCTCTATTGATTTTACTTTAACATATGGACCAAACGACTGTTGGATGGCATTAAATCAGCAACAGCACGTTTGCACTGAGAACAAAGTACTACAAGAAATCCGCTGCGTATGTTGAAAGTTCTATGTACAATGTAAAACACTTACAGCTTTGATAAAGTTCTGTCAGCTCTGTGCACATGTTTCTCTAGCCATTTGCTTGATAATTATTGTGTGTGTGTGTGTGTGTGTGTGTGTGTGTGTGTGTGTGTGTGTGTGTGTGTGAGAGAGAGAGAGAGAGAGAGAGAGAGAGAGAGAGAGAGAGAGAGAGAGAGGAGGATATTGGTGTTTAACGTCCCGTCGACAACGAGGTCATTAGAGACGGAGCACAAGCTCGGATTAGGGAAGGATGGGGAAGGAAGTCGGCCGTGCCCTTTCAAAGGAACCATCCCGGCATTTGCCTGGAGTGATCTAGCGAAATCACGGAAAACCTAAATCAGGATGGCTGGACGCGGGATTGAACCTTCGTCCTCCCGAATGCGAGTCCAGTGTGCTAACCACTGCGCCACCTCGCGAGAGAGAGAGAGACTGTGGTGGTCTAGTTTTCTATTCTGTTTTTATTGTCGACGTTACTAAAACATACTGTTTTAATTGATTGGCGACTCCATGGAGTGCTGTATGTACAACGACCATATATGTTAAATTAAAAGGGAGGTCAGCGTTGGCCGTAATATTGATGTTTTATTGATAGCAGAATCGATTTTTGATCACATACTGATCATCTTCAGTGCATACAAATTAAACTCAGACACTGGTATCAAGTTATCAATAACCAAAATGAGAAGCGATCACAATGTCGTTGTGATCGCTACTCATTTTGATTATTGATAACTTGATACCAGTGTCTGAGTTTAATTTGTATGCACTGAAGATCTGCTATCAATAAAACATCAATATTACGGCCAACGCTGACCTTCCTTTTAATTCTAATACTGTTTTAATTTTGGACGTCAAACGCTGAAACGCTGCTGTCCTACACACGTCTGTTTCCGTCAAGAAGTTCTCTTTAATTGGATTGGTGCTGACGTATGCAATTCCACGAATGACGTCTGCCTCTGTCTCGTGCACTAACGGAGTTTGCTAGCCGGCAACGTCCGTCATTCCAAGACACCTCTGCCACTGCGACAAGCGTTCGGCGGTCGTAGCGGTCTCGCGTCTGGATATCGATGTGTGTTGCGATCTGCTGACGCCCCTTGCATTTGTTTAAATATACAAAGAAAAACGTTCCTACCCTACTACACACATGACAAAACAGTCTCGACTACATAGTTGGATTCTGCGGCGCTCACCGTGGCTGGTGTAGCCATCTTCAACCGCGACTCGACTTGGGGTGTTTGTTTAGATAAATAAACGTTCGTGCTCTGTTCTATCCTACAACATATTCACCCATTGTCTTCGGTTTCGTGCCTGCTGCTAGTACAGTCGGTATCTAACATAGTTGTGTATTTGCACTTGGCCTAAAAACCTATCAAACCATCAAGTAAGAATACTTTGTCGATGGGAAAACGGAAGTCTTCTTCTGTAGGAGTAGTGAGTTCTCCCATCTTCGAGGTTCTTATTTGAGATGTGAATCGTTCTGGTACCTGACACAGCTGTATTTTCCATAAATACGGATATCACGCGGGATTTATAATTAAATTCAACAGTTCCTAACAAACAGCGTGTTGTCTTAACGGTGGGGAAACACTGTTCGTGCACGACCCACGATGGTGTTAGATACATGTATTTTTTCGATACAGTTCTGTCGTCATATGAAGAAAATACGGAATATCAAACTAGATTTGCGGTGGGGTTGGAGAGTTACTAACAAATAGCCCGTTGTTCTTCACACGGAGGAAAGCTCATGCTTAAAAAGTAGTTACATGCCTTCCTTTACGGAGTATCATTACAGCTTCTGACATCGGTGGTGTCTGGTGCAGTGTACATGATGTCGGCTCGTGTCTCAGTGCTCAGTCTAGATTTCACCTACATAGTAAGCCGCTGCGCAATTTCCAAATTGAGACCCGATTAAGAGCTCTGTAAGCACTTGCTAAGTGACGTCCTCAGTTGCAATGTACAGCATGTCCCCAAATGCTCGAGAGGAGGAGATGGATACATTGTGAGGACATTGTTGTTGATGAAAGCGAGCAGAGATGGGAGGGCGGAGGTCTGAAGCTAGCGGTGGTAGCCTGCGGCTCGTAACACTAGTGAAGCTGTGGAGTTTGCCAGCTATGAAAGGTCAGAACTGTTGGCGGGTATCGGCCTCCGTTCCCAATTGTATGACGTAGCGCCGTCCAGTTCAGATACGTACCTACTGCAGGAGAAAGCTATCGCTGACGTACGCCGAGACCCACGAGAGAGAAGGGCCGTGGCGCGTACGTGACACTGCAGGTCTTCCTAGTGCTAGCAGCCGTGTCGGACGGGGAGCGAGTAGCTGTGTCAGTGGAGTTTAATGCATGCAAGTTCTCGATAGCAGACGACAAATATTAAGACCTGTAGCATGTACCTTTTCTATTAAATATTGATTTCCCGTGTGCTCTGCACAGAGCAGAACGTTCCCGAAGTGTGGCGGAAAAGCCTACAAGTGTGACGACACAAGTCCGTTGCAGGGCCCGTATGTCTCGTTGACACGTTGGCCCCGCGTACGGCCTTGTGACGTCATGCGCTGCGCCCGGAGTAGTTCTGTTGCTCAGCAACATGCGGCCTGGGTGTGTGCCTTCAGCACGGCGCGGTGGTGCGGCGGCAGTTGACGCTAGATGGCGTCCGCGACTAGACCTCCGTTAGGTGCGGAGCGGTCTGGGTTCAAATGGCTCTGAGCACTATGGGACTTAACTTCTAAGGTCGTCAGTCCCCTAGAACTTAGAACTACTTAAACCTAACTAACCTAAGGACATCACACACATCCATGCCCGAGGCAGGATTCGAACCTGCGACCGTAGCGGTCGCGCGGTTCCAGACTGTAGCGCCTTTAACCGCTTGGCCACCCCGGCCGGCGAGCGGTCTGGGTCAGCGGTGTTTAAATAAAGGTGCATGTAAACACTTCGTGTATTACTTTCCCCCCAACTACACACGACAGTGATCAGTATTTCACAACCGTACAGGCTGCATCACTGGGCTATTCAGTTTTAAACTTAGGACGAGCGCTCTGTCCTTTTGACAGCCAGCGGAATTCCCATCGTTTTAAACGTGAGGTACGTGGATTTTTTCAGAGGGCTACTGTACCAGCAAAAGTGGATGGAACACGTAGATTTTTTAGACACATTAATAAGCTGTTATTTCACTAGCAGCAGTATTCGCCAGTATTGTGTATGTGGTTTTGCAAAAACAGACATAATGTCTTATGGGATAACAGCAATCAGTGATTTTGTAATGTTACTTTAAATCCGTCTTGATTGCAAATTTTTTTATCATTCATATGACCGGTTTCGGTTCATTCAGAACCATCTTCAGATCTGATATTTAAGTTACAGGAGTAACCCGTCCAATTCAGCAACTTTCACATGCTTTCACTAGCATGTGAAAGTTGCTGAATTGGACGGGTTACTCCTGTAACTTAAATATCAGATCTGAAGATGGTTCTGAATGAACCGAAACCGGTCATATGAATAATAAAAAAATTTGCAATCAAGACGGATTTAAAGTAACATTGTGTATGTGGTACTGTCGATTTTATATATATATATATATATATATATATATATATACTCCTGGAAATGGAAAAAAGAACACATTGACACCAGTGTGTCAGACCCACCATACTTGCTCCGGACACTGCGAGAGGGCTGTACAAGCAATGATCACACGCACGGCACAGCGGACACACCAGGAACCGCGGTGTTGGCCGTCGAATGGCGCTAGCTGCGCATCATTTGTGCACCGCCGCCGTCAGTGTCAGCCAGTTTGCCGTGGCATACGGAGCTCCATCGCAGTCTTTAACACTGGTAGCATGCCGCGAAAGCGTGGACGTGAACCGTATGTGCAGTTGACGGACTTTGAGCGAGGGCGTATAGTGGACATGCGGGAGGCCGGGTGGACGTACCGCCGAATTGCTCAACACGTGGGGCGTGAGGTCTCCACAGTACATCGATGTTGTCACCAGTGGTCGGCGCAAGGTGCACGTGCCCGCCGACCTGGGACCGGACCGCAGCGACGCACGGATGCATGCCAAGACCGTAGGATCCTACGCAGTGCCGTAGGGGACCGCAACGCCACTTCCCAGCAAATTAGGGACACTGTTGCTCCTGGGGTATCGGCGAGGACCATTCGCAACCGTCTCCATGAAGCTGGGCTACGGTCCCGCACACCGTTAGGCCGTCTTCCGCTCACGCCCCAACATCGTGCAGCCCGCCTCCAGTGGTGTCGCGACAGGCGTCAATGGAGGGACGAATGGAGACGTGTCGTCTTCAGCGATGAGAGTCGCTTCTGCCTTGGTGCCAATGATGGTCGTATGCGTGTTTGGCGCCGTGCAGGTGAGCGCCACAATCAGGACTGCATACGACCGAGGCACACAGGGCCAACACCCGGCATCATGGTGTGGGGAGCGATCTCCTACACTGGCCGTACACCACTGGTGATCGTCGAGGGGACACTGAATAGTGCACGGTACATCCAAACTGTCATCGAACCCATCGTTCTACCATTCCTAGACCGGCAAGGGAACTTGCTGTTCCAACAGGACAATGCACGTCCGCATGTATCCCGTGCCACCCAACGTGCTCTAGAAGGTGTAAGTCAACTACCCTGGCCAGCAAGATCTCCGGATCTGTCCCCCATTGAGCATGTTTGGGACTGGATGAAGCGTCGTCTCACGCGGTCTGCACGTCCAGCACGAACGCTGGTCCAACTGAGGCGCCAGGTGGAAATGGCATGGCAAGCCATTCCACAGGACTACATCCAGCATCTCTACGATCGTCTCCATGGGAGAATAGCAGCCTGCATTGCTGCGAAAGGTGGATATACACTGTACTAGTGCCGACATTGTGCATGCTCTGTTGCCTGTGTCTATGTGCCTGTGGTTCTGTCAGTGTGATCATGTGATGTATCTGACCCCAGGAATGTGTCAATAAAGTTTCCCTTTCCTGGGACAATGAATTCACGGTGTTCTTATTTCAATTTCCAGGAGTGTATATATGAATTAGTTATCTGTTCTTTCGGACATCGGTGACCAAGGAGCTCGTTAAATGAAATTACAATGAAATGAATACCCCTAGCTGAACAGGGACAGTTGAAAATGTGGCCCCGACCAGGACTCGAACGCGGGTATCATTCTTACATGGCAAACGCTCTATCCATCTTAGCCACCGAGGACACAGAGGATATTGCGACTGCAGGGACTCATCTCTGGCACGCCCCCCGTGAGACCCACATTCGCAACGTATTGTCCCGCACTATGTTCGTAATGCCACTACCCATTATACTCATTACTCGCGGCTCTACTGACGATTCCCGGAAGAGTTCGGGTACTGTCTGTGTATTTGCACAGAAGAAGATGGTCAAATGGTCGGTGAGCCGAAGGTATCTGTTCTGAATATCTGAATACGCGGAAGCCAAAACATCCAGCGGTTGACAGTGGTATTAGCAATACAGAAACTGCAGTGTCTTCTGCTCACTTCCTCTTGACAGTCCTGAAAAAAAGATTTTCTTTCTTTCCACTTTTCCAGAAGGAACAGCTGATTTCATACAGTCCTTTGTTACGGGATGGGACAAGTGGTATCCAACGATACTGCATCCTCACAGCAGGCTTCGTCATAATTTACTTCCCCGTTTTTACATCCCTCCACGTTGTACTCGTGAAGCTGTTCGACGAGGGTGACTGCGGTAGAAAGGACAGCCTCATTATTGGCCTTGCCATCCTGACGTAAAGAAGCACTGGACAGAAATTCACTATTTTGCTTGGTATATATGATAACTGCAACGAAATTTAAAGGTATACACTGGTCAGCCAAAACATTGACCACGGCCCACCGCGGCGTCGGATGTACCTGGTGGCGTTGCGGGCATGTGACGCGGTAACAAAAATATTCAAGCGGAGCAGACACGGACGATATGGGCTGCAAATGGGGAAATCCATTGAGATAAGCGACTCTGAAGAAGGGCAGATTGTTAATGCGCGGAGCCTGTGAACGAGTATCTCGAAAATGGCGAAGCTGGTCGAATGTTCGCGTGCTGCTGTCGTGAGCAACTACAGAAAGAGGTAGGACAGTGAACTACCACTAGGCGATAAATGGACTTCCACAACTCTTTACAGAACGTGCGGTTTGGAGGTTTGTCTGCTCTGTAAAGTAGGATAGATACTGAGTGACCTGTGGCATCTCTGCCGAAAGAGCACAATGCTGATGCACCCAAAGTGTTCCGGAGCACACCGTTAATAGTACGATGTTGAACATGGAGCTCCACGGTAGACCACGCGTACGTGTTCACGTGTTGACACTACATCGTCATTTACGATTGCAATGGGCACGGGACCGTCGGGATTCGACCGTTGATCAGTGAAAACATGTCGGCTCTTCTGGTTAATCACATGTTTGCTACACTAGGTCGATGGTAGTCCCCAAAAACGCCGTCATCGAGGTGAACGATGGCTGGAAACATGCAGCGTCCCACACACGTAGCCTGGTAGGAACAGTATTACGCTGTGGAAGACATTCTCTTGCGCTTTTATGGGACCTGTAGTAGAATTGAAGGCACTTTAATCAGGAACAGTGTTACGGCTTAAGGCCAAAGCAAAGATTTTTCAGTGTTAATTCTAAATAGGCTGAAACCCGGCTCTAGGCCGTATATCAACCAAACGATTTAACGGCTTAAAACCTAGGAAAAGGGCTTCCAATTTAACAGGATGAGGGCCTTAGCTTAAACATTTCATGCAAACTCGGCTGAAGGCGTCATACTAAAGAATAACAATGTTATGACTTAAACCAAGACCAAGATTTTAAATTTTTAGTTTAAGAGAGATTAAAACTCGGCTGAAGGCCACATACTAAAGAATACCAATCTTATGACCTAAGGGCAAGACGAAAATTTTGAAATTATAATTCAAGAGAGATTAAAACTCGGCTGAAATCCACACACCATGTCAAAACAGTTTTATGGCTTAACGCCTAGGAAGAAGAGCTTTCAATTTGAGGAGGCTGAGGGACGTCATCAACAGCCTCGGGACAAAGAAATTCCCGCGAAAATTCGAAATTCTCTCAGTAGTGTAGGACACGGGCTGGGACCCACGTTCACGCTGACAAAAACATATGACGTCATTTGAGGGTGGGCGTGGTCGGGGGGAATTGATTGATCAGTTTAATTCATTTGATATCAAAAGTGGGCTCGTGCCGCCAGTACCCTACTACTGTTGAATCCCTTAAAGAATTGGGGTAAGGGGGAGAGTGCGTTCCTCGAATTTTACAAGTGGCGGATGTCCACTGCATCCTGAAAACTGTGGAATGTCGTACACTAGTGTTCCGGCTCAATCCTCGAGTAATTTACATCTATACGCCGCAACGGAGGGTACTTCATGTATGACTATCATTTCCCTCCTTTCCTGTTGCAGTCGCGAATGGTTCGCGTGAAGAACGATTGTTAGAATCCGTGTGAGCTCGAATCTGTCGAGATATAGGCAGCAGGAAAGAATATGTCTGTTGACACATCAAGGGACGAACGCTCTCGTAATTTTAACAATAAACTACATCGCGATAGAGAACGCCTCTCTTCCAGCGCGTGCCACTACAATTGGCCGAGCATCTTCGACACTACGAGGTGCATTCAAGTTCTAAGGCCTCCGATTTTTTTCTAATTAACTACTCACCCGAAATCGATGAAACTGGCGTTACTTCTCGACGTAATCGCCCTGCAGACGTACACATTTTTCACAACTTTGACGCCATGATTCCATGGCAGCGGCGAAGGCTGCTTTAGGAGTCTGTTTTGACCACTGGAAAATCGCTGAGGCAATAGCAGCACGGCTGGTGAATGTGCGGCCACGGAGAGTGTCTTTCATTGTTGGAAAAATCCAAAAGTCACTAGGAGCCAGGTCAGGTGAGTAGGGAGCATGAGGAATCACTTCAAAGTTGTTATCACAAAGAAACTGTTGCGTAACGTTAGCTCGATGTGTGGGTGCGTTGTCTTGGTGAAACAGCACACACGCAGCCCTTCCCGGACGTTTTTGTTGCAGTGCAGGAAGGAATTTGTTTTTCAAAACATTTTCGTAGGATGCACCTGTTACCGTAGTGCCCTTTGGAACGCAATGGGTAAGGATTACGCCCTCGCTGTCCCAGAACATGGACACCACCATTTTTTCAGCACTGGCGGTTACCCGAAATTTTTTTGGTGGCGGTGAATCTGTGTGCTTCCATTGAGCTGACTGGCGCTTTGTTTCTGGATTGAAAAATGGCATCCACGTCTCATCCATTGTCACAACCGACAAAAAGAAAGTCCCATTCATGCTGTCGTTGCGCGTCAACATTGCTTGGCAACATGCCACACGGGCAGCCATGTGGTCGTCCGTCAGCATTCGTGGCACCCACCTGGATGACACTTTTCGCATTTTCAGGTCGTCATGCAGGATTGTGTGCACAGAACCTACAGAAATGCCAACTCTGGAGGCGATGTGTTCCACAGTCATTCGGCGATCCCCCAAAACAATTCTCTCCACTTTCTCGATCATGTCGTCAGACCGGCTTGTGCGAGCCCGAGGTTGTTTCGGTTTGTTGTCACACGATGTTCTGCCTTCATTAAACTGTCGTACCCACGAACGCACTTTCGACACATCCATAACTCCATCACCACATGTCTCCTTCAACTGTCGATGAATTTCAATTGGTTTCACACCAACGAAAATTCAGAAAACGAATGATTGCACGCTGTTCAAGTAAGGAAAACGTCGCCATTTTAAGTGTTTAAAACAGTTCCCATTCTCGCCGCTGGCGGTAAAATTCCATCTGCCATACAGTGCTGCCATCTGTGGGACGTATTGACAATGAACGCGGCCTCATTTTAAAACAATGCACATGTTTCTATCTCTTTCCAGTCCGGAGAAAAAAAAAATCGGAGGCCTTAGAACTTGAATGCACTTCGTATTTCGTGCTTACTGAGTGAACCTGTAACGCAATGCACTGCTCTTCTTCGCATCTTCTGTATTTCATTTGTGAATCCTGTCTAATACAGATATCTGACTAACGAGCTATGTAAAAGTATTGGATGAACGAGGGTTTTGTGAGCTACTGCCTTTATGGGTGGAATACACTTAGTGATGATTCTTCCTATGAACCTGTCTGGCTTCTGCCTTATCTGCAATTGGTTATATTTATTAATTCCACTTTAAATCGCTCCAAACGCATATTCCTAGATTTTTATGGATGTGACTGCTTGCAGTGACTGTTCTGCAGTCGCGTGACCGTACAATAATGGGTCTTTCTGCGTAATGTGCGCAATGTGTAACATTTGTTTGTGCTGGTGGTCAACTTTCTGCCCCTGCACCAAGTGTCGATCCTCTGGAGGTCTTCCTGCATTCTGCTACACTACGTTGTCCACGCCGGCCGGAGTGGCCGAGCGGTTCTAGGCGCTGCAGTCTGGAACCGCGCGACCCCTACGGTCGCAGGTTCGAATCCTGCCTCGGGCTTGGATGTGTGTGATGTCCTTAGGTTGGTTAGGTTTAAGTAGTTCTAAGTTCTAGGGGACTGATGACCTCAGAAGTTAAGTCCCATAGTGCTCAGAGCCATTTGAACCATTTTTTTACGTTGTCCACTTGTGCATTTATATACAAAGGGGTCCAAAAATAGCTATCCACTGTTTAAAAGTCCATAACTGGCAAACTAATTGACGGAGTTGTCTCATCTTTGGTAGTGTAATATTTTGTAGTTCCGGCAATCGCCACACAAGCGTTGTATTGCGTTGTTTTGTTTTGTCAGATGACACTCACCAGATAGTTAAGTGTTTTGTTCTTAGTTGCACCTAGTTACTCGAGTAAACATGGCTGGCGCAAGGCTTACATTCGATGAAAGGAAGTCTGTTTTGAAGTGGTATTTTAAGTACGAAAACATTAATGAGGTTCAACGGCAATGGTGAAATGAGTATCAAACAGAGCCACCGACACGTTTAACGATTCGTCGTATTCGAGACAAATTTGAAGCTGAAGGCTTTGTTAAAGATGTACACAAACAACGAACTGGACGACCTGTAACAGTAACAAGTCCAGCTAACTCCCGTGGTGTGTTACAATAATTCACTCGCTCACCACAGATGTCTGTGAGATAGTGTGCCCATGAAACTTGAGTGAGTCGCTCAAGTGTTTGGCAAATTTTGAAGACAGCAAAGTGGAAGTCCTACATCCCACGATTGCTACACGCAATGAACGAGGACGACCCAGATCGTAGAATGGAGTACTGCGAGTGGTTTACTAACATGGTGCGCAACGATGAAGAGTTTGCAGAAATGATTGTGTGATGTGATGAGGCACAGTTCAAACTCAATGGTATAGTAAATCGCCACAATTGCATCTACTGGGCCGCCGATAATCCGAAAGTCTATGTAGACAAAGCCGTGAATTTGCCAGGAGTAAATGTGTGGTGTGCGTTGTCTTACCGGGGCTTGATTGGGCCATTCTTCTTTGACGGCACAGTTACCGGTGAGGTGTACCTTCAGAAGCTTCAGACATCCATTGTACCTGCCATCCGAGACTTGTATGGAGACGGAAGAGTTCACTTTCAACAAGATAGTGCCACAGCCCACTACCAAAATCGTGTTAGGGGGTATCTCGACGAAAATCTACCAGGGAGATGGATAGGCCGTAGAGGTGCTGTGGAGTATCCACTACGTTCCCCAGACCTAACTCCTCTGGACTTTTACCTGTGGAGAACAGTAAAGAAGTCGTTATCGAAATCGACAATGATGCAACTCGACAATATACTTCGCACATCCTCATGTGCAAATGCAACTGAACACGTTGCAGTCAATAGTTCGTGCTGCAGTTCGGCTGCATCGTGCGAATCGTGTTGTGTGTGGTTGTTAATGGTGACCATTTCGAACAACACCTACAGTGATATCTTGGAAGTTGAACTTTAAGCTACACTTTCACCAAAAATGAGACACCTCCGTCAATTAGTTTGCAAGTTATGGACTTTTAAACAGCGGATACATTTTTTTAGACCCTTCTGTATATTGTGGGAAGCGAAGGCACAATAACATTCGCTTGCGCTACGCCGAAGTTCCTTTTACGCCCCAAGTTTTCCATCCGTTGAGAATGACACGGCGTGATTGCTTTTTCTCTTCAGCCCTGTCACACAGCTCCGCCCATATTCTGTACTGTCATTTTTTGTGCATTAGGCGTCAGTTGGGAACTGTACTGAACGCCTTCCAGAAGTCAAGGAACACTACGTCAACCTGGCCGCCGCTTTTGTGTTCCGTGGTTTATCACATATTGCCTGAGCTACAAAACTATTTTTATAGAACCATGCTTCACTTACAACTCCACCGCATGACTGTTGGTCTATGATATCGCAGACTGAACATATGGGAAAGAAGCTGCTGAGAAACAGGACACCCCCAATGCTCCAGTTCTATGACTGGATTGAAGTGTGGACGAAGACCGAAGCAAGTTGTGAGGTAGCAAATAGGGATTCTTACGATAAGAGTTCGGGCTGTCGTCCGTAAGTAATCGCTTTGTACTAATAATGCAGTTTAGTGTGTCGTTTTAATAGTGTAACTGTCCGCCACGATAGCTGAGTGGTGAGCGTGACGGATTGCCGTCCTACGGGCCCGGGTTCGATTCCCGGCTGGGTCGGGGATTTTCCCCTCTCCAGGACTGGGTGTTGTGCTGTCTTCATCATTTCATCCCCATCCGGCGCCCAGGTCTCCCGATGTGGCGTCGAATGTAATAAGACATGCACCAAGGCGGCCGGATTTGCCCCGCAAGGGGCCTCCCGGCCAATGACGCCATACGGTCGTTTTCATTTCCATAGTTTAGCTATCTCGTGTATTAAAATTGTTAAACTCTAGAATTACGTATTACCGTACGGTGTTATATTTTTTTGAGCGTCACTTTGTTGTAATGTAAGATGCGTTAACCATTGGATTGCGGTGCAATCTTTACTTTGTGACAAAAAATACGATTCAAAAATCGCAGCAAAAGTCACCAGTCTAGGAGACCGTGGCACTGCAAGACGCCGATCGCTAAAGGATGGGTGGGTAACGTTCTGTGAAGATGTTGCAGTAGGATTTAGTAGTATAGCTGGGTGGGATGGATTCCATTCGTATCCGTGATGAGATTTGGGGGGGGGGGGGGGGGGAGAATCAGGTTATACATAGGTGCCAGTTACTCTCTTGGCCGATTTTATAGTCAAGGTCAACCCCCTCGTCTCGTGGGAACCACCGAGAATAGATCAAGGTTCCTCCAGGATCACAACCCCCTCCCGAAGAAGCTGTAGCAGTTGTGCAAGTTATATTCAAGGGCATGACATAATTTGATATTGGTCACGTGATACAAAACTGGTGCGAAATCCTTCCTCTCCCCTCCCAACCTGGACCAGTAAGGATCAAGCACACCTCCCCATCTCCGTCTTTTATAAGTGAGACTTTTGGGTGACTGGGGTCCACTATGGAGCTGGGCAGCAGGGAGAAGATATAGGCTGTATCTATTTGTTAATAACAAATTATGCTAAGAAGCAACATAACTCGAGTTCTATTTGTTAATAACAATTTAATATTACGACATTCGAAGCACTAGCAGAGACCACATCCTGGCAAATGTGTAAGTACTTTCATTCTTCCACATTATTTCGTGTTTTCCCCAGTTTTACGTATCTGCCAAACATTTTCGTAAATTTTTCAGCATTTTCCCACATTTTTCCTCTTTTTATACTGCAGCTTCTCACGGAGGTCCAGCATGGGTTGTAATCATCGTGTGGCTCCGAAACTTGGCAGATATGCTAATTCCACAACTCGGAATCGATTTACGCAGGAAAAATTAGTTCCAGTTGTGGACGCCAGGGGAGATCCTACCACTGTACACTGTTCGTGTGACATACACATTGTCATTCGAAAAGTCATAACGTGAGTGAGCAGTATGGCTACCGAGAAGACAGACAGTGCACTGTTAGTGAAACTGTTTTATGTGAATGGCAGCAATTGCAGTGCTGCATTGAGAGAGAATTGCGGACTGATGTCATTAAATGGTTTAAAGAACCTGATAATGAAACTCGAAAACACCGGTGAGCTCCACGTGGTATCTGAAAGAGGAAGAGTCCTATCCCAGTGGAAGTTACTGCTGTTCCTGTAAATGACCATGCAGCACGTGCCTACCCCCCCCCCCCCCCCCCCAAACCCAGCTAGTCCTAGTACACATGCAGTCTTAGGAGAATGGTTCATCCCATTGTTAACAGTACAGAAAGTTTTGCCATCTGTTTTACTCTGATAGCCGTCCAAGATTCAGACGGTTCAGCGGCTGAAACCTCATCATCCGCAGCAACGTTCTGTATTTGCGCTTCAGTTTCTGGCAGAAATCGTAATTGATTACATGTGACGCGGTAATGTTTTATAGAGTGGAAAAATACATTTTACGCTATAGGATGCAGTGAAAACACGCAGAATTGCCGAATTAGGCGTACTGTTAAATCCTGTGGTGTGCACAAAGAGCCATTGCCCTTGGCGTATATGACGTATGTGTATTCACAGGCACCTTCATATTCGCTCTGTTCTTCTCTGAAGAGAATACACCCAGATTGCCTGTCAGGTGTACCGTGACGTATGCACATTGTAGAGACATCCTTGTACAGAATGTGATTCCTACTTTGCAAGGGCGCAACCGTGTGGAAACCGCTGTTTCCGTGCAAGATGGGCAACACCACATGTCACTCGCCCAGTGAAATATCTCCTTACTACAACATTCCACAAACGTGTTATGTCTAGAGGTTTTCCAGATGCACGGCCTGCAAGATCACCTGATCTGAATCCATGTAATTTCTCGCTCTGGCTATATTTAAAAGTACGCATTTACCAGGAACACGTGCGGTCTCTGCTCGATCTGAAGATCAGTATACAGGAACACATTCCCAGCATCCTCCGGAACTGCTGATAGCAGCTGTTGATTACGTCGTTTCACAGATACAGCATCTCGTCGATGTCTCCGATGCTCATATTGAACAAATTGTGTAGGCGGTGGTAAATAATAAAATCATCATTATATCCTTCTCGCTTGTTTGACCTTGTGTGCTCACATCCCGTACCTAATCCATAACATATGGAAGCATTTCCGTACATACATTTTTCTTGCATTCACAGCGTCGTATTTTCACATGGAGGTCAAAACTGTAAGTAATGTTCTTTCCCACCATAAATCGGTTTCCCTTTAGAAAATCTACCAAATTTCTTTGCCATTCGGTAATTGCAGCCCACAACGGGCCTCTTTAAATAGCTGCACGTTAATTATCACCACTTGGTAATTACGGTACTCTGGAGCTGGGTAGCATAGGGAGAGGTTATAGGCTGTGTTCATTTGTTAATACCAAATTACGTTAAGTCACTTCACTGAGGGCTGGGCTATGGCTATGGCTATTTTTTTATCTTCAGATTGACCAACTGGGATCACATAACGACTTCAATTCCTCCTCTTTCCTTGTTGTTTTCTATTTTTCCATTACTCCTTCATCTTCTCTGTTGTCTTTTCTTTTTTTCTGTTATTCATGTTGCCGATTTATTTCTTCTACATTGAAAGCCTTCTAAATTTAATATTTTGTTCTCGAAAAGATTTCCATCTGCTACTTCTGATTCTTTGACGATGGTTCTTTCTAGATCTTTTGTTGTTTCTGTAATCCATGCTATTGTCCATTTCTTCTTTCAGAAGTTCAGGAATATTTATTTCCCGAGCCTGTCTTCATTCGTTCGATAGAGGTGCCCGGAAAAGATTAACCTTCTTGTGACCATTACTTCTGATATTTTCTCTTCAATACTTCTCATGTTCCAGCCATCTGTCGTTTGTATTGCACCCATTATTTTTCTAACTATCCGTCTTTTAAGTACTTCTATTCTGAAACTTCCTGGCAGATTAAAACTGTGTGTCGGGCCGAGACTCGGACTCGGGACCTTTGCCTTTCACGCGCAGGTGCTCTACCAACTGAGCTACCCAAGCACAACTCACGCCCGGTCCTCACAGCTTTACTTCTGCCAGTACCTCGTCTCCTACCTTCCAAACTTTACAGAAGCTCTCCTGCGAACCTTGCAGAACTAGCACTCCTGAAAGAAAGGATATTGCGGAGACATGGCTTAGCCACAGCCAGGGGGATGTTTCCAGAATGAGATTTTCACTCTGCAGCGGAGTGTGCGCTGATATGAAACTTCCTGGCAGATTAAAACTGTGTCGGGCCGAGACTCGAAATCGGGACCTTTGCCTTTCGCGGGCAAGTGCTCTACCAACTGAGATACCCAAGCACGACTCACGCTCCGTCCTCACAGTTTTTCAGCCAGGTAAAATTCCTAAGTGGAAAGAAGACACACAATTATAATTACAGTGTCCAAGCAAAATAAATCCTGCAGTGTTGTTAGTAGGTGCAACATTACTATATGTCTCGTATTTTAAATACAGCAAAATCACAGTGTAGCCATAGTTATTAACGTAATTCCGACTGATGCATAGAAGTCCAAAGACATATGCTGCGCAACTAGTGCACTATAGTATTTAAAAAAAAAATATCACTATGAAAACTTACCTGTGCGTTCATAATGATTTGCATCACATATACACTGAGGTGAGAAAAGTCGTGGGATAGCGATATGCAAATATACAGATGGCGGTAGTATCGCGTACAGCAGGTATAAAAGTGCAAGTGATCCGCCTGAAAAGGTTTCCGACGTATGGCAGACTAAGGCATTTAAGACTTTGAACGCGGAAAGGTAATTGGAGCTAGACGCGTGGGACACTCCATTTCGGAAATTGTTAACGAACTCATTATTCTGAAATTCACAGTGTCAAGAGAGTGCCGAGAATTTCAGATTTCAGACATTACATCTCCCCACGGACAACACAGGGCCGAGAGGAGCGGCGTTTGTGTAGAGCTGTCAGTGCCAGCAACATTGCGTGAAATAACCGCAGAAATCAGTGTGGGACCTGCGACGAATGTATCCGTTATGACAGTGTAGTGAAATGGGGGCGATAATGGCCAGCCATTCATGGACTTCATGCTCCTAAACAACAATGGAATTTTTATGAATGGCAATGCTCCATGTCACGGGCCACAATTGTTCGCGATTTGTTTGAAGAACATTCAGGACAGTTCCAGCGAATGATCTGGCACTCAGATCGCAAGACATCACCATCGAACATTTCTGGGACGTAATCAAAGAGATCGACATTCAGTGCAAAATGGCTAAGCAGGGATGGCTGCAGAAGAAATGTAAGGATGTAGAGGCATATCTCACTAGGGGTAAGATAGATACTACCTGCAGGAAAATTAAAGAGACTTTTGGAGAAAAGAGAACCACTTTTACGAATATCAAGAGCTCAGATGGAAAACCAGTTCTAAACAAAGAAGAGAAAGCAGAAAGGTGGAAGGATTATATAGAGGGTCGATACAAGGGCGGTGTTCTCGAGGACAATATTATAGAAACGGAAGAGAATGAAGATTAAATGGGAGATACGATACTGTGTGAAGAGTTTTACAGAGCACTGAAAGACCTAAGTCGAAACAAGGCCCTGGGAGTAGACAACATTCCATTACAACTACTGATAGCCTTGGGAGAGCCAGCCCTAACAGAACTCTACCATCTGGTGATCAAGATGTATGAGACAGGCGAAATACCCTCAGACTTCAAGAAGAATATAATAATTCCAATCCCAAAGAAAGCAGGTGTTGACAGATGTGAAAATTACCGAACTATCAGTTTAATAAGCCACGGCTGTAAAATACTAACGCGAATTCTTTACAGACGAATGGAAAAACTGGTAGAAGCCGACATCGGGGAAGATCAGTTTGGTTTCCGTAGAAATGTTGGAACACGTGGGCCATACTGACCCTACGACTTATCTTAGAAAATAGATTACGGAAAGGCAAACCTACGTTTCTAGCATTTTAGACTCCGAGAAAGCTTTTGACAATGTTGACTGGAATAATCTCTTTCCAATTCTGAAGGTGGCGGGGGTAAAATACAGGGAGCGAAAGGCCATTTACAATTTGTAGAGAAACCAGATGGCAGTTACAAGAGTCGAGGGGCATGAAAGGGAAGCAGTGGCTGGGAAGGGAGTGAGACAGGGTTGTAGCCTCTCCCCAATGTTATTCAATCTGGATATTGAGCAAGCAGTAAAGGAAACAAAAGAAAAATTCGAAGCTGGAATTAAAATCCATGGAGAAGAAATAAAAACTTTGAGGTTCGCCGATGACATTGTAATTCTGTCAGAGACAGCAAAGGACCTGGAAGAGCAGCTGAACAGAATGGACAGTGTCTTTAAAGGAGAATATGAGATGAACATCAACAGAAGCAAAGCGAGGATAATGGAATGTAGTCGAATTAAATCGGGTGATGCTGAGGGAACTAGATTAGGAAATGAGACACTTAAAGTAGTAAAGGAGTTTTGCTATTTGGGGAGCAAAATAACTGATGATGGCCGAAATAGAGAGGATATAAAATGTAGACTGGCAATGACAAGGAAAGCGTTTCTGAGGAAGAGAAATTTGTTAACATCGAGTATAGATTTAAATGTCAGGAAGTCGTTTCTGAAAGTATTTGTATGGAGTATAGCCATTTATGGAAGTGAAACGTGGATGATAAATAGTTTGGACAAGAAGAGAGTAGAAGCTTTTGAAATGTTGTGCTACAGAAGAATGCTGAAGATTAGATGGATAGATCACATCACTAATGAGGGGTTGTCTAATGGGATTGGGGAGGAGTTTGTGGCACAACTTGACTAGAGGAAGGGATCGGTTGGTAGGACATGTTCTAAGGCATCAAGGGATCACCAATTTAGTATTGGAGGGCAGCGTGGAGGGTAAAAATCATAGAGGGAGACCAAGAGATGAATACACTAAGCAGATTCAGAAGGATGTAGGCTGCAGTGGGTACTGGGGGATGAAGAAGCTTGCACAGGATAGAGTAACATGGAGAGCTGCATCAAACCAGGCTCTGGGCTGAAGAGAGTTCAGTTCGTGAACAATATCCTGAACGAGCAACACTTTCGCAAGTATGGACGACTATAGAGACAGCATGGCTCAGTATTTTAGCAGACGACCCCCTACGACATGTGTAGTCCATGTCACGTAGAGCTACTGAACCACACTGGTTATAAGGAGGTCCGACACGATATTAGGCGGTATCCCGTGATTTTGGTCGCCCCAGTGTGTATGAACGATCTTAATAGTGGCAAGCCAAGGCATTACCACTAACCTTCCACAATACGATATTTATGCAAATAAAGCATGCAATATTATTAGTTTGAGCGATGCTGTAAGAGTCGTAAATGCAATCCTACAAAAACACTGATCCCGGACGAGATCTGCCAGGGCTCCCAGAAAGAATGAAGAGAGACGTAATTGTTGCAGTATTAGTATGCGACGTCATTATACGACTCGTAAATAGAGGCGAAAAACGTGAAGTATCTCGTCACACACGTCCTCGTCACGCACATGAAAGACTGAGCAATGGACACAGTGCAGCAGAATTAAGCTAATTCTACTTATACAAACATATATTCACAGACGCCACAGCACCTCTGTCGCTATATGTTAATATGCAATCTTAAAGAGTTGCAGAGTTCACGCATCGTCTGTCGGTAAGTACAGGGTGTTTCAAAAATGACCGGTATATTTGAAACGGCAATAAAAACTAAACGAGCAGCGATAGAAATACACCGTTTGTTGCAATATGCTTGGGACAACAGTACATTTTCAGGCAGACAAACTTTCGAAATTACAGTAGTTACAATTTTCAACAGCAGATGGCGCTGCGGTCGGGGAAACTCTATAGTACGATATTTTCCACATATCCACCATGCATAGCAATAATATAGCGTAGTCTCTGAATGAAATTACCCGAAACCTTTGACAACGTGTCTGGCGGAATGGCTTCACATGCAGATGAGATGTACTGCTTCAGCTGTTTAATTGTTTCTGGATTCTGGCGGTACACCTGGTCTTTCAAGTGTCCCCACAGAAAGAAGTCACAGGGGTTCATGTCTGGCGAATAGGGAGGCCAATCCACGCCGCCTCCTGTATGTTTCGGATAGCCCAAAGCAATCACACGATCATCGAAATATTCATTCAGGAAATTAAAGACGTCGGCCGTGCGATGTGGCCGGGCACCGTCTTGCATAAACCACGATGTGTTCGCAGTGTCGTCTAAGGCAGTTTGTACCGCCACAAATTCACGAAGAATGTCCAGATAGCGTGATGCAGTAATCGTTTCGGATCTGAAAAATGGGCCAATGATTCCTTTGGAAGAAATGGCGGCCCAGACCAGTACTTTTTGAGGATGCAGGGACGATGGGACTGCAACATGGGGCTTTTCGGTTCCCTATATGCGCCAGTTCTGTTTATTGACGAAGCCGTCCAGGTAAAAATAAGCTTCGTCAGTAAACCAAATGCTGCCTACATGCATATCGCCGTCATCAATCCTGTGCACTATATCGTTAGCGAATGTCTCTCGTGCAGCAATGGTAGCGGCGCTGAGGGGTTGCCGCGTTTGAATTTTGTATGGATAAACGTGGAAACTCTGGCGCATGAGACGATACGTGGACGTTGGCGTCATTTGGACCGCAGCTGCAACACGGCGAACGGAAACCCGAGGCCGCTGTTGGATCACCTGCTGCACTAGCTGCGCGTTGCCCTCTGTGGTTGCCGTACGCGGTCGCCCTACCTTTCCAGCACGTTCATCCGTCATGTTCCCAGCCCGTTGAAATTTTTCAAACAGATCCTTTATTGTATCGCTTTTCGGTCCTTTGGTTACATTAAACCTCCGTTGAAAACTTCGTCTTGTTGCAACAACACTGTGTTCTAGGCGTAATTTACGACCAGGCGTAGAACAGATAACGGCTGTAAACACTACAGTACTTGCACAGTGTTTATTGCCTGCATACCCACCTATCATTTGGAGAACAGAGATGCACGTGGACGACGAATGGTGCAACCACAGAAGAAAAAACTGAAATGATCGTGATTTACGGAGAATGTAGGTGAAATATTGAGGCTGCCGTTGCCTTGTATGGCGAGCGTTTTCCAGAGAAAGCTCGCTCTCGTTCGTTTTTTTACTAGGTGGTGAAGGCTTTTATGTCTGATGGTAGCGTAAATATCGGCAGAAAGAAACGAAGAAAACGTGTTACAGGAAAAGCTAATCAAATAGCTGCACTAGCGGCAGTGCACCACAACCCACGGATGAGCGCCCAGCAATTACACCGCGATTCTAGTATGCCCGTAGGTAGTATTGTTACAACACTGCATCGTCATAAGTATCGTCCATACCTAGAGTTGCCACCCGTCCCATCGGGACCGTCACCGTTATGGATCATCTTGTCGCAACATCCCCAAAAGACCCAATCTTGTCTCGATTTTGCAAAATGCTGTTACAAGCTTGGCTCAAGTACTGAAGTGACGCCATCTGTTAGCGCAACATGTAAATACAGCGTCAGTTCGTTTTATTTATGTCAACAAGTTTATGTTGACAATGTCGTCTCACCGTTGGCGTTGCATTTTGCGCGTCCTGTATCAACGGTGCAATCACCTTCTATATGAAGCGCCATCATTCGAGAACATAAAAATAAAGTAATAAGTAAGGTGAACAAATAAAAAGTAATTATGTTAAATAAATTTTTTACATCATTTCTACACCCCCATATCAGAGTGTCCCGACCAGGTAGATAGGGCAACCATATTCACACCACGTGCCACTGCATCAAGAACTTCATGGCGCCGATTTCCAATACCGGGTATTGTTTTGTGAATGGGCACGTCAACAAATGCAAACGACACCCACATTCTTTGCCGAGGTACTGTTTTCCGGTGAGTCTGCACTCTCAAACCATCATAGCATTAACCGGCATAACATGCATTACTGGAGTGTAGGTAATCCTCACTGGTTCCGGCAAATTGACCATCAACGCCATTGGTCTGTTAACGTATGATGTGGCATCATGGGGAATAAACTTTTGCTTTGAGCCATGTCCACAGTGGCGCTTCGCATAGTCTCCTGTTCGATGTGTGTCCTCGGAGTCTTTCGCGGCGGCATGACTGGATAAAATCTCGGTTTTCAAGCCGCGTCAATTCCAATAAAATACTCGAGCTTTCGATGGCTAGCTCCGCTATCGTACTGACTACCGGGACTGCCATTATTTCTCGCTTATATACGTACGATTACGCCCTCTGGCACCAATCAGAGAAGACCGAAACGACGCGTGCGCGGTAGGCGAGCTGGGCAGTTCATAGCAGCTACAAGATACGAGATATGTTGCGCCCTGTTAAAGACTATATAGCTGTTCGTATGCCCGGTGTGTATGGTGTGCCTTGCGAGTGCAGCAGCATCTATATAGGCCAGACAATTCACACAGTTGCGAAGCTTTGTACCGAGCACAAGAGACATATTAAGCAAAGGGAGTTCGACAAGTCGGCCATAGCTGGGCGTTGCCTCGAAAACGGACACAAAATACGGTCTGAGAACACAAGTGTCTGGGCTCATGCATCAACATACTGACGAGGGGAAGTCCTCAGACATGGCCAACAGATTCGGCTCAGATTTGGCAGGTCGCGTGCGTACAACCTACAACGAAGGAATCTAAGGTATTTTGGGTCAACACCCCTTCGTTTTTGAGAAAATCACCCCTAAAAGTTATGACGAGCAATAAAATCAAAATTGGCGGCATCGATAGATACTTGTAAGTAGAGCATTTTTCATCATCAGGCATGGGGTCCGAAAACGCATACTTTTCCAGAAATTGGGGTAAGAAACTTATACAACTGCCGCTTCTGTACCGACATGCAAAATGCTTTTCGCCGGCAGCGCCGATAGCGCAATGGCCAAGGTAATTGGCTCGGCATGGGAGAACCCGGGTACGAATCTCGAAGAAACCTAGCGGATGTTATTCCTTTCGTCTGTATTTTTCCATATCTCAATTGATAGGGATAGGAGGGTTAATAAGGTAAGTAAATCAATAAGGAAAGATAATAATAAGGTAGGCAAGCAAACTAGTTTCCCAAACGCCGTGAGTTAGTAAAGTATTAAACTTTTAAGCCTTGTCACATGAAAACAACTCCGAGTAAGGGTGCTGCGAATTCCTCACAAGGGATCACAGATAACCAACCGCGCGACGCTTGTTTATAGCGAGGCACGGGACAGAATGCACGCGCGGAGAGTTAAATTGTCCCGGTTGCCTCTTCGTCATATCATAGTTGTGAACCTGGAAGAGTGAAGGTGTCCAGCACGAGCCTTATAGAAGTCAATCGGAAAGAGTTGGTTTCCATCATTAGGCTGCCGCGAACCACGCGGGTACATGTAGTGATTTTTCCATCGTTAATGCGCCGAATGAAATACGTTTTGTGAATGAAGACAGTGTCCTTTCGTAAGTAACATATGACGAGTACTGTATGTAGTTTGTAGTAATTAGCTTGTCTTTTTATGCTGTAGTAACTAGTTACTGTTTGTTGTGTCATATCTTTCGAGATTCGAACCCGGGTTCTTAGAGACCCAGCCAGTTGCCTTGGCCGGTGCGCTATGCCGGCCGATGTGGCCGTGAGGTTCTAGGCGCATCAGTTCGGAACGCGCTGCTGCAACGGTCGCAGGTTCGAATCCTGCCTCGGGCATGGATGTGTGTGATGTCCTTAGGTTAGTTAAGTTTAAGTAGTTCTAAGTCCTAGGGGACTGCTGATCTCAGATGTTAAGTCCCATAATGCTGAGAGCCATTTGAACCGGTGCGCTATCAGCGCTGTCGCCGAATAGCGTTTACCATAGGGGTAGAGAAGCGGCAGTTGTAAAAGTTTCTTTCCTCGATTTCTGGAAAAGTTTGCGTTTGCGGACACCATACCCGATGATGAAAAATGCTCTATTTACAATTACCTATCGATCCCTCCAATTTTGAGTCGATTGCTCTTTACAATCTTTAGGGGTGATTTTCTCAAAAACGAGGAGGGTTGACCCAAAATAACTTAGATTTCTTCGTTTTAGGTTGTACACAAGCGACCTTCCAAATTTGAGCCGAATCCGTTGGCCGTGTCTGAGGCATTCCCCTTGTGAGACTCAGTTACAAAAGAGGCAGCCGAGATTAGAATGAACAGCAACAATTTCAACAGAGACCAGGGCTACACACGATTAGGGCGTGGGGCCGGCTTTGGACGTCGAAAGGAAGCAACGGCGGATGCTTAGCGCTTGTAGGGATACGGGAGCGACAGTTTCAAACGTAGCGCCGGCCCCCCTTACGGCACCTGACGCCATTCGGTCCCGCGGCGGACCTGAGCTGCTATGAGCTGCCCAACTCGCCTAATGCGCGCCCGTCGTTTCGGACCTCTCTTAGTGGTGTCAGCGGGTGTAATCGTAGGTATATAAGCGGGAAATAATACCAGTCCCGGCGTTCATAGTTTTACTCGTGACGACGATGGTGGAGCTAGCCATCGAAAGCTCGAGGATTTTATTGGAGTTGACGCGGCTTAAAAACCGAGAAGATTTTATGCTGTTCGATACGTCGCAAGAATACAACGTTGCGAACGGGGTTTCCAGTTAGTAGTTACAAAACACTGGCCTGTTCTACTCTCGTAGCATCGAGGTGTGGTCCCACTTGCTATTGGCTATTCGAGGGCCATTAAGTAGTATGTCGTAAATTACGATTATCCATTTACATTCCTCTCATTACAGTGCCATCTGTGGCGAAACGAAGAAAATGCTTTAGAAAGTGCTTGAGACAAAATGTATATAGATTTGCCCTAGAATCGTAATCTGCAATAGAAAATGAGGGCTCCGTTTGAAGATTTCAAAGTTGCCACCCACGCACAGGGAGGGGTGGGCGGTCGAGTGTGGTATCATTGGATGTACCCCTCCGAGACAAACAAATTGGAATTAGAACTTTTTTGATCCGATGTGTAGTTTTCGAGATATTTCAATGTCTTCAGTTAAAATGAACACCCTGTATATGAGGAACAGTTGTGGATCTAAGATTGAACCTTTGGAAACTCTATACGTGATTTCTCTCCAGTCAAAATTATGTCCTGGACTTTATTGTTTGAATTACCAAGTACAACTTTCTGCATTCTTTTGGTTAGCTACGATATCCATTGGTCGGCTATACCATCAACCCCGTAAAAAGTCAATTTATCTAGGAGAATATTGTGATTCACAGTGTCAAATGCCGTATAGAGGTCGCAGAAAATACCAACTGGCGCTGTTTTATTATGTAATGCATGTAAAATCGGGTTAGTGAACGAACGTGTAAATTGTATTCTCAGTAGAGCAACCGCTCTGAGGTTCATACTGTGATTTGCTAAGGATACTATTGTTGTTAAGGTGAGATAGTATTCTAGAATACATCGTCATCTCAAAAATTTTGGAGAATGATGTCAGCACTGAAACAGGCCGGTAGTTATTGACAGCTCTCTTCTCACCTTTCTAAACAGGGACTTAACAGTAGGTATTTCAGTCTGTATGGATAAATGCCTTGAATTAGTGATGCATTATATATTTGTGATAAGACTGGGCTTATTACGTGGGAACAAATTTTTATTACTCTATTAGAAACTTATTGGAAACACCATCAACACCAGATGAGCTTTTATTTTTGAGAAAATGTATAACTTTATTTCAGGCGGAGAAGCTGATGATACAATCATGTGATTGAATTTTACGAAAGTTGCCGTTCCAACGTACTGCTGTGATTTTGCTCCTGAAATGTTCGTCTCTTTGCTTTCTACTACGTTTAAGAAATGATTATAAAAGGGATGTGCTGCCTGTGACTTATCATTTGTAGCCCTCTCATTCAGTTCAGTAGTGATGTGTTTTGTGGCGGGCTGTCCTGTCTCTCGTTCCACAACATTCCCTGTGGCCGTAAGTATGTTGTCAGAAGTACTGATTTCTGACATTATGTGCATGTTCTTCGACTTTTTAAATTTTCAGTAGTTTTTGTGGTGTGCAGGGTCTATTTGTTCTTGCCAAGAGATACGTCTCGCTTTTCCTTTCACAAGATACTTTAATCCTTCTAGTGATACATGGTTTTTTGCTTGGCTGTTTATAGTGTCCTTTCTATTAGCTTACGCGGAAAACTATTTTCAAATTATGATATTAATTTATCATGGAATAGATTAAATTTCATGTTAGCGATTGGTTCATTATAAATTACATTCCATGTCATCTACTAACAATTCTCAAAAACAGTTATCCTAAAGTCATTACTAATTCTGATTTCCATGCTATGAGGCGCTATGTTATTTATTCTAAGTAAATGTACATCACGATCAAAGAGGGAATTTGTTACTGGGTAAAGCCGGCCGCTGTGGCCGAGCGGTTCTAGGCGCTTCAGTTCGGAATCGCGCTGCTGCTACGGTCGCAGGTTCGAATGTGTGTGATGTTCTTAGGTTGGTTAGGTTCAAATGGCTCTGAGCACTGTGGGACTTGACATCTGAGGTCATCAGTCACCTAGAACTTAGAACTCGTTGAACCTAACTAACCTAAGGACATCACACACATCCATGCCCGAGGCAGGCTTCGAACCGGCGATCGTAGCGGTCGCACGGTTCCAGACTGAAGCGCCTAGAACCGCTCAGCCACACCGGCCGGCTGGTTAGTTAGGTATAAGTAGTTCTAAGTCTAGGGGACTAATGACCTCAGATGTTAGGTCCCATAGTGCTCAGAGCCATTTGAACGTAACCAACCTAAGAACATCACACACATCCATGCCCGAGGCAGGATTCGAACCTGCGACCGTAGCAGGTAAACTGTTATTTTCTTACTTTGAAGGCGCGCGGGGTAGCCGTACGGTATAGGGCGTCTAGTCACGGTTCGCGCGGGTCCCCCCGTTGGAGGTTCGAGTCCTCCCTCGGGCATGGGTTTGTGTGTTGTCCTTAGCGTAATTTAAAGTTACTTTAATTAATGGGTAAGGCTAGGGACCGATGACCTCAGCAGTTTGGTCACATAGTCCTTACCACAAATTTTCAAATTTCTTACTTTGAGTTTCAGCAAAGAAAACATTATCAATTAAGGTCCCACTGTTTTTTTTTTATCCACCCATGTTCGAAAATTAATTACTTGCTTCTCGCGGCGAGTCACCACTCACACCCTCCACCGACATGTAGGATGATCCACGTTTACGTTGGGGGCGGGGGGGACTAGCCCCTCGATCATATGTTGGTGGATCTCTAGAGGGTATGACTGGTTCGCTGACACAAATATAGAACAAATTAAAATTATATCTTCATGACATGTAAAGGAGGTATCGTGTGTGGAACAGACTTAGACCATTATCTTTTAAAGTTTTGGTATGTATGTAGTCCCAAGATCTTTCTGCATTTTTCTTTATTGAGGTATAATACTAGCTTAGATGTTATCAGTCCTGGTTCGTAAAATTCAAATATATAAATATTATATGTTTTAGCAGTTTTAACGTGGAAATCGATTAGACAATACAGCATACTGGTATCTGTTTTGTAGCTGATCCAATGTTGGAATTATCGTCTGCCCCGTTACTTGCTGTGAAACCAAGACTGGGAAGTACGCTTCATTATACACTCATAGCTGTGACTGGCAGAAACATAGTCTTTCCACATGTTACTCTTCCATCTGTCAGTGCTATTAGCCCTCGAACCTATAATTATCTATCACATTAGTAACTTCTTTAGGTTTTCCGTGGTGTGTTACGACAAAATACGGGATTTGATCGACAGTCTGGGACACTTGCAGTTTGGATTAATGCTTATGGGCTATAACTATCGTGAGAACTACTTCCATTTTACTGACAGTGAAGTGCTTATATACATAATCTTAAATTGTTATTAATAAATAGTTATAGCGTAGGCTTCAGAGATGTGACTTAATGTAATTTTTACTAACAAATAGGCAAAGTCTGTATCTTCTCCCCATGCTGCCCAGCTCCACTGTGACTCCCACCCACTCATGTGCCCCAGTTATAAAAGATGGTGTTGGGAGGGATGCTTGATCCTCACTGGCCCAAGTGTTGAGGAGGGGTGCTCGATCCTCCGTGGTCCGGCGGGGGGATTTCCCGCCAATTCTGTATTACGCTTGTGGAAGGGGTTCCCGTGGTTGACCTTGATCAATTGCGGATTGTTTCCCGGGGTGGGGGCGGAGGGCAGGGGCGGGGGGGGGGGGGGATGATTATAAGTCGGCCAAGTGGATAAACTGACACCCGATGTGTAACTTGACACTCCGCCTAACTTACCGCAAGAATGGAATGTTTTAGAACCCATAGTACCGAGAACCCAGTACTAGTGAAAACTTTCTGTGAAGTAATGTCGATTGCAACGTTTGACATTTCGAGCCTATAATTTTTTAAATTTAAGAAGAAAATATTTCATATCCTTTTTGTAGCCAATTTTAGTGGATTATTAATACTCACCCTCGTGCGATTAGTAATTAAAACTAAAAGTCTATTATTTTTATTAAAATCTGGTTCGATTTGTGTTGACTTAACTTTTCAGTCTGATGGTAAATATACGTAATGCCTGAATTTTTTAATTCTGTTTTCAATATGTGTGGAACTTTTGCATATGATGCATATTACTCGGTCGACTTTCCCGCTTCGCCAACGCAAGTTGCAACACACTGCCGCTAGAGGACACCGAATGTAGTGTTTGCTATGTGTAAACGTAACTGCGTCAGCGCGCGTTTTAATCGAGATTCGAATTCGACGAGTTCGTCCACACATGGAGGAGACTCACTTCCAGCATGACAATGACAGACCACTCGTGAGCGCCGCGACATCTGCGAGAATCCGACGCGTTGAGTTCAGTGTCATCGATCGTTCTCCATATACGACTTGGCCCCATCCGATTTTCATGTGTTTCCAAAAGTTAAAGAACAGCTTCAAGGACTTTGCTTTGATAGTGCAAGTGCAGTGCAAGCTGAGGTAGGGTTGTGGCACTGTCAACAAAGTCAAACATTGTGCAGGGACGGTACCAACAAACCGCTCTCTCATTGGGAAAGACGTGTTCGTCGTCAGGTTACTATGTTGAGAAATAAGTATGTAGTTACGAAGAAAAAAGTAACGTTTGTTTTATTTAAAAACTTAGAGTTTTCACATAGAAATTCTGGGGCATTACTGTAGAGCACGATGTCGTAAAATTCAATTACATGGAAAAATATTGCGTCTGGAGAGAATCTCAGCACTAGGAGACTAGAGAACCGCTTCGCAGCTACCGGAGGCTCTCTTTTAAAGAGTGCTGAAAATCGTTTATACTTCAGAGCGTTCAGTTCTTGAAAGTCGATTTTTCCAGAAGTTCGCCGGCCGCTGTGGCCTAGCGGTTCTAGGCGCTTCAGTCCGGAGCCGCGCTGCTGCTACGGTCACAGGTTCGAATCCTGCTTCGGGCATGGATGTGTGTGATGTCCTTAGGTTAGTTAGGTTTAAGTAGTCCTATGTCTAGGGGACTGATGACCTCAGATGTTAAGTCCCATAGTGCTTAGAGCCATTTCCAGAAGTTCGTCATAGTTTCGGGAAATTGATGTCTCGTCACTGATTCAAAAATTTTATAATTGTGAAGGAAATAAGAGAGAACCACTGGTGAGGTGGCCTTGTTAGACGGTGTTTTGTTTACGTATGGAAAGCTGCCACATGTGTCGTCAGCTAGATGTAGACTGGTGTCCTTACGGCAGTAGCTGGTAAACTCTTGTAGTGGCGCGAGGCAGGCGTGCTCCGTTTAACGACTTCAGCTGCAATATTAGGCGTGCGCGACTGGCCGGGGAGGAGGGCACTGCTCTGCCGCAGCCCCAGCCGTGCTGGAGCGGTAGCGCCAGGCGGCTGGTGTCTGCCTCTGTCCGGTCGGAGGTAAAGGCGGCAGTTGTGGCCACCTGCTGAGCCTGCCTGCCGCTGTCGGGCAGGAGCGCGAGGGGCGGTTCCAGGCGAACAGGCAGGCAGTCAGCGAGGCAGGTGTGCGAAACGTGCGTCGGCACGGACAGCTTCCGTAGTACACGGCGTGACACTGGCCACTGCTGGCTCCACGAGCGGCAGTCGCTCTGCACAGGAAGACCCACAAATCGGTCTGCCGACAGTGCCTTCGTAGCGCCTATGCCCGGACGAGATAGTTACTAACTTATATAGTTTAATTCTTTTATCTTGGCTGGTCGCGCATACCCGCCCAGACGCGGGAGATTGCTGCGTTGCCAGTTGCAAACGACGCACGCGCCAAGAGAAGCAGCGCCATGGTATAGTATAGTTCGCAAACTTACGTTTAGGGGGGAGCGCGCAGTTTATGAAGTCAATCCACCACGGCCGCATTAATCCTTTCGCTGCTATAGAGATGTGCTCCCTGCATTCCGTGCTGTGCGCGATTTTGTTATCACTGCAGTGCTCTCCTGTGCAGACACATGGTGTTACGACTATTTTGACACACTCATCATTCGATTTCACAAAAACTATTTGGCCCAAAAATTTGATTTTTTACACATCTTCTTGACTGATACCTTCCCCCCCCCCCCCCCCCCCCCCCCATAAATGACTTAATTTTGTTTCGATGTTTAACGCAGTTATTGTGCAGCAATAAACCGTTGCACGAAATTTTGAAGAGTTTGCAGAGGTAAAAGTCCATAGCGTATACTTTCCGTATGGTCGATTTTAGTTACCACGATGTTGAGAATGAAATGTGGACAAGATACCTAAATTTCATATAAAATTTAATGTATAACAATATCTCATTTAATTTAAGTGCCAGATAGGTGTCGTATGTAATTTTGACAAATATTCCATCTTTCGCGACTGTAATAAAACTTTTATTTATACCAGAGTCATTTCGCTATTTTCTAAAACGTTCTGATTAAAACAAAGTTGGTGAAGTACACAAAACTGAATAGTGGACGTAATAAAACTTAGAAACTAAAATATATTGTCAGTGAGGCGCAGTACGTAAACAATTTGTGTTTGTCACAACGGACAGCAAATACTTGCCAAAGCAGACATCAGTTGACGAAAACATTGAATATGATATTTCCAAAGCAGCGAAGCGAAGAATTGGGCCAGACAATAAAGTAGCTCGGCAACGTAAGAGCCGAAATTCTGCTCTAAATAATACTTATAATACTGTCGCAAAAGAATATACCTCAATATGAATAGTAAAACAGCGACTGCGGAAGAGAAGATATACAAACAAAACAGATAACATGAGTATTGTATGTGTGCCTTTTCATTGTTTTTAATTGCCGTGAAAAGAAATATTGGAGGACAAAATTAGAAAAACCGAAAACTTATGATTATAATGAAGAGACAAAACACTAGCAATTTCAAAAAATCACATTCAAACGAATAAAATTCATGAAGTAAGACACTTCGATATTCTTTTTAAATAAAGAAAATATTGAGCACCGAACAGGGTTTGAACTCTGAATCTTTCACTTATCAGCCAAACACCTTAACCATTACGCAACGCAGCTCGTAATTTAAGAGAACTCCTGGAGGTCTCTAACACATGACGCAAAATAGCGACAAACATTGTTGGTATGATTATGAATTACTCACGTTTCGTCGAAGTACAATAGGAAATAAACAATTACCGCTGTTCTTTATTGCGAAAAAGCGGTTCGTGAGACTGATACAAACACCTTTCCTTGCTATCGCCTGAATTAAGAGTCTTATTGCTTGTTTGGTTTAATTAATAGAAAATGAAGCAAGTGGTTTAAAGAATGCATCTTCCAAACTTTCTATAAAAGAAAGTCTGCTATCAAGACATTGCTTTTGTTCAATTACTTTATGTATGACTGAACGTTCCTAAAACTGAAGACACTCGTCCGTGCTCTGCACTGCAGTTGAGCTCTGGCAACGTCGTTCTTCATTGGCTGATTGTGTTTTGTGACGTCAGATCTGCAGAACGAACCTAAACTCGGCCGCCGTCGTAAATGATGCGCACTAATGTGTGCGACGGCGCAGAGCTGCGGGGCCGACCCGTGGCTTTGGCTTCGAAGCCTGGCGGTGGCGCGCGCCCAGAGCCACTCGCTGCGCAGCCGCTGACAGCTCGTTTAGACCTGTTGGCTGAAACATGAAGTCCACTGCAGACGCAGTGTCAACAGACACATTGTAGTTGCCAGTCGTGTTCCGGGAACTCGGAAACGAAATTCAGACGATTTCACTTGGACTGGGCGGTACTTGTCCTGAGATTGCGAAAATACCAATGTCGCCTGCTTAGGGTGAAGCCATCGCCTTCCGCCTTAAACATCAAATGTATTACGACCTCGTAGGCAGCCAGGATCTCTGTATGGTTCATTTTATAGGAAAAACGCAAAGGTACTCAGTCTCAGAAGCACACCCACAGAACATCCGGAAGCATATGAAAACATAGTTCCAGTAACTGAATTGGTGAGCAATGCAACCCGCGCGAGGTTCGGCATGGTTGGAAGCCTCCCTCTCCTGCCCCCTGCCGCCCCTGTTCCCCAGTCAGTAGATAGTTACATGGTTACTTCACGTCAGTGGTATCCGACCACGCACTGTAGACTGTCCGGCTAGAACCGCGTGGAGTGGCCATACAAGTTTATCGAGTTTATATTGACACAATTCTCACTCTCGGCAGGTGGTATGTGACAGCAGCAGGTACACCGAACCCGATGAAGCTCAATCCTTAGCGCAGATGACGCCTTTGGTGGAATTCAGTAGTATTCCATAGTCGGCGATGTGGACGAAAATTTTTCCAAGAGGAAGATGTCATCAGCACATCGTCAATGTAGGCAGAACGCGAGTCTAGGCCATTACCACCGCACAAGTAAACCGTTGGAAAGTCTGTGAAGTGCTGCACAGACCGTACGATACGTAGATTCCCACGGTGGTGTTAAACATAGTTTTTCCGAATCCTCGGGGGCACTGGTATCTGATCTTAGGCGTAGACAGGCACCCAGTACGCCGAAGAAAAACGTATAACTGTTCAGATGTGTGAAATCTTATGGGACTTAACTGCTAAGGTCATCAGTCCCTAAACTTACACACTACTTAACCTAAATTATCCTAAGGACAAACACACACAACCATGCCCGAGGGAGGACTCGAACCTACGCCGGGACCAGTCGCACAGTCCATGACTGCAGCGCCTGAGACCTTTCGGCTAATCCCGCGCGGCTCCGTATAACTGGGACGACGACATGATTAATCTGGATTGTGTCACGGCGTGCAGTGTTACAAAGACACACAGGGCCGCCAAACAGCTGGCGTCTCCGCGAGGCAGTGCAGCGCCGACACCACGTGCTTTCCTACGGCCGCTCCACCGGATCTCGCAATGGCGATTCCAAGTTTGTCGGCAGGAAGACGGCGCCGTCGAGAGAAGGTAGGAGACCCGGACCGGCTGCAGTAGATACGTGCGACCACTGCTGGGTCGCGTGGGAGGGGGTCCGGCACGCCCCGCGTGGTGTGCAATCCACGGAAATGTCGTCAAGAGGTGCGACGCTGCCTGCAGTCCTATAACGAAATGCACAGTCGGATCGCTGCCCCGAGTTAGCCAGTCGTTATTGCTGAGCACCCATTACGAACATACGGTATAAGGTCTACATCTACAGGGTGGTCCATTGATCGTGACCGGGCCAAATACCTCTCGAAATAAGCGTGAAACGAAAAAACTACGAAGAACGAAACTTGTCTAGTTTGAAGGGGGAAACCAGATGGCGCTATGGTTGACCCGCTAGATGGCGCTGCCATAAGTCAAACGTATATCAACTGCGTTTTTTAAACAGGAACCCCCATTTTTATAATATATTCGTGTAGTACGTAAAGAAATATGAATGTTTTAGTTGGGCCACTTTTTTCGCTTTGTGATAGTTGGCGCTGTAATAGTCACAAACATATGGCTCACAATTATACACGAACAGTTGGTAACAGGTAGGTTTTTTAAATTAAAATACAGAACGTAGGTACCGTTGAACATTTTATTTCGGTTGTTCCTCTGTGATACATGTACCTTTGTGAACTTACCATTTCTGAGGACGCATGCTGTTACAGCGTGATTACCTGTAAATACCACATTAATGCAATAAATGCTCAAAATGGTGTCCGTCAACCTCAGTGAATTTGTCAATGCGTGTAACGACATTCCTCTCAACAGCGAGTAGTTCGCCTTCCGTAATGTTCGCACATGCATTGACAATGCGCTGACGCATGTTGTCAGGCGTTGTCGGTGGATCACGATAGCAAATACCCTTCAACTTTCCCCACAGAAAGAAATCCGGGGACGTCAGATCCGGTGAACGTGCGACCAATCCACCTGTCATGATATATGCTATTCAATACCGCTTCAACCGCACGCGAGCTATGTGCCGGACATCCGTCATGTAGGAAGTACATCGCCTTTCTGTCATGCATTGAAACATCTTGTAGTAACATCGGCAGAACATTACGTAGAAAATCAGCATACGTTGCACCATTTAGATTGCCATCGAAAAAAGGGGGGCCAATTATCCTTCCTCCCATAATGCCGCACCATACATTAACCCGCCAAGGTCGCTGATGTTCCACTTGCCGCAGCCGTCGTGGATTTTCCGTTGCCCAATAGTGCATATTATGCCGGTTGACGTTACCGCTGTTGGTGAATTACGCTTCGTCGCTAAATAGAACGCGTGCAGAAAAATCTGTCATCGTCCCGTAATTTCTCTTGTGGCCAGTGGCAGAACTGTACACGACGTTCAAAGTCGTCGCTATGCAATTCCTGGTGCATAGAAATATGGTACGGGTGCAATCGATGTTGATGCAGTATTCTCAACACCGACGTTTTTGAGATTCCCGATTCTTGCGCAATTTGTCTGCTACTGATGTGCGGATTAGCCGCAACAGCAGCTGAAACACCTGCTTGGGCATCATCATGTGTTGCAGGTCGTGGTTGACGTTTCACATGTGGCTGAACACTTCCTGTTGCCTTAAATAACGTGAACGGTCCGGACACTTGGATGATGTCGTCCAGGATACCGAACAGCATACATAGCACACGCCTGTTGTGGATTTTGATCACAATAGCCATACATCAACACGATATCGACCTTTTCCGCAATTGGTAAACGGTCCATTTTAACACGGGTAATGAATCACGAAGCAAATACCGTCCGCACTGGCGGAATGTTACGTGATACCACGTACTTACACGTTTGTGACTATTACAGCGCCATCTATCACAAAGCGAAACAAGTGGTCTTTACGTACTACACGAATATGTAATAAAATATGGGGATCCTTATTTAAAAAAAAAAAAAGCAGTTGATATCCGTTTGACGTATGGCAGCGCCATCTAGCGGGCCTACCATAGCGCCATCTGGTTTCCTTGTAGTTTTTTCGTTTGCGGCTTATTTCGTGAGATATTTGCCCCGGTCACGATCAATGGACCACCCTGTATATCATTACTCTGCAATTCACGATTAAGTGCTTGGCAGAGGATTCATCGAACCACCTTCAAACGGTTTCTCCACGGTTCCACACTCTTAACAGCGCCCGGGAAAAACCAGCACTTAGATCTTTTCGTGCGAGCTCTGATTTATCTTATTTTATCATGATGAACCTTTCTCACTATGTAGGTGGGAACCAAAAGAGTAATTTCGCTTTCGGAGGTGAAAGTTGATTACTGAAATTTCACGAGAAGATTCTGCCACCACGAAAAACGCTTTTCTTTTAATGATTGCCATCCTAATTTACGGATCATGTCCGTTGCATTCTCTCCTGTATTTCGCGGTAATACAAAACGAGCTGCTCTTCTTTGAACTTTCTCCATGTTTTCCGTCAGTCCCATCTAATGCTGATCCCTCGCCACACAAACAATACTCCAGAATAGGGCAGACAAGCGTGGTGTACGCAGTCTCTTTAGTCGATGTGTTGCGTTTTCTAAGTGTTCTACCAATAAATAGCAGTCTTCGATTTTCTTTGCCCACAACATTTTCTATGTTATCGTTGCAGTTGAAGATATTCGAAATTGTAATCCCTAAATATTAAATTGAATTTACAGCCTTTAGGCTTGTGCGATATCGTGTAACTGAAATTTACTGGATTTCTTTTAGTAGTCATGTGGATTACGTTACACTTTGGTATTTAGAGTCAACTGCCACTTTTTTCGCCATACAGATATCTCGTTCACATCATTTTGCAGTTGGGTTTGATCATCTGACGACTTTACAAGACGATAAATGACAGCATCATCTGCAAACAATCTAAGAGGGCTGTTCAGATTGTCTCTTGCGTCGTTTATGTGGATCAGCAACAGCAGATGGCCTGTATCACTTCCTTCGGGAACGTCAGATATTACTATTGTTCTACTGGATGACTTGCCTTCAGTTAATACGAACCTTGACTTCTCTGACAGGAAATCACAAATCGAGACGATACTTCATAGGCACGCCATTTGATTAGAAGACTCTTGTGCCGAACGGTCTCGAAAGCCTTCTGGAAATATAAAAATACGGAATCAGTTTGAGAAGCCCTGTCGACAGCACTCACTACTTCATGAGAATAGAGAACTGTGTTTCACAAGAACGATTTTTCTGAATCCGTGCTGTCAGTCAATAAACCGTTTTCTTCGAGATAATTCATAACGTTGCCCAGTATATGTTCCAAAAGCCACCTGAAAATCGACGCTAGCTGTATGGGTGTTTCCTTTATTGGGTATTGGTGTGCCTTGTGCAACTTTCCAGTCTTTAGGTACGGATCTTTCGATGAGTGAGCGATTGTATATCATTGTTAGATATGGAGTTACTGCATCAGCATACTCTGAAAGGAACCTGACTTGTACGTACTCTGGACCGGAAGCCTGGCCTTTGTTAAGTGGTTTAAATTGCTTCACTGCACCAAGGATATCTACTTCTAAATTACTCGTGTTGGCAGTTGTTGTAGATTAGAATTCTGGACTATTTACTTCGTCCGCTTTGGTGAAAGAGATTCAGAAAACGGTGTTCAGTAATTCTGCCTTAGTGGCACTGTCATCAGTAACATAAACATTGTTATCGTGCAGTGAAGGCATTGATTGCGTCGTAAGAATGGCGCAGAATACTTAAACATCATCTGAAAGATGGGTTTTATTGCGTGGATTCCGCTGCCAATGGGAATGCCGCTGGGAATGCACACGCGTATTGGCCAGTGTGAGCTCCAACTGCAGCTTGCTGGCGCCTACTTTGCGTGTCTGACAGGCAGGCTCGTGCTTCAGGCGCAGCCCACAGGCGGCTGCCACTCTCTTTTTCCCTAGGAGCAGCAGAAGCAGCATGAAGCGTCTATGACAGAAACTTTCCCCGCAGTCCGGCGTCGGCCAGAACGATGCGCTGCCAGTGCCACGAGAGACGGCGTCTTCCTCATTCCTGTCGTTAGACTCTTATACCCTTTACGAACTCTCAAAGCCGCGCCACGACGCACGTGCTATGCTCTTTCTGTCCAATGTTTCTGCAAGCTTGTTCAACTCCACTTAATGTGCGGTCTATTTCTGACGAGCATGGTGTCCGTATGGAGCGCAGAAATTCCTCTAGCGTTCCTGGGACGTTTCTGAAGTCGCCAGCAAGCAGAGCTGGTGCACCAAGATGGTTTTCTGTTGCTCCTCCTAGAACAGCAGCTGGTGCCTCAGTGTTTAGTGTGTGTGTGTGAAAATGGTACGGTGTAATTACATTCGGGCGCACAGTGCACTGTGTCAGGTTGGGTTTTTTGGGGGAAGAGACCAAACAGCGAGGTCATCGGTCTCATCGGATTAGGGAAGGATGGGGAAGGAAGTCGGCCGTGCCCTTTCAAAGGAACCATCCCGGCATTTGCCGGGAGTGATTTAGGGAGACCACGGAAAACCTAAATCAGGATGGCCGGACGGGGGATTGAACCGTCGTCCTCCCGAATGCGAGTCCAGTATTCTAACCACCGCGCCACCTCGCTCGGAGCACGCTGTGTCGACTACATGCTTTGAAAACACCACCGAAATCTGCCTGCTCACTAACAGCGCAGCCTTACTGCTGCATGCGGGTAGCGGCACACTCAACCACGTCGTCATAGCGACAGGTCTTGCATCGAGCACAAACCTGCATGCATGTGCCGTAAACAAATGCCATTTTTGTGACCGCAGGGATGGGCTAAACCGTGACTTTCCTAGAACGCTGGTCTCTTTTTAACGTTACTTTTCCATAACTGATGTTTTTAAATGTGTTTTGTCCAAGTTTTAAATCAGACTGTAGGAATTCACAACCTGTATCCCTTCGCACTCTACGAACGTCAATATGTTGCTGCTGCCAGTCATCACCGTAGCTGTTACACTGTAATTGGTCATGAGAAATAAGTAATAAGCACTGAAATGTACACGCATTTGCTAACTGCTATATCTCGGCACGTGAACTGTGTCAGTGAAACACACCTGACATGTTTTCGCCAGTAAAGGCGATATTCGTCAACACCTAAGGCTAGCTTTATCACTGTACCAACTGACAAAAACTTAATGCCAGCCGTAATTAATATTTACAACTATTCTTCTCAGTTGTTACTTGGTAGTCTAGAACGTGGTATTATACTCCCAATGAGATCTTAGTTGTGGTGGCAGACTGATGTGTAGCGTAACCTGAGGTCGAGGCTAGATTGGAAGGTGACAATTCGGTTGTGAGGTGGCGAAGCCAACGAATCTGAATGCCGAGTAAAGGGCGCCCCGCAACGTAGCCTAGTGTTTACGTTCGTGCCATATTTAAATGCTCATTTCATTACAAAAACTAAAATGTCGAGGTAAATTCAGAAAACGTAACTTGCATAGTGGGCAAGTCTCTGATGAATATTCTGAGGAATACTATGTATGTACATCGTACATACGAGGAGGATTGCCCAGAAAGTAATGTACTGCATGTTTTTTTTCCTCAGCCGAAAACAATGATACGAATGCGAAACGTTACGTATGTATTATTTGAAGTCTCCTGAGTGAGCGCGCCAAGTTTCCGTCGCTTCCTACAGATAGCTTGGCTGCAGGACAGTTTCGAAATGGCGTCTATGGGTGATATATGATACAAGCAACGTTCCGAGATTGAATTTCTCACTCCAGAGAAAGAAACTGTGGGGAATATTCACAAACGCTTGTGCAAAGTGTCTATGGAGCATCTGCTGTCGAAAAAAGTACGGTTACTCGCTAGGCACGGAGGGTGAGGTCATCTGAAGGCGGTTAGGCGGAGCTCCATGATTTGCAGTGGTCGGGGGTCACACCTGACATGTTGCAGCGAGCTGTGCAAGATGGGTTCCGCGGTGTCTAACGGTAGATCACAAATCGCACAGAAAAAACATTTGTCTTGATTTGTTGCAGCGCTTTGAAGCTGAGGGGGAGGCCTTCTTGTCCTGGAATGAGACAGGTGATGAAACCAGGGTTCAAAATTTTGAGCCCGAAACAAAACGACAGTCGATGGAATGGCGCCATTCCCATTCTCCATAGAAGAAAAAATTCAAAGCAACTGCTTCCGCCGGTAAGGTCATGATCACCGTGTTCGGGGACTGTGAAGATATGATTCTCATTGATGTGATGCCAAGAGGCGGTACCATTAATTCAGAAGAATATGTCAATACATTACCAAAACTCAAGACGCGCTTCCGGCGACTTCGGTCTCACATCAACCCAGATGTTTTGGTGCAACACGATAACGCTCTGCCCCCGTCGCCACAAGTCTGAGGACTGCTGAACATATCGCAAAACTGGAAAACTGGGTTGGACAATATTACCCCATCCACCCTGCAGCAGTGACCTAGTCCTTTCGGACTTCCATTTGTTTGGGCCATTAAAGATGCCATCCGTGCAAGACATTTTGAGGACGATGAGGATGTGACTCACACAGTGAAGCTCTGGCTCCGCCACTAGAACAAGGACTGATACAGACAGGGCATACACGCCATTGTTTCGCGCTGGAGGAAGGTCATAGAATGGGATGGAGATTACGTGGAACAGTATGGTGTGTAGATAAAGCACTATTTTTTGGCAATTTGTGGTAAGATCTTATGGGACCAAACTGCTGAGGTAATCGGTCCCTAAGCTTACGCACTACTTAATCTAACTTAAACGAACTTAAACTAACGACAACACACACACACACACCCATGCCCGAGGGAGGACTCGAACCTCCGAGGGGAGGGTGCCGCGTGAACCGTGACAGGACGCCTGAGACCGCGCGCTTACCCCGCGTCGCTAAAGCACCATTCTTTGGTGTGTAATTTTCATTATGTCCAATAAAGAAGTGTTGAAGAACAAAATGCGCTGAATTACCTTCGGGGCAACCCTCGTAACATACAAAAAAACGCGAGGGGGCCTTCACTACTTATCTTTTACCACATGGAAAACAAAAGTTAAAGGACTAGTGTATTCGGTTGTGCACAGAAAATTTCATCACAACAAAACCGTCTGTAGTAAGCGTGGTTTACATTTGTTCTTCCTTTGCCCAGAAATTTTTGTAGTAATGAAACACGTGCAAAAATATTAATAGTGTGATGTAGTGCATCATAACATAAATTATCACACAGTACAGTACGAGTTGGTGTTTAAAATACGTGGATAATTTTTTCGACCATAGATAGGTTAGACATTGATAGTGTCAGAACAAGGTTCTTAGAACGAAATACGAATGTCGGGTGGCACATCGCACATACCGTTGAAAATTATAATGGTAGTTTCAGTTGTTGCTTGTCATATATATCTCAAATAACGTGGGCTTCCGTGGTAGTGTGATAGCTCTGAAGCGGATGTTGCGCAATCTACGAGGGCAGTTCAATAAGTAATGCAACACATTTTTTTCTCGGCCAATTTTGGTTGAAAAAACCGGAAATTTCTTGTGGAATATTTTCAAACATTCCCGCTTCGTCTCGTATAGTTTCATTGACTTCCGCAGGTGGCAGCGCTGTAAGGAGCTGTTACAATGGCGTCTGTAACGGATGTGCGTTGCAAACAACGGGCAGTGATCGAGTTTCTTTTGGCGGAAAACCAGGGCATCTCAGATATTCATAGGCGCTTGCAGAATGTCTACGGTGATCTGGCAGTGGACAAAAGCACGGTGAGTCGTTGGGCAAAGCGTGTGTCATCATCGCCGCAAGGTCAACCAAGACTGTCTGATCTCCCGCGTGCGGGCCGGCCGTGCACAGCTGTGACTCCTGCAATGGCGGAGCATGCGAACACACTCGTTCGAGATGATCGACGGATCACCATCAAACAACTCAGTGCTCAACTTGACATCTCTGTTGGTAGTGCTGTCACAATTGTTCACCAGTTGGGATATTCAAAGGTTTGTTCCCGCTGGGTCCCTCGTCGTCTAACCGAACACCATAAAGAGCAAAGGAGAACCATCTGTGCGGAATTGCTTGCTCGTCATGTGGCTGAGGGTGACAATTTCTTGTCAAAGATTGTTACAGGCGATGAAACATGGGTTCATCGCTTCGAACCTGAAACAAAACGGCAATCAATGGAGTGGCGCAACACCCACTCCCCTACCAAGAAAAAGTTTAAAGCCATACCCTCAGCCGGTAAAGTCGTGGTTACAGTCTTCTGGGACGCTGAAGGGGTTATTCTGTTCGATGTCCTTCCCCATGGTCAAACGATCAACTCTGAAGTGTATTGTGCTACTCTTCAGAAATTGAAGAAACGACTTCAGCGTGTTCGTAGGCACAAAAATCTGAACGAACTCCTCCTTCTTCATGACAACGCAAGACCTCACACAAGTCTTCGCACCCGAGTCATCACAACAAAACCGTCTGTAGTAAGCGTGGTTTACATTTGTTCTTCCTTTGCCCAGAAATTTTTGTAGTAATGAAACACGTGCAAAAATATTAATAGTGTGATGTAGTGCATCATAACATAAATTATCACACAGTACAGTACGAGTTGGTGTTTAAAATACGTGGATAATTTTTTCGACCATAGATAGGTTAGACATTGATAGTGTCAGAACAAGGTTCTTAGAACGAAATACGAATGTCGGGTGGCACATCGCACATACCGTTGAAAATTATAATGGTAGTTTCAGTTGTTGCTTGTCATATATATCTCAAATAACGTGGGCTTCCGTGGTAGTGTGATAGCTCTGAAGCGGATGTTGCGCAATCTAGTTGTGACTGAAATCGCAGCCAGATACTTATACCTTGTTACTATGATAACTTTCATTTCGCAGTCACTTGCGATTTGTAACATATAGATGATTTCTTTGTTGGTAGTGCTATGGCGGCATCTTGCTGGAGGAATCCTTGCTGCTTGGACAGCAGTTGCTACTAGTCTTGTGACTGTCGTAGCTGTGTCCTCAGCCGCGGCGCCGTGTGTTCGCCAAGTTGGCTTCCTCGCTTCGCGGAATCCAGTTGCGAGGGGCAAATATACTTAGACGATATGTAGTGGCACACGGTTTTATTTACGTAACTGGGTACAGAGCAGCGTTTATAACTGCGCAAGGTCATTAAAAGGAAGGTTGGGCCCAAAGCGAAGCGTATTGCGACTGGCTGCGGCATTGAGATGACGTCATTGTAGGGACAGAGCGAGTCAGTCTCTCACGCAGCGAGCAGTTCAAGCAGTTCGTTAGCACAACATAACTACCTATAACGGCAATACGTTTTCAGAATATTACGTAAGGCAGTTATTCACCTGTTCAGATGTTGAGTGAAGATAGCCACTGATAGGATTTTCTCTCTTGTGCTGCTGCTGGCGTTGCTGTTCGTATTTTCAGTTTCTGGTTCAGGAACCATATGCGAATGAAATAATCTAATTCTATAGTTCCCTAATTTCTGGTGGAAAATTAACATTTTGTTTCGATAGCAGTGCAGATTGTTTGCATTTTTTTGTTAATGTAAATATTTTTTGTGGAAACAGTCTCCAACTGGTTAAATTCGTTAGAAATAATTATAACTGAGATACCTCACGCAAGCAGTCATCTCTCGGAGCCGTAAGCCCATTGCGAGGTAGGACTGTGATCCAGCTTAAATGTTCCAAACGTGTAGCAGTAGCAAGGCAACGTAAGTTATCAGTGCGCGGTGTTCTCAGTGGGTTGTCATAGTTCTTTGTAGTCCGCGATGCAGCGGAATCTTTCTGCAGAACAGTGGGCTCCATCTTTGACTACAGATTCCTCTGATAGGAAAGTTGATATCTCGCAGTTCTCTTTCGCTATCATTTCCCACTGTCTTCTGCCTCCACCGATGCTTAATTCGGTACAGGAATGTCAGCAGCGTTGTGCCCCAAGAGTAGGGGCCTTTGTTGTTGTTGTGGTATTCAGTCCTGAGACTGGTTTGATGCAGCTCTCCATGCTACACTATCCTGTGCAAGCTGTGGCTTAAGATAGTGGCTGAATATCTAGAAACGGTTCGATCAATGAGCGAATTGTTGTAGCGGAGCCTCTGCGAGATGGGGGCAGGCGATTTGTTGTGCCTGCCGAGGCGCAGTTCCCTTAAAATTCTTTTCTGAACTTCACTCGTGCATCACATAATTACATATTAACCTATTCTTAACATATCATCTTCCGGAATTCAGGATGTCAATTTCGTCATTCGCAAGTTACATAAAGGCTGCTGCTTCCTCGTCATTGGGGATCGGGCATCATACGAGTTCAGCCACCGTGCTCGAAAGAGCTTGCATGACTAAATGAACACTTTCACGTTTTCCACTCTTGACATTGAGGTAAATGTGTAACAGCTTAGGACACAATTTCAGTTCACTGTTATCTACGGAGAGCAGCATTTCCGTAATGTTGTTGTTGTTGTGGTCTTCAGTCCTGAGACTGGTTTGATGCAGCTCTCCATGCTACTCTATCCTGTGCAAGCTTTTTCATCTCCCAGTACCTACTGCAACCTACATCCTTCTGAATCTGCTTAGTGTATTCATCTCTTGGTCTCCCTCTACGATTTTTACCCTCCACGCTGCCCTCCAATACCAAATTGGTGATCCCTTGATGCCTCAGAACATGTCCTACCAACCGATCCCCTCTTCTGGTCAAGTTGTGCCACAAACTTCTCTTCTCCCCAATCCTATTCAATACTTCCTCATTAGTTATGTGATCTACCCATCTAGTCTTCAGCATTCTTCTGTAGCACCACATTTCGAAAGCTTCTATTCTCTTCTTGTCCAAACTATTTATCGTCCATGTTTCACTTCCATACATGGCTACACTCCATACAAATACTTTCAGAAATGACTTCCTCACACTTAAATCAATACTGGATGTTAACAAATTTCTCTTCTTCAGAAACGCTTTCCTTGCCATTGCGAGCCTGCATTTTATATCCTCTTTACTTCGACCATCATCAGTTATTTTGCTCCCCAAATAGCAAAACTCCTTTACTACTTTAAGTGCCTCATTTCCTAATCTAATTCCCTCAGCATCACCCGACTTAATTAGACTACATTCCATTATCCTTGTTTTGCTTTTGTTGATGTTCATCTTATATCCTCCTTTCAAGACACTGTCCATTCCATTCAACTGCTCTTCCAAGTCCTTTGCTGTCTCTGACAGAATTACAATGTCATCGGCGAACCTCAAAGTTTTTATTTCTTCTCCATGAATTTTAAGACCTACTCCGAATTTTTCTTTTGTTTCCTTTACTGCTTGCTCAATATACAGATTGAACAACATCGGGGAGAGGCTACAACCCTGTCTTACTCCCTTCCCAACCACTGCTTCCCTTTCATGTCCCTCGACTCTTATAACTGCCATTTGGTTTCTGTACAAATTGTAAATAGCCTTTCGCTCCCTATATTTTACCCCTGCCACCTTTAGAATTTGAAAGAGAGTATTCCAGTCAACATTGTCAAAAGCTTTCTCTAAGTCTACAAATGCTAGAAACGTAGGTTTTCCTTTCCTTAATCTTTCTTCTAAGATAAGTCGTAAGGTCAGTATTGCCTCACGTGTTCCAGTGTCTCTACGGAATCCAAACTGATCTTCCCCGAGGTTGGCTTCTACTAGTTTTTCCATTCGTCTGTAAAAAATTCGTGTTAGTATTTTGCAGCTGTGACTTATTAAGCTGATAGTTCGGTAATTTTCACATCTGTCAACACCTGCTTTCTTTGGGATTGGAATTATTATATTCTTCTTGAAGTCTGAGGGTATTTCGCCTGTTTCATACATCTTGCTCACCAGATGGTAGAGTTTTGTCAGGACTGGCTCTCCCACGGCCGTCAGTAGTTCCAATGGAATATTGTCTACTCCGGGGGCCTTGTTTCGACTCAGGTCTTTCAGTGCTCTGTCAAACTCTTCACGCAGTATCATATCTCCCATTTCATCTTCATCTACATCCTCTTCCATTTCCATAATATTGTCCTCAAGTACATCGCCCTTGTATAGACCCTCTATATACTCCTTCCACCTTTCTGCTTTCCCTTCTTTGCTTAGAACTGGGTTTCCATCTGAGCTCTTGATATTTATACAAGTCGTTCTCTTATCTCCAAAGGTCTCTTTAATTTTCCTGTAGGCGGTATCTATCTTACCCCTAGTGAGATAGGCCTCTACATCCTTACATTTGTCCTCTAGCCATCCCTGCTTAGCCATTTTGCACTTCCTGTCGATCTCATTTTTGAGACGTTTGTATTCCTTTTTGCCTGTTTCACTTACTGCATTTTTATATTTTCTCCTTTCATCAATTAAATTCAATATTTCTTCTGTTACCCAAGGGTTTCTACTAGTCCTCGTCTTTTTACCTACTTGATCCTCTGCTGCCTTCACTACTTCATCCCTCAAAGCTACCCATTCTTCTTCTACTGTATTTATTTCCCCCATTCCTGTCAATTGCTCCCTTATGCTCTCCCTGAATCTCTGTACAACCTCTGGTTCTTTTAGTTTATCCAGGTCCCATCTCCTTAAATTCTCACCTTTTTGCAGTTTCTTCAGTTTTAATCTACAGGTCATAACCAATAGATTGTGGTCAGAGTCCACATCTGCCCCTGGAAATGTCTTACAATTTAAAACCTGGTTCCTAAATCTCTGTCTTACCATTATATAATCTATCTGATACCTTTTAGTATCTCCAGGGTTCTTCCATGTATACAACCTTCTTTCATGATTCTTAAACCAAGTGTTAGTTATGATTATGTTGTGCTCTGTGCAAAATTCGACCAGGCGGCTTCCTCTTTCATTTCTGTCCCCCAATCCATATTCACCTACTATGTTTCCTTCTCTCCCTTTTCCTACACTCGAATTCCAGTCACCCATGACTATTAAATTTTCGTCTCCCTTCACAATCTGAATAATTTCTTTTATTTCATCATACATTTCTTCAATTTCTTCGTCATCTGCAGAGCTAGTTGGCATATAAACTTGTACTACTGTAGTAGGCGTGGGCTTCGTATCTATCTTGGCCACAATAATGCGTTCACTATGCTGTTTGTAGTAGCTTACCCGCATTCCTATTTTCCTATTCATTATTAAACCTACTCCTGCATTACCCCTATTTGATTTTGTGTTTATAACCCTGTAGTCACCTGACCAGAAGTCTTGTTCCTCCTGCCACCGAACTTCACTAATTCCCACTATATCTAACTTCAACCTATCCATTTCCCTTTTTAAATTTTCTAACCTACCTGCCCGATTAAGGGATCTGACATTCCACGCTCCGATCCGTAGAACGCCAGTTTTCTTTCTCGTGATAACGACATCCTCTTGAGTAGTCCCCGCCCGGAGATCCGAATGGGGGACTATTTTACCTCCGGAATATTTTACCCAAGAGGACGTCATCATCATGTAATCATACAGTAAAGCTGCATGCCCTCGGGAAAAATTACGGCTGTAGTTTCCCCTTGCTTTCAGCCGTTCGCAGTACCAGCACAGCAAGGCCGTTCTGGTTATTGTTACAAGGCCAGATCAGTCAATCATCCAGACTGTTGCCCTTGCAACTACTGAAAATAATAGATTTTGTAAACTTTTTCACACCAGGAAGACTTGTCAGGAAAGCAGAAATTCGTTCCTGTCATATTAAGACCATTCTAAACAGATATATTTTCCGTTTTGTAGTCTCACACCAGCGCAGTAACAATATGGCCAGGCCGGCCGGGGTGGCCGAGCGGTTCTAGGCGCTTCAGTCTGGAACCGCGCGACCGCTACGGTCGCAGGTTCGAATCCTGCATCGGGCATTGATGTGTGTGATGTCGTTAGGTTAGTTAGGTTTAAGTAGTTATAAGTTCTAGGGGACTGATGAGCTCAGCAGTTAAGTCCCATAGTGCTCAGAGCCAATTTGAACAATATAGCCATCGTCTTGTACGCAACGGAGAATAGAATTTAACCGATGAGCTGTTATCTGTTTCTCAGAGTTACAGTGAATGGGATGCTTGCGGCCCTAAAACAAACCGCATTCCATTATAAATGTTACGTAAGTGTGCAACCCTATGGCACGGTCTTAAACAGAATCGTATGTAGCAACACTGCTCTCTATATTCGTTTCGTCAAGTGAGAGCTCGACACTCAACTTCTGACAGTAAAGATGACTGAGCATTAATTAGCTGCCAAATATTAGAAAGCACACCAGAAATGTACGTGAAATAACGTCATGTCTATCTGCTCAGGGTTGGTACTCGTGGAAGTGGGAAACAAAAGTTGTTTCTTAAAAACATATACCACTTCCTTGATGCAGCACAGATATTTTGTCTTTGTCTTTACTAAGTTCGCGAATTTGTTTACTATCAGTGTCACACTCGTCTGTAGTTCTTGTGTGGTTCTTCTTTCTAGGCGCGTTAGCCAGCTGCTCAAGTGCGCTTTGCTTTGTTTTCCTTGCCGGCAACCTGCCTGCTCTATTCTGAGACACAGTAGGTAAACTAAGAGCTACGTCGTCTCCACTCGTATTATCTCGTACACTGGGAACACTTCCTGTTCCGTTTACAGTAGGCACTGCGTCTGGTTTATGCATTCTTCTTAATGCTAGACTAAGAAGTTCTGCTCACAGGCACGGCTCTAATCATCTGGCGTGAGGTTTGAAGCGATCTTTCTTGTGGAACTCCGTAATCTAGACTAAATGCAGTTGAACGTCTTTCGGGAACTACACTACTGGCCATTAAAATTGCTGCACCACGAAGATGACGTGCTACAGACGCGAAATTTAACCGAGAGGAAGAAGATGCTGTGATATGCAAATGATTAGCTTTTCAGAGCATTCACACAAGGTTGGCGCCGGTGCCGACTCCTACAACGTGTTGACATAATGGGGCCTTGAGTGCGACAGGTGTTCCGTTACGGTACAGCCAGGCTTTTTAAAACAAAATTTTGAACATTGATTAATTGAAGATAGTCATGGCAATGCAGATCAGCTGGAAGGGCAGTGACGCAGTCAAGACAATGGAAAGAGCACAAATTCGTCTCCTTAATTGTGATACTTTCAGCATTCAAGATTTGCAAAGTAACAGAAAACGAAGCACTGAAATCTGAAGAAAAGACTCAGTAGTGTTCAGAGTTGAGCTCACATGTCACTAAGGATGAGTTTAAAAAAGTTAAAAAAAAATGCAATCAATGAAGCCCGCGAAGGATTTAGACGAACGGTATGAAGAGAAATGCTAATGAGGAGGAGCTAAAGCTTAACCTGTAGGCCGTACGTAGCATGTCGCCTCTCCGTGTTGGCCGACGGCCGCTGGTTGTCGCCCACTGAGTGCTCTCTGATGGACCCGGACGCTAAGCGTTGACTGCTCCAGGACACCGCCGAAACTCGGTCGCAGGAAGGAAACGCCAGACTGTCAGGGTAGACACTGTGTTGTATGACCACCACTTAAAAGGTCTTTCCTAGAAAAAATCTTTCCAGCCACTTGAGAGGAACTCTCCAGATTTGTTAGGTTGTCATAGATTCCATATTCATGGATTTCCATGAGCTTTCGACACCGTCTCATAAGCGTCTTCTAATTAAGTTGTGTGCCTGTGTACTGTCGTCTCAGTTGTGCGAGTGGGCTCGTGATTCCCTGTCAGGAGGTCACTGTTCGTAGACGGAAAGCACTGCGTCGCGTAAAACAGAAGTAATATGTCAAGTTCCCCAAGGGATCTGAGTAGAACTCTTAGATTGTTTGCAGATGATGTTGTCATTTACTGCATTATGAAGTCATCAGATGATCAAAACAAATTGCAAAACGATTTAGACAAGATATCTGTATGGTGTGAAAAGTGGCAATTGACCCTGAATAAAGTAATCCACATGAGTACCAAAAGAAATCCACTGAATTTCGGTTACACGATAAATCTTACAAATCCAAAGGCTGTAAATTCAACTAAATACTTACCGAATACAATTACGAATGACATAAGTTGGAACGATCGCATAGGTAACGTTGTGGGTCACCCCCTCTGCGTGCTGTTAGAGAGTGGAACGATGGAGAAACAGCTTGAAGGTGGTTCGGTGAACTCTCTGCCAGCCACTTAATTGTGAATTGCGGGGTAATCATATACACGTAGATGGAGACCTGGCTAGTCGCAGCCGCCAAGTATCTCCGAGGAATGTGTCCTATGCTCCAAGCGTCTTTCTGCAAACCAAGGAACTTATCCAACGGTGGCCGCCATCTTGCTCAACACCAAAAATTGTTGTTGGTGAGCCGGCCGGAATGGCCGAGCGGTTCTAGGCGCTTCAGTCTGGAACCGCGCGACCGCTACGGTCGGAAGTTAGAATCCTGCCTCGGGCATGGATGTGTCTGATGTCCTTAGGTTAGTTAGGTTTTAAGTAGTTCTAAATTCCAGGGGAATATTGACCTCAGAAGTTAAGGCCCATTGTGCTCAGAGCCATTTGAGCCATTTTGAGGAGAAGAGAGATACTTTGAGGTTAGTCGATGACATTGTAATTCTGTCAGAGGCAGTACAGGACATACAATAGGGGTTGAAGGGAATGGGTTGCGTCTTGAGAAGAAAACATAAGCTGACCATGAACAAAAATGAACCATTGGCAAGGGAATCTTGTCGAATTAAATCAAATGATATTGTAGGAATGAGATGCTAAGGCATCAAGAAGTTGTGAAATTGATAGTGAAGGGAACTATGGAAACGGTAGGACGACTTGTCTGGCGTAGATGTCGTTTTATTTACGGGCCACAGTGTAGTTTTATGATTAAAGTTCTGAGAACAACGTTAGCCAACTGCATAACATCACTTTCATATAACTTAAACAATTTAAGCAGCGCGCGACAGGAAAGTTCTCAGAAGGCGTGAATGTTGTGTGTTGCACGTTTAATGGACACCTTCTGGCAATGACAAAAGCCGCTGGCTACCACGCCTCCCGGTCAGCCCTGAATTAGTATATCTATTAGTGAAAACTGCATCAAAAGCCCTACAGTAGTTTCTGAGATTTGGCGTTATACAGGGTGAGTCACCTAGCGTTACCGCTGGATATATTTCGTAAACCACATCAAATACTGACGAACCGATTCCACAGACCGAATGTGAGGAGAGGGGCTAGTGTAATTGTTTAATACAAACCATACAAAAATGCACGGAAGTGTTTTTTAACACGAACCTACGTTTTTTTAAATGGAACCACGTTAGTTTTGTTAGCACGTCTGAACATATAAACAAATACGTAATCAGTGCCGTTTGTTGCATTGTAAAATGTTAATTACATCCGGAGATATTGTAACCTAAAGTTGACGCTTGAAACCTCCGACATTCAGTTGCGTGTTGTAACAAACACGGGCCACGGGCGTTTCATAGGACGTGGAGGACGCATAAATTAGCCAGCCCGTTCTCCTGATATTACACCTCTGGACTTCTTTCTGTGGGGTACGTTAAAGGAGAATGTATACCGTGATGTGCCTACAACCCCAGAGGATATGAAACAACGCATTGTGGCAGCCTGCGGCGACATTACACCAGATGAACTGCGGCGTGTACGACATTCATTATGCCAGAGATTGCAATTGTGTGCAGCAAATGATGGCCACCACATTGAACATCTGTTGGCCTGACATGTCGGGACACACTCTGGTCCACTCCGTAATTGAAAAAGGAAACCACGTGTGTACGTGTACCTCACCCCTCATGGTAATGTACATGTGCGTCAGTGAAAAAGACCAGTAAAAAGGTGTTAGCATGTGGACGTAATGTGCTGTTCCAGTCTCTTCTGTACCTAAGGTCCATCACCGTTCCCTTTGGATCCCTACGTAATTCGGTGCCCTCCGATACACACGATCGAACAGCGGAGGAGTGGTACTCAAGCGTCAACTTTAGGTTACAATATCTCCGGATGTAATTAACATTTTACAATGCAACAAACGGCACTGATTACGTATTTGTTTATATGTTCAAATGTGCTAACAAAACTAACCGGGTGGAGGGAGGGGGAAACTGTGATTTATAAAATGTATTGAAGACGTAGACATGTGTAGATATATAGATTCTAATAATAGTTTGGAGTTGCTCTTTCACCTAGATAGCTCTTCATGTCGGTACTTGACAACATTGACTTAAACAATTAAGATGCGCGGAGAACAAGAATGTACGAACCGCAGAACGGAAAACACGCTCTCGATCGCGCAGCAACAGTACAGATTGCGAGTTGTGCCGGGTACCGATAAGGTGGTACCGACGCAGTTTTCACAGCGGATGTTGATTTTAATCCGTCATAATTCAACCGTTCAATCTTTCGACCAACTTTGTTGTATGGGAGCGAAAGCTGGGTGGATTCAGGTTACCTTATCAACAAGGTTGAGGTTACGGATATGAAAGTAGCTAGGATGATTGTAGGTACTAGTAGATGGGAACAATGGCAGGAGGGTGTCCACAATGAGGAAATCAAAGAAAAACTGGGAATGAACTCTATAGATGTAGCAGTCAGGGCGAACAGGCTTAGATGGTGGGGTCATGTTACACGCATGGGAGAAGCAAGGTTACCCAAGAGACTCATGGATTCAGCAGTAGAGGGTAAGAGGAGTCGGGGCAGACCGAGGAGAAGGTACCTGGATTCGGTTAAGAATGATTTTGAAGTAATAGGTTTAACATCAGAAGAGGCACCAATGTTAGCACTGAATAGGGGATCATGGAGGAACTGTATAAGGGGGGCTATGCTCCAGACTGAACGCTGAAAGGCATAATCAGTCTTAAATGATGATGATGATGATTTATTAATTATACACACGAATCTTCTTGGTCAGTCAGTCAACCTATTAGTGAAAACCATATCAAAATCCCTATAGTAGTTCCTGAGGTTAGCCCAATGGTGCAGAGGGAAGAGATCAGGGGACTTCAATTTATATATCTAGAGAAGAGAGGAGATGTAGAGAAAAGAAAGGATTGTAGAGGAAGACAGCGGCTTTAAGACAGTAAGGATAGTAAGCAGATTGAAATAGCTGTAGGGTGCTGTAGATACACACTGATGGAGAGACTTACACACGAGTAGCTGACTTGTAGAGTTGCAGCAAATCAGTCTTCGGACTGAAGGCAACAACAACAACGACGACGGCGGCAGGAATGGCATTTGCTGTGGCCTGGTACCAAATAATAAGCTAGAAACTCTTTTTGGTGTCAGTTATCAAGTGCATCGCTTGTTGTAGTTGGTCTGTGGTTGATTTCACCTTGCTGTGCTACCTAAGTGTACGTCCCTCACATAATTCAGAAAAAACACGGCGGTCGCCTGAAAAGTTTATCGTGTTGCTAAATGCATTGTACAAGACACTATAGTCCAGGACGGGATACAAAAGAAAGATGGATTGCCCTTTTTGTACGATGACCACGCATGAAGAGTCCATATAAGAATAGATGTCCCCCTTCTCTCTCTCTCTCTCTCTCTCTCTCTCTCTCTCTCTCTATCGACTCGAACGGGAAAACAAGAGACTGTAATGTCGTAAACAGAGAAGCTACGCTGCTGACAGTGAGTACAAACTACCATATGGAGCTGTTCGGTAAGTCGAGTGACGCTGCATGTGCATGCGGCTTGGGGCATCTTATACATTACTGGCCATTAAAATTGCTACACCACGAAGATGACGTGCTACGCGAAATTTAACCGACAGGAAGAAGAAGCTGTGATATGCAAATGATTAGCTTTTCGGAGCATTCAACCAAGGTTGGCGCCGGTGGCGACACCTACAACGTGCTGACATGAGAAAAGTTTCCAACCGATTTCTCATACACAAATAGCAGTTGACCGGCGTTGCCTGGTGAAACGTTGTTGTGATGCTTCGTGTAAGGAGGAGAAATGCGTACCATCACGTTTCCGTCGTTGATAAAGGTCGGATTGTATCCTATCGCGATTGCGGTTTATCGTGTCGCGACATTGCAGCAGCATGGACCATCAGCTCGGAGACCATGGCTGCGGTTACCCTTGACGCTGCACCACAGACAGGAGCGCCTGCGATGGTGTACTCAACGACGAACCTGGGTGCACGAATGGCAAAACGTCATTTTTTTCGGATGAATCCAGGTTCTGTTTACAGCATCATAATGGTCGCATCCGTGTTTGGCGACATCGCGGTGAAAGCACATTGGAAGCGAGTATTCGTAATCGCCATACTGGCGGCGTGATGGTTTGCATTGCCATTGGTTGCACGTCTCTGTCACCTCTTGTTCGCATTGACGGTACTTTGAACAGTGGACGTTACATGTCAGATGTATTACGACCCGTGGCTTCATTCGATCCCTGCGAAACCATACGTTTCAGCAGGATAATGCACGACCGCATGTTGGAGGTTCTGTACGGGCCTTTCTGGATACAAAAATGTTTGACTGCTGCCCTAGCCAACACATTCTCCAGATCTCTCACCAATTGAAAACGCCTGGTCAGTGGTGGCCGACCAACTGGCTCGTCACAATACGCCAGTCACTACTTTTGATGAACTGTGGTATCGTGTTGAAGCTGCATGGGCGGCTGTACCTGTCCTCGCCATCCAAGCACTGTTTGACTCAATGCCCAGGCAACGACTAGAGGTGGTTGTTCTGGGTACTGATTTCTCAGGATCTATGCACCCAAATTGCGTGAAAATGTAATCAAATGTCAGTTGTAGTATATTTGTCCAGTGAATACCCGTTTATCATCTGCATTTCTTCTTGGTGTAGCAATTTTAATGGCCAGTAGCTTAGAAGTTTCAGAGGTCCCATATCACTCCAACTGCTTACGACCCACCATTAAACAGCCTTCACAAGAACAGTCCCCTGCTGACGTGCAGGGTCGATGGATTCATGAGGTTGTCTCCATACCGGTACACGTCCACCCGCTCGACAGATTTTGAAACGAGACTCATCCGACCAGGCAACATGTTTCCAATCATCAGCAGTCCAATGTCCGTGTTGACGGGCTTCGTGTCGTGCAGTCATCAAGGGTACACGAGTGGGACTCCAGCTCCGGAAGGCCATATAGATGATGTTCCGTTGAATGGTTCGCACCCTGACACTTGTTGATGGCCCAGCATTGAAATCTGCAGCAATTTGCGGAAGGGTTGAACGATTCTCTTCAGTCTTCGTTGGTCCCATTCTCGCAGGATTTTTTTCCGGCCGCAGTGATGTAGGAGATTTGATGTTTTACTGGATTTCTGATGCGCACGGTACATTCGTAAAATGGTCGTACGGGAAAAGCCCAACTATATCGCTACGCCGGAGAGGCTGTGTCCCACCGCTCGTGCGCCGACTAAAACACCACGTTCAAACTCACTTAAATGTTGATAACCTGCCACTGTAGCAACAGTAACCGATCTATCAACTGCGCCACACAGATGTCTCATACAAGCGTTGTCGACCGCAGCGCCGTATTGTGCCTGTTTACATATCTCTGTATTTGTATACGCATGCATATACAAGTTTCTTCACTGTATAATCAAGGCGAGAGTGGCCAGTGATCCCTTCAGTGTAGTTGCACACCATGGCCGAATTGGGAATCGGCGAAACGCCGCAAGTAATGAGAATAATGGGCAGCACAATAGGCGTGTTAGGGTAGCCCGTGCAGTTGCTATGGCCACTGTCTCCGAATGGCTCAGTGGTTAGAGCATCTGCCTAGTAAGCAAGAGACCCGTCATCTAATCGTGGTCCGACACAAATTTTCAACTTTCCCCATTGGTGCAAATCAATACCCACTAGCAGCAATCAATTGTGTCTGTGTTGGGGATGAACCGAAACCAACAAAATAGGTCCGCCGGTCACTTGGTGAGAAATGCAGTTCGGCTTAAAGACTGTCGTCTTCCTGCCCGTCACACGCCGCTTTTGCAGGCGGCTTGCTCCTACAAAGCGCAGAGAAAGAGAGATTAGAATACGAAAATAAATTATTCATAAAGGACGAAATCGCCATAATAGGAAACTGACTGGTTCTGTCTGGCAAAAAGTTAAAAAAAAATAAATCTTCAAAGCGCCATTAGTATGGAAGCAATAAGTTTTATTTGTAATAATAGATATCCATAATACATGCCCTTGCTCACATATTGCACCTACGTAAACCGATCACTTATCTTTGGTTTGGGAGTTATCGTGTGATAAAATGTGTGGCCTTTTTTTATGCATTTAGACCTACGATGAGGTATTTGTGCTGCCTGGGTGCGTGGCGCCACGTGTAGTAGGGCCCATTAGCAGTGGCGGCGTTGTCGCGCTGCTAATTGGTAGTGGGCGCGGTTTCTGGGTGCGCGGGCCGGAAGATGCGGCCGCCACGTTGGCAACACTGGCGCGCTGACCTGCTTTCCTCTCGACTGCTGCCCGCGCCGCGCCGGCGGAAGCTGCTGCCTGCCTGTATGAACTCGCTGCCTCCTGTGTCTCAGTGGTAAACGCCTGTTCGCACTAGGCGAAACTTCCGCACTCCGATCACTCAAGTGCTTAACGGCGAAAGTTATGTCCCTCGTACACAAAGTCGGAATTTACTGTCACAATCAACGAGCTAATTTCGTTAATTGAATTTTATCCCTAATGGATGCAGCTGAACTCCGTGTTACGTGTAGTATAATAACCGCTATGAGTCACGATTGGAGGTGACGTTATTTAGCAGACGTCTGGTTTCGGGCTTATGCCCATCTTCAGGTGGTTTACATTCATTTACATTTTCCCACACTCAGTGTTGGAATTCATTGTTTAAGTAAAAATAATCTATATATTGAGTCTTTATCACAACTGAAACAATTGGAAGTGGCTAAGCGACATGTGTTGGAAATACGTTGTCACTTACCCCACTCCCATTTGTTTCAGTTGTAACTTTGTAGTCATCGCCACATTATTTGATTTTTAATTTCACAGTGAACTCCAACATGAAATGCGAAAAAGTGTAAACGAATGTAAATCACGTGAAGATGGCTACACACCCAAAGCCGTCATGTGTTTAATAAAATCTTCTATTCCGACTGTTAGTGGTTATTATTCTTACACCCAATGATTTCACTAACGATCAAATCAAATTTCACAATGGTTGTTCGTAAGTTTGCATGGAGCACTGTTGAGCAGCTAAACAACAAAAATGTCGTCCAGAAGTTTGAAAACATTGGCAAATAAACAGTTCGGATGACTTGTTTGTTACAACTCTCCACTCTACTATATTGTGTCCAACCCTCTTCATCTCCGAATAACTGCTGCAAGCTACATCCATTTGAACCTGCTAACAATATTCGTCAGTTGGTTTGCAGCTACACTTCTAACTGCCCCGATTCCCTCCAATACAAAATTTACGATTCCTTGATCTCACAGTGTGGCCTATCAACCTGTCTCATTTGTGCACAACGCAGGCTGCTTCTCCGTCCAGCTATAGTGAGACATAAATCATTATTCGCTTTCTCAAAGTTTGCATATCTCTTGGAACAACAGTCAAATCCGTCGTATAATATTTGCAATATGTCACAAAAACGAAGCAAAATAATAAACTAAAGACTAACAAGATGCAAAAGCACCAACTCGACTGCTGTAAGATGAGTCAACGCGGGTTGACTTCCGAAGTTGGCAGATGATGGCGCCGACTCCTCCTCACAAAGTCAACATCAGTACTGCCTACCGGGAGAATCGTTTACTCTGTCGCCCCGTCCCGTCTGAATGAATGCCACCATTTGAAACCCATCGTGGAATGTTTTGACGTTAACGTACCGTCACAGTCTGAATCGACCTAAATACGGATCAGCTGGAAGGTCGACCTGTTTCCCAGCAAGGCAGTGTAAATGTCCCGCGGGTAGTACGCCGCATGAGCTCAATTACAGCTCGCCTAGCTGCTGTTCGTTTTTCGACCCTGCTTTGGAAGTTCACTTTCTGGCTAGCGTTATCGGTGTATGTACAGTGCACCGCTCACGACAACCGTGGCTTTGTTCGCGGATCACACGTTCGTATCGGGCGGACACTTCATACTCTCCCCTAATTCGCGATAACGCAAAAAGTGCTGCCGCTCTTTGATCTTTCTCGATATTCTCCGTCAGTCCTATCTCAAGTGAGGATCCCATGCCGCGCAGCAATTCTCGAGAAGACGACGAGCATAGGGTAGGCAGTCGCATTATTCTAAGTGTTCTGTCAATAAGACACAGTCTTTGGATCCCCTTCCTCACAGCGTTTCCTATGCGTTGATTCCAGTTTAAGTTGTTCGTAGCTGTAATCCCTAGGTATTTAGTTGAATTGACACCCTTCAATTTTGTGTGATTCAGGGTGTAAAGGAAATTTAAGACCGTAGATCCTTTTAGCAATCATGCGGATGACAACTTTTCATTGCCCGGGGTAATTGCCACTGTTGACACCGTTCAGATATCTTGTATGAATCATTCTGTAATCGTATTGATATTGTGATGACTTTATGTAACAGTAAACGACAGCAACATCTTCAAACAATGAAAGAGGGCTGTGCACATTGCTTCCCAAATCGTTTATATAAACGAGAAACAAGAGGGCTAAAATGCTTTCTGTTTCACTCGATGAATCCCGTCAATTACTACGAACTGTGTTTTTTGTCACAGGAAAGTCACGAATCCAGTCGACTCGCACAACTCGGATGATACTCCATAGGCGCGCTATTTGGTTAGAAGCCGCTTGTGAGAAGTAGTGTCAAAAGCCTTCTAACTATAATCCTTATTTAACTGGTAAGACAGCACATACTTTCGGAATAAAAACACAAAAAATTAATTAAAAAACTGATGTCATAAAAAGTGATAGTATTGTACTGCGACACAAAACAAGAACGAATAGATAATTTCAAAGAAGTACAAAAGCTCGAAGGTCGATGTGGAAATGTAAACTGCATATAACAAGTATTGTATTTGGTTAGTGACATAAATTCTTGTCATATTTAAATGTGTTTCTCCTTGTTATTGTATCTGTAAACTGGTAAATTATTTTAGAAAAATGTATGTTTCGTCCCCATTTTGGGTGCAGTCTGATGTGTGGCACTTGGATGTCCTAAACCTAATAGAGTGACATCTTAATAACTTTGCTGTTTCTTGGAAGCATATGATACATAACTCGTAGTGGTGTTGCAAACACTCTTGATAGTCCAATTCCAATTACTCCGTAAATAGCTACTGCTAAGTTGGAAGATAGTATTCGGGCTACTGTGGAGAATGTAGGCACTGAACTGAACTAACGGCTGGTTCGTAACTATCCACGGCACATTTTGTTTTGGTGCCTGTCCATGGAAGGATTTCTCATGTCCGAAGTACAATGTGGAAGCGATGCAGTCCTCAATTGATTGCGTTCTGTACTGGCTGTCCACACTATCGGCAAATGGATGCAACGCGCTGGTGGGAGTGGCACAGAAGTAGGAAGAGAGGTCCGGGATTGAGAGTGCTTTCTGGAGGCTGTTGCAGAGAACTTGAGGAGTGCCAGGAGAGTGGTTGTGCCTTTGTGGTGGCAGCCCCTCGCTGTCGCAGCATCAGTTGTGTACTTCTTGCTCGGTACGCAATGTACAGGGAATAGACTGTGTAAGCAATGGGGTGGTTGAGTTTTACGCTCAACAACGCAGGTAAGCACGTGTCTCGCTGGACTGTGCGTGTTCAGTATGGACGAGAAATCAGTGCAGGTTGTTCACGAGTAATGCACACTTCGTTTTTGCATTGAGAGGCCGAGGTCGACGTGCAATGAAAGACTTAACAGAGTTACAAATAGGGCAGATTGGGGAGGCTCGATTATCGGGAGCATCGGCAACCAAGACAGCCAACTTATTGAATGTTTCAAGAGCTACTGTTTCAACAGTCATGACAGCCTACACAAAACATGGAAAGACATCATCGTGTAAATATAATAGTGGGTGAAAATCAAAACTATATGACAGAGATCATCGTACGCTAACACGAATTGTTCAAAACAACACAAAACTACGGCGGCTAAAGTGACTGCAGAGTTCAATACTTATCTTCGAGACCCCGTATCTGTCGACACTGTCCGCCGAGAACTCCATCAAGCGAATATTCATCGCCGAGCTGCTGTATCTAAACCATTAGTGACCAACGCAAAGAAACGTAAAACATGGTGTCAGTAGTACAAATCCTGGACGGCTGATCAGTGGAAACACGTCATATGGTCCGACGCTTTTGTTATTTCCGACATCGGACCGGGTCAACGTTTGAAGAACGCCAAAAGAAGCCTACAGTCCTGATTTCTTGATTCCAACGGTTGAGCATGGAGTTCGAAGTGTGATGGCTTGGGCAGCCATATCATGGTATTCTGCTGGTCCCACCATTACTCTCAAACACCATGTTATAGCCAACAATTATGCGAACAATTTAGGTGATCAGGTGCACCCCGTGATTCAAATGTGTAGTGAACACCATCAGCACACGACGGTGATCATCACATGTACCACTAGCACCTGTTTCTCCTTCGTCTTCCCAAGACTTGTTGAACTGCTGCGAGTATTTTTGGTGACGTGGAATCTGCTGCTCTCAGGGTTCTTTCAATTTCTGTCGCAGGTCAACTTGAACAGAAACTGCAAGAACTTAACACAGCAAATTTAAAAGCAGAGCTAACGTAATGTGCGTCCACATACACATACTCCACAAGCTATTGTACTGTGTGTAGTGTTATGTTATGAAATAATGTGTGTGTAATGCGTGCTCTTATCGGTAGTGAGAAATAAACCATGTAGCACTAGTTTTCTGCATTGTTTAATAACGTACACTATTGTACACTAGGCATACGCTAAATGAGGTTGGGTTGTTTTAAACAGACTGGCCTTGTATTCTGGAGGATGAAGTCTCTTAGTGTCCTTTCGGCCATTCTGATTCAGCTTCACAAAAAAAACAACAATACTGATACCATAACGGACAAGTTCGACATGTGGCGTTCTGTACGCTGTTCTTAGTAACTTGTCTCTATTATTTTGCTTAATGCATTTGAATTGCTGTAAAAATGAATCTCATAGCACCCAACAACGAATGGTGGTACGTAAATCAGTGCGAAATATGTTTCTCCCTGTTTTCTCCGTAGTTTTGACTAATAATTTGCAGGTAACAATAAACTCGCTTGTGGTTTCGTATCGCAGATTACGAACACAGATGATGCTATTGCAGTTGCAGAATCTATATTGAGCCTTAACAGATAAGACGTAGTTGTACGAAAATGGTTGAAGGTGGAGTTTTAGCTTTTTTTAAGCGGTGATAAGGCGAATAGAAATGGCATACGACTAGACTAAACTAGATACACGGACTGTGTATTATATACATAGTGTAATGATCGTTACGCCGTGTAGTGTGTAAATTAAACCTTTATGTGAGACGATGCATTCGACAACAGCTGCGAAGCGTCCCGGATATCTTATTTGCGATATTGGATTACATGCTGCTTATTTGCAAAACGTGTGTCAGAGTTATTAGCGTGACAGTACGAAAATTTTTGAGTCTGCTTATTTTTTTTGTTTTGTTGCAGTCGCGCGAGCTGTGTACAAACAAGCTTTGCTGCAGGTGGTATTGACAGAACAAGTGATAAGCTGACCACGTCATTAAGTAGACCGCAGATCACTCATTGCAGTTGTTTGATAACGAACCATGCAGTCCGTTGCTGCTCTTAACAAGTAAACTCAACGTAATGTATTTGCTTTCTACGCGATGAGTTAGAAGTTGAGGGGCAAGTAATGTGGCGATAGAAATATTTAGGCATACGTCCAAAATTGTTCTGCGATTGCTGTTGGATTTTGTGGACGTAGCAGCAAGCTTGCTTCTTAGACACGGAAGAGTTATACTCCAAACAATGAGTTTAATTTTCTTTGCCTTTGACTGTAGATTTTGTTGAATTTGTGGGAACTGAGTGTAATGCTAACCTTTAATTCTGTAGTATATACTCTCGTTTGCTTATTTTATTTGTTCATTAAGACGCAATCTGTTCTACTGTCTGTTAACTTTTGGCTTCATTACAACATTCATTTTACTTTTCAGGTGAGTCGCAGTTGCAAGCAATGTCGGTGTTACGGTTTGCTTCGGAATACATGTAAGTACTGCACGTGTCGCATGGAATGCCCCCAGTGGTGTCCTAACCGAGTAATCGAGCATAAATTTGCGTTACTTAGAATTTTCGCACTCAACAACAACCTGAATACAGATTCCAAAAGAATGGGCACGTTAAAATAACATAAGGCAGATGATTTTTTTTGGAAGTGAATAACCTGCAACAGTTTTTAATGTGATTTTCCGACCCCCCCCCCTCCCTCCCTCCCTCCCTCCCTCCCTCCCTCCCACCGCTTACAGTGAAGGTTAACTGTGACCGCTAATGAAGTGCTTTATAGGAGTTACAGATGTAATCGACAGGAGACGTCAGCGTTTTACACGTTTGGAATTATGAGGAGGAGATATTAGGAGGAAAATAAAAACTGCCACAGAATGGAGACCGGATAGTGAAGCTCTTGTGGATATGCAACAACTTACGTGAAGAGATTACACCTTTATTTTTAAACGACAACGACCTATTTCATAAGCTATTGATCTTTCTTGCCCTCGCTTGTTTAATAAGAGACTCTGATTTAGCGTTCTGTCGTAATTAAATTGGCATGTTAGTGAAGTTAAATGTGGGATCTTCGCTGTGTTTCGGGAAAAGAAGCAGAATTTATTAAGATAAGAAGAGAAATGCGTTACTGTGAACTCCCTACTGATGACACTTCTCTGCAGGAAATAAAAAGATTAACTGGTGAGACAAAAATAAGTCTCCATTTTAGGTGCAATTACCGGGGAATCGTGCAAGCTAGCGTATTTTTACTAAACTTGCAACGTATATTCGGTTATTATTCGGTATTCGGCTTGTTCGGCTACTTTCGTCTTATTCGGCCGAATACCGAACACCTAAGTAAGATGTTTTATTGTAGTCAGATAATTGATGAAAATGTAGATTTATTTTATAATAATAATGTATTTTGCTTGTAATCATTAGGCATGGATACATAAACCTACGTACTATAAAAATTAACAAAAAACTGGGTGTCAAATTTACGTATTTTACGAGCACATTTATTAAATTAATAAATATCTGTGCACTTGAATTCTCGTAATTAAAATTTAGAAGTGGAAGATTATGTTGCAGAAGGACTATTTTTTCTGCATTTTTAGGCATTAGTTTACTCCTCTACTTCTCGTAGACATTCCCAGCTTTAGAGAAAAGACGCTCTGAATGAACAGTATTTCTGGCGCCGTCAAATATTTTGCTGCAAGATTTACCAAACACTGAAATTAATTTTTCCTTGTTGCCACTATGTGTATGGATTGTCACGACGTGACATATTCTTAATACTTATATAAAGGTCTGTTCCAGTTATAACTGCATTTTTTCCTTTTGATGTCCCGGTATTAGCTGTGGTTTTTTTTTTTTTTCTGCAGCCACTTCTTCGAAGCAATCTATAAAAGTGAACAGTCTGCCTTAGACTCTGCTCTTTGGTTCCCATCCTCTTGGCCCGAATATGCGACGAATTCGTGCTATCGTCGCTGCATGTTTCTCAGTTCATCTTTAGGCTATCCATAAAAATATACTGCCTTACTTTTCCTCTTTGCAGTTGACTAGTGAAGTATTCATTTTAAATCGTGAGTCTAAAGCGGTAGCCACAAAAGAAGTTTTACTGTTTGTGATATCTTAACATCGTTCGTGTAACCCTTGTTGTGTGACAAGCCTCACCTGGCTTAATGTGAGTGGTAGCTCTGGTGTGCTTGTTTTATCGCATTAATGTTGCAGCGTGCGGAATAATTTCAGCAACTTGTAAGTTTTTTCTTTATTTCCTAAAACGGTTATAATAATTTCAAAAGATCCCCTATAAGCTCCCATTGTGCAGCAGTCAGACGCAATATCACAGTCTGAGAGACGAGTGAGTTCCGTTAGCCTTGCAAGCATAAAATAGGTGGAATTCCACCACGTTCTGACATCTTGCACCAACTCGTGCTGAGGGCAGTCCAAGCGCCTTGAATAAATACACGTTGGTATTCACATGATTTTGAAACGCGTCACGGGTTTTTGAATACTTTTGAACACGTTCTAATTTGATTTCTGAGCGAATCGTAAGTTGATTTTTGAATTCGTGCTTAGTGTACGTGATACCTATGCCAGGGGAATCCCCGTCTCATCTAGGTATAATAAACTTTCTCGAAGACAAAAGGGAAGCTGAGCCGAATAAACCCGAACGGGTGAATGCCAATCGCGCGGTTTATGGGCCTGAGTGGGTGTGTGAATGATCTGCGTTGTTGTAATTATTAGCGAAATCTATGAATTCAGAGTTAAACGACTGACTGGAATAACAGGTAAGAAAGATTAAGATATTATCTTCTCGGTGTATCCAAGAAAATGAAATTTTGACAGAAAATTTTTGCCAGATCGCTACTTTATTAACGGCCAGTTGTGCAGTCCCCAGTTAACGGCCGCTTAAGTTCTGTTCTCTTAATAGCGCGGAAAACACGCTGTACGAACACGTAATAACGCCTAATGGGAGAATAAACGCTGGATAACTAAACCGGTGATTCTGGCAAGGTTAGTGAAGGTAACTGGCGAATAAGTTTTGACAATGGCAGGAATAGTTACAGAATTAGTGATGATAAGGTTGTTCGTTAGAACGAGGAAAGAGAAGAAACAGACACATCACACACATTATATGGAAGAATATGACGACTCCAAATTTGTACAAAACATTTCGTACTACTACTTCTACTACTACTGCTATTAATTTTCGATCTCATGCTTGAGAAACTTGAGCATATGAATGAAATGTGAAACGATTTCCTAACATACTACTTCTTTCTTTTAGTAGACCTAATAGACATTTGATATTGGTACTTTGTGAATTATATTCTGTCATGTTATTTATGTACATGAGGAACATAACAATGACCATTTGTGCCAAAACATTCTCGCTCATTTGGCGGGTGTTACTACTGCTGCAATATTGGGAAGCCCTATTTCGTTTTATCTAACAAAAATTTTTCAAATGGCTCTAAGCACTGTCAGACTTAACATCTGAGGTCATCAATCCCCTAGAATTAGAACTACTTAAACCTAACTAACCTAAGGACATCACACACATCCATGTCCGAGGCAGGATTCGAACCTGCGACCGTAGCATCAACGCGGTTCTGGACTGAAGCACCTAGAATCGCTCGGCCACAGCGGCCGGCTTTATCTGACAGACAGTGACAAAATAGACGTAATGAAATCGAGATACCACACCAGACTTGTGTACTATCCTTATTAACACCTTTCTCAGTAACTATTAGACAACGACATTCTCATTTTTCATATAGCAAAACGTTTGAGGAACTTTGATGAGGTAACAGGTTCTTTCGAAGAAAGGAAAGTACGCCATGTAAAGCTGTAGCAAGATTAGAGAGAAAAGAATGCTCGGACCTAAGGATTGAAGAAATGTGTACTATCGTGCTTTTCTCTCTTCTTTACTGGGTTTGTTTTCTATAATTAATTTTATGTCACACAAAAAAGAAAGTTATTAGCTAATAGGCAACAAAGATAGCAAATTTTCTGAAATGATCGTATTCTCCCGGTCACAAATATTATTTGTATTGTGAGTTTTTCTAAAGAGGGATAGGCTGTCCAACCGGCCGACTGGAGGCAGGAAAGGCACCACAGGACATTTTAATTTCCACTGTCTTGAATGTAGGTTTGATGGCTTCCATTACAAAATACACATGTTTGAATTCCACAGAGTGAATTACAGGGATGTGCGATGGAATAATGCTGTGTGAAGAGGCCTGACGTTGTACTTTGGCACATTTAATACCAAATAACACTTCTTACATTTCCTCGAACATAATGTTTTATGTATCAGACGCTCATGTTTTGTGTGCTACAAAATAAACACATTTTTGAAAAATCGATTTTTTATGATTTTTGACGCCTTATCTCAAAATTTCGAGAGGAAGGGAGGGGGTGGGGTGGGGGGGGGGGGTGGGAGAGGGCCTCCATTAACTTTTCTCCCTGGTTCTTAAATAGCGTAGATCCGGGGCTGGCTGATGGAGATCCAAATCGTTTTGGATGGAATGCAGTTTTTTCTGTGCAGTGCCAGAATGATTAAAATGAGCTACGATCCTCCTCCGTCCTGCTATCATTTGAGTGACATTTGACTGAACCTTCAGACAGTCGTTAACCAATACTTGAAGAGTAAAATTAAACAATGGACTGAGGCCACTTCTGCATTACTAACAGCTTTTAATATGTTTCGTCCGTTATTGTGAATAAGGACGTGAATTTTTGCGAGCTGGATGTTCCATAAACTTGAAATTTCCTGTGTACTGTTCGCTATATATACTGCTGTATGATGTCGCTCAAAATGCTTGATGCTCAATACTACATGTTTGACATGGAATTCACGATCAATAAAATACGCAGTTTTTCTGTTTTTATTATGCAGGCACGTCCACAAGTCGCATGCCACGGAAATATAATCAGTCTCTGAAAGAAAGCTTTCAGTTGTCTCAACTACTTGATGATATATTTCTGGAATTACTTTTTCTGAAAAGAAAGGGCGGCGTGGTATTTTATAACGCGACAAAGAGCTATTAATCAGTCTTCTAAAACGAGCCCTTTTCTACTATATTTACTGCCTCATTGTCAAGTGCTATAATTTCAGCAGTAAGAGATGGTGTTTTTTAGCCCTGGGGTCATTAATATCGCATGGTTTACGTATTTCAGCACAGTCTTCAAGACTCAGTTGATGTCGAAGGCTTACTTACATGTGTATCCTGATCCGTTATTTCTTGCCCCCTGGGAAGCTTAGGCTGCAACTGAACGATATTCGTCGCTGTATTTATTTTTCAAATGATTTATCGTTTCTGATGTAGTCGCCTTCTTTTCAACGCCACCACGAGAAATGTTTGTTTTGCAAAATTTACACACAACACTTTTTGGATTAGTTTTTTAGAAACCTTTATCGATTATTGTTGGTTAGATCTTGCACAGTTTCACTTTTAAACAAGTCAAAACGTAGAGAGTACGATAAACTGTGTTTACGTGTTGACGATGTGAATCGTACTAAAGTTATGAACAGATCACGCAGCAAGGTAACAGTTGAGCGCACGAGACGGCTCTGCGGAGAAGGGAGGTAATTACATCTAAACAAACGAGCGAGAAACAAACACGTCGATACCAGTTTTCCAGCCACGTGCAGGCCGAATACGTTTGCCTAATATTCGGTTGATCGGCTAGGAAGTGGGCAAATTATTCGATACTGGAATATACTGTTCCTTGCAAGTCTCATTTCTTACTAATGAACATCTGGAAATTACGTCTCAACGATCTGTGAAATACGAATAAAAGAATTTGCAGCAAATAGCGTACCAGCTTTTTTTTTTTGTTGCTGCCCCTGTGCATGGGCCGGCCGGTGTGGCCGAGCGGTTCTAGGCGCTACAGTCTGGAACCGCGCGACCGCTACGGTCGCAGGTTCGAATCCTGCCTCGGGCATGGATGTGTGTGATGTCCTTAGGTTAGTTAGGTTTCATTAGTTCTAAGTTCTAGGGGACTGATGACCTTAGAAGTTAAGCCCCATAGTGCTCAGAGCCATTTTAACCAGTGCATGGTGAAGGACTGACCTTTTTCACTGCAAATATCAATATATTATAATTCGGCAAAGATATTCAGTAACTTTTTTCAACTGAACAAGCAGTTACCTCAGTTACCTGGGTTCTACAAGTAATCGATGTGTTCATAACTTCAGATCCATGAAACAGTTACGTTGTCTGAATGAGAATTACTTTTCTGTAGTTAAAAACTCGGCGTAGTTCAATTTTTTAAAGAAAGAACAACTCTTTTTTGTCTATCGATAACAAGATTGATTTTTCACAGAACTGTCGTAAGTGGCGAGTTGCGAATAACACTTATTTTGTTGGCATGTAAAATTTGGGTTCTTTTACGACAGTATAGAAGGGCTCACACAATTCAACTTCATTAATATGCTGATGCAGCTGCAACTGCAACAGAATCTTGATCATTGACTATTATTGACTACAACAAAAGCCAAGAAAAGTCAGTAGCTTGTAAAAAGCTCGTTGTCAGTATAAAGAAATCGAACGTCTGTACTTGCGATGTTGCAAGCGCACATAGATTCTACTTTCGAGAGCTATAAATAGCTCATGGAAAATTGCACGGTCGCAGTACACAGATATGAAATTACTTCTACTGGGTACCCGCAAAGTATCGTAGGCCCCTACACTTACATCAGTCAGATAAAGAAGACCTCTTAAGTGGAGTTTTCTTGAGATACGAACCATTCCTTGTCCAAAGGATCATTCTGTGCACCATTAGTCTCATGAGAAAGAATAATACCCAGCCAGGTTCTGTGCGATATGTTTTTGTGTATTGCTGGTGTAGCTTGGGTAAAAGCGTATATCACAGCATGTTTCGGGTATTGAATGGTATCGTAACGCTTTTGCGAAACGATGTCCTTTTATGTACCCACATAGCGAATATCAGATGTGGTGGATGTCCGACCTTGGTGGCCAGGTCAGCTGGTGCTGTGGTTTACTTAAATTGAAAGTGTCAGAATAGCTACGATCGTTAACGAAAAGAATTAAAAAATTTTCACGTAATATTTTCAAAAAAATGCTCGAGAAAGAATGCACTCGACAACTGCTGGTGCTACAGTACTGGAGCTGTACTGAGTAGCTGTCCTAACAGACGTTACCAGTGCGCGGCTCAGAGCGTATATAGCCGAGCTAGGTTGCGAGGTTAGTCAACGAGCTTTGTATGTGTTCTGAAACATGGCGGTTGGAAATTTTAACTTCTCCTAAGGGGTTTGTTACCAGCTGTCAGTGGTCGGAATTAGAGCCGGGTAGTCCTCGCACGATGTTTCAGTCGTCCTCTCATGGCATCTGTCATTGCGTATTCTAGCGAGCGTCGTCTGCCCTCGTATTACTGCCGTAGCCACGGCCAGAGGCGGCGGCCGGTCGGTGTTGGTATTCCAGCTTGTGCGAGGGCATCCGGAAGCGGGCGGAGGACGCGCCGGTGTATGTATAAATGTGCGTGAGGAGGGCCGGCGCCAGTAGCCAGTAGGGAGCCGACATGGCGCAGCAGTGCTGCTTCGCCAAGATGCTGTTCGGGCCTCGGCTGGAGCTCTGGCCGCGTTACTCGATCGGCCACCTCTTCGACGAGAAGGTGAGCGGCCCCCAAGCTGCCTGCCGTCTGCCGCCACAGCGCAAGCGCGCTGAGCGTCTCGCGACTGCCGACAGCTGCTTGCTTCACGTGGCGCCGCTGCGTCGCCACATCGAGTGTGAGGTGCGCCTCGGTCCGAGCCAGCCGGCTGCGTGGATGGACTCTTATCCGAGAGGACGGTTATTCCAATCCCCGTCCGAGCACCCAAATTAAGCTTTTGGGTTGCGGTACTGAAGGCGGGTACCGCGTTAATCCCTTACAAAGGGCTCGGCCGATCTCATTCCCCAGTTAGTGTGTGTGTGTGTGTGTGTGTGTGTGTGTGTGTGTGTGTGTGTGTGTGTGTGTGTGTGTTGATCTTGTTACACTCGGCTGACGAGGGACCGCACGGCTCGGCGGCTGGGCAGCTGGTTCTCGTGCATTTCAGGGTCAGTGCTCCGATATCAGTATCAAAAAGTAGTACGAGACACACAGGAGCGCAGTGTCTGTATAAAAGTAAATTAAAATTTGATACAGACCTGCGAGATGCAATTTTGTTGCATGAAAAAATTATATACGTCATTTCTACTATTCAAACTGTGGGAATGAAAAAGTATTTTATTTGCGATGAAGGACGCAACGAGCCACAAATACTTGTTAAAGGTTTAACCAACAGTATGTTGTTTTCCCCCACATTGCACAAGAATATTTGAGTATTTAGTGCCACTTTGTAAGTTGTTTCGTTAGCAAAAATATGCTATAGTGATTGCATTTATATATGGTGCAAAATAGTTATGTTCACTTGTATAAGTTTTAGTAGATGGCGATTTGTTTTGTTGTGGTCCATGTCCAGCGGGAAAAGAACATGGACCACAAGAAAACAAACTGCCATCTATTGGAACGTATGTAAGTGAACACAACTATTTTGCATCATATATAAATAAATGCAACCACTATAGCATATTTCCTTAATGAAACAACTTATAAAGTACCACCAAACACTTAAATATTCTTGTGCTGTGTGGGAGCAGACGACATGCTGTTGGTCAGAAAAATGTGTGTACTTAAAAAATATTAGACATCTAAAGATAGTCATGGTAGCCCGAAACCAGGTAGGGCACTAAAATAAAATATTTAAAAAGTACTTGGCGTCCTTCATGAGCTATCATAACGGCCGCGGAATACACAAGATCCAGCATGGGTAAAATAACTTATTTAATTCTCTGTTCGATGTTACGATTTTTTTCTACGAAATTGTAATTTATTCCAAATACTCGCGTTTAAGTGCGGAGAAAATGGGAGAGCGCCACTCCGTGAGGTCGGCTTGTAAGACCGTCTACCAGTGCCGGAAGCGCCCAGAAGCGCCCGCCACTGGAGCAGCCGTGGCCGTGTCTGCTCTATACACGTGAGTACTGCGTCGTGTCACCTCACAACTGCGTCGCGAGTCTCTGTCTGAAGCGCTCGTACTGGCGGCATTTCTACACGACGACACTTGGTCATAATTTGGTTCTTACTTTTGGGGAGTTCAGTGTCTCTTCCTTCCTGGATACACCCCACTGCCGATCTAAGGCACAGCGTTCTAGTTGTCAGGAAAAACAGAGTGAGAAGTTCTGTGGTTATTTCTGTTGTTGTTATCAGTGGGGGAGTCGATGTTCAGTATTTTCCCTAGTTTAGAGCTACCGTAGATTGCTTTCCCTATCGAAACAGGCTGATCGTTCTCTATATGAGTTTCGGACTGTCCGCTCAGTAACCATAGAACATGATCTCCTCTTTCTCGTTGCTCGCTCTTACCGTATGCTCCTTTCTCTTCCGTAATTGCACCCGTCGTTTTCCTCAACGTCACAGGTACATTTTCCTCGAGTCCCATTTTAGGCTTTCTGAGGCATGCAGTGTGGAAAGTTCTTACTACAATACAGCAGTATTTAATGAGAGATTTGTTCTAGTGTATGCTCCTGCAGAGAGGTCCGCTTGTTTCCAATTTGGAGCATCTGCTGCTCGTTGCAAGGCCTTCGATAGTCTTTGGGGTAATTCGTTTTGTAAAGTGTTTCGAAGTTTCATTTGCACTTCATCTGCGTACGAGGTAGAATCGGGTGCCAGTCTGAGGTCGTTGACGACGAACTCGCCTTTCTTAATGCCGATATATGGGGGCCTAATTGACATGACACTGCTTAATGTTAACCGTAAAATAAATTTGTTGTCCTCGCTAAAATGTGTTTCCCAAACTTGTCTGCGTAGTTAATTGAGAAGTTTTGGTGACTGGTGTTCCCTAATTCGAGCCATGTGCAGACCCCAGGCGCCTGACCTCAAGCCGCTTATCTTAACTGCGCGGTGTCAGATCCCAAAAGCTTGCTCTCAACTCCGGTAATCCCCTTCCGCTGCCTGCTACGCATTCGAGACCAATGTTCCCTTTCAATCGATGATAGTCGTAATTGATAGCAAGACATTAAGTTAGTGTGGCGAAAGATTTTCCGTAAAATACGATATTTTATTTAAACGTGGTAATGCAGGCAAGCAAATACATATTCGTGCTAACAAAGACTTACAGTTACTATTGAATTCAGCCAAAATTGTTCATCAAGTTGCCCAACGGATTATTCGATCGCTGTACTTCTACTTGTTGATAGCAGTGTTGCAAACGGCTTACATGTTCGTCAGAAGTATGAACTCTCTTATTCACTGTCAGAGGAGTAGCAGCCGTGCGTGTTTTCTTGGCACGCAAATGTCGTTCGCTTCGTGGCTACTGTCTCTGGCACTGATCATTCGGGTCACATCCACGCCGGCGACCCTTCACTGGGCGATCATTCACTGGGCGACTTCACCCAACTTCAAACAGCTTGCCGTGCCAAATGGCGTCTCTTATTTTGAATAAAGGGCAGGAAGTAACTGTAAACGAGAGAGAAGGCCGAATAGTAACACATTACAATATTAGAGGTAAATTTCTAGAGCTTGTTCATCGTTTAAATACGTGGAGGGAGCAATACGAAGCGACATGAAATGTAAGGGACACGTCGAGTCAGGAAATGAGAGTGAACGGGGAACTGACATTTTTCGGCAGAATTCTTGGAAAGTGCAGTCCGGGCAAGAGTCTAGTACGGTATGCTGCACGGTTGGCAACTAGTACTTTTGGGAACTTTAGGCCGCGTACATCTCGTACAATACACGTCAGAATAAGATGAAAGCAATCAAGGCTCTCGTAGAAAAACGTGCAGACAGCACTTTTCCCCTATCTCCAAAGCGTTTTATGTTTGAAAGTAGAATTGAGTTTCTCGGTATTGCAGCAGGCCGCTCAGTACGATGTGTCTGAAGTCCAATTTTTTTTATATTCTTGACGTCATTACAAAGTCCGAAAAAATCGTTGACAAGTGTGAGATAACCTGTGGAAAGAGCGCACGGCGCACAATGTGCTGTACGTCTCCTTTCTTTTCTTCTTTCCCTAGTGTAATTCTTTTACCTGGAACAAGGGACGTCGCAGTTTGGCAGTTTAGTCCCTTCCCCCCTCCTCCTTTAAACCAACCAACAATGTTTATATTCTCTGAAGTAATCAAAATGTAACTTTAATTTATCCCTCTGCGCTCCATTCTTCTGGCATGGCGTTTTCTTAGCGTCTGGATGTTCACTGTTAACCAGCAAGAAAACTGAGTATCAGACGAGAAGTGAAGATTAATAACGTGAATGAAAGAGCAACAAAATGTAGGAACAGCTGCTGAGCATGGCATGACTGTAAGGAGACACCGAAACTGAAAGCAATATATGACAAAATGAAACTTTGGCGACCGAAGAAAAGGTGGTTTCCATCAAGTAAATATACAAAAATTCATTAAATTCTACATGCTCTCCACGGTGTTGACGACGACGACACTACCGTAAATGTACTTCGCCTTGCTACCACGTGCTAGAAGTGTTTGCGACAAATCTGCGTGCCGGCCGGTGTGGCCGAGCGGTTGTAGGCGCTTCAGTCTGGAACCGCGCGACCGCTACGGTCGCAGGTTTGAATCCTGCCTCAGGCATGGATGTGTGTGATGTCCTTCACTTAGTTAGGTTTAAGTAGTTCTAAGTTCTAGGGGACTGATGACCTCAGATGTTAAGTCCCATAGTGCTCAGAGCCATTTGAACCATTTGAACAAATCTGTGTACTGGAACGGATAAAGGTGACTTTCTTGTTATGGGCTCCTCAACCGCTGAATATTTATTACACAGTGGTGAGTATTGTGCAGTCATATTGAACGACAGAGATCGATTTTGACGGTTTGCGCAACAGAGAAATTGCAAAGATTTAAAAATGTTGATGATCGTTAAGTATATTATCCAATATGGTGTAACGTGTAAGGGTGATATTGTGCAATGCACGCCAGTTCTTGTGAAGATCGAGAAAAATTCAGTTCGGTCCGAATGAAGCCCCTTAAAGAAGTCGAAAAAGTGAATGGCGAAAGATCAGCAGATGGGCTCGAAGGTGTATATGAAAGCATTATGTGGTACTTTAAAGAAATGAATTTTCTGTTTGATGAAGAAGTGTCAGTCTTGTATTTACCAAATGTACTTGCCGCCCTACATAAATGTCAGGAAGAGAACCCCCTACCACCGAACGTACCTGCTTCTGTCGCTATGGCCTACACGCACGCAGCAGCTACATACGTTCGTCGCAGGGTCAAAGAATGGTTTAGATAAATCACTGGAAAACTGAACAACAGCAACTAGCAACAGTTTCCAATAATTTATTATGAGCAATTACAGATTACACACTTTGAATGCGTGGCAGTGTAGCGCAGTATCCACTTGCGCTGATTATGAATTTCATTTGAACACTTGGTGTAATCCTGAATACAAGAGTTTCCAGTTGGGCTCTTGTGGTGGCGACTGTACTGCCTCGAGACATGTTGGTATTTTCGGATAAAAGCTGAGTGGAGCCGTGCGTCTGCTTGTATGCGCGTTTGGCGGATGGCTGTCCACCTGGGATCTGTTTAGGTGGGGTAAGGCGGAAGCGTAACACAGCCCGTGTTGTGCGCTTCTGACCGCAGCTGTGTGGCGCGTCTCTGGAGACTGGCCCTGCCGTGTAGCTGCCTGGCTGGACTCGCTGTCTGCAGTACCAGAGGAAAAGCCCGCAGGTTAACAAATAGCATCGGAGCAGCTGTTTGTTTTTCTTGCAAAGTTGTCACTGTACACAAGCAAGACAATGTAATCTTTCATCAACATAACATTGTGCTAGTTGCAGTAGAGGAATACATTAAAAAATACATCATATGTACGTGATAAACTGCACGCTTTACTTGTTTAATTTGTATTTAGTTGTTGTGGTTTACGAATCTGTGCCAACGACCTGTTGAAATATTCACAGAAAGCTTCTGCGACTTGTTTCGCCGTTTCTGCATAATCTCTGCTCGTGTTTTGCAAGGCAAACAATATAGTCGCAGTACGTGCGAGTTCCACATCGTCTACCGCAGACAGTTTCGCTATGAAGGCGTCACGATCGAAAATATTACGCCTTGTTTGGCCTCGCATTGTCCTCACACCATAGTATTGTGAGGGCCGCGTTATAATTATGAAACACCAAGCCTGTCGGTCATCTTGCAACAAACTGCGGACGTGTAATGTCAATGCTGGTAGCTACATGTGGAGGAATTACTCCTTATACAACCAATTGTTCCCTCAGAAGTGCATCTTAATTTCCTTCAGATGGCGACATTAGTCAGTGGTCCACGTTCCAGGGCTGGCGGCGTCTTAGCACCACTCCATCCTCTCGACTTCACGTTTCAGAACGTGTATGCTTTACAAGCAGGACGGTAAGTTCATTAAACCGCAAGTATGCGTGCAATTCTGAAAAAGTAGAACTGAGCGAAGACAATGTGAGTACGCGGTCAGTAACTTACGACAACGACAGTCGATGGGAACCGTTCCAAGAATAGTGGCGCTGCAGCAACTGTTGCTGGAGAACGACTTACAATGATGGCGACATGATAAGCATCTTAGTCCATGTACGGAACGCAGTACGGTAATGATTGTGCGTGTCACGGATTGGACAAGTCCGTGGTAGTTTCTGGAGATGCCTACAAACAAATCGTGCAGTTCCCGTAAACCTCTGACAGGCGATTTGTGGGAGCCGACCTGGCGCCCAGATGTGTTCCGTCGGGCTCAGATCGGGCAAACTTGATCGCAAAGAGATCAACTTGAGTTCGGTATCATGCTCTTAAAATAGCTGCAGCACCATTCTGACCTTGTGAGACGGACTGTTGCCCTGATCAAGATGTCTTCGCCTTTGGGGAAGACATCATGCTCACAGGTAACGCAATAAAGTTCACGTTGCCCATAGATGTCATTGTGCCGTAGATAACTACCATAGCTCCCGTGGAAGCCCCGGTAAATGCAAGCGTGCGCGGAAAGTATTCCAGCTTGGTAAAGCGACATGCTTCGGCAATAATTAAAGAAAGCATATGAAAAGGAACTGCATACAAATACATTCTTGTGTCTCGTTTTTTAATATTTCCTAAGCCTGTGGTATTCATATGAAACGGGGCCAAGAGGATACACAGACCTAACCTTATAACTGGCTTATACAGGTGACTCAGTGCCCCAGGGCAACTTCACATATTTCACTTTAGTAAATCTCTGCCAGAGGCGAAAGCAGCGATAAATTAAAGAATTAAAATTATAGCAACCGAACAATAGTAGTGTATTTTATTCCTGAGCTACCGAAGCTACTGAAGAATGATACACATACGTAATGATACAATCTCTTTCTAACGAGGAGGGAGAGCTTAGGACGACCTGTAAAACTCCAAACGGGTAGTAGTTGACAGTTTCTCATTCACTAGGTAAGAAAAGGCAGCAGAGGCTTCGAAAATTGCAATGAAAGTGCCACCTGAAGATAGCGAGCTGCTGGTGGTTCACGATAATTACAGCAGAGACATCCATCGTTTCGTACAAAACTTAGATTGCATTTTTTATGATATCATGAACGTTACCCTGGTTGCCTCGAGTTGCATCTGACCTGCGACCGTACTACCAGGCCAGTATTCAGACTGATAGGGGAATCCGTTTCACTCTCGGATACTAAACAAGAACAAATATACCGACGAAAAGAACAGGAAACACAAAAGTGATAAACCACAACCGTTTAGTTCTTAATAGTAAGGTAACCTAAATGTACTGCTAAAAGACATTTTCTGTCTGCTAATATGTGTATGTATAACTCATCAACCAGAACGTTATGACCACCTATCTAATAGCCGGTATGCCAACCTTTGGCACGAATAATAGTGGTGACGCGTCGTGGCATGGAAGCAGTGAGGCCTCGGTAGGCCGCCGGATGGAGCTGGCGCCACACCTGCACACAAAAGTCACCTAATTCTCGTATATTTCGGGGAGGGAGGCGATGACGCTCCGTTCAATCACACCCCAGATGTGTTCTGTTGGGTTCAGATCTGAGTAGTTGGAGGGCTAGCACATTAGTTGGAACTCGCAGCTGTGTTCCTCGAACCACTGCATCACATTCTTGGCCTTGTGATACAGCGCTTTATTTTGGTGAAAAACGCTACTGCCGTCGGGAAACATGATCGTCATGAAGGGTTATGCGTGGTCTGCAACCAGTGTACGATACTCCTTGGCCGTCATGGTGCCTTGCAGGATCTCCACTGGACCAATGAATGCCGACGTGTATGTTCCCTGGAGCATAATGGAGCCGTCGCCAGCTTGTCTCCGACGTGCGGTACAGGTTTCAAGGAGCTGTTCCCCTGGAAAACGACGGATTCGCTCCCTCCCATTGGCATGATGAAGAAGGTATCGGATTTCATCAGCCCATACAATGTTCTGCCACTGCGCCGACGTCTAGTGCCGATGTTCACGTGTCCATTTCATTCGTAGTTTCCGATATCGCGGTGTTAACATTAGCGCATGCAGGGTCGTCGGCTGCGGAAGCCCATCATCAGGAGTTTTGGGCGCAGCGGCTATTCAGACACACTTATATTCTGCCCAGCACTAAAGACTGATGTTATTTCCGCAACAGTTCGCCGCCTGTCCTGTTTTACCATTCCGCGATCCTACGACGTCCGACATCTGTAATGATAAGTGACGGCCCAACCCCACGACGTCTGGATGTGGTTTCACCACATGTTGAAGACATTCACCTCTCACCTCGGCACTCCTCGAACACCCGAAAAGTCGTGCAGTTTCCGAAATTCTCGTGCCGAGCCTCTGGGTCATCACAGTCTGCCCTCGGTCAAACTCATATAGATCGGGCGCCTTCCCCATTCTGTTCACGGACAGCACGGTCACTGATACTACATGCACCTTGCGTGTGTCCGACTAGCAATCATTCCTCTCGAGATGACGCTGCTATCGCCTGAACGGATTTATGTCGATACCAGGTCCGTAGTCTTAATGTTCTGGCTGATCAGAACAGAGCTCCGAATTGTAGAGTGTAACTTGTCGGCGCGTGAGAAACAGCATGGCGTGATCAAGTTTATAACCACTGCACAGTTCGTCCACACATGGAGCAGCCTTTCCTTCAACAAGACAACGCCAGACACACACAAGCGCTGCGACATCTACAACAATAAGACGCCTTGGGTGCACTGTCATCGATCGCCCTCCACACAGTTCCGACTTGGTCCCATCCGGTTTAAACATTCTACAGAGACGGTATCAACAAACTGATCTCTTGTGGGGAGATGTTTGTTCGTCGCTTGGCAAATGTGTTGAGAAATAGATATGTAGAATATTAATAAAGTTTGTTTTATTTAAAATGCTTTAAATATTTTCGCGTAAACGATTCAAAGGCATTACGTTTCAGCGGGCCCTTGGAAAATATAACAGAGTGAGTGTAAATTCGGCGCTTGGACGCCACAGTGCAGTCCCTTGCTTGTTAACAGTACAAACATATGTGTGTAACAAAATTTCGTCCCTAGCATATTTTCGGTAGGAAATAGATGTCCGAGGTATTTTGATAATACTGTAATCACATTCACGAGAAGTGTTGTCATTCAGTACCTTCTAGCTGTGCTGCTCAGGTTGTGAACTGGATTGAGTTTTGTGTTATAGTATTTGAGTTCGAGTCCGGGTCTAATTCAATTTTTTTTTTATTTTCTAATTTTAGATTGTATGATACGCTGTGTGGTTTCCTAATCGTTATACAATACTTGTGCTTTGACAAAAAAGTGCAATTACTTAATATCAACACAGAAGTAAGAGTACAGTGGTTTTTATAATTTCATTTTTATGAAGTATTTTGCCTTCAAGTGTTAACTCTGTTCTCTTCCACTCACTACTCCTCTCAATCCCGTGCTTTCCGGTCTGTCGTCAGCATTGCTTCCATTTTCTTCAGTTATATGCCGTTCTCCTCCTCCAACAACCCCCCCCCCCCCCCCCAAAAAAAAAAGACTCCACCGCTGTTCTTCGTGCCCTATCCCTGCTTCTTTTATCCTAGGTAGTTCCCTGCAACGTTGTTAATCACGTAGCTACATTGTTCAAGTCTATCATAAACCACATTCGAACCCGTTTTTGTTGTATCTTCCTGTCATTGGTTCTGTCCATTAGTACTGGCTCCCATGCTCAGCTCTTTGATGTTCATTACATTTCCATATTGAACAGTATTGATCCGCTCGCGGTCAGGTTGCGACAGCTGTGGCAGTGATACTATTTTACGTACAAGGGGACCACGAACCAACCGAACTTTGTAATTTTTTGTATTTGTGTCACGTGAAGTTCTGAACTCAAGTATCATTCTCCAAAGCAGTTCGATGCAACTCTCAAAAATTCTCGAGAAAATTGATTTTGAAGTTTTCCGACCAAGCTTCATTCATTACAATTTCAACCATGTTTGATGGAGCGCGTGGTTCTATGGTAGAGAGCTTCCCTCTCATGCAATCTGCCTGGGTTCGATTCCTGGTCAACACAAATTTTTAACAAAGGTTCACGTTCTGCAAGCATTTTTGTGTAGCGCAGAATATATATAAATTAAAAAGACTGGTAGCTTTCGAGACTGGTAACCTCTAGTAAGATTCTCGTTTCGGGTCATTTTTTCGATCAGTTAGTGGTAAGCGTCATAAGATCATGGAAAAAATAATGTTCGTAGCATCGAGCACACTGCATAAATGTTGCATTGTTATTGTGTTTCCCCTCGACTCTTATTCAATGTTTATAAAACGGTAACTAGATACGTGTTGCCGCGCGGGATTAGCCGAGTGGTCTAAGGCGCTGCAGTCATGGACTGTGCGGCTGGTCTCGGCGGAGGTTCGAGTCCTCCCTCGGGCATGGGTGTGTGTGTTTGTCCTTAGAATAATTTAGGTTCAGTAGTGTGTAAGCTTAGGGACTGATAACCTTAGCAGTTAAGTCCCATAAGATTTCACACACATTTGAACTTTTTTTTTAGATCCGTGTTATTAGCAGATATTGAAGATTTTTATATTAAAATTATATAAGTATTCTGTTGACAGGAAAATAAAATGAAAGAACACCGAATACGTGACGAACGCTACCGGGTTATATTCTCTATGTACTTTACGCTTCACAGAATGCTCGTTGGACATGCACTTTTGTTTAAAAGGGTGCACTAGCCAGTAATCGAACCCAGGCTGCCCGCATGACCAGCATTCATTATACCATAGAACCACACGGTCCATCGTAAAAGTGTTGTAATTTTAGTGAGTTAAACTTCAAAGCCGAATTTCTCGAGGATTTTTGAGTTGTCCCGAACTGCTTTGGCATGGGCATATTTGAGCTCTGAACTTCACGTACTATAAATACATAAAACTTATAAAAGCCCTAGTGGTTTGTGTTCACCATGTTTGTAGCACCAAAAAATAGAAGAAGTAGTGGCAGCACTTCAGTAAGTTCTTCCCCAGATAGATCCAGTCTCTGTATCTTAGCTCTGTCTAACTCTGCGAAGACTCGGTACTACGTTACTACCACGTACGATGTGTTGACAGGTGGTTCCACGTATTCCCCCACTGTACTGCTAATCATAGAGTGAATTCTTCTCGCAGTCACAGGATTTCTTATTACCTGCGGGCCCGGGGGTTAGAATAGGCCCGAGGTGTTCCTGCCAGTTGTAAGAGGCTTTTAGTAGCCTCACACCTTTCGGCCTTTATGTGATGATCCCCTGTAGGGTTTGACCTCCACTTTTCAAAATTTTCCCGAAGAGCGAGCCAATTGGGGAAGAGCGCTTTACAATGTGCATAGTGTCCATCATGTGCTGAGACGTCTCGCATCCTTCGTCGACGTGGATCTGCATTTCCGCTCATTCTCCAGCTGTTGAGCGAGGTCACCCTCCTGTGTGCGTTTTCCTCCATCCTCTATGCAGTATCGCTTTCTGCGCTGTCTACGATAATGGACTTCTTAGCTCGTTTGCGCCTGATATCCAGCACGGTAGCCACTCAGTTGTGGTGGGGTGGCCATTTACCCTGATGGTTGTAGCCCCCTGACAACACAGGGATCACTCTGCTGATGCCTGCGCAGTTAACTCCCCATCATCTTGGGGCATCGATACTCGCAGCAATGGCCATCCTGCCAGATGGCATGTGCGGCTGGGTGGCGCCCATGGAAAGGACGAAGGACCCCTGGTCGGAGTGTGTGGCATCAGGGTGGATGACATGCGATGAAGCATAGTACATCATCTCTTGCTGGTGGTCAGACACCAGCAGTCTCTTAAGCCTTCACAGGCACAATTCATCGCAGAGAAGTATGACGCCAAATCGTTCGCCTCCGTGGCCACACCAAGGGAGGAACGCCAGGCTAAGGATGACAGCCGTATTCGCCCTGGTACCTTATATGTTCGAGAGCTGAGGGGGAATCTTTCATGACGATGAAGCCTCAGTTTTTTGTGGAACATTTACAGGACAAGTTTGGGGTGGTTGAGGGCTTGTCCAATATGTGGTCAGGGTCAGTCTTTATAAAAACGGCAACCTCTGCCCACTGACGGGCATTACTCGCTTGTGACAAGCTGGGGGATGTTACCGTTACCAGCACGCCTCATAAGAGCCCCAGGGTATTATATTCCACAGGGACCTTCTTTTGCAGTCTGACAACGAGCTGCGCGCCACCTTAGAGCGAAGAGGAGTTCATTTCGTCCGGCACGTCCATTGGGGTCCGAGGGGTAATTGCCTTCATCTTGTCTTTCGAGGGTGACACATTATCCAAGAATGTCAAGGTGATGGTCTGCACCTGTGATGTCAGCCATATATCCCTCCCCCATTGCGGTGCTTAAAGTGCTGGAAGTTTGGCCATACGTCTTCCCGCTGTACTTCCAGCATCACATGTCGAGATCGCGGACACCCATCACATCCCAATACTCATGTGCCACGCCTCCCATCTGTGTCAACTGCGCAGAGCACCATTCGCCTTGCTCGCCTGATAGCAGAATTCTCCAGAAAGATAGGAAAATCGTGGAGTACAAGACCCTGGACTCACTGACCTACACTGAGGCTAAGAGGAAATTTAAACACCTACATCCTGTACGTGTGACATCGTCTTATGCCGCCGCTACAACAGTTCTAGCCCCATCAGCTCCACCAAACCCAGTCACCTCTTAGAGCCGGAAGACTACACCTGCCCCCTTTATGGTGCGGGGCACTTCCCTCCCTGTTGCTCATGCACCACCTCCTTCGGGAACAACAATCCCCCCCCCCCCCCCTCCCGCCAACCATCAGGGATATCACTCCTCACTTCTGCGCCGGAGAAGCGTAAGTCTTCTTTGGCTCCTCTCGCTAAGAAGGAGTCCCTTGGGTCACTCCCTTCCCAGGTTTCGGCTAGTGGGAAAGGTGACATCCGCCAGTGGCTGAAGTGCCCAAAAGCAGCTGGTACTAGGAAAAACCAAGGGAATTGTGGGGCACCCACACCATCGCTGCCTACAAGATCTGGGTCTCAGGATAATGTGAAGATTCTGGCACCCGCTGAGGACCTAGTTCTCGCCAGAGCGTGACACACAATGGATATAGCCGGTTCAGGAAATACGTCAGTGGCAGCAGGTAACCTTGAGGCGTAGACTGCCTCATTGAGTGTTTCATGCCTTCTCAGTCTCACGGTTTTTTCCACCACCTGGCTGAGCTACGGCAGTTGTTAAGCTTTACACCTTCTTTCAGCATGGCCCTCCAGCTAACCTGGTTCCCGGCAATGCGGACCCCAGCCTTCTGCGGCTATAAGGGATATTCAGGAACCGTAGCGATTATAATAGTGACAGGTGGAGTTTGCGTCTATGTCCTAAACTAAGTATGTAGTGAACCTGTGCCCCTTCAAACTCCTCTTGAAGCTGTGGCTGTCGGAATGCGGACGTTGCAGGAAATAACTGTCCGAAACGTGTATCTCCCTTCAGATGGTGTGGTACCCGTGAACGTATTGGCTGCACTGATTTATCAACTCCCTAAACCTTTCCTACTTTTGGGATATTTTAACGCTTATAACCCCCCCCCCCCCCCCTCATGAACCATGGACCTTGCCGTTGGTGGGGAGGCTTGCGTGCCTCAACGATACAGGTTGCCGTACCGTAGGTGCAACCACAACGGAGGATTATCTGTTGAGAGGCCAGACAAACGTGTGGTTCCTGGAGAGGGGCAGCAGCATTTTCAGTAGTTGCAGGGGCAACAGTCTGGATGATTGACTGATCTGGCCTTGTAACATTAACCAAAACGGCCTTGCTGTTGTGGTACTGCGAACGGCTGAAAGCAAGGGGAAACTACAGCCGTAATTTTTCCCGAGGGCATGCAGCTTTACTGTATGGTTAAATGATGATGGCGTCCTCTTGGGTAAAATATTCCGGAGGTAAAATAGTCCCCCATTCGGATCTCCTGCCGGGGACTACGCAAGAGGACGTCATTATCAGGAGAAAGAAAAATGGCATTCTACGCATCGGAGCGTGGAATGTCAGATCCCTTAATCGGGCAGGTGGGTTAGAAAATTTAAAAAGGGAAAAGGATAGGTTAAAGTTAGATATAGTGGGAATTAGTGAAGTTCGGTGGCAGGAGGAACAAGACTTCTGGTCAGTTGAATATAGGGTTATAAATACAAAATCAATTAGGAGTAATGCAGGAGTAGGTTTAATAATGAATAAAAATAGGAGTGCGGGTAAGCTACTACAAACAGCATAGTGAACGTATTATAGTGGCCAAGATAGACACGAAGCCCATGCCTACTACAGTAGTACAAGTTTATATGCCAACTTGCTCTGCAGCTGACGAAGCTCTGAGGGATGTAGTAGTGAAGGCAGCAGAGGATCAAGTAGGTAAAAAGACGAGGGCTATTAGAAATCCTTGGGTAACAGAAGAAATATTGAATTTAATTGATGAAAGGAGAAAATACTAAAATGCAGTAAATGAAGCAGGCAAAAAGGAATACAAACGTCTCAAAAATGAGATCGACAGGAAGTGCAAAATGGCTAAGCAGGGATGGCTAGAGGACAAATGTAAGGATGTAGAGGCTTATCTCACTAGGGGTAAGATAGATACTGCCTAGCGGAAAATTGAAGAGACCTTTGGAGAAAAGAGAACCACTTGTATGAATATCAAGAACTCAGATGGAAACCCAGTTCTAAGGAAAGAAGGGAAAGCAGAAAGGTGGAAGGAGTATATAGAGGGTCTATACAAGGGCGATGTGCTTGAGGACAATATTATGGAAATGGAAGAGGATGTAGATGAAGATGAAATGGGAGATACGATACTGCGTGAAGAGTTTGACAGAGCACTGAAAGACCTGAGTCGAAACAAGGCCCCCGGAGTAGACAACATACCATTAGAACTACTGACAGCCTTGGGAGAGCCAGTCCTGACAAAACTCTACCATCTGGTGAGCAAGATGTATGAAACAGGCGAAATACCCTCAGACTTCAAGAAGAATATAATAATTCCAATCCCAAAGAAAGCATGTGTTGACAGATGTGAAAATTACCGAACTATCAGTTTAATAAGCCACGGCTGTAAAATACTAACACGAATTCTTTACAGACGAATGGAAAAACTAGTAGAAGCCAACCTCGGGGAAGATCAGTTTGGATTCCGTAGAAACACTGGAACACGTGAGGCAATACTGACCTTACGACTTATCTTAGAAGAAAGATTAAGGAAAGGCAAACCTACGTTTCTAGCATTTGTAGACTTAGAGAAAGCTTTTGACAATGTTGACTGGAATACTCTTTCAAATTCTAAAGGTGGCAGGGGTAAAATACAGGGAGCGAAAGGCTATTTGCAATTTGTACAGAAACCAGATGGCAGTTATAAGAGTCGAGGGGCATGAAAGGGAAGCAGTGGTTGGGAAGGGAGTGAGACAGGGTTGTAGTCTGTCCCCGATGTTATTCAATCTGTATATTGAGCAAGCAGTAAAGGAAACAACAGAAAAATTTGGAGTTGGTATTAAAATCCTCCAGGGAGAAGAAATAAAAACTTTGAGGTTCGCTGATGCCATTGTAATTGTCAGAAACAGCAAAGGACTTGGAAGAGCAGTTGAACGGAATGGACAGTGTCTTGAAAGAAGGATATAAGATGAACATCAACAAAAGCAAAATGAGGATAATGGAATGGAGTCGAATTGAGTCGGGTGATGCTGAGGGAATTAGATTAGGAAATGAGACACTTAAAGTAGTAAAGGAGTTTTGCTATTTGCATATGCGTTGGACCCGCGCGATACGTGCGGAACGTGCGCGTCGCGCTGTAGTGTCGTGTCACGTCACGCGTGCTGCACGCGTCTCACTTTGCGCTTAGCCTCACTGCTACTACTTCTACTACTACTGCTGATGCGACGCGCGTGTCCGGTCGCTCGTTCATCCGACGTAGCCGCCGCTTGGGAGATTGAGCGTGGAATGATTTTAACAGCGAGGCAAGGGTGGGAGGAAGGTACTGGTTGAAGGCGAGCACTGCACACACGTGCACAAACAAGAGGTGATGCAAACAGATACCCCTTTGTTCCAGAAGCTGCCCCGGCAGCCGGAGCGACCATGAGTCTTAAACAGTCAGTCTCCGAAATGGTGTCAACTAAAAAGATTTGTATCAGGCGGCCGGGCTCCCTGCAAGTGAGGCTCCCGACCCCGAATGCCATACACACGTTTCATTTATCAGTAATTATCTTATAAGAGAATTATACACCTAAGCGCCAAAGAAACTGGTACACGCATCCGTATTCGAATACAGAGATATGTAAAAAGGCAGAATACGGCGCTGCGGGCGGCAACGCCTGTATAGGACAACACGTGTCTGACGCAGTTGTTAGATCGGTTACTGCTGCGGTGGAAGATTATAAAGACTTAAGTGAGTCTGAATATGATGTTATAGTCGGCGCACGAGCGATGGGACACAGCATCTCCGAGGTAGCGATAAAGTGGGGATTTTTCCCGTTTCACCAACTCACGAGTTTACAGTGAGTATCAGGAATCCGGTAAAACATCAAATCTCCGACATCACTGCGGCCGGCAAAAGAGCCTGCAAGAACGGGAGCAACGACGACTGAAGAGAATCGTTTAACTTGACAGAAGTGCAGCCCTTCGGCACATTGCTGCAGATTTCATCGCTGAGCCATCAACATGTGTCAGCGTCCGAACCATTCAACGAAATATCATCAGTGTGGGCTTTCGGAGCCGAGGGCCCACTCGTGTACCTTTGCTGACTGCACGACACAAAGCTTTGCGCCTCGCCTGGGCCCAACATGTTGGCTGGTCTGACGAGGTTCATTTCAAATTGTATCGAGTGGGTGGATGTGTACGGGTATGGAACCTCATGAATCCATGGACCCTGCATGTCAGCAGGGGACTGTTGAAGCTGGTGGAGGCTCTGTAATGGTGTGGGGCATGTGCAGTTGGAGTGATATGAGACCCTTAATACGTCTAGATATGACTCTGACAGGTGACACGTACGTAAGCACCCTGTCTGATCACCTGAAGCCATTCATGTCTTTTGTGAATTCCGACGGGCTTGGGAAATTGCAGCAGGACAACGCGACACCTCACACGTCTAGAACTGCTACAGAGTGGCTCCAGGAACGCTTTTCTGGGCTTAAACACTTCCGCTGGACACTAAACGCCCCAGACATAAACATTATTGAGCATATCTGGGATGCATTGTAACGCGCTGGTCAGACTAGATCTCCACCCCCTCGTGCTTTCACGGATTTATGGGCAGTCCTGCAGGATTCATGATGTCAGTTCGTTACAGGACTAATGTGAGAACGAAGTTTTTCTATCACATACCCTCCAGCACTACTTCAGACATTAGTCGAGTCCATGCCACGTTGTTTAGCGGCACTTGTGCTTGCTCGCGGGGGCCCTACACGATATTAAGCAATTGTACCTGATTCTTTGGCTCTTCAGTGTATATTTAGTTATACAAATATTTGAGTACATGTGGGAATTTTCTACACTCTTACCGATGTGCAATCATCATAAATTATTTGATCCAGAGCATTTGGACACCTACTAATAAATACTGGTACTGCTGTAGCGATTGAGATACAGGCTCTTCCTCCTAAGCTGAAGTGTTATTAACCTACCATCACTCTGACTTACTGTCTTCGTAGCAAGTCCCGTATAGTAACCATACTTCCGTTGTACTATATTTAAGTACCTAGTGCTGGCTATGGCAATGTCATTGCGGTATTCACTGAAGACACTCAGGGACGCTGTGGCTTCGAACACTGCCATCGTGATTCACCTTTTCTCAACACACGTAATGTGCAACACGTAACAAACAGATATTACATAGCACTTACCAGACACGCAATTTTCAGCTGCAGAACAATTCTATCGGATTATCTGAGCGGAGCACACTGTACTGGGCGTCTCTTCGAAGAGTCGTCAGGTGAATTTGTCTTGTGTTTCGGTAGATATTTGCAATTTCGTTTTTGTATTGTGTAGCTGGAGTCAACCCTAACAGTTACTATTCGTCACTTCTTTCATGCGATGCCCAGTGTCAACGTAAAGCGCCATTTTGTTTCTCATTACAAAGAAAATAATTTTAAATCACAATTTTACGTGTCCATTTGATAGAGCGCTCCGAAGTTAGTCTAGTCCGATATACGTTTTATCTGTATGCATTGTCAACGACGATGAAACTGGAGGAATAAACAGCAGTCCATCAGAGACTCAGTAACGTTGCACACTTGGCAGTAGCAGTCATCGCTGGACAGGGCAGTACTTTTGCTGCTGGAGTACTGGTTATTCTTAAAGAGTTTTACTGGGCCTGTTAATATATTTCGATAAAACAAACATAAAACTTGACTAATCTGCGCCTGTTCTATCACATAGGCACGTAACATTCTGCTTTAAAAATAATTGTCCGTAGTAGGAAACAAACCGACCCTTGCCGTCGACATTGGGCATCGCATGAAAGACGTGATGTGCACTATTTGTTTGCGTTGACTCCAGCTACACAATGCAAAAGAGAAGTTGCAAATATCTGTCGACCCACCAGAGAAAATGTGTCTGACGTCTCTTAGGAGAGAGATCGTGTATAGCAAGTTGCTAAAATGTGCACTGAAGAGTCAAAACATTATGACCACTGCCCACAGCGAGGTTGGGTACCCCAACGTGCGGGCACGTGACGCAGGAAGGAAAAAGAATCGAAGCGGAAGAGAGACGCGTGGGCAGTCATTATAGCGAAGTTTCCGGCCGCAGATGAGGGAATCCACTGATATAAGCCGTTTTGAAAAAGGGCACGTTGTTGTGGCGCTGCGGCAGGAACCTAGAATCTCTGAAATGGCGGAGCTGTTCGCCTGTTGGCATACTACCGTCGTGAGCACCTATGTGATGTGGCTGAAGGATGGTGAAATAACGAGTAGGCCGTATGGGCGACGACGTCTCACCACGAAACGCAGAGGTCGGAGGATTCCCCATTGTGTAATCCAGGATAGGCAGCGATCTGTGGCGGCTCTGGCGACAGTACAATGCTGGTGCAGACACAAGTGTTTCGGAGCACACCGTTCAGATGCCACTGGTGAACATGGAGCTTCACTTCACATGACCCCTACGTGTTCCTGAGTTGACCCAACGATATTGTCAGGATTACAGTGGGCACCGCATCACAGAGTAATGAACTCAGTAGCATTGCATAACAAATGAATAGACTTTTACAATTACTTGTGTGTGTCAGCTATCTTACAAGCAACACTTCAGAGCAACCAGCTAAATATAACTCATAACATCGTAACTTCTTCGCTAGCTATTAATGCTGCACGTTGCTAAGTAACCAGTGGCACATTATTTATATACACACTGCCTTCTGTGGAACTATTTGTAAGGTATCATTTTTTAATTGTATGCCATTTTATTTTTTAATTGTTTGAAGCGGAAATATAATAGTGGTTAATCCTACAGCCAACACCAAAAATAGATACCTTTTTAAGTTAGTAACTAAAGTTTTTCATCATATATTCAATAACCATTCATTCTATTGGTTACGAATGACACGTGGAGACGACTATGGGGCGGAGCTTTCGCTATTTGACCGTACCACATCGTTGTTTCTCCAGCATTTGCCACCATCTGGAGACTTCTGCAATTCCTGCTACGCAGATATGTCTCTATACATAAAATTTGGGTATAACTTCGTTTCAGTTTTATTACATTGTTCATGTTTTATCTGTATTACCCTCTGTACTTAAGACTATATTTCAGAGTACGGTTTGAAGAGAGCCCGCTTCTGGACTGAAACGGGTCACCAATATAAGGGATTTGTGCGATCTAAGCTGGTTTCGTAAATAAAATAGAGAACAACGCCGCTGTCGGCTCTTAAGAGTGACACTGGTGTTTCTCTGATTGCTACGATAGTGAAACTTAAATGAAGGGGCAGGCATCTGCCGTTACTGGAACATCAGTTCGTAGTTGATACATTCGTCGACGATCGTTGTGTCGGACTGAAGGAAAAGTAGTACACCTTCCAAACCTTAATCCGACCACACTATCGTGAAAATCGGAAGCCATATACCTCTGGAAACTTATAAATGGTTTTTGTCATGTGAAATTGGTGTTATATTCAGTGTAAATGGTGTACCAATATAGTGTTAAAAGTACTGGAATGGGTGACGCCTGTATTAACCTGTTGGGTAGCATATACATTTTAGCCAATTGCTATCAAGTGTGCTCCGCTGAGATAAAATGATAAAATGATAAAATTGCTCTGCAGCTCAAAATTGCGTGTGGTAAACGCTCTGTAATAGATATTTGTGTAACACGTATTGCAAATCAGATGTGTTGAGAAAACATGAATTTTTTTACGAGAATTGCAGTAGAGTCATCGAAGCTGTCACTACTCATTGAATCGTGGTAATATGTTTGGAAGCATCTCGTAGACTCGGCTGGAGGAGTGGACGGCGGCATGGCGTCTCGCTTACCTGCCCCGAGGTACAGGGCAGTGCGAGGTTTGTGCTCATCCGCGTCGTGCGGTGCCAGTGGCAGGCTTCAGTCGAGCTGGCGGTGGCAATGAGTAGTGACGAGTTTTGTGGTCTGTACGGGCTGCGTTTAGGCGTACGTTGCAGGAGTGGCTCTGCTCCAGTTCTAATTCTTTCCCTCTTTGCTATCCTAGTGGTAGCGGCACAAGTGTGCTAAATAGTTTACAGTGCTCTTAAGCGATGTTTTGTGTGTGTACATACACGCCTGTAGAAACATTACTAGTTGGATTTCTCGCCGTTATTTACAAGTCTACTCTAAGGCAGCCTGATAGTAGCGTCATCGTTTTTAACAAACTGATAATGAACGGGCGAGTTCCTTACAGGAAAAGTAGGCTCGGTACCTTGCAAGAGTGTGTTTGTTGAACTTCGCTAATTGTTAAACTTTAAACTACTGTTATAACAGTATTTGTTTAAATAATACAGTGCGGTGGTATTTGTTCAACATTTAATGACCCATATTTATTTGTATCTTCTTGAAAAATGGGTAATTGTGGAATACTGGGAGAAAATTGCTGAAATTGAAACGACTTGCCGCAAGATTGTGAATAGCGCCATGCACTTGTGTGCTTGCAGAAAATACGATGGGGGTTGGAAGACACTGATGCAAAATTGCAATTGTAAATGTCACTTCAATTTGTTGCTACTTCATGATGTTTATTTGACCGTTGTACAGACCACGAATGGTAAGGCCATCTCGTGATGGTAGGATACGCCGATGAGGTGGAAGGAGGGAGGGATCATATCGCACCAGTAGGTACATCCTAGAGCTGTGGAGAAGGGGAGCTGTCCATTTTGGATTATAAATTATGGTAATTTAATTGGCAGCTACATGTCATAAATTAGATTAGGTTAAAAGCAAATGCACGTTAATCACATCCTAAACAAACGCAACTCAGAGTACAAGTGAATGGTTTGTTTACATTACAGTCATTAAATTAGGCTAGGTCAAATCGCCGGTTTGCTTATACAGGGTGTTACAAAAAGGTACGGCCAAACTTTCAGGAAATATTCCTCACACACAAATAAAGAAAATATATTATGTGGACATGTGTCCGGAAACGCTTAATTCCCATGTTGGAGCTCATTTTAGTTTCGTCAGTATGTACTGTACTTCCTCGATTCACCGCCAGTTGGCCCAATTGAAGGAAGATAATGTTGACTTCGGTGCTTGTGTTGACATGCGACTCATTACTCTACAGTACTAGTATCAAGCACATCAGTACGTAGCATCAACAGGTTAGTGTTCATCACGAACGTGGTTTTGCAGTCAGTGCAGTGTTTACAAATACAGAGTTGGCAGATGCCCATTTGATGTATGGATTAGCACGGGGCAATAGCCGTGGCGCGGTACGTTTGTATCGAGACAGATTTCCAGAACGAAGGTGTCCCGACATGTAGACGATCGAAGCAATTGATCGGCGTCTTAGGGAGCACGGAACATTCCAGCCTATGACTCGCGACTGGGGAAGCCCTAGAACGACGAGGACACCTGCAATGGACGAGGCAATTCTTCGTGCAGTCGACGATAACCCTAATGTCAGCGTCAGATAAGTTGCTGCTGTACAAGGTAACGTTGACCACGTCACTGTATGGAGAGTGGTACGGGAGAACCAGTTGTTTCCGTACCATGTACAGCGTGTGCAGGCACTATCAGCAGCTGATTGGCCTCCACTTCTGTGAATGGCTCATCCAACAATGTGTCAATCCTCATTTCAGTGCAAATGTTCTCTTTACGGATGAGGCTTCATTCCAACTTGATCAAATTGTAAATTTTCACAATCAACATGTGTGGGCTGACGAGAATCCGCACGCAATTGTGCAATCACCTCATCAACACAGATTTTCTGTGAACTTTCGTCATCAACACAGATTTTCTGTGAACGTTTGGGCAGGCATTGTTGGTGATGTCTTGATTGGGCCCCATGTTCTTCCACCTACGCTCAATGGAGCACGTTATGATTTCATACGGGATACTCAACTTGTGCTGCTAGAACATGTGCCTTTACAAGTACGACACCACATGTGGTTCATGCACGATGGAGCTCCTGCACATTTCAGTCGAAGTGTTCGTACGCTTCTCAACAACAGATTCGGTGACCTATGGATTGGTAGAGGCGGACCAATTCCATGGCCTCCACACTCTCCTGCCCTCAACCCTCTTGACTTTCATTTATGGGGGCATTTGAAAGCTCTTGTCTACGCAACCCCGGTACCAAATGTAGAGACTCTTCGTGCTCGTATTATGGACGGCTGTGATACAATACGCCATTCTCCAGGGCTGCATCAGCGCATCAGGGATTCCATGCGATGGAGGGTGGATGCATGTATCCTCGCTAACGGAGGACATTTTGAACATTTCCTGTAACAAAGTGTTTGAAGTCACGCTGGTACGTTCTGTTGCTGTGTGTTTCCATTCCATGATTAATGTGATTCGAAGAGAAGTAATAAAATGAGCTCTAACATGGAAAGTAAGCGTTTTCGGACACATGTCCACATAACATATTTTCTTTCTTTTGCGTGTGAGGAAGGTTTCCTGAAAGTTTGGCCGTACCTTTTTGTAACACCCTGTATAATGGACCCGTTGATCCCTTACTGATACGTCTCCTTTACTACCTACATTGCTTGCAGTTTTCCCTTCCTTGCTTGTTATCGGCTTGACACCTGAGCCCTTGATATCCATGCAGATGCTTCTCTTTTATACAAAAGCCACTTTAACTTTCCTGTAGGCGGTAAATATCTTTCCCCTAGTTGTTCAGGCTTCTGTATCTTTTGTCCAATAGCGAATCCTGCTTAGTCATTTTGCACTTCCTGACAGTACCATTTTTTAGACGTTTGTATTCCCTTTCGCGTGCATCAATTTCTGTATTTTTATATTTTCTCCTTTCATCAATTAAATTCAGTCTCACCTGTAATATCCAAGGATTTTTATTGGGCCTTGTCTCCTTTCGTATTTGATCTTCTGCTTCTTTCACTATTTTCGCTTTCAAGGGTACCCACTTGTCTTCTGCTGTATTCGTTTCCCCCACTCTATTGTTCTATTCACTAATTCTCTCTCTGAAACTCTTAACAGCCTCTGGTTCTTTCAACCTGTCCAGGTCCATCTTCTTAATTTCCTATCTTTTTGAAATTTCTTTAGTTTTAAATTACAATTCATAACCAGTGAATTACCTTCAGATCCCAAATCTGCCCTTGCAATTGTCTTACAATTTAAAATCTGGTTCCAACATTTCTTTCTTACCATTTTATAATCAATTCGATACCTTCTGGTGACTCCAGGACTCTTCCACGTATACAATCTGCTTTCATGATTCTTAAACCAAGCGTTAGCTGCTCTGTTTAGTTAAAACATTCGTACTGAATCAGTGTGCATAGGCAATCAAGAAAAAGTAACGTTCTTGGAGCCCCGTGTTTTATTTTTTCTTGCACCCGAACGTACCAGGCATAGGATTTAGCATCTCGTGAATGCTTTTTGTATGTATAATTCTACGTAGTACAGATCGCAGGTAGCTGGACAAGCAAGAGGCTGGGAGAAGTGCGAAGGAAAGAGTGGAGTGGTGCTACTGCAGTGCTACTTTCTCTGCTTTCTGCGGCTGTTTTCTCACGGCGGCCACACTTTCTCCCCGGCTGCTGCCTGCGGTTTCTAATCGCGCGGCTGGCTCGCACTACCAAATCCAACGCGCCTGGGTCGGGGTAAGCAAGTGCGACATCGTGTTCTTGTTGAAAATAGGTTCAAATGGCTCTGAGCACTATGGGACTTCTATGGTCATCAGTCCCCTAGAACTTAGAACTACTTAAACCTAACTAACCTAAGGACATCACACAACACCCAGTTTGAAAATAGGGGTAGAAGGTCTACCACAGCAGCCCTGTGTGAAGAGCAGCTCACTCAATTTAATTACTATGATTGTAACTCACTGGTGCCCGTAAAATCACTGAAAGATCACAAAGGTATCAATAATGTAAAAAAATACTTCGGAGTTGGCACTAAACAAGTTGGGTATTTCGTAAACTGAGATCCTCGCATGCAGATCGGTGGCTCTACGACCCAAGTGGCGACACCTCTGCGTTTGAAAGAGAAACTTTAATAGCGTATAATTTAATACCAACCTCCTTCAAGAATTCAAACACCAATTCATACGAATTTACGTTCAGTGCTGTCAAGGACGTTAAAGGGGTGGTCACCTTTCATTTAAACAAGCTCCTTACGTAACCAATCAGACTGACTTGTGTCACTGGAAATCCTTCTAAGTGTATACGCGTATACGGTTCTTATCCTGATTTCAAACTGGCGCTGATCAGCAGAAGTGGCTTCACGTTCTTCCGACCGGAGGAGCTGCACATTTTTCGGTGTGGCTTTCTCGCCAGCGGTCTTAATGAACGGCGTCGGTCATCCCTCCCCATTACAGCATCTTTTCCGTGCTGCATGTCTATCCTCTTGCTATTCTTTTTCCCCTCCCTTGGGGAACATGGCTGGGGTGATTAAAAAGGTAGATTCCTCCTTAGTGCTCACCCGTCGCGCGGGGTAGCCGTGCGGTCTAGGGCGTCTTGTCACGGTTCGCGAGCCCCCCCCCCCCCTTCCCGTCGGAGGTTCGAGTCCTCCCTCGGGCATGGGTATGTGTATTGTCCTTAGCGTAAGCCTAGGGACCGATGACCTCAGCAGTTTGGTCCTTACCATAAATTTCCAAAATTTTCTTTCTCACCTTTGATAGAGTGGTGTTTCTGTTAAAGCTCAAAGCAGGCTGTGAAATTATTAAAGTCCGTGGAAATTATTAAAGTCCGGCCGTACATTCCGAACCCGATCTGTTGCTACCAGTGTCATCGTTTCAACCACACTAGACCGTCTTGTCGACACTCAACCAAATGTATAACCGTGGTAGGGACGCGCGAAAGGGCGATTATCCGCCTCCTTCTCCCCGCTGTATAAACTGCATTGGCGGCCATGCTGCCTCCTCTAGGCATTAGTAGTAGTAGTAGTAGTTAAAGAAATCTTCAGTACTTCTGCAGTTTCCTCTGTTGTTAGTTACTGTACAGTCTGCAGTCTTGACTGTTGAAACGTGATGTCTGCCGAACGTAAATTCGTGTTGTGCTCAATTTTTTGTTGTTAGTTGTCTTGTTTTTGGTATAATTACTACTGTATACTCGTAAGCTCGATAAGACCTGGTAAGAAGAGTTGTCTTAGTTGTGACGTTGTTGCTGGCCAGGACGGTGGATTTGGCAGTGTCGAGGCATCACGGACTCGTAAGTTTTTGAGCCCCCTACCTCAGTCGGTAAAAACTGGTCGCTTATAGGATCACTTACTATCTACTGTCGATTGTCTTCCTGTCTGTCTGTCCGACTGTTAAGTACCATTTTTCTCAGGAGCAGGTGGAGCTATCAGATTGAATTTTTTGTAGTCCCTTGGCGGTGTGAAAAAAAAATTACTCCTAAGTCAATGCAATCAAGAGATACGGCCGCGTTTTGATATTCGCAGAGTCAGCCATCGAAACCTGTGGAGGAACTATCTATATACAGAGGCGGACAAAACTACTCAGACACTGGGAATAATGAGAGAAGTAAACCTTAAATGTGTTTTTAATTCGAAACATATTTCATTCTTTGCAGATGTATTATACATATTTCAATCTGAACATATGCGGAACAACAAGTAACAAAACACGCCTTATGTAAAAAAAAAAGAAAAGACAATCGAATTCTACAATGGGCAAAATTATTCAGACAGTCAGCAGTCAGTATTTGGTAATGCGTCCCTTTCTCTGTATTACAGCCCTCAGTCTTTGTGGCATGGAGTAAATAATCTTCTTCGTTATATCCGAACCGATATTCACCCATTCTTCTATCAGTGCACACATATGTGTCAGACTGCTCACATGTCGTTTGTGTAGTCTCATTTTCAAGTCATTCCAGACGTTTTCAATGGGACTGATGCCCGGAGACAGCGCCGGGGTAATGAGGCGATGAGGCGTGTTGTATAGGATCCACTGTTTGACAGTTTCTGCTCTATGCATATGATAATTGTCTTGTCGGAAATAGTCACCTCCAATATCCAACTTCGCAGCACTTTTCGTCAGATTTTGTTTCAGTGAATCGAGATAGACAAATCTGTCCATGGGCCCTTCAATAAAGACAAGCTCCCCAACACCTCTGGAAGACATACATCCCACGCCATCACACTGCTGCCTCCATGTTTGATGGTTGCTTGCATGTTTTTGGGCTCCAACTGTGTTTGCTTGACGCCAGACTAAACTGTGGCCATCCACGTAGCTCAAAGTAAATTTGCATTCATCACTCTATAGAATCTTGTTCCAAAAGGTCACATTCTTGCCGACAATTTCTTCTGCAAAAACCATCCGCTTTTTTGCGTTACAATTACTGAGGAAGTACGCGCCTTGGCAATCTGGCATTGTACCCAGCACTGTTCAGGGATCCGCGCACTGTTGTAACATTAACTTCGGTACCAACGCCTTCTGCCAGTTCTGTCGCTATAGCAGGGGACGTTGTCCGTGGGTCGTTTTTCACCATTCGAAATATGTTCCTATTGTCTCTGTTTGTGAGTTTCTGAGGACGCCCCTGTCGCTGACTGTTGACTAGAGTTTTTTATTTCCATTTCTGGACGATACTAAATATAGTTTTTCGGCTTCGGTTGACGCTCCTGCCTACTTCTGCGTATGGTTTTCCCTCACTTTGCATCCGCACAATAAGCCTTCGCTTGTCCAACTGTCGTTTCCCTACCTTTACGGGGCATGGCGCTACGTTGGTCTTTTTTGACGTGACCTGTGCCTTCCTGTAGTACGAGACAGCTGCCTTGCGTACACTGACTGCTTGCTGCCGCCGAGCTGTGCCTTCAAACTGCGGTTACCTTATCAAGCGGGCGGTGTCTGATTACTCACTGTCTGAAACACACGCCTGAGATGGTAACACAGAACTAATCGTTCCAGGTAGTGTATACGGTGCATTCGCATAGTCGATGTCTTTCGAAATACCCCCTGCATTATGGCACATACGCACATACGCACATACACATTCCGTGTATGCATCAGTCGCAATTGATCGTGAGATACGCTTGTGACCTGTGTCTGAATACTTTTGTCCGCCTCTGTACGTATCGCAGCTGTTGATCTAGCGGTAAAGCGCGTGCCTGGATTCAGAAAGGTCGCAGGATCGAATCTCGGTCAGACCACTTCTTCTACAGACTCCGTTTTAATTTAACCTTCACCTATCAACGAAGTGAGAAGTTATCAGAAACAACATGTGGTCCGATTTCCACGTTAAGGTCCAATTTCCCCGGTTGAATGGCTGCGGTAGACTACGGACACTCAAATCGCCGAAGTGGCGTCCAATTGAAAGACTTGCACCAGGACACTGAGACAGATGAAATTATCATCGTCATCATCAACCCCTGTATACATATTAAGTTTGTGTGGAATTCTCAGAGAGCGAGTCCTACGCGTAGTTGTTTGGCTTTTTAAATCGTGATATTTATTTCTACGGCTGAATTTGTATTTGGTCAAACTGTGTTTATTAAGGAACGAGCTATTGAAGTTTTCTTCATTCAGTTGCGTATTACGTGATAGTTTCCTCCGTTTTGGTCACATGCCATCTCGACGAGTGGTCTCGATTGCCGCGAAAGCTTGTGCGTTGTGGTGTCCAGTGACAGCACAGCCTTCTAGTTCAGTAATCGATACCCAGTGAGACGCGTAGTTCGAAGCGACTGCAGCGGCCGTACAGTGTTTGACCCTGTCGGATGCGCCCGCACAAGGAGTCTGCGAGAGAAAACTGCGCCAGGCTGCTTTCTCTCTCTCTGCTGGCTGCTTTCGCTGCAGCCTCCCCAGGCATGCTTCTTCGTTTCCCCTTTTTTTTTCCTTCTTTGGGAAATTGGGGCGTGGTACCGTGATTTTTATGAAGCTTTCGATATTTCTCAGGCGCAATTGCAAGAGATGTATGATCTGTTCTTTCAGGTTATACCTCTGTAGTTGTTGGGCATTCTAGAGCCAGAACCATGTGGAATTGTGTGTAAGTTCACTCCTGCTAATTCGAACCTTGATAAATCGAATTCCTCCTTAAATCGAAATGGTTGTCCAGTCCCGTGAAAAATCTCGAAATTCGATGAAATTATGTGTTTTGACGCTGTGCACTCGATAAATGGAAATTATCGTCGCGTCAGATCGCCCGCAAACACTGTTTTGTGTAATTACAACTTAGTGGCTGTCTAACCCTCAGTAATTCGAATTGTTACGTTAGTCGTCTCTATGTTGGTTCCGTCATTCAACTCTTTGCGACGCACCTTTGTTTGCGTAACGGTGCGTGACTTAGTACAGTACACATATCAGTTGTACAGGTGTTCGAGTCTTGCAGAAAAGAAGATTGTTGAGGCCGTGGAATGTGAGCCGAAAAAGAAGGGTGTGACAGAACTTTCGGTATTCTGCCATCCGCGCTTTCAACAGTCCTGAAGCAGAAAGGTTGGACTGCTGGAAGCGTATCGTTTCGTACAGAGCGACTGCTTTCCTGAAAAGTATTTGTGTTATTTGGACTTATGAAGACTGGTAAAAACTTTTGATCCATACTTAGTGCTGTTTCTCCTCCTCAGAGAACAGCAGATTTTCATGTTTGTGGTACTGACGCTCTAGAAAAGGAGAGAGGCTTGATGACTTTATGGTTAATTTTGTTAGCCTGCAGATTGTGCTCATCTTCTGGCTTGCTTTCTTCTTCCTTTAGAGTTTAGACCATGAATGTGAATTGATAGACCCATAATCTGCCTCTCAAATGTAGATATGTCTTGACGTTTAACGAGGAAAGCCATACCGTCAAAGTAGTAATGCCTGGAAACATTAAACATTTGCTGTTGTGGTGCAAGAAGTTGTTCCAGCTCTGCCTAGCAATCAGCTGGAAGATGTTTGTGTAAAAACATTGTTTAGATAGCTGTCACCTAGAGAATCTTCACTGTGCGTACTTTGTGTTGACTTACGTGCAGAGATGATGACAGCACAGGGCACTGGCAAATCGTCATGAAGGCAATCGAGCGTCTCCATAAGCTATGAAGTGATCGATTACGCTTTGGCGTCGCGGCTTGGTGGTGTTTTGGAAGGCAGATAGAAAGACAAGCTGCCTACAGTGTAGGCACTCGGAAACAGTTGAACGAAGCTAAAGAGAAATGTCACCCTCTTGGGTGACGTAAGATTCACTTCGAAAATTTTGCTGTGGTTAATATAAGATCTGTTCATCCAGTGTATATGGATGCCACATAAGAGCAACAAAACACTAAAAGAGTTCTTTCGTATGTCATTTCGTAGCTTGAAAACTATAGAGCTGTCTTACAGCCTTTGACCCTCTGCAAAGTGGAACGAAGGGTTATTTGGTAAGCATGATAGCGTTACGGAGATGTTTACCAAACTCAGGTGGCAGACTCTGCAAGAGCGGCGCTCTTCATCGCGGTGTAGCTTGCTGTCCAGGTTTCGAGAGGGTGCGTTTCTGGATGAGGTATCGAATATATTGCTTCCCCCTACTTATACCTCCCGAGGAGATCACGAATGTAAAATTAGAGAGATTGGAGCGCGCACGGAGGCTTTCCGGCAGTCGTTCTTCCCGCTAACTATACGTGACTGGAACAGGAAAGGGAGGTAATGACAGTGGCACGTAAAGCACCCTTCACCACACACCGTTGGGTGGCTTGCGGAGTATAAATGTAGATGTAGATGGCACATAGCGAGAGTTGCTTGCACTGCATAACAGGTCCACAGTATCAAGAAACAACAAGAAGGCAACCAGAAGCAAACTGTCAAGGAAAAAGTTCACAAGCAGCATCAGGATGACGGATCATTGAATCGTAACACTTCTTCTGAAACGTAAGAAGTCTTGTGGGCACATAAGAAGTCCTCTTTGTCGGCTTTACATTTCAGTATGTAGCCAGACATTCTACATATTTCGTGTAATTTCATTCGAAAGCCAAAATTTACCATTTAGACTAAAATTCGTTTGCTTTATTTAGATATTAATACGTGCATTTTTAGTAGCAATATCCTCTGGAAGTAGAATGTAGCTGGACCGCCATTTACTGGGTCAAAAACATGTAGGTGGTGTTGTATCAGACGGCAAATGTGGCGTATTTACACCAAATGTATTGGATGGGTGCCAGGAGGTGCCGTATTAAAACTCGGCGGGAACTTTCAAATGATTTATTCGTTTCCACTACAGTGCTTCGTTTACCTCGGTCCGCGTCACAGGGTCCCGCAATGCTGAGGCCACTGCACCAGCGACCCAGCGCAGTGCGCCGGCCGGAGTGGCCGAGCGGTTCTAGACGCTTCCGTCTGGAACCGCGCGACCGCTACGGTCGCAGGGTCGAATCCTGCCTCGGGCATGGATGTGTGTGATGTCCTTAGGTTAGTTGGGTTTAAGTAGTCCTAAGTTGTAGGGGACTGATGACCTCAGAAGTTAAGTCCCATAGTGCTCAGAGCCATTTGAACCAGTGCAACGCGCTGTGTCGAGCCGGCCTAGTACGCCAGCAGAGTGCATCGTCGTCAGGATGCCGCGGTTGACTAGGCGGTATGCGTCCCTGCCGACTCAGCGCCGCTCGGTGTGAGCTGCAGGCGGTCGCTGCGTCCTTCTTCTAGCCGGCGTGGCTGAGATCTCGGAGACCAACAAGCGCCCGCTATCCGGCGTCCGTATCTGCGGCCCTCACCTCTGGAGTCTCATGCGTGTGTCGGGAGCCGAGACGACTGCCCGCGGTAGCGAGCCGAAGAGTGGCCCACCGCTGGCTGGCTGCGGACCCCGCGTCGGCCTCAGAGGGCCGAACCAACGACCCGCGACTGGGACGCTGGCGCCCCATCTGTTGCTGCGTGTAGCTCGGTGGTGTGACACGCGCCGCCGTCTAGAAGAGCTTGCCACACCTGAATCGATCTCGTTAGAAAAAGGCACCTATTATTCTCGGCTGTGCGCCTCTGTTTTTGCCAAGCGCGCCGATTCGCGTCACGTACGCGTGAAACTTAGGTTGGCCAGTGACTCTTCTGCCTCTGACTTGCGCCATGGAAACTGCTGTGTATGCCCTCTCCTTCAGTTCTACGCCCCTGTGGCCTCTATTTGCCTTCTCAACCGCTGGTATGCGTAACTTTACTGCAACCCGGCCCGCGCCAGGCTGTAACTAGTGCTCGGAATATCGCACGAAACTAACTTTCCTATCGTAAATGCTGGTGCTGCTACACAAGTATATGGCGATGTGGAGTACTCGTTAGAGTGCCTTACCACTCTCTCTCTCTTACATTTCGAGAAATTGGCCCAGTATGCTGCAATTGAGGTACCCCACAATATCACACCGTTTTCCCCCTAATATAGGTAATGGATTTCTCCTCGGCACCATGACCGCCTCCTTTTGGAGGTGTTATTTCACAGCATAAAACTGCACTACTCTTTGTGGCAGGATACAGTGCATCGTTGATTGTTCTGAGGAATTTGGTTGCCACAGTGGATAGACATGCATGTAGGAAAATGGTAAGGGCTATTGTCAATACATGTGTAAGAGATCCTGTCATTAAATGCGTCTGCAGCCACAGAGTAATTTGAAGCTAGCATGTGACTAACGTGCTGCTCGTTAACAAGGTGGGCAACAGAGCTCCTGCTGGCTGTAGGATTACTATTACTATGTCCAGGAGAATGTATGCACGATGGCCGGGGACGAGGAGGGGGCTGATGCTGTGGTGATCGCATCGGTTCATGGCATGCCGAATGCGATGGCAGAGATGTTGCTGTAGCCTGCGTCCCCATCAGGATGGCTCAAGCGCTCCTGCAGAAAAAAAAATAACGACAGAGAGAAGTATTTTGTGTAACGATCCCAAAAAGAACAAACGTAAATAATTTTTTGGTACTTCTGTAAAGCGTCATCATCATCTGTACCTGTGTTACCAATGTCATCTCATATTCGAGTGCTTTGAGTTGCGGTATTGTGCTTACTACGGCCATCAGCATGTAGTCTTTATCCATGACACTCGTTTCAGTGCTATTATCCAAAATCTCTAGAAACAAAACAGCATATGAAGAGCATATGCTAACATAGATTATTACCGCTTTTTTATGAATTCCTAATTACGTATTCCTCCTTGACAATTGGACCCATTCTCCATGAAGTAGTCTGATCAAGAATGGTGTTGGAACAATGTTATCATGTTCCAGTTAGTTTGCTGCAGTAATCCATTTGATTAGTATAAGCATAAACATTATTATTATTATTATTATTATTATTATTTAATACGTTTTGTTCGTTTGGGGGGAGGGGGGTTATCGTACCACCTAAAAGTGGGCGTGTAACCTTCTCACCGAGGCCTCCACCCTCCTTCCGATTTCACTCTCTCTTTCACCCTTTCATTGGATTTTGTTTGCCTTGTTGTTCGTCTTTTCCCTATGTGTGTTCATCTTGCCTTGTCTTTTTGGGCTGGACGGTTTAGTGTGTTGCGGAGTGACTGGCTCATCCTCTACTTTTTTTGCGGTGTAAGTTTTCCCCCTTTCTTGTTCGTTTCTTGTGTTTTCTCTTTCGTTGTGGTTTCCCACGCCTTATAACTCCTTTTTCTTTCCCAAACTAAATTTGGATGTTGTCTTACCTTGAGCCTTGTTTGCGTCAGGAAAAAGGGACGATGACTGTGTGGTTTGGTCCCTTTATACCCCAAACCTACCAATCTGACAGCCACTCTTTCTTTGCTGTTTGTTTGCCTTGGTGTTCGTCTTTTCTCTATGGGTCTTCGTCTCGCCTTCTCTTTTAGGCTGGAGATTTTAGTGTGTTGCAGAGTGGATGGTTCACCCTTTTTTATTTTTGTGATCAGACAGTCTAGGCGATCTGCCATGTTATTTTAATACCTTCCACTAATTTTCCTGTTAGTGTACGTTTTCCCCTTTGGTTAGCTTCTTTCGTTTTCTCTTTCCGTGTGATTCGCCGTTAGCTTTATGCCCTTTTACTTTCCCCGACTCCTTTTGGGAATTGTTTTAACGTGAGACTTGTTAGCATGAGGAAAAAGGAACTGATGACCCTGGAGTTTGGTCCCTTTACACTCTCGATTGCGTTTTATTTTCAGACCCGAGGGCAGTGGTAGATTTACCGACAGGTCCACCCTCTGTTTCAAGTAATATTCAAACGAATATTGTTAGAGTTCGAAGGTTGTTATAAGTCCAACTTCTTTCCTAAAATTTTTGGGAGATGTCCTTGAAGTGTTAACAGTGTGACTGGCTCACACTGTCTTTTTGTAAGTGATCAGCCGGTGACATTTCTCTGAGCTGTTATTTTACTTATTTTTTAATCCCAGATATTGCACCTTTACCTTTTCTACGGTATCGTGCGGTGTGTAAGATAGAGTAATTGTGTGGGTCAGTGCAAGTGAGATGGGTGTGAGTGAATGAGTATGTGTCGCTTTGTAAGTTTACTCCTCACTGTGTAACATTTCTGAACACAGAAATATCTGCTTCTATTTAGAACACGCCCATGAGTTCACTATTACAGGAGACGTTGGCGTATTCAAGAAACCTACTAAGTCCGGATGTCCAAAATATTCTGGAATTAATTATTTCCCAATATGTGATGATGCTGCTGCAACGAAGGGGCTATGGATTCAGCAAGAAGAAAAATTGTTGATGCTTATTACCTGTTTGAGTGGTTTAAATCTACAAATTTGTGTGAGCTGCTCCTAGACATTTTTAAGAAAGGCGTCGTAGTTTCAATAGAACTGACTATTCAAACAACTTACGGGAACGCTGTTGGGTAATGTTGACACTCGCCAGTATTTAGACTTCTGCAAGCCCTGTTACTACACACATACACGCCTCCCCCCCCCCCCCCCCCACACACACACACACAGTGTAAACACTAGTGCCGGTACACAGCGAAAGATGGTCGATAGTAGAAATTAATAACCAATGGGTGGGGTAGCAATAACTCTGTCCCTCTATTTTTTGAGAATAGGGAGAGCAGGAATCTATGCAGAATTTAAGCAGGAATTTCCGTCTATATTTATGTGATTACCTCCCCCATTTAATTTCAGCTGTTTCTTTAATAACACTATCCTAGTAGCTGGAAGCACATTCCAGACTCTCTGTGTTGTTATATTCCAAAGGATGGTGCAACAGCAGTGTTGTGCAACAGCAGATTTACTTGGTTGTAAATGTGTGGTGCTGAGGCTCAGTACTCAGGTCCTCCACAGCCCTGATAGTCTGACCAACACATGACATGCCACAGCTGCAAGGAATATGGTAGTTACCTGCTTTACGCAAACCTAAAAACTCTTTACGAAGCCTAAAAGTACCCTGATCTTAGATGTCAGTCGAAAAACACGTTTCACATATGAAACTTCCTGGCAGATTAAAACTGTGTGCCCGACCGAGACTCGAACTCGGGACCTTTGCCTTTCGCGGGCAAGTGCTCTACCAACTGAGCTACCGAAGCACGACTCACGCCCGGTACTCACAGCTTTACTTCTGCCAGTACCTCGTCTCCTACCATTCTGGACGTTTCACATAATATTTCCGCAAAATGCGACCAGTCCTGCTTGGAATGCTCCTTGCGTAAGGAAAAAAGGCCGTATGCTTTGGTGCCACCTCGGTTTTATCGTCGGTCACGCAGTCCACGGTTGGTCGATAGTGCATTACATATCTGAGCTGCCCTTCACTATAATCATTCTGGCGAATGGTGACCTCGAGATGAGCGAACCCAGCTGACAAACTCTCAGGGTCCCACATAATGTGGCGCCAATAAACAAAGACACGAAGTACTCCTTCAAATTGAGCAGAATGGTAACAACTGTTAGCATGTAGATAAGTCAATGTGAATAGGCTTCCTACAAAAGGCATGCCCCAACGAACCATCAACCTTCCTCTGATCAACACATCAAGGAACGGAAGACAACCGTCATTTTCCAACTTCCATCGTGGGATTGAATTCATGTTTTCTAAAAGTCTTTCAAATTCTCATTGCCACGAGGCCAAACAACAAAAATATCGTCTACATACCTGGAAAACATGCGTAGGTAACAAGCCATAGAGTCCAGTGCACGTTCCTCGAAGTCTTCCGAAATGAATTGGCAGTAATAGATGACAACAGCAGTCCCATCGCAACTCCATCTGTGTGCCCATAGTCATACTGGTTATTGAATAAAAAGTAAATGGAAATCAACATACGTCGAAATAGGTTCGTTAATTGTGCACCAAACGTAACCTTAACTAACTGTAAAGAGTCAAACAGAGGGATGTGAGTAACGAGAGAGACCTCATGGAAACTTAATAGAATATCAGTCACACAAAAACGCATTCCTTGATAATCTCCTGTGGCAAGGAACTTTTCTTCAGGAGGCTGTTAGTCTTTCTGTCAGCACTTTTTGTGGGGTCAGCACCGATCTTGTGATACGTTGTATGAGACAGTAAACAATGCATCTTTTGAATGTAGTCCTACTTGTCCAAAACAAATGTATTATTGCCCTTGTCCGCGGCTCAAATAACAATATCCAGACCAACTCTTTAAGTGAACATAAAGCACCCTTCTCAGCTATTTTCTTACTCTTGGGTGGACGTGCCCAGTCAACACATTTCTCTCTTCTAACCCTCTCTCCAGTGTCAAGAGTTATTTTCAAAATAGCCTGTTTAACAGAACTAAAAAAATTAACCACTGGCAAACGGTTGGGCGTTGGTGCAAAGTTTAAACCTTTCGCTAGCAAGGATAAAAGTGCATCGTCATAAGCTTTGTCCATGAGATTTATCAGCAATTAACCTTATAAACAGAGACGTAGGTTTGTGCTTAAATATGTTTGAGTGATCTGCCTGTTTTGAAGTATGAATGTTGCTATACCCGATATATTCCGAACTCAAGATGTCAAATCCATGGAACGCCTCCAATTAAACTACACTCTGAGAGTTAGGAAAGAGAACAAGAAAATGAATAATTTTTTCATGGTTTTTTTCCCCCTTAAATAATGTGCAGGCGCGTTAGCTTAGGAAGCTGGTGAGAGGATGGTAATGACTCTATTTCTCTATAAACCTCTGTTCCATACACAATGAGCTACAGTAACTGCATATCTTTATATAGTCCTGACTCACATTTGAGTGATACGATAGAATTGCATTCATTCCGTATAGGCCATCTTTGGACCAAGTTATTTCAGCTGTCTTGCTTTACGTGTTCTTATGTTTGGCCAGTTGCTCCTTCCTCTCCTAGGTCCAAACCTTTCGTATTTTTAGTTTTGACTTTTCTTGGAAACTCTGCCACACCATAAGTTTCTCCTTGAGTGGGACACATTACAAGATGTCATCATGGGTGATCCCCACCTCTTTAAGATCTTCCTCCGCCTCTGTGAACCAGGCCCATTTTGTTTTCTTCTCCTGAAAGTAGGTGATCATATGATTGGTGAGTCTTCCAGGACTGATTCAGGTCATATGTCCATAAAACATAATTCTTCTTTTCCTGATGGTATCGGTTATCTTCTCTATGTGGGAATACAGTTCATGATTATGACTTCTTCTATATTCCCCCATTCTCTTTGATGGGACCTAAGATCTTTCTCAAAATCTTCCTTTCCTTGGCCTCCAGTTTTTCGATTAGGCCTTTTTTGTTCATTACTAGGCATTCAGAAGCGTACAAGACCTCCGGACAGATAACACTGTAGTAGTGCCTTAACTTTGCATTGAGCGATACTGATCTTTTGTTGTAGATGTTTCTGGTTAAATGGAATGCCATTTCCATTTTGTTCATGTGTGATATGAAGGCTTCTTTCTCCGAAAGGTGGCTGTTATCCATTCTCCGAGATATTTAAGCTTTTCAACTCGCTTAATTTTGCCTTGACCCACTACAAGCTCCCTTGATGGTGAATGTATGTCCGTTATAAACTCAGTCTTCTCAAATGAAATTTAGAGGCCAGTCTTCTGTGCTTGTACGTTAAGCTCATTAATCTGCCTCTCAGGTGTCCTCATGTCGTCATAAAAAAATTGCAAGATCATGTGCAGAAGCGAGACATTCGATTTCAGGATTTTGTTTATTGCAGCCCAGCCTATCACCATTTTTAATACCTTGGTTTTCCAGTTTTTTGCGCCTGCTCGAGGGCACAGTTGCAGAGGAGAGGTGAGAGCCTATTTCCTTGCCTCACTCCAGTCTTTATTTCAAAAGCTTCTGATGTTTCTACTCTAAATTTCACTTTTGAGGTTGTGTTGGTTAGTGTTTTCTGGATTATTTATTATTAAATCAAACAATAAAAAATCCAGGATGGAATGTAACAATATTATGAGAAGGAAAGTTGCTGCTCACCATATAGCGGAGATACTGAGTCACAGATAGGCACAATTCACACTTAAAGCTTTCGGCCAGTGGACTTTGTCAACAACACACACACACACACACACACACACACACACACACACACAAACTGCAGTCTCAGGCAACTGAAACCACACTGCGAGCAGCAGCACCAGGGCATGATTGGAGTGGCGACTGGATGGGGGAATGGAGGAGGCTGGGACAGGGAAGGGGAAGGATGGTATGGTGGGGGTGGTGGACAGTGAACTGCTGCAGGTTGGGCGTCGGGCAGTAGAGAGATGGGGAGGGGGGGGGGGGGAGTGGCGGAAAAGGAGAGACATAGAGAGAAATAGAGAAAAGGTGCAAAAAATAAAGAATAAAATAAAAAAGACTGGGTGTGATGGTGGAACGATGGCTGTGTAGTGCTGGAATGGGAGCAGGGAAGGAGCTGGATGGGTGAGGACAGCGACTAACGAAGGTTGAGACCAGGAGGGCTATGAGACTGTAGGATGTATTGCAGGGAAAGTTCGCACCTGTGCAGTTCAGAAAAGCTGGTGTTGGTGGGTAGGATCCATATGACACAGGCTGTGAAGCAGTCATTTAGATGAGGGGTATCATGTTTGGCAGCATGTTCAGCAACAGGGTGGTCCACTTGTTTCTTGGCCACAGTTTGTCAGTGGCCATTCATGCGGACAGACAGCTTGTTGGTTGCCATGCCCACACAGAATGCAGCACAGTGGTTGCAGCTTAACTTGTACACTGCATGACTGGTTTCTCAGATAACCCTGCCTTTGATGGCATAGGTGATGTTAGTGACCAGACTGGCGTAGGTGGTGGTGGGATGATGTATAGGACAGGTCTTGCATGTAGGTCTATTATAGGGGTATGGACCATGAGGTAAAGGATTGGGAGCAGGGGTTTTGTAAGGGTGGACGCGGGTATATTGTGTACGTTTGGTGGACGGCGGAATACCAATGTGGGAGGGATGGGAAGTGTAGTGGGTGGGACATTTCTCATTTCAGGGCATGACGAGAGGTAATCAAAACACTGGTGGAGAATGTAATTGAGTTGCTCCAGTCCTAGGTGGTACTGAGGAATCTCCTCTACGACCAGACGGTGGAGCTTTGGGAGGTGGTGGGAGACTGGAAAGATTATTGATTATTACATATTTTAATAGTGATTCCTTTCATTTGAGATCCATTCAGGTTTCCCACCATAGTCACCGCACCGTCAAACATTTGTGCGATCAATATTTCATTCGAATTTTGATAACAAATGCGGGATAAGATTAGCAATAGCCCTTGGGTCCTGTATCACTACCTGCATCATAGAACCCAAAGAGTCATCTTTAAAAGGAATTCACAGATGCTTTTCGTACTACATCAACAGTTGTGCAGTATTTTGCAATGATTTTTTTGTATGCTAAACTCGGTGTTTAGGGATTTAATGCTTAAGGGGGCTATAGTAGCTGGCTACTGCAAACGGAAGTAGCAGATGTGCTGGGGAGGACGAGCCAGATAATTCTCCATTGTCATTTGAGCATTGGTGTACGACATCACGTGACTCCACACCTGCAAACTGCACTTTAACACTGTTTAACACTTAGGATTTCTACCAGTTAATGGCAGTCACTGTCTGCTTGTATACCTCCATTTGCACATTTGGATCCACTGGTAGGTTGAGGAGTTGGTGGAAACTCGAATGGCTGCACCTCCTTATCTCAGATACCAGGTGGATTACTTGTGATGCTGCTGCGATGGTGCAGATACTGGAAACTCGAAGAAATAGAATAGAAACTACGTTTGATGACCAGCTGAAAACTGAAATATCTCTACGTAGCCAATTTAAGGTGGAACAGGGACAGCAATAAAAGACTTGCTACCTCATGGAGAGAGAGAGAGAGAGAGAGAGAGAGACAGAGAGAGAGAGAGAGAGAGAGAGAGACAGATAAGTGTGCCTTTCGCTGACACGATGGAACAAGTAATTCTGTTAATCAGAGAAGTTATATGAAATTGTTGAAGTAAACTAAAGAGTGTGATCCTCTTTCAGCGTAGACATAAAAATCTCTGCTGTGTTTAAAGGAATTTCTAACCGAATTCATAGTGATTAAGTTCAACCGTTTTATCAGCTACGGAGCAGGGTATTGTGGATGTTCTTTTTGTAGCCATCATGGCTGACGAAACCTCAGATGTGTCCAATAAAGAACAGTTTTCTATTTCCCAGCGTTATGTATATGAAGGAGAGATAAAGGAAAAACTCTTTGCGTTCTGTGATGTAAGTAGTAATACACATTCCCAGACTACTGCTGATCTTATACTGCACTTCTCATCAAAATTCAAATCTAATATAGAATTGATTGCACAAATGACAAATGTTTGACGGTGCGGCAGCTATGGTAGGAAACGTGAATGGAGCTAACAAAAAAAAAAGAAAATAAAAATAAAAAATATTCAAACTCACACATCGTGAGGTCTTATTTTTCGCTGTTATGCTCATGTACTAAACCTCATTTTGTCTCAAAACACCAGCCAAATACCGAAGTCTAAAATATTTTTTAACTCGCATGATGGATATGCAGTTTTTTTCCCCAAGATGTTCTAAACATATTAAATTTTTGGATACAATTTTGCGACGTTGTCTTTCACACGCCTGTCCAGTGCGAGGGAAATTAATCACTGTCGCAGGTGAAAACTGTATGCAGGAACAGAACTAAACTTTGTAATGTGTTTAGTGCCATGCTAGAACATCCTCAGGAAAATTATTCAGATATTTTAGCACCACATAAGGGCTTTATGGCAATGTTAGAAGAGGTCAAATTTGTTTTTCTCTTGAACACATTTGACTACATTATCTTCAGTGATGTGCTGTAAAACGTCCTGCGGAACCAAGCAAGTGATATTTTCTAGTAACAAGAAACAAACAAACCAAAAAAGAAATGCAGGAAACTCGCCGCTCCATAGTCGCACAACGTAACGACCATCAACGTCGTTTCCTAGTAGCCGTGTCTCAAATAGGGGAACACGAAAAATATGAACTATAAACGCATATGTTACGAAGTGTTTGATGACATTGATACCCACTTGGATTTAAGATTTCAAGATTAAATTGAATTTTTTTACTTTATTGCCACATAAAAACTATGGACTATAGTGAACACTACTGAAGAGCTCAAAATTAAAACCACGAGAGCGCTATTTGAGTACCAAACAAAAGTTTTCAGCAGTTTAATCTGTTAGTGTCGTTACTGTATAAATTTCTGTGAATACCTCATCAGCAAAAAGGTTTTCATCTGGAAGATAATCAGAAGCTAATCTCGAAATTCTATTGGAGAAGAGAAACTCTCTCACCTTGCTATTGAAGCTCGCCCACTACGAGAACTCAGAAAGAAGGAACATTTATTTGAGGAAGTGGTTACCAAATTTGCTTCCCAGGACAGAAGAATCAAATTTCTGTTCCCTTAATCTTGCAATGATGGTCTACCAAAGTATCAAGGTAGAGATTACAGCCAGAAACTAGTTATTTTTAGAAAAGTGTGCTTATAGTAATATAAATTACTTCAACGCCTGTTCTTTCAGTTTAAACCGTACCAGTTGTGATTTCAGTCTTTAATATTAATTCTTTTAATTTCAAGTATTACCAGTAGTGACATCAAGATCAGCTTGTCCCGTGGTTTACTATTGTTTACTAAAAATTATAATATTAACGAAAGTTATTAATTAGTTATTTTAATAATTATAATAAATGTACAATAACAATATAATTAATAATATAATTATAATATTCATTGCTTTGGCTATCTGAACGGTCACCGCACACAACTGCGTATGAGGTGTATTAGAGTTTGGTGTGACCGCTGGAAAATCGCTGATGCAATAGCGTCACGGCTAGTGAGTGTGCGACCACGGAGAGTGTCTTTCGTCGTCGGGAACAACCAAATGTCTCTAGGAACCAGGTCAGGTGAGAAATCACTTCAAAGTTATCACGAAGAAACTGCGGTGTCACGTTCCCCGATGCGCTGAGGCGTTGTCTTGGTGAAAGAGCGCACGTGCAGACTTTCCTGTTCGCTTTTCACGCAGTGCTGGAAGGAGCTTGTTCTCTGAAACATCTCGATAGGACGCGCCTGTCACCGCAGTGCTCTTCGAAACGCAGTAAGGATTACACCATCGCTGTTCTAGAACGTGGCAACATAATTTTTTATCTCTGGTGCTTACCGGAATTTTTTGGTGGCAGTGTCAGGATTTGAAAACGGCATCCTTGTCTCACCCGTCGCCACAATGGATGTCAAGAAAGCCCCCTTCGTGCCGTAGTTGGGGCTCAGCATTGGCTGGCGACTTGCCGCGCGTGCAGCCTTGTGGCCGACCGTCAACATTCTTGGCACCCACCTGGAGGGCAGGTGGTAATGTAGGACCGTGTGCACACATCTCACGGAAACGCCAGCTTTGGAGGCGACGTGTTCCACAATTGCTCTACGATCCACTAACACAACTTTCTCCACACGCTCGATCGTCCTCAGACTTGATGGTGCGCGGCCGTGACTGTCTCTGTTTGTTGTCACACGACGTTCTGCCTTGCTTGAACTGCCGCACCCACGAAAGCACGTTAAACACAGCCATGACATAGTCGCCCCGTGTCTCACTCAGTTGATGATGAGTTTCAGTCGGTGTCACACCACGCAAATGAAAAGAACGATTACCTGTTGTTCTTGTGGTGTAGCGTCGCCATTTTTAGAATGAAACAAGTCCTCCGTCTCGCCGCTATAGTTGTGTGTGTCGTACGGCTGCCATCTGTGTCCGGCTTCAACAATGGATAGTCCTGCATTTCAAAACAAAACGCATTTTCTGCCCTTTTCCAGTCCTGACAAAAAAAATCTGAGGTGTTGAATGCACCCGATGCTAGTTGTGAGTCAAGAGTTCTTCTCTTCCGAGTACCTATACTACCTACGTGACATCAGTATCTGTAACCATAATACTTGCGTCATACGCCAAGTCACAGCATCAAGGCGACTGCTTACTCGTGACCTACCATGTGAAAATATAAAGCAATCTTTTGCCTCCTGCTTCACAGTAACGATCTAACTGACTACGTTACGCCTAATTTCGCAATATTGTAAATTATTTAGCAGTGAAGCGTGGGGGTCTATAGCGAAAAGTCTTTGTTAAGTTACAAAAAACACCCATGCAAACCTATGGGTCTGGTGAGTTTTCTCTGTAATTATCGAGCCCCAAAGTCGCCAAATTGAAATTTACTGCGAATTCCCACAAATTGAACAAAATTTAATAGGTAGCAAATGTAATCTGTTAGTTTTGTACTATTTCTCATCTCCGATGAGGCCAATTTTAAAGTGAGTTTTTTTCGCAATCGTGTTACAGTTCTCGATGTTTTGCGCGACAACGCGTGTCGAAAAAAAAATTGATATTTTTGCCATAACTAGACAAACATAGCAGTAATTTTTTTTAGAAAAACTACATACAGGGTCCGAGGCGCTTGCTAGCGAAAACCAGTGTAATCTCTTTCAGCAATCGTCAACAACGTATGAGTGTTGCAAGGAATAGAATCGCACCAGTCGTGTTGCAAATCGTGTTAAGTGCCTGTCAGCTGCTGAACTGAATGTTAGTGTTGCCATGCGCTTTTTCTATTCCAAAAGAGTCCTGGATAGTTGCATTTAGTATTTTAGGGCACATACCCGATGGCCAGCGTGGTTCGGTGAATTCAAAGAAGGAATAAATTCTCTGGAAAATGTAGCCTGTACAGACATTTGGCCCAGCTGCAGCAGTTGCTAAGGACGGGGGATGACGGGTGCGCTGTGTTTTTCTAAAGCCGCATACAAGTTAGACCAGAGACTGTATTCGGTCGAACGTTGGTCCCCGATGCAATGGCGCTCGGCTTCTCATCCACACTAAACGAAGGGCTTGGGACCAAGAGACAACTTGACAACGTTGCTCCCGTTTTGTTATTGTAATAAAAGTAGAATTTTAACTAAAATTTCGTAGGCCGATATTATGAAGAAAGAAGGGCAGTATTTATTTTTAGTCAAGAGGCTGATCAAAAGAAAAAGAAGAAACGACGCCGTTGTACGATCTGTCATTCAAAAAGTAGGGAGCCGTGTGGATAGACAAGATTAATGTCTACCTTAAAGGTGAATTGTAATATGGGCTATTTCATAATTTTTTCCGTAATGAAAGCTACGGATTTCGAATTGTTCTTGCATTGTGCAGGCTCTAAAATTTCCAAAGATAACGCCTCTTTTAGGTGAGCTGTACCTGTAGTGGAAAATTAAGTTACTCCCAGTTTTGTTTGTTCCTCTTTTTCGTTCACGGCGAAAAGATGTCAGTAAAGACAACAATTTCTTTTTCACATCGTGCATATCACTTTCTAATAGCTGAATTATTACCTTCCATACGTCTAGTCTTTTCAGCTTGTTTTTTATAATCGCAGTTCGAAGGGACCCATAAATATTCCCGTTCGCGATGTATCAGCTTTAATGCTCTCTCCATATTACACTCCATACTCCAGTATTTTTAAACACAACCATTACACACCCTTTGCGACAGCATGCTTTGTGTGCAGGGGGAACATCGACGACTGTTGAAAGTTGTTGAGGACAGCGTCAAGTCGCACTCAGTATGTTTTATTGGTCGGTTTTGCTCTATAATTTAACAGCCAACCTCTATAATTTAAACTGAAAATTCCAGAGTTTCTGATGACGCTCTTGTTAAAGTAACGAGCGAAACCAGTCAATAAAACATATTAAGTGCGAGTTGTGGCTGTCCTGAAAACTTAAATACCCGTCCGTTCTTGGGACACAACAGATGTCTACTGAACCAACAAACGTTCGACACTGCGTCCACACAAGAGGCAGGGTCCCAAGGCCAACCAACCGCCAACGCTTTGATGTTACCGCCAGAGACCGAACCGCAACGAATGCCAACCACTTCATTGGCTCCGATCTGCCGCCTGTACGCTAAGCAAATCTCGTTCGTTGGCGTGTGGACGCGCCTTAATGGGCACGTCTCTGACGGGCCGCCGGACCGTGGTCTTTTGTCCCTCCTTCCAGTCCTGCTGATGAGGGCGAGCTAAACAGTAATACGCACTTTTCTGTTGCGTGTGGGATCATAGCCACTAAATATTTAGAAAGCAGCGAGGATAGGCCTGGCTGGTACTGTCTTTTGACCTAACGTAGAGAAGAATATCCAAGCGTAGCACTGTTAGGTTTACCTTCTCGAAAGCGAAATGCGTTCTTGAGCATCGAATCTAAACTCAGATGCCTAGGAAGCATTTCTGAACGAATTTGTGAAGGCAGTCATGTAGTGGAGCCTTCATTTGAGTAGTTTGAGAGACTGAATCGCTCGCACGAATTGGAAAACATATGACTACATCTCTGAAAAGTTGCTGTTCAACTACGTTATAAGTTTTAAGGACCCTCGTAAAATAAGATAGCTATGGCAGTGTTCCGAATTCCCAAAGAACATTGATTAATAGTAGTTTCTCTATATTATCCCGTCTCCTGCATAACCCTACTTTTTCTTCTCGCAATCGTTGCTCATCTTTCTCGCGTTTTAGTTTTTATCTTCCTATCCACCGGCTAGTTTTTCTCATATTGCAAAAAGACGGGAGTGGTCCTAATGTAGGACGCGTAGCGTGTTACGAACAGAATGCGGGTAAGGAATGAAGCAACGCGCTAACCGATGTCGCGTTGCTTTCTAGCGGAACATCGTGGGTCTGTTGTATCCGTTTACGGGAAACTTCGGCAGCCGCAGTTCTCAGTATACGCGGCTCCTTTTTAATCGCCGCGGCACGCCATTAGTGCCATTGAGTTCAATCGCCGTGTCCGGCTCGGTCGTCACATCACGTGACGTCACTCGCCGTTGTGAGTTGAGAGTAGGCCTTTGGAAGACGGCTGCAACAGTTGTCGGCTGGCAGCCTGTGTCCGGTCAGCCGGGTGTCTGCCGCGCCGCGCTGTTGCCAGCCCGGAAGCCGCAACGCCCGCCGGACGCTCGCACCGCCGACCCACAGACGGTGACAGGACAGGACGCTGCTGGAAAGCAGCTAGGCGTCACGCGCGGACCTTTCAAAAGACGCTACCAAGGGTACTTTCGCAAAGCACTGAGAACCAGAATGATAAAATTCTGGAATTATGCTCACATGCAACGAACTGCGACGTGCCTCGTGGAAAGGATTGTAAATTAAAGCTACCTGAATACTAGCGCTGTCACGATAGTGAACCTTCAGTTTTCTAACTCGCAACTATCGTCGATATGTTTCATTTGTCATTCCCTAACCCGGACGTAAGCACGTTTCTGAATGACCGCGCTGTTGCAAAATGCGTTGTCGCAGTGCAGTGCTGGTTTGTTTTACAGGATCCGCTACGCAGTGATGCGACAATATTATTTTATTTCTGTTATCTGTCTGTGTTGCTCTCTCAAAAAAAAAAAATAAATCGTGAGCTGTTTCACAAGGGAACACTACGCTGAAGCTACTGCACCTGTAACTGACACGTTAATTTGCGTACGTTTGTCTCTGGATGTGCACAAGATTAATTCCAGGCAGGGCCGCTTCAGTGACAAACATGTGCTTGGTCTGAGTACCATCGTGTGTCGCCAGACGTAATGAAGTACTTACTACCTTTTCCTTCCCTAAGGCTCGTTTTACATGAGAAGCTTCCTGGTCAAAACTGACTGCTCGAACTGCGTGCACCTTTCGTGCCTGCGTGTAAATCAGCAAGAACTGCAATGCGAGTGTGTCTATGCCGTCAATCGTCTATAGGTTGTGCCGAGTGTACTGCACAGCGCGCATGCGCAAAAAGAGGTGACTATGACGGAGTCTGTTGGCGTCGGAAGTAAACCTATTTTCCCCGAGCTCACTCTGGTTATAGAAATGTATTTTGTGCTTTAGTCTCGTCTTAATCTTTATTGTGTTGTTTGCTTTGCTTTGTTTTGGTGACTCACTGAAACGTTAGACAGGGTCCTAGTATTTTTTACCTACTTCTGTCCTCCTACAAGAGAAAAAAAAAATATAGCAAAAAGACGTTTACGTTTACGTGTCCATCTGAGCCACCGAGGACACAGACGATAGTGCGACTGCAGGGATTTATCTCTGGCACGCCTCCCGCGAGACCCTCATTCTCAACGTATTGTCCCGCACTACATACGTAGTGCCCTCGCCCATTATACTCATTACTCGCGGCGCGTTGCCGATTCCCCTAAGAGTTCGGGCACTGTTCGTACATCCGCACAGAAGAAGAAGATGGTCAAATGGCCGGTGAGCCTTAACTACGTATATATGAAGATGGTATCTGTTCTTTCGGACATGTCTGAAAGAACAGATACCATCTTCGTATATAAAAATAATCGTCTGTGTTATTTGACACTTGGCCAGAAAACGATATACAAAGAATAAGGCAAAAAGGCATTATGTTCTGAAAATTTCAGATGACACTTTTCGTTTTCTTTCAGTTCTCAAGTATATAAAGAGTTCATCACACCACCATTCATAAGACTGTCCACTATGAGTTCTGCTTCGGTGGTTAATAAATTTTGTTATTGTAGGGTCTTGTACCGTAGGAAGGAAGGGAGAGGATGTTATTGTGGGTGGCCGGTATCCTGCAAATGCACATATGGATTAACACGGTTCTTTATTTACATGAACAGATAGCTGCTACTTAACTTCCATAGAGTCCATGCGCTGTGGTGCAAACTTGTCAGTAGTAGTCTTCTTGCAGACAGTATCAGTAATCTTGCAATTATACTATTCTGGTCGCTACGTGCAATCTTAGCCTGTTACCAAGCAAGGTCGCTCTGCGATCGAACTGACAGACACCAAACTAGAAGTGAGTCAGTGAGGCCCTGCGGTCGGCGGCAGCGGCCTAAATACATGCTGTTGAGAGGGCATTGGCGGCGTGTTGCTTGTCAGTGTGTCTCTGGACTCGCTCGTGATGAGCGCGCTTCATCCAGCGCCTACTATCCATCTTTGCCGACCGGTGTGCTGGCGACAGCTTACGCCAACGCAGTTATTGCTTGTTCATTCTGTTTTTACTGCCTTTAGATTTTTTAGTAATAAGGATGGTACTTGATAACCTGACTTTCGCCATTCAGATGGCAACTGCACAGCAAACAGTCTCACAACCCTTAAGCTTGGTACACAACATCCTTTCTGTTGGGGGGGGGGGGGGGGGGAGGGATTTGAGGAAGTGCAGTTGATGAAGCAGGCTGCCTTCATCAGCCTCCACCTTCCTTGCTTCCTGCTACATATATGTTGCTCCCCCCTGCCATTGTCTGCGGAACTGTGGGAAATGCCATTCCAGCGTCCATTGGCTGGTCTGCGGTGGGAGGCACGACGTCCAGCGCTGGCTTGGTGGGCTGATGGGGGGAAGCTGGCTGCATACGTGTCTTCTGGTTCTGTAGAACAAAACGGCCTTGGATTTCTTCCTCCATGCAATGAATGCGGTGTGGTCCTATTTGATTTCTATGGCGCGTTGAAACTTCATTTGAATGTTTAATTTTATTCGCGACATTGCCGAACTGCTCTATGACTCTGCCTGGCGCTAATGTCTTCTTGCCTAATTTGTACATTCAAATGATACCGCATCATTCAGTTCAAAAAATGTTTGCTACGTCTGTTGTGGAAGCTCGGCTTGTGGACGCAAGAGTGGCTTTGAAACTGACATTGATGTTCGATGGGATCTTCCGTGGAGTTTCTCAGCTAGAGATTGTGCATCGTGTGGTGTGGCTCTGTAGAGAGAGAGGAAGATCAGTGAAGCACTGTCTTTATTGAATGGCTGAACCAGCTTCGTCATGTGCGACTCGAAAGTTCTTACGACTCTTTTAGTGAATCCGTTGGCCTCGGGATAAAACTTTGCAGCCCTAAACTGTGTAATGTCGTTAGTTTCACAAAACAGTTCAAATTCTTGAGAAGAAAAATACGTGCCGTTGTTAGTGACAATAGATTTCGGCAGTCCTTAAATAGAGAATATCTTCGACGAAGCCTGAATATTGTTGAAGATATCGATGACGTCTGTCTCACAGATGGACGTTTGGAGAAAGGAGCCAGTAGCTTCTTCCGAGAAACGGTCCTGCAAAATCAATATGCAGGCGTCACCAGGGTTCTGATGTCTGTGGCCACGCACAATATTGCCGATGCAAGCTGACTGGTATTTTTGACATAAGTAACATTTAGCTGGCATCATTTCAGTGTCTTATTCCGGTAGCAATGCTATCTGGCAATGCGTTTGATACGATCTGTGCCCCGAATGGCATTGATGTAGCATGTGCACTGCCTTAGATTTAGGCACTGTAGGAATAAACCCTCGTGCCTTGCTTGATTATGACTGTCAGAATGACATCTTTATGCACTGTAAGTGCATCCCTCATATTTCACTAAGATTTAATCTCCGGTTGAATGAGTAACTTCTTACCATTGGTTCATTTCGTTTGAGTATACTGTTTAGTCCTAGAGAAAACTGGGTCCTCAGGTAAGAATTTGCAATTAAATTTGAATTTACTGGGAAATTTTCCACTCTGTCCTGATTACTGATATCTGCAAAACAAACATCAGCTGAAGAGCCAAACTTTTTGTCTTGCCCTATTGACAGACGTGAGAACTGCGTTCACGTGTTGTGCTGTGGAGCAGAAGATAATTTCTTCGTCGTAATTCGACAGAAGTAGCGCCCAGCGCTGCAGACGTTGAGCTTTCCGTGTAGGAACAGTATCATCAGCTGCAAAGATAGCCACGAAGGGCTTGTCGTCTGTGAGGAGGAGGAAATAACGTCTGTAGATGTAATCATGAAAATTCTTGAGGGCAAATATAAACTCAAGACCCTCCTTCTCGATCAGACTGTAATTTCTTTGTGCCACTGTCATAGTCTTACAAGTGAACGTAATTAGTAGTTTCCATGATACTGATACGACACAGCGGCCACTATAGTCTGAACTATCTGCAGCAGCTGTGAGCATTTTGTTCGTATCTTTATTCGAAAGACATTTGGCGTCAAGCAAACACCGTTTGCTAAATGCGTGTTGGTATTCACTGTTCCAATTCCATTTACTGCCTTTACGTAACAGCTTCTGCAATGATTCACTGATGAGGGAAAAACTTCCGCTAACAATTTATTTGTTAATACGGAACGTAATTGCTTGACGCCCTTGGGAGTGGGAAGATTTTTAAAGGCGTCATTATGTTGCAGTGTTGGCTTGATGACTTGTGGGCACGGTATGTGTCGCAAGTATTGCACTTATCTTTGTTGTATTTCAAATTTATCGGTTGTAGAAAACGGATTCGGTCAAGGTAGTTTACAGCGTTTGGAGCTTTCCAGACTAATTGTTCAAACATCTCTGGAACAAATACAGTGTGTTGGCATTCCCAAAGGGTAACCTTTGGTAACGGTGGAGACCAAATAGTGTATTTATCACCATAAATCTCTGCGCGTCGTCCAAAACGGTTTGCAGATATGTGTATTTAAGCTTCAACTTGGCAAAATTCTCACATCGGCTAACTTCCGGCTTGTGGCTAGGATTGAGTCAGTAATATTCTGCATTAACTGTCGCTTCGAAATCTCTGCATATGCGTAATGTGCTGTTCGATTTCTGTACAACTTTGATTGGTGCCATTCTGTTCAAGGCGGTCGAATACTTGAGTTACTTTATCCTTTAAACATAAGCGAAATGTTGCGTGTTTTCCAAAGTTTCTCACTGCATTCGGATTCCGCAAAATTTTGACACCGCATTCTGCTTCACTGTGATACATGCCTTTATATATAAAACGCCGTTGATCATGATTCTTGCTTTAGAAAAAAATATCACTATATTTCTGCTACACCTGAACCAACTGTCCATTCAGAATATCACTTTTAATTTGATTTGCCTCTCGTGATGAATCGTAAAGCTCAAAGCATTCAGTAGAATTCGTTGTATTATTGGGATTCACAACAACGAATGTAGCCTGTTACGTAACGTGTTTGTACATAACATTTTTTGCAGCATTGCCCTTTCATTGGAATCTCCTAATTGCTGTTAACTTTGCCATCCCTAAATTTCGGTACCCTAGCAGGCTGTTTGGAAGAGAAGACCCTGTCAATTTGAATATTGATTGGCATTTCGTTAACTCGAAGAGCCGTAGATGACGGTTTGTTGCTGACAGAAAAGATAGCAATCACGTTACGTTTCGTCAATGGAAGTTTTTGAATTTGCACATGTTCCTTATGAACATTAGTTGACTTTATTTTTAACTATTGCAGTATGCTTGAGTGTCTTGACTTGTGTTGGTTAGGCTTCGTTTTGCACACCTTAGCCCCATGATCAGCCTTTTTAAAGCAATTACAACATCTATTGTGTGGTCTACGCTACAACGTGAACAAGAGTGTAATTTGGTATTTCGAAACTTGTCCGGTCTGTAATCTCTCTCTTGGGGTCGCACTTTTGAGTTTCTATGGCCTCTCTGTACAACCTAGCATAGTAATGTATTTTAGTATCAGTGCAACAGCCTTTTCGCGACTAGGACCTGTACAGTTCTGTTTCACTGTACTCTTGTAGGTTGTGCTTGTGTTCTATGACTACGACTGCCTTCACAGGTTTGATAATTACAGGTGTCAGCTCAATTTTCAAGCTTTGTTGAAATATATGTGATAGCAACAATATGTTATTGAGCGTTTCAACGATTTGGAGCTATCATACGTGGCGAAAGTGTTTGGAAGTGGCGGAAGTGATTCTGGTACTACCAACAGTGTTGACTCTGTCATTTAGTGGCTTTATTCTTAAACTGATACCCTCATGGATGTCTAAGATAATTTTTTCTGCTATTCACGTGGTCAGATTCAGGAAGCTGTAAATTGGCTTTGGTTTTCATTCATGAAGGGCGATGGAATAAGATGTCTGTATGACTTACTAGCACGCCCATTGAGCTCTTGAATTGGATTTTAACGTGTCGATAGCGTTAATTCGGCAGATTACAATCCGGAGCGTGTCCCAGGAGCAATGGTCGGTATTCAGGTATATTGCAAGCAAAAAAGTCTAGTAAACCGATTTCTAAAATGCACACCTTAAAAGCTATAAGCGCTTGTCCAGTAAAATAGATGTGTTTCACAGTACCGAAAAAGAGCGAGTACTCGTAACTCTGCAAGTATGCCTTTTGGAGCCCATGCCTACTAGACTTTTTTTGTTACGAATAATAATTTCTGTCTCATCCCTGAATATTGACCATACCTCTTGGGACACCCTATATATTTAACATTGTCTATTGGGACAAAATGTTACTGGACCAATTTGACTCACATATGGAGAATCGTTCATACACCTAGATGTAGACACAAAATTCAAGTAGAACAAACTAAAGATCGCGAGGAGAGTGGATGAAAGAATGATACGCACTTATTTACTGCAAGAGGATAGATTGCTTCAACAGAGGTAGTGACGTAAGAAAGATAGTAATAATGGACGAGGCTTTTGAAGGGCGAGGTGGGCAAACGTGGACCTGTTCGGAACTTGTTCCATCGTGGCAGCAAGTTTGCTGTCGTGACACCAGTTACAAAAGCATTCCGCAGCTGTTGTCGATGATGATGTTCTTGTGACTCAGTATAAAATCATTCTTCCAGAATAGTCCGATCGGAAGTGTTGCTGAGGCCTTTTTTCTGGGAACAAGCTGCATACTGTGATGAAATGTCAGACTCTCGTTAATTTAACGACAGTAATTTGTGCATTTATTAGCGTAGATAATGATTATGATTGACTGTTGAATGACGTTGCTGTGTTGGTGGAGACTTTCACCATTCACCTAGGGAGTGGAGGACGGGCCGTGGATGGTACCTTGCGTTGGTTTTGAGATACACCGGTAGCGGTCTCGTAGCACTGAGTGTAGGCAGCAGTGCCACCCGAAGCCAAAAGCTGTCGACATCATTAAAATTGTTCGAGCATTTAGCAATCTAGACTGCCTCTCTGACCCTTCGTTTTCGTTGGTATGGCGCTATTGCTAAAATGCCAATAGGATCAAAGTTTGTATTCTGACCATATTTTTCACTATGCCCAGCAAGAGCTGACAGTCATGCATAAACGAGGTGCCTCCCACTAGAACACCAGTCAACATTGGCATGATGGAGCATACTTTCTACAACTACTTTAAGTCGAAACGTGGCAGAAAATCCAAAGCTATTCTCGTTGTATGTGAAGTATGTTAGCGGCAAGACACAATCAGTGCCTTCTCTATGCGAAAGTTACCGATGACCGTGTTGTTAAAGCTCAATTACTAAACCAAAAGCTTCCGAATTTCCATCACCAGAGAAGACTAAGTAAATATTCCAGCAGTCTAATCAAGAATAGTTGCCAACATCAGTAATTTAAAGGTAGACAACCTCGGAATAGTGAAGCAACTTAAATCACTTAATAAAAGAAAATGTTCCAGTCCAAATTGTATCCCAATTAGGTTTCTTTCAGAATATGATGATGCATTAGCTCCATACTTAATAATCGTTTACAACCGCTCGCTTTTCGTCCAAAGACTGGAAAGTTACACATATCACACCAATGTTCAAGAAAGGCAATAGGAGTAATCCACTAAATTACAGGCCCATATTATTAACGTCGATATGCAGCAGGATTTTGGAACATATATTGTGTTCGAACACAATGAATTACCTCGAAGAGAACGGTCTGTTGACACATAGTGGACGTGGATTTAGAAAACATCGTTCTTGTGAAACACAACTAGCTCTTTACTCACACTCACGTTTCGATACTTGATCCATTTATATAATACGACAATTGTTAAGACCATATGATGACCAGTATGCAGTGACAGAAATGGGCGCGCCGGACACGACCATCAGACGGACGAAAAACAAGTATCTCGGAGGGGAATAAGACATCGTTCTACTCTCAGTTTTTAGTGAAATTGCTATATCTTATCTACATTTCGTCCACACACAAAAGTTCACGCAGTTCGTTTTTATCCGTAAAAAAATTGGTTCAAATGGCTCTGAGCACGATGAGACTTAACTTCTGAGGTCATCAGTCCCCTACAACTTAGAACTACTTAAACCTAACTAACCTAAGGACATCACACACATCCATTCCCGAGGCAGGATTCGAACCTGCGACCGTAGCAGTCGCGCGGTTCAAGACTGTAGCGCCTAGAACCGCTCGGCCACCCGGGCCGGATTTTATCCGTACAGATTTCGTGCTATGCTTTACCTCATTTGATGCAAAACAGTAACTATGATGAATAACGAAAAGAAATTCAGTCCTTTAACGGCTGAAAGCGAGGGGAAACTACGGCCGTAATTTCCCCTGAGAGCATGCAGCTCTATTGTTTTGTTAAACGACGATGGCATCCTCTTAGGCAAAACATTCTGAAGCTAAAATAGTCCAGACGATGAAGATATTTAAGAAATGTATGATGAGATGAAAGAAATTATTTAGATAGTTAAGGGAGACGAAAATTTGATTGTGATGATGGACTGGAATCCAGTAGTAGGAAGGGAAGGGAAAATTGTATGTAAATACGGACTAGGGTTAAAGAATGAAAGAGGAAGCTGCCTCGTAGAATTTTGCATAGAGAATAATTAAATTATCGCTAACACTTGCTTTGAGAATCATAAAAGAAAGTTGTGTACGTGGGAGAGACCTAGACACACCCTGTTATACAATGGTAAGATAGAGGTTTCAGAACCAGATTTGTGAGAGTTTTCCAGGGGCAGATGTGGACTCTGACCACAATTTATTGGTTATGAACTGTACATTGAAGCTGAAGAAATTGCAAACAGGTTGTAAATTAAGGAGATGGGACCTGGATAAGTTGAACGAACCAGAAGTTGAGAGTTTCAGAGGGAGCATTACAGCAGTTCACTAGAACATGGGAAAGCAATATAGTAGAAGGCGAATAGGTAGCCTCGAGAGATGAAATAGTGAAGGTAGCAGAGGATCAAATACGTAAGAAGTATTCGATAACACAGAAGATACTAAGTTTAATTAATGAAAGGAGAAAATATAAAAACGCAGCAAATGAAGCAGATGATACGGAATACAAATGTCTAAAAAATCAGTGTGATGATAAGTGCAAAATAGCTAAGCAGGAATGGCTAGAGGACGTGTGTAAGGATTTAGAAGCATACTTCGTTAGGGATAAGATAGATACCGCACACAGGAAAATTAAGAGACCTATGGAGAAAAGAGAATCAGATCTACGAATATTAAGAGCTCAAATGGAAAACAAGTCCTAGGCAAAGAAGGGAAAGTTGAAAGGTGGAATGCGTATATAGAGGGGTCTATGCAAGGGAGATGGACTTGAAGGCAGTATTATACAAATGCAAGACGACATAGATGAACATGAGGTAGGAGATATGATACTGCGAAAAGAATTCCGTTAGAACTACTGACAACCCTGGGAGAACTAGCCATGACAGAACTCTTCCATCTTGTGTACAAAATGTATGAGACAGGCGAAATACCTTCAGACTTCAAGAAGAATGTAATAATCCAAACTCCAAAGAAAGCAGGTGCTGGCAGGTTTGAAAATTACCGAACTATCAGTTTAATAAGTCATGTTTGCAAAATACTAACAGGCTCTGTAGAAGAATGGGAAAATTGCTAGAAGTCGATCTCGGGGGAAGATCAGTTTGGATTGTGGCGAAATATAGGAACACGGGAGGCGGTACTGACCCTATGATTTATCTTAGAAGATAGGTTAAGGAAAGGCAAACCTACGTAAGTAGGATTTGTATCCTTAGACAAAGCTTTTGACCATGTTGAATAGAATAGTCTCTTTGAAATTCTGAAGGTAGCAGGTGCAAAATACATGAGCGAAAGGCTATTTACAACTTGTACAGTAACTAGGCGGCAGGTACAAGAATTGAGGGAAATGAAAGGGGAGCAGTGGTTGAGAAAGGAGTTACACATTTGCCATGTTATTCAATCTGTGCATTGAGCTAGCAGTAAAGGAAACAAAAGAAAAATTTGGAGTAGGATTTAAAGTTCAAGGAGAAGAAATAAAAGCTATTTTGTTTGTCGATGACATTGTCATTCTGTCAGAGACAGCAAAGGACTTGGAAGAGCAGTTAAACGGAATGGACAGTGTCATGAAAGGACGATATAACATGAACATCAACAAAAGAAAATCAAGGACAGTTGAATGTAGTCGAATTAAATCATCTGATGCTGAGGGAATTAGATTGGGAAACGCTTAAAGTAGCAGATGAGGTTTGCTATTTGGGCAGCAAAATAGCTGATGATGGCTGAAGCAGTCTGAACAACAGAAATTTGTTAACAGCGAATATAGATTTAAGTGTTAGGAAGTGTTTTCTGAAAGTATTTGTATGGAGTATATCCATGCACGGAAGTGAAACGTGGACAATAAACAGTTTGGATAAGAAGAGAATAGGAGATTTTGAAATGTGGTGCTACAGAAGAATTCTGAAGCTTAGATGGGTAGATCACCTAACTAATAAGAAAGGACTGAAGCTAATTGGGGAGACAAGAAATTTGCGACACAGCCTAACTAGGGAAAGGGATCTGTTGATAGGACTTATTCTGAGACACAAAGGGATCACCAGTTTAGTATTGGAGGGAAGTGTGGAGGGTAAAAATTATAGAGGGAGACCAAGAGATGAATACAGTAAAGAGGTTCAGAAGGATGTAAGTTGCAGTATTATTCAGAGATGATGAGGCTTGCACAGGATAGAGTAGCATGCAGAGCTGTATAAAACCAATGTTCGGACTGAAGACCACAACAACAACATTGAGCAAAGCTATCGAACTGTAAACTGTTCAAAAATCAAATTTTTTGCGTAATAGTTTTCTTAATATCGAATGATAAGTATTTCATAACGGTCAGACCACCGTCTCCCATCACAGGCAGCATAAGGCGAGCAGTACAGGACAAGAAAGCCACTCTCAGCACGGAATCCAGAGAGAACGTCTGTAGCAGCCAAAGGATCGAAATTTATAATTAATAGTTTAACATTGAGATAAATAAAAAGGAAAAAAAGTTGTTGGTAGCAGCGGGTCTCGAACCCAAGCCGACGAATTGACAGTCTGTGTCCTAAACGACTCAGCCGCGGTGCCGTTACAACAGTTGCACCTCTAAAGTGCCTCGTACTTTGTGCCTGCAGTGCTCAAAGAAAAATGCTGACCTAGCGATACAAGCAATGTGGCACCCTCAGTACTAGCAGGGATGACGTCACATCAGGGCATGTGGCATCGAAAACTGACAGTTGCGTCGCTTCTCTGATTTGATCATAGTGCGGATGACTGTCATTTCAGCACTCGACACTGGTTTCCAGTTTTTGCGGAGACAGCATTTCAGCACACATGTGAAGAGAATTGGCGTAATTTTGGTGAGATTTCCTTCTCGCATTCAAAGAGGATTGCTATAACTTTAGTGTAATATTTATTGTGTGTTGTAGCACATTAGCACGTGGTCACAGGCCGCCACTGATCAGAAGATTCTGCAAGAATGCAGTACCATATTACTTTTAACATAGCGTACAAAAAATTATTTTTGAAGAGACACGAACAGACACATTTCCACACCAGGTTAGAGGCCAGACACGACCACATTTGATTTCTTTCTCTTCGTAAAACTGACAGTGCCTAGAAACATCCATGTTAAGGACTACTCTGATGGACGTGGGAACGCGTCATAATGCGCGTGATATAAAAATGCAATACAGGTTTTTGTGCGCATATGTTTGTTTTGGGCTGACGTGACGTGGGAATGCGTTGGATGATGGCATCTGACGCAACACGCCTTACGATGCGTGGGAAGAATATCAAAAGATCTAGGTGTTTCGTCAGTAGTGGGAAGGCGTCAGAAGAGTCAAATGGTTTTTCCTGTATCGTTTCCATTTATTATTTGAAGATGGAGGAGATTTTGATTGAGTACGTTCGGTCAAATCTGGTGCTGTATGACCCTACAAACCGGGAATATCGTAACCAGCATTCAAAGAAAGGGGCTTGAGACGAAATAGGAGAAAAACTCGGTATTCCAGGTTAGTGAAAACAGTTATTTTTTCCATACATTTTTATTAGTTTGTTCTTTTTTTACAATTTATAATGGTTCAATATGCGTTATATTTGATATTGTTAGGAAAAAAGTATCAATCGATATCAAATAAAACCAGATGTGAATATAACAGATATTTATAATAAAAATTAGGTTATATGAATTTATAACTAAAAATAACACCCAAAATTGAAATTGAAACTTGGTTATATTGAACTTAAAATTGTCGGTTATAATGAATGCACCTATTAAATAAATACTGCTGGACGTGTCACGGAGCAACTCTACCCTTTCGAATGGAGTGCCATTGCCAAGGACAACTTGCTGGACTATAATCAGAAACGAAGTACATTTTGAACTTTGGTGAAGGCCGCTTCTCTCACGAAATTTCTACGAATGGGTTCGAATTTGGCTACATCATGAATGTGTTCACTTTCCATTCGGATTTGTTCCTTGAAAGGGGAAATATTCCGAAGCATGTTGTGTAGACAGGTGGAAGCTAAAACTATTACATCAGCAGTTTCGGTTTAGTTTCAAAAGGCTTTAGAAATACGCTCCAGCGTTCTGCCAGAATTCCGAACGCGTTTTCTACAGTCCGTCGTGCTCTTGAAAGGCGGTAGTGGTATACCTTCTCGTCGTCACTTTTAATGGCTGCTTCTCCATTGCTGGTAGTAGCTCTTTGTCTTGTGAAACGCCGTATTTGTTGCTTTCAAATCTTTTCCCCATCACAGATCGCTCAGAAGTTCCTCCCGCTACTTTGGCCGTAAGCTCCAACGTCAACAAGCGTGAATTTGTAATTTGCATCTACCAAAACCAGTAAAACAATGGAATATGTGCCTTTGTAGTTATAGTACAATGAACGAGCACCAGCTGGACATCGGATTTGAACGTCCTTGCCGTCCAAAGTTCCTTCCTGTGCAGTGTGGATAATTCCACTTCTCATCACAATCCTTGACGATCTGTTTCCGTTCCTCTTTCTTTGGTTCTGGCATGTATATCGGTTGTAGAGTTTTCCAAATTATCTCGCAACACTCTTTAACTATTTCTCCAATAGATAAAAATCCAATCCGAAAAGAAAAAGCCAATATTCTATAAGAATTTCCAGTTGCTAAGTACCTATGAACAGTGAAAAAAGCCCAATTAACGAAGCTCTTAACGTTGTCCTTTGGCAACTAGGCGACCTTTTATTGTCTTTGGGCGCCAAAGGAGAATAAATGAATAACTAATAGATGACTAAAGATAAACCTAGAATTCTAAACTAATTTCTCTGTTCTAGGTAATGAATGTAAAGACAGTTGGAATAAACTACGGAATGCGTATATCCAGGCTAAATACCGTGGAGCCATAAAATCAGGTCGGGCAGCGAAGAGTTTGAGCAAATGGAAATTTGAAGATGATTTGGCCTTTTCGGATCCAGCTCTCGTAACAAGAAAAACTCGAGGAAATGCGGAAGACAGCCCCAATAATGACGATTATGATGGAACACGGGAAGATATTGGCTTATGTCCGATTGATGAAACAGACCCACAGGTGGTCTCGTCAGAAAGTTCCCAATCTAACCCACCAAGAAAATATCTATTGCAAAGTGCAGTCCCTATAATGGCGAAGGCCACCGAAAATCCCACGGACAATGTGTCAGATTGTCCAACAACTTTTACTCAACCTTCAGCGAAGCTCCCAAGTACTTCTCCAAAGTGCACCCGTTGCATCAAGTAACGACGTGGACGATGGATGCGAACTTCTTTTCCTCGGCATGGCGAAAAATGTGAAAAAACTGCGTCCTGATGAGCAAATCAGAGTGAAGATGGAAGTGAGGAACATTGTTTTGGGGGCAGCGTTGCAAGCTACACATGGGAGCTCATTTCAGGTGAACTCTGGTTACACTCTTAATACAAATCCATCATCATTCCATCAGTCCTCCTCAAGACCGACCATCTCCTCAGCAATCTGAACACATCTTGGACTGCACAACGGACTCAAGGTTCTCCTACACTTGGCAATAGAAGCAGCAAGAAAAAATTACTAATCTGTTATTACTTTTCTGACGTATAACAAAACACACCTTGTGAAAAGAAAATCAAATAAAATTCCAAAATGTCACTGTGATATATAATAAAGTAATGTATTAGCTCTTTCCTCAAGCCAACTGCAAGGCGCATCTCAGCCGGAATGCTTTCCCTTAGTTGAGTGGAGCGTTTCTCTATTATCGGACTAACCAAGCTCAAGAGATGGTACAAGTCAGTTTTTGCCATTCTGGAATACCACTTAAACCGCTCTTCATGTTCTGTTAGTTGAGGCAGTAAATTTCGGAACTCCCCGAATTCGTCTCGCCCCATATTGATAGGATGCAATATACAGAGCAGCCATTTCTTCTTCTTCTTCTTCTTCTTCCAGCATGTCAAAAACAGGGAATACATTCATGGTTGCAGGTTCAAAACAACCTGCACAAATGCTCACGAAGCAGTTGTTTCATGTAGCTATACATCAGGCCAATGTAAACACCACTTCATGTCTGACGTGGTCCCACGGTGCTTGACGTGACGTGTTTCCACGTCATGTCAGAGTAGTCTGTACTTACCCGTAGCCTATGGAGCGACATGAGTGATTTTTTCCAAATGTACTATGAGGTCCATTTACGTGATGCAAGGTGATTTATATATGTGCATCATATTGGAAGGATGTAATGATAAAGATTGGAAAATACTTTCACCACATCTTTGACAATTTTTTGGGAATCCGTTCATGTGATGAGTAAAATATTGATATCAACATTTTATATCTTTTAAGCTGAAAATGTTATTCTTAGTACGTACTGAAAACGTTGTCAGGATTGCCAAAATTTGGTCTAAAGATATCCAAACATTAATAATAGGCCCAAATCTGCTGTAGTTTTTTAATCAAAAAAGAATGCACTACGTGTAGCAAGTATTGGAGCTTTCTTAAATATCAAACAGTTATTTTAACAGTGACTGCCACTAAACTACAGAGTTAAGTTGTAGTGTCAACAGGGCAGGTGGGCAAGTTCAGGAGGAAAAGGGTCCTCGGTTTGAAAGTTGATGGAAGCCTTAAATGTGTGTACTCTTTGGATTCGCCGATTCACTCTTGCGTACTTGCGCTCCATATTCGTTTTCTCGCTCGTGTTGCAGATCAACTTGCGGCTCATACTGGTCAGCGGCAAGACGAAGGAGTTCCTGTTCAGCCCGAGCGACTCGGCCGGCGACATCGCGCAGACCGTCTTCGACAACTGGCCGGAAGGTGGGCAACACACACGGCACACAGCGAGCGGCAAGCGTACAGAATTCATACCGATGGAGGAAGCCTTTTGCGTGCATGAATTTACTAATTGTGTTGCAATAGTAAGTTCAACGCATGACTTTGATTAAAAGTTGTGAAAACGTCCCATAATTAAATAACGTTCCCACCTCGCTCTGTAAGTATTATTCATTTTACACTAATGGCCAAGCTGTGTGGCGTGCGGCATATAACGTGGCTGCATGGCTCGGTGCCTCGTGCTTGCGCACTGGCCAATATTGCAAATAAATATGAAGACCGAAAATATTAACGTTTGAAAGACTGTGATACCTGCCCGAAGAAAAGTAACAATGCAGTGTTGCTAAAGAATAATGGAGATTAGATGGATGAAGCAGATAACTAACAAATCAAATGGTTCAAATGGCTCTGAGCACTATGGGACTTAACTTCTGAGGTCATCAGTCGCCTAGAACTTAGAACTACTTAAACCTAACTAACCTAAGGACATCACACACATCCATGCCCGAGGCAATATTCGAACCTGCGACCGTAGCGGTCGCGCGGTTCCAGACTGTAGCGCCTAGAACCGCTCGGCCACCCCGGCCGGCCAGATAACTAACAAGCGGGAACTGAAACCAATTGTGACTTACAGTACAGTTTGGCTAAAGGAAATGGTATTGCATCCTTAGTCATCAGCAAATAGTTAATTTGTATTATTTTCAGTTTATTGTCATTTGATATTCTATCCTGCCGACGCCATACTATATTACTAGTGCATCGGGTAATTACAGCAAATTTGTGTCGGCGGATACAGAGAAATTTTAGAGGCTGATAGCTGTATGTGTAGGCCACAGCCTTATAAGAAGTCAGTCATTATTTAGTGAGGTTTCTTTTTTTGGGAGGGGGGGGGGTAAGGATGGTACTGATTGTACGAAGATACTGGAATCACTGTTTGTTCATCCCCCAGGGTGGTCGCCATACTATGGCGGGTTCGAGCTTGGCTACCACGGGGCGCCAGCCTTTGCAGCATCTTTTCCCTTCCGTGCTCCATGTCTGTCCTCTTGGTCCAGGCCAGGCCCACAGACGCTTGATTGCCTGAGCTACTACCTTCCAAAGTTGCCGATTAGTCCCTCTGTCAGGTGTTCGGGAGGTGTGACCTGTGGTGTGAACAATCACCTAAGGCAGGTGCGCCTCCTTGTGAAGGGGGCCCCGCAGTTGGAAGGAGCGCTCCATCGGAGATAACTGATAATCATGGGGGATTTTCTCGCAATGAGCCAATCACCTTCACAATCAACGTGAATGGAACGAGGCGAACGATTCAAAGACCCTTCCAGTTGCACCACCGTTCATCGTGGTTTCACATACTCAAGACGGTTAGTTCTGTGCAATGGTAAATTCGTTTGTTATTCAGAAATATGTTGATGCCATAGGTGGCCGCGTGAAATCCTGCTCTCGTTTACAGAATGGCACTTTGCATTTGGAGACAACTTCTGATTCTCAACAGCAACTGCTTGCTGCCTCGCTTCTCCACGGCTACTCCGTTCGTGTCAAGGCCCATAGAACTTTGAATTCTTCCCGTGGTGTAATTTACACCAGGCTGCTCGACGGTGTAACCAAAGCCGAAATCCAGTCTTACCACTCTGATCAGGGTGTCATTGCCGTCCATTGTGTAATGAAAAACGTAGATTCATCCTTAATGCCCACCCGCACTCTTTTCCTCACCTTTGATGGGGTGGTGGTGCCGTCCAAGCTCAAAGCAGGCTATGAAATTATCACAGTCCGGCCGTACATTCCGAACCCGATGTGCTACTACCAGTGTCATCGTTTCAACCACACTAGAACGTCTAGTCGACACCCAGCCAAATGTGTAACCTGTCGTAGGCATGCACACGAGGGCGATTGTCCGCCTCCTTCTCCCTGCTGTATCAACTGCAATGGCGGCCATGCCGCCTCCTCTCGGGATTGTCCCGTGTATCTTGATGAGCGGGCTGTCCAGGAGATCCGGATAAAGGAAAAAGTGCTTTACCCAGTCGCTCACAAGTTATTGGCTAGGCGCAGATCCTGCGTTCTCCCCTCTGACGCTTGTAGTTCTGGTCTTGTTACGTCTCGCTCCATGAAGGACATGGTCACACAGAGATTCGACCTCAAATTCAGCTCTGAGCTTGTGAAATCGCCCATTGTCAAGGTAGCATCGCCATCCCGCCGTCGAGGTGTACAACAAGCCGTCGAACTCTCGCCTCAAGAGGCGAAGCCACCATTTACGCAACCGGTAGACCGTAAAGGACAGTAGTAGTAGTCGTCCCATGGAGACTTCCTACGCCCCTCCAGCCAAACATCATCTACGTTTTCCTCTACTAACCGGATAGGCTCGAAGAAGTACACCAAAGGCAAACAGTCTTGTCCTTCACCAACTCGCAGATACTCTTTGATGCTGTTGCCACATGATACCTCAGCCCGCTCAGCCTCCATGTCGCTGGTGCGCACCACCAACCGATTTGCTGAGTTGGACTCAACAGACTGACAGCACAAGCAAGCCGATGCTTCTGTGGACCTCATGGAGCAGAATCCTCCTGCTTCTGTGACCTGTAGCAGCGAGTCTTCGCAGGCTGTCATTCGGCAGCCGCCAAGGGGACACCCCTTCATTTCTTCCTCATCATTACTCTCCTCCAATAGAACGTTCGCGGCCTTCGGTCCTACAAAGAGGATTTACGGCTGCTTTTAGCATCGCAGCGTCCCCTTGTACTGTGCCTTCAGGAAACAAAATTGCGTCCTTATGGCCACTTTGAGCTTCCACATTTTTCCCGGTTCGTTTTGACCTTCCCCCTGAGGTCGGCAATCCATGGAGGCGTCATGCTGCTCATACGGGATGACGTTCATAGTCAACCCATCTCCCTGACTACCCATCTTTAAGCTGTTGCAGTTCGCCTTTTCTTTCCCCACGCACGGTTTCCCTTTGTACCATTTATGTCCCTCTGTCATTCGATGCCACCAGGAGAGATTTCCTTCAGCTTATGGGGCTGTTACCTCCCGCATTTCTGCTACTCGCTGACTTTATTACGCATTATCCCATTTGAGGTTCTCCCAGAATTTGTCAGAGAAGTGCCCCCTTGGCTGATCTTAATCAACTCAACCACTTCTCTTTTAATACTGGAGCACCTACATTCATTTCTGACTCCTCACACGCCTATTCCCATTTGGACCTGCGTTTACACAAATATGGCAGCTTACTAAGGCTGACTGGAGGCTTTACTCCTCCTTGGCTATCTTCGAAGAACAAGATTTCCTCAGTTGTATTGACCAGCGGGAATGTCTCGCAAACATTATCCTTACTGCTGCAGAACCTTCCATTCCTCGCACTTCATCTTTACCACGCTGTGTCCCAGTCTCTTGGTGGTCAGAGGCATGCCCCGACGCAATTCACGCACGGAGACGCGCTCTCCGCTTTTTTAACAGTCATCCAACTGCATTCATTATAAACAGATGCGTGCAAAGTGTCGTCGATTTCTTCGGGATAGCAAAAAAGAAAGCTGGATTTCATTCACTAGTTCTTTTAACAGTTCCACCCCTTCCTCTGTCATGTGGGCCAACCTCCGACGGCTCTCTGGGACCAAGATCCATTCGCCAATTTCCGGCCTGACAGTAGCAGCCGATGTTATCGTGGACCCTGTTGCTATCTCCAACACACCTTGGGCCGCCATTTTGCGGAAATTTTGATCTCTTCCCAGTATTACCCTGCTTTCCTTCATCGGAAACGAGCGGAGGCGGCTCGGACGACACCCTTCTCATCTCATACTCGTGATGCTACAATGCCGCCTTTATTATGAAGGAGCTTGATCATGCTCTCAGTTTATCCCGATCCTTCACCCCAGGGACAGGCGCAGTCCACATTTAGATGTTGCAGGACCTTTCTCTTGCAGGCAGGCAGTTTCTGATTAAAACGTACAACCACATCTCGGCAGAGCGCACATTTCCCGGACGTTGGTGTGACGCCACTGTCATACCCATACCTAAGCCCGGTAAGGACAAAAACCTTCCTTCTAGCTACCGCCCCATCTCTCTCATCAGCTTTGTTTGCAAGGTGATGCAACGTATGATCCATGTCCAGCTGGCATGGTGACTCGAGTCTCGCAATTTACTAACGACTGCACAGTTTGCATTTCGAGCGCGGCGTTCTGCAGTTGACCGTCTCATCATTTTGTCCTCCCACGTCATGAATTGTTTACAGCGGAAATCCCAGCCTGTGGCCGTGTTTTTCGATTTGGAGAAGGTCTACGACACCTGTTGGAGAACCGGTATCCTCCTTACTCTGTGCACGTCGGGCTTCCGTGGCTGCATGCCGTTTCCTTCAGGAATTTTTAAAAGATCGAGTTTTCAAGGAATATGTGGGATCTGTCTTGTAGGACACCTTTATCCAGGAAACCGGTGTGCCTCAGGGTTCCGTCCTGAGCGTCATCCCCCATCATCTTTGCTCTCGCCATTGACCCTATAATGGCCTGTCTCCCGCCTGGCATCTCCTGCTCCCTTTTTGTTGACGATTTTGCCACTTGTTGCAGTTCTCGACGGACCTGTCTCACTGAGTGGCGTCTTCAGCGATGTCTTGATCGTCTTTACTCCTGGAGCATCGACAATGGCTTTCATTTTCCTCTGACAAAACTTATGTATGAATTTCTGGCGGCGCAATTGGTTTCTCTCACAATTTTTACATCTTGGGCCTGTTACTCTTCCGTTCGTTGAAACTACGAAGTTCCTGGGGCTCTTGCTTGATAGGAAACACTCTTTGTCCTCGCATGTGTCTTGGCAGCCCGCTGTACACGGTCCCTCAATGTCCTACGCGTCCTTAATGGTACTTTCTGGGGTGCAGTTCGAACCACCCTCCTTAGTTTTTAGTGGTCCCTTTTCCGTTCGAAACTCGACTATGAGTGCTTTGTTTATGCGTCTGCACGTCCATCTCTCTCACGCCGTCTCAACGCTATCCACCATCGTGGTATCCATTCGGCCACTGGCACCTTTTACACTGGCCCAGTTGAGAGTCTGTGTGCGGAAACTGCTGAACTACCACTGTCCTACCGCCATGACTTTCTCCTCAGCAGGTTGCATATCGTTTGACTGCCATGCGTGGCCACTCATCCTATGCTTCCTTCTTCAATGATTCCTTTGATGGCCAGTATGGGACGCATCCCTCTTCTCTGTTACCTCCTCGAGTCTACTTTTGGCACTTGCTATGGCGGCTTAACTTAACACTACCTTTAACTTTCCCGGTGGGTGTGAACCCTCCGCCACCTTTGCTTCGTGAAGCGGCTCGTGTTAATCCTGGCGTTCATGCGCTTACTAAGGACACTACTCCAGTCTCGCTCTATCGCCTTCAGTTTCAAGACCTTCGCATGGAATTTCGCGATAGTACCTTTGTATACACTGCTGGCTCTCGGACTGACCGTGGGGTTGGGTGTGGCGCCCGTGTCTTTCTATATGGGCTTGCGGCACATTCCTCAGTATTTACAGCCGAGCTCTTCGCCCTGTATCAGGCCACGGAGTACATTTGGCGACACAGCCTTTTCAATTGTGTCCTCTGCTCAGACACTCTCAGCACCCTTCAAAGTCTATGTGCGCTGTACACCGCCCATCCCTTAGTGAAACGGGTCCAGGAAAACTGTCGCTTGCTCGTTCTTGGTGGAGCCACTGTGATGTTTATGTGGGTTCCTGGTCATGTCGATTTGTCAGGAAATGAGGCTGCTGACAAGGCTGCAGTCCTCGTACCTCAGCCCACTAATTCCTAATTTCCTTCAATGATATCTGTGTTGCCGTCTGTTAGGAGTTGGTGTCCCTTCGGCGTCGCCAATGGTCCTCCCTTCACGGGAATAAGCTCCGGCTTATTAAGCCTCTCCAAGCGGCTTGGAGGACCTCCTCTTGGTCCTCCCGCCGCGAGGAGATTTTAACTAGGTTGCGTATTGGACACTGCCGTTTTGTTTTAGCCATCGTCATGTGATAAGTGGCGCTCCCCCGCCACTTTGTGCACACTGCGCCCGAGTTTTAACTGCCCGCCACTTCATGACGGAATGAACATTTTTAGCCTTTTACGTTCCCGCTTGGGTTTGCCGTCTAAGTTATTGGTCATTTTAGCAAATGACATATGGGCTCGGTCGCGTTTTACTTTTTATCCGTCAAAGCACTATGGCAAAAGCCATTTAATTTTTAGTTTGGGCCTCCGTTTCTGTATGGTGTCTATTGTAGCCCTTTCTCCACGTTCCTGTTTTATCTGTCTTCTCTTATGTCAATTTGGAACAAACAAAACAAAACAAAACAAAGCAAAGCAAACTGTTGTTTTTGTCTCTTGCACAAAGTTACACTTTAACCACCAAGCCAGTGACATAAATTTAAAAAAAAAATTGGGAAGCCCATAGCTTGTATCTTGTGGAGACGACTGGGGGAGTTTGTGTCATGGTAAGGTGCAGTGAAATTGTGGACAAGGAAGCGCCTTTTGCCATTTGTGTCTTTTGCCGGAAGCTCTGTGTATTTGTTTTGTTGTGTCGGAATCCAGGGAGAGTTGACAAAAGTTCCATAAGTTTCTCAGTCACGCTGTACATTATTTTCGAAAGATGAATATTGTTGTTTCTTCGTACTGCAAAAGTGTACGCGCGACGAGTCAGATGTTGTCATGTCCTGACTGTGGGTTTTGCGAGGTACTGAGTGACCGCGTCCGTTCTAAAGGGATTTCAGTCGGTTGGCCGAAGTGATATGAAGACTTGATTGTCTGACTTAAATTCCTGAGGTGGATATGTAAGATCGGATACAATTTTACTTCAACCTTTTATATCGAATCTCAGCTACAGAAACGACTTCCCTAACTGAGTTGCCTAGAAGGGGAAGTCGTTACGCAGAGCCTTGGACTGTTCATCATCGTTCTGTCTGCTAACTCGAACCCTCGCATAACATCTTAGGAGCAGCAGAGCTTCCAGCCCGTGACGCTGGTTGCGACCATCCGCGACTGCTTCTCACGACTAACACCGTTGCTGCCCGCTGCCGTCTTCGCGACCACCGACTGCCTGTGGACACTCGGTCCTAAAGTGCTATCTCCTTTTCCCCTTCGAGCCCGCTTGTCTCTGACGTTAGTCAATGTCGAGGGCTTCTCATCCCCTAATTGACTACCCTTGTCCTTCTCTTCGGATATCTTTGAGTCCGAGTGGAGGGAATACAAAGTCTTTCCCTGCACGGTCTCTAACTACGTCCTAAGCCCTTCATTGGCTTATCGTGACGTAGCTATCCCCCAATCGCCAGACTACTTTCTCTTCCTTAGCTCCTGTCTCGTGTGCCAATTATTACACCTGTATAGTCCAAAGGCCTTAGCTTAATTAATTCTGTCTCATTGTAAGGACCCTGCCGTATTGATTCTGACACTTTACTCACACTTCAACGTAAAAGGATAGTGCTACATTAATGCGGTCACATCGCATACGTCTTTATCTTCTGAAGACCTTCTGTCTTCACTTCTGTCGCCTAACTCGCTGCGTCCGTCAGCTGACCTTATGGCCCCTCAGGTTGCTTCTGCTGCACCGGTCTCTGTCTTCACTTTGGCTAATTTTCAACATTGTTCCCGGGAGTCCGCTTTTCGCTGTGGAAGCAACATTAATGCGGTCACATCGCATACGTCTTTATCTTCTGAAGACCTTCTGTCTTCACTTCTGTCGCCTAACTCGCTGCGTCCGTCAGCTGACCTTATGGCCCCTCAGGTTGCTTCTGCTGCACCGGTCTCTGTCTTCACTTTGGCTAATTTTCAACATTGTTCCCGGGAGTTCGCTTTTCGCTGTGGAAGCAACAATGTGACAAAGATCTGGAAAAGAAGACACTATCCACTAACGATCGATTACTTATTTTTGATCCATCACTGAGTATGTTAATCACTTCAGGCCGCTACGTATTTGCGCGTCGTAAACACCGAGTCCAAATCCGAAAGCAGCATTGTCAATAAAGTACTCACTTAGCACTGAAAACCACGTTAATTTTCTACAATAATGTACAGGTGGAACAGTAGCGTCTCCTGCTATTAACGCGAACATAAAACATTTCCAGAACCTACTAGAAATGATAACTGTTGTTGTTGTGGTCTTCAGTTCTGAGACTGGTTTGATGCAGCTCTCCAAGCTGCTCTATCCTGTGCAAGCTTTTTCATCTCCCAGTACCTTCTGCAACCTACATCCTTCTGAATCTGTTTAGTGTATTCATCTCTTGGTCTCCCTCTACGATTTTTACCCTCCACGCTGCCCTCCAATGCTAAATTTGTGATCCCTTGATGCCTCAGAACATGTCCTACCAACCGATCCCTTCTTCTTGTCAAGTTGTGCCACAAACTCCTCTTCTCCCCTATTCTATTCAATACCTCCTCATTAGTTATGTGATCTACCCATCTAATCTTCAGCATTCTTCTGTAGCACCACATTTCGAAAGCTTCTATTCTCTTCTTGTCCAAACTATTTATCGTCCATGTTTCACTTCCATACATGGCTACACTCCATACAAATACTTTCAGAAACGACTTCCTGACATTTAAATCAATACTCGATGTTAACAAATTTCTCTTCTTCAGAAACGCTTTCCTTGCCATTGCCAGTCTACATTTTATATCCCCTCTACTTCGACCATCATCAGTTATTTTGCTCCCCAAATAGCAAAACTCCTTTACTACTCTAAGTGTCTCATTTCCTAATCTAATTCCCTCAGCATCACCCGACTTAATTCGACTACATTCCATTATCCTCGTTTTGATTTTGTTGATGTTCATTTCATGCCCTCCTTTCATAACACTGTTCATTCCGTTCAACTGCTCTTCCAAGTCCTTTGCGGTCTCCGACAGAATTACAAAGTCATCGGCAAAAAATGATAAATACTAAATAACAAATTATTGTTTGTGATAGGATTTGAGCTGGCAACCCGGATCACGCCAGTCGGTGGCTATAACCCCCAGACCATATTGCGCGCAGCACAAATTGCGGCAATGTATACTGTTTTTATGCTTATGTTGTTAATATTTGACATTTCACATTTGTGGTCAATGAATGTTGCACAAACTGAGTAAAGGAACTTCCAACTGTGTGATGTGAGAATACCAAGTCAGTTGTGAATTGTGGGTTGTTTCCAGGAACTGTGCATCATCACCTGTAGAGCAAGTAAATACCACTACTTCCCGGACCGATGACCTTAGCAGTCTGGTCCCTTTAATTCCACAAACCAACCAACCACTACTTCCGATTTCCGAGATTATATTGCTAGCCCCTCTTTTACTAGACAGCTGTTAAGCAGTGTTCCAGAAGTCTGTCAGATATCCTGGGGGGATGTGGACATTGACTACGAGAAACATAACATCTGCGTAGTGTAATTGTTTAGCAACTGTTAGTTCAGAAAGTTTACTATATGTAGTATATTACGTTGGGATGAGGACTGCACCTTGAAGAATTCTGTGTGAGCCTTGCGCCCAAATTTAGGTCCAGCAATGGAGGGTGAAGCTTTGACAATGCCAGCCACGCAGACATACAGGTGCGAGCGCTCAGGGTTGAAGGTAACAGTATTCTAAGTCTGAACAAACACATACACATTTCCCTACACGTAACACTGCAATCTCCCGAGACTGAAACATTTCTTACCTCATGATTATACGTGTACCATCAGAAGCATTAGATCTGCCATACATCTTCAATGAAATGCTGCTTACAGGAAAGCTTCCAGTGATGTCGGGCACAGAAACCTACGTACGGAAGCAAGGAAGAAGGCCACTCACACTGGGTCTTAAAGGTCAAAAAAATGGCTCTGAGCACTATGGGACTTAACTTCTGAGGTCATCAGTCCCCTAGAACTTAGAACTACTTATACCTAACCAACCTAAGGACATCACACACATCCATGCCCGAGGCAGGATTCGAACCTGCTACCGTAGCGGTCGCGCGGTTCCAGACTGTAGCGCATAGAACCGCTCGGCCACTCAGGCCGGCTATTAGAGGTCATTTCCACTAATCTTACACGTAAGCAAAATTTTGATATTCTTTGTTAAAACATGACTACCGAACGAGTATGGTAGGTACCTGTCGAGTATTCCAAGAGCATAAAGCTTATGTCTTCGTATACCGACTTGTAATCTGCGGTGAAGGAGCAGTTAAGGACAAATGCGACCAAGGAGTCACTCATATTCGCCTCCTTTTTCATCGGGGGTTGCTGAGAAAACACGAAAAAACTTTTTTTCACCATTTTTTCGCTGTCAGCAGCGGATTTACAAATAACTTACCACATCAAATTTCTCGCGGTTTTATCCATTATCGACAGACATGCCAAAAACATGATTTTTTGATATAAAAACGGAGGCGCGGATTCCAAGACGGATATTTGCAGCAAATGGCTGAAATTTTTGTAATATCTTCATAAGATCCTGATCCTAACGAACGATGAAAATTTTCGTCATACCTTTATCCCTTTCCGAGATAAAGAGGTTCAAGGTTACCCTACTTATACACGTAAAATGCGTACGTGAAATCCAGTGAGAGGCGGAAACGTTTATAAAGTGACTTCACACGAAGAAATAGTCTATAAAGTGTTTTCATTATCATCAGGGCTCTGGGAACCACATATTGTGCTGAAGAACGTGCAAAATTTGTGTGATCGTAAAATCATGTCTGAGTTGGAAATTTAGTTTCGCGTTATTTCAAATCAAAATTGTTCTGACTCATCAAGTTCTTTTCATATGAGTGACGTGCCCTGCTGTACCAGGGAAAAGAATGGAACCAGCGGAAAATGCTCCCATCAAAGCACAAGAAAGGCAAATGTGCTCCTGTTTAAAAAAAAAACTGTGTCTGGAAAGAGTAGTACCAGCTGCCGCATTCTACCTTTTTGGGCACCTTTAAAAATTTCCCCAAAAAGTTTGGCATGCGAACATATTTCGCGCTTTTTATGCTGAGAGAGGAGGCAGTGGCATCGGGAAAGAGGCGGAAAAGCAGTAAATACTGGAAGATAGTAGACAGTGGTTGTTGTATGGATAGAGCGAAGGAGTCAGTGGCACTGTGTGTGTGTGTGTGTGTGTGTGTGTGTGTGTGTGTGAGAGAGAGAGAGAGAGAGAGAGAGAGAGAGAGAGAGAGAGAGAGAGAGAGAGAGAGAGGGGGGGGGGGGAATAAAGAGGAGAAAGTGGGATTGGATGAGAGCCATTGATAATGAGAGACAGTGTCTATGAAAAAAAAGTGACAATGACAATAGATGGCAGCAATGGGAAGAAATGAATAACAACAGTAAGAGAGAGCAAGAGGGAGACAGTGACAATGAGAGAAGAGAGGAGGAATAGTAGTAAGACAGAACGAAGGAGGCTGTGGGTGTGAGGCAGGAGACAATGACAGTCAGACACAAAGAGAGAACTGAAATAAATTGATGTGAATGAGTGAGTGAGAATGGGCAGTGGGAGTGGATGGATACGAGCAACTTAAAAAGGCAAAGATGGACTAGTAGTGTAGTCGTCAAACTGTGGCCCGAATCAAGCATTCGCGTAGCCAGCGACTCTCAGATGTATTTTATAATAATGTGCAGCTAAGAGCTGATTTTAAAAAAAATAAGCTCTCAGCGTTTTTTTTTAAGTGCGTGGTTTTCTTTTTGAGTAACAAACAAAAATAGTATTTTAAAACGTGCTTAATTATAGTTGACGTTTGTGAATTCGGCGGTTAGCCACGTTGGATGGTACCTCAAGGGGCAGAGGGGTAAGCAGCGCAACCGCTCCAGGGATAGAGGATGTGAGAGGGAGAATGTTTTATTGTTTGCCTGGCAAGTCACGGACGTGCGTGAGTAGAAGGAAAATTGCATTCAAAACATTTGGTACACATTTGTGATCGTGAGTCATATTTCATAAAGCATTTAAATATAAACACAATTGCTGTTATTAATAAGTCATCCGCTCACAAAGACACACAATAACACTTGGTCAGGCAATTAAGTGTCACAGCTTTGGGGTCGCTGAGACTGGCAGCAATCTGGAACAGAGAACAGTCTGCACCAAGTGTTCCGAATGGAGCCGACTTTAAACATGGGGGCCGGCGGCAAACTTATCTTCTCTTTACTATAGTTATTGTATGGGGAGAGCACAGCATATTAATTTATGTCAAATAATAAGGGGTACTTCATTCACTTGTAAATAATGTTAATTTCACATCGAGATTTCGGTCACTGTGGGCCGTCTTCAGTGCACTAAATTTGCGTTACAACATTGAAACCATTTACATATGCACGTAGTTCCAACTGGACTGCTCTTGTCAAAGGTTAAGTTGGAGTATGAACTCTAACCTTGACACGAATAGTCCAGTTGTGATAATGTGCGTTTATAGTATAGATGTGGTTTTAATGTTTTAACTTACGTTCACTGCGCTGGAGATGACCACACTGTCGCCGAAATCTGGATACGCAATAAACATTTGTGCGACTGATTACTGTCCCCTTTACTACTTAAAATACTGTCACTGGGCACAGCTGTTTCCCCATCGAATCTTATTTATGTAGGGTAGCGGTTAATAAATACGATCGGAACAAACGCGGCCTGAGGTGCCACTCCACAATGACAGTATTGGTCTGCAGCAAAAACGTTTGGCGGCCACTGGACTAGTAGGTTGAGCGAGGTACAGTTAGGGGAGCTTGTAGGAGTGAGGTGAGATGCATGTTATAAAAGGGCTCGAATACGTTCGCGTGCCAAAATTTTTGGAAATATTTTTGAAGGCGCTGAGGAAGGTAGAATGAGGCAGCAGATACCCCACTTTTCAATCAGTCCTGTAAACAGGAGCATATTCGCCTATTTTGTGCTCCGATAGAATCATTTTTACGCTGGTCATAGAAAGTCTTTCCGACTACTAGATGTTAAATAAACTACTCCAGATCACAACAGTGGAATATCAGTCTGATTCGCTGCCTCAGTTTTAAGCATTGTAACATTGTTCACTGTACTCTTCATCCAATTTTTATTTTGCCGTGAAATGCACACTAGCACCCGAATCAAAGTACCAATACCTTCTATTAAGCGCTTGCCAAATGTTGATGGGTCCAACTTGTGGAAACAAATGCGTTCCAAACGTAGGCTTAAACTCCACGGCTCACATTAGTGGAAAACGAAAGAAGGAGCAAACTTATTTCTTGTGTGTTTGATATGGCTCCATTCAATACATACATTATCCAAGAAACAATACACCGTGAGAGAAATAAAACTTATGTTAATTACCGCGATTAAATATAACCACCTCGACTCTAAGCGCAGTGTTCGGCCCATATCCAAAACATATCGGTCCGACGCAAAGAAGACAAAAAAAAAGTTTGCATGAAGCGGAACGACGTGGAAACGCACTGAGTATGAAATGGCGTTACATATACCACAGTGACTTCGAAACTACTATGCAATGCAGGACTATTAATTTGTAGAGTTGCAGGTATTTTCCTATTAGAATTCGTTCAAGTGAAGCATTTGTTGTTGCAATTACATTTTTTGTTGACAATATTTACGTTTAGATGTCGTGTTATCAAATTCCTTCTGAAGAACTCACACCTGAAGAGGCCCTCGAAAATACATTCCTGTTAAAGTATTGTTTATATGTAAAAATTTAAATTTTGAAGTACGGTAAGGAACAGGAATTAAAATGTCTCCCAGAGCAGCATCACATGAAACAAACAAAGGTGTAGCCGAATAACAGGTATCGGCATGTCTGCTTGTATTTCGACTGTTTCGCGCGTCACGCTGGCCCATTTCGCACGTGTCGTCTCAAACCGCCTGCGCACGGACTTCGTCGAACTAAATGGTACGTCAAGGGGTTAAAAAAACCGCTTAAAAATACTGCACTCAAGACATTTTAGGCTCTGTTTTGTTCGATATCATTAACCTCACTGTAGGAAAGGTACTTTTTAAAAGTCCTTGCTTTTACAGTTACAGCAAATAACTTCTTTGGTTGGTTGGTGGGTTGATTTGGGGGAGAGAACCAAACAGCGAGGTCATCGGTCCCATCTGGTTAGGGAAGGATAGAGAAGGAAGTTGGCCACGCTCGTTCAAAGGAGCCATCCTGGCATTTTCCTGAAGTGATTTAGGGAAATCACGGGAAACCTAAATCAGGATAGCCGGACCGTCGTCCTCCCGAATGCGAGTCAAGTGTGCTAGTCACAGCGCCGCCTCGCTCGTTAATAACTTCTTTATTGCCAGAGTTGTCAAACTAAAATTTCTGTTTCTTCCACAAGTCCGTTGTCGTTTTTTATTCTTCTGCATCTCCGCACGAAGATGGAGCAGTAATAAGAATTATTTAAACTTTGGCCTTGGAATCCTCTTTTTCAACTACCTCTGTCGGCAAATTATTCATTGCCATATTTGTTCAGTAAAACGATTCTTTTGAACAACAATATCCTGGACTTCAAGTGAGGACACGTTATTCCAGATCTCTTAACCGTTTTGATGAAATGTTATCTAGATACCTTGGTACTTGAGCCCATAACCTGTTGAGAGTTCTATCACATGTGAATTCCGCCGAATACCTACTTGTGCTGACAACCTTGCATACTACTGAACACTTTATTTGACGACTTCACGTTTAGAGCAGCTCACACATTACACTACTCGCTACACAACGAACGGACATGACCACAGACACCAGATACACATGGCACATAGGACACAATAAGGCAAGACAAAGAAATAATTTAAAAAAAAACAGACAAAAGGGTCGGCCGCAGTGGCCAAGCGGTTATAGGTGCTTCAGTCCGGAACCGCGCTGCTGCTACGGTCGCAGGTTCGAATCCTGCCTCGGGCATGGGTGTGTGTGATGTCCTTAGGTTAGTTAGGTTTAAGTAGTTCTAAGTTCTAGGGGGACTGATGACCTCAGATGTTAAGTCCCATAGTGCTCAGAGCCATTTGAACAGACAAAAGGTTATGGCTCAAAGAGTCCACAGACATTGATTTGAGTGCTTTCATCAAACTCAACAACATTGTTTAACAGTACAAAGTTTCGGCCTTTTGGTAATGAATAGCCATGCTGTTTCACTCGACTGTTTACAGCTGCATGCTGTATGATTAAGAGTAACCACAAGTGACACATTGATCAGTGAGAAAATTTACTGCCATAGGTCATTCACTATGATTTATCTTGGTGGGCACTAAAGGGTCATAATTGTCAAGAGAGTAGCAGTATGAAATGTTTTCATGATGATTTAATTACACACACTCGAAGACAAGAACGACGAAACGACGATGCACCACAAAGAAGAAATTATCTGAATGGGCTGGTAATCGATAGATGTTAAGTATGTCTACAGACAAACTGATGATTACAATTTCAGGAAAATTGGATGATTCATTCAAGAGAGAGAGAGTTTCACAAATTGAGAATGTCAGTAATGTGGTGGTCCATCTCTGGCTCTTATGCAAGCAGTTGTTCAGCTTGGTAATAATTGGTTGAGTATTTGGGTGTCCTCCTGAGTTATATCATGCCAAATCATGTCCAGTTGGCATGTTAGATCGTCAAAATCTCGAGGTGGTTGGAGGACTGTGAGTAGGGGGATAGACTATGTTCTGGCGCTTGTTGTTAGCGTGGGCTGCATACATTCAGGCGAAAACTTGATTGATTTACGATTTCTCCCTTTTATGTTAACGTATTGTTCTGTCAAGTGGTTTATGACCCCCTTTGGATTGATTTATGAACCCCCTTGCCAATCAATACAAGCACATTTTTTATATCAAATGTACGACACCTACTGTTTATAAGGTTCAAACTTTATTATGGTTCAGAAAATGTGATATGTTAACAACAGTCCTATAAAATGATCGTCGGCAGCTTAAAATGCATGCAAGGAAATGACAACATCTTACAAGGAAATGAACACCGCGATCAGTAGCCAGAGGAGATGTAACAGTCTTATTGCAGGTTACTACTGCCCTTGGTAACATTCTTCTTGCACAAAGAAGTTATGGTCCTGTGTTAGGTTGTATTGCTCATGTGCAGGATAATATAGCCGTTTCGCCTTCACATCATCTATGGAATGCCTCCTACTTCCACTATTAAGGTGTGTGTATATAGCATCAGTCCAGATCACACAAGTAGCACTCATTTCATGGTATTTTTTCTCCAATTTTTTCTATTCTCATTCAATTTCCGTAATTCTGTTAGGTTTTCACGATTTTACATATTCTTCATATTCCTTCCAATTTATTGTATTTCCAAAGAATTTTTCATCATTATACTTCGAATTTTATCCATTTTATATCATTTTTCATATTTTTTTGACAGTTTTCCATATTTATATGGTCATATTACTGACATACCCATGTGTTGTTTGATTTTCTATGAAAATATTTGCGCGTCTTGTATACCAGTCTACCAAGACCTCCCCTCCTCCTGATGATCCACATGCATGCTTTTTGGATACGATGATCATGAAAAGCATAGTAACAGTCGCTTTGTACCTATATGAGGCTTAGCGAGTGGTGCAGATAATCAATGTATTGGAAACTCGAAATCGGGAAACAATTACATGTATTGGTCTGACCCATCAGAGACCCTGTCTACAGATTCATGTAGTGCTGCACTTGATGGAAACGCAAAGTCTGGAAACAGGTAGTTCTACACGTTCATTTGACTTACAGTCCATTGTGCAGGGATCTGCAATGGGGAGTTGACATGTGTACAGAGTTGACTTCTGTTGCTGTCTACATGGCATCGAGATAGATGGCGTTACAAATACAGTTTGTTGGTGCGGTAAATATCTAGCAGTGGCATGACAGAGTTGCAAATATCGCTTAAAACCACGTTCCATACTTGAATAACTTTCTAAATTCGGCGATAAGGATGATTTTATTACGAGCTTACACGACTGGCGATGTATACCCACACTTTTGACCTGTTAATACACACCCCAGCGAACACCGTCTATATTGAATGTCGCGGTATTTGTGTAGAAGAACCACTTCATTAGGAAGTAACACCATATCTCGATTTATAAGGCATGTATAGTTTTTAACATGGATATCGTTAGCAACTCTTATTTATGCCTGTACAACCAAGGCTGCTTCTTATGAAGGGCGATAGAACATAGTCACTGAGGTCGTGTTTTTAATAGCGCGATCCTTACGCGAAATGTATGTTGCCAGCAGTAGATTCCTTCAGCGGTCAGCTTCAAATGTCTGTTCTCAATAGTGTTACTCGAAAAGAACATTTTATTTCCTCCAGGGATTCCCATTTGAAATACCTGGCGAGTGTTATCCGACCGCAGAAAACAAATTAACTCACCATGCAAAGTGACTCTCTTGATCAGTTTAATTAATTAACCTATCAGTTTGATATCTATGACATGATGCCACGGATACTATTTAGGAGTTGGAGTGGTAATGAGGCATTTTTTTGTTGTGGCGATATCTTTTAACAAAATTTCAATCTCCCACCTACACAGGGAGAGAGGACCATCATAATAAAATCAGATGTATTTCCGAATTTATAAAGTGCTACAGGTATAAACCTGATATTTACAACCTTAAGAGACTTGGTATGTGGCGAACGATTTGGTTACTTTAAGGAAGCTTCAAAAGTGAAGAGGAATCCTGTGACAGAGGTAGATCTTAGCATTCCGTCATGAGTCAAAAATGAATTTAATATTCTGGTCCTGTGATGCAGGACGTAACAGATATTAAGCTGATTAGAACAGATTTTTTAACCTGATGATAGAATACTTAGAAGAGGAAATATAGCTATGCCATACTATTACAGCATTTTCACAACATGTAACGATACGTCAGTGATATGAAAATGCATGTATGCCCCGATTTTGTCTGTCTTCGAAAATAACTTGAATAAAAGGGAGAAGTATATACACAAATAAAAAAAGTTCTCCATCACCTTGGTTCCGAGAGTTGTGGAACTTGTACAGAAAATGGGAATAGAGATCAACATAAACATCGTTTCCCCCCTTTTTATTGCTCTTGAAAACCAGATATTGCATGTTGTACTACCATACAGTGAGACCTTCAGAGGTGGTGGTCCAGATTGCTGTACACACTGGTACCTCTGACACCCAGTAGCACGTCCTCTTGCATTGATGCATGCCTGTATTCGTCGTGGCACACTACCGACAAGTTCATTAAGGTACTGTTGGTCCAGATTGTCCCACACCTCATCGGCGATTCAGCGTAGATCCCTGAGTGGTTAGTGGGTCACGTCGTTCATAAACAGTCCTTTTCAATCTGTCCCCAGGCATGTTCAATAGGGTTCATGCCTGGAGAACATGCTGACCACTCTAGTCGAGCGATGTCGTTATCCTGAAGGAAGTCATTTGCAAGATGTGCACGATGGGGGCGCGAATTGTTGTCCATAAAGACAACTGTGGGCACTATCGGTCGGAGGATGGCATTCACATATCGTACATCCGTTTCGGCGCCTTCCATGACCCCCAGCAGTGTACGTTGGCCCCATATGATGCCACCCCAAAACAGCAGGAGACCTCCACCTTGCTTCACTCGCTGCACAAAGTGTCTAAGGCGTTCAGCCTGACTAGGTTGCCTCCAGACACGTCTCTGACGATTATCTGATTGAAGGCATATGTGACACTCATCGTTGAAGAGAACATGATGCCATTCCTGAGCGGCCCATTCGGCATGTTGTTGGGCCCATATGTATTGCGCTGCATGGTGTCGTGATTGCAAACATGGACCTTGGACATCGGGGGTGAAGTTGCGCATCATGCATCATACTGCGCACAGTTTGAGTCGTAACACAACGTCCTGCGGCTGCACGAAACACGGAAAGTATTATTCGACAATGTGGCGTTGCTGTCAGGGTTCCTCTGAGCCATAATCCGTAGGTAGCGGTCATCCACTGCAGTAGTAGCCCTTGGGCGGCCTGAGCGAGGCATGTCATCGACAGTTCCTATCTCTCTGTATCTCCTCCATGTCCGAACATAATCACTTTGGTTCACTCCGAGATGCCTGGACATGTCCCTTGTTGAGAGCCCTTCCTACCATAAAGTAACAATATGGCAGCGGTCGAACCGCGGTATTGACCGTGTGGGCATGGTTTAACTACAGACAACACTAGCCGTGCAGCTACTTCCTGGTGGAATGACTGGAACTGATCGGCTGTCGGGCCCCATCCGTCTAATTCTAATAGGCGCTGCTCGTGCGTGGTTGTTTACATCTTTGGGCAAGTTTATCCATCTTTGGGCAGGTTTAGTGACATCTCTGAACAGTCAGAGGGACTGTGTCTGTGATACAATATCCAAAGTCAACGTCTATCTTCAGGAGTTCTGGGAAACGGGATGATGAAAAACTTTTTTTGATGTGTGTATTTCGCGTGGGAAATTCAAGGTGTATTATCAACATCGCTGTCTAGAATGGTTAAAGTGAATTTTTAAACTAGGGGGAGGGGGTCTATGTCAGAGTGGAATTGATTAAAACTATTGTATACATCCAAGCTGCAGCTGTTTGTCTTTCAATGCATGGCAGCCGTCAGCATGAGTGGTCAAGAGGCTTCGGAAACGGGAAGTCTCGGATTAGCTTGGGCTGTGAAGTGCAGTTAGGTACAAAGAATGCGCATCTGTCTGCTCTTGTGTGTGGCAGGCAGGGTGGTGAAGTGAGCGGTGTGTTGGGCAAGTGGCGGCAGAAGCAGACATGTATGTTCCGTGAAAAGATTCAATATGATGGGTGTTTGTGATGGACGGCTATTCCACCCATCTAAATTCATTGATTGACTGCTTGGTGACAGTGTCTCTCTGACCTCTGAGTGTTTATCCTGGCCGGCGTGGATAGGGCTACCGAGCAATCGGCGGATGCCACATACTTTGCGATCGTGAGTTTGTGTGATTGGTAGGATTTTTTCACCCAATATGTTTGGTGGAAATGTTGTAGAGGAGGGTGTTCGTATTGTCAAACGTCATTGTATAGAAGTTCTCGGCTATATTTAGCACTATGATCTATTTGTGGCGGAAATTTCATTGCTTGATTTGCAAAATGATCGCGTGTGAGACTCAAATGTTGAAAATCTGTTTTTATTATGAAGGATCATAACAAGGTGGGGGTGAGTGTTTTAAGCGATCTATTTGACTCTTGTAAGTTGTTAAACAATTAATTTGATAGGGTAGTAGAAATGGACTACATCACTCTAATTTTTATGTCGAAATTGCGCCAGCTCTCCCTTCGCTACCAGCATTAGCCAATAGGAGCACAGTATTCTGAAAAGAGATGAAAACCTCTGTCTGCATGTTTGGAGATGTTGGTACACACACACACACACACACACACACACGCACACACACACACACACGCACGCAAGCAGGAAGAGATAGAGAATGGAGCAAGTCTGGAATTTCCCAATCAACATCATGCTGCTACTTGATGCTTTGTTTGGGGCCACCAGATCAAAGGAGGCCGACATCCTGTCCGTGGTCAGTTGTATTTGGTACTGTGATCTGTAATTAGGACCTCAGGCAGCTTTTGAGCCACATTGCAGCGTTCTGACAACACACACACTCGCAGGAGACCCGAAGCAGTAGCTACTATATTGCACTTTCCATTCCTCGGTGCTTACAGTTATTATGTCAGGGGAAGTGGCGATGGGGGATGTGAACTATACCTAGATGGAGGAGCCCTGTCTCGAGCAAACTGATTAAATAAAAATATGCATCAATATATTACTGGCATTGATTCGAATTTCATATCACAAGATCCTTCCTCTCCAGAAAAGAGAGAGTCTTTTTGATGCCAATTTCCAGATGAGGGTGGCAGGGGGTGGGGGGCTTTGCTAGAGGAGGGAGGAGTTAATTAATTGATCAGTTTAAATAATTAGTTAATTAATTTTATTTCAAAAGTGTGCTTGTATTGGTGAGAGGGGTGGGGGAGGGGTGGAGGTTTCTAGTCGGGCAGGCAAGGAAGAGGGGAAGGTGAAGAGGTGAAGGGTTTTGCAGGACAGATTATTCCCAGGGCGTCGTAAATCAACCCCCAGGGTGGTCATAAATGACTTAGCTAAACGGTTGGTTAAGGGTGGGGGAGGAGTGATAAATCAACCAAGTTTTCCCCTGAATGTGTGCAACCAGCACTAACAAAACGCATCAGAACAAATTTATCCCACTACTGCCCTGCCCGTAATGCGTTCTTTATTTGGGAGAAACTGGGCGACTTTACTAGTCAAGGTAGGGTTTGGAAAGCACGAAGACAAGCAGTACAATCACTTGCTATAAGCAGGTGGACATTATCTAGCTGGAATGTAAGTCCATGGTGGTTTACAGTGAGGAGCAGCAAAAGGGGGCATAGAACATTTTCAACATCCCGCTGTGCTATAAGGGTGCTGTAGATGACAACTGAGGGTCTTGCTATGAAAAAAATAGCACCACAGACCATCACTCCTGGTTGTCGGGCCGTATTGTGGGTGACAGTCAGGTTGGTATCCCGCCACTGTCTGGGGTGTCCACAGACGTCTTCACTGCTCATTGACGGTCAGTTCAAAGCGAGACTTATCACTGAAGGAATTCTACTCCAGTCAATGAATTTCCAGGCCGAAGACGTGTGTGGAGATGCCACGGACAGTGCTGGGGTACCAACCTCACTACCACAAGGCCCGACAACCGGAATGATAATCTAGGGTGCCATTTGTTTTCATAAGAGGACTTCTTTGGTTGTCATCCGTGGCACCCCTAGCACAGCGGTACGTAAACGATTTTCTATGCTACAGTTTTTGCCCTTTATGGCAAACTACCTTAGGCTTGCATTTCAACAAGATAGTGCCTGCCTGCACTTGACGAGAGTTCCTGCACTGTGTCTTCGTCCTTGCCAAACCCTATCTTGGCCAACAAGGATGTCTTCCAAATTGAGAGAGCGTTATGGAGCTGGCCCTCGAACCAGCACGGGATTTTGACGATTTAATGTGAGAACTTGACCTCGTTCAGGAGGACATATAACAAATTCAACAATCAATGCCAAGCCGAGTAACTGCTTGCATAAGGGTCAGAGGTGGCCCAACGTGTTATTGACATGCTCAATTTGTTAAGGTCTTTCTCTTGAATAAATCGTCCAGTTTTCCTGAAATTCTAATCATTCGTTTGTCTGTACATGTACATCCCATCTACCAATTTCTGTTCCATTCAGATAAATACTTCCTGGTGCGCCGTTTCGTTTGGTCCCCCCCCCCCCCTTAGAATGTGTAATATGAAGCTCCATGTAAGCAGGTAAGAGAGCTGAATAATCAGACACAACAGTTAATCATGTTTTTACATGCCAATGGGTGAAGATAACGGGGCAGTTGATCGGTCCCAATTAGTCCATCTGGGGCCAGAACGGCGGATCTCTCACACATGATAGAACTACAGGAAAAGAAACTGGAAACTGGATATGCAACTGTAGAGATAAGGCTACCAAATACTGTGAGTCTCAGCATATTGGAAATGTGACTCAGATGGGAAGACTGGAACGGTGTATATAACAATAATGTGGAAAGCTGGGTAAGATTCCTTTCAGCTTTGTCGTAGCTTAAACTTAGCTTGTCCAGAGGTTCACAGGAAGGTGATTGTTAAGATATTGTAATAAATGGATCACGAAAGAGAACGGGTATGTTTGGGAAGATTTAAAACATTTATCTGAACGATATCGAAATGTAATAGTGAAGCAGACATAGGAAGAAAGAATATATAGCAGGATGACACAGCTAGCAAAATCTAAATATTATAAATATCAAATTCGAACCTATTCATATATTTGTATGACAGTTCGGCGAGTCACACTCAAATACAAAGAGGAATGTATCTAATAGGACAGAGTGGGAATATAATGCTTACTATCAAAGAAAAAAAACTGATTGGCCTGTGTACTATGTTTCCCATTTGAAATCAGTATTATGTAAATATAGTTCATAACGAATGAAACAAATGGATGCATTCGCTAAAAAGAGTAAAACGTCACCAGAAATGATAAAATGCCTGTTCCTTTTTCCAACAGGTTGCACAGGAGTTACCCATGTAATCAGATCAGTGAAAAATAAAAATACAGAGTGCATGGATGGAATACCTGCAAAACTTATCTAACACTGCTCACAACGTAATTTTTTTCACATGATACTTTGCCTCCGGTAGCTTCGAAGTTTGCCGATGATAGTTGTCTTCCAAATGTTGAAGGATATGGCGAATATGTGTCACATAATGTACATTACACTGTCAGTCTCTTCATTTATTTATAATCAGTGATTCTTGTCTGATGATCAGCTTTGTCACAAGTAAAAAAAAAAAGTGTTTTAAGCATATGAACCTGGCGAACAGTTACTAATGTGTAGTCTCTCACTATTTGGACACAAAGTGTACCCAGTGGTTATCATTAAAGTGCAGCTACTCACAGACATCCAGTGCGGGTTGTAATCATTGTATGGCAGCTAAACTTGGTAGATATTGTAATGCGTTAATGCGGAATCGATTTATGCTGGTTCCAGTTTTGGGCACCAGGTGCAAATCTGGCTTTGTGAATGCAAGAAAGATGTATAGAAATATTTCCATATGTGATGGATTAGGAACAGGTGGTGTACAGAAAAGGTTAAACAAATAAGAAAGGCGTAAGTTGATTTTTTATTAACCTTACACGATGTATCAGAAACGTGAATGAAATGCTGTACAGCGTCAGATTTGCACCTGGTGGCCAAAATTGGAACAAATTTTTCTCACTGTAAATCGGTTCCGCATTAACGTAAGAGCATGCCTACCAAGTTTCGCTACCACACGATAATTACAGCCCGCACTGGACCTTCGTGAGTAGCTGCACTTTAATTGTAACCTCCCGATATATTGTACATTGCTAAATCACAATCAGAACACAAAGCAAATGAGGGGCTAACTGAGCGAGACAATCGATATGTGTTGTCTGAATCTTTGTATGTCATGCCCATTGAAAGATGTGCGTACTGTTGAAGAAAATATTATTACGTTTTTTGATATCAACATAAAAGATAGCGAAATTAGGGGACACAAAATTACAATAGACAAAAGAGCAAGGCTGTTAATTATGAGATGTATAACCACTGTTTTATGAAGCTGATTTCTTAAATGCAAGAATTCCCAAGACCTCGCAAAAAGCTTTGAGAAAATAAAATTTTCCGAATTGAATAATTAACAAACTGACAAGCCATTTTAGTGAAAGTGGGCATTTTTGGAATCAGAAAAATTCAGCCCACAAAACTATGGTGCTGAGTTTTGGAAATAATCGCCATTTAAGATCGGAACTTCCTAGATTGGTGAAATTATCATTACAAATAAGTTTTGAAATATAAAGTTTTTGGAAAAAGTAAAACGTTTGTGGGAAAGAGGAGAATAATGGCCTTTAAATGAGTCATGTTACTTTTAGAAATAAACTGTTATCTTCTCACTGAAAATTTCACCTCCACATGTTCCATATGAATTGTAAATTGTGAATATTCCTTTAACGAAAATATTTCCATAATGATTGCATGTAGTATGCTCATCAGTGGTGTGAAAATTACCAAGGGTAGTTTTAATTAAATTAAGTACAAATAGGAAATTAGCTATTTTGTGTAATTATGGTATATATGCTCTTAGCAGAACGAGATCAGATAAAGAGAAAAAATCATCTTAATGGTCAGGAGTGGTATGAAAACAAGTTACCTTTGTTACAACAGCACGGAGTGAAGCCTCTGATATTCCTAGTAGAAGGCTCTGTTCCAAACATTTGTGAAAGTGAGTAAAGGTGGTGACAGGGAGAGCTCCTGGACACTATAGACCTGTAATGATTACTACATCTACCTAATTAAAAACTGTAGAAATGATCATAAAGATACAGAGTTATAAAATTCATAGGAAAACAAAATATCCTGGATGAGACACAGCATGGATTTAGTCAAGGGAGGTCTATCAACACAGTAGTAACAAGCTTCTTGGCACGCACAATCAAAAGCATTAGAAGAATGTGAGAGGTCTGTAGTGTATTGTTCGCCCCCTCATAAGCTTTTGACTGTGCATGCCGCACTACACTCTTGGATCAACTGCGTAGATATGGTATTGGGAGTGCTGTCAGTCCAATAAAATTATTTGTAGGAAACAGAATAAAATGTAGAATTAAGATACAATATAAACAGTTTGGTACAACCTTTTTACTTTGATTTTCAAGTGGCAAAGTATGGGGTAGTGCAAAGTTTGATACTCAGTCTAATACTGCATGTGAAAAATATGTTGGCATCACTAAAACGAAATGTAACCATTAATTCAGATGATACATCACTTATTGTACATGTTGGTCAATAAATGATTTAGAAATAAGAATTGTTGTGGACAGAGAAGGGGCAAATTAATATTTAAGTGGAAAGAAACTATTTATAAGTCAAAACAATGTACATGAAGATACTTACAAAGAGAACCAAAAATGAAGAGAGCGAAAATATGACTTCTGGATATATTAATAGTAGAAGTTGAGATTAATAAGTTCTTTGGTTTGGCAATAGACAAATTTATGACTTGGAAAAAGCATATAGAAAACACTTGTTCAAAAATAAGCAGCTTTGCATTCTTGATGAAGAAAATGTCTCACAGGGTTGATGCAAATACGGTACTGAATATGTAATTTGGACTTACAAATCTACATTTATTGTACACGTATAATAATATAGGGTAGTACAACAAACGTACGTATTACCAGGCTGCAAAAATAAAGAGCAATCAGTCGTATTGGAAGGTTATCAGCAATACAGTCCTGCAAACTCTAATTTAAATAATTTAAAAAATTGACTATCCCCTCTGTGTATAAATATGAAACAGCAGCGTTTCTCAAAGTAAATTGTACACTTACAGTAAACAGAGAACTGCACAGTTATACCATGAGACCGTGCATTATGAACAGGTGTTCGATCGTGTTGAAAAATGCAATCGCCATCCCCGAATTGCTCGTCAACAGTGCGAAGCAAGAAGGTGCTTAAAACATCAGTGTAAGCCTGTGCTGTGATAGTGCCGCGCAAAACGACAAGGGGTGGAAGGCCCCCTCCATGGAAAACACGACCACACAATAACATCACGGTCTCGGAATTGTACTGTTTGCACTACACACACTGGAAGATGACGTTCACTGAGCATTCGCCATACCCTCACCCTGCCATCGGATCGCCACATTGTGTATCGTGATTCGTCATTCCACACAACGTTTTTCCACTGTTAAATCGTCCAATGTTTACGCTCCTTACACCAAGCGAGGCGTCGTTTGACATTTACCAGCGTGATGTTTGGCTTATGAGCAGCCGCTCGACCATGAAATCCAAGTTTTATCGCCTCCCGCCTAACTGTCATTGTACTTGCAGTGTATCCTGATGCAGTTTGGAATTCTTGTATGATGGTCTGGATAGATGTCTGCCTATTACACATTACGGCCCTCTTCACTTGTCGGCGGTCTCCGTCAGTTAACAGACGAGGTCGACCTGTATGCTTTTGTGTTGTACGTGTCCCTTCACGTTTCCACTTCACTATCACATCGGAAACAGTGGATTTAAGGATGTTTATGAGTGTGGAAATCTCGCGTACAGACGTATGACCCTAGTGACACCCTATCATCTGACCATGTTCGAAGTTCGTGAGTTCCGCGGAGCGCCCCATTCTGATCTATCACGGTGTCTAATTACTACTAAGATCGCTGATATGAAGTACGTAGCAGCAGGTGGCAGCACAATACACCTGATATGAAAAACTTTTTTTGGGGGGGGGGGGGCGTGTCCAGATACTTTTGATCTCATATATGCCATGTTGGCCAGCTGCGCACAGGCAATTTTCATGTTTGATCAAGACTAGAGTGTTGCAGCAGAAAGTGATACTGGGTGCCTGTATATACTGAACTGAATTGAAAATAAAGTTTTACTTGCCTGTATTTCATTTATTTATACATAGATGTTTATCTTTGTCTATAAGGTAACTAATTTCGAAATTTCATTTTATATCCGTTTTAAAAGCCTGTAAAAAATAACGTGCGTTACTTAAGTGCGCGGAATTGCTGAAATATTTTAAGTGCTCGAATTGAAATTCACCCTGTATCTGTAAATACAATTAGCATAAACAGTATTGGTGTAAACAGTGATCGACGAGTGAGTAAATAAATAACAGATATAAAAATTATTTCTGGAGAAACTAATCCGGGAGTTAGGCTTCAACCATGTCTGCAATATCCAAGTCTGGTGAGTAAATGGTATGTATCACGTGTAGTAGGCTTGTTCTGTTAAACACCACTGGTCACACAATTCTGCCTGGAATGAGCGGCATTTGGATCCAGGTGGCCTAGGGAAAGTTGACGTTTTAAAGCTATAACAAGCTTGCAGATGTTGACAGTTGGGTCCACTTTCGTGTTCTGAACCAGATTAATGTCCCTGACACACTCCAAACTTGGCCAGGTAGTTCTAGTATGTTATATCATAACTTGTGGGACTGGCACATATGGCTTTTGAAAATTGGTGGCAACAAAAATTGTGTCAAGCGATGTAAGAGTTGCCTGCCAGGGTGGCCGAGCGGTTCTAGGCGCTACAGTCTGGACCCGCGCGACCGCTACGGCCGCAGGTTCGAATCCTGCCTCGGGCATGGATGTGTGTAATGTCCTTAGGTTAGTTAGGTTTAAGTAGTTCTAAGTTCTAGGGGACTGATGACCTCAGAAGTTAAGTCCCATAGTGCTCAGAACCATTTGAACCATTTGATGTAAGAGCTTGAAAAAAGCCTCAGTAGTTATTGTTTTATTGTAGGGATTCTTGTCACCTCCCTGCTTTCCTCTCCCACAATTGTTTCGTGACATTGGCTCTTGGCACTCCGAAAGACGTATCCCCGCCATCACCTGCGGCGATATTGACAATAATCTGTGGTGCTGCATTGCCAGTAAATGTTGTGGACATAATATGCCGAGTGCAACAGGTTAGATTTAGCTGCTGATCGTGAGGAATGGCGTGAGCTCAGTATTGTTGAGTACTTATTACTGCATTAGCATGCGAATAAGAATCCATCAAAGACAGATCTCCTTGCCCTGAGACATTATCAATAATACTAAATTCCTATGCCATTCTCCTTCTGCGAGAATGCATTCTTCATCTGCTTCACCATTGCAGTTGGGACGTTTAATGTACACTATACTTGACCAAAGTCGTGGGATAGCGATATGCGCATACACAGATGGCGATCTTATCGCAAACACAAGGTATGAAAGGGCAGTGGATTGGCGGAGCTGTTATTCATGCTCAGGTGATTCGTGTGAAAAGGTTTTCGACCTGATTATGGCCACACAAGGGAATTAACAGACTTTGAAGGCGGAATAGCAGTTGGAGCTAGACGCATAGGACATTCCATTTCGGAAATCGTTAGGGAATTCAGTATTTAGAGATCCACAGTGTCAAGAGAGTGCCGAGAATGCCAAATTTCGTGCATTACCTCTCACCACGGGCAATGCAGTGGCCGACGGCCTTCGCTTAACGAGTGAGAGCGGCGGCGTTTGCGTAGACTTGTAAGTGCTAACAGAGATGTAAGACTGTGTGAAATAACAGCAGAAACCAGTGTCGGACGTACGGCAAACATATCCGTTAGGAGAGTGCGGCGAAATTTGGCATTAATGGGCTATGGCAGCAGACGACCAACACGACTGTCTGTACTAACAGCACGATATCACCAACAGCACCTGTCCTGGGCGTCTGACCATATCGGTCGGACTCTCGACGACTGGGAAACTATGAACCGGTCGGATGAGCCCAGACTTCAGTTGGTAAGAGCTGATGGTAGGGTTCAAATGTGGTGCAGACCCCACGAAACCTTGGACTCAAGTTGTCAACAAGTACCTTGCAAGCTGGTGCTAATGGCATGAGCTGCATTCACATGGATTTATATATATATATATATATATATATATATATATATATATATATATATATATATATATATATATATATATATATATATATATTTTTGTTGTCATCAGTCTACTGACTGGCTTGATGCGGCCCGCCACGAATTCCTTTCCTGTGCTAACCTCTTCATCTCAGAGTAGCACTTGCAACCTACATCCTCAATCATTTGCTTGACGTATTCCAATCTCTGTCTTCCTCTACAGTTTTTGCCCTCTACAGCTCCCTCTAGTACCATGGAAGTCATTCCCTCATGTCTTAGCAGATGTCCTATCATCCTGTCCCTTCTCCTTATCAGTGTTTTCCACATATTTCTTTCCTCTCCGATTCTGCGTAGAACCTCCTCATTCCTTACCTTATCAGTCCACCTACTTTTCAACATTCGTCTATAGCACCACATCTCAAATGCTTCGATTCTCTTCTGTTCCAGTTTTCCCACAGTCCATGTTTCACTACCATACAATGCTGTACTCCAGACGTACATCCTCAGAAATTTCTTCCTCAAATTAAGGCCGGTATTTGATATTAGTAGACTTCTATTGGCCAGAAATGCCTTTTTTGCCATAGCGAGTCTGCTTTTGATGTCCTCCTTGCTCCGTCAGTCATTGGTTATTTTACTGCGTAGGTAGCAGAATTCCTTAACTTCATTGACTTCGTGACCATCAATCCTGATGTTAAGTTTCTCGCTGTTCTCATTTCTACTACTTTTCATTACCTTCGTCTTTCTCCGATTTACTCTCAAACCATACTGTGTACCCATTAGACTGTTCATTCCGTTCAGCAGATCATTTAATTCTTCTTCACTTTCACTCAGGATCCTTTCACCTTGTATTTTAATTCCACTCCTGAACCTTCCTTTTATTTCCATCATTGCTTCCTCGATGTACAGATTGAAGAGTAGGGGCGAAAGGCTACAGCCTTGTCTTACACCCTTCTTAATACGAGCACTTCGTTCTTGATCGTCCACTCTTATTATTCCCTCTTGGTTGTTGTACATGTTGTATATGACCCGTCTCCCCCTATAGCTTACCCCTACTTTTTTCAGAATCTCGAACAGCTTGCACCATTTTAAATTGTCGAACGCTTTTTCCAGGTCGACAAATCCTATGAAAGTGTCTTGATTTTTCTTTAGCCTTGCTTCCATTATTAGCCGTAACGTCAGAATTGCCTCTCTCGTCCCTTTACTTTTCCTAAAGCCAAACTGATCGTCACCTAGCGCATTCTCAATTTTCTTTTCCATTCTTCTGTATATTATTCTCGTAAGCAGCTTCGATGCATGAGCTGTTACGCTGATTGTGCGATAATTCTCGCACTTGTCAGCTCTTGCCGTCTTCGGAATTGTGTGGATGATGCTTTTCCGAAAGTCAGATGGTATATCGCCAGACTCATATATTCTACACACCAACGTGAATAGTCGTTTTGTTGCCACTTCCCTCAATGATTTTAGAAATTCTGATGGAATATTATCTATCCCTTCTGCCTTATTTGACCGTAAGTCCTCCAAAGCTCTTTTAAATTCCGATTCTAATACTGGATCCCCTATCTCTTCTAAATCGACTCCTGTTTCTTCTTCTATCACATCAGACAAATCTTCACCCTCATAGAGGCTTTCAATGTATTCTTTCCACCTATCTGCTCTCTCTGCTTTTAACAGTGGAATTCCCGTTGCACTCTTAATGTTACCACCGTTGCTTTTAATGTCACCAAAGGTTGTTTTGACTTTCCTGTATGCTGAGTCTGTCTTTCCGACAATCATATCTTTTTCGATGTCTTCACATTTTTCCTGCAGCCATTTCGTCTTAGCTTCCCTGCACTTCCTATTTATTTCATTCCTCAGCGACTTGTATTTCTGTATTCCTGATTTTCCCGGAACATGTTTGTACTTCCTCCTTTCATCAATCAACTGAAGTATTTCTTCTGTTACCCATGGTTTCTTCGCAGCTACCTTCTTTGTACCTATGTTTTCCTTCCCAACTTCTGTGATGGCCCTTTTTAGAGATGTCCATTCCTCTTCAACTTTACTGCCTACTGCGTTATTCCTTATTGCTGTATCTATAGCGTTAGAGAACTTCAAACGTATCTCGTCACTCCTTAGTACTTCCGTATCCCACTTCTTTGCGTATTGATTCTTCCTGACTAATGTCTTGAACTTCAGCCTACTCTTCATCACTACTGTATTGTGATCTGAGTCTGTATCTGCTCCTGGGTACGCCTTACAATCCAGTATCTGATTTCGGAATCTCTGTCTGACCATGATGTAATCTAATTGAAATCTTCCCGTATCTCCCGGCCTTTTCCAAGTATACCTCCTCCTCTTGTGATTCTTGAACAGGGTATTCGCTATTACTAGCTGAAACTTGTTACAGAACTCAATTAGTCTTTCTCCTCTTTCATTCCTTGTCCCAAGCCCATATTCTCCTGTAACCTTTTCTTCTACTCCTGCCCCTACAACTGCATTCCAGTCGCCCATGACTATTAGATTTTCGTCTCCCTTTACATACTGCATTACCCTTTCAATATCATCATACACTTTCTCTATCTGTTCATCTTCAGCTTGCGACGTCGGCATGTATACCTGAACTATCGTTGTCAGTGTTGGTCTGCTGTCGATTCTGATTAGAACAACCCGGTCACTGAACTGTTCACAGTAACACGCCCTCTGCCCTACCTTCCTATTCATAACGAATCCTACACCTGTTATACCATTTTCTGCTGCTGTTGATATTACCCGATACTCATCTGACCAGAAATCCTTGTCTTCCTTCCACTTCACTTCACTGACCCCTACTATATCTAGATTGAGCCTTTGTATTTCCCTTTTCAGATTTTCTAGTTTCCCTACCACGTTCAAGCTTCTGACATTCCACGCCCCGACTCGTAGAACGTTATCCTTTCGTTGATTATTCAATCTTTTTCTCATGGTAACCTCCCCCTTGGCAGTGTCCTCCCGGAGATCCGAATGGGGGGCTATTCCGGAATCTTTTGCCAATGGAGAGATCATCATGACACTTCTTCAAATACAGGCCACATGTCCTGTGGATACACGTTACGTGTCTTTAATGCAGTGGTTTCCATTGCCTTCTGCATCCTCATGTCGTTGATCATTGCTGATTCTTCCGCCTTTAGGGGCAATTTCCCACCCCTAGGACAAGAGAATGCCCTGAACCTCTATCCGCTCCTCCGCCCTCTTTGACAAGGCAGCCATTTATGGACATCATGTTCCCAAACGACAATGGGATTTTTATGGTTGACAATGCAACATGTCACCAGCCCACAGTTGTTAGCGATTGGTTTGAAGAAGATTCTAAAAAAAGTCTAGTGAATGATTTGGCCGACCAAACTGCCCGACATGCGACATGATCGAGAGGTCAGTTCTTGCACAACATCCTGCACTGGCAACATTTTCGCAATTATGGGTGGCTAGGACCTTGCGTAGTAAGCAGTGCGGATCTCCGCATCGTCCCGTACGCTCCTCGGAGTATGGGACCTCATCGTCATAGGGGCAGCATCGCTGTGTATTTCTGGTGGGGACTTCCAGCGACATTTTAGTCCCTTCCACGTCAAGTTGCTGCACTACGGCAGGAAGGAGGTGGTCAGACATTATATTTGGAGTTAGCCTTTGACTTGACTTGTCACTTCGCTGTAAGGAACGCCGAATGAAGTGAGGTGGCAGAGTGGTGAAGATACAGGACTCGCATTCGATGGAGGAACAGCGGTTCAAACACTTGTCAAGCCGCCGCGCGGGGTAGCCGAGCTGTCTATGCGCCTTGTCACGGTTCGCGGTTCCCCCCGTCGGAGGCTCGAGTCCTCCCTCGGGCGTGTGTGTGTGTGTGTGTGTGTGTGTGTGTGTGTGTGTTTTGTCCTTGTTGTAAGTTAGATTAAGTAGTGTGTAAGCTTAGGGACTGATGACCTTAGCAGTTAAGTCCCATAAGATTTCACACACATTTGAACATTTTTGATTTAGATCATTTGACACTGTCAACAGAAAAACCAACAACACAACAAATTGAATGTTGTCAACAGCTATGCTTTAACAATGTATCGTATGACTCTACAGCTGTGAGCTGGTACATGGAATATAACACATCCAAATGCTTTTACTACCTCATATGCGTTAATTAATACGTAGGCTGTTTTAACTGATTTCAGTTGCATTTCAGTCATGTTGCCAGCATTGCAGATATTAACATCATTTCCTGAAAATGGGATTTTGGGGAGTAAATTTCTTTACCAGCAATTATAGGATAAAGATCCCATTTACTCTCGACAAAACCTTAAATAGCTCCATGGCTGCGACTGTGCTGGTGTCTCTGAAACACTTCTGCAGGAACAGCTTGTACTCCAGGACTACACTACTGGCCATTAAAATTGCTACACCAAGAAGAAATGCAGATGATAAACGGGTATTCATTGGACAAATATATTATACTAGAACTGACATGTGATTACATTTTCACGCAGTTTGGGTGCATAGATCCTGAGAAATCAGTACCCAGAACAACCACCTCTGGCCGTAATAACGGCCTTGATACGCCTGGGAGCTTCAAAACGATACCACAGTTAATCAAGAGTAGTGACTGGTATATTGTTACGAGCCAGTTGCTTGGCCACCATTGACCAGACGTTTTCAATTGGTGAGAGATCTGGGAAATGTGCTGGCCAGGGCAGCAGTCGAACATTTTCTGTATCCAGAAAGGCCCGTACAGGACCAGAAACATGCGGTCGTGCATTATCCTGCTCAAATGTAGGATTTCGCAGGGATCGAATGAAGGGTAGAGCCACGGGTCGTAACACATCTGAAATGTAACGTCCACTGTTCAAAGTGCCGTCAATGCGAACAAGAGGTGACCGAGACGTGTAACCAATGGCACCTCATACCATCGCGATACGCCAGTATCAGTGATACGCCAGTATGGCGATGACGAATACAAGCTTCCAATGTGCGTTCACCGCGATGTCGCCAAACACGGATGCGACCATCATGATGATTTAAACAGAACCTGGAGTCATCCGACAAAATGACGTTTTGCCATTCGTGCACCCAGGTTCGTCGTTGAGAACACCATCGCAGGCGCCCCTGTCTGTGATGCAGCGTCAAAGGTAACCGCAGCCATGCTGATAGTTCATGCTGCTGCAAACATCGTCGAACTGTTCGTGCAGATGATTGTTGTCTTGCAAACGTCCCCATCTGTTGACTCAGGGATCGAGACGTGGCTGCACTATTCGTTACAGCCATGCGGATAAGATGCCTGTCATTTCGACTGCTAGTGATACGAGGCCGTTGGGATCGAGCACGGCGTTCCTTATTACCCTCGTGAACCCACCGATTCCATATTTTGTCGCGATACGATAAACCGCAATCGCGATAGGCTGCAATCCGACCTTTATCAACGTCGGAAACGTGATTGTACGCATTTCTCCTCCTTACACGAGGCATTACAACAACGTTTCACCAGGCAACGTTGGTCAACTGCTGTTTGTGTACGAGAAATCGGTTGGAAACTTCCCCATGTCAGCACGTTGTAGGTGTCGCCACCGGCGCCAACCTTGTGTGAATGCTCTGAAAAGCTAATCATTTGCATATCACAGCCTCTTCTTCCTGTCGGTTAAATTTCGCGTCTGTAGCACGTCATCTTCGTGGTGTAGCAATTTTAATGGCCAATAGTGTAGATGCACTCGTCACCATTCTGTTGTGCTATTAGGAAGAGTACGGTTGATGAAAATATGTGAGCCCTTTTTTAGCTCAGTTTCTTGATTTTGCATTGTGTCACTTGGCAAATTCCTGGAGTTGTCAGATCGCATTGTGTGATTATTGTGTTTCCTATGTGGTTAAATGGTGGATATTGTATACTACTTCCGCTGGTGTGCCTTGAGGAGCTCCTGTCAATGACTGTTGTATAGTACTGTAGTGGGTTCACAAGAGCAGGATATGTAGTCCAGATTATCTACCTTTCGCAAAGATCCAGCAAACCATGTTGAATTGCTATCATGGCAGGGATGCTTCTTGAGTGGCAGTGTGTATCACTAGCACTTGACTATAAGTAATGGAGTGCTGTTTAGTGAATGAAGTGCAAACATGTTCTGTAACTCCAAGCAAGCTAGTTAATGGACTGTGCTCGAGGGTAATGCGAACTTGTGCACTATTGAATTACCCCAAATATTTGAAGTGATTAAAGCCGTTAACATCTATAGTAACAGAATTGCCTTTGCTAATTAATTTGGTCGAGATGTGAAATGTGGGAGTTAAAAATAGCAGAGAAGAACCCAAACCTCGAATTAAGTAAACATATAAAAATGAAGATTCATTGAAGTAATTTTGTAATGACGAACAGAATTGCACATAATTGACTGGTTTCGAGAGCTGCTACAACAATAATTAAGCAAGAAAATAAATTTGACAAGACTTGCATGTGTGTGGTGGTAAGTATTGGACTGCTGGTGCATTTTGCTACAAAATGATTATGCAGTGAAGCAATACGGAACCTTCCTAGGAGCCCACTGTTATTCTCTGAAGAGCCAAAGAAACTGGTACACCTGTCTAATATCGTGTAGGGGCCCCGCGAGCAGGCAGAAGTGCCGCAAAACGACGTGGCATGGACTTGACTAATGTCTGAAGTAGTGATGGAGGGAATTGACACCATGAATCCTGCAGGGCTGTCCATAAATCCATAAGAGTACGAGGGATAGAGATCTCTTCTGAACAGCATATTGCAAGGCATCCCAGATACTCAATAATGTTCATGTCTGAGGAGTATGATGGGCCAGCGGAAGTGTTTTAACTCAGAAGAGTGTCCCTGGAGCCTCTCTGTAGCGATTCTGAACGTGTGGGGTATCGCATTCTCCTGATGGAATTGCCCAAATCCGTCGGAATGTACAATGGACATGAATGACTGCAGGTGTTCAGACAGGGTGCTTAAGTGAACAGTCCCCTGCTGACATGCAGGGTCCATGGATTCATGAGGTTGTCTCTATACCCGTATACATCCATCCGCGCGAAACAATTTGAAACGAGACTCATGCGACCAGGCAACATGTTTCCAGTCGTCAACAGTAGTGTGTTGGTGTTGATGGGCCCAGGCGAGGCGTAAAACTTTGTGTCGTGCAGTCATCAAGGGTACACGAGTGGATCTTTGACTCCGAAAGCCCATATCGATGATGTTTCCTTGAATGGTTCGCACGATGACACTTGTTGATGGCCCAGCATAAGGGTTGTACTTCTGTCACGTTGAACGATTTTCAGTCGTCGTTGCTCCCGTTCTTGCAGGATCTTTTTCCGCCCGCACCCATGTCGGAGATTTGATGTTTTACCTGTTTCCTGATGTTCATGGTACATTTGTGAAATGGTCGTACGGGAAAATCCCCACTTTATCGCTACCTCAGAGATGCTGTGTGCAATCGCTCTTGCGCCTACCACGTTCAAACTCACTTCAATCTTGATAACCTGCCTTTGTAGCAGCAATAACAGATCTAACAAATACGCCACACACTTGTCTTATACAAGTCGGGCGCTAATGACCGTAGCAGTTTTGCGCCCTAAAACCATAACAAAAAAAAACACTTCTCTTATATAGGCGTTGTCGACCGCAGCGCCGTATTCTGCCTGCCTACATATATCTGTATCAGTTTCTTTGGCGCTTCAGTGTACTTTGAAGGGTTGAAATGATAATGGAAGAGAGTGAATACACTGATTGACTTGTTTAATGACTATTTCAGGACGAAAAGTGCATCAAATATTTGATGTATCATTTATGTTGTTTAGATTGGAGGTTCAATATGCACGCACATCAGTCATTTGCAGTTTGCTGTCCTTAATACAATTGGTATTATTTTGTCTGTGTACCCCATTTTATTCATTTGCAGTTCAGAGTGTGAAAATAGAAGGGAAATAACTAGGTGAAACTTTACAATTTGAGGAGGAGCTAGATTGCTGTGTGTTACTGCACTATCTTTAAACTTACATCTGAACTTGGCTCTCTTGATTGTAGAGATGTTATTAACATACATATGTGAGATGGAAACCGAAAAGGGACCTTGTGTTGGAGAAGTAAAATTTTCAATATTAGCAAAAACATACGATAGTCGGTTTTTTTTGTATATTGTATTTTACTTCATTCTGTACACAGATGGATTTGAAAGTGTTTGAATCCAATAGGAGTGAACAATATCACTAAAAGCAATCGATGTCAGTCTTCCGAGAAAGGATGTCTTCTCGTTTTGGGGAAATGACAAGAGACCCACTTTATAAATCTTGCAGCTATCCATGCAGCGCTTCACAGAAAAGTATCTGCAAAATTTCTAGGCAAATTAAGGAGCTCAGAGTAGCTCTCTGTAAAAAAAACAATAATGCCAAACAACACACGCGATTCCTTTTTACATGAGAGTTATAAATGCCCACAGATGGTACCAATGTGCAGTTGGCACCCCAGAAATGCCACCTGATAACGTTACTGCAGCAACAAAAACCTACACCTCCATTTCACATTAACTCTGCTGTTGCTGCTGACGTGGAAAAGGTGAAGTTGTTGTGAATACATATGACTGGCTAAATGTCTCGAACAATGGTAATGCTAATAACGTGCTTCACATAACCAAATACAGTCCGTTTCAGTTCATCGTTAGCTCCAAGGTAGTGTACGTTGCAAAATGATTTTGCTGGAAATGAATTTGCGCACAGCATTTTTTTTCTGAATAAAATGGAACCGTTGGACTGTCTGGTGCAGTAATTCCAGCAGGACTGGCAAGACAATGGAAAAAAATTATATTTTTAAAACATCAGGTCCTATTGCAAAGAGGAATAAAAAGAAAGAGGTAAAACCAGAACCTCAACTCAGTGACACTGAGGGTCCTTAGGAAGCACCTGATCTACCAGATATTCCGAAACAAAGAAGAAGAGGCGGAAACATTGTTTGTGAGCGATCTTGAACACATTGAGACACAGGTATTTTAGAAGTGGAAAATCCGATAGTATAATCTGGTCTACTCTAATAAACTGTGGGATTTCGGTAATCAATTTTTTGGGGTTTTGTGAATTCAAAATTTTAGACGATTTTGGTTTCAAAATCAAAATTTGGTCCAAAGGTGCCGTAACAGTAAAAATACCAGCATTTTGCCCAGAAAAGCTGTGTAGAGTACGCCAATTTTTCTTCAGATAGGGCGAATTTATTTGGTTTTGAATTCTTTGCAGTGTGCTGTGGGTCTGAAGGGTTTAACCATTCAATGTATAATGTTAACTTAAAAAATGTCTATACCAGTTGTCAAAGGACTTTTTGAGTGTAATATACAGAATGTGTTTCTTAAACATGTAAAATTAAACATTGGTAATAAAGTGAAACTTTAAAATACATTATCTCAAACACCTGCTTTCCATCACCGACATTTCAACATGTCGTAACTCATTTAAATTTGGAGATAGATATCTATTTTTTCTACAAGTTGTTCAGAATTTAATGCTGAACGTAAAAATTACAATAGCTCAAAATACAAACTGTTCGATAAAGGGCCCGATTTCTCTCTGTCTCGCATAGAGGGTGTCCATAATTAAAGTTCGAGTTTTAAAACGCTGTAGAAAGAGAACCACTGCTTAGAAATATGCCAGACTTGAACAACATATTATTGGCGCAGTGGGAAACGTCATGGAACAAAAGTAGCGGAAATTTTTATCAGTAGATGGAGTTTTAACCGTCGTAACCGTAAGGGGATCTGCTATAAATGATAGATGAATCGCAATATGACGGCTGTGGGTAGAGTTACACAGTGCACCATTCGTTCTGTTCAATATGCACGACTGCACAAGTTCGGCAGTCAATAGTTGTGGCACTGTTAGTCAAAGCCCATCCACCACAGCAAGGTCGCACCACATCCGATGGCAAATTAGTTTTTAATTTTCCTGAGGTCAAAAATCGCATAAAAAACAAAATGACCACGATTTATAAGTGTCATGAGACTGGGCAAGACGTGTTTAATACGCTGTCCACAAATCGGAAAAAAGCATGTGTCACAACAGATCGGGGTATCTTTGGGGGGGGGGGGGGGGGGGATTTGCCACGTTCAGAAAGCGTTGTGTAATGCGTGCCTTTTAGTTCAGCTACGTTCGTAATTGGAGCACTGAGCAGAACATCTTTCAAATAACCCCACAGCCAGAAGTCAAACGGATTAAGATCAGGTGATATGTATGGCCAGGCTGTAGGGAAACGACGGCTAATAATTCTAATATTTCGGCAATGCCCCTTGCAGCAGTCACTTCCCCTGACTGTACAATGCGCGGAGCATCTTACATGAAAATGATCTTATCCGCACACCTACACCATTGAAGGGTTGGAGTGACGTTGGTGTCCAAAAGACTATCATAGGGTTTACCAGAGATGCTACAGGTAACATGACCCGCAGGACTCATCTCCTTGAGAAAATACGGCCCTACAATAAACAGAGTCTAAGCCGGAACCACAGAGTCATCTTTGCAGAATGAAGTGGTACTGGTATATATGCATGTGGATTTTCCGTTGCCTATATTCTGCAATTCTGCGTATTGATATGGCCTTTTAGCTGGAAATGGGTTAACTCTGTCAACAAAATGTTCCATGGCCATTCATTGTCCACTTCTATGCAAGCAAGAAATTCCAGAGTGAACGTTTTGTCCTGCTGGCATGTCAGCGGGAAACAACTGCTGAACATGGGTGATGTTTCGTAGGATTTTATGCGCTGTGCTCACAGACGTGTCCAACATTTGGACAAATTCCTGTGCGCTCCATGTTTGCACACCACTGCTTTAACCTTCCTGCAATACTGTGGCTACACCTTCGACAGATGTCGGATCGACTGCTTTCTTCCCTTTGCCACGTTGCAGTTCAAAAGAACCTTTCTTTTTGAATATTGTAGTAATTTACTCCAAACCCTTAGCAGACATCACACCAGTTCTTTTTTTCATATCATTGAGTGTCCGGAATTTGTGCAGGGCCACTGGCGCACAGCCATTGTTTTTGTAAAAGAGGTTTACCAGCAGCTCGCTATCCTTTATGGAGACAGTCATGTTAAATCTCGTTGACGCAAACTGTTGAACGCTTTTGTGCCATGAATTTGTTGGTGTGCATGTTCTGACACTTTAACGCCATCTATTGGTTCTCCTCCTTATTTTATGCTGTCTAAATTTGACGTCTTTCTGAGCAGCCCACTTTCCACAGCATTTTGATACTGGAACTGGTGGCTGAAAACTAAATCAGAATTTACTGACAGGTAATTGTTTGTAACACATACATACGTGAAATAATATTGAGTTGCAATAGTGGTTTATCTAAAGTATTTACAAAGCTGTTCTGCTGTGAAAACAAATAAGAGTTTCCTAGTATTAATGAAGATTTCACGTACACTTTGTGCCAGAGTTGTTAACAGTGTAAGGAGCAACAATATATAGCAAGATATCAGTCCTAATATGTCACTATAGGTGCAAAGATATTGGCAGGAAACAAGGAAAAACTGCTGGACTGAATCAGACTTCTTTCTGAATCTGTTTACAAAAAATCTAAGTTGTGTTTAAAGCTACAATTGTAAAAATAACAACTGTTGACCCATTGTAAAACCTAATTTTATGCTGATTACAAAAATCAGGTATTTGGTAAAATAGAAAACTTTACTCGTGTCTTCACCGTTTCTTTACATTACGTGACTGACAGAGAACTACTCTATGACATTTGTCCAAGTGGAAGGAAAAGTTGGTGACGGTGATGATATAAACTCTTACTAAAACTTTTTTAGTGAAATGAATGGAATGTGTCCGTATCTTTTCCATTCTGTACAAGTGTTATTATGAAGTTATAAGATTGATGATATTGAATGTTTCACTTTAATATTATAATTAATTCCGGAAAAGGGCTGTGGAATGTCACATTGCACAGAAAGTATTGGTGTATTTAAATTATGAGAACACTGTGTTTATTTATGGTTTATTTTACAGATTGGGCAGAAGAAGCAGTGGCCAAGGCAGAAATTCTTAGACTAATATACCAGGGACGGTTCCTGCACAGTAACGTGACACTTGGAGCTCTAGGTCTGCCGTTTGGCAAGACGACAGTAATGCATCTCGTTCCCAGGGAGAATCTACCAGAACCTAATTCACAAGGTAAATTTGAGTTTGGTATTTACAGTAACAATGTTCTCATCATGACAGGTGCCAACTGCCAGACACAGTGTATGTGACTGCCTGGATGCTAATGCCATCTATAGTCAAGAAGAAATAAATATCCAAAAACATACGTAGCAAATACAAACAGTTCTGCTATTGTTGATGTTAAGGTATAAACAAGAAGTTTACTGATTGTTAACAGTGTCTTACATTGTCTCTAGCATCCAAGCAGTGTCTTATAATGTGTATACTGAATATCAGATATTTCGCAGCGCTCGCTCTCTCTCTCTCTCTCTCTCTCTCTCTCTCTCTCTCTCTCTCTCCTCTCTCTCTCTCTCTCTCTCTCTCTCCCTCTCCCCCCCCCCCCCCCCCCCCCAACACCACCTTTCTTAAAAGCAGATGTATCGTTCTGCCATCCGTCAAGGTAATTTATCTGTAATCCTTCACATTTGAGTACAATTGATCCTTGAAGGCTTACAAATCTAAAAACTAAATTTTCAGCAATCTGACTTAATGGACAATTGTGATCACAGTGCTACAGATTGCTGCTCACTATATAAATGAGATGTTGAGACACAGACAGGCACGTTGAAAAGACTGCTTTACATAAGAGCTTTAGACTAAAAACATCTTCTTCTAAAGTAGAAAACACACACACATTCACACAAGCAGAACCCTCACACACACATCGGACTGTGGACAGCAACTGTTCCTGGCGGGAGCAGCAGTCTTGCATGGGTGTTAGGAGTAAGGAATGGGCAGGGAGGGAAGGTGTGTAGCGATGTGTGGGGTAAAGTGTTTTGCTGCTTGTGGGAGCATGCAGCGACATGGTGAGGGACAAGGTAAGGCTACTAGGTGAAGTCATGATGTTTGGATTGGGGGTTGGGGGGGGGGGGGTGGAAAGGGATGCAGAAAAAGAGAGAAGTAGAGAAGGGAAAAAGACTGTGGGTATGTTGGCAGAATAGAAGGCTGTGTGATGCTACAGTGGGAGCAGGGAAGGGGATACTTAAGTGAAGGACAGGGACTAGTAAAGGTTGAAGCCAGGGGGATTATGGGAAAGTAGGGAGAGTTCCCATCTGAACGATTCAGAAAAAACTGGTGTTGGTAGGAAGGGCGCAGATGGTGCAGGCTCTGAAGCAGTCATTGAAGTGAAGCACATTGTTTTGGGCAGCATGTTCACCAACTGAGTAGTCCAGCTGTCTTTTAGCCACAGTGTGATGGTGGCCATTTATGCAGACAGTTTGTTGGTTGTCATACACACATAGAAGGAGGCTCACTGGTTGCAGCTTAATTAGTAGATCACACAGTTGCTTTCACAGGTAGCCCTGCCTTTGATGGGGTATGAGATGCCTGTGATGGGAGTAGAGTTGTAGTAGTTGTTGTTTTTGTTGTTGTTGTTGTTGGTGGTGGTGGTGGTGGTGGTGGTGGTGGTAGGATTATATGGGACAGCTCTTGCATCTAGGTATATTCCAGGGATGTGAGCCATGAGGCAAGATGCTGTGAGCAAGTGTAGAGGAGGGACTAACAAGAATATTGCTTAGGTTCGGTGGGTGGCGGATTATCGCTGTGGGAGCCATGGGAAGGAAAATGGATAGGATATTCCTCATTTCAGGGCACAACGAGAGGTACTTGAAACCTTTGTGGAAAATGAGATTCACTTGCTTCAGTCCTGGGTGGTGCTGAGTCATGAGGTGAATGCTCCTTTGTGGTTGGATGGTGTGTATGAGGAAGGTGGTATGTGACCAGATAGACAAGGCACAGAAGGTCTGCTTCTGTACAAGGTTTGGGAGGCTAATTTTGATCTGTGAAGTCCTCAATGAGACCCGCAGGATATTTGGAGAGGGACTGCTTGAACTACTGAAGTGATGGCCGCAGGTGACTAGGCCATATGAGTTCCTCTTCGATGGTGTCGCCATGTGATACCCTCACCCGGCCACCCTCCGTGTCACCGGTGTGCACCGCCAACTGTTTTTCTGCCCTGGGCTCTGCAAACTGACAGGAAGAGAATGTTGACACCTCTGTAGATCTCAAGGAGCAGGATCCTCCAGCCTCTGCACCCTGTCTGGTGAGTCTTCGAAGGCTTGTACTCGGCAGCCGCCAAGGTACCACACCTTTGTTTTGTCGTCCCCTCCCCTTTCCTCAGTATAACTCTCCTTTAATGGAATGTTCATGGCCTTTGATCGAGAAAGAGGATTTGCGACTACTCTTGAAATCACAGCATCTGCTTGTTCTGTGCCTCCAGGAAACAAAATTGCATCCTCACATGTGCTTTGACCTCTCACATTTCTTCCCAGTGCGCTTTGACCTCTCACATTTCTTCCCAGTCCGCTTTGACCTTCCCTCAGAAGACAGCATTCCATCTCGTTGGGGCTAATGCTGCTCATCTAGAATGACGTTCATAGTCAATCCATCTCCCGCCGGGGGTGCCGACTGACAAAAAATATTGGGGGGGGGGGGGGGGGGGCGCCATACTGGAGGACTTGCCTGGGAAATGTTATAAATTTTAGATGGAAAAATAGTGAATTTTAAAGTTTTTTAAAGCATTTTAGAGTCATATGATCAACATTAGAACCCCGAAAACTGAACTCTCGATAACTCGACACTCCGGGAAACTCGACAAGTCTGACACATTTTTTGGCTTTGAAAAAAAGAAACAAAACATAAACACGCATGGTATTTTCGTAAAAGAACTAATTTAATTTACAATAATAAACATGCTTATAGACTATTACAGGGTAGTGAATATATAGCTCTGAAAAAAATTATATTTAAATAAATCCTAAACTATCATTAAAAGAATAAAACATAATATATTGCTGTCGCACAGTAATAGCACTTTGATTAATAAATGAAGTAGCTAATTTAAGCTTACTTTGAATAAGGCTCAGGGTTCATAAAATAAAAACAATATCTCAAAGTTAATGCTTTAATACGGTTAATAAAGTTAGTATAATATGCCTAATACTTTCAGTCAAAAAGTATGTAAATAGCGGGTTTTAATTGGGTCTTACACACTAAAAATATTCAAGTATTTGAAAATTACTAATACAGTATTATAGTAATGCAGTAATGAACTAGTACTAATATTTCAAAACTGAAAATTTAACATTATGTATGTATTTAATTTGGGCAATGGCCTTGTCACAGTGGATACACTGGTTCCCATCAGATCACCAAAGTTAAGCGCTGTTGGGAGTGGCCGGCACTTGGATGGGTGACCATCCAGGCCGTCATGCACTGTTGCAATTTTACGGGATGCACTCAGCCTCGTGATGCCAATTGAGGAGCTACTCGAACGAATAGTAGCGGCTCCAGTCAAAGAAAACCGTCATAACAACTGGAAGAGCAGTGTGCTGACCACACGCCCCTCCTATCCGCATCCTCAGCTAAGGATGACATGGCGGTTGGATTGTCCCGATAAGCCACTTGTGGCCTGAAAACGGAGTGCTATGTATTTAATTCTCTATTTTTATTTTATAAAGATTTTTAATATTGCTCTAAGTGCCATTAGGGCATGAAGGACAGTCGAGTTGTTCAATCGCTTCTGTCCCATTGTTGATCAGAGATAACTTCAGGCATCTAAGGGCGCTAAATGACTGTTCTGCTGTTGCTGTTGTGATTGGAACTACTTGGAGAAGCGTAATGCACTTCACTACTTCACATAACATTTCTCCAACTGCAGGCTCTTGTGTAATGTACTTTCTTATATCACACATGTTTTTTAAGACTAGTTGTTTTTTTATTAGCAATTTTGGCTAACATATTCAAGTGTAAGTGTGGTCTCTCAATGTCTAGGTCATTTTTGAAAAACTCAGTTGATTTTTCCAAAATTGTTTCACCTCTGTTTACTAGAAGCAAGCACTCTTGCTCAACTGCAATGACCTGTGAGAGTCCAGTTGAAGCAAACTGCTCAGTAATGCAAGATTGTGCTATTTAACAAACTTCAATGTAAACAGCTTTGTAGTATTCCTTTTGGGTTTTGAAAGTGTGATCAACTGGTGATGGTTTTTCTTTAAACACAATTCCCAGAAGTGTTCAAAACTATCACACCTTCCATTCAATACACAAATCGAGCCCTCATATATTTTTTCCAGGTCAGCAACACTTGGATGAGGGCATTGAATTTTTTCTTTGACATCCTTTACTGAGTTCATACTGAGTTCATTGCATGGCAATAAAGATGTAAAAAGAAATAAGTCTTGAATTGTAACATTGTCTCAAGGTAGCCTGCACATTTGTAACCTGCCTCTGTTTTGTCCTCTGCAGAAAATGTTTCAAGAAACTCTAGAAGTTCCTCAAAGTTTTTCAGTATTCTCAAGATACCAGAAGCTCGCATAGTCCATCAAGTCGGGCAAAGGGATCGTAGACCAGCTTGGTCTTTGACACTCTCATAGCATATGCTTCTGAAAAGTCCCATCATTTTGTTGGATTCCCTTACGGTGTTTATGAAGTCTTCGCTAAAGCCATAATATCCCTCATAGACATGAGATGGTGGAGACTGTCTGCAACTTCCAAGTCTAAATTGTGAGCAGTGCAGTGCACATAACGTGCTTTTGGTTGTATATCCAAAACTAGCTTTTTTAGTCCTTTGAACTTAACTCTCATATTTGATGCACCATCATAACACTGTCCACTTAAGTTATCCATTGACAAAATACTAAACAGAATATGTGATTCAGTGTTAGGAGTCTTGTATAAGCCAATAAAGTCTTCATTGATGATTAAGGAATCATCAACAGTACGAATACAAAATGACACTTGTTCGTGAATCAAAGAATCACTTGTTTCATCAACCATAATAGAAAAATGTTCAGTCTTATTGACTGAGGCCAATACCTTTCTCAACACAGACTTTCCTAGTAGATCAATGATCTCGTTTTGAGTATCGTGGGACATCCACTTATACCCCGAACGGCCTAACCAGTCTTTAAACTCAGGTATGTCATTCTTTCAGAGTTCAAACAATTGAAAAAAAAAATTGAGGTTACATCTTTATACCCTCTAATTGCTAGTTCTTGTCGGCATAGAAATTGCATGTTAGTAAAAATTGTCTCAAGAGCTACACAGCCTTTCTTCATATCATTATCTAACTGTTCATTCAGTTGGGAGGCCACACTTCAGTTAGTGATAGAATTTAGTTTCAGAACACCTTCTTCATGCGTAAACATATTTTCAGGAAGATGGAACTTTTCCAAAGCCTTTTTCCAGTTAGAAAACCCTACGGAAGTAAGTGCATCACCCTTTTTAGGAACTTGTAATAGATTTTTAGCATCTACCTCTTTGCAGGTTTTGCAAAAAAACTTTTTTGGTAGATGCTTCATATTCTAGCCATGTATATTTGATCAACCAAGACTTCTGAAATGATCTTCCCTTACTGGATTGTCCAGGTTTTGGCTGTGAGTGGTTCTCGCGTGAAGACGACGAAGCAATTGACGACACAATAATTGTTGGAGGTTAACTTAAAGTATCATCAACTTCCAAGCGTGCCTTTTTGGTAACAAATTTATCCTTTGCAAACTTAATTCACAATGCACTAAGAGACTAAAGTAAATGAATAAAATATAGCCGTATAAAATAGTCCACTAGACACTAAAGTCGGAATACTAAACATGTCTGCAGCATGCGCTGAATGAAACTATCCACACTGAATGACTGCGACAGCAGGGTGGGTTTTATATAGCCGCGGCATTGTAATGTCTTGAATCGTCGAGGTGACGCAAGGCAGAGAGTTCCAGGTGCTTCTGCTGCAGTCCTTTTGATGTCGCTGCAACCGCTGCACTGGCCCGCCAGTGCCAGACTTGACCCGAAGGTTCGTGTACTGGGACAAATTCTGAGAGTTCCCCGCAGCACTGTAACACTATCATGTTTGACACCACTCTTTTTCAGTTAACTTGCTTACTACCATAATAATTATATGTTTTAACTCATTACTGAATGTCTTTTAAAAGGTAACTATCATCAAACAAGGAAAATAAAAAATTCCAACATAATTTTGTGATTTTTCAAAGCATAATAAAACTAATAATTTTCTTAAATGATTGTGGGCGCTGCCCCCCCCCCCCCCCCCCCCATGAATTTTTGAGGGGCCTTGGGCCCCCTCAGGCCCCATGGAGTCAGTGCCTGGCTATCTGGCTTCAAGTTGTTGCAGTCTGCATTTTCCTTCCTCACTTGACCTTTTCCCTTTGTACCATTTACATCCCTCCATCATTCGGTGTCACTAGGGCAGAGATCCTCCAGCTTATTGGGCAGCTCCCTCAACCCTTTCTGCTGTTTTAATGTGCATCATCCCCTTGTTCTTCAAGAGTGTGTCCGAGAAGTGCCCTCTTGGCTGTTCTTCTCAATCAACTTAACCTCATTTGTCTTAACACGGGAACACCCACATTCCTTTCAGACTCAGACTATTCCCATTTGGACCTCTCCTTCTGCACTGCCCAGCTTGCCCATCATCTCAAGTGGTCCATTCTCTCTGACACATACTAGGGTTACCATTTCCCATGTGCTATTCATTTGCTGACTCCTACCGCACCTACATGCACACCAAAATGGTTGCTTTCTAAGCCCGACTGGAAGCTTTATTCCTCCCAGGTGACCTTCGGTGATGTGGGTTCTACCTTGTAGGACATCTTTATCCAGAAAATCGATGTGCCTCTGGGTTCCATCATGAGCCTCACCTTGTTTGCTCTCACCATTAACCCTATTAAGGCCTGTCTCCCATCGGGCCTCTCCGGCTCCCTTTTCATTGACATTTTGTGATCTATTGCACTTCTCCACGGACTTGTCTCCTTGAGCGGCATCTTCAGCGATGTCTTGATATTCTTTACTCACGAAGCATCGACAATGGCTTTTGCTTTTCCACTGACAAAACTGTTTGTATGAATTTCTGGGAGCACAATTTGTTTCTTCCACTGTCTTTCCTTCTTGGGCCTGTTGCTCTTCCGTTTGTTGAAGCTACATAATTCCTGGGTCACATGGAAACTTTCTTGGTCCTCCCGTATGTCTTACCTGGTCGCACACTGTATGTGGTCCCTCAGTGTCCTACGTTTCCTCAGTGGTAGTTCCTGGGGAGTGGATTGGACCACCCTCCTCAATTTGTACGGGTCCCTTGTTCGTTTGAATCTAGACTGTGGGCGTTTAGTTTATGCATTTGCACATCCATCTGTCTTATTCAATCTCAATAAAATCCACCATTGTGGGATCTGTTTGGCCACTGGTGCCTTTTATAAAAACCCGGTCGAGAGTCTGTATGCAGAAGCTGCCATTCTACCAGTTACCACTGTCATACCACAATGATTTTCTCCTCAGCAGATATGCACGCCATTTGTCTGCGATTCGTAGCCACCCACCCTATGCCTCCTCCTTCGATGACTCCTTTGATCACGTGTATGGGGCGCATCCCTCTTCTGTTTTATCTCCTGGAGTTCACTTTTGGCTCTTGCTCTGTCAGTTTAACGTCACGTTTCATGCCACCTTCACCGTCTTGGTTTCGTGCGGTGGCCCATGTTCGTATTGGCTGTCATTCACTTCCTAAGGATACTACTCCAACGTTGATCTATTGCTGTAAGTTTTTCGACATTGGCACTGACAATTTTTGATTTCGGCTTCTGGAACACTGCTCAGTGTTTACACCAGAGCTCTTTACCCTGTATCAGACTACGCAGTACATCCGGAGACACAGGCTTTTCAATTGCATCATCTGCTCCGGCTCTCTCAGTGCCTGTTTGGGCTGTACACTGTCCATCTCTTGGTGCAATGGGCCCAGGAAAGCTGTCACTTGCACACTCTTGATGGAGCCACTGTGATGTTTATGTGGGTTCCTAGTCATGTCGGTCTGACGGGAAATGAGGCTGCTGATGCTGCTGCCAACTGCGGTCCTTGTACCTCGGCCCACTAGTTCTTCCATTCCATTCGATGTTCTCTCTGTTGTCATCTGTCGACAGGTGGTGTCACTTTTACATCATCACTGGCCTCCCTTCATGGGAACAAGCTCTGGGGAATTAAGCCTCTCGTAGCGGCTCGGATGACCACCACCTCTACTGTGGGAAGATCATTTTAGTTAAGCTGCGTATTGGGCACTGTCCGTTTAGCCATCACCGTTTGTTAAGTGGTGCTCCCCCACCACTCTGTGTTTATTGCTGTCAACCTTTGGGTTTCACCATTTTCTGACAGAATGCCATTTTTTAACCACTTATGTTCTCATTTGTGTTAGCCGTCTGAGTTATGGACCGTTTTAGTGAATGACACGCAGGCTGTCGACCTTGTTTTACTTTTTATCCATTGTAGCAATATGGCACAGGTAATTTAATCTTTAGTTCAAGACTTCCGTTTCTCTGTGGCACATTTTATGGACGTTTCTCCAAGTGCCTGTTTTTAGCAGTCTTTCCTTCCGTCAATTGGGCTTAACGTGTACTGGTAGTCATTTTTAACTTTTTTCTGTGTTTTCTGCACTTTTGACATGGGTACATACGATTCTCATTGCTTTTGCACTCTAAAACAAAAGAAAGCAAAACAAATAGACTCTATGGAATGGATGGCAGCTCTCAAGCTGCAGGTATTGCTGGTGGTTGGTAGGTTTGACATGGACAGATGTACTGATGAGGTGGGGGTCAACATTGAGGAAGGCAGCATGTTGGGTTGAGGGGCCAGGTGAAGGGAATGGGGGAGAAGGTGCTGACGTTCTGGGCAATGTGGATGGGATGACCTCACCCTCAGTCCAGATAATTATGTCATCAGTGAATGTGAACCAGGTGTGCTGGTCAGCCATCTTTGGCCACTTAAGGCAAGATAATGATACTGATGCTGGGTCATAGCACTGTACTGTGCTGTGCTCGTACTGCTATTTAATCTCCCTACTTCTTTTAACTAATAATTTCACAGAAGTATGTTCAAATTTAGGTTGTGAACTTAGTAATTATCTATATCATAAACTCTTTCGTTGTCTCTCCTTTTGTGTGTAACTTGATATCTCATTTAAATCTATCATTTACATTGTTTGATTCTATCTATCAACTGGTACAATTTTCTTTTTCTTTTCTTTGCATTGTAGCAGGCTTTATGATAAGGACTGCATAGCTTTTATTATGATGGTAGCTGCTGACTGTCTAAAGAATATCTTTCTCTTTTTGCTTTCAGTGTACAGAATTAACTGACTCTCAAGAAAGAGCATGTCAAGATGACAGATTTGAAAATAACAGTGAAACAGTTTCTAAAGTTTCTAATTTCGAAGTTGTTACACAGTACAGCTGGTATGCAGACCAACTGAAATAAAATGTGCAAAACCACATACATGATGTTTGTTTTAATGATATTTTAATTTCTCGTGTGTTAGTTTGTGTGTGTGTGTGTGTGTGTGTGTGTGTGTGTGTGTGTGTGTGTGTGTTGGGGAGGGGGGAGAAAGAGAGAGAGAGAGAGAGAGAGAGAGAGAGAGAGAGAGAGAGAGAGAGAGAGAGAGAGAGGGGGGGGGGGGTGAATAAAGTGTGAAAACAAAACTGAAAAGCTGGAAATTTGATTTATAGGAACAAATAACCAACAAATTTTTGTTATCACTTTGCCCCAGAAATTGGTATCATCACATTTAGTTGCTTTTTGTTTCAGCTTCTTACAGATAACATTCTGTAGACGTTGATAGCCGTGAAGTTTTCAAGGGAAAAAGTGTTGAACCAAGTTTTAATGGAGCAAATACTGTTATAGTGTGCTGTAATATGCTGACTTGTGCATGGGTTTGAATAGTCACATATACTTTTCTGTAGGAATAAGACTTGCTGAAGTGAGACATATGTTTTGCAATAACTGTTTATTACAAGAATTAAGCTAAATATAGACTCTGAGAATAATGATAATGAAATTTGAGAACAGCAATGTATTGAAAAGCAGGGACGATTGATAATGACACAGTCTTACAAGGCTGTCAATTCGGAGGCAGTCTCTTGATGCACGGTAGGTGCTATGACGACATGGTCCTATGAGGCTGTGAGCTCGTAAGCAGTCTACTGGTAATGAAGCAGTCCTGTAAGGTGATGTGTGTGTGGGCAGTCACAACAAATACTTCAAAGCGGTGTCCTAGGAGCAGCTGGTGGAAGTGAAGTGTTGGACGTGGCTCAGGATGAGGGCAGCACGGCACCTTGGTGTGCAGCAAAGTGGCAGCAGCAGGCTGTGTACATAGTGGAAATGTGAAGCGGCTGTTGGTTACTTGGAGCTGCAAGCATAATTAGCTCTCCAGGGCAGAGTGCCGACTTAAGTACACATCTGCAGAAGAATACATGCGTGGTGTCACGTGAACATGTGACAAAATTAGTGCCTGTAATTGCAGTGCTGTGCACTGCGACTTGCATGCCACAAAATAGTGGTGAGACTTGCACCCCTCTGACATTGTGGCTACTGATGATGGCTTGACTGTACACAGTATGTGCCTCTTTTGTGTGCAAATAACCTCCTATGTGATTCCAGGCCTGCAAAACATACGCATAAATGTGGTGGCCCTTGTAGGGGAATGGCAAATGGTTTCAGCATCCAATGGCTGCACCGGTCAGGCATCGGCAGTGCTTGTGGCAAAACTTCCATGAAGGCATAACCCATGGCCCAGAAGAACACATGACAGGATCTACAGTGTTGGCAGGAACAGTGAGACTGGCAGGACAGCCAGCAGCAGCAACGGAAGCAGTCAGTTGTGGTGGTAAGAGAACCAATCATGGCAGTGCTGGAGAGGAACTCACTGATAAGACAGTTAACATCGGTGCTGACAGGATTGACAGCAAGAGGATGGCCAACTGTAACAGCACTGGCACCGACAGGACTGACACCGACCATAAGAGAAGCAGTGTCTGATGGCATCACAGGCCAGGGTTGGACCAAGAGTGGCAGGGTGAAACAGGGTCAGTGCTGACAGGACTGACACCAATGACGAGAGAATCGGCGTTCTGTGGTGTTAGTCACAGGCAAGGGTTGGGCCAAGGGTGGCGGGGCTGCCGCTGTAGAACCCTGTGAACCGAAACACAAGGGCTGCTTCAAACGAAAACTTGTGGATGCTGAGTCCAGATACTTTCCTCGAAGAAGCTCACTAGAGCACTGTGGTGACAACTGACCAACATTAATTGAGGCCGTGGCATGCTCACTGCTTAGCTGGAGGCGCTTGTCACAAAAAAAACGTAGACCAAATGTTTCACTAACAAGTCATGATCCATGTCACAGGACATGAGCCTGGAAAAATCTGACAACACAAACGAAACATTTCTACAACCCCATGTGCAAGAAAGTGTGTGTTGTGTTGCATACCTCGTGTACCGTAAGCCATAAAGTGCAGCTGTTGATCGTACATGTTCCAGTCCTCTTTCTGACTGAGCGAGGTGGCGCAGTGGCTAGCACACTGGACTCGCATTCGGGAGGACGACGGTTCAATCCCGCGTCCGGCCATCCTGATTTAGGTTTTCCGTGATTTCCCTAAATCACTCCAGGCAAATGCCGGGATGGTTCCTTTGAAAGGGCACGGCCGACTTCCTTCTCCGTCCTTCCCTAATCCGATGAGACTGATGACCTCGCTGTTTGGTCTCTTCCCCCAAACCAACCAACCAACCTCTTTCTGAATGTCAAACACATGAAAAGTTCATGCAAATGTGGGAGCTGTGTGCCAAGAGGCAGCTGTAAAAGCGAAAATGTGAGCAAGCTGAGTTAAGTCTTGCACCAGTTTCTGAACTTGCTGCTCCTGTAAATGAACAGCTTGAGACAAACACAGCTCTGACTATGGTACAGACATGATACTTGAAAGGGACACCCAAACTTCATGCAAAAATATGCCTGCCAGCAAATGAAACTTGAACCGTCAAGTACTGAAAACAACTCAGACCAGCAGCTTCAGCTGAGAGAATTCACACTCGGACAACACATGCACAACACAGAACTCTGCTGAAGAGACATCAATTACTGTGAAACTTGGTGCACAAATGTGCATAGACTGAGAAACTTTTCCTGTTACAGGAAGTTGAAATGTGATGGACGCCACTGTCTGTAGACTACAGCAACACGAGAAGCGTGTGCTGGCCTAACAAACTAACTATCAGTCAAAACTCCACTAGGTTGAAAAACCACACAAACAAACTTGAAAACAAATCTTGCTTCAGCAAGCAAACTAAGATGCATCATCCATGAGAAAAGACTTGAAGAACCAAATGCCAAACCTGTTACCTAGTCACCAAATGTTCTGTCCTCTTCTTCAGTAGCAAGGTTGACTGAAGTGAGATGTACACTTTGCAGTAACAACTATTTATTACAAGAACTAAGCTAAATATAACTGCTGAGAATAATGGCTATGAAACTTGAGAACAGTAATGTATTGAGAGCAGAGAAGATGAATGATGACACAGTCCCATGATGCTGGTAACTCATAGGCAGTCTTCTGATGAGCAGCAGGTGCTGTGATGACACGGCCCCTGAGTCTCATAAGCAGTCTGCTGGTTACTACGCAGACCTAAGAGGTGATGAGCACATGGGCAATCACAACAAATAGTGTGAAGTGGTGCTCTCGGAGCAGCTGTTGGAAGTACAGCTTCGGACATGGTACAGGATGAGGGCTGCACGGCACCTCGGCAGGCAGCTAAGTGGCAGCAGCGTGCGGTGTCCGTAGCGGAGACTTGAGACGGCTGTCAGTTGCTCAGAGCTAGGGACGTAACTGGCTCTCTTTGGGCAGAGCACTGACTTATGTACACACTTGTGAAAGGATACGTGCGTGGTATCGTGTGAGCATACTGCTTTGAAGACATAAATTAGCAGTGCTGTGTGCTGCGCTTTGCATGACATGTAGTGGTGAGACACGTGCCACTGGATGCCGTATAGAGTACCTCATCTCTTCTGTTTGCAAATAACCTCCTAGGTGAGGCAGGGGCCATACCTGGCCTGCGAAACATAAACATAAATGCGATGGCTGAAATAAGCAAAGGGACAACCCTACGTACTCGGAACACACTAAGACTTCATTGTCATCTGATGATATTAACACTCTTACTAAGTTAGCAGAACTATGATCCACACTTCTTGTTGTGTTTTTATTCTGTTAATCTTTACTTTTAAGAATATAACTGTATGTTGTGGCCTTTAGTCTGAAGACTGGCTTGAAGTAGTAAAATGTGCTTCATCCACCCAAAGAATACTCCACTGCCACATATCAAATATTTCCACACTTGCCAAAAAATGAAGGAAAAGTCACAGCATTGTAGCCTACCTTGGGGCTTTATTTGGTGCACATTCTGAAGCTTGTAGTGTAAAATCTGCCGCAAATGATCTGTGCAAGCCTCTTCATCTATGCACGTGTACTGCAATTTACTTCCATTTGAATATGCTTACTGATCTCCCTCTACAGTTAAGCTTCTATCTCTTCTTGTCTGAACTGTTTTGTCCACTTTCCACTGCTGTGTAATGTTACACCCTCAGAAAAGATTTCTTAACAAGGAATGTTGCAGTGGCATTGAGGAGGTGTAAGTGGCAGAGAGTGCAAACCAGGATTTCAGTAGCAAATTGGGCTTCTGTCTGTGATACATCCTGTGATGTCACACAGTTTCTCAACACTCTCCTGAAGATCATTCTGCCATTATTTCTGCAAACAGATGCATCTGCAATTTCATGAGAACCTATCCTATCAGTGAAAACTCAATGGATCTTTGTAACTCAGGTTGAAATTGGATTTCTTGGATACAATTATTCCATTTGTTAGACATTTAAACAGTCTGTATTCCTTGCCAAACCGAGGTGGTATATTAAATACATATGACGAAAGACAGCCAATCAGTGTAGCCCATCACTGTGTGGCACATGAACACTTGCAACACTGTGGACAAACTACTAGCTTTTGAACTGTCGCATTTTTTCTGATTTAGGTAGAAATGCTCAGATGCACCCACCCGCAGCTGTGGTGACACTGACTGTTTACGAATGTTTGCTCAGATTTTCCTGCTGTTGTATGTGTTTGTACGTGTCACAAATCAGTTACTGACCAGCGAAATATTGTCTTTCATTTTTTTGTTTATAGTTCCCATCCTGGAATCCTGCTTGTAGCTTTATCCTGCCTTTGAAAACATTAAGCAGGCTAATATCTGTTCTGTAAAAATTTCACACTATATTTGGTGTAATTGTCAAAGTTACAGAGAAACTGAACACAAAACTGTATAGAAAATTAGCTATTGGCACAAAGGCTTTTGTTTTTTTTACCATAAGTAATTTTTTTGTATTACTACAGTTTTAAAACTTGATCTATTAGTAAATCATTATTCATTCTGCCAGTTCTGCTCATCAAACCGTGCACATACGCTGTGAGCTGTGTGGCACGTTGCATTTGCCTGCTGGTAGATGCCATTCTGGCAAGGAAATGCAAACTGCATGTAGGGGTGAACATGGTCCCAAAGGATAGATGCATACCTCTGTTGAACCCTTGTGCTTTCCAGAGTAATGGTATCACCCCGGGAACACCATGAAAACATTCCCCAGAGCATAATGCTCCCTCTTCTGGCCTGGACCCTTGTGGCATTTGTTGCAAGGCTTTTGCTTTCAGACGTTTCACGCCATACGTGCCAGTGACCATCTGTCTTGAGGAGCGTAAAAGGTGATTCAGACGAAAATACTACTTGTCACCGCTCTACGGACGTCCAGTTGTGGTATTAGCATGAAAATTCCAGTCTTTGTCACCAATGAACAGTAGTCACCATGCGCACGTAAACCAGGCACCTGCTGCGGAGGCTCCTGAGCAGCAGTGTTCACTGAACAGTTGTTGAGGAGACACTGTTGGTAGTGCCTTAGTACAGCTGAGCTATCAGTTGCTCAACAGTCAGTTGCTCGACATCTATTCACCCATACACGTCTGCACAGCTGTTGTTCACTTTGTCATTTGTGGCCTGTGGGTGCACCACAGTTCCTGCCTCAGTGTTGGTTTTCGATAGTGCCATGTTGTCGTACATGCTACGCTTTAGCCACAGCAGTGAGAACAGTTTACAAACGTTGCTGTTTCAGAAATGCTTCCACCCTTGGCTTGAAAGCCAGCGATCATGCCGTTTTGGACATCACAGGAATTGTCCCATTTCTACATTACTACAAAGACTGAAATGTTTTCCACATTGTACTGACACACTTTACATACCTTCCACTATTAGTGCTGCCACCTGCTTCTGTTAGTGGTTACTACATGTTGCTGTCGACAGTAGGCAGTGGTCACAGTAATGTGACTAGACCATGTACATATTGTGTGTGGGGGCATCTAGGTAGTTGTGTGGCTGATTTATTGTCTTTTTACAACCAGAATTAAGCTTTCTATATTAAGCAATCAAAAAATGGCTTCAAACGGCTCTAAGCACTATGGGACTTAACATCTGTGGTCATGAGTCCCCTAGAACTTAGAACTACTTAAACCTAACTAACCTAAGCACATCACACAACACCCAGTCATCACGAGGCAGAGAAAATCCCTGACCCCGCCGGGAATCGAACCCGGGAAGCGAGATTAAGCAGTCATCTACTGAGAAAGAGCTAAATTATGGCCACAAACAAATGTAATAGGGCCACTAATGTTCATGGTTCATATTAAGCTAGTGTGTTAATTGCAGTCTGGTTTTCCGTATAGAAGAAAATGTGTTGAATATTTTATTAATGTTTGATCCATCTGGTGCGATGAGTAAAAAACTGAAAATCTAGTGACCCTTGAATGTGCAATAAATTAGTCACAACTGAAGTTATCATTTTGGTATCAGAGACTGCAAGGTTTGATTTGTGGAGATGATATTTGGGAAACATTGCCTGCTTGTATCTCTCAGTTATATGGAATCCATGTAGGGTGAGATTCACATGCACCATGATGCACATAGTGTAGATAAAAAAAGGCAGCCTGGATAAAGAAGGGCAGCCTGAATGGTATTTCAACTTACAGAAACTTCAAGACAGACATGTACAATTTTGAGAAAACTTAGCAAAATCCTAGGACATTATCTACATACATGCTTCAGTCCCTTGTATACCATTCTTGTTGGGACTGTAAAGACAAAACTATGCTAATAACAGCTTAGACAGAGCTCATTTCATTACACTATTTTCTTTATTTACGTACACATTGACATTTACCTAAATGATCCTCATTGTGTAAGTTTACCAGTCTGTCACTGCAATCAATACCTGCACAGTTGTATTGAATAATTTCACGTGTTTGCTCTGGTCACCTGCACAGGTACAAACACGTATGCAGTTTTGCCATCCATGCACTGGATTTGATCTGCATAGGCACAATCACACAGTCAAACTTATTAAGTCTGTGTGAATGTATGTAGCGGTCTTTCTGGAGGACACACATTTGGCAAGAATAGCATGCCCTATTACACACTCAATGTCTCTTCCCCCACAGATGGTTGGCATCGTGTTCCACTGCAATAACGGGATACAGTTACATGTTACTTTATTTGCTACAAATACTGTTAACTAATAAAGCCATTTTCTTGAGGTGGAGGTTTTGTGCCATTCCACTAGCAGACTCTGACTCCAGTTAGGCAGGAAGCATTGGAAGTTCAAATACCAGGTGGTTATAATTAAACTGCTGGTGCTCCAAGTGCTGCAGTGCGGACTGTATACATTGTAGGATGCTAAAACATCTTAGGTACATTCATGAATCGATGCACTGGCGGAGTATACTGGGAGGGGGGGGGGGGGGGGGGAGTTTCAGTTCCTGCCACTGGATAAAAATATGGCGCTATAAGCAATCATAATGTGAAATATTTCCTGTTTTGACATCAGTATGCTGTTTGTTGGTTGGTGAAGCGTTTTAATTTGTCTTCTGAAGTGATTGTTGGTGTGAAGTGTTAAGAAGGTTGAAATTTTCCATACAAAACGCAATTGCTGTTGTGGGGAAACACTGTTCACTGCTGGTAAAGTTGTTTTATCAGAATAGCAACACTTTATTGCAGGAATATCACTGACAGGAAAACTAGGAAGAGGCTTCCATGTCAGTAAGTGGGCCAAATAATATGATCAATAAACTTGTAAAAATAAGTGAATTAGGTGGTGCAGCAGGGGGAGGGAGGTTGTCAACTCCAATGTCAGCTGTTGAAGATGTTGCTGTAGCTATAGCGGATCATGCCTCAAACCCTGCAGGCAGTGATTGAGCTGTGTCTTAATGGGAATTCTCTCTCCTCTAGTCAACAGTTAAAAAGATTTTGTGGCAGATTTTACACTACAAGCTTCAGAATGTGCACCAAATAAAGCCCCAAGGTAGGCTACAATGCTGTGACTTTTCCTTCATTTTTTGGCAAGCGTGGAAATATTTGATATGTGGCAGTGGAGTATTCTTTGGGTGGATGAAGCACATTTTACTCTTCACAGTGCCGTGAATGCACAGAACTGTTGCATAGGGTTTCTTCTGTGCCATATGTCATACAGGAATGTCCACTGCACTCAGCCACTCAGCTTATGTGGTTATGTGGTGTGGTTTCACAAGCTCCATTTTTCTCGAGCAGAAGACACTTCATGGGACTGTTAGGTGTATAGTGACATGTGTATGGGATTGCAGCTTTTTAAGAATGCAACTGTGTCCCAACTGCTATTTTCGTGCAAGATGGGTTGACACTACATATTACTTGCAGGTGAAAGATGTTCTTCGAGGAACCTTAGGTAATGTCCACACATCTCTGGACAGTTTCAGCATGTGTGATTTTCTAGATCTAAAACCTAAATCCATGTGGCTTCTGGTTGTGGGGATATCTGAAAGATCATGTCTATCAGGAATGTATTTGAACTCTTCCTGGTCTGAAGGATAGCATACGACAACATACTGCTCTGATTACACTGGATAAGCCGTGAGCAACTGTTGACCGTGCTGTGTTACGGACACTGTGTTGCTTAGTTGGGAGAGTGTATCGAATACATGTTGTAACTTGTGACCATATTCTAATAAACATGCCAGAGCCACTGCTATCCTGTGTTTCATCATTCCTTCCCTTTTCCTGAAGTCACACCACATTCTGACTGTTTACAGTGTCATATTTTCACCTGGTGGCAGAAAGTGGAACTGTTATTGCACTCCACAAGTGCACCAATTAATGAACACACTGATGATATTTCAGCATCCTGTGATGTATACAGCCCTCACTGCAGCACTCTAAACACCGCCAGTTTAATTATAACCACACGACAGGTGGATTGAACTGATTTGTCTTGCATTTTCATCAGTAGCTTCTGTTATGCTTCAGAGATATTAGCAATGCAGAAAAGAAAAATATTGGTAGAAGTGACTGCTATATTTTGAATGCAATGGAATAAAACATCCAGATTCATAATAATGAATTTTGGGTGTTTCATAGGTCATAATTTTAGATTTTGTTTTTGGAAGAGTATGTAGTTGTTGGAAGGGTATGGAAAAATATGAAGATCTTAATTGAATCTAAAGTAACCGAAAAATGTTAGTTTTATTTTGGAGAGCAGGAAAAATAAATCAAGAACAATGAAACACATCCCTATGTGTATCCAGAAATTAGTCATTAGCTCTGGCTAATAATTTTAAAAGAAAACATTTTACTATCATTAAACTTGTACCAAGGTGGCTGGACCTGCCCTGTAAGGGCCCTCCCGGCCAATTATGCCAAACGCTCATTTCAATTTACTATCAGGTGTGCTCCTGTTGCTGCTTCAGGCACACCCTCACCTTATTCTGATCTTAAGACTGACTTTTCCAATTTAACGTGGATCTTGTATTGTTGCCCAACTCAGCATTTTGCACATTGACACTTTGTTGGCAGAGGTGAAGGAAGAGCTAAGTGACATGAAAAAATACCAGGTTCAGTTTGCTTGAACTCTAGACTTTTGGATTTGCAGTCTTTTTAAACATAATGTATTTCCTGATTACAAACACAGTAGTATTCTCAGGGGAAGAGTTGATCTATGTGGAATGTTAAGTGTGCTATTCCACCCAGTGTGAAAGTCCAATTCACTCTTACTCATTCAGTGAGCTTGACAATTTTTTCACTTATTTGCCACTACCTGTTCAGCATAAGTTACTTGGTAACTCTGCACCTGTCGTTCAACTTTGCTGCAGTCAAATGACCCTCCGCACCCTTTACACCAATGGGCCTCAGACTAGCTCATCACCTCTTATTGTAATACTGGAAATAACCAAAGCGAAATCAATACTTCCTTGCTGGCCAACAGGATCCACAGACCAGCTCTACTCCCTTTATATATTTTTTCCTGTATATTCCTGAGAAAGATAGTGTTATAGTGTTGTGTACTGAAACAGAGTTTGTTCAAATATTGTTGTACATTAATTTATTTTGGACCTATATGTAAAACAAAGGAAAGGCAACCGCTCATGTACAACTGATGGATGTGTTGCACATAGAAAACACTCAGCAGACTATGTTACTGACACTAGCTTTTGAGCTCGTGATCTTTAGCAAAAGTACACGCACACCTAACCAAAAGCTGTCACCTGTGACCGTGGTGAGAGTGAATGTTCATTATCAATTGCTGAGGGCAGTTACCTGGGTAGATGGAGGCAGGAAGGAGGTAGGCAGGATGCACGAGACAAGGAGTGGGTTGTGGGATAGTGTGAGTCATGTCTTTCGAAAGATGAATCAGCGGCTGTGTAACAAGTTGTAAAAGGGTATAGCATACAAGTATAAGAGGTAGAGGGAAGGAGGGGGATGGAAGAAGAGGGGGAAGGAGATATAAGGGCGGAGATGAAAGGGGAAGGGAGAGAGAAAGAGAATGTGCTTGAATGGCCGGGTGGGGGGGGGGGGGGATGGATAAGAAAAGACACTACATGATCTGGACAATGAGGGAGTGGTGGGGACAGAAGAGAGAAGGAAAAAGATACGGTAGGTCAGTGGGAAACATGTTAGCGCAGTATTAGTGCAGAAACTTGCGAGAGTGTAGGATATGCTGACAGTTCGGGAGTGGTCATTTGTGTGAGTAGATAGACAACTGGTTACTTATCATGCCCATGTAGAATGCTGCACAGTAGTAACATGGCTGCCTACACACGTCACCCTGTCTTCCATAATGTAGGAAATTCCTGAGGGTAGAATGCGGTAGGAAGTAGTCGATGGGTGTTAGGGACAAGTATTGCCTCCGAGTTGATCACAAGAGGATGACACATACCAGCACATTCTGTAGGTCACGTGTGTGGCGGAACATTACTTTGGATGATGTGAGTAGGTAAAATACACCTTACCTCAGGACAAGACAAGAGGTAGTTGAAGTCCTGTTGAAGGAAGTGGTTGAGCTTTCCAAGACCAGTAATGCTGGGTGATTAGCAGAGTGCTGTTCGGTGGCTGGTTAACAGGGTTTCTGGTGTCAGTGGAGATGTCTCAGGATATCTATTTGATTTAATTCCAGTGATGCTCAACTTTACTGGCAGCCAGCTTAACATTTTGACCATAAATTTTTGCCTTCTTATTTTCAAAATTTTTAACCATTTGTTACCTATTTTTCTGTCACTCCTATTGTCTCTCAAGCATTCAACTATTCTATCCCTGCCAATTCTGAAAACTCTTTTTTTGCCCTGGCAAGACTCTAATCACACATCTTCTTTCTGAAATCTTGCCAGGCACATGGTATGTCACCTAGTGGGCTGTTGCTCATCCTACCTCAAGAAACTTCACCTTTTCCAATTCCATCACTCTCTCACCTTCACCAGTCTGGTCGTTCTAAACTCAAACCTTAATTGCCAGCTTCTATACTCATTTTCCAAAATCCTTTTATCTTGTGAGCACAACTTATTTATTGTTATCTTTGTGGTAGAAACCCTTGCCATTAAACAGTTGGAACAGCATTCCCAGTACCATCTGAGGAAGCTATCCCAGCTCCTCTCTCCTATGCCTTCATGGCATTACCTATAGCTAAGAAGAGCTGCCACATTGATGTGTCCCCCACCCCCTTTCTGACAATCCCTTATAGGTCCCCCATAATGCCTTGCTGACTTATTCCTCCTCCACATCCCCATAAACCTCCTCCATCCTCCATGAAACACACTGCTCCAGAATACCAATCCCGTAACACTGTTATCAACATTTATGCTAAAAGTCTGACCCCTGCAGAAGTCTCAGTGCTTTCTAAAGGCCTCATGTTTACCCCAAAACTCAAGTTCATCCCTGCTAGACTTCCAAAGGACCTCCTTTCATTTACTCATTCTCTGTAGAGGAAACATTTCTTTGCCATACACCCTCTGACAACAGCCAATCAAAACCCTTAGAACTTGGTGTAAACAGTTCCAGCTTTCCTCCCCTTCAACCTAATCATTACCTGTGGGCAGTATTTCAAAAATTCCTCACTTCTAACTTGGCAACATCCTCCCCAATGAGGCCAACATTGCTTCTATGGAACACACACCTTATTTGTAACCGGAAAACTAGTCCAGACCTTATCATTCTTTCTGCAGGCAAAGGTTCCACCAAAGCAGTAATGGATCATAGTGACTATGTGCTCTCCACCAAATTTCCTACACATCCCAACCCAGAAGTTCAACGACCTCCAAGAGCTCCTCAATGCTTTAGGTCCATTCCGAGCTCCTCAATGCTTTAGGTCCATTCCGAGCTTCTCAATGCTTTAGGTCCATTCCAAAACAGGACACCTGTGCATTTCTACCATTTACCTAATCCCCAAACTCAACAAACCCAACACCACGTCTCTCTACTGGTCGTCCTATTGTGGCTGGGTACAATACTCCCACAGCACGAACCTGTGCCTTTATTGAGCAACGAACTATTGTCCATCACCTCCTATCCTATATTCAAGACACTGCTCAGTCCCTTCACCATCTTTCGGCAATTCTGGTCTGTTACTGCCAGACTCCTTTACTGCCAGACTCCTTGTTGGTCACTGTGGATGTGATGTTCTTGTACACCAACCTCCCCCATGCCTTGGCCTTATGGCCATGAACACTACCTCTCCCAGTTTCTTTCCAGTACCAAACATACCACCTAATCCTTGTTACCAGCCACATCGTGACTCACAATTATTTCACTTTTAAAGGCTAAATCTGTAAACAAATCTGTGGTACTGCCAAAGGTACTCACATGGCACCATTCTATGCCAATTTATTTATGGACCATGTGGAGGAATCCTTGCTATTCTGTCAACACCTAAAACCCCTTGTCTGGTTCAAATTCATTTATGACAAGTTCAAGATCTGGCAGGGACAACCTTTGTTCTTTCCTACATAATCTCAACACCTACTGTCAAACCCACTTCACCTGGTCCTTCTCAACTCAATGGGCCACCTTACTAAATTTTGATCTCCACCAGTCAGATGGCTCCATAAATACATTTGTTTACATCAAATGCATCAGCAACCAACAGTACCTCCACAAGTATTTGCCTCATAGCCTCACACCTGTGAATGTCGTATCTGTAGTAGACCCTTAACAGAGACTTTATTGACAAACAGTATCCTATCCAACTCATCCACTAATGGATCTGCTATGCCAGTTCCTCCTCTGACACCAGTAAATGTATTAACTGGCCGCCGACCAGCACTCCCACCATCCTATCACATCCTTCACCAGGGCTTTGACTAGTTCTCATCATGCCCCGAGATGAGAGCCCACATCACCCAAAGCTGTGTTCCACTGCCTACCTGACCTACAGAATGTCGTTGTCCATCCCTACTCCAATCCTGCTCTCAACCTTGCCCCCCCAGGGGGTCCACAACTCCTTTGTGGATACGTGCGTGGCGAGCACGGGGCCCCGAGCCATTGCAGCCTTCTTTCTCTCCCGGGCTGCATTTCCTTTCCCTTCCCCTCCTTTCCCCTCCATACCCCTTTCCCCTCGCCCTCTCCTCTCCCTCTATTGGTGTCCTTGCTTATGTTGGCCCCCGCTATCCTCCTGGTTCTGTTGGTTTTACGCTCCGGCTTTGTTGCGTAATCATCTCCTCCTTTTGGCATTCCTTGGTCCCCCTCTGGGGTTTGACCTCCATTCCAAAATTTCTCTTCCGTAGTGTGAGCCATTTGGGGAAGAGCACCTTACCTAGTGTCTCCGACGTGTGCCCTCCTAGTCCATTCCACCTTTTCTTTTACGTCGTTGTCTGATGCTAGGGTGCATAGCCAGCACGGTAGCCAGCCCGTGTGGTGGGGTCGCTATGTACCCTTTTGGTTGAGCCCCCTGAACACACAGGGATCACACTTCTGATACCTGAGCTGTGACCTCCTCATGCATGCCTTGGAGTGGTTGCTCGTCATCCTGGAGCATCGGAACTCCCGGCAATGGCCGCCGTGCCAGACGGCCCTTGCTGTGGCTGGGTGGCGCCCGTGAGGAGAGCCCCTGATCGGAGTGGGTGGTATCAGGGCGGACGCTATGCAGATGAAACGCATACGGGTCCAAAACTCTGGCCGTTCTTCTGCGGCCGTCTCTCTGCGTGGTACTGATTCCTCAAGTGCTTCTTCTTTTGCCCCTTCGGCCTTCCCTTCCGTGGCTACCCCCTGGGAGGAGGGTCAGGCCCGTCGTCTAGGGGCAAAACCTTTCCCCCGTTATCTAGTTTGCACCAGGACTGATGGAGATACTTTCACCAGTGTCAAACCTTTATTCTTTGTGGAACACATTGAAGACAAGTTCGGCGAAGTGGACTCCCTGAGCAAGATGCGGTCGGGTTCGTTGCTGATAAAAACTGCTTCGGCTGCTCAATCTGCGGCCCTTCGTGCCTGTACCCATCTTGGCACAATTCCCGTGTCCATTACCCCTCACCAGTCTCTAAATATGGTACAAGGTGTGATTTTTCACAGAGACCTCATCCTTCAAACTGATGAGGAACTTCGGGACAATCTTGGACGGCGGGGTGTTCATTTTGTTCGGCGTGTTCAGAAGGGTCCTAAAGATAATCGTATTGATACTGGTGCCTTTATCCTGGCCTTTGAAGGGGATACCCTTCCTGAGAAAGTTAAGATTATGGTCTATCGCTGTGATGTGAAGCCGTACATCCCACCTCCTATGCGGTGTTTTAAGTGCTTGCGTTTTGGCCACATGTCTTCTCGCTGTTCTCAGGACCCTCTCTGTGGTGACTGTGGACGTCCACTCCATGAGGGGAGTCCCTGTGTTCCCCCTCCTGTATGTGTAAATTGTCATGGTAGTCATTCTCCACGTTCAGCAGATTGCCCAGTCTATAAGAAAGAAAAAAAGATACAGGAGTATAAGTCCCTTGATCGTTTAAGCTACACAGAGGCCCGTAAGAAATATGCACGATTGCACCCTGTGTCCATGACATCTAGTTACGCCTTGGTTACATCTTCATCCCTTCCTCCCCCTTCCTTACCCCCATCCCGGACCCCTCTCCTTCCCCCCTCCCCTGCGGCTCCCACACCTTCTCCTCTGGGCGCTGCTCCCCCTCCCCAGCCGGAGAAGTGTCCCACTCCTTCGGCGTCTGCCGGTCAAGGGCGCCTCTCCCGGGATGCCCCTTCCCGGCACCTTCCAGGTCAAAGGTCTGCTGCAGCGCGGCGACCGCGAGAGCCGCGGTCTATCGGCCCCCAGGTCGCCCGGTCTCTTTCTGTTCCTGATCTTGCTGCAGCTGGCTCCATTATGCCACACAGCCCTCCTCGATCTCAGCCTGAAAAGAAGAAGAAACATAAGTCCCGGGACAAAGAGCCTCTGGTGTCACCGGAGGTCCCTACCCCGACTTCACAACCGGATTCTGACCTGCCGTTTATGGATGTCGCCCCCTCCTTGTCGGTGACGGGTGGGGACCCGGCGGTATGACTGGATTTAGCATGTTTAGCCCTCCTTTAAACCATCGTTCTGTGGTTCTCCAATGGAACTGTAATGGATACTATCGTCACCTTCCAGAATTAAAATCCCTTCTTTCGTCCTACTCTGCAGCTTGTGTGGTTCTCCAGGAATCTCATTTTACTGATGCTCACTCACCGACCCTCCATGGGTTCCGTGTTTTCTGTCGAAATCGGGTCGGACCCTTGCGGGGTTCTGGTGGCGTTTGTACGTTGGTCCGTACAGACATTGCTAGCACGTGGATTCCTCTCCAAACTACATTGGAAGCGGTTGCTGTTAGGGTCCACTTAGACTCTGCAGTCACAGTTTGCAATCTTTATCTCCCTCCTGACAGGACTCTTACACCTGCTGCCTTAACCACCCTTCTTCAGCAACTTCCTCCTCCCTTCCTCCTCCTTGGGGATTTTAATGCTCATCATCCTTTGTGGGGCAGTGCCTTTCCATCTAGACGAGGTCTTCTTATAGACCAATTTATTGCAGACCACGACCTGTGCCTTCTTAATGATGGCTCCCCTACTCATATCAGTGCTGGTCATGGTACCTTTTCTGCCATTGATCTTTCTCTTTCTTCTCCCTCTCTCCTCCCTTCATTACACTGGTCGCCACACGACGACCTTTGTGATAGTGACCATTTCCCGTTGATTATCACGCTCCCTTCCCGCTCCCCGATGGAGAGGTTACCTCGTTGGTCTTTCCACCGCGCCGATTGGCCTCTATATACTGCACAGGTCGAGTTTTCTCCCTCTTTGTCGGGTTGTATTGATGACGTCCTACGTGACGTGTCTGATGCGATTGTTCGCGCTGCTAACCTTGCTGTCCCGCGCTCATCTGGACAATTTCGTCGTCGGCAAGTCCCGTGGTGGAGTACGGCCATTGCCATTGCCATCCGTGATCGCCGTCGAGCTTTGCAACACTTTAAGAGGCACCCATCTGTAGCCAGCCTTTCTACCTTTAAGCGCCTTCGCGCTAAAGCCCGTTATTTAATCAAACAGAGCAAGCGGATATGTTGGGAACGATTCGTTTCTTCCCTTGGTTCCACTGTCCCTCTGTCACGGGTATGGGCTACACTTCGCTCTCTCCAAGGTTGCCATCGGCAGTCCACCCTCCCAGGCCTTCACCTCCCAGATGGCATTTGTACGGACCCATTAGTTCTCGCAGAACATCTTGCGACCCATTTTGCAGTGGCATCAGCGTCGGCCTCCTATCCAGCTGCTTTCCTTCATCAAAAACAGCAGGCTGAAGCTGTCACCTTATGTTTCACCACTTGTGAGTCAGAATCTTACAACGAACCTTTCACTGAATGGGAATTTCTTTCTGCTCTATCTTCTTCTCACGATACGGCCCCTGGCCCAGATTCCATTCATAACCAGCTGCTTCAACATCTCAGTGCTCCACAACGGCACCATCTTCTTCGGGTGTTTAACCGTATCTGGCTCCAGGGTGACTTCCCTTCTCAGTGGAGGGATAGCATTGTGGTTCCTGTCCTTAAGCCTGGTCAGAACCCCCTATCTGTTGACAGCTATCGGCCAATTAGTTTGACCAATGTTGGTTGTAAGTTACTTGAACGGCTGGTAGCCCGTCGGCTCACATGGGTTCTCGAATCTCGGGATCTATTGTCCCCTTACCAGTGTGGCTTTCGAGAGGGACGATCTCCAATTGATCATTTACTTCGCTTGGAATCCGCAGTTCGGCAGGCTTTTTCCCAGCGCCGCCATTTGGTTGCAGTGTTTTTTGACCTTCGCAAGGCCTATGACACGGCCTGGCGCCATCACATCTTACTTACCCTTCATCAGTGGGGTCTTCGGGGCCCACTCCCGATTTTTATCCGCCAGTTCCTGATCCATCGGTCATTCAGAGTTCGAGTTGGTACTGCTTTTAGTTCTCCACGGACCCAGGAGACGGGCATCCCACAGGGTTCTGTCTTGAGTGTCCTTCTTTTCCTCATTGCTATCGATGGACTTGTGGCCTCTGTCGGTCCCTTGGTCGCCCCTGCCCTGCATGTGGATGATTTCTGCATTTGGGTTAGTTCCTCCTCGATGCCATCTGCAGAACGGCAGCTCCAGGTGGCTATACGGCGTGCCTCTGCATGGACCCTCTCACACGGGTTTCAATTCTCTCCTTTAAAATCGCGGGTGGTCCACTTCTGTCGCCGTCTTACGGTCCACCCTGATCCAGAGCTCTATCTCGCTGCACAAAGATTGCCTGTGGTTCCACAGTTTCGTTTCCTAGGTCTTCTTTTCGACAACAAGCTCACTTGGCTGCCCCATATCAGACTCCTGAAGGTAGGATGTTTCCGTAAACTCAATGTCCTTCGCTTCCTTGCCCACTCCTCTTGGGGTGCGGACCGTTCCCTCCTCCTCCGTCTTTATCGTGCTCTAGTTCTGTCACGTTTGGACTATGGTTGTCAAGTTTATGGTTCAGCTGCTCCTTCCACGCTGCACGTGCTGGATCCGGTCCACCATCGTGGTATCCGTTGGCCACCGGTGCCTTCCCTACTAGCCCTGTTGATAGTCTCCTGGTTGAAGCTGGGATCCCCCCCCTTTCTGTTCGGCGGTCCCAGCTTCTGGTGTCTTATGCCCTTACTATCCGTTCTTCTCCCGCTCATCCTTCCTATTCTATCCTATTCCCAGACCATGGACGTCGCCCGCCTGACTCCCGCCCTCGGGCGGGTTTACCGGTTGGGCTGCGCCTTGCGTCTCTTAACCGTGATTTTCGGCTTCCTTCTTTGTCCTGTCTTCCTCGCTCCCTCCCCTCCACCCCTCCTTGGTTAGTTCCTCGGCCTCGAATTCGGATGGATCTCCGCCGCGGTCCGAAAGATTCCATCCCCCCGGTGGTGTTCCGTTCCTTTTTCCGCCAAATTTTAAGGGAGTTTCGGGATGCTGTTGTTTTTTACACTGATGGCTCTAAGTCTGCTGATCATGTTGGGTATGCCTTCACGTCCTTTGTTGGAACGGAAAATCATCTACTGCCACCCTCATGTGGGGTGTTTACTGCGGAATTGATGGCAATTTCCCGGGCCCTAATTTCCCGGGCCCTTACCTTTATTAAACAATCCCAACACAACCGCGTTTTGTTATGTACGGACTCGATGAGTGGCCTTCTTGCTATTGACCGGTGTTTTTCGCGCCATCCCTTGGTCTCTGCCATCCATGACCATCTCGCTGATCTTCACCGTGCTGCTTGTTCCATTGACTTCCTATGGGTCCCGGGCCATGTGGGTATCCCGGGTAATGAGCTCGCTGATCGTTTGGCTGGGGGAGCAGTTACTTACCCCCCGTTTTCTGTAACCCCTCATGCAGCGGATTTACGGCTTCACATCAAATCCCACTTTGCACAGTCATGGGCCAATTCTTGGGAGGCTACTCCACTGTCTAATAAACTTCGTGCCATTAAGGTGAATCCAGGCCCATGGCGTTCTTCCTTTCGCCTCTCCCGCAAGGAAGCGACCACACTGTGTCGTCTCCGCATTGGCCATACCAGGCTGACCCATGGTTTCCTTTTGCGTGATGAGCCACCCCCGCTATGTGGTTGTGGAGCCTTCCAGTCAGTGGCCCACATTTTGGTTGAATGCCCCCTTCTTTTGGCTCTGCGTGCTAAGTACAGACTCCCCCACACTTCACCTTTGATGTTGGCTGACGATTCCCAGATGGTCTCTCTGGTTCTAGGTTTCCTTCGGGAGAGTGGTTTTTATTCTCAGTTTTAAAGTTTTTAATCTCCCTCTGGTGTTGGGGCAGGGCGGTGAGTGTTTGGGTGTCTCCCACTGTAGGCAGTGTTCAGAGATTCCCGATTCACCTCCCTGACCGGAATCCTCTTTTCTTTCCCTTTTACTCTGTTTTTACCCCTTCTTTTTAAGGCTTGGTTAGTTTTTCTATTCCCATACGTACTTTCCGCATTATAGCAGTTGTACCTTTTAAGTCACAGGTGGTCTTGCCTATGCTGCTTCAGCATAGTGTTGGGTTCGTTCTCTTGCCAACTTCCCTCATTTGTTTTTACTATTGACAACGTGACTGCCCTTTTACGTTTCCCCTTTTTCCGTTTTATTGTTCTGACTTTTCTGAGATGTCCCGTTAGCAGAATGGAGTCTATTTGAAACAAGGGACTGATGACCTTGCTGTTTGGTCCCTTTAACCTCAAACAACCAACCAACCAACCAACCAATCTCAACCTTGCATGCCTTGTAGCCAACTCAGGCACAATACTTGTCCTGTACACCCTCCCATCACCTCCTACCACAGTCCAGTCACAAGCATTACGCTATAACAGGCATGGCCATACGTGAATGTAGCCACGAAATATATAGTTGTGCTGCAATTACTGTCCAGCATTCTATGTGGGTATGACAAGTAATCAGCTGTCTACTCACGTGAAAGCCCAACACTAAACTGTGGGGAACCAGATAGTTGATCATCCACTTGCCAAACATGCTGCGCATCACAACACAAATTACTTCAGCAGCTGCTTCATTACACAAACCACTTGGATACTGCCTTGCAGCACTAGTTTTTCTAAACTATGTAGGTGGGAATTCTCTCTCCAGCATATCCTGCATTCTCACAATTTTCCTGCCTTAAATCTCCACAAACAGTTTCCCATTGCCTCACTTTACCACTACTCGTTTCCCATCAAGATCATCTACTGCCTTCTCTTACAACTCCTCTACTTCCTGCCCCCCTCCCCTCCCTGCCCCATGTGAGTGCTCTCTCTCTCTCTCTCTCTCTCTCTCTCTCTCTCTCTCTCTCTCTCTCTCTCTCTCTCTCTCTCTCCCCCCCCCCCTCCTCCTCCTCTTGCTACCCCTCCCCCTCTCCCCCTCCTGCTACCCCTCCGCCCTCTCCCCCCTCCTGCTACCCCTCCGCCCTCTCCCCCCTCCTGCTACCCCTCCCCCCTCACCCCCCTCCTGCTACCCCTCCCCCTCTCTCCCCCCTCCTGCTCCCCTTCCCCCTCTCCCTCTCTCCCCCTTCCCCCTCTCCCCTCTCCATCTCTCACCCTTCCCCCTCTCCCTCTCTCCCCCCTCCCCCCTCTCCCCCCTCCCACCTCTCTCCCCCTCCCCCCTCTCTCTCCCCCCTCCCCCTCTCTCTCCCCCCTCCCCCTCTCTCTCCCCCCTCCCCCTCTCTCTCCCCCCTCCCCCTCTCTCCCCCTCCCCCTCCCTCTCCCCCTCCCCCTCTCTCTCCCCCCTCCCCCTCTCCCCCTCCTCCTCTCCCCCTCACCCTCTCCCACTCCCCCTCTCTCCCACTCCCCCTCTCTCCCACCCCCCTCTCTCCCACTCCCCCTCTCTCCCACTCCCCCTCTCTCCCACTCCCCCTCTCTCCCACTCCCCCTCTCTCCCACTCCCCCTCTCTCCCACTCCCCCTCTCTCCCACTCCCCCTCTCTCCCACTCCCCCTCTCTCCCACTCCCCCTCTCTCCCACTCCCCATCTCTCCCCACTCCCCATCTCTCCCCACTCCCCATCTCTCCCCACTCCCCATCTCTCCCCACTCCCCATCTCTCCCCACTCCCCATCTCTCCCCACTCCCCATCTCTCCCTCCCCCATCTCTCCCTCCCCCATCTCTCCCTCCCCCATCTCTCCCTCCCCCATCTCTCCCTCCCCCATCTCTCCCTCCCCCGTCTCTCCCTCCCCCGTCTCTCCCTCCCCCGTCTCTCCCTCCCCCGTCTCTCCCTCCCCCGTCTCTCCCTCCCCCGTCTCTCCCTCCCCCGTCTCTCCCTCCCCCGTCTCTCCCTCCCCCGTCTCTCCCTCCCCCGTCTCTCCCTCCCCCGTCTCTCCCTCCCCCGTCTCTCCCTCCCCCGTCTCTCCCTCCCCCGTCTCTCCCTCCCCCGTCTCTCCCTCCCCCGTCTCTCCCTCCCCCGTCTCTCCCTCCCCCGTCTCTCCCTCCCCCGTCTCTCCCTCCCCCGTCTCTCCCTCCCCCGTCTCTCCCTCCCCCGTCTCTCCCTCCCCCGTCTCTCCCTCCCCCGTCTCTCCCTCCCCCGTCTCTCCCTCCCCCGTCTCTCCCTCCCCCGTCTCTCCCTCCCCCGTCTCTGCCTCCCCCGTCTCTGCCTCCCCCGTCTCTGCCTCCCCCGTCTCTGCCTCCCCCGTCTCTGCCTCCCCCGTCTCTGCCTCCCCCGTCTCTGCCTCCCCCGTCTCTGCCTCCCCCGTCTCTCCCTCCCCCGTCTCTCCCTCCCCCGTCTCTCCCTCCCCCGTCTCTCCCTCACCCCTCTCTCCCTCTCCCCTCTCTCCCTCACCCCTCTCTCCCTCCCCCCCTCTCTCCCTCCCCATCTCTCCCACCCCCCTCTCTCCCTCCCCCCCATCTCTCCCACCCCTCTCTCTCTCCCTCCCCCCTCTCTCTCCCACCCCCCTCTCTCTCTCCCTCCCCCCTCTCTCTCTCCCTCCCCCCTCTCTCTCTACCACACCCCTCTCTCTCTCCCTCCCCCCCCCCCTCTCCCCCTCACCCCCCTCTCTCCCTCACCCCCCTCTCTCCCTCACCCCCCTCTCTCCCTCACCCCCCTCTCTCCCTCACCCCCCTCTCTCCCTCACCCCCCTCTCTCCCTCACCCCCCTCTCTCCCTCAGCCCCCTCTCTCCCTCACCCCCCTCTCTCCCTCACCCCCCTCTCTCCCTCACCCCCCTCTCTCCCTCACCCCCCTCTCTCCCTCACCCCCCTCTCTCCCTCACCCCCCTCTCTCCCTCACCCCCCTCTCTCCCTCACCCCCCTCTCTCCCTCACCCCCCTCTCTCCCTCACCCCCCTCTCTCCCTCACCCCCCTCTCTCCCTCACCCCCCTCTCTCCCTCACCCCCTTCTCTCCCTCACCCCCTTCTCTCCCTCACCCCCTTCTCTCCCTCACCCCCCTCTCTCCCTCACCCCCTATCCCCCCTCACCCCCTCTTCCCCCTCAACCCCCTCTCCCCCCCTCACCCCCCTCACCCCCCTCTCCCCCCCTCACTCCCTCCCTCCCCCTCTCCCTCCCTCCCCCCTCTCTCTCCCTCCCCCCTCTCTCTCCCTCCCCCTCTCCCTCCCTACCCCTCTCTCTCCCTACCCCTCTCTCTTCCTCCCCCTCTCCCTCCCTCCCCCCTCTCGCTCTCCCTCTTCCTCGCCCTCTCCCCTCTCCTTCCCACCCTGCCTCCCTCCCTTCCATCCTTCTCCCTTTCTCTTTTCTGTCCATATCTCCCTTCATGCCCACCCTCATTGTCTTTGTTCCCCTTCTTCCCTCCGTTTCTCTTCCTCTTATGTACTCTAGCATCTGAATGCATTACAGCTTGTTGTACAGCCACTGATTCATCTTTTGAAACACCTGTCCCCACACCATTCTGTTACCCCCTCCTTGCCTCGTGCATCCTTCCCTAACTCCTACCTACCTCCATCTATCCAGGCAACTGGCCTCAGTAATTGATAATTAACAGTAAGTCTCACTGCGACTGCAGTTGTCAGTGTTTGGGTGTCTGCATTGTGTGTGTGAATCTGTGTGTGTGCGCGTTTGCTAGAGGAAGATCATGAGCTCAGTAACTAGTATAAATACCATATTCTGCTGAGTGTTTCCATGCACGATGCATCAATCAGCTATAGGTGAGTGGTTGCCTTTCCTTTCCTTTCCTTTCCTTTCCTTTACATATTATTCCACCTAGGAATTTCCATTGTTGTTACCTGTATTTCCAAAACAATACCCCCTTTCAGGCCTGTCACACATCTGAAATTTGCAGTCCATATTTCAGGAAGAGTTGAACTAATATTTGGGCACTAATCTTGATCACAATTTGATTTGGTCAACAAATACTTGAGTGTAACAATTTCTAGGAATATGAAATGGGATGACAACATATGCTCAGTTTCAGGTGGAAGTCTTTGATTCATTGGCAGGATAAAGATGCAGTCATTCTACAAATGAGACTGCTCACTAAACGAATGCGAATGTGTAATATTAATCAAATATGAGATCCACACCAAGTGGGACTAACGGGGTACATATTCAAAGACAGGAAGCATGAATGGTCACAAGTTTCTTTGACCTCTGAATCGGCAGATGCTTGAAGACATGTGCTATTAGTCCCTTGAAAGCCTACTTACAAAATTTTGAAGACTGTTATTACCTAATTAATCTAGAAAAAATTATCAGGTTTCTGCATTTTGTTCCCTTAGGCACTGTGAGGACAGGGTTAAAGTGAACACAGTGGCATTTTAGTAGTCATCTTTCATACATAACTGAAATGGGAAGAAATCCTAATGTGTAATGTAAGGGAAGTAGCTTTCCATGCATATCACAGTGGCTTACAAAATCTGTATGTAGATGTAGATTAAGAGGGTATGGATTACCGAGTTGAAAGCCTTTGTGAGGCCATAGAAGATTTCTGCTACTTATCATCCCTTCTCAAAATATTATTCACCAGATATTCCAAGTCCTATGCCACCCCTGGGAGAATTACTGTATAATCAGTAAACCTCACAGTTTTTATGGGGCCTAGCTGAAGTTCATTCCCTTTTAGATTTGTCGTTTCCTTCACTGCTTGTTCAGTGTATAGATTGAATAACAAGGGAGATACGTCATAACTCTGTCCTACTGCCTTCTCAGCTGCTGCTGCCTTCAGATCTTTTAGCTGCTCTGGCTTCTGTACAAATTGTAGAGAACCTTTCATTCCTTGTATTGTTATTGCGCTAACTTCGTAATTTCAAAGAACATGTTGCAGTCAAAATTGTCAGACACTTACTATAAATCTACAAATGCTGTAAGTATAGGTCTGTCTTCCAAGAAGTCAACTTCTACCAGTTGCTTCACCTGTCTTCAGTTAATGTAAGTTAGTATTTACAACTGTGATTAATGAAACTAATGTTGGTTCTCTCAAGGATATTAATGATTCTTAAGGAGTGTTGTCTACACCAGGTGCCATGTTCAGACTTTAGTGGATTATCCAACTCTTCTAACAATATCTTATCACATTTTCATCCATTTCTTCTTCTTTCCATAACATTGTCATCAAATTTCTTCGCTTTTATACATGGTGAACCCAATCTCCGCTGACAGTATTTCAGAGTTTTTCAGGCATATTTTCTGAGTATTCTACTGGTGGGGATTTGTGGTCTCAAATGGCTTTTTACAGAGTAGTTGTGTTTTGTTTAATTTCGTACCAACAGTCCCCCCCCCCCTTATGTATCTTTGTATGTGTATTGCACTGAAAATATTTGAACAACAGTGCAGATGTCTACACTGTGATTCTGCTGTATATCTCGTTTGAAAACAAACTTGTTGGGGTCAACTGAACCTACTGATACCAGATTCAGCGTACTCTCATGATGTAAAGATGATATGGTGTGTGATCTCATTACATGTGCAAACAGAAAGAGAATAGAACAGCAACATTGTTATTATTATTATTGTTATTGTTATTATTATTATTATTATTATTATTACCATTACCATTATTATCAATTTTTTTAGCCTGTATTACTTTTTGGACTACAGACTAATCTGTAGCATAGCCCAAGGTATTAGTCAGGTTAAAAGGTGACAGTTCAGTTATGAGCGACAGTTAATGACTCATGGTACTCCCTATTGACAAGGGTAATGCTGAATTTACTCTTTGCCCTTGAGCTCGCACCCAGTACTGCTTGGTTACATCTTGAATGTTTTTTTCCGGGAGTATTGGTCATACGTCAACAGTTGTACATGGTAGTACAGATACGTTTACTGATAAGAAGCCAGGTGATATGCATCTCGCATAAGTGTATGTGGAGTGCTACTGAAAGGCAGCATGATGGTGACTGTGTTGCAGTAGCTTCCCATATGACAGTTGATGAATTGTTCTGTTTTTTGTGCTATATGTTTTGGTAACTGAATGTTACAGGCTTTTTCACTGTTGTGAGTGTGTTTTCTCAGTAACAGAGGTAACGTGTTAAACAAACGTATAAATCATAATTGCATTATTACTGTGCAGTGACCCTTTGGAGACCGCAGGTCTCTTATATTAAAATACTCTACAATCTCTTATATTAAAGTACTCTACAATCTCTGAAATTTTAAGGGTGGGCTTCAGATACACTCATTCAGCTTGCTCTTCTCTGCTCAGTGCCATCAGAGCTCTCTACATTCTTACGGCTGTGTATGTTTGCTTCAAAGGTTTGTTTAATTTTCCTATAAGCATCAGAACCATTCGTGTAGTCTTACGTGCTTCGTATGTGGCCCCCTTCCCCCTACCTAAGGGATCTCTCTCTCATCTCTAATATTGTCCAACTGATACTTCTAGCTAGCTGGGTAGGGAACTATTACATGGAAAAACTAGGATTGTTTTTGTAGTTGTTTGTGTGTTTTGTTGGGAGTACTCTTGATGGCAGGTAGAACCCAGCCATTGGGTTTCATAAGTAAAGTTTCTTTTGATGCAACTATTTCTGCTGGATGTTGCCTCTTTGCCTAGTTTCTCCTCTGCTGCCTTCATTATTTTTTCTCTCAAAGCTACCTGTTCCACTTCTGATATCTTTCTTTCCTCTTTTCTTTGTCAAATCATGCTCTCTTTGACATTCTCAATGATGTGATGTATCAATATATCCAGGTACCTTCTTCTTGATTTTCTACATTCTTTTGCACTTCCGTTTTTGTCTGCAATTCAGAACCAATAAATTGTAGTCATAGTTTGCATCTGCTCCTGGGAATGTTTTGCCATTTAGAATCTGTTTTGTAAATCTCTATTTTACAATTATACAGGGGGTTTAAGAAGTAGTTATGACTGAACTTTAAGGAAACATTCCTCACTTATAGAGGAAGAAAATATGTTAGATGGACATGCATCTGGAAATATTTTATTTCCATGTTAGACCTCAGTCTCTACAACTCTTCAACACGTTAATCATCGGAAAGACATAAGAAAAGAACATATGAGCACAATACGAAACACTTTCCTATATGAAATGTTCAAAAACCCTTCCATTAACGAGGATACGTGCATCAACCCTGAAGTATCCCTGGAGAACTGTGTATTGTTCACGGCCTTCCACAGTACTGAATGTAGATTCTGCACATTTTGTACTGAAGATCTGTGCCCAAGAACTTTCAAATGTTTCTACAAATAAAGGTTTAGTCAGTTTAGTTCAACAGAGCATAGAGACCAAGGAATTGGTCTACCTCTACCTCTCCAAATGCCATGGAATCTGTCATTTAGAAGCCTGTGAACACTAACTATGAAATGAGGAGGTGGTCCACCATGCATGAAGCACACATTTTGTCACATTTGTAAAGACTAGTGTTCTAACAGAATGGGTAATATATTCTGTAAGAAGGCACAGTGAGTTTCTGCATGTAACCTGGGTGGGAGAGCATGAGGCCCTGACAGACAATTACCAAGAATGCTGGCCCAAATGTTGACTGAAAATATAAAATATTTGCTCATGACATGATTGCACAATTTCGTAAGGATTTTCGACAGCCCACACATGTTTATTGTGAAATTTTAAAATCACATTGAAATGTAGCCTCATCCTTCATGAACACCATGTTTAAACTAAAGACAGGATTGATACATTGTTGAATGAACCATTCGCCAAATTATACCTGTGTAGGAAAAGCAGCTGTTGACAGTGCCTGCACACACTGTACTTGGTACGGATACAGCAGGTTCTCGTGTAGCGCTTCCCAGAAAGTCATGTGGTTAGCATTGCTTGTTGCAGCTAATTGTTTTATGTTGGCACTAGGGTTGTCATGAACTGCACAAAGAAGTTCCTCCTCCACTGAGCTACCCTCCACCTTCTAGGCCTCTCCCAGGGTGAGTAGCAGGTCTAAACATCCCAGGCTTGCTAAGGCAACAATCAATAATTGCTTGAAGATTCATCCTGTTGGTGCACTGTCCTTCTGGAAACACCTCCTGATGCAAATATTTAGCACCATGGTCATTACCATCTAATCCATGCAGCAAATGGTCATCAGGCAACTCTTCTGCATTTGAGTACACTTCCACTGCATTGTACCGGAAACCAAGTCTTTGATAGACACCAAACAGTTAATGCTATGTCCTTGATGTTAGTAAAGCAGTGAAGTTAATAACATGCCAGCATAAGCAGTGAAGCGATCAATGTAGGGAAAGACAGACTGCTACTTACTATAAAGAAGACACATTAAGTTGCATACAAGCACAGTTAAGACACTTACATAAAGCTTTTGGTCACAGCCTTCATCACACACACACACACACACACACACACACACACACACACACACACACACACACACACACCTCATGCACTCATGTCAACTCCAGCACCTTGGGATGGCATGCATTCTGGCCCGAGATACCTGTGCGCACACACACACCACACACACACACACCCCTCATGCACTCATGTCAACTCCAGCACCTTGGGATGGCATGCATTCTGGCCCGAGATACCTGTGTGCACAAGAATGGTGTGTGTGTGTGTGTGTGTGTGTGTGTGTGTGTGTGTGTGTGTGTGTGTGTTTTACTGATGAAGGCCAAAAGCTTTATGTAAGCGTCTGTTTATTGTGCCTGTCTGCAACTGACCATGTCTTCTTTACAGTAAATAGCACTCTGTCTTTTCTTACATTGTTGTTATTCCTACATGGAGTTTCCATTGTTTGATTTTATTGGGCAGTGAAGTGAGTTACATTTCAACATTACCACTGTTGCATTGGAACAACAAACACTGACAGTGAACCTGAGAGTTAAAACTTACTGTACATAACCATGATGGTACTTTGAACATTTCATCTAAGAAAGCGTTTCACATAGTGTTGGTATGTTCTGTTTCTGTGTGTGTTTCTATAATTAATAGAATTACAAAGAAAAGTAGAAAATAAGCTTTAACAAGGAAATAAAGCATTTCTGGACCTCTGTCCATGTAGGGCTTTTAATTTTTCTTTGTGTGAGTAATGTTTCCTGAACATTTGGCTATAGTGTTTTGTTACACTGTTTATAATACATCTGAGAAATTCCTGTGCCTTCACATGTTTCCACATGTACATTCCTTTTTCACGATTCTCAGATCAAATGTTTGTGATGGCTGAGCTGTGGTCTGTGCAAAATTCTTCAGAGGCTTCCACATTAGTTACATCCTCTAATCAGTCCATATTCTCAGTCTCGTTCAATTGTCAAAGTCCAGCCACACATTACAGTTACATTGTAGTCCCTCTCACATAATGAATAATTTCTTTTATTTGAATGCACATTTTTTTTAAAAAACTAATTGTAATCTAAGCTACTAGGCATGTATTCTTGTATTAATGTGGTGGACTTGGCTCTATTTCAGCAGTGGTGATCCGTTTGGTTTTTCAGACCTTAGTCATTCACTTGAATTCCTATTGTCCTATTCACTTTCAGACTTATTCCAGCATTACCTGTATTTAATTTTGTGTCGAGAACCCTGTTATCACCAGAACAGAAATCTCATTCTTCAGTGCACCTTGTTTTACTATTCTCATTATGTCTAACTTCATCCCCTATGATTTTCCTCTCCTCCTTCCTATGCTGTCAACAACACAAAATTTTCGGTATCGTATCACATATCCCCCTCCTCCTCACACACATGACAGACATTAAAGCAGTGAAGTGTCTTGTGCATCTCGGTAATACTGATATACAAACTGTATGTGCAACTGTTTCTGAGTGGTATCTGTGAAGAGGATAGACTAATACAAGGATCCTGAATAGGGGTAGAAGTCTTTTCAGCACTTGCAAAGGCAACTGTCTGAAGGATTGCATGATGTAACCTTGTAACAGTTGTCAGCACAACTATGCCATATTGCTATTGAGATATGTCTGAGAACATAGGGGGAACCACAGGCATCTTGTTTACTCAGGACATCCGTCTCTTCTGTGTGGCTTGCTAATTACCTTGGCTGAATTTATCAATGTGGAAGGCATAATGTCCATTGTCATTCAGAAAAGTTTGCAGAATGTCAATTGGGACAACAGTAGACTTGAGAGATGTAGGTCAAGACCCATGGCACTGTGGAGAAGCTGGACATGGAGGGTGCTATTTCCTTTTGCAATCTAGAGCATCAGCTAACACAGAGTAGGAGCTCCTGATGGCAGCAGTTGAGTCAATTGGGTGGCATTATTTATTGAAAGCCTTTGTTAATAAGCAATTTTTTTTTGACTGAGAAGGAAGCCTAATGTGTGGTGTGATACTAATAACCCCGTCGTGCACTTCACAGTGACTTTCAGAGTATATTTGTGTTTGTGTATGTATGTATGTATGTATGCTTGTATATGTAGATAGTACAGCAAAATTTGAGGCAACATTTTGAGAAGGAAGAGATAATCTTCTGTGGGACATAATGGTAAGTGAGGTAATTTGAATTTACTGCTTTGAATGTGGACTGAGCATAATGTATGGGATGGCATTGCTGAAAATTCATAAAGAAATAAGAAGCTGTGGTGTTGTTGAGAGAGAGTATCATAGATTTGTTTGGGTTATTTTTGTCAGGCTGACTCGATGTGCGGAATTCTTCTTTTGTATGACCCTGCAATATTTCTTGCTGAACAGAAAAAAGAATAAGAAATCAGGTTGTGGTTTTCTCACTTCCATTGTTTGGCCCATCTTCACTCAGAATAATGCTCTGGGGATTTTGGTCGGAGAAAGATAGCAAATTATTGGTTGCGAAAGTAGGACAAGATTACTAATGCTGTGAGGGTACGTGGTTTAGTTCCAGTAGTGGACAAAAACTCGTGAAATTGATGGTGATTAGGCTGAGGTACAAGACATTTTAAACCATCTGTCTCTCTTTAGTGTAATCAGTTGCTTCCCAGTAAAATAAAGAAATTAAAAAAATGGGAGACATTTCTTTCTGACTGCCACTAGTACTATTATACCTTGTTCAGTCCCAATATCCAACCAGCTACTCTCACAGTACTAGTAGTATCTTGTGTAACCTGCTAAGTTGTTTGTTATTTGTGATACACCTGTCACTGTTAACTGTTTATCCATTTTTTGGTGTGCCATCATTTTATCTTTCCTCACGGATCAGCACATATTTAAGCAAACTATCTCACCATTATTATATTAAACTGTCAGCATGTGCTGAATTGTGTGCATAAGCCCGGTCTTGCCACACACTTTTTTGCTAACGAAATATGTGATGTAGAATGTGACATTAAGTTTAGTATTTGTGTAGAGCAATGTGAGAAGCTTACAAAGAACATCTAGAAAATTTTGAACAAGTTAACTATGTGCTAATGCAAGAAGTTGAAAGAAACACTTTTCACACCCTTCTGAGAGCGTATTGTACACACCTTTCAAGAATCCAGGTGTCTGGAATGTCACAATATTAATTATGACCTTTTTCATATGATAAACAACTGATTAAAGTGTTACAGTACAGTCACTATTATTTATGTTTCAACTTGTATTTATTTGCAGCCTCTGCATTTACACGAGTTTGTATTCTTATATTATTGTTTTAATTATTGACAGATCAACGCCAGAAGAGTAAGGGTGGTGGAAGCAGTTGCTGTTCGGCATCGTGTTGCATACTCTAATGTATTGCAAGATAACATTGTGATGACTTTACCAGGGATTGGTGCATTGACAGTTTAGGACAGAAATGCCTACGTACATAGTCAGGCACCTCAAGTATTACTATTGACTTAAACAAGCAAAGCAGCTCCCCCTGACAGAAGATAAAGATCTTGTGAGATTTCATATTGTTGTGATATTCAAGTAGCATAACAGAAAATTTTAAAAATGAAGAAGAGAGTTTTTTTAGTGGGAGGATATGTGATAGTGGAGACTGATTGCCCATTGCAGTGAAATGTACAGTGAAAGAAATTAAGTTTCTGTGTTACTTTATTTTTGTATTAAAATTCTAATATTAATCTTCTCAATTCCTATTCTTTTATGTACCATAAATATTATGGTACAATTTTACTCATCAGATGTATGTTATACAGATTACCTATGTTACAGGACTTATATGTAGAAGGAATGTGATTTTCTTTCATTCTAAGAAGAAAATTCTTTGCACTACATAGTTTCCTACTCATTGTTAGAATAACTCAACAGAAACTGCTGGTAATTGTACAGAGAGCATCTTATTACCAGCAAGTGACTTTGAGTGCCAGACATTTACATTTTATCATGTGCTGTTGATGTGAATATGGATACGATACTGCTGAATTTCTTCATGAATATGACCGGTGTAGCGTAGCTTCTAATAAGAATCTGTAGCTGTCAGAAGAATAATGGCACACAAATTCCTTATGTTGATTCCTGCTTTGTTTAACTACTGATTTAAATTTGTATGAAAGGATCAGTATTTTAATGGTATTGGAAGAAAACTTTTCTCATCATTCCTAAATGCAGAAGATATATTTTCTGCTGTTATTTTTGTTTTGCTTCCAGAGAAATGACATAAGTACCATTTGTTATACTAAGATTTATTTGTATTTAGGAAATTGTGTAGGAAATATCATTACCCATAATGCATGTTAACATCCCAAATCCTTCTTGTGGTTACTTGGGCGCAGAAGTGAGAAGCAAGAATGTTACTCTGATAAGCTAAAGAAAAAGAAGCATACTGTGTAATGAGGGGAGAAAGGAAGAAAAAAATGTGTCCCACAATTTCCATTTGAAATGCACTTCAAATAAATATATCGAACTTATTGGAAATATTTATGCATTAACCTGTATATTATAAAACATGGTTAATTAAGTGTGACAGTAATTTTATGTAGTTTATACTTTTGTTGAATGAAAATACTTTTAAAATGAATATAAATTTCAGTACCTTTTGAAGGTAATGCAACTAGTGGCCTATGTTACAAAAAAGTTTGTTTAAATCATTGTTAACATTATCCGTCATAATTCACATAGATATTCTGTTACATGGAGAATTGGTCCATGAGGATATTTAAAAAAAAAAAGAAACCAGTTCGTAAATATAAGAGAGTGGATATATCATATATATATATATAAAAAGAAACACAGATATATTATCAGTTAAAGTTGTATCTTTATCTGCATGATATTTCCTCTTACTATATTAAATTGTAATTTTTCTATAGAATTCATAATACAGAGTTTATTTTGTTGGGCTGTAGCGGCTTCAGCTTATGTACGGGTACCCAAGATACCACACTTTCTTTCTTGCTATTTGTGTATTGGAAATTTAATTGCATTTTGGATTTGTAATTGCCCAGTACTCTTCGCTCTTGTCATTAAGTGAAAATGCCATAATACAGACACCAAGAAAAGATATTTGGGAGATATAAAGCATGAGTAATTTAAAAGCTTCTGCATTAATAGTTGAGGCTGTGTGTACAATTTCCTCATGCTTTTTGTATGTTTATGCTATATAGCAACGAAGCAGCACATTACTACAAACATCTTTGTTTCATATGATGTATGTTGTACTCTAGTTTCTATTGTAAATATAGTAACTAATGTATTTTTTGTTACATTACGACATATAACTCCTCAGTGAGGGGATTTTATTCTGCAGAGATGGAGTAGTATTATAGAATAAAGTTGAGATCACAAACACATTCCTTGGCTCAATGTTATTTTACCCTGCTTAATGACATATTAAGAAACTGCATTTTCCCCAGGCAAGTATGGAACAGTTGCAAATGTGGTCATCATTGCGGTTCTACCTGTAACCAGAAGTATATTCTGCAGCACACTGGTTGGGATCAAATGCCTGTGGGCAAATGAAGAGTATACGGCAGTTGAACTGTGTACACAGCACTGCAAGAACTAGATACTGGCTGTTAAGGGAGTGTACTTGCCACTGTGCATGCTCAATAGAAACAGTTCAGACTAATGTTGAAAACATGGTTCTTGCTTTTATTTACAAGTGATAAACTATTTTATTCAACCCCAAAGCTGTTAGAAGATGCAGAATTCCTTTCAGCACAGGATCAGGAAACTGGGATATTTTGACTTTTGTTTCTTCATTTTAATACCTGTGGAGTAGAATTTTTTAGACAGTCTCTCTACTTGCATTTTGTAACTAAAAATGGAGTGCCAAATAATTTCATTTTATATCCTACACAGGTCCTGAAATATTGTTTGAAATCTAAGTAAGTTGCATATTGATGAATCAATTGATGAACACACAAGTTTGGATTTCCTCTATGAAAGTATCTTTCAAATAAATGAAATTTATTCATGGCTGTGCTAGTCTTATTACAGATATTAAAGATTAGTAGATATTTCCTTTATAACAATATATTTAAATGTCACTACTTTAGTGAGGCTGTGCCTCTGTTGTTCCTGTAAACATTCAGATTTCCTGCCAAATTGCAAAGGACATGTGAAGAACCTTGCTTTGGATAGCCACCAGAACTGCTTTATTGTAAGGCGTCAGCCTATTTGTTGCCTCTACATCATGTAATAAAAAAAAAAAAGGCTAAGAAAGAAAATAGATTAGAGAAACAATTTATGTCCCTTTCAATGGTGTTAAAAATCATGCACAGCAGATGAGGTGCTGATTCAGAATGCACATTCCCTTTCTTGGTATTTGAAGGATTCTCTATTGAAATATTTGTGAGACTGAAAAATTGTTGTAATTTTTTTACACTTTCAGGCATAGAGGATTGAAAACTGTTGAGACCGCACAACCGCAAATTGCGTGGTCTGTGTAATCCATCAGACAAATATACTCTCTAGTGTTCTTTAAAATTCTGAGTTAAACACTTAACTTCAAATTCTCAATCACCACCTCATTTGCTGTACATGACTTCAAGCATCATATTTCTCTGATCTATTTTATTTGTTACTTTTAGATCGATTTCACAAAACATTTAACTGTTTTGTTTTTCCTCACTTTTTTAAAAATTTTAAGTGTTATTCCACAAAACATTACCTTTTTGACACATTTGCTTTTCTAGTGTCTTCTGTTCTCAAAAGTCCTGATTTGAAGGAAGCCATTTTGACAGTTAAATATTACACCGTGCAAATTTTTATGTGCAAAATAGTTGGGCTGTGAAGAGATGAACTTCTTGAGACATAACTGTATAGTTAGCAGCAGTTACTCTGAAATATTCAGTTTTCTCTCAAAAAACAAATTATTTTTTCATAATTGGTGTGATAGCTTTCCAGAAATAAACCATTTTTTTTTTTACAAAACTGGACATCACACTGATCAATTTGATACCTCATTTGTCCTTTCCCAATTCTTCATTTGGCTGTGCAAATTCATACAGATATGATTAGGTAAGTTATAGGAAATCTTGTTTTCACTCCGCTCAAACATCTGACCAAATAGATTGATTGACACTGTGGTCCCATACAACATTCACAATTGCATGATCATCATCTAGTGTGTGACCCTGTTGGCTGGTGGGCAGCTTATGAATAAAATGCATCTGCTGATACAAGCAAAGGAAATATTAACCGGTGCCTGTGACTCGTGTAGCGGAATTGGAACAATATGTTCTTTATTGTCAAAAAATGTATTTAAGCTCACATTTCAAATCTTATGATGTAATTTCAAACTTAGCACAAGAGATGAAGGCTCTTAATTATATCATTGTTCATAATTAGACAATATTTTAGTATTAAGCTGGAGGTTGACAGTCTTTCTGTGATTGCTTTCTAATAAATAAATAAAGTGATAGTATAAAGACCTGTCGTATTATTAACTAGAACAAATATGTACAGATATTCACTCTGGTCAAAATGTCCTAATAATGCTAGACAAATAGGTCTTTTGTGAAAAGTAATTTTTGATGCACATATTATTTGTACTGACGGGCACAAAGTGTACAGTGATGCAGCCTGTGTGAAGTTACATAATAAAACACATATCAGACAGCTGGAGGAGTCACATGGTTAAAATTTTAAAACTTCTTTGTTAGTTTTAGAAAAGCATGAGAATAGGATGTGACTGTTTGTCCTACAGATCAAATGTACTTAGTCAGTTGGTGTGCCAGACTGTAATACATGTGTATGCTGCTGACCATTAAAGTTGCAACATTACGAGGTATCCGACAATTGTGAAATTGTCACAAAGGGTGCTATGTGCTTCGGCACACAGACGATCAGCATTTCAGCACAGTTGCACAAAGCAGGCAGGAGTGACACTGCCTGCATTCTGTATAGGACAGGGTACAGGGTGGATTCCTCATTTAGAAATTGTGCTCAGTACTACTGACCTATCGTTCGCTACCTGTGCAGGACCGAACAGTTGTACCTTGAGTCAGGAACACTACGACGTGTTGACCGATGCAGAAGCTTTCCTAGACACAGCAGCAGAGAGAGGCATGCCAAAAGTGGTGAGTCTGACAACGGAAGCAACACCACATTGACATTTCAGGTGAAGCATGGTTCCACACACAACATTGAGACAGACTTACAAGTGTGCATAGGCTTCAAGGATGACAAAGATTGGATTTGCCATTGGCAGAAAGGCACTGCAGCTGAAAGGGAGTATATGACACTATGACTCTGCTTCACCTAATAGGTAATTTGGACAGCAACCACTATATATCTGATGTGTTGAGACTGGCACTAGTGGTGTACCTTTTCGGTCTCCTTGATATTATCTTTCCAAAGGACAACACAAGACTGCATGTCATCCCGGCAGTCCCTGGCCTACCTCGGATATCATTTCAGGCAGCAGTCTCTCCATTAAAAACATCTGGTCATGAGTCTTACATGACCACTCCTTAGCCATATGATTGTTGGACGCTGACACAGACCGGAAGCAGTACAGAGGACACATCTGTACCTGTCGTCTGAACTCATTTTGACACTGCTTAGCTGGGATAGAGCCAGAGGTGGCAGGTCCATGTACTAAATAGAGCACCCAGCATATTTCCAAATAATGTATACTTTGATATTTTGGGTATTACTATCCACGATAATTGACTTGGTATTTTGGTCTATGTTGCCAGTTAAGGTAATGATACAAATGATTGTGTTCCTCAATTGTGCAGGTATATACTTTGTGGGTGCACAGCAATCTGATTGTCATGGCATGTTCCTGGTGAGAAAGCCTCCAGAGCTTCAAAATCCTCTAATAAAAGAACTTTTTCAAGTGTAGGTATTTGGTATGAATTTAAGAATACAGTAAATAAATAGTTATTCTATAATTTTTACCCTGACACTTCACTCCTTTACCAAACTGGTAAGACCTTGATGCCTCTGGGAGTGTCCTATCAATCAGTCCCTTCATTTAGTCAAATAGCGCCATAAATTCAATTGTGTACTCGTTCTACTGTATCATTCAACAGCAATAAGGAAAATGTCATTATTTCTTATCCTTCCTTCTGTGGCAGTTTTAATGGCCAGCAGTGCATAGTGACCAACAACAACATCCCTCTTGAGAATAAATACAAGTAAATTCACAATACCACCTCAGTTTTCATACCTGACATGTGCATTGTACTGTTATTTGTAGCTAGCTAACTTGCTACATTGTTGGAGTCACCAGAACAGAAGCTACACCCTTAAGGCTCTATGTTAAAAAGCTTGTTATAATTTTTTTTAAAAATCGCTCAAATCAGTTTTGCAGCTCCTTTCCTCAAACTGATCCTGATTTGATATACCTGTCTGTGTCATGGTCAGGATGCGAATTTGGTTTGTGAACATCATTGTTCATGGGGCGGGGGGGGGGGGGGGGGGGTGCAACATATTTCACTGAAACACTAAATTGGTAGGTTTTTTCTATAGTTACAAGAATTGCTGAGAGGTGGTGGTGGTGGTGGTGTTGGTGGTGGTGGTATGAACATCCATCCATATCCTGTACTAGAATTGATTATCAATTCTGGGTCTCCAGCAAACCTTGTTGTGTCCAAAGGTTTGTTGAGCAGTTGCAGAGAGCAACTTTCAAGTGCCATAAAACAGGCATTACTGCAGATGCGCAGCTACCGTGCCGCAGGAACCCTGTGTGTGCCGTTTGCTCTGCTCAAACATGTTTCAGTGCATTTTTGTTTGGAATTTTGTGTGTGCTGGGGCATCACATGATGATGTACAACACTCAGCATATTTTCAGGGGGCATATGGAGTTATTGTACTTAGGGCAATTATTTATTTTATTCCATGCAGATACGAAATGCAAAAAAAAAAGGAAGCAGTTCTTGGCGTAATATTCATTTCAGAACTAGACTGTAAGTTCAAAGTACACTAATATTTTGCTGTGTGGTGACTTTAACACAGATTTTTTTATTTATACTCTGGAGTACTGTTATGTACAATTTCCTATCAGTTTTATCAGTTGTACGTCTAAACAGCATTGGAAACTGGAAGTAAGAACGAATACAAATTTCTTGCAAAAATAAAAAACAGTTGCTTGTAAGGACAAGTTATTTCATGACTATTTCAGATAGTATAACGAATTAATAAGGTTTTCAGTGAAGCCAAGAAACTGTACAATTGGCGATATATGTTCTACACTAGGAATTAGTGTAAAGAAACATTGGGAGTTATGATGATAAAACACATTATGCTGTCAGTCTTTAATGTATCAAAGAAAGACATTCTGTAAATTTAAGATATAAACGACACAAATTAAGAAATAATGTAAAGCCTGTAAAACTGATTGGAAATGCTACATTACAGTATTTCAGGGTATGAACAAAAAAATCTGTGTTGTTTACCACATAGCAAAATATTAGAGTACTCTGAGCTGTGGAGTCTAGTTTTGAAATGAATATTATGCCAAGACCTGCTTTTGTGTTTTGCCCTGCTTATCTAGATAGAATATAATGAAACAATTGCTCTAAGTACAATAACTCCGTTTGTCCCATAAGTGTTCCCACGGATTTGATTTCTGGGTAAGTTTTCAACAAATGGATGTTGTAATAAAGTGGATTTGTAATCGGACACAAAACATCAATACTTATGATTTAGGTAATAAATTATAGCCTTCATCATCAAGCAGAAATTGGTCATTAGAATTCTTTTTGTCGATGGTAACTCTACGGAGATTTTTCCTTGTATGATAGTGAACACTGTTTAGAGATGGAATGGAACATTTGCACATGCGTGTCAGTAATCCACATCTTTCAAGTGGTATAGTTTCAAACAATAGTGACATACTGAATGATGGGATCAGCACAATGGCCATCATAAAGAGAGGAGAAGTACATGAAAAAGGATTTTCATGTTGCTCAGTGCACATAACACATGCCCTTCGTAGGCCCATCGTCCAGTCGTTGTGGTAGAAGTAAAGATGCAAGTGAAGTGTTTTATGTCTTGTTGACAGCAAAGGTTATCAGAGAGGGAGCATTGCTCGGATTTTAACATTGGAGGAGAAGGAAGCAGCGAAGACTTTTTAAGGAACTGTCCTAATGTTTGCCTAGAATGAACTAGAAAAAACGGAAACCCCAAATCTGGATGGCTCACTGGCTCTGGGGTTCAACCTGGGTCTCCAGACTGCACGAAGATTACCGACATTTGCCGACACACAGGCCTACTGATTTTAACTATAGCATGTAAAAGTTTAGTTGACAGTTTCACACCCTTTTCCTGATCGGTACTTCTCAAAAGAAATCAACAATGGTCATGCTGTTTGAGATCCCTGCGAACATTACCAATCAAGTGAGTAATTTTGTTAGAATAGGATTGATTTAATTTCATCCCCATTACTAGAAATAAGCACCACATTTGAATGCAGACGTATCTGTTATATGCTTTCAGGAAGCAACGTTACTTCCACCTAGGGTTGCCATCCATCCTGATACACTATGTGAGCAAAAGTATCCGGACACCCCCAAAAACATTCGTTTTTGCATTAGGTGCATTGTGCTGCCACCTACTGCCAGGTACTCCATATCCACGACCTCATTAGTCATTAGACATCGTGAGAGAGCAGAATGTTGGGAGGATGATGGTTCAATCCTGCATCCAGCCATCCTGATTTCGGTTTTCTGTGATTTCCGTAAATCGCTCCAGGCAAATGCCGGGATGGTTCCTTTGAAAGGACACTGCCGACTTCCTTCCGCGTCCTTCCCTAATCCGATAAGACCGATGACCTCACTGTTTGGTCTCCTCCCCCAAACAACCCAAGACCAGAATGGGGCGCTCTGCGGAACTCGCGTACTTCAAACGAGGTCAGGTGATTGGGTGTCACTAGTGTCATATGTCTGTACGCAAGATTTCGACACTCCTAAACATCCCTAAGCCCACTGTTTCTGATGTGATAGTGAAGTGGAAACGTAAAGGGACATGTACAGCACAAAAGCGTACAGGCTGATCTCATCTGTTAACTGACAGAGACTGCCGACAGTTGAAGAGGGTCGTAATGTGTAATAGGCAGACATCTATCCAGGCCATCACACAGGAATTCCATACCGCATCAGGATCCACTGCAAGTACTATGGCAGTTAGGTGGGAGGCGAGAAAACTTGGATTTCATGATTGAGCGGCTGCTCGTAAGCCACGCATCACGCCGGTAAATGCCAAACGACGCGTCACTTGGTGTAAAGAGCGTAAACAGTGGATGATCGAACAGTGGAAAAACGTTGTGTGGAATGACAAATCACTGTACACAATGTGGCGATCCGACGGCAGGGTGTGGGTATGGCGAATGCCTGGTGAACGTCATCCACCAGCGTGTGTAGTGCCAACAGTAAAATTCGGAGGTGGTGGTGTTATGGAGTGGTCGTGTTTTTTATGGAGGGGGCTTGCACCCCTTGTTATTTTGCGTGGCACTATCACAACGCAGGCCTACATTGATCTTTTAAGCACGTTCTTGCTTCCCAATGTAGAAGAGCAATTCGAGGATGGCGTTTACAACTTTCAACACAATTGCGCACCTGTCCATAATGTACGGCCTGTGGCGGAGTGGTTACACAACAACAATATCCCTGTAATGGACTGGCCAGCACAGAGTCCTTAACTGTATCCTATAGAACACCTTTGGGATGTTCTGGAACGCCCACTTCGTGCCAGGCCTCAGCGACCGACATCCATACCTGCCCTCAGTGCAGCACTCCGTGAAGAATGGGCTGGCATTCCCCAAGAAACCTTCCAGCACCTGATTGAACGTATGCCTGCGAGAGTGGAAGCTGCCGTCAAGGACAAGGGTGGGCCAACACCATATTGAACTCCAGCATTGCCGATGTAGGGCGCCAGGAACTTGTAAGTCATTTTCAGCCAGGTGCCCGGATACTTCTGATCACATAGTGTGTATCGGGAACATTATCGTTATGGACCTTCTTGTCCCGACCAGTGGCGGATACATATGGGGGGTGCGCCCCCCCCTCTAGAGTAGTTGTACTTTCCTATGTAGTACGCGCGTCCGCGTCGTCGTATTTTAAACGTTTCTGCCTGGCACGTAGTTAGCTAACACATACCTACGAGAAAAGTCGCTTCCACTGTAGGTATTTGTTCGCAGTCTATTAAAGTCTGGAAGCGAACATTCCGGCAGCGAATGTTCTATAAACAACAGAGACACGTATATAAGGGAAGCAGCGTCGCTGCCGGGTAGTCGGTTTGAAAGCTACAATCGCCGCGATAACTTGGAAGTGATAAAAAGTGGACAACTGCGATTATTGGCTATTACCACAGACTTCAGTCAGCGTTGTGCTTAGTGATACTAGAAATACGCGGAGTGTGACCGTGTGAATTTAGTGCTAAGTGTATTAGTGTTGCATTTTTCAGTGCGAATAAAGTGTTTATTCGAGAATAATTGGCATCTAATTTACCTACGTCGGAACAATATAAAAAATGGGTCGTTATGTAATAAGAAAAAGCAAAGTAGAAACATCTGAAGATTCCGGTCACCATTCAGCAGCAAAAAAATCACCAGATGTACAAGTAGAGCCCAGCACTTTGTCTAAACCCCAGTGTGGGAAGAGTACTCTCACTGACGTCGATCCAGTGGGCTGCTGCCAGGCACTGTGGAATCAATCTTACAGTGCCAGTTTTACTACAAGCTGACTTTCATGGAGTTTTATAAATACGTAAAAGGGAAAAAAGACTTGCCAAAAACTGTGAAATCTTCCAAAAATCTGGTGTACCAACTACTTCTGCCGCTACAACTTCCATGTAATTGTGTTCTACATAAAAATGAATTGTATTAAATTAATTTTTTACTTCATTTCTACTCCCCCTTTTCAATATGTCCCGACGAGGTCAGCGGCGGCTTGTTTTTTTTCCCCCCCTTTCGATAAATGCTGTTTCAAGAAAATATAGCCATTTGTGAGTTTATTAGAAATCGCGTGATTAATGATCGTCAATTTTTTACTTTCCATTCAGTGGCTCTTTCAGTATTCATTGTTATTTTTCATTTATTTATCAGTACAATCATTCTCAGTATTTTGTTGCTCCGCTGTCGTCAACGTGTGCTTCCTGCCGGGTCTTTCATTGAGGGTTGCTAAATCTGGCAGCGGGGGAAGCATCAGTCTTCGACTACTACTGGTCAGTTATCAGTTATTTTCGTCAGAGGAAAACAACACGAAGTCAGAATGTTTTATTTGTGTTGAAAATGTTATAGACGGGGTAGATCTGACACACTGAAGAAAAAGGCATGCAATCGTTTATTAAGAGGATTAAGATGAGTAAGGATGGTAAACATGCTTTTTTGGCAAACTGTATCGCTGCTGCTGTTTATGAAAAGTGCAGGAAATCTTATTCTAAGGATTGTAATGCTAGAACAGCTACAGTGGAAAATTACATTTATCGACCGTCATTCAAAAGTTTTACCTTAAAAAAAGCTGTATATTTTGTGGGAATTACAGGATTACATGATAAACGAAGTGACGAAAATGATTTTTTAAACAATTTTCAAAATCAATAATGGAAACTGCGACAAAACGGAATAATGACAGGGGCACACAAGTAAAATTTCGTGTAGGGCACGTCCAAGATCTTATTGTTGAAAACAAATACCATGGTAATTGAGAGAAAAGGTTTTTCAGATCTGATGCAGTTCGGTTCAAAATGGTTCAAATGGCTCTGAGCACTATGGGATTCAACTGCTGAGGTCATTAGTCCCCTAGAACTTAGAACTAGATAAACCTAACTAACCTAAGGACATCACAAACATCCATGCCCGAGGCAGGATTCGAACCTGCGACCGTAGTGGTCTCGCGGTTCCAGACTGCAGCGCCTATAACCGCACGGCCACTTCGGCCGGCTGATGCAGTTCGGAGTAGCGTTGAACGACCAATAGATAATTAGGTACTTGTCTGGGTGAATTTCATTCGCGAGCGTTTGGAAGCAAATGAAGATGAATGCAGTTCGCACTCTAGAGACATTCTAAAGAATCATGATGGATACTTTCCAAAGATTGAGATGACTCAAAAACGGCTGTTCTGAAAGTTCTATGAAGATCAAGCTATTCTATCTTATCTGATATGTGTTATGAGAGAAGAAGCTAATTCCAGCAGGAATGCATCTAATTGTTTTGAAAATGGCACTGTAATCCTTGAGGACATTAGGTCACGATGTTATGAAGTGCAGTCGACCCTCCTGGAATGTTCGTGGATAAAGCTCAAAGTGACATCCAGAATCACAAAAATTACTTTTTAGAATGATCATTTGTCCGAAAAAGAAATGAGACCGCTGAACTCTATAAAGACGATAATCAACTGTCTTTATGCTATTTCAGCTGCAAAACCGAGCTCCTTCGCTTCTAATGCACAACTAAGTATTTTATTTATTTATTTAAGCTTGTCAGAAACACACACTGTAGCTTACAAGTTATACAAAATGTTCCAAAACATGGCTCTATAAGCATTACAATTACAATTAACTGCGGCATAACCAGTATGCAGCAACTTCGCATGCTTCCTTGGTGGCACTGGTGACATTCTGTGGCTTGCATGACGTTGGGCATAGGCTGCAGACAAGAAGATGACTCACTGTCTGTTCTTCGCCACATTCACTTGCTGTGCAGTCGCATGCAAATCCCCACTTTTTCAAGTTGGTCTTCGTTCTGCCAACTCCAGAACGCAGCCTGTTGAGGTTTTTCCATATTGACCAGCTTTCTTCGTGACCTGATGGGGGGCTTTCGCTCGGGATCATCCACCCTGCAAGGTGGCTGGATCTGGATCGCCATGAGTTGACTCTGAAGTTCGAAGGTGGTTCAGTGAGGCTTTCAGTTGAATGGAGAAAGCTTTTGCTTCACTTGCGCCTTGGTACTCCTGGCTGACACCCGTGTGGTGCGTGGGTCTTCAAATTCAATGCCTTAGACTTTTCCAGTCTGGATGCACATCCACGACGGATATCTGGAGGTGGGATGCCCGCTAGACAATAAACTTTATCAGGTGGTGTAGATCTCAAACATCCCGTAATGAGTCTGCAGGTTTTATTCAAGGTAATATCCACCTGTTTAGGATGACTAGATCTGCACCGGGCAGGGCAGGCATATTCTGCAGCTGAATAACACAGATCTTATAGATGCGCTATCGGATTTTGAATTAACCCTATATTGACATCAGAGAGTTTGAGGTATCCAGTACTCAAAGAGTACAATGTGGACGTTCATATTGATAAAATTAGTAATAAACATAATAAGTATCCATATAAACAAAGTTTTTGTCCCATATTTAATGTTTTTCTGTCAACTTTATTGTTTCAAAAACGACACGGGTGTACGAAACTTAAGGTCGAAAGTAGCTCTTGCATGATATGTTACTGCCAAGTAACATAGCTCGATCAAACTTGGACTATACATAGAAAGAACTGCTACAGTGTAGCACATAAGGTAACTGAAATAAATGTGCAAGGAGTAACAGAAGTGACACTTGTCATTCAAAGACGGTAATTACAATGAAGTCACGGGACATTACAAAAGGCGAGACTTGGTTCTTCATAAGGTGCAATAGGGTGTGTGATCACCAGGGACGACAATGCATGCTCCACAACGTGCCTCCGTGCTGGCCGCGACTTTAGTACGCAGTTCGAGGCGTTCCATTCCTCGATCAGCGCTGTTGACAACGGCTTCATGGTCGTCGCTGCAGATTGAACGTGTTTCAATACTTCTCTCCAATGCATCCCACATGTACTCAATACGGTTTAGGCGGGGAAACGGGCGGTCTGAATGTTCTCTCGTGTCGAGAGCCGTTCCATCTGTGCTGTTCATGGTCATGCATTGTCATCCATAAAAATGAAGTAAGAGCCGAATGCACCCCTGAAAAGCTGCACATGGGGAAGAAGTACATTGTCGCAAAAATTGTTGACTGGTTAGTATACGGTGTCGAATGTTTTGGTGGGCTGTACACCTGTGAAACATTATGCCTCCCCACAACATAACACTTGGACCACCAAAACAATCATATTAGACGATGTTTCTGGGCGCATTACGTGTTCCCACTTCTCGCCATACGAAGGTACAGCCAGCATGGTAGAAATGATCATTGTTGGTCTCTGTGTTATGGTGTGGGGAGGCAGAACGCTGTACAGGCTTACTGACCTCCAAATTTATGAACGTTGTACACTCACTATTCAGTATTATTGTAACATTGTACTCCTTCAAAAATTGGTTCAAATGGCTCTGAGCACTATGGGACTTAACATGTGAGGTCATCAGTCTCCTAGAACGTAGAACTAATTAAACCTAACTAACCTAAGGACATCACACACATCCATGCCCGAGGCAGGATTCGAACCTGCGACCGTATCGGTCGCGCGGTTCCACACTGTAGTGCCTAGAACCACTCGGCCACACTGGCCGGCTATTGTACTTCTTCCTCATGTGCATTTTTTCTATGGTGCATTCGTCCCTTACTTCAGTTTTATTAATGACAATTGGTGAGCGAACTGAAGCCGCTCGTGGAGTGGGGGGATATTCGGCGAATGGACTGGTCTGCTCATTGCCCCGTCTTAAATCCCACTGAGCATGTGTGGAATGTGTTGGGAAGGCATACTGCAATGCATCCACATGCATCAACGACCATCCAGCTTTTGTCTATCACACTGGTCGAGGAATGGACCGCTCTACTACAAAAACTCTGTACCGACGTCGTAGCCATCGTGCCAGCACATTGCGGAGAGGGCAACACTCTAGTAAGAGCCGAGCCTCGCCTTTTATAATGAATTACGGCGACCTCATTGTTACCAAGTCTTTCAATGGAGGTGTCATTTCTGTTAGTCTCATTGCTTATTTCTTTGTTACGCTATGTACTCTACTGTAGCTGTTGTTTCTATGTAACGTCAAAATTTCATCGAGCTATGTTATTTCTCAGTGACATATCACGAAAAAGTTGCTTTCATCCTGAAGTTTTGGACATCTGTGTATTAGATTGATGCATGAGATGGTTCAAGTGGCTCTGAGCACTATGGGACTTAACATCTGAGGTCATCAGTCCCCTAGAACTTAGAACTACTTCAACCTACCTAACCTAAGGACATCACACACATCCATGCCCGAGGCAGGATTCGAACCTGCGACTGTAGCAGTCGCGCGGTTCCGGACTGCAGCGCCTAGAACCGCTCGGCCACTGCGGCCGGCTGATGCATGTGAGTTCTGTTAAATTGGTAAATGGCGATATTTAATTACCATCTATGTTTTCCGCCACTGTTTTAGACATTCTGAATGAGATTTCTATTAAATTGGTAAATGGCGGTATGTAACTACCAACTATGGTTTCCGCCACTTTCTTAAACTTTCTGAAAACCCACATTGATGCTCTACACATTTTCTCTGATACAGTTTTGCGCCAGAATGGTGAATTGTCAGATATTTCACTATCATATAAATGTAAGAAAGTAAACGTAAAAAAAAGCTGATATTACCATATCACACAACCCAGCCATTCCTTTCTCTCATATAACATTACGTAAAATAAACTTTTAAAAAATACCACGATAATAACGACAATTTCTGGAATTTCCAGGAAGCTGACGACGACGGTAGTTCTTTGCTGCTGTCCTCTGAACAAATGTCTTCCCACTGCTTCCAACCTCAGCAAGTGTGGCAGTTAGGGTAGTCCTCACACAGGGACAGCGCTACCTGTACGTTCCAGGACTCCAGAGAAACTGCATCCCATTGAGGCTCAGTCCACACATTGATGTAATATTGTCGCCAATACTGGCTCATCGCTCCCGTATTACCCAAGCACACTATGCTACACTGGCGATAGCCGCAGTTTGAAAACGCAGTAATTTTGAAGTAAAGTTTACTTTGCAATCGATTTTAAGATCACTTATCTGTTCTTTTTTAGCTTTATGAACATTCCGGTAGGGGATTGAACCCCCCAACCCCCTCCGGCTACGCCCGTGGACTATGTCTCCTCTGAACAACATGCCACAGTGGCGCACATGGAAACATGATGCCTCAGTCCTCCTGAAATTCCAAACAGAAGTGCGATAAAATCCGTTTGAGCAGAGCAACACCGAGCACGGAGTTCCTACGTCATCGTAGCTGCACGTGCAATAATGCCTGTTTTCTGGTCCTCGAAAGTAACCTTCTGCCAACTGCTCATCGTGGTCTCGAAGACTATTGACTTGTAGCGCCATGTATTGAACAGATTTACGGGATCGAATAACAGCTCGACGGTGACTGACTGACATAGTCGTAATATTAAGAACTATAGCCTTTGGTTGTATAATAGGATAATCTGTCACTTATGTCAATGAATCTATAGCTTCTGAATGTTTGCTTGGCCATCCTGCTGAGCGAATCAGCAATATTTTGAGAAAGGTGGTATGAACTTTTATGGCTCATACACATGCAATAATGTGCCTGTGCAAATATCTGTGCACTTCCCATCAGACATATTGTTGCCTGTGATCAGCAGATTTGCGCACATATGAGATATGGGCAAATCTGGAAGTCGGAGCTGGAGGTTTGAGTGCCATTGCTAAAATCTGCAGGTTCGAATCACATCTGCACAGAAAGTTGAAGCGTGGGTACAGGACATCGCCACAAATATGAAGCGCGATCAGTGCATGAATCAGCTGCTTGATCAGTCAGGTGTTTTCATCTGTTTGCGCAACGTGAATTTCAAAATGACATATACACGTCAGTGCTCTACAGAGTTAATTGTCAAAATTATCTAAATGTATAGATGTCATACATATTCGTGGAAAATTAAGAGCAGAGAATACAGCAGCGATAGAGATAAGAAAGCAGCTACTTGTAACGGTTTAGTAGAGAAATTACAAGCAGTTGACACCACGTCAGACAGGGAGACGGTAATAAAATAAAATTTTTCGTTGTGGGCTGCTTACTGCAAAGAGTCAATGAAACTAACGGAAGCTATGGGATTTGGAAAAAGCTAAGTGATTTGGCGTTGTCCTATGCCATATCTTATGTGACAGTGTAGCAAAAATTAAAGTGGGCCTATTTGTTCTGAAGAAGAGTAGACCCAGAATACTGTGTTAAGCTTATAATGAAAGATCTTGAAACAGTGCTATCAGGAACATAGGGATAATTACCTAACATGTTCTTCATAGCCGGCCAGTGTGGCCGAGCGTTTCTAGGCGCTTCAGTCTGGGACCGCGCAACCGCTACGGTCGTAGGTTCGAATCCTGCCTCGGGCATGGATGTGTGTGATGTCGTTAGGTTGGTTAGGTTTAAGTAGTTCTAAGTTCTAGGAGACTGATGACGTCACATGTTAAGTCCCATAGTGCTCAGAGCCATTTGAACCATTTTTTTTGTCCTTCATAACAAGAGTGATTTAGAGGTACAAATTCAGTATGTTAGCTAAATTTCATACGCAGCGACATATGGTGTAGTACGCACCGAATGCAAAATCATAGCGACCCCTAATTTTCGTTGCAATCTTTTTGAGTTTTGCGTAGTCTCTTACTAAAATGTGTACATCACAATAAGAATGGCCATTAGCGAGATGAAGGGTACTTCGCCACGAAACGCTACAAGTAAGGCAAAAATCAAATATTTTCAGTGAATAGTTTCTGTAAAATCGTTTGAGAAAGATACAGGTTGCACGCGCTTCGGTTCAGTCAGCGCAGAGCGTCGCCAGTCGGCGCGTGCGAAGTATGGTGTGCGCGTCGCAATATGTGCTGCACCCGCGCGACTCGTGCGTGTCGCGCTGTAGTGTCGTGTCAGTGTCACACGCGCAAGACCGCTACTGTCACAGGTTTGAATCCTGCCTCGGGCATGGATGTGTGTGATGTCCTTAGGTTAGTTAGGTTTAAGTAGTTCTAAGTTCTAGGGGACTGATGACCTCAGATGTTAAGTCCCATAGTGCTCAGAGCCATTTGAACCATTTGAACAAACGCCGCAAACTGGATAAATCGATGGCAATGTACTATCTGTATCGTACTGATGACAAGAACGTCACAGACTCCTGGTTCATACTGCTAGAGCAACATGTGATCTTGCAGTGACACGTGAAATATAGAACATGTTTTTCCAATTACTTGGATTCGTTATTCACGGACCATCCGGCTAACTGGCGGGTATGAGAAGTGAAATCAGAAGACGGCTCACCGTTCAGGAACTTAGTTCATGACTGATGTATTCAAGAGACTACATATCGTATTTAAGTTAGCGAGAAGCCGACCTGGATACATGCCAAAAGTTTTATTTTATTTTTTTTAGTGAAATCTTTAAATCTAGACGGCGTTGGGAGCCGTTTAAAGTTCGGGTGTGTTGAATGGCACCTTTAGTATCTGCATGCTGTGTTTTGTAATAAATCAATAACCACAAAAAGTACCGCAAATAAAAATTAAATAAATAAATAAAAGAATAAAAATGCATTTCATACCTTGGACCACATCCCCAGAAACGGAAGGGAGGAGTCATTGTGGTCAGCCGTCGCGTTGCCTCCGTCAGCCCATGAACTGACCCCATTAAAAAGTGGTCACGATGTTGGTCTACCATGCAGGCTAGCCGTGTTCAAACCTCCAGTGGGCCGATTTTTTTTCCGCTGCTCGCTGTAGTCAAATTTGTGTCTGTGTCGCGGTGTAACGTTCGTTTGAAAAAGCAAAGAAGGGACCTTTAAGGCCGCGTTCACACTGCCGGCCGGGCTGAGCCGAGCCTGGCCGGGCCGCCGCCCGCTTCGATATCAAACACATGGTTTTGAATTGCGGTGTTCACACTGGCGGCCGGGCCGCGCCGACACGGCGTGAGCCTCCCGGAGCCGAGCCGGCGACATCCCGAGTGTTTAATATTGCCGGCTCGAGCCGACCGCAGGCGCGAGCCTGTGGAGCAGCACTACAGCTTCTGCAGTACACGCATCACACGTCTCCCTTCTGCTCTCATCACAAGTGTTACTGCACACGTCTTTTATTTTAAGATGTTACCTCACATTTCACAATCAGTGAGGAAAAATTACGTTTATTATAATGATACATGCGAAATTACTTTTATTTCATTTATTTAATCTACCGTATTTACATGCATTTACAACAATAGCTTGCCAGCGATCGCGGCATTGCCCCCACTGAATAGTTCGCATTTACTTGTAAACGGAGACAGATATGAGTGTCACTGAGGGACGGAAATGTGTCCCTACCAGATGATAATGCATTGTAAAGTCATGGCGTGGCAGTTCCTTATCAGTGGAAATAGAACCACTAAGTCAAAGGGCATTATCTCAAAACTCTTCGCCTATCAATCTGTCTATCTTACAAGGAAATGAAAAGAATTCTGTGAGGTCATCAGCGGCTCCACATGATGAACCATTACCACTGCCAAGCGCTGCATCATGAAGAAAAAAGAAGAAAAAAGTTGGAAAATTCTGAAGGAGTATTTCTGCGATTCTTCGTTGAAGGCACAGCAAGACATTACCCAAAATGACGAAGCTAATTACTTCCTAATGATTCTCAGGAGTCCCATAAACACTCTTCCCCTCAGAGGTAAGCGTTTGTGATATTTAAAATACAAAAGCATGACTGCAGTTAATTGGAGGTAGTGAATGCTGTACAAAGTTCTACTGCAAACCAAAAAGTGTGTACTAACGAATCTTACCTTATCGTTATACACAATTTTTCTTCTGCTGTTATACTTCTGCGAAAATTTGTGTTCTGTTTAGAAATTTTGTCTTGAATGTTCTGCAGCACATACTGAAATGTATTATGATTCATTCTGTAATTTGAATAAAATTTTTCAGGATAGTTTTTAAGTTCTTCATATAAAGAAAAAAACTCTCCCAAATGTCTGTCGCTATTTTGGGATGAATCCATAATCTCCTAGTTCTTCTGTACTTCAAAACTCGACGAGTTACTGCAGAGTCAAAACAATACCAATAAAAGAGTGAAGACATTGTTCTACACGACAGCACAGACTAGCTAAAGGCGAGCAACTGTTGACTGCAGCTGCGTTTTCTACTGACTTGCTTGTCAGCTGTCGAAGGGTGGGGATCTTTTTAAATTTATTTATTTGGCCTCCCGCCAGCCATTTAGCCAAAGAGTGGGGATTACCTTGGCAGTGCAGCGCAGCCCGCCAAGGAAGAAAAAAAAACAATGAAGAACAATGAAAGGCACATCTGTGCCGATCTATAGTAGTTTCATTAACTCTCCATTATTTTTTCTGCCAAAGTAGACAACGAGACTACAGAATTGCGCTTCAGTTATCTTTTAGTTCGAAATACGAAATGTACATCTTACTAATTGTAGGATGTTGATGACAAATAATTGTTTGTCTTTTGTGGTGCAACGTGTGGCTAATTATAAAAGCATAGCAGATGATTGTCCAGTAGCCGAGGGAAAAATTCTTATACATTTGGATTTATCTAGAGAATGAGACCATTAAAATAATACGAGGGGCCGGCACTAGGTCTGCGCTGTTCACTAGTAATTACTTTTTTTCTGTGCTGCATTATATGACTACACTAAACCAAGCTGTAACCGCGCGAACTCCGTGGCTTGCGGACGCGGCACTGACGCCACTGAATAGCTCGCAGTACTTGAGACCAGAGACAGATATCAGTATCATTATCATTTCAAAAACTTTTTGGTACTTTTAGCTACATTTCATTCCCAACAATGTATGGTCTAAAACGGATCTAACAGTAAGCTACCCGCTACATAACTTTTTCACTACAAGATTTGTAAATCAAGTGCACAACGTTGACAAATAGCATCATTTCACAATGACTGTTAAGAAATATGGAAAGATAAATGATTCAATACGAAGCTAAGATGTTGCACTACCACGTGTACAAAAATCAGATTCTTTAGCCGCATACTTTCTTCAAAATCGGTTGGGAAGCGTTACGAAACTAAGAAATCACGCGAAACGAAAAGTAGACTTTTTCTTTTTTCACGACGTAAGTAACGCTTTTAAGGAAAAAATAAGTTCATAAAACGATGTGGCGAAGTCTTATATACCGCTAAGAATTTTTAAAACATGAAAATCGGAGAAGTGGATTTTCCCCCATTTCGCCGTCCCGGCTCGGCGCGGCGCGCAATGTGAATGCACTACTCGTCGGCCTGAGCTCGCTAGGCACGAGCCGAGCCAGTACGCGTCAGCTCGGCCCGGCCCGGCCGACAGTGTGAACGCAGCCTAACCCCTTCGTTCATGGCGTCCTCATATAAGGACATACCAAATAAATGTTTATTAAAATTCGTAAAATTTTACCATTTGCGATTGTTGTCCTCATATTGTCACAAGCAGAGAGTTTATTTGAGAACAGTGTCGACATCTCCTGTCAATTTGTGGTACAACAAAACAAAACTGAATGTACACAGTCACATGGGCGCTTCCTGGTAATCTTTGTACCTCTCATCACCCGGTTGATATCTTCTGAGTTTAGGTAAAAAAATTTATTTGTGCGTAGAACGGTGCACTCTAGAAGGTGAAAACTAAAGGTGTCTTTCAGAACGAAAGGTAAGTGACATATTTATAACTTATACATGTCTCCAAATGAGGACATTATGATTGAAAGGTTGTAATAGCATAGAAATTTAGGACATTATTTCGCTGCCTTTTTAGTTATCTTACGGTGATTTCACAATGCCCCGAGTCCAAGATAGACGAAGGCCACTTAGAGAAGAAGAAGTTATTGAGCTCCTTAATTCATCTGAAACTGACGATCTATCCGATGATCCTGGCCATAATTTTGAACAAGAGGACAATGATGGCGGTAATGTTAGACGTTTTATATCATACGGTATATTGTAAGCTGAGTAGCCTAGACGCAAATCCCGCTAACTGCACTCGTCCCATCCAAACGACTATGCATTGGCAGCGGGAATATTATTGTTGCGTACGAATTTGTCATAGCGCAGCCAACCTAAAGATGAATAAGAAAAATATCCATTCTAATAGTAACAGACTGAAAGGTAGCTTTGAATGTCTAGATTGGTGAGTCTGATGTCTGTTCTCGTGCTTTGCATCCGGACATGGCAGGGCGACAGCCACGCCTATTGGGTGGGCATTTATCCGTCTGCTGCACCAACGCCAGCCACCTAGGTGGCGTTGGCTGCACACAGCTTTTCATTTCTGACTGTCAAACATTCGACAACTCCACAGTGCTGCCATCATAGGCACGGCTACTGTTGCCTAACAACTGTTCCTCTGACCAAGCTTTTTCAAATATGTCATTTTCCATTACAAATATTAACAGATCCAATAACATTATCAAAAAAGAGCCATGTTACACGGTTTAACTTTGTGAATAGCGCAGCGTGAGGAGGACGAAGGAACGTGTCAATGAACCCGAAGACGGCAGTTAGCTGTGCTTTTGAAACCGAACACGATTTTCGACGGCCATTTTCGATTGTTTATAGCCGGCTTTGCAACCTGACACATAGTCCATCTTTTAGGCGCTGAAAAAATCTACACGGCCGTGTGCCCACCTCAAAATTGACATAAAATGAATTTAGCGGCTTTTTCATCTGGGTTACTCAGATTTACATTTTTTTATAAGTTTTTCTTTTCGTAATAGCATTTTTTATTATAGGATTTGGATAAGTATGTTGATATCAACCGGCCAGAAGCTATTCAAGTTTACAAACAACATATGGGAGGGGTCGACAAGATGGATTTTCTGATCACAGTTTATCGCACGTTCATCAGATCGCGAAAGTGGATGTTTCCCACGTTTGCTTATGGAATTGATACTGCACGTGTAAATGCATGGATTGAGTACAAAAAAATGTTCCTAAAAATAAGACCCGTGATTTGCTTGTCTTTAGGGCAAGTGTGGCCAAAATACCGACAAAAATAGATAAGCCAGCTGCCAGGAAAAGGGAGCGTCCCACTTGTGAGAGTCCAATACCATCTCCAAGAACTTCAAATCGAGTCAATGCGGAAGTTCGTCTAGAAACTGATTCTCGTTTGGACAACGTTGGGCATCATCCAGTGGTCAGTGACAAAAAAATCATTTGACAGGTGCAAGACACCGGGTTGCAGAGGCAAAACGACATTTTATTGTGTAAAATGTAACATTCACTTATGTCTGGATAGAAAAAAAAATTGTTTCTTTGATTATCATTCTTCACAAGCGTAAAATCATAGTTTATTTATCTAATCATTAAGTAAGCTTTGTGTAATTTATGTATTTGGGGGAAATAAAATCAAATAAAATACTTTGACTTTTCGACTTATACTGCACCCATTTGAACACAATGTCCTCATTTGGGGACGCGTTGTATCCCCCTTCACGGGGCACCTCGGGATATTTTATACATCCGAAAAATCATAACTTAATTCGAAGAACTAGATAGCAGAGCCATGATTTTTTTTTACGAAAAAAATAATTCATGACCGAAACGGTTAATGACAGTTCATTCTACACAACTACCATAGTAGTATCTGAAAGACAGTAATACGTGTGTCACACAGTATGATGGGAATCTCTTACCGACGCACTTAATTTGTACGCCTGGTAAGTGAGTGAGATATGCCTCCTTGCCCGATGTAGATGTTCGTATGTATGTGAAGGTAATCACTCCCAAGGAAACGATGAAAACAATAGTTTGTCCCATAATCTGCAAAAAATGAACGCAACAGTTTCAAAATCACGCAGTCTCTCTGTGCTCTGTCAAAACATATGTTTTAACGTTTTTGAAGTTGCGTTGCGTTTTGGAAGTTTCAAATCTTGAATTCCTTTGTTGTAACATACTTATAGTTCACAGCCGTTTATTTTTTTGTTTTCATTTCGGTGACACGTCTATGTGATATCTCGCCTGCTCTTACTACCCATCAGGTTTACTTGCGACGGTAATGTATTCTTACTACAAGACTCATATTTGATAACCAATGTATGGTATGACAACTGCCAAGACTACATAAAGAGAACAAACATTTCAGTGACCAGACGGACATTTTAATGTTGTGAGTAAAATAAAATAAAATAAAAACAAATGGCATTAGAGAGTTTTGAACACGGCTCGTCTGCCTCCCACTACAATATCGTGATCACTTAATCACGACGCCGCGCCTCTGAACGTGTACTTAATATTCGCTTGTTAAGCTTGGACCTTTCACTGTTTCTATTTTCCTTTTTTTCCTACAGTTCATTACACCGTCTTCCTGTTTCCATGCTTGCTCTATGTTCAGTTTTTGACGGGCTATCCAATGGGCCGTTTTACCTCTAAATCTGACAGGGGAACGATGGGGAATTACCCTTGTGAGAATCATAAGGGCCTAAAACACATCACCATCGAATGTGAGCTTATAGGATTTATTAATGCTTCTGAAATCTGATGATTTTATGGTGAGTCAGGCTTATCTATGCTGTTAGGCCCACATTGCATATATGAAAATCACGAAAAGCTGTGTCACTGGTTTTTCAAGGCGGTGTGTTTTTAGCCCTTACGGATCTCAGCGCCTCATTTGTATTCTAATCAAGTGGCCATGTTGGTAGACATTACTACTTGAGTTTAAACATTTCCACAAACAGCACTTTGTATTTGTAGCTGGTTGTTTACTGAGCGGGAATTGGCTTTCATGTGCAATGTAAACATGAACTATGTTGAATCTACAGGGCTATTACAAATGATTGAAGCGATTTCTTAAATTCACTGTAGCTCCATTCATTGACATATGGTCACGACACACTACAGATACATAGAAAAACTCATAAAGTTTTGTTCGGCTGAAGCCACACTTCAGGTTTCTGCCGCCAGAGCGCTCGAGAACGCAGTGAGACAAAATGGCGACAGGAGCCGAGAAAGCGTATGCTGTGCTTGAAATGCACTCACATCAGTCAGTCATAACAGTGCAACGACACTTCAGGACGAAGTTCAACAAAGATCCACCAACTGCTAACTCCATTCGGCGATGGTATGCGCAGTTTAAAGCTTCTGGATGCCTCTGTAAGGGGAAATCAACGGGTCGGCCTGCAGTGAGCGAAGAAACGGTTGAACGCGTGCGGGCAAGTCTCACGCGTAGCCCGCGGAAGTCGACGAATAAAGGAAGCAGGGAGCTAAACGTACCACAGCCGACGGTTTGGAAAATCTTACGGAAAAGGCTAAAGCAGAAGCCTTACCGTTTACAATTGCTACAAGCCCTGACACCCGATGACAAAGTCAAACGCTTTGAATTTTCGGCGCGGTTGCAACAGCTCATGGAAGAGGATGCGTTCAGTGCGAAACTTGTTTTCAGTGATGAAGCAACATTTTTTCTTAATGGTGAAGTGAACAGACACAATGTGCGAATCTGGGCGGTAGAGAATCCTCACGCATTCGTGCAGCAAATTCGCAATTCACCAAAAGTTAACGAGTTTTGTGCAATCTCACGGTTTAAAGTTTACGGCCCCTTTTTCTTCTGCGAAAAAAAACGTTACAGGACACGTGTATCTGGACATGCTGGAAAATTGGTTCATGCCACAACTGGAGACCGACAGCGCCGACTACATCTTTCAACAGGATGGTGCTCCACCGCACTTCCATCATGATGTTCGGCATTTCTTAAACAGGAGATTGGAAAACCGATGGATCGGTCGTGGTGGAGATCATGATCAGCAATTCATGTCATGGCCTCCACGCTCTCCAGACTTAACCCCATGTGATTTCTTTCTGTGGGGTTATGTGAAAGATTCAGTGTTTAAACCTCCTCTACCAAGAAACGTGCCAGAACTGCGAGCTCGCATCAACGATGCTTTCGAACTCATTGATGGGGACATGCTGCGCCGAGTGTGGGAGGAACTTGATTATCGGCTTGATGTCTGCCAAATCACTAAAGGAGCACATATGGAACATTTGTGAATGCTTAAAAAAACTTTTTGAGTTTTTGTATGTGTGTGCAAAGCATTGTGAAAATATCTCAAATAATAAAGTTATTGTAGAGCTGTGAAATCGCTTCAATCATTTGTAATAACCCTGTATTTTAAATGCTAACAGAAAAGTAAAGCTTTGAGGACGGGTCGTGAGTTGTGCTTGGGTACATCAGTCGGTAGAACACTTGCCCGCGATAGGCAAAGGTCCCGAGTTTGAGTCTCGATCCGGCATACAACATTAATCTGCCAGGAAGTTTCATAGCAGCGCACACTCCGCTACAGAGTGAAAATCTCATTCTGGGAACATTCAAAGTAAATTACGAGGAAAAGTTAGCCGCAAAGGAACTACGGCCTCAGAGAACAGATCCTTTGACTTAGAGAGTAACGAAATTAAATAAGAGTGACTTTAACTAAGAAGCGTACAGTTAGCACGAATTGTTGTATGGGTGCAGTGTAAGAATATATGATTTTCAGCCCAGAAGTAAATTCGTGAACTAATACATCTTTTAGTGATCTTTTAGATTTGTCCGAAAAATTGGAAAAGCACGAAAATTCCCACTTATAAAAAAAAGCGAGATGGAGAATTGCGGAAGCTTACACAATATTTCGTTATTGCCCTAAACTGTACTTAATTATGTACAAAACAACAAAATTCCACAAAACGATTATTTCTTCTGTAATCGTAATTGTTATACAGTAGATGCTATTAACTTCACACTCTCAAATTTATCTGATGCTAAAAATTTGTGAACACCCGGAATGTGTGCTCACAATCGTCCACTGACTTTACAAACGCATTTTTATTTCATTTTTATACGTGAGTATAGAGCAGAAAACAATTTTATTAATATTAATTTCTTATAACTAGAAAAAATTAGCGGTGTTTGTGAAAAATTTTCTAACTGATTTGTCGTTTTAATCTGTAGAACCTCTTTCTCGAGAGTAAGGAAATAATCTCTGAATTCGTTTTGAATTTTGTGCAATTTTTTTCTTGACCTTTAGCGTAGGTTTTGCAGATACGTAAAAGAAACTATTATCATCCAGTTTCTTTCTCTAATATTTCACAATCAAGTTTCCATATGTCATATGAATCCTGCTGCAGTGTAGTTATTTCTGGAGTCACTGATTCAGCACAAAAAGATGAGCAGATAAATGCAACATAAAACCTTGACCTCTGATTTTCTGAGCTAGAGGAATCAGTTTTACTAGTACTCTAAATTTTGATGACTTGATGCCAAAAACATGTTCAATTACCCTTTGTGCTCTAAACTGTTTGTAGTTGTAAATCCTTTCCGATGTCGATGATCCTGGCTTGTGACCTACATATAACTTCATCATGTGAGTAACGGAAATGCGCCATGTGATACGAAAAAGGAATGGTACTCGACGTGCTGTAACGCTTCAAGAGCTGGCACATTCAGGGATTGTTGTTCTGTCTTTTTGTGGAGTTAGGTGTGCTTAAATACTCCACCATCCGAAATCCGCCCTTGACATCCAACGTCAGCATGAATGTAATTGTAGTTACTGTCTGCAACTTCAAGCAGTGCTGAACGTCCTTTTGTAATTAAACAACCTACCCTTATGTTCTGGAGCCAAAATTTGTATACGTTCGCCGTCGGCACTACCTAAGCAGTGAGAGAAATTCCATATTTTATTAAATAGGTCAGCAATAGCTCTCCAGTCAATTCCAGTTTTTCGCGGTTGTGACAAAACAAGTATTCTAGTTAGTATTGGTACATATAGGTTATATTATGAAGGTAGTGCGAATTGTCTGTTCACTGTTCATGTATCTGATGATCACTTTGGATTAGTGAACGATGACATCAGATAGTGATAATAATTTCTGTTTTCAGAAGAGTTGTAACACAGAGTATGTAAATCTTGAGTATGAGGAGTCACAAGTAGTTGTGATCGACACATCCTATTTTAAAACATGAAGCCTCTCAAAGCAACGTTTAAGAAACATAATGTTTCCGTTATCTGGGAAGCAATAAGCTGTATGAAATCACTTGCATCACCCAACAGAGAATACACACTGTTTGGTGAACTAATAGTAAACAAACAGAGGAACTCCATCCAACCAAAACTGGAGGTATCTGTTAATCGGCACAACATACACGATTCTATACTTCGTTTGGAAATGGGATCATATTAGTAGTGGGGCAATAAAGGAGTATCAACACATTTTGTTAGCGCAGGTTGCCTACACTCAGGGGTAAGCATACCTGCAGGGGCAAACCTATTGTTTTCTTTTGATTGACAGATCATTAACCCAGTGTTCTGCTAAGAGGGTTATGATTCCTTGGGGATAATCCACCCTTCTCATTGACAGGTCCTTAACCCATTGTTCATTTATGTGATTTTTTTTCAAGAAACCCCTACTCATCCCCCTCCCCGCATCTTCCTCCTCCCCCTCCCCCTCCTCCTCCTCCCATCCCTCTAGGAATGCCTCTTGCCAATACAAGCACTCTTTTGACATCAATTTGATTGAGTAATTAATTAAATCAATTAATTAATTAACCCATCCCCCTCTGGGAAACTCCCTAGCCCTTCCCTCTCCTACTCACTTGGAAACTGGTGGGAAAAACTCAGTTGATCGGTCATTTGGCGGGAAATAGGTTACAGTGTATAGAATGTTGTTTAAATAACTTAGACATTGTGTGGAATTATGTGTATTTAAACAATTTATAGGATACAAGGCAGAGTATAGAACATAGTTTATTTATTTACTCAAATAATTTAGTGGGAATCGATTGAATTTATTGAATAATGTTTAAACAATTTAGACAGTGTGTGGAATATTGTTTAGTCAAACAATTTAGCATGTAAAAGGCGGTGTTTGGAATCTGGTTTATTCTTTTATTTAAATAATTTGTCAGGAAATTGATTGCAGTGTATGGAATACTGTTTATTTAAACAATTTATAAGATACAAGGTCGTTTATGGAATATATGTTATTTAAGGAATTTATCAGGAAATCGATTGCAGTATGGAATCTTTAAACAATAGGTCACTTTATTATTCTGATCACATATGAAAACGCTGAATGGGCTTAGTTTATATTTGCTGCCGAGTCATGGATGTTAAGGCTCACTTTTCGAAGCACACTGGTGTCTAAGCATAGACGGAAACGTCACAACAATTACATAGCTAAAAGTTCATGTCATATTTCGCAACACACCGCCACTTTCTGCAGACGGACAAATTACTATAATCTCAGTGTCTATCTATACTGTACGTATTGAGGCACAACAGTCATATTGCACTGACAGTTAAACCATGCAAAAGGGGTCCACAAATCATGAAATGCGGTATAGGAGCCACCGTTTGGGGTATCCCGCGTGTGTGTCTATCGTCAGGGCACCGCAACGAACATCAAATCCGACCAGTGTCCTAATTACAGATCATGTTGCTAAATATCTCTGAGCACAGACCACATATAAGCCTTCTTTAGTCTTGCGGCCCCCAAGCAAAGCATCAAGTGGTAACATTCTTTTGATCAGGGAATTTCAGACTCGCTTCTTGTTTCTGTCTTTCTCAAGAGGCCACTCCTTGTTTGTCTGTGTGTACCAACGTCTCGAAACATGCAGATGGAGGTTTTCATTTCTTCTCAGAATACAATGGTGCTATTGGATAACGCTGGAGACAAAGAGAAGCTGACACAATTTCAATATCAAAAACAGAGTGAAATAATCAATTTGCACAGCTCTATCAAATTAATTGTTTAACAATTTACAGGAGTCAAATAGATCGCTTAAAACACTCACCTCAACCTTACGATGATCCTTCTCCGTAATAAAACATGTTTGCAACGTTTGAGTATCACACACAAAAGTTATGGAAAACAAATTTCCGCCACAAATAGATCATAGCACTAAATACAGGGTGATTCCAAAAGAATACCACAACTTTAAAAATGTGTATTTAATGAAAGAAACATAATATAACCTTCTGTTATACATCATTACAAAGAGTATTTAAAAAGGTTTTTTTTCACTCAAAAACAAGTTCAGAGATGTTCAATATGGCCCCCTCCAGACACTCGAGCAATATCAACCCGATACTCCTACTCGTTCCACACTCTCTGTAGCATATCAGGCGTAACAGTTTGGATAGCTGCTGTTATTTCTCGTTTCAAATCATCAATGGTGGCTGGGAGAGGTGGCCGAAACAACACATCCTTAACGTACCCCCATAAGAAAAAATCGCAGGGGGTAAGATCAGGCCTTCTTGGAGGCCAGTGATGAAGTGCTTTATCACGGGCTGCCTGGCGGCCGATCCATCGCCTCGGGTAGTTGACGTTCAGGTAGTTACGGACAGATAAGTGCCAATGTGGTGGCGCTCCATCCTGCTGAAATATGAATTGTTGTGCTTCTTGTTCGAGCTGAGGGAACAGCCAATTCTCTAACATCTCCAGATACTGTAGTCCAGTTACAGTAGCACCTTGGAAGAAAAAGGGACCCAAAACTTTATTGGCTGAAATGGCACAGAAAACGTTCACCTTAGGCGAGTCACGTTCATACTGAGTTGTTTCCCGCGGATTCTCAGTGCCCCATATACAGACATTGTGACGGTTGACTTTCCTGTTAGTGTGGAAAGTTGCTTCATCACTAAACACAATCTTTGAAACGAAAGATTCATCTGTTTCCATTTGAGCAAGGATAAAATCACAGAAATCGATTCTTTTAATCTTGTCAGCTGCAGACAGTGCTTGAACCAATTTCAGACGATAAGGTTTCATAACTAACCTTTTTCGTAGGAGTCTCCATACAGTTGATTGTGGAATTTGCGGCTCTCTGATAGCTCTGCGAGTCGATTTTCCTGGGCTGCGAACAAATGCTTGCTGGATGCGTGCTACATTTTCATCACTCGTTCTCGGCCGTCCAGAACTTTTCCCTTTGCACAAACACCCATTGTCTGTAAACTGCCGGCCGCGGTGGTCTAGCGGTTCTAGGCGCTCAGTCCGGAACCGCGCGACTGCTACGGTCGCAGGTTCGAATCCTGCCTCGGGCATGGATGTGTGTGATGTCCTTAGGTTAGTTAGGTTTAAGTAGTTCTAAGTTCTAGGGGACTGATGACCACAGATGTTAAGTCCCACAGTGCTCAGAGCCATTTTTCTGTAAACTGTTTATACCAACGTTTAATACACCACCTATCAGGAGGTTTAACACCATACTTCGTTCGAAATGCACGCTGAACAACTGTCGTCGATTCACTTCTGCCGTACTCAATAACACAAAAAGCTTTCTGTTGAGCGGTCGCCATCTTAGCATCAACTGACGCTGACGCCTAGTCAACAGCGCCTCAAGCGAACAAATGTACAACTAAATGAAACTTTATAGCTCCCTTAATTCGCCGACAGATAGTGCTTAGCTCTGCCTATTGTCGTTGCAGAGTTTTAAATTCCTAAAGTTGTGGTATTGTGGTATTCTTTTTGAATCACCCTGTATATCTAAAGTCTTGTATTCATCAATGTTTGAGAGTTCGAACTCCCTTTGGCGTTGTGACTGGGTTTTCTAGAATACTACAGAATTCATAAATTAACTGGTTGTCTCAGTTTCACCAGGATTAAGAAGGAGGGAGGAAAGAATCTATCATGTGATAGAGTAGTATCGATAACAACAACAACAACAACAAATACTGCTGCGACGTATTGAGAAGCACTAAACACATATACTGAAGCTGCGATCTTATCTGTAGTAATAATTGTCATGGCTAGAAGTCAGAGATCGCTATCAATCGGGAATCTGACGTTGCTATTGGGTTTTTAAATCACCATAAACTTCCTAAGTCGTTCCTCTCCAGTACATTCGGACCGACGAAGGCCTATTGAATAGCAGGGTAGAGACAATGGCAAATACCACAGCAAGACATAGTCCACTGCGGTTTATTGATAAGCACTAAACATGACACACTTAAACTACTATACAGTCCGTAGCAGCTAGATGTCAGAGATCGCTGAAACACTCACAAATCGCATGTGCTCATGTCCTGATGTCACACGCAGTGCACCAACATTCTGGTATGCTGCCACTCAAAGGTTGGTAAGAACTACCACCGCTACCACAGCCACTGTACTTGCGTGTATCCCACATGGGGGATCGCGGTCATAGGAATGCAGATGTTATCAACGAGCCTATCAGTAACACGTCGGCTTCTGTCGCGCTCACCCAACACACTACTCAGCTCGCGTTCCCAGACCTCGCTACCGTGGCCGACATCAGACGGGTCGGCACATTCTTTGTACCCATCACAGGCTGAGCTAATCCGCAACTTCCGGTCGCTAAAGCCTGTTGACCGTCCTGGCAACGAGCCGTGGTGCACTGCAAAACAAGCAGCTGCAGCTTGGATGTATACATTTTCCAAACAATTACACCCTGACATAGATTCACCAGTTTAAAAAACCCGCATTACCCAATCCGAGACCATACATCTCGAATTTCTCGCGTGAAATGTAAATTTCTTCCTCTTATATAAATCATTTTCGAAGACAGAAGAAATGAGAGGATACACACTTCTTTGCATCGCTGAAGTATCGTTACTTGTTGTGAACGTCCTGTAACAGTATGGCTTGGGTACATTTCCTCTAAGTATCCTCTCGTCAAGTAGGAAAAAAATCTTTTCTCATCACTTACGTCATGCATCACTGGACTAGAATATTAAACTCATTTCTGTCACAGGACGCCTCCTTACTTTCGAACTGCGTCTTAAAATAGCCAAACACCACGCCACATATGAACGCTCTTAAGGTAACACCATACAGAAGTTGCAAATTTCAGGTTTATACTATGTATCTCTTTATAAATTCGGTAATACATCTGATTTTATTACACTGGTCGTGTCTCCCTGTGTAGGTGAGAGATTGAAATATCACTAAAAGATATTGCTGCAACGAAAAAGATTGCATGTTTACCACTCCAAGTCAAGACTGATATCTGTTGTATCCTAGCCATCACTTCTATCCACTAGTTGGGACATCACTGATATCAATTTGATAAGCTAATTAATTAAATTGACCATGAGAGTCACTTTGCTTTTTGTCATATCTCTGCTAGCTATGTGCAGTGTGTAAGGCCAGCACAAAATGGAGCCTTCTCTCTCCTGCAACATGAGGTAGTAGGAAAGATAGCATCAACTATGGGGGTGTTTCTTAGTGGGAAAATTAGGAAGACTCCCATCATACAGGAAATGGAAGAAGTGCAACGATTATGTTATTGCATTGTGATGCATTTCCAAACTATGTACAGGTACTCCAGTCCAAAGGAGATCGATGTCCCTTAGGATGCATTCACAAAAGTCATCCAAACATTCTCTCTATCTTCATAACTTCGTACCATCCAACAGAGAGAAACTATAAACTACAAAAACTCTGCTAACATTATCCAATACAGAACTCGATAAGATTTTTAATGCATCTCAATCTTCTGATGCATCAGGAAACAAATACTGTCTGTATGATGGTATCGAGCATATGTGGTGATCCTATTAAATATACAGGTATTGGTTCATTGGAGCATGTGGTTTGAGATAGAAGTCACCTCCGCAGATCAGTGCAAAGTTTCGTCACCTGTGCTCTAGCTGGGCCATATCATGCAGATTATCAGTTGCAAGAGAAGGTCCCTGTGTTGTTGTTTGATACGTTGTTGTATTCTGCTGTGACAAATCCAAGCAGTGTATGACTACAGTTTTGCACACCGTGACTTCGAGGTCTGTGTCAGGTTCTAAACCAACATTAACACATTTCGATCCATTAGCTCTCACAGAAAACTCGACATTGCATGATGTAAATTATGCTGCTGCTGCTGCTTCCATAAAAAATATAGGATGACTGAAATAAAAGACAGAAGTGGTGTTTCTTAGTGCCAAAAAAAAGCGGAATACATTGCCATAAACGGAAACCGGAAGGGTTTTACGGTATTGTGGGGCGTTTTCAAACAGCTGTCCAAAGGTGACTGATGACCTGTACTTTTAAAGTCATCCTTCACAGTGACGTGGTAGCCAATGTCACGGTGTCCTGATTCAACTGATTCCTCACATTGTAGTCATGTACTCCATCACTGGTTTAGTGCAGGCTCCCACTAAGACTCCTTCTCCATCTCAAACAAGTGATGTCAGTAAATCATTATGTGGTAATCAACAGAATACCAGTGAATGGATGCGATGGAAAAGACACCATCGATGTACTGTAATAAGCATCACAGTTGACAGTGCGATCAATTTTTACCAATTTTACAAGTTTTTCCAAAATATCAATGACAAGTGACATGACAGCATGTGTCCCAGTTTCTGTATCATCACTAAATCACTCCTCCACTACTTTGCGACTACCATGTACTATATTCAGAACTTAGATAGATGACTGTGTAGTACGTCCATTCATTGTTAATTCTCGAACATACATATATACCAAAGTATACCAGAAAGCGTCCTGTACTGATCTACACATTTCTAGCACTTCGATCGTAGTGTATAATTTACAGTTGCGATTTCCTATATTCCCCTATGCAGATGGGAGTCACAGAGCTCCCTTGCATTCTTAGGATAAAGTTGGAGATTGAAAGATCTCACCACATTGTCCTTGACTGACCCTTCCTGCAACACTGTCCTCGATTTAATTTGCAGCTGACCAGAAATAGACTGCTACATACCATGATTCGTGAAGGAACAGAGCGAGTCGAGACCATAACTGCCTTTCTGGAAGACTGTTCTGCACGAATCTTACAGCGCCCATCCAAGTGCACAAGATCTATCCAGATGCGTGCATGTCGAGGAGGTTAGCACCCCTTATCGGTGTTTGGTAGATATGAGAGTGTTGTGATGATATAGCAAATAGTTTTGAAGAAGAAATGTGCAGTTTATGCATGATGGAACTCCAGATGAATGAAGTTTCAAGCATTTTACGTAAATCAACTGCACCGTCAATTCAGAAGTATTGCTCTAGTGTCTGAGGTCAGAATCAAGAAGGTGTTGCTAAGAGAGAAATGATCACGTAACATCAACAGATGAATTTCTACATCTACATGGTACTGCACTTAAAATATGCTATAATGCTAGAATGGTGTGGCTTCTGACCCATTAGTCGTGCAGAATGCAACACTGTTATTATTTCACTGTAAAAAGTATATTCCCAGAGCAAGTCAACATTCTCTCTGCATGTTTCTCTACGATAAACTATGTTGATAAATTGTAAAGTGATAAAACTACTATATTGCACACACACTACATTGGTTTCCAGATGTGTATGACGTCTGCTGTTTACGAATTTCAAGTCGCATTACAGTCCAGAAATTATGATATGTTGACAACAGTCCTATAAAGTGAGCAATGACAACCAAAAATGCATACGAAGAAACAGTGACGTTTTGCTAGGAATTAAACACCACGATCAATAGTCAGAGGAGATGCAACAATCTTACCACAGTTTACCAATGTCGCTGGTAACCTTTCTCTTGATACAGAAATCATTGTCCAATGTTAGGCTGTATTGCCCATGTGCTGAATAATATTGCCATTTCACCTTGATGTCACATCTCTAGAATTACTCCTCATTGCACTATATGTAGCATCAGTCTACTCTCCTCCTGCAGAACACGCAATTTTATTGTAAGAAAACAAAACGCCTTACTATCTCATTTATTGTGTAGCTACCAGTTTCAGCGCTTCATTGCGCCATCTTCAGGCCTTAGTTGATGTTGAAGAGGTTATCACAATCCGTATACATGCTGTATCAGAGGCCAACATAACTGGCTCATGCAGAGTATCTGTAACTGTAATGTCAGCACTACAACCACCAACTTTGGCAGTTGGTGGTTGGAGTGGTGACATAAGAGTTACAGATACTCTGTGTAAACCAGTCATGTTGGCCACTGATGCAGCGTATATATGGATCGTGATAACCCCTTCAGCATCAACTAAGGCCAAAGATGATGCACTGGAGCGCCGAAACTAGTAGCTACACAATAAATAAGATCATAAGGGCTGCTATAGGCGTTTCATTTTCTTACAATAGTGTATGGTCGTGGTCTCCAAGACCTCCAAATGATGGACATACAAAAACGACTTTTTTGTGTCGTCATCTCCACTATAGAGTCTTGTACCTGGGGCAGCAGAGACAACTGCACCGTATTATTAACAGGGCTCTTTATTCATAAGAACAAGGAGCTACTTTTCTTTAAGCAAGTTATTGTGGTACAGGCTCTTCTGTAATAGTCCAAGTTGGCCCACAGCTGGAGAAATACAAGTCCCACTATAAACAGTACATTGAGAAGCTAACTTGGACTCCTCACATTAAGAGCATCTGCTCCAAGGCAAAAAGTACTAGGAGGGCTTGTTGCAAAAACTGGGGCCTACGCCCCAGGGGTATGCACTGGATATACACCACAGTGGTTAGACCTAGGATTTGCTATGGGGCCATAGTGTGGTGAAAGAAGTAGAACAGCGGGTTGCTGCTAAGGAGCTTGCTAAGGTGCAGAGATTGGCCTGCTTAGCCATAACAGGCGGAGTTAGCATCACACCAACCGCTGGAATGGAAGCCATGCTGGATATGCCTCCACTTCACCTTTGGGTCAAGATGGAGTCAGCTGCTGGGGCACACAGACTTAAAAGTGGCAAAAACTGGGTCTCATTTGGATATCCAGAATCACACACTAACATAGTGAGTGAGGTAAATATAGGAATGGCTGGGGAAGTGCCTGCCAGCTATATAATAACTCCAAACTGCTTCGACAAGCCTTACAACATAACACTTGGAAGTGAGGAGCAGTGGGAAAAAACAGTTCGACACCATACGGGGGACATCGTTTGGATCACCGATGGCATTGGGGCAGGGGTGTATGGGGTTCAGCAAAGACTGGAGAGCATCATCTCTCTAGGAAAACTGGCCTCTGTATTCCAAGCTGACATTACTGCAATCAGGGCATGTGTGGAGGAGAATTTGCGTAGGTGCTAGAATGACCATAGCATCTACATCTATTCAGACAGCCAGGCAGCCCTAAAATCATTGATAGGTCCTGCAACAAGATCTAAGATTGTTGCAGATTGCCACAGGGTTCTGGTGGAGCTAGGGGGAAGCAATAGGGTAAACCTAGTGTGGGTCCATAGCCAGTCAGGGATCTGTGGCAATGAACAAGCCGATAGATCGGCTAGGATGGGGGCAACAACTCCATTTATTGGACTGGAACCTCCTGACAGTCACCAAGGCTATGATCAGAACTACAGAACTGGCTTAGGATACAGCATGTAGGATACTGGACCAAGGTCCATAAACAAAAACATGATAAGGTAATGATGCCCAAGCCATGTTTTAAAAGAAGCTGTGTAATTCTGGGATTGAACAAGAAAGAGATCAAACTCATGACTGGACTGATGACCGGCCATGGAAATTTCAAAAAACACCTACACACAATGGGTATAATGGAAGAGGACCCTAAATGAAGGATCTGTGATGAAGGTGAAGAAACTGCATCATACCTAATCTTCGAATGCATGGCATTGGAGAGTAAAAGATACAGAATCTTCAGAAGAACTAGACCTGAAAAAAAATTGTGTCTAACAAAAAACTGGTAGAGGCACTCCTTGCATTATTTAAGGGCACTGGTCTGCTTTACTAGACATACAGGGAGCGATAATGCACAATAAATATATTTTCGGTGCTAGCAGTGGCGGGTCAGACCTAAGCTGTTTTAGCTTCCCTGATAAAATCAATCAATCAACACTACATCTAGCAGGCAATGGCGTGAACTGACAGACGCCAAACAGAATAGTGACTGAGACTGCGACTGACTGCCTGCAGCTAGGCTCACTGTCTGTGACTGACTTGGCCTCCAGTCTACGGTGGCAATCTGAATACCGGTGGCCAGGAGGGCGTTGGCGGCACGTTGCTTGAGAGTCTGGCTTTGTCCTCTATCCTGATAGGCCCGCTTGATTCAGAGCCTATTATCGATCTTCTTGCAACCACTTTGCCAACTGGTTTGCTGATGACAGCTTACGCAAGCACATTCTTCCACATGAAATGCCACACCGTTGTCATATAGGGAGGCTGTGAACGACAACAGGCAAGGAGACAGGATGCTGGACATAGAGATGAACCAGGAAAGTTGACACATTCCTCTAAACGCGCTTTGATTTACGCGATCCCCAGCCTGTCGCATGCTTGGTGTAAAATCGAGACTTCAGCGTCATAACTAAGTTAGCTGTGGGTATTTGTGAGGGGCTGTAATCATTGTGTACACACTTACCTGACAGACGGGTGTTTACAGAGTTGGTGACGGGATGGCTTGTAATTTTCACATCTTAGACGCTGCTGTTATGCGTATCTGTTTGCTTGTAGGATGTACCGGCTGCTAATAACTATCATTTTTATATAGACCTGATGGAGTAATAGTATTATTACTGACTCGTGATCTGGTGTGATCATTGGGCGCTAGACGTGTCTGCAGGGCTATATTGGGCTCGTATCATAGAAAGGAAAAGTTTTACGAATGGGGTAGAGACAGCTCAGCATAGGGTGACTGAGGAGAAGGATGTATGTCTGACAGGACGGATAAGTAAGCGATCTAAGGTTATTGCCCGTTTTTAAGTGCCGAACGATCTAGTCTTAGGAGTGTGTGTGTGTGTGTTTATGTTCTCTCTCTCTCTCTCTCTCTCTCTCCTACCAGAACCTTCGATGCACCGATCATGGACTCTAGAACAATACTTTACACATGATATATTGGATGATTTACTTAAAAATGTATCGAACTACGTTGTGTATAAACTGTATGCTATTAAATTAAGGCACTTTGAGATCTCTTACTATAGATCGACGTGATGTGCTAAGCTCGAAGACTTGGTTACATTTCGAGATATGTGGTGCACTTGGAGCGGTTAGGACTAGGAAATCTCTATTCAGTCAAGAGAGGTGGAGTGTAGCTGTATTCGTCTGCTCGGTTGAGGAATAATTGGATAGCAATGTTGCGGGGTAGGTTGGTCAATGCCGAGGTGAGGATGATCTTTTAACGTGAGAGGACTAGATAGCTCTGTGACCGCCACATGCAGAGAGATTGATCGACTACTATGCGTGAGGTCTTAGAAATATGTATAGTGTTGTCTGGTATAATTTGATCGTCTTTATGTGTTCGAGAATTAAGTGTGAATGGACATGCTGAGCAGTCATCTATGAATGTTCGCAGTGATACTTGCAAAGTAGAGGATGTATGGGTTAGCTATGATACTGAAATTAAGAAAACAAGCTGTCACATGATTGGCCAGTGTTGGACTTACTGTAAAATATTTCGCGATATCAGCTGTGATGGGTAATATTACAGTATATCTTATCCAGTATACTTACAGTATACTTATCCACCGCATCTGTGCATTGGGTACGACATCATGATTCGCTGACAATGCTTGCTTGAGTTGGGGGACAAATTTTGGTTGATGGATCGCAACTTCCGGGGTTGCTAGCACCGAAAACGGTGATCCCGTACTTGTGTGCATAAATGACCAATCACTAGAAATGGAACGCAGAGTTATAAACTATTCGGTCACTGCGACATATGAGTAAATGTAGAGGTGGTCAATCACTTTCGAGGGACGTCGCTACAACACCAGCAGGCTCTTCTAGTTTCCTTGTGTTGTGGCTGTCCTTTATTTAAAATCATTCAATGTTATGATATCGACTGTAAGAATATGATTTACAAGGTGCAAGGTATAGTTTCCTGTGAGAGTCCGTGCTTCAGTCCGTGTTAATGTCTGTTTAGAATCAGACACTGACTTCGAAGTCGTGGCGGAAAGACAAAATGCTCGGCCGTGTGCAAAAGCATGTTAGAAAACACTGTTTGAACAAGGGCCAGAGGCAGCTTCTCATTTGCTTAGAGTATGGGTGATCAAACATTAAAGGGGTCTCTTCAGCGTGTGTATATTTAATATGATCTTGTTCATATAGGCATCTGTAGTTTGAGGTGTCGGACTTGGCGAGCTGTTAGGAATTCTTGGATGGTCGCACTCTGAGTTATTCGGGGCGGAGGGGGGGGGGGGGAGTATTGTGAATTCCGTTTGTCCGCGCTGGAGGTAGATCGATTGGTGCCTTCGTGGCTTTTCACTGTTTGATTGTAGAGGATAAAGATGATAGGGTGTTGAGGATCTGTTGCACTTGTACCTAGATTGAGGCGTACAACATTGAGCGCATGTCCGGCGAATGGTCAAAACAAGGTCCTGTTGTAGTAACTGAGATCGTTCTGGTTATAGACAGGTTGCAGAAGGTAATAGATATGTCTTTCTCCGACTTAAATTGCAGAGATCAGATGGGTGAAGAAAAATGCACACTCATCTATGCTTAGAAAGGGAGAATGCTTTTTTAATATTAAGTGAGTTTTGGCAGGGGTGAATATGGTTTTATATATGCAAGTGTTTCAGCGAAGGGTGAATGACATGGGGTTCGCTGGCTGGGGGGAGAAACTGTTTACATGTCCTATTGGAGATGCAAGGGGGAGATAGAGATCTGCGCTATTCAGGAATCCATTTGTGCACTGTATGTCGTTAGACAATAGCTGGAGAGCAGGTACAGGGAGAGCCCACTTCAGCAATCTGGTCCTGGGGTCTGAGTGGACGGCTGTTTAGATGGACAGCTATGGGGCTTTGACATGGCGCCGGCGGCGCTCGGACACTCGCTTTGTAAGGCGCTATGGGATTAGTTTGAGCATTTAGTACTTGTTTCGGTGGTTATTGGATTAAGAACTGTAATATTGGAGGTCATGTCCTCACCAGGGCCGCTGTGTAATTGAGTAAGTGTGTTTACGTATTTGAAGATATGTTTCGCGAATGGTGATGTTAAGTTGATGGCGTAATTTAGCGACCAAAAAAAAAAAAAAAAAAAAAAAAATAGCTGTCTGCTGCTGACAGAAAGAAAGATAGAAAGGGGTAGCCTTGCCCCCAGACCTGATGGATGAGTTATTAGATAAGAGTAAGTGATAGTTGAATGATGCTATGTGTTCGGATATAGGAGTCTCTAAACGGCGGGGGCGAGATTTTTTTTAATGTGGAAATTTATGCAATCTATAGATAGTGATATTCGACCGTTAGTGACAACAGTTAAGAGCGGAAAAATAGGTCCAAATCAAGAGCTGGCAGAATGTTGCGGCAATGGTAATAATATTTAATTCAAGGTGGAGGTGGTAAGTATGGACCAAGCTTTGAATATTGGTGTGAGTGTCGTATGTGCTTGATGCTCTGTATAAAAGTTTGACTCTTTAATTGCGTTTGGTATTTCTGGGTGTGTGTGAAATTAATTTTACTGTTGAAAGAGCGAGAAAGATGAGTTGATTGGTGTTTAGATAGAGGCTATGTTTGTAATTCGAAAATAGGGGATGAGAATGTTAAATTGATTGATGGATATGGTTTGTGGGGTGACATATGAGTGTCAAGATAGGGTTGAGGACGTTTGCGTATGTTGATGGTGGGACAGGTGTAAGGTCAGGTGCGGTGGAAGGTGTAAATTAGATCTTTTTTTTAAAAAAAATGCCGAGCAGGTGCTGTGCAACATCTGAAATCAGACGGATGGGTAACTTCACGATCCTGTCGGCAGGGTGCGGAGTGGGGGGTACCTGCGCACGTCTGCTGAATTATTTTGCGAGCGGATCTGCAGGCTCTGCTATGCGTTATTAGGATAGTTTACGAGTACTGACCGTATCTACACATCTGTGTGAGGAATTATTTAGTAGCAGTTTGCTATAGTGTGTACTGAAATTATGATTGGGTGCGTGCGTGTGGGCTGTGCAACATGGCCCAGGGCACATGTGGGCGGGTGTTTTGTGATATCATGATAGATATACTGTATGGTTAAATAAGTTGTTCAAAAAAATAAAGAGTGTTCTCAATGATTACACGTGCCTGCAGCGCAGATCCAAGTGATTGGTTTTCCACCACGATATCTGTTGCATGCGAGTAGTAAATGTCTTCCCAGCCGCGTTAATCGTGTGTGTCAACGAGCTATGAGCTATTCTGACAATAGACGTGAAGGCACGTCCAGACCTGAGACGCCGGTGGCATATATGAGAAGAACAAAGCAGCTTTCACGTGTTTCAGATGAGAGTGCCCTGTCTGGTCGGCTGTCACGAGCGAGCGCTGGGAAGCTGAACTTGAGTGAAGGCTCTGGAACGCCCTTCCCCGCCGACTGCACACGTGCGCGGCCTACCTAGGAGTGTAATCTAAGACGCATAGGCCATATCAGTTTCTCCGGTTTTAGGTGCGAATGCGACTATGTTGAGGTCATGTTTGGGGGAGGCCGAGCAGAGACTTTTGGTCAGTTTGGCAGCTGGGGGTGTTTCGGCGCGTCTGTTGCACTATTTTGCGAGCATGTCTGTGCACTGTGCAGTACTTTATTTGGAGAGTTTAAGAGTACAGAGCTCGTCTGCTGATATTGTGTACTGCATTATTTAAGAGCTGTTTGCTATTGTGTGGTGAAATTGGGACTTGTTTACGTGTTTGTGGCCTGTTTCAGAGGACCATAGTCGGATCAGTGCAGGTGTTTTGTGACAAATATACTCCACTACTAAATAAAAGGGCTTGAAATAAACGGAGTGCAGTCCTTCCTTACTTCCCCGAGCAGCACAGCGCAGTCTGAGCTGTTATTGTGCAATAACGGCAATTTGGTCAGACTGTGAGTGAGTCGACAAATAACTGGGCAAATTTATCTGTAGAGGAGTTACAGTTCTGGATTGGAATGAATATCTTGATGGGTGTGGTTGTGTTGCCAAGTGTAGTGCACTACGAGAGTTCAGAACATGCCTTAGGTCAGCCTTACATATCGAAACCTATGAGAAGCGAAAGTTTCAAAAAGATATATCGCAAATAAATAAAGTACACTCGTTCTTCCTTCTATCGCCTATGCACTGAAATTATTGCGGAAAATTAGCAGTTGTTTGGCTATTTGGACGTAAATGTTTTGCATTATTTACGAGTGGTTCGCATGTCTGTAGGCTGTGCTATGAGTTATTTTTAACTGTTTACAATTAATAGCGTGTGTCTAGAGCATTATAAATGAATTATGTAAGAGTGTTTTGCAGGTCTGTATGGTGTGGAACATGTCGGTGTGATACATACACTCCATTCCTAAATAAAGTAAATTGGTTCCTCCATCCATGGGCCTAGTGCAGGGTGAGTCCTTTTAGCCAAAACGTGTAGGAAGAGGTGGAGTGCTGGTGGCTTAGTTTATGGTGATGAGCTTCGTTTGCAACAATTTTCTTAGGTTGGTGGCGAGAGCGCAAGTGAGCTTCATTTACTGGCAGATTTCAAACTTGGCGCTGGTTCCTAGGCAGAGGTGGCTGTCTGGTCCTTGAAAAGTAGTTGAAATTTGGTAGTTGAACGCCTTTGCATACATATATGAAATTGTAAATTGAATTATTTAATATGATTAAAATCGAAATGGAATTAAGTACTTTTTGTACTGGATTCTTGGGTTAGTGGACATAGCCCAATTGGGCTATTTTCCCGCCAAAATTCAAAATTGCCGCCATTTTTCTGGAGGTTAGGTTAGTTGACGTAGCACAATTGTCCTATTTTCTCCCCAAAATCCGCCATCTTGAATGACGTCATGCGATGTTGCCAAATCTACATGCCGCCATCTTGGATGACGTCATCGCCGCCATCTTGAATAAATTTGGCAACAATGCAGAGTGGCCTGATGGATAGGTTGCCCTACCACTGCTGGTGGCACCAGCTGGCGGCTGTGAAGATCCCGTGATCCAATCAAGCCGTGAATCTGGGGGAAGAAAGGCAGTAGAAAAAGTACTTAATTCCATTTCGATTTTAATCATATTAAATAATGCGCGAATTTGCTTCTGGTGGCGGCGCTGCGAACCATCGGGACCTGCAATCAAATACATAGACTAGCCAATGTGTTCCTGGGTTACACCTCCTTCCCAGCCCCCACGATTGCCATAAACCCTGAAAAGAACAAGATCGTGCGGCCCAGTGCGATACTTCCGGACCATTGGCGGCGCTGGGTGCTACGGTCGACGTAGCAAGTGTAGCAGTGTTCGATGACGGCGGCCATGCATACGTTCCGGTCTGTCTCGTTGGTGGGAGCGATAGGAGGCGAGACTTGGAGCGCCTATTCCCGTCAGTGGGTGGGGCAAAGCTTGGCCATCTGTTGTTTGAAAGTGCATATGAAGTGTTTTGCTCCTCTGCTGGACTGCAGTTGGAACGGAGCACTTGTTAGATGATGACGAATGCCATTTTGTTCACAAAACTGTTCAAATTCACCTAAAGTTAACTGTGGTCCACTGTCTGACACAAGTACTTCCGGCAAACCTATGCAAAATATGAAGGACCACTCTTAAACGTTGCTACGTGATGTAGAGGCTACAGGCGCAGCAAATGGGAACTTGTTAAAAAAAGTCTACCACTATGAGCCAACGAGTGTTCTAAAATGGTCCTGCGAAGTCAATGTGCACTCGTTGCCGTGGCAATTAAGTGTTAGTCCAAGCTGCGAATGTCCATGCCCTGCCAAGTACAGCGGCGTCGCGCTAACTCTTTAGTGCGAACCATTCCCCGATGTCCGTGGTGAAGCAATCGCAACACTTCGGGAATAAGCACGCGTTATTATCCACTGGCATTCTGAATTAGAACCACACCCTGTTCAACTGAAACGTTATGCCGACGTACAAAATATCGGTGCACGAATGAGTTCTGGATACTCTTCAATGAACTTCTTTTTCCATTTGAGAATAATTGCAATGAGTTTGAGTGAACAACTTTGAGGCAAAAGCAAGAGGTTTGTCTTGTGCAGCAATTCAGTTCGAAAGCATAGCGCCGGTTCCATAGGAAGAAACGTCGACTTGCAAAAGTACTGGCTTGGCAGGGTCAGAATGCAATAAACATCTGTTACTGAGCACGGCATTTTTGAGTTTCTGAAACGCGTCTTGAGAGTGTTTAGCCCACACAAAAGGTACATTTTTGCGACGCAGTCGATGCAAGGGAGCAGCGATCGGAGCTGCATTCGGTATGAACCGAATGTAGTATGTCATCTTGCATAGTGTTGACTACAATTCAGATACATTGAGAGGAACAGGCAGGTCACGGATTGTAAGCAAATGAGATCTGAGGGGGTGCACACCCTGACTGTTTATCACATGACCTAACTAGTGTAGTTCTGTTCGAAAGAAGTCACACTTTTCTAGACGACACTTGAGTGCTGCTTCTGACAACACTCGAAAAAGAGTTCGAAAATTGGCAATGTGTCTTTACAACAAACGCTTTCAGTGATTCTTCATCCAGTGGAATTTGCAAGTAGGCATCACACAAATCTGTCTTAGAAAAGTAACGCCCGCTCCAAGTCTGTCCGTGAGTTCCTCAGGGCGACTTGAAGTGAATACTAATGCGAATGTGACCAGAAAGCTTAGGCAATAAAACTAAAGGACTTGCCCATTGACTAGCTTGAATGGGAGCAATTATACCATTATCTTGCAACTGTTTCGGTTCACTGGCTACTTTGTCTCTTAAAGCAATTGGAACGGAACGGGCCCGGAAAAACTGAGGCTATGCATTGTGTTTCAGTGTAACATGCGCTACGAAGTTAATTAGGTTTTCCCATTCCTTCTGAAAATAGTTCAGAAAACTCTTAAAAGCAAGCTGGCGACACTCTCTTTTGGTGCAAAAGCTGATATGGAAAGTACGTTCTCGTGGACGCCAAATCCAAACAAATGAAAGGCATCTAAACTGAAAATGTTCTCACTGTCTCTGGATTTCAACACAGTATAATTCACTGTCCTAGTGTGAGATTTGTGGCAGGCAAACTACACTGTCCAAGCACTGAAATTTCCTGCCCGTTTTAAGCAGTGAGATGCTTGATAGATTCAGAAAGGCGTGGTGAGCCTAACTGTTCGTACAATTAAGCAAAGTTCCTGAGGCACCTGTGTCTAACTGAAAGTTCACACGACGTCCAGCAATTTGTAATGAGACAAATAGTTAGTTAAATGGTTCAAATGGCTCTGAGCATTATGGGACTTAACATCTGAGGTCATCAGCCCCTAGAACTTAGAACTACTTAAACCTAACTAACCTAAGGACATCACACTCATCCATGCCCGAGGCAGGATCCGAACCTGCGACCGTAGCGGTCGCTCGGCTCCAGACTGTAGCGCCTAGAACTGCACGGCCACACCGGCCGGCCAGCGATGACTTCGTCATAGGTGAGTTCGTCGAGAGAGGCAGTTGGGAATAGTTTTTGTATGAAACAGAATACAGAGGACCCCGCAATGGAAAGAAAGTATTGTAGCTTCACAGTACCTTGTTCACGATGAACTTGACAATATGCTTGGAACTGTGTCAGGTATTCGAGCCATTCCTCTCCAGTGTCGTTAAATTGCCGAAACGGTGGTATGCTGGTCGGCGGCACTTGTTAGGCTGATTTTTTCGTCTCTTGCGCGGCCGACGCAGGTTGTGCAGCCAGTAGTTGTTGTACCGTCGTCAGTAGGGTAGCAATTTGTTGCTTCTGAAACTGAAAAGCTTGCATTAGATCCATCACATTGGCCGTCTGTCACTGAGGCACGGGTGCAGGTGGTGGAGTGAGGGGCGGAGTAGCTATAGTTTACACAAATACTTTATGGCAAAAAAACAAGCAAAGCCCCTTAAAAGAGAAATTTGATTAGTTCTGTGGCTCCCCTCCTGGAATACATACAAGAACGCAACAACAAATTAGCGAAATGATCACCCCTGCAAGCTAAAACATAAGAGAAGCAACCAAAATCTTCTTCTGCACTGAATTATGCTCGTCACCACTTTTGTGTCACTGTCTCCACTGTAGAGTCTTGTACCAGGGGAAGCCAGGGAGAGGACTTATTTGTAGGCCGGTATCCTCTTTCTACAACACAACTGAACTGTATTCTTAACAGGATTCTATATTCATAAGAACAAGAAGCTACTTATCTTTAAGCAAGTTGTTGTGGTACAAGTTCTTCCGTAATAGTCCACGTTTGCCGCACTGCTGGAGAAGTATAAGTCCTGCTACACTCTCGTAGCCGGTGACATGAACTGACAGATGTCAACCAGAATAGTGACTGAGACTGAAACTGCGACTGACTGTCTGCAACTGGGCTGACTGTCTGTGACTGACTCGGCCCTCTGGTCCACGGCGGCGATCTAAGTACTGGCAGTCGAGAGGGCGTTGGTGGAACGTTCATTGCAAGTCTGTCTTTGGACCCTCTCCTAATAGGCGCGCTTCATTCAGCACCTATTATCGATCTTCTTGCATCCTCTTCGCTGACCGGTTTGCAGGTGACAGCTTACACCAGCACAGTGGTGGCCAAGCGGTTCTAGGCGCTTCAGTCTGGAACCGCGCGACCGCTGCGGTCGCAGGTTCGAATCCTGCCTCGGGCATGGATGTGTGTGATGTCCTTAGGTTAGTTAGGTTTAAGTAGTTCTAAGTTCTAGGGGACTGATGACCTCAGCAATTAAGTCTCATAGTGCTCAGAGCCGTTTGAACCATTTTTGAACACCAGCACATGATTGATTTTGATCAGTACTCTTTTCATGGTATTTGTCTCTAATTTTATGCAAAACACACTGCAACTGTAGAATTTGTGGTTGGAGGTGACTGGACGCATTTGAGTACAGTGGTATACTATGCCGGCCAACCAGAAAAATAGTGCATTTGCGCTAGGTTTGGGAACTGTACTACATTTAAAAGCAATTTTAGAACACCGAGCGAGAAGTCATGTCATAATCGCATGGGCAGAACTGACATACAATCGATAAAAGTACGGAGTATGACGAAAAATACGTATAAATTGAGGGAAAAAGTGCGCCAAAGAGCGGGGAAACTGAGGGAGCTCTTGCATGTTTTCTGTGTGATGTAGGAAAATTCTTGTACGTGGGGACGAATACGCGACAGGAAGAGGAATACGAGAAAAAGTTGACATCGAAGCACTGGGAACCAGAGACACAATCATTTTAAGTCGACAGCCATATGACGGTTGGAACAGAATGTTTAACATGGATGACCACTAAATGTAGAGTAATAAATTTATGTATGTCGCATCACAAGCCTAGGTGTGACTCCAAAGTTATCGGCAATCGCGTTATACATTTAGCTAAAGAGCGTTGTATTACCAGCTGGGGTGACTGCAATATACAACTAGAGAATGGATCGCTTGTTTGACCCTGTGCAGGACTCTTTACGTGTTTTAAACCCTAATAAACAGTTTTTACAATGTGCTTCTCTGTACTCCCCACCAATCATACGCTTGAGGTGTCAGCCAACAGACAATTGCTGTATGGTTTTTGTAACAACACTGTACTACGTGTCTATTGAGATAATAGTGATACATGCAAGTTGACTGCTGTATTTGATGCTTTCCTGGAAAAAAGAATGCCATCTGCCTCTAAGCTGACATGGATCTGTGTTAAAGGACGACAAAGGCAGATGCAGAGATCGGCTGAGATGGAGAGAGGGAGATGTTATTGCAGGTCATTTACCACGCATTTAATCATTTTCTCTATTGTTCTCTCGGGGTGTATCAGTTGTGTGGTATAACCTGTGATCGACTGGTATAAAACTGGGCGTTCTGTGTGTGACTTAGAGTACTATCTACCTGCGGTCGTTAACAGCAAACCTCTCCAAACCTCAGTCTTCAGAGGACTTCCAACTCACGTGTGCTGAGAAACCTGTTTCGCAACTCGCACCTAGACGAGCTAACATGTATGCCAAGTAGCACATTTCTCTGCCACATCTTGGACGTAAATCGAGTCTTCAGTTTCATACATGTACGAAGCAACTGTTACTATGCTTTACATGTTTGTCATATCCTACATCTACATCAACATCTACATCCATACTCCGCAAGCCACCACACAGTGTGTAGCGGAGGGTACTTTGAGTACCTCTATCGGTTCCCCCTTCTATTCCAGTCTCGTATTGTTCGTGGAAAGAAAGATTGTCGGTATGCCTCTTTGTGGGCTCTAATCTCTCTGATTTTATCCTCACGGTCTCTTTTCCCCGAGGGCATGCAGCTTTACTGTATGATTACATGATGATGGCGTCCTCTTGGGTAAAATATTCCGGAGGTAAGATAGTCCCCCATTCGGATCTCCGGGCGGGGACTACTCAAGAGGATGTCGTTATCAGGAAAAAGAAAACTGGCGTTCTACAGATCGGAGCGTGCAATGTCAGATCCCTTAATCGAGCAGGTAGGTTAGAAAATTTAAAAAGGGAAATGGATAGGTTGAAGTTAGATATAGTGGGAATTAGTGAAGTTCGGTGGCAGGAGGAACAAGACTTTTGGTCAGGCGAATACAGGGTTATAAACACAAAATCAAATAGGGGTAATGCAGGAGTAGGTTTAATAATGAATAGGAAAATAGGAATGCGGGTAAACTACTACAAACAGCATAGTGAACGCATTATTGTGGCCAAGATAGATACGAAGCCCACACCTACTACAGTAGTACAAGTTTATATGCCAACTAGCTCTGCAGATGACGAAGAAATTGAAGAAATGTATGATGAAATAAAAGAAATTATTCAGATTGTGAAGGGAGACGAAAATTTAATAGTCATGGGTGACTGGAATTCGAGTGTAGGAAAAGGGAGAGAAGGAAACATAGTAGGTGAATATGGATTGGGGGACAGAAATGAAAGAGGAAGCCGCCTGGTAGAATTTTGCACAGAGCACAACATAATCATAACTAACACTTGGTTTAAGAATCATGAAAGAAGGTTGTATACATGGAAGAACCCTGGAGATACTAAAAGGTATCAGATAGATTATATAATGGTTAGACAGAGATTTAGGAACCAGGTTTTAAATTGTAAGACATTTCCAGGGGCAGATGTGGACTCTGACCACAATCTATTGGTTATGACCTGTAGATTAAAACTGAAGAAACTGCAAAAAGGTGGGAATTTAAGGAGATGGGACCAGGATAAACTAAAAGAACCAGAGGTTGTACAGAGATTCAGGGAGAGCATAAGGGAGCAATTGACAGGAATGGGGGAAATAAATACAGTAGAAGAAGAATGGGTAGCTTTGAGGGATGAAGTAGTGAAGGCAGCAGAGGATCAAGTAGGTAAAAAGACGAGGGCTAGTAGAAATCCTTGGGTAACAGAAGAAATATTGAATTTAATTGATGAAAGGAGAAGATATAAAAATGCAGTAAGTGAAACAGGCAAAAGGGAATACAAACGTCTCAAAAATGAGATTGACAGGAAGTGCAAAATGGCTAAGCAGGGATGGCTAGAGGACAAATGTAAGGATGTAGAGGCCTATCTCACTAGGGGTAAGATAGATACCGCCTACAGGAAAATTAAAGAGACCTTTGGAGATAAGAGAACGACTTGTATGAATATCAAGAGCTCAGATGGAAACCCAGTTCTAAGCAAAGAAGGGAAAGCAGAAAGGTGGAAGGAGTATATAGAGGGTCTATACAAGGGCGATGTACTTGAGGACAATATTATGGAAATGGAAGAGGATGTAGATGAAGATGAAATGGGAGATATGATACTGCGTGAAGAGTTTGACAGAGCACTGAAAGACCTGAGTCGAAACAAGGCCCCCGGAGTAGACAATATTCCTTTGGAACTACTGACGGCCGTGGGAGAGCCAGTCCTGACAAAACTCTACCATCTGGTGAGCAAGATGTATGAAACAGGCGAAATACCCTCAGACTTCAAGAAGAATATAATAATTCCAATCCCAAAGAAAGCAGGTGTTGACAGATGTGAAAATTACCGAACTATCAGCGTAATAAGTCACAGCTGCAAAATACTAACACGAATTCTTTACAGACGACTGGAAAAACTAGTAGAAGCCAACCTCGGGGAAGATCAGTTTGGATTCCGTAGAAACACTGGAACACGTGAGGCAATACTGACCTTACGACTTATCTTAGAAGAAAGATTAAGGAAAGGCAAACCTACATTTCTAGCATTTGTAGACTTAGAGACAGCTTTTGACAATGTTGACTGGAATACTCTCTTTCAAATTCTAAAGGTGGCAGGGGTAAAATACAGGGAGCGAAAGGCTATTTACAGTTTGTACAGAAACCAGACGGCAGTTATAAGAGTCGAGGGACATGAAAGGGAAGCAGTGGTTGGGAAGGGAGTAAGACAGGGTTGTAGCCTCTCCCCGATATTGTTCAATCTGTATATTGAGCAAGCAGTAAAGGAAACAAAAGAAAAATTCGGAGTAGGTATTAAAATTCATGGAGAAGAAGTAAAAACTTTGAGGTTCGCCGATGACATTGTAATTCTGTCAGAGACAGCAAAGGACTTGGAAGAGCAGTTGAATGGAATGGACAGTGTCTTGAAAGGAGGGTATAAGATGAACATCAACAAAAGCAAAACAAGGATAATGGAATGTAGTCTAATTAAGTCTGGTGATGCTGAGGGAATTAGATTAGGAAATGAGGCACTTAAAGTAGTAAAGGAGTTTTGCTATTTGGGGAGCAAAATAACTGATGATGGTCGAAGTAGAGAGGATATAAAATGTAGGCTGGCAATGGCAAGGAAAGCGTTTCTGAAGAAGAGAAATTTGTTAACATCCAGTATTGATTTAAGTGTCAGGAAGTCATTTCTGAAAGTATTCGTATGGAGTGTAGCCATGTATGGAAGTGAAACATGGACGGTAAATAGTTTGGACAAGAAGAGAATAGAAGCTTTCGAAATGTGGTGCTACAGAAGAATGCTGAAGATTAGATGGGTAGATCACATAACTAATGAGGAAGTATTGAATAGGATTGGGGAGAAGAGAAGTTTGTGGCACAACTTGACCAGAAGAAGGGATCGGTTGGTAGGACATGTTCTGAGGCATCAAGGGATCACCAATTTAGTATTGGAGGGCAGCGTGGAGGGTAAAAATCGTAGAGGGAGACCAAGAGATGAATACACTAAGCAGATTCAAAAGGATGTAGGTTGCAGTAGGTACTGGGAGATGAAAAAGCTTGCACAGGATAGAGTAGCATGGAGAGCTGCATCAAACCAGTCTCAGGACTGAAGACCACAACAACAACAACGGTCTCTTTGCGAGATATACGTAGGAGGGAGCAATATACTGCTTGACTCCTCGGTGAGGGTATGTTCTCGAAACTTCAACAAAATCCCGTACCGAGTTACTGAGCGTCTCTCCTGCAGAGTCTTCCACCGGAGTTTATCTATTATTTCCGTAACGCTTTTGCGATTACTAAATGATCCTGTAACGAAGCGCGCTGCTCTCCGTTGGATCTTCTCTATCTCTTCTGTCAACCCTATCTGGTACGGATCCCACACTGGTGAGCAATATTCAAACAGTGGGCGAACAAGTGTACTGTAACATAGTTCCTTTGTTTTCGGATTGCATTTCCTTAGTCCGCAGCTCGTGGTCGTGCGGTAGCGTTCTCGCTTCCCGCGCCCGGGTTCGATTCCCGGCGGGGGCAGGGATTTTCTCTGCCTCGTGATGACTGGGTGTTGTGTGCTGTCCTTAGGTTAGTTAGGTTTAAGTAGTTCTAAGTTCTAGGGGACTGATGACCATAGATGTTAAGTCCCATAGTGCTCAGAGCCAGTTGAACCATTTTTTTGCATTTCCTTAGGATTCTTCCAATGAATCTCAATCTGGCATCTACTTTACCGACGATCAACTTTATATGATCATTCCATTTTAAATCACTCCTAATGCCTACTCCCAGATAATTTATGGAATTAACTGCTCCCAGTTGCTGACCTGCTATATTGTAGCTGAATAATAAAGGATCCTTCTTTCTGTGTATTCGCAGCACATTACACTTGTCTACATTGAGATTCAATTGCCATTCCCTGCACCATGCGTCAATTCGCTGCAGATCCTCCTGCATTTCAGTACAATTTTCCATTGTTACTACCTCTCTATACACCACAGCATCATCCGCAAAAAGCCTCAGTGAACTTCCGATGTCATCCACAAGGTCATTTATGTATATTGTGAATAGCAACGGTCCTACGACACTCCCCTGCGGCACACCTGAACTCACTCTTTCTTCGGAAGACTTCTCTCCATTGAGAATGACATGCTGCGTTCTGTTATCTAGGAACTCCTCAATCCAATCACACAATTGGTCTGATAGTCCATATGCTCTTACTTTGTTCATTAAACGACTGTGGGAAACTGCATCGAACGCCTTGCGGAAGTCAAGAAACACGGCATCTACCTGGGAACCTGTTCTATAGCCCTCTGAGTCTCGTGGACGAATAGCGCGAGCTAGGTTTCACATGATCATCTTTTTCGAAACCACTGCTGATTCCTACAGAGTAGATTTCTAGTCTCCAGAAAAGTCATTATACTCGAACATAATACATGTTCCAAAATTCTACAACTGATCGACGCTGGAGATATAGGTCTATAGTTCTGCTCATATGTTCGACGTCCCTTCTTAAAAACGGGGATGACCTGTGTCCTTTTCCAATCCTTTGGAATGCTACGCTATTCTAGAGACCTTAGGTACACCGCTGCAAGAAGGGGGGCAAGTTCCTTCGCGTACTCTGTGGAAAATCGAACTGGTATCCCATCAGGTCCAGCGGCCTTTCCTCTTTTGAGCGATTTTAATTGTTTTTCTGTCCCTCTGTCATCTATTTCGATATCTACCATTTTGTCATCTGTGCGACAATCTAGAGAAGGAACTACAGTGCAGTCTTCCTCTGTGAAACAGCTGTGGAAAAAGACATTTAGTATTTCGGCCTTTAGTCTGTCATCCTCTGTTTCAGTACCAAAATGTTTTGATCCACCTACCGCTTTGACATAAGACCAAAATTTCTTAGGATCTTCTGCCAAGTCAGTACACAGAACTTTACTTTCTAATTCACTGAACGCCTCTCGCATAGCCCTCCTCACACTACATTTCGCTTCGCGTAATTTTTGTTTGTCTGCAAGGCTTTGGCTATGTTTATGTGAAGTTCCCTTTGCTTCTGCAGCAGTTTTCTAGCTCGGTTGTTATACCACGGTGGCTCTTTTCCATCTCTTACGATATTGCTTGGCACATACTCATCTAATGCATATTGTACGATGGTTTTGAACTTTGTCCACTGATCCTGAACACTATCTGTACGTGAGACAAAACCTTTGTGTTGAGCCGTCAAGTACTCTGAAATCTGCTTTTTGTCACTTTTGCTAAACAGAAAAATCTTCCTACCTTTTTTAATATTTCTATTTACGGCTGAAATCATCGATGCGGTAACCGCTTTATGATCGCTGATTCCCTGTTCTGCGTTAACTGTTTCAAATAGTTCGGGTCTGTTTGTCACCAGAAGGTCAAATATTTTATCGTCACTAGTCGGTTCTCTGTTTAACTGCTCAAGGTAGTTATCAGATAATGCACTTAAAAAAAATTCACTGGATACTTTGTCCCTGTCACCAAAGAAAGCAGGTGTTGACAGATGTGAAAATTACCGAACTATCAGTTTAATAAGTCACAGCTGCAAAATACTAACACGAATTCTTTACAGACGAATGGAAAAACTAGCAGAAGCCAACCTCAGGGAAGATCAGTTTGGATTCCGTAGAAACACTGGAACACGTGAGGCAATACTGACCTTACGACTTATCTTAGAAGAAAGATTAAGGAAAGGCAAACCTACGTTTCTAGCATTTGTAGACTTAGAGAAAGCTTTTGACAATATTGACTGGAATACTCTCTTTCAAATTCTAAAGGTGGCAGGGGTAAAATACAGGGAGCGAAAGGCTATTTACAATTTGTACAGAAGCCAGATGGCAGTTATAAGAGTCGAGGGACATGAAAGGGAAGCAGTGGTTGGGAAGGGAGTAAGACAGGGTTGTAGCCTCTCCCCGATGTTGTTCAATCTGCATATTGAGCAAGCAGTAAAGGAAACAAAAGAAAAATTCGGAGTAAGTATTAAAATTCATGGAGAAGAAATAAAAACTTTGAGGTTCGCCGATGACATTGTAATTCTGTCAGAGACAGCAAGTCTTGAAAGGAGGATATAAGATGAACATCAACAAAAGCAAAACAAAGATAATGGAATGTAGTCTAATTAAGTCGGGTGATGCTGAGGGAATTAGATTAGGAAATGAGGCACTTAAAGTAGTAAAGGAGTTTTGCTATTTTGGGAGCAAAATAACTGATGATGGTCGAAGTAGAGAGGATATAAAATGTAGGCTGGCAATGGCAAGGAAAGCGTTTCTGAAGAAGAGAAATTTGTTAACATCCAGTATTGATTTAAGTGTCAGGAAGTCATTTCTGAAAGTATTCGTATGGAGTGTAGCCATGTATGGAAGTGAAACATGGACGATAAATAGTTAGGACAAGAAGAGAATAGAAGCTTTCGAAATGTGGTGCTACAGCAGAATGCTGAAGATTAGATGGGTAGATCACATAACTAATGAGGAAGTATTGAATAGGATTGGGGAGAAGAGAAGTTTGTGGCACAACTTGACCAGAAGAAGGGATCGGTTGGTAGGACATGTTCTGAGGCATAAAGGGATCACCAATTTAGTATTGGAGGGCAGCGTGGAGGGTAAAAATCGTAGAGGGAGACCAAGAGATGAATACACGAAGCAGATTCAGAAGGATTTAGGTAGATGAAAAAGCTTGCACAGGATAGAGTAGCATGGAGAGCTGCATCAAACCAGTCTCCGGACTGAAGACCACAACAACAACAACAACAACCCGTTATAAACGTTTGAGTCTCCCAGTCTATATCCGGCAAATTAAAATCTCCACCCAGAACTATAACATGGTCGGGAAATCTACTCGTAATATTTTCCAAATTTTCCTTCAGGTGCTCTGCCACAACAGCTGTTGTGCCAGGGGGCCTATAGAGACATCAAATTACCATGTTTGAGCCTGCTTTAATCGTGACCTTCACCCAAATTATTTCACATTTAGGATCTCCGTCAATTTCCTTCGATACTATTGCATTTTTTATCGCTATAAACACGCCTCTCTCTTCACTGTCCAGCCTGTCTCTGCGGTATACATTCCAATCTGAGTTTAGAATTTCATTACTGTTTACATCTGGTTTCAGCCAACTTTCTGTCTCTAGTACTATGTGGGCATTGTGACCGTCTATTAATGAGAGCAGTTCTGGGACCTTTCTATAGACGCTCCTGCAGTTTACTGTTACCACATTAATATTGTTATTCCCTGTTGCGTTTTGCCTACTACTACCTTTTCGCGTTTCAGAAGGCGTCTTGTCGGGCCTAGGGAGGGAATTCTCTAACCTAAAAAACCCGCATGTACACTCCACACCTACTCCGATACCCCTGTAGCCGCTTCCTGTGTGTAGAGCACGCCTGACCTTTTCAGGGGGAACCTACATTTCTCCACCAGAAAGCGGAGGTCGAGAAATTTGCACCCCAGATCTCCGCAGAATCGTCTGAGCCTCTGGTTTAAGACTTCCATTCGGCTCCAAACCAGAGGACCGCGATCGGTTCTGGGAACGATACTACAAATAGTTAGCTCAGATTCCACCCCGCGAGCGAGGCTTTCCGCATTCACCAACTCCGCCACTCGCCTGTATGAACTGAGGATAACCTCTGAACCCAGACGGCAGGAGTCATTGGTGCCCACATGAGCAACAATTTGCAGTCGGGTGCACCCAGTGCTCTCTATCGCCGCCGGTAGGGCCTCCTCCACATCTCGGATGAGACCCTCCGGCAAGCAGACAGAGTGAACACTGGCATTCTTCCCCGACCTTTCCGCAATTTCCCTAAGGGGCTCCATCACCCGCCTAACGTTGGAGCTCCCAGTCATTAATAAACCACTCCCCCCGTGTACCTGCTCGGACCTTTCTTGAAGGAGCGGCCACATGTCCACTCACTAAATGCACCCAAGTCGATCTTCAGGGAGAGGGGAAGCTTTAGGACTTTTTATTTGGCTGGTGTGTAAAATGCACAAATATTCTCGTAGAAAATCAAACAGCGCATGGGTATATCAGCAATATAATCATACTCATATGGAAAATTGTGGAAAAAAATGTGGAAGATGGCATAAAATCGGCAAAATTCGAGGAAAATCTGGTATGATCACGAAAAATTTAACTGAGAGAAGTAAAAATTGAGGGAAGTACCATTAAATACGTAAAATCGCGAAAACTTAGTAAAATTATGGAAACTGCCTAAGAATACATAAAATTAGAGACAAATACCATGAATAGAGTACTGATCTAAATCAATAAAATTGTGTGTTCTGGAGGAGGAGAGTAGACGCTACATGTACACACCTTAATAGTGTGGGGAGGAGGCATTCTGGAGACGTGGCGTCAAGGCGAAATGGCGATATAATTCTGCACGTGAGTAATGCAGCCTCGCATTGGACCGTGACTTCTGTGTGCAAGAGGAAGGTTACCAGGTACGGTGGTAAACTGTGGTAAGACTGTTACATCGCCTCTGGCTACTGATGGTGGTGTCTATTTCCTCTGTAGATATCAAAGTTTTTTCGTATGCATTTTCGGCTTCCGGCGATCATTTTGTAGGACTGTTGTGCACATATCATAGTTTCTGAACTGTAATCGGGTTTTCACTTTGTAAACAGCAGGCGTCATACACATCTGGAAACCAATGTAGTATTTGTGTTACAAAGAATCGATGATTTCTTTGAAGTGCGAGGTAGCAGTTCTGTCACTTTACAGTTTGTCGCCATAGTTTTTCGTAGAGAAACATGCAGAGAGAATGTATGACATGCGTTGGGAATATATTTTTTACTGTGGAATAATAACAGTGCTGTATTCCACATGACTAACAGGTCAGAAGCTGCATATTTTAAGCGCAATTCCATGTATGGGAGGAGAGAGATGCGGTAAAAATCTTATCGAGTTCTCTATCGGGTGAAGTCAGTGGAGCTTTCACAGTTCGTAATTTTGCTCTGAATAAAGATGATAGAATGTTGGGGTGATAGACGTGAACGGGCCGAGGGATGCGGAATTGCTTTGGACTGCAGTACCTGTTTGGAGACGCAACACAATGCAGTAGCAAAATTGAAGGGCTTATTTCAATAACAAATAACAAAAATGGACTTGTACCACTATCGAAATAAGCCCTTCAATTATTGTCCTTCTCCCAGTTCTGGTACTGTCTTTTGTACTTTTATACTACCTCGTGTTGCAGGAGTGAGCTTCATTTGGTGCTGGCTTTACACATCATTCATAGTTGGCGGAGCTATGACAACGTTCCCATTTCCACCGAATGGTCAAAACACAGTCCTGTCGAACTAATTCTGCTTAGCCTGTTTCTACATGGACCGTAGAATGTGGTAGATATAGCTTTCTCCGACGTCTACTCAGTTCCGACTTAATTTGGAACGGTCTCGTGTGCAAAGCTGTAGGGATGGTAGTGCATTCTAGGCGCTTCAGTCCGGAACCGCGTGACTGCTACGGTCGCAGCTTCGAATCCTGCCTCGGGCATGGATGTGTGTGATGTCCTTAGGTTAATTAGGTTTAAGTAGTTCTAAGTTCTAGGGGACTGATGACCTCAGAATTTAAGTCCCATAGTGCGCAGAGCCATTTGAACTATTTTTGATGGTAGTGCAGAATCTGAGGTGCAGTTGCAAGATGCATAAGGACTACCTAAGACTACGTTGGAATTTTACTGTAGCAGATAGATTCGAAAAAGGTGATTCATTTCGAGATATGAAGGTACCAGAAATATGACTCACTAGTGGCTGTATTCATTAAAAAGACTTCTCCATAGAATCCAACGCAGTTATGTGCTCGAATGGGAAGACTTGATTCCAAATCACAAATGACATTTTTACCTTAAAGCCCGTGTACATTTCTTACGACCTCAATCAGCATACCATCTGCTGTGATCATTCTCAATCAACCACTGCCTCTAACCTAGTGGATATATTGCAGGACCTTTGATGTGGCATCGAGACAGAATGCGTTATAAATACTGGCGTCCTCTTGGGTAAAATATTCCGGAGGTAAAATAGTCCTCCATTCGGATCTCCGGGCGGGGGCTACTCAGGAGGACGTCGTTATCAGGAGAAAGAAAACTGGCGTTCTACGGATCGTAGCGTGGAATGTCAGATCCCTTAATCGGGCAGATAGGTAAGAAAATTTAAAAAGGGAAATGGATAGGTTGAAGTTAGATATAGTGGGAATTAGTGAAGTTCGGTGGCAGGAGGAACAAGACTTTTGGTCAGGTGAATACAGGGTTATAAATACAAAATCAAATAGGGGTAATGCAGGAGTAGGTTTAATAATGAATAAAAAAATAGGAGTACGGGTAAGCTACTACAAACAGCATAGTAAACGCATTATTGTGGCCAAGATAGACACGAAGCCCATGCCTACTACAGTAGTACAAGTTTCTGTGCCAACTAGCTCTGCAGATGATGAAGAAATTGATGAAATGTATGATGAGATAAAAGAAATTATTCAGGTAATCAAGGGAGACGAAAATTTAATAGTCATGGGTGATTGGAATTCGAGAGTAAGAAAAGGGAGAGAAGGAAACATAGTGGGTGAATATGGATTGGGGGAGAGAAATGACAGAGAAAGCCGTCTGGTAGAAGTTTGCACAGAGCATAACTTAATTATAGCTTACACTTGGTTCAAGAATCATAAAAGAAGATTGTATACGTGGAAGAATCCTGGAGATACTCGAAGGTATCAGATAGATTATATAATGGTAAGAGAGAGATTTGGGAACCAGGTTTTAAATTGTAAGACATTTCCAGGGGCAGATGTGGACTCTGACCACAATCTATTGGTTATGGACTGTAGATTAAAACTGAAGAAACTGCAAAAAGGTGGGAATTTAAGGAGATGGGACCTGGATAAACTTACTAAACCAGAGGCTGTACAGAGTTTCTGGGTGAGCATAAGGGAACAATTGACAAGAATGGGGGAAAGAAATACAGTAGAAGAAGAATGGGTAGCTCTAAGGGATGAAGTAGTGAAGGCAGCAGAGGATCAAGTAGGTAAAAAGACGAGGGCTAGTAGAAATCCTTGGGTAACAGAAGAAATATTGAATCTAATTGATGAAAGAAGAAAATATAAAAATGCAGTAAATGAAGCAGGCAAAAGGGAATACAAACGTCTCAAAAATGAGATTGACAGGAAGTGCAAAATGGCTAAGCAGGGATGGCTAGAGGACAAATGTAAGGATGTAGAGGCTTATCTCACTAGGGGTAAGATAGATACAGCCTACAGGAAAATTAAAGAGACCTTTGGAGAAAAGAGAACCACTTGTATGAATATCAAGAGCTCAGATGGAAACCCAGTTCTAAGCAAAGAAGGGAAAGCAAAAAGGTGGAGGGAGTATATAGTCTATACAAGGGCAATGTACTTGAGGACAATATTATGGAAATGGAAGAGGATGTAGATGAAGATGAAATGGGAGATACGATAGTGCGTGAAGAGTTTGACAGAGCACTGAAAGTCGTGAGTCGAAACAAGGCCCCGAGAGTAGACAACATTTCATTAGAACTACTGACAGCCTTGGGAGAGCGTCCTGACAAAACTCTACCATCTGGTGAGCAAGACGTATGAGACAGGCGAAATACCCTCAGACTTCAAGAAGAATATAATAATTCCAATCCCAAAGAAAGCAGGTGTTGACAGATGTGAAAATTACCGAACTATCAGTTTAATAAGCCACGGCTGTAAAATACTAACGCGTATTCTTTACAGACGAATGAAAAAACTGGTAGAAGCCGACCTCGGCGAAGATCAGTTTGGATTCCGCAGAAATGTTGAAACACGTGAGGCAATATTGACCCTACGACTTATCTTAAATAATACACTCCTGGAAATGGAAAAAAGAACACATTGACACCAGTGTGTCAGACCCACCATACTTGCTCCGGACACTGCGAGAGGGCTGTACAAGCGATGATCACACGCACGGCACGGCGGACACACCAGGAACCGCGGTGTTGGCCGTCGAATGGCGCTAGCTGAGCAGCATTTGTGCACCGCCGCCGTCAGTGTCAGCCAGTTTGCCGTGGCAGACGGAGCTCCATCGCAGTCTTTAACACTGGTAGCATGCCGCAACAGCGTGGACGTGAACCGCATGTGCAGTTGACGGACTTTGAGCGAGGGCGTATAGTGGGCATGCGGGAGGCCGGGTGGACGTACCGCCGAATTGCTCAACACGTGGGGCGTGAGGTCTCCACAGTACATCGATGTTGTCGCCAGTGGTCGGCGGAAGGTGCACGTGCCCGTCGACCTGGGACCGGACCGCAGCGACGCACGGATGCACGCCAAGACCGTAGGATCCTACGCAGTGCCGTAGGGGACCGCACCGCCACTTCCCAGCAAATTAGGGACACTGTTGCTCCTGGGGTATCGGCGAGGACCATTCGCAACCGTCTCCATGAAGCTGGGCTACGGTCCCGCACACCGTTAGGCCGTCTTCCGCTCACGCACCAACATCGTGCAGCCCGCCCCCAGTGGTGTCGCGACAGGCGTGAATGGAGGGACGAATGGAGACGTGTCGTCTTCAGCGATGAGAGTCGCTTCTGCCTTGGTGCCAATGATGGTCGTATGCGTGTTTGGCGCCGTGCAGGTGAGCGCCACAATCAGGACTGCATACGACCGAGGCACACAGGGCCAACACCCGGCATCATGGTGTGGGGAGCGATCTCCTACACTGGCCGTACACCACTGGTGATCGTCGAGGGGACACTGAATAGTGCACGGTACATCCAAACCGTCATCGAACCCATCGTTCCACCATTCCTAGACCGGCAAGCGAACTTGCTGTTCCAACAGGACAATGCACGTCCGCATGTATCCCGTGCCACCCAACGTGCTCTAGAAGGTGTAAGTCAACTACCCTGGCCAGCAAGATCTCCGGATCTGTCCCCCATTGAGCATGTTTGGGACTGGATGAAGCGTCGTCTCACGCGGTCTGCACGTCCAGCACGAACGCTGGTCCAACTGAGGCGCCAGGTGGAAATGGCATGGCAAGCCGTTCCACAGGACTACATCCAGCATCTCTACGATCGTCTCCATGGGAGAATAGCAGCCTGCATTGCTGCGAAAGGTGGATATACACTGTACCAGTGCCGACATTGTGCATGCTCTGTTGCCTGTGTCTATGTGCCTGTGGTTCTGTCAGTGTGATCATGTGATGTATCTGACCCCAGGAATGTGTCAATCAAGTTTCCCCTTCCTGGGACAATGAATTCACGGTGTTCTTATTTCAATTTCCAGGAGTGTAGAGTAAGGAAAGGCAAACCTACATTTCTAGCATTTGTAGACTTAGAGAAAGCTTTTGACAATGTTGACTGGAATACTCTCTTTCAAATTCTGAACGTGGCAGGGGTAAAATACCGGGAACGAAAGGATATTTGCAGTTTGTACAGAAACCAGATGGCAGTTATGAGTCGAGAGGCATGAAAGGGAAGCAGCGGTTGAGAAGGGAGTGAGACAGGGTTGTAGCCTGTCCCCGATGTTATTCAATCTGTATATTGAGCAAGCAGTAAAGGAAACAAAAGAAAAATTCGGAGTAGGTATTAAAGTCCATGGAGAAGAAATAAAAACTTTGAGGTTCGCCGATGACATTGTAATTCTGTCAGAGACAGCAAAGGACTTGGAAGAACAGTTGAATGGAATGAACAGTGTCTTGAAAGGCGGATATAAGATGAACATAAAAAAAAGCGAAACGAGGATAATGGAATGTAGTCGAATTAAGTCGGGTGATGCTGAGGGAATTAGATTAGGAAATGAGGCACTTAAAGTAGTAAAGGAGTTTTGCTATTTGGGGAGCAAAATACCTGATTATGGTCGATGTAGAGAGGATATAAGATGTAGGCTGGCAATGGCAAGGAAAGCGTTTCTGAAGAAGAGAAATTTGTTAACATCGAGTATAGGTTTAAGTGTCAGGAAGTCGTTTCTGAAAGTATTTGTATGGAGTGTAGCCATGCATGGAAGTGAAACATGGATGGTAAATAGTTTAGACAAGAAGAGAATAGAAGCTTTCGAAATGTGGTGCTACAGAAGAATGCTGAAGATTAGATGGGTAGATCACATAACTAATGAGGAGGGATTGAATAGAATTGGGGAGAAGAGGAGTTTGTGGCACAACTCGACAAGAAGAAGGGACCGGTTGGTAGGACATGTTCTGAGGCATCAAGGTATCACGAATTTAGCATTGGAGGGCAGCGTGGAGGGTAAAAATCGTAGAGGGAGACCAAGAGATGAATACACTAAGCAGATTCAGAAGGACGTAGACTGCGGTAGGTACTGGGAGATGAAGAAGCTTGCACAGGATAGAGTAGCACGGAGAGCTGCATCAAACCAGTCTCAGGACTGAAGACAACAACACGTGCATGTGGCCCACAGCTGTCTCGCTGGCTGAGCCGACGTGTTCGTAGTGCTCGCGCCGTCCCGACGTGAGCGCCCTGGGACCTCTCTAGGGGACGGTCCGCTGATACATCGAGGTTGACGATAGTCTGAAAGCGATTTTACGTGCAATGAGTGATTGCTGTTTAAGCGTTGTGAGCGTGCTGGCAGAGCGTTAAAAACGCATTATTTTTTGACGATTTCACGGGTAGTGGACGTGTCCATAGCATTATTATGTGAACTGGAGTATAAGCTGTGCAATGCATTATTTCGACAGTTTACAATTAGTGAGTGTGTTTGCAGAGCCTTCTACATGCATTATTTTGACAATTTACGAATACTTTGCGTGTCTGTACATCAGTGTACTGCATTATTTCGGTAATTTACGAGTAGTTTGCTGGTCTGTATGCTGCGTACCGTGACCCCAAGGACGTTAGAGCGAGTATTTTGTATCAGTGTAATAAATAAATTACGTGAAATGCATCCCTAAATAAACTGTGTTGGGCTGGAGAGGAAGGAGTGTATTTATTTCGGGACAAATTTTTTATGCTGATTTCGCACTCTGCCAGGCAAAAATCATTCGCATTGTCGTTTCACATTCTGATATCACGCCATTGGTGTACATATAATATTATGTTTTAAAACCTGCTTTAAAGAACACACTGGCTGTTTCAGACTTGGCAAACCGAATAAATCAGCTATAGCGAACGATGTAAATGAAACAAGACACAGTGTTACAATAGACAACGATCGCAAAGTACTACATAATTTAGAAAATAGCTGGAAAATGGACATCTTGGAAGAAACGGAAATATTCATCCATGGCCACATGGGGAATAATGAGATCCTGAATGAAATGACAGACTTCAAAAATTCACATTTCTTTTCCAGTTTCACTACATAATCATGTGACTATAGCCCCAGCAATAGCTTAGAAATGTGTAAAATAAATAGTTTTTATATCATCATTTGGAGAATAATATTGCAACAGATGCTCAATGTGTAATGTACGTATTTCGTCAACTTACATCTTTAATACGATAACAACAGGTGCAGAAGACAATGCAAACATCTGACACCACACAGATCGACAGATCGATAGTCAAATCGAAACCAGATGAATTTTGACCACCATCTTATCCACTGCACTACAGATTTGTTTTTGTGATCGTGTTTCTAAGTTACTGGTACGTTTGTGAAAATTTGTGAACAGTGATCAAGAAAGCCAAGAGAATCACAGAAATGGAAACACTTCAGCTCATCACAACGAGACCGCCACGCCATAAGAACAAAGTGAGTGACTGTTCCAAAACATTTTAATGCAAACATCAGTCCAGCTTACAAAGTGACATCGCCTCTTACTAAGCTTTCTCTTCTTCCACAGAATAAACTCAGCATTTATGAAATGACTGTGTAAGATCTGCATGAGCCTATTGTGAAATTGTTTTTGTAATGCCATATAGCTTGCGGATGGGGTGTACCCTCGAAACATGTCGCAGAATAAATAAATAATAAATTAGTTAACAAATTTTGTGACGCTGGTCGCAGTAGTTAAAAAAATCTTCCTTGGGTTACCCTGGCAATTAGCTTTACATCTGTCGGTTCTGTTCCGTTAAACGTGACGACTTGAGTTCTGCCTGCAGGGAAGCCTTGGATCTAGTCGCAAATCGGGTCCTATACTCGATAAGCTCATATTTTCTTAACTAACCAGCAGCGCAGGACGTGCCAACTGCCTTCCTGAAGTAAAAGAACACGGCTTCAATCTGAGCGCCATTGTCCACAGCGCTACTGATGTCACGGAGGAACAGAGCGAGCTGAGTTTCGCAAGATATCTGTTTGTGGAATCCATGTTGACTTAAACATGTTCCATAATTCTACAACAGACTGACTTTAGCGATATAGGCCTATCATTACGTGCATCTGTCCTGCAGCCCTTCTTGAAATCGTGCTCCGTACCATTCGTTGCTAAAGCAGTCTACGATAAATTGCTGCTAGAAGGGGAGCGGGGTTCTTTTGCGTAATCTTTGTATAATCTTACAGGTATCTGATGTGGTACTGATGCCTTTCCACCACTAGCGATTGTAAAGGATGCCGTAGTGGTGGGCAGGAAATCGCGTATCTGTTAGAAATCACAGTGATTGAGAAGTCACAGATATCACAATAACAACTTTACAAAATCTAACTGCGATTTCAGTCACAGTTAGCAGTTGCAAGTAGCATTTCACATTCAACGCCATGAGCCATCTGTTGGCCGAATTCCGTACCGCTTTCTGCGATTTCAGTGACAAGTCGCAACTAACAAGGGAACCTCCCCATCGCACCCCCCTCAGATTTAGTTATAAGTTGGGACAGTGGATAGGCCTTGAAAAACTGAACACAAATCAATCGAGAAAACAGGAAGAAGTTGTGTGGAACTATGAAAAAAATAAGCAAAATATACAAACTGAGTAGTCCATGCGCAATATAGGCAGCATCAAGGATAGTCTAACCTCAGGACCGCCGTGGTCCTGTGGATAGCGTGAGCAGATGCGGAACGAAAGGTCCTTGGTTCAAGTCTTCCCTCGGGTGAAAAAGTTTATTTTCGCAAAGTTATGATCTGTCTGTTCGTTCATTGACGTCTCTGTTCACTGTAATAAGTTCAGTGTCCGTGTTTTGCGACCGCACCGCAAAACCGTACGATTAGTAGACGTAAGGACGTGCCTCTCCAATGACAACCGAAAACTTTTGATCGCAAGGTCATAGGTCAACCGATCCCTCCACAGGAAAACACGTCTGATATATTCTATACGGCACGTGCGTCACATGACAGGAATATGTTGTCGACCCACCTAACTTGTACACTTGGCGAATGGATAAAAAGATTCTTCTACCTTGCCCGATTTAGGTTTTCTTGTGGATGTGATAATCACTCCCAAAAAAGTGATGAAAACATAAGAGTTTGTCACATGAACTGCAACAAACGAATTGTCTGAAAATAAAGAAAGTAAAGTTTTCACTCGAGGGAAGACTTGAACCAAGGACCTGTCGTTTCGCAGCTGATTACGCCAACCACGGGACCACGGCGGTACGGAGCTCACTGTGTCCTTGATGCTACCTATCTTGCGCATGGACTATTCAGTTTGTGTATTTTTTCATAGTTCCACACAACTTCTTCCTGTTTTCTCGATTGATCTGTGTTCAGTTTTTCAAGGCCTATCCACTGTGCCAACTTATAACTAAATCTGAGGGGGGTGCGATGGGGAGGTTCCCTTGTGAGAGTCGCAAGTGGCAACTAAAAAGCGCAGTTAACAGTGCCATCTGTTGGCCAAAGTTCGTACTACGCTCATCTCTGCGGCACGCTATCGAGTCCAACTGCGATTTCCGTGACAAGTCGCTACTAAGAGTCGCAAGTAGCAACTAAAAAGCGCAGTTAGCAGTGCCATCTGTTGAGCAAAGTTCATACTACCCTATTCGCTACCGAGTCAAACTGCAATTTCTGTGACAAATCGCAACTAAGAGTCGCAAGTAGCAACCGAAAAGCGCAGTTAACATTCTTTTCCTAGTGCCATCTGTTGACCGACGCACGGACTTCGTTATGCGAGCCTTGTCCCTCACGAGATCGATGTGCTGTGTGTGCATATGAAGGGCTTACTTCAATAGTGGTACAAGTCCATTTTTGTTCATTTTGAGATACAGAGTCGTAAAGTTAAATGAGCGCCGAAAAATCTGCAGTTGAGATACCAGAAATATTCAAGCATTGGCTTCTTGCTAGAGATGAACCTTTATTTATGTTTGTTTGGAGCATTAATTTCAGAAGCATTATAGACAGAAATGTGGGAAAAAATGGTTCAAATGGCTCTGAGCACTATGGGACTTAACATCTATGGTCATCAGTCTCATAGAACTACTTAAACTCAACTAACCTAAGGACAGCACACAACACCCAGCCATCACAAGGCAGAGAAAATCCCTGACCCCGCCGGCAATCGAACCCGGGCGTGGAAAGCGAGAACGCTACCGCACGACCACGAGATGCGGGCGGAAAAGTGGAGGTAATGGACTTGTACCACTATTGAAATAAGCCTTTCATATTATATGACGACATGCACATTCAGCATCAGTTATGGTTGGTCAAACACAGCTGTGACTCTGAATGTATTATATTAATAAGAAGCAACATTGCATTTTCTCCTGAAAATATCAAGTAACAAATGTGTTTGATTCTGCTTCCAATATGACAGTTTTGGTTAATACTCCACATGCCTACAGGACTTTGCAATGTTAACACAGCACAACTCGGACACCTGTATAAGTGTAGTGAAATGAAAACGATATTCTTGAGTCATATGAATGCCTCACTTTTGTTCCGACACAGTTCAAGGCTCGGGAGAAAAGTTTTACACCTGGTGTTCTACATGGCAACTTCACACACAAAAACTTTTTGCCGACACTACTACCACCTACATAAGTAAGCTTTTCCTGTGTTACTTTCAAGTAATGCACTTAAGCTATTCCTGGTTTTACTGGAAGATCTGTACTTCCCACTTTCATATTAACAGCCTCAAAATGCACATTGTAGACTTCGAGATATGTTACAGGTCAGTGTCACACCAAGATTGTGGAGAAAGGCGAGGGGGGGGGGGGGAGGGGAGGCATGTCACTCTCCAACAAGTGTTTACCAATAAATAAGTGGCGGAAAATTACGGGTATAGGACGGCTTAATATGTGGAAAATGAGATTTTCAATATTGACTCACTGTATTTAACATTTATTATTCCTTTAAAATCGCACAACAACTAAAATAAAATACAGTTTAATCACTCATCTCCACACTTATTTCACAATTACGTCACTTTTAAACTGCAAATCCTCTAAGAGCTGTCTTGAACCTTCACGAGTCTCTCTCAACAGCCTTGATGTGGATAGATACGTACAGCAACCAGGAATCAGAATCAGAACTGTGTCTGCAAAATCACAAGGATTATTAAAGAATTTTTGCTGTCACTAATTACGAGCAATATAATTGACAGAGTAGACTGCTAATATCTGCTGTAATGAAAGCCACTCAATGGGGTATATTTCACATTTGCAAGATCGATCTCACTGAAGTAATTAACTCCATCGAAACACTTAGAAACTAACCTCTCGTCTGACGAAAACGGTCTAAAGAGCAGTGGCAATTTCTGCAGATCTGTTGACAATGACATTTTGAGTTATCACTTTACTGAGAGACTGAAATGTAGTTCGGGTACCTGTGAACATAACAATATGTTAGAATTCATTTTCTAAACACGAACTATTACGGTACTGTATGGCTACTTACATATTAATTACACTATTAATATTTTCACAGTTGTTTCTTTAATACATAATTAAATCCAACGGAAGAACAAACGTAAAACATACTTACTAATGACAGGTTTGTTGAGATGCAGTTTTCTGTGTGGACAGATGTAACTTTTTCATAGAGTGGTAAGTCGCAGAAATCGCAGTACTCACAGACATCGCAGAAGTAACAGGAGTGACAGAAATCGCAGAAGTAGCAGGAGTCACAGAAATCGCAGAAGTAGCAGGAGTTACAGAAGTAGCAGGAGTCGCGGGAGTCGCGGAAATAGCAGTGGCGGAGGGATACACGACCTAGGTTCCTTAACTGCGACTCTTAACTGCGACAAATCACAGTTAAGAATAACAGATACTGACAAGTAGCATTCACAGAAATCACTGATATCGGAAAATCGCAGTTTAGCCCATCACCAGGATGCCGCATTAAGAGTAGACCGCCTGCCCTTTGAATGCGAATGAAATATTTCGACTTCTGGATTAGAGTCAACAGCTACAACAATGCACAGTTTTATGCAGTAATCGATTTCTGGCATTCTTGTGTGGCATTTCAATTTGTTTCATTGGTGCCGTTAGACGTTTCTGTTTCCGGTCTGCAAAATGGCTTTCTCGATAAAAGAAATGATTGAAATTGTGGAAGCATATGTGAAAATAGATCCGATTAAGAAAACTCGTGAAATTTTTGGGGTCAAGTATCTGAACAGAAGACTACTAGCAAGAGGGTAACACAGAATGTATGTAGCCGGTCGGAGTGGCCGTGCGGTTCTAGGCGCTACAGTCTGGAACCGAGCGACCGCTACGGTCGCAGGTTCGAATCCTGCCTTGGGCATGGATGTGTGTGATGTCCTTAGGTTAGTTAGGTTTAATTAGTTATAAGTTCTAGGCGACTGATGACCTCAGAAGTTAAGCCGCATAGTGCTCAGAGCCATTTGAACTAGAATGTATGTAAATACTGGCGCACGTATGGACCTGTGCAAGATGTGAAACGACAGAGAATTTCTTCAGTTCACATACCAGAAGTTATTGCAGACATTTGCCGAAGAATTACTCAGAGCCTTACATGTAAACTTGCCCAACAGGCGCCTGTAGGTAGGAGGAGTTGCCAGCGAATATTGAAAAAGTCTTAATTTGAAACCATATCGTGTGACGGTTTGCAGCAATAATGGAAGTATGACAGTAAGAAACGTGGCTTTTGAATAACATTATCGCTGGTTTGTTGAACCCATTCTATTACATAATGAATAATGAAGCGTGGTTTCATCTTTCTAGTCACGTGAATTCACAGAACACAAGGTACTGGGCAGCCAAGAACCCTAACATTGTGCGTCAGCAACAACTCCGTGATGAAAAAATCGACGTTTGGTGCCTTGTAACAGGAATGCGTATAATTGTGCAGCGGCGCAGAGCATTTCTGCTGCGTATGAATGTCCATTCCTCTTGTGGTGAATCTCTTCTCATACGCACGTCTCAAGTTACTGCAATGCAGTTCTTAGGCGGAAAAAGCTGTAGAAAAGAATAAATAAAACTGTAAACCTCGCCACCACAAGTCGCCCTGAAATTTGTTTTGCCTGTGAAAGTTTAATAACAGTTAAATGAAAGCATCTATGCGGGTAAAATTTCACTCCATTACAGTAAGCTTGCACACACCAGTTACTACCAAGCCTTACTCAAAGATGTACAAAGTCTGAAAAGTCCGCAAGCACACATCATTCATAACCATAGCGTAGTTATATATTATCCTTCACCGTAAGTTTACAACCGGATTGTTTCTTTTAGAATAGCTCACTCAAATGTTGCTATAATCAGTCTCACATAACAAGAAGTTCACGTTTGCGAGTAACCAACAAGCCACGGGAAATTTAGTTATTAAAAATGTCACCAAAAGTTCTGAATTTCACACCATGCATTACATCGAACACTCTTCCACACTTTACAGCACTTCACAAACATTTTTGTACCGAAATATCACAATATTAATCATTTTCTTCGGAGAGTCTACCAATAGCTCTGATCACTATGAGATACAAACCTCGACTCTCATCCATATACAGGAAATACGCGCGAATATGCTAATTTCTGCCTGGCAGAGGAACATCACAGCCAGTCGAAAGCAGCATCATATCCGTTCAGTCCTGTGCATTTGCATGGAACCAATCAAAATTTGTCACTGAATCAGAACAATTAACTAGTTTATAACAAATTCCCCGGTACGAATGACTAACACACACATCATTCTCGAACATTCCGCACGAGACCAGTTACTTCAATTTATAATATAAAAACTTAATCTAAAACGTTATTTCACATTCACACCTTCATTCACTCTCATAAGTAAGTGCAATTATAATAGTAAGTAATAAACAATTAGAAAATAAACAGGCCGAACTGCAAATAAAATGGCAGTATTTTCACTACAGGTCAAACAGTGTCTGTCAGTTAGTGACTTCTACCAAATTGTATAGTAACTACATATTCTCAGGTATCTCACGCTATCTGTCCTACACGTGACTTATATTGCACGTCTGTTCACTGCTGTTACGATCGCAATAGGCACAATGTAAGGTGCTATGCCTCACACAGCCCTTTAATTACGAAAAAATTTTTCTTTCAAGTAAAAATTTTGAATAATTACACTCAAACATTGGGACAGTTCCAAAACCAAAGTATAGTATATTATAGTTCCCTTACTTCAGCCTTGGTAGTTCGAAAACTAACCTAGCATATGATTTGACAGAATCATATTGCTTCCAAACTCATCAAAATAATTTTTCATACAAAATTAGTTTTTTCACACAACAATGAAACTTTTACTGTGCATTTTACAATATTTATGAAATTTTCCTTTTTCGCTATGGACGGTGTCTTAATTTTATTCCGATTAAATTCTCTCCTACCATAATGTTAGCACTCGATTAATGTTACTATTTTTTCTTACATTCATTTCTTAATTATGTAGAGCACCCAAGTACGTGGCGTTCATAACATATAACCTTTAACTACAGTCAGGATTTTTAGCTAGAAATCCGTTGTTTCTGAAAACAGTTTCGCCTAAGCCCACAAATAACAATTAGTTATATTCCATTTTCCAATCAACTAAATTAACAGAAACTTTACACTTTTAGTGCATTATAGTGGCATGCAATTAAATTTACTTGAAACCATAAGTAATTAAACCGAAATAATTTCAAAACTTCAGCAAACTATGGCAACCAGTGCAAGAACGTTGCTTATTTACTAGCTAACTGAAATAGCCTATTTACGTAAAGCAGATTCAAGTTCATTCAAAACTGACTTACATCTAGAGTAAATCATTCACTGACAATATTCACAACATAACATAACATATTTACCGCTGCTTGTACTAGTTCCTTCATTGTAACTGATGTACAGCCTCTTACATATTAGTTTAGATAATGTCAATATGAGTATTGTCCTTTCCAAACTTCATTACATTCTTTACATCACCATACTAATCAGTTAATCTCAGGTCACATCCGTTATTTTTCCATGTTATAAAACTCTGTTAACCGTTTTCCATCAAAACAACACGCCACATCCTTGCAATATGTCATCTTACTCCTTCATTATCTGTTTTTCATGATGAGAACACACCTCTGGTTGCAACAAAACGCCTTATTCCTCATTAGTCTCCATTTACTAATATTTTACTTCACATGCCATCTTCAGTAAACTTTACCTAATCAATTCAAAATCCAACACCTACTTTTCGTTAGTACTAAACTTCTCACTATCTCAAGTTGCCTCAAATCACCATTAATCACTTCATTTTCACAACCACACCCACTAATCACTTGAGATTACATTAACTCTTCGCCCCACAACTAACAGTTCTATGTGTTTATGACCTTCAACATGACAGTGCCTGCTGCTGCTTCTACTTTACTACAGACATGAAAAAAAGGTAAAGATGATAGACCTGAGTTCAGAATGACAGAAGAGGAAGATTGACAACATGAACAGAAATTGAAGTAGTAGTGTCAATAAGTTGAGTACCTGGCAATCGTCAGTTACCTAGCATTGCAAAGAGCGCAATGCCCTCTGAGGTATTTATCCCAACTCCTTGTGTTTTTTAATCTGCCTGATACCGTCAGCATTACTGAACTCACAACTTTCAAGGGCCCATTTCTGAATCTGTTTTTGCCTGGCTATCCAATTACTAGAATCCAGTTCTCTCTCCATCTTACTTTCACATGGTTTAACAAAATAAATGCGTATGGTCAGCACCTACATTCATACCACATGCAACAACACTTCACTCATTAACCTACATTTCATCGCTTCCAGTTTCAGTTATCACAACAACATTTATCACCTTTTTCCTCCACATAAACCGCTCTTACTTCTTTAAAGGAAGCACCCTTTTGTGCATTATCATTTCAACTACATCATATCAGGCAGGAATCATTGGCTATTCATTCTAAACTTTCATTTCTTCATTGGAGTAAGCACCCCATTTTGTGCATTACCATCTACAAAAGCACCAGCTTAATGGTCTACTGCCTGTACTCAATAACGACTTCCAGGGTGAAACAGACTCCACTTAACTACCTTCAATACTGTTACTGTTGTCCACCATTAACCTTGTATCACCACAGCACACACTCATTTTACCAAACTCCACAATTGACTCTAATTTATCATCCAGAATGGACACCAGAACCTTATTACTTCCAAATTTAACTTCCATACAGAATATTGAACCCTCAGTATATAAAATTATGCTACAATAAAAATTATTTCTTGCCATACTTTGCAAGAATTTTTGTGCAAGAGTTGGCAGGTGTTGCAAGTGTATAACTATACGAAATATTCCTTTTCCAAATCACCTAATCCGCAGAAGTTGTGGTCTCGTCAAACAGGATAGACCCCAGATAGATAAGAGTAAAACAAAAATTGAAGAGAATGGTGGGAATAAAACCCAGATAGAAAAGACTTAGGAGAGAGTGTGCCAAAAAATAAGAAAGGACACACACAGCTAGGGAAGACACCACTTGCCCAGTGATGCGGGTACAGAAGTCAGCAGACCCCCTACCTCGTTTCATTTCTACTATTACTGCAAATGTCTGTTCAGATCGCTTCTTAATCCCAAAGGTTTCCCAGACTTGCAGCATTCCAGTCTGTAAGCTTGGAAGCGACTTTTCTACTGCTCTAAAAGAATCCATGTACTCATTTGTAAACTTTTTTGTTTCTGACGTCTTCTTCGACTTTTCCCTAGTTTTAGCTAAAACCAAATCACCTATGCAAAAACTATAGGAAGGTGCTCCAGCATCATGTCGCCTCTTTCTCTTAAGTGCCTTTTTCTTAATATTTTCTCGAGCCATTTTTTCCTTTTTCCCTCATGCCACATCGATCGGCATTCTCCGGAAATCCCACCAATTCTAAACAATAAATTATTGGGTCTTATTCCACGCATCAACTCACATGGGACAAAACCTATTGCTTCATGCTTCAGATGATTGATTAGATCCTCAAAATGCTCTAAATATTGCCCCTGTGCAGTATGCTTTCTAAAGAAATATGTTCTAACGACCTATTAAGCTCTTTCATAATATGCTCAATCATATTACCTTGAGGAAAATATGATGAAATATACTTAAATATGTTCAATGTTTTTAATTTCTAAACATTCCTTAGCTAGTGGCGAATTCCAATGCATCATGTCACGTCCATTGAACCCAAGAATTTAGCGCCTTTAAATTTTTGTAACGTTTTCAGGCCTATCACTTTCTGGTATAGCTGTTTTATTCAAAGCTCTAGCATCCAACACAAGTGTCACAGATCCATCTTAATTAATAACCACAATTAATGGATTGTTGTACTCCCTTACCGTTTTCTCAATAGTTCCCCACTTAAGCGTTTTTTGGATTAAGTCCTTTAATGCTTCCCTATGCTTTCCCATAATTGTTATAGATTTTTTAAAAATGATTCATCTTCTTTCACAGACAAATAACATTTATAGTTCGTTATTAATCCTGGTAACATTTTTATGCTTAAGCAAAACCTCTTTCAACTCTTCCTTTCGACTTTCATTTAATTTCTTCTATTTTTCATTCTACCTTGTCCTGTACAACCAGCAACTCTTCTGGATCAAACACCGTATCCTCGGTGCCGTATTCATTATATCATTCTGTATATTCCCTTTTTCTGCAATTTTCTAATGGGAAAACTGTCACTCTCCTCAGTAGTTAGATTCTTTTTCCTAGAAAATGGTATAATTACATTTATTTCCTATATTTCCAACATCATAAGAACCTGCTTGAAATATGGTCTCCCTCTGTATTTATCGACGAAGTACACGCCTATCAACATGTCCACACTTCTTCTTTGAATTAGCAGGAAGTTATGACACAACTGTATACCATTTAGTTTAACACACAGCAACACTTCATATATACAAGGTTCTTAACCTTTTCTGTCGCTACAATTATTTGAATCCCCAGAAAAGGTATTCTTACTAATTCTCCTTGTTTGGCAAAGAATATAACATCTTCTGACTAACAGCACAAAGACACTGCCATTGTCAGCTAAACACTGCACTCCTTCTCTTTGTGTCATTAACTATAGTTTGTCCTGTCTTCTCCTTATTACTACCTACTTCAGATCCCTCTGTCAAATCGTGCACAACTTCCCTTCTCTCGAAACCTTCCCAATTCCTAGACATTATACAGATATTTGTGGGATTATTTTCAATATTTACCCTCTTAGTAGCAGTCAATCTATCCGCTAATGACAAATCGAAACACCTTGACACATCAGCTTTTTCTTCCTGAACCTCCTCTAATCCATTACTTAACAGAACCCCACTAGGGTCATCCTTAGGATGCACCTCTGTCCTTACTAAAAACTCTCATTAATCACGTCCACAATCTTTCTCTCATCTAACTCCTGCAATTATTTACTATCTGTGCTATCCCCATCTTTATGGAAAGATTCCTTGTCTGTTACACTGCACACGTTTCCCTGTTGATTTGAACCTGTGCCATAATCTCTACATACATGTATCAAATGCTCATTATTGCAGTGTTCCCTCTGCCCATTCCTGTGGGAAAAGTCACCTAAGCCACCTTTAAATACACGTATTTTGATGTTATTTGCCTCAATCGTACCGCCCACATTATTACTTCCTAGTCCAATCACTCCTTCATCAAACGTCACACAAGAAGTTGCTAGCGATTTTAAACTACCATTTCCCATCGTGCAAATGCCAGCATACTCACGAATGGGATCTAGATTTCCATACTCAATAATTCTGCACTCCCTTCTGTTGTCTGTTTTGGACATCACTATCATCAGATACTGCAGATCACGATCTTTTAGCACGTCCTTGATTGGCGTTAGTGTGCCTGTCTGCCGTAGCATGGCGCCAGCCTCTTGCCCCCTTGCCCTACTATTAGCTCGTGACACACCCACTCTGTTTACATTCACATTCTGTCGAGCTTCCACATTATTCCAAGGTGTAAAGTTTCTCTTAGCCTGCTTCTCCTCCTGCATTTGTCTCTCTACTCCGTCGAGATAATTAATAAATTTATTAATATCGTCCCTTCGAGCAGAAATTAATTTTTTCGACAGTTAATAGGCTGCTTCCCATCTAAACCCATTATAATCTACTCTGGCTCTTAATTCGTTAATGAGATATGATAAATTAGTTTGAAGCAAATCACTTCACACTCTCCTTTCTGCGATTAGACTTTTTCACAGCCCAGAAATTGTTTTTTATTCCATCTGCTTTTGCTTACCCCAACATTCTGCGAAAAATACATTTTTAAACTTTTCCAAAGTGTTATATCGTTCAGTATCATTGACACTCCAGGTCCTAGTTTCCCCAATAAACATGATGACATAAAACCAATCTTTTGCCTATCATTCCACAATATTGGTAACACATTTTCAAAATCATTTCAAAATTAATTTGGATGCATGAGTCCAGCAGGATCAAGCGTAAGAACTATCTGTTATTAACATAAGCTACTTCAGCCCATTCTGTTATTAGACTACCAGCCCCACTGTTACTACCAGCTTTTATATTATGTTCTACTTCAATTAATCTGTTGTTATGATCATGCAATTCACTTGCTACCACCCCAACCTGATTAGCCAAATGATCTACGTTAGTTTCTACTTGTTCCACCTGGATGGACACAACTTTCACAGCTTTAAACAATTTTCACTTTCTTCATTTATTTTGTTATTCAAAATTGTATGCTCACTTTTACATACACTTAGAACTCTATCTATTGTATGCTCTAATTTCTTAACATTTTCTTGGATCTGACACATTCTTTGCTTGCTTTGATTAGTTTCCCTTTGTATAGTCTCTGTTAATTTCTTTCTTATAGTATTTGAGGATTTCTTACAATTATCCTCAGCTTGAGAGACTTTAACGTCAACCTTTTCATCGAAAGCCTTCAGTTCTTTTCGCCACATTTCCTTTAGATCAGAAGCCCGGTTTTCTAACTTAGCGTCAGTTTCAACTTTGAACTGTTCAAGCTCACCAGCTAAATCACTAGTATTACCAGACTGCTGTTTAAGCTCGCTAGCTAAACCATTTAAAGTACTGGACTGATGATCAATTTTCTTTTTAATACTTTTATTTGCTTCATTGATGCTAAGCTTAATGCTCCTAATATCTCCTTTACGCTTATCTGTTCAGTCTGCTTTGCCTGCAGCATATCAAGTTTGGTATCTGCCTCTCTTGCCTCCTCTTTATTTAGGTCACCCTGGCTCATGTCAAATAAATCTGCTGTTTTTCATTTTCTGCTGTTTCTCCTCTACAGTTGTAGATAACTGTTGCAAATTGCGAACTGAAACTTTATTAATTTATAATTCACCCACATTTCTCTGCCCTATAGTGCTTGTCTGACTGCCACTGCCATCAAACTGAATCACATCCTCCTCCTTCACAACTAGTGAATTATCATTTCCTTCCACTTTAAAAAGTGTTTTGATACAAGCAAACAGTAAATGAACTAAACTTAACTTATTTCTATTTGTCGACTGTAATCTCGGCGCGCTGAAGCTGCGGGTCCGTCCTCCACCTCGAGCTATCCCAGTTCATGATCCTAAGCTACTGCCAACACCGTCAATGCGGATGTTGAGATAGTGGCTTCCGCTGCATCTTTTTTTCTATCGGCTAACGCAATGCTGCTTCTTACAACGTCCTTCTTTTTCTTCCCATCGTAGGATTACAGTTTTCGCTGCAGTGTTCTGCTTTTCCAGTTTGTCACATACTATTCTATCCCAACTTTTGATCTCTGTTGGACACCGTTCATTTTCACATTTATTCCCGACCGCGGTCCTCTTCTCTTCAGTTTTTATACTTCTCGGCCGATGCACCATTCCTGGCGGTGTGGCGCATTGCTGCTGCGTATAACACTCCACTCACCTTGTGGTGAATCTCTTCCCACACGATATCTCCTTGAGGTTACTGTAATTCAGTTCTCAGCCAGAAAAAACTATAGAAAAGACAACTGTCAACCTCGTAACCACAAGCCACACTACATTTGGTTTGTTTATGGAAGGTTAATAATAGTTGAATGAAAGAATTTATGTGAGTAAAATTTCACTCTATTGCGGTAAGTTTGCATGTACCGGTTACCTCCAAGTCTTACTCTAAACTGTACAAAGTCTGAAAAGTCCACACGCACACATCATTCATAGCCATAACCAGTTTACGGTATTTATTAATTCCCTTCACCGAAAGCTTACAAACGGATTGTTTCTTTTAGCATAACTCACTCAAATGTTGCTATAAACAGTCTCACATGACAAAACGTTCACATTCACGAGTAAGCAACTCGCCACGTGCAATGTAGTTATTTAAAATGTCACCAAAATTTCTGAATTTCACACCGTGCATTACATCGAACGCTCTTCCACACTTTACGGCACTTCACAAACATTTTTGTACCGAAATATCAAATGTTAATAAATTTCCTCGGGCACCTATCAAAAGGTCTGATCACTATGAGATCCAAGCCCGACCTTCCTCGTGTCTCTACACAAAAGAAGTTTCTATTTCCCAAAATACGCGCGATTATGGTAATTTCTGATTGGCAGAGAAACATCTCTGCTAATTGGAAAGCACCATCAAACCCCTTCAATCCTGCGCATAGATACAGAACCAATCAAAATTGGTAACTGAATCACAAGAGTAAATTAACATAAATAAATCATGAAAATCAAAAAATATAAAATTAATTCCCTCTTAACAACACTACTTTACCGAAATCATAACCTAATTTTACTCGTACCATGAACTGGCGAAATTATTTATAACAAATAGCCCGGTACGAATGACTAACATACAAGTCACTCTCGAACGTTCTTCAAGACACCAGTTACTTCAATGTACAGTATGAAAACTTAACCTAAAACATTATTTCACATTCACACATTCATTCACTCTCATAACCAAGTACAATTGTAATGGTAATTAACAAACAATTAGAAAATTAAACAGGCAGAACTGCAAATAAAATGGCAGTATTTTCACTGCCGGGCAAAAGTGTCCATGTGCTAGTGACTTTATATCAGATTGCATAGAAACCCGCATCTCATGCCACCTGTCCTCCGTGCAACTCATACTGTTCATCTGTTCACTGCTGTTACGATCTTAGCATGTTTTGACATTATTCTCAAAACGGTTGCATCTATGGAAATGTTTGATGCTTTTGTGCTCAACTCACTGAATATGAAAGACAGTGCTGCTTCTTCCAGCAAGATGGGGCAACTTGCCACACGTCTAAGATATCCCTGGGACGAGTTCATGGTGTCTTCACCGAGGAATGAACTATCAGCAAACATTTATAACCACCACGTTCGCCAGATCTAACACGATGTGTTTTTTCCTATGGGGACACTTGAGGAGCAAGATCCATGAAACAAATCCACACACTATACAGGTGCTGGAAGACGACGTCAGCGGTGATGTTGCCGCCATCGATGTACAAACTCTACGCCGGGAGTTTCTCAGTACGCTTAGACGTGCACAGCTTTGCATTGATGTTGGATATAAATGTATTTTTCAGTGTATATAAACGATAAGTCCGCTTTTCGTTTTTGTAGTTACACTGCGTGTCCTTTTTTCTTACCCAGGCTTCTTTTATCTGCGCCACTCTGTAGTTGCTTGTCTATTCCGTGATCGATTATCTCAATATCTGCCATTTCGACGTTCGTACAATGATCGAAAAAAGGAATCGTGCTACGATCTTCTGCGGCGATACAATTTCAGAAGATCGAATGAGAGAATATCGGTCTTTTACCAATCAAACCTCCGTTTTATTTCTATCCATTCCGAACGCCTAGAGCTTCACAGACATCTGCACATACACTTCAGGTGTAGGTGCAATTATGGTATGGCTATCAGTAACGTTGAGGCATGTAACCTCCCCATGGTTCATTGGGTGGGTGGGTTTATTAATACATCTTTGAAAATGTTTATGAAGGTCTCTGCTTGTTACGATATGTACCTTCGGCTTTTCAAGAGAATAGATTGTAAAAAAAACTTAGAGGTGAATCGTGAAATGAAAAGTGCTGGAATTTAAAACGGTATGTGGTGTAATTAGATTTTGTACTAAACCAATAAATAACCTCCCTAACTCTGCAAATCACTCTGACATTTACGGTACCGGGTACTTCCCATTATAGCACAAGTTATGACCTTCCTCCTCTTCCGTAAGGGAAGAATGACTGTTTAAATTCGTATGTGAGTGCAGCGATTATTCTGCGATGAATATAACTTTGTGACTGACGTTCAGCAAGTCAAATCATTGAGCACATACTCCAGCAATCATAGTTTTTTTCTCAAGCGCCATGTGCTCTGCTTGTTGGCTGTTTTGCTGACATACTTAGGGACACGTGTTGCTGGTTGCACATCGACAAGAATTCCACATGCCACTGTAATTCGTTAGTCATGAACTTATTTTATTTGAGCCATATCTTAACCTGGTACCTATGGTAGCGATTCATAGGGGGTGTACTATATTCCTAGATTCCTCGCGTAATACTGTTCCTTGAAATTTTGTAAGAGTTGGCTCAGTGGTAAACTGCAGACTGTGGATCCGAAGATCTCAGGTCCAGTTTCCAATAACTCGCAGCATTTTAAGTAAAAAAAAAATCACTTCAGTCAATGTTTATTCATTCGAAAAATCCAAGCTGCACCTTAACTCTAAGTCCATTTTAAACTATACGTCTTCTATAAGTGGCTGGGTAATTCAGTTGAGTTTTGGAGGGAGGGAACGACATATTACCTCGATTAGGACAATGTCTATCTAATGTGGTGCCCATGCTCTCCCTGCAGCATAAAACCCAAGTGCGACGTGACTCTGCCTGTTTATTTAATTTTTATAGCAAACACTATAACGCTGACGTTAATGTGGGTTCAGTCATATACACTGTAAGCATATTATTATCGAACATTCTAATACAGTAGCATTAATCCTGTCGAAACAAGCTGTAATTATACAAATGAATAAATACCGATTGTGGCAGGCGTTCTTGGCCCTTGAATAACTAACTAAATTGCTGTAGGATTAAAAAGTATAGTCATAACTAAATATCTGATCCGTTTCTGCTGAACATAAATTGTTCTGAGATCAGAGTTGAGCTTCACATAACAATTCCTGGCAGAACCGTTATTTATCTGCTGCTCTCCCACACCAAAATAAATTCTATGGTATTTCGTGCTCGTACAATGATTGGAAAGTACGGTATTAAAATTACTTGATGTATTCTATCGGTACTAATTTTGTTTTATTCCATCGTAGTGCAGTGTACAGAACCATAACAAAAGGTTATTTGATACCTTCCTGCTAGAAAAAGCTCAGCTATAACTATTTTCTTTAGTGCAATGGTTAATCCTACGTGACTACAAATTAGGATAATTGTGCCAGAGTTATCTGTACACAACAAATACCACGAGAGGCCAGCACCACACAGGCACAGCCACTCGCCTGGCGCCTTTCAGTTCTGTGTAGCAGCCTCCAGATGGCGCTCATAAATTCGGACTTCTTTATGATGGTGGTGGTGGTGGTTAGTGTTTAACGTCCTGTCGACAACGAGGTCATTAGAGACGGAGCGCAAGCTCGGGTTAGGGAAGGATTGGAGAGGAAATCGGCCGTGCCCTTTCAAAGGAACCATCCCGGCATTTGCCTGAAACGATTTAGGGAAATCACGGAAAACCTAAATCACGATGGCTGGAGACGGGATTGAACCGTCGTCCTCCCGAATGCGAGTCCAGTGTGCTAACCACTGCGCCACCTCGCTCGGTACTTCTTTACGCTTCCATGCCGTGTCCATCTGCAAATCGTATACGTCTGCTGGTAGTGTTGCCAGCCCCCAAAGAGAGCACTCCCTCAGCCATGCACTACGCTGCTTCCGACTTGATGGAAATCCTTCCACCGACAGGCACAAAACACGACGCGCTGCCGAGACTTTCAGATTTCCGATCTTTCAGTCAGTGCCTGCTACCAGCTCAGTATAGCTGCAGCAATTACGGTACTGATTGTGAGTACAGTTCCACAGATTCCACTGAAAAGACTACATTTCGATTTAGCAATCACTATTCATCGAATAACGGGACAATTGACCAAGAATGCCTGGACACCACCGTTATTTAGATATCATTGTATTAGGTGTAGGCCGTCATGAGCCATAAATAAAATCGTACCTACTCTTAATAAACGTTGCTGGTTATTTCTTATTGTGTTGCTACCTTTCTATTCTACTGCTGCCCTGTCAAGTAAGTGTATATATTAATAGCTACAGTATCACAAAGAACTATAGTTGCAAAGCAGTTTTCTGCTACTGTGGATGTCTGGGCTGAATTAATAGTAACACTCAGATACAACATTCCCAACAAAGATTAGCTGCACTTTATTGTTTTTAAACTGTTGTTTTAACCATATGATTAAGCTGTACAATTATTTACAGGAAGGTAAAAGGGGGAAACTCTAGCATTGGATCGAAGTATGACTGCCCCACTTTAATTGGCAGGTCACTGCCTCCCTCCCCACCATCCAAGGACACCCCCTTCCACACCTCCCCTCCCCCCCCCCCACAAGTCGAGGTCAACATCTCCCCCAATCTCCCAATTGTAGTCTGATGACACACAAGATGGGGCAGAAAGAAGATGACGATTTTAATCAGACAATTGTGCCACATACGAATATTAAAAAAGTTCGTGCATTACTCTACTGAAAGTGTGTTAGTTCAATATTGGAAATAAGAGTAAAGCATAATTACAATTATAATGTGAACATTACAGATAAACGATGACAGAGCAATAAAAGCATACAAAAATTTCAGCTGGAAATTACTCCTGATATCACACAGTCTAAAACGAAGGTAGAGGCAGAACAAGAGAATAATTATAGCTGCAATAATTGCGAAATATGACAAAGCACATTATATACAGTTACGACAGTGACATCACGAAAAAAAGCTATGTAAAGAAATGATGCTCGAAAATTAAGAGAAAAACGCCTAGTGAGCCTCATGTTGTAATACAACCATCATCTTGTGAAGAAAAAGATGTAAACATTATACAGAAATTTCACTCAGGAAAATTACAGGTCATGTGATCATGCAAAATCAATCAGACAGAAATTGTATACCTATGGGACTTAAAAATAAACGTTGAAGAACAAAATGGGTTTTTAAGAAAAAGGAACTGTAGTGAGTTATACAACGCGAAAAAGTTAAACACTAAACGGTATACACTATAACAAGAGCTGGCAGAGCACAGCTGCATCACAGTAGGCCCATGTCGCTAACATACAGCTCACAATGATACAGGGCTATTAACAGCCCCTACCACAACAGAGCAGGTAGCACCATCAGACAACAACTCTGCAAGAAACTGCAACTCCGTGGATCAGAAAATCTTGGTGCCTGATCCCTCGTCAGTCAATAGTAGGTTTTGTATCTGTAATTGGTCGTTTCTTATGACACTCTTAATACCACCTCCGTCTTTAGTCAGGTACTTTATAAATTCGGTAAGCTGGCTGTGTAATCGAGTTCCATGAAATCTACATGTAAGTTAGTTGCCAAAGAAAACAAACTGTCGTTAAATGGAGTTATTCCTCCAGTTAAAATTCAGCAAAATGCTTTACACCTTCTAGATTTGTAATGAGGTCTTCCTTAAACCAGTGCTCACATTCATAAGACTGTTACACAGTCTATATCACACAGAAGCATACAGCATAGGATTTATTATAAATACTGTTTCATAGTGCGAAAAAAATACCTGATAGCATCAAAGAGTAGCCAATAGGAGCTTAATACTATATTCCTTAGCCAGGGTACTTTACATATTTATCTATCAACTCTGGTCGCCTAGGCTAGCATTAGGAGAGGCTGCTCCACCACAGCAGGCACCTGGCCACTGCACATCAGGTGGGAAGCGTGGCTAAGACTTAACTATTAGAAAGCAGCAGTAATTTTGGTGCATTAAGTTTAGATTTAAGCCCCACTTCTCATTAGGACACAGAAACATTTCTAAAGCCCTCTGTTGTTTATATCATATAGAAATGTGCAGTGTATTGTAACTACTGGCTGCATGTGCAGGATCAATCACTGTAATTATAAATTGTAGCTCCCAGTCTGGCAATACTATGTTCTTTAAAAGAGAAGAAAATTATCACAGAACTTTATAAAATGATAAGATGGCTACCAAATTGTAAACGTGATACTATTTTAGGATTTCTGGTAGAGTGATGAATAAGAAAACAGGAAAACTGCAAAAAATCTTTATTAATTTTTGCATATGCAATACATAGAGACAACAACTCTTTCTTTATTTTTTTTTGTTCTAGCTTTATTTTTATCTTACAAGTAAATCTACATCCCAATCATTTCATAATTCTTTAGCCAGTAATGCAATAAAAACAGAGATTTTAGAATTCTAATATATATGTAATTTTATTCCTATAAACTACCTCTTGTATGGCCTTAACAATTCAATACCTGTAAAAAACATCATATTCAAATTTCCTTCAAATATTTCGTAATCTCATCATTATAATCATGTAATATACTCATCATTCAACCTGCCTATACTCAATTATATTTCCATGTAACTTTCAACATCATCTTTCTTCAACCATAGTATATACACAATCGTATTTGACCTGCCTCATCACACATTTTACTACTTTTATTTTTTTGTATCATATCATTCTCATTCGTAGATGCTCCTGATACATTCTCAAATTATTCTGTTTCTATACTCGTTTTTATAATTCCGTTATGTCATTACATCTAGCGCATTTATAGCCTCTGACAGTAAATGATTATCCTAAGTGAGCTCTCATAAAACTATAAGTGCTGCAATATAGATATATTCACAGAAGTATTTCTTCAGAAAAGCAACGCAGCCAAATTCATTATCATACAAATATAAGCATGATAAATATCTGACCAGAATGCCAATGCAGCAAAATATCTTATCCTACACATGTGCAGCAAAAAAATCAATGTGGTAAACCAATAAACAAAATGAACCTTATGTTCTTAGGTTAAGGCACATCATATCCAAATTTTCATCATCAAAACAATACAGTAACTACAGCCAAGTATGGTATCAGTGTCACCACAAAATGCACCCATGAAGTCAGTGTCAAAAGCTATGCTGGTGCACCAATAATTGTGTAATAGGTGAGAAGACATAAGGCAATAGCTATGTTAATCAGTAGCCATATTATACAACAAGATTGTATAATTTTACATTAATAATCGAAACCATGCCAAGAAAATTAATGAATAAGTGCTAAAATGCAAATAGGAAAAAAGCATTATGGATTAGTATCATATTGTTCACTAAAATACACAGTTTGCCACAAAAAACATTTATATTTTCACTAATGGTCTTGCCATACAGATTTTCCATCTCTGCCAAGTGTCATCATAAAAACTTGACATTCAACAGTGCATCGCCTGTTTAATTGTATCTCATAAATCTAGAATATGTGTGTCATAGGCAAATTCGTTTTAATATGTAATCTGGTCTGAAGACAAGAAAGGGTGTAGTTAATACAAAAGAAAAAGATACATACTTCAACAGGAGAATGCATTCTTAAGTTGTATGTATCAAAATCAAAATAATGATCACAACATAAAGAAGATACTATGTCAAAATGTATGCCACACCGGTTGTACCTGAGGATCCCAAAAACTTCACATAAAAAAATAATTGTGTTGCCTTTTACCACACTGGTGTTACTTACCATTTGAGATCTCTGTTTTGCTACTAACCACATAACGATTCATCACTTTCCTTTTACTACATGCAAGTCAGTGAAATATATCCACGGAAACAAAAAATCAACTTCAACAAAAACAGGGACCCTAACATATGCCATAACCATTACCTACTCATTGCTCATAATACATCAATTCCTAACCACTGAATCCTTCTGTGATACTGTCATCATTATAATCATCATCATCATCAATAATCATAAATATCTTCAACATATGTATCTCTAATGTATCATCATCATAATACCCCCATATCTCATAATATCGCCAAATCTCTGTTTTGTTAATCAATCTATACAAGAGAAACATTCCACAGTCACTCTTCATAAATAATATCACTGAGCAAACAAACCTTCATTACTGCACAACTGAACACAAAAATAAACTCTCCATAAAAATACATATTACCTTGGGCACTGATAATTTCCTTCAGACGACACAATTTTACCTTTAACAACCTGTAATTATTCATCGAACTCATAGAAAATCTTTCATATTCTTGTAATTCATCACTACCACTACTATTAGCAAAACTGATTTTCTATTTGCATAGCACAACTATGATCTCAATAAACTGCATCTCTCATCAGAACTGGTACTAAATCTTGCATTTTATAACTCATGACTGTTACTACTGAATACAAAAAATGATGGTATTCAAAGCAGTGTACCTGCATCACCAATCTGTTTCATTTTCAAAAATTTCGTGTTGGAAAATTTTGCTGAGAGTACAATTTCCTTTTTCTATTTTTTGTGGTGGGACGATCAGTAAGATGTTTTTAACACAGTCAGATTTTGTTACTGTAGTTAAATGCATGTAATCGAAGATTTCATTTTTGTTAGAATCTGAATGTACGTTGTTACCAATATGACACATTATTAATCACAGCTCACAAGTCACTAAAATTACTTTCAACAGATTTACATTAGGGTAGTAGAAGAAAACTTCATGTACTTATCGCTAAAAGGGGTAGGAGGAGAAGACGAGTGTACCAAGAGCCTAAAAATAGTTAACACCCAGCTCATGGAAGAATCGTTCACCAATCGATGTATCCAAAATGATATAATGGATTCCCTGCCAACATTAGAACTTTGTAAAATGCGTGGAATTCGGATTACCACTTCTTTTTGTATTTCTTTTGCAAAAAATACTCAGTGTAACAGTGTGCCAACAGTCCACTGTCTTATGTGTAAGTGCATTTTTGTACAAGAAAATAATCGCCAAAGTTGACTCTATGAATAGTTTGTAATCGTCACTGTAAGGCTTCTGTATCCACAAAACATCATTAATATGCTTCCGAAGCTGTTGTTCATTTTTTTGACTGCGAGTGAAACTCTGTTCTCACAAAAAGTCACTTAAATGCCTTGAATACATATGAACGCGGGAAGTGGCAAAATATAAACGAGAATAACCAAAATCATCGCACTTGCAGTTTTTTCATTACATGTAGGCTGTTGTTGCATTGTTCTTACGATATCGTCAGTATGCTGTTTAGAAACCTTTATGTTTCTTTGAACGAACTGGTAAAATGTTATCTGAATTTCTGCTTGTGTTACTCGAAATGATAGTTGTTTGTTCGTGTTCTCACGAGTCGGAATGTCTAGATATTCGAGTTGTTGAATTGTAATGGTACAGGATATTTCACTGTTTCCTTTAGATATTTGTTCTATTTTGTCACTGGGCGGATTTCTTTCATATTTAAACTCATGTTGGCTAATTTTCTTTCGTTAACATACAAAGTTGTTCTTTTTGTTTGTCGGAGTTCAGTCTTAATGCTTTTACCAGTTCACTAATTCTTACAACAGTGATATTAGATGATCGTGGCGCTCTGTGAGTTGCAAGACCACTGCGCTCAGTACAGCAATATGTTTTTGCGATTATTTCTCCATGTCGTTCTCTTGTGTCGTTCTTAATTTATTTTGTTCAATATCAAGGTTGCATAGAATGGCTCAGGCGACTTATCGCTGGCCGATTCGTCTCCTGAAATTTCTTTTCACTGTTAGAAATCTGTTCTGGAAAGTTACTTGTATTCTCTGAAATCTCAAGTGAATTACTTATGTATACCAACAGTTGTGCTTGTTCTCTTTCATTAATAATTAAATCATTACTTTGTGATGTAGTTTGTGATCTAGTAGCATGACGAAATACTGTGTTGCTAGTATAATGTTGATATATAAAAACTGAATTACAAACAAAATTTCTATTCATAATTAAATAACCGAAAGTAATAAATTATTTTACATGACAGAAATATCTGCAAAAAATCTAGGTAATGCTGAAATGTTTCAGAAGATTTGTACTGTTATCTACTTATGTAACAAAGACGTTCACATTGAATATTTTTTGCAAAAGGAGAAAGAAAAAAATTTTCACACAAAAATGACAATGAAATTGCAATAGCTAAAATACAAAATGCAAGTGTTAGTACATATATGCATAGCGCTGGCTGCTTTCTCGAACCTGATTTGCAATCTATGTCATCTCGGCAAACCCTATTTAACACACACACACACACACACACACACACACACACACACACACACACACACACATACACACAGTCTTCCATAGGGTTAAAAACACTACCGATTCTATAGTTATAAACTGTAACTTCCACTCTGGTAATATTATGTGCTCTAGCGAAGGAAGATGTAAACGTTTCTCGTAGATGCTTGTGAGGTCACTTTATAAAATCGATAAGATGGTCCCTGGTATCTTTCTTCACTTCGGGATTTGTGATTGGACATACAGATGTCTCTTATATATACAGGGTGAGCACAAAGTCTTGCCCTGATCATAACAATTTATTACAGAATAACCATTTGACATAATAATTTACATTTGATGCTGTTACATAGATTAGTGTTACTAGTTTTTTTAGGACCACTTACGTTAGTAAACCTCAACGTGTGCTCCCTTAGTAGCTCGGAGAATATCAAGGCGGTATTCCAGTTCGCGCCAGATGTTTCGTAACATGTGTTCTGTCACAGTACCCACATCAGCCTGTATCCTGGCCTTCAGTTTGTCGACGTCAGCAGTTAGTGTGACGAAGACTCTGTCCTTGATATAGCGCCAGAAAAAGAAGTCAAAGAGCGTAATGTCTACAGAGTGGGGTGGTCAGGTTCCTTCCAATCCACTGATTCGGAAATGTTTCATCCAGGAAATCACAGGCTATCAGAGCCCAGTCGGGGGGTACTCCATCTTGCTGGAAAATTATTCGTGGTTATATTCTTCTAACTGTGGGGCAATGAACTGTTGCACAACTTCTAAGTAAATGTTAGCGGTAATGGGTTTTTCCGTGAAGAAAAACGGTCCAATAACCTTTTTATGCATGAGGCCGCACCAAACATTCACTTTCTCGCTGTCTCGCTGTAGCTGTACAGTACCATGTTGAGACTCTGAACCCCATATACGGACATTAAGCCTATTTACCTTTCCACTGACATGAAAGGTGGATACATCGGTAAAGCATATGTGACTTAAGTAATCCTTCGCGCCATCAATCCTGTTGAGAATCTCAGTTGCAAGTTCAGCACGTGCCAGCAAATCATTTGGCTGCAAGGCCTGCACGATTTGCACTTTGCAAGCATGTAACCTAAGCGTTTCGTGAAGAATCTTCACCACACTTGCTTGCCGTATTTGAACTTCACGTGATGCCTGACGAGTTGTTTTAGACGGAGTCCGTTGAAACGATTGCCGAACACTATCAACAGTTGCATCACTCACACGAGGCCTGCCACTTCGAGGACGATCTTCAACGCTGCCTGTTTCGTTAAACTTTGCATACCATCGCTTTATTGATTTAACGTCAGAAGGGCTGCGTCCATGAGAAGCCCGAAATTTACGCTGAACACTGATAGGCGCTTTCGTTTCGTGAAACCAAAGCACACATTGCGCTTTCTCCTGCTTCGACGCCATTTCGCCAGCAACCAACGTGACCAAACAGACCGCATCGGTGTTGTGGAGCACTAGCACCAGCTATTGGTCAGAAAAACTAGTAATGCTAACCTATGTAACAGCATCAAATTCAAATTATTATGTCAAACGCTTTTTCTCTTATAATTTTTTATAATCAGGGCAAGACTTTGTGCTCACCCTGTATAACGGAAATGTTGAGACTCACTGACTGACTGCCACATTTATCATCATTCAAGCCAAATAACTAAGGACGGAAACTTGAAATTTGGAGTGGGTGTTGATCTTATACTCCAGGTATCGTTTAAGAAGGGGCTTTCCAAAATTCCACCCCTAAGGGAGTGAAACATAACAGTCGGCTCTCAGCCGTGGCAGCGTGCGGACGGCCCCGCGCGCTGGCCAGTGCTCCGCTGCAGGCGTTGTTTACTTCCGCATCGTAGCTTTGAGGCTTGTGTCTGTCCACCATGAACAACATGTCAAGCGCTTACCGCCGTGCGACCCTTAAAGTTTCCTTCCCAGCTGGACATGCGAGACCTCGTGCACATGAAGTTGAAACGTTCATACGTGAAGAAGTTCGTTTAGATCCTAACCACGTTATCGGAATCCATTTTTCGATCATGAGTAGTGTCGTTTATATTAAAATGACAAACACCGAGGTGTGTGAAGATGTTATTCGCCGCCATGCCAATGGACTTAAGTTCAAATACTCTGATGGTCACGTCGGAGCTGTAACACTTGAACTCGCAGAGTACGGTCAACGCTCGATTAGGGTGTTTGAACTACCTTTTGAAGTGCCGAAGGACGAAGTTGTCTCTGCGTTACAACCATACGGTAACGTCATCGGTTACGTAGAGGAAAAATGGCAAACCTTCACGACCTACCATGTCCTTAATGGTGTGCGTCAGATCAAAATTGAACTGAAAAAACATATACCATCATACCTGACAATTGCATGCGACGCCGCCTGATCCAGACGCCGGTCGGCGAGGAAGCGTCCCCAGCGGTGATCACTCAGATCCCTGTCACATATGCCAAGGTTGCCAAGGAAGGTAGCACCTCTACACAGAGTCTTCCGGCTCCGTTGACGTCGTCTGATCAGGTAGATGCAACCGCTACTGAGATTCCTTCTGAGCTGCTACAGACGCCAGATCCTGACCTGCCGAATCTTCGCGGCACTGTGACTGAAACTGCTACTGAGATGGACGTTGATTCGGGAGTGGTACCTACTTCTGCTTTCCTTCAGACTGGTCCGGAGTCAGACGAAAGCCACCCGCAATCAGACTCTGAACGACAGGTTCGGAAACAATGGTCGACACGAAAGAGAAAGAAACGTAGCCGTACACCCCCTGATGAATCCATTCTACGGATGGATAGCAGGGATGCAGAGCTGAAGATGGACGACAAACCGCTCTTTGATGACCAAAAGTCTGATGCGAACGACCCGCCACAGGCGACCACTGGCAACGAACACCCCTCCTTACTGGCGCCGTTGCCCCCACAGGTCGACGTTGAAGAGAGCCTATCCGCTGAGCCGAAAACTACGTCTCCTCTCCGCGTGGATGATGTGCACAACCGATGCCCTACCGCAGTATCAGTCTCCTGGGCAGACGACGTGGAGATCAAAGGGACTGGGGTGGACGGTGCTGATGACGGGGCACCCCCATCGGTTGCGCCCGCGCCCGCAAACTCTCCACAATAGCAACCTCTTCAGCGGACTGGCACCATCGACGACCTCTCGCTCCTGAAGAAGGAGCGCCACCTATGCCTGTGGGACTCCAACACCAGCATTATCGTGTCGCAACGATTAACCTCGCGACCATTCGTGCGCCCCACAAACTAGCGCTGCTCCGCGATATGATTTATGATGCGGACATAGATATTGCCCTGCCGATTTTTCACCACCACATGGCTTCACGGCGCATCTTTCTCCCGCTTCGGACACCGGTAGTGGTGTTGCCATCATCTTACGAGAAGGTCTTCCTGCCGAAGATGTCCTATACCTCCCCAACGGCAGAGGTATGGCCCTTACTCTCTTTGGTGTACGCTCGTCAACATTTATGCGCCGTCGGGCTCCAGCTACCGTCGTGAACGCGATGCCTTCTTCGCGAATGAAGTTACACCCATTTTTATGGGACCACACGATGACTGGGTCATGGGTGGAGACTTCAACTGCACCCAGCGACCTCAGGATCAATTGCCGCGTCACTCACCATGCGCAGCTCTGGAAACAGTCGTCACGCGGCTACTATTTGTCGACACTTGGAGACATGTTGGCGGTGATCTAATGGGCTTTACGTACTACACTGCGCACTCCTCTAGCCGACTGGATCGCATCTACATCTCGCGGTCCCTAATACAACACACTCGACAGGCTGAAATCTGGCCTGTTGCTTTTTCAGATCATGAGGCTTACTTCTGTGATGTTGTTCTCACAAGACAGACAGTATGGCACGGACGTAGTTTATGGAAACTGAACACGGCACTTCTTAATTCACCTGACTGTCGACTTCTAATAGAAGGCACTTGGATCACATGTAATAGACGCCGCCCCACGTATCCGTCTACCATATCCTGGTGGATCCAGTGTGCAAAACCTACTCTTCGAAAAACTTTGATACGGTATGGCAAAGATGTTGTAGCCTGCAGGAAGAGCACTATGGACTTTTACTACAGGATCCTACGAGAATGCTCCATGATGCGAGCCTCCCCTGAACGCCATACAAGGATGAACCATGCTAAGGCACAAATCTCCAATCTCATGCAGAGGCATTTGGAAGGAGCGATAGTACGATCTCATACTGCTGATCGCATGCCTCATGAACATCCGTCGATGTACCATATCATCCAAGAACGCCAAAATCGACGCCGAAAATTGATTCACGTCCTAACAGACCAAGAAGGGCGTCGATACGTAACCCAATCTGCAATAGGGAATGTGCTTCACGCCCACTACCAGCAGCTCTACGCCGCAATTCCACATTCCCCAGAGTTGATCGAGGAAGTCTCACAGCTCAACTTCGGTGGTATCCCAGGAGATGCGGCGATTGACTTGATGCCAGAGGTGACTCATGATGAAGTCCACGATGCGATCCGGGCAGGAACCATCAATCGCTCCCCAGGACCCGACGGTCTTCCCCTCGAATTTTATCGCACCTTCCGTGATTTGTTAGAGTCCACCTTCACCTCCATCTGTCAGGAACTGATGCCTCCGGAAGTACCTGTGCCGGACGCTTTCATGGAAGGAATTATTATTCCTGTACATAAACCACATGGTGGCAACAATATCAGTGATTATCGACCCATCACCCTCCTTAACAGTGATATGAAAATCTTCACTCGCCTTTTGCCGGCACGACTTAAAAACGTTGCCCGATATGTTGTGTCACTAGACCAAGCATCTTTGGGAGGGGATAATAATATCCACACGGCTTTATGCCACTACAGGGATATGATCGCCGTTACCCAGGCACAACGCCTGTCTGGGGCACTTGCGTCTTTGGACTTTAGTCAAGCTTTTGATAGGGTTGGTCATTCGTTCCTTACAGCCGTTCTCCACCATATCGGTTTTCCAGTCGCCGTTATCACGATAGTGATGCGCCTTCTGCGGGGTGCCTCATCCAGTATTATGTACAATGGCAGACTCACTCCTCCGATAATAGGTTGATCCGTACGTCAAGGTTGCCCTCTCTCAGCGATTTTGTACGCCTTTTCCTTGGAATCCTTGCTATGTGGACTAAGACAACGTATGGTAGGGTTGTCCATAGATCGCTACCGATTCTGTTGCACGGCCTATGCTGATGATGTAGTCATCTGTTTACGTAATGCCGACGAGGTTCGAGCTGTTTTGACGTGGGTAGCGACTTATGGTGAGGCGTCGGGTAGCTCTTTAAACGTACGTAAGTCACAAGTTATGTTCATTGGCACGGGATTTCCCGTGGAGTACGTTACACCTCTCACCACCGTTGATACCATTCGCTGTTTGGGAATAGATTTTTCATCTGATCTCCGGCGTTCAGCCACCATCAACTGCCGACGCCTCCTTTTAATGATCAGAGCAGGTCTTATGGACCATCGCCTTCGATCCCTAGATATTCTCCAACGAGCTCGATATGTAAATATATATATATCGCATCCCGCGTTCCCCATGTAGCACAAGTTCTACCTTTTCCGCTTACTGTGGCACGTCGCATGTTGGCAGCAATGACATCTTTCATGAGCTCTGGGCTGTTGTTCAAGGTTAACTATGCAACCCTTACTCTTCCCCGTGAACGAGGTGGGATAGGTCTGTTTCACGTGCTGGATAAAGCTCGTGCCCTATTTGTCAGCTCCCAGATGACGGTATGGACACGTTGCCCAACGAGCCTCACTGGTCTCCGCCTGTCGGCATATTCGCTGGTCTCACTGTCAGCCCCAGTGATGATCTCGAATGTTCCGGCCCAGTTCCATTATATACGATACTTCTTTCTTGAACTCAGTTATCTACGCCTCATCTTACCAAGACAACTTTTACTCAAGACAAAGGCAGTATACAATGTCCTCCAATTAGGTCGTCCACCTAACCCGATTGAACAAAAGTTCCCCCAGGTTGACTGGCGTCATGTATGGCGCTCGGTGTTCGCCTGTTACCTTGACACGCATGTTCAATCTGTCTGGTACCTAACTGTCAATGGTAAGCAAATCAACCAATTTCGCCTTCATCGTATCCACCTCGCCCAATCACCTCTATGTTCAACGTGTGGAGTGCCAGACAATGATGAACATCGGTTTGTTTGCGGAGGTGGAGGTTTGGCACTTGGTTCGTCTTATTGTGGCTTTTCTAACGCGGGACATTCCGGATCGGATTACTCCCCTTTCATTATTATTTCCGGAAAGTGACTATTTTCCTCGGACAAAGACCAATGCCGTGAATTGGATTCGCAGACATGCTATTCACTACCTATTTGGACAAACTGTAGACTCTGTACTCGATTTTTGGACATACCTCAATGACCGTTATTATGTCGTTGTCCGTCACCCAAAATACAGACAATTTTTCTCAAACTTCCTTGGGAGTGCTTTCCACGACCCGCCTCGCAGCTGGAATGTGTTAAGCTAAGAGAGAAGAAGGGTTCCTGTTTGAGCCAATGAACATTTCTGAACAATTTAACGGAACACATCAATTTCGAGAAGACGTGACTCAACATATTACCAGCGGGACGCAGAAGGCCTCTGATCAATTACAAAAAAAAAAGGAGAGAAAAAAATAAAAACAATAAAAATAAAAATGAAGATTTTGTTTTGTTTGCAAGGATAGCCCTAACCTTGGTTTCCCATATTTCCCCTGGTATATAGGTAGCTCTCTGGAGTAGGTTTAGTCAGGAGCCAACACCTGAAGTGGACCAGATTTTTTTTTTTTTGAGGATGAAAAGTGGCGGTGGCACTTAGGATTTTTTTTGTAGTTCCAAAAGAAAAACAGAAAAAAACTACAAATTGAGTTAAAATTTTTGTTAAAAAAGTGGTTACAGCAAACAAAAAAAGAATAAAAAAAGAAAAAACAAAAAATAACAAAAATAAAAAAATGTTGTTAAGGCAAAAAAGAAAAAAAGTGGATAGAAAAAAAGCATGTTCAGCTGTTATCCGAAAGGTTGGTGGTTCGAGCCCACCCGGGGGCGAAAAAAAAAAAAAAAAAGAAAAACAGGCACTTGATTCAAGTCTTCCCTCAACAGAAAAGTTTACTTTCTTTATTTTCGCAAAGTTATAAATTGTCCGTTCGTTCATTGACGTCTCTGTTCACTGTAATAAGTTTAGTTTGTGTGTTTTGCGACCGCACTGCAAAACCGTGCGATTAGTAGACTTTCGGACGTGCCTCTCCAATGGGAACCGAAAACATTTGATCGCAAGGTCATAGGTCAACCGATTCCTCCACAGGAAAACACGTCTGATATATTCTATACGACACTGGTGACGGCATGTGCGTCACATGACAGGAATATGTTGTCGACCCACCTAACTTGTACACTTAGCGAATGGGTAAAAAGATTCTTCTACCTTGCCTGATTTGGGTTTTCTTGTGGATGTGATAATCACTCCCAAAAAGTGACGAAAACATAAGAGTTTGCCACATACACTGAAAATAAAACATTAAACTTTTCACGCGAAGGAAGACTTGAACCTAGGACCTCTCGCTCCATTGCTGCTCTCGCTAACCACGGAACCACGGCGCTCCTTAACTTTCATTGTCCTTGATGTTGCCTATCATCGCATGGACTTCTCAGTTTGTATATTTCATTTATTTTTTTCGTAGCTCCACACAACTTCTTCCTGTTTTCTTGATTGATCTGTGTTCAGTTTTTCAAGGCCTATCCACTGTGCCAACTTATAACTAAATCTGAGGGGGGTGCGATGGGGAGGTTTCCTTGTTAGCAAACAGAATTTAAATGTGGTTACGCCGATTACAGAGCCTTTTTGCGACAGTATTCTGGTGTTTAAAATCTGTGATCAAGTTGTCTGCTGGAAAAAATTAGAGGTTGGATGGTCTGTAAAGTTAAAGAAGAAAGTATGTGGTGCATTCAACTGTTACCTACATAGTAAATTCTCAAGTTCGTCACTGCAAATGACAGTATCAATCCAACAGTACCGTATCTCCCACACGAGAACAACAATATGACAGCAAGAGTAAAAATGAAAAAATGGGCAAGGAAGTGCAGGAAAGCATTTTGAGGAGATATAAAAATCCTGATGCTGTATCATATATAAAGTAGAATTGGCTGACATCAAAATAGCTATTCAGATCGACCAAGCGCCTTGAAGATTGCAGTAGCTCTGTGTAGATAACTGTTACCTTGTGGATCAGGAAGTAATGCCAGATTTTGTTGGGGTATTAACAAAATGGAAATGTGTGATTAGCTAACATCAAACGATGACTTGTGTGTGCATGGAAGCTACTGAGGAAACAGCAATGAGATTGTGAACAAAGATAAGACAGTTGGAATAGAATATTTAACATGGATGAATTACATTTGTGAAGATATAAATCAAATTTGTATTTCACAGCACAGGCTCCAGAGGGAACAAGATATCAGTATCGTTTAATAAAGAGGCCTGATATGCATCCACGAGAAAAGTTCACATCCTTCTTGACTAGAGAACATGGTATTACCAGATTGGAAGCTACAATTTATAACTACAAAATCGATGATGTGTTTAACACTATGAAAGACTCTCTGTCTGTAGCAAACACGACTAAACATAATTTGTAATGTTCTCACTGTATGCCGTACTATTCGCTTCCATGTGGTGTAAACTAGCTGACAGGTTACAGAATAGTTGCTGGCTCGTGTTTAATAGTGTTCTGCAGTTTGTCTATTGGTGCAATAATACATGGATGTTGAGTGGTGTTATTATATCTCTTAAAAATAATGTATACTATTTATTTAGAGGAAACACTCTCCTAGTAAATTTGTTTGTCCTTTGATTTATCGTGATATGTTACTGATTTTTAGTGAAGTTAGTTTGTACGTTTAGCTTTCAAAAAACATACGAAAGAGATATAATAAGCAAAATAATGAATTTCGTAGGTTGCCAATTACGTATTATATCTGGTTTTATCGAGCGCCAGGCTCCCTACAAATTACTGTAAATACAATAGCGTAGTATTACTCAGCTCCAGTTCACTATCACAGAAAATAGACAAGTTTTAATAAAATTATTTCACTGGATTTCTTCAATTAATCTCACTGAATATTTTTACATAATTTCTTCCGCTCCGGCTATCAGACATTGTGCTGTGAGAAAATATTTTTAAATGTACCGCGTAATGGCGGCTAATTGTTAACAGTCAGAGATCACTGTTACTCGATCCGCAGCAGCTGGAAACATGCTAAATAATTTTCATTAAATATTCTTTTCATAAGATAAATGTGGCGTAGGTTCTTGAAATAACACACGGAGATCACTTTATACTAATATATGCTTACTAGGATACAGTTTACACCATTAAACATTTGCAATTACGTTACGACAGAAATAAATGCTAGTGCAGCACAATAGCTTGCGTATCTTATGCCAGCTAACACCAGAACGAACAGAACAAAACAGACCAGACAGAAGAATGAGCATTGCATTGTATTTTATACTCTTACAAAGATAATATTTTTTTAATTACTTACACATTATAATCTCATACAATAAAAATAATGTCTTTTCTGCATGTATCGATCTATATTGTATATTTTTACAGTTTGTGTTATTACCTTCCGCAGATAAATCGATGTTTGCAACTCATTTTGAGTCACATACAGTCATTTTTATTTATGTTTCACCTTGATAATGGTGAATATTGCAAAAGGGACACTACAGTGTACAAACAGACTTTCCAGACAATCAAAACTGGGAGAAGATTTTATTTATGCTCTGTCTACCTACATTTTTAATTATTTACCTCTGAACTATGTGGAGATGCTGACACAGACTCCAAAAAATATTACAAAAGCATTATAGATAAGAACTATATTAAACCTGTAGAAACATATTTTTCTCCATCTAGAGTAATGTTCATTATAATACCAGCTGAAGCAGGTATTGATGAATTAGGTCTGGTTTCCACAAATATGTAATGTTATCCCACACGTCTTAAGAAAAGGAACTAATATTTCAATCAGACTTAAGCCATTCCCTGTTAAATGAATTATTCCTTTAAGTCTAGTTAATGTGTGATGTGCATGAAAACAAAAACTGTAAATGAAAGAGGTTTAAGTCAAGAAATAAAAAAGGGCCCAGGTGATGAAGACAGCTGTTATAAAGGAAAATTATAAATTGAAGCTATAAAATTAACAAGCCATTACCAATTTGTAAGGCCTTCAGATTACTCCAGACACAGTATGTGGAGAAGCCTGGATGTTGATGGAGATTGAAGAGTATCAACATTTACTGCAAATAGCAATGGGAAGTGGCCAAATTTAGTGTATTTGCAGAAAATGACAGATTCATTGGTGTTTACTTCATTAGTGGGTCAAACTTCCATACCTGTTTGGTTCTGTTTAAAAAGGATGCTTATATTGTATCAACATATGGTGGCTGGACATTGTGCATCTAGCGACTGAAAATCCGTTTACAAAGTTTAATATGGGGTGTGGTGTTGACAATGTTGACCACATTCTCAATATATAAAATTGTCTGACGTTTCAACCACTATTGCAAGTGGCCTTCCTAAGGGCTTTGTGCTGAGCTGACTGCTGAATGACGGGGAGGCTTTAGATCTTATATAGTAGTAGAGAAAGGTGATTACGTAATTTTATAGGGCAATTTTGTATAGGAGCAGGGGTGTTAGGTATTCTTTAGTGATTTTTATATTATTCTCTGTCATTGGTGGATAAATATGTGCCTGACTGGTGTTTACGTTTTCTGTTGCCATTAGTGGAAACAGGCGAATTAGAAACTGGTGGTAGCTGTGACGTAACGCTGTTTACTTGTTACGATGTGTGGGCTAATGTGTGCCTGCACTCTGTGTACGTAAGAATACTGCATTCGCTGCGTGCCTGTGTGAGTTGCTTTGTGTTCGCCTCCCTCCCTTACGTTGTCACTGCTGGCAGTCAGTACGCTCAAAATCCATTCTCCCTATTCATATTGACAGATCGCATGGCTGTTTCTGTCGCCTCTTTAACATTCCTCCTCAGTGTCAATGGCTGTTTCACCAGTTGCTGGCTTCACTGAATATTATCCCTTTTTCGCAATCACCTGATGTTCCGCCACTGCTGTGGTGTGTTGTCCCAAACAGATAGATCTTTCATACTCTGCAGTTCGTGTGATGATCGACCGTAGACTCTTGTGGTGGTTAGTTTGTCGACCGCATCTTTCGTTAAGCCTAGAACATCTTTTGTTTTGATATTGCTCTGAAAGGTTGGCTTGATGTCGGCTCGATGAAGAATTTTGCCCACACATTCAGTGCCCTCTTGTATAGGTTTATGTTCTGTGCTTCCTTCTGCTCTTCGCTATGCCCTCATCTTTTGTCATCATAGTTTTATCTATCATATTCTTGCCATAACCATTGGCTCCTAAAATGGATCTGACGTTTTGTAGGCCCACCTTCAGGTCATCGCTGATCCTGTGGGCCCTCCTGGTTAAGGTGAGAAGGGTGGACTTCTTCTGCATAGCATGGTCGTGGGAGAAGGCATGGAGGTACCTGCCCATGCTACTGGATTTTCTTTATACTCTGTGAATAAGTTTACTATCAAGCTTTCGGTACACTTCCATGTTGAGAAAAGGCAGCACCCCATTCTTCTCAATCTCTATACTAAATTGTATTTTACTATGCTGTGACTGAGATGTTGGTGGAACTTCTGTACTTCTTTCTTTCCATGTGACCAAATGATGAAGATATCATCGACATATTGGAGCCAGCAATCATAGCGTAATGGTGCAGACCGGAGAGCTGTTTCTTCAAATGCTACATGAAGGTGTCTGCTGCAATAGGTGAGGGAGGGGAACCAATACGTTTCGGCGTGCTGTTCAAAGATCGCCTGCTCCGGACCATAGCCGATAGTCAGCAAGGTTAACATGCCACAACATCCCCACATATCCATTATTTTGTGTATGTAGGAAGTAAGTATCGGATATTGCTGTCATGGGCTATTTTTATTTTTTATAGTATTGTGACAACCATATTGGATTCATCTGCATGTTTCTCGCTGTAGAGGTTACTTGTGTTAATAGATTTACTATTCCAGGCACTAGCAGTGTGATCAATTTCATTCTTAGGTTGGTTTAGTCAAGGAGATTAGAATATTAATATCTTTGTTTTAGTATTTTGCATTCTCAATGTGAATATCTTTGGGTTCAAAGTCATGAACTTTGGATTGTTGCTGTAGTTTGATTTTGTGAATTGTGAAATTGTTGCACCTGAGCCTAGGGATTTTTTGTTGACTGTAACTGATCCCTGCATTTATTCCTCAACAGGAAGTGCGTTTGTCCTTAGTTGTAGGAAGGAGTTCTTTCATTGTGATAGTCGTTGATCGCAGTTGCGTACTGAGAAAAAACGACGTAGGATACTGGACCATTCAGCGCGAGAAAGCCAAAATGGCGGATGGCGTGGACATTGATTTATACGCCGACGACATAGAACAAGATTTTGCGCAGGTGTGTCCTAAACGTTATGCTTTAACAGTTTTTTCTGAAAAGCTGTGTGCCATATTCTTGGGAATTTCGTCATATAAAAGATTTGGGAATAATGTTAATTTATTTTGCTTTTATGCGAACTTAGGCAGTTTACATTAATGATTAATTTGTTATAGGCCTATTTTGTTTTGGACCGTTTGTAGCCGAGTGCTTTGTTTGAAATTCTGTAAAAGCCCAGTTGTGATTATGTAAGCTTTTGTGATTGATTGTTACGTGTATGCGGCGCGAACTTATGATTTAAGCTAGTATGCACAATTGCCCGCTTTTTCATTACCGTAGGATGTCTGTCATTGCCCATGTTATTCAGACTTTTAGCATTTTCATGTAATGTGTTTATTGGTTCTCCTTATGTTGGATAAGGTTCTGGAGAAAGGCTTAATATGCCTCATTGTGTACCTCCTGTCTCAATCTAGTATTGGAAACTCGCAAACTATGTTCATATGAGTAGTCCTTATTTCTGGTTACTCTCATGATGAAAGTCTGCCAGTTGACTTTAATGGTAAGTGTTGAAGTCGTCCAGATTTATTACGGTTTGGATCCAATTTTTTACAACGTGTGGTGGTAGCTCCACATAAAATCCTGGTTGTGCCGACACAGGCCTAGTGATCTGTATCATAGCTCAGTGTTTAGTTGTTGTTGTTGTTGTTGTTGTGGTGGTCTGCAGTCCAGAGACTGGTTTGATGCAGCTCTCCGTGCTACTCTATCCTGTGCAAGCTTCATCATCTCCCAGTACCTACTGCAGTCTACTTCCTTCTGAATCTGCTTAGTGTATTCATCTCTTGGTCTCCCTCTACGATTTTTACCCTCCACGCTGCCCTCCAATGCTAAATTGGTGATCCCTTGATGCCTCAGAACATGTCCTACCAACCGGTCCCTTCTTCTTGTCAAGTTGTGCCACAAACTCCTCTCCAATTCTATTCAATACCTCCTCATTAGTTATGTGATCTACCCATCTAATCTTCAGCATTCTTCTGTAACACCACATTTCAAAAGCTTCAATTCTCTTCTTGTCTAAACTATTTATCATCCATGTTTCACTTCCATACATGGCTATACTCCATACAAATACTTTCAGAAACAACTTCCTGACACTTAAATCTATACTCGATGTACAAATACTTTCAGAAACGACTTCCTGACACTTAAATCTATACTCGATGTTAACAAATTTCTCTTCTTCAGAAACGCTTTCCTTGCCATTGCCAGTCTACATTTTATATTCTCTCTACTTTGACCATCATCAGTTATTTTGCTCCCCAAATAGCAAAACTCCTTTACTACTTTAAGTGCCTCATTTCCTAATCTAATTCGCTCAGCATCACCCGACTTAATTCGACTACATTTCATTATCCTCGTTTTGCTTTTGTTGATGTTCATCCTATATCCTCCTTTCAAGACACTGTCCATTCCGTTCAGCTGCTCTTCCAAGTGCTTTGCTGCCTCTGACAGAATTACAATGTCATCAAATTTTTTATTTCTTGTCCATGGATTTTAATACCTACTCCAAACTTTTCTTTTGTTTCCTTTATTGCTTGCTCAATAATAAGATAATGTATTGAAAGCTAATAACATGGTTGTGCATTGGCTAAGCCCGTGAATATGAATACTTATTGTCAAACACATTTCATGATAAAAACCAAAACCATGTAAATTAAAAATATGAAGTAGTTTATTAGCTTATAGGCAAGTTTGAATATTTTGATGTATACTACACCCACTTATCGTTCATAAACTAACAACTCATGGGTGTCTACTGTTCTCATAGGCAAACATAATGCATACTGTTCGGATGAGTGCAACTTCTACTGATTTTGAGCCTAACAGAAGCTATTAAATTTGGTTTTATAAGTATTTTTAGTCCGTTATATTGTGGTGTGCAATCACAACTGAAAATGGCACACAGATGTTGACAAAAATGGTCTGTTCTTGCCCATGTTTTCTGTTAATGTTTGTGTAATATGTTAACTTAAGTGCAATGTTTTTATTTTTATCATGGTAAGGAAGTTTAGTCTGATAGTTAAGTTCAGTGACTTATTAACCTCATAGGACTGTTCATGTTGTTTCCCTGTGAAAGTGTAGCTGTGCGCATGAGACAAGTGTGTTGCTAAACGGTGTGTTCATGTCTGGTATGCTTTTCACCTGTGCATCAAACCATTTGTTATGTAGCAAATCAGGTGGTGAGGCATCCTTCTCTAAAATAGAACTTAAAATTCTTCTGAAAAGTAGCCATGGAGTGATATTGTTTGGCAGAAGCACAGTTAAGACAGTATGTAATTACAGTGATGTCAAAATAAAGACATGTGATACGCACTCCAAAGGAAATATCTCACAATTGGGAAGACATGCATAGGTGTGGAAGACTCTCATCTGTAAGTGTTAAGAGCATTGAACTGTGAAACAGGAAGGCAATACGCTATCCTGATTAGTGAAAATTCCTCTCACGTTTCCAGCCTTTGAGAAATTAACGTGTTTGGTTTGTTAGATGATTGTTTGATTAGAGAGACAACACAGTTCAGAATACCTTGTTTTAGAAAGTGTATCTTTTCTTTTTTTGCTTATTTCAGTAGCAGTGAGGTATAGATCACACAGTGCCACACACACCATTCCATGGTGTAGCTACTTACATTAATGTTATAAAACTTGTAAGTGGCAAATATGATGTGACATCTGGGTTCTAGTACATGGGATTACTTTATGGAGTAATTCTGCTCGTATGCTTGAAGCTCTGTGAATTCGTGTTAAGTTGTTAAGGCTTAAATTGACTGGCATTATCAGCATCTTTGGCTACTAATCTGTTTCTGTCAATCAGTGCTGTAAATTTCCCCCTTTCTGTGATGATCTTGTCAGATAGGGTGGAGGGTGTCAACCCACCGGCTTTGACTCGTGATGTAAGGGTGTTGTGGCGTGTGATGTCATGACAGTGCGGAGTTTAGTTTATGGGTGTGTTGTGTTTGTAGATGTCGTCTTGTTGGGGTTGGTGGTGTCCTCTGACATACGATTGAGACTAGTCCTAATCTTTCGTAAACGTGTTTTCTTGTTTTTCTGTAATTTAATTTGACTTATTCTCGCTAAAGTAAGATTTTTACCATGAGTGAAAAGTGCCTGACTTGCCATAGAATTGTTAGCTCCAGGGTTTGGTGTGATGGGTGCAGTAGTTTTTTCCATTGCGGTGACTGTAGCGGCGTGGGAAATGGGGAAGTGGATCAGACTCATCAGTGGTTCTGTAAGATATACAGTAGAGATGGAAAATAGTGGAACAGGAGGGGAAAATTGCTGACCTTCAGGCACAGTTAGAGCAGGCTTCGGGAAGATCTGAACAGGTTAAGGAGGGAGAAGGGTAAAGAGAGGTGGGAAGTGGCAACAGGTAACAGACCTAGAACTTTTTTGTGGTGAATGCTAAGAATAAGTTTGATCTGTTGCTTCAGTTAGATGCTGATGAGTCTCAGACAGGGGTAGGTGTAGAGAGGGCACAACAAACTTTCAGTAGAAAATTGAATAAGAATGTAGAGAAGTCGGCAAAGAGAAAGAAAGTTTTGCTGTTAAGTAGTTCACATGCCAGAGTTGTATGCCAACTTTCGCAGGACAAGTTAGGATCAGAATACCAGGTCACAAATGTTTTTAAACCAAGTGCTGGTCTGGGCCAGGTGACAGAGGATTTAGGTTCACTCTGTAAAGATTTTACCAAGGAAGACACCGTGGTTAATCTGGGTGGGCCGGGCAATAGTATTGACAGAGATCGTGGGTACAATATAGAGTGTGACCTGGCAAAGATTGCATCAGCAACGAGACATACCAGTGTTGAGTTTGTGTCTGTTCTGAGATGCCATGACCGACCTCATTTAAACTCTTCTGTCGGGAGAGTTAATTTGGAGTTGGAACGGCTGCTTGGGTCGGGTGCGGGGTCACATATTGGGTTGGTTCCTGTTGATTCTCTCAGTAGGTGGGATTATACTAGACATAACTTACACCTCAACAGGAAAGGGAAGGGTAAACTGGCTGGGCTAATAGCAGGAAATGTAAGGGGGGGGAGGCACTGCCATGAGTGGTAATATACCAGTGGTCATAGGTGTTGGAGCAGCACCTTTTTTAGGATAGATAGGACAGAACGAAGTCAAGTTCTGAGAAAAGTAAAAATTGAAACAAACCTTCAGTTTGATAAAGAAATGAAACAGCATAATCCTGACGCATTGGATCAGCGAACACAGCTGTTGGTTACAAATTTACAGCAATCAGCAGAAATTTAATTTCCACCCGATTTCATCTCACTAAGTGTGAAATGTCAACTCTTTAGTGCATCAAAATATTTGTGGACTGAGAAGTAAAATTAATGAACTACTTATGTGCATTGATGAATAAGAATCATCGAATCCAGTTGATATAATCTGCCTCTTTGAACATCATGTGACCACTGGTATAGATATGTTAAACCTTACAGAATTTAAGTTAGCCTCCTACTTCTGTAGACAAAAAAATGGAGAAAGGAGGAATTGCTACATTTGTTAAAAACAGTTTTAAATTTAAGAATATTGACAGTAATAAATTTTCCTTTGAGCACCAGTTAGAAGCATGTGCAACAGAGATAGAATTTCATAATAGGTCCTTTATAATAGTAGCCATATACAGAGCACCTTCAGGAAATCTCAGCCTGTTTATAAACGGTCTTGAAGATTTATTTTCTCATCTAAAATTAAAAAACAAAGAACTAGTGGTTGCTGGTGATTTTAATATAGATGTCCTCAAAAACACTGTCTGTGAACAGTTACTGAAATCAGTTACAAATTGTCATTCAATTTAATTTCTACTGTAAATTTCCCAACTAGGGTATACAAATGTTCTAAGACTGCCATTGATAATATATTTATAGCCAATTCTAGGCAACTAAGCCACATTACAAAACCAGTAGTAAATGGCGGCTATCTGACCATGACATGTAACACCTAACACTAAATTTTGAAAACTGTCAGGGTAAAACATCTATCAGAACAGAGTACAGAAGGCCCACAAAACAGTCAAAAACTGAGAAATTTAGGAGATTGCTCAAAGAAATTAATATGATGGATGTTTACAGCATCCAAGACACAAATTGAAAATACAAAACATACATTAATAAAGTTAGCACCTTGAAAATTGTTTTCCCCTGAAGGTAACTCAAATTAAGCAGAAGTCTTAATAAGAAACCATGGATCACACAAGGGATAAAGATATCATGTGAGACAAAAAGGAAACACTATCTGATACCTAGGGACATCTTTGATACTAGAATTATAGCTTATTACAAAAATTACTTCAAAATATTGAAGGTTATCCAGAAATCTAAACACCTGCATTATGAGAAGAAGGTAAATACACCCAGCAATAAAATAAAAACAATATGGGATATAGTTAAGTCAGAGACAGGTAGGACCAGAAATGAGGAGGAACAAATAGCTCTAAAAATAAATGAAACCCTGGTAACAAACCCATGTTGTGTTGCAAACCATTTAAACAAGTATTTTGTCTCTGTTACTGATAGCATGGGGTTGTCAGGTTCAGTGAATAATGCAATGGAATATCTGAGACCAGTGCACACTAGAAATCTCAGTTAAATAGAATTGACACTTACTTCACCCAAAGAAATAGAATCCATCATAAAGTCCTTGAAATCAAAGCATTCTAGCGATTATGATAGTTAATAGAAGAGTTTTCATGTGAGCTTAGTCATATCTTAAGTTATTTGTGTAATCAATCACTTGTCACAGGAACATTCCCGGACTGGCTGAAATATGCTGAAGTTATACCTCTCCACAAGACAGGGGACAAAGAAATGCCATCAAATTACCGACCGATCGCACTTTTGCCAGCTTTTTCAAAAATCTTTGGAAAGATTATGTTCAAGCATCTACTAAAGCACCTTAGTGAAAATAACATACTGTCAAAGTCACAGTTTAGGGTTCTTAAGGGTTCTGATATTGAGAAAGCTATTTACACTTAACAGTGAAAATGTCCTTAATTCATTGGACAACAAATTAGAGGCAGCTGGCATATTCTGTGACCTGCCAAAGGCGTTTGACTGTGTGAATCACAGCATTCTTTTAAGTAAATTAGAATATTATGGCATCACTGGTAGTGCCTCAAAGTGGTTTCAGTCATATCTTACTAGTAGAAAACAAAGGATATCATTACGTAACGCTTCAGCAGTAGGCAATCAGACATCACTTGACTGGGAAGAAATTACATGTGGTGTTCCCCAAGGTTCCATACTAGGTTCACCACTGTTTCTGTGTATATTAATGACCTGTCACCTGTTACGTTACCAGATGCCAAGTTTGTCTTATTTGCAGATGATTGCAATAAATAGTAAATCAAATATAAATTTAGAAATGGCAGCTAATCAAATTTTTACTGACATTAATAAGTGGTTCATAGCCAATTCACTGTCATTAAACTTTGAAAAGACCCACTATATGCAGTTCAGAACTTCCAATGGATTTCCTTCTGGATTTGTGTATAAATTATGACGACATGGAAATAGGAGAAGTTGAGAGTGTAACATTCTTGGGATTACAACTTGATAATAAATTCAGTTGGGAGCAACTTACTAACGAACTGCTGAAGTGCCTAAACAAGTCTGTGTTTGCAGTGCGAATGATGTCAGATATAGGAGATATAAATATAAGAAACTGTCATATTTTAGTTATTTTCACCCCATTATGTCATATCGTATAATATTTTGAGGTAACTCCACAAACAGAGAAAAAAATTTTAGAGTACAGAAGTGTATAATGAAAGTAATGAGTAGTGTAAATCCAAGAACATCATGTCGAATGCTATTCAAAGAATTGGGCATATTAACCACAGCTTCTCAGTATATTTATTCCTTAATGAAGTTTGTTGTAAATAACACATCTTTTTTTCCAACTAACTGCTTAGTACACAGTATCAATACTAGGAATAAGAACAATATACATTAAGATTTAAAATCACTTACTCTTGCCCAGAAAAGAGTCCAGTATTCAGCATCGCATATTTTCAATAAGTTACCAGCAACCATTAAGAGCTTAGTTTCAGACAAGGCACAAATTAAACATAATTTAAAAGAATTTTTGGTGGCCAACTTCTTCTATTCCATCCATGAGTTTCTCAAGTGCAGTAGACCATATTAATGAAAATTTATTATACTTTAATTTTTGACAATACTTAGTTGTAATAGCCAAAAAACTAGCAAATGTTTGAATGATGAATTTAATGAAAGCAGATGTAAGTATTAAATCTGTAAATATTAGAAGTTTAAATTTAATTCATGTACATAATTTTACTGTTTATTGACTGAGGATCATTAAAATTAATGAAACTCAAATTTTTCTAATTACATTTTTGTAATGTGTTTATCTGACATGTTCCACACTCAGGAGGATTCCCTCTTTTATGGGTCTATGGAATGAATAATTAATCTAATCTAATATTGGGGACTTGAGGATGGTCATTTACGCCTTATTGGTGATGTCATGCGCCTCAGCAGACGGATGGAATCGGACGCTTCTTTAATCCCGGTGGAGGAGTGGGTGAAGATTCAAGGCAACTCCTTATCGATGGTGGGAAACTACCCCAAAGATGGAAGAATCTGTTGTGATCTATGGTATAAAGATGCAAGAGGCAAGGAAACTACTACATGAAATATAAATATTGTGTGTCTATTGGAAATTTGTCTTGTAATAGAAAAGTCATTATAGCCTCTCCAGTGGCAAAAAATTCTGGGTTAGTGCACCATGTGGATGTGGGAAGGTGACTACAAAGACTGAATGCGGTAGGGGAACTAGAAAATTTGAAAAGGAGTAAGCAAAGGCTCAATCTATGTATAGCACGTGTCAGTGAAGTGAAATGGAAAAAAAGACAAGGATCTCAGTAGCAGCAGAAATTGGTATTACATGTGTAGGATTTGATCTGAATGACATGGTAAGGCAACTGTGAAGGGATTATTGGAATCAAAGCAAACAGCAAACCAATGCTAACTCAAATAGTTTAGGATAAAAGTCAGCATCACCTTCAGGAGGGGAGGGTGCAAGTGTTGAATGCTTATAGGGAAATGCAAATCTATTAATTATCGGTGATTACAATGCTGTATTAGGGGAAAGAATAGACAAGTACAGGAGAATATAGCCTCATTTGTAGAGATGAGAGTAGGGAAAGACTATTTGAGTGAGTGTAAGCTGTAGCAAAAATAGGTGACATACAGCAGGAAGGAGAATTTGGAAGTTACCAAAATGAAAAATCAAGCATGCTGAGATTAAAAGGTGTAAGGGAATGATGCAATCTTTCTCTCTCTACTAGTTGGTATTTACCATGAGGAATCAAGACTGAAAATAAAAGAAGCTTCAAGAGTGGGATTGAAATTTGTGATGTAGGTGTCCTCAGTAAAAGTAAGGAAGAATTACGGAATGTATTAAATGAAACATAGAATATAGACCGTCAGCAAAAAAGGGGGGGTTAGGGGTGCCATTGTAATGAGAGAATGAGAGGTACCAGTGCTATGGTTATGGATAAACTTAGCATCAACACAGTATGACAGTAAGAGACTGATAGCCTCATTAATGTGGCAGACGTGTGCACCTCAAGCTGTGACCAGTGGATGCGATTAACCACACAGAAATATTAACAAAACAAAAACTGACGAACTAATGTACCTCTGCAGGCACAGATAAAATAAAGAAGTTGTAACACATTAGGTGGCATCACTAATAAGTGTGCACACACTTGGGTTGATTCTGATGTCAGTTTGCAAAGCACAGTGGTAGAATCGTGATCTACTCAATTGGCATCCGTGTTAGATGTGTGTAGGTGTAATAAGTGACCAAATTTAAGCCTCCATTTGCAAGAGCTGAAGAAATTTTGTAAAAGGAAGTGCTCAGACATTATCTACACTTGAAATATAGACACAAAAATGTTGCGAACTTAACATATGGCATTAAATTTCAAAGAATGTGATTATAGCTCATGTTGGTCACTAAACCTGAGCATGTAGTAGATGAACTGAAAGAAATCTGCTGCCTCGGAAGCAAAATAATGGATGGCAAATGAAGGAAGGTGGGTGTAAGGAGCAGATTTGTACAGGAATTTCCTGTATCCCTCATCAAGAGAAGTCTACTAGTATGAAACATAGACTTTAATTTGAGGAAGAAATTTCTGAAAATGTGTGTATGGAGCACAGCATAGCACAGAAATGTCTTGTGGAGTGCGATAAAACCAGAAAAGAAGAGAATCAAAATACTTGAGATGTGATGTTGCAGAAGGATGCTGAAAATTTAGTAGACTGATCAGAAAGTAGGTGGTTCTCTGCATGATTGGTGAGGAAATGAGCATGTGGAGAACACTGACTAGAGGGGACCATTGTGTTACTGGCGAATAGTTACTATGGTATAAGGGGGAGCCATAGAGGGAAGACGGAGATTGGAATGTATCCAACAAAATTGAGGACGTTGCGCTTCAGTATAAAACGAAGACATTGGCACAGGAAAGGAAGTTGTGGGTGGCTACATTAAACTAGTCTGAAGACTGATGAACCCTTCTCCCCAACCTCCACAAAAAAGATGTTTCTAGATATATTTTAGGGTCCTATATATGTATACAATGAAGTAAAAGTAAATATTCTTCTAATAAATGTGTACATCAAAATTGAGTTAACTTATGTGTGTGTACTTTTTGACAAACCTCACATTGATATATAGTACAATTTAATGAAATTAGTAATATGGAAAATACATATACTTTGTATCTAATAAGTGACATAGAAAACATGCATAAAAACCCCATTTTCATTCGGTCTTTCCTGTCTCAGCGGTTTTTTCGGAGCCGCGTTGGTAACACACTGTCTGATCGCTTTGAGCAAGAGAACTGTGTCCCCCAGGGCAGTGTTTTAAGCGTTACCCTCTTTGCCATAGCCATCAACAGTATAACGTCTACAGTGAGGAGTCCAGTACAATGCTCCTTATTTGTGGACGACTTTGCTGTTTTCTGTTCCTCCTCCAGTGTTGCAATCGTGAGCCGTCAGTTGCAGCTAACAGTGCGGCGGTTAGAGGAGTGGGCTCCAAAGACGGGTTTTCGGTTTTCTGCCGAAAAGTGTGTTTGTGTTCATTTTAATCGTTCTCGTCATCTTTTTACTTTGCCTGCCTTGCATATGGGGGATACTGTACTACATTTTAGAGACACAGTGCGGTTTCTGGGCCTAATTTTTGACTCCAGGTTGTCATGGCTGCCACACCTATGTGACTTGAAAGCCAGAACGCTGAAGGCACTGAACATCCTCAAGTGCCTCAGCCACAGGTCTTGAGGCGCGGACAGGGCGCGTCTCCTACAGTTTTATGGAGCTTTTGTGCGTTCACAGCTGGACTACGGGTGCACAGTATATGGGTCAGCGAGGCCATCTTATTTGCGGATCCTTGACGCTGTTCACCATGCTGGGATCCGACTGGCCACAGGTGCTTATCGGACCAGTCCTGTACCCAGCCTCTGTGCTGAATCTGGCGAACCACCACTTACCATCCGGCGGCAGCTCCTGCTGGTGCGCCAGGCTTGTAAGTTTCTTGCAGCTCCCAGATCGCCTGCTCACCATCTTGTTGCCCATCCACCTCTGGACCGCCTTTTTTCCCCGCCGTCCCCGGGCTACGTTGCCGTTTGGGATCCGTGTGCAACGTGTACTAGAGTCCCTCGGTGTGGAGTCTGTACAACCCCAAATCCAGGGTTTTAACCGCCTGCCACCCTGGTTGCTGAAGAGGCCCAGAGTGATTTTAGATTTATTGCAGTACAAGAAAGATTGCACTCCTACCACCGTTTTTAATGCAGCATTTTCTCCCATTTTATCTGAGCACCACGACTATGTAGCTGTTTTTACGGATGGGTCTAAACAAGGGGATTCTGTTGGTTGCTCAGTTGTTTTTCCATATCGTGTCCTCAAGGTCCGACTGCCTCAGACTTTTACTGTCTTTGATGCGGAATTGTTTGCGATCTTGCGGGCACTGGAGCACACGAGACATTCTTCCTCTCCTAAATTTCTTGTCTGTTCCGATTCACTCAGTGCCCTTCACTCATTGCAACGTTTGTATCCGGCAGACAAAATTGTCCAGACCATCCAGGATGCCCTCCTCCGACTACAGCGACTGGGGAAAGTTGTAGCTTTCTGCTGGGTTCCGGGGCATGTTGGCATTGCTGGGAATGAAAGGACAGATCTCGCAGCCAAGGAGGCGTGTCTCGCCCCACAAGTATCTCAGTGTGCTATCCCCTTGAACGCACTCACCTCGCTGTTGAGCTCACGGGTCATGCGTCGGTGGGAGGATGAGTGGCTGGAAGTGACTGACAATAAGCTCCGTATAGTCAAGCCCACAACGCGTGTGTGGTGTACTTCCTTTCAGCCCCGTCGACGGGACAAGGTTCTCCTCACTCGGCTTCGAATAGGCCACAGCCCTATGACGCATGGCTTCCTGCTCCGGCGAGAGGACCCTCCAATGTGTAGTGCTTGCGGCGTCCAGGCCACTGTGCGCCACGTTTTATTGGATTGCGTTTTATTTTCTGACCAGTGGCTCGCGGCTGACTTGCCAGCGGACCTGCCATCTCTTTTAGGCAACACTCGGACGAATGTGGTTAAAGTGTTAAAGTTCTGTGCCATTTCAAATGTTTTTACAAAGATTTTAGGGAGAGGATCTTAATTTGCTGACTGTGTGACAAGCTCGCCCATATTTTATGTAAGTGGCCAGCCAATAGCAATTTCCTGTGACATTCTTGTTGCTATGTTTCCCCTTTCCTTAGGTTTTACTTTCTTATGTAGCATTTTCCTTCTTTTCCTGCTTTCTTTGAGTGTGTGCTTTAGTTTTCTTAGGTCTGTCCACATTCGTTCCTTTTAATGTGTGTCAGGGCGCTGATGACCTCGATGTTGAGCGCCCATAAGCCCCAACACACCACCACCACCACCACCACCACCTTTGTATCTAATAAGTGACATAGAAAACATGCATAATTTGACATGACATTTGGTGGTATTGGATACCCCCGAGTTTTAATGTCTTTTATCTTTGTGATGGGTGAGAAGTATTAAGCATCTTAGGTTGTAGGAGGAATTATCAATCAGAGAACTGGCATAATTTTCACACTGGATGTTCTACTACAAATTACGCAGTTTTTGTGATTGTTAATGTTGTCACAATCATTAACAAAGAACTGCTACTCTTGAAACATGGCACCAAAAATAACTACAAGGGTAATCCCAAAAGTAAGGTCTACTATTTTTTTATAATTACATAGACCTGTTTATTTCTACAATGGTTTACATCAGTTTACAGCTTGAACATTTAGCTATTTTTCGACATAATCACCATTTCTGTCGATGCATTTTTGTCGATGCCCATGTCATACCAGCTTGCTGCCACGCTGTTCAGAAAGTTATGAACCTCTTCTTTCACCTTGTCTTTGGAGCTGAATCGCTGGGACCACAGTTAATGCTGACAGGTACTGTGAGCCTCTTAAAAAACTCAAATGGGCAATTCAGAACCGTAGAAGAGGAATGTTGATCAAGGACATACACATTCTCCATGACAACACTCACCCACACATCGCTCGGCAAACCGTTGCTCTTCTGCAACAGTTTCAGTGGAACATAATCGCCCACCCACCCTATAGTCCTGACTTGGTGCCCAGTGACTATCACCTGTTCCCTAGGTTAAAAGAACATTTGGCCCGAAAGCAATTCAGCTCGAATGACGAGGTCAAAGAAGATGTTTATAACTTCTGAACAGCATGGCAGTGAGCTGATATGACATGGGCATACAAAAACTGTCACAGAGTCTACAAAAATGCATCGACAGAAATGGTGATTATGTCGAAAAATAGCTAAATGTTCAGGCTGTAAACTGATGTAAACCACTGTAGGAATAAACAGGTCTATGTACTTATAAAAAAATAGGACACCTTACTTTTGGGATTACCCTTGTATATAAATCATTCAGCAGAAACCATGGTGTTATGAGTTGAATCATGGCAAGCAGGACACCATTAGCATGTACGTACAAGATACCGGTTACCGAAGGCAGCTAAATAGGTTATTATTTGACTACGGGTGTTGTCCTGAGGAAGCAGTTCGAATAGTCAGCCTTAGACTGTCATACCGCCATATACAAAGTATGGGTAAGAGCAAGAGAAATTTTCAAGTGATTTATAATAAGGAGTCACATTCCCCATTTCATTGTGTCTCTTGGTGTGTGGAACCACCCCCATTTATAAAAATTAATAGCTTATAGTACATAGGAAGTCATTCATGTATGCATATGTGAAAAATTTAAATTTTTTGTAATTGTTGGAATACCTATGGTTCAAATGGCTCTGAGCACTATGGGACTTAACTACTGAAGTCATCAGTCCCCTAGAACTTAGAACTAAACCTAACTAACCTAAGGACATCACACACATCCATGCCCAAGGCAGGATTCGAACCTGAGACCGTAGCGGTCGCGCGGTTCCAGACTGTAGCGCCTAGAACCGCTTGGCCACTCCGGCCAGTGGAATACCTATGGCTCAGAGTGTTGGCAGAATTAATTGTGGTCGGGGTGTATAGTGCCCAGAGATCCAGGTGTTTAAGGCATTTGATGTCAATGAATCAGCTGCTGTGCTTTACACACAAGTAGTTCTGATGACGACCAACTGTTGCTGCTCTTTGCAGACATGTTGATGAAGTAAAGAACGAAAAGCAGTGGTGAATTTCTCAATTTTTCCAAGGAACTGTGTTCACACAATGATAATTTATTCAGCTAATTTTGTTTGTGTCATGTATGATTGAAAATGTTATGCAATGAACCAAAAATCTCATAAATTGGACTGGAGAAAACTTGTAGGTTCACAGGACTTGTCAGTTGTTTGAGGTAAACAAGTGATTCATGATGGGCACCATTTATTTTTTCGCTTACTGTAAGTACAGTAGTTACATCATTGCATAAATATTTCACAAAATTTGCAATAAATATAAGGTCATATGAGTAAAATAGGAAATTAAAAAGAATTGTGCCAATATTGTAGACGTCCACTTAACAACTTTTAATATTGAATACTTGCATGTTCATACATCTCTCATACACAAGGAAAGTCGTTAGAAGATCTACTTGGTTCCAAAATGCAAAAGTGATTCCGTTTTATGATCAACACTGTATTGACATATCGCTGAGTGTCTGTACGTGTGTGGATGGATATGTGTGTGTGTGTGCGCGCGCGAGTGTATACCCGTCCTTTTTTCCCCCTAAGGTAAGTCTTTCCGCTCCCGGGATTGGAATGACTCCTTACCCTCTCCCTTAAAACCCACTTCCTTTCGTCTTTCCCTGTCCTTCCCTCTTTCCTGATGAGGCAACAGTTTGTTGCGAAAGCTTGAATTTTGTGTGTATGTATGTGTCTGTCTGTGTTTCTATCGACCTGCCAGCGCTTTTGTATGGTAAGTCACATCATCTTTGTTTTTATATATATATATAGAGAGAGAGAGAGGCACACACACAAAGATGATGTGACTTACCAGACAGAAGTGCTGGCAGGTCGATAGACACACAAGCATACACACAGAATTCAACCTTTTGAGGGAAGGGGGGGGACAAGGGGATGTGGGTTTTTGGAGGAGGGGGTGGGGAGTCGTTCCGGTCCCGGGAGCAGGGGGGACTTGCCTTGGGGGGAGGGAGGGACGAGTGTGCACTCGCGCGCAGGCAGACATGTCTGTGTGTGTGTGTGTGTGTGTGTGTGTGTGTGTGTGTGTGTGTGTGTGTGTGTGTGTGTCTGCCTGTCCTTTTTGCCCCTCTAAGGTGGGTCTTTCCGCTCTCGGGATTGGAATGACTCCTTGCCCTCTCCCTTGAGGCCCACATCCTTTCGTCTTTCCCTCTCCTTCCCTCTTTCCTGATGAAGCAACCATTTGTTGCGAAGTCTTGAAATTCTGTGTGTGTGTTTGTGTGTTTTTTATTGTGTCTGTCTACCAGCACTTTCCCGTTTGGTAAGTCATGGAATCTTTGTTTTTAATATATTTTTCCCATGTGGAACGTTTCTTTCTATAAACGCAACTTGCAGACACAACTGCAGTCTTAGAGAGCTGTGACCACACTGCGAACGGCAGCACCAGTGCATGATGGGAGTGGCGACTGATTGGTGGGTAAGGAGGAGGCGGGGAGGGGGAGGGATAGTATGGTAGGAGTGGCGGACAGTCAAGTGTTGCAGTTTAGACAGAGGGCAGGACTTACCTGTAGTGTTGTCCATTTTAAAAAAACTCTACTGGTATTACATTAACAGTCTCCATGTCGTTCAGAATGTTGGTTACATGTTTCCTACATCGATGGTCAGAGCTGAGGACTATAGTCAGATTGAAACTAGGCTACTTAGGAGTTGACATCTATCACTTGCTGCTACAATGTCGCCACGTCCGCTGCCAGCTACCACACAAACGTGTGGGGGTCACTTCATAAATGCTTTTAATGTGTAACCGAGAGCAATGCTTGGGACTGGCCATTGTGAGGCATGACAGAAATGAGAAATGCTCTGTCGGCAGTTAATTTTAAGTGACCTATGGCAGAGTTGCAGAGGACGAGATTTATTGGAGCCCTGAATTTAAACTCTTGTCCTAAACGTAGCCACAACCTAGAGTGGTGGATGTGTTTTGGAGGAAACTGTGGTCAACAATCTCTGGCAAAACTAAAATCATAGTATTTTTGTTCTCTATGTTAATTCACACCCAGTTTTGCATTAACATATTTATAATTTTCCCGCAATACATGCTCTATGAAAAAATGTTCGTGGAGAAATGATTGATGTAGAATGATGCTGGCATAGCGTTGACTGTCAAGTAATCGTTTACAAATGTTATGTGGTTAAGTTTCTTGATATCAGCGCGCTCTACTGAGCAGATCTGAACTGGCTGTTGGGAGTAACTGTGTTGTTGGAATAAAGATGTCATGCCCGATCAAATTATTTCCAAACCACATGCATAGCTTTGTGATCGTCATGGCAACTTGTCGTACTGTATATCGCAAGAAGAATTGTCGCTGTCCCGAGTGCACGCCCAAAAGATGATGGAACTGTATTTAACGTGTATTGTCGTTTGACACTTGTAGCGCTAGTGGAGATCTTTGCTTAATTTGCATTACTTAAATACTTTTAGTTTAAATGCAGCTCGAACTACTTATTTTTTTCCTGCTTAGCAAAACTTGTTTCGAGAATTTATCATCATTGCCAAGTGCAAGATTTATGTATGTATTTTTGTGATGTTTCACAAGCAATGAGTGATAGCTTGCATATGTGTAGTTTTCTACATAATTGAGGAGGCACAGTACCCGATTACCTCAAAAACACGACTGCAGTGTAAGAGACGTAGAACAACACATATGCAAACACCACATAAAATACTTAAATTTTTACTTGGTAAAGAGGAAAAAAATTCTTGAAACGCATTCTGCTAAGCATGAAAAAGTTCATAACTGGTGCAGTGTTTCACTATTTAAACAATGAATGACGGCTGAAAGCTTTCCAAAAACATTGATTGTGATGTATGAAACGAAGTGAAACATTTCTACTTGCCAGACAGTTACCAATTCTAGTTACACCAGCGGTTATAAACCTATTTTGGATAATAAATAAGTCCCTGATAAGTATTTTGATGCCTGTTGTATACATATATCATACAAAATGTGCGAAAATGCAAAGGGGGGTTGTATATGTAACTTTCACTGCTTAAAACATTATTTCCCACATTTTACACCACATTCTAAAATCCCTTGAAAGTGTAAAAGTGGGGTTTCACTGTATTTCATTTAATGGAGGGAATGTGGAAAAAATATTGCTTGGGCGTCATTGAATGGTGGCAGTCCCATAACTGCATTTGGAGCATACACGGGATGTGTGAAAGTGAAGTGTGCTAAACATTTGTCCATATTATTTTTGTTACAAAAGCCTCATCAGTTTTCTGGCTTGTAATTGTTGATCACGATTACAACTGTGTGGTTGTTGTTGATGGCAATTACGGTAGACCGTATGTTAGGAAATGTTTTGAAACTCCGCTTTTTTTATGAGTTCATGTAAGACAGTGTTATGTAACATGATAATGATTGGGCATGTGCCATATGTGTATAGAGAGAAACAGAACTCTTACATTGTGTCTTCTGTGTCTATATTAGCTTTGTAATATATATTGTGTTGATAGACCTATCTGTAGTGTAGCCTGAGGTATAGGTTGGCTTGAGAGGTGACAGTTTCGTTGAGAGTTGGTGAAGCCATAGTGTTAAAAATATAGTAAGATGGTGTGGAAGAAGAGTGGGAGAACATATTCAAACCAGCAGCATTTGAAAGTGTTTGAATGAAATGAAAGTGGTGGAGAAAAAGCAGTTTCAGGATTTTTAACAAAAATTTAAAAATGATTGATTATAAATTATTAATGTATAGAAACTGTGTGAACTCGTGGAAATAAGATGGTATACACTACCATTGGAAAGAATTACTATAAAATGAAATGTTGGGAATCATACCTGAAAGAATTGGGAAGAGTTTGTATCATTTTTAGAAAACTGTGTAACAGGAATGTAGCCCATAACACACTGGTCAAGAGAATTATGGAACATGACTTTGTACTTAACTGAGCAGTAGTTGATGACTGGGTATTTTACCAAATTATACACTCGTCATTCACAGATTAAGTGCACAACAAAACATCATTACTTCCTCAATTGTTTATGTAACAAGAGCTGTAATGTCTGACAGGTGTCTAAAATTGGAAATAATCATTCAGCTTGTCACCATGAGTGCTTTTAATTGGACTTTGAGAGCTTCAATAAGATGTATGCGCTCCATGAGCTTGTATCACCAACTGGCACCTATGTGGCATGCTGCATATAGGTCTACAGAGGTCATTCTGTGGTTTTTGTTAGCATTCTTCAATGAAAGCACTAGAGAGTTCTCGCAAAGTCTATGGCGGAACGAGATGACCATGAACACATTTGTCAAGCAAATCCCACACATGCTCAGTGGGGCTTAGGTTGGGATTCAGTGTTGCCTGTTTCATTACTTTAGTGTCCAGGCTTCACAATGAATCTCTAGTGATGCCTGCCACATGGGCCCTGGCACGAGTGTGCATGAGAAGAAATTCAGGGCCACCAACACATGGTCCAACAGAATCTGTCTGATGTACTGCCTGGTGGTAAGACAATCATGGACAACAGTAAGACCAGAGTGGCTGTCAACGCTGATGCCTCCCCACACCATCACAGAACCTTGGCCGAACTTGTCAATTTCCCGGTCAACTTGTGGCAGGTACCACCCACCATTGTGTTTCCACACACAAATGTGGCCGATCAGACAAAGCAGCTCCAGAGGCCCTTCTGAGATTGTCTTGCAGTGGTCTGGCGATAGCAGTGTGGTGCTGCAACACAGATATGGCCAGACATTGGCCTTTAGATGGGGTTGTAATGCATCGGCGATCTTGCTCAACTTACCTTGTGTGCTGACCTGTACTGTAGTGTATCCACAACTTCCAGGTGACACATGACGAGACATCATCTGCAGCAACATGGCAGAAAGTTCATTCTTCTTGGATCAAACAGCCTGCCCTACCAACTTGCACTGCATTAAGATGTCACATTGCGTGTGCTTGGTTGGATATGACATCCACAGATGACGAATGCCATCTGTTGTACCTCATTGGAAAACACTAGGACACAGTACTCACTTTTTCCCACACTGTGTTTGCGTACTAATAGAAGGCCTATAACTAAGTACTAGTGTTAGTAGAAAATTGGAAACAGATTTTTTTACAGGTGTCAGTCCACATCCTTGTTATCTTATCCTCCTTGCTTATATTTTGTACACTGTGCCATCCATGGTTTCCGGTATTAAATTTTAGGGCATTTCTGTTAACCCCATGTATTGTAAGACTGTTGAATTACATATTTTAAGCTTTTTTGAACACACTTTCTGGGTAGGCATCTACCTAACTATTGATTTGTTTCTCATTAGTGTTAAGATTAACAAATAATTCTTGCCTCCGGGAGGAACACTAAGTAAAGAAGTCTTCAAAATTAGAAGTATTATTTATCAGTGCGCAAGCCTTCACAGCTGGGATTAGTAAAAGAGATAGATTTGAAGAAGATAGCACATTTAGTCATGGAGATCCACATAAAACACCAGTTCCTGACCCTACAAGAATGGTTGTTTGCCTCACTTAGGGGTTTACTGGTAAAATTTTAAGAGTCTGCATTCCATTAAATGTAGAATAATGTGTTACTCCCTATTACATGGTCCAGTTACATTAATGTGACCACTGTTGATGTTTGCCATCAGGATACAGTAACCACTCTGAAAGTAGGTGGCAGCAGTAGGAATGAAGGGTGTATACTAGGGGCTAGCCTGAGGTAATTACCATAATCTCTTGCACAAACACCACCACCTACTTTTATGGTGACCCTTTGTGGGTATGCAAGTCAAATTCCGCAGCTCCAGCTTCATTAGTTTTGCCACTAGGATCCATTGTATACTTTAGTGTAAGCGAAATGGTGAATATCGAGAGAATCAAGAACCATGCAGAGATTAAATATCTCCATTTGAATGGCATGATGTGTAAGGAAATTGTGGTGGACATGTGGAATACACTTAAGGACAATGCTCTGTCTTATGCAACAGTGAAAAACAGGGTGTCCGACTTCAAAAGTGGAAGATAAGCCAAGGAGCAGAAGGCCTGTCACCATTGCCACTGTTGAAACAGGGACTGCAACTCACAATACGATTGTGCAGGATTGTCGAACAACGCTGCAGCACATTGAAGCCACATTTGGAATTTCCCATGGGCATGCTCATGAAATTGTTGTGGATATTTTGGGAATGCGGGAAGTTTCATCTCGGTGTGTGTGTGTGTGTGTGTGTGTGTGTGTGTGTGTGTGTAAATTGCCCAGGGACCTGGAAACAGTGCAGTTGTTATAATGCAGAAACGGAGCAATTTGTCAGATCTTGGAAAGGGCACGATTGTCCTGTGGAAGCATTTCTGAAACTGTTTGCAAGCTACTGTGGTTAAAGCATACCATGCATGGCATAATGGTGCTATCCAAAACTGGTGCCGAGGCAACTATGGTGCTCCATGGGCTATATACAATGGGTGAATGATGGCTGCAGAGATGTATACAGCTGAATAGAGGTACAAATGTTAAGCAACTGATCACCATTACGAACCAAGGGGCTACCAGCAGTGTCTCCTCAACGACTGTTGAGCAAATGTTGCTGTGTATTGGCCTCCAGAGCAGGCATCAAGCTCATCGACCCATGCTGACTACTGTTCATTGGTGATAAAGGCTGGAATTCGCTCACCGGTATCGCAACTGCACATCCACTGAGTGGCGACAGGTGACCTCCTCCAGTAAATCACATTTTATGATCTATTTGACAAATGATCATTGGCATGTAGGCCTGCAACTTCTGAAAGCAGAGAGGTGCAGACTGGAGGAGGGAGCGTATGGTCTCGTGAATATTTTCGTGGAATCTCTTAGTGACCTTCTCATTCTGGAAGGCACAATGGATAAGCACAAATGTGCAGGTACCTTTGTGGACCATGTCTGCCCCCTGCATGCAGTTTGTTTATCCTTGGCACTATGGCATCTACCAGCAGGACACTGCAACGCATCACACAGATTGGAGTATATATGCGCTATTCAAAGAGCACCAGGAAGAATTTAATGTACTCCCCTGGTTATCAGACTCACCGAATTTAAACCCAATTGATACTCTGTAAGACAATCTTGATTGGGCTGTATGTGTCATGGAGCCTCTGCCAAGAAACTTAATGCAGCTGGTCATGGTACTGGAGTTGGGATGCCTGCACATCCCTGTTTTTACCTTCCAGGACCTCTGACTCTCTTCACGCTTGCGGTGCTCCATACTGCAGAAGGTGGTTATTCAGGCTTCTGATAGATGGTCACATTAATCTGACGGGACAGCATATGTACATCTTTTAAAAGAACCTTATCAGAAAAATTAGTGTTTGTACTAATAATTATGGACAGTTATTCGTCCTGTGTGTACAAAAGCAAAGGGAAGAATGACAGTGGTACCTAATGGACTCCTTGTCAACACTGTAAGCTGGATTGTAGAGTTGACATGTAGATGAAGGTTCTTGGCAGCATGAATTCAATGAGTTTATCTGTACCTGCTTCCACCTCACGTTTACTTTCTCACAGTAACACAATGATACGTATGGGGTTAATAAGTGGCCAGTTCCTGGCTGAAAATAAAGATGCACCTTCCCAGGTTTGGCACCACAGGACTACTTGCTCTTCTCAAACCGATTATAAACTGAAGGACTAAAGATTTGAGATGATTCAGATGGCTCAAAGCTTCCTTTTTCTGTGGCGTTGATGAAATTGTGACCCTGTGTTGAGCAGTATCTCTCATCACATGGATCTTGAGTACGTTATTAGAACCTGAACATGATCAAACAGTGCATGGGTATAGTACCAGTTCGCTATGTCCAACAGGTACTATGAACCAGCAAAACATCCTGTGAATTGTTAGATCAATACAGTGACAACAGTAAATAAACAAGTTTCAAAATTTACTGCTTGTACATATATGAAAATGGCACTGTCTGCCTCATAGATAAATTCAGAAGATATAAAGCAGTTTTCCTGTGACAAAATTTGTGGAAAAAGTTGCCCAAGAAAAGAATAAGCAAAAACAACTTAATTTTGTAGACTTTTTGCTAAAGAATCAACACTTACTATGTGTGATCAGGAAACATGGCACAGAATATTGTCTGTAACAGTAAATTGCTACAGAATTGTAACCCCTCTGGTGGTAAGAAATAAACTACACAAACTGTGCAGTCTCTATGACTGGTGTAACAAGGGCTGGCTGGGTTGACTTTGAAACCAGCCTTTGAAGTAACACTGACATCAAAATGGAGCTATAGCTTGGTGGTTAAGTTATATAGCTCATGTACTGTAGGTTCTGGGTCTGAGTCCCTTAGAGTGCAGTCTGTTTTTTTTTTATTATTATTTTTTAATGAAATGACTTATTATTTTTATTCAATTCATGGATTTGAATAAATTTTTTCACTTATAATCTTTTGTTACGTCATTTGTCACCATATTAACTTCATTTTCTCTCTGTTTTTCTTCCTTCTTTTTCTTTTCTCATTTGGAATATTTGCTCACATGATTTTAATTATTTTTATTTATTTACTTCGATTTAATTTTTTCCTTAAAATTTTATATTCTTGTCTATGTTATTGCAGTCGTTATTTCTATAACATTTTTCCTTGGATTTTATTTTTATTTGTGAAACCGTATATCTTGTAAATCTATATTTGCGTTATTTTGCCCCTGAAGTGATAAGAGTTCATTTCACATGTTTGTATGATGATGGCCATAAAAAGGAGCAAATTTTTGGCACCATTGAACAACCAATATACATTAGAGTATTTTATCTTTTACTTTTTTAACTAATAGATTAGTATTTTCAAACACTGAAATATTATGGTAGATAAATAACAGTATTAAAAATTGCATGGGGGCGATTTCAAATTACAAATGAATAAAAGAGGTCAAAATGAGAGAAAATAAAGAGGTTAATACAGTGATTGAAGTGGTACACAGAATGGTTATAAATAAATAAAATTAAACCAATTTATTGAGTAAAAATACTAATCACAGTTGTTATTGTTGGAATAAATAATAAAATTTGATCATTTAACCTTCGACATACCAGCTAAATAACAACTAGGGCGCCATTTTGACATCAGTACTATTTCCAATCATTTAGTGGAGTACAAGAACTTTTGAAATTATTTTTTGTAAATCTCTCTCAAATGAGAGCCCACTAGGGTGAACCGCTACTGGGTGTGAAATCTGGTACCCTAACATACACTACTGTATAGGTAGTTTAAAAATGTCAATCCCACTTGTGGAGACCTCCCTTTCTAAAAGATACCAGGAACTTCTTCCTACTACAACACAAATTTTTCATTTAAACATGCCTTTGCATTTACTAATGCTTGCCAACATTGTGTAATCGTGGAACATTATGATTTGCTTTATAAATTTCACTGGATGATTGTAGGCCTTCAAGAAATGAAAACAGATCTGTAAATTTTAACATTTTGTAGGAAAAATTTGCTTTTTCGAGTATGAATAAGGTTCGCTTTTGAGATATTCAATTACTTAACTCTGTACTAGGCAGCAGTGACACAAGAGGAGTGCTTCCTAAACTGATTACACAAAGAGAACAAGCTATTTCACGTATTTATAAATTTTGTTATCACAAAGTTTATGGAACAATTTGAGTGCAGCTTGGAGCAAAACCAGTGAACTAAATTACGTAAAACCTTAAAAATGGGCATAATGCAAACTGTTCAACCATTGTTGAGTTTCACAGCTTTACTAAAATTACCCACTGAATTAAGTACTTCAAACACGACCAAAATTTTTATAGTGACAATGTGACGTTTTGGCACCCTTCTCTTAAGAGGCAACTACTCTGAAAGTATTAATATATGTGGGCTAGGAATTTGTAAATCTTTCTTTGAATGTTTATCACATGTAGTCATTGATGGAGAGTAATCATCCAACAATTAATTGGGAAAATTAAATTTTTGTTAGTGGTGGGTGTGATGAGACATTCTGTGAAACTTTACCAAATGCGCTCTCTGATAACTACCTAGAATAGATAGTTAGGAACTCCACTCATGATGGAAATATATTGGATGTAGTGGCCACAAATAGACCAGATGTCTTTGAGGATGTCCAGATCAAAACTAGTATCAGTGACCATGACATGGTCTTGGCAACGATGATTACCAACTAAACAATCAGAAAGATACATATGTTCATTAAACTGGATAAAAAAATCAGTAGTGTCATATCTCAGTGATAAACTCGAAACTTTCAGCACAGGGCAGGAGGATGTAGACGAACTCTGGCTCAAATTTTAAAGAATAGTTGACCATGCACTGGATAGACATGTACCCTCAGTACAACAGTTGATAATGGGCTTGAACCTCCATGGTATACAATCGGTCTAAAGAAACAGAGATTATTGCAGAATAGATGTAAAACAAAGCATAGGGCTATAGATAGTGATGGATGAAACACACTTGGCAGTCAAGAAAACAACGCGTTATGCCTTCAGTGACTGCTGTAGCAGAGTATTGTCAAATGACATTTCACAAAATTGAAAGAAATTCTGCTTGTATTTAAAGGCTGTTAGTGTCAGTGGTGTTGAGAAACATCTGAAATAATTAAAACTGAGCAAAGCTCCAGGGCCCAATGGAATCCCTGTCACATTCGACACCGAATTTGCGGTTGAGTTAGCCACTCTTCTAACTATAATCGTCGTAGATCCCTCGAACAAAAAACAGTGCCCAGTTCTTGGAAACAGGCACAGGTTACACCCATCTACAAGAAGGGTAGTAGAAGTGATCACAAAACTTAATACCCTTGATAAAGATTTGTTGTAGAACCTTCGAATATATTCTGCCCTCAAACATAATGAGGTATCTTGAACAGTGACCTCCTCAGTGCCAACCAGTATGGATTTCAAAACTTCGATCATGTGAAACCCAACTCCCACTTTTATCACTGACATACTGAAAGCTTTGGATCAAGGCAGCCAGTTAGATGCACTATTTCTGGATTACTAAAAAGAATTTGACTTAGTACCACACCTATGGTTATTGTCAAAAGTACAATCTTGGGGTATTAAGTGAAATTTATGACTTAATTGAGGACTTTTTGGTAGCGAAGATGCAGCATGTTATCTTGGATTGAGAGTCATTGTCAGATGTAGGAATACCTTCGGGTATGCTCCAGGGAAGTGTGTTGATACCCTTGCTGTTCATTTTGTGTTTTAATGACCTTGCAGACAATCTTAATAGTAAAATCAGGCATTTTGCAGATGATGCAGTTATCTGTAATGAAGTTCTATCTGAAGGAAACTGCATAAACAGTCAGGTCTTGATAAGATTTCAATGTGGTGCAGAGATTGGCAGCTTGCTTTAAATGTTCAGAAATTTAAAATTTTGCGCTTCACAGAACAAAAAAACATAAATTCCTGTCACAGTAACATTAATGAGTCACTGTTGGATTCTGCCAACTCATACAAACACCTGGGTGTAACACTTTGTAGGGATATCAAATGGAATGATCACATAGGTTCAGTTGTGGGTGAAGCAGGTGGTAGACTTTGGTTTATTGGTAGAATATTGGGGAACTGTAGTCAATCTACAAAGGAGATTGCTTACAAATCTCTTATGCTACTGGTTCTATAACATTGCCCAAGTGAGTGGGGGACCCGTACCAGATAGGATAAACAGGGGATATTGAACATATACAGAGAAGAGCAGCATGAATGGTTACAGTTTTAATCTGTGGGAGAGTATCGTACAGATACTGAAGGAAGTGAACTGAAGGCTCTGGAAGACAGACATAAACTATCCCGAGAAAATTTGTTAACAGAGTTTCAAGAACTGGCTTTAAATGATTATTCTAGGAATGTACTAGAAACCTGTACATATTGCTCACATAGGGGTTGTGGGGATAAGATTAGAATAATTACTGCACACACACACACACACACACACACACACACACAAAAGCATCCAGACAATCATTCTTCCCGCTCTCCATACGTGAATGGAACAGGAAGAAACCCCAATAACTGGTACAATGGGATGTAGCCTCTGCCATGCACGTCACCATGGTTTGCAGAGCACAGATGTAAATAGAAGTTTGACCAATGTGTATTGTTGAGTGGTGACAATCTCCAAATAACAACAACAACAACAACAACAACAACAGTTGATACTGTCACTGTAGAATCTCTGAATTTGTTGATGGAGCCACAACTTCACCTCTGCTTGCACCACTTCATCACTATCAAAGTGAGCTCCTCTTAGGTGTTCTTTATGTTTTGGAAACAGATGAAAATAGGGTGAAGCTAAGTCATAACTGTATGGAGGATGATAAATGACAATCATCCCAATCCATCAGATTGTTGCAGATGTCGCAGCGCTCGTGTGTGGCATGGCGTTCTTTGTCATGGAGGAAGAGAGCGTGCGCCATATGTGGACAAACTCTTTCAATTTGAAACTCGAGTTCAGCGTGCTGTTTCTCACACTCAAACATAGTTATATTACATGCCACAGTTCAGAGTATTTTAGCAGCAGAGTGCTGCAGATATGTAGTAGTGAAGAATAAAGATTTAGAATGTTAATAATGTTTGTGTTATTTAAAAAGCCTTAAGAGTTATGACAAATTTTGAGGCATTACTTTTTGGCACACCCTCGAATGGCCACAAAGCAAAATTATGAAGCAAATGTTACACGTATTGCTGTTAGCTTTTGTCTCGGGATGTTCAGCAGGCACTTATTTGATGATTTTACGGGAATTCATTTGAGGGTGCCAGTCACTGATGCTATTAGACAAAGCTCATGAGAAGAAAACTACAAGGCAGTCTGTCAACAAGTGGCCACAAAAGCCTCAATGATTTTGTAAACACTAAGCAATTTTTTGAAGATAAGTTTTTCTTACTAATCGTACACTTTGACTTTACTAATTTGCGAGTTGTGCCAGGAGTGAAAACTTGTGATTGGCTTGCAGCATATTGGCTTCTGAGACAAACTCAGCTTCCTCCTCCTAGAGCAGCGAGCTTATAGTTTATAAAAGAAACTAATATGTCCGTCACGCCATATCAAATCACCTAATTTTGGAACATTTTTCTGCTCTACCAACACAGATTTAATTGTAATTGTATGTGAACATTGGCACATGTTCCTGATGAGGATTGGTCATGTTTGACAACTTTGTGCAAAGCGAGCGTGAATTTTGGGTGACTTTAAGTAGTTGTATTTCAGGCAGTATTTTGTTGAAAGAAACGAAATTTATCCATCGTTTTCAACTTTGTGGGTTCTTTTAATGAAAAGAACATTACAATCGTATTCAGTCAGAAATTTTAGCCAAATCGCCTGGAAAAAATCTGTACATGAAAAAATTTCAAAGTTTGGCTTCTTGTATCTCGGGGAATAAAAGTATGATGAACATGTAACCTGGTGTGTTGTAACTTAACACAATCTGGTATGTAGGTTCTCAAATATAAAGTTTCATTTAGGTGCCACGTTCCATTACTGAATAAATTAAATGCAAAGTTGAAGATTTTGTAAAAAGGTAAAAAATGCCATTTTTTGACCTGATTTTGCAGAAAATTGTGTTCTATGAAACTTTCCAAACTGAGCTTATTAGAAACACCATGGTTTTAATAGCGAAGGAAAGTGTATTTGACTATCTAACACATGCTAACAATGCTAGAAATTTTGAAACTCAAGACATGTTGTAGAGTAAATGCATACTTATCATGAAACTTGATACGCAACAGATTGGTAATGTAAGGACATTGAATACAAAATTTCGTTTGTCTACTACTTTCCAGTACGTTACAGATTTGTTGAAAGTTGAAAATGAGTTATGTTCAACACTTCTTTTATGAGTACCATTTTCTATTAAAGCTTGAAAACCCACCTCATTCAAAACAATGTGCTTTAAGCCAGCCTGGAACAGTGGATTTAATTTTCAACATGAGCTAACAGTGCTACATAAAATAAGGCAAACTACCCAAAAAACAATTGCACTGAGAATAAACTTCAAATTTTAGCATCTTATATCTCATTGGTTAAGGGCATTATAAACATGAAACTTCACACACAACCACTTAAAAAAAAACCTAATCACAGATTCACAGATGGAAAAAGTATGTTTTCAAGCATTCAAAAAATCACTTTCGATTTTCCAGTGTGCGTTAACAAGACATGAGAATGGACAAATTTGAGGGAATGTATCACAGTTACAGGTTACGTTACAGCTACCTGTGATCTGCATTTTGTTGCACATGGCTTTTATTTTTAAACTGACAAGCAATATCCCACTATATTGTATTGATCCATGGTGCCATTGTCACTACCGCCACTAGAAATGAACTGGCAACCACGTTGCAATAGGGGTTATGCCAGATAGCTGTGCAGTAGCAGCCATGGGTGGGTTTCTTCATCCAGTTTCCCAAGCCTATAATTTGGTTTTTTAATTTAGGTTTGAAAGCCATTAGGTGATTCCTGTCTTCTCGACAAGCAAAAAGTAATGTCGGTTTTCATTGTAAACTTCTCAACATTAAAGTTTTATATTTTTCAGTATTATTGAACTACCTCCTGCATTTCATTTTCTGAAAATTGATAATGGCATTAACTGTAAAAAGTTTTACCATTTATCAACACAATGTAGTGAGATGTTGCTTGTTAGTGTACAAATAAGAACCACATGCAATGAAACATGGATAACAGGTAGCTGCAGTGTAACCAGTTGCCATGGTACATGCCCTCAAATTTGTCAGTCAGTTTCAGGGCTTGTTCGCTTGCAGTGGAAAATTGAAGTTGATTTTCTGAATGTATGAAAACATGCCTTTTTCAACTGTGATTAGTTTGAATTATGAAAACTGATTTCCTAAAAGCAAATTGAATGTTTACAGGATCAGGTTTGAATTGATTTTGTAGAAATTTGGAAAGCAATATGTAAATTGTATGTCATGTTGGAAAACCTCTTGTTGCTGAGTGAGTTGTTGTGTTTGAAGCTTCATGTTTATCATGCCTTTAATCCACGAGATATAAGAAACTGCACTTAGAACTTTATTCATAGTGCGATTTTTCCAACGACTTTGCCTCAATTTATGTAGCACTATTAGTGTATGTTCAAAATTAAACCCAGTGTTCTGGGTGGGGGCGGGGGGGAGGGGGTGGGGGTGGGGGGGACGATGACGACTTAGAACACAGCTTGAATAGAAAACTGTACTTGTAAAATAAGTGTTGAACATACATATTCACCTTTTCACAAAAACCATCAATTTTTGACAAATTTGTAGATTATTGGAAAATAGCAGATGAAATTTTGTATTCCACATTCTTGTGCTGCCGACCTATTGCATATTATGTTACGTGTTCAGCACGCATTTACTCTATCAGATATAAGAATCGGGAGTTTTTAATTTTTTTTCTGTGCTGTGATTATCATGTCCAACTTTGATTTAGATTATCTAGCACTGTTAGCCCACATTGAATAATCAAATACTTTCTTTTATGGTTATAATCATAGTTTTTCTAGTGATCAAAGTTGAGAAAGTTTTATAGAACATAGTCTTTTTGCAAAATCAGGTCGAAAATGGTCGTCTTACCTTTTCACAAAATCTTCAATTTTGCATTTCATTTATCCACTGTGAGAAACTGGTGCACAAATGAAACTTTATATTTAAGAATCTTGTGTTAGATCGTGGCATTCACATTCATTGTACTTCTGTTCCCTGAGATATAAGAAGCCAAACTTTGAAATTTTTTCAGGCACGGATTATATCGGGCCATTTTGCTAAAATTCTCTGTTTGAATGTGGCTTGTAAAATTCTTTTCATTATTATTCTTAAGTGAGTTCATGAAGTTGTACAAGATGACCAGATTTCATTTCTGTCAGCCAGGTATTGCCCGAGATATAGTTGCCCAAAATTGACAGAAATTCATGCTTGATCTGCACAAAGCGTTGCAAGGAGTCAAACAAGTGACTATATCATGGCCAGTATTGCTTCGACGAACATTAAACTTTACCAATATTCATCGGGGACATGTGCAAATGTTTGCATAAAATTTCTACAAAATCTGTGATTGCACAGGAAGGCCTAGGTGAGTTGATGTGGAATAAGCCATCATAGAAGTGACGCAAAAGTTGATGGCAAGGTGCTAGAAGGACCAAGTGCAGCCTCCTGATAGTTTATTGCAATGGCACACAGTACTGTACGTAGGGCTCATTTCATTTAAAATCACCCAAAATAAAGAAATCTTGTTGTGACAGATGTTTGTGAAACAAGTGGTATTAGAAGACATAATGGAAGATATTTAAAATATTTTTCCCAAGTTTTGGATCAAAATAGTGGTTTTGGCTTAATTTTGAAATTTGGTTCATTTTCAAAAACAGGCATTGGCAGGAAAGGTGGGTTAAAAATTTGTAACTACTGTAACTTTTTTATTAGAGTCAATTTGGGGTAATGGGAGATAAAATTATCAATACAAATATGTAGTGATGGTCATTTCTAAAGTTATTTTATGCAAATTTCAGCAGTTTTTCTGACCAAAATCAGAAGTTTCACTGTAAAAATTCCAGGATGGGATAATGACAATATTATGAAACATATAGTTGCTACTCGTCATGTAGTGGAGAAGCTGTGTCGCAAATAAGCACAACAAAGACTGTCAAACAAAGCTTTTGGCTGGACAGGTCTTCATCAGAATTACACTCGCACCACGTGACCACCGCTTTTGGTCTGACCTTAGCAGCCGGAGACTGTGGTCATATGTGCGTGATTTGAGTGCATATGTGTTGTTCTAATTCTCATGAAGACTGTTTGGCTGAAAGCTTTGTTTGACAGTCTTTTTGTTGTACCTATCCGTGATTCAGCAGGTCACCTACATGGTGAGTAGCAACTATCCTTTTTGTAATATTGTCGAAGTTTGTCACTGTATTAATTTTTGTTCTGATATGCTTATTATCATACCTTTTAACAGAAAATCAGAAGGCTGTTTCTCCCCTTTAGTGGTTTCAAACTGAAAGAACGTAAATAAAACTGGATTCATTTTCTAACTCTTAGCTAGTGTACAACAAATGCTGATTTACATATAATACATTCATAACATTCAGAAATGTGTTTGTTCGCTTAAACAGGCTATCAGTGGAGGATGTTGTTTAATCTGAAAGTATGTAATAGATTGGTGGTTGTGCTTGCACTAGGAGCAGGCAAAGTCATTAAAATATTTTCAGAAGGGTCCATCAAACACAGCATGAAGTGCCAACATACAAACCCAGGAAGGTCCAGTTGGTCTCGGGAATTTGACCTATGCAGCTCTGTGTTCTTTACTAATCTCCAGAATTTCTCCAAGGTGCCATTGGTTATCATAGATACCGAGATGAACATTTCCTTATTAGTAGTGGTAGAACCATTGCTTTAAAGCCTGTGATGAAGTTTTATGAATATTCACATTTATGTATTACTAAATGTTATATATTTATTTCATACTATATTTGTATACACTGTAGTATTGGAAAGGGGTTAACTAACTTCACTACCATTCCAGGTTACACCATGTATTCATTGTAAACATATGGAAGGATTTCTTTCCTTGTTGTATATGTGTGGGAGGAAAAAAAAAGGTAAAGGCAAAGCAAATACATCACAATACGACAAAAGAACATAGGCGCACCTGTTAGTCACATGTGATACACACTGTAGACCCAGTTGAGTTGTGCATATTTTTGTTTTTTCTTTAATGTGCAAGGATAGGTTTGTATGATCTGTTGCCTCTCCCCACTCATTATTGGAGTGAAGGTTTTTGTGTGTTTGCAGTTTGAAAATGGACACCCAGTTTCATGGATTTCTGGTGCCTTGTGGATGTCCATAAATATGATAGCGGCTTTGTTTTGTAGTTAATTGTGTTATAACTAAGGTAAAAAATCTGATACTGGTTACCATGCACAATTATCTATGCACCAGTTTGTTTTTCTCTTGTTGATGTAATAGGACAACAAAATTTTATTGAGATGTAGTTGTGAACTTTTTAAATTTTATACATGTAGAACCAGTGCGTTCTACTGTCTAGACACATAAGGAAACATTTTAGTTTCAAGGAGTAACTCATACATTTGACTTCATTACTTGGGTGCAAAAATTAGATTGCAAGCACGTCACAGAAAAACTATAAACAAGTAAGAGTTTTTCTGTATGCAGTACACTTTATAAAATATTTGAAATGAGACTTCCTCATCTGACAGTAAAAGTGTGTGGGAGCTGGTTGAGATAATCTTCTCATATTATTAATCATAAACAGAAGGTTCCATAACACGTTATCAGTATGTAAAGAGGTGACTTTCCTACAAACTACATGGTCTTGCTAATGGTGAGAATCTTTTACATATGAAAATTTATTTCATTTCCTGGCATTGATATTCTGACCAGAACTAGAATGAAAATATTATAATAAGGAAGCACTTTTCATGTAACTTCTAATTGAGTGCATTAAAATTCACAGAAATAGATGAAGCAGAGCTGCAGTGTAAATAATATTGAATAGAGGAAAAAGCCATCATTTACTAAAGAAAACAGCCAGTGGGTGTGTGCCTGATTCAAGCACTAGTGCGCACGCAAATACACGTGACAGTACATTTATGGGTACAAGCTTTTGGGCAAGGTGCATTCTCAAGGCAGGTTAAAATGTCATCTTTGGTAAGTGTTTGCTTTTTCCTCTGATAATATGACTTAAACTATTTTAGTCTGAAACTTGGCAACATTTATTTTTTACAGTTGGTTGTTACAGGATTGGGAGGGAGGGGGAACCAAGTTTGATCCCCTTTTATTTATCATTTTCTGTTGAAATGAGTTTTTTTCCCAGCAAATATTGATCTTTGTTAATTTTGATGTTGAATGTGTGTTCTTGTTCCAGTAAGTTTTGGTTTTATCATCTCATTATGAACAAGATTAGTAAATCTATCATAAGAAATGTACAAAGTTTTAAAATTCAGAGGAACACAGCTGTAAGGAAAGGTGAGCTACAGAGCTTTGCAGTAACTGTCGTAATAGAAAAGCTGGTTAGGAGCAGAAATGATGATCGAACAAACAAGTAGAGCAAACAAAAGCTTTGCTAAATTGTTAGCTTTCTCCAATCACACGACAACTCTTTACAGAACAACATGCAGCAGTGAAGTCCAGCTAATACAGTAGCAACAAGAGCATTGTAGAGTGGGGCTCTCTCAATTAATGCATGAACGATAGTCAGAGCAGCGACTGGGCTGTCTCTCAGTGGCGACTCCGTTGCGACTGGTTTGGTCCTTGTTGCGAATGGGGATGGGCTGTCTGGTTGTTGCAGGCCATCCTATATTGTGGCGGCAGAGGGTGCTCGTAGTCCAGAGCCACTGAAAGTGTGGCTCAGCAGATGTGCAGAATTGATTCCACCAGATCCTGCATGACTGCTATCGGCACCTCATTGCAACTTGCTTTGCTGTTACCAACTGTGGAACACCAGAAAAACTAACATGAAGTCGATTCATTTCTTAACTTTCTTCTGGGTACCATGGTATGTGAGTATTGCGTGACACGAAAGGGTGGATCTAGCAGCCAAGGATGGCAAGAGGAGTGGCTGGAAGTGACACAAAATAAGCTCCATTTAGTAAAGCCCCAAATGCAGCCATGGCACACCTCCTTTCAGCCCTGTTGATGGGACAAAGTCCTCCTTATTCATCTACGCATAGGCCACAGCCCTCTTATGTATGGCTTCTTGCTCCGGTGCGAGGACCCTCCCATGTGTGGTGCTTGTGGCATACGGATCACTTGCAACGCATTTTACTGGAATGTGTTTTATTTTCCAACCAGCGGGCCGCAGTGGATATTCTGCTGGCTCTGTCCTCTCTCTTAAGTGATAATTAAATGAATGTGGTTCAAGTTTTGGAGTTTAGTGAATTGTCCAACATTTTTCTCGAAATTTTAGGAAGATGGTTTTAATCTGTTAACAGCGTGACTGGGTCTCCCAAGTGTTTGTAAGTGGTCAGGCAATCACATTTGCTTCTTCTTCTTCTTCTCCTCTCTCTCTCTCTCTCTCTCTCTCTCTCTCACACACACACACACACACACACACACACACACACACACACACAAATTGCTTGTCCTAACATGGGACTGTGCAGACTATTGATTTACGAAGAAACTTTTTTGTGAGATGTGTTTGTTACCTGTGTCCTTAAACCCGTAGACTTGCTTGCAGAACAACAGTCAATATTTTTCATTGTAGCAGTATACAATATGAGCCAGTTATTTGCTTTCCAGCAATGAAATGCTGACAACATTGCAGGAGACCTCAGTATAACTGGTAACTTTTAAGTTCGTAACTCTGGAATTTGTTGTTGAAATAAATTGTTCTGGAACATTTTTATGAATGCTTTTGCTCACTGCCACAACAGTGAAGTACAGCACAGGACTGCAGAAGTTGCACAGTGTTCAGAGATATGCCTGTATGTTTGATTCAGTGAATAATTTATGACAAATTACTCACAGGGCTCTCCTGGCATAGATTTTTCCTTTCTTCCTTCGTCACAAATGGCGTAATGGCCAGAAAAGGAACTTCGATCATCATTAAATGTATGAGATACACTTTAAAACATTGTCCATGTATAGTGTAAACTGTTTCCGTTGTGTGACAGAATATGAAGATTAATTTTTTTAAGAACCAAGGAAAGCACAATACCATTCTTGAAAAAATTAGGAATTGTTAGAACACAGGGCAGAAGTCATACATTGGAATCTCAGACAAATAAAATGTAGCGTTTTAATGGTGCCAAAATTTTTCATAATTGCAGTTAAGGAGAACTTGAGCAAAAACAGAGCTTAGTATCTATCCTGAAAAAATTTTTAGATAATTTGTTTCCTCTGGTGCGCCATACTATGCGAAAGTTGGTAAGAGGCCAGTAATTTAATAGAGGCAGTTGTGAACGTTGCTCAAAATTTTGTTTCTGGATAGACGTTCCAGCTGTGTTGATAATGCTTAGGTAGCCTTTTGTGTTGACATTACTGTCTGAGAAAGATAACTGGGCTTGGTTACAAACAAGGATACTACAATAGGAACATTTGTTTGTGATTTTGATCTGGCATTGCAGCTCTACTACAGTCAAAATGCACTTCGATGACAGTGTATTTGTGTGTGTGTGTGTGTGTGTGTGTGTGTGTGTGTGTTTTTTACTAATTGACATTTTTATGTTTAAAATGTAAACACAATTGCCACAAAATACAGTGTCAATAGAAATGCAGAAAATTCCTTACACTTCGGAGACAAAACCTGAGCATGGCATTGCCCACGTACATCTTCAGTCACAATTTTCTTGACGTGCGAGCCACCTGTAACTTGAAAACTGCACTCATTTCGTATGAGAACAATGCAGTATGTCTCGCTACCGGTCCCTCGACTGGTGCTGCCCTTTGTCATTAATTTCTAGAATTATTTTGAAAGAAACACTAGTGAACATCAGTTGCTGTTGGAAATTGCTCTGAGCCAGTTTGCGATTGCAGTGATGCACTTGTGTGCATGTACTCATTTGTTGAATGAGCAAGACATTTTGTAAGCTCAAGAGGGAGAAATTGCTCAGTAACTCATGTCGCACTTTTTCTTGCAAGGAAAATTATACTTTCTGTCATTATTTTAAAATTTGTAATCTACCATAAAACTAAAGTAAACATGAAAACTAAACTTTTAAGCTTGGTCTTGTGTTACTCTTAAAGTTATATCAATTTCACTACTGCCAGTAAGACATTAAATAATGGCATAAATTACCAGTCATCTTCGCTAGATATTCCTCTAAGTGGCTGGTCTAAGTGCTGATGCTTCAACTGTTCTGAGCTGGTCCAAATCTGCCGTTTTAGAATTTCAATGGTTTGTCTCCTTAATGTAAGTAATCTTTGGAAGTCAAATAAGTTTACCATGATCCATGTTGATGGGTCATCGCGGAATGAAGCACCTTACTACAGTTTCATATCGAGAGTCCATATAAAACATTAGACTTATTGAAAACTAGTCTTTGTGTGCACCTTATCCTTTCCTCCCTTCCTTTCCAGTGATGATGAGCTGGCTGCTAGCTTATCACTGCAGTATGAGCACCAGCAACCTTGTACCAAAAGGTTATGTAGAGACTTATCACAAGCAGGTGTAATAAAATTTTTAATTGTTTGCTATTTATAATAATACTAATTTGATGAGTAGGCCAGAACTTGTTGGTCAGTCAAGGCATAGTGAAGTTTTTTTAAATAAAATTGCAACATATTATATGCAACCTTTTTGTTTCAGTGAATAAACTTCAGATGTTGAATTTTTTAGGATATATACTCATTTTATAAATATTAGAAGCCAAGATTGCTTGGTGCGAAATAGCTATTTCGTGGCCAGTTTTGACAGTAACTAGCTGCTGGGAGATCCGAGAGTCTGAAGATTACAGCTAGTTACTTAAAAAATGGGCATGAAATAAACTATTTCACACCAAGCTTTATTGTCTTATAATATTATAAATTACAATATTAGATTGCCCCAATAATATACGTAAATCATATGCACACATTTGTTGACAGTACTTTGGGAATGTTGCATTTTGTACAATTTGAAGGCACTGTGGTTCTGGCTTTGTTAATTATAAATTATAGTATAACTGGCATTGTGAAAAGGATGTGGAGTCAAATGTATGCTACTGACAGTAGGCTGTTGTTTATATTCAGCTTAACTTTCTCTGACCTTTATATCATCATTGCGGTTCATGTAGATTGGATAATTTTTTTCTGCTTGCCAGTTGGTAGCCAAAGGACGCACATATGGTTGTGAACAAAATAGAAACTTTGATTGCAGGTATGCCTTCATTTTGGCAATACGTAAAGGTTTATTGGATGAAGTAAGACTAATTAGAAATTAAGTTGGAAAGTCATTATCACACAAAAGACAAAAGCAGGGTTGTGTGAGAGGAAAATTCCATGCATTTGTATTGCCCACGTGAATGTGTGTCCATATACAGTAATGAGTGTTTCGCTTATGTGAGAAGCATAGTATCTTTCACATTATGAAATTAAATCATTTTTGGACAGTTTTATGTATCATTGTTCCAGGGTTTATAATTATTGTAATTTAAAATTACTGGACACAATACATGAAATTTATTTTCCATAAAGTAAGTAATGTTTAGTTATGTGGTTCTAGGTGTTTACCCAATTCATTGTTTGTGTTTTATGCACAGTATTTTGATGTCTGACTTGGCCATCATCTTGTCAAAATATTTTACACAAAATGGAAACAACAACTTGGCTGAACACCTTGAAGCACACCATTAATCAAGCATGCCGTGAAAACCTAAGAGATCACACGTAATGTTTCATTGTGTGTTGCAGGATGAATTTGCTGCAGATGGTGTAGATCTGTATGATGATGTAATTGCTGCACCTTCATCTGGTGGTGGTGGAGGAGGTGGAGGTGGAGGTGATGAGAACTCTCAACCATCACACACACCAGGTTCTACTGCAATATCAAATACAGATGGACATAGTCCTAATTCAAATCCCCCATACCATCAGATGGGTAATAATATTCAACCAAATCAAGTAGGAAGGCGGCAGTTGTATGTTGGAAATTTAACTTGGGTAAGTGAATTTATCTGAGACATTGTGGATGATTTTGCTGTAATGTAAATTGATATTGCAGAAACGTAGGATTCATTTAGTCTCAGTGCATTATCTTTTAACATTTTCAATAATGATTTACAGTTTGTCCAATCCTCTGGAATTCCCTCAAGGAATGGTATTAATCACTTACGCCAGCGGTTATAATGTGTACTCATTTCCCAAAAGCATCTTAGCCAATGTTAACCAAAGCCCTGTGTCCTAGATCAGAGCTGGGCACGAGAGCTGCCTGCTTGGTGGCTCGCAGACTCCACGGTTAGGCCAATACCCGTAAGAATGCAACATGTGTGTAACTTTTCTATGTCCTGGGAAAAATTTTCTAGTGACAAAAGCTGTCCAGCTCATCACGTAGAGGAAACATGTATCTATTTCAGTCCACAGATTTAGTTCACTTAGTTTTGAATGTTCTAACACATTTTCAATTTCATGATTACAAATAAAATGCTTGCATAAGGTAATGTACTCACACAGAAGTGTAAAGCTCAGAGCAGTCATACTACATGCAAAAAGAAAGGAACACTTTTGCTTCACTTGGTGCTAACATTGTTTTGAAGTGAAATTACTAGTCACCAAGTGGATTACTGCAGCAATATGAACATAACACTACTTGCAGGTTTTGATTTAAATAGTTTTGTTACTGAAAAATGCTTTCACATACTTTTTTATTCTGAACATACGACAGGCTCAAAGCAACAAATACATCAGAATGTTCATTCACTGTCTCCTTTATCAGATTTTTTCCACTTGCAGTTAATCAGTGTGAAAGTGCACCCTTGAATATCCTTAAAGTTGTTTTGTCTTCATCACAATTTTGCAGGGCAAATATGAACAAATTATTAAAACACTTTACACACATTTTTGGTTTAAAACAAAAATTACTGGTGTGTGTGTGTGTGTGTGTGTGTGTGTGTGTGTGTGTGTGTGTGTGCTCGGTCATCTTGGTTAGAAACGAGATACAATCAGCCATAGAGTCACCAAACTCTTTTACTAACTTTCCTTTCGTGTCCATGAATAGCGAAATGTCTATATCAGGGTGTACACAACCCAGGAGATCTGGGAAAAACCCGGGAATTTTTTAATCTGGGAGAGAACCGGGAAAAACCCGTAATTTTTTAGAATTCCAGGAATTTTTCATTGTTTTTGTTTTCAGTTAATTTTTTTGTAGTTTTAACTGGTAAGAGTTCATGCTCTCTAACAAACGATATAACTGTAGCCTGCTATTGCAGAATAATACTGCAGCAATAAAACATGAACAAGAGAAAAACAAAAGTAAAACTTAAATTGCAAAGGAAATGTGCCATATACAACAACAAAACACAGTGCTCATACAAGTGTCTGCCAACAGCAAAATGTGTCAAAGGCTTTAGGAAGATTGTGCAATGCTTCATAACAACAAATTGCCACCGATGAGCGTGACGTCACAACTGTTAACATTAGATTCATTTTAGCATTTACGAGTGGGATCATGCGCATGCACAGTTGAGTAGTACCTTCTCCCGCTTCTGGCTGCAGAAATGTGGCTGTTGGTTGTGTAAGCAGCCGCAGCAAGCAGCTAGATGCTACCGGGAAAAATTTTACTGTTGCGCCCATGCTGCCAGATTCATGCATGTGCAGCAGACCTGGATTTAGGAAGGGGGGGGGGGCAAATTAATATTCTTGAGGAAAAAAAAAAAACTTGTTTCACGAAATGCCTAGCATCCAGCACACATTGGTCTATCGATTCATGTGACATTGAAACACATCCCTGTCGGGTTTTGAACATTTTTGAATAATTCTAAGTTGATTTCTGAATGAATCGTAAGTTGATTTGTGAATGCGTGCATAGTGTATGTGACGTCTCTGTCATGGGACTTCTCGTCGTATCTAGAAATAAACTATCCTGCATACAAAAGGGGCTATATGAGCTGAGCAGAGTACAGCTGAATGGATGAATGCCAACTGCTTTCTGATTATGTGGTTGATTGGGTTTGCAAATGATGAGTGTTGTTACAATTACTAGTGAAATCTCCATAGATTCAGACTACCAGAGTGGAAATAAATGACTAACAGGAATAACATGTAAGAAAGATTACACTGCTTTACTAGTAAGGGCCAGTCGTGCAGTACCCTGCTAGCAGCTAACCAGAGAATAATTGCAGGATAACTAAAACGGTGATTCTGGCAGAGTTAGTGAAGTTAACCGGCGAATAACTTTTGACATTGGCAGGAATAGTCACAGAATTAGTGATAACAAGACTGTTTGTTAGAACGAGGAAGGAGAAGAAATGGGGACATCACACAAATTATGGAAGCACGTGACTATTCGAAATTTGTATAAAAATTTCGTACTACTACTTCTCAAACTCATGCTTGAGAAACTGGAGCATATGAATGAAGTGTGAAACTATTTCCTAACATAAAGCTTTTTGCTTGTAGTAGGCCTAACGGGCATTTGATATTGGTACTTTGTGAATTATATTCTGTCGTGATATAAAATTAGCATTTGTGCCAAAACAGTCTCCTTTATTTGGTGTGTGTTGCAGTTGCTGCAGTATTAGAAAGGCCTATTTTGTTTTATCTAGCAGACAGTGACAAAAGAGACGTAATCAGATCGAGAAACCACACCAGTCTTTGGTCCTATTTGTATTAACAGCTTTTTTGGTATTAGACAACGCCATTTTGATTTTTCATGTAGCAAAACGTTTGACGAACTTTGATGAGGTAATGATTCTTTTGTAGAAAGAAAAGCCTGCCTTGTAAAGCTGTAACAAGATTAGAGAGGAAAAAAGGTAGGAGTTAAGGATTGAATAAATATGTACTGTCTTGCTTGTCTCTTGTCTTTACTGGTTTTATTTCTCCTATGTTTAATTTTATGCCACACAAAACAGCAAGTTACTAGCTAATAGGCAGTAAAGAGTGCAGATTTTTTGAAGAGTTTTTTAAAAAAGAGAGGAATGATGTCAAATTGGCCAACTGGAAGCAGGAGAGTCACCACAGGACATTTTAATTTCCACTGTCCTGAAAATAGTTTGATGGCATCTAGTACAAAATATACATATTTCAATATCACAGATTAAAATACAGTGACGTGCGATAGAAGAATGTTGTTTGAAGAGGCGTGGCACTGCACTTTGACACAGTTACGACCAAATAACATGTCTTACTTTTCCTCGAACACATATATTTTATGCATCAGACTCTTCAGAAAGATGTGCGTTACAAAATGAACATATTTTTGAAAATTCGATTTTTAAAATTCTTGACGTCCTATATCAAATGCTTGAGGGGCGGCACTATCTAGTATAGCCCCGGTTCGGAAATATTGTAGATCCGGGGCTGATGCGCGGAGCAGTCTGAGTTATAGTGGGGAAGCGGGCAGTCTCCACGTGTTTACATTTAGTGACTTTTGCTGCTTCCTCTTCGTTTACTGAAAACAAAACAGATTTCTGTGGCCGGGAGCTATCAAGTGAATTTAAAGACATTCACATAGTTACGGAAGGCTAAAATATGTTATTAGTTTTAGATTTGATTTTATTTCCACCTTTCTGACAGTCAAGCATTAATTGCCAAGTTATTTTTGTCAGTTTGCTAAAGAAATCTTCTTTTATTAATCTTTTCCACTGAGGCAGTCAATATATTTGAAACGACATTTTCAATTCCACACTGTTGGCTAGTTTCAACTGTTCGCTGCATTTCAAGTGCATGTTTTCATCTTCTAGCACGTATGGCATTATGCCGTAATAAAGAACCAAACATGAGATAACACAGTACTGGTACCCCAAGAAAATTTACATCCCGAAAACTACATTGAAAAGCTTAATATCAGGACGAGATCTACTTTATTGGGAATCTGGATATACAAATGTGAACTTTAAATGTGCACATTTTTGTATGGGTCACGAAATTCCTATTCTCTTGGAGTATCCTCTGATGTCTTGTTTCTTTTATGACGTAATGAAAGATCTTGTAATGTTTTACATGTACGAACATAAGGGCCTCCTTCATCATCGTAGCTGCGCAAGCGCGATGGCACCTGTTATCTGATGCTCTTTGGAAACTGTTGAAACGAATCTAGTTCTAACAGGTCGTGGGAAAATATTGCGAATGGTGGTTTGAAAAGCGTTACTTTCAAAATAAATTTCCTTTTACACAAGTTGAACTATGTGCGAGAATGTACGATGTATTTCTTAAATCACATAGCATTTGACTCTCATTTAAAAATCAACTCTTTGATGAGCCATTTAGAAGAATTTTGAGCCCAGAAGATCAGACATTTATGTCGTTATTAAAAGTTTTCACATTTGTGTGATATATCTTAATGTGTAATACGCATATTAAAGACCAACATTATATGTGAAAGCTTAGCTTCTCTTGCAGTGTATTAATCTTAGAGACACAATATTATATGTGAAAGCTTTGCTTTACTTGTAGCAACGCTGTGTGTATTAATCTAAACCATTAACTTTTCCTGTTTGTGTGTTCGCACTACTTAAGTGATGTTGCTGTTGGCTGACTACATCACGTGTTCTGATCTCTGAATAGCTGCTGTCATCAGCTGATGATATCACGTGACATGAGCTATGACTGGCTTACAAAACAGCATCGCAATCTCGATTTCAGTGTTTCAATGTAACATGTGGTATTTCATGAAATTTGAATTTATACTTTCGTAATAAGAAAATATGCAGCGTATATGTTGTTGCACATCCAAGATCTTTCCAAGGAGTGTTTGCCCCCCCCCCCCCCCCCCTGAGTCTTGTCTTCTAAAGTGCCGGGAAATTCTATGCCTGTGTATAAAACCATAACCATTCAAACGATTGATAAGTTATACTGTTCCGAGAGAGTCCATAACCATTCAAACAATCTATCTTCCATCTACACTTTACTTGTTGTTTGTTATTTATTCAGTGTCGTGAATCAGTTCTCATTAAAAGAGGAAGGATTTCAAAAAGAATAATTTCTACTGGGCTTAAAATTATTGCAGCAATTACAAAGCATTATTTTGCAAATTCTCAGTCGCTGAAAGGGTGCACTATGTTTGCTGTTTTGGGAGCTATGTGATAACTCAGTTTTGTTACAGCACAATTATTCATCACATGGTGCCCTTCCCTTAAGTATCTTACAATGAGGTGGTAAAATGGAGCACCAAACCATGTATCACCTAGTCAAAAATAGTAATAATTTCAAAGGTGACACACTAACTGCATGAGTACTTAATTCTTTCTCTCAGTTCTGTCTTACTTTGGAGTTTTTCTTTCCTTTCTACTGTATTCATATTGATTACTTAAGTTCTTATGAAATAGTTGGAAATATTGTACATTGTTTTCATTCGCGTGTAATTTTATATTCGAAAACAAACACCAAGTGCCACTTTGTTTTCCTTTCACAAGTTTTTTTATATATATGAGTTTAAGCATAAAGATTTGTTACATTATTATTCTGAGAATCTTAACTACTGCTTGGCCATTTCTTCAAACGAGACCTCAACATAGACAAAGCAAACAACACAAGGTCACCAGACATCTTTGCTACGTTCATGTAGATTTCAAAAGACCTATGCTATAGAACACTTACGGAAGCGGAAGGGAACTAGGGGCTGACCAAGTAGGGGAGCTGCGAACAGGCGCTATGAGCATCTGAGAGTGCCTGCATTTGCTCAACTTTTCTGTGGATGCATTATCGTAATTGGTGAGGGAGGGAAGGGGGAGCTGAATAACTAACAGTATTGTTTTGCTATATATGGGCAGCTTCAATACCACTTTGTGAAATCAAAGTTGAAATATTTCTACTAATGCTGAGTGAATGCTTTTGTTCGAAATAATTTGAACTTGTCTCCCCCCTCCCCTACACACACACACACACACACACACACACACACACGTTTCAATTTTTATTGTTTTCTGTAATATACATAGTGATAATGAGATATTTTGGTTTTCTGTTCAGCGAAGCAGTGGTAATAGATCATTATCATGAGTGTCCCAAACAGCATGTTTGCAAATTAAAAAAAGTTCAAGAAAGTATATCCCCAGTCAACCTGTATGTATGTATATGTTTGTGCAAGCTCATTTGCTCACGGGAATGAATGGAGTTGAGAAAGACTTATCTAAAGTTGCTTGTGTTCTCTTTTTATTCAAATATTGTTTCCTTCTCTTACAGTGGACTACTGACCAAGACATTACAGATGCCATTTTGGGCATTGGAGTTACAGATTTTGTTGAAGTGAAGTTTTTTGAAAATCGCGCAAATGGCCAATCTAAGGGCTTTTGCGTTGTGACACTAGGCTCAGAAGCAAGCATGAGGATGTGTATGGAAAGACTTCCGAAGAAAGAGTTGCACGGTCAGTGCCCAGTTGTGACATTTCCAACTAAGGCAGCACTTAATCAGGTAATGTTGGGTGCATGTAAAGCTGGAAAATTTGAACTTTGTAACTAACTTTCAATAATTATAGTCTTTGATCACAGAATTTACTGCATTTTTTAACACGTTCGCTGCGGCTGACGCTTATAAGCGTTTCCGCGATCAACACGCCAGAGCGGCTGACGCTCATAAGCGTTTCCGCGATCAACATGCCAGAGCGGCTGACGCTCATAAGCGTTGCCGCGATCAGCAAGCCAGTGCGGGTAACACTTATAAGCGGTGCGCTCGCTAGCTGAGTTCTCACTAGGGGAGGTCGCCAACTGGGACACGCCGATTTCGTCCGAATTGTTTCTAGAAAGAGGTGGGACTCCACATAACGTGCCCGAAATATTTCGCCTGAGTTGGCCATAGGAAAGGAGAACATGCTCTCGAAAGTTGTTCCGATAGCACTATAGGAGGCTATACCCTATTTAGCGCTCTGTTCGTCGTTATTGGCGTAGAGTAATGGTCAAGCGCATTGCTCACGAAACAGGCGACTTGGGATCAATCCCAGGTCCGTCCTGATTTTTTTTTCTCATTTTTATTTTACTTCGTATCTTCAGAGTGTTCGGTTATTTACGGTAGATGTATATTTCTATCGTCAAGTCAAAAATCTAATTAAAAGATTACAAAGTGCCCCTGAGTAACTCCAACAACAGCGAGAGGTATCATCAAGAGAAGATGCAATTAAAATACATTCGACCGTGCTGCATCAATTCAGTGCTCTTGTGGACACCCCTATGATCTAGTACGCTTGGTTTGCATCCAAACTATTAGAGGAAACACCTTAGTTTTAAAACTTGAATTAAGTGTGCTTTCCAATGAAGCGTGTTGCAGAGAAATGTAACTGCTCAAACAATGCCTTCATAAAATGTGCCTAGAGTGAAACATATATGTTTCACATGTTTCTATGATGTCACCATAAAAATGGCAAAACTTCTACTGTCGTAATGAATAAAAAGTAGCGCACGTAATCACAAGAATCTTTAAAATCTTTATTTTCATTAAAACTTTCGCCTAGTTATATAAATATACTACTTGAATGTATTTAAATTCTACGGTAAATAGTTGCAAAATCTGACGAAACCAAGGAAAATAAGAATGAAAACAATTGAAAAAAATTAGGAAGCACCTGGGATTGATTCCAGGTCGACTGTTTCGTGAGCAATGCGCTTGACCATTACGCTACGCCGTCAACATGTTCGCTGCGGCTGACGCATATAAGCGGCGCGTTCACTAGCAGAGTTCTCAGTTTAGTTTGTTCGGCTGTGCACTCGTGTTAGTTCAAGTAACCAACGACATATCACGTAACGTGTTCCTGTCTGCAGTTGTGTGTTTTCGTTTTTTGTCGTCTGTGTTGTGCATTGTTTGCAATGGCGGCGAATGAACCGACACCGGGGCCTTCGAACGCGAAAAAGTGTAGGAAGAGTGACCAATATACTGACCATGAGTTACTACGTGTGTTAGAAGATAGTGATGTAGAGTTCAGAGAGGACGAACCAGATGAGGGTGACTGGCATTTGGAGACTGCAGAAACAGACCACAGTGATGACAGTGTGGAAGCAGAACTGTCCAGTATGTTTCGTGACAGTTCGGAATCGGACGATACGGGCGACGATGATGAGGAAATCGCCGACGATAAAGAACCAGCGCTCGCAGAGGTAAGCAAACCAGGTGTTACGTGGCATGAAGAACCACATGGGATGCAGTATCACCCGTTTACGAAAGCAGAATGTTTGCTGATGAAGCCTGCTGGCAATACGCCAATGGATTTCTTTAGGCTACTGGTTACAGATGACATACTGCAGCTCATAGTTGACGAAACAAATGATAACGCACGGAATATATTTGCGAGCGCAAATACACAAGAGGGCTCTAGAATTAGTAATTGGAAACCCGTAAGTATAGAAGAAATACTTGTCTTCCTGGGGATTTCATTACATATGGGTAATGTCAAATGTGCCCGACTACAAGACTACTGGAAGAGGGATCCGCTGTTCGAAAATAAAGGAATAACGATGAGTATGAGCAGAGACAGATATTTGCTTATCTTACGCGCATTGCATTTTGCAAAAAATCCAGAGTCAGGCGAACCGAAACCAAATGATCGACTGTATAAGATACGCCCTATATTGAATTATTTCAACAACAAAATGTGTAATGTGTATTATCCAGGTAGGGATCTCTCTTTAGATGAATCAATGATTCTTTGGAGGGGACGATTGTCATTTAGACAATACATAAAAAACAAAAGAAGTAAGTATGGCATCAAATTGTACATGCTAAATAACCCAGACGGCTTCATCAATAAATGCGCTGTGTACACGGGGATGCGTGGTGATATGGGGGGAAAAGGGCATGCTGAAAAGATAGTATTGCATTTGTTAGAAGAGAAGGTGAATGTTGGCCATCACATTTACATGGACAATTTTTACAACAGCTTTGCCTTAGCTAAAACCCTGTTGAATGCAAAAACACATTGCACCGGGACACTAAGGGTAAATAGGAAAAATACCCCTAAAGACGTGGTATGCGCCAAGCTGGGGAAAGGGGACACCATAGCACGATATTCGGACGGGGTAATGATCGGCAAATGGAAGGATAGACGAGAGGTCTCCTATATTTCCACAGAATACCCCAATACAATGGAACGTGTGCAGAATGCACGCCAGCAAATAGTCGCGAAACCACTGCCAATTATCAGATATAATAGTTGTATGTCTGGGACCGATAGGCAGGACCAGATGTTGTCTTATTATTTATGTGAACGAAAGACAATCCGCTGGCCAAAGAAACTATTCTTCCATGTAGTTGACATGCTAATGTTCAATGCACATTACCTATATAATAAATACTCAGGGCATAATATGACTTTGTATGATTATAGAATACAAATAATAAAGGGACTACTTCCACCAATGGACGTTACAAAAGGTGTGCGTAACAAATGTAAAGACACACATGTTGTGCAAAAGCGGGACGCAACGGAAGGGACGAAGCAAGTTATGCGGAAGCGATGTAAAACGTGCGCGGCACGGGGCAAGCGTACGGATACACCATACGTGTGTATAACGTGTCCAAACCAACCTGGATTCTGTTTGAACTGCTGCACAATTACACATCCATAATGTAATGGGACGTCGTATCTACAGAGGAAGATCTGTTTGTGTTTGATTTGTAAAGTGTTTGTTTTATTTGATAGCCATGTAAATATAGTTACATTGGTTGCTCAGAATATGATGTTTCTGTACAGTACCGTATGTGGACTTATTTGTGGTTTGCTATAAAAACATCACCTCTACACCTTGAAAACTTATTTGTTACTAGCTGCAGTGCCCGGCGTTGCCCGGGTGTGTATTCATTCCTGTCTTATTTTGGTCCATCTGCTTCTTCTCTCTCTGTCCATCGCCTCCTGTTCTATCGCTATCTATTTTCCATTCATCTCAGTTCCGTTTTCACACAGGTCAATCTTCATGACATAATATTTCCTGTACTATGTGTCCCACAAGAATATAATTTTCCATGTTCCCCGGGAAGAATATTAGGAAACTGCAAAATGAGGTGCGAATGGAGTTGGTATTACAGACGTAATACATTACAACCACATGCATAGTGGGACGGATTTTCGTGCGTTTCATAGTTTTGACGTCATATCTCCTGTACTACGTGTCATACTATGATATAATTTCAAAGCTACATTTAGTGGTATATATGCATATCCTCTGCAAAATTCTTCGCGAATAGCTTTAGTAGTAATGACATAATAAATAGAAATCACAAACCTGATGTTGCGGTTATTCAAGAACAGAATTGTTTATGACGTCATATCTCCTGAACTATATATCGTAAGTAGTTTTTGCTACCATAGCAAATGATTCATTACCTTAGAGAAGATTTGTACCAAATTTGATTGAAATCGGTGTACTAGTTTAGGAGCAGATGTGGAATATCGTCACATGATGCGGCCGTTTTTGACGAATTACATTGTTCATGACGTCATATCTCCTGACGTATGTGTCGTATGTGGTTCTTACCCCTACAGTGATAGTTTTCCGATAATAGGAATATGTGTACCACGTTTCGTTGAAATCGGTCCAGTAGGAGGAGATGTGGAACATACATACATACACATACAGTCATTTTTATAATATGTATATATTTGTGATTGGGTTTCCATAGCACCACATTGCAGACGAGTCCTGTTTCTTTTTCTTCGTTTTATAAATCTTTTGGTGTTTTCCGACTAATTCTTTTTCAATGGAGTGGATTTGTCACTTGTGTGAATTGCATTTTCTGTCCAGTTAGCAATACAATAAATAAATAAGGGGCTTTGTTAGAATTGTTTGCAATAAATGCATGTAACGCTTATAAGCGACAGACAGCAGGCAGCATTTATCACATGATCGGCATGCAGCTAAAGTGTACTTGTATTTCTATATCTAGCACCTCTTCCGCAGACGTTATATTCGTTGCCAATATTACGTTCGTGCACAACATGAATTTGTCGCAAAACTAGACATTAGTCTTGCGATCAAAATTTAGGCGTGTTCATAATTTGTATTCAGCCAGGTATGGATTACGAAATATAAATTCCAGCAGTATCTTATTATAACTTGAAACTGCTGACTTCCCTTGCAGAACAAAGTTTTATTCATCCATAAGAATTATGAAAAGATACAGTGGCGAGCTAAGTCGGTAACTATGTAAAGTTATTTCCTCGAAATAAAAATCATAGAAGGCCGTGCGGCTGCAAAGAGAAGTGATTGCAGCGCTCCTGGCAGCTAGCCCCGAACTGTTTTGACTGAGTGGAACGCTGCGCCTCTGGTAGCCAGCGTACGAACTCCAAACGAATCAGCTGGCGGCATCTAGTTTATTCGCCACAAACTTACAGGTTTCGCAGGGCTATGATTTCAGCTCTCAGCGCACGTGCGCTTACAAGCGTCCGCCTCGCGCGTTAGCGGCTCGCACGGGCGACCGCAGCGAACGTGTTAAAGAAGACTCATACAGAATGTGCATTTAATAATAAGTGAAAGCATTATTCCATGATGAGAAATTATCATGAACAACATGTACATATGATACAAAAAAATTGTAGGAGAAAATAATTGTATTAATAGAATTGGACACTGGTGTGTAATACTTAAGGATGAAAGTAAAATTCACATGATGTGTCACTACCAAGTAACAATGCTTGATGAAACTTGGACCGTACATGGAAAAAACTATACATGATACAGTGAAAAGTTACTCTTATTCAATGGCAATAATTACGCGGGAATCACCATGATTCATGATGCTCCCACAGACAATATAAAAGGTGGACTGTGTTGTGTATGATTGCCATGCACAGCAGCGCATGCTCTCCAATGTGCTCCCCTGCTGGCCACAAAATTGATAAGGAGTTCTTGTGGTAGGGTGCTCCAGCCCTCCTCCAACTCTGTTAACAACTGCAGGATGGTTGTTTTTGCATGTGGATGTGCAGCAATATGTATCCCCAATGCATCCCATATGTGCTCTTGGTGGGGTTAAGTTTGGGGTACGAACAGGCCAGTCGATTGGCAGAATATTGTCTCAGTCCAGGAGCTGCTCCATCTTATGCAGTTTGATGCGCTTCTGCAGTATCATCCATAAAAATGTAGTCAGGGCTGGATGTATCCTTGAAGGGATGCGCATGGGGAAAAAGTACAGTGTCACAATTAATGTTGACCAGTTTGTATTGCGGCACAACCACAAGCACCAGCAATTATCAAGCAGTTGTTACGTGCACTGATGGAGGAATGGAATGCCCTACCACAAGAACTTCTCAGCAGTCTTAGGGCCAGCACGGGAGCATGTTGCAGAGCATGCATTGTCCTCCATGGTGATATCAAAGCATATTAAGAACCATGGCTGGCCTCCTGTAATGTCCAGGGGACCACCGTGAATTACTATGACTTAACCATAATTGTTTTCTTTGAATAAATGTCATTTCTGCTCATTTCATTGTGCATTTCTTTCTGTTATCTTCTGTACTACTGTGGAATTTAGATTTTACATTTTTCACTATTCTATGCCATAAATTTGTAGCTCCTGTGAAAAATCAGTAAGATCAATGCTAAAAATTTCCTGATTTTATGTTTCTTCCTAGAAGATTTATTGTGTGTTCTTAGTTGATGTCTCATTTGATTTCTTGTTTTCTTCCTATTGATACTTCATGTAACTGAACGAATTTAAGTGGCACAAAAAACAGATGGTTCGTACCACGGTTGGTGATGTAGTTAAGAGAATATTTTAGGACATTATGGAGAGGGGCAACACAAGGGAGGAAAACCTGATAAACCAACAATTGACATTACCAGCACAACTTGCAACATTTAGCTCCACCGCATAATTGTGATAAAACTATTGCTGGGTTGTGGCCGCAGTGGAAAACAACATGAAGTTTGCCAAATTGAGCCAAAATGTGAGTCTCGTCTCTCTTCATGTATTTGCAATGTACTGTATTCGGCAACAGTATCGATTGTCAACCTGTTAAATTCAAACACTGAGTGTCAAAGAAGATGCTTGGTCAGGATCCAGGACACGTCGGCCCTTTCGAATAGTAACCTCTTATTGGCTGGCAACTTGTTCTGTCACCCAACTACAAGTGTAGCCACCACAGCACAGCATACGAACACATCTAATAAGTTAACAGACCTTAGCCTACAAAACTTTCAAAATTTCTGAATTATAAACAGGCACATAAGCTATAAATCAAAGTTGAAGCGAGAGTTTCGTTCTCCTCCTCATAGGTAACAATTTTACCAACACGCATAATGTCAGCTCACACAACCAAATCGCTATTCCATAAACAAACAAAGAAATTTCAAAAATCCACAGCATATAATAGAACTGTTACAAAGAAAAAGGGGATTTTGCCACTAGAAATACTGTAGAGTACACCAATGAAAAAACAAGCACTTTTGCTTATGATCTATGAGGTAATTGAGCCTTTTCCCAACACACTGCTGACACAAATTATACCTTAAAACACACAGTTTTGAAGATTATTTCGTTTTATATTCACCTTGAAAATAGCAAAAATTTATAGCCTACATGGTAAAATAAACTGAAAACTGTGCAATACTGTGAAAACTGCTGGGTTTCAGCATCTTGAATGTCTGTTTTCTACCTGTAGCCAATAGCTGTACAGCATGGGGACATCACTCTAATGCAGTGGCTTCTAGCAGATAAAGTGATAAACAGCAAGCTGATATGGTGCGCTGCCAATACTGCAGAATGCTCCACTTCAACTACTCAGCGCAATGAACAAGGAAAAATTTGCAAACAATACACTAGAGATCACTGCGCTCGTAGCTCATATTACCAGAGTATGCTGCACCGTCTTGGCTACAGGATGACCCCCCTTTTGCATTAGATTTCCATATTTCAAAGTTTTCATTTAATTCACCATATTTGTCAATTTTTGCTTTTTTTCTGGGTGAGCGCAGAGGAAAGACCTTTCAACAATGTGTGTTTTGATTGAAGCATGTCAGAAAATAACTCAATTGCCTTGTACCTAGATACCAATTTAATTTTTTTGATGAATTTTGCTTGCTATTATGTATCTGTGATTTTTTAAGAACTGATGAAATTCATAAAACAAATAATTATATAAGCATCGTATTGTACATTTAATTTTCTTCACTTACACAGATTTTATACTGTGTATTGGAGAGAGTTAAGATTTTAAATCACATATGCCAATTACATATGTTTTTTGCGTGTATTCTGGGCTTTTAATGTTTTCCCCAATTCAGCAGTTTCCTCACTTTGGTGTTTTTTAATTCTTTTCCTCATTTTTGTGTTTTTTAAGTCTGGACCGCATGAAAATGTAAAATGGGATTTCTCTGTCATGTGAAAGTTATTTCCATCCTTTAGTTTTGCACACAAGTGTATGAAATGTGTCATAAAATTTCTGCCAAAATTGGCAGTGTAGAATTAATATGTGAGGAGGTTTGTTCAAAAAATAATGGCAATTTTGGCAATTTTTGTTTTGTGGAAAGAATTTTCTTTGTGTATAGCAGTGTTTGTAATGAGCCAAGGTCATGTGGTGGCCACAGTGAGTTGCCACAGCTTATGCAATTGATTGAGCTTACGGAGGACAAAACAGTGAGCTGAAGGTCCACAGTGGCTCCTAAAGAAATAATCACTTGTCCGTTTTCAGCAACACCAGTGTGAAATTTTATTAATGAAAACGATGTATATACTTTAGCATTACTCGCTGTTGTAAATTTAGCAGTATTACTATGTCATTTAATCAACATACAGTAAAACCCTCTTTATACAGTTTTCAGCAGACTGTCCTAAAAAAAAGTACAATACAGGAAAGTGTTAAATACAGGTATGCACAGGAAACAAAACGAGTTGTAGATTTTGTGCCTATTGTTCTTTGTTTACGAAGACTGCGAGCTTTAGTGTTTTAACCAATTTTGTGTGTACCATAATCCTATAATGATTATCAATAAGTCGTGCCATGTTAGAACACAAATCTTTTTCATGTTGTTTCACAAAAGACTTTTGCTTCTTGTGCTTAATTACACCGTTGGACATGATCAGAAAAAAAAGAGGAAATGGCCATTCATGCATGTTAGCACTTAGCCACTGCCTTCGTGATAATCAGTTAAGGCAGTGGCTGTGTGCTGCCACACACAAATGTGTGCATGAGTGTCCCTCTTTGTTCCTATCGTGTCCAATACTTTAAATAAAACACAGAAGCAAAAGTTTTTAGTGAAACCACATTAAAAATATGTTTGTGTTCTAATGTGAGACTTCTTATTGTTGATCACTATAAAATCACGGTAAATAAAATGTATAACATTGGTTAAAAGTTGGCTGTCTTCAAAAACAGAGAGCAACAGACATGAAATCTGTAGCTTGTTGCTGAAAGGAGGTCACTCTGTTCAGGGCTGTCCTGAATGAGGAGGAGGGTGGAAATTGTCGTCATGTTATGGACCATCTTCAGGAATGTTTAGGTCTGACATCAGGTTGTACCAACAGAAGACTCTGTACCTAGTATGACTTACTGTATTTCATGTGGAAGTAACAGTGATTTGTGAAAGCCTATTATAAAAATGATCATCTTCAAAAGAGATGTTTATTTGTATAAATGACTGAAAATAAATTTAAGCTGTGGTAATATAACACAGTGAGTGAAAGGAAAGTTGCCGCTAGAGTCACTATCATCAGATCATGATTATCATTAAGGCAGTGACTCTGCGTACTTCCCTACCCTTTCAACTATGAACCTATAGTATAGGCGGCCGTGACCCAACACGCAGGCAGTGAAAGTACTGCTTATCATGCTGATGCTATGTTACATGATCAATAACTTTGCTTACAATCTGCTTTTGCTGCTTTGTTCCGAGGCTGACTTTGAGCTGGAATATGATGCAATTTTTGCAGAAATCTGTAAGAAAATCAATGTTAAAGCTCATGATAATGTCAAAGAAAACTTAAAATGAGGGAAACATTAAAGATGGGAAAACATTGTCTTGAGAAAATAGTACTTCTGTAGGGACTGACAAAAATGAATGTGAAAAGTGGGAAAACGTAAAATGAGGGAATGTAAAAAACCGGGCTTTACTGTACATTTGTATCGCAAGAACTTAATTTATAACTATGTCTTTAGTGAATATACAATGGTTTATCAACAGGAACTGATGTACTAGCAGAGGCAGAAAATAATCACACAGTTTCAGGCATTATCAGTCTTTTATGCAATAACATCTCAAGGAGGGAAACTTTCCAGAGCAATAACTCCTAGACTATTTTTTTTAGCTACAGGAACAATAGCTGAAGTTATCCAGTTCTGACCACCATGAGCATCAGTAAACGTCAGTGCAAAGTCAAACTTACACATGAAGAAGGGCAGAGCTGGCAAATAACTGTTGGTTGCAGAGGTAGATATGGCAATATTATACTCAATTTCCACAACATACATTTGTTAGCAGATGATGGGACACCACCTTACTCATGAACATGTCAGCAAGGAATATTTGTGGCTGAGTAAATCATGACTGTGTGGTTACTTAATATGATGGTAATCAAGAAATGTTTTTCTCTTTGTTAAGTACACAGGTTAGAAAAGTTCCTCTAGAGAGAGACACACACAACCAACCGCTCTCGCTTAATAGTACTCTGTCTCAGAACTCTGTGGCCTTATGCCTGACATGCACATAGGGATAGTAATGTGCACCTCATTGTGGCAGCAACAGCACCTTGCCATGGGTTACGCAATCAAACTGCTACATATTCTAGGGCTAATGGTTAGTTAAGGGTACTCCACAGATTAGAAACTGTAGTGGCCCAGGATGCATCACTCCCTATTATAGAAACAGTGTTTCGTTGCTACCCTTATTTTTATTTGATGGTAACAATACATTCTACTGTCACCAGCGTACATTTTGCAGAATGTCCAAGAAGACAAGGCACTGATATTAGTGCTCAAAGGGAAGCATAATACAATAAGTCTTCCCCAGTTCCATTTGCGAGTGGAATACAAAATAAAATGACTAGTAGTGGTATATGATTCCCTCAACCATACACCGTATGGTGAGTTGTAGAGTATGTATGTAGATGTAGATTACACACTAGCATACAAAGTTTTATTGATTACAAAATGAAATTTCATTTGAACAGCATGTCTTGCAAACACAGAAACAGTGTTTCTATTTGAGTGTTGAGTGTTAAGGTCTCCTGCAGTAGACAAAATGTTACTATCTCTTTTACCAGTCACTGAAGACATCCTGTTTGCACGTTACTATATAATTAACCACAGTCATTATTTACTCATTTGCCTAGATGCCGCACTGATAATGTTAAGAGTGTATATAGGTGACATCCAACCATCTAAAGTTGTGATATGGATATTGTCACATCTACTGCTACTTACCAACAGTTATTTGCTGGTCCTTCCATTCTTTGTGTAGTGTTCAGTTTGACTCTGCATTGATGTTGATTGATGTTCATGGTGGTCAGAATTGAGTAATTTTAGCCGTGGTTTGTATTGATAAAAAGAAAGCTCGAGGAATTACTGCACTGGAAAATTTCCCTACTCAAGATGCTATTGTCTACAAGACTTCAATCTTGTTGAAGACTGTGGACATACTCTGCCTCCGCTAGTGCATCAGTTGCTGTTGCACCCTCAGTGAGCTGTCAACTCTCTGGTAACATTGTGCTTTGCCACCATGGGGCCCCAACCTTTTCAGCACCTCTTCTCTTTCCGTGCTGCATGTCTATTCTCTTGCTATTCTTTTCCCCTCCCTTGGGGAACATGACAGGGATATTTTCGGAAATGCATTCTGAAGTTTGTTAGCCTGACATCGGAACACTCCTTCATCTGTTTTTTCATTCTTTCTTCATTCTGCATTTGGTTTCTTTTTGTTTCTTCTTACTCCCTGTGCTCTCCTGAAGGCCGGCTCAAGTGTTTGATGCTTAACAGATGACTGTGTAACACGTAATTCCCAGTCTTGGGTCAACAGGTAGGGTTTACATATACCCCCTGGTATAGGCCAGGCCCAGGGAGGGGTCCCTCTGTCAGGGGTTTGGTAGTTGTGCCCTAAGGTGTGAACAGTCACCTTCTGAGTTGGACCCCGGTTGGAAGGAGCATGCTATTGGAGACGCCGACAGTTAAAGGGGCCTCTTTTTCCTTCAATGAGTCAGTTGCCATTACAGTCTTATGTCTACTGAACATAACCGGTCCCCTGAGGCTAGAGATTCAACGCCTCTCTCAGCTGCACCTTGGCTCTTCGTGATGCCACGTACCGAAGGACGTCAGTCTTTTGCTGCAATTAATCCATTTATTATTCAGAAAGGTGTTGATGCAGTTGCAATCCCCTGTGATATCCTACTCTTGCTTACGTAATGGGACCACAATCAACTCATCCTCATCTGTATTAAAACTGGAGCACACAAATTCCTTCCAGACTCCACACACTCTTTCTACATTGCCAAGCTTCCCTGTAGTCTCGAATGATCTGTTCTCTCTGACACGTACATGAGTGACCATTTCCTGTGCGCTGTCCGTTTGCTGACCCACCTGCTTGTTGGAGCTTTACTCCTCTCTGGTGACCTTCGACAAATAACATTTCCCTAGTTGTGATGACCAGTTAGAGTATCTTAAGAATGTTAATCTTATCTCTGCATACCGTTCCATACCTCGCAATTCATCTTGACCGTGCCATGTTCCGGTCCCCTGGTGGACTGTGGTGTCCTGCAATGTGATTTGTGTGCAGAAATGTGCTATCTGTGTTTTTAACCAGCATCATATAATGGTGAACTGTATTCATTATAAACAGTAGTGCACACTGTGTCGTTGCATTCTTTGGGAAAGCAAAAAAGCTAGTTGGATTTCCTTTACTAGTTCTTGTAACAGTTACATTCCCTCTTCTTTCGAGTAGGTTAACCTCTGTCAACTCTCTGGGACCAAGATCCATTCCCTGATTCCTGGCCTTGCTGTAGCAGATGATGTCATTGTGAACCTTATTGCTATCTCCAGCACCTTGGGCCGCTATTTTACAGAGATTTAAAGCTCCACTCACAGTCACCTTACCTTCCACCCACGGAAATGAGTGGAGGAGGATTGGGTGATATCCATCTCCTCTCAGAATCATGAATGCTACAATGCCGCCTTTACTGTGAGGGAACTAGACTGTGCTCTCATTTGATCTTCCACCCCAGGGACAAATGATATTCACATTCATATGTTGCAGTACCTTTTTCCTTTGTATGTACAATTGCTTTTTGGCAGATGGGATGTTTCCCAAACGCTAGTGTGAAGCCACTGTCATACCCATACCCATACCCATACCTATACCTTAGCCTCGTACAAACAACTAGCTTTTAGCTACAGCCACATTTCTCTCACCAGCTGTGATTGATTGCAAAGTGATCGAAAGTATGACTCATGGCTGGCTGGTATGTTGGCTTGAGTCACACAATTTTCTAACCACTCCACAATACGAGTTTAGAGTGCACCGTTCTGCAGTTAACCATCTCGTCACTTTGTCAACCCATGTCATCAATGGTTTTCGGGGAAATGCCAGACTGTGACCATGTTTTTTGATTTGCTGGAGGACTTGTATCCTCCATACTTTATACATGTGAGACTTCCTAGGCCACCTGCTCCATTGGACACCTTTGTTGAGGAGAACGGGGTGCCTCAAGGCTCCATTTTGAGCATTGTCCTCTTTGCTATTGCTATTAACAGTACTATGGCCTGTCCACTGCCAGGCATCTCCGGCTCCCTTTTCAGTGATGACTTACTTGAACTGTTGCAGTTCTCCACAGAAAGTGGCAACTTTAGCGATGTCACGGTTGTCTTAACTTGTGGAGCTTCACTGACAAAACCGTTTGTATGAATTTCTCGCAGCGCAATGGGTATCTTGCACCATCTCTACATCTTGGGCCTGTTGCTCTTCAGTTTGCAGCAACTATGAAATTCCTGAGGTCCACGCTTGATAGAAAACATACTTGGTCCTTCTATGTGTGCCCAGTCCCTCAACGTGCTATGTGTTCTAAGCGGTATTTCCTGACAGCAGGCCGGCCGGTGTGGCCGTGCGGTTCTAGGCGCTTCAGTCTGGAACTGCGTGACCGCTACGGTCGCAGGTTCGAATCCTGCCTGGGGCATGGATGTGTGTGATGTCCTTAGGTTAGTTAGGTGTAAGTAGTTCTAAGTTCTAGGGGACTGATGACCTCAGATGTAAAGTCCCATAGTGCTCAGAGCCATTTGAACCAACCTGAGAGCAGATCTGACTACCCTCACGTTTATACTGACCCATTGTCTCTTCAAAACTAGACTATGGGTGTTTCATTCATTCATCTGCAAGTCTGTCCATCTTACTCTGTCTTAACACAATCCTCCAGCATAAGATACTTTTGGCCATTGGCGCCTTATACACTTGCTCGGTTGAAAGTCTCTACATAGAAGCTGCCAAACTATCACTATCATACTGGTGTTATGTCCTCCTCAGTGGATAATCATGACGTTTGTCATCCATGCCCAGCGACCCATCCTGTGCCTTCTTTTTCTATGACTCACTAGACTGCCAGTATGGGGTGCGCCCTTCTTCTCTATTACCTCCCGAAGTTTACTCTTGGCTACTGCTCTGGCAGCTTAACTTCATACTACCTGCCACATTCCAATGTGTGAAAACCCTTCACCTCCTTGGCTTCATGTGGTGACCAGTGTTCTTCTTGATAGCTTCTTTGTGTACACTGATGCCTCTAAAACTGATTTTCATGTTGGGTGTGTCTTTGTCATTGGCACCGACCATTTTTGGTATTGGCTTCGTCCGTGGCCCTCTCATTGCAAGGAGATTGTTTTAGCTAGTTTGCGTATTGGGCACTGTCTTTTTAGCCGCCATTTTCTGGTTGAATGCCTTTTTTTAATCACTTATCTTCCATTGTATGTTTGCCGTCTGCATTATTGGCTGTTTTAGCGAATGGCGTGCGGGCTGTCAACTACATTTTACTTTGAATCCATCATAGCAGTATGGTGAAAGACGTAATCTTCGGTTTGGGACTGCCAGTCTCTCTACGGCCTATCTTGCTTTTAACTTATTTTACTAGTTAGTGTTCCAAGGTTTGACGTGGACACTTATAACCTCAGTTGTTTTTTATTCTTTTCTCTCCTTCATTTCTTGTAAAATTACTGTCCCCAGAATCCAGCAGAGTAGCCATTCTGTTGTGGGTAGGAGGGGGGGGGGGGGAGGTGTGGTGTCATCAAGTACCTGCATGGAGGTAGCTCACTGACACACTGTTGGTGCCTGAACCGTAAACTCCTGTGTGCCATGGAATTTGTGTCCTTCATGGCTAGGGCACGAGGATTCTGGGCAAAAGTTTAATGACCGGGTAACTGTGGCTGGGCGGTGCCTGTGGATAGAACCCTTGTTTAGAGTGGATGGCACCATGGCGAAAAACTCGCACATGAAGTGACTTAAACTTTTTCTGCTGGTCGCCACAAGAGCCTAGCAGTCTGTACTGAAGTTTAGACGTTCCACCTCGTATCCCTTTGCAGTGTTATACCCAGGTATTTAAACGCCACAGCTATGTCGAGCAGAACACTACCAATGCTGTATCCAAACATTACAGTTTTGATCTTCCTACTGTCCTCATTAACTTAAATTTTTCCACTTTAGGGCTAGCCGTCATTTGTCACACCAACTAGAAATTTTATCTAAATCATCTTGTATCTTCCTACAGTCACTCAGCTTCGACACCTTACTGTACACCACGACATAATCAGCAAACAACCCCAGATTGCTGCTCGTCTTGTCTGCCAAATCATTTATGTGTATAAAGAACAACAGTGGTCCTATCACACTTCCCTGGGGCATTCCTGACGACACCCTTGTGTTTGATGGACACTTGCCATTGAGGACAATGTACTGGGTTCTATTATTTAAGAACTCTTCGAGCCACTCAGATATCTGACAACATATTCCATATGCCAGTACCTTCATTAACAGCCCGCAATGGGGCAGCGAGTCAAATGCTTTCTGGAAATCCAGAAATATGGAAGCTGCCTGTTGCTCTTCATCCTTAGTTCGCAGCATATTGTGAGAAACGGCAAGCTGAGTTTCGCAAGAGTGATGTTTGTGGACATATGCTTCTCAGTCTCAACAGCATTTATTATATTCGAACTGAGAATATGTTCAAGGATTCTGCAGCAAACCAAAGTTGAAGATATCGGTATGTAATTTTGCAGGTCCGTTCTTTTACCCTTCTTATATATTGGTGTCACCTGTGCTTTTTTTGCTGTTGCTTGGGACGCTGTGCTGGGCAAGAGATCCATGATAAATGCAAACCAGGTAAGTGGCCAGTGCCGTAAAGTACCTTTAAAAATTGGACTAGGATTCCATCCGGACTTGGTGATTTATTTGCTTTTAAATCTCTCAGTTGTTTCTCTACGCCCGGGATGTTTGTTACTGTGTCGTCTGTAGGAGAGTCTATCTGATGGTCAAATGACAATATGTTTGTATCATTTTCGTGTGTGAACAATTTCTTGGATGTGGAATTTAAAACTTTGGCTTTTGTTTTGCTGTCTTCAACTGCCACACCACACTGGTTGACAAGGGACTGAATAGGAGCTTTAGTCCCTCTTAGCACTTTTACATAAGACCAGAATTTTCTCAGGTTCTGTACCAGATCTTTTGCTAAGATATGGTGGTGATAGCTGCTGTATGCTTCGCGCATAGATCATTTTACAGATGCACGCATCTCCACTAACCTCCGCTTGTCGTAATTTGTGTGTTCCCTAGTGAACAGAGATTTCAACAGCCTCTGCTTCCTCAGCATCCACCGAATTTTGTTATTAAACCATGGTAGGTCTATTCCATTCTCTATCCACTTACAAGGCATGTAACTCTCCATACCCCGATTTACAGTGTGCTTAAACGTCACCCGTAATTCCTCTACATCCATCTTACTGGAACTAATTGATGCTGGTCCACTGTCGAAGTGCGATGCAAATAACTGCTTATCTGCTCTATCTAGCAGAAACTCTCTTAGTCTTCTTGACTGGTTTATTAACTATCATAATAAAAGTTGCTATAATGATATCATGATTGCTTATCCCAGTTACTATACTGACATTGTCAGTAAGGTCTAAGATATTTCCATTGCGTGTGGGCTGCCGAGCTAGCAGCTCAAGGCAGTTTTCAGTAAATGTGTTCGGAAGTATTTTGCACCCCACAATGAACCCTTAGACATCCCCATCTATACTTGGTAGGTTAAAGTCCCCTCCAACTAGTATTGCATGATCTGGGTATTTTCACACTTTTGACTGTAGACTTTGTTTGAAAGACTGTACAACTGCCACAGCAGAATCGGGTGGCCTTGTAAAAACATGCAACAATTAACTTTGTTTCACCTCCACGTGTTTCACGCGACCGAATGTCTTCTCTGTCACACTCAACTTTGACCTCAGAAGAGACAGAATTTTTGTCAACTGCAATGAACACTTCCTTCCTATGGCCTCTAATCTCTTTTCAGTATACGTTCAGCGACTCACTAAATATCTTGGAGCTTCCCACTTTGGGTTTCAGCAGACTTTTGGTTCCAAGAATAATTTGAACATGAGAACTTTCTTGGAAGCCAGTCAATTCTGGAACTTTACTACGCATACTTCAACAGTTTACTGATAAAATCATGACAGTGGAAGTGTCTTTATTCTGAACGCCATTTGACTTCCCTTACTTCAGTAAAAGTACAGTTGAACAGGCCGGGAGAGTTACTCATGATGTAAACCTCTAGCTGCATTCTGATTGATGGAACAGAAGGCTTAAATTAATTAGAATTCTGAGCTTCTCTTTTGTAATGCCGTATTTTGTCGAAGGAGACTACTATTGCTTTGTTCTTAGCTAAAGGATAGGCAATTTTTCAGATGCTTTTCCTCTTTGAGTCAATACAAGAAGTGCTTTTTGAGTGTCATGTTTGTCGTCACCACTACTCAAGCACTTTGTATCCAAAGATAATGACATCATTTGCTTTGTGTCATTTAGTCACATATCTTTTTTAATATACCACTTTCATGATTGTCTCGTCCTGATCTGAGTGTAAACAGTGTAATTTACCATATAAGCTCAGTTATGAGAGACATTTTTTCTCCACAATCGTCAGTCAAAAATGGAGGATTATAGTATGTTCACAAATTAAACTGTTGCTGCTGAGGCCATCATTTTTACATTGTTTAATAAATTGATATTGGAATTTTTTACATTTACAAATGGTTTTGGCTATATTGAGGTCACACGCAGATTTGTTTTGAAGAATGAGGAAGGATATACAAACATTTATGGTGCTTTTTAGGTAAAGGTAATATTGAAAGGTGAAAATCTAGTCCTTCAAAAAACGTTTTTTGATCCTGAATGCAAGTCAGTATTATATTTGGTTATGAGGACTATTGATTTACCAGTTAGGCTGCAAATAAGAAATTCAGCTGGTGTTCACATATTAGAATACCTGGTGAAAATATTACCACCTTTTAATCACCTTTAGAACATGATCGTGACATTCACATAAAGCATGAAAGAAAATTAATTCAGAATTAAGTGTCTAAAAATGAAATAAATCATATTAAACTGACTGTAGTTGGACAGATAAAAAATGTACTCACAGAGTGCTGGCAGAAGAACACAAGTATAAAAGGTATTATGTACGGAAGCTATTGGAGCCATTGTGAAAGAAAGGTTGAAGGGAAAGGGAGAAGGGTGAAGGAAAAAGACTCTATCCCTTTTCCTAAATCTCACTAGTCCTTTTCTCACTTTTCCTAAATCTCACTAGTCCTTTTCTCACTTTTCCTAAATCTCACTAGTCCTTTTCCTTCACATTTAAGAAAAACACTGTATCCCTGTTCCTAAACCTCACCAATCCTTTTCCTTCTCTCCTCTTCCTTTCTCTTCAAGCTTTCTGCCAGGAACAGAACGCATCAGCTCCAAAAGTGTATATATGTAATACCTTTTATATGCGTGTTCTCCTGCCGCTGCTTTGTGAGGAGATCTTTTATCTATCCAATTACATTATAATCTTTCAAAAATTTATTATTTTCATTGATATATTAAACTAACTGTAATTACCATGAGATAAATTACAGTGGCGAGACCTGTCATGAGGTCGTGCCAACAGACATCCTTAGATTGTAGGACGAGTGAAAGTTTGAGAATTTGACTGAATTGTGATCTTTCATTATATATTAGTTAGGGTACTTACATATGACCTGCACCATAGAAGCAATCAGTGCTTCACAGTTGCTCAAGTACAGCACTATGGAAGAGTTGAAGGGGCAACAATGTTACCAGCTTGGCTGAGAATTAGGATGAGTTTGGGGAGGGGAATGGTGAGCAGGCAGCAGATTTCATCGTTCTGGCAACCAAGGGAATCTATACTGCATGCTTTGGCTTTTTATAGGCATTTACCATGTTTAAACTGCAGGTTACCTGAATCCATGTGAATTGACTTAAAAATTGCACAAATATGCAACAGCAGTGTGCATTTCTGCAGGAGGCAGTAAAAGTCTAGTTTAAGGGGCCAGTGGCATACTTCATGTGTTTCCTACAGCAATGTTGTTGACACTGACAACAAAGCTTTCAGTTTGTAGATAAATCTTTTCTTTTCTCTTCTTTCACACATTTTCTTTACACATGTAATTTAAAAGTCACAAGCCCCAGTTCCCATCCGTATGATTGGCTGATCTCGGGAAGTACGTGATTAATGAGGAATGTTTCTGTATAAAATTTATGATTCATGCAAATTGGCTGACATCTAGTAGTGATAGGTGTAAAGCTGTCTGACTGGAGCACTGGTCTGGTACAATCTACTATTAGGGGGAGCCTGATGCAAGATACCACTGCCTCCTTAAGCAACCTGCAGTGAAGGGCATATTGAATATTAAGTTGATGTGAACAATTTTTTGTCTGAAGTTGATGTTTCAAGGGGTGTGAGGGGAAATGTGGTAAAATGTCACACTGAAAATATAGCTAGTGATTGACCAGCACTGGAGTCAGATGGCTGGCAAGTGGCCATAGCTCACACTGAACTGGCACTGCAGTCAGGCGGTTCAGTAGCTCGCAGCTCCCATTATTGCCATGAGATGTCACTCCAGACACAAATTGAATATGGAACTGATCTCCTGAGAACTTTCCTGGTGTGCACTGCTTAAATCGTTTTTGATAATGAACATGGACCTTGCCTTTGGTGGGGAGGTTTGTGTGCCTCAGTGACACAGGTAGCCATACCGCAGGTGCAACCACAATGAAGGGGTATCTGCTGAGAACCCAGACAAATGTGTGGTTTCTGAAGAGGGGCAGCAGCCTTTTTAGTGGTTGCTGGAGCGGCAGTCTAAATGATTGACTGATCTGACCTTGTAACACAACCAAAACAGCCTTGCTGTGCTGGTACTGCGAGTGGCTGAAAGCAAGGCGGAGCTGCAGGTGTAATTATTCCCAAGGGAATGCACCTCTACTGTATGGTCAAATGATGATGGCATCATCTTGTGTAAAATATTCCTCGGCTCTCTGTACGGGGAGTACTCAGGAAGACGACGTTATCAGGAGAAACAAAACTGGCACTCTATGGATCTGAGTGTAGAATGTCAGATACTTTAATTGGGTAGGTAGGTTAGAATATTTAAAAATGGAAATAAATAGATTAATGTTACTGTGGGAGTCAGTGAAGTTCAGTGGCAGGAGGTACAGGACATTTGGTCAGTTGAATACAGTGTTATGAATACAAAATCAAGTATGGGTAATGCAAGAGTAGGTTTATTAATGAGTTAAAAAATAGGAACGTGGTTAAGCTACTATGAACAACATAGTGAACACATTATTGTAGCCAAGTTTGACATAAATCCCACACCCACCACAGTAGTACAAGTTTCTATGTCGACTAGCTCCACAGATGAGGAGGAGATTGAGGAAATGTATGCTAAGATAAACTAAATTATTCAGAGAGTTAAGGGAGCCAAAAATGTTATAGTCATGGGAGACTGGAATTCGATAGTGGGAAAAGGAAGAGAAGGAAAAGTAGCAGGTGAATATAGACGGGGGGAAAGGAATGAGGAAGCTGCCTGGTAGAATTTTGCATGGAACATAATTTAATCATAGCCAACACTTGGTTTAAGAATCATGGGAGAAGGTTGTATACATGGAAGTAGGTTGTATACATGGAAGAGACATGGAGACATCGGGAGGTTTCAGGTTGATTATATAATGGTTAGACAGAGATTTAAGAACCAGAGTAAATTGTAAGACATTTCCAGGTGCAGATGTGGACTCTGACAACAATCTATTGGTTATAGACGAGGATGCAGACGAAGGTGAGAAGGGAGATATGGTACTGCGTGAAGAATTTGACAAAGCACTGAAAGACTTAAGTTGAAACAGGGCCCCAGGAGTACACAACTTTCCGTTAGAGCCAGCCATGACAAAACTCTTCCATCTGGTGAGCAAGATGTATGAGACAGGCAAAATACCCTCTGACTTCAAAAAGAATATGATAATCCCAATTCCAAAGAAAGCAGATGCTGACAGGTGTGAAAATTATCAAACTATCAGTTTAATAAGTCTTGGCTGCAAAATATTAATACAAATATTTTACAGGAAAGTGGAATAACTCGTAGAAGCCGACATCAGGAAAATCAGTTTGGGTTCTGGAGAAATTTAGGAAGATGCAAGGCAATTCTGACCCTATGACTTCTCATAGATGATAGGTTAAGGAAAGGAAACCTACATTTCTAGCATTTGTAGACTTTGAGAAAGCTTTTGACAATGTTGACTTGAATACTCTTTCAAAATCTAAAGGTGGCGGGGGTAAAATAGAGAGAGCGAAAGGCTATTTACAATTTGTACGGGAACTAGATGGCAGCTATAAGAGCCGAGGGGCGCGAAAGGGAAGCAGTCGTTGAGAACAGAGTGAGACAGGGTTGCAGCCTATCCCCAATGTTATTCAATCTGTGTATTGAGCAAGCAGTATTGGAAACAAAAGAAACATTTGGAGTAGGAATTAAAATCAATGGAGAAGAAATAAAAACTTTTGAGGTTTTCTGATGACATTGTAATTCTGTCAGAGGCAGCAAAGTACTTGGAAGAACAGTTGAATGAAATGTACAGTGTCTTGAAAAGAGGATATAACGTGAACATCAACAAAAGTAAAACGAGGATAATGGAATTTATCCTAATTAAATCAGGTGGTGGTGAGGGAATTAGATTGGGAAATGAGAGACTCAAAGAAGTACCTGAGTTACACTATTTGGGGAGCTAAATAACTGATGATGGTAGAAGTAGAGAGGATATAAAATGTAGACTGGCTATGGGAAGGAAAACGTTTCTGAAGAAGAGAAACTTGTTAACATTAAGTATAGATTTAAGTGTCAGGAAGTATTTGTATGAAGTGTAGCCATGTATGGAAATGAAACAGGGACGATAAATCGTTTAGACAAGAAGAGAATAGAAACGTTTGAAATGTGGTGCTACAGAAGAATGCTGAAGATTAGATGGGTAGATCTTGTAATTAATGAGGAAGTACTGAATACAATTGGGGAGAAGAGGAATTTGTGGTACAACCTGACTAAAAGGAGGGATTGGTTGGTTGGACGCACTCTGAGGCATTAAGGGATCACCAGTTTAGTACTGGAGGGAAGTGTAATGGATAAAACTCGTAGGGGGAGACCAAGAGATGAAAACAATAAGCAGATTCAGAGGCACGTATGTTGCAGTAGTTACTAAGACATAAAGAGGCTTGCATAGGATAGAGCACATGGAGAGCTGCAGCTAACCTGTCTTTGGACTGAAGACCACTACAACAATCATTTTACAAACAAAAAGTACTATTTTCATGTTGTGTGATTTCAAAAATGAATTCCTTCTTTATATTTGCCTTAGAGTGATTTATTACTTTCCCAATTCAGCCCTCCTTTATTGAGTCCTTTCATACCAATTAGTCTGGTGCCCCCGACCTCAATATTAATTTTCAGATGCTTATACACGTTACATGTAATTATACAAATTCTTGTCTCTCAGTATACAGTACTCATACTTCAGGAGCTCCATAGGTCAAGGGTGACAAGGATGCACATGTATTCCTCATTTTTGAAGTGAAGTGATGGCTTTCATTGAATAGCTAAGCTACATCCCAGAGAGTTGGTGCACCAGTTTAATGATTTGGACAGTATAATGTATACAAGGTTGAATCGGTTTTATATAGTGTTAACTGCACCAAGGGGTACTAAAATCATCAAGAAGATGTACCATAATGACAGACATTCAAAGTTAAATCTTAAAGTAGATTTATTTCCAGAAACAGTTAGCCCCACTGTCGGGGATTTGTTCTCCTTTAGTTTCCCCGTGTTGCTGTTACATGTATGTCGCGGGAATCTGTAGTTCTACATATAAATGGAAGCAAAATCTATTTCAGAAAATTTTTCCTTGGCATTAGGCAATTTCCAGTTCATATATCACAAGAGGATTTGTTCAACATTCAGAAGGAACAATGTGTTTTTTTTATACAAAATACCTTAATTTTGTATTGTATGTATAGAATTATGCTCAGAATTATGGAAGATATGATAACACGAATTTTCATGGATGATCGTAGCACTTCTTGCTGCTTTTCGAAGATTGAGTGCCCTACAAGAGAGAAATTGCACATTATTGCATTAGCAGTGTGCTGTTCTAGATTGTTGGCTGTTTTCTCAGTACACCTTCACCTGCCTGTGAAGAGAGATGCATGTGAAAGTGAAATTAAAATTCACACTGTCCCGACTGCCACCATAACTGTGAATTTGTTGTTTATTGCCAGGTAATTGTATTTTTCTCAGAAATTAGGTTCTGCTGTTATGTGCTTTCCTGTATTGCAAGGGAAGTGTACAGTACTGTCTTATTTATTTAGAAGTAGAAGAAATCTGTTAGATCAACTGTTATGTTGCAATTGTAGAGGATATCAGTGTAATCAGTGTAACTGTCCCATCACCAAAAAATATTAAATTAATGTGGAAGTGGGCTTCTATTATAAAATTTTGTGGATGTAAATTTCACAGTATTACATTTGTTTCTCTCAGATATGACTTGTGCTACATTTCAGTTTGAATGAAACCAACAACTACCTAAGTGCACTGTGGTAACTTGGAAAATGTCAGCTTCAGACTGTCACTTTTGTCGAGCACAAAGCTGAGGGTATTATGCAAATTTTCTGGTGAACAAATTGCACTTTTGTGAAGTTGCTCTGAACTGCAGCTCAGTGAGAGTGCTTTTATCATCACTCAATAAACATGCGTTATTGCTCTCAAAGTAGGAGTTTCTACATGACCATAGCACAATCCTTTTCTGAAAAGGATCATCGTGTATGTAAAAATAGGTGCCCGATAGACCAGACAGTAGTAGATAAACTGAGAAATGGTGGAAATGTGTGTGCCTGATGAGAAACTGTGTACAGCATGTCTAATTGAGTTGACAAACTGAGCAAGATGGCACTGTTGTTAGCATAGTGGACTCGCATTGGGGAGAAAAACTGTTCAAATCCACATCCGGCCATTTAGATTCGTGTTTTGCGAGATTTCCCTAAATCACTCCAGGCAGGTGCCGGGATGGTTCCTTTGAAAGGGCGGGGTCACTTTCCTTCCCCTTGAAACAATCAGAGCTTGTGCTCCATCTCTAATGACCTTGATGTCTATGGGACATTAAACCGTTATCTTCCTTTCTTGAACTGGAAAGTGTGAATCCCTTAATACTAGTTTTTCTCTTTACACTTCACCTTTTAAAAAGAAGGTAATAAAATCAGCAAATGTCACTTCAAGGATTGTGTCAAATGTGAAATAAGTTGTGCCCAGAATTAGACAACTAATAAAGCAGCACATACAAGTGGTTTTCATTCATACAGCATTACACATGTACATTAATCATGAGTGTGAATACTGTGTTGTACATACTGACATGAAAATTGTTCATTTCAAATCATGAAAAAATTCACATTCTAACATTGGCAGCAAACAGTAGTGATATGTGAAGAAACTGGGGGAAGAGTGATGAAGCAAGATTACAGATAATAATTTCCTGAGACATTAGAATCCAATTCGTTACGTTACTAGAAAACCCGGGTTGGACTACAAACAATGATTTTGAATAATAATATGATACATGAAGCTTTTAGTGGTTTACAAACTCAGCTCATTCCTGTCGTGTTTCAGTTCACCCTACTCCCATCAGCTACCGTTAGGTTGACAACTGCGCCTTCACTTTATTTCACACCCCCACTTTAATTTCTTATATTGCTTAGTTCCTTTTATTATCATTGCCTTTCTGCACATTTTTCTTTTCTCCACATCTTAACCTATGTTTTCATGTTCTTTATTTTGGTTTTGATGACTCTTACATATCATTTTTTTGTTTTTGTTCTTCACCATGCCCTGTTTTACCATAATGCAGTGTTATGAATTTCTGCACTCTTCTTCTGTTAATCCTTTTTTCCCCTCATGCCATGCTGTATTCTGTCATCTTCTGTATTCAGGCATCTAGTAGTTATGTTCTCCTCAGCATTGATTCACTTACATTTTAGCCATAGTACAAACTCAGAAGAATGTCTACATTGCTGATTATGTGTAATGACTCTGATGCCATTTTATCATTGAGTGCTCGAATTGTGTTAGACCTTAGGCATTAATTTGGATCCTATATTTGACTTATTGGATATATTTAACCATTTGCTCGTTGGTACCAGTGTTATGTTATATATTTCAGTTTGAAGCACAATCAAAAACAAGGCCAGTACCACCACCAAATCCTGGCCCAAGGAATCCTCATCAGCATCCACATCCTCCCAGAATGATGATGGGTCCTCCACAAGGAATGAGGCCTAGGATGCCACCTCCTGGCATGCCACCACCAGGTCCTGGACAACGAATGCCCGGCCCGCCCATAGGGCACGGAGGACCTCAGGCACATGGTCACCCACAAGGACCACCATCACAAGGACATCCACCACCAGGTTTCCAGCATGGCAACTGGAATGGACCTCGAGCTAATGGTACGCGTGGTGTTGTTTATGTATGATGCATTAACTATAAATTTTGCATTTTCTTTTGCACATTTATAGTGTGGAGGTTTGCAAGTTGGTAATCTCATTCTGCTTAACAAAACCGTAAATTATATTTTTAATATGATCAGTAAGAGACCCATAAAAAATAGAATGCTGCCTCTAATTTATGGGCTAAGAACTGTAGATTAAATCAGAAGAAATGGCAGAATGGTATGAAATGAAGAATACGTTACTGGGATAAATTAAAATAACTGGTAGTGGTTCAGTGCAGAGGAAGCAGTAATCAACAGTTGACTGGAATGGTGTGAAAGGAACACAATAGAATTCTATGGTTAGGTTTGAGAGAGGAACTAATCAAGACAGCAGAGGATCAAACAGGCAGTAAGAAAAGGCCCAGTAGAAATTCTTCGATAAGACGAGATTTAATTGACAAGAGGGGGAAATATAAAACTGCTACAAATGAAGTAGGTCCCTCTCCATTAGGTGGACCAGTTTAGAGAGTGTTCTGGCTTGACTATTTTCAAATCCAATAAAATTTTTTGAGTAGGTTTGACAATGTCTCTGATTGGTATGTGCAAACTTTCACCTTGATACATCTTTTCATTCCTTTCCTACAGCCTCTCGTAAATAAGGGTGGCAAATTTGCACACATGCTAAAGTACCAACTTTAGTAACATTCATGAAAGGTACTGTTAATTTGCAGATCTATGCTTTTGTATACGTAAACAGTTTTTTGTGCTAAATAGGAATACACTAGAATCTTGTTGATCTGGCTCTCAGTAAACCGGATTTCCAGTTTCTTCAGATTCAGTGTTGAGAAGACAGCTACTGGATAAATTAATTGAGCTGTAGAGGGAAGTTGGTGTGACTTCTTTATAGAAGTTGGTAAATATCAAAGATGTGATTTTTATGATAACTTTGTTACCGAACTACTAATTCTGAGGTCATGGAGAAAAGTTTGGCCAGATATTTGTGATTTTGACTGCTGAGGTTTGTGAAGTTGTCAAAACCTCTAAATTCCTTGAAATGTTAGAAAATATTTCTGATTGTTCAGATGTAGACTATAGTGGTGTAAATGACTGGTTGCAAACAACAGTAATGCTGGTTATGACATGACGACCAATGATGAAATTTGTATTGCTGCCTATTGTACTACAGGGAATGAGTCATGGTGAAGTGGAAAATGAAAGTGGCATTTCAGAGGAAGAAGTAATGCCTCATGAAGAGGCAACATCCTAGCTGGAAAAAGTGACGGTTCACCTAGAATGTCAACTGGAAGCAACTCCAGCAGAACTGATGATAGTAAAACATCAGTGTCATTGTGCTGCTTTCAAATGCCACCTAAGTTCGAAGCAAAAGAAAATTACTCGCTGTTTCAGTAAAAAACATGAATAGACTACATTAACTATAGAGTTAAAGTGACAAAAAATGTTTCTTGTTAGTGCCAAAACAGGTGGTTTCCTTCTCATCACGTATTATTTTCTTTTATTTATGTCAAGTTCCGTAGGAACAAATTGAGGAGCAAATCTCCAAGGTCATGGAACACGTCAGTACATGAAGTTACAACATAAAAATGACAACAGATAAAAATAAAATGTTTATGAACCTGAAAAAAGTCAGTCCATAAGTTAACCAAATCAACAATACAATAAGAATCAGCTTAATTTTTCAAGGAACTCCTCAGCAGAATAGGAGTGACCCATGAGGACACTCTTCAGTTTCGATTTGGAAGCGTGTGGATTACTACTAAGATTTTTGAATTCGAATGGTAGCTTATTGAAAATGGATACAGCAGTATACTGTGCACCTTTCTGCACAAGAGTTAAGGAAATCCGATCCAAATGCAGGTTGATTTCTGCCATGTATTAACTGAGTGAAAGCTGCTTATTCTTGGGAATAAGCTAATATTATTAATAAGAAACGACAATAAAAATATACATATTGAGAGGATGAAGTCAAAATACCCAGACTAGTGAACAGGAGTTGACAAGAGGTTCGCGAACTTACACCACTTATTGCCCAAACCGCCCATTTCTGAGCCAAAAATATCCTTTTAGAATGGGAAGAGTTACCCCAAAATATAATACCATACGGAATGGAAATAAGTGAAGTAGACTAATTTTCATGTCGAACAATCACTTACTTCAGATACTGTTCGAATAGTAAAAATGGCAGCATTAAGTCTTTGAACAAGGTCCTGAATGTGGACTTTCCGTGACAGTTTATTGTCTATCTGAACATGTAGAAATTTGAACTGTTCAGTTTCACCAATTGTATGCCCATTCTGTGAAATTAAAACGTCAGGTTTTGTTGAATTGTGTTTTAGAAACTGTAAAAACTGAGTCTTACTGTGATTTAGTGTTCATTTTTTTACAAACCGTGGACTTAGGTCATGAACTGCACTATTTGAAACAGGGTCAATGTTGCACACAACATCCTTTACTACAAAGCAAGTGTTATCAGCAAACAGAAATATTTTAGATTTACCTGTAATACTAGAGGCCATATCATTTATATAAATAAGGAACAGGAGTGGCACCAACACTGATCCTTGGGGCACCCCTCACTTTACTGTACACCACTCAGACCTGACATCACAGCCATTCTTAAGATTGTGAATAATGACCTTTTGCTGTCTGTCTCTAAAGTAAGAGGTGAACAAATTGTGAGATACTCCTCGTATTCTGTAATGGTCCAACTTCTGGAGCAACGTTTTGTGATCAACACAATAAAAAACCTTATTTATCATTCAGGAAACTGACCATTTCTAAAGGAAAAATTACAAATATGGCTAAGTACAAGGCTAACATGTGCAGCACAGTACTTTAATATTCTGCTAGGCACTCTATCATATCCATTAGAGTCCTTAGTCTTCAGTGATTTAATTATTGACCCAACCTCCCCCTTGTTTGTATCACACAGTAGTATTTCAGACACCAATCTCGGAAAGGCATTTGCCAAGAAAGTTATATGATTCTCTGTAGAAACTAAATTTTTATTTAATTCACCAGCAATCCTCAGAAAATTATTCTTAAGTGCTGTACATATGCCTGATTTACCAGTACCAGAAATATTTTTAATACGACCGGACTCTATATTGTCGACCTTGTGCTGCTGACCACACACTTCCTTCACAACTGACCATATGGTTTTAATTTTATCCAGTGAATTAACTATTCTGTTTGCATACCACATAATCTTTGCCTTCCTAATAACATTTTTAAGCACCTTACAATATGGTTTGTAATGGGCTACTGTAGCTTGATTGTGACTACTTCTAACATTTTGATATAGTTCCCGCTCTGTTCTACATGATACCCTTGTGCCACATACGGTAAGTCACCCTTGACCCACGGTTCTGGATGACTTTCCTGAAATCTACCACTTTTCCCAGACTATAGGATGTATAAAGAAGAGTGTTAAGTTCTTTTTGAATTGCTGACTTTTCTAATCGGGGGGTTATTTAATCTATTAATCATTGAATGGAAAAATGCTAGTTTATGAGCCAGCAATTCAAAAAGAACTTAACACACTTTGTTGTATACCCTGTACAAATGACTTTGATTCCAACATAATCACAAAATTGTATTACAAATGTAAAACACCAGAGCAGAACACAATACATAGCAAGATATGCCTAGCTCAAGGAACATCACCAACACAGAAAATAAGATAAGTACCAGCAGTCTACCATGGTAGTATCTCCAACAGAATTAATGCATTTTTTAAAGACAAAAATATTCAACTAGCCTTTTGAACCAGTAACAACATTTCAATAAAATTATGTTTTGCCTCCACTAGAACATCGAAATATGATAACCTAGGAATATATAAAATCACATGTGGCAGCTGTAATAGCTTTTAAATTGGCCAAACAGGAAGAAATTTTAACATGGGATATAATAAACACACTAGAGAGAGCAAATATAATCAGTCCAGCTTCTTTCTACACTTGAAAAATCAAAATCACACTTCTGATATGATTGAAAATGCACTACAGTTTCTGCTTAGAATACTAAAAGGTTTTGCAATGAACATTCTTGAGGAATTAGAAATTTATATATACATGAGAAAATACCCACAAAAAATATTAAATGGATCTACTACCTTAAAAACTTCATTGAACTTTCAGAACACGAAAATGGATAAATCGGAAGTAACAAATACAACAGCCAAAGATAATCGCAACAAATTTTAGTTAATAAAATAATATCGCTGTTCATCTGCACAGTCTTTGTAAACTCATTGCGTCATAAAGAGTGGAACTGTCAAACTGCTGTCACATCATAATTAACATTTCAACACCCTGACACCATTTACGATCTTACTAAAGCAGTGACAGTTACAAAACAGTCTACTAACGATGCAATATGGATGTCACATCAATCTAGACATGAGTACAAGACATCTACTGTAATATGAATGACATTGGCATCCATACCTGTTCTCGCCAAAATTGTAATTGCAGGTACTTGCAAATGGCGATGAAGCCAAAACAGTCTGTTCTAAATAAAGGTTAGTTATTATAAGCAGCTATTTGGTGTATCTACTGTTATAATCAGTTTGACAGTGTTAGCTCTTCTAGTTTGTGGAAAATGGTCTAAGTTCCAGTTGCTTCCTACTGTTCTCCAGAAAGAAATCTTACATTCAGCATTGCTCTGTGGCACCACATTTCAAAAGCTTCTATTCTCTCGTCTGAACTGTGCATCATACAAGTTTCACTTTCGTACATGGCTATATTCCATACAAATACTTTATGAAAAGAGTTCCTAACTCATCTGTATTCAGTGTAACAAATCTCTCTTCTTCAGAAACACTTTTCTTGTCATTGCCATTCTACATTCTAAATGTTCTCTACTTCGGTCATTCAGTTATTTTGCTGCCCAAATAGCAAAACTATCAACTGAATGTCTTGTTTCCTAATCTGATTCCCTCAGCATCGTCTGATTTAATTCTACTGCATGCCATTATTCCTATCCTGTTTCCGTTGAAGTTCATTTTATATCCCCCTTTCAAGACACTGTCCATTCCATTCAACTGCTCTTCTATGTCTTTTGTTGCCTCCGTTTGAATTATGTCACTGTCAAACCTCAAACCTTTTATTTATTCTCCCTGAACTTTAATTTCTACTACAAATTTCTCTCTGGTTTCCTTTACTGCTTGCTCAGTGTGCGGATTGAATAACATCAGCAATAGTCTACAACCCTGTCTCACTCTTTTCTCAACCATTGCTCCCCTTTCATGCCCCTTTGACTCTTATAGCTGTCAGCTGGTTTCTGTAAAAGTTGTAAATACCCTTTCACTACCTGTATTTTACCCCTGCTGCAGGCAAAATTTCAAAGAGAGTTTAATCAAAATCACCAACAGCTTTCTCCAAGGATACAAATTCTGTAAACGTAGATTTGCCTTTCCTTAACTTATTGTCTAAAGTAAGTTATAGGGTCAGTATCGCTTCACGTGTCCCAATATTTCTCTAGGATCCAAATTAATCTTCCTTGGGGTCGGCTTCTACCAAATTTTTCATTCTTCTGTAAAGAATTTGTGTTAGTGTTTTCCAACAATAAATTATTGGACAGATAGTTTGGTAATATTCACACCTGTCAGCACCTACTTTCTTGGGAATTGGAATTATTCTATTCTTGTCGAAGTCTGAGGGTATTTTGCCTGTCTCATACATCCTGCGCATCAGATGTCAGGACAGATTCTCCCAAGACTATCTGTAGTTCTGATGATGTCTGCTCGTGGAGTCTTGTTTCGACTTAAGTCTTTCAGTGCTCTGTCAGATTCTTCTCATGGTATGATATCTCATATTCATCTGTGTCCTCTTCCATTTCTGTAATAGTGTGTTCAAGTTTATCAAGGTCTGTATAGACCCTCTGTATACTCCTTTCAGCTTTCCATTCTTTGCTTGGGACTTGTGTCCCATCTAAGCTCTTGATGTTCTTATAGCTGCTGCTGTTTTCTCTCGAGTGGCCTCTTTAATTTTACTGTAAGTGGTATCTATCTTTCCCCTTGTGAATTATTCCTCGAAATCCATACATTTGTCCTCTAGCCAGTCCTGCTTAGCCATTTTGCACTTTGTCAGACTCACTTTTAGACATTTGTATTCCCTTTTCCCTGTTTCATTTACTGCATTTTTATATTCTCTCCTTTCATCAGATAAATTCAATATCTCTTGTGTTACCCACAGATTTCTACTACGCCGCGTCTTTGTAAGTATTTGATCCTCTGCTGCATACATTATTTCATCTCTCAAAGCTTACCATTCTTCTTCTACTGTATTCCTTTCCCTTGTTCTAGTCAGTCATTTTCTAGTGCTCCCTCTGAAACTCTTGAACAACCTCTGGTTCTTTAAGTTTATCAAGGTCCCATCTCATTAATTTCCTACCTTATAGGAATTTCTGTAGTTTTAATGTACAGTTCATAACCAATAAATCTTAGTCAGAGTCAACATCTGCCCATGGAAATGTCTTAAAATTTAAAATGTGGTTCTGAAATCTCTGTCTTACCATTATATAATCCATCTGAAACCCTCAGGTGTCTCCAGGTCTCTACCTTGTGGACAGCCCTCTTTCATGATTCTTAAAACAAGTGTTAGCTATGATTAAATTATACTCTGTGCAAAATCTTACTAGGTGGCTTCCTCTTTCATTCCTTTCCCCCAGTCCATATTCGCCTATAATTTTTCCTTCTCTTCCTTTTCCAACTACCAAATTCCAGTCCCACATCACAATTAAATTTTCGTCGTCTCCTCGAACTATCAGAATAATTTCTTTTATTTCGCCATACATTTCTTTATGTCTGCAGAGCTCGTCGGTATATAAACTTGTTCCCATCATCATCATCATCATCATAAGTAGTCGTGCTCATTGCTTAGTGTCGTGACCCCATGAACCAATCATCTCCATCCCAGATGGTTGCCAGCTTCTCTTAGTGGCTGCTGAAGGGGTAGATCGGAGATCTTGATTTGATCTATCCATCTGCTCGCTGCTCTTCGTCTTGTGCCCTCGATCTTTCCTTGCAAGATTATTTTCTCTAGATTTTCTCCATCTCTTCTCACAATATGGCCAAAGAAGTGGAGAATTTTTTCAGTGTCTTGAAAAGAAAGGCATCTGGAGATATCGAGTTGTTCAATAATGGACACATTTGTTCCTCTTTTGGTGCATTTTATGCATAGCATCCTACTCCAGCACCAAAGCTGAAACGCGTCAATGTGCTGGTTTTTCTCTGGCCTTGAGTGTCCATGTTTCGTAACTGCAAAAGAAGACAGAAAACACGAGTGTTTCAACTAGCCAGATCTTTGCTATTTGTTATTGCTCTGCTCTGCCAGATCTTGGTGAGCTTCTTCATAGCGTGATCTGTCATCTTGTCTCATCTTCACAACTTCCCGTGCTGCAGATGGTTGACCCAAGACAGATGAAGGAATGCATGCCTTCCAGTTCCTTTAATCGATCTGTGAGCTGGATCTGTTCTTCTCGATCAATTATCATGAGTTTGGACTTGCTGAGGTTGATTTCTAATCTATATGCTGGACTAACGTCGTTCATTCTTGTTAGTAGCTCAGCAAGTTCGTCTTCGCTGTTGGCTAAAAGCACAATGTTATCAGCAAAATGGAGGTTGTCGATAGTTCTCCCACCAATTGAGATGCCTTTGGTCCAACCATCAAGAGCTTTCTCATTGACATGTTCTGCATTGATGTTGTACAGTTGTGGGGATAGGACACAACCCTGTCTCACACCTGTTGATACTCTGAAGGAATCAGACATGCCAGCACTTGTCTTTACAACTGCGAAGTGGTTATTGTATAGACGTTTGATCAATGCTATCAAGTTGGGTGGGACACCGAACTCTGCAAGCACCTGCCACAACTTTTCTCAGACGACACAGTCAGGCTTTCCTGTAGTCAAGGAAGCAGATGAAAACAAGAACACAGAACTCCTGCGATTTTTCTATTATTTACCTTATGTTGAGGATCTGTTTATGAGTTTCTTTCCCTTCTACAAAACCTGCTTGTTCTGTGGGTTTGTGAGGCTGAATGTACGTCTTCAAACGTTGGTTCAGGATATAGAGCAAAAGCTTTACTTGCATGAGATATGAGGGCAATAGTTCGGAGTTGGGGCAGTTCCTGATAGGGTCTATCTTGTGTAAGGGGATGAAGAGAGACTTTGACCAGTCATCCGGCCACTCCGCAGTTTCCTATATTCTTTTACACAATGAATGCAGTACATCAAAACCTTCCTGTCCCATTTCGTTGATCATTTCTCTGGATATACCGTCTACAGCAGAGGCTTTATAATACCTCAGATGTTGTTCTACTGTGATTGTATATACGACTTCAGCCTACCCATTTTCCTTTTTCAATTTTCTAACCTTCGTGCGCAATGAAGAGACCTAATATTTCACACTCCAATCTGTAGAGAATACCAGTTTTGTTTCTCCTGATGACATCCTCCTGAGAAATCCTTGCTCAGAGACCTAAATGGGAGGACTATTCTACCTCCAGAATGCCTCACCCAAGAGGTTGCCATTATCATTTAACCATACAGTAGAGCTGCATGTCTATGGGGAAAAATTATGTCTGTAGTTTCCTGGTTGCAATAACAGCACAGCAAAACCTTTTCTTTGGTACAACAGATCAGCCAATCATACAGACTGTTGTCCCTGCAAATACTGAAAAGGCTTCTGCCCCTCATTGGAACCACGCATTTGTTTGGCCTCTCAACAGATACCCTTCCATTGTGGTTGTATGTGTGGTATGGCTATTTGTATCGCAGAGGCATGCAAGTCACCACACCAATGGCGAGATGGTGCTTTTTTTTTTTTTTTTTTTTTTTTAAAAAAAGCCTTAGGCCTTTAATGCATATGTGTTCAGAGACAGTCATTAAGTTTTGAGCTATGTCGTTTAGACTTAAATCTCCTTTCCTGGTCATACTGATCTGAAGATAACAGCAGGGTTAATGTATTCACATAATCATTGCCTATGAACCAGTCCTCCCCCTCTCCCTTCTACTCTAATCAATGTAACTGTGAAATTTACAATATGAGGAAAAGATACATTGCTATGACATGTTGTAAGCAGTCACAACAAAAAGACATCTACACATAGCTTTTGGCCAAAGCCTCCTTAAGTTGAGGAAACACACACATTCATTCACACAAGCCAGCACATCTCACACACATGGCCATCACCTCTAGCAGTTCGGAATCATGTAAATAGTCCACATATTGCCATAGGTTTCGCTGAGAAAATATTAAAATTCTAACATTGACCCAGTTCATATGATAGAGAGACGTAGTTACGATCCATAGGATATGCGAAGAACGAAACTGAACTAACAACCCACATGTCATATTCTGGTAACTGATTGATCAAGTTGGAAATATTACATAGAATCTGTTGTTATCTGTTGTTGGTCCTTTTGCGCCTCTGATCCTGGAGCACATTTCAGGTCCACCACGGCCAGGCCCTCCCCCTCAAGGACCTCATCCACAGGGCCCGCAACAGAGACCACCACCTGGGATGGTATGTATTTTCCCATTTACTTAAAATATTTTTTTATGTATAAATGTTACAGACATTCATTCGTGCATACATGTGTACATTGTAAGGACTTCTTTTCATTGAAGAAAGTTATGTGATGAACCTACTTTCTAAATGTTTTGATACTTTCAGATGAGTCGCTAAGACATATTTCTGTTAGAATATAATGAGTAAGTACTATGCATTTTAAATGTGTAAGTTCTTGCAATTTTATGAGGGAGAGTCAAATGAGAACCTTAACTACTTTTTAAATTTTTATTGAACGAAAGTGGAACACAAGGAGTCACTTCTCAACAGTATACCAGTTATCAATACACTTCCTCCATTGTGTAGGAAGTGCACAGATTACTCTGGGGAGGAGGGGGCCAGAAATCTATAGATTGTGTGCGCAGCCACTTGTGCACTGCCTGCTGCAGTTCATCAAAATGAAATTTCTTTCCTCTCATCACATTCTCCTTCTGTGCTCTGCAGAAGTTCTTTACAGATGTAAACACGTTGCTCTTTCAGTTCTGGAGTGAGATGCACTGGCACCAATCTTTCAGACATTTGCTAAGCACTTCATGAATGATGTAATGTGCTGGGCCATGACTAATATTCAGATTTGCAGCTAGTTCATCCACTGTCTCACAGCAACTTTCCATCCTCATTGCTTCAACTGCTTTGGTAGACTTGGGTGTGTCACACCTGACTTGGATGCTGAGCATATGTCACAGAAGTCATGTCGTTTCTGAACCTTCTACTCCACTCACATACTCACTGCAGTGATAGACATGCCTCACCATACTGGATCTTTGTTCACTGAGAGATTTGAATGTATTCCACACCTTCACTCCTCAGAAAAGTATGACAGAATGCTGTTCTTCCTCAGAGTCTGTAGCAAACATGGCAGCCATTTTGAACTGGTGTTGTGCCCGCATTTCACTTGTCTGTAGTTTGCTGCCACCTGTAGGGTAGTTCTTAATTAAACTTTCAAGGTTTTCATGTGACTCTCCCTCGTAAAAGCCAGTGCATGACTTCATAGGTTACTCAGGTACAAGCAGACATTCTTACAGGTCAGACTAGTGGCACATGGGTGTGTTAGGTGGTTTGAAAATTGCACTAATGTTAACATTTTCCTACAGAGCTAGAAAGGAAAATTGGTGATGCATTAGAGTCACACTTGAGAGCGATACAGCTCAAATCCTAGTTCAACCATCCAGATTTAGCATTTCTGTGGCTTCCCTAGCTCATTAAAGGCAAATTCCCTGATAGTTGTGTTGAAAAGAACATGATGGATTATAACCTAATCATTATTTTTTGAATCTTCTCTCTCTCTCTCTCTCTCTCTCTCTCTCTCTCTCTCTCTCTCTCTGTGTGTGTGTGTGTGTGTGTGTGTGTGTGTGTGTGTGTGTGTGTGTGTGTGTGTGTGTGTGTGTGTGTGTTTTGGGGGGGGGGGGGGAGACTGGCTTCTGGCTGGATATAGAATTTTTTGTAGCTTGGGTGAATGGTGATGGACTGCAACTAACATCATTTTGGATGAGTGTAGCTTTTGGGATGGATGTGCCCAGTGAGTGGTTTATTGAGCCCTTGTTAAATGATATTAATTTTCTTAAGACCTGAACACTCTTGAGTAATGAGGGGAATATCAGTTACTGCTTGATTTTCTGCGGCAATTACATCTGCTCATGAACTGCATGTTTCTTGCTGCCTGTAGTGTTGTGATCAAGCAGATTTGTGGAGGCTCATTGCATCAGCTACTGTAGAAGACCAAGATTTTTCTGAAGAAAAATAAACTGCTATAAAAATAATTATACAAGATATTTTCCCACAAGTGATAGTTAAGGATTTCATTTCTTGTAAAGAAATAATTGTGAGTTCCATAACAAAGGTGGATGTGAGTGATTGATGTGACATGGTGGTGGTTGGGGAGGGAGGTGACAGAGGAGGAGGATACATTTGCACAAAGATTGCTGCTGTAGTGCAGCAGCTGTATACAGTTTTGCATTACCTTTCCTCCCCCAGTTATCGTGGTAGTTTTGACAGTGTCAGCAATTTGAAGGGGGAACATCTGTACGGACTTTGACATAGAATCTGGCTGCAGATTGGCTGTTGAAAAGTCTTTTAAGTCCTGCCATGTGGACAATTTAGCAATACAGTAAGACTTGGAAGTTTTTGGAAGAAGTGTCACCTTCCATCCTAGCTGCTATAGTGCAGCATCCACTCAGGATTTAATGGTAAACTTTGTGCAAAGAAGATGCAAAGTTGAGAGTTCGTGTCCACTCCTTTATTTTTTTAAATCTCATTTTGTTTGTCTGCTAAAAATGTGTCTGATGAAAGAAACTTCAAAGATAATGTGTTTCTCTTTCTAACCCATCAGTAATAACATGGTCTTCCAGAAACATTTTTATGAAGTAGTTTGTGTCTGTGTCAAGGTGAGAACAGTTTACTCTTAAGAGTTCCCGCCATGCAGAAGTCTGCGGCCGCACGAGACAAGCTTGCATCTGACAAGATAATTGCAACTTAGTGCATGTTTATGCTCTCACTTTGACAAGCTTAAAATTGTTTATTATTATAGCTTAATTTTCTGTTGCACAAAATATTATCAATAAGCTGAGAGAACACTATGCAGTAATACAAAATAACATAGGCTGCTATTTGTGTATTTATCAACTGTTATTTTTTTATTTGTTTATTTGATTTTGCATATGTGAACGCAGTGAATGTTGCTTAAGCATTATGGTGTGGCAAACTGTAATTCTTGTTTACTGCCTCTGCAAGGTGACAGCCTGCAGTGAAAGAAATTGTCATTGGCGGAGATGCAATCATAGGGCATTTTACTGTGATTAACTGGCTTTCAATTGGACTGTGTTGTGTTTGGCGTAAAGGAGTTCGTGCCTTCATACGCATTTAACCAATTCTTTCACAATCAGGGTTGTAATCTGGCTAACAATAACTGCTTTTAAAGTAATGATAGTTAAGATGTCATGATCAGCAGCATATGGCTAGTCACTGTGTATTCCAGAATCATCTGTCCACCTGTGCTCTTGCGTTACACCTTCTCATTGAATATTATGGTAGCCTAGAGGTATGAAATCATGTGCACTGATTGAGGCACAGCATAGAAAATTGACACGGTCAGCTCGGTGAACGTATTGTTATCTTAGCTTCATGGGTCTTAAGTGTACTGCAAGTTGAAAAGCTCTTAACAATAGGCACTTACTTCTCTTACTGACTAAGGTGAACAATTGTTCTGTTGCAATAATTATGAGAGATGGTACTTGATGTTCTTTCACTATTTATAGACTAAATGACAGTTTCGCTTAAGGATGACTGACTTAATCTAGACATTATTGTCAGATTATCTCATTCCTTATTCCATGCTCTGATAACTGATTTTCCTTTCATGTTAGGAGAAGCTGTAACTGAAGCCTTCCTTTATTTGGAACTTACTGTTATTCATAGTTTGTGAAGTATCTTTGTGGATGTTCATGTTTTGCCATCAGTACTGTCTTTTTATCCATATTCTTCTGTATTATACACATAGAAAAAGTTTTTTTTAAGAACATTGCCACTATCCCCAAAACAAAGGAATACGAATGAAAAGGCAGTATTGAACATCCACAAAGATACTCCACAAACTATGAACTGTGAATCACTTCTGATGAATGAGCTTTTTAGTTTTCACTGTGCTTAAGAGAGAAAAATAAAAATAATTTTGACATTTATTGATCTATGATATTTAATTTGCAGTTGGTGCAGCTGAAGGTTATTAGTAGGAACCAGAAAAATTCACATCTTGTGAATGTAAATTCTGCCTCTACATGTAAAAATGCAAAATTATCTAATAGACACTATTTCATAGCAAATTGTATCCAAGTGAACTATTTTATCAAAGGTAGTTTCAAATAGCTTTATTTTCTGCATAAAAATACAAAAAAATGTAACTTTCCGAAATAAAAAGTGTACAAACACGATGACGTATTAATATTCTAACGCTTTCTTGGACAACAAGTGACAGTGTGGTTTTGGGTTGCACAACTCACACGTCTCTTCCAGTTGACTTGGACATTGTGCGTGGAGCCGATTCTCTTCTTTGGGTTATCAGCTATGTTGCTCTCGCTGTATAATTCTTCTCCGAAGACTGTATCGGGTTAAGGGGAATATTACTAACCAGCTCTATATTCTACATTCTGCCACATGCAGAATCAAGACATAAAGTAAGGCTTTCTATATAACACACTCTTCATCTGTCTATTTAACAATCTTCGTGACATCAAACACCATGGAACTCCAGATACTCTTTGACTTTTTGATGTAACTTCTAGGGCACTGCTTGTAATCGCTTGTCAGGGCCGCTTTGTCTGACACAGCTCCTGGCTCCTCGTGACAGCTGTCCTTTGTGCACACACAGACATGTGTGGTGCAGTAAAAATGCTCTCCCACACTTCGCATTAAAATATCGGGTGTTCGAGATGGTGGAGAGCCAAGTGTTTTTAGAATTTATCCCAAAATTCTCGAGGCACTACAATATACTCAGTGCTCTGCTGCAATACCAGTTGTGGGCGTTTGAATGGTATATTAAAGGTTCACAATGCTAACACAGTGTAGTTCTCAGCCTTGAGATGTAGCATTTTGTAACAAAGAAGAATGTAAACTTTTATGTGAAGGATAGTTTGCTACACATTGCGTAGAGGAGTTGCTGACTCGCAGACAGGCACGAAAAATGACTGCTAAACATGAGCATTTGGTCTTCTAAAGTAAGCACGCACATGCGCGTGCATTCATGAGCTCATGCTCACCCACATCTGTCTGTAGTTGCATCGAATACCACAAGAGATTGGGCCTCAGAAAGCAGTTGTGTGGTACCGATTCCTGAATGCTTTGTGTTGTGCAGTGATCTTTGTTTCCTTTTCTTATTTTGTAACAGGGAAAGTGGCTAATCCTGGTCTATCGTGGATTTCGATTACAATCCTTACAACAACAGAAGTGATTGGCGATCCTTGTGACAGTGTGTCAGCTCTCCTTTTGCTGAACATGGGTGTAGGCTGCTGCCCTCCGAGAGGGTGATGGCACTTGTTTCTACGCACTGCTTCTCTCCCCTCTTGTGGTCAAAATTCTAGTTTGTTTACACTTGCAACTTTCTGCCACTATATAATGTCCGCATTTTGCACTGTAGTGATTGGAAAACAAAATCTGTTAAGTGTTTTATCAGCACCAAAGTTCTTCCCCTAACATTTGAAGAGAGTTACTTTCGGTTCTGCTTCTACACTAAGTATCTTGTCAATTCTGTCTCTAGCAGGGGAAAGTTTTTACAAAAGCAAACATTCCCGTCAAAAAGTTCATAATTGGCACGTTTTTAACATTAAATTTCAAAGAACTAGGGCTTTGTTTGTCTTCACTCGTGTAGCATTAGTGCGAATTCTAAAAAAATAATAGATACTAATTTTTGCAAAAATAGAGGCTACATTCTCTGTACCTTAATTATTAGTAATTGTACTGTAGTTGCAAACGTAGTAAGAAGAATGGAAATAAAATGCGTTGGCTGAGAACTATTGGTATTCCGGCCCTCGGTGGCTGCACATTTCAGACGCAAGTTTTACTCACTTCTGTGCCTGCTCAAGAAACACTTTGACTGTGGAAGTGCATTCTCCTTGCAGGTAATATGACTAAAACGCGTCTACAATGTAGAATATGTTTACCAGCCTGGTATATTGTCTTTTCACGTCCATTGAATAATCTGAATGAATGATTTTTGCTTAAAATGTGATACGGGTTATCAATTTACAGTTTTTAATTCTGGAAAGTCATTCCCTGCAGAAACTGCAATTGATCTTTTACTCTGCAGTTTATCTGTGACAGTAAGAGGGAGATGAATGCCACAACTTTTTGCTAGCTCTAAGGCAACAGGATTGTGGTGCGAAGTGAAGGGTGTGTTGGCTCTCGGTTCCAGTCTTGATAGAGGTCCCCTTTCACCTTTCCTGTGCCAGAGCAACAGTCATTCAAATCAAAAATCCATAAGGAAATCATAAGAAAACTTCTCCATAATTAGTCTTCTCACTACTTTTGGTACCCCATTGTGTGAGCGCAAACCACTTGTGATACTGTGCCTTTGATAATACCTTTCACTTCTTTAGGTGACATAATGGTGCTGAACAATTACTGCGTTTCTTTATGTGAGTACTCCAACTTGCCACATTTCCTTTGTCCTTGAATATGACATTGGACAGCACTTAAACACAGAGCATTTCAAAGTCCAAAGCGGGTAATATTGTACTAATTCATGTTGCTTTAGGCATGCTCGTGTTACAGATGCTTCGTTTTATTTAAGTAGATTCTGTCATAAGGTCATTGTGGTAAGTTTAACTCATTTGTGTTAGCACAGTGCATATTTTATGAGTTACTTTCTGTTGTTTTATTGAACACACCAGTTAAAATAAGAGATAAATTTAAACATCAACAATGTATTCTTTCACATTCTCTAAAAGTGTCTGACAATGCTCAAGTAGATTGGATTCCGTAACAGTAAAAACAACCACTGGTTTGGAGTTAAAGATGTCATGAAACCAGATTTGAAGCACATTTTTGTCCAGAAAGAAATTTTGACTGTTTACAATAAGGAGTGGGAAAGGTAAACATTTGGAGGTACGAGATCAGAGGAGTAAGTGAGGAAGGGATGACTTCCCAAACAAACTCACGGGTACTTTTGTTTATGTCGTCAGCAGTGTGTGTGATCATGTAGTAGCAACACTTGGTACAGTTTTATCAAACGTTTTTCGTGCATTATAACCGAAAGGTGCTTCAGTTTAAGGTGCAGATGTCAACTGGAATAGACACACGTTTGTGGAGAATTCGTAGTGCTCAGCAATCTTCTATGCCCCCACGTGTTTGCCCTACTCTTTGCTCAGGGAGATGTCTTTTGTTAGGGTTCAGCCATTAATTTCTTAAAGAAAGAAATAAAGAAGTGGAAGTAAAGGCATCACAACAGTATTAAACAGGAGGCGTCAATGAGCAAACTGATGTTCAAACAAAAATGCAGTTATAGTCACCCATTTCATTTTTGTTGCTTTGAATTAGAGCATGCAGTACTCCTGCACCAGACTTGTGATCCTTACCTATTGACTGCATACGCACTAAGGTTAAATGGTCAGTCATCACATGTCAATTATGGAGACTTACTTATGTAAGATGATTTGTCTGGTAGCACTCACCCCACACATGATATAAATGTTTCGAGCTGCCTCTGCTACCTTCACCGCACTATTAAACACAAAGTGAACAATATGTCACAAACTTTAAGACTGTTTCTGACTATTTGATTAGGTGTAAATGATGCTTCGTCAGGCTGGCACTGTGTGTGTGTGTGTGTGTGTGTGTGTGTGTGTGTGTGTGTGTGTGTGTGTGCGGGCGCGCGCTCGCTCGCTCTGGCTTGAAAAATGATTGCTCCTGAAAGCTAGCAAGTTTTCTTTTTCTTTTTTGTGTGACTGTCAACTCGACACTTCTGTGCTTAATCCAAACTATTTGCATTCTCAACATTAATGTATGCGAAAACCAATATGTAACCGCAAGACTTAATAGAACTTTATACACTCATAGCAGCCTATACTTGTTGTGTTATTGCATAGTGTATAATTGATTTATTGAAGTTATTTTGTGCAGCAGATCATAAAACTACAATAATAAACAACTTAATACTTGTTGTTGCGAGGACAGAAATATGCCCAATGTATGCCGTTTCGTGATTACTTGGGCAGATGCTGGCTGACATCAGGTGGTTGATAGCTGCTGCATGGCACTGAAACTCTTGAGCATAAACTGTTCTGATTGTGACGCAACTACAAGCTCTTTCATGGAGATGTTTCTGGAAGTTTTCGCTGCTACTAATAAGTAGAAGAGAATTAAATTATCTTTGAGAGTTTGCTAGACTGATACTTTCAGCAGACTGATGAAGTGAGGCTTAAAAAATCGTGACTTTGCGTCTACAGTGCACAATGTTCACCACTATACCACAGGCAGATACATCAGTATAACAACATGAGTGAAAAACAACATGTTAGAAATCTGAGGGGCGACCAGTTTTATTGGCACCGTAAGGTCACTTACTGGTGAATCTGCTTCAAAAAATCGATTTCTTGTTTTTGACCTTCCATCAAAGGTTAGAGATTTTTGAACAAAATTGGAGTTAAATGAATTGAACTCGACATTGGAAATTTGGTTTTTCTGCAAAAAGCAACTGCAGGATCTCTTGATGTACAGTCACATGCATCTTTCTGCTGTTTTCTCACTCCAGATGTTATCATTAGACACCCATTTGAGAAATATGAGGGTCCGATCTTAAATAGTGGTAACTGTTTATTCACAACCAATACAAAAGAGTTACATGTTTGCACCTGTTACTGTCCTTCAAAGTAGTCACCAGCGTTATGTAGAACTCATAGCCAGTGATGTGGACGGCGTAGTACACCGTTAGTGGAGCCTGTTCTGTTGATGGTGCCAATGGAGAGGTCTAAAGTTACAGTGATTCTCGTGTACGACTGTGATTGTGTTATCCTAACACATTACTTTTCGCCACAGCAGACTGTCAATGCACTGTATTACTGTTCGTTTTTGGAGCATCACCTGCCACCAGCTTTGCAAAAGAAGCGGTGACACTTCCTGTGCAACCCACCCATCATTTTGCACAATGCGCGGGCACGTACAGCACAAGGTGTGGCTACTCTTTTTGGTCGATGGGACTGGGAAGTACTGTACTATCCACCATACTCCCTGGACTTAAGTCCTTATGACTTTGATTTGATTTCGAAGATGAAGGGACCACTTCGTGGCATTCACTTCAGAACTGTTCCAGAGATTCGACAGGCAGTAGACCGCTCCAATCGCACCAGCAACAGAACAGACTCTGCTAACAGTACACTACGCCTTCTAAATCACTGGCAGTAGGTTCTACACAATGCTGGTAACAACTTTGAAGGACAGTAACAGGTGCATACATGTAACTCTTTTGTATTGATTGGGAATAAATAGTTGCCATTATTTAAGTTCCAACCCTCATATATACTATACAACAGTTGTAAGAGTAGGCAGCTCTTTTAAGAAATACACTTTACAATGATCATGTGTGTTCTGTTTTTGTATCTTTAGTTTTGAATGTTATTTTGTTATATGCTTTTCTGTAGTTTGAGTTGTTGTTGTTTTGTCATTCTCAATAGCACTTATGCCTCCAAAAAGTGGGTTTGGTACTTCCAAGCACTTACAGACAGAAACTCAAATATTTGTGTATCCAGAGTAAGGCTCCTAAGAGAACGGAGCGTTTTTTGTAAGCTTTTAGAGAATGTTGCTTCGTGTTCACTCTGTGCAAGTGGTGGCATTAAAATTGTAAATATTAAAGGCTGGAAAGGTGTTGCCAGTAAGCTTAGTGTTCCGTGATTCCTATGGAGTAACTAATGGAGTAAATAAACTGGGTGTTTGTATGGATTATACAAAGGATGAGTTTATAATTAAAATAATAGACTAGTGATGGAATGGAGTATATTGGGAAGGACAGAAGAGCAGCGCAAATATAAGGTGCTGACATGGATATGCCACCACCTCAAAAATTTGAGAAGTATGTGTACTTTTGACAGCCTTAGTCAAGTGAGTGTTCTGTATATGTTGAAAGCAGTGGAAGGCACTGATGTGCAATGGAGGTAAAATAGACATAGCTGCAGCCTTTGATGGGCCAGCACACAGTAGTTTGGACACCTATCATTGAATGGCATTCATCACCAAAACATGCCTAGGAAATGTAAAGGTGATGAACACCGAATTTTTAATGCCATGGCTTCAGAGGAAGCAACAAGGAATTTTTCTTGTTACGTTGATGGGATGGAATCAAAGGGAGTTCTCAGAATCTTATAAAGGTCAAAAGAGAGTAATGGTGTACATAATGTGAAGTACCTTGGAGATGGAGAATCAAAGTGGTTTGATGCTTCATGAAAATACTGTATAAATTGAAAAGCTAGAGATTATTGGATGAGTGCAGAAGTTGCTGGGCATATAGTTATGGAACTTTATGAAGGGAAAGAACTCAGTGATAACAAATCTATAGGTTGTCGCGGTCATCACACTAAGGAAAGGTGGAAAAGCTGCAGCTCTGATATGGTTTAGCCAAAAGGAGGAGTCAAGCTGATAGAGACCACAAGGAAAGCTGTTTGGGCTACCTTCTTCCATAAAGCTTCCACAGATGATAATCCACAGCATGGGCTTTTTGACAATGGTGTACATCCATGATGTGGATGCAGGAATGCACTTGCAACTGGTGAAGTTTATGTTCAGCATCACTCCCTCCATTTGGTGTGTTGGAAGCAATTATGCCCATAAAAAGGGGTCTGCATGACAGTACTTTCATCATGGTGCTTACATAGGAAGACGCAAAATGTGAATCAGCATTTCAAACATTTGATGTGGGAATGCCAGCTGAAAACAGTGTTAGTTGGATTCAAAACCGTGAGGTTAGGTGTGTTAGATACTGAGACACAGATCAAATATAACACTGAATTGAATTTTCTGACATGGTTATTTTATGCACAAGAAATCTATTTGGGCTAGAGGTCTGACATTTTTTGGGATGTTTCAGGATAGTGTGGAGGAAAGTAGACTACACAAACTAACTATTCAATAAGAAGAAAAACAAATAGTTATTAATTATGAAAAAATAATCTTAATTTTGATTATCAACTGTAAATAATTCCAGATTAGAAACTTTGAGGGAAGTGACATGATTGTAGTCTACTTTTTAGATAGAAACACTATGTGACCAAAAGTATCCAGACACCTGGCTGAAAATGACTTACAAGTTCGTGGCACTCTCTATCGGTAATGCTGGAATTCAATATGGTTTCGGCCCACCTTTAGTCTTGATGACAACTTCCACTCCCGCAGGCATATGTTCAATCAGGTGCTGGAAGGTTTCTTGGGGATTGGCAGCCCATTCTTCATGGAGTGCTGCACTGTGAGGGGAATCGATGTCGGTTGGTGAGGCCTGGCATGAAGTCGGCATTCCAAAATAATCTCAGAGGTGTCCTGTATGATTCAGGTCAGGATTCTGTGCAGGCCAGTACATTACAGGGATGTTATTGTTGTGTAACCACTCCGCCACAGGCCGTGCATCATGAACAGGTGCTTGATTGTGTTGAAAGATGCAATTGCCAACCTCGAATTGCTCTTCAACAGTGCAAGAAGGAAGCAAGAAGGTGCTTAAAACATCAATGTAAGCATGTTACGATAGTGCCATGCAAAACAACAAGGGGTGCAAGCCCCCTCCGTGAAGAACATGACCACACCATAACACCACCGCCTCTGAATTTTACTGTTGGCACTACAGACATTGGCAGATGATGTTCACTGGGCATTCCCCATACACACACCCTGCCATTGGATCGCCGCATTGTGTACCGTGATTCGTCATCCACATCACGTTTTTCTACTGTTCAATCATCCAATGTTTACACTCCTTACACCAAGTGAGGTGTCATTTGGCATTTACTGGCGTGATGTGTGGCTTATGAGCAGCCGCTCGACCATGAAATCCAAGTTTTCTCACCTCCCACCTAACTGTCATAGTATGTGTAGTGGATCCTTTTGCAGTTTGGAATTCCTGTGTGATGGTCTGGATAGATGTCTTCCTATTACACATTATGACCTCCTTCAACTGTCGGCAGTCTCTGTCAGTCAACAGACAAGATCAGTGCTGTACGTGTCCCTTCATGTTTCCACTTCACCATCACATCGGAAACAATGGACAATGGACAAGTCTGCTTGTGTCTGTGTATGTGTGGATGGATATGTGTGTGTGTGCGAGTGTATACCTGTCCTTTTTTCCCCCTAAGGTAAGTCTTTCCGCTCCCGGGATTGGAATGACTCCTTACCCTCTCCCTTAAAACCCATATCCTTTTGTCTTTCCTTCTCCTTCCCTCTTTCCTGACGAGGCAACCATTGGTTGCGAAAGCTAGAATTTTGTGTGTATGTTTGTGTTTGTTTGTGTGTCTATCGACCTGCCAGCGCTTTTGTTTGGTAAGTTTCATCATCTTTCTTTTTAGATATATTTTTCCCACGTGGAATGTTTCCCTCTATTTTTATATATATATATATATATATATATATATATATATATATATATATAATGGAAAGAAACATTCCACGTGGGAAAAATTATATATGATGGATATGTGTGTGTGTGCGAGTGTATACCTGTCCTTTTTTCCCCCTAAGGTAAGTCTTTCCGCTCCCGGGATTGGAATGACTCCTTACCCTCTCCCTTAAAACCCACTTCCTTTCGTCTTCCCCTCTCCTTCCCTCTTTCCTGATGAGGCAACAGTTTGTTGCGAAAGCTTGAATTTTGTGTGTATGTTTGTGTTTGTTTGTGTGTCTATCGACCTGCCAGCGCTTTTGTTTGGTAAGTTTCATCATCTTTCTTTTTAGATATATTTTTCCCACGTGGAATGTTTCCCTCTATTTTTATATATATATATATATATATATATATATAATGGAAAGAAACATTCCACGTGGGAAAAATTATATATGATGGATATGTGTGTGTGTGCGAGTGTATACCTGTCCTTTTTTCCCCCTAAGGTAAGTCTTTCCGCTCCCGGGATTGGAATGACTCCTTACCCTCTCCCTTAAAACCCACTTCCTTTCGTCTTCCCCTCTCCTTCCCTCTTTCCTGATGAGGCAACAGTTTGTTGCGAAAGCTTGAATTTTGTGTGTATGTTTGTGTTTGTTTGTGTGTCTATCGACCTGCCAGCGCTTTTGTTCGGTAAGTCACCTCATATATATATATATATATATATATATATATATATATATATATATATATATATATATATATATATATATATATATATATATATCGGGGGGGGGGGGTCATTCCTTTACTCCTCCCATCCATGAGTTTCATATTCCTGAGTGCTCGTTTTACCTTTCAAGCTGTGCATGTCTTGTAGGTAGAGGTGGCAACATCTGGCATACAGAAAGTGTCCACTAGCACGGAAGTACGGGAGCACTTGGTAGGTAATTTGGAGATGGAGGTTCCACTTCCCTGCTGTTTTAGCTTCAATGAATAGCTTAACGGGCATAACCATGTCAAAGTATGGAGTCGATAAATTCGAAGTAGCACTGCAGTTAGCTGGAGCAGTGCAGAAAAGTTGGTTGCTGATTCCTCTAAATCTCTTATTTGTGTGTTAACAAAATCAGTGACCTGTCTCCATCACTTTAGAATTCTGCAAGTTTTCGTTGAAGAGCTGGGGCTAAATCATTGTCTCAAAGATAATTTTTGTCAGGGTTACATGCGCTAATTTACATGTTCTAATGTCTCTTGAGTAGGAATGTTCTGTCAGTATTTTCTCTGCAGAGTGCAGTGGGTATATTGAACAGCTCTTTCCACCAACTACCATCCATTAAGTAGCCTACAGCCTACAAGAATGTCATCAGCACATGAATTCCATCTATTGTAATGATATCATCAAAATTGGTAGCTCCTTGTTAGCAAGCTACAATAAATTTTGCCTTTGGACATAGAAGCTGATCAAAGGTGTTCACAGTTGCTTGTTGATTCATCGATTTGTGGAAATGTGTAAAGCTGTGTATACATGGTAATGTCATCAGATACTGGAGTATTTATAAATGGCAGACAAGCAGCATAAGTTGTGTGAAAAGGAGACCACTCATGATTTGCTCCATGAAATCACTCCATCCTGGAATCTCGGGCACATCTTCCCAATTACTATAAAGCCAAATAAGATATGCACCAAAGAGGGCGCGATAAAGCCAAATCAGATCTGCACCTGTGATAGTATCGGGTGAAACAAATAGCTGTTTGAGATCTTCAGTGTTGATATTCATTAAGTCAAGAGAACTTGCTTTCTCAAAGTGTTTTAAGGAAACTATTCCCATCTCAGCAACTAGTTAAGCTGGTATTGTTCTCTTTACTCGGACAGTTCTTTGATTTGGAGCAATAGCATTTCTAGGGGCTGTCAAATGTATTTTCCCAGCTGCATGGAAATATTATATCCATTCAGTGTGTGTGTGTTAAAATCTACTTTGTCATGAACAAGTTGATGGAAAGTTGTTGGGTCTATTTGCAGTGATGGTCTCATGATTGCTGACACTTTGAGACAAAGAGCTTCAGAATAAAAGATGCAGAATATCAAAGATGACACATCATCAATCTGTTTTCATGACCTGTACTGCAAAAAATTTTTTTTAGCACTTGTTGGTGTTACCGTGCTTCTTCTTGTCTATTAGTGTTTCTAAGAAGACCTTGAGAACCTTTGGAACAAGGCATTTTTGTCCCAGAAAAAGTCTGGAGGAGGATAGTCATCCATGGTATAGTGCTGACAGTATTTCTTCAAGAATTGCATCAGCTGTTGTCTCAACTAATTGAAGGTGTTCGTCCTTTTCTGATGAATGTTTTTCGATGTACCATGCATCTGTCATAATCTTATGACCAATAGTCTTAAGCATATGATTGTATTCTGTTTGATATTTGATATGACAACAACTTCCCCCAATCACTCCAATATAAGTTGCATACATCTGAGTCAATAGCTCGTCAAATGAAAATTGACAGTCCTTCATATGCTTTTCATAAAAGTGAAAATGTCATTCACGGCTCCCTCAAGCTCTCCAGCATGAGGACCAGCCTTATTCTTCCCACCATCACCCATTCAACATTGGGTCTACTAAGACAGAGTTTTCTTTAAATATTTATTATGCTGTTGACAGTCAGCAGCCACCATGTCTGTTACCGGCTGGATTCTGTTAAGTCCTACACTGAAGTCATCACCATGTAGCTGCCTCTTTCGTAACTGTATCTATCATCTCTATCTTCGTCACCAGATGCACCAAATTATGTTTGTGAGAAGGCAGTCATTGTTGTGACCTTGCATAATATTCACAAATAACCTGTTCCACACACAAAATAATGTGTTTTGAAATGAAGGTAGTGAGAGGATGCTCTCAGTTTTCTTGAAGATGTGCTTTGTTCAGAAGCTTACTTCATGTGTGCAGCTATCATTGTTTCATTTATGTAACTTTTTTGACATGAGACTTGTAGTCTAACAGATGTTTTACTTCTCCCCGAAACAGTATCCTTCGTTTCATTTCTTTTTTTGCTGGAATCACATAGTGTTTATACTCCATTTCGTTCACTGCTTTCACTCCGCCCTCATTCAAATCTTTTTCACAAATAAAACACATACACTGGATATTACAATAGAATTGTCATGTTATATCTCAACGAAAACATGTGGGAAACACAACTTCATGCTATTGCAGAGAGAAACATTGCGCTACTGTGCCAGTGAATGTAAACGAACTGGGGAACTGAAGACTGCAAGGTATGTAGGCATGAAGATCATGACGCGCCCCCCCCCCCCCCCTCTCCCTCGCATGATCTAATACATGGGGAATTCGAGGACACTAAGGACACAAAGAAGAGCCTCTTTGGTTTACTAGGTAAAAGATAAACGGCGGCAATTTGGAGTGGGGCGCAACCGTAAGTACAGAGAGAGACAGACGGGGGCACATTCGAGTTCGTGGCTGCAAAGGACACACTGAAGGGTTTCTTTTACAGTTTGCCAGGTAAACACATTGAAAGATGAAATAATTTATTTCCCTGGTGTGGAAACTATACCATAAAACCATGTAAATAGCATGCCTTGCAAGTCATAAGCTGAAAACCACAAAAAAACATTATATATATATATATATATATATATAGAGGGAAACATTCCACGTGGGAAAAATATATCTAAAAAGAAAGATGATGAAACTTACCAAACAAAAGCGCTGGCAGGTCGATAGACACACAAACAAACACAAACATACACACAAAATTCTAGCTTTCGCAACCAATGGTTGCCTCGTCAGGAAAGAGGGAAGGAGAAGGAAAGACAAAAGGATATGGGTTTTAAGGGAGAGGGTAAGGAGTCATTCCAATCCCGGGAGCGGAAGTCTTTCCGCTCCCGGGATTGGAATGACTCCTTACCCTCTCCCTTAAAACCCATATCCTTTTGTCTTTCCTTCTCCTTCCCTCTTTCCTGACGAGGCAACCATTGGTTGCGAAAGCTAGAATTTTGTGTGTATGTTTGTGTTTGTTTGTGTGTCTATCGACCTGCCAGCGCTTTTGTTTGGTAAGTTTCATCTTCTTTCTTTTTATATATATATATATATATATATATATATATATATATATATATATATATATACTAATTGTCATGTATGCATTTTGTTGAACAGCTTCAGATTCATGTTCCGCAATTGGATCAGAACTTTCCACTTCAAGCACTTTTTGTGCACCATTTGACTGGACTACAGGAAGAGAGAGGGGTCGCCCACTCCCATGGCTGTTGTTGATGAAGTTGCTATAGCTATAAGCAACTGTGCAGCACATACTTGCAGTCAGTGCTCAAACTGTGTCATTGGAATTGACTCTCCGTGGTCAGCTATTCAAAAGGTTTTAGAGCGCAAAATGCGTACTAAATGAATCCCCAAGATAGGCTACAAATGCCATGACTTTGCTCTTTGTTTTTTGGCACACGGGAAAATGGATGGCACGTGGACGGGGAATATTCTTTGAATGGATGAGGCACATTTGACTTCACACAGTGCTGTGAATGCCCAGAGCTGTCGCATATGGGATTCTACTCTACCACATGTTATGCAGGAACATCTGCTGCACTCAGCTTATGTGACTGTGTGGTGTGATTTCACAAGCACATTAATTCATGATCCATTTTTCTCTCTGCACATTATAAGGACCTCCTTGTGCAACACGTGATTCTAGCTTTGCAAGAATGCAACTGTGTCCACAATGCTACCTTTCGTGCAAAATGGGGTGACACCACATGGTGCTTGCCAGGTGAAAGATTTACTTGAGAAACCTTTGGTAAAGCTCGTCTTACTTGCCAGCTCATGTGACGGACTCCTTGAGAGCTCTGTTGTCTGCTGGCCAGCTGCCCTGCAAGGAGCTGTGCGCGTTTCCCACATAGGTTTGCTGCTATTTTTCTTGTGAAGCCTAGTTGGATTCCCTGCATACTATCCACGCTGCTCAGTCAGAAGTCCTGTTTGGCGACTGATGTCAGCCTACAGAGTGAGAACTCAAGACAAATGTTAGTTAAACCTTGAGACCAAACAAAGCATCACATGTCCGCTGACAGTCATGTGTTGCTTCTCAAATGATTGTAAAGGAACTATTTGGTAAAAAAGTTTATTCTTGCACATCTTACCGCTTCATTTGTCAGCTTTAAGATGAATTGCCTATCATTATATTAAAGGTAAGATTTACTGTGATATTTTAGAATTAAGTAAGCTATTGCAAGAATTTTGGAAAGTTTAGTGAGGAACAGAGGTTGCTATGAATTTTCGTTTGGTGCATGTTAGCTCATAAGTTGCTGCGTATCAAATTTAGCTAATGTATTAAATTTTTCCTTGAACTTTGAAAGGTACTGCTGTCTCTTACCAGTCTCAAGAAAATGGATCATATATAAAACGCTTCGTTCCAAACTCTCCTGCCAGCAAAACAGCCAGAATAAAATGTTTGCAAAATTCCTTGTATCTCGTAAACAGTTTCTGATGTTGGAAGATGATGATGGCAAATGTTGGTATGCAACGAGGAGAGCACTGAATCATATGATTAATATGCGAAACTTCCACATTTACCACAATATTCAAATCATTACAGATTTTTCAATAAATGATGTAATATTTTAGCACCATCAATAGCTGTTGTAACAAGAATTACTGTGGGTGTGGAATAACATGTGAGGAAGTTTCAATTTATTTTTATACCACTAATGTTATTTTCATAAAATATTGACGTGTCTTTCCATCAGTTGGTGTTTAATGATTCTATTAGCAAGTTTAACTGCATTAGAATATTTGTGACATGAGCATTTGCTGGCCACGGTGGCCGAGCGGTTCTAAGCGCTTCAGTCCGGAACCGCGCGACTGCTACGGTCGCAGGTTCGAATCCTGCCTCGGGCATGGATGTGTGTGATGTCCTTAGGTTAGTTAGGTTTAAGTAGTTCTAAGTTCTAGGGGACTTATGACCTCAGCTGTTGAGTCCCATAGTGCTCAGAGCCATTTTTTTGACATGAGCATTTATGAATTCTGCTGTGTTTTGGCGAAAAAAGCAATTTGAATGTGGCAATAAGGAACCTTACGTATTACTCAAAACTCATCACTGATAACATGTCCCTGAAGAAAAATAAAGGTGGTGATAAGTCTGGGAAAAATAAATTACAACTTCCATTGAAATTTTGGCGAAATCCTATATGCCGTTGTGTTTTGAATAATGAGTAATATCAACTTAAACTGGGCAACAGATTTTATTTCTGTACCTCAGTAATTAACCTGCCATTTTTTATTTCCTATCCCTATACAGAATTAGGGATCATACTTTTCATGACAAATATCTTTCCGTTTGTCAGATATATCTGTTTAGACCGTTGTAGGTAGTTGACTAGATTTTGCAGATTTAAATGTTTTCGTATTTCTCAGATCATTGAGATACAGAAATTAAATTCTTTGGCCAGTGTGAATCCACGTCATTCATTATTAAACACACGCTGGGGTATAGGATTCCATTAAAATTTCAACAGAAGCTGTGATTTATTTTCCCCAGACTTACCATAACCTTTATTTTTATTCAGAGAGACATTGTGTTTGGCAAGTTCTGAGTAATACGTTAAGTTCTCTTGTTACCATGTTCAAATCTGCTTCTTTCTCCAAAACACAGCAGAGATCGTAAATATTCGTGTCACTAACATTCTAAAGCAGTTGAAATTGCGACAGAATCAAAACAGCAACTGATTAAAAAACATATCAGTATTTTATGAAAATATCCATTATCTGTATAAAAAGAAAGCGAAACTTCCTCTCATATGGTGTTCTAAACCCACATTAATTCTCATTACAGCAGATATTAATGGTGCTAAACATTAGCATATTAATCGTATGACTAAATAATCTTCTCTTTGCATACTAACATTTGCCAAATTCGTGTTCTGATAACCCGCTGGTGGGCGAGTTTGGGACAAAGCGCTTTTTATACGATCCACTTTCCTCGTATCTCGTAAACAGTTTCTGATATTGGAAGAAGATGTTGCCAAATGTTGGTACGCAACGAGGAGAGCACTGAATCATATGATTAATATGTGAAACTTCCATATTTACCACAATATTCAAATCATTACAGACTTTTCAATAAATGATGTAATATTTTAGCACCACCAATAGCTGTTGTAACAAGAATTGTAATCAATGGGGAAAATTCAATACGTTAGCTAAATTTTATACACAGCAACATATGAGCTAACTCGCAACAAACACAAATTCATAGCAACATCTATTTTTCATTGCAAACTTTCTGAAATTCTTGCAGTAATTTACTTAACCCTAAATATCACAGTAAATATTATCATTAACTAAACAATTGGCAGTTCTTCGTGAAGCTGATGAATGAAGCTATAAGATGTGCGAAAATAAATTTTTTTTATCAAATAGTTCCTTTACAATTGTTTGAGAAAGACTGCAGTTTGACTAATTCACGCGCCCTTCTGTTCATGGTGTCAAGCCAGCCAGCTAGGTTCTGCGCTGAATCATACACTATGTGAGAGGTTCAGGGTGGCCGTGACACCCACCTGCTTGCCAGCAGCTATGAGCACTGGCTTGCAAAGTTGGAGAGAACCTTATTCTGTGTGAAATGGGCTTAAGGACCTGACCATCTCTAGGCTGTTTCTAGCTGTGTGGCCTTCCAGATCCCCTGACCTAAATCTATGTGACTTTTGGTTGTGGGAATATCTGAAAAGTTGTGTCTGTCAGGGATGTATCCGGACTCTTCTTTCTCTGAAGGATAGCATATGACGACATACCAATCTGATTACACTGGATATGGTGTGAGCAACTGTCGACCATGCAGTGTCATGAATGCAGGGTGTTGCAGAGTTGAGAGACCATATTGAATACGTGTTGTAACTTGTGACCATAGCCTACTAACATGGCAAAATCACTCTTATGTTTTTGTTCAGTCCTCCTCCTTTTGCTGTACCCACACCACCACATTCTGACTGCTTATAGTGCCATATATTCACCTGGTGACAGAAACTGAAACCCCCTCCCCAACCTCCCCCGGCATACTCTGTGAACGCACCAATTAATGAACATACCTACTGCTTTTGAGCATCCTGTGAGGTATACAGCTCACACACACTGCAGCTCTCTGAACACTGTCGATTTAAGTATCATGTGGTGTAATTTACTGATGTTTACAAAAAATTGTAATAAGGTCAATATGAGAACTAATGTTATTAATTGTATATCAAAATGTCCAGCAAGAAACACTATTTCTTACAATTTTCTTCCTACTAAGAGTTCATATTTTTTAGTCATAGAAACTTTATAAAAATTGTTAGCATTTTTTTCGAGGCATTCACAGTCTAGTTATCTTAATTCAATGACTTGGACTTAGTCTCTCCAGCAGCTGGCTGGCTGGCAGCCAGGTTTTGTGTCAAAGACTGTACGTTAGTCTGTAATTAAGAAACTGATTACTCTTATCAGTTACAGCCATTAAGAAAGATGGGTAGTTATTGTTGTCTACTCCTTAATGTCTCATTCAATAATATCAATCTGTTGTCAGCTGATTGAATTAATCAAGTTTTGAATAGGAGCAGTTTCTTATTTCTAGAGAATTCTTTAATTCTTGATACCATTTGTTGACTTTTACGTATTACTCATGAAGTTAAAAACATGTTTAGTTGTTTCATTAACGTAGGTGACACATTGAGCATGCTTCAGATACTGGACAAGGAAGTTACATTAGGGCATGTCAGGCTCAGTTATTTTTGTGCTAATATGTGTTTTAAGTTCCATTCCATCATGAGTCAGCGATTAGAGAGATTTAATATTGGTTAACAATGTTGCAAATTCTGGTAGGTGACATGATTGGTGTTTCTGAGCTAAACAAATTTTAAGCTAGATCAGGTGGTCATAGGAGACTTGTTAAAAAAGAGTTTGAATGTTTTATCGGAACTTTTGACACAGTTTCACACATGTGGAGCAAAGAACAGAAATGGGTCCTATGTTTACAGGAATCACTACGTTATTGTGAAGGGCAATGGAAATAAAATGAAACATGAAATATAAAAAATAACTTACGGACAGAGCAGCACACGATTCGTGCTACCACATGATGATGTATTCAGTTAATCAGGTGCAATTTTTTTTCAGCAGCCATTCCAAGGTCCCCCTCCAGGACAAGGTCCCCCTCGTGGCCCACCACCAGGAACAATGCAGCCAGATCCACGGGGACCGCCACCTCGCCCAGAATGGAACCGTCCACCAGGTCCTGGTTGGTTATTATTGTCTTATCTACGTGAAACAGAATCAAAGTTGTTAATTTTCTCATGTATTTAAAGGGTCTTACAGTAATCTATCTTTGTTAGCCATATATTTTACTTGTGAAGCACTCTGCAGTGCATAGCAGGCTTTGAACTGTTATTTGACATAGTTACATGGTGCACTGTCACATCACCACTGCTAAGGCTCAGACATTGATGGCAGAAAACTGCAGGCTGATTATAATGAGATGATTAATGTTGCACAGCAGAATTGCTACTGGCTACACACTTACATACCTGGATTTGAACTCTGTATTATCTCCAATTTGAAGAATTCTTGGAGCCCCTACATTACTGTCGGTGGGTTAGAACCGAACTACAGGATGATCCAAAACTCTGTTAACATTTGAAAATTGGGATATAATTTGATACACTTGTTTGAAATGACATGGAGCTTCATTGAAACAAAAAAGTCCACAAAATGACCTTCAGACGACTCTTCATATGATACAAAAGCAATAATTAGCGTAACAGTTGTCTTTTAGCAAAGAGGATGGCACTTACAACAAATGATCAGTGGTTTGGTCGTCATTCATCAACAAAACCATTAATTGAGGGACAATTTTGTGAACAGCACTGTATAACAAATCAGTAAGTATAGTGAGAAATTGCCATCGAATGTTGTCATTTAGCATCCCTAATGCGGTCGAACAGTAGTGGTAGACTTGAGATTTTTGGTAACCCCATAGCCAATAATCACACGGATTGAGGGATGGAGAGTTGGGAGGCTAAGCATGACAGATGTGGCAGTGCATCATGCGATTCTCTCCAAACGGTACATGCAAGTGATACGGGATGGAGCACCAACATACATGAAAGTTTTACCTTCCCGTGGGTATTTAGGATGATCTGACTCCCCCTCTCAATAGTTCGTTTTATACATGTTTCTCAAGTGGCATCACTGACGTTTTCATTTTATACATGATTCTCAAGTGGCATCACTGACGTTTTCCTATCCAGCATCTCTGGTTGGCCTGTTTTTGCACTCTTTTTCTGGTTTCAATAAAACCTCTTACCTTTTCAGGCATGTGTCACTTTTTACCTCTCTACCACATTTTTAAATCTTAACAGAAACGGTCGCTGTTGATGCTTGTTTTATCAGCCAGTGTTAGCAGTTTTCAAAGGATTTGCAGCTGCAGGCTTCACTCTCTTGAGTTGTTGTAGCCTTCCTGTCACAAACACTGGTATGCTGATTGATGAGCATCAAAGACTTCTTGGATTATTTATAGGTGAGCAGACTACCTTCTGTGTAGACCTATATAAGAAATTGTCACATGTTTCATTTCTTCTATACTTCAAAAGTGGACCCTGTTATTCTTGAAAAGATAGTTGTCGACATTATCAAAAACCCGTAACTCATCTTGCTTCTTGTTTATAGTATGTTGCAGTGGTTGCAATATCAAATTGCTCTCCTTAACATCATCTGCTTCTCTTTTCATAGTTTTGTCATCTGGTTTCTTTACTTTATATAGACGTTCTGTGTTCTTTTAACCTTCTGTTTTTGCTCATTACTAGTTTATTGGTAGCTCGTGATGTTCATACAGCTGATTCTCTTTTCTCTGGAGGTTTTTTGAGTTTCCTGTGGGTGACGTCTATTACTCGTGTAGTTGTGCTTGCTTCTACTGCTTTGCATTTCTCTTCAGGCTATTCTTCTTGCCTTGTCACATGATGCTCTGCTAGTCTCCTTTTTTAGATGTGTGTTTCCTTTTGCTTGTTTCATTTGCTACACTTTTATGTTCTCTCTTTCCATCAGTTAAATTAATATGCCCTCTATTAGCAAAGGATTTTTGCTGGGCTTTGTCTTTTTGCTCAGTCATTCCTCTCTTGCTTTCACCATTTCGAGCCCCCTTCTCTATCGTATTCCTTTCCCCTGTTCGTTACTAATTATGTTATACTCCCTTTGGTAATCTCAGTGGTCATTAGATGTTTCAGTTTATTTAGGTCCCTTCTTTTTAACCCTTTGCACTCTATAATGCAGGCACAGGTCAACTCCATGTGCTCTTATTTAAATTGCCATACCACAGACAATTACTTAAATCTGTCTGGAAACAATGAGGCTACTGACCAACAATTAGGACACTCGAGGGTTGGAACTTAAATAGTGGCAACTATTTATTCACAACTGATACAAAAGAGTTACATGTTCGCACCTGTTACTGTCCTTCAAAGTAATCACCAGCATTATGTAGAACCCATTGCTAGCGATGTGGAAGGCATAGTATACCATTAACAGAGCCTGTTCTGTTGATAGTGTGAATGGAGCAGTCTACTGCCTGTCGAATCTCTGGAACAGTTCTGAAGCAAATGCCACGAAGTGCTTCCTTCATCTTTGGAATCAAATTAAAGTCACAAGGACTTAAGTCCAGGGAGTATGGTGGATAGTACAGTACTTCCCATTCCCCCGACCGAACAGAGCAGCCACAGTGTGTGCTGTATGCGCCCGTGCATTGTGTTGCAAAATGAGTGGGTTGCGCAGGAAGTGTCGCCACTTCTTTTGCAAAGCTGGTCGCAGGTGATGCTCTAAAAATGAACTCTAATACAGTGCATTGACAGTCTGCTATAGAGGAACGTAATGCATTAGGATAACACCATCACAGTTGTACACAAGAATCACCATAACTTTCACTGGGGCTCTGACGCACTTTCGACTTTTGTGGCGACCCATAATGACACCATTTGTTGGATTGGTGTTTCAGTTTTGGCTCGTACAGTCTGGCCCATGTCTCATTGAGTGTTAAGGTACAACATGAGAAAGCCTCTCCTTCATGGTGATTTCCCTAAATCACTCCAGGCAAATGCCGGGATGGTTCCTCTGAAAGGGCACGGCCGACTTCCTTCCCCATCCTTCCCTAATCCGATGAGACCGATGACCACGCTGCCTGGTCTCCTTCCCCAAACCAACCAACCAACCTCTCCTTCATGCTCATAGCGCTCAGAGTGCGCTTGAGCAGCGTCGTAACACATCCATTTCTGTATTTCTGTCAAGTCACGCGGAACGATTGCTCTCTCAAAAATGACTGTTTTTCCCTCGATTGTGGATTAGCCGTTGACATGGGATGGGCGAGTCCATCTCCTCGGAGGTAAGGTAGGTATGTCAACAACGTGTGCTATCAGCGACAATAATAATTGCGTAGTGTCTCCACAGCAGGGTTCCAAGCTATGTACATCAAAACAAAAAGTACGCTTTCATTCAAATGTATTTACAAGTCATAAAACAAAAAATTTTCACTGTGTGATATTTTTTGAACTCTTTGGGGTGGACTGCTTCCATCGTCATTTCACTCGGAATTGTTTACAAATGAATCACTGTTATCCTCAAATTGAGGGTCACTCTTATTTTCACTTTGACATTCCTCAGAAAGAACTGTGTGAAGAACTAGACATTTCATGTCTACTAACTTGAACACAATAATTACTACAATGTTTCACTTGACATAACAGCTGAAGTTCAACAAAGAGTTAACACAGGCTTCCCCAGAGGTCAGTACTATACAGTATTGATGCCTAGCACAGTCAGATTCGAAAACGGAGCTTGTGAGGAATGAAAAATGGTGTTGAGCGAGACATGGCATTGGAGTGGAAAATAAAATTTGCAGTATCGAGCACCGCTCATCGCAGGAGTGGCAAGGGTTATGTTTCTATCTTGTTTCTTCAGCTTTAATCTACATTTCAAAATTAATAAACTTTGATCAAAGTCTAGTCTGTTTAAAGCGGTGTTTTGTAGTTCTGAACCTTTCCCCATTGCATAATCTATTTGAAACCTTCTGATGTCTGTAGGCCTTTCCACGCATACGACCTTCTCTCGCGATTTCTACATTGTTTCCTGGTGTTAAATTGTGCTCTGTGGAAGGTACTACCAGCTAGCCTCCCTTCTTATTCCTTTTTCCACTGTAATATTCTAGTCCCCCACCACAATCGGTTTCTCTCCCATAATATGCTGATTTTATTTTTTATTTTTTTTTACAATGTTGGGATAGATAGATCGCTACTTGCAGTAAATAAGGCACATTTAAGTTGCAGACAGGCACAATTAAGACACACTTATTTGTTGGCTGTATACTCCTTGTAACCCAAAGCCAAAAGAAATAAATAAAAAAAAGGCACTTACATAAAGATTTTAGCCACAGCCTTCATCAGCAGGAGAGAAACACACTCCTCATACCTATAAGGAAGCACACCTCATGCACACATGACGGTCAACTCCAGCAACTCGGGCTGGAATGCCATTCCAGCAGGCAATTGGTTAACTTCAGCACAGTGGCCATTAGAAGTGTAAAATATGTACTGATAACTCTGAAACATTCACATAGTAACCTAATTAAATCCTCATCTGGGTACGGATATGTCTGAGCTGCCTACACACATTCTGAAGGTGCTTCAGCAGTAAACAGTACATTTCTGCACTCAATCCCTTACTCACATAGTTATTGGTGAAGCAACATTCAGGTACTGTCACCCATTATTAGAATGCTGCCTCACTAACATCTGTGTATAATGATTCAGTACAGAAATGCACTTATGTTGCTAAATCAACTTAAGAATATATATGGGCAGCTCATAGATTTGTACTTGGACATTGTGGGCCTTCAGAATTATCTGCATATACAGATCACTAGGAAACATCACGATTGTGAGAGGCTTAAAATCCTTAGTCTGATTATCACAGTAAGAAAAGACTTTACTTAATTTTATAAAATTGTCCAACCACAAGAAAAACACTGTACATTGTCGGACAGCAGTAGGTTGAACAGAGAGATGGGTGTTTGTGGACGTATTATTTTTGGCATGTCAGTGAGGTCCAGGAAGCATGCTGTCATGTATCAGAACTGACTCGTTTGAGTTATCCCATTGAATGACCTCTTCTCTCTTTTCATCCTACTGCAGTTAGATATCGGGGCCTGACAAAAATAGCACTCCTGTATTGTCTACGGACCCCTCCAGATGCTTAGATTCTTGGCCTGATTCTGGTCCCAGGCTCTATAAATATGTAAGAAGTCACATTTACGTTAGTATTTAACTTGAGCAACTCTTTTAGTTAAATGTGGTGAAACTCATACATTTTTGAAGTGCCTGTTTACATAGTTCCGGAGAAGGAATATCGATGATGAATTCCTATTCTGTTATTTCCAGTGAGTGTGTTTCCTTGGCCAGCCTGTTGTCTTAAACTTCTTTTTAGGGCATTTTTTTCTTTGTTCTTCCTTGGTCCATCCTCTTTACATGTCTGATTAGTACATATATTTTGAAAACATTGAGAAAAATATGTTTGAATTACACCATGTACTCAAATGTTGGAAAACAGAATTTTTTTTGTTTAACTGTGATTTCTGGCACTTATTTAAAATTTAAAGTATTATAAATTATTTCTTGATTAGTTTCTAGCATTTGACTGGAATCACTCATTATTATTATTATTATTATTATTATTATTATTATCATCATTATTATTATCTGCCAGTTCAAAACTGCAGAAACTTGCAGTTAGCAAATTTTGCAGCATAGACTATGTCTGCAAGCTGCAATAAATGCATTAAAAAGCATGTTTGCATTGATGTTTCTTTTGATTGTCAAATAAGGATCGGCCTGATCTTTGACACATTTTGGGATGACTACTGGGAAACATATCTTGCAAATGAATTCATTGTTTTAGTGATGTTCTATGCATTCAGAAAGATACAATGAAATGACAATACAGGTTCCTGACTCGCCAAGTATCTTTCTAATGCATTTTTGTCATGATGGTGACACTATTTTTAAAGCCTTAAGGTTTCAGAATTTAAAAGTATTTTTAGTCTGTGGATCTTTTTGGACACAAAATTGTTTCGTCTTCATATGTTTTATTCATTTGTCAGCACACATGGTCCTAAGTTTGTGAGAAACTGGCATGCTCATGTTCTGTACACCTGCATTATATGTTTTTCTTGTGTAAACACTATCAAATGTTCCTTTGCTTACAGGTATTCACCACCACCCAGGTCCGGGATTCCCACCCCATAGTCAGCCCCCACCAATGCAAGGTCCACCTCCTGGACAAGGACCACCGCCAAGAGGCCCACCACCGGGTCAGATGGGAGGTACACACATACACACACACAAATCCATGCACACACTCTCTTTGCATTGGCAGTTGAATATCAGATATATGACAGTTGTCTTTGAAATTACATTATTTGGTTAAACCGTGTTGTCATCTGTATAGTAGTAGTTATTATGTTACAATCATGTTAACTTTTCTTCTGCTCCATTAGAATCAAATGATTATGGCTCATACTTGAAAGATTTTTTAAAATACTGTATATTTCATCTTGGTTGATTTATTGCCCTTGCTGTTACAATTTTATACAAAATAAAACAAAATAATACACGTTCTGGGGAGAGTGACACCCTCTGGGTCTGTTATGTGACATTTGATACCCATTACTGCATTAAGACTTCTAGATTTTTCCATTAACTACAATGTGTAGCTACACCCATCAGTTTTGCCTATGCATCGATTTTTTTTTTCTCTCTTAGAATTCAGTAAAGAACCTCTTGTTCCATCTACCATATATTTGCCTGGCTACATGGCCTTTCCATCTCTGTATAATTTAATAGTCATAATTAAGTCAACGATTCCAATCTGTTCCCTGATCTAATTTTTGTTTTGTTTTTGTTTGTTATGCCTGATTTAGAATAAAAAAAGAATGACAGCAGAGTAGTGGGGGTATGTCAGTGTTGTCAGTTCAAAATTAACTGTGCATGCAGTATGGCTGTAAGTATACAGCTGTTCCAGCAACAGCTTTTGGCTCCATATCAAACACATTTGCAGTTTCCCCCATTTATGTCCACTATGAACTGTGGTTTGCAGGATCACAACTACTGTACCACTTTTAAGGAATGCCCTGTGCTAATAGTGCGATACCACTTTCATGGGCATGCATTGTTCATTAAAGTAATCAGTGTTATCAATTTTTTTAGTTGTATTTTATGTACAGTAGTAGTTCTCAGACAGATCTGCGTCATTCTTGTGAGAGTAGCAACTAATCACATGAAAGTACTGATTCATGTAATGTCCCATAGTATGTCACACTTATGCAGATAGTGAAATGAGTTGTTTCAGAAAAAGTTCATCCAGTCAAAATGTTTATCACAAAGTATGACTGTAATGCAAGAAACACATGAATTTGCAGCAGGAGGTGAGCACTACTCAACGAAGAATATTCTCCAATTAGTTGGTGCTGTGGTAACTGTCCTGTAAATAACTTCCTGGTCTATCACTTCGTTATTTTGATAAAAGTATAGCAAGTATAATTCCCATTCATAATATGGCCCACTACCTGTAAACTTTCAGGCACATTGGAAGACATTGAGAAAGCTTTTATAGTCAAATTAAAGTTGCTTTGTAGTTTACACTTCACTTTTTGGAGCTGGTTTCCTCAAACCAGAGCCTGCAGTGCCATGTCCAAACTTTCTCAACATTTTGTCAGTTTGCTTCCAGTTCCTCGCCCAGCCTTCTTTCCTGATGTGTTTGGATCCTGAATACAGGATCTGGCCATTTTTCACACAATATTGCGTGAAGCTAAATTTTTGAAGGCTGCAATTCATCATCGTGACTGGGGGGTTACCAGATTCATAATGCAGCATAGTGGTGTAATGCAATGGTTATCATATAAAACTGATGTGAGGCTTTACATTCAAATCTTTAGTGCAGAGAAACTCTATTATTTCTAAACATAATCAAAAGACACTTACAGTTATTTTTGTTTCAGTTTCACTTTCCAATTGACCTTTCTATTTGCTCTTATTTTTCTTCCTATCATTCTTTTTTTGTGGTTGGAATCTGGCTTTACCACCAGTAATTTGGAGCCAAATGTCAACAAGGTCTGCTCATCAGTTGGTAACAACAGCCCGTGTAGTCTATGTGAGGATAATTTCATTTAATGAATGGCAGCAACAAATCGCAGTTTTCTTTTACCGCTGAAACAGCAATTTTTCTGCTGATAGATATTAATTTTAATCACTGTGAACAAAGTGATCGTGATTTTTGTTCTGCCACAGATTGTTCACTACCGTTGTCTCAAATATCTTGCACATCACGAGTCTGTGGTTAGATTAGAACACGAGTTTAAATTCAGGGCTACCAAACTAGTTGGCTTCTGCGACAGTTGTGGGTCACTTAAAACCAACTGTTGACACAGCATCTTGCGTTTCCATTTCACCTCGCAGCGGCCACTCCCAACATTGGTCTACGTTCACTACCAGCATATGTGAAGAGAGAGACTGGGTTCGTATGTTGCTTATAACTCATAAGAAGTCAGCAGTGGATGTGGCAACATTGTAGTGGCAGGTGACGTATTTCAGTTGTCAAATACTTTTAATTGGACTAAAGTGTCTCGGGTGCACTCCAGGCTATTTTTACCCACTGTTTTATTTCTTCTGCTATCCACAAAGTCATTGCCTTTAGCTACTCTAAATACATCGACTCGTCAACTGTACCGGTTTTACAAAACTTCAGAACAAAAATAATTTTGCATGATGTGTCACTGCCAAGTAACATAGCTTGATGAAACTTGAACTGTGCATAGTATGAATTGTTGCAGAACACTGAAAGAAATAAGCAATGATTGGACAGAAATGGCACTTATTCAAAGACAGTAATTAGATTGAAGTCGCCATGATTCATGATGGTCACCTGGTCATTAAAACAGGCAGGCCATTGTTCTTTTAATAGTGTTTGACATCACCATGGATGGCAGTGCATGTTCTGCAACATGCTCCCATGTTAACCATAACACTATTAAGGAGTTCTTGTGGTAGAGCATTACATTGCTCCACCATCATGGTGAACCACTGTTGGATGATCATTAGTTCAAGTGGATGTGCTGCAATACATCTCCCAAACTCATCCCTTACATTCTCAGTGGAGTTGGAAGTTCAGAGGAATGGGCAGGCCAGTCCATTTTCCAAATATCCTCTTGTTACGAGAGCTCCTCCAACAGTGCTGTTCGATACTGTTGTACAATATCATCCATAAAAATGATGTTTGGGCTAATAGCATCTCTGAAAAGGTGCACATGGAGAATGAGTACAGTTTTACTCTTAACAGTTACTGAGTGTGCAATTTTCGAAGACCTGGAAGTCAGTAAGCCCATTATGCCTTCCCACACCATAACACGTGGACCACTATAACGATCATGTTTGACAGTATTCCTGGATGCGTTACGTTTCCCACTTCTGCCCATATGAAGGTATGTAAAGTGTTGTTTAACATGGTTTGTATTGGTGGTACAGGTGTTCTGGTGTAGGGAGACATGATGTTGCATGATCACAGTGACCTCCAAATCTTTGAACACAGTACGCTAACAGAAATATCATTGTGACACTGTACTAATTCCCCATGCTCGTCTTTTCAGGGGGTGCTTTTGTCCCTGACTTCAATTTTGTGGATGATTTTGTTCAGTAGCATTGAACAGCACTGGTGGAGGAGCCCTTGCATCGAGAGGATATTTGACTAATGGGGTGGCCCATCTAGTATGTGTGCGGGATGTGTTTGAGAGATGTATTGCAGCACGCACCAATGATCATCCAACAGTGGTGACCCACACTGGTAAAGGAATGGAATGCCCTACCACAAGAACTCCTTACCAGTTTTATGGTCAGCATGGGAGCATGTTTCAGAACGTGTGTTACTGTCTGTTATGATCTCAACCCTATAAGAGAACCATGGCGTGCCTTTTTTAATGTCCAGGGAATCATCATGAATCACAGTGACTTCAGTGGAATTATTGTCTTTGAATAAATGTCATTTTTGTTTGTCTCATTGGGTATTTCTTTCATTTACCTTCTGTACTCTACTGTAGCGTTCATTCTACATATGGTGCAGATTTCATCAAGCTATGTTAATAGGCTGTGACATATCATGCAAAAGCAATTTTTGTTCTGGAGATTTGCATACCAGTGTAATTTTGCAAGATCATTGTCAGTTTGTGCTATTTTTGGTTTGTTAATTATATGTTGTTAGTCTTACTGCAATTCATTTTCATGCCTACTTTTTAACTCGTACATCAAAGTTCTTCCATTTGTTTCTAAAGTTTTTCTGCATTACAAGCAAAAGAGAATGCGATTTAGCTATATTATGTCAACCAGAATTCTTCATTTTCTCAGTTGAGGGGATTGAAAAAATTCATTGAGTGCTAAGAACATATTTGGAAGTATGGAAACTCCTTACCTGACACCTTTTTCAATTTTAAATTTGTTACTGCCCACATGAGGCCTAATGAGATTGACATATATGTTCTTCATTTTTCAAGGGTTATTAATACAGATTTCATTGAAACATGACATGAAAAACTTTGTCAATATAATGGAAGGAAACATTCCACGTGGGAAAAATTATATATAAATACAAAGATGAGGTGACTTACCGAACAAAAACGCTGGCAGGTCGATAGACACACAAACAAACACAAACATACACACAAAATTCAAGCTTTCGCAACAAATTGTTGCCTCATCAGGAAAGAGGGAAGGAGAGGGGAAGACGAAAGGAAGTGGGTTTTAAAGGAGAGGGTAAGGAGTCATTCCAATCCCGGGAGCGGAAAGACTTACCTTAGGGGGAAAAAAGGATAGGTATACACTCGCACACACGCACATATCCATCCACACATACAGACACAAGCAGACATATTTAAAGACCAACTTTGTCAGGAATATATGAATTCTAGGCAATGTGGCGATTTGTACACATAGTTCAGTTGTGTAATCTAGTTTGACATAGAAATAATACTGATATGCAAATTCTTGATTGCGCTGTATTTGTTTCTAAATTTAGTTTTTTTTTCCTTTTCCTAATTTTTTTTCTTTATGTGTTTAATTCTAATATTTTTATTTAACTAAATTTATGAAATATTACAAGATTCTGCTGTTACACTGAAGAGCCAGAGAAACTGGTACACTTGCCTGATAATCGTGTACGGCCCCTGCAGGCACTCAGAAGTGCCACAACCTGACGTGGCATGGACTCAACTAATGTCTGAAGTATTGCTGGAGGAGGGAATTGACACCATGAACCCTGTCCGCAGCTCGTGGTCAAGTGACTAGCATTGCTGCCTCTGGATCACGGGGTCCTCAGTTCACTTCCCGGCTGGGTTGGAGATGTTCTGTGCACAGGGACTGGGTGTTTGTGTCGTCGTCGTCGTCGTCGTCGTCGTCGTTATCATCATCATCATCATCATCGTCGTCGTCATCAGTGACAGTGGCTAGATTGAACTGTGTAAAAAATTGGACTGTGAAAAAATTGGGACTCAGTACAGGTGCTGATTAGCGTGCAGTCGAGTGCCCCACAAACTGAACATCGTCGTCAACCATGAATCCTGCAGGGATGTTCATAAATCCGTAAGAGTATGAGGGGGAGGAGATCTCTTCTGAACAGCACGTTGCAAAGCATCCCAGATATGCTCAATAATGTTTATGTCTGGGGAGTTCTGCGGCCAGTGGACATGTTTAAACTCAGAAGAGTGTCCCTGAAGCCACTGTGTAGCAATTCTGGATGTGTGGGGTGTCGCATTGTGCTGCTGTAACTGCCAAATTCCGTCGGAACGCACAATGGACATAAGTGGATTCAGGTTATCAGACAGGATGCTTATGTATGTGTCACCTGTAAGAGTTGTATCAAGATGTATCAGAGGTCCCATATCGCCCCAACTGCACACGCCCCACACCATACAGAACCTCCCTCAACTTGAACAGTCTGACACACAGGGCGCATGGCTTGATGAGGTTGTCTCCATACTCGAACATGTCCATTCACTCGTTACAATTTGAAACGAGACTCGTCCGACCAGGCAACATGTTTGCAGTCATCAGCAGTCCAGTGTTGGCCTTGATGGGCCCAGGTGAGGTGTAAAGCTTTCCGTTGTGCCATCATCAAGGGTACACAAGTGGGCGCTTCGGCTCCGAAAGCCCATATCGATGAGGTTTCATTGCACGCTGATACTTGTTGATGGCCCAGCACTGAAATCTGCAGCAGTTTGTGGAAGGGCTGTGCTTCTGTCACATTCAATGATTCTCTTTAGTAGTTATTTGTCCCATTCTTGCTGGATCTTTTCCCAGCCACTGCAATGTCAGAGATTTGATGTTTTACCAGATTTCTGATGCTCACGGTGCGCCGACTAGAACACCCTGTTTAAACTCATTCAAATCTTGATACCCTGCCATTGTAGCAGCAGTAACCAATCTAACAACTGCACCAGACACTTGTCGTCTTAGATAGATGTTGCCGACTATAGCACCATATTGTTCCTGTTTACATATATCTGTCTTTGAAAATGGATACCTATACCAGTTTCGTTGGCACTTCAGTATAATAGCTGTACATGGTGCAATTGAAGAATTTTGTTAATGTTCTCAGAAAATAGAGAAAACAAAAGTTACAAAGAAAGTATCTTTACTGGCCTTCAAAGTAATCACCATTACATAGAACATGCTTTTGACATTGATTGTAAAGCTGTTGGAAACTGTCAGCAAATGCTTTTTATGGAATCACTAGCAGCACTGTTGTCATGTATGTGGGCAATTGTGCTTATAATGTCTTTGGTAATCTCCAACTGTGACAAAGGTTAAGGCCAAAAATTTAGATGTGAGGGAGTGATTCTTTTCGGCGTGCCTGTCTGTGGCTCAGCGATCATCTTCATTTTGAGTTGATACCTATTCTCATTACTACTGATATTATCAGAGTATTTGTGCAAGTTATCTGTTGCATGGAGTGATCAACACGGCCTCATTTCATCAAGATGGTGTCTGTGACAAGTGAATTGCTGGCCACACGAATGGGCTTCCATGACGGGCCAAAAATGGAGGCCATTTCTTTGGCTATCTCTTAAGGGATCGGGCCAACCAATCTGAAGCCCATCATTTCCCACTAATGTGCAGGCCCTGCCCATCGGATCTAGTCTCATTGATCTGCCTGCAGTCCGGGTCTGTTTGTATATGGCATAATGCGGTGGATTTTCGTGTTTTATCCAAGGACCCAGAACTGCGGTGCTCCTCGGCAGGCCAGAGGCCACTGGTGATGGATTTCAGGAATTGCAACTGTCTTACCGCAAGTACATTGTACAGTGTAGCATTTTTCAGACTCATTTATTCTAGTACATTTTAGCACTTTGGAAATAGGTCATATATTAGAAAGTATGGACAATAAGAAGAAGAAAATTGTCAGTTGTTGGTGGTTTGTACGCTATGTACTCATATATGTCTCGAAAGAAAAATCACACAATACCTGTAAAATAATAGACATAAAACAATGACTAAGAACAGACAATAATGAACATAGTAGAACTGACATTTTTTTTGGTGGTCACCTATAGTGTTGGTTTGCACAACTCTTCCCCTTTACCCTGCCTTATACACTTCTTTCAAGAGGCCTACTTTTTTCTGAGGTTATTTCTGAAATCAGTGGAGGTATTTTAAATCTGTCTTCAGACTCCAAGGAAACAAGTTTTTTTTTTTTTTTTTTTTTGGTCAGAAATGTTTCGTTTTATTGAAATAAAATGACAACAGTGGTCTTAATGAAACACACATACCATTTGACTTGCTTTCCCCATCTAAAAACAGTTCATTACAAAAGATTTTGACATTAGTACTTAAGATTTTTGCTCACACGGGCCAGAAATCTACCATGGGGCCCCAACCTTCGCAGCATCTTTTCCCTTCCATGCTGCATGTTTATCCTCTTGCTATTCTTTTTCCTGTCCCATGGGGAACATGTCTGGGGTGTTTTTGGGAATGGCCTGCACTGACTGTAGCTGACATAAGAATAGTCTCACCACTGTTTTTCATTCCTTTTTCCTTTCTTCGTTCACCTTATCGTATCCTTCCTCTGCTTTGCTGTGTGAGTCTCCTCTTTTTTCTTGTTCCTCCCTGTGCGCTCCTGAAGGCCAGCCCATGTGTCTGACGTGTAACAGGTGACTAGGTAATGCATAATTCCCAGCCCGGGGTCGACAGGTAGGGTTTGCACATACCCCCTGGTACAGGCCAGGTTCAGGGAGGTGTGATTGCCTGAGCTGTTACCTTCCCAAATTGCCAATTGGTTCCTCTGTCAGGTGTTCAGGTGGTGTTGACCTGAGGTGTGAACAGTCATTAAGGCAGGTGCACCTCCTTGTGAAGGGGGCTCCTGTTGGAAGGAGCCTGCCATCGGAGACACTGGCAATCATGGGGATTTTCTCGCAATGAGCCAATCATCTTCACACTCAAAATCTACAAAATATAAACGGAATGAGGCCAACAGTTCAAAGATCCTCCCAGCTGCACCCCAGTTCCTCGTGGTTTCAACTACTGAAGACGGTCAGTCCTTCACCACGGTAAATCCATTTATTATTCAGAAACGTGTTGATGCAGTTGCTGGCCCTGTGATATCCTGTTGTCGTTTACAGAATGGGACTTCACTTTTGGAGACAACTTCTGATTCTCAAGCACAACTGCTTGCTGCTTTGCTTCTCCACGGCTATCCTGTTCGTGTTGAGACTCATAGAACTCTGAATTCTTCCCATTGTGCTATTTACACAAGGCTGCTCTATGATCTGACAGAGGCCGAAATCCAAATGTACCTCTCTGATCAGGGTGTCATTGCCATCCATGGGATGATGGGAAAGGTAGATGCCTCCTTAGTTCCCATGTGCACTTTCTTCCTAACCTTTGATCAAGAGGTGCTTCTGTCCAAGTATAAAGCATGCTATGAGGTTCTCACAGTTCAAGCATACATTCTGAATCTGAAGCACTGCTACCAGTGTCATAGTTTCAACCACACTTCAATGCCTTGTCGACACCTGGCCAAATTTGTAACCTGTGGTAGGGATGCGCATGAGGGCGACTGTCTGCCTTCTTTTCCCTGCTGTATCAACTGCAAAGGGTGACCATCCACATCCTCTTGAGATTGTCCCATGTATCTTTATGAGTGTGGTAAAGGAGAAAGTTCCTTACACCGTTGCTCACAAGTTATTGGCTAGTCACGTACCCTGCGTTCTACCACCTGGCCCTTATAGTACTGTTCTTGTTAAATCTCACTCCATGAAGGGCATGGCCACGCAGACTTGGCGACCTCAAATTCAGCTCTGGGGTTGTGAAAGCACCCAGTGTTATGGTAGCATCGCAGTCCCCTTGTCCAGCTGTGCAACACGCCATCAAACTCTAGCCTCACAGAGCGAAATCACCAGCTGCACAATGAATAGGCTGGAAAGGACAGGAGGAATACTCCCGTGAAGACTTCCTGTATCCCTCCAGCCAACCAGCACTTGAGTCTTTCTCTGTTAATCAGAAAGGCTCGAAGAAGTCCAACAAAGGCAAACGGTCTTCCCCTTTGCTGACTCGAAGATCTTCTTCGACGATGTCGTCACGTGATAACTTCGCCTGACCAGTCTCTTTGTCGTCGGTGTGCACCACCAACCTTTTTTCTGCGTTGGACTCCACAGGCCGACAGCAGAATGAAGCGAACAGTTCTGTGGACCACATTGAGCAGGACCCTCCTGCCTCTCTTCCCTGTAGCAGCGAGTCTTCACAGGCTGGCACTCAGCAGCTGCCGAGATGACACCCCTTTATTTTTTTCCTCATCGTGATTCTCCTCCAATGGAATGTTCGCGGCCTTCGATCCCACAAAGAGGATTTACGGCTGTTTTTAGAATCACAGTGTCCCCTTGTACGCTGCTTTCAGGAAACAAAATTGTGTCGTCACGACTGCTTTGAGCTTTCGCATTTCTTCCTGGTCCATTGTGACCTTCTGAACGAGCTGGGATTCCATCTCATGGAGGAGTCATGCTGCTCATAAGGGATGACGTTCATAATCAACCCATCTCCCTGATGACCCGTCTTCCAGCTGTTGGAGTTCGCCTTTTCTTTCCTCAGTTGACCTTCTCCCTTTGTATCATTTACATCCCTCCATCATTCGATGTCACCAGGGCCGACTTCCTCCAGCGTATTGGGCTAGCACCTCATCCATTTCTGCTGCCTGGTGACTTTAAAGCTCACCATCCCATTTGGGGTTTTTCCAGAACCTGTCCGAGAGGTGCCCTCTTGGCTGACTTTCTGCATTAACACAGGAGCACCCAGGTTCCTTTGAGACTCCTCACGCACCTGTTCCCATTTGTACCTATTCTTCTGCACTGCACATTTTGCCCATTGTCTTGAGTGGTCCGTTCTGACACATACTCGAGCGACCTTTTCTTATGTGCTATCCATTTGCTGACTCCTACCCCACCTGCACGCATACCCAAATGACGGCTAGCTAAGGTCGACTGGAGGCTTTAATCCTCCAGGGTGATTTTGATGAACATTGTTTCCCCCACCAACTTTACATCTTGGGTCTGTTGCTCTTCCATTCAATTAAACTATGAAATTCCTGTGACTCCTGCGCATAGGAAGCACTATTAGTCCTCTCATGTCTTACCTGGCAGTCCACTGTACGCAGTCCCTCAGTGTCCTATGTTTTCTAATGGTACTTCCTGGGGTGCATATCGAACCACCACCTCCGTTTGTACTAGCGCATTGGACGTTCGAAAATAGACAGTGGGTGCTTTGTTTACGCATCTGAACGTCCATCCCTCTTACACTGTCTCAATACTATCTATGAGCCTGCATTTGGCCACTGGCACCTTTTACACTAGTTTGGTCGTGAGTCTGTATGCAGAAGCTGCCGAACTTCTGCTGTCCTACTGCCGTGACTCTCTCCTCAGCAGGTATGCATGCCATTTGTCTGCCATGCGTGACTCCCCATCCTATGTCTCCTTCTTCGATGACTCCTTTGATCGCCTGTACGGAGCGCATCACTCTTCTCTGTTACCTCCTGGAGTTCGCTTTCAGCTGTTGCTTCGGCTTCACATTCTCTGCAACCCTTCACCACCTTGGATTCATGCGTTGGCTCATGTTCACCTTGCCCTTCATTCGCTTCCTAGGCACACTAAAACAGTCTCATTCTATTGTCTTCAGTTTCACAACTTTCCAACGGAATTTCGCAATAGTACCTTTGTGTACACTGATGGCTCTTAGGCTGACTGTGGTGTCGGGTGTGCCTTCATCGTTGGCGCTGATGTTTTTCAGTTTCCACTTCCGGCAAACTGTTCAGTATTTGCAGCAGAGCTCTTCGCCCTGTATCAGGCCACCGAGTGCATCTGGTGACATAGGCTTTTCATTTGTGTCATCTGCTCACTCACTCTCGGCACCCTTCAAATCCTCTGTGCACTGTACAATGTCCATCCCTTAGTGCAATGGGTGCAGGAAAGCTTTCATTTGCTCACCCTTGATGGAGTCACTGTGATGTGGATTCCTGGTCATGTCAGTCTGACAGGAAACGAGGATGCTGATGCTGCTGCTGCTGCCAAGACTGCAGTCCTTGTACTTCATCGCACTAGTTCTTACATTCACTGTGACTATCTTCAGTGTTGCTGTCTGTCAGAAAGTGGTGTCACTTTGGTATTGCTACTGGTCCTCCCTTTATGGGAACAAGCACCAGGTTATTAAGCCTCTCCCAGCATCTTGGAAGACCACCTCTCAGCTCTCCTGCTGTGAGGAACTCGTTTTAACTAGGTTGCGTATTGGGCACTGTCTTTTTAGCAGTCACCATTTGTTAAGTGGTGCTGCCCCACGCATTTGTGCACATTGCGACCAACTTTTTACTGTTCACCATTTCCTGACAGAATGCCCCATCCCCTTTTTTTTTTAACCGTTTATTTGTATTTTTGTCACCAAATGTGCTTTGTTTTATTGAAGTAAACTAACATCAGTGGTCTTAATGAAACGCACACACCATTTGGCTTGCTTTCTCCATCTGAAAGCGGTTCAGTACAACAGGCGTTGATGTTAGTACTTAATATTTTTTCTCACATCGGGAAACGCCATCTGCTTGCAAGTTTATTCTCCCCTTCCCGCACTATTGTTTCATGAACTGTAGCTGCAAAGACAGATTAACTTACCCTTGAGATCTCAATTTATCAGGGAAAATTTCTAAAATTTGTCTGGAAATCAGTGAAATATCAGGGAATTTCACTTAGGGAAAATTGTGGTAACCCTGTGAGACTGGGGTGCTTCAAGCAATCCCACAAGAAAAGTTTACTGACAGTGGGCTTAACAAAATGTGTCAGATGTGTGCTGTAGCTCACTGTGATTACTTTGAGAGCCAGTAAAGGTATTACATTCATAACCCTCACTTCATTTATTTTTGAGACCAATTACTGAACTTCTCAGACACTCTCTGTACATCGCAGTATGTTAGGAAATATAGTGTTCTTCATTGGAAGTTGAAATACAAGACAAATAGTATTGCAAGGAGGTGGAGCACACACATTCCGGTTATAATGTGAAGAGTTCCCTTTAAATTTGATTTCCTTTCCTTCATCTTTGTATCAGTTTTTCTATCTCCTTCTTTTCTTTCTTTTGCTATCTCCAGGTGAACTACACAGCAGGTCTGACATGTAGTATCTAAAATTATTTGATTGCATTGTGAACATTGCAAATGGCTGCATAGGTTTAAATGTGAACATTTTTGGTTAGGCTGTACAGTGACTGTTGTTGGTGTCAAATAAAACAGGTTCACTCTTACAGGTCAAAGTTTATTTCTACAGCAAATTCTGAGAGGTTTAAACCTTCAAGTTGGATTTATGTTTCTTAATACAGTATCTATGTGTTGTGTTAGACCTTTTGGATAATCTGTGACACTGTCTCTGGTAGTTACACACTCTTTAAACACTGAAGGGAATAACAAGAAAGTAAAAGCAGCTTGTGACCACTGGAGATAGTGCCACAGGTTACCCCAAACTGTTTAACACAACACATACATGCCATCTTAGTTCACATAGATTGACCCCCCCCCCCCCTCTCTCTCTCTCTCTCTCTCTCTCTCTCTCTCTCTCTCTCTCTCTCTCTCTCTCTCTCTCTCCCCCCCCCCTCCCTCCCTCCCTCCCTCCCTCCCTCCCCCCCCCTCCTCCTCACTAACCCCCCCCCCCCCCTCCAGTACTACTCTTGGCCCTTTTTAAGGAACAGCAAAACAGGTCAGATATGAGATTTGTGAGATATTCCTCAACTCTGGCACGAAGGGCAGGATTTTTTTTTGAAGTGTGTCATCACATGTGGTGTCATTAAACTCCAGAATCTGAAACTGCAGGTAAGGAGTGGCAAAGAAAGGATGAAGTCTGTCAAGTGATGGTTAAAACATGTCTCTCAGCCGAAAAAGTTCTCGCGACTGTGTTTTTTGACTACAGATGAGTGCTGTTCATTGACTTTCTTCCCAACTGATGTGCAGTTAATGTAGTTTGCTACTGACAGTTGTTAACATTAGCAAAAGCCGCTTACTGGAACAAAAGATGAGGAATGCACATCAGGAATGTCATCCTTCTCCATAAATCCTACGATTTGTACGGTGAGTTAGACAAGGGAGAAACTGGAGGACAGGCACGGGGAAACACTCGACCACCCTCCCTATAGTCCAGATTTGTCTCCCCCCCCCCCCCCGAATTATTTTTTGTTTGTGTCCATGAAAGAATCACTTGGTGGGAAACAATGAAGATGTTGAGGAGCGTGTGCACTATTGGTTGATGAAGCACTAGCAAACTTCTTATGAACAAGGAATGCTCAAGTTTCCTAATTGTTGGCTAATGTGTGTATAGCGAGCATGAGCTATGAAGAGACATGTTGATTGTTCACTCAAGATATAATGAAAGATTAAAGTGTCCAACACTGACTATCAAAACTATTTGTCTGGAAATTATGCCACTGTTTGTCTGGATGCTTCACTAGCAAACATGACAGCTACTGCTTGATTGTGATGGTCCTGCATCAGCTTCTCTTCTCAAGTGTTTACACTCACCAGGTACCACAAAATTATAGAAGTGCAATGTGTTACTCAAGCCAACTGAATAGTATCAGCATTACGCAAAAACGACATTTCGTTTTTAAAATTAAAATGTTATTTTTTCTATTCAAATGGTATGCAAACTAATTTCAGAATGATTATTTTCAAAAAGTGATTGCGAGCAACATTACGCTGTTGTCATGTGCTCTGGGCCCACTGTGGCTCCTCCATAAGGAGCGCTGATGCCCAACCTTTTCCTATTCATAGATCCTCCATATATTCCTTCCACCTTCAGTTTTTAATTCTTTGTTTAATACTGCCGTACCATCTGAGCTCTTAATATTCACACAGCTGCTCCTCTTTTCTACAAAGCTCACTCTGATTTTACTAAAGGTGGGATCTATCTTTCCCCTAGTCATTCATATTTTTCAGGGTGACTACAACCCAGGACAACCGGGAGATACGAGAAAAACCCGAGAATTTTTTCATCCCGGAAAAACCCGGAAATTTTTTAGAATTCCAGGAAATTTTCATTGTTTTAGTTTTCAGTTAAATTTTTGTGATCAACCCTTAAGTTGCAAGGAAATGCACCCTATACAAAACACAGTGCTCACACAAGCATCTGCCTACAGCAAAGTGTGTCAAAGGCTTCAGCAAGACTGCAATGCTTCATAACAACAAATTGCCTCCAATGAGTGTGACATGACAACTGTTTCCATTAGATCCGTTTGAGCAGTTGTGGGTGGGCTCTTAACGCATGCGCCGTTGAATCACATATGAGTAGTTTCTCCCACTTCTGGCTACAGATGTGTGGCTGGGCACCGTTATCTAGTATTGCCCCGATTCGGAAATATCGTAGATCCAGGGCTGATGCACAGAGCAGTCTGTTGTGGGGAGGTGGGTAATCTCCACGTGACCTGTGCTTACGTATTTTGCTGTTTCCTTTTCATTTATTGTTCTCACATTAAATGGAAACAAAATGGATTTCTGTTTCTGGGATCTATCAAATGAATTAAAATACATTCGCACAATTGCGGAAGGCTAAAATATGTTCTTAGTTTCAGATTTTATTTCCACCTTTCTGACAGTCTAGCATTAATCGCCTTGCAGAACAGTGAAGTTATTTTTGTCGGTTTGCTAAAGATATTTGGCTTTTATTAGTCTTTCCGCTGAGGCAGTCAATATATTTGAAATGGAGCGTTTAATTTCACGCTATTGACCAGTTTCAACTGGTTGCTGCATTTCAGGTGCACATTTTCCATCACCATTATGCCATAATAAAGAACCAAACATGAGATAATACAGTACTGGTACTCCCAAGAAAATTTACATCCAAACCTGGACATACAAATGTGCACTTAAGCCGAATTATGCATTTTAGTGCGGTTCACGAAATTCCAATGCTCTTGAAGTATCCTCTGATGTCTTGTTTCTTTTATGACATAATGTAAGATCTTTTAATGTTTTACATACGAGCTTCCTGTGTCATCGTAGCTGTGAAAACTCAGTGACACCTGTTGTCTGGCGATCTCTGGCAACTGCTGAAACGAACCAATTTGTAACAGGTCGTGGGAAAATATTGCGAATGGTGGTTTGAGAAGCATTACTTTCAAAGAAAATTCTTTTCACACAAGGTGAACTATGTGTAAGAGTGTACAATGAATTTCTTAAATCACAGAGCATTTGATTCTCATTTAAAACTCAGCTCCTTGAGGACGACCATTTAGAAGATCAGACATTCACATCGTTCTTTAAAATTTTACTGGCACATTTGTGTGATGTATCTTAAAGTGTAACATGCTCAAAAAAGATAAACATTGTAGTGGAAGTTTAGCTTCTCTTGCAGGTTATTAATCTAAGAGGCCAATATTATATGTGAAAGCTTTGCTTTTCTTGTAACACCATGGATATTAATTTAAACCATAAACTTTTCCCATTTGTGTGTTTGTGCTACTGAACAATGATGTTACTATTGGCTGACTGCATCATGTGTCCTATGCTCTGAATATCCGCTGTCATCTGCTGGCAAGATCACGTGACATGAGCTACGACTGGCTGCCCATCACAATCTCGATTTCAATGCTTCGGAAAGTAACATGCTGTGTTTCGTGGAATTCGAATTTATACTGTCGGCGTACGAAAAAATGCAGCCTACACGTTGCTGCACATCACAGATCTTTCAAAAACGTGCCCCCACCCCCTGTTTCGTTTTATAAAGTGCTGCGAAATTCTACACCAGTGTATAAAACCATAGCGATTCAAAACCATAGCGATTCGATGGTTGATAAGTTTTACATTTCCGAGGAAAAGTATACTGTCACTTAACACGGAAAAAGTGTATTTTCACCCGGTTTTGAAAAAGGATATTTTTAACATGGTGATCCGGAATTTTTTTTTTTTCCGTATCTGCATATACAACCAGTTTACACAAAACGTTGGTCATACTGCTGCAGTGTGTCTGCAGTCGAACAAAAATTTTTGTCCATTGTTTTACTTTCTGAATTAAAAACCAACTGAGTGTAGAAGACAAAGAACAGAGGTCTCTGAACCAGAATAATTAGTTTTTTTCACAAAAGTTACTCAGTATTTTTCTAGCTGTCAATCACTGTCCTCTGTCATCTTATCGAAGTACAATTCTAAGCCCTAACTTTTTGTCAGAATTGCAAAATTCCTAAATTTCAGTTTTCATTTACATCCATTTCTTGGGGAATAAAAGCACGTGCTCACATCTAGAGATTCTGCCAATGTCACTGCACTGTTAATATAGAATGCAGTCGATTTGGAAATATCACGAGGTTATGTTGTCATTTGATAAACTTCCACAAAATTTGTAAGGGACTGACCACTCCGGTATTTGATGATTTCTTTCATTGTGTGTGTGTGTGTGTGTGTGTGTGTGTGTGTGTGTGTGTGTGTGTGTGTGTGTGTGGGTGGGTGTGTGGGTGTTTTTTTAGTTAGTTACTGTTTTTCGCTTGGTTTGCTTCAGGCAGTCCAATACATTTCACCATTTTGCTTTGACCCGGAGCATCAGATAGTAAACATTGTGTGCTCTACATGATTAGGTATGTACAAGTGATCATGTCCTTTTCATGCAGTTTTTGCTGGCATGAAGATGGCGTATAAGTGGCAATGATATTGTAGATGGACTTTATTAGGATACTGATGGTGCGTCTCCTGATCAGTGAGCAACAATAATCTCTTCCTCTGTGTGAGCCAGAGAATTGAAAGTTAGCAGCAAAGAAGAGATTTATGACAAAATGTGGTTTGTTGCTTGCAAATGGAATATTTCTTGTGATGGGTATGGTGATCTTACCAAATTTCCATACTCCATTAGGAAATGGTGATCCAGATTCATCATCAGTCTTTGGTCCACATTATATTTTGAATATTACCAGCTGTAATGCTATGCCCAACCTCATTCGTGAAATTGTTACTGCAACAAATAAGTGTCCAGCACAATAAAAACTGAAAGTATCTCCACTAACAAAACATTTAAGATGGCACTTATGGAGAGATGTTTCATTGGATGATATGAAGGTATATCTTGGCATAATACTGAACTCTGCTCTGATTAAAAAGTGGAATTAGGTCACTATTTCACTATAGATCGACTGGACAGAGCACATTTCCTCTTCATGGGTATTTCCTCTTGCCTCTGGTTTTTCCTGCTCTCTACTAAACCTGATTCTCACCGAAATTGAAGTCAGAGTTGGCTATAAATGTGGGTGAAAAAGTTAAAAGTTTCCACCTTTATGACTTTATTGCTATTTGACTTCAAATGAGAAGGCTGCTGTTACAGTTCTTATTACCTCCATTACGAAGCAACTATCCCAGAACTCGGAATCAGTTTGTAGCTTGCATACCTATCAGCTTCCAGGGCAACAGAAACTTGATTTTCAATATTTTGCATCATTATTGACAGAATTTAAAAATTTTAAATGTTGTCATAATCTGCTTATTAAGAGGCATAATCTTATGTTTAAAAGTTTAGAATGGTAAGTCAAGTATTAAGTTATAAAACTGTGTGTTTATCTGGAGGCAGCAAGGCAACATTAACTGACAGCAAGCAATAATTTTTCTCGCTGGTAACCTCCACAAACCGATGAAAGTAAAAACGTTCAGTACTTACTACATTTTCACTGTTCATGCAGTAAAACTTTAGCATCTGACATAACATTTTAATTTATTACTTCTTTACTACCAAGGAGGATCAAAAAGTATACACAATAATTTTTTTTCACTCTTGGTATTGCAGCTGGAGTGTTGATATTTCCAAATGATATAGTTTGAAGTTTGTGCTACAGAGGGCGGTCTGTTTTCATGTGCAGCTATAGCAAGAGAAACCTGAACTACAAAGTTAACATGTTACTGTCATCAACTTGGGAGGAGCAGGAAAGTGTAGCTCAGTATTTGTGGGCCAAAGGGCGTAAACTGAGTGAAATTAAGAGAGAATGCATGGTGTGTTTGGGGACATAGTGTCTCCAAGAGGGTCGTATGGACCTTAGTGATTAGCCATGCTCCAGGTGGCTGGTAACAGCTGCAACCCCACAGAATGTTGGAGCCATTGAGGCAGCAGTTTTGAGCGATAAGTGTGTGCAACTGCGAACCTTATTGCAGCATTTCAACATTTCCAGTGGTGCATTGTACTGTATTGTCCACGACACATTGAAATTTCATAAAGTTAATGCTTGCTGGGAGCCTAAGAACCTGACAGACAACCATAAGGACGAGTGAATGATGACAGGCTTCGATTACTTAACATATTACACTACAGAAAGATATGACTTTCTGAAAGGAATAGTCATTGGTGATGAGTCATAGATGCACCACAACATTCCCGAAACCAAGCAGGCCTCTATGGCGTGGAAACATGCAGGTTCCCCAGTACGAAAAAAATTCAGGCCGATCCAATCTGCTAGGAAAGTGCTTGTGCAATTGCTCTCGGATATGCATGGTGTGTTACTGGTGGACTTTGTTGAATACAGGACCACATTAATGCTGATGGTATCAGTCTTCTTCATGACAGTGCTCAAATCCATGTTGGTGCTCCTGTTCGTGAGAAAATCAACAATTTTGGTGGAGGTGCTTCAGCATCCACAATACAGTCTGCACCTTGCTCCATTGGACTTTCATCTGTTTCATTCCATGAAGAAATTGGTGGCCGGCTGTCACTTTTTGATAGATGTGTAAGTGAATCAGCAGGTGCTTATATTCTAATCAAACACACTACTACGAGCAGGGCATATTGAAACTGATGCCATGATGGAAGAAATGTGTTGAGAACATAGGTGGCTACGTAGAAAAGTAGTTGAAAGATGTAAGGTTTTTTTTTTTTTTTTTTTAAAAAAAACCTATTAAACATTTTGATGATTAAATTATTGTGCGCTCCTTTCCAATCTTCCCTCATAACAACTTTATTCGCAACACTATTTGCAGACAGTATCCATACATATCTCTGAATGTACCTGCAAAATTATGTCATTGTACAGCACACAGTTAGGAGACATGATGTTATAAACTTTGAGATGTGTGAGAAACTTGCTGTTGCCAAAAATGAAGTGCGTATTACCCAGACTGTATTCATCCACTGAGTGACTTCCAGCAAACTTTTAAGCATAATTTCAAATATTTGCTGAAGTTTTTCTCACTGATTTGCTCAACTTCAAATATTTAACACATTAACTCATTTGTAAAGTAATTTGATGTTTGAAACAGTTTTGTACATGGAAGTTCAATTCTTTAAAGAATTGGGAGTTAACTGTCACTGTACAGATTTGTGCAATTTGCTCATAAGCTATAGATCAAAATTATGTGCATGAGTAGATCAAAAATTTTATGAGAAAATTTCACTGTATGTGGTGGCTCTGTATGATCTGCCGTATTCAGGGCAAGTAGTAAAAATCCTAGTAACATTCTGCACAGGCAAATGGAATGTGAATACAGCAGCAGCCATGTGAGATCCACTGCAGGATAAAGACCTTGTCTTTTCTCTCTTGAAATCCTCCAGATAACTAACATGGTCCATCTGCTATCCATTTGCCTGACTGCTTACTCAACCGACTTCCATTTAATTATCCATAACTGTATCTTCTGCTTCAGTCTGTTCTTCGATTCATGTGTAATTGTTGCAATGTCTCTTAATGATTCCCAGTATGCTCTACTTTCCAGGATGCTGAGCACCCTTCTGTTTGTGAATGAATTTAGTGTTTAAACTCGATTGATGATTGGTTTTGGAGTATATAAACGAGTTATTGATTCTATTTCATGCATAAAATGGAATTAACAATTTGAGTGTACACTCGCAAGCACACCATTAATCAATCAGGCCGAGAGAACTTGATAGCTCACTTTAAAACGTGTGTTTTCTCACTGCCATTAGTCGGTACACTCTGATGATAAACTTTATAGAATTCAGACACATCAAAAGTGTAGTAATGAAAACTATCTTTCTTATATTTTGAATATACAAAATTTTAGTCTTAATTCTAATTGACTCTGTGTGAATGTTTGTTTGATTTGTGGTTTTTCTATGACTTGTGATTTTCTTCATAAACATTTTTAGTTGGGCTGGTGGAGGTATTTTGCGAGCAATGATTCCGGCATATAGAACTATTTCTTTGGTTTGTGTGGTAGTGACTATAGAAAAGTTAGTAAAAAAGGGTTTTGAAGTGAAGACTGTTCTTTCCTATTAAAAAAATGGCTGGTATTTGGAAATTTTTCAGGTCCAGGAGGACCACCCCCTGGTCATGGTGGGCCACCTGTCCACGGAGGTCCCCCGCAAGGCCCTCCAGCTCCCCATGTGAATCCTGCATTCTTCCAGCAAGGTGCTGGCCCACCACACCAAGGGCCACCACACCAGGGTCCACCACCACCACATGGTCCTCCTCACGGCTATGGGCCACCTCCAGCTCCACAGGTACAGGTTTTGCTGTTCCATTTACTGTTATCATCATCATCATCATTATTATTCACTTTGTCAGGTCAATGTAAAGTGGAAACGGTGATGATAGGGATATTTATCTGAACAGGTATAATCCTCAGTCTTTAATAAGTCATGTCACATGTAACAGATTTCTTTGCATTTTGAAATCAGTTGCTTAGTCTGTGTTACACTAGGTGTACTTTGCCCTAAATGTTTAGTTTGTTCTTCACAGAAAAGCATTATACTAAATGACCTGGACCAAGCTTGTCCTTGTAAGCTAGATATTCTGAAAGTACTGTCATACTTACAGCCACAGTATGGTGCACCACCACCTGAACATCGTCCTGAAGGACCTCCTCCAATCAGTGAAGTTGAATTTGAAGAAATAATGGGACGGAACAGAACAGTTTCAAGCTCTGCCATTGCTCGTGCAGTGTCTGATGCAGCAGCTGGTAAGAGCACTGTTTTAAAAAGAAAAAAAAAAAAAAATTATTGAGGGAAGTGTTTCAGTTTAATTATGCTATTACTCTGTTCTGCTGTTACAGGTGAATATGCTAGTGCAATTGAAACTTTGGTCACAGCGATTTCTCTAATAAAACAGTCAAAAGTAGCTAATGATGATCGTTGTAAGATCCTGATAAGCTCGTTACAAGATACACTTCATGGAGTAGAGACAAAGAGTTATGGATCTGCACGAAGAGGTAAGCACATAGAAAGTAATGCTTGTGGGTAAAATTTTCAGACTGGGGAAGGATTTGCACGTGCGTGTGTAAAGGAATTATGTATCCCAGAATCTAGAATGCTGTTTTGATGAATAAAAAGAAAGATTTAACTGCAATCATGTCAATGACATGCAAAACAGTCTTGAAGTTAGTTTGCTCATATTTTATGGCATGTTCAGAAAATGAAACAAACCCACTCCTATTAACAAAATGTACCAAGAAAAACATGAGTTTTGATGATGCTTCAATGTGCTGTTGCACTGAAATGACATACCTTCATAACACACAAATTGCAATACAGAGTAAGTGAAATTTCAAAATGTTTAATCACCAGCCAGAAGTATCTCATCATTTTATTACAACAAATTATATCAGTAATGACATGTTTTCAAAAGATACCCTAGGCTAGTGCTTTGAAGTGGCGTATATTCGTAGGTGGAAGTTACAATATGAAAGCACCACATGTGCGCTGAAATCCAGTATAGTGGCTGCAAAGTTCTGCTTGTGTTGTAGGGAGTGTTCTTGCCTCTTACTGGTTAACTATTCTATTGCAATTGTTACTGGAACATCACAGAATTTATTTTGTGTTTCACACATAGCAAGGTTTCTTCAAAGTAAAATAACAGGAAATTGATATTACAGAACTTGTACAGCTCCATGTCTACACCAACTTTTACATCCCATGTCTGGATGGCTTAAGGAAACTGAGCAAATGAGAAAGACCCTATTGAAATATAGAATGAAATTCTGACATTTCCATAAAGCAGTTGATGCGCTATATTGTTTGGAAGACAAAGTATCTGGAATAGCAGAAAAAGATAAAATCATTCTCCAGTGGAAAAGTTGGCAAAAATAAGATCCCTGTTAAAATGTGAAATTATGTTCAGGAAAATTAAATGCAAGTAACATTAGGATGTTACAGTGCAACAAGCAAAGATGGTGAAAAGGGTTCAGTGTATGAAGAGCAAAGAGGAATGAGCCTCACAAAACGTGTTACAGGAATCCTTTAAAGATGAGAATCTTGGATGTGTTGAACAAAAGGAGTGGCGCGCGCACGCCCACACACACACACACACACACACACACACACACACACACACACACAAAACCACTCCAAACATCCCACCCCGCTCCCCTCTCCTTCCATTACAAGATTGACTATTCCTTGCTATCTGAGGATGTGTTGTATAAATTGATCTCTTCTTTCGTCAACATGTGCCATAAATTTAATTTTTCCCCACTTCAGTGTAGTACCTCGTCCATTGGTTACTCAGTCTCTCCATCATATATTTTTAACATTGTTGTGTTGCACTACATTTCCAAAGCTTTTATTTATATTATTGTCTGAACTGCTTATGGTCCACCTCTCACTTCTGTACAGGGCTACACTTTAAAGAAATCCTCAGAAATGCCCTTCCAGCATTTAAATCTGTATCATATATTAACAAATTTCTCTCTTCCGGAAATGCTGTTCTAGCCACTATCAAAATCCATTTTCTGTTATTTCAGTTTCAGCGATTCTCAATTATGTAGCTGCCCAAATAACAAAATCCATCTGCTTCTTTCAGTGCTTCATTTCCTAATCTAATTCCCTCAGCATTGTCTAATTTTATTCAACTACATTCAGTTACCTTTAATTTTCTTCTGTTGCTGCTTGTCTCCTTCTCTTTTCAAGACACCATATATTCCATTAAACTGCTTTTCTAGGTCCTTCGCTGTCTCTTAACAAAATTCTGATGTTATCAATAAGCCTCAGAAGTTTCTGTTTACCCTCCCTGAACTTCAATTCTCTTTCTAACTTTTTCCTTGTTTTTGTTTACTGCTTCTCAATCTACATATGGGATAATGTCGGGGATATGTTATAACCTTGTCTCACTCACTTTTCAAATACTGCTTTCTTTTCTTGTCCATCGGCTCTTACAATTGCGCTCAAGTTTTTGTACAAAGTGGGTATAATCTTTCAATTTCTGTATTTTGTCCCTGCTAACTTCAAATTTTCAAGGAGTTTAGTCCAGTCAGCAATGTCAAAACTTTTCTCTAAAGCTACAAATTCAGTGAACATAGGTTTGCCTTTCTTTACTCTATTATCTACGATAAAATGTAGGATCAGTATTGGCTCGTATGTTGCCATATTTATGTAGAACCCAAATTGATCTTCTGAGGCAGACTTCAAGTTTTCCATTCTTCTGTAAATAATCCGTGTCGATATTTTGTGACCATGATTTATTAAACTGATGGTTTGGTAGTCCTAACACCTGTCTGCAACTGCCTTCATTGGAATTGAAATGATTATATTCGTCCTGAAGAGTGAGGTTATTTCAATTGTCTCTTGTATTTTGCACACCAAGTGGAATAATTTCATCATGGCTGGCTCCTTCAGATCTCAGTAATTCTGAGGGATTGTTGTTGACTTCAGGGGCCTTGATTTTTCAGTGCTTTGTCAATTTTTTTTGCTCTATTACACTTGCAGTCTCGACTTCACCTACTTCCTCTTGTCTTTCTGTAGAGCTCAAGCTTACTCCCTTATAGACCCTCTTACACAGTCTTTCCACATTCCAACTTTCCCTTCTTTGCCTAGTAATTGCTTGTCATGTGTAATTGCTTGTCAAGTGAGCTCTTGATATTTGTGCAGCTGCTTCTCTTTTCTCCAAAAGTCTCTTCAATTTTACTGTAGGCGACATCTGTTTTACCATTAGTCAGGCATGTTTCTACAGCCTGTACAAGGTCTGTTTAAAAAAAATGTGGAACTTTGTCCAAAGAATTTTGACACATTAACCTTTGACTTACCATGTATGATTTCCTTCAAATACTCTCCTCCACAATTGGTACACCACTCCCAATGTTGTTTCTACTTCCTGAAGCAGTGTTGGTATGCTTCCTGCTGGATCACATGAATTTTCTTTTATCTTCTCTATCGGTGCAAGTTTTCATCCCTTCAATGGGATTTTTGGCCAGGTCTGGAGAATGTGGAGAATGAGTCACCAACAAAGGTGAATGTGTGGGTGTGGTATTGTGATACAAGGACCATGAATTGTCTCGCAACATTTCAGGCAATTTCCTTCTCAAGTTTTCTGCAGGCATTGCCACACATCCCGATAGAAGCACCGATTAACGGTTTGTCCATGTGACACAAATTCATGGTGAACTAATCCTTCAAAGTCGTTGGTAGACATCGAAGGGCATCCTGAACTATGGTCATCTTTGACTTCTGCCTGGTAATTTTTAGACGATGTGAACCATTTGTAACACTGAGCACAGCTTAAGCACTCACCACCATAGGCTTCCTGCATCATTTGGTGTTTCTTGAGTTTCATGCAAAATTTGATGCAGACGTGTTGCTCTTCTAACTCGGCTATCTCGAAGTTCACAAACTGTGGGAAACAGTGTTCCACTCAATACAGCGCTAAACAGTAACCAACAAACGTACAACAGTGAAACTTCTGGCAATTACACATTAACCACAGGTGTGTGCAGGGATGCTAACTGCATTTTGCTCCAACATAACATTTTCGCACAATTACAAATATTCTGGAATTTTTGAACATAGCTCATAATTTGTTCTCTTGCCATTCCTGCTAAGCCATTTTGCACATTCTTTCAGACTCATCTTTTAGATGCCTGTATTTCCTTTTGCCTGGTTCATTTGCTACTCTTCTTTTTTTTTTTTTTTTTTTTTTTTTTTTTTTTTTTTTTTTTTTTGCACCCTTCCCTGAATCACTTCTCAAAGCTGCATACTCTTGCTTGGTATCCCTTTCCCCCTTTCAGTCCAGTGTTGTCTAATGCTCCCTCTGAAACACTCAACAACCTCTGGTTCCTCCAATTTATTAATGCCTCATCTCCTTAATTTCCTGCATTGTAGGAAATTTAGTTTAACCTACAGTTCATAACCAATAAATTATGGTCAGTGTTAACATCTGCCCCTGTAAATGTCACATAGTTTAAAATGTAACTTCGAAATCTCCTCTGTACCAGAATACAATAAATATGAAATTCCCAGATTCCGTGTACACAGTCTTGCTTAATGAGTTTTAAACCAAGAATTAGTGATGATTGATTTTATTCTGTGCAAAATTCTAACAGGTGGCTTACACTTTTCATTCTTTTCCCTCCAGTCCATGTTCTCCTACTATTTTTCGTTCTCTTCCTTTTCCTACTATTGAATGCGTATTCTGCTTCACCATTTTTGTTCCCCTTAACTATCTGAATAATTTGTTTTATCTCATTATATATTCTTTCAATGTGTTCATCGTCTGTGAAACCAGTTGGCATATAAACTTGTATTCTTATGATCTGTATTCACATTGCGTCTATTGTGGCTACAGTGATGTGTTCGTTATGCCGTTCATAGAAGCTTACCGAAATTTATGTCCTATTATTCATTATTAAACCTACAGTTACATTTGCCTATATTTGATTTTGTTTGTGTAACCCTGTACTCACTCCCGTTTGTTTTAAGACTCAACTGATCTGTATCTAACTTCAACCAATCCATTTCTCGTTTCAAATTTTCTAGCCTACTTATCCTATTAAGGGATCTTAACATTCCATTCTCTGATCCGTAGAACAACATATATTTTTCTTCCTGATAACAATATCCTCTTGAATATAATTGCATTTGGAGATCTGAACGGGGAACTATTGTACCTCCGCAAGACAGCAAGTTCTTTTTGCTTTCAACCTTTTGCAGTACCAAAACAGCAAGGCCATATTGACTAATATGACAAGTCCATATCTGTCGATCGTCCAGGCTGTTGCTCCTGTAGCTGCTTTTCTTCAGGAACCATAGGCTAGTCTTGTCTCTCCCTACATTCCCCGTCCATTGTGGGTGCACCTACAGTACAGTTGTCTGTATCATTTACACACACAGGCTACCCCACTATGACAAGACCGAACAGGAGAATGGTTGAAAGTGGTTTTGATTGCTCTAAAGGTGAATAATTCAAGGAATGTGATGTCTGAGTCTATTGTTGGGAAAATGGTGATAGATATGCTTGCCAGATGAATGTAATGGTTTCTACTGGTTCAGTTCAATTTGAGGAAGTAAGGTGGGACCAGGTTTAGTCGTACGAGGACAACCCTGAAAATGTGCGGGATGTCAAGGGTGTAAAAAGAAATGGTGATTTGTGTATGTGATGGCTACTTTAATGTTCTTTGAGTTGATTATTGGGTAGAGCTTGTTCTGTTTACTCTATGTTGATTTGTTGTTGTTGACATCTTCAGTCCAAAGTCTGGTTTGCTGCAGCTCTCCGTGTACTCTATCCTGTGCAAGCCTTTTCATCTTCAGGTAACTAGTACGACCTACATCCTTCTGAATCTGTTTACTGTATTCATCTCTTGGTGTCCCTCTACAATGGTACCCATTACAAAATATGCATGTTTCAATTCTACAGAGCGAAGTACAGTGACGTGTGATAGAAGAATGCTGCATGAGGAGGCGAGGCACTGCCCTTTGGCACGCTTATGACCAAATAACATGTCTTACGTTTCCTCGAACAAATATGTTTTATGCATCAGACTCTTCAGGAAGATGTGCGCTACAAAATGAACATATTTTTGAAAACTCTTTTTTATTTTTTATTTTTATTTATTTATTTATTTATTTATTTATTTTTTACTTTTGACGTCCTATCTCAAACGCTTGAGGGAGTGACGGGGAATTGCACCGGTTCGGAAACATCGTAGATCCGGGGCTGATGCGCAGAGCAGTCTGAGTTACAGTGGGGAAGTGGGTAGTCTCAACGTGACCCGTGTTTACATTTAGTGATTTTGCTGTTTTCTCTTCGTTTACTGCTCTCACGTCAAATGAAAACAAAACAGATTTCTGATTTCTACCTTTCTGACAGTCAAGTATTATTGCCTTGCAGAACAATGAAGTTATTTTTGCCGGTTTGCTAAAGAAATTTTCTTTTATTAATCTTTTCCGCTGAGGCAGACAATATATTTGAAACGAAGTGTTTAATTCCACACAGTGTCCGTTGCATTTCAAGTGCACGTTTTCAACTTCTAGCATGTATGGCATTATGCCATAATAAAGAACCAAACATGAGATAACACAGTACTGGTACTCCAAGAAAATTTACATCCCGAAAACCACATTGAAAAGGTCGTGGCGTACTTACTGGGAGTATGGACATACGAATGTGCACTTTAGATGTGCACATTTTAGTATGGGTCACAAAATTCCGATGCTCTTGGAGTATCCTCTGATGTCTTGTTTCTTTTATGACATAATGTACGATCTTTTAATGTTTTACACATATGAACATATGGGCTCCCTACGACATAGCTGCTGGCGCTTTCTGGCAACTGCGGAAACGAACCTATTCGTAACAGGTCAAGGGAAAATATTCCGAATGGAGGTTTGAAAAGCGTTACCATCAAAGTACCGCTCTGGCAGTTACAACGGAGCTATGGGCGATAATGTACTATGAATTTCTTAATCACAGGGCGTTTGACTCTCATTTAAAAATAAACTCTTCGATGACGAGCCATTTAGATGAATTTTGAGCCCAGAAGATCAGAAATTTATGTTGTTATTAAAAATTTTACGGGCACATTTGTGTGATATATCTTAAATTTTAATACGCGCATAAAGGACCAACATTGTATGTGAAAACTTAGCTTCTCTTGCAGCCTATCAATCTTACAGACCAATATTATTTGTGAAAGCTTTGCGTTTCGTGTAGCAACACTATGCATATTAATTTAAACCATTAACTTTTTCTGTTTGTTCGTTCGCGCTACTTAACAGTGATGTTGGTATTGGCTCACTACAACCTAAACTCTGAATACCCGCTGTCATCGGCTGGCGAGATCACGTGACATGAACTATGACTGGCTTACAAAAGCGCATCGCAATCTCGATTTCAGTGCTTCAGAAAGTAACATGCGGTGTTTGGTGGAATTCGAATTTATACTTTCATAATACGAAAATATGCAGCGTACATGTTGCTGGACATCAAAGATCTTCCCAAAACAGGGTTTTTTCCCCTGTGTTTAGTTTTCTAAAGAGCCAGGAAATTCTGCTCCCGTGTATAAATCCATAACCATTCAAAGGACTTAATAAGTTATACAATTCCGAGAGAATATACACTGTCAGTTAACAGGGAAAAAGTATGTTTTCACCCGGGAGAAAGTGTATTTTCAACCGGGATATCCGGGAGAAATCCTGGAATTTTTTTTTCCTTGTCCACGTATACACCCTGTTCTGTAGCACCACATTTCAAAAGCTTCTGTTCTCTTCTTATGTAAACTGTTTACCGTCCACGTTTCATGTCCATACATGGCTGCACTCCATGCAAACACTTTCAGGATGGACTTCCTGACACTTAAATCTATACTCTACATTAACAAATTTCTCTTCTTCAGAGGCACTTTCCTTGCCATTGCCAGTCTACATTTTATATCCTCTGTACTTCGACAATCGTCAGTTATTTTGCTACCCAAATTGCAAAAGTCATCTACTACTTACGTGTAGAGTACGCGTGGGGAATTTTGAGTCAGAAAAATTTGTAATAAAGAACGGACTTTAGCAGGGAGATGCCCTGTCTCCGCTACTTTTTAATTTAGTCCTAGCATATATTGTACGAATGAGAGCAGATAATTCAGAGGGCGTGGAGTTAAATGGAAATATTAAGATATTAGGGTATGCAGAGGATCTAAACAACATTAGCGATAGGAAAGAATCTGTAACAGCAAATGTGAATGCGTTAATAAAGGCTAGTGAAGATGAAGATGTAGGTCTAAGGATAAGTGAAGACAAAACTAAATACCTGGTTACTACTAGAATGGCAACAGCAGTAGATCAGGAAATGTTAAGAGTTGGAGACATGCAGTTTGAAAAAGTGAACACATTTAAGTATCTAGGCATGGACGTCACTTCGAGAAATGAGATTGAATCCGAACTGAAGAAGAGATTACGGGCGGGAAATGTGTGCAATTTGTCACTGAATACATTACTTTCATCACGGATATTGTCTAGGAATCTAAAGATTAGAATATAGAAATTTATTATTCTACCAGTTATGTTGTGTGGGTGTGAGACTTGGTCTCTCACTGTACAAAATGAAAAGCCGTTTCGAGTATTTGAAAACAAAATTTTGAGGAAAATTTTCGGAGCAGAAAGGGATGACATTAGTGTGGCGAAAACTGCATAACGAAGAGGGGGGGGGGGGATGAAGAAGTAAGCAAAACTTTGACATTTGGTTGAACTTGGCGTGTTTTTTCCAGTCTTGGTCCTCCTGGATGCTTCCATTGGGATGATTAGGCTTTGGTTTTGATGTCATAACCGTAAATCTATGTTTTGTTGCCCTATTGAGCAAATAAGAATCATCATTGATGTCATTCAAGAGCTCCTGTGGGATGCCCATGTGACAGTTCTTCTGATCGGAATTGAGAAGCTTGGTAACAAACTTGACTGACTCACATCTCATGCCCAAAATAGACGAAAACATTGCATGACAAGAGCCTACCGATATGCCAACATCCTCAGCAGCTTCTCTTATGGTAATCTACGATTTTCCAAAACAATTTTCCTCACAGCTTTGACGTTATCATCTGCTGTCATTGTGCTGGGGCCTCCAGAGCAAGGTTCATCATTGGCTACTTCTCAGCCATATTAGAAGAGCTTGAACCACTTATAAACAAAGTTTTTACTTGGAGCATACTCACCGTATGCCTCTGTCAACATTTAATGTGTTTTAGAGCACTTGATTCCATTTTTCACACAAAATTTGATGCAGATTCTTTGCTCCATTTCTTATAGTAATCGAAATTTGTCGAAAACACTGAAACATGTCTAACCTTTCTATCTGTCATAAACAAGTGAAGTATGCTGTAAACTTGAGACTGTGAACATGTTTTCGGGATATGTGTACCAACATAACAAAGAAAAGATCGATGATCGAATGTACGTTGCCCATGCAATTTGAAAAGTCCCCTTAACTTTTTTATCTGCTCTGGTGTACCCTCCATTCAAGATACTGTCTGTTCCGTTCAACTGCTCTTCCAAGTCTTTTGCTGTCTCTAATATCTTCATTTCAAGATTTTATGGCCACCAAAAAATAAATTTTGGTAGAGAACATTTCTGAACTAAGCCTTTTCCAGTTTTAAATTGCCAATAACACCTAAACAATGTGGAGATCGGCTTAGAAAGGCATGGGGGGATGAAGCCTCCATCCAAGGCACCTACTTTGTACTTGGTACAGTGAATTTAAGAGAGATTAGTTTTTTCTTAGGGATGAATTTCTTGAAGTACCCCCAAAAACTGAAAGAACTAGAGGTTGTAGAGTGTTTTTGAGAGAGCATTAGGGAATGATTTGACAAGAACGGAGGAAAGAAATGCAGTAGAAGAAGAATGGGTAGCGTTGAGATATGAAATAGTGGAGGCAACAGAGGATCAAGTAGGTAAAAAGACAAGGGCTAGTAGAAACCCTTGGGTAACATAAGAGTATCGAATTTAATTGATGAAAGGAGAAAATATAAAAATGCAGTAAATGAAACAGACCAAAATGATACAAACACCTCAAAAATGAGATTGACAGGAAGTGGAAAATGGCTAAGCAGGGATGGCTACAGGACAGACGTAAAGATGTAGTCATATATCACAAGGGGTAAGATAGATACAACCTACAGGAAAATTAAAGAGACCTTTGGAGAGAAGAGAACCACTTGTATGAATATAAAGAGCTCAGATGGAAAAACAGTTCTAGCAAAGAAAGGCAGGCAGAAAAGTGGAAGGAGTATATAGAGAGTCTATACAAGGGCAATGTACTTGAGGACAGTATTATGGAAATTGAAGGAGACGTAGATGAAGGTGAAATGAGAGATACGATACTGCGTGAAGAATTTGACAGAGCACTGAAAGACCTAAGCCGAAACAAGGCCGTGGGAGTAGACAACATCGATTAGAACTACTGATAGCCTTGGGAGAGCCAGCCATGTGATGAGCAAGATGTATAAGACAGACGAAATCCCCTCAGACTTCAAGAAGAATATATTAATTTCAATCCCAAGGAAAGCAGGTGTTGTCAGGTGTGAAAATCACTGAACTATCAGTTTAATACATCACAGCTGCAAAATACTAACACGAATTCTTTACAGACGAATGGAAAAACTGGTAGAAGCTGACCTCAGGGAAAATCAGTTTGGATTCCATAGAAATGTTGGAACATGTGAGGCAATACTGACTTTATAACTTATCTTAGAAGATAGATTAAGAAAGGGCAAACCTACGTTTCTAGCACTCGTAGACTTCGAGAAAGCTTTTGACGATGTTGACTGGTATAATTCTAAAGGTGGCAGGGGTCAAATACAGGGAGCAAAAGGCTATTTACATTTTGTATAGAAACCAGATGGCAGTTATAAGAGTCGAGGGGCATGAAAGTGGTTGGGAAGGGAGTGAGACAGGGTTGTAGCCTATCCCCGATATTATTCAAGTTGTATATCGAGCAAGCAGTAAAGGAAACAAAAGAAAAATTTGGAGTTGGAATTGAAAGCCATGGAGAAGAAATAAAAACTTTGATGTTCGCCGATGACATTGTAATTCTGTCAGAGAGGGGAAAGGACCTGGAAGAACAGCTGAAAGGAATGGACAGTGGTGTCTTGAAAGGAGGATATAAGATGAACATCAACAAAAGCAAAACAAGGATAATGGAATGTAGTCAAATTAAATCAGGTGATGCTGAGAGAATTAGATTAGGAAATGAGACACTTAAAGTAGTAAATGAGTTTTGCTATTTGGGGAGCAAAATAACTGATGATGGTCGAAGTAGAGAGGATATAAAATGTGGACTGATAATGTTAACAAATTTCTCTTCTTTGGAAATGCTTTTCTTGCCATTGAGTATAGATTTAAGTGTAGGAAGTCTCTTCTGAAAGTATTTGTGTGGAAGTGAAACATGGACGGTAAACAGTTTAGGTAAGAAGAGAATAGAAGCTTTTGAAATGTGGTGCTACAGAAAAATGGTGAAGATTAGATGGGAAGATCACATAACTAATGAGGAGGTAATGAATAGAATTGGGAGAAGATGAATTTATGGCACAACTTTAATAGAAGAAGGAATCGGTTGGTAGGACATGTTCAGAGTCATCAAGGGATCATCAATTTAGAACTGGAGGTAAGTGTTGGGGGTGAAAATTGTAGAGGAAGACCAAGGCATAAATACACTAAACAGATTCAGAATGATATATGTTGCCGTTGTTACTCAGAGATGAAGCATATTGCACAGGATAGAGTAGCATGGAGAGCTTCATCAAACCAATCTCTGGGCTGAAGATCACAACAACAACAGTTTAAAAACCCATGACAGTCCAAGCTTTTGGAGAAACTTGACACAGCTTTTACAGTTTCCTTGGCAGTGACAAGTCCCATTGGCTCAACACGAAGGTTATTTAATGCACATATGCAGTTTCGCTCGATTTTGTTTTTCAGCTCACTGAAGTTAGGAAGTGATCATTTACTTTTTCTGGGGCGAGTACTTGTCTTGTGTGTGGTTTTGGGAATTTTCTTTGATATAGCCATATGCTGCTTTGCATCTGTTTGGAGCATCTTCTATGAAATGTTTACAGGACGGTTTTTTGGCCAGGGACTGTTTGTCTTTGTAGTTTTCTTATATTGTAAACAACTTCTTGCAGAAGTGTCGTCAAACTTAAGCCCTCGCTCAACAATAATTTTTATATGATCTCTATAGTCTGAGCATCTGTAATGAGAGCCACCTTATCGGTATAAAATTTTAACCATTTCTTTTTATGTTTATTCTTTAGGATATTTTTGGTTAATGGTTAACAGGAGTAACACACAGTGATTTTTTAACGAAATCATCAAACACAACCCATATTCGGTTGTGTGTTGTATGCCAAACCGTGGCTAATATAAGCTAATCTATCAATAAATTAATTAATATATTCATTTTTCTGCCCTATTATCTGTTTTTAACATTTCACTTGCTGCAGGCAGGTGTATCTGACTTAGACAGTTGTTAACAAGAGAATGTTAAAATCAGTAGTTAGAGGTTTGCTACAGCTCTACATGCAAGTCTGACATCATACATGCCTCTAGAAATACTTAACTATACAATTATCCAAGCAGACATTATTCCATGTGGTGCTGTAGCTTGTCTGCCGAACCCTAAAATAACGAGCTACGTTTTATTCTGGGACGATGGAAGCGAGGGGGAGGCGGGGGATCATTGTTCCTGTGGGATGGTCACTGTGACTGCTGTCCTGGTGGGTTGTGTTGTGTGACTAAAAAGTCATCATGAAAGCTTAACTATCAAATGAATGCATTAAGTTTAGCATAGAGATTAGTTTTTAACGGTTTCGGCAAATGAAATGGTATATTCATAAATCTGCAACAGCAGACTTACTCATGTGGGATAAAATTATCACTAAACTACGTGACAGTGTAACGTATGCACATGAAATTATTTCGCAGCATGTGTAATATTTGGAAAGTGTATTGGATTGTGAGTCTTCAACATTGACTTAGTTTTTCTCTTTGGATTTGAGGAATTCATAGTTTCTTTGGTGCTTTTGTTGGTTTGTATGACCTCAGTATCGTTTATTGTTTCTTTCCTTTGCTTGATTGTCATTTGTGTAGGATTACCAATTGTGTCAACAGCACGAGTTCCTCAGTTTAGGTATGACTGTTTAAATTTCTAATTATTGGGAAATGCAAGTTGAATCCTTCAGAGTTCACAATGAGATTGAGCTATGGAGATACTTCAACAGCAATGATCATTAGTTCATGCTGAAAAATGGAGGTTTGAGCAGAGAGAGAGTCATGTAAATGCTGAAGCGGCTGAAACCTTGGCATATGTCTTCCCACTGTATGGCATGGTGGACCCTCTGTGTGCTGAGTGTGGTCACCCACTGTGTGAGAGAAAGCCCCTGTGTTCTGCCGCCCTGTGTGTATCAGTTGACATGACCGCCACTCTTACCACTCTCCAGGTTGCCCAACTTACAAGGGAGAGAAGAAGAACCAAGAACAAAAGTCTTATGCTGAGTCTTGCCTTAAATATGACCCGTCTCCGCCCAGTGTTGATTTCTTCTGTATTCCCCTCTATTATATCCTTTCCCTCTCCTACCTCGTCCTTAACCTAACCCCAGCCCCCTCTCCTCTCTTCTGCCCCACCCCTGCAGTTACCATGCCCTCCCTTCCAGGAGTCGCACCCCTTCCCTGGCTGAAGAAGTGCCCCCTTCTTCGGCAACTGCATGTGATGACCCACTCCCCCTCCCGGGACCCCTCTCCCTAGTGTGTCTCAGGTACGAAGCCTGCTACCACAACTCAGCTATGAGATGCACCATCTGTGTGCCCCAAGGTCACCTGCTCTCTTTCGGTTCCGGATCTTGCAGAGGCCTGTTCTACCTCCAAAAGAGGAGAAGAAGAGACGGAAGTCCCAGGACGAGCGCGCCCACCTCTGTAGTGCCCCAGTAAGAGCCATCTCTCCCCTCACAACCTGCATCTGACATCTTATTTATGGATGTCACCTCACCCTTTTTGGCAAAGAACACTTACCAAGTGACGTGACCTCCCCTCAGCTTCCTTGTCTAACCTGAACTCTTACCACACGATAATCCAGTGGTATTGCAACGGATACTGTAGTCACCTACCAGAAATACAATGCCTTGTTCCCTCGTGTTCTGCACCTCATCACATTGCACAGGTCCACGCCCAAGTTCCATCCACAACCAAGTGATTTACCCCGCACTTAATCCCGGGAAGAACCCATCTCTCTTGACAGCAACTGTCTGATTAACCTAACATACTTTGTAAACTGCTTGAGAGGATGGCTAGCTTCAAATTATGTTGGTTACTAGAATCTTGGGGCCTTCTGTCCCCGTATTGGTGTGGCTTCTTGGAAGGACAATCCCCAGCTGACAATTTACTCAAATTGGAAACAGCAATCTGACAGGCTTTTACTAACCACCGGCACCCTCTTGCAGACTTCTTTAACCTACATAAGGCTTACAACACAGCTTGGCGCCATCACATTTTACTTGCCCTCCATGACTGGGGCTTTTCTGACCTCTTCAGATTTTTATCCGCGAGTTTTTATCCCATTGATTCTTTCGGTTTCAAGTTGGCACTTCACTCAGCACCCCTGGGAATTCAGGAGAATGGTATCACACAGGTTCTGTGTTAAGTGTTACACTCTTCCACATAGCCATCAATGAGCTTGTAACCTCTGTTGGGCCTCTGGTTACGCCGGCATTGTATGTCGACAATTTTTGCATCTGGTGCAGCCCCCACAGTTTACATTATGGGAGACAACGAGGCCCAGACTGTGATGGACTGTGTCAAATTATTCAGGGACATGAATGGACAACTGTACTGAAAATACAAAAAGTTCTACATAATCACAACAATGTGGGTGCATGAGTTTCAAACAGCTCTCAAAAACAAGGCCTTCCCCCTCTCTTCCCTTATCCCAACATTCAAACACCACTCATTTCTGTCTAGTGAATTCTTTTTGGCTGGAGACTTGGTAAATCATCCAATAACCAGGGTAGGCACCAAACCACACTAATACATATAAAATGTCTCTCCTGTTGGATGTGTGGAGAGGGGGAGTGCTCCTTCAGTTTATGCTCATCCAGGAAAAAAGCAAAAATTGATGACCATGTTGAATTAAACCAAAAATATCACAGCAGCTAAGTGGTTAAACCATAAGCATAAATACGGAAGTCTGCTTAATGACTTCATATGCGCACCACCATTAAAGTGTTATTTTAGGCTTGATGAGAGAAACAGAGGTGTGAGAGAATGAGTTTACTTCCCCAATTGACGTTAGAAGCTTATTAAATGTCAGCTCAGTGACACTCTGTACACCTTGTAAAATGTAAATTGGGAAGAAAGCTCAGGTGCTGGAGTTTCGCTTCATGCCCTCTATCACTGCTGCCAATCTTTACAATCTGCAGTGTGTGGTGTATGTGGTGCAATGTATATACATGAGTGGCATATGTAGTTGGTGCAACTGTATCGTGTCAGATTTGAACACGGAAGTCTTTAAAGTGTGCCATTGCCAAACTATTCTTCAATTTCCATGTGACATCTCTGCAGTAGCACACCATCTGCACAAAAAGTATATTTTAAGCCCTTCACAAAATGCTTTCACTCCTACCTACACTCCCGTCGCTGCAACTCCCCAGTTCCACACATCCAGTAGGCCAGCTCATTTTAAGTGTGGTGTGGTGGCTATGCTGATTGTTGAGTGACTTGACAAGTTGCCAGCCAATAAGAGTTCACCAGCTGGAAATGGCTACATTCCCTTGATAATGACTGAGCATATTCTTCAAGACTCAGTGTTTGAATTTCAAAAGTTGGTGATTGATACTGTTTCTGAATACAGTAGATTGAAAATGTGTTCAAAAAGATGAGACTGAGTTGTAAGTGGCACAATATAAGGTGGTGGCTGGGCCCCTTCGTCATGTATTGGCTTGGCATGAAACACTTCATGTCGACTGCTATGTTTTTCCATTACCGCGACAGTAGTAGTAGTAGTAGTAGTAGTAGTAGTAGTAGTTGTTGTTGTTGTTGTTGTTGTTGTTGTATTGTAATTGTGTGGTGCTAGCGACACCGATTGTGGATTATGTCAGCATTTCCTCTCTCACATCTCCCCTCTCCACAATGGCCTAAAATATTCTCTTAACTACATCACCAACTGTGTGCAAATCATATGTCTGTTGTGCCACTTATACCTCATTCAGTCACATCAAATGTCAATAGGAAGAATTCAGGATGAATTATTGGGAAGAAATATTAAATCGGGGAATTGTTAGCAACAATGTTCAGGTTTTTCACAGGGGCTATGAATTTATGATATAGAATCGTGAAAAACATAAAATTGAAGTATAGTTTCTATGTGGTTTCAAAGATGGTCCTTCAAATGAAAATGGTTTGAAAGAGTATTGCAGATGACTTTTTCAGACGACCCCTCTCTCACTCACGCCCCCGCTCCCTGTAGCTCTATCTTTTTTTATATGAGCTAACAATGGCCATTTTTGTCATTTTTAGAAAAAATTGTCAACTTAATTCTCAGTTAGTAAACTATTGGACTGCAGTAGGAGAATGAAATCATATGTTGTAAGGCCTTTTATTGGCAAGTTATTACGTGCAAGATTTTAAGTGTATCCCATGATTAACTTCACTAACTATAAACAGCTGAACTTAAATTTTTTTTGAGTGTCTATTTTTTCAGCCGACTTTGCTTTAAATTACCTATAAGCAGATCTCTTAGGAAATCTGAAGAGAGCAAAATGTTGTATATATGACCTAGTTCTTTTTCTTTCAAGAAAATATGAGGCATCTTTTTTAAGTAAGGTCCATTTGAACATAAGTACGCAATGAAAGATTATTTCAAAAAAGTAAATTTATTTTCAGAAAGTACATACTTCACTATATTTTTCAACATAGTTGCCAAGTTAGTTGAAACACGCATCATACCTCTCATCCAATATTAAAATACCCTCTTCATAAAAACTTGTCGCCTGCTCCGATAACCAAGAGTTGACTGCTGTTTTCACATCGTCATCATCATCATTGTAACGGTTGCCACTGAGGTGTTGTTTGAGGTGGAGGAACAGATGTTAATCGCTCGGTGCAAGATCAGAACTGTAGGGTGGGTGGTCTAAAACTTCCCAGCCAAAACTGTCCAATAAATCGCATGTCTGACCTTCAGTGTGAGATCTTGCATTGTCATGGAGAAGGACAATTTCCTTTGTCAGCATGTCGCGTCTTCTGTTTTGAATCGCTCTGCGTAGCTTTCTCAGGGGTTGGCAGTATGCTTCTGCATTGATAGTGGTTTCTCATTGCATGAAGTCGACCAACAAAACACCATGCCTATCCCAAAACACCAACGCCATGATTTTGCACTGGGACAGTCTGTTTGGCCTTCACCTTTACAGGTGTGTGTGTGTGTGTGTGTGTGTGTGTGTGTGTCCGTGTGTGTGTCCACTCCATGCTTTGATTTGGGCATGATATGCGAAACCCAGGTTTCGTCTCCAGTTATGTTCTGACTCAAGAAGCAGTCACCTTCTTCGTGATAACGAGTCAAGGACTTCATCGCACACTCAAATTTTTGGTTTTTGTGGTCCTTTGTTTGGAGTTTTGGGACCCAACGGGAGCACAGTTTCCTAACTTTAGGTGTTCAGAAACGGTGTTGTAAAGCACTGATCTTGACAGGTGAGGAAATTCGTTTGAGAGACCTGTTATTGTGAAGCACCTGTTCTCACGAATCCTCACTCAACTGAAGCCACCAAATCGCCTGTAATCAAAGAAGGGCGGCCATAGCGGTCCTCATCATGGACGTTGTCACAGCCATCTTTGAATTCTTGTACCCATTTAACACACTTTGATTTCACTCATAACAGAATCACCGTACACTTTGCAAATCTGTCGAATTTCTGCAGCAGACAGGTTCATTGCTGACAAAAACAGTATCACTGAGTGAACCTTACATGCGACGGGCGAGTTGATAGTCTTAATCATTTTGAAAGCACAGAACAGAACTGTACAGGTTAGCTACAGAGCTGAAACTCAGCACAGTTGTTCCTGAGGCATGCTGGTACATGACGCACGTACTCGTTGCGGTATGTGGCCGAACTAGTGGTGTCTACAACAAAATTGTCCTTACTTAAAAACCACGCCTCTTAGTACTGGAGATGATGATGTCTCAAAGGTGCTGTGTGGATAGCTGCTCTATGGGGTCAGACAAATGACTATATCACTGGAAGTATCGAATGAATTTTTACCAATGTTCACCAGGAACTTTCATAAAAAATTTCACCAAAATCTGTGATGGTCACACGAGAACCTCTAGACCACTTGCCGTGGAATGTACACGTACTTCACGAATTGATTAATCCATTAATTAATGATTTTGTATAATCTACCATTATTTTAAATATGGCACTTGTAAATGGGGTAACCCCAATTCTGTCTGCTTGTCCCATCATCTCAAAATGTGGTAGTGCTCCTGCCCCCTCCCTCCTTGTTGATGTTGCACAGTTGACTGGGTGGCAAGTATCTCAGGAGATAACTTTTGTGATGGCACTGGCACATAACGCTTGGATAGTGGGTTCATCATTAATATTTCTGTATAAATAACTGTTTAACCACAGTAACACTGCAGGGCACAAAGTTGTATAAAAAAAGGTAAAAGGTCTACTCACCAATTGGCAGCAGGAGAACATACATATAAAGAAATAGAAATTTGTGAGCTTTCGGAGCCAGTGGCTCCTCCTCCTGGCAGAAGGGTTGAAGTGGAAGGAAAAGGAATGAAGGGGAAGGGGCTGGTGATGTTTAAGAAATCGAGTGTGTTTGAAAAAGTCAAACAGAACTCTGATTCTGGGGAGACCTACTGACTATTTTCTCCATTCCCCTTCAAAACTTAGGCCGTGAGGAGAAGCCACTGACTCCGAAAGCTTGCAAATTGCAGTACCTTTATATGTGTGTTCTCATACTGCTGCTTGGTGAGTATAAGTTTTGTCTATCCACTTGAATTATATTTTCAAAAATGACTATTTTCGTTAAGATAAATATTATGCTTTTCAAACTAATTCGTGTTTTCTAGCAATTATTTCCCCTGCAGCCACGATATAAGTGCAAATCAATAATAGTAGACCAGCGCTGATACCCTTGTAGCTTTTTATCATCACATGGTGTATTTGCTGGTTTATATATTTTGTTTGTTCGCTCTTTATCAAATACACGTATGTATTCTTCACTGGAAGATAAAGAAGTTATTAAATGAAAAGCGCTAGTTTGCTTTTGTTCTACAGTATTACTTTTATTGTTTCTCAGTTTTCGGCTTACAAGGCCACCTTCAGACCTTCACTGAGTATTGTCACCAAAGAAGTTACAGTGCTTGTAAACAACATTGGAAGAGAAGTTACACGTCTAGGTTTTAGCAGAAATGTACAGTAAATAACACCTTTGACAATGTGGTGGTAATGCCATGTATGAAGTTGAACAGTAAATAAATGATAATGGAGTAAACAGGAAAAAACTTCAACATAAAAAAGTAACAGCAAGCCTACGTAAGTTTATATTAATAAACAAACCCAGTAAAATAAAATTACTACTTGACAAGGCTACTTCAGGAAGTATAAAACATAGAGAGAGATACTCAAACCAATTAAAAATTATCCGTGAAACTAGAGAATATATAAGGAACTTAAGCAATGTCCGTAAGGTAAACAGAAATGAATAAATGCAGTAAAATGGAGGAGTAGGAGGTAACTTACAGTAAACGCCAATTTGAGTGTGTGGTGGTACTGCATTTTAAAAGGCAAAGAGGCTGAACAATACAAAATACAAAAGGAGCAAATAGGAAAACATTAACATTATACTCAGAACTACGATTATGTAACAGTTTGTATTAAATAAATAAACCAAGTAAAATAAAACAATACTTGATGAGACAAATACAAGAGGTATTGAACATGGAAAATAATACAAGTACCAGTTAAAAGAAAGCTTTAACAATTGGATCTACAGTCTATATGTATTACTTACACAATTTCAATAAAATAAAAAAACTCAACGAATACAGAAAAATGGGGGAGTATGTAGAAACAGACAGTGAGAAAAGCAATGAAAAACAGAGGAGATTATGGATTCACCTGATAAAACTAGAAATTCCTCATCAGTGGGCCCTAAAAGTAAAAAACAACTAATGCACTGTGACAATAATGTGTATAGCTAATGGTGAGACATCTATTCAATAATAAGCTGAGTGCTAACCTCAGACTTCAGCTGAAATGAGCATATGTCAGTTACGTAGTCCCAACATGGACGGTTGTGCCTATCAGGGTTGCCACAAGTTCTGGAAATCAGGGAATTTCAAATGTGTTAGGGAGCTATCAGGGAAATTTGGAGAGGAAAAAACACTGGAAAAATCTCATTTTTGTCTCAGTAGATGAAATGGTTTGTTTACTGAGATGTCATGCATTGTCACTGGCTGGGTGCAGCTGAGTTCGTGCACTGCTGCCCTACTCACTCATTCTTACTGCTTTTCCCCTTTGTACCATTGCCATCAGCTTGCAGTCCGTGCTGCCACCACTTCTTGCTGCTAGCCAGTGAGAGCATGGAGGTGTGAAGATCTGATTCTCAGAGATGGTTGATGCAGTGCCTGGAGATGGTGGCTGTGTGTGCATGAGTTTTGTGTGTGTGTGTGTGTGTGTGTGTGTGTGTGTGTGTGTGAGAGAGAGAGAGAGAGAGAGAGAGATTATGTGAAAGTGTGCGTGCTCTCGTTTTCTGACAAAGGCTGTGGTCAAAAATTTAATAGTGTGTGTGTGTGATTGTCTTTTCATTTTTTCCTGTCTGCAGCGCAGCAGTCATCTTCACGGTGAGCTGTTACCTATCCTCATTAGTATCTATTCCCAGAGTATTTGTGCAAGTTATCTGTTGCATGGACTGATCACCACAATCTCATTTCATCATCATGGTGTCTGTGACATGTGAATAGCTGGCCACACGAGTTACTTCAATGACTGGCCAAAACCACAGGCCATTTCTGCGGGTATCTCGTAACGGATCAGGTCTGCCAATCTGAAGCTCATTATTTCCCACTAATGTGCAACCCTGCCTTTCGGATCTAGTCTCACTGATCTGCCCGCATGCCCTATCTGTCTGTGTGTGGCGTATTGCAATGGATTTTTGTAGTTTATCCATGGACCCAGGACTGCGGTGCTCCTTGGCAGGCTAGAGGTCAATGGACGATGTATTTCAGGAAATGACTGTCTCGCTGCAAGTACATTGTACAATGTGGCATTTTACAGACTTTTATTTATTGTAGTACTTTTTAGCAGTTTGGAAGTAGGTCATATATTAGAAAGTATGGACAATAAGAACAAGAAAATTGTGGCAGGCACACTGTGATCTAATTCCAGTGAAATCCTTTTTGGCTGAAGGCTTACTTGTTTGACAGACTTCTTGTTGTTCATTTCTGTGACTCATCTCAATCTCCACTGTATGGTGATTAGCAATCTATCTTTTCATAATATTACTTTTATTCCATCCTGGATTTTCCATTGTTCGTATTACTGTTATTGGCAGTTGGTGCACAAAAATATGTATAATGCCAATTTTTGAAAAATAATAATAATGTCATTATGAAAATGCAGTGTGTTCTATCAAAAACTACTCAAATCAGTGGACGAATTCCCCTGACAAATGGGTGAACCATGTGGAGTGCATTGTGTGAAGGGGAACACTTTTGTGGAACTCTGAGCCCTGGAATTCATAAGCATTGCCATGGTGATGATCTTGCATAGCCACTTCTACAACTTGATGTGGCGTGTAGTGGTATACTTTCTCAATGGTTGCAAAGCATTTATCATTTGCTCATTGTTAGTTGTGGTTTGTGGATACAGACTCGGCTCCTTATAATGGTTCATTGTGAATGTCTGTAATTACAATGTATGTGATATGGTCTCTTCCTCAAGGTGCAGGAAAGTAGGCAGGGGCTCCAGCTTAGTCACATTATTATTATTTTTCAAAAATTGGCATTATACATACTTTTGTGCACCAACTGCCAATCCGAAAACAAAGGAAGTACATTACAGTACGCTTGTTCGCCCACTGCTTGAATACTGCTCAGCAGTGTGGGATCCGTACCAGATTGGGTTGATAGAAGAGATAGAGAAGATCCAACGGAGAGCAGCGCGCTTCGTTACAGGATCATTTAGTAATCGCAAAAGTGTTACGGAGATGATAGATAAACTCCGGTGGAAGCTCAGCAGCAGAGACGCTCAGTACGGGCTTTTGTTAAAGTTTCGAGAACATACCTTCACCGAAGAGTTAAGCAGTATATTGCTCCCTCCTACGTATATCTCGCGAAGAGACGATGAGGATAAAATCAGAGAGGTTAGAGCCCACACAGAAGCATACCGACAATCCTTCTTTCCACGAACAATACAAGACTGGAATAGAAGGGAGAACCGATAGAGGTACTCAGGGTACCCTCCGCCACACACCGTCTGGTGGCTTGCGGAGTATGGATGTAGATGTAGATGTAGATTGTAAACTCATATATGATGTATGATGCCATTTCGGGGAAGCAAGGAATAATGGTCCATGTCTTATAATGTTGTCAAAAGTCGTCTGCAGCTCTGAAGTAGGAAACAATGGAGAACTTCTGAAGTAGGAAACAATGGAGAACTATGCAGAAGATCTCCAGGAACCAACTGCTGCTCCAGGAAAAACCAGAGTGCATGCTACTGAAATATTGATTAGGCATAATTTTCAAGAGGATGTAATTTGGCAATGTGTGTACTATTACACGTGGAAAGAATATTTCACCCGTAAGAAGCTGCTTCTGTTACTAACAAGGGTAGGTCCCTAGGTGTGGGAAGGATTTTTTGAAACCATCTATATGGTGGCGTAGGTTAGGGTCACAGCACAGGTATCACACCCTGCAGCCATCAACCTCATTGGCTCTTTTTTTGTGAGTAATTGACGAAAAAAGAATTCTAATGTCACGCAATGCTCTGGAGTTTCAAAATTGGAGCATTATGCAGACTAGTGTTGTAGTGTAACTTTCAGCTATGTTCTTCATATCCATCCATAAGGTTGTGGGCTCCATCTTTGCAGGTATGTTGAACTTTCTTTTGATTTTTTTCTTTCCTTCTTTTTGCATTTGGAATCATGTACATTTGAATTTAATTATTTTTATTTATCTGTTGTAATATTACAAAATTTGAAAATCTATCTGATCAAATCAAGACAAAAATAGTCTATTTATATTGACAGTGCAGTGATATCAACAATGTATTTTTTGTAAAAGATGTAAATTTTTTGGATGATAATTATCATACAAACATTCAAAACAAATTCTTGTTGCTCTATGGACAAAAATAACCCAGGTGATTTAAATGAAAGAACAGAATATAAGTAAAAAAAAGAGGAATAGAAATTATGAATACAGTAGCATGGACAAAAAATATAATAAAACGGAAAAAATTGAGTAGAAGTTAATAAGAGTAATAATAATAACAATAATCAAATTAACAGTGGCACCAAATAAAAAAGAATGAGTCAGTACAATGATCAAAAGGTCGTGATCAAGGAGCACAAACAAACAAAAATTATTTAAACCAATTAATTGTATAAAAGTAACAATAAGTTATTTCGATACAAAATATTTTGGAACATCTGGGGAGATCCAAACCCATAACTATCTGAATGTGGAGAATCAAACAATGAAAAATCCAGAATGAAATGTTGTAACAGTATTATGAAAAGGAAAGTTTCTACCCACCATATAGCATAGATGCTGGAGTTACAGATAGGCACAATAAAAAGACTGTCACAATATAATCTTTTGGCCAACAAGGCCTTTGTGGAAAATAGACGACTCACGCAGACTACTGCATCCTCTGGTAGCTGAAGCCACACGGTGAGCAACAGCAGCAGTGCATGTGGGAAATCCACTTCAACCATTATGCTTCAGTGCCAATCTGTGTATTGGTACTATTCTTGAGGCTATAGACCATCGTGCAAAATTCCAAAAAATATTTTTCAATGATTACTTGCTAACAAGGGCTAACCTACACAATCTAAAGGTGGTATAAAGTCAACCACCCCTGGGGACCTCTCCTTGTGTGAGAGAGTGATTTGGTTTTTGGAGAGAAAAACCCCCTTCCATTTGTACTATAGAAGATAGGGTTTTGGTGGAAAATGTTTCCTGGAAGAAGAGTTATGTTGGAACAGGATGATGTCATTGCCTGGAGGTACCTGTATTTAAGTAGTTCTGAATAATTATATATATATTACTTAGTTCATATGTAGAGCTACACATACAGTTTAATGTTGGTGTAACAGTGTTGCTTTCTTCAGGAATTTTTGGTTGGGAGTGCAGTTTAGGTGGAGATGGGTTCATGAAGGTGGAGCGTGTTTCTCGCTTCCGTCAACTAAAAATTCAGATTTATATAGTGTGGGTTTTTTTTTTTTTTTTTTTTTTTTTTTTTTAAAAAAAACCTAGTGTTTGGAATAGATAGGTTGTCTCTTGTTTGAAGCGAGTGATGTTATATTTTCGAGAGACCACAGTGTTGAAGCTACAGAACTGTGGCAATGGGTGTTCATAATTTTGAGACGCATCTTTTCATTTGCTATTTTTATTGTGTTCCAAACTATCTCATTTATTTTTCCATTTTTACTCCCAATGCTAAAGCTTGCCCCTTCTACAACCAACAAAGCAGGCTGCGGTGGCTGAGAGGTCCTAGGTGCTTCTGTCCGGAACCGCGCGACTGCTACGGTCGCAGGTTCGAATCCTGCCTTGGGCATGGATGTGTGTGATGTCGTTAGGTTAGTTAGGTTTAGGTAGTTCTAAGTTCTAGTGGACTGATGACCTCAGATGTTCAGTCCCATAGTGCTCAGAGCCATTTGAACCATTTTATGATCAACAAAAATAGATGACACATGCAAACCGTAGAAAGTTTCATACAACAAATTTGTCAGTATTATTGGCTCAATCACCTCACAGTAAAGGTGCTTGCACCATTTAAAAAGATGTTGTAATATATATTTTTGTTTCAGGAACTATATTATGAAACTGATAGAGCTACTCACGACAAGGAGGCAGCATTGAGTTGCAGATGGACTCACTGGAAAGAGTGCTACACATTTAAGCTTTCAGATAAAAAGTCATTCTTCAGAAATAGACACACACACACACACACACACACACACACACACACACACACACGCACGCACGCACGCACCCGCGCGCGCAGCTATTGGCGCCGTTTATTCGTGTGTGTGTGTGTGTGTGTGTGTGTGTGTGTGTGTGTGTGTGTGTTTCTCTACTTCCAAAGAACGACTTTTTATCTGAAAGCGTAAATGTTTAATAGTCCTTCCATTCTGCTTGTCTGTGATTCACAGCCGTCTCTCTCTGGCGAGTAGCAATCTGTCCTTTTCATAATATTGGTTTTTTTATTTTATTTTTTTTTCTTACTGGACTTTCCATTCATTGTTTTATTTTTGTTTTAATTTTTTAGAAGAGTTTTAAGTTGTTTTTTTCAGAGGGATGGCAGGATGAGAACATAAATTGTCAGTCTCCGGAGTTCAGGAAAACTAGTGATGAGTGGGAGTATTCAAATGGTCATTGTGATACAGCAGGTGCTCGGGTCTCTAAATCGTGGTGCGGGTAGCGAATGTCCGAAGGTTTTTTGTGTGTTTGACCACTTTAGTGACTGTAATATCTATATATAAGCTCTGCATCGAACATTGGTGGTCAAAAGAACAAGTAGTTTTGTGTGTTGCCATGTCTTTAACATTGCAGGATGTACCAATTGCAAGGCTGGAATAAATGGGGGTACTTGGGTGTATGAGGCAATTTTTAAAGCTGGAACAGTTGTAGGAGTAGGAACTATTTAAAAACATTAATGCAGTTTGACAAGGATGTCTTGAGGTTAGGATGGTGGTGGAAGGAAATACTGGTTTGGTCTGGTTACGAACAGTGAGGCTGCAGTGTTACCGGATGGTGGGAAGGGTGTGGAGACACTTTTTCACGAAGTGTCCATACTGCGAAGGTCATGCGGTTACCAGTCAGGAATCTTCTTTTTTTTTTTTGGGGGGGGGGGGGGTGGTACCTTGAGTGTCTTTATATACTTCGTGTGGCATTGTGTCTGCAATGTCAGTATTTTTATTTAAAAATATTTGTGTTCGTAAGTCATCTGTTTTGTGAATAATTTCAGGAAGGTTTGTAATGTTATTTATTTTTTCTCTGTTAGGACTCTAGCTACTTTGAATTGTTGCAGAGCGATCTCGATCAAGGGACAGAGAAAGATCTCACAGACGCCGACGAGAGAGGTCTCGAAGCCGTGACCGTGAATATAGAGAAAGGAGTCGAGACAGGGAAAGGGAACGTGAGCGTGACAGATACTATGCTGATGCGTACCCACGTGACCGGTCCCGAAGCAGAGACAGAGAACGTGAGCGAGATTACCGTGAGCGTAGCCGTGAGGACAGGTATTGTACTTTGTATCCCATTTGTTTTACTGTTAAGTCATAAAAAATGATTATTACTGTGAATAAGAAGGAGGTGTTACCAAGAAATGACTATTGACAATGTAATTGCAGTTCTGTTAAGGTATTATGAGAATGGAAGACCAGTGCAGGAATGAGAGAGAGCTCAAAGTTACTAATATTCTCTCATGTCTTCATATTATCTTTGTCTTGGGGAGGAGATAGGATTAAATAGTTACGCTGTTTGCAGAGACTTTTAATATAGGCTTTATAGTGATGCTTTAAAACATAAAATGGGTCTGTGGAAAGAAGTTTAACTGGAGAACCCAAATTATTCCTTTCCGCTGATAACTGTACAAAATTTGATTACTCACATTTGATACGTCGTTTCCTATGCCTGTTCCTGTCTGTAATCAGTATTCCTTTGCATCTAGTATTAAAAATCTTGATCATTGAAATTAAGATTACTTTGAAAATCAAGCGAAATGTGTCCATTGTTGCAAGTAAAAGAGCAAATTATGTCAGTTGATATTTTTCCTAAAGGAATGGCTAATTCTTTTTATACTCAGAAAATTTGGATTTACTTGCTAATGGATCTTTCCATGCTAAGTGGTCTAATTTTGGAATAAGTTCCCAAATGACCATCATAGATTTTGCTGAAATTTTGTGTGGGCATTTGCACATGGTCCCAGTGAACATTGGGAAAGTTTCATGACCATTAATTCAATACTTCTGAAGATACAGTAATTTGTTTGATTCCATAATGCAGCTATCAACTTTCTGGCAACTTTGAGACATAAAATCTTCAGTAATATGTTCTTGAAAGAAATAAAACTTGGTCATCTTGTACAACTTTTCATGCTCTCATAAGCTAAACAATAAAAAAAATATTTCTGAGCGGTTTGCATATGGATAATTGGAAGCAAAGTTGACTGAAAAAGTACACAATAAGAAAAAAGTTGAGTTTAGCATTTTACATCTCTGGAAGTAACTGCAGGCTAAATCTGAAACTTTGCAAGTAATAACTTATTATATTAATGTCTTAGAACAGAATATTTCATTCTCCTGATGCTTTCCAACAGTTTACGAATTGAAGGCAAAAAGTGCTGTTTTTCTAAAAATTCCAAAAATTGCTACTTTTGGCCCAGTTTACAAAAGAAGTGTCTTCTGCAATCTCTTTTAAAGCGTTTTCATTAGACAGTTCATATTCTAGGCCACCTAAAGAACTATGTTCGGTTTTGCCATAGAAGCATGTAAGTCCATTAAGGGGGGTGGGGGGGGAGAGGAGGTAGAGGTAGAGGTGGAACGTACGTTGAAAATGGGCCCATATTCCACTTGCACTAAAATAAATTTGATGCCTTTTTTTATGTTCTTCAGTTGTTTAGTACTGTTTGTGGAAGATAGTATAAGAAATGAGCTTGGGTCAGGAAAACAGCAAGTAAGGAGGTGTCTTTCTTGTAATTTTTGGGTTCTGTCGTAGCAAAATTTCTTCCCAATCAATCAGTCATATCATCTGGCGATAGTATAGTTTTCCTCACGACATTCTACAGCAAATTAATGAAACCTGTAAAAACTTCAAGTGACTTTAAGTAAACATAGACATAGGATCCTAAAAGAGACCTCTGCTAGCTTTGGCCTCAGACACATACAGAAATGTATCAGCAACTTGGGATCCTACATTAAGAAACTCACCAGTGGCTGCAGTTGCACAGTTATCATGCATGGCCCCAATGGTGATGGTGATGTTGGCTTTATCACTTTAATAGGAGCCAGCAGTGGTTAAGAGACCATTGACCATATCAACTCATACAATTTTTCATGGGTACACTGGTGCTAACACGAAGTACACTGTACCTTAAACCAAAATTAAACTAGCACTTCAGTAGCGTTACACAATGAAAAGACATACCAGTAATTTTCTACAACATGAATCTCTTCCAAAAAAGTCAGGAAGACTGCTGTGAACTTAAGCAAAATTTACACAATGCATCAGTGATGTAAAACTGGCAGGCTTTTTTTATATGATGTGTGCTGTGGATGTTATGTAGCAATTTTGCTACCAATATCTCCACAGCCTGTATAATGTAGAGTTAAATGGTGACATTTACAACCAGTTTGATTCTGTAGTCGTAACGGAAAAACAGATTGAAATATTTCACAATGAGTCATGACAAAATACATGCCAGTTTTTTGAGTTATACGGACTTTACCTCACTTCCTAGCCCTCATGATTTTAGAGTACGAAACAATTATAGAAAATAATAAAAGATGCCAGGTTTAATTTGAATAGCCGGCCGAAGTGGACGTGCGGTTAAAGGCGCTGCAGTCTGGAACCGCAAGACCGCTACGGTCGCAGGTTCGAATCCTGCCTCTGGCATGGATGTTTCTGATGTCCTTAGGTTAGTTAGGTTTAACTAGTTCTAAGTTCTAGGGGACTAATGACCTCAGCAGTTGAGTCCCATAGTGCTCAGAGCCATTTGAACCATTTAATTTGAATACCAGCAGAATATGGGCCCATTTTCAATGCATCTCCAAGGTGATAGTGTTTTCTTAGTGTGTTATACGCTTGCATTGCAAAACCAGATATAGTTTTTAGATGTGGTCTTTCTAATGAAAATGTTTTTAAAGAGATTACAGAAGACACGTACTTCTTTTGTAAAAGTGGGCCAAAAAAGATATTTATTTTTGGTGTTTTTTAGAAAAAGTTATACTTTTTACCCTCAATTTAAACTGTTAGAAAGCAGTAGAAGAATGAAATTTTATATTATTAGGCCTTGTATTGATAAGTTATTACATGCAAAGTTTCAGGTATGTGCATGCGCCGCCCCCCCCCCCCCCCCCCCCCCCCCCCCCTGCTGACTTTGCTTCAAATTATCCATATGAAAACTGCTCAGGAAATAAGTATATATTATTTAGATTAAGAGAGCACGAAAATTATTACAAAGATGACTCCCCCCCACAAGAAAATATTACTGGAGATTTTATGACACAAAGTTGCCCAAATGAATTGAATTCATGATCTTGAAACTTTACTAATGTTCAACAGGAACATGTGACAATGTGCAATTGTTCATGCAAAATTGCATCAAAATCTCTGGTGGTCATGTGAGAAACTTGGCATGGCATGGAATGAGCCTAATTACTCACATAGACAGAGTATGTGGCCCTGTAATTTTTCTCGTCATTAAGTTTCTTGGAGTTTTTTGTGTTTTAATGTAATTCGTTTGTTGAATATTCTAAATAAAATTAATTTGTGAACTTACCAACAGCTTACAATGCTTGCCGAGTCAGCTTTCCATCGTATTGTTGCTTTTTGTCACTGTCGTTGTTGCTTCTGAGTTCATGTGTATGCTAGTTGGCTGGTTGTTCTGGTGATTGTTGTTGGTAATAATCTGTCTTTTCTATAGAGGTATGGGTTATGACAAGTCACTACAGTGCGTATGGTGAGAGAAGTGCTCCGACAGTTGACGTGGCCTTGGTGCACATGCTTTGCGCATCCATGACGGTCGGTCAGATTGTGAGCTTTTGTTTACGTTACCGTGGCAACGTCCCAGTGTTGCCATAAGGCTCAACAACTGCTGCTGGCTCTCTTCCTGTCCATGTTGGATACTGGCAACTGCGCTGCCAGCTGTCAGAGCTCTTCTCTCGACGTATGTAGTATAATAGTACATTACACAACACAGTACTGATAGTAAAACTTTTTTTAACATTCTCAGTAGCAAATCCTACATAAAATTTTATGATACACACAAAAAGTTTTATTGTAACTAAATAAACAGGCAAAAACAGGAAAGTTATAACATTATTGAGCACTGGAGGGAACTGAGATTAGTCTAATAGCAGTCAGTGTGTTGTTGCTATGAAATATGTAAGAATGCATTTGTATGTCAGACAGTGAATTCTAAAAGGAAAACATTCTGTCTAAACCATATTTTCTATTTAATTCTCTTTTCAGTTGATGTTTCTAGATGTGTGTAGAATATAACACAGAGTGAGGTTTAGCTCCTGCTTGTTGTGATGTTTATTTTTGTGTTTACAGGGGCTGATTGAAATGTCTGTGACTAAAATTTTGTCCCCATTCCTGAAATATAATTTCTCAACACATATAATGAAAGGTGTTACTGTAACCACTGAACATATTGTTAAGTGGTCACTAAGCACACAAATAGAAACAGATTTGTCACTTGTGTATTGATGGGCATATCATAGGGCATGGATTTATAAATCCCCACTCTTCCTCCCAAATTGATTTTTGTTCTTCGTGTAGTGCTTACAGAGTGTTGAGATTCGTCCACTGTATAAAGCTGAAAAACTGACACACAGGAGTGGCCTGCACATCATCAACCTCAGATTGCATTCTGGTTTCGTTGAGGAGTAAGGTGTTCCGCAGCGCCATGCCAGTTGGCATTTGTGCAGTGACGGTTGTAAGTGTTTATTTTGTATGCTGAGGATACTGGTGCCACATGGTCTTCTCAATTTGTGGTTTATTGTTCTTGAAGGTCACAGTTAGTCTGCGAACAATAAACTTTAATTGTGAGTTACCATCTATGTTGTAATGCAAATAAATCATTTTGTTTATCTTTGGGAAGAGTGAATGAAATTTCAGTATGTTCCGTCATCCTGTAAATGTTACACAAGTACACATTATGTGGCTGACATACTGTCCCAAATGCTGTGTGACTCATACTCAGGAAGTATAATCGGATAATGCATGAACCTAAGTCAACATACATTATGTGTGTATTGGAATAGTTTTATTACTGATTTCTAATGTCCTGTCATCCATTATTTGTGTGTGACTGCTGTTACCAAATTGTAGTATTAATGAGTTTTTGGAGGGTGTAGATTGGATTTCCTCCATTACTGTACATTATCAGATCAGACGTTTCCAGACACTGCAATGTAATGTGTAATTGAGTACTAGATGTCATGAGAGATGAACCAGCCAGTGTAAAAGGAGGGGAGAGTATTTTCTTATCAGTAGAAAAGCAGTAACAGCAGAATATGTCAATCATGAGAACTCAGTGACTTTGTACATGGACTAACCATTTCACATCACCAGAGTAACAGATCCATCAGGGACATTTCAAACCTTCTGAAGTAGCCCAACACGGCAATGTGATTGTGAAATAGAAACATCTAGGAACAATCACAGCTGAACAGAGACCAGGCAGACCTTATGTAGGACATACAGGGACTGCTGAGCATAGCATAGAGTGGTTATAGAGAATACATTGAAATCAGAGTTACCAGCAGTCCAGCTCGCACAAAGACTGTGCGTAGGAAGTTGCAAAGAACTGGGTATGATGGACGAGCAGCTACACATACACCCACTTTTCTGTAGTCAGTACTAAGTAATGCTTCGCATGGTGTAAAGAGTGACCCCACTGTACAGTGGACGACTGAAAATGATTGATTTGTAGTGATGAATCCCACTGTACTCTGTGGAAATGCAATGGAAGGCTCTGGGTTCAGCAAGTGTCTGAAAAATGTTATCTGCCATCATGTGTAGTGCCAACAGTGAAGTGAAGTGTGGAGGATGTGGTGTTATGGCATGGGGATGTTCTTTATTGTTTGGTTGCGGTTCCCATACTGCATTAAAGAAAACACACATTGTGCAAGGATATGGACACATTTTGCAGTATTGTGTGCTATGTACAGAAGAAGATCTTGGAGACAAAAATAATTTTTATCAGCATGACAGTGGACTGCCATAAAGCAACAGCTGTGGGGCAACAATTTGTGGACAGCAACATTCCTGAAATTGATTGGCCTGAATCCAGTGGAACACCTTTTTGTCTTAGCTACAGAGCTCAGTCTCAAAAATCGCTGCACCTTCTTTTCGCTCTCAAGGAAGAATATGCTGCCATTTGTACACAGACATTCAGACACCTCGTTGAGTGTCCCTAGTAAAGGCCTTATTAACATCACTGTTTAGAATTTGTTCCTATAACAATGTATTTCAGCAAAACTTTCTTGGAAAAGTGAAAAGTATATGATCACTATGACACTCTACGGCACCAAAATATCCACAGTAAATTTATCATGTGTAGGGATTGGCTCTGTACACAATCAGGAAGTAAGGGCAGAATTTGTTCCTATAACAATGTATTTCAGCAAAACTTTCTTGGAAAAGTGAAAAGTATATGATCACTATGACACTCTACGGCACCAAAATATCCACAGTAAATTTATCATGTGTAGGAATTGGCTCTGTACACAATCAGGAAGTAAGGGCAACTTGTCACCGAAATAGTGATTATTAGAAAATCGATAGTGAACTATTTTGAATGGTGCAGTGGAAAATACCATGTCAGGAATGCCACTTTTCAAGAGGGAGTCTCCAGACTTTACCGCTTTCACTGTATTGATTTTATGGGGCCATTTGCTTATATCCTGAAATATTAACCACAAATTTCGGTGAACGATCCTTTGCATTGTTGGAAAACTAACTCACTCTTCTGTCATTTAGATAACTGTCTATCTGGGTGACCAATACTATGGAAGTTCAAGGGCAAACATAGCATAAAATGTTAAAAGTATTTTGATTAGTCAGACTAAAGCTTCTGCTTTTTAAAAAAGAGGCTACATGAAGTATTTCTGGATTTATCAGTTACTGAGAAAAGTACAAGCATGTTTTGTTGGAAACACTTGGTTGCTCATGAGGTGCAAATGGACCACATATTATGTTTGCACAGTATTGTGTTGAAAAGAAGCTTCAGAAATGACAAAGATGCTAAATAAGCACATTCCTTTCTATAAAACAAGGAGAATAAAGCACCTATATACACAGTAAATCAGTACGTTGAAAAAAGAAAAAAAAAAAGAAAAGAAAAGAAAAATATGTTGTACAGTAGACTGGAAGAACATTATCATCATCTTGTATCAACTAAATGTAAAATTATCATCATTATAGTATGTTTTATTAGTGAAATAATAAATTTAAAAATTGGAAAATTTTTTCAAGCCATACATTAAATAAAAATTGACAGAAAATGTTGCTGTATGAATAAACTTACATATGAGGTTGCAGTTAAACACTGTTGAAATGGCATATTCTCTGTTACTGTAGGTAAGACACATACTGCTAGACGCTGTTGCTGCATTCGGAGAGCCAGTAATCGGAACACACATTTCCTCGACATTCAAGGAAGGATTGTGCCACCGTTTATAAATTGAACCCAATGGAATAATGAGTAGGGTTTTCAGTCTGAACAGAATCTTAATACTAGATATCGCTTTCATTGGTAGGTTAAGTCGTGCTTGGTCCTCTCACATGGCCAAATACAGTTTTGCGTTTTCTGTGCTTCTGTTGCTCCTCTTTCTTTCTATCTTTTCTTTTTTCCCCACTTATTTATCTCTGTATAGTGTGACTGCCTATTTTACACAGCCTGTTGCAACTTTCTACCAATGTGAACGACTTCATTTCATCCATTTGTATTTGTCTGAGTCTTTCTTCTGTTGCTCCTAGCACTTTGGAACTGCCACCTTTTTGTAGAACTTATTAATTAGCTTTCTTTCTCTTATCAAGATTTAGTGCGTTCATACTGCATATCTGCTGGTAGGAAGAATCCAGAAAACGCAGGCTATGAAGCAATCATTAAAGTGAAGCACAGTGTGTTGGGCAGCTCATTAAGCAACTGGGTGGCCCAGCTGCTAGTTGTCATGCCCACTTACAACAGTGACAACATGCCAGTGGTTGCACCTTAGTTTCTGGATAACATGCCTGTTTCCACAGTTAGCTCTCCCTGTGATGGGTAGGAGATGGTTGTGACAGGACTGGAGTAGAGTGTGGTGGGAGGTCTGTTACAGGGATATAAGACTGAGGCAAAGGCCTGGGAGCAGAGGTGTAGTAGAGACAACAAGGATGTTGCATAAGTTCAGTGGGTGGCAGAATATCACTGTGGGAGGATAGTGAGGAGGATATTCCTCATTTGAGGGCACAAGGAGAGGAATTACAAACTTTGGTTCAGAATATGATTCAGTTGCTTCAGCCCAAGTGGCATTGAGTTACGAGAAGTGTGCTCATTTGTGGCTAGACAGTGAATATCTGGGAGGTGGTATGTGACTGGAGAGAGAAGGCACAAAAAATTCTTTTTTGGACAAGGTTGTCTGAAGTCCTCTGTGAGACACTTGGAATATTTAAAGAGGGACTTCTCATCATTGTAGATGCGTTGAGCCTGGGTGACTATACTGTATAGAAGTGACTTACTTGTGTGGATTGGTAGTTGTGAATGAGTGGCAGCATGGAGTGAAGGTTTTGTTGGTGATTGGAAGGTTTTGATGTGGATGGAGGTGCTGGTGTAGCAGTCTCTGAGATGCAGGTCAACATCGAGGAAGGTTCCCCCTGCGGGTCCGGGGGTTAGAATAGGCCCGAGGTATTCCTGCCTGTCGTAAGAGGTGACTGAAAGGAGTCCCTCCCCCTCAAGGGGGTAGTTAGCACCTGCGTCCGGAGACGGACGGTTCCACGACCTATATTTGTGGTCATTTTGGTTTTTCACTTCTTCTCATTTCTTCCTTCCTTTGGTTGGTTCCTTTCTTTGTTCTTCTCCATCTCACTGTCTTCCTTACTCTTTCCCTTGCCTTCTTCTCCTTGCCTTCTTCTGCTTGCCTTCTCTGGTCTCCGCCTCAGCGTTTGAGACAGTCTGTCCTCTCTCTTTTCTTTTTCCTCTTCTTCCTTCCTCCCTGTGCACGCCTGAAGGCCGACCCACGCGTTCGCACGCGTAGCCGGTGACAGGGTAACGCGTAATTCCCCGCCCTGGGTAGACAAGTAAGGCACGCACGTACCCCCCGGTAAAGGCCAGGCCCAGGGAGGGGTGATTGCCTGAGCTGATACCTTCTGGCCATGCCGATTGGTCCCTATGTCTGTTCCTCGGGAGGTGTGACCTGAGGTGTAAACATTCACCTAAGGCGGGAGTGCCCTCTGAGAGGGTCCCCACAAGGAAGGAGCGCGCCATCGGAGACGCTGGCAATCATGGGGGATTCCTCTGCAATGGATTTCTCTTCTTCTTCTCTCTCGACTTGTGCCCACAAACGGAAACTTGACCAGCCACCAGTGACAAAAGTACTGCCGCCTGCCCCACAGTTCCTCGTCGTTTCTCGATCTGAGGACGGAAAGGATTTTTCCTCTGTCAACCCTTTCGTTATCCAGAAGGGCGTAGATGCCATATCCGGAACTGTTAAGTCTTGTACCAGGTTGAGTAATGGTACCTTGTTACTAGAAACTGAGAGCGCCTTTCAGGCACAGAAACTGCTTCGAGCCACACTCCTGTACACGTTCCCTGTCCGGGTGGAGGCTCACCGAACTTTGAATTCGTCTCGTGGTGTGGTCTATACTAGATCACTCGACAGATTGACTGACGAAGAGATTCAGTCTTTCCTCGCTGAGCAGGGCGTGACGGCTGTCCACAGGGTCATGAAAAAGGTCAACAATGATCTTGTACCGACCCGGACACTTTTCTTGACCTTCGATAGTGTTCAGCTGCCATCGCGCATCAAGGCGGGCTACGAGGTTATTTCTGTTCGCCCCTATGTCCCGACACCTACACGCTGCTACCAGTGTCAGCGTTTTAATCACACTCGCCAGTCTTGTTCCAATGCGGCTAAATGTGTCACTTGTAACAGGGATGCCCGTGAGGGTGACTGTCCACCTCCGTCTCCTCGTTGTGTGAACTGTCAGGGTGACCATGCAGCGTCCTCCCGCGGCTGTCCCATCTATAAGGAAGAAAGCTGTATCCAAGAAATTCGGGTCAAAGAGAAAGTGTCCACCTCGGCTGCTCGCAAGCTATTTGCTAGTAGGAAGCCCACGCTGCTCCCAGCGGGGAAATACAGTACTGTCCTCGCCTCTCCTCGGACTACCAGGGAGGGTGGCAACCCAGACATGCGATCTGATCTTCAGCACCACGGTCATCCGTTCGGCCAGTGCTAAGATCACGCGGTCGACGTCTCCTCTTCCTCCTGTCACCCCACAGACACAAGCCCCTTCATCAGCTTCTGCCAAGACGAATACCCAGAAGTCAGATGCACGGGCCTTCAAGAAGGAATCGTCCCGTGCCGACTTCCTACGTACCTCGAACTCCCAGCCATCAACCAGTACTTCCACCAAACGACCTTCCAAGAAGGCTCATAGGAAGCACAGTTCTCCTTCTCTGCCACAGCGCATTTCTTCTCCTGCGCCACCCGGCGGTTGCTGCCCCAGGCCGTCATCCGTTTCGCCTGGCCGCACCGGTGGTAGCCGAACATCTGGCCGTTCACCGGCGGAGGAGGCTCCCCCTCCCGGCCATCTTACCAAGATGGCCGATGAACCTATAGAACCAATGGACGATGACTGTCCGCCTACTGATAGCGGCGGCAGTGCTCGCTCGAAGCTAGGCCCTCAGCGACCTTCAAGGTGACCCCTTCTTTCATCTTCCTTTTCTTCTTACGATGGCACTTATTCACTGGAATATTCGCAGCATTCGCTCCAACCGAGAGGACTTGAAGTTGCTGCTCCGCTTGCACCGTCCGCTCGTCGTTGCCCTCCAGGAAACAAAGCTACGCCCATGCGATCAAATTGCCTTGGCACACTACACCTCTGTGCGTTTTGACCTACCCCCTGTGGTAGGTATTCTGGCTCATGGAGGGGTTATATTGCTGGTCCGGGATGATATTTACTACGATCCCATCACATTGCACACCGGCCTGCAGGCAGTTGCCATTCGAATTACTCTCCCCACTTTTACATTTTCCATTTGTGCCGTTTACACTCCATCGTCGTCTGCCGTTACCAGGGCAGACATGATGCAAATTATTGCTCAGCTACCTGCACCATTTTTCCTAACTGGAGACTTCAATGCCCACCATCCCCTTTGGGGCTCTCCAGCATCCTGCCTGAGGGGCTCCCTGTTAGCAGACCTTTTCAACCAGCTCAATCTTGTCTGCCTCAATACTGGCGCCCCTACTTTTCTTTGGGACACATCTCACACCGATTCCCATTCAGACCTCTCTATATGTACTACCCAACTTGCACGCCGGTTTGAGTGGTATGCACTTTCTGATACATATTCGAGCGACCACTTCCCGTGTGTTATCCATCTCCTGCAGCATACTCCCTCTCCGTGCTCATCTAGTTGGAACATCTCCAAAGCAGACTGGGGGCTCTTCTCTTCCAGGGCGACCTTTCAGGATCAAACCTTCACAAGCTGCGAACGTCAGGTCGCACGCCTCATGGAAGTCATTCTCACTGCTGCTGAATATTCCATCCATCACCCTACTTCTTCTCCACGTCGCGTACCGGTCCCCCTGGTGGACCGCAGCATGTAGAGACGCTTTATGTGCTCGTCGACGTGCTTTACGCACCTTTAAATGCCACCCTACAGTGGCAAATTGTATCAATTATAAACTATTACGTGCACAGTGTCGTTGTATTATTAAAGAAAGCAAGAAAGCCAGCTGGGCTGCTTTCACAAGCACCTTCAACAGTTTTACTCCTTCTGTTGTCTGGGGTTGCCTGCGCCGGCTATCTGGCACTAAGGTCCACTCACCAGTTTCTGGCTTGATGGTTGCGAATGACGTCCTTGTGGCCCCTGAGGACGTCTCCAATGCCTTCGGCCGCTTTTTCGCAGAGGTTTCGAGCTCCGCTCATTACCACCCTGCCTTCCTCCCCCGAAAACAGGCAGAGGAGGGTAGGCCACCTAACTTCCGCTCCTCGAATCATGAAAGTTATAATGCCCCATTCACTATGCGGGAACTCGAAAACACACTTGCCCAGTCACGGTCCTCCGCTCCAGGGCCTGATTCTATTCATATTCAGATGCTGAAGAACCTTTCTCCTGTGGGTAAAGGTTTCCTTCTTCGTACTTATAATCGCATCTGAATTGAGGGACATGTTCCCGCATGCTGGCGCGAGTCTATTGTCCCGGTTCCTAAGCCGGCGAAGGACAAGCACTTGCCTTCCAGTTATCGACCCATCTCGCTTACCAGCTGTGTCTGTAAGGTGATGGAGCGAATGGTTAACTCTCGTTTGGTTTGGCTGCTCGAATCTCGACGCCTACTTACCAATGTACAATGTGGATTTCGTAGGCGCCGCTCTGCTGTTGACCATCTGGTTACCTTGTCGACCTTCATTATGAATAACTTCTTGCGGAAGTGCCCGACCGCGGCTGTGTTCTTTGATTTGGAGAAGGCTTACGACACCTGTTGGAGGGCGGGCATTCTCCGCACCATGCATACGTGGGGCCTTCGCGGTCGCCTCCCCCTTTTTATTTGTGCCTTTTTAATGGATCGACAGTTCAGGGTATGTGTGGGTTCTGTCCTGTCAGACACCTTTCGCCAGGAGAATGGGGTGCCACAGGGCTCAGTTTTGAGCGTTGCTCTCTTCGCCATAGCGATCAATCCAATAATGGATTGTCTCCCAGCTGATGTTTCAGGCTCCCTTTTCGTGGACGATTTTACCATCTATTGCAGCGCACAGCGTACATGTTTCCTGGAGCGCTGTCTTCAGCGTTCTCTTGACCGTCTTTACTCCTGGAGTGTCGCCAATGGCTTCCGTTTTTCTGCCGAGAAGACGGTCTGTATTAACTTCTGGCGCTACAAAGAGTTTCTCCCACCATCCTTACGACTCGGTCTCGTTGCTCTCCCATTCGTGGAGACAACAAAATTTTTAGGTCTTACATTTGACAAGAAACTTAGCTGGTCTCCACATGTGTCATATTTGGCTGCCCGTTGTACCCGTTCTCTAAATGTCCTCAGTGTTCTCAGTGGTATGTCGTGGGGAGCGAATCGAACCGTCCTACTTCGCCTATATCGGTCGATCGTCTGCTCCAAGCTGGATTATGGGAGCTTCGTATACTCCTCTGCACGGCCATCCATCTTACGCCGCCTCAACTCCATACAACATCGGGGTTTGCGTCTTGCGATCGGAGCATTTTATACCAGTCCCGTCGAGAGTCTTCATGCTGAAGCTGGTGAATTGCCACTCACCTACCGGCTCGATATACTGCTTTGTTGGTATGCCTGTCGGCTACTGTCAATGCCTGACCACCCGTCTTATCGTTCCTTTTTTGACGACTCTCTCGACCGTCAATACGGGTTGTATGTCTGTGCCCTGCTACCCCCTGGAGTTCGCTTTTGTCGCCTCCTTCAACACCATGATTTTTCACTCCCTGCAACCTTTAGAGTGGGCGAGAGCCACACGCCACTTTGGCTCCAGGCTCAGGTTAGCGTTCACCTTGACCTCAGCTCACTCCCAAAGGAGGTTACCCCCGGTTCGGTATACCACTCCCGTTTTGTCGAACTTCGTTCGAAGTTCATTAATATGACTTTCATTTATACAGATGGCTCTAAGACCAGTGACGGGGTCGGGTGTTCTTTTATTGTCAGGGCACAAAGTTTCCAATACCGGCTCCATGGCCATTGTTCGGTCTTCACAGCTGAGCTCTTTGCCCTCTACCAGGCTGTTCTTTACATCTGCCGCCACCGACATTCTGCTTATGTCATCTGCTCCGATTACCTGAGCGCCATCCAGAGCCTCTGTGATCCGTATCCGGTTCACCCTTTCGTGCACTGGATCCAACGCTCTCTTCAGCAGCTGGTGGACAACGGTTCTCCGGTTAGCTTTATGCGGGTTCCTGGCCATGTCGGTATCCCGGGGAACGAAGCTGCAGATGCCGCGGCCAAGGCTGCGGTCCTCCAGCCTCGGACAGCTTCTTGTTGTGTCCCTTCATCAGATTGTAGCAGGGTCATTTGTCGGCGCATTTTATCACTGTGGCATGCCGAATGGGCTGCGCTTACGGACAACAAGCTTCGGGCCTTGAAACCTCTTTCCACGGCTTGGACGTCCTCCTCCCGCCCTTCTCGAAGGGAGGAGGTCGTTTTGGCCCGGTTACGAATTGGACACTGTCGGTTCAGCCATCGCCACCTGCTGACGGCTGCGCCGGCGCCGTTCTGCCCATGTGGGCAATTGCTGACGGTCCGCCACATTTTAACATCCTGTCCGGATTTTAACACACTGCGTCTTGATCTTGTCCTGCCATGTACTCTAGATGCCATTTTAGCGGATGACCCACGAGCAGCTGCTCGCGTTCTTCGTTTTATCAACTTGACAAACCTCTCTAAGGACATTTGATTATGCTGTTTTTTTAATCCTATGCCTGTCAGTCTGTCTTCTATCGTGTTTTCCCTTTTAGTTGCTGTTTTAAACTTGTGCCTCGCTGTGCATACCTAACGTAGTCTGGGCGCTAATGACCATTGAAGTTGTGTGCCAAAAAAAAAAAAAAAAAAAAAAATTCGAGGAAGGTGGCTTGCACGGTTGAGGAGAACCCAGTGAATCGGAACAAGCTGAGGCATTAGGGATTGTGTTGTTATGAAAGAAATGAAATGGTCCACCATTTTCTTTGCTGTCTCTCCACAGTTTCAGTTCCTTTGCCACTGGTGCCTTGCTCGCTACTGTCTATGCCAACTCCCTCTGCGCTAATATCTGCAACACCCATGGCGTGGGTGCTGTTCAACACAATTCTAAACTGCTTTCATACCTATTACCTCCTCTATGGTCACACTGACCTGACCACGATTGCTTCACCTTTGAAGGCGTCACCTACAAACAAATCTGTGGTGCAGCTATCGGCGCCTGTGGCACCATTCTGTGCCAACCTATTCATTGGCCATCAAGAGGAATCCTTCTTAAACACCCAGAATCTTAACCCCTCATCTGTTTCAGATTCATTGAATCTTCGTGAACTGGAACAAGGCTGAGGACATCTTATCCATGTTTCTTCAGAACCCAACAAGCTACCTTCCTCAATGTTGACCTGCACCTCCAAGACTGCCACATCAGTGCCTCCATCCATATCAAATCTACCAACCACCAAAAAATCTTCACTTCATGCTGCCACTCATTCACAACTTCCATTCCACACTTGTAAATCCCTTCTATTCACCCTAGCCACCATCGCATCTATAGTGATGAGCAGTGCCTCTCTAAATGTGACCTTCACAGACCTTGCGCAGAAACAGACTTCTTGTGCCTTGTCTTTTCAGTCACTTACCACCTCCCACATACCCACTGTCCAGTGACTCATAGCACCTGGAACAGAAGCAACTGAATCACAATGACACTTTAAGTCAGCTACCAATTTATGAGAAAATAATGTGCATGCAACTGTTTGATTATGCTACCAGTCACTTCTAGAAACAATCTTGATAGTGTCCACCTAGATAAAGGATATTTGAATATTGATGTTGCATCACATCGGTGAAAGACCCATTTCTGTCTATATTTGGTTGCTTGTCACCAGTTCCTTAGAAAACCCTAGAGAAGCATTTCAGTTGTACAAAACTGGCAGGTACTGCCCTACCTTCTTAGTGCAATTATGACAACACGTCCATTTTTATCAAAGAGTTTGTGCGCTGCTTGTTTTTGCTAACACACTTCGTTCTCTTCACTTTTGTCAGACCAGTGTTATTGGTAACAGTGCAGTCTAATAGATATAGCCAAATTCTGTCTAGGCGTCAGATAGCTTAATTGGGCAGGTAGGTTAGAAAATTTAAAAAGGGAAATGGATAGGTTAATACCCCAAGCCGATTCAGAAGGATGTAGGTTGCAGTAGGTACTGGGAGATGATTAAGCTTGCACAGGATAGAGTAGCATAGAGAGCTGCATCAAACCAGTCTCTGGACTGAAGACCACAACAACTCTGTTAAACAGCTGGAGTTGTCTTTTAGACGTACGAGTTGTATTGTCCCCACCAAGTGCTAATTTTTCTAGAAATTTGAAGACTGTCAGTCCATTACTAAGGATTACATCTGTTCTACTGGAAGTCATTTTCTAATCCCAACATGTTGTTTTTGTCATTAATCATCGTTGCTTGGAGGTCTGAAAGAATTTTTGTGTAACTTGTTATTAGTCTGTAAATTGATTTGATGCAGCTCTCCACACTTGTCTATCATCTGAAAGCCTCATCATCTCTGCATAACTACTGCAACCTACATCCTTTTGAATCTGCTTAGCGTATTCATCTCTTGGTCTCCCTCTACGGTTTTTACCCTCTACTCTTCCCTCCAGTACTAAATTGGTAATCCCTTGATGCCTCAGAACATGTCCTACCAATTGATCCGTTCTTCTAGTCAAGTTGTGCCTCTAGTCAAGTTCTGCCACAAATTCATCTTTCCCCAATTCTATTCAGTAACTCCTCATTAGTTAGTGATTTACCCATCTAATCTTGAGCATTCTTCTGTAGCACCAGATTTCAAAAGCTTCTAGTCTCTTCTTGTCTAAACTGTTTATCATCTATGTTTCACTTTCATACTTGGCTACGCTCCGTACAAATACTTTCAGAAAAGACTTCCTAACGCTTAAATCAATACTTGGTGTTAACAAATTTCTCTTCTTCAGATACGCTTTCCTTACCACAGCCAGTCTACATTTTATATCCTCTCTACTTCGATCATCGTCGGTTATTTTGCTCCCCAAACAGCAAAACTCATTTGCTACTTTAAATGTGTCATTTCCTAATCTAATTTCCTCAGCATCACCTGATTTAATTTGACTACATTCCATTATTTTCGTTTTGCTTTTGTTGATGTACATCTTATATCCTCCTTTCAAGACACTGTCCATTCCGTTCAGCTGCTCTTCCAGGTCCTTAGCTGTCTCTGACAGAATTACAATGTCATTGGCGAACCTCAAAGTTTTTATTTCTTCTCCATGGATTTTAATTCCTACTCCAAATTTTTCTTTTGTTTCCTTTACTGCTTGCTCAATATACGGATTGAATAACATCGGGGAGAGGCTACAACCCTGTATCACTCCCTTCCCAACCACTGCTTCCCTTTCATGCCCCTCGACTTGTGTAACTGCCATCTGGTTTCTGTACAAATTGTACATATCCTTTTGCTCCCTGTATTTGACCCCTGCCACCTTCATAATTTGAAAGAGAGTATTCCAATCAAGCAAAATATTTAAGACATTGAAACTTTCTCGCAGATCAAAGCTATATCCTGGACTGAGACTCGAACTCAGGTCCTTTGCCTTTCACGTATAAGAGCTACTCAAGACATTGTGTCCCGTTACAATTTTTATCACCCACACTTACTTCCATTACAAAATTATTTCCTGATGGATTGGGATGTGTCCTATCAACTGATTCCTTCATTTAGTCAAGTTGTGCTATTAATTTTTCTCCCCAATTTAATTTACTATCTCCTCATTAGTTATTAAAGTTACACATCTAATTTTCAACATTCAGCTACAGCATCACATTTCCAAAGCTTCTGTTCTCTTTTCAATAAACTACCTGCTGTCCACATTTCACTTCTGTGCAAGGCTATGTTCCATACTGATACCTTCAGAACAGACTTCGATGTTAATGAATTCGTCTTTTTCAGAAATGTTTTTCTTGTTGTTATCAGTCTGCATTTTATTCCTCAGTAGTTTGGTTCCCACCTGTTATTTTGTCACCCAAGAGCAAACATCTCCTACTACTTTGTCACATTTCCTAATCTAGTTTTATCAACATTGTTTGATTTGTGATTTGGGCACACTCCATTATCCTTTATTTTCTTTTGTTGATGTTCATCTTTCTTTCTTTTTTCAATACATGATCTGTTCCATTCCACTGCTCGTCCAGGCCCTTGGTTGTCTGACAGAATTGCAATGTCATCGCAAGTCTTGAAGTTTTTATTTCTGCCCCTTGAACTTTAATTCCATCTCCAAATCACTACTTCATAATTTCAAAATAGGTTTTCCAATCAACATTGTCAAAAGCGTCCTTTAATTTGACGAATTTCTTCAATTTTCTTCTGAGATGAGTCGCAGGGTTACTGTGGTCTCATGTGTTTCTACATTTCTCAGGAACCTGAAGTGTTATTTTTCAATTCAGCTTGTGCTAGTCTTTCCATTCTTGTGGAAATAACGTGTGTCCACTTTTTGCCTGCGTGAGTTTTAAACTGATAGTTCAGTAATATTCACACCTGTCGGAACCTTCCCTCTTGGAGATAGGAATTGTCACATTATTTTTGAAGTCTGAGGGTATGTGTATGATATACAAAGTGGAATGGTTTTTAGCCATAACTGACCCTCCAAGGGATTCTGAGGGAATATTGTCTACTCTAGAGGTCTTGTTTCGACTTAGGTCTTTTGGAGCAAGATCAAATATTTATTGCAGTATATCATCTCCTATATCAGCTTATTTACTTCCTCTGACCTCTCTGTAATCTAGTCCTCATGTTGGTTTCCCTTATGTAACCCTTTTATATTTCCTTCCACTTTTGCCTTCTTAGGGTAGTATAAGCTTGTCCTCTGGGCTCTTGATTTTTGTACAGCTGCTTCTCTCTTCTCCATATGGGCCTTTAATTATGTTATAGATGGCACCCACATTTCCATTACCTGTGTGCTTTTACAACCTTGCATTTGGCCTTCACCCATTTCTGAGTATTCCCTGTATTTCCTTTTGTGTACTTAATTTTCTCCTTTTTATGTTTTGTCCTTTCCTCATTTAGATTTAGCAGCTCATGAGTTATCCAAGGGTTTCTCATGGGTGTTGTCTTTTGCCTGTTTGATTCGCTGATGCGTTTACTGTTTCATCTCTAAAGCCCACCCATTTGTCTTCTGTTGTGTCCTTTACCCTCGTTTGAGGCAGTTGTTGCATGATACTCCCTTTGAAACTCTAAACAGTCTCTAGTTCTTTCAGTGTATCCAAATGTCATCTACTTGAGCTCTTACTTTTTTGCAGTGTCTTCAGTTTCATGGAAATGTCTTACAGTTCAAAATCTGGTTTGTGTGTTCTGCCATTATAAAATAGATTTCAAAACTGTCTGGTGCCCGTAGTCTCTTCCGTATACACAGTGTTTTCATATGGTCCTTAAACCACGTGTTAGTGATGGTTGTATTATACTTTGTGCAAAATTATTCAGGCATCTCTTTCTTGCTGTCCTTTTTCCCCAGTTCATGTTTTCCTACTGTTTTTTCCTGCCTTCTGTTTCCTACTATCGAATTCCAGACACCCATCACAATAAAAGTTTTGTCTTGCTTATCTATCTGAATAATATTTCTCTCATCATACTCCCTTTCAATCTCTTCATTTGCAGAGCTAGTAGGCTTGTAGACTTACACTTATGTGGGGGTCGTTGACTTTGTATTTATCTTGTATACTAAATGGATTCACTATTCTGTTCATAATAGCTTACCCACATTGCTATTGTCTTATTCGTTGTTAAGCCTACATAGTTCTCTAATTCCCACTATATCTAAATTCAACTTATCCATTTCTCTTTCTAAGTTCTCTAACCTACCTAACTGATTATGGGATCTAATATTTTGCATTCCGACACAGAAATTGCCAAGTTTATTTCTCCTGATTACGATGCCCAGCTGAGTAGCCCCCATTTGGAGATCTGATTGGAGCTCAGTTCTACTTCGTAGGGTTATCAGTATCTGTATCATAACAGGCATGCGAGGACTTTCCCACTCTCCTCTACCACCACCTCACCAAAGTCTGTGGTTCATGCAGGAGGTGTAACTACTGTGTATAGCAAAGGAGTCTGAGCTGCTTTATTAAAATGATTGTTTTTCTTGTTCAAGATTTTTTGTGAATGGGTGGTCATTTCTTCCATAGATACTGCACATTTATTTTTTGATTGATTCAAAGCAGCAGCTCAGCAGAATGTTAAGTAGGTTTTTATTATTTTTTGATTGAAATTTAACGGTCTTCGACTAGATGACTGCAACTCCTTGCTCAAATATTCATATTTAATGTCAGTTGAATTAAGTATTAATTTCTGGAAGTAATAACTGGAATTACCTTTTCAATATTTGGGGGGGGGGAGGTCTTTATTTCTGTTGCCACGTGTATCTACTGAATTATGGAACATTTGATGGATCAACACTGTTCTTTAATGATAAATTGTGTGAGCATAAATTTATTGTTATGGAAAAGGGAGGATTAGAACAAAATATGTCTTAGGAAAATACTAACAATAAACATAAAGTTTTCATTATTTATTGTTGTGCATCCTTGAGTGCAGTCATGGGAAGGATGGATTTGCACACTGTAACATAAAAGCTGGGTGAAAGGATAACAGTATGAAAAACGTGGAATGAAACTTTTTGTATTATGTAAGGAGACAAATTAGTTTAGTTCATATAATTATAGATCTTGCAAAACTTTCATCACAATGTCTCACTGAGGAACTGTTGATCCAGTTCCAGTGTTTATTCCAGTTCTACCAGGCAGGCAGTTCGCCCGCGTGCTAAGTCCCCAGAACCACCAGAAGCAGCTCCAGTTATCAGTTCTAAATCTAGGTAGGTTATGTACATATTTGCTGAGAGTAGTAATTTATTTAGAGTAATAATTTATATAGAAGATTCTTTTGTTTCCAGGTATTATGATGACAGGTACCGTGAGAGGGATCGTGAGAGGGAACGTGAACGTGAAGGGACTAGGCGTGAACCTGAGCGTGAACGGGAAAGAGACCGTGAAAGAGAAAGAAGAGAAGAAAGAGAATCTTCCCATCGTAGTACTCGCCATTAAATGGGTTATCTTTCTTTTACAGGGTAGTTACCATACCCCGTTTTTGCATCTCTAATCATAATGTATAGATTTTTTTTAGTGGTGAAATACATTTCATTTCAGGAGAATTTGCATTAAGCAGAAGTTAAAGTAGATTATTAGAGTAAAATTAAATTCCAATTCTCGTTTGTAGGCTACGTTTTTCTTTCCATACGAAACATTTTACGCAGAAAGATTGCTTTTAAAATGGGGATCAAGATATGCATAGCTATCTTAATTCATCTCATTACTTCTACTGAATTCATGCATCAGTGGCAGTCTTTAGTTAATTAGTGTATTTAGTAGAATTGGTTTGACATACAGCCTTCAGTCAAGTAGATGTGAATGGACAAATTTGTTTTAATTGTAAATTAAGTACATAGAAGACTCAGTTCATCACTGGAGATAAGCTGCAGCAAGAGGACTGAAGACACCTGTGGCAGAAACAAAAAGAAGATTGTATTCAGTATCAACAACAGAAGAAGATTGTAGTTTTAAGCTTTTGAATAAATGGCACTTCTGAATTGTGAATTATAATATCATTTTCCCTTGTATCCATTGTCCCAAATGTTCCATACTCCTATTTATTATAAGTGTAAAATGCATCAATTGTGTAATAGAAGTTTGTTGGTATTGGAGTAACCAAAGAGTACTCTCATTTTTGCTTAGAGTTGATATTGGAAGAGGCAAACAATATTTGTGCTACTATCTTTTTATTTATAATGAGCTTCATTCATAAGAATCACTCTTTGCACTAATTATTAATTCATTTGCATCATGCTAAATAGATGAGGGGCTAAAATGTGTGTGTTGGTGCAGAGACTGTATGATTTGTCTTGTGTTCTGGGATATCCACTTCTAACCTAGCAGTTATTGTGCTGATTGTCAATTTTTTGCAGTCTTAATTTGAGAAATCATTATATATATTTTTTCATTATACATACAAGATAGTAAAACAGAGAATGTTATAAAAAATAGAAAGCGAATTAAGCTGTAATGCATCCCCATTCCATTAGTCAGATTGTAGTGTGTGTGTGTGTGTGTGTGTGTGTGTGAGAGAGAGAGAGAGAGAGAGAGAGAGAGAGAGAGAGAGAGGAGAGAGAGAGAGAGATATGTGCTTATCGTATATCCCAAGAAAAGAACACTTGTCATAATTTTATCAGCATGTTTTTGTTGGCTCGTGCTGTATTTTAATAATAATTATTGTGTGGGAATTTTGTTTTCAATCAAGAAAATCACAGTAGAGTACTAGAAGGAACACTGTGTTGGAGTTTTGATCACTGATTGCCAAATTTGTAGTTCCATGTTAATTGATTTATTGTAGATAGCACTAGCACATTATGTGACCTGCATGTACCATGAGATTCTTATTTTTGAATATTTATTTTTTTTTTTTCATCATTTGATCTTGATTATAATAGAGGGGAAAAATATTAAAGAACTTGAAAAGTTCTCAGGACAAAGTAATACATAATTGACATGGAATGTATCCCTTCCATTAATGGGAAAATGTATTGAATTATTACAAGGAGGTGGTTTGTACACGAAAACTGTGAAATAGCAGAGCATGTATGTATTAGTAGTAAGCATTTATCTGGTTGTTAATTTATGTAATTGTTGAGAATTATGACAAGTCGAAACTATATTCTGGTCTGGATACCCAATACATTTGTTGTGGGCAGTGTGCTACCACACAATCCAAAATTACCTCAAGGACAAACTGAAAGTAATAGTTGCTAACGATACGGGAGGAGAATTCTCAGTGTTAAGAGACTCCTGGAGATTGTTGTTTTGGTAGTATTGAATGATTTAACCTTAAATAAAAAATGTTAAGTAAACATATTAATTAGGATAGAGTGCTACTCTGTTCATAGGCAGCTTGATCAACAGTCAGCAACATTTAAAAGTCGTTTTTTTAGCTATTAGAGAAAGCCCTCATGAAATGAAGAAAGAGCACGCACGCACGCACGCACAGACACACACACACACACACACACACACACACACACACACACACACACACACACCTTTCATCTCTGGGTCCTGTGGCTGTGCAGTGGGAAGCACTCTGTCCTAATTAATATTATTATTCCATCCTGGATTTTACCATTTTTTATTTTTAAAGAGATTTTTTCTGAAAGACTTTTCTCAGTGTAGCCCAGCAAGAGGTAGAACTGTATGAAATAACCAATAGGTTATACATTTGATTAAAAAATAAATTAAGTTGTTCATAAAACTGTAAGGGTCATAGAGAAACAGCTGTGGAATTTTAGGAGTGTGGCACATGATGAACTCAGTTCAGTTGTTACGTGGTGAGCAAATACTGTGTCAGACCTGGTAGTGTGTGTCAGTGAGTTTGCCGGGGAAAAAAGTACAGAGCACTTTGATGGCTCTTGCAGTACCTGTTAATCACACATTGAAATATATTTTTACAAAGTACAGTTGTAACACAACAAACAACTAATGCTGTTATGGCAATGTTTAATTTATTACACTAGTGGATACAAGTCGATTGGATGGAATACATAAACGTTTGATAATTAAATCTGTCAAAATAGCTGTAATGCTTTCGGGACGGTTGATGTAGTTACTCTCTTTTTAAATGAAATGCAGTTTTGAGTCTCGAATAGGAAACAGTAAGAACACAAAAATTCTTAGTTGGATCTAAAATGTAAGACAATTTAAGACATTGTTTTCTCTTATACTTAACTCGTTCAAAAATGGATTGTGGATGTCATTGTGAACTTAACAAAATGATTTTAAAATAACTCTCATGTATGTAGTGTATATAGTGCAAAGCTGCCTGAAATCAGGAGTTATCAAAATAGAAGACTGTGCATTTGCAATGCAAGAGTTAAATGTGAAATTTGTAGAGATTTATGTGAACCTAGGTCCTACCTTGCGCAATATGTGAAAACACGTGGTTTCCAAGGAAAAGATGACAAAGCACTTTAGATTTCCTGTATTGCTAGATAAATGCACGAAAAGATATACCGTTGGTATATTTTTGGTTTATGGTAACCAGAATTCTCTCTCTCTCTCTCTCTCTCCCCCATGCTGATGTCATTCAGCTAACAGCCTCACTTACTGACATAATCTTTTTTATTAATTCTAATTTTATATTTGTTACACATTATTATGGTAGAGAAGGTGAGGTGGTTTTCTAATAAGGCATAATACTATTGTATGAGCTCATTGTGTGTACATGAACTGTAGTTGGATGGTTAAGAATGGCCAAATGTGCCATATTGATTATAAAGGAAAAACAAAGGCCATTGTGACACAATAAGAGGTGAGAAGATACTGTAGATAGAAGTAGTAAATCAGGTTCTGGAGTAATGACACACACAAGAGAGATTGAGAAACAAGGGTAGTCAGAAATACCTCACAGAATATACAGAAATGCAGTCTTACAATAAAAAAGGAACACTGTTGGAAGAAACATTTACGTGTAAGGGGTTTGGCTGTAATGTACTACACTGCTGAGAAATCCACGGTAGAAATAGTTTAGTGTTATTTGTATTTGTTGGGAAGCAATGAACTGGTTAATTTTGGAAATTAATGTGGCATTACTACATTTGTGACAATCGGTCTTTGATTGTGATGCCATATTGTGAATCAGGATCTGCTTGTAGCATAAAATCAGTTGTCCTCTTGAAAAATAGAGTACAGATTAGGTCTAGTTAGTGAAGCTTATTGGATGCTAGATGAACACAATGAGAAAGTTACTTACAATGCAAATGTCAGAAATGTTAAGTGGGCATTACAGTATGTTAATGTATAATCCTGGGAATATGTGGTTTCTGCCATGCTTAGTAATAAACTTAACTTTCCCACCAAGTTAACACCATTTACATATTTTAATAAAACTCCAGGAATATATTGAGTAACAGACATCAGTTTTCATTGTACAAGTAACATACGTAACTTTTCACCACACAACAGCCCTTGTGTAAAAACTACTGACTGGAACACTAGTCATTATATTAACATATTTCTTGTATGAAAGTTAATACATTGTAAGCTATTCTGTAGCGACAGAATTATTTGGCTTTACAAAAATATTATGGGGAAAAAATCCAGTTTTGCAAATTGTATTTGAAGTGAGGGAGCTGTTCGAACAACTATGAGAACTTTATGCTAGTTTCTTAATTTTGTTTTGTTCAAAACAGTTTAGTGATGATTTGTTACAAATTTATCCAGTGGCTTGCAACCTGTTGGAAGAGATTAGCAACTGTTTGGGAATAGCATAATTCAAGATAACGTTTGCAGAAGTTTTCAAGCATAGATTTCATAAATTTTCTGTTTCAGTTCCTTCGCCTCTTGTTTTATCTATGGCAGTGTGTAATTCCTTTTGTGTGCATCTTATCGGTGTTCATATATTTAGATGTTACAAGAACACAGTCAAATTTCTTATTGCCATTTGTTCATTGCCAGAGGAGTGTGAATTAAGAGTTACACACTATGGCAGAATTTCTTCTTATTTGACATTGTTGAAGTTACTGTGAAAAGTAGTGGTAGTTCAGTTTTCAGATGTCTTCGAATAAAATTGTCCATTACTTGTTTTGTATTGTTGTATGGAGTGCCCCCCCCCCCCCCCCCCACACACACACACACACACACACACACACACACACAGACATTACTGAGAATTCCTACTCATAAATTCACACTCTAGTTACAGTGGTGGCATGTTTTCTCATCGTTTCTATATTAACGTACTTCAGGCGTGAGGTGTAGACCATTTAAAAAAATGAAAGAAGTTCAGTCGTGCTATTGTAAGAGTCACTAGTGATTCAAGACAAGGATCAAGTAACCGTAGTTCACCATCAACAATACGTCCTGAGATAGCAGACCCTTGTAACGATACTACAGTGAAAATGTAAATAGTATTTGCTTTCCCTCATAACATTTTGATAAACTGAGCTTAGTTTACACCCTTGCAGCACTATTGCTCAATGTTGTGGTGAGAGACTGCGTAGGATACATTGCATTAACTTCCACCTCTTGTCATTAACTTCCAGCTCATCTACCACCACCTCTTCTCTTCTTATTCATTTCACTTCCACTTGCCAAACTCTGAGAAACTGGCTTGTGTGAGGATATGTAGTTGCTTTAGACCAGCTGCTGATCTTTTCCTTTGTGCTAAGAGAGGAAGTCAAAGCATTTTAATTATCACCTTTAACCATCACCTTATTAAATACAGTTACATAATTAATGTTTTGTTTGTTTGCAGGTACACATCTGCAGATATAGTATACATTAAAATCCCTACACCGAAGAGCAGTAGAGTGCCACTAAGGCTCCATGACAGAATGTTGCCATGGAATATTGTGCAGTAATTTGTTTTTGGCAACGGGGGAAATGTTGCAGCTGTGTAAGACCTATCCATATGGCTGTTGAAGTTATCTCGGTTGACGGACATGGCTGCAATATTTTTGCTGCTGCCTATAACAGATTAATGTACAGCACTCCACGGTATCAGTGGGCAGCATAATTTTGTCTTAGCTCTTCTAGTGGTGTGCAATAATACTGTAGCACGGGGATTTTTGTGTGTCCCAGGACAGCAGGTGTGCACCAGCATACAAATAATAAAGTTGTGTAACTTTTTATAATTTACCATTAATCCATTCATCAAAGTTTTGCAAATTTGGTAATTCACTCAGTTTCAGCATATTTCATACTGCTTAGAAAGTAGGCTACTGGTTTTCAGCGTAGTCTTCTCATCTCATTAAGTATTAAAGAGCATATAAACTTTAGTTATGTCAGTGCAATTGTGCTGCATTGTTAGGTTCCGCATATATTATGTATATGTCCCTTGAAGACCTTAATTAGCGTTTCAGTAGAATTAATCATAGATGTATTATCAATCGTATGTTTGGTTGCTGGAATGTTTTGGAAGGAATCGTCCTTTAAAGTAATGAAAAGTGAGCTTGCAAGGTTCCATGACTGTAATAGTGTTAACCACTTAAAAGTGGGGGACGGTAATGAAACTTATCCTAAACAAAAACTACTGTTAAGATATTATTACAGATCAGGTATGTATGGATCTATAAGAGTTACTTAATTTACGCAAAAGTGAAATGAAACGTTTTGTAAAGTTGATTTACATGTTTCAAAGCAATGAACATTTTTTAATAAGTATGTAAGTGCAGCACCAGACTTTTTACATAGTTACACAGATGAAATTCACATCAAAAATTTTTACATTTATATGCACAAATATAATTATGTAATACTGTTAGTTGGCACTCAAGTGCTTTTCTGATCGTTAATTGGTGGATGAATAATTTTACGCATTAGTTACGACATTATATTAGTAGCAGATTATTTATTAGCACCACACAAGAACAAATTTTAAGCATTTCATACATCTCTTCATAATCATGATTGTGATTTTGAATATTTTTTTTAATTGTACTTAAATTTATACAGTATACTAAATACACATGTTAATTTTTTCAATTTTGAAGCTGTATGTCTAGGTGCATTATCAAATCGTATGACACATGATGAGTCTTTTGTAATTCTGCACTCTTTGTAAATATTTGTGGAATATAATGAAAGCTATTGTGACAAATTTGTAATAAGTACTTTTCGATCATGATAGATCTGTTTTTTTTCTATTTGTTTTGAGTTATCCTATCTGAAAGGAATAGTAAATCTTTGAGGACCACACTAGTCAGTACGGATGTATGTCACTAAATCTCCAGAAGGTGGACAAAATATCTTCAATGTGTGAGTTAGTTATTGAGCAAATTGCTGCTTTACTGGTTCTCAGCATGACAGTGAAGCTATTGTCATCAGATGCCATTAGTGGTTGTTTCACTGTACAAAATCTTTCAGATGCTAGTCCAAGAGTATGTTTTGCTCCTGACATGTATGGAGTATTAACTGGTGTTATGAAGTTCTCTCTGTCTGCTGTGTGCTAACTTTTTGTAAAGTAGTTTGTTTTTCAAGCATAGGCAAAATTTACTTCATGCTGATTTTTCATTGCAAGGTGTGCTCACAGTTACATTTTGTTCTGTTGACTTCTTTATTTTGTTTCCTGATGTCTCCTTCAGTTGTTTTCAGAGACAGAGTTCACATACTGCCTCTGTGAATCATTAGAAAAATGCTTTGTCTTCGTATATTTATTTCAAAAAAATGTCACAAATTCACTTCTGTAAGATAAACATAAATACTGCTCTCTCTCTCTCTCTCTCTCTCTCTCTCTCTCTCTCTCTCTCTCTCTCTCTCTCTCTCTCTCTCTCTCCCCCCCTCCCTCCCCCCCCCCTTTACCCTACCCCTATCCCCTTTCACCTCCTCTCGCCCTCCCCACCCAATCCCTATCCCTATCCCTATCCCTAACCCTACACCCACCCGCTCTCCCCATTGGACGTAAAGTGCTAAACATGTGGAGCTTTTATCTGTTTTTACCCTTTTGGAAGAGTTCTCAAGTATTTTGGATGCCTGTCCAATTTTTGGTGCTTCAGAGGTATATTGTTTGTGCTTGGGCGCTCTTGGAGTTCATTGCTGAACTGTAGCAGGTTGTTTTTAAGGTGTATTTTGTCTACATTTTGCCACCCCGGAATTAAAATACCTTAAGCTGCGTCTATACCACAGTGTGTATTGTAATTTGGTAAGCTGTAATCATTTCGTATGTAAGGAACTGCCGACACAAAATATCAGTGTCAAAAAAAGTGCCATTGTCCACCAAAGTACATCTGTTATGTTAACGCTTAATTCTGGCATTTTTATGTTGTGCTGAATAGAATGGTATTAGATCCAATGCATGCACCCAAGATATTTTGTAGAAACTATTATTATTTTATGGGTTGTTTGTTACTTTGACGAAAGCTTTGCATTCAGGTATCATGAAAGTTAAATATAGTTCTTAGTTTAAAATTGAATGTAAAAGTTTGTTCAGTTAATATTATTTATCCACAGTGATTTTGAGATACAGGACTTATTAGGTTCAATACACTGATGATGAGTCAAAACATTAAGACCACTGCCCTCCACAAGATTGAATGCTGCCTGGTGATGTTGCAGGCACATGACACGATAAGTAAAGTTTACAATCAGAGCATAGACAAGTGGGCAATCATTCTAGTGATGATATGGATCAAAATGCTGATATCCACTGACATAAGGGGCTTCAACAGAAGGCAGATTATTACATAAGACTCAGTGGCTGAGAGAGCACCTTGGAAACAGTTGAGCTTAGTGGGCTGTTTGCATGTTGATGTTGTGATTATAAATAGAAAATGATTGATGGACAATGAAACCACAACCAAGCAGCTAGGTTTTGGATGTCCACACCACTTCACAGACCATGGAGGTTGAAGGCGTATGTACTCTGTCAAGTAAGACAGGCAGTGATGTGTGGTATGTTAAACAACAGAGCACACTGCTGCTTTAGGCATTGGTGTCTTTAGAACACACTTTTTGGTGTACATTGACGAACATGGGTATTTGCAACAGTTGACCTTACCATGTTCCTATCTTGACCCAAAAATGTCAATTATGATTGCAGGTGGTATGGGATCATAGAGACTGGACTGTGGATAAGTGGAAATGAGTTGCCTGGTTGGATAAATCATAATTCTTGTTACACAATGGCAATCATTGTGTCCACAAACACCATCATCTGGACAAACAGCCACTCGAAACTTGGCCCCCCGCTACAGATATGTCAGTGGGACAGCCTTCAGCTATGGGGACTTACACGTGGACTTCCATGCTAACTGTGGAAGTAAATGAAGATACCTGCATCCCTTCACACGTGTTGTCTTCCCAAATGGCATTGTCCAGCAGGATAACTGATAGTTTCACAAGGCCAGCATTGTGCTACAGTGGTTTTGAGGAGCATGATAGTGAATACATGTTGTCTCAGTCACGGAATTTGCACGATCGGAACGAACTACAGCACTATCGCTCCTCTGCTTCGCTCCCACAAGTCACCAGCCAGTAATTTATGGGAATTGCATGAAGTGCATAGATATTTGGTGCCACATGCCTCCAGAAACCTATGAAGGATTTGTGCATGGCATGGATTTGCAGTTTCTACTACACTGCATTCCAAAGGTGGACCAACATGTGGACAAAATGTTTTGGCTCATCAACTTCATTATTTTTCTATTTGGTGTGAAAAATATGCACATGCGTGATGTTTTTGTTGATTACTTCGTGTTATCCTAAGTGAGAAATATTTTGTGAGAACCATTTTTATTTCTACCACACTGTTACTCCAGCCAGGAGTAGATAAGTTGTATGTCATTTCTGTGTACTCACTTCTGGATAATCTCACACAGGAATGATTGTTTGTATTATTCACTAAAAATTACGGTCTTGTGTTAATTTTGACAACATATGCTTATAGTATTGAGAAAATGTTTGTCTTATTACTTGCACCTGAGATAATTCACATATTTTCTACTTAGTGACAACAGCACGGGTTTTAAAATTTCTTAAATAATGATTAAGTAAAAACATGTGTATCAGGGAACGAAGTAGATCAGTGCTTGGCCTCTTCATACTCTGCTGATATGTTTTAGGTTTTATGCATCTCGTTATTTCTTGTTCATGCATTGTAGAATATACCAAATTGTTGTTTAAGGAAAAATGCTGCTTATCAATATTGACTGAAAGACACAGCACACAAATAAATGTTGTATAATAGCTATAAAAAAATTAGTGTTTGGGAAGCAAGGAAAGAGTGTAAAGAGCAATAGTGGACACATACTCAGAAATAACTTAGTTCATAATTTCAACAACAAAAACACTAGAGATGTGAGAAAATGGAAAGTAAAGAGCAAAATTTTTGCCTTTTACTTTCTGCCCACACCAGTGTTTTATGTGTGTGGCTAGACCATTACTATTGAAATATTTTGTCTGAAAGAAAACAACTGGAGAATTGTGTGCCTATACCAGAAAAGCTAATTTATTGTCTGACAGTCTGTGGATACTTAACACATTAAAATATATACTGCTTTTGTTTACTGGTAACAGTGTTAGATAATACTTAGTAGCTGTTACACATACTTCATCTGTTAGACTTCGTGGATTCCACATATTTGTTTGCAAATGGTTTAAGGTTATGCAATAATAATGCCCAGCCTTATCTTGAGAAGCTTAGTTAAATGCAGTTATAAGTAAACATTGTATTCTAATGGCACTTAACAGTGAGTATTATTTTCTAAATTACTTCTAATGCAAGATAAGGGAAACGGATACAACAAAATTTCAGCAAGCAGCAGAAAATATTTTTTTGTATTAAAAATGAAACTGTTGTGTTTAGATTTCTGGAATACAGAAGATATTTGATTATTGATTGAAAAATCTGACAGTTACACTTTTGGTGTGGCATAGTTGCAGATTTAGGAATAATTTTCATATTTTTATAAAGAAAACTATTCTTGTCTTGGAGCTGCTAGTTTTTCCATGTTGCTGAAAGTAACATTTATTGATTGTAGAGAAAGACATATACTTGGATTTGATATACTTGCTATTGGTTTCATTTGTAAACGAGCGTCGATAAATGTCCTGCATCATATATATTGTTACTAGATATACAAAATGGCAGTTTTTCTTGGAGCACTTCATCATTTTAGTTGCCAATGCTTCAGCTTTACAATTTGATCAGATTTAAACGAAACAAAAAAATAATATTTGGGTCACTTTCGAAACATACCAGTGCTTCAACCCTCAAACTCCTTTTAAACCTGTGTTTTGAGTACAGCAAAAGAAACGAGACAATAGGTATAAAAGTATTTCATACTTTCTTCTGGATTGGCTCTACCACTTTGAATCATCCACCACATCATCACAGCACTTATTATTTTAATCTTCTACACTTGCACCTCTATGGTGAAAGGTTTATTGACTCTGTTTTTATGTGATTTGCTGCAGGTATCAAGTCAGTAGATAATGACATCGACTGTTGTTTGATTTTTAATCACCCATAAGCAAAGTGATACAACTGACAATGACTTGCTTTGAGATAAACAACTTTGTTTGAAGGGACATATGGAAATATTTATCTCAAAATTGTGACCAGGGATTGAATAGGGTAAACAAGTTGAAATGAAATGGATGTAGGTTGTAGTAGCTATGCAGGAGATGAGGCCTGCATAGAAAAGACTGGTGTGAAAAACTGCATCAAACCAATTTTCAGGTTGAAGACTGTAACTAAAAGCAAATCATTTCTAAGCCAGTGACATTAAAACTTTGTGATATTTTATCATGACACCTTTACATTTTGCTCACAGAAGAAAATTATAACTATATTTCTTTCAAACTATAAAAGGGCGTGTTAAGCTAGTTGTTAAGACAGAATGGGTTAATGATCAAATCAGAAAGTCTACTTTATTGTCATGTCAGAGTTCCAGGCCATCACATTTCGTAGATCGTTTATTAAGAAGACGTTTTAGTTTGGAAAGTATTGTATAAAGCACAGTTCAGTCTTGAACATTGTCCATATATCAGTAACCTACCATGAAGATACCTTAAAGCCTTCAACTGCTACTTTATCATTCCCTTCAATAGGCCATTGTGCGCATTTTTTGCAAACTCTACCTATCCTAAGTACTCCCAGGAATCTTGATCCCTTTTTTCTGGTTCATCTTTGTTCTTCAAATTCGCCAGGTGTGAACAATGTATGGGTGATATAAATCATTTCAAATCTTGTAAGTTCTTCCATTTAGCATATGTAGTCAGTATTGGATATTTGTTACAATTGATTCAACTGAAGGGGAGGAAGACAGAGGTAGTTAACGCAAGTTGAAGATGAGTTAAAGCCATAACACTTCCTTGCATAAAATAACATTATTTAAGTATGTGGTTGCTGCAATTTTTTTTTTATTTTTTTTTTTATTTTTAGTCCACTATATGGAGTGCTTCCACTGCCATTAGGAATAAACTGAACTTATGAGATATGGTGAATTGAATCAGTGGTGTTTCTTATATCGAATGCTTGACACTCAAGTTCTGGCTAAAACAAGACAGTATGAGTAATGATTTCATGTACTTGGCATGCTCGCATTCCTCAGTTATATATTGACCTTCCTGTACTTCAAATTATGGATACCACAGTAGTAGGTCTATCATTACTGACAAAGATAACAAAATTTGCTTGTGGAAAGCTAAAACTCGTGCAGAGTCTCTTGTAGGTCGAAATGCACTGTCACATTACTTTGATTTGATGGCCACACACTGTCTGCCCTTTTGTTTTGTTTTGTCTTGTGAACTCTGCTCTTTAATGGTAAAGCAATGTTCCTATTTAGTTTCATCAGAGCTATGCAACAGATTGTTGTATTTGTGACACGTGTCACAACTGTGGTGATGAAAACTCTGATTGTGGTATGTCAAGTCCTGCCTACAGGCCCATCCCTTCATAAGAAACTAATTTTTTCATCACAGAGTTGTGAGAAGTTGGTACTAATGAGTGTTCAGGCTGCCGAGCAGGTCCTTCTTGAAACTTCCTGGCAGATTAAAACTGTGTGCCGGACCGAGACTCGAACTCACGCCCCGTCCTCACAGCTTCACTTCCGCCAGTACCTTGTCTCCTACCTTCCAAACTTTACAGAAGCTCTCCTGCGAACCTTGCAGGACTAGCACTCCTGAAAGAAAGGATATTGCGGAGACATGGCTTAGCCACAGCCTGGGCGATGTTTCCAGAATGAGATTTTCACTCTGCAGTGTAGTGTGTGCTGATATGAAACTTCCTGGCAGATTAAAACTGTGTGAGGTCCGGGCGTGAGTCGTGCTTGGGTAGCTCAGATGGTAAGAGCACTTACCTGTGAAAGGCAAAGGTCCCGAGTTCGAGTCTCGGTCCGGCACACAGTATTAATCTGCCAGGAAGTTTCGTATCAGTATACACACCGCTGCAGAGTGAAAATCTCATACAGGTACTTCTTATCTGAATTTTGAAGTTTGCTGTAATTTGAGGTATACATGGGAACTTCTTCCAAAAGTTCATTCATGTTCAGGGTTTTGTTATATTATTTTTGTATCTTAAACTAGTCTATAGGTGATGCTCCACTGCGAAGAGAAATTGCTTATTACCCTAGTGAAAAGGAATTTATAGACATCTTATAGTTTCAGCATGAAAATCTTTGCGGATTCTAATGCTGTTTAGTTTTATTATCTTGTTGTGTTTTCTTGGTGTTGTAATTCCTTTTCTACATCACAAGTTGCCAGAGAACTGTCTACTGCCATTGTGCTTCAGAAACATTTGTCATTACACTTATATCTAGAGCTGTGAATGAGTCTTAAAACAGCTAGAGGGCTTTCCTTTCACTTTTGAGTTTTCATGAAAAACTGAAACATCATTAGTTGACTTATCGCTACACTTACATGAGGAAGATTTTGCCAGTGCAGAGTAAACATCAAAAACTGGAGAGCCAGTGTTCAGGTAATTATTTACCATCATTCTAGCCAGTGTCAATCTGAAATGAAGTCAAGGAAACAGTAACTAATGCTTTTCTGCTACCCTGTCCTTTTATTAGATTTTTTCTTTCCCTATCCAAAGTTCCCTGGAGGTAACTATGTACATAAGTGTGAAATTAGAGTTTGCATTCTGATGTAAGTTCATATATATGCTGTTCGCTAGCTTGTAGCCACAGCCTGATAAAATAAAAGCTGCGGTCCTGAATAGTGACAATCACAACCTTGATTTAGTGAAGGACCATTTAATAACTTCAAATACACCACTCTGTCGCTTTATAACTGTATATCCATCTGGAATCTAACTATTATTTACTGTTTTTATGCATATCCAGCTGCTTAGCTTTATCAGCCTTGACAACAAAATTAACAATCCTCAGGAAGAGGTTTACACATCATCAACAATTAACTTCTGTTAGTTTAGATCTCTGTACAAACTACAGATATCAAGTAGAGCAAGAGTTCAGTCAGCAGAAAGCAGTATCAGCAGGCAGAGCTGCATCTGTATTACTTTTTTGTGTGCAGAGTTGAAATGGACAGCATATTTGTGTATTTATCTCAATTTTTTCAAAAAGTCATTCGTATCTCTTTCTTTTCAGCCTCTCATGTGTCCACTATTGGTTTCTCACTTGATTTTATACAAGGAAACAGAAATTAACAGACTGTCTGTTTAATTTAAGGTGAAGTTGTCTTCTGATAACTATAAATCCCATTTAAAATATCACAGATCTTTTGTTGAACTTTAACATCACAAGTTACTCATCAAATTTCATCCACTAGGATTGTTTTTCATAACTTTGTGGTTGATTATTGTGTTCATTTATTTAAGCTTCTCCCTTGTGATATGTTGCCACAGTTTCACTCAAAAGTTGTATATCAGTAGAATTATGAGTGTCTACAGTGTGATGGATAATTGGATTGTAGTTGAAAAGTTCTGATTTATGGTTCCTGTCAAGTGTGATTGGAAGTTCAGGGTAATGAAATGATTTTTTACTCTTCTATATTTCATTTATAGGTATTATTGTGTTATGTTCCTGAATTTTTTGTTTATATATTATGTAACAGCCACAATGTAATATAACTTAAAGAAGGTGTGAAGTAAAATGGTAAATGTTGTTCTGACTGCTTGGCCATCAAAGCAGGTGATAAAGTAAACCAGTTGTTTTGATGTTTTAGGTGGTAGGGTAGTCTAGCCGTATGAATGGGAGGATTCAAGTTTGTCATTGCTGTGATACATATTTCTGATTAATATCAATTAATGTGTTTCAATATTTGAATGAATCATTGTATAAGCATTTAATTTAGATCATCACTTTCATTCCTATAACCTCGTCTGTAAATTTTCAAGTGAAATAATTATTTTGTGCTGGTGGGTGAAACAACTCATTCAGATAATGAACGCATTTTGGTCAGCATTTGTACAGAATTCTTTCCCTACTTACAATAGAGCATAGGTCTTGTTATTACACTCTATTCGCACACAGCTATTTGTGATATCATTACCTTTAGTATGGTGACAGGATTTTTATGTAAGACATGGGCAAAGAAAAACAAAGTTTTTAGGTTGTAATATATGAAATACGATGGTTTCTTATTTATATTCCTTGACTAGAGAAGAATGTTATGGTTGAACTGAAATTGTTTAGTATGTTAAGAAATTTATGGGTTGTCTAGACATTAGAAATGGTATTTAAGAAATGCTGTTTAGAAGTATTGCGGAGATGAGAACTATTTTTGATTCATAAATTATTAAATGTGCTAAATGTGTCATTTCAGCATAATACTCATTTATTTGAAAAATCTTCAGAACAAATTGCATCCCAATTAGGTTGTGACATACTTGGGTGAAGTGACTGGTATAGCATAGATAAAAGGCAACAGCAAGGAATTTTGATAACAATTTGTAATTCGTAACTGCTATTTGTATTTACATGTGTGTAATATATATGTGGGTACTGTATTTGTTAAGGCAGGATGATCATTTCTAAATGGCACATTGTGACAACAATGCTTTCATTAATCTGTTTTTGTTTAAAGGAATTTTTTTTCGCTTAGCACATTTTGGTTGCCAAGTGTTCAGTTTAGACACATTACTGAATTTGTGGAATGAAAGAGTAAAAATTAATGTAACATCTGTAGACTGAGAAATATGCCAGAAATGTAATATGTTGAACAAATTGTTCATCTATTACAAAGTGAAAAGTTGTGTATTTGGTTTATCATTATCAAAGGAAGGTAGGTCAGTATCAGAATAGTTCTTATCATAACAATGAATAATTGCACAACAATACAGCATGGTTCCCAAGAATATTTCAGTTATGTATTTTCACAATTATTTGATTAGAAGGTATAAACAAATATGCAAGCGCACAAATGTATGTTAGCTTACTGAACATTTTCAGATATTTTTTTTATAAATACAAACACCTTTTTTCCTGCTGCAGTATAATATTTAATTATAAGGCATGTTTTGCCTTCTATTTCAAAGACTACTCTAGTAGATTATTTTCTGTACTAATACAGTTTTGTTTCTACAAACATTGGCCTGTGATGGTGACTTTTTATATTAAATATTATATTGCATAAAGAAAAATGGTTTTAGTGTTTGTAAAACAAATACTGACTTAGTTAGGCACCCCAGCAAACTTGAACAATTTTCATACGTGTAGCCTCATTAAGTGGTTCAAACTGCCTGCACTTTTGGTAGACACATTGTAAAATGGTAACTACAGATTACCATATAGTTGACAGCACTATTGATTTTGATGTCACTGGTGCCTAGTCCACTGTCAGGTGTGATACTCTTTCTACTTTGTCATCTGTGCTAATCAAGTTGAGTTGGTCATATGTGACATGCACTGGAAACAGTATCACTTTTCTCTGTTGTGAGTAATTTCGTTGTGCTGCAATGATCTGTTATGTGCCATAAGCATATTTAAGCGATAGTAATGCTGCATTCTAAGGTGTCAGCGTTGAGCATTTGTCCGGATTGAACGTTGCTAAAAAGACATTGGCCTAAGGCCTTTCATAAGTTGCAAAAAGCTTTCAACCACACCTGCATGTATGGATTTAACTCATTTTCTTTACAATTGATTAAGTGGGTAGGACATTTGTGTTGTTTTTGGGAATGAATTTGGCATACTAATTAACTTTGCCCAGGAACTACTGTACCTCTTTGAGGTTCTTAGGAGCTAGTAAGATACTGACTACATCTACATCGTCCTCTGTGGACAGGAGTCTTTACTTATGTTCTGTGAGTACAGTTGGCACAAAAACATTGTATTGCGTCAACTATGCATACCATAAGCTTGGATCCACTAAAACATCATCTTTAGCTTTTTGCAATTACTGCTCACTTGAGCAAGTCGTCTGAATAATTAACTCGTTCAGGGATACTGTGGTCGAGTCAGTTATAAAGATATGAGCTGAATGGTGTGTTGATCACTAAAAACTGTTTTGTGTAGTGATCTACAGATAAATGAAATTGGTGTCAGTGATACCTATATTGCAAAAATCATGGTCCCAGCTAATTTTACCAGCAGTTTCTCAGGCCTATGAATTGTATACAGATCCACATTAGCTGAAGTGCTGATTGTAGACTTTAACTGCTGCAAGTTCTTGGCTTCTTTACTATTGTGAGAATATTATGAAAATGATAGATTGCTATTCATTATATAGAAAATAGATTGAGGCACAGACAAGCAAAACGAAAAGATTGCTATACATTAAGCTTTCAGCCAAAAGTCATTCTTCTGAAGCAGAAAAAACATTCACACAAGCCCAACTCTCATACATGCATGACTTTGTCTGTGGCCACTAAGACCAGTGTTTCCTACCCCAGCACTCAAAAAACTGGAAAGCTTAATGTATAGCAGTCTTTCTGTTGTGCTTGTCTGCAACTCAGTGCCTCCACTTTGTGAGAAGTAGGAGTCTAGTATCATTTTCATAATACTGTCGTTATTCCACCATGGATTACCTATAGTTCACTCGTACCGTGGGTGTTCCCCACTGGTTAAATAATACTGGTGATATTTCTCCTGTACTACGTAATATATCTAGTTCCACTTTAAATTGATGACACATAATGAAAGGCACTGGATATACTCTACAAAACTTAAGCACTGATGATTGCTTTAAGGATATGTGGGCTTGAAACCTTGTTGCACAACATAATGTAGGTGAAACAGTTGTTCGTATTGTGGACGCAATGTATCAAGTTCTTTGAATGGAATCCTGGTTGAAACCAGGTTCATTTGGTCTAGTTGGACTATGGTCAAACCCCACAATGGGACTGGCTGCCCATTGTACTTCACCATTCTGCACCGAGGATACTGCAGCTGTGGGGATCCAATGTGCTGGTATATGTTGACATTAATCAGAGACATGGCTGTGCCAGTGCCAAACCGTAATTGTGCCATTACTCCATTAATTTTCAGCTGTAGCACATGCTCTTGCGTCCCATCCGCTGGTGCTGTTGGCACCACAGGATACTGAGCAGCACACTGGCAGCTGTTTTTGTCACTTCCTGTCTAAGGCAGACACTTGTGAGATGCCCTGGTTTGCACCATACAAAACAGGTGACTTCACGGAATGGCCAGTGATGCCATTTGAGGACGATATGGAGGAAACTTTTTTATCAGCTTCCACTTGCTTTGGGATGCTAGAAGCATTATGAAACATAGCATGCATCAATGCTGTTACTTTGTGAGCTTTGGAAATGTTTTGCTTCTTGCTCAGAATGGGATCAAACGATTATAAAGCCTTCACGCTAACTTCTCTGTCAGGAGACAGACATACAGTAGCATCACAGTTTAATGATTCAACATATGATGTTCCACAGTGTTTATGGGGAAAATCACACTGACATGCAAAGCCTAAAAAGTCATCAGCCCATGGTGTGTGGCTTTGATGACTGCAGTATTCATCAAACCACAAATCTCAGAAAAGCTCAAACTTTGAGAGTCCAAAAGTAGGTTGCTTTTGCTTTGCTTCATACAGTTTATTACTAAAAGACAGGAGGAGTGCACTCTGACATTCAAGGTCAGTTATTTGACTTGCCTTGCAGTGAATAACAAACTGACTTAAATCGACCTCCCACTCTCATCTGTGTCATTGCAGCAAGTGAATGATTGAGGCAGAGGCATGATGTTGCTGACTGTTGTTGGTTTTGAAATAATTGTTACAGCAATTCCTGTTCTTGCTGTTGCAGCTATCAAAACTTCATAAACAGAAGATCAGTGTTTCGCATCACTGTGATGCATAGTAAGAAAGTCTTCATTGCCGCTTTTCTGTACTGTTCAGTGTAGTCCGCATCTCGTGGTCGTGCGGTAGCGTTCTCACTTCCCACGCCCGGGTTCGATTCCCGGCGGGGTCAGGGATTTTCTCTGCCTCGTGATGACTGGGTGTTGTGTGATGTCCTTAGGTTAGTTAGGTTTAAGTAGTTCTAAGTTCTAGGGGACTGATGACCATAGATGTTAAGTCCCATAGTGCTCAGAGCCATTTGTTCAGTGTAGGTAGAACACAATGTATGATAACTTACGAGGGTGAGTCAAATGAAAACCTTAAATATTTTTTAAATATTATTTATTGTGCAGAAGTGGTACAAAGCTGTATCAATGCAAGTCCTCCAGCACTTAACAAAGTGCACAAATTCCTTTAAGAAAAAATTCTTATGGTAGTCTGAGCAACCACTCATGTGCCGCGTGGTGTACCTCTTCATCAGAATTTCCTCCCATTGCGTCTTTGAGTGGTCCAAACAACCGGAAATCACTTAGGGTAAGGTCTGGTGAGTATGGTGGATGAGGAAGACACTCAAACTGCAGGTCTGTGATTGTTGCAGCTGTTGTACAGGCAGTGTGGGGCCTTGCATTCTCATGTTGCAAAAGGACACCTGCTGACAGCAATCCACGTCGCTTTGATTTGATTGCAGGCCGCAGATGATTTTTTAGGAGTTCTGTGTATGATCCACTGGTGACAGTGGTCCCTCTAGGCATGTAATGCTCCAAAATGATGCCTTTTTCATCCCAAAAGAGAGTCAGCATAACCTTCCCTGCTGATGGTTCTGTTCGAAACTTCTTTGGTTTTGGTGATGAGGAATGGCGTCATTCCTTGCTCGCTCTCTTCGTTTCCGGTTGGTGGAAGTGAACCTAGGTTTCGCTCCCAGTAACTATTCTTGCAAGGAAGCCATCACCTTCTCGTTCAAATTGCCGATGAAGTTCTTCACAAGCATCAACACGTCGTTCTCTCATTTCAGGAGTCAGCTGCCGTGGCACCCATCTTGCAGACACTTTGTGAAACTGGAGCGCATCATGCACAATGTGATGTGCTGACCCATGACTAATCTGTAAACATGCTACAATGTCATTCAGTGTCACTGTGCGGTTTCCCTTCACTATGGCTTCAACTGCTGCAATGTTCTGTGAAGTCACAACTCATTGTGCCTGACCCGGACGTGGAGCATCTTCCACTGAAGTCACACCATTTGCGAACTTCCTACTCCATTCGTAGACTTGCTGCTGTGACAAATATGCATCACCGTACTTAATCTTCATTCGTCGATGAATTTCAATAGGTTTCTCACCTTCACTATGCAAAAACCGAATAACAGAACACTGTTCTTCCCTGGTGCAAGTCGCCAATGGGGCAGCCAACTTTATACTGATACTGCGACAGTGTGTGTGCACCTGCACTATGCTGCCACCTACATGCCATTCTGCACGCTGTTTGGAGCACGCTTATGAACTTACGGGAAAAAGGTGCTAAATTACGATTTGTTATTACAAATTTAAGATTTTCATTTGACTCGCCCTTGTACAATTGCAGAAACCAAATGAACAAGTGTGTTTCCTGTGGCTGATGACAGTGGAGTTCATGAAGTGAATGGCTAGCCAGAAGCAACGTCCAGTGTGTAGCAAAAGCTGTAATAAACAGTCACATATATTTAGAGTGATCCAAAATGAAAAATCTACTTATGCGAGGTCAGTCACTTTACTATCAATTGCACATGTCGAAGTGTTCAGAGAATGCCTAGAACTACTCGATAAGTTTGTGGCCACAGTATTTAATGGCACTCATGTCGGTAGACAGTCTGCGGCGGCACCCTCTGCAGAAGCAGCATGTACAGTATGTAGTATGAAGCCCGGGTAGCTCTCGACTTTTCTTCAGTATCAATACTTGGGATGAGCAGGGAATCTGAATTGCTGTCAAATACTAAACTTGTAACAAAGGACTATGCACAAGTGACCCCATGACCAGTAGCATCACTGTAGCAGCTCAGTGGTATCTACCTGTGACAAGTACTAAAGGGCGTTGAACAACTTAAAGCGGCTGGAAGCCATAGAAATTTGTATCAAGTGTGTTAGTGCTATTATCGATAAGTATAAAAACAGAGCAAAAACTATATGTTACATGTTATACCATTGTTAGTAATTAAAATTTGTACGTATAGTGCTCAAAATATCACTTTCCTATTTAGTGAAAACACAGTCATAGAATGGCGAGGCTTTGCCATGGCCAGCGGTGTGGTCCTATAGTAGTCAGATTAAAGCTGCTGCTTCTTCTTCTTCTCTCCGTCCCTCCCCCTCTACCTTCCTCTCTCTCTCTCTCTCTCTCTCTCTCTCTCTCTCTCCCGTCCCTTCTCACCCCCTTTCCTCTCCCCTCTCGCCCCCACCCTCCCTTGTAAACAATAGGTTAGATGGATAGAAAATGCGACCTTAAAGGAAACAAAGGTTTGTGTGAGGGTTGTAATGCCTGATATTGTGATGATGTGTTCATGTCAGCAAATGAAATGCAGTCAGTAGTGTGCAGGTAGTATATCGTCATTCACGCCCCCCCCCCCCTTTTTTTATGTAACTTCTCGAGTGTTAGAAGAATCTGCAGAATGTTTGTATTGGTTGTCATTTTAGGTTATTGTGGAGCAGAACAATATGGCAATCACCACCACATTCAGTAGCAATTTACACGAGTCCCCAGCTGCCTGCAGATAACTTTTAATAGCTAGTCTTGTGAATTCAAGAAGTTACTAAATGGATAAGTGAAAGCCCCCTTTTTTCATTTATTGTACCCAAGGGAGAAGTAGTTACAGCCAAAAATTAAATAGTTTGCTAGTTGTCTGCATTTGCATTAATTTCATATGTTTTCTTTCTTAAGTGTTTGGGATATTTTTGGATTTTTGACTGATGTATGCTATAGCAAAACTTGGGAATATGGGCCATAGTGCTAGTTTCTTGTTTTTTTCTGAATTTTAAAAGGATTTTGTGTGATGTTTTTCCTAGTTTCTCTTAAAAGAATTCATAATGTCCAGTGGAATAGTGTTTGTTTTAATAATTTGTGTGTGTTCGGGAGGGGTGTTTATATTCAAAATAGGCACCTGTTGTAGAGGGGGAATATTTGTTCATTATGAAGTTTTCGTATTCTCAAAATTATATTACAGTTACCGTTTAATGTTGGACATAGTTTCTTCATATCCTTTGTAAATGTATGTAAAAATATTGTAGTGCAAGCCTTGGGCAAAAGAGTATACATTAAGTAAAAAAAGACTTTTTTTTTTCCTTTGACACTGCAGGCAAAGTGGGAAATTCACAAAGTAGACAAGCTGCAGCTAGGGACAGCAGAGGATATGGCTAGAAATGTGATAACAAGGGTGGCTCTCAGAAGGGTCAGGAAGGGAGTAGCGCACACTCACACAGCAAAACAGGAGGAGTAGGGTGTCGGGTAAGAATGCTAGTATATAGTAATAATGCTGATCTATTGTGAAAGGATGACAGTAATCCTGGAAAGGAAGAGAACCAAGAGAAATTGTTCAAAAAGAGAAAACCACAAGGCAAGGAGAAGTATAAAATTTGAAGTAGAATGCAAATAGAGATAGGAATGTAAGGATGGCAAGGAACTAAGGGCAGATAAGTGGGCAACAGGAACTAGCAGAGATTGCAACTGAAAGAGTTTAACCTCCACTTTGTGTGTGTTTTCCACTGCAATATCATATCTCTGTACAGTTAGTGGATAGACCTTCCACAAACCATGTTGTTATTGTTGCGATCTTCAATTCAAAGATTACATTGACTATTCCTTGATGCCTCAGGATGTGACCTATCAACCAATCCCTTCTTTTGGTCAAATTGGGCTATAAATTTCTTTCCTCCCCAATTCAGTTCAGTGCCACTTCATTAGTTATTCACTCTTATTTTCAGCATTCTTCTGTAGCACCACGTCCCAAAGTTTCTGTTATCATATTGTCTGAACTGGTTATCATCCATGTTTTGCTTCTGTACAAGGCTACATTCCAGACAAATACCTTCAGAAAAGACTACTTAATATTTGAATTTATGTTGACAATTTATCTGGTAATAAATATGCAGCCAGTCACAACTGGTCGCATATTAATTACCAGATAAATCGACAGTTTAAATAACAGTCACAGTTCGTCATCCGTAATGGATATGCTGAAATTTGAATTTATTTTCAGTGTTAACAAGTTACTCTTTTCCAGTAACGCAGTCAGCAGTTATTTTGCTGCCTAAATAGCAAAACTCATCTTTCAATATGTCAGTTCCTAATCTAATGCTCTCAGCATCACCTGATGTGACAACATTCCATTATCCTTGTTTTGCCTTTGTTAACGTTCATCTTATATTCTTTCAAGACACTGTCCATTGCATTTAATTGCACTTCCAAGTCTTTTGCTGTCTGTGACAATTGCAATGTCACCAGCTAAGTACACCTTTATTTCTTCTCCCTGAACTTTAATTTCCTTTTCAAATTTCTTCTTGATTTCATTCGCAGGTTGTTCATTGCAGAGATTGATCATTGGGGATAAGCAATAATGCTGTTTCCTTTCTCAGCTTCTGCTTCTCTTTTATGTCCTTCTACTCTTACAGCTGCAGTCAGTTTTCTGTACAAGTTGTAAATAACATTTTGCTCCCCGAAGTACACACATTCACATAACGCAATCACAAAGACACCCAAATGCTCACATCCATGGTGAGACTGATGATGGATTATCATTTATTGAGAATAGTTGACTGGGCTGATAGAGGTGGGAAGGGGTTAGGGAAGGATCCATGTGGCAAGGAAAGGGTAGTGGAGTAATGCAAGGCAGGTCTTTTGACAGATTACTTAGCAGTTGCACAGTGAGAAGTTGGCTGTTGGGAGAAAGGAGATACTGTACCCTCTGAATTCATTTTGTCTTTGGCACAGCCATTCAGTCATTTGCTGTAAGACCTGCCTCTCACTAACTTGCTATCCCCTTCTTGTATATCTTCCATCCCCACCAGATAACTGCTCCCAATAATCCATTCCATCACAGCTGTGGGAGTGTGCATTTGAATGTCTATATGTGTGAATGTGTGCACTTTGCTAGAAAAAGGGCAAGAGTTCAAAAGGTAGTAAAAAAACTGTTTTTTGTTAAGTGTATTTATGCACCACACATCAGTCTACCATAGGAGAGTGGTTGCTATTCCGTTATGTTACATATTGTTCCTTCCTAGAATTTCAAATACTGTTATTATGTGCTTCTACAGCAAGTGTCCCACAATTTAGCTTACCTGAGCCACATTGGAAGAAGATATTATATTTGGGGAAAAACATGCCGGACCAATGAGATACTAACAACATGTGGCGGGAGTTTCATATTAAAAATATTCTCTCTCTCTCTCTCTCTCTCTCTCTCTCTCTCTCTCTCTCTCACACACACACACACACACACACACACACACACACACACACACACACACACACACTTGCTCTGGGCGCCACTGTTGACAGCCTTGCATTTGTCATCAAGCTACTCCTGCTTGACCATTTTACTTTTCCTGTTAAATTCGTTTTTTAGACATCTGTATTCCCTTTCTTCCACGTGGTTAATTTGTTGCATTTTTAATTATATTTCCTCCTTTCGTCAAATTCGGTGTGTTCTATGTTATCCAAGGATTTCTACCGTGTGTTCTATGTTATCCAAGGAATTCTACCGTGTGTTCTATGTTATCCAAGGAATTCTACCGTGTGTTCTATGTTATCCAAGGATTTCTACCGTGTGTTCTCTCTTTGTCTATTTGATTCTCTGTTGCCTCCACTATTTTATTTTTCAAGGCTATCCATTCATCTTCTGTTGTTTTCCTTACCCTTGTTTCAGTCAATCATTGCCTAATGCCACCTTTAAAACTCTAAACAACCCCTAGGTCCTTCGGTGCATCAAAAAGCCATCTCCTTGAGCTCTGACTTCTTTGCAATTTCTTCAGTTTCAATCCACAGTTCACCATCAATAAATCGCAGCCGAAGTCTCATATGTCCCTGGAAATGTCTTACAGTTCAAAATTTGATTTTGAAATCTCTGTCTTAACCATTATGTAATCAATCTGTTACCTTCCAGTGTTCCTAGATTTCTTTCATGTATAGAACCTTCTTTCTGTGCAAAATTCTACTTGGCAGCTCCATCCTTTTTCCTTCTTCCCAGGCCATGTTCTTTTCTATTTTTCGGTCTTCACCATTCCAGTCACCCATCACAATAAAATCTTTGCCTTGCTTGACTGTCTGAATGATTTCCTTTATTTCATCATACACTCTTTCAGTCTCTTCATCTGCAAATAGTTGTTGTATAAACTTGTACTACTGTGGTGGGTGTTAGCTTAATGTCTGTTCATAGTAGCATGTGCACACTCCTATTTTCGTATATGTTATTAGGCCTAATTCTGCATTACTCCTACTTGGTTTTGTGTTGATAATCCTGTATTTAAATGACCAAAAGTCCTGTTCCTCTTCCCAGGCCATGTTCTTTTCTATTTTTCCTTCTTCACCATTCCAGTCACCCATCACAATAAAATCTTTGCCTTGCTTGACTGTCTGAATGATTTCCTTTATTTCATCATACACTCTTTCAGTCTTATATATATATATATATAGACACACACACACACACACACACACACACTCCTGGAAATTGAAATAAGAACACCGTGAATTCATTGTCCCAGGAAGGGGAAACTTTATTGACACATTCCTGGGGTCTGATACATCACATGATCACACTGACAGAACCACAGGCACATAGACACAGGCAACAGAGCATGCACAATGTCGGCACTAGTACAGTGTATATCCACCTTTCGCAGCAATGCAGGCTGCTATTCTCCCATGGAGACGATCGTAGAGATGCTGGATGTAGTCCTGTGGAACGGCTTGCCATGCCATTTCCACCTGGCACCTCAGTTGGACCAGCGTTCGTGCTGGACGTGCAGACCGCGTGAGACGACGCTTCATCCAGTCCCAAACATGCTCAATGGGGGACAGATCCGGAGATCTTGCTGGCCAGGGTAGTTGACTTACACCTTCTAGAGCACGTTGGGTGGCACAGGATATATGCGGACGTGCATTGTCATGTTGGAACAGCAAGTTCCCTTGCCGGTCTAGGAATGGTAGAACGATGGGTTCAATGACGGTTTGGATGTACCGTGCACTATTCAGTGTCCCCTTGACGATCACCAGTGGTGTACGGCCAGTCTAGGAGATCGCTCCCCACACCATGATGCCGGGTGTTGGCCCTGTGTGCCTCGGTCGTATGCAGTCCTGATTGTGGCGCTCACCTGCACGGCGCCAAACACACATACGACCATCATTGGCACCAAGGCAGAAGCGACTCTCATCGCTGAAGATGACACGTCTCCATTCGTCCCTCCATTCACGCCTGTCGCGACACCACTGGAGGCGGGCTGCACGATGTTGGTGCGTGAGCGGAAGACGGCCTAATGGTGTGCGGGCCCGTAGCCCAGCTTCATGGAGACGGTTGCGAATGGTCCTCGCCGATACCCCAGGAGCAACAGTGTCCCTAATTTGCTGGGAAGTGGCGGTGCGGTCCCCTACGGCACTGCGTAGGATCCTACGGTCTTGGCGTGCATCCGTGCGTCGCTGCGGTCCGGTCCCAGGTCGACGGGCACGTGCACCTTCCGCCAACCACTGGCGACAACATCGATGTACTGTGGAGACCTCACGCCCCACATGTTGAGCAATTCGGCGGTACGTCCACCCGGTCTCCCGCATGCCCACTATACGCCCTCGCTCAAAGTCCGTCAACTGCACATACGGTTCACGTCCACGCTGTCGCGGCATGCTACCAGTGTTAAAGACTGCGATGGAGCTCCGTATGCCACGGCAAACTGGCTGACACTGACGGCGGCGGTGCACAAATGCTGCGCAGCTAGCGCCATTCGACGGCCAACACCGCGGTTCCTGGTGTGTCCGCTGTGCCGTGTGTGTGATCATTGCTTGTACAGCCCTCTCGCAGTGTCCGGAGCAAGTATGGTGGGTCTGACACACCGGTGTCAATGTGTTCTTTTTTCCATTTCCAGGAGTGTATATATAAAATCATCCTCCTGAATGACAGAAAACGGAGTGGGGGGAATAGTTTTTACTTGCTTTCAGCCATCAGCTTGTACCATATTTGTTCTAAATTTTGGTTTTCCATAGTTGCCACTTCATTAGAGGACCAGTGTACAATTCAGTCATTGGCAGCAAGGAGTAGTTTATCCCCTTTCTGCTGCTCTGGCATTAGATATACCCTGTGCTGTACTCACAGTTCATTCAAAATTATTGCAAGAGGCATTTTTGAGTGACTGGTACTGTAGTGTTTGAATACAGTTGTGTACTCACTTTATAGCAAACACCACACTAAGTCTGACATTATTAACAGCAGCTTAAAAAGCAAACTATCAGTGTCACTTTCAATAGTAAAATAAAAAAAAAATTGTAACGACAGTATTTTCCTGTATTTTCTAAACTTTGTTAAATATGACAAATATAAGAAATCAAATGAATCTAATAAATTCAATTATTAATACTCACATTGGCGTGTGCACAAATACTAGTATGGGAATTAATTACTTCCAGTTACAAGTATGAAATTCAGTGTTAACACTTTATGCATGATTTCTCTTTGATACTTACTGTTACTCTTGTAAATTACATTTCAGGCTTGCCAGAAAGCCTTGGGGAATCTAGAAAAAGATTCTGGATGCACTATTGGAGTTGTCTAAAACTTGTGCTTTACTTGACTACTTTGGTGTGCTAATTGTAACAACTTGGTTCAGAAATTGTGTGTGTGATAATAGGGACCTGTTGAAGCCATTAGTGGGTTGGAAGGATGTGATGCATTATGAAAAGAGAAGCAAATAAGCTTTGTTTCTTTCACATTATGCAGCTCCACAGCACCACTCAAGCATTATTCACGTATATACATTAGGAACAACCGGAGAGACAAAGCATGGGACTGAGGTCTCAAATGTTCCTGCAGGTCTCTTGTAATATCGTTCTGGGATGTAAATGCTTTAATAGCAGAATAGATTTTTGGTGTACTATGAGTGTGGAAGTTATTTATGGCATCATCGAACCTGTGCACCTGGTTATATTTCTCTCAGTACAACACATCAGATATTGTTATCTTGTTGTGAGCTCATACTGAACTTTTTTGTAGTAACTGTTGAATTAGAAAATTAATACTTTTTATGTAGGAAAGAACAAGCTGTACATGTATTCATTGTTAAACTGCTGAGAATAGAGAAGAATCAGTACAAGCATCTTCACAAGTAATGACAGCATAGGAGAGTTACTTCCTGCTCTTTGGATGTGGTGGTGCAGACCTTTCATCTCACTAGTATCTTAGACTGTTCCATTTATTTCTTTTGCAACCCATGTGGATGTCTACAGCTGTGCAAGATACAAAAGATCATCAGCTGGTACCACGATATCATTGTTAATATATACATTTTTTATGTGTTAGTTGTAAATTGTTTTAGTTTTATTCTAATTGATTTTCAGGACTACTTTCCAACTTGCTGTATTAAGTTCTTCCATTAGCTGTTGCTGAAGGGATCACCTGCCGTAGAGGGAAACTGTGTATCATCAGCAAGACGCAAGTGATTAAGGTATGTCCCATTGATGCATATTCGTTCTTCATTTGCTCACTTTATGGATTTGAAAAAATTGTCTGGGACCGTCTCTCTCCTCCTTCAATTCCCAATTTCCCATTATTCTGATGAATGGAAACTGCAGCATTGATATGTGCTTTTTAATTTACTGACATAGGTTAAATCAACACCTTTTTTCTCAAGGGCTGGGTGTTAATATTTTACTGAAACAGTCAACATATTTCTCAAAATCAGCAATCTCCAGAGACAGTGTCAGTTATACTTGCTACTGTGTCCTGTACTGTCATTCATAACATTCAAATGATCCATTTTGCTATGTTACTGTACTCATTTGATGCAGCCCGCCATTATCCTGTGCAGGCCTCGTCTCCTCTGTATAACTATAACAACTTATATCCATTTGAATCTGCTCCTTTTATTTGAGTTGGGGTCTCTTCTACAATTTTTATCCTACGCACCTCCAGTCCCACATTGATAATTCTGTCATGTCCCAGGATGCATCATTTAACCATACCTTTATTTAGTCAGTTGGTGCATTAAATTTATTTTTTCCCCAGTTTGCTTCAGTATCTCCTCATTAGTTAAACAATCCACCCCTGTAATCTTCTGTTCCCTTGTCTGTTATGTTTATCATTCACGTTTCGTTTCTGTACAAGGCTGCCCAATAGCAAAACTCATCTACCCTCTCGTAATCAAATTCCTTTTGGATAGCATGATTTATTTCATCTTTATTCCTTTACATTGTTTTACTTTTGTTGATGTTCATCTTATAACCTCTTTTCAAGAGACTATCCATTCTGTTCAACTGCTTTTCCCAGTTCTTTGTTGTATCTGACTCTATCAGTGTCATCTGCAGACCTCAAAGTTTTTATTCCTTCTCCAAAAACTTCGATTCCTTTTCCAGATTTTTCCTTGGTTGCCTTTACTGCCTGCTCAGTGTACAGATTGAGAATACCACTAAGGATAGGTTACATCTGTATCTCTCTGTTTTTTCAGCTGCTGTTTTCCTGCGGTCTGGTTTCTATAGGTTTCAAATAACCTTTAATTCCCTATGTTGTATTCCTGCTACCTTCAGAATTTCAAGGACTGTTATTCCAGTGAACACCGTAAAAACCTTCTGTAGATGAGTAAATGTTATAAAAGTGGGTTTCCCTTTCTTTTACCTATCTTCTAATGTTAAGTTGTATGGACTGTATTGCTTCTCATGTTTCTACACATCTCTAGAACAAAATCCGGCTTTCCCAGAGCTTGACTTCTACCAGTTTTTCAATTCTTCTGTTGCATTCTTCTTGAACTCTGAGAGTATTTTACATGTCTCATACACCTTGCACACCATGTCGAATAGTTTTTGTCATGGCTGAATCAAGAATATTAATAAGTCTGAAGGAATGGCTTCTATTCCAGATGCCTTGTTTTGGTTTTCGGTGTTTCAGTGCTCCATCAAATTATTCTTTTAGTATCATAGAATCCTTCTCATCTTCATGTACTTCCTCTTCCATGACTGTAATACAGTCATAAAGTTCATTTCACATGTGTAACTTGTATATAACGGGTGGCTATAATGAAACTGATGGTGCTCAGAGTGCTGCAGTGTGGGCTCTATACATCACTGGACACTGAAACAATGTAGATATGTTCATTAATTGGTGGTGCATTCAGGGAGTATGCTGGAAAAAAAAGAAATAAGAAATGTTCTATGTTCTGCCACCTGGTAAACAGCCGAAATGTTGTGTGGCTGCAAGAAAAGGGGTGGAATGATCAAACACATGATAACAGTAGTTCTGGCACGTTTATTAGAACAGGGGTAAAAGTTACACCATGTCTCTGTGCGAGGATCAGAGGAACATAACTCCATTTTAGCTACTTTACCAGAGAGATGAAGAAGAGTATTTTAAGCCCTAAATTTCATGTTTCAGTGGTGTAATAGAAACTTCATTGAAAATTTTCTACACTAAAGAATACACTTAAAAAGCTGTCTGATGGTAATATAGCCCTACTGGTTTGCCATTATTAATTGTTTAATATAGCGCTAAGGAGATACGTAATTATGATTCTAAGTGAATCAGTCTACATAGATGATTTATGTATTGGAGACACGCACTTACTTTGCCAAATGTAATATAAAAAGTTAGTTTACTCATTAAAAAGGGATCAGTTACAGCTTAAATAAAAGCATATTAGTGAATTTTTGTACCAACATCACTAATGAATGTTCACAACCTAGCTAACTTCATCACAGCCATTCCCACCACAGTCTGAAGCTCCAGCTTTCTCTTCTTGAAGACTCTTGTGAAAAGTGTGTTATTGTTCCTTGATAACACTGATGAGGCACAGATCCAGGAGATCTTTTACCTCCTCTTCCCAAAGTTTTAGTGTTCCATGGTATTTCCATCCCAACTGGAAGACTAGCGGAATTACGGGATTTTCCGGAAACTGGCAAACTTTTGAATTGTTGATGAGTGAAATGTTCGAAAAAGATGCGATTTTGAAGTGACATCACTTTAAGCCATTGTACTTAATTTACTTTGCTGTCAGTTTTAGTATTTTTCGACTTTTCCTTCTGCATTGCCCCAGAATCCAGGAAGTCCTTCTGCTTCATTTCAACAGCTTCATACAGTCTTTGTTTTTTAACAGTCTGAACAACATTATACAACCATAAATGATCACAGATATTAACAGTTTTTGCCGCCTTTTCTATACGGGCATGGGATGATTCACACTGCATGAAAGACTAGCCAGGCTCAAAGACGCATTGCTATATTCTTTTGTATGTTTTGTACAAATGTTTCTGATACATTAAAACAGCTAAGGAAAAACCATAGACACATTTGAACTTCATAACCATCTTTCAGTGGAAAGTACTTCTTTGTCACATTTCTTTGAGACTGCATACCTGCAGAATATGACCTTTCTTTAGATACCTCCATAATAAGTGAAGCTAAATACTCTACTGCTTCTCTGTATCTTTCATCATCCAGAATCCTTGGAACATCCCTCTTACTTCAGTCTCACTGATGTTCTCGCTACACTTTCTCGGGCATTTGAAACAATGCTAGTACTTCAATGTTCTGGCTGGCACTTCTTTATTAGCAGTTGATGTGTATGCCTTTCCTGACTGCCTATTCATTTTTCTCATGTTCCTTCTCCATGTAGGTTGCCCAGGTCTTTTATCATTAGACTCAACAGTCACTGGATTTACCTCCCCCTGTCACATGTTCATTAACAGCACAAAACCTTTGTGCAGACAAACTGAAGAATCAGGGATGAATAGCTGATTTGTCGTTGAATGGGGATTTACATAATTTATCCCATTTGTGACATTGCCTGGAAAGGAGAAAATTATATTATTGACATTGTCTTATGTTGTATATTACATTAATCATGTATGAATCGTATACAGTCGCATTGTATTACGAAACTTGTAGTGTGTGGTAATTATGACAGTATCTACCAGTTCACTCAAAGACAAAAAGTGTGGCCTTGGATGTACTGAAATGCACTCGTGTAATTATTTTAGTAACATCTCAGTTAGGAGAAGAAATAAATCAGAATCTAATCCAGAGCCAGTAAGGAAAGGTGTATACACAACCATATTAAAGTGGTAGTCTCAGTATATGTGTTTCGTTTGTTTTTCTTACATTCCTGCAACTACACATTCAAATATTTCATGACTGAGAAAATAGTATTTGAAATATTAAACAAGACCTACAGTGGAAACGGATTATCATTTTACTTACTTAGATTTTATAACATGGTTTCATTGACAGTTGAACTGCACCTCTCCTTTTCTTTGGCCTCAGAGATGGTGATGTTGATGATGAAGAATCTGTGTTGCTATTGGGAATGTAATTATGTGATGAACCGTAATCAAGCACTTTGAATTCATTACAATCTTCTTCACTTAACTCTGGCAGCCGTTCCCATAATGAAACTGTTTTGTATTACAGATGAGGTTTCACCATTCTTTTTTTCTGCTTCTGTAATTTTGAAATATGTAAACAATGACAAGGAAGCAAGCCTGTCAAGCTAATGAACTGTATCTCCACAGATGAATTATCTTGTAGGTAAAATCAGTAGTAATTCATGTTACCTTCATCAGGTGTTTAATTCCTTCCATTGCAGTAATTTTGCATCATTAGCTTAACTATTCTCCTTCCTTGTGAAGTCATTTTTATCTAACAAAGAGCACACACCAATACTAACCCCTTCACAGTGAATAGTTCACAAAGCTAAAGTGTGATGTGGCAATAAAAGCAATGTGACTGCATTGACAGTGCTTACAAAGGGCACTCATAGTTTATCTAGTGTTTCTCTACTTACTGATTCTTGCTGTTTGAAATGTCATACATAAAGTGTTTCAAGAATTCATGGAAAGATGAATGATTCAGCAATGAGATGTGATGCAATGTTTCCTCTTGGCACTGTAAGCTTTGTTATTAGCTGGTAGACAACATATACTTCTTGTTCAGCACATAGGAAAATAGTGCACAAATGCAGCAAAATTAGATTATGCAAAACAATCAGATAATGGTTTCTGCTGAGTTAAAACATATTTCCAATTTTACTTCATGAAGTAAGCAGTCAGAAGAGCAAAATGCCCATACATTTTGCTGATCCGAAAGTTGATATGCACTTACTTGAGACAGAAGAACATAATTGCCAATATGTCTGTTTTAAAATAAGTTAGTTACTTGGAGGTATGCACCACCTTATTCTCGCAGGAGGAAGGAATAGAGATATGCTGTTTTGACACAACAGGGAGCTGATTACCATGAGCACGCACATTAAAAAAACCAAAATCACATTTTAGGAGATTCGTTCCTCTGACTCCCACATGACAGTGTGTGTAATAGTCTCTGGGCTCTGCAACATGCTGCTGTCAAAAAAAGGTGTGGTCAACTGTTGCTTGCAGCATATCCGGTGTAATCAGAGTGACAGGTCAGCTTATGCTATTCTTCTGATCAGGAAGAGTACGGATAGATCTCTGATAGACACCATCTGTCAGATATATTCACAGCCAGTCACATGGATTTAGGTCAAGGGATCTGGAATGACACACATCTTGAAATTTCCTAGAGATGATGCGGTCATTACTGAAGGTTTCTCGAAGCAAATCTTTCACCTGGCAAGTGACGTATCGCTCCATCTTCCATGAAAATAGTGTTATGGACACAGTTGCATTCTTGAAAAGCTGGAATCACGTGTTGCACAAGGAGGTCCTTATAGTGTGTAGGCGTCACAGTACACTTAAACAGGCCAGCGTGGCGTCGTCATCTCACAGGAAAAGGGTCTGAGAATGAAGAGCCTTCTGGAACCACATCACAGAATCTCATAAGCTTAGTGCAATGGATGTCCCAGCACAACATGTGTGCAGTAGAACACCATATTTGACAGTTTCATGCATTCATTGCACCGTGCAGAGTGAAATGTGCCTCATTCATCCAAAGAATATTCCCTAGCCACATGTCGTCCATTTCCATGCACGCCAAAATACTAAACGTGAAGCACAGTGTTGTAACCTGTCTTGGGGATTCATTTTTTTCGCATTCTGAATCTTGTAGGAGCCCGAGTGTAAAAAGCGCTGTAAAATCTTTTGAATAGTTGACCAGGGGAGAGCGGCTCAAGCACTGGCTGGAGAATCAATATAGCTATAGCAGCTTCATCCTCGACTAACGAGGGAATGGACCACCTCCCCTATCTGCTGCACCACCTATTCCACTTGTGTCATCAAATTTCTTGATCATATTCTTTAGCAGATTTATTAATATGAGGCCTGTTCTCAGCTGTTTCTGTTGGCAATATTCTTGCATTGCACCCCTGTTATTGGTGCCATTCTGATCAATCAACTTTACCAACATTGTATGGTTTTTCTTCTCAATAGCAATTGCGTTTCATATGGAAAACGTCAACCTTCTTAACCACAAAATAAATCAACATGCTTCCCCAAGCAAGAAGCAGCATCATCATGTCAAAACAGGAAACATTTTTCATTTGACTGCTTACAGTGCCATATTTTCACCTGGTGACAGAAAGTAGAACTATTTTTTTCCTGTATACTCCATGAGTGCATCAGTTAACAAACATACTTAAAATGTTTCAGTGTCCTGCATTCAGAACATCATCAGTTAATTATAACCACACAGTATGTATTCATTCGACCTTTCAATTGTCCCTCCTTTGGTTGTTACTGGCTTGTCCCTATTTTCTTTTTCTGAAAGTTATCTTTAATTTTCAAATATGCTTATCTATCTTTCCCCTAATCTTGCACATTTCTACAGCCTTGTGTTTGTCCTCTTGCCATTCCTGCTTTGCCATTGTGTGCTTTCTGTCAGTCTCATTTTTTAGATGCCTGCATTTCCTTTCATTTGCTACGTTTGTATATTTTCTTATTTTGTCATTTATATTCAATATCTCCTGTATTATCCAGGGCTTTCAAATAGAGCTTGACTTTTATGTATGTGATCCTCTGCTCTGCCTTCCTCGTATCATCTATCACAACTACCAGCTTGTCATCTCTTGTATTCCTTTCACCCGTTTCAGTCAGTTGTTGCCTAATGATCCCTTCGAGACTCTCAACAACCTGTGGTTGTTTCAACATACCTAGGTCCCATCTCCTTAAATTTCTTACTCTCTGCAATTTCTTCATAATTTGTGAGTCACCAACAACAGATTAAAATTGGCCAAAGTCCACATCTGCTTCTGAAAGTATCGTGCAGTTTAAATTCTGATTTTGAAATCTATCTCTTACAAATGTATAATTTGTCTGAAACTGTCTGAAAAGATCTTCCAAGTATATAGCCTACTTACATGATTGTTAAAACAAGTATTTGGAATGCAAATTATACCAGATCACTATCCATTCCATTACTTTTCTCCAGTCCGCATTGTCCTACTAATTTTCTTTCTCTTTATTTGCCTACTACCACTTCCAGTCTGACCTTACTATTTGAGTAATTCCTTTTTGTTAGAGATAGTTGGCATATAAAGTTCTACTATGGTGAGTGTTGACTTTGTGTCTTACCTCAGCTATAATAAAGTGTTCAGTATACTGTTCATTGTGTGTCACCTGCATTCCCATATTCTTTTTATGCTTGCTTTCTATTTGATTTTGTGTTGATAACACTTTATTCACCTGACCAGATGCACTAATCTTCCTGCCAACAGTCTCCACCGATTCCCAGTATATGTAACTTCAACATGTCTATTTCCCTTTGTAAGTTCTCTGACCTATAGTACCTATCTGATTAAAGGATGTTAACATTCCACACTCAGCCCTGTGGAAGAACTGTTTTGTTCTTTTTAGTGTCGTCCTCCTGAACAGTCCCCACCTGGATAGCCAAATGGATGACTTATTCTACCTCCAGAATATCTTACCAAAGAGGATGCCATTGTCATTAAGCCGTACAGTAGAGCTACATGCCCTCAGGAAGAATAATGGCTGTAGTTTCCTCTTTCTTGCAGGTTTTTGCAGAACCAGCATAGGAAGTCCATGTTGGCTATTATTGCAAGGCTTGATTAATCAGACATCCAGATCCTTGCCACTGCAACTACTGAATAGGCTGGTGATCCTATTCTGGAGCCACAGGTTAGTTTGATCTCTCCTCACACACCCCTTCATTGTGGTTGCACCTAGGGTACTATTATTTGTATTGTTGAGGCAAGCAAGCCATTACATGTCAGCAAGGTCATGGGGGCCAGTTTACTACATCCAGTTATAAAGCCAGCTTGATTCTTCACATAGTAAAAATATAATTTTTTCCCCTCTACGGTTTTAGATAATGTTTGTGGAAATCTTGTACTACATTAACGAGACAAAAGTGATCTGCAGGGTATTGATATTATTATTATTATTATTATTATTATTGCTTGTTATAAGGTAGAATAATTTTAACTTTGTTTTGGTATTAGGGAAATCTATTCTTCTGCAGACGTTCCATAAGTAATTTTCTGTTTGACTTTGTATTGCTTGTTATCCAACATTAACCAATTCTGTTGAACATCTTCTCCAGTTGCCTTTTCTTTTCTTACACATTACCTTAATTACTTCCAGTATTAACTATTGATGTTTCTGATTCATACAAACGTTTAAATGGCTTGTAATATTTCTACAGTTTTTTTGTACTGGGCGAGGTGGCACAGTGGTTAGCACACTGGACTCGCATTCGGGAGGACGACAGTTCAATCCCGTCTCCAGCCATCCTGATTTAGGTTTTCCGTGATTTCCCTAAATCGTTGCAGGCAAATGCCGGGATGGTTCCTCTGAAAGGGCACGGCCGATTTCCTTCCCCATCTTTCCCTAACCCGAGCTTGTGCTCCATCTCTAATGACCTCGTTGTCGACGGGACATTAAAAAAAAACACACCAAACAAAAAAACACTACAGTTTTTTGTCTGTTGCTAATTACTTGTCATCTGCTTATTAACTAATCAGATGAGGCATCTACCCAAGGTAATTTTTTGTTTTGTTTTCTTCGTATTCTTATTGCTTTCAATTCCTTTTGAAGACTTATCTTAAGAACAACTTCTTTTCTATTTTACACTGATAAGTACAATTTTACTTTTAGTTCCATTTGAATCTTAACAAATATACACACATCAAAAAAAGTTTTGCATCACCCCAGTTCTTAGAACTCCTGAAGACAGATGTTGACTGTGGATATTGTATCACAGACACAGTCTCTTTGACTGTTCAGAGATGTCACTAAACCCACACAAAGATGTAAACAACCCTGCATGAGCAGCGCCTCTTAGAGAGAGGGGTTCCGACAGCCGATCAGTCCCAGTCATTCCACCAGGAAGGAGGTATACAACTCGTGTTGTCTGTAGTTAAAGCATACCTAGATGGTTAATGCTGCAGTTCGATCACTTCTGCATTGTTACTTTGTGCCAGGAAGGGCTCTCAACAAGGGAAGTGTCCGGGTGTCTCGGAGTGAACCAAAGCGATATTGTTCGGACATGGAGGTAAAAAGAGACACGAACTGTCGATGACATGCCTCACTCAGGCTGCCCAAGGGCTACTGCTGCAGTGGATGACCTCTACAGGACATCATGTTACAACTCAGACTGTGCGCAACAGGCTGCATGATGCTCAACTTCACTCCCAGTGTCCACGGCGAGGTCCAGCTTTGCAACCACGAGACGATTCAGCACGGTACAGATGGGCCCAACAACAAGCCGAGTGGACTGCTCAGGATTGGCATCACATTCTTTTCACCAATTAGTGTCGCATATACCTTCAACCAGAAAGAGATATATTTGGAGCAACCCGGTCAGGCTGAACGCCTTAGACACACAGTCCAGCAAGTGCAGCAAGGTGGAGGTTCCCTGTTGTTTTGGGGTGGCATTATGTGGGGCCAACATATGCTGCTGGCGGGCATGGAAGGCACCGTAATGGCTGTACGATGTGTGAATGCCATCCTCCAACCAATAGTGCAACCATATCGGCAGCATATTGGTGAGGCATTCGTCTTCATGGACAACAATTTGCGTGTCCATCATGCACGTCTTGTGAATGACTCCCTTCAGGATAACGACATCGCTCGACTAAAGTGGCCAGCATGTTCTCCAGACATGAACCCTATCGAACATGCCTGGGATAGAATGAAAAGGGCTGTTTATGGACAATGTGACCCACCAACCACTCTGAGGGATCTACGCCAAATTGCCGTTGAGGAGTGGGACAATCTAGACCAACAGTGCCTTGATGAACTTGTTAATAGTATGCCACGACAAATATGGGCATGCATCAATGCAAGAGGATGTGCTACCAGTGTGTACAGCAGTCTAGACTACCACCTCTGAAGATCTCGCTACATGGTGGTACAACATGCAATGTGTGGTTTTCATGAGTAGTAAAAAGGGCAGAAACAATGTTTATGTTGATCTCTGTTCCAATTTTCTGTACAGGTTCTGAAACTCTCGGAACCGAGGTGATGCAAAACTTTTTTTATGTGTGTATTTTCTATATTTACTTTTATAAAAGATTTTGGCAGATAAATATGTTATTCATCTTGCTAAATTCTGCTGTTGTATGAAATCTTTCGGTGCCATAGCAGTAGGTCACACAGAGAAATTAGTGTTTACTTTTGGTCTTGTTTTTGCATTAAAATCTCTGTTTATCATTTTTGTAGAGGCATTTGCTGTAATTTGTCACTTTATCTAACTGTTTTTAGCTGTCTCCTGAGTCTTCACGAGAATATGTGTGTGTGTGTGTGTGTGTGTGTGTGTGTGTGTGTGTGTGTGTGTGTGTGTACCGCAATGAAATATCATTATGAAATGAGTTTTGCTATTCCTATCTGTCCTCACAGCCTTACTTCAGCCAGTAACTCTTCTCCTAACCCCCAAACTTTCACAGAATATAGGAGACTAGATGCTGGCAGAAGTAAACCTGTAAGGATGGGTTGTGAGTTGTGCTTGGATAGCTGAGTTTATGTAGCACATTCCCGTGAAAGGCGATGATTCCTGATTTCCTGCAGTCTGGCAGGCGTTTAAATCTGCCACGAAATTTCAAGTCAGTGGACGTACAACTGCAGAGTGAAAATTCATTTTGTAGTTTTGATATTATCTGAGATTATTCTGTATCTGTTACATTGTTATTAATTTTCTTACTTCCAATAATGTGTACATCTGGATTCCCTCCCTGCTCTGTTCCTTTGTAATATAACACTTGTCCTGGTTTTTATTTTATTTGAGCTTTTTTTGTCAGATTCCGATACTTTTTCTAATATAACTCTTCTTCTATCTCTGTTAGCCTACTGTTAGATCCTTAAGTTCTATACTTTATTATTTCTAAATTAAAAGTGGTATAGCAGTGGCAGCATTTGTACAGTCTATTTGATTGTTAGTACAGCCAAATTTTATATTGGAAAGCGTAGGTGCAGAAGTTCGTGGGTTACCACATGGCCTAAATCCACAATCCATATTCCCTCAATCCACTGCTCCTTTTCTGTGATAAAATAGTGTGCTAGGACCCAAAGCATTTGGGAGATACACCTGAACAGTGCTAAACCATCCAATGACATGATAACAGCAGTTGCAGCCCATGCCCGAGTGATTGAGTATCTCTCTCCCTCTCTAAGTACACTCTTTATATACATAGTTTTGTGTTTCTTATTGAGCATATACTCTTATTGCTTGCTCCAAGGAGGAGTCTGAGGTAATATCTACAATGAAACAGGAACTGTGTCATCACTCATATTAATATGTGACATTCTTTTATTGTACGGATTGATAATGCACAAACACAAAAGGCTACCAGTCTTGAGTCTTCAGATTTATCCAGGAGTAACGAACCGAGGTGTCAAGATGAACTTTGCCAATTGTACTGAAGCAGATGCATTTAGCTACAAAATAGCAGGTCAGCAACTGGAAGCAGTTAATTCCACAAATTATCTGGGAGTATGCATTAGGAGTGATTTAAAATGGAATGATCATATAAAGTTGATCGTCGGTAAAGCAGATGCCAGACTGATATTCATTGGAAGAATCCTAAGGAAATGCAATCCAAAAACAAAGGAAGTAAATTACTGTACACTTGTACGCCCACTGCTTGAATACTGCTCAGCAGTGTGGGATCCGTACCAGAGAGGGTTGATAGAAGAGATAGAGAAGATCCAACGGAGAGCAGCGCGCTTCGTTACAGGATCATTTAGTAATCACGAAAGCGTTACGGAGATGATAGATAAACTCCAGTGGAAGACTCTGCAGGAGAGACACTCAGTAGCTCGGTACGGGCATTTGTTAAAGTTTCGAGAACATACCTTCACCGAAGAGTCAAGCAGTATATTGCTCCCTCCTACATATATCTCACGAAGAGACGATGAGGATAAAATCAGAGAGATTAGAGCCCACACAGAAGCATACCGACAATCCTTCTTTCCACGAACAATACGAGACTGGAATAGAAGGAAGAACCGATAGAGGTACTCAGGGTACCCTCCGCCACACACCGTCAGGTGGCTTGCGGAGTATGGATGTAGATGTAGATGTAGATTTCAGTATTAAAATTAATTTTCCTCTTGGCATACTGATATAGTACCCTGTCTTCCATGCTGCATGTTTTGCTGTTGAGTCATTCTCCACATTCTCAATTTAAAATTTTACGTCTCTTTAGATGGTTTTAATTCCTTTTCCTCTTCTAGTCATTGTTTGTTAGCAAATGTTCCTCCTCCAAACAATTTCATTTAATCTTGGCTGTCTGTGTCAGAATGATATGTATATGCTGTGACTTACCAAATGAGAAAGCGCTGATAGATAGTAATAACACACACACACACACACACACACACACACACACACACTTCAAGCTTTCGCAACCCAAGGTTGCTTCATCAGGGAAGAGGGAAGGAGAGGGAAAGACGAAAGGATGTGGGTTTTAAGGGAGAGGGTAAGGAGTCATTCCAATCCCGTGAGCGGAAAGACTTACCTTACGGGGAAAAAAGGACAGGTATACACTCGCACACACTCACATATCCATCCGCACATATACAAACACAGGCAGACATATGTAAAGGTAAAGAGGTTGGGCAGAGATATATATATTTCAGTAAGGTAATTTCTACTTGATTATCATTATCCAATTTCCCAAAAGCTTTATCTGTTGTTATGTTGTGGTTATGTTCTAATGACCTTCTGGTGCTACTTAAATGATAGTGTGTTCAAAATTAATGCTCAATAAAAACCATCTCAACTGTATTATTACAAATTTATTGTGTTATGACCGTTTTCATTAGTTGAACATCATCAGGTTGTAGTGGGTAATACGTGAGCCTGATGTGCAGAAGGTTGCAGGTTTGAATCTCGTCAGGTGCTTAAAAATATTTTATTTTTAAGCAGTTACCAAAATTTTTAATAAAGTAATTGATTTAAATGTAACTTTATAAAATTTCTAACCCTTTACATGTCATTTTAATTATTGAATAAATGTTTAGATTTACTCTTCCCCCACCCCCACCATTTGGAATCTTTGTGCACTTGATTTTAATTATTTTCTTGTATTTTGATTTAATTTCTTTAGTTTGATCAGCGTATATTTTTGTCATTGCTGTTGCCTTCATTATTTTTATTTCTCATTTTGCACATTTATGTATAATCCTTTCTTTTGTTTAAATCTTCATCTCTGTTTCAAATGTTTGTATGACAATTCCCATCCACAAAAATGCACATCTTGTACCTAACAGAAAATACATTTTTGACACCAATGCACAGCCAGTATAGATAAAAATAATGATCAAAGTCATTTCAATAACCATTTAAAAATAAATGTTTTGAAGCAGTTGATGAGATTTGAACCCATAACCTTCTGCCTGTCACGCTCATATCCTATCAACTATGTAACAGTGCCACTGTATGTACAAGTATCAATTTTAATGCTCTAGAACATTAGGCAAAATTAAAAAATTTTACTCGCAAATGAGGACCCACCAGGCTGAATGAATGTTCATTTGGTGAGTTGATACCTGGGATCTTGATCTACATCAAGATGTTTATAGTTTCAAAAAGTCTATCCCACTCCTGGGGACCTCTCTTACTCAGTTGTGGAATGGCCCGGTCTGGCCAGTTTACTATCCACAGCATGCCATGTTTGCTCGCTATACTTTTGCCAGACTGTCAGCAGAATGTTTATGGTCGGTGTTTCTGCATTTCGTCCGCCTGTATCTACCAGACATGACTTTAGCACAACTCGGCGAGGATTTAGTATAAGGTTGTTACCATTGTGAGTTACTTATTTTATTTGTGAAGATGCTGCAGCTTTAATCTAATTTCCTGTTTTGTTGAACTCCAGGCAGCCTAATGTAGTAAAACAGATGAAACAGGTCGCAACACAGTAAATGAGTAATAGTACAGCTGTGGCGCTCAACATGGTCAAGAGGTCAGAATTGGTCAACTGCGTAAAATAAACAAATAATGAAAAAAGCCTTGCATGAAAATTGTTTCATTAAGAAATTCTTCTTATGCGTGGACCTATACATAAAGAAAAAAATTCCTTGTGAATGAAAGTGTGTGCACACCTGTTAACTCAGTTTCCCACTCTAGTCCTCAAAATGTTGAAAGGGAGTGGTTTAAGCACTCATCTCTGTGGTATTCGTTTTTTCAAAGGGTTCCCTTAATCTATTAAGGCAAGTATTGGAATGGTTCCCTTGCTTTGGACACACATGGGAAGGAAATATATTGCATCCTTTTCAAACTTGTGTTGTCTCTCTAATGACATTATTGTTGGCAGGATGTTAACACCAATCATCCTGTTTTCATTTTGGTACTGTGGAAGTAACTGGTTACATGACATTTAAAGAATAGTGCCATTTGATGTGTTAAATTTTTCCTAAGTTTTCCATTATTTTTACTGGAGTAAACAGGAATTTATGAAATAATCCTGCTGTTGATGAGATGTGTGTGGCTAGGACAAAATGGCTTCCCAGTCCCCCCACCCACTCCATAAGCTGGACTTTGAATTCCTATCTTTCTTCTGCATTTCTTGAGTCCGGACGAGTGAGTGGAAAAATGTGTACCTAATGTTTGATGGCTGTCATTTTTTTTTTTTTTTTTTTACTTCTAAATGATGTCGAATGTTACTTTATTCTACTTACTCGTGCCCAGTCTCCACCCCCTCTTGATGCTTCTTTCTCGTTTTTGAAATTTGGAAAAAACTGTTTGTGATTATTACTTAATTTTCCTTCATCACTTAGTCGTCGTTGATCTGAAGCTTGACTTAGTTATAAGACGTTATAAACATTTATTGCATTAAGAACATTAGTGTGTTTTAAATGAATGGAGTGAGCTTCCCTTCGGTATGGTATTGATTACATTGCATTTATAAATGTTGTGCTCTTGTATTACACAGTTTCAGAGTTGCATATGTCAAGTTTAGACTTTATTGATTGCATATGCTGTGATTTCAGAAAGAAGGAAAAGTTAACAGCATGTATTTTCTAGGTCAACTGTCGGTGAGTTGTTACTGAATACAAAATTTTTGTGGTACAACTGGAAAAATTTCCAGATTTTGTTTACTCACTTCATGTAAGAAAGTACGTCATATTTGTAATCAACGGAAATCCAAATCCAAGTTTCTGAAAATGTAATGATTTTTATATTACGTCTAGTAATTCTATGCTGTGACACAATTTTTCACTCTCAATCTGTACTCCACATAGTTTCATGTATTGTTGGACTTCATGCTTTCTTCATTAATAACATGTTAATTTTCCATGGACTGAGTCTCTAATACAATAAACTGCTTATGTTTACAGGTTCTGAGGCAACGCAAGACCGTACTGGATTTGTGAGTAGGAACTTATTTCTTGTGAATCTATGCTGAAATCAAACATTGTTAACAACATAAGTAACGTCTGTAGAGAAATGCAGCATCTGCTGGAAAGTTACAGCTGAAATAAGTAAACAGTTGTACCTGAAAATTAGTTCATGGAGAAGCAGTGGCACCATTAAGGAAGAGTGACAGAAAACTTTAAGACAATTAGATGACTGCATTGGTTTTCTCCAAATTCCACTAATGCAGCAGATTTCATCATTCAGCACACTTTTACTAAAGCTAAGGACTTGGACATCTAAATTCCAAATTCTTGTGAGGATTGTACTCATAATTTAACTGAAATAATGTAAGGGCTCCACTTGATGTTCACAAAGGTTTATACACAGCAAGAGAATTCTTTGTTCTTTCTATATGCAAAGTCTTCAGCATTCCTTGGACTAGTATCTGTAACGGGACTATTCATGTCACTTTATTGTACAAAAGTGAGAAAATTGTAGGGAAATCTTAGCAGATGCAGATAAAATTATTGATAATTAAAATCAATGAGTAAAATAAGTGACCTGCTTGAAATCAAAAGATGTATTGCAAACATGCTGTTGAACATCTCATTAAACATCTTGTAGTTTCTTCCATCTCAGCAGTAGGACATCTTTGTTTTGCACCCCCCAAGTACAAACCTGGACTACATAATCTCCTCCAGTCCAAGAATAGGAACTCTGCTATTATGTCCAATTATTCAGGATTAAGATAAATAGCCACATTTTTAAGCTGTGTATTATGTTGCAGTCATGTACTTGGTCTTAACCAACACTCATTCTTAAGAGCACTTGCTGAAAGTGAACTTAAAATTAATGATTGAGGAAGAGGTCCAGTGAAATTTTCACACTGCTATTCACTTTAGTTTTGACAATTTTTCTTACCACACCAGACAGCTGTGCACCTATTATAAGTCAGTTCTTTGTTACTTCCTTAAATCCATAGATTAATTAATTTCATGTTTGTCTAGTAAACATTTCAATCATATTAAAAATGTTGACCGGTATTATTCTTATTTCATCAGTAGAAACTTTCCGAGTTTATTTTAATGTGTTTCAGAGTATTCAACTTTGTTGTATGTAATGCTGCCACCCTGTTTTATCAAAAACAAAACTGAAACCACTGTTTCTGTTCATTTTACCTAAGTATGACAATTAGAACACACAAAATAAAACAATATACCAATTTAATGATATGGATATAATAGAGGGAAACATTCCACGTGGGAAAAATATATCTAAAAACAAAGATGATGTGACTTACCGAACGAAAGTGCTGGCAGGTCGATAGACACACAAACATACACACAAAATTCAAGCTTTCGCAACCAACGGTTGCTTCATCAGGAAAGAGGGAAGGAGAGGGAAAGACGAAAGGTTATGGGTTTTAAGGGAGAGGGTAAGGAGTCATTCCAATCCTGGGAGCGGAAAGACTTACCTTAGGGGGGAAAAAAGGACAGGTATACACTCGCACACACACCCATATCCAACCGCACATACACAGACACCTGTGTCTGTGTATGTGCAGAAGGAATATATAATATTCCCTCGAAATTTCTAAAGTCATTGGAGGAGTTGACACCCAAGTAACTATTCAAGTTGGTGTGTAGAATCCGAGTCCAGAGACATACTATCAGACTTATAGAAAAATATAATTTACACAGTCTCAAAGATAGCAAGGGCAGATAAGTACAGGGTGGGACAAATAAAAACAGCCCAGGCATGTGGATATGATTGGATGTGAATGTATACATATAATCGCACCCCAACAGCATGATGAGCAACTGCCCCTACAGCTGGCCGAACCTTGGAACACATTTACACAGTTTTCATATCTGACAGAGTTGCAGTCCTAGCTTGCCATCCAGGTCACCTGATATGTCAGTGAGTGATTGCTTTGTGTGGTGAGTGCTGAAGTTTAAGGTGTACCAAAACATCCTCATAGTCTTCAAGAACTGCAGCAGAACTTTTTTGATGAGATTGCAGCAATTCTAGCAGTCCAGCCTCAATCTGCTTTCGTCACCTTGCTGACCAGGGCCCAAAAGTGCAAAGAGATGAATGGCTGTCACTTTCAACATCTGCTTTAGTCGGGTTAGTATTCTGTTTTCTTCCATGTACTATGTTTCTTTGTACCCTGGAACTCTGTTCTCCGGGCCGCTTTTATTTGACCAACTCTTCAAAAATTATTGCACAATGAGGTTAATGGCCCATGCTTTCAAGTTTCTGACAAGAATAATATACAGAAGAATGGAAAAGAAAATCGAGAATCTGTTAGGTGTCACTCAGTTTCCTTTTTGGAAAGGTAAGGGACCAGAGGAGCGTTTCTGACATTGCGAAGACTTGAGAAAAATGAAGACATGTTCATAGGATTTGTTGGCTGCGAAAAACATTTAACTATGTAAAAAGGTGCAAGATGTGTGAAATTTAGGGGGAAAATGGGGATAAGCTATAGAGGCAGACAGGTGTTATATGTACAAAATCAAGAGGGAATCGTGGATCATAGGACAACCAGTAAAGATGAGAGTCAAAGTGCTCAGATTAAAAAGTTTGTAAGACAGGGACATAATCATTTGCCTCTACTGTGAATTTGTGCATTGAAAAAGTGGTAATGGAGATAAAAGAATGATTCATGAGTAGAATCAAAATTCAAGATAAAAGGCTAACAATGATAATATTCACTGATGACATCACTATCCTCAGTGAAAGTGATGGAGGTTTACAGGATGTGTTGAATGGAATGAATATTCTAAAAAGCACAGAATATGAACTGAGATGAAGCCAAAGAAAGACAAAGGTAATGAAGAGTATTAGAAATGAGACTAACCATAAACTTAACATCAAAATTTGGACTATGAAGTAGATGAAGTTAAGGAATTTATGCTACCACGTAAACAAAATAACACATGATAGATAAAGCAAGGACATAAAAAGCAGATTAGCATGGGCAAAGAGGGCGTTGCTAACCAAGGAAGGTCTGATAATATCAAACAATTGCATTAATCTGAAGAAAAAATTTGAGAATGTACATTCGGAGAACAGGAACAGCATTGTACGGCAATGAATCGTGGATCATAGGACAACCAGAAAAGATGAGAATCAAAGTGTTGGAGATGTGGTGCTATAGAATGATGATGAAAATTAGGTACCCTGATGAAGATAAGAAAGGAAGGTGGTTCTTCACAGAATTGTTGAAAAGAGGTGAGAGAAAGATATAAAAAAGAAGAAGGGTCAGTATAATGTGATATGTGTTTTAGCTGTAGAGCGTAAAAACAATAAGAAACCACTTTTTTGGAAACTAAACTACTTTTAGAACTAATGGCATGTCTTTTTATGTCAGCGATGTGTGCAAATCATTTGCCTGTCAGCATGCCTTGAAGTCAAGAAATGAAAAGAAAGATTATGCAGTTTTAAAACTGGTCCTGGACTCATTAATGTGACAGAAGACTTAAGAACTTTAAGGACTCAACTAAGGAGTATCAGCTAGTGATAGTGGGAGGGGCTGGGAATAGTCTTGATAGGGAATGGGCTTGTGATGTAGGTGGTAACATGACAGAATTGCCACTCAAACTCGGACCACTAATGTATGTCTTGTACAATTGTTCCAGCGTTACCACCAACCCCATCTTGACTGTGCTGTGAGGCGTGTTAGTATGGGTGCAGATGACTGCTGACAAGAAACATATTTCAGTGGAGCCAGCTGAGGGTATCCATAGGTCAGGCTACACTAGACATTGCCAACATCTAAATAGGATTAGGACGGGATGGTTGATTAAGTTTATAAGTTACATAGTAGTTGAATCTGGGCTCTCACAAGGCCTAATTCGAGGAATAATTTTAAGACCCCTTTTTTGTGTTAGGTAGGAGGAATTCGTGCAGAATGAAGGTTCCTATAGTGATGAATCCCATGCCACACTGAGCACTGTTCGGTGGGGAGAAAACGTGACACAGCGTCGAACGTCTGGGGAAGCTGCACATCAAGAAGGCTGATTTACTGAGTTCACCAGCCTTCCTGCTGTGCTGCCATGACAAAGATGATTCCAAAATTTGCTAAGCTATTCAGTCCAAGAGGACTGTTCATTGTGCCAACTTTGCCTTACTAGAAAAAAGAATATACCACACTAAGAAGCTAATGGACACAAACGGTTTTGATCCTAAGGCCTTGCATATGCAATGATCAAGGACACCCCCAGTCTTTAAGAGTGGGATTGGGTCAACACTGGTATGGTATCGCAACAAATTTTATCACAGAATTAACTATGGAGAAGAAAGAAAGGGAAGTTCAGCTGGCTTTTGCAACGCCACCACAGTGTGAATCACAGATACTCCGAATGCATAGCCGTCAACTATGTAGCCAGAGACATAAGACATGGGTACCGTGTCAGGCACCTGCCATCCCTGTCTGCGAAATACTAAGTGGTGTCGAACAAGAACCTTGCAAAAGATCCATATAACACAGTGTGAAATGAGCCATATCCTCATGAAGCCAAAGCCACCTGCACCAAACACAGTCAGGGCTAAGTGGAATGACCTGTGCACACTACGCAATAATGAAAGCATTGGGGTTGTTCCTGCGAAGAAGGACAATACAGCCATAATTATGGAATACACTGACTACACTATGAAGATCTTTGCATTACTGGGGAAGACATTTATCAGAAGTTCCCTTGTGACCCAACATATAGAATAATAAAAGTGAAATCAGCTTCTTAAGCACTTCCTGCAGAAAGAGAGTGCTGTCAAGAATCTTCTCCTGCATGCATCGACCACCTACAGTTAATGTTCTACCTAAGGTCAACAAGGATGGGACACCCCTCTGCCTTATACTATCCACTGATAACTTGGCCAATCTCCTCACACCACATGGGGTCTCTGCACATATCTGGTAAGAATGCAGCCGCATAAATTCTGCTTCTTCTTCTAATATTTCGGCTGTATATCTTTCAGCCATCTTCAGAGAGAGCCGTACGACTGACGCTCCAGCGCTCGCTCCATCCTTTTAAACTCACGGACCGCGCCACTGCGCATGCGGCCACAGATGAACAAGGCGCCAGTGATGTTGATCGGCGGCAAAGACGTAACATATGCATGAGTTACGTCTGTGGCTGCGTATTCGATCCATGCTGGGAGATCGATGTATTACTGGGAGCTGAACTGTAGCGACGTCTTTGTAAGTTCAATATTGAAAGTGCCGGATTCCATGATTTATCTAATGTGAAACCGCTGTCTCTCTTAATTAAATTCTTCGCCAAGCGGATTTCAATGGCCTCTTTTACTACGGAGTCCCAGAAAGATGAAACAGAAGTCAGAATTTCGACATTTTCATATACCATAGGGTGACCAGAATCAATACAATGCTCTGCCACAGCCGATTTACTGGGTTGTAAGAGCGGAGTGTACCTGCGATGTTCCGTACACCTCTCTTGGACTGTACGATTCATTTGTCCGATATATGAAAGGCCACATTCACATGGTATCTTGTAAACTCCAGGTTTGCGGAGTAGTAAGTCATCTTTAACGGAACCCAGGAGTGCAGCCGTCTTCGCCGGTGGACGAAAAATCACTTTTACTTTATGTTTTGTGAGGATCCGTCCTATTTTGGATGAAAGGCTTCCCACATACGGCACGACAGCCATGGATTTAAATGTTTCCTCGTCATCTTCTGCATTCCTTACGGACACCTTAGGTTTTATTTGTAGTGCCTTACGTATCTGTTGTGGAGAATACCCGTTGTCCTCAAAAACTCTCTTCAAATGTAAAAGTTCGTCTTTTAAACTACTTTCATCAGATATGACGTGTGCTCGGTGTACCAAAGTTCTTAGAACACTACTCGTCTGCGAAGGATGGTGACAGCTATTTGCATGTAAATATAAGTCCGTATGGGTCGGTTTCCGATATACTGCATGACCCAGAGTGCCATCTTCTTTACGCCGAACCAAGACATCCAAAAATGGAAGACATCCCTCGTTTTCCACTTCCATTGTAAACTGAATTTGTCCATGGATGGAATTCAGATGGTTTAAGAAGTCCTGCAATTTGTCCTCGCCATGGGGCCACACTACAAAGGTGTCGTCAACGTACCTCCAAAAAACTGTAGGCTTCAAACTAGCAGACTCCAGGGCCTTCTCCTCGAAATCCTCCATAAATAAATTGGCCACCAAGGGTGACAAAGGACTACCCATGGCAACACTGTCAGTCTGTTCAAAAAAGTCGTTATTAAATAAAAAGTATGTGGAGGTCATAACATGGTGAAACAAAGCTAAAATCTCCTTATCAAAACTTTTTCCAATGAGATCTAAAGATTCAGAGAGAGGTACCTTAGTAAATAACGACACTACATCAAAGCTGACTAATAGATCAGAGGTGTTCAGTTTCAAAGATTTTAATTTGCCAATGAAATCTGCAGAGTTCCTTATATGATGATCACATTTTCCCACAAGCGGCCTCAATAGTGACGCCAGGTGCTTGGCACAATCATAGTTGGGAGAACCAATATTGCTCACGATAGGACGTAGAGGAACGTCTTTCTTATGGATCTTTGGGAGTCCATAAAGGCTTGGAGGCACTGCACCACTTGGTTTCAGTCTTCGTATGACTTCCGGTGGAAATGGGGAGGCATTCAAAAGCGACGCCGTCTTCCTTACCACCTTGTTGGTGGGATCCTTACTGATCTTCCGGTACATACTATCATTCAGTAAGCTGTATATCTTATCATGGTAGTCATCACGTGACATTAAAACAGTGGCATTACCTTTATCAGCAGGGAGAACCACCGTTTCAGTATCTTGGCGGAGCATACGTAGTGCCGTCCTCTCTGCCACAGATATATTGCTTCTTTGTGGGCGAGCCTTCATAACAGCTCGACAAGTTTCGCGTCTTATTTCATCTGCAGAATCCGTAGAGAGTGGTCGAACAGCTTCTTCAACGGCACTGATGAATTCAGGTATAGGCAAAACCTTTGGCGTGGGTGCAAAATTCAGTCCCTTGCTTAAGACCATCATCGTAGCATCGTCCAAATCTCTATCCGTCATATTAATGACGGAGCGTCGAATGATACTTTCTTGCTGTGGAGATGGCTCAAGTCGGCTGAACTTTGCAGTCTGTCTTGATGTCGCTACCTCACGAACCCAGTCTGATTTGGCCCATGTTGTACCCTCTATCCAGTTCCAAGAGTTGCTGGGTAACTCCACAGACATCTTCAGGTGGAGACGATAAAGTTCTTGAGAAACAAGATCCAGCTTCCTTCGTGTAAATCGGATCCTTTCCTTAACGATAGCAGAACCAGCTTTAAATAAAATCTTATTCATGGAAGTCGATTTTATAAAATGTACTAACCTGGCAAACTTCGGAATTATGCCATGGTCACGGCACCTCAGTAAAAAACTTAGAGCTCAATAATCTCGCTCTCAAATGTCGTAGCTTGTCCAGTCGTCGAACACATAAAACCATCTCCTCCCCGAAGAGGTACTTGATGTGAATCTTCAGGTTTTCGAGGCGCAAAGACTGCTCCATTAAATTTCGGGAATGCAGCCGCATAAATTCTGCTTCTTCTTCTAATATTTCGGCTGTATATCTTTCAGCCATCTTCAGAGAGAGCCGTATGACTGACGCTCCAGCGCTTGCTCCATCCTTTTAAACTCACGGACCGCGCCACTGCGCATGCGGCCACAGATGAACAAGGCGCCAGTGATGTTGATCGGCGGCAAAGACGTAACATATGCATGAGTTACGTCTGTGGATCGAATGCGCAGCCGAAATATTAGAAGAAGAAGCAGAATTTATGCGGCTGCATTCCCGAAATTTAATGGAGCAGTCTTTGCGCCTAGAGAGAGAGAATTTTTACTGTATGTAACAATACTGAAACCACAATTTTTTTGTCAAAGTAAATACTTAGAGATATTTTATATTTACCTTAGAGTCAATTTTTTCCATCACTTTTCACTACATTACCACCTCTAAGTCTTTTGTAAATCAAGTAATTCAAAAATCATTGTTCGAGTACGTGCAAAAAAAACCATGTGGCTATGTCATAGAAATTTCAGACTTCTAGGTTAAATAGTAGCTGAGATAATCTTCCCAGAAGCAGTAAAAAATAAACTTGCAGGAAACAGAGAAAGATTAAAACATTCCTGATCCATAGTTAATTCCTCCATCACAGTTGTCGTAAACATCATCATCTTTTAGCAGCCCTTTGCACCTGCCGTGCTTTTTTTACTAATTTCTTGACTATATCGTCTGCATGCCTTTGGCTGTGCCAGTCTAAAGTGAACATCACACATATTGTGTGGGAACCAGCGTGCAAATCCAACTTTTCAAGGACCTGGCATTTAGTAATATTTCTAAAATTGACAGTTGCCACATCATCATACACTCCAGAATCCAGTGTATTAATTCCAACAAGCACTGTTTTTGGGAGGTTATGCCATATCACACTATTCAAACGCCCATTGGGGTTCTGCATTCTTCCATGAAGATGTTTCATCAAAAGACTTCCGTCAGCCAGACCTCTGAAGATGAGCTGCTGGTAGCCTGTGGTGATGAATGTGTTTCTCCCCAGTTATTATCCCCTATTGTATTTAGTATTTACACCAACTCTTTTCACCTTTGGGGAACGTACCGTGTTGCGGATGTTCATCTGTGCCTGGAAATACAAAGCCAATATAGCTTTCCTCGTTTCTCCAAGATTGCCTATATTTTGCCTGGTTGCTAGGCAATAACAGTTCTGAATGTGGTCTATCATGAATCAGTAAACCTTCATCCAGGGTTTTCCCATCATCTAGGTCTTTTCCTTTTGTAATTGATTTCATTCCTTCTCAGCCCAGCACCCATTCTCTTCTGCATATGTTCTAAACATGCAAGTTTACTTATACTTACACTGTTCCCATATGGTTTGCTTTCCAAATACTGGACATAGTGACCATTATGCCATTCAAAAAGGCAATGATTTTTTTTTTCACCCCATGAACCTCCATGCCACCACTATTATCATAATAATTAGCAACACAATTATCACCAATGTTCTTGTTTCAGCCTATCTAAGTATTCGGATATTATAGCAATATCAATAACCTTACCAGTTTCAACAGTAGTTGCTGTATCATCAGTGTTGGAGATGTGATCCCTTATTTGCCATATGCCATCAAAAGCTACTGGTGTCATGGTTATCATCATTTTCTTTCATTGTTTCTTCTACAGCTTCCTGCATTGACTTCTGTGCTACATCTTTGACTGCAGATCCTAATATGTAGTTGTAAGCACCAAAGTTTGAAGGTACACTGGGAAGATGTAGAACACCTCATAGCATGTCACCTACTACGTTGCCCTTACCAATTGCTTGCAACCCATAGACTAACCTAATATCCACAGTATTAAGTTCAGTTTGCTTGTATCCATTATTTACAGTTTACTGAAACAGAGCTTGGAAACTTAGAGCTGTATTTACAAACACTGCATATTAAATTAAACTGGGCAGCCAGGCCAACATGGGATTCTACTTTCAGAGAAACGTTTCTTTCATCTGTTTTCAGCACACATTGTTTTCAAGAGTTTTGTCCAATATACCTATGTGGGTGAGTTCAAAAACTTCCTGTCCTTTATCAAATAAGTTATATTTCTCTTCCAGATCTCTAATTTTTTTATGACAAGCACTGTTTTCATTTGGAGTGAGTTCGTTCTGCAAATTGGAAGTAAGTGGGCTCACATTTGCTAATGACTAATTGTTTCTTTCCTTTTGCCTGTTCACATGCTTTTTAAACACTTTTGCCCTAGCTCTAGGCGTTTTCACTGTGGAAAATGAAATACTAAATACGAAAAAAGGAGGACGCAACTTTCATATAGCACATTGTTTACAAGCAATCCAAAGTCGAAAAATCAAAGTATATCTTCATTAAAACAGAGACAAGCAATTTCAGGCAAATAGTGAATAAAGAGTCTCTGGAAAGCGGGATATTTCAATTCATGTCACATGAATATAATAAGTCAATAAAACGAAAATCAATTTTTTCACCCAAAATACGATTCTGTATCCCTTTAAGTCTTACTTAGTTAGGGTGACATTAATGGTCAGTTTTGATGTGGTGACACTGATTATGAATTTTCGTATTAGACTCTTTGACCCTAGTATCCCACTTCTTTGAAAGTGACATGGTTGAATTATTAAGACATCCTCCATGTAATTATTTTTTGTGCTATGGCCAATATTCTAATAAGTTTGATGGCATTCTGATGGAAAGCCCCATTGGCTTCAGCAGTCACCTACCACTGTGGGGGGAAGTTTGAGGAAATTGCCGTAGACAAGACCCCATTGAAGCCTAACTATTTCTTTCATCATGGTGATGACATGTTCATAATTTAGTGCCATGGACATGAAAAACTTGACAATTTCCTCAAACATTTCAACAGCATTGTTGATAATGTCCAGTTCACTGTGAAAATAGAAGAAGAGAATGCTTTACCCTTTTTTAATATCCTCATCTTCCACAAACAGAAAGTATGTCTTGGCCACAGCATCCACAGAAAACCTATGCATACAAATCTATACTTGCACGTCCTCAGGCATTATCACCTGACAAACAGAAGGGCACTGTGATGGGAATGTTGGTATGTCATGCAAGAACAATATCAAATGCCAACACCCTGCCCCATTAGCTGAGCGACGTATGCAAGATCTTCAGGAATGTTGGCTATGACTGTCACCAAATATGTGAAGTTACTTGGGGTAAGAATAGCAATAACACCACCAACAAGGAGCAAGAAAAGAAAGTTTGTATTTTTGCCCCTCATTCACTCAGTGTTGAGTAAGATAAGTCTATCTCCCCCTCCCTCTCTCTCCCCTACCTATCCCTCTATCGACCCCTCCCTCTCTCTGCCCCTCCCACCCTCTGCCCCACCCACCCTCTCTCTCCCCCCTCCCTCTCTCTCCCCCCTCCCTCTCTCTCCCCCCTCCCTCTCTCTCCCCCCTCCCTCTCTCTCCCCCCTCCCTCTCTCTCCCCCCTCCCTCTCTCTCCCCCCTCCCTCTCTCTCCCCCCTCCCTCTCTCTCCCCCCTCCCTCTCTCTCCCCCCTCCCTCTCTCTCCCCCTCCCTCTCTCTCCCCCCTCCCTCTCTCTCCCCCCTCCCTCTCTCTCCCACCTCCCTCTCTCTCCCACCTCCCTCTCTCCCCCTACCTCTCTCCCCCTACCTCTCCCCCTCTACCTCTCTCCCCCCTCCCTCCCACTGCCCTCCCTACCTCTCCCCCCTCCCTCCCACTGCCCTCCCTACCTCTCCCCCTCTACCTCTCTCCCCCCTCCCTCCCACTGCCCTCCCTACCTCTCCCCCCTCCCTCCCACTGCCCTCCCTACCTCTCCCCCCTCCCTCCCACTGCCCTCCCTACCTCTCCCCCCTCCCTCCCTCTGCACCTTACCTCTCTCTGTCATCCTCCCTCCATCTGTCCCCCCTACCACTCTCTCGCCCCCTCTCCCTCTCTCAGCCCCTCCCCCTCGCCCCCTCTCACTCCCCTCGCCACCTCTCACTCCCCTCGCCCCCTCTCTCCCTCTCTCTCCCACTCCCTCTTTCTCCCCCTCTCTCCCACGCCCTCACCCTCCCCTTCCCACCACCCTTTCCCCCTCCCACCACCATCACCCCCTCCCACCCTCCCTCTCCACATCCTCTCTCCCACCTACTCTATCCCCCTCCCACACTCTCCCCCCCACTCCCAACCACTCTCCCCTCCCACCCTCTCCCTCCCTCTCCCCCTCCCACCCTCTCCCTCCCTCTCCCCCTCCCACCCTCTCCCTCCCTCTCCCCCTCCCACCCACTCCCTCCCCCTCCCACCCTCTCCCTCCCTCTCCCCCTCCCACCCTCTCCCTCCGCCTCCCTCACCCCCTCCCACCCTCCCACGCCCTCTCCCACTACCTCTCCTCCCACTCACTCTCCCTCCTGCACTCCCACGTGCTCTCTCACCCTCCCACGCGCTCTGTCACCCTCCCACGCGCTCTGTCACCCTCCCACGCGCTCTGTCACCCTCCCACGCGCTCTGTCACCCTCCCACGCGCTCTGTCACCCTCCCACGCGCTCTGTCACCCTCCCACGCGCTCTGTCACCCTCCCACGCGCTCTGTCACCCTCCCACGCGCTCTGTCACCCTCCCACGCGCTCTGTCACCCTCCCACGCGCTCTGTCACCCTCCCACGCGCTCCGTCACCCTCCCACGCGCTCCGTCACCCTACCACGCGCTCCGTCACCCTCCCACGCGCTCCGTCACCCTCCCACGCGCTCTGTCACCCTCCCACGCGCTCTGTCACCCTCCCACGCGCTCTGTCACCCTCCCACACGCTCTGTCACCCTCCCACGCGCTCTGTCACCCTCCCACGCGCTCTGTCACCCTCCCACGCGCTCTGTCACCCTCCCACGCGCTCTGTCACCCTCCCACGCGCTCTGTCACCCTCCCACGCGCTCTGTCACCCTCCCACGCGCTCTGTCACCCTCCCACGCGCTCTGTCACCCTCCCACGCGCTCTGTCACCCTCCCACGCGCTCTGTCACCCTCCCACGCGCTCTGTCACCCTCCCACGCGCTCTGTCACCCTCCCACGCGCTCTGTCACCCTCCCACGCGCTCTGTCACCCTCCCACGCGCTCTGTCACCCTCCCACGCGCTCTGTCACCCTCCCACGCGCTCTGTCACCCTCCCACGCGCTCTGTCACCCTCCCACGCGCTCTGTCACCCTCCCACGCGCTCTGTCACCCTCCCACGCGCTCTGTCACCCTCCCACGCGCTCTGTCACCCTCCCACGCGCTCTGTCACCCTCCCACGCGCTCTGTCACCCTCCCACGCGCTCTGTCACCCTCCCACGCGCCCTCTGTCACCCTCCCACGCGCCCTCTGTCACCCTCCCACGCGCCCTCTGTCACCCTCCCACGCGCCCTCTGTCACCCTCCCACGCGCCCTCTGTCACCCTCCCACGCGCCCTCTCTCACCCTCCCACGCGCCCTCTCTCACCCTCCCACGCGCCCTCTCTCACCCTCCCACGCGCCCTCTCTCACCCTCCCACGCGCCCTCTCTCACCCTCCCACGCGCCCTCTCTCACCCTCCCACGCGCCCTCTCTCACCCTCCCACGCGCCCTCTCTCACCCTCCCACGCGCCCTCTCTCACCCTCCCACGCGCCCTCTCTCACCCTCCCACGCGCCCTCTCTCACCCTCCCACGCGCCCTCTCTCACCCTCCCACGCGCCCTCTCTCACCCTCCCACGCGCCCTCTCTCACCCTCCCACGCGCCCTCTCTCACCCTCCCACGCGCCCTCTCTCACCCTCCCACGCGCCCTCTCTCACCCTCCCACGCGCCCTCTCTCACCCTCCCACGCGCCCTCTCTCACCCTCCCACGCGCCCTCTCTCACCCTCCCACGCGCCCTCTCTCACCCTCCCACGCGCCCTCTCTCACCCTCCCACGCGCCCTCTCTCACCCTCCCACGCGCCCTCTCTCACCCTCCCACGCGCCCTCTCTCACCCTCCCACGCGCCCTCTCTCACCCTCCCACGCGCCCTCTCTCACCCTCCCACGCGCCCTCTCTCACCCTCCCACGCGCCCTCTCTCACCCTCCCACGCGCCCTCTCTCACCCTCCCACGCGCCCTCTCTCACCCTCCCACGCGCCCTCTCTCACCCTCCCACGCGCCCTCTCTCACCCTCCCACGCGCCCTCTCTCACCCTCCCACGCGCCCTCTCTCACCCTCCCACGCGCCCTCTCTCACCCTCCCACGCGCCCTCTCTCACCCTCCCACGCGCCCTCTCTCACCCTCCCACGCGCCCTCTCTCACCCTCCCACGCGCCCTCTCTCACCCTCCCACGCGCCCTCTCTCACCCTCCCACGCGCCCTCTCTCACCCTCCCACGCGCCCTCTCTCACCCTCCCACGCGCTCTCTCTCACCCTCCCACGCGCTCTCTCTCACCCTCCCACGCGCTGTTTCTCACCCTCCCACGCGCTCTCTCTCTCCCTCCCACGCGCTCTCTCTCTCCCTCCCACGCGCTCTCTCTCTCCCTCCCACGCGCTCTCTCTCTCCCTCCCACGCGCTCTCTCTCTCCCTCCCACGCGCTCTCTCTCTCCCTCCCACGCGCTCTCTCTCTCTCTCCCTCCCACGCGCTCTCTCTCTCCCTCCCACGCGCTCTCTCCCACCCTCCCACGCGCTCTCTCCCACCCTCCCACGCGGTCTCTCCCCCCCTCCCACGCGGTCTCTCCCCCCCTCCCACGCGGTCTCTCCCCCCCTCCCACGCGGTCTCTCCCCCCCTCCCACGCGATCTCTCCCCCCCTCCCACGCGATCTCTCGCTCTCCCACGCGATCTCGCTCTCCCACGCGATCTCGCTCTCCCACGCGATCTCGCTCTCCCACGCGATCTCGCTCTCCCACGCGATCTCGCTCTCCCACGCGATCTCGCTCTCCCCCCCCCCTCCCACGCGATCTCGCTCTCCCCCCCCCCCCTCCCACGCGATCTCGCTCTCCCCCCCCCTCCCACGCGATCTCGCTCCCCCCCCCCTCCCACGCGATCTCGCTCTCCCCCCCCCCTCCCACGCGATCTCGCTCTCCCCCCCCCTCCCACGCGATCTCGCTCTCCCCCCCCCTCCCACGCGATCTCGCTCTCCCCCCCCCTCCCACGCGATCTCGCTCTCCCCCCCCCCCCTCCCACTCGATCTCGCTCTCCCCCCCCTCCCACTCGCTCTCGCTCTCCCCCCCCTCCCACTCGCTCTCGCTCACGCTCTCTCCCCCCTCCCACTCGCTCTCGCTCTCGCTCTCTCCCCCCTCCCACTCGCTCTCGCTCTCGCTCTCTCCCCCCTCCCCCCTCCCACTCGCACTCGCTCTCGCTCTCTCCCCCGTCCCACTCGCACTCGCTCTCGCTCTCGCCCCCCTCGCACTCGCTCTCGCCCTCTCCCCCCCATCCCACTCGCTCTCGCTCTCTCCCCCCCTTCCACTCGCTCTCCCCCCCCTCCCAATCGCTCTCTCTCTCTCTCTCTCTCTCTCTCTCTCTCTCTCTCTCTCTCTCTCTCTCTCTCTCTCTCTTTCTTCCCCCTCCCACTCGCTCTCTCCCCCCCCCTCCCCCTCCCACTCGCTCACGCTGTCTCCCAGGTATTTGTATGAGTTGGCTGATTGATATTATAGTCATAGGAGACCACGCTTTTTTTCGTGTTTTGAGTCATGAACGCCTGATTTTACAGTTAATATACTCTGTAAGGTCATTAATATACAACATGAACAGCAAAGGTCCCAACACACTTCCCTGGGGCACACCCAAAGGTACTTCTACATTTGACAATGGCTCTCCATCAAAGATAACATGCTGCGTTCTTCCTACCAAAAAGTTGTCAATCCAGTCACAAATTTCTCTTGATACCCCATACTTTTGACAGTAAGCATAGGTTCAATACTGCATCAATGCTTTTCGGAAACCAAGAAATACTGCGTCCACGTGGTTGCCTTTGACTGAAACTTTCAGTATGTCCTGTGAGATAAGTGCAAGTTGGGTTTCACATGATCGATGTTTCTGAAATCCATGCTGTTTGTCATTGAGGAGGTCAGTCTGTTCAAGATACCTCATTATGTTTGAGCTCAGAATATGTTCTAAGATTCTACAAAAAATCGCTCTCAAGGATATTGGACGGTAGTTTTGTGGATCACTTCTACGACCCTTCTTGCAGACTAGTTTGACCTGTACGTTTTTTCAAGAACTGAGCGTGGTCTTTCATTTGAGTGATCTGTGGTAGATGATTGATAGAAGAAGGGCTAACTCGGCTGCAAATTCAGTATAGAATCTGGCAGGGATTCCTTTGGCGCATGGAGTTTTATTCAATTTTAATGATTTCAGCTGTTTCTCAGCACCACTAACACTAATATTTGTTTCATTCATCTATTCAGTGGTACAAGGATTAAATTGGGTCAGTTCTCTGGGTTTTGCTTTATAAAGGAACATTGAAAACATATTTAAGCATTCCAGCTTTAGCTTTGCTACCCTTAATTTCAGTTCCTTTCTCATGCTTGGGACTGGGTGCTACTGACAGTGTTTAGATATGACCAGAATTTCTTTCGGTTCTGTGAAAGATCACTTGACAATATTCGGCTGCGATAGTCATTAAAAACATCACATATTGCTGTCTTGGCGGGCAAATGCATTTCATTGAGCATCATTGTGTCTACAGCCCCATACTTTGTTTTACACTTATTATGCAGCAATCTCTGTTTCTTTAGAAGTTTCTTTACAGTGTCTGTATACTATGGAGGTTCCCTGCTGATTGTCAGACTAGATGATACACTCCTGGAAATTGAAATAAGAACACCGTGAATTCATTGTCCCAGGAAGGGGAAACTTTATTGACACATTCCAGGGGTCAGATACATCACATGATCACACTGACAGAACCACAGGCACATAGACACAGGCAACAGAGCATGCACAATGTCGGCACTAGTACAGTGTATATCCACCTTTCGCAGCAATGCAGGCTGCTATTCTCCCATGGAGACGATCGTAGAGATGCTGGATGTAGTCCCGTGGAATGGCTTGCCATGCCATTTCCACCTGGCGCCTCAGTTGGACCAGCGTTCGTGCTGGACGTGCAGACCGTGTGAGACGACGCTTCGTCCAGTCCCAAACATGCTCAATTGGGGACAGATCCGGAGATCTTGCTGGCCAGGGTAGTTGACTTACACTTTCTAGAGCATGTTGGGTGGCACGGGATACATGCGGACGTGCATTGTCCTGTTGGAACAGCAAGTTCCCTTGCCGGTCTAGGAATGATAGAACGGTGGGTTCGATGACGGTTTGGATGTACCGTGCACTATTCAGTGTCCCCTCGACGATCACCAGTGGTGTACGGCCAGTGTAGGAGATCGCTCCCCACACCATGATGCCGGGTGTTGGCCCTGTGTGACTCGGTCGTATGCAGTCCTGATTGTGGCGCTCACCTGCACGGCGCCAAACACGCATACGACCATCATTGGCACCAAGGCAGAAGCGACTCTCATCGCTGAAGACGACACGTCTCCATTCGTCCCTCCATTCACGCCTGTCGCGAAACCACTGGAGGCGGGCTGCACGATGTTGGGGCGTGAGCGGAAGACGGCCTAACGGTGTGTGGGACCGTAGCCCAGCTTCATGGAGACGGTTGTGAATGGTCCTCGCCGATATCCCAGGAGCAACAGTGTCCCTAATTTGCTGGGAAGTGGCGGTGCGGTCCCCTACGGCACTGCGTAGGATCCTATGGTCTTGGCGTGCATCCGTGCGTCGCTGCGGTCCGGTCCCTGGTTGATGGGCACGTGCACCTTCCGCCGACCACTGGCGACAACATCGATGTACTGTGGAGACCTCACGCCCCACGTGTTGAGCAATTCGGCGGTACGTCCACCCGGCCTCCCGCATGCCCACTATACGCCCTCGCTCAAAGTCCGTCAACTGCACATACGGTTCACGTCCACGCTGTCGCGGCATGCTACCAGTGTTAAAGACTGCGATGGAGCTCCGTATGCCACGGCAAACTGGCTGACACTGACGGCGGCGGTGCACAAATGCTGCACAGCTAGCGCCATTCGACGGCCAACACCGCGGTTCCTGGTGTGTCCGCTGTGCCGTGCGTGTGATCATTGCTTGTACAGCCCTCTCGCAGTGTCCGGAGCAAGTATGGTGGGTCTGACACACCGGTGTCAATGTGTTCTTTTTTCCATTTCCAGGAGTGTATATTATTACTCAGACAAATGTAAGTGGATATTTGACGTGCCAAATTTTGATAAGAGAATCAATACATTGTGACAATTGGAATTTTTTTATTCAGCAATGTTACTAGTAAGTATAGTCTCTTCACAGTGTAATGGACCTGTAGCTGTAGGAGTGAAATCACTTTTTTATGATAACTGACTTTCTTGGGAACTCTGCAAAAACAGACATCATGTCAGATAGGGTAGCCGCAATCAGTGATTTTACAATGTTACTTGTAATCCGTCTTCATTGCAAAATGTTTACTCATATGACATGCTGATGTGACGCAGCATGTGAAAGTTACTCTATTTGGACGGGTTACTCCTGTAACCGAAATATCAGATCTGAAGAGGGTTCCAGACGAACCGAAACCGGTCATATGAATAAACATTTTGCAATAAGTAACATTTCTTGGGAACCTTTTGGCTGCAAATGAGGTTTCCTGTCTCCCGGCACATGTAATTGACATCCTATGGTTGATTTGGTTGATTTTATGTGGTATACGAGGCGTGTTTTTCAAGTAACTACCGTTTTGCCACATTGTGGCTGCAGCGCTGCAGTCGGCGTTCTGCGCATGCGCACTGGGTACCTACTTCTGTTGTCTACGCACTGATGCCATTACGGTCTGATTCTTCCTTGTTTACATTGTGTACTGAGTGTTTAAGATGCCTCCGATAATCGTGAGTCCCGCCGACTATGAAGTACGGGTTATTATAAGATTTCTTAGTTATCACTCACACACAGTTTGTGTGTGTGAGTGTATACCTGTCCCTTTTTCCCCCTAAGGTAAGTCTTTTTCGTCTTTCCCTCTCCTTCCCTCTTTCCTGATGAAGCAACCCATGGATTGCGAAAGCTTGAATTTTGTGTGTGTGTGTGTGTGTGTGTGTTTTTTTGTGTGTCTATCAACATACAAACGCTTTCATTCGGTAAGTTACGTCATCTTTGTGTCTCTATCAACATACCAACGCTTTCGTTTGGTAAGTTACGTCATCTTTGTTTTTAGATATATTTTTCCCACATGGAATGTTTCCCTCTGCTTATATTCATATCATTAACTTGAACCCAAAAATTATGCAGAAAAGTAGATTAAGGTACAGGATTTCATGTAAAAGTAAAGTTATTGAGATATCTTAGCACGTCTTTCTTTAATTTCAAAACACGCCTCGTAACTGGAAACTGAATTTTTAGGATGTTCTGATAACTGGAAAATAAATGTTTTCTATCTTACTTTTCAGCCTCTGGTATTTTCAACAGCGCCTTGAGAGTTGACAGGTTCTAGAGTATAAAATATTCTGGCGGAACATTTGTCAAATACTACTGCAATGGATATGTAAGTAGATTAGAGTTCTGAAGTATTACCAATATGGAGGTAATTATAGGTGTAACTCTGTTCAAGCTGGACAGGGATATAGAAAGGTTGGCCCTTTCCTTGTTGAAGGAACCATCACGACCCTTTCAAAATAATTGGTCATTCTGGATCTCATTCTTGCCAAATTATCATCAAGTGTCACTGTGTGATGAATGTCATTTTGTGAGACAATTTGTATTTGATTATTGTGCATTATTTTGTACTCTGGACTGTAATTTGTGATGTTATGGTTTATGTCGCATGTAGGATACACTAGAAATAGTTTTGCATAAAAATTTAGTCCATGGCAAGTCGAATTGAATCACTTGTGCTGATCATACACGTTACTGCATGATGTGACTTATGATATTGCAGTTTTGTTATTTTGCCTATCTGTCCTTTGGTTTCTGTATTGTGCTGTACAGGGGCTTGTATATACATTGTGTGTCACCATTCATAGGTAATGTATGGCAGGTTTAGTTCCAGGTGTGGCACAAATAAATATCTTTATCGAGTGCTGTAAAGATCACAGGAAGAGTCTTTTACAACACTCCACTTTGGAATCATACAGATTAGAAATTCTGTAATAAACACTGTACGTAGCATTTACACTACGTCAGATTGTTGTAAATTTTATGTTACTGTAAATATGTCCATTTACTATCTTCCTGTATAAGTTAGAGGTAAAAAATGTGGGGCTTTGTGATAATGTGGACATTAACCCAGAGATTGTATTTGAATACCCTACTAGTTGATGCACATTCATCATTATTGTCACTTTCATCACTACTTCAGAACTAAATTGAAATACTGTTTGCAGATTCTTCAGAATCTGAATCACTGAAATTCAAAACACTTGCGTCATTACCACTGTGAACTTGTCATATGATTTAAATGCCTTAGCAACTTCATGTGACTACATATCATCATTTGATGCAATTGGGCTAACAGTGGCATGTGACACAGTGGTACAGCTACAAATTATAATGGAAAATAGTGACACAGTAATGTGATAAGAAGGTGTACTGAAAAGTCTGACTGACTGTCCCACACAAGAATATGATGATATGACAGTGATACAGTATGCACGAAGTCTATCCATACTGTTGATTTGGCTATCCATTTTGGCATGTTGCAGCCTCTCCCACTGCTTAATATTAACCTCTGGAAGTTTAACAGTGGCAGTTTTAAAGTATCCCATTTATGCTGAGTCAGATTTAAATCCAGGAAGCAATCTAGCTACTGTCAGATATGTAATACCTTCATATTGTAGATACTTGCTCTCTGTACCAGCCCCTTGTGGGGCAGGCATCATTTGCATTAGAGGGAACTTGGGCCTAATACACCCAACAGTATGCACAAATACCATTACAGCATTTCATCATCACAGCCTGTATTGTCATAGTACCTCTAGGACAATCCTGCAGCATCACATGAAGAGCTTATACGGCATAGCAACAGATAAGCACACTGGCACCACATATCGACCATTTCCCCATACTTCTGGGGTTGTAACTTGTCCCAGGGGTGTGCCATGTACATAGACTGTTTTGAAGGTCGCCTTTAATGAACAGACTGTAACATTCACTCCCCATGCTAAACAGCAATATGTTTGTGTGCAGGACAGTACTCCACTATTATTTTAATTTCATTTGATGGGCAGGGGAACATATTTGCCATGTTATACAATGTCTTTGTGTGAAATGAAGCAACCTAACAAATCACTAGCTGTTCACAGCAAGCTCGCATTGCCAGCAACACACACACGTATCAGAAATATGTTACCCAGAACTAGCCACGTGCACAAAGATCCTCTTGAAATTGATGATACATGGTCTCACAAGAGATGTGATCCAGAGGTTACAGTGGGTTATCATGTCAGAGTAGCTGCTTCGTTTGTTGCCCACCTTGAGGCACTTTAGGCAAAATGATGACCCTGGCACTGGATTGTATCATGTGGAGCCCTTCAATATTTATTCACTTCTGGAATCTTGACAGCAGTGAAATGCTCCTATGGATGCCATTAAACTCCTAACTCATTTTCCAATGACGGAAGCTGACCTTTAAGTTGCCAGTGATTAGATCCTGTGCAGTTTTGTCAAGATGTGTTCATTTTACCATTCTCCTTACCTAATAACCTAATATGTATACACACTGTACAACATAAGAAATGCAATATCCAAAATCTCAGTCCAACCAGACGGTTGCAAATACATTAAGTTACTATGTACACATGTATCATGGTACTTTATCACAGGCTTCACAGTATTGTCATGGTAAAAGTGCTGCCCCTACCCATCCCTTTCCCTGATCCCTCAACTTGCAGATAAGAATTTGATCATAGTGTGTACCATGTAAGATATATAAAAATAAAACAATGGAAGGGATGAAATAACAATAATACAGAAAGGGTAAATTGTTACCACATGGAGGAGCCATTTAGTTACATGCAAACAGGCTCAACAAAAAAGAATATTGAAAAATTTTTAAGCTTTTGGGCAGAGTCCTTCCTCAGAAGTAGGACTCTTACCCAACTGCATCTGGTCCTTAGTGCCTGCGACTCTATGCCTCCTGTATTTGATGAGCAGTAATTTACCCTTTCCATGTCATTGACGTACAAAAATAAAATGCATAAGAGTCAATCAGCTCTTTTGCAGGTGAGATTAAATACAGTAAACTTTATTGATGAGAGTTTGTGTTTTCCACAGATATGTAGCAAACATAATGTACTGTGACGCACATGGATCTTGGGCACACATCGTGCCTTTCTCAGACTGCTTACGAATTAATCATGTGCAAAAAGATAGGTGAGTTAACTTTCATAGTTAATCATAAAAAAATATGTCTTATTATGTACAATAATCTATTACACTGTCTTGAATTTGTATCAAATAAAGAAATTTGTATTTAACCTTTTGTTTTGTTATTGATTAATGTGCACCCCATCTTTTACCATTAAACTTTGTTTGCCCTGTGACGTTCGCAAACTAAATCACTGAATTTCCTAAAATGTTTGATTGTAGCTTTGCTGAACATTTCTGCAAACAGAACAGGGCTTTCATTTAATGATTTTTAGCTAGGGGAGGGAGGTCATGGGATGACACATTTTGTGTGAGAAAAGGTGAATGACGTACATGTGCGTGTCGCCCATTATGAATAGTTCAGTAACTTACTCTTATGCAAATAATCACTACATATAACCTGCTACAAATCAAAATCATACTTAAATATCAGGTGGAGTTTAAGATAGATAGCTTTCTGTAGTAATAACACAAACTGAAAATGAAACTTAAGGATACTATGCCTGAAATTGAATGGAGCTCTGCAGTTCATTGATATTCTGAAATAGACGCCGTTTCATTGAAATGAAAGATTATATAGCTGAACATCCATTTATGTTGTTGTCTAGAAACATTTGTGCTTGCTTTACATGAAGAAAGAAAGAAGTGAAGTTGTGGGATACACTTGAAACTGTCATGCAGTAACTTACCAAGACAGTATATTAGAACATAAAACTTCATTCTGCTGCTGCTTTCCAATAGTGTACAAATTGAGGACATATTTGATGATCTTACTAAAAGTGCCAAAATGGCTAGTTTTGGCCCTGTTTCACAAGAACAAGACTTCTGCAAACTCTTTTAAACTGTTTTCATTAAAAAGACTTTGTTCTTAACAACCTAAAAAACTATTTATTTTTGCAATGTAAGTGTATAAGTCCCTAAAGAAGAATGACAAAGTGGAGGTGTATTAAAAATGGGCCCTATTTCATTGGGACTCATATCCAACATCTTTTTTGTGATCTACATTTGTTTGGTACTCTCTGTTAAGAGTAATGTCAAAAGTCCTGCTGACTAGGAAATGACCTTAAGTTAGAAAAAACTTCAAGTAAGTAGATTTTTTAAGCCATCTCAACAGCATTCAGTTCTACATAATTCTTCTTATAAAAAAATGAACTGTCATAAAGAATTCAATAAAAAGAATAGTTTTCTCTCTTTTGTTGCCCTAATAATTTGGGTAATCTCGTTTGAAAAGTGTAATTTTTTGGGTTCTGTATTATTGAAATTTCATCCCAAGCAATCCCATCATTGCTTTCATTAAGCTGGCAGTATAGTTTTCCTCTTGCAATCCTACACAAATTAATGAAACTTGTGAAAAATTCAAGCAGCCCGAGGTAAAGATAAGCACAAGATGCTGAAAGAGACCTACTCTAACTTCGACACTGCATCATCAGTCTTGGGATCTTGTATAAACCAACCCATATCAGGTTTGGGAACTGTTGTAAGGAAACTGACTTTTGGTTGCTGTTGCACAGCTATCAGGCATGGCCCCTATGGTGATAGACATACTGGTTTTCTCACTTTAAAAGCAACTGACAGTGGTTAAGCCACCATGGACCATACCAGCACATTTATAAACACTAAATGTTCCACATTAATTGCAAACTATGCTAGCACAAAGTATGTTACACCTGAAACCAGAATTAAACTAGCACATCAGTACCACTACACCATAAAGAGACATATAAAACCTAAAGTTCTATTTATACAGTGTGTGCTGCAGCTGTTACACAGCAATTTTTCTAAAATAATCTCCTGTGCTGTGGTAGTGCATGGTTAAATTGTGAAGTGCATAACCAGTTTGAGTTTGGTTTAGCAGAAAAATAGCCTGAGTCATCACAAAAGACACCCCTTTTTTAAAATTTTTTGAGTTATTCGGACTTTATCGTACTTCTTAGCTCTCATGTCTTAAGATACTGCCTTCCCCCGGAGAGTGCAAAACAGTTATAGAACATAATAAAATATGCCATGTTTAATTTGAATAGCAGCAGAACACTGGCCCATTTTCAATACATCTTCAACTTGTCATTGTTTGTTAGGGCTTTACATGCTTGCATTGCAAAACCAAATATAGTTTTTAGTCAGTTTAGAACATAGCCTTTCTAATTAAAATGGTTTAAAAAAGTTTGCAGAAGGCCTTTTGTGTAAAAGTGGGCAAAAAATAGCCATTTCTGGCATTTTTAGAAAAATCTTTAGTGTTGCCCCCAATCTGTAAACTATTAAAAAGAAGTATGAGAATGAAATTTCGTATTCTAAGGCCTTGTATTGGTAAGTTATTATGTGCAAGGTTTCCGGTGTATCGCCCATTTACTTCCTGAGATATAAAACGCTAAATTTAACATTTTCTTTGAATGTATATATTTCAGCTGACTTTGCTTCAAATTATGTACATGATAACCACTCAGAAAATGTTTCTGTTATTATTTCACTTAAGAGAGTGCAAAAATTTGTGCAAGGTGGCCTAGTTTTGTTTCCTTCAAAAGTATTGAATTAATGAAATGAAAATTGACCACTGTTCATTGGGAACATGTGCGATCATTCATAAAAAATTTCATCAAAATTGGTGATGGTCATGTGGAATCTTGAAGGTTTCAGGTTGGCTTGGGCTGTGTGGTGGTTTGCTATACTTCACCTCATGCACCAAACACTTGAATAGGTTGACACCTGAATACTATTTTTAAATGCAATGAATGTTGCATACTGAATATTTGGTCACTGATAAGTATTATTAATCAGCATCCAACTAATCTGTGCCCTGAATCCGTGTGCCTTCTTCCTTCAACTTGGCTCAGACTTCATCTCAGTACAAGCTGCAGATAAAGCTGCTGCAAATTGATTTCTCATTGTCATTCACTCCACCACATAAATGATAAGTGAGATACAATTCACCTTCTTGTATTATATTCAAAATTACTACTAATACATGATAAATGAGGACAGCTACCATCTCGTATACTGCCTCTCTGTACTACGTACATAACAGATCTGATATTCAACTTGACAGTTAACAATTACAGTACATTTACTATCTTTGACATTTCACATTATTAGATTTCATGAATCTCTTTCTTCTGTACCGTCTGCTCACTTCTGTGCAGTCACTGGATCGTTAGCTGTGATATCAACGCCTATGATTTAAAACACCTTCTGACAGTGGGGTGCTCACAATTTATCAACTACTCTATCATGAACATCTTTTCTCTGGCACATGTGTTTAATGATACCTCTCAGTCAAGAAATGGGATGTGTCACTACAACCTCTAGATGATCTGACATGGAATGACCCACATACTTCAATAATTAATTAAGCCATTAATTAATATTTTACATAATTTACTTTAATTTTAAATGTGGCAATTATGCATGTAAACAGGCTAATCTCAACATGAATGCATAAAACAGTTTCACTAACTTTTCTAATTTGTTAGCACACAACATATTCCGTAAACGAAACTGCTGTTAATACTTACAGTTCATCCTGAGTAGCAAAATATAACCAAACCATTTTTCAAATCATTATATACCTTACAAGATCAAAACGTCCACATACCAGTCTTTTATAAGATGGATGTCCCCCAAAATTTTCAGTCAGGGTCCAGATAAAACTCGCACAACAGACATGAGATCTTGAGAAACCACAGATAGTCTGGGTTGTATTAAAGGTGATTCTAGAGTTTGTGGCTACTGTACAGAAAAGTTGAGGCTCTCTGTTACCCATGTGTTCATGAAGTTCATATTTAACATTTCTACGAAAATCTTTGAGAGTGTGTATATATGATTGCCCTGCATGCATGGATTATCTGGTGTACTTTTTGAAATGTCAGTGGACGCTCCAGGAAAAGGAGACAACTATGGGAATGGAGTAGGCTATTTATCACAAATCATGGTTTACTTTACAAGGGTCCATCAAGCTTTTATTGCACAGATACGAAAAACATTGATGATTAATTAGTTAATTTAAATGAATAAAATGCACCAATTTAGGAAGACCTAACAAGCAAGAAATAAAATCAGTATAACTCAAACATGTGCTTAGTGCCGGGCAAACAATGACAGCAGTGATGCTAAAGATTACGATTTCAACATTTGGCTGCCCAAAAAGGGTGCTTGACATTAATGAATATAGCTTACAAGAAGTTCAGTAACATTAATTTATACAAATCTGACAAGCTGTGGCCTGTTAAGTACTATTATTTTATGCAATAAGCATGAGAACAATTTTCAGCACAAATAGTAAACATTTGATCAATCAGAGAGAGAAGCCCCTTGGACATAATCAAGATACTGATGTTAAACATTTAACAAATTGAGCATTACACCAATATTAAAACTATCACATTAAAACCAAAATACAAAAAGGAAGGGGTAGGTATGGCAATCAACATCCAGTTGCTATGAGATAGAAACTGAACTTATGATGGATGGCTTAGCAAACCAGTAGGCCGCAGTCTACGCCAATGAACAGGTGGGTAAAAGATAACACTCAGGGGCAGCGCCTCCAAATGCTATAAACAGCTTGGAAAGCTGAGAGCAAACAAGCAAACATAATTCATGCATAATAATCATAGAATGTGAAAATGCTCAGACCAAGACAACCTCCATGTGAGAGTGGCCCAAGCCCCAACCAAACCCTACATACTGCAACAAGAATATTCCAAGAAGAATTACTTAAAGTATTAACTGGTTAATCTTACAATAAAATACAACAAGAAGTTAATGTAATAACCAGGCAATCACCAATTATTCGCCCACACCAACTTGACTGACTTCAAAGGTAACAGATAAATCTTGATACTAACACTCAAACAACTAGAATAGTTGTTATATTTAAAACAATAAATATTAAATTTTCTTGAAAGGGGCAAAATCTCACGAGAGTTGTAGAACTGAATTACCCAAATGAGCCAAGATTCACTCGGCCGCTAGCGTTCGCTTACCATGGCCATAATTTATACTCCCTACATCAGTCAGGGAAGCAACAACTTGCAATACAAATAAGAATCAATCTCTACTTCAGTGGATACTAATACACATACTGGCCTAAAACATATGACAGTTTCAGGCTCAAGTGATAAGTAGACATTGAACAAGTCACAATTAAAGGCAATTTTGAAACACGTAAATATGGCACTCAGATAATTCCAAACAGAGGCACCACAAGGAAAATTTAACACTTGAGACGGAGTGATGGAGAACTACAGGCAATCCAGCATAGTGGGAGCAACTTCAACATAGGATCAAATGTGTCAATCAAGTAAAGTGTATCTTACCCTCAAATGGCAGAACAGACAGCAATAGAAAATGAACTGCACTCCAACACTCACATCAACAACGAAGCCTCCTTAATCCAGGGTAAACCAGCTGCTTCGACATTAGGCCCAAGTATTGCCGACCAACATAACTACTGACCACCAGGCACTTAGACAATCACACACCTGTCAGCTCCGTGAACAGGCCACCTTACATCACATGCTTCTTATCTGCAACCGACTGCCTGTCCATGTGGTCAATAAGCCACTCCAAGGAACTGTCACCAAAGACTTAGCTAACAGGTGAGTAAAGCACTATCTGGTGATTAGACAGAGATGGATCATGCCAGTAGGCAATGTAAAACACAGAACGAGCTGAGATGGCTCACATTTCTCAAGCAGTGACTGTGAATTCATTTGAACTGGTTGATGTTTTTGAAGTTGGACTGTTATAGTGTTTTATGCACCTGATGTTTAATCATTTCGGTGACTACCTCAAAGAGTCAAGTGTGTGTGCTGTTTAGATAATCTACAGCCACTGTGTTATGAGAAAATTGTGTATAAAATGACTATCTCTTTATGTACTGACAATGTTTGTTAATGTCACATCTGTGTATAGTGAAGCAGAGAGACAGAGATCAGATTTATAAAGCTTGAAGAAAAGCATTTTAGTCCCAGTGAAACAGATTTAAGCAACTGTGCAGAAGTAGGTATGTTTGACAGTGATACCACTTTTGCACAAAAATTTGTAATACAGCATAGAAGTTAACATTGAGGAGATAGAAAAGTTTATGTCTGAAGAAGAAAAGAAAATTGTTGATAAGGTAGACCTCAAAATCAAAAATGCAGTACAACAAATTCGTTCAAAATTGAACTCTGATTGGACCAGTTCGAACAAATCAAACAAAGTTAACACGAACCACACCAGACAGTATGCTAAGTAGACGAGAGGATAACTCTCCACCCTTGCAGCTTTGTGACATTAATGACAAGACTTCCAGCTTATATAATCAGTTGTCACCGTTAATGACGAATCAAAGTTCCTACACACCACCACATTTTTGTCAATGTTACATACACCAGGAGCAGATTTATCATTTGTCGATATTAGCTGATGGAAACCTCTTGAAACAGTAACAGTTTCAGCTGTGTAATACTGAATCAAAAAAAGTACATCCAGTCATAATCATAAGAGCATTTTGTAACATTCTGTCAAGTTATTGGTCTGAACAACAAAAAAATGCTATGTGATAGAGTTTACTCAAGGTTATGCCTTGACTTGAGCTGCAGATATAACAGAAAGATGAAAAATATATGACCAATTTGAGCAGGTCTTTTTGGACAAATTTTGGTCAACAGCCCATCAAGAACAATTACTACAGGAAATGTTTGACCCACAACAGTTCAACTGAATAAAATTTGAGCAAATTCATATCCCATGTCGATGTATTGAAAATTTTGAAAGGATGATTGCCACCTCATATCGAGAAAAGATAGTCACTATGCTGGACACTGACTTGGAGTACTTTCTTTCCCTATAGGATTCTGCTGATTTGATGTACGAGAATAGTCAAGAACAAATAAATGATCAGGTGAGCCAACAGATTTCCAAAGTAACAAAAACGTACAATCCCACAATAACGATGGTCATGGCTGGCGTCCATAATGTGCTGCCACAAGACAGTAGGTGCAGGAAAAATAAGCATCAAGGCAACAAAAGTCGATATGACCAGTGCCAAGGTAATATCAGGGCATATACACCTGGGGGAAAATCATGGAATTTTTTAGGATTCTGGGAATTTTTCATTATTTTAGTTTCCAGTTAAATTTCTGTAAAAGAATTTGTCTTTAGCACACTACTACAAACTAATACTGCAGCAATAAAACACAAATGAGAGAATAACACCAAAGTAAAACTTAAGTTGCAAAGAAAATGCACTATTTGCAATGAAAAAACATAGTACAAGCATCTGTCAACAGCAAAATGTGTCAAAAGCTTTCAGATGAAGATTATGCAATACTTTGCAACAGCAAAGTGCTTCCAATGAGCAGGACATCACAACTGTTTACTTTTCTAACAGGTTGCGGCAAAAGATTGCGAATGGTGGTTTAAGATTAGCAAATTTCCTTTTACACAAGAAGAATTATGCTACATGCGAGAATGTATAATGGATTCCTTAAATGGTGTATCGTTTGACTCTCAAAATTTAACACTTTGAGGACCAGCCATTCAGAAAAATTTTAGACCCAGAGGACCAGCCATTTATGCCATCGTTTAAAATTTTACTGTCACATTCATGTTTGAAATATCGTAGAAGGTAAACATATGCTGGAGAAGATCAATTGTTATTGTTAATTTTTCATATTTGTTTAGTTGTTTCATAAATTACAAATTATGCAATGACGATGGAAAAGAGTATAATTATGTTTTTTTTTTTTATTTAAGTGCAGGGTGAGTTGAGCAATTTCATACTTGATCAGCTTTTTTACGGAAAAGTCGAAGTGCTGTATGGAACGTGTATTCAGCCAGGTAACCCCTGAAATGCTCGGTGCACAGCAGTGAAATTAACAATCATGCTTAGAAATATTCAGCTGCTGCAATTTAAGCTCTGCTCGTAGGATTCTGCCTAACCACACACTAGAGAAAAAAATTTTTGGTGACCAGTATTAAATGTGAATTTTTAACCTTTCTGGATGAAAAATGTCATCTAGTAGCCGTACTTCAGAAAGCAGGAATATATATTGCCACATTTTCCTGAATTCTAATTTCACTGCCAGGCCACTCAGAGCGCTACTACTGTATCTTTTTGGGTTCTGTGTTGGGAAACTACCATGTTTTATTTGGGGAATTTGTATTTATACTTTTGTAATACCAAAATATGCAGTGTACATGTTGCCACACATTAAAGATCTCGCCAAAATGTGTTGTTTTTTGCCGGGAGTGCCAGAAAGTTCTATGCTGGTGTATAAAATCTTTACCATTCTAAGGATTGATACGTTTTACAGCTCCTGGGAAAAAATGTATTTTCACTTGGGGAAAAAGTGCATTTTCGTATAGAAGAAAGTGTGTTTTCAACCAGGAAATCTGAGGATTATTTTTTTTTTTTTTTCCAGTCTGCATATGCATCCTGAATATAGATAGTAGACAAAGAAATAATGAGACACACAATGAGTACAGACCAGTGACCACACACACACACACACACACACACACACTCTCTCTCTCTCTCTCTCTCTCTCTCTCTCTCTCTCTGCGCGCGTGCGTTAGTTGAAAAGCTGCTAATAGCTGCAGTTTGGGAATGAATTCCTTATGACAGCATGAAATGAAAGTACACTTAGGTAAAGACAATGTCTTTTTCAAGTGGAAGATCATGCAGCCTCTCTTGATGTAGTATAGACAAGGACAAGTCAAGATAGCAGTCAACATGAAATAGATTTACAAATCATTAATCAATCGTCAGACACACCTACCAATGTGCAAATGATACAGGGTAAGGTGTGCTGTCTTATCTATCCGTAACTCAAAGAAATGAATTAGGTGAACTTATCTTACAAGACATACAGAGTTTTTGAAAAAGTCCTGGTAGAATTAAGGGTTATGTACATAAGATGATGTATCCTAACCAAACCTTTTGTTACTACTTAAATACAATACTGTGGGCAAAAATGGAAGCTATACATTGAGAATTAGAGAGAATCGTAAACTGAGAAATAACTGTAGCACTCTTCTGGCAAATTGCAAAACTAAATAGCAGTATCTGGCTACTTTTAGATGCCAGAAAGGTCAACAAGATCATTATCCCAGTTAGGAAGAAGCCAGAAAATTTAGATGAGCAATTCTCGAATTTCACAATGTAAAGTACTTAACTAGCACAGATTTGCATGACTCATACTGGCAAATTGCATTGCATCCTGATAGAAAGCATAGTGCATTCATTTGTACTGGTAGAAGTTAACAATTCTGTGTACTTCCCTTCAGATTAAAGATCAGTTTGAGAATATTCATAACAGTTAGGGATACAGTGTTGGGTCCAGAGTTGCTAAGTAGACTGACTGACTGTACGTGGATGACTTATTGGTTGCCACCACAACATTGCTGGAATTGCGGAGTATTCAAAGAGTACATGTCACAGTAAACACACAAAAGTCCAAGTTTGGATGTTACAAAATAAAATTTTTAGGTCATCCCAAACAGAAAGCATTCTTAGGCTTCGTGCCAAATACATTGCTGAGAAGTGATGTTCTGTTAAACCTGTTGAGAAAAAACAATATGTGGTTGTGGACAGTGCAATGCCAGAAAGATTTTGGCTCAATTAAAGAGGCTCTAGTCAATTCTAATCTGTTGCATCATCCAGATATGAGCCAAGACTTTTGTCTGAGCATGGACCCATCATTACAGAGAGTGGAGCACGCCTACTTCAGATCAGAAAAATTGACGTAAGATCTACTGTATGGATGATTAGTTGTGCAAGAATAACCCTGACAGAATGTGAGAGATCTTATTTGGTAGTGAACTGAAAGCCTTAGCAGTCATTTGGGCTTTGAGGAAATTTCAGTACTATTTATCAGGTGAGCACATAAAAGTGTTTTGTGATCATCAAGTCCTGTCATTCCTAATAATGTGCAGTTTGTTAGACAGGGATATTGCCTGCATAAAAGGAGAGTAGTGTATTACAGCAGATGCACTTTCATGCTTTCACAAAATTTACACAAGTTCAACGAGTTGACAGAACAAATTTCCGATTTTCGCAGTTTCTTATGTATGATGGCACCTACTGACCATACTACACTCCTGGAAATTGAAATAAGAACACCGTGAATTCATTGTCCCAGGAAGGGGACACTTTATTGACACATTCCTGGGGTCAGATACATCACATGATCACACTGACAGAACCACAGGCACATAGACACAGGCAACAAAGCATGCACAATGTCGGCACTAGTACAGTGTATATCCACCTTTCGCAGCAATGCAGGCTGCTATTCTCCCATGGAGACGATCGTAGAGATGCTGGATGTAGTCCCGTGGAACGGCTTGCCATGCCATTTCCACCTGGCGCCTCAGTTGGACCAGCGTTCGTGCTGGACGTGCAGACCGCGTGAGACGACGCTTCATCCAGTCCCAAACATGCTCAATGGGGGACAGATCCGGAGATCTTGCTGGCCAGGGTAGTTGACTTACACCTTCTAGAGCACGTTGGGTGGCACGGGATACATGCGGACGTGCATTGTCCTGTTGGAACAGCAAGTTCCCTTGCCGGTCTAGGAATGGTAGAACGATGGGTTCGATAACGGTTTGGATGTACCGTGCACTATTCAGTGTCCCCTCGACGATCACCAGTGGTGTACGGCCAGTGTAGGAGATCGCTCCCCACACCATGATGCCGGGTGTTGGCCCTGTGTGCCTCGGTCGTATGCAGTCCTGATTGTGGCGCTCACCTGCACGGCGCCAAACACGCATATGACCATCATTGGCACCAAGGCAGAAGCGACTCTCATCGCTGAAGACGACACGTCTCCATTCGTCCCTCCATTCACACCTGTCGCGACACCACTGGAGGCGGGCTGCACGATGTTGGGGCGTGAGCGGAAGACGGCCTAACGGTGTGCGGGACCGTAGCCCAGCTTCATGGAGACGGTTGTGAATGGTCCTCGCCGATACCCCAGGAGCAACAGTGTCCCTAATTTGCTGGGAAGTGGCGGTGCGGACCCCTACGGCACTGCGTAGGATCCTACGGTCTTGGCGTGCATCCGTGCGTCGCTGCGGTCCGGTCCCAGGTCGACGGGCACGTGCACCTTCCGCCGACCACTGGCAACAACATCGATGTACTGTGGAGACCTCACGCCCCACGTGTTGAGCAATTCGGCGGTACGTCCACCCGGCCTCCCGCATGCCCACTATACGCCCTCGCTCAAAGTCCGTCAACTGCACATACGGTTCATGTCCACGCTGTCGCGGCATGCTACCAGTGTTAAAGACTGCGATGGAGCTCCGTATGCCACGGCAAACTGGCTGACACTGACGGCGGCGGTGCACAAATGCTGCGCAGCTAGCGCCATTCGACGGCCAACACCGCGGTTCCTGGTGTGTCCGCTGTGCCGTGCGTGTGATCATTGCTTGTACAGCCCTCTCGCAGTGTCCGGAGCAAGTATGGTGGGTCTGACACACCGGTGTCAATGTGTTCTTTTTTCCATTTCCAAGAGTGTACTTGCGAATGTGTCGGAATGTAAAGTGGAGACTAAGAGAAGTAATGGTGAAGAGCTGGTTATGTTGTATACGCTACACCGTGGACTACTGTTTCACCATTGCGCACCAGAGTTGTCCAAGTGTTGGGTATGTTTACCTGATACACACATCAGCAACATCAAATACAGCTACCTTGCTTAGGGACACCTATGGGTTACCAAAGTACACCACGAGTTGGTAAGCCAGTAGCAATATTAACTGATAATGCTTCCAACATTACAAGCAGTAAGCGGAGAAACTTTTTGGAAAAACAACAGATAAAAAATATTTGAATTCCACATTTTCTCACAGAAGGAAATATGTAGAAATGGTATTCAAAGAGTTTAACAGGCTCATTAAGTAATATGCTCCTCCCAAACAAAATGGGTAGAATATTTGGCACCATTTCTGCAAATAGTAAATAATCTTCCACACACATTGACAGAATTCACACTGAATGAGTTGATGTTTGGAAAGACTGAAACTGGTGAGTGGGATAAACCGCTACTGTGAATGCCCCAAAATGAAATACTGTTAGGAGAAAAGATCAAGCAAGCATTAACAACCCTTACTGTGAGAGCAGAAAAGAGAAAACAAATATATAAAAAAGGATTAAGGTGTACATCCATGTCACAGAGGAGGTACTCCTACACACACAACATATATCCACCAAACTAAAGAAACTAACAAGTGACAGCTACTACATATAGGGCCATAGACAGTAGTCAACATCGTGCACCCTGGGTCTTACCTTTTGGGTCAACCCATTCCAGGCAAAATATGGGGTTTATACATACTCAGAGACATAAAGAAGTTCACGCAAGGAAGCCAACTGGGGCAGGGCCAAATAAACTGTTACCAGGTTCAGATAATAATTTGAAATTAAAAACCATGTTCATATATAAATATTAATTTTTAAACTTATATTAAGGAAGAACAACAAATGTGGACAAAGGAGGAACTACACTACATCACTAGCTACCTAAAGTTATAGTATTCACAATATTTACACTAACCACCTCAATGAGTAATTGCAATTAATGAAAGATAATAATCAGTATCATATTTAGGGTATGCGATGACTATGTGCAGTAATTTATTTTATGCTCCCCATTCCTAAACTTCAGTATTGCTATTCATTTCTGAACTACCAATAATAAAACTGCATAATCATTAACTTCAGTTATAAACATTATTGAAGTATTTAAATAACATATAACACAAAGCCGATGTGCATATTCGAAACTAATAAAATAACTACTACAGCTCGATAGTCCCTTTTACTGAAAAATTACCACAGAATCATCAAACTTGGAAACAATGTATGGTAAAATTACCATTACAGTTTAATTCACTATACAGAATTACTTCACTTAAATATGAAATTTAGTCAGCCCCAAATATACGATACAATACCATTTAACTGATGCTTTCCAAAATACAGCGAACTCACAGAAATGACCTCCTCACTTTTATATTTGTGAATTCATTTATTGTTTCCTGAAAATCGAGATTGACTGTCATGACTGATTCTGTGGCTAGTTCTCGAAGACTGGCCAGTTGTTCTTGATTTCCTGTTGCATGCAGACAGTTCCTAATTAATATTGAAACAGAAAAGCTTTTTGCTGTTCTGCCGTTGTAAATATTGAGTGTTGTGTAGACATTCGGATAGATATCACCAATTTAAAAAAAATCTACAGAGAAATGTGAGAGAGGACAACTTGTCACCATCTTCTTCCTTCATATACAATAGATAGCTTTTAAAAAGTAAGATCAGAGTTATAGATAGCTCTAAGTTTCTGTGCAGCATCATAAATTTGAACAGCTTCTAGTTCAGTGGTATTTGAGTGAAATGAGAATCTCAGGTTATATTTTCTATAGACATTAACTCTCTTCTGTAACTCACCCTGAGGAGTTTGTATAATCTTAGAATATGACATTTTTATTCTTCTCCAGACAGCAACATAAGCTGTTTCTTCTTCAGGACATGTGTGTTCATCTTCCGAGTCAGAGGGTGTACCAAAGAATCTCTTGCATTTAATTTGACATTCCTTTTTTTTAGTCTCAGCAGCTGAAGGATGTTGAACTATTTCTGAATTCGTGATCTCTGTAAGTTTTTCACCTGAGTTCTTGTAAACTGAAAAAGATGTTGGAAGCTCACCTAAAAACATTGGAAGAGAGACCTGCAATTTGACATAAGTAGAAATGTGTACATTCTCAGTTTTTTTCTTTGGTTTACAAAACTGTTGCAGAATGCAATGCCACACTGATATCATAATGCTATCTGAGTACTACTTAACTTTTTAAGAAGAGCTTCAGCTTCACATCAGACACTGCCACTCTCATTTACTGAAATTGTTCTTAATGCAGAAAAAACAGCTTTGCAATCTGCATTCAAACTCTTAACAACCATCCTTGTATGCACTCTGTATTGTTGAAAACAGCAACTTCAGAGTCAAAAAATGTTTCCAAAATGTCCCATTTACCTGTAGAGTCTTCAAAAAGCTGTATAAACCTTGAATTAACTGAAAAAAAAAATTGCAGCTGTGTGGCTTGTGAGCCAATGATTCAGCGAGTGATCCAAGCATGGAATGAAGAAGATTAGAGTTTTTTGGTACTTGAGTCTATGCACCAGACATGTTGGCTGCATTATTACATGACTGACCTCTAGAGTCATTGTAGTTCTAAAGAATTCAAAAGTTCTTTAAAAAGCTTCTGTCCTGTGTGACATGCAGTTTTTATAAAACACAGGAACCTTTCAACTAAGATCCCATCTTCATTTACATATCTAATTATTACACTTAATTGGCCATTGTGGTATATATCTGGTGTTGACTCTACAATGACCAAAAATTATTTAGAAGAAATAACTTTGTAACATATTTTTTGGGTCACTGAGCTTTCCATAAGATGCATTGAATCTTAATAAGTTGCTGGTGACAAGTATGAAGTGTATCCTTTTCCAGAGTTATGAAACCCTGCTATACGGACAATCAAAAAAGAATCATACTCTGCGATTAATTCCAGACACATCATGAAATTTCCATTTTTCACAGAGCCAAACACCACTTAGTTTCCACGAAATACTAGCTTCTTAGCTACAGAAACAACTCTTTAGCACATTTCTCTAATATGTAACTTCATTTTCTTGCTGGCTGAGCTACAACTTATCAACTCTACTCATCTCGTTTCCTCTTCTTTTCAATTTTAACGAGCAGGCTCTGTGAGAAGTAGAGTTTCATGTTCAGCTATTCGTATTCCAGCATAGCTCCATTCACCAAAACCATGAGATGCACCACCATACAATTTACAACATGCACAGAATTACCCCATTATGAAAACCCTGTGAAACAATTTTTTGCTGTAGAATTGCTGAGATCCATCAGTGTTTCGCTGTGAGGACATAGAAAAAAAAACATTTGTAACCAAATAAACCACTATCTGGTAATTGTTGTAATGGTTATCATTGGGAACAGGAAAATCCTCTGCTTTAGAGCGTTGGGTTCTTGACATCCTTCAGGAACTTCAAAAACTAGAATGTCTGCATTCTGTTTACTATTTAGAACTCTAATTTTGTCTGCACTTACAGAGCTACACTGTTCATTGTTACTCTTTCAAACTGCAACTTCACCTGAATGTTCAGTCCCACACAAAAGTCACTTTCACTTTTGCCACTAAAACCTATGTCCAGTCGCAGTATTTTCTGTAAAAGTTTACCATCACTCTGTATTTTTTTTCTTGAGCTTTCTTTCAAAATGCAGCACCACTTAACCATGATGGTCCATCCATACCATTACTTTGAACTTGGAGGGGGAGGGGGGGAGGGGGGGAATCAGAGATGCAGAATGCTGGAAACTGAATGTATTGTGGACTCCTGACTATCTTGCCTAATGTGGCAGAAGGTCAAGCTGGACAACAAAAAAACCAGATAGGGTGGAGGTTACAAATTCTCTCTTTTGGACTTAGCAGTGCCATTAAAAACATTTTTTTAATATTAAAACCTCATTTTATCATAATTTTCTGACTTCCATAGTCACTACAAGGTTTTTCATTTATCGACCTTTTAAAACTAATTAAAATATAAAGGACCGCACAAAATAACCATTAATAACACACACTTTGGTCATCCGATATTCAACAAAGAAATGAGAACACAGGGATGTCAAGAGAGCTGCTCTTTAGGTGTGTCCATTGTTGTTTGTGAGTGCTTCTAAGTACCGTTTTTTGAAGAGTGGTTCCTGTACTATATTGATATTATAATTGTGACTCCAGATGTTTTAGAAGCACAAGAGATGTGTAAAACATTTTGAAAGACCACGCAGAATTGCAAGTGGTGCATGCTTGCTAAAGCTTTGGAAAAGTACATTATGTACAATAAATTATGGTCATTTTATTACAGAGAAGTATTTTATGATAGTAATTAAGTATGTCAGATAGTCTGGTGCCCAGTTACTCACGAGGTGGGTAATTGGGAGTACACTGTACTTTGATTATTTCAAATACAACAGAATTAACTTCACTATGACCAGTTAGTATTCAAATTACATACCTTAATTTTAAGTTGAGAATCGTAAAAGAGCGTAAAGTCAAGCAAATTTTATGATTTTTTAAATTGATTTTGAGGTTATCTTACAAAATCTAATGATGAAAAATTTAGTATTTTATTATAGCATTCTTCCTTCATCAGATGCCTTAAAAAGAAACAGAATTGCTGTTTTCACAGTGTGTCATTTTCTTTCTTTCTTAAGTAGGGTAAAGTCCATCCCTGATTAAATTTATGGGAGGTCTGCTTTCGAGTATTATAAGAATGTAGTCTATCAGTAAAAATAATAATTATATTAGCTATCTACAAGTTTCATTATTTATACTTTATTATTTAATTAAAATCATATCCAAAAAGAATATTTGAATGTTTATTTTGATACAGAGGACACTGTTACAACTGTTATTCATACAATTGATGTGAAGTTCCCTTGTGTTCTGATTAATAAAATAACACTTTACACAATATACAAACAAAGAATCACTGTTAATGGAAATGAAATGATCACAAAGAAAGTTTTTCTTATTCAGCATCTTTTAAATTATTCATAGAAATGAGTCCAAATCTTCCCTTTCTTATGACCCGAGTTGCCACTCTTGTCACTATATCATTTGGTTTGACAATTTCATCTCCTGTCATTGCAATTATTTTGATGATGTAAGATTTATTTTGGTCTCTTTTTTTACGTTTTGAATGTGACTAAAACCAAATTGCCAACCTCATACATATTTTTGTTATGCTGTTCTTGATTTCCTTTCGCATCAGTGAAATCTAAACGTTTGCTTCCTTCATTTGTTGCTTCTGAACACTCAAGATTTTCACCAGATTCCAAGCATAGAAGACTATCAATTCTTCCATCTTCCTGTTTTTGACATCAAAAGCTAAGACACCTTTTCCTAGAAATACTTTTAAACCTCCCCCCCCCCCCCCCCCCTGCCTCCCTGTATGTGTGTGTGTGTGTGTGTGTGTGTGTGTGTGTGTGTGTGTGTGTGTGAGAGAGAGAGAGAGAAAGAACATGTTTTCTTTTCGGAACCTCTTGAAATGCTCGGTAAAGACTCCTAACCAAGAAGAATCTGCAAAGCTGCTCTTTTCCTTGTCATCAGGAATTTTGGATCCCTCCTTCATACCAACCATGGCATAAGTGTTTGAGCTCCTCCCCCTCTATATACACTTTATAAAGCCAATCAGCAGATGTAACCATCATTACATTAGTGCTAGTCCTTTAGGTATCTGTCATCCTTTCCATATGTTTTATACCAGGGGTCTCCAACCTTTTTAGTCCGCGGGCCACACTGACTCCTCCACGAAGTCATAAGGGCCAAGATCTACCTAGAGGGATTAGATCACCCTAGCACTCCATGATCACCGTAATGTAAGCCTAAGGGAGAGATGAAATCGCAAAAATCTAAGGCTGTGGGAATAGCTAGCACTGAAAAGAACTATGATTATTTAATTACATAATTTTGATTGGTTTCAGATTTGATTGATTTCGGATATCGAAGCAAATTCAAACGATATCAAGATATTTCAAAATCCCTTTGATGCCGATATAGAAGCTTTACCCGCAGAACTTCAGTTTGAAATTATTGATTTGCAACGTAGTGACTTTCTTGAAGAAAAACATTCAAAGTCAACATTATTGGAATTTTATAAGTGTCTTCCACCCACACAGTTTCCAAATTTACATAAATTTGCCCATGGCTTTTTTTCCGCTTTTGGCACTACTTATTTGTGTGAAAAAACTTTCTCCAAAATAAAACATGCAAAAAGTATTTACAGATCAAAATTAAGTGATGAGCATTTGAAGTCACTGATGATTATCTCTACCAGTTAACTTGATCCACAACCAGAGGTAATTATGAAAGGGAAGTTACAGCTACATAAAAGTCACTAATTATCACTAAGATGTCAAATTTCTTTACGTGAATACTCTAACACTGAGTTTTTAAGATATAAATTAATAACACCTGTCAGATCCACAGCATATTAATATTGGGGTCCCTCAGGGAAGTGTGCTGGGTCCGGTGTTGTTCTTGATTTATATAAATGACTTTCCACAATATATCCGACATGGAGAGAAGATATTGTTTGCCGATGACAGCAATATTATAATCAGCAGTGAGACATCAGCACAAATGTTGGAAAATTGTAATGAATCACTGAAAGATGTCTACAAATGGTCTACAGAGAATAAAGTGACCTTAAATATTAAGAAAACAAATAGCATACGCTTTAGAATAAACAGAAAAAACAGTCCCCTAAAGTTAAAGCTACATAACACCTCTGTAGACGAAGTGCCCACCACAAAATTCCTAGGGTTGCATATTGACTGCCAGCTTAGGTGGAGTGAACATGTTAAAAAACTCACAAAAAAGATATCTACAACGTGTTACGCACTTAGAGTTCTCTCCTCAGTATGCAGCGATGAATGTTTAAGAACTGTATATTTTAGCTATGTACATTCAGTCATAAGCTATGGGATAATTTTCTGGGGAAATAATGTACTCAACTTACAAACAGTTTTTAAAGTGCAGAAGAGAGCAGTGAGAATTATAACTAAAAGCAGTAAGTGGGCTCACTGCAGAGAACTATTCAAAATACTTGGTATTCTAACTGTTCCCTGTTTATTTATGTTCCACACTATAGTATATATAAAGAAAAATATAGTGAATTATAGTACAAACAGCATTTTACACAGCTATAGCACAAGAACAAGCCACTGCCTTCATCTAGATAGGAGAAACAAGCATAAGACCCAAAAAAGTTTCTTGTATCAGGGTGTAAAATTGTATAACAAGCTGCCACAGGAAATCAAAGAAATTAACAGCATGTACTGTTTCAGAAAAACTCTTAAACTGTATTTTCAGGAACACTGTTTTTACACAGTAAGTGAATATTTAAATGTTTGAATGTAATTTAAGTGACATAATGACATTGTATTGTATATTCTGTAAATGTATAACAAGCTGCACAGGACATCAAAGAAATTAACAACATGTACTGTTACAGAAAACCCTTAAACTATATTTTCAGGAACACTGTTTCTAAACAATAAGTGAATATTTAATTGTTTGAATGTAATTTAAGTGATAAATGTCATTGTATTTGTATACTCTGTAAATGCATATAAAAGTGTCAATGTATCTGCAAAAATCACTGTATCCAAACTGACAACATCCATACATTGCAAAATGTCTACGGATGGCTAATCAAATAAATAAATAAATAAATAAACAGTTATTTTTATACATTAGTTACAACTAAAATATCCAATATCACTATGTACACCAGGTATTGTATTTTCTTTAAATTGCCTTTAAATAAAATATTTTATACGATTTACTTGCTATGTGTATTTTACAACGTAATCAAAAGAAAGTGAAACCTCGCTTAAGAAGCATCTTCCATAATGATTGATTACTAAGGCTAGCCGCCGAAGTGGCGTCCATTTGAAAGACTTGCACCAGACTCGTGAGTAGAATAAAATGCAAAGAATTTTTTTACTTAATATGTTTTCGCCAAACTAGTCTGTTAACCGTTCTTTTTTTTTCACTATCGCACGGAGAATGGTCTGTCTGTTTATCGTGGATAGCCACAAGTCTATCCATGACCTTCCGCTTTGTAAAGATAGAGCTCCGACAATGTCGCGGCGTATTTGGTCGCGATAGGCCTCGAAACTCAATTGTTGGCAGTATAGGTACCACCTCAAATATTTGGCGGGCCGGATACCAGGGATGTCAGGCCAGCTAACGCGGGCCGGTTTGCCGGACCTCGTGGGCCGGTTTCCACCCGCGGGCCTCTAGTTTGGAGACCCCTGCTTTATACCATGCTCAACTAAGACTTTTGTGGACCCAGGATCATCACGAAAGTTAGTTTCATCAAAATTTACTATGTTTTTTGAGGACACTCCATCAACAAATTCTTGATGGTTCTCGAAGCAGTTTTTCATTTCTTTTCTAGTGATAATGCATCTTGATCACTTCACATTCTCAGGCATTGTGTGTAAAAGGTCTTTGTGACATTGGAAGAAGCTTTTCATCCAATCCTTGCCAGGTCCATTATCTTTGAAACACTTCTTGCACCTGCTCTTATGATTCAGATAGTTCTGAGCAATATCCGCAACATCTCTAGCATGTACTGAAAGTCCCCATGCTACACACATGTAGTGGAAGTCCCCATGCTACACAAAGCATGATACCTTCTGTTAAATTCTTTTTACCCTCAGCATTAAGTGCAATTTGGCGGCCATAACTAAGAGGATGTCTGTTATGGATTCCGTCATTCAGTGTTGTGTATGGCACCCTATACTCCACTGATGCTCAGCTAATACTCATTCTACCAGATTGGACAACCTTCGATGGCAGTTCCAGATACTTAGGAGAATAATTTCTTTTTCCCACAGGTCCAACCTCCTCCTTGTAATTATAATCTGCTTGCAATCATGATCGACTTTACCCTAAAAAATATAAATTTTCTTTTAGTGATAAATAACTACCTTAATATTTATGATTCAAGCAACCCCCAATTCAGGCTATGATCGGAAAGTAATTTATTTATGTATTCTTACTCCTTTCCCATTCTGACGAAAATACAACTCTGTGCTGCAGTTTGATTTCGTCTTATAGAAGAGAATTGAAAATAACACCTTTCATTCAAATGAATGTTAAGTATAAAATGCATTGTTATCACGAAATTTCTTCATACAAGTTCCTCTTACTATATTATTTATGAGTCAGTGTTGCCACCTAGCGAAATACTAAAATTTGTCAAAGATAGTAGACAGAATATAGAGAAAGTCGCAAGTGATCTAGTTTACCCTGATTTACGGAACCATGTGAAACATTGTGTTGTGTATGACACAACATAACAATGAGTGGATTAAGAATTGAACAACAGGCTACAAGTAAGATCTTGTAAGCTATGTAATTATCTGGAGATAAGGCTGTGTCAAACAGAGAATGGCTGTCAGAGTATTCAGAATATTCTGTTGCGCGCTGCAGTCAGCTGTGGTCAGGTAGCACGGCTAGTTGTCAAATGGCAGTCATTGAGAGCGAGTCAGCTGCAGTCCAGTAAACGTGAGTAGCAGCTCTGACGATGGTCAACTGTTGCCTTTATTTGCACGCATAGTGAGGAAAGGAAGAAAGTGAAAATATAAAACTATCACTAAATAACAACATGGCAGGGAATTTCACCGACTTTGCAAGGAACTGTGGTCATGTGAAGCCAGTTTTTCAGTTATTTTTGAATGTCTTGCCAAACAACTGGAAACGTTACCCAAGCTCATGTAACCAAAAATTTCAAAAATTGAAACAACCTAGAGAAAAATCATAGGTTCAGAGGAAACACTTACCAAAATGTTTGAGGCCAGCCCTTTATTTATGATTTTAATTGATTCTTGACTGATTCTGCTTGGTAAAACATTATTTATGATCAAACATTATTTATGGTGGAAAACATTTATTATTTACCATATCTACATACAGGATGAATCACCTAACATTTGCACTGCAGCTATTGTGGAAATGGAAAGTGCTGTTGATGTGAAGCTCTCACAGAATGTTCTGGGGCTCGTATTGTTAGTCAATTAACAGATTGTAATAATATTTAGAAAGTGTATTCTTTGTGAAAACATACACCTATTTAAATCGAACAATGGCTATTGACATTCACAAACTAAAAGTAAGCTAAATTAGAATAAAGTGATATTTGTTGTAGTATTCTAGTGCGAGTCATTTGTGAGATACCGTATTTCGAAAAGTTTCCACACTGACCCTTGTTTTTGCTATTTAACCTGCATAGTTGCTAGGTATGATGTTATTGTGTTTGCTTACAGTGTGCTTGTGTTTTCCTTGAGTGCATTGCAACTTGTTAGTCAGTTAATGTGGGACGGTCCAAGCAGTCCTACTAGGTCGTGAGTGGAAGATGGGATTTACCAACGCAGAGAAAGCTGACATGCTCATACTAGTAGTGCGGTAAAGGGGCTTTTGCTGCATTTTGTTTGTGTGGGTTGCATACGTTCAGGGGCAAGCATACAGTCAGGGATGAAGAATCCTCCTCCCTCTCCCCTTAACCCGTTGTTATGCTAAGTAAGATATGATCCCCCTAGGGATAATCTGTCCTCCTGAGAAGCCCACCCCCCCCCCTCTCTCTCACTCTCATCCTCTCCACCCCTCTGGGAAAAGTGACACTTTTTTTGTCAGCCTCTCCCCAGTTCGGTTCTGAGTCACATTTCCTTCTCCTGGGAAATCTCCCAGTACTCCCCTCTCCCACTTCCCTCTTCCCTACCACCATCTGGAAATTGGCAGGAAAAAGACTCAGTCTGCGCAGAGCTGTTGGTGTGGTAGGATCTCATGATGCGAAATTCAAATCAGTGTCTTTTGACAGATCAGTATACTGTTCAATTCAATTTACATATTTTTTATATTTTGCAGGAGACAAGGCTCTTCCCCTCCCCTCCATACTTGTAAATTGGTGGGAAAAAGACTCAGTCTGTGCCGAGTTGCTGGACTGAAGGATCTGATGACGCAAAATGCGTGGTAAATTCGAACAAAATGTTTTTATTTATTTAAACATTAATACTCTAGAAATTGCCTCTGAGCCACATCCGCTGTCTTTTAAGTGGCTACTTCTGTTGTAGCACCTGCACCTCAGACCTGTACACCAAGGTATTCTCCCCCCATCCCCCCCCCCCCCCCCCACTTCCCCTCTCCCAACAGTGAATTGGTGGGAAAAAGTTGTTGCAGAGTACTAAGAGCATGCTCTGTCTTTGTCACAGAATGCCTCCTCACATTCAAACCCTCTTAAGGTATTCAAATGCCTCATCACCTACAAAGTCCCTTAAGGTAATCAATTAGTGGCACAAAGGAATTGTAAATATCAGGTTAATCCTGCATATCACTTTATGAATTCAGTAATATATCTGATTTCGTTAAGCTGACCATTTCTGCCTGTGCAGGTGGGAGATTGAAATTTCATTAAAAGATCTAGCAGTAGTGAGAAACACTCTCATTACCACTCTAACTCATGAATCATATCTGAGGCATTCCTGGCTTTGCTTCCACCTGCTTGGTTGCATGTCATTCTTTCAAAATTGATTGACTAATTAATTAAGTTGATCATGACAGTCCCTTTGCATGGTGAGTAATTTTTTTCCCCCTGAAGTCATATTACATTTGCCTAGTAACTCAGATGTGGATCCCTGGAGCGAAGGTGATGTTCTTTCAAGAAACACTACTAAGAACTGACCTTAGAAGCTGACTGCAGAAGGATTTTACTACCACTAACATGCATTTGGCGTGAGGACTACAAAGATAAGATGTGAGAAATTAGTGCTCATACGGAGGCAGATAGCCCTTTTTTCCACTCACTCTATATGTGTGTGGAACACAAAAGGAAATGTGGTACAGGCCACCCTCTACCATGCCCTTTACAATGGCTTGGGAAGTATGCGTATAGATGTAGGTGTAAATTTATCTATTAAGATGTTAGTCCATCCATTTTTACACACACAAAACTCATGAAATAATATTACCTATTATTTAACTTCTGCTGCAGATTGTTTCTCACTAAAAACCTTTGCATTAGCCTCTAATTTTCTCATTGCAGTTACTATGTGAGATGCTGTAATATATTTGTCCACAACACTTAGAAGAAGGGGTATAGAATTCACCTCTCAACTCAGAGTATTACCTACCCACCATATTATCACGTATCTTCCAGTCTTTGATATATAACATTTGAAGCTACCTGATTTTGACAAGTAAGAGTTTTACCACATTAAGTTGCCCCTGATAATGGTCTCGAAATCCCATCATGTTCTGACAGAACTGTTCCATTAGTTACAAGTCTGTCCAGTCCATCACCTGTCACTGACTAGGTAGGGAGGTACCCCACAGCCATATCGCCATGGCTGCCCTGCACTTCCTATTTGTATTTTTTCCTAAGGTATTTATTTTCATTGGGGGGGGGGGGGGGGGGAGCAGGGACCGGGGCCAGAGCCCTGGCCCACGTAGCTCTTGTAGCCCCCCCAGCCCCGGGTGAGAAACGTAGCACAATTGCTCTAAGTGTTTTTAAATGTACAACATTTACTAGCAAATTTAAAATATGTGGACTGACGTTTGTGGCTGTTAGCATGTCTAGCACTTGTCTGTATGTACCACTGTGTTTGAGCTTTTTGTGAGTGCGGGAGTTGGCTGTAGTTGACATGCATACATACATAAAATTGCTGACAGGTACTATGCCCACTTTCACAATACTTGTAATCCAATTCACCTCTATGTGCTGCTATGTGCACATAAGAGGTACAGTGATAATGTTTCGAGTGAGTTGGCTTAACCTATTCTAAGTACCGCTGCCTGTCAGTACCTGCGGGTGCAGGTCTCTGATTATCAGTCACACCTCGATCGTGTCTGCTCGCAAGGGCATTCTTCAATCATTGTACCTGCCATAGGCAGTGTGGCAGGAATGTGCAAGTCAAATATTTACCTGAACCCCCTGAAGTGTGGAGAAGGAAAATAGGAAACAAATAAGTAAATACATACATACATACTTACTAAGTTTTGCTTTTAAAAAAAAAATATTTATTGGTAAGCCAATTGAATATTAGATGTACAGTTCCTGAAGCCTTCATAAAACCATGATGTCCATAACACCACCCTCCATCGCCTCAGCGATTTGTGTGATAAAACTGTGTCAATACACCGCCACTTTCCGAGCACAGTGCAGTGATCTAAGCAGTTTAGGTGAAGCAGCAGTTGTGAAATATCTTGTTATTACTTGTTGGGCATTGGAGGATGCAAGGAATGCAACATTTTTGACACAAATCGTCCACACTCGTGAAATGCTTGGGAGTCTGTTACAATATTTGCTCTTTCAGGGATCATTGTGTAATGTGTAATAATGGCCCTGCATTTATGCTACATGTTATACTATTATTCCTGCTAGCGCAATTAATTTATGAGTTAGTTGTATAGTGTTAATACATATACTACAGTGCCTGCATGGAAGGGTTTTATGATTTGACTTTAATACATACCTCCACACTTTGCGACATCACCATTTAGTGTTGCTTCGACCAATGTATCGCCACTACAGGTAATACAAAGCAACAATCCATCTCTGGATGTGGTTTAATGTACTGTGGTTTATTGTGAATGCTTCCTGACAAAAGGAACGTTCCCACCAGAGTGGTGCAGAACGGCCCGCTGCATCCTACGTGGCCGCTGGCCAGCACCACGGCTCTGGGCTGTCGCCGCAGCCCACCGCACTGTACAGGCTGCATCACCACATGGGTGGCACTAGGTGGGCATATCACATAAACACTTACCTCATGTCACTGGACAGGCAAAGGTCCAAAGTTTTAAGTTCGCACAGATGTTATACCGTACACTCTACATGAGCACCAACCATTGCTCAAGAACGTTGAAACATACAAATCGACAGGTCCTTGTTTATTAAAGTGACAGCTTCAACAATTCGACCTCCCACCTCTTCAAGAGTAGCTGTCATAAGGTGTTTTTAGGCATACCTGAAGAAGAAAAAAACGCAAGGTGTGAGCTCCAGTGACGTGGGAGCCCAAAAGCTGTGAACAAGATCTTATCCATCTCTTCCAGTACAATGTTGTGGGATGCAGTTGTTAAGATAATGCCCCATCTCAAGATGAAAATTAGGCTTGGAGCTGTCATACATAAAAATGAAATCTTTGGAATCTTGATGAAGTTGAGAAAATAACCAGTTTTGTAGCATGTTCAGGTATGACATTCCTGTCCGGTTTCCTCTGCAAAAACGAAGGGTCCACGAACTTTGTGAATAGAAAAGGCACAAAACAATTCAGTTTCGCTGAGTCTCTTTCGTATTTTACTCCAACACCAAGGTATTGTGAGTCCCAAATTCTTACATTACAGCACTTTACTTTACCAGATAGATGAAACGTCGATTCGTCTGAAAAGATCAGTCATTCAGAAAAAGTGTCCTTTGACATATCCTGGAGAATGAAATGCAAAATTATTATGTTCTGCTGCAACATCTTGGCTGTAAAACTCAATAAACAGAGCATCGTTTGAACCTGGAAGAAATATCGGCTACGAGTGATGTAATCAAAGGAAGAACTACTGTGGAAACCAGTACAAAATGATAAAGTAAGTACATCAAATAGTTGTAATGACAAATGTGATTCCACAAACAATGTCAATCAGGAACATATGAATCCAGATAATAATTACAAGCAACAACAGCCGTGCACTGTAAATTTTTCACGCATGTCGCATCCTAAACAAAGAAATGTGATTAAAAATACAGCTGACTGGCCTCAAGTGTGCAAAAGAGAATAAAAAGTGTTGATTTTTGCCGATAATCATGGACGTCAGATAGCAGAAAAGGTAGCTCATACACAAACTAACACAAGTGTCCAAGCGTTTGTCAAACCAGGAGCAGGCATTGTAGAAGTGACAAAAACAGTGGTAAAATCGTGTGAAAACCTTAACCCAAAAGACTGTGTCGTAATTTGTGCCGGTGCGAATGATGTTGCCAGAGATAAAGGTAGTGAACTCATCACTGTTCTTGAAAGCGTGCTACCCACATTAGGCAACACAAATGTAGCTGTTGTAAATCAACCACGCAGTTACGACCTTCCTCCTTGGTCATGTGTAAATAAATTAATAGAAAGAGTAAACAAAGAGATAGATGCTGTATGCAAAAAGTTTCTGTATGTTAACTTAATAAATGTAAGCATGTTAGACAGGTCCATGCACACCAGCCATGGCCTTCATTTAAATCACAGTGGGAAACAATTTTTGGTTGAAGAAATCTGTCGACTACCAAATTGGAGTCACAATAGGCCTAATATAGAAGCAGTCCAAAGTACAGGGCTATTACAAATGATTGAAGCGATTTCATAAATTCACTGTAGCTCCATTCATTGACATATGGTCACGACACACTACAGATACGTAGAAAAATTCATAAAGTTTTGTTCGTCTGAAGCCGCACTTCAGGTTTCTGCCGCCAGAGCGCTCGAGAGCGCAGTGAGACAAAATGGCGACAGGAGCCGAGAAAGCGTTATGTTGTGCTTGAAATGCACTCACATCAGTCAGCCATAACAGTGCAACGACACTTCAGGACGAAGTTTAACAAAGATCCACCAACTGCTAACTCCATTCGGCGATGGTATGCGCAGTTTAAAGCTTCTGGATGCCTCTGTAAGGGGAAATCAACGGGTCGGCCTGCAGTGAGCGAAGAAACAGTTGAACGCGTGCGGGCAAGTTTCACGCGTAGCCCGCGGAAGTCGACGAATAAAGCAAGCAGGGAGCTAAACGTACAACAGACGACGGTTTGGAAAATCTTACGGAAAAGGCTAAAGCAGAAGCTTTACCGTTTACAATTGCTACAAGCCCTGACACCCGACGACAAAGTCAGACGCTTTGAATTTTCGACGCGGTTGCAACAGCTCATGGAAGAGGATGCGTTCAGTGCAAAACTTGTTTTCAGTGATGAAGCAACATTTTTTCTTAATGGTGAAGTGAACAGACACAATGTGCGAATCTGGGCGGTAGAGAATCCTCACGCATTCGTGCAGCAAATTCGCAATTCACCAAAAGTTAACGTGTTTTGTGCAGTCTCACGGTTTAATGTTTACGGCCACTTTTTCTTCTGCGAAAAAAACTTTACAGGACACGTGTATCTGGACATGCTGGAAAATTGGCTCATGCCACAACTGGAGACCGACAGCGCCGACTTCATCTTTCAACAGGATGGTGCTCCACCGCACTTCCATCATGATGTTCGGCATTTCTTAAACAGGAGATTGGAAAACCGATGGATCGGTCGTGGTGGAGATCATGATCAGCAATTCATGTCATGGCCTCCACGCTCTCCCGACTTAACCCCATGTGATTTCTTTCTGTGGGGTTATGTGAAAGATTCAGTGTTTAAACCTCCTCTACCAAGAAACGTGCCAGAATTGCGAGCTCGCATCAACGATGCTTTCGAACTCATTGATGGGGACATGCTGCGCCGAGTGTGGGAGGAACTTGATTATCGGCTTGATGTCTGCTGAATCACTAAAGGGGCACATATCGAACATTTGTGAATGCCTAAAAAAACTTTTTGAGTTTTTGTATGTGTGTGCAAAGCATTGTGAAAATATCTCAAATAATAAAGTTAATGTAGAGCTGTGAAATCGCTTCAATCATTTGTAATAACCCTGTACTTTGGACAAATGGGTCATAAAGAAAGATGCGATGTCTTATAAAAGGGTGAAAGACATTTTTTTGGGAAGTAGACTGTATCACAAAAAAATGTGATGCAGAATTAAATTGCAAATATTGACTGAAGATTGTACACCAGAATGTACAGTCATTAACAAACAAAGTTGATGAAATAAATATACTCCTCAATAGTGAATGGAAATATGTTTCAGTGTTATGTTTTTGTGAGAATTGGTTACAAAATGAGTATTTTCAGTACTTAACAATATTACATTTTAACCTTGCAAACTGCTTTTGAAGAATGGAATCAAAACATGGGGGAACTTGTATATATGTAAAAGAAAATGTAGATTATAAGAGTATAGCATCTGTTTGCAAACTTGGTTGTGAAAGAGACGTTGAAATCTCAGCTGTTGAGTTAATGTCTGAAAACACTATTATTTTATGTGTGTATAGATCTCCTGTTAGCAACATAGGTGTTTTTTTTCTTCAAAAAATTGGACCTTGCTTTAGGCAAACTTAAGACAACTGGAAAAACAGTGGTACTATGTGGTGATTTTAATATTGACTTTCTGAGCCATAGCCCTCACAGGGAAACGTTTTTAAATATTATAGAAGCCTACAATCTTTGTCTTACTGTTAGCTCTCCAACACATGTAAATACAACTAGTGTCACTCTCCTTGATCAGGTATGTGTAAACATGGACAAGTGTACATCAGAAAACTTTAATACCAGCTATAGTGACCACCTTTCGCAATTACTGACCATACCTGTGAACCACATTTCGACCAGTATAGAAAATGTTATCAATACAAGGATTTATAGTGGGAAAAATATTGAATACTTCCCGTACCTAATCAGCGAACAATCTTGGAGAGAAGTATATGATACCTCTAATACGAACGAAAAGATGGAACATTTTTTGAACATTTTCAAGCATAATTTTGACATAGCTTTTCCACAAAGGAAAGTGATTTCCAAAAGCGCAGATAGATTCAAAAACTGGATTACACCAGGCATCAGAGTACTTTGTAAAACGAAGCGGGAACTTTTTCTGCAGTCAAAAATTCACAGCAGTCCAGAATTTATTAATTATTTCAAAAAATACAAGCTAGTTTTGAAACGTGTCATAAAGGAGGCAAAAATTAAGGAAAATGACAAATATATTATGAAGTCATGCAATAAAACTAAGTCCATGTGGAAAGATGTGCAGGATCTTACGGAGAAGAAGACAACTCACAAAAATATAGTGATATCACATGATGGCAAGAATGTCACTGACCCTAGGGCAGTTGCAAACAGCTTCAATTCTTGCTATGCAACTGTTGCTGGAAAATTAGTGAAGAAAAAATTTGGAAATCCACCTAATATTACATGGAAAGAACTTTCATCTATTGAAATAAATAATATATATTCATGTTCCTCAGTCCAGTAAGCCCAACAGAGCTCCTAAATACCATGAATTCACTGAAGAGTAAGTATTCAAATGGTGTTGATGATATTCCAGATTATATTATAAAAATAACAGCAAGACAAATACTTTCACCTTTACTGGACATATGCAATTTATCCTTATCATGTGGTGTCTTCCCTCAGCAACTGAAAATGACAAAAGTAATACCCCTATATAAACAAGGTGATCACCAATGTATGGGTAACCATAGGCCTGTCTCTCTGTTGTCAGGGTTTTCAAAAATTATTTAAAAAGTGTTCCTTTCAAAACTAATTACATTCTTCGGCAAGAAGAATATTATTTCTGGATGTGAACATGGCTTCAGACCACAGTGATCAATTGAAACAGCCACTTTCAATCTGATAAACCATGTCTTAAATGCAGTGGACAACCACAGAAATGTCTCAGGTTTATTCTTGGACCTAACAAAAGCTTTTGATGTGATTGATAATTCTATACTCCTGAGGAAGCTTGAATGGTATGGCATAAGTTGTGTGCCAAATCAGTGGATTAAATCATATTTCGAATATCGCTCTCAGGTAACTGAAATTAAGTACATGGAAGGAAATGAACTCCAGGTACACCTTTCAGAACCGTGTGAACTAAGTCATGGTGTTCTGTTGGGCTCCATTTTAGGTCCCTTTCTTTTTTGGTCTACATTAATGATTTCCCATCACACGTTAGGGATTCTGAACCAGTACAGTTTGCAGATGACACCAGTCTGTTGATTGAAGGGAATAAAGAAGAAAATATTACTGCATCTGCAAAAGCTATTACAAAAAGATTGTCTGAATGGTTTGCCAGAAACCGGCTAATAGTTAATCCCCAAATAAACGGTACTCATGTATTTCCACATTGATCAAAATAAAAATCCAGCACAACCTGTAATATGTATAGATAATTAAAACATTAGTGCTGTCAATGAAACTAAATTTCTTGGGATTCATATACAGGAAAATCTTAAATGGAGCACTCATATCACACCCCTAAACTCAAAACTAGCAAAAAGAGTTATGTAGTAAGAATTATCTGCAACAATACTAGTGCAGAAACAGTCAGGGCTGTATACTTCACTTGTGTACATTTAATACTGAAGTACGGCATCCTTTTCTGGGGAAATGTGTATCAGGCCATAACAGTTTTCAGGAAACAAAAGGCAATTGTAAGAATAATGAAACTAGTGAGCAGCAGGGAATCATGCAAATCTTCCTTTGAAGATCTAAAGATCCTAATGCTTTCCTGCATTTATATACTGGAAGTAGTCACGCATGTCAAGAAAAGCATACTAAGAAAAGAAAACCTTTTTCCTCAAAACGAAAGTGTCCATGATTACAGTACCAGGTCAGACAGTGGCATACATGTTAATCATTGTAACACCACATTATGCCAAAAAGGTGTATATCATGTAGGAACAAAACTTTACAACAGATTACCAAGGCATATAAAATCTCTTACTGAACTACAAAGCTTTAAAAAGTCTGTGACATCCCACCTTCTGAAAAACTGCTACTATTCAATCTCACACTATCTTATGTAACTTTAATTGTAGAAATAAGTTATAAATATACAGTATTTCAAAAAATTTTAATTATTAACTGTTTAGATCCAATTTGTCATAAAAATTTATAAAATGTATGTTTGACATTTGAAAAACCAATAGCTAACAAGGTTTTCTGTCCAATATCCCGTGTACAATATATGTACTTAAAATGAGATTTATATGGCCAAATAAATAAATAAATAAACAATTGCTGCTGTAACTGCAAATTGTAAGGCTTCATTTGCAGGCCTTGTTTCAGAATACGCCATACTGTTGTTTGAGGAAGTTAATGTCCCTGGTTTCCATGTAAACATATCTTGGATACACTCGACACATACCTTTGCATACACAACTAGCTTCCAAGAATTTATGAATAGCCCCTCTCACTCTGATCAATTTGATCGACTACTTAATTGAATTGATCAGTTAATTAATCTCTCTCCCCTTGGGTAAACCCCCGCCCCTACCACCCTCCCTCCAAGAAATTGGCGGGAAAAAGACTTAGTTGATCGGTCATTTGGAAGGAATTCGATTGTAGTTTATGGAATATTGTTTAAACAATATAGACAATATATAGAATATTGTTTAGTTATTTATGGCAGTGTATGAAATATAATTTATTTATTTAGTTAAAGAATTTGTCTGGAAATCGATTGCTGTGTATGGAATATTGTTTAAATAATTTTGACAATGTTTGGAATATTGTTTATTTAAACAATTTAGGGGATTCAAGGCAGTGTAAGAAAATAAATTTATTTATTTATTTAAAGAATTTTTCAGGAAATCGATCACCACCCCCACCACGCTATCCCTCGCTCCCTCCCCTGTCCCCATCCCCACCTCCACCTGGAAATTGGCGGCCCTTCAAGAGTATTTTTTTTAATAAGAAAATCAGTATGCGGGGCTTTGATTTCTCTTACACATCATTCTCTGCTGTTTGGAAATATGGTCTTGTGAGTAGTTACATCGATCGCATTTCTTTAATTATTCCGACTGCGCAAACTGGGTATTAGTTCACTATTGACCACCCAGGGGGGGCGCCGAGCCAAATTGTCATAAGCCAAAAGCTTTCACGATCTCTCTGAAGTGATGTACAAAAGATGGGCAAGCCCCATCTTGGAACAAAAATGTCCGCTGAGATGCTGTTTCTGGCCCTGTCCTGCTTGGTCGCTATATCTACCACCTTCAGCAATCGGTGTAGAAACAAACTAAGCTGAGTTAGTGTGACAAGACTGTGTCTTGACCATTCGATGGAAATGGGAACATATTGTCATAGCTCCACCAACAATGCACGATGTGTAAGGTCAGCGGCAAATGAATCCCTCTCCTGCAACACAAAGTGGCATAAAAGACAGTATGGAAACTAGGAGAAGGACTAAGATTTTGCCACTGTGTTGTGGTGTGTCCCCAAAGTACATACAAGTACTGCTGTCCAAAGCAGATCCGTGTCCCTCAGGGCCTTTTCATGTCTATCACCCCAACATGCAATCTTCATTATTCTGTACCATCTAACAGAGAAAAATTATGATAAAATTTATACCACATCTCTCTCTACCCATACATAGAAAATCCATGCCGGCATCGAGCACATGTGACGATCTTATTAAATACACAGCTATTCATACATTGCATGGACCAGTGTAAAGGTGCATCGCCTGTAATGTAGGAGGATGACTATATCCCACAAACCGTACTATAAGTCACAGAGACCTGTGACCCTGTGTCATTGTTTGAAATATTGTTTTTTTTCTGCTGTAACACACTTTGTACAATGCCATACATTATGTTTTGTTTATTTTGGAACAATTTATTTAGGGACGGATTTGATATAGAATATTTATTACGCTGAAACAAAACACTCACCGTGACATGCTTGAGGTCGCATTAAATAGTCTACAGAATATGCAGTACACTGATGTGCAGAGACGCAAACACCTCGTAAATTACCGAAATAATGCAGTACACAGCATACAGACATGCAAACTACTCGTAGATAACCGAAATAATGCATGTAAAGGCTCTGCAAACACACTCATAAGGCTTAAACAGCCAAAAATAATGCAGTGCACAAACACAAATTGCACGTAGAAAAACGCGTTCGAACTATCATGAAAGTCATGTCTACAGTTAGAGTTCTTCGTGTGCTTACTGACTTCACATGTGTAAATAAGAGGCAAGTCACCCTATGGGCCGCACATGTGTTTACCACTGCTGGCGTGAAACCCCTCTACCTCTGGATAATGACGTCACAGGTCACGCTATAGAAATCTGTTCCAATGCTTCCCAGAATAGCACAGGCTGCATTGTCCTTGCGATCGTAACGGGACATCCAAGACGCCTCTGGCCGTGTATGTGGTTACCCAGCCACCACACTTACCTGCCAGTCCAGCGCAGGCCTAATTGCCAAGCAAGAGATGTCTGCATAGCGACTCACCCACGCAAGTGCAGTTAAATTCTATCAACTTTATACTGATGTCTCGTGTCTATGTAAATAACAGCCAAGCCCACCTCTGTATGCGCTATAGAAATCTTCTGCAATGCTTTCAAAAATTGTTAACGAAAATAGCCCAGAATAACACCAAATGCTTTCTCCCTCGTGATCTTAACGAGACAGCCTGTCCATTACTTATCAGTCCCTTCTAGGAATTGGTGAACTTTCACAGAACTAGTTAACCCTCACTTTCAGCTTGCCTTAATGAATATTGCTGTCCTGATAGGACCTGTCCACGAAAATAGCCCAAAATAACACTGATCGCATTCTTCCTGGTGGTCCTAATGAGGCACCCCATCCATCACATGTTACCCTTCCTGGAAATCGTTAAGTCCTGTTTTCAACAAACATCTCCAAAACACAAACGTTCTCACTACTATGTAGAGGCTCCTATGCCCCAGCACAAAGGATGTTTTGTGAAGGAATGGAGAATTTCGATGGCTCTTACTGAATTTACCCGCCAAATTACTGATGCTGCCGGTGTGGAAGGACTGTCCGCCTTTTTTTCTGCAAAAGAGACTTTCAGCGACAACAAACTACGAGGGCTATCCACAAAGTACATTACGTTTTGGTTTGCGTCCGTTAGGGGCGGGGCTAGCGCGGCCATCTTGGTGTCATGGCATTCCGCCGCTCAGTCGGCATCCTGCCGTGCTAGTGAGAGGTTCGTGCTGTACTCCGTTGAGTTACTGTGACAGTTTGAATTGTCAGCGTTAATTGAAAATGCCACGAAGTGTGAAGTGCGTGCTGTAATAAGGTTTCTGACTGCAAAAAACTGTACACCGATAGAAATCTATCGGCTGCATTGTGAAGTGTATGGGGACAACATAATCACTGAAGGTGGAGTGCGTCAATGGGTCATAAAATTTAAAGATGGCCAAACTAACATTCACGACGAAGAGTGAAGTGGAAGACCCAGCATAGTGACTGCCGAACTTGTCGAAAAAGTCGATGCCGCGGTCCGTGAAAACCGTAATTTCACAATAACGGAACTCTCTATGAGTTTTCCACAAATTTCACGAAGTTTGTTGCACGAAATCATTACCGAAAAGCTTGGTTACCACAAGTTTTGTGCAAGATGGATACCAAAAATCTTGACAGAGATTCACAAAAATCAGCGAATGGCTGAAGCGTTCACGTTTTTGGACGCTTACGAGTAAAATGGCGACTCATTACTCGATCGCATCGTTACTGGTGACGAAACATGGGTTAAGCATGTGAACTGCGAGACAAAATTGCAGTCAATGCAGTGGGGACACACAAATTCCCCCCAAAAACCCAAGAAATGCATGCAGACAATGTCGGCAAGGAAAGTGATGGCGACTGTCTTTTGGGACAGAAAAGGTGTGATTTTTGTGGATTTCCTGGAAAGAGGCACTACAATAAACTCTTAAAGGTATTGCCAAACTCTGCACAACCTCAGAAGAGCAATACAAAAGAAGTGCAGGGGAAAGTTGGGCTCAAAGATCTTGCTGATTCACGACAACGCCCGGGCCCACACGGCAAATGCCACTCGTGAAGTTCTCGAATATTTTAAGTGGGAGTTGTTCCCTCATCCACCGTACAGTCCCGACCTGGCACCGAGCGACTTCCACTTATTCGCAGCAATGAAGAAGTGGTTGGCTATGCAGCATTTTGATGACGACGCACAGCTTCAAGAAGAGGTAACCACGTGGTTGAAGGCGCAGGCGGTCGAATTTTACGACGAAGGAATTTCCAAGCTCGTCCATCGCTACGATAAGTGCCTTAATTTAAATGGCAACTATGTAGAAAAGTAGTATTTAAGTGTGGCTTTCATCTGTATATAATAAAAAACTTCCAATACTTTATTTATTATTAATTCCAAAACGTAATGTACTTTGTGGATAGCCCTCGTATTTTGTACAGATCAACATATTGCACTGACAGTTAAACCCTGCAAAAGTGATCTACAGATCGCCAAACACATCCCACATATTCACCGTGCTGTGCTGTGCAGCGTCAACGGAGGAAACTACCACCCTAAACGCAGCCCATAACTGCAGCCGCAGAAGAGCGTGTCAGCCAGAGAGAGAGGCCAGCTAGCCGTGGACGACCCGACATGCCAGGAGAACGCTATCAATACTCCCAGTGCAAACACTCATCATATTGAATCTCCTCAAATTCCCATAGAGTATACACATGACACATGCCATCCCAAAGGCAACACAAAGCGAACTGGGTATTAGTTCACTATTCAACCGCCCAGGGGGAGCCACGAGCCAAATTGTCATGAGTCATACGCTTTCTCAGACACTCTGAACTGATGTACATAGGATGGGCAAGCCCCATCTCGGAACAAAGGCGTTACTGTTTCAGGCTCCAACCTCTTTGCTTGCTGCTACGCTTTTATACTGCCATCTCCAGACTCACAGGAATATTGGGAACCAGGTAGACATTTATCAGTGTAATTACAGTTAAATAGGATTGCTGCGGCAGTCTGACATCGAGCAATGTACTGGAAATATCTCCTCTTGACAGCTGTGCTTATTGAACAAATTTCAGTATCTATAGTGCACATAATTTTCCACGTAAAAAGAAAAAAATCTTTCATTCACCTAATGGCTATCGAAGTGAATGTATACCTCCCTCATGATAGGACATGCAGTAGCGACCGCCAGACACTCGTACATACACCGTGAAGACCATTGTACAAAGGCTTGGTCGGTTCCCTTCCACACAAAGGCGTCACTGTTTCTGGCCCTGACCTAATTGCTTGCTTGCTTGCTTGCTACTCCCATCTCCAGACTCTTGGATTACAAGAACATATGTATTTTCACATTGTTTGCCAGAATATTATGCCATTCACGTGATACTTCTCGATATCAAGCACATAGCAGTATGCTACCGGTCGCTCGCGCAACTTAATTCCGAAGATATAGGCTAGAAATTATTTCTCGACAAAGCCGAAACTTAGCGAGGTGGAGCGTACTGTAAACCATTGTGTAACTAGAAACTTATCCTGTCTGTGAAGGCCTTTACGTGAAAGATGGAAAAAATAGAGGAAACTGATATTTCCACTCGCGAATACCGATGTTGGTGATATAACAGATTCCAAAACATCCTTGCAATTTACAAATTCAACTAAGGTGTTTCTCATGTCTAGAGAGCCAGCAAACGTGTCCTCAATCCGTCTTTCACCTGCTAGAGGCACTCAATACACACCACAATCGATGTTCTCTCAACCAAATAAAGACGGGGAATGTGAAGAAGCAGTCAGTCGCACAATTTACATGGGAGGGAATAATGGCCAAACGCAAACACGTGTCCATATTGAATATTCTCAAATTTTAATGTGATCATGAAAGCTGTCAAACACATACTAAATATTAGTTTGCTATTCGGCAGTCTAGAGGACGACACGCCTTAAGTCAGCTACGTTCCTGCATTCTAACAGGCCCTTCCATTCAGACAGCTCCTGCCGTTAACGGGAAACATGAATCATTCCCGGCACAGGCCACCGCCGGCGCGCCACACACCCCTACACAGATTCGTCCTTGATAATCGGTCACATATACAGGGTGGTCCATTGATAGTGACCTGGCCAACTATCTTACGAAATAAGCATCAAACGAAAAAACTAAAAAGAACGAAACTTTTATATCTTGAAGGGGGAAAGCAGATGGCGCTATGGTTGGCCCGCTAGATGGCGCTGCCATTGGTCAAACGGATATCAACTGCGGTTTTTTTTTAAATTGGAACCCCAATTTTTATTACATATTCGTTTAGTACGTAAAGAAATATGAATGTTTTTGTTGGACCACTTTTTTCGCTTTGTGATAGATGGCGCTGTAATAGTCACAAACGTATAAGCACGTGGTATCACGTAACATTCCGCCAGTGTGGACGGTATTTGCTTCGTGATACATTACCCGTGTTAAAATGGACCGTTTACCAATTGCGGAAAAGGTCGATATCGTGTTGATGTATGGCTATCGTGATCAAAATGCCCAATGGGTGTGTGCTATGTATGCTGCTCGGTATCCTGGACGACATCATAGTTACGTTATTTGAGGAAACAGGAAGTGTTCAGCCACATGTGAAACGTCAACCACGACCTGCAACAAATGATGATGCCCAAGTAGGTGTTTTGGCTGCTGTTGCGGCTAATCCGCACATCAGTAGCAGATAAATTGCGCGAGAATCGGGAATCTCAAAAACGTCGGTGTTGAGAATGCTACATCAACATCAATTGCACCCGTACCATATTTCTATGCATGGCGACGACTTTGAACGTCGTGTACAGTTCTGCCACTGGGCACGAGAGAAATTATGGGACGATGACAGATTTTTTGCACGCGTTCTATTTAGCGACGAAGCGCCATTACCAACAGCGGTAACGTACACTGGCATAATGTGCACTATTGGGCAACGGAAAATCCACGATGGCTGCGACAAGTGGAACATCAGCGACCTTGGCGGGTTAATGTGTGGTGTGGCATTATGGGAGGAAGGATAATTGGCCCCCATTTTATCGATGGCAATCTAAATGGTGCAATGTATGTTGATTTCCTACGTTATGTTCCACTGATGTTACTACAAGATGTTTCACTGCATGACAGAGTGGCGATGTACTTCCAACATGATGGATGTCCGGCACATAGCTCGCGTGCGGTTGAAGCGGTATTGAATAGCATATTTCATGAGAGGTGGATTGGCCGTCGAAGCACTATACCATGGCCCACACGTTCACCGGATCTGACATCCCCGGATTTCTTTCTGTGGGGGAAGTTGAAGCATATTTGCTATCGTGATCCACCAACAATGCCTGACAACATGCGTCAGCGCATTGTCAATGCATGTGCGAACATTACGGAAGGCGAACTACTCGCTGTTGAGAGGAATGTCGTTACACATATTACCAAATTCATTGAGGTAGACGGACATCATTTTGAGCATTTATTGCGTTAATGTGGTATTTACAGGTAATCATGTTGCAACAGGATGCGTAGGCCTACTCAAAAATGACAAGTTTCACAAAGGTAAATGTATCACATTGGAACATCCGAAATAAAATGTTCAAACGTACCTACGTTACGTATTTTAATTTTAAAAACCTACCTGTTATCAACTGTTCGTCTAAAATTGTGAGCTATATGTTTGTGACTATTACAGCGCCATCTACCACAAAGCGAAAAAAGTGGTCGAACTAAAACATTCATTTTTCTTTATGTACTACACGAATATGTAATAAGAAATGGGGGTTCCTATTTTAAAAAAACCGCAGTTGATATCCGTTTGAACAATGGCAGCGCCATCTAGCAGGTCAACCATAGCGCCATCTGGTTTCCCCCTTCAAGCTAGACAAGTTTCATTCTTTGTAGATTTTTCGTTTGCAGCTTATTTCGTAAGATATTTGGTCCAGTCACGATCAATGGACCACCTTGTATATTTGATCACTATACTTACAGTTAAATGTTATGATTGCGGTCTCAGTTCAACATTCGACAATGAACGAAGTATCGGAAATACACCCTGCTGATGGCTGTGGCTCTGGAAATAAAAATATCTGTACTGTTCTAATAACTTGACATACTCTTCCCTTTGCTATCACAGTATTCCACATCAAATCCATACCTCCCTTACGACTGCACATAGCCATTTCCTTTGCACATGCCAGAACACAAACAGATACTTAATAAGCCTGATGCTCAAGGCGAACCTACTCGTATCACGCTTCCCCTATTACAATAAGCCTGATGCTCAAGGCGAACCTATAATGCTTCCCCTATTACTAAGTATAATACCTCGTCTATAACTGATTGCTTGCGATACGAAATAATACTGACCGAAAATCAACGATGGGGCCAACAACTACTATATGTTACTGTCGCAAGTGGTCTTTGTTCTACAGGTGCAGTGTCACAGTATTTGTCTGAAAAAAAAAAAACCACTTCATAGAGAGGTAATGCCATAACTCGATTTATAATGCTGGTATTGCTTTAATATGGTATACTTGTATGCACCTGCAGCACAAAGACCACTTGTGACAGTAACATACAGTAGTTTTTGCGATCAGGTTTTTTAACATCTTGCAGTTTGTAAGACCATTATGCCTCTCTTTCTAAGACACAGTGGTACCACGTGCAGGAAAAACTTATGAGACATGTGCACCCATCGTTGATTTTTTTTTGTATTACAATGTTTTTATAGACCACCAGCATCTGCAACAAACGTCGCAGAACGTCTCAGGTAAAGTCTTGAGTAGATAGAAAATAAATATCCAAATTATCTATTAGTTATAGGTGGAGACTTTAATCTGGCGTCCATTGACTGGGAAAATTACGCGTTTATCACAAGGGGCAGAATCACAGACTCATGTGAAGTTATTCTAGGAGCGCTCTCAACATACAACCTTGAGCATTTGGTTAGGAAACCAACTTGAGATCGGAAAATATCTTGGCGACAAACAGACCTGATCTTTTTGAGAAAGTTAATCTAGAAGAAGGTATTAGCGACCATAATGTCGTTGTGGCTTCTGTGTCAGTGGAAGTTGCTAAAAACCAAAGAAAAAGCATAGTTTTCTTGTTTAGGAAATCAAATAAAAGTGTCATTAATGAATATCTTCATAGTCAGCTCCAAGCATTCACCATGGGACGCAAAGATATTGAGCATCTTTGGTCGGAATTTAAAGGTATTGTTCACCATGTGCTAGAGAAATATGTGCCTAGCAAAAATATAGGGTAGGGAACGATCCACCTTGGTTCAACAAACATATTAGTAAGTTGCTGAGAAAGCAGAGAATTTTGGACAGTCGTTTTAAACGTAGTCACTGCCCCACTGACAAACAGAAATTATGCGAAATGAAAGTAGCAGTCGAAAGGGTCAATAAGGGATTCCTTTAACGAATTTGAAAGCAATATTTTATCTGCAGATTCTAAAAATAGCCCCAAAAAATTTTGGTCATATGTAAAATCTATGAACGCTCAAAATAATTCAGTCTTGCTGACAGTACGGGTAATGTAACGGATGATGATAAACAGAAGCCCAAAATTCTAAACCTAGCCTTCAAAAACTTGTTTACGATAGAGGACTGCAGCACCATTCCCCCTTTCAATTATTGAAAAAACACAAGGATGGCTGAAACAGTGTTTAGTGTATCTGGGACTGTAAAACAGTCAGGATCCTTAGATGGCAGGCAGGCATCTGGGCCAGACAGTATCCTCGTAAGATTTTATGTTGACTGTGCTACAAATATAGCACCCTCTTATCCATCATCTATCAGAGATCATTGGAACAGCGGAAAGTTCCATGGGACTGGAAGAAGGCCCAGGTCATAGTAATCTACAAAAAGGGTAGAAAACCGGATGCACATAATTACCGGAGAATTTCACTGACATCGATTTGTTGTAGAATCATGGAACATATTTTGTGTTCAGACATAATGACCTTTCTAGACTTTGAGAAGCTCATCTGCAGAAACCAGCTGGCCCTCTTTGTGCATGATATACAACAGACTCTAGATATGAGCTCCCAGGTTGATGCCATATTCCTCGACTTTCGAAAGGCGTTCGACTCAGTTCCACACTGGCGCTTGCTCCAAAAAGGGCACGCTTATGGTCTATCGAATGACATATGCTGTTGGATAGAAAGTATTCTATGTCGTCCTGAATGGGGAGACTTCAGCAAAAAAAAAACTGTTGTAGTAACTCAGTAATAGGCCTTGTGCTATTGTGATTTCTAAGAGACGAAAAGCGGAACGCAAAATTTTTGGAGAGGAAACAGGAAACGTAATATAAATTCACATTCTGGGAGGCAAAAAAACTGATCGGTTAAAATGATTGTGGTTAGAATATCGTATTTTCTCATAGAATATAAATGTATAGGATTTATTTAATACTGTGACGTATGTACTCAAAAAAGCTGCACATGTAGTGTTATACTCATTGTTGTGACAGACATTTCGCAATTTTTCACAAACACAACTTTTATTGATGTAAGTTCACAAGGTTGATGACCTAACAATAACGATGCCAGTAAAAGTCTCCTACTTCGGGGCTGGTTCTAGCTCCTAAATAGCTGTCTCCAGCCAATCAGGTTTTGGCGTAGTGATACTTCCTGCAGGCCATGGCTCGAGCTCCTCCTGCAGGAGGCATGTCTGTATGTAAATAGTCAGTGTTTACCACGTTGCTTTTGGTATGCCTTGAGTATAGACAACCTCGTCATCTGTGGTGTAATATGGGTTGCTGGCCCTCAGGGGCTACCTTTGGTCCGGTATAATGCTCATGAACGTTATAAACGGCAGATTTCGTTTCATAGCTGTGTTGTATGCAACTTAGTAACTGTTGTAGTGGCTGTTGGAAGGCTTCTTCAACGGTAACTCTCATTTAACATGTTGAGATGTTAAGTAATGGAGTTGTTGACTAAAAATAGTCACTGAAGTATATAGCGATGAAACTCGTAAAAACAGGAAGAGAAATGCAGCAAAACTGGAGATACAGAGGGAAATTTGCATTTGCAAAAAAAGATGTTGAAATAGCAGGTAAGAATTCATATGAATGTCTCGCCTGACATTCAGAAAATTCGGAAATCAAACACGTGTCTAGTAAATTCACTCTTCATTATTAATCACAAGTACCATTAGGGAGTAAATGTTTTAGGGTGTAATTGTTAGAATTTCAGTGTTAGAATGGACAATTTTTAGATCTTAGCTGCGCTTCTTAGAAAGAAAATGCTGTAGGACAGATTGAATAAAAGTATGCTGTCAGTTATACACAATGCCGTGACTTCGAAACATGTACCTATTTTGTACGAGCTGTAAATAAATAGTTGCCACTATTAAAGTTCCAACCCTCGTGTATATGGAGTGGTGTTATAAAGGTCAGTACAGTCTACACTTTGCATAGCTCTGAAAGAGAGATTCCCGATTTTTCTCATTGCGCTACTGACTTTTCTGCCTACAACAATATCCTCGACGATGTGCAGTCCACTAATTTCATAGTTGTCACAGAAACACATAAACTTTGAAAGTTATGTTCCTAGCTCACACTGTTGGATATTTATTACCGCAAAGCATCTTCAGGAATACAAATGTTGTGGACTATTGAACATTTGAATTATCTATGGAAGCTTCCCACACTTCAAAATGATACTGCAACTTTGCTGTTAATTCGAGAGGATTCTGTCTGCAAAATGTGCCGAAAAAGCCAGTGTTGTTATAATTTCATTTACGCATATGATAATTTATATACACTCCTGGAAATTGAAATAAGAACACCGTGAATTCATTGTCCCAGGAAGGGGAAACTTTATTGACACATTCCTGGGGTCAGATACATCACATGATCACACTGACAGAACCACAGGCACATAGACACAGGCAACAGAGCATGCACAATGTCGGCACTAGTACAGTGTATATCCACCTTTCGCAGCAGTGCAGGCTGCTATTCTCCCATGGAGACGATCGTAGAGATGCTGGATGTAGTCCTGTGGAACGGCTTGCCATGCCATTTCCACCTGGGGCCTCAGTTGGACCAGCGTTCGTGCTGGACGTGCAGACCGCGTGAGACGACGCTTCATCCAGTCCCAAACATGCTCAATGGGGGACAGATCCGGAGATCTTGCTGGCCAGGGTAGTTGACTTACACCTTCTAGAGCACGTTGGGTGGCACGGGATACATGCGGACGTGCATTGTCCTGTTGGAACAGCAAGTTCCCTTGCCGGTCTAGGAATGGTAGAACGATGGGTTCGATGACGGTTTGGATGTACCGTGCACTATTCAGTGTCCCCTCGACGATCACCAGTGGTGTACGGCCAGTGTAGGAGATCGCTCCCCACACCATGATGCCGGGTGTTGGCCCTGTGTGCCTCGGTCGTATGCAGTCCTGATTGTGGCGCTCACCTGCACGGCGCCAAACACGCATACGACCATCATTGGCACCAAGGCAGAAACGACTCTCATCACTGAAGACGACACGTCTCCATTCGTCCCTCCATTCACGCCTGTCGCGACACCACTGGAGGCGGGCTGCACGATGTTGGGGCGTGAGCGGAAGACGGCCTAACGGTGTGCGGGACCGTAGCCCAGCTTCATGGAGACGGTTGCGAATGGTCCTCGCCGATACCCCAGGAGCAACAGTGTCCCTAATTTGCTGGGAAGTGGCGGTGCGGTCCCCTACGGCACTGCGTAGGATCCTACGGTCTTGGCGTGCATCCGTGCGTCGCTGCGGTCCGGTCCCAGGTCGACGGGCACGTGCACCTACCGCCGACCACTGGCGACAACATCGATGTACTGTGGAGACCTCACGCCCCACGTGTTGAGCAATTCGGCGGTACGTCCACCCGGCCTCCCGCATGCCCACTATACGCCCTCGCTCAAAGTCCGTCAACTGCACATACGGTTCACGTCCACGCTGTCGCGGCATGCTACCAGTGTTAAAGACTGCGATGGAGCTCCGTATGCCACGGCAAACTGGCTGACACTGACGGCGGCGGTGCACAAATGCTGCGCAGCTAGCGCCATTCGACGGCCAACACCGCGGTTCCTGGTGTGTCCGCGGTGCAGTGCGTGTGATCATTGCTTGTACAGCCCTCTCGCAGTGTCCGGAGCAAGTATGGTGGGTCTGACACACCGGTGTCAATGTGTTCTTTTTTCCATTTCCAGGAGTGTAAATGATATGAATGTGAACCACAGGTTTAATAGTTTGTAGGGCAAAACTGGCGCTCTTTAGAGTTCATATTGGCCAAAACTGGATGTTAATGTCGTGATGAATACACAGGATACATGACGTAGAACCGCATCAACAAGCTCCACATCTTGTCATTATGTCATTCTTCATTACATGGCAGTCTATTCAAATTGCAGATTGTGAGCACAAAGTTATAATGAAGTGAGGCAGTTGTTAGGACAAATAGGAGCAGTACATTCACCCATGACTTATCAAGCTAAATACATCTTCTCCATCAGCTTACTTTTATAACGCTATGGATAGAGGCACGATTCATTGTTGATCTGTCTGAAACTTACTTTCGAACCATAGACAGTAACATATTTTATGTAAATTGTTGACTTCAGTTCTGGTTAGTTTAACCTGTTGTGCATCAGTGAGTTACATATGCATCACTAATGCAGTTCTGGATAGTGTATGCCACTAATTTTCCTTGCCAACACAAGGAGGAATATATAAAGCATTTCCACGACAACACAGACAATATATAAACTAGAAGGGACATACAACACAACAATCGTTTATTATCAACAGCCCTACGGTCGGCTCATTCAATCAGTTTGGAGGGATGGGACGAAGCGGAATGTGGGAGGTTTGTCTTACAATGTAGCGTTTAACATCGACTGTGCTGCAACTCTTTACAAATCTCTCTCTCTCTCTCTCTCTCTCTCTCTCACACACACACACACACACACACACACACACACACACACATACACATACACACTCACACACGAGAGAGAGAGAGAGAGAGAGAGAGAGAGAGAGAGAGAATAGTGTGATATGTAACCCCACCAAGTGAGAAACGAATGTGTAGGACCAGTCAAATATGGAATAAATGATCTTACCTGTGTCGTGGGAAAAAATTAATATAATTCTGGCCAAATATTTAGTACTTGTCCACTGTGGTCCTCGCTCTATGTACTCAAAGGGGGCGATAGCACTTTATATGTTGGTTCAACTGAAAGGCAAAGTTCATGGCAAATGTAACGATAACAGTATGGGCTGGAGTATTAGCAAACCAATGTTCCACATTCTGGCCCGTGTGAACGAATAAGGACCAATCGACTGCCTTGTTATAATCTACCAATGGCGTCATTCAGATGCAGTATGGAGAGGCATGTCATCAGCACAGTGCTATCCCAGTCATTGTTGGCTCTCTTCACCTTAGTCACCATTCCTCAATCAAGTAGCTCCTCATATAGCATCATGAGGCTAAGTGCACTCCGTTCCAGCTCTCCCACCGATCAAAAATCCCTACCAGAACCGAAAATCGACTGTGGGTCCTCCACATAGTGGCCAAATTTGCTGACCACTGAGCTACACAGACTGACAACTCCATCCCTCTGTGCCAAGAGTCAACCAGTTGACTTCTATGTTCGATGGTTGTCTCCTTTCTCTTTGGTGTATTTGATCTGTAATCAGTACTGCCCTTGCAAACTGAAATCCTTTTGCGCAACACTCATCTGTGTATGTGAAACAATTTGTCTTAATACTATGGTCCTGTGTATATGATATTACTAAGAGCAAATCAAACCGATGCTAATAACGGTGAAACTAAAGATCCAACATGTGGAGAGATTAATGCCGCACGGTTTGAGGCGCCATGTCACTGATTGCGCGGCCTCTCCCGCTGGAGGTTCGAGTCCTTCGTCGGGCATGGGTGTATGTGTTGTTCTTAGCATAGGTTAGCTTAAGTAGTGTGTAAGACTAGGGACCAATGACCTCAGCAGTTTGGTCCCTTAGGAATTCACACACATTTGAACATTTGAGAGATTAATCTGTGTTTTTTAAGTTTGACATGGTTTTTGATAAATTTCAAAACAGCCAAATGGAACTGTAATTAGGCGGAACCAGTAAATTAAATTTGTTGTTTACACGTGTTTGCCATGCTTCCAGAGCTAAGGGAGCAGCCCGCATGGCTGCCGCCCACAGCTGAGCAAATCAGCTGTGGAACATCGGAACGTTGTCTAGCGCTGCCGACACTGTTAGGAGCCGCGCGGAGTGGCCGCGTGGTTAGAGGCGTCATGATCCGGACTGTGCGGCCCCTCACGCCGCAGGTTCCAGTCCTCCCTTGGGCATCGGTGTGTGTGTGTGTGTGTGTTGTTCTTAGCATAAGTTAATTTAAGTAGTGTGTAAGTCTAGGGACCAGTGGCCTAAGCAGTTTGGCCCCTTAGGAATTCACACACATTTGAACACTGTGAGGATTAGATCAGGGATACTTTTAGTTGCAACAGATCCAGTGAGAGGAGATCTCCAGGACGTAAAACATGTTAGAAAACAAAACAGCACAATAAATATTTACAAAGAAAAATAAGTATCCTAATGCACCTTCCTCAAATCCCAAGTGGAATGGTGCTCATGGATGTGGAATATGTCAAAAAATCTTAAAGGTAATTTCATTTCACGTAATAACAAAATTTCTCACAAAACATGTAGATATTCAATACACTGAGGTGCATATGATTATTATTAGACTATTGTAACCATGTATCATCAGACAGAAAATACATTCTATGGCAATTATTTACAATGATCTCATTATATTACTGAATTTGTATAGTCAGACTATACTTAATGCTCAGGTTACCTGTTATTATTAGTCAAACATGTACATCAATGCAAAAGAATCATACATTGACGGAAGCTTTTTACGTTGTGCTTTAGAAATGTTGAGGAAAATCCATCCAGAGTGAAAACAGTCTATAGCATCAGAAACAAAAGCATGTTTCTCCAAATGAGTCGTTTTGGAACTTGGTATTTGATAACTTGCTGCAGAAAACAGTTTGTTGTATTAGACACAGTTTAAGCTGAACATAACAGCAAATCACCAAAACTGTGGGTAAGTACACAGGCAACACACTCGCCTCTGTGTAAAGATAAGTTTATGTAGCGGATACTGTGAAAATATGCGCCAAACGTGGAAGTGTCGGGATGCACGGGAAACAGGAATGATGAATCAGAATGGAAGAGAGGCAGGTGACGACGCATGACCGTGCCTGAGAATAATGGAAAATATGTCCTGCATAGTCCGCGATGACATGCAGCACAGATGAAGGCACTGGTTGCAGCGCGGATGGTGGCGAAGACAATATGAATCGCAAAAAACACTGATCCATGGAACAGAGGTACATAATGACTGACAGAAGCTACAGTTGGCATTCGACATGTTAATCTGACGAGTTCAGATCTACAAGTGTGTGTGCGTGTGCGTGTGCGTGTGTGTGTGTGTGTGTGTTCTGGAGAACGTTTTAAAGTACATTAGATTTGTGCTGTGTCGTCCGAACAAGACACAGCCAGGGCAGAAACATCACACGCTCAAAGATGCGAGCTGGTGCCAGTGCCATAAAGACTCAGCACTGAGGATGAAGGTATCGACTTTGCCTCGGCCAATTGCCGGACGAGTACAATCCGCAAATGACCGGACGAGAACGGACAGAAGCCTACTCGGAAGGTAGAAGAGCAAATCTCGCCCACTTGGTTATAGATCATCGTCCAGGGCTGACTCATATAGAGAAAGTCATATAGTGAACTCTTAGAAGTGAACAGGCAGTTGTTGTAGATTGCATTTGCTATGTGCTGTGAAGTTTGCCTACAGTTTTTCGTACTTAGCTATTGAGACCCTTTTTTTGTTATATTACATTCAGTGTTGCAGACTTCGTTATTCAACAAGTCACAAAGATAAGTAAAACTTTTTAACTCATTTGTGTGACTTTGTTAATAATTTTTTTGAGTGTTGTAGATCCTTCGTTCTTCTGGCATGTTACCTGACACTGGGGCATAACTGTGTAATAGTGCAGGCAGAAATTGTCTTAGCGGTGTACTGCACCAGAAGCCATTTCACAAATCCACAAACTCGGCCTACTGTTAACAACAGTGGCAACTCGGCCTCCACAGCAGTAGCAATGAGGCCTTTACAAAACTGGGGACGAGGGTTTACAAAAATTTGTGGTAATGATACATGCAGAATGAAATTGCCACTGTATCAAAACGCAGAACTGTGATACTAGAACCAAAAGGTCAATGCAGTAATGTGAAACATAGGTATAATTTCTTTTTTGGAAAAAGACAGCTCTGGCCCCATTTCACTGTATGGTTTTATTATTCCATTATCGCGATTTTGCATTTTTTGAGCCAAATAGGAAACTGGAAACAATGAACATTATGCATGATAAGATGTATATGTTATAAAGCGATTACAAATGAAAAGCACAAATACATGTAGCATTACTTGCGACATCATTACACATCATACATGTCCTCATAATATGTTGTCAGAATATTAAATTTTTTATCTATCATTATTTCATTCCCTTCATCCCATATGTCCGGGAGTTGGATATCCATAGTTCAGCGTCCTGCTCTTCAGCCAAATACTTAAAAAATATAAACAAAGACATAACAAACAAAGTTAAATGATATGTATTAATAAACTTTTTAATATCTCTAAGAAGATGAATGTTTAACACGGCTTAGAAAAAATTATGCTGCTGTTTTTCTTCATTTTTAAAAATTACAAACAAATTGATAAAACAATGAGGATAAAAAGAAAAAGCAAATATTTAAAATACATTGGAGAGGATAGCAACATTCATTAAAAAGCACTACACTTACACTAAAAAGGTAAAGGACGTACACTGTGACAAGTCTGAGGATGAGAAAATGAGTTCCATAGGGTACAAGTATGCGGGTAAAAAATATAGGAGTCCGCAGCTCGTGGCCATGCGGCAGCGTTCTCGCTTCCCACGCCCGGGTTCCCGCGTTCGATTCCCGGCGGGGTCAGGGATTTGCTCTGCCTCGTTATGACTGGGTGTTGTGTGATGTCCTTAGGTTAGTTAGGTTTAAGTAGTTCTAAGTTCTAGGGGACTGATGACCATAGATGTTAAGTCCCATAGTGCTCAGAGCCATTTTTTGAAAATATAGGAGTCCATTAGATAGTAATTATGAAGATGAAGATGCAATCAGGTGCTGAAGTGGATAATGGGTAGACATACAGACCAATGTGTGGACAGGCTGTGGTATAAAGAGAAGGGACAGGGAGAGAGCACCAGGGATGGAGAGAGAAGAGCAGCCCATATGTGGAGTGTGATGGTGGGGAGGAGCTATAGCTGGTAGGACTGACAAATGTTAGGGTAGATTTAATTATCTCGGGAAAGGTGTTGTTTGGAGTTATGTAGGAACAGGGTATTGAGTCTGTGTATGGGCAGGGACTGTGGGATGTTGGTACAGGCACAGCATCATACCATCATCGGTGAACAGAGAGGAAACAATGGGACTACTGGAGTGTAGTTTGCATAGTGGAGAATATACAGAGATGTTTAATGTTGGTGAGGTTAAGCAGGAATTCGATGGAATGGAAGAAGATCCTCATGGGAGAAGATAAGCAGATGCAGAAACCAATGCAGAGTGCACCACATTCAACGATCTCGAAGGGCTGATAATGGTGCAGATATCCACTAAATGTTTGTATAGGAGAGATTGTCAAATCGACATTTTGTACATGTAGAGGATGGTGGAGGGGTGCAACCCAAAGCTCGGCCAGTTAGTAATTTTAGTACAATTAGTCTATTATTTCCTTGCAGTTACATAGTTAATAGGTTAGGTTTTCATGTTAGTTACAAGTCAAGGAAGAGTGCCAGATATTTTAGTGTACTTGTAAGTGGTGAGGTGGTGAAGGAAGATTTTGCAGATGGTGCTTCCTATAATTATTGTGTAGGTTTTAGAAAGGTTGAACCTGAGGAGCCTGTGGGTGTACCAGGAGGTAAAAGTCAATTTAGAGTCATCGTTGGCATATCTGAACTGTAGGGTAGAGGGCTAGGGAGGTGGTATCGTCATCACATCAAAAGATGTGGGCTGATGGAGTTGGTTTGGTTACATAGGAGTTAGTCACCACAGAAGATGTTAGGACACAAACCACACTGTTCGACTCGAAGCAGATTCTGTTGTTTCCAGAATGAGATTTTCGCTCTGCAGCGGAGTGTGCGCTGATATGAAACTTCCTGGCAGATTAAAGCTGTGTGCCAGGCCAAGACTCTAACTAAGGACCTTTGCCTTTCACGGGCAAGTGCTCTAGACCAGGAAGTTTCATATCAGTGCACACACTGCTGCAGAGTGAAAATCTCATTCTGGGAACATCCCCCCCGGTTGTGGATAAGCCATGTCTCTATGATACCCTTTCTTCCAGGAGTGCTAGTTCTACAAGGGTCGCAGAAGAGCTTCTGTGAAGTTTGGAAGGTAGGAGACGATGTACTAGCAGAATTGAAGCTGTGAGGACGTGTCGTGAGTCATGCTTGGGTAGCTCAGTCGGTAGAGCACTTGCCCGCAATAGGCAAAGGTCTTGAGTTCGGGTCTCAGTCCAACACACAGTTTTAATCCGCTAGGAAGTTTCAGGTGCTATTGTTTCAGATGTTGATGGATGCATCCGGGGTAAATTGGTATTTAAGTAAGAAAGACAGAACATAATGGAGTCGACTTCGCCCAGATTGTCAGGCAGGGGATGGTTGTTGTGGAGGAGCAGATAGTGAGGGTTCTAATTACTGCTGGTGAGTCGATACAGTGCTTTCCATTGCTTGAAAGAATTGATTGGAATTGTAGGACTGACTCTGTTGTATGTCTGGCACCAGCCTCAGCATGTTTTATCATTTAATAAGTCTCTGGATTTACTGATGGCATGTGAATGTATCCTGTTCAATGGTCAGACGGGTACAGGGTAACAAAATTCTCAGAAGAGGAGTAAGGTTTGTCATAGGAGGTTGCCGATGATGACACATTGCCTCAGTAGGTATGCAGGTGCCTATGGCTTATGACATGGTATGCTGCAGAAAGGATGTGGTATGAGTGAGTAGGAGGGCACCGCCAGTTCTCGGTAAAACCGCTGGTGCATTGTGCCAGAACTTTTCTTTCTGGTGTCATATGACAGCAGACACAATTGTGTGTGTCATATTTCACTGACAGCAGCATCAGCACTTCATTTTCTCCAAGGCTATTCCACAAATCGTGACATCCAGTCTCATGACATATCCAAGGAGGAGAGGGGCCCTCCCCCTATAATACTTCAGTTATCATGAAACACACCCTTGCACAAGTGCTCCCACACTGCTGCCAATGCCATGCAGGCTCAGTTCCTCACCCCTTGAGAATTTTTTATAATAATATGATAGTGTATGCATTGCCATTTGTTGTCCAGTACATAGTGACACCATTAAATATTATGATTATCATTATCATTATTATTATTATTATTATTATACTGTGTATGCTTCATGATACTTAATTTTTTGCTGTAATTGTTACAGGCAACACACCAATGGTTACAGGCCACAGGATGTCCAGCATTGCTAGAGTATCCCGTAGGATGAGTAGAGTAGCTGCAATGAGCATCTGATTCAGTGATTAAGCATGACACTCAGATGTTTCCGTAGTCACAGCCCACAGGATGTCATCTCGATATTTTGCACGTGCTCTCATCTGAATACATCATAGCATAATGACAGCAGCCATGTCTCAAAAGAGTATTGATATTTCCTAACACATACAATGCAACTGTCATTTGTTGTAAATGTTTAAATGTAGTTTTGACTTCGAAGTGGTTATAGAGAGAGAAAATGCAGAATATGCTGGTGCTTAAGTGCACATTCACAGTATGAGTGGGACTATGTGTGCAATATGTAGATAGGTATGTAATACATGCATATGACACATCTCACACCCCTAATGATATTCACACACTTGGCAGTAAAGTGTGTATAATGGGTGTGTGTATATGTGAAACAATGGTACATGAATGTATATCTAAAACATCTAAGTCTCACCAAACTGAAAGACCTGTATTGCACATTATCGATTGCCACAGATAGATTGTGTTTTTCACATCCATATGTGAGAGGGCCGCATTATGAATCTACTGAGTATTGGCACAATAACAGTGTAATATTCATCAATTGCAGTACTGCATCTTGCCTGCATCCACCCTGTACCAATGTACCTAAGTGTTGAGACTGTAATTACAAAATCAGTGGAGGCAGAATTTTCGCATGGAATGTCCATGTATGTAATCGCTTGAATACAGTTCAGGCTGAATTCAAAGCACATAAAAACAGTTCTTTGGATAATTCTGTGAAGCTGAATGACTGAGTGCGTATAAATGAAAAATTTTTTTATAAAGTTCTTCTTTTTTGCTTCCATCCTAAAATAGCTTTAATGCTGAGAAGATCCAGTAATAATGACACAGGTATAGTAGTTTAAATAACTGTTTACTCTCAGAAAGATTGCATTTCATTTTTTTTAAAAAAGATATTGCCTGTAAGTGAAATGATTTTATTTACATAACAGCAAGTGATCAACAATAGAATATTTACAGCAGCAGAGATACATTACACTACTAACAATGCATTTCTTTTCTTCAAAAGGAGATTGTGTAAATAGAGAATCATTTTATTTACATAATGGAAAGTGATCAATTCCAGCAGGACATTGCGACAACCCACACTTCCAGAATTGCTACATAGTGGCTCCAGGAACACTTTTCTGAGTTTAAACACTTCCGATGGTCACCAAACTCCCCAGACATGAACATTACTGAGCACATCTGTGATGCCTTGCAACATGCGGTTCAGAAGAGGTCTCCACCCCCTCATAATTGAACAGATTTATGGACAGCCCTGCAGGATTCATGGTGTCAGTTCCCTCCAGCACTATTTCAGAGATTAGTCGAGTCCATGCCACATCATGTTGGGTACTTCTGCATGCTCATGGGAACCCTACACGATATTAGGCAGATGTACCATTTTGGCTCCCTCACCTTTCACCAACTGGATAGCACCCACGTGCTGAAGAGCAGGGTGCCTTCAAATTATAGAAGAAGATGGGTAACTGTCATGGCAGTTTGTACTTCAAAACCAAATTCATAAAAAATCATTTATTGAATATATTCGTACAAATAATCAAAAATTTTCAAAATAGTACCCTCTAGCGTCGAGACACTTCTGGCGGCGGTATTTCCACTAGTGATGGGTAGCTCGTGAATGAGTCGTTCAAGTCAATGCTTCACTCCAGTGAAGTGTGAACTAACCACTCAATTTCAACGAACTGGTACTTCAAACTCTTCACAGATAGTACACTCCACACTTTTTTCTAGTTCACTCATTCTGTTCCCCTCTCCCACTACATCGACGCTACGTCACTCATTCTCCCTTCGCTTCAGTCCTCCATCTACTGCCTGTCGACGAATCGCGCGGTGTTTGTGGGGAACGATACGTTTCGGAAGGGTTGGGATGGTGAGAGGCGAGGGGAAGGCACCGTCAGCTGCTTCCTGCAGTGCTGACATCATTATCCATGACTGTATGTGCAGTTAATACTTCGCGTCTACGGGTAGCCTACCGTTGGCAGCGCTTGCAGACAAATGAATATTAAAGATACAAACGAAGAGTCTGGCTGTGTAAGCACGCACAGCCAACATGAAAATAAAATGCTTACCTTGTGAGTCTGGAACTGAAGCATGTGTGGAATCCATGCTTGAAAGGTAATCATTCATGTAGGAATGTTTATCTCATACACATTATTGAAATAATTACACTAAATGTCAGTTGAGGATTGTCCTAATTTTATATATATATGTATATATATATATATATATATATATATATATATCAACGGATTTGGCGAATGTTCGGAGATTTCCGTTTAAAATATGATTTGTTCCACTTTTTTCCTGTCAGGCTATTGCCTCTGTCAGTTATAAGGTGTACTGCCTTCAAGAACACTCTTTCACACGGTGTGGAGGTTGCAACAATACACAATCGTATTTTTGCAAGTTCAAAGAGCGAGGGTATACTGACAGCTGTTCAGACCACCAATGAAGTGGATTGCCTTGTCTCTCTAGCAGGGGCTCTTGTAAATATTTGTCCACTTCCACTATTGCAGCAGCTCTCGGGTGTGGATTACTCTGCAGCCTGGAAAAAACTTCATCAAATTCGAGCCGGAGACTAGAAGTAGATTCAGTGGTTGGAACTGAGATTGTTGCAGTAGCAGTGGATGTGTTCACTACAAATTTCTCACTGCTCCTGATCAGAATTAATTATACCTTCTTAGCAGAATTTTTATCAGAAAAACCATATAATTTGAACCAGGGATCCAATGAAGTTGCTTCTGCGAAAATGGAATTTTCCTCTACATTTCGAGATCGTCATTTTAGGTCTTCAGCTAACTTTTCGGCCATTTGTTGCACGTCTACATGAATTTCAGTGTTATTAACAAACGTGCAACACCATTTTTTCAACGAGCGACTAAGGAGCATAACTTTAGAAGCAGTGACAACGTTTCACTTGACATTTCCTCAGTGCAGTCGTTGAAAACTTTCAACAGGTCATAGGCTTGTGACACATTTGCAATGTCCTCTGCAGTCAGATTTGGAAGATACGGATAATTCAGAGTGATAACTGTCATTAGGGAATTCTTAACCTTGGTTATTCTTTGCAGCATATCACAGGTTAAATTCCATCTTGTAACAGTGTCCTGTTTTAGTGTCAGAACTGGCTCTTTTAACTGTGCCTGCATCTTTTTCAGTTTCGTGCAGGCCTGCGAACTTCTTTTTAAAAAAATCAACAATTCTTTTTACCTTATTCAGAATGGGTTGAATGTGCGGAAGCCCATTCTGAACAATTAAATAGATTGTGTGTGCAAAGCAGGGGATGTGTTTCCAGGCTGTGAGTCTTATAGCTGCCACAATATTAGCAGCATTGTCGCTAACAACAGACACAACTTTTTCTTGAATCCCCCATTCCATTGTGACACGTCACAGTTCTTCGGAGAGTTTTTCTGACGTGTGCCTTTTTTCGTATTTAATGCACTCTAGGAGGGAAGACGCCAGCTCCAGGTCTTTAACGTAGTATGCTGTCACTGACAAACAACTCTCATTTGTGGTTGAGGTCCACCCATCCATTGTCAGCACAATAGCTAATTAATTTTGACTCTCACAATTTCTTTCATCATGGCGTACTGTTGTTGTAGTAGTGTATTGGAAATGGTCTTCCGAGCTGGCATTCTGTAAGCACCATACAGTTTGCCTACAGAACTTTGGAAATGTTTGCTTTCCACTATGTTGAAGGGCAAATAATCCTTGCAGTTTGTGGTGGCTAGGTATTTCTAGTATATCCTGTCCACTTTGTTTTGTGGTAAAGTGAATGATTTGTGTCTTTGTTAGATTTAGTTTCTGACCATTATTTCTCACCCATGCCTCAATTTCACCCAGAGACTGCTGAAGATGACTAATTAAATTTTCACTTTTCTTGCGACAGACTATTGCTGTAGAGACATCAGTGTAAAGAATAGTTTCTGAATTTATGTTAGTCGGCAGGTCATTTATATAGTACAAGAACAATATTGGTCCAAGGATAGATCCTTGTGGCACACCTTGTTCCGTCTTTTTCCAACTTGAGAAGAATCTCTTACTAATTTCTTCTATTACTGTTCTTTGCTTCCTGTTTAATAGGTAGGATGAGATCCATCTTGGCCAGTTTTCACTAAAACCATATGCTTGTAGCTTGAAAAGTAGTAGGTTTTGATCTACTGTGTCAAAAGCTTTACTTAGGTCACAAAATAAGCCTGATACATCCATATTTTATCTAGACTACTGCTAATTTTTATAATAAGTTAATTAATGGATTGCACTGTGCAGTGTCCTCTTTGGAAACCATGCTGATTGTTCTTGATAATATTATGCAGATTATTACAGTTAACTACATGGTTACATGCAGCTCTTTCAAATATTTTGGAAAATATTGATAACAATGATATTGGTCGATAATTACTCACTTCATCATGTCTGCTTTTTTTGTAAATGGATCGTATTTCAGCATACTTCAATCTATGAGGGAAACATCCTTCCTCGAAAGATTGATTCATTGTAAGGAACAGAGGATGTGCAATACTATGTGTGACTGCCTTTATTATTTTTGTAGGAACTTCATCCCAGCCTACAGAATTTAAATTCTCCAAGGACTTTATGACATCAGCTGCTTCACAACAGGGTATATGGCTGAATTCAAATGTAGTGGGGTTACATAAACTGGAAACAGGGTACGTGTTTGGCAGTGAAAGTTCATCAGTTTTACACGGCTTTATGAAGTGGCTGTTAAACGCTTCACAGATTTTTGTAGGGTCCTGAACAGTGTCACCTTCAACCACCAGTCCAAGTTTCCGTTGTCTGCCTTTTTTCCCCTATTTCATTCTTTATAATACTACATACTGGTTTAGACTTATTTTTAGCGTTTGAAATGTAATTATTATTCGCCAATTTTTTTGGCATGCCTGACAACTTTATCAAAGATTTTTTTATATTGCCATACATAATTTAAGAATTCTGTGTCTCGACTGACATTCACCTCCATATGAAGTTCTCTTTTCCTCATGCTTGAAATCTAAATACTCCTTGTTATTCATGAACACTCTTTAGGTGTGTCAGTTTTATAGTTATAAAAGGAAAGCATTCATTAAACACCATCAAGAGGGCCTCCAAAAAGTTATTGAAATTTTCATTTTTTGAGGACTTAGCAGTAAATGGCCATGAGATGAGGCTGATTTTATTGACAAACATTTCTATATTTTCTTGTTTAAAATTTCTAATTTTCTTGAATGGGTGCTTTCAGCTAATACAGGGTATCGGCACTAACAGAGCACTGTTGTCTGAGATCCATAAGCTTACTACACATTTTTCTGCTACTCTGTAGTTTAAGCTACTAGCAATGTTATCTATGCAGGATGCTGACGAAGCAGTTACCCTTCTCATTTCTACAAAATTTAGAATAAAACCATGTGTGAACATCAGCTCCTTCATCTTAAAGGCTAATTTGTCATTTTTTTCCTCATATATATATTAAAATCAGCACAAACAACGTTTTTACATAGCTTTTCAGTTTTGAGTTGGTGGAGTAAATTTTCAAGTTTAACCAGAAAACTGCAGGAGATTGAGTAACCAGGAGGACGATATATGTTGAACATAAGCATGTTACAGTCCTTAAGTTCTACGCAGAAAGTCACAAATGTGCGTTCTTCATTTAAATAAATGAAATTTTGCTTAATTTGGTATTTTACTGATGAATGACCAGAATACATGGACCACCATTGTATCTACAGAAGCTAGCTGCTACTTCGTAAGCTGTAAGTTTGTTCAATAAATTTATGTTTTCATCTCTAAGCCAATGTTCACTTAAGTGGATAACCTTTACAGACCATTTTACTCTCTCTAGAAATAGTTCTAAGTCATAAAGCTTACTGACCAGATTACTTGATAAACCTCCAATATTCAAATACATAATAAGGTCTTTTTTGCTATTCTGGATGTGATGTTATCAAAGTTATCTATTTTTGTAGATTACTTATCTTAATGGTCTTTTCCTCCCAGTTTCTACTAAAAAATCCTTAAGATGGCGTGGTGGTGAAGTTTTTCTTTTGTTGTGAGTGGCTCCTATTGAGTCTTCTGCTGTTGTTACTTCTGTTGATGTTGTTCATTCTTCTGTTGTTGCTTGTTCATGTGATGATGATAGTCCTGATTCTGGCAATGCTGATGCTATCATCACTTGTGACAGTGGCTCTGTTGTTGTCTCTCATGATGGTGGTTCTGCTGTTGATTGAGATGATGTTTCTGCATCTGTATTTCCTGCCACATCTGATGAGGATTGTCTTGATTCACTCGATGCTCTGTTTTCTATCGCTGGTAAGAGCTGTGCTGTTTCAGCTGATGATGGTGCTTCTGTTTCTGATATTGACAGTGGTTTTTTTCTTGCTGTAGTTTTTGATGGTTTCACTGCTGTAGTTGGTGGTGGTTGCTGTACTATTATACCGTTTAAGTGCATACCATGTCTTTTAAAACTGTCTCTCTCTAGGTAGTTAACAGGTAGAAATTTTCATACATTTTGCATATGTTCTCGAACTGTTTGTTGGGTTTCATGATTTCTTTGTTTACACACGAATCGTTTATGAGGTCTTGTCTTGCGGAATTCCAATGATGAACATGGTTTTACTCTGATTGGTATCCAGTATTTCCTTTAGTTTTCGACGGTACTCGATAATTCACGTTGGTAAACATCATTGGCTTTCGCCGCTATCACTGTGCATTCATTTGCATTTGATGTAGTTCCGGCTTTTATGTTTTTTAGTAATTTCGTGCATAGGTGCCCCTGGTTTCACGCAATTAGATACGTTTGTACCATGTCCATATCGTAAAATTTTTGCGAGTCCACGCCCATGGCTATCCGATTGATTGTTACTTTTGAAAATTTCGTTCCTACCTTTCTCATCGTAATTATACGCACTAATACTCGTATTTCGAAAGGCAGCAATATTTTCCCATATTCGAAGTTCACCTCCAGTCAACTAGAAGTAGTGACGTCATTCTCTGCTTCCGTATCGTAAAACTTGGGCAGAATACTTCTATCTTGTTGTTCTGTAACCTTGATGTTCTGTTTCTTCCCGTTAAGTGAATACGAAATTGATACATGAATTGTGGAATGTTTGATGTTCCGCTCTTTCCCGTCACGTGAGTGCGAATCGACCTTAAAAAATCAAATCACTTTCATCATTCATCGTTATGCAAACGAAGTGACGTTTTGTTGACATTCCGTTTACCCTGAACACCAGTCCTTTTGATGGTGACGCCTTTCATTTCATTGACTTCCGCTGTGGATTGACTTGTGCTGTCTATGGGAAGCACCTGCAATGGAAGGCAATAGAGAGACATTTAAATAACCTTGGACATTTGTATTATTTTTTGGGCGAGCGGCCGAGTTTTAACGTAGTCATTCTTTGCTCGTTCAGTTTTGACAGTTCTCTGTGATTGGGTTCGTTGTCATATTGTTGAATGGAAGTTCGAAGAGTAACAAATAGTTATAGTGCTTACCGTCGTCTTTCTGTGCAGTAGAGATAGCGCATTGGGATATGCCTATATGTCTTTAGAGAATTTTTTGCAAGACAGGGATTAGGTACATTTGGATTCAGCGCATGGCAACACTGCGGTAATTGTCTCATGTTGAAAGATGACAAGCGTTTTGCGCATTTTCAAAAGCACGAGTGACGAGATGATTGTGATTTAGGATGTGGTTGCACTGTTGTTAAATGTAAATTGTTGTTCGTAGTTTCTGTAGTACATCGTTGCGCTACGGAGACAGCCTTGAAAATCCACAGGTAAATAATGTAACATGCGCGCTGCTCACATTAATTACAATGTTAAACGTGAATTGTAAAAAAATTCATTGATAATCTATTGCCCTCCAGGCGATTGCTCCAATAAGCAGTTGAGATATGCCGATAAATAAGTCAACGCATTCATTTACGATGTATTCTTGTACAAACAAGAATGGGCACAAAATTGCACGATTCATTTATCGCAATACTTTTCGTATATTACGTTATTTTGCCCGTACTTCGTCCCGTGGAATGAAATACACCTATCAGAAGGTAAACGAGTAATTCATCAAGCTGCGTCGCGTCTCCAAGTATGTTTGCACCTCAAAGCTTACCAAACTTGATGTGTCTTATGTACTCACCGAATTTGAAGGAGTTGTTTGCTCGCATTATACAGAACTCAGATGATCCGTTTAGTTCAGACATACCACCATTGCTCAGTTTCGTGATAGGGAGCCTTGGCTTTACATATTATGCTCCATTTACACAGGGATTTTCCGAGGCTGTTATGTAACGTACAAGATCTTTGGCGTTTTTGGAATACTTGGCGGAAGGAGAAACTCCATAAGGGAATGTGATTCGTGTTAGTAATACATAGTGTTGCAGGTATTAAGTTATTTCGTGTTTTTCCATGGTGGAAAAACATTCCCAAAGTAGTTTAACTTATCTTTATATTGTAATAAAACTCCAGTCAGAATTCCAAATTGGTTACTTTCCCTTTATTAAGTTGTTATTATTTCTCAAATTTTATAATAAAAAGTTATTCGCGGTCTACATGTGCTGTTTTGATTGGAGCGTTTACAAAGTTGTTTTCAGTAGGTTTCTTAAATTACCATAAGGTGAATGCCTGAGTGGTGCTTCTTAAGAGGGCACTGCCAAATCTCTTGTCAAAACTGAGCTTGTCTACCATCTCTAATAACATAGAGACGTTGATTGCTGTTCTTTCCTTTTGTACAGTTCTTGTTTTGCTTTGCACTATTGTGAGATGTTCAACAAGACCTAAGGAAATTTAAAACTTTTACTTGGTAACTATATACCCATAAATATAAGTAGAAAATGTATATAATAGTTATCCACTGTATAACTGTGAAAGTACACTATAAACTCAAAACCTTTCTCCATCCATTACATCCTAGTCACCTGACTTTGCACCAGTCCTTGGATTAAAGGCCAGACCTGTCCAGTGTTTGTCAAGTAAGGGCATATTAACGCACCCATTGGATGTGAATCTGAAATTTAGTGGCCTAGTTGGTTCTATTTGAAAGGGGGCAGCTAAGTGCTGGTACCAGATTTCACCCTCCTTTCTATCACATCACAACCACAGGTGAGGCTGCACTCTACATGCTCTCATCCATCACTCGCACAACCAGTTACAAGATACCTTGCATGCAAGCTGCTACTTTTGTATTGACTGTAGATGATTGTTCCAGTATATAGTTCACATGACACAAACAAAGGAAATTCGCCTCTTTTTGTAGCAATAACAGTGGAAGTTGTTGCAGTGTAATGGAGCAATGGAAAATTCAGGATAAAGTGCAACAGTGTTTTGAAAATGATAGCTGTTACTCACCGTAAAGCGGATCTCCGCTATGTGGTGAGTAGCAACTATCGTTTTTATGATACTATACAGTATACTGAAGGAAGATTAAGGATGAAGGACCCATTGATAACAGCTTCATTGGACATGCTTTAGCGGTCTCAGCTTCTCAATTTGCTGTACATCAGCATTCAACAAATGTGGTATCTATCATATAACATACTTTTTAATGTAAAATATACTGTGATCTATCTCTTGATGTGCTTACAGCATTAACTACTTTGTACACTTTGAAATGCCATTCATCACGTACTGTATTGTAGACTTCCACATTTTATTAATCCACAATTGCAGTGTTAGGATGCCCTTGCTGTGATGTTGCTTTCAGTCTGATTTGATGCACCTTTCCATTCTAGTCTATCCTGTGCAACCTTCTTACTGTAGTTGAGCCTTGGTCTCCCTTTAAAATTTTTGCCCCTAACACTTTCTTCCATTATCAAACTTACAATTCCTTGATGTCCCATGGTGTATCCTGCCAACAGATCCTTTCACGTTGTGCCATAAATTTCTTTCCCCCTTTTGAATTCCGTACATCCTCATTATTCGCTCTACCCATCTAATCTTCAGCATTCTTCTGGTGTTGACTGAAGCGTCCGATACCACCTGTCGGATTTGACCCGTGACGTAAGGCTGTTGTGGTGTGTGATGTTACGACAATGCGGTATTCAGTTTGTGAGAGTGGCGTGTTTGTAGGTGTCGTTTTGATGTGATCAGTGGTGCTCTCTGGTGGTGTGTTAGGTGATGTTTTTGGTTTAGTTTGCGTGTGTGGCATGTTAATAGGTGGTGTATTGTTGCGGTCAGTGGTTCTTTCTGGTGGTGTGTTTATGGGTACTGTGTTACGTGGCGTATGGGGTTCATTTGCGTGGTAGCATTGCACGTCTGTGGTATTGGTAGTGACTGTGCTTTCAGCAGAATATTTATCAGTGAGTTAACGATTTTGGTTTTGTTATGTCGACGTTATTGTAGTTTTTTGTGTTCGTTGTGTATGAATTTTGGTAAATTGCTTTTTTTTTTATGTCTTTCATAGGTATGGATATGGCTGGCAAGGTAAACAGTTTTTGGCGATGATGTGCGACAGTACGTTGTCTCTAGTAAAATTTCTTCAACTATTCGGAATTTTGGATGAAGTTGTGAAGTGTTCAGTGTGTCGTGAAGAAATGAGGCATACTAAAGTTCCGGCGTCTCGGAGCAGGGATGGCTATATGTGGAGATGTCATAAGGGTAAAAGGTCAAGGAAAGTGTTAGATTCCAATTTTGTTTTGTTGTGTTTTTTGAGGTAGTGATGATTGTGGACGTGGTTGTAGTTTTGGGTTTTTTGATTTGGTATCGGTAGTTTCTGTTGACCTATATAGGTCATGGGAAGTGTTCGATTCAAATTTGCGGGATCGGGAGCAGCTGTTAAGCTATATAGGTCAAGGGAAATGTCCGATTTGAGGATATTGTGTTTAATGGAATTTGGGGAGTTTTATGTTGTTGGTTTTTTTCATCGTTTTGTTTGATTTGGTATGGTGGTGTGTGTCAAAATTTTTTTATATTTACTTTGCCCCCACACAAAAACCCCCCTAATTTCCCATGCTTGTCCTGTTAGTTTCATTGGGTTTTTTGTGGAATGTGTGTGTGTTGGTTTTTCAATGTATTTTCGTGTTTGTGGTCATGTTTACGTAATGACGTCATAGGCGCCATATTGGAGTCGTGTATAGTCGTTTCCGCCATCTTTGGGACGCCATGGTTCAAAGCAGACGTGTGGAATCAGACGATTCTGTATTTCCTTCTTCTATAGCATCACATTTCAAAAGCTACTATTTTCGTATTCTCTGAACTACTTATTGTCCATGGTTCACTCCCTAAAATTACCTTCAGGAATTGCTTCCTAACCCTTAATTTTATTTAAAGGACATCATATTTGCCAGTGACTGTAGAAATTACTTATTTCACAATTCTAGTCTCAGTCTTAGAGCTGTTACCAAGTGGTACTGCAAAAAATATTGCTTCAGTATGTCCGACTTTTTAATTGTCCAACATGCATACAAGTCATCATCAGAACAAAGCCTTTTCACTGTTTGATAGTGGCCCACAAGACTGAAATTCCAATTGTAAAATAGTTTCTCTGGCAGAGAATACTGGCACCATGACAGACCAGGTCTGTCCATAAATCTGTAAGAGTACGTGGGGGTCGAGATCTCCTCTGAGCAGCACGTTTCAAGGCATCCCAGATATGCTCAATAATGCTCATGTCTGGGGAGTTTGAGGGCCAGCAGAAGTGTATCAACCCAGAAGAGTGGTCCTGGAGCCACTGTGTAGCAATTCTGGACATGCGGGGTGTCGCATTGTCATGCTGGAGGAATTGCTCAAGTCCGTCGGAATGCACAATGGACATGAATGGATGGAGATGATCAGACAGGATGCTTATATATGTTTCACCTGTGAGAGTCGTATCTAGACGTATCAGGGGTCCCATATTACTCCAACTGCACACGCCCCAAACCATTACAGAGCCTACACCATCTTGAACAGTCCCCTGCTGACATGCTGGGTCCTTGGATACATGAGATCGTCTCCATACCCTTACATATCCATCTGCTCAACACAATTTGAAACAAGACTTGTCCGACCAGGCAACATGTTTCCTATCATGAACAGTCCAATGTCGGTGTTGATGGGGCTCTGATGAAGTAGAAAGTTTTGTGTCATGCAGTGATCAATGGTACACGAGTGGGCCTTCGCCACTGAAAGCCCATATCGATAATGTTTCATTGAATGGTTCGCATGCTGACACTTGATGGCCCAGCATTGAAATCTGCAGCAATTTGTGGAAGGGTTGCACTTTTGCCACGCTGAACGACTCGCTTCAGTCGTCGTTGGTCCCATTCTTGCAGGATGTTTTTCGGTTGCAACGATGTCAGAGATACGATGTTTTACCGGATTCCTGATATTCATGGCACACTTGTGAAATGGTCGTACAGGAAAATCCCCACTTCATCGCTACCTTGAAGATGTTGTGTGCTATCGCTTGTGTGCCATCACTCCTGTGGCAGCTATAACACCACATTCAAACTTGCTTAAATCTTGATAACTTGCCATCGTAGCTGCAGTAACCAATCTAACAACTGCGCCAGACACTTGTTGTCTTATATAGGCGTTGCCGACTGCAGCGCCGTATTCTGCCCGTTTACATTTCTCTGTATTAGAATATGCATGCCTATACCAGTTTCTTTAGCACTTCAGTGTATATTCCTTACAGTGTAATTGGTAAACCTGTCACTTACGATATTATACTGTTGTACCCTAGCTTCTTTGTGCCACAAGATTGAGTGGATGAGCAAGAGGGGAAGACATGTCATCTTGCCTTCCTTTTGTAATGTTGTTGCTTACATTAAGGAGAAGTGTGCATTGTATTGCATACACAATGCCTCAAAAGTACATGTTTATACTCAGATTAGAATTACTTTGTGACTGACACAATGCAGTGGTGGGAGAGACAGTGTTGCTGGCATGCAGCCACCCACAGCCAGTCATGCTTCACAACATCCTGCATGTGGCTGCAAAACAAGCAACACAGCATATATGTGGCACTCAAGAAAGAACTAAGGTTGAATGGCAGCTGATCCCTACCATTCAACTCTGAAATGACAATCACAAAGTAATTTTATTTGGAATTTGGACTATAGTCCTTGTTATGATGATATAATTAGACAGACAGATTGTGGATTAAGCAATGTGGAGATCCATACAGTGGCGGATACATAAGGGGGGGCGTGCAACCCCTCCGCCCATTTGCAGAGCCGTCCACATTGCCACCTGCGCCGCCCCCACCAGTCACCCCGCATGCTATTCATTCGTTTCTTTCGTCAGTCGACTCGACTGAATAGAGTTATCGAATAGGTGTACTTTTCGGTGTAGCACGCGTGTCCGTGTTACTGTGTTTGATGATGTAATTAACCAATTTGTCAGGAAGAATAGACACACAGAATTCATCATTTAAGGAAGAGAATCACAATTGTAAATTTTTTTTTATCATAAGATGGCATTGTCCTGTATATGTGTATATTCAGTTGAAATAAAACTTTCTTAAACTTTGCATGAGACTTGATTATATTTTATTGCAGTAAAAGTAAAGGTAGCTCAAGATATCTTTAGGGCTACCTCCTTGAGGTTTTTCTGTATGCACCACTGGGTCCTTAAAACAATAGAAATCGTGAACCTCCTAAAATTATTTCCCATTGTAATACTTACAATTCCAACAAATAAGTTTGGAAACTAATTCTATGTAACAAATGTCCATTATCAACAACATTCTTACAGAAAACCATTTGTTAGCGAATACTTTAGATTTGAAATACAACCAAAGAAAGGAAAGATTTTTAATGAGCCATTGTACCAAATACTTGCTTTCCTCGTTTTTAAATAAAACATTTTTCAGCATGTTCAGAATTTTTCTGTGACAGGTCATTTTCAGTGATCATAATGACAAGTGACAGAGAAAATTTTTCAGAAATTTCTGTTTTAAAATTTGTGACCCAACAGAAGCATCAAGAACCTTTTAAAGTCTCTTTTAGTCTCTTTAGAATAGATCTTTGTAAGTATTTGAGTAGGTTCTCTAACTTTAGCATCAGCGCAACCTCAACAAGAAACTTAGAGAGGACCTTGATGTTAAATGTCTGCTTTGCAGGAATGTCCTGTACATAACTTACCTAGTACTGGTAGATAAGTTTGTCTCATCCCTGAAGCATAGTTTCTTCTGTGTTACTAAGGCTGGTGTATTCCTAACTTATGAGCATGTACTGCTTTCAATCAGTTCTTTCAATTTCCTTTTTGTCATTGTCCTTGCTGTAATGTTGAAGAAGCACAAAGTTATTTAAGGTTTTTGGCAGCCACTTGAAATTCTGCAGTTTCTTTTTGCAAGGATATGTTAACACATTTTCTTTGTGTGAAGGGCTTCTGAGAGGCATGAGGCATATGGGTTTGTGACTACTAGACTTGTAAACAGAACATAAGGGACAACACTGAGAAACTATTACTTGCATGTAATACATGCAGTTGAATCAGGATAATTCCATGTCAAGTGACCTGCATGTCCTCACTTGAATATCTCCACCTTTGTTTAATTTTGTTAAATGACCAAAAGAAAATATATACATTTTAATACTTTTGGTGTAAGAGACTCAAAAGTTAAGTTTGCCAAAATTTTGTGACATTTCAAAAAAAATTTGCTTTGTTTGAAATTCTGTAATTGAGTGAATAATTATATAAAGCTGCAAAATTTGGCAAGTTAGTTAAATAGTTTTCATAGTGTACAGTCCGTAAGTACTAAATCATTTGGTTCACCACTTAAGTGCCATGTAATCCGTAGTGTTCAACATATTTTGTCATATCTAATGAATCAAAGTTTAAGTATTTTGATCCCTCTGTATCTTTTGTGGACTTACTGCATAGTATCTTCTTTATAAAACCAAAGGTTTTTCACTTTTGGATTCATAGTTTTCAAGATAGACGAGATGAATTGTATATTAAAAAAAAAAAAATTACTGTGAAAATATGTGGATTTTAAACCCTTGTAACTCATAGGGGGTTTTCCATCCGTACTTGGATTAAGTACCTCTATTTATGAAGTTTGTTGGAAGGCAGTAGTAAATGAAAGCAGAAACTCAGTATGCTCTGAATGCAAAATGAAACAAGAGTTATTCTCTAACTTTTCAACTTTGAAGAACTATATTAAGCAAGGAAAAAAGACAATTAGAAGATTTAATCAAATTATATTTTTGCAAACAATATTTCATACTATTCCTCTGATAACCTGATCAATTCAGCAAGTGAAGAAAACCTGCCAAAGTGTACTGTTAGTAAGGTGAGTGCCATGTTACTATTTGTTGCTCTTTGGTTCCAGCAGAAGGCTGCAGAACGTTGGAGACTTTTCGTGAATACTGAAGAATGGGATACAACCCATCGTCTTTAAAAAATGACATCACAAGTTACCACAGATGGTGCATTGCAGACACATATGAATGTTGAGAAACAAAGGAACGTAGAACAGAGAAAACAGAACATAGACATGTACCATGTATATCCATATTTCGAATGTAATTTTACACATATTGCTTTTTTCACAGTAGAAAGTCCTAGTATCCTAGTCTTCACTTGACCTATATAGATAAACTGAAGGATAGGATACTGGTGCTAGAAAAAAAAGGGGGGGGGGTGTGACATAGGTAACATTAGCATGGAGCACCTCAGCTAACATATAGGTTGTATCCTGTACCTAAGTTGACCTATGTAGGTCAGCTGAAGTACAGGATACAAATTTTATGTATGCTGGTTTTTTTCATCTTCACTAGTACTGGTGTCAACAGAAGAATAGGAGACCAGTACTATCATAGGTGAAAAAGGCAAAAATCATAAAATTTTTATCCTGTACTTCAGCTGACCTATACAGGCCAACTGAAGAATAGAATACTAGTACTAGCAAAGACAGAAAAAGTGACAAACATAAAATTTGCATCTTGTATTTTTATTTGCATAGGTCAGCTGAAGAATAAGATATTAGTACTAGTAAAGGTGAAAAAATGCAACAAATACACAATTTGTATCTTGTGCTTCAGTTGACCTATATATTAACTGATGAATAGGATACGGCCTTTGTAGTTCAGCTGGGACACAAGATGCCAGTGTTATGTATGCTGCCTTTTTTGCCTTTGCTGTTGCCAGTATCCTATTCTTCAGTTGACCTCCGTAGTGTAGGGTACAAATCAAATGCAGAGGAAACAGCAACTGGAACAACTCACTATGAGACAAAGGTATAATTCAAAATGTCTACACAAATGACTTAAAATTACCACAAGTGCCAAAAAGTATACACAATATTTATCTCTTAATAAAATAGTTATTTATTTTTATTTTCAGTTATGGCACTTTGCCACAGAAGATAACCAATTTGTTATCCATGACACAAAAATAAACAACTAATATCTATGACTAAAATATGACATTGGTCAGACCAGACAAGTTGTATCCTATTTGTCAGTTGACCATACTTTTCTCCTTAACATAAGGATCACTTGAGTTTTTCTGATCAGAGCTTCAGTAATGTATGATATCTACGTTTCATCTTCACCATAAAACTAGTTTGAAAAACAGTTCTTTCAAAGATCAAGATGTACTCGTGTTTCAAAGAAGGATCATTACTTAAAAATAATTGAGTCATGTTAATGAAACTCTGTAAAATCAGTAAATATGGTTCATTTGGACAAAGTATTGTGTCAACCTATGTAGCAAATTGGCTTCTGTAACAGCTTCAGTTTCATCTTATCATGATATGCAGATGGAAGTGTGCAAAATCTTTAATGTTAGTTCTGCTCTTTTGTTGGAGATTCCTGTCATAGAATTAAGGCAGTTTGTGAAAATGATTAAAAAGAAAATGTCAAAAGTAAAGTTAATCAGGCACAAGGGCTAATAAGTTGTCAATAGATATCTGCTAGTGGCGTTGATCATGATGTTACAGCGATTAGAATGTCTAGGAAAACATGAGTGAATGAACTACTTTCAGTATACATATTCAGCATTTGTCAAGCTAGGAAGGAAAAAAAAAATGTGCATATCATCCCTTGTTGCAGAAATTAATATTCTTACATTGCCACAGAGCAGTTGGTGTATTAAAAAACTAATCAACATTTTGTGCCTCTGACAGATCCATTAAAAAAGCTGTACTTTAATCTTTTGAGGATGATGAGTTACGTATGTTATGCTCCGGCATTAAGGAATTTGTTTCTGCAATGAATGGGGAAATAAAAGTTTAGAAACAAAAATGACTGTTTCTAGCCAGTTCAAAAGAAATATTTACTGCTGAACAAACAAAGCATGGAAAAAATAGGCTCTTCTAATTTATGTGAATGCCACTAAAATGGTGTCTTACTGTTAATTCTTCAGATGTCCAGTCACCAAAATGCATTGAAGCTTGTTAGTTTGTGAGTAAATGCATGATGAGCATGGGGCCCGGAGCCAGTGTAGTACTTCTTTCGTTCCCTTGCTCCAGCCTTATTCTCGGACTGTAAAAGTCCTTCCTCAGGACTGATCTGGAGAACATATTCCCTATTGACAACATGGCATGTTTGCAGGACGTAGATAGTGGCTTTACCCATTTTGTTTGTTTATTGTAGAACACATTTCAGTTAACTCACATTTGGTCCCTACATCCATGTCCATGTAAGAGATCACAGGTTATCTTCACAGTAGTAGCCTCTAACTAAACAGGAAGTGCACAGTTGATGCTTGAGCTGTTGCTTTTGAGTACCACTGTGCTTTCACTGAATACCACTATGATCATAAATACTACAAGTAATTTATATGGCATATATTGGCAGTATAGTAATGAAGTAATGTAAAATTGTACCTTACAGCAGTTCAGTGTAATAGTCATCATTCTATTTTCATAGATGTTACATTCAAGAAACAAAAAGAAATTTAGATGGAGGTCATATTACACCAGTGTTACTTAGTGCAAAAAGTTACGAATACATTTTAAAGAATAAAGCATCATTGGATACAATTGACTCAGAGGTAAAAAGTCATATTTTTAAAATAATGACTTTGAGAAAGGGATTTACATGTTTCCAATGTGCTTTGAGATCCTGCTGAATCCAGTGGTACTAGGGGGTTAAACATCTGTGTGCTTACGCTCACTACCTAATTAAATGCAGTAAAAATGGCAGCTGGGAGTGCAGTTTCTCATTCGTGGAAACTTGCGTCTCTTTATCCCAGGTGTGGGCTGGAGTCTACTGTCTACTGGTCCACCGAAGATGAACTGTTCTAGTTCACCTCCTTCATGGTGGTAATACTGCCAACATGTCTTTTATGCTGAAAACCTCAAATCCACTTTGCAAAAGTGAGGCATCCTCTTCTCCTCCACCCCCACCCCCCAACCCCTTCTGTGTAACCCTGAGTTGTATAATGAGTCTTTCACTAACTGGGAACTGGTTCAGACTTTTAACTTGCCCCATGGCACAGTTCTAGGCTGTGATTAGATTCAAAATTGATAAGACCCTCATCTGAATGTGTCTCACAGACTCCATTTCATCAGGGCCCTCAACTTTATTTGGCTAGAAGTATCTTCCCTTCACAATCTAGAGATAGTATTATCTTCCAGTCCTTAAGCCAGGGAAAAACAGCTATTGACAGATTAACCTCACGCTCAGTAGACTGCGTAAAAGGATTGTAGCCCAAGTATTATGCTGGGTTCTCCATTCAGGAGGCCTTTTGTTTGCCTATCAGTTAAATTTCTGAGAAGGACATTGGAGAAACATCCATAGGCTTTCTCTCTAAATGCTTAAATCTCACTGTACTAATTTTTTACCTAAGTAAGGCATATGACAGCACTTCACAACTTAACATTTTACTTATTCTCCATGAGGTTTGTGTTCAAGGCCTCCAACAGTTTTTTTTTTTTTTTTTTTTTTTTTTTTTTTTTTTTTTTTTTTTTTTTTTTTTTTTTATACCTCATCTCTGGTTAGAGAGGTTCAGGAGACTGGCTTACCTTGATTCCATGCTGAGTTGTATCACCATCAAAGAGCCAGTTGCAGATCAGTTGCTACCCCTGCATGATATGTCAGCAAGTGGTGGTGGAGCAGCAGCTGTTGTCTCTCACCAGAAATTGACCCTTGGGGTCATCTTCTGCTCTCTGGCTTGTACACAGTACATCCAACCCACATATTTTCATCTCTCTATCAATCATTTCCTACTCTGCATCAATATCACTTTCAGTGCCTAGAGTTTATCATCACTGCAAGCTATCACAATGCAGTTATATTTCTTGCTCACATCACTAACTCCAGGTGGACTATCCCCTGAACAAGAAACTGATGACCTCACTGCTTAGTCTCATAGCCATACAGCCAACCAAACGACACTACAGCCAGCCAAATGACAAGAAGAAGAAGAAATTACAGTGAAAAGGTTGTGTGGGCTTAAGTCGTTTGTTTTTAAAGTGTCAGGATGACCAGTTGATGATTCCCAAAATTTGTAGTTTCAACACTGCATCTGGCTGATGGCTAATATGTTGAGGGCATGTATGACAACAGATAGTGGGTTGCCAGTGTTAGAGAAAAATCATTTGAGATTTTTGATTTGCCATTTCAAAGAGATATATTATAGATCCCGGATCATCACATTATTACACATCTACCAGTGCCTTCTAAGACATCATTGGATCAGCAGTACAGTTTCTCAGATGAAAACAAAAAAGCTGAAAGATTTAGTTCACTGTAGCAGTGATATTGTGTAGGCTTGGGAATCATAAAGATAACTAAATATGAGCCCTGGGGACCTGTGTTACATACCTCAAAAACTTGAGAACCCTTGTTAAGCATCCCACTCGTAGACTTTGAAACCTCAAAAAGTCATCCAATTGCATCTGACTTTTCCTGGCTGTTGCACATGACCTCTAGGCTGGGTCATTTATTAACTGGTAGTAAGCTTTCAGTTTTATTGTTACTGACAACTGCTTTCAAAACTCTTGTGTTTGATGATGCTCTGAAATATTGATTTACATGAGAACTTTGCTAAATACTTAAGATCTTCGTGGAAGATAGCAAACTTGCAAACTTGACATTTTGTAGAGAGAGAGAAAAAAAATCCTTGTTCAAATGATTGTTAATGCAGTTAATATGAATCCGGCATCCATTCTGAGATACAAGGGTTTGTAAAACAATTTGCAGGTTTTCCTACCGTTAACATCACCGCACCTGCCTCAAAATAATTATTACAAAAAAAAACTTGCAGGTTTTATGCACAAACTACTAAGCAACAAGGTCAAAAGGACAGAAATCAAGATACTGAAACTTGTAAGAAGTGTTATTGGAACAAAATGTTTTGAAGACTTTGAGTGGCTCTTGAACTTAAAATAGTGAACCAAATTAATTAAATCTTTCAGAATGTGCACAGAACAAATAGAAGGTTCTCTGAAGTGTTATGGTTGTAATGATTATCCACTGAATTACAGCATTTTAAAAAGGAACCTTTTTAAAAAAATTTACTGTGATATACTGTTAAAATTTTTGGACTGCAAATTTATGAAAGGAATAGATTGGTACTCACCATGTAGAGGAGACATTGAGTCACAGACAGGCACAGCAGAAAGACTGCTATACATTTTATCTATGCCCCCCCCCCCTCACACACACACACACACACACACACACACACACACACACACAACTTGCAACTTGCCGCAATCTGTGGGTGGGAGGGGGAGGAGTGGTAAGGAGGAGACTGGGTGCGGAGGGATAGGAATAACAGGGGTGAGGAAAGGTGTAGTGCTGCTTGTGGGAATATGCAGGGACATGATGGGGACAGTGCAGGGCTGCTAGGTGTAGGCAGGTGGTTTGAGGGAGGGGGAGGGGGGGGTAACCAGAAAAGGAGAAAGTAGAGGAAGGGGAAAATGCCTGGTCAGTGCGTTGGTGGAATAGAAGGTTGTGTAGTGCTGCGGTGGCAACAGGGAAGGGAAAGGTAGGTGAAGGGCAGGGACTAGCACATGTTAAGGCCATGAAGTTATGGGAACATAGGATATATTGCAAGGAGAAATCCTACCTGCACAATTCAGGAAAGCTGGAGTTGGTAGGAACGATTCAGGTGGCACATACTGTGAAAAGCAGTCATTGAGGTTAAGCGTGCGGTGTTGAGCAACATGTTCAGCAACTGAGTGGTATAGCTGTTTCTTGGCCACAGTTTGTCGATGGCCATTCGTGCGGGCAGTCAGCTTGTCGTTTGTCATGCCCACGTAGAAAGCAGCACAGTGTTTTTAGCTTAGTTTGTACATCACATAACTGCTTTCAGTGGTAACACTGCCTTTGATAGGAGATGCATGTGACTGGACAGGAGAAGGTGGTGGTGGTGGTGGGGGTGGTGGTGGTGGTGGTGGGAGGATGTATGGGACAGGTCTTGCGTCTAGGTCTACCTCAAGGATATGAGGCAAGGAGTTGGCAACAGGGGTGGAGTAAGGATGGAAAAGGGTACTGTGTAGGTTCTGTGGATCACAGAATATCACTTTGGGAGTGGTGGGAACGATAGTGGCTAGGATATTCCTTATTTCAAGGCATGATGAGAGGTAGTTGAAATCCTGGAAGAGAATATGGTTCAGTTGTTCCAGTCCTGGGTAGTATTAGTATTGAGTCATGAGGGGAGTGCTCTTTAGTGGCTGAGCCATGGGTGTGTCTAAGATTACTGGTGACCGAAGGGACAATTCACAGGAGGTCTGTTTCTGTACTAGGTTGAGAGGGTAATTTCAGTCTGAATGGTGGGCTCCATATGGTTCCCAAGTTGTGCAGCGACCGTAAACCATAAAATTACCAAATAAGCAGCAACCAGTTGCAAAATCGTGTTTTCTTTATTTACTTTTGCAAATCGATTTCAAAACATGATTTTGCAACTGGTTGCAGCTTATTTGGTAATTTAATTTCAGTCTGTCAAGGCGTCAGTGAGACCCTTGGTATATTTGGAGAGGGGCTGTTTGTCACTACAGGTGCAGCCACAGATGGTCAGACTTTGTGAAAAGGACTTCCTGGTATGGAATGGGCGCCAGCTATCGATATGGAGGTATTGCTGGTGGTTGGTAGGTTTGATATGACTGGAGATGCCAAAGTAGCTGTATACAGACTGGCCTCAGCAGCCAGAAACTGGCCGCGTGTGTGTGTGTGTGTGTGTGTGTGTGTGTGTGTGTGTGTGTGTGTGTGTGTGTTTTCTACTTTAGAAAAAGGCCTCTTGGCTGAAAGCTCAGATGTGCAGCTATTTTTTCTGTCTGTAACTTGGTGTGTAACAATGGGTTTCCTACTCTTCCTCTTTATTAACTTTTCTAAATTTTTATATGGAAGGATATTTGTTAATGCCATTAATAAACAAGTTTGTAATTTATATTGAATTGTTTAAACTGCTTTTTATATAAATACATACAGTGCATTAGTCAAGTCAGCAAAAATTTTTATGATGTTATATGCTGGGGCTTGCCCTACTGCTCATAGATTAGCATTAGTGTAATTCTAACGTCTGTGCAAAATTTAATCGGTTTTATTTCTGTTTTGCCTTTTTACAGGGATGGTTTGCATTCCCTGTATTGTAGTACCCTTCTTCTTATTTATATGGTACCGCTTCATTCAGCCAGTTGTCTTGCAATACTGGAATCCATGGAGGCAAGTGCAGAGCTCTAGCACTTCTATTGCAGATTCTGGGCAGCTTGACGGTGAATCACCAGGAGGGAAACTGGAAAATGGTGACACAAAAACTTTTATATCCTCAGCAAAATGCAGTGATAACATTGTGAAGGAAAAGTCTCTGTAAAGCATTTATATTGGTTATTCTTCCTAGCATTCCTTTGTTATTTGTTATTTTAAAAAAAATTCTATAAAGTGTAATATTTATTTTGAAATGTAAGCACCAATAAAAAATATTATCAATTAATCATAAGAAAGTGATGCAAAATTTTATAGTAAGTTCCACTATGAAACCTTAACAGAAATATTTTATTTCTGATATCAGTTCCTGAAGAACCAAAATTGACCATGACTTTCTTTCATCTAAATTTTGTCACTGTTGTTGTAAAGCAGTTTTTCCTTGCAAGGAAAGAGGACAAAATTCTCTGTCCATTAGCTGCAAAGTATGTTGACTCTCATCTGTATGACAATGCTAAAAAACTGATAGTACTGTTGATTTACGCAGCGCAGCACTTGTTCCTGTAATATGCCAGTAATGAGCATCAAAAGAGATACAGGTATTAATGAGTGCAGGGTTGTTGTAGCAAGACTGAATTCCGTAATTCCCAAATCGTCCAAAAATAAGTGAAAAATATACCTATTTAAAAAGCAGATAAAAATTTGTTTGGTGCCTTCCTGAGAGACAATCTCCACTCCTTCCAAATTAACAACGTAAGTGCAGACCAGACGTGGCTTGAATTCACAGAAATAGTATAGACAGCAATTGAGAGATTTGTACCAAATAAAGTAATAAACAACTGAGCTGATCCCCCTTGGTACACAAAATGGGTCGGAACACTGTTGCAGAAACAACAAAAAAGCCTGCCAAATTTAACCAAATGGAAAATCCCAAAGATCTTTTACAGAAGTTCAAAACGTAGTGAGGACTTTAATGCAAGATGCTTATAATAATTTCCGCAACAAAACTTTGTCTCAAAATCTGGCAGAAAATCTAGAGAGATTGTGGTCATATGTAAAGTATGCTAGTGGCAAGACACTATCAATGTCTTCTCTGTGGGACAGCAATGGAAATACTAGCAATATTACGTTCCTTTCAGAGTATGCTGATGCAGCAGCCCTGTACTTAACAGTCGTATACAACCATTCGCTCGACAAATGATCCGTACCCATAGACTTGAAAGTTGCACAAGTCACACCAATATTCAAGAAAGGCAGTAGGAGTAATCCACTAAATTACAACCCCATATCATTAATGTCAATATGCAGCAGGATTTCGGAAGATATATTGTGTCCAAACATTATGAATTACCTCAAAGAGAACAGTCTGTTGACACACAGTCAGCACAGGTATAGAAAACAACATTCTTGTGAAACACAACTAGCACTTTACTGAAACGAAATGTTGAGTGCTATTGACAAGGGATTTCAAATTGATTCTGTATTTAAGATTTCAAGAAGGTTTTCAACACTGTACCTTACAAGTGGCTTGTGATCAAATTGTGTGCTTATGGAGTATCGTCTGTTATGCAACTGGATTCATGATTTCCTGTCAGAAAAGTCACAGTGCCTAACAACTGGTGGAAAGTCATAGAGTAAAAAAAGAAGTTATTTCTGGTGTTCCCCAAGGTAGTGTTACAGGTCCTCTGTTGTTTTTCACATATGAGGGTTGGAACTTTAATAGTGGCAACTATTTATTTACAGCTCGTACAAAATAGATACGTGTTTCAAAGTTTTACTGACCTTCAGAGTAGTCATCAGCATTGTGTATAACCTGTTGCTAGTGATGTGGGAGTCACAGGATACTCTTAGCGGTACCAGTTGTGTCGACAGTTTGAGTGGTGCGGTCTATTTCCCGACGAATTTGTAGCAGTTCTGAAGCCATTGCCGTGAAGTGTTTCCTTCAGCTTAGAAATCAAGTTAGACTTAAGTCAGGGGAGTGCAGTAGGTGGTATAGCACTTAGCAGCCCCATCACTCAAATAAATCGATAACAATTGCCCTGCAAAATTATGGTCAGGTCCTGCAGATAGTGTCATCAGTTCTGTCTCTATGCTGTTCATTTTTGGAACACAACCTACAGGCAGCTTAGAGACAGAAATGATGACACTCTCTGCAGCACCTGAGCATCATTTTGCAGGACAATGCTCAAGCACGTACAGTGCAAGCTGTTACTGATTTGTTCGACTGATGGGGCTGCTAAGTGCTGTACCACGTACTGCACTCCCCTGTCTTAAGCCCTCATAAGTTCAACTCGATTTCTAAACTGAAGAAAACACTTCACGGCATTCGCTTCCGAACTGCTACAAATTCGTCAGGCAATAGACCGCGACACTCGAACTGTCAACAGAACTGGCACTGCTAAGAGTATCCTATGACTACCACATCACTGGCAATGAGATATATACAATGATGGAGACTACTTTGAAGGTCAGTAAAACTTTGAAACATGTATCTATTTTGTACGAGCTGGCCGGCCGCTGGTGGCTGAGCGGTTCTGGCGCTACAGTCTGGAACCGCGCGACCGCTACGGTCGCAGGTTCAAATCCTGCCTCGGGCATGGATGTGTGTGTTGTCCTTAGGTTAGTTAGGTTTAAGTAGTTCTAAGTTCTAGGGGACTTATGACCTCAGCAGTTGAGTCCCATAGTGCTCAGAGCCATTTTTGTACGAGCTGTAAATAAATAGTTGCCACTATTAAAGTTCCAAACCTCGTATATAAATGATTTAGGAGACAATCTGGGTAGCTGTTTTAGGTTGTTTGCAGATGATTCTATCGTGTATCGTCTAGTAGGTAAATCATTTAAGATGGAGGGGGAAAAAGTAAGACTACATTAAATAAAAGCTTTTCCCGTACCACATGTAGCTGAACTATAAGATTGAGTTGCTAATGTTTTGGCTCTATGGCAGGGCTAGGCACATTATGCTCTAACTCAATCTACTGTGACTCTTGTTGACTTGGCAGTGCTGTACAAGAGTACAGGAGCAACCTTTTTGCTTCCTTTATACTGTGTGTACAGCATAAATTTTCAGTGTCCATGTGTTATGCAGGTAGTTCTGAAAATTATCAACTATATCTATTCAGATGTCAAATATAACAATGAAAATAATCAATTATTGACAAAATAATGTAAATGGATAGGTAAAAATATCTACTCACCAAGAAGGGGCAGGAGAACTTTTACTAGCTTTAGGAGCCATTGGCTCCTTCTTCTGGCAGAAGAGTTGAAGGGGAAGGAAGAGGGGGAAGGAAAAGGACTGGAAAGGTTTAGGGAAAGGGTTACAGTGTACAGAAGTTACCCAGACCTCCGGGTCAGGGGAGACTTACCAGACTGCTGTCCCCCGACAGTCTTCTTTTCTCATCCCGTCTGGTAAGTCTCCCCTGACATATGTTCTGGTTGACTTTTGTACACTGTATCCCTTTTCCCAAAACCTCTTCAGTCCTTTCCCTTCACCCCTCTTTCTTCCCCTTCAACTCTTCTGCCAGAAGAAGGACCCACTGGCTCCGAGAGCTTGTAAAAGTTAAACCCTCTTGTGTGCCTATTCTGCCGTCACTTAGTAAGTACATTTTTTTGTATATCCATTTACATTATATCTCACCACATAGCCGAGATACTGAGTTGTGATAGGCACAACAAAATGATTCACACCATTATAGCTTTCGGCCATTAAGGCCTTTGTCAGCAGTTGAGTCGCCTGTGAGTAGTACCTTCTCCCACTTCTGGCTACAGATGTGTGGCTGGGCGCCACTATCTAAATTGCTCTGGTTCGGAAATATCGTAGATCCATGCACAGAGCAGTCTGAGTTGTAGTGGGGAGGTGGGTAGTCTCCACGTGACCTGTGTTAGTGATTTTGCTGTTTCCTCTTCGTTTATTGCTCTCACATTAAATGAAAACAAAACGGATTTCTGTGGCCGGGAGCTACCAAATGAATTAAAATGCGTTCGCTTAATTACGGAAGGCGAAAATATGTTGTTAGTTTCAGGTTTTATTTGCACCTTTCAAACACTCAAGCATTAATCACCTTGCAGAACAATGAAGTTATTTTTGTCGGTTTGCTAAAGAGATTTGGCTTTTATTAATATTTTGCACTGAGGCAGTCAATTTATTTGAAACGAAGTGTTTAATTTCACACTGTTGGCTAGTTTCAACTGTTCGCTGCATTTCAAGTGCATGTTTTCCATCTTCTAGCTCGCATGGTATTATGCCATAATAAAGAACCAAACATGAGGTAATACAGTACTGGTACTCAAGAAAATTTACATCCAAATCCGGACATAAGATTGTGCACTTTAAGCCGAATTATGCATTTTAGTATAGTTCACGAAATTCCGATGCTCCTGAAGTATCCTTTGATGTCTTATTTCTTTTATGACATAATGCAAGATGTTTTAATATTTTACACGTACGAACATGCGGGCTTCCTGCGTCATCGTAGTTGCACAGGCCCAGTGACGCCTGTTATCTGGCGCTCTCTGGCAACTGCTGAAATGAACCAATTTCTAACAGGTCACGGGAAGATATTGCGAATGGTGGTTTGAAAAGTGTTACTTTCAAAGTAAATTTCCTTTTATGCAAGATGAACTATGTGCGAGAATGTACGATGAATTTCTTAAATCACAGAGCATTTGACTCTCATTTAAAAATCAACTCTTTGAGGACGACCATCTAGAAGAATTTCGAGCCCAGAAGATTAGACATTTACATCGAAATTAAAAATTTTACTGGCACATTTGTGTGATGTATCTTAGAGTGACACGCGCAAAATGATCAGCATTATATGTGGAACTTTAGCTTTCTCTTGCAGCTTATTAATCTTCGAGACTAATATTATTTGTGAAAGCTTTGTTTTTCTTCTATCAAAACTATGTATATTAATTTAAACCATTAACTTTTCTTTTTTTGTGTCCGCGCTACTTAAGAGTGATCTTGCTATTGGTTGACTACGCTACGTGTCCTGTGCTGTCATCAGCTGCTGAGATCACGTGACATGAGCTATGACTGGCTTACAAAAGCGCGTCGCAATCTCGATTTCATTGCTTCGGAAAGTAAGATGCAGTGTTTGGTGGAATTCGAATTTATACCTTCGTAAAACGAACATGTTGCTGCACATCAAAGATCTTTCCAAAACATGTCCCCACCCCCTGGGTTTTGTTTTCTAAAGTGCCGGCAAATTCTACGTCTGTGTAGAAAACCATAAACATTCTAAGGGTTGGTAAGTTTTACAGTGCCGAGGAAAAGTATACTGTCATTTAACATGGAAAAAGTGTATTTTCAACCAGGAAATCCGGGAAAAATCCAGGATTTTTTTTCCCTTGTCCACGTACACACCCTGTCATCTTTTGTCTGACATCCTTCACCTGTCACTTCCCTTTTCCTTTCCTCTTGCTGGCCTTGGTTTTGTAAGATGGATGTATCATAAGTGTATGGGTGCAAATAATAATATATTTTATTCAAGTAATGGATTTTGTTGTATTTTTTCCCCCTCTTATGTTAACAACAGATTACCATGTGGAAACATAAATAACGAGTGAGTGGTGTTGTATATACCGCAATAACTGGCTTGGGTGAAGTTTGGAAAGCTGCAGTTGTGGCCATCTCACCGAAATGACTATGAATTGCACTAATTGTTTAGAACCTCCTCTTCATTTAATTAAAAAGTCCATTTGCGAAGATGAATTAGATTATCACACCTTAAATTTTTTCAAACTTTCGTAGTTGCAAACATACATAGCCAAGCCAGTTATCTCCAAAACACATAATATTTCATGCAAACTGGAGATAATCAATTCATTGTCAATTCAACTGTCCAAAAAAAAAAAAAAAAAAAAAAAAAAGATTAATTATGTTAATTGCCTGATCTTGCTGAAGAAATAAATGGCATATTTAGTGATTTGAGCCACTGACTTCCATATATATTCCTGGCAAGTCCATTCATTGCTGATGTGTGGGTTGGCCCATTGCAAAGAATTCAGCATCTGTAGAATTACGGCTACTGGAACAACAAGAGGACAAAGGACTGAAACGATCAGGTTGTTCAGCTATGTACTGAATTCTGGAAGAAAGTTCAGAACAAAAATACTTCAAACAGAATAGTGTGAAAAGAGAACTCAGTTTTACAGACCACTTGTGTGTGTGACATTTATCAGCATTCAACTTCATTAAATCTAAATACTGACATGAACTAGGTGATGAACATTTGAGTCAACTTTTGCAAACTGTGCTCACGAATTGAGCCAGATTTCATACAGTTCACTACAAAAATGAACGTTTGAAAAAGCACAACACAAAAATAACTTATGATTTCTTGTTGTGTAATGAAACATTGTTCAATTCCATTAATTTTAAAATAAAAAAAGTCTTCATGTATGTTTGCTATTTGTCTCTAACAATGCAGCTCTCATTGAATCACTCTCATGAGTTTGTGGCGATCCCTACTCTGTGGTTTCTGGATTGCAGTTGCAACATGAAATATTCTAAGGACTAACATTACAACAAAAAAAGTAACAAATCCCTTCAAAGTAGCGAATAATTTAGCAATTTTTTCACAGGTGTTGCTGGTAATGACACAGTCAAACTTACACAAGAGTACCCAAGCCAATGAACCAAAATAAGTACTTGTGGAGGTATGGGGTGGAGGGTTAATAATAATAATAATAATAATAATAATAATAATAATGCATGGCAACACAGGCTACAGATCAGAATAGAAAAACTGAGAAAAGACATCGGACAGCTAACACAATTTATAAGAAATGAAATGTCAGAAAAAAAACGAAAAAGGTTAGGTAAAATCTCACAACAAGAAGCGATAGACCAATTAGATGAAAAGAAGCAGAAATTACAAGCATTGGCCAAACGACTTAGATGATACAAAAAAAGTGAAAATAGAAGGAAACAAAACCAAACATTCAACACAAACCAAAAGAAATTTTACCAGACAATAGATAACACACACATTAAAATAGACAATCCACCAAACATAACAGACATGGAACACTTCTGGAGCAACATATGGTCAAACCCGGTACAACATAACAGGCATGCGCGGTGGATACAAGCAGAAACAGACACATACAAGATGATACCACAAATGCCTGAAGCGATAATTTTGCAACATGAAGTCACCCAAGCAATTAATTCTACTCACAATTGGAAAGCCCCTGGAAAAGATAAAATAGCAAATTTCTGGCTAAAGAAGTTCACCTCAACACATTCACATCTAACTAAATTATTTAACAGTTACATTGCAGACCCATACACATTCGCTGATACACTTACACATGGAATAACTTATCTGAAACCTAAAGATCAAGCAGACACAGCAAACCCAGCTAAATATCGCCCCATAACATGCCTACCAACAATATACAAAATATTAACTTCAGTCATTACACAGAAATTAATGACACATACAACACAGAACAAAATTATAAATGAAGAACAAAAAGACTGTTGCAAAGGAGCACGAGGATGCAAAGAGCAACTGATAATAGATGCAGAGGTGACATATCAAGCTAAAACTAAACAAAGGTCGCTACACTACGCACACATTGATTACCAAAAAGCTTTTGATAGTGTACCCCACTCATGGTTATTACAAATATTGGAAATATACAAAGTAGATCCTAAATTGATACAGTTCCTAAACATAGTAATGAAAAATTGGAAAACCACACTTAATATCCAAACAAATTAAAATAATATCACATCACAGCCAATACAGATTAAGCGTGGAATATACCAAGGAGACTCATTAAGTCCTTTCTGGTTCTGCCTTGCTCTGAACCCACTATCCAACATGCTAAATAATACAAATTATGGATACAATATTACTGGAACATACCCACACAAAATCACACATTTGCTATACATGGATGATGTAAAACTACTGGCAGCAACAAATCAACAACTCAGCCAATTACTAAAGATAACAGAAATATTCAGCAATGATATAAATATGGCTTTTGGAACAGACAAATGTAAGAAAAATAGCATTGTCAAGGGAAAGCACACTAAACAAGAAGATTACATATTGGATAACCACAGCGACTGCATAGAAGCAATGGAAAAAACAGATACCTATAAATATCTAGGATACAGACAAAAAATAGGAATAGATAATACAAATATTAAAGAAGAACTACAAGAAAAATATAGATGAAGACTAACAAAAATACTGAAAACAGAATTGACAGCAAGAAACAAGACAAAAGCTATAAATACTTACGCTATACCAATACTGACCTACTCATTTGGAGTAGTGAAATGGAGTAACACAGACCTAGAAGCACTCAATACACTTACACGATCACAATGCCACAAATATAGAATACACGACATACATTCAGCAACAGAATGATTCACATTAAGCAGAAAGGAAGGAGGAAGGGGATTTATCGATATAAAAAACCTGCATTATAGACAGGTAGACAATTTAAGAACATTCTTTCTAGAACAAGTAGAAACTAGCAAAATACACAAAGCAATCACTCATATAAATACATTGGCTACACCACTGCAATTTCATAACCACTTCTACAACCCTTTAGATCACATAACATCAACAGATACGAAGAAAGTAAATTGGAAAAAGAAAACACTACATGACAAGCACCCGTATCATCTAACACAGCCACACATCGATCAAGACGCATCCAACACATGGCTAAGAACAGGCAATATATACAGTGACATGGAAGGATTCATGATTGCAATACAGGATCAAACAATAAGCACCAGATATTACAGCAAGCATATTATTAAAGATCCCAATACCACAACAGATAAATGCAGACTTTGCAAACAACAAATAGAAACAGTAGATCACATCACAAGCGGATGTACAATATTAGCAAATACAGAATACCTCAGAAGACATGACAATGTAGCAAAAATAATACATCAACAGCTTGCCTTACAACATAAACTTATAAAACAACACGTTCCCACATACAAGTATGCACCACAAAATGTACTGGAGAATGATGAATACAAATTATACTGGAACAGAACCATTGTAACAGATAAAACAACACCACATAACAAACCTGACATTATACTCACAAATAAAAAGAAGAAATTAACACAACTAATCGAAATATCCATACCCAATACAACAAATATACAGAAGAAAACAGGAGAAAAAATTGAAAAATACATCCAACTGGCTGAGGAAGTCAAGGACATGTGGCATCAGGATAAAGTTGACATTATACCAATTATACTATCAACTACAGCAGTCATACCACACAATATCCACCAGTACATCAATGCAATACAGCTACATGCAAACTTATATATACGACTACAGAAATCCGTAATTATTGATACATGTTCAATTACCCGAAAGTTCCTAAATGCAATTTAACATATACCGTACAGCTAAAAGGAAGTCACGTTTGAACAAGGTCCGCGTCACTTTCCATTTTTGACCAGACATAATGTCTGAGAAAAGAAAGAAATAATAATAATAATGTTATAGGTACTCATAAGTTGGAAATATTGGAATATTGTTCGCCGTCTTTTACAAGAGTGTGGAAACTATTTCTGTGGTCAGCCACAAAGTAGTGGAGCACGTACTGACCATAGTCTCCAGCCTGCAAGTCCAAATTCTTGTCCATCCCACTGAAAGAAATGTTTCTATTCTCTATTTGCCCAGCGGGATCAGGACTATGATTATAAATGAAGATTTTGAGTTCTAATTGATAGATATTTTTGGTAAAGTTTCACATGCACAACATTGTAACATTAATTGTGTTCGTACTAACAATAAATCTCTCTATTCTAAACAGCACTAGAAAAATGTAAAATAATTGTCACCACTTGCCACACTGATTTGTTAACCTTATGGGCAGCACATTAACAGTTACTTCTGCGAAATCTAAGCAATACAGGACGGTGTACAGTCCTTGCGATTTCACTTTCTATTTGTACTGAAAATATGCGTTTATTAACAGCCTGTCTGTGACATCATCTTAGGCAGCGCATACTCCTGCATTTGACTGACGTGGATCGTACGGTGGCTGGGTGCGAGGTGAAGCGTAGTCTTGCCTCTTGGGCTGTATTTATATATGTGGTGTAGCGGACAGCCAAGGGAACCCCTGCTGTTATCTGCTCTATGCCCATGGTAGCAGCTTCTAAACGGATTATTGTTATTTTATAACAATATCATGAATCAATTTAGAATCTTTGTAATTTTTGTATGAATGTACACTACTGGCCATTAAAATTGCTGCACCACGAAAGATGACGTGCTACAGACACGAAATTTAATAGACAGGAAGAAGATGCTGTGATATGCAAATGATTACCTTTTCAGAGCATTCAAACAAGGTTGGCACCGGTGGCGACACCTACAACGTGCTGACATGAGGAACTTTTCTAACTGATTTCTCATACACAAACAGCATTTGACCAGCGTTGCCTGGTGAAACGTTGTTGTGATGCCTCGTGTAAGGAGGAGAAATGCGCACTATCACGTTTCCGACTTTGATAAAGGTCTGATTGTAGCCTATCGCGATTGCGGTTTGTCGTATCACAACATTGCTGCTTGCGTTGGTCGAGATCCAATGACTGTTAGCAGAATATGGAATCGGTGGGTTCAGGAGGGTAATATGAACTCTGTGCTGGATTCCAATGGCCTCGTATCACTAACAGTCGAGATGACAGGCATCTTATCCACATGGCTGTAACGGATCGTGCAGCCCCGTCTCGATCCCTGAGTCAACAGATGGGGACGTTTGCAAGACAACAACCATCTGCACAAACAGTTCGATGTCATTTGCAGCAGCATGGACTATCAGCTCGGAGACCATGGCTGCGGTTACCCTTGATGCTGCATCACAGACAGGAGCTGTGATAGTGTACTCAATGATGAACCTGGGTGCACGAATGGCAAAACGTCATTTTTTCGGATGAATCCAGGTTCTGTTTACAGCATCATGATGGTCGCATCTGTGTTTGGCGACATCACGGTGAATGCACATTGGAAGCATGTATTCATCATCGCCATACTGGCGTATTACCCGGCGTGATGGTATGGGATGCCATTGGTTACACGTCTCGGTCACCTCTTGTTCGCATTGACGGCACTTTGAACAGTGGACGTTACATTTCAGATGTGTTACAACCCGTGGCTCTACCCTTCATTCGATCCCTGCGAAACCCTACATTTCAGAAGGATAATGCATGACCACATGTTGCAGGTCCTGTGCGAGCCTTTCTGGATACAGAAAATGTTCGACTGCTGCCCTGGCCACCATATTCTCCAGATCTATCACCAATTGAAAATGTCTGGTCAATGGTGGCCGAGCAACTAGCTCGTCACAATATGCCAGTCACTACTCTTGATGAACTGTGGTATTGTGTTGAAGCTGTATGGGAAGTTGTACCTGTACGCACCATCCAAGCTCTGTTTGACTCAATGCCCAGGCGTATCAAGGCTGTTATTACGGTCGGAGTTGGTTGTTCTGGATACTGATTTCTCAGGATCTATGCACTCAAATTGCGTGAAAATGTAATAACATGTCAGTTCTAGTATAATATATTTGTCCAATGAATACCCGTTTATCATCTGCATTTCTTCTTGGTGTAGCAATTTTAATGGCCAGTAGTGTAGTTAAGTTGGTTAAAATCACACAAAAAGTTTTAGCTCGCCTACAGAATTTTTAGAATGGAACTAACAGTAGAACCTGACCTCTGAACTACAACTTTAAAGAGTGCTTGTATTTGTTATTATTTACATCCAGGCCTTGAAATTTGTTATAGCTCTGTTATTTAATAGGTTCCATCATATGCTGTAACCAAAACTTTCTAGCATAAAACTTTAATCTACTACAAAGAAGGATGTTTTCGTTCCAAATTTAGTTTTCAGTAAATTACTCGAAAACTATTAGTGGTAGCTCAGTGGGGTTACATAATTAATGTTTTTATTCTAAACTCAAGCATCATACCAATTTTCATATTTCTAAGTTTAATATTTAGTGGCTTCAAGTTTTCTTAAAAACGTGGATTCTGACCAAAATATTGCTTTAAACACATTGAGACTTGTACCAGTTAATTTTGACATACATCTGCACCTTCTGACCAATTTTTGGGTTCGTAGCATTGTTATTTAGAGTCACTTATTTTTTCTTAAAATGACGTATTTAGGGAAAAATATTCATTTGATCGATCTGAGATTTGACAATTTAAACATTAATTTATTAAAGCAGACGTGTTGTGATGTGGCCCTACTAGCAGTGAACTAGGGTAAATCCCAGCACACTCGCTTGCCTCTGTATTTCTCAAATGATACAGCTCTTGTTTCGCCACAGAGTGTCAATGTACATCATTTCTGTCTCACGAGATGAAGTAGCTAATGCAAAGAAATAGGAATCAATAGGAGTATTTATTGACTGGTCCAAAGCTTTTGACATGATGAACCATAAGATTCTGCTGTTAAAGCTTGAAAAATATGATGTTTGAGGTCTGGTCAACAACTGGATCAGTTCCTTCCTGAGCAATCGTATGCAGGCAGCATGCATCAAGCACACAAATATCCTCCGAAAAACTGTACCTGTACACTTACCAGACCATAAACAAATTAAATATGGTATACCCCAAGGATCAGTAATGACACCCCCTTCTGTTCTTTCTGTATATAAATGACCCCAGCTTAAATTTTGATGCCCATAAAACAATTATATTTGCAGATAACACCACAATTCTGCTAACAGGAGACAGCAAAGAACAGTTACAGCAATCAGTAAACACTGTCACGAACCAACTTGGTAGCTGGGCACAGAATAACCAGTGTGTAATAAATAGTAAAAAAACCATAGCACCAAAAGTCCACAATGCTCCAAACAAGAACATGTTTATCCCATTGGTCTCTATCAACAACGAACTAATTAGTAACACTACTGAAACCAAATTCCTAGGATTTTGGCTGCAGAGCAATGTAAAATGGAATAAGCATATTGAATACCTTAAAACAGTACTGCGCAAGACATGTTACCTTCTTTGTTCACTAAAGCCAGAGGACAGTAGTGAAAGCACGTTGTGCATCCTTCCAGTCTTGCCTTAAATATGGAGTCAGTTTGTGGGGAAACTCTAAAACAGCTAATAGCAATTTCAAACTACAAGAAAGGGCCATTAGAATCGTATTTGGATGCAAACCTAGAGACTCTTGTAAACCTCCATTTAAGACATGGTATCCCTCCATTACCATGTGTATACATTATGGAGACCCATATATTCTTTAAAATAAATGTAATAGGTGAGGACTGGAAAAAAAAAAAAAACAAAAAAAAAAAACAAAAAAGCTATTGTGATATACATTATCACTTCACCAGACAAAACAAAAATTTACATACAATCCAAATCAAAAAATCTCTGTGCTTAACAGGTACTTTCCGTACGGGAGTTAAACTTTATAACAAAGTTCCTGAGAATATAAAACCTATTACTGAGATCGAAATCTTTGGAAAAACTCTAATCTTGTATTTACAGCATCACTGCTTTCACTTCGTTGAAGAATATTTAAATTTATGAAGTGTTTTATATAAATACTTAATGTATAAAGTGTTTTATTGTAACCTTAAATAAGTATGCCCAGGAAACACTTTCAGAAGTATATTTATAACTTGTCTTGTGCAAAAGATGCTTTCGTAGACAACAGGACCAATAAATACAATACAATACTAGGAGTGACTGATCTTGCTGACTTATCTGACCAAACTGCTGATTACTGAATTCTTGTAATGAAAGATTCACATGTTAGGTAATACTATTTAAACAGGTGTACTAACAAGGCCATGCTAAAAGATGCACATCTCCGATGATATGAAGTCAAGACATTGCTCACGCAACATCCAAGTGAACAATTCATACAATCCTACAAAATGCAAAACAATGTATTGTTTTACAGATGTAAAAATTATAATTGGTGTGTGTATACCTGAAGCTTGCACAAACACTTTAGTTTGGCATACAAAGCATCAAAATGTCTAAGAAAGCTGAATATTCATTTTTATTTTCATAATATGTGGAGAAATGTAGAACTGTTGTCAAATCTGTGACAGAATGAAATCCACAAACAAATGCTGTTATACAGAACTATGCCTTATATTAGCAACTCAACCCTGGCGAGTAGTATCTGTTGATGTTGCTGGTCTAGTACCCTCTGCATGACGTGGAATTGTAGGCCTTTATGATCTTTTTCCGAAATATGTCAAGCTGTATGCCACAAAGATGACAACATTTTTTACCATCATCAGAAGAATTCTTAGGGACTACAAAACGGACCTTTGGTAAGTCTACTGCATTCCTAACAGATAATGCTTCAAACTTTACAAACAAAAAAGGAAAGATTTCCTACAGTATTGTAATATGAAACACATTTTGATATCAAAATTTCACCTGCAAGGTGACTTGATTGAAGATATTTTCAGAGAATTAATTGTTTAGTATGAACATACGCAAGTTCACAACATGAATGTTGGGTGGGATTTATTGAAACATTTGAGCACATAGTAAACAACTTATCAATTTACACAACTCCATATACATCCTCAAATCTCTTAACAAACAGTAAAGAAGTTAACAATAGGATAAGCCTACTGGCTTGTTTGCCTAAAAAGGAACTAATGCTGGAAGAAAATGTAAGGGATACACTGATTGCACTTAATGAACAACTGCTGTTCCCACAGATAAGTCAGCATTGCATAGTTTGATGAAACGCATCTACTAATCATGCACAGAAATCTAATCACAGAGTAGAGAATCAATTTATTGAGAACTGAGTTTCATCTCAGTAGTTTAAGCAAATTATTTGCCATTTACTGGCAAGTAATCTTTAGATGAGTGAATCTCACAATGTCAATATTTCAGCAAAAGTCAGTAAGAGCTTTTTCTCCCTGATGACACAAAGGGAGGTCTGTGGCATTTATCAGGTGATTAAAATAATTTCTACTTTAGCTTGCAGGGCAGATGAGCCTTTGCCCCAATATCACCAATGCCAAGCTTGCTACTAACAATTCAATTGACCTAGGACTCTGTCTCGCCCAAGAGTCTCAAGAAAAATACCTATATTATCAAGAATGTCATTAAGCATCTAGGTAAATGTTGTGTGCTACACACACTATTCGCTGATCTTCTGTTAAGCTGTGGCGGTCGCAATCTCAGACACAGTTCTTATACTCAAAAAAACAAAATTACTCGCAGCAGCTGTGTGTGCTGATAAGCAGAATTTTTGGTTTATCTGATGGGACATCTATTCTACATTAATATCAAAAAAGCAGTTTATGTACAGAAAGAGTTGACAAAATTAAATCTAGTTTCAGTGGTACTCAGAAACCAAAAAAATTTATAGTTTTCCATTTCATGAAGATCTTGCATTGAATTAGTATATGATTTATCTTTGTTGTAAACTTTGTCTGGCCTTGGTTATTCACTCTAAAACTGAACAAGTGGCCACTCCTTCAGTAGGATGTGTGCAAGCATATGGGGGGACAAGTTTGCTAGTTATCAGGAGCTCAAATGTTAGGCATGTTATGGAGGCTCTTAGAGAAATAGTGTCCTGTGCTGGAAAGAAGTGCAATGTGAGCTCAGTATGTGTGGCTCATCCAAGATGTGGAGGGGACTCCTGCCTGGGGCTCTTGAGGGTGCGGTGAACAGTCATGTTCGAGTTGCGGTTCATGACAGCACAAATGACGCATGTCATTTCATACAAGCAACCAGCAGAAATGTTGAAGACTGCCAGCTTCAGTCAAGAAGTGCAAGAAGAACTTAACATTTTGCATTATCGTACCCAGAAATGAAAGGGATTTTTGGTTTGAAGATGAGGGGAGGATCTCAATTAGAGGCTCCATCCATTATATGATGGTCTTTGCTGTAGATTTCTGGACGTGTGCTGTGGAGTGGAGAATTATGCACTACACAGAGGAAGCAACTCCTTGGATAGCAGAGTACTTGTCATAATGCCTCCTCTCTTTCATAAATGATTAAATTTTGTTTGTTTTATATGATAAGCAAAAGGGAAGACGGGATCATCTTAATGATGGAAGCAACTTTAAAAATCAGCATGATGTGTGATTGATTGTTGATGTGATGATGCACAGTTAGTCAGGATAAATGACATAGTGCCTTACAGTGTGGATACACCTCAGTGGGCATCAGTCACAATCATTTATGACTACAGGGCAAATGTCTTTAAGAGTAGTTTAAAAGAAACAACCTGGGATGAAATTTATAAAGAACCAAATGCCAATATAAAATTTAATCTATTCCATGATAAATTCATATCAGTATTTGAAAATTGCTTTCTGCATAAGCTGATCAGAAGGGACACTAAACAGCCATGTAAAAAAACATGGAACACTAAGGGGACTAAAGTACCTTGTGAAAGGAAAAGGGAAATGTATCCTTTGGCAAGAACAAGTAGAGACCCTGCAGTAGTTACACACTACAAAAACTACTCAAAATTACTAAGAAAGGTTATTAAAAAATCAAGAAACATACACATAATGTCAGAAATCAGTAGTCTGACAACAGTGTTAAGGCAATATGGAATATAGTGAAGCAAGGGACAGGACAACCAACCATAGAAGAGGATAACATTATTATTGAATTGAATGGAAGGGTTATAAATGACAAGTCACAGATAGCAAATGTATTTAATAATCATTTCTTAAACATAGCAGAAAGCATATGGATCAACTGTTCAAGAGAAAGATTGCAGCAATATGTTGAAGAAGTAACTCTCATAAAATTACATCATATGAATGTACCACCAACTTCTACTTCTGAAATTAAGAGGGTCATATATTTGCTCAAGAATAAAAGCTCTTCTGGTTTTGATGGTGTTTCCAATAGAATATTCTAAGATTTGTTTCCATATAATAAGTCTGGTATTGTCTGAAATATGTAATGTATCACTAAGTCAAGGCATTTTTCCAGAGAGACTAAAATGTGCCGTTAAACCCCTTTTTAACACTTTCTAGACGAGCGATGTAGCTCCTACGTCGGCCGATTACCAGCCATGTTAACGACTCCCAGCGCATGACTCATATTCACTTGCGTTTAGGGGACGCCGAGGAATTGGGCTTGCTGATTGGCCACGTCGTGCCATGACGTCTCCCACACCAGCCAATCCAGGTCGTTTCTCTTTCTGAAACGCACTGTTCTTTAAAAGAGGCCATATGTCTGTCGATATGTTGTGTGGCTAACTCATTGTAGTACTTCGCTGTTCCAGGACTATGTCTATAATGGCAGATTCCAACACGTGTTTTGTGTGCGATAAAGCATTTCAGCTTCGAAAAACTTTATACACGCACATCAGGAAAATGCATGATGTAGAGCCAAATACAGAAGGTGAGATTAAGTGCCCACAAGATGACTGCAGCTATTCCTTCAATACATTGGCTAGTTTGAGAGCACATATGGAGAAAAAGCACATAGTTCGAACTGCGGATGAAAAGATTGTATTCCAGTCAATGGACGGTTAGAAACACCGTATAATAATTAGTTTTTACTATTCAATAGTAGGAATGTTTCGAGTAAAACTATAGAATTTCATTCTTTGTGCATTCAGTAATCTGGTGCACTGTTGTACTGCACTGGGAGATAGTGAGCAAATTCTGAAGCTGTGGTAAGAACTTGCTGTCACTTGTTAACTCTCGCTCCAAGAAAGAAGATCAATACTGTGCCAGCAATGAGAAGGCGCCAGTACAACGAACATCTAATAAACAGAACTTCACTCCAAAAAGTGTCTTTGGTAAACCAATCCTGGCTGAAAAAAATGTTGCAAGTGCTTTGGTGCAACCTGACAGTGAAGTGTTTAGTGTACATGTTGGCTTTGATCACACGTATTCTAAGAATTAAATTTATCTGTCCTACAGTTGTGTGTGTATGTTTGTGTATCGTGGTTTATAAGCCTACTGGGTAAACTCGCCATGTAAAAGAATGAGTAACGCATCATACTCGGTACCTTAGGGTGATGTGGAAATCCGAGTGTTTTTAATAAAGAAAATGTCACTGTTTGTGTGTTTGTTTTGACTCATTTATCCTATTGCTTATAGTTAACAAAATGTAACTGAAATATCTACTAAACTATAACATTTCAAATGGTTTCACTATTTTTCACAGGTAAAGTATGAGTATTCACCAGAATCCTCCAGTACAAATGTTTTCTAGTTGACAACTGAATGAAGTCAAAAAGCAAAATCTGCTTGGACAAGCTGAAAATTGTTTATTCATTTCCAGTTATTATTTTTTATATTAAAACAGTCCCCGAGAATTTATTTTGCTGACTTTCTTGGTCTAATTTTCTATATTTAACATGTCGGTTACGACATGCTTGGTGATGGATGTTTTGTCACCAGGCATATGGCATCAGGTGGGTGGCTTGTAGTGACAATACTGCAGTTGATGTGTTACAGCTTTTTGGGACCATGAGCATGAAGTATATGCATCTAGAAGTCTTGTTTAAAAAGTGCAGCAAAAATTCTAATGTCTGTCAGAGGAATTTTCCTTTAATGGAATGTTTTTGCCCAATAATTCAGTTAATGTCTGCTAATTACTTAAAATGGTAAGTGCTGTGAGGCCAACACCAGCCACAGCAGAGCCATCTGCCATGACTGCTGGCAACTTTGTGACAGTTAAGGGATAATATACAAAAGTGGGCTGTGCAAGAGGTTCGACTTAGTTTTCTTTGGTTAAAGCAATTAAAATCAAACTTGTGAAGCATGTTAAAAATCACATACTCCTCACCATAATTTAAATGTTTACATTGAAATGGTTCTGACATGTGCATAATATATGGAAATCTTATATTTTCTTGAAACCTTAAGAACCAAACCTGTCAGTTGAATTAACATATGAGTAAACCCATCACAATAGCACTATGTTATGCATCAATTAGCTGTAGTTACAGGATAAGTAAACATGTACAGAAAACTTTTCATATAAATTTTATTATAAAACTTGCAAAAGTTATCAAAAAGATTGACAACAAGATAAACTTGTGCAGGCATCATCATAAATACATTTTTACTTTAAGAAAGCTGAATAGGATAATAATCTGAAGAGTGCCTTAAATTGCATGACGTATATCACCAATCAGGTATTTTCTGTTGGAGAAATAGTCTGGTTTTTCAGAATTTTTTCATTTGTTCTTGTGAAAAACCTTGTATCAAACAGCTGTTTTTCTACGACCAGTCCATTATTACATGCATGTAGTTTCGGTGACCCAATGGCAGCCATCTTAAGGCTGTATACAAACCACCAGATAAACATCTCCACATAGTTTGGTCTGCATTGTGCAGGTCCCAACAGTTTTTTATTAGATTCTGTCAATGTCTCCGTCAGTTCCATGTGGATGCCTCTGACATAAAAGTATTATCATAATTTTATTAAATGCTTTCTTGCTGTGTTGGCCTATATCAATGGTGACACAAGAAAATTTTTACTGGATTGGGATTTAACCTGTGTCTCCTGCTCTCAAGGCATTTGCACTGACTACTTCACTACCCAGACACAGTGCCCACCTCGACTATGCGGACTATCTCAGCAAGTCTCCCATCCGACCCAAAATTCCATATGCCACTACTACTGCAGTAGTACCCTCACTACAGCAGTCCATCTCACTCACCCTATCCGTGAGATATTCCTGCAAATGGCTCTGAGCATATGAGTGCATCTGAACTGAAGAAAGTTCCCCAATGCCAAGCTAGGCTATGTATAGATACAATTATATGCGTGGTGACTGTTCTTTCGGATGTCTGAAAGAATGGATACCTTGTATATAATTGTAGAAATATAACTAGTTGTCTTATGACTGAGGTGTCCACGTCAGTCTGAAGAAGTCCATGGAATCTAGTAAAAAAACTGGTGGCACCTGCACAATGCAGACCAACTATGTGATATATTTATCCAGTGGTTTACATATAGCCTCAAGATTAATGGGATGCCGAAACTAGTTGCATATAGTAAAGGATTTATAAAAAGAAAAACAGCTGTTTGGTGCAAGGTTTTTCACAAGAATTTGAAGCCAGCTGCAGTCCTGTATCCCACCTCTGATGGATTCACAGAAAGAAGAAAAAATCATTCATTGCCCTAAGAATTTCTCTGAAAATATTACCCATCACATGGAATGACCAGATGTTTTGGAGACCTATGTAGGACCAATGCCTGATAAGTACTAGATCAAAATATGACCTTTTCCAACACCTCTTCATTTTTTACCTCGTTTTCATTTTCTTCTTCTTCACCTAACTCTGAATTACTGTCATGGCTGCTATATAATCCGGATAAAGGCCCGACTCGGAGTTGTAGCTGGTTACTTTCTGTAGAAGAGGGCAAAAGAAAGGCAGAAGTCCTAAATTTTGCATTTAAGAACTCGTTCACACAGGGTGATCATACAGACATACTTGATTTTGCCCATCACACAGACTGACATGTGATTGTACTTGAATGTGGCATCAGCTCACTTCCCAGAATTCACAAGAATTAGGTGACTTGTGTCTGCAGATGTGGTGCCAACTCCCTCCAGCACTCTATCAAGGCTTCATTGATTCGGTGCAAAAATGCATCGTCACTGTTATCTGTGTTGAAGATAGACATACCGGCTATTAGGTAGGTGGTCAAAATGTTCTGGTTAATCAGTGTGTGTAGCTGTACTTAGTCAAGGATAGACTGTAGCCATTCATCGAGTTGATCACTTATTTTCATTTCTTTACGAGAATATAACATCGTTTCAATCTGTAGGAACAGGTAACAGTTCGTTAGAGAAATCCCACAAGCAGTATGGTGGGGTCAGTCTGGCCCCAAACTTACCTGCTCTAAACACAACCACTTGGTTTTACACTCCAGAGTGCAAAGTATGCAGACCTACAGCACTACAATTTTACAAGCATTCAATCTAAACATAAACAAAATTCCCTGTCATCCGTATGACACCACCACACTGGTTATGGGTTAGATAGGCTATGCCTGATGACTTGGCTGACATTTGTAAAAGAATGAAATGAAGGAAGTTAACTGAGGTGATGGAAAAAAAGAGGCAAGTGAAAGTAAAGAGTAAGTATCATTGAAGTAAACATGCACTTGAAAATTGCATAAAGGAAGTAAATTTTGTGAATTAATTGGAATATATTTCAAAATCTTGCAGTGTACAGAAATAACTTACTTTCAGTTTATTTAAATAATATTACTATTTGCATAAATAAACACTTGCATAATATTGTACATACATTTTCAATAAAAATGTTTTGCTTGCCAGCAGCTTTTCAAGAAGTAATGTATCTTATATAAATTCATCCCACCAAATACAGTACTAAATTGTAAAGTGAAAGAGTTAAAATGATTGTTTCGATAGTTTTCCTTAAAGTGATTGGAATAATGGTGTTAACTCATTCTACAGAAATTCTGGAAGTGCTTCTTAGTATTTCAGCTGGTTATATGATTAATGTTTTACGTACTTTTAAATTATTCATAATTTAAGTGAACGAACTGAAAACAGAAAAAAAATTATAATAATTCAATTAAAAATAAATAGAAACTGAAATACTAGCAGGACCATGAAACAAGAAATAAAGATTGAATTCCAAGTACAATGTACCATTATATCTGTATAGGAAGTTGCTTTTATTTTTTAAAATAAATACAAAAGGAAATAGTGTGCAACGATTAAATTATTATGGGTAAGTCACCAGAAAGTGTTAAGCAAACAACAGTATATGTTTTAGCCACTTTTGCACTAATTAGTAATGCTTTTCAGACATTGCTCATCATCAGAATATCTGCCCAGAAACATCACAAAATATGTATGACACATTCAGCATATTTAGATTCATAAGCAAATAAGTTAACATACCAGAGAAAAAAAACTTTACTTCAGAGTATCATGCCAAATATTAACATATCAACTATCTAGCAGGTATTACACATACACATAAGTTGAAGGTGAAATTTCTTTACAGTGCATAAACAGGTTATTAAATTATTCCAGCACTTAGGTAAGAGCACAAATATATTCAATATAATGTTATTAGAGCGGGGAGAAGCCATCAGCCTCTGTCAAACAGTAGTAAGTCACATATTTAGCTTTTTTTGTTTGTTTTCATAGTTTAGTTCTTAAGTTAGAAATGGTAGGATGGATAGGGTGTGTGTTGGACACAAGAGGAGCTGGCTGCAGTTCATGATCGGCTGAAGGTGCTTTTAACTATGGTCAGCTGTCTTCAGGCTGCTGCATTCGGGTGTAGCGGTGGCAGAGAAACTGGTGCATTGCTTGGAACAGCTCAGGTATCATTTGTTTCACCATAGGCTCTGCTGTTAAAGCACCTTCTAGTGTATCTGATGCAATGAGTCTGCCTTGACCATAGGGTGAGTGGCGGTCAGTAATACATTTGCATCACTTGAGGCAAAGGGTCAACATTGAGACAGATCATTGGGGGGGAGGGGGGGATGGCAGGAGGGGTTTGGATTGCATATCGTAAAGTGAACATTCATGATCAAGGAAAGATGAAGCAGAACATGGATTAAAGGGTCGGTGGAAGGAGGGTTGGGACATGAAGGTGTACAATATAAGAGCAGAAGAGAGGAATATCTTTGTTTGATTGTGGAACTACACTCCAGAAAATGCCCTTTATATGTTTTGATGGCTATCAGTGTCAACACTAATAGGTAAATTTGGATGTCATCTTATAATGGTTGGTATTGGCAGTCATTAGGTGTAGTATGATGGTCTTTGTGATACTAGTCTACCCTGTGATTTTGGAATCAGCTGAAGGCATTTTTCCTTCTACACTTGTTTTGATGTATATATCTAGTACAAACAATGTTTTTTATCCTCACGATTATTATTGAATTGCTGTATGTGTTTGCATATTCAGCAAAGCATGATATTGTTTATAATGAAGGGATCATGCCTTATGACTTGTAGTCCATAGTCTTGTCATAATGCTGTGACATAATCTCTTCTGGTTTTGTATTTATTACGACTCCAAACCACCCCCCGCCTCCTTGCCACCACCATTTAGTCACTATTTATCTTACTTATACCCTTGACCATACCTCCTCACCTTCCCATTGCTCTTGCACAATCCAACTCCTCCCCCCCCCCTCCCCCCTCCCTCCAAACAAACATTCTGTATATGAAATTAGGTCAAATCTGTTGAAGTAATCATCAGCCAAGTCATGCGGACTAAGACAGCATGGCTTCCATTCTGTGGTACAATGGGTAAGTTAGAGTGTAAAAAGGCAAGGAATCAGAGGAGTGTTTTTGTCACCTAGGAAAGTTAAAGAAACGTTGTGACCTGACAAACATACTCTCAGGCTCAGTGTACTAGGGATTTATGATATTCCTTGTGAGTATGGTATCAGTCATGTAGGACAACCTATACAAACTACTGCTAACTGCTGTGTTGATCATCACCTTAAGAAAAAAGATAAATGTGAAAGAAATCCAGCAAAACAGATCGACAAAAGTGATTTCTTTGTTATCGGCGATTCCATGTTAAAAAATGTAGTGGTTCCGAACTGTAAAGTCGATGTTCGCCCTGGAATCCGACCACAGCAGATTGTGAAACATTTCAACAACATTAGGAACACGGAAAAATCCAACCAAAACAACAATGATTCCAACACAAATTTTAAAGGCGTGATAATTCACGTAGGGACAAACTCTATTAGAAGCAGCAGACAAGATGAAATCATAAAGGATATTCGTAATGTAATTCGGTCAGCCAAAGGTTTGTTTAAAAGCTCCAGAATTGTTATCAACGGAATTCTACAAAGAAGATCGGTGAGTAACGCGTATACAAACAAAATAAACACCGGCATTAGGGAACAGTGCGACGAACTTGGTGTTGTGTTTGTTGACCCAAATAAATTTCTCGACGACAAATGTCTGGGTAGGGATGGCCTGCACCTAAACAGACTAGGTGCAATGACTTTCAGTAAAATGCTCCTGGATTTATGTAAAATTATAAAAAATAAGGGAAACTAATACGGTCTACAGGGGGTGACTATCCAAGAATAACATATGCAAACAAAAAACGTGAGTGTAATCGTAATAAGGAAGCAGTTGAACCAAAACAGAACGACATTAAAACGAAAAAAAGTGGGAATGCAAATAGCGGTGGAAAAAATTACTTAACAGTTGTTCACCAAAATATATGTTCCCTAGCAAATAAGACCAGACAGCTAGAAGTGGAGCTGGAGTCTACAGAATGCTCAGTTGTTTGTCTCACTGAGCATTGGTGCAATGAGGCTGAAATTAATCAGTTAGTCTTGCAGTCTTATAATTTAGCGTGTGCATACTGTAGGACTTCTATGAAGTGTGGAGGGTGTTGTATTTATGTAAAACAAAATTATCAGTATAAGACCAGAAGCGATTTATGTGTAATCAGTGAAGAGCAACATTTTGAACTGGCAGCAGTTGAAATCAGGGACCAATACAGGTGTAGGAATTTGATTATATACAGATCTCCTAGTGGAGACTTCAATATCTTCTTCTCCAAACTTAATCATGTTCTTGACAAGATATCCACTCCAAAGAACCACATTCTCATATGTGGAGACCTAAATGTGGATAAACTGAATCCTGATTCTACATGGGACTCATTACAAAGTCTTGCTCAAAGTTTCAATTTAGTTCCAATGGTTAACAGTGCAACCAGAATAACTAAATACTCAAAGACAGCTGTTGATCAGGTATTAACAGATTTAGGCAAAGAAAACTGTGAGGTGGTGGTAGCAGAGCTAGGATTATCTGATCACTCAGCTCAAATCATTAATATAAAAGTGGCTCCAAAAGAAACAAAGAAAATGCATATTTACAGACGAATTTTTTCTAAAAAAAATAGACATGAGTTTGCCAAACAGATAGCAGGACAAACATGGGACTCAGTATACTCAGAGGTAGATGCAAATGAAAAATTCAAAAATTTCATGACATTGTTTAAATTAAATTTTGAAGAAACATTTCCTAAAGTATTATGTCCATTACCAACAGCAGGAAAAAGCAAGTGGGTCACAAAAGGAATCAAAAAATCATCTGAAACACTAAAGTACCTGAGCTCTATTAAACACAGCCAAACTAATCCTGCTTTCTCACTCTTTTATAAAAGATATAGGAAAACATATAGGAAAATATTGTTTGCAGCAAAGAGAGCTCATAACTCCAAAATAGTGCACTCTGCTGAAAACAAAAATAAGGCAGTATGGAAGATTGTGAAGCAGGAAACTGGTACCAGGAAAATGAATCTGTCAAACTTGAAAATCAAAGAGGAAGGGACTTTAATAAAAGACCCAATATATTTGGCAAACTATATAAATGATTATTTTAGTAGCATAGGAATAAAATTACAGGAAAATTTTCTAACAGCCCCTCAGGTCAAAAAGCCAAATAATGGTGTATCACACTCAATGGTGTTATTCCCTACAACACAGGAAGAAGTCTATCAAGCAGTCAGCAAACTGAAAAACAAAAACTCAGCTGGTCTGGATGAAGTCCCCATTTTTATAATTAAGGACTGTATCAAGAGCCTACTTCCACTTTTAGTTGATATTATAAATCAATCTTTCAAGCAGGGCTACTTTCCAGACTATTTAAAATATGCGAAATTACTACCTCTCTTCAAAAAAGGTGATGCAGGAATAATTGAAAATTATAGGCCAATTTCTCTACTATCATGCTTTGCAGAAATATTAGAAACTATTATGAAAGATAGGCTAATCAATTATTTAAATAAATACAACTTACTGTCTGTTGACCAGTTTGGATTTCGATCAGGGAAAAGCACAGAATCAGCAACAGCACACCTCACAAAACACATTCTAGAAGCATTAGATAAAGGGAACTACACAACAGGTATATTTCTTGATCTAACTAAAGCGTTTGATACAGTAGACCACAATATATTGTTAAATAAGTTAGATGAACTTGGAATTAGGGGACTTGTGAAAAAGTGGTTCCAGTCATATCTAAAAAATAGAAGACAGATAACTGAAATCTCACATATTTCAAGTTGCTCAAACTATATTGTAAAGTATACTTCAGACCCAAATTATGTAAATATAGGTGTCCCACAGGGTAGTGTCCTTGGCCCAGTACTATTCCTCATTTACATAAACGACTTCCCACAGAGCATCAAGCATGGACAAACAATATTGTTTGCAGATGACTCAAATGTTCTAATCAGTGACAAATCACCAGATGCACTAAAAGAAAAAGCCGAACAAACACTAAACAGTGTACGTGAGTGGGCATCCAATAATAAACTAACACTAAATCTTAAAAAAACAAATGCTGTTAACTTCTATGTCTGCAAAAAACCACACTTTAACAACTTTAAGTTAAACAATGAAACTATAGAATGTGTAGACTACACAAAATTTCTTGGTATGCATGTTGACAGTCAGTTAAAGTGGGAAGAACATATTAAAATACTTAGTAACAGAATCGCTACAGCATGCTATGCTCTGAGAATTCTGACTGCAGTTTGTGATACTACATGTGTCAGATCTGTATATTTTTCTTATATCCACTCTGTTATTACCTATGGAATAATATTTTGGGGAGTCAACAGTAAAAATATTCAAATAGTTTTCAAATTACAAAAAAGAGCAATTCGTATAATAACCAAGAGTGGCAGTAGGGCTCACTGCCTTGAACATTTCCAAAAGCTGGAAATCCTAACTGTCCCCTGTGAATACATTTTTCAAAGTGTTATGTATGTAAAAAAAAATATTGACTGCTATATGAAAAATTCATTAGTACACAGCTATGAAACTAGAAACCAATTCAATCTGCATCTAGAGAGGAAAAATAAAGTTAAAACTCAGCAGAGCTTGTTGTACAATGCTGTTAAATTATATAATAAATTACCCCAAAAAATAAGAGATATTGACACAATCGGACAGTTCAAAACAAAACTAAAATTTTTTTTATTAAATAAAAGTTATTACGCAGTAACGGACTATCTGAATTAAAACATGTAGTGTAATTAAAGTAGCCTGCATTGTAATACATGAGGAAATAATTATGATATGTAATCAAAAATTGTACAGTACTATAAGAAAATTACAAATTACACAAGGATATAAAACTAATTTAAGATACCTCAAAAATGTGTGTAAATACTAATTTTATGTGTATAATTGTAGGTATATTGTATTGTATATGATTTTGCTGACGAAATCCACACAATGTAAATTGTTACATGGATTAATAAAGAAATCAATCAATCAACCTCAAACATAAAAAAATGAAAATCAGCAGTTTCCGAGAACTGTTTAGTGAGTAAATGCAAGGTAGCCTTTAAGCAGATGAGGATCTGGCCCATATTTCTAGCTGTTAAGTCTCTGTAATTATGGAAGCAACTGAAATTAGACTGTACGATCACAACAATACACATGCTGGCTGTGTAATTATAAGTTTATATTTATTTGCTAATTTCTAATACAGGAACAGACCACATATTGCACATAAGGCAGTATATATGAATATAACACAATATTTTCACACAATTTCAAATTAATTAGTATAATTAAGCAATGCATGGAAGCATCCACTTTGGAAAGAAAAATTACAGAGAAAAACTACACTTAGTTCACCATATATTACAAGTGATGGCACTGCAATCTATGCTGGACAGCTTGCAAAAAATGTAGCCTATGGATGCAGAGGGTTTTGTTGTAGGATATGCTTTCTCCATTATGTAATTTAGCCAATTGCATTGTGTCCACTGAGCATAAGTGTGAACCTCATTAATTTTATGACAGTCAGACTTGGCCCCTGACAGTGGTGATGGAGGCAGTAATCAAAAGCATGGGATTCTATTCAGATTTGATGTGGAATATTATGAGAGAACTTTTTATCCACGTGAGTAAGATTATTGTGTAAAAGTGATAGTTTGACATCTTACAGAAGCCTCCTCATTGTCGAGTTTTACACTCTCATGTCAATATATTAACCCCCTAATTTTATTTGCTGTTAATAAGAAGTGTGAATTTAGTATTATATGTGAAATTAAATGCCATAATACTTGCACAGAATGTTTCTCTACCTCGGATTCAGAATAGAAATTTACATTCTGGTGCAAAATCAGAATTTTATCTGTGATGGATGGTGCTGATCTCCATCACTGTTCCTTTATTCTACACCCTGTAGTCTAACAGGTTGCTAGCAGGCATCAGACAGTAAACTGGAAACCCCAGATATTAAATAAATGTAATTACTTTTGAAACAGTGGTTTACTGCCATATGGAGTTCTGCTCCACAGACAGCCACTGCTAATGGGTCTGAAGATGACCACAAATAAATTCAAATTGTGATCGATAATGATTTAAAGTAAATTATCCAAAATAAAGTAAAAGAGTATCTCATTAGCCTCCTCTCCTATGATTAATCATAATGTTAGGACTCAAGGATGCATGTACTGGATAACAGTAATGTTCATATTAAACAGATATTTAACTTTACAGATATATGAACAGCTGATGGTGCTCTCTAAAAATTATAAAATGGTTTGTATGAACTATTAGAGGAAACAACAACTGAGTAAAAAACATTATTTCTAGCTTTCTGTACTTGTAGTTCCTTCCTCTGGGAATATGAATACATTTGGGAAGATTGGGAATGAGGGGAGTGTCACTCAGACCACAAGTTGAGAGAAACCCACCAGTATTGACCACTGATGCAATTCATTCTGAAGTACCACTTGAATTTTTGGGATCCCCACCAGGTCAGTTCAAGGAAGAAACCAAGCAGTTCAGAAGTGAACTTCTAGATTTCTTACTGGTACGCTCAATCAACATGTAAGTATTATGGAGATGCTTCATGAACTCAAATGAGAAAACCCTGGATGAGCATGTTCTTTCCATGGAACACTATTGAGAAAATTTAGAGAAATGTCATACATGATACCCATCACCACATACCGTATTGTAGCTAGCAGACTAGACCCTATGTTTGTAATATAGAATATGGAAAAGAACTATGAGTGAATGTCTAATACATTAAAACATACGAGATCACTCTGAAACTTTATGATTTATTTTAAATGTTTTATTGCACATTTCACTGTAACTGATAAAATGTGAGTATTGTCTAGACCTATTAATCTATTAATAATTCCTCGATCAGCTTTGTTCATCCCAATGCCATATGAACATAACCCGGATTCTGAAAAACTAAATAAGGTATAGGATGATGCAGTTCGTGCAAAACATTGACATAATAGTTCTTTGTTTACACAACAACGACCAAAATTGAAGCATAACACATACTTTTCCAGGAGCACAAGATTGGGAGCCCCCCCCCCCCCCTTTTTCTGGAATTCTATTTTCTATGGACTTCTCTGTGATGTTGTCTGAGGCCTAGGTTAGTTGAAGGGTGATTATTTCGTTAGTTGTGGAACTCGTAAAGTTTGAGTGCGGAATAATTGTTGTGATGACAGACGGACATATGGCATTGCCTAATATTTAGGTTTGCATTATATTTGAAGGTACCATATTTATTGCACTTCTCGCAATAATACCTAAAAGAACAAGGTAAAATCAGAAAATAAAGTTAATGAATAAGCATTCAAAGAATATTTTGATACATATTATGAACAATATCATACATAAACCGCAGAAAATGCAAGGAATATGCATGTAACTTTTACATATATTTGGTCCGCTCAAAGACCTTTTTCGCATTTGCTACAGCGGTAACTGTGTTAGTCTGTCACCGCATTCGCGATTATTCGCATTCGAAGCCGGCCGGAGTAGCCGAGCGGTTCTAGGCGCTACAGTCTGGAACCGGGCGGCCGCTACGGTCGCAGGTTCGAATCCTGCCTCGGGCCTGGATGTGTGTGATGTCCGTAGGTTAGTTAGGTTTAAGTAGTTCTAGGGGACTACTGACCATAGTGCTCAGAGCCATTTGAACCATTATTCGCATTCGAACCAGGTTTCTACATTTAATTCCCATAAGTTGAGCTCCATTGAATAATCTGGACTTATTTGACGTTCCAAAATGACAGCTGTGTGCAGATCTACATGTAATGGCTTTTTAAACAAGTGAAAGACGTCGCTAATGTCAATGGAGCTCATTACAGTTGTCCTCACCAGGCAGCACTGTTCACGCTCGACTTACACAGGCGCGCGGCAGTTCGGAACTTTACATTGTTGTCGGCTGATAGCTTTGCGCTTTATTTTCGTCATGGCCTTGCGAGATGAAGAAATAGAGTTTTTATTGAACAATAGTTGTTCAGAATTAGATGAAGAAATTGCAGATTTTGTCATTAGTAATGGTAAGCTACTTTTTGTCCCGATTTTCCGTAATTCTGTGGTTTGATTCCTGGTCAGAAAAAAAATAACTTTTACCAATTTTCTTATAGATGAAAACGATCCCTCGGACGGTGAACCGTCAGGTAGACCTGAAGATGAGGCTGTTGACATCGGTGTCACGACAAACACAACTGGTCATTGCAATTTGCCATATTCTTCTGGCCAGTGGACAGATGACGATACAATCACTCCCCAGCTTCCTGTTTTTTCTGAATCCTGTGGAATTCAAGATGGGATTGACCAACATTCTTCAGTGTTTGATTGTTTCACGTACTTTTTCGATGAAGAACTGGTGAGACTGATCAAACGAGAGACAAACAGTTACGCTAGAATGACAATAGAGACACTAGGTGCTACAGGAAAACTGAAGCCTCAGTCAGTGTGGCGTAAGTGGACAACAGTGAAACTTAGTGAACTGTATAAATTTTTTGGTATCATTTTGCATATGTGGCTACTCAAGGAACCAAAACTGTCTGACTACCGGCCGGCCGGTGTGGCCGTGCGGTTAAAGGCGCTTCAGTCTGGAACCGCGTGACCGCTACGGTCGCAGGTTCGAATCCTGCCTTGGGCATGGATGTGTGTGATGTACTTAGGTTAGTTAGGTTTAATTAGCTCTAAGTTCTAGGCGACTGATGACCTCAGACGTTAAGTCGCATAGTGCTCTGAGCCATTTTTTTTTTTTTTTGTCTGACTACTGGTCAACAAATCCCGTGTTGCAGTCCTCATTTGCAACAAAGTGTCTGCCAAGAGATAGATTTTTGTCAATTCTACAAATGTTACATCTCGTAGATAACGCAACATATATTCCTAAAAACCAGGTAGGTCACGATCCTATTCATAAGGTAACACCTATATACGACAGATGCGTGACCCAAAGTGGAAAGGCTTACAAGCCAGGCGAAAATATTACTATAGATGAAGGAATTTGCCCTTTTCGTGGTAGACTGAGTTTTAGAGTGTATATGGAAAATAAACCTAATAAATATGGCGTAAAAATTTTTATGCTAAGTGAAAGTGGGTACGCCTTGAACTGTGAAATTTATTCTGGGAAACAGTCTAATGCCGATAACAGCATTTTACACATTGTAGACAGATTGTGTCATTCGTTTCATAATAAAGGTCACACATTATACATGGACCGATTTTACACCAGCCTTGATTTACTGGATTATTTCTGTGGGAAAAGAACTAAGGCTGTTGGTACTGTGCAGAAAAATAGAAAAGGAGTACCAAGGCATCTTGTTGGCCAGAAATTGAAGAAAAATGAACTTTCGTTTCGCAGACGAGATCACTTACTGTTTGTAAAATGGAAGGACAACAGAGACGTTTTTCTTTTGACAACAAAGCATAAAATGACGGCAAAAAATGTCAGTGTAAAAACTAAATTTGGAATGGTGGAAAAAATTAAACCAGACTGTGTTTTGGACTACAATAGTAAAAAAGCTGGTGTGGATAATAGCGACCAGCTAATGGCGTACTGTCCTTTTGAACGAAAACAAATAAAGTGGTAGAAAAAAGTTTTCTTTCACATTTTCATGCTCATGACTGTAAATTCGTACATTTTGTACAAAACGTCGCGAAATACAAGCAAACATCTGGTTGAATACATTACAGAGTTAGCAGAGAACTTGGTTCACAAAGGTGGCCTCTTAGACTCACGCACTCTCAGAATAGTTCACCCATCAACAGACTAAAGCCCGGTCCACACGCAACGATCTGTCTGCGCAGACATCGGTGCAGATGTCTGTACATGCAAAAGATCGCTGCAAATGTGGTGTGTTCACACGACACAAACCCCAATCTACTACTCGCCCGCCATCTGTCGGTGTAGAAAAGAAATATCAGTGGCAAGCGACTACGCTCCCCGTAAACGTCAAACATTTTATTCAGTTATTTTGAAATATAGAAATGGAGGAAGTTCTGCTGTGGTCTGTGTTCGCAACTTGTGTTGCAAAAAACATTCAGACCAACCGCAGGAAACAGAGAAAGCGGGCAAAATGGTGTAGACAGTGGCTGCTAAAGCGAAAGCAGTTTTCTCACGTAAATTTACTGAGAGAGTTGCAGGACGAACCTAACGACTGGCGAAATTATTTGCGGATGGATGTCGAAACTTATAATTATCTCTTAAAGCTTGTAACCCTTCATATTATGAGAAAAAATACTTGTATAAGAAGGGCAATTTCTCCTCATGAACGGCTGGCGGTAACATTGACACTCCAATTTCATCTTAAATTGTACTCCTGCTTGGTCTTGGCGTTTCTTGATCACTAAGAAAGCCAAGCAGATCAAAATACCATAACGTTGGCTGGTATACTTGATCTACTCCTACACCAGATCTATATTTCTGAACTTTGGATAACTCAATTAGAGCATTGTATGCTGCAGTCTTTTTGTCTCGGTCACTATATTCTTTACTTTTAATCTTCCACAAACATGGGTGGTTTCTACATATTTCAATGAATTCACTTACAAACTCTTGAGAACACTGACGAGTATCAGCCAATTTAATGCCCTGTGCACGCAAACACTAGACTGAGCAAACAGCTGTTTCGCGCCAGATTTGCGGCGATCTCCTGTCCACACGCTCCAACTTGTCTGCGCAAATGTGGTTTGAACCCACAGATTTGAGAGGTTTCGCTCAAACCTCCAACTTCCAGGTTTGCACACACCTCAGGTTGGTGCAAATCTTCTGTCCACACGCAACGATCTGTCTGCGCAGATGTGATGTGCGCAGACATTTGCGCAGACAGATCGTAACGTGTGGACGGGCCTTAAGTGGAAGACATTTTCCAAAATTGATTCCACCCACAAAATTGTCTAAGTGGCCTCAGAGAATGTGCAAAGTATGCGCAGAAACAAGCAAGGCCAGATATGGTCAAGTTTCAAGGAAAGACACGCGATATTATTGTTTTCCAAACTGTCTGGAAATATTTCATACAAAAGCCAATGTAGATTATTAATAAAATAAAAGTTCATATTTCAATAGTTATTCATTTAAAACTAACAACTTCAATCCTATGTCCCTTAGAGGTCCTAAAATCTAAAAAAAAAAAAAAATTGTTTTCACTGTGGAAACAACAATCTTTCAAATTAATATACAACCCTTGTCACTAACGTAAATGTTTATTTCTTTGCAGTACTCTGAAGGAAATGGACGTGGTTTTTAAATGCAAAAGAGCAATCTATTTTCTATGGTATAGAATCTGCTGTAGAAAATTCAGAAAAACTGTGAAATCACTCAGTACCAGCCGGTTGAGCGTCGACACTCGCGGTCAGTCCTCAGAGTGATAAGAAAGATAATAAGAGAGATATCAGTATCTACGACCAATTTCACTGCTGGCATTTTCCAAAATTTTTGAGAAGTGATGTATTCTAGAATAGTATCTTGCTTGGCAACAATAATATCCTCAGCAAATCATGGTTTGGGTTCCAGAAGAGTTGCTCTACTGAGACTGCCATTTATATCTTAACACACCAGATATTACAAGCATTAAATAACAACATATGCCCGGTAAGTGTTTTCTGTGATCTATCCAAGGCATTTGATTGTATGAATCATAGTATACTCCTAAATAAATTGAAGTTTTATGGAATTGATGGTATTGCCAACCAGTGGATCATGTCATATCTATCCAAAAGAATGCAGAAAGTTGTACCTAGTAGTAATTCAAGCAACAGAAGCCACGGACACAATTCTGATGGGAAAGAAATCATGTATGGGGTTCCCCAAGGCTGAATCTTAGGTCCACTACTGTCTCTCATATATGTAAATGATCTACCATCTAATATACAACAAGGAGAATCAGTTCTTTTTGCAGATGACATCAGTATTGTAATCACTCCCAGTATACATACAGAAATGGAAGAAATGGTGAACAAAGTTCTCAAAAGTATCATTGACTGGTTTTCTGTGAATGACCTCACCCTAAATTGCACAGAGACACGTCGTATTCAGTTCTGCACCTCTAGGGGCACTGCACCAGTGATACAGAGGGTGGAAACTTCAAAATTCTTTGGTGTACATATTGATGAGACTTTAAATTGGAAAAAACACATTTTGGAACTCCTAAAACAACTTAGTTCAGCCATATTTGGGCATTGAATCATAGCAAATTTTGGGGAGAGAGAAATCAGTAAGTTGACATATTTTGCTTGTTTTCATTCAGTAATGTCATATGGAATATAATGTTCTTGGGTAAGTCATCTTTACGAAAAAAGGTCTTTGTTGCCTAAAAATGTGCTGTAAGAATAATATGTGGTGCTCACCAGTGACCATCATGTAGACTTCTGTTTAAGGAGTTGTGCATTCTGACTACTGCTGCTTCACAGTATATTTATTCCCTCATGAAGTTTGTTGTAAATAATCCACTACAGTTCAAAAGGAACAAAGAGGTACATAATTACAGTACTAGAAGAAAAATGACATTCATTACTCAACATTAAGGTTGTCTTTAGCACAGAAAGGGGTGCACAATGCTGCAACAAAAATGTTTGACCACTTACCCAGTGATATAAAATGTCTAACAGACAGCAAGGTAAAATCTGAAAATAAATTGAAAAATTTTCTCCTTGACAACTCGTATTCCGTAGAATAATTGCTATGTCTGTAATGTGTAAAAGGTGGTGGGTGGGAACTGCTAATTCAATCTGTGTCTCTTGTTTTCATTTCGGGGAAAAAATAATTATATGGTGATGTTTAGAGTATAAATAGATGTACAAATTAATTTACAATATGAATGTAAAATGACTCGTTCCACATCATGACGATCTATTGTGCAAAATGATCCCTGGAACAGGAAAGTAATTAACAGTGAAAAAAAGTAAGTATTTCAATGTCAGTATTGTGCTGAAAAGCAAAGTTTCTTTAAATGGATCAGATTTAGAAAACAAAATTCTGGAAAAATGTGGGTCTATTATTGATAATGCAATTGCATTTTGGGCTGCTGCAGTGGCATTGACCAGAAGCATCTCTATATTAGCAACACCAAAATTGATTTCGATCTCTGATCGCAATTCTGTAAAATACATTCAAAAACAAGGTATGGTAGGATATACTAATAATATTAAACGAAATTAATTTGGCTTTACACCCTATAAAATTAATCTAAATCGTACAACAGTGCCACTTTTTGCTATCTGTGCAGACAGATACTGTGCCAAGAGATAAGTGATACAAAAGAAGTGAGCTAGGTGTGCAAATGTTTTTTTCAGACAAAAACATAACAAAATATCACAGAGCTTGTACTTTTTACAACATCTCAGATCTTGGGAGGTTGTTGATTCCATCTCTTCATTTTTAATGTCCTACTACACAGCCCCCTTGAATGGCATTGACACAGTTTGTTGTAGTCGACCTGATGATGCCATTCACACAACCATCACTCTGCATATACCTTTACATAGGGGGGTTAATTACTTTTCACAATCTTTCACCATTACAGTTCACTTGCAGTCATAAGTAGTGTCATTCAGTATACATTACATTTTTATACATACATACACATATTGGCATATTTAAAAGATTTCTTTCATAGTTCATAAATGTCATGATCATTTTTTTTTACTTTGAGTGTAGTGTTTATGTATCTAATACAGGTAAACAAGTGTTCAATTGTTCTTCGATAGCAATTCTGTAAAATATATTCTAAAACAAGGTATGGCAGGAAATACTAGCAATATTAAACAAAATTAATTTGGCTTTATGTCACATATAATTAATCTAAATTGTACAACAGCAGCACCTTCTGCTGTCTGTTCGGTTGACATTTGATGAAAGCTAAGAATTGATTTCATTGTCCAGTTACAAAGAATCTAAAATAGTTTGGTTAACACAGTTTCAGCACTCAGAAAAATGTACCTAGGGGAGGTGACAGGTGATGTCAATTGTTGTCAGATGCTGCCAAGGATAGGACCCAGGTGATAAGTTGCATTGTTGGATTGGAATGAAGTATCATGAACCAACTGGATTGTCACTCGTACAGGCATCAGGTGCCCAATTCCTTACAAGTCAAATATAGATATATAAGAAATAGAATTAGGAGAGCCACATGCTATTATTTTTACTATGGGGTCATTGGTTTAGAGTTTATTTTCTATAATAGCTTTTTATTTATTTGCAGTGGAATTCATTGGTTGCTTATTTATTACACACTATGTGTGCTCAGTATGTCTCACATTTTACTAAGGTACGTGACAGGCACAATAAGTGTTCCCATTAGACCTTTTTTCATATTGACTATGATCATCTTGGTTGAACTTTTTTTAACAGTGCCGCTTGTGCGATACAGTGCCAACAATCAAATTTCTCATGCATGACAGGGCCTATCACTGGGTATGTGTGTAGTTGGTGATACAGTGCAGTGGCTACCATGTTCAGATGTGTTCTTGTGATGGATTCTTGCCAGTCAACACAAAGACTTCCTTCTTCTGCATGCTGAACCACGAGCAGTTATAGACTCATAGATATGAACCTAGACAAGATCAGCGAAACTGTCTGGTTGCATTACGCAACACATGCCACATGCAGGATGTCACTCACATATTACCCAGTCCATTAATACTCTTATTCCAGTTGCAAATCTTCAATAGCTTCAACACTGGGTTTCACTTAAGTGTTTTATCATTTATGTTACATGAATATACTTCAAATTAGTTCCCACAGATCTTGTTAATCTTATTGGAACTAAAAGACCTTTTCATTATATTTACACAAAGGATATTAATTTGACATCTGTCATTACATTCTTTTGTCATTATTTACAAAAGTATTTACATTGAATAAGGTACTCTTTTTGGTGAGTTACTGATTAAACTGAACTGATTCTGTTTTAAAGGTTAACCACTATATGGATTCAGTTTGACTTAAAGTTTAGACAACAGATCGTTACCTATTGTCAGTTGCGGCTCATCTGCTCAAAGCAGAATAATTACAGTGTGTGTGTGTGTAAAAATACCCACCAATCCAATTGAAACTCTGAAGTTATGCTAAATAAGAGGAATGTCATATCTTATTGTACATACAACTTCCACACTGAAATATTCTTTCATCACTTAACTACATCTGCTTATCTATTTACAGTTAATGAACTAGAAATTTACCTCATTCAGGCTCATGAATTTTTGTTTCACAAACACAAACCATCAGAAAATAGCACTACTATACCATACTGTTAATTATATCATAAATATTTACATTTTGTGTCCTGCTTGAGACCTCATATTAACTTCAGCCACTTTAATATCATGATCAAATAACCACTGATTACTCACAAAACATCTTAATGGCTAATATAACCCATACAAGTACTAACTTTTGCTACTAGAAAAGTAGTGATCACTTTAAAAAAATCTGCTCCTTTAGTTTATATTCTAGTTTCACATTACTGTGCTGCTTTATCTTTAGTATTCATCAGTGTCACATATGAACATACTGTACACAAAGTACATCCTCTTGCAATATGTATGTACAATTTTTTTCTTTCTGATTCATCTAGTTACAGAGAAACACGTTTGTCTGCATATTCCAGGAAAAACAGTTCAGAGCTTTATGCAGTGTTCACTGCACAGAAATTGGTACACCAAAGTAAAACTATTCAGATACAAAATTGCATAGAGCATATTTTTTAGTGAATTACTAATTACATTTTCTCCATTCACACAATCACAATCATGTCTCCTACTCTTGCAGATACCTTTTCAAATCATGGTGACTGTAAAGTCTATTAATTCTGCTTGTTTTAGGAAAAGCTAAAAGATAGCTCCCTGGACATGGTGTCCATATAACCTTATATGGTCCTGTGTACAGTAGTTGTCATTTACTATTTCTTTTCTGTAGGACTGAAGATTTCAGATGTGATTTAACAATATGGTTTCTCCAACTGAATATTTTTGTACATGCCCTAACTTTTTGTCATATGCATTCTTTCAAATTCTAATCTGTTCAGTGAGTGCAGTCAGCATATCCTTCACATTTTCTTCCAGCATTAATTCTTTTTTAGGCAATTGCGATAATGGGTTTATCCAGTAGTTAACTTCTTTACTGTTCATTAAGAGAACTGAGGCTGTATATAGGGCTGCATAAATCGATGAGTTGTTTACTGGGTCCTCAGACAGTTCAATTAATTCCACGTAATGTGTACCTTGTGTACTTGCACATCTATGTACTAAACAGTTAAACTCTCTGAAAATATGTTCAGTCGGGTTACTTTGCAGATGAAATTTTGATATCAAGATGTTTTTGATATTACAATCCTGCAGGAAACCTTTCCATTTTTCACTTGTAAAATTTGAAGAATTATCTGTTAGGAATTTAACAGACTTATCAAATGTCCATTTTGTAGTTCCTAAGAATTCTTCTGATGATGATAGGTGCTGTTGTCATCTTTGTTGCATACAGCTTGACATATTTTGAAAAAAGATCATAAAGGCCTACTAAGTACTTAACTCCAAGTCATGCAGATGGTACTGGACCAGCAACATCAACTGATACTTCTTGCCAGGGTTGAGTTGGTAATATAGGGTGTAGCTCTGTGCAGCAGAACTTGCTTGTGGGTTTCATTCTATCACAGATTTGACAAGTTTTCAACAACTGTTCTAAATATCTTCACATATTAGGAAAATAGCAATAAAGTTTCAGCTTTTTTGGACATTTTGATGCTTCGTAGTGCCCCCAAACATAATGTGTACGTCAGACTAAAGTGTTTGTGCAAGCTTCAGGTATACACACACCAGTTATAATTTTTACACCTGTAAGACAATGCACTGTTTTGCATTTTGTAGTGTTGCATGAGGTATTCAATTGGACATGGCTTGAGTAATGTCTTGACTTTATATCATCAGAGATGTGCATCTGGTAGCATGGCCATGTTAGTACGTGTCTAAATAGTATTGCCTGTAACGTGTGTGTTTCATCAAGGGAATTTGGTAGTTGGCAATTTGGTCAGATAAGTTAGACCTTGTGGCAGAAATTATCCTTATCTTTTAAGTACATTATCTCAAAACTATATTCTTGAAGCAAGGCTAACTTGCAGTGCGTAGTGATTGCAGAATACCTTAACATGTCTGCCACAAAAGCAATAGTAAAACTTCTTGACTGCCCACATTACAGCTAAACTTCCAGTTCAGTAGTTGAATGTGTACTATACATTCTGAAAAGGTTCTGCTTGCAGAACTAACCATATTATTTTCAGTCGTATTGTACTTCTTAGGCACTGGAAACAGACAGGCTCAAGACCAGAAAAAAGATGCAGCTATGGCAACACAGAAGACCAAATTCATGTTCGGATAACACAAGATTTTAGAATTTACTGAATAATTTAACATCATCAAAGTGCAAGTGACCTTTGCTTGTCCAACATCATACTGTATTTTTCTTTAACAATTTAACAGTGCTAGGGTGTTGAGCAATTGATCTGGTGCAAAACAACAACAAAATGAGCACAGACCAGTGAAAGCCTGTAGCTGTCACTATGTCTTAGGAGCTGGGAAATTCTTTATTGCACTTATTTTGCTAGGATCTTGTGTTGTTCCCGAAGGAGAGATAATACGTCCTAAAAATTTAATTTCTTCTCTACCAAACTATCATTTTTGGAGACTACTTGTGACTCCAGCCTGTGAAAATTTACATAATCAGGGTTGCCACAAGTTCTGGAAGTCAGGAATATCAGGGAATTTCAAACGTGTCAGGAAATTATAAAAAACGATGGAAAAATCTAGTTTTTGTCTCAGTAGATGAAATGGTTTGTTTGCTGAGATGTCATGCATCATCGCTGGCTGGGTGCAATTGAATACGTGAGCTGCTTTGCTACTACCTCATTCTGTTGCTTATTCCCTTTCTGCCACTCCCTTCAGCTTTCAGTCAGTGCTGCCACCACTTCTTTCTTCTAGCCTAGCAACTGCTGATGAGAGGCAGGGAGGCGTGAGGAGAGGTTTGTTTGGATCTGATTCTCAGAGACTGTTGATGCAGTGGCTAGAGACAGTGGTCAGGTGTGCATGAGTTCTGTCTGAATGATTGTTTGAATGTGTATGTGTTCTCATTTTCTGACAAAGTCTGTGGCTAAAAAATTAGTTGTGACAGTGTGATTGTCTTTTCCATGTGCCTGTCTGCAGCTCAGTGATAATCTTTACTGTGAGTTGCTACCTGAGCTGAATTTTGGAGTATTCATGCAAGTTATCTGTTGCATGGGTTGATCACTGCGGTCTCATTTTGTCAACATGGTGTCTGTGGTATATAAATAGCTGGACTTCCATGACGGGCCAAACTTGCAGGCCATTTCTCTGGGTACCTCTAACGGATCAGGCCTGCCAATCTGAAGGCCATTGTTTCCCACTAATGTGCAGGCCCTGCCTGTTGGATCTAGTCTCACTGATCTGCCTGCAAGCCAGGTCTGTTTGTGTGTGGTGTAATGCGGCAGATTTTTATGGCTTATCCATGGACTCAGGACTGCAGTGCTCCTTGGCAGGCCAGATGCCACAGGCAGTGGATTTCAGGAATTGTAACTGTTTTACCACAAGAACATTGTACAGTGCGGCATTATTTATTTATTTATTTATTTATTCTAATACATTTTGGGACTTTGAAAGTAGTTTACATACAAACATCAAAAAAAGTTTTGCATCATCCTGGTTCCCGGAACTCCTGAATGTAGACGTTAACTGTGGATATTGTATCACAGACACAGAGATGTCATTAAAACCGCCCAAAGATGTAAACAACCATGCATGAGCAGTGCCTTTTCGATGGAGGGGGTCTGACAGCTGATCAGTTCCAGTCATTCCACCAGGAAGGAGGTACACAGCTTGTGTTGTCTGTAGTTCAACCATGAACCATGCCTAGATGGTCAATACTGCAGTTCGATTGTGTCCGCATTGTTACTTTGTGTCAGGAAGTGCTCTCAACAAGGGAAGTGTCCAGGCGTCTCGGAGTGAAGCAAAGCGTCGTTGTTCGGACACGGAGGAGATACAGAGAGACAGGAACTGTCGATGACATGCCTCGCTCAGGTTGCCCAAGGACTACTACTGGAGTGGATGACGGCTACCTATGGATTATGGCTTGGAGGAACTCAACAGCAACGCCACCATGTTGAGTAATGCTTTTCTTGCAGCCACAGGATGTCATGTTACGAGTCAAACTGTGCACAATAGGCTATATGATGTGCAACTTCACTCCCGACGTCCATGGTGAGGTCCATCTTTGCAACCATGACACCATGCAGAACAGTACAGATGGGCGTAACAACATGCTGAATGGACTGCTCAGGACTGGTATCAGATTCTCTTCACCGATAAGTGTCGCATGTGCCTTCAACCAGACAATTGTCGGAGATGTGTTTGGAGGCAAGCTGGTCAGGCTGAACGCCTTGGACACACTATACAGTGAGTGCATCAAGGTGGAGGTTGCCTGCTGTTTTGGGGTGGCATTATGTGGGGCCGACATACACTGTTGGCTGTCTTGGAAGGTGCCGTAATGGCTGCACAATACGTGAATGCCATCCTCCAACCGATAGTGCAACCATATTGGCAGCATATTGGCAAGGCATTCGCCTTTATGGATTACAATTCGTGCCCCCTTCGTGCACATCTTGTGAATGACTTCCTTCAGGATAATGACATCGCTCAACTAGAGCGGACAGCGTGTTCTCCAGACATGGACTCTATCGAACATGTCTGGGATAGACTGAAAAGGAGGGATCTACGCTCAATCGCCGTTGAGGAGTGGGACAATCTGTACCAACAGTGCCTTGCTGAACTTGTGGATAGTATGCCATGATGAATACAGGCATGCAAGAGGATGTGCTACTGGGTATTAGTGGTACCAGTGAGTACAGCAATCTGAACCACCACCTCCGAAGCTCTTGTGTATTGTGGTACAACATACATTGTGTGGTTTTCATGATCAATAAAAATGGTGGAAATGATGTTTGTGTTGATCTGTATCCCAATTTTCTGTACAGGTTCTGGAACTCTCAGAACCCAGGTGATTCAAAACTTTTTTGTTGTGTGTATTAGAAAGTATGGTTGATAAGAGGAAGAAAATAGTGGCAGTCACTGGCAGTTTGTGCATTATGTACTGACATATTTCATGAAAGCAAACCACACAATACCTGTAAAGTAATAGACATAACACAGTGGGCAATAACTGACAATAACAAACATAGTAGAACCAACATTTTATTGGCAGTTACCTATAGGTTTGGTTTACACAACCTTTCCCTGCCTTATACACTTCTTTCAAGAGGCCTACTTTTTTCTGAGGTTATTGCAGAAACCAATGAAGATATTTTAAATCTGTCTTGTGATTCCAATGAATTAACTTCTTGTCACCAAATGTGTTTTGTTTTATTGAAATAAAACAACATCTATGGTCTTAGTGAAACATATGTAACGTCTGACTTGCTTTCTCCATCTAAAAACAGTTCATTGCAAAAGATGTTGTTGTTAGTACTGAAGGTTTTTGCTCACATGTTTAGAATACAGAAGTCCTTACATTTTTGTCAACTTATGTCTTTACTTACCGCTGAGATCTCAAAATTTATCCTCCCAGGTGGCCAACAGCTTTTTGGTGGGTACATGTGTGGCACGCATGGGTCCCTGAGCTATTACAGCCTTTATTCTTCTCTGGGCTGCTTTCCCTTCCCCTTCCTTCTCCTTCCTTGTCCTCGTTCCTTTCCCTTTCCCCCTTCCATTCCTTCTCTTGGTGTTCTTCTTTGTGTCTCCCTGGCTATCTTCATGACTTTGCTTTGTCTTATGGTTTTGGTTGGTTGCTTTCCCTCCTCCCTTTTTGGCTTTTCTTTTTCAGCCCCCCTCAGGCATTTAACCTCCATCTCTAAATTTTAAATCTGTAATGCAAGCCAGATGGGGAAGAACTCCTTCCATAGTGTCTTTGTCTCTCCCCCTCTTCCTCCTCCTCTACCTCTCCCTTTTCCCCCTTCCGCTCCTGCCCTCCCCCCCTTTCGCTCGCCTCCTTGCTAGGTCACCAGCTCAGTAGCCAGTCCATGTGGTGAGGCTGTTATGTACCCATCTGGCTGAGCCCCCTGATATCACAGGGACCACACTGCTGGTACCTGTGCTGTGAACACCTTGTGCATGCTTAGGACTGGTTGCCCAGAACTCATGGCAATGACCGTCCTGCCGGCTTGGGGCGAGACCCTTCCCATGGTTCCAGGTCTGTACCAGGACTGACAGGGAGACTTTTGCCGCCACCAAACCCTTTTCTTTGTGGAACATACTGAGGACAAGTTCGGTGAAGTTGAGTCATCAAGCAAGGCGATCTCTGGCTCCTCACAAGTCACTCAGTATGACACAGGAAGTATATTTCCATAGGGACCTTCTCCTCGAGTTTGATGATGCTTATGGCTAATCTGGAAAGACATGGCGTTCATTTTGTCTGGTGTGTCCAGAAAGGCCCTAAGGACCATCATGTAGACACTGGCACTTTCATCATGGCATTAAAGGAGGATATCCAGCCCGAGAAAGACAAAGTAATTGTGTATGGATGTGATGTGAAACTGTACATTCCACCTCCAATGTGTTGCTTCCACTGCCTCAAGTTCGGCCACATGTCCTGCAATGCGATGCCACTCCCATCTGTGGTGACTGTGATCGCCCTCCTTATGTGGGGAGCCCTTGCACCCCACGCCTAACTGTGTAAACTACTCTGGCTCCGCTGGCTAGTGTGGCCGTGCGGTTCTAAGCACGTCAGTTTGGAACCGCGTGACCGCTACGGCCGCAGGTTCGAATCCTGCCTCGGGCATGGATGTGTGTGATGTCCTTAGGTTAGTTAGGTTTAAGTAGTTCTAAGTTCTAGGGGACTGATGACCTCAGAAGTTAAGTCCCATAGTGCTCAGAGCCATTTTTTTTTACTCTGGCTCCATTCTCCCCACTGACTGGAGTGTCCAGTGTATATGAAGGAAAAAAGAATTCAGGAAATATAGACTCTCGTCTGTCTCAGTTACTTTGAAGCCTGGAAGAAATTTGACAGACTTCATCCCGTAAATCTCTCCTCTACCTATGCCTCAGTTACACCTTCCCCTCCTCACCTCTCTCCCTTGTCCCCATCTTGACCCCTTCTGATTCCTCACCCTCGGCAGCTCCCATCCATTCCCCTCTAGGAACTTCTCCTCCTCCTCCTCAACCAGGGAAAACATACTCTTCTCTAACTCCTGCTATGGATGGGGCTCCGTCTCAGAACACCCCTCCCTGGCATTCTCAGGACAGGGCTAGAGGAGAGACCCATGCTCCAAGGACCCCAAAGCCACTCACTCTCTGTCTGATCCTGACATCACTGACACCTATTACCTTACTGATAACGCTTCCTCCCTCCCTCCAAGGGAGAAGAAGAAGCAGCACAAGTCAAACGACGAAGCTTCCCTGGCTTCCCAGAGGACTTCGCCCCTCCATCTCATCCCGAATCAGATCCAGTTTTTATGGTTGTCACCCCATCCGCATTGGTGAATGTTATATCCTAGCCAGTAATGCCACCCGAGCCCGCTGCCAAAAGGTTGGCAGCATCAAAGTCCGGACGCCGTCCGCATAAGCAGCGCAAGTCTGCGCGCGCCACCGCTGGCTTCTGGGTTCTTAAGCGCAGGGGTCGCGAGCGCTAGGACAGTTCTGTATTCGCCGCTCAGTTGTATACTCGCCACCGAATTGTGTACTTGCTAGTCAGTTGTGTGTTCATCGCAGCAGAGTTGTTGTTTGTCGTCAGCCGACGCTGACCTAGCCGCTCCGACTCGAACTAGACAGATTTCTGTAGACACGGAGTTCACTACTGTGTTCTGTATCTTCGTTAATAAAGATAAGTACCGACTTTTATTTAATCAGAGTGTTTGGGTTTTCATCTTTCTGTTCACTGTTCCAGCGGACCGGTCGGCCCGCTATTAAAAGTGTGGCGGTGACTTCGTAAGCTGTTTCTACAGCGAATTGCTTGTCGCTACGAACACCGCCACAAAACTGGCGACGAGGACTTCCGAACTCGTGTGCAGGGCTGGTTCAACTTGTTTCTGGTTATACTAATTATAGCGATAAAATTTTGGGGGCTGGTTTAATTTGTGTTCACTATGTCTGCCGACTTACAACAGTTGATCTTGTTACAGAGTCAGCAAATACAAAGTCTGGTGGAAGCAATCGCCAAACAAGCGGCTAATCCACCAACACAAAAGGAACAAGCACAGGCAGCACCACCTTTCCGTGCTTTTGATGCATCAAGAGAAGAATGGCGAGAATATTTCGCGCAGTTGCAGGCGCACATGACAGTCTACAAAATCACGGGTACTGAGCGGCAGCTTTATTTAATTTCCACTGCAGGCGTGGAAGTCTATCGACTACTTTGTAAGTTGTTCCCGGAATCCAAGCCAGAAGCTATAGACTATGACGTCGTTGTTAACAAGCTTGCTGAGTATTTCGAGTCGCGAGTTCATGTGGCAGCAGCCAGATTCAAGTTCTTCAGATTAAAGAAACTGCCACATCAATCTAATAAACAGTGGTTAACAGATTTACGGGGCCTCACCCGTCAGTGCCGATTTAATTGTGTGTGTGGAGCTTCCTACAGTGATGTCATGTTACGAGATGCTATTACTCAAAACATTGCAGATTCTCGTATTCGTGCTGCTATCTTAAAGTTGCCTGACCCGTCATTAGAGACTGTGATGAACATCATTGAAGCCCAAGATACTTTTGACTATGCCGAGTGTGAGTTAGATCAGCCATGTATTTCTCAAATTGCCTGTGCTAAGCAAGTTATGTCACGCCCGCGGCCCCACCGGCAGAGTCAGACTGTAAACACTAGCCGGCCGCGTCATGTTAAACACATTCGTCAGCCGCGTGTGCAAAATGATAGAGTTAAGTCTTGCCCTAAGTGTGTTCTTGCTCATCCTCGTGAACGTTGCCCGTTAAGAAACGCGGTTTGTCACTTTTGTCAAAGGAAAGGACACATCCAGACTGTTAGTTTGCGTAAACGCAAGAACAATTCTAGTGCTGCCCAGCCCATGGATATTCATGTTCTTCAAAGCCAGCCCGTCCAGAAGGTCGCGTTTAAAGACTCTTCCACGGTTCGTGTGGGTAATAACCTTGTTCGCAATAAGCCACCCACCCAGCCCTCTGCTATGCGACCCAAGCGTAATTCAAACGCTGTAAAAAGTAATGTACAGACTGCAAGTGAAGCGCGAGTTGTTGTTCCACCCGCCCAACCCACGAGTTGTCGTAAGCAGCGAACACGCGCTAAACGCGCTGATTTTGTGTCTTCCGCCTCCACTGCACCGATCCAGAGACAGTTCAATAAACTATTTGTGAAGCTACGCATCCAGGATAAGACCTTCAATTTTCAATTAGACACTGGTGCGTCTGTGACTCTCATAAATAGTGCTACGTATGCGGCTATCGGCCGCCCTAAAATTTCAGCGGCAAAACATTCTTTGGCTACTTATAGTGGAGAACAAATTCCTGTGTTAGGTGTATATGTAGCGTGCCAGCCACATTCCGTGGCAATACAAAAACAGTTTCATTCACAGTGCTCCGCGCTACAGACAGTGTAAACATTTTCGGATTAGACTGTTTTGACTTGTTTGGCCTGTCTATCCAAGACAGTGTGTTGCAAATTAATTCTGTTGTTGTTCCTCAAGACAGCATAACCGATTTGTGTAAACGATACAGTGACATATTTAAAGACGAACTAGGTTGTGCTGCGAACTTTGCCGCTCATATTACGTTAAAAGATAATGCTCAGCCTCGATTTTGTCGTGCTCGTCCAGTGCCTCACGCCCTCCGGGCACCTGTAGAAGATGAACTTCGTCGTTGGCAAAACAACGGTGTTATTAAACCCGTTTCAGCGAGCCAGTGGGCTTCTCCCTTAGTTATTATAAAGAAACCGTCTGGCAAGTTACGTTTGTGTGCTGATTTTAAGTCGACAGTTAATCCTCAGACTGTCATTGATTCTTTTCCTTTGCCTAGACCGGACGAGCTGATGGATAAGTTAGGGGAAGCTCGTTTCTTTTCCAAAATTGATCTCCGTGAAGCATATTTGCAATTGCCCCTCGACGAGCAATCACAACAGTATTTTGTCATAAACACGTCGTTGGGGTTGTTCCGTTTTCTGCGTTTGCCTTTTGGTTGTGCGTCAGCTCCAGCTGTTTTTCAGCGTTTTTTGTCACAACTTCTGGCTAATGTGCCATCGTGTTGCAACTATTTAGACGATATTGTTGTGTCCGGTCGGACGCCTGCTGAACATTCCGTAATTTGGAGTGTTTGTTTTAAGTGTTGTCTCAGGCAGGCCTACGTTGCAACATCGATAAATGTTCATTTTTCCTTACGGAGATGGAGTATCTGGGACATGTTATTAATGCTCAAGGCATTCATCCCTCCCAGTCACATTTAGCAGCTATTCGTGATTTGCCCGCCCCTCGCAATCTGCACGAATTGCAAGCAGTTCTTGGCAAATTGACATATTATATTAGGTTTATACCTAATGCATCACAGATTGCTGCACCGTTGCATCGTCTCCGCCGTAAGAATGTTCCGTTTGTGTGGTCAGCTGATTGCCAATCAGCCTTTCAGCAGCTTAAAGAGGCTTTATTGAATGATCGTTGTCTGGTCCATTACGACCCTAACAAGCCTCTGGTGTTAGCTTGTGATGCCTCTTCTTTCGGCCTCGGTGCTGTGTTGTCTCACCGAGTCGGTCACACCGAACGTCCTATTGCGTTCGCATCTAAATTGCTAAACAAAGCTCAGTGTAATTATAGCCAACTGGACAAGGAAGCGTTGGCTATTGTGTTCGGTGTCACAAAATTCCATCACTACCTCTATGGTAGACCATTCTATTTAGTAACAGATCACAAGCCCCTGACGTCACTGTTTCATCCGTCTAAACCAGTTCGTCAGCGGACAGCTCAGAGACTACAACGTTGGGCTCTTTTGTTATCACAATACTAGTATGAGATAATGTATCGCCCTACAGCTCAGCATGCAAACGCTGACGCGCTTTCTAGATTGCCGATTGCTGCGGATGATGTCTTCGATTCCTCTGACGACTCTTGCCATCAGATTGACGCCGATGAGCATCAATCCCTCCGGGATTTTCCGATTGATTATCGTCGGGTGGCACGTGAGACAGATACGGATCCTCATCTGAGTTTACTATTACGTTTTGTTCAACGTGGTTGGCCGTCCAAGGCAAAGGACATATCGAATCCTGTGGTTTGTCGCTATTATCCGCAACGACATTCGTTGTCTGTTTCGCACGGAGTTTTGCTGTTACGCACCGAGAATGACCAGCTTCGTGTAGTGGTTCCCCAAGTGCTCCAATCCAAGGTCCTCGCCTTGTTGCATCAAGGTCATTGGGGAGTGGTCCGCACCAAGCAGCTTGCCCGCCGTCATTGTACATGGATCGGCATTGATAAGCAGATTACGCAGATGTCTACAGATTGTTCGACCTGTGCCGAACACCAAGCTGCTCCGCCTCAACGCTATTTTGAGTGGGCACGCCCTGCCGGTCCCTGGCAGCGGGTACATATTGATTTCGCTGATCCATATTGGAATTCTCGTTGGCTCATCGTGATAGATGCATTTAGTAATTTTCCGTTTGTTGTGCCCATGCAGTCTACAACGTCTGCCCAAACTATACAGGCGTTGACTTCAATTTTTTGTATTGAGGGTCTTCCAGAAGTTTTAGTGTCTGACAATGGTCCACAATTTACCTCTGCTGAATTTGAAAGTTTTTGTTCTGCCAATGGCATTCGCCATGTTCTTACTCCGCCGTTCCACCCTCAATCGAATGGTGCAGCGGAACATTTTGTACGCACATTCAAGGATCATATGGACCGGCTTCGTGCTACGCACTCTCGTCAGCAGGCCCTCGTCACGTTCCTGTCGTCGTACCGGACCACGCCACGCGACAGCCCTTCGCCTGCGGAGCTTCTCCACGGCCGTCGTCATCGCACCCTACTACGGTTGTTGCACCCCCCGGATCGACCCGCCGCTTCTGAGCATCGCACGCGTTTTCAGCGCAACGACGCCGTTTTTTTCAGAGTTTATCACGGTCGCCGTCGTTGGGAACGTGGTACCGTGATAAGTGTCCAGGGTCGCGGTTTTTATACTGTTCAAGGTGCTACTGGGGTGCACAGGAGGCATCAGAACCAGTTGCGCCGCGCTGGCCGCCCGGATTCTGCCGCTCGTTCTTTGTCCACAGATTTGGTCCGCGGCGGGTTCCAGCCGCGCCTTCCGACTTCGCTGCCGCCCCCAGGGCAGCAGCAGCAGCCGTCGCCGCTACCACGCTGACAGCCCGTCCCGTTGATGCCTCCCGCGCAGCTTCATCCGGGAGCGCCCCAGGTGGTCGCTCCGGCGCCTGCGGTCCCTCTTCAGTCGCCACCGCCTTCGGAGCTGATGGACGTCGACCCCTCAGCCGGGCCGCCTTCCCAAGCGGTGGCTGTGCAGCCTGTCCTGCAGCCGCTTTCCTTGGGCACCCCCAAGGAGTCTGACACCGCAGCGCCTTGTCCGGCCCCCACTCAGCAGCCGTCGATGCAGCGTCAGGAGACGCTGCCTCTCTTCGTGGGTCCCGACGCCCCGTCGCGTCCAGTACCAGAAGCTGCGCCCGTGGTCACAGGCGTGCACCCTGACCTCGGTTTTCAGTCGGTGTTTCCCGAGGCCCCGCGCAGCTAATGCTGGGGTGCGGACCGGGGACTGCCACCGACAACAGTCTCCGCTCCGGTCTCTTCTGCTACGCCTGCGGCCAGACCCCTCCCCCGCCGTCGACGCTCGCCACGTCATTACTCAACGACGGTGCGGCGATTTGGGGGGGAGGAGTGTTATATGCTAGCCAGTAATGCCACCCGAGCCCGCTGCCAAAAGGTTGGCAGCATCAAAGTCCGGACGCCGTCCGCATAAGCAGCGCCAGCGAGACAGGAAATCGCCGCAAGTCTGCGCGCGCCACTGCTGGCTTCTGGGTTCTTAAGCGCTGGAGTCGCGAGCGCTAGGACAGTTCTGTATTCGCCGCTCAGTTGTATACTCGCCACCGAATTGTGTACTTGCTAGTCAGTTGTGTGTTCATCGCAGCAGAGTTGTTGTTTGTCGTCAGCCGACGCTGACCTAGCCGCTCTGACTCGAACTAGACAGATTTCTGTAGACACGGAGTTCACTACTGTGTTCTGTACCTTCGTTAATAAAGATAAGTACCGACTTTTATTTAATCAGAGTGTTTGGGTTATCATCTTTCTGTTCACTGTTCCAGCGGACCGGTCGGCCCGCTATTAAAAGTGTGGCGGTGACTTCGTAAGCCGTTTCTACAGCGAATTGCTTGTCGCTACGAACACCGCCACAAAAGTGAAGACCACCGACCAAGTGACTTGACCTCCACTCAGCTTCTTTATGTCTCACCTGGACTCTCACCACACGATAATCCAGTGAATTTGCAATGGATATTATCGCCACCTCCTGGAAATACAACACCTCATTTCCTCCTACTCTTCATTCTGTCTTGCTCTTCAAGAAACTCACTTTCGTGGTGACCACTCTCTAAAGTTTCGTGTTATTGAATGTTCTGTCAGAACTGTGCTGGACCTGGGATAGCGTCTGGAGGAGTCTGCACTTTGATTTGCACCTATGTTATTAATGACTGAATCCCTGTTCATACTAACCTGGAAGTGATAGCAGTTAAGAGTGCAGACGACTGCAGCAATCACCATTTGCAATGTCAACCTCCCTCCAGGTAGGCCACTTCAGTATGTTGAACTATCTACCTTAATACAGCAACTCCCACCCCCTTGGGTACTTCAGTGCACACCACCCCCTGTGGGAGAGTCGCACTTCATTGGATAGAAGTCTTCTACTTGACCAAATTACTACAGACTTTGATTTGTGCCTCCTCAATGATGATTCCCCTACCCACTTCAGTGCTACTCATGGAACCTTTACTGCTCTCGATCTCACAATCTCCTCCCCTGCTCTTGTGGCTTGCCTACGTTGGTCACCCCTCGACCATCTTTGTGACATTGACCACTTTCCAGCGTTCTGTCATTCCGGACAGGCCTCCATGTTGGGCATTCCACAGGGCCAATTGGCCTATATATATGTCTCCTGTGCACTCCGACACCTCTCTGTCGCGCTGCATTAAGTAGTCGTGCGGGGTATTGCTGCCACTATTCTTCATGCTGCTGGCACTGTTGTCCCCCTATCCACAGGTCCCCCTCATTGTCGACCAGTACCATGGTGGACCCAGGACGTAGCAGTCTCTGTCCAGGATCGCCGACGGGCGTTTCAACGATTTAAACGACACCCTTCAGAGACCAACCCCCTTGCTTTTAAACATCTCCTTGCTAAGGCTCGTTACCTTGTTAAGCGGAGTAAAAAGGAATGCTGGGAGCGCTAGTTTTCCTCCCTGGCGATGTACGGCTCTTCATCGCAGGTTTAGTCCAAGCTCTGTAGCCTTCTCGGCCACCAGTGACAGTCAACTGTCCAGGAGCTTATCCTCCAAGGTGCTCGGTCTACTGATCCATTGGTCCTTGCAGAACACCTCGCAACATACTTTGTGACAGCATTGGCATCCTCTTCCTATCCTGCCACCTTTCTCGAACAGAAACACAGCGTTGAACAGACTCCCCCTTCTGTTTCAACCTTCACCAAGCGGAATCCTATAACGAACCCTTCACTGAATGGGAATTCTTACAGGCTCTTACCTTTTCACATGATATATCCCTGGCCCAGATTGCATCCACAACGAGATGATCCAACACTTGGACATTACACGGAGCAATATCTACTCAGGGTCTTCAACCACATTTGGCTCATGGGTGCCTTCCCGTCACAGTGGCGAGAAAGTATAATTGTCCCTGTCCTTAAGCTATACTGTAACTATCAGTTATAGTGTTGTCCGACAGATGGAATAGACTAGTAGTAATTAATGTACATGCACCAACTGAGGACACTGAAAAGGTTGTTAAAGACGGCTTTTATGAAGAACCAGATCAACTGTGGGATGAGTTCTCCTCATATGATACAAAATTAATCATAGGTGATTTTAATGCGAAGATAGGGAAGGAGGAAGCATTCCGGCCTACAATTGGGTAAGAAAGTTTGCATAACATTTCGAATGATAATGGCACAAGGGTGGTTAATTTTGCTGTTTCAAAAGACATGATTGTTGAGAGCACATATTTCAAAAGGAAAGACATTCATAAAGCAACTTGTGTCTCTCCGGATGGACACACCCGAAACCAAATTGATCATGTTCTTGTAGATCGGAGATGGCACACTAGTATAGAAAATGTTAGGACTTTCAGGGGAGCATACTGCGATTCTGATCATTTTATTGTAGTTGCCAAAGTTCACCAACGGCTATCTACAGCAACATCAAGGTGTCACAATGCAGAACTTGTTAGGTTCGATACTGACAAGCTAAATGATGAAAACTTTAGAAGAAGGTACATGATAGAAATATCAAACAGGTTTGATGCTCTCAGGACACACGAAGATCAAGATGAGGATGTAAATAAACAGTGGATCACTGTGAGGAATAATATCTATGAGGCAGCGAAGGTCACAATAGGTACAATTAAGAAGAACAGGAGGAAACCGTGGTTTGATGAGGAATGCAAGAAATTGGTAGGGGAAAGGAGAAAAGCGCGATTATATTGGGATAGAATGGGAGACAGAAAACGAGAGGAGTTCTTGAACTTGAGAAGGGAAGTTGGTCGTAGGCTATGGGCAAGAAGAGGGATTATTTGAACAATCAAATTACAAAAATGGAAACAAACAGTAAAACAAAAAACATTAGGGAACTTTACCTAGACATAAATGGGTATAGGAAGGGCTTCAAGGCTAGGACAAATGTACTTCGAGAGGATGCTGAGGGAATACTGACAGTGCCCAGTGCTATATTGAGTAAATGGAGGGCGTATTTTGAGCATCTATTAAATGTACACCAGGAAGCAGGAAATGAGCAGGCGTACGAAATACATACAGCAGAACCGCAGATACCTGAGCCAACATTAAAGGAAGTAAGAGATGTAATCAACAAATACGAGGGCTATCCACAAAGTACATTACGTTTTGGAATTAAAAATAAATAAAGTATTGGAATTTTTTTTATTATATACAGATGAAAGCCACACTTAAATAGTACTTTTCTACATAGTTGCCATTTAAATTAAGGCACTTATCGTAGCGATGGACGAGCTTGGAAATTCCTTCGTCGTAAAATTCGATCGCCTGCGCCTTCAACCACGTGGTTACCTCTTCTTGAAGCTGTGCGTCGTCATCAAAACGCTGCATAGCCAACCACTTCTTCATTGCTGCGAATAAGTGGAAGTCGCTCGGTGCCAGGTCGGGACTGTACGGCAGATGAGGAAACAATTCCCACTTAAAAGATTCGAGAACTTCACGAGTGGCATTTGCCGTGTGGGCCCGGGCGTTGTCGTGAATCAGCAAGATCTTTGAGCCCAACTTTCCCCTGCGCTTGTTTTGTATTGCTCTTCTGAGGTTGTGCAGAGTTTGGCAATACCTTTGAGAGTTTATTGTAGTGCCTCTTTCCAGGAAATCCACAAAAATCACACCTTTTCTGTCCCAAAAGACAGTCGCCATCACCTTCCTTGCCGACATTGTCTGTATGCATTTCTTGGGTTTTTGGGGGGAATTTGTGTGTCCCCACTGCATTGACTGCAATTTTGTCTCGCAGTTCACATGCTTAACCCATGTTTCGTCACCAGTAACGATGCGATCGAGTAATGAGTCGCCATCTTTCTCGTAAGCGTCCACAAACGTTAACGCTGCAGCCATTCGCTGATTTTTGTGAATCTTTGTCAAGATTTTTGGTATCCATCTTGCACAAAACTTGTGGTAACCAAGCTTTTCGGTACTGATTTCGTGCAACAAACTTCGTGAAATTTGTGGAAAACTCATAGAGAGTTCCGTTATTGTGAAATTACGGTTTTCACGGACCGCGGCATCGACTTTTTCGACAAGTTCGGCAGTCACTATGCTGGGTCTTCCACTTCGCTCTTCGTCGTGAACGTTAGTTCGGCCATTTTTAAATTTTGTGACCCATTGACGCACTCCACCTTTAGTGATTATGTTGTCCCCATACACTTCACAAAGCTGCCGATAGATTTCTATCGGTGTACAGTTTTTTGCAGTCAGAAACCTTATTACAGCACGCACTTCACACTTCGCGGCATTTTCAATTAATGCTGACATTTCAAACTGTCACAGTAACTCAACGGAGTACAGCACGAACCTCTCACTAGCACGGCAGGATGCCGACTGAGCGGCGGAATGCTATGACACCAAGATGACCGCGCTAGCCCCGCCGCTAACGGACACAAACGAAAACGTAATGTACTTTATGGATAGCCCTTGTAGAAAAACCATAAAGCACCAGGATCAGATTGCATAACTGCAGCATTAGTTGAAAATGGGGGACAGAAATTGGTGGAAGTAGTTCACAAAGTGATAACTAAAGTATGGAATTTAGAGATTATACCTGAAGAGTGGCAGGAGTCGATTCTGATCCAAATTTTTAAGAAAGGTGACAAAATGGATTGTAGTAATTATGGAGGGATATCACTATTACCAGTATGTTCCGAAATGTTCTCGAATATTCTGCTAAGCAGGCGTACACCATATGCAGATGAAATTGTGGGGGATTACCAAGCCGGCTTTCGGAGGAACAGATCAACTACAGGCCAAATATTCACCCTGCGTCAAATTTTGGAAAAGAAATGGGAATACAATAAACTAGTTCATAATCTTTTCATAGAATTTACAAAAGCATATGATTCAGTATTGCAGTCAAAATTGTACAGAATTAGTTTGGAAATTGGAATACCAAAGAAGTATGTTAGACTTATAGAAGCGCATTTGAAAAAACACAAAAGGTAGAGTACACGTGGGGAACTCGGAGTCAGAAGAATTTGTAATAAAGAACGGACTTAAGCAGGGAGATGCCCTGTCTCCGCTACATTTTACTTTAGTCCTAGAAGATATTGTACGAATGGCAGCAGATAATTCAGAGGGTGTGGAGTTAATTGGAAATATTAAGATATTAGGGTATGCAGATGATCCAAACATAATTAGCGACCGAGCGAGGTGGCGCAGTGGTTAGACACTGGACTCGCATTCGGGAGGACGACGGTTCAATCCCGCGTCCGGCCATCCTGATTTGGGTTTTCCGTGATTTCCCTAAATCACTCCAGGCAAATGCCGGGGTGGTTCCTCTGAAAGGGCACGGCCGACGTCCTTCCCCATCCTTTCCTAACCCGATGAGACCGATGACCACGCTGTCTGGTCTCCTTCCCCAAAACAACCAACCATAATTAGCGATAGGAAAGAATCTGTAACAGCAAATGCGAATGCGTTAATCAAGGCTAGTGAAGATGTAGGTCTAAGGATAAGTGAAGACAAAACTAAATACCTGGTTACTACTAGAATGCCAACAGCAGTAGATTAGGAAATGTTAAGAGTTGGAGACATGCAGTTTGAAAAAGTGAACAAATCTAAGTATCTAGGCGTGGACATCACTTCGAGAAATGAGATTGAATCGGAAATGAAGAAGAGATTATGGTCGGGAAATGCGTGCTACTTCTCACTGAATACATTACTTTCATCACGGACATTGTCTAGGAATTTAAAGATTAGAATATTCAAAACTATTATTCTACCAGTTATGCTGTATGGGTGTGAGACTTGGTCTCTCACTGTGCAAAATGTTAAGCCATTTCGAGTATTTGAAAACAAAATTTTGAGGAAAATTTTCGGAGCAAAAAGGGATGACATTAGCGGAGAGTGGCGAAAACTGCATAACGAAGAAGTTCACGAACTTAACGAACTCTATTCAAGCCCTGACATAATCAGTATTATTAAATCAAGTAGGCTGCGATGGGCGGGTCACGTAGCTCGAATGGTTGAGGGCAGGGCAGGGCGCAGAGTAGTGGTAGGGCACCTAGAAGGAAGACGTCCTGTGGGGAGACCGAGGCGTAGATGGAAGGAAAATGCGAAGGCTGATTTGAGGAGCCTAGGTATTGAAGGTGAATGGAAGGAAATAGCCCAAGGCAGGGACAGATGGCGAAAATACGTTGCCGCGGTAATGGCCTCTCGAGTCCGGTATGACCAGTGAGTAAGTCCTTAACCCTGGGAAGAACCCAACGTCTCTTGACAGCTACTGCCCAATTAGCCTGACGAACGTACTTTTTAAACTGCTTGAGAGGATGGTTAGCTTTCAATTATGCTGCGTTCTCGAATCTCAGGGCCTTTTGTCCCCATATCAGGGCGGCTTCTGGAAAGGACAATCTCCAACTGGCCATTTACTCAGATTCGAAACTGCAATCTGACTGGCTTTTACTAACTGTTGGTACCCTGTCGCAGTCTTCTTTGACCTACGTAAAGCATACGACATGGTTTGGAGCCATCACATTTTAGTGAGCATGGGGCTTTCGCGGCCCCCTTCAGATTTTGTTCGCGATTTTTTTATCCCACTGGCTCTTCTGGGTTCCAGTTGGCACTTCACTCAGCACCCTTCGATTTCAGGAGAATGGTATCCCACAGGGTTTTGTCACACTCTTCGTCATAGCCATCAATGGGCTTATAACCTCTGTTGGCCCTCAGGTTACCCCAGCGTTGTATGTTGACGATTTTTGCATCTGGTGCAACTCCCACTCGATAGTGTCTGCTGAGTGCCAGCTCCAAGGGGCCATCCGATGGGCCTCTGCATGGGCTGTCTCCCATGGCTTCCAATTTTCTCTCTCCAAAATGCGGGTTATGCATTTTTGTTGTCAATCATAGTACACCCTGATCCAGAACTTTATTTAGGTGACCAGCTCCTAGATGTTACAGCACAGTCCTGTTCCTTGGGCCTTTTTTTAATGAAAAGCTGACGTGGCTGTCTACCTGCTCCATATTTGCCGCCTGAAGACTACATGCATGCGGAAGCTTAATACTCTCTGCCTCCGGACCCATACATCTTAGGGTGCAGACCATGCTACTCTTCTCCATCTTTACAGTGCTCTGGTCTTGTCCAGACTAGATTATGGAAGTCAGGTTTATGGCTCAGCAGCTCCTTCTGCTCACAAAATACTTGATCCTTTTCACTATTGTGGGGTGCTTCTGGCTATTGGTGCCTTTTGCACTAGTCCCATTAACAGTCTACTCACAGAAGTGGAGATTCCCCCTCTACAAATACGATGCAGACAACTCTCTGTTTCTTATGCAATCACCATTCACTGATTCATTGACCATCCCGTGTAACCTGTCCTCTTTGCAAGTGAGGGATGTCTCCCTGCTGATCACTGTCCAAGTGTGGGATTGCCAGTTGGAATGCGTTTCACTTCCCTCTGTCAGGACCTGACACTGAAATGCGCCCCATGTATTTCCTCCCACACGTCCCCTTGGATGGTGCCCAGACCATGGATTAGGACTGACCTATTCCAGAGCACTAAGGTCTCTGTCGCCCCTGTGGTCTTCTGGAGTCTTGTACATTCCATCCTTGCAGAGTTCGAGGGAGCTACCATCTTCTACACTGATGGTTCTAAGACAATAAATAAAGTGGGATACGCTTTCACGTCTCCTGCTGGTTTAGAACACCATTTACTGTCGGAATCGTGTAGCATGTTCATAGCAGAGCTGCTAGCCACTACCAGAACCCTCCATTTTGTTACTCGGGCCTCCCTCCACAGCGCTTTAATATGTACAGACTCACTGAGCAGCCTGCTACTCTCGTCATCCTTTGGTCTCTGCTGTCCATGACCTTCTCTCCGTCCTTGGCCGTGCCACCTGTTCAGCTGTCTTTCTCTGAGTCCCAAGTCATGTGGGTATCCCAGGCAATGGATGAGCTGACTGTTTGGCTAAATAAGGTGATACACTCCATTCCCTTTGGTGACTCCAGCTGCAGATATACAGATCTACATCAAATCACACTTTGCCAAAAAGTGGAAAGACATCTGGTGTGCTACTGCTCTCATTAATAAACTCCACACAGTCAAGGAGACTACTATGCTTTCGTGCTCTGCCTGCTGCTCTTCTTGGAAGGTGTCCACTGCTGCGCTTTGGTTCTCTTCCTTCCACTCCTCTCAGAAGGAATCCACTGCTTAATGCCGTCTATGCATTGGTCATACCAGGCTCATCCATTATGTCCTCCTGTATAACGAACCATCACCACAATATAGTTATGGAGCCAGACTGACGACATCTCACATATTGGTAGAATGTCCCCTTCATGATAGGTATAGTTTTCCTTAATTTTAATGTTAGCACACAATTCACGGATGGTTGAACTGGTCCTCAGTTTCCTCTGTGAAAGTGGTTATTTCCGGATACAGGGGTTTGCTTTACTCCTGGAGCAGAGGCAGGGTGGTGGTGGTTTGGGCCTCCCTTCACGTTTTCTCAGTCTGGGACCCTATGATAACCCCCCCATGGAAAGATCAGTTTTTAGATTTGGTCTAACATTTTATGCCTTAACTTCCTTGTTTTACAGTTTGACTCACCTGACTGGATCCATCCACTTTTAGCTGACCCTCTTCCTTTTGTGAGTAACTTTGGAATCGTAAGCCTGATGATGTCACCGTTTGGCCCCATAAACCCTCTCAATTAATCAGTCTCAGTATTTCTCAGGGAAAAAAATGTTAAAACGTGTCTGAAAATCAGAGAAATAGCAGGGAATTTCACTTGGGGAAACTTGTGGCAACCCTGATAATGTTCTATCAAGTAAATCAAGATGTTCCTCCCACGTAGCAGTAACAATTAAAATTTTGTCTACATACAGCGTTACCTTATGCAGCAGGTCACGTCCCAGAACTGTATCTTTAGCAGCAATGAATATTCCGGAACTTACACCGAGTCCCAACAGCTTCTACCAGGTTGAACAAAAACTGTATAATTCCCAGAGTCTTTGAACAGTAAGTCCTGCCAGTAGGATATCTGAGGTCAGCGCTAGTTAAAATGTCTTGTCTACGCTCGCATTCCTGTTCCATGATATTGAACTTTTCAAATAATAATGCTAGCATTTTATCATCCGGTAGTGGCATATGTTGAGAATTGCTAGTTTCTGCCCCTTGCCCGGTAGAAATATTATCATTTACTTCTAAAGGTTTTACTGCAGGAATGTCCGTTTGTGTTGACAACTCCTCAGCTTCATTTTCGCTTGGAATATGAGGTAATAAATTGGAATTTCTGCAACAATTTGTCTAAACTTTTGGGTTGTGTGTGAACTGGTAAAATAATTTTGCTAATATCACATGCATTTAGGCCTACGCGAAACAGACAATTATGTGTATCTATACTACAGTAAGGTGAATGAGATAATTCAGTGACATTCTAACAAACCATTCGTTTTATCTCTTGGTCAACAGCTGCAGAACGAACAGGATTTTTGGCAAAATATGTCAGTGTGGGAACACATCCTTGTGGTACAGATACATATTTATTACACTTAGTTTCTCATCAAATCCATGTAACTATTTCCAAAGCATGTTTCTTAACTTTTATATTTATTCTGAACTGAGATAAGCAGATTCCGTTATTTTATCATGGATGTTAGCTTTGTTACTCTCATTCTTACGACAGAGGCTCGAAGAATTAGTTACAGATGCACTCTTTGCTTTCAGTAATTTTACCTTAATTCCCTGTTAAAATTTGCCATGTACCACGGGGTGTAATATCCACGACTATATTTTATTCAGAGCGATATTCACAACAGCGCTGTGTGTGAAATGTGAGTGAACATTCTCATGATATTAATAAAAATGGACTTCATCGACGCTAAAATAATAAATAATTATTGTCAGTGACATAATTTAATTTTCTGTAAAAAATTATATCTCAGACAATACTCATGGAAAAAGATAATCTAAATCCCCATCTTTTGTTATCTATGATTCTTCTAGAAAAATCCTTCTTCTTCTTCTTGTTCGAACTGTTGTAATGATCAGACGTGATTGACACCTTGTAACACAGAGGTCAGTGAAAAACTGTATTTTGAGCTAATTTATTAATGAAAAATAGAGTTTAGCTGTCATTGAAAGCAGTCTTCTTGTTGGAGTTTTATTTAATTGTGATTTTCATCATATATAATTGTTAAGTTTACTGATCAGCTACAAAGGAGCGCCGCCATTAGCGGGGATTATTGGTAAATGCTGAATAAGAAGTGATTAACAGGGAGAAATACTTTTAAATGTTAATGCATATAGCTAAGGTACAGAAGAGATTTAATATACACTCCTGGAAATTGAAATAAGAACACCGTGAATTCATTGTCCCAGGAAGGGGAAACTTTATTGACACATTCCTGGGGTCAGATACATCACATGATCACACTGACAGAACCACAGGCACATAGACACAGGCAACAGAGCATGCACAATGTCGGCACTAGTAGAGTGTATATCCACCCTTCGCAGCAATGCAGGCTGCTATTCTCCCATGGAGACGATCGTAGAGATGCTGGATGTAGTCCTGTGGAACGGCTTGCCATGCCATTTCCACCTGGCGCCTCAGTTGGACCAGCGTTCGTGCTGGACGTGCAGACCGCGTGAGACAACGCTTCATCGAGTCCCAAACATGCTCAATGGGGGACAGATCCGGAGATCTTGCTGGCCAGGGTAGTTGACTTACACCTTCTAGAGCACGTTGGGTGGAACGGGATACATGCGGACGTGCATTGTCCTGTTGGAACAGCAAGTTCCCTTGCCGGTCTAGGAATGGTAGAACGATGGGTTCGATGACGGTTTGGATGTACCGTGCACTATTCAGTGTCCCCTCGACGATCACCAGTGGTGTACGGCCAGTGTAGGAGATCGCTCCCCACACCATGATGCCGGGTGTTGGCCCTGTGTGCCTCGGTCGTATGCAGTCCTGATTGTGGCGCTCACCTGCACGGCGCCAAACACGCATACGACCATCATTGGCACCAAGGCAGAAGCGACTCTCATCGCCGAAGACGACACGTCTCCATTCGTCCCTCCATTCACGCCTGTCGCGACACCACTGGAGGCGGGCTGCACGATGTTGGGGCGTGAGCGGAAGACGGCCTAACGGTGTGCGGGACCGTAGCCCAGCTTCATGGAGACGGTTGCGAATGGTCCTCGCCGATACCCCAGGAGCAACAGTGTCCCTAATTTGCTGGGAAGTGGCGGTGCGGTCCCCTACGGCACTGCGTAGGATCCTACGGTCTTGGCGTGCATCCGTGCGTCGCTGCGGTCCGGTCCCAGGTCGACGGGCACGTGCACCTTCCGCCGACCACTGGCGACAACATCGATGTACTGTGGAGACCTCACGCCCCACGTGTTGAGCAATTCGGCGGTACGTCCACCCGGCCTCCCACAAGCCCACTATACGCCCTCGCTCAAAGTCCGTCAACTGCACATACGGTTCACGTCCACGCTGTCGCGGCATGCTACCAGTGTTAAAGACTGCGATGGAGCTCCGTATGCCACGGCAAACTGGCTGACACTGACGGCGGCGGTGCACAAATGCTGCGCAGCTAGCGCCATTCGACGGCCAACACCGCGGTTCCTGGTGTGTCCGCTGTGCCGTGCGTGTGATCATTGCTTGTACAGCCCTCTCGCAGTATCCGGAGCAAGTATGGTGGGTCTGACACACCGGTGTCAATGTGTTCTTTTTTCCATTTCCAGGAGTGTAGTTCATTTTGGTTAAGGAAAAACGTTGCCCCCTTGAATAACAGTTCGGTAAAATACATGGGATCACTCTTGTGCATGAAGCTAGGGCCATTTACACTGCTTCACAGACAACATTGGTACACGTTCCCGGATGGAGATATCTTTAACAAAATAACTATCTTTAGCCGGGACAGGCAGCGATTAAATGAAACCTCATGTTACGCCAATAATAAGTAATTGGTTTTGTTGTAGTCCTGCCCACGATTTGTAAAATACCGCAATCCTAACAGCACTCCACATTGGCGCCCAACGTGGGGCCACAATACACAGCATTTATTATAATATTGTAATTCTTTACAGGTGTACTGTACCATTACAAAATATTAATATTTATGTTATTTTCTTTTCATGTATCATTGAGAATCCGACTCGGGAGAAATTACTTTATGTATGTGTATGTCATCTGGAATGTTGCGAGAAACAACTAAGAACAATCAAGCTGTGCTATCGATCTACGGCTGAGAAAATGTAAGAGCGAATGTTCGTATTTGTCGTTACATGTACGTTGTTGCAAATTCACAGCAGTTTAGGTACAGTGACAGCAGCATTAAGTAGCAGTGCTTCATTATTGTGACTGCGAGTGTAATATTTTTAAGTATATTTGTCTTGTAGATATTTTGTGGACACATTTCACCCATTTAACTAGTGTTATTTGTATATGTGTTAGCTGTAACGTATTTTGTGGGAAATATTGTTATTGTCAGTGATATATATATATTTGCACAATATTAGTGTCAAGTGTCAAACATGGTTAGACCAAAGAAGCAAGTAAAGTCGAATGAGCATGCTGATGCAGAAATTGCATCAGACCACCACCACCTAGAGACAAGGCCGCGGCGCGAAATTCATAGCAGGTCGTGACGTCACTCCAAGCGGGCCACCATGTTGTGTTTCGAAGCGTTTGTTTATCTACACGTTTGTTGGATCGAGTGCTATGTTCGTGCTTTAAACTAGCGATTACAGAGTTTACGTGTAGTGAAGCTACTGTGAACATGTTTTATAAATGTTGTGTGCCAAGGTGTCGTGGGAATTACGGAACAGGTCCGAAAGTAATGTTGTTTTCCTTTCCGAAAGATGCGAATCTGCGTTGGAAATGGCTTTCAGCAATTCATCGGGACAATTTCCAACCCACTGAGCACACGAAGGTATGTAAAAACTATATACCTAGTACAATTATTATTATTTTTCTGGTGGAATATCTTGCATTTTGGATACATTTGACTAAAATTGTGAGCAAAAGTTCGCGGTAAATAGGCCTAGTATTCGTGTTCAAGTGGCTTTATTTTGATTTTGAAAACGAAATATAAATTTGTGGCTCATGTTACTTTTTATTCGTGTTTAAATTTCTCTGCAGTTCGTATTTTGTTACGCATTACCGATACGTTTTATTCTCTATTTGTGAGTGGGTGTTGTTTTTCAGTCTCGCATTAGTTAGCATGAGTGCTAACGAATGTTGAAATTGCTGTTTTGATGTTTAAAAAGCGATCTCTCCGTATGAAGCATATCTGTGTTGTTTTTCTATGTGTTAGTTTTTCCTGTTAGACATTCGCCAACCCACGATCAAATTATTATCTTTCAACCTAACCTAACTTCAGGTGACGATGCAGAATAGTTGTCTTCACAAACAGATTTCAGTGGCGTTCTGTATCACTTGAGCCGCCTCGTATAATGACATTCTTGTTAATAACGCATCCAGTTACTTAATTTGTCCGGTATTTTAAATGTTCCAGATGGTTAATTGAAATGACAAGTGTCATTTAGTTCATACGGCACTGCTTGGCACGGAATGTTTAGTGGATATTTTCTTAACATACTCCCAGTTGGATGGTCATGACTGTCTTACTGAGGTGTGTCATTTATGTTGGCATCTGTTCAACTTTATTTTGTGTTTGGCATGCGTTTGCTTTGGAGTTGTTGTTCTATCCAAACATGAAATTTGTGCTAGGCATATTTCAAGACCCTCATTCAGTGTTACCTGCAATGACACAGTTTTAATATGCACTGGTATAAAAACACACACAGTGAAATAGTATTCTGCAGCTGTTGATATCTCTTATACCATGTCAATGAAGAAACTGTAAAGTCAAAATTATAAAATAATTGCTATGTTAACATGCAGAATCCAACAGATTACTGAAATTTGGTGCCACTTAATCCATAATAGGAACTTCACTCTTACAGTTCCATAAATATCACAGTACTGCTGTAACACAAGCAGTTCACAGGTATATTCATCATATACTGATGCCTGGTGAGGTATGCTCATAGTGCTTATAGTACTAATTAATAAAAGAATATTAAAATGGAATATGCATGTTGTTGTAGAACATGGTATATTGCTGTTAGGCCTAAATAATTTGTGTACTTCCACTAAGGTGTGACCTGTCAAGCTGATATTGGTGGAAAATGAATGAGTATCCAGTGTTTTTTACTTTCACATACAGACACACATCTCTAGATCATGCTGTATATTGTACTGACTCACACTACTTTGTTTTAGGTTTGTGAACTTCACTTCACCGAATCTGACATGTGCCGCCATACAGAATGTTATGATGAAGTGAAAGGCACAAAGCTTTCTGTCAAGCTTTCAAGACCGAGACTTAGAGAGGGTGCTGTCCCATCAGTGTTACCAGGCTGCCCAAGCTATTTGTCTACTCCATCCACCAGCTCTCGAGAAAGTGCAGAGGAAAGGAGAGCTAGATTGGACAATGAACATCTTCTACAAGCAATTAAAGACAGTATAGTAACCAAAACAGAGTATGATTCGAGGAAGTTATTTTCTACTTTTGAAGCATTTCTGCAGTGCCTAGAAAGAGAAACCATTCCCAGTGAATGGACCATTGTTAGGAGAAGTGACTGTGTCCTATTTCTATTGCTTACTGTATTGCCTGCTCCATCTGTGTCTGTATCTGTAGTAGTGACAAATGATTTGCAGTTGTCTGCCTATCGAAGTAACACTGAGATAAGAAAGATAGGCAGTAGAAAAATATCACACAAACTTTCAAATATGAATGATTTGTTTGCAGTATTAGACAAAGTGAAAGAATTAGTCAGTGCAAAAGAAAATTCATTAAAAATCCAGTGCCTTCTTATACAGGACATTTTAAATGACATGTGCAGTTCTGTAGATGAAGAAAAACAGAAACAAATTCAATTCTTAAGTGAGCAAGTTAAGTTGCTATGTAGCTGTGAGGAAAACTATAGGTTTAATCCTCACTTTTCTATATTCTGTTGTATCCTGCATTCTATCTCCCCTCATGCCTATAAATTTTTGAGGTCATCTGGCAATCTTATTCTTCCTCATCCAAGAACTTTACAGAAAATATGTTCCTCATATACTAATGGTCCTCATAATGAACAAAATGAAGGTGCTATGCTCCTGTATATTAAGGAAAGATTTAAATCTTTGCAGGAAAGTGATTGTACCATTTCATGAATGATGGATGAAATTCATATTAAACCTTATTTTGATTACAAGGGAGGAAACATTGTGGGGGCAGCATTTGATAGTGACAAGGCTGCTACTACAGCGTATGTCTTTATGGTACAATCATTGCTGTCTTGTTTTAAAGAAGTAGTGCATGTCCTTCCAGTGCGAAACCTTGCAGCTGAACAGTTATTTTTGTATGTGAAGAAAATATTATGTGGCCTTTATGACATTGGTTTCAAAGTTATTTGTGTAGTTAGTGACAACAATGCTTTAAATAGGAAATCTATGGCACTTTTTAGCTCACCTCCAAAACTCAGTATAGTTTACCCACATCCAGCTAATCCAACTCAGCCACTATTTTTTATAATTGATTCTGTCCACATCCTTAAGTGTATTCGTAATAATTGGGTTAATCAAAAGGACTCTCAAGTTTTGCTCAAATATCCACAATTTGATGGAAGCAGTGATGATTGTCAGGTGTTAATGGCATCTTTTGAAGCATTGAGGCAGCTTCATAAGATTGAATGTAATGGTCTACTTAAGCACTCTTATGGTCTTTCTTTGAAGTCTCTTTATCCATCTTCACTTGAGAAACAGAATGTGAGCCTTGTTTTGCAGGTATTCAGTGAATATACAGCTGAAGCTGTTTCAACTTTAGGAGAACAGAAAAACTTGTTACATTACCAGACCACTGCAGAATTTATTAAAATTATACTTACATGGTGGAAAATTGTAAATGTTAAGACAGTTCACAAAGGTGTTCGACTAAATGATCTCTTCCAGTGCCCTCTGTCTGTAAGTAATAATGATGAAAAATTAGTTTTTTTGGAAAAGTTTCTTGTGTGGCTTGATAAGTGGAAGGACTTAGGCCTGAAAAATAATACCCTTTCAAAAGATACACATATAGCTCTGACACACACAACCTATGGTTTGATTGAGATGGCAAGGTACTGTACTAAAGAGCTTGGTTTCACTTATTTTTTGCTGGGAAAATTTAGACTGATTCTCTGGAAGCAAGGTTTAGCAGTTACCATTCAATGGCTGGCTCTCAGTATCTCATATCTGTGAGACAGATTTTTGAAGTGGAAGCGAAGATGAGGATGCAGAACATGTTACCACTCATGTTGAATTCAAGTACTTTTGGTAAACTGCCTGTTGCAGAAGGGTTCATCTTTAATTGTAATGATGACACAAAAGGGACTATACAAACAGACTCTGAGTTTATGGTTGACATTATGTATTTGGAGGAAGATTTCAGGCAGGCAGAAACATACCTTCCAATATTAACATATTTAGCAGGGTATTGTGTTCGCAGTGTACTGAAGAAACAGCAGTGTGAGGTGTGCAGCAAATACCTTCTCTTAGACAAAGAAATGTGTCTGCATGGTGAACAACATCTTAGTTTAATCAAAAATTTGGACAGGGGTGGTCTGTTATTCCCTCAGCCTGATGTTGTGAATGTTGTTATTTACAATTACATTACTGTGCAGAAATTAATATCTGCCCCTAATGAAAAAAAATTTTTGTCATCCAACAGTCAAAGGGTGCTTGTTCAAAATGTAACCATAAATGCTGTTCAGAAGAAAAGTTTCTTCTTAACAGACTTTATTTGCAGTAATGGTCATTCGGCAGATGAAATACTGAAGTTGTTAGTCAAAGCATCCACCAACGCATTATTAAATAATTACATTAAGAAAAAGAATGACACCTTTACTGCTTCTTTTAAGAAACGGAAGCTTAGCACATTTTAATTTGCGCACATTTTACATGCTAGCACATTTATCAGATGTCACAGAAAATTTCTATTATGTCTCACACATTCAGTTACACTGTATTTGGTCCACTGAAAGCAGAGGCAGGTTCCATAATCCATATTGGTGTAGTACCTTCAACTGAATGCACACTAATAGTCATTTGGTCCATAAAGCCTGTAAGTTGTGGATAATTTGCTTCCAACAGTTTCAAATGTCAGAAGGTCACAACTGTTTCCATGCAGACTATTCAGCTGAAGTAAATACTTTGTCCAGCACTAATGGCTAGTTTCAATCTCATCATTGTAAAATTTTATCAGTTTGTGTACACATCCATCTGTGCACCTGATACTGGCCTAAGGTTGAAACTGGGCCAGTTTTTCCTAGTAAAGTTTTTATGTCTTTCAGCTATTCTGTGCACAAATATTTACATCTTCCTTTCAATTTGTTGAGCATGTGCTGCCCAACAAGAAGAAATCTGTTAAAGTAATTCTGTATTAAACCTCATGTAATTCATTATAACTATGTATGTAATTAGAGGCTATTATTTTGGCATGCAGACGTATAAAACTTGCGATAGAATATTATAATACTACAAAAGGGTTAGCCAAAAATGGATTTCTCCCATTGTCCTGAATCAGAATGACACCAGGGTGTTTCCTAATGTAGTTACTTCTCATAATAGCTGTTCATCTAAATTTTGATACAAGCTGTCAGTATTGTTGCATATGGGTAACAATTAGTTATCGCTTTGCATATATTATTTTACTGAGACATAGTTACATTCTAGTAGTTGCTTATTCCACTCACAGTTTGGAATAGTTTAATATCAGACACAGTAGTTGGTCTCCATTCCCAAATTTGCATCTCATCCAGACTGTGACCCTTAGTTTGTTACTTATTGTGTTTTTTTTTTTTAACTTATGAAACCCCTTGGTAGTGTGACGCTGTGTGTCAGACTTGGACCACACATGTGTTTAATATGCTAGAAAATTTCATAACAGCACACACTTTGGTACTGAGTGAAAAGTGTGTTCTTGAACTGTTTCTGCCAGTAGCTGTAGAATCTTGTGATATAGAAAATCACTTCACAGCATTAAAATACAGCTTCAGTGTTCCATACAGTCAGTTAAATTGAAACAGTTTATTCTAACAGGAATAATGTGAAAGGTGGTGTTTATATAGTAATTAAGGAAAAGTTCTTCCCACCTATATAGAGGGAGAGTATTCTTACAAACATTAAGGAGTGTCATGTTGCTGCATTTTATTTGAATGTGTAGGACATTATATCCTACACCATTAAGTTTAATTTGGAATCAGTGTAAAATTGTTACAGTTTTGATTTATGTTGTACATCTTTAGTTAATCCCAGAGTTAGTTCCTCTGATTTATTTTGTTCACACTTCAGTTCATTACAAGGAAATTGGCCTACTTCTAGCTTATGGCAGGGTTTTCAACAAATGTTGCATAGCTGTGCAGTAACAATATAAAAGAGTTCTTTCAGTTGTGGATCAGGTATTCAACTGTAATGTGAGGTTGGTCTGATATGTTGTCGTACTCAGTATTACCATTTCTTATTAGTTTCCAACGACTAGCTACATTTTCACTTCGTTGAATGTCCTTCAGTAGTGCCTCATCCCAGTACACCTTTATATCATGGTGCATACATTCCAAGAAATGTTTGTTGCTCTATTACTCTGTCTGAGTTAATACTTTTGTCAGCAACATAAGTCATTGTTAGTCACAATTATAAAATTTTATAGACTGTAAGACTGGTAATGTAACTTGTTATACGCATCTGACATGTTTTGCAACTGTAATTTTTCACAAAATACAATATATCAAATGTGTACAACTAATCAATCATTCTGAAAGTAGAAAAGGCTTGCTGCCTTTTAAGATGGAAATCGTGATCTATTTCTGTAATTGAACCATGTTGTGCCCTGGATTTTGTAACAGCATTTTCAGGAAGTAGATGTACATATGACTGACTTAAATAAATTATAGTTCATTACTTCTAGTGTTTTATAGTCCTACATTAACATAAACTATTAATAATTACATCATTTTAAGCATGCTGAGTACTACCGTTCTCATGTTACAGTAATCTGTCTACATATTACAAAGAATTTAACTTGATGTAGTCACCAGCAGTGATTTCTGATCCATCCCTGGAGTTACTAAAGTGCAAATGTGAATTGTAGTATCCCTTGTTCTGAAGTTTGATACAATTCTCAGTATTGTATACAGCATTCCCTTTTTGTTTATAGGATAGCTTGATTCCCTTAATGAGTCACTATCTCCTGCAGTAACGTAGGTAGACACTTAATGAAATTCTATTACGAAATACAGCTTGAAACAATGGAACAAATTAATCTAGAAATAGGTTAAATTTATTAGTGACATTTTTAGCGTGACACATTGTCTCATTCCAACTGCTGCAAATGTCTGCTGAAGGTTTGTAGATTTTCACTGTTGACTTATATAAAGGTCCTGTTGATAAAACTACTGTTGTTTGCAGGACTTACAGCATGCATTTTGAACAGCTGACCATTATGGTCAAGAATACATCTAAAATTTCACTTAAACATATGTTGCTAATTCTTTTATCTGCAGAGTATTGTCAATCAGGCTTGTAAAGTTCTTAGCAACTCTTGTGAGAAAGTCAACACCTGCACACGGCTCATTACATGCTCAAAATCTGCCATATTTTTACAGGAAAGAAAATTTACATTACAATAACAACGAATAATTGTTTTTGTTTCTGAGAAAAGGTGAGTTAAAAGTGATTGTTTGCTTGGGGAATGTACTCAGCTTTCCTGAGGGCGTTCTGTAAACAGTTACAGAATATTTATTTAGGATACTGAAGGCAGAGGAATTTAATATTATACACTGTATTAGTGCAGACTTTTTCAAGTGAGTGTAAATAATAGTCGTCTGGTCCAGAAAATCACAGTGCATTTTTCACAAATGTACCTTGTTTTATCATGTATATCCAATATTATTTACATCCCGCACTCGTACGTTTTCACTGGTTATTGATAAGTCTTAAGCAATTACATTACCGGTAAAAAAAAAGAATTATAAATTATAGCTTCTGCTATATCGCGATTGATAAAGTTACGTATTTTAACCATACGCAAAGTACTCTTCTCTTTGCGTGGTATCATTTGCAAAGATCTCGTTTCGTTATCTCCAGCGGTTTACGAGATATGAGAGGCGTTATGAATATTTCATTCCCGCTCGTTGCGATCGTAAGTGAAGTTGCCGCAGATGCTCAATTTGTTCGAGATTGGAAGCAGATATTGATCTAAAGTTTTACGAAAAATTCCGAACCTCATCTGTATTTCACACTCAGCAATAGAATGTATAATATGCATCAAACACAAATTCATAGCGACCCCTATTTTTGATGGCAACGTTCTCAAATTTGATACTCATCTGTGAAATACCACAATAGTTATGACCATTATCGAAATGATTGGCACTTCATCATGAAGCTGCCATATAAAGCTAGAAGTATTTCAGAAATTAATTATTTTTTACGGAACAGGTTCTGTAAAACCGTTCGACAAAGATTTGCAGGCCGTGCGTCTCGAATCCTTAAGCGCGGCGCCAAGCCAACCCTGGCCCGCTTTGCGTGACGTCACAAGAGCGCGCCGCGGCCTTCTCTTTAGGTGGTGGTGATCAGACCCTCCTTCGCACACTAAAGTGCAAGTACTTGAGAATGTACATATTGATGATTTCAATTTATTACCTCATATTCCAAGCGAAAATGAAGCTGAGGAGTTGTCAACACAAACGGACATTCCTGCAGTAAAACCTTTAGAAGTAAATGATAATATTTCTACCGGGCAAGGGGCAGAAACTAGCAATTCTCAACATATGCCACTACCAGATGATAAAATGCTAGCATTATTATTTGAAAAGTTCAATATCATGGAACAGGAATGCGAGTGTAGACAAGAAAAGGCTAAAAAAGAACAGCAACCCGAGCGAAGTGAGCAGGCTTGTGAACGGCAGCACGAGCCCAGGGAACAAGAGCATGATAGGAAATTAATGGAATAAATAAACAATATTTTTATAGAACTACGTAAGAAAATTGCCCAGAGGATTAATCAGGTATTAGTCGATCGTGATAAAGCAGTTACGACCCATTTCCACAAAGAAATCAGTGTGATAAAGACTAGTATTGAACCGTTGGCAAACATACCAACTCAAGTGAATAGCCTTCAAACCGAAGTAGATAAGTTAGAAACCCAGTTCAAAGCATTGACTACTACTGTGGAGTCAGTACAGAATGACATCCCCCAAAAGTACAGAAACAAGTCTGAACGGAAGCAGCCAAGGCACTGAACATGGAAAAGCACAATTTTGATACAACGTCAGCACACAGCAACGAAGACGCTGGTACTGACAAACAAGGGAGCAATGAAAATTTTCCGACAACCTCTATTGCAGTGCATAAAAGACCAAGCTTCGATAATCATTCCGTATTCCATCAGCAATTTGTTTCACCAAGAAACCAGAATTATGAAGCAGAGTGTACTTGTAATACAGTCAGTACACCGCCTGTAATGACAATTACATGCACTCAAGTACCTTACAGCATGAAGAGAGTTTAATTAAACACCGTCAATTCCAAGTATTCAACGAGGAGAGTAAAACGGATATTCATCACGTAGTTTTTATTAGAAACCTTAGAAGTGTTCTTCCGAAGTTCTGGAGAGGAACAGAAAATTTAGTTTGTGGTTTCACACAGTTCCGGTGACGCATCGCTTTGGGCGTTGAACGCAGCAGAACCATGCAAGACATTTAACGAATTTGAGAAGGCGTTTCCCGATCAGTTCTGGTCAGCGTCGACTCAAGAAGATTGTATATACCGCAGAGGTATACAGGGTGGTCCATTGATAGTGATCGGGCCAAATATCTCACGAAATAAGAGTCAAACGAAAAAACTACAAACAACGAAACTCGTCTAGCTTGAAGGGAGAAACCAGATGGCGCTATTGCTGGCCCGCTAGATGGCGCTGCCGTAAGTCAAATGGATATCAACTGCGTTTTTATTAAAATGGGAACCCCTATTTTTTATTACATATACGTGTAGTACGCAAAGAAATATGAATGTTTTAGTTGGGCCATTCTTTTCGCTTTGTGATAGATGGCGCTGTAATAGTCACAAACGTATAAGTACGTGGTATCACGTAACAATCCGCCAGTGCGGACGGTATTTGCTTCGTGATACATTACCCATGTTAAAAAGGACCTTTTATCAATTGCGGAAAAGGACAATATCGTGTTGATGTATGGCTATTGTGATAAATGCCCAACGGGCGTGTGCTATGTATGCTGTTCGGTATCCTGGATGACATCATCCAAGTGTCCGGACCGTTCGCCGGATAGTTGCGTTATTTAAGGAAACAGGAAGTATTCAGCCTCGTGTGAAACGCCAACCACGACCTGCAACAAATGATGATGCCCAAGTAGGTGTTTTAGCTGCTGTCGCGGCTAATCCGCACGTCACTAGCAGACAATCTGCGCGAGAATCGCGAATCTCAAAAACGTCGGTGTTGAGAATGCTACATCAACATCGATTGCACCCATACCATATTTCTATGCACTAGGAATTGCATGGCGACGACTTTGAACGTCGTGTACAGTTCTCCAACTGGGCACAAGAGAAATTACGGGACGATGACAGATTTTTTGCACGCGTTCTATTTAGCAACGAAGCGTCATTCACCAACAGCGGTAATGTAAACCGGCATAATATGCACTATTGGGTAACGGAAAATCCACGATGGCTGTGACAAGTGGAATGTCAGCGCGACCTTGGCGGGTTAATGTATTGTGCGGCATTATGGGAGGAAGGATAATTGACCCCCATTTTATCGATGGCAGTCTAAATGGTGCAATGTATGCTGATTTCCTACGTAATGTTCTACCGATGTTACTACAAGATGTTCCACTGCATGACAGAATGGCTATGTACTTCCAACATGATGTATGTCCGGTACATAGCTCGCATGCGGTTGAAGCGGTATTGAATAGCATATTTCATGACAGATGGATTGGTCGTCGAAGCACCATACCATGATCGCACGTTCACCGGATTCGACGTCCCCGGATTTCTTTCTGTGTGGAAAGTTGAAGGATATTTGCTATCGTGATCCACCGACAACGCCTGACAACATGCGTCAGTGCATTGTCAATGCATGTGCGAACATTACGGAAGGCGAACTACTCGCTGTTGAGAGGAATGTCGTTACTGGTATTGCCAAATTCATTGAGGTAGACGGACATCATTTTCAGCATTTATTGCATTAATGTGGTATTTACAGGTAATCACGCTGTAACAGTATGCGTTATCAGAAATGATAAGTTCACAAAGGTACATGTATCACACTGGAACATCCGAAATAAAATGTTCAAACGTACCTATGTTCTGTATTTTAATTTAAAAAACCTACCTGTTACCAACTGTTTGTGTATAATTGTGAGCTATATGTTTGTGACTATTACGGCGCCATCTATCACAAAGCGAAAAAAGTGGCCCAACTAAAACATTCATATTTCTTTACGTACTACACGAATATGTAATAAAAAATGGGGGTTCCTGTTTTAAAAAATGCAGTTGATATCCGTTTGACCTATTGCAGCGCCATCTAGGGGGCCAACCTTAGGGCCATCTGGTTTCCCCTATCAAGCTAGACGAGTTTCGTTCTTTGTAGATTTTTCGTTTGACTCTTATTTCGTGAGATATTTGGCCCGGTCACGATCAATGGACCACCCTGTATAAACCAAAGACAGGCTCTTTGAGAATATATTTTGAAAAATACATTAATATGACACGGTAATGGGATGAACCAGTAACCACATGGAACTTGTTATGAGTATTGAAGGATAAATTGCCAATATATATTAAGGAGAAACTGTTTAATGTCACAGATGCTGATCTTAAGGAATTTTTATGTGGTAGATTAGTTAGACTTAATCCAAGAAGACGCCAGAAAGAATTCTAACGCAACAAATAGTGTGAACTGTTCTAACGGCAAAGTTTCCTGAAGTGGGTGTAATGGAAATAGGGGCGAAGGCTGTCACAAGAAAAACAAAACCAAAACCCATGGCAATGGAAAGTATAGTAATGGTAAAAATCATTACAACCAAATACATGATTATTTCTATAATAATAATAATTACCAGGAAACCAATGACTACCAGCATCCGAATGGTAATCAAAGGCAATATAGTAATGAAAATGCCAACAATAATATTAATAATAATTCTAATCGTAAAAGATGAAATGAAAATAAATCGGACAGTCCGTACAAAGATAAACCAAAAAACATGCGAGGTGATAATGAATATTGGCGACAACCAGGGCCAAGTCATTGGCAGCCGTAACAAAATTGTATGAATCCGGGTCAGCCAGTAAATTACGTAAAGGCTATACCTATGTCGAATAACCAGTATCCACAATGGTGGGACCCGAGTAGACCACCACCGACTGTAAAATCACAAAATAGTGGAGATATCCTCTGAGCCGAAACAAAATATACCAAAGTCAACAAACCAATCTCGGTTCCTGTAGGCCTTCACCTGGAGACCGAGACTAAGAATGAAGGCAATACGTCTCTGCAATAGAACGTTAATATGATTCGCTATCAGGACGGTAAGAAAATCGAAGATCAACTCTATCAAGAATCTGCCGTCGCTGATAGGGAAGAAAAAGAAAATATTCAACAAGTGTCAATGGAACCATCAATGGTGTAGGAGGAACTTTTAGAGACCTAAACCGGTTCATCCAAACTTACGTTCACATTAAGCGCACTAAGTGGGTAAAATACTTAAACAGTTTAATGGAAACTTACAATAATTTACCGCACACATCAACCAGTTTTACACCGTGTCAACTCATGAACGAACAGAAGAACGAAGTAAATGAATGGGCTAATCCCACACCGAAGATCCAAGAAGAAAAAATAACACATCAGGAGAAACTGCATATGGCATTACAGAATATAAATCGTCAAGCAGAACTCCGCAAGGCAAAATTTGATAAAAAAATTTACTAACAAACAGCAATACTGTGTCCATTAATTGGTATTGCTAAGAACGCATCCCAAGGTATCACTAATCAGAAGGAAGAATAGAAAATGGCAATTACTATATGAAGGATCATTTAAAATAATCCCAATTCTACATGACGGATGTTATGTGCTAGAAGATATCAGTACAGGGAATCTAAAAGGACTGTATTGTCACAGAGTCATTAAGAAATATTTGCAGTAGGAATCCATTTTTTTGCCTATATATAGAAAATAATATGTCCAGCACATATGCACAATTGCACAGATGTAAAAATGTAAATAGTAGCTATAATGAGAATGTTGTTATAAGTAATCTCACTAATTTATATGTACCAGTCTGTAAGGTTACATGCCAGTAGTTACACAATAGTATTCATGAAGTATAAATCTCAAAAAGGGGAGAATGTTTTTAGGATAAGAAATTTAATAATTCTGAAAACGTTATTTACTCGATACAAGTTACTGTCAGTCCTATCTCAGTAAACATAATTTTTTTGTTTTCTATGTATGTTATAGAAATTCACAATATAATTATGTACATAGATACTGTGTTTATTCATGTACGAGGGTAAATGAGTCATGAATGTTTCTACGAACCTCAGCTACGTAAACGCACACACGTAACGACTGTTAATTGTGTGTGAGTTGCATGTCTGTCTGTATGCGCATTCATTATTCATGGAACATTTTCCTGTTGTGTACCGTTTTGGGTACGTTTTTCCTTAAGCGGTTATATTTTCCGCTTGCTCTTATGAGCTTTTCTCTTGTTAAGTGATACGAACATGGGCATTTGTCCCATAATCTGGTATTAATCCTAACAAAAATATGACTGAATGAGTATAAATAAACAGAAATAAAATGTGTCTCATCAAATATGGAAATGTACTGGTATCTACACAGTTCAATGATGATCCTATGGTCAGAACAATGTAGAAGATCCTAGCAGTCATTTTGTCTCTTATTTTTTAACAGTATATGATCTTTGTTATCATTTTATTAAAATGTGCACATGAACAAAAAATTCGTTATTTTGTAAAAGTGCCAATTGCATATACGATTCTCTGTTGTGTGGTTAATGAAACCCTAGCAGCAATCAGGCCATTGAAGCGTGTCTCACAAGAACTATAAAATTCTAGTGAACGCGTGAAAAACTTTTTTTTTTTTTTTTTTTTAAAAAAAAGTGATGAACAATGATTATAGAACATATGAACGCTCATAGAGTGTTAATGTTAGTAGTAACGACATGGACGTTGAAAAACTGTTGATAATATTAAAATCGACGTAAAACTGTAGACCTCAAATAAAGGTGTCACGAGAGTCATCTTCGCGTGCGAAATGTCATGAGACAGACTGTACAGCCAGCCGCGCGGCAACAATATAATGCAACACTGGCTACGCAGCGCCTCGCGGAAATGTTTGCTTACTGCAAGAGATAAACAAAGCACACGATGGACTCCAGAATGAAAAACGGTGCAGTGTCTTACGTGTGCACAGTTAATTAAAAGTTGACAATGAATCACTACATTCAAATAAACAGTGTCAAGATGCAGGGCATCGTCCGAAAACAAATTTCGTTTAGTTGTTCCTTGCTCTCTCTCCAGCAATTTAACTTAGCGTACCTCTTCAGTATTTAACTAGCATTTCCGGAAAGTAGCGTAAAGTTTAAGTTGTTGTTGTTTCAGAAACTTTGCACTTTTTTTTGTTTACACACAGTTGCGTATAGGCCATATTTGTGTAACCACATTTTCGTGTTTATCTGTAATTTAACTGACTTATTCTTGATAAACTATTACGTTTATCATGAGTGAAAAGTGCTTGACTTGCCGTAGAATTGTTAGGTCTGGGCTTTGGTGTGATGGGTGCTGTAGTTTTTTCCATGTGGGTGACTGTAGTGGCGCGGGAATAGGGGAAGTAAATGAGACTCATCAGTGGTTTTGTAGGATTTGTAGTAGAAATAGGAAGATATTAGAACAGGAGGGGAAAATTGCCGCCCTTCAGGCTGAGTTAGACAAGGCCAGGGGAGATCTTGACAGGTTAAGGAGGGAGAAGGGTAAAGTGAGGTGGGAAGTGGCAACAGGCAACAGGAGGAACAGGCCTAGAACTTTGTCTGACAGCTTCATGGTGAATGTGGAAAATAGATTTGACCTGTTGCTTCAGTTAGAAGCTGGTGAGCCTCAAGCAGTTGCAGGTGTAGACAGGGCACAACAAACTTTCAGCAGCAAATTGAAAAGTAAGAATGTAGGGAAATCAGTAAAGAGAAAGAAAGTGTTGTTCTTAGGTAGTTCCCATGGAAGAGGTATTGGCCAACTTTTGCAGGATGAACTAGGATCAGAATACCAGGTCACCAATTTTTTTAAACCTAGTGATGGTCTGGAGCAGGTGACAGAGGATTTAGGATCACTTTGCGAAGATTTCACTAAGGAAAACACCGTGGTGATAGTGGGTGGGGCAGGTAACAGTATTGACAGAGATCCTGGGTACAGTGTAGTGTGTGACCCGGCGAAGATTGCATCGGCATCCATGCATTACTAGTGTTGGTTTGTATCTGTTCTTGGGCACTATGACCGACCTCATTTGAACTCTTCTGTCAAGAGAGTTAATTTGGAGCTGGAACGGCTGCTCATGTCGGGTGCGGGGTCACAGATTGGTGTGGTTCATGTTGATTCTCTCAGTAGGTGGGATTATACTAGGCATGGCCTTCAACTCAACAGGAAGGGGAAGGGTAAATTGGCTGGGGAAATAGCAGGAAAGTTAAAGGGGCAGGCACTGTCATCAGTGGTAAAATACCAGTGGTTATAGGGTTCAGAAAAGACCCTTTTTTAGGGTAGTTAGGACAGAAAGAAAGCAAATTTTAAGAGAGGTTAGGACTGAGACAAACCTTCAGTTTGAGAAAGAAATAAAAAAAACATAATTCCAGCTTATTACATCAGCATAAACAGCCATTGGTTAAGAATTTTCAACAGTCAGCAGATGTTTTAACTCTACCCAATTTTAACTCAGTCAATGTGAAATGTCAGCTATCTTTATCGCATCAAAATATTAGAGGACTGAGAAATAAAATTAATGAATTAACTATCTGCATAGATGAATTAGAGTCTTCAAACCCAGCTGACATAATCTGCCACTCTGAACATCTTGTGACCACTGGTATAGAACTTTTAAGTGTTGCAGGGTTTAGGTTAGCATCTCACTTTTGTAGATCAGAAACGGAGAAAGGAGGAGTTGCCACATTCATCAGGAACTGTCATAAATTTAAGAACATAGACATTCATAAATTTTGCCTAGAACAGCATATGGAAGCATGTGCAACAGAATTAGAATTTCACAAAAAATCCTTCATAATATTAAGTGTATATCGAGCACCTGCAGGTAACTTTAATCTGTATGTAAACCACCTTGAAGCTGTACTGGCCCATTTAACAACCAAAAACAAAGAAATAGTGGTTGCTGGTGATTTCAATGTAGATTTCCTTAAAGACTCTCCCAATAAGAACTTATTTGAGTTAGTAACACTATCATTCAACTTAATTCCCACTGTAAAGTTTCCCACAAGGATAGCCACTTGCTCAAAAACAGCCATTGATAATATCTTTATAGAAAAGGCCAATGAACAAAATTATATTACAAAACCAATAGTCAATGGCCTCTCAGACCATGACATGCAGTTCCCTCTGTTAAATGTTAATACTGAACAGAATATAAAATCTGTTAAATCTGAGCTCAAGAGGGTAATCAGTAAGCCAAAAATTGATTGTTTTAGGACACTCCTCAGAGACATTCACTGGACTGATGTTGACAGTGCTCATGGCATGAATGAAAAATATAACACTTTTGCTAATAAAGTGCTTACCTTATTCGAACACTGCTTTCCCCCAAAACTTACCAAGGTTAGAGCAAAGCCTACAAAGAAGCCATGGATTACCCGAGGAATAGGGGTATCTTGTAAAACAAAAAGAAAACTGTATCTGTCAATCCGAAACATTTCCAATATTGATGCTATAGCACATTGTAAGAAATACTGCAAAATATTAAAGACTGTAATACGGATGTCAAAGCAAATATATTACAAGGAAAAGATAGTCATATCAGATAACAAAATAAAGACAATATGGGATATAGTGAAGGAGGAGACCGGTAGAACCAGACGTGAAGAGGAACAAATAGCATTAAGAGTAAATGATACATTGGTGACAGGTGTGTATAGTGTTGCAGAACTTTTTAACAAACATTTTATAACTGTTACTGAAAAGATGGGGTTGTCAGGTTCGGTAGATGCTGCTATTGAATACCTCAGACCGTCGTTTATCAGTGGAATATTTCCTGAATGGCTGAAATATGCTGAAGTTAAGCCACTGTTTAAGAAGGGAGATAAAGAAATAGCATCAAATTTACGTCCAATTTCACTGTTGCCAGCATTCTCAAAAATTTTCGAAAAAGTAATGTACAGTCGGCTTTATAACCATCTTATCTCAAATAACATACTGTCAAAGTCACAGTCCGGATTTGTAAAAGGTTCTGATATTGAGAAGGCTATCTACACTTACGGTGAAAATGTGGTTAATTCATTAGACAAAAAATTGCAGGCAACTGGTATATTTTGTGATCTGTCAAAGGCATTTGACTGTGTAAATCACAATATCCTTTTAAGTAAATTAGAATATCATAGTGTAAAACGAAATGCTGCAAAATGGTTCAAATCTTATATCTCTGGCAGGAAACAAAGGGTGTTATTATGAAAGAGACATGTATCAAGCTATCAGGCATCATCCAACTGGGAACTAATTACATGTGGGGTCCCACAAGGTTTTTCTTGTGTATATCAATGACCTTTCATCAGTAACATTACCAGATGCCAAGTTCATTTTGTTTGCCGATGATACAAACATTGCAATAAATAGCAAATCAGGTGTAGTCTTAGAAAGATCAGCCAATAAAATATTTGTGGACATTAATCACTGGTTCCTAGCCCATTCTTTGTCATTAAACTTTGAAAAAACACACTACATGCAGTTTAGAACTTGTAAGGGGTGTCCCACGAGTATATGTCTAACATACGATGACAAGAAGATAGAAGAAGTGGACAGTGTTAAATTTTTGGGATTACAGCTTGATAATAAATTCAACTGGGAGGAGCACACCACAGAACTGCTGAAGCATCTTAACAAATCTCTGTTTGCAATGCGAATTTTGTCAGACATAGGGGATATAAAAATGAAAAAGCTGGCATACTATGCTTACTTTCATTCCATAATGTCATATGGGATTATTTTTTGCGGTAATTCATCAAGCCAAGCTAAAGTTTTCCGGGCACAAAAACGTGCAGTAAGAGTTATATGTGGTGTGAACTCAAGAACATCTTGCAGAAGCCTGTTTAGGGAACTAGGGATACTAACTACTGCTTCCCAATATATTTATTCCTTAATGAAATTTGTCATTAAAAATATATCACTTTTTCAAACCAACAGCTCAATTCATGGAATAAGTACTAGAAATAAGAATAATCTTCACAAGGATTTAAAGTCATGTAGTCTTGTACAAAAAGGTGTGCATTATTCAGGAACACACATTTTCAATAACTTGCCAGCAGCCATAAAAAGCTTAACAACCAATGAAATTCAGTTTAAGAGAAGCCTAAAGGATTTATTGGTGGCCAACTCCTTCTACTCCATTGATGAATTTCTCAGTAAAACCAACTGATTTGTACATAAGTACAATATAACTTCTGCAAATTTCAGTGCAGTAATGTGTTCATTGAAAATTTGTGTGTGTGTGTGTGTGTGTAAGTACAATCTAACTTCTGCACCATTTCAGTGCAGTAATGCGTTCATTGTAAATAAGTATTATAGTAGTTCTATTACATGTTTATTACATTATAAATAAATAAAAAACTTTTTTATTTTAAATTCAGTGCATTAGTATTTGTAAAATGACTCATCCATATAGTGTTCAATAAAAAATGACGATCATTCCACTTGGGACCTGTGGAATGGTACATTAGCTTATTTGTTTTAGTTGTAAATATTTGTCATCTATTGTTGTTTTTCTGACATGTTCCACATCCTGGAGGACCTCCTCACTACAGATCAATTGGAATGAAAGTAAATCTAATCTAAATCTAATCAAGCCGTATGAATCCGTGTGAATGACAGTGAATTAGAAAAAATGGCTCCAAGCACTATGGGACTTAACATCTGAGGTCATCTGTCCCCTAGACTTAGAACTACTGAAACCTAACTAACCTAAGGACATCACACACATCCATGCCTGAGGCAGGATTCGAACCTGCGACCGTAGCAGCTGCGCGGTTCCGGACTGAAGCGCCTAGAACCACTTGGCCACAGTGACCAGTTGTGAATTTGAAACTAATACTTCTTCCACAGGATAAATATAATAATTATCTTGTTACTGATACCCTGTTTCGACATTTCATCTACTCATCTTGTACGAGACGGACGTGTAACCTGCTGCAGTAATACTTCCAGACAGCAACAGATCCAGACCAGGGTGTGGCCGACGATCATCCACATGGTCGGGAGCGTTTCAGCAGCGGTCTCTACCTGCCTGCGATCCAGCGCCTCGACATGGCGGTGGCTGCATGACGTCATCGGTGAATCGTTATATGAAATTTGTTATCTGGGCTACACGAACTTTTACTTTTCATGGTAAACTTCCGTGAAAGACTCTCTTGACCTCTGATGCTACTAAACATAAATATAAATTGTGTGTTCAAAATATTATCTATTATGTTCATGTCAAGCCTGACAAATAAGAGCAGGTAACTGTATTTTCTTGAAGCCCCTTGGACGGTTTTGTTCCCGGTTTTCGGAATCCAGTGAAGCCAGATGGGCGGGGGGGGATAAGTTAATCCAGGAAATCTCCGCCGCATTTTCCAAGATTTTACAGTTACTTAACTCTTTGAGGGGCAGGTAAACACGACTAACATTTACCCTAATGGGGCAAGAAAAATTATTTCCAAATTTCAAATTTCTTTTATTGTCTTGACGTGTTTTATACATTGAGTTTGTAAAAATTCACTTGAACAACAACAAAATATTAACATTAAATGTGGTCACTACAGGTAACCACCACCCCATTACAGCATACAAATTCGATATTTGGTGGTTGAACTTTGAAATAACTAGTTTTTAATTTTCTTGGTATCTCTTGAAACAGTTCTTGCCTGCTTTCAGACACAAAAGTACTTTGCACACTGAACACATCCACACTGTTCGCAAAGGATTTTTCTTTGAACTGCAAACTGCCTATCTTCTAGATGATGAGTGAATTGGTTGTTGTTTACTGCTTTTGTCTATGTATGGTTTGTGTGATTTGATTTGGGTTGCTGTACTACTTTGGGATACAGAAGCAAAATTAGCTGCCACTGAAACTGTTTTTGGAGCCAACAAGATTTTGTACACCTCTTGACGGAAGTCTTTATTGGAGAACTGCTCCATTTCGATTTCTTTGTGCATAATGAACGCGTTTGTCACACTGCAGTCTAAAAAGTGAAGAAACAATCTCAGCCACCATTTCTTGCTTTTTCTGTCAATAGCATAGTCTGACTTTAGTCGATCAAAATTATCCACATAGTTCATACTGGAATTGTAGTCTTTCAATACAATTGGACAAGTGATATTGGTTATTGTTCCATCTTTCATTTTTCGAGTTACTGTGGACACATCTGATGGTGAATGACATGTTGAAATCAAGTTGACTGCCCTGTTATATTTCCATCTGTACAGTAGATTACTATGCCATCATTGCTTATTTTGTAATCGAATTCCTCTCTTTCCTGTTCCATTTCCTCCTTGAGTTTTGGTATGATTTTCCTTCTGGGATTTATTGTTCCACAAGTGTACACACCATTGGATTTTAGGTCCTTGAACAGATCATATGATGTAAAATAATTGTCCATGAAAATAATATGATGCTTCCCATGAAGACCACGCGAATTTTTGCCGCTTATTCAGAACAATAGTTGATACTTCTTCATTGTTAGCACTGTTCTTGGAAGCGGCGCGCAGTATTCTCTGTAGCTCTTCTTTATACAACTTACACCAAACTTACAACCTCCTTCCTGTTCACTATTACAAACTACACCCTCGACCCAACTAGCCGCCTTCCTCGATGTTGACCTCCACCTCAAGGATTAGTACTTCCGACATCATCAAACCTACTAACCACCAACAGTACCTCCACATCAACAGCTGCCACCCATTTCATACCAAAAAGTCACTTCCATACAGGCTGGTGACCCATGGTCGTCAGATCTATAGTGATGAACAATCCCTCTCCAAATATCCCAGTGTTCCCACCGAGATCTTCACAGACTGAAATACCCTCCAAACTCAGTGAGATACATCTCCCATGCCTTTTATCTCCAGTGAGCTACCACCTCCCCCCATAATCACTGTCTGGCCACAAAGGAGCACTCCTCTTGTGACGCAATACAACACAGGACTGGAGCAACTGAATCACTCTCTCTGCCAGTGTATCGACTACCTCTCATCATACCCTGAAATGAGGAATATTCTCCTCACCCGTCCCAGTGGTATTCTGCTATCCAACGATGCTACGCAACATTCTTGTCCATCTCTTGCCACACGATTCATCTCTCAGCAACAGACCTAGATGCAAAACTGACAACCACCTATTTCAGTCCTGTCAGAGGCATCACCTACCCCATCAAGGCAGGGCTACATGCAGAGGCAGCCATGTGGTCTACAAACTAAGCTGCAACCACTGTACTCTTTCTACATGGGTGTGACAACTAATAAGATGTCTCCAGAATGAGATTTTCACTCTGCAGCGGAGTGTGCGCTGATATGAAACTTCCTGGCAGATTAAAACTGTGTGCCCGACCGAGACTCGAACTCGGGACCTTTGCCTTTCGCGGGCAAGTGCTCTACCATCTGAGCTACCGAAGCACGACTCACGCCCGGTACTCGCAGCTTTACTTCTGCCAGTATCTCGTCTCCTACCTTCCAAACTTTACAGAAGCTCTCCTGCGAACCTTGCAGAACTAGCACTCCTGAAAGAAAGGATATAGCGGAGACATGGCTTAGCCACAGCCTGGGGGATGTTTCCAGAATGAGATTTTCACTCTGCAGCGGAGTGTGCGCTGATATGAAACTTCCTGGCAGATTAAAACTGTGTGCCCGACCGAGACTCGAACTCGGGACCTTTGCCTTTCGCGGGCAAGTGCTCTACCATCTGAGCTACCGAAGCACGACTCACGCCCGGTACTCGCAGCTTTACTTCAGCCAGTATCTCGTCTCCTACCTTCCAAACTTTACAGAAGCTCTCCTGCAAACCTTGCAGAACTAGCACTCCTGAAAGAAAGGATATAGCGGGGACATGGCTTAGCCACAGCCTGGGGGATGTTTCCAGAATGAGATTTTCACTCTGCAGCGGAGTGTGCGCTGATATGAAACTTCCTGGCAGATTAAAACTGTGTGCCCGACCGAGACTCGAACTCGGGACCTTTGTCTTTCGCACTTGCCCGCGAAAGGCAAAGGTCCCGAGTTCGAGTCTCGGTCGGGCACACAGTTTTAATCTGCCAGGAAGTTTCATATCAGCGCACACTCCGCTGCAGAGTGAAAATCTCATTCTGGAAACATCCCCCAGGCTGTGGCTAAGCCATGTCTCCGCTATATCCTTTCTTACAGGAGTGCTAGTTCTGCAAGGTTCGCAGGAGAGCTTCTGTAAAGTTTGGAAGGTAGAAGACGAGATACTGGCAGAAGTAAAGCTGCGAGTACCGGGCGTGAGTCGTGCTTCGGTAGCTCAGATGGTAGAGCACTTGCCCGCGAAAGGCAAAGGTCCCGAGTTCGAGTCTCGGTCGGGCACACAGTTTTAATCTGCCAGGAAGTTTCATATCAGCGCACACTCCGCTGCAGAGTGAAAATCTCATTCTGGAAACATCCCCCAGGCTGTGGCTAAGCCATGTCTCCGCTATATCCTTTCTTTCAGGAGTGCTAGTTCTGCAAGGTTCGCAGGAGAGCTTCTGTAAAGTTTGGAAGGTAGGAGACGAGATACTGGCAGAAGTAAAGCTGCGAGTACCGGGCGTGAGTCGTGCTTCGGTAGCTCAGATGGTAGAGCACTTGCCCGCGAAAGGCAAAGGTCCCGAGTTCGAGTCTCGGTCGAGCACACAGTTTTAATCTGCCAGGAAGTTTCATATCAGCGCACACTCCGCTGCAGAGTGAAAATCTCATTCTGGAAACATCCCCCAGGCTGTGGCTAAGCCATGTCTCCGCTATATCCTTTCTTTCAGGAGTGCTAGTTCTGCAAGGTTCGCAGGAGAGCTTCTGTAAAGTTTGGAAGGTAGGAGACGAGATACTGGCAGAAGTAAAGCTGCGAGTACCGGGCGTGAGTCGTGCTTCGGTAGCTCAGATGGTAGAGCACTTGCCCGCGAAAGGCAAAGGTCCCGAGTTCGAGTCTCGGTCGGGCACACAGTTTTAATCTGCCAGGAAGTTTCATATCAGCGCACACTCCGCTGCAGAGTGAAAATCTCATTCTGGAAACATCCCCCAGGCTGTGGCTAAGCCATGTCTCCGCTATATCCTTTCTTTCAGGAGTGCTAGTTCTGCAAGGTTCGCAGGAGAGCTTCTGTAAAGTTTGGAAGGTAGGAGACGAGATACTGGCAGAAGTAAAGCTGCGAGTACCGGGCGTGAGTCGTGCTTCGGTAGCTCAGATGGTAGAGCACTTGCCCGCGAAAGGCAAAGGTCCCGAGTTCGAGTCTCGGTCGGGCACACAGTTTTAATCTGCCAGGAAGTTTCATATCAGCGCACACTCCGCTGCAGAGTGAAAATCTCATTCTGGAAACATCCCCCAGGCTGTGGCTAAGCCATGTCTCCGCTATATCCTTTCTTTCAGGAGTGCTAGTTCTGCAAGGTTCGCAGGAGAGCTTCTGTAAAGTTTGGAAGGTAGGAGACGAGATACTGGCAGAAGTAAAGCTGCGAGTACCGGGCGTGAGTCGTGCTTCGGTAGCTCAGATGGTAGAGCACTTGCCCGCGAAAGGCAAAGGTCCCGAGTTCGAGTCTCGGTCGGGCACACAGTTTTAATCTGCCAGGAAGTTTCATATCAGCGCACACTCCGCTGCAGAGTGAAAATCTCATTCTGGAAACATCCCCCAGGCTGTGGCTAAGCCATGTCTCCGCTATATCCTTTCTTTCAGGAGTGCTAGTTCTGCAAGGTTTGCAGGAGAGCTTCTGTAAAGTTTGGAAGGTAGGAGACGAGATACTGGCAGAAGTAAAGCTGCGAGTACCGGGCGTGAGTCGTGCTTCGGTAGCTCAGATGGTAGAGCACTTGCCCGCGAAAGGCAAAGGTCCCGAGTTCGAGTCTCGGTCGGGCACACAGTTTTAATCTGCCAGGAAGTTTCATATCAGCGCACACTCCGCTGCAGAGTGAAAATCTCATTCTGGAAACATCCCCCAGGCTGTGGCTAAGCCATGTCTCCGCTATATCCTTTCTTTCAGGAGTGCTAGTTCTGCAAGGTTCGCAGGAGAGCTTCTGTAAAGTTTGGAAGGTAGGAGACGAGATACTGGCAGAAGTAAAGCTGCGAGTACCGGGCGTGAGTCGTGCTTCGGTAGCTCAGATGGTAAAGCACTTGCCCGCGAAAGGCAAAGGTCCCGAGTTCGAGTCTCGGTCGGGCACACAGTTTTAATCTCCCAGGAAGTTTAATAAGATGTCTGTCTCTATGAATGCCCACCACCAAACTTTGGCCAAGAAACAACTGGACCACCCTGTTGCTGAACTTGCTACCCAATACGATGTGCTTAACTTTAAAGACTGCTTCACAGCCTGCACTATCTGGATTCTTCCTTACCAACACCAGGTTTTCTGAATTGTGCGGGTGGGTACTCTCCCTATTAACATAGCCTTCGTTCCTGTAATCACCTGTCCCCAACATTCCCTAATCTCTGTCCTCCACCTACCACCTTCCCTGGTCTGTCTCCACCACTACACACACTTTCTACCCTGTCAACCGTCCTACTAGTCTTTTCCTCTTCTCTACTTCTCTCCTCTCCCTCCACCAGCACAGCCTCCTGACAATGCATGTAGCAGCCCTACCCTGTCCACACAATATCCTTACATGCTCCCACAGGCAGCACTGAATCTTCCCCCATCCCTAACCTGCTGTTCCTACCCCTCTCCTGTCCTTATGCCACCTCCTTATCCTCACCACCCTCCCCGGCAGATTTCTGCTCACGTCAGACAGCTGCAGTCAGGCTCAGTGCCATATTTTAGCACTCTTTTTCATTGTGCCTGTCTGTGACTCAACATTTCTTCGATTTGGTGAGTATCAACCTATGCTTCCCACTCGGTCAATAATAGTAATCAGTGTTTGAAAATATAATTGGTTGGATTAAAAATCTACTAAGCGGCAGCAGGGGAAATCACACACAAAGGTTACAGGAAAATGCAAGCTTTCAGGGCCAGTGGCTCCTTTTTCTGGCAAAAGAGCTGAAGGGGAAGGAAAAGGATTGAAGGAAAAGTACAGGTAAGGTTTAAGAAATGGGGAGAGTTATGGAAAGTTGCACACAGGTGGAGGGGGTGGAGAGGAAAAATAGACAGGTCAGAAAATAAAGTACGTAGAAAACTAAAGGAGAGGGAAGGAAGGAATTGTTACTGAAAGAAAAGTTGAGACCAAAGAAATTATCATAAATTAATGTCAGAACCAAGGGCATACCGTAATGCCTGTTCCCACCTGCATAGTTTTGAGAAACTGGCGGGAGGGTGAGGAATCAAGAAAGCAAATGTGGTGAAACAGGCATCGAGGTCATGACCCATGTTGTAGAGCATGCTCTGCAACATGACATTTTGTGTTGCCAGTATATACACTCTGCCTATGCCCATTCATCAAAACTGATGAATGTAAAAGGCTGAAGAGTGTTTACATAACAGCTGACACACGACATGTCATTCCACAGGTGGCCTTTGACAGTATATATTTCACCAGTTACAGGGCTCGTATAGGTCATGATAGAAGGGTGCATAGAGCGAATCTTACAGCGAGGACTGCTGAAGGGGTAGGAGCCAGGGAAATGGGTGCACAAGGAGTGTAGGGTCTGACTGGGATATTGCTGAGATTGGGGCTTGGGTGGAGGGAGAGGTGATAAAAAGCTATTTAGATCTAGCAGGCAAAATGTCAGCTAGAATGGACCTTCTGGGGCACAATTTTTGGAAGTCATAGCTGTATCAAAGTAGCTCGTTAATACATTCAAGACTAGGATAGTATTGAGTGACAAAGTGTATTCCTAAGTTGTCTTTTGGAAGGATCAAGGATTGGACATGATGGTCCAGGAAATCTGCTTTTGAACTAGGCTGGTAGGGTAATTATGTCCAGTTAAGACTGAGGTTAGAATAGTGGTGAATTGGTGTAAACTGTCTCAATCTGAACAAATACATTTACCTCGAATGCCAAGGGTATATGGGAGGGAACATCTGACGTAGAAAAGATGGCAACTGTCAAAATGTAAGTACTGTTGCTTGTTAGTGGGTTTAATGTGGACAGAAGTATGTAGCTGGCCCTCAGTGAAGATGAGGTCAACATTATGGAAAGTGACATGGCATTATGAATAACACCATGTTGAAATTTAGGTATTAGGAATTTAGGTATTTAGATATTCCAACAGGTCAGCCTCACCACAACTCTATATGGCAAAGACGTCATCAATGTATCTAAATCCAACCAGGCATGAAGGCTAATGGACTCCAGGAGAGCCCCTCCAAGTGACTCATGAAAAGTTAGGTACAGGAACAAGACATTCTGTTTCTCATGTCCAAATCCCAGATCTATTTGTATGTCTGCCATTCAAAGGTAAAGTAGTTGTTCATAAGTATAAAGTTGATTAAGGTGAGCAAGAAGGTCGTTGTAGGTTTGGAGTCAGGTGGGTTGTGATTGAGGTAATGTTTACCAGCAGTCAGACTATGTACATGGGGGAATATTGGTATAGAGGGTTGGTAGCAATGGTGACAAGGAGACGTGTAGTGGGAGTGGGACTGACACCAATTTCATACAATCTAGGAAATGTTTGGTGTCTTGAATACAGAAGGGAGTCTTTGTACGGGAGAGTTGATTGTCGAGATAGACTTTTGCCTATGTGGTAACATTATGAAAATTCAAAAGATGTAAATAACGACCCTGAATAAAACTAAGGAGATCTCGTAGGAAATTACAGAATCTCTTAAAATAGCATAAGATTTATCAAAATATACACAAATGTGTTCATATCTATTTACATGTTGTTTAGAAATATAAATTTTGTACCCTTTGTACTCTCAAACATTGAGAATTGTGCAAAAGCACCACCAATTCTGTCGTACAATCTTTTCATAATCCCAGCCTATGTGGAAGGTTTGACAACTATCTAAATGATGCCTTGGTTGAGAAGTGACATTCAAGAACAGTAACTCATCTCCTGGATCCCATTCACTAAGTGGAACTGTGGGCCAGCCTCTGTCACCTCCTGTCATCCAACTTCCCTGGGCATGTGGCCTACATTTTCACCAATGTGATGAAACAGATTGTGTCAGTCAATCTAACATACTTAAATACAGTAATGAAAAACTATTTCAAAACAAAGAAAATGTTGTCCTATGTGTATGAACAGTTCCTACTATGTAAATTAAATCAGCATATTTGTTGGTCCGTGTCTGTGATAAAATGTACTAAGTGTTATGCGAGTTCAGGAACAAAAGGAATGAATAGATGTTATGTTGTGCGTTGTTGAATGGCATTGTCAAATTCATGGTCAAAAATTGTGCCAATGCCATTCAAAGAGATTATGTAATCCCACAATTTATTATTACCATCACAGTTTCCCAATCTCAGAGATATGTTCTACAATTTATTTTTATCTGGAGTTTCTTTTTATGGTAAATGCTAGTGTGCCTCATTACTGTCTTGTACTCTCTTCCATTGTAGCTGTCTTAGTAAATGGATGAAAAAAGGTTGTCATGCACTGCTGATTTGGATTATCCGGATTACAATAATAAATTTATTCAATTCATTTGTATTGATTAATTTACTCCTTGTCCTCATCTAACAACTTTTAATGTTTCTCAGCAAATACTCATTTCGGGTCCGTCCTAAAACAGTGAAGCAATGGACTGGCTGCCGATGTCGCAACCATAAGTGTTTACAGCATGTTCCAGAGAACGAACCTGTCTCAATTCTATTGCACGATACTGAAGTCCAATGCTGATTTATAAGTGTCTTTTTATTATAATCATCTTCCCACAGTCATACCTCAGGCAACGGCCTTGCCACAGTGAATACACCGGTTCCCGTGAGATCACCGAATTTAAGCGCTATCGGCACTTGGATGGGTGACTCTCCAGGCCGCCATGCGCTGTTGCCGTTTTTCAGGGTGCACTCAGCCTCGTGATGCCAATAGAGGAGCTACTCGACCGATTAGTAGCGGCTTCAGTCATGAATACCATCATAACGACCGGGAGAGCGGTGTGCTGACCCCACTCCCCTCCTATCCGCATCCTCCACTGAGGATGACGCGGCGGTCGGATGGCCCCGGTAGGCCACTCGTGGCCTGAAGACGGAATGCTCACAGTCGTACCTCACCGTGTTGAAGACAGGCTTCAGTTCTGGAAAGTTTTGAACAGCTATTGTCTTCTCAGAAGACATACCTAAGAAACTCAACTGTTCTCTTCAAGAAATGGCATTTTGCATAATTAATTTCCAAGCTCTATTCTACTGCAGTTTTTAATACTAAACAAAGCCACTGAAGTGTCTCATCACCAATAATTGTTAGTATTATGTCCATGTAAGTAAATGTGTTTCCAAACTAAACTTTCCTGAATTTAAACTGCTCTGAGTGTGTCACAAATGAGGTATATTTTTGGCTGCTCTTCAACAGCAATCTGAAACAACCCATTCTTGAAGTCTACTGTGGAAAACACACAAGTGCCTTGTAGTTTAACTAAAAGATCTATGATTCTCCTTTTTTACAATTCCAACTGGGTTTGCATATTCAGATGAAATTTGTTCTATTATTCCTTGATCATACAACTTCTGGACTTGGTCGTCAACAATTTCTCTCTCTCTCTCTCTCCTGGTAACAATCTTCTGTGTCTACTGTATATCAATTATCACACAATTATCTTCATCCTGACATCAGTGGACTTTTTAGAGTGTAGTCAGTCACAAAATCTTTGATGTGTTCCTTTGTTTCATCACTAACGGAGTTTCTGGTTTGTCTGCTATGTGGATACATATAAGATGAGCTTCTGCTTCTGGCTTTCTGATAGTAACTCCACCCTTGTTTATTAAAGCTTCAGTTTTATCTAGAAAGTTGTTAGCAACAAACATTTCTGAATTCATAGTGTCTCTACAAACCACAAAAATGTGTTTCTATTTTCACATCCTCAGCCTCAACGAAGCCTGTAAAATACCATCATGGAGACGTCAAGTTTTTTCCAAATCCTGTCAGACTACATCTGTTTTTCGCAAACTGAGCATCCATATCTCAAAAACATACCGTTGTAATAAATTGACTGGCACAGTCAGTTAGCACCTTCACCTCTCAGATACTTTTTCATACTTTTAAGTTTACAAGTGCCAATACTCTGCACAGTGTTTGCATTCGTTGACACCTTTTAATCATTATTCTCCTCCACGCATCGATAAGGTATGGCCAAACTTATTCCAGTTTAAGCATATCTTTCCCTTGCTCTTGTGGTTGCAATCATTAGATATGCGACCCCAACTGAAACTGCCTCCCAAGCTGTGCTTTCAATATTTCTGTTACTCGAGTCTTTAGCCTCTTTCTTACTGAAGTTTAAATTTCCATTGCTAGAACTTACATTTTCTTTTCAGCGATGACTTCACAGATCTTATATAATGTTTCATTCTTCTTTAAACTTTCACAATTCCTGCACCGTGAAGTACAAGTTTTGTACCTTAGTCTTCTTCTATCCTGTCAATCAATAATTAAATAGTGAGTTTTTAATATCAGCACAGCTGGCTATTTCCTTCATTATGAGAAAATATTCTTGAAGAGACTCTTCTGTTTCTTCTTTTGTCGAGACAGCAATTGGTGCATCTTTAAGTGTTACAAGCAATTTAGGCAAACGACATTTCATTTCATACTCCTTGTGTATAATAAGGACGGAGTAAGTCGCAGAACATATACTATACACAAGTGTTTTTGTATGTGCAGACAATACAGGGGAGGTGTGGAATACAAGAAAACACCTAGGTGCGACAACAAAAATGCTTTTACCTGCTGTGGGCAGGGCCTTTCGCATTTTGGCGTCACGGCTTGACCGTCAAGGAGCAATCACCTTTCCAGGAATGAAAAAAAAAAAACAAGAAGGCTTTATGACAAATAAAACATATTGTAATCTTTTATGACATGTTGAGCCTTTGAGGTGTGTCTTGTATGAAAAGTTGGGGTGTTCTCCAATTCACGAGTCAATGATCTGTACACCAATTCAACAAAATGTATGTTTGTAGAAGGAAAGTAGTGGATGTGCCTTTTCACGAGAAGAAGTTTTCTTCTTTTGCTCCAATACCAGCTGTAGAATGTTAAGTAGTCAAGCCTTTCCTCTGCTACTGATACCAGTTCAGAGGCACTGGTTAGGCTCTTGGCTCTGAGCACTATGGAACTTAACATCTATGGTCATCATTCCCCTAGAACTCCGAACTACTTAAACCTAACTAACCTAAGGACATCACACAACACCCAGTCATCACGAGGCAGAGAAAATCCCTGAACCCGCCGGGAATCGAACCTGGGCGCGGGAAGCGAGCACTGGTTAGGACCTCTACAACAAGAAAATAACTATGGTGTAAGAAAATGTAAGCCCTAAACCCACAAGAAAAACACTTTAATCTCCGCAGCACTTGCTTTCGGGTCAAATTATTCCTGCAAATCTTTCTTTGGTGCAGCCCATAATTTAAGGCTTTTCTCATCCCAAATAAAAGCATAACCAAACCATGTGTTTCTTTTGTTGTTGTTACAGAAACAAGCATTTGCAATTGACTGCAACCCATTAAAAAAGTTGTTTCCTTGAAGTCTATGATCCACTTTTTAACTGGATATGTCATTGCCGCTAAATGACTGAAGAGCACCTTCAGCATCACGAAATGACAAAATTTTCATTGATCTTGTGAATTTAGTGAGAATGACGTTTCACCTTATCACCTGTTTCTAAATCAGAATCTTTTTCTGTATTCCTTTCGAGTAAACTCAGTCTTTTGTGACTATCCATTTGAATTGGGTCATCCTCCTCATCAGTAGCATTCTCTTCACTTTGTATCTCATTAATTTTTGCCACAAGTTTGTTGATGTTGGATAAACAAATATCTGTAGGCTTTTCATTTTTCATCCCACCATCTGTACACAATATATTGCAGGTTGTTCCTGACACCACCTTTGAAAACGATACTTCAATGAATGACTTCTTAGCTTCCAAGTTCACCAGATAGCAATTGAAAAGCAAAACCAGAAAATTTCTTCTGTCATTTGGAACTGTTCCCAAAATTAACTTATGCAGACTTAATGGCTTTAGCTGGCACAGAGGTTTTTCTTATTAACTTTTTCAATTTCACCTAACATTCCCATTTCCAGATCTTTGTTTGTTGGCTACTTCTCCTTTCATCACATTTAAAATTTCTCCTTGTGTCACTCTGCAACTGCTAATCATCGTTCAATTGTGACTACTCATCTTAGATAAAAAATCAACACAAATACACATTGCCAAGTGACCACAGGCAAAACAGCACTCAAAAAAGTTTGTCATATATTAGGTGGCGGAACTGCATCATCACTTGTTCAATTTATTTCAGACAGAGTCCATAAAATGTAGGAAAACTGTTCAGATTTTTACAAAAAATTTTTATTAATCTCCTTATTACAAACCTTAGTACTAACTAAAAAAAAGAATTTAACCAATGGACTCATTTTTTCCATGATCATATCTGCAAATAAACCTCCTTTCGATATCTTGAATCATTTACGAGAAGACAATTGTATGACCATGATTTGCGATGTGCAAAGTTGTGAATGGTCATGTGTCTCATGATTGTCCATTTGATGTAAAACCTAATAACTCCAGAACAAAATATTGTTCAGATCTCAATGTAAAATAAAATTTTGATATCTTATCTACTTCTCATCACTAATGTATGAGCTAAATTCCACCATATGCAATGTGTTTTTACTTTTGCAAAATTTCACGTTTTACTCAATTTGATGCAGCACAGTAACTATGGCATATAACAAAGAGAAATTCAATCTTTTCTTGAGTGAAGATAGCCTGTAAAATATATAGGAATAATATTTTTTCATCTAATTGTTTTCCAAAATCAGATTATATGCATTTCATATCTGCCAGAATGTCATTTCTCAGTGTAGACACCAGCATTTGGGGAGCAGTACAGCCATAACAAAAGCTGCTCTCGCCACACAATCCAGATAACACATCAGTAGCAGCAAGAGGGTCAACATTCCTCTACAGTCAGTCCATAAAACCTTCGGTGTTCCCTAGAACATCATGAGACAAAAGGCTACTTGTTGCAGAGTAATTCTCACTATCAGACACAAAATAAAACTTACGTAAGCACATGACAAATAAGTATGATTTACTGAAGGAATCTTTACTAAATATGGAATGTTTTTATTGCAGGCTAAATGGCAATGTGGTTTCTTAGAAGCTACATTTTCACTGAATTCTAAAACTTTACTGACAAACAGCGTACTCCAGAGACTATTACTTTACATAATTCGTATTGTTTACAAGGGAGTTGGCAGTTATTTATATTATAATTTTTTTGGTGTCAATAAGTATACTGTAGGTTACTATGAAAATTGTGACAGGGTGGAGTGTGTCAAAATACAAATTGCACAAATTTTATTAAAAAAATTTATTCTGTGTTCAATGATCATGACAAAATATTTACAACACAGCACCTTTGCATGCACGACAAATCTTGCACCACAACTCTCATTTGAGCCATACACAATACTACTGGAATATGTTCAACCAAATATCATATACAAAACTGTATGATACATAGGTTTCCCAGTGGCAGAAAGTCAAGTCAATGAGTCAATTATAATGAAGCATTCAAGGTGAACTAAAACCCAGCATCATTACTTTAAAATCCAAGAACTGTCTTTTGCAGTTACAATGTCCCGCCGACATTTACCACAGTAAGGTTAATTTACATTTCTTAATTCCACTTCAAATACTAAAGCACTGTTCGGTGGAATAACTGGCGGTGAACCTTTGGCACCATACCTGAAAAAATACAGCAGTTTTATTAGAAGTTGAATTTATGCCAGTAGTACTTATTAAAGTCTAAGTTTCCTCTATTTGCAATGAGAAAACATGAGTATTAGTAATTTGAGTTCCAAACCATAAAAAATGCTTCAAGCTGGATCTGTACAGCAGATTTCTCAGCTTATAACCAAACATGAGGTGGTCTAACAACTTCAGACTTTGTTCTACAAACAGCCTTATGGCAACACAATGACCACCTTACACAGTAATTGTTTTACACTTGTCTCCAGCTACGGTTCAGAAACGATGATTTTGATGTAAGAAATGAACGTGGAAGACCACCAAAAAAGTTCGAATACGCCGAATTGCAAGCAATATTAGATGAACATGATACTTTGAGTCAGAAGCAAATGGCAGCAATACTAAATGTTGCACAACAAACAATTTCTGACCATTTGAAAGCTATGGGAAAGATCCAAAAGTGTGGAAAATGGGTGCCACATAAATTGAATGAAAGACAGATGGAAAACCGAAAAAACATTGTCAAATTTTGCTTCAAAGACAAGAAAGAAAATCAATCTTTCATCGAATTGTTACTGGCGATGAAAAATTGATTTATTTTAAGAATCCTAAACAGGAAAAGTCATGGGTTAATCCAGGACAACCATCAACATCAACTGCAAAATCAGATCGATTCCGCAAGAAAACAATGATCTGTGTTTGGTGGGATCAGAAAGGTGTGGTGTATCATGAGCTTCTAAAACCCGGTGAAACTGAATACTAATCGCTACAGACAACAAATGATCAATTTGAACTCTGCATTGATCGAAAAAAGACCAGAATGGGCCAGAAGACATGGCAAAGTAATTTTTTTACACGACAATACACCTGCACACAAAGCAAAACTGGTTCAGGATACAATAAAAACATTTGGCTGGGAGCTGCTACCCCACCCGCCATATTCACCAGACTTGGCCCCTTCCGACTACCATTTGTTTTCATCAATGGGACACGCATTGGATGAGGAACACCGATTCTTACGAAGAAGTCGAAAATTGGGTGTCTGATTGGTTTACTTCAAAAGACGAACATTTCTATTGGCGTGGTGTCCACAAATTGCCAGAATGGTGGTCGAAATGTATAGAAAGCGATGGTCAGTACTTTCAATTCAAAATTAGTGTTTCATTGTAAAAAGACGCTCATTTCAAACCGGTACACCTGGTAAATTTGCATGAAACTCGAGAAAACCTTTATGGAGACACATCAAATTATGCACGAAGCCTATAGTGATGAGTGCTTAAGCTGTACTCGGTGTTACGAATGGTTCACACAGTTAAATGGCAGACAGAAGTTAAAGATGACCCTAGTTCAGGATGCCCTTTGACATTTACCAATGATGGTCACATCAGGAATGTTAAGGAAATTGTGTGTGCCAATCGAAGACAGACTGTAGAAGAAATTGCAGATGGATGTAACACTTGTGTTGCATCATGTCATGAATTCTTTACACATCATCTTTGAATACATCATGTTGCTGTCAAGTTCATTCCGTGGCTCATGAGTCAAGCCTAGAAAAACCTTTGCCTCACAATCTGTGAAGAGCTTTTGGACTGCGCAAATGAGAACGAGGTGTTCTTTAAGAGAATCATAACTGGTGGTGGTGATGCTGAGACCAACGTTCAAGCTTCACAATGGGTTGGAAAATGTTCTCCAAGATAAAAAAAAAAAATGCTCGTTGGGTCAAGTCAGAAGGAAACAGGCTGAAATGTGGCAAGACAATTCATGGGTCTTGCATTACGATAACACACCCTCACATTCATGCAAGTTGGTGTGCGACGAATGCACAAAAACTGGAATCACTGTGCTGCCTCATCCTAAGTACTCTCCAGACCTCGCCTCTATAGACTTCAATTTTCAAAGTTGAAAAGACTGTTGAAAGGATGAAGATTTGCAATGATATACTATATAAAAAATTCGCAGATAGCACTTCCTGCCATATAACAAGAGGCATACCAAGACTGCTTCTGGGGCTATGTCGCACATGTAACACTGTTCATGTCAAACTGACATATAGCAACATTGTATGAGGTTACATGTTCATAAAATAGTTTTTGGAAGATATTGGTGGTAGTCGCCACTTTAGGGAATAGTTTTAAAAGTTCGTCACACATAAAACTGCACGAACACCTAACATTTTGTTGCAAAGCCATAAAAAAAAAAACAATGCTGTATACATCTGGAAGTAAAACATACGAACCATTCACCAATCCACGAGGTGAGACATATAACCACGCGAGTATGAACTGTAGAAGGTTAATAATGGTGTGATGTAAAACTGAACTTAACCATGTGGTTCTTACACCCTTCAATTCCTCACACTGTTTGACAATGTATAGATAATGAGACACCACTCCATATTACAGTAATAATGCTATCAAAAGTATTGCACAATATTCACGAATCGAACTAACAAAACTGAATTATAATCAAGGTGAAAACAAGGAACCCCTCCAGTGCAGGGTCACAAAAGGCATTCGACACCCCGCATGTTTATCCTGCAACCACAATATTGGATTCTAATGGTTTAGTCAACGAGTAACACACACAGCAGGGGGAGCAATGGCAACAACTTACAAAGCAAGCATTGCATTATATCTACAACAAAAGTTGCCAAAGTTGGCATTTCATGAGAAAGGAACCCAAGGAATTTCAGAGTACGAAAGAAGTGGCAGATGAAATATTATCATTTCTGCAAGATGAGTCAGTGGAATGTGTGGCGTCGTACACACTCGCCTGTGTGGACAATTTACATTAGGAGTACAATGATGATATGTGCTGAACAAGTGAAAATGATACGAACAACAGCTGTCAGGCCACGTAGTTCATCATCCTTTTTGGACCTGGAGTCACAAACCCTCTCTTCAGTGAAAAGTAATAAAGGGCATTCACTGTCCACAGAAAGGGCACTGAACACATGGAAGATCATCTGCAGCATAGTAGAAAACAATTATGAGGACAAAGTACATGTTTTACAAAACCTGGCGTTTGCGTGTTTCAAAGATGATCAATGGAATTTACAGGATATGCACGATAGTTATCTACTATATTATGCATATAGAATCATGTGCATCACAGATTACAGGTATTTTAAGGGAAGCAGCAGATGGTTGCATAGCTTCAAACAGTGCTGCAGAATTGGAAGACTTAACATAACAAATTTACAAAGTGTTATCTTGACAATGCACAGCAAACTGCAAAATCGGCCCAAAAATTTGTAGATGAGATAAACGTATCCCATTGTTCACTAAGTAATTTGTTTTCAACACCGACCAATCAGGATTTGAAAAGGAAATGCACATGAAAGAAACCTGGAAATTAGCAGTTTCAAGAGTCGTATCAAGATCAACTAACATCAATGGTGTAACCGCTTGTATACGACTATGCCAACTGTTAATCAGGATGGTAAATTGACTGGGAAGTTATTTATTTTACTGTGTTGGAGGTTCTCTGCCCCTGCGATTCTTTCTTGTGTGAGAGATCTTGCAAGGACAGCAGGGAATATTTACATCACAGCAAGCAGAATGGGAAAAATGCGTGTAACAGAACTACAGCTGTACTATGAGCACTACTTTTAGCCAACAGTTGGTCAAAATAACTTTTCTCTGTCTAGATTTCTGGTCTGCGTATAAAAATCAATTTTGAGCAAATTATCCCTCCTGAAAAGTGTGTGACATTGCAATCCATATCACCTGCAACAACTGGACAAATTCAACATCTTGATATTTTCATTATTAATATCAATATTTATTTGTTGAATGTTCTCTCTCAATTTACTGCTAAAATTTCTCAGATCAGTCATTTCAAACAAATTTTAGGCGATACCTTCATTAAAATAAATACAAAGCAATAAATTACATTTAACTGAATTAAAAAAAAATAATTTCAGCTTTTGTTTAAAAATATGAAATAGCTTATATAAAAAATACTGGAAGTAGCTATTAAAAGTACATACGCCATATGAGGGGGAATAATAAGTTTCCTCTTTCCTCCAACTTTCATTCCTGTAACTCCGATGTCCCATCCTTTTATTACTTCACCTTTTCCTAACCTAAATTTGAATCCAGGTCCTTGTACGGTTTCATCAAACTTCTTGTTATTTTGCTTCAAACGACCTGTGTAATACACAGTAACCTGGAAAACAAAATATTCATTTCCTAAAGTACAGAACATGAACCTTGTAAAATCATCATTATCTAATTCTAAATTTCTGTTAAATAATGGTAAGTTTAAAACTAAAGACAAGTCTTGGACACAGCAACACATATTCTATCTGACAGCCGTAAAGCCATTTGGAGATGATCCCAGTTCTCCCAGTCTGCTTGGAAAGACTGGTTTTCAATGATTTCATATCCACCCAATGTGTGTGTCAACTGCACAACATCCACATAAAAAATTACGTAGTTCTCATATCAATTATGTTTTTGTAATTTATCACCACATCTTGTACTAGGAAACTTTACCAGCATTCATGTCACATACACAAATTTAAAGACTGTGTGTGGTCTTCAACGGGAGTAATGCAGAATTCAGGCCTTTAGAGTAGCACAGATAAGCAGCTTCGAGCTGTCTGTGCCTGTGGCTCCCAATTTTTGTGCAAACACAGACAGACATTGTGTGTTCTACCTGCTGCAGCAGACTGCTAGTAAGGGACACTTTCACACAACAGAAAGACAAGGTACAACACCAGCCATGAAGATAGATAGTGAAGGATGCACCACAATCAGTTCTATTTCTTCAGGATTTTAATATCCTCTAAAGGAGTAAACACATTTGTACTTTTAATAGGAACATCATCAATCCATTTTAACTGTGCCTTTCACACTAAAATTCTCCAAACTATGGGTTTAAGTACCACCTGTCTACCTCAACACAACAAAAGGTACACTTTAATGTGTTTCAGCCTAAATGATTAGTTCTGGCTAAAACAGCACAAGAAATTATTTTTGAATAAAGGTGGTGGGCTAAATGTGAATTAAGTGGTAGAATTAGTTCTCTATTTTACAGCAAATTATACCCAAATGAATAACTTTATGAAATGAGAAAGCCTATTACACTGATCACTAGAAGTGAAAGAACCCTCAAGGTGAGCTTCACGTAAGGTTATGTATGGAGCTTTCAGTCAGTAAAATGGCTTAACATATGAGAAACACGAAGTTCATTCTGACAGACAGAAAGAGGCCAGTAATCTGTGTATATATGTTTATGCTCTACAAACCACTGTTAAGTGCATGGCAGATGGTGTATCCCATTGTACCAGTTATTAGGGTTTCTTCCCACTCCATTCACATATGAAGCATGGGAAGAGTGATTTCGAAGTGCCTCTGGGCAGGCTGTAATTAAGCTTATCTTCTCCTCACACTCCCTACATGAATGATAAATGGTTGTGGTGGTGGTGGTGGTGGTGAGGGTGGGGGGGTTGTAGCATATCCACAGATCCTCATTTAAAGCTCGTTCTTGAAACTTGACAAGAAGGCTTTCTCGGGATACTTTACGTCTGCGTTCATGAATCTACCACTTCAATTTCTTCAGCATCTCTGTAAATCTCTCATGGGCCAAACAAACCTGTGACCATTCGTGCTGGCCTTCTCTGTACATATTCAATATTGCCGTTTAGTCCTATTTGGTATGGGTCCCACATGCTTGAGCAATATTTTAGAATGAGTCACAAGTGATTTGTAAGCAATCTCCTTTTTAGACTGATTGGTATTTCCCAGTACTCTACCAGTGAACCAAAGTCTACCACCAACTTTACCACAACTGAGCCTATGTGATCATACCATTTCATATCCCTACAAATGTCACACCCAAGTATTTGTGTGAGTTGGCCAATTACAACTGTGACTCTTTGACATTACAGTCATATGATATCAAATTTGTTTTCTCAACACTTGAAGCACATTGCCAATCTTTGCACTACTTTAAAATCTTATCAAAGTCCGACTGAATATCATTTCAGACAATACTTCATTATAGATAACTGCATAGTCCACACAAAGTCTTAAGACACTATGATTATTGTCCGCAAGGCCATTAATATACAACATCAACAGCAACGGAACCAATACATTTCCCTTGGACACACCAGCAGTTACTTCTACATCTGACAACGAAACTCCAAGAAAACATGCTGTGTCCTTCCTATCAAAAAATTCTTAGTCACTAATTCTGTTTTTGTACACTTTCACTGCTGTGGGCGTGTGTGTATGTTACTCTAAAAGTAAGATGATTGGTAAATCCTTAAATTAACTGGTGAAACCCAAGACTTACAATCACAGTGTGGTGAAAGTTCGAAATTTATTATTATATGCATAGATTTCGAACTTTTACCATGAGACGTTGATAAATCTTAGAATGTACTCATATCAACTGGTAAAACCATATTCATTAAAAAATCAGCATTGAAATAACCTGTATTTATTGTAAATTTACGTATTTTAAACATTATTGCATTCCAATGTGATAATGAGCAATATTCCATATTAGTGAAGATTTTAGTAAAAATGTTACCTCGTGAATGTTAATTTCTGTTACAACAAGGCTGACTACTGTGGCATTTCAAATTACATTTGTTAACTGTCATCAAATCCTGTATCTCTAGTGCTTCCTCATCTGATGCAACTGCACCTTCCACCTATGTTCCTTCTGTTCCAGTGCTTGATTCACTGACATCAATTCCTTGGCTGTCATTTTCAATTTCCAGCAAGTCCGTGGAAGTGGTGTTTTAGCATTGTTTCCAAGTATTCTTCAGTGTTTATATTTTTTATGAAATCATGTGGAACAACTGAGGTCGCAATGCCCATTTTCAATGGAACCCCAAACATGGCTTCATATGGTGAACATCTAACCCCTTCATGATAAGCCCTATTTTTCATTGCTTGCACAAACCTCAGCCCCTCAGACCATTTTGAAGTTTAATTTGTTTCCATCCCAGTTGATAACATATTTTCAATATCTTTATTTGCTCTTCCGACTGATCCCCGAGACTGACTGTGCCTCTGATTCCCATGGACTATCTTTGTATCACTCAACAACCCACATAAACTTTGAATGACTTGGTTACAAAACACCCCAGCATTATCAGAATGAAGGATACTTGGGGCCACCAAAGGTGGTAAAAATGTCCAAAAGATGATATGCTACTTCATCAGCCCTTTTCGAAGTTAGTGCGCGGAGGATAACAAATGTTGTCGAATGATCTTGGTATGCAAGTATGAACTTTGACTTACTGTCTGGGTTTGCTTTCATGTCGATATTTGGCATCGTGAATTCATTTCACTATGTGTGATAGATTTCACTATAACGCCCCTTTTCAATGGTTCCCATAATCTCAAATAAGGAACGACTGATTCAAGTCACGTTCTTGTACTTACGATCCTCCTTCCACAATCATCCAATCATCTGTGTTCGGCCCCTATGGCCTATAGAAATGTGGGTTTCGTGTACTACGTCAAACAGTTCATCAAAACAAACGTAATAAAGAATTTCTTCTTTCCCAGCAGACATAGGTGTTACGAGTTTCTCTCCACCTCCACTGTTGAGATCATATCATTTCAAATGTCCATAGTGAACAGATTTATATTGCTCAGCAGTTACATAAAAATTATTGTCCTCTTTCTTATTCACTGATTCACTTAAAAGATGGTAAAATCTGTTCCGCATAACATCACTCATTCTGATGCAAAGCTGCAGAAGAAACATCACTAAAACGAGTCACAAAGATGACCGCATACAGGACTCAATTCCTTCCGAAAATAAACTATGTGGTTAGGTATTCGCTTAATGCCGAATTAATGGTCCTTCCTCAATTTTCTTATTCCGTATTTGCAATTCCATACACATTCACTATTGAGCAAATATACCCCTCAAGACAAATATAAAAACATAATTGAAATGTCAACATACAAATCTTCCGGGCTTTGCAACTTGACCAGAGCCAATTATGGTATCTTCTACAGCTACTCCACCTTCCAGGATTTTCTTCTGTGGTGTATGAGCAGGTGAACCAGTTTGAGCTTGCTTTGGAGTTTGCCCACTTTTGTCTCCAGGAGTTTCACCACCTTTCTTCTTATTTTTCTTTGCTGATTGTGTTTCTGGAGTGCCCTGTTAAAAAGTCATATGCCTGTTAGTATTACATGAACTATAATATTTGTTTATTTTAAATGTTCCCTCAACAATAAATATAAATGCTAATGCTGAATAGCAAATTGCTCTTTAACCTGCCTAATATTTATTTCTAACAATTTAAGCAAATAAAAAATTTAAATCATACATATTTCACTTCTACGACGAACAAATTGGCAAACCTATTTCAGTCAATTTTCACATTTTTGCCTTGCCTCTTATGGAACATACACAATTTTTTTTACAGCACAAAAAAACCCACACTACAATTATTAAAAACTTAACCAGCACAAGCACTCACGTTTGCCTGAACTATTGGAGTGTTGGGAGTTACAGCATCAGGACCTTTACCCTTTTTCTTTTTCATTTCATTTGGAGTATTCACTTGTTTATTCTGTTTTTGCGCACTCTGCTGTTTCTCTTTGTTCTTTCCTTGAAGTTGCTGTTTCTGAGGAGTTTCTTCTTCAACTAAAAGAGAGAATTTTAGTCAAATTCGTGAAGCATCAAACATGAACAATCTTATGATAAAGGCTGAAATGTTATCCAAAAAAGCTGTATTGTTAGTGACTTTATTAATTTATTATCTCACAAAAATCATTGTATCAATTCTTATAAGATGCCAATTCAGAAATTAGCAGCAAACTATCAATACTGAATGCAGTTAACATGTCAGGCATTTGAAACTACTGGGAAGTGAAGCTGCATGTTTTGAGAAGGTTCTTGCATATATGCCAACAACAGATGGTATGACAAGCTGATTGGGAAAGGCAGTTTAAACAAAGTGGCTGCGTTCATAGCTGTGTGCATCATAGAACAACGAGCAGCAATATGATTTTTGAGGTCAGATGGTGTAAAATCTTGACAAATCCATAGAAGGATGTTGGAAAGATGTGGAGATAACTGTATTAGTGAGAGAAGAGTGTAAGAATGGGTAAATGCCTTTAAAAGTGGACGTATGTCAGTCACAGATGACCAAAGCTTTGGTTGTCGCAGCACGTCCGTTACTGATGAGAATGTGGGACATATTGACACCATTATTCATGAGAACCGGCAAATTTCTTTAGAAATTTTAGCCTAGGAACTGAGTACCAATGGCAGATCTGCTCTTACTGTTATTATGAGGTTCTCAAGTACCGTTTTTTGTGCGCCCAATGCATGCATAGGATGCTTGCTGGTGAACAAAATATGACATGTTCACGCTGCCACATGATTTCTTGCACAATATAATGCTGAAGGATACAACTTTTTGACCCGTATTGTCACAGGAGATGAAACCTGGGTCCATCACTATGAACCAGGAAGTTAAAGAATGTCTTCAGAATGGCGACATCTCCAGCCCTCTGCCAGAAAGGTCCTTTTCACCCTCTTCTGGGATATGAACAGGCTGATTTTGGGCCACTATTGGCAAAGGGGCAAAAAAGTGAACAATGCTAAGTACAGCTCCATGTTCCCGAATGAGCTAAAGCTAGCAATATGGAGCCATCACACTAGAGGCACTCTTACCCTTCACGACAATGCATGCCCTCACACCACGGCTGTAACTCTGTCATTTGGAGACAGACTTCAGACTGTATTGCATTCCCCATATAGCCCTGATCTCACTCCTTCAGATTACTACATGTTTGGACTCCTGAAGGACACTCTCAGAGGACAACAATCGTAAACTTATGATGAGGTTAAAAAAGTGGTGCACTCATTGCATTGGGCACAACCAAAAACCTTTTATTCGAATGGAATAGGAACGTCGGTGCAATGGTATGAGAAGTGTATCGAAAAGGGGGTAATTATGTTGCAAAAATGACACCTTGTCCATATGTGTGATACGTATATGCTTCACAAAAAGTAGTTTGCTGATACTTTTTGAATCAGTCTCGCATTTTAAAGATTGACTGTCTAGAGCTTAATTTTTAATACAATGTAATATAAATTTACTCTTCTTATTTGACACAAAGTTGTTATCGCACTGAATAAGTAAGATACTAGCCACATTCCAGCATTCACTACTTATGACTAATGTTAAGTTCACAGCTTGTTTTATTAACAACAACCTGGGTTTGGTGATTTTTGTTTTATGGTCATCGGGCCATAGCCCAAAGTATATTTTTCTGTCTAATGCATTGTCTACCACTACTGGAGACATCACTGGAAGTTAGGCAAAGAAATACATCTACATCATAGTCTAATGCTCATAAAAATCACGAAGGCTGTGACAGCCCACACTTTATGAGCAACCTGACTTACCTTCGTCTGAGTCATCTTCTTCCTCTTCCCCATCATCGTCATCATCTTCATCCTCTTCACCACTTTCTACTTCCATTTCCTCATCACTGTCTCCCAAGCTCTCAAGATCACTGTCATCATCGTCATCACCATCGTCTTCATCTAAAACGAGACAATCTACTGTTTATCAATGCAAAACACTCAAAACGGGCTTCATATAATGCAACAGTAGCATCTCAATGCCAAAAGGAAAATCCAAAATAGAAAGTAAAAAATAGAAGCTAATTGAGACTAAAGTTCTGAGTAGAGACAATATGCAATCACCTGTCACTGACAATATTTTTCCTGAAACAGAAATTAGACATACTATTCATTCCTTCCAGCATACATATCACACTTCTATTTCATATAAACTAGACTCTCGCAAATTCGGCCATTCCTGGCACACATGGGTGCCAGATTAGCAGAAGTGCCATATTATTGAGTGTCTGAAATTTATTTTATTTTATTTATTTTGAAAACATACAGGATATAGTGTACTGTATTTCATCAAACCAAAGTATACATTTTTAAAACAGAGGATACACTTTACTAAATGCAAAAATATATTAATTTTCAAAGACAACTTAGTCCTTGAGTGTCTACTGTACATAATTATAGTCTTATCACTCAATATGAAATATGTCCCTAATTTTGAACTGTCGCAATAATGATACGCGACGGTGGCATGCTTTATCATGCAACCACTTTAGAAGCATTACATTGGAACTGCATGTATCTGGTTTTTGCATAATGTACTCCAGGAAGACCTCTGCAGCTTCAGCACCAGCAGTGTGAGAAATCTTCATGCTCTCTACTCCTGCGTCCTCTCCATCACTTTCAATCATTACTTTCTTGCGCACTTTTGATTATTTCTTCATCTGCTGAAGTTTGGTCCATATTACATTCCTCATTCAGCCACTTAGTAACATCATCATAAATTTCTTTTCCTCCTGGAAGGTTGTGGAACATATCTGTACAAAGTAATTGATAATTCCGAATTGACTGCCTCATCACTGTCACTACTGGATCCAACTTGGCCACAATTTTCTCCAGCTGTTCATTAGGGAAGCACTCTCCACTTTATCCCATGCTTTGGTTGCTTGGAAAACACCATCACTTATGTTAACTGCTTTCCACACCTTCAGCATAACCTTGATAATGTAGTTTTCACTTTCGTTCAGCAAGGAGACGAGAAGTGAATGTCAATAATGACCTACGAGAGACTATTTGTCTGTCCATCCACGCTTTCTTCTGAGCACAATACTGGACTGGTGGAGTCTGTCAGTGCGTCGGAAACAAAATGGATGTTGGGATTTTCCAAACACCATAAGCAGTAGTTTATGCCTACCATTTACATTACAACATGCCATTAATGTTACATGCGGTTTCTGTTGCTTGTAACCATGAGCTTCCTTCTAGTTCTTAGCAGCTAATGTTCTTGAAGGATGCATCTTTTAAGTGTCCTGTTTCATCAGCATTATACAAGGCATTGGCAGTTAAATCTTCTTCCTCTACTATCTTCCATATCTTGCTTACAAACTTATCAGCATTCTTATCGTTAGGTGACTGACTGCTGCTGAATGCGATGTTTTTTTTTTTTCAGTTTGATAGTCAACCTTCGCTCGCTGCAACCAAGTTACTACTGCCAAGTGGTTCGTTAAATGGAGCTGCTTTTTCCTTTATAATCGGGCCACTAACTGGAATTCCTTTACTGTGTTGTTGTATGAACCATCTGTGAACAGCTACATCCAGTTCTTCATTCTCACTCTTTCGCATAACCTTCCGTTTTCCAAACTCTCTATCCATTCGTGTTGAGTACCACTGAATATCACTATCTTTTATTTTGTGTCATAAATAGTTGCTCATCCAACACTAAACTCATCAGCAATGACTTTCTGCTAAGAACTTAGATTTAACTTATCTAAAATTTCGATTTTCTGCTAGAGGTCTAGCATAACTTGTTTCCTTTTAGAAGACATGATTCCGAACTGTAAACAAAGCTACAATTTCAAATACAGTATATAAAGCATTGTTTAGCTACGCATTGTTGCACACGATAATTCACTGTGGCACGTGTTTTTGGATCTGCGCCTGACTATTGAGAGACCGGACTACTGGGGACCGAATTTGCGTTGAGTCTAGTGTTTTACTTTCTTCTGGCCAACTACTATGAAGTTTTAAAATCAACACCTAAAAAACAGTGTCCTGATAGGAGAAAAAGTCACCCATAAGCTCTATGGAATTGTGTACCTTCACTTTCCATTTTGCTCTTCTTCAGTGCTGGTTTTCCTGGAGTATGCCCTACACTCTTCCGCTTTTCTTGTTTGGTGGCTTTAACATCATTTTTCTGGGGGGTTTCTGCAACAGAATAACAACTGATAAAAACAGACCAAATTTAAATATTAACAATACAAGGTGACAGTTACTGAACTATGTGAAAAAATGTAAATTAGTTAACGAACTACAGCATGCGCACACTTAAGTCAATATATAAACATCACTACGGCTATTCGGATTTATGTTACGATATGTTCGATAAGCCTGCCATCATTGGCGATGATGTGACTAGACGAATAGCGAAATTCTGTGTGATCTGCTGAAGTGTCTGAATAGAGATGCTTTTGATGACCTCCTGAATGGCTATTTTCAGCTCAGTTGTGGTTTTGAGATTATTGCTGTACACCTTGTCTTAATATAGCATCACAAAAATAAGTCACACGTGTTCAGATCCAGAGAATATGGTGCCCTACTGAAGCCCATGCCAGTAGCCTCTGGGTGCCCCAGAGCCGGAATGCGGTCCCCAAAGTGCTCCTCCAGAACATCAAACACACTCCTGCTTCGATGGGATTGAGCTCCATCTTGCATGAACAAGATTTTGTTGAAATCAGGGTAACTTTGGATAATGAGGATGAAATCATCTTCCAAAACCTTTACATACCGTTCGGTAATCACTGTGCCATTAAGGAATATCATACAGATTATTCCATGGCTGGATATTGCACACCACACAGTCACCCATTCACTGAGGGTGAAGAGACTTCTCGATAGCGAAAAGCAGATTCTCAGTCCCCCAAAAACGCCAATTTTGCTTACTGATGAAACCATCCAAATGAAAGTGGGCTTCATTGCTAAACCAAACCATGCATGCACATACTAATTCCCATTATGTCCCACAGCCAACTGCGCAGTTTGAACGTCCTCACGCAAACTGATCAGAAGTTGATGACTTTATTTCATGTAGATCAATAATTGTCAACTGTACAGTGCAGATGAAATAAACTGAAGCCTTTCATTAAGCACACATTCCAAATTGAATGTATTACTCAAGGAACCTTCCCGTCATCAAAAAGGAACCCCTACATTTTAATCACATCACTCCATAAACATCAGTATCAATAAGAAATGTAAATTCATACAATGTGAAATGTAAGAACTGTCATACTTCACAGTGCATTTTCTTCCTCCACAGAGCTAATTAGCAATTCTATATTACAGCCATTCTAAAATTGCAAGTTGATTAATTTGAAGATTATTCTCCTTTCATTCACAGCCTTTTGGTTGGTTGACAAATTTACACAAGGTGGAAATTCTCAAGATACAATTTTTTCCCTTCAACTGGACTATCATAATTGATTGTTCAGTTGTTTGCAGGATTAAGGGACCGAACTAAGGGATCAGGCCTCCATCCACAAAACAAGTGCATAGAGAAAATGTTGCTAACCAGAAGCAAAAGCCACTAAAATGTACCATAGTGCACAGAAAATAGTATAGACACGTCCAGACCATTTTATAATTCCCAGACTTACAAAGTAATTCCACAAAATATAAAAGAGATGCAAATTGGGGCTTTGTAAACTAACAGTATGTCAGAAGCAGATAGGGAAGCTTTGAGCTGTAGCTGTTGTAACAGTTACCTCCTCCCATACCTAATCCTCAAGCAACAAGAGACATGCATAAAATAATGATGTAATTAACAACCTTCTACTCAGATAAAGGAGGGCTCACTCCACATAAAAAGGTCCATAGTACTGAGATTGTAGCAGACAAAGAACATGAAATGTAATAGAAACATAGTAAAAGGGAAACAACATTTGCTGCCAGCAGGACAGGAACAGACGAGGCACAGCATGCAGCCTCTGGCATCCTTCCACCAACTGGTCAAACCCTGATCTGAGTGCTGATGCTGGAGAAAGAAAAATAATACACTAGAAGACATCTATTTGTATTTTCATAACCAGCCAACACTGAAGGTAAGGAGAGCTGAAGACACTGCACAGGTCAATTTGCTGTAAGGAGGGAACACTCCACGAGGGTGTGAGCTACTGTCAGCAAAGAATTGCCAACACATTTGGTGGGAGAGAGGAAGGTGGCTGATTATAGAGGATAAAGGCATGGATCAGACACACTTGACCAAAACAAAGCCATTGTAAGGCAGTGAACTCTCAAGAAACTGAAGAAGAAACACCACACAATAATTATCTCCTTAATACTGCCCAGATTTTTGTTGGATGGTTGACTGGGGGTAGAGGATTAAACAATGAGGTCTTGAGTCCCTCAGTCAAGGGTTCCTTCATCCAAAAGTTGTGACATCCACCAGGAATGTGCTCACATACACTCGCACGTAGACTGCAAATTTGCAGTGTGCACATGTGAGATGTGCTTTGCTTCCCACCAAGGGCACATTTATTCAAATTATGAATACAGATTAAAATAATGATTTATTATTTGTGAATAACAATGCTGCTACAATTCTTTGTCATTTATTAAACAAATGTACTTTTTGCTGATTTTAATTTGGTGTTTAAAACTTTTTTTTTAGAAACATCTGACTGAAAAGTTTGATTTGAGGTGATCTGCCATTATTGCACACTAAAGAAAGAAAGTTATATATAAAAACAAAGATGAGGTGACTTACCGAACAAAAGCGCTGGCAGGTCGATAGACACACAAACAAACACAAACATACACACAAAATTCAAGCTTTCGCAACAAACTGTTGCCTCATCAGGAAAGAGGGAAGGAGAGGGGGAAGACGAAAGGAAGTGGGTTTTAGGGAGAGGGTAAGGAGTCATTCCAATCCCGGGAGCGGAAAGACTTACCTTAGGGGGAAAAAAAGGACAGGTATACACTCGCACACACGCACATATCCATCCACACATACAGACACAAGCAGATCCCCTCTCCTTCCCTCTTTCCTGATGAGGCAACAGTTTGTTGCGAAAGCTTGAATTTTGTGTGTATGTTTGTGTTTGTTTGTGTGTCTATCGACCCGCCAGCGCTTTTGTTCGGTAAGTCACCTCATCTTTGTTTTTATATATAATTTTTCCCACGTGGAATGTTTCCTTCCATTATATTGATATCATTAAAGAAAGAAAGTGTTACATATGTGAAGAAAATATTGGTGTGTGACATTCCCTGAAATCTTTTTCAGGATGGCGACACAGGACTTTCAAATCGCAATCGTCTTCTACAAAAACTGAGAAATCATCAATTCTGCTCTAGTTTTTTTGCAAGTAATTCACTGTGATCCCACATAAGCTTCGTCTCCCAAGTCTTGCTCGAAATAAAACTTATTTGCTTATGCTATAACATCATTTGAAATTCCTGACCCAATTTCTTTAACATTTCTTTGGCTATTATTGTAGCTTGTAGTTTGCTGTAAGCCTACATTGGTCATTCACAGGAAAGCAGGTGAACTGCTGGTTTTTAAATTATAGGTAAGACATTGCTACAGTAACTGCAGTTGGTGTGAAAAGGTGAAACACTTCGAATCACCCCCGACACTGCCTCAAAGTTACCAGTGTGATACAATGTTATGAACTTACACACTCAAACCTGGGTCTCTCTTCTCAAACAATGGAAAATCCAGGATGGAATGTAACAATATTATGAGAAGAAAAGTCGCTACTTACCATACAGCGGAGATCCTGAGTCGTGGTAGGCACAACAGAAAAACTTTCACAATTGAAGCTTTTGGCCATTGGCCTTTGCCAACAACAACACACACACACACACACACACACACACACACACACACACACACACACAACTCTCATGCAACTGCAGTCTCAGGCAATGCATCTCCACAATATGGTGAGTAGCAAGTTTCCTTCTCATAATATCACTCTCTCTCCTAGACTTTTTCAATCTAAGTTCTATGTAGCTGCATAGACAAATTTAACATTGAAAAACTATTCCATCTTTTAATGGCAAGCTTACTCAGAGTCAATTCTAAAAGATTTTTGAATGACCATGTTAAGCAATGTCCCAGGAATGTTTTAGGCGATTTTACATTAAAAGTTTGACATTAGTCATTACTAACCATGGAGTTCTTGCATGGTTCACCCAATCTGTAACACTACAAACACAAAGTGTTTAATTATATTAAGGAGACGCCCACATCCACTAGCGTTAGTAATCTAAGATGTGCATATTAAGATTTTCTGTCATCTGCATTCCCATCTTTGGCTACTTACATTGAGTATTTGCACATGTTTGTACAGGGTGCGAGGGAAGCACTGGCAGAGGCAGAAATACGAGGGCCGTTCAGAAAGTAACCTCCGGTTGATTTAAAAAAATACACCAAGTTAAATAAAAATATGTTAATATATACATCTTACAACTACATCTTTGCACTATTTTTCTACATAGTCTCCATAGCGATTGAGGCACTTATCGTATCTCTTCACAAGCTTTGAAATTCCTTCTGCATAAAAATCACCCGCTTGTGCCTGGAGCCAGCCTGTGACCGCATCTTTGAGCTCTTCGTCGTCATCAAACCGCTGTGACCCGAGCCATTTCTTCAAATGCATGAAGAGGTGATAATCACTTGGCGCCAGGTCTGGGCTGTAAGGTGGATGGTTGATAACGTCCCACTTTAAGGACTCAAGAAGGGCCGTTGTTCTGCGAGCAGAGTGAGGACGGGCGTTATCGTGCAAAAAAAAACGATACCGGAAGTCAGCATACCATGGCGTTTGTTCTGTATAGCCCGTCGTAACTTTTTTATTGTTTCACAGTACACGTCTTGATTAATGGTCGTACCACGTTCCATGAATTCAACCAACAACACCCCTTTGGCATCCCAAAACACCGTTGCCATCAGTTTTCTGGCAGAAAAATCTTGCGAGGCTTTTCTTGGTTTGGTAGGCGAATTTGAATGTGCCCACATCTTTGATTGTTCTTTTGTCTCAGGGTTCACGTACTTAATCCAGGTTTCGTCACCGGTCACGATTCTGTTTAACAATGGTTCTCCTTCGTCCTCATAACGTGACAGAAAGTCTAATGCAGAGGCCATTCTTTGAGTTTTGTGGTGGTCGGTAAGAATTTTGGGCACCCATCGTGCACAGAACTTACGGTAACCCAATCTTCCTGTCACTATCTCGTACAAGAGTGTCTTAGAAATCTGTGGAAAACCAGTAGACAACTCCGACATTGAGAAACGTCGATTTTCACGAACTTTCGCATCAACTGTCTGAACGAGTTCGTCAGTCACCAATGATGGTCTACCACTCCTCTCTTCATCATGAACCTTTTCTCGTCCACTTCTAAATAAACGTACCCATTCACGGACAACTCCTTCACTCATAACTCTTGGTCCGTACACGGCACAAAGCTCACGATGAATAGCTGCTGCAGAATATCCTTTGGCTGTAAAAAACCTTATGACAGCACGCACTTCACATTTGGCGGGGTTTTCTATTGCAGCACACATTTCAAACTGCCGCAAAAACTAAACTAGCGCAGGTACGACGTTCACTCGACCACGGCTTGATGCCGACTGACCTGTTGAGTGCGTGAACGCACAGATGGCGTCGCTACTCCCCCCACAACCCGCACTGTGACCAATCGAAGGTTACTTTCTGAACCGCCCTCTTAGATGAATTGGGCTGCATTGGTAGCGTAATTTCTAAGGCCGTCAGCCAGTATTTTCATGCTGTATTTGTTACACTGTGAAGTAAGTAAAGCTGCACTGAACTGGAAGGTTGCGCTGAACACTACAGTGCTTTACTAGGCATGATGACAACCCCTGACGTCCAACTTTGAACCGACATACAGCCAGTACTCCAACCAAGTGCCACTTGACTTGGCATTTTTGCCATTGCTAGAAGTGAAAGAAGTGATAAATAATCTTAGGAGAGCAACAGAGAAATTTATTGCAAAACCTTTTAACTGTTTAATCTGGAACTTTTTTAGTCCATTGAAAAATTCTTTATCACACAAACTGGACAGAGCCAAGGGAAAATGCTAGTTATAGAATTCAATAGAAGGAAACACACAAAACACAGTGGCATTCTATATTATTCATTATTTTAGTTACAAATAATTTACTTGCAAAAAAATTTGTTTGAAAGAGCCACTTATTTGAATAATTATGCAGCTAGATATTTATCCAAATAATGCCCATCACTACTACTCCTTTGCCCTTCCTTCTCCTCTTCACTATCAATTGCTGTTTAATATTAACAGCTGTAACAAGTAATGTTAGTTTGCTTGCTTGATTTACTTGAGAGAACTTACAGTGTAGCTCAATTGAATTTTTTTTGTTAATTATAAAGAACATAGACAACCACAGTCAGTTGTTAGCCTCATCAACAGATATAACAACGTAATTGCGATTTTAACTGCACATTGAATGCGAGTATTATTCCATCAGGTTTCATTTTCATGTAAATTTAGAGTTCCACTCAATATTAGATTATAACTTTACATTTCGTCATACATAATCATATTCAGTCACTGTGTTTAATACTTTATAAATCTCAGGCCCACAGCTTTCAGTTCCTCCACAGAAAACATGTAAAATCTATAGCTGCTAAGAAATTCAAATTCTAAATGGATTCCAACACTTGCCAGGGCTATTAGTGCCACTGCATTGCAATGAAGTTTTATAGATTCCATATTTCTTCCGTCACATGGTCGGGCAACATGTCCATTGACCCACACTCATTGAGAGCACACCATACGATAATACATAGTGATGAAACTACCAGCAACATGCTTCTGCATCGTGTGCAAGCGAGTGATGGGTAGTGAGTACTACTAATGTTTCCACCTGTGAAAGCAATGGTCTATCTTCCACAGCCATCCCACCCCCATTTCATCACAAGTAAAGCATTGATGAGGAGGCAGCACCCACTAATCAATGGACTGCTGCTCCTGATATGGGAAACAGGCTGCAGCAGAAAAAGACGCAAACCACCTAAAAGCACTTAATACAGAAGAAAGGAAGATGGAGGCAGCAGGCCAAGCAAATAGGGTAAAGAGTCACCCTGACCAAGTATGTGGCAAGAAACAGTTCCAACTCCCAACAAACCCAGCCAAAAGGTAGTTAAAATTTAATATACTGAGTATAAAAACCATTAGGAAAATAATTGGGAATGCTATGCCTTGCATGGGGAGCCAGCATTCCACCAGAATACGAGCAAATGTCAGTAAGGCTCTGCAACTACAATGTGGGTGTGCTTGTTACATAAAATAAAACTATGGGTCAGTCCAGTATGACCAAATGACCAATAAAGAATCAACATATGGGGCATTCCTTCTGGGAGGAACACTGGGACGAGTGCCATGCAGCAATAGTTTCCTTGATAGTGCAGAGTTTATAACAAGCAGCAGTACCCCAATGTTTCATCTCCAAGTGAGCAGAGGCCTTAGTTTCACCTGCAAATCCACCCTGGGATCATCAAAGTGAAGGGGTAATCTTATCTCTATCCAAATGGTCAGCCAGTTCATTCCCTGGGTATCCACACAACTTGGGACCAGAGAAAAACAGAGCAGGCAGTTCACAGAGAAGATCATGAATAGCAGGTATCACAGGGTGACAAGATAAACATCGATCAACGGCTTGGAGATTGCTCAGAGTCACTACAAGTTAAAACACAACTGAGGGAGGTCTTTCATAAAATGGTGGGCTATATCAATGGCGAAGCGCTCTGTCAAAAAAGTACACGTTCCTTGAAATTAATGGTGTTCCGACGGATGAGTCTGAAACATATAACCTGTCCTACCCATAATTTTAGAACAATCTGTGTCAGAGACAGTAGTACCCTGAAATTAAACTGAAAGGAATAGACATCAAAAGGTCATGGGAGCAGACAGACGTTAGGTCCTTGAAATAGATTGGTCCTAACTCGTGACTTAGGTACCACCTAATGCAAGAAAAGGGGGGGGAGATGGAACATGAAGTATACACTAAGGAAGATGGGCAGGTCATACCAGAGAGCTATAAGGCACATTCCAAATGGTAATCCCACCCAAGGGCGGGTGGTAGGTAGTCAACACTCCTTGCATGCAATAATAATAATAATAATAATAATAATAATAATAATAATAATAATAATAATAATAGGATATGTTGGTTTGTCAGCAAACTGTCACATGTTAATTTCATAGGTAGGTTGGTTTAAAGGTGGGAGAAGGGCTCAAACTACAAGGTCATCGGTACCTTGTTCCTAATGAAACAGTGCCACAAGTTTGAGAATAAAACGAAGGAAACACATAACACAAAATCGAAAGAAAGGAAAAGCCACAAGAACAAAGGGAAGGCAACGAACACTAAAAGGAACAAAAGAGGACAAGAAAACATATTCTAGAAAAAGAAGAGAGTAAAACATGAAAGCAGATTACAGTGGATGGCCAACCATGAGGTAAAAAGGGAAAGTCGGCCACTCTGCAACACATTAAAACCTCCACCCCAAAAGCACTAGGGTGGAAGAGACAGAGGGACAAAGGACATGCACTTAAACTTTCATAGAAGTATAAAACCCACTTTCACAGGTAAAATGGAGAACTAAAGCTGCTGTGGAGGCATTAGTGCCCAACACTGAAGGTAGGGTGCTGGGAAAGTTAAAAGTCTGCCGCAGAGAGGCCAAAAGTGGGCAGTCCAGCAAGAGGTGGACGACTATCATTTGGGAGCCACAGTGACACTGAGGTGGGTCCTCGCAACGGAGTAGGTATCCGTGCATTAGCAACATATGGCCAAAGCGAGCAGGCAGAGGGCAACTGATTCCCTGTGAGAGCTCCGCATGGAAGACTTCCACACATTCATAATCTCCTTAATGATACGCAGTTACTTGAGCGTGCTGTTATGAAATTCCGTCTCCCAAAGCCGGAAAACCCTGAGGTGTAAGACAGAACGCAGGTCAGCTTCGGAGATGCCTGTCTCCAGAAGAGGTTTCCGCGTTGCCTCTTTGGCCAGCCTGTTGGCAAGTTCATTGCCGAGGATTCCGACGTGTCCTGGGGTCCACACAAACACCACGGAACGGCGGGACTGGTCCAGGGCATAGATGGACTCCTGAATGAACGCTACCAGAGGGTGGCAAGGGTAGCACTGGTCGATAGCTTGTACGCTGCTCAATGAGTCAGTATACAGGAGAAATGACTCGCCAGGGCATGAGAGGATGTACTCAAGAGCACGAGCTATGGCCACCAGCTCTGCAGTGAAAATACTGCAGCCAACTGGCAAGGAGTGCTGCTCAAAATGTCCTCCATGAACAATGCGAAGCCTACGTGACCATCAGCCATTGAACCATCGGTGTAAACCACTTCAGAGCCCCAGAACACGTCAAGAATCTAGAGGAATCAGCAGCAGAGAGCGACGAGGTAAACGGAGTCCTTAGGCCCATGCAAAAGGTCCAACAAAGCTGCAGCCGAGGTGTACACCATGCAGGTGTATGTGAACGTGCTGCAAGCAGAGGTGGTAAAGGGAAAGACTAAAGTTCGGAGATAAGGGACCACACGCGAACAGCAATCATTAGCCCCCATCTGGTCCGCCGATGCGGGAGATGGACTGTCACGGGCAGGAAACGGAGACGGTTATTCGGATACGCAGGGGAACTATGAATGTGTGCTGCGTAACTGGTGAGCAGTTGTGCAAGTCTGATCTGCAGTGGAGGGACACCAGCCTCTACCAGTACGCTGGTCACTGGACTCGTCCTAAAAGCTCCTGTCGCCGAACCGGACCATACACCACACTCCCATAGTCCATTTGTGATTGGACAAGGGCTCTGTAGAGCTGCAGTAGCGTGCAGTGATCAGCACCCCAACTGGTGTTGCTCAGGCAACGGAGGGCATTGAGGTGCTGCTAGTACTTCTGCTTAAGCTGATGAAGACGAGGGAGCGAAGTCAATCCAGTGTCAAAAACCAGTCCTAGGAATGTGTGTGTGTCCACTACAGAGAGTGGATCGTCATTAACCATTTTAGTGCCAGAAACGATCTGATCGTGATGCCCTTCTCGTTCATTTTTTCCGCGCTTGAAGACAAAGTTGTTAGTATTTCCTAGCCAAGACGCAGAAGGAAGGTCAAAGGCACAGCATATAGATCCTCTTTTCGATTGTCAGTGCGATATTTCGAGTAAAATAAACTTCTCTGGTGCTGTATATTTACTGAGTATTCCGCGGCAGCATGGCGGCGTCAAGTAAGAAGTTGTGGTTCGATACAAGTGATTTAGACAATAATATGATAAGCAGTGAAAGTGAAGATGAATTTGCAGAAAGTGAATCAGAGTATGAGATGTCTGGTGGAGAAGAGGACTTCTTCTTCTTCTTCTTCTTCTTCTTCTTCAAGTCCTGTTTTGTTTTTCGCAGCAGCTTCTTACTATTATGGTGACAGACTAACAGATACGCTCGCCAGGTGATTCAGTCAACGCATTTATCGCCAAATTTGAGAATCAAACAGTGGCAACCAACAACTGTATCAGAAATGAGGGCTTTTATAGCAGTGATTTTGAATATGGGACTGATAAACCGAAAATTTTTAGTTATTGATCAACTGATGCAAACCTTCTGACACCGTGGTTTTTGCAAATGTTTTCACGCAACAGGTTTCAGTTGTTGTTGCGGTTCTTACATTTTGTAGACAATTCGAAACTTCACCCTCCTGGTCACGCATAATACGATCCAACAGCCAAATTTCAAGTGTTGGTGGATATTGCCAACAATGTTTTCCGTCGCTGCTACACTCCACACCAGCAACTGAGTATTGATGAAAGTCTTGTTGGGACAAAGGCACACTCACAGCTAATCCAGTACCTCCCCAATAAACATCACAGATGGGGAGTCAAATTTTGGATGCTATGTGATTCATTAGTAAATTACTGCCTAGGGTTTTATGCATACCATGGTGCAAAAACTGATGAAGACAAAAACGAAATAAAAGAGAATGGCCTGGGATATGTAGTCATCATGAAACTACTAGCTCTTGGGAGCTACATGCTTTAGGTTACCATGTGTTTTGCGGTAACTTTTTTTTACACCTATTCCTCTGGCAGAAAAGCTGTTTTCAGTCAGCACTTATCTAACGGGAACAATTAGAAGAAACAGAAAATTCCTGCCATGTGGTCTTCTGTCGAATTATGCTGTAGGTCAGTTAAAGTTTTTCAAGAAATCTCTTATACTTCTCTGTGGCTTCAGGCAGAAGAAATCACAGAGAAACTCAGTCCTCCTTGTGAGTACATCATCCTCTGCTACATCATCAGAAAAGACAATTCGCAACAGACAGTCGGTCAAGAAACCAGATGTGATTTTTTAATATAATAAGTATATGGGTGGTATTGGCTCATCTGATATGATGGCATACTGCTATTTATATGAGAGGAGCACTGTCAACATGTGGAAGAAGGTAGTGTTCAGCATAATTGCCAGGATGTTGATGAATGCATATGTTCTGTATAAGGAAAGCCTAAACTCCAACAACAAACCATTTACACGGCTGAAGCTTAACAGCATAGTCATTTGCAAACTTTCTAAACAATGGTTTCAGGCAAGGACTGCAACCCCAAGTGCAATAGATATAAATGTACCTGTTCCAACAGTATACGGTGTAGAGACTCTTCCGGGGAGAAAGGAACACTACTGTAGTGTTTGTTCTACGAAGGATAAGAAACAGCGTTCACGAACAGTATGTGTTTGTTGCAAGAAAGGACTGCATCCTTCATGTGTTGGTCAGCATGTGTGCAAGTAGTTGTCATAACTGCAACCTCACATTTGTCAGTGATTTATGACTGAAGAACTGACCATGTTCAGAGCAAAACATTTTTTTTATGTTCTTTTTGATTTTTTCCTTAGTATAACAAAAAATTTTGTATTCCTTTATGATATTTTGTTAAGGAAACTACAGAGATTCCATATATACCTGAAATTTTTGAGTATATCATCATTTGATGGGTCTCAGAGTAAATTGAAATCAAAGTTTTAATTTTTTTCGATAAACCCCATCATGAAAATATTTTTTTATCTGAAAATATGTTCTTTGACAATGTGTAGTGCACATATTACTGTAGCCAGCAGCATTCCCTAAAAATTAAAAAACATTCCTTTATGCATTAGTTTAGATTTTATTGCAAGTATGGCAGAGGTCTGTATTTTACTGTAAAACCTCATGGCACTTTTAACATGATCTTTTGAGGAAACGTCTGGCACTAAAAGGGTTAAGGTAAAGTGTGGGTTCCAGACGAATGGTACGACACTGACAGAAGAGCATGACACACGACTTTGCGACTCAGAACTGGAAGCTGTGGGCTAGAGCCCATGACTGCGCCTTGTGGGTGGCTCCCTGCAGGCTCCGCTCAGCAACAACAGTACTGGCGCAGCAGTACAAAATGCAGAAGTCATCTGCATACAGAAGTCAGATGGAGGGCCCGACTGCTGCTGCTGCTGCTAGACCGTTAATGGCCACTAAAAATAGAGACACTCAATACAGAGCCCTGCGGGACTCCATTCTCCTGGATATGGATGGAACTATGGGAGTCACCAACTTGAACGTGGAAAGTACGGAGCGACAGGAAGTTTTGGGTAAAAATCGAGAGTGGTCTACGGAGACCCCGCTCATACAATGTGGCAAGGATATGATTTCGCCAAGTCATGTCTTATGCTTTACATAAGTCAAAAAAGACGGCAATCAGGTGTTGCCGTCTAGAAAACGCTGTTAGGATGGCAGACTCGATGGTCAAAAAATTATCAGTGGTAGAGCGACATTGGTGAATGTCACCCTGACATGGAGCCAGTATGCCGTGTGACTCCAGGACCCAGCCCAACCGCTAACATACCATGCGTTCCAGCAGCTTACAAAGAACGTTGGTGAGGCTGACTGGCCGATAGCTATCCACATCAAGTGCGTTTTTACCGGGTTTGAGCACCAGAATGATGTTGCTCTTCTGCCATTGTGATGGAAATACGCCATCGGACCAGATCCGGTTGAAGATGACGAGAAGGTGTCGCTTGTACTAAGTTGAAAGATGTTTTATCATCTGGCTGTGGAGGCGATCAGGCCCAGGAGCTGTGTACACTGTAAATGGGGCGTTATAGGATTCACTGCAGTGTGTAGTGAATGAGAGGACATTCCGTTCCAGCCGCCGTTTGAGTGTGCGAAAGGCTGGGAGGTAATTCTCCGACACAGAGGCTTGAGCAAAGTGCTCAGCAATTGCGTTTGCGTCAGTACATAACTCGCCATTTATGGTAACACCAGGGACAGCTGTTGGGGCCTGGTACCCGAAAAGACGTTTGATCTTTGCTCAGACTTAGGAAGGTAACGTGTGGCACCCAATGGTGGAGACATATCTCTCCCAACACTCCTCCTTCCGTTGTTTGATAAGGTAGCGAGCACGAGCACAGAGCCGTTTAAAGGTTATGGGGTGCTCCAGGGAAGGGTGCCACTTATGCCGCTCTAGAGCTCACCAACACTCGTTAATTGCTTCAGCGACTTCCGGTGACCACCAAGGGACTGTCTTATGCCTTGGGCACCCTAAAGAGAGAGGGATCGCATTTTCTGCAGCAGAAACAACTGTGCTAGTCACCTGCTCAACCATCACATCGATGTTACCGTATGGGGAGATTCAGCGGTAATGGCAGAGGTGAGAGTTCCCCAATCCACCTAGTTCAAAGACCATCTGAGCAGACATCCATGTGCCTGATGCTGGGACAGTGACAGGAAAGTGGGGAAGGTGGGGAAGTGGTCACTACCACACAGGTCGTCATGTGCTCAAGTGGATAGATGGGAAAAGTCCTGGACTGCAAACTGATAAATCAAAGGCGAAGTGACTACCATGAGTCACACTGAAATGTCTGGCAGCCTTAGTATTTAAGAGGCAGAGTCAGTAAAGTTTCGACATCTCTGCCTTGGCCAGTAAGCATGGTACCACCCCACAAGGGGTAATGGGCATTAAAATCTCCCGGAAGTAGGAAAGGTTTAGGGAGTTGATCTATCAGAGCAGCTAAAACATTCAGGGATACTGCACCATCTGGAGGAAGATATAAATAGCAGACAGTTATCTCCTGCGTCGTCCTTATTCTGACAGCCACAGCTTCAAGGGGGGTTTGAAGGGGCACATGTTCACTAGACACCGAGTTTAGGACATAAACACAAACTCCACCTGACAATTATAGTCGCTACAATTCCTGTAATATCCCTTATAGCTGTGGAGGGCAGGAGTCCGCAGTGCTGGGAACCAGGTTTCCTGGAGGGCAATGCAGATAGCAGATGTAAAGCTTAACAGCTGCCACAGCTCAGCCAGGGGGTGGAAAAAACTGCCGCAATTCCACTGGAGGATTACATCATGAGACTGGGAAGGCATGGAACATTCAATGAGGCAGAGTCACCCGCTGCCACCGATTTATTGCCTGAGCAGTCTATATCCGTTGTGTCTGAGGGTATGGCGAGATCTAGGATGCCAGTGGACACCAAAATCTCCACCCCATCCTCAGACACAGAGCCTGTAGGTAGCAGTGGTGTGGGTGCCACTGCAATTTCCTTGGTCTTAGGGATTTTCTTTTTGGATTTCTCTCGCTGCTCTTTGTGTTTCTCTTGCTGGGAGGACTTCACAGGCTCAGTCTCTGGGACTGAGGAGAGCATGAAGCCGTACGGCCAGCTGCTTTTCGGCTGTTCAGCCACTGGCGGGTGTCTTCTTTCCCACTAGAAGAAACCTGGGAAGGGAGTGACCCAAGGGACCCCTTCCTAGCGAGAGAAGCTGAAGAAGACCTATGCTTCTCCGGCTTAGAAGTTGGGATGGATGTCCCCAATGGTTGATGGGGTGTTGCTCCCGAAGTGGGTGGTGCAGCAGCAACAGGGAGGGAAATGCCCCCACCATCAAGAGGGCAGGTGTAGTCTTCCAGCTCTGAGAGGTGACCTGGGCTGGTGGAGCTGACGGTGCCACAACTGTTGCAGCAGCAGCGTAAGATGTCATACGTACAGGATGCAAGAGTTCAAATTTTCTCTTAGCCTCGTGTAGGTCAGTCTGCCCAGGGTCTTTTACTCCATTATTTTCCTTTCTTTCTAGAGAATCCTGAAGTAAGGCAAGCAAGGTGAATGGTGCTCTCCACAGCTGACACAGATGGCAGGTTGGGAACATGGAGTATTGGGATGTGATGGGTGTCCGCAATCTCAGCATGTGACACTGGAAGTACAGCAGGAAGACATATGACTGAACTTCCAGCACTTAAAGCACCGCATCGGGGGAGGGATATAGGGCTTTACATCACACCGGCAGACCATCACCTTGACCTTCTCGGTCAATGTATCACCCTCAAAGGCCAATATGAAGGCACCGGTGGCAACCTGATTATCCTTCGGACCCCGTGGACACTCCAGACGAAATGTACACCTCGCCACTCTAAATTGGTGCACAGCTCATCGTCAGACTGCAAAAGGAGGTCTCTACGAAATATGATACCCTAGACCATATTTAAGCTCTTATGGAGCGTGATGGTTACAGAAACATCCCCCAGCTTGTCACAAGCAAGTTAAGTCCCATGACTGGGCAGAGGATGCTGTTTTGATCAAGACTGACCCAAATCTCACTATGGATAAGCCCTCAACCTCCCTGAACATTTCCTCTAAATGCTCAACAAAAAACTGTGGCTTCGTCATGAAAGATTCCCCATCAGCTCTCGAACATACAAGGTACAGGGGAGAATAAGATCTGCTGCCATCCTTAGCCTGACGTTCCTCCCATGGTGTGGCCAGGGAGGGGAACGATTTGGGGTCTTACTTCTGTGCATTGAATTGAGCTCGAGATCGCTTAGAGACTGCTGGTGTTTCACCACCAGCAAGAGATGATGGACTATGCTTCATAGCATGCCATCCGCCATGATGGCACCCACTTTGACCAGGAGCCCTCCCCACGGCCGCCACCCAGCGGCAGCAAAGGCCATCTGGCAGGATGGCCTTTGCCGGGAGTCCCGATGCCCCAGGGGGATGGGCATCTACCCCTTGGCATATGTGGGGAATTAATGGCTCAAGCATCAGCAGAGTGATTCCTGTGTAGTCAGGGGACTACAACCAACAGGGTACATGGCGGCCCCAACACAACGGACTGGCTACCGTGCTGGATATCAGGTGCAAGAAGTCCATGGTCATCATAGACGCAGAAATTGACACTCCAGAGTGCGTGTGCGAAAACACACCCAGGAAGGTGTCCTCGCCCAACAGTTGGAGAATGGACAGGACTGCAATGCGCGGTGAGAAAGTGGGCTAAAGATCTCAATGCGCGATGGACACGATGCACCTTGTAAGGCGCCCTTCCCCAACTGGCTCACTCTTTGGGAAAATTTTGAAGAATGGAGATCAAACCCTATACGGGACCGTGACATAAAAGCTGAAACATGTGAAACTCCTTTTAGTCACCTCGTACGACAGGCAGGAATACCTCGGGCCTATTCTAACCCCGGACCCACAGGTGGGAATTTCATAGGAAACCAAAAGTTGGGACTATCTGAACTGGAAAGGGAAGAGATTACAGGGCTAATCCAGAAGGTGCTAGCAGCCAGTTAAACGCAATAGTGGACTGGGTTTAATGAGTTCAAAGTTGAAGGCACCACCAAGCCATAAACCTGCTAACTACGGACCAAGGGGGACTGGACCAGAGACTGGTATATACGAAGCAGAGTGGCACGATCTGCACCCCAAGAGGTGTGGGCAATGAAGCACCTAACTTATCATACTGAGATAGTATATTTTTAAATCTTTATATGTCTTGAAATTTTAAACATTTTATTGGCTGTGATTCAGCAACCATACGGTATTTAATTACAGAAACTTATGTACAGCCACTTCGGTTGCACAAAAATTTGTCAATTGACCATGGTTTCGACAGCACTAGGGTAATCTTCAGCAGAACAGAAGTTACATGGACTACATGTAATCATACCACAGTTTACAGCATCTGAGCAAAAGTGCTCTCGTCAAACAGAAATGTCATAGGAATAAAAATTACAATGTAAAAATGAAAAGGTACTTCTATTGCATTCTGCTTACGGCAATATATGTAATTGTAGTTGAAATATACAAGACAAAGTTTCTAATTCAAATAAAACCTTTGGTCATTAACACTGAAGTAATAATTTCCATTATTCAGGGGACTTTAGCAAAACTAGGAAACTATAGTGCATAATGCATTTAAGCTTCAATCTGCCAGGTTAATTAATTGAGACCCTATAAACTCTTTTTTCTTATGGTGCGAAGTTGAGCCCACATTTTGTGATAATTTTCAGAGATTAAATTCAACTTTTGCTTATGATAAAATTTCATAGCACATAGCATCAGACAAAACAAGCTAATACAAGACCATTCATCCTGCTTGCCGTATGCGAACTTCAAAGCTTTCACATAGAGTTAGTTTTTAGTTGGCAAATATGAGACAGCTAAGTCAGTTCCTTGTCAGAGAAGTCCCAAAATTCAGAACTACTAAACAATGTCCATACTGTGTAGCAAAGTATAGCTCTGGGTCAGAATCTGTACTTCGACCACTATATATTTTTGCTACCCGAATAGCGAAACTCTACCACTTTTAGAGTATCATTTCTTAATCTAATCTGTTATTTTACTTTGATATTTATCAAAGCAATCAATTCATTCCAAATCTTCTTTTGAGTCCTTTGCTGCCTGATAGAATTACAATGTTATCGGCAGAAAAGTTTTTATGCCTTTTCCAAATTTCTCTTTGGTATTCTTTACCGCCTGCTCAGGGATAGCTTACAATCCTGTGACTCCCTTAATCATTGCTTCCCTTTCAGAAGCTGAATCCACATCATCATGGTTTGTGGGTCAGATGGGAAGCACAGACTGAAGGAAACAGGGGGGGGGGGGGGGGGGGGGAGATTGTGGGACTACAATGGCTCTGAACTTTCCACACACCTGCTATACTCTGATTAAAATTACTTTGTTACTAACACATTAGAGTGGCGAAGGGGGAGGGCGGCAGTGTTGACAGCCATACTTCGGAAGGTGCTGGACGTACCTACAAAATTGGCAACACAGTGGGCCTGTGGCAATCAAGAAAGAGCTACGATTGGACAGCAGATAGCCCCAGCCACCTGACTCACTGAAATGCCAAATCACAAACTAATTTTAATGTAATTGTAGTGAAAGAATTGTCTCTCCTTATTCTTCCTTGGACTCATTATGGGTGGAAAAGTGAATAAATATAACATTAGCAAGAGATATCTATCATGTTCCACACTCAAATTACTTTAAAGTGGGCCAGAAACACAGAGTCCCCACGTAGTTGGAGAGTACATCCCTTGTGTTGTGAGCCATACAGGTAACTGTTGACACAGCTCAGTATTGTCTGTCTCTGCAGACAACATGTTACGTATCTTTGCTGTCACATAGACATTGCTCTTAGGAAGTATTACATAGCCTAATTTCGGTTATAATTATAGGAAACCAAGTGGAATTTCAGTCTATTTTTTTCTGCATCTCTAGACTTGTCTTTCAATTGGTGTTTAATTTTTTGCTTGTGTTCTAGACATCAATATGGCAGCAGCCTTAGCAGTCAACCTGAGAAAATTTTCTCCTAGAGATTCCTTTCAAATCTGCCACTATTTGTATGAGATATGAAGCTGAATTCTTTTGTGTTGACTAGCCTGGTAACACTTGGCTTCATGGGACTTTATGTTCGCCTGTTTCATTCTTTCTTTTTTTCTGTATATTTGGATTTATACACATGGTTTCTGGTGATGAGTGATTACTGTGAGAAAGTGATTAATTTTTCTAATAATAGTAATGTTAATTATTCCAGAATGAAATTTTCACTCTGCAGCAGAGTGTGCACTGATAAGAAACTTCCTGGCAGATTAAAACTGTGTGCCAGACCGAGATTCGAACTCGGGACCTTTGCTTTTTGTGGGCAAGTGCTCTACCAAGCTGAGCTTGGGTAGCTCAGATGATAGAACACTTGCCCATGAAAGGCAAAGGTCCCAAGTTCGAGTCTCAGTCCGGCACACAGTTTTAATCTGCCAGGAAGTTTCATGTTAATTATTAATGGCTTAGGCAGAATAAAAGTATTCAAATGTGTTGACTGGAGAAAAAAGTGAGAGAACAGTGAATTTACAAATTTATGTTTCACCAGTGCCTTCTAACCTCAACAGGCCTATTTCGAAGCACAAGAAACTGAACACTGTAAAGAATAAGTATAATACTGTAAAAAACGGCAGTGAAGAATTTGAAATAGCTGGCATTTCTATTTTATCCGGTGTTTTGGAGAACTAGATAGAGTGCAAACAATGGAAGAGTTAAGGCATGGAATTGGAAATAAACATATAGAAATACCTACAGAGCTACAGTTAATTTATAAATGAAGTGTTAGCTTTTTCCATCATGTGATACAACTGATAGTAATAGTCAATTCTACAGCTGCAATATTAGGCTGGTATACGGCCTACACTTCATTGGGGAGGGAAAAGCAGCCAGACATATGCTATGTGGGAGAATGAACCTGGTTCCTCCCCATCAAAATTTAGCAATTATAATTACATATGGGGGTCTGCATCTGTAGATGTTGCCAACATATGTATGGAACTTGCAGTAGAGGATGCAGTTTTGCAAAATGTGGATTGTGGCAATGAAAGGGATGCAAGTGCAGCATGTGACGGAACTTGGAGAAAGTGAGGCACACTTCAAAAAACGGTGTCATCACAGCCCCCAAGTGTGGACAAAGGCAAAGTGACGTTCCTATTACATCCAAATTTTGTAGACTTCCGAAAAGACAAAAGCAGCTTCATTTGCACAAGTTTACAGTAAATTTCAGTCATGCAAGTGGACCCATGGAAGCAGCAGGAGTGAAGAAACTTTCTCAACATTCATTTATGATGTACAGCACATTAGTTACTTTAGGCAATGGAGACTGCAGAGCCTATAATGAAGTTGTTCCATCCAAACCATAAGGGGATAGGGTAAAGATAAAGAAATTTGAGTGTGTGGAGCATGTGGAGAAGAGAATGGGGCCCATTTTCAAAAACTGAACTCGTCATTAGGAGTAAACTTGCCTTAATGATTGGAAACCAATTAGTGCCAAGGATAGACTGACACTGCCAGCTATAAAGACACGCCAAGATCATTATGGATTAGAAATTAGGCAGAATATTCACTGAGTAGATGCAATTGAGAAAGCTGTATGGGCAGTGTATTTTCATACACTGTCCAACAATGATGAACCTCAACTTTGACTGTACCAGACAGGTGTGGAGAGCTAGTGCAAATACAACCAGTGGAAAAATGCTCCTATCATAGCACAAAAAACGTGAATATCTTCTCGTTTATTTAAAACGCTGTAAAGTGGAGCACCCACTGCCTCATTCTACGTTCCTCGGCACCTTTACAGAATTTCCCAAAAATTATGGCATGCAAACATATTCACTTTAAGAGTCAACTCACCTAAATTCCACTAAATGTTAACTCACATACCCATCTACTCCCAGATCCCTTTCTCATTCATTCAGCCCAATTCTTTGCCATTATCTTTGTGCCCCTTTGTCATTGCCTCCTGTATCACAGGCAGTCCCTTTGTTCTGTCTTAGTATTACAATCTCCTCTCACTGTCATTGTCTCCCTCTTCTCTCTTACTGCTAATAGCTAATATCTTATTCCTTACCAACACTTCTCTCTCTCTCTCTCTCTCTCTCTCTCTCTCTCTCTCTCTCTCTCTCTCTCTCTCTAGCACTGTTCTGACACTCAACAATGTTACAATGCCACTGTCTTCCCTCATTCTTTCTCTGAAACAACCAGTTTACTATCTTCTAGTATTTATTACTATTTGTCTCTCTGCCACCGCCACTTGTCTCTCTCAGCATAAAAAAGGACAAACATGTTCAAATGCCAAAACTTATGGGAAAAATTTTAAAGGCATTGAGGAAGGTAGAATGAGGCAGCTGGTACTCCACTTTTCAGCCAGACATATTCGCATTTTTGTGCTCTAACAGGAGAATTTTCTGCTCATTACCTTTTCTTCCCTGGTGCAGAAGGGCATGTAACTCTCATGAAATGGAAATAATGCAAAACTAATTCTACACCTCTGACTGGATTTTACATGCACAAAATTTTGCATGTGCTTCAGTACAAGACATTGTGTTCCCAGAGGATAACGAAGACACTTTACAACATATTTCTCCATGCAACGTCACTTTATGAGCTACAGTTTTGCCTCAAACCAGATTTTACATGTACAAGTAGTGTAACTTTGAACCTCTGTATTTTGGAAACAGAAAGAAAATTTTCAAATTGTTCAACAATTCAGGTCTTCAGAATATACCATGAAATTTTCAGCCATTTGCTGTGCACAAACACCTTGAAATCCTTTGCTGGGTTTCGGTTTGCTGGAAACAGCAAAAAGCAGTAAAAAACCTTGTGGAATTTTCCAAGGAACTGCCCATGAACTAATGGTGCCTCCATAAGTCCCATCAAGCCCACTGTAGACCACATCAAATGTAAAACGAGCGAACCAATTTGCTCCCATTTGTCTAAGGAGGAGGAAGTGTGTAATATTCATACTTTGTACTGTAGGACAGTGACACCATTACAATTTTGGGTATACAAATAGTCCCTAACCCGATTGCTATCAAATATTTGACCCTACCTTTTTATGATCAATAGAACCTGAGGTATGACTGAAAAATTCCATTTGTGTATGACATTTTGGACACACTAAGTATACATGGTGTCACAAGGATACTGATAAGGATTTAGTAACTGGTGAAAAAAATAATATCTATACTTGTCTATTGGTGTTACGGAGACAACAAAGTCAGAATTGAAAGACTTGGCAAGGCAAATACTAATCTTCTTCTAACGTCTTTGTAGGCAGGACAATACAAAGAGTGAACAATGTCATAAGGATCAGCTTACTCAAAAATGTGTGTGTGGACATATGAACGTCACACTCAAACATTTGGACAGCAACACACTGAGGAATGCAGAAAACAAGCTAAAGATATACAACAGGGATGCACATGACAAAAAATTGTGCCAACAAGAAATTAGCATTGAGAGATGAAGACCCTGATGATCCATGTTGTGCAGCAAGAAAGTTTTGACATCTCAACTTTGGACTCTCAATTTCCCCAAGTTCATTTTTTCACTACAAAAGGTTCATTTTCTCAGTTTCTACTCAATACAGAAAGCTAAAATATTCAGGTTATACTCAAATATATATTTTGCAGCCCCTGAGGTTATTTTAAATATGAACAAAAATGTTTTCAGAATTTTATCAGGCAAATAAGGCTAAAATTTACAAGAAAAAGTCTAGCTTAAAGAAAAAATATTTTCCCTTACAAGATAATACACAATTCCTGTAACTTTACCAGTTATACAAGCAATCTATATGATACAAACAGATTTTAAAACTTTTGCTTGTACCATTTCTGAGATAATTTACCTTTTACAGAATCTTATTTTACAATATCCAGATAGGGAATTCCATTTCCACTTCGGATAGCACAGAGGTGCACAACATCAACTGATTAATTGTAAAGTCATCATTTAACCTGTTTAGGAGTACCCATTCTGTTCAACTGATCAACTCCTTGCAAGTGTTGCCAAACTGTAGCGTGAAGTTGTGCAATTCGGGTACTTAAACACTGATAACAGTATTCAAACATGTTGTTGTTCAAGTGTTTGTGTAGTTGTAAAATGAGAATGCAACATATTTAAATTTTGTATTTATGTGTAATACTGTAGTTCTTATTCACAGTAATGATGAACACGAACCCAAATGTCAAGTAATCAACAACTTTATTCTCCAGTATCAAAAGGAATCTGAAAAACAGCCAAGAACTGAGAACATTTATGAATTATATGCTAGATGTCTGGTGGAAGCCAACAGTGCCCACGGAGTACAGCTACCAGTACCCACAATGTCAGACGGCAAAAGCCAAACATGTACCTGGCAATAGTGGGAATTGGCTGTCAAGACTGTACAGCCATACTAGTTAAAGCAGGGCCATTCCATGCAAAGTGGTCTAATTTCAGAAGAGTTCCTACATCACCATCACAGATTGTGCTGAAATTTTTTGTGGACATTCGTCCATGCTCCCAATGAATATGGTGAAGTTTTACTTTCACCAGTATAATACTTCCAGAAATATAGTCATTTGTTTGACCCCAAAGCAGAGCTTATGTGCACCTAGAGTTTTCAGCAACTTTGAGACATAACATCTCTGGCAATATTTTCTTGAAAGAAACGCAACTAGGCCATCTTGCGTAACTTTTTGCACACTATTAAACAAAACACACTGAAGAGCCAAAGAAACTAATACACTTGCCTAATATCATCTAGGGCTCCCGTGAACACAGAGTGAAAATCTCATTCGGGAAACATCCCCCAGGCTGTGACTAAGCCATATCTGCGCAATATCCTTTCTTTCAGGAGTGCTAGTACTACAAGTTTCACAGGAGAGCTTCTGTAAAGTTTGGAAGGTAGGAGACAAGGTTCTGGCAGAAGTAAAGCTGTGAGGACGGGGCGGGAGTCATGCTTGGGTAGCTCAGTTGGTAGAGCACTTGTCCGTGAAAGGCAAAGGTCCCTAGTTCGAGTCTCAGTCCAGCACACAGTTTTGATCTGCCAGGAAAAGTCATAATCGCACACTTCACTGCAGAGTGAAAATCTCATTCTGGACACAGAAGTGCCACAACAAGATGTGGCATGGACTCTACTTAAGTGTGAAATAGTGCTAGACAGAATTGACACCATGAATCCTGCAGGGCTGTCCATAAATCCTTAAGAGAACAAGCATGTTGCAAGACACCCCAGACACGCTCAATGTTCATGTCTGGGAAGTTTGGTGACCAACAGAAGTGTTTAAACTCAGAAGAGTGTTCCTGGAACCACTCTATAGCAATTTTGGACGTGTGGGACATTGCACTGTCGTGCTGGAATTGCCCGTCAGAACGCACAATGGACATGAATGGATGTAGGTGATCAGACAGGATGACAACGTACATGTCACCTGTCAGTTGTATCTAGGGGTCCCACATCACTCCAACTGCACACACCTCACACCGTTACAGAGCCTCCGCCAGCTTGACAGTCTCCTGCTGACATGCAGGGTCCATGGATTCATGAGGTTGTCTCCATACTCAATACAATTTGAAGCGAGACTCATCTGATCTGGCAACATAGTTCCAGTCATCAACAATCCCATGTCTGTGTTGACGGGCCCAGGCGATGTGTAAAGGCTTTGTGTCGTGCAGTCATCAAGGGTACATGAGTGGGCCTTCGGCTCCAAAAGCCCACATCGATGAAGTTTCATTCGCACACTGACACTTGATGGCACAGCATTGAAATTGTCATGTTGAACGATTCTCTTCAGTTGTTGTCGGACCTGTTCTTGCAGGCTTTATTTCCAGCTGCATCGATGTTAGAGATTTGATGTTTTACCGAATTCCCCCCCACTTCATTGCTACCGCGAACAGGCTGTGTCCCATTGCTTGTGGACCAACAATAAAACTATGTTCAAACACACTTAAATCTTGGCTGACTTACCATTGTAGCAGCAGTAACCGATCTAACAACTGCACTAGACACTTGTCTTACATACGTGTTGTCGACCGCAGTGCTGTTCTTGGCTGTTTACATATCTCTGTATTTGAATACACATGCCTATACCAGTGAAATATAAAAAGATTTCTTGAACAATTTTCAGATAAACTATTTGAAGCAAAGTCAGATAATACACAATTCCTGTAACTTAAAAAAATGTGAAGTTTGGCTTTCTATATCTTCTGAAGTAATTGCAGTATAAATCTGAAACTTTGATCATGATAACTTACAAGGTTTTAGAATACCATACTCCAAAGGTTTACACATAGAGGGCAAAGTTGTTGATATTTGTACATGCCAAAATTGACCACTTTTACAAAAAGTCACCTGCAAACTCTTAAATCATTTTCATTAGACAGCCCATGTACTAAACCACCTAAAAAAAATAGATTTGGTTGTGCAATATCAGCATATATGGACCCCAAAAAATGACAACCATATGGAGGTGCTTTTAAAATACGCCATGTTCCACTGGTCCTAAAATCTTGACATCTTATTAGACTCTACAATTTTTAACACTCTCTGAGGAAGGTAACAGCGAAACTCCTAATGTCCAGGAAGTGAGATCCAGTCAGAACAAGTATAACACTGAAGAAGGAATGTGTTTTGTCACAAGTCGTCATGACATTTCAGCCCGTTTTTCTGCTATGGTAACTTATGAATCAAAACAGTTATAAATTTCAAAATTTAAGTGTTCATTACCAAGGCATGGGACACAAGGATGGTAAAATTTTTGCATAGCTGCAACACTCACTGTATAAATTGTCTTCAAGTTTTACACCACTGTCACATTGCATCAAGTTTTGGGGAGTTCATAACCATCTGCCTGACACTTTCTGGGAAGGACTCCTAGAGAATTTTGAATGTCTTTATTGTGCAATGTTACTGACGTGTTAGATCGAAGTATAGCATATTTTGTGCTTGCTGAGTTGTAGTTCTGTGAACCAATTTGAAATTGTGTAAATGTGTTGATTTGGTCTGTGATGGCTTAACCACTGCTGGTTTCTTTTAAAGTGCCCAAAAAAGCATCCTCACTGCCATAGGACCCACACTCAATAGCTGTGTAACAGTGTCCACCAGTGTGTTTCTTTATCACAGGTTCCCATGCCCAATACATTTCTTAAGGTACCAGACAATAAAGCTAGCCTGAGCTTATGTTTCCTTCACAATGCTTTCTTTTTTTCAGATTTCATTAATTTGCTATACCGGGTCACGCGGAAAACTATGCTGTCTGCCAAGCAATGTTACTGAGAGTGCTGAAGTAAATGCAATAATGTGTAGTTTTGGAATCCAGCACTTTTCAGTCCTTGACAGCAAATAAAATGAGTTTGCTTGGCTACGTGGGTACATAAAGCTTATTAAAGAATACTTCTACTAAGATGAAGTCTCAAGTATTTCCAATCCAGCACTTTTTCATAAATGCATGCAGCATATTGTCCTGGCTGAAGGTCCAATGTTAATACATCTCTTTCACTATTGTCACTAACTTTGGCCAGAAAATATGCTGTGCACTTGAAAATCAGCTGACCTGAATTATTGTTTCATCAACTGCCAAAAAATGATTTTCTGTAGTTCCCGCTAAAATTTGCCAGTTTAAACCACTATTTTAATGCTTTACTTTGTTAAATTTCTTCTCTGCTAATGAAAGCAAAATGTTCCCGAAGATAAAGCCGCAAGACGACAACCATAAGAGAAAGAAAAGACCTTAGAAGTGAAACATATAATCATTGAAAAAACACTAACGTGGTGCGAGCATTGCTGATTTAGCACACACATATAATAAGTCTAAATCAACTATTTGCACTATCCTCACAAACAAAGACAAGATCAAGGAGATAGATGCTTCTCAGGGAGTGATGTGAGTCTCTGGACAACGGTTTCATATTCTGGACAATTTCAAAAGGTTGCTACTTATATGGATAAATGAAAACCAATTGCAAGGTGCCACTATTAACAAGGACATCATTTGTGAAAAGGTGAGAACGATTTTCGCCAACCTCGTTAAAAAGATGCTAGGATCATCAGAGACCGAAGAAGTGTTTCACAGAAGCCATGGGCGTTGGAGAAGTTTAAGAGAAGAATCGACATCCACAGTATTGAGAGGCACGATGAAGCAGCCAGCTCTGACACAAAGGCAACAGAGAACTTCGTCAGCAACTGCAGGATGCTTGTAGATTCTAATGGTTATCTGCCGCAACATTTTTAATTGACAAGATGGGTCTATTCTGGAAAAATATGCCAAACCACATCTATATAATAGCATAGGAGAATGTATTGCCCAGTTAGAAGCCAATAAAAGAGTGTCACACTACTATTCTGTGCCAATGCAAGCAGCAGTTTGAAAATTCAACTGCTGCTTGTTTACCATTCATGCCTTCAACACATGTAAAGTCCAGAAGAGGAGGTTAAATGTGTTGTGGAGATTCAACAAGGTTTGGGTGACAAATGATCTCTTTTGTGATTGGATCAACGAAGTGGTTGGTCCTTCAGTGAAAAAATATTTGCTCGAGATGAATCTGCCACTCAATGTCTTGCTGGTTATGGACAACTCTCCTGCCCATTCCCCACACCCACAAGACCTCCTCCTTGAAGAAATTCAATTAATCAAAATCCAATTTCTGCCTCCCAACACTACTATGTGACTCCAGCCTATCGACCAACAGATTATGTCTAACTTTAAGATGCTCTACACTAAAGCACTCTTCAAGCATTGCTTTGAGTTAACTGAAGCTACCAATCTCCAGTCAGAGTTCTGGAAATATCATTTCAACATCGTTGCCTGTGTCAAAATGATCAAAAAGACATGGGGAGGGGTTACCAAGAGAACTCTAACTTCTGCTTGGAAGAAGCTTTGGCCAGAATGCTTTGTTGAATGTGACCAAGGCATCTGAGTCAGTACCTGTGGCACCTGTAATGAACGAAATTCTGTCTTTGGCCAAAAGCATGGGACTAGAAGTGGATAACAATGATATCAATGAGGTTGTGGAAGATCACACCCAAGAAATGACCACGGAAGAGCTTACAGAGTTGCAGTGTGTTTCACAGCATGAACTTGTGGAGAGGAGTTTTTCTGATGATGATGAAATAAGAGAAATGCTGAAAGCATGGGAATCGGCTGCATCAAACACTGAAAATAATCATCTCAATAAGGCAGTGGCTATGTGCACTACAAATCTGACAACAATGCTGTGCCGCATTTTCGCCAAGTGTTGAAGCGCTGACAGAAACAAATGACTGTACATAAAAAAGAATTATGTTATGTATCATGAATAATGAAGTACACAATACTGCATGTATAACTTTCTTTGAATAAATGGCACGAATAAGATAAAACTTAGTATTTTTTCTGCATGGAACACATTGTATTTTACATTAATTTATGTGTGTGTTTCGCTTAATGAGTGTTTTGCACTATGAGTAAGATTCTGAAATGAATTATGCTCGCTATGTGAGGTTCCACAGTCTATGATTTGCATTCCACCTAACCAAAGATAAGAGTGCCATTCTGATGCTACATATGCTCAGCTAACTTACCATTTTTAATACAGGTACTGTGAACAGACACTAAGTTCACTGATCTCGTCCAGTTACTGAGGAGGATAACCTCCTGTATGAAAACCAAACAGTGTGAATGGCCTTACTACAAGACAGCTGGCCTCTTAAACTACCTCACCATTCTGTCCGTTCTCTGAGCCTCATACCCTTTCCTTGTGAATGAAATTTCTCTCTATTAATTGTTTTTAAAATATTTAAGTATAAGAGTTATGTACAAATGAGATGACAGCTTTGAAACAGGGAACAAACTTTAGATATTTAGCAAGATACACGGCAAAATGATTAAAGCAGGTAATAGTCTATTTAGAAGAAATCTTGACTCTTCCTGTTCTACAAACAAATGCTGGGAAAGTAGTAGTGTCTGAGAAGTATCCTCAAAAATCCAGTATGCATTTAAATGTTGTTCTACACAAGACAATGGCATACAGTGTATGGCAGTGCTCCACTTTTAAGGGTACCAGAGTCCCCACTTGTGCCTTCTCTTCATCCTGTTTCTTGAGAGCAAATAAGCTGGCCTGATTTCCAGTTCTGTTTGCTGGATAATATGTGATATTTCAGATGCTAAATGTCTACAAAGACACTTATGCACAGTAGATTACTTGGAAACATTCAGTGTCACGAGTTGCTGTCTCCAATCTGATCTTCACTGCTGCAATGAGCTCATCCAGAAAGTGTAGAAAATTATCTTTCTTGTTGAGGTGTTTGAATAGTCTACAGCCATTCTCAAAATCCACGTTAGAATCAAATTACTTTGTTCTCGGATTAATAATTACCAGTAGTTAAGAGCTCACTGCCACTGTTTCTATGAGTACTTTTCTGAATTGAGGATTCAGAAATGAGGCATTAAAAATCCTGACATTAATGATTGCTTCACTGTAAAAATAATCAACACTTACAATTACTGCCCCCGTAGCCTAATGATTAGCACTGCTGCCTTTGGTGCAACAGGACCTGCGTTTGATTCCTGGTACCACCTCAGAGTAGAAAAGTCTGGAACAGTGTCTGCTCAGCCTCTTTAGTCCAAATAAGGAGCTGCTTGAACAAAGAAGCAGCAGAATCATCAGGATTCATCTACTGACAATAACGGCTAAAGGGTTTGGCGACATGTCTATCACATGTCCCATTGTCACAGATCACTCCTTGTATTGAACCAGGCTTACAGACTAATTCATGAGTGGTATTTACATTTATGTACAATTATTTTCGAGTACTTACCATCCTCTTCAGATTCCTCATCTTCAGCTTCAATACCCATGTCATCGTCGTCATCTATCAAGTAACCTTTAAAACACAAACCAATGAGACATTGCTATAGTCAACGTTTGAACAATGAAAAAATCATCTCAAAGGAATAACATACCTGTCAGATGAACGCGACCCTTTCCTGAGGTGTAGAATGCAATCTTGTCTCCTGCCATGAAGTTTAAATCTAGGGGTGTCTGAAAAACTTTATTTTTCTGTAGGTTACACAGAATAAATTCTGCATTCTGGAAGTTAACATTCACTGACACCAAATCATTTTCAGAATGCATCACATCAAGACTAGCCATCGATATATGGAATGGTTTATCCACTGTCTGCGCATACCTCTTTCCTGGCTCCAACACAAGTCCTGAAAGGAAATATCTGTTTGTTCAAAACTTGCATTTTTAGATGCACAACAAAAAACTATAAATAGTTGGCAACATTTCATGATGGCACTTTTCACTTCTGTCAAACTACCCACTACCCCACACAATGACCCATATCCAGGCATACTCTTAATCTGGTTTTGCATGCATCATTACACAGTATGTCAAAACTTGTTAGAGGAAACCCATTTCCTCAGTATCCTAAAATATCAGTTGTACATTTGCCTTTCCAAAGTCAAGACATGTTAATCTTTTCTGCATCAATTTGAAACAATCACAAAAACCTATTTTGAAAGGCAACTGATAGCAATTTTTAAATATAAAGAAATTGCAACAGAGGCCAATTAAGTCTTGTGGACAACAGCAAGACTCTCTCTTTCCTGTACACACTGCTACATTTGCTTCCAATCAGTCAATTTATAATTTTATCCAGTCCCACCATACACACTTTTGAGACAGCTAACTTCACATTCAGTCAAGCTGGAATCATTGTTCAATAGGATGAAAGTACACAAAAACCCTTCTGTAGCTGGCACCTCTTATAAGGATGAAATATATGAAGAAAGAAGCACAGAAAATATAATGTGACACTTGCTTCTATCTACAGGCTCTCTGTATCAGTAGAGGTGTCACTAAGCAACAAACTAGTTCATGCAAATGCATCAAAGATCCTCAATTTTCCTTCTATTTCAGTCACAGCATTATAGGAAAAATAGGGAGGGGGGCTGAGCATAGTTTCCAAGCTTAAATAATTATTGGGATCAATGAACAAACTGGACTTGTCAGACTATTCTCACAGCCAAATACTATTTCACTGCCAAACATTAGTACGCTAAGCAACTGAATCAAATTCCCCACCGGGGTTTCGACTACCTCTTATTGAGCCCTGAAATGCGGAATGTCCTACCCACTATCCCCCCCCTCCCCCCCGCCAAGTGGTATTCAATATGCTGCTTCAACTATACACAGCCCCTGCTCCCAATCCCTTGCCTCATGGCTCATATCCCTGCTACAGACCTGATGCAAGACCTGTCTCTTACTTCCTCCCACAATCACCACCTCCAGTCAAGACACATGCATCATCTATCCCATCAAAGGCAGGGCTACCTGTCAAAGCAGTCATGTGAACTACAAACTAAGCTGTCTGTCCAAATGAATGGCCACCGACAAACAGTAGCCACGAAACAGCTGGATCACCCAGTAGCTGAGCCTGCTGCCTACCACAACCTTCATTTCGATGACTGCCCTTGACATCTGGACCCTTCCCTGCAATATATCCTACGTTCCTGCAACCGTCCTGGCCTCCGTCTTTGTTAGTCATTGTCCTTCATCCACCTTTACCCTTCTCTGTTCCCACCCTAGCACTACAAAACCTCCTTCTGCAACAGATACATCCACAGTCTTTCCATTTCCGCCACCAACCTCCCCCCCCCCCCCCCCCCCCCCCCCAATCAAGATGGTCTCTAGTTTGATCCCCTGTCAGTCCTACAATCTATATCCCTTTACACCTTTCACTTCTTGTAACATTCATTAATACTTAAAAATGCCATGCTGCATCACAGTTTGGAATCCATGCTAAACTGTAGGCCCCCTGTAAACAGCTGGGCAAAACCACCTCAAAAGACACATGAAGACAACAGCACACTACCTCTAAAAGGATCATGCTTAGATAAGCATGTGTGTTCAAATAAACCTTCAGATTGACAACAGGTTTACCTCATGTAAGGCATGTTACATATGGAGTGAACACAAACCTGGGTCAACTCAATAGATCAACCTTTAGCCACAGCCTTTCTTATTCACATTTGTTGGCTTCCCCACCTCAAAACAAAGCTACTGACTTCTGGACTACTTATATCACATGCTACAATACATATCAGTATTTCACAACAACCAAGATTTTGGGCTGAGTCCAGACAGGGACCCAGTACCGTTAGGCATACCGTGGAGTTCATGCCCACAATTACAGCTGAAGGCCTCAATGGCAGAGATGATTCAGTACAGTGGAACTGGCAGACCATTCCTCTGATGATAGTGCACATAAATCCTACTGCTCCATGGCATGAGGAGGGATCTTCAAAGGCTAAGGGAGTAAACCCCAAAAGAAAATCCTCCCTGTTAGGTCTAAAAGCCAGTAGAAAAGAACTGTTTTGTTGTTTTCACTACAAAGACAAGCCTCCTATCTAGCACACTAAATGGAAACTCCACTTCTATCACTTCAGGAATACATGGTAACTACAGAGACCGATGCTCATCCAAAGAACCTAAGAACCAAACACCAGAACTGATCTTACCAGGAAACCAAAGTGACTAGGAACCCCACACATAATTATGAGGGAAAGTCAATTCTTATCCGCAAAGTAGTTATAAAATTTTATTGTAATCAAATAGGAAACTTACAAGAACACCATTTTTCGACATAAGTCTTCTTGCGTTTCAACGCACTTGGTCCATTGTTGTGCAAGTTTCCTGATGCCCTCAAAAGAAGGTCCTCAGTTGAGCTGTGATCCAGAAATCTCAGTTGAGCTGCGAGCCACGAATGAACTGCTTTTTTCACTGCTTTGTCCACGGCAAATCGACGGCCCCTTAATGCATGTTTGAGTGGACCAAATAAGTGATAGTAAGGAGGAGCCAGATTGGCACTACGGAGGATGATCCAGTACTTCAAATTTTAGTTTCTGGAGCGTTTCACCAGTGTTGGCAGCAGTATGCTGACAGGCATTGTGGTGCCACGACAGAACACTTTTTGACAGCAATCTTCAGTGCTTGCTTCGAATTGCAAACTTTAGCCTGGCATTAAGCATCTCACTGTAAGATACACTCTTTACGGATGTGCCCCTTTCCCCATAACGTTCCAGTACTGGACCTTGTGCGTCCCAAAAAACCATAAGCATCAGTTTTCCTGTGGATGGTTGGGTCTTGAACTTTCCCTTGCACGGTGAATTTGGATGTTTCCATTCCATACTCTGCCGTTTCCTCTCCAGCTCGTAATGATGGATCCATGTTTCATCACCAGTAATGATCAAATGGCTCTAAGCACTATGGGACTTAATATCTGAGGTCATCAGTCCTCTAAACTTAGAACTACTTAAACCTAACCAACCGAAGGACCTCACACACATACATGCCCGAGGCAGGATTCGAACCTGCGACCGTAGCAGCAGTGCAATTCCGGACTGAAGCATCTAGAACCTCAGCTACAGAGGCCAGCCAGTAATGATCCTAAGAAGTTGTCCGCTTTGTTACCATAGGGATCCAAATGCTTTTTTGCAGATGTCCAAGTATGTTTGTTTATGCAACTGTATGAGTTGTTTTGGGACCCACCTTGCACGAACTTAATGAAACCCAAGTCTGTCGTGGATGATTTCGTAGGCAGAACCGTGACTAATTTGTAGATGATGTGCCACTTCGTCAATAGTTAATCGTCTAAGAGAATCAGTTCACATGAACGCTCAATGGTTTCTTCATTTGTGGCGCTAAACAGTCGTCCGGCTCCTTCATCGTGTGTAACACTTGTCCAACTATTTTGGAATTTTCCAATCCATTGTGGCAAAACACTGTTCCCATACTGTACTGAAAGTCTTCAACAAATTTCGGCTCTGATACGCCTTCCGAGCACAAAAAATGGATCACCGAATGTTGCTTTTCTTTGGTGCAAATAGACAGAGGAGCAGCCATGATTAACAGGATGGCAGTGATAACTAAACTTACCAAGCAGCTTGAAAATTGCAAAGATATAACAACAAATAAACCACACCTCATCAACGTAAAACGAAAGTACTACAAAAATAAACAAAAATATAAGTAAACTGCGGATAGTAATTGACTTACCCTCGTAAACTGAAGGCGAAGTATATTGCTGAAGGGCAACTTTATGGAAAGGACAAATGTACATGTACTGTACTAGGAATAAGCAAGACAAAATGAAAAAGGATGAAAACACAGCAAAGATTACATGCTATACTAGCATAGTAATAAGAAAGCAAAGACCGGAGACGATTTTGTGCTGAATGAAGATACTCAAGCCACAACTGATACTGTGTTAACTATGTAGCTGAAATAACCATCAAAGCCAGGGTGAAATTAGGCAATAACAGTCTCTCAAACCAGGCATATTCCTCAGAGGATATAACAATGAGGATGGTGAGTTCCTTGGAAATATGGAAGACATAGTACACGGGGCCAACATTACAATATAGCAGAGGACTAAACACCTAAGTTCAATTTCATAGATATGATGGGGCCTTCCAAATATGCAGAAAATACACCGAAGGTGAGACTTCTGCGCCAGAAATAACATGACGCATAATACGTATCACTTCAGACAGGGATGGGGCTACCTTCAAAGTCTATGATTTTATTGAATTTAAGCATATGTTAAAATTCTGGAGTAAGTAAGTAAGAAACACGTATTTTTGTTTTCTTCAAAAAATTCCTGCTCCAAGATACAGGTCTTCAAAGATGACACCGCAAACATCATTTTCAAGACTTGACTTTTGGAAATTTTTAAAAAATGCTGTAGCCCTGTAACAGTTCCAGATATTTTGTTAGAGTTTTTCTTATTTGAAAGATAACTGCTTTATGATTACAATAGTATCCTCTGTTTGGACATAAATGTCAAAGTTCTTTTACTGTCGCCTTTCGATTTTTTTTATAATTTACGAAACACTCTTTCAAAAATGCCAATTCCGAAAAGTTAGATTTTTTTCTGTTGATTATTACCATGTAGTACTATATTCTCTGTAACGGAGAGCTTCCACTTTTAAGTTGGACAAATTTCATTTTTTAAAAAATTTTTTTTTTAACTTACAAGGTTAATATATGTCTTCACTGAAGCTGATTCTTACTAATTTCTTTGTTACAGTTGTTTCTTATCACTTTCTTTGTTGCAGTTATGCTTTTTAACTTTCTTCTAAGAAACTGAGACCATAAGTTCCGTGTTTTGTGAGGAATTTGCCAGTTGACACAGTTGCAGGGTGTTTTGTGACTGGGGCCACAGGAAAGAAATGTGCTGACTATGCATAGCCATAAAAGAGTGATATATAGAATAAACAAATAACCAGACTTTGTTCAGGTTGGGAATATGTTCTCATTTGAAGACCGTTTCAAAGTGAAGATGTTTCCAGTGACAACTTTGTGTGTTCTAAATGTTTTGACAGCATAACAAAGATAGTATCTGAACAAGGTGAAGCCTTCTATGGTGCAATGATGCAGATTTTGCATCAATAGACGAAGAATTAAATACCCTGAATCAGTCAACTACAGAGGCAGGTTTTAGTCCTGTTAAACTGTTGATATGCACCAAGAAAGCCCAGACAAATTACTCTAAAGCTATGGATGAATACTGACCACATTCTTCAATGAATGACTTTCCATCTTCAGAAGAAAATGAACCAAAGCACTCTTGCACCTCTTGCCACGAATTTTTCACAAATATCAATTCGCTGTTGAATACTGTACATTCTACAGTGAAAAGTGCAAGTTTCAACTTATTTTCCAGAGACATTTTCGAAGAAAACAATTTTGAACCACATTCCATCAGTATCAAAGCACATGGCAGACAAATCAAGAAATGTAAGATCTGTAAAAGGCGTCTTTGGAAGACCATATCCCTATTATGGTCATCCTGCAAAGCAGCTAAAGTTCAAATAGTGCAGTCATTTTATCTGAAAGATATCATTGGAGTAATTACCAGGTTTCAATTTACACAGGAGTAACGTATTTTCAAAACACGACTACAAGTGTTGCAGTTATAAGTGATGACACAGGACATGGCTCAGCACATGCTTTGCTAGCAATGCACAAAATTCTTCAACTGCAAACAGGGGCAGAGAATCTAGTTACTTCTGATCATGTTGAATTCAGTAAATCATTTGTGACAACTGATTTACGTATACAGTGCTACTGGTCAGTCATAGGAAGGGGCCTTGTCATGGTGTAGGAGGCCTGCTGAAGCACCATGCTACAAAGCACAACCTTTCCAGAACAAATACAGCTGCGATTCAGAATGCTCAGGATTTTACGAGAGTCATGAAATCTTAAACATCCACAGCCCTCAGCCTTTTGTCCAAAGAGGAAATCAAAAAAAATCCACGAGCACAAAAAAGATCAACGGCCCAAGCATACTACTCCTGTGAAAGGAATTCAGGGGACATATTTGGACTCAAAGTGATGGGCGAACTCTTATTGCACGCACTTTAAGGAGCAAGAAAGAAGAAATTTCGTTCTTTCATCCAACACCTTAACAACAGCAGAATAATATTCAGATTCACAACCTGCGAACGGGGATGTTTGTGGCGTGTGTGTATGACTGGTGAATTGCAGAGATTACAGACACCAGTTATGAGTTAAATGAAATTGTAGTGAACTTTATGCTACAACATGGACCAGCTGGATATAGGTTTCCAGCTGAAGGACAGCAACAATGCCATCAGTGCTCACTTCCTGTTCACAATGTTTTGAAGCTTGTAAGTGCTCCAATTCCTATTGGTTCAACGGGAAGGCATCACTATATCAAAGGAAGGTACTGAAGCAGTGGAACACATTTTTAGTTCACCGACTGGCTAATTTCAGTACAAAACAAGTGCACAGAAGTTGCACAACCCTGTTATGTGATGGTAAAACAGGTTTTACGTATGGCAAAAATTTCAATTGCTTATGGTTCGTTGGTTGGTTTAAAAGGGAGGAAGAGACCAAACTGCAAGGTCATCGGTCCCTCGTTCTGATTAAAGTAATTTCACAAGGGTGGGAGAAAAATAATTGATACATACAAAACACAGCTAGAAGAAAGGAGGAAACCACAAGAATGACAGAAGGGCAACAAACACGGTAATGGACAAAATCGGAGAAGAAAACCAGAGAGAAACGCAAGAAACATGAAGAGATCGAAACAAGAAAGCAGATTACCATGGCTGGCTGGCAGGCAATGAAAATAAAAAGGAGAAGCCAGCCACCTTTTTTCTGTTTTTTTTTTTTTTTTTTTTTTGTTTTGTTTTAGGGCGCAAAACTGCTATGGTCATTAGCGCCCGGTCCGTGACTTAGGAAACAGTAAAAAACCGAAAGTGGAAACCAGCAGCAATGGGAACGAAAGTCATAAAATTGGAGAAACTAAAAGCAGAAGGAAGGCTTAAAAATCCACTACAGAAAGGGGTTGGTTGTCCCCAAAAAAAAAGCTTCAAATGACTGACGTCGTTTCACTGGCACTAATAAACTCGAGAACGCGATCGGTCGAGCGCGTGTCATCTGCTAAAATTGACGATATATCAGGCGACAGCTGTAGACGGGCGCGTTACAGAGTAAAATAGGGGCACTCAATTGAAAGGTGTCTTACCGTCCACAGCTGAGAGCAGTGGGGACAGAGTGGGGGAGGATCGCTGCTTAAAATATGTCTATGGCTAAAAAGACAGTGCCCTACCCGGAGTCTAGTTAAAATTACCTCCTCCCGACGACGGGTTCAGGAGGAAGAGGTCCAAGCACAAGGAAGAGCTTTCACGTCCTGCAATTTATTATGGGGAAGTGTCGACCAATGTACGTGCCATAAAAGAACAACACGAAGACATAAAACGCTCCGTAGATCGGCGAAGGGAATCAATTGAATAGCTGGCCGAAGAAGAGAGACTGCAGCCTAGGCTGCAATATCAGCCACCTCATTTCCACAGATACCAACGTGTCCCGGGAGCCAGAGGAACGCCACCGAGACGCCCCCCAGGTGGAGCAAGTGCAGACAGTCCTGAATCCGGTGGACCAGAGGGTACACAGGGTAAAGAGCTTGGAAACTGAGGAGAGAGCTGAGAGAATCTGAGCAGATAACGTACTGTATACGCTGATGGCGGCGGACGTAGTGGACAGCCTAGAGAACAGCGTAAAGCTCCGCAGTATAAACCGAACACTGGTCGGGAAGCCGAAAGCGATTTGGGGTGTCGCCAACAATATAGGCACTCCCTACACCTAACGATGTTTTCGAGCCATCGGTGTAAATAAATGTGGCTTCCGTCATTTGTGCACATAGAGCAGCAAATGCCTGACGATAAACAAGTGAAGGGGTACCATCCTTGAGAAATCAACAAAGGTCACGGAGTAGACAGATCCGGGGACGGAGCCAAGGCGGTGCTGTACCCTAAGTTGTCAAGAAGGTTTTAGGAAAGCGGAAGGGAAGAGAATGGAGCAGTTGACGGAAGCGGACTCCCGGTGGTGGTAGGGAGGAGGGGCAGCCTGCATACCCCACATCAAAGGAGGCGTCGAAAACAATGTCATGGGCTGGATTAGCAGGCATGGAACACAGATGGCTAGCATAACGACTCAGAAGGACTGCTCGCCAGTTGGACAGCGAAGGTTCAGCAGTCTCAGCATAAAGGCTTTCCACAGGGCTGGTGTAAAAAGCTCCAGACACTAAACGTAATCCACGGTGGTGGATAGAGTCGAGATGCCGAAGAATAGGCGGCCGAGCAGAGGAGTAGACTATGCTTCCATAGTCCAATTTCGAGTGCACTAAGGCGCGATAGAGGCGGAAAAGGACCACTCGGTCCGCTCCCCAGGAGGTACCATTCAGGACACGGAGGGTGTTGAGGGATCGCAGACAGCGAGCCGAAAGATAGGAAACGTGGGAGGACCAGCACAGTTTTCTGTCAAACATAAGACCCAAGAATTTAGTGACGTCTGAAAACGGAAGGTTGACAGGTCCTAGTTGTAAGGAGGGTGGAAGAAACTCCTTACGTCACAAAAAATTAACACAAACGGTCTTACTGGGAGAAAAACGGAAGCCGGTTTCGATGCTCCAAGAGTGGAGGCGATCGAGACATCCTTGAAGACGACGTTCAAGAAGGCTGGTCCGTTGAGAGCTGTAGTAGATCGCAAAATCGTCCACAAAGAGGGAGCCCGAGACATCAGGAAGGAGACAACCCATAATTGGATTTATGGCAATGGCAAACAGTACAACACTCAGCACAGAGCCCTGGGGTACCCCGTTTTCTTGGGAGAAAGTACGGGAGAGAGTAGTGTTCACCCGCACCCTAAATGTGCGCTCTGCCATAAATTTGCGAAGAAAAAGGGGCAGCCGACCTCGAAAGCCCCAAGAGAACAGTGTGCGGAGGATGCCTGTCCTCCAACAGGTATCATATGCTCTCTCCAGATCAAAAAATATTGCTACTGTTTGGCGTTTCTGGAGAAAATTGTTCATGATATAAGTGGAGAGAGCAACAAGATGGTCAACTGCAGAACGATGTTTTCGGAATCCGCATTGGGCAGGTGTTAAAAGACTGCAGGATTCCAGCCACCAAGCTAAACGGTAATTCACCATACGCTCCAAAACCTTACAGACACTACACGTGAGAGAAATGGGGCGATAGCTAGAGGGGAGATGTTTGTCCTTTCCAGGTTTCAGAACAGGGACGACGATAGCTTCCCGCCATCGTCTGGGAAAAATACTGTCGGTCCAATTTTGATTATAAATGCGAAGGAGGTAACGCAGACTATGGGTTGATAAATGCAGCAACATTTGGACGTGGATACCATCCGGTCCTGGGGCAGAGGAGCGAGAAGAAGAGAGTGCATGCTGGAGTTCCCGCATGGAGAAGACAGTATTGTAGCTTTCGCGATTTTGAGAGGAGAAAGCAAGATGTCCCACTTCCGCTGCACATTTCTTCGGGAGAAACGCTGGCGGGTAATTTGAAGAGCTCGAAATCTCAGCAAAGTGCTGACCCAATGAGTTAGAAATTGCGACGGGGTCCACTAATGTATCATGCATGACAGTGAGCACAGAGACGGGGGAGAAACTAGGCGCACCTGAGAACCGTCTAAGCCGACTCCAAACTTCCGAGGAGGGAGTTAAGGTGTTAAATGAGCTGATAAAGAATTTCCAGCTTGCCTTCTTGCTATAGCGGATGACATGACTGTATCGCGCACGGAACTGCTTATAGCGGATACGGTTGGCCAAAGTAGGATGGTGGCGGAAAATGCGAAGAGCACGTCGCCGCTCATGTCTTGCGTCACGGCATGCCTCGTTCCACCAAGGAACTGGGGGGTGCCGGGGCAATTCGGAGGTGCGTGGTATTGAACGTTCCGCAGCTGTAAGAATAACGTCGGTAATATGTGTGACCTCATCGTCGACGCTCGGAAAGTGACGGTCATCGAATGTCGCTAGAGACGAAAAAAGTGTCCCATCGGCTTGGGCAAACTTCCAGCGTCGCGGGTGCATATATGGCAGTTGAGGCTGCAGTCTAAGGACACATGGAAAGTGGTCACTCGAGTGTGTGTCATCAAGGGCGAACCATTTGAAGCGCCGAGCTAGCGGAACAGTACCGACCGCAAGGTCCAAATGAGATAAATTTGTCGTGGAGGCAGACAAAAATGTAGGGACCCCAGTGTTGAGGCAAACTACACTGCTGGCCACCGTAAATGCAACACCAAGAAAGACAAGAGGTAGCACAACAAAATTTATTTTGTAGATAACATGTTGACCAAGTATCAAATGATTACGTTTACAGACATCTGTGACATGTGGTTCCTGCCAGAATCAGTAGCCAGAGTAGCCGCCATTGTTGGAGATCAACGCTGCCACATGTCTCGGCATTGAGTCAAAGAGACGTTGGATGTGTTCCTGGGGTACAGCAGCGCAAGCAGCTTCCACACGTTGCCAAAGATCATCTGGTGTGGCAGCTGGGGATGTAATCTGGGTCACTCGTTGAGCAACCATGGACCACATGTTTTCTATCGGCGAAAGATCCGGAGAGCGAGCCGGCCAGGGAAGCACTTCAATCTGGTTATTGACGAAGAACCTTTGGACAATGCGTGCCACGTGTGGTCGCGCATTATCCTGTTGAAATATGGCTGTGGCCGAGCCCTGAAGGTAAGGAAGGACAACTGGCTCCAGCACCTCGGATATGTAGCGCCGGCTATTTAAAGTACCGGCAATGCTTACTAGAGGCGTGCGAGAGTAATATCCAATACCGCCCCATACCATAATACCCGGTGCAAGACCAGTGTGGCGGTGCATAATGCAGCTGTCCAGCATCCTCTCTCCACGGTGTCTCCACACTCGAATCCGACCATCGTGGTGCTGCAGACAGAAGCGTGCCTCGTCAGTAAAGACGTCGTCATTCCATTCTGCCGTCCACATCCGTCTGTCATCACACCATTGGCGACAGAGACGTCTGTGGTTCTGCGTCAATGGTAGACGAAGCAATGGACGTTTTGCGGACAGACCACTCTGCTGAAAACTGCGCCGAATGGTACGCGCAGACACTGGATGATGCGTTACAGACGCAATGTGCTGTGCTATGATTCGGGATGTCACTGAGCGATCCATCACTGCCATGCGCAGAATTTGCCTATCAGCATGTGCAGTGGTGCACCGAGGTGAATGCGATCGACCACGTCGGTCCGTCATACCCTCCTGCATCCAACGGTCACATATCCGCATTACAGTTGTTTGGTTTCGTCCAACACGACTAGCGATTTCTCTGTATGATAATCCACAATCTCGGTAAGCCACTATCCTTCCTCTGTCGAACTCTGATACTTGATCAAACGATGTTCGCTGTTGTCTACGAGGCATAACTGATCGTCTTGTGAAACAACCACAAGGTAAACACACGTGCCGAACGTACACTCGTCGAAATCGCCAAGCCTTAAATGGCGCTATGAGGTGGCGCCACAGGCGCGCGTGATGTGCGTCTGCGCTGAAATTCTAATCAGTTGCATATCTCATCGCTGCAAACCCATGGTGTAAATTTCACTTGATTCGGATGCTTCCTTCAGGGTGTTGCATTTACGGTGGCCAGCAGTGTAGATCCACTTGGTGGAGACGTCTAGCAATAGTGAGCCACGTGGACAAGGATGTGGAGATCCCCAAAGCGGGTGGTGGGCACTGAAGTCCCCAACCAGGAAATATGGGGGTTGGGGCGTTGGGGGGGGGGGGGGGGGGGGGGGAAGCTGACCAAGAAGATGAAGGAGATCAGCTCGTGCCATTGGTGTGGACGATGGAATGTATACAGTACAAAGAGAGAACGTGTATCCAGAAAGGGAAAGACTGACGGCGACAGCTTGGAAGCGTTTAAGTGGATTGGGTGATAATGGAGAGTATCATGGAGAAAAATCACGAGTCCTCCATGGGCGGGAGTGCCTTCAACAGAGGGGAGATCATATCTGACGGACTGAAAATGAGGGAGAACAAAGCGGTCATGGGGACGCAGCTTTGTTTCCTGAAGACAGAAGATGACCGGCGAGTAGGATCGTAAGAGGATCGACAATTCATCCTGATTGGCTCGAATGCCGCAGTGGATAATGGACATAGGGTGAACAGAAAATGGAGGAATGTGACCAAGGTTGCTGTCAACTAAACGACTGCTAAGAGCTTGCGACCGACAGCATGGAATGGCATTCAGCCGAAGGCAGAAGATCCTGATCCATAGGTTGTTCAGGAGCAGCTCCTGCCACCAGCAATCGGCCGGTTGATCGGCCGCCAGCAGTGCGCCCCGGCGACACAGAAGACGGCCGAGGGCGATTTCCGCCAGGTGGTGCTGTAGATGGGACACGCCTTGGCGGAGAAGGAGATGAACCGGGTTTCTTTGTAGCCTTCTTGGAAACATGATGTTTAGATGAAGGAGGAACCGATGGTTGTGAAGTTGGGGTACGTAAAAAATCTTCACGAGTATGCTCTTTTTTCGAAGTCTTGGTGTCTGACTTTTGGGCTCGAGATTTAGCAGAACCCGATGAAGGGTGAGCCAGAGAGTGGGCAGGCGAAAGTGGTGAGGTTGAACAGGCGATCTTTGCGCTGGCCGATCTGACGACCGTGGCACTAAAGGTGAGGTCGCAAGTCTGTGTTGCCGCCTCCTTTGTTGGCCGAGGAGAAGCAAGGACAGTGCTGTATTTTCCTGTCTGAGGCACAGTGGGCTGTCGACTGGCGAATAATTTTCGAGCAGCAAAGGTCGACACCTTTTCCTTCACTCTGATTTCCTGGATGAGCTTTTCGTCCTTAAAAACGTGGCAATCTGGAGAGGAAGCAGCGTGGTCACACATACAGTTGATGCAGCGAGGGGATGGAGGTGGACAAGCACCCTCATGGGCATCCTTGCCACACGTAACACATTTGGCCAGATTGGAACAGGACTGGCTGGTGTGATTGAACCGCTAGAGGTGTGGGGAGGAGGGGCAAAGATGGGGGAGAGGGAAGGATGCGGAAAAGGAAGGTATGCAGCCCAGAAAGGAAGGAAGGCCACATTAGCTCGGGGTCCCGTGTTCGCTACGCACGTATCCACGAAAGTGTTGTGGGCCCCCTGGGGGGGGGGGGGGGGGGGGGGCAGCCACTCTGCAACACATTAAAACCTCTACCCTAAAAGCACTAGGGTGGAGACAGATGGACAAAGGGCGTGCTCAAACTTGGATCAAACGATAAATCCCTACCTCACGAAGAGAACGGAAAACTAAAGCTGCTATTGAAGCATTGTCACCTAACACAGAAGGTAGGGTGTTGGGAAATTTAAAAGTCCGCTGCAGAGTGGCTAAAAGTGGGCAGTCCAGCAAGAGGTGGACAATCGTCATTTGTGAGTCACAGACACCAAGGTGGGTCCTCAGAGACTGAGGAGGTAACTATATGTTAGCCACGTATGGCCAATGCAGAGCCGGCAGAGGACAACTGATTCCCTGTGAGAGGACCGCACAGAAGACTTCGACACATTCCTAGTCTCCTTAATGACACACAGTTTGCTGTGTGTACTGTTAAGCCATTCCGCTTCCCAAAGTTGAAAAACCCTGCAGTGTAAGACAGAATGCAGCTCAGTTTTGGAGATGCCCATCTACAGAAGCAGTTTCCGCATAGCCTCTTTGGCCAGCCTGCCAGCAAGTTCCTGGGGGCCACACAAACACCACTAAACGACAGGATCGTTCCAGGGCATAGATGGGCTCCTGGATGGATGCTACCAAAGGATGGCAAGAGTAGCACAAGTCAATAACTTGTAGGCTGCTCAAGGAGTCAGTACACAGGAGAAATGACTCACCAGGACTCGAGTGGGTGTGCTCAAGTGCAAGAGATATGGCTCCCAGCTATGCAGTGGAAACACTGCAGCCATCTGGAAAGGAGTGCTGTTCAATATGTCCTCCATGAAGATACGCAAAGCCTACATGACCATCCGCAATCGAGCCAGGGGTGTAAACCACTTCATGGCCCCAGTACACGTCAAGAATCAAGAGGAAGTGGTATCAGAGAGCTGCAGGTTTAACAGAGCCCTTAGGGCCATACGAAAGTTCCAGAAGGATCTGCGGCCTATGTGTACACCATGGAGGTGTACGTGAATGGACCTTGAGGAGAGGTAACAGGACGGACTCCAGTTCAGACACAAGGAACCGGACGCAAAGCGCAATCGTAAGCCCTGGCCTGAGCTGCTGGTGCAGGAGATGAACCGTGGTGGTTGGGAAAAGGAGACTGTAATTCGTATGCGCAGGAGAACTACGAATGTGTGCAACATAACTGGCAAGCACTTGTGCACACCTAACCCTCAGTGGAGGGACCCCGGCCTCCACCAGGACGCCGGGGGAGTGACGTGACAGGAAGATGGGGAACTGGTCACTACCACACAGGTCACCTGTGTTATCCAGTGGATAGATGGGAGATGGCCAGGACTGCAAAACGAAAGATCAATGGTCGAGTATGTGCCATGTGCCACACTGAAATGTGTGGGAGCACCTGTATTTAAGAGGCCGAGGTCGAGTTGTGACAGTAAATTTTCGACCTCCCTACCTTGGCCAGTAAGCATGGCACCATCCCACAAGGGGTTATGTGCATTAAAATCTCCCAAAAGTAGGAAAGGTTTAGGGAGTTGGTCAATCAGTGCAGCCCATATGTTCAAGGGTACTGCACCATCTGTAGGAAGATATAAATTGCAGACAGTTATTTCCTTCGTCGTCCTTATCCTGACAGCCACAGCTTCAAAAGGGGTTTGAAGGTGCACAGGTTCACTACATACTGAGGTCAGGACAGAGGTGCAAACTCCACCTGACATACTATTATAGTCGCTACAGTTCCTGTAGTACCCCTTACAGCCACAGAGAGCAGCAGTCCACATTGCCAGGAAGCAGGTTTCCCGGAGGGCAATGAGAAAGCTTGTGTAAAGCTTAACAGTTGCCATAGTTCAGCCAGGTGGTGGAAAACACTGCCACAATTCCACTGGAGGATTACATGATCACAAGACTGGGAACATATAAAACAATGAGGCATTCTACACTTCAGGGCCACCTGCAGCCACTAGATGAGTACCTGTGTGATTGACATCCATTGTGTCTGAGGGCAAAGCGAGATCTAGGTCCTCAGCAGACGCCAGAATCTCCACATCCTCAGACATAGAGCTTGTAGGTAGTGGTGATGTGGGTCCACCGCAGTGCCTTTGTTCTTGGCGGTCCTTTTCTTTTTAGGTTTCTGTCACTGCTCCTTACATTTGTCCGGCTGGGAGGGCTTCACTGATTCAGTCTCAGGGACTGAGGAGGACCGTGAAGCCCTACAACCAGCTACCTGTGGTTGCTTCAGCCACTCACGGGTCTCAACTTTGCCACTGGTAGGAACCTGGAAAGGGAGTGACACAAGGGATCCATTCCTGACAAGAGGAGCTGAGGAAGACTTACACTTCTCCAGCTGAGAAGTGGGGACTGACATCCTTGATGGTTGGGGTGGGGAGGGTAGGAGGGGGGAGGGGGGGGGGGGTTCGCTACTGACGTAGCCTCTCATTTTCTATTACCCTCAGTGTAGGTCAGTCAGTCCAGGGTCTTGTATTCCATTATTTTTCTTTCTTTCTGGAGAATCCTGCAGTCCGGCAAGCAAGGAAAATGGTGCTCTCCACAGTTGACACAGACGGGAGGTGGGGCACATGGAGTATTGGGATTTGATGGGCATCCGCAATCTCGACGTGTGATGCTGGGAGTACAGCGGGAAGACATTCAGCCAAACTTCCAGCACTTAAAGCACCGCAATGGGGGAGGGATATATGGCTTTATGTCCCAGAGGTAGACAATCAGCTTGACCTTCTCAGGTAATGGGTCACCCTCAAAGGCCAAGATAAAGGCACCTGTGGCAACCTGATTATCCCTCTGACCACAGTGGACGCAATGGACACCTCAACACTAAATTGGAGTGCAGCTCATTCTCAGACTGCAAAAGAAGGTCCCTGTGAAATATGATACCCTGGACCATATTTAAGCTCTTATGGGATGGGATGGAAACTAACATCCCACAGCTTGTCACAGGCGAGTAGTGCCTGTGACTGGGCAGAGGATGCCATTTTGATCAAGACCGACACTGACATATTTTGGACAGCAAGAGATGACATACTACACTTCATGGCTTGTCATCCACCCTGATGCCACCCACTCCAACCAGGGGCCCTCCCCCCAGGTGCCATCCAGCAACAGCAAAGGCCATCTGGCAGGATGGCTATTGCTGGGAGTCCCGATGCCCCAGGTAGATAGGCAACTCCTTGGCATATGTGGGGAGTTAACAGTGCAGGCATCAGCAAAGCGCTCCCTGTTCGGTCAGGGGGTTACAGCTATCAGGGTACATGGCGGCCCCACCACAACTGACTGGCTACAGTGCTGTATATCAGGCGCTAATGGGCATGAAGTCCTTTATCGTCAACAGCACAGACAGAAATACTGCACAGGGAATGGAGGAAAATGCACCCAGGAGGGTGACCTCACCCAACAGCTGGAGAATGAGCAGAAGTCAGATGCACATTGAAGAAGGATGCGAGAGGTCTCAGCACATGATGGACACTGCACACCAGGTAAGGCACCCTTCTCCAATTGGCTCGCTCTTTGCGAAAATTTTGAAAAATGGAGGTCAAACCCTGCAGGGGACCATCCGATGAAGGCCGAAATGTGAGAGACTCCTTTTAGTGGCCTCTTACGACAGGCAGAAATACCTTAGGCCTATTCTAACCTCCATACCCGCAGGAGGGGAATTGTTTACAACAACCTTAAGTGGAAGCTCTCCTTTTCAGGGAATGTGTAACTATATGGTACTAATCAAGAGGGAAAATCAAAATTTTATGGATTGGCATTTTTGGATAAATTTTTTTTTCATAAGTTATAAAAAGTTCAGGACACTATAATAAAAGAACTGACAGGTAAGTCCACTTGGATGATTTCTTTGTAATCATAAAGCAATTATCTTTCACATAAAAAACCAACAAAATATGTAGACCTGTTCCAGACATACAGCATTTTAAATTTTTTTCCAAAATTCGCATCTTCAAAATGGTATGCATAGTGTTGTCTTTGGAGGCTGTATCTTGGAGCTTTTTTTTTTTGAGAAAACAAAAAAAAATTGTGTTCCTTACTTAGTCCTTCATTTCAACATATGCAAATTCAATAACATCTGAGACTATGAAGGTGAGATTTTTTCGCCTGGACTGTCTTGATAATAAAAAACATCAGCTTCAAGAAACAAGACAGCCATTAAATCAGTAAATACAGGTGGCATGGACAGTATGAAATGGTTACCAACTGTCGTACATCAACAAACTGAAGGAAATGTGAGATGCGAAAATCATTCCCAGTGAATTTTTAGATAGGAATCTCAGGTTACTAGCAGCTGCAAACTACATGGTCCAGTCACATTAATATGAATATATGACAAAAGCCTGAATAACCACCTTTCTGCAGCAGACATACAGGAAGACCCAATGAAGTTTTGGAAAGAACTGACCATAATGCCTCCACCAGCCTGAGCCATCCAATGATCGTTGCAGAACGTACATGCAAAAGGCCACCTGTCCCACGGAGAATAAAACTTTTGTAATCTGTCACCACTCAGTAAATGTCACCCATACACAGCAGTCGTTCAGCCCTGTCATTTGTAGCCCGTGATGCACCAGTCGCCTCAGTGTTGGCTTTGGATAGCACCATTCTGCCGTGCATGGTATAGTTTATCCACAGCAGCATGAAAACAGTTTACAAACTTAGCCCTTTTGGAATGCTTCTACCCTTGTCCTGAGCAACAGATATTGTGACTTTTATGAGTTCCTAACCAGGAGTGAATTTTATATCATCTGTGTCCTTTAATAGTTTAGTTTCTTGAGTTTCCGCATATAAACTTAATATCCAATAGCCACAGTTCTCTCATTTTTGTTTGCATCACAAAGTAATCTAATTTTGTGACATTTTACACGTTCTTAATCAGGGGCAAATTATTTAGTTTCACCTGAGGGCTTCGGTAGTTATGTTTTTGAATCTCTGCGTATTAATCTAATTTATTAGACACAGTTCCTGCGTTTTTGCCAGGGTCTACAGTAGAGTTGCACAGCACGTGCCAGTAGTCCATTTATCTGCATAGTTTAGTTTTCCATGGTCTTTAGTATGGACAGGGACTGCGATTGTGTGCGGATGCGAGCCGAGTTCGTGACACTTTGCTCTCAGCTTCAGGCTGTGATTGCTTCGGTTACACAACTTGAACCTGCAGTGGACGTGCAACACTGTTGTAGGCCGGCTGTGGGGATCCAACGGATGTCCAGCACGGCCGAGTCCTTCAATTGGTCCTTACCAGTGGCCAGCCCAGTTACAGCTCGCACTGAGGTTGATGCCTCATCTGTAGTCGAGAAGGAGGTCACCCCGGGGTGCAGTAGGCAGCGAAAGACTTCCCAGGCGGCCGCATGTGAGGCCTCCCCAGTTTGCCTGACAAATAGGTTCAACATGCTGTCTGTGGCTGACACTGTCACTGAGCCAGATGCTGTTGCCTCTCCTATTTCAGAGGAAGCCTCTCAGTTTGCAAGATCAGGACAATCTCAGAAGGTGAGATTATTGATAGTTGGGAGCTCCAACGTTAGGCACTTAATGGGGTCCCTTAGGGACAAGGTTGCCAAGAAGGGAAAGAAAACCAATGTGCACTCCGTGTGCATACCAGGTGGAGTCATTCCAGATGCGGAACAGGTCCTTCTGGATGCCATGAAGAGCACAGGGTGCAGCCAACTGTAGGTGGTTGCTCACATCGGTACCAATGATGTGTGTCACTTTGGAGCAGAAGAGATTCTCTCTGGTTTCCAGCAGCTAACGGAAGTTGTAAAGGCTGCCAGTCTTGCTTGCAAGATGAAAGCAGAGCTAACCATTTGCAGCATAGTCGACAGGACCGATTGTGGACCTTTGGTACATAGAGCCCAGTGGAGGGTCTGAATCAGAGGCTCAGACAGTTCTGCGACTGTAAGGGCTGCAGATTCCACAACTTGTGCCAAAGCGTGGTTGGGTTTCGGGTTCCACTGAATAGATCAGGTGTCCGCTACACACAAGAGGCAGCTACACAGGTAGCAGGGGCTGTATGGAATGGACTGGGCTGTTTTTAAGGTTAGAGGGCCTTGGGAAAACACAAAAAGGGCTTCCCACAAAGGGTGAATGCCACACACAGGAAGAACATAGACACAGGAACCACTGGTATAACATTTGTAAATTATGGCAGTTGTGTTGGGAAAGTACCAGAGCTCCAAGCGCTAATAGAAAGCACTGATGTTCAAATCATTATAGGCACTGAAAGCTGTCTAAAGGCGGAAATAACCTCAGCCAAAATTTTTGCAAAGAACCTAACTGTGTTCCAAAAGGACAGGCTAAAAACTGTTGGTGGTTGCATGTTTGTTGTTGTCAGAAGTAGTTTATCTTGTTGCGAAACTGAAGTAGATAGATCCTGTGAGTTGGCATAGGCTGAGGTCATTGTTGGCAACTGAAATAAAATAACTGGATCCTTTTATCAACCTCCCAATTCAGAAAATTCAGTTGCTGAAAGATTCAAAGAAAACTTGAGTGATTTCAAACACCTACCTGACTCATACGATTATAGTTGGTGATGACTTTAATTTACCCTCAATATGTTGGCTCAGAAAATTATTTTGAGCAGTTAGTTCATGAGCCCACGCAAATATTAAACAGTTGTGAAAACACACTTGACCTCTTAGCAAAAATAATCCTGAGTTAATAACAAGCATTAAAGCAGATACAGGGGTTAGTGAACACAGAGTTGTTGTAGCGAGACTGAATACTGTAACCCCTAAGTCATCCAAAAATAAAAAAGAAACATACATATTCAAAAAAGCAGATAAAAATTCACTTGACGCCTTCCTGAGAGAGAATCTCCACTCCTCCCAAATTAATTATATAAGTGTAGACCAGATGTGGCTTGAATTCAAAGAAATAGTATTGGCAGCAATTGAGAGATTTATACAAAATAAGTTAACAAATGGCGGAGCTGATCCCCCTTGGTACACAAAATGGGTTAGCACACTGTTGCAGAAACAACGAAACAAACATGCCAAATTTAAACAAACACAAAATCCTCAAGATCGGTGATCTTTTACAGAAGCTCGAAATTTAGCGTAGACTTCAATGCAAGATGCTTATAACAGTTTCCACAACGAAACTGTCTTGAAACCTGGCAGAAAATCCAAAGAGATTCTGCTTGTATATGAAGCATCTTAGCGGCAAGAAACAATGCCTTCTCTGCGCGATAGCAATGGAGATAGTAGCACAGACAGTGTTGCCAAAGTGTAGTTACTAAACACAGCCTTCCAAAATGCCTTCACAAAAGAGACACTGAAGTACATACTCCAGTATTCGAATCAAGAACAGCTGCCAATATGAGTAACATAGAAGTAAATATTCTCAGAGTAGTGAAGCAACTTAAATCACCTAATAAAAGCAAGCCTTCTGGTCCAGACTGTATGCCAATTAGGTTCCTTTCAGAGTACACTGATGCATTATCATTCACTCGACGAAAGATCCGTACCCAAAGACCAGAAAGTTGCACAGGTCACACCAATATTCAAGAAAGGTAGGAGTAATCCACTTAATTACAGGCCCATATCGTTAACATCAATATGCAGCAGGATTTTGGAACATATATTGTGTTCTAACATTATGAATTACCTCTAAGAAAACTGTCTATTGACACACAGTCAACACGGGTTTAGAAAACACCATTCTTGTGAAACCCAACTAGCTATTTATTCTTGAAGTGTTGAGTTCTACTGACAAGGGGTTTCAGATACATTCTGTATTTCTGGATTTTCAGAAGGCTTTTGACACTGTGCCACACAAGCAGCTTGTAGTGTAATAGTGTGCTTGTGGAATATTGTCTCAGTTATGTGACTGGATTTGCGATTTCCTGTCAGAGAGGTCACAGTTTGAAGTAATTGACGAAAAGTCATTGCGTAAAACAGAAATGATTTCTGGCGTTCCCCAAGGTAGTATTACAGGCCCTTTGCTGTTCCTTATCTATATGAACGATTTGGGAGAAAATCCGAGCAGCCATCTTAGGTTGTTTGCAGATGACGCTGTTATTTATTGACTAATAAAGTCCTCAGAAGATCAAAACAATTGCAAAACAATTTAGAAAAGATATCTGAATGCTGCGAAAATTGGCAGTTGACCCTAAACAACGAAAAGTGTGGAGGTCATCCACACGAGTGCTACAAGGAATTTGTAAAACTTTGTTTACATGACAAATCAGTCAAATATGACGGCCATAAATAACTAAGTACCTACGAATTACAGTCACAAACAACTTAAATTGGAAGTAACACAGAAAATGTTGCAGGGAAGACTAGGTTAAAGACTGTGTTTTATTGGCAGGACACTTAGAAAATGTAACAGACCTGCTGAGGAGACTGCCCACACTACACTTGTCCGTCCTCCCTTAGAATACAGACGTGCGGTGTGGGATCCTTACCAGATAGGACTGACTGAGTACATCAAGTATTATCACAAAATATGGGGGAGAGTTATCACTGAAATGAGACAGGATTTGGGCTGGACCATCATTAAAAGAAAGGTGTTTTTCATTGTGACAGAATCTTCTCACGAAATTCCAATCACCAAATTTCTCCTCCAAAAGTGGAAATATTTTGTTGACACCGACCTACATAGGGAGAAATGATCACCATGATAAAATAAGGGAAACCAGAGCTTGTACGGAAAAATTAGGTGTTCGTTCTTTTCACGCGCTATATGAGATTGGAATAATAGAAAATTGTGAAGGTGGTTTGACGAACCCTCTGCCAGCCACTTAAATGTGATTTGCATAGTATCCATGTAGCGGTAGATGACGACTGCACTGTTTCTCTCCTCCTCCCCTCCCCCTCCCGAAACTTTATATACCCTGCACTGTTAGTGATGCCACTTGCTATCAGTGACTGGTTATTGCATGTTGACATCGAACATAGGCAATGGTCACAATGAGACTGGACCACGTATAAGGTTGCACACCAAGCACGCCAAATATTGTTACAGTGACACCTCGACACACAAAGCGTAGACAACTTCATACTCTCGATACATGTATGACACGAAGTTTTTGGCAATCAGGTCGCACTGCTGTAAAAAAACTTGTCATATCATTTCCCAACACAGCCCATAACGAATAACTTAATTTTTCAGCGTATTTTTTTTAAGGCTATTACGTTTTGGTCCATAAACATACAATACAAATCATATATCACATAAACAGGGACATTTAACAACTCCCCCCCCTCTACAATAAATCAAAATATCTGCCAACACATCACTGTCTTCCAACAACACAAACATTCACCACATGAGTTCGCCACTTAATACAACAGGCCATCCACAAACATGACGCGGTTCAAAAACACAGCACCACAGTGACGTCAACACTTATCACAGGTCAAATCAAAGGGGGAATCAGACACTGTCTCTTTACCCAAATTCTAGAGTATGGCAAACCAATTTGTAGCATAGATGGAAATACTTTTTGGTCGCTACTGGTATTCACTCCACATTTAAGTTGTGGATTTATAATTGCAGTGCAAATAATGCATCTCTAATTACGAGCATAATTCCTTAGTGTCACAAAATGGTCCACATACAACGCATGTTTGTTAAAAAATAGCTGAAACTGCCATACAAATTAGCTACATCTGAATATGAGTACATAACGAAAATCGTGGAGCATTTACATATATATACGATAACATACATAAAACCAACTACGAAAAAAACTGGAGTAGGGTGGAGGTAATTCATGGCTTAGCAATTGCACAACGGTAACAAGGACACGAGACTTGCCAAGCAGACGATAGCGAATTGGAATAAATATTTTTCAGAATGAGATGCGTCATATCCAACGAGGATATCTGAAGGAATAAACTTGTGACTGCTGAAAGCATGTAAGAACTTAATCGCTCCCCGAAAACGTCCTTCTGAGCCAGCATAATGGGGAACATTTGATGTCCGACGAGAGAATGGTGGAAGAGGGAATCGACAGTGCAGTTTACGAAGGTACTATCCCATTACTTGCCAACATGTTTCAATTCTACCACGGAAAACAAATCTGCATGACCGGAAGAGTTTCCACGATCCTGCCGACTAAAGCTAATCCAGAACAATATGCCACATTGTCCGGTAAAACTATTCAGCGTGTAATTTGTGGCCCGAATAAAACACTTTTAAAAGTATCGCTTAACCTGGGATCAGATGAAACGTTACATCGCTTGACGATTCTTTTGCATTAACACTATTTGGGCCGCAAACACGTGTCGTTCTCAAACCCACTCTGCCGCATGCCGGTACGTAAAATATTCATCTCTCTTCATCCACTTCCACGGAATGTACTGATTTTTTTTAAAAGTATTATTTTATCATAGTTTCCGTAGTCTCTTCTCGCTAGCTAAGCATGTGTATCTTTTGACATCAATTTGAGCAATACCCGATTCCATGAGGTGCGTTACCCGAAAATTACAGTCAAAGTATTCAGAAGTGAAACTTTATTGGATGTGGTACTTTAAACTCTAAAATCAAATTAAAGTAGGATACACGCCACCAGCAGCAATTTTACACAGTAACTTCATCGTACATCACTACACAGCCACATGGAGAGGCCATTAACCACCGGCAATTAACTAAATTAAACAAATCTACGAACACTGAGCACTTACCCCAAAACATTGTCTTCTAAATTGTATTACTTGCGCGAAGTTTAAAAAAAAATATGTGGATAGCTTGTTAATCAGCTACCTTAATCAACTCGGCAACAATACTTCACAACCACCTCACGTTATACAAATGGCTTTCCCTAGTCGTATACAAAGATCTTGGCGCGCTGAACATACCAGTGAATATAAAGCATAGATATAAACACTTTTAGACTAATGCGTTGTCCGTGGAAACGGAAGCACCTAGGGCTAGTACAACTAGATTTTGTAGACCTATTTGCCGGTACTTCTTCTGGCTTATTGGTTATAGAAACATTTCAAAATTCATTCTGGAAATCCGGTTCTAGCTGCCGGTTTCCTACTTCCACAACCGATTTTCTCTCCGATGCAAAAGCACAACCGTTTTTGAAACGTGCGTGGGTGGTCAAATTACGTTGTGTTTTTAAACATTTTCGACAATATCATCGGAGTAACTTTTTCTACATTGAAGGAGAAGTAGAATTACTAGACTGAGCATGAAGTTGTCTAAACTTTTAATATTTAATTAAAGAGAAATAGTGACTGCACTGACTAAATCAGAAACTGGAACAGCCGTTTTCCAGACACCATATTTGACTGGGTTAGCAAGTTCGCTTCAGGCCTAGAAACAATGGTGTACCGTCGGGAGTCTAGTAGGGCAGATGCCCCAGCGCAAAAACCTTAAGAGTGCAAAGAATTTTATGATACAATCTTTATCATAAATATGATATTTCAGGGCTTCTTTATACTCTGTGTCCTTGTAATTGTAATTGACGTTTTATGTCCATGTTCTTTCAACAATTAATATCTTAAATGTTCAGTCGTAAGAGTGCGGGTTGTCCCCACCCTCAAAGCTCGAGTCTGGCCATCCTGATTTAGGTTTTCCCTAAATCGCTTCAGGCGAATAACAGGATGGTGAAAGGTCACTGTCGACATTCTTCCCCATTCTTTCCTGGGCCAATGGGACTGGTGACTTCACTGTTTGGTATCCTCCACCCTCAAAAGTAGTCTTGAGATCTCAGATCTATTGGCGTGGCTCAGTTTCACTCATGGTGCATGCACAAACCAAGTGCTGTTATTTGCTTCATGTCTCCATTGTCTCCCTGTAGCCTTTAGATACAATGCACAGGTAAATAATGTTTCTATATTATGGAATGGTGCATATGAAAGTTTATTCATTGATAAATTGTATTTTGAATTGTGGGAACAGGAGCTTTCTAATAGCCAGTGCTTGACAATAAATAAGCTGCTGTTCACAAAAAAGTTTTAGTTAATTTCCCATAGGGAACAGTAGCTACTTAGAGGGGCACAGGAGTTGCCGCAAGCAAGTTTATTGCTTGTAGATTATTAGTTTTTGCAAATAATGAACATAATTTTGTATTTGTAGATTGAACTGCCTGTTAAAAGACAAACTTCTTTTAAAAATTTAATGTACATTGGAAAAATAATCTAAAGAAACAAGTTATGGTAGTGTAAGTATCCCAACCAGTGTCCCCAGTAACAGTGATTTCTGGCTAGCTACAGGACTTGTTATGTACAAGGGTTATTTGAAAAGTCTGTTCAAACTACTTGCGTGTTTGGGGTACACCTTTTTTATTTTTCAGCATAGTCTCCTTTTAGACTTATAAACTTTGCCCAGTGCTGTTCTAATTTGTTGATCCCTTCCAAATAATAGGAATTGTCCAAGTCTGCAAAATAGCTATTAGCTGCTGCAATCACCTCCTCGTTTCAATTAAATCTTTTCCCCGCCAGCCATTTCTTCAAATTCGGGCACAAATAGTAGTCTGAGGGAGCCAAATCTGGAGAACAGGGGGATGTGAAACGAGTTGGAATCCTATTTCCATTAATTTTTCCACCACAACTGCTGAGGTGTGTGCTGGTGCATTGTTGTGATGGAAAAGGACTTTTTTGTGATCCAAATGGTGGCGTTTTTCTTGCACTTCGCTTTTCAAACGGTCCAATAACGATGCATAATATGCACCTGTAATAGTTTTACCCTTTTCCAGATAGGCTATGAGGATTATCCCTTATGAATCCCAAAAGACACTCTCCATTACCTTTCCGGCCGAAGGAATGTCCTTTGCCTTTTTTGGTGCAGATCCTCCCTTGGTAACCCATTGTTTAGATTGTTGTTTTGTATCAGGAGTACAGTAAAGTATCCATGTTTCATCCACAGTGATGAAACGATGCTTAAAGTCCTGCAGATTCTACCTAAACAGCTACAAACTATCCTTGCAACACTTCACATGATACCGTTTTTGGTCAAGCTTGAGCAATTGCGAAACCCATCTTGTAGATAGCTTTCTCATGTCCAAATGTTAATGCAAAATATTATGTACCCATTCATTCGAATGCCCACAGCACTAGCAATCTCATCCACCTTAACTCTTCTGTCATCCATCACCATATCATGGATTTTATCAGCGATTTCTGGAGTCGTAACCGCCACAGTGCGTCCAGAACGTTCAGCATCACTTGTGCACATATGGCATTTCCGAAAATTTTGAAACCACTTATAAACTGTTCTAATCGAAGGTGCAGAATCATTGTAATATTTATCAAGCTTCTCTTTAGTCTCCTGAGGCGTTCTGCCTTTCATAAAGTAATGTTTAATCACCACGCGAAACTATTTTCGTCCATTTTTTGACAATCATTCGACTTCCTTGATTCACACGCATGCCAAACACAAAGAAATAGACCAATATGGCTGAAACCATGGAGGTAAGAATAAGGGGAGATGGCGCTACGTATCCCAGCCGTACTACGTTTTGAAGCCATGGGGGCGTGGCTCGCTGCCATGACACTCTGACCAAAACATTGCCAGTGTGCTATAGCCATGGAGGTAAGAATAGAGGGAGACGCCGTGACGTCACAGCTGTGAAGCTATGTGAAGCCGAGGGTAGACATCTCAATCCGACCAAAACATTGCTGCTGTAAGCTTGTGTGCATAGGATTGTCGCTCGCTTTTGGAAGGATTTTGCGCTATTATGGTGACTTGTGTGGTGTTCGGATGTACGAAGCGTTCTGATTGTGATGCGAAATCGAAGGGAATAACATTTCATATGTAAGTTGTCTCGTTAAGTGTGATTTTACAACTTCATTGTGAATGAACGTGTGCTACATCGGTACTTATACTATAGCGTGTTTTTCTGCTGTATGATTTTAGATTTCCTAAAAACGAAAGTCGGAAAGCTCTGTGGGAGAATGCTGTGAGGAGGAAGAATTGGCGTGCGTCTAAATGGAGCACTATATGTTCTCAGCGTTTCCGAGAAGAGGACATAGACCGAACTTCCCTTTCAACAGTAAGGCTCCGAGAAAATGCTGTACCATCAGTTTTCCCTACACACCCAAAACATTTGCAAAAGGTATGTTAATTCAAAGAATTAAATTCTTAGTTTTCAAGTTCACGTTTCAGTATAATACGTACGTATCGTCGATAATCGAAGTGTTGAGTAACTCACTTTGTCTTCATCATGTACCAAATTAAAAGCTAACACTACATTAACTGGCGCAAAGTATAGGCCTAAACAGGACACTGTGTAGATTTGCCATTCTGTGTACTGTATTTCAGTAAATATTGGTGGTAATGAACAGTGTTTCCCAGTAGTGTAACGTAACTGAAATGTCCTAGTACGTATTACAAACAATATATATTTATGGGGCTTTGGAGGGAGGGTATAGCTAACTTAGTTTTCAGTTTCTATTATTTAGTTTGTGATACACGTTTATTACTGAATTAACAAAATTGTATCGTTTACATGTAACATCATCAGATTGGTTGTTTCAAAGTTTTTGTTTAAAATAAAATCCCATTAAGGCGAAATTCCGCGTTTCTTCTGATTAAAAATAGTTTTTAATGTAATATTACGAATAGCTAGCCTTCAATGTAAACGATACAATTTTGTTAATTCAGTAATACACGTGTATCACAAACTAAATAATAGAAACTGAAAACTAAGTTAGCTATACCCTCCCTCCAAAGCCCCATAAATATATTTTGTTTGTAATACGTACTGGGACATTTCAGTTACGTTACACTACTGGGAAACACTGTTCATTACCACCAATATTTACTGAAATACAGTACGCAGAATGGCAAATCTACACAGTGTCCTGTTTAGGCCTATACTTTACGCCAGTTAATGTAGTGTTAGCTTTTAATTTGGTACATGATGAAGACAAAGTGAGTTACTCAACACTTCGATTATCGACGATACATACGTATTATACTGAAACGTGAACTTGAAAACTAAGAATTTAATTCTTTGAATTAACATACCTTTTGCAAATGTTTTGGGTGTGTAGGGAAAACTGATGGTACAGCATTTTCTCGGAGCCTTACTGTTGAAAGGGAAGTTCGGTCTATGTCCTCTTCTCGGAAATGCTGAGAACATATAGTGCTCCATTTAGACGCACGCCAATTCTTCCTCCTCACAGCATTCTCCCACAGAGCTTTCCGACTTTCGTTTTTAGGAAATCTAAAATCATACAGCAGAAAAACACGCTATAGTATAAGTACCGATGTAGCACACGTTCATTCACAATGAAGTTGTAAAATCACACTTAACGAGACAACTTACACATGAAATGTTATTCCCTTCGATTTCGCATCACAATCAGAACGATTCGTACATCCGAACACCACACAAGTCACCATAATAGCGCAAAATCCTTCCAAAAGCGAGCGACAATCCTATGCACACAAGCTTACAGCAGCAATGTTTTGGTCGGATTGAGATGGCTACCCTCGGCTTCACATAGCTTCACAGCTGTGACGTCACGGCGTCTCCCTCTATTCTTACCTCCATGGCTGAAACTTGATGTGCGTTCTTTTCAAAGATGCTACTAACTAATCATGACCTCGATACACGCCGGTGGTGCCATCTCTAGAACTTTGCACGGACTTTTCAAACGGCCCTCGTATGTCCTGTCCTGTTCGCTGTTCCTTTCCTGACTTGTACATATCGCCAGTTATTGTAGCCATAGTCGCCTTCTTGCCTTCTGGAGTGCCATTAAGTTGACTAAAATGTTTCTACACAGGTACACAGTGGCTGTGTTTATTTATTAGTTGTTTATATACAGTGTTTGCAATTATTTAATATTTTCTCTGAATTTATCTCATCCACAATACCTTTAAGTAATGGATTTCGTGCTGGTTGCAGGAAAAAACGAAATGCAGGACAGGGAAAGCTTGCTGAAGTAGCTGGAAGTCTTGACAGATTTGTTGAGAGAACTGCTGATATTACCCGCTCGGTTCATAAAAAGCTATCCACTCTGCACAATAGAAGCAGAGACAACTTTGTCTGAAATTGTTTCAATGTCTCTGCAGAAAATCGCTCTCTGTGTACATACTGAATTGCATGTTTTCACTGATATCAGTTACGCATCAGAAAATGAAAGTGAGCTTTTGAAAAATGAATTTGTTGATGGACAAATGTATGAACTACTGAATAAAAATGCATTTTTCCGCTCATAATACTAGAAGAACATTAAGGGTTGGTTTTGTATCAAGTTAGGAAATGGAGAGAGAGTTTTAAGGAAATGGCTGTTGTATTCCTCGGTTAAATGACTTGTGCAATCGTTTCTTTGCAAACTCTTTTTAAGAAAGAAGTTATTTTGTACAGCCACTTGGTTTTAAAACATGGAAAAAGCTTAGCTCCAGGGTATTACACCATGAAAAAGGTTATGGTGAATTATTATAAAACTGAAAAGAGCTTCAAATGCGACTACAGAAATGTCAAACAGTCATGATGGGGTTCAGTTAGAAGTGATAACTGTGAAAACTTCCTCAAAACTTTCAAGCTACTTGCCAGGTATATCCACGTGCAAATCATCATTTTCACAAAGTTCAGCAAAGTCTTATCTTGTTCCACGAAGGCAAAGCGAACTACTTGGTGATCACATCAGAAGAGAGATATTTAAGTAAATTTTTAAGGCTAAGTATTGCTATATCACGTTTATAGTACACTATCCGTATCACGTACCCACCAAACGTCAAGTAATTCTTTATATACATACTGAAGGTTCAGAAGGCACAGTAGAGGTATCCTTTATTGATTACATTCTATTACATGGGAGATCAGTTAATGAACTTACAGAAACAGTTTGTGACAAGTTGCAAGGAGACGGTCTAAACCTGGGGTACTGCTATCGATAACGGTATAATAAAGATGGAACCGTGGCTGGATACACTAGTGGTATTCAGAGATGTATTCTGAATACAAATCCTAAAGCATTGTTTGTACCATATAACGATTATTCGATCTTGTTGGAGTAAATGCAGCAACTGTTCTAACAAAATTGGTGACTTTTTTGGCTCTGTGCAAAATATGTACACATTTTTTACAGGCTCTACACATAGGTGTGGTATTCTTAAACAGCATGTTCCAATTAATGTGAGACTATTCTGTGACACAAGATGGAGGTCAAAGTACGAATCTGATATGGCTTACTGATCGTATTGAAACCATAATAGCAGCCTTGGAAGTCCTGAGGGATATATCAAAAGAAATCCTAGGAAACAAAGGAGATGCAGACAATTTGTTGGTTTGCATGATGACTTATCCTTTCTTTGCATCCATTTATTTGTAGAACCTAGTGCTTACTGAAGTGAATGATACTCAGATACACCTAAAATGAAAAGGACTTTCGTGTTCAAAAGCAGAAATCAATGACTGTTTAGCGAGCAAAAGTGCGATTCTGTAATTCTTTGGTCACAAAAGCAGCTGTAAGAGCTATGGAGAAGTGCAAAATGTTTGATATTTCAACAAAAAGAACAACTGGAGGGTGAAGGAAAAATGGCTCTGAGCACTATGGCACTTAACTTCTAAGGTCATCAGTCCCCTAGAACTTAGAACTACTTAAACCTAACTAACCTTAGGACATCACAAACATCTATGCCCGAGGCAGGATTCGAACCTGCGACCGTAGCAGTCGCGCGGTTCCGGACTGAGCGCCTAGAACCGCTAGACCACTGCGGCCAGCGTGAAGGAAAATGTCTGGTGAGAGAAGTATAGACTCTAGCTTAAATTTAATACAGGAAACTGTTTGGCAACCATTTGAGGCGATAAATAAGCTAACATCAGAATTATAAAAAAAAACGTCCATTACAAACGAATAAACTGGGTGGTTGTAATTAAAGTGCAGCCACTCATGAATGTCCAGTGTGGGCTGTAATTATCATATGGCAGAGAAACTTGGCAGATATTCTAATGCAGAGCTGATTTATGTCAAAAAAAAGTAGTTACAATTTTGGCCACCATGTGCAAACATGACACTGTGAATGCAAGGAAGATGTATAGAAATATTTCGATGTGTAATGGAGTAGGAAAGGGATGTGGATAAAAAAGGTGTTGATTTTATTATGAACCACTGCTTTCATAATTTGTTCAGTTGAGCACCAGAGTCGTCAGCAAGATGCTACATCCATAAAACGACATGATCAACTGTTGCTCACAGTAGTTCTGGTGGAATTTGAGGAACGTGTTCCTGTATACTGGCCTTCAGGTCACATAGAGACTGAATCCATCCCTGGTAAGATATCCTCAGAAACAAAAGTCACACGAATTCAGGTCTTGCAGGTCATATGTATGGAAAACCTCTGGAGGTAACACGTTCGTGGAAGGCTGCATTAAGCAGATCTTTCACTGGGTGAGCAACATGAAGTATTGCACATCTCACCGGAGAGCAGTGGTTTCCACACAGTTGCACTCTTCCAAAGGAGGAATCCTATGTTGTACAAGCAGATCTCAATAACGTGCAGATACCTCGTTACACCTAAGAGGCCTTCTAGATGCACTGTATTCAAAGAAGAACGGACTGAGAATAAAAGTGCTTGCGAGTCTACACCACACAGTCACTTGTGGGAATTGCAGTGGCTCTTTGTACACAACACACGCTATAACAGTACCCCAAATTAGGCAGTTCTGTGTATTCACTGCACCCTGTATTGTAAAATGTGCCACATCACACCATAGAATATTGTCTAGCCACATGTCATCAATTTTGTTCTGTGCCAGAAACTGAAGAGCAAATTCAGAGCATTGCTACCAATAGTGAGATTTCAGTTGCAGCATCATCGGGGTCTTGTATGGGTACCATTAAAACAGACTGCAATAATTTCCGTTCTGTCGACCATGGGATGGGCAATTTTCGTGACACTGCATGAGCATTTGTGCTACCTAGGGCGCGTGATGCATGACCAATTACAGCAACAGCAACCTCGTCATCAATTTCCACTGGAATAGGACACCTTCCTCTTCCAGGTATCACATCAAGCTCACTATTGTTTTCAAACTTCATTATATAATCTCCATTAAACCATTTAACGACATTGACCATCTCCTCAGACCTTTCAGTCAGCGATACTCTCTCAACACAGCATTATAATTGCTGTCATTCACATAAAACAATTTCACTTACAGTTCACAGTCTCTCTTCTTGATAGCCATACAGTTCACTCACTTCATGGCTTGCCAGATGACAGAGTTGATGTCATACCATCATACAGTTAGTGTACAGCGCCAGATTAGCACCTGGTGGCCAAAACTGAAACCAAATTTTTCCAGCATAAATCAGTTCCACATTAAAGCCTTAGCACATCTACCAAATTTCTTTGCCATACGATAAAGTCCACATTGGACCTCCATGAAGATCTGCACTTTATTGTAACCAGTCAGTACTTCATGAGCTATTTGCCTTCCTTCGAGTACAAATACTATTAGATGCAGCAACATATGAATTCATTGTTCGAAACATCCAGCAGTTATGTGAACTAAATGCTTTAGTTATGATTGCTGTGGTACATCATACTACATGCCACATTTCTTTATTTAAAGAAGTTCCTCTAAAAGAAAACTTTTTGCAAGGACAAATTTAAAATTTTTAACTGGACAATTAAATGGAGGTTGCAAGAAAATTCAACATTGTTGTGGCACTAAGAATTTTTTAACAATCACTGTGTCAAATGCTACTTGGTAAAGAGCTTTTTCCAAATGAAAGCTAATAAGGACCTATTAAACATCGATTTCAAGTCAGGAAAGGTAAGTAACCCCTCAATTTTATCAATTGTATGAAGAATAAATGTAAATTTTATCTATGTATTTAAAAAAATTGCCATGAATAACATCCACAAGGTCTTAAATAAATGTAATTTATATGCATATGTCCTCCTTACATGAACCATGGACCTTGCCGTTGGTGGGGAGGCTTGCGTGCCTCAGCGATACAGATAGCCGTGCCGTAGGTACAACCACAACGGAGGGGTATCTGTTGAGAGGCCAGACAAACGTGTGGTTCCTGAAGAGGGGCAGCAGCCTTTTCAGTAGTTGCAAGGGCAACAGTCTGGATGATTGACTGATCTGGCCTTGTAACAATAACCAAAACGGCCTTGCTGTGCTGGTACTGCGAATGGCTGAAAGCAAGGGGAAACTACGGCCGTAATTTTTCCCGAGGGCATGCAGCTTTACTGTATGATTAAATGATGATGGCGTCCTCTTGGGTAAAATATTCCGGAGGTAAAATAGTCCCCCATTCGGATCTCCGGGCGGGGACTACTCAAGAGGATGTCGTTATCAGGAGAAAGAAAACTGGCGTTCTACGGATCGGAGCGTGGAATGTCAGATCCCTTAATCGGGCAGGTAGGTTAGAAAATTTAAAAAGGGAAATGGATAGGTTAAAGTTAGATATTGTGGGAATTAGTGAAGTTCGGTGGCAGGAGGAACAAGACTTCTGGTCAGGTGACTACAGGGTTATAAACACAAAGTCAAATAGGGGTAATGCAGGAGTAGGTTTAATAATGAATAGGAAAATAGGAATGCGGGTAAGCTACTACAAACAGCATAGTGAACGCATTATTGTGGCCAAGATAGATACGAAGCCCACACCTACTACAGTAATACAAGTTTATATGCCAACTAGCTCTGCAGATGACGAAGAAATTGAAGAAATGTATGATGAAATAAAAGAAATTATTCAGATAGTGAAGGGAGACGAAAATTTAATAGTCATGGGTGACTGGAATTCGAGTGTAGGAAACGGGAGAGAAGGAAACATAGTAGGTGAATATGGATTGGGGCTAAGAAATGAAAGAGGAAGCCGCCTGATAGAATTTTGCACAGAGCACAACTTAATCATAGCTAACACTTGGTTTAAGAATCATGATAGAAGGTTGTATACATGGAAGAACCCTGGAGATACTAAAAGGTATCAGATAGATTATATAATGGTAAGACAGAGATTTAGGAACCAGGTTTTAAATTGTAAGACATTTCCAGGGGCAGATGTGGACTCTGACCACAATCTATTGGTTATGACCTGTAGATTAAAACTGAAGAAACTGCAAAAATGTGGGAATTTAAGGAGATGGGACCTGTATAAACTGAAAGAACCAGAGGTTGTACAGAGTATCAGGGAGAGCATAAGGGAACAATTGACAGGAATGGGGGAAAGAAATACAGTAGAAGAAGAATGGGTAGCTCTGAGGGATGAAGTAGTGAAGGCAGCAGACGATCAAGTAGATAAAAAGAAGAGGGTTAGTAGAAATCCTTGGGTAACAGAAGAAATATTGAATTTAATTGATGAAAGGAGAAAATATAAAAATGCAGTAAATGAAGCAGGCAAAAAGGAATACAAACGTCTCAAAAATGAGATCGACAGGAAGTGCAAAATGGCTAAGCAGGGATGGCTAGAGGACAAATGTAAGGATGTAGTGGCTTATCTCACTAGGGGTAAGATAGATACTACCTACAGGAAAATTAAAGAGACCTTTGGAGATAAGAGAACCACATGTATGAACATCAAGAGCTCAGATGGAAACCCAGTTCTAAGCAAAGAAGGGAAAGCAGAAAGGTGGAAGGAGTATATAGAGGGTCTATACAAGGGCGATGCACTTGAGGACAATATTATGGAAATGGAAGAGGATGTAGATGAAGATGAAATGGGAGATACGACACTGCGTGAAGAGTTTGACAGAGCACTGAAAGACCTGAGTCGAAACAAGGCCCCCGGAGTAGACAACATTCCATTGGAACTACTGACGGCCTTGGAAGAGCCAGTCCTGACAAAACTCTACCATCTGGTGAGCAAGATGTATGAAACAGGCGAAATACCCTCAGACTTCAAGAAGAATATAATAATTCCAATCCCAAAGAAAGCAGGTGTTGACAGATGTGAAAATTACCGAACAATCAGTTTAATAAGCCACAGCTACAAAGTACTAACACGAATTCTTTACAGACAAATGGAAAAACTAGTAGAAGCCGACCTCGGGGAAGATCAGTTTGGATTCCGTAGAAATACTGGAACACGTGAGGCAATACTGACCTTACGACTTATCTTAGAAGAAAGATTAAGGAAAGGCAAACCTACGTTTCTAGCATTTGTAGACTTAGAGAAAGCTTTTGACAATGTTGACTGGAATACTCTCTTTCAAATTCTAAAGGTGGCAGAGGTAAAATACAGGGAGCGAAAGGCTATTTACAACTTGTACAGAAACCAGATGACAGTTATAAGAGTTGAGGGACATGAAAGGGAAGCAGTGGTTGGGAAGGGAGTAAGACAGGGTTGTAGCCTCTCCCCGATGTTATTCAATCTCTATATTGAGCAAGCAGTAAAGGAAACAAAAGAAAAATTTGGAGTAGGTATTAAAATCCATGGAGAAGAAATAAAAACTTTGAGGTTCGCCGATGACATTGTAATTCTGTCAGAGACAGCAAAGGACTTGGAAGAGCAGTTGAACGGAATGGATGGTGTCTTGAAGGGAGGATATAAGATGAACATCAACAAAAGCAAAACGAGGATAATGGAATGCAGTCGAGTTAAGTCGGGTGATGCTGAGGGTATTAGATTAGATTAGATTAGATTAGATTAGATTTACTTTCATTCCAATTGATCCATAGTGAGGAGGTCCTCCAGGATGTGGAACATGTCAGAAAAACAACAATACATGACAAATATTTAAACTAAAACAAATAAGCTAATGTACCATTCCACAGGTCCCAAGTGGAATGATCGTCATTTTTTAATGAACACTAAGAGTCATTTTACAAATACTATTGCACTGAATTTAAAATAAAAAAGTTTTATATTTATTTATAAGGTAAGAAACATGTAATACAACTACTGTAATACTTATTTACAATGAACACATTACTGCACTGAAATGGTGCAGAAGTTAGATTATACTTACACACACACACACACACACACACACACAAATTTTCAGTGAACACATTACTGCACTGAAATTGTGCAGAAGTTATGTTGTACTTATATACAAATCAGTTGGTTTTCCTCAGAAATTCATCAATGGAGTAGAAGGAGTTGGCCACCAATAAATCCTTTAGGCTTCTCTTAAACTGAATTTCATTGGTTGTTAAGCTTTTTATGGCTGCTGGCAAGTTATTGAAAATGTGTGTTCCTGAATAATGCACGCCTTTTTGTACAAGACTAAGTGACTTTAAATCCTTGTGAAGATTATTCTTATTTCTAGTATTGATTCCATGAATTGAGCTGTTGGTTTGAAAAAGTGATATATTTTTAATGACAAATTTCATTAAGGAATAAATATATTGGGAAGCTGTAGTTAGTATCCCTAGTTCCCTAAACAGGCTTCTGCAGGATGTTCTTGAGTTCACACCACATATAATTCTTACTGCACGTTTTTGTGCCCGGAAAACTTTAGCTTGGCTTGATGAATTACCCCAGAAAATAATCCCATATGACATTATGGAATGAAAGTAAGCATAGTATGCCAGCTTTTTCATTTTTATATCCCCTATGTCTGACAAAATTCGCATTGCAAACAGAGATTTGTTAAGACGCTTCAGCAGTTCTGTGGTGTGCTCCTCCCAGTTGAATTTATTATCAAGCTGTAATCCCAAGAATTTAACACCGTCCACTTCTTCTATCTTCTTGTCATCATATGTTAGACATATACTCTTGGGACACCCCTTACAAGTTCTGAACTGCATGTAGTGTGTTTTTTCAAAGTTTAGTGACAAAGAATTGGCTAGGAACCAGTGATTAATGTCTACAAATATTTTATTGGCTGATCTTTCTAAGACTACACTTGATTTGCTATTTATTGCAATGTTTGTATCATCAGCAAACAAAACAAACTTGGCATCTGGTAATGTTACTGATGAAAGGTCATTGATATACACAAGAAAAAGTAAGGGCCCCAAAATGGAACCTTGTGGGACCCCACATGTAATTAGTTCCCAGTTGGATGATGCCTGATAGCTTGATACATGTCTCTTTCCTAATAACACCCTTTGTTTCCTGCCAGAGATATAAGATTTGAACCATTTTGCAGCATTTCCTGTTACACTATAATATTCTAGTTTACTTAAAAGGATATTGTGATTTACACAGTCAAATGCCTTTGACAGATCACAAAATATACCAGTTGCCTGCAATTTTTTGTCTAATGAATTAAGTACATTTTCACTGTAAGTGTAGATAGCCTTCTCAATATCAGAACCTTTTAGAAATCCAAACTGTGACTTTGACAGTATGTTATTTGAGATAAGATGGTTATAAAGACGACTGTACATTACTTTTTCGAAAATTTTTGAGAATGCTGGCAACAGTGAAATTGGACGGAAATTTGATGCTATTTCTTTATCTCCCTTCTTAAACAGTGGCTTAACTTCAGCATATTTCAGCCATTCGGGAAATATTCCACTGATAAACGACTGGTTACACAGATAGCTTAATATGTTACTTAGCTCAGAATCACATTCTTTAATTAACTTTGTTGATATTTCATCATACCCACTAGATGTTTTTGATTTTAAAGATTTTATGATGGACATTATTTCTGTTGGGGTAGTGAGGGTCAAATTCATATTATGGAAGTTACTTGAAATGTCTGGTCTAAGGTAATCCATAGCAGCATCTACCGAACCTGACAACCCCATCTTTTCAGTAACAGTTATAAAATGTTTGTTAAAAAGTTCTGCAACACTATACACATCTGTCACCAATGCATCATTTACTCTTAATGCTATTTGTTCCTCTTCATGTCTGGTTCTACCGGTCTCCTCCTTCACTATATCCCATATTGTCTTTATTTTGTTATCTGATATGACTATCTTTTCCTTGTAATATATTTGCTTTGACATCCGTATTACAGTCTTTAATATTTTGCAGTATTTCTTATAATGTGCTATAGCATCAACATTGGAAATGTTTCGGATTGACAGATACAGTTTTCTTTTTGTTTTACAAGATACCCCTATTCCTCGAGTAATCCATGGCTTCTTTGTAGACTTTGCTCTAACCTTGGTAAGTTTTGGGGGAAAGCAGTGTTCAAATAAGGTAAGCACTTTATTAGCAAAAATGTTATATTTTTCATTCATGCCATGAGCACTGTAAACATCAGTCCAGTGAATGTCTCTGAGGAGTGTCCTAAAATAATCAATTTTTGGCTTACTGATTACCCTCTTGAGCTCAGATTTAACAGATTTTATATCCTGTTCAGTATTAACATTTAACAGAAGGAACTGCATGTCATGGTCTGAGAGGCCATTGACTATTGGTTTTGTAATATAATTTTGTTCATTTGACTTTTCTATAAAGATATTATCAATGGCTGTTTGTGAGCAAGTGGTTATCCTAGTGGGGAACTTTACTGTGGGAATTAAGTTGAATGATAGTGTTACTAACTCAAATAGGTTCTTATTGGGAGAGTCTTTAAGGAAATCTACATTGAAATCACCAGCAACCACTATTTCTTTGTTTTTGGTTGTTAAATGGGCCAGTACAGCTTCAAGGTGGTTTACAAACAGATTAAAGTTACCTGCAGGTGCTCGATATACACTTAATATTATGAAAGATTTTTTGTGAAAATCTAATTCTGTTGCACATGCTTCCATATGCTGTTCTAGGCAAAATTTATGAATGTCTATGTTCTTAAATTTATGACAGTTCCTGATGAATGTGGCAACTCCTCCTTTCTCCATTTCTGATCTACAATAGTGAGATGCTAACCTAAACCCTGTAACACTTAAAAGTTCTATACCAGTGGTCACATGATGTTCAGAGAGGCAGATTATGTCAGCTGGGTTTGAAGACTCTAATTCATCTATGCAGATAGTTAATTCATTAATTTTATTTCTCAGTCCTCGAATATTTTGATGCAATAAAGATAGCTGACATTTCACATTGACTGACTTAAAATTGGATGGAGTTAAAATATCTGCTGACAGTTGAAAATTCTTAACCAATGGCTGTTTATGTTGATGTAATAAGCTGGAATTATGTTTTTTGATTTCTTTCTCAAACTGAAGGTTTGTCTCAGTTCTAACCTCTCTTAAAATTTGTTTTCTTTCTGTCCTCCCTACCCTAAAAAAGGGTCTTTTCTGAATCCTATAACCACTGGTATTTTACCACTCATGACAGTGCCTCCCCCCTTTAACTTTCCTGCTATTTCCCCAGCCAATTTACCCTTCCCCTTCCTGTTGAGGTGAAGGCCATGCCTAGTATAATCCCACCTACTGACAGAATCAACATGAACCACACCAATGTGTGACCCCGCACCCGACATGAGCAGCCGTTCCAGCTCCAAATTAACTCTCTTGACAGAAGAGTTCAAATGAGGTCGGTCATGGCGCCCAAGAACAGATACAAACTCAACACTGGTATGCCTCGATGCTGATGCAATCTTCGCCAGGTCACACTCTATGCTGTACTCAGGATCTCTGTCAATACTGTTACCTGCCCCACCCACTATAACCACGGTGTCTTCCTTAGTGAAATCTTTGCAAAGTGATCCTAAATCCTCTGTCACCTGCTCCAGACCAGCACTAGGTTTAAAAAAATTGGTGACCTGGTATTCTGATCCTAGTTCATCCTGCAAGAGTTGGCCAACACCTCTTCCATGGGAACTACCTAACAACAACACTTTCTTTCTCTTTACTGATTTCCCTACATTCTTACTTTTCAATTTGCTGCTGAAAGTTTGTTGTGCCCTGTCTACACCTGTAACTGCTTGAGGCTCACCAGCTTCTAACTGAAGCAACAGGTCAAATCTATTTTCCACATTCACCATAAAGCTGTCAGACAAAGTTCTAGGCCTGTTCCTCCTGTTGCCTGTTGCCACTTCCCACCTCTCTTTACCCTTCTCCCTCCTTAACCTGTCAAGATCTCCCCTGGCCTTGTCTAACTCAGCCTGAAGGGCAGCAATTTTCCCCTCCTGTTCCAGTATCTTCCTATCTCTACTACAAATCCTACAAAACCACTGATGAGTCTCATTTACTTCCCCTATTCCCACGCCACTACAGTCACCCACATGGAAAAAACTACAGCACCCATCACACCAAAGCCCCGACCTAACAATTCTACGGCAAGTCAAGCACTTTTCACTCATGATAAACGTAATAATTTATTAAGAATAAGTCAGTTAAATTACAGATAAACACGAAAATATGGTTACACAAATTTGGCCTATACGCAACTGTGTGTAAACAAAAACAAAAGTGCAAAGTTTCTGAAACAACAAGTTAAACTTTACGCTACTTTCCGGAAATGCTAGTTCTAGGAGACACTTGAAGTAGTAAAGGAGTTTTGCTATTTGGGGAGTAAAATAACTGATGATGGACGAAGTAGAGAGGATATAAAATGTAGACTGGCAATGGCAAGGAAAGCGTTTCTGAAGAAGAAAAATTTGTTAACATCGAGTATAGATTTAAGTGTCAGGAAGTTATTTCTCAAAGTATTTGTATGGAGTGTAGCCATGTATGGAAGTGAAACATGGACGGTAAATAGTTTGGACAAGAAGAGAATAGAAGCTTTTGAAATGTGGTGCTACAGAAGAATGCTGAAGATTAGATGGGTAGATCACATAACTAATGAGGAAGTATTGAATAGGATTGGGGAGAAGAGAAGTTTGTGGCACAACTTGACCAGAAGAAGGGATCGGTTGGTAGGACATGTTCTGAGGCATCAAGGGATTAGTATTGGAGGGCAGCGTGGAGGGTAAAAATCATAGGGGGAGACCAAGAGATGAATACACTAAGCAGATTCAGAAGGATGTTGGTTGCAGTAGGTACTGGGAGATGAAGAAGCTTGCACAGGATAGAGTAGCATGGAGAGCTGCATCAAACCAGTCTCAGGACTGAAGACCACAACAACAACATGCATATGTCTAATATATCACTTTTTTGTTTAAATATTTTGTTATTCTTGTGATGATACCTATAAAGTGTTACAGTTCGAAGTAAACATTAATGAATTTAGAGAAGTTACTAGATTTAAAAAAAAAAATAATTGCGGGTTTAGAAAATAAATAGTTTTAAAACATGGATTGGTAATAGCTTATGAGGGGCACAATATTTTATATTGTCCTGGGTGCCCCAATTCCACAGTAAGCCACTGCATGTATGCACAACAGTGATAAACAGTTTCCAAAATCCGGTTTTGTCTTCTGGAAGTTCTGTCACATGTAAATATAGTAAGTACAAAACATTCCATAACATTACAAATTGCGCCTTTCGAACAGGCTGTCAACAGGATGCGTCATCAAAGTCAAGATTTTTCAGAGAGAAACTTTGGGGTGAGTGGAAGACATAATGTCATCTTCTTTCAACAACAGAAGTTAACCTATTTTCACCGCTCTCACTCACGTTATAGTAATGGATTTCGTCCATTTTGTTTTCTTAGCCTTTATTTTATTATTCTGTTTTGTTTAGTGGCACAGTGGAAATGTTCCATGATGACTTGGATATTTTTCCATTGAGTGTTCTTCCCAAACGAGACAAGATATCTGAAAGCGAAATATAATTTAGTTTTTACAATAGCAGGTGTAAATGGGCTGTTTACGTTTTTATGATGCTATGTAAGTGGGTTGTTTACGTTTTTATTTTGGTAACGCCATGTAGCGCTCTGTATGAAAATCACTCACTGTGTTTTGTGCAGTCTGTGGCTGGTTGGCATTGTTGGAACATTCGCTATTGTAGTGTTGGGCAGTTGTATGTGAACAGCGCGTAGTGTTGCACAGTTGGAGGTGAGCCACCAGCAGTGGTGGATGGGGGAAGAGAGATGGCAGAGTTTTGAGAGCGGACGATATGGACGTGTTTCCGTCAGAAAAAGGAAATTTGCAAGACTGAATGTCATGAACTGATATATATATATATATATATATATATATATATATATATATATATATATATATATATATATATAATGACTTTTGGACACTATTAAGGTAAATACATTGTTTGTTCTCTACTAAAATCTTTCATTTCCTAACTATGCCTATCAGTAGTTAGTGCCTTTTATTTAGCTTGCAGTATTGGCGCTCACTGTATTGGATTAGTTCGAGTAACGAAGATTTTTGTGAGGTAAGTGATTCATGAAAGGTATAGGTTATTGTTAGTCAGGGCCATTGTTTTGTAGGGGTTATTGAAAGTCAGATTGCGTTGCACTAAAAATATTGTGTGTCTGTTTAGTGATGATCAGAATAAGTAAAGAGAGAAATCTCTGAGTACGTTCAGTTTTGCTCAGCTGTTTGAAAATCAAACAACGTAAGAGGTTTACCAGCACTGTCACTTATGAATTTTTTTAAGGGGACATTACAGAGGGCAAGGAAAGAGCCTACACTGTATGTAAATAAGAACACATATTGATTAAGCGTCTGTCATTAAATCACGTTTTATTAACAATAAAATGCTTAGAGACTATGAAGGAGGAAATATAGCCATTTTTGATGTAATTTGGCACACAGAAACAAAATAATGTGTAAGATAAAAATGCTCTGTCTGAGGTCTTATAAACTTCGTTTGAAGTATAAAATTGTTAAGTTTCTCGTGGCCACTTGTTGACAAATGGCCTGTTGGTTTCTGTGTCAGGTTCTTTGGCTGACATGTGTTTGATGATTTTTCTGACGTTTCAGCAGCATGAGGGCCTGACATTGTCTAATCTTCACCCCCCGTTACTGGTGGCAGACAGAGTCGGCCTCACGGTCACAGATTGTATACATCTGGGACGCCAACGTCTGAGGGCGTGTACGAAAAATTAGGCCTACTCGCGACTATGTAAACAGTGGTTCAGAAGTTTTTTACTGGAAACTACTTAAGAGATGACAATACTCTACAGGTATAAAGGGGCAGCAAACGTATTTAGCACACTAAACTATCAGTAAATACACTTAAAATTGCGGTATGAAGTTTAATCTGAAAGCTCAAAAGTTCGGCCTGGCTGCGATATGTAAACAAAACGAACTTTACGTGATTACTGAGAAAATACGCGAGTAAGACAAAAACCTTTAATGGTACGCTTGAAGAGCACTATAATTAACGTAATAAATCAGTTTAAAGTGTTAAAAACAGTTTATTACTACTTAAATTGCTTATCTTGTACGAGAGCTGTGACTCAGACGTCCGTATAGCAGGCGAAGGGCTCAACATACGTGCAGTTATTCGGTTTTTGAACGCAAAGGGCACTGCGCCGATTGAAATCTGTCGCCAATTGACGGAAGTGTATGGTGAGTCGCGCATGGATGTCAAAAATGTTCGTAAGTGATGTAGAGAGTTTGCAACTGGTCGGACCGAAATTCACGACGAACAAAGGAGCAGACCATCAATTTCTGAGGAGGCAGTGTTGAAGGTTGAGCAAAGCAAGCGTGAAGATCTGCGTATCATCCTGGATGATCTCTGCACGTTGGTTTCTGAGGTTTCCCGAAGCACCGTTCACAGAATTTTAACGGAAACATTGAACTATCGGAAGGTGGCGCAACATGGGTGCCAAGCATGCTGACTGAGGACCACATGCGGCAACGAGTTGATGCTTCCCGCGCATTTCTTCACTGCCTTGCAGCCGAACAGGACAACTTTCTGGACTCAATTGTCACGGGTGATGAAACGTGGGCATACCACTTTACACCTGAGACCAAGCAACAATCACACCAGTGGCGGCATCCTTCTCCGCCAAAGCCACGGAGGTGGCGGCGAGCTGGTATGACATGGGAATACAAAAACTGTCACAGTGTCTACAAAAATGCATCGTCAGAAATGGTGATTATGTCGAAAAATAGCTAAATGTTCAAGCCTTAAACTGATATAAACCATTGTAGAAATAAACAGGTCTATGTACTTACAAAAAAATAGGAGTCCCTACTTTTGGGATTACCCTTGTACATTGTGTTAATGGAGACTAAGATACATATCCTATAAAAGGTTTCGACGACACTTTTTCTGTTTTCCATTTTTCAGCAATTTACCATGCAACTTTATCATGAACATGTTTTGAGGTTTGCTTTGCCGTTAACAAACTATATTATTTCACTTATCCTTTACAGACACATTCCGTTGTCATGCAAAATAACGACGTGAGATGCAGCCAATGCATTAGGTATTGCATTAACCAAACTTTTATTTTTGTATCATTTGTAAAATCGAGAGCTGTAAATAATTCAGACGCTTCTTGACTGCAGTTGACAGTCTTTGCTCAAATATATTTCATGTGATAAATACAGGGGTCCCACAAAGGGGCGTACACTGTTTGAAATTTAGTAACTGGGGAGGTATTAATGATAACCCGATCCAGATTTGATTATATGGTGTTCTTATGATTGGTGCGTGTAGCCATTCATTTGTTTATTTTCAGTTCCAAGTAACTACACATAACTAACAAGATGGCTGCAAACTTGTATTTGATACAAAAAAACTGATTTTAAAATGTTATTAGAAATGTGAAAACATGAAAGAAGAGCAGACACAATGGTGGACAGTGTTTGACTCTGTGCCGCTGTCGCATGCAGCAATAACGAAATTACACTACAAATTTGAGAGGGGTGTGTGCATGATCTGAAGAAGGGACCGTTTGGCAAGAAGAAATAAGTAGCAGGGGCGAAAGAGGGATGGACACAGTGGTACGAGCTTTCACAGTATCCCAAAACAAGTCCACTTGGGATGCTGCACATTCAGGCGCAAGCAAACGAAATGTTCACCGCCATAGGACAGGCGCTCGTGACTGTGTGTGAATCCATTCCAGTGGCAACCATAATGCATGGGTGTCGATTTGTTCCATAGCACTGCAGACGCTACATTTCCGCCGATGGAGGACATTTGGAGCATCTTCAAAACGTCATTGGTAATTAAAATTATAAAGAATGTAGCAACCAGTCACGAAAACATAATTTATTTATCTTGTTGTATTTATCTTGTTGCAATTTTATATTCAGTGGTCGCTGCACAGAAAGGGAACCTTATGGAGCCCAACATTCAAAAGTCATTGGAACTGTCGGGACCATCTAAGTGACTTAAAAATTCATAGCTTTCGTTATTATTGTTTGCGTTATTTTCAAACAGTGTATACCTCTTTGTAGTGCACTCTGTATTAGACAAAAACAAACCTGACCTGATATTAGACCTGACCTGACCTAATATTAGAACGTCCAAGGGCTAAACTACATCTCAATCTAAAGTGAAATGCATTTTCACAAACTTGAAATCTGAAGTGACACATTATCTACTAGTATCTGCAAGGGTCATTCACTAAATAACGAAATTCCTCGGCCAATTTAGGTTACATAAATACGGAATTTGTTATGGGACATCGTGGAATATTCCCACTTTTGTCCACATAGTTTCATGAAGTCTTGAGAAGTGACAGTGCTATACAGGGTGGTCCACTGATAGTGACTGGGCCAAATATCTCACGAAATAAGCATCAAACGAGAAAACTACAAAGAACGAAACTCATCTAGCTTGAAGGGGGAAACCAGATTGCGCTATGGTTGGCCCGCTAAGATGGCGCTGTCGTAAGTCAAACGGATATCAACTGGTTTTTTTTAAATAGGAACCCCCATTTTTTTGTATTACATACTCGTGTAGTACGTAAAGAAATATGAATGTTTTAGTTGGACCACTTTTTTCGCTTTGTGATAGATGCTGCTGTAATAGCCACAAACGCATAAGTACGTGGTATCACGTAACATTCCGTCAGTGCGGACGGTATTTGCTTCGTGATACATTACCCGTGTTGAAATGGTCCGTTTACCAATTGCAGAAAAGGTCGATATCGTGTTGATGTATGGCTATTGTGATCAAAATGCCCAACGGGCGTGTGCTATGTATGCTGTTCCGTATCCTGGACGACATCATCCAAGTTTCCGGACCGTTCGCCAGATAGTTACCTTATTTAAGGAAACAGGAAGTGTTCAGCCACACGTGAAATGTCAGCCACGACCTGCAACAAATGATGATGCTCAAGTAGGTGTTTTAGCTGCTGTCGCGGCTAATCCGCACATCAATAGCAGACAAATTGCGCGAGAATCGGGAATCTCAAAAACGTCGGTGTTGAGAATGCTACATCAACATCGATTGCACCTGTACCATATATCTATGCATCAAGAATTGCATGGCGACGACTTTGAACGTCGTGTACTGCTCTGCCACTGGGCACAAGAAAAATTGCGGGACGATGACAGATTTTTTGCACACGTTGTATTTAGCGACGAAGCGGCATTCACCAACAGCGGTAACGTAAACCGGCATAATATGCACTATTGGGCAATGGAAAATCCACGATGGCTGCGACAAGTGGAACATCCGTGACCTTGGCGGGTTAATGTATGGTGCGGCATTATGGGAGGAAGGATAATTGGCCCCCATTTTATCGATGGCAATCTAATTGGTGCAGTGTATGCTGATTTCCTACGTAAAGTTCTACCGATGTTACTACAAGATGTTTCACTGCATGACAGAATGGCAATGTACTGCCAACATGATGGATGTCTGGTACATAGCTTGCGTGAGGTTGAAGCGGTATTGAATAGCATATTTCATGACAGATGGATTGGTCGTCGAAGCACCATACCATGGCCCGCACGTTCACCGGATCTGACGTCCACGATTTCTTTCTGTGGGGAAAGTTCAAGGCTATTTGCTATCGTGATCCACCGACAACACCTAACAACATGCGTCAGCGCATTGTCAATGCATGGACGAACATTACGGAAGGCGAACTACACGCTGTTGAGAGGAATGTCGTTATAAGTATTGCTAAATGCATTGAGGTTGACGGACATCATTCTGAGCATTTATGGCATTAATGTGGTATTTACAGGTAATCACGTTGTAACAGCATGCGTTCTCAGAAATGATAAGTTCACAAAAGTACATGTATCACATTGGAACTACCGAAAAAAAATTTTCAAACGTACCTACGTTCTGTATTTTAATTTAAAAAAACCTACCTGTTACCAACTGTTCGTCTAAAACTGTGTGCCATGTGTTTGTTACTATTACAGCGCCATCTATCACAAAGCAAAAAAAGTGGTCAAACTAAAACATTCATATTTCTTTATGTACTACACAAATATGTAATAAAAATGTGGGTTCCTATTTAAAAAACGCAGTTGATATCCGTTTGACCTATGGCAGCACCATCTAACGGGCCAACCATAGCGCCATCTGGTTTACCCCTTCAAGGTAGACAAGTTTCGTTCTTTGTAGTTTTTCCGTTTGACGCGCATTTCGTGAGATATTTGGCCCGGTCACGATCAATGGACCACCCTGTATATAAGTAGTAGGATAATAGGGTTTCTGGCGCACTTTTGATAGCAAATCGATATAAAATTAATAATGCAAATTAATTAATTGATCAATTAATTACATCCCACTCATTGATGACATCACGAGTTTTCCCCAGCCAGCACGTGGGTCCCTTCCCCTTTCCCTTCCCATTGCCCTTCCTCTTCCCTTCCTATTGCCCTTCCCATTCCCCTCACTATCACATCCCTCCCACCCCTCTGGAAATGGCATTAAATTGAAATTTTGGTGGGAGATTCAGAAATGATGGGAAATTCAAATTTATTGGTGGGAAAATCAAATTTTGTATGGTCACCTTGAAGTTGACAGACCAATTGACCTAGTTCACAACACCACCACCAGAGGGCGCTATTGCCCCCCCCTCTTCCCCCACCTCCTCCACTTGTGAGAGTGTGCCAGTCTGTGCTGAGTTGCCAGATAAGATGGACATAAGTCTTCATTTTGTACAAATTGTGGGGTATTGTTTATTTAAAGAATTTGAGTTGGCAGACGTAGTTGCCATTGATTGAGCATTAGACAGTAGCTGCATCTGGTTTTGCCAATACCTGCCACGTGTGAAGGGTATATTTTCGCTTTTAGTCTGTCACTAGAGAGTTGTTCCAGCCAGTCTAGCCAATAGCCCTGTATGGGAAGGATGGGTAGCAACGATAGGACAGCAATTTGTCACTGAAGTACAGGGGAATAGTCTCCTGCCAGTCTACAAGTGCATAGCTTCCTGCCCTGATATACACGGCGCATGTAACATCATTTGGGAATGAAACACACTTATACTTACTTATGAGTTGTAAGTTGCATCCTAGCTTACAGACACATGTGAAATATATCGTAAAACAGTATCGTCACTTGTTGTGAAATCCTGAACAACGGTATGGTGTAGGCTATATTTCCGCTAAGTATTTTTCACATCAGGTAAAAAGTATATTTTCTTATCACCTTAACATCTGCTATTTCCAGCATCACAGGATTGTGTCCGGCCATCCTGATCTAGGTTTTCTGTGATTTCCCTAAATCACTTCAGGCAAATGCTGGGATAGTTCCTTAGAAAGGGCATGGCCGATTTCCTTCCCTAATCCGAGCTTGTGCTCCGTCTCTAATGACCTCGTTGTCGACGGGACGTTAAACAGTAATCTCCTCCTCCATCACAGGACTAGAACATTAAACTCATTTTTGGATCATAATGGAACGCTAAGAGCATGCTCTACTACTGTCACAGGACACCTTCTCACTTTCGAACTCTCTTAAAGTAAACAAATGTCTCATCACATATGAAGTCTCTCAAGGTAAGAGCACAGAAAAGTCGTAAATATCAGGTTTATAATATGTAGCATTTTATAAATTCAGTAATATAGCTGATGTTACCACTATGATCATCTCTACCTGTTAAGAGGTATTGTCCCAATGAAAAAACACTTGATTACTACTCCAACCCTTGAATCATATCTGTGGTACTCCTGTCATTGCTTCCACTCACCTGGTGGCTCATCATTGCTATCAAATTGGTAGGCTAGTTAACTAAATTGATCATGAGAGTCCATTTACATGGGAAGTAATTTTTTTCCCGCAGTCAGATTACATTCGCCAGGTAACTGTTACAGACACTTCTATGACGTCTCTGGAGGCTTCTCCCAGGCTAGGTAGTCTCTTCCACTGATACCAAAATGGGTGGTAACCATCGTCAAACAACTGACAGCATCCAACTCTAATTGCATTCTGTCTCTTGGTTGCATTGTCATGCTGGTAGAAGTAAAAATGGTTCAAACGGTTCTAAGCACTATGGGACTTAACATCTGAGGTCATCAGTCCACTAGACTTAGAACTACGTAAACCTAACTAACCTAAGGACGTCATACACATCCATGCTCGAGGCAGGATTCGAACCTGCGACCATAGCAGCCACGTGGTTCCAGGATGAAGCGTCTAGAACTGCTTGGTGGAAGTAAGTCACTTAGAATGCTGGAACACTACTCCAAATCTAATCCTGCTGAGACATGTCTGTCTGTGGAGGGTGTAGGATTTTTCATTCTCTTCTCCACTCCCACGATGTCGCTGCCACTGGGTCGCTTGTGAACAGCAGCCATCAACACCACTGGGTCGTGAAACTCCACCCGTATGTCAAGGCTCCCAGCCAACAACCTACCGCTCGCCAAGTCAGACAGCTGCTAATGATTCCAGACTCACAAAAGTTGTCCCATCCTTCTCCGAAGGATTGGGTGCTTAAATGTCACTGGGGTACTACATTTGCAATGTAGCATGTGCTGCTCAGAGAGTAGTTGAGGGATGGTTTAGCGATGATACAGAAATTGTGAAAGATGTTGCTTTGTCATTGGCTGGCGCTGAAAGTACAGAAAACCTGGTAAAACTGCTAAAAATGGTCGCACTATCAAATGTGGTGCTTATTACAGTACATTTCCCATATCACCATCGTCTTTTCCATCCCATCCATCCACTGGTATGCTGTTGATTACTACATAATGATTGACTGACACCACTTGGTTGAGATGGGGAGAGTCTTGGTGCGAGCAACATCTTCCTGGGCTAGGCAGCACCAAAACAGTGATTAAGCATGTGATCGCAATATGATGAATCAATGCTCTTGGTCTCTTCAAAATGAAACATTGAGACATGCTACCCCATCCCTGAGGAATAAGAGATAAAATTCTGTTTGGAAACGCTCCACAATGCCCAAACTCTCAGAGTTTCCACATGTTGCTATGTCTTCTGTATTTCTGTCAATAAGAAACACCACTTCAGGCTTTTATATCAACCATACCGTGCATTGTGGGAGCAGCATAGTTTAAACAACGCGATGTCTAGCTTTCTGTGAGAGCCAATGAATTGAAACTTGCTACTGTCTGGTTAGGACCTGACACAGACCTCGAAGTCATGGTAGAAATACAAAATGTGTGGCGGTATACAAAGCTGTAGCCATATGCTGCTTGGATGTGTTACAGCAGAATAACAAGGTATCAAACTGCTTATGATGGAACAACACAGGAACACAACACTCTCTTGTGACTGACAGCATGTGGAATACCGTCTTCCTCCAGTACAGGCGACAAAACTTTAAAACTTCACAAAGGTCTGTGCAAGCGACTTCAGTCACTGGTCACCTGCTCCAACAAACCAACTCGTGTGTATGTAATATGGTTGACGTCAATATGCAGACGGTATTTGTTTCCTGATATATTGGAAGAGACAGAAGTGATAAATTCTTATTGAGTTCTCTACGAGGTGACATTTCGTGAAATTTTTATAGCTCGTAGTTTTAATCCGTTGGATTTTTCAAAAATAACAAGGAGTGAGAGAGAGATACTAGAGTACCAATCATATGAATACAGTAAAGGAGATCAGGTCATGTACAGGGTGATATTTGTAGACAGTCATTCAATATCGATGAATTGTAGGTGTTATGGTTCTGAATTTCTTTATGCTGTCTATGTATACTCTACATGAAATAATTAACGTGTCTCTGAAACTAGTCGGGGGGCATCTCTTACTCGTCGAAATCAGTTGGATTCAAATGCTACATATCGAAGACGGGAGAATACAGCAGCTAAGCGATACTTTTACGAAAGGGGAGTTGAGAGGTGAGCTCTATACCGTTTCTTCTTTTAATTTTGGCAAGCAGACATATTATAACCTCCCACATATGTCTTGCAAAGTGACTGCAATGAGAAAATTATGGGCTAATGCGAAGGTTTTTATAGAGAAACATTCAGCAGCAGAAGTTCTGTCTCTTGTTTTCTCGATAAATAAGAGACAACATTCTTCGGTGAGTTTTGTGTGCCTATAAATGGACGGACTGACAATTTAATTACCAGACTAAATTTAAATTTACTTCTACATGCTTACTTCGCAAGCCACCGTGCGGTGTGTGGCGTAGGGTACCCTTCACCACTAACAGTCATTACTTTTCCTATTCCACTCTCAAATAGAGCCAGGGGAAGAAACTACCTATATGCCTCCCTATGAGCACTGATTTTTCATATCTTATCTTCGTGGTTCTTATGCAGAATGCATGTTGGTAGCAGTAGAATCCTTCTATGGTCAGCTTCAAGTGCCGGTTCTCAGTAGTGTTCCTCGAAAAGAACTTTCTTTCCTCCAAGGAAATTTTGTATCACTAACATGCCGCCAGGTGGATAGAAGCGATGAAAAGAATACCACAGGTATGATTCAAGAGTTGAAGTGGTAATCATGTGTTTTTTCGTCATGGTGAGATATTTTTACGGAATTTCGATCTCCAACCTACACAGGGAGAGATGACTATCATAATAAAACTTTTCTGCGGCATTACCTCGAGAGACTTCACATGTGAAAAGGCATTTGTTCACTTTAAGAGTGTTCGAAAGTGAGCAGGTACCCTGTGATAGAGGCAGAGCACGTTCTTAGCATTCCGTCATGGGTCAAAAATTTAAGGTGACAAGAAAAGGAAGGGAAAGTGGAAGAGATGTACATTCCAGCTAGGGAAACCCAATGGTGTCAGGGGGCAGAGATAATTAATTATTCAGTTAATTAATTTGCATAATTAATCTGATATCAATTTTATATCAGAAGTGCGCCAGAAACCATGTTGCCCTACTATGTACATAGTCTACAAAATAACGTTTGTAATGGAGGTGCTTTCCAAGCAAGACAGCGGTCATTGAGTTTCTTTTGGTGGAAAACGACAGTATCGCAGATATTCATAAGTGCTTGCAAAAAATCTACAGAGATCTGGCAGTCAACAAAAGCACAGCGAGTAGCTGGGCATGGTGTCTGTCATCTTTTCAACAATGTTTTGCAAACTTGACCAATTTCCCGTGTACTGGCCAGGTGCACCCAGCTGTGACGCTTGCAGTGTTCGTACATGTGGACACTGTCATTCGAGGTGACCAACAGATTTTAAGTAAGTGCCTCAGTGCTCAACTGGATGCCTCTATTGGTAGCGATGACACACTTTCCCACCCACTGGGGCACTCAAAAGTGTGTGCCTGCTGGGTTCCACACTGCCGAATAGAAGACCATAAAGAGTAATGAACGACCATCTGTGTGTAATTCTTGCACGTTATGAGGCTGATCATGACAATTTTTTTGGAAAATTGTCACAGGTGTTGAAGCATGAGCTCATCACTTCGAACTGGAAACAAAATGGCAGTTTATGGTATGGTGCCACACCAACTTTCCTCTGAAGTAAAAGTTCAAATCCGCATGCTCAGCACATAAAGTCATGGTGATGGTCTTCTGGGATTCGGAAGGGGTTGTTATGTTTGATGTCCTCTCCCATTATGCAACTACACAAGTGTACTGTGTTACCCTCATGGAATTGAAGAAACGACTTCAGTGTGTCTGACACTACAAAAATATCTCCTCCTCTGTGACGATGCGAGGTCTTACACAAATCTGCGCACCCAAGAGGAGCTCTCAAAATTTCATTGGACTGTTCTTCCTCATCCACCCTACAGCCTGGATCTCGCACCTTCTATCTTCCATCTATTTGGCCCAACCAGGGATGTATTCCATGGGAAACACAGTTTGTGGACGATAGGGAGATTATTCATGCAGCTAGACATTGGACCTAGTGTCGATGATTAGAGTAGTTACCTTGTTGGCATACAGGCCCTCACAGTAAGATGGCGTAAGGCCGTAGCATTTAAAGGAGATTATATTGAAAAACAGAGTTTTGCAGCCAGAAAATTGAGGAGTGATATGATGTATAGGAGTCCTGAATAAGAAGAATCTGATTTCAGAAAAAAATGTGTGGCATTACTTATTGAACCCCTCTCATATGTTGCCACTTCATGTCAAACAGACATATAGTGCAAATTTGACAACATATTTCCTTCAGTAGAGCATTAAATACTGAGTTAACAGAAAAATTACCAGGTCTTATGGGTGCTTTATCTGGTCTATTTTTGCAACAGAGATGCATGTACAAGGCAACAGATCATGGATTTCCAGATTAGTGTTGCAAATACTTGTCAATTTTCTGCAGGATGCACATAGTAAACTTACAAATGCACAAAACATTACTGGAGCATATTTTCTGATAGCATTTGCAGGAGCAAAGCAACAGTAGAGGCAGTACAATTCTTAGCTCACATGATGGATCCATTCTAGGTGACTTCAAATGTAGTATGGTAGTATCGTGCCAACATTATTTCAAATTACAGTATCTGTTATAGTCCTTGACAAGAGGTTTATGATAGAAATGGTAAATAATCCTTATGTGCAAATCAACTGAAGTGTTTTGTTTGACTACAATATGATGGTCATTGTGGGTGATAGGAGTCTGCAGGCTAGTTAAGGATTCGTAGTCATGCAGAGATCATGGTTCTGCGTCCATATAGTACAGAGACCAATGGTCTGCGAATATCACATTTGCACAGAGAGTTTGTAGCATGTGGACAGAAAATTTGTGTAGTTATGACATATGGATATACCTATAAGTTGGAGTTGGAGGCCTGAGCAAAACTGCTTAAAGTTGTGAGTGCAAATCACATTCCCACAAACAAACAGTAGCATCTAGACTGAAGACGACTGTAGATATAGCCCAAATACTGAAACGAGATGCACCAGCTGTTTGTTCTGTGTAATGCTACTCGTCTTTGTCTTGACACTGAATACTAAACTGGATGGTATGTATTAAGTATGTAGAGAGTTCATAGCTGAATTTACAACAGAATAAGTAACATATACACAAGTTTGCGGAAAGTTAAGAGCAAGATATACAGTGATCAGGATAGGAAGGCAGCTGCTTAAAATTCCTTAACAGAGGACATAAGAGAGGTTGACCCAGCGGTAAACAGCAAAATGGAGACAAAAAAAGATTAATTGCGTACTGCTTATCGCCACCAGTTATGTGTAAGGGTCTAAGGGTTGCGTGTAGGCATACGGTACGTTAACACGTGCTCACCAGCTGACCTGTCTGGAGTGCTGACAATTTGCTTGGTCAGTAGACGCGCGTCTGGCCGCACAGCGACAAGGAGTACGCGACGGGCCGCCGTCCGCAGCGCGCAGAATTAACTAGTGCGGCCTCGCTTGCGAATGTCTCTTTTCTTAGCTCACCATGGAGCCTTTCGGTACGACCGTAATTAGCCGGTGTTAGGATGTCAGACACAGTGATGATGGGTGCACGTAGCGTGCGTGTTTTATAACCCGCCTTCGTTAATAAACTGTTTACACTTACTTCTCATGTTTGCGTATTGCCATACCTCAAGGATCCACCGCTTATGAATCCTGACAAAATATTCGAGTAATCGTCATCCAGGACAACAACACAAAATAACTCTTTTATATATGCAAAATAAGGCGATCTATTCGACCAGGTTCTGAGAACAACCTAATATAAGAGTTAAGTTTGTGGCATTTCGTCCTCCTGAGCTTTCTGATCAATCAGAAAGTATCGGACCCGACAGGAACACGACTGAGGACAAAATTGGAGAGGTAGTGTCAGAGAAAATTAAATACACAGGGTTATTAATATCAATAAATATATTTAAGTCTCCAAGTGCCTTCGCAAATAATTTCGCCAATCGTCATGGTCACCTAGTAGCTCATGATGCCAAACTTTCGAGCGTTTACTACGTACTTCAGTAGTCAGTATGCCGCAAAAATAAACCTGATGTTGCTAACACTGAATCACACGCAAGTTTCATGGGAAAAGATCCCATCGTGCCAAATCACACCACACACACAACGAACTATGGATTTCAAGTTAAGTGTTTAAGTGTGCTCATAGGAAGACAGGCACATTTCAACCACAACCAAGATTTCAGTGATCCACTATAATACTCTACCGCAATTATCCCTTGTAAAATTTATTTTTGCCCTTCAGCGTCATCTCTTGCGCCGCAGACGAATGTGACAGCAGCCATGGAAGTGGACAGTATGATACACATGAAAGAGTGAGCTGAAATCTTCGATACTAATATTTTATGCCTGTTAATCAAATTATAAAGACATAATGAAGGCAAATTCCAACAAAAGAGCTGAATTTATACAAAGTTTACTACTCTGTGTTGGTGTTGCTCTTGGTTTATTTGTCTGATTTCTCTTGCCCATTGTTATGATACAAATTCAGTATTTTGATTTCTTATTGACTTATTTCCAAAGCAGAACATGCAGCCTAGGCCTGAGAAAGCAAATGTTGTTATAAAAACAAACAAATGAAGTGTTCTGTACCAGGATTGTGCAGAAAATGTTTTAAAGATACATGCGGCAATGTTACCTAGTACAATATTTCATATTTTCCACCTTTCATCGACTTAAAAGGTCTTTATTTCACAGATTTATCTTCTTATTTACTTTCTGTTTTATGTACTGTAAAGAGCAGTAATTAAATGCCACTTTCTGCTCCACTGAGCCGCCCACCAAACACACATACAATTTTTCTTCTCTGTAGCCTGAAACATCCTTTCAGGAAAGAGTGAAATATTTTGCAAACATCTAGCTTTTCCATAAAACACCAAACTATTTCCTCACATTACAAACTACCATATGGTAAGCACATTCCACTTTGAAATAACAAAACTGTCCATAAAGAATGCAGATATGTGTGAACTGAAAAGTATCAAGAGGAAAATGTTTAAATTTTAGACACCCTTCTTTGAAGTTTCGCCACTGCCAAAAGAAAAGGGCATTTTTCCAAGATGTGGATTTTCATTGCCTTTTGTGTGTGTGAAAAAAATATGGAATTCATTATTAGGGATTAGTTTCATCAAAAATACTACATACCTCGTCCATTTAATAATAGGATTAAAACATTTATTCAAAATGAAAGCAAAACAGCGTAACAGTAGTCATAAAACACACACAGTTTCTCTGTTCAGATATATCTCTTTGTATATAGTAGCAACAACAGTGATTTGCAATGATGTATGAATAAACAACAGGCAACAAATATGTTTGATGGAAAAGTTTTGATCATGTCAATCACAGTTTAATCACTTTATAGAGAAATAAAGCAGCCTTTTGAGTCAAGTTACTACATGCCAACCACTTGGTGTGCTTGCATCGCTTCAGCTGTCAATGTGGCACTCGAAGCAGCTAGTGTGTAGTAACAGAAGAATGGAATGATGTAAATAGAGAACTTACTGTTTTTAATGGTATCATCTCCAAATTACCCAATCAGTAAACATGGCGATAACTTTTCCAGAACGAAAAGGAAAATGTAATAAAGGTAGTATCCCATCTCCTGTTAGTGTCAACAGAAATAATAACGAAATTTCTGTGCAGTGTAATATACATGGTTCACATTAGCAGAGTCATAAATGTATCACTGAAAATCGTTTAAGCTGGGATATCAATTACGACGTGTGTTTAAGTTGATGCTTGGCATGTATTTTCTGAATTCTGACGCCTTGCGTCGATTTCACTTCGTTTCACAAGTTTCTTTTCTTACTTTAGACATATTTTAATACATTTTAAAGATGTTCCCTTAAGTATCAATGTTACTAATATGAATTTTCAGGTATATCACTTCCGTATGTAAATCACTTCATATGCAGTGTACATTGAGAACGTAAAAGACAGGAATCTTCACACATATTATTAATTACTTACTTAACTTGCAGATGGCATCAGCATACAGGGTCAGCGATAGCTACATAGTCTTAATGCACCAAATTAGGTCATGCATGGGGGAAATGACATGGCTGGAGCATAATAAATTGTTTCTAGATTTTTATGTTTTGTTTCATATCGGTATTAATTAACCACACAGTACAAACACTGTTAATTTCCACATGGAATCACAAACTGGTACAGAATAAATGTGCTCTGAAACTGTGCAGTGTCTTCATAAACACAATACGTTGAAGACGTTCATGAATTGTTTGTTATCACAGCTACAGCACAAATGACGGATTTCACTCCAAAAAGGGATAGCACATACCTTGTGTATTATTCCTGGAGCTTCCAGAAGGGACTATAGGTCATTAGTATAAAGGTGATTTCTGTTTTTCAGTTTTACCAATATTTAATTGTAATGGATATATTTTACATGTGTAAATTCTTATGTTATGAAAATGGTGGGTAATGGCAGTATTGTAAAAATAGTGTAAACATTTCTAAAGTCATTGACTGTGTGTTATTTTGATACCTTAATCAGATATAGATTGTAAATCAAGAAATATATACTGACATTTGTCTTGAATAACTGTAAAAAGACTTCACAAGATAAGAATAAGTGATGATGTCCTGTTCATTACACTTTTACTGCCATTTATTGGAAAACTAATTTTAGTGCTTATACCACTAGCATATGCAACTAATGACATATCAGCAAAAATATATATATGTGTGTGAAAGTTTTGTCTGTGTATTAGAAAACTTTATTAATATCCAAAATTATTAATTAAATACTTTACAAATGAAAATAAGTTCGAACACAGCAAAAAATCAAGTGGTTTCATACATACGTGTATGTCAGAGAATTTCTGTCAGGTCTTGATTTATTACAGTATCTGCCTCACACAACATCATACATAGAATTTGTACAAGACAATGTGGTTTTATGCAATATATCGAAAATAAATAGTCCTATAATATATTTGTAAACTTTCTGGGTACCATTAGAATTTAGATAATCCTTTTATCCTGATATTGTTATGAAAATGGAAATATTTGATACTGAAATACCAATTTCTACATGAAAACATTAAAAAGATGTAAATAAAAAGAGTTTTAAGTAAATAGAATCTTCTTTTAATTCTTGAATAATGGTCACAACTGTAAGAAATGATATTGTAATCAAAATGTTGAATGCCTAAGGATAGTAAGATTTTTAATTAACTAACACATGAGTTTACATAAAATTCTTGTCTTCTACCAGAGAGATAACTGCAAAATAAAAACAACTTCAAATGCAAAAAGGCACATATCACATAAAAAGGGATTCCATTTTGTTACAATCTTTCAGTTAAACAGTCTGCTTTTTCACATGAAAATCCTTCTGTAAGAAACTTTGAATGTCTGTTGACATCTGTTAATTGTTCATACAGCACGACAGTCCATACAAGGTACTGTGAACCAGCAGACAAATAACTTAGCATTCATCATAAGTACGAACTTCTTTTTCTTTCTCAAGGAACATCTTTTATATTTAGGTCGCCATCGAGTTCTGCTACGGTTTTCATCTCACTCAATCTTTTAAATCTGAAGGAATGTGACGTTTTTGTTTGTTTGTGGGAGGAGGCACAACTTTACATAAAATATACAAAATGCTTCCTACTGACTATCTGGGTGTGCGTGTTCTTATCAGCTAGAACAGAAAATGTTAATTAATATGTCTATTAATAATTAGCTAAGCATATGGCTACATCTACAATTTCAAGCATGATGATCAACATATAAATAATCACTTGTTATTTTCAGTCAAAGTCATAAATTTTAAATTTCAGGTAACTACTTAAAAATGCACTAAATCATAGTAAAATCAACAAAGTTGAATCCACAATATGTGTAATTAGGTGACGAAGGAGCATTGCATACTCAGATAATGAAACACTAATAAAAAGTTATACAGTAAATTATAGGGACATATGTATCTTTGAATCACTTGTTCACTGACAAATGACACAAGCACATTTCATAAAAACATAAAAATCATTATCGATTTCTCTCTATTTTCTAGGTCTCTTATTTTCGAGAGCATTGAAAAACAATTTTCATTACATATTGAGTCCAGCATCTAATTTCTTTCAGTTAGGAACATAAACAGTCATATCAACAAGATTCATGAAATATTTACTTGATACTCCAGTCCATACAGAATGAAAATACTATAGGCACAGCGGACTGATGACCATAGATGTTAAGTCCCATAGTGCTCAGAGCCATTTTTATGGGCACAGCGATGTTAAAGGTATTGTCACAAAATATCCTTATTATCACTTGGAATAGAACAACAAAATATTTCTCTATAACAGTAATACTTTCTCACTATCTTTAGCGCTGCATCTTTACCTACTAGCAATTTTTTTCTTTATGAACAAACGATGTATACATTTTGAATTTTTAGAAAACATCACTACGTAGATGGTTCTTTTTCACAGCTTTAAGAGAAAAGTTCAAAGTTGAATACATGACAATATAATATCAAGTTTTACAGAAAGATGTAATAACAATAAATTTCTAATAAGAATTTAAGAAGGCTACTGTTGAACTCATGGTAATGGTGCCATACTGCAATTGAACATATAGAGTTGATGATGTTGATTTTACTAAAATACCAACAAGCAAAGATTCAAAGAAAACTTTAGAAGATATAACCTACAAATAATATTTCAAACAAAAATACAAGCAATAATACTGAAGGAAGCATTTGACAAGATATTTGAAAATAATCTTAGTACGAGACTATTTTGTTAATTTTCTTATACGCCAAGGAGAGGACAACTAAAAATAAAAAAGTCACCTAAGAAAAGGAAAAATAAAATCACCCAGCTGGGGTAGGTATTATTCGCCAGATAGCATAATTGCAATAGAATAGTGGTTCCCCTACCTAAATTAATGTTATGTGGGTCGTGTTATAACAGTTCTTTCATTTTCTGAACATCTTGTTTCTTCGCAAATGGAGCAAGTATGTTCTAATAAAAACTTAATTTTTTTTCTTTTCCATTCTAACATATATTACAAATGTGTGTTTTCGATTTTTGAGACAAAATAAAATAAACAAGTCATTTGCGGAAACCTAAAAAATATTTATATTTATTGTAAAATGTTATAGTTCTGAAAAATGTGAGAAAATTTTATGATGGCATTACATGAGAATTAAATTCTTTTCTATGGCATTAACATAATATTGCGACCACTATTTACTGTAACAGCTGAGGTGTAGCCATAAGTATAATTGTCCAGATTACTATAACTTCAAATATGACCTTGTTCAGAGTTCAATGAGCACCTGAAAGTAAGATTGTATAACTACTGATTTTTAATTTATTTTCCAAGTTTTGCTTTATTAATTGACTTTTCAACAGTTGACAGAAAAGAGTATCAATGTATGGAATTTAGGTATGGTATATCTGACATGACAAACAATGTAGTAGTGATATTTTGTTTTTTTTTAATGTGATAAAGAATTTATGCAAAATGTGATTTCAGATATTATGTTGATAAACCATTAATTTGGCGACATTATATAAGATAAATCTTTTTTAGATTTAGGATAAATCAGTGTGTATGGATTTGGATGAGAATTCTTTAATAGTTCAGAAACAATATAAGAGGTCCATGATTAAGGAATTTGTTGCTAGTGCATTCAAGCAGATGTAATTTCGATGGATTGCTCGCACGCTGCCTGCGATATGTAAGGTATAAGAGAATCTGAGACCAAAGAGCAGTGTTGACTGCAGTAGGAACTGTGTTGCAGTTGTAGTAGTTGTTGCTAGTGAGCAGTTTGGTGTATCGTGTTGGCTGGACTGGTCATGGTGGAGCGATGGCGGAGCCTGAGCGTTGTAGTGTAAGGTAAAAGCAGCCTCGCGCATATGTAGTATTGTTACATCAAGTCCCATGTAAATGTTTTAAAAAAATCTCTTGATAATAATCTTTCTCATAAAAAGTAACTTTTGACAATCATTCATTTCAGTTTAAAGAATTTACTAATTTCTCCAATCCTTGGTTATTCCGATTATTGAAAAAGAAAAATCAGTTGTTTCTTTTTATACATGACAAATCTATCCACCAGCATTGCACTTAGCTGTGCCAGAAAAATTTCTTATAGGAGCAGATACATACGGGTTATCCGGCGACCTAACTGAGGTAAGATTTTTCAGTTTATTCAGAATGATCTTTCAGGGCCATGACGCAGCACTGCTGACATCTAAAATTTACCAGTTTAAATTAACACAGTCAATTACTGAATGGTTGTAAGTGAGTCACATTTTTTTATTGAGAGATTAGTCACATTTTATTATTGATAGGTTATGCAATTTATTTTTTGGAAGGTTACACTAAATGTGAAACATAATTATGTATTTTTATAGTGGGGAGGTTACAACAATTTCCTTTTTTTATTTCAGAAACAAAGATTTTATATTTTTCTTGAGTTTAACTAACACTAGGTCTCCCATATTGATCATGATAACCTACATTTACGTTATGCCTTTTTTCTCATTTCACCTTATTTTTTTCATGGTTCCTCTGAAAATGTCTTCCCCATCATGTGATTACTTAATTTTATAGGAAGGGTATTCTACATTTTCTGAGATAAAATTAAGAGGCCTTTTACTGCACATAATTTCAAGTGGTGAAAATCCTGTTGGTGTGAGCTGAAAATCATTGACATTCTGTGTCCAAATAACAATAAATTCAGCAAAGTCACCAAAGCTTCTCTTGTCTATCTTCTAGCTGGATTACTTAATGCATGATAAACAGAGATTAAAATACTGTGTAACAAGAACAGGATTGCAGATGGAGTGGGTGGTGCTGGATTAAGAGGAGAATACATGCTCAAACCACTTTCATTTATTTTCTTTTGACAACCTTGCCTTCCAGGAAGGCGTGAGACACAGAATACACTACTACACATCAAATGTGAAATAGCTGAGTGATTCAAAAATAAGAAAGAAGAAACGTAATGTCAGTGAACATACAGGGTAGCAATTAAATACCAGTTACTTGTTTTCTTTCTTATAACATCAAATTTGAAAAGTTGCAATAATTTAAAAATAGGAAACAAAATACTTAATATCAATAAATATCCAGGATATCAATAAAATATTAGTTACCTGTTAACTTCTCAGAAAACAATAGGCAATAGAATTTTGTAACATCAGGCATCAGTTGCCATAATATTATAACATGTCACACCGCCACAGTTCAATGCCTATACCATAATATTTGGTATCCAACAGCTTCAATATACCTTTAGAGCTCAACTCCACACATTTTTCTGAAGCCTGTTACAAATAGCTAATAACGCCAAAACAAAAATTTCGTTACAAATACTCATTACACAGTTCAGATTTTCAATTCTTGCCCAGTCACCAAAACAAGCAGGAAAAAAGGCTCCAAATGACAAGCTAACGATAGTGATTTGGTCTGAATTTCATTCATCACCAACACAGTGACCTGAGCCAATGTTTCTAATTACACCATAAGCGCTGCTCGGATGAACTACAAACACATCAGACAAGCCCTATCTGTCCAAGCCAAGTCATGTGCTAGGAGCATGCAAAATCACAATTTACTTTGATCAGACTCCTCCATCAGGCAAATTCTGCAGTCTTAGTATCTCAGGTTAACATCTTCAACTCCACCCAAATACCAAGGTCAAAAAGACATGTGCAAGCATAACTTCTGATGTACCATATGCCAAGCGATAAACAACTATAAGTTTGTCACATGAGAAGACCACAATAGCTCAGTAACTCAACTACAAAGCTCAATTAGAATAACAACCTAACAAGTTAACACATTTTTGGACAATTTCAGTGCATCAAGTAACTGCTGCAGCATACCTGTGCACCTCGGTAGCGCAGCTGTAGTGTTACCACCTACCACACAAGGGGCCCAAGGTTCGATTCCCGGCAGGAGACTGGGTGTTGTGTGTCCTTCATCATTATTTTCATCATCATTGACACATTAGTCGCCGAAGTGGCGTCAACTAAAAACACTTGCAATATGGTGGCTGAACCCTAAAGGGGATATCCCAGCCAATAAATTCCATATGATCATTTCTTTTTTTTTTTTCAGCATACTTGATAAGTATCGTAAAGGCCAAACTTATATTTTCAATGCAGTGCAAGGTTCTATTTTCCACACATGTAGAAACAGATTTAATGCGCAACACCAGCGGAAAGAAAGTCCTACAAGCTCAGAACAGTAGAACTCACACAGCAGACAAGTTCGTCAATGCATACCAAGTTCAAAAACCCTCAGCACCTAGGACAAGATGTTTAGTCACAGTTAGAAATTTAGTACCCAAAGCAGAGTGCTTACAGAAGGCACAATATTTCATCCAAAGCAAGCAGAACACTGTTGCAGTAAATGATACTCTTCACTCCAACTAACTCCAACATCATTTTGCCCTATTCTCTGTACCAACGATTTGCCATTATATGTCCAAGACACAGACCTCTGCCAATGACTGCACGCATCAGCGTGCTGGGACTGATTATTCCTTCCTGGACGACGACCGAAATCTCAATCGACTCATCCTTGATAAGCATCAAACTGCCTTGTGTCATCCACCACAGCACCTTCTCTCACCTCTGGTAGACAACTACCATACTCCGCCTGTGTGCTTTTCTAAGCTGCTGTCCATGGCAGGCAGTTCAGACACTGACACTCGGTGTGACACCGTAACGTCACCCCCCCCCCCCCTTTAAACTGATCGTCAGGAGGTGAAGGAGACGTAGGAGCCTCTGGTGGATACCGATTGGTCTCCTTTGTGGCGAATGGTCTCATCCAGAGCATAAGTAGACACATGTGAAGAAAGGAAATTACAAATGGGTGAGGATATCACTACAAAATAACAGTTACAATTTTGCTTCTTAACTACCCACAGGGAAAGAAAGACATTCATTTAAGACAATCAAGAGAACAGCCATGACCATCATTTCCCAGTTTTAATGTCCTTTTGGCAGAAAGGGTTCTAACTATGCTTAATTAACAGATAGAGTTAATAACTCATTCACAACAACAATAAAATATACAACTAAAATCACAACAACTTGTTAGACTTAACTCTTTGGCATATGGTTTACAATATTCTAGTAGTCCTCAAGATCCATCCCCTCCTTGAACAGCTTCACATGAGATAAAAGGAGGCTCAGTATTCGTTGATTCAGTTTTTGGGTATACAGTTAGAGTTCTCCGTGTGTTATACTGATCGTCATAGAATTCAGTCCAGCGCAAACACAACTTCATTTTCAATCTTCTCAAGCTGTCCAACACATACTAAGTATTAGTCCACTATTCTGCCATCTAGAGGACGACACAGTTAACTCAGCTACATTCCTGCATTCCAACAGACCTTTGCATTCAGACAGCTCCTGCCATTAGCTGGAACATGAATCATTCGCACCACAGGCCATGCTTAGACGGAATCATCCTAGAAAACTGGGCACGTATATGTTTTATCATTGTACTTACAATTAAATGTTACAATTGCAGTTTCAGTTGAATGACATTTGACAATGAGCGAAGTATCGGAAATATATCCTGCTGATGGCCGTGGGTTTGGAAATAGAAATATCTCTACCATTCTTATCAATTGAGATACTCTTCCCTCTGCTTTCATAGTATTCCACTGTCATTTCCTCTGCATATGCCAAAACATAAACACATACTTTATAAGCCTGATGCTCAAGGTGAACCTATCATGCTACTACTAAGTATAATACTTCGTCAGTAACTGATTGCCTATGATACAAAATAATACTGTCCGAAAATCAACGATGGGTGCGCATGTCTCGTACATTTTTCTTGCAAGTGCTACCGCTGTGTCTTAGAAAAAGAGGTTTAATCGTCTTACAAACTGCCAGATGTTAAGAAACCCGATCCCAACAACTACTGTATGTTACTGTCACAAGCAGTCTTGGTTCTACATGTGCACATAAGTATCCATGTTAAATGCTATACTGAGCTTATAACTCGAGGTATGGCATTACCTCCGAATGAATTGTTTTTTTTTTCCTAGACAAATACCGAGACGGTGATCGTAGGAGCGTATATTATCAGACCGGCACTTCTATTACATGTAACCCACAATGCAACATTGTGATAAATTCGCTGAATTTTGAAAATGATTCGGCTAAGGAAAGTGTTATGAAACTGCTATCTGCAACTCCCACATGCCGCCGCGGCTAGATATTTCTATAGTATTTGTAACATATCCTATCTTGATACCATGTCATAGGTTCTGCAATATTTCGACTGCATTATAAGCGATGACTGACTGAGAAGGATCACAAACAGTAGTAGATGGTGTGCTGACTGAGGCCATAAGAAATGTACACTAGCTCTTCAGATTTCTAGTGTTACGCAGTCTGCTAGAAATGATATCTATGATTTGGAATCAAGTCCTTCCATTCAACCACATACCTCCGTTGGATCACAGCCACAAGTGAATCATATTTCTGACACTCTCATATCTCGAAACGAGTCACCTTTCTCGAACCCATCTGCTAGCATAAAATTGTAATATGGTTTTAGTCAGCCCCTATGCATCTTGCAACTGCGCCCATTTTTACAGCTTTGCACATGTGATCATTTCAATTTAAGTTGGAACTGGGAAGATGTTGGAGAATGCCATATTCACCACCTTCTGCATCCTGTATTGAAACAGAACGATGTTAGTGCAACAGGACTGTGTTTTGACCATTCGGTGGAAATGTGCGTATTGTGGTGGGTGTCCAAATCAGATACAGATACTACAGCCCGAAGCACATCCGTGACCATTCACATCTATCAGCCCAACATGCTATCATTGTTATTCTGTACCATCCAATAGAGAAAAATTACGAACTATAAAAACTCCTCTAAATTCATCCGATATAGAACTCACCTAGGCACCAATGCTGGCATGATGATGCATAGCTGTGGCAGGGTTCCAGTGTGGAGTGAGAGATGTCTCAGTGCTTCCCAGAATAGCACAGGGTGCATTCCTTCTAGCAATTCTAACAGGGTATCCTGTCCACCCATCAAACTGCTGCTGCTACTGCTGTCGGTGTGGAACAATCCTATTAAATATACAGGTATTGATCCACTGCAGAGACCAGTTAAAAGTCCCATCACCTGTACTGTAGGAGGATGATGGTATCCCGTGGACTATACCGTAAATCACAAGAGATGCTCCCTGTGGCCCCGTCTCATTGTTTGAAACATAATTTGTTTCTGCTGTAGCATGCTTCGTACATCGCCATACATTTTGTTTTTCTGCCATGGCTTCGAGGTCTGTGTCAGATTCTAAACTGACATTAAGACGTTCTGATCCATGGCCTTTCGCAGAAAACTAGACATTGCACCATGTAAATCACGTTATTACTGCTGCTGCCATAACACACACACACACACACACACACACACACACACACACACACACACACACACTGGACGATTTTAAATAAAAGAGAATTACAAGTTACAACATAAGCAAATTGGGGGGATTTTTGCGGTGTTGAGGAGAGTTTCCGAACTGCTGTCCGAAAGTGATTCATGAGCTCTATATTTAAACTCATCTGTCACAGTGATGGAATACCTGATGGCTCTGCATTCCGTTTTGACTGATTCCTCACACTGCGATCACAGTTTCAGTGCTATCCATCCCCAGAAAGTGCTGTCCCTCCACCAAAACTCTTTCTCCTAATCAAACAAGCAATGTCAGTCAATCATTATGTAGTAACCAACAGCGCACCAGTGGACGGATGGGATGGGAAAGACACCATCATTGTACTCTAATGATGAGCATCACAGTTGATAGTGCGAACAATTTTAGCAATTTTACAGCAATTTCAACACCGACAAATGCTGAAACAGCATGTTTCCCAATTTCACTATCATAGTTAAACCACCCCTTCTCCACTTTGCGAGTATCATTGCGAACGTGGATAGATGACAGTTCAGTACACCCATTCGTTGTTAATTCCTGAACACATACACCATCAAAGTATATCAGAGAGTGCTCTACATATTTTTAACACCTCAAGCATAGTGCTTAATTTACGATCTATCTATATGCGTATGGGAGTCACAGAACATTCTCGCTGTCTTAGGGTAAAATTAGAGGGTGAAAGACCCTCCACACAATGTCATTGACCAACCCACCCTGCAGCACCATTACCGATTTAATCTGCAACCGACCAGAAGTAGACCACTACTTTCCACATCTCATGAATGAATGGAGCTTGCCGAGTCCTCACCCACTCAAGTTCACAAGATTTCTCAAGATACGCCCATATCGAGGAGGTTAGCACTCCTTATCGATGTATAGCAACAGATTTGGAAGTGTCATGATGTAATAGCAGACTGTTACGAAGAACAAAAAATGAATGATTTTTATGCATGATGGATCACCAGACGGATGGAGTTCGAAGCATTTTTACGTAAATCAATCAAATTATCAATTTTAAAGTATTATTCCAGAGTCCAGGAGCAGTACCTGGAAGCCATTGGTAAAAGCGAACATAAACACATGTACTCCTAGGGCTACAGCGCTCTGCACTTAAAATGGGCTATAATGTTAGATCGTTTGCATTTCCAACCTATCAGTCGTATGGAATGTAGCACTGTTGTTATTCCATTGTAAGATATACTTTTGAAGCACATGACATACATCCTTCTTCCTGGTTTCTCTACGATAACCTATGTTATCGAACCATCAAACAAGAAAACAGCTTCTGTCAAACATTTGCTCTGCATGATACGAGCACAATATGGCTTTCCAGAGACATATAGCGTCCACTGTTCACATCCGATCATGGTTCAGAAATTATACTATGCCTGCATCAGGCCTATATAATATGATCATTAGTAACCGGGGATACCTCTTACAAGGAAACAGACAAACCCATAGCAGCATCAGACGTGAAAATTACACGTCATTCTGCCACTAACCCTGTAAGCACCACATCTTTCAGGCAAATGTATACACGGGGAATGCAGTACCTCACAAGAACCTATCACTAACTTAGTTATGACGCTTAAGTCTCGATTTTACACCCAAGATGCGACGGGGGGATAAATGATAGTTCGTTTAGAGGAGTGTGTCACATTTCATCACACATGAGATGGAAGTCCTCAGATGACCGACAGGTTTACTGTTAACGATCGTAAGTACACAGTGCTTTAAACCACATGCACAACATGCGGATGTATATGAGTCGAACGCAGGCTATGTCACGTGACTGATGCATGCTGATAGAACAGTGGAAAAATTGACCTGCAGCAACTTCTCCCCCTCTAGAATGCATCATCAGTCTGCCATTAAATTGTACCTCATTACAGCTCCATCTCAATCGATCACCCAGTCCACTCTCTGTTATCCTTTAGCGCAGATGCAAGTAAGGTTAGAGATGGATGGTTCTCTGTTCCTGAAAAGCATCAAATACAGTAGTCAACTCGCGTACATCACTGGTACCTCAATAGACATACAATATAATGCTACCTCGACGGAAAAAAATTGACTGCTTCCCTGATTCCCTTCGCTTCCATGTCGACATTTTCTCGGATTCCTCTTGCTGCCGCATACTTGTTTCCATGTAGAAATTGCTCTGCGCGAACCAGAAGATACATTTCCTCACATTTCAGTGTATATTCGGTCAGTTTACACCTATTCACCGTCATTTTTCGCAATTCTATCGATTTTTTAATGTTAGTTCTATCCATGCGATCATAACATAACCTCTCGTTCTGTGTTCTAAAACTGATTGTAAATGTAGCACAGCTGCCAACACCTAGCCCAAATGCACTGATCGGGAGGCGCAGTATGGCACAGTACTCTACTGTATCCAGTCACCTCAACATTTGGAGAGTGCTTGCTCTGTTTTCTGTATGTGCTTGTATATGCATTTGTTGCAGAAGCCAACACAGGCATCGCTTTCGAAATGCTTACTGAATCATGTTGGGACTCCGTTTGGAAAACAAGACTGTTCGGTGCGCGTTTGTGTACCGAAACGATCGGCAAAAGGGCCCCTGGTAACCTCCTCCATGCACACAGAAGTCATTATCCGATGTTAGGTTGTACAGTCTGTTAGTAAACGAGAGAGAGAGAGAGAGAGAGAGAGAGAGAGAGAGAGAGAGAGAGCCCACTTTGCCTACCCAACTACATCAGAAGGCGCTTCCACAGGCTGCTTCACAATGTAGTACCAGCCCTGGAGCCCTATTCCATATCGTTCATACCGATCCGTGCAGTAGGTTAGTTGCGGTAGTGACATAATTTTTGGTTCTTTATCCGAATTTCCTATTCAGTAAGCTTCTGAAACCTGTTACCGAATAGTGTTCCCGCAGACTTTTTGACAACTGTGACAAGAGGTTTTGGATTTCGGTATAGCCCTGTCATTCATTCAGTGACCTGTGGTTTATTTACACCTACAATTTATTATTTTAAACATACTGAGAGGTTTCAGCTTTGGATTTAGTGATTTTGTTACTAAACAATCAACACATGACACGTCTGGTCGGAAAGTGTGTTCATAATAGACTATTTTCCTTTGTTAGAAATATGGTTAGGTTAGGTTGTTACTGCAAATGATTACAGTGTAGTGGCGACTTCTGCCACCGAATGTATCAGGATGACCAAATGTGGAGGGAAGACATCGAATGTAGTGGGTGGATGCCAGGAGGTGCTGTATTACAACTCAGTGAGAACTTTCCAAATGATCCACTGTTTCCACTACAGTGCTCCGTTCACCTCGGTCCATGTCACAGGGTCCCACAATGCTGAGGCCACTGCCCCAGCGACCCAGTACAACACGTTGCTGTGTGTCGGCCTTGTAAGACCACGTCGTCAGGGCTAAGCCGCCACTGGTTCAGTGGTCTTCTTCCCTGTTGACTCACCGCTGCTCCACTGGGAGCCGCCGAGCAGCCCGCTGCTTCCTTCTTCGTTGGCATAGCTGAGATAGCGCCGGCAACGACCGCCCGCGATCCGGAGTCCGAATCTGCGGCCCTCGCCTTGGGAAGTCTCCGGCATGTGTCGTAGACGCCTACCCGCGGTAGCGAGCTGAAGAGTGGCCTGCCCTGGCTGACTGCGGACCCCACGTTGGCCTCAGAGGGTCGAACCAACGACTCGCCATGCACTGGGATGCTGGCGCCCCAACTGTTGCTGCATGTAGCCCAGTGGTGTAACACATCCCGCCGTCCAGGAGAGCTGCCATACTTGAATGAATCTTGTTAGAAAACGGCACCTATTTATACTCTGTTGTGCACCTCTGTTTTGCTAATGCGCCACTCCGAGTCACGTACACACCACACCCCGGTTGCGCCAGTGGGTCCCTTCTTCCTGTAACTTGTGACATGCATACTGCTGCGTTTACTCTTTTCAGCAGTTCGACGGCCCTGTGGTCTCCATTCCACTTCGCAATCGCTGGTCAACGTAACTTACTGCAATCCGGCCCGCACCTGGCTCTAACTTGTATGCTACAAAATATTGCACCAAATCTAACTTCCCTATCTTAAACTGTGGTGCCGCTATATTATTCATTATTCCCCTCTTCAGAAAGACACAGTCCCAGGGTCGATGCTTAACTAGCTCTTAACTTGTTTGGGTCGGCACCTATGGCATATTTCCTTACAACCAGCCAACTTAAATGTGGTCTAGTCCCCTCTTAAAACCATGACATGAACCTAAACGTAAAAATTCCTTACTGGACGACCACTGCTCGATCAACCCCTTACCTACTCATCTCACGCCTTCGGTATCCAATCCACTGGGACTTGGACTACCCTTGGTTCGCTTTTGGAATTAGCTCTCCGCCTGGTCAGAAAGAAAACAACACTTAACAAAGTTAAGGCTGCCATGACCTGGCTGCACAGTTTGGTTTAACAAGGTCAGATTCTGCCTTGGCAAAAACTCTAAAGTGGCTTTTGGCCAGTACAGCTGTGGCTGCGTAGTATTCAATTGCGTGACTCCTGAAGTTGACACTGGCAGATGGAAGGTTGGTCCTGTTATGTTACACTTAGTTCCATTGATCAAAATTCCACTCCCCTCGAGCTCTATATGTTTCGCTTCTGCAAATACTCCCTGCTCAAAATAACTTGCTACTACTACAATTTTGTATCCACGATGTCCCTTGGATAGTTTATTCCTTTCCTACTGGTTAAAGATAACTGCACCGTGCACGTGTCCCATATTTGTTACTTCACAGATTTTCCTCCAACATTCACTATTTTTGATCCAAACCAAACACCAATTGTGTGAGCACTTTCATCCTTAAATTTGGATTATATGAACTGGTGCAATAAACACGACTTCCCTGACCCATCACTGTCGATAACTTAAAGTTTAAACAGGAAATCGTACTACTCTAACATCGTTCAACACTTATTTATTATGGCTTTGCCTCTAAATTTACTCTGATGCATTTATTTCTCCAGAACTGTGTTTGATTTCTCCTCCAAGAACACTCCACATATGTCAGACGCTACACTTCTCCTTTCAATGACATAAGGACATGGACCACCATCACCCTTCCTCCCTCTCGAAAAGGGCTGCTGCCAGTAGCAGGCCCACAATACTCAAAACACACATAAAATACAATGCCTAATTAATCTATGCAAATGCAATGATACATAACAAGAAAACAAAAAGCGCCACAAATACTCCTCTACTTTCTAGATCTCAAAGCATATGGTACTTCATGCTGTACTGTATCTTCCTGGTTTTCTCTGTGCTTAGCACCTCTCTTCACTCTCTCTTTCTTCCACTTTCCTTCCTGTGACAGGCCTTGAATCACATCCGGGCAACCCTTAAATGGCCGTAGCCGCCCAATGTGTACTATCGTTGTTCTAGTTGGCAGCTGAAGCTTAACATTAACGGGGGATGTGGTTTCAACAACTTGGTATGGCCCTTGATACTTCGTGAGGAACTTCTTTCTTTTCCCTTTTTGCGTATAGGGGCTGGACAGCATCACCCATTGCCGCAATCTATACTGCGGTAAACTTACTCCCCACTTTACTGCGTCTTACTGCCTTTCCAAAGCATTTGTATTCGCCTTTTGTACCCGTTTCCAAACATACCGAATTGTCCTTGTGAATTGACGTACAGATTCACCAGTCCTTCCTTTCTGCAGCTTCACTAAATCAAACGGTGACGGCATTTTTCGCCCATACACTACCTCATATGGAGACAAACAGGTATTTGTATGGACTTTTGCATTGTATGCGCATAAAATATGCTTCAAATACTCGTCCCACTGATGGTGATGAGAATCCACATAAAGCTCAGCACCTTCCCGATTGTTCTGTGTACCTGTTCTGTCCTTCCGTTGGCCTGTGGATGCAACGCGCTCGTCCTCAACTTCTTTACGTTCAACAACTTACACAGTTCCTTCATTAAATCCCACATGAAGTTGGTCCCTTGGTCAGTAATTATTGTCTCTGGTACACCAAACTTCAAAATCCAGTTGTTTACTAATGCCTGCGCGACCATTGCTGCCTGTTGGTTTGGCATAGCCACCACCTCCACGTACCTCGAAAAATGGTCTATTATTGTCAGAACGAATCCGTTCCCCAATGGTGTTCACCTAAAAGATCCTAAGACATCAATCCCGAGCAGAGAGAATGGACATGCTGCTTCCAGTAATCGTTGCATCTGTATCTGTTTCCGACTCAAATCTGCTCTCTGTGCACATGGTATACAATTAAGGACATACTGATCCACAGCTCCTTGCCTACCTCTCTACCAATACCTCTCCGCCACTCCCCTATTCGTCGCTCTACACCGTCCATCACCAGATAACACATGATCATGTGCTTCCTTGAAAACCTCATTCCTCAACTTCGCTGGCACTACTACCCTTGGCCCTAACTTTGTTTCCCCGCACAGAAGACCGTCGCACATATTAAATTGTGGCTGTGTCCTATATAATTTACAATCATTGTCTGCTACGTCATAAGCTATCACTTCTACTTTTGCTACCTTCCTACTCAGTGCATCCGCATTACCGTGCTTCTTCCCAGGCTTGTGTACCACCTTGTAGTCTAATTCACTAAGCCTCACAGCCCATCAAGCAAGTCTAGTGGACAGATCCTTCAATCCCAACAACCGCTTCAACTGTCGCTACCAGAAATCTTCTCCCATATAAATAAAATTTAAAATATGTGATTCCATAGATTACGCTAAGCATCTCCCTCTCAGTTGTTGAGTAATTCCTCTCTGATGCATTCAACTGCCTAGACGCATAGGCTACAGGATGTTCTTTCCCATTAACTTCCTAACAAAGAACACACCCCAATGCTTGATTCGACACATCGCATGCTAGTATACTCCTTTTCAAAATCTGGAAACACTAGACCTGGACTTGATGTTAACACTTCTTTCAGTTTGTCAAATCCTTTCTGATACTCTTCCGTCCACTCAAATTTCACACCCTTCCGTAACAATCGCATCAACAGCTGTGCTAAATCTGCAAAACCCTCCACGAACTTGATAGAAATTGCAAATTCCGATGAATGATTGCACTTCCTTAACTGTTTTCGGTTCCCGAATATCCCATACAGCCTGTACCAACCTCAGATCTGTTCGCACTCCATCCTTACTGATAATATGACCCAAATATTTTACTTCCTCTAATGCAAAATGACACTTCTCCAGGCTTAACGTCAAACGAGCTGCTCTTAACCTCATAAAGACTCCCCTTAACCTCTGTCTATGTTGCTCCTTACTACATGAAAACACTATAGTGTCATCCAAATAAACCAGACACTGCTGTGGTTTCAAACCCCTGAAACGTTGCTGGAGCGTTTTTCAAACCGAATGGCATTCTAATGTACTGGGAATGGCCTCCAGGTGTGGAGAAAGGAGTTTTTGGACGGTCCTCTGGAGCCACCTCTAACTGATGAGAACCACTTGTCAAATCCATCTTACAAAAGTACTGGCACTGTCCTAATTGATCCAACGTCTCCGATATGTTTGGATTGGGGTATGCATCAGTTACTGTCTTATCTTGAGGTATCGGTAGTCACAACAGAACCTGTATTTCTTAGTTCCATCCGCATATTTTTAGGCACAAAGGCAATGCCCGCTCCCCAGCAACTATTACTGTGCTCTATAATACGTCCACAAGCTGCTTATGAATGAAATCTTCCACAATCAGCTGCAAATACCTCGATACTCTGTATGGTTTACGGTAAACAGGTGCTTCATTCCCTGTTTGTATCATATGTTGAACTAATGGAGTTGCTGGTAACGGCCCTTGTGGAAAAAACAAATCCTTAAATTCCCGCAATAATTCTTCCCTATGCTGTCTTTCTCCTCCTTTCAAATGGTTAATTTTGTAACGCAATGCAGTTCTATCGGCAGTTAGTGGTTGATCGCTTTGCCTACCTCTCGAACACCAGTCTTCATCATCTCGCACATCCAAATTTGCTACTAAAACTCCTTTCCTCAAATTCGCGTCTGTAGCGCTAAAATTATCCACGTTCACGGGAACTACTGGCCCATCGTTTCTCTCCTGTAGGGTACAACACTAAATTTCACAAAACAACTCAATGGACCCAAAACTTCATTATCCTCCAATGCTTCAGTAACACATACCATACCCACAGGTAGATTCGACTCCATTCTTACCCAAAGCGATTTCCCGGTGCCACTAGACATACACTCATGTGAATTAAGTCTTAATGTTTATGTATGTGGTTCAATTGGTTTGTTCATTATATCGAACGCCCCTCACGACAGCTCTGGGTTGACAACAGTTTCCCCTAGATGAAATAACATTCCACCAAGTTCTACAGTTAGTTGTCCAAGGTCAATTTTGGCATGATGCTGATGCAAGAAATCTACCTCTAGGATCATGTCGTAGCCCTCGCTTACCCATGGTACTACCTCCATGCATGCATTAAAACGGACTTTCTCTATTCGAAGTCAACTGTCACTGACCCCAAAGGCGTGACCTCCTTATCCCCCACTCCAAGCAACCTATAACGTGGTGGGTCTAACTTCCTTCGTCCCATTATATTCTTAGTAGCCACTGACACTTGCGCCCCAGTGTCCAACAAAATCTTAAACTTTTTAGTTCCTATGGAGCTTGCCACTGAACATTACACTTCTGCATATGTATTCGTAGCATTGAAATTAAATGGGAGCTCCTTTAGGTGTGCCTTGGGGGCCCTCTGTCGTTTCACGATTGTTCACCTCTCCTATCTCCACTTCTCCATCCTCCACGCTACTGAGTTCCTCCCCTTCCTGTATTCCTTGGTGACTGGGTACATCGCCTCTGCATACGTCCCGTATGACCACACTTATAACATTTTATGCCTGCTGTAAACACTGTTTTTCTCTCGCATACCCCTGTTGCCAAACCTATTTCCTCATATTGAATTTTCAGCTGAATGGCCGAATACAAATCTTTCGGAGTCCCTGCACGCACTTTCAGTGAAATCTGCGCCGGTAACCCTCTCAAAAATACGTCAAGTGCCCTTTGCTCGGCCTCCTGCAACAGAACACCATTCGCTTCATCGCTCTGACCCAACTCGTAAGTGTACTCATTAATTTCGCTTATCCTGTCCACAAATTTCTCCATCGTCTCCCCCTGTCTCTTTGACATTGTACTTAACCTCTCTCTAAAGTACCGAGCGCTATTCTGCTTTTTGTACCTTTGTAAAAGCCCTTCCCTTAACTGCTTAAACTGTCCTGCCTTCCTTAAGGCCTCAGAACACCTTCATATGTCTTCGCTTCACCCGCCAATCCAATCTTGGCTACATGTAACAACTGTTCATCAGGCCAACCATTCATCACAGCTGAAATTTCCATGTCCTCCACAAACGAACTCACATCCTCAGATGCCTTGCAAGAAAATAGAATAATCAGACTCGTGGCAGCTGGATCGATCTCCTGCACCGTAGGCAACAACGACTGATCAAATGCGGTTTCCTGCTCACTCCTAGATGTTAATTCATTTCTCAGCTACGTATTGTCTGCTGTCAATTGCGAAATCTTTTCCAGCAAGATCCGCACCATTTCTGGTTCCGACACACCTTGCGTCCTTGGCTCTGCCATTGTGCTGCTTTCGTTCCCAGTTACTCCCAAAACAAAACATTTAAGCACAAGAACAACCTGACTTCCTACAGCTCCATATCATCACATTCAGGAACATCATACTCAAACCAATACAAAAGTAATTAAATGTCACGAAAACACATAAAAATAAAATAAATCTTACTGCCTCAAATACACTAATACTTACTCTGACAACAAAAAATACTATGCCTACGCAAAACATCTACAAAGTGGCTTGCCAGGAGCCATACACACGAAACACAAAAAAGAAAGAAAACGTCCAATACTCAATAAGAACAATTTTGTCAGCACTCACCACATTTTATGACTGTAATGCAGGCAATGGGCTCGAACATCGTACTGTACAGACTACGTCTGCCATTCTGACATCAAATGTAATGGGAGGATGCCAAGAGGTGCCATATTAAAACTTGGCACTAACTTTCCAAATGATTCATTGTTTCCACTACAGCGCTCCATTCACCTCAGACCACGTTGCAGGGTCCCACAACGCTGAGGCCACCGCCCCAGTGACCCAGTACAATGTACTGCTGTGTGTCGGCTTTGTAGGACCACATCGTCAGAGCTGCGCCACAGCCGGCTCAGCGGTCTTCTGCCCCATTGACTCAGCGCTGCTCTGCTGGGAGCTGCTGAGCGGCCCGCTGCTTCCTGCCTCGCTGGCATAGCTGAGATCGTGTTGGCAATGACTGCCCGCGATCCAGCATCCAAATCTGCGGCCCTCACCTCAGAAAGTCTCTGGCGTGTGTCGGGAGCCGAGACAATTGCCCACGGTAGCAAGCTGAAGAGTGGCCCGCCGCTGGCTGGCTGGCTGCGGTCCCTGCGTCGGGCTCAGAGGGGCAAACCGACGACCTGCTGTGGACTGGGATGCTGGCGCGTCATCTGTTGCTGCGTGTAGCCCGGTGGTGTGACACACCCCACCATCCAGGAGAGCTGACACACGTGAATAAATCTTGTTAGAAAACGGCACCTATTTATATTTGGCTGTGTGCCTCTGTTTTGCTAACGCGCCGCTCCAAGTCATGTACACACCACACCCCAGTTGCGCCAGTGGGCCCCTTCTCCCTGTAACTTGCAACATGCATACCACTGTGTTTACTCTTCTCAGCAGTTCGACAGCCCTGTGGCCTCAATTCCACTTTGCAACCACTGGTCAATGTAACTTACTGCAAACCGGCCCGCACCTTGCTGTAACTTGTGTGCTCTAAAATGTTGCACCAAATCTAACTTTCCTATCTTAAACTGTGGTGCCGGTACAACAACATAAAAAAAATGTTTTCGGTCAGTATTCTCGCAAAATACCTGCTATTTTTATGCAATAAAGAGTTCAAAGGTCGTTACATATCAAGACATTGGCTCTGCTTACATATGTTACACGAGTGTTTTCTGAAATTACTAGTGATTTCACATACTCTTTTCCCCAAATGGTTTACTAATACATTAGAAAAATGCGTTTAAAACTGTTCTGTAACAATGCAAAGGAATTTTGTGAAGTCTGATAGAGGAAACCTACCAAAAATTCATGTATTTACGGCTTACGACCGCATCGTTTGGCAACGAAGTCAGCCTTCATCTCTCTAGAATGGAATTACATGAAATAAAGCACCGACAGCATGCGAGTTGTAGTAGCGAAGCTAATAAGGCAACGAACTGTGGTGTGGTCACATACTGCTGGGCCAAATATGTTTTTTTCCCTCTTCGTGTTTGTAAAACATGCTGAGACTTTGTTAATCGTTGAAGTAAAGTATTTTTCTGAAATATTCATTGTTACTTACACGTAAGAGCAGCGCGCTTTCTCAGTAATTTTTTATGTGTGAAACAACTGACAGTGACATTTATATTTTCTCCTGTCACAAATAATTCACCATTTTTTCTGAATGCGTAACGATTTCTAAGGGTGTGGTCAGACAGAAATCTAAGAGGGCAATTTAAAATTGCTGTCAATGAAACTAGCAGCAGTCCTTTTTATACTTTAGCTTGTCCCAAGTATTTATCTGCAATCAAATCCTTAACAGCAGTAGACAGAGACGAAAGATTCCTGCCACAATATTTTTAGACTATATCACCATATATGAAACATTTTGATTCATCAGGTGCATGTTATAAACTACAGCAAACTTCTATAGCTGCACTTGCTACACACTCTTGGAAAGATGATTTTTTCAAATTTTGTTTTTATGAACCAAACCGTTGTTGTATCATAAAGGGAAGTAGGCTACTTCATCATTTGGATCTCTAAGAGTTAGTTACAACCACATTCTACGCATCTTCTTAGACACTCTAACAATGCTTCAGGTTCGTGGAGATGTGTTAAGGCTATGCGGCTAATTGAAGGCAGTTTATTCTCATATGTGTTTCACTTCTTTTATTTGTGAAGCATCATCACAAATAAAGGAAGCGAAGCGCGTATGACAATAACGAAACTTTGCAGAATGAGATTTTCACTCCGCAGCGGAGTGTGCGCCGATATGAAATTTCCCGAGTTCGAGTCTCGGTCTGGCACACAGTTTTAATCTGCCAGGAAGTTTAATAACGAAACTGCCTCCAATTAGTTGCATAGTCGCAATGTACCTCCATGAATTTTGAAGGAACTAAGGTACGACAGAAAACAGCAAAAATGACTAATTTTTCGGGTATTTCTATAGATGTATTTGTACAATGTGGTACTACACTCCATCCCTAACTCCTATTCTGAAACGTAAAATCCAAAACAAGAGGTCGATGTGAATGAGAATAAAATGACATAATGTGACATTTACATTTTCCAGCAGACAGTCAATATTGTATCGTTATCATGCATTCATGGAAGCCCGTGGTCAGCAAAATTTGAACAGTATTACGTACTCTAACCACACTTTTCGGTAGTGTGAAGAATGGCATGCCTTTGTTGGCTGCTAGCTGCTTCAAGTTCGTGCCGCTGTAGTGTGCATGCGCGGATCTGAGGCAGCTTTCTTTTCATTGGTTGGCGCGAGGAGAACTGACAACAGTGTTTCGGTTCACTAGGACCAAGGTTATTTAATAGGGAGGTTGGGCCCGAAGCTAAATCGGCTGTGATTTGCTGGCGCAGTGACGTCACTGTAGGAGCAGAGCGATGCAGCGGCTAGCACAGCAAGCGACTCTTACTAAGGACAAAAAACTACTTATAGCAGCAATAAGTTGTCATGAAATTATTTAACAGTTGATTTACCCGTTTAGATGTTTGCAGTGGAAGAAGAGTGCCACTGTCTTGATTTCTGCATCTGTGCTGCTTTCTGCATTTTATGCTTCGTATTGAGGAACCACATACAAATGAAAAGTCGTGTTCTGACATACAGTTTTATAACTTGTGAAGAAAATTCCGGATATTTAGTTTGGACAGCAGTGCATATTGTTTTCACTATATTTTTTCCCTTGGAAATACTATCCAATCCATTAAATTCATTAAAAATTAGTTCAAACTGAGACACCTTATGTAGCCACTCATCTGTTGGAACTGTAAGCCCACCGCGAGTAGGGCTTCAATCCAACCATAATTTTCATTTGTTGGAGGACTTCAAATGTCAGCAGACGGCGTTCCCAGTGTCTTGTCACAGTACTTTGCATGATATGCAAAGTAGCCAGCCAGGTAATGGAATCCTTCCGCAGAGCAGTCACATCCCTCTTTGACAGCAGATTCTTCTGGTGCAGGTTGAAGAGGAAAGTTAATATCTCGTGGCTCTTTTTCACCATCTATCATTTGCAGTGCTTCGCTCATGTCAGGCAAAATTCCTGTGAACAAATGTGACGTCAAAAATCCGTCACACTCATCTGCTTCTACTGATGTGTCACTTGACAGATGAATGTCATGAGCATTGAATCCCAGCAGTAACAGCCGTAATCGATATTTTACTTCTGTTGGAGAAGGGTTCAAATGGAAATGACCAATTCCTCTGATCTGTGAGAAAAATTTTTCCAGTGCATCCTGGTTCAATCTTACAGTTAAAATATATGTCATTTGTAGTGGCTGAAGGTCTGAAAATGTCCAAATAATGACCGAACAGTTGTCAAAATGCCATTCTGGAATGGGAGCAGGTGATTTGCATTGCCTACGCGCATCTTTTTGGCACACGGATACAGTCCTCTCAATAATCTTTTTTGAACATCCTTATGTATCCCATAACCACATGATAACACATTCTTATTGTACCTCTGAGCATTTAGAATGTCAAATGCGTCATTTGCTAACTGAAAAAAATTTGGTGCTTCCTCTTCTTCAGGCATTAGGTACTTTACAGCTGTAGCTGTGGTACTCGAAAAAAGTTGCATTGCCAAATAAAACCTTGGACGCTCTCCCCCCTTGACATTGAGATGAAGCTATGGCAGTTTAGGACACAACTTCATTTCACTCCTATCTAATGCGAGCAGTCTTTCTGAAATAGATTTATTAACAATTTTCCCACTTGGAAGCTTTAGTCCGTCATCCAGAAACTGGTTCCTCATTAATTTAAACAAATGTGGAACATCTGAAAACACCCAGATTCGTTTCTTTTCATACTGCGGATTGGAAAAGCACGAATTTGTTTCTGTCACATTAAAATCTTTCCACACAGATCGATTTTTTGTTCCAAGGTCGCATACTACCGCAATAACATTGTAACAGGCATTTTAAGGCAAAACTTTTACAAAGCACCGCGTCAACACCACAAACTAAAGCGAAACAACAACACTGATAAAGAAGCTCTTTTCGCGCCTCGACACAACGTGCTCCTATGCTGATGCCATGCGCAGCATGACGAAATATTCGCTGATCTGCGCAGGTCATTTGGCCCCCCCCTGGCTAGAACCGTTCAGCATCTCTTTCGAAATGGTTACTGAATAATGTTGGGGTTTTGTGTCGAAAACAAGACCGTTCGGCGCGCTCGCATACTGAATCGGTCGGCTAAATGACGCGGCGCTCGCTTTAAATCTGTGGCAGCGTTTATTTTCAGATAAATGCGTTAAGACCAGACGGCATACAAAAGAAGATGGCTTCTTCGGAAACACAACATTATAGTGTAAATAATATTAACATAGGCATGGAAATCAGGATTCTATTACAAACATAGAACTGAATGCCTGTTCATGTGAACATATGTTCCTCTACTGCCATTCGTAAAACAAACCCCACATAATGCAATCAATCACTGAACGAACGGTCGTAGGTTCGGTACTAACCTAGTGCCAAAATTTATTTTCTTTTTTGTACATCACCTTGTGCAGAACAGAGTACAATTTCTTATTGTGAGCATCGTAAATACAAGTTTAAACCATACTGTACACTCAATCAGGTTCAATTTTTTACTAGGTATGATAACTTTGTACAGCACCACTCACTATTTTTCGTTTTGTGCGCTAAGAGTGGCAGTTTTATCTCTAAGATTTCTATTTTGTAATTAAATTACCATTAAACCGTCCTATTAGCTCTTCAGACTTTTTTTTGCTGTTCTAATGGATTGGAAACTAAGTAATAGAAATGTAAAATGGAGACAAAAACCGCCAGAAATGAATACAATTAACTGAGTGGTTAAGTAGAGTTCCTGCAAACTTTCCCATTGCGACCAATATTCTCCTCCTTGTTGCACCTCTCCCTTCGGAAGGAATTCTGTGCAGTTTTCCTCCCTTTTTGTCTTGAAACGAACAGCCAAAAAAAGCACAACACTGAGGCACTATTCTACTTCAACCTTCGAAAATATACAACACTGCTATGCTTCTCATGTAACACTTCAGCCCACAACGAATGCTAATGTCACGTGACACGGTTTCAGCCAATCCTGAACTGCAGACAGTGGCAAACGCAGCGGAAAAGGATGGCCCTACTTTCCTTTATACAGTCACCTAGAAAATCAGATATTTGATAAGATAATCACAAATGAAAGTTTCAAAATCATATATTGGTACAGATACGTGGATGACATTATTTGTCTGGTAGATGAGCCAAGTGAAAAAATAGATGAACTCCATTCAGAAATAAACAAAGCTCATCAGAACATAAAATTCACACTGGAAAAAGAAAAACAAAATCAAATAAATTTTCTTGACATTACAATTAAAAAAGAAAATGGTAAACATACATTTAACATCTTTAGAAAACCAACAGCCACAGACACAATAATACATTCCACATCCAACCACCCCCACAGCCAGAAACTTGCAGCACTAAGACACATGTTACATAGATTAAACAGAATCCCACTCAGCAAGAGAAACTATGAACAAGAAATGAGTACAATCATACAAATAGCTAGGAACAACGGGTATGACACACATGTGGTACACAAGCTCAATCAAAAAATAAAAACACAAATAAAAAACAAACACAACAGTTCCACAATACAAAAGAACTCACAAGCTGAAAACTTACACACACAATGACAACACCACACAGAAAAGAACCAGATGGTACACCATGACCTACACACATAAACTAACACACAGAGTTGCAAACATCCTAAAGAGACAGGGCTCCAAAATAGCATATAAGCCTGGGCAAACCCTTCAATCACACCTAAGCTAGCCAGCTACCAAGAGAGACAAATTCCAACAATCAGGAATATATAAACTTGAATGTCAAAGTTGTGATGCAGTATACATAGGCATGACATGCAGGAATTTTCAAACAAGATACAAAGAACATATCAGATGTTGGAAGTATGAAACAAACCATTCCACATTTGCAGAGCATTTAAAACACTACAACCATCATCCTACAAACATGGTACAAGAAATGAAAATAATGAGAATAAGCAACCATGACAAACATCTTATACAAATGCAAGAAAACTTCCACATCCAGAAAGCCATAGCAGAAAACAAACATGTGATAAATGAACAAACACACATCAGCACAGGCTCCCTACTACACTTGGTAAAGGAAATGATAACATAAAACAGAAAATATTTTTTTAAAAAAGAAAACTCTTCCCCACATCATCTGGAGAGTCATAAGTTTGGGAATAACATTCCATCTTTGGCAAAAACATTTGACAGTCGGCAACAGAAACCAAAACATTGCTTTAAAACAAGCGTTCAGTGCATAGTGTTGTGGAATGGGGAAAAAAACCGCAAATTGGCGTTCATAAGAAGAAGAACAACACCAAAAATGCAACAGGAGCGTAATATGTAGGAAATTGTCCACGCAACCTGTAAGTACAGTTCAAAACATTACTACTTAATAGGAAATACCAACCACCAGAACTGTTTACAACCTATAGGCACAATGACAAAAATGTAAATAAAATAGCTAACATATGTACATATTCCAGGCCACTGATGATGCCTTGCAGAAAATGAAGGCGAAACGCGTATGGCGCTAAAATTGTGTTTTATTCAGTTGCTGTCAGACGGTCCATAAGTAAAAATTATTAATATACCGTATTATTAACGTTCAATGCCGTGTGCCATATGTTGGCAGAATTTCGTACTTCTCCTTGTGAACCTGTTGTCAAGCTGCGATTTCAGTGACAAGCAGCAAGTAGAAGTCGCAAGCAGCAACTATAAAGCACAGTTGACATTCAACGCCATGTGCCATGTGACGGCCTACATACGTGCTACTGCTTTTCTTTGTGAGACACTATCGAATCTATCTGCGATTTCCGCGACATGTCAGCAGATAGAAGTCACAAGTAGCAACTAAAAAACGCAATTAACATTAGATGCCATCTGTTGTCCTACGTCTGTACTTCTTTCTAAGGAGTTTGTGTCTCACGATATGGATGTCGTATATGCTTGTGGTCGAAGAAACGAACCAAGAAGATAATTTTCTCTGAGAAAAATTTTATACTCAGTTGAGAATTGGTGCAGCCGAGGACATGAATGTCGAATAAAGGTTGTGCTAATCGACAGACCTATAGCAGAGCTTGAAATTTTCGTGAGAGTTTAAACACACTCATCATAAAAGCTAAAACTGCAGGGTAATTTCAAAAACAGATTATGGATAAGGTTCCGATGAGTATTGTGATGCTTATTACACATACATATCTTACATAAACCAGTAAAAATGCAATCTGCTGTCAAATATTGCATTAGTACTATTCCCAATGTCAACTTGTAACAATAAGATCACTTCTTTCCACTGTTTTCAATTGCACATCATCAACCCTAAAACACGTAACCTTCCAACCTAACCTTTAGCTACGCTACAGGTCCGTCTGTCACCATAACCAACATTCAAGCTGAGGTGTGTGAACGGATCAGTATCACAGGTTAGCAAGTCTTTATCACTACAAGGCAGAACATTTTGGGTATGGGATGAAAGGTCAAAATGGAATTACTATAATTCACTCACAATGCAGTTCATATTAATTTATCACCCCCTTTCAAATTACATGATGATTTCAATGACACAGTACCAATACTCATTTTGCACACTTATGGTATCAATTATGGCTCTTTTACACTGCTAGTTCTTCTAGGGTCGTTTTGAATCTTCATGATTCTTTCTTCTAGATGTGGATGTATACATAGAGCAGTCAGTAACCGAAATGGGAACTGCATTTGGAAAACCATGAGGATTATTAAACTTTTATACTGTTGCTAATTACTAGCAATACAATTCACACTATACAAGTCCTAATACTTCTGGTAATGAATGTACTGGAATGGGGAGAGGTTTCCCACTTTGCATAAACGATGCCCTTGCGTTCATTCACAAACTTGGAACTGACGAAGACGGTATAAAGACGTTGTGGCATATTTCCCAGTTCTCATATTTTCAATTATTGCTATCTCGAGTGACTGGACAATGTGGTTCAGATACTTGTGAAGCTGTTAGAATCCGTATTCTAAACATGGTACTGGGTGGTTTTTGTGTTATGATTCTCAACATCACACTATCAATATTTTCACACTTGTTCCATTACTATAAACCTAAAGCCAAAGGAAGAACATAAGTAAAACATACTTAATACTGACTGTTTTGTTGAGATGTAATTTTGTCTGTGGGCAAACCTATTTTTCGTATATCACTTAACAACCGAGGAAAAATAGTTGGAAATATTAATAAACGTTTTGTCACTTGGGTTACTGGAACGTTACATTACGCCCTCATAAATAATTGCTTATACAGGGAGAACTTATTTCTTGGTTGCATTTGACACAGTTACCGAAAAGTAGCATTCACAGAAATCACTGAAACCGGAAAATCACAGTTTAGCCCATCCCTAATTAACTGGCCGAGGGCGGGAGGGGGAGAGACTAGATGATTGCAACTTGTTTCTAAAGATAATTTGAATAAAAATTTGAGATGTGATGGCAAGTATGAGTGGCAAGTATTAGGTAAAAGCTATCCATCATATTACTATAAAGAATAGGATACCTTAAGTTTCGAAGTATAAAAACGGGGAAAAATGAGCCAGAAATTTACGAAAAGTGCACGTGAAAACCGGAGAAGAATATTCTTGCTATGGTGACCAACAGTGCACCATCTCTGGGACGTGATATCCGAACAAAAGAAACAAATGTTTCATTTTACCTTGAGCATCTTTACACGCAATCGGTGTCGTCAAAATGACGGGGTATGTGCAACTCCTCAACGAACTACTAAAAATAGAAAACAAGGAAAATTATTCTGGAAAAAAAACTAGAAAACAATCTCCGTTCTAGAGTATTCTGGCGTCTATGAAATTTCCAAACTGTCGAGTCTGAGGATGTTAATCAACGTATAATCTTTCCCGATTACAGTTGTATAAATAACTTTTTTTATATAAAATACAAATGAAGCATTGGAAGTTAATTAATCTTCATACAACGACTAAGGACATTCCTTTGAACCTGTTATTTACAGCTTCTTTACCTACAGGTACTTTCGTGTTTTCATTTTCTCTCCCCTTTTTATCACAATAAACTTAGCACAAGTTCCCAAACAAAGAGGAGCCATAGCAGACTGCTTGCGCAATGAGGCAACGTCTGGACACAAGGACGTCATTGCATAGATGCGTTCTTCCACAGATTTTTGTGCATGCCCTTTTATTTCCGTGTGTCTGAGACTGGGCGCGATGAAAGAGGCACCGTATGGGCATCTCTAGAACTTCATTGCGAAATCGCTACTGCAGCGTCAATCTGCGCGTTGGCAGCGCTTGCAAACGGCACAGCTTGCTGTAAACATTCTCAAACTCACATTTTGCTTCCTTCGAAGCATTTTATAAACTTCCCTGGATATTAATTGTTGCATACCGGTACTCTGAGGGCTCTTGACTCTGAGCACTATGGGACTTAACATCTGAGGTCATCAGTCCCCTAGAACTTAGAACTACTTAAACCTAACTAACCTAAGGACATCACACACATCCATGCCCGAGGCAGGATTCAAACCTGTGACTGTAGCAGCAGTGCGGTTCCGGACTGAAAGCGCCTAGAACCGCTCGGCCACAACGGCCGGCGAGGGCTCTTGAAACTGCACTTATGAGGCATTGATCATTGGCGTGGCATACCGGGAAGTGTTAACATCGTTAAAGTATATATAAAAAAAAATATACCTGTAAACTATACTCGTACAAACTACGCAAGTTTGTCCCAGTGTAAACTAATACTTCCGGCGATGTTACATTGTATTAATACATTGTATATTCACCAAGTGCTCTCGATAATGCCCTTTTTTAAAAAAATTATGGTTGTATAAAATCAAGAACTTACTTTGCCAATGTAAATCTAACCACTAACATCTGTACCATAACCAAATATTAAATAACTGTAGTAGCCCAGCACATTTCTTCACTGGGAACGAACATAATGTTATGTTATGTTATGTTTACTTCTAAGTGATGCTCACAGAAGGAGGTACCTGAAGTCACAATTATATACCCCATCTTTCAGATCTCTACGAGACAGCAGCAAACACATTTTAAGCATCTACTCACTTTTTTTAACACTCAGAAAATTTTCCAGAGTTGTTAAAAATTCATTTCTACAACTTAGCACTACACATCATTTGTAGCTTTTTTTTTTCACAATATAAATTCCAAAACTGTGCTACTTGAAGCAACTTTACGACTATAGTGAGACTTAAAAAATGTTTTTGTGCCTGTTGGAATTGTGTGAAAAATATATTTCGTGTGAAACGGCAGCAAAGTGCAACATGTGGAATATAATAGACCTCTCTGGTTCTATTGTACGTTATATACCATGTTTCTTGGTTGTTGTGTTCAATGTGTTTTACCTGGAAGTGCAAATATAGTTACTGGCACTAAATGTGTTTTACTCACTATTACTTATTCACCTGTGTCGACTCTTAACAGTGCCCTTTCAAATTACTTTAATTTCTGTTTTTTCTTGTAAATACTTAAATTTATGAATAATAAAAGCATATTATGAGCATGAAATAATATATAATTTACTCAAAACGAGTATCAGAAAACACTCAAATATCCTATTATGTGGGGAATCGGGAAATTTTTCTCTCCAAATTTGGGGAATTTTAGCTAGATTTTTGGGAATTTGAATACTGGCATTGGCAACACTGGATGCAAGGAGAGCTAAGCAGATACTTCCCACCTATGGTTCTCATCGATGACCTTCCTGTTCAGAGACAGATCACCTAGATGGGATCCTAAAACAGCCAATGATGTCGCGTGCACCTTATCCTTGGATCCATCGCATCAGGTCGTCGCATACCGCTACCTCCAACCTCTCCTACAACTTACATCTAATGAACTGTAACGTCTGTTATTTGACAAACGACATCAACAGCAACATTCCTTTTGCTGCGACCACTTTATGTATCATAACCAAGGGACTTTCTGTTATTTACAGAAACAGTCGCCTTAATAACAAAGCACAGAAAACACTTGCGGAAAACTAAAGCTACAGCACAATGGGCTATGTCATGTCAATAATTGTAAATCGCATATTACAGTAAATTGTGTTTGAAATGTATTAAAATTCCAGCTGTTCATACTAATCCCCAACACCTAATTTTCTATTAGCAAGAAATCCATAATAATTAGCTTGTATAACCAAATTTAATTGTAAGTGAATTATATCTTCCATATTAATAGTTAACTATTAAAATGAGGAGGAAAACTGTCACTTTCCAGATACTTGTTGATAAAATAACATAATACTTGATTTAATGTAACTACGTGTACCAACAATTTAATAGAATGGCCCCTGAGAAATGCAGCTGAATGGCTCTGCGAAGATCTATAACATTGTTTTAGCCATTCTGGGGTGCATTGTAACAAATTAATGTATCTCCCTATGCCAGAGATCAAATGGTAATGTATCTGTATCACTGCAAATGATTAGCATCACGTCCATAATTCTGCATTTCATATTTTTCAAAACAATTGACACATGACAAGTCTCCTTATTACCTTTTGTCTCCTGATAGTCTTCATATAAGGACGCATTTCTTTGTTCTCTGAGATTTCACCGATTTGTCCTATTCCTTCAGTAATAATGTATACAGATTTAGTTAATCTTTCAGCTACCATATTTAACTGCAATGGGAAGTCACTGGTTTAGTGCAATGGCAACTGCACACCATCAAATACACATTTGTGTTTTTACAAGTCAAACCTTGCAGCCTAAATTTCTTATTATGAAGTTCAATAACTGTTTCTGTGCAATGAAAATAATTTTTGGATTATACTTCATGCCACCACAGTCCTCCATCACCTAGCTTTCCCACTCCACAATGACAACTCTGCCCTGACTAACAGAAATTCAGCCAAGTATGATTTTTAATACTAGTTAACATTAAAATCCACATTATCAGGGTTGTATATATATATATATATATATATATATATATATATATATATATATATATATATATATATATATATATATATATAGAGAGAGAGAGAGAGATGAATATAATAGAGGGAAATATTCCACGTGGGAAAAATATATCTAAAAAGAAAGATGATGAAACTTACCAAACAAAAGTGCTGGCAGGTCGATAGACACACAAACAAACACAAACATACACACAAAATTCTAGCTTTCGCAACCAATGGTTGCCTCGTCAGGAAAGAGGGAAGGAGAAGGAAAGACAAAAGGATATGGGTTTTAAGGGAGAGGGTAAGGAGTCATTCCAATCCCGGGAGCGGAAAGACTTACCTTAGGGGGAAAAAAGGACAGGTATACACTCGCACACACACACATATCCATCTACACATGCACAGACACAAGCATGTCTGCTTGTGTCTGTGCATGTGTGGATGGATATGTGTGTGTGTGCGAGTGTATACCTGTCCTTTTTTCCCCCTAAGGTAAGTCTTTCCGCTCCCGGGATTGGAATGACTCCTTACCCTCTCCCTTAAAACCCATATCCTTTTGTCTTTCCTTCTCCTTCCCTCTTTCCTGACGAGGCAACCATTGGTTGCGAAAGCTAGAATTTTGTGTGTATGTTTGTGTGTCTATCGACCTGCCAGCGCTTTTGTTTGGTAAGTTTCATCATCTTTCTTTTTAGATATATATATATAGAGATATATTTTTCCTCGTCAAAGATTATTTGCTGTCCTACACTCGTACTCTCTGCTGGAAATATCACTTTGCCACGAAGAAAAATGATCCTAATCCTACTCCTAATGATCCAACTCCCCAAGACACCATCCAAATTGAACCCTGCCTGGAACAGTTCCGTCCTCCGTCACAGCGGGACCCACCTCCTCTTCCTCAAAATCACCCTCTCCAAACCTTCCAGGAATTTCTGACTTCCAGCCTTGCATCTCAATCCTTCTTAAAAAACCTTAATCCTACACCCAACATCACCACTGCTGAAGCCCAGGCTATCCGTGATCTGAAGGCTGACCGATCCATCGTCATTCTTCCGGCGGACAAGGGTTCCACGACAGTGGTACTTGATCGTCGGGAGTATGTGGCTGAGGGACTCGTCGGCTTTCAGACAACACCACATACAAAGTTTGCCAAGGTAACCCCATTCCCGATTTCCAGGCGGAGCTTCAAGGAATTCTCAGAACCTTAGGCCCCCTGCAAAACCTTTCACCTGACTCCATCAACCTCCTGACCCCACCGACGCCCCGCACCCCTACCTTCTACCTTCTTCCTAAAATCCACAAACCCAATCATCCCGGCTGCCCCATTGTAGCTGGTTACCAAGCCTCCACAGAACATATCTCTGCCTACGTAGATCAACACCTTCAACCCATTACATGCAGTCTCCCATCCTTCATCAAAGACACCAACCACTTCCTTGAACGCCTGGAATCCTTACCCAATCTGTTACCCCCGGAAACCATCCTTGTAACCATTGATGCCACTTTCTTATACACAAATATTCCGCACGTCCAGGGCCTCGCTGCGATGGAGCATTTCCTTTCACGCCGATCACCTGCCACCCTACCTAAAACCTCTTTTCTCATTACCTTAGCCAGCTTCATCCTGACCCACAACTTCTTCACTTTTGAAGGCCAGACATACCAACAATTAAAGGGAACAGCCATGGGTACCAGGATGGCCCCCTCGTACGCCAACCTATTCATGGGTCGCTTAGAGGAAGCCTTCTTGGTTACCCAGGCCTGCCAACCCAAAGTTTGGTACAGATTTATTGATGACATCTTCATGATCTGGACTCACAGTGAAGAAGAACTCCAGAATTTCCTCTCCAACCTCAACTCCTTTGGTTCCATCAGATTCACCTGATCCTACTCCAAATCCCATGCCACTTTCCTTGACGTTGACCTCCCCCTGTCCAATGGCCAACTTCACACGTCCGTCCACATCAAACCCACAAACAAGCAACAGTACCTCCATTATGACAGCTGCCACCCATTCCACATCAAACGGTCCCTTCCCTACAGCCTAGGTCTTTGTGGCAAATGAATCTGCTCCAGTCCGGAATCCCTGAGCCATTACACCAGCAACCTGACAACAGCTTTCGCATCCCGCAACTACCCTCTCAACCTGGTACAGAAGCAAATAACCAGAGCCACTTCCTCGTCCCCTCAAACCCAGAACCTCCCACAGAAGAACCACAAAAGTGCCCCACTTGCGATAGGATACTTTCCGGGACTGGATCAGACTCTGAATGTGGCTCTCCAGCAGGGATACGACTTCCTCAAATCCTGCCCTGAAATGAGATCCATCCTTCATGAAATCCTCCCCACTCCACCAAGAGTGTCTTTCCGCCGTCCACCTAACCTTCGTAACCTCTTAGTTCATCCCTATGAAATCCCCAAACCACCTTCCCTACCCTCTGGCTCCTACCCTTGTAACCGCCCCCGACGTAAAACCTGTCCCATGCACCCTCCCACCACCACCTACTCCAGTCCTGTAACCCGGAAGGTGTACACGATCAAAGGCAGAGCCACGTGTGAAAGCACCCACGTGATCTACCAACTGACCTGCCTACACTGTGACGCATTCTATGTGGGAATGACCAGCAACAAACTGTCCATTCGCATGAATGGACACAGGCAGACAATGTTTGTTGGTAATGAGGATCACCCTGTGGCTAAACATGCCTTGGTGCACGGCCAGCACATCTTGGCACAGTGTTACACCGTCCGGGTTATCTGGATACTTCCCACTAACACCAACGTATCCGAACTCCGGAGATGGGAACTTGCTCTTCAGTATATCCTCTCTTCCCGTTATCCACCAGGCCTCAATCTCCGCTAATTTCAAGTTGCCGCCACTCATACCTCACCTGTCATTCAACAACATCTTTGCCTCTGCACTTCTGCCTCGACTGACATCTCTGCCAAAACTCTTTGTATTTAAATATGTCTGCTTGTGTCTGTATATGTGTGGATGGCCTAACCTAACCTAACCTAACCCCTTGAATTTTGTGTGTCTGTCGACCTGCCAGCACTTTCATTTGGTAAGTCACATCATCATACTCCTGCTGTGGTCACTGTGGTGCATCCTACTTCTATACAATCAGTTTTTGGAGGATTTAAGTTCAGTCATTCCATTACATATTCATTCTCTGAGAGATACATTACAACAAATCCATACAACCAACATGTTCAAGATGCGGTCTTCCACTGAAACTGAGCCAGAGACACTCATTCCACCTATTGGGAAATCTGCGGAGTCTCTTTCAAGGGAGAATAATAGTTCCACATAAGGAAATGCCAGGAATGGATAGGAATAACTCCATGTGTATGCCTGGGGGTTCATTCACGGTGATGAAGAGGCTATTATGGCAGCCAATGAGGGAACAGTGTGTAACCAACTGCAAATTGTGGTACACTGGTACACATTGGGATGAACGATGCTGGTCGCGTAGATTGCTCACGGAGTTTGAACAAAGCTCACAATGTACAGGATTGTCCCCATAACCGATTGTGGCTCCACAGATCTGAATTGTGTGGAAGGACTGAACCAGGGACAACAAAGCTTCTGTAACAAGCTAGGCTGCGACAGCTCTCCATCCCGTCCAGATTACAACAGCTGTAGCAGACCCAGAAGTAAGTGTGTGTGTGTGTGTGTGTGTGTGTGTGTGTGTGTGTGTGTGGGGGGGGGGGGGGGGTGATCTGAGACAGATGAGGATATAAACTGTCACCGAGAGGGCCACCTGAGAGTGAGAAAGCCGGCCGGAGTGGCCGTGCGGTTCTAGGCGCTACAGTCTGGAACCGAGCGGCCACTACGGTCACAGGTTCGAATCCTGCCTCGGGTATGGATGTGTGTGATGTCCTTAGGTTAGTTAGGTTTAATTAGTTCCAAGTTCTAGGCGACTGATGACCTCAGAAGTCGCATAGTGCTCAGAGCCATTTGAACCATTTGAGCCAAGAGTGAGGAAACCAACACAGAATCAGTGAGTTTTTTTTTTTTAAATGAGCAGCATAGATGTAATTATGAAAACAATAATTATTCTCTGACACTGCAATGTAAAAAGTAGTAACACTCTTGCATCTTGGCTGGAGTAAAGGAAGTGTGCTGTCTGCTTCTGGAATAGTGATGAAAATGATCTGTGAGATCATGGACACAAAAAAGGATTTTGTTGTGGGACTTTAAAGAGGGAAAAGCATTGAGAAACTTTTCAGAAGATTGTAAATAACAAATGTATGTTAATTAACTGGATGATAGAACATCATGAAGATAACATAGCTTACCTTTCATTAATCAGATTGCACGCTGTTTCCTTACTTTCAAAAATTGAATTTCAGCTTTTAGGTGAAAGAAAATCAGTACAAGAGAGTTTTGCTGTTGATGGAAGTAACCTATAGCTAATCAGACCACATTGCACATACATGGGACCAGTTACATCTTTATTTTCAGAAAGAAGTGTAGCACGGCATTTATTCTCCGAGAAAGTAAACTAAAAAGCCATTTCGGGACAGTAACTCACATCGTGGCAGTTGGTGTATGTCTTCTTGTTAGATTATAGCAATGAGAGAGTATGCTAGATAGATGACTGACTGACGTCTCTCTCTCTCTCTCTCTCTCTCTCTCTCTCTCTCTCTCTCTCTCTCTCTCTCACACACACACACGCACACGCACACGCACACGCACTGGCAATCACTTTACTGCTCCTCCCATCACCCAATATCTATAATATTCATGAACACCTGAAACTGAATGGTTCGATACTGCTTAGGGATGCCCACGTATGAATAAGTCTCACCAAATTTCTGGTGAATGCTGGCCAAATATTCTGTGAACAAGGTACACTGCTCCGACCTAATTGTACACTATTTAAAAATCTTCACACATGTCACATATGATGATACAAATTTTTTTTTTTTTTTTTTTTTTTTTTTTTTTTTTTTTTTTTTTTTTTTTACAGAAAATGTGTCACAGAACACGTGTTGGCAATGCATGTCTGTATAGAGTTAGAGGAAACCAGTGGGGGCAACAGAATGCCAACGAATGGCTATTAACTAGCTAATGCTCTTAATGCCCAATTGAATTATTTTTTGTGGGTGGCCAACCCTTCACATCAAGTTTTTGGTGCATATTGACATCTGTTACTACTTTAGGAGTATCTGCCAAAATAGGACTCGTCAAATGAAATATGACACCCCCCTCCCCTCCAGGGTACTATTTGTATTAACACTTATTTTAAAACTTATAATCTATCAAAGATCTAAAGTAAATATTAAAAATAAATATTTAAACTTCGTCTTTTTTTGAGTATATTACTCTTGGAGAGATGTCTATTACCCATATCCCAGTAATGCTTTAAATAATAGCATAAATGGAAAGTTTCCTCACCCCAATATTCTGCTAAGTGGGCGGTCTCCAAAGCATTAATACTTTTTTATGTAGTAGAGAAAACATTCCGCATTACATCTGTAGCAGGAAATACTGTTCTGTTTATCTCATAGTGGTAGTGATCTTGTGATATGTTGCTTATTTTTTCACTGGTTCGAATGTGTCGACTTTTCCTGGTTATAAATTTTTGCACCTGAAATATATGTGTCAGCTGTGATTATGCCGATTTATTGGACTCATCAGCTGTCAAGAGTAATATTGCAATTAAGAATCTTCAACATAATATTGAAAACTCCCTGGAACACTTATAGTATTGTTACATTGAGGATATTTACCTTGGGCTTGCTACACTCCTCTGACAGAGCATATAAAAATACCAAAGTAGCTACTTCATCTCATGGAATTACTGAGACCACCAGCCCACCTTGAAGACACGTGTTGTTCCCTCAGCATACCTGCTTTATGAGGGGTAGTGATGGTGGAAAGAGCACTCTACTAGAGTGATGTATACCATCACAATATATTCTGTAGACACCTCAGCACTGTCACACCAAATTTACATTATTTTAGTGGAAATGTACAGTCAACAAGCCAAGTACGTTTATGAGTAGCAAGACTGTCTCTCACCTATCATTCATACCTTACAATTGTACAAATAGGCTTTACTACAACTCACTTCCAGCACGCTACTCTTTTTCTGAAGCCATGTCTCACTTGCCACAAATAAAAGGGCTAACTACGTATCAACTACTGCAAACTGATTATGTTTACTAAAAAAGTAACTGCTGATTACTCAGTTATAGTAAATGGCTACTGTGTATCATGTTACCAATTTATAAATAAAATGAGCACATCAATATTTAACAAAGCATAATAGTTACCTGCATATCATAAGAAAATCAGCATTGGTACTTGGCATTCTGGTGAAATAGTTACCTGCATATCATAAGAAAATCAGCATTGGTACTTGGCATTCTGGTGATAGGAATCTTCATTCTTGAAATTGCATAACCATGTAACACATCACTATGGAACTGGCCATCATGCTATTTTTATTTAAATGTAAAAATTTAGTTTGTGGTAAATTCCTAGTGGTTGACATAACTTTGTCATTTGCACTAAAGTCATATGTATGCAATTTCTCAGTGCTTTACACACTTTATTTGTATTTCTCATTTTGTTCCCCTCAGTAATCTTTGAGAAACCAATTTTGTTCTGTGTACAGTCATACTTAGATTTTGAGAAAAATTTCTTGGGCAAATTTTGCTCAGAAATTGAAAGAAAGCCAGGATTATTAGTGAAATTTGAAGTTGTCCAAATTATAGGGAAAGACATGGTAGTATGAAAGAATTTAGCAAAAATCAGATACACAAATTAGCCCATTTGGATGACTTTTTGATGAGCTTTCACAGATGATGCACTGTAAACGTTACTTGTAGAGATGCAATGAGATTTAGTTTATGGTCTAGATGACACCTCTGATCAGTTTTTGAGATATCTTCACACACTAGACAATTATGAAAAAGGTAAATAGACATAATCATAAGTTTTGATGATTTTGAGCAAAGCAAAGGAATAAAAAATTGGAGGAATACTGACCACAAGGTGTGACACATAAGCCTTCAGGAAGGTTTACATGCTTTGTAAACTGTGTTTGCAGCTGCAGGATTCCTGCTATGCAGTGCAGTTTTTCATTTCTTCGGGAGTTGTATTTGTAACAATGTTTAGAAACAAGTATACAATAGCAATGCCAATGTTACAAAGTTAGTCTGTGGAAGTTCTGTCTTGCTTTATTCACTTATGAGACATCCATACTCACCTCTTAATCATATTGTGGAAGAGAATTATCTGGAAGGTAGGATAAGTCAAGACAGATACTGGTTTAAAACACAAAACTTACACATTAGTAGAGCCTTGAGTGCTCATGCATATGAGGACTGTTTACACCCTGTGATACTGATATATTTTACACTTACAATTGACTTAAAACTCAGGTGATGTCAACCAAAATGCTTTGTTTTATTTACTATAATGTTTATGCACTGTTGCCAGTAAGTAACTCTCCTAGTTTTTTTATTTCACTGTAACATTTTCTATAAACACACAAATAATTACTTACCCTAATGATAGCACAACATGTGAAATAGGTAAATGACAACTTTAAATTAGACAAAATGTTTTCAAGTTTCACTATTACATAATGGATTTTTATAGGAATGGAATCCCTCATTTATTGATAAATTCAAGTTATCATCATGCATGTTTGTATAAAAGTGAAAGTACTCCAGGAGGAATCATCAGTAAATAAGCGGTGTTTCAATGGACTTTTATTCCATTAAAGTTTGTCCTCTGAAAACGTGTATAGGATGTCATATCATAGCACATCAAAATTACCTCCACATATCCAATGGCAATACTAACATAATGGAAAACACGGAAAAGGAACTAGATATGAATCCTGCTGGAACCTGCAGTTTGTAAAAACTTAACATTAGGTAAGTTCATAGGTTGTGGCAATATTAGGTAGGTCAGGCAGTATATAGCCAATTGTTAATTTAATTCATTATGGAGATACAGTATATCACCAAAGGCTACTATAATAAACCTAATTTGGTCCATGTTTTTATGAGCATGTTAAACCTTAAACTTAATCCTGAGGAAACACCATGAGAAAAAGAACTACTCCAAATCAAAAAGAAGTTGTTGGGTTCTCTTGACATTTCAGTCCATAGACAATGGATGAAGTCTAGAGCCTAATATCTTTTGGCCTCTGTCCCCAAACTGAAAAACAAAGCGGAAACCTGATAATTCTTCTGAATGAGATCTGCAAAATTTTTCTTTATTTATTAACAATCAAGTATTCAGCTTATTAAATTTAAGGGCACTCCATAACCCTGGAGATACACGACTGGTTTGAAAAACAAATGACCAACAAATATTGTTGTACAAATCTATTATCTTCTTAATCAGAAATGTCTGATTTCATAACAGTTATTCTCAACAAAATTACCAACAACAGTGAAAGGCATATGCACTTTTACTACATAAGCTAAATGCTTTATTACTCTTCTGTCTAGATGAACACTATATGTAACAATTAAATGAATGGATGAATGGCAACAGGCAAAGTCTACAATACATTTAATATAAATCAGCAAAACACACACACACACACACACACACACACACACACACACACACACACACTTATTACACAATCAAATAATTACCAGGTTCATTAAATGAGTGGAAATTGGGATGAGATCAGAAATTTTGTGTAATATTAAATTATGCATTTACATATTCTTGAATTCACCAGTTTTATTTAACATTAAAATATTTGGATTTTCACGTTCAAAGTCTGTCATTTCTCGCTCTCGTTCATCCTGACCCCATTCTCCCAATGTCTTCATCACATCTGGCTGGTTCCTCCGCCACTCTTCCTCTTTCTGCAATCAACAGATTACTTCACAAACTCACTAAAGAATATAGTTCTCCACAGACCAGGCACATTATTCTAAGCGTACTGTAAATAATAAATTATCATAACACAGACAAAAACATTTTGTTAAAAGTAAAACTCAATCTCTATACATACAATTTTGTAATGAGTAAGTTAGAAGATACTAACTGAAAGAATAATTATAGAACACCTGTACGCATGACAAACAGCCACAACATACACTGTAACAGGTGTCAACATTTCACACCTGGCTCTCTACTAATGTCTGGCTCTAGCCCATGATCTTCTTTGATATTTGAGGCTTGAGAGGATGTGTCCTTAGAAACAGAATCTTTAGCATCTATTTCTTCAGATTTATCCTTTTTTATATCTGATGATGGACCTTTTGAATCATTACCACCTTTGGCGACCGCTTTCTTAAGAGGCGTTAGCGATTTCTTAGGAGGCGGTGGTGGAGCGAGTTCATCATCCTTTTCCACTATAACTTTTCCCCCATCCCACCAGCCATATGGCAAGTCACTTGGAACCTAATAGCAGAAGAACATGAGAAACAATACACAAGAAAAACACAGCAACTGTAGGTGTGGAACTCAGGAATTGTATTGTTTCTTCATCATGCTACATTTAAACTGTTTAGAATGGGGAAGGGGTGGTACTTCTGGGAATTATTAATTTTAGTATAACTGGCTTCCAAACAGTTACTCTCTATTAATCCCAAAATTTACATTAATATCTGATGAGGAAACAGAAACCACATGCACAATGCAAATGAAATGCAATTTGTGTTAACAGTTACTAAAATAGATTTTTATTTCACAATGTGACAAATGATACAAAATTGATGATTTACTAACATTTTTTCAGCAATCTAACTGCATGCTCTCCACCCACATACTCAATATGAATACAGCTTCACTCTATTATTTGATACACTGTGTACTGAATATAATTTTTCAAGACATGCTTCAGCTACTGATCACTTTGGGTTCTGAAGTGCAGAGGACTAAACTGACAGCTTCATTTTATGACACCCTAACTTAAGTGGAATTAACCAGGTATGATAGTCTGTTACCTCTGTACAACAACTGTCATACATAATAACAAGTATCTTGGTAAACAAGTATGTCAAAGAAGGTTGCAGAAAAAACAGAGGAAGACAACATGAAAGCAATGGTGTTTGCAGACGACTTGATGTGGGGAAACAATGCATGCTTGTGAAGAAACTGTGTGACAGTATGGGATGAAATTATGTGAGATTCTTGTTACCTCTGGGGGGGGGGGGGGGGGGGGGGGGGGGAATATATATATACTTGGGAAGTGTGATAGAGGAAAACAGAAGAATGAGAGAGAATGTGCTGGCAGACAGTCAAAAGCATTCATACGAAGTTTTAAGAGCCTGGTTTGAAACAAAGGCGTCCCACAAATAAGCAAAGAAGTGATATACATAAGCTACTACATCCTAATTTTGACTTATGTGCCTGAAATATGGGTAATAAAAAAGAGATGCAAGCAGATTACAGGCATTTGAAACAAAGTTTCCCCGGAAGTAGGAGAGAAGTAACAAGGGGAAACAAGATTAAGAATGAAAGGGTAAGGGAAATAGTGAAAGTGGAATCCTTGCAGAGCAGGACAGAAACATCTAGGCTAGGATGGTAAAGGCACTTAAAGAGAACGGAAATCATGAGGATTCCCAAGAAGATACATAAGACCTGAATGAACCCAGAAAGATGGTAGGAAAATAGGATTAGATGGCAAGGCTTATGTTCCAAATAGATCCAGCCTGGAGCTGGGAACTGCTGAAGATGATAATGATTACAATGCCTTAATTTAACATATTTAGAAAAACATTATTGTAAAGATTTCTCAAATTCATGTGTGCTCTTTTAATTTTTTCAGTCCTGATTGTAGCTATTTTCCTCTTTTCACTTTTTACATTTATATTTTCACCCAGTTATTTCAAATTTTCTGTTTTCTAGATGTTGCCATACTTGGTTTTTAAAATTCTTGGTGAGTTACTTTCATTAGTCATGTATTCTGTCTTCTCAAATGATATTTGTTAACATGCCTCCTCAGCTATTTCCTTCAAGAGTTCTGGTCTATTCTTTATATTCTATGAGGATCCATCTAATCATAACGAGATCGTCTGCAAAAGCCAAGCAATTTATTGCTTCTTTTGATCAACCCAACTTTATTAAGTTATTAACCTTTTGTTTTTCTTCTTATAACTTTCTCCAACATATAGTTGAATAATAATGGCGACAAATCTTCTCCTTGTCTGATTCCTGATACAATTTGAAAAGGAATAGAACTTCTTCCAAAAAAGTTTAATTTTACATTTTGTTTTTGTAAGAGTATGTTTAGTTATTTCCAGAGTTTTCCTATCTACTGCAAATTCCTTGACAGTTTTAGGGTGGGAGCCTGTCTACTGAATCATTTTTTTTAATCAACTAACATTAGCACTATCTTATTATTTGATATTCTCATATAACTAATTATTTATTTAGATATGTGTATCACACACAGCCACGCTGAGAGTAACTGTTAGCCATACCCAAAAATATACTGAAGATGCACTTTCATATGACCAACAAGTAACTTTGGAGAGTCTTTATGCAGAACATGTCCATTTGTCTGAGGCAGCTTCATATTTATTCCAGTCTCTTCATGACCTCTAGACCCTCTGCCAACTTATTTCAGAAACTATTTCTATTTCACATTGCTTCTTTTTACAACAACGGAAACGCCTGGAGTGAGGACTTAAAAGTAGGTAAACAGTACTAGCTTGAAAGCCAGTAGGGTATGTGCTGTTTCCTGCCTGTGTGTATTACATGTCAATCAGCTAAGTTGACATCATCTTGAATTTACTGCAGGATCCTAAAATCAAGATGACGTCATATGCTTCAGTGGGACTCAGCAGCATCAGCGTCTCCCTTGAAGATGGCAGAGTGATGGATCACCGAAATGTGGAGTTATGTTGCTTTTAGGATCCTGCAGCAAACCCAAGACAGGACTACCAAGAATCAGTTAAGTTACAGGTAAATTATTATTTTCTTAATTTTTATTTATTTCTCACTTTGATTACTTATTGTAGACTTATCTACTGGACAGAAGAGCCTTGTACATTTACCATTCTGTTCATTTCCCAGTAAGTAATGTATTTGTCACCTCAGATCCCATCATTCATTACCATGCAGTTTAGCTTTATTAAAAATTCTTGCCATTTGGCCATATGATTTTTTAACAAAGGTGGAATAGCACATGGCCAATGCTCAACAGGTTTCCTGTTTTATCATTGCAAGCCTGGGCAGAAGCTTGTCCTGTCTCCAGCAGCTATTCAACCGTTTTCCAAAACATTTGCATCTCTTTGTAAGTATTCATGGACATCTCTATTACATCTTGTTGTTTGACAAGACCCAAGTTTTCTGCCAGAAAGTATTCTGATAATCGTTATACCATACATCAAGGCACGGTCTGATTTGTTCAGCAATTAGCAGAGTACAAACGATCATTTGTCCTATCACTAAAATCTGGATTGTAGGTCATTCAATAGAAGTTGACATCTTCACAGTATTATAATTTAAAGTTGTGGAAACTCTCACGAGACTGGCATTCAAAAATAGCCTCCTACCAGAAATGAGGCAATAGGCTACAAGTTGTGCTGTCTGTTGGGTATTTGGTTTCACTTTTTTGTTACTAATAAGCTATGTGTGGTATGTGTTTCTAATTGTGATTTTCACAAATTCTAGAGATTGAATCAATGTGTATATTAAGGCACATGCTTGACATAACAAACCCCCTGCAAACTGACAAATTTAATAGAAGTGCCTAGGAAAAATGTGAATGATCTTTTTCTCCTTATCCAGATGCAGTCTGATAATATTTACCAACATCTTTTACTTTCCTATCACAATTATGCATGCTCTATGTGAGGGAATTAACCAACAGATTTTGTCAGTTAGGCCTGAACTGTTACTGTAAAAGTAATATTTAGTAACTGGTGAGATTCAAACATCAAGCTGAAGTAGTGGCTAGGTCCAACATATGAAAAGAACAGGACAGATTAATCTGTATGGATTAAGTTCTCAACATGCTTTCATTTAACCAGAAATGAAAAATAGAAGAGCCAATACCAGTATTTATTAGTAGAAACCTCATCAACATTACATGAAGGGCCAGGGAAAAAAAGAGCAGGCAACCTTTTTTTCTTTTTTTAAAGAGTTGTTGTTATAGCTCTATTCAGACTGATCATACGCACCTGTTCAGAGGCTAAAATTGAAGGTGGGGAGCCTCAGGTGAGTCCAGAGATATTAGCATACGAAGTTTTACCATAAAGGGAAAGAACCAGGTAAGCCAATTTCTCAGGGGAAGGAAGGAGGCAAATCAGTGGTGACACGAGAGGCCAAAGTAAACGTAAGGTCACCAAAAATATGCAGATATATGCAGAAAAGTCTAGAAACACGTGGATGTACGCACTTGGAAAAAAAGAGGAAAGCATCCTACATTCTTCAACTGAGAATCATCATAGCTCGAAGAGCCACTGCAGCCTCAGATTCCGAGAAAACCAACTTGCCTGAAAATCTAAATATAAAGAACATGTACAATACTTTTAATCAAATTCATCCTGGCACGTTTGTATTATATGACATTTCAAAATGCTTTTCAAACACAAAATCCAACGCTTTGTTTGGATATCCTTGTGCTGAGTGTGAGGTATTCACAACAAAAATGAAAACTTTAACAATGGAGAAACGTAAGGCACAAACTCGTCAGTTAACAACAACAAACATTCCTCACATGAAAAAAAGCTGAAGTGTTTGATGATTTGAAAATGAGGTCCAAACTGGAGGCAAAGAAAATCAACAGGAAGATGGCTATCTGAACATACAGCAAAAAAAAGTGTCCCTTCAAAATATAGCATATGATTAATTCACTTTACATGGCAAATTTTAATGTGCTCATTCAAAACACATTTTCTTGTAACAGGTGAATCCTTTTCTATCTTTATCCTGAATTCACTGTGAAAAAGAGGGTATGTGAAGTGATGTCATTCCTTTTTCACTTCATCATTCATGACTTGAATGAGGCCTCTAAAGAGACCTGTATAATCTGTGGTTCTGCTGGTAATCAAAATAAATACTTAGTCTTCTGCTTCATTCACTAGGCAACTCTCAAATTAGCAATCTGAAGAAGATCAAAATGACATTCCCTGTGTGTGGCCATCCATACTTCGAATGTGACAAAAAGTTGGATTGTGGAACACACAGGCGCTGATTTTCAAATGCCTGAAGATTTCAAGGAAATGATCGAAGTATGCAGATATAAGCCATCCTCTTGGATTCCAGTCAGTGTAAATCGAGAAACTGTGTTAGACTGGAAAACACTGCAAAATTCCATTTCAAAATGCAGCCTATTAAGATAATATTGTCTGAATCCAGCCACTACTGTGTGCTGAAATATCAAAGGACTTATCATGGTGGAATGCAAACTGGCATAATAAGAACACCATTATGACAACCAAATCCGGGGTGTTTTAACTGCGCACAGCTGTTTATAATGGTGTGCTTGATTTCAGAATTCCTTTCTTGTCTAATGTACAATAGCTTTGCAGTTACCTTCTGTTCACTGTAATATAACAATTGCATTCTTTATGCTGCATTTCCAGGCTAGAATGTAACATTTGCAAACTCTGGCAACCTTCACAGCAGCAAGATGGCAAAACTTCAGCTACCTAATTCCTAATTATGTTAAGTGAGAACTATTGCTGATCTATCATGACCAGAAATTCCTTTAGCTGTGTTTACTATGGAATTGCTGCCTTTTTTTTGCTTGAGTTACCTGTTTCTTTCCCTTTACAGAGTGACGTTTGATTGCATTTTTGGAAATTATCTCATTCTGGGAACACAATGGATGCCAATAAAACGATTTTCACATGCACCCAACCAAGAAGTTTTAATTGTGACATGAAAATTGTATATGTACTCATATACTGATGTTACCACAATTCAAACATTAAAAGATTGCTTTTTCTGGAGCTTAATAACAATTTATTTACCTGGTTTTCTCCCCTGCCCCTTCATATGTTTAACACTGAACAAAATATGAATAAAATGACCAAGCACAACAAGAACTGAGTGAAATTAATTAAGATTCTTTGAACTATTTAAAAATATTACATAACTGCTGTGCTTAACATTTTATAATTTAACTTTTTCCCTTTTTAATTCAAGATTGAATTTATTAACACAAAGCAAGAAACATTGAGATGTAATGCTGAAACTGTAAAAGGACCGCAGCCAGATTTCCTTTTTCCTAACACAATGACAGCATCTATATGAATTGCACATTTGTCAGATTCCCTTTGGAGTTATTATTACAGAATAAATTCTGATGACTTGTCACTAGTAATGAAATGTTATGTGAGAAATGCATAACAAAGGCCGTGTAATTTATTGGCAACTGGCAACTAACAACTAATATTATACATAGGAAATCATAATTTATGGGAAAAAGCTGATGTAAGTGTAAATAAATGACAACAGATGCAATAATATTCCAGAAAACATGGGTCCCCAAATGACCCATCTGCCATATAATTGTGACTGTGCTGCCACTGATTTCAGAGTTACATGTTGCCCTAGTTAGTATAAATGTATCCGGATATAAAAATTATGATTAAGTCCCCATCTAGTTGGGCTCAAATTTCACCCGTGTTTTACCTTAACAAGAAATTTACTGCAAATTTGTACCTGTAAGTGATGTTCCACATGTCATCCTCACATTTGGATGCAATAACGCATTCAACTCTGCAGACTTACTAATTCTTTCAACTACTCCCTAACTGTCTTATAAATCTTGAAAAGTTTGTACAATTCGGGGTTTCTGTTCTACAATCACATCAATGGGTGTGCTGTACACTTATCTTTTGGGATGACCCCACACTCAAAATCTGCAGAATTGATGTCTGACATTTTCTGAGAGCAAGGTCCATGCCCTGTACAAACTATTCCTCTCTGCCCATAATGGTGTGTTAGGTGTCATCTTACATTGGCAGCAATATTTGTCAGTGCCTCATCATGTGCCCTAACAATGGGCCAACTGCAGAAGTGAAGCATAATTAGTTATAAAGTTGTGTAAGTGGGTAAGCATAAAATTCAGCTAAATAACTGTGAAAGTTTTTGAACAGGGGCTGAAGGGAGGAGGGGGTGAGTCAAATACCACTTATTTTAAAGCATCAGTTACACATAGTAAATTTGTCGAGCAGAAAGTGATATCCACAATTTCAGAGTTTTCACAGTGGCTACCAAGTATACAATTTTCTGTGTTCAAGCCAAGTCATATTTCAGTTAAAACTTGAGTTCTTACGATACTCGTTCAACATTTTCCTTATATGGAGGTAACAGTCAGGGCTAATGTTATTCTCTTGTATTGTGCTCGTATAGCTTAATGCTGATGGAGTGATTTCACATGAGGTGTGATTTTTATGCAAATGTGGAAAAATGAAAAGACTGCAGCCCCTTGCCAAGTCAAAGTTATGTGATGGAAATCAAATTTCAATCTGGGAACACTTTATTTTTGAAGTACAACCCCAGAGTACAACACGATGACAGCCAATGCCTCTGTCAAATTTAATGGTTCATAGCTAAATTTCTACCACAATCACTATTACGAAGCCCCAGTAAGGTGAAGAATGAGGTAAGATCTGATCAAAAAGTAAAGGATATTTTTTATTTCAGGGGCTTTATAATCCGATTTTCAACTTTTTATTATCATTGTCTTGTCGGTACACTTGTTCCTGATTTATGTCTGGATTTTCAGCTGTTATATTCATGTATTTTATTGCTCACAGTCTAAAGGCTGCACATGTTTTCAAAAGTTTGGCAAATTTTTACATTAGAAAAATATGGATCAAGGAATTTGCATTAGATTTTGCTAGAAAAATGTAATATAGTGCAGCATCACATTCAAAATGTCGACTCTAGCTTTTGGTGAATTTACTATGAGTAGGACAACAGTTTAGGAGAGGTATAAATTTTTCAAAGAGGGTTGAGAAGACATTAAAGGCGACAATTGCTCTGGACGCCTTAGTGCATAAATTACTGACAATGATGAGGAAGAAGTAAAGAAAATAGTTCTGATAATGTCATCATATCCTTTTGCTGATGATGTTGGTATATCCTTTGGCTCATGACAAGCAATTTCTTTCAGATGTTTTGGGCATGACGTGTAGCAGCGAAGTTTTTTTCTGAAATCATCGAATTTCAACAAAAAGCGAAGTCGCTCAGCAATTGTTGAATGAAGTCGACAATAATCCATAATTTCTAAAGAGGGTTACAAAAAGTGATGAAACGCGGGTATATGGGTATGACGTTGCAACCAAGGCCCAATCAACCCATGGAAACAGCCCGAAGACAAATTCGATCACATGTGAAGGCTCTTCTGACTGTTTTCTTTGATTACCATGCGACAGTGCACCAAGAGTTCCTATCGCATGGTCATACGATCAATAACGAATGCTACCTGAAGTTACATGCTGTTCCTTTGAAGCAATCCGAAGGAAACTACCAGAATTGTGGCAAAAGCAACTGCAGAAATTGCATCGTGATAATGCCCCCACTAATACCTCAACACTTGCCCGCAATTTTTTGGCAAAAAACAAAACTTTTATGTTGCCTCGGCCATTATACTTGCTGGACATGGCCCCCTGCAACTTCTTTTTATTTCTGAGGCTGAAGAGAACCATGCAAGGAGGTCATTTTGCACCACTGACAAGATAAAAGCAGAATCACTGAAAGAGCTGAACATCATAACTGAAAGTGAGTTCCAGAAGTGCTTGCAAGATGGCAAAAACTGCTGGCATGAGTGTATTATATCTGAGGGGGGTTATTTTGAAGGGTTCAAAATCACTGACGATAAATGAATAAAGCTTCTTTAAGAAAAACAATAATTCCCATTACTTTTTGATCACGCCTCATAACATCAAGAGAGGTACGTTATTTCATAGGCTACATTTTGTTACCACTGACGCTTCCCAAGTTTTGAAGCTGATACGACATTTACAGTTATCACAGTATACAGAGAGGGTGTGGATTGTCCAACCTATAAATTTTGACATATTCATAAGACCCATTATAAACACCAGGTACTCTAAATCCAAGGAAGTCCTTTGACAAGCACAGAATACTTCAGTTTTCCGCAGCCATGCGGCTCTGATACCACTTTATTTAGCAGGTCTTCAATTTTGTTTCAGGTAGTACCACAGAATGGAGGCAGTGGCATCAGACAATGTTCGCATGATGGCCTAATAGGTTTAAGGCTTTGAGTCAAGACAAACACATCAGCTTCCTACATACGCAACAATCCACCAGCTGCCCTCCTCCTGTTCAACTGCCAAGTGCAAAAATGACAGGTAGTACTGCTCCTTTATCGGCAGTTTCCAACATGATTTTGTTCTCCTGATTTACCAGCAGGTTTGTATGTTATTTTTCTATGAGTAATTTAACGTGTCACTTCCAGCACGTTAGTTTTTCACTGTTCCTTATTATACAAAATCGAGAAATGAATAATGTGTCCATAATTACATGAATATTTCTTGTGCTCCTCAGAGGATACTCTTCAACAGAGTCGAAATTTTTTTTTAGTAGAGTCAGAGGACAATTCAGTTGAGAAATGTAATAAATATGCAACCGAATTTTTGTTCGGTACTTAAATTTTGTTCAGTACTTACATTCAGGAGCAAATCATTTGTACGGCTGATACACATATAGTTGAATATGACATTATCCTCGCTTTCAGGAGTATTAGTTCCTATGACCACAGAAGTTAACAGGCAATGCCCACGTATATTGCCTGTCGATTAAGCAGGTTTCCACACTTACGCCATTCTCTATAACCTGTATCACTCGAGCCGATGGTTGATCCACCAATAGAAACGATCCGAACTACATACTGATGAGGCAGTCACCTCAGATGTATACAGGGAACTGAGGATGACATACATCTCAAAACCTGCCTACTGACAAACAACATATGTGAGCGTCACCTGTTGACCTCTATAGTCCATTTAGTGTGCTTAATGATGGTCTACGCCAATAATATGGCAGATGTGTCACACTAGCTTCTTCCCTTGGGAAGAGAAGGCTGAAAAGAAAAGGCAGTTCACTCAGATCCTTGGCTGCATGGATTCCGAAAATATCTTTCTTGTGAAACAGGCTCAGTTTTTTATTCACATGAATTATACTGACAGGGAATCTCAAGTGGATTTCACATTTCTAAATTTCCAGAATGCTTTTGAGACCATTCTCACAAGTAGCCTGAAAACAAATAGTGTTCCTATGGAGTCTAATTTGTGCAAATGGATTTGAGATTTCTTGTCAGTAAGCTCACAGTTCATAGTACTTGATGGAAAGACACCAAGTAAAAGAGAACTGATATCTGGCGTGGACCAAGGAAGTGTTGTAGACTATCTGCTGTTACTAATCTATATAAATGATTTAGGAGACAACCTGAGCAGTCCTCGTAACTGTCTGCAGATGATTATGTCAATTATTATCTAGTGATGTCATGAAGATCTAAACCAGGTGCAAAGTCATTTAGACAAGTTATCCTCCGTACAGTGCAAAAAATGGCAACTGATCCTAAATAATGAAAAGTGTAAGGTCATCCAGAAAGTAATAGAAGAAAAAATGTTAAATTTCAGTGACACGATAAAAATCACACAAATGTAAAGGCTGTCAATTAAGCTAAATACTTAAGGATTACAATTACAAACAGTTTAAACTGGATCAACCACAGAAAAAAACCTTGCGGGGGAGGTATATCAAAGATGGTATTTTATTGGCAGGAAATTTACAAGATGCAACAGATATACTATAGAGTCTGCCTACACCATGTTTGTCCATCCTCTTCCGTAGTATTGCTGTGCGGAATAAGATTCTCACTAGATACGACTCACGAAATCGAGAATGTTCAAAGAAGGGAAGCTCATTTTGTATAAGATTGGTAAATAAAATACCCTTATTCTTATTAATTGAAGCCAAAAAGAGGCTTATTACTGTTAATAAAAAACAGGGGAGAGAGTGTTTCACAGATACAATAGGCAAGTTGGGGTTGCAATAAAAATAAATTAATGCAAGATCTTTTGACAAAATTTCGATCACCAACTCTCTCCCCCGAATGCAAGAATATTTTGTTGACTCTCACCCACATAGGGAGAAACCACCATGGTAATAAAATATGAAAAAGCAAAGCTCACACAGCAAAATTTAAGTGTTTGTTTTCTCATGCTCTGGTCGAGAGAGGAGCTGTACAGAAATAGTCTGAAGGCGGTTCGATGAATCCTCTGATAGGCACGTAAGTGAGGACTGGGATCTGTGGCCCCTTTTTAACCCTCCCCGCTCTATCACTCTTTCCTCCTAAAAATTATGTTAATTGTAAGATATACAGACTTCTTGTGATACTGCTCTATCAGATGAACTTCCATCGGTATCCACAAGAATAACTTTTACCACTTCATTTCTGTTGAATGAAACCAGTTTCATGGTGTCTAATATAATTCATTCTTTGAAATGACTTTATGCAAGACCAGAAAGTGTTCGACGATGAGAAGCCTGTATAGTTTCGTGATGTCATGACATGGAATTTCACATTCCACAGTATTCTGCAGAGGGAATAACTACATAAGAGGAGTCAGAATTCTGTTTGGCAGAAAGGACTGTGGCTGACAAGATGCAAGATCGTGTCTTACATTGTAAGCAGAACTCAGGAGACACCCTATAAGATATTGTAATTTTCAGTTAAAACCCATATTTGGTAGGTTTTACGATGTGATAACTAAATATTCTATGAACATATGCTGTTCCAAAGCACCTGTATATTGATGGTATCTCAAAACATACCTTACTATTGGTACAATTTGATGTAATAAAATGAATGGAAATGTCAAACAGGTGGTTTTAAGAATCTTGCTATTTGGTTGTTTTTGTGTTATAATTTGGGTGTTATGAAGACATGCCATCTCAAGGCAACAGTCCACTGAAGATTTATGAAAATAGCACTGTTCTCAGTATGATATTCACTGTAACTAAATGTCAATTAATAATACACTGGTACTTAGAGCCTTAACGAGCTTGTAACATAAAAGACGTATGTTCTACAAGTTTACCACAGTGTAATGGATAGATGCATGGGTTTATGAAGTCACATGTGATCGGTTCATGACCCAAGCATGAACTGTTAGCGAAATCGGCTCCGGGGAGCGAACACAGCAATTTTATCCCATCCATCTGTAAGCAATCTGTTTGATTTGCAGTCTTAAAACATGTTGTCATAGTAGTTGTCTTCAGTCTGACCGTAAATTTATACTCACTAATTTGATTCAATACTACTTCATTTGTTATCCAGCCTACTCATCTTTCTTATGCTTTCCAAAATCTCTTCTGTACAAGGCTACATTCCAGAAAAATAACTTCATTGAAGATTTTTTAACACTTAAATTAGTATTTCATCTTAATAACTATCTCTTTTTCAGAACACTATTTTTGCTATTGCCAGTCTACATTTTATATCATACCTACTTCCTCCTCTTTCCTTTCTACACAACAGTCTAGAAATTACTTTTTTTTGTCAAAGCACTTTTATATATTCCTACCCCCTTTCGCCGTTCCATTCTTTGCTTGTTACTGGCTTGCCATCTGAGCTCTCGGTATTCATACACATGCTTCTCTTTCCTCCTATGGGTGGCACCTATCTTATTCACAGTAATGCATGTTTCTACAGCTTTGCTTTTCTCCTCTAGCCATGCCTGCTTCCCCAATTTTCACTTCCTCTCAATTTTTAGACAAAGAGGCAGAAGCAGACGAGTGAATAACAGACTGTCAATGGACAAATGTGGTAGGTGTCCTATGCACTGAGCTCGAGTAAATGACAAGAGGTATTAAGTTGTGTTTATTGGTAGTTGTTTAGGGTAAGGGTTGTAATACACTGAAGGTAAGGAGTAAGTTGTCTCAGAGTAAGTGTTCTTTTAATGCTCATTTTGTCAGAGTACTGGCTGCTGGCAATATCACAGTACTGGCTGCTGGCAGCAGTCCTCAGGTTGAAGGGAGGATGATGCTAGTCCATGTCCTCAAGTTGCTGTACACCGAAGGTAAGGATGGGATTCTAATTGTGCCATTGCTGTAACTCTTCACCTGGAGCAGAGCTCTGGACACTGTGGAATCAGCAACTGGAGAGAGCAGTTTCTGTCACCAAACAAGATAATATGGTGGTCACCGGTCATCAAGTCACTAAGTTAATGCATGGGAGTTAAGGAATGAAGTGAGGAGGATGGACGTGTTTTCTGGGCTTCAATGGGGAGCCATGAGTAGGAGTGTGCTTAGAGAAGTTTCTGGGGAAAGTGAGAAGTTGTGCAAATCTTATGAACATTATGGGAACAGGAGCAGCAAGGACTGGAAGTTGTGCCGCATTCACTATGTCGACTGAAGAGAGTTGAATAGATGCTGAGGGGAAAATTTTGAAGACTGTATTCCAGCCACTGACATCATAGAGTGAAATAGGACTGTAGCAGTAGTGAGTAAGTTGGCAGAGGGTAGCAAATCTACAGTGGAGTGGCATACCACACAGATTACAGGCTTGGCGAACGAAGTTTAGAACAATACGCATATGCTACGGAAGCTGACTAGCAAGGTGATGGAATGTGCAAAGACATCGGAGGACAACATAATTTGGCAGCTGCATGTGTTGGATGTAAGACTCACTACAACACAGCTGTTACAATCATTAACAAACAGCATGTGGGACACACAGATGGCAATGATGAGTTTGCAGGACGCTATTCACCATGCACTACAAGGGCAGCTGACTCCAGTCCTGTTATTACCAGAGCAATACTTGCTGGGATCACAAAGGATGCGAGGGAATTACCATCAAAGTTGCGGCTGATTACAGAGCCCAGTAAGCAGAGTTTACCTCCGTTACCATGTTGAGTTGATACAGGTGAGGACTGACCAGCTATGGTACTGGTTTGATTCCTTGTAGCAGGTAGTTTTGAACAGTTTATATGTTACACTATTCACCCTAATCGGTGAGAGTGGGGACCTTAGGGAAATTTGTACAGGTAAGGACTAGTTACTTACTGATCTCAGAAGGAGGTATAGACATGTAGTGGTGACAGAGGAGGGAGGAGGTTACTATGTGTCTGGGACAGAGGAGGGAGGAGGTTACTATGTGTCTGGCCAGAGTGATTCAAACTGGTGCAGATGCATGTATAGTGCAGCTGATTTTGGGCAAAACGAAAGGATATGATTGTCCAAGGTATACTGTGGAACCTAAACCGTATTTCCAGTAAGCTGGATACCCCGGATTTATTACATATAGAAAACATGGCAGCAGTGGCAAGCTGCTACGACCATAGAAGGCTGTCACAGATAAAGTAAGTGGAGCTGGGGGGCAGTGGGTCATTAATCAGTGGGATAGCATGTGACTAACAGGGTCACCCTCTCATCTACCAACCATAGTTGCATGAACTACCAAGTTGAACATAACAAAGCCACAGTTGTTCTCACAGATGGACCACTAAGAGGTACTCCCAATGCAGAATTTAACCTTCCTAAATAATACACTGAAACTGAACCTAATCCATTCCCTGAACCAACTGACAGCTCCGCACAACAGATAGATTTCAGCAAAGCAGTTGATGAAGCATGTGCAGTGGTATTGGGAAGACAATGACGAGTTACTGGCCTTGAAAGTTATCACATGTAGTGCTATAATGGCAGTAACTCCGTTGTGTGTACCCTTAATCTGTCTTAGGCAGAGAGCCACCAGTCAACCCAATCCACCTGAAGTGCAAATTCCGGGAGATTGGATCCTTAGACCATGATAATGACTATACATGGAACATTGTAGTGTGAATGTTGGTGAGACATGTATTCTTTAGAGTTTAAGAGGTCACAGAACAAGCCATTAGAGTAAGGGGGGAGATAAATGCCAAGGATACATTACAGCAGGACGAAAAAGTATAAAGGCAAGGTGTGACGTGTGTTTGAAGTCAACTAATGGACTATTAAGTGGAGTAGTAATAAGAAATTTACTAGCCTTTGAGGACATTTAGTGAAGAAGCTTTGTAGTTTAATTGCTGTCTCTGAACCTCGTGGGTTAAGCTGCCAGATAGTTTTGTGATGGAAACTTGTTATGAAAACTTGGGAATCTTAGGTGCAAATCAGTCTCAACTGGGGACCTGAGGGGTGAGGGGCAAATTTGAATACGATAGTGCAGTATCGCAGCAGCCGAAGGCCGCCAGCAGGCCCTAGGTGTTGGCATTCCGATTATGGTAAGAGCTTTTGATGTAGTGCAAGACAGGCCCAGCTTGGCTGGGCCAGCATAGCATTAAACACTCTGCTTGCAGTACAGACAAGGAGATTTCTCTGCTTATGGATTTCAGCAGTGTTGTTGAAACCATAACTAGAAGCAGTGCATTGGAACAGGTGTGCTGAAAAATCATCATTTTGGTAGCAAATTCAATAATGACCTAGCAGTTCTACCAGGACATAGGGCCACATCAGGCAAGGTGCAACATGGGGCCACCAGCAGCAGTCATGAGTTCGGGTCTCCCGTCGCGATACCTGGTTCCTCTATTACAGCCACTTTCCAGAGTCAGAGCAAGGCTCATACCATAAGCAAGCAGAACTCCTGCCCAGAGGCATGGGAGGGGGCAGGTGGAAGGGGGGTAGTGCAGGTCATATCCCAGGCATGGACGCCACATCCTGTCATCACTTTGTGGATGACATCGCACCAAACACCATCAACTGCAGAGCCATTGTCACCCTTGGTAGAGTTGACTTCCACTGCAAGAATCCTGGTCGTCTTTGAGAACCGCTGACGCAGACTGCTCGTGGTGTGACTCGAGTAATGTGCGCTTGTGCCACCTACTGAGCACAGTCTTCAGCAAATGTTTGAAAAATGTTTCCCACTAAATAGAAAGACATCACAGCATCAAAACATCTTCCTCTGTCAGCTTTCCTCTGTTTGGTTTTCGAAAGTTCTCTAACCAGAGAGGAATGAAGTCTACTACTGACGCATTTCAACCTATTACAACGCCGTGTCGTATATGAGAAATTAAAATGTGCAGGCTCAGAACATTTCTATATTATTTTGCACACCTACACACTGAACAGACTGAGCAAAACACACGGGGATGCCAACTGTCCTGTTTTAACCACAAAAATTTCAGTTCTCAGATTTGTATCTTAACCAGTCTTCCTGTCATTGTTTCTCATCTCTGCCACATGTTCAGTCTCTCTTGTCACACAGCTCAATTGTTGACCAATGAACAGACAGTGATACACTTGCAGTGAGGGAAGGGACAGACAACATTATACATGCCTCATCTTTGCCTCTATTCATCCTCATAACAGGAGTGTCCTAGTCCTCAGGTCAGAGTGACTGACATTTTCCCCCCATCTTTTTCACCGGGACACCTGAGAACTCACTGATTTTTCACATTTTCCTCTGTGTATGAATGGATTGGTTTCATTTACTGTAAACAGTGTCTGGTCTTACTGATCCCTTTGTCTGGCCTCATCCTCACAGCAGGTGCCCCCTCTCATCTTGAAGCCTGAGTGACCTAGCCCCTCCTCTCTGAAATTCCTTGACCTATAATGCTTTCCTCACTGAGGAAGGAACTCTTAGTTCCACAATCTAGGAAAAACAACATTATCATATGGATATACAATACTGCTCGCCACGTAGAGGAGATGTTCAGTGACAGACAGGCATAAAGAAGAGTGATCAATATATTCACCTTATCGAAGTTCGAAGTTCTTCATGGAACATAGAAAACACACACTCTCACTCTCTCTCTCTCTCTCTCTCTCTCTCTCTCTCTCTCTCTCTCTCTCTCACACACACACACACACACACACACACACAAACAAACAAACAAACAAACAAACAAACAAACACACACACACACACACACACACACACACGGACGAACGGCCGGCCAGTCAGCTCTCTGTGTGCTGCAGCCCGAATACAGCTGCATCTGACGTGAATAGCAAACAAACTGGCTGTTGGCTTCTGTCTTGGGTTCTTCGGCCAATGTTTGTCTGATGATTTGCCAGCATGAGTGGCTGGCATTGTCAAAGCTTCACCCTCCATTGCTGGTGGTTGACTAAGGCCGAGCTCACAGCCGCAGACTGTATGTACCTGGCGCGCCAACATCCGAGAGCTTTTCCATGGTCATTTCTGGGGCGGTTCTCCTCTTGCCACCTGTCACATATGTTCGCTGCAGCACGCGAAGCCAGAATCCATTTACCTTGAGGCTTTCCTCTTTCTTCTTGAAGCTGTTCCTGTGTTTGTGTATTTCTACAGCTTCTCTGAACAAGCAGGTGTTGTAGTCATTCTCTACAGACAGAACTTCCGTGTCGGCGAACTTCACGACATGGTCAGTCTCAAACAGCGCATGCTCTGCCACAGCAGATTTCTCCACCTGTTTATATTCTGTAATCCTGGTGTTGATGGATCATCCAGTTATTTTAACATGAACTTTTCCGCATGTGCATGGTATGCGGTATATTCCTAGCATTGCAAGTGGGACCCTTCTCTCCTTTGCCAATCTGAGACACTGATTTTCTTTGTTGGTTTGTAAATAACCTTTACACTGTTCTTGCACAATATATGGCCGATTCTGTCTGTCACTCTGGGAATGTATGGCAGAAAGGCCGTACCCATCATTTCTTTTTCTACTTTCTCACTTCGCTGAGTGTTTGGCTCTTTTTTATACTTCTAATATTACTTGTGGAGTACCCACTGCTCCTCAGAACACTCTCCAAGTGTTATATTTCGCATCCAAGGTGCTATGGCTGACTTATTCATCTTTCCCATGTTATGAGTGTCTTAATCATGCCTCTTTTCTGGCTCGGGTGGCGATTTGACAGTTTGTGCAGGTATTGGTCGGTGTGTGTCGGTTTTCGATACACGCTGTGACCCAGGTTTTCACCATCCCTTGTGAACAGCACATCTACCAATGGAAGTTTTTTGTCCTTCTCTACTTCCATAATAAATTTTATGTTGCCATGGAGACTGTTCAAGTGTCTTAGGAAGTCACCAAGCTGTTTCTAACCATGGCTGCACACAATGACGGTATCATTTATGTATCTGTACCACACTTGAGGTTTACAAGGTGCCAAGACCAGTGCCTGTGCTTCGAAGTGTTCCATGAAGAAGTTGGCCACCGTTGGACTAAGAGGAATACCCATGGTGATGCCTTCCAGCTGTTCATAGAAGTTTTCATTCCACATGAAATATCTTGCGGTGAAACATGCATGGAAGAGCTTTGTGCTCCAGAGAGTCACTGAGTGGCACTTTTGTAAACAAACAAACAGTATCAAAGCTGACCAGGATGTCGTTTGGTGCAAGTTTTAGTTTCTTCAGCTTCTCAATGAAATGTCCTGAGTCCTTAATGTATGTGTCAGTCTTCCCCAGGTTTTGCTGGAGCAGAGAGGCCAAGTGTTTTGCAAGTTTATATGTCAGTGAGCCCGGAGCGCTAACAATCAGTCTTCTTAGGTAATCCATACAGCCGAGTTGGCAGGGTTTCTGTGTCTGTATGTCCATCGGCACAGAAAACGTCTTGATTAACAAATTCATATTCAGTGTGATACGCTGTGTTGGATTTGGGATTGGAGTAGCAAACTTTGCTGAGGTGGGTAGTGAGTATAGTTGAGGTGCTGGGAGAAGAGAGTGAGGATAGGGGTGGGGTAAGATGCTATTAGCAGTTGTTTACGTCAAGAATATCACTTTGGGTGTCACATTCAGCAACTGCATGGTCTAGCTGTCTCTCAGCCACACTTTAGCAGTGGCAACTGGTGCAGACTGACCATTAGTTGTCGCGTCCATGTAGAATGCAATACAGCGGTTGCAGGCACATTGGTAGATCACATGGATGCCTTCATCAGCGGCCTTGCCTTTGACGGTGCAGGAGATGCCAGTGGCAGGACTGGAGTAGGTGGTAGTGAGAGAATATATGCAAGTCTCGTATCTAAAACTGTCTAGTACTACCCAAGACTGGAGCAACTGAACCACATTTTCTGCCAGGGTTTCAACTAACTCTAGGCATGCCCTGAAACAAGAGAAATCTTCACCACTATTCTCCTGCAGCGGTGCTCCACTGTCCACTCAACCTACACAATATCCTTGTCTGCCCCTATTCCACCCCTGCTCCCAACTCACTTCCTCATGGCTAGTAGCTCAAAAATAGACCTAGATGAGAGACCTAAATACATCCTTCCTCTACCACCTGCTCCAGTCCTGTATCAAGCCATCCCCTACATCATCAAAAGTATGACCATCTGTAAAATCAGCCATGTAATCTACCAGCGTAGCTGCAATCAATTGTGCCACATTTTATTTGGACGTGACAACTAACATCATATCTATTCAGAGGAATGGCCGGCAACTGCCAAATGGTTGTAAGGAGATAGCTGCATCATCCAGCTGCTGAACATGATGCCCAACACTAAGTGCCTGACTTCAACGACTGCTTTGCAGCCTTTGCCATCTGGTTTTTCCCACCAACACCAGCTGTTTTGATTTGCGCATGTGGGAACTTTCCCTACAACACATCCTTCGGTTCATGTAATTCCTATGGCCTCAACCTTTGCTTCCTTATCCATCTGTCTACCCTCTTTCCAGCCCGACATTCATCCTCTACCCAACCTATGAACCTGAATAGTCTTCACCCTCTCTACTTCTCTCCTGTCCCATCTGAAAATCCCCCTCCCCCTGACTCCCGCGCACAGAATCCCTATGCTGGAACTAGCACCCCCCCCCCCCCCCCTCATCCTGTTCCCACCATGTCCCCATCTTCTCCCACCCCTATCCTACTATTCCTCCCCTTCCCACACCTCGTCTGCACCCCCAATACCCACCTTAGCAAGTTTGCGGCTCACTTCAGACACAATATTAGCTGGACCTTAGTGCCAGGAGATGACAGTGGCCATATGTGTGCAAGTCATACTCATACTCATGGGGATGTGAGCCAGTTTTATTTTATTTACTTATTATTATTATTATTATTATTATTATTTTTTACATCAGATGAAGGACTTAACAGTCCTCTTCACTGTGCCTGTCTGCCACTCAATGCCTCCTCTATGTGGGGAATAACCATGTACCTTTTTTTATTATTGCTGTTAATCCACCTTAAAATCGAGGATTAATCCTCCCCCCCACCCCCTCACCATTTTTAAATACGGCTTTCACCAGTATGATGGGAATACTCTTTGAAATTCTGAAGGTAGCAGGTACAAAATTTAGGTGGTAAAAGATTATATACAACTCTTACAGAAACACACTACAAGTGTAAGAGTCTAGTGACATGGTAGGAGAAACAGTAATTGAGAAGGGCGTGAGACAGATCTGTAGTGTAGATGTTATTTAATCTCTTAACTGAGCAATCATCAGTAAAGGAAACTGAGCAGATTTTGGAAAGAAATAAAAATTTTGAGATTTGTTGATAGCATTGTAATTCTACAGAAATGGGAAAGGACCTGGAAGAGCTGTTTAATGGAATGGAGAGTGTCTATAAAAATAAGTAAAATAAATAAATAACTAAATAAAAAAAAAACTGAGTTTGAAGTTAAATACAGAAGACAAAAAAGCAGCTCAAACGAGAAGAGAATGGGAACATTCGAAATGTGATGCTACAAAAGAATGCTGAAGATTAGACGTGTAGATCGAATAACTAAAAGAATTTATCAGTTGATAGGACACATCCACAGATGACCATTATCTGAACAAAATTCTATCTCAAAAATTATTTGAATAAATATATAATTCAAACATTTTTGATCACAGGTATAGGCTTTATTCATCTCTGCAAGTACAAATAATTATCTTTAATTCTTACTTGTCACTTCAGTAACGAGTAACAGACTGTTACTGCAATTTTTGTCTTTTTTTCAACTGGCACTCTGTTGCAAACAACCAGTGTTTGTTATTGCAGTACAGCAAGGACCAGGCGCGGCTCGTGGTTTCTATACGGGGGAAGGCTGTGGCATTTATTGATCAGAGCCAACATAGACCTCGGGTTACGCTACAGATTAGTCTGACGTAAACAACTAAGAATTCAGGGGGAGGGGGTGAGCAGATCACGCTCTACCCATAATTTTACGTACTGTATCTTCTATAATCAGGTATTAAATATCATTAGAAGCTAACTTCGTGTTAAAATCTGTGGTTAGTGTTTTTATACGTCATTATTGCATTTTCTGACACTTTGCAGCAAATCATATGAAAAGACGCGTTTCGGAGAGATCTTTAATGCGGGTCTGGAAGCACCCAGTTCTTTCACTTTCATCCTATGGCCGTGTTCCAAGTTTTTACCTATTAATTTGCACACTGGATTCATATTGCGCTTGTTTCACACTCGCGGTATGTTGCAGGTATTCACCAGCAAGTAAAACTCACTAAAATCCTGCAAAATATACTCCGAAAAAGAAACTTGCTAATATCACACGGTATCAACAAAAGCAGTCAGCATCAGCAACCAAGGAAGGTAAAGTAATGGGACAAATTTCGCGCGTTTTGTCCTCTAACCACTTTTGAAACTCTCGCTAGATGGCAGTACTGGTATGTTACTGTAGTGTAGTGCACTCTGGCGGGATATTTGCAAACTTATTCTAAATGTGGATAAAATAGCCAATAGCAGAAACAAAACAACTATGTAAAACATTATCAAAACAATAATACTAAATGTCGATTAATGACGCATCGAAGCGTAATAGAGATATGCAGAGACAGAGATTGGATAGCGAAGTTTCGGCCACTCTACATTCCTTTATTACATAGATAGTGGAACCTGAAAAGTGTGTGGTGGTTGGTATGACACCCTTAGGCTGCAAGCTCTGAGCCACGCCCCCAAACCGCTACTACATGCAGCTTACGGACGTTTCAAGGCGCAGCCTAAACACTACTAACCATTCGGAAAACATCTATCGATACAAACAGTTCCAAAAACGTTGACCGTCGTTATTTTAATCGGAACGGGAAATATGCGAAATTCGTCCTGATAATTTAAATTATGTAATACGTTCTTGCAAAATTTACTTTAACATATATTTTGGGGCGGCTCCGCCTCAGAGCCTTTAATTACGAGCCGCGCCTGGCAAGGACTTATTTAATGGCAGTGTGATTTGGCACTCAGCAAATGAGTACCAGACTACATATCTAAAGGTTTGGAGTTCAGTCCAAAGCACATCCTACGAGTTTCTCTGACACTTTTCAATTACTTCTCCTCTGTCAATGATTCATAAATGTGAAAAAAGCAATTTTCACTACAATTCTGAATGCATGTTAAACTACACATCTCCTTATAATGTGGCTAGTAAAGTATTGTGGTATTCAAATGAACCTTTGGGTTGTGGACAATTTTATTTTCTTTAAAGCGCAATAAATATAAAATAGGCAAATGGCCGAAGCAGTTACATTAACAACACAGCCCTTGCACTCGGCAGTACTTCCTCCCCTAGACGACATTTGGAAGCATTAATTTGGAATACCTTCTTCAGTTGTATCAATGTTTCTAAAACTAATGGTTGAGGATCCACTTTATGAGATGGTACAATTCTCTCTTATTTGGTGCTCTACAAAATAAGTGCGTAAAGGACTCTGTGATTGGTAATAGTAAACATTGGCAGACTTTAAACCTGCCACATCCTAAAACAGCAACATCAAGAGGCTCGTATGAAAACTGAATGTCACCACCAACCCTACCAAATTGTTAAGTTTTTCAGACTTCTAATTGAAAGATCAAGCAGAGAAGTATTGTGGCTATATGTTTGAGTTGCTCTGCTAGGATTGTTCAAATTAAGAGAAGAGCTAATTCATCATCAAACAACTGGAACCACTTAAAGTGAAACTGAGTGATCGAGCTATTTAAGAATACTGCATTTACGTTGTTGTTGTTGTTGTTGATGATGATGTGATCTTCAGTCTGAAGACTGGTTTGATGCAGCTCTCCACGCTACTCTATCTTGCTCGAGCCTCTTCATCTCCGAATAACCACTGCAACCGACATCTTTCTGAATATGCTTACTTATTCACCCCTTTGTCTCCCTCTACAATTTTTACCCCACCCCCACTTCCCTCCATACTAAATTGGCGATCCCTTGATGTCTCTGAATGTATGCTATCAACTGATCCCTTCTTTTGGTCAAGGTGTGCCACAAATTCCTTGTGTCTTCAGTTCTATTCAGTAAATCTTCATTGGTTATGCGATTGAACCATCTAATCTTCAGCATTCTTCTGCAGCACCACATTTCGAAAGTTTCTATCCTCTTTTTATCTAAAGTGTTTATTGTTCATGTTTAACTTCCATATATGGCTACACTCCAGTCAAATATCTTCAGAAAAGACTTCCTAACACTTAAATCTTTATTTGATGTTAACAAATTTCTCTTCTTCAGAAATGCTTTTCTTGCCACTTCCAGTCCACATTTTATATACTCTCTACTTCTGCCATAATCACTTATTTTGCTGCCCAAACAGCAAAACTCATCTACTACTTTTAGTATCTCATTTCCTAATCTAATTGCCTTAGCATCACCTAATTAATTCAACTGCATTTCATTATCATTGTTTTGCTTTCTTTGACACTCATCTTATATCCTCCTGTCCATTCTGTTCAACTGCTCTTCCAAGTCCTTTGCTGTTTCTGACAGAATTACGTCATCGCCAAACCTCAAAGTTCTTACTACTTCTCCCTGAACTTTCATTCCTTCTCTACATTTTCCTTTGGTTTCCTTTACTGCTTATTCAATGTGCATAATGAATAATATTGGAATAGGCTACAACCCTGTCTCACTCCCTTTTCAACCACGGTCTTCCTTTCATGCCCCTTGACTCTCATAACTGCCATCTGGTTTCTATACAACAGTGTTTCACTCCCTAATTTTATCCCTGCTACCTTCAGAATTTCTAAGAGAGCATCCCAGTAAACACTGTCAAAAGCTTTCTCAAAGTCCACAAATGCCATAAATGTAGGCTGGTCTTTCCTTAACACATCTTCTAAGATAAGTCGCAGGGTCAGTATCGCCTATCGCCTCGCGTGTTCCTACGTATCTCCTGAAATCCAAAATGATCTTCGATGTCTGCTTCTACCAGTATTTCCATTGTCCTGTAAAGAATGTGTGTTAGTATTTTGCAACCAAAACTGACTGTTTTCTAATTTTCACACCTGTCAGCTACAGCTTTCTTTGGAATTGGAACTACTATATTCTTCTTGGAATCTGAGGTATTTCGCCTGTCTCAGACATCTTGGACACCAGATGGAAGAGTTCTGTAACGGCTGACTCTCTGAAGGCTATCAGTAGTTCTGATGGAATGTTTTCTACTCTCAAGGCCTTGTTTCAACTTTGATCTTTCAGATCTCTGTCCAATTCTTCTTGCAGTATCATATGTCTTATCTCATCTTCATCTCTACCTCTATTTCCCTTTCTATAATATTGCTTTGAAGTAAATCTCCCTTGTATAGACCCTCTATATACTTCTGCCAAATTTTGGCTTTCCCTTCTTTGCTAAAGATTTTTTTTTCATCAATTGAGCTCCTGATATTCATACAGCTGCTTCTCTTTTGCCCAAGGCCCCTTTAAATTTCCTTTGGCGGCATCTATCTTTTCTCTAGTGAAATATGCTTCAAAATCCTTACATTTGTCTTCTAGCAACTCAATTTGCAAATTTGAACTTCCTGTCAATCTCATTTTTTTAAAAATTCGTATTCCCTTTCACCTGCTTCATTTTTTAAATTTTCTCCTTTAATAAATTAGAATGAATACTCTTGTGCTATCCAACATTCCTACCAGGCCTTGTCTTTTTACCTATTTGATCCTTTGCTGCCTTCACTACTTCATCTCTTAAAGCTACCCATTCATCTTCTGCAGTATTCCTTTCTGCTGTTCTAGTCAACCATTGAATAACGCTCTCTCTGAAGCTCTCAACAACCTCTGGTTCTTTGAACTTATCCCATCTCCTTAATATCCTACTTTTTTTCAATTTCTTCAATTTTAATCTTCTTCCTCTTCTTCTTCTTCTTCTTCATGGATGGATCACTTAGGACCACACGTAATCAACATTTGTTGACCTTCTTTTTCACCCAGTATTCCTTCATCAGCAACGAATGGGCTAGCTTTCATTGCTTAGACCACGTATGTCTGCTAGTTTCTTTCCTTCCTCAAAACCCCGTTTGTGTGGGATTTTTCTGATTCATTTCTGTCATGTAGATTTGGAGACCTTAATTCTCTCAGGTCTTTTTCCATCTGTTTGTATCGCTTCGGTCTTGTGGTTTTGTTCTTTAAAAATGTATGGATTTTGTGCATTAACCTGTTTGAGTCCATTCTTTCTAAATGCTCCATGAATTGGATTCTTCTCATATGCATTGTGTCTGTTATTTTGGAGATATTTTTATATATTTCTGCACTGGGTTTTGAATAATGCACACCATCTTCAGTTCTTGGTCCTAGGACTTTCCTCATCATTTTACATTCTTTCACTTCTAATTCAACTTTTAGTGTTCTGTGTTGAAGGTTTAGTGTCTCAGATGTGTAGAGCGCTTACGGTTTAATTACTGTTGTGTAGTGTCGTATTTTGCACTTCTACGAGAGACTCTGTAGTAAACATTTTTTAACTGGACTCTTGATCTGACAGATTTCTTTTCATTACAATTTTCTGCAATCCATTCACCTAAATATTTAAATTCTTTTACTCGAGAGATGTAGTTATTACCAATTTTTAGATCAAAAGGTGCATCTTTGATGTCAGTCATCTTTTTTTTTTTTCAAATTAAATTTGTAATCCTATTTTTGCTGCCTACTCTTGTAATAATTCTAGCTGTTTCTGTGCATCGGTAATGTCTTGGGCGATCAGTGCCATGTCATCAGAAATTTTAATCTACAGTTCATAATCAATCAATTTTGGTCAGAGTCTACATCTGGCCGTGGAAATGTCTTACTGTTTTAAATTTGGTCCCTAATTCTCTGTCTAACCACAAACCATGGACCTTTCCATCAGTGGGGTGGCTTTTGCGCCTCAGCGATACAAATAGCCATACTGTAGGTACAACCACAGTGGAGGGATATCTGTTCAGAGGCCAGACAAACGTGTATGCCTGAAGAGGGGCGGCAGCAGCAGCCTTTTCAGTAATTGCAGGGGCAACAGTCTGGATGACTGACTGAACTGGTCTTTTAACATCAACCAAAATGGCCTTGCTGCACTGGTACTGCAAACGGTTGAAAACAAGGGGACACTACAGCCATGATTTTTCCTAAGGAAAGGCAGCTCTACTGTATGGTTGAATCATGATGGCGTTCTCTCGGGTAAAATATCCCACAAGTAAAACAGTCCCCCACTAGGATCTATGAGCGGAGACTATTCAGGAGGATGTTGCCATCAGGGGGAAACAAATCTGACATTCTATGGATTGGAACATAGAATGTTAGATCCCTTAATTGGGCAGGTAGGTTAGAAAATTTTAAAAGGGAAAGGGATATATTGAAGTTAGACATAGTGGGAATTGTGAAGTTTGGTGGCAGGAGTACCAGGAGTTCTGGTCAGGTGAATACAGGGTAATAAGAAGAAAAACAAATAGGGGTAATGCAGGAGTAGATTTAATAAAGAATAAGAAAACAGGAATGCAGGTAAGCTACTACAAACAGCATAGCGATGCTTTATTGTAGCCAAGGTAAGACATGAAGCCTTCACTTCCCACAGCAGTACAAGTTTACATGCCAATTAGCCATGCAGATGAAGAGGTTGAAGAAATGTATTATGAAATAAAAGAAATTATTCAGATTGCTAAACTATACAAAAATTTAATCATGATGGGCGAATGGAATTCAATAGTAGGAAGAGAAGAAAAAAATAGTAGTTGATTATGGACCGGGGGAAAGGAACGGAAGAGGAAGCCGCCTGGAAGAATTTTGAACAGAACACGATTTAATCATCACTAACATTTGCTTTCAAAATCATAAAAGAAGGTTGTCTATGTGGAAGACACCAAAAGGTTTCAGATTGATTATATAATTGTGTTTATGCTCCCCCAAATGAAATGAGGACAAAACTGACACTGTCAAAGATAGCGATGAATCATCCGAGTATGTTTCACGAGATACATTTGACAGTAATTTTTATTTTTTTCATCCATTCTGTGATCCATCTGAATGCTGTTGAAGACCCATCCTTTTATTAAAATGGTAGACAATCTAAACATTTCAGATTACAGTATAAATGTAATTAGCCAAAGGAACAAAAATAAACCCGAAATTTAATGATTTCCTTAAGGAAAAAATTTCAGAAATAAAATTATTATTGAAGGACACAGGACATGAATGTACAGGAAGTTTTCATGTGGTCAAGCTGAAGCACTGGACTGATGATAACCTCAAAAGACAGTCTGAAACATCAGCACATCAGAGATTTCCTCAAGCTGATGAACGTGTAGCCATGATGCCAGATGAAATTTACAGAGAAAGTGTAGTTACTACTGTAAATGATGATGGAAGCAACTTTGTGAAAGTTTTCACCACCTAGCAAACAATGGAAAATCCATGATGGAATGTAACAATATTACAAGAAAGAAAGTTGCTACTCATCACATAGTGAAGATGCCGAGTCGCATATAGGCACAACAAAAAGACTTTTAAACTTAAAGCTTTCAGCCACACATGGTTTCAGTTGCCCGAGACTGTGTGTGTGTGTGTGTGTGTGTGTGTGTGTGTGTGTGTGTGTGTGTGTGTGTGTGTGATTTAGGATAAACATAGTGTAGGGCTGGCATTACAAGGTGGAATAGTTTGTACAGTACAATCAAACAATTACAGGAACTGTAGATCCAATTACATAGCACTTTGAGTTTGAAAAATGTTATGAGACACACTGAATTTGAGTACATAAAAGAATTTATAACATATTCACATCCTATTGCTAAAATTCAGGATATACTATAGGGCACAAAATAAGGAATTACAGACTTTTAGTTCCTGTTTGATGGCTCTATGTAAAAGGACGCGAAAACTGGAGGTTAAATATTGGAGCACACTGGCAAGTGTTGAGAGACAATTAGCAGATTTTATTTGCCCTTCTACAACAAAAAGAGACCATGCAGGTATTGCAGTAACATCTTAACCACAATTTAAAAAGAAATGGTTCACCTTCATCACTGTCCACAATCAAGAAAGGCTTACAAGAAACTTCACACTTATAGTACCCACTGAATTGTTGCAGAAATCGGGTGATGAGACAGAAAATGATGTTCTGTCAGAAAAAGAAAATTGGCTTTATGATTTTGAATCAGATTCATTATGTTAGACCAAAGGCAAATTTAAATTTTTGCTCAAGAAGATCACAATTTAACGTTCTCTGATTGTTATCCTGAAATGAAGACACTCTTCAGAGGATGTAACAAGCTGCTAATTCCCTTATGCACCTGTAAAATCTTCCAAAATAAAATGAACTATCTGATGAAATATTTGAAAAAGAAAAGTAAATCAAAAGCAACAAATGCACACCTGTATTATAAATGACAAAGAAGTGGAGCAATAAATGTTTCTGGATTTGAAAATTATCTTTTTGTTTGTGAACCATTTTCTTCACAAATGGCATGTAAATATTTGTAATTCGTGTTAAGTAAATAACCATTTCAATAAATATTTTTATTTGTTATTCATGAACAATAATTTGTATCTTACGCATTATCAGTCATTTGAATAAATTTTGCCCAACTCTGGATACATCCTTAAATACCAAGGAATCATCAATTTAGTACTCAAGGGAAGTATGGGGGACAAAAACTGTAGAGGAAGATCAAGAGATGAATACAGTAAGCAGGTTCAAATGTATGTAGGTTGCAGTACTTATTCAGAGATGATGAGGCTTGCAGAGGGTAGACTAGTGTGGATGACAATGATGACAACATGGGCAGCACTAGAATGTTGCCTCTGGCAGACAAATCTTGGCCAAGTATTTTGACTGTTTGTAAATTTATGGTTTTCTTAAGTGACATTTCTTTTCGATACAATTAAAGAATGAAATTTTACCAGATAGAAAAAGGAAGTTTATGCTAATAGGCGTTTAGTTCAGGAGTGTGCTGGAATGAGAGGCTACACTGGAGATAAAGTTCCCACCTTTGACTTAGAGAAAAAAACTAATGCTGGTTGGGAGGAACCAAGTGGCCTGTCTGATATAGCAGTGATTTAAGTGCCTTGAATCATGCTGGAGAACATGCTCAGCAACTAGGCACTGACTGGATGTTTGGAGGGTGACAGCTCCGTGCCCATTCACTGGTTCGGCAAATTATTGATGTATTCCATGAGGTTTTGGGATTATGGCCAGAGGATGTCTACATCTTGCTGTGATATTTTGGCTGAGGGTTTTATACCATAGACTGGTGGTCCACATCACTAAGTTTATGGAAAAAAACTGGTACAGAGGTGAATCAGCACAAACATGTTGTGCCAGGTAAAACAAAGCTTTGCAACTGCAGCCGGACACAAAGTACTTGATTAATGATAACAAAACCAGCAGTTGTATTTGAATTTATGTTGTTTAATTTTTTGAACACTGATACTAGTTTTGACACCATTTATCTTCAGGCCCCAAGCCTGAACAATTTTATGTGCAGTGAACAGAATCGTATGCAGTGGGCTAAAATTAACTGGATTCCATAACTCCCGTGGCAATAACATGACCAGCAGGGTCAGTCAACAACTTGTCTTTCACAACCCAATAAGTCAGCCACAGCCGAGTATTTTATCTCCACAGGACATTCAATACATTTTTCTGCCATGGGAATCTTGACCATAACGAGACCCCTCTGGGATTCAGTCATTAAGAAATATGGTTTTCAGAATATCTTATTAACTGCAATGGCAGATTTCAACTGGATATGGGATCTGGTGATTTCTTCAATACCTTACAAAAGAATACATTCTATGGCTTGTGACAATTAGTTTTATTATGTCAAAACCTGAATTTTAGCTATGTGGCTCTCAATCCAACAGAGGGTGTGCACACACAGATGCACCTGTTTGCCACAGATGGAGCCATATTTGAAGGAAGTGGTGAATTCAACAGAGAGTGCCCAAGCAACAGTAACTTATGCGCATGCACCTCAGGGCCAATTTTCAGTATAAACCTAGTGACATGAACAAGCAACTCCAATATAAAGCACACACACGACGACTGACTGAATGTTGTTGGACTAAATATTCTGGCAAATGACAACATCACCCAGCTGCTATCCTGAAACCTCAGTGAATACTCATTACATTGGGGAAACCTCAAAAATCACAAGTTGATGATCGTCTTAAAAAGCTATGAAACCACTGACATTATATGCTGACTGACATGTTCACTGCACATGTCTGTCTACCTTCGACATTGTAGAAATTATCAATGGTGGCGATCGACAACTGGTAATGGTAGGGTGCTTGGGGCGCAAGTTTTACAGTGAGAAAAATTTTAGCATCAGGAAACTTGGGGTAAAGATTGTGGCCTCTGAATATGATACGGTCAGCCAAGGATTTTGTCAAAGTCAAATGGAGATGAAAGGGAATACTGGATGGTTTGACAAGAATATCATGGAAAGATATTTCAGAGGTGACAACAGGAAGTGTTAGTCCAGACAGGGTAATCTGTCGACACATTTAGGGCAGGGAGATAAAGAGTGACAAGAAGAGCTGCTTCTGACACTTTTTGTAATTTTTAGATAGGTATAGAAGTTAAAAACCATCTTGTGTGAACAAGACAAATCATGGTAACATGGCAAATAATGAAATGCTCATTGCTTTCAATCAAGCAATGAAAAGTTGACGTGTCAACCTGAGAACTAATGGCAATGACAAAAAATTCCTTTTGTCAACGAGTGTGTCAAAGGCACTTCTCAGTGAACAATAGATTCTATTACCAAATGCATCGCTTTGCCTTCACTTACACTACTCCACAACCAATCATTTTCCAAACAAAAATCTTGCAGAGTTGTTTGTAACAGAACGATTCAACACGCCTGTTCCACTCGGTGAACTGTTGAAATTCCCCACCAATTCTTTCACAATTTCCTGACTTTTATAAGCAAAATAATTTCCTGACTTTTATAAGCAAAATAATTTCCTGAGAATTTCACATTTTCTGACGTATCTCCACTAGAAATAATAAAGCCCATGTGTTACAGAAATATAACAATGTTGAAGATTCATGCGCAATTTATCAGTTACAGATAAAAGCAAATAACTAGCAAATAGTACATTCATACTCTTAACAACAAAAGAATGACAACAAAGCTTTTACATACACTTACCTCTTTATCTCTCTGAGCAAACTTCTCAAACATGTTGGCATAGATCTTCTTCTCTCGACTCCTCTGCTCCTTTATCTTTACATTACAAATAACAATATTATTTGCTGCAGCTTTGTTTTCTGGTTCCAGTTTTAGAACTGCTTCAAAATCTGTTTTTGCCAATTCTGGTTCACCCATTCCCAAGTATGCCTGTTGACAACAATAAAAAAAATTAGTAACATATCCTAATGTATAATCAATATTTAGCACTGCTACACAATGCACATTAAAGCAGTGTCTGTGAGTGCAGTTTTGTTTCCTCTCAGTTTTACTGCAGCTTAGTTTTATTTGTGGTTCTTCTGGATTCTATATTATAACTTCTTGTGTAATTATTCAGCACAATGTTTGAAACTCTATTGCATACACCTTCATGCATTTCACTAAAAGTATCAAAAGAAGTTGAGAGTTGTGTCTGAACTTACAGTACAACTTCTAAGTTCCGAGAACATTACTCTATGTGTATGCATATTTTACATACAAATAACAAATTCAAGTCACATACAGGACTAGGAATCTTATCAATCCAACTACCAAACATCCATTTTCGGAATCCAATGTGAATGTCAATGCCCTTATTACTGCAGTAATGTATTTATAACTAGTCTTCTGCACATAAGAGAAAAATAATAACTGTATTTCTCCATATGAGGGTGTCCAACACCAGTTCTTACCACTCACTAGTATCACAATAGAAGATGTTACATTGTTATGCATGATAAGGCCCATAGATCTTAAGAGCCATGGAGTACATATTATTGCATCATTGCGCACAACGAACCAACCTTGAATGTTTCTAACTGTGTGAGGTTAGCCATTTTTAAAGATGTAAGTCCACCTGTGAATAATGCTTGTGCCACCGAACAAGTATTATCATCTAAACATATTACTAATCATCCTTCATTTTTGTGTGACCACACAATTCTCTGAAAACAGTATGAATACCTTAGCCACCAATAAACGTTAACAGCTATTCTTCACCACACACAAAAACAGACTGCTGAGTAGCAAAGGCAAACAATACCTCCATTTATCCCGACACTTAATGGAAGTGGATTCTATGTGACCTCCTTCCCCCTTTTTACAATTTCCCCAGTAAGAAGATTATCTGTGTTATCTGTAATTTATTTCAGCTCATCAGGTTCCCTGAGATCATGTAAGCTACAGTCACTTGATCAAGGAATAACTCAATTGTTTGATCATGAAATGATTCACTACTTAATTCACAGAAAGCTGATAAAAATATGTAAAAATAAAAATCAAAGACTATAATACAAAAGATTTGCAGCAGTATATACAATGTCTATCACCCTGTAAATAACCATAACATATTACGTGTTCATTTTTTCACACAATGTTATCCAACAATGTAACAGTGAAAAGCTCTGAATTATTGCAAGAAACTGCTGTACAGGAGAAAATGAGGGCATTATAAGAAAAATACCAATTTAGATTTGAAATCACTACAAGTATTCCACTCTGCTGGAAAGCTTTTGAGGATGAAACATCTAGAATAGAACACAACTTTTACTACAGTGGTTAAAGAAGTGTGAAGTTATTGTGACAATGAGGAAGAAGAGGAGAGTAGCAGTGGATGTAAGTGGTAGAGGGCAAGTAATAAAGACAATGAAAAGTTTCAAGTGACTGGAAAGCATTATAGGTGAAAGAGAAACGCAGGCCCATGGTTTTCTGCAGGGTGTAACAAAGCTAGCCTGGAGCAAATAGGTGCCACCAAAAAATAAGCAAAAGTTATAAATGAATGTTCTATGCTCCAAATACTCTCATATCCATTAGAAACATGGGAAGCGAAGAAAAAAAAAGGTGATCAAATTTCAAAGTAACAGAATAGGATTTACTAGAAAGGTTAGAGAAAGGAGTGTGTTGATGAGAGAAACATTGGAAGAGAAGCTCATGTAAGAGATTGCACGAGAGACAAGAGTAAGAGAGTATGGACATGTTAAAAGATTGCTATACGAGGCAATAGAGCTAGATAAAGACCGACACACACGGACTGTGTGATGAAAAGAGGACAAAACTGGGCCAGAGTGGAGATGGAACCATGGTGGATAGCCACCAAAAAAGAGTCTGCAACCTGCACAAAATGGTGATGATGGTTAAAAAAGTTTCATCCAAATTCCTTTTTTGTTTGGTGTTCACTTACTGAAAAGGGCAGTTCCTTTTGTTTCAATGAATCCATATTACTAACCACAAATCTCTAGAGGCAGTGAGACTACAGGGATGCTTGAGATACAATTCTGAGATGCCTGAACAATGCCCTTCATGAATTTCACTAACTAGCACAATGGAGCACTCTGACTGTGTTTTTATGGGCTAAGAACATAATGCGTGAATGTCATGAATTGTTCCAAAATACAATACTGTATGATACAGTCATGAAAAAGTATGCAAAGTAAACAAATTTTTGCTTTTCGGATTATTCTTACAGTAAAGATAGCAGCATTTTGTTTCTGCACAAGATCCTGATTGTGATTGTGATAATGCTAACAGAGTTTTTAATCTGTCTTTAGTATTCAAAAGTTAAAATGATATCTCTCAATGTTTATTTGGTCACTTTTTGACATTAAAATTTCCCTTTTAGAATATCACTGTGATAGAGACAGTACGCACTGTGTTTTGTTTCAGTCGACCTATTTCCTGTGAAACAAGACCTAACGTTATTCACTACCCAATTGGCTCAATTATTTAAATTACATTTTGCGTCTATCATCATGACATAGTGTCGGTGAAAATAGAAAAAAATTCAAATCCTCTGGCATGTTTAGTGTCAGTTCACTGGCATAAGTTTAAGAAAACCTATGGATCCAGAATGGAAGCCTGTGGCATCCTCCCTTTAAAAATTTCTAGTTAGATTTAAGTTTGTTCCCTAACTGTTGAAACAAGATTGCTGCCCTCAACTTTTGCAGGGGTAAATGAAATGACACACACACACACACACACACACACACACACACACACACACACAATTTTTGGTGCTCCCCTCTTTAACACCAAACTGAAAGTTTGATGACTTACACAATGTAGGTGCTCAGGTTGTGTGTGTGCGTGTATGTGTGTGCGTGCGTGCGCGCACACGGTTTCCCCCTTCTTCGTCCACTTGTATGCATAGCTAGCCAAAGGGTTTCCTGAAAGCTAGTGAAGTTTTCATTCCTTTTTTGTTTGTGCTTGTTGACAACTCAAGTTTATGTTTCAAGCAAAACTCTTGATTTTTACAGACGTTTCCTAACTACACAAGTTACATGTTTGTTTATATGTAGATGAAAGTTATTCATTATGGATGTTTAAAAACCGGTGACTATATTAAACAAATAGTCACTTTTTTTTAAATACTTGTTTATTCCATAAACCAGTTTTCTAACCTTTTCAGGCTAATCTTCAGATAGTGCAAAAGGAAGTTACATGACTATTTATAATTTGCTGCTCTTTCCCTAGTGTTTTTTATTGCATTTATGGAAGTGATTATAAAGGAAATCAAAGAAACAGGAAATGGTGATCTCAATGCTTTAGTCTTTGGCTGATGCCGTGTGCATTTACAGAGAAACGAACAGGGAAGATTACGTGAATAGAACTCCAAGTTTAAACAGTATCAGCTGACAGCGTAGAGGAGCAAAACAGTAGCAATAATTATGAGCAGGACACCTGTTAGGGCAACCTGGATTTAGACAGAAAGAAAATTGAATGTGTGGAAGCTTTCAATTACCTGGTATATTAAAGAACGGAATTGCCGAACTAAAAGTACATAACAGAGTAATAGCTGTATCTACATTTCCTCATGAAGTGCAGAACATTGTGTGGGACAAGAGAGTTCCTGTGAGAGCCAAACAGACCATGTTTAAAAACTTATCTCCTGCTGATTATTAAACACAGTGTGAAGTACTGCGTAATTAACAAGGCAGATTTGTGCAAGTTCAGGCAAGTAAAATGAATTTTCTATGATTAGCCTTGCAGAAGACTAGAAGAGAGAAAATTGGTAACAGAGATAAGAGGAGAGATATGCAAGTAGAAGTCAATGACAGAGAGACTGAGTAGAGCATGGTTTAAGTCATGGTTTGGACATGTGAAGATGATGATGGGCAACTGCCTGACAAAACAATACTTGATAGAAATGTGCAGTAGGAAAGACCAATACGACGACCCAGAAAAAGATGCCTGGATCAGATAAAGGAAGATATGGACACTATAGGAGAAAACTGGGGACAATATCAAGACAAGAAATAAAACAAGCAGAGTAAAAAGGAGGCCAATTGTTCATAAACAGTCTACCCAGCTTGCTGGCAGAATACAAAGATGATGGCGATGATGATGGGTATTGGCTCTTGATGCTGTGGTTGGCTTTGTAATTAGTATCCACTCAGCAGCTTCCACTGAGATGCCCATCACATAGGAAGCTGCTAGGTGGAGACTAATTACAAAGCCACATATCCTGTTGTAAATCAATCTTCAGCATCAAATTATGGAATAGTCAGGTAACTTCCACATGCACCATCTGAAGATGAGCCTGAAGAAGTTTGAAAACCTATTTACAGAATAAACGAGTATTTAAAAAAAAAGAGTGACTGGTTGCAGTTTTGTGTACTTATAATGTTTGTACATAGTTTGCAGTTTTATTGTTATATGCAATACTTTGATGCTTTAGATACAATTAAAATGAAGAAGACAAGAATTCATACTAGGAGGCACCACACAAATCCTCTGTTAACAGTATCTGTAGCCTCAGTAATGGCTGTAACTTCGAAAGGAAAAAGGTTCACAAGTTTCTTCAGGTGTACCATATCCCAGCTGAAGCCGCTCTGTGAATCATTAGATCCCATAGAGCTACAAAGTTGCGGCAATGTCAATTTCTACGTTCCAACTGCTGTTCCAAATAATCTCTGACATTTTCTGTGGGTTTACCATCAGGTGATTTAGAGAGCCAATCGAGATTCAAATGATGACCGAACCATCAGTCAATTGAGACATTTACACATGCAGCCCCTTTGAACCAGCTACTGCCAGCTCAGATAAAGGGGAAGTTCACTTAGTAGTCATCCTGAAGACATATGAGCCTGTTGAAATAACCAGAATTAGTGGGCACAGGTCGCAACACAAAAATCATCCTCTAAACACCCAAGACCCACCTGCAGCCGAACTATGCTCCACCATACACTGTGTTAAATGCCTAGTTGAAATGACAGCAAAGTCGACACCTCGTGTCATTTGAAAATTAGCAAAATAACGACTTATCAGAACGCACTACACATCTCCAGTCATCTGCTGCCCAGTTCCCGTGTCATTTAGCCCGATGATGATGTTCAATTTTACATGCAGCTACAAGGAATGGCCATTTGCAAGTTATCCAACTACATGTGTCCAACACACACAATTTATTTAGAATCAGAAGGTGGATGGGGGATCAGTTTTGATAGTTACTTAGAATGCTATAACCAATAAGGTTTGAGGCTCTAACTTTTGTTTGTGTACCAAAATGATAACTAAGATAAATTGAGAGCTTTGCTTAGTGACCACTACTATTCACACATTAAGTATACGCACGCTGTTTCAGGAGGAATAGTAAATATTTTAAGACACAACCCGGAACATACAACATATGTCCAACTTTTACTTGTCAATTTTTATTTGTTACAGAGATGAGTTTTCATTTCTTACGTTGGTACTCTAGTTCCTATGCATTTATCTATTATCTTCTTTTTTTTTTTTAAAAAAAAAAGTTCAAGTTGTGTTAGAGTTTACAAAACTGAGTTTCTCAACAGTGACTATGGTTTGTTAGCCAAATGTATTGTATTGTTTAAGAGTGCAATGTAGATAATACAGTGGAGACTTCCTATGCTCATGGTGGTACATTTAAGAATGTTTACTCGCGTTTTCCCTAAACTGCCTGGGACTGGTGTGCAGCAAAGCAGCCATATTTCATTCGAGCATGCAAATAAATACTGTGGGCAAAGTAGATATTACACAGTTGACTGAACATAGTTCTTCGACAAGCTCACATAAATTTCTGCACATATTGGTGTTCCACATATGAGAATATAGTGAATATCATGTATGCACAGCCTCTATCTTTATCATTTACAGTGGATTCAACACCTTACAGATGGATATGGTATAAGACTGAAATTTTGTCATTGGCTAACAGAAAAACACTTGAGTAATCACATTAATACGGCTTATTAATGAAATCACTTTCCCATATGATAGTATCAACAACACTAATAACTCAAATCTGTAGTTTGAGGAAAACCCACATGCCTTTGTTGAGACATTTTTAAGAACACTTCTCTGTAAATGTGAGATGCAGTGTGATAGACAATCTGTTGATTAAGCCTGTTATGTTACCCCATTATCTTGCAGTATTCTGTATCTAGACTTTCTTGAAAATGAGCAACCAGCATTATTAGATGAAGTAAAAACTCCATGGATGACTGACAAGTTCCCTGTATCTTAGCGCTTTGGATTTCAATTGGTTGGGGAGGTTGAAAAGCTACTGATGGGGATGTTTGAAATTATAAAGACTATAAAGAAAAAGGAAACACAAGAGAAACTCATTGTTCAGATGAATTATGCTGCCCTCATGATGGCAGAAGAGCTACAAGTGGTGTTATCATGAGGATTTTAAATGCATTGAAGACTAAGGTAGACTTTATGAAAATCAACTTGGAACTTGATCATTTGCCTTCTTCAAAAACCTTGCGGAATTATTCGTTTCAATTACATACTAACAGCTTAATCTCTATAACTTTAAATAATAATGACAATATTAGGATAGTGCTACTCACCATATAGCACGAGATGCTGAGTCACAGATAGGCACATTTTAAAGAATAGATTTTCTTTGCTTTTGAAAGTAGAGTGTTCCGTCCCTAGACTTAGATAAACTCTTATAGGTGTGTGTGTGTGTGTGTGTGTGTGTGTGTGTGTGTGTGTAGGTCATAGTTTGTGTCTAGAGGTCATTCTTAGTCAGCATAACATTATAGTTGGGAAACGGTTTTGGAAATGAAGCTGCTTCAATAACATTATTCTGTCAGGCAGTCAGTTACAAACACACGCACAGCATTTGTTTTTTCTTTCTTATTTTCTAGAGAGAGAGAGAGAGAGAAAGAGAGAGAGAGAGAGAGAGAGAGAGAGAGAGAGAGAGAGAGAGAGAAGGATATTCTGAAAAGTAATTATCATTAAGATGATGATGATGACTGATAATGAAAATGACAAGGATTATGCTGATAAGTACTTTGTTAAATATTTTGTGATCAATTTTAACATAATCTTAGTCTTCTTTTTTCCTCCCCCTATTCTCATAGTGGTAAACAACTAAACTATTTCAAATCAATGGCTGAATTATTTCTGTACTCTGTTCATCATACAAATAAACGTGATGTAAACTAACCACATATGATGATTGGGCAGAAGTCATACCACATGTGCACTTTGAAGTAGTTCCTACTTATGTATTAGATCTTTCATTACTAAGTTACATTAAATGAAACAAAGATATTATAAAGTATTAACAGCCATCAACGTTATTCTTAATCACGCTTTAGCTATGTAATTTTTATTTAAAAAATTGTAGACAGTCACAGTCTCTGTATTGTGCTCAGATTGTCATGCTGTTAATACAGCAGTATGAAAATGACCGAGGCTGCGTCCTGCCCTGTAGTGAAACATACATGTGAACACTGCTAAAAAGGACAACAAATACGTTGTTCTTAAGGTTTTTCATAAATTTAAAGTCAGTTTTGAAGTTTTCCGGAGGACTATATTTGATACAATTGAGTTTCAATACACACAGGACATGTACTGGAATCTGAAATGTAATAGATTGATAATGTTGTGCAGTTCATGGAATGCTGATTTTGAGTCTCACCTTGGTCATACTTTTTTTTGTTCAATTTGAAATACCTACATCTCATAAATAAAATTAATCATTTTTTTTAAATGAATAATGGACGTCTTCTTGTTTCTAGTTACATATTGCATGCCACATTCCTGTTTTTATAAACTCTTAATTATCAATGTTTTATGAAAAAGGGGTGCTTAATTTAAATAAAAAACATAATTTAATTTTTTATGACAAAAATTAAAAACCAAATATTCTTAATCTGCACTATGTCCATTGTTTTATACCATAGATGTAGTCTCACACGAGCCAGAGTGATAAGTGTCATAACATGAAAAGCAATCCTTTCCACAGCATTGAGCACACCATACAAATGCTGTATTTTTACATTTCTACTGTGCCATTACAATATGAACGCAACAGAGCTGATATGGAGCCCAGTTAAGGGATTTGTCATGAGAAATAATAAGACTGTTAAGCAATCAGGCATACTGGAACTAATGCATGCAGCTTTTGCACATGTCACTGCCGAAAACTGGTGGTAGTAGTGGTAGTAGTGGTGGTGGTAGTAGTAGTAGTAGTAGTAGTAGTAGTAGAGGGGTTTTGTGGGCGCACGACAGCAAGGTCTTCAGCGCCCGTTCAGTATCACAGTGAGACGAGTGTCAAGAAAAAAAAACTCAGAACATTGACATAAAACGGAACATAAAACACGGGGAACAATCATTGAAAAATATGTGCTCACCCACACCGAAGCGTGGGATGAAGCAGGGCGTCAGCAGTAAAACATGGACAACACAGGAAGAAAATGGTAGAGGGAGCTAAAACAATGTAGCAGATGGAAGTGGCTGGCTGACCACAAGGAAAAAAGGGAGGAGTCAGCCACTCTGCAATACACTAAAACCTCCAGCCTAAAAGTTTAGGCCAATGTCCAGACACATCACAAAACTTAAAAACCCTAGACACACACGTCTCATCGTTAGCTAAAACACAAGGCAGATCCCCAGCAACCTGTGCTTCTTCCCTTGCATCACGGTATAAATCAGTCTGTTAAAATGTGCCGGACAGAGATGTGCACACCACAAGCATCACAAAACGGAGGATCCTCCCGCCGTAATAAATAGCTATGCGTAAGAGGACAGTGCCCGATCCGAAGATGTGTGAGGGCCACCTCTTCCCGCCTGAGCAACCGGCAGGGGGAACGCCACGGCCGAGTGGTTGACTTGACCGACCGCAGTTTATTGGCCGTCACCACCAGCCATTCATCCTCCCACAACTCCATGCAATTCCTGTGGAGTGCAGCGATGACTGACTGCAAGGGGATAGGACACTGGACCACATCCTGCTCTCTGCAGGCCTCCTTGGCAGCCCGATCAGCCTGTTCATTGCCCCATATGCTGACATGACCAGGCACCCAGCAGAAGGATACCTCTTTACCCCGCTGTTGGAGCAAGTACAGTTGGTCATGTATCAGCTGGACCATCTCCTCAGTCGGGTATAGGTTCTGCAGTGATTGTAAGGCACTAAGTGAATCGGAGCAGAGAAGAAATCGATCGCCCTGAACACGATGCATCTGCTCCAGTGCCTTCAGGATCGCGTGGAGCTTTGCTGCGAAAACGGTATATTCAGCAGGGAGGCGAATCCGGGTAACATGATCAGGGAACACCACAGAACAGCCAAGGTAAGTCTCCTGTTTGGAGCCATCAGTATAAACGACAGTGAAACCGTGATGCACATCTAAAATGTTAAAAAACAGAGATTGGAACGTAAAATCTGGTGTGCCATCTTTCTTAAAATTAGCCAAATCTAAAATAAGTTTGCGTATCCGGAGGAGCCAAGGTGGAGATCTGCTCCAACCGCGACGTAAAACACGAAGACCAGCCATAGACATCGCACCTAGGCAATCCTGTGCGCAAATCCCACAGGGCTGCTTCGCACGTTGCCGGTTATGAAACAATCGTGCCAGAGGAGGCTGAGCAACGGTATGGTATGCACGGGTGTATGGTGTGGACAAAGTTTTATATGCCTGGCGCACTGTAAGTAGCAGACGCCGCATATGAAGTGGCGGTTCACCAGCCTCTGCACAGAGGCTTGGTATGGGGCTAGTTCGGAATGCCCCAGTGGCCAACCGAAGTCCTTCATGGTGCACAACGTCCAACAACTTTAAGTAAGAAGGCCTCGCAGACCTATACACCGTGCACCCATAATCGAGCCAAGATCGCACAAACGCCCTGTAAAACTGGAGCAGACAAGTCCTGTCAGCTCCCCATGTACTGTGGCTAAGACATTTTAAAATACTTAAAGCCTTAAGTGATCGCCGTTTCAGGTCTTTAAGATGAGGTAACCACGTGAGCTTCGAGTCAAAAATGAGCCCCAGAAATCTCACCATGTCTTTAAAAGTAAGAATAGTGTCCCTCATCCTCAACTCAGGAAAGGTTAAAATCGAACGACAACGGTTAAAAAGAACACATACAGACTTCTTGGTGGAAAACTTAAAACCACTCTTCTGCACCCATTCATCCAAACGCCTAATCGTAAGTTGTAACTGACGAGTTGTCGTTGCAAGGCTTGAAGAAGAGCAAAACAAAGAGAAATCATCCACAAACAAAGAACACTGGACAGGACTTTTCACTATGGACGTAATGCTATTAATAGCGATGGCAAAGAGTGTCACACTTAAAACGCTACCCTGAGGGACACCGTTCTCCTGCGCAAAGCGATCAGACAGGACATCACCAATTCGGTATCTAAAATATTGTGGCAAGAGGAAAGACTGAATAAAAAGAGGAAGACAACCACAAAACCCCATTCGTGAAGCTGCTCCAGGATGAGACGCCTCCAAGTGGTATCGTAGGCCTTCTCAATGTCAAAAAATACACCGAGAAGGTGATGACGGCGTAGGAAAGCTTGTTGTATTGCCACCTCCAGGAGGGCAAGGTTATCGAAGGTGGAACGAAACCTCCTAAACCCACACTGAAAGCGACTAAGGAGTTGCCGGGATTCTAACATCCAGACAAGGCGATGGTTGACCATCCGCTCCAAGGCCTTCCCTATGCAACTAGTGAGGGCAACACTACAGTAGCTACTTGGGCTCGTGCGGTCTTTCCCAGGTTTTAAGAAAGGGATTAAAACTGCCTCACGCCACGCGGCAGAAAAGTGACCCGACGCCCAAATGGCATTAAAAAGTGTGAGGAGGATTTCTCTGTTGCGCATTGTGAGGTGCCATAGCATACTGTAATGGATCCTGTCGTGACCAGGGGATGTGTCACGAGCTCCAGACAATGCAGAATCCAGCTCCCACATAGAAAATGGGCAGTTGTAAACTTCATGAGAAGTGGACTGGAAGTCCAGACTACATCTCTCAGCAACGGCTCTATGGCACTGGACACCTGGATCCTGACTGGTTGTTGCAGGAACTGTGGCAAAATACGCTGCCATAGTCTGGGCAATGTCTCGCGGATCTGTGTGGAGAGTGCCGTTATTCATTACAGCAGCTATGGGGCACCTCCCTCCTCTGCCAGAAATTCTCCTGATGGTCTCCCACACAATGGAACTGTTGGTGGAACGATTAATGGTGTTCAGGAACTGTTGCCATGACCTCTTCTTGCTTTCACGAATAATGCGGCGACATCTTGCCCTCGCCACCCGAAAGGCTGCAAGATTCTCAGTAGTCTGCCGACACTTGAACCGACGCAGAGCTGCACGCCTTGTCCTGATTGCAGAGCGGCATTCGGCACTCCACCAAGGCACAGGTGGCCTCTTCCGGTGGCCTGTGGTCTGTGGAATGGATGCTGCAGCGGCGTGGTGGACCGTTTTGGTAATATGATCCACCCACACCTCAACATTCGCACAGTGTTCGAATTGGGCCAACTGGCTATAAAGTGTCCAGTCAGCTCCACTGAGCACCCATCGTGGTGGTCTCTTTTCGGGGCCCACGCCATCTGTCAGGTGAATCCAGATTGGGAAATGATCACTGCCGTGCAAGTCAGTGACCACTTCCCAGTGAGCACTGGGAGCAAGAGCTGGAGAGCAAAGCGAGAGATCAATGGCAGAGAATGACCCAGTCGCTGTGCAGAAATGAGTACTCTGTCCTCCATTGAGCAAGTAGGCGCAGGATGACAGGAGAAGCCTCTCAAGTGCTCTACCTCTGGGGCAGGTAATGGCAGAGCCCCAAAGCACATTGTGGGCATTAAAATCACCACAAATAATGAATGGCTGGGGGAGCTGTGTAAGAAGGTCGGTGAGGGCCACTTCATCAAGTGCATCATGTGGGGGCAAGTAAAGCGAGCATACAGTCAATGGATGACGCACATGCATGGACACAGCGACGGCCTGTAAAGGCGTTTTAAGTGGGAGAGGCGAGGAGGGGTAGTCCGTCCTGATGAAAATACCTACGCCTCCTCTAGCTCTCTCTCCACGCAGGTCGTCCTTTTTGTGGAGGGTATAGCCTCGTATCTCAGGGGAGTATGATAGATGGAAATAAGTCTCCTGGAGACACAGTGGTCTACCCTGCAATAATAGACGAAGTTCCTCCACATGCGTCCTGAACCCTTGCAAGTTCCACTGAAGTATGGGAGCCATCTATGATGGGGGTAGCACCTTCATCCTGTCTCGCTGACGGGGCGGGGAGACTGCAGCAGGTGGAGGGGCAGGCGTGGGGCGAGATGATTTCCCCACACATACATCGCATTCCATCAACTCTGGGGAAGAGTCAGATGAAGCCTCACGGAAAACAACATCTGCATGGTCAGACGGTTTACTACGGGATTTGACCCGCTGTTGCTGCTGTATGGGAGCTTCCTGCGGTTTGGTGGGCTTTGGGGGAGCTGATGTGGGAGTGGTAATGGCTGTACTGGGCTTCGGAACATCCTCAGCTGTTGGAGGCGTCAGGGGCGGGCCCAAGTTCGCCACTGTACCGTTGTCTGCCATTCGAATAGGGGCTACTGGCCCTGAAACACTGGCTGCGCTGCAAGTGCACTGACAGCTGCATGTATTAGTGCCAACACTCACCACCTCTGTCGGCGTTGAGGCATCGACTTTTGGAGTAGGCGTCTGAACCAGGGAGGCAAAAGATGTAGCAAATGTGGGAGGTTGCATTGACTTAAAGATCTTCTTGGCCTCACCATAGGGGATACGCTTGGTTGATTTTATTTCCTGGACTTTGCGTTCCTCTAAAAATATTCGGCAGTCCCTACTCCAAACAGGGTGGTTCCCAGAGCAATTGATACATTTGGCTGGAGAGGAGCAACCAACTCCGTCATGAGCAGCTGTACCACAGTTGCCACAAGTCGCGTCACCTTTGAATCCTGAGGTGGTATGCCCAAAACGCTGGCATTTGAAACAGCGCATTGGGGTCGGGAAATAAGGCCTCACACTAAGGCGAAGAAAGCCAGCTTTCACATGTTCAGGAAGTTTCGTGCTACTGAAGGTTAGAATAAAGGAGTCGGATTTGACAAGATTGCCATCAACCCTCCGTATGATATGTTGAACATCAACGATACCTGCCGGAGCCCACTCACGTTGCAGTTCTTCCTTGGGAATGTCAACTAGATCCCGGCACGTCACAACACCTTTGCTGTAGTTCAAGGTGCTGTGCAGTTCAGTGTCTATGGCATACTCTCCAAGGCATTTAGCAGACTGAAGTTCAGTCGCTTGCTGGGAAGTGGAAGTTACCACTAGCAAGGTCCCATTACGTAAGCGCTTCACCGATTTTAAGGAGCCACAGATTCCCTCCAATCCCTTTTGTATATAGAAGGGCGAAACTTTCTCGAAACTACCCTCCTTCCGTTTCACAATGAGAAACACATTCAGATTACCAGAATGCATTCTGTTACCTAAGACTGGACTTGTCAAAGAAGTGCCGGAGTCAGGGGGACTGACTGCACAAGCCCTCTTAAGAGACTGGGTGTTAGAACCTTCCAGCGGCCCACCCTTTCCGCTGGGAGGAAGAAAAGAGGATTTCGAAGGATCCATCTCGGTCCCACGAGCAGCTAGGGAACTACAAGTCCACCTAGACAGAGCCCCGCGTGCCTAGGTAAGCCTTATACAACTGAGGTGTGGCAGGTTCCCCACAGGTTGCCCGCTAACGACTGTTCCACCTCAACAGCCATGCATCTCATCAGCGCGCAGCACACCTTGAGTTGAGGGGTTGTGTGTAGAGGTTTATTCCATCCTCGCGATCCGGGCGGTCAAGCCAAGATCCCCACTCCCTGAGACACACAACATTCCACTGCCGCGCCGCACAGTGGTCGTTGAAGTATGCCCAGAGCTTACGGTGACAGAGGACAGGTGGCGCTTACCAGTCCCCAGCTCAGGAACCCCGGGGTCGCCAAGCCCGTACCCAGCAAATGAATGCTGAGCCCCTGGGGGCCGAAAACTGGTGGGATACAGAATGGCACATCAGGAAAGAGGAGAAAATGCAGCGCCCGAGTGACTCCGTGGATTGTTCATTGACTCATTATCAACGTAGCAGATAACAGTTCCAGAAATGAAATGGATTTCTCGGTTTCGGATAAGGAAGGAGCTAAGAGATTACCAGATGACTGACTTTAATACCTTCAGTTGCTTCAGTATTAAACAACATGGTGAAATCCTTGCAGTTGCTTTTGCATCACACATAACTCACTCACAAAAATTACCCTGTTTTTAAGTTAGGAATTTTCATCACTCTTGTTTGTAATTAGAATACTATGTTAGGTGAGAATGAGAACATCTTATCCTTTCTTCCAGTCATCAAAAAACCACGCGGTAGAGTTGGAGTTTTGTAGATTATTATTTTATGCTCTTTAAAAGTTAAATGATCATCGAAGCTATGTTGTTTCTCTGCAACTGGTCACATCACTGCAGGTTAGCTGGACCAGCTGACTGACCAGCGCCGTACAAGTTAAATGCGCTGGTAAATGCTTGCAAATCTAATGAGATTCAAGCAAACGCGAAGGAATACAGGGTGTAATGTTTATATCCAGTTTATTCTTATTACGAACACAGTATACTACCAATACGTTGTAAGTAAATAATTTTGTTAAAACTACTGCTAATAATGTAAAATACAGTTAGTGAAATCTAGTCCTATGAGCAATATATAAAGGGCACAAAGAAGAGTCAGATATTGAGAGATTACTGTGAAGGACACGGGCTGCCACATACTCACATAAACATAATCAGGAACTGGCAGTTTGAAAGGGTTCTCATTGTGGGCCTCAATTTGGCCAGCTGGTCGAATCATGCATTATCTAGATCTGTGGCGTACTCACATGCAACAGTGGCTCAATGTTGAACTGTGTGGGAATGTGAGGGCAGCATTATCATCATCATCAAGTTTCCAGTCATCCACATCTAATGGCCACAATGAATGATTGCTTTGATGTTGACCAAATAATGGACTCCCTGCAACATTGTGTGTCATCCCGCACCATTATGTGGATACTAGCAGCAGGTGTACTACAGAATTACAGTTCCACGTATTTGCTGCTGTTACAACAACAACAACATAAAATGCTGCATTTGGTGTGGTCACCTGACTAGGAAGCACGGACTGCTGATTAATGGTACCACATTGTAATTAGCAGTTAATCACGGTTTTGTATTACCCTGGATGATCTTCATCAGTGAGTAGGGCAGCAACGTGGGGAGAGTTGCCATTCTTCCAATGTTTTAAAGAGGCACAACAGTGTTACCTCTAGTGTCACAAAGTGGGGAGCCATTACTTCAGGTCACCGTTGGTAGTGACTGAGTTAGCTCCAATAGCAGAACAGTACAACATGGACGTCTTGCATTCTCACATGCAACCTATACTGCAACAACATTATGGTGGGATTTTTCAATAGGACAATCCTCATCCACACACGGTTTATGTCTCTATGAAATGTGTGAGGGATGCTGAGATATTCTTGTGACCAGCAAGATCCCCTGATATGTCACTGATAAAACACATGGGACCAGCTCAACCGTCTACTCCATCCCAGCACCACAGAGAGGATATTGAGCATGAGTTCGTCAGCTGTAGTTTTAATTTTGCACCAACAGCTCTCAGTTGTCACGGCGTAATGAATTCTTGTAGCCTTACTGATGCAATTCTTCTGTAGTGTAGTCTGTAGTGAAATTGTGTTTGTCATCATCAACTGCAAAGATAGTCACACTTCTTGAAGGTAAGCAATGGTGAACACATTTCTCTTCACAAGTTTAACATATTCTTACTGGTATTTCCTTTTTATTCAGAAAACCCACCATATAGAATGACATGTTCCTTGTTGTGACTTGGCAAGACAACCAAGCCACTATGAGATAGCCGAAAGGCACACGTTGAAGCTCACGCAGGCTGGCGTGAGGTCTGGAACAGTTAAAGGAGTTGAGTCTAGTAAAAAAACGTACGTAGCTTCTGGAATACTTAACTTTAATCCATAATTGGTGAACATCGCTCTTGACGGTACATGCATCACAAGATAAATAGCAAATGATAAAGGCACCTTGCTAGGTCGTAGCAAATGACGTAGCTGAAGGCTATGCTAACTATCGTCTCGGCAAATGAGAGCGTAATTTGTCAGTGAACCATCACTAGCAAAGTCGGCTGTACAACTGGGGTCGAGTGCTAGGAAGTGTCTCTAGACCTGCCGTGTGGCGGCGCTCGGTCTGCAATCACTGACAGTGGCGACACGCGGGTCCGACGTATACTAACGGACCGCAGCCAATTTAAAGGGTATCACCTAGCAAGTGTGGTGTCTGGCGGTGACACCACATTCCTTACTGCTACTTCTTCCAAATTTGTACATATTTTCTCTCATAATTTTTGTTTTATCACTTTCAGATACTGAATCAGAGCTTCCAAATCTGAGTGTTTAAGTTCCAAGTGTTCATTTTATGCAAGTCTTCCTTAGACCAAACTTACAATTTGGTGAGAGTTTTCGGATATTTTCATTTGTGTGAGCCTGTCTATCTTACCAGACAGCATAAAAACTGAGGTGCTGGGTTTAATAATATATGCTCAATAATCTGCACTAACCTGCCCACGGCGAAATAATCCCTTCTCACTGGATGGTTGTACCTCGAGAGCTTTGTTACACTGTTCACGTGCTTCAAAGTGTTCCTCAAGCTTGAGGTAACACATGGCAAGATTTAAGTGTCCAGCCAGTAGAAGTGATTTTCGTTCTGGTTCCTTCTCTTCTTCAAAGCCTGAAATAAAATAGAGATAATATGAGCATAGTGCAACCACAAATGTTTTTACAGTGCTATAAGATGTTAAGCACAGATCAATACTGTGGGGAAAATTATTTACGAGACCACAAACCTTCATGCACTCGACAACAACAAAAAGAATTAGTTTATGAAATTAGTGTTAAGCACGCATTTTTATCATAAGTAACTGTGTGCTGGACAAGTGCTTTGAGCTTAATAAACAGAAAGCACCATCCTTCTCCTACATGAAATTTTGCTTTTCATTTAGAAAAACAAGACTTTTGGTCAAAAAAGCAGAAAAGTAAATTACAAAACTTTATCTACAGGTATTCTTTCAAATTTAACAAATTAAAATATTATTAATTTACTTTGCAACATTTAGGGGCCTGGAAATTTGCCTACTTTTTTTTTGGGCAAAATCAGCATCTGTGAATGATCAGACATATAATTTCAAAAAGTTGGCCTGCTATATGCCTGAAGACAAAACCGATAGCAAACTCACAGTGATTGAAGATAAAACAATAATAGAGAATAAATAGTTTTTATTCTCCATAAAAGTGGAATGTTTGCTTTAGTGAAAATTTCAACAGTTACCACCCCCCTTACAGAGGGACCACACTTCCTTACAATTTTCCCAATAAATCGAAATCAACCATTTGCCTTCCCTACTACTGGCCTTATGTGATCGTTCTGTTTCATATCATTTTGCTATGTTATGCCTAGATATGTAATCTACATAACTGTGTCCAGAAGCACACTCTGAATGCTCTATTCAAACATTGTTTCTCCTTCTTATTGACATCAACTTACATCTTCATATATTTAGAGCAAGTTGTTATTCATCACATCAATTAGAAATTTTGTCAAAGTCAGCTTGTACCCCTCTACAATCAGTCGACAACACAGTTTCATCAGCAAACAGCCTATCCGTTAGAACACTTATGTATATTGAGAACAAGATGCCTGTTACACTTCAATGGGGCACCGCTGATGATACAATCATCTCTGATGAACACTCGCCATTGGAGGACTATGTAATGGATTCTATAACTTCAAAAGTCTTTGAGCCAGTCAAATAACTGGGAACCTATTCCATACGCTCAGGTCTTCTTTAACAGAGGGGCACTGTGTCAAACACTTTTCAGAAATCTATAAATATGGAATCTGCCTGCATCCCATAAATCCACGGTTCCCAGGAAATCATGCGAGAAAATGGCACAGTGAGTTTTGTCCAAGTGATGCTTTCTAAATCCGTCCTTACTGTGGACAGAAGCTTTTCCATCTCAAGCAAATTTATTACATTTGAACTGCGAATATGTTAATAAAGTCTGCACAGAATCAATATTAAGGTTATTGATCTGCAATTTTGCAGGTCCATTCTTTGGAGCCAGCTACTTTTTCTTCGAGTTGCTTGGGATTTTGCACAGGGTGAGAAATTTGTGACAAATGACGTACTGTATTCTCTGTAAAACTGAATAGGGGTTCCATCTGGACCCGACTTATCACAAATGAAATTTTTTCAGGTCGTAGTGACATAATATTTTCTGAGTTCCAAAGCAGAAGAAACCTTTAAACTTCGCAGCACATTAAAACTGTGTGGCAGTCCAGGACCAAAGTCTACAACCTGGTCTTTCAAGGGCAGCACTCCTACCGACTGAGCTATCTGGTTAGGACTGGTGACCCTAAACAGTGCACACCCCTGCAAATTGAGTCACCCTGAAAATAATCCTCTTGGCTATGGCCAGTCTAGCAAGATACACACCAGAGCTGCTGTGAAGTGAGGGAGCAGGAGGGAGGTGCCAACAGTAGTGACACTACGAACACAGGCAATGGTCACAGCTTGGTAAAGACACAGTCTATAAAATCTGTGTGTCCAGATTCCAATTCCTGCCTGGCATGCAGTTCTAATCTGTCAGCAAGTTTCAAAACCGTACACACACTGCTGCAGAGTGAAAGACTCATTCTTGAAGAAATCTCATTCTGAGCTGTCTCCAACCGGGAATTTTATTGTTTTCATCTTCCTTTTGTGATAATTCTTTAAGTGAAAAATTTAAATCTTACAGACATGTAGCACTAACTTATTAAAGCATTTAGGGGTTTAATAATAATTATTTTAAATTTAGAGTGCACAACATCCGGATTGTTAGTGCCAATATTGTTTCAATGGGGAGGTGATTAATTACACGATCTAAAATGGTACAGATAGGTAGGTAGGTAGGTAGGTAGGTAGTTAGTGTTTAACGTCCCGGCGACAACGAGGTCATTAGAGATGGAGCGCAAGCTCGGGTTAGGGAAGGATTGGGAAGGAAATCGGCCGTGCCCTTTCAAAGGAACCATCCCGGCATTTGCCTGAAACGATTTAGGGAAATCACGGAAAACCTAAATCAGGATGGTTGGAGACGGGATTGAACCGTCGTCCTCCCGAATGCGAGTCCTGTGTGCTAACCACCGCGCCACCTCGCTCGGTACAGATAGGTACAGTTATACAGGCACACCCCAAAAACTTCTACGAACAGTAAGTGTCATTTACACATACAGGTTACCCAAATCTAAGAAACTGCAGGGGTCCAAGACTGGTGTCAAATTCAGAGGCTACTTGAAACAACTCTGTTTTACTTTGGTGGCTAGAGAAAAGTAAGCCACACACAGACTTCGCTGACCACAGCTCATCGTCCATCATTTCCAATTACTCATCCTTCAAATGATGTGCGGCCTCATGCAGTAAGTGAGACTACCACATATGGGGGAACTGTATACTGTGCCGCAGTAAGCAATGTGAGGCCGTACTCAGTACCCACATTTGCCAGTCCATTTCTCCAAATTCCTGTATGGCCAGGAATCTGGCATACTTTCACCTTGTCCTCCGATGTTACAGGCAAAGGAGAGTACTCTGTATCGAATGAACCGATTTCTGGGAACTGCACCAGACAGACCAAAATGTACTAAAGAAGTTCAAGTAGATGAATTTGCTAGCTCTGACAGTTTTCATCTACTCCAGGGTCCTCCGTGTCAAACTACTCACTTGTTTGATAACAGACACTCAATGACATAATGGGGCCAAAGCACTGAATAAACGAGGTTGCCTTTTTAGATTTAGGACTGATAGTAAATTGTCAAATAAATGCAATACTGATGCAAAACTCATGTCTGTAAATGAAATCTCACATTTGCATCCTCTTATACTAATATTCCAGAGGTTGAAAATAACATTATGCCTCCCGAGAGTTTGGGTCAGTAACTGGACTGATCCTCAGTGACAGACTGAAATCCCTTTACACCAATAGGCAGTAGGACCGATTTCTCACAGAGCTCAGATTCTTCTGTCCGATATGGCTGATTTTCCTTGGTATGTACTCAACCAGGTAAAGTACTCGTAACAGCAGATGAGACAAGGTCCTATTTGCCTGACACACCAGGAGCAGTTACTTTCAGACAGACAGTTCACAAACCCCAGCACATAACTCAGTCAGGTACTACAGGCACCTCGAGCAGTGTTAGTCCCCTACAGCAGACAGTGTTTGTGTGCTTCACCTGCATAGGTCTCCTAGGACCTGTGGGGTTTAAAAGCCTCAATTTCTTAAATTCCCTTCCAAGTGGCAACATACCACATCATAACTAAAAGAATGGTCACAGATCCTACCTAACACTTATCATACTCAACGCTGCAAAATGGGTCAATTAAGAATGTGTAGAAAAAAACTTTAAATCGACATGCAATCATTTCTCTGTGAGCACCGAAAGCTTTTACTCTGATGCAATTTTGTCTCCAATCAGTATGCTGCTATTGCAGTAGTGGATGTAAGGTAACAGTTAAGAAACTCATTTTTTGTAATGTATATTGCGCTGGCCTTTGACAATGGACATAATATGACTGACAGCAATAGCAAAGATAGAAGCATTGAGGATCCCTCGAGGGGAACTACTGTGCAACTCCAACTAGTCTTTACATACTGTAGGCCTTACTGCATAGTTGCCAATGAGGTACTGTCTGCAGCAGAGTCACGTTATTGATAGTAGAATGACATCATCTGAACTAAAACTGAAAGGGAAATTTAAGACGGCAGTTGTGGTCCAATCCAATGTCATTGTTATACAGCTACTGACCACAACACCAAGATGACCAGCAACACAACACTTGACAATGACAGAAGTGTTAGGGAGACTTTTTTTCTCCAAATGTCTAGCAAGTTTCCTCTCAACAAGACGAAAACAATCAGTTATTGACAACACACATAAAAGACGGTTGTAATTGGCAAGCTTTCAGAGCCAGTGACTCCTCCTTCAGGCAGAAAGGTTGAAGGGGAAAGAAGAGGGATGAAGGAAAAGTAATGAAGAGGTCTAGGAAAAGGGGTAGATTTGGGCAAAGTCACCCAGAACCGCAGGTCAGGGGAGACTTACCATACAGGATGAGAAGGAAAGACTGATTGTTGGGGATTGCATTGGACGAAATTTGAAAACCTAAGAGCTTAAAGGTGGAAGACAAAGTAATATGCAGACAGAGATTACTGCTTAAATCTCATGCAAGAGCTAATATGAGTGAAAAACAGTATTAAAACATCAATTAATGATGCACCAGTGCATAATTAGATGTACAGATGCACAGATTTGGGAGTGAAAGTTGTCACTATGCAGACTGTCTTTCAATGCAAACAGAAGAATGTGAAAATCAAGTGGAGACTGGTAGTACATCCTCAGGCTATGCAAACTGAGTCTTCTGGAAGCCCATACAATCTGTAGTCCATATAACCTATGACCCCAACCTCTAAGAGCTAACTGGAATTTTGAGGCATAGCTACTACCTGTCCAAACAAAAGAGTCACTCGAGATGAACAATTCCAAAATAGTTGCTGTTATTATTTAGGCCTGTGTCCAGCTGATATTTAAGTCTGTATCCCTCTCACAGCCTTTAACTATGAGCCATGCCTGATCAGGATGTAGCAGTTTTTCCACAAAGTGGTGACTTTCCTTCAGCTGGCATAATCATAATCACTAACATTATTAAGCTATATAGTAAAAGCTAACCATTGATACAGTGAACATCTTAATGAGTTGTTTCTCTCTTGTTAATGTATATGTTGGTTCATTCAAATTTGCCTCTGATGGGATCTAAAGAACGCAATAAATGCCTGCCCACTGTTTTGTCATACCATGCTTTTGGTAAAAAGATATTGCTGAAGACGACTTTCTTGTTTCCAAAAAACAAATTCATTTTGAAAGGCAACCACTAATGACACCGAAGAACATTCCAAACGAAGCTCTCCAACCTGCACAGCGAGGTGGAGCCTCACTGGGAAAGTCATGTGAATAGAGGAGGAGAGTACACACAAAATAAAATTATTATTTAAAAATGTTTGGCTAGTTTTTGAATAAATTTTGTGTATTGGCTGACTGAGTTCCTAAATGTTATAATGAATATAGCATGTTCTAATCAACTGCCAAGAAGCATAATATTCCCTATTTTCAGAAATGAAAGTGGTGCAGTTAAATATTTAACTACAGTAAGTTCACCTTCTGCTTTATAAAATTATGTTTTTGAAAAAAGTCAAGCGAGCAACATTTCAGCTAACCAGTGTGGCTTTGTTAAAGAGTGCACTACAACTGACCTCATATTTTCTCTGTATCAGTTCTCTCAAACACAAAGAGAAGACCATATCATAAAGAATGGTAGAGTTGAAGATGACAGAACAAAATCCAGTTTGAGCTTTTGCTCTAACAACAGTTCGGACAGTCACTGAGCACAGAAACAATGGACAATCAAAGTTTGGATATCAGGACAGGGACTGGACAATGAGCCCTCTCAATCTAGGTCCAGATTCTCAACTACTGCACCATCTAACTTCACATACTGTTAAAACACATCACACTGCTCTTCTAGATTGGGAATAAATCAGCTAACCAAGCTCTATACCACATAATCTGGTGGGATCTACAGGACAATGCACCCCATCTCTTAACTGACTGGGGTTGAATGTTTTACAAGAAAATCAACACCCGTGTACACATCAAGGGTTGTCATTAGTCGTCACCACCACCACCACCACCACCACAACAACCAGCATTTTCATCTTCTTATGTACCTGGAAACTCTTCCATTTGTGAAATATTTTAAATTAAAGATTGAAATTTACGAGACTTCTTGCCACATCAGTTCAAGGTAAAACCTCGAGCTTTCACCCTGAACTGACGCAGCAAGAAATGTGAGAATGTTTTGTACACCAGTGCAGTTGCGAAAGACTTCGCTCTCATTGAAATTTACCGACTACAGTTGACTGTGTTTCCATCTACAAAGTGATGGAATGTTGGGCAACAACATTAGACACTGAAAGGCACATCTAAATTATGAAATTCATTGTTCCACACCCATACTCAACTACAAACAATAAAACTTTACTTACCTCTCATAAAAAATTCGATTATTACATAAACATTATTTTGCTTAAGTCTGTTTCCTGACAGATCCTTGCAGATATTGAGCCACTGAACATGAATCTAGCACTTATTATTCTATAGTGTTTGTATTTTGACTGATACTGATTGTTTTACTATCTGAAAATAGACTTCAGAGAAAGAAGTTGCATGTGTTGACTGCAACATCCGCTATATGGCAGTGAGTTTGTGTATTAGATTAGATTAGATTAATACTTGTTCCATAGATCATGAATACGACACTTCGTAATGATGTGGAACGTGTCAGGTTAACAAAAGATGTCTGTACAAGATATTACATTACACAAAATATTGCATGACACTAATGTTTAGGTTGTTTTTTCCCCCCTTAATTTATATTTAAAAATTCAGCCAATGAGTAGAAGGAGTTGTCATCTAGAAATTCTTTTAATTTATTTTTAAATGTTAGTTGGCTATCTGTCAGGCTTTTGATGCTGTTTGGTAGGTGACCAAAGACTTTTGTGGCAGCATAATTTACCCCTTTCTGTGCCAAAGTCAGATTTAACCCTGCATAGTGAAGATCATCCTTTCTCCTGGTGTTATAGCTATGCACACTGCTATTACTTTTGAACTGGGTTGGATTATTAACAACAAATTTCATAAGTGAATATATATATACTGTGAGGATCCCTAGATCATTAAATAGATGTCTGCAGGGTGACCGTGGGTGGACTCCAGCAATTATTCTGATTACACATTTTTGAGCAATGAATACTTTTCTACTCAACGATGACTTACCCCAGAATATGATGCCATACGAAAGCAAAGAATGAAAGTAGGCATAGTAAGCTAATTTACTGAGATTCTTATCACCAAAATTTGCAATAACCCTAATAGCATATGTAGCTGAACTCAGACGTTTCAGCAGACCATCAATGTGTTGCTTCCAGTTTAACCTCTCATCAATGGACACACCTCAAAAGTTTGAAAATTCTACCTTAGCTACAGACTTCTGTTCAAAGTCTATATTTATTACTGGAGTTGTGCCATTTACTGTACGGAACTGTATATACTGTGTTTTATCAAAATTTAAAGACAGTCCATTTGCTGAGAACCACTTAATAATTTTGTGAAAAACATCATTTACAATTACATCACTTAGTTCTTGGTTTTTGGATGTTATTGCTATACCTGTATCATGAGCAAAAAGAACTAACTTTGCATCTTCATCTATGTGGAATGGTAAGTCATTAATGTATATCAAGAACAGTAAAGGACCTAAGACCGAACCCTGTGGGACCCCGTACTTGATTTAAATAGTTGGTCGTATTACACATTCATCATATTAATTTCTTTGCAGATGAGTGTTTTATAGCCTGGCTACACTTTCAAAAATGTTTGACAAAGAGACACACTGTAGCATCTTATTAGCTGAGATAGCATATAATATACGAGTAAAGCTATTCATTACTTTCTGTTTATCTTTGATTGAGCTTGCAATTGTCACCACAAACATTCACACTATCTATGAAAAACATAAGCACATTTAATCTTTATTTCACAATGCAAATTACAGGCAGACTCTTTCTGCTATGTGTGCGGCTCTTATATTCGACCAAAATAAGTCATAAACCACATTATCCCTGGAAATATGTTCTGTTCTCTTTGGAAAGCTAATTTTGGTTTGGCCATAACAGATCTCGATAAACGATGGGTGTCACATGTAACGTGTGGTAACTGTCTATTTACATTGGAACAATGATTGCCTAGTAGAAGAAAAAGTATGACATCCGCTATGCCAAGAGTGTGGAGATAACCCAGTAACCATCATAATTATTGTTATTTTTGTATGGTGGACTTTAAACATTTCAAGAAGGGCAAGAGCTGACGTCAGCTGCAGTATCCTGTCATACCGTCCTCCAGAGCATCAACCTCGCATGATGAAATTCTGACGATTCCTTCACCTTCAGCTGAAATAGTGTATGCTGCAACAACAAACGACACAAATAGTCCAGATTAATATTTTAGCGACAGTGGCACAAAGGAACCTCATTTGCTGAATCAGCAGGAGTTACATGATTTAATCAGAGATTATATCTATCCAAAAGTAAGTCTAAATTTTTAGTTTCACAACTCAATCCTTCAACTGCTACAAAGACGCTCACTGCTTTCTGTGGAGAACGCAGCTTTGTTGTCGCACTATACAGCTGGCCATGCTGCGAGACCACCTTCCAGCCGTTACCTGTATACTGGTTCTGTTGCATGGACTGGTTTTTCTCTGCTGAGCAGTTCTGGAATGCTGGGGATGATGATTTCATCTGACACTCTGGGTTTTGCCGCCACAAATATAAAATAATTATAGTTACTCTAACAACTTAAATTTTTCACAATAAAACTCCTATAGAAATGAATCGCTGCATAGATAAACATGCAGGAATGTTAATATTGTGTCATGTCTCAGATTTACACCTTTCTTGGGAGTTTTTACTAGGTTGTTAGAAGCCTACGATGAACGCAAAGTGTCATTTTCGAGTCATGTCAGTAACTTCAGTGTTCTTTCACAGTTACTTTTCCATAAACCTGCTGTCATATTTCTCCAGCAGGGACACGACTTCCTCCAATCCTGCCCTGAAATGAGATCCATCCTTCATGAAATCCTCCCCAGTCCACCAAGAGTGTCTTTCCGCCGTCCGCCTAACCTTCGTAACCTCTTAGTTCATCCCTATGAAATCCCCAAACCACCTTCCCTACCCTCTGGCTCCTACCCTTGTAACCGCCCCCCCCCCCCCCCCGGTGTAAAACCTGTCCCATGCGCCCTCCCACCACCACCACCTACTCCAGTCCTGTAACCCGGAAGGTGTACACGATCAAAGGCAGAGCCACGTGTGAAAGCACCCACGTGATTTACCAACTGACCTGCCTACACTGTGAAGCTTTCTATGTGGGAATGACCAGCAACAAACTGTCCATTCGCATGAATGGACACAGGCAGACAGTGTTTGTTGGTAATGAGGATCACCCTGTGGCTAAACATGCCTTGGTGCACAGCCAGCACATCTTGGCACAGTGTTACACCGTCCGGGTTATCTGGATACTTCCCACCAACACCAACCTATCCGAACTCCGGAGATGGGAACTTGCCCTTCAGTATATCCTCTCTTCTCGTCATCCGCCAGGCCTCAATCTCCGCTAATTTCAAGTTGCCGCCACTCATACCTCACCTGTCTTTCAACAACATCTTTGCCTATGTACTTCCGCCTCGACTGACATCTCTGCCCAAACTCTTTGCCTTTACAGATGTCTGCTTGTGTCTGTGTATGTGTGGATGGATATGTGTATGTATGCGAGTGTATACCCGTCCTCTTTTCCCCCTAAGGTAAGTCTTTCCGCTCCCGGGATTGGAATGACTCCTTACCCTCTCCCTTAAAACCCACATCCTTTCATCTTTCCCTCTCCGATGTGGGTTTTAAGGGAGAGGGTAAGGAGTCATTCCAATCCCGGGAGCGGAAAGACTTACCTTAGGGGGGAAAAAAGGACAGGTATACACTCACGCGCGCACACACACACACACACACACACACACACACACACACACACACACACACACATCCATCCGCACATACACAGACACAAGCAGACATTTGTAAAGGCAAAGAGTTTGGGCAGACATGTCAGTCGAGGCGGAAGTACAGAGGCAAAGATGTTGAAAGACAGGTGAGGTATGAGCGGCGGCAACTTGAAATTAGCGGAGGTTGAGGCCTGGCGGATAACGAGAAGAGAGGATATACTGAAGGACAAGTTCCCATCTCCGGAGTTCTGACAGGTTGGTGTTAGTGGGAAGTATCCAGATAACCCGGACGGTGTAACACTGTGCCAAGATGTGCTGGCTGTGCACAAATGTCTGCTTGTGTCTGTGTATGTGTGGATGGATATGTGTGTGTGTGTGTGTGTGTGTGTGTGTGTGTGTGTGTGTGTGTGTGTGTGTGTGCGCGCGCGAGTGTATACCTGTCCTTTTTTCCCCCTAAGGTAAGTCTTTCCGCTCCCGGGATTGGAATGACTCCTTACCCTCTCCCTTAAAACCCATATCCTTTTGTCTTTCCTTCTCCTTCCCTCTTTCCTGACGAGGCAACCATAGGTTGCGAAAGCTAGAATTTTGTGTGTATGTTTGTGTTTGTTTGTGTGTCTATCGACCTGCCAGCGCTTTTGTTTGGTAAGTTTCATCATCTTTCTTTATATATATATATATATATATATATATATATATATATATATATATATCACTGTTCTGAAAATATTTGTGCTTACTGCTACGGGAGGGTTGCGCATGTTGCACTTATGTTCTGGCCCAGCGCAACATGAACTACATGGTTGTAGCACTCGTCATAATTTACACTCCTGGAAATGGAAAAAAGAACACATTGACACCGGTGTGTCAGACCCACCATACTTGCTTCGGACACTGCGAGAGGGCTGTACAAGCAATGATCACACGCACGGCACAACAGACACACCAGGAACCGCGGTGTTGGCCGTCGAATGGCGCTAGCTGCGCAGCATTTGTGCATCGCCGCCGTCAGTGTCAGCCAGTTTGCCGTGGCATACGGAGCTCCATCGCAGTCTTTAACACTGGTAGCATGCCGCGACAGCGTGGACGTGAACCGTATGTGCAGTTGACGGACTTTGAGCGAGGGCGTATAGTGGGCATGCGGGAGGCCGGGTGGACGTACCGCCGAATTGCTCAACACGTGGGGCGTGAGGTCTCCACAGTACATCGATGTTGTCGCCAGTGGTCGGCGGAAGGTGCACGTGCCCGTCGACCTGGGACCGGACCGCAGCGACGCACGGGTGCACGCCAAGACCGTAGGATCCTACGCAGTGCCGTAGGGGACCGCACTGCCACTTCCCAGAAAATTAGGGACACTGTTGCTCCTGGGGTATCGGCGAGGACCATTCGCAACCGTCTCCATGAAGCTGGGCTACGGTCCCGCACACCGTTAGGCTGTCTTCCGCTCACGCTCCAACATCGTGCAGCCCGCCTCCAGTGGTGTCGCGACAGGCATGAATGGAGGGACGAATGGAGACGTGTCGTCTTCAGCGATGAGAGTCGCTTCTGCCTTGGTGCCAATGATGGTCGTATGCGTGTTTGGCGCCGTGCAGGTGAGCGCCACAATCAGGACTGCATACGACCGAGGCACACAGGGCCAACACCCGGCATCATGGTGTGGGGAGCGATTTCCTACACTGGCCGTACACCACTGGTGATCGTCGAGGGGACACTGAATAGTGCACGGTACATCCAAACCGTCATCGAACCCATCGTTCTACCATTCCTAGACCGGCAAGGGAACTTGCTGTTCCAACAGGACAATGCACGTCCGCATGTATCCCGTGCCACCCAACGTGCTCTAGAAGGTGTAAGTCAACTACCCTGGCCAGCAAGATCTCCGGATCTGTCCCCCATTGAGCATGTTTGGGACTGGATGAAGCGTCGTCTCACGCGGTCTGCACGTCCAGCACGAACGCTGGTCCAACTGAGGCGCCAGGTGGAAATGGCATGGCAAGCCGTTCCACAGGACTACATCCAGCATCTCTACGATCGTCTCCATGGGAGAATAGCAGCCTGCATTGCTGCGAAAGGTGGATATACACTGTACTAGTGCCGACATTGTGCATGCTCTGTTGCCTGTGTCTATGTGCCTGTGGTTCTGTCAGTGTGATCATGTGATGTATCTGACCCCAGGAATGTGTCTATAAAGTTTCCCCTTCCTGGGACAATGAATTCACGGTGTTCTTATTTCAATTTCCAGGAGTGTATTAATGGTTCAAGATATCGAAACAAGTGTGTGTATTGCCATATGATTAATACTCAAAACTTTTTTTTATCTATTGACATACAGAAGTAACTGCAATTTTTTTTCAGTGGGAAGATGAACTTTTCTACAACATTTAATATCTCATCAAAAAAGAATGTTTTGGCACTGTACACATTAGTATTTACGATATTCTATGTGGGACACACAGCTTTAATCAAAATCTGCTTGTTGTTATGTCACAAGATGTATTTATTTACAACTTATGGAATGCATTATAGCTGCACGTAATGATATTAGCTTGTCAATTACTCTGTACAGCAACACTACTGCAATGGTCTTTGTAATGAGGCGTCTGATTACTTCAGTTTCTTTTAAACTGTGACATCAAGTATCATGTGTAATTGCCTGTCACCATCTTCACGATTTCTTCATCTGTACAACCACAACAGCATGCCATTTTCTCAATCATAAACGAAGATGAAAACAGCAACACAAGATCACGGCAGCAAATACACAGATGCTGATCAATGAAGAGCATCTGAGCACCAGGGCTGAAATGCAGCTACTTAGCTGCTTTACCTGACCTTTAAGTGGCTCGAGTATTGACAGGTCCAGAACACACAGAGACCCAAGTGGCTTGCCATGTTAACACGTTGAGATCACAAATGCAGCATTCTAGAGCACGGACAAAAGGACTGAAGGTAGAGGTAAATGCAGCCAGGGCACCGCAGGCCAGGGGATGCATTAACATGTCCAGAACAGTCAAAGGATTAAAGAGTGGAACATTCTACTTCCTTCCAGTAAAATATTGAAGTATAAAATCAGACACACACAGTTTTTAAGCTACTTTGTAACACAAGATTCTCTGTTTTACTGTTCTGACATAAGTGGTCCGTTTGATCAAAACAGTTTTCTGTACAAACCAAACAAGTGGCATTTGTTTATGGACAGTTCCAAAAGTAGTTTAAAGAGCATACTGTCACACAATGGAAACCTGCATCCATCTATTCCAGCTGCACACACTGTCCATCTGGAGGAAAATTACTCCCGTGTGAATTTGGTGCTGAAAAAAATTCTGTACGACTATCACATTAATGTGATCGCCATCAAGGAGCTTGAAAAACCACCTTTTGCAGTGTGGACCACTGCAAGATGTGCAGAAAGAGAGTCAACGAGGTTCTAGAAGATACTGACAGGGGTGTGGAGCCATCTCAACTCCAACGCCATGGCCAATTGTGTTAGGTTTCTCGGCTGAGGGACCCACGGAATGAACAGACCAACTGAGGTGGTCCCACTGATTCTTGCCTGGGTTTAAATAGGTGGAGTTTGGTGACAATGGCAGTACTGTAAACTTATCCTGGTGCTCTTTGAAACACACATGAACAATGCAAGCTGTGTTACATGTTGCATTGTCCTGCTAGTAGATGCTATCGTGTCAAGGAAAGACAAATTGCATGTAGGAGTGCACTTGGTGCCCAAGGATAGAGGCATATTCGTGTTGATCCATTGTGCCTTCCAAAATGACGAGTTCGCCCAGGGAATGCCACAAAAACCTTCTCGAGAGCATAATGTCCCCTCCTTCAGTCTGGAGCCTTCCAACTATTGTTGCCAAGTGATTGCTTTCAGATGTTTCACGTCATACATAGTGATTGCCTTCTACCCGATGGAGCATAAAATTTGCTTCATCTGAAATAGCCAGCCAGCTGTGGCCACTCAGTTGATGTCCAGTTGCAGTACTGGTGTGCAAATCCAAACTCTCATCATCGAAGAACAGCAGTGAGCATGTGTGTGTGAACCAGGCACTTTCTGGGTAGGCCCATATGAAATGGTCATTGATGAGACACTGTTGGTAGCTCCCTGCTTCATCTGGCCAGTCCGTTGCTCAACAGCTGCACATCTATTTGCCTGCATATATCTCCTCAGCTGTTGTTCACCCAAGTCACCTATAGCCTGTGGTGCTTCACAGTTGTTTTGGCATCGGATTTTGGTAACGCCATTTTGCGATGCATGTTATACTCTAACCATTGCACAGGGTGTATATGTGGACAAGAAAAAGAAATTCCCGGGTTTTTCCCAGATACCCCATTTAAAAAATATACTTTTTCGTGGGCGAGAATACATTTTTTCCATGCTAAGTTTTCTGTAGATTTTTCCTTTGGAACTGTAAAACTTATCACTCCTTTGAATGATTAACGTTTTAACACTAGCATATAACTTCCCGAAGAGAGGAAAAAAAGAAGAAGAAGAACGGGGGAGAGAAGTTTTCGATATACTTTTGATGAAAAAAAAAAAAAAAAGAAAAGAAAAAAGAAAAAAAAGAGAAGTTTTGGAAAGACATTTGAGGTGCAGCAACATAAACACTGCAGATTTTAGTATTACGAAAGTATAAATTCGAATTGTACCAAACACAGCATGTTAGTTTCCGGAGCGTTGAAATCGAGATTGCGATGTCCTTTTGTAAGCTAATCATATCTCATGCCATGTGATCTCACCAGCCGATGACAGCAGATATTCAGAGCATAGGACACGTGATGTAGTCAGGCAATAGCAAGATCACTGTTACGTAGTGCGAACACAAAAAGAGGAAAAGTTGATGGTTTACCTTAATATACATCCCACAGCTACAAGAAAAGTTAAGTTTTCACATATAATATTGGTCTCGAATATTAATAAGCTAAGCTTTCACATGTAATATTGATCTTTTTTGTGTGTGTTACACTTTAAGACACGTCACACAAATGTGCCAGCAAATTTACAATAATGACATAAGTGTCTGGTCTCCCGGGCTCGAAATTCCTGTACGTGGCTGGTCCTCAAAGCGTTCACTTTTAAACGCTCTGTGATTTAAGAAATTCATCACACTTTCTCACACGTAACATAATCCATCTTGCGTAAAAATAAATTTACTTTAAAAGTAACGCTTTTCGAACCATAGTTCGCAATACTATCCCGAGACTGTAAGAAATAGATTCGATTTAGCAGCTGCCAGAGAGTGCCAGGAAACAGGCATTAATGCGCGTGCACAGCTGCAGTGGTGTAGGAAGTCTGCATGTATAAAGCACTAAGAGAGCTTACATTACGCCATAAAAGATACAGGACATCAGAGGATACTCCAAAAGCATCGGATTTTCGTGAACCATACTAAAATGCATAATTGGGCTAGAAGTGCACATTGTTTTTTTTCCAGATCCACAATGAAGCAGGTCCCATCTGATATTACGCTTTTCAGTGTGGTTTTTGGGCTGTAAATTTTCTTGGAGTACCAGTACAGTACCATCTCATATTTGGTTCTTTATTATGGCATAAGGCCATACACGGCAGAAGATGAAAACGTGCACTTGAAATTCAGCGAACAGTTGGAACTATCCAGTAATGTGGAACGAAACACTTTGTTTCAAATAAATTAATTGCCTCAGTGAAAAGATTAATAAAGCCAAATTTCTCTTTAGCAAACTTACAAAAATAACTTCATTGTTCCACAAGGCGATTAATGCTTGACTGCTAATAATTTGGAAATAAAATCAGAAAACTGGAACTAATAATATATTATTGCCCTCCATAATTATGTGAATGTATTACAATTCATTTGATAGCTCCGGGCTGCAGAAATCCGTTTTGTTTTAATTTGATGTGGGAGCTGTAAACTAAGAGGAAGTGGTGAAATCACTTGATGCAAACAGGGGTCAGGTGGAAAATAACCCCCTCCCCACTACAACTCAGAGAACTGTGCACATGCGCGAATGTGGCAGATAGGGCGAGCGAGAAAAAATTTTCTCGTTAGCGTCTGGCTGTTTGCTGCCGACACAACTAACAGCCACATTTCACGTAGCGGGAAGCAGGAGAAGGTATTGCTTATACGCTAGTCAACTTCGCATGCGGATGAGCCCGCTGGCAACTGCTCAAATGAACCTAATGTAAACAGTTGTGACGTCACGCTCAAAGAAAACAATTTATTGTTACGAAGTATTACATAGTCTTCACCATAAGGCCTTGACATATATTTGCTGTTTGCAGACGCTTGTGCGTGCGCGGTGTTTTGTTGTTGCAAATGGCGCAGTTACTTTGCCATTTAAGTTTTATTTTTTTCCCCCCTCTCGTTAATATTTTATTGCTGCAGTATCATTCTCCAGTAGCAGGATACAGTAACATTCTTTGCTAGAGCAGCAATTCTTACCATTCAAAATTACAAAAATTTAACTGAAAGCTAAATCAATGAAAAATTCCAGGAACTCCGAAAAATTCCCAGGTTTTTCCCAGTTTTCTCCCGGATGAAAAAATTACCGAGGTTTTCCCAGTTGTCCCGGGTCGTATACACCCTGTTGCAGCATGTAAAGAGTTCAGGGAAATATTAACTATTTTGGAAATATTTCCATTTTTGGACGAAAAACCAATGATCATGCCCTTTTGGAAGTCACATAAAACAATCCGTTTCCACATTAAGACAATGACTGCACCATTTTCCGCGACCCCCACCTCGCTTTGTATACCCTCCTCTGCTACAGCTCCCATTTACCATCTGTGAGTAATTATTGCACACTGACATCTAACATAGACAGTGGCCCCATTAATTTGACTGGGTCACGTAGGTGGTGACTTAAAAATGCTTAGTTTCCTATTGGGTTTACAAAGTGGATTCACAAAATCTCTGACTCTGGGATAGTTTGGTCAACAAGCAAACACTGTGTACAAATGGTATGACCAGAAAGAAAAAAAAATCTAATTCCAGACAGTTACAATGTAATAAATCCAGCTCTTGTACCATGGGATAAGGTCTTGCTACAGACTCTGCATATAAAACACAGACTGGTTAAACAGTTGATCCAGTGACAGTTTAAAAAGCAAATGTTTCCTAACTTGTCACTAGCTAAAACTGTGGGCTGCATTTTCACAGGGCTTCAGATTTGTTCAATGTTGAATAGTGATGAACTGACACAAAAAATGTCTGACATAAAGAAAAAAAGAATGGGAAGCCTTTCATGCTTCAGTAACTGGATTTCTTGTGCAGAATCAAAGTGAGACATGTAATGGACAGTTTAAATCCCTCATTGAATGATATAGAACTCTTGGTTGTAGAAAGTTTCTCGAGCTGCACGTGCTTCATCCACACCTGGACTTCTTTAGGGAAAACTTGAGAGACTTAAGTGAAGAACATGGAGAGTGCTTTCTCAAAGACATGGAAAGCAGATATAAAGAAAAATGGGACTGTGTTATGATGGATGACCATATTTAGGGACTGGTTTGTAACAAAGAGATGGCTGCCCATAAAAGAATAAGGACAACAAATCTTCACTTCTTATTGAATTTTCAGTTTAGTTGTGATTATGCTGGGGACACCAACAGTTAACATTCTTTTACATGTGTGTGCTGTGCTTACAATGACACTTTTTGAGTTTTCATTAGCAAATTACAGAAGTAATGACACTGAATATACTAAAGTAATGATGCCCAATTATTTCATTATTTTATATACTCTTTACTACTGCAGTGTAAAGAAATCACATACACTAAACCATTGAAACTGCGGCAAAGCAGATGCGATATCTGTAATCAGCACACAGGCAGATTAACTACAAACCACCAAAAAATAAATATAAGCAGAAATTGATAAAATTAGCGTATTTGTGTTATTAGTACTATTATTGTTAACAATGAATAACAACCATAATCATCTAGAGTAAGATAATGCACGGCTGCTATAAATGATTCATTTCCAAGTTCTATGCTTTTCAAAGTATTATATGTACAAATGTGACCGACGTGTGAATGGAACTATACACTCACCAAGTTTGCATTATGCCCACCAGCTGTAGTTATGAGTAGACCATATTGACAAAATGGCAACAAAGCAAGAAAGAGTTTTTGTGCACTGGAATCTGCAAGATGTGTATCTTTTAAAACAATGTAGCATACACATTCAGAAGGAATTATGGGAAAAAACTGCCATGTAAACAGAAAAGTACCAATCAAGCAAGAAAGTGTATCAGATGCAACTGTGGAGAGGGTGAGGGAGAATTTTGTATGCAGACCGAAACAAACCAACGATCCACACAAGCGACGAACTTTAAATAATGCAGAAAACTGTGTAGAAATATTTTACGATGGCAGTTATATTTCAAACCATACCAACTGCAACTCTTGCAACAATTACAACTGGAATATTATGGGGGGTACCTCCAATTTTGCATCACAATGGAGGAGGAACTCAAGGATGATCATTTCACCTCCAAGTTGATATTTAGCAACAAAGCGACCTCCCATTTACATGGAAATGTTAATAGCCCAAATGTGACAGTGTGAGACACTGAACATCCTCACAAAAATTGTGGCGCATGAATAAAGTTAACCGAAGTTTAATGTTTTCTGTGCATTGTCACAGATGGAGCTGCACTTGCAACTGATGCTGTTTCCACAACTGACTGCTGATTCCAAGAATTTCATCTTGCAACAAAATGGAGCACCACCCACATTGGAGCATCAATGATCATCACTACCTAAACAATGAACTTCCACATCACTGTTGGGTGTAGTGGTGAAGATGATGTCGCACTACAGCCTTGGCCCTCCAAGTCGTCTGCTCCAACACCTTATGAATTTTTCTTTGTGTGTACATTAAGGACTGTGGATACGCTCAGAGTGCTTGAATGCTGCTGTGATGACCACAGATATGGAACAAACTAGACTACTGCTTGGACGTGTGCCATGAGAGCAGGGCAGCACTCTTAGAACATTTGTAGAGTGCGAAACGTAAACTTGGTGGGTTTACAGTTCTATTCATGCACCAGTTTTGTACAAGTCACACTTTGGAAAACACAGATCCTTGAAACGAATGAATCATTTATTGCAGCTCTGTACAGCTGGAATTAATTTGTACATTGCATTGAAGTACTAGTACAACTATATGGAGTGCGATTTGGGGGGGGGGATGGAGAGGACAAACTCTTCAAGGAGATTAAGTGATTGAGTACATTGTTCTCTGCGCCTTCGTCAGTGTATGAGTTCAACACATATTATGCAGATCACCTCCTCCCTCCGTCTGTCTGCTGCTTCCCCCTCTGCCTGTCCATCTCCTCCTGTACAAACCGCCAACCTCACCCTAAGCACTCAATACTGTCCACATTTTGTTGATCTTACAAGTTGATGTAAAGTGACAACTGCGCTTCCTACCCACAAATCATACAATGTATTTAAATGAAATCACTGCCAACATTTACATTTTTTATTTCACAACTGCAGTTTCAGCTGTAGAGCCATTTTCAAGCGCAAGGTATAAAACAAAAGTTGCAGGACATAATGTGAAACCATTCGGTAAACAATACAATGATAGGAGCAGTACAAAGTTGCAACCTTGCACTTGAAATTGGCTTTACAGCTGAAATTGCCACAGTGAAATAAATGAATAATAAAAACTTCCAGTCTAATGGTGGCAGTGATTTCATTTAAAAAGTATATTATGACTGTGATCCCCAGCCAAGGAAAAAATCATCATACACGATTTCCACGTTGTAAAGCCTGATGTGTACAACACCGAACATGAGTGAACCAATATGAAGCATTAGTTACACCACAGTGAATGGAAGTGAACACAAGCAATTCAGCACACAGGCAATGGAAGTGAACACAAGCAATTCAGCATTCAAAGACAAATCACCAGCATTCATTACCATTCATGAACAAGTGGTTACAAAAGAGAGGACAAGAGAATGAGCTTCGTGTACCAACTCTACTAAGTAGCTTTTTGTTGAAAAAATATTCTCATACAGGTTCAACAGCACTGGTAGTGTGAATGTAAATCTTTGATATTGAGACAGGATTATTTTTCCGGCCGTTTTTGACAAAGAAAGCAAAAAGGGGTAGGAAAATGAGGATGTCGGTACCTGAATTTTTATGTAATTGTGAAATATGTTGAGATAGTGCACATAAACCTGAACTGCAGCTCCAAGCTTCTTTAGGATTACTCCAAAACTTTGCACATACGTTGGTTGAGGCTTTTCATTGGTTGCTCATTATACCTGAGAAGGAAATTTAAACGCAGAGCATCATTTACCAAAAATGTGCAATTGGATGATTGATTGGTGCTACAAAATTTCTACCATGCTTTAACAAAATCTTTTTAGGCAACCTGGTAAGAAATATGAGGCACAAAACAGGTGCATGAGGACATGTGTATGATGAGGTGTTGATAATGTAGCATTTGAATACACCAAGATTCAGGTTTAGTAGGTCTAGAGGATTTGGGCAATAGGGGAAGGAAACCACTTCCTGCTGATTATGCACGTTTTTTTATGATTTGAGTATCCACAGTAATTGGAAATTGCCTATTTCATATTTTATGTCTAATTCGGGACTAAATATGTGGATTTATTGGGACTCTTACAGGAGCTAATTATTTTACAGCAAAACAAAATTGGTCGTTTGTGATCAGAAAGCCAGCAATCAAAGCCTGTCAAGCATTTATAGGTTACACCAGAAAGACTTTATTTCAGTGTAAATGGATAGTGAGTACTTGCTACTTATGATGCTCCAGAGATATATATAACAAATCATACAAAACAATCTGCTTATTAGTAACACAATTTTCAACAATGCTGTTGTTTCGTTTGAAGACATTACACTGGCACATAATACCAACCAGATGGAAAAAAAAAAAAAAAAAAAAAAAAAAAAAAAAAAAAAAAAAAAAAAAAAAAAAAAAAAAAAAGCAGGAAGTTGTTAAAACCCACTGACCATCATTTACAACCTGATTCACTGAAGAATGAACATGAAAATGGCAGTTTAAATCCTCAGTCACTATTGCTGCAGCTGTCACAACACGTACAGGGACCAAAGATTTGCAGAGCGATGTAGCTGAAAACACATGTGGTTTTATCGAATTTATGAGCAATTTGTTTGCTGTTTTGAATAGCAGGACAGCAATTTCATCTAATCCATATAGGGATTCATTACTACAACAATGCCCAGCACAGCGTTTTCCTCTAATTCATGTAGAGGTTCATTACTACAACAATGTCCACTAGTAATGGCTACAATAGGTCAGACAACACAAATTGCAGAAGTGACAAAATGACAGGTAAAATCACAACACCGCCATGCATTACAGGACTGATAGACTGTTTGTTAATGATACGACTCAGTTCTTTTTAGAAGAACAAACTGTTCGTGTTAAGTTTTTACTGAACAGCAGGTTGAAGCAAGATGACCTAGAGAATTTATTTCCAGAGTCCCATCAGAAATTGGAACCCAACAGCAAGATCACCAAGGTGTTTGTTCCGAACCAGCACTATTAATTCGCTAACTGACGTTTCAAACTGTGTGAGTGACACTGATAAGACGCTATTACTGAACACATGGGATTTGGAAAAGGAAGATGAACTTCAGCGAGATCCGTAACACTCCCTGTTCCTCTGTGGATGATCATGTCAGTACCATCAAGGCTGAAGAATATCCGTCATCCACTCAGAAAGCCCTTTCTTCTGAACAGTGTTCAGTAGCATATTTTGCTGGCTATTTAGCACATAAATGCTTGCATAAGTGTGGCCTTTTAAGATGTAAGGAGACACTTACTTGTAGCAAAGAGGTTCAAGAGAAGAGAGAATTATTTATTCTCCACTAAAGTTATGTAACTGGCAATTGTCAAGCAGTATTATTGAGACATCTTTACAGGCATATGAGTTATTTTGTACAGTTTACTTTAAAGAGAAATATGAAGTGTAGGATCTTAACTACATGAAATCTGGAAGCAGCTGGATAATGATAAATGTGGAGAACACAGACTTTTTATCTTAAATCATGTTGCTAAATGCAAATTATTTTGCAGTTTTGAAACTATGCTCAAAGATAAGTTTTGTAAAACTCCCTCAAAACTTACTTAAAATTATTTATATTGTGTTGAAGAGACAAATAAAAAATCTGGTACACTTTACTAATTGATTCCCTCGTCTTTTCGTAATCACTCTGCCCTATTTAAGGAAGTGACGTTAAATGTGAGCAAAACAGTATTGTTTGTGAGAGTAGTATGTGTGCTGGCCATATGCTGAAGAGGTTTACAGACTCTCTTAAGGTTGATAGCGTTCTTTAAGACATAGTTCTTCAGTGTATAGGAGAAATGACATTCATTTACAACTAACTATAATCAGAAGCAAAATATGGTTGTCATTAAGAATGCATGCTAAAATTCTTAGTAAGGAAACCAAAACTGTTTCTTAAGCTTCTTTACTGCCTCAATGTGCATGATATGTCATTTAAACTTCAGGTAATTTCCTTACATCCAGTGTGCAAAACAGAGGATTATGTCTGGAGTGTCAGGGCGTTGATACCCTATGATACCCAAGTTTCATTCACCATAGGAACTTCGCCCAAATAATTTGCTTCATTGAGTCTTCTACGTCTGTTATTCATCACTTCAATTTTTATTTGATGTACTGAAAAGTGTGTATTTTATTGCACATGTTCATTTTAGCATCAGGCAGGAGCTGTTGGATGCAAAAAACACAGTGAATGGACCAGTGGTGGGTGCCTGTATACTTGGGTCATCCACAACTGTGTAGCACTGAAACTTATGGGTGATAGCTTGTATTCAGAAACTGAAAATTTATTCACGCTGTTGCTAGCATGAATTTATTCATATTGTTGCTAATGTCTGATAAGCAGTACTTTGAACCCAAAACCTGTCAGCTTCTGACAATTAACTATAGTTTGTTTATAGTTGCATTGGTGCAATGTATGTTCAATATTTGTCACTACATTAACTGATTAAATACAAAAAAACTCAAGAAAAAATAGAAAGCTTTTTAGTGTTACATCTGCATGTGGAGATTTTTTTTACCCCATAATCCACATCAAATGAGCTGCAGAACAGAGAAGGTGGCGAGTTTACAAAATCTGACAATTTATCCGAAAGCTTGTATAGCAATACACCCTGCATTCAATCATTACATCGTGAGATATGTTTATCATCAATACTTTTCATTTATTTATTTATTTATTCTGCATGTAACTGTAAGAAGTATCCCTGCAGTAAAAATAAACTTCATTTGTAGAATTACTGGAACTAACATGCGACAGAGTTCCCAATGCCATGACACCTAGGTCAATGAGTGTCATAGCGTCAAGTGCAACATCTGTTGTACAATGGAAAAATTATTTATGCAGTTACCTGTTCTGCCCTTTTATTCTCGTGTTCGACACACATACTGCACACATCCCCTCTTTGTGTCCACCTCCTCCTGACCCATCTCTCTGTCTGACTCATCCCTCCGCCCACCACATCAACCTGTCCATCTCCTCCATCTAACTGTCTGTTTCTCCATTTCTCTCCTTCTGTCAATCTCTTCCAGCCCCTCTCTCCAATCATACTTCCTTCCCCTCCCTATGTCCAACTCTTCCTCCGCACTCTCCATCTCTGCCCATCTCACATCTCCCCCCCCCCCCCCCCCCCAATGCTCTCCCTGTAACCTCATCTCTCTCTGCCCATCACCACCTCCTCCCTCCATTTGTCAACCTCATCCTCTCCTCCCCCTCTCTTGCTATCCACCTCCTCTGTCCCCTCACATTATCGATCTCCTGCTCCCATCACTCCATATTCATCGGTTGCCCCTGCCCCCCTGCCATGACCATTCATCTCCATCAGCTTTCTCTTTCTCAGTGTCACAATGCTCCTCCTGCCCCCTCACACGTATCCAGCCCCTCCTGCTGCCCCCCCCCCCCCCTCTACGTCCTCCTTTCGTCTACCACTCTCAACCTTCCCTGCCCCTCCCCTTCTCCCCACAGTACCCATCAACATGTACATCAACTGCGGGGCAATCTTGTACTACTAAGTAAGATTTTTATCCCTCGAGTGTGGGTGCCGCACAAAGCAGGTGGATATGGGTGGCCAATGCTATTACTACATTTAATATGCCTACACACTGGGGGCTGGAAAACCATTTTGGCAGGCCGATTCCCACACAACACATCTGTCATGCAGGGAAAAGTGTGTGGCAGGGACTGAAAACACACATGTTGGTTTGTATCTAACACTTCTTTTGCAAGCTACAAAACCTCACAGTGCTGATACTTGTGAAGTTTACTCTTTGCATACCAAATTTGGTTGAAATCTATTCAGGGGTTTGGGAGGACACACACACACACACACACACACACACACACACACACACACACACACACACGACACACAATCACACGTACATTGCGCAATGCCAATAACTGATTCAACATTTTGTAATACTTATGTGACCGTCTTGTATAATGTAATAACTAAAACTCTACTGATGGAACACTAACAAATACTTACCTGTCTCATGCTCTAAGAAGTTCACTATTTTTTTATACATTTTAACAGCCAATGCATATTTGCCAGCTTTAAAATAATTCGTTCCCTTCTCTTTGAAAAATTTTGCTTGTTCAATTTTCTCATCAGCGTCTAGAGACCATGCTTCTTTTGCCTAGGAGTAAAATAAACAACCATTAAAAACCAATTTAGCTCATTTTTCTTCATAATGACAAGAGAGGCAATAAAGTGTACACTTTCATCACTGGCCTCTTCACACCCAGATCTTGGCTGTGAATTGGCACAACTTTGGGTTGCTTTTTATGACACTGCAAAATAAATGTAATAGGAATATGGTTCTTGTATCATTTAACAGGGAAAAGAATGAATGTTACAGGAATATAACCCACAATTTCTGTATAGAATGTTAGGGATCTACAGCATAGGATCTCTGAGTTTCTGCTTAATTTTAGTGATTTCAGTTGCTTCTCAATGCAATCAATATGAATTAGAATAGACCCTTCTTCACCATACAGAGGATGTATTTAATAGCAGACTGGCACAATTAATATTAGACTGTTATACTTTAGTTATCAGACCAAATCCTTCATTAGAATTCTATCTATTATGCATTCACTGCATTCTCTGTGCTGCGAGTAGCAATCAAACCTAATTTATATTATTATTTCACTATGGGTTTTCCATTGTTTATTATCGATAAAGGCATAGTCCATATCAATTCAGGCAGGCTAGGAAAAAATCTCACCTTCATAATCTCTGATGTTATTGAATTTAATATATGTTAAAATGAAGGACTAAGTAAGGAACACTTTTTTTTTGTTTTCTCCAAAAAATTTCTGCTCTGAGATACAGCCCTCCAAAGATAACACTGTGCATACCATTTTGAAGATGCGAATCTTGGAAAAAGTTTTAAAATTCTGTATTTCTAGAACAGTTCTAAATATTTTGTTAGTTTTTATATTTGAAAGATAATTGCTTTATGATTACAAAGAAATCCTCCATTTGGACTTATCCGTCAAAGTTCTTTTACTATGGCGTTCTGAACTTTTTTATAATTTATGGATTTCTTTTTCAAAAATGCCAATCCATAAAGTTCCGAATTTTTCCCCTTGTCGATTAATACCATATAGTTTCACAATCCCTGAAAAGGAGAGCTTCCACTTTTATGTTGAACAGGTTTTATAAACAACTGAAATTTTTTCCATACATAGAACCTGTTTTATTACATTATCACATAAATCAAAACCTAGCCTTATTTAACATAGTTTTATTTCTGCAAGATGAGCAAGAGACTCATTTTTCAAGCATTTTAAATAGTTCCAAAATGTATGTGAAAGATCCATGACTTAAAAGGTTTCAATCTAAGCAAACTTCTGTGCCCTCAGTTTTGTACTGAAATTAGCCAGACAATGAACTAAAAATGTGTTCCACTGCTTCAGTATCTTCCTTTGATATAGAGTGATGCCTTCCTGTTGAACCAATAACAACTGGAGCACTTACAATCTAGGAAGTTAGCACTGATGGCAGCATTTCTGTCCTTCAGCTGGAAACCTATATCCAGCAGCTGGTCCATGTGGTAGCATGAAGTTCACTACAATTTCATTGAACTCATAACTGGTGTCTATAATCTCTGAAATTCACCGGTCACACACACACACACACACACACACACACACACACACACACACACACACACACACACACACACACACCCCTTCTCAGGTTGTGAATCTGAATATTATCCTGGTGCTGCTGAGGTGTTGGCCGAACGAACGAAATTTCTTCTTTCTTGCTCCTTAAAGTGCGTGCAATAAGAGTTCGCCTATCACTTTGAGTCCAAAAATGCGTCTTCTGAATTCCCTTCACAGGAGTAGTTTGTGTGGAGCATTCTTTTTTCTGCTCACAAAATTCTTCGATTTCCTCTTTGGACAAAAGAATGAAGGCCATGGATGTGTAAGATTTCACGACCCTCATAAAATCCTGAGCATTCTGAATCACAGCTGTATTTGGTTTTGAAAGATTATGTTTTGTAGCTTGGTGCTTCAGCAGGCCTCCTACACCATCACAAGGATCCTTCCCATGACTAGTAGCACTGTATACCCAGTCAGTTGGCATAAGCGACTTACTTGATTCAAAAAGTTGGTAACGATTTTTAAAATGATTAGGAGCACCATCAGAATGATGATGATCTTCTCTGCACCTGTTTTCAGTTGAAGAATTTTGCAGATTGGTAGCAAAGCATGTGCCGAGTCATGTCCTGTGTCATCACTTACAGCTGCAACACTTGTGGTCTTATTCTGAAAATATGTCACTCCTATAAAAATTGAAACCTGGTCATTACTCTAATGATGTCCTTGTACTTCTTGTGGGAGAATTGCTGACCAGTTCTCAGCGAAATCACAGTGAAGCACTAAACATAGTTCTTCAGAATGTGTTGTTGCAATTTCCTCAGATGCTGGTGTGTTACTGCTTTCACTGACCATTTACCAAGTTCATCAATAAAACTGTCAAAGGCAACATTTTCTTCGTTAGTTTATTTTCCTCACATGTCGCACAGGTAATTTCTGCGGAGTTACCTGCTACATCTTCCAGGCCAAGTGCCTGTAAAGATAGTCCTCCCTTTCCAGGGCAGTCACCACATTCTTGAAACAAACAAGTCTCTCACTTTACATCACACGCCCTACCAAGGTGTCACATGTCACATGCTCCAGTAAGTTCTTCAAAGTTACCACACAAAATTCAAAATTCACGCAGTACACACGTAAACAGACATATCTAGGTGGGTGTGAAACTATCCATTTAGGTCGTAGTGCACAAAATTTTTATCTTCCAATATGGGAAGTTGTATAGTTGCTCATATAAATTGCAAGTTTCTTTAATACTGCGAGTCATGTACCTCTTCACTTTCACAGCTTTTTGACCTTCAGCTGTTACAGTTATAGTGTCTTTTGTTGGCACTCTGGTGAGAACAGTCCCATTTATCTTCCACATAAAATGTCAGCACTATTTGAACTTTAGCTGCTTCTACAGAATGCCCATAATAGAGATCTGGTCTTCCAAAGACTCCTTTACAGACCTCACACTTCTTGATTTGTCTACCATGTACTTTGATACTGATAGAACGTGGTTCAAAATTGTTTTCTTTGAAAATATCTCTCGAATAATAGTTGAAACTTGCACCTTTTCACTGAAGAATGCACAATATCCAACAGCTGAATTTATATTTGTGAAAAATTCCTGGCAAGAGGTGCAAGATTGCTTTGGTTCATTTTCTTCTGAAGGTGGAATGTCTACTTTGAAGAGTGTGGTCAGTTTTGCTGTAGTGTATTCATCTATAGCTTTAGTAATTTCTCTGGGCTTTCTTGATGCATAGAGCTTATGACTCACTTCACTGACCACAGTTTCTTAACAGGGCTAACACCTACCTCTGTAGTTGACTGATTCTGGGTATTTAATTTTTTATCTATTGATGCAAAATCTGCATCATCTGCACCATGGGAGGCTTCACCTTGTTCTGATACTGTCACTGTTGTTATTCTGTCAAAACATTTAGAACACAAAAAGTCGTCACTGGAAAGATCTTCACTTTGAAACAGAGTCTTCAAATGAGAACACTTATTCCCAACCTGAACAAAGTCTGTTATTTTGTTTGTTCTTATATCTCACTATATTCTGGATATCAAACATATAACACAAATTGGAAAGAAAAGAAAAACCGCAAGAACAAAGGAAAGGCAATGAATCCTAAAAGGAACAAAAGAGGACCAGAAAACAACAGAGACACTAGAAACAGAAGTGAGTAAAACAAGAAAGCAGATTACAATGGCTGGCTGACCCCGAAAAAAAAAAAAAAAAAAAAAAAAAAAAAAAAAAAAAAAAAAAAAAAAAAACAAACCAGCCACATTAAAACTTCCAGCCTAAAAGCACTAGGGTGCAGGACACAGAAGGACAAAGGACATGTGCTAAAACCTACATAGATGTATAAAACTCACTCTCATGGATAAAACTTAAAACTAAAGCTGCAGCTGAGACATCGTCGCCCAACATCGAAGGTGGGGAGCTGGGAAAGTTAAAAGTCCGCCGAAGAGCGGTTCAAAGTGGGCAGTCCAGAAAGAGGTGGACAACTGTCATTTGGGAGTCACAGTGACACAGAGGTGGGTCCTTGCGACAGAGTAGGTGACCATGTGTTAACTATGTATGGCCAATGTGGAGCTGGCAGAAGACAACTGATTCCCTGTAAGAGGACCGCATGGAAGATTTCCATATATTCCTCCACTAGATTTCCAAACATTCGCTGTCTCCTTAATGATATGTGGCTTGTTGCGCGTACTGTTATGCCATTCCGTCTCCCAAAGCCTGAAAACCCTGCGGTGTAAGACAGAGCGCAGGTCAGCTTTGGAGATACCCATCTCCAGAAGTGATTTCTGCGTCACCTGTTTGACCAGCCTCTCAGCAAGTTCATTGCCTGCGATTCCAACGTGTCCAGGGGTCCAGACAAACACCACTGAACGATGGGACCGCTCCAAGGCATAGATGGACTCCTGGATGCACACTACCAGAGGATGGCGAGGGTAGCACTGGTCGACAGCTTGTAGGCTACTCAATGAGTCAGTACACAGCAGAAATGACGCGCCAGGGCACGAGCGGATGTGCTTAAAAGCACGAGATATGGCTGCCAGCTCTACAGTGAAAACACTACAGCCATCTGGGAAGGAGTGCTGTTCAATATGTCCTCCATGAACATATGCAAAGCCTACGTGACCATAAGGCTGCGTTCACACTGCCGGCCGGGCCGGGCCGGGATGACGCGTACTGGCTTGGCTCGTGCCTAGCCAGCTCAGGCCGACGAGTAGTGCATTCACATTGCGCGCCGCGCCGAGCCGGGACGGCGAAATGGGGAAAATCCACTTCTCCGATTTTCATGTTTTAAAAATTCTTAGCGGTATATAAGACTTCGCCACATCGTTTTATGAACTTATTTTTTCCTTAAAAGCGTTACTTACGACGTGAAAAAAGAAAAAGTCTACTTTTCGTTTCGCGTGATTTCTTAGTTTCGTAACGCTTCCCAACCGATTTTGAAGAAAGTATGCAGCTAAAAAATCTGATTTTTGTACACGTGGTAGTGTAACATCTTAGCTTCGTATTGAATCATTTATCTTTCCGTATTTCTTAACAGTCATTGTGAAATGATGCTATTTGTCAACGTTGTGCACTTGATTTACAAATCTTGTAGTGAAAAAGTTATGTAGCGGGTAGCTTACTGTTAGATCCATTTTAGACCATACATTGTTGGGAATCAAATGTAGCTAAAAGTACCAAAAAGTTTTTGAAATGATAATGATACTGATATCTGTCTCTGGTCACAAGTAATGCGAGCTATTCAGTGGCGTCAGTGCCGCGTCCGTAAGTTCGCGCGGTTACAGCTTGGTTTGTGTAGTCATATACTGCAGGACAGAAAAAAACTAATTACTAATTATCAGCGCAGACCTAGTGTCGGTCCCTCGTATTATTTTAATGGTCTCATTGTCTAGATAAAGTGTCTAGATAGAAGTGTCAATGACATGGGTCTGGTAAAATCTGATATAAAACTAATCACAAAAACGAACTGGAGATTTGTGATACGTTTACAGCAGAAACTGAAGCGAAATTCTGTAGTCTCGTTGTATACTTTGACAGGAAAAATAATGGAGAGTTAATGAAACTACTGTAGATCGACACAGATGTGCGTTTCATTGTCCTTCATTGTTTTTTTCCTTCCTTGGCGGGCTGCGCTGCGCCGTCAAGGTAATCCCCACTCTTTGGCTAAATGGCTGTTAGCTGCCGGAGGCCAAATAAATAAATTTTAAAAAATCCCCACCCTTCGACAGCTGACAAGCAAGTCAGTAGAAAACGCAGCTGCAGACAACAGTTGCTCGCCTTTAGCTAGTCTGTGCTGTCGTGTAGAACAATGTCTTCACTCTTTTTTTGGTACTGTTTTGATTCTGCAGTAACTCGTCGAGTTTTGAAGTACAGAAGAACTACGATGTTATAGATTCGTCTCATAAATAGCGACAGACATTTAGGAGGGTTTTTTTCTTTACATGAAAAACTTAAAAACTATCCTGAAAAATTTTATTCATATTACAGAATGAATCATAATACATTTCAGTATGTGCTGCAGAACATTCAAGACAAAATTTCGAAACAGAACACAAATTTTCGCAGAAGTATAACAGCAGAAGAAAAATTGTGTATAACGATAAGGTAAGATTCGTTAGTACACACTTTTTGGTTTGCAGTAGAACTTTGTACAGCATTCACTACCTGCAATTAATTGTAGTCATGCTTTTGTATTTTAAATTTCACAGACGCTACATCTGAGGGGAAGAGAGTTTATGGGACTCCTGAGAATCATTAGGAAGTAATTAGCTTCGTCATTCTGGGTAATGTCTTGCTGTGCCTTCAACGAAGAATCGCAGAAATACTCCTTCAGAATTTTCCAACTTTTTTCTTCTTTTTTCTTCATGATGCAGCGCTTGGCAGTGGTGATGGTTCATCATGTGGAGCCACTGATGACCTCACAGAATTCTTTTCATTATCTTGTAAGATAGACAAATTGATAGGCGAAGAGTTTTGAGATAATGTCCTTTGACTCAGTGGTTCTATTTCCACCGATAAGGGACTGTGCATAGCTCTTGGAACTTAGGAAAATCATATGACAGAACAAAGCCCGAGTGGAATTTGCATTTTAATATACTATTCCCTGGGTCACATGACCTTATTTTGCCAAGTTACACAAGTTATTCTCTGTATCTGTCTCTCAGGTCTTTGCATTTCGATTTCATTATTTTAATTGAAAGAATATAGAAGGGTGCAAGAAAATGTCTCTTTAATTATTTATTGTTGTATAACTGTGAAATGTCATGGACTAAGTAAATATCTACTGTGCAAACAAAACTGTGAAAACTTCGCCTAACACCACACTTGAGTAACACATTTTACGATTTTTTCTCAGGTATCTGTCCACTGGCATCTCCTTCCATGCACTAGCATCGTCATTCCGAATAGGAGTGTCCACCATATCAGTGGTGGTGAAAGACGTTGTATGGCCATATGGGAGTCACTTGCTCCCATTCATTTACCAACGCCAACTGTTTCTCGATTTAAAGAAATTGCGAGTGAAATGCATACGAGATGGGATTTCCAAACTGTGTTGGATCTATAGACGGGAAGCACATACGTGTCCAATGTCGTAAACTTTCTGGCAGCATGTTTTACAATTACAAACAGTATTATTCGATTGTACTCTCCAAGCAGTTGCTGATGCAAATTACAAATTTATAGCTGTAGATGTTGGTGCCTACGGTAAACAGTCTGATGCAGGCGTGTTTAAAGAAAGTATGTTATATAAGAAACTTACAAATGGGAAGCTGTTATTACCGCCACCAACAAGACTTGAAGGAATGTGTCAGGAACTGCCGTACGTCATTTTGGGAGATGCAGCTTACCCCTTATTAGAGAATTTGATGAGACCTTTTCCTCGCAGAAATTTGGACAACTAGAAGATTCTATACAATGATATGCATTCCAGAGCAAGAAAAGTTGTTGAATGTGCATTTGGTATAATGACCAATGAATGGAGACTACTGAGGAAGGAAATTGAAACATCAATTTACGTAGCTGATCACATAGTCAAGTGCATTTGTCTGCTTCATAATATTGTCATTGACAGAGAAGGATGCAATGTTGAAGCTGAAAAGTTTTGTAACAATGCTGATATGCAGACAGCTGGTGCCACATTCAACAGAAATTCCACATTACGTTCGAAAACTGTCAGGAAGACTTTTGTTGAATATTTCGTTAAAAATGCGACTTAAAATAATTAAAAACCTTTCAAAAATAAATTTTGGAATTGAAAGTACTTAGCTATTTACTGTATTTTTGTGTATCTTATTTCATTGTAAATAAAACAAATAAAATTATAAAGGAAAATAATTTATATTTGTGTGTACTATCTGAAACACACTCCTTGGTTACTTCGTTCCATAATCTGGAAACTGCATCATTACTGTCATACTAGCCGAATTTCTGATACCAAATTGATGGACACAAGTTAATGTCATGTATATGTTATTCTGCATTTATTAAAGTAAGAACATCGCAAAAAGATGTCACAAACAACAGCTTATAGTAACGTGCCACAGCATGACTTTACAATGCATTGTCATCTGGTAGGGACACATTTCCGTCCCTCAGTGACACTCATATCAGTGTCCGTTTACAAGTAAATGCGAACTATTCAGTGGCGGCAATGCCGCGATCGCTGGCAAGCTATTGCTGTAAATGCATGTAAATACGGTAGATTAAATAAAAGTAATTTCGCATGTATCATTATAATAACTTAATTTTTCCTCACTGATTGTGAAATGTGAGGTAACATCTTAAAATAAAAGACGTGTGCAGTCTCACAGAAGGGAGACTGTGATGCGTGTACTGCAGAAGCTGTAGTGCTGCTCCACAGGCTCGCGCCTGCGGTCGGCTCGCGCCGGCAATATTAAACAATCGGGATGTCGCCGGCTCGGCTCCGGGAGGCTCACGCTGTGTCGGCGCGGCCTGGCCGCCAGTGTGAACACCGCAATTCAAAACCATGTGTTTGATGTCGGACTGGGCGGCGGCCCGGCCAGGCTCGGCTCGGCCCGGCCGGCAGTGTGAACGCAGCCTAAGCCATCGAGCCGTCGGTGTAAACCACTTCAGAGCCCCGGAACACGTCAAGAATCGAGAGGGAGTGACAGCGGAGAGCCGCAGGGTTAACGGAGTCCTTAGGGCCACATGAAAGGTCCAGACGAAGCTTCGGCCGAGGCATACACCATGGAGGCATACATGATAGGACTGCAAGTAGAGGTGGTAAAAGGAAGGACTCCAGTTCGGAGAGAAGGAACTGCACCCGAACCGGAATCGTTAGCCCCGACCTGGAGCGCCAATGCGGGGACATGGACTGCCGTGGGTGGGAAAAGGAGATGGTAATTCAGATGCTCAAGAGAACTACGAATGTGTGCGATTTAACTGGCAAGCAATTGTGCATGTCTAATTTGCAATGGAGGGACCCTAGCCTCCAACAGTACGCTGGTCACCGGACTCGTCCTAAAAAGCTCCTGTCGCTAGTCGAACCCCGCAGTGGTGCTCAGGGTCGAGCAAATGCAACGCTGAGGGTGCTGCCGAACTATAAACCACACTCCCACAGTCAATTTGGGATTGGACAAAGGCTCTGTAGAGCCGCAGCAGCGTAGAGCGGTGCCAGCACTTCTGATTAAGATGACGAAGATGAGGAAGCCAAGTCAATCAAGTGTCAAAAACCAGTCCTAAAAATCAATATGTCTCCACTACAGTGAGTGGATAGTCATGAAGGTGAAGTTCTGGGACCAGATGAATGGCACGACGCCGACAGAAGAGCATCACACATGACTTTGCGGCTGAAAACTGGGAGCCTTGGGCTACAGACCATAAGTGCGCCTTGTGGATGGCTCCCTGTAGGCAAAGCTCAGCAACACCAGTACTGGAGCAGCAGTACGAAATGCAGAAGTCGTCTACATACAGAGAAGGTGAGACGGGCGGCCCTACAGCTGCTGCTAGACCATTTATGGCCAGAGTGAGACGGGCGGCCCGACAGCTGCTTCTAGACCATTAATGGCCATTAAAAATAGAGACACACTCAATGGATCTGATCAGGCCCAGGAGCTGTGTCAGGGCAATGTGCAAGGGCACTGAGGAGCTCCCTCTCTGTAAATGGGGCATTATAGGATTCACTGTGGCGTGTAGTGAATTAGAGGACGTTCCCTTCCGGCCACCGTTTGAGAGTGCTAAAAGCTGGGCTAATTCTTCGATGCAGAGGCTCGAGCAAAGTGCTTGGCAATTGCATTTGCGTCGGTAGATAACACGCCATTTATGGTAACACCAGGAACACCTGTTTGGGCCTGGTACCCAAAAAGACATATGACCTTTGCCAGACTTGGGAAGGTGACTTATGGCACCCAATGTTTGAGAAATATCTTTCCCAACACTCCTGCTCCTGTCGCTTGATAAGTTTGCGGATTCGGGCACGGAGCCATTTAAAGGCTGTGAGGTGCTCCGGGGAAGGGTGCCGCCTATGCCGTTGTAGAGCTCGCGAACGTTCCTTAACTGCTTCAGCGTCTTCCGGCGACCACCAAGGGACTGCCTTACGCCTTGGGCACCCTTAAGTGTGAGGGATCGCGTTTTCTTCCACAGAAACAATTGTTGTAGTCACCGGCTCAACCATCACATCGATGTTACTGTGTGGGGGAGATTCAACAGTAACATCAGAGGTGAAAGTTCCCCAGTCCGCCTTGTTTAAAGCCCATATGGGTAGGTGTCCGTGGGCCTGAAGCTGGGGCAGTAATAGGAAGATGGGAAAGAGGTCACTACCCCACTGATCATCAAGTGCTCTCCACAGGATAGATGGGAGAATTCGTTGGCTGCAAATTGATAAATCAATGGCCCAGTAACTACCATGAGCCACACTGAAATGTGTGGCGGCCCCAGTATTTAAGAGGCAGAGGTCGAACTGAGACAGTAAAGTTTCGACATCTCTGCCTCGGCCAGTAAGCACAGTGCCACCCCACAAGGGGTTATGGGTGTTAAAATTTCCCAAAAGTAGGAAAGGTTTAGGAAGTTGATCAATCAGTGCAGCTAATACATTCAGGGTTACGGCACCATCTGGAGGAAGATATACATTGCAGACAGTTATTTCCTGTGTCGTCCTTATTCTGACAGTCACAGGTTCAAGAGGGGTTTGAAGGGACACACAGTGTCATCACACACTGAATTTAGGACATAAACGCAAACTTCCACCTGACACTCATTATAGTCGCTACGGTTCCTGTAATATCACTTATAGCTGCAGAGGACAGGGATCCGCATTGCCAGGAACCAGGTTTCTTGGAGGGCAATGCAGATAGCATGAGTAAAGCTTAACAGTTGCCGTAGCTCAGACAGACGGTGGAAAAAACCGCCGTAATTCCACAGGTGGATGACATCATTGTGACACTGGGAAGGTATGGAACATACAATGAGGTAGTTTATGCCTCAGAGTCACATGCTGCCACCGACTTATTGCCTGAGCAGTCTATGTCCATTATGTCTGAGGGTCGGGCAAAATCTAGGTCCTCAGCAGATGCCACAATCTCCACCCCATCCTCAGACATAGAGCTTGTGGGTAGCGATGGTGTGGGCGCCACCACAATTTTCTTGGTCTTCGGGGTTTTCTTTTTGAATTTCTCTCACTGCTCCTTGGGTTCCCCTAGCTGGGAGGACTTCACTGGCTCAGTCTCCGGGACTGAGGATGAGTGTGGAGGCCTATGACCAGCTGCTTTCGGTCTCTTCAGCCACTGGCAGATGTCATCTTTCCCACTAGCAGAAACCTGGGAAGGGAGTGACCCAAGGGACCCCTTTCTAGCAAGAGAAGCCGAAGAAGACTTACACTTCTCCGGCTTAGATGTGGGGACGGACGTCCCCCATGGTTGGGGGGGTTGCGTTGCTCCTGAAGCCAGGGTGCAGGAGCAACAGGGAGGGAAATGCCCCCCACCATCAAAGTGTCAAGTGTAGTCTTCCAGCTCTGAGAGGTGACTGGGGTTGTTGGAACTGATTGTGCCAGAACTGTTGTAGCGGCGACATAAGACGATGTCACACAGTCATACATACAGGATGCAGGCGCTCAAATTTTCTCTTAGCCTCAGTGTAGGTCAGTCGGTCCAGGGTCTTGTACACCAAGATTTTCCTCTTTCTGGAGAATACTGCAGTCTGGTGAGCAAGGCATATAGTGCTCTCCGCACGTGACACAGATGGGATGCGGGGTACATGGAGTAATGGGATGTGATGGGCATCCGCAATCTCGACATGTGATGCTGGAAGTACAGGAAGTACTGGAAGGCGAATGGCCGAAATTCCAGCACTTAAAGCACTGCATTGGGGGAGGGATATAGGGCTTCACATCACAGCGGTAGACCATCACCTTGACCTTCTCGGGCAATGTATCACCCTCGAAAGCCAAGATGAAGTCACCGGTGGTAACCTGATTATCCTTAGGACCATGGTGGACATGCCGAACGAAATTTACACACTGCCACTCTAAATTGGCGTGCAACTCATCATCAGACTGCAAAAGAAGGTCCCTGTGAAATATGATACCCTGGACCATATTTAAGCTCTTATGGGGCATGATGGTTACAGAAACATCCCCCATCTTGTCACAAGCGAGTAACACCTGTGACTGGGCAGAGGATGCTGTTTTGATCAAGACTGAACTAGATCTCATTTTGGACAAGCCTCCCACCTCCCCGAACTTGTCCTCTAAATGCTCAACAAAGAAGTGAGGCTTCATTGTCGTGAAAGATTCCCCATCAGCCCTTGAACATACAAGGTAGCGGGGCGAATAAGATCCGCTGCCATCCTTAGCCTGCCAATCCTCCCATGGTGTGGCCAGGGAAGGGAAAGGTTTGAGATCGTACTTATGTGCACAGAATTGAGCTCGTGAATGCTTAGAGACTGTTGGTGTTTCACCACCAGCAAGAGATGATGGACTACACTTCATCGTGTGTCATCTGCCCTGATGTCACCCACACCCACCAGGGGCCCTCCACACAGGCACCACCCAGCTGCAGAAAAGGCTACCTGGTAGGATGGCCATTGTCTGGAATCCCGATGCCCCAGGGGGATGGGCATCTACCCCTTGGCATACGTGAGTAGTTAACGGTGCAGGCATCAGCAGAGCGATCCCTATGTGGTCAGGGGGCTACAACCCTGACAACAGGGTACATGGCGGCCCCAAGACAACGGACTGGCTACCGTGCTGGATATCAGGTGCAAAGAAGTCCATGGTCATTGTCGACCCTACTGCTATCGAACACTACCTTTCCAGACGCCCTATGGATTCCAAACCAACAACCTCCTTCCTAGTCGCCATGATCAACTATATCCTCACCCACAATTACTTCTCCTTTTAAAGTATTACCTACAAACAAGTCCAGGGTATGGCTATGGGCAACCACATGGCACCATCCTGTGCCAACCTATTCATGGGCCATCTAGAGGAATCATTCCTAAAAACCTAGAATCCTAAACCCCTCACCTGGTTCAGATTCACTGATGAAATCTTTGCTATCTGGATTGAAGGTGAGAACACCATTTTCACATTCCTCCAGAACCTCAACAACTTCTCCCCCATTTGCTTCACCTGGTCCTACTCAACCCGACAAGCCACCTTCCTAGGTGTTGACCTCCACCTCAGAGATGGCGACATCAGTACCTCTGTCCATATCAAACCTACTAACCACCAGCAATACCTCCATTTTGACAGCTGCCATCTATTCCATACCAAGGAGTTCCTTCTGTACAGCCTAGCCACCCCGTGATCATCGCACCTGCAATGACGAGCAGTCCCTCTCAAAATAAACTGAGGGTCTCACTGAAGCCTTCAATGACTGTAATTATCCTCCCAACAATGTACAAAAACAAATCTCCCATGCCTTATCTTTCCTGTCTCCCACCACCTCCCTAAGTCCCGCAATCTGGTCACAGAGGAGCGTTCCCCTAGTAACTCAGTACCATCTAGGACTGGAGCAGCTGAATTACACTCTTCGCCAGGGTTTCAATTACCTCTCATCATGCCCTGAAATGAGAAATTTCCTGCGCACTACGTTTCCCACTCCTCCTACCGTGGTATTCCACCGTCCACAAAACCTACACAATATACTACACAACCCCTAGTCCCAATCCCTTACCTCATGGTCATACCCCTGTAATGAGAGCTAGATGCAAGACCTGTCCCATACATCCTCATACCACAATCTACTCCAGTCTGGTCACTAACATCACCTATCTCACCAAAGGCAGGGCTACCTGTGAAACCAGTTATGTGATTTACAAGCTAAGCTGCAACCACTGTGATGCATTTTATGTAGGCATGAAAACCAACAAGCTGTCTGTCAGTATGAATGGCCACCGACAAACTGTGGAAAAAAACAAGTGGACCACCCTGTTGCTGAACATGCTGCCAAACATGATATCCCTTATCTCAATGACTGCTTCACAGCCTGTGCCATATGGATCCTTCCCACCAACACCAGCTTTTCTGAATTGAAATTCATCCTACGTTCCCGTAACCCTCCTGGCCTCAACCTTCGTTAGTCACTGCCTTCACACATCCAGCCCCCTCCCTGTTCCCACTCCAGCACTACACAGCCATCATTGCACCGCCACACCCAGTCTTTTAATTTCTTTTTATGTCTCTGATTTCTGCACTTACCTCCCCTCCCCACCTTCTCTCCTGCCCTCCGTCTAAACTGCAGCACTTCACTGTCCGCCACCCCCATCATACTATCCCTCCCCCTCCCTGCCCCAGAATTCTCCTTACCCTACCCAGTCGCCACTCCCATCATGCACTGGTGCTGCTGCTCGCAGTGTGGTTTCAATCATCTGAGACTCCAGACATGTGTGCAAGTTGCATTTGCATTTGCACGCGCGCGGGCAGCACACGTGTGTGTGTGTGTGTGTGTGTGTGTGTGTGTGTGTGTGTGTGTGTGTGTTGCTGATAAAGGCCTTAATGGCCAAAAACTATAATTGTGAGACTCTTTTTGCTGTGCCTAAAGCGACTCAGCATCTCTGCTATATGGTGAGTAGCAACTTTCTTTCTCTAATATTCTTCTATGGATGTGCAAGTAGTCAGCATACTTCAATCTCCTGTGGCCCCAGTCAGCAGACATTTCAGACAGACTGTAACTGTGTCAACTGGCAAATTCCTCACAAAAACACAGATCTCACTGGATGGTCTCATATTTCTTAGAAGCTTCTTCAGCAAACAAATTAATACTGAACAACTACAATACAGAAAACTTCAATGAACAACCATGACAAAGAAACTGACAAGAAACTACAATAAAGTGTAAGGAGTAACTGCAACAAAGAAAGTTATAAGAAGTAATTGCAACACAGAAATTGATAAGAAATAACTGCAACAAAGAAAATGGAAATAAACGCTGTAACAATGAAATTAGTAAGAAGCTACTTCAGTAAGACATACACTACCCCTGAATGTTAAAAAAAATGATTTTTAAAAGTAAAACCTGCCCAACTTAAAAGTGGAAGCTCTCCTTTACAGAGAATGTAGTACTACATTGTACTAATCAACAGAAAAAATCTAACTTATCTGGATTGGCATTTATGAAATAAATATATAAAAATCTGCAAATTATAAAAAATCAAAAGGCGACAGTAAAAGAACTTTGAGAGGTATGTCCAAATGGAGGATACCATTGAATCATAAAGCAATTATCTTTCAAATAAAAAAAAACTCTTAACAAAATAACTAGAACTCTTACAGAGATACAGCATTTTAAAATTTTTTCCGAAATTCGCACCTTCAAAATGGTGTTGGCAGTGTCACCTTTTGAGGCCTGTATCTCGGGGCAGGAATTTTTTGGAGAAAACAAAAAGACGCTTGTTTCTTACTTATTCCTGAATTTTAACATACAGTAAATTCAATAACATCCGAGACTATGAAGGTAACCCCCATGCCAGATGTGGTACATATTATGCCTACAATTATTTTTTTTTGCAGTGGCATGAATTATACCTGCATGGTGCCACTGCAATTTCCTTTACAAAGGAACATTTCAAAACAGTATTTGGAAGCATAGTTCAGCATTTCTGCTTTTCATTTGCTGCCCTCAATTTCAACTCTTGTGTCATTCATTAGCGTCTGGGCATTAACTTTGGTGCCAATGACAGGCTTTACATATGACCAGAATTTCTTTTTTTACAAGACGTCTTTCTATAAGACTATGCTAGTTGTTGAACGGTTTGTGCATAGCCTCTTTATAGCCAAACTTTTTCCATTTAGCATTTTTATAGCAATAGCCCTGTATCACTTCACACACGTGTATCTTTGTAAGACATAGCTATGTATTTTTCACACAAAAATCATGTTTTTGTAAACAAACAACACACACCTGTCAATATGTTGGTATGCAAACAATATCAATATGTTGGTACGTAAACAAGAAACAGTCAACCTGCCACATGGCCATCTAAATAACAACCAACATGTATATTACTCTGTAAAACTACATGGGAAAAGTTGAAGTGTTGGAGATGTCAACCACTACATTTAGCTTCTCACTACTACATAACGTTTCTGCATAATATTATCCTCCTCGCGTAATGGTCTCTTCTCACTGTTTTCCAAACTTTTTTGTTACATTTAGAGAACTTCTCTCTTCCTCTCATTTTGAAAAAGGAGTGCAAGTAAAAATATAAAGCCACTTTTATCAAAAACATTTGTACCACTTCTACAACTGCATTTTCAAACTATACATTTACTTTCATAAAATTACATGGATATTATAAAAGTATTGATGATGAACTAATTAATTGCTCAATTAATGACATGCATGATAGAAACAACGTAAATAAATTAACATAAAATGAAACCCCACTATCTTCTTGAGATCTTTGTGTTGAAGGCCCATTTGTCAGTTTCCAAGCAAATCGTATTTATCACACAGCAAGTAATTAAGTTAAATTATGTTACCTTTTCAAAATTTTTTAGTTCCACTTCATACTCAATTTCAGCATTTCCTGGTATGTTTAAGTCAGGCTTGCCTTCCTTTTTAAATGCATATTTTGGTTTTATGATGATTCTTGACTTTTCTCCCTTTTTAAATTTTTCCAGGGCTTTTTCTATACCTTCACAGATTCCATATTCACTTCCTTCACCAAGTGGAAAAGTAACGCTTCTTTCTTCGAAAATATTCCCGTTGTGTTTACCGACCAAATTAACTGTTGAGAAAATAAGTTAATGAAACTATATCACAATACTGTCAGCAAACAAAAAATGCCAGCAGTTGCTGAAGAACCATCCTTTATGAGTAATTACCTTCAACTGTTGCCCCATCATTTGGACTACTATAGCCTTCACCTTGAATAATTTGGTATCGCGTTATACTGCCATCCTTTTTTGGCGATATGTCTTCTCCTTGCCAGTCAATAACCTCAATCTGAAACAACAGTGCACCAATGATCAACTATTAATGTTTATATCACCTATCAATATATCTTACACACACACACACACACACACACACACACACACACACACACACACACAAAACCACACCACTTTGGATAACTGAGTATTCAAGGCAGTCATACTGGAGCTATTTGAGGTACAGAATGTCTGTAGCCTTTCCACTCTTAATTTTCTCAAATCTTCCTTGGGAAAGATTAATACAAATTACAAATGCTTACATTTATGTTCATTTGCTACAAGCACTGTAAAAAATGGTTTCCCTCTGAATCACAACACTGCATTGTGTTGTCTTCAAGGCCAAGCACAAGTGTCACGTGATCAGGATATTTTGAACATGATTCACTGTTACACAGCACTTCACGTGGTTAAACATTTAAAAATGAGTACACAAAATAGTGAAGCATAGCAATAAGTAGGTTGTTCTTTTACATTACGCATTCAACAAGTTTCTATATGAAATTGTGCTTCAGGAATAAGAGGAATTTAAGAATAAATATTCACAGTTTCTTTTTAAAGTTAACTTTTCTCGCTATCAACCATTTTAAATCATTGGAAAGGGATCAAAAATTGTCTATGGGATATAATTCACTTATTTTTAAGCTAAAGTTGATGACACTGGAAGTATCTTTATGCAGTGCTGTCCAATCAATACCATTACCTGCAATGGATTTTTAAAATAAACTTTTCAGACAATATGAATACTATTGTGACTGAAATATCTACCTATTTAAAAAAGCATTGAAAAGTAGATTGTTTTCAAGCAGTTCATGACAATATATATATCTCATTGCAAAATAAGAAGTGTTACAAGCGAAGGGTGTTTCACTTATTAAATTTTGCTCAAAAATATTGCTAAATGAAAGGAATAGCCCCCGTAAGTGAACACTCCAGTGTTGTCAGTAAGAAACAAAATAAAAGACCAAGGACACAACCAATGAACCGGCACATTGAGTAGAAAAAATTTATTTTGGTTCTGCCGAACTGAAGCACAATAACTGGCATAAAAATTGCAATGTTGAGATGTAATTATTTATTAGCACAAATATAGCCATGGTTTGTTGAAAATTCTGGGATTTGGTGGCCTACTACCATTCAAAGAAATATCCACTATAGTACGTTTAAAATAAGTTGCAGATTTTCACAATTCAGTATGGTGCAAGTGGAGAGAAGCATACTGTTGAGAGTGTGAGTAGTTCATGATAATACCAGATCTATTCATTGCAGGACCTGGCAGGCTCACTTGACTGCGTTAACAGAAAGCTGTGCAAGCTGGACGGTCTGAGATCTATCTCAAACGATTTTACAGATACTATTTGGTAATAAACTCTCATTGTCACACATCTTACAGTTTAATTCATCAGCTTCATGATGACGTGTCTATCATTTCGACAATGGTCATAGTAGTTGTGGTATTTCAATAGTAGGTAAACTACTGCAAGAAAAATAAGTATCGCTATGAATTCATGTTTGTTGTGTGTTAGGTTACATGTTGCTGTATATTAGATGTAGATAATATATTGAATTATTCTTTAAGCTTGGAAGGATATCACAGCCTGTTCCCAAACTTGAGAAAATGGAATGTATGTAAAGCGCTCTGTCAAACTTGCCCATCAGCGAAAAAACTAGAATGAAATATTCATAAATTCCTCGTATCTCATAAATGGTAGATATAGAAACAAGATTTTGGCAAGGGACAGCAGACAGAGATGAGAGTGTTTTGCCATACGATTAATATGCAAAACTTCCGCATCTGCCACGATAATCAAGCGACTACAGATTTTTCCAATAAAATAATGTAATTGTTGATGGCCATCAAAAGCTGGTGAAATGAGAACTGCTGTAGGTTTTGTAACAATATAAGTGAAGAAGTTATAAGTTTACTTTTATACTGAAAATGAGCCGTTTCATAAACTGTCGACCTGTCTTGCACCAAGTTGTTAGTCATAATACACTATATCGGCATTCTGTCACAATTTTGACTGCATTAGAATGTTACTGAGACAAATATTTCTATACTTGACAAAGACGCTGCTTTCAACATGGCAACAAGAGAAGTTATGTATTCCTTAAAACTCATCATGGTCCTCCATGAACCAATGTCTCCTCAATTACCTTCTTGGGAGGGCCGACAATTCAAGATCATTCCTGTAGTGTAACATTTGCAGTGGCTTCTTTCACCAGCATTTCAACCTCAGTGAGCACAAACCTCTTGTGTCTTGTGCCGAATCACAAGTTTCACTATCAGAATTTTTGTTTCAAATAATTTCTACTGACATACTTTTCAAAAGATCAGAAGGGTATTTGTCCTCTCTTGTTAGATCTTATACTTTTTCAATAATGCTGTAATAATTAATTGCTTCAAATAGCTAATCAACAATACATGAAACAACAATGAAAAATTCAGTCCAGCAGCAACACACACATGCAACACAGGCTGTGTGCATTATGTTTTTTGTCTCTGTGCACTTCATATATCTGGAGGACTTTGTCTTGATTTTGTGCTTCTTACATAAGCAGCCATTCTGTCTGATAAGTTATTTGAAAGTACAGCCGAACCCCTCAATATAATAACGTTCGGGAAATAGAGCCCCTCAATATGAGATAGTGAAAAGGAACGATTGAAATTAAAAAGAGAAAGAATTCATCTAATCCATGCATAGTTGTGCAGTAACATATAACCCAGGAGACTTAATGTAACTTCCATAAGTGCAAGGGTTGCAATTTTTCAACGTATTACAGTGCCCTCTGATGTATAATTTTTATGAAGCGACGCTAGACCACCCAATCATATTATAACCTACAAACGGTTGTTGCAGTAGATGCTTTGTTTAATTGTGGCTTGTTATCGGATGTTTTAGTGAATTTTATTTATCAAATATTATAATGAGTCAAAAAAGATTACGTATTTTATTTAATGTCATTTTTTCCATGTGTTTTTTTATATCAATTATCATTAGAAATAATGATATATTCATGTATTATTATTATTATTATTATTATTATTATTATTATTATTATTATTATTATGTAATAATAAATAATTTTGTTTCATACAAAATTATATTATGATCAATGATAATTCATTTAAAAATACATTGCATTAAAATTTAGTGATATTTATAACACCATAATGAAGGTTTTTTTTATTAGTTATTACTTTTTATTTTATTATTTATTCACTATATATATTGGTCTTTAAATATGTCTGCTTGTGTCTGTATGTGTGGATGGATATGTGCGTGTGTGCGAGTGTATACCTGTCCTTTTTTCCCCCTCAGGCAAGTCTTTCCGCTCCCGGGATTGGAATGACTCCTTACCCTCTCCCTTAAAACCCACTTCCTTTCGTCTTCCCCTCTCCTTCCCTCTTTCCTGATGAGGCAACAGTTTGTTGCAAAAGCTTGAATTTTGTGTGTATGTTTGTGTTTGTTTGTGTGTCTATCGACCTGCCAGCGCTTTCGTTCGGTAAGTCACCATCTTTGTTTTTTATATATATATATATTAAACATAATTTATATACTTTAAATATATATAAACTTCAAACCAATTATTAATCCACTCAATTTTAACAATATATAACCAAGTAATCAATAAATAATTATTAATTATTTTGTCATTGATTTTGTTACTGACAATTGAAAGTTAATTTTTAGGTATTTCATTTTAAAGGCCGTTAAGACATTATCAATACTACATTTTTACAGTTATAAGTGTCTTACATATTTTCACAGAATTAAAAAAAAAATATTTTCTTTATTTATGTAAAATTTATTACTTATAGACAATAATTCAAATAAAATAAATAAAACAAATTATAATAAACATAACTCCGCTGTACCGGTCCCAAGCCCGGGGCCTCATTATGCAAGTGATGAGGAAGGAGGAGGGGGAGGAGTAACAACCTCGTTTAAAAAACCAAAGTTCACCTGGCCCGGGTGATAGTACTCTGTCAGGGCCCCTTTGCTAGGGTTACAGCGAAGACCTCAACGGTAGTGAAGGCGGAGAGAACGAATCTCGGTACAGTGGAACTAGCGGAAGAGGCACATAATACAATAAATCCACCTTGCGTCTGACTTTTAACAAGCGGCACTGTGGTCGGCGTCTGTTCACCAGAGGTGCGGCCGTAATACAAATTCTGGAACTAACCACTCCAGTCTTAACCACTGAGCTTTTCTGAGCTCAACCCTTTGATTCTAAGTACTATTATGGAGCGTTTTAGTAATTACAAAATTACCCCAGGTGGTAACAAATCCTCCGCCATCAGTGGCGCAACTAGTCTATCGGATTCTGGGGAGACTAGGCTGAAACGCTATATCCCAAACCAGAGGAAATCGAAGTCTTTTGACCGACTCATGCCCAAGGTCGAAACATTTTTTGGAACTATCAATATTAACTCTCTCTTGACACCAGGAAAACTCTATAAATTAGGAGACACACTAAAAGAACAAAATATCAAAATTTTAGCCCTGCAAGAAACAAGGTTGCCTGATGAGAATACCATGGATTTTGGAAACTAACGATTGTTTAAAAGTAAAACAGACAAAAGAATTCTTAAAAACACTCCGCATCTGGGTGTTGCATTCGCAATTTCGCAAGACATTCTTGGCTCCGTAATCGAAGTAAATCCAGTAAACAACAGACTAATGACAATTTCCATGAAATGTGCAAATAAAATGTACTGTTTAATTAACGCACACATGCCTATCAACCAGGAGAATAAAACAAATCCAGAAAAAGTAAATAAGTCATGGGAAGTGTTAGAGAATACAGTCTCCAAAATTCCTCAAAATTATGTAAAGATTTTAATGGGTGATTTTAATGCACAGTTAGGGAAAGAGAGAAAATTTAGAAAAACGGTCGGTGAATTCCCTGCACATAAATGGACCAATCAAAATGGAAAGAGGCTGGTAGAATTTTGCAGAAATTTCAATCTCAAAATTATGTCAAGTCATTTTAAGAAAAAAACCTTCAAAACAAAAAGACATGGCGATCACCTAACAAGGACATAGGTGAATTCCAAATTGACCATATTGCAATCTCGTATCCATGTCACAAAGAAATTTTAAATGTTCAAGTTCGTAAAGGCGCCAATATTGACTCAGACCATTACTTAACCCGTGTGAAACTAAAGCTAAAACCCCAAAATTTCAACAAAAGGACACCATTAATCCCCAAATTTGACACCAGTAAAATCCAACCATCATTATTAGCAGACGAATTTGACAAAACAAGTGCACAAAATTGGGAACAACTCAAACACAAGATTATCAAAACAGCTCAAGATCAAATTCCTTTACGAAAACACAAGAAACATGCTTGGTGGAATGAAAACTGTGATCATGCAATCAAAGCCAGACAAGAGACATTTAAAGCATGGAATAGCAACAAGACAGAAGACACATATGATACATTCCTGACAACTAGAAAAGACACTTCAAAACTAATTAGACAAACAAAAAGACAATATGAGAATAGTCAACTCTTAGAAATTGAAGAAGATTTTCAGAAATACAATACCAGAAATTTTTATAAAACTTTTAAAACCAAAATAAAGGGGTACCAACCCCAGAATCTTTGCTTCAAGAAGGAAAATGGACAGTTGGCTCTTAACAACCAAGAAAATTGCAAAGAACTTTCTAAATATTTTAAGAATCTTCTAAATTGCCCCGAGCCCACAGAAAGATTTCCACCAAAAATTCCCCAACAATGCAATCCAGTTTCACTTGCACCAAATGAAGAGGAAATCATTAAAGAAATTCATAGGTTGAAAAACAACAAAGCATCTGGTGAAGATGGAATTGTTGCAGAACTTTTAAAGGCAGCTGGTCCAAAAACCGTTAAAGAAATTACTTCAATCATGCAAAACATTTGGCAAACTGAAAAAATTCCTGATGAATGGAAAACCGCCTTGATTCACCCACTTCATAAGAAGGGAGACAAAACTGATGTTAATAATTACAGAGGAATTTCTCTTCTTCCAGTCACATACAAAATCCTCTCTCAATGTCTTCTGAATCGAGCACAACAACAACTTGAATGGAAAATTGGCGAATATCAAGCAGGTTTCAGGCCAAATAGATCTTGCCCAGAACAGATTTTAGTCCTCAAACTAATTCTCAGACATCAAAAAATTTACAATAAAAAACTAGTTTATACCTTTGTAGATTTTAGAAAGGCTTATGACTCAGTGGATCGTGAATCTCTTTTCCAAATTGTGAAAGAACAAGGCCTGGATCCTAAAACCACGGCAATTATCAGAGACACGCTAACTGGTACAAAATCAAAAGTAAAGTTCAGAGGAGAAATTTCAGAATCCTTTGAAATAAAAACAGGCGTGAGGCAAGGTGATGGACTCTCTCCGTTGCTATTTAACTGCGTTCTAGAAAAAGTAATACAAGAGTGGCGCGAACGAAAATTGGAGTTCAAAATTGACCAACCAGTGAAATTAGGACGAACAAATATTCGAATAGACTGTTTGGCCTTTGCAGACGACTTGGTTATTCTAACGCAGGACATCCAAATTGCTCAGAAACAAATAGAAATTCTTAAAGAAACAGCAGAAAGAGTAGGTCTCCAAATCTCATTTGAAAAAACACAGTATATGACTAGCAACAAACTGGCACCCAAACTTTTGGAAACTAAGTATGGAAAAATCAAAAGAGTTTCGCAATTCAAATATTTAGGTGAAACAATCTCAGAGACTGGTCTAGAAAAAATTGGAAATGAAATTCGTTGTCAAAAGATGGAGACAGCTTTTAGACTTACAAAAGACATCTACAACAAAAAATGTCTCTCGAGGTACTCTAAATTGAGACATTACAACACGGTCATAAAACCAGAGTGCCTTTATGGGGCTGAAACGCTAATTTTAAACAGAAAAAAGGACATTCAAGAAATCCAAAAAAGAGAAAGAAAAGTAATCAGAAAAATTCTAGGTCCAAAATATACTGAAGAAGGAACATACAGGCTAAGAGCAAATAGTGAAATTCAACAATACACCAGCATATATTCGGATATGAAAAAACGCAGATTAAAATTTTATGGGCATATTAAAAGAATGGATGCTACCAGACTAACTAAACAAGTAGTGGAATTCTACGAAAATCGAAGTAAAGCTAAATTTGAGACAATAAAATGGATTGCTGCTATAAAAGAGGACATGAAAGAGGCAGATATAAAAAAAGATGAAATTCAAGACAGAAAATTATTTGGGCAAAAAATTCATGACTGGGTAGTTGGTCAAGCTGAAAAACCAAAGAAAACTGGAACCACATGGTCTGATGAAAGGAAAAGAGCTCATTCCGAGAGAATGAAAACAATTTGGGCAGAGAGAAAGTCTAAAAGAAAATAACTGAATGCCCCATGATTGTACTTCACGTGGTCCAGTAGGGCCCAAACGTGAATAATAATAATAAACATAATTCAATTCCACACGCGGAGGTTTTATGTATAATAGCATCTGACTGACTGCCATAAAATACGTCACACTATCAAGTTGAGGGGTTTTAGATTATCATATTGGGGGTTTTACATATCGAGGGATCCGACTATAATACAAAGTTGTTCCTTAATGTGAATATTAGAGATCGCTTAATAAAGTGGTCCATAAACTCACTCTCATTTCCCCCTTACAGATTCTTCTAGTACAGTCTTGAATAATTAGAGAACAAGAAAAAGTTTCAAACCATCCAGTTCTTTTCTGGAACATATATAGTTGATAAAAAAATCACAATGGAAAACAAATGTTCTTTAGGTTTTGTGTCGGCAGTTGTGTGTCAGAAGAAAAGTAGAGGCGGTGAAGAGCTTGATTTAATAGATATGTCAAGCCTGAATCGTGCTGATATTGAATTATTTAAGCTAAAAAGCACCTGTGAAAATATTGAGAGTGTTTGCTCTTCTCACAAAACGCTCTATTTAGGATAATTTGAATACAGACAAAGAATTTGCCCTGACCCTTTTAAGAAACACAGTAAAACGACTGCTAAGTGATCTTTGAAACCTAATTCTTTAACCATGGCAAGGAAATATAAAACCCTTGGACTTATCCCAGGTACCAAGCTGTGCATAACATACTGTAAGGACATTTTATCTCCTACGGGGGATAACCTTCCAGGGATGGATGAATGTGAAGTTCAAGACAAGAATATACACCAGATCCATCTACAGCTATTCAAAAACTTAATGAAAGTTGTGAATTACTTGAAATTTCACAATTTAAGATTACCAAGAGAGCACCAGACAGGCGTCTCGAATACATTCAATCCAAGTCTCGTCGCTTAGCTTTAAAATTCCAGCAAACAGCATAAGAAGTGCTACATGTTCCAGTGAAAAATGTGTCTGAAGAAACTGGCAGTGCTGAATGTACAGACTGTAATATTTCAATGCAAAAACTTAAAGAGAAATTCAGCAGAAGTTCTATTAAAGAAAAACTACAAATACTTACCTTAGCACCAGCTTCATGGATAAAGAAAAGAAAAGAAAAAAAAATCCATTTTTTTTAACACTACCTAATACATGGTAAAGAAATCGAGGGTATTGCTAAAAGAAGATTGTATTTTGTCAAAAGGGAGTTATAAAGTGGGAAACAGAATAGGTGAGGATGTGGAAAAACATGTCCAGAATTATTACTGTGAAGATGATATAAGTCGCATTTCTGCAAATAAAAGAGATTGTCTGTCCCTTCAGAAAAGGCAAAAGAGTGTATAAGACAAAAAGACTAATTTTACATAATCTGAAAGATGTATACTTAGCTTTCAGAGAAAAATACCCTGACGATAAAATTGGGTTTACTAAATTTTGCGAACTTAGGCCAAAAGAATGTGTTACTGTAAACAGTCCTAGAATGCATACCGTATGTGTATGCAAGTATCACCAAAACGTAAAACTGTTGATGCATGCTGCACATGTGAAAGAACCGTACACTGAACTTCTACAGAAACCTGTGTGCAATCTGCAAAATGAGGAGTGCACGCTGCATCACTGTTCTCGGTGTCCTGACAAATATGAACTGTGCAATTTTTTAATGGAGCTGAAGTCCTCACAAGATTGTAAAAACGTTGTATTCAAACAATGGATGCAAACTGATTGTCCTACACTGGAGACATTAATGAAGACTACCGACGAATTTGTTGAGTATCTCATGCAAAAACTTCAAAACTTATCATTATGTATCAAAATCTCAGAGTCACTACTTCAAATCAAGCAAAGAAACTCTCCCTGATACTACATGCATCATCATAGTGGATTTTGCAGAGAACTAAACCTGTTTGCTTCAGGACGCTGCACAAGGACTTTGCGTTCAAGTGGTTCTCTTTCACTTTAAGCTCCTGATCTTTCAGGGGATAATGCCATATTTATTTATTTGTAAGAATAGCCTTTTGTTTTGAAGGCAGTTCTTCAATGAATGACCTTGTCCTTCAAGCACTGTTGTTCAGATTCTCTAAGCTTGTTGTTTTGATAACTTCTCTTTTATGCTTTAGATGGTGACTGGAATTTCTGTGGAGGTTTCTATCTGGGTGAGAGGGCTTTCAGTGCTCTTAAGTTCCATCGGGTTCTCTAAGTATCTGTACAGCCATAATTAGATTTGATCTCCTTTTTCTTTTTCCACAGTGAATTATATATTTAGAAAATTTAGAAATTCTCCATGTTCTTTTTCTCCACGAGGCTATACCCTCTCTGTCCAAGAAGTACCATGTTCTTGGCATATAAATAATGCTAACATCTTTAACAACAGGTGTCATTCAACCAGTCAGTTGTGAGCAGACAGTGTTACGTAGTGGACGTGGGACTGTTATGTGTTGACACTGTTGTGTCGCAAATCACAATGAGATGTCATCTCCAAATCAAGGGCGACGTATCCAAGGCCTTCGCCTGGAACCACAGCAATACAGGCACACTTTACACATTGCCATGTTCTGGCTCTGCAGGAGACACTGTCTTGGCATACAGAAACAGCAACAGTACAGCAAGCATAAAGTATCAACCAAACCAAGTTGTACAGGGTCCAAAATATGCCAGTCTGTTTTGAAGTGGAGCTCCAGCCAGCATATGGGAATGTGTAGCACTAGCTTCACCACAAGGTGTGTCAGCCTTGATACCGGTGACTTGTACATCCCGCACCACAAGCAGAAGCACTACTTTGCCTCTGCGAATAACGCACCATCCAAGCATCTAGCAGATATCACTCCATCGAGCTCGTATTTAGGATGGTGCCAGGCCACACTCAGGCAGCAAAGTCTGCTGAGCCACTACAAGTAATTCCGAAGCAGAGCAATTACCAGAATCTACAAAACATGCTTCCAGCAGGAGCCCTATATGGAGGATACTGCACTGCAGTCACCAAGAGCAGGCAGTTATCATCCAGGGAACTTCTGACTTTGCCTCTGGTGGACTCAGCCATCACCATACTACCAACAGGACTTAAACTTTGTCATATTTGCTGCCTAGCATCCAGGGGTAGCCGATTATTATCCCTATTGTAAACTGGTTCAGAGACTCCCAACATTGTGATTCCTTTTGTGGAACTTATAATCTTCATCAAACACTAATTTGTGTTTAAGTCCAGCCAGGACACTAAGTCAAGGCTGAATAAGTTTGTTTGTATTTTTATGTGGAGTTAAAACGAATACTAATTGACTAAAATCTGATGCAATCTGTTACTAGCTGTGCGCTAGCATGTGTGACACTTCAAGGTATTCAAGACATTTTCCAGAATGTTTCGAAGAAGAGAAAAGCGTGTGCAAAGTTTGTCCTGCACACTTTGACAACCCACTCAAAAACAATGACAAAGACTTGACTGAAATTAAAAATGCAGACAATTCCTTTCTGGAAAAATCATCACAAGTGACGAGACTGCGTAATCAACACAAACCTACAACAAAACAACAAAATGGAGAACAGGTCTCTGATGGTTCGCCATGTCTGAAGGAGGTGTGAATGCGATGTGTGAATTCAACAACATCCCAAAGGACTTTTCCGATAGCTCTACATGGTTGTATCAACATTCTGTGTTGTACTGAAGTGCGAAGAGACTATGTAGAACACCTAAAGCATTAAAACCACCAATTAAAACTTTCGCCTACTTCTTACTAATTTACTCTGTAATCTTTTTGGATTCATGGTATATAATGAAAGTATCATCAATGTACTGAAACGAAAATAAGGATTTCTTCTTCACCCTTCCAAGCGCTGCTTCTTCAAATTTTTCCGTACAAATATTCGCCACAACTAAAATGAATGGGTTCTCTATAGCCACATCATCAGTTTGCTCATAGAATTTGTTCTCCCCTTGCAAGTATGTTGATGTGAGAATGTTTAACGAGATTCGCCATATCCTTTGTGAAAATACTTTCCAACTGTGATGTGACCTCATCAGGCATAGCAATAGTAAACAGTGATACAATACTGAAGCTGCCCACATCACTTGAATTCAATAAAACACACACAGATCAACCAGGATATTTCTTAGAACCAAACCACCTAGTAGTAACTTAATGAAAGATGAGGTGAAAGCTCTCCGAGATTTAAATTCTGATAAAGACTTTCTAATTCTTCGAGCATATACAGGGAATGCTACAGGGATAATGAAGAAAGGCAACTACTCAATAAAAGTCTGGATGTACTAGAACTAGGAAGATACAGAGGGCTTAAGTGACATCCCATAACTCCTGTCCTTAGGGTAACGAATAATCTACTAAAAGCCTCTTTGATTTCTCCAACTGTCAAGAAAAATTTCATCAAATCAAAAGCGTTGCCACCAATATTTTTTTGGTTTATCAAAAATTCATGAACCTGCATTCCATTAAGACCTAATGTTAGAGTTTATTGACTGACTGGCCTATGGAACTGCTGACATTTGGCCACTCTCATACGGCCATTTATGAATAAAAACTGACAATCTTAAACATTATGGTAATTTTATCGTAAAATGAAAATCCTTTAGGTTTAGGAGTAGATAAACCTGCCTTAAAAAATACAAGAGCATTTGTCATCTGTGCTACAAGTATATAGTGACAGTAACAGATTGTGCACTGGGACCAAATTCATTTCCTCGTTCCTATGCTTTCATTAAAATTCAACCATTACTACGGCATGATGTACAGAGAGGCCACAGAAATTCAGAAGCTCAAAAACAACTTCAATAGAAAAGGGAGGGGATTGACAGACCAGTTGTCGGTGCTAGTGCTAAATAAAGCAAATTAGCATCAACTCTTCTCTTCTATAATCTCCATAAAACATGCTGGGGTGGCTCCATAATCTGATAACATTATATATCACCCGCTGCATGGACACAAACAGTTTGGCTTACTGAGCTTTTAAGCTACTTCCAGAATCCTAACCCTCTGATTACTTTCAGAAACCTGACAGCCTCTGATTATGTCTCCAACATTGGAAGACTACATGCCAGGGAAACACTTATACCTTGGAGCTCTGACTAATCACCACGCAACAGAAAGTCACTATATGCAAATACCAGCTGTGAAAGTGTGCACTGTATGGGCAAATAACAAGAAACATACCTCAAACACAAGTGTTGCATCAGGTGGGATTTTTGGTGGGCTTCCTGATTTTCCATAGGCGTATTCAGACTTGCATGTCAGAACAGCTACTTCACCTTTCTTCATAGTTGCAACACCAATGTCCCATGCTTGTATGACAGTTCCTGTAAGTATATTTTTTATGAGTTGCTTTTTGTTGTGCGACTTACAACCAACTTATCATGCAGTAAGAAATATTAGTCAATGACAACTCCTCTTTTTATGTTGATGACTTATAGTGTTTCAGATAATACAATGAGATTAGTCTTAACTTAAAAATACAAGACTTAACTTTACATCCTGAAATTACTAGCAAAAGAAAATCAACAGTATGGGAGGAAAAAGTATACGAGGTTTGTGAGAAAAGTAATGAGACAGATTTTTTTATCTAATAAAGCTTTTATTTTTTTTCAAACAACGATATTGCCTTCTTCAAAGTAGTTCCCTTCGGCAGCTACACATCAGCAGATTAGTTGTTCCAGTCCTGGTAGCAGAACTGAATCGTTTCAACTGGTAGGACCTTTAACATGTCGGTCGCATTCCTCTGAATGCTCTCCAGACTCTAAAAGTGAGGTACTTATAAGACATTTTTCAATTTCAAGAAAATAAAAAATCAAAAGGACTCAGCATAGGTGAATAGAAGGGTCTTGGAACAACAGGAGTGAGGTCAAAAATCCTGTGATGGAAGTGGCCATGTGACATGGGGTGCTATGTTGCGGCATCCATTTGTCTGGTCTCATTGATTCACTCTTTTCTTGAACTTCTGAAGGATATCTTTGCAGAACATTTGGTTGACAGTTTGTCCTGGAATTACAAATTCTTTATGCATGATACCCTCTACTGTCAAAAAAGCAAATCAGCACTGTTTTGCTCTTTTATTTGTTCATTCAAACTTTTTCTGCTGAGGAGATGTCTCGGTAAGCCACTCCTCACTTCGCTGCTTTTTTTCAGCATCATCCACAAAAATACAGGATTCCTAACTTGTGATCACACAACCCAAACATTTGTGGTCAGTGGCAATCCCCTCAAAAAGACCAACACACAAATTTCTTCGACTGCACTTCTGCTCAGCAGTTGTAAGGTTTTTTTGGCTTCATTTAGGCATAAACCTTTTGCATGTGCAAATCTTCAGTCAAAATTTGATGTACAGTGAGGGTGTTTAAGTTTAACATGTCACCCATCATCCTTACTGTTAAATGTTGATATGATCTCACAAGAGCAGGCACACATTCGACGTTTTCATCGGTTTCTGAAGTTGGGAGGTCTCCCAGAGCAAGCTTCATCATCTTCAATGTCTCTTGGCCTTCCAAAAAATGATTTGCGCCAGCAAAAAACTTGTGCTCTTGTTAAATAAAGTCCCCCATATGCCCATTTCAACTTTTTGAAGAAGTTCGCACTCACAGATTCCACAAGTTTAACACAAAACTTGATAACGATGCTCTAAATACTGCTGGTCTATATCCATAACACACAACAAAAACGTAACTTCACTGATGGCTCTCAAAAGTCACACGACAGCTGTATGGAGCTGAAACTCGGACTGAACAACTGGAGGGAATGAACACATTGGTCTATCCAAGTAGAAGCCCAGCATTGCCAGACCACTCACAGTGTTGTCAGTATCATTACTTTTCTCACACACCTCGTATACCTGTCAATTAAGTTAAACAATAAAAACTGAGCTCCATGATTTGTTTCAGGTAGTGAGTAGTCTACAGTGAGCAGCGAAAAGATATAAATACCATGGTCTTACATATAACCTTTGCATAACACCATGTTTCCTACCCGACCACCTCATAAGACAATTTCCTAACAAACCACTATTTTGAATGGGAAGGCAATCAGCTTACCTCTGAACTTTAACTTTCAAATTTGTGTGTGACTGCTATGACGCTATCACTATCTGGACAGTTGTGAAAACTTACCATGACAGCTCTTTCCTAAAGTGACAGCATTTACTCTACAATTAAATGAAGTAGGTAGAAAGCACACTGTTATAGTATTATTCAGCTACCAGTTTACTTTAGAAACATACTAAAATGAATAGCTATAGTGTTGCTCTGTTTTCTAAACAATCACTGGGGATCTTGAGAGTGCAAAAAGCACAATTACTAAAATTCCTGTTTGCACAACCATCAGAACTATTAGCTGTATCCTAATGTAAAGTATCTATATAATAGTGAGCAGAAAGCTTTACAGTCTAAATGTTTAATTCTCTGGCAACCAACAGAGATACATCACCTACACCTACAACATCACCACTACCAGTACCACCACCACCCATTTCACATGTACTGCAGAATAACTGTCATCAATCCACCTTCCAAGAAGGTACATATACGGAAAAAAAAATTATATGATCTGCCTTGAAGACTCTCCACAAATATGGTCTGAATGAAACAATAGGATACATTTTTGAAGACTGCCTTCTTTGTACATTCCCACATTTTCTCTTAAGAGATTCACAAAGTATCAGTAATCACATTATATCAGTAACCCCATCCACCCACACCCTACTCACAGTTCATTAAAAAATCAAACTCCTTTCTATATGAGTAGTTTCAAATGTTCGATACTTTACAAATGAGTTAATTTGTTCAACATTTGACAACCATGCGAAACACTCAATGCATTGGTTTTATTAGCTTTGGATTACTCATCCACAGACTAATGAAAAAGTTTAGGAAAGGTTCAAAATTATATTTAAAAAACGGCTGGAATTGGAAGTCAGAAAGTGCTCTAATTTTCAAACATTGGAGGAGTATAGTCTGGGTAATTTGTGCAGCACGAGTTACATTACCTCAAGATAAATATATATTTTCTAACTTTTAACAACTGTTGTACCATGTTAGATGTGTAACGCTAGATTATACCTTTTAATGAGTCCATTACTACATTTTAAATTGGCCAATAACTATACGAAATATTGGAAATCCAATTTCAGTTGCCCTGGAAGCTGTTATATAGGCAATCTGCAACTGGGATTGTGAACCATTTCAGTAATTTGGTAATATAGGTAGAGCCTTTACCCTCTTTTTAATTGTGGTGCAATAGTGCCAAATAGCCAACAGCAGCACAGTTTTAAATGCACTTGCACCTGGAAAAAGCATGAACCTACAAATCTAAATATCTGTTGCACTACATGTTTTCATGTTATTTCGTACAAATCTGATTCATGTACATATTGACTGGCACGGCCCGAATATGTTATAGTGAAATGTTCAATAGGAATGGAAAATGGTATGGCTTGTGATGCGAATATCTGCGAGGACCATGTGCATGCCTGTAATAAACAATGTTTTTGTTCTGATTTCTGTATGTATTATGCAATGTGTGCAACTATGAGTTTCACGCTACTTAGCATTGAAAATAGCTTAATTCTGACTGCAAAGGAGGACAGATAACATGTTTATAATGTGAATCTTAAAAGTTAAACATGTTTATACACTGGCATAATATTTCTATTTTAATAGATCACACCGTACAAAAAAGCACATGTCTTTAATAGCATGTTACTGCATCACTGCATCTAAGCATGGCACTTTCTATGCACACATATTGTAATTTGAAAACCATTACATACACCCCTTGGCTTTGGAACTATGGATCCCGTATGTTGATAATTAGTGCTATAAGTGACCAAACTATGGACAATAACACTTATTCCAGCCGTGAGAAAAACCTCCAACAGTTGAATGACTTAGCTCTGAATAGGTCATCATCACTCAGTTCAGCCTATAATACATACTATAATTACAACTGCAAAAAGTGACTCTGAAAAACAGAGCCACAGGTAAACCAAAAGGTCACACCTACAATTTATCAAGCCTTATTAATTAGTGTAAAATTTGCATGACAATGGTGATATACTTCTCCAAAATGCATAATGATTATAATGTCCGGCATCTGGTATCACGGCCTGACGAGTTCGAAAGGCCACCAGAACCAAGACAGCCGCTAGGCAGCACTCCTGTCACCACCTCAGTGCTAGGAGTGGGCCAAGCCCCACGAACCAGCCTATCGGCACCAGTGGCTACACTATAAAGCTAGCAGCAGAAGAGCTATCCTATATCTCGTCCAGAGGACTTCCTCACAAACCTTGTCAGCAGTGCATATTTTTCCAAGAGACCTTGCCAATGTTTATTTACAGATGCCACGGGATGAAGAATCGCAACACATTATCATCAGTATAGCATTAGGCTTGTACAAATACAAATGTCTGACCTTTGGAATCTCTTCTGCTCTGGCAATTTTGTAGAGTTACTTGAAACAGTTAACCATGTCCATTCCCACTGGTACCAGCAACTTAGATGAGTTAGTAGTTAAGGGTGTTACACACCAAGACCACCTGCACAACCTCTGCACCACTTTACTATGTTGCATGATGGAGGGCTCAGGTGCTGCCTACACAAATACCAATTTTTTCAGGAGCCAGTGAAATATCTTGGACACTTGCTCACCATAGACGGGATTCAGCCGAATGATTGCAACATTTTGGCCGCTGACTCCCATATCTCCAAAACCAACACTAGTTGCAGATTTTATTTTTTTTTGTTGGGCGGGGGGAGGGGGGGGGGGGTAAAACAAATTATTAATCTAAATGGAAGAAGAGCATTCAGTTCCGTTGGTTGAATGCCTGTGAGCATTCTCATGTTCTTTTAGGGACTCTGAGGCAGTACCAGGGCTCCTTCACGGGACCGCGCCCGCGTGCTGCAGGCCACTCTTCTTCCGCACCTCCTTTAGGTGCCGCGCTTGCACCAACAGCACATGTTAGCAAAATGTAGGGAACACCCACTTCAATAGGGAACAAGAGACACTTCTCTCGCCTATTGAGAAAAGCAAAACTGTCGTTTCCCCCCTTCCACCTAATAAATAATCCTAAGTGCGAGATGGCGGACGCTGCTAGCACTTCTCCTGCTGTTACCCGCAGTAAGACTGCAACACACGAGGCGCGAGGATCGACTGCACCCGCTGAAACTCACGCCCCGCCCGCAACCGAAGGCAAGGGAGCGGCTGGCGACGCTCGACAGCTTGGCGCAAAAGCAGCTTGAGTCGTGCCGGCTAATCACTGGACTATTCGGGGCGGACGTCTCACCCACCAAAACAGCAACACTTAACATAACCTTACACTCCCCCGTCACTGGACAGTCATGTACCATTGTCCCACCGACGCCGCAGCCTCAAGAGATCGAGGCAGCGGAAGTGGACACAAAACCACTACACAGAGCCCTGGCAGATGGAGGGCCCAAAACGCAGACCCAGAAAAACACCAACACAAACAAGCGAGCAACCAAACTCGCTAGGCAACTGAAAGGCGCTGTTGCCTGCACCTACTAACTCATCTCAGGCTAGCAACAATATTAACACAAAACAGAACGCAAACACAGCTGTGATGAACAACAAGAAAGCACACAAAGCCACAGCGGTGCCCACACAACACAAGACTGGTTTCCCCCCAGTCGTTATACAAAACTATGGGAACCTTAGTGCCCTTAACACTGCATTCGTGGAAAGGCACATAAACAGTACACTACATCCAAAGTACTCGGGGGATAGGGCCTCACTGTACATTGCCACAGACAATGAATATAAAGATCTTCTGACCTTCCTCGAAGATCGAACACTACACGTACAGAACGCTGGATGTGAGAACCCAGCAGTACGTGATCAAGGGAGTGGATCCCAGTACCCCCAACGAGACAGTACAGGCGGCGCTTTGTTATCTGGGATTCGACTGTAAAAGTGCCTCCCGGATGACAGGGTTCCGCACACACGCACCGCTACCACACTACATGGTTGAGTTAGCCGACATGGCTGATTCCCGCGCCATCCTGCAGATAAAGAGCTTTCTGCTGATGGACATACGTGTAGAACTTTACGAACCACCCAACGTCCCCCAACAATGTAACAACTGCCAGCGGTTCGGCCACTTGGCCCTCCGCTGCGGCCTGGCAACTCGTTGCCGCGGATGCGCTGGCAGTCACAGATCCAACATCTGCACACAAACACAGCCAAACCAGCGACGCTGTGCCAACTGCGGTGGGCCCCATGCAGAAAACTTCAGACAGTGCAGTGCATACAAACAGCCGCTGAAACGTAAGACAAGAGCAGGGTACAGTACGACATACCACGCCCAATGCCAGCGCCGAACCCAGTAAGGAACGGCGTAACGTTTGCCACAGTTGCACGCCCTGGCGGAACGGCACAGGCCGTGGAACCTCAGCGCCCTTCACACACACGCAAAACAACCGCTGCAACAGCTACACAACAGCCACAGACAACACCTGAAAACCAACAAGCATCGGTACCAACACCTATGCCCCCAAACAACACGACCCCACTCCCTGAAATCACGTGCTGTGAAGAAACGTACGCTATACAGGAAAACATATACACACAAGACCCCCCAGAACCCCAAGCCCAGAGGAGGAATAGACGTACACGTAAACACAGGGCGGGGAACAAGAAATCACCACAACAGGCCACCCAGCAACAACAGATCAAAAACACACAGGAAAACAGTCAACAAGACACAGAGACTGTAACTCACACTACCATCCCCCTCATCACAGAAGTAACACAGGCGCCACAACCTCTGTCACAAAACAAACACAAATGCCACTCCTAACAACACACCAATACCCGGACAAGCGGCCGCTAACCCCACAACAGCACCTCAGGTTGCCACACCCAACACCAACACATCACCTGGGGGAATACTGGAAACACTATTCCCTCGACACACGACCGTTCAAATCCTTACCAAGGTACTGATGGCTGTCAGTACACTCATCACCCAGCTCATAAGCGCTGAACCCGGGCAATACTGGGCTATCATACACACTGCCATCACAACACTCTTTCACAGTCTTACATGAATAATATACCACACCCGGCCCATAACGCAAACCCGCACACACTATCACAGATCCTGTTCTGGAATGCAGACTCAATCCACAACAAAAGGGCAGAATTTCCCGCATTCATGGAGCGCAAGGGAATCCTTGTCACGCTACTGAGCGAGACTAAGCTTAAACCGCACAAACAATTAAACTTTCCTGGCTACTGCGTCTATCATACCGACCGACCAGGCGACGCCGTGGCAGGTGGAACTGCAATCGTCATGCACAAAGACATTGAGCACACAAACATAGAGCTCCCTGAACTGGGAAAAAAAATCGAGGCTACGGCCGTCAGAGTCAAGTTCAACGGAGCCTACACCACATTGATATCGGTATACAAAAGCCCTGTAGGCATTTCAACACGCGATATCAGCACACTACTCAACATTTCACCGCGAGTAATAGTCGCTGGAGATCTGAACGCAAAACACCCAGAATGGAATTCACGCATATGAAATCCCAATGGCAAAAAACTGTACGACTGAACTGACGCACATTCCCTATCAGAGGGGACACAGGCCAGACGTGATAGACATGGCCCTTATCAAGGGCATTACATCGACACTCCACGTTGCCGTTGAAAACGATCTGCCCTCAAACCACCAACCTGTAATACTATACATTGAGGAAACACTGCAGCACATGGAACAATGCAAGATGTTGGACTACAGGCGTGCGAATTGGACATTGTTCAAGGAAATGCTCTAAAGCCACATCTCACCCATACACGAAATTAATGAAACGGCATAAATTGACGAGGCAGTAGAAACCCTCACTAATGCTGTTCAGGATGCAATGGCAGGCACCATACCTGATCGCACCTCACAACACAGTGTGGCCCTGCCCCAGGCAATCCTGGGCCTAATCTCAATGAGGAATCGCCTCAGGAGACAATGGCAGCACACCAGGCGTCAGTACTTCAAACGGCACATTAACAGGCTACAGGGCATCATACATGATAAAATACAAACACATAGAACACAACAGTGGAACCAAAAACTTGAAGGGCTGGACACCGCACAACTTGGCGTGTGGCAACTAGCCCGACACTTCACCAGGGAGAAAATATACACCCCAACGCTTCAAGGGCCTGACAGATCTGCATACTCAGCGGAAGAGAAAGTAGAACTAATGGCCTGCACACTCGCAGCGTCATTCACACCAAACCTTGTACCATCAGATCCAGTGTTCACACTTTTGTGGGCGCAAAACTACTATGGTCATTAGTGCCCGGTCAGTGACTTAGGAGACAGTAAAAACCGAAAATGGAAACCAGCAGCAATGGGAACAAAACTCAAAAAATTGGAGAAACTAAAAGCAGAAGGAAGGCTTAAAAATCCACTACAGAAAGGGGTTGGTTGTCCCCAAAAAAAAGCTTCAAATGACTGACGTCGTTTCACTGGCACTAATAAACTCGAGAACGCGATCGGCCGAGCGCGTGTCACCTGCTAAAATTGACGATATATCAGGCGACAGCTGTAGACGGGCGCGTTACAGAGTAAAATAGGGGCACTCAATTAAAAGGTGTCTTACCGTCCACAGCTGAGAGCAGTGGGGACAGAGTGGGGGAGGATCGCTGCTTAAAAGATGTCGATGGCTAAAAAGACAGTGCCCTACCCAGAGTCTAGTTAAAATTACCTCCTCCCGATGACGGGTTCGGGAGGAAGAGGTCCAAGCACAAGGAAGAGCTTTCACGTCCCGTAATTTATTATGGGGAAGTGTCGACCAATGTGCCTGCCATAAAAGAACAACACGACGACATAAAACGCTCCGTAGATCGGTGAAGGGAATCGATTGAATAGCTGGCCGAAGAAGAGAGACTGCAGCCTTGGCCGCAATATCGGCCGCCTCATTTCCACAGATACCAACGTGTCCCGGGAGCCAGAGGAATGCCACCGAGACGCCCCCCAGGTGGAGCAAGCGCAGACAGTCCTGAATCCGGTGGACCAGAGGGTGCACAGGGTAAAGAGCTTGGTGACTGAGGAGAGAGCTGAGAGAATCTGAGCAGATAACATAATGTATCCGCTGATGGCGGCGGATGTCGTGGACAGCCTGGAGAACAGCGTAAAGCTCCGCAGTATAAACCGAACACTGGTCAGGAAGCCGAAATTGATTTGGGGTGTCACCAACAATATAGGCACTCCTTACACCTAACGATGTTTTCAAGCCATCAGTGTAAATAAATGTGGGTTCCTTCATTTGTGCACATAGAGCAGCAAATGCCCGACGATAAACAAGTGAAGGGGTACCATCCTTGGGAAATTGACAAAGGTCACGGAGCAGGCAGATCCGGGGACGGAGCCAAGGCGGTGCTGTACACCAAGTTGTTAAGAAGGTTTTAGGAAAGCGGAAGGAAAGAGAATGGAGCAGTTGACGGAAGTGGACTCCCGGTGGTAGTAGGGAGGAGGGGCGGCCTGCATACCCTACATCAAAGGAGGCGTCGAAAAAAATGTCATGGGCTGGATTAGCAGGCATGGAAGACAGATGGCTAGCATAACGACTCAGAAGGACTGCTCGCCGATTGGACAGCGGAGGTTCAGCAGTCTCAGCATAAAGGCTTTCCACAGGGCTGGTGTAAAAAGCTCCAGACACTAAACGTAATCCACGGTGGTGGATAGAGTCGAGACACTGAAGAATAGACGGCCGAGCAGAGGAGTAGACTATGCTTCCATAGTCCAATTTCGAGCGCACTAAGGTGCGATAGAGGCAGAGAAGGACCACTCGGTCCACTCCCCAGGAGGCACCATTCAGGACACTGAGGGTGTTGAGCGATCGCAGACAGCGAGCCGAAAGATAGGAAACGTGGGAGGACCAGCACAGTTTTCTGTCAAACATAAGACCCAAGAATTTAGCGACATCTGAAAACGGAAGGTTGACAGGTCCTAGATGTAAGGAGGGTGGAAGAAACTCCTTACGTCGCCAAAAATTAACACAAACGGTCTTACTGGGAGAAAAACGGAAGCCGGTTCCGATGCTCCAAGAGTAGAGGCGATCAAGACATCCCTGAAGACGTCGTTCAAGAAGGCTGGTCCGTTGAGAGCTGTAGTAGATCGAAAAAACGTCCACAAAGAGGGAGCCCGAGACATCAGGAAGGAGACAATCCATAATTGGATTTATGGCAATAGCAAACAGTACAACACTTAGCAGAGAGCCCTGGGGTACCCCGTTTTCTTGGGAGAAAGTACGGGAGAGAGTAGTGTTCACCCGCACTCTAAATGTGTGCTCTGCCATAAATTCGTGAAGAAAAAGGGGCAGCCGACCTCGAAAGCCCCAAGAGAACAGTGTGCGGAGGATGCCTGCCCTCCAACAGGTATCGTATGCTCTCTCCAGATCAAAAAATATTGCTACTGTTTGGCGTTTCCGGAGAAAATTGTTCATGATATAAGTGGAGAGAGAAACAAGATGGTCAACTGCAGAACGATGCTTTCGGAAACCGCATTGGGCAGGTGTTAAAAGACTGCAGGATTCCAGCCACCAAGCTAAACGGCAATTCACCATACGCTTCAAAACCTTACATACACTACTCGTGAGAGAAATGGGGCGATAGCTAGAGGGGAGATGTTTGTCCTTTCCAGGTTTCGGAACAGGAACGACGATAGCTTCCCGCCATCGTCTGGGAAAAATACTGTCGGTCCAATTTTGATTATAAATGCGAAGGAGGTAACGCAGACTATGGGTTGATAAATGCAGCAACATTTGGATGTGGATACCATCCGGTCCTGGGGCGGAGGAGCGAGAAGAATAGAGTGCATGTTGGAGTTCCTGCATGGAGAAAACAGTATTATAGCTTTCACGATTTTGAGAGAAGAAAGCAAGAGGTTGCACTTCCGCTGCACGTTTCTTCGGGAGAAACGCTGGCGGGTAATTTGAAGAGCTCGAAATCTCAGCAAAGTGTTTACCCAAGGAGTTAGAAATTGCGACGGGGTCCACTAACGTATCACGCGCGACAGTGAGCCCAGAGACTGGGGAGAAACTAGGCGCGCCTGATAACCGTCGAATCCGACTCCAAACTTCTGAGGAGGGAGTGAAGGTGTTAAATAAGCTGATAAAGAATTTCCAGCTTGCCTTCTTGCTATCGTGGATGATGCGACGGCATCGCGCACGGAACTGCTTATAGCGGACACAGTTGGCCAAAGTAGGATGGTGGCGGAAAACGCGAAGAGCACGTCGCCGCTCCCGTATTGCGTCAAGGCATGCCTCATTCCACCAAGGAACTGCGGGGCGCCGGGGCAATTCGGAGGTGCGTGGTATTGAACGTTCCGCAGCTGTAAGAATAACGCCGGTAATATGTGTAACCTCATCGTCGACGCTAGGAAAGTGATGGTCATCGAATGTCGCTAGAGACAAAAAAAGTGTCCAATCGGCTTGGGAAAACTTCCAGCGTCGCGGGTGCATACAGGGCAGTTGAGGCTGCAGTCTAAGGACACATGGAAAGTGATCACTCGAGTGTGTATCATCAAGGGCGAACCATTCGAAGCGCCGAGCTAGCAGAACGGTACCGACCGAAAGGTCCAAATGAGAGAAATTTGTTGTGGAGGCAGACAAAAATGTAGGGACCCCAGTGTTGAGCAAACTAGATCCGCTTGGTGGAAGATGTCTAGCAATAGTGAGCCACGTGGACAAGGATGTGGAGATTCCCAAAGAGGGTGGTGGGCATTGAAGGCCCCAACCAGCAAATAGGGGAGTGGAAGCTGACCAAGAAGATGAAGGAGATCAGCTCGTGCCATTGGTGTGGACGATGGAATGTATACAGTACAAAGAGAAAAGGTATATCCAGAAAGGGAAAGACAGACAGCGACAGCTTGGAAGGAAGTGTTTAAGTGGATTGGGTGATAATGGAGAGTATCATGGAGAAGAATCAGGAGTCCTCCATGGGCTGGAATGCCTTCAACAGAGGGGAGATCAAATCGGACGGACTGAAAATGGGGGAGAACAAAGCGGTCATGGGGACGCAGCTTTGTTCCCTGAAGACAGAAGATGACCGGCGAGTAGGATCGTAAGAGGATCGACAATTCATCCCGATTGACTCGAATGCCGCGGATATTCCAGTGGATAATGGACATAGGGTGAACAGAAAATGGAGGAATGTGACCAAGGTTGCCGTCAACTCAACGACTGCTCAGAGCTTGCGACCGACAGCATGGAATGGCATTCAGCCGAAGGCAGAAGATCCTGATCCATAGGTTGTTCAGGAGCGGCTCCTGCCACCAGCGATCGGCCGGTTGATCGGCCGCCAGCAGTGCGCCTCGGCGACATAGAAGCGGCCGAGGACGATTTTCGCCAGGTGGTGCTGTAGATGAGACACGTCGTGGCGGAGAAGGAGAGGAACTGGGTTTCTTATTAGCTTTCTTGGAAACATGATGTTTAGATGAAGGAGGAACCGATGGTTGTGAAGTTGGGGTACGTAAAAAATCTTCACGAGTATGCTCTTTTTTCAAAGTCTTGGTGTCTGACTTTTGGGCTCGAGATTTAGCAGAACCCGATGAAGGGTGAGCCATAGAGTGGGCAGGCGAAAGTGGTGAGGTTGAACGGGCGATCTTTGCGCTGGCCGTTCTGACGAGCGTGGCACTAAAGGTGAGGTCGCAAGTCTGCGTGGCCGCCTCCTTTGTTGGCCGAGGAGAAGCAAGGACAGTGCTGTATTTTCCTGTCTGAGGCACGGTGGGCTGTCGACTGGCGAAAAATTTTCGAGCAGCAAAGGTCGACACCTTTTCCTTCACTCTGATTTCCTGGATGAGCTTTTCATCTTTAAAAATGGGGCAATCTCGAGAGGAAGCAGCGTGGTCACCCATACAGTTGATGCAGCGAGGGGATGGAGGTGGCCAAGCACCCTCATGGGCATCTTTGCCACACATAACACATTTGGCCGGATTGGAACAGGACTGGCTGGTGTGATTGAACCGCTGACACCGATAGAAACGCATAGGGTTTGGGACGTAAGGGCGAACGGAAATTATCTCATAGCCTGGTTTGATTTTGGATGGGAGTTGAACTTTGTCAAATGTCAAGAAGACAGTGCGGGTTGGAATGATGTTCGTGTCAACCCTTTTCATAACTCTATGAACAGCCGTTACGCCCTGTTCAGACAGGTAGTGCTGAATTTCGTCGTCAGACAATCCATCGAGGGAGCGTTTATAAACGACTCCACGCGAGGAATTTAAAGTACGGTGCGGTTCCACCCAGACAGGGAGGGTGTGGAGAAGTGAAGTACGCAGCAATTTTTGTGCCTGGAGGGCACTGACTGTTTCTAACAACAAGGTCCCATTCCGTAATCTGGAACAAGACTTTACAGGACCTGCAATTGTGTCGACACCTTTCTGAATAATGAAAGGGTTGACCATGGAGAAGTCGTGACCTTCATGAGACCGAGAAACAACAAGGAACTGTGGCAATGATGGAAGAACTGTCTGTGGCTGAGACTCAGTGAACTTATGCTTGTGAGCAGACATAGTGGAAGGTGAGGAAACCATTGCGGAAGAATCCCCATGATTACCGGCGTCTCCGATGGCGCGCTCCTCCCTTGTGTGGGGGCCCTCTCTGAGGGCACTCCCGCCTTAGGTGACTGTTCACACCTCAGGTCACACCTCCCGACAAACGGACGGAGGGACCAATCGGCACTTTTGGAAGGTATCAGCTCGGGTAATCACCCCTCCCTGGGCCTGGCCGTTACCAGGGGGTACGAACGTGTCCTACCTGTCTACCCGGGGTGGGGAATAACGCATTACCCCGTCACCAGCTACGCACGAAAATGCGTGGGTCGGCCTTCAGACACGCACAGGGAAGAAGAAAGAGAAAGGGAAAAACAAAGAAAGGGAAAGGAACGAAGAGAGGTCTCAAACGCCGCAGCAGAGAAAAGGGTAAAGAGAAGAGGTAAGGAAAAGAGAAGGACAAAGGAAGGATGAAGACATACAAGCAGAGAAGGCGAGGAATGCGTTACATTTACGAGCATCCGTCTCCGGACGTAGGCACAAACCATACTCCCAGAGGGGGAGAAAGGGAAGGAAAGAGCCAGAGGTGAGGGGAGGGGCGGCGAAGATGGGGGATAGGGAAGGATGCGGAAAAGGAAGGTATGCAGCCCTGAAAGGAAGGAGGGCCACATTAGCTCGGGGTCCCGTGCTCATTACGCACGTATCCACAAAAGAGTTGTGGACCCCCTGGGGGGGATGTGTGATCACATTTGCTACTGACCAAGAGGTTACACGCATTCTAGCCCAAGCATCGCGTAATGACATTCGACATGCTAGCACAGCCGAAGTCTCCTGGGCTATAATGCATTCTGCTGCTAGGAAAACCCCTGGTCATGATGGCATTCAAAACCGTGTCCTCCAGGAGTTCACAGATAAAGCAACTGAGTACCTAACACACATAACGAATGCCATACTAAAACACCAACACTTCCCCGCCTTTTGGAAGACGGCAAAGGTCCTGATGTTCAGGAAGCCGGGGAAAGACCACAGCCTCCCAAAAAATTACCAACCCATCAGCCTTCTGAGCTCGCTCAGTAAGATTGTTGAGAAGGTGATCCTCAAATGCATCACTAGGCACTGCATAACAAATGACATCCTGAGACTGGAGCAATTCGGCTTCAGGAATCACCACTCCACAACACAACAACTCGTATGGGTCGTTGAACATATAACATATGGCTTCAACATAAACAAAGCTACAGGGGCGGTGTTTCTGGACATCGAAAAGGCTTTCGACCGTCTATGGCACAACGGCCTCAATCGCAAACTCAGCGACGCAGGATTCCCCGGCGGGCTGGTGCGTCTAATACACTCATACCTCACAGACAGGAGTTTCAACACTGACATGCAGGGAAAACAATCAACACGACATGGTATACACGCGGGAGTACCCCAGGGAAGCATCCTAGGGCCCCTACTGTTTAACCTCTACATAAACGATTTCCCAACCACACACAACACACCGATGGCAATCTACGCAGATGACACAGCCATCCTCTGGCAAGATTGGAAACCATCAAACATTACGTCACACCTACAGACTGCACTCAGAGTGGCTGAGCCTTGGTTGGAGAAATGGCGTGTTAGAGTAAACGTCGACAAGTGCGAAGCCGTTCTGTTCATAGGCTTAAACATCTCTACCCTATGCTCAACAGGTGTAGCACACTGAACAGAAGGGTGTCGAGGTCCATGTACATGACACTTATCCGACCCCTGATGACGTACGCAGCTCCTGTCTGGGGATACGCTGCGCCTACACGCCTGCGCTGTCTGCAGCTCATACAAAACAAAGTACTCAAAATCATAAGCAATGCTCCACGATACACACGCATTGCGAACCTTCACCAGGAATACCGACTTGAGACTCTCACGGGGGTAATCCACAAACTCACCACAAGACTATACAGAAACTCCAGACACTCACAGAACCCGTTTATTCTGAATTTGGGGAACTACGACCACAACCATAGATGGAAACATAAAAGACCAAAAGACATACTTGTAAGGACCTAACATCTATGGCCAAGCATACGCAAACATAACGGTACAGGTGAGCCCGTGTTAATCAGACGTCACTACTGGATATCCAGCTGGAATACACTGCCGAATAACTGGCACCACGCACGGAAGCCGTACCGTAAACTGCATGCAGACAAGCTCCATACATCCCCCACACAGTGATATGATCTATGGCCGATCTCCCACTACTGTATAACGATCTTGATTGTTCCAGGAATGTGGCGGCTGCAGCAACTGGGATACATCGCCATCGCTTGCCACAGCAATGATGCATGATACCCATACTAACAAATCCAACCTTGCATGAACTATCGCAGCTAGTAAGCCACTACGGCTCTTACTACCCATCCCACTGTCGCAGAGGTTTTTCTCCCCACAGCACGAGCCATGGTACTTTTTTCCCTCTGCTCTTCAAATCACTACCCTCACTCGCGTTTCGTCCACTAACTATCACCTGATGGACCGTGTTAATGCGTAGTCTTACCCAGATGCACGGATAACATCACAGCCCAGCATCCTGTGATCCACTTACTAGATAAGTAACATGTTTACGGAGGTGACAGTAGAGCTTTTGGTTTGGTCACCACATTGGTGCGGGCGTGGAAGGGCCCCATCTCTTAAAAAAAAAAAAAAAAAAAAACCAACTGAAGCAAATGTTACACTCTGTGCCCTGCCTTGTGTTCTTTCCTCCACTGCATCTCCTTGTTTTGGCTGCTGACACTTCCACCTATGGCATTGGTGCAGTGATGGCCCCCTGTAATAATGATGATACTGAGCAACCCATTGTCTATGCATCGAAGACAATGATGCTTGCTCAAAGAAACTACTCGCAGACTGAGAAAGAGGATTTAGCAGTTACCTCTGCCGTTAAGAAATTCCACATATACCTATTTGGGACTAAGTTTACTCTCATTACTCACCACAAACTATTAGTAGCACTCTTTGGGCCACAGTCTCAGCATAAAAAGCAAATGGCTCAAAGGTTTCAGTGTTAGGTTCTTTTCCTTAGTTCTTACAGTCATACCATTAACAACCACCCTACCAAATAACACGCAAAAATGGATGCACTCTCTCATGTAACCTCATGACCTGACTCGGCATTTGACCAACATTAGATCTCATTTCCACATTGACATATATCAATGCACCTTTGATAGTTTCTCCATTACTGCTACCCACATCGCTGCAGACACGCACTGTGATCCTACCTTATGGCCTGTCATGCATTACGTGCCACATGGTTGGCCTGCTTATTTTCCCAAATCTGGTCCAGAACTCCGGACCTGGGTTCTTCCCCATTCTCATTGTTTGCCTGTTGTCAACAATGCTCTTCTCCTGGATGCAGATACCCGCTATGCCACCATCAGACTACTTTGCGCCCTCATATATTTGAACTACTCCATCATGGGCATTTGATTATGTTGCCGATGAAAGCTCTTTCTAGGCAGCATGCCTACTGGCCAGGACTGAACAAAGACCTGGAGGCCATGGTGTGTAGCTGTTCTACATGGCCCAACATCAGGCTGTTACTCCTCAATCTTTCATCTCCTGGCCCACTCCCTGTCACCCCTGGGACTGCATTCATTTGGACTTTGATGGTCCCTATCTGGGCTCTAGGTGGTTCATTGTAATGGATGGTTCTTCCAATTACCCCACAAGGTTAGCACGGCATTCAACCTTATTAACACCATACTCGATGCATTTACCCAGTTTCCCGCCACTGAAGAGCTGCTCCGTACCCTTGTGTGTGACAATGGACCCCATGTCCTGGCAACGGCCTTTGAAAAGTTCTGCAATACCAATGGCATTAAAAACCTGTTTAACCCACCTTTTCACCCATTCTCCAATGGCAAAGGAGAGCGGAGTTGGTTGGTTGGCTGGCTGTTGGAGTTAATAAGATCAAACTGCAAGGTCATCAGTTCCTTCATCCTATAGGTATCAAACCAACAATAACCCTCAGAAGAAGGGTATAAAAGGCAATTCCTGGGAAGCCGGATTTTAAGCAAGATACAATAAGACAGAGCTAAAATCAAAGAAAGTATGAAGGAAGTGAGAGGGGGAAACGTGGGTGGGTCACTTTGCCCAGAATGCAGTCAGAGGTTCCCAGAGGATGGTATGCAGTGGGAGACCCACCCTCTGCATTGCACCGGCACCACCTCAGCTTCTGTTACTCCAAGGAAACGAGCAACACAGACAAGATGACAGAAGCTTAGGAAAGATAAAATTTTAAAAACAAGAAACACAAGAGAACAAGGAAAATAAAAAAGTGAGAAGGGTAGGGGCCAGGTCAGACTGCTGAGCACAGCCTGCCATGGGAACCCTGGGCCACAGCAATGCCATAGTTCAGCCAGGTGGTGGAAAAATCCACTGCAATTCCATTGGAGAATCATGCCATTGGTACACTGTGAAGATGTGAAGAGACCAAGTGGACAGGTTATGTCCCAGGGTCACTTGTTGCCACTGGTTGAGAGGGTATGGTATCAAGACATAGGTTCTGACGCACCTTGTGTTGTACGATCTGCAGCCTCAGAGGCCACCGGGTTCACCGACACGGCCACGAAAGCGTAACATGTGGGAGCATCCTGTTGACTGACTGATTGAGGGGGTTACGGCAGTAATCCACGAGGTCATCAGTCCCACAATTCAAAAGTTATGTGTGTGAGATAGAAGCGTCCATGGAAAGTGGATAGATCAAGTCAGAGGGTTCAAACTATAAAGTGATGAAGCTACAACGACACACACTAAAAAGCATAAAAGGATTGGTCAAATCTTCTGGATGAAAGAAGGATAAAAGAGTGATCATGGGCCTCAGACCCAGAAAACATGAAGAGAGGCCCCAACCACAACCGCCCTGCCCCTGCTCCAGGAGGAAAGCAAAACCTTATAACTGAAAAGAAAAACCACTTTCCCAAAGCAAACTCGAGGTCCACTGCAACCATTCATGAATTGTCTACCAATATTAAAGACAAGGAATTTGGAAGGCTATAATTAGTACAAAGGGCCAAAAGAAGGGGACATTCCATCAATATATGGGATACTGTCAGTCTAGCTCCACAATCACATTGTGGGGGAGGCTTGTTGTGTAAGAGAGAACAATTGGTAAGCGTAACATGACCGATGCTTAGAAGCGTAAGACAGTGGACTCCTCCTGAGAGGAACAGAGAGAAGAGCACCAAACTGCAGTAGGCCCCTTGATTGTGCAGAGTTTATAACTGAGAGCAGTAGCACACCAGATGTCATTCCACTTTTAGACAAAAAGAGATTTCCTGTGAATACGCATATCTGCACCTTGAATCATGAAATGGAATAGGCGAGGCAGGTGGGGTAGTGGTGGTAAATATCTACCTTTCTAGCCAACAGGTCAGCCAGCTCATTCCCTGGGACACCCACATGACTTGCGACCCAGAGAAAGACAACTGAGCAAGCGGCATAGCCAAAGGCAGAGAGGTCATGTATAGCAGAGATCAAAGGGTGATGAGAATAGCATCAATCTATAGCCTGCAGGCTGAACATTGAGTTGGTACATGTTAATACAATGTGGCACTGTTAACGGCTAACAGCTCTGCTGTTAACACACTCCATGGTCCCAGCAATAAATGCTGTTCCAAGCCAGGAGGAGTCATAAAAGCATATACCTTCTTATCTATTGTTTTAGAACCAGCAGTTTAGAAGATGGTAGCACCCTTGAACACCTCAAGGATGGTGTGTACAAGATGACAGAATAACATAGGGACGACATAGACCTCACGCCCCTGGAATAGGTTGGTCCTAATCTGTGGTTGAGGCACCATCCAACGGGCGGCACAGGAAGAAATACACGGGGCACTTTCCAGGGACTGGATCCCGACAGAGGGAAGTGAGACGCATTCCAACTGCCAATCTCAACCAAGGGCAGGTATCAGGTGGGAGACATCCCTCATTTGCAAAGAGGGCAGGGAACACGGGATGGTCAGAAAATAAGTGAATGCATAAGAAACCATGAGATGTCTCCTTTATATTTGTAGAGGGGGAATCCTCGGTTCTGCAAGGAGGCTGTCGACGGTAGCAGTGTGAAAGGCACTCACCATAGTGATGAACACGGCAAGTACATTCAGAGTGGAAGGAGCTGCTGAGCCATAAACCTAACAATAATAATCTATTTGAGAAGACTATCACGTTCTGCACCCCAAGATGTGTGGGCCAGAAGGCAGAGAGAATTAAGCTTCTGCTTGCATGTAGTTTTCAGGTAGCAAATATGAGGCAGACACGTCAGCTTTTTATCAAAAAGAAAGCCCAAGAAACGGAACTGAGCTACAACAGCAAAGCCCTGGTCGCCTAAATAAAGTTCTGGATGCGAGCGTACTGTTGGTCTACGGCAAAAATGCATAACCTGCATCTTGGAGGAAGAAAAGAGGAAGCCATGGGAAAGGATCTGCGCAGAGGCCCATCGGATGGTGCCTTGGAACTGGTGTTCAGCAGATGCTACTGAGTGGGAGCTGCACCACATGTAAAAATCTTTGACATACAACACTGGGATACAATTCTCCTGGGTCTGAGGGGTGCCGACCAAAGTGCCAACTAAAACAGAAGAGCTGGTGGGATAAAAACAAAAATTGGAAGAGGGCCACAAAAACCCCAGTCATGGAGGGTAACTAAAACGTGACAGCGCCAAGCTGTGTCATATGCCGTATGTAGGTCAAAGAAGACCACAAAAATGTGTCAGCGGTTAGTAAACGGCTATCAGGCTGCTGTTTTCAATCTGAGTAAATGGTCAGTTGTAGATCTTCCTTCTTGGAAGCCACACTGATAGGGGGATAAAAGGCCCCAAAATTTGCGTACCTGGGGGCTAACCATCCTCTTGAACAGTTTACAAAGTATGTTGGTCAATCCGATTGGTTGTTAGCTGTTGAGAGACGAAATGTTCTTCCCAAGCTTAAGGACAGGGATAAGTTTGCTGTCTTGCCACAGCAATGGGGAGACACCTGTGAGCAAAATGCGGTGGAAGACTCCGAGAGGTTGCCTCTGGATAATGTCCAAAGTGTTCGATCACCTGGTTGTGGATGGAATCTGGCCTACAGTTATGTCATGAGAAACGGTAAGACTCTGCACGAATTCTCACTCAGTGATGTGTTCATTACTGGCTTCGGGCTGGTGGGAGTTGAAATAGAGGGGGATTTCTTCAATTCATTACTTCTGCCGGAGAAAGGTAGCATGATGCCAATGCTGTCGCAAAGCGTGTTGTGAGGTGTTCTGCAAGGACCGATGGATCAGTACACAGAGCACACTGTCTGATAAGACCCTGGACAGCTGATTGTCGCTGGTGGTTCAGAAGGCTAAGGAGCTTGGATCAAACCTGCGATGAAGAGGCATACATCCCCAGGGAGGAAACACAGTGCTCCCAGCATTCCTTTTTACTCTGCTTAATAAGGTAGCGGTTGTTAGCATGCAGACAAGAGGGAGACCTGTGGGTAGGAGGATAGCAATGACAGTGGCATGAAGGATAGTGTAAGAGATGTCTTGTACGACCACATCAATACGTTCCGAGAGAGAGATGTCAAAGTGCCTGGCAGATGCAGGGGAACAATAAAATCACTGGAAAGTGGTCACTCACAAAGACAGTCATGCGGTGACCAACGCAGGAAAGCCACAAAAGCAGGGGAGGAAATCATGAGATCAATAGCAGAAAAGATGCCATGAAAGGCAGTGATGTGGTTGGGGGAACCATTATTGGGGCGACACAAATCAAAGTCTGTAATAAGTTGGTCAATATAAGACCCCTACCTGTTGAAAGGGCACTCCCATACAGGGGGTGGTATGCACTGAAGTCCTTGAGGAGGAGATACGAGGCAGAAGTTGCTGTATTAAGGTAGCGAGTTCAACATAAGAAAGTGGTCTACCTGCAAGGAGATAAGACATTGCAAATAGTGATTGCTGGGGTCATTCACATTCGTGCTGCTATTTCTTCCAGGTTGGCATATTATGGAAGTGTGTTTCTTGAAGAGCAAGACAGAATGCAGAATAAGAGGAAACAAGGCATTGTATTTGCAGTAAGTGACGATAATATCTGTTGCAATTCCACTGGTTAGATGTAAAGAAGCTGAGTGGAGGTCATGCTACTCTGTCAGCGATTGTCGCTGACATGAATGGGGTGACACCCATCAATAAGAGATCAAACTCAGGTTGTGAAAGGGGAGATGGCACATCCGGAGGCACTGAGAGGGGGGGGGGGGGGAGGGGCGGGGGCTTGTCCTGAGACTTTCTTCTCCTCTTTCAGAGGACAAGGAGGGCAGGGCACAGAGGGAGAGCATGCTTCTGCAAGATCTGGGATCAAAAGAGAGCAAATGTCAGTGAGCGCACAGAAACAGTGCATCTCATGGCAGAGTTGCAGTGGTAGCAGGCTTCCAGCCTGTGAGATGCCACGAGGAGGGATCCCATGGATGGTGGGGGAGGGGGTGGGGGTAGCAATCACCAGTGTGTACCACACAACGGGGCCTTTCTTCACCTGGGGAGGGGAAGCAGCACCCGGAGAGAAGTTATCCTGGCCTGTTGAGTTTGAAATCCTGTCAAAACATGTAGATATACACAAAAACCACTAGACAGTACTCCTAATACTTGTGAGTGCTGTTGATGCCCCTCAGTTGTAGGCGTGGGCCGCACCCTCCCATCCAGCTGTGCTATAAAACTAGCAGTGCAGGGGCCCACACCTGCCATCTTGTGACTGCTCTAGTATCGTACCTCGTAAGCATCATTGCTTCGTTCCAGATACTGCTACATCTCAGATCTCGTTTGGTTTACACTCCAGACTTGTCATTCTGTCTTATTGCCTAGTTGTTCAGCCCTCGTGTTGCATTTTGTGACTTTCAGTGACTCACTGTCGGCGCCCTCGGCTGGTCGATCAGTGTCTCCTGGTCGTGTAAGATACCAGTTCCTACATGGCTAAAGTGGCCAAAGACCACAGTCATATGTGCACGAGGTGTGCCTGCTTGTGTGAATGTATGTTTTCCTTTCTTTTATGGAGAACACTTTGGCCAAAAGCTTAGTCTGTAACAGTATTTTTGCTGTGACTGTTCGCAACTCAGTGCCATCTCTACAGTGAGTAGCAATCTATGCTTTTAATAATAGTTGATATTCGAACCTGGACTTTCAACTGTTTGTTTGGTTACAGGAATTTATATTCTCAACTGATATTTGTAACTCTCCAGCATTATCTATGTTTGCATTTCAAATTAAATTTTATGAAATCCCTGAAATTCCTCAAATTTTCCAGATAAAATTTAATTCCCTGAGAATTCCAGATTTTGCCGAAGAATCGCCACCCTGCATTTCTACGTTCCAGGTATGTTTTGATGGGTTTTGTGACGCAGGGTCAAGCACTGTCACAAATGCATCAACTGCTTGCGATAACAATCTCCTTTGACTGTTTCCATTAGTTTCAGTGGCATCAAAAACCTCTTCCAACACCATGCTGGTCTTCAAAGTAAAATTCACCATTCTTTGTGTGTTTAAACTATTCTCTGCAAGTTCTTTCACAAACAGGGTGTGTCACACTAGGCCCTACCCAGCATTTTATGAGCCTCAGCCACAGATTTCTTCACATTAAAGCAGAAAATTAAAACTTCCCACAAATGACAAGAACTGGTCTGAAAGCTGAAATATTCAATTGAGACGCAATCACAAATCAAGTGATATTTTATGGTACTATGTTTACAAAAGACTAAGTTTATCGTGTGACACAATCTACAATCTGCAACAATCCTTACTGCTACTGTCATCCACTGCAAAACAGCACAAGCCAAGTTGTGGATCTAACAGCATTATACGTTTCCATGGCACAAAAGTGTAAGCATCATAGAATCAAACAAATTCTTAATAATAAATATTGAAGCTAATGGGACTTCTGTGGGTAAATAGCAGTTCTGGGCAGGGACAAATTAAAACCTGAAATAAGAGCAGCATGATCATGACGACAGTAAAATATGCAAAATGAAACAATAATACAGACATGGTAGAACATTAGTTCCAAAAAGCAAAAAACACACAATTAGAGACACAAACTGTGATTGTCATGGCCTATACAGGTCAAATAACGGATACTGATACAAAATCCAAAGGACATCAGCCAAAAGGCGATACCATTACACAGATCTAAAAATCATGAAAACTAACGACAGGCAGTATCCAAAACATCAGTTGACTAATGGAGTTCAAGTTAAAAGACCAATACCAACAGAGAAACCAAAAGCTTACACAACAAAAATGGCTTTGTCAAAACTAAGCATCACACTTAACAGACACAAAACTTTGCCATGGAAGAGAAATATAGATTCATGAGCAGAAATAACATCAAGGGATAGAGAAATATCAGGCAAACATTTTACCTATCAGCTAGGGCACATACATTTTCCCTATTACCTTCATAAACCACCAGAAAGCACAATAACTGCTACGGAAGCAAAGGGAAATCCACAGCAAACATAAACATAGCCAAAACCTTGCAGACAAACAAAAATTACACAAATTGAAATGTAGTGTGAGGAGGGCTATGCAAGAAGTGTTCAGCGAATTCCAAAATAAGGTTCTATGTACTGACTTGACAGAAAATCTGAAGAAATTTTGGTCTTGTGTCAAAGCGGTAGGTGGATCAAAACAAAATGTTCAGACACACCCTGACCAAAATGGTACTGAAACAGAGGATGACAGACTAAAGGCTGAAATACTAAATGTCTTTTTCCAAAGCCATTTCACAGAGGAAGACAGCACTGTAGTTCCTCCTCTACATTGTTGCAACAATGACAAAACGGTAGATATCGAAATAGATGACAGAGGGATAGAAAAACAGTTAAAATCGCTTGAAAGAGGAAAGGATGCTGGACCTGATGGGAGACCAGTTCGATTTCACACAGAGTACGCGAAGGAACTAGCCCCCCCCCCCTACCCCCCTTCTTGCAGCGGTGTACCGTAGGTCGCTAGAAGAGCGTAGCATTCCAAAAGATTGGAAAAGGGCACAGGTCATCCCCATTTTCAAGAAGGGACGTCAAACAGACGTGCAGACCTATATCTCTAACGTCGATCAGTTGTAGAATTTTGGAACACATATTATGTTTGAGTATAATGACTTTTCTGGAAACTAGAAATCTACTCTGTAGGAATTAGCATGGGTTCCGAAAAAGACGATCGTGTGAAACCAAGCTCGTGCTATTCGTCCACGAAACTAAGAGGGTCATAGACACGGGTTCCCCAGTAGATGCCGTGTTTCTTGACTTCCGCAAGGCGTTTGATACAGTTCCCTACAGTCGTTTAATGAACAAAGTAAGAGCAGATGGACTATCAGACCCATTGTGTGATTAGATGGAACAGTTCCTAGATAACGGAATGCAGCATGTCATTCTCAATGGAGAGAAGTCTTCTGACGTAAGAGTGATTTCAGGTGTGCCGCAGTGGAGTGTCGTAGGACGGTTGCTATTCACAATATATATAAATGACCTTGTGGATAACACTGGAAATTCGCTGAGGCTTTTTGCGGATGATGCTGCAGTATATCGAGAGGTTGTAACAATGGAAAATTGTACTGAAATGCAGGAGCATCTGACATGAATTGGCGCATGGTGCAGGGAATGGCAACTGAATCTCAATGTAGGCAAGTGTAATGCGCTGCAAGTACATAGAAAGAAAGATCCTTTATCATTTAGCTACAATATAGCAGGTCAGCAACTGGAAGCAGTTAATTCCATAAATTATCTGGGAGTAGGCATTAGGAGTGATTTAAAATTGAATGACCATATAAAATTAATCATCGGTAAATCAGATGCCAGACTGAGTGAGATTCATTGGAAGAATCCTAAGGAAATGCAGTCCGAAAACAAAGGAAGTAGGTTACAGAACACTTGTTCACCCACTGTTTGATTACTGCTTGCCGGTGTGGGATCCGTACCAAATAGGGTTGATAGAAGAGATCGAGAAGATCCAACGGAGAGTAGCGTGCTTCATTACAGGATCATTTAGTAATCTGTAAAGCATTACGGATATGATAGATAAACTCCAGTGGAAGACTCTGCAAGAGACACGCTCAGTAGCTCGGTACGGGCTTTTGTTTAAGTTTCGAGAACATACCTTCACCGAGGAGTCAAGTAGTATATTGCTCCCTCCTACGTATATCTCACGAAGAGACCATGAGGATAAAATCAGAGAGATTAGTAGTAGAGGGGTTTTTTGGGCGCACGACAGCAAGATCTTCAGTGCCCGTTCAGCAACATAGTGAGACGGGTGTCAAGAAAAATCCCAGAACAGGAATATAAAACGGAACATAAAACATGGGGAACAATCGTTGAAAAATATGTGCTCACCCACACCGAAGTGTGGGATGAAGCAGAGTGTTAGCAGTAAAACATGGACAACACAGGAAGAAAATGGTAGAGGGAGCTAAAACAATGTAGCAGATGGAAGTGGCTGGCTGACCGCAAGGAAAAAAGGGGAGGAGTCACCCACTCTGCAATACACTAAAACCTCCAGCCTAAAAGTTTAGCCCAATGTCCAGACACATCACAAAACTTAAAAACCCTAGACACACACGTCTCATCATTAGCTAAAACAGAAGGCAGATCCCCATCAACTTGTGCTTCTTCCCTTGCATCACGGTACAAATCAGTCTGTTAAAATGTGCCGGACAGAGATGCGCACACCACAAGCATCACAAAACAGAGGATCCTCCCGCCGTAATAAAAAGCTACGTGTGAGAGGACAGTGCCCGATCCGAAGACGTATGAGAGCCACCTCTTCCCGTCTAAGCAACCGGCAGGAGGAACGCCACGGCCGAGTGGTTGACTTTACCAACCGCAGTTTACTGGCCGTCACCGCCAGCCATTCGTCCTCCCACAACTCCATGCAATTCCTGTGGAGTGCAGAGATGACTGACTGCAAGGGGATAGAACACTGGACCACATCCTGCTCTCTGCAGGCCTCCTTGGCAGCCCGATCGGCCTGTTCATTGCCCCATATTCCGACATGACCAGGCACCCAGCAGAAGGATACCTCTTTACCCTGCCGTTGGAGGAAGTACAGTTGGTCATATATCAGCTGGACCATCTCCTCAGTCGGGTACAGGTTCTGCAGTGATTGTAAGGCACTAAGAGAATCGGAGCAGAGAAGAAATCGATCGCCCCGAACAAGATTAATCTGTTCCACTGCCTTCATGATCGCGTGGAGCTCTGCTGCGAAAATGGTATATTCAGCAGGGGGGCGAATCCGGGTAACATGATCAGGGAACACCACAGAACAGCCAAGGAAATTCACCTGTTTGGAGCCATCAGTGTAAACAACAGTGAAACCGTGACGCACATCTAAAATGTTAAACATATGAAGTGGCAGTTCACCAGCCTAGAGGCTTGGTATGGGGCTAGTTCGGAATGCCCCAGTGGCCAACCGAAGCCCTTCATGGTGCACAACGTCTAACATCTTTAAATTAGAAGACCTCGCAGACCCATACACCGTGCACCCATAATCGAGCTGAAATCACACAAACGCCCTGTAAAACTGGAGCAGACAAGTCCTGTCAGCTCCCCATGAACTGTGGCTAAGACATTTTAAAATACTTAAAGCCTGAAGCGACCGTCGTTTCAGGTCTTTAAGATGAAGTAACCACGTAAGCTTCGAGTCAAAAATGAGCCCCAGAAATCTCACCGTGTCTTTAAAAGTAAGAATAGTGTCCCTCATCCTCAACTCAGGAAAGGTTAAAATCGAACGAGAACGGTTAAAAAGAACACATACAGACTTCTCGGTAGAAAACTTAAAACCACTCTTCTGCGCCCAGTCATCCAAACGTCTAATAGTAATTTGCAACTGACGCGTTGTCGTTGCAAGCCTTGAAGATGAGTAAAACAAAGAGAAATCATCCACAAACAAGGAACACTGGACAGGGCATTTCACTACGGACGTAATGCTATTAATAGCGATGGCAAAGAGAGTTACACTTAAAACGCTATCCTGAGGGACACCGTTCTCCTGCTCAAAGCGATCAGACAGGACGTCACAAATTCGGTATCTAAAATATCGCGGCGAGAGGAAAGACTGAATAAAAAGAGGAAGACAACCACGAAAACCACATTCATGAAGCTGCTTCAGGATGAGACGCCTCCAAGTGGTATCGTACGCCTTCTCGATGTCGAAAAATACACCTAGAAGATGATGACGGCGTAGGATAGCTTGTTGTATAGCCGCCTCCAGGAGGGCAAGGTTATCGAAGGTGGAACGAAACCTCCTGAACCCACACAGAAAGCGACTAAGGAGTTGCCGGGAATCTAACATCCAGACAAGGCGGCGGTTGACCATCCGCTCCAAGGTCTTCCCCATGCAGCTAGTGAGGGCAACACTACGGTAGCTACCCGGGCTCGTGCGGTCTTTCCCAGGTTTTAAAAAAGGAATTAAAACTGCCTCACGCCACGTGTCAGGAAAGTGACCCGACGCCGAAATGGCATTAAAAAGTGCGAGGAGGATTTCTTTGTTGAGCATTGTGAGGTGCCATAGCATACTGTAATGGATCCTGTTGTGACCAGGGGATGTGTCACGAGCTCCAGAAAATGCAGAATCCAGCTCCCACATAGAAAATTAGCAGTTGTAACCTTCATGAGAGGTGGACTGGAAGTCCAGACTACATCTCTCAGCAACGGCTCTATGGCGCTGGAAACCTGGATCCTGACTGCTTGTTGCAGTAACTGTGGCAAAATACGCTGCCATAGTCTGGGCAATGTCTCACGGATCCGTGTGGAGAGTGTCATTATTCATTACAGCAGCCATGGGGCAGCTCCTCCTCTGCCATAAATTCTCCTGATGGTCTCCCACACAATGGAACTTTTTGGTGGAATGATTAATGGTGTTCAGGAACTGTTGCCATGACCACTTCTTGCTCTCACGAATAATGTGGCGACATCTTGCCCTTGCCACCCGAAAGGCTGCAAGATTCTCAGCAGTCGGCCAACACTTGAACCGACACAGAGCCGCACGCCTGGTCCTGATTGCAGAGCGGCATTCCGCACTCCACCAAGGCACAGGTGGCCTCTTCCGGTGGCCTGTGGAATGGATGCTGCAGCGGTGTGGTGGACCGTTTTGGTAATATGATCCACCCACACCTCAACATTCGCACAGTGTTCGAATTGGGCCAACTGGATATAAAGTGTCCAGTCAGCTCCACTGAGCACCCATTGTGGTGGTCTCCTTTCAGGGCCCACGCCATCTGTCAGGTGAATCCAGATTGGAAAATGATCACTGCCGTGCAAGTCAGTGACCACTTCCCAGTGGGCACTGGTGGCAAGAGCTGGAGAGCAAAGCGAGAGATCAGTGGCAGAGAACGACCCAGTTGCTGTGCAGAAATGAGTACTCTGTCCTCCATTGGGCAAGTACGCACAGGATGACAGGACAAGCCTCCCAATTGCTCTACCCCTCGGGCAGGTAATTGCAGAGCCCCAAAGCACATTGCGGGCATTAAAATCACCACAAATAATGAATGGCTGGGGGAGCTGTGTAAGAAGGTCGGTGAGGGCCACTTCATCAAGTGCGTCATGTGGGGGCAAGTAAAGTGAACAGACAGTCAATGGATGACGCACATGCATGGACACAGCGACAGCCTGTAAAGTCGTTGTAAGCGAGAGAGGCGAGGACTGGTAGTCCGTCCTAATGAAAATACCTACGCCTCCTGTAGCTCTCTCTCCACGTAGGTCGTCCTTTTTGTGGAGTGTATAGCATCGTAGCTCAGGGGAGTATGAGGGATGGAAATAAGTCTCCTGGAGACAGAGACACAGTGGTCTACCCTGAGAGAGTAGACAAAGTTCCTCCACATGCTTCCTGAACCCTTGCAAGTTCCACTGAAGTATGGGAGCCATCTATGATGGGGGTAGCACCTTCATCCTGTCTCTCCGACGGGGTGGGGAGACTGCAGCAGGTGGAGGGGCAGGCATGGGGCGAGACGATTGCCCCACACATACGTCGTATTCCATCAACTCTGGGGAAGAGTCAGATGAAGCCTCACGTAAAACAACATCCACATGGTCAGACGGTTTACCACAGGATTTGACCCACTGTTGCTGCTGTACAGGAGCTTTCTGCGGTTTGGTGGGCTTTTGGGGAGCCGATGTGGCAGTGGTAATGGCTGTACTGGGCCTCGGAACTGCCTCAGCTGTTGGAGCTGCCAGGGGCTGGCCCAAGTTCGCCACTGTACCCTTGTCTGCCGTTCGAGTAGGGGCTACCGGCTCTGAAACACTGCCTGCATCGCAAGTGCACTGACAGCTGCAGGTATTAGTACCAATACTCACCACCTCTGTCTGCATTGAGGTATTGGATTTTGGAGAAGGCTTTTGAACCAGGGATGCAAAAGATGTAGCTAATGTGGGAGGTTGCATCGACTTAAAGATCTTCTTGGCCTCACCATATGGGATACGCTGGGTTGTTTGTATTTCCTTAACTTTGCGTTCCTCTAAAAATATTCGGCAGTCCCTACTCCAAACAGGGTGGTTTCCAGAGCAATTGATACATCTGGCTGGAGACGAGCAACCAACTCCTTCATGAGCAGCCTTACCACAGTTGCCACAAGTCGCTTCGCCTTTACATCCTAAGGTGGTATGCCCAAAACGCTGGCATTTAAAACAGCGCATTAGGGACGGGAAATAAGGCCGCTCACTAAGGCGAAGGAAGCCAGCTTTAATATTTTCTGGAAGTTTCGTGCTACTGAAGGTCAGAATAAAGGAGTCAGATTTCACAAGATTGCCATCAACCCTCTTCATGATATGTTGGACATCAACGATACCTTCTGGAGCCCACTCACGTTGCAGTTCGTCTTTGGCTATGTCGACTACATCCCGGCATGTCACAACACCTTTGCTATAAATCAAGGTGGTGTGCAGTTCAGTGTCTATGGCATACTCCCCAAGGCATTTAGCAGCTTGGAGGTTAGTTGCTTGCTGGGAAGTGGAAGTTTACACTAGCAAGGTCCCATTACGCAAACGCTTCACTGATTTTAACGAGCCACAGATGCCCTCCAAACCCTTTTGTATATAGAAGGGCGAAACCTTCTCAAAACTACCCTCCTTCCGTTTTACAATGAGAAACACGTTCTGATTACCAGAATGCATTCTGTTACTAAAGACTTGACTTGTCAAAGATGTGCTGCAGTCAGAGGGACTGACTGCACAAGCCCTCTTCAGAGACTGGGTGTTAGAACCTTCCAGAGGCCCACCATTCCCGCTGGGAGGAGGAAAAGAGGATTTCGAAGGATCCATCTCGGTCCCACGAGCAGCTAGGGAACTAGAAATCCACCTAGACAGAGCCCCGCATGCCTAGGTAAGCCTTATACAACTGGAGTGCGGCAGGTGCCCCAGAGGTTGCCCGCTTGCGACTGTTCCACCCCAACAGCCATGCACCTTATAGGCACGCAGCACACCGTAAGATTGAGGGGTTTTTATAGAGGTTTACCTTCCTCACAATCCAGGCGGTCAAGCCAAGATTACCATTCCCCGTAGCACACAACATTCCACCGCCGCACCATATGGTGGTCGCTGAAGCACGTCTGGGGGTTACGGTGACAGGAGACTGGCGGCGCTGACCAGTCCCCAGCTCAGGACCCCGGGGTCGCCAAGCCTGTACACAGAAAATGAATGCTGAGCGCCTGGGGGTCAGAGAGATTAGAGCCCACACAGAGGCATACCGACATTCTTTCTTCCCACAAACAATACGAGACTGGAACAGAAGGAAAAACCGATAGAGGTACTCAAGGTAACCTCCGCCACACAACGTCAGGTGGCTCGCAGAGTATGGATGTACATGTAGAACCCTGAGGAACACACTTTTGCCAGCAGTGCTCATCCAGATGCAAGACATTAGAGCACCTTATGCCCTTCTCAACAAGATTTGATGATGATGTTGGATGTGGGATGCTCAACAGTATGGTCATCAGCGTCCTAACAAACTTGGCGGAGAGTTGGGTGGGGAGGGGTAGGAGGGGCAGATGTACACGACGGCTATCTCCACAAACGGAGTTGTTTATAACTCAAGTCCACCTTCCCTCCCCACCACTTTAGAGATGAGGCCTGAAAGTTCATTAAATCTCAAAACCCATGTGATACTGGTGTAAGTGTCAGCGAGGATGGTGCGCAGATCTCCTCCCAAATTGAGGACTGTCCTGATGCTAGTGTATAAAACAGATGTTGCCAATATATGTGGAACCTAAAGTAGTACCACAAACTTTACAGAGTGGTGGATCCTCCTGCCAGAGGAGGAAACCACGTGTCGAAAGGGTACATCTTCTGCGCAGTGTGACACATAACACACTACCTTGAGGGAGTGTGGTGCGTAGTACCCAATTCCCTTAGTGAATGACCTGAAGTCGGCCATGGTTGTGTAGTTGACTTGGCTAACAATAGTTTGGTGTCCACCACTTCCAGCCATTCGATCTCCAACTGACGCACAATTCTTCTGTCAGATAATGAAATAACAGTGGACAAGGGGATGGCACATCGATATACAACACTATCTCGACATGCTTCTTAGGCTGCTTTGTTGGCTAAGCCATTTCTCTGTATCCCAATGTGTCCAGGTGGCCAGCAAAAGACCACTTCCCGGTAGTAGTCAAAAAATAGGCCCAAAACCAGCACACTGAACTTGAAATTTAAAATAGGGTGCGACATTGTGAGCTCTAGTGGGTAAAAACTACAACAAGCACAGTTAAAGTTCACCAAAACAATCTTCTAATGTGAGAAACTAAAATCAGTTTTACTGGTCCAACTTTCCAGCATAATTATGGTTAGGTGAAGTCACCTTGTCATCATCACCAGATTGGAAGAAGATTTGAAGATCGTAAAGTGATTCACAAATGAAGAACTTTTAACTGGGCTTCTGATTACAGAGAAAATGCCACTAATAGCGATTGCACAGAGTGTGACACACAGTACACTGCCTTGAGGGACTCTAAACAAAGCACTCAGGAAGGAAATCACCAGTGAGAAATAGAAAGCGTCCACCATCAAGGACACTGGCGAAGGATGTTGTATCTCCAAGTCATGTCATATGTCTTTTCAAGTGTAAAAAACACATTGACTAAATGGTTGTGGCGTAAGAAGACTCCTCTATTGCCATCACCAGTAGAATTAAGCTGTCAAGAATGGAGACTGGAAGTGTCTGAAACCACAATGTGGGCAGCACAGGTGGCCCCAGGAGTCTAGATGCCACATGAGGTGGTGTTGACCATATGCTCAGGAGGACTACCCATACAACTCATAAGGGCTGCACACTGGTAGCTTTGGCAAGATCTTTGCCTGGTTTCCGTAAAGGTATTAATATTGCTTCCTTCCAAGTGATGGGGTACTGTGATCAAACCAGATCTGACTGAAACAAGATATGAGCTTGTCTTTGGCTCCAGGGCACATATGACCGTACAGTATAATGAATCTGGCCAGGTTGTGGAATAGCGACTCTGGCTGTAGACAGAGTTAATTCCAGTTTCCACATCGAAAATGGAAGATTGCAGATCACCTCATTATATGAGAAGGGGCAGAGCCTCCTATGTCCGTAGTCCTAAACAACCTCTGAAACTCATGAGTTTATCCAGAACATGCAGTGACAGTATAAAAAGTTTCAGCTGTAACCTGAGCCATGTCTTTAGGAGCATCCAAAAAGGCTCTATTTCTCAACACTACCAGACTCAATTTCTCAAAAATACTGTAAGGCAAGGTGTACTGCTCTTGCCTGCAATCCGTCTTCTTGAGTCCCAAACTTGTGCATTGGAAGTTGACCGATTAACAGAATTCTGATATTTCTCCCAGGAGCTCTTTTTCCGTTCCTTTACCAATCGCCTCATTTGTGTTCTCACAGACATGAAGCCACAGTGATTTTCTGTAGTTGTATAGTGTTTAAACTGCTGCAAAGCTGCTCATCAGGCTCCGATTGATGACAGACATTTGTCGTTCCACCAAGGGACATGCCGTTGTCTGAGGTGGTTGCTAGAATGGAGAATGGAATCAGCGGAAGGTTGTTGGACCATGCATGTAACATGATTCCCCTTCTCCTGGGCACATTCCTGCTGTTCAAAGATGACCTACTGACTATAACACAATCAATTTGCTCTTTGAAGCATCTGTCTTTGCTGTCTCCTGTTGACTGCTGTCCGAGTAACCAGGCAGATACGCAATGGTAAGTGTGTCACTGAAGTGCAAACCTGTGGCCACTTCCCAATGAACTGAGTCTGCAATAAGTGGGGAGCAGAAACACAAGTCAATGGCTGATGCTAACGCTGTAGTTATAGAAAAGGGTGTCACCTAACTGGAGTTCAACAGGCTGATACACTTTAAATGGGTGAGATGCTCGATAATTTGTCGCCTGAAGCATGTGGTAGCCAAGACCCACATCACATTATGTACACTGAAGACAGACAACGGGTATGAGACTGTGGGAAAGAGTTTTTGAGTGCCTCTGCATCCAATGGGCCATGAGATAGAAGATATGAAGAACATGTGATTTTTTACGAGTACTTGCTCTGAAGGTGATTGTATGGCTGTGGTAAGAGGGACAAGAGAGGCGTTGTAGCTGCTGTCAACAAAAACAGCCATTCCACCATTAGCCCTGTCTCCAGTAAAATCTCCCTTCCTGTAGGGGTGATGCAAGTGTGTCAGTGACGAAGTACATGCAGAATAGTCTCTCACGAGCTGTAATTCTTGGGATCAGTATCCATTCCACTGGAACAGAGATCTCTCTGTGAGAGCCACTGATTAATGACAGTTGCCTTCCTCCTCCTCACTTGTCGGGGGTGATTTACCTGTTAGGTCAGAGGGAATGTTAGACAGTGCCTTGTTCTCCAGTACCTGCATGTGGATCTCAATATCCTTGACAGTAAAATCACCATCAGAAAGGGAGATGATCACCAATCTGAAGGTTTTCCTGCCCGTGCAGTTTAAACATTTTGACTAAAGTGTACAAGAGTTGCCCAACTCATGAGCTGAGCCTCCACAATTTCCACATGTAGCCCTCCAGTTGCACGCCATACTGATATGACCAAATCTGTGATCTTTGAAAATCAAATTTGTGTTGGTAACAAATGGTTGAACCTTAAGATGGACACAGTTTGCAAAAGTGTGTTTAGGTAATTATAGAGACTTGAACATTAGAATAAATTTTACATTTTTTCCAATGTGCCACTGACACTTCCTATAATTCTGCAGTTCCACGACAGCCATATTTTCCCATTGTTCACATAATTGCCTGGGTCCATCTCCATTGTAGCAGGAAACCACGATTTTACAGAAATTATGAGTGCATTGCAATTCACCCTGAACAGGATAGTCACCTAAGGTCTTGCATACCCTGATGTGGCTGTTTCGACTAGAACTGTTCAATTATATCTACTTTATCTACATCTCTACTCTGCAAATAACTATGACGTAGTTTAACACTAAATAGATTTAACACTTTTTAAGCACCAAGAAATACCCCCAATGTCTCGTGTGTACAGAAAGGTTCCCACTGCCCTCTTCAATACAATGAAGCATTATGGTAGATTAGATCCTGTTATAATTCCGAGACCTTCTCGAGCAGACAACAGAGTTCTCTTTGTTGGATGGGTATAGGTACTAGAGGACAGTATGCCCACCTTAGGTCGCTACACAGGTATCCCATGAGCCGCTAGGGAAACCAATGTTGATCCAAAAAGAGCCTTGTGTGTCTGAGCAAGCCTTATACAATTGGGGGGAGGAGGGGGGGGGGGCAGAGAGGGGTGGGATGGGGGGAGGTGGCTGTGCTAGGTGCCCCAGGGATTTCCCAGCAGATGCTATGATCTCAACAGCCACTCACCCCATCAACACACAGCACACCTCGATACAGGCCCCTGTTCTCTGAAACACACTATGTCCACTACTGTGCCCAATGAAGTTCTTAAATATGCCCAAGAGTTTACGATAAAAGAAGTCTTGCAGTGCCAGCTCATGAAGGCCATGGTCATCATGCCCATACACAATCATGGCTGGTGGTTTGTTCTGTGAAAAAACGAATCCTCTCTGTTCCCTCAGTTGTGGGGCACTGTATGTAAGCCAACCCCCCCGCCCCCTGCTGAGGCATGTATGGCTTGGATTGCTATGCTACCACTGGCAAAACCCTCAGCGTCTTAGATGCATGCAGACTGTCCTGCCAAACACTGAAGGTGTCTATGATAATGCTGTATCCCCCAGGAGAAACAGCAGATTTTTCAGCCCTGCAGAAACCATCAAGAGATTTCATTCATGCACCAGTCTCCCAGTCACTAAACTTCAGGGTGTGGTTCACAACAAAGTGATTTTAGTATTACAGCCCTGCCACATTTAAGAAACTAACCCAGGTAAGCTCATTCAGACACTTCTGCTATATATTCTTAATTGATTGAAGTTAAAACATGCACTCTACAGTTGTCAACACATGAAATGCATCAGCAGAATCCCCACTCGAAGTAACAGTCCCAAAAATGAAAAGATGCACAACATGATTGCCATGTGCACCATTTCTCTTAGCGTACCAGAAAGAGATCCATCAACTTACATTACCTATCACCCCATGCCCCTGTTGGTCTCCTACATTAAATAAATTCGCCACGTATCTCCCAACAAAAACAAAACTAATCTATTACTGTTCATACACAAACATATTTTTCAAGGATGGCGTACCTGATTGAGGAATCTTAATAGGAATAGTATTCAACATAATTATAATGAGATCGAGTTCAAATTCACTAAAAGCATGTAACACACCTGATGAACCACCACCACATTATCTTGGCAACATCTCCACATGTAGTAACAATGCTGTTGTGCAATTCACATCAAGACCAGACAGTATAAATAAAGTAAAGAAAGTTCTGAAAGAATGCAAATAATTTAGGAGTGAAAAGTGAAATTTCCTGCAAAGTTTCTCTAGTTTTGCAAAGCAATAACTTTTACTGGGTTACTCAAAGTTAATGTACGCTATTGTGACTGCTACTCACAAGCCACCCTACCTTTCCCCAACTGGAAGTCAAAAGGTTCTCCTCTGTCCCTGCTTGAATCGAACTTAGTTCCATCAGTTAAAGTGCCAATATAGTGCACAAAAACTTTACTTCCAGGAGCTGGTGTTTCAGAACCAGTTCCTTCTTTAATAATTTCCTTAAGAATTCCATTGTCTTTTTTTGGTGATATATCAACCGCGTTCGGCCCTGGCACATGCGGTTTACACTCCGATGTTTCCATTGCCTCAACAGTCATTTCTGCAAGAGAATATATATTACACAGAAAAAAACTAACTGTACAATGATCGGCCACACACTCGTTCTGATGAACAACGAAACAAATTATTTTTCTTCACCGGCAAAATAATAATCAACTGTAAGGTACACACACAGAGCACTATTCCAAAACAAATGCTTGTTACAACGAAATCAAAACAAATCCTTACTTCAGGTACTTTAACGTCTCAAACTTGCGTAATAACAAAGCGAAACAGTCCCGATGAATTAATAAATGAGCCAGCCAAGGCGTAATATCGCCTCACGTCCTTCGAACTTTCTGCGTCTTGCGATACTGAGCTCTGCTACACTGTTTCTGTTTCCAGAATTTTCGCGACAAACGATGCCAACCATTCACAATTCAAAACAAATCGTTAACTGTTGATTAAAACGCTTTCTTATCATTTAGACTTTCAAAATTAAATTATTTATGACTTTAAATAGATTTATTATTAATAACAACAGCTAAATCTGCCTCTTCGATTATTTTCGTGCAGGAAACGTTAATTTTTGTTGTGTTCTGCAGTTGGGTAGCAGCTAGCAGTGACCCAGCGTAAGTTGGGATCCTGACGAACTGTCTAATCGTTGTTTACCGGCTGACGGTGAATGATAACTGTAACTGAAGTTGAGCTATGCGCTTACGTAAACACTGAGCTACACGATCTGAAAATTGTTTTTCGGGTAATGTCTACAGGAATTCATTACTTATTACGAGCATAAAATTTAGAATTATGTGAATGTAATTCGGATACCGGTAACTGTCTGTGCCACAAAACAGCTGTTCGCTCGAGAAATATTATTCCTGAAAGGCTTTCAGAAGAGCATTTTTTTCTGTGATGTTGATAAATAATTACTGAATTATTAGGTTTAATGTGGATGCAGGCCACTAGAATTTAAGAGCTTTAAGTTCTTATAGTAAGCAACAAACCATAAATTGACGTGTAGTTAATTTTTTTATTACCTCTCTGGAATTGTTGCGGTTTACGATGCGAGATCGTGTAGATTTTGCCCGTTATTCACCATTCCCACTTTGTGTACCGCCCATCTCATCATAAAGAAGAGCCTTCAGGGGTGTGGCTACTTTTGTAAAGTAAACTGTCAGCAAATTGTGACTAGTACTAATCGACACAAACAGATATCCTCTCCCTTTATATTACATTATACTTGTATGTTAGGGGAAAAACCAACACTTTCAAAAAAGTGCTATTATTGTCGAATATTTCAAATAAAATATTTTATCTTTATGTGTTATTCCTCTATAGATGTAGCCAGGACATACAAAATTTCAGTTACATGTATACATGTAATGTAAATCATATCTAATGCAGTCAAAACTTAATCACTCATAGATGAGTACTCAACATCAAATCCAAGCTGTCCCTAACATAAGCTGGATGAGATAAAAGGCATGAATAATCACACTTTTGTGTCCAAATGAAATTACTCATCTTCACAATTTTAATCTTTAACCATTTCACTTTTGCAATGTACACCCTGCACTCACTAGTGTTCTCTGTGTTACACTATGTCAGCCTCACTTTGTAGGACCATGTCTATCCTAGGCACTTTTTTTTTTTTAAAAAAAAAAAGAGAGAGAGAGAAAGCAGCAGCAGCATCAGTATCATTCTATGTAATGACCAGTCGGTATATTTTAAGAGTTTTTCCATTATTTCAGCATTCTGATGATTGAAGATATTGATGACAAAATTTGTTTCTGTATATTCCTTCCTGTCTTTCTCCATAAAATATATTACTGCCACATTCCCTATGAGAACCTTTCCTACACTTTACATAAAATGGTATTAGCTGTCTGTAAGCTGGCAAAATCGAGATCTACCTGATACTGATATTTAGAGTTAGGGGCAGAGTTTACCTTCTTGAGGCCAAGTATTGAAAAGTATTGCGGAAGGAGTGGCTGGAGAGAGAGTCTTTTACTTTGTGTTGAGTTTTCCATTTTCCAGCCTGATGTCCACTGGCAACCTGTTAGAGACTTTTGCACCAGAATATAAATCACCATTCTGAACCCAAAGGAGGAATACATAGTCTACACAAAAATTATTTCTACTTCTATTATTGCAGTTGTTAAATGTTCGGAAATGTAAAATTTTGCACTTCAGAAAACAGAAAAATGTAGTATCACTGTTGGAATCAACTGACTCTTACAAATACTTGCATGTAACACTTTGTAGGGATATGAAACAGAATGATCACATAGGTTCAGTCATGTTAAACAGCTGGTAGACTTCGATTTATTGGTAGAATACTGGAGGAGTGCAATCAGTCTACAAAGGAAATTGCTTACAAATCTCTCGTGCAACTGGTTCTAGGACATTGCTCAAGAGAGTGGGACTAATATCAGATAGGACTAACAGAGATGTTGAATGTATATAGAGAAGGGCAGCATGAATGGTCACAGGTTCGTTTAATCTGTGGGAGAGAGAGACAGACATACTGAAGGAACTGATGTGGAAGACTCTTGAAGATAGACATAAACTAAGTCTGTTTATAAGTTTCAAGCACTGGCTTTAAATGATTACTCTAGGAATATACTACAACCCCCTATGTATCACTCACATACACATTATGAGGATAAGATTAGAATAATTACTGCGTGTACAGATGCATTCAAACATTCATTCTTTCCATGCTCCATACATGCATGGAACAGGAAGAAACCCTAATAACTAGTATAATGGGACATACCTTCTGCCATGCACCTCAGGGTGGTTTGCAGAGTATAGATGTAGATGTAGCAACTATCCTTTTCATAATATTGTTGCATCCATCTTGGATTTTCCACTGTTGATGTAGAGATAAAGACATGACATTGTTTGATGTTATTACTAAAAAAATCTCTGAAAGTGCTTGACCAATCTACTTCAGATTTTTAACCCTTGCCTTATTAAGCAAATGTTAATAATTTTGCTAATAATAATTCTATAAGCATGATATAAATTTCATATAGGTTGTTGTTAATAACATTGCTAATAATAATTTTATAAGCATGATATAAATTTTATATAGGATGCGCTTGGGCCACGACTGCACTTTTTATTTGTCCACCACCACTCCTTCGCACACAGTTGAGGCAACAGATATTTTATATGTTTCTTTCGTATGTATATGAGAAGTCTACATGATGTTGTTTCCCATGAGTGGAAAGTGTTTTCGTTGTATTGGTGGCACATATACATGTTAATAAGAATTTTCTGGAGCTTTGATAATGACAGCAAGATCCTGTCAAAACCAGTCATTGAGAAATAAAAGAAAAATGCCAGGCAATATTGGTTGCAGAGGATTTTACTTTTCGAGAATTAATTTTAGTGCACTCGTGTCACTATTGCAAATCATTTTGGTATTTTCAATGAATATATCAGGTTTTTATTTTATACATTCAGTCAGTCAGCCACCTTTTAACTTGCTCAACGGGCACGTCGCCCGAGTCCCCATGCTACTGGGATTTTCAACTCGCTGACTCACTGTAATCTGCTGCACAGCACCTAGCCTGTACTAACCCTTGCCACAATGGAAATGCCACTCTGCCTAGACACTCAAAATGTCACAGATGGGGTGATAGGGCAGAGGATGGGCTGTCGGGTGGAAGGCACGAGTACAGTGTGTATGTGGAGATTGAAGCCAGGAGTAAAGGATGTGTTGCAAGGATGACTCCCATCTGACTAGTTCAGGAAAGCTGGTGCTGGGAAGGGGGTGGGGGGGTGGGAAGTATCCAGATAGGATAGGTTGTGAAGCTGCCACTGAACTCAAGCATGTTGTGCTCAAAAGTGTGTGCCACCACTGGGTGGTCATCTCTGCTCTTGATCACAGTTTGGCATTACCCATTCATTCTGGTGAAGAACAGATTGTGGGTGAAGCCCACGTAAAATGCTGTGCAGAAGATGCAGTGTAGTTTGTATGTGGCATAGCTGTTTTCATAGGTAGTCTTGCCTCTAACAGGACTAGAGTAGGATGTGCCAGGTGGGTGAATAGGGCAAATCTTGCACCTGTTTCTTTCAAAGGGATTTGCAGGGGTTTGGGAGCACTAATGGCTTAGGGATGGACCAGTATGTTGTGTAGTTTGGATGGGTAACAGAAAACCACTTTAGGAAAGGTGTGAATGATTGTGCCATCTGGATCCTTTCCCCTAGCATCGGGTTTTGGAACTAGACAAGTGGGAGTTATCCTTGCAACACATCCTTGGCTCCCGTGATTCTCCTGGCCTCAGTCTCCACTAACCCACTGCTCATCCCCTTCCATTTCACTTTTCCATGTCATTGTCAAGCTAATGCACCCCCCCCCCCCTCCCTCTCTCTCTCTCTCTCTCTCTCTCTCTCTCTCTCTCTCTCTCTCTCTCTCTCTCTCTCGCTCTCTCGCTCTCTCTCTCTCTATCTCTTTCTTTTTCAAATTTTGCTTTGGTGTTAGACATTTTATATCACTGGGTAAGTAATCAGAAGTGTTAGTTGCAGCATTGTGCACCCATTTTTGTGCTAAAGATATTGTAGTTGCTCTTGTATTCCACGATCAGTTATCTCAACATTTTGACATTTGTAAGGTGATTAAGGTGATTGGAAGGAGAGGTTGTGTTATGGTTTTCCACGGAGAAACAATTTCAGGAGACCAAATTCAGTATTTCAACCTTCTCTGTGTTATCTTCAATTTTGGCAGCAGTATGAATGAATAGAGGATTTCGAACCACATACTGATTTCACTTAAGACCAAAACATCGTAGGGTTTTTACTCAGGTCAGTTGACAAAATTTTACTTTCAGTCATTGAAATCTTCTCTCATTGCTCTCCTTACTCTCATTTTTCCTTCATTCAGCTTTTGTTCATCAGCTAGATTTGGCTTCTGTTCAATCTGCGATGAAGCTCTCTTTGTTTATATGTACCTGTTTTCTAACATGGCCATTAAACCATGGTGGGTGTTTCCCATATCTTTTGACTTTGCTCGAAACATACTTTTCTAAGGCATATTGAATGATGCTACTACTCAGATATTCTGCAAAACTCCTGGTCATAGTTGCTAGCACAGCCTTATGATCACTGATACCTTCCTCTACATTAACTGATTTGATAATTTAAGGTCTGTTAGTTGCTAGGTGGTCATGGTGTTACCTTCATGAGTTGGTTCTCTAATGATCTGTTTAAAGTAATTTTCGGACAAGAGATTCAGAATAATGTCACATGAATCCTAGTCTATGGCACCAGTTTGTGATAGCATAACTCTTCCAGTGTGTACTTGGCAAGTTGATGTCACCCTCAATTACAATAGCATGAACGGATAAATTAGTAATGATATTCTGCAAGTTCTCTCTGAAGCACCCCACCACTTTAGCTCCTGACTCTGATGGTCTGTAAAAGCATTCAGTTACCATTGTTGATCAGCCTTTGATGCTAAGCTTCACCCAAATTAATTCACATTTAGAATGTGCGATACCTTTGCTAGATATTATTGAATTGTTTACTGCAGTAAATATGCCACCACCAATGGTGAATAACCTACCCACATGTGAAATATTCCAATCTGAATGTAGGATTTGTCCCATTTAGGTCTACTGTATTTGCTACTTTCAATTCTGTTATTCTGTATTATAGTTTCTCATCCTCTCAACTTGTAACTTCCAGCATATACTTCATTCTGTGATGTGTCTGCTTCACTCTGCAGAACTCCAGAACAAGTTTATGAAGTTGAGAACTGCTTCTGAAAATTGTTCTGCATTCATTCAGTCAGCACTCTCATTACAAAGTGATTGGTATAATGTTTCATTACAAACATTCTCATTAGTGCTACTTTGAAAAACCCATTCATTACCATTACATGTGTGCTAATATCATGAAAAGTTTCAGGAGCATTCTTGCCAGTCAGTCACCACAACCAGTAGCAGTCATAGTGATTGTGCTAATTACTTGCTCATGCCACAACTGGTGGATATAAAGTTTGGCCTGCATCAAACTTTACATTGGATAGTTAACTACAAAAGAATGCACTACTGTAATATGAGGAATCAATATATTCCAATTATAGAACATGTATGCAGCTAGTGTTCCGTATTTTCCATATCATGTGTTTCTATAGTTTATATCAGCTTGTATCCTCCTGTATAGTTTTGGGTGTCCACTGACTCTGTACAAAATGAGAGGACAAATAAATACAGCATTACTACTACCAGCAACATTGCTCCTGCTCCTACTTCTGCTTCTATGTGACTTATGGAAAGCATACAGTTACTAAAAATTTAATTGTTTTTAATGATAATAATAATAATAATAATAATAATAATAATAGTAATAATAATAAATTTTCAGAGCATTAATCAAATGTTATGTAAGACCTTTTCTGTTTCAGCTGATCCTCTGTCTTCTGTAAGATATGGCTGGTAGAAGTCTGTTTAGTGTTCTGAGACAATCCTGCTATGTTACCAGCTTTCACACTCGTTTGATCAGCAGTGGGACATTTAGATGTAAGCAAGAAGACTAATTCTTTATTGAGTGTTCTCCTTTTTAATAATTTGAACTAATGTGGGATCTTTTAAAATAGTGAGGGGAGTCCTTCCAAGTGCAGAAAATTACCAGCAGGGAAATCCAGTTGTAAAAACTGCTTTCCCATCAGGTCACCAGACAATAAAAGTATTGTTTGACAACCACAAAACAGCTGACTTCAAAACTATATGGGTAAGTTCATTTTTAATTTTCCCCTCCTTCGTCATCTGCTGTTCATGAAGTCAAGTGTGAGTTTCTACTGGTTGTTAGGCTCATCACCTTAAACTTTTTTTCTCAGATAGGCTATAATTATCATCAATAACATCAAGATTTTTCTGTAAAAGGTGTGTTTTGTTTAAAATGTAAGCAGGAGAAAGTGTCAAAATCAGCATTTCTCAAATGTGTGCTATAATGTGAGAAATCCGACAATTGTCGTGTAACTTCTTTACAATTTCAGCAAATTTCAGAATAGTAGTTTGAGAAATGCTGTAAACATTGGTATTGAGTGAATTCTTGTTTCAGTTAAGAGACAACTGCAAGTGTCCTCTCTGTGTTCACGAGGAGACTCGTCAGAAACTTTTAGACACTCCCTCGTTGGATGTGGGTATTAAGCCCAAGTCTTTGACAGTCACAGACTCTGGAAACCTGGTCATATCCTGGCAGGAAAAAGGGCAAGACCACATTTCAACATATGATTATAGTTGGTATGCATTGCTCCATGTTGACAATATCCCTTGGTTTTATTTTACGTTGAATCAAGGGAATTATTATTTTCTTTACCAACTTGTCATTTGTAAAGTGTTATTACAGGTAATGTTACATTACAGACAAAAATTTTGATGGATAAAGAAATGTTTGCTAGCTTTCATGGTACTGCTGTGTTCTGTTGTTTCAATCTGTGGCTTGTTTTCAGGAAATGATTCCATGAGCAGTAAGTTTAGAGAGTACTGGCCTTAATTTTATGGCTTCTGTAATGATTTACATAGTTACTATGTAACTCTGTTTTATAGGTTATACCGTTATGGGCAGAGTTTCATACATGAAACCTTTGAATCTGAATCTGATGGTCATCACATTTCACGCCCTCCATTAGTCTTGTGGGACAGAACAGAAATATGGAAAAATTTGCCTGAAATTTCATACAATGAAGTAGTCAGCAGTGAAGAAGGACTGCGTTCGTGGCTTGAAATGTTTTACAAATATGGAATAGCTTTAATGAGAAATGTACCACCAGTGCAGGTACAATTTGTTGTTATTCTCAATAAACTTGAAATTATATTGAAGCAGTTTGGACCACTTGAAACAGAAACTCAAATCTGATTAAAGTTGCTTAAGTAAACAAAATTCTCTTTCCAGGGCCAGCTAGTTGAACTTGTGAAACGATTTGCATATGTGAAAGAGACACAGTATGGCCTGACCTTTGATGTAGTCAATGAGCCTGACCCTCATGCTCATCCTGCATTCAGTGGCTTGTACCTGCACCATCACACTGACATGAACTATAGAGAGAAGAGCCCTGGAATGCAATTATTGCACTGTCTGAAAGTAAGCATACTACACAAGATAATTATATTTTTCTATTGTCATTTGAAGAAGATACAGTACATTTTTTGGTAAAATTTGACTGAACATTGTTGACGAACCCATCCCGAATTATTTGTGTGTGGCAGTTATTGTGAACAGTTGTGAGTGGTTTACATGGCAGAGCAACTGTTGAACACAGTAGGTAGTGACGTAGTGAAAATGTAATGCATTTTCAGTTGCGGAAAAAAGAGTTGGCACTGTAAAGCAGCAACAGCCAGTGTGCAAACAGTTCCCACTGAGTGAAATAACATAGTGTACTTTCCGTTATGTAGGTATTGTCTGGTTAAAACCTTATTATTTGCAGCCTCATACTGTCCTCGCGCCATGCCACGGATTGTGTGGCCTCTCCCGCGGGGCCGATGACATCAGCAGTTTGGTCCCTTAGGAATTCACACACATTTGAACATTTGAACTGCCCTCCCATTGGATGACCGAACTTGACACTTTGACCAAATTGTCGAAAGTATAACATGTGGGAGGCCCTTTGTAAAATTTAGTCCAGTAACTTATATACATATGAAGACATTCACACTGTAATAAAGTTAGCGTTGTGATGTCAGTTGTGTATGGCTGAGGACATAGTCTAGTGATGTGCATTGGTGAAGGAGGCCTGTGATGGGCCTCACAGGCAGTTTCCTAGAAGAGACAGCTGTCACAATTAGATTAATAGCACCACTATGAATAGATCCAAAGGAAAGTGTGGGGAACAATCAACATTATACAGTAGGACAGCTTGCTTTCCAAATAACCCAGGGGACTACTTATGTTAGTCTTAACAATTCGACAAACTCTTCTGGGGATTTGAAGCAGACAGATTATTAATAGTATGTTTTTGAGTGTTCTACTAATTTATAATTTCCATTTCATACACAATATTTCGATGACCGACTCAGCCGATATCTTAAGGTACTAAGAGTTTTTCTTCTATGTATACTCACTGCCTGGGACTCGTCGAATTGTAGGCAGGGAGTACACGAAACAGCAAAGCTTGTAGTACCTGACAAAGATGGATGGGTTGGTCGTCAAAATACTGTGCATAAAATGGAAACAACAATTCTGTAGAACACATGGAAATGCATCATTAGTCAACCACACTAAAAAAAGCTGAGAGACTGCAGGCTGACTATATCTTAACAAATATTGACAGTGGCACTTTAACATTGATGGCATGAATCTGTAATTAAGCAACAATACATTAGTGCCAACAGAAAGGAGTATACCACAAGTAGGGATATCTCTTAAGATTTTCACTGTGAGCAGTGTGTGGCTGACAACAGCTAAAAACATTCAAACTTCTGCTAGTATCAACAATGTTACTGAAGAGTCTTCTTTCTGAGTTGCAGCAGTGGCAGAGTTCCTCCTTTAAGAGTGAGAGGAAATGATTGTGTTGCATAATTGGCTGCATGTCTTTTTGTTTGATGCAACAACTTGCTATGTTGATGAAAGATGAGATGAAACGATTAACACCGTGTCCCTGAGAGAAGAAATGTCCAACTTGGTCAGGAGCGACCTTGGGGCAGTGTCATTAACCACTAGACTGCATGCTGCAGACTCTTTAAGAATGGTAACTGTATTTCAAAGTACATCTCATTTTGAAATCAGTTGACACCATTTAAAAATATATCCAGTATGGAAATACACTTCACACAATCCTCCTACCATGTTATGTGGTTCTCACATGCTGATTCCTTTGGATATAATATTAAGTATCGTCGAATTATATTGTACATTTTCACCAGTTTTGCTGTTGGTCATATGGAATACATCCAAAATTGCAAAGCAGTCACGCACGCAGCTCGAGGGAGGGTGTCCTTACCTGTTCCTTCTATTTCATATTGCTTTACAAAGTTACACATAGATATTTGATCGACATGATCATGTCAGGCAGTACACTACTGAGGCTGCATTTGACATTACTGGTTTGTTTTTCCTACTAGTCTACAATAACTTAGATTTTCATACATCTAGAGATATGTCATTCATCACATCAATTAAAAATTTTGTCCAAGTCATCTTGTACCATCCCTACGCTCCCTCAGCGATAACAACTTTCCATACACTACAGCATCAACAGCAAACAGCCGCAGATTGCTGCTCACCCTGTCTACCAGATCATTTATGTACAGAGAAAATGACCGAGTCTCATCACATTTCCATTGGGCACTCTAGACAATACCCTCATCCCAGTTGAAAACTCGCCATCAGGGATAACATACTGGAGTCTGTTACTTAAGAAATCTTTGAGCCACTCAGATGCCTGGAAATGCCTGGGAACCTAGTCCTTCATTAACAGTCTACAATGCGGCTGGATGTCAAATGCTTTTTGGAAATCTAGGAATATTGAACCTTCCTCTTGACCTTCATTCTTAGGTCATAGGATGTCATGTGAGAAAAGGGCAGCTGAGGTTTGCACGAGCGATGCTTTCTGAAACCGTGCCAACCATTGATAAAAGTTGTGCTTTCTCAAAGAAATTTATTATATTTGAACTGAGAATATGTTCAAGAATTCTGCAGCAAGCCAGTGGTAGATGCACACATGGCAGAGAGTGCTTAGTCCTGTACAGCATGTTAGGATTTCTTCTCCTTCCAGTGGTGTACAGAGCACATGAAGAACAGGTGCTGTAATTAGCCTGCTGTCTATGCCAATGATATTTAGGGGGATGAAGAATACGTCCAGCATTTTTGTGTCATACTTGATATCAAATTTTTACAAGTAGGTTTCAACATAATAATTTATGTCTATCTTTGAGAGGTGCCCAGTCCCTGTTTTGCAACATTTCCAGACCACCTCCTGTGATTTAAACATACCTGTCATCATTCATGCTACACCTCTATATGTATATTTCATATCCCTCGTTAGTCGTATTTGGTGTGGTTGCTCACATTTGAAAAATATTCTAATGTTGGATGTGCTAGTGTTTTGTAAACAATATCTTTTGTGGAGTGACCCCTCTGCAGGCCTGAGGTATTCCTGCCTGTCGTAAGAGGCGATTAAAAGGAGTCTTACACATTTCGGCCTTTATGTGATGGTTCCCTGTAGGATTTGACCTTCATTTTTCAAAATTTTCCCAAAGAGTGAACCAATTTAGGAAGGGCCCTTTACATGGTGCATTGTGTCCATCATGCGCTGAGCCCTATCACATCCTTCGTGGATCTGCACCTCTGCTCATTCTCCAACTGTTGGACAAGGTCACCCTCCTGGGTGTGTATTTTTTCATCAACTGTGCAGTATCATTTTCTATGCTGATAATGATAATACACTTGTTTGCTTGGTTGCACCTAATATCCAGCACGGTAGCCAGTCTGTTTTGGTGGGGTCGCCATGTACCCTGTTGGTTGTAGCCCCCTGACCACACACGGATCATCACCGAGTGAGGTGGCGCAGTGGTTAGCACACTGGACTCGCATTCGGGAGGATGACGGTTCAATCCCGTCTCCGGCCATCCTGATTTAGGTTTTCCGTGATTTCCCTAAATCGCTTCAGGCAAATGACGGGATGGTTCCTTTGAAAGGGCACGGCCGATTTCCTTCCCCATCCTTCCCTCACCCTTCCCTCACCCGAACTTGCGCTCCGTCTCTAATGACCTCGTTGTCGACGGGACGTTAAACACTAATCTCCTCTTCCCACCTCACACATGGATCACTCTGCTGATGCCTGCGCCATTAACTCCCCACCTATGCCGAGGAGTAGATGCCCATTACCCTGGGGCGTCGGGACTCCCGGCAATGACCATCCTGCCAGGTGGCCTTTGCTGCGGCTTGGTGGCGCCCATGGGGAGGGCCCCTGATAGGAGTGGGTGGCATCAGGGCAGATGACAAACGATGAAGTGTAGTACATCATCTCTTGCTGGTGGTCAAACACCAGCAGTCTCTAAGCATTCACGGGCTCAGTTCAATGCCCAGAAGTACGATACCAAATCGTTCCCCTCCCTGGCCACACCATGGGAGGAATGTCAGACTAAGGATGGCAGTGGCTCTTATTCGCTCCTGTACCTTGTATGTTCAACAGCTGATGGAGGGTCTTTCATGACAACGAAGCCTCACTTTTTTGTTGAGCATGTAGAGGACAAGTTTGGGGAGGTGGAGGGCTTGTTCAAAATGAGATCTGGGTCAGTGTTGATCAAAACAGCATCCTCTGCCCAGTCACGGGTGTTAATCGCTTGTGATATGCTGGGGGATGTTTCTGTAACCATCATGCCTCATAAGAGCTTAAATATGGTCCAACGTATCATATTTCACAGGGACCTTTTTTTGCCGTCTGACGATGAGCTACACGCCAATTTAGAGCGGCTATGTGTACATTTCGTTTGGGTGTCCACCAGGATCTGAGGGATAATCAGATTGATACTGCTACCTTCATCTTGGCCTTCGACGGTAATGCATTGCCCGAGAAGGTCAAGGTGATGGTCTACCGCTGTGATGTAAAGCCCTATATCCCTCCCAATATGCAGTGCTTTAAATGCTGGAGGTTTGGCCATATGTCTTCCTCCTACACTTCCAGTGTCACATGTAGAGATTGTGGATGCCAATCACATCCCAATATTCCATGTGCCCTGCCTCCCATCTGTGTCAACTGTGGAGAGCAGCATTCACCTTGCTCACCTGACTGCAGGATTTTCCAGAAAGAAATGAAAATCGTGGAGTACAAGACCCTGGACCAACTGACCTACATTGAGGCTAAGAGGAAATTTGAACTCTTATATCCTGTACGTATGACATCATCTTACGCTGCCGCTGCAGCAGTTCTTGCACCATCAGCTCCGCCAACTCCAGTCACCTCTCAGAGCCGTAAGTCTACACCTGCCCCCTTGATGGTGGGGTGCACTTCCCTCCCTGTTGCTCCTGCACCACCTGCTTCGGGAGCAACACCCCCCAACCATCAGGGATATCAGTCCCCACTTCTGAGCCAGAGAAGTGTAAGTCTTCTTCAGCTCCTCTCGCTAGGAAGGGGTCCCTTCTTGGGTCACTCCCTTCCCAGGTTTCTGCTAGTGGGAAAGACGACACCCGCCAGTGGCTGAAAAGCCCAAAAGCAGCTGGTCATAGGGCTTCACACTCATCCTCAGTCCAGGAGGCTGAATCAGTGAAGTCCTCCCAGCCAGGGAAACCCAAGGAGCAGTGAGAGAACTCCAAACAGAAGATCCCCAAGACCAAGGGAATTGCGGTGGCACCCACATGACTGCTTCCTAAAAGCTCTGCGCCTGTGGATGAGGTGGAGATTCTGGCATCCACTGAGGACGTAGATGTTGCTGGACCCTCAGACACAATGGGTATAGACTGCTCGGGCAATACGTTGGTGGCAGCAGTTGACCCTGAGGTGTAAACTGCCTCATTGAATGTTCCAGGCCTTCCCAGTCTCACGATGACATCATCCTCCAGTGGACTTGTGGCGGTTTTTTTCACCGCCTGACTGAACTCCGGCAACTGTTAAGCTTTACACCTTCTTTCTGCATTGTCCTCCAGGAAACCTCGTTCCCAGCAATGCGGGCCCTTGCCCACCGCGGCTATAAGGGATATTACAGGAACCATAGCGACTTTAATAGAGTGTCAGGTGAAGTTTGCGTTTATGTCCTAAACTCAGTCTGTAGTGAAACTGTGCCCCTTCAAAGCCCTCTTGAAGCTGTGGCTGTCAGAATAAGGACGACACAGGAAATAACTGTCTGCAATGTATATCTTCCTCCAGATGGTGCAGTAACCCTGAATGTAGTAGTTGCGCTGATTGATCAACTCCCTAAACCTTTCCTACTTTTGGGAGATTTTAACGCCCATAACCCCTCGTGGGGCGGCACCATGCTTACTGGCCGAGGCAGAGATGTTGAAACTTTACTGTCTCAATTTGACGTCTGCCTCTTAAATACTGGGGCCGCCACACATTTCAGTGTGGCTCATGGTAGTTACTTGGCCATTGATTGCAGCTCAGGGCTTCTCCCGTCTATCCACTGGTGAGCACATGACAACCTGTGTGGTACTGACCACTTCCCCATCTTCCTGTGACTGCCTCGGCGTCAGGCACATGGATGTCCTCCCAGATGGGCTTGAAACAAGGTGGACTGGGAAACTTTCACCTCTGCTGTCACTGTTGAATATCCCCCACAGGGAAACATTGATGTGATGGTTGAGCAGATGACAACAACAATTGTTTCTGCGGTAGAAAATACGATCCCTCGCACTTTAGGGTGCCCGAGGCGTAAGGCAGTCCCTTGGTGGTCGCTGGAAGTGGCTGAAGCAATTAAGGAGCATCGGCAAGCTCTACAGTGGCATAAGCAGCACCCTTCCCTTGAGCACCTCACAGCCTTTAAACGGCTCCATGCCCGTGTTCGCCAACTTATCAAACGATGGAAGCAGGAGTGTTGGGAGAGATACAACTCGATCATTGGGAGCTGTACATCACCATCCTGAGTCTGGGCAAGGATCAAACGTGTTTTTGGGTACCAGGCCCCAACAGGTGTTCCCAGTGTTAACATAAATGGCGTGTTATCTACCGATGCGATCATGATTGCCAAGCACTCTGCATGGGAGATTTACCCCCAGCCTTTAGCACTCTCAAATGGCAGCTGGAAGGGAAAGTCCTCTTGTTCAGTACACACCACAGTGAATCCTATAACGTCCCAAATGCAGAGTGGGAGCTCATCAGTGCCCTTGCACATTGCCCTGACACTGCTCTTGGGCCAGACTGGATCTACAGTCAGATGATTAAACATCTCTCATCTGACTACAAGCGACATCTCCTCACTCTCTTCAACCGGACCTGATGTGATAGCATCTTTCAATTGCAATGGTGGGAGAGCACCATCATTCCGGTGCTCAAACCCGGTAAAAATCTGCTTGATGTTGATAGCTATTGGCCCATCAGCCTCACCAACGTTCTTTGTAAGCTGCTGGAACATATGGTGTTCCAGCAGTTGGATTGGGTCCTGGAGTCACACGGCATACTGGCTCCATGTCAGGGCGGCTTCCGCCAGGTTCACTCTGCTGTTGATAATCTTGTGTCCCTCGAGTCTGCCATCTGAACAGCCTTTTCCAGATGCCAACACCTTGTTATCATCTTTTCATCTTTTCTGATTTACGAAAAGCATATGACACGACCTTGCAACATCATATCCTTGCCACATTATACGAGCAGGGTCACCGGGGCCCGTTCCTGATTTTGTTCCAAAGTTTCATGTTGCTTCGTACTTTCCATATACAAGTTGGTGCCTCCCATAGTTGCCCTCATATCAAGGAGAATGGCGTCCTGCAGAGCTCTGTATTGAGTGTATCTCTATTTTTAGTAGCCATTAATGGTGTAGCAGCAGCTGTAGGGCTGTCCATCTTTCCTTCCCTCTATGCAGACGACTTCTGCATCTCGTACTGCTCCACCAGTACTGGTGTTGCTGAGCGGCGCCTACAGTGAGCCATCCACAAGGAGCAGTCATGGGCTCTAGCCCACGGTTTCCAGTTTTCGGCCGCAAAGTCGTATGTTATGCATTTCTGTCAGCATCATATTGTTCAATGACGATCCACTCACTGTAGTGAGGACATATCAATTCTTAGGACTGGTTTTCAGCACCAGATTGACCTGGCTTCCTAACCTTCGTCAGCTTAACCAGAAGTGCTAGCAGCATCTCAATGCCCTCTGCTGCCTGAGCAACACCAACTGGCGTGCAGATCGCTCTACGCTGCTGCAGCTCTACAGAGCCTTTGTTCAATCCTGCCTTGACTATGGGTGTCTGGTTTATGGTTTGGCGGCACCCTCAGCATTGCATTTACTTGACCCAGTGCACCACTGTGGCATTTGCCTAGCGAAGGGAACTTTCAGGACGAGTTGGGTGACCAGCGTCCTGTTGGAGACTGGAGTCCTCCCATTGAAGGTTAGGCATGCACAACTGCTGGCCAGTTACGTTGCACACATTCGTAATTCTCCTGTGTATCCGAATTACCATCTCCTTTTCCCACCCATGGTGGTTCATCTCTGGCATCGGCGACCCAGGTCAGGGCTTCCAATTGCAGTTCGTGTCCAATCCATTCTTTCCGAACTGGATCCCTTGCCTTTAGCATCTATACTTGAGATCCATTCACGTACCCCTCCATGATTTATACCTAGACCACAGATTCACCTCAACCTTTCATATGGCCCTAAGGACTCAGTTAACCCCACGGTTCTCCGCTGCCACTTCCTCTCAATTCTTGACATATACCGAGGCCGTGAAGGGTTTACTCCGGCGGCTTGACGGCAGATGATCACGTCGGCTTTGCGTATGTCCATGGAGGACTTATTGAACAGCATTCCTTGCCCGATGGCTGCAGTGTTTTCACTGACGAGCTGGTGCTCTTGAGCACATCAGTTCATGCCCTGGGGAGTCGTTTCTTCTGAGTACTGACTCCTTGAGAAGCCTACAAGCTATCGAACAGTGCTACCCTCATCATCTTTTGGTAGCGACCATCCATGAGTCCTTCTATGCCCTGGAATGGTCCAGTCGTTCAGTGGTGTTTGTCTGGACCCCTGGTTACGTCGGAATCCCAGGCAACGAACTTGCTGACAGACTAAGCAGAAACTGGTTATGGAGATTGGCTTTTCTGCAACTAACCTGTGTTGAGTACTATGCCACAAGGTTTTGAGGCTTTGGGAGATGGAATGGCATAACTTCAGTATGCACAACAAACTGTGTGCCATTAAGGAGACTTCGAATGTGTGGAAGACCTCCACGTGGGCCTCTCGCAGGGACTCTGTGGTTCTCTGTCGGCTCCACATTGGCCACACTTGGGTGACGCACGGCTACCTGCTGCACCGTGATGAACCATCTCACTGTCGGTGCGGCACCTGGCTGACAGTGGCCCATATCTTGGTGAGCTGTCCTTCTTTGGCTGCCCTGTGACAGACTCTTCAATTACTGGACTCGTAGCCATAAATTTTAGCTGACAATGCCTCATTGGCTAATTAATTTTACATTTTATACGTGACAGTGTGTTTTATCATTCTATATAAGTCTTCACGCATGTCCTTTGTCCCTTTGTGTTCTCCACTCTGATGCTTTTAGGGTAGATGTTTTAATGTGTCGCAGAGTGGCTGGCTTTTCCTTTTTATTTTCATGGTTGGCCAGTCACGGTCATTTGCCCTTTTGTTTTTATCCCTTATACCTGTTTCTTGCTTCTCTCTGTGGTTTTCTTTTCCTGTTTTGTCCATAGTAGTGTTGGTTGTCCTTCTGTCGTTCTTCTGGTTTTTCCTTTCTCCTGTTATTGTGCTGTGCATCTCCTTTCTTTTCTTCTTTCCCTTTTGTAATTATTTTACCGGGAACAAGGGACCGATGACCTCACAGCTTGGTTCCTTCCCCCCTCCTTTAAACCAACCAATCTTTTGTGGAGTGACTGCATTTTCTCAGCATCTCTTGAGTGAACTGAGTTCTGCCACAGGTCTTATGTACATCTTAGCCTGTGTGGTCATCCTACTTGATATCAGTATTAATTGTTCCACACAATTATTTGTATGAGTTGACCAATTGTAATTGTGAATGATTGATATTGTAGTTGTAGGACACAAAGAACAGAGGCGTTCGTGTGCACCCTCCTGTGCATGCGTGTGCAAGCGCACATATGTGTGCATTTGTAGGACAGTACTTCATTAGAATAACCACATCAGCTGTGAAAAGGTTACTGTTAACGCCTTAATGCTGAGTGTCATGAATTCACATTGTACCAATGCTGTGCTAATAATTGTAAGGTTAAGACGAAAATTTAATAGTCATGGGCAACTGGAATTCGATAGTAGGAAAAGGCAGAGAAGGAAACGTAGTAGGTGAATATGGGTTGGGGCTAAGAAATGAAAGAGGAAGCCGCCTGGTAGAATTTTGCACAGAGCATAACTTAATCATAGCTAACACTTGGTTCAAGAATCATGAAAGAAGGTTGTATACATGGAGGAACCCTGGAGATACTAGAAGGTTTCAGATAGATTATAGAATGGTAAGACAGAGATTTAGGAACCAGATTTTAAATTATAAGACATTTCCAGGGGCAGATGTGGATTCTGACCACAATCTGTTGGTTATGAACTGTAGATTAAAACTGAAGAAACTGCAAAAGGTGGGAATTTAAGGAGATGGGTCCTGGATAAACTGAAAGAACCAGAGGTTGTACAGAGTTTCAGGGAGAGCATAAGGAAACAATTGACAGGAATGGGGGAAAGAAATACAGCAGAAGAAGAATGGGTAGCTTTGAGGAATGAAGTAGTGAATGCAGCAGAGGATCAAGTAGTTAAAAAGATGAGGGCTAGTAGAAATCCTTGGGTAACAGAAGAGATAATGAATTTAATTGATGAAAGGAGAAAATACAAAAATGCAGTAAATGAAGCAGGCAAAAAGGAATACAAACGTCTCAAAAATGAGATCGACAGGAAGTGCAAAATGGCTAAGCAGGGATGGCTAGGGGACAAATGTAAGGATGTAGAGGCTTATCTCACGATGGGTAAGATAGATACTGCCTACAGGAAAATTAAAGAGACCTTTGGAGAAAAGAGAACCACTTGCATGAATATCAAGAGCTCAGATGGAAACCCAGTTCTAAGCAAAGAAGGGAAAGCAGAAAGGTGGAAGGAGTATATAGAGGGTCTATACAGGGGCGATGTTCTTGAGGACAATATTATGGAAATGGAAGAGGATGTAGATGAAGATGAAATGGGAGATATGATACTGCGTGAAGAGTTTGACAGAGCACTGAAAGACCTAAGTCTAAACAAGGCCCCGGAGTAGACAACCTTCCATTAGAACTACTGACAGCCTTGGGAGTGACAGTCCTGACAAAACTCTACCATCTGGTGAGCAAGATGTATGAGACAGGCGAAATTCCCTCAGACTTCAAGAAGAATATAATAATTCCAATCCCAGAGAAAGCAGGTGTTGACAGATGTGAAAATTACCAAACTATCAGTTTAATAAGTCACTGCTACAAAATACTAACGCGAATTCTTTACAGATGAATGGAAAAACTGGTAGAAGCCGACCTCAGGGAAGATCTGTTTGGATTCCGTAGAAGTGTTGGAACACGTGAGGCAATACTGACCCTACAACCTATCTTAGAAGAAAGATTAAGGAAAGGCAAATCTAAGTTTCTAGCATTTGTAGACTTAGAGAAAGCTTTTGACAATGTTGACTGGAATACTCTCTTTCAAATTCTGAAGGTGGCAGGGGTAAAATACAGGGAGCGAAAGGCTATTTACAATTTGTACAGAAAGCAGATGGCAGTTATAAGAGTCGAGGGACATGAAAGGGAACCAGTGGTTGGGAAGGGAGTGAGACAGGGTTGTAGCCTCTCCCCGATGTTATTCAATCTGTGTATTGAGCAAGCAGTAAAGGAAACAAAAGAAAAGTTTGGTATTAAAATCCATGGAGAAGAAATAAAAACTTTGAGGTTTGCCGATGACATTGTAATTCTGTCAGAGACAGCAAAGGACTTGGAAGAGCAGTTGAACGGAATAGACAGTGTCTTGAAAGGAGAGTATAAGATGAACATCAACAAAAGCAAAACAAGGATAATGGAATGTAGTCGAATTAAGTCGGGTGATGCTGAGGGAATTAGACTAGGAAATGAGACACTTATAGTAGTAAAGGAGTTTTGCTACTTAGGGAGCAAAATAACTGATGATGGTCAAAGTAGAGAGGATATAAAATGTAGACTGGCAATGGTAAGGAAAGCGTTTGTGAAGTAGAGAAATTTATTAACATCGAGTATTGATTTAAGTGTCAGGTAGTCATTTATGAAAGTATTTGTGTGGAGTGTAGCCATGTATGGAAGTGAAACCTGGACGATAAATAGTTTAGACAAGAAGCGAATAGAAGCTTTTGAAATGTGGTGCTACAGAAGAATGCTGAAGATTAGATTGGTAGATCACATAACTAATGACGAGGTATTGAATAGAATTGGGGAGAAGAGGAGTTTGTGGCACAACTTGACTAGAAGAAGGAATCGGTTGGTAGGACAAATTCTGAGGCATCAAGGGATCACCAATTTGGTACTGGAGGGCAGAGTGGAGGGTAAAAATCGTAGAGGGAGACCAAGGGATGAATACACTAAGCAGATTCAGAAGGATGTAGACTGCAGTAGGTACTGGGAAATGAAGCTTGCACAGGATAGAGTAGCATAGAGAGCTGCATCAAATCAGTCTCAAGACTGAAGACCACAACAACATCAGCACCACCACCACCAACAACAACAACAACAACAACAGTGTTGGTATATTCTGATTCTGCATGAAGCTACCAGTGCTGCATTCTCCTGGCTGTTTTGGGTACCTCCAAAGCACCACAATTTTTTATTTTTATCTTCATATAGAAATTTATTCTGGTATTAAGAGGTTAATATTGTCTGGCAACTTATTGATCTACAACACTAGCTATGCCCTGCAAGTACTGCTGTGCTTATTTTTCTTCCTAGATAGCTTTTTGCCCACTGCTTCATCCTCATATGTATATGTCTGTATATGTCACACACACACACACACACACACACACTCTCTCTCTCTCTCTCTCTCTCTCTCTCTCTCTCTCTCTCTCTCTCTCTCTCTCTCTCTCTCTCTCTCTCTCTCTCCCCCCCCCCCCCCCACAAATGTATGTGCTTATGTGTGGGGGAGGGGGGGAGGGGTGGGCAGGGACATTTGGTCCATACCCCCGTCCCATACATTCAAGATATTTCACACATATTTGTATTCGAATTTTGTCTGCATCGTCACCTGTTTTCTGACGAAACTTATCATTCAGCCAGTAACTCATTGTCATCTCGAGAAAAAGGGCTGTCACTGGCAACTGACCAACTCTCCACTTTTTTACTCTGTGCAACTCTATTCCACACTATATCTTCTGTGAGACAAATATTTTGTATCCCACTTAAAAAAAAAGGAAACCTAAAAAGTTACTAAACAAAAAGATCCATAAGAACACCTCTGTCAAGAGACATGAAACATCTAAGAATTATTAAAAAGAGGAAACAGAACACAACACGTACTTAGGAAAGCAATAGCAACTGTTGTCTTGCTTGCCTGGCCATACTGTCAGGGAAACAGTAAATGGCTGAGGGGATTGACTGGTGGAGGTGCACACCACATGTGACACAAAGAAAGTTGTTTCACACAGCTATGGTAGGTGAGATGTACATACGACGAATGGGAAAACCAAATAAAAGAGTATGAATACTCTAAAAATAGGAAGAAGAGCATATGTACACCTAGCTATTAAACACGAAGGTGTGTAACCACCACATAAACAGATTTAAAAGAAAAAGTTAGAACCATCAACAAAATTATAATTAAAAGAGGAAATGCTCCAAACAAACAAAATGTTGATAAAACGTAAGTGGTAACCTGTAGTATGTCGTTGTTGTGTTGTTGTGGTCTTCAGTCCTGAGACTGGTTTGATGCAGCTCTCCATGCTAATCTATCCTGTGCAAGCTCCTTCATCTCCCAGTACCTACTGCAACCTACATCCTTCCGAATCTGCTTAGTGTATTCATCTCTTGGTCTCCTTCTACGATTTTTACCCTCCATGCTGCCCTCCAATGCTAAATTTGTGATCCCTTGATGCCTCAGGACATGTCCTACCAACCGATCCCTTCTTCTAGTCAAGTTGTGCCACAAACTTCTCTTCTCCCCAATCCTATTCAGTACCTCCTCATTAGTTACGTGATCTACCCACCTAATCTTCAACGTTCTTCTGTAGCACCACATTTCGAAAGCTTCTATTCTCTTCTTGTCCAAACTATTTATTGTCCATGTTTCACTTCCATACATGGCTACACTCCATATAAATACTTTCAGAAACGACTTCCTGACACTTAAATGTATACTCGATGTTAACAAATTTCTCTTCTTCACAAATGCTTTCCTTGCCATTGCCAGTCTACATTTTATATCCTCTCTACTTCGACCATCATCAGTTATTTTGCTCCCTAAATAGCAAAACTCCTTTACTACTTTAAGTGTCTCATTTCCTAATGTAATGCCCTCAACATCACCCGACTTAATTCGACTACATTCCATTATCCTCGTTTTGCTTTTGTTGATGTTCATCTTATACCCTCCTTTCAAGACACTGTCCATCCCGTTCAACTGCTCTTCCAAGTCCTTTGCTGTCTCTGACAGAATTAAAATGTCATCGGCGAACCTCAAAGTTTTTATTTCTTCTCCCTGGATTTTAATACCTACTCCAAAAGTATGTCGTAATTAGCTCAAATATTTCTGTGGTACAAATCTGTATGTTTGTTAATAGTTTTATGGATATGAGAGTGAAGGCTTTTTAGAATTTCTCTCTCTTCAAGTACATTAAGTTTACTGCCTTTACCTATTGTGTTCAAGGTTGCCAAATTATTATTAATCTGTTAACTGATTATTCATCAAATGCATAGTCAAAGCTGACTTGGAATTTGCAACATCCTTATGTTCTTTAAATCTAGTAAGAAACTCTCTTCCCATTTGACCAATATATCTACTGTTACATTCCTATCCTGCATTACAATTAGTACAATATGCACCAGAGTTAGAAAATGGATCCTTCTTGTATGCTTCATGATTTATTAATTTAGTGCCGTAACTTTTTAGTACAAGATATGCCGGAAGAATATTAGCTGTCAACAGCTTTCATCCAATCTTCTTGGATACATAACCATGATGTGGTATCCTGGAGAACCTAATATTGCTCTTTCATTCACCTGGGATGAAAGTAATGCCATTCTGTGTTTTGCCCACTTTCATTGGTATTCTCTTGTTCAGTTTATCAACCCTGGTTAGAGAGTAATCATTCTTTGTGGCAGTATATCTAATTATATCGAATTCTCTATCATATACCTTAGGCTTAAGCAGAACACTATTTAATCTGCCAGGAAGGGACCTAAAGATAGCAGTTTTGTACTTACATGGGTTGTTGGAAGCCATGACTAAGTGGTGGACTCCTTTCTATGTGTGTCGTACTGTAACGTTGCCATTTAACTTGATCTTCAAATCTAAGTATGGTCAAGTCCCCTTAATCTGATGTTGAACTGAAAAGCTAATTTTCCCATGGAATGTATTCAGTTTTTTGTGTGAACTGTTGCACTCCTTATCATCAGTCACATAGAGTACAAGTAAGATTCTCTTACGGTAGTCACTGAAGGCTTCTGCACTGCCCTGTCACCAGACAAATGTGTTATATTCTACATGTCTCTCTACCAGTTGCCCTATATGTTGTACACTTATTATGCAATATAGTCTGTTTCTTTAGAAGTGTCTTTATTGTGATTGTATACCATGAATGCTTCCTCCCATCATGAACTGTTCTGCTATGAATGTATTTATCCAGTGCATGGTCAACTATTCGTTTGAAACTTAAAGCATAGTTGTTCTACATTCTCATGTGCACAACTCCTCACTGAGATCTGACACTTCTGCCTCTTTGTGTAGTTTGCTGAACACAGAAATTTTGAACTTTTTTTTAGTTGCCCTTTGTACTTCAGTAATCATTGTTACTACTACTGCCTTATTATCACTGAGTTTCAATTAAGAAATCCTTGGACAGGTAAGGTCTATTTGTTACCATTAGATTCAATATGCTTCCATCACGAGTAGGCTTCCAAACTATCTGTTCTAGTAGTTTTCAGAGAAGGCATGTAGTTTCCTAGAATGTCTGTCATACTCACCACCTACTAAATAGTGAATGAAATAATTAATTGTGGGCTGATTACAGTTTTTTGTGATGAATACGGTACAGTTGGGTAGCATATGTACTAGCAAACAGCTTTTCTCTAAAGTTTTTACTTGCATCTGGAGATGAGTGTGGTGGACAATAGAAAGCACCAGTTAAAACTTAGGTGCAGCCTTCGTACTGAGTTGTGCCCAAACAATCTCAGAAGCATCATCAGCTTGTATCACAGTGACCAGTTTTCTTGTCTGATTTAAAAAAACCTTTCGTGAGAGTTGGTAAATCTGTGTGAGCAGAGTAGTTGTCAATAGAGAGAACAGTTTTTCTTTATTTTATTATCAGCCTCCTTCAACTACATCTTAAATGTCTCTTATCCTCCAAGTCTTCGTGTCTCTCTCATAGTCAGCGTGTGGGGCCTTTATACATGTGGATAATTAAATTAAATTACTGTACTGTAAATTTAGATTGTACTTTCCCTTGGTCTTCCTTAAAGCTACTGAAAATTAACCCCATTAGAAAATTATAATTACTCAAACAGAAATGAAGGTGTCCTGTTCAGCATGAGAGCAACGTTGGCAGAAATCACCATCAGCCAGCATGGCTTGACCCCTCTATCAACATTTATTATGGCTGACACTTTTAGATTTTCATATGAGCATGTGACCTCCAACAGTTAGCACTATAATTGTTGCATTGGTAGTTTGTTTGGTCTCTGTGTGAACATTGTTGTGTGCGGTCATAGACGAGCGTCGTCTGTCCAGTTAAGGTACAATTACATTAAACTTAGCTTTCTCCCATTGTTGATAAACAAAACACAATTAAATAAATAATGAAAATTTATGTTACAGTTAAAAAGTGAACAACATATTTTAACAGAGGACTAAGTATGCAGTTAGGTGATGATATCTTTTTGTCGCTAAATTTGTCATTCATGGGTGTTTCACTGAAAGATGTACTATATTGTTAGATTCATTATGGCAGGTTTTGTGAATGAACACTGAAGTGTCTGCAATTTTTTTTCGAGATTTGTGGATCTTGCCAAGGTGCAAGAAACAATAACGTATGTTTTGTTTGCTTTAATATTACTGTACTTTAGTCAGAGACTGCAGATAACAGTTTGGCACTAGGCACAAGTGGTCTGAGTTGGCAGTTTGCTGCTGCACTGTTATATTCCCACTCTCATACAAAATGGGACACTCGATACAGTATATTAAACTGATGTGAACGCTATTGTGGCAAACTTACCTTTGAGACAGCTTGAGCATTTTGATTTCCCTGTGACAAGAAAAGGCGGTTTGTCTATTCAAGTCATGTTTGCACAGAGAAAAATAGTGGGATCCTACTTACATTTAAAATTATTGAGGCTTTCATGGGCCCTTGCTGACATATCGCATGTCAGCTTTTGTCTCAGAATCCTCAACCAATGTTTAATGATATTCCTAATGCTTCACCAACAAGAATTGGCATTGTCCAAGTTTCCTCTCTACAGTTCACCACAAGTGATGAAACAGCTATACCCATTTACTTCGTCTGGCCTGGAGGTCTGGTGGTAAAGCACATGCCTGGAAACCAAAAGCCCATGGTACTGAATCCAGGTCAGACCACAGATTTTCGGTTTTTCCTTTAATCTGGGTTTCACCTCTCAATAGTTCAGAGACTTACCAGAAATGCTATATGGCTTGGATTCCTCATTGAACTGTGAATAGTTCATCTTACATGAATTTATTATTTATTTATTTATTTATTTTTTGTATCAGTTTAACATTTAGCAATGAGACATATATTTACAGGTTGTTCAGAAGTAACTACATCTCTCAATTTCCACATTAGGTACATTACACTTTGACATTCTTTTGCAAACATGGCTGATGTGTTCTCTCCATGTTAACTTGTTAGCACGAAATTTTAAAAAATTTAACTGAGTTATGATTTGACAGTCCTAGCAGAAGATGGTGTGTCTTATCTGGGCTACACAAGTTTTTGGATGGGAACAATTTTGCTACATCATCAGGTGACACAACAATAATTACTACCCATCAAGACACAAAGTACTGAAACAAATGTAACTGGGATCATTAGATGTTGTTTGACTGTTTTCAGTTTTTTAATTTTCAGGTTTTGTTCAGAAACTGTGAAATACAATATATGTAATTATCAATCAGTATTCTTTTATTATTATTAAGAGTATATAAATCATAAGAAAACAGAGAAGTTTCAATTGACACTGACCTACAGATGATTGTGCTTCTTGAGTTAACTGAAAGCAGATTGCATGATTTGCTGTCAGCTGTCGAATTCCCACTTCATGTTACTTGATGGCATCTGTTTTGTAACACAATGACACTAGCATCTGTATAAGGTTGTTGACAGCTGCTCGAATACTTCCTTCACAATTTGTGGGAACTGACAGATGACCCTTTTTGCTTTGTTTGAGTTACTGTATGGTACTTTCGGATATTAATAGATATGTGTAATAATGCAAGAAGACACTTTTCTGGAAATGACAAGTAAGTGAAAACAGATGGCACTTCTTCAGGTTTCATGTTGCTGCACTTCGCTCAAGAAGGAATGTGATAACCGATCAATAATTGATAGCATTCTGTGGATAATTTTCCACCATTGACAGACATATTTTTGTCTGATAGCAGCTTATGAATCCTATTGTTATCTGCATGTCATACCAAAAGATTTGGTGATTGCAAGCACAGCAAGATACGGTTGGGAACATGTCAGTGTGTGCTAAGAATTTTCTCATTACTCTTTTCAGGTAATCCACACTCCTGGATGAATTTTTCCATTCTTATTTCCTCTCACTTGCTTCTCTGCCTTCAATATTGCTGGAAGACCTGCCACATTTACCAGGTGTCTTTGGTGGCTGGCCACAATTAGGCACATCAGGTGATGTTTGAGACATTCTGTAGTCAAGTCAGCATAAGAAGATCCCTGACAGCTAGCAGCACTTTTGAGCTGCAGGAGAAACAGTAGTCATCTTTAGAGCTGTGACTGCACTGAGCTGTTACTCTAGAGATGTTTTCAAAATCAGTTTCCTGATGTCTTTTGGTCTCATCATGTTCTGAAATTAGTGCTTGGTTTCAAAGAAAGCCATTTTGGGAGTTAGATATCACACCAAAGCAACTTGTGTCCAAAATAGCTAGGCCTTGAAGAGATGAACTTTTTGACATCCTGTTTATGTGAAATATTTCAGATTTCTGCTCAAACTGATAATTAAGTGTTTCTTAATTATTCTGATTTCTTTCAAGCATTCAGACTTTTTTTGTAAAACTAGACCTCATGCTGTTCAGTTTGATACCCCATTTTGCCATTCCCCAGCCTATGTTTGGCTATGAAAACTTGGACAAAATCTCATTGTGTAACTAAGTTTTAAGTGCACTCAAGTATTTGACCAAAAAAGTACTACAAATAATGTGTAAGGTTGGCCTGAAAGAACATTATCATCATCTGTTCCCTAAGGTAAAAAACATTGGCAGCTGTCAATCTTTATGCCTCACTGATCTATGTTCAGAACAATGTAACAGATTTTGACACTAGAGAGACCGTACTACCATGAAACCAGACACAGAATGAGTTTTGATATTCCAAGGCACAGACTGTCAAAGACAGAAAATTCACCAAAAATGAACTGCTTGAAGTTCTTTAATACTTTAACAAATTTCCACTTTCTACTCTAACTGCATGTTTAAACAATTTCACGTTAGTTGACAATTCGTTATACCTATAAAAGACATTCTTTGATAATGTGATGTTAGTTAGTTAAATTTTCCGTACAGTATTATTGCGCAAATGATCAAAAATTTTTATTGCTGCATATTGAACTCCCCTCTGAGCGAATGACAGTTTTAACAGTGGTTAATAAAGGTTATTCGTCCCCTCTAGTGTTGTAGGTATGTGCGTCACTGTTCTTCTCAAATCATGATTGGTTATTTATGACCAATTTTGTTAATGAAAATATGTGTTGTAATGGTGCAGTTAAAATGTGTAACTTCTTGAACAGGTGCCTATATGACATCTGTAGGCAGACACCCCATGTTATTCTTACTGCTCACTTTTGTGCAATCACTACTTTCTTTCTAAGTGATGAGTTACACCACAAAGTTATTCTGTATGACATTGTTGAGTGGAAATATGTAGAATATGTCGGGTGCTTGATGCATTTGTTTCCAAGATTAGCAGCTATATGAAGAGCAAAAGTAGCTGAACTTAATTGTTTGAGAAGCTCAGTAATATGGTTTTTCAGTTAAGGTTGTCATCGGTATGTACAGCCAAAAATGGAGCATTCCCCCCCCACCTGCTGGGGATAAAATTTTCGTCTTTTTGTAAAACATGCGATGCCCCATGTCCAGGCAATGCTCGGCTACCACCGATTTGTCAGGTTGCCCTAGATGTGTATGATGATGGAGTTCGACACAACGTTCTTGCATAGTTTGACACATCTACCCAGTATAAGATTTTCCACATTGGCATGGGATGTTATACACACCATGTTTCCAAAGGCCAAGATTGTCTTTGGCCGAGTGCAGTAAATTCCTCAATTTGGCTGGTGGCCAAAAAGCACACCTGATGTCATTCCTTTGGCAGATTCTTTCTATTCTTGAAGACATGCTGACAAAATAGGACAAGAATGCCATTGAAATGGGGCCGTCCACTTCTTAATTTACATATGTGCTTTGAATTTTCTTAGAACAGAATGTACGGCGCATCTATCGGAATGGCCATTCTGTTGGAATACTGTTCTTAGGTGTAGCTCAGGAGGTAGACTGTTGGCATCTGAGACTACATGATCCGTATGCACGAAAGAGCTTAAGACACTACTGCATTTTGCATGGTGATGCCAACTTGGTGGCCTCCAAATATAACTCCATGTGAGTTGGTCTGCTATAGACACTATGTCTCACTGTAACATCAACTTTCTTTCGATTAAGACATCCAGGAATGGTAAAATACCATCTTTTTCCACATCCATTGTGAACTGTATATTCGGCTGGAGCGAGTTAGATTCTGGAGAAACACAGGTAATGTCTTTATTCTGTGGGGGCACACCAGAAATGTATCATGTACATACCACTAGAAGCAGGAAGGTTTGAGAGTTGCCAACTGCAGTGCTATTTCCTCGAAGTCTTCCATAAAATAGTTGACCACCATTGGAGGGAGAGGATTTCCCATGACGACACCGTCCCCTTGTCCAAAATACTGGTCATTCAGTCACGTCTTGCAGCAGCAGCAACCAACACATTTCAACACAAGCCCCACCAGGAAAGTTTAACATCAGCTCAGAAGAAAGGAAGGCTCTGTGAGGCTTGAGACTTCATCATTTTACGTGCTGACATGGGTAACATCACTGTCCTTCTCTCATAAGCTGAATACAACAAGAAGATGGAGGAGATTCTCGATGTTCGTGCGTGCCCTAAGCTAAGAAAGGATCTGACTGGCAAGATCCAGAGAAAAACACTAGACCTTCTTAAGAAGAGTTTTATTCTTTCTAAAGTACTTAAGAGCATACGCCAACTGGCTGCAGTCCCCCCCCCCCCCCCCCCTCCCCTCCAAGACTATACGGCCTTTCAGAGATACGTAAGGATGGGACTCCTCTTTGCCAAGTAGTGAGCAGCATTGGAGCTTCTACTCATTTTCTGTGCCAAACATCTTACTACACTGTTGAGACTGCTCATAGGCAAGTGTGACCACCATATCCAAAATTCAGAGGACTTCATAGGTCACCTGAAAATCCATAGCTGTTGGATTTTTTGGTTAGCTTTGACATTGTATCTTTATTTATGAAAGTATCTCAGCAGGACATGTTAGAGCTTATCAGAAACTAGTTTGAGGAAGACATAGTGGCATTATTTAAACATGCACTTTCCTCATCTTGTTTCTTATCCAGTAACCAGTATTTTGAACAAGTGGGTAGTGTCTCCCACGGTGGCCAACTGTTTTATGGAAGATGTTGAGGAAAAAGCACTGCAATCGGCAAGTCTCAAACTTTCCTGCTTCTGGTGGTATGTAGACGATACATTTGTGATGTGGCCTCACAGAATAATGACATTACACGTGTTTCTCTGGCATCTGAACTCCCTCATCTGAACATTCAGTTCACAATAGAAGAGGAAATAGATGATATTTTACCATTCCTGAATGTCATGATCAGAAGGAAAGCTAATGGTACGGTGGGACTTAGTGCCTGTCGCAAACCAACTCCTACGAAGCTGTAGTTGGAGGCCACAAGTTGTCATCATCCTGTACAATGTGGTAGTGTCTTATGCTCCTTGGTGCATACAGAACATGTGGTCTCAAATACCAACAGTCTACCTGCTGAGCTACAACACTTAAGAATGGTATTTCAACAGATAGGCTATTCCAATAGACAGATACGCCGTGCATTCTGTTCTAAGCAAATTCAAACCATGGATGTAAATGAAGATGTGGAGGCACCCATTTCAGTGGTGTTCTTACCCTATTTTGGCAGCATCTCCTCAAGAATAGAAAGAATTCGCCAAAGGCACGACATCAAGTGTGCTCTTTGGCCACCAGCAAAATTGAGGGATTGATTGTGCTTGGTCAAAGATAACCTTGGCCTTAGGAAACATGGTATGTATAAGATCTCATGCCAATGTGGAAAATCTTATATTGGGTAGACGTGCCAAGCTGTGCAAGAATATTGTATCGACCACCATCAACATACACGCCTAGGGCAACCTGATAAATCAGCGGCAGCGGAGTATTGCCAGGACATGGGGCATCACACGCTTTATGAAAAGACGGAAATTTTATCCCCAGTGTCATCTTTCTGGGACTGTGTTGTTAAGGAGACTGTACATATCCATATGGCGGACACTCTTATCAGCAGGGATGTAGGTTTTCTATTAAGCACTGCCTGGAATCCAGCGCTGGCTGCCATCACATCAAAACAGGGAAAACCAGAACTTTCAATTCATGATTTGATGCAATGTAGTGCTGAGATTTAATTCAGCTTTTAACCACAGGAATGTCCGGCAGCACAGTCATCGCCCACAGCACATGCGCCGAAGGCCTTTCTGTGGCTCTCAAGTAGGGGGCACTAGGAGTGCCACTTTCTTGTAACTGTGTGCATCTTCCCATGCACGCGAAGTGCCTGCTCTTGAACTGATAAATTTTGAAGCTGCTTCACAATTATCATAGGTTGTGCCTTGCAGCAGTAACACCAGCAACTACCATTGCCTGAAGATGTCGAGCTGTTGTATTGATGAAATATTGTGAGATTTACATAAAACGATTCGGTGGCAAGGAAATATAACATGCTGTCACTGACAAAGACTATGCCGTTGTATGTGGTCAGTGGCAAATAAAGAATAAACCTCAGTAGAGGGGGTCTCTCTCTCTCTCTCTCTCTCTCTCTCTCTCTCTCTCTCTCTCTCTCTCTCTCCTCTTCCTCTTCCTCTCCCTCTCCCCCCCCCCCCCCCCCTAATAATAGTTGCACATTTTTGTTACTCACTGTCTTTGTCATAGTTATGAATTGAACATTAGTCTTATCTATTATAGAATACTGTTTTTGGAGTCATCAAAGCTTACTCATGCCATTGTCTCACTTTCAGGCAACAGATCCAAAAGAACTAGGCTGTGATCCTGGTGGTATGTCATTTTTTGTTGATGGGTTCCGTGTTGCTAAATGGCTGGAAGACAATGAGCCCGCAGCGTTTCATATTTTAACATCAACACCAATCAGATTTCAAATAAAAAACAAAGGGGTAAGTTCTTGATTCATCAAAGTTCCTACCAGAGCAAATGTGCCCTCAGTTTACTTATGCATTATGGCACACTCAGTGGCAGACTAAATTTGTTGGCGGCCCAGGGCAGCAAAACTAAGTGAGGCCCATGGTATGCTTAGATATTGATGTATTTGTAATGTACACATTGTAAAAAAAAAAAAAAATGAAAAACATATATGTAATGGCTGACAAAAAAATTCAAGCATTTATTATGTGTGTATTCTATGCTGTAGTAAATGTAATACACATACTTGTAAGTTGTAGGTGAGAAACTTAGAATATGAATCAGCATTTAGAACACCAACCATCAGGTAGAATGCAAAGAAATAATAAAGAATAGACTAAGAAATTTACCTTTTATTTTATATGTCTGAAAACAAAGTTTGTACAATTATAATATCAGTTAGATTTGTAAACTTAGTATGTTTTTGTGTCTTTATTTTACCAAAATTATCGATAATATCATTGAAATCTATTTCATTTGTAAATTTTCTTTCGGTAGATAAAGTGGACAGATTGGCTAGTTGTTCTTGATTCATCCTCAAGCAAAGACAATTTTTTTTTAGTTTCAGTTTAGAAAAACTTCTCTTACATGATGTGACTAAGAGACAGATTGTCAAGAAGTACTCGATTATAAGTGGTGTACAGTGTAATGATTCACTGAAGTTGCATGTAATTATAAATTGAAGGATTTTTTGAGCTTTCCATCAAGCAGCAACATCCACACTCGTATCAGTTCCACATAGATGCCTACAAGACCTTTTTATATCTTGCAGCATCTGCTCCTTATCAAACTCATAATAAATTTCTACTGGATTCTCCGGTGCTACAGCCAGTGTGTCATCAGAAGTTTAAAGCATAAATATTATTTCAACAATGTGGAAAATTTTGGTGATTTCCTTCATGATCTTGTATCATTGTGACAGTTATTATATAAGTTGGTCTATGCATTCAGACGTAGATTGATGAATTTCTTCTTGTATCAGTAACTCAGTGCCATGAGTTACTTCACCAGCATTATTTTATTTACCTTCCTTGATAGCAATGGACATTGTTAATGCCCATATCATTGCATCTTTTAGTGCCAAAATTAATAGCATTGCTCATAATTGTAATTTGTTCCATCACTAAAAAGTCGTGTATCCAAAGTCATTTTTGGAGACTGTGGATATTGTTGGGCTAAATTTACTTCCTGCAGTATTGTGTATTAAAAGTTGATGTAAGTCAAAAGGTTAAAATCACATATAGCTGGAAGGGTCAAGCTTGCTGCAGGTCTAGTATAAGGTCGGCTGTGATGAATCTTGCAAGTCTTCCAAAATGCTCACCAATGTTAAACTGAATTCTATTGAACACTCCAGTGAGTGTCGGAACTAGTTTTAAACTTATTCTTTTTTATCTAAAAGTGATTCCCATGTATATGTAGAAAACAAGAAAAATGAATATTACTTCTCTGCAGTTCCAGATGATGCTAGCGGGAACACATGAGAATGTGTGAAGTCCACAAGGAATGCTTAGCACAGGGATCGAACAGAGCTTTTGGATTGACTTTTCGAATTTTTCATTGTACTCCTCCATGTAAACCCGACATTGATGCAGCTTTGCCACACATTTGAGTTCTGCACAACACAATATCCCACCAATCTTTTTCCAGCTGCTGTTGAATATCTTTTAGCATATCCTGTGCAGTCTTCCCCAATGTAAAAGAAAAAGAAAAAAAAAATCCTAGGAAGGATTCTTTAACTTCCACAGTCTTGTCTTCTTTGTGGACATATCTAATTATTTGACTCATTTGGTTAGTTCCGTTTTCATCGGGAATGCTGTGAAAAGTTATTCCATAATATTTAACCTTTTTTATGTTTGCAGTAATTTTTTCCTTAACATGTTCACCCAAAATAAAAACAAATTCATTTTTTACCCCTTTTGAAAAATGAGGAGGCACTCATTTGGCCTTTTAACAGACTTTTTAAGTTTTAAACACTGCTCTTTCAATATTGGATCATATTTTGCCATGAATTGCACCAGTTAAAGGAAATGTCATCTGCTTTCGTCCAAGGAAAGCAAGGTTCTGCTGGGTTAAAAATAGTGCAGTATATTAAAGGTGATGTTTCTCTATTTTGTAGTGTCATTGACAAGCTTCTGATTATCTTTGACAATGGTTTTATTAAGTTTCAAGCCCATAGAGAGCTCTTTACAGTTTTCTAGATTTGATAGTGTTCAGGTGATGATTCAGGCTTCTATTTCTTTGGATTCAATTTCCACTACTGACAGAAGCCAGAAATAAATTTATTTTTATTGGTATCGGCCTGTAGGCTCATAGTAGAGAGTAAACATACAACATTATGATCATAAATGCATGGCCATTTTGAATACTGTGTATAGCATTTTATTGTGACTGACAATAAAACAATTTTTTTCAGTGGATAAAAAGGTTTTATTTTTTATTTTACTGCTGTACTTGACAAACCATTGTTTGTTTGTTAAACTTTGTGGTTCTACAATTTGTGACACAACAAAGTGTTATTTGCTGTAAAAACAGTATAAAGAAAGAATTGAAGTTTTCGAAGGATTATAGACATTAAATAGTCCATACATTTCAGATCCTGATAGTATGTACTAGAAAATTTCAAGATGATGATAACCTAATTATTTATTTTTAGGGCTTTTCTTAATATATGATAATACAATCACTGTTTAAACCCTCTTAACATCCCATAACAAAAATCAGAGAAATAATCGTTACATTAATTTCACAGTATTTGTAATTATTGAGCATTAAGAAGAATGAAATGAAATGAAGTTAACAAGAAATTCAAGGTATTCTAAAGCACATGCCCACGCCAATTGTTTAGATCAGGGGCGGGCAGGAATCCTGCACGTGTGCGGTGCACTTGCGCGTGTGCAGTAAACAGGTGCTCTGCGTGCACACAGGGGCAAGCTGGCCACCCGCTTCTCTCCCCTCCCCACCATACCGTCTCTCCGCTTCCTCCTCTGTAATAAGTTTTGTTTCCTGGCCTGCTTTATTGAATAATGGAATAAGGTTAATACGAGTGCTTGAAAGAAATCATGGTTTGAAAGAGTACCTATTACCTACGATACGTTGTATTTAATTATCACAGGTGGAGTTTACAATATGTTTAATGTCTGGAACAAAATTTCTACATACAGACAAACGCAAACAGTTACGTAAATTTTCATTACTGATGTTTGCTCTTAACCGAGACTTATTAATTTTCATAACAGAAAATAATCTCTCGTAAACGTATGTCGAGCCTAACATATTATCTTTGCGGCTTCACGATGGAGACAAGGAAACTATTGCTGTGGAAAGTCGTGATAAAAATCTATTACATGTCTTGCCAAAAGGAACTTGTCTCTCATACAAGAATTACGCTGTAGAATCTACAGTGTAAATCTATTAATTCCATTTGCAAACTGGGATGAATATCATCTACAGAAACAGCAAAATTGTCTCGAGAACTATTGTAAACTTTGGGATAAGTATGATATATCCCCAAATCGCTTAAGAAATTCCTCTTTTATTGCACTAAGTACGGGAACATATTGAAATTCATTATAATGGCGTTCAATATTAAACTTCCGCTGACCAGCGAGAATACTGTCACATATTATACGTTTCGAATTTTCGCATTTTTGCACAAAGAAAAAATGATTCTCCCATTCCTTTTTAAAAGATAGCTAATCTCCACTTCTCCGTTTCCTTGATTCACTCTGCATTTTCTGGTTCTTGAAATACAACGTTCACTATGTAGTGGTCGCTTTGCTTCAACGTCCACAGCTTAGCCTGGTACTACACTGCTGCAACCTGCTGGCTGTCACCACTGTCCCATTCGACGATTGCACGTGAGCAGCACACGTGCAGCACTGTGTGCTCATGAGCCGTGTGCAACATTTGCCTGCCCCTGGTTTAGATTATCCATTTTCTGACAAGTATTCCTAGTGAGTTTCAAGTGGAAGTTGAAGGGGAAGTCCCACAGTGGCTTCTATTATCAGTTGGTCTCCTAACAAGTTAAAAGTTACAGCCCAATTTTATGACAATAAGGCCTGAAGAACGATTTAGGTTTCTTTCTATATCCTTACAGCGCATATATGGTTAAGCATTGCACCAATTAAGGAAGATGACCACAAATAATGGGACATGCTGCAGGAGCCGCACAGGCTGGATCTGAGATATTATTCCTAAAGGCTAACAACTACAGTAAAATACCTCTTAATCAAGGAAGATCTTGCTGTGGGTTGAGTATTTGGACAGGGCAGACCATGAATGGCTTGCAGCTTTTGCCTGGCATCATCTGGTGGTGTGGGTGTGACAAAACACTCTTCAGTGGCGCACTTGGCGGCAAAAGGGTTGCCAAGGTGACCAGGGATGGAATAGTAATAAAGCCGCACAGTACTCCTGGCATGCACTGCACTTCACTGCACTATTTACACTACACTGCACACAGTATTCCAATTGCTTCTATTGGGAGGATGAACTGGAAATCTGGCATCAGACTTTGTACACTTGTAGTGAATTGAAACACCTCGAGGGGATGCAGCTCGGGAAGGCGGCACGGAAAAAGACGGTAGCACTCCGTTTAATAAACACACTGACACGGAACATGGGGCAAGAATTCTGCTGTTCGCGCACAACCTGGAAAAATGTGGCAGACGACAATGCGAGCCATGTGGTGTTGTGCAGCCAAACTGCAGATAGCATGACGGAGCACTGTTGCTGCATCGGAACAGAACAAGAGACTGCTCGAGCGTGGTTTGGCGTGAGTGGTGTCCACAAAGTATGGCCGTCCAAGCTCTCCATCTGGTGAAAGTGACTAGTGAGGGTGTTGGAGGGGGCTGGTTTCTGGTCAGTGCAGCCTACTGTATGCTGCTACAGGTAGAAGCAATGGAAGGAGTCACCAACAAGTCCCCCCCCCCCCCCCCTCCCTCCCCTTTTGAGAGGAAAGCACCTGTGCCAACTGCACAGAAAGTTGTTTGAAACTTACTGAGGATGGTTGCTGGAGGGGCATGCACAAGGTTTTGCTGCCATGGTCATGCTAATGCTCATGCTGTGGTTTCTGGTGAGCGGAAGGGCACAGGCGCTCCTGTGTGCAGCGTTTAGTGTGTATGTAGTAGTGTCGCTGCTCCAGTGGTGCAGGTGCTAGCGGCAGTGGTGACGACACTGTGTTGGGAGTGGTGGGTGCCTGTGGGGGCAGGGCATTGTCTGCTTCAGCTGGAGGCTGCAAAAATAGTAGTGCAGTGGTGAAATCAGGCTCCCAGGCTCTGAGGGGTGTGTCAGTCATGTTGCTGATTGGCAGTGGACCAGAGCTGCAGCACGGTGGTAGCTGGTGGTATTATAGGAAATGGAAATGCAGGTGGCTCCCAGAGACTGGAAGAGGCCGAGGTGAACTGGCATCCACAATCTGTAGTGATGTTGTGTGGACAACCAAAGCGGGACACACAGATCCGAATTAAGGCTGCAGCCACAGTTTCAGCTGAAATGTTGGGGGTAGAGGTGACCGCTGGCCATTGAGTAAATCTGTCAGTAATTGTCAGTTGGAGGAGGGTAGTGGACCAATAATGTCAAAGTGAAGGTACATGAACTGGTGTTGTGTGGGGGGGAAAGGCCACCACAGGGGAGTGTACGTACTGTCCGACCTTTGTGCACTGGCACGGAACACAGGATGGAGCCCTGTTTCTGCAGTCACATTGGATACCCAGCCAGATGAAGCATTGTTTCATGAGGGGGGGCAGAAGCACAGATGCCTGGGTGTAAGAGGTCATGGACACAGTCAAACGGCGGTTTTCGAAAGGCGGGAGTGAGGAAGGGGTGGGAGCGATCACTGGAACAGTCATGTTGTGAGGGATCCACAAGGACATCACACCAGAGCTTATGGTTGGAGCCAGATATGGATCTTAGCTGGAGAATGAGGCAAGAGTCTGCATTCTGAAGGGTGTGGGATAGGTCTGTTTCCCAATCTTGAGCAGTGGCCAGGGCGTTGTACCCTAAGTGTCAGGTGATGGCGCAGGAGCGGATAAGGCAATCTGCCACAATGTTATCGATACTGGCAACATGCCAGATGTCAGTAATGAATTGTGTGATATACTCCAGTAGCCTAAGTTGTCGAGGCGAGATCTGGTCTCTGTCTTTCCTACAAAAACCAGAGGCGAGGGGCTGGTGGTCTGTAAAGAAGATGAAGACGCATCCCTTGATCGAAGATCCTAAGTAGTGAACGGCCTCGTGGACTGCAAGCAGTTCATGATCGTATCCATCCCAGCAATGTTGTGCATCAGAGAGCTTGGACAAAAACAAGGCGAGCAGTTTCCAGACATTTTCCATGTATTGTTGTATGGATGGCCCCGTTAGCCATCTGGCCCACGTCTTCCACAATTGTGAGGGGGCCATTAGGATGGGGGTGGGCCAAAAGGGCCTCTTTGGTGAGGTCCCTTTTTGTTTTTTTGAAGTTCTTGATCATGGCCTGGGTCCAAGGGACCAGCTTGTTGCTTTTGTTTTTATCGCCATAGCGTGCTGTAGTAAGGGGTTTTTGGTTGGTGGCGGTATCCTTAAGATGGTGATAAGAAAGGTTGACTGTGCCAATGAAATGCTGGAGGCTTTCGAAGATAGTAGGGCATGGAAAGTCCGCTACTTCCCATACCGTCATGGGGAGGGGGTGGGAGCTGGCAGCAGAGACTAATTGGCCAAGGAATTTGACCTTGCTCCCCCTAAAAATGCATTTTGCCTTGTTGAGGATCACTCCAGCTTTCTACAAGCGGGAAAAAATTTCGCATAGATGTCAGTGATCTTCAGTAAGGTCTCAAGTAGATGAGTATATCATGTAGGCAGGCAAAACACCCAGTGCGTGCCATGGGATATTGACCAAAAACTGCTGCCATGTTGATGCAGCATGGCATAGGTTGAACATCATGAATGCACTCTCAGGCAGGCTGAAAGGTGTGATTATGGCAGTTTTCTCAGTGTCCTCCAGGGCGACTGGTATTTGTGTATACTTCAGCGCAATCTGTCTTACTCAAGGTAGTAGCTCCCAGGATGGCACCGTTGTAGGTGCAGAGGAGTGTTGACCAGATAGCAGTCAGAGATGGTGCGGGCATTGAGTTTACGGTAATCACTGCAAGGGCACCAGGAACTGTCCTTGGAAGTGAAGAACTGAAGCCCAGGGACTTTTTGAAGGGAAAAGTACACTGACAGTGAGCAACTCTTCAAACTCCTTTTGTGCAGTTTTGCGCTTGTGCTGGGGGAGGGCAGACATCCCAGAAAACCAAGGGGCCAGGGGTAGTGGCGAGGTAATGGATAGTGTCATGCTGAACATTTCAGGGGGCCTGAAACTGCCAGCTGTTTCATGGCGGAGCATTGTAGTGCTTCGAGAATTTTGGCGTAAATTCTAGAACCACTTGACCTTCCACTGTCTCGAACACACAGCATTTTAGATGTGAGTGGGGAGAAAGGAACCCAGTCTACTGCGCGTCACCTGTCTGTGTGTCTGAAGTTTATCGTGAGAAGACTGTAGACACGGCAGTTGAACAGCACTGACAAGTACTTGTTGGTCTGCCCATGGAAGTCGTAATGAAAGTGTTTTCCTGTGCTGTTTTGTAACTCTGACTATTGTTAGTGACGAAAGAACAGTTGAATTGAAAAAAGATTTGTAGTAACTTTTAACTTTGACTTGCTAGAGGCAAGACAGGTGTATATTTCTGTATAATAGAGTTGTGATCAGCAAGCCAACTCTGTTGTAAATGTAACTGTGTTTCTAACATTTGGACACCCAAGGAGACTTACTTAACAGTGTTTATTCATGTGGAGAGTGAGATTTGTAAAAGTTTGATGTTTAAATATACATCGTTAAGTGAAGCAAAAGAAACTGTGTACGTCTACATATTTTTATAAATAGAAACAGTCTTGAGAAATTCTTGTTCCCAGCAATATAAGGCGGAGAAAAAGAGGAAGGCAGTTTACCACAGCAGACTAGCCAGCTAGGAAAGTCGGCTGACCATCTCAAGCAAGTCGTATTGTTAAAGAACTTGAAGTTTGCACACATGCTTCACCACTTCAAGTCAGCCAAAACGTTAGAATGTGGTGACCAGTGGAAAAAGACTCGGTAAACAGGAATTATAAGACCAAAAATGAGAAAAGTGGATTTTGTATGTTGCCATAGCAACTAAACAAAATGCGATAAAGAATTTGCTCCGAAACTTCGGAACATGCTCGAGTAGTCAAAAGAGCAAAAATTTGGATTGAGAAATAGTGAAGAAGATTCCAGTGTGTTTCTCTAAGAAGAAATACGCCAAGATCATGTTGACTAAGAAGATCTGGTGCGGGGAGTGGATAGCTCTCACACACATCGCGGGGATGCAGATGCGGAAACCAATATCCGTCACTGCTGGCACCAGTTGCTGTTCACCGGTGGTGACCTACTTCCACATCTGCTCACCGACACCTATGCGGAAACCAACAACTGACGCTGCTCACCGATGCTGATTCCACATTCGCTCTCCGACGCAGCCCAAATTCTACGCCGGGTGAGCGTAAAACAGTACTTTATTGTTTTAATACAACATAGTATAAACTGTTGAATGAACTTTATTAGTGTAGTTATTATACTTAAAGTTAATTTTTAAATGCTCACAAGGACCAAAGCTGGTAAAAATACGAATAATGAACAGCAAGTTGGGGAAACTTCAGAACCAGTCATGGCTATGAGCATTACAAATGATGGACCTGACTGGTCTGAGTTAGTAAATCTAATTAAAACTCAATTAAAAGCAACTCTAAGTGAAGAATTAGATGTAATGAATTCTCGATTAGATGATCAATGTAAAACTTTAAATGCGAAGTTAGATGACCAGAGTCAACAGTCAAATGCTCAGAATGAAACTCTAAGGAAAGAAATAGGGTTGATACATTCTAGTTTAAATGCTCAGAGTGAAGTTCTAAATAACCAGAATGAAGACTTGAATAGCCAAGCAACAAATCTAGGTTTGTTAAATGCCAAAGTTGACACACAGAGCAAAGAATTTAGTAATCTATGCGAAGGCCTGGATATTTTAAAGACTGAATTTGACACCCTAAATAGTAAAGTAGAAAATTTGAAATTAGATTTAAAGAAGGAATTGACTGATTCTTTAAACGTTCTTGTAAATCAAATGTTTACTCACTTCAATCAAAAACAGAAGGATAATTTTCAGGATCTGACAAAAAGATTAAAATTGAATATTGAGGAGAAATGTAATGGTCTAGAATTAGAGATTAATGGATTGGACGATATATGTAATGCTAAGTTTAATGCTGTAAATCAGGGATGGCATACTTTGAAAGAGAGCATTGATAAGCATAGTGAATTAATGCCTGTCATTCAGTTGCAAATTACGCGTGTAAGTACACAAGTAGACAGTGTAGAAAGAAGCTTCAAAGAGAAGATGGCAAGCTCTGATATCATAAATGTAAGTAGTTTGGAGGAACAGCTAGAGGAAATGATAAATTGAAAAGTTGCCATGAGAGTAACCTCCAGAACGTGTCACCTATTGTTTCTTCTGAACTTTCAGATACTTGAAAGGATATAGATGACATGTGGAAAGAATTCAAGCTTATTCAAAACAAAGTAAGAAAAAATGTATTGTCCCCTAATGTTGTGTTACCTAGTGAAGTGGTGATTGTTTTGCAATGGAGAGACTTTCAAACAAAATTTAACAAGAAGTACTGGTCTGCATGTGCTCAAGTGAAGTTAATATCAGATCCATGGGATCCAGGCGGAGTCATCTATCCCCCAAGGACATTAACATTCTGAGTTAACAGGCAGAGTGATGACCGTCGGATCCCGAGTTGTTTTCGGTGTTTCTTCCAAACTAGTTTCCTTCAAATCTTAAACTATTCTGTAGTCTATTCCTACAATCTTAAACTATCCAATAATCTCATTACCTAGAAAACTGGATATGACTACAACTTAGGAGAATCACAGAATAAGAAAGTAAGTGATCTCTAAACATGAAATAAATGGAATAAGAATATTATGTCTGTGGAAAATATAATATAATGTGACAAACTCAACCACTGTTAGACTGTAGTGTATAATTTTCTATTTTGTATAGAATATTTTATGCCTTTTATGAGATGTGATGCAGATGGGAGGGTTTGTATCAGTTTTGAAAGGGGTGGGTATTGTGGATAAAAGCATGGTTTATGAGAACTCACAAATCATGACTAACACAAAACAAACACCACACCTTTCAAACAACCCTCGCAAACAAGTGTGACTGATTCTTCACCATTATCCATTTCCATAGGGTTGCTAAGATTTCCTTCGGGGACCTCAAGGGTGAAGGTGGGAATGTCTGTTCTGTAGGAGACGATTTAACACCAAACCTCCTCTGGCATCTCACTCAAGTACCTCTGAGGTAGGGATCCTGGGGAAGGGGGGTGGGAACAGTTTCCTGTCTTTGGGGCTATCTTCTTTCTCTTCTTCGATCTTAGCAACCATTTCTATTTATTTCCTTTCTTACTTCTCATTTGAGGACCTATTTATTTTTTCCCTCTTCCCATATTCATCTACTTCCATTGCAGACATCCTTCCTGGTTTCTGTGGTTTCCAATAACCTACATCTTATTTTCAGATAAGAAGGCCAAAGAATCAGACTATATGAACACACATCCGCATACACACAAAATTACATTTATACACAAACATTAAAATTGCACACTAAAAACCTGTCACGATGTGAGAACTGTCAGGTATTGTAGGGGAAAGAATATGTGTACATAGGGAAACATAGACAAATAGGTACACAAACACTATGACGATTCTACATCGCCTATTTATATAAAAACTATAAGGAGGAGGCATGAGTAATGAAAGAGAACGCAAGCAAGATTGGAGTTAATCGCGATGCTTATTTAAGAAAAATCAGTGTAGCAAATACTCTGATAAATTGATGAATAGTAGAATAGTGAGACTTGAATTATAGGTAGACATAGCATATGGTAAGGGTATAGGAGTTCAGAAGTAGAGGAGGGCTCCAGGGATTAAATGATGTATTATAAAAGTGAATGTGGAGTGTAAAATAGATTTGTAGCTTTACCAGAAAATACACTCCTGGAAATTGAAATAAGAACACCGTGAATTCATTGTCCCAGGAAGGGGAAACTTTACTGACACATTCCTGGGGTCAGATACATCACATGATCACACTGACAGAACCACAGGCACATAGACACAGGCAACAGAGCATGCACAATGTTGGCACTAGTACAGTGTATATCCACCTTTCGCAGCAATGCAGGCTGCTATTCTCCCATGGAGACGATCGTAGAGATGCTGGATGCAGTCCTGTGGAACGGCTTGCCATGCCATTTCCACCTGGCGCCTCAGTTGGACCAGCGTTCGTGCTGGACGTGCAGACCGCGTGAGACGACGCTTCATCCAGTCCCAAACATGCTCAATGGGGGACAGATCCGGAGATCTTGCTGGCCAGGGTAGTTGACTTACACCTTCTAGAGCACGTTGGGTGGCACGGGATACATGCGGACGTGCATTGTCCTGTTGGAACAGCAAGTTCCCTTGCCGGTCTAGGAATGGTAGAACAATGGGTTCGATGACGGTTTGGATGTACCGTGCACTATTCAGTGTGTCCCCTCGACGATCACCAGTGGTGTACGGCCAGTGTAGGAGATCGCTCCCCACACCATGATGCCGGGTGTTGGCCCTGTGTGCCTCGGTCGTATGCAGTCCTGATTGTGGCGCTCACCTGCACGGCGCCAAACATGCATACGACCATCATTGGCACCAAGGCAGAAGCGACTCTCATCGCTGAAGACGACACGTCTCCATTTGTCCCTCCATTCACGCCTGTCGCGACACCACTGGAGGCGGGCTGCACGATGTTGGGGCGTGAGCGGAAGACGGCCTAACGGTGTGCGGGACCGTAGCCCAGCTTCATGGATACTGTTGCGAATGGTCCTCGCCGATACCCCAGGAGCAACAGTGTCCCTAATTTGCTGGGAAGTGGCGGTGCGGTCCCCTACGGCACTGCGTAGGATCCTACGGTCTTGGCGTGCATCCGTGCGTCGCTGCGGTCCGGTCCCAGGTCGACGGGCACGTGCACCTTCCGCCGACCACTGGCGACAACATCGATGTACTGTGGAGATCTCACGCGCCACGTGTTGAGCAATTCGGCGGTACGTCCACCCGGCCTCCCGCATGCCCACTATACGCCCTCGCTCAAAGTCCGTCAACTGCACATACGGTTCACGTCCACGCTGTCGCGGCATGCTACCAGTGTTAAAGACTGCGATGGAGCTCCGTATGCCACGGCAAACTGGCTGACACTGACGGCGGCGGTGCACAAATGCTGCGCAGCTAGCGCCATTCGACGGCCAACACCGCGGTTCCTGATTTGTCCGCTGTGCCGTGCGTGTGATCATTGCTTGTACAGCCCTCTCGCAGTGTCCGGAGCAAGTATGGTGGGTCTGACACACCGGTGTCAATGTGTTCTTTTTTCCATTTCCAGGAGTGTACTTAATTACAGTATACATAGAAATGTATACTAGGGTAATGAAGATAGGATAACCTGTGCTCTCAAAGGTGAACCAACATGCGACGTATAGGTACTGATCATAGGATATGGGGACAGTATCATGACAGAAGTCATACATTTTATAGGGATTATTCTGCTAAGTTTGAATTCCATGCGCAACTAGCATTATTACGTTTTATGTAAGGTTACGAGTGGCAAAAGGAACACTTTCAAAATTCCCAGGGTTCCTCCAAACTACAACAGATAATGACTTAGTACATACTTAGGAAAGGTAGTACAAAAGGTGAGAACTGAAAGTAAATTACTCATGTGTCATAAACACCTGAAATTTACGATTGAAAAATGAAGATAGTGTTCACGATTCCTAGATATTAAGAGCTGACTAAAACCTCGAGTGAAATGCTCACATTTTATTATCAAAGTAAAATGCGAAAAGAATAGCTAAATAGTAAACAAAAGGTTATTCACGATTATTAAAAGAAATGAAATGTATACTTTTGAAATGTGAATTGTTATTCTGTGTGATATTAATGTACATAATGATTGTATAAAATAACGCGTGTTCGATCTGCGGGTGGGGGGGGATATGTAGTGCTATGAGAATTTTGGCATAAATCCTAGACCCACTCAGCCTTCCACCGTCTTGAACACACAATATTTTAGATGTGAGTGGGGAGAAAGGAATCCTATCTACTGTGTGTCACCTGTCTGTGTGTGCAGGTCCGAAGTTTATCGTGAAAAGACTGTAGATACAGCGGTCGAATGGCACCGACAAGTACTTGTTGGTCAGTCCATGGAAGTCATTATGAAAGTGCACAGCAGTGCCAAGGAACTTCTGTGTTATTCTGTGCTGTTTTATAACTGTGACTATTGTTAGTGACAAAAGAACAGTTGAGTTGAAAAAAGATTTTTAGAAACTTTTAACTTGAACTTGCTAGAGGCAAAATAGGTGTATGATTTCTGTATAATAGTTGTGGTTAGCAAGCCAACTCTGTTGTAAATGTTTCTAATGTTTGGACACGTGAGGAGACTTACTTAACAGTATTTATTCATGTGGAGAGTGTGTTTTGTAAAAGTTTGATGTTTAAATATACGTCGTTGAGTGAAGCAAAAGAAACTGTGTACATCTACTTATTTTTATAAGTAGAAAGAGTCTTGAGAAATTTCTGTTCCCAGCAATATACTGCGGAGAAGAAGAGCGAGAGAGTTTGCCGCAGCAGGCTAACCAGCTAGGAAGGTCGTCTGGCTATCTCACATAAGTTGTATCGTTAAAGAAGTTGAAGTTTGCACACATACTTCACCACTTCAAGCTGTCCAAAACATTAGAGCATTAATTAAAAAAATTAATTAATTTGCTATGTATTTGCTATGTATTTTTATAGGGTTTCTTAAAATTTCATTCTGATAAAGACATCCTTAGAGGTGTCAAAACCTAGGTCAATGTATGAAACAGTTCTTTGCAAATGTTTGGCTGTGTGATTTCTTTGCTGAAACTTATATACAGTTGCTGAGAGTTTAAAACTAAGATTTCTACCAGCCTAGGTATCTAAGTCTGTATCAAAATACAGAAACATCAGAAGAAAATTTTTAAACACACACATAGCTTTTGATTTTAATAAGCAGTGTAAAGAAAATGGACTTTTCCAAGTTACGTTAAATCCTATCTGAACATCAGACAGTGCATGAAAGAACCAAAAACTTTCCAGTGCTTAATACAAGAAAAAGGGTGGATTAAATGAAGAGGCCTATGTTTTGTATCTTGAGCTCACCAAAATTTTTTTGCATAGATTTTAATTTTCAAATTGATGCTTTTTCGCATTTTATTGATGACGGAATGGATATCTAAAATAATTGTGTTACAAAAAGAAACGAGAGAAACTAGCTAATCTTATGAGCATTTTACCTGTAAAAAAAGCCTATTGTTAGCAGTTTCCAAAGGTCTGAGCATAAATTTTTCAACAGAATTCTGAACAAGACTGAGATAGATTTTACACTAGAAGAAACTGCCCTTTTGGAGAAAGGGCTTAAGTACAGTGTAATGCATAGGTCATGATGTGTGCAGATTTTTGAGAAACATGAAGTTAAAAACTCCTGTCATTGTGATTTTGATAAACTGATGAAAATATTAATGTCAAGCTAAAAGAAAACAATGCCCTTATAATGAATTCTGACCAAGGGAATGTTGTAATCATGCTACTCAGAACGAATTTGTATATAACTTTACAATTTTTTGAAGAGAATAATGTGTCTGAGGTAGATGAGGATCCAAACCACACAATACAAAAAGAAATTAGACTTGCCATTAATAGTGCTACATAATTGCTTAAACTGTTTAATAAAAAACAGCTTATTTATATGAATCCACAGGCTCCAAAATTGCACTCCGAGCTTAAAGTACATAAAATTCACCATAAAAGATGTCCGATTATAAACAGTATGAATAGTGCATATCATGAGTTAGCAAGGTTTCTTCACAAAAAATAAAAAAGTCTTTTTTGTACATAATTATTGTGTCATCACTAGCCAAAATCAAAGATTTGCAGTGTGATCAAGATACTAAATTATTTTCACTAGATATTACAAACCAAATATACTAATATACCTGTTTAAACAACTGTTAACATCATTGAAAAAAACTATGTACTTTTAAAAAAGGTATTTTTGATGAGCAAATCACTGACCTAATTTGTTTGCTAAGAATAGTAGTAAAATACAACTATTTTGTTTTCACCATCAGACGAACGGCAGGCATCTTTGCGATTATTTTCATTTACTCACTGGAAGAAAAATTCTTCAACAATTGTTCATCTGCTGATCTGGGTATTTTGGTGTATTCTTGGTATGTAGATGACATTCTGATCATATACAGCAGTTCCCTGGAAAGAATTGAACAGTCATTTTAAATTATTGATAGTCTTCATGAAAAAATTGGCTTCACTTATGAATTAGAAAATAATAACTGTCAGCTTCATTACTGGGACCTGAGCATTGCTATTGATGACAGATTTTCCTTTTGCATTATTAAAAAAGCCACTAATACTTAGATTGTGCGCTCTAGTTCACTGCTTCCTCATTTCCATAAAAAAGCAATTTTTTCATTCAGCCGTTCATTGTACAGCTTCTGTACCATTGTCACCTAACAAGATGAATTTAATAAAAACTATTGCAGCAGATAATGGCTATGGTCCCTCATTAGTTGTAAAGATCGTCAAAGTTAAAACTGATGCTAAAGTGACTACTTTACGCATCAGTGCTGCTTCTAACAATAATGAGTACAAAAATGTGTCTTCTATTCCATTTTCAGGCCTTATTTTCTATAGAATTCATTGTCTTCTAGTTAAAAAATATGGATGCAAAGTTATCGTTTCCACTAACAGTAACTTGTAAAAAAAATCTTATTCACAATCTCAAGTCCACAGTTGTTCTTATAAACAGTTTAGGAATTTATAAAATCACTTGTGATACTTGGCCTGTTTGTTATGTAGGACAAACTGGAAGATCTTTCAGTGTCAGGTACAAGGAACGTTAATTGGGAAAAGAGGCACTAATCTGTGAATTTAACTTTTGCTGATAATCTATTAATTTCCAGTCACTAACCGAAAAGTGCTGAAAAATTTCCATTTTGCTTAGGGGAAAGAAAGGTCGTAGGCTTGATGTACTTGAAGAGCTGGAGATTTTCAAATATATTTCTAAGACCCATGGCCTCATCCTCAATGAACAGTTGCAATTAAGTAACAAAAACTTTTTCAACATGTTAAATGCACTGCTTGTGGAAATTTAATTCCTTTATTTTTTTACTATGTTTCCTTGCCTCTAGTTTTGAAACACCTTTTTCTTCGATTCTCATAGATGTATACTACTAAAGTTACTTTCATGCAGATATTTTTTGTGTTGTACAAATGTTCGTATAAATATTCTTTAATATCCTGTGTTTTACGTAAGGGTAATTTCTGTATAGCCTAATAGATGGCTCTGGTATACTTTATTTGTTCAACTTCTTTCTCTTTTCAAAAGTAGAATAAGCTCTTTTCCTTTGTATTTTGTTTTTAGAATGACCTGTTGTTTAATTCAATTATTTCTGTTATATATCTCAGATGGCACATATGTCACTGTCTGCACCTGATCGGTGGCACAACTTGTAAGCCTTTTGGCCGATTGGTCCGATGTTTTTCCTAGCAAGGCATATGCGCTGAATTCTTGAACATGTTTAATTTTAATTTTTGATTTGAGCGTATCTGCTTGAAACTCTGACCATCGCTTTCTCACAATGTAATTTTATGCAACTAACCTATATCATGACAGTTGTCATCTTGGTTAGTAATTTTCTCAAACTTAATTTTCTGTTTATTATTTCACAGGGTTTCTTAAAATTTCATTCTGATGAAGACGTACTTAGAGGTCTCAAAACCTATGACAATGTATCGAACAGCTATTTGCAACTGATTGACTGTGTGATTCCTGTGTTGGAATATGGATAAGTCGGAGCCAGTGTTGACAAGGTTGTGAACAGGAAACTAGTGTCATTGAAGCCCCATATGAATAGGCACTGTGAAGTGTCACAGCAGCTGAGCGTATGTACTCCCACTGGTTGCCGGGGTTTGGAGACTAGGAGCACAGAGGGCTGCATTTCTCACTAATCCTCTAGTGGTACCAGCAAGCTGTGCCTAATTCATGGTGGTTGTGGTTGTCAGGGTATAGTTAGAACTGTGCCGACGGGAACAGCTGTTTTCACCCTGTTGGAAACGTGTGTAGAAGGCGGTCAGCACCTGGCAGTGGGTGCATGAGCTGTAGTTGGACCATGCTGGAAGTAAGTGCTGCCATCTCAGAGCTCAGGTGTGTCAGAGCTTGAGGTGAGGAGGGGTTGGTTGGTGAATAGCTGGCCAGAGCCACAAAGTGGTAGCTGACATTCTGTCTACAGCCATAGCGAGGAAGGAGTTCAGGGTTTTGAGCAGTTAATTGGCCAAGATCGTTGCGTCACCTAATGGTAAATGGGTGTGTGAAGCCAGGGTAGCCTATACAGGGGCAGGAACGTGCAAGAGCCAGCAGTTTAGGAGCAAGCCATCAGGGAGGATGAGTGGTTTGGCTAGTGTTTGGCTCTGATCCAGCAGCAGGGACAGTCACATGTTGGTACACTGCTCAAATGATAACAAATTATGTGTCTGTTGCAGCTTCAATGGCATGATGCTGGATATGATACATTTTTTTAGTTAAGTCTAGCTGACAGAGGGGGATGGGTGTGAAACAACATCCCACACTTGGGCAGTAGTGACCAGGTCAAGGTGGCCGATAACCATCTTGAATTTTGTTGAGTTGCTCGTAATAGAGCTACCTGTGAAAGCTGCCTCGATAGAAGCAAACCACAGGCAAGGGTCTCACAGGTTGAAAGGGGGCAAGTGAGCAGCAGCACAACTGGAGGGAGGGTCTGCAGAGTCAGCTTATGCTGGGTGCGCTACTCAGTTGGTAAGCCGAGTCAAGCAGTTCTGTAGTGCTGACAGTTGCGTGTGCAGAGTTCCAACACCTCCGAAATGCTCATAGGTGCTGGGGTGGGAGGAGTAATGAAGGAGCTGCTGGCTAGAGAGCTCATTAGGCATGACAACTGTAGGGATGGGAACATGTGGCAGCAACAATGTGACTTAACAGTGCAGGGAGTGTGTCGTGGTATGTAGGGTGGTGCTGCCAAGCAGTGTTGTGGAGAAAGAGGTGACAAGACAGGGGAAGCAGGACACGCACACTGTGGACTGTGCAATACAATGTGAGCCATGTGTTGTCGTGGGAAGGAGTGTTCATTACACCTCATAGTAACACTGGCTTGACTAGGTGTGCAGCTGTTGGCTGCAGGAGGAGTGTGGATGGGCCCAGGGAGGGGTGCAGAGGTGGTGTGCATGAAGGGAGTGTGTTTATGCAGGGGTGGCGAAGGCAAGGTGCAGATATGGGTGCGAGCGGGATGCATCCAGCTGACCTAACGATTTCTGTACTTCTAAGGGGCATACATGCCTAAACAGTATGTTAATTATGGAAGATGACAAAAAATAGTGGGACATGCTGGAAGAGCCATTTGGGCTGGTTCTGAGATATTGTTCCTAAAAGCTAGCAACTACAGTAAAGTTCATGAGTTAATATCTTGTAATCAAGGAGGGATCACACTTGGGGGTGGTGTCTCTGGACAAAGTGGACCGTGAATGGCATGTAGCTTTTGTCTGGCGTCATCTAGTGGAGTGGGAAAACTCGCTTCAGTGTTGCATGTGGCGGCAAAGGAGTTGCCAAGATGGCCAGGAATGGAATAGTAGTAAACCCACCTGATGCTCCTGGTGCACACTGCATTTCACTGCACTATTTACACTACAATCCAAGCAGTAGTCCATTTACTTATATCGGGAGAACAAACGAGGTGTCCAGCATCAGGCTTTGTACACCCGTAGTCAATAGAAGAACCTTGAGGGTGCGCAACTCAGGAAGATGGTGTGGAAAAATTGTGGTAACACTACTCTTAGTAAATGAACCATGACAGAACACTGACACTGAATGTGGGCTAAGAATTCTGCTGCGTGCGCATACCCCAGCAAAATACAGGATACAATAATGTGAGCCATGTGGTGATGAGCAGGCGAGCTGGCGAGAGCAAGGCGGGAAAGTGTTGCCTTGTTGGAGCAGAACAAGAGACTGCTCAAGTGATGGTTCAGCCTCCGACGGAAGTGACCAGTGAAGGTATTGGGTGGGGGGGCTGGTTTCCTGTCTGTACAGCCCGTCGTCTGCTGCTACAGGTGGTGGCAATGGAAGGAGTCACCCCAGGATCAAATTGATTGCCATTCTTTACTAGGTTCTTTACTGGTTGCAGTCTGCAGTCCAGTCACAGTAACCAGAGAGAGTGGTTGTGTGCTTGTGAGTTGTGCTTGTGTGAATGTCTGCGTGTTTTCTATTTTGGAAGAAGGCATTTTTGCCAAAAGTTGAAATGTACAGTATAGCTCTCTTTTTATTATGCCTATCTGTGACATGGTGAGTAGCAATCTATCCTTTTCATAATATTGTTACTAGGCATATTGTTCCTTTTACGAAATCCAGTATCATATAATTTATATATTGATTGGATCTGTTATGTATTTTTTATGCTAAAGACCCCCATAGAGTGAGTGAGCTGCACCCCTTATAAGGCAGCAAAAAATGATGTTGCAAAACGTTCCATTGTATAAAGTGTAGGTGATTCTGATGTTGATATTGGTGTCTACAGTTGGTAAAAACCATTGCTTAAATATAGATGACTGTTCTCTGTTCATCTAGTTGGATTCTCATATTAATAAAATGATCTTTATAATACTTATGTATAGCTTTTGAAAAAGTAATTTGTAGACTGTAATACTTTAGTTAAAAAATTAATAAATCACTGGGGCCGGCCGGAGTGGCCGAGCGGATTTAGGCGCTGCAGTCTGGAACTGCACGACTGCTACGGTCGCAGGTTCGAATCTTGCCTTGGGCATAGATGTGTGTGCTGTCCTTAGGTTAGTTAGGTTTAAGTAGTTATAAGTTCTAGGGGACTGATAACCTCAGCAGTTAAGTACCATAGTGCTCACAGCCAATAAATCACTGGTAAGCAGCACGTACACACACATTTTTAAACTGTATTTATAGTGCATCTATGTGTTAAGTATTAGAAAACGTTTCAGGTAGAGTATTGCAGCTACAATTTTTACAGTCTTTAAGTTACATGCAACATTTTACCAAAGTTATAACAGTTCTGACCACACCCAGGGGCAATTGCCATAGCTGATAATAGGTAAGTAGGTACCTATATTTCTGTTTTCCAAATGTATGGACTCTTTTATTCCAAACTGCCTCTTATTTACTGCACATATTTTGTCTTGTTTGGGATTTAATTAAAAATGGTCTGGTCCTGGGAGTCTCCAAATCTCAGGGCTCTCTGCTTAGTTTGCCACTTGGAATACTGTGATTGCAATGAATGCTAGTGAGAAAGAATTTGTAGCAACCAGCCATAATTTTACTTTGCAAATTAATTTTATTTCTCTTACTTTTTTTTTAGCCCAGGTACAGCAGATGCACATGAAGAGTGACACTACAAAAAATGAGTTAAGAGCCTTGACGGTTGCTTTCAATACTGGCATTGTTTTCTTTAGTCCAATAATTGTGTATACAGAAGCATTAGCAGAACTGATAGGTGCAGGCTAATTTTATATGAATCTGCAAAGTATTTATCAGTAGACTGTGATTTTTTTTCAGTATTACTTCTATAGCATTCAATAATTCTAATGATAATTTTTCTATACCCTATTTGTATACAGAATAAGATACATCTCCACACCACCTTCAGCAAGAGCTGCTCCCCACTGCCTCTGACAACCATGTACCTGCCAGCCCTCCCTCACTCATTACTAACTGGCAAACTTGCTGCCTTGTCAAAGCTTTAGTCCACGTATATGTATAGTTGTATTAATTTTCTTCTCTTACTATTAAAAGATAAATACATACGTTGAAATAAAATGAAATGTCGTGTGGCTAAGGCCCCCCGTCGGGTAGACCGTTCACCTGGTGCAGGTCTTCTGATTTAACGCCACTTCGGCGACCTGCGCGTCGATGGAGATGAAATGATGATGATTAGGACAACATAACACCCAGTCCCTGAGCGGAGAAAATCTCCGACCCAGCCGGGAATCGAACCCGGGACCTTAGGATTGACATTCCGTCACGCTGACCACTCAGCTACCGGGGCCGGACAATACATACGTTGATATACAGGGTGTTTCAAAAATGACCGGTATATTTGAAACGGCAATAAAAACTAAACGAGCAGCGATAGAAATACACCGTTTGTTGCAATATGCTTGGGACAACAGCACATTTTCAGGCGGACAAACTTTCGAAATTACTTTCAACAACAGATGGCGCTGCAAGTGATGTGAAAGAGATAGAAGACAACGCAGTCTGTGGGTGCGCCATTCTGTACGTCGTCTTTCTGCTGTAAGCGTGTGCTGTTCACAACGTGCAAGTGTGCTGTAGACAACATAGTTTATTCCTTAGAACAGAGGATTTTTCTGGTGTTGGAATTCCACCGCCTAGAACACAGTGTTGTTGCAACAAGACGAAGTTTTCAACGGAGGTTTAATGTAACCAAAGGACCGAAAAGCGATACAATAAAGGACCTGTTTGAAAAATTTCAACGGACTGGGAACGTGACGGATGAACGTGCTGGACAGGTAGGGCGACCGTGTACGGCAACCACAGAGGGCAACGCACAGCTAGTGCAGCAGGTGATCCAACAGCGGCCTCGGGTTTCCGTTCGCCGTGTTGCAGCTGCGGTCCAAATGACGCCAACGTCCACGTATTGTCTCATGCGCCAGAGTTTACACCTCAATCCATACAAAATTCAAATGCGGCAACCCCTCAGCGCCGCTACCATTGCTGCACGAGAGACATTCGCTAACGATATCGTGCACAGGATTGATGACGGCGATATGCATGTGGGCAGCATTTGGTTTACTGACGAAGCTTATTTTTACCTGGACGGCTTCCTCAATAAACAGAACTGGCGCATATGGGGAACCGAAAAGCCCCATGTTGCAGTCCCATCGTCCCTGCATCCTCAAAAAGTACTGGTCTGGGCCGCCATTTCTTCCAAAGGAATCATTGGCCCATTTTTCAGATCCGAAACGATTACTGCATCACGCTATCTGGACATTCTTCGTGAATTTGTGGCGGTACAAACTGCCTTAGACAACACTGCGAACACCTCGTGGTTTATGCAAGATGGTGCCCGGCCACATCGCACGGCCGAAGTCTTTAATTTCCTGAATGAATATTTCAGTGATCGTGTGATTGCTTTGGGCTATCCGAAACAGACAGGAGGCGGCGTGGATTGGCCTCCCTATTCGCTAGACATGAACCCCTGTGACTTCTTTCTGTGGGGACACTTGAAAGACCAGGTGTACCGCCAGAATCCAGAAACAATTGAACAGCTGAAGCAGTACATCGCATCTGCTTGTGAAGCCATTCCGCCAGACACGTTGTCAAAGGTTTCGGGTAATTTCATTCAGAGACTACGCCATATTATTGCTACGCATGGTGGATATGTGGAAAATATCGTACTATAGTTTTTCCCAGACCGCAGTGCCATCTGTTGTTGAAAATTGTAACTACTGTAATTTCGAAAGTTTTTCTGCCTGAAAATGTACTGTTGTCCCAAGCATATTGCAACAAACGGTGTATTTCTATCGCTGCTCGTTTAGTTTTTATTGCCGTTTCAAATATACCGGTCATTTTTGAAACACCCTGTAAATAGAGAAGATGATAAATTATCAGTTTCCTGTTTCAGGAACAGTCTCATGGTTATATACATTAACAGTTTTAAAAGGGAACATTACACTTTGAACTCTTCTGTTGAATAACAGCAATTCTCTATTAAGTTCATCAGTTTATTCTTTAAGGTATTTAAATTAGCTGTCTTCATAATCATGTGGTAGTCTGCTGTAAAAGGAAGAAGAAGAAGAAGAAGAAGAAGAAGAAATTATCCCTATTGTATGCGGGCTGCAATCTGCAGCCTTTTTATTACTTGTAATTCTCTGAAAGTTTTCCTGTAATGTACTTCACTGTTCATAACTCCATGTTCTGCTTTTTTGATGGTTATTATTTTATATTTTCTGAAAAATTTCTACAAGGCTGGGTGTTGTTTACCTTAGCTACCACTCTCACTGCCCTTTTTTGTAGTTTAAAAAGTTTTCCAGTGAAGACTGCTCCCGGCCCCTTCCTGGACCTCAGTACCATACCAAAGTTGTGGATTTATCAATCCAAAACAAATATGATGTAAATGCTGTTTCCGTGACAGGTGTTCATCCACTGTGATACCCAAAAATTTGTGTTTATTTGTATAGCTAAATGCAACAGAGGTGTAAGTGGACTAGCATAGATTATAGCGAATCAGGAATTGCATTGTCATTTTTTCTTGATCTACAAGTAGCTTATTTGCAACAGGGAGTATTACTCAGATGAAATAGAAACTTTGATAACAACAGTAGTGTTCCAGGAGTTAATTTAGATCTTTCTAAAGCTTCAGTACTGTTAGTCATGAATTTTTTTTTAGATAAGTTGGAACCAAGGAGGATAAAAGGGATAGAAAACAAGTGCTTTTGATGATATTTGCAAAACAGATTGCAGGTTGTGGAACTCGCATCAGTGTAATAGTGATCAATGTTGAGGAATCTGTATTCACAACTGGTCAAGTCCTTAAGTCATTTCATTCTTGGTTCAGTGCCAATAGGCTGGCCCTTAATGTGAAACCGAGCGAGGTGGCGCAGTGGTTAGACACTGGACTCGCATTCGGAAGGACGACGGTTCAATCCCGCGTCCGGCCATCCTGATTTAGGTTTTCCGTGATTTCCCTAAATCAGTCCAGGCAAATGCCAGGATGGTTCCTCTGAAAGGGCACGGCCGACTTCCTTCCCCATCCTTCCCTAATCCGATGAGACCGATGACCACGCTGTCTGGTCTCCTTCCCCAAACCAACCAACCAACCTTAATGTGAAGAAAACCAATCATATTCAGTTTGGAAAAATGAATCGTAACCACAGTCTACAGCTGGTACTGGTCAGAAATGAGTTACAAAGAGTACGATGCACATAACTTTTAGGAATGTATGTTGATCAAGACTTCAGCTGGAAAGACCAGGTAGCTAAACTCTGTTAGAGACTCAGTCCTGCATGTTTTTCTCTGAGAATTGTTTCTAAAGTTTGCTCCTCAGATAGTGCTAGAATTTCTTATTTTGATTACTTTCTGCCCCTTGTAGCTCATGGAATAATTTTTTGGGATAAAATTAAAACATCTACATCTATACTCAGCAAACCACCGTGAGGTGCATGGTAGGGGGTATGTCCCATTGTACCAGTAATTAGGGTTTCGTCCTGTTCCATTCACATATGGAGCATAGATGCCTCCATGCACGCAGCAAATATTGTAATCTTATCCTCATGACCCCTGTATGAACAATTCATAGGGGGTTGTAGCATATCCCTAGAGTAATCATTTAAAGTGTTTCTTGAAACTTTGTTAATATACTTTCTTGGAATAGTTTATGTCTGTCTTTAAGAGTCTGCCATTTCAGTTCCTTCAGTATCTCTGTGACACCCTTTCATGGATTCCACTAACCTGTGAGCATCGGTGCTGTCCTTCTCTGTATACATTCAATATCCTCTGTTGGTCCTATATGGTACAGGTTCCACACACTTGCACAATATTCTAGGATAGGCTGTGCGAGTGATTTCTAAGCAGTCACTTTTGTAGACTAATTGCACTTCCCCAGTATTCTACCAATAAACCAAAGTCTACAGTCTGCTTTACCGCCGACTGAACTTAAGTGATCATTCCATTTCATATCCCTACAAAGTGTTACACCCACATATTTGTATGAGTTGGCTTATTCCAACAGTAGCCCATTGACATTATAGTTAAAGGATACTACATTTTCCCATTTTGTGAAGTACACAGTTTTACATTTCTGAACATTTAGAGCAAGTAGCCAATGTCTGCACCATGTTGAAATCTCATTAAGATCGAACTGAATATTTATGCAGCTTCTCTAAGATAGTACTTCATTAAAGATAACTGCATCACCTGTAAAAAAATAAATAAATAAATAAATAAAAAATGAAATAAAATTTAAAAAATAAAAAATAAAAACACCTGATTTTACTTTTTATATTACATGCAAGTTCATTAATATGCAACAGGAACAGCAAGGGTTCCAACACACTACCCTGGGGCACATCTGAATTGATTTTCACATCTGATGATGACCCTCCATCCAAGATAACATGCTGTGTCCTCCCTACCAAAAGGTCCTCAATTCAGTCACAAGTTTCACTTGATACTCGATATCATCGTACTTTTGGCAATAAGCGTAGGTGCAGTAATGAGTCAAATGCTTTTTGGAAATCAAGAAATATTGCATCTAACTGACTGTCTTGATCCAAAACTTTCAGTATGTCATGTGAGAAAATTGCAAGTTGGGTTTCGCATTATCGATGCTTTAGAAAACCATGCTGGTTGACATTGAGGAAGTCATTCTGTTCAAGATACCTCATTATGTTTAAGCTCAGAATATGCTCTTAAGATTCTGCAACAAATTGATGTCAAGGATATTGGACAGTAGTTTTGTGGATCACTTCTACTACCCTTCTTGTAAATGGATGTGACTTGTACCTTTTTCCAAGAACTGGGCACGGTTTTTTGTTCGAGGGATCTACGATAGATTATTGTTCGAAAAGGAGCTAACTCAGATGCAAATTCAGTATAGAACCTGACAAGGATTCCATTGGGGCTTGGAGCTTTGTTCAATTTTAACGACTTCAGCTGTTTCTCAGCACTACTGACACTAATACTTATTTCATTCATCTTTTCAGTGGTAGTAGGATTAAATTGGGCCACTCTCCTGGGTTTTCCATTGTAAAGGAACATTTGAAAGTGGAGTTAAGCATTTGACTTTTGTGTTGCTACCCTCTATTTCAGTTCATGTCTCATTTGCTGATGGCTGGAAACTAACTTTGGTGCCACTAACAGCATACAACCACAATTTCTGTGGATTTTTGTGAAATGTCGTTTGACAATATTGTGCTATGTTAGTCATTGAAGGCATCAGGCATTGCTCTTTTGCCAGCCGAACACATATAATTCAGCATCTCTCTATGTGTAACCCTATGCTTTGTTTTACACCTATTGTGCAGTAATCTCTGTTTCTTTAGAAATGTCTTTACAGTGACTTTATAGCATGGAGGTTCCCTGCCATTATGAACTGTTCTACTGGGTACATATCTATCCAGTGCATGGTCAACTATCCTTTTAAACTTGATCTGGAGTTTCTCTACATGCTCCTGACCTGTGCTGAAAGTTTAAAGTTCCTGATTGAGATATGACATTACTGATTTTTTATCTAGCTAACTGAACAAACATGTATATCTTTCTTCCAGTTTTAGGCCGTTGTACTTTGGTAATCATTGTTGCCACAACCGAATCATGGTCACTGATGCCAGTTTTGATGTGGACATCCTCAAAGAGGTCAGCTCTATTTGTCACCATTGGATCCAGTATACTGTATTTCCAGCATGAGTGGTGTTCCCAACTATCTGTTTTACATAGTTTTCAGAGAAGGCATTTAGTAAAGTTTCACAGAATGTCCTATCATGCCCACCACTAACAAAACTGTAATTTTCCCAGTTAATTGTTGGATGATTAAAGTCTCCTCCAGTGTTTACAGTGTGATAGGGGAACTTATGTACAAGTTAACTGAGGTTTTCTCTAAAATTTTCAGTTACATTAAGAGATGAGTCTGGTTAGCGATAGAAGGATCCAGTTATAATTTTATAACTGAGTCTTGCCCTAACAATCTCGCATGCCGTTTCAATTTCTATCTTGGTGAATTTGAGTTTATTGTCTACTGCAACAAATACACCACCTCCATTTCCCATTTGCCTGTCTTTTCAATATACATTTAAATTTCCCCCAAAAATCTCACTGCTATTAATTTCAGGTTTCTACCAGCTATCTGTACCTAGCATTATGTGAGCTTCACTGCTTTCCAGGAGTACTTCAAATTCTGACACTTTGTTGCGAATGTTTCGGCAGCTTACCATTAGGGTTATAATACTCTCACCTGTGGGAGGCATTTCTTTTGATTTTACACTGATTCTTCGGGGTTTCCTACAGGTATCGTTTCTGGATTGGATGTAATCAATTAAATGAAAGTCTCATGTTACAGAAAAGGACTACTTGAATCTTGTCACATAGTGCAGCTAGAGTTCACTACAAGCCCCTACTTGAGTAACTGTGTTCGCTAACTATACCCTTCCCCCACCCCCCCCCCTCCCACCCTGTGTGTTGGTGACAAACGCTAGAGTTGGTGACCTACAGCACATTATTGTGATTCCAAAAAATTTTGAGGGAGGGCTTGTAAGGCATACACAAGGATAAATTAGGTACTTTTATTATTTCACAATTGATGATTTACGCGTGCAGGGTTGATGTTTATTGTAGAGGGGAAACAGTAATTTTCTCACAATCTTTTATAAATGCCACATTTTTACAGCTATGCGATTGTTTTAAAGTTTATTTAGAAAAACAAATTTGGTGTACATTCATAAAAAGTTTTTTCATCTGGTAGTTTGGCACCAAACCACACGTAATGCATTATCTCGCCAAATATTGACAAAGATAGCTGATGGTGTGCAATGGATTCTGTTTTGATTCAGCCTCCTTGGGATTTGACTCCTTTTTTCTCTCTCTCAATGAGATAAAAGCAGAAGCTTTTTGATCATATTCTTTATCTGATGTTAAAAACAGGCATTACAGGGTTTCACTAGTGGAGGGCATTTGGCTGGGGAGTGGGGGGCAGGGAGGGGGGGGGGGGGATTCAACTTGACGACTCTCAGATTATAATTCTTCACTCTTTCCACTGTGCCAACCATTGCATGAAAACCACGCTAACATAAATGACTCGTGCCTCAGTTGAACCATGCCAGAAATGCTGTTTTTTCTCCTAAATGCTTGGAAGTCCTGCTTCTGTCACTTTCATATCTGGCCAACCCCTGCATTTACTATAAATCTCGATGAAACTGGTGATGACGAGAAGGCGCAGTCCCATTGTAAGGATGAATGAATAGATAGATAAAATAGAAAATAATGGTAATAATTGACAAAGGATGCATCATCTGCATTCCTTACAACCTTGTGATGTTGGTGTTCAGTTAAATCATTAAAGTACATGGGGAATGGGAAAAGTCCGTATGTACTTTCTTGAACTGTCCTTTTGACTGATTTAGTTGTTAGCAACTGCTCATTTCTTTTATACACTATCTTAACACACTGTTTCCTGACATTTCATGTAAGGTACCAAAAGAATGCAGAAGAGGTTTAATGAAGCCTCTGACATACCTAATGAATACCTCCCTCTCCCATGGAGTATTCCCTGAACTCGCAAAAATCACAGACATTCTACTCGTGTGTAAGGAGGACATAAAAATGGATGTAAAAAAAACTACAGACCAATATCATTAACCATTAACTACTATGGACATCGACAGGAACACAGTTACTGTGGTGGGGCCTCTCATACCACCTTTTTATTTATTTTATTTTATATAAACCCAGTGTTTTGATGAATACATATTTTCACGACGTTTTGTCATTCATTAAACTTCTTAGAAGTTGACTTTGTGCAAATTTGGATTTTTTCAACAACAATGCAGAATTTTAAACATTTAGACAAATAAAACAAAGCAAAATATGTGCCCCCCCCCCTCCCCCGGGGGCTCCCAGTTCTTTCATTTCATGTGTGGCGCACACGGGGACCCGGGCTACTGCAGCTCATTCTTCATTCCCTAGCTGCTTTTCCTTCTCCCTGCCCCCTCCCTCCCTATCCCTGCTCCTTCCCCATTGCCACCTCCTTCCCCATTGCCACCTCCTTCCCCATTGCCACCTCCTTCCCCATTGCCACCTCCTTCCCCTCTCTTGGTGTTCTGCTTTGTGTCGACCTGGCTATTCCCCTGATGTCCTGTATCAGTTGCAATTTTTTTTTCCTTTTGCCTGTTCTTTCACCCTCTTAGTGTTTCGGTCCCCACTTGATGTTTGACCTCCACTTCAAAATTTCCAGTTTTTAGTGTGAGCCATATGGGCCTAGAATCTACGGTGGGGATTCCTCTCCCCCCTACCTTCCCCTCTCTCTTCCCCCACTGTAGTTCCCTTCCACCCTACTAGGTCACTAGCATGTGTAACCAGTCCCTGTGGTGGGGCTGTTATGTACCCATATGGCTGAGCCCCCTGACAACACAGGGATCGCACTACTGATACCTGATCTGTTCTCCTTCCTTGTATGCCAAGGAGTGGTTGCTTGTGTTCTTGGGTCACCAGAACTCCCGGCAACGGCCGCCGTGCCAGACGGCCCTTGCTGTGGCTGGGTGGCGCCAATGGGGAGAGCCTTTGGTTGGAGTGGGTGGTATCAGGGCGGATGCTTGGCACGTCAATCGTATCAAGCTGCAAAAATCTGGCGGTTCTCACACACAGTCATCTCTTTCGAATGATGAAGGATTCTTAAATGCTGTCTTGAATGACTTGGCAGCCTCCCCTTCCCTGGGTACTCCATGGGAGGAGGGCAATTGTTTTTCATGGAAAATATTAAGGACAAGTTTGGTGAAGTGGAGTCTATTAGTAAGATGCGGTAGGGCTCCCTGTTGTTCAAACATGCTTCTGCCACCCAGTTCACAGCTCTTCGTGCCTGTGATCCATCTTGCTAACTTCCCAGTGTCCATCACTCCTCACCAATCTCTGAATATGGTCCAGGGAGTGAGTTTTCATAGAGACCTCACCCTGCAAACTGATGAGGAACTCTGGGCTAATCTGGAGTGGCGTGGCATTCATTTTGTTCAGCGTGTGCAGAAGGGTCACAAAGACAACCGCACCGATACTGGCGCCTTCATCCTGGCTTTTGAGGGGGAACCTGTGGTGTGGTGACTGTGGCCACCCCGTCCATGAGGGAACCCCTTGTGTTCTGCTGCCTGTGTGTGTTAATTGTGCTGACCACCACACCCCCTCTCACCGATTGCCCAGCTTACAAGAGAGAAAAGAAGATACAAGAATATAAATTCCTGGATCACCAGTCTTACACTGAGGCTCGCCAAAAGTATGAGAGACTCCATCTGGTGTCACTATCTTCAGTTTTTCCTTCTGTTACTTCCCCCTTCTCCTCCCCCATTCTCCTCCCCCTTCTCCTCCTCCCCTCCTCCTCCTCCCCCTACCACTCCTCCTCCTCCCCCCTCCCACTCCCCTCCTCCGCCTCCCCACTCCGCCCCCTCCTCCCCACTCCGGCCACTCCTCCCCCTCCCCCTCCTCCTCCCCCCTCCTCCTCCCCCTCCTCCTCCCCCTCCTCCTCCCCCTCCCCCTCCTCCTTCCCCCTCCTCCTTCCCCCTCCTCCTTCCCCCTCCTCCTTCCCCCTCCTCCTCCCCCCTCCTCCTTCCCCCTCCTCCTCCCCCCTCCTCCTCCCTCCTCCTCCTACCCCCTCATCCTCCTACCCCCTCCTCCCCCCTCCTCCACCCCCTCCTCCTCCCCCTTCTCCACCCCCCCTCCTCCTCCCGCCTCCTCCTTCCCCTCCTCGTCCCCCCCTCCTTCCCCTCCTCCTCATCCCCCTCCTCCTCCCCCCTCCTCCTCCCATCCTCCCCCTCCTCATCCTCCCCCTCCTCATCCTTCCCCTCCTCCTCCTCCTCCTCCCCCTCATCCTCCCACTGCTCCGCCCTCCTCCCCTCCCCCTCCTCCCCTCCCCTCCCCCCTCCTCCCCTCCCCTCCCCCACCTCCCCCTCCTCCCCTCCCCTTCTTCCTCCCCTCCTCCCCTCGCCCTCCTCAACCTCCTCCCCTCCCCCTCCTCCCCTCCCCCTTCTCCCCTCCCCTCCTCCCCTCCCCCTCCTCTTCTTCCTCCCCTCCTCCCCTCCTCATCCTCCCCCTTCTCTTCCTCCCCCTCCCCTTCCTCCCCCTCATGGCAGCTTCTCTGCTGTCAATCTCGCAATCTCCTCCCCTGCACTCGTGGCTTCCCTACATTGGTCATCCCATGATGACCTTTGTGACAGTGACCACTTCCCAGTGCCACTATCGTTCCCCTGCTGCCGCCAGGCAGACAAGCCCCCGTGTTGGGCATTCTGCAGGACCAATTGGCTTTTATACATGTCTACTGTACACTTTGACACCTCCCTCTCGAATTGATGTAGTCACGCAAGGCATCTCTGCCGCTCTTCACCATGCTGCTGGCACTGCTGTCCTGCTATCCACAGGACCCCCTCGTCATTGGCCGGTGCCATGGTGGACCAAGGACATCACAGTCACTGTCCAGGACCACTGATGGGTGCTGCAGCGATTTAAGCGACACCCCTCCCAGACCACCGTCCTCACTTTTAAGCATCTTTGTGCTAAGGCTCATTACATTATTAATCAGAATAAAAAGGAGTGCTGGGAGTGTTGTGTTTCCTCCCTGAGGACATATGCCTCTTTATTGCAGGTTTGGTCGAAGGTCCGTAGCATTCTGGGCCGCCAGCAACAGTCAACTGTCCAGACTCTGGACATCCAAGGAGCTCTGTGCACTGATCCATTGGTCCTCACAGAACACCTTGCAACACACTTTGTGATGGCATCATCGTCTGCTTCCTATCCTCCTGCCTTTCTCCAGCAGAAACGCAGAGTTGAACAGACACCCATCCATTTCATCCCACATCACGTTGAGCCCTTCAATGCTCCTTTCAATGAACAGGAATTGGTGCAGGTTCTTTGCTCTTCACGAGACACAGCCACAGGGCCAGACTCCATTCACAGTCAGATGATTCTACACTTAGATGTTACCCAGAGGCAACAGCTCCTCGGGGTCTTCAATCACATCTGGCTCACGGGTGCTTTTCCATCACAAAGGCGAGACAGTATAGTTATTCCTGTCCTTAAGCCCGGAAAATCCCAACGTTTCTAGACAACATTAGCCTTACAAATGTGCTTTGTAAACTGCTTGAAAGGATGGTCAACTCCAGATTATGTTGGGTACTCGAATAAGTGTGGCTTCCAGTCAGGGCCGTCTCCAACTGACCATTTACTCCGATTGGAATCAACCATCTGACAGGCTTTTACTCACCGTTGGCACCTTGTCGCAGTGTTCTTTGACCTACATAAGGCGAATGACATGGCTTGGTGCCATCACATTTTAGTTACCCTCCATGACTGGGGCTTCCGTGATCCCCTTCTGATTTTTATGCATGAGTTTTTATCTTACCGGCTCTTCCGGGTTGGAGTTGGCATTTCACTCAGCACCCCTCAGGTTCAGGAGAATGGTATTTCACAGGGTTCTGTGTCAAGCTCTTCCTCATTGCCATAAATGGGCTTGTAACCTCTGGTGGGCCTCTGTTTACCCTGGCGTTGTACATTGACAATTTTTACTTTTGGTGCAGCTCCCACTTGATGGTGTCTGCTGAGCGCCAGCTCCAAGGTGCCATCCGATGGACCTCTATGTGGGCCGCCGCCCATGGCTTCCAGTTTTCCTCCTCCAAAATGTGGGTTATGCATTTTTTGTCATTGACCCACAGTACACCCTGATCCAGAACTTTATTTAGGCAACGAGCTCCTTGATGTTGTAACACGGTCCCATTTCTTGGCCCTTATTTTTGATAACAAGCTGACATGGCTTCCCCACATTCGTCACCTAAAGACTACATGCCTGCAGAAGCTTAATGCTCTCCACCTCCTGGCCCACACATCTTGGGATGCAGACCGTTCCACTCTTCTCCATCTTTACCGTGCTCTGGTTTTGTCCAGAATCGATTATGGTAGTCAGGTTTGTGCCTCAGCAGCTCCTTCCACTTTGAAACTCCTTGACCATGATTGTGGGGTGCCTCTGGCTACTGGTGCCTTTCGCTCTAATCCTGTTGATAGTCTCCTCACAGAAGCAAGGGTTTCCCTCTACATGTCCAACAGAGCCAATTCTCTGACCATCCTGTATACCCTGTGCTCTTCGCCAATGAGGAATGTCTCCTTCTTAACACCCGCCCACGGATGGGATTGTCGGTTGGCATGCTTCTCACTACCCTCTGCCAGGATCTCCATCTGCACTCACTGGACTGCGCCCCGTGTCTTTCCTCCTGTAACCCCCCCCCCCCCCCCCCTCCTCCCCTAGACCACAGATTAAGACCGCTCTCTTCCAGGGTCCTAAGGTCTCTGTTGCTCCTATGGTTTACTGGCGTCTTGTACGTGCCCCTCTCGGAAGGAGTCCACTGTTTTATGTCGTTTACGCATTTGCCATACCCGGCTCACCTATGGTTTACTCCTACGTAATGACCCACCCCATAATGTGGTTATGGCACCAGACTGACGATATCTCACATATTGGTGGCATGTCCCCTTCTTTCGACCCTTCATCCTAAGTATAGTCATCCTGCTTCCTTAAATTTAATATTAGCGGACGATCCATGGATGGTAGACCTGGTCCTCGGTTTCCTCTGTGAAAGTGATTTTTATTTCCAGGTATAAGGTTCTCCTTTTGTCTTGGGACAGGGGCTTGTTGGTTGTGATTGGGACTCCTTGTGCAGTCTGCATGGGACCCCCCCCCCCCCCCCCCCCCCTGCCTTTTACCAGTTTTTAGATTTGGTCCCACCTTTTATGCATATACTGTGTGTGTTTAATGTTCATTCTTTTATAATTTGACTCTTCTGACTGTAGCAGTTCACTTTTAGCATACTCTTTCTTATGTAACCCCCTTTGGAATTTTGTTTCTGATGACCTCGCTGTATGGTCCCCATTCTCTCTCAGTTAATCACTCAATCAAAATATGTGGTGTATTTTACAAAAATAACAGTAGATAGTCAGCTCTCTACTCACTCAATGATTATTGTCAGAGACATAATATTACAGGTTCGCAAAGTAACTAGTTGGAAAAACACACCTCATTTATGAGAAATTGGATGCAAATTCAGCTTTGAGTTTACTGCTCATTATTTCAAAATAGAGCATCTATTCCACTCTGTAATTCAATAAAGGGAAAAATTATGCCACTTTTTACTTTTAAAAGTTTTTGTTTTTCAAATTGTTCTTTCTGCGTCTGCGGCTCATCTTGTATGTGAAATATTCTTGTGATGGTGTCACTCAACTGTCGCGGGGAGCATCCTATAGAAGGTTAATGCTTCATACGAGTCTCAGCAAGATGTCTTGCTAGTCTTCATGAAGATCAATTTCACCTTTATTTCTCCTTTTGGATAAGCTTTATGTACCACATAAGAATTCACATCACAAGCATCATTCACTAATCTGAAGAAAATGGCCAAAGGTGTCTTCTTGTTCGACAACTTGAGGAATGGGCAGTATAGACCACCTTTTAGCATATTATATTGAGGATCTTTCTTTACTGCATGCTGCATAGAAGAGATCAGAATTGCAGCTTTTGGCTTCTTGAGCACAAAGGAAACATGTTTCATGTTATCTGTAAAATCATAGACAGTTGTCTTCAAACATAGTTTCTTATTAGGTGGAAACTGATGTGGTATTTCCTTTTTATTTCTTTTCAGTGTGCTGACATATGTGAGGCCCTTTTTTTAAAAAATTCATTGACAAGTTCTACTGATGAGTACCAATTGTCACCTGTAATATTTCACCGTGTGTTTTCAGTAAGTTTCACCAATCGAAGTACAGCCTGTGTGGGAACACTGTGACCTCTTTCATAGTTTGAAAGAGTGCTTCTTCAGTTTCAGCACTGAATAAACTTCTCTTGTGTTGATTATTCAAATTACTTTAGCCAGTAGCAATACGTGAGCCCATCCATATCTTCTTAGTTATTGAATTGTGTTGCTTGCAGCTATGTCATACCTTCTTCTCTTTTTTTCAATAAAATTTCTTGGAAAATCGCAAATACCATCCCCTTTACTCACTTTCAATTTGTTTCCTGCACCGGGGAGCCAAGTGAGATGTTCCATAGTGTTGGGTTAACGAATGTTGTACCTTGTGAACAGTGTGTCACCCAAAAAAATGTACGAGGCGCTATCCAAAATTTTCGGGACTGGTGCTGCCATCTGTTGAAACCTTACCTTTGGACTAATGGTCACCATCACCCTCGAAGTAGTTCCCATCCACACGTACACATCTGTCCCAGCACTTCTGTGACTGGAAGTCCTGTTTTCTGGAAGTCCTGTTTTCTGGAAGTCCTGTTTTCTGGAAGTCCTGTTTTCTGGAAGTCCTGTTTTCTGGAAGTCCTGTTTTCTGGAAGTCCTGTTTTCTGGAAGTCCTGTTTTCTGGAAGTCCTGTTTTCTGGAAGTCCTGTTTTCTGGAAGTCCTGTTTTCTGGAAGTCCTGTTTTCTGGAAGTCCTGTTTTCTGGAAGTCCTGTTTTCTGGAAGTCCTGTTTTCTGGAAGTCCTGTTTTCTGGAAGTCCTGTTTTCTGGAAGTCCTGTTTTCTGGAAGTCCTGTTTTCTGGAAGTCCTGTTTTCTGGAAGTCCTGTTCTTTGAAGGTGTTTATTACCGCCAGTGATGCTTCTTGATTCCTCTCTAGAGTGTCGAACTGACGGCCTTTCAGCTTGAGTTTCAGTTTTGGGAATAGTGTGAAGTCACAAAGTGCCAAATCAGGCGAGTATGGTGGGTGGGGTACAACCGCTATATTGCTTTTTGCCAAAAAGTTCCTGGTGAGCAAGGACATGTGACAGGGTGCGTTGTCGTGATGCAGCAGCCAGTTCCCTGGATGCCAACGTTCGGGCCGTCATCGCTGCATGCTTTCATGGAACTGTCACAAAATGTCCCAGAAGTACGCGGAATTCACTGTTTGGTTGGGTGGGATGAATTCTTTATACAAAATTCACTTGGTACCAAAGAAAACGATGATCATGCTCTTCACTTTGCTCTTCACCTGTCTCCCTTTTTTGCATCTTAGAGAGCCGGGGCTCTTCCACTGGGACGATTGTTGCATTGTCTCTGGGTCATAACCAAGTCGTTGCAAGGGTCTCCATAGCACTTTTCCCAAGATTCACGCAGAATTTAATACACATGTGCTGTTCTTTTTGCGGATCCATCGTAAAATTGCTACACACCAAACACAGAGTATCACGGTAATTACTGTGGACACGCAACACATTCTCCCAGCTGAATGCCACTCGCTCACTTACTCATCAGATATGCACCTAATGCCACCTAGTGGTGCAAAGGTCTACTACTCCTACTTTCCAGATGGCAGCATCAGTCTTGAAAATTTTGTATTCCACCTCGTATGTTCACTTTACGTTGTAAAGAAATTTGGGTGGCTGTTGTAGTTAATCACTTTTGTGAGCCTACCATGCAGCGTAACAGGGCTGTGTTGGACTTTGTAACCCTGTCGTGACATGTCGGTGCTGGAAGAGAGCTGTAATCTGCCCAAGCTACCATATGACATTAATCATTTAGCGTCACCTCTTCTGCATTTTATGTACAGTTTCAGTTACAGTAGCTGATGAGCAGATCGATCTAACTTCGTAGCTCAGTGACAGATTCCAAAATATATGTGGCTTGCTTTGACATCAGCTATTAAATCCATTCATTCAATCAATGTTATTTTTATGTATCCAACTTTCAACTGTTTTAAAATCATTTACATTCTTGCACACACACCCTTTTGCTCCTTGGCCCCCAAGGCACCATCAAGCTGCTGCAGCTAAAGAGAAAATGCTCCACCACAGTAGGTGGAGGGGTTTACTCACTGTTGCATCTTGGCAATGTCTGGAGCAGATGTGACTTACACTTCACCTGTACATTCAAAATGAGAGCGCACTGTGGGATGTCACACATTTAACAACAACCTGAGACTACATTTTCAGTATGCATGAACATCTTTCATCGGCCTAAGACAATAAAAGCGCAACATGTTATCCTGTAGAATCCCATGTTACACAACATTTGGGCTTCTATTTGCCTTGTGAATTGTAGATATAAATGTGCAAATAGTCATCTAACACTAATAAACTGTAATAAAATAAATTTGAATGTTGAACTGTGAGTGGTTGCTGCAACTCTTTCCTCATTAATAATTTCTCATGTTATGTGTTTACCAATTGCACTGTTACTCAGAGTAAAGCTTTGCAGCCATTCACATTGTAACCAGACAACTTAGACTCACATTTTTCCATCCACTGTAAGGCAGATAAATAAAATTCTTTCTTAGAATTTGGCTTAGACTGTAAATCTTTCTTTCAGAAACGTTACTCGCAGTTGTGGCCAATAATTTGCTTGAATCAAGATGGCGATATTACAGAGATACATTACAATAATCGAACCATGGGACCTCTCCAAACACCATCTCACATAGTTGTTCCCTTTTACCATGCCTATAAGGTAAGTTAAAATACACTTCATATCAGTGAAGATCATCAGCATTTATGTATTTATCAAATGTATTTTTCCCCTTAAAATAACATTGAACTAGTGTTGAGAAAATGCATTGATTCTTGTTATCTCATTATTGGCACTGCTTCCTTTTTTGTGCCAGGAACAAGCACCAATACCAAATTATAACTGAGTGGTGGCATGAATAGTAGCACAAGGTGCAGTAAAAGTGTTTGACAAGCCAAATACATATGCAAATTTACTTAAAAACAAAGCTTATCAAATAGTATGTTATACAGTGAAGACGATAAAATACATTTTTACAGAATATCAAAAACAAGAGAAATGCAATAAAAGAAATGAAATCTAAGGTAAAGAAGGGGAGTGGGGGAGAAAACAAGTGAATGCTAGGTGGTACAGTATACTTGTCATATCATATAAAAAGGAAATATGTCTACATTAAGTTCTACTGCTAAAATAAAGTTCACATGGCTAAAATGAAGAATGAGAAGAGGAGGGGATCAGAGATGCCGATTGGCAACCTTTATTTATTACATATATTCACAACGACAATGCTATTATAAAAGAAATTGACATTACTGTTGAAGTTGGTGTGGCCAGTGGATATACTGAAAACTTTATTCGTGCAATGAGAAATAAAATTTTTAACAGGCGAAAACCACATACAGTACCGTCTATTGAGAAAACCAAATTTAGTTCCTTATCTTACTTTTGCTCAGTTTGTGAAAAAATAGGCTAGAGCTTCAATTAAGCCAATGTAAAAAATAGTGCACAAAAAAAAAAAAAAAAAAAAATCTTCGGTTACTTTTATGCTTTTGCCTTGGTAGCAGGACACACAAACTTAAAAACTCTGGAATGTACAAAATTGATTGTGGTTTGTGTGACATACTTGTAAAAAAAGTATATGTATGGAGTGTAGCTATGTATGGATGTGAAACATGGAGGATAAATAGTTTAGACAAGAAGAGAATAGAAGCTTTCGAAATGTGGTGCAACAGAAGAATGCTGAAGATTAGATGGGTAGATCACGTAACTAATGCATAGGTTACTGAAAAGAATTGAGGAGAAGAGGAATCTATGGCACAACTTGACTAGAAGAAGGGATCCATTGTTAGAACATGTTCTAAGGCATCAAGGGATCACCAAGTTAGTATTGGAGGACAACGTGGAGGGTAAAAATGTTAGAGGGAGACCAAGAGATAAATACATAAGCAGATTCAGAAGGCTGTAGGGTGTAGTAGTTGGAGATGAAGAAGCTTGCACAGGATAGAGTAGCATGGAGAGCTGCATCAAACCAGTCTGTGGACTGAAGACCACAACAACAACTTATAAAAACAACAGCACCCTTTGTCCACATTCAAAAAATGAAGGACGCATTCTGTCCTCAATTAATGGCCGCTTGGAAGTCTTGCATATTGCTTCCAAAGGATGGGATTTGGACATTCCTGAGGAGTCCGAAATTTATATTCATCATTCTAATAGTTCTCTTCAAACAGTTAACGAATAAACAGGGTCAGCTCACAGTTGATTGTTGATTGTAATTGATGGCCTGTTGCACATGTAGATTATTTCCAGGTTCTACTGTATATCCTTCTTTTTATTTTTCCTGCATAGTTTCATCCTTTTTACATGGAGTCTTGTACTTTTGTTACTCCCCCCCTCCCCCACTTTTAATATGATGTTCAATGTAACTTTACTTTTTGTTACAGTTTGTTGACCAATTTCTGCTTTTGCATGATAGTAAATTGTTGTCTTATGCCACCATTCTCTTTATCTCCCATCCATGTTGTCCCTTCCTCTTGGACGTGGCCGATGTCCTTTCCCATCCTTCCCTAACCTGATGGGACTGATGACATCACAGTTTGTCCCCTCCGCCAAATCAACCAACCAACATTCCTCTTGAGCTTTTTCTGTTTCTTTTTCTTTTCTTCTTTTTCTTCTTCTTCTATTTTCTTCTTTTTCTTCTTCTTCTTTTTTTTTAACTAACCCCAACCCTCCTACTCTTATTTATTTCCCCCCTCTCCCCCTCCCCACTTTTTTTATCTTCACTCTTTATTGGCAGTCACAAATTACATACACAGCCTATGTAAATCCAATATGGACTACATTCTGTTGTTTGTCATTTTGTTAATGTTCACTCATTTTGCAATGGTATATTTCAATCAGAGTTTTGACAATAATTTACCTTCATCCAAATTTTAGCATCATATAATTAGTCATGTAAACTGATTTTACTCTTTAACCTCTGCAATGTAGCTGCACACATTTCTTTATGCTTTTTATCAATGTTATCTATTACTAAAATTATATTTATTTTAATTAATTATGTCATGTTATTCACTGTTCGTGAATATGTCTAACAAAAAAAAAAAAACACTTCGTCAATTGGCACCTCTTTTCCCCACATCTTTCCATTCTTAATTTTAGCCATTTGAACTTTGTTTTAGCAATGCAGCTTAAGAAGATTCTGTATTTTGTAAAACATAATGTACGTGTTATGTAATACGACACATTTTTACTGTGCCATCTAGCTTTCCTGGTTTCTCCCCCATCCTTATGCTTTAATTTAGTTTTGGGTTTCATTTTCATTATAATTTTCCTGCTTTTGATATATTGTAACAATGTGTTTTAAGGTCTTTGTTGTATAACATCCTATTTGATATGCTTTGTCTTAAAATAATTTTGCATCTGTATTTGACTGTTGAACATGTTCAGTGCTACCTTGTGGTACTATTCATGCCACCTGGTGACAGTGTTCGTTTCTTTCAATGTAACATCACATTGTCTCACTCAGTTGTACTCTGATGGCATTACTTTTATATGATGCTATACCTTGTGTATGAAGCTTCTGTTTTAATTTACATTCTTTTAAACTGTTGTTAATTTTGTTAAATAGTAATTAAATAAAAGCTGTGTTCTGCATGACTTTTTGTAACCTTTCTGCATGTACACTCCTGGAAATTGAAATAAGAACACCGTGAATTCATTGTCCCAGAAAGGGGAAACTTTATTGACACATTCCTGGGGTCAGATACATCACATGATCACACTGACAGAACCACAGGCACATAGACACAGGCAACAGAGCATGCACAATGTCGGCACTAGTACAGTGTATATCCACCTTTCGCAGCAATGCAGGCTCCTATTCTCCCATGGAGACGATCGTAGAGATGCTGGATGTAGTCCTGTGGAACGGCTTGCCATGCCATTTCCACCTGGCGCCTCAGTTGGACCAGCGTTCGTGCTGGACGTGCAGACCGCGTGAGACGACGCTTCATCCAGTCCCAAACATGCTCAATGGGGGACAGATCCGGAGATCTTGCTGGCCAGGGTAGTTGACTTACACCTTCTAGAGCACGTTGGGTGGCACGGGATACATGCGGACGTGCATTGTCCTGTTGGAACAGCAAGTTCCCTTGCCGGTCTAGGAATGGTAGAACGATGGGTTCGATGACGGTTTGGATGTACCGTGCACTATTCAGTGTCCCCTCGACGATCACCAGTGGTGTACGGCCAGTGTAGGAGATCGCTCCACACACCATGATGCCGGGTGTTGGCCCTGCGTGCCTCGGTCGTATGCAGTCCTGATTGTGGCGCTCACCTGCACGGCGCCAAACACGCCTACGACCATCATTGGCACCAAGGCAGAAGCGACTCTCATCGCTGAAGACGACACGTCTCCATTCGTCCCTCCATTCACGCCTGTCGCGACACCACTGGAGGCGGGCTGCACGATGTTGGGGCGTGAGCGGAAGACGGCCTAACGGTGTGCGGGACCGTAGCCCAGCTTCATGGAGACGGTTGCGAATGGTCCTCGCCGATACCCCAGGAGCAACAGTGTCCCTAATTTGATGGGAAGTGGCGGTGTGGTCCCCTACGGCACTGCGTAGGATCCTACGGTCTTGGCGTGCATCCATGCGTCGCTGCGGTCCGGTCCCAGGTCGACGGGCACGTGCACCTTCCGCCGACCACTGGCGACAACATCGATGTACTGTGGAGACCTCACGCCCCACGTGTTGAGCAATTCGGCGGTACGTCCACCCGGCCTCCCGCATGCCCACTATACGCCCTCGCTCAAAGTCCGTCAACTGCACATACGGTTCATGTCCACGCTGTCGCGGCATGCTACCAGTGTTAAAGACTGCGATGGAGCTCCGTATGCCACGGCAAACTGGCTGACACTGACGGCGGCGGTGCACAAATGCTGCGCAGCTAGCGCCATTCGACGGCCAACACCGCGGTTCCTGGTGTGTCCGCTGTGCCGTGCGTGTGATCATTGCTTGTACAGCCCTCTCGCAGTGTCCGGAGCAAGTATGGTGGGTCTGACACACCGGTGTCAATGTGTTCTTTTTTCCATTTCCAGGAGTGTATTTTGAAGAGGAAACGTGTCAGTAAATTTGAGTTGCTGAATGGCAAGTGACAAAATTTTTTTTCAGCAGCCATAACAGCTGCTTATACAAAAAAAAAAAAAAAAAAAAATGTTTTATATAATGGACATCAAAATCTTGTGATTCATTACATGCTTAAACTGGAGATCCTTATCTTTCAAACATGTCTTCCATAGTGGTTGAAAAATGTTTTTGCCCTTCATGATAAAGCAATTCTGGTTTTTACAACACTGTAGTATTCTTGAAATTAATGATTGCTTTCAATTTGCTCAAAGACATGCAGCTCTTTCAACTCAAAATGTTGTAATGGGAAGTGTTGGCAATGTGTTCCAGAGCAAACATAAAAGTTAACAATTTGTGAGTAAAGAAAAGAACTCGCCAAATAATCGTCATGTGCAATAAAAGAATGAAACTTCACTAGCTTTTGAATGAACCTTTTTTTCAAGCCAGAGTATACACATGTCTGTACAACCTCAGGAGTTTTTTTGCAAAGTTTCATTGTTTCTTGTGTGCCTATTGATTCAACACTTCCACTATTTGGTGAATTGCTTCCTTTACTCACAAATTGTTTCCATGCTGCCTGAGCTTCCCATATCTTAGACAAAAAAATGATTAGAAGTTGTGTTTCATATATTTCTTTTTCCTCCAGAACTGTAGAAAACAGTTTGTCCTCCATCATCATAATAACAGAAACTCATTATATACTTTGAGGAACTTTCATTTCCATTGCTTTATAACTGTTATTGCAACTGTTCCACTTGGGACGACTGATTTTGTGTCCTGCTTTTTATTGAAAGTGATAACAATGTGAGTGGCATTAACAGCTTTTTCTGCTAACAGCGTGGTACTCTACAAATATGTTAATTCATCGTGAGGGTATTATTCCTTTATTTTGGGTTCAGTTTTGAGTCTATAAGAATATAGAAAAGTTTTGGATGTTATATGGAGTTAGCTTGTTCAGTCTATTTCAGTTATTTTCTGTGTTCCATCATATAAACTCATGAAAATATTGGTGGAAGTTTCATTTTTATTATTTTATGACTGGTGTTGTAATTTTTCCGCTTATGATGACACTGTTAGTTTTTAGTGATAATTTTTCTGTTTTCCATCAACTTTGGTAAAGCTACTCAGTTTTGGTGTATTTATTGATTTTTTTCCCCCCCAAAATTTCAACAGCTGTTCTCCGATCGAATGCGTCAAGAATCATCAGAACTGCGATTTCATTTACTGCCCGGAGATGTTGTTGCCTTTAACAATCGTAGAGTTTTGCATGGGCGAACGAGTTTTGATCCGACAAAAGTTTCAAGGTAATTTTCACTTTTATTACATTAGTAAGGCTGATAGAGCAAATAATAAAATATGTTTCTATGAGAAATGGAAGTAAGTGATTTAAATTACATATACTGTTCTACATGTCTTAGGAAAAAATGTCCAACTAAAGCTAGGAAAATATCTTAATTACCGTGTGGAAGCAGTCTACTTTTTCGACCGTGCCTTCACTGAGCAAAGAATGGGGAAGTAGGTGTATTCAGATATTAGGTTGGAAAGTCAAACACGATCTACAGCATGAGAGGAGAAAATCTTTCATTAGAGGTAACTAATAGAATGTAACAATGTAAAATCCAGGATGGAATGTAACAATTTTATGAAAGGATACACAATATTATAAAGGCCACCAACAAACTGTGGCCAACAAACAACTGGACCACCCTGTTGCTGAGCACGCCGTCTAACACGACATTATTCATTTCAATGACTGCTTCTCAGCTTGTGCCATATGGTCCTTTCCACCAACATCAGCTTTTCTGAATTATGCAGGCAGGAATTCTCACTGCAATGTATCCTATGTTCCCATAACCCTCCTGGTCTCAGCCATCTAGCCCTCCCTGTTCCCATTCCAGCCCTACATATCTCTCCCCCATCTCTCCCCCGCCCACCATCTAACCTCCTGACTGCACTTAGCTGCCGTACCCTCTCTCCACCTTGTCTTTGCATGCTCCCCAGCAGCACTTCACCATCCCCCATCCATTTCCTGCTAATCCTCCCCCTCCCCACTGCAGCCTCCTCCTCACCCCCAACCAGTTGCCTCTCCCATCATGCACTACTACTACTACTACTACTACTGCTGCTGCTCCTGTCTGCGAGTCAGCATCTCCGTCATATGATGATTTTCATAATATTAATGTAAGTATGGTAAAGAAAGTTCCAGGCACCTTCACATCACCATCACTGTTGCTGCATGACTCACCAGATCCAGTGCCCATGTGTCTCATTCATGTCCTACACACTTGCCACCACCCCCTCCAACACTCCTATCTCACACACTGACTGTCTCCCTACGAACCTCCATATACCAGTCCTCCCAGTTCTTGCCACCTTCTTCCTGTAGCCACCCTACCCCATCCCACCCAACACAACACCTCACCCCAGTCCAATTGCTGAACTGCAATCCCGGCATTGTGTGTTCAGCCAGCACAGTGTAGCTGCATAGAGGTGTGCAAGAGAGATACTTGTCTCTAACAGGTGGGTCATCTCTGGCCCTGGGATCTGAGTGACCTGCTTTTCCTTTTTAAACTACAGTGACCTATCTCTTTTTTTCTTCCTGTAGAAGGTACTAATAGTTTCAAAGGCTAGGATAGTATCTTATACTTTTATGTCTGTGTTGGCAGTCCTAATAACTTTGCTTCCAGAAGCTAAATACTGAACAGCATTTCTAGCTTTCTTGGGGGGCGGAGGGGGGGGGGGGGGACGGGGGGTTTTTATAGAAAAAAAATCTACATTTAGCTTTAAGATATTTAGAAAAACAGGAAAAATTTAGAGTGCATCATAAACATGCATTGAGATGCATTAGTTATAGTTCTGTTACACAAATTCATAAGGAAAGTGAGTAATGACGTCATTGCAGGTGTAGGCAGCTGGATTCCTTAAAGCCTAATTGTAAAACTAGATAATAATACAATCCCATCAATACCATAATCTGAGGTAAATAACACTAAGCTTTCCCTCCCATCAGGCTAAGGGAGGGACATTTCTTTCTCTTGATACTTTTTTGGGTAAATATCATAACAGTCAGATAATTTATAAATATGGTGCAAACAGGCTCTATTAAATTTTGGTTTAATGTTCTGTGTTAGTGTCTTACTGTCACTGTTCAGAAGCAAACAGCTGTTCTATGTTTGAGATTTGGTAGCTCAGTGCCTAAAGTATAGAAGTTCAGTAGCCAATTAGATTTTTTGTACCTCTTTTCATATCATTTAGTATTCCATTGTGGGTTGCTAGGTGATTCAGAGTGCAAGGTTGAAATGAAAAGTCTAAAAGTTCAGGATTTGAAATCAACATTGTTTGCCACTTATCTTTTCTGGTAATACTTTCTCCCTCGTTCAGATTGTACTTAAATTTAAGGGCCCACGAGCTGTATCTCACTTTGTCAGTCAGTTCACAGGTCAGAGGAAGGTGTACTGTTTCCAGTCTCTCTGTAAACTGAAGAGTGAGCAGGCCAGTCCCCACTCTGATCCACTATGTCACAAGAAGCAACTAAAAGGTGTTTCCTGAGGTTATGCAGAACTTTTCACAGCATGTTTTAAATCTGTGGTGACTCAGTGTGCAGCGTCCAAGAAGTGTATATTTTTTACTAAATGCATTAACACTATCATCAATACAGAAATTAGTATTTAATGTAATTAACATGAGAAACTCTCGCCTACCTGATCAAAAGGTTCCAGACACCTCTGTGTAATGGATAACTGACTACTAGATGGTATGAGAGGCTTACCCACCTGCATAAAAGAAGGCGAGGAGTATTGTGTTGTCAGAAGAGAAAATATAATAGTGGAATGATTCAATCAGAAGAGTGGAGCATCTTGGAATGTGGACTAATCATTGTATGTCATTAGACTAACAAATCCATTAGGTAGATTTCAACCTTTCTAGAGCTGCCTGAATCAACTGTTGGTGATGTGATTGTGAAGTGTAAACGTGAAAGAACAATCACAGCCACACACTAGGTGGACCTAATGTAGTGACATACAGATACTGTCAACCTGAGTGGTTGTAAAAAATCACACAAAATCAGCAGAAGTAATCATTCATGATAAATGCCATCAGGAATCCAGTTAGCACAATGTCTGTGCTGGTGTAAAGACTGATGCTGCTAGGCAGTATATGACTGGAAACAAGTGATTTTGAGTGATTAATCACATTATGTCCTTGGAAATCTGTGCTGTGCTTAAGAGAATGCTAAAAACAGAAGGATACGAGCACATTTTATGCCATTATGTACTCATAAACTAGAGGAACAGTTCAGAGATGATGATAGTTTGTATCAGCATAACAATTTACCCTGTCCTGAAGTAGCATCTGTAAGACAATGGTTTGTGAACAGTAACATTCCTGAAATGAATTGACCTGATCAGAGCACTGATCTGAACATAGTGGAACTCTGGGATGAGTTAGACAACTGACTGCCTTCACTTGAGATCCATGTGTTCAAAATCACTACCTTTTCTGGTTTTGGATCTCGAGGAAGAATGGGCTGGCACTTCTCCCCTGACATTGACACTATTGAAAATGTCCCCAGCAGAGGTCAAGCAGTCATAAAGGCAAAGTGTGGGCACACCCTATATTAACAGCCATTAATAGGTGTTCATATACTTTTGATAAGTTTTAGCATTTGTTCTGAGAAACGTTATCGCCCAATCATGAGGGCTGTCCACTCTCCAGTTTGCAGGCTGACTCTGCAGTGTTCAAACCTGTTGTTAAGTGGAGCACAGAGTTTTTTTAGTGTGTGTGTGTGTGTGTGTGTGTGTGTGTGTGTGTGTGTGTGTGTGTGTGTGTGTGTGTGTGTGTGGAGGGGGGGGGGGGAGAGAGAGGGGGAGAGAGAGAGAGAGAGAGAGAGAGAGAGAGAGAGAGAGAGAGAGAGAGAGAGAGAGAGAGAGAAGTATATGTTCATAACTTTTATTACTCTACCCTGTGATATTTTAGCTATTAACAAATGAGTAAACTTATGATTTAGTTACTATAAATTTTCAGTGTTAGTTTTACATTTTTAACTCAATGAAATTGCTGTGTGTGTTTTCAGGCACTTGGTAGGATGTTATGTCGATATTGATGAAGTAACATCCCTGTATGATGCCTTACTTAGTAAGGGGCAACAGGTGCAGTAATACCAGAACTATCAATAGGTAATAAAACATTTACACAGTGTGCATGGCACCTGTAACATTTTAATGTATTTCCTGAATGTATCTTTGAAGATGTATATCATGTCCTGCAACTGATTTTCTGCACACCTTGAAAATTGTGATAAAATGGCACACTCCAAAAAGGATTGGTTTAAATTTGAAATTATGCATGTTTCTTGTAATTGCTTAAATGTTTATCAACATAATATGTCAACGTAATAGCACATATCTTTTGACGTTAATCATATACTTGTATTTCATGTTTAGCAAATGTCAAACTTCCACATTGAATAATATTCATATATAACAGCCCTAGAGTACATAAACTGACAGAAATTTATATTGTCATGACACTGTTTATTGTAATTCAAAGCTTAAAGTATTGCTTGGATGAGAAAGCTCTAGACAGGGCACTTTGGTTTATAGAAATGTTGCACTATAGAATTAAATACAGAAACTGCTAACAAAAACAAAACAGATTAGGCCATTTCACAGGTACTGCACAATGACCAACTATCATGAACGTATTTGAATATAAATCTCAGGCTTTCTGAATGACAGGATTCTTAGTCCTAATTCTTAAGTTGCAAAGGGAAAACATCTAGAGTTCACATTTTATTTGTTTCTGTGCTGGACTTGCTATTCTTTCATCTGTTATAGGCAGGAAAAAATGTACTTTCTTGTTGAGTAGTACAAGCAGTTAAGTTTCCTGTTGGAAGTAACAAGTCAGGTTTCATCATTAATTACAGTTAAGCTATTTGTGATATGAAGTGCACACTGTCGAGATTTTTAGGTAAGATTCTAAACACATCAGTGCAATATCGAAACACAAAACACTGTTGTCTGTGGATTGAATAATGCTTCAGCAGTTATGGCACACTTGACAGGTGTATATTGTATTCTGCAGGACAAATGACAAATAATGTAATCGGAGAAATTACACAGTGCTTTGCCATGCTTCTGAAAGAGTGAGCATCATGTGTCGTGCATCAGAGTAGACACAAGGTATGTAACTTTGAGCACACAACATTCCTGAGAAATAGTTCCCAATTTGTTGCCCTGCCCATCCCCTTTTTCCCTATGGTTTTATTGTCTGCTTTTCTTACTTATATATGCGAGGTCGCAATATTTCAGCCCTTCAGCTCGACTGTCCCAGACAGTGTAATAAAACGTGTATCCAATATTGATGTTTTCTTATTGTTCCAACAGTAGATAAGTAACTAGTAAATTCAGAAGAAAAGTGACTATGTAGTGTGCCAAACACTCCTTTTAAAAGTATGTATAGATGTCTGTCAAGTAATTGTTTATATTTTCCGCTCATATTGTAAACTTCATAATTGAGGAGCATTTTTTTGAAAGCTCGTAAAGCTCAGTTGTTGCTTGTTGCTTGTTGCTTGCATAATCTGTTGAAACAATCTTGTCAAAAGATGATATCCACTGCTGTTGTAGGACATTGACAACTAGGAATTTTTACAAAACTCAATATTTGCTCTCAGCTGATTAAAGCAAAAGTCAATAAACGCACTCTGTGCTTCGCTTCTGAGGGACCTGAAGAGAGAATAACAATGTGGGGGAGAGTTTTCCGGGGTGGGGGGGACTATTGGCAAGCACTTGCTGCCAGAACTATCAACAGAAATAAATTAATGATATACTCCTGATTATTGCTCAGTCCAAGCCAGTGTTGCCAGGGAGCAGGAACATCAAGAAAGAAGCAAAAAGGAAGAATACTCTTTCGAAAAAATATGGCACAAGGAAAAAATGGCCAGACTGAGTCTGGATGTGACACAACATTTCAGGCAATGTCAGAGATATCCAAAAACACTCTAAAAAGCAACAAGATTTGAAGAAGGAAAAAAGAATCAATTGATAACAAATGACTGGATGAACAGACTTTGTGCAAAAAAAGTTCTATGCAGTAGTGGAGGAGAAAAATCCAAACGTGGTTAAAGTCTGTTTTGATATGCAATAATGAAGGGGGGGGAATCCAAATGTGGTTAAAGCCTATTTTGATATACAGAAGAATAAGCCAATACCAAAGCTATCCGATTGTGAAGTTATTATTCAAGACGGGTTTTGTTATTCAGTTTGTGCATTATGATTAATTACTAAGAACAGACAAAGGATTGCTTTTTATACTTGGCTTGAAACAGAAGGACCGAAAGGATGCTACCAAATAGCCTCTGCTCTATTGCATTTTCTTAGAAATCCTAAGGTGTCCCAGCTAAAGAATGGTTGATATGAAATTTGTTTAATTTCTGGCTACTGCACCAGTCAAAATAAACAGTACGGTAATGATGTGGCCACTAATGGCCATCCTGAAAGAAAGCAGAAAATTTAATTAGCTGGTACATCATTTCATTATTCATAGTCACAGCTTATAACCCTGACAGTGTGTTTGGTAGAGTGAACAAAGACTACCACAAAAAAGGAAGATAATCTTTCACTGACTGAATACTATAAGGTGCTGGAACAACATGGCATCATCGAGATATTAAATAAAGATGGGGAAGCAAAGGATCTCAAATTCAGTGCACTAAAAGCCACATGATCTAATAAGCCTTTCAAAATAACTTCTTAGTTAATGATGGCTTATGAAGAGTCTAAGAAGAAGGTATTGTCAATATCAGACACTTATAAAAGATCTCTCGTAGTAGTTGAGGTACGGAAATCTGGACTGCTGCCACGAAGTGAGGAAAGCAGCCGCCTTGGAAAAGAAGAACATGTTCATCAAGCAAAAGAAAAAGTATGTCTTAAAACTTACAAGGCATTTTAACATACCAGGAGGGGCAGATGAGTTTTATAAGGACATTGTTGAAAAGGATCAATAGATTTCCATTTTAGTATCATCATAGTCTGTATTTTTTGTTGTATTTGAATAGGTTTGCCACTATTTTGCATTTCTGCATGTCAGAACTTTATGGAACTGTATGATGCTAAAGTGTTATATTGTAGCACATTATTCTGTTTCAATGGAAAATGAATACCTTTCTTTGTAATTAATGTTAAAGATAAAAAAGTAATAGAAGAAAATCAATTTAAATGAGTACATTAACAAAACTTTTAATGTCCATTTCTGCATTTATCGACTTTCGAGAAAACTTTGAAACTTCGTCCATCTATTCTCAAATAAAATTTGAAAATTTTTGAAAGGTCAGACACACAATCAGAAGTGCCTATAAAAGCTATGTAAATGTAAAATTAGTATTTTGTTATGGTATTTCAAAAATATGTTTCCTGAAAAATTTACTTTTTCGCATTTATCTGGTTTGGAATAAAATGCTCCTCAGTTGAGAGGTACATGTGTAAATAGTTAACAACTTGGTACTTACTACCAATATCAAGCCATCAGGTTGTACCTGCAATGTGTAATTGCAAAAACTAAGATATTAAACAGCATTTAATGTCAACTTACAGAAATATTTTCCATTTAGTTGCAAGGTTTGAGGCCTTCCAGATGTAAGGTATTTTGTAGAGGCTCTTGAATTTGAAGTTACTGTACTGCAATAGTATCCAAAGTAATGACTGAGAGATTCAGTTGTTTAAAATTACTTGGAAATTAATATCTGAATAGTAGCTATGAAGGTATCATTAATTCGTATGCTGTGCTATAACATATCTTTTAATGTTTTTATTTTACATTACTGGGCCACTTTCATTTTGGAGGGGAAACTAGTACTGCTACTGCTACTGCTAGCACTACAGCTTTCATAATTTCCTCCTTGTCACACGTAGCAGTATATTTAAGAATTTGATATGTAGTAGACAAATAACCTTAGTTCATATGAGTAGAGTACATGCAAATTTGTTTAGCAGTTAAAATATTATTACTTGTCTACGCTTCACCAAGGCAGTTAACAGCACATTCCATTAACATTTAAAGACTGAAGAGTCACAAGCTCTGATTATTATTAATGAAAGCGTAATGATAATTTTATGACATTTAAAATGGAGTCAACATTATACAAAATCTAATGTTCATGTTCATTTAATTATACGAGTGTTAAAGATGTTTCAAGTCTATGTGTTACATGTTCTGTAAATTTTATGTATTGTATTTTATGTATTGTTACTTAAAGTAGTGGTTGGGCTTTTTATACTCAATTTTGAAATTGGCTGTGGTACACGTATATGTTGTTGTTAAAACATTCTTTTATACTGAGCAAGAATTAAAACATCTGTCATGGTTTTCTTACAATATTCATAACTGTTAGTCACTCAATAGATTGTATTTAGTCCTGTTGTATTAAAAATTTTGTAGCAGACATCAGATCTTTATTTTCAAAAACATATTCTTTAGTAACAGTATTTTTTTCCTAAAGCACAAACACATCATGATATATTATGTAAATTAATAGAACTATTTGTGTCAGTCACTTTTATTGACTTCCAAGATGTGTTTTGAAGACTTACAGTCTCAACTCCTGGTGAATTGCATTAGAACTTCTTTTTGTTGATGTGGCCATTTATCTCTCCTATCCTATTTTCAATGGAATGAAGGATTTTATGCATCACTTGTTCTAACATGTCACTGAAGTTGCACATTATGAACATCATCATAACACAGATGCTTATGATTCGTTCCAGCAAAAAAAAAACGCTGTGGATAGTACGCAAAGATGGAAGAAAAAACAATCCATATACCTTACAGCTATAGAAATACAGTGTCTTGAAAGCCAAAGAGCATAACCAGTTTATGTTGTGAATCAAATATACAGACAGCATGCAAATACATTGTTACATCTTCAGAACTTTTTGCATAAACAGAGCCTTATTAAAAACAAGCTTATATTGACAGATTTCAGCATATGTATTTGTCAAATATCCTGTCTTCAAGTGTAAAAGAACACTATTGAAATACAACAAAGTTGCAGCAAGTAATTCTTGACTTGCCCAGCCGATACCTTATTCAGAAAATAAAGTCTGGAGTAGTGATGAAACTCTGTGAGAACAAGGAGTAATTCACCTGATGGGTGTGCCCAAGTTATCAAAATACAACACACTCACTTTACAAATTTTGCTTTTGAAAACCCATAGAGTAACAGTCATGCCATGTTTGTTTCAGATGAGATGATGACTGATGCATAACATGTTATTAACTACAGATAGCAATGGCTACTAACAAGTGAACTCTCTTAATTCAATCCAGTAACACGAAATTACCATATTTCACCTTTTGGAGCAACATACAACTTTATTCATAGTTGTAAATAATTTAGTTAGTTAATTAGGTTGTTGTTAGCTCCATTGATATTTGAACAATTCTTTTATCGAAATGATGTGGAATGACTCAGTTTACAGGATATGTATACATGATTAGTGTTAATAGTAATGAACACATTATTATTTTTAGCCCTACTTGCGTAGCTACACTCTTTTTTTTTTCTGGCTACCAGGTGTAAAGGAGACCCTTCACTGAATAGCACGTGTTGAGTCACTGACAGGCACACACAAAAGAGAAAGAAAACTTGCCACCTTGCAGAATAAATCCGTTGTCGAGCTAGAGTATTTATACATAGTTGGCAACACATGAAAATTAAATTAATACATACATGAAACTGAAACACAGTTGTTGTAGTGAAATAGAGGTAAATAAGCTTAAAACATAATGAAGTGAGCAGTATTAAAGTTGCAGACAGTATAAGTTGAAGGTATTCTTTCACTGTTAGTCACATTTCTGTGATTTAAGTAATAAATTAGGATGCTGTGCTTTGTTTTCCAACCATGAAAGTCATGGGCCCTGTAGTGAACAAGTTAATGAAAACCCTGAATGTCATCATTGCAGGGGAAGACACGTAATTTCAGAAACACTGGTTGGCATGTGTAACATTCATGATATTGTATGTATTAGTTTGCATGATTGTTTGTCTGCCTATGACATGCAATAACTTAGCAGAACTAGGTGCAAATTTACAGACACACATGACATTGTTGTTGTTATTATTATTATTATTATTATTATTATTGATCCACAGTCTGTTTCAAATCATCCTGCGTGCCATTATCAAGGTGGCCATTCATCTACAGATGACATAAGATGATTTCTGGTAGAATTATTTAATGTTAAGTTACTTATGACATAGCAGCTTTGAAAACCCTTCTGCTCTTCTTGCATCACATCACAGTGATACAACCCCTTACTTTTCCAATCGTGTTGTTCATTATTTATTGCCTACTAAGAGTGTTGGGAGAGCCAGTCATGACAAAACTCTACCATCTGGTGAGCAACATGTATGAGACAAGCGAAATACCCTCAGACTTCAAGAAGAATATAATAATTCCAATCCCAAAGAAAGCAGGTGTTGACAGATGTGAAAATTACCGAACTATCAGTTTAATAAGTCACAGCTGCAAAATACTAACGCGAATTCTTTACAGACCAATGGAAAAACTGGTAGAAGCGGACCTCGGGGAAGATCAGTTTGGATTCCGTAGAAATGTTGGAACACGTGAGGCAATACTAACTTTACGACTTATCTTAGAAGAAAGATTAAGAAAAGGCAAACCTACGTTTCTAGCATTTGTAGACTTAGAGAAAGCTTTTGGCAATGTTAACTGGAATACTCTCTTTCAAATTCTGAAGGTGGCAGGGGTAAAATACAGGGAGCGAAAGGCTATTTACAATTTGTACAGAAACCAGATGGCAGTTATGAGTCGAGGGACATGAAAGGGAAGCAGTGGTTGGGAAGGGAGTGAGACAGGGTTGTAGCCTGTCCCCGATGTTATTCAATCTCTATATTGAGCAAGCAGTAAAGGAAACAAAAGAAAAATTCGGAGTAGGTATTAAAATTCATGGAGAAGAAGTAAAAACTTTGAGGTTCGCCGATGACATTGTAATTCTGTCAGAGACAACAAAGGACTTGGAAGAGCAGTTGAACGGAATGAACAGTGTCTTGAAAGGAGGATATAAGATGAACTTCAACAAACGCAAAACAAGGATAGTGGAATGTAGTCAAATTAAATCGGGTGATGCTGAGGGAATTAGATTAGGAAATGAGACACTTAAAGTAGTAAAGGAGTTTTGCTATTTAGGGAGTAAAATAACTGATGATGGTCGAAGTAGAGAGGATATGAAATGTAGACTGGCAATGGCAAGGAAATCGTTTCTGAAGAAGAGAAATTTGTTAACATCGAGTATAGATTTAAGTGTCAGGAAGTCGTTTCTGAAAGTGTTTGTATGGAGTGTAGCCATGTATGGAATTGAAACATGGATGATAACTAGTTTGGACGAGAAGAAAATAGAAGCTTTCGAAATGTGGTGCTACAGAAGAATCCTGAGGATAAGGTGGGTAGATCACGTAAATAATGAGGAGGTATTGAATAGGATTGGGGAGAAGAGAAGTTTGTGGCACAACTTGACTAGAAGAAGGGATCGGTTGGTAGGACATGTTTTGAGACATCAAGGGATCACAAATTTAGCATTGGAGGGCAGCGTGGAGGGTAAAAATCGTAGAGGGAGACCAAGAGATGAACACACTAAGCAGATTCAGAAGGATGTAGGTTGCAGTAGGTACTGGGAGATGAAGAAGCTTGCACAGGATAGAGTAGCATGGAGAGCTGCATCAAACCAGTCTCAGGACTGAAGACCACAACAACAACAACAAGAGTGTTGTGTAATCCACACAGCCTATTTATTGCCCTGTGCAATCTCAAATTTGTGTCACCCTCTTCCTTGACTAACCATGTTGCGTCATCAGAGGCTCAAAACATGTTTCAGCATATCTTTCCCAAAGGGAAGACACACATTTTATGTGGATTACGTACACATTCTGGCTTGAGATGCAGGAGTTGGCAGTCGTGTGTGTGTGTGTGTGTGTGTGTGTGTGTGTGTGTGTGTGTGTGTGTGTGTGTTTGTGTTTGTGTTTGTGTCGGGGGGGGGGGGGGGGGGGGGGGCTGTTGCGTGTGTGAATCGTGTGTATCTCTCTTTTACTGATGAAGGCTGTGGCTGAAAACTTTACATAAGCGTAAATTGTGCCTGCCTACAACTTGAGGTGTCTTCGTTACAGTAAGTGTCAATCTATTTTTTCTTATGTTGTTGATGTTCCTATCTGGAGTTTCCATTGGTTGATACAGTGAAACATATTTCTTATGAATCTCTGGACATATAGGTCTTTAAACACACACACACACACACACACACACACACACACACACACACACACACACATACGCATGTGCGCGCGCAAAACTTGGCCCTAGCAGATCCCAAAGTCTCTATCAGTGCCCTACATTTTCATTAACTCAGTAGCCATTTATTTTAAAGACACACATAATATCACCATCTGGTAGTTTTATTCAGCTAATGGAATAGATAAATACAATTACACGAAAATGATTTATTCTAAAACCCTCATAAAATCATCAAGTAGTTTTATTCAACTAATTCTTTTATCTAAATGTTGTGGAATTAATTAGTTGACAAGGTATGTATACCAGATTAGCATTAACATAAATGAACATTGTTTTCATTGTAATCACGAAATTACACTTTCGAATATTTTTATTTACTACCGGTTATTAGCGTCTTGAAAGGAGGATATAAGATGAACATCAACAAAAGCAAAACAAAGATAATGGAATGTAGTCTAACTAAGTCGGGTGATGCTGAGGGAATTAGATTAGGAAATGAGACACTTAAAGTAGTAAAGGAGTTTTGCTATTTGGGGAGCAAAATAACTGATGATGGTCGAAGTAGAGAGGATATAAAATGTAGACTGGCAATGGCAAGGAAATCGTTTCTGAAGAAGAGAAATTTGTTAACATCGAGTATAGATTTAAGTGTCGCAAGTCCTTTCTGAAAGTATTTGTATGGAGTGTAGCCATGTATGGAAGTGAAACATGGACGATAACTAGTTTGGACAAGAAGAAAATAGAAGCTTTCGAAATGTGGTGCTACAGAAGAATGTTGAGGATAAGGTGGGTAGATCATGTAACTAATGAGGAGGTATTGAATAGGATTGGGGAGAAGAGAAGTTTGTGGCACAACTTGACTAGAAGAAGGGATCGGTTGGTAGGACATGTTTTGAGGCATCAAGGGATCACAAATTTAGCATTGGAGGGCAGCGTGGAGGGTAAAAATCGTAGAGGGAGACCAAGAGATGAATACACTAAGCAGATTCAGAAGGATGTAGGTTGCAGTAGGTACTGGGAGATGAAAAAGCTTGCACAGGATAGAGTAGCATGGAGAGCTGCATCAAACCAGTCTCAGGACTGAAGACCACAACAACAACCGGTTATTAAATAAAAATTTGTCCATGGAATAGAAGTAGTTAACAAGGAGGGACGATTTCAGGATAGATTTAAAAATTGGTTCATTTTCCAGTAGACATTTTCTGATATTGGGAAAATTATCAACAATTTTTTGTTGCCGTATATTGAACTCCTATCTGAGCCACAGACAGTTTCAGTAATAGCAATAGAGGCCATTCTTTTGTGAGTCATGTAGATATGGCATGACCATTCTTCTCAAATTGTGATGGATTATTTATGGTGAATATCATTACTGAATATGTATTGTGACAGAGCAGTTAAAATGCCTAACTTCTTGAAGAGGTGCCTACATGATGACTGTGGGTGCACACAAAATGTTCTCTCCTTTCAACATAGTTTGTATTATTCCACCCAAGTTTTTGCATTGTGTTTCTTAAGTATGATTGAAACCAATCTTGTAGAGAGTATCATGATTTATGCAATCAAATTCTTTGAGAAGATCACAGAAACACTTGTAATTTTTGTGAGTGAGTGTGTAAATAGTATTCTCAGTCGAGCAATTCTCCTAGAATCCAAACTGTAATGTGGTAAGTAGGTTGTTTCTACTTAAATGTGAGACTAAGATAAGGTGTTAGTAAGAAATTGTGCAATAATTATTTAAATCTTTCATTTCACATTTTCTATAAAGAGATTTAACAATTCAATATTTTAATCTGACTGGAAAAATTCCCTGTGCCAGGGGCACATTACATTTACAGTAAGGGATTACTTTCTAAGTTAGATCAACTTCTCAGAATTATGTGTGAAATTTCATCAATACCATATGAGCTTTGTTTTTTAGAATTTTTATCATTGTGTTATTTTCAGTGAAAGGTTTTGGTGTTACTTGTAGTTCCTCAAAATTTTGTGGAATGACATTTGTAATTTATTCTCTTTTTTCATCAACTCAACCATTTGATCCAATGAAAGGAAATACAGGATGGAATAATGACAATATTATGCAAAGGACAATGGCCATTACCATATAGCAGAGATGCTGAGTCCCAAAGGCGCAACAAAAAGACAGTTGATCAAAGCTTTCGACTAAACAGGCCTTCATCAGAATTAGACCACACACACACACACACACACACACACACACACACACACACACACACACACACACACACACACAAAAAACCACAGTCTCTGGTTGCCAAAGCCGGACAGCGAGCAGCAGCATGATGAGAGAAGCAAACTTTGGGGGGAGGGGGGGCCAGAAGGAGGAGGCTGGAGTGGAGAAGTGGAAGGAGGAGGCTAGAATGGGGGGGGGGGGGGGGTGATAGCAGAGTAGGGCTGGGGAACGGTAAAGTACTGCTAATGGGAGCACACAGGGATGAGTGAGGGAGAGGTTAGGGCAGCTAGGTGCAGTTGCGAGGTTAGATGGAGGACAGGATGGAGGGGGATGGCCAGTGGAAAAGGAGAGAAGTAAAAAGACTGGATGCATAGGTGGAATAGAGGGCTGCGTAGTGCTGGAATCGGACCAGGGAAGGGGATGCGTGGATAAAGGACAATGACTAACAAAGGTTGAGGGCAGGAGAGTTACGGGAACAAAGGATATATTGTAAGGAGAGTTCCCATCTGCACAATTCAGAAAAGCCAATGTTGGTGGGAAAGATCCAGATGGCACAGGCTGTGAAGCAGTAATTGAAATGAAGAATGTTTTGTTGAGCAGTGTGCTGAGCTACTGGGTGGCCCAGGTGTTTCTCAGCCACAGTTTGTCAGTGGCCATTCATGCGAACAGACAGCTTGATGGTTGTCGTGCACATGTAGAATGCAGCACAGTGGTTGCAGCTTAGCTTGTAAATGACGTGAGTGGTTTCACAGGTATCTCTGCCTTTGATTGGATAGGTGATGCTTGTGACTGGACTGGAGTACATAGTGGTGGAATGATGTATGGGACAAGTCATGCATCTAAGTCTATTACAGGAATATGAGATTAGTTTTGGGAGCAGGTGTTGTGTAGGGATGGACGATGATATTGTTTAGGTTTGGTGGGTCGCGGAATAACACTGTGGGAGGGATGTGGGTAGGACATTCCTCATTTCTTGGCACTAAGAGTAGTAGTGCTGCTACGTTTAGGAAGCTGCTGCATTTAGAAAATGATTGTTAAAAAATACATGCAACATGTTATCTGTTACAACATTGTCATTTAGTTTAATTGTTGTGGTGTATTGTACACCAATTGATAGTTCTGTCTCTCATTTCGCAATATTCCATATACTTTCAATCTTCTTATCTGCTTTATGTATTGCTGTGAGGATGTGCATATTACTAAACATATTATTGACTTTCCGTAAAATAATACAGTATTTTTTGTAGATCACAAGTAGCGTCAGGTCATGAGTTACTCTGGCTTTTATATAAGTTTCCCTTTTCCTCTTACATGATATTTTAATCCCTTTGTTTATCTATTGCCTACTGTTTTTTTATGGACTCACTGTATGACTTTTTTACTGCAGGGTTCACTGAATTTTACTTTAGCATCTCTTTCTATTTACTCATAACCATATCGTATCTTTTAACTAATTCTTAAAACGTTATGACGTGTTCACATTAATAAGCCTCACTGCTTTGTGTGAACATGTTTCAGAGCTGTAAAGTTGTAAATTCTTTATTTCTGTTAATTGTGGATTATGATCAGATAGTCCATTAACAACACTGTTTCTTTTACTTGTCTGACATGTAGCTCAATAATGCATTCTGATTACTAATAAATAGGTGAAAGTTCCCTAGAGGGAATCTGTAGACTGTTACAATCATAATGGAAGTATTCTGCAATAATAACTCACAAGCACATGCTGATGTACACACAAAGTGATTGTTTCAGTGTTTTTGAGTCTGTGTCCAACTTTCACATATACTAAAGTAGAAGGAAGGTGAGCATTGGCATTTTTGCGTAGCAATCAGTGAATAAGAAACAAAAGACTACAAATACGCCTGAGTGTAAACCAACTGTTGGTAAGACCATACCTTTAACATACAAATTAAAGCTCACAGGCACTGGTGTCTAATTATTAGCACCAACAAAAGCTATGAAATGATCACAATAACTGAAGCCACTGTTTACATTCACCTATACAGCAAACCTCGGTGTGACAGGGGCTTGGAACAAAACAACAGGTAAATTATAAGGTGTAAGATTACAGGACTAGTAAGAAAGAAAAATATACAAATAACATGACATAAAATATAACAGAATTTGTTATAGCAGAGTAACCACCATCTGGCATGGGAAGTCAGAGGTGCAAAGTTCTTGATTTACGCAAAATATTACATTGAAACTAAGAAATCAAATACATAAATAGTGGTGATTGTAGAATATGCCACGATTTAACAGGTCAAAATGTCATGAAACACAGTATTCTTTGTAAAAAAATTTTTAGGGTGCAGACTAAACATTTTTTGTTGTATTTAATGACTTGATGATACACACATCTTATTCGTCCTGTTTGAACATGTTAACACATTATAATTGTTTCTGAGGCTTAATTACAAAAAATCATCGTAATTTAAAAAGCAGAATGATATAAAAGCACATTGTGGATGCAGAGACAGTTTAGTCCACACATCAATAACAACTAATTTGTAACATTAGTTGTTGCAAAGAATTAGTGATATATTGGCTAGAGACACAAGTGTACGAAATATGCTAGCCTTGTAGAAACCTCCACTACTACACCTATTATTTATGGAAAAAATTTCCTCGTATGATGCAAACAGAACTTGGGTATAAGGAAACAGTATTCTCTTTAAAGTATAAAAGCTTTGTCCTGAAAAATACATCGCACTCTGGTTATACACTTTGCACAATCCCTGGGTCAGAACTCATCATACATACATTTACAGTTGATACAACAGAAATTCAAACAGTCAAGCAAATGGTTTTGAATACTCATATGAAGGAGATAACTTTATTACACATCTTATAGCAGCAGTGGGACCCCTTATAACATAAAAGCAGGCCATAAAAATTAATCTAAAATGCAAGGTGTGGATAAGTAGTAATATACATCATACATCCGGAAAAAATGTCATAACTTAGGAAAGATAACAGTACAAATTATTCCCAAAATATACATCATACTGTAGACAAATTAGAACCAGATTATACACATTTTTCTGCAATTACCTACTAAAACAATGAAAATGTAGTGACAAACTAGCAACATGAAATAATCACATGTAAGTGATGAGATTTAAGTTTCTTGTCTACTGGGAAAACGTATAAATTTTCATAACCAAACACCTAATGTGTAGTGTGCATGGATTTTGTTAAAGGCTCATTATGACAGTCAGTTATGTAACCTGACCACCAGTTGACAGACGTTATTACAAAACTGGTGATAAAAGTACAAGGCAATTAATCTCTATAAAGAACCTCAAAAAATTGCTGTACATTAAAATATGTTGGCTAGTGAGAAGTGTGAGTAATGAGGTTCATGCATCTGATTCACATGTATTACCTAGTAGGTAGAACAATGTTAACGTAATAAAAATATTGTAATGCGGTTATGAGATACGTACTCATGGGCTGTGTCAGAACCCTTATTACAACACGTTAATGAAAACTCATTCAAACGGCAAAGGAATTGCTAGGTTACATGAAAAATAATTACATATAAGTGAATATAGTTCCTATTCACTTCGTGTCAGCACCTAAGAGATGTTGACTACAGTGAAAACTATGTTCCAATAGGCTTCCTAAACTTCCAAAATTGGAAGAACAAAAGGGAGAATACTTTTTAAAAACACTAAAATTAATAAACTCTATTGGTACAAAACAGAACATATGTGTCTAGGCATTGAGATAGCTAAAATAAAAGCTAATGTATGTTCTTGCATGTTATTTTAAGTTGTTTTGAAAATAACATGCCAATGTATGTTGGCAAGATGCGCATTTCCCCTTCCTTTTTGCTATGTGTTTTTAATGTACAATTTTAAATTTGAAATATTCAATTAATGATTTGCAAGTGCTTGTCTGGTATTTTGTGGTAATCTCTTGTCAAATAAAGTAATGTTCAGTCTTCACATGACACATGTCAAGTAGAGGGTGTTCCAATCCCCTGTCACACCGCGGTCTGCTGTATAGGTGAATGTAAACAGTGGCTTCAGTTACTGTGATAATTTCATAGCTTTTGTTACTGCTAATAACTAGACACTAGTGCTGACACTAGTGCCTACAAGCTTTAATTTGTGTGCTAAAGGTATTTTCTTACCAACAGTTGGTTTATACCCAGGTGTACTTGTGGTCTTTTGTTTCTTATTCACTGATTGCTATATGAAGTGTTTAACTTCCAGCACTGAAGATGATCATTATGTGATTGAAAATTGATTTTGCTGTTAATAAATCATCAAAATTACAGCCAATGCTGACCTTCCTTGTAATTTTATTTATCATATGGTTGTTGTGTACACAGCTCTCTATGGAGTTGCCAGTCAATTTCACACATACTGCAACTCCTCCCTTTTCCACATTCACTCTACAGGAAAGTGATGCTATTCTGTAAATTCTTTATATAACTTCTCTATCCCAGTTTTTCCATGGTGTTCAGACAGGTACAGAACATCTATCACTTCAGAAATTCCCATAACTTCTAGTCCTGCCAGAAGCTCACCTACCTTGTTTTTTCAGCCTCTTAATGGTATGATGAAACAAACTAATTTTACTTTTCTGGGCACTGTTAAGTATCTGATGGTCCTGTTCTGTTGTAATTTCTTTCAATACTCTCTCCCTACAAACTGGCTCTAACCTAAAAAAAAAAAAAAAAAAAAAAAAAAAAAAAAAAAAAAAAAAAAAAAAAAAAAAAATGCCTCTCTGATTCCAGTAATCTCACAGATTTTGTCTTGGGTGCTTGTGGCCTCCCTTACACCTACTGCAGACTGCTCTGCTAATTTGTCCTTCACCCTCCTATTTCAATGCAGGACATGGTTTGTGTATCTCCCTCTTCCAATTGCAGCAACAGGTACATTACAGACATGAGATTTTATTTCAATCAGTAGCAATCCACTCAGCTCTTTGTTTACATGGATGATAGCTGCTTTAACCCAGAGCCACCAAGACACTGCAAAACCTTCACAAACCTCACATCTTAATACTATACTGTAAGTTATACACCTAGCTATGTGTTTAGCATTTTGCCTAAATTTCTCCCAAGACTGCTATGGAGCAGTAGGACTCTCTCTCTCTCTCTCTCTCTCTCTCTCTCTCTCTCTTTCCCCTACTTGGTTTTTCTACCAACCTACTCTTAAAATTGTTCCTACAAATCTTCTGTGCTGTACTGTACTCAAAACTGATTCTGGCTTTTCCCATATTTCAGGCAATGAGGCAAACTGGTTGCTTACTGGAACATGAAATGTGATTTCTGAGATTTTTACTTTTGATTACTATTTGTTACCTTTTCCCAAGTTTCCATGCCTGTTGTCTCATTCATTTTTTCTGATTCAAATACACCATTTCTAATTCTAGACACACATCTTTCATACCTGTTCCACGATTCTTTTGTCTCAACTGCACAATCTACAACTCTATGGGAAAGCCTCATCTAATTCTTTACCTGTCCCCGCCACTAAAATCGCTCCAATGAAAAAAAAAAAAACCCACAGTCCTGACTTGTTTCTCCCACACTAACCAAACTATGCGATATCCACATTTATTGTACTCTAGTTGCAGTGTCTGGGATTCCCTGGAATGTTTAATATCTGCCATACAAAGTGATTGACCATTTGCTTTGTTGATACGCCTGTGAGTGCAAGCTGTATGGGAAACTGCAGTCACTTTAAATCAAAGGGAATATTTTTGTCTCTGTGTATCAACACGTCTTCATCTGCATGAAAAGATGATTAGTTGTGCACCCGCCACTACATTTTGTGGTAAGTGTCTCATTGTGCTTTTGGAGAACTGTTCATCTATTATTTCAGTTCAGTTTTCACTGTTTCAAGTAAGGCTGTGTTCGAGCACGACTTGAACTGTTTGAACAGTTTATGTCACAGTTTGGAAAATCTCGGTTTCTGTTCAATCTTGCTAGATTGATTACTGCTGCTACAAATGGCAGGTTATCAAGATTTAAGTGAGTTGGAACATGGTGTTATAATCGGTGCACGAGTGATGGAACACAGCATTTCTGGGGTAGCGATGAAGTGGGTAATTTCCCATATGACCGTTTCACGAGTGTACCACGAATATCAGGAATTGGGTAAAATGTTAAATCTCCGACTTTGCTGTGGCTGGAAAAAGATCCTGCAAGAATGAGACCAACAATGAGTGAAGAGAATCGTTCAGCATGACAGAGTGAAACCCTTCTGCAAGGTTGTTGCAGATTTCAATGCTATGTGTCATCAACAGGTGTCAACATGTGAACCATTCAACGAAACGTCACCAGTATGGGCTTCTGGAGCTGAAGTTCATGTACTCTTGATGACTGCAAGACACAAAGCTTTATACCTTGCCTGGCCATGTCAACACCGACATTGGACTGTTGATGACTGGAAACATGTTGAATGGTCGGACAAATCTTGTTTGAAATTGTATCAAGCCGATGGATGTGTACAGGTGTGGAAACGACCTCATGAATCCATGAACCCTGCATGTCAGCTGGGGGCTGTTCAAATTGGTGGAGGCTCTGTAGTGGTGTGGTGTGTATGCAGTTAGAATGATATGGGACCCTTGATATGTAGAGATATGACTCGTGACAGGTGACATGTATGTAAGCGTCCTGCCTGATCATCTGCATCCATTCATGTGCATTGTGGATTCTGACAGACTTGGGCAACTCCATGAGGATAGTGCAACACCTCACATGTCAGAATTGCTACAAAGTGGCTCCAGGAACTCTCTTCTGAGTTTAAACACTTCTGCTGGCCACCAATGTCCCAGACATGAACATTATTGAGCGTATTATGGATGCCTTGCCACGTGCTGTTCAGAAGAGATCTCCACCCCTGGTACTCTCATGGATTTATGGACATCCCTGCAGGATTAATGGTAACAGGTGATACTGATTTTATGATAAACTAAAAAACACTAACATTCACTTAAATTGTAATAAAGTAAGAATTAGTGAGAACTTATATTCAGATGAATTGTGCAGCTAACTTCAAGATGGCAGGCAGACAGACTTAGGCACGAGAATGTAAACACCACATAGGTATTGACTGAGTGTAAGTTCCAGATCACAGAAGACATCAAATGAGAAATCTAAAATAGCATAATACTTTTGACAAAAATATTAAATAGGCACTATCTGGAAATAATAAAAAAGCACTGTAATGGATTCAAAAAATGTGTAGCATTCTGGACTGCTTGTACTGATATCTGAGCTCTTTCGAGCATGCAGTCAGTTGCCAACTGAAGTGCAGTTTGCTTTATCCTGCCAATACAACATATTGACTTGAATTAAACAATGGGAAATCCAGGATGGAAAAACTGTATTGTCGCAGACAGGCATAATGAGAAAGACTGCTAAAATATGAAAGCTTTAAGACAAAGTCCTTCAGCAGCAGAAAACAGTCAACACACACACACACACACACACACACACACACACACACACACACACACAGGTCACTGGAGCCAGACTGCGATTGCAACTGCAGCTGCTGTGCCATCTCACAGTTGCAGTAGGGCTCGACCACTCTGAGACAGAGTGTGAGTTATGCTTGTGTGAACTGTTGTGTGTTTCCTGCTGCAGAAGAAGGATTTTATCCAAAAGCTTTGATATCTTTATCAGTCTTTTCCATTATGCATGTCTGCGACTCAACCCCTCGTCTGCATCTTGAGTATCAATTTATCTATTCCATATTGATTTATGGGCAAGAATTGTCACTTTATCTGAATACTGAGTAGAACCAACTTGTCTGCTGTGAATAAGGAAAAAGTAGTTTCGAACAGCTGCAGCAAAACTTAGTGCAGCTGAATTCTTTTCCTCTGGCTCTGCTTGGTCTTTTACAAAACCATCACACATTCATGTGCTGGTCATAAGGTAGGTTGAGGGTATGGGCATCTAGTAAGGGTAGCTTCGAATGATAACAGGAGAATGATATAGGTGAAAAAGCATACGGAAATTCAGCACTCGGGACACAAGGGGTGCATGTGAGGAAAACAACTAGGAAGAGTCATCACAGCCAAGATACAACAGACCAAAATCTGGAGTGCAGGATAGTTGAATGTTATCAATCTGGAAACTATGGGCAGAGAACGAGTTCCATCTGGAACCCACACTGTACTTCCACCCACTAAAACTCCACATTACTACCTCCCTTCAATCCTAACTGGTCACCATATATGGAGCATCTAAAATGTCCCTAGCTGGCAGTTTCTAACTGGTGCAGAATGCTCTTGGCACACAATATAGGCTAGTTCCAGTGCACACAATGATAGGCCAATTTTGAGTGTGAGAGAAAGAAAATTTAATAATCCTAGATCATTAATTAAATGCTCCCAAACAAATTCCTCCAAGCAGGTGGTCACCTGCACAATCCTTCCCCCTACACAGGATTGGAGATGCACAAAGTTTACATCAGATGCATCTTTGGAAAGACAGATTGCCCTGATAGGGGACTTGCAGACTAGGGGAGTGCAAGTGTTAAATAACCTAAAATTTTCAGAGGAAGGGGAATAATTGCAAAAAAAAAAATACATAAGTGGACTAAAGGAGTACAATTTTTAAAAGTGGGCTGGAAAAACTCAATGTTGCTTGTCTCTGTAGACCGAGCTTCGAAGACCATTAGTGTGATGGGATGTAGTGCTGAGGTGACTGCACTGGCGAGAGGCGACTGCACTGACGATGGAGGGAAGCATTGCCTGCCTGGTAGCACATGGCTTGAGAATCAGTGATGTGAAACTGCAATACTCCCTCAGTTGATCATTTGAGGGGTTCATCTTCACCAGTCATTGAAAATATTGATTAAAAATTTTAAAATATAAGTTTATACAGAAGGGCATTAACTTGTTCAGAGCAGAATTATATTTGAAGTATTTCCAAAAAAATTGTGAAAGAAGTGAGTGGGTTACTGTTTGAAGTGAAATTGCCAGGGAATATTGCGAAATTGGGGAGGAGGAATATGACAATGTTTACATCGGTGCCCTTGCTCTGTATAACTGAATTACATATTAGAATACAAAAAAACCAAATGAAGGGCTTATTTCAATAGTGGTACAAGTCCATTTTTGTTTATATTGAGATACAGAGTCCGAAAGTTAAATGAGTGCTGAAAAATCTGCGGTTGAGATACCAGAAATATTCAAGCATATGGCTTCTTGCTAGAGATGAACCTTTCTTTCTTTCTGTTTGTTTGGCTCATTAATTTCAGAAGCATTATAGACAGAAATGTGGAGGTAATGGACTTGTACCAATATTGAAATATGCCCTTCAAATCTATTAACTTTACTGTAGGACTTGTTACAGCACTTCTAAAGGCAGGTTAGTATAAAATTCTATTCCACTGTAGTACCAGTAGGCATTAGGTGTTGACAAATTACAAGTCATTGATATGTAAGCAAAACGATTCATCATCATATCCAGGTATTTTGCAAAAGTAACTTAAGTCACTTAACAGTGAAGTATTGAAGTTACATAATCACTATGAACCATAGACCTTGCAGTTGGTGGGGAGGCTTGCGTGCCTCAGCGATGCAGATAGCTGTACCGTATGTGCAACCACAACGGAGGGGTATCTGTTGAGAGACCAGACAAACGTATGGTTCCTGAAGAGGGGCATCAGCCTTTTCAGTAGTTGCAGGTGCAACAGTCTGGATAATTGACTGATCTGGCCTTTAACACTAACCAAAACGGCCTTGCTGTGCTGGTACTGTGAACGGCTGAAAGCAAGGGGAAACTACAGCCGTAATTTTTCCTGAGGGCATGCAGCTTTACTGTATGGATAAATGATGATGGTATCCTCTTGGGTAAACTATTCCGGACGTAAAATAGTCCCCTATTTTGATATCCGGGCGGGGACTACTCAAGAGGAGAAAGAAAACTGGCGTACTACAGATCGGAGCATGGACTGTCAGATCCCTTAATCAGGCAGGTAGCTTAGAAAATTTAAAAAGGGAAATGGATAGGTTAAAGTGAGATATAGTGGGAATTCATGAAGTTCGGTGGCAGGAGGAACAAGACTTTTGGTCAGGTGAATACAGGGTTATAAATACAAAATCAAATATGGGTAATGCAGAAGTAGGTTTAATAATGAATAGGAAAATAGGAATGTGGGTAAGCTACTACAAACAGCATAGTGAACACATTATTGTGGCCAAGATAGACACGAAGCCCATGCCTACTACCGTAGTACAAGTATATATGCCAACTAGCTCTGCAGATGATGAAGAAACTGAAGAAATGTATGACGAGATAAAAGAAATTATTCAGATAGTGAAGGGAGATGAAAATTTAATAGTCATTGGTGACTGGAATTCGATAGTAGGAAAAGGAAGAGAAGGAAACGTAGTAGGTGAATATGGATTGGGTGTAAGAAATGAAAGAGGAAGCCGCCTGGTAGAATTTTGCACAGAGCACAACTTAATCATAGCTAACACTTGGTTCAAGAATCATAAAAGAAGGTTGTATGCATGGAAGAAGCCTGGAGATACTGACAGGTTTCAGATAGATTATATAATGGTAAGACAGAGATTTAGGAACCAGGTTTTAAATTGTAAGACATTTCCAGGCGCGCAGATGTGGGCTCTGACCACAATCTATTGGTTATGAACTGTAGATTAAAACTGAAGAAACTGCAAAAAGGTGGGAATTTAAGGAGATGGGACCTGGATAAAGTGACTAAACCAGAGGTTGTACAGAGTTTCAGGGAGAGCATAAGGGAACAATTGACAAGAATGGGGGAAAGAAATACAGTAGAAGAAGAATGAGTAGCTTTGAGGGATGAAGTAGTGAAGGCAGCAGAGGATCAAGTAGGTAAAAAGACACGGGCTAGTAGAAATCCTTGGGTGACAGAAGAAATATTGAGTTTAATTGATGAAAGGAGAAAATATAAAAATGCTGTAAATGAAGCCAGCAAAAAGGAATACAAACGTCTCAAAAATGAGATCGACAGGAAGTGCAAAATGGATAAGCAGGGATGGCTAGAGGACAAATGTAAAGATGTATAGTCTTATCTCACTAGGGGTAAGATAGATACTGCCTACAGGAAAATTAAAGAGACCTTTGGAGAAAAGAGAACCACTTGTATGATATCAAGAGCTCAGACGGAAACCCAGTTCTAAGCAAGGAAGGGAAAGCAGAAAGATGGAAGGAGTATATAGAGGGACTATACAAGGGCGATGTACTTGAGGGCAATGTTATAGAAAGGAAAGATATGATACTGCGTGAAGAGTTTGATAGAGCACTGAAAGACCTAAGTCGAAACAAGGCCCTGGGAGTAGACAACATTCCATTAGAACTATTGACAGCCTTGGGAGAGCCAGTCCTGACAAAACTCTACCATCTGGTGAGCAAAATGTATGAGACAGGAGAAATACCCTGCAAAATACTAACGTGAATTCTTTACAGACGAATGGAAAAACTGGTAGAAGCCGAGGAAGATTAGAAATATGGGAACACGTGAGGCAATGCTGACCCTTCAACTTATCTTGGAACCTAGATTAAGAAAAGGCAAACCTACATTTCTAGCGTTTGTAGACTTGGAGAAAGCTTTTGGCAAAGTTGACTGGAATACTCTCTTTCAAATTCTGAAGGTGGCAGGGGTAAAATACAAGGAGTGAAAGGCTATTTACAATTTGTACAGAAAGCAGATGGCAGTTATATGAGTCGAGGGACATGAAAGGGAAGCAGTGGTTGGGAAGGGAGTGAGACAGGGTTGTAGCCTCTCCCCGATGTTATTCAATCTGTATATTGAGGCAAGGTATTAAAATCCATGGAGAAGAAATAAAAACATTGAGATTCGCCGATGACATTGTAATTCTGTCAGAGACAGCAAAGGACTTGGAAGAGCAGCTGAATGGAATGGACAGTGTCTTGAAGGGAGAATATAAGATGAACATCAACAAAAGCAAAACGAGGATAATGGAATGTAGTTGAATTAAGTCGGGTGATGCTGAGGGAATTAGATTAGGAAATGAGACACTTAAAGTAGTAAAGGAGTTTTTCTGTTTGGGGACCAAAATAACTGATGATGGTCGAAGCAGAGAATGGCAATGGCAAGGAAAGCGTTTCTGAAGAAGAGAAATTTGTTAAGATCGAGTATAGATTTAAGTGTCAGGAAGTCGTTTCTGAAAGTATTTGTATGGAGTGTAGCCATGTATGGAAGTGAAACATGGACAATAAATAGTTTGCACAAGAAGAGAATAGAAGCTTTCGAAATGTGGTGCTACAGAAGAATGCTGAAGATTAGATGGGTAGATCACATAACAAATGAGGAGGTATTGAATAGAATTGGGGAGAAGAGGAGTTTGTGGCACAACTTGACTAGAAGAAGGGATTGGTTGGTAGGACATGTTCTGAGGCATTGAAGGATCACCAGTTTAGTATTGGAGGGCAATATGGAGGGTAAAAATTGTAGAGGGAGACTAAGCAGATTCAGAAGGATGTAGGGTGCAGTACATACTGGGAGATGAACAAGCTTGCACAGGACAGAGTAACATGGTGAGATGCATCAAACCAGTCTCAGGACTGAAGACCACAACAACAACAACAACAACGACAACAACAACAATCACTATGAAATAAAACATACAGTGAACCACACTAAGAACTCATGTTTTTTATAGTACTGAAGTATGCTCTATAATTATTTACCATGAGGTTAAACTACTAAACTAATTCCCTTATACATTTCACAGAAATTCTTGGTAAGACAAACAGAAAAGGTGCATGGGCATGAAAATCTTCAGTAGAGACACTATTCTAAATAAGTTACATGTGGAAGGCCCTTTTTTCCTCTTTTTGTGAATTGTGGTTTATTAGTCTCACGACATGTATAATCTAAATCATTTTATTGAGGCATATGAGATAAGTCAGAATTGTGGTAACATTGCACAATAAACATAGACAACTGATCCTAATAACAGTACAGTTTTGTCGTATCTCTATATAATTAAAAAAAAATTGAACGCGTAAGTTAGACCTTGCTCAAATTGTCATTTGGTTCTCTATGAATACTTCTACTGAATACTACCATTTTCCCATAGAATCTGCTATAGCCTTACCTTTAGAATCTATGGCTTCATATTAGATGTGTTTTTGCTTGTTAATTTCTCAAATATGTATGAGGGTTGTTTGCCAATGGCCTTGCTGCATTGGTAACACTGGTTCCTGTCAGATTACCAAAGTTAAGTGCTGGTCTACTGAGCACTGTTTTTAAGCGGGGTGCACTCATCCCTTGTGAGGCAAACTGAGGATCTACTTTAAACTAACATACGGCCAGGAGAGCGGTGTGCTGACCACATGCCCCTCCATATCCGCATCCAGTGATGCCTGTGGGCTGAGGATGACACAGCGGCAAGTTGGTACCATTAGACCTACCAAGGCCTGTTTGGATGGAGTTTAGTTTAGTTTAGTTCAGTATGAGGGTGGTTGGAAAAATTCTCGGAATCACCATGAGAGGTCAGTGTTAGCGCAACGAATTGTTCACGTGATATTTCATTAGACTGTTGCCTGTAAATGCGTGCCATGTCAGTGCTCTTGGAAGAGAGCTGTGGCAGTGATGTGGCTCTGTTGTTCCTGTGTAGTGATTTGCGAAGATGAGAAAAATCGAGATTCAAGCAGTGATTAAATGCTTTGTAAAGAAAAGTATGATGGCAAAGGACATTCATGCTGATTTCCAAAATGTACTGTGGGACTCTGCTCCTTCATATTCAATTGTTGCCAAGTGGACAAATGAATTTAAATTTGGTCAAGAGAGCTTAGATGATGAGCCACACAGTGGTCAGCCAAGTTGTGTCACTACTCCAAAAATCATTGCAAAACTGCACAAAATGGTCATGGAGTATTGTCGATTGATCATCATCATCATCATCATCATCATCATCATCTTGGACAGTTTCCAGCCACTGGCTGGGTCTGTCGGGAACACAAGCCTGTCCATCGTGTTCTGTCTTTCCACCATTCCCCCTCTTCCACCTTCGTCCAGTTCTCTCCTCTTCTCGTCACACATTCCTCCACTCCCTTCACCCATCTATCTCTTGGTCTTCCTCTGGGCCTCTTCCCCTCCAGTTGCAGATCAAACATCCTCTTTGGAATTCTTCCCTCATCCATTCTCTTCATGTGTCCATACCACTGCAGTCTTGTAATTGCTCACACTTGTCAGATATCATCTGAAAGGGTATATCACATTTTAACTGAAGAATTAGAAATGAAGAAAATTACCTGCATGATGGGTGCCGCAGCTCTTGATGCTGGATCAAAAACGTGTTGTCACCGTGGCAAAATTACACGAAATAAGGTATGAATTGTTGTCACACCCATCTTATTCACCTGATATGGCTCCGTTAGACTTCCATCTCTTCCCAAAACTGAAAATTTTGCTTGATGGACAATGATTCACTTCAAACGAAGAATTGATCGCCGGAGTTGACAACTGTTTTGCAGGCCTAAAGGAAACTCGTTTTCGAGATGGGATCAAGGCACTAGAACATCATTGGATGAAGTGCATTAATCTATAAGGAGACTACATTGTGAAAATTAAAAAAAAGTTTCAGTGATGTAAGTGCTTTTGTTTTTATTCCATTCTAAGAACTTTTCAAACCACCTTCGTATATGAACTGGACATTTGGTCCAATTTCCTCCACCTTCCCCCTCTCTTTGTCCCTCTCCTCCACCTTCCCCCCCCTCTCTGTGTCCATCTCCTCCTTTCCACTTGTTCTCTGTCAGTTTCCTCCCATCCCATGGCCAACTCCTCTCCCCTCTCTCTCTGACCTCGAGTGTAGTTTATTAATGCTGCAAATTCAAATTATGTAGTATATAAGGGGACAGCATCCTCTAGCATTACTTTTCCTCAACAGTAGTTGTCGATACCGGTATTATTATTCGAATTTTGGGCAAGTCAGTAAATATCTCAGTTGCTTTTCTGAAAACTTTAATATAATTTTATACACAGTATGTTATATCTCCAGCTCAGATTTATGAAAAGGAATTACTTTATAAAATATTTTAATTTCAATGTTATAATTGATAAGTTCTAGCTCTGAATGTACAGTTAAAATTATTTTTTTAGAAACATTTGAAATTACAAGTTATTTGCACACTTAAAATTTCTATTATTAATCATGCAATCCTGTACTGTTTACTATGTTTATTTCTGGATTCATTTATGAAATAATAATCGAAATTAATAATGTAATGAAAAGTATTAGGAATTCATTTGTTAAGAAAAATTGTAAACCCTTTGGAATATCATTATTTCCTCAGAGTGTAAGAGTTGTAAGCTCTCCCCTGATGTGATCAGAAGTATTTTTGTATAATAGGTGCTAACAATGTAATTTTGGCTTTGTTAATTTGAAAAATCAAAATACTATACAATATACTAAAATGTGAGAAAATCAGTGAAAAATATATTTACATAGAAAATGTTGCAACTACAATCTTCAAATTTATTTAGTTGAAACCAACCACAAGGACCTGATGTTAGATTTTCAGCTTCAAGAATCAGACCCATAGACAAGAACAACTATAGTCATCTCAACATGACCAGCTAAGTAAACTTGAAAGTTTACTGTAATCTTTTCTCCTCTCAAATCTTCATAAAAGACTTTGCTTATTAATTACTTGGACTGGGCATTTTTTAATGTGGACAACAGATGGAATAAGGAAGGAGGGGGAGACCACAAGTAGTATTATAATGTGTTGTAAAATTGTACAGACAGAATATCAGAAGTAATACAAACCAAGTTTTATTCTGTTTCTGCATGAAGAGATTCACGATAACAATGAAAGAAGTATAAAATAGGACAAACTCTCATGATTATAAAACATATCAATTTACAGTTTCATCGTGAGCATGCAGTAAGTGAGTAAAAATAAATGAGGCCAAGGGCCCAGCATGCCAGGCTTATATTGGGCTGTTGTGCACAAGGCACGGCACAGTACTTGCTGCACTGTCTGTCCAGGCTGCGAAGTTGAACCTCTCTAGGTCAGCTGAACAGAGCTGGTAGTAGTGTCATGAAACTGAGCCATTGGAGATGTGCACAACACAGCGGTGGAAACCTCAGCATCAATGGGTGACCACTGGTATCCACTTTAGGCACAGGACAAACCCACAGCCATATGGTAGCAAGGCAGGTGCCGGTGTGTGGCTGGGCATTAGCCAGAGCAGATGAAGTAGCAAGGGAGCTGGCAGCTGTGAAGCAGCTCCACCAGGCTGTGGTCACCAACTGGAGTGAACCTATATCAATTCAAGAACATATTGTGTGCTTCCTTGGGAGATGATTGAGTGATTTATTTTTTTCATCTAGGTTTTGAATGTACAGACAGGCTGCTCTGCCTCTCCATTGGACTGAGAATGAAAGGGAGGGGCCATAACATGCTGGAAACAACTCATTAAACAAAAATCTTCAAAATCTTGAGAGACAAATTGTGGCTGTTGTCCACAACAAGCATATACTACAATCCTTGTAAGGAAAATATCTTTGAGAGCACCATGACCATAGCTGCTATGGACATGGATGCGCAATGAACCACATAAGAAAATTTTGAGAATGCATCAACTACTACAAGCCAAAAGGATTTAAGGAGTGGACCTGCAAAAAGTCAGCATGAATATGCTCCATGAGGGGAAGGGGGGGGGGGGGGTGTTTGGGTGCAGATCATGGGGAAAGAGAGGCCATGGTGCCACTTGATAGGTAGTGCACTCCAGGCAGGCTGTTATGATGCATGTGATCTCTTTGTCAATATTCGGCCAAAACATGTGGTGGTATGCCAGCAATTTTCACAAAAAACATCCAAGAAGGCACATGACATCAGCTGTAATGTGGATGGGATCACAACCCTGAGCATCGGCTCTTCAGTAGCCAACAGTAAGAAAGAACTGAGACATGCTGGTGGAGAGCACAAAAAATATGCAAAGGATTCGACACTTGGCTCAGCAGTTTATCCGGTCAGCTGGTGGACAAACTGAACAGCCTGATGTAGACATGATCAGTCACTGAAATCTGAGAACTGGTAATGGGAAAAAAATTTACGGTGTTTTGAGCTTCAACTTCTAAGTGGAAACACAACAGTTCATCCTGATCAAATGCTGGATCAGGGCCAATAGGCAGCTGGAAAAGAGCATCCGCATTAGCATGTTGGGCTGTGGATCAGAAATGTATCTCATAGGTACAGCATGACGAAAACAAAGCCCAGTATTGTAGACAATGGGACACTTTGTCCGGTAACATGCCAAAGGATTCAAAAGATAAACCAGAGGTTTACGATTGGTAATCAAATGAAAGTTAGAACCCTAGGAAAAATTGAAATTTTTGGAGTGGGTGCACAATAGCAAGGGTTTCTGTTTCTGTCTGCAAGTAGCAATGTTGCGCCTGATTCAGAGTTTTGGAAGCATATACAACAGGGCATTCAGAACTGTCCACATATGTGTGAATAAGAATGATCTCAAGGCTACACTGGGAGACATCTGTGGCCAAAAGAAGTAAGTAACCAAGCAAGGTGCCAAGTGTAATTTTGACTGTAATTGGGTAAAACCACTCCCACAGGCAGCGACCGGTGACAAGAAAATCTTTTATGTAAAACATGAAGTGGCTGCACCAGGGAGAAATTTATGGTAGTATGCAATGTTTCTGAAAAAGACTTGCAAATCTATACATTGGTAGGATGCGGCAAAGCTGTATTGGGATCAACATGCTAGGGTGAAGGCTTGACACCAGCATGCAAGACTTCTAAACTGAGATAGATGATAGACGGCTGAAAAATTTGTGATTTGTCCAAATTACATATCAAACTGGCAGCCTGTAACACAGTGAACAAGGCATGAAGGTTCTGCAAATGTTCACCTGTTGAGGAACCTGAAACCACAATATCATTCAGGTAGTTAATACACCTCAGCATGGAGGCCATGACCTGCTCCAGAAATTGTTGGAAAATGGCAGGGACCCTCTCCACGACAAATGGCAGAGGCTGCTATTGATATAATCCAGAGGGGGTATTCACTTTGAGGATATATTTGAAATTGTCATCCAGATGGGGTAAGAGATAGGTATCAGCAATAGGCTGTGAATTTATGGACACTAAAATCACCAAAGAGCGGAAAGTTGCTGTTAGGTTTTTTGAGAATTACCAATGGCGTAGACCATTCGCCAGAAGAGACAGGTGTGACAACACCCAAAGACGGAAGTCGATTTAGTTCCAATTTGACTTTCTCCCATAGAGCTACTGGGACCAGGTGGGCACGAAAAAACAGGGGTGGGCCATAGTTTCATTGTGATGTGAGCTTTGAAATTGGTAGCAGAACCCAACCATCCAAAAACAGAGAGGAATATTCTGAGCAGACCACATACAGTTGTTGGTATGGAACTTGATCCAGTACTAGACATACTTTGTCAGAAATAGAGAACCTAGAAGCACATAGCTGTATGCATATCCACTTGCATTTTTAACATCTTGTCTATCACGTTTATTTCAATTTAGAATTTGATTGGGACTACTATAACTTGGGAAACACTGTTCCCAGTTCAAGTCTGGTGACAGGCGGCACTGCCTCATGCAGCATGGAGGCTGTGGTTTCACGGCCCTGACAACATCTTCCCCGCATGAGCTAACCAACGGCAGCCAAGGAAGAGAGGAAGCAATGGTGGCTACTTCGCACCATGCTTCTATCTGATTACCTGCTGTTGTAGATACTTCAAAAGGCTGAGTGACTTTCACATTGTAAAGCACGTCCATGAACTTTCTTATTGAGGGCTAGGCATATTTTTGCATCAAGCACCATCAAATCATTGTATTAGTCACAATGGGCCTCAGTAACAAATTGTCAATGATGGATAAACCCTCGAAGTTCTGCTGCTTCTGTATGACTGTTGCGGCTGATTTTGATAATGGTAGAACTCAATACAAGCAGCAATGACGTGAGTACATTGCAATGATAATTCAAGAGCAACTGATACATTTCGTCAAAAGAGAGAATGGGAGGTTCCTGAAGAGCAGCTAGCTGACACAAGAGTGATAAATGTGAGGAGAAATCTGTGACAAAAATAGCCTTACACAAGTTAGGGGTCAAAGACTCCAAAAGCTTGAAAATGTTTCCAAGACATTTTCCATATGTGCAACAATTTTCCACAGAATCATGATGCAAAGGAAACAGTGAGAGTTGTGTCAATGGCGATGAAGCCTGGAGCATAAACGAGGCTGCCAAATTGTTTAGTGCCACAATGAGAGACTGCTGCTGGTCATTGAGAGCTTGCTGACATAGTGGTAGTATATTGAACCAAAAAAATGAAATGTGGAGTGGATTGCTGCACTCACTGAGGAGTACATTGTAACGTTGCACAATATCAGAAGTAACACGAACCAAGTTTTTTTCTGCTTCCACTTGGAAGACATTCAAAATAACACTGAAGCATGGAACAGTGAAAAACTCATAACTATCTCCTCCTCCTCCTCCTCCTCCTCCTCCTCCTCCGGTACCAACCGGCCGCGGTGTCTTCCTTAGCCCACAGGCATCACTGGATGCGGATATGGAGGGGCATGTGGTCAGCACACTGCTCTCCCAGCCATATGTCGGTTTACGAGACCGGAGCCGCTACTTCTCAATCAAGTAGCTCTTCAGTTTGCCTCACAAGGGCTGAGTGCACCCCACTTGCCAATAGCACTTGGAAGACTGGATGGTCACCCATCCAAGTGCTAACCCAGCCGGACAGTGCTTAACTTTGGTGATCTGACAGGAAGTGGTGTCACCACTGCAGCAAGGCCATTGGCTTCATAACTATAGCACACATCAATACACAGTCTTAGGTGAGCATACAATAATTGAATAAACATAAGTGAGGCTAAGGCCGCAGAGTGCCAGGCTTATATTGGGTTGTCGTGCACAGGGCACAGCACTCGCTGCATCGTCTGTCCAAGTTGGGAGGACAGCCTCCTTAGGTTGGCTGTGGAGGCACTTGTATCACACACTGTTTGGTTACATGGGTTCACACTGTAGGGTTACAACATAATCATAAGCTGATAATCCAGAAATACAACTTTCCTGTTTTCTCTGAAAAGTATCTGGAAGGAAGAAAACAAAACAGTGAATTATTGTGTACACAACTTATGTTCAAATATATATATATATATATGATGAGGAAGAATATATATTGCAGAGACAATTTGCCTAGTGGTTTAAATGCCCCACTATCATAGTTAGACTGTCTGTGACAAAGGAAACAATACTGACCATTTTTACAGCAGAACATTATTTTCTCACAGTGAATTTAATAAAAAAACACGCACATAGTATTTAAAAAAAATGTACGCCATGTAAATGTTTAATAGTGTTGTTGAAAATTTGAAGTAAATTGGTCAAGAACTTCTCAAAATTTTTGATAACAATGTTTCCCCTTTATGCAAACACATTTATTTATGTATTACATATAATGAAAAAAATAGCTGTATAAAAACATGCATAGTCGCATGCAGTGTTGTGTCAAAATTGTAAAGCAATTGGTGAAGAACTAATGGAGATTTAAGATTTTAAGCAAACAACATGATATTTTGATTGATATCATCTTGCTTTTGGCTGTTAGAATTTTATTTTACAATTGCAGTTTCAACATTATGCTGTTTTTGAAAATCTACAAAACAATATGACATAAGGAGAACTATTTACAGTGGGATTAACAGCAGGTAGTTTGTTGACATTCATATACCATACTTACAAGATTTTGACATACAGGTTTTTGTTGGGCAGAGATAACAACATAATATGCACATAATAGAACAGCTAGTTAGTGATACTGGTCAATATTTCATTTTATCTGCTACGACACTGAGTGGACTGCATATATCATACTTCTAAAAGTGGACAGTGTATTAGAATAAATGTCTAAAACAAACCAGAAAATTTATATTTCTGAGGTCCATTTGTTCATTGAGTATGTATTATGGTTGTTCTTTGAATGTGCTATAAATTTCTAGAAGAAATTGAAATTTATAGCACCTTCGAAAAACAACCTCAATACGTACTTTGAAGGCACTATAAATTTCAAGAAAAAATGGAAATTTATAGCCTCCATCAAAGAACCACCACAATACATACTCAATGAACGAACAGACCTCAGATTTTTTTTTCAATTGTTTTAGACATTTATTCTCATGCTTTGTAAGTGCACACTTTTAGATATGTGATATATACAATCCCTTCTGAATCGCATTACATAAAATGAAGTGTCGACATGTATCACTGACTAGTTATTCTTTGATGTGCATATTATGTTGTTATCTGTGCCTAACGTAAACCTGTATCTCAAAATCTTGTGAGTATGGTGTCTACAAACTACAAAACTGGTGTGGCTACTGTTAATTTCACTGTAAACTGGTCCCATTATGTTGCATTATGTTTTGTAGATGCTTGAAAATGACTTAATGTTGAAATTGCAATCATAAAATGAAATTATAACAGCTGAGAGCAAGATAATATCATTAAAAAAAAACTATAGCAGCTGTGAACCCATATTACAAGAAAATAATGAATTTTTGCTTACATCTTACTGTATTTGTATACAGGGTGTACCAAAAAGAATCACCTGATTTTTAAAAAATCATAACTATTATGTATTTTGAGATATGTGTGTGAACAACATACTGTTGGAAAGAGCAAACACTCGACCTTTACATGGTTCCCACTAGGTAGCAGCTGTTGCGGCCACATGTAGTAAGTGTTGCTTCACGCAGTCGAGAATGGCAAAACAGAAGCACGCTAGCGACCAAGGCATTGCGAAGTAGGCAGGCACAGATAGCCTTGCTGACAGCAGCAGTCTACCAGCAGGCTGATGCAAGGACGCACACAGACTGAGCGCCGAGCGAAGCCTGCAGAGTGCTGAGTGAGGGGAAGTGAGGCCAGCACGCTAAGCTACGCTGCAATATACTGCGGGAGTAATAACAAAAAGCTACCACCGAGGGTAAAAAACGTCCTCCTGCCGGATGTAAATAGTGGAGCACAGGCAGCAACAGACAGAAGCCATTAGGAAGCAGTTCGGATCTGAGGACGGACGTGGTGCATGTCCGAATGTTCAGTCTTTGTAGGTGACGATTCTGGAAGTCTGTTCCAGCTCGCAGGAGTCATCTGTTCACTGCCAGATATCAACTTCAGCTCTGGAAGTTGGCCCGAGTTCGGTTAGCACAGCGAGAAATTCCAGCAGGACTGGCCACAGCGCGGTCTTGGTCACAGGCACCACCGGGGACTGACGCCCGGACTTCACGGCAACCCAGCCCCACGGCTCGTGGTCCGTCCATGATGGGACCTCATGGACGTCGAGACTGACGGCTTCCCAGCTGCCGGTGCAGCAGGTGTTGTCAGCTGACCTCATGGTGATGTGGTCCGTACTGGGCTGAGCAGCGACAAGTTCATCTCAACCACAGGGCATCCTGGCTGCAGCGGAGCACTGGTGGCCTGAGGCTCCAGAGTGTGATCAGTGGCGCGCGTTGCATGCATTGTTGGAGAATCTACACAGCAGCAGCCAGGCGGAGGGATCCGCAGGGCTGGGCAGCAACGACGAGGGAGAAATTGTAAAGAAAGTTAAGTAAATAATTGTAAAACTCCACGCCGTCTCAGTCTTTGGTGCAGCCACTGTGTTTGCTGCTAACAAGTGGTGCAGAAGTCATAACAAGTGGTGTCAGGTGCACCCACGCCACGACTTTGACTAGCACCGTGCGGAGCAACCGAGAAACACCGAATAGGGCGAGTCCAGCAACTGCCTTCTCTGTGTGTTTTCTGTGTAGCTAGACGTGTCGAGGGTAATGTTAAGGAATGTGAGAGTGTCATTTGTAAGGCCTAGCAGCCCTGTAGACTTATCTCAGTTTCGTGGGAATGATAGTCACGTTAACTTAGTACCGTCTAAATGTGTAGTGTGTGCATTAACAGGTCACATCACTCCTTGTGATGTGTGTGGCTTCTATGGTCATGTAACGGGGCAATGTGGTAAGTCTAGATGACTTGCCACTAGACGTGGTAGGAATTAACTTGCTTCTGGGTAATACAATTTTATTTTTGTGAGGTGAGATATACCACACGGAAAATGCCAGACACACGTGCAACCGGGACAAGTGACGCCGTAGTCGCATTGACAGAGCAAGTTAAGAAACTGATTGAAGAATATAAATTGCAAAAGCAGCACATCCAGAGGAAGGAGCAACAATTGTTGCAAATTACTCAATGAGGCTCGGGAAGTGATAGTGTAGAATGCAAGGGTACTGTCTTTTCCAGTGTGACAGATTGTTCAGTGGCTAATTTGATACCTTCCTTCTCGGGTAAACCATCAGAGGATGTGAATGTTTTCATTGGTGATGTACGTAGTACAGTTAGACTGTGTGGCTGGTCGGATGAAATGTGTTTGCAAATGGCGAAGTTACGGTTAGTAGGTGACGCAAAGACTTATGTGGCATACCACGAAGGGTTAAAGGATGCTACTACGTTCACAGAGTTGGCTGAGGGATTATTGCAAAGGTTTAGGAAACAAAACAGTGCCAGATTTTTTAGAGAAAAATTGACTTAGCAGCAGCATTGCGCATAGCTACACATTTGCAGTAAGTGGATAGCGCCACTAGAAGTCGCAATGACAATAAAATTTTTTCGTCTTCCAAAGAGTGTTACCGTTGTGGGAAGCAAGGTCATTTTGAGGGACAATGTCGGGAACCGCAGTGTTTCAATTGTCAGAAAATAGGGCATAAGTTGGCAGTGTAAGGCCAAGAAACGGGTTAATGATACAGCAGGTAAAAAACTGTTAAACGAAAAAGGGAGTGTTCCTGTCGTCGGGAGGCGTTCCCAGTAAAAATATGTATGCAGAGAGTCCATGAAGAGGCGGATTGTAGTTTGATGGTTTGGATAAAAGATAAGTGTCGAAGAGTTTTAGTGGATACTGGAGCACATGTATAAGTTGTCAGTGTGGACCTCATGGGCAAGAAAGGATTGGAAGCTCCGAGATACAGATTGCGCGCAGTAGGTGATAAAAAATTAGATGCACTATGGACAGCACAGCTCAAGTTTAACATAGGGAACACGCCAAAATTGACCTTTCACAACATACACTGGAACTCGATGGGAACTTGTTCCCAATGGGTACAGCCGTTGCAAATGTTTCAGAGTCGCAAGGTGCACCGATAGCTAAGGTGATACTAACTAAACTGCGGACAAGTGCATTAAAGATGATTTCGTGTGACAAAGTATGAACAGGTACACGGAAGTTGATCTGGGTACCGGTGGATGTCGATGTGCCACAGCAGGGGTTATTCTTGGTAGAGCCACTACTGAGTAATAAGGTTTTAGATGAAAAGCATTGCTTTATTCGTAGGAGTATATCACGGGTAACAGACATAAACGGGCAGTTTATGGTTCTGGTGAGTTTAGATTACTTCAGGCAGGTTGATGTCGATCTGCCAAAGGGATTAGTAATAGCCACAGTAGAGTTAATAGATGAAGAGGACATCGATAGTTCGAGGCTAGACTACATACGTCGACAGGATTGCCGCCGTACGAAGTGGTGTGTGGACGGAAGATGCCATCACCTTTTGACATACTTCATCCAAGGCTGGGAGTGGAGGGCAAGCATGTAAGGCAATTTGCGAAAGGAAGTATGGCAGAGAGTTAGACGAGCTAACATGAAAGTGTTGCAACGACAAGAACGGATGGGAGGTACAACGAGGAAGCTGCCACAGTACAGAGTAGGCCAATGGGTGCTACTAGCTAATCCGTAATTTCCAAAAGGGAGAACCAACAAGTTCACAAACAAGTTCCTGGGACCATACCAGGTAATGGAAATGACATCACCTGTCAATGTATAATTACAATTGCCTACCAAGACAACGGTAGTTCACGTTGGTAGAGTTAAGCCGTTCCAGGGGGTAGTAGATCCATGTAAATGTACTTCTCCTTCTGGCAGAAAGCGTAAATAAGCGCCAGAAGCAGACAGTAAACCAGGTATTAAGTATAAGTTGCGTTCGAGGGGTGTGTAGTTAGCAGTAATTATTATGTGTGTATTATTTTTATGTACGGACTAGGGTTATTTTATTGGTATTAAGGGGTAGTGATGGGAGTTTTTTCCTTCTCTCTCCATTCTGTAGGTGACGCAGGATGCGGTACAAGTGGATAGTATGGGGCGTAGTCCTCTGGCAGCTGACACAAGCTGGCCAGGTACAGGATATGCCGCTGCGAAGTGGGGTGCTGTTCGGGAAACAATCGGATGTGGTCCTCATGAGTCACGAGTGGACGCTTCGGCTGGCACTCAACATCCTGAAGGTAAGGAACGAGATGCGGCAGCTACAGGAGGTGGTATCGAGAGTGGAAACGATTGCATCTAAGATCAGAATATTACGGGACATGCAAGAAGAGTACGAGGCTTTGGATAGGTCATGTAAGGAAATAAGGGAACAACTGCACCAAGTCGTGAGCATGATTCCATGGAGGAGAAAGAGAGTAAAGAGGGGTTGGTTGAATGCAAGTGGGAAGTTGCTGAAAACAATTTTTGGAACAGCGGATAGGGACAATATTGAGGGTTTGAACAATTCTTTAACAGTTATTCGTGACAGGGAAGAAAGCATAGGGTAGTTAGTGGATATACATACAACAGAGATACGGGGATTAGGTACAGAGTTGTTGAATGTGACACATGTGGTGTGTGGGATGGCTACAGGGTCACGAGCATGTATAGAACAAACACAGAAATTATTGAATATGGATATGGAACAGGTACAAACGCGATTGGATATAGTGGAAAGGAAGCTGGAAATGGCTAAATTGCTGCGGGAACTGGTTAATAGCATTGGTGATGCATAAGTGAGGATGGATGAATTGCAAGAGGCTGTACATCATGCATTGCATGGGCAGGTGAGTGTGACATTGATGTCACCAGAAAAATTCAGATGGAGTCTGAAGCAGGCAGAGGGAGAGTTTCCAGATGGGATAGAGCACGTAGTGCCGATAATTGAAGCGAGTGTGTCACTTTTTTATCATATGTCTAGGATTAAGGTAACAACGGTTCTAGTTAAGATGTATATAGAGATTAGATTTCCAGTAACTAGTGTGGGGAGACAGTATCACTGTTACACAGTGCATCCTTATCCGGTCAAATGGGAGCACATGGAGAAGGGTGTACAGTTCACGACACAGGAGGTTTCATTAATTTCTAAGGAGGGGGATACTCATGTACTATGTTGAGTTTAGAGTTGAGTAGATGTCTAATGGAGTCAGTTTCCATTTGTCCATCACAAGTTGTTTTCACTGGCAAGGGGTCGTGTGAGATTCAGTTATTTAGGGCAGAATCAGAAGCTTCAGAGTGTCAGAAAATAATAGTGAAGCCTACCCCACATTTTCAGCAAGTTGGGAGGCAATGATTATTCAGTATTCACTACGGAGAGGATATCAGCCAAGTGTTACGACGATGGGAATTGGACAGCAACCACAGAGATGGAATTACGGGACAGTGGTTTGCTAATCAACGGGACAAATTGTGAAATAGTAGGGGATCGTTTCAGCTTACCAGCAACAGTCACGGGACTCACCAAGGTTACAGATACCCATCTGACATTGTACTGGCCAGATGCATCATTCAGTATCGCTCCAGGAGAAAATTTGACGTATATTAACAACACCTTGGATGCTACACTATTGCAAATGATAGATAAACTAGTAGATTCGGAGAAGGGTCAAATTTCAATGCAGCAATTATTAAGGCATGTGGAGGAGTACGATACCAGACAGAAATGTAGCATAGTACCCATTGGTATTTCAACCAGTACTATTACCGTGTTGATTGTATTTATAGGTGTGGTATATGTCTTATTAAAATGGAGGATTCAACATGTTAATGCAAGACCGCTCCATGAGATTCTTGTAGAATGGTTTACCAGTAGGGCATGAGTCAAGGCAACCTGGATGTATATAGGGAAGAAGTAGAATATAGGGTATAACTAGAGTTAATGTATAAGGTAAACTCGAGGACGAATTTAATTTTTAGGAGAAGGCAGTGTTGCGGCCACATGTAGTAAGCATTGCTTCACGCAGTGGAGAATGGCAAAACAGAAGCACACCGCTGACTGAGGCATTGCGAAGTAGGCAAGCACAGATAGCCTTGCTGACAGCAGCAGTCTACCAGCAGGCTGATGCAAGGACGCACACAGACCGAGTGCCGAGTGAAGCCTGGAGAGTGCTGAGTAAGGGGAAGTGAGGTCAGCACGCTAAGTTACTCTGCAATATAATGCGGGAGTAATAACAAAAAGCTACCACCGAGGGTGAAAAATGTCCTCCTGCCGGATATAAATAGTGGGGCACAGGCAGCAACAGACTGAAGCCATTAGGAAGCAGTTCGGATCTGACGATGGACGTGGTGCGTGTCCAAATGTTCAATCTTCATAGGTGACGATTCCAGAAGTCTGTTCCAGCTCGCATTAGGCATCCGTTGGTCGCCAGATGTCAACTTCAGCTCTGGAGGTCGGCCCGAGTTTGGTCGGCACCATGGGTTACTAAAGTGCGCGTCATATATCTTGGCGGCCGAGTTTAGGTTCGTTCTGCGCATCTGACGTCACAAAACACAGTCAGCCAATGAACAGAGAACGACGTTGCCAGATCTCGACAGCAGTGCAGAGCACGGACGAGTGTCTTGTTTTAGAAACGTTCAGTCATAAATAAAGTAATAGAACAAAAGCAATGTCTTGATAGCATACTTTCTTTTACAGAAAGTTTGGAAAAAGCGTTCTTTATACCAATTGCTTCATATTCTATTAATTAATTAAACCAAACAAGCAATAAGACTCCCAATTCAGGCGATACCAAGGAAAGATGTTTGTTTCAATCGCACGAACTGCTTTTTCGCAATAAAGAACAGCGGTAATTGTTTATTTCCTATTGTACTTCTACGAAGCGTGAGTAATTCATAGTCATACCAACAATGTTTATAAGTAGTTGCGTGCGATGTTAGAGTCCTTATAGAGTTACACTGTGCAATGAGCAGAGGTAGCGGAACAGTTTAGGTGTTAGGCTGCCAAGTGAAAGGTGTGGGTTCAAACCTTGTCTGGTGCTTAATATTTTCTTTATTTAAAAACAATATTGGAGTGCCTTACTTCACGAATTTTATTCGTTTGAATGAAATTTCTAGTTCTTTGCCTCTTCATTAACTTTTTCGCTGCTGCAGACACGTGCTCCCCGCATTCTGCGCTGTGCGCGATTTTGTCATCACTGCACTTCTCGCCTGTGCCCAGTGTAAGTAAAACTTTTGTTACAGTCGCGAAAGGTGGAATATTTCTCAATATTACTTACGACATTTATGTGGTACTTAAATTAAATGAAATATATAGGTATCTTGTCCACATTTCATTCTCAACATTGTGGCAACTAAAATCGACCATACGGAAAGTATACTCTATGGACTTTTACCTCTGCAAACTCTTCAAAATTTCGTGCAAAGGTTTACTATATTTAGTGCTGCATTATAACTGCGTTGAACATCGAAACAAAATTAAGTCATTTATGGGGGGAAGGTATCAGTCAAGAAGATAGGTAAAAATCTAATTTTTGAGCCAAATAGTTTTTGTGGAATCGAATGATAAAGAGTGTCAAAGCAGTCGGAACACAATGTGTGTGCACAGGCGAGCAGTGCAGTGACAAAATCGCCCACAGCGCGGAATGCAGGGAGCACATCTTTGTAGCAGCGAAAGGGTTAATGCGGCCTTGGTGGCTTTACTTTATGAACTGCGCGCTCCCCCCTACACGTAAGCTTGCGAACTATGCTATACTATGGCGCTGCTCCTATTGGCACGTGCGTCGTGTGCAACTGGCAACGCAGCAATCTCCAGCGTCTGGGCGGGCATGCGCGAGCCGCCAAGATAAAAGAATTCAACTATAACTACAGCGAGAACTTCCAGCAGGACTGGTCGCAGCTCGGTCTTGGTCACAGGCGCCGCCTGGGACTGACGCCCGGACTTCATGGCAACCCAGCCCCATGGCACGTGGTCCATCCATGACGGGACCTTGCGGACATCACGATTGACAGCTTCCCAGCTGCTGGTGCAGCAAGTGTCGGCAGCTGACCTCACGGCGATGCGGCTCCGTGGGCGTGCCCATACTGGGGCATCGAGTAAGGATGAGTTCATCTCAACCAGAGGGCGTCCTGGCTTCAGCGGAGCACTGGTGGCCTGAGGTTCCTGAGTTCGATCAGCAGCGCACGTTGTGCGCATTGTCGGAGAATCTACACAGCAGCAGCCAGGCGGACGGATCCACAAGGCTGGACAGCGAGGACGAGGGAGAAATTGTAAAAAAAGTTCAATAAATAATTGTAAACTCCACGCCGTCTCAGTGTTTGGCGCAGACACTGTGTCTGCTGCCAACAATTGGTGCAGAAGTCGTAACACAGCTGTGTGCGCCCACTTCAGTTCTAGTAAAAATGGTGTCGGGACAACAGAAAGCATTTTGTGTTCTACGTTTTGCACAGTGCGGGTCAGTAATAACTGTTCAGCGTGATTTTTGTACTATGTTTGGTGTGGATCCTCCTACAGTACAGAGCATTTGATGACTGCATGAACAATTCTGAGAAACAGGTTGTTTGTGTAAAGGCTAATCACCAGGTCGTCCCAGAGTGTCGGACACAGATGTCCAATACATACGCCATAGTTTCACAAGGTGTCCACAGAAATCTGTTCGCCATGCAGCTTGACAGCTCAGTAAGCCGCTGATGTCCATCTGGCATGTGTTGCGTTGACATTTACACATGAAACCATACAAAATTCAGCTACTGCAAACTCTTCATGAAGGTGACAAACAACAATGTGTGCTGTTCTGTAATTTCGTTCTTGGCAACATGGAGGATGACAGTTTCCTTCCACACTTAGTGTTTAGTGACAAGGCAACATTCCATGTAAATGGAAGGTGAACCATGATAATGTAAGAATATGGGGTACAGAACAACCACATGAAGCCATACAACATAAAAGGGACTCTCCAAAATGTAATGTGTTTTGTACAGTTTCACGGGAAAAGGTGTATGGTCCATTTTTCTTTGCTGAGAACACTGTTACCGGAAGCACATATCTCGATATGCTTGAGAACTTTCTTTTCCCCACAGTTAGAGACTGATTTGAATGACTTCATTTACCAACAGTATGGGGCACTGCCACACTGGCAACTGAAAGGGTGGGAATTTTTAAATCGGAAGATTACTAAACGATGGATTGTTCGCACTGCACCAAATGATTCAGCCTTACATTGCTGACCTCCAAGGTCACTGGACCTGAGAGTATATGGTTGTTTCTTGTGGGGGTTTATAAAAGACTCAGTATATGTGCCATTGTTCCCAACAACAATGAATGAACTGTGATATAGCATAACAACAGCTGTGGAAGCTTTAAATCAAGACAGGCTTGCAGCAGCGTGGGAACAATCTGAATACCACATTGACATATGCCAAGAATCTCAAGGGGGGGGGGGGGCATAGGCATACTGAACACCCATGAAAAGGTATGAAAACTTTTTGAAGTTCCCGTTCTTCAAAAACAAAATTCAATGTAAGTGTTTATTAATTTTAGACATGCCAAATTGGATGATTCTTTTTGACACACACTGTATTATACACTGAGGTAACAAAAGTCATGGGATACCTTCTAATACCATGTCAGACCTCCTTTTGCCCTGCGTAGTGCAGCAACTTGACGTGGCATTGACTCAACAGGTCATTGGATGTCCCCTGCAGAAATATTGAGACCTTATAAAGGCACATTTGCATGCCGAGCGTGAGTTTCCTCGGAAACGCGAGATATTAATTAAATAAATAATCAGTGACAAATAAATAAAGCCTATGGCACACAACTGCAGCGCTGTGTCGCTGATAAAACAAAAGCACAATTACGTTACTCGTATGTTTGATTAAGAAAGGAGAGCTCTGGTTGAAGTGGTGCTAGAAGCACGTATTTTAATTTATTGTCTGGCACACCGCCATATTTCATGTTATAAAAAATTACTGCGAGTTGCAACCATACTAGGCACTCGATTCTGAAAAGAATTTATATTTATAAAAGTAAGTAGGATTATGAACTGTAGGCTTATTCATTGAATATATCTGATTGAACTAACTGTGTAACTTTTTTATGTTTAGTAGACAATCACCTCTGTACGACGTTTTGGCATGGCTGGCAAATTATTGTAATGTTGAGATTTAGATTATGAGTCCGCACCTACCGCAGCAGTCTTTGGAAACGATTTAATTACGAAGTCCGATTATTTCAGTTTTATTTCACGGTCAACTACGAGTAACATTGCCTTTACGAAAAAGCCGTTGTCAAGCGTCTGATACCGAATAATTAAAATCTGACGACTCATAGGAGAGACAATCATACAGATAAAATAATTAATATTTTATTTTATTTTATTTTATTAATTTTATATTGGCGACCGTGACAGGACTTGTTATTTTGTCATTTGTTACATTGTTCTCTTTGTTTCATGTGAAAAATCAACTTTCTGGACCTGGACTTGACTATATGAGAAATAACAAAAATCAGAAGATATTTGCCAATTATAAAATTTTGCGGGAAGACGCAAAGAAGCTTCCAGCAAAATAAGGTAAGACGCAGCATCTTTGCATTAGCAGGCTTGACCAGACGTATAATTCAGTGTATTAGCTTTTCAGTAAAATTCTGTAGTGTTTCTTTTCCGCATAACAGTTTCAGTGATAAATTTCATTCTCAGTACTTTTCCCTAAACAATAACGTATGCAACAATACCAATACACGAGTGTACAATATGGCCGACTTCTGTACGATACGTAGTAACATGGACAGCAGCCATTATCAATAATCTCAAATTCAGTTTATATTTTTAAATTAACAGACAGCCATTGTTGCTACGTCCGATTCATGCTCAACTGCATTTTATTTTAAAATCAGTGTCAAAAAATTTTCTTGAAACATATATCACGTGTGGCATGGTAATAACTAGAAAACAATACGCAAAAATGGAACAGCAAAGACGTACTATTCAGACGCAATCCGACTCGGACGAGAGACAAATGTTAGAAAATGACTTTACGACAGCAACCGATAGTGACGATTCATCAAACATTGACGCAAGTGTTGACGAAAATTTTGACAATAGGCTTTCCACCACAAAAATTTCAAAGTCTCAATCAGAGCCCATGTTAATGCATGACGTCACGTCTAATGACGCGGCGGGGGCAGAGACCTTGCAAACGGTAAACATTGCCGACATGTTACAAATGCTAATGAAACAAAACGCCGAAAACATGGCAACCTTACAGACGCAAAATGAACAGTTAAAGACACAAAATGACGAAATCAAATCTGATCTCATAGCACTCAAGACAGGTAATGACACTTTATGTAAGCGTGTGGAACTTATAGACGCCACACTGACCAAACAGATGACTGAACTCAGTACTAAATTTTCCCAGCTTAATACGAGACAAGAAAAGACTACAACTGACGTAGCACTTTTACAGACACAAGTAAAAAACCTTAATGTCACGTGTGAAGTTCTTACTGAACAAATTCAAACATATCCTTCAGTACATGACAACCTTGAAAAACGAATTACTGACGTACAGAATAAATTTGACAATGTTGAACAACACCTGACTGACATCTTACAATCTGATGCCACAGCTCATTTTCAAAATATTAATAAAGAATTTCATGATTGGGTAGTCAACAAAGACAAACATTTTGATAGATGCTTACGTGAAAATTTACCAACAATTGTGCACGACTCCGTAGCGCAATACATTACTAATAACAAACAGCTGATCAGTGACGCAGTACAATCCGTCACTGCACCCATGAGACAATTCACCGATCGACCACAGTCTGTATGTAACGAAAATATCAGTCAAAATGCACAGTTCAGGAACCAATATACATTCGAGTATGACACACACATACCGCACACGACAAATACACAAGAACAAAACACACCACGACTACAACACATACCACCATGTGCAAACACAAACACAAGCTATTATCATGGTAAACCACAGCAACATTATCGTAATTACTCGCTAGCTGGACATAGCAGTAATTACAGTGGGACAAATCCATATCATAATGCAAAGGAAGACGAAAGCTTAATGAAACACAGGCAATTTCAGATTTTTATCCCAGAAAAACGAACCATTCATCCGGTGATTTTTCTCAAATCTTTTAGTAACGCATTTCCACGCACTTGGAGTGACCGGAAAAAGATTTCATATATTGTCGGTTACATCCAAGGCGATGCAGCTGTCTGGGCATACAGTCAGGCTGACGTATGTACCACGTACAGTGAGTTTGAGCGTGCTTTTCTGAACAAATTCTGGTCGCAATCCGTTCAGGAGCGACTCAGAAGACAAATTTTAGAATCTGAAACTTTTAACAGTAAAAATGGTAACTTACGCAGATATTTTGAAAAATACTTGAACATGGGACACTTTTTAGACGAACCAGTCGCAACGCGAGATATACTCCGTGCGTTGAAGGCCAAATTGTCTTTCAACATTAAAGAAAAACTCCTACATATCCCGGATGACGATTCAGATTATTTTTTAACAGCTTTAGATTCGGTTGACATGTTACTTGAAGATCAGCGCTTCGCGCGGCAAAACAGCAGCCACAATGTTTACACTAGTGGTATGCAAAACATGCAGGCTTGCCAACACAATTCTGGCGCGCCCACAGTAGGATACGCGGTACAACAAAAACAGCAAACTCACATGCCGTCTCAGTACGGAAATCAAAATCAACACGCGTATTCCAATTCAAACAATAGTTACAACAGTAATAACATTTCATGCGGCAATCCATACAAAAGGCACCGCGGTAATAACTACAACGGTAACAACGGATACAAAGGTAATAACAAAAACACAAACAGAAATAGAAATAATAATAACTACGAGCCAAGACAGCATCAAGGTTGGACTCGTAACGATCAGTACTTTCATTCAAACTCTGCTTTACCACAGCAGCTACCAGGACAAAATTGGAGCATACCTTACGACCGACAGGTAAGTTATAATGCGCAACAGCAACAACAACCGCAAAAGTTTGGAGGTCATAATAGGCAATATCCGAATGTGAATATAATAGAAATGACACCTGATGCACAACCTCAATCTGTGTCAGTACCTAGTACAAATGCTAATCCAACAAACTAGAAACAGTCACTACTTTGCCCCAGGTCGTGGCTGAAGAATTCTTGGGGGGCGGCTTCAATGTTAATCAGTTATTTGACACCACACTTGAACAACAGAATAATGATATGCCGAGTAATTCTAAACAAAAACTACCTGTTTTATTTATAAGATACAACCAAAATAACAATATATCAGATGAACTTTTACAAGACAGTACACAATGTCGTTTAAACACAAATGAAATTGTTTTAGCATCCACTACTGGTGTAGTAGGTGGGATTCCAACTACTATTATCCTAGATACAGGTGCAGCTGTGAGCGTTTTATCTTTTAATTTTTATAAAAAGATGTGTGAATTGGAACCTGTGCCTGAGTTTCCTGCCCAAAACTGTAAAATAACTACTGCACTAGGTAATAAGTCATGTAGGGTTACGAAGCAAGTTTTTGTAAACGTTAAAATAGGTAATGGAACCGTACAATGGCCATTCCTGGTTGTACAAAACCTTGTGACTAATTGCATATTAGGAATAGATATTATGAGCGAGAAGGACTGCATTATAGACTTCTCCAAAGGTAAATGTATTTTAAATGATAAAAGCAGGGTAATTATTATTGATTTGGACAGGAGAACTCTAAAGCATGACAAACACTGTACAGGGTACAAGGTTCAGTTAGTACTTGACAAAGACATTCAAGACATGCAAACACACTCATCTGACGCAGAGCTAATGGACTTGAAAACATTGCTTGATCATAAGATAAGTGAAGCTACAGCTCTCAGTGTACATGAACGTATAAAACTACAGGAAGTGTTATCCAAATATTTACAAGTTTTTACCAAACGATTAGGTGTTATCAACACGTATGTGTACAAGATTGAAGTTAAGCCTCACAAGATCTTCTACCATAAGACATATAACGTACTGTTATCTCAACGACCTGCTGTGTGGCAAGAATTAAAACAAATGTTAGACTGGAAGGTCATTGAACCATCCACCTCACCTTACTGTAGTCCTCTACTTGTTGTCAAAAAATCAAATGGAAGCATTAGGTTAGTGTTAGACGCACGAGCTATTAATGAAATAATTTTACCGGTTCACACAAAACCTGAAAATTTAGAAGAGCAATTACAGAAATTTCTAGATGCAAAATATTTTTCCACAATAGATCTCGCTAATTCGTTTTGGCAGGTGGGTATCACTCCTGATTCTCGGAAATATACTGCATTTATGTTCGGGGGGCGAACCTATCAGTTTTGTGTTCTACCCTTCGGACTGAATGTCAGCTCTGGGGTATTCATTACAGCCCTGGATACCGTGCTTGGCGACGATTTAGTTGAGACAGTCACACACTATGTAGATGATATACTGATAGCTACACAATCCTGGAATGAACACGTTGACACACTTCAAAGAATTTTAGAAAAATTTGCACAAGCTGGAGTCACAGCCAATCTTAGAAAATCAAAGTTTGGTTGCAGTGAGATAAAGTATTTAGGACATATCATTAATTCACAGGGCATACGTCCAGATCCCAGTAAATTAGATGCTATCAGAAACTTTCCTAGCCCTCGAACTAAAAAGCAGTTAAAATCATTCCTTGGGCTATGTTCATTTTTCAGACGTTTTTTGCCACAACCACTTTTGAACAGTAAACATCTGCTAAATCTACTCAGAAAGAATCAAGTTTGGATCTGGTCGGAACAGTGCCAGAATGACTTTAATACAATTAAACATGCTTTAGTCAATGCTAACATATTGAGCCATCCAGATTTCAATTTAGATTTTTGTATGACTTGTGACGCTTCACGTACTGGCTTGGGCTGTTGCTTATTTCAAGTTGTAAAGAATAAAGAGGAGGAACAGATAAGAATTATTGGGTTTGCGAGTCGCACTCTAACTGAATGTGAGCGTACATACTCCACTACTGAGTTAGAAACACTTTCCATAGTATGGGCATTCAAGAAATTCAATTATTATTTATTTGGAAAACATACAGTAATTTACACCGATCACCAGGCCCTGACATTTTTGTTAACTGGTAAACTTGTACATCCTAGACTATCACGATGGGCAGTTACACTTCAGAACTACTCTTTTGAAATTAAGTACATAAGAGGTAAGGACAACACCATTGCAGACACTTTGTCTAGACTTCCACAAGGTATGAATGATACCAACAGTGACTTAGAAAATATAAATGACTACAGGATTCTCTTAATGCAAGACAAGCAGTATCACCAATATTATATTGATATGTGCAGAAACATGGCTGAATTACAAAAATCTGATCCTCACTGGTATAAAATAATAACATTACTGGTAGAAAAACACAATCATCCTTCGACTAAGTATTACAAGTTACACAATGATGTGTTATTTTATCGACGACATCCAAATGCTACTAACTGGTGTGTATGCATTCCCAAAGAGTCTGAACGTAATTTAATTTGGCACACACACTTAGTTTGGGGTCATTATGGGACAAAAAAGTGTTTAGCGAAGCTCAGTACATACTGTTATTTTAGCAATATGAGAAGAAAAATTTACAGGGAACTGAAAACATGTGTCATATGTCAAAAATCAAAACCTCAGAATTTATCCACAAAAACAGATTTACATTCTATTTTACCTAGTAAACCCCTGGAAATTCTGTGTACTGACATCAGTGGACCGCATCCAGCAAGCTCTGGAGGCGTCAAATATATCTTAGCTTTTTACGATATATTTTCTAAACATGTTAAACTTTATGCTTTAAAATCCGCCACTGCAAGTGCTATAATACGAAGATTCTCAAGTGATTACCTGACGCACGTGGGAAAACCTAAAGCAATTCTATCAGATAATGCAGCATACTACTCTGGGTACAAATGGAGAAATTTCTTGAAGGACAATAACATTAAAAGTATATTTATTTCGAGGTTTAGTCCACAATGTAACGCGACTGAAAGACTTTTCCGAGAATTAAATCGTTTCATGAGGACCTATATTTCATCAAAACATACTAATTGGGTGTCCTACCTAAGTCTTTTCGAAGACGTACACAATAACTTAAATATTTACGATACAAATTACACACCTAACGAGATCATGTTCAATTGCAAACAGAACGATCAGTGGATAGAACCATTACCTAAGTTGTCAGACAAGGAAATCACACCTGAACAGAAAATAAAAGAAGTATTGACTACATTGACACATCACGCACAGATACGAAACAAACATCACAGAAACATAATAAAAAGAAAACAAAAATTCGAGGTAGGAATGCTTGTACTACTTCGTACTCATCATAAATCTGTTGCACTCAAACAACGCAACGCTAAGTGGCGTCTGCTATATGAAGGACCTTATATAATTGTTAACATACCGCACCCTGGTGCGTATCTGTTACAACATCGTAGAACTAACAAAATTATTGGGCTATACGCACACCGAGATCTTAGAGCATTTCATGCTGAATAATGTCAAAGTCATACCCATCAAAATATTGCTAAGCAACTCGAAAAACTCTGTTGCTACAACACAGATAATAAGTAGTATAGAAATTTTCATTTCAGCGTTCCAGAGTCGCAGTTGAAGACAGAAGAACTTTTCTTTCAATGCCGCGGCTCCACCGAGAAGACTGAATATTAAAGTAAAATTTATGATTACGTAGCAGTGAATGACATATTAATTTTTCACGGAACATTTGTTATTGTAGGTACCACTGACTTGGTATGACACCTGACGAACTGACAGACGTCATCTGTGAAGCGATCTTTTACTTTGAGAAATAGATTAGACGCACATCTATCAACACGAAGAGCATCTATCAGTAGTCAAGGCCACACAGACACTCTACACACACGCACAAAACGTGAGGAATCGAACATTTTCTCTCTCTTACTATTTTGAATATTTATTGAGTAGTGAAAACGCCTGGTCTTGCCTACTGATGTAATGAATGTTGTGTCTAACCTATCTTAATTTCAGATGACATCACAAAAAACATCGATAATATCCCAGCAAAACCGCTAAAGAGGATGTAAATATCTGCAATTCATGTAATCAAATGTGACACAATGTAATAACCTATAGCGATGTAATGATGATGTAAACATGTTTATGTGCAACTGTATTATGTTTATACTAAGAAAATATGTGACGTGTGTATGTATAATTACTTTTTTTTTTTTTAACTGATGTATCATGTAAAAATTTGAACCAAACGAGTGCCAAAAAAACATTGCATAGTGAACCTCTGTTCACGGACATTAACGAACATTACTAACTCTGCAACTACGCAGAAACCTATGTGAAGGAAACGGTTAATGCCATTCATCATGCATCGTACCTATGTAAACGCGATGAACGATTTCCTTGATTAATAACTACGAACATTTAGGTGAGCTATATTCAGCAAAAAACTGAAAATGTGAAGTGCATAATTCGTGCATCGTCTAGTGACATTACTACAGTACCCAACTTCAAGATGTTAACTGGATTAAATGGACACAAAGTGCCTGACCAGAAAACAACACGACGGGTGGAAGAATTTTGGTTGGAACTTCAGGGAATGAAATGTTCTCGAAATGTGACGGACACTCTTACCTGGACTGTCCAAGGATCGACGCCAGCTATGTGCCGTCCGAGGTTCTGCAACCAAGCTTCCACGGAATGTAAAAAATGAACTGCACGTGGACCAATTACTCGACGGGTCACGTCTGATCTGTAATAAGCAATGCTTTTACTCACAACGAACTGCATCACAACGACTATAATGGAAATAGGAAATGGACACGCTTATGTATTAATCACGTTGTTATACAACGATGTTACTCTGATCAAAAAACTTTACCACGACGATACTAATCTGTAAAAAATTATTGTGCAGCAGATGAATATGAACTGTGATAACGACACGATGTGTATAGGTCAACGCACCTGAAACATACGGACATTTTTCTTTGAAGTATTTCAAAACAATGCTATGTAACTAAGAACATTCAACAATCTAAGTTGTATTGTGTTATAACGAATATTGTAAATTTAAAACTAAGTTACCTCTCATAGAATGTAGTCTTCATATGTAATCTTGGTTGAATATTTTCTTTGTGGAACGACTGAGAAACGCGCGCACACGAACAATATGAACTGCAATACTGTGCCGCGTGATCTAACTGTACGACATAACGGCAGTCACACAGACGCTTCTGCGCATGCGCGCACTCTATCTGCCAACATAAGAACTTTTACGGCGCACCCGCGTCATTCAAAGTTTGTATATAATGTGTATAATGTAGGTCATGTAAATAGTTGTAGATAACTTAGATTTTCTTGTGCCTTTAGGTGAATTGCTCGCCTGCAGGTGTGTCCTTTCGCCTCGCAATTCAGGGGGCAATATAAAGGCACATTTGCATGCTGAGCGTGAGTTTCCTCGGAAACGCGAGATATTAATTAATAAATAATCAGTGACAAATAAATAAAGCCTATGGCACACAACTGCAGCGCTGTGTCGCTGATAAAACAAAAGCACAATTACGTTACTCGTATGTTTGATTAAGAAAGGAGAGCTCTGGTTGAAGTGGTGCTAGAAGCACGTATTTTAGTTTATTGTCTGGCACACCGCCATATTTCATGTTATAAAAAATTACTGCGAGTTGCAACCATACTAGGCACTCGATTCTGAAAAGAATTTATATTTATAAAAGTAAGTAGGATTATGAACTGTAGGCTTATTCATTGAATATATCTGATTTAACTAACTGTGTAACTTTTTTATGTTTAGTAGACAATCACCTCTGTACGACGTTTTGGCATGGCTGGCAAATTATTGTAATATTGAGATTTAGATTATGAGTCTGCACCTACCGCAGCAGTCTTTGGAAACGATTTAATTACGAAGTCCGATTATTTCAGTTTTATTTCACGGTCAACTACGAGTAACACTGCCTTTACAAAAAGCCATTGTCAAGCGTCTGATACCGAATAATTAAAATCTGACGACTCATAGGAGAGACAATCATACAGATAAAATAATTAATATTTTATTTTATTTTATTTTATTTTATTAATTTTATAACCTGGTGCCGATACAGCCGTCCATAATTGCGAGAGTGTTGCCAGTGCAGGATTTTGTGCATGAACTGACCTCTTGATTACGTCCAATAAATGTTAGATGGAATTTATGTTGGTGATCTGGGTAGCCAAATCATTTGCTTGAATTGTCCGGAATGTTCTTCAAACCAGTTGTGAGCAATTGCGGCACTGTGACATGGCACTTTGTCACCCATAAAAAATGCCATCGTTGTTTGGGAACATGAGTCCATAAATGGCTGCAAATGATCTCCAAGTAGCCAAACATAACCATTTCCAGTCAATGATTGGTTGAGTTTGGCCAGAGGACTCAGGCTTTTCCATGTAAACATAGCCCACACCATTATGGAACTATCACAATCTTGCACAGTATCTTGTTGGCAATCTGGGCCCACAGCTCCACGAGTTCTGCACCACACTCAGACCCTACTGTCAGCTCATACCAACTGAAATTGGGACTCATCTGACCAGACCAGTTTTCTAGCCATCAAGAGTCCAATCGATATGGTCATGAGCTCAGGAGGGGAACTGCAAGCAATGCATGCTGCTGGCAAACACACTCGCATTGTTCATGTGTTGCCATAGCCCATTAATACCAAATTCCTCCACACCGTCCTAATGGATACATTTGTCACGTGTCCCACATTGATTTCTGCAGTTAATACACACAGTGTTTGTGTGTTAGCACTGACAGCTCTACACAAATGCCTCTCCTCTTTATCATTAAGTGATGGCCATGGAGAGAGGTAATGCCTGGAATTTGGTATTCTTAGCACACTCTTGACACTGTAGATCTCGGAATATGGGATTCCCCAATAATTTCTTAAATGGAATGTCCCATGCATGTAACTCTAACTACCATTGTGTGTTGAAAGTGTGTTAATTCCAATCATGTGGCTGTAGTCACATTGGAAACCTTTCCATATGAATCTCCTGATCACAAATGACAGCTCCACAAATTGTTTAAACAAATTGAAAATATTACTATTTTTGACTAGTACGATCTTCATAGAACTGATATCGCAAGTCTCAGGATATGTGCAGTAGGGCAGTTAGCATGTGTGTATATTAATGGGTTAGAGCAGCATGTGCTTCTTACTCACTGTGACAACAGCCAGAACATTGCTGTCACATGAGCTCTTGTGGACTTTGACCCACAATGGCACATGATAAGATGCATGGTGAAGTGCCGCTGAGTGCTCTGGGCAGTGTCTGTCAACACTGAACTGCTTTATAAAGAAACAGTTTGTGTAAAGGGAGATGATGATGATGATGATGATATCATTAGTAACAGCAGACATTGACCAACAGAGTTTTTAGAAGAGGGAGGAAAGAGAAATTATACTGCTATTTCAGAAGAGGTAGGAATAAAATTACCTTTCTCCTTCCTAAAATATGACAACTAATAATAAGCAAAAAATTAACTGCACCTCTCTTCTATTGGAATACCATCATACTCTCATCAATAATTCATATCAAGTACCAGATCTCAGAATTGTCTGTAACTGATATGAAGGATGGTTCACATTCCTGCCCGTCACAGTAAGTTTCAGGGACACCTAGAAAAGGGTAACATTTATAATGTACCTGAAACACAAGGAAGACTGGCCGGAGTGGCCGAGCGGTTCTAGGCGCTACAGTCAGGTTCGAATCCTGCCTCAGGTATGGATGTGTGTGATATCCTTAGGTTAGTTAGGTTTAAGTAGTTCTAAGTTCTAGGGCACTGATGACCAGAGCAGTTAAGTCGCAAAGTGCTCAGAGCCATTTGAACTATTTTCAAACACAAGGAGGCCAAGAGTAATCAGTTTGATGGTTCTTCATGAAATAAAATACCACAGAAGTGCATTTTGTACTTACAGGCAAATGTTAAGACTAAGGGAATAAGTCATCACACTGAAAGTATGTTGTCCCCAACAATTTATTAGGATAAAACTGACTCAAATTACATTCAGGATTTCGTAGTTTCATTTAAAAATTTACCGTAAAATGGGGTTAGTTTGTGACAGTTTTTAAGGTTTCGCTTGCATGGGCCAGGCGGTGTAAATTATGAAGCTTAATAAGTAAAAGCAAGAAGATGCTGAAACCTTCCACTATGTAGCGATATGTTGTACAAATAAATATGTTAAACAGAAAACCATTATATAACTGTGACACGTTGTCACAAAGTTACCCCACTGGGTGGGGCTACTATGTGAAAAGCTTTATTTTTGCTTCAAAATGCATGGAAAATAAACATTGAGACAAAGTTGCCCCATCAGATGTTTATTTAAAGCAATATACAAAACATTGGTTTATTGTTTGACAACATAATGAATTTACAAAGGTAGCTATTTAATCTAAAAACAAATCTTCAACATAAAAAAGACCTCACTTTCCTACTGGTGTTGGAATTGCTATTTTATACAGAACTTCCCCCATTGAATAATAAATGGAATCATCTCGTTCTGGCCACTTCCAGCATATTTTTTACTTTTCCATGTCGCTTACCATGTAGCCTCTTGGATTGATATCAGTCACTCTTCTGGGGAACACTTCCCCTTCGAAGTTCTCTACCACAAAGTCAGCAAGTTTGAATGTGGATTCAGAGGTCTTCTTAGTGGCCCTTTTCAAGTGGTGGACGTTTCTTGTGTCTTGATGTAACTTACCAGTAGTCGAAGGTGCGTCTCTGTCTGATGGCTCATCTGATGAACTATCAGAGAGCTTCCGAGTCACTCGGATCTTCATTGGTCCATTTGATGATTTCGCTCTTATCTGAGGACTCAACCTTATCAGTAACTCTTCTTGAGACTTCAGAACACTTTTTCTTCAGCTGCTGAGTATGACCGGTACCAAGACTCAAAGATTTCGCCTTCATCTGACCAGTGGTTGCTTCTACTACTGGTGTGCTGATTTTATGGTTGTATAATTATACTGCTTACATAAACATTACAATTGATGTCAAATCACGCCATAATGTAGCCAACATATTAACTAACAGTCAGACGTACATACCTGTTTTCTGCAGTTCTTTCACATGAACAGCTCCAGCACACAAAGGTTACAACAGCAGTTCAAACAATGGGTTCAAAGCTGGTTTCAATCCGAACGCACTGCCGAAGAACAAAAGAAGCGCGGCAGATTCAGCTGGCTGCCGCAAGATGGTGCAGCATTACAGGCGAGCCGCTGGAATTAATCCTTGGTTTCTAGGCATCTTGGACGCAGTGGGAGATTCGAAATAAGCGAAAATTAACGTATGTCACAAAGTAGCCCATACAGTCACAAAGTAACCCCATTTTACGGTAGCCTTTTGCAATCTGTGTGAAATGGAGTTATCAGAGGTTAGAAAGCAATTCCTGTCCACACTGACATCTGTGAAAAAGATTTGATGAGAGCAGTAAGTGAAACAAGGGATCAAAGACAATAACCACTGAAATGAAGCTCAATGGCTGAGGAAGGAAAATGCAGCTTTTGGGAATTATGGAGTGGCCAAGTGATATAGTAAAACACACGGGTCCAAGAAGAGCACATGGAAATGGCACTGCAACAGTTGTTAAGTTAATAAACATTTCTAACTCGAGTACAACTAGAAGGAAAATCCCACCACAATACTGAGTTTAACTGCTACAACATTTTTTTATGTCTATGAATTACAGTTGGGTAACTGGATGATAAAACACATACGTAAATAATACACACATCAAAAAAAGTTTTGCATCGCCTCAGTTCCGAGAGTTCCTGAACTTGTACAGAAAATTGGAATAGAGATCAACATAAACATCATTTCCGCTCTTTTAATTGCTCGTGAAAACCACACATTGCATGTTGTACCACCATCCAGCGAGACCTTCAGAGGTGGTGGTCCAGATAGCTGTACACACCGGTACCTCTAATGCGCAGTAGCACGTCCTCTTGCATTGATGCATGCCTGTATAGTGTATTCGTCATGACATACTATCCACAAGTTCATCAAGGCACTGTTCGTCCAGATTGTCTCACTCCTCAATGGCGATTCGGTGTAGGTCCCTCAGAGTGGTTGGTGGGTCACGTCATCCATAAATATCCCTTTTCAATCTATTCTGGCATGTTCGATAGGGTTCATGTCTGGAGAACATGCTGCCCTCTCTAGTCGAGCGATGTCGTTATCCTGAAGGAAGTCATTCACAAAATGTGCATGCCCGATGGGGTGCGAATCGTCGTCCATGAAGACAAATGCCTTGCCAATATGCTGCCGATATGATTGCACTATCTGTCAGAGGATGGCATTCACGTATCGTACAGCCGCTACAGCAGCTTCCTTGACCACCAGCGGCGTACGTCAGGCCGACGTAATGCCACCCCAGAACAGGAGGGAACCGCCACCTTGCTGCACTCGCTGGACAATGTGTCTAAGGCTTTCAGCCTGACCTGGTTGCCTCCAGACACGTCCCCGATGATTGTCTGGTTGAGGGCATACGCGACACCCCAGATTGACCGTCCTTACGGCGGAACAGGCAACCGTAAACATAGTTTTCCCGTTGGTCCACAGATGTCGCAGGCGACGCTATAATGCTAACTGACCTGTCCATGTAACGGAAGTGGCAACGCTGTATCTTTGGTGATGTGAATTATTTGTGTTTGGCTAAAGCGCTACGCACGAAACGCATTCGCACACAGCTGAGAGCTGACTGTAGCTCATGATCGGCTGTGGTTTTTCCCGAGTTTTCAATCGCGGAACATAGATTAGCTCCTGTAATTGGTTGGTTGGTTTGGGGAAGGAGACCAGACAGTGAGGTCATCGGTCTCATCGGATTAGGGAAGGACGGGGAAGGAAGTCGGCCGTGCCCTTTGAAAGGAACCATCCCGGCATTTGCCTGGAGCGATTTAGGGAAATCACGGAAAACCTAAATCAGGATGGCCGGACGCGGGATTGAACCATCGTCCTCCCGAATGCGAGTCCAGTGTCTAACCACTGCGCCACCTCGCTCGGTAGCTCCTGTAATTCTACAAACCAATTTTATTTCTACTGTAGGGATACTTCTCACAATCATATGCGAAATGAAATAGACGAAAAGTCACACACAAACATTTCTCGCGAGTTACTGTTTAAATGCAGACTGTATTGCAGTCGCATAGATTTCACACTCCCCTTCCATGCCGTCTACTTCCTCCTTGTTATACAGCCCTTCTGATACGGATTATGGCGGTAAAAAAAAAACCTCCACGTGCAGCTTAACACTAGAAAGCTTTCAAAATCTTCTCAAAATTTCTGACATATAATCAGTTAATTGACTGACAAATATTGCACTGAGCAATGGGTTTCGCATCCTGACATGATGGACATAATTCTTTATATTGTATAGAGTATGTATAGGGATTAGGTGAGTTATAACGACAATGTATTTTTCATACTGAGACTGTAAATACTTTTAAGAAACAAATTTTGCTTCCTTTCTAAGTACACTCCTGGAAATTGAAATAAGAACACCGTGAATTCATTGTCCCAGGAAGGGGAAACTTTATTGACACATTCCTGGGGTCAGATACATCACATGATCACACTGACAGAACCACAGGCACATAGACACAGGCAACAGAGCATGCACAATGTCGGCACTAGTACAGTGTATATCCACCTTTCGCAGCAATGCAGGCTGCTATTCTCCCATGGAGACGATCGTAGAGATGCTGGATGTAGTCCTGTGGAACGGCTTGCCATGCCATTTCCACCTGGCGCCTCAGTTGGACCAGCGTTCGTGCTGGACGTGCAGACCGCGTGAGACGACGCTTCATCCAGTCCCGAACATGCTCAATGGGGGACAGATCCGGAGATCTTGCTGGCCAGGGTAGTTGACTTACACCTTCTAGAGCACGTTGGGTGGCACGGGATACATGCGGACGTGCATTGTCCTGTTGGAACAGCAAGTTCCCTTGCCGGTCTAGGAATGGTAGAACGATGGGTTCGATGACGGTTTGGATGTACCGTGCACTATTCAGTGTCCCCTCGACGATCACCAGTGGTGTACGGCCAGTGTAGGAGATCGCTCCCCACACCATGATGCCGGGTGTTGGCCCTGTGTGCCTCGGTCGTATGCAGTCCTGATTGTGGCGCTCACCTGCACGGCGCCAAACACGCATACGACCACCATTGGCACCAAGGCAGAAGCGACTCTCATCGCTGAAGACGACACGTCTCCATTCGTCCCTCCATTCACGCCTGTCGCGACACCACTGGAGGCGGGCTGCACGATGTTGGGGCGTGAGCGGAAGACGGCCTAACGGTGTGCGGGACCGTAGCCCAGCTTCATGGAGACGGTTGCGAATGGTCCTCGCCGATACCCCAGGAGCAACAGTGTCCCTAATTTGCTGGGAAGTGGCGGTGCGGTCCCCTACGGCACTGCGTAGGATCCTACGGTCTTGGCGTGCATCCGTGCGTCGCTGCGGTCCGGTCCCAGGTCGACGGGCACGTGCACCTTCCGCCGACCACTGGCGACAACATCGATGTACTGTGGAGACCTCACGCCCCACGTGTTGAGCAATTCGGCGGTACGTCCACCCGGCCTCCCGCATGCCCACTATACGCCCTCGCTCAAAGTCCGTCAACTGCACATACGGTTCACGTCCACGCTGTCGCGGCATGCTACCAGTGTTAAAGACTGCGATGGAGCTCCGTATGCCACGGCAAACTGGCTGACACTGACGGCGGCGGTGCACAAATGCTGCGCAGCTAGCGCCATTCGACGGCCAACACCGCGGTTCCTGGTGTGTCCGCTGTGCCGTGCGTGTGATCATTGCTTGTACAGCCCTCTCGCAGTGTCCAGAGCAAGTATGGTGGGTCTGACACACCGGTGTCAATGTGTTCTTTTTTCCATTTCCAGGAGTGTATTTCTGTACGTGTTCTTAAGTATACCCACATTTTGCATTTGATTACTGTTAGTTGTAAACGAATTCATTTCATGTACTCACTTAACAACGATATCTTAAAAAAAAAAAAAAATATTGTGACACTTTAAATATCGTGATTAAAAAAATTCTGTGATTGTAAACATCTTAATTTTGCGGTCAGCACATCTACTATTGTCACAAGCAGTACTGTTTTGCTCAGATTTAACATTTAACTTCTTTCTAGTTAAACGTGGTAGAGTAATCAAGGAAAGACAACGAAACTTATTTGTGCAGTCTAACGGAGAATCTTTATTTGGCGCTTAAATACAATATGAATAAACTACATATTTTTTATAACCTTCAGTTTCAAGACAGTTCTACTACACTTGCCTTTGAACATTGTTCTGCAGTTGTAATACAATTTGCATTTCGCAAGATGATTCAAAATGAAAAGTCTGTGTTCTCCACATTCCTCATCGTCCAACCAGTGAAAGTTTTCAAGTTTTATTTGATGTAGTTAACAATCCTAAACTTTATATTTCTCTTATAAATAAACTGTAAAAAACAGGCCTCATATGCCTGTAAAGATATTTCAATAATATTGCTAAACTCAACAGTTGGAGCACTGAGTCCCCACTGAAGAATGACACAAATTCCCAGTTGCGTATTTTTTATGGAGAATAAATAATTCCCTCATCTCTTGAAGCTCACTGCTACAAGTAAGTGTCTCCTTACATCTCAAACAACCATACCTTTCGAAGCATATGTGTGCTAAGTAGCCAGCAAAATATGCTACTGAACACTTCAAAGGAAAGATCTTGCTGTGAGGAAGACAAATACTCATCGGCCTCGATGGTACTCCCTTCTTCATTCGTAAAGGAGCTAGGGGTGTTCAGAATTCCGACGTTTCCAGAGCTCTCCAACAGCTGAGGTTCATCACCTTCTTTTTGCAACACACAGTTGTTCAGTTCAAATAGCTCTGAGCACTATGGGACTTAACATCTGAGGTCATCAGTCCCTCAGAACTACTTAAACCTAACTAACCTAAGGACACCACACACATCCATACCCGAGGCAGGATTCGAACCTGCGACCGTAGCAGTCGCGCGGTTCTGGACTGATGCGCCTAGAACCGCTCGGCCACAACAGCTAGCAGTTGTTCAGTAACAGCATCTTGTCGGTGTCATTCTCTCAATTTGAAGCGTCAGAAGGCTTCATTAGTGAGTTAATAGTGCTTGTTCGGAACAAGAACCTTAGTGTTCTAACTGTTGGCTTATGGTTGTAGCCTCCTTTTGACGGTACACAGAAAATAAATTCTCAAGACCATCTCGATTCAATCTGCTGGTCAGTAAAAATTTAATGCCGACAGTTTGTTTCTCAAGAAAAAACTGAGCAATAGCATTCGCAGTCTGGATTTAACCCGTAATGCATGGTGGTGTCGTTATTTTACCTGTATTTTTTTCAATTTTATTTATGGTACTTACGACATCCTTTGCATTTTGTAACATTTTCATTACTACTGAGCGTTTTTCTGAAAATGCACACCTATATGGATTAGAGGAAAATGCTGTACTGCTATTCAAAACGTCAAAAAAATTGTTCATAAATTCTATAAAAGTAGCTGTGTTCTCTGCTGTATCACTCTGCAATTCGTTAGTCGCTACACAAGTTCTGATAGCTGCAGCAACAGAGTGGCTGAGGACCTGGACTGCCATTTTCACATTCATTTTCTGGAATGAATCAGGTTGCAATTGACTGGCAGTGAGTTTTACCCACATTCTTCTTTTTTTGTTCATCTTATCAATGTCATATGTTTACCTGACATCTTTGAATGAAACAACAGCATTGTTGAAAATGAAGTCGCCACTAAGCAGGTTGTTCCGCATGCTTTTGAATAAATGTGGGACATCATAAATATAAAACAGCCTCTGTCCATTTACAATGAAGTAAGGTTTTTTTAGGCGTTACTTGTAAATGCTTCACAACACTTCGATTACTAGCTCCCTGATCACAAACGACAAATTTTGGCTCTAGGATTGCATTTTGCTGTAAAATAATTAGCTCCTGTAAGAGTCTCAATAAATCCACATGTTTTACTCCTGAATTAGACAAAAAATATAAAACAGGCAATTTCCATTTACTGTAGATACCTCTATTAATAAAAACAAGTGCATAATTTGCAGGAAGTGGTTTCCTTCCCCTATCGCCCAAATCTTCTAGACCTTCTACTAAATCGAGATCTTTTGCATATTCCACATGACACATTATCGACATTTCATCAAACGATACTACACATGCCTTTTCTAAATAAGTTTGTGCCTCAAATTTCTTGCTAAGTTGACTAAAAAAGGTTTTTGTTGAACCCTGGTGGAAACTTTGTGACGCCAATCCATCGTCTTAATTGTGAACAGTCCAGGTAATATGATATCCAATTTTTGCAAAAATTTATATACTGCAGGAGATTTGTAAAACGACATTAGAGAGAGATTTTTCTCAATAGAAGACCATGGACGCTTTTTGCTCTTGCACTGCATTGCAGCCAGTGCCCTGGAGTAATCAGATGGGAAATAGAAACTGCTGAACACATGGGCAATATTATTCGAGCTCCCACAATGCAACAATCTACCCTTAACTTTTGACAAATAGGAAGTTTTGTTTTTCAATGATATGCTCATATTGTGGATTTTCTGTTTCAGTTATTGCTTTCTAGGAGTATCATCATCATCACGTAGCATAAAGAGTTTTCTTTTAACTTTTTCGCAGGCATTTCTACAATTTCTTTCAGGTCTGGAAATGGTTCATACTTTTGTGGTGTTGCATTTGTTTCTGGCAGAAGGTGACTAGCTGCACTGTATGTTCTCCTTGGAATATTCACTTTCAGTTCGGGTGATGACAAACTAGTCTTATCACTAGTTTCCTCACATACTGCTGAAGTAGCAGTATCAGATGTAAATTTTACAGGAGCTGCTGTGTGTATAAACCGTTGTTTCGTGCTGTTCATGAATGGAATAGACATTACACAGCAATCTATTGTGCAGTTTTTCTGGGTCCATATCCAGCAGTTTGACATTGCCTATAACAATAACTAGCTATCAGAAAAATACAATATATGTATATACCATTAACACATTTAGTAGCTCAGTCTACATTAGCATGATAGAAAGGAATCATTAATTAAGTATTTGCTATAAGAGCTCTTTGTTTGTAACCTTTGTTTTTGAGTGAAAGCCGTGTGAGGATTATTACCGCATAGGTAAAAAAAATTAAAATAGACAGCGTCTTAGTTTGCATGCTATGCTCGTTCTCATCTATTCTCCTCCCTTCATTCCAGTATAAGCGCTTGTTCACAGGTATAAATGAATGGCAGTGAACACTGGCGAATTACCTATGAACACTCGTTTGCAGCAGTGTAAACGAGGTTTTACACTCGTTCACTTCGTTAGCTCTAGTATATACCAGGATTTAGAGGGACCGATGACCTAGCAGTTTGGTCCCTTCCCCCCTCTTTTAAACCAACCAACCAACCAGGATTTAGATGACGGATATTATTCATTTATTTCACTGTGGCGATTTCAGCTCTAGAGCCATTTTCAAGTACCAAGGGAAAGATCTTGTAAAGTAATACTTCTTAAATTCTTTACCAAATGATATCACACTACGCTTTGCATTTTGTTATCCATATCTTATATTGCTTTCAGTTTTCTCATTGCACACAAAAATACCTCTACAGCCAAAATTAACGATAATGAAGTGAATAAACAGCTTACAAAAGTCCAAATCGCAGCAGTGATTCCATTTTAAAAATTATATGATATGATTCTCGAACAGAAAGGGCTGCCACGTTATATCAGAATATAAGATCGACAAAATTTAGATAGGATCGAATGCTTAGGGCTCTTTATTAATTCTTACTCATAACTAATTTATTGATTTACCTGAATTTAAAATCCACTTCCGTAACTTTCTTTATCTTTGACAGGAAATCTGAACATTTTTAGTTCAGCATTTGCCCGTCTTCTCCTTCCAGAGTTGATGTACCTGCACTACCAACGGTATGTCAGAAACAGCTGTACTTACAGACATCAGGTGGTAGAAAGCTGCACGCGTCCGGATGAAGTTGCCACATATTTCACAGAACGGAGTGCCATCTAGTGGTTGGTGCCACAAGTAAGGGTGTGACGCTGTTGCAGCCTGGTGGCCGCTTCCAGGGTTGCCTGCTAGACCAAGCGATCGGCCAATCTGTTTCTTACGTGATCTGGGGCGACACTCATCGATGAAGAGAATGTGATACCAATCCTGAGCGGTTCAAATGGTTCAAATGGCTCTGAGCACTATGGGACTCAACTGCTGAGGTCATTAGTCCCCTAGAACTTAGAACTAGTTAAACCTAACTAACCTAAGGACATCACAAACATCCATGCCCGAGGCAGGATTCGAACCTGCGACCGTAGCGGTCTTGCGGTTCCAGACTGCAGCGCCTTTAACCGCACGGCCACTTCGGCCGGCAATCCTGAGCGGACCATTCAGCATGTTGTTGGGCCCGTCTGTACCGCGCTGCATGGTGTCGTGGTTGTAAAGATGGACCTCGACATGCATGTCGGAAGTGAAGTTGCACATCATGCAGCCTATTGTACACAGGTTGAGTCATAACAAGACGTCCTGTGGCTGCACGAAAAGCATCATTCAACATGGTGGCGTTGCTGTCAGGGTTTCTCCGAGCCATAATCGGTAGGTAGTGGTCATCCACTGCAGTATAGCCCTTGGATCACCTGAGCTAGGCATGTCATATACAGTTCCTGTCTCTCTGTATCTCTTCCATGTTCGGAGAATGTCGCTTTGGTTCACTCAGAGATGCCTGGACACTTCCCTTGTGTGAGTGTAATAACTACGCTTAGCACAACATGTAAGCCAGCAATAAGTTTCTGTTGTCTGATATTTAAAATTATTTTACAGTGATCTCTCAAACAGTATTACATCAATCCAAAGAGAACTCGAAATATATACAATATTACTGTGTCTCCGAATGTGACAGTACTATTTCAGCAGAAAATATTTCTTTATAGATGCATTCCTCAAAACGTCTTAGATAATTAACTTCTAGAGAGAACAACACCTTGAGCTTAACGCATGACAAGAGTTAAGATACACAACATTACAAAGACTGGTGTTTCAGATTTGGGTGACCAGTGCGCTGTATCTGCCGATATATACGTAAGAAGGAACAACACACGCCAGCATCTATCCATCTAACAACATTCCACAACAAATACGTGTTGCATTTGACCACTATACAGTGCATAAATGGCTGTCTTCAGCCTATGTTATTTACTCTAGCACTTACCAATCGAGTGTAACATTAGCGGTGTTGACCCTATAGTTCGTACTTTTTCATGTAGCGTTAAAGAGAGAGAGAGAGAGAGAGAAAGAGACATCCCTCCGTTCTACTCTCCCCACTCTCTATTTGATCCTCGTGAAAGAACGTTCTTCAGACTACAGTTGTAGATTTGGACTTGTCAGTTTTGTTGCTGCATAAGACTATACATTTTAACAGCCTCTTAGACCATCATCCCATATTAGGATTATTATACAGGTCATATACGCATGTCGAATATGAAACATAGTTTCCGTCACACTCAGTATGTATCTCTGAATGACCGCCGTGCGTCAGTGTTGGTGGGTCCACATCATTCGTGATACAGCGACTGTCGTCGCCTGTGGTCAATGTCATCGCTGAATTAGCAGGATATACAGGTATATTCCAGTATACAGAGGTACGGTCATGACTCGTCGCCAGTTTCTCTTCCGTCCTCAGTCAACATTCTCGCCGTCCGTGCATCCCGCCAGTTTTCCAAGACTGTCACATTTGGCTCGTGTTTTCTCAGTATCTGCAACAATGTGTTGAGTATATACTTTACACACAGTTCTGTTGATTTCCTGTTACATTCAGCTTAAACTGCGTCCACTTTTCTACAGAAAGTCATCTAATACTAAGTTCCAAAACAACTCATTGGAAGACACATACTCTTCTTTCTGCCACTATAAATCGTTTTCACTCCAGATGACTTTCTCTCAACATTCTAAAGCACAATGTGAACAGGTTGCGTCGCTGTACGATACTTAGATGTTTTGTTTTGGCAAAGAAGGGATTAGCAATCTTGTTACAGTGTTGACGGTAGCCACACTGTGTCTCTTCAAATTTTCACATTAGTGTAGTAATAACATCCACGAAAGTACGATTTCTGTTCAGCTTACGACACCTGATGATTAGGACGCTGAACAGACCCTAAGTGTTGACAGAGAACTGTATTTAATTTAGTATCGAACTGCTATTACTGTTAAGCTTTGTGATCATTGTAAATATTGCTGGAACACGTTTTCTCCTGTTTGATGTTGTGGTGTTATGATAGTCTAATAATTACACAGCTCTACAAAATAATTTTTTTTTTTCGTTGCCAGGGAAGTTTGAACGAAAATGCGATATTGTTATGATACTCATTCCGAGTATATTTGTACTTTTTCCAAATTGGCTCTGGTTTTTGAGATATAGGTTATTTGTGGAAATGAGAGTTTCATGTGGATAATATCGACTGCAGGGTCCATATATGGTGTAAAGTATTTGCTACCTGTTTTTTAATTAGTGATATTGTACTATCTTTATTAAACAATTGTGCTCAGGGAGTGCATCTGTGTGGTTGAGGATTACATCATGCAAACATCACACTGTCAGCATGTGTTCAGTCCTGTTGTGTGGTGCGTGTGTTGAAGATATTGAGGGTTGTGCAGATTTGAATTCGGCGGTACTCGACATTCATTTGTTGGCCGAGGTAATCCCCGCAACAGCCGATAGGTAGCGTTCAGTGTAAACAAGAAAAATGGCGATGGTCGAAAGTCACACACATGTGCAGTGCAGCTTCAAGGAGATAGAACCTTTTCATCGTGACGTAGCAAATAAGAGGTGAGTATTCATTTCACACAAAACAATTAATGATGTTTGTTGGATGTGATTGACATGCAAATACAAGAAAGTTCTGCATAATATGTAGTATTTGTGCAATTTTGTTTTAGGAAAACATGAGTTCTTCACGCCGTCTTTGCGTGAACCATCCAGATGAGTTCTGCTACATTTGTGGTGAATACGTTCTTCAAAAGAACAGGAAGAATATCACTCCTTTTGTGAAGGAAGCGTATCTGGCATATTTCGGAATTAAACTTGGAGATCAAGACAAGGCGTGGGCACCCCATAAAGTTTGTAAATGCTGTGTGGAGTGCTTATGGCAGTGGACAAAACGAAAAAGGAAAAGCTTAAACTTCGGAGTGCCTATGGTATGGCGAGAGCAGAAGAACCATACAGATGATTGCTATTTTTGCATTGTTAATGTGAAAGGTTTTAATAGGTTCAAAAAACGAAAGTGGGAATATCCCGATTTGGAGTCAGCAAGAAGACCGGTGGTGCACAGCAACGATGTTCCTGTACCAACCTTCACAACATTACCCACGCTAACATCATCAGATGACGATGTGCACGGCGAGGAATGTACAAGTAGTGGTTCGGAATACGAAGGACGTGAGACACAACCCCAGCAGTTCGACCAGAAGGAGCTCAGTGACTTGATACGAGAACTCAATCTTTCAAAGCAAGCATCAGAACTCTTAGCATCCAGGCTTAAGGAAAAGAACTGTCTTCATCCAAGTGTTAAAATAACAGCTTACCAGACGAGAGAAGAAAACCTTCTTCCATACTTCAACCAAGAAGAGGTTATAGTGTATTGCAGCAATATACCTGGACTTTTACTTGAATTGGGGCTGCCGGAATATAGACCAGAGGACTGGCGTCTCTTCATAGACAGTTCCACTAGAAGTTTAAAGTGTGTTCTCCTACACAATGGCAATCGTTACGCATCTATTCCAATTGCCCACTCAACATATGCTAACATCAAGATGGTTCTGCAGAAAATTCAGTATATGCAGCACCAGTGGTTGATTTGTGTTGATTTGAAAATGGTGAACTTCTTGCTTGGACAACAAAGTGGATACACAAAGCACCCATGTTTTATCTGCATGTGGGATAGTAGGGCAAAGCACGAACATTGGAAGCAGAAAACATGGCCTCCAAGGGAACATATGGTTGTTGGTGAAGCAAACATCATTAATGAACCTCTGGTTAGCAGGGACAAGATTGTTCTTCCACCATTACATATTAAGTTAGGACTAATGAAGCAATTCACCAAAGCTTTAGACAGAAATGGTAATTGCTTCACATACATCTGCAATACGTTCCCTGGACTCAGTAGTGAAAAACTTAAGGCAGGAATATTTGATGGTCCTCAAATTCGCAGGCTCATCAACGATACCAATTTTACAAGTGTCATGACTGTCACTGAAGCATCGGCCTGGAACAGTCTTGTCGCTGTTGTAAAATGTTTTTTGGCCAATCATAAAGCTCCCAATTACGAGGAACTGGTCAAAAACATGCTCACTAACTTTCAAAACTTAGGAGCTAACATGAGCATAAAATTGCACTTCCTTCACAGCCACTTGGATCGATTTCCTCGTAATCTAGGTGATTTCAGCGAGGAACAAGGAGAGCGGTTCCATCAAGATATGAAAGGAATAGAGGAAAGATGTAAAGGAAGATGGGACAGGCATATGATGGCAGATTATTGCTGGAATCTGCAACGTGACTGTTCTGAAGAGACCTATAAAAGGAAAGCGTGCAGGAAGCGGTTCGTCATGGACGGAAAATGATATACTTATAGAGAAACTTTTCAATTATGTTTTATACGTGGACAAATGCCTATCAGGTTTTCATAGAAGCTATTTATAAAGATTATTTTCTTTTTTCATTGTAGTTTGTAACGCTCGAGTTCAGTATTAGCAATTTTTTCTAATTTTTTGAATAAATCATGCAGTATCTCAAAAACTAGAGCCAAACTGCATAAATGGTTGCTATATTCGTCCTCAGCACCACTAACCCATCCTAAAGCCACTCAAATATCCTTGGCAAGTAAATGAGTGTTGACCAGTGTTATCATATGCACCTCAATGTGTTGAATATTATGTTTTTCCAGAAGTTTTATTAATACCTCAGATGGAATTATTTTTAAGATTTCTGGCATATTTCACATTCATGAGCACCATTTCGTTGTGAATCTGAGGAGGGTACATTAGCGTTTCTATTTTCTTTTTAAGTATTTATTGTGTTGTTTTGTTTTCTGACATGTTTTACATCCTGGAGGATCTCCTTGCAAGGGATCTGTTGAAACCAAAAGTACATCCGATCTGATACAACAGTGCTGGCAGCACTAAGCAGCGTGCCGGTGGCTCACAGCTGCCTGAGCTGCTTTAATAAAGGATGGGGCCCCTCCACGCCCACACCAACGTGGTGACCAAACCAAAAGTTCTACTGTCGCCTCCGTAAACATGTTAGTTTTTGAATCAGGCGTCACAGGATGCGGGCTGTGATGTTATCCATGCGTCTGGGTAAGATTACTCATTAACATGGTCCATCAGGAGATAGAAGTGGTCGAAAACGATTGAAGGGTAGCGGTTGTAAGGGCAGAGGAAAAAAAGTGCCAAGGCCAGCGCCAAGCGAAAAAAAACCTCTGCGAAAGTAGGACGGGTAGTAAGGGCAGTAGCGGCTTGCTAGCTGCGACAGTGCATGCAAGGTGCCGTTATGTTAGTTCGAGGTATCGTGCATCGTTACTATGTGCTGCGTGTTCGTTAGCTGCGTCAGTCCGGGTGCTGCGGCTGGGCTCGCTTATAGTCTCCTGGGCCGGCCGCAGTGGCTTCCTTCTTGTATCATAAGAGTTCGGTGCGGCAACGCATGCGTTGCTGTTAGGCCCTCTGCTGCGCCTTGTCGTCAGTGACATGGTACATCTTCATCAGGCTGGTGCAGAACGGCGGCGATCGGCTACCGTTCAGCGTCCTCCTCTACTGCACGGCGCCGCCATTCTGTATTGTAGCTTCTATGAGCTCCGCTTGTTCAGAGAGCTGCGCCAATTCAGCGTCGGAGGAAGTCATACCGTCCGCTCGCGCTTGAGCTATGAAGGCTGCCCTTTTGGCTTCTCGATCCCTTGCTGGGCCCGTTCCCGCAGCAGTCGGCGTTGCCACCGGTTCCGCTGGGGCGGCGGTTTTCTTCTTTGCACCCTTCACCTGCGGTTCTGCTGGGGCAACCGCTGGGACATCACATTTCTTCTCGGGAGCGCGAGCTGCGTCCTGACTGCCCGTTTCCGAGCGGTCGTCCCTGCCCCTGCTACTGCGCCGTCCCTCAGCTGGGCCGGGCTGTTCTGCGCCCTACGCCGTTTCCGACGTCGTCTTCGCTTCTGCAGCTGCGTCGGTGCGGCCGCGGCCGCCTCGCCGCCCCCGGCACGGTTGCGGCCTGAGAAAGCCGCGCAACCGCGCCAACTGGCGACGTGCGGGCCGCCACACCGGACACAAGTCGGCAGAACGTTGCTGCCGCGGTCGCAGGCGCGGCTGTCGTGCCCGCCTGAGCACTTGACGCACCGCGCCGCGTTGCGGCAGTACTTCGCAACATGGCCCTCGCCCTGGCACCTGAAGCACTGGGGCAGGGGGTCCGTGGCGGTCGGGAGAGCCTCTGTCGTAACCGGGAAGCCCAGCAACTTCCGCAAGTCGAAGATGTCGCTCCCTCCGTCGACCGTTTGCACGGTCACGGCATAGAGCGGCGCCCTCTTCCTGTTGGTCCGGTTGTGCAGCCTTGCGGCTGCATTACCAAACCTTCCCGGACCGCTGCCTCATCACACCACCTTCTCACGCGCCGGCAACGCGTCGACGATGTGGTCGGCCACTGCGACCTCGATCGCCCTGTGGTCGGCCACGTTTGCAGCTCGAACGCAGATCAGCGAGTCTGTATCGACAGACTCGTAGACCACCTCGTTCCGAGCGTAATTCGTGATGCTGTTGAACAGCGCTGTCCACCCGCCTTATCACTTGACGTACAAATGGGGGACAGGCCGCGACTCGTTTTCTTGGGAGTTCCTTGCATGGTCGGCAGACTCAGTGAGTTGCACAACCGAAGGACCCTCCGTAGCGGCAGGTTTCCTCTGCGCACCCTTCTTTCCCAAGCTGCGAGGCGCGGAACACGACAATCTGCACGCGTTGTAAAAACAACGCACGACAATTTGCTCTCCGCGGCACCCACAGCACAGAAACCTCTTCACGAGCTCTCAACGGCCGAGTAAGCGTAGCGCGCAACGGCAGCGATGCGCTCGCCTCGCCAGCTCAGGCCGCTCTCGCCTCAGCTGCTGTGCTTAATTACTGTGGCCGGCAGCTGTGCGGGCTCCTCCTTTAGCTCTGGTAGCTTGGCGAACGCCTGTAAGCAACAAAATTATTTTATTAGTTCAGTATAATAACTTATGCATTTGGTTGTTCGAAAATTTAACAGTAGTTATCCGAGACATAACAAACATAGATTAATCTCTCCACATGTTAGTTCATGTTACCTACTTGATAATTAGAAGACTGATGTTTTGTCTGATTCAACTATTTAGTTTAGTTTTCAACTATTGTGTTTAGTGGCAGATTCTTTTGCTATTTCTTATGTCATACACACAGGACCAATCTTATTAAGAGAAATCGTTCACATGCACTATTCAGGGTTATCCAAAAGGTTTGTGACTTTCTACAAGGGCAATAGTGACAATGGATAGAGCACGCCGAGGAGATAAGGAGACAACCATCGATCACTGAAATCAACTATGTGGCTTTTGGTGCCGAGAGCTGAAGTTGTCAGTCTCTGTAGCTGTCAGAAGGTCTGGCTGCTATGTGGAGGACCCACAGTCGATTTCCGGTTCTGGTTGGGATATTTTATTGATGGGAGAGCTGGAATGGGATGAACTTAGCTTCATGATGCCATATGAGGAGCTACTTGATTGAGGAGTAGTGGCTTTAAGGTGAGAAAAGCCAACAAAAGTTGGGACAGCGGTGGGATGACGCCACGCCTCTCCATAATGCATCCAAATGGAGCCATTGGCAGACAATGTGGTCGACTGGTCCTTATTTGCCCGTCTGGACCTGCACGTGGAACATTGTTTTGCTAATACCCCAGTCTATATTGTTATCATTACACTTGCTATGAATCTTGCGTTCCAGATGCACCAATTTCTAATGTGTTAATACAACCTCTGAGTACATAGAGCGAGGAGCACGTGAGTACTACAAAGCATGTGGCCAGCATTATATGAATTGTTTTTCCTGCATCACAACAAACAGCCAACACGATTTATTCCATATTTGACTAGTCCTATACTAGCGTTTCTCAATAGGCGTGGGTTACACATCACAATTTCCTCTGTGTGTATGTGAGTGTGTGTGATTCATAAAGGCTTGTAGCATAGCCGTTGTTAAACGCTAGATTTTAAGAGAAACACTTCGGGTTAAACTAACCATAGCTGTAGTCAACAATTTATATAAAAATATTACTTTTTAGCGTTCGAAAACAAATTTCAGGGTGATCCACAAAGAATCATGCCCATATTTATAGCGTTGTAGGAGGAAGTTGATGGCATATTTAGCCTAACAGAGAAAAGATATTGCAAAAAAAAGGGCCATCACTGCCCTAGGACTTAGAACTACTTAAACCTAACTAACCTAAGGACATCACATACATCCATGCCCGAGGCAGGATTCGAACCAGCGACCGCAGAGGTCACGCGGTTTCAGACTGAAGCGCCTAGAACCGCTCGGCCACACCGGCACGTAATTATCCTGAGGACTGCCTTATTTCATTGTACTACTTATGCATTCACTCTACAAGTTGAATGTGAAAGTCGTTGAATAAACTGTTTTGAAGTATTTAAGCCTACCAAGTATCTTAGTGTCACATTTCCAGACAGACATAGTGACAAGATGTGGAGCCGTTGTTACAGTTTTATGGGATGTATCCAGTGTGCTCACAATGACATTATTTTCCAAATTTTTCCAATATGACTTCTAGATAGCGTCAGTTTTGCCCTACATGTGATTAAACATGTGGTCCAGATACACATATAAAATATCATATGTGTAAACGAAAATATGATAATATTGGCTACCTCAGTGCATTTTGTAGACAGAATGCTGTCGTATTATTAGACGAGTTGCAGTCTCAGTTTGAAGCGCGAGGAGATTACATAGATAATTAAAATGTTTAATAGTTCACGACATTTCTTCAAAATTTATTTTTCTCATGATGCTTTGAGGTAATAACTGCCTAGCAATATGAATTATGCCGGCCGGAGTGGCCGTGCAGTTCTACGCGCTACAGTCTGGAGCCGAGCGACCGCTCCGGTCGCAGGTTCGAATCCTGCCTCGGGCATTGATGTGTGTGATGTCCTTAGGTTAGTTAGGTTTCATTAGTTCTAAGTTCTAGGCGACTGACGACCTCAGAAGTTAAGTGGCATAGTGCTCAGAGCCATTTGAACCAATATGAATTATAAATTTCAAAGTTTATGTGTTTATGCGACATTTGTGGAATTAAGGAACTGCACATCGTCGAGGATATTGTTATAGGCCGAAAAGTCTGTAGAATAATGAGAAAAGTCGAGAATATCTCTTGCAAAGCTATGCAAAGTGTAGACAGTGCAGCCTTTTAGAAAATAATTCCATATATAGATGTACTCAGTGTTTGCCACACTACAGTCGGGCTACTGCAGACCTACCTGCCCCCACAGCCGTCTTCCCTATCCGCAGCAGTCCGACATTGTGGGCCAGCTCGTGGCCCGAATCGTCGATGTCGTGTCCGACCCCCTCTGCCGCGAGCCAGAAGTCCGCCTCCGGGTCTTCCAGCTAGTGCTGAGCTTCGGCGCAGGCCCAGAGGAGCGTGACGGCCACGAGCGGGACAGAGGTGGCCTTCATGTCTGGCAGAGAACTTGACTCCTGCGCACCCGCAGCGCTCCTTTTATTCACCCTCGCTTCACTTACCGCACATAACGGCGGAAGGACACTCAGACGTCGAACGGGTGCCGACAGCAATTTGCCGATATCATTTTCAAGCAAACTCGTTGTGATTAGGGCACTCTTATTGCACATCAGATAATGAAACCCACCCAGTAGTCGAGGCTGTCTTGTTTCGAAAAATTTTGAACGGTAATGACGTGGGTAAATATTACAAATGCCCAGAAGTCGAAATACACACATAAAAAAAAGTTTTGTATCACGCCGTTTCCCAGAAATTCGGAAGATAGCCGGCTGGAGTGGCCGAGCGGTTCTAGGCGCTACAGTCTGGAGCCACGCGACCGCTACGGTCGCAGGTTCGAATCCTGCCTCAGGCATGGTCGTGTGTGATGTCCTTAGGTTAGTTGGGTTTAAGTAGTTGTAAGTTCTAGGGGACTGATGACCTTAGAAGTTAAGTCCCATAGTGCTTAGAGCGATTTGAACCATTTTTGAACCTGAAGATAGACGTTGACTGTGGTTATTGTATCACAGACACAGTTCCTTTAACTGTTCAGTGATGTCACTGAACCTGCCCAAAGATGTAAACAACCATACATGAGCAGCGCCTATTCGATGGAGGGGGTCAGACAGAAGATCAGTTCCAGTCATTCCAACAGGAAGGAGGTACAAGGCTCGTGTTGTCCGTAGTTCAACCATGCCTAGATGGTCAACACCGCGGTTCGAACGCGTTCACATTGTTACTTTGTGCCAGGAAGGGCTCTCAACAAGGGAAGTGTCCAGGCGCCTCGGAGTGAACTAAAGTGACGTTGTTCGGACATGGAGGAGATACAGAGAGACAGGAACTGTCGATGACATGTTTCATTCAGGCCGCCCAAGTGTTACTACTGCAGTGGATGACCGCTACCTACGGATTATGGCTCGGAGGAACCCTCACAGCAACGCCACCATGTTGAATAATGCTTTTCGTGCAGCCACAAGACGTCATGTTACAACTCAGACTGTGCGCAATAGGCTGTATGATGCGCAGCTTCGCTTGCGACGTCCATGGCGAGGTCCATCTTTGCAATCACGACACCATGCAGGGCGGTACAGATGGGCCCAAAAACATGCCCAAAGGACCGCTCAGGATTGGCATCATGTTCTCTTCACCGATGAGTGTCGCATATGCCTTCAACTAGACAATCGTGGGAGACATGTTTGGAGGCAACCTGGTCAGGCTGAACGCTTTAGGCACATTGTCCAGCGAGTGAAGCAAGGTGGAAGTTCCCTGCTGTTTTGAGGTGGCATTATGTGAGGTCGATGTACGCCGCTGGTGGTCATGGAAGGCGCGATAACGACTGTACGACAAGTGATTGTCATCCTCCGACTGATAGTGTAACCATATCAGCAGCATATTGGCGAGGCATTCGTCTTTTTGGACGACAATTCGCGCCCCCCATCGTGAACAACTCGTGACTGACTTCCTTCAGGATAACGACACCGCTCTACTAGAGTGGCCAGCATGTTCTCTAGACATGAACCCTATCGAACATGCCTGGGACAGGTTGAAAAGGGCTGTTTATGGACGACGTGACCCACCAATCACTCTGAGGGATCTACGCCGAATCGCCGTTGAGGAGTGGGACAATCTTGCCCAACAGTGCCTTGATCAACTTGTGGATAGTATGCCACGACGAATACAGGCAAGCATCAGTGCAAGAGGACTTGCTACTGGGTGTTCGAGGTACCGGTATATATGGGAAACTGGACCACCACCTCGCTGTATGGTGGTACAACATGCAGTGTGTGGTTTTCATGAGCAGTAAAAAGGGAGGATATGATGTTTATGTTGATCTCTGTTCCAATTTTCTGTACAGGTTCCGGAACTCTCGGAACCGAGGTGATGCAAAATTTTTTGATGTGTGTATGTTTACAGAGTATTTTTTTTTTCAATGTGGTAATGTGTGTTATTGGACCGAGGTTTTCTCTTACTTCATATTCACGCTTACACATATCGAAAGGCGATTTGCGGCAAATGTTATAGCGTCGAGGGGCAGGTATATGTTAGTTTGCTTAATCTCTAAGCGCTAGTACCAACAGAGACATTGGACTAAGTACATTTTTTTAAATTGAACTGTATACTTTTTGTAACAGTATTCGATAGCTTTTGAGAGACAATTACAGTGATATAACGCTTGCTAACGTTGACGTTGAAGGCTGTCATAAAAAAAAAATAACTGAGAAATGGCCTAGAATGTGAGAGCACAGTGGCCGGAAATGGCATTTATGGTGCAAACCCTTTCTGGAAATACGACATAGGCTAGAATCTAGTTTATCGCAAAAGGATTAGGAAACTTTTAATATTTGTTTATCCTCCCTGATTTACGTTAGCTGAAACAAAGAAATCAACTGTTCATTCTGCAAAGATAAAGAGGTCATACACGCTGCAAAATGCAACTGCTGTATTGGTTCAAATGGCTCTGAGCACTATGGGACTTAACTTCTAAGGTCATCAGTCCCCTAGAACTTCGAACTACTTAAACCTAACTAACCTAAGGACATCACACACATCCATGCCCGAGGCGGGATTCGAACCTGGGGCCGTAGCGGCCGCGCGGTTCCAGACTGGAAACTGCTGTATTAAAAATCTAAATCTTAGAAGGAAGATACGACGTATCTTTGTAAGCGCCTGTTTGCTTCTTAGAGGTAAACTGCATTCCGTTAGGCTCAAATGGTTCAAATGGCTCTGAGCACTATGCGACTCAACTTCTGAGGTCATCAGTCGCCTAGAACTGAGAACTAATTAAACCTAACTAACCTAAGAACATCACACACATCCATGCCCGAGGCAGGATTTGAACCTGCGACCGTAGCGGTCGCTCGGTTCCAGACTGCAGCGCCTAGAACCGCACGGCCACTCCGTCCGGCCATTCCGTTAGACATCTGTCTCTAACTACACTGTTCTAAATTATATCGTATGGTATACATTTGTTGAAATAAACATATTATTATAAATGCTTTGGTGACCAGCTGTACAACGTGAATTAACTATTATTCTTAACGAAACGTCGTTTCACGCTGAACGTAAGAGCATAGTGCCAATATTACCATCTACGAGCGGTACACGCTATCGACTTATTTGACACTGTAATGCAATTTCGTACACACATAAATCAAATCAACAATTTTCTAAGAATGATTTGTAACCACCCAAATCACATAACATAAATTTTGTCTTCCAAATAATGACTTCATCCTTTATTTAAGCAAGTCTTCAAACTGTTCGCCGTAGACTGAAAAGCACATTAACTATCGCCGTTCGAAAGAACGATAACAGATGTAATTACAATAGATGATATGGTAGAGCATGTACTGGCGATTCGATGACACATTTCGTCCAGCGTAGTTTGGGCTTCGTCATAGACTGCATCTTTGAGAGATACCCAAAGAAAGAAATCAGGAGGAGTCAAATCGGGGGACATTGCAGGCCGCTTGACAACAGAATTTCGTCCCACCCAACGTCTGGGAAAGTTCTAATTCAGTATTTGCGTTTCAGCTCGGGACGAGTGAGCTGGACAACCGTCGTGTTACATAAACTACGAATATCCAGTGCTACTTCTTCTAGAAGAACCGGCAGAATGTCCGTTAGAAAGTGTGCGTACAAATGTCCATTTAGAACGCCTGAGATGAAATAGGGTCTCACAATGTAATTTCCTATGGAGCCGCACCACACGTTTAATCTCCACGGCCGATGACGTTGCATTAGACGAAGTCAGTGTGGATTTTCTGCTGCTTAGTAGTGCATGTTATGCAACTTTACATTATCGTGGTTAGTAAACTTTGCTTCATATGTAAAGAGCACACGTTGGAAAAACGTAGGGTCGTCTCTCAGTAGCTGAAGGGCTAACCGACAAAATTCTGTACGACGCTCGAAATCACGGTCGTTGAGTGCCTGATGTAGTGACAAGTGATAGGGATGGAAAGTCTGTCGATGAAGGGTGCGAATGGCACTCGTCTGGCTGATTCCACATTCCTTGGCAATATATCTCTTACCACTGTGCGGATTCATTAGTGTCGTAGCCAGAACAGCTTCTTTGCGTTTTCTGTTAGTTGCAGTCTTCTTTCTTGTCCTCTTTTTGACTTTCAAGCAGCCTGTCCGCACTAGCGTCTTAATAACTCGTGCAATTGCCTGACGATCGGACAGTGGCGATCCAGATAGATAATTCCACCGCTGTGCTGTTTTTACGGCATTTCTTTTACAGTCACTATATAAAAGTAGTATATCCAACTTCTCCTCATTGATGTACATGCCTGCGCGCAAAGAATGTTGAAGCAGAAACGAGCGGCCTTCAGTACAGATGAATGTGCTGACATTCTGACACAGCGTAGCACGAGAGCTGCGCTTGGCGGTGTTTGCGCAGCTAATGCCGATTCCAGCCACTGTGCTTTGAAATTCTAAGACTTTTCTCGATTCTTTTTACGTCAGGTTACAACGTCAACATTAACAAACGCTATATTACTGTAATTATATTCTCAAGAGCTATGGAAAGAGTTATAAAAATTATACAGTTCCATTTAAGAAAAGTATTTGCTTCAATATCTCCATTGACGCTAGCGCTAAAGAGATTAACCAAACAAAGGCATACGTGCCTCTCAACGCTCTATTGTTTTCCGAAAACCGCGGTTTGATATGTGTAGTTGTTCACGAAATAAAAGAGGTGCTACATCTTCCGGGACTCACCCTGTATTTCCCCTCAGTGTACTACGCGCAAATGTAGTAACAACATTTAACTATACACACCAGCAAGTTGCTAGTGTCTACTATTAAAGATCTCTCAAAAGGTGTTATACCGACTGGAAGAGACGCCGAAATATATACAATATTACTCCCTCTCACAATGTGACAGCACAACTTCAGGAGAAAACATTTTTGTGTGATTAATTTCTTATGAGATAATTAACTTCTGAAGAGAACAATATGTTGTGCTTAAGCCATGGCAAGAATTAAGATCTACTCCATTACCAGCAATGGCATTTCAGGATAGGTGGACTAATGCTTTATATCTGTCGATATGCGCGTAAGAAGGTACAATAATGCTAACATTAATCCATATAATAGTATTTCACAACAATACGGGTAGCATCTCACCTGTATACACTGCTTAAACGGTTGTATTCAGCCTATGTCACTTGCTCTAGCGCGCACCATTCGAGTGTTAAGATTACCAGATTGCCGATGTTTACTTTATAATCCCTACTTATCCATCAGAGAGAATAAGCACATACATGATACAGTACATACTGCTCCGTGACTTCACATACATCCAACACCTTCTCACTTTCATGTAAAAGCCTAGAAGCACAAGAATATTGAACAGCAAGTGTCACTGTTACTTTTCTTAGGTTAGGACACATTCAGTGAGTCTAGGCCAGAGTCTTTTTCTCTGAAGATAGCTATGCCGTGTTACTGTGCTGTTGACTGCAGTAGGACTCGTAGTGTAACGGCTAGCTACTTTCATTACCAATCCACAGGCCATCGTTTCGAATACAGCAACTGCAAAAGTGATTTAGGTCTACCCATTGTTAGACTGGAACAATCAGCGATAATTCCAAACATTTGGGATTTTAACTGTCTTGCTATTACTAACCTCCTCATCACTTTATGGTTTGACAATTACTTGATTGCCGTAAGGTACATTTTGGTAGACAAATAATTTTGCATTCAAGTACCATGAAATTAATAGCTGTATATCACACTGAAATATATTTCCCTACATTCTTTCATTGTGCAAAATGTAACTTTGTCAGTGCTTAGTATTATAATGTAATATTTCAAGTTACTGTATCACAGACGAGAAGTGTCCTTGCTTGCAATAATCACCAAATTTTCTATGGAGTATAGACAGAAATCTGTGACTGTTATCTCGCGTAATACTTTCTGTAACATGTTCACACACACACACACACACACACACACACACACACACACACACAGTCTGGTGTAGTCAAAATAGGGCTCCCAAAGATTAAAAACATTTTTCTGTCAACATCCACTCTATATAAAATTTTAAGAGTTGTACTTCACTCAGGTTCTTCATTTATAATTTAGTCTTCACTTTTTTAGCCTGTATATAATACACATGACCTCCAGAGGAGGAATCGTGTTACAGCTGAGGTAGTCATGCAAGTTATGTTCAAGATCATCTCTCTTACTCCCCTCCCATAGGGCCTGCTCAAATACCTAGGACACTATTGCTATGAGACACAAATGTTTAGGTATGAATCTACACATCGTGCACAAGCACATCTACTTCCTCTCCTAACCCCTCTTCCCATTTGGGCCAAACTGTTCCAAATACACCTCCACTACTCATCCTTTATAGCTAGGGTAATTGTGTGGGTGAGGTCAATCATATTCTGTGCACCATAATGAGAGGATAACAAATTAATTTATGGTTGAATTAAAAAAAAATTGTCTGTAGTTCAATTTGTTAACAATTTTATGGTTATATTTTTATGGTTATATGTGCATAGTTGTTTTGCAATAATCATTCCTTCCTGATGAGATCGCATATTTACATTTCTTAAATGGACTAATATAAAGTACATTTACACCCTAAAACTGGTAAAGAGAAGAAGAAGAACTTCAGCACTATTTTCTCATTGAATTGCTAGTTTTTTATTGGCTTTATGCTCATTCTGTATACATTTGTCAATTCTTTAAACAATATTTACATTTTTGTACTCATTACTTTCCTGACAGGTTTGATCACTTCTGTGTATTATGCATACAATACATGAGTAAAGATGGCTAGCAGCAGCAGGTACAGAAGTGTCACACATACATACACAGACACTATTGTACATACAATACATACCCAACCACACCAACGCACACACACACACACACACACACACACACACACACACGCACAAGCACATCGTATGCAGTCCTGTACTTAGCACACACAATATTGTTACATATGAAGATAATGTGGAACGGGAGAGAAAAAAGTTTTATATATCTGTACAGCCCAGCATTGCTCAAGCACATGGAAGCACAAACAAGAGCCAGGTGCTAGGTGTAAACATTTCGAAAGAGCTAGTCAGTTACCAACAGCAGAACATCAGCATTTATGTGTGTAAGTGTGAGCAAGCTCAGTGGAAAAGTGGAAGACGAGTGCAGACAAAATTGAGTTTGTTAACCTCATAACATTACAAAGAAGCACTAGGTAAGACCCAACAACATCTCTCAGGGGTTTGGTTAAACCAATATAGTAAAACTGAAGATCGTTGATGATTCGTAATGAGCAAATTGGATTCCATCATTACAATGACATTATACAGCAAAGCTGCTCTTCATTGTCATAAATACTACACCACACTAGTCTAGAGGTAATTGATCAATAGGATCGTAGCATGCATGTCATTCACGTTAGATTCTCTGATTATTATATTGTAATATCTTGTATCTGACGGGAGAACGTGGACTGTGACCTGGGAGGGACACAGTACTCTCAAGATGTTATGTGAGCTAAACGTATACACGAACTACAGTTGCAACTCATCCATAACAGACCAGCTGACGGGAGTCTCTTCCGAACCAATCGGTGACAAACTGCCACGCTCCGTGTCACTAGCCCACAATCAGGGCTGAAGCAACGATCTTCAGCAGCCCTAGTCTGACTCTGGGTCAGCAGATTCCACTCGACCTTACGAAGCCACCACTTGCTGCGGGAGACATGGCAACATGATGTATTCTGAGGAATAGAAGAAGTAACATTTAATCTTGTTTTATTTGCATCTGACGACGCCTCACATGTTCTTCGGCCTCCACCTTGACGAAACAGTAGTGGTTTCCAGCCTGGGAGTTGGCGACCCCTGCAAATTCGATGCCAGAAGAGCTCAAGCGCGTTGCTAACTGGAATCCGAGAACAAGCAATATTGGTGAAGCCGAAGGAGGATAACAATTCCTGAATTGGTTCCGACTTGGTGCACCAACATCTGCAGCAGTCACATAGAGTAAGTCGGAAACAAACATTACACTTGTTACAAGGAAAATTTTATGTTTTTCCATGGACTTAAAGGCTGAGAAGTTACTTTTAGTAGGACGGGTCAGCTGTTTGATTTGTCCCAATTTATGGGTTATAGTCGGCAAGAGCACCTTGTTCCGGCACCTTGTAAAATTTATAATTTAGTGGATCAAAGTGCACCTTGTGATAAATACCGCGAAATGTTCTATATGTAGCATATACAGGAGCATAGATATGACTGTGGAGAGTGCACAATGATTATGCTTAAGAATTAGATGTAATTGCCTCGTTCACGAGATTTAGTGTTTGGAAGTGGTACAAGTTTGTTCGCAAAAAAAGGGAAAAGTAAATTGTACAAAAATGCACAGAAGCAAGCGTCTAGTACTAGTGATACATTAACAACTCTTATGGGTCAAGTTTCTAAATTGTTAGAGGACAATGAAGAGCAGAATGCTCATAATGAACAGCTAAATCAGCAGCTACATTGTTTACTGTCAGGGCAGATTTGTTTGAAATTACATATATAGTAAATGTTTCTGCGTCGTCCGTTGATATTAGAGCTGTAGATGTCATAACCCCCTTTTCCAGAATAACAAAAGAGGACGTTATTTGAATGTAGGCCGTGAGGGGTAGCCGCGAGATCTGAGGCGCCTTGTCACTGTCCCCGCGGCTCCCTGCGTCGGAGGTTCGAGTCCTGCCTCGGGCGTGGGTATGTGTGTTGTCCTTAGCGTAAGTTAATTTAAGTTAGGTTAAGTAGTGCGCGAGCTTAGAGACTGAGGACCTAAGCAATTTCGTCCCATAAGACCTTACCAAAAATTTCCAAATTGAATTTAGAAACTGTGTTAGCCACGGCCGAGTTAAGTAGCTAGCCGGATGAACTGTTTGTAGGTAGTAAAGTTACTCACGGGTGAGGCTATAGCCTATGTCACGTATCATGAAGTTCTTACTAAGGCGTCCATCTGTGTCGAGTTTGCAGAGGGTTTACGGTACGGGTAGTAAACAGTTTTTTAGGAAAAACCTTAGTAGCCTGACCAAAAACTGGTTCAACTGGCTCTGAGCACTATGGGACTTGACATCTGAGGTCATCAGTCCCCTAGAACTTAGAACTATTTAAACTTAACTAACCTAACGACATCACACACGTCCATGCCACAGGCAGGATTCGAACCTGCGACCGTAGCGGACGCGCGGCTCCAGACTGTAGCGCCTAGAGCCGCGCGGCCACCCAGGCCCGCTAGCCTGACCCAGAAAGGGAATGAAACAGCTGAGTCGTTTTCTGGCAACACAAGCCAAGTGAATGCGCAGACTGACGTAAAAGCCAGATGCAGATAGGGTCATGCTTAAAGAAGCAGAAAATAGGGTATTAGATGTTGTCCTGAGATGAATTTCACGAGATTTTTCACGGCGGGTGAGAATGGAAAATCCTTAGGATTTAGCTACAAAAAAAAAAAAAAAAAAAAAAAAAAAAAGCGTGAAATCTTATGGGACTTAACTGCTAATGGCACTTAACTGCTAAGGTCATCAGTCCCTAAGCTTACACACTCATCATCATCAGTTATCTTCTATATTAGCAGGTCCTTTGCCTCTCCATTTTCTGCGATCCATTGCTTCCTTCTTAAGGCTGCTGTATGTTGTACCGTCCATCATGTCATCCAGTATCTGGAATCTCTTCCTTCCTCGCTTCCTTTCCCCTTCTACATTACTTAACCTAAACTATCCTAGGGACAAACACACACACCCATGCCCGAGGGAGGACTCGAACCTCCGCCGGGACCAGCCGCACAGTCCATGACTGCAGCGCCTTAGACAGCTCGGCTAAGCCCGTGCGGCATTTAGCTACAGCGTACGACCATATACTTACAAGAAATGGATAGCTCAACAAAAATACGCAAAGACTGAAAGGTATTTACGTCTGGTAAAGAATGTTATGTTCACCAGGCGTATTCAAAGGCACATTGCTGCTAACTGCCTTGTTTTAGGTGTAAGGCTCAGATTTGTTGATCCGAAACGCAAGGCAAATACAATGCGAAAATTAATCGTGAAACACCAATGGGAGTCAGTGTCGTGCAGAGAGCTCCGGCCTGCAGACTACAGTCGCTCTGGACTTCATTGTCTGGGGCCAAGAGAGCCCGTGACGTCACAGCAGGGGTCGAGTGGTGTGCGCAAGCGCTGGTGTGCTGCAGCCTATGGGCTGGCTGTAGCGCTGACCGCAGTTACGAGCTACTGTCTACGGGCTGCGAGTAGAGAAGCGTGTAGTGCAGTGGTCAGTTTCTCCATTTCTTTCTTAACAAAGAAAATGAGCGCTGAAATCAGTCTTGCAAAGCGTCCCGTGTCACGGGCGGGCGCCGCAATGTTAAACGCACTGGGGAATAGACTGTCGTAAGGTCACCGCGCGGGCCGGTTGCTCCGCGCAGCACAGAAGAGGGCATGCATTGTACACAATTATTTTAAAGCTGTTTACAATAATGTTACCTTTAATTCCCACAACTGGAAACACATGCTTTATATTTTTCGCTAATTTATGTACTTCTGTGCCGCGCGGGATTAGCCGAGCGGTCTAGGGCGCTGCAGTCATGGACTATGCGGCTCGTCCCGGCGGAAGTTAAGAGTCCTCCCTCGGACGTGTGTGTGTTTGTCCTTAGGATAATTTAGGTTAAGTAGTATGTAAGCTTAGGGACTGATGACCTTAGCAGTTAAGTCCCATAAGATTTCACACACATTTGAACATTTTTTTCTGTGCTTTTGTTTCATAAATTACTTATACTTTTCCAATTTAATCAATACTACACCCTGCGGACATAGCTTCCAGTAATATACTTACAGCTATGTTGGGAAGTAAGTTTCAGTCAACATACGCAGTTCAGGGCTTAACTATAACTTCTGCCCCCCGCTGCCACGTCGTAAGGCTCAATTTAATTTTTTTTATCGTTATCTACTGCATTTCTTATTAAGGTTTCTGAACCTACGTGTAGTTTTTGTAGTGTCTGAAGCTGGAATGTGACGTCAGCTGTAAGAAATCCTAATGTGGCGTATTTTATGTATTTGGATTGAAAAAAGATACAGTACTTTACTTTCCCTTTACTGGTGTATGTCGTAGTTCATTTGAAAATACTTGTTTCTGTTCGCAAAAGTTGGAGGTTTGGCTCCATGTGTACATAAGACTTCAAATAACGATCAATCTCCAATGCTTTGTGCATTATGCCGTAGAATTCGTTACTTAAGAAGTGTTAACACATAATGAAATACTTAGGCCCAAAGTGTGAAATATTGCACGGAGTTTGAAACAAAGATAATCTGGCCACAATTCAATAGTAAAATTTGCCCAAGTTTACTGATAAAAGAAGTCGAACCGATATATGTTCAAACGTACTTTGTTTAAAAAAATACGGCGGCAAACACGTGAGGTCAGGGAAATACGTCGAGGAATTCACAACTGCAGACAGCGCCAAAGATATTATTATTTTTTAAGAGAGAGAGAGTCTTCGTGAGATCTGTGTCGGTGTTTACTAGAGAACTAGGCGTCACCGGCCGCGGTGGCCGAGCGGTTCTAGGCGCTTCACTCCGGAACCGCGCGACTGCTACGGTCGCAGGTTCGAATCCTGCCTCGGGAATGGATGTGTGTGATGTCCTTAGGTTAGTTAGGTTTAAGTAGTTCTAAGTTTAGGGGACTGCTGACCTCAGAAATTAAGTCCCATAGTGCTCAGAGCCGTTTGAACCATTTTTGACTAGGCGTCAAAACATCGATAAACATATCCGCTGCTTGTCCACTTATCTTCCTCCTACAGCACAGGTTTATTATTAATTTCATTAGATGCATCTGCAGCCGTCGCCCAATTACAAATACAGTGCTTCTATTGCTTCCATGTACCCATTTTTATAATGACACGTTCCCTCTCTTTTCTCCAGTTTAGTTATCTTTTTCTAAGTCTATTCTGCACCCATCTTTGCAGATGCACTCCTAAAAAACTTCCATTCTGTATTATGTAGCATATTGCTTTTAGTTCGTTGCCGTTTTTCCTCATGTCAGCTACTTTATCGCCTTCTCTAATGACACTAATCGCCTCGTCCACGTTAATCCACTCTGTTTATGCTTTCTCAATTTTTGTAACCAGATTGGTGGCAGTTGTACAGCACCGTGTCGTCTTCATACTAAAATAGATGCTTTGTAGTACAGCTGCTCCAACATACTTTGCAGCAATCGTATTGCGATGGTGGGAAGTAAATAACGGGGGAATAGTTAATAAATTGTAGGAAATCGTTTATAAAACTTCGCATTTAGTGTTTAGCCAATACACTGTGTCTTATTATATGTCAAATGAAAGTGATGGTGCAACACTGACCTTACATTAATAGAGTTTCGTGTCTTTCTTACTATAGCATATGAGTGTGGAAATTGCAAGTGGTTAGAAAAGAAAGGAAAGTATACCCAGAAAACTGGAAATAAAACAAAAACTAATGGCTGTTAGGAAAAGGACCATAGAGCCTGATCCAAATCTCAGAAGATGAATTTGGTCAGTGTTTGAGTCCGTAGTACATGGTGATGGCAACAGTGTTACCTATCTACACTATGTGATGAAAAGTATTCGGACACCACCAAAAACATACGTTTTCCATATTAGGTGCAGTGTGCTGCCACCTACTGCCACGTACTCCATATCAGCGACCTCAGTAGTCATTAGACATCGTGAGAGAGCAGAATGGGGCGCTCCGTGGAACTCACGAACTTCGAACGTAGTCACGTGATTGGGTGTCACTTGTGTCATACATCTGTACGCGAGATTTCCACACTCCTCAACATCCCAAGGTCCACTGTTCCCGATGTGATAGCGAAGTGGAAACGTGAAGGGACACGTACAACACAAAAGCGTACAGGCCGACCTCGTCTGTTGACTGACAGAGACCACCGACAGTTGAAGAGGGTCGTAATGCGTAATAGGCAGACATCTATCCACCCCTTCACACAAGAATTCCAAATTACATCCACCGCAAGTACTATGACAATTAGGTGGGAGGTGAGAAAACTTGAATTTCATGATCGAGCAGCTGCTCATAAGCCACACATCACGCCGGTAAATGCCAAAAGACACTGCGCTTGGTGTAAGGAGCGTAAACATTGGATGATTGAACAGTGGAAAAACGTTGTGTGGAGTGACGGATCACGGTACACAATGGGACGATCCGATGGCAGCGTGTGGGTATGGCGAATGCCCGGTGATCGTCATCTGCCAGCGTGTGTAGTGCCAACAGTAAAATTCGGACGTGGTGTTGTTATGGTGTGGTCGTGTTTTTCTTGTTGTTTTGCGTGACACTATGACAGCACAGGCCTACATTGATGTTTTAAGCACCTTATTGCTTCCCACTGCTGAAGAGCAATTGGGGGACGGCGATTGCATCTTTCAATACGATCGGGCGCCTATTCATAATGCACGCCCTGTGGCGGAGTGGTTACACGACAATAACATTCCTGTAATGGACAGGCATGCACAGAGTCCTGATCTGAAACCTATAGAACACCTTTGGGATATTTTGGAACGCCGACTTCGTGCCAGGCCTCACCGACCGACAGCGACACATCTCGTCAGTGCAGTAATTCGTGAAGAATGGGCTGCCATTCCCCAAGAAAACTTCCAGCACCTGATTGAACGTATGCCTGCGAGAGTGGAAGCTGTCATCAAGGCTAAAGGTGGGCCAACACCTCACTGAATTCCAGCATTACTGATGGAGGGCGCCACGAACTTGTAAATAAGTTTCAGCCAGGTGTCCGGATACTTTTGATCACATAGTGCATGTTATGTGGAAATTTACGTGTACGCTAAAAGGACATCTGGCACTTCGCACATTTCACGCCATTCCTGTGTGTCTAATAATACGTTGACCAAAAACACCTTCCCAAATCTACTCAGGACAAGATTACCGACAAATGCATGTCCATGTGTGCACGAGACCTCAGATCATTTTAAAGCTATTGGGGGTGAAGGAGTTTTGGATCTGGCTCAAACATTAGTTTTCACTGCAAAAACTATTATGCCTTATCCCGTAACTGTCTCACGACACAAAACAGAAAAAGCGAGAAACCTTAGGAATGAAGTTATGCCTGAGGTAATTTTTTACGTGAACAGAGGTGAATGTTCGGCGATCGCATATATATGGACATGTACTGCAAGGAGAAATCATTACCTGACATATACAGTTTCTTATTTTGTTAACTGGGACCTCAGATCACGAGCTTGTTTACGACGTTGTTTCCAGACGAGCCTAAAACAGGCAGAAATGTTAGAAAAGAATTGTTGAGACGATGTATCTCCCTTGGTATTCACGAGAATAGTTTCAGAGATGTATCGTTGAGGAGTGAGGCCAACATTATTGCTGCAATTCGTGATTATTCTAGACTGAATTGTTTGTGTCATACGCTCAAAACAATGCTAAGAAATGTGTTTAATGAGCTGTACATGTCATCCAATTGTCCACAAGTTCATTTTGTTCTCATTGCGGTGAAGAAACTAGTGACATATGCAAAGCAAAGTGGCTTTGTTCATACTGTTGGGAGAACTCTGGAGCAGTCGAGCGATAGTCGTTCGAAACACGCGATTGACCATGTTTGAATCGGTCAAAAGGCAATACTCGGCATTGTGTGAAAAACTCTCTGAGAAAGGAGAAATATAGAAGGCACTGACGTCGCGTGATGGACCAACTGATTCCACTTCTGAAGGTAGGTATGCTTAGTTCTTTATGTCCAGTTGGTATACGTTAGATTTTACATATTGAGTACCTACTTTATGCAGTCGCATCAACCTTCAGAATTTTTTGTTGTTATTTTTTGTTGTTTGCTTGTCCGAACGAAATAAACGGTAATGATTTCGGGCAGGTTCAGTTAGTTTTCGAATTCAATTCTAGACTTGTCGAAAATTATTGTGTATCGAAATCTAGTTTAAAGTATAATGCCAGAGAAATCTATACGCTTGAAATGAAGATATTCAAAGTGTAAACACCATTTCTAATCAGATGTACTAGGAATTAAATGTGTATATTTTAGCAGCAATTATTTCAAGAAATTACATCTAATATGTTGTTGAGCCTATATTTCGCTTGCATCATAAAATGAAATTCTTTTAACACAGAAAAGTGTTTTGGCTCCACTAGTTCCGTGCTGAACGCTTTTCGCGGTACAAAGGAAAATCTCTCATTGAAAGATACAGATCTTGATATGCAGCGCGGGATGTACACACATCAAAAAATGTTTTGCATCACCTCGGTTCCGAGAGTTCAGGCACCTGTACAGAAAATTGGAATAGAGATCAAAATAAACACCATTTCTGCCCTTGTTATAGCTCATGAAAACCATACATTACATGTTGTACCACCATACAGCGAGACTTTCAGAGGTGGTGGTCCAGTTTCCTGTACACACCGGCACCTCTAAGACCCAGTAGCACGTCCTCTTGCGTTGATTCTTGCCTATATTCGTCGTGCCATACTATCCACAAGTTCATCAAGGCACTGTTGCTCCAGATTGTCCCACTCCTCAACGGCGATTCGGCGCTGATCCCTCAGAGTGGTTGGTGGGTCACGTCGCCCATAAACAGCCCTTTTCAATGTATCCCAGGCCTTTTTGATAGTGTTCATGTCTGGAGAAAATGCTGGCCACTCTAGTCAAGCGATGTCATTATCCTGAAGGAAGTCATTCACAAGACGTGCACGATGGGGACGCGAACTGTCGTCTATGAAGACGAATGCCTCGCCAATCTGCTGCCGATATGGTTGCACTATCGATAGGAGGATAGCAATCACGTATCGTGCAGCCGTTGCGGCACCTTCCATGACGACCAGCGGCCTACGTCGGCCCCGCATAATACCACCCCAAAACAGCAGGGAACTTCCATCTTGCTGGACTCGCTGGACAGTGTGTCTACGGCGTTCAGCCTGATTGGGTTGCCTCTAAATACATCTCCGACGATTGTGTGGTTGAAGGCATACGCGACACTCATTGGTGAAGAGATCGTGATGCCACTCCTGACTGGTCCATTCAGCATGTCGTTGGGCCCATCTGTACCGCTCTGCACGGTGTCGTGGTTGCAAAGATGGACCTCGCCATGGACGTCGCAAGCGAAGCTGCACATCATGCAGCCTATTGTGCACAGTTTGAATTGTAACACGACGTCCTGTGGCTGCACGAAAAGCATTATTCAACATGGTGGCGTTGCTGTCAGGATTCCTCTGAGCCATAATCTGTAGACAGCGCTCATCCACTGCAGTAGTAGCCCTTGGGCGGCCTGAATGAGACATGTATCTGTATCTCCTCCATTTCCAAACAACATCGCTTTGGTTCACTCCGAGGCGCCTGACACTTCCCTTGTTGAGAGCCCTTCCTGGCACAAAGTAACAATGTGGACGCGATCGAACCACGGTGTTGACCGTCTAGGCATAGTTGAACTACAGACAACCGATCCGTGTACCTCCTTCCTGTTGGAATGACTGGAACTGATTTTCTGTCTGACTCCCTCCGTCGAATAGGCGCTGCTCATGCATGGTTAAAATGTTTGGGCGGGTTTAGTGACATCTCTAAAGAGCCAAAGGGACTGTGTCAGTGTTACAATATCCACAGTTAACGCCTGACTTCAGGAGTTCTGGGAACTGAGGTGATGTGGCTTTGTTTGATAGGCAGCCCAGTGCGGTTGGCTGCGGCGGCCGCGTCACGTGATGAGGTCAGCCTGCGGACAGGGCCGGTCAAACCAGTGGGCCGACAGTGCTGCGCGGCGGTCCGCGTGCGAGACTGGCGGAAACTGAACGTGGTTTGCACAGGAGGGAGCGTATGTTAAGAAAGAGGGAAGTGCGAGAGTTGCTCAGAAAGTAAGGTCCGATCGGTAGCGAAACGGAAACCACAGTGAAAATCAAAAAAATTTTATATTTTAATTAAAGTTCAGTCTTGATCACAACACTTATGCCTCCGCCTACCATCCTCCAAGGAAGCCATGGGTATAATAAGTTTCATTTTATGTTGTTAAAATTTTGTCGTCATTAGACACTTTTCATTTTATTTTAAGGGGCTCCGGAAAGGCTCAAAATCATGAAAAGTTCAATTTTTACTTTTTTGCGTTTTCTGAATATGCAGACTATTACCTTTTAATAGATATATAATTTATTCAATTCCGAAGACTACAACTATTTTTAAATTTTTTTTGAAATGTTTTCTACATGGGCGTGACCCACTGTGGCGCTGTTAAACTGCTGTCAAATGGTGTTATTATTAACGTCCGTGTTCATCAGGTACATTTTAGTGATGTGAGATAAAGTATGTGTTGTGGCTAACCTGTGATGGTTCAATATATATCGCTGGTGTGATTGTCGATTGTTTCATGTTTATTTACTCTGTCGTTATCTCGAAAATATTCGTAATTAATTCTGTTTCTTGAGTCTCTGTTTTGTTGAAGTATAATAATGAGTAAAAGTAAAGTTATTAGAAATCCTCTGAAGGCTTTTAAGAAAAGGAGAAATGTTGGAAAGCCAAAGGTATGTGTTATTACTGTAAACAATAAAGACAATAACCAAGTGAGTGAACCTAACCTCTCAAGTACACCTGCCCATAGCAGTCAAAGTGGGAAAGAAAATACTTCACAGAAGAAGCTTGGTTCAATGAGTGAAAACTATGAATGTTTTATGGGCGAATTGGATGTGAATGAAATATTTGATATGTCGGTTCTCAAAGGAATTTTTTCAAACTGTGTAAGATGTATTCATTGTAGTGAAGTTGGTCTGGAACTCTCCATAATAAAGCACGTAGGACTTGCTAGTGAAATACAACTGAAATGTGATAAGTATTCATACATGACCACCTTTTGGAACAGTGTTGCAGTAACTGCAACTGAAGAAAATGGTAGCAAAATCTACGAACACAACAATGAGCGATGCTTGCTTTAGACAAGGAACGCCTTCGGGCTGCAGACAGGGCTGTAAAGAGTCTAGAAATACAAGCAAGAGTAAACAGGAGGAGGAACAAGAGGACGCTGGAGGAGGAGTTTGCAGAGGATGAAGATAATCCATCCTATGGACCTGGAATGCACTAAAAAGTTAATCCAATCTTTGTCGCTCGATTCCCAAAACTTTTATTTTCTCATACTAATTACATGTTTTCTAAGGATCTTCCAAACATATTTGTTTCAAACTCTCAGTAAATGTTACACAGTACCTTCTGCATAATTTAACACAGCCTTTTTCCAAAAAACTGTATATTTTTGAATATATAAATAAAAAATTGCAAAAAAATGTTGGGAATTTTCATTACAATTGAAAAAAAAATCATCTTTAATAACTGAGCTAAAATTTTGTAAAATCCCTATGTTAAGTTGTAGCCCATATTCCAATAAATAATCTGTAAAAAGTTCAACTTCCTACCTCAAATACTTTGTGAGGAAAGATGTAATTTATAAGTGTTATTTTAACATTGCAAGTATAGGGCGTTCCGGAGCCCCTTAAGATTGGTCTCTAGTATTTTCTAAAATTAATTCACAGGTCTGAATATGGTTATATAAATATAACCGAAACTGGTCACCTATGTTATTGAGACATAGTGTTGTGATCAAGACTGAACTTAAGTTAAAATATAATACTATATTGATCACTGTTTCCAAAAATGTTTACCAAAATTGTAAAAAATTTTTAATCGCAACAATTGGCCACACCTTCCAGCTACCTCTCTAAATAGTCGCCGCTCTGACTTAGACATTTGTCGTGATGTTGTACAAACTTACCAGTACCCTCTTTGCAGAAAGCAGCTGCCTGTGCTTTCCGCCAATTCTCTACGCTGGTCTGCCTTTTGCTGTGTGTGCCAAAATGTTGTCTTCATAGTCAGCTGTTCATGTGAGATGAACATCGAAGGGGGCCAGTTAAGGGCTGTGTTGTGGGTGATCAAATGCTTCTTATAGAAAACGTTGCAGGAATGTCTTCATTGCTCCTGCAGAATGCGGCTGAGAATTGTCTTGAAGAAAGAAAGGCATGACACTTATGTGGGCTGCATAGCTTTAGGCGGAATCTCTCACCAGATCCACACATTGGGCGGGAGACACTGTTGCTGTAGGCTTCCTTACGTGCTCACTGTGCGCTCAGAACTGAAAAGAGCGACGTGACGCTATCGGTGGGCGTACTAGAGGCACTGACTAACACATCTCTGCAGAGCTTCATCAGATTTTCAAAGTGGCTTCCATTTCGCGCCTAATCGGACCTTACTTTCCGAATACACCTCATAAAAGAAAAACTACCCACTGTCGAGTACGAACCAAACAGCCTGAAACGAATCTTAAAGTTCAGTTTGGACGGCATTTGAGCCTATAGTGGATGGCGATGGGAAAAACGTTAAGTTTATTGCTATTCGTTGGGCAGTGACATTTATGCTCATGCTAAAAGGTCAAGTCATACGTCTTACATCTTATGTCATCCATGTGTGTTTAATAAATAAGTACGGGTCTCATGAGAGGCCAGAAACTCCTTCCAAAACCTGCTCAGGAGATAATTGTCGATAAATGCGTGGCAATGTGTGCTCGAGACAAGGGCAGAAATGTCTCTAAAACAGGACTTTCACCTAAACGTCTCAAATTATTCTTAACGGATAGGGTACCGTCTTGTTCACCAACACCACGTAAATCACGCATCTAAATCAGACTACTCTGTGGGTCCTCCAACATTGTTAACATCAATGCTGGATTTCTAGATCTGGCTATCTTAGTGCCTGACAAGCAGTGTTGGATACGGAGCTCCCTAAAATCATCGACACTCATCGACATTCCGCCATCAGGGGCAAAGGAGTTGTGTGAGCTGTTGCACTCCCCTAAAGATTTGCTGCAGAGGTAAGAATTCTCCAACTTTGGGGGAAGGATGGCGTGATATTACAGAACATGTCAATTGCAGAGAGGTACGGGACTTCCACCAAGACCGATGTTTACACTGTTTTGCATTCATACTCAACATATTCATAATACATCCCTCTCACGTTTGGAAGCCAACAACCGAATCTGTCTGTGGTAACTGATGATGCACAATACAGGTCTTTCAGTTTAACAACAGTCAAATGTTTTAGATATAAATTTGTTGTCCCATGATGTTAACTGTAGCATTGCACCACTATGCACACCCAATACAGACACTTTGTGACCAAACATGTAAATGTGGGTAGTGATGTGAGTTGTGTCACACCCATCTGTCATCTTCCTATCGATATATTAATAATAATAATAATAATGATAATAATTGAATCGCTTATTCCAGAAGGGCCCAAAGTCCAATTTTATGACATTTGGCGGTATGTACATTTTTGTGTTCCTTAGAGTGTGGGAAGCATCTCCACCTTTTATCAAATATCCAAAAAACACTGAGGAGATTTTTTCGTTGATTCCATGAGAGTCCCATATCCAGGATATAGGATGCTTTTGCTCTCAAAATTTCTGAACAGTAACTCCATGTACTTTATTGAGATGCTGTGACTGTCAGAAAAGGCGAGACAGCGATATAAATAATGCATCAATGGTATGTTTCAAAGCCACTGTTGTAGAGCAAGCAGTTCGATGTGATATTTTGTCCTCATAATATCTTATATTCTTTCAGTATGAGTGAATCTGATTGTGAAATTGAAGCTACCCGTAAGAAAAGGAGGAGGAAGGGTGTACACGTATATCATCCTGAACAGTGCGAACGAAATGGAATCAAAACAGCTAAACTAAAGGGATAGGAGCTTACCAGTAACAGAGGTAGGCTAATACCAGCAAAATCTGTCGGACAGCCTTGTACATGCAGCTCCAAGTGTTTTGAATCCGTGGTGCCCGAGCGGTTCTAGGCGTTTCAGTACGGAACCGCGCGACTGCTACGGTCGCTGGTTCGAATCCTGCCTCAGGCATGGATGTGTGTGATGTCCTTTGGTTAGTTAGGGATTAAGTAGTTCTAAGTTCTAGGGGACTGATGATCTCAGATGTTAAGTCCCATAGTTCTCAGAGCCATTTGAACCATTTTTTTGTTTTGAATCCATGATCAGTTATCAGATTTCACCCATTTTCTGTATCTTAATAGTGAAGATGAACAATAGCTTTATCTTCAGAGCCTAATACAAGCAGAAAAAAAGCGACTTAGACCAATGGAAGGAAAAAGTCCAAATGCAAATGCTTTCATTAATATTGCATGGTGGAAGAAAATCATATTGAAATTTGCAAAGAAGCATTTCTGAGCTTATTTGCAGTTGGCGAACAAAGGGTGAGAAGGACAAGACAGCTACTTCTGCATGGAAAAAAGCCCTAAAGGTGAACGAGGCAAGTCAAAGAGTGGTAATTCAATAAAGAACGAAATTGCCAAAGTTCAAGAGCGCATATCATCATTTTTGATGAAAGACTCTCATTATGCTGGTAATGTGTACCTTGAATAGGAACATCATGTACGAGCTTTCCAAAGAAGTGAATCCGCTTTTTCCGCTCAAATACGAATATTATGTGAAAATATTTAACCAGGTTTTTGACGTTCACTTTGGCAGATAACAGGTAGAATGTTAGCAGTTAGCAGTTAATCGAAAAACTCGAAAACAAAATTTAGAATGAGCCACTTGTTTAATGATACAGGAGAAGACCCAAGAAGTGAAAGGCTGTGCAAAGAAAATAAACGTATTTCGAGTCTGAGATTTGATTTCATACAGAATTTTCACCTGTTATACGTACCTGTTCAAGACCTTGTTTCTGGTAGCTGAGAGTTGATGTTTCCGACATTCACAATTTGAAAGACAATACGGCATTTCATTACCTTTATCACAAGGTGTCGCCCACAAAGACCTAACGAACTGTGCACTTTCTAGTATCACTGTCTCACCAAGTGCATCCCGAAGGACATAAAAATTGTTCATCTAACGTGTGACAACTGCCTAGCTCAAACCGAAAATCACTGTTTAATAAGAAAGTGTCAAGCTTTCATGGATGCTGGAACATTTCAGAAAATAGAGGTATTTTGTCCCGTCACGGGACACCCTTTTTTAGTGTCTGGTAGAGCTTTTGGCACAAGAGATCACTGTGGAGAACTGACAGAGTATGTCAGAGTGTATACTATTATAGCTTACATTGAACTGATCACATCACCGAGTGCAGTACAACTATACTCTTTAGAGGTTATTTCAACAGATGAAATCTGGACTTCAAGTTGTGGTGGATGAGACTTTACAAGAGGATAACTCATTTACTAGAGACAGTTACATCACGAAGGAACTTGAAACTAGTATTCAGTGTTTTAACATTTCATCGTTTTGTCTTCAGTGATGAGGTATTCTGGACTGTAACAGACTGCAGTATGATCAGTGGTCGAAATACCCAAACATTCAGACGAGGACTACCTGGAGTTTCTCGATCCAACGTCAACTTCCCAGCTGTTCGAGCCTACTCACATGATTACATTCTTACCAACACAATGGAGATGGCAAGTATAAAGAAGTCGTCTGCTTATTTAGTGTAGGAAGAACACATCCCAAAATTCTGGAATACTGTTTGTCAATGGCCAACAGCTGCAGGAGCAACAGACACAGAAGATTACGATTTGTGGTTTCGAATATTCATAAACAGATAGTTTTTACGAAGAATTGTGTAAACAGTATCTTTAACATTTCCTTACATCTTCATTAAATGGTTTGTTTGTAGGCTGTAAAGGTTTTAAGATTTTTATTTCTCACTTATTTCAGAAAAGCTCTATACTCAAGAGAAATATTCATGTCCAGTCAATAAGTAGACGCAATATCTGAGTCTATATTAAAATAGAATAATTGTTCATAGTGGAATCTTTCACAAGATCACTGCAATCGATTAAGAAAATGCCCTGTAAAATATTTAAATAGTTTTTTTCCCATTTTTCTCAAAACTATGTCAGATGGACATAGGGTCCTTGTGCAATAAGGGATTCAATTGGTGATGGTGGCACTTCATTCTGGACAACAAATGATGATTTCTACACAATAATATTGTTATAAAAAATTATTCAAGAGGTGAGGAGCTGAGCTTGCATAGAATTGGCTACAGAGAGCAGGACACTTGGCTGTGGATGTGACACAGTAAGGGGCAGGGAATGGGTTGGTGGGATGACCCATTCCCCTACAATCTCCACCTTGTTCTTGGCATTAGGCTGGATGTTATGATTTCTCGACTGGCCTTGGAGATAATGAAGTGCTGATGCTACTATGTGAAAACACATGATGTGTCAGCGTTTTTGCTCAGAACTGATGGTGTATCACAACCCACTCATACCATGTGCTTTCTGCAGCAAACCTTGTCAGCAAACCTACCTGACAATCTAAGCAAAGCTGACTGCTTTGCGTCCTATCTTTCTGACATCGTCAAAACTCTTGATGACCATCAGTTTGATTGTCCCAATTCATTACAATCGATGAAGCCACAAATTGCACTGCCCAAACAGTAGCTCACAGCTTCTGGTACTTGGACAACATACCACAAACATAATTAAATACACCAATCGCAGCACACAACATGAAACAAGCACTTCACAAAAAATGATACACTTTCCCTGTTCACAAGCGTAATATCTATCAACACTTACAATGACACTTTACAACATAGTCGTCTCCATGGATTACCATCCTAAACTTTGGAAAACTTCAAAAATTCTACTTTACCACAAGCTAAACAAACCCCTTTCTATGTTTTCTCTTACAGCCCAATCTGCCTCATCTCATTGTTTAGCAAGGTCTTTGAACCCATTTGCTCTGGATGCAGCCATCAACAGCTGAAACAACAGGTCCTACTTCCTGTTAATCAGTATGGCTTGTGGCCTAACATCTCCTCTCATGAACAACTCCTACACGACGAAACCACTTCCACCAGTTCACATCCTTCCACATGCTAATGACACCACTTTCTTAGAACTCTACCCTACACTACAGAAGTGCCAACGATCACTCTAAATCAAATTCAATCAGTTTACCTCCTGGTACAACTATAGGCTCCTCAGGTTCAACCTCTCCAAAACCCAGACAATATAAAAGGGAGGAACCACTGCCAGCATCCTCCTTCAATACCTCACCATATATAATCGTCCTATCCAGTTAAGTGGTACACTAAAATATCTTGGTCTAATCTCTGACTTGCAACTAACATGAAAACTTAATCTATTAATCATGTAATAGCGAGCCCACAAACGATTAAATGTACTAAAACTACTAATTGGCCGAGGCTGGGGTTGCACCACTCCACAGGTACAGAATGTTGATCTGGCTCTCCAACGCAAAAGTTGAATGGCTATCTGCTCCACCTAAGTTGTACCGTCCTTCCAAATCTTTGAACGTGTTTCACTCTGCCTTTTTTCCACTTATGTTTACTTTCTCCCATGAGGAACCTGATCCACTCATCAAATTCAAACTTACCTCACCCCTTACCTCACATCTCTGTACACCATACACTATGCAAACTGTCCGCCCCCGGTAGCTAAGTGGCCAGCGGCACAGAATGTCAATCTCACGGGCCCGGGTTCGATTCCCAGCTGGGTCGGAGATTTCCTCCGCTCAGGGACTGGGTGTTGTATTGTCTTAATCATCATCATTTCATCCCTATTTACGCGCAAGTCGCCGAAGTGGCGTCAAATCGAAAGACTTGCGGTCGGCGAACGGTTTCACCGATGGGAGACCCTAATCACACGACATTTACATTTTTACTATGCAAATAGATTCCAGTAATTCCATTGATTCCTCCCTGCTCACCAATATGGGTATGATGCTGCGCCTTTAGCTACACGTTCCACCATCCCTACACATTCGCACACTCAATATCCTGTTTCTACATAACTTCAACCTACTTCTCCCAGACAGTTAAATACGCCCTGATATTTGTCAATGCTAGCAGCTATAACTGATCCCCGCCATCCCACTCCACATCAGGGTCCTGCTCACTCTTCCCCCTCCATCTATCCCCATCCCTGGTCTCTCTCCCTGTCCACCCATCAGTTGTGATGTGTTCCCATTATCCATTTCAGGACTTAACTGCACCTTCACATTTACTATCTAACAGACTCCTATATTTTATACCCACTCCACATCAGGGTCCTGCTCACTCTTCCCCCTCCATCTATCCCCATCCCTGGTCTCTCTCCCTGTCCATCCATCAGTTGTGATGTGTTCCCATTATCCATTTCAGGACTTAACTGCACCTTCACATTTACTATCTGACAGACTTCTATATTTTATACCCACTTTACTTATTCTCTAATGCAATTTACCTTTTGTTTCTCAAACGCTTTTCCTCCAGTGCACGTTCTTCACCTCTTTAGTGGAAGCATAGTGCTTTTTTAATAATCGGTACTGCCCTTTCCAAAGCGTTTTCAAGTATTTATTTTTCTTTTTATCCTCATTTTTTACTCTTTTTTACTTTAATTTAAAAAATACAGATAAACGTCAGTGAAATTTATTGTAAATAGCAACAAATATTCATCTTCTTATAGATATTAAAACATTTTATAAATATTATTCTTTAATTTTGTTTGTAATTTCTTTGTTTATACTGTTGGAGTTTTTACCTGGAGACGAGGGGGTGGAAGAACAATAGATAAAAATATAATATTTTAATAACGACATATTACGAAGGCATGCGTGATATGTAATGATGTTATAAGTAATGCTATGTGCACTCTTTTTTTCGCATGTGCTCACATTATGTCATACACCTCGTGTCATGTACGATCGATGTTTATTGTCGTCAGTTTCGTATTTGGCACAAAAATCCGAAATCGTGATAATGGATTAATAAGAAACACACAGTGAAATTTCTAAAAAAATTAAGTTGTACCCTTGTTTAATATTACTGCATTGGCGATTCATTTGGTTCTAGTATCACTATTCTATTTTTAACACGAGATAATTTCATTATGCATTTATCATTACAAATATAAGGTACTATACAGGCGTTGTATATGTAAGTTCAAATCTATAAGAGTAGTCTGTAGGACATTCTTTCGAAAAGATCAGGTATATATATATATATATATATATATATATATATATATATATATATATATATATATATATAACTCACGAGGAAGATTTATACGTTTATTGAGCCAGGAGAATGTGCAGGGAAGGATAGTACCTGATCTTTTCGAAAGAATGTCCTACAGACTACTCTTATAGATTTGAACTTGTCAGATTTGTTCCCTGTTAGACTCTTGCCCGCTAAGACATGTCCATTGCTCAACGTAGCTTCCACCTCATTCACTATGTTCCTCTGAATATCCACCGTTCGTCAGTGTTTTTCCGTCTCGTATCGTCTTCGTCATCATTCGTACTGCAACCACTGTCGTCGCCTGTGGTCCGTGCATTCGTGGACTTTACAGGATATGCTTTAAAGTATTCGGGGACCAGTAATCAGGTATTATCATTGCCACCTTTCTTTTTTCCGTTATCACTCATCATTCCCACCTTCCATGGATCCCGTCAATTTGCCGACGCTATCGCTTTTGGCACGTGTTTTCTCAGTATCTGGTGCATAAACTTCACGTAGGGACAAGTGTGAAGCCAATGAATCTTACACACAGTTCTAATGACTTGCTGTTACGCTCAGCATAAACTGTTTATACTGTTCCTTACCTTTTTTTACTGTTACTGGATCGCCATCTGACTGCTACATCGAACTGCGACATGAATATACTTACTCTGTTTTACTATACTCTATTAGCTGCTGGTGGGCTTTCATAATAAGTGGCTGTATTTATTACCAAAGCTGACGTTATTCTTTAATAGCAAAGCTGACGTTATTCTTTAATTAATTTGACTGAAGTTACGTAATTCACAGTTAAACTTTTCTTGACAACAATAAAATTTTGCAAAGGTATACGTTGATGGTTTTTGGGATGGATTATAATTAGAAATACAATATTGCTGGCAAAAGTTAATTATATTCTGAATGAAATGATTTTAAAAACGTTCAAATGGGACTTACTTTTTACAATAATCTTACAACTAGCAATGCGCAAACATACCTTCAGTAGTCTTGAGTTTCTCAAAAAATTAATTCAATAATATTAGTTCCTCTTATTATAATAGCTAGCTGATGTCTCTGTACATCCGTTTATAATCTCTTGTAAATCATAGCTAGTGGCTGTCAGGAACACCGCTCCTCTTAACCTCTCGCTTCAGACCTGCTACCAACTCGCTTCACATCTCGCTTACTACTGACTCCTACGAACGCTAAAGCGCGGTCTCTCCTGCCAACAATGCTTTCTGGTGCAGACAATCCCTGCTACCATTACAAAATGTATCAATACGCGGTCTTTCCCGATCTTTTCTTACAATGTATCCTTACGCGGTCTCTCCCGCCCTTTTTAAAATTATATCAATTTGCAGTCTCTCTTGTCAACAACACTTTGGTGCAGACATTCCCTGCTACCACAATTATTTTCAACATGACAAATATTAATTATTCCTACTTAATCCTATTAATAAAACATAAACATCTTTCATAAATTGTGATTTGACAATAGACAATAGAAATATACACGTCTTACATAATCCTCCACTGGGTTTCCTTAAAATTTTCCTACGTCGTTAAGTCATTTGGACTTGACGTAAGGAGAAAACTTGATTATAGAAATATGTGTAGTAATAAGTAAGTTAATGATAGAATATTTCTTTCAACAAACCACATACATATACTGTCATAAGAATTTGTTTCCCTAAGTCTAACAAAGAGAATATTCAAAAGAGTATACATCAAAATACACAAATAATATGAGTCAGTAAGTTGGAAGTGTACATCAGGTAGTAAAAGTTATTTATATTTCTAATAGTAAGTGATGGCAAAAATTAGAACATAGTTTATGTTTCATTATAAATTGGCATCTATTAGTACCATATTCAAGGAAGGGAAAAAAAAGAATTGGATAGCATGGTCAAAGCACTGGCAACTGTCTGTGAATGCACTCAAAAGTTCGTTTCTTTCCCTCACATAGCACAACACCAGGTTTCGCAATGTGATTCCGTCGTCTCTTTGATCCATAGTTTTAATGTAACCAAACACTAAGTTAACCATCTAATTGCCTGAGTTTCCGCAGCTACATCAGGTACAAGCTCCAACTCCAGTTGTCTATTAGTAGTGATGGTGTGCATCTCGGTATGCAAGCACCTATTGACATACATCATGACTGTGGTGTGCATCTTGGTATGCCGACACCTCATAGAAAACATCGTAGATTGAAGTAACGTGGGTCACTATTCACTTTGTTTGTGATTCATAACCATGGGGATGCACAGGAATTAAGGTACAGGTATAATCATTTTGTCGAAAGGTTCACGGATATGGTTGATACCGTTATTACCAAATTTTACATCATCTCCTTCCTCTGTGCTCATATCTTTAACATATTCTTATTTTACGTTTAAAAGGACAAAATATGTCACCTTGTGTGACTGCAGAAAAAGTTTATAGTTTTAAACAATTACATAAAAAACACATTTTCCATCTGTAGTGAATTCAGCCTACAATCCATATTACATTACCTGACAGTCAATAACATAAACAAATATTTCTGTAAGTGGAATTTAGTAGTACATTTAGGCATCAACATTTTAAATAAAATAGACAAGTACCTGTATACAAACTATGTCACTTTCTGTGACTCTAAATAAATCATAATCTGGTGCTCATATAAATAATTACATAAAGACACTGTTATATTACTTCACAGATTATGAATTCACAGTTTTTGAAATATGAAAGCACATTTTGACAAAATATATCACTTTCTGTGACTTCAGCATGTTCGGTAATGTGTTCGTCAGTTACGAGTCATATTTTCACTCGACTGTATATCATGTTTAAGAGAAAACAGTTGTATTTTACGCAGAGTGCGAATCGGTATGCTGACATTTGGTGTGATCTGTCTTTCCTACGTACATATCTGCTGTAAAAGATATCATGTTCAATTCTGAAAAAATTTTTCGAGTAGCAAAGTACATACAGTAAGCAATTTAATGTGGTTTCTCCATCCGTAGTGCTGTGTTGCGCTGTGTCACCTGTTATCAAAATAAACCATTACTAAATTAAATTCTTTACATACCAACATCTTCATTCTCCTCTCTCCTTTGTACCTCGTGTCATCTCTCTGCATAGCCTATAAAAAATATTCATTGTTAATAATCATCAGCGCACGGCATGACTTCAATATCTCTCTATATTACCTATAGCAAAATATTCATGGTTAATAATCGTCAGCTCACGGCATGACTTCAATATCTCTATACATCTGGAATATCGCGTCAGCTCTCGGCATGACCTGTAAAGCATTTATCCACATTTCTCCATATTCAATACTTATATAATTAATTAAAACTACGTTTATTTTGGTGAACTATGACAACAATGCTGCATACACAGGTTAAAGAATACATCTAATTGCTACTACTGTGTGGAAATTATTTGTACGTGTTATACATTTACATTTAAAGTAGTCCTGTTAATTGCTTCACTTACCTTACAAAATGTGAAATAAATGTCCTGCGAGAACGCTTCTAAGACTGCTATTAATGTTCAGTGTATTTATCTGCAGTCGAATCGAGGTGACATGTTGTGCACGTAAATAACCCATTAGTAGCTCACTGTATTTGGGCTTGCTAGAATGTGTCAAAAAGCTCATTGCTATACTCTGTCAATATGTATCCCTGTAAGAAGGTTTTTCTATTTTAAGAATTTCTTTATGTTTGACATATGATGGTTTCCTCTCGATTTTTTTTGTTCTGAGTGTCTCAATGTCTACTACTTTAGCGTGCGGAATATTTTCGAATTCTGTACGGTCCTGCGTATAGAAGTTCAAATTTTTTGCATCGTTTCTTCCCTTTATGTGACAGATAATGGCTACGAACTAGTACCTTATCGCCAGTCTCGTACTTGCGTAATCTACTTACCTGCTTCTGCTGTCTCTTCCGACGATCTGCATCTCGTTTAATGTTCGCTAGTGCCATGTCTATCATCTTACAATGACGAAGTCTACGCTTCTTTGGAAAAGTAATCATTTCAGTAAGTTTATTCGGTGGGTCTTTATTCGTCAGTATTACAGTTGGTGAGAGCATCGTTGACTCATTAGGTAATGCGTTTATTACTTCCTGAAACTGTGAAATGTATTCGTCCCATGTTGTATGCTTTCTGTGGCAATAAATTCTACAAAGTTTCCCGATCTCTTTCATTATTATTTCTGATGGGTTAGAAGAACTGTGATATCTTGATATGCAAGTTGGTGTTATGTTCTTACTCTCTAACATTTGTTTCCATATGTCTGACCTAAACTGTGGTCCGTTATCTGAAATAACCTTCTGTACATGTCCTACTATTGATAGAAAATCTCTTACAAATGCTCTTGATACTGATCTAGCTGTTGCTTTCTTTAGTGGAGAAAATGTTACAAATTTGAATGTCGGTTCTACGGCTACTAAAATATAACTATAACCTTTACTTGTTCTGGGGATTTGACCGAAAAGATCTACTGCTGCCATGTGTCTTAAATTAACCGGTATGATGGGATATAATGGTGGAATATGTGATACTGTAGATGATTTAGCTTTCTGAAATATCTTGCAGGATGCTATAGCTTTGCGAATGTGTTTTTCCATATTACTGAAGCATTTCCTAGCTACGTAATGTGCATAGCTTAGGTGCGTATACCATATCAATTTGTTTCTGATCCCTTCTGGAATGCATAAAAGCCAATTGTTGCCGTCTGGGTACGAGCGAATAAACAGAATATTTTGATGTATAGTGTAATTATGTCTGATTTTTGCGTTGCTCTTGTCTCGCTAAAGCGTTACAATCTCTTTTAGTGTTTCATCTTTCTGCTGTTCTCTCTCTATGTCCTGTAATGCTGATGATATAAAGTTTTCGAAAGCTACTTGTTTGATATACATAATACTATTTTCTTTCTCTAGTCGTTTATGCTGAATAGATCTCGATAGTGCGTCGGCAACAATATTCTGCGTGCCTGGAATGTGTACAATAGTAAAGTCGAATTCTTGTAGATACAATTTCCAACGGCTTAATCTAACATGGGCAAATTTTGCTGATAATGAAAACGGGATTGCTCGGTGATCGGTATATACTGTGGTGTGTCTTCCATATAGACAATGACGGAATCCTTTAAATGCCCATACTACGCATAGCGCCTCTAATTCTGTTCCAGAGTAATTGCGCTCTACCGGAGAAAGTATCCTGCTTGCAAACGCAATATGTTTAACGATTGTCTTACCGTCCTCCTCTACTTCCTGACAAATATGTACTCCTAGTGCTGTAGTTGAACTATCTGTTGCAATGGAAAAGTTTTGTGTTGGGTCAGGATGCGATAACAAAGGTACCCTTAGTAACGCTTCTTTCGAATTCTCGAATTCAGCTTCAACGTCTTCATTCCATGACCAAATTGTGTTTTTACTTGTGAGCTGGTATAGCATGGGTGTGTCTAATGCTTTATAATGAATGAATTTTCTAAAATAATTAATAAGGTATAAAAAGCTTCGAAGTTCCTTCTTATTTATTGGCACGTTGATATCTTTCAATGCTTGCAATTTGTCGGAGTCTGCTGCAATACCTGTTTGTGAAATGATATGACCTAGAAATTTTACTGAGGCTTTTCCAAATTCAGATTTACGGAGGTTTATAGATACACCGTTCTGCTCTATTGTATTCAGTAATTGTTGAAGGGTGTGGTTGTGCTGTTCCCACTTTTCTGCTGCGATTAGAATGTCATCTACATATGTAGTAATTTTGTTTTTAAGATCCTGTGGGAGAATTGTATTCATGCCTCGTATAAAGGCTGCAGACGAAATAGTTAGTCAAAACGGAAGTTTACAAAATTGGTAACATTCAGCAAAGCAAAGGAATGCCGTATACTTTCGGCAATTTGGATGCAAATGGATTTGCCAAAATCCTGATTTGAGGTCGAGGGTGGTATATATAGAGGTGCCATGAAACTTTTGCAGTAACTCTTCTAACGTCTGTAGTCGGTAAGTTTCTGTAATGATTATTTTATTAACCTCACGTGAATCTAAAACGAAACGGAGTGATCCATCCTTCTTTTCAACGATGTGTAATGGATTTATATATTGGCTTGTGCTGGTTCAATTATATCCTGATCAGTCATTGCTCGTAACTCTTTCTTAACTGCTTCTGTGTATATCTGCGGGATTGGATAGTGTTTTGCTTTGAAAGTCTCGTGTGGTTTCCCCTGAAATTCGTACATAAATCCTATCATCGTTCCTGGAACATTGTTAAAAACTGTTTTATGTTGCACAAGAATATTTTCTAATTCTGTGCGCTCTGTGTCGTCTTTGGCTATACTGTCTCCAACCCTGTTTGTAATTGTCTCTAATACATTATACTCCTGTTCCTCTGCCATGTCGTCATTATGTGTATTCGTGTATAGTGTGAGCTAACAATCGTTATCCTTAGAATCTGCAATAATCTCGATCCTGAGCAAATTTTGTTCATTTGAGGATACTGTGTTTTGAAATCTCACTACCACTTCACTGTCTTCCTTCTGTAATGTTAGGTATGACGATTTAAAGTCAATCTTTGGGTCATACTGTACGAGAAAATTCATTCCTAATATTTTTCAGTTGTTAAATGTGGAACTATCCAACAATTGCTGTGGAAAGTTTGCCCTGAAAAAACAAACGTTAATTGTGTGTGTCTTTTGACTTTAATGATTTTTCCTGGAAATGCTCCCGCAACTTTAGTTTTGTGTAATGAGAATACTGGGTAATCATTATTGCTATTGCATCTGTTAAATGCGTCTTCGTTAATTACGCACACTGGTGAGCCTGAATCAATTATTGCTAAAATGTTTTGTGACTTTAAATTTATCTGGATTATTGGATGGCATATAGTTTTCTGCATGATCGGTTTTTCGTGTAACAATGTATCTCGCCCGTTATCGAATGTAATGGCATTCTCTATCGTTATCTTTTCTCTATCCTTATCCACAGTGTCGTCATTTAGAGATTCATCACAGGCTATCTCTAGTCATAAATGTTCTGACATTTCATTTTCTGTTGGGACGTGTTGTGTGTTTTCTATGAGCTGTACTGTTCTGCCGTTTTGATTATTAGCGTTAGGTGGCGGATGAAATCTTGTGTCTGGTACATCCATATGATAACTTGATTTTTGTGCACTGTTTGAATTTCTATGAAAATTATCATTGTAGAATGTCCTTTGCGGTCGGTGTTCGTTTTCTCTGCTGCTGTCGTCATAACTGTGGTTATACGGCGAGGCACGCGTGTTTCTCTGAAAAGGCTGTCTTTGTTCGTTTTGTGTATTTTGCGGCTGACCCATGTAATTGTTTGCCCCTGTCGCATTTTCATGGCGATGAGTCATGTGAAAGTTTGACCAGTTCCGCATTTCCTGTCATATATGTGTCGTGTTATTTGGATGGCTTTGTTCTTGTCTTGAATTGTAATGTACATTGTTATTATACTGCTGTTCATTGAATCTCTGTGTGTATTCTCGATTAAAGTTTTCATTATCGCTGCGAAGGCGTTTATTATGATTGTTATTGCCAAATCGTGTCTGCTCAAAATTAGTACTGTTTGTCTGATTTGCGTTATGTCGAGAAAAGTTCTTATTAACAAACGCGTAATCTGCCTGGTGTACCTCTAGCAATTGCAGAATGTCTCTAAATGAGTACACATTGTCCTTTTGCTGGCCTGTTAATAATGACGCTTTTAATGCTCTGAGGAGTTTTGAAATACACAGCTGTATTAATGCGGATTGACTGTGTGGCTCATTGAGGTATTGGTTTTGTTCAACCATATACTCGAAAAATTGTGTGATTGTTGGGAAAGTAGAATTCTCGAAATTTGGCAGACTAATTAGCAGATCTTTAATGCTACTCTGTGTGGTATCTGACCAATATGCTGCTAGAAATGCTTCCTGGAATGCTTCTACTGAAAAACACTGTCTAGCAATTGGTCGCATTCTTCTCTCTGGTTCCCCTTCAAGAAAACTAATAATAAATTATAGCTTATGTTGAACTGGCCATGATGGTGGGAGTGCCGCATTGAATTGTTGGATCCAGTCCAGTGGATGTATTTGCGTCCTGTCGTTTTTAAATGTTTCAAACTTTCTCACTGAAAGCAAATGCTTGTGGTCGAAACCGTCATGTCTTTGTGTGTAATTATTTTCGTAATGTTGTGAATATGAATTTGTGTGTCTTTCTGCCTGGTTAAGATCTCTTACTCTCTGAAGTCTACCGACATTATAATTGTGCATCTGAGGCATGTCGTAATGGTGTGTGTTCTGTTGGAATTGATTGTTTGCATTTGTTTCTTGTGTGTCAGCTATCCTTTGCTGTAAAGAATTGATTTTCGGATGTAACAAATTATTACGTGATTCTAGGTCTGTGATTGTTTGTTACACATTTGTAATTTGCGTATCTTTACTATTAGAAATCTGTTGAACTGAGATTGGTGTAGTGTCATCTCATTTACTGTCATTGGTAGTATCTAACAGGTCTATTCTTGTAGTGAGTTCGTTGATCTTTTCTGTCAATTCGTTTCGTAATTTACGATTACTTTTGGGTACTTTCTTAAAATTTGCTTTCAAATTTTCTGATTCTTGATTGATTTCTATGTGTTCCATTTTGTCAGTTGGTGTCAGAACTTCTTCTGTTAATTTATCCCTAATATTCTGGATTTCAGTGTGTGTAGAAATTTTCGCCTCAGTTGTATGTGATTGGATTTCCGTGAGCCTCTCTTGTGTTTGAATATTTGTCTCCTTAACCGTTTTGATTTCTTCAGAAATCGAGTGTATGTGATTGTCCACGTAAGTTTTTCCCTGAGCAAACACTTTCTTTTTGTCGTCCTGTCGCTGTTTATTAATTGTTTGTGATAGTTCTTTTCGTTCTTTATCTTGCGACCGCACCAGTTTGCGGTGACGTATCAAACAGTTTTCTGTGTGATTGTTAAAAGTTCATCAATGTGAGCGTTTTGTTTAGAAAAGTTCTCTGTCATTGTTTCTCGTATGCTAATCGCGAATGCTTCTTGTTCATCTGTTATTTCTTGAATCTTCGCGTGTAATTCTTGGTTTGATTTTTCAGCGACTGCTTGAATTCCTACTTTGATTTCGTGTTTTAGATTTTGGTACATTTTGTCTAATTTCTGATCTGTGTGTGTGCGTTCTGCCTTGATTTCGTTTTTTAGGTCTGCTGATTCTTGTGCCCTTCTGTTAAAGTTTTGATTAATGTCTTGTCTCATTTGTAGCAAAAATGCCATTATTGGGTCAGTTTCGGATTGACTTCTGCGTGTATTTGTATTCGTTGTTAAAGGTTGTACATCTGTGTTCATTTGAACATCCTCAGACAATTGTAATCGTGTCACCTCTTCCGTGGTTTCGGAATTTTTGTCAATAAAACTGTGGTATCTGTCACGCAGATTGTGAGCTGTGTGCCGTTTGAATCTGTTTCGGCACGTAATGGAGTCACGCTGTTTGACTGCAGTATAATAGTTTCGGTACTGAAACTATTATGTCTGTTACGCGTAATTTGTGGCTGTGTAGCGTCTGTTGTATTTAAAAACAAATTATTTTGCACTAATGTCTCATTATCAGTTGGCATATCTGAAGTTGATTGTTCGTCAAAAGATTCCATATTATTACTACTTTCGAATGTCTGTTCACCTAACGTTTCACTACCGGGTTTTTCATACGTATTATTTCTGTGTATTCCCGAAAAGAATTTCTCGTCAGTATTTTCTGCACTTGTATCACTTTGAGAACGAGTAATTATTCTGCGGGACATTGTCTATATCTAGCATACGCAACAAAATATATCACTGTTTAAAGCGGATTCGCCGGCCGGAGTGGCCGTGCTGTCCTAGGCGCTACAGTCAGGAGCCGAGCGACCGCTCTGGCCGCAGGTTCGAATCCTGCCTCGGGCATGGATGTGTGTGATGTCCTTAGGTTAGTTAGGTTTAATTAGTTCTACGTTCTAGGCGACTGATGACCTCAAGTTAAGTCGCGTAGCGCTCAGAGCCATTTGAACCATTTTTAAAGTGGATTCAACAAAGAACAAACACTTTTCAACGCAGAATCAATAGAGCAAACAGCATTGCCGATGGGCTGTAAATTAAAGGTATACAGTTTAGTATAAGCGTTGCGCCACTTAACACTAGCTTATTCATACAACTGTCAGAGTCAGTATATTCATTTTCACAGTAGATTCACTAAAGAGTCTTACCGATAGGATGTCGCCAAGTGAAACCTTCCCGTCTTCTCTATACCTCTTTTGTTAATGACAACCTTTCCTTTTACAATAACCTATGTAACTTTTCCTTAGGATTTCTATCTCTTGCTTAACAATAACAAATGAAATCTTCCCTTTGAAATTTATTCTCTTTCTCAATCTTTGCATACAAATTTAATTGCTGCTTTTTAAAAGTGATTTTCGGATTATTTAGACGAAACATAGAATGTGTCGTCGTCGTGTGGCCCTCAGTCGTTATCTGCAACAACCCAAAACTGTTCCTTACCTTTTTTACTGTTACTGGATCGCCATCTGACTGCTACATCGAACTGCGACATGAATATACTAACTCTGTTTTACTATACTCTATTAGCTGCTGGTGGGCTTTCATAATAAGTGGCTGTATTTATTACCAAAGCTGACGTTGTTCTTTAATAACAAAGCTGACGTTATTCTTTAATTAATTTGACTGAAGTTACGTAATTCATAGTTAAACTTTTTCTTGACAACAATAAAATTTTGCAAAGGTATACGTTGATGGTTTTTGGGATGGATTATAATTAGAAATACAATATTGCTGGCAAAAGTTAATTATATTCTGAATGAAATGATTTTACAAACGTTCAAATGGGACTTACTTTTTACAATAATCTTACAACTAGCAATGCGCAAACATACCTTCAGTAGTCTTGAGTTTCTCAAAAAATTAATTCAATAATATTAGTTCCTCTTATTATAATAGCTGGCTGATGTCTCTGTACATCCGTTTATAATCTCTTGTAAATCATAGCTAGTGGCTGGCAGGAACACCGCTCCTCTCAACCTCTCGCTTCAGACCTGCTACCAACTCGCTTCACATATCGCTTACTACTGACTCCTACGAACGCTAAAGCGCGGTCTCTCCTGCCAACAATGCTTTCTGGTGCAGACAATCCCTGCTACCATTACAAAATGTATCAATGCGCGGTCTTTCCCGCTCTTTTCTTAAAATGTATCCTTACGCGATCACTCCCGCCCTTTTTAAAATTATATCAATTTGCGGTCTCTCTTGTCAACAACACTTTGGTGCAGACATTCCCTGCTACCACAATTATTTTCAACATGACAAATATTAATTATTCCTACTTAATCCTATTAATAAAACATAAACATCTTTCATAAATTGTGATTTGACAATAGACAATAGAAATATACACGTCTTACACGCATTTAACTGTTATCAGGTTCAATCGATTCTGTCATGGAACACCTCAGACTACTCACTACATAAGTTTTAAAATCAAAAAATTCTAGTGGTTATGACAAAATATCAGCAAAGCAAATTTAACAGTGTGTTTAGTAGCATATTAAGTTATCTGTAAAACTGGTCATTTATCATGCTTGTAATATTCGGAAGTTAAGCTTTTGTTTAAGAAAGGACAAGACGTTGACACTGTTAAGTTTTTACTACTACAGCTGGATAAGAAATTAAACTTGGAGCAACATATTACAGAAATACTGAATCGCTAAACAAATCTCTATTTGCAACGCTAACGCTGTCAGACACAGGTCACATAAATAAATAAAAAAAAAACCACATGATTTGGTTAGTTGCATTTTATGTCACATGGGATTATTTTTTAGGGTAATTCGCTCAGCTAAGTTAAAGTTTTCGAAGTCCAGAATTGTCTATGGCATTGCTTAGCAATGTATTTATTCCTTAATGAAATTTATGTTTAAAAGTTAGTCCAAAAAGGTGTCCATTGTTCAGGTACACATATTTTAACGTGAGATGAAATTGTGTTAAAAGCTTTACCACATATTCTACATACATGAGCACCAATTCACATGGGACCTGAGGATGGTCGATTAGCATATCTATTTCCCTTTGTAAATTTTTTTGTACTTTTGTCTTGCTTTCTAACATGTGTTACATCCATGAGATCTCGTTGCATTGGATTTGTTTGCAACTAAAAGTTCACTTGGTCTAATGTAACAGTGTCAGCAGTGCTAGGCAGTCCAGTGCTAGGTGGACCACAGCTGCCTCAGCTGCTGTGCTTAACTGCTGTGGGCGGCAGCTGTGCGGGCTCCTCCCTTAGCTCTGGTAGCGTGGCGAACGCCTGTAAACAGCAAAATTAATTTATTAGTTCAGTCTAGTAACTTTTCCATAACTGTCCCAAATATAACAAAAATGGAATAACCTCTCCACACGTTAGGTCATATTACCTACCTGACAATTAGAAGACTGATGATTTGTTTGTTTAAGATATTTAGTTTCGTTTTCAACTATCGATTTTAGCGGCAGTTTCTGTCCCTCTCACTATATCATTCACAGAGTTATTAGCACAAATTGTTTCACATTCACTGTTGAGTGTTACCCAAAAGGCTTATGACTTACTCTTAGGTAAATAGTGACAGTGGATTGAATATAGTGAAAAGATAAGTGACCTGAAGTTGTCAGCCTCTGTAGCTCATTGGTAACCGGATCTGGCTGCTATGCAGATGACCCACGGTCCTGGTACGGGTAGTTGATCGGTGGAAGAGCTGGAACGGAATGCTCTTATTCTCATAATGCCCTATGAGGAGCTACTTGAGGAGTGGTGTCTCTAAGCTCAAAAAAGCCAACAACAACTGGGACAGTGGTGTGCTGACATCACACTATTCCATATGGCATCCGAATGACGCCATTGGCAGAGGATGACAAGATGGTCGGTTGGTCGTGGCTGGCCCATTTGGGCTCAAACGGGGGTCTTTGCTTTCTTAATACTCCTTTCTATATAACTATCGTTACAATTGCTATGAACCTTGCATTTCATATGCACCGATTATAATCTGTTATTAACTCCTATGAGTACGAGTACATAGAAACAGAACCACACTGATTAGTTTTAAGTATTTCTCCAGTGTTATGTGAATTGCTTTTCCTACATCACAATAAACAGACAAGATCGTTTATTCGGTATTTGATTGGTCCTTCGCGTTCATTTCTCATTTAAAGTGGGCTACATGTCACAGTACTCTTGGTGTGTGTGTGTGTGTGTGTGTGTGTGTGTGTGTGTGTGTGTGATTCCTAAAGAACTGTAGCATAGTCGTTGTTAAATGCTACATTGTAAAAAGAGCCTCCCACCCCTCCCGACATTCCGCTCATTCTATCCCTCCAAACTGGTTGAATGAGGCAACATTAGAGCTGTTGATAGTAAATGATTGCTTTGTTAAATGTCCCTTCTGGTTTGTATGTTATTTGTGCTGTTGTGGTAAGGCTATACACGTTCCACTATGTCTTGGTAAGGAAAATAAGTGGCGTGTGCTATTGAGAATTGCATAAGTAATGCATATATAACTCATAGATCACATTAAATTGATCATAACTGAACTCAACAATTTAGAGAAGATATATTACAGTGTAGGGGTCGAAACCAAGTTCCAGGGTGATCAAGAATGAAGTGTGCCTGTATTCATGGAGTTCTAAGTGTAAGCTGATGGAGACGATGGATATACCCTAATAGGTGTTGCGAAAATATAATGCCCCTAATTATCCTAACGACTGCGTCACTTCGTTATAACTTTATGCTCTCAGTCTACAAGTTGAGTGTGAAAATCGTCGAACAGATTCTATTTAAGTACTTAAGCCCACCCAATATCATAAAGTCACACTTTTTGAATGCCATGAAAAGGAGGATGACATAGTGACAAGATGAGAAGCTGTTGTTACAGGTTTTAAATCGTGTATCCGATGTATTGACAACAAGATTAATTTCAGTTTTGACCAATACGACTTCTAGCTAGCATCGGTTTTGGCTACATATTATTAAACACATGGTTAATTTTCATATCATAATGTAAATTATCGTAGATGTATATGAAAATATGATAATCTTTGCCTTTTCGGCGAATTTCGCAGACAGAATCCTCTCAAAATACCAGCCAAGTTGCAGTCAAATTTTGAAGTGTGGGGATTACACGGTGAATTCAAATGTTTAATAGTCGACCACACTGCTTCAGCATTTATGTTTCCGAAAATTCTATGAAGTAACAAACGTCCAACAACGTGAATTATGAATATAAGTTTAAAAGTTATGTGTTTGTGCGAGGTCTATGAAATTAATGAACTGCACAACGTCGAGGATATATTTGTAGGCCCAAAGTATGTAGAACAGTGAGAAAGCTGGAACCTATCCCTTGCAAAGCTATCGAAAATGTACACTCCTGGAAATTGAAATAAGAACACCGTGAATTCATTGTCCCAGGAAGGGGAAACTTTACTGACACATTCCTGGGGTCAGATACATCACATGATCACATTGACAGAACCACAGGCACATAGACACAGGCAACAGAGCATGCACAATGTCGGCACTAGTACAGTGTATATCCACCTTTCGCAGCAATGCAGGCTGCTATTCTCCCATGGAGACGATCGTAGAGATGCTGGATGTAGTCCTGTGGAACGGCTTGCCATGCCATTTCCACCTGGCGCCTCAGTTGGACCAGCGTTCGTGCTGGACGTGCAGACCGCGTGAGACGACGCTTCATCCAGTCCCAAACATGCTCAATGGGGGACAGATCCGGAAATCTTGCTGGCCAGGGTAGTTGACTTACACCTTCTAGAGCACGTTGGGTGGCACGGGATACATGCGGACGTGCATTGTCCTGTTGGAACAGCAAGTTCCCTTGCCGGTCTAGGAATGGTAGAACGATGGGTTCGATGACGGTTTGGATGTACCGTGCACTATTCAGTGTCCCCTCGACGATCACCAGTGGTGTACGGCCAGTGTAGGAGATCGCTCCCCACACCATGATGCCGGGTGTTGGCCCTGTGTGCCTCGGTCGTATGCAGTTCTGATTGTGGCGCTCACCTGCACGGCGCCAAACACGCATACGACCATCTTTGGCACCAAGGCAGAAGCGACTCTCATCGCTGAAGACGACACGTCTCCATTCGTCCCTCCATTCACGCCTGTCGCGACACCACTGGAGGCGGGCTGCGCGATGTTGGGGCGTGAGCGGAAGACGGCCTAACGGTGTGCGGGACCGTAGTCCAGCTTCATGGAGACGGTTGCGAATGGTCCTCGCCGATACCCCAGGAGCAACAGTGTCCCTAATTTGCTGGGAAGTGGCGGTGCGGTCCCCTACGGCACTGCGTAGGATCCTACGGTCTTGGCGTGCATCCGTGCGTCGCTGCGGTCCGGTCCCAGGTCGACGGGCACGTGCACCTTCCGCCGACCACTGGCGACAACATCGATGTACTGTGGAGACCTCACGCCCCACGTGTTGAGCAATTCGGCGGTACGTCCACCTGGCCTCCCGCATGCCCACTATACGCCCTCGCTCAAAGTCCGTCAACTGCACATACGGTTCACGTCCACGCTGTCGCGGCATGCTACCAGTGTTAAAGACTGCGATGGAGCTCCGTATGCCACGGCAAACTGGCTGACACTGACGGCGGCGGTGCACAAATGCTGCGCAGCTAGCGCCATTCGACGGTCAACACCGCGGTTCCTGGTGTGTCCGCTGTGCCGTGCGTGTGATCATTGCTTGTACAGCCCTCTCGCAGTGTCCGGAGCAAGTATGGTGGGTCTGACACACCGGTGTCAATGTGTTCTTTTCTCCATTTCCAGGAGTGTATATGGTACTGGCTTTTAGAGACTTATTCTACGCATACATAATTAAAATGTTTATGGTACACGATATTTCTTCAAAAGATATATTTCTGATAATGCTTTGAGGTAATAAATGTCCAGCAATATGCATCATGAATATAAGTTTCAAAGTTCATGTGTTTATGCGACATCTACGAAACTAAGGAACTGCACATCGTCGAGGATATTGTTACAGACCGAAAAGTCAGTACAACAATGAGAAAAGAAGAGAATATCTCTTGCAAAGCATTTCAAAGTATAGACGGTACTGCCTTTTACAGAGTCATTCCACGTATAGATGCCCTCTTTACACGCGACACTACAGTGTGGCTACAGTAGGCCTACCTGCCCCACAGCCGACTTTCCTATCCGCAGCAGGCCGGCCTCGTGCGCCGCCATGTGGTGTGCATCGTTGATGTCGTGTCCGGCCTCCTGGGCCACGTGCAAGAAGCCCGCCTCCGGGCCTTCTGCCAGCTGAGCATCGGCGCAGGCCCAGAGGAGCGCGGCGGCCACGACCAGGACAGCGGCGGCCTTCATGTGTGGCGGAGGACCTGACTCCCGCGCACCCTCGCTTCGCTTACCGCCTGGACGTCGAATGGGTATCGACAGCAATTTGTATATATCGCTCGCCTAATCACCTTCAAGCAGTTTCAAAATTGCTGTGGTTAGGGAAGTTTTACTGCACAACAGATAATTAAACGCGGTAGTTGAGGCTGTCTTGTTTCGAAAAACGGTGAGCAATTATGAAATGAGAGCATTTTATAAATGTCGAGAAGATAAAAAATGTTAACAGCCTACTGTTTTTTTCAAAGTGCTAATACATGTTAATGGACAGACGATGTTCTTTATATTTTCCTACACTCTACTATGAAGAAGTTCAATAACAACATTTAGCACTACATACATGTCACCAGAAAATTTCTAGTGCCAGGTATTTATGATGGTCCTTACAGTTGGCCCTTAAACAGTATTACACTTATCGAAATGAAAGTGAAAATACATACGTGGAGGTGCCAAGAGTATCACTTCAGTGGAAAATATTTCCCGAATAGTCGTAGATAGTTAACGTCTGCTGAGAACAACATATTGTGCTTAATGCATGGCAAGAATTAAGATCTGCACCATTGTCAGCACTGACATTTCAGATTTGATTGACCAATGTGTTATATCTGACGACATACAAGTACGATGGTACAATAACGCTAACATTTACCTATGTAACAATATTTCACCAGGAATACGAATAGCATCTCACCACTGTGCATCACATAAAAAGTCTGTCTTTAGTCTATGTTATTTTCAGTGTTAAAATTAGCGATGTTTAGTTTATAATCATGAATAATCAGAGAGAGAAGCACACATACATGATATAGTATTTACTGATGAGTGACTTCACATAGATCCAAGATCGAGAGGTCTTTGTTTTTTTTTTTTTTTTTTGATGAGACTAGGATGGAGTCTTTTTTTTACGATAACTATGCCTTGTTACCATGGTGTTGACTGTTGTAGGACCCATAGTCTAGCTGCTAGCTAGTTTCTTTACTACTCTGTAGTTGATCAATAGGATCAATGCTGTTCATGTTCTTCAAATTCGATTATCTGATTATTATGTTGTAACATCTTGTGTGACATAGTTACAGTATTGGTCATACTCTTCCTGGCTTATATGATGACCACTGATCCACAGCCATACATGACTATGAATCAGTATCCATTACTGAAGCCACACTGATGGGTAGACCACGAGTCGACCAACGTTGCTCCAGATGAGCGAAGCAACCGCTCTGAAACTTTAGCATCATTCAGATCAGACTGCCTACTGGACCACTAGGTCGGGATCAACATTCAACACGACATCACAGTATCTGACATCGTGTTCCATCAAATGGGCAACATGGACAGTGATCTGGGAGGGTCAGAATACTCTCAGGACAGCGAGTGAGCCAAACAGAAACAACCTGCGGTCACGGCCTCATCCATAGCAGAGCAGCTGAAGAGAAGTATCTGCAAAACTAATGGGTGTTCAGCCTGTCACAATGTAGGTGATCAGCCTACACTTGAGTCCGATGCTGCGATCTTCAGCAGCCCTGATTCTGCTTCTGGATTCAGCAGACTAAACACCAGCTCATGAAGCCTCTAGCCACCGTAGGAGACATTGCAACAACATACACTGTAAGGTATAAAAGAAGTAATTTTTAATCTTGTTTTATTGCGTCTGACGAAGCCACACAGGTTCTTCAGTCTCTGTCTTGAAGAAACAATAGGGGTTTCCAGCCTGCAAATGGGGGACCCCTATAAATTGGATGTTGGAGGTGCTCAATTGCAGCACCAATTGGAACAGGAGGACAGGCAATATTGGTCAAGACTAAGAAGGACAAGAATTCCGGAAATGATCCCGGCCCAGCGCACCAACATCTGTAACAGTCACATAGAGTGTGCAGGACACAAGGATCGCTCTTGTTCTGAGGAAAATTGTATTTTTTGCCTTGGCTGGAATAGGATTTAAAGCCTGAGAAGTTTTAGTAGGCCAAGTGGGCTAGTCAGCAAGAGTACCTTGCTCCGTCACCTTCTAAAATTTATAGTTTCAAAAAAAAAAAAAATATATATGGTTCAAATGGCTCTGAGCACTATGGGACTTAACATCTGTGGTCATCAGCCCCCTAGAACTTAGAACTACTTAAACCTAACTAACCTAAGGACACCACACACATCCATGCCCGAGGCAGGATTCGAACCTGCGACCGCAGCATCTTCCAAGTTGTGTCCGGCCTCCTCGGCCACGTGCCAGAAGTCCGTCTCCGAGCCTTCTGCCTGCTGAGCATCGGCGCAGGCCCAGAGGAGCGCGGCGGCCACGGGCAGGACAGCGGCGGCCTTCATGTCTGGCGGAGGACGTGACTCCTGCGCACCCGCAGCGCTCCTTTTATTCATCCACACTTCGCTTACCGCAGATAACGGCGGAAGGACGCCTGGACGTCAAACGGGTGCTGGCACCAATTTGTCAATATCGCGATCTCCTTCAAGCAGTTTCAAAATCGTTGTGATTAGGGCACTCTTATTGAACAACAGATAATGAAACCCACCCAGTAGTGAAGTTGCCTTGTTTCGAAAAATGTTGGAATACAACGACATCGATCTATTTTTCAAATGCCCAGGTGAACAATGTATTTTTGTTACAAAGTGGTAATGTGTGTTAATGGACAGAGGGTCTCGTTTATATTTCCCTGCACTGTACGATACGATGCCCTCCCCCCCCCCCCCCCCCCCCCCCTCCCATGAACCATGGACCTTGCCGTTGGTGGGGAGGCTTGCGTGCCTCAGCGATACAGATGGCCGTACCGTAGGTGCAACCACAACGGAGGGGTATCTGTTGAGAGGCCAGACAAACATGTGGTTCCTGAAAAGGGGCAACAGCCTTTTCAGTAGTTGCAGGGGCAACAGTCTGGAAGATTGACTGATCTGGCCTTGTAACATTAACCAAAACGGCCTTGCTGTTCTGGTACTGTGAACGGCTGAAAGCAAGGGGAAACTACGGCCGTAATTTTTACCGAGGGCATGCAGCTTTACTGTATGGTTAAATGATGATGGCATCCTCTTGGGTAAAATATTCCGGAGGTAAAATAGTCCCCCATTCGGATCTCCGGGTGGGGACTACTCAAGAGGACGTCATTATCAGGAGAAAGAAAACTGGCGTTCTGCTGATCGGAGCGTGGAATGTCAGATCCCTTAATCGGGCAGGTAGGTTAGAAAACTTAAAAAGGGAAATGGATAGGTTAAAGTTAGATATAGTGGGAATTAGTGAAGTTCGATGGCAGGAGGAACAAGACTTTTGGTCAGGTGAATACAGGGTTATAAATACAAAATCAAATAGGGGTAATGCAGGAGTAGCTTTAATAATGAATAGGAAAATAGGAGTGTGGCTATGCTACTATAAACAGCATGGTGAACGCATTATTGTGGCCAAGATAGACACGAAGCCCACACCTACTACAATAGTACAAGTTTATATGCCAACTAGCTCTGCAGATGAAGAAATTGATGAAATGTATGATGATATAAAAAAAATTTTCAGGTAGTGAAGGGAGACGAAAATTTAATAGTCATGGGTGACTGGAATTCGAGAGTGGGAAAAGGGAGAGAAGGAAACATAGTAGGTGAATATGCATTGGGGGAAAGAAATGAAAGAGGAAGCCGTCTGGTAGAATTTTGCACAGAGCATAACTTAATCATAGCTAACACTTGGTTCAAGAATCATAAAAGAAGGTTGTACACATGGAAGAATCCGGGAAGTACTAGAAGGTATCAGATAGATTATATAATGGTAAGACATAGATTTACGAACCAGGTATTAAATTGTAAGACATTTTCAGGGGCAGATGTGGACTCTGTAGATTAAAACTGAAGAAACTGCAAAAAGGTCGGAATTTAAGGTGATGGGATCTGGACAAACTGATTAAACCAGAGGTTTTACAGAGTTTCAGGGAGAAAGAAATACAGTAGAAGAAGAATGGGTAGCTCTGAGGGATGAAGTAGTGAAGGCAGCAGAGGATCAAGTAGGTAAAAAGACGAGGGCTAGTAGAAATCCTTGGGTAACAGAAGAAATATTGAACTTAACTGATGAAAGGAGAAAATAGAAAAATGCAGTAAATGAAGCAGGCAAAAAGGAATACAAACGTCTCAAAAATGAGATCGACAGGAAGTGCAAAATGGCGAAGCAGGGATGGCTAGAGGACAAATGTAAGGATGTAGAGGCTTATCTCACCAGGGGTAAGATAGATACTGCCTACAGGAAAATTAAAGAGACCTTTGGAGAAAAGAGAACCACTTGTATGAATATCAAGAGCTCAGATGGAAACCCAGTTCTAAGCAAAGAAGGGAAAGCAGAAAGGTGGAAGGAGTATATAGAGGGTCTATACAACGGCGACGTACTTGAGGACAATATAATGGAAATGGAAGAGAATGTAGATGAAGACGAAATGGGAGATACAATACTGCTTGAAGAGTTTGACAGAGTACTGAAAGACCTGAGTCGAAAAAAGGTCCCGGGAGTTGACAACATTCCAATCCCAAAGAAAGCAGGTATTGACAGATGTGAAAATTACCGAACAATCAGTTTAATAAGCCACAGCTGCAAAATACTAACGCGAATTCTTTACAGACGAATGGAAAAACTAGTAGAAGCCAACCTTGGGGAAGATCAGTTTGGATTCCGTAGAAATATTGGAACACGTGAGGCAATACTGACCTTACGACTTATCTTAGTAGAAAGATTAAGGAAAGGCAGACCTACGTTCCCAGCATTTGTAGACTTAGGGAAAGCTTTTGACAATGTTAACTGGAATACTCTCTTTCAAATTCTGAAGGTGGCAGGGGTAAAATACAGGGAGCGAAAGGTTATTTACAATTTGTACAGAAAGCAGATGGCAGTTATAAGAGTCGAGGGATATGAAAGGGAAGCAGCGGTTGGGAAGGGAGTGAGACAGGGTTGTAGCCTCTCCCCAATGTTATTCAATCTGTATATTGAGTAAGCAGTAAAGGAAACGAAAGAAAAATTCGGAGTAGGTATTAAAGTCCATGGAGAAGAAATAAAAACTTTGAGGTTCGCCGATGACATTGTAATTCTGTCAGAGATAGCAATGGACTTGGAAGAGCAGTTGAATGGAATGGGCAGTGTCTTGAAAGGAGGATATAAGATGAACATCAACAAAAGCAAAACGAGGATAATGGAATGTAGTCGAATTAAGTCGGGTGATGCTGAGGGCATTAGATAAGGAAATCAGACACTTAAAGTAGTAAAGGAGTTTTGCTATCTGGGGAGCAAAATAACTGATGATGGTCGAAGTAGAGAGGATATAAAATGTAGACTGGCAATGGCAAGGTAAGCGTTTCTGAAGAAGAGAAATTTGTTAAGATCGAGTATTGATTTAAGTGTCAGGAAGTCGTTTCTGAAAGTATTTGTATGGAGTGTAGCCATGTATGGAAGTGAAACATGGACGATAAATGGTTTAGACAAGAAGAGAATAGAAGCTTTCGAAATGTGGTGCTACAGAAGAATGCTGAAGATTAGATGGGTAGATCACATAACTAATGAGGAGAAGAGGAGATTGTGGCACAACTTGACAAGAAGAAGGGACCGGTTGGTAGGACATGTTTTGAGGCATCAAGGGATCACAAATTTAGCATTGGAGGGCAGTGTGGAGGGTAAAAATCATAGAGGGAGACCAAGAGATGAATACACTAAGCAGATTCAGAAGGACGTAGGTTCCAGTAAGTACTGGGAGATGAAGAAGCTTGCACAGGGTAGAGTAGCATGGAGAGCTGCATCAAACCAGTCTCAGGACTGAAGACCACAACAACAACACTGTACGATGTCTAAGTGTAAAAGCAAATTCAACATACATACATGCCACCAGCAAGTTTCTAGTGTGTGACTTTTTATACTGGGATTTCAGATACTATCGGAAGAGAAGTCCAAATATATACAATATTACTCCCTCCGCCAACGTGACAGTCCCTCCTCATGAGATTAGATTCGCTACGGTCGCAGGTTCGAATCCTGCCTCGGGCATGGATGTGTGTGGTGTCCTTAGGTTAGTTAGGTTTAAGTAGTTTTAAATCTAGGGATCTGATGACCTCATATGTTAAATCCCGTTAAAAAAAGTATTTCACAACAAACACAAGTAGCCTCTCACAAGTACACACCCGTAAAGGGTTGTCTTCGGCCTATGTTACTTACTCTAGCGCCCACCAATCGACTGTTAATATTACCGGTATTTACCTTAAAATTTGTACTTATTCACGCATCATCAGAGAGAGACGCACACATACGTGACAGTATGTACCGCTCAGTGACTTCGCATCGAACCAGCTACTTGAGATTCTTAATTTCATTTAAAAGCCTAGAAGCACAAGAATGTTCAGCAGCAAATACCACTGTTACGTCCCTTAAGTTATAACACATTCCGTGAGACTAGGATACCTTTTACTTTGACGATAGCTATGCTGTGTTACCATAGTGTTGTCTGTAGTAGGACCTATTGCCTAACGGCTAACTAATTTCAGTACTAAACTGCAGGCCATTGTTTCGAATACAGGAACTAGAATTGAGAATTTAAGTCTGCCCATTGTTAGGGTGGCACAATCAGCAATAATTCCAAATGTTGGGGATATTACTTGCAACATTTCAAAAGAACTGTAGAGATAAATGTGTTGCTATTACTAACATTCTCATTACTTCACGTTTCAACAATTTCTTGATTGCCACAAAGTACTTTTTGGGTCACAAATGATTTTGCAGTTAAACTCCATGAAATTATCAGCTATACATTACATTAAAATCTATTTCCCTACATTCTTCCTTGTTTAAAGTTAATTCTTTCACTGCATGATCTTCTAATGAAATAGTTGAAGTTACTGAACCAAAACCGGGACGAGTACTTGGTTTGAATAATCACAAGTTTGCAGTATAGTTACTTTCTGAAACACGTGCACACATTCTTGACAAACACACACACACACACACACACACACACACACACACACACACACACCACACACACACACACACACACACACACACACACACACACACACACACTCTTTCTGCTTGATGTGGTCAAAACAGGGCTCCCAAGGATTCAAAACGTTTACGTATGCACATCCAATCCATATAAAACTTCAAGATTTGTACTTACTCATTTTCTTCATTTAAAATCAACCTTTTACTCTTCTCTCTTTTTACCTTGTGTACACTATACACTGTCAGATAGAAAATGCAGCATTCTCAAAGGATGTGTTCAGTGGTACCAGTGTATGGTATGTGCATACCGAGGCATTGTATTGTTAATGATTAACTTGTGGCGATCAGTTGCTGCTCAGGAGGTTTATCTACACGCCCTCTGTTTTGACCCTAGAGCAGTAACTGATGTCTATGTAAGCAGAAGAAGCTAACCATCAAAGTCCGAAACAATTTACTGGACTGTTCAATTAACCAAAACAAATTCTCCAAGTATAACACAAACACAAAACAGTGATCCGTCTTCGAATCACAACTTCATACAAGAATAAGATAGAAAGCAACTGAAATAATTTCCTACTAGTCTCCGCCAAAGATTTCTCCGATATACCAAGCCTAATCCAGAGATCAGTGAAAAGATCCAAGCCGGGCTGCCTGGGCGGCAGCTATCAAAGTCAGCTGGCGGTCGACGAACTGCCGATGTGCGGTTTTTTTTTCTTTATTGTGATTTTAATACCCGTATAAAAACAGGTAGGCTGGCAGCAGCACATTACGCCGCTCTTCAGCCCAAGAAATTATAATGGTAAAACAGAGAAGACACATGAGTTGGAACAAAACGGCGGGGAAAAAACAGTAGACACATGAACATAAAAAACATGATGCCGTTCACACTCGATGACAATCCACACTACAAACTGTTGACACGACGCACAAGCACTGATGACTTTGATAGTACACGTGAACGATGGAGCGTGACGGTGAACACTGAACACAAAACACGACGGCACACACGAGACACGGATGGTGATGATCTCCAACGCGTGAATGTCCACGTAACGTGTGCAAGTCCGGGGACCTGCCAAGAGGGGAAAAAGGGTGAGGGGGGGGGGAGAGGGGAGAACAAAGATACCAATGGCAGAGGACATGGGAGAAGGAGTAGAGGAACGGGGGAGGGGAAGCCTGGGGGAGGAGTGGGGAGAAAGGGAGCAGGGTGGGAAAGGGGGAGAGAAGGAGAGAAGGGAGGGAGGGTGCCCAAAGGAACAAACACTGGAAGAGAGAGGGAGGATCAAAGTTGGTAGGAGGCATAGATGGAGGGAAGGAGGGCATCATCAGGGAGGGGGAGCTGGCGGAAGCCACCTTGGGAGAGGGTAAGGAGGGTGGAGAGATGGAGAGCAGGTGGGACGTGGGAATATAGGTGCGGCAGCAGGCAGGGGGTGAGAGATGATGGGGGAGACAAGCGAGTGAGGAGGATCGAGCTTATGGGAGGTGTAGAGGATCTGTATCCTTTCAAGGAAAAGGAGGAGGTGGGGAAATGGAATGAGGTCGTACAGGGTTCGCGTGGGGGAAGGGAGATGGATGTGAAAGAAGAGGTGGAGTGCATGGCGTTCAAGGATCTGAAGGGATTTGTAAAAGGTTGGGGGGGGGGGGGCGGAGATCCAGGCAGATGGGCGTAACAGAGGATAGGGTGGATGAGGGATTTATAGGTGTGGAGTATGGTGGAGGGGTCCAGACTCCACGTATGGCCGGGAAGGAGCTTGAGGAGACGGAGTCGGGAGCATGCCTTGGCTTGGATCGTCCGGAGATGGGGGGTCCAGGAGAGGCGACGGTCGATAGTGAGGCCAAGGCACTTAAGGGTGGGGGTGAGGGCGATAGGACGGCCATAGATGGTTAGATAGAAATCGAGGAGGTGGAAGGAAGGGGTGGTTTTGCCTACAATGATCGCCTGGGTTTTGGAGGGATTGACCTTGAGCAACCACTGGTTGCACCAAGCGGTGAACTGGTCAAGATGGGATTGGAAAAGGTGTTGGGAACGCTGCAGGGTGGGGGCAAGGGCAAGGAAGGCGGTGTCATCGGCAAACTGGAGAAGGTGGACGGGGGGTGACGGCGGCGGCATGTCCGACGTATACAAAAGGTACAGAAGGGGGAGAGGACGGAGCCTTGGGGCACACTGGCGGAGGGAAAAAAGGTGTAGGAATCCGTGTTATGGATGGAGACGTAGGAAGGACGGTGGGAGAGAAAGGAGCCGATCAGACGGACGTAGTTAATGGGAAGGGCGAAGGTTTGGAGCTTGAAGAGGAGACCGGAACACTATACGCGGTCATAGGCACGCTCGAGGTCCAGGGAGAGGAAGATTGTGGAGCGACGGGAATTAAGCTGTTTGGAAAGGGGATGAGTGAGGTAAAGGAGAAGGTCATCGGAAGAGCAGGACGGCCGAAAGCCACACTGGGTAACAGGAAGGAGGCGGTGCTGTCGGAGCTGCTGGTGGATGCGTCGGGTGAGGATGGATTCCAGGACCTTGCTGAAGACCGAGGTAAGGCTGGTGGGACGGTAGGAGGAGACGGCGGACGGCGGTTTACCGGCTTTAAGGAACATCAGGATACGGGAGGTTTTCCACAGGTCGGGGTAGTAGCTGGTGGACAGGACTACATTGTAGAGCCTGGCCAGGGTGGAAAGAGACAGGAGCTTCACGAAGGTGGCGGTAGGTGACACGATCGTGACAAGGAGCGGTGTTGCCGATGTGCGGCCGAGCGCCGGCCTTTATAGCGCTTCGGCGGGTGAGTACCTCGGAACTATTTTCCATCACGTGGTTGACGTGTGAAAATAGTTCCGGGATCTGCAGCGACCTCTTCCTTATGTTTATGTGGGCCGGTAGTGGCCCCTGGTGGCCCTGGTGTCTTTGCTGTGGTGTTGTTGTTGTGGTTGTTGCTGTGGCCGTTCATCAATATTGCCTGTCGGTTGTGTAGTGCTTCGTGTGCCTGCGAAAGCGGGCAACCCGCTGCTGCAGGCTGTCAGTTTGGTTGCTGATACTCAAGGTGCCGTGATGTCTGGTGGAGAAAACCACAGCAGAAAGTGTTCCTTTTAGAGTTTAACAACGTGTGCAACATTCATTCTAGGTTACAACGTGACCCAATTACCAGTAGGAATTCCTGCTGAACAACTTCAGGCAGTTGAATGGGCTGCTGTTGTGAGTAGTCGAGCAGTGGATATACTGGATACAAATTGTAGGAACTAATAAGGAAGTAATTTCAGGAACTCATAAGAGAAGGAGGGTATCAGGTTATGTTGCTGGTGTCAAGTTACACTTGATCGCTAGAGGGGGGAATCATATAACGTGAGGTAATTGTGCAAGTTATATTCACGGTAATCCCTTATCCCCCCGCCCCCTCCACCCAGACCTGCCCAAATACATAAGGCACTATTGCTATGAGGAACAAATGACCTTGGACATTAATTTACAAATCGTGTAAATGCACCCCTCCCTCATTCTCTACTACCCTCTTCCCCTATAGATTAAAAAGATTCAGACAAACCTCATCTTCCTCACTCTTTATAACTAGGTCAGTTGCGTGTGTGGTATCAGTCATGTTCTGTGGACCATGGTGAGAATACCCATTGTTATAAACAAATTAAGTTTTGATTAATTATTAAGAATAATTTTTCTCTCTGCATCTGCAACAGTCTCAAAGAATGAGTTGGAAAAAAACCTTGCACTTATTCGCAGGAAAATTATATTTTTTGGTGCGTGCTTGCAGATAACAAAGTTTCCGGCAGACGCCGAGCCGACCGGACGTGAGAGCAGCGGTAGTGGCAGCAGCAGCAAAATGGTTCAAATGGCTCTGAGCACTATGGGACTCAACAGCTGTGGTCTTAAGTCCCCTAGAACTTAGAACTATTTAAACCCAACTAACCTAAGGACATCACACACATCCATGCCCGAGGCAGGATTCGAACCTGCGACCGTAGCAGTCACGCGGTTCCGGACTGAGCGCCTAGAACCGCACGGCCACCACGGCCGGCCAGCAGCAGCAGCGGCAGTTGTCTGATACACAGTAATTTAGTTTAGTTTCTGATTTTCTTTCATGTGTTTTGCAAAGAAGTATTTTACTGTGAAGACTAGCGGTTATCAAATTATTGTAAGTCTTTTTGGCATAAATCTTGGTGCATGTCCTTGTCTAAGGCGGCTTCCTCTCGTAATTTTCCCGCCGCAGGAAGCTCCACGTCACGCCACCACTTTTAAATCTCGTGCTGATACGCAGCATATACACTATTTGATCAAAAGTATCCGGACTTACAAGTTTCTGGTGCCCTCCTTCGGTAATGCCAGAATTCAATATGGTGTTGGCCCACCCTTAGCCTTGAAGACAGCTTCTACTCTCGCATTCATACGTTCAATCAGGTGCCGGAAAGTTTGTTGGGAAATGGCAGCCCATTCTTCACGGCGTGCTGCACTGAGGAGAGATATCGATGTCGGTCGGCGAGGCCTGGCACGAAGTCAGCTTTCCAGAGGTTTGCTATAGGATTCAGGTTAGGATTCTGTGCAGGCCAGTCCACTGCATGGATCTTATTGTCGTGTAACCCCTCCGCCACAGGCCGTGTATTGTGAACAGGTGCTCTATCGTGTTGAAAGATGCAATCGCCATCCCCGAATTGCTCTTGAACAGCAGGAAGCAAGAAGGTGCTTAAAACATCAATATAGGCCTGTACTGTGATAGTGCTACGCAAAACAACAAGGGGTGCAAGCCCCCTCCATGAAAAACACGACCACACCATAACACCATCGCCTCCGAATTTTACTGTTGGCACTACACACGCTTGCAAATGACGTTCACCGAGCATTCGTCATACCTACACCCTGTCATCCGATCGCCCCATTGTATAACGTGATTCGTCACTCCACACAACGTTTTTCCACTGTTCAATCATCCAATTTTTACACTCCTGACATCAAGCGAGGCGTCGTTTGGCATTTATCGGCGTGATGTGTGGCTTTTGAGCATGAAATCCAAGTTCTCTCACCTCCCGCCTGTCATAGTACTTGTGGTAGATACTGATGCAGTTTGGAATTCCTGAGTAATGGTCTGGATATATGTCTGCCTACTACACATTAGGAACCTCGTCAACTCCGCTGTAGGGTGCAGAGCTGTAGAGGTCTCCTTGATAGGTCAGGCCTGCAGTGCACACATGAAGCGGCTGCTAGGGTAGCGGAGCACGTGTGGCGTGCACATCGGCTTTTTTAGGTTAGAGAAACCCGCACTTGGGATCAAAGACCATTTGCCTGGTAAATAAGCCACAGTGTCCTCATAGAATGTTCCTTCAAGCAGATCAGAGATAGAAAATATTAATATGATTTTAGTAAACTGCAGGGGCATCCAAGGACAGGTCCCACAATTAATTTTGCTTACTGAAGGTTATAATGCACATTTAGTATAATGTCAGGAAGTTGGTTGAAACCAGACGTTATTGATAACTAAATCCTAAGTTTACATTGGTATATTTATCGTAAGGACAGGTTAGTCGCCAATATGGTGGCGTATTTATTGCAGTAAAAAATTCGACAAAATCTGGCGAGAGTATCACGAATTCCGATTGTGAATTAATATGGGTGAAGTTAAGTATCAAAGATGCGTCAAAAATGGTAATCGGATGCTTTTATAGACCGCTTGTGTCAGCAACTGTACTGTAGAACACATCAGACAGAACTTGCGGAAGTCGTTGGTAATTTTCCTGATCATGCCGTTGTAGTAGGGGGTGACTTCAACTGGCCAGGTCACGCAACCAAAACTGGTGCCATAGACAGGGATTCGTGTAACATTGTTCTGGACCTCCTGCCAGAAAATTAGTTTGAGCAGATGGTTGGAGAAGGAACTCGTGAGGATAACGTCTTAGATCTCCTGGCAACAAACAGACAGAAACTATGGAATCAGTTAACGTAGAAGAAGGTATCAGTGATCATAAGGCTGTGAAAAACATTTGTGACAACGGGTCTCACAAAGAATGTTAAGAAATGTAGGAAGATATCTTTCCTTAGTAAGAGTCCCAGGGTACAAATTTCGGAGTACCTGAGCAGTCAGTGTAAAATATTCGGTGATGAGGACGAAGATGTGGAGAAAAATGAAAAAAATTCAGAGGCATCGCGCAGTATGCCCTAGACAAGTATGTTCCGAGTAAGGTCTTAAGGGATGGGAGAGACCCAGCACGTTTAGATAACCGTGATAGTAAACTGCTACGTAAATAAAGAAAATTGCATCTCAGATTCAAGAAAAGTAAAAACTAGCTCACATACAAAAGCTGAACGAAGCGAAAATGAGCACAAGGAAAGCAATGAGAGAAGCGTTCAATGACTTTGAAAGCAAAACGATGTCAACCGATATGAGTAAACACCCCAGGAGGTTTTGGTCATACATAAAATAAGGAAGTCGGTCAAAATCATCTAATCATTCCCTCAGCGACCACACCGACACCGAAACGGAAGATAACAGAGAGAAAGCCGAAAGACTGAATTCAGCCTTCCGAAATTATTTCACCCCGGAAGGTCGTAGCACAGTCCCTTCTTTCACTTGTACGAACGTCTAAATGACAGATGTTGAGATAACCGATGTCGAAATAGAAAAACAACTACTGTCGCTTAATAGTGGAAAGATACCTACAAGATTCTATAAAGATTATGCGAAATAAATTGTCCCTCTTCTAGCAGCAATTTATCGTCGATCACTTGAGCGACAGAGGGTACCTAGCGACTGGAAGAAAGCGAGAAAGCGCAAGACATTCCAGATTTTAAGAAGATCTGAACCGTCGACGTCAGCCTATTGTAGAATTATGGAACATGTTTTATGCTCAAGAATTGTGATGTTTTTGGAGAATGAAAACCTGCTCTATAAAAATGGACATGGATTCTGCAGAAAGAGATCCTGCCAAACTCAGCGTGTTCTGTTCTTCCATGAAATCCACAGCGCCGTAGACAACGGTGCTCAGGTTGCTGCCGTCTTCCTTGACTTCAGGAACGCATTTGACACCATCCCGCAGTGCCGTTTAGTTTATCGAGAATCGGACCAGATTTGCAACTGGATGCAAGAGTTTCTTGTAGATAGAACTCAACACGGCACTCTTAGCGGAGCAAAATGGACAGCTGTAAAGGTAATTTCCGGAGTACCGCGAGGAAGTGTGGTAGGACCGTCACTGTTCACAATATGTGTAAATGATCTAGTCGAAAGCGTCGGATGCTCTTTAAGGCTATACGCAGATGATGTGGATGGCTGTAATAAGGTAGCAACGCCGGAAGATTGTAACATCTGCAAATGACCTCCAGAAAACTGATAATGGTGCAGGCGCTAGTAGTTGACTCTTAACGTAAATAAATGTAACATATTGCGTATACATAGGAAAAGAAATCCACCACTGTATTGCAACGCTGTTGATGTCAAACCGCTGGAAACAGTATCTACCGTAATATGTCTAGGACCGACTATCCATAGCGACCCTAAGTGGAATGACTATGACTACGTAAAACACACAGTGGGAACCCCCCCCCCCCCCCTCTCGCTATTGGCGAGTGGAACAGAGTTGGAAGACTCATTAAAGGTATAAAAGAACCCTCCACCATACTACATTAGATGGCTTGCGTAGTATGATGTAGATGTAATTACGGGTCATGTGCGAGGCAAAGTCTTATTTTATGTATCATGAAGTTCCTGATAGGGCATCGACATTTGCGAGGTTTCAGGGTGTTTATGACAAGAGTAAGTAAGCGGTTTTTTTTGGAAAAACTGTACAGTTCGACGGATGGAACAGTTTAGTCATTTTCTGACTGGTTACGCAAAGCGAACGTACAGATCTTTAAAGAAGCAGAGAATAGGGCATTAGGTATTTTCCTGACAGGAATTTTTCGAGATTTTTCACGGCGGGTGCGAATGGAAAATTTAGTTGCAACACTTTGCGTTGCCATACATTTACAAGAAATACATAGGGCAAGAAAAGTGAGCAAAGAGTGGAAGATACTAAGGTCTGTGTTACCGTTATGATCAACAGGCGTATTTGAAGGTACATTGTTGCCAACAATAATGCTAGAGCTACTAAAGCTTTTAGGCATAAAGCTCAATGTTGTGGATGCAAAAAGGACGTAAATACAATGAGAAAAGAAACCATTAAACATCAACAGGTATGTTCGTTTTGTCGGAAAGGATTCCCAACAAATCACAGTACAGTAAAAATCTATGCAGAACCGGATTGTTGCTTGGTAACTGGGACGAATAACATAAAGTACAAATTTCTGGTGGATACTAGGGCACACATGTCGGTTCTGGGTCTGGACCTCGTGGACAAGAAAACTCCGAGATACACATTATGCACAATAGGTGGTAGTTGGATAAATTCATTAGGAAAATCACAGCTCAAACTTAAGGTAGGAAACACATGTTTTCGTGAGCAAAGGGAAGTGTTGCCAAATGTGGGACACTTGCAAACAAGAGCTTCCAATATTTTGTCAGAATTCTTACTCCAAAGAAGTCTTTGGCAACATCACGAAGATCGTGCTTTACACCTTATGCATTCTTCTTTCTGTTTCAAGAAGTAAAACTTAATAGGGTTGATATCGACCACACCAAAAACGGTAGGATCACAATACTCTCAAAACATACGTCACTGTATCAACATCGGCTCTGAATGCCCTACAAATTGTAGGCTGATTCATAGACAGACCGATGAATAAACTCTTTAGTGAGTGCATTCCATTCAAAATGTTAATGGGCTTCTCTGAAGACAGCAATCGTGTTGTTACGAACGCCAAGCAGGAACTGATTCTAGATCGAAGTGCTACAATAATAACTTGTACATAATAGGACAAGGAGAAGAAGAGCATAAAATTATGCTCGATAACTTGGTTTGGAAAGTACCACATCTATCTCTGTCAGATGAAGAGAATTTGAAACTTGTACATGTTCTGTATTCAGGAGTGCAATTGCTCTTAACTTTATGCTCATGGGAGGTGTTTGAATATCTGAAAGAGCAAATACTGTCACAGACTCTCAAGTGTGTTAGGACGAGTGTGAGCGATTTGTGCTTAAACATGTTGCGTTTCTTGCGTTCTCTGATACCAATCAAATACTAAGGACATACTCCACAACTGTTGCTTCACCCACACCGGATATCTCAGTGCAGTGTGCTAAAACTCGAAAAATGGATTTGCACTTCACACAGTTTTATATCGCAAATCACTGGGACGATGGAGGAGTGGCGTATGAAGATATGGTGTCATTGCTCCGAACGTATGATCGTAGAGACAGCGTAGTTAAAGCAAAGGTCGTGAGAAGATTGCCTAGTTACAAGACAGTCACAAATTTTCGTCTGTCCAGAATCTGGAAATAGAAGGATGTCTTGCACTCAAGCAGTTGAAGAGGAGATAAGGACAGCATGGTTTTATGAAGGCTTCAGAAACTGAACGATTAAAATTCAACTGGCTTACCAATAAACAAATTGTTTTATTTTAAATATATATATTCATTCACCTCCGTTTTTTCTGCGTCCTCGCTTAAAGGATCAGGAGAATATTTAACTTACAGTTCCTGCTGCACTGCTCATGAAGAGTACAGCAATGGAACCACTAAGGGCTATTGTGAGCAGACACGATCCATCTGCGACTGATAAGCTGGGACCTTCACCGATAGGTGCTGACAGGCAGCGCGACCTTGGTTAGGTTACGACGACTCGCCTGGTACATTGTCATTGCACCAGTTAACGCGCATGTAGTAACACACGAAGGTGTGTTGGATTGCAAATACCATGAATGCGCGCATAGTACTAGTAGCAGTGTCGAATTTCCCTCACGAAAAGAGCGAATGTGGTTGTATATGCAGACGAGTGCTACATTTGCTGTGAAATGCACGAACTTCAGCACTGAGCTCGATTCATATGAACGCATACGTGTGCCTCTATCGGTACATGTATAACTGCACCCAGATGTAAATAGATAATAAACGCTGAACGGCTCCTTCCCATTTCAGTTTGATCAGCCCTGAAGCGTACTGCACAAGCTGAAGACGAAAGCACTGGTAAGCGCGTTCGTTTGTCAGGCTCTGTCAGCTTAGTTCCAAGAATAACGTCAGCACATTTTGATGAGATTCGTATGTGTGCGTTACGTGAAAGTGAACGTAAGAAATTTTTTCTATGTGTGCGTTATTTGTATGTCACATTTACTTGTGATTCTTATATGTTTCTTTCTTTCTGATACAGATTAATAGATCGATACTAACTCACAACAATCGCCTATGACGCCCTTTCCCTTCTAGAGCTTGATAAGTTTGCCGATGAGTTACCACGAGTAACGAAGCCTTTTTCTAGTCACAGCTCATGGGGGATGGAGCCAGTCGTTAGGAGACTGACAAGTGGGAGCAATACTACTATTTCTACTATCAATAATAATAATAATAATTTTTTATGCCTGCTTCCAGTGTTTTTCTCTTCATCTAGATGCATTTGATGCTGATATTTTATTAGAAGTGTGAACTCAAGTAAACTGAAAAATATTATAATATATTTCACCCAATGATATGATAGTAAAATTCATTGTCATTACTTTTAACTTTCTTCATTTCTTTATATATCAGTTTAACGTTCTCTCCTTCAAAAAATTGAAAGCACTAACCACTAATTAATTTCTAACATATGTATGGAAAAATCATTTTAAATTCATTATTAAGTTTCAAATATATTTTATGTTCATGTGTAGTATTCAAATATTGGAGACAGGTAATGTTATATAAAAATTAACTTGTAGCACTTTCTAAACAAATTACCATTGTGAACATTCCTCAGTAAGGCTTCCATTTATATAGAATAACAATTTAGTAATAAAATTCAAAATCTGTATTGTATTGTATCATAATTTTCTAGAAGTATTTTTTTATCAAACTGAAATTATAACTCTTTCTCAACTTGCTTGTTGGTAAATTTTTTGATATCTATATCTCTAGTTATTTGGTTGTACTCTAGTTGTAACGTTTCTTTCACTTCATCATCAGTTCATTTTATCATAGAGGCACGATTCAGCTTTTGAATACTCTTATAGTTTAGAGTTTATCAATTTTCTCGAAATGCTAACTTTTTGGTCTCGTTTAAACCCAATCTGTAATCTATTTATTTCTCAATTCATAGGTCCATTCACCTAGTATACAATCTGTTTCCACAATATTTTCACCATTATCAATGCATATGATACTGTCCATGTCACAACATACAACAGCTTTTCCTATCTTATCTAACATGTCATGTAATCTAAGTTTTACATTTGATGAAGTGAATGCTGCTCTAAAAATATTTGTAGGTGCATTGTTTTCCACATAATAATCCTTCAAACTGTACTTCATCTACACCACATTGTAATTAATGAAATCTATATCTATATAATCTAATCGATCATCGAGTAATATCTCGTAAAACTTTTGTATATGTGTAACATATTCAGTTTTACTCATATTTAATCATTGTCCAAATTTCCCCCATAATGAAATAAAACACATTTTAGCCACACCGTATTCCTGGGTTTACTTTTATTCCACATAGATCTAAGTCTATTCCTAATTTTTCTTTTACATATTGTATCATCTTATTACTTTCAAATCTATAGGGGCTGCTTTCTAATTTCATTTTCATAAAGTCTGTCATATAATTTTTAAACAACATGGTACTTTTATTTCTAAAATTCCACACTACTAAAATATCTAAAACTTTTTATAGCTTTGTTTACTTCATCAGTCGTGCAAGTTCGAATAAAACGTCTTCCAGTGTCATTATAATTACATTTATTTATTCTTTCTTCTGCACATTTTATGTGTTCAGGAAACAACTGATTTTCTTTCTTATCAATCTTCATTCGTTCAGGTGAAACAAGATGATAAAATTCTCTAGGTGCCAATACTTCATATTTTTGAAGCCTGTACCATTTTCTAGAATAATATCTTGGCTTATATATTTTTGTTGGGTGACCTGCAGGATAATAATCATAATATTGCACAGATGGATAGGGACTATACACATAAATATATCTCATTTACTCTATTTGGGGTGACGACCATAAACAGTGGTTCTTGGATTTTGTGGTTTGACAACTTCAGGTTACTATTTTAATTTTTTAGGTTTTCTATACACTGCTAAGTCAATCCAGTTATATTCCCACATTTCTGCTAAATTATATAATAAATTTCGTATTTCCATACTTCTTTTTAATGCCTTTTAATATAAATCATCCATTGATTCTCGTTTTTTGTTAATATTTTCGGTTTTAAAACATTTTTACTACCATTCCAACAACAGCCATGGTATTAATAAACAGTATTGGATTCCTAACCAAAATCACATCCTTTTACTCCAGCGATATTTACTTCACAACCATCATGAGCACATTGAATATTATTACTGTTTAAACTATGTAACCAAGCTATACATTCTTTACTATAATTTTCTATTTGTGCTTTATCCAATACAGCAATTCTTCTGTTAGGAAAATATTTACATCTGATTAGAGACAAACAAACAAAGACTGGATCTATGTTAGGTACTTCTAGGAATTTTTTTTGTTAATTCTAAGGAGCGATTCTTAACATATTTACATTATAGTTACAGTAGTCATGAATTTCTTTCTTTATATTGAACACATTGTTTTCCTTAAGCTTTTGTCTGTAGCATTTGAGAAATATTTCCCTATCTTCTGGTTTCATAGTATCAAACAATAATATCTAGTATCAGTAATTGGTCCTATGTAATTTTAATTTCCCTGTGTATTGAATAAATGTGGGAAGGAACCTTTCTTTAATTTTTACAAATTGAGGGTTTTCCTTATGTAAAATTGCTGCTATCTATAATGGTGCTAATTGTTTTATCACCAATAACATTAATTTAGTTCCATTGTAGATAGTATATGGTTTTATTGTACTTCAACACAATACTTCAGAATGAATTGTGAATCATATTCTTTAGCATATTGACCTATTAATATATAATCATTATGATTATTAGATATCTTCCATCTACAGAATTTATCATTTGTTTTAGATTTATAAATATTATCACCAATAAAATTGTGAACTATTATGAGATTTGGAATATGTATTCCTGTTTCTTTTTGAGCTTCACAACCAAATCACATGTACTATTCAGTATAGCTCCTTGGAATTCTCTTCAGGACTCCTTTTTTACAACACATAAACTGTTTTCCTGTAACTATGTATATTGTTACATTATGAAAACAAAATAAAATAATTTTTATATTCTCTATTAACACAATAATCAGTTACTATATTTTGGGCAGCCTTTGACTGTACGTTTTTCAGTGAATTTTCTTTCACCCTTGTATTGCGTATAATATTTGTGATTTTTAATTTCTACCTCTAAAACACAGTTTCTACACCTTTCAAACCTGCAATAATGTTCTATTGATCTCATACAAATCCTTTTACATTCTTCACATTTATAAGCTATACCATTAACTTATTGGTGATTGTTTAAGCATTCTTCATTATAACATTATCTGATACAGCTTCCGATAGGGTTGGGTTCTGTACCACGGCATGACATACATATTTTTCCTTCTTTTTTGCTCAATATACTTATTTTGCCTGCTATTTTGGACTTATGTTCGTTCCTGCTGTTATATGTTTGTTACATTTGTCAGAGAAGTTTTATGAAACTTAGAATGCTGGCATACTATTTCATTAAAATGGTTGAAATTTTTATGCAGTACCAAAATGTATAAATGAACTGAAATTTTTCACGTATACAACATTTATATAAAGTATCCAATAATTGCTCAACATTTTAATACCATCTAGAGTAAATTCTTCTTTGTTATATTTGCATAATTGGTTACATACTATCCTGGTTAACCCTTTTTGTAATTTATATTTATCTCCTACTCTAATTTTCTTAATTTCATTAGCAGTTTGTTCTCTGCTCTGAGATAAAATCTGTGTAATATGTTAATGCAACTATTATTACTCTCAGAAAACACACATTACCTCTATTATTAATTGCATCATATAAATTTATTATAATATTGTCTTTGCCACTTTTTGGAATTTTGAATATTTGAATATTAAATGTAGTACCTCTCATAACAGTAGTCTCACCAGATGTTAATATATCACTGTTTTTGTTGCACGAAACTTGAACAGATTGTTTAGTATTATTTGATGCTTTATATCTTCTCGAAATTAGTTAAAACAGTTGTGCATTTGCTGTTGTTACATTCACCTTATGTCCTTTTTCTAACATTAGCTCTCTCTCTATTTCTACCATAGAATTAAGTTCTTTCGCTATAAAATCTGTTTTCTGCCTAATAGTATCGAGTTTACCAATATTAGCATCGTTAAAGACAATTTTATTGTCGACACACCAAGCTTTAAATTTTCCTTAAGTTAAGATTTTATTTCTTTAATCTTCTTTTTCGACTGTTTTTTCTCTTTTTCTTGCTCAAATAGTTTACTATTGAATAAATAAATCTGTCTAGTCTCATTATGCATTCTTGTCTTGGTGGTCGAGTTCTTTCAAATCCATCATTATCAAATCTGTAAAAATAATTTATGTCAAATATATATTTTGGTCTCATTTTAATCTTTTGGAATAGTTCTTGATAAAATGAAAAATCTTGTAAAATAAGTGATTAATTATTCCTCACTTCTTTAATTTGCTGTAGCCTCTAACACTAAGATTTTAGCTCTAGCTTTAAGTTCAACTACTGTCAAATTACTGAGAGTTCTTTTGGAATAGGTAAATTATGTGGTGTAATTAAATTAATTGATTCATCTTTATGTAATCTGTTGTAATTAGTTATGTCAGTTCTTCTACAATTATCACATAGTGTGGCAATTGTGAATTAATCCACCTTACACTTCTATTTAATGAAAAAACTTTATGAAGGAATTTTAAATTGTTATTTCTTATTTTTTTCATTTTCCAGAAGACTTTTGCAACATCTACTAGAATGTTTATCTTTACACAATGTGTGTGCTAGTTCTGCGTGGTTCGCAGGAGAGCTTCTGTAAAGTTAGGAAGGTAGGAGATGAGGTACTGGCAGAAGTAAAGCTGTGAGTACCGGGCGTGAGTCGTGCTTTGGTAGCTCAGTTGGTAGAGCACTTGCCCGCGAAAGGCAAAGGTCTCGAGTTCGAGTCTCGGTCGGGCACGCGGTTTTAATCTGCCAGGAAGTTTCATATCTGCGCACACTCCGCTGCAGAGTGAAAATCTTATTCTGGAAACATCCCCTAGGCTGTGGGTAAGCCATGTCTCCGCAATATCCTTTCTTTCAGGAGTGCTAGTTCTGTATGGTTCGTAGGAGAGCTTCTGTAAAGTTTGGAAGGTAGGAGACGAGGTACTGGCAGAAGTAAAGCTATGAGTACTGGGCGTGAGTCGTGCTATGGTAGCTCAGTTGGTAGAGCACTTGACTGGGAAAGGCGAAGGTCCCGAGTTCGAGTCTCAGTTGGGTACAAAGTTTTAATCTGCCAGGAAGTTTCAGTTTTGTGTTTAACTAGAATAGCCCAAGCATATGCTGAAAAATCTGGTTATCATAAATCATTAATACCAAAAAAGACAACATTTCTTCATTTAAATTTTTTTCTCATCAGTTTATGTACTTCATTAATAATTTCTTCATGACTATCAACTTCAAATTTTCTTAACAATTTTATTTTGTATGTCATTCCTTCTATCTTCTGTCTTCCATTTTGTAGTTGTTACTCTTTGAGGATTATGTGTTTCAGTAGATTTTTTTCAAGATTTTCTTCAAGCACCAGATGTGATTTTCCATTTGTATAGATAATGAACTTAATAAAATTTAAATTTTGTTATTCAATTCTGTTATCATTATATGTGTGTAAAAACAATTCGCCAAACAAGAATAATGCACCTGGAAGAGGTTGGTTTAACAGATTGATTTTCAGCTACAAATATTTAATCCTTTATTTTCGTTTCAAGTGATGGATTATTGAATTGTTTTGGAGATAAAATTTGAGGCTTCCTGCATTATATCTTGTTATATCTATCACAATATATCTTTACCCCAAATAAAATAATTCGCTTGATTTTCATGTCCAACCAAAATATGTATTTTAATACTTAATCACCAGTAACAAAATAAAATTTCAATTTATGTTTGTCACATATTTTAGCTTGAGGATTACTTAAGTGATTTAAGTATTGTGTAAGTGTGACTTCGAGAAGTAATTTGTAAAAGCTCTTTCTATGTCCTTTTTTGTAAAGTAATTTGTAAAAGTGTTATAGTTGTCACTATGAAGGTGATTCATATTTCATTAAGATGTGTTGTCGTGACACTGTTATTCAGTTGTCTTAGAATACCTGTGTTTTCAGGTTTTGTAACATATCCTTTTTCTTAGTATTGTTTTTTGAATCCATCATAATCGCTTATTGTAACTTTCAAACCATAATCGTCTATCTTTAAAATTAGTACATCCTTTTTTTTAAAAATGTTATCTAATTCTTTGTGACTTGTTTTGCTTAAATTTTCTATTTTGGATCAGTTTCATTTAAATGTATCTTTTCATCTTTAGACTACAGATTATTTCTAAAAGTCTGTATTTACTACAGTCAAAATTTCGTTAATCTTATAAATTATGACATCTATTTTCAGACAAATGTACAGAAACGGTCTCAAATAACTTTATTAAAATTGTGGAATCGTTGTCTGTTACAGTATAGCTCACTTGAGCCAATATGTTTGACCACATCTTCAGGTATGTTTCCTCCAGATGAATAAGACATAAATTTTTCTATTTGTTCTTATAATAGAGTCAACGTGAGCCATTATGATCAAAAGTATGTAAACTCACTATTCCTGATATGTACTCTGTAGGATAATTAGATAATTCAACATAATAAATAACCACAGAAGTATTTGAATTTGTATTGTTTAGCAAGTTTTTCTGTATGAAAATTACTTAATACATTAGGATATATATCGATTACTTTTTCCATTTTCAATTGCAGTGCTATCTTTCTTTTCTATCCTTATGTCATTTTTTTCTTCTAATTCTTTATCAGCTTTTTTCTTTTCCATCACAGCTTTGTCAGTACCAGCTGCTGCACCAGCTAGTGAACCAATAGTTGTTAGGTATGGTAATGTTCCAAGTCAGAAAGAAAGGAATCCTTCTTCATGTTTTGTTTTTCCAGAACCTTCTTTCTTTTTTTTAGGTAATCAATAATCATTTTTACTACGGGTATACCTAATGTTATGAGCAAACTGTCACCAGTTTCTTATCACCCTGATAGAGTCTTAAAATTTTGTTTCTACCTCTCTTTATTTTTTGTGCACCAGTTATAAAATACCAGTACTACTTAATTTTTCATTATTCAGTTCAATTCTAATTCTAATTTTGGTTTTGTTTTGCCACTAGATAGCAAAATATTCTTTATCACCTTTTTTCATTTTCATTACTGCTTTGTCAATACCAGCTCCTCCACCAGCTAGTGAACCAATAGTTGTTAGGTATGGCAATGTTCCAAGTAAGTAACAAAGGAATCCTTCTTCATGTTTTGTTTTTCCAGAACTTTCTTTTTTTTAGGTAATCAATAATCATTTTTACTACGGGTATACCTAATGTTATGAGCAAACTGTCACCGGTTTCTTATCGCCCTGATGGAGTCTTAAAATTTTGTTTCTGCCTCTCTTTCTTTTTTGTGTGCCAGTTATAAAATACCAGTATTACTAAATTTTTCATTATGTAGTTCAACTCCAATTCTAATTTTGGTTTTGTTTTGCCAGTAGATAGCAAAATATAGTCAATGCTGAAATTATTTATGTGTGGAGATAAAATTTTTTATAAGGAGTAATATTTTTTATAGCCCTAACCATTACCATCAACACCCACACCCAATTTTTCTCTTTCCATACATTATTCCTCTATCGTCCTAGCTAATTTGAAACCAAGTGATGCATCAGAAGCTCTCTTTTGCAGCTAAATGAAACTCTTTGTCAGCTTGCTGACTAGATTTTAAATATTTATGATCTTTATGAACTCTAACACAATATCATGTTCATCTGAGGAATTCATACCCTTCTTAACACAAGCTAATCCTTCTTCTACATTAGTAAAAGGTCCACATTGCACATAATGGGGTAAATGAATCTCTCGCATTGGTAAATTATTTAACCTCAGTTCACTAAATCCTTCCCATATTTTTCTCTTTTCCCAAATTGCGGAGAAAGTTATAAAAAATCTAATCAAATGTGGAACTCCTTTGGACTCTTGATAATAAAATCGCTAAATTTATTTGTGAATATTTGTGTTGCACCCATTTTTTCACTATGACAATTCTTCTCCATTAAAACATGATATTCTATGTATTAAATCTCTAACACCATTCTTCTAAATATATGCAATTGGTATTTCTGTAAATTTTATTTATATGCCTTCACTATTTTTATATTTGAAAAATATGTTCTTGACACTGGTTGTCTTAATTTTGGAAAATAATCTTCAACAATGTGTTTCTTTGCCTTTACTTTATCATATGTCATTTGAATTATAATCAGAATATAATGTTCCTCAATGAATAACATATCTGGATAATCTGATAAATAAACAGGATCAACTTTCTCATTCCTATCATCCATTAATATACTTTAAAATTCCTTCACTTCTGATTATTTTCTACTTTCATCTTCAACTTGAGGTATCTTTTTTCCTGTTTAATCTCTTCATCATATGTGTTAAATGCATCTTGATTTCTGTGTCACTTAATGTACACTCATACTAAAAGTGTGATCATTAGACCATTCACATTTCCTGGAACATCTCCAAATTCTTCGAAATGCCTATCGCAATATGGAATAATTTTTTTCAACCTCTCTATTTTCTTTGTAGCTATCGGTACATTATCACCTGAACCTTCGATTCCTTCTTTAATTTTTTCAGGTGCATTAGTAACAGATTAATCTTTTTTATATTTTTGTTATTCTTTTCTTGTTTGTTTTTTTCCAAAACTTGAATCCTTCTTTCAATCCTTCAACTTCTTTTGTGTTTCATTTTACTTTTTAAGAAACTCTGGGACATACAGTATTTCAAGAACATTTACTAAGGATAAAAAAATTGATGAAATTAATTTTGAACATTTATATGTATGTATTGATTTACTAATAGTAACAAGAGAAAGGCAATCTGCTTTTACAGTTACAAAAAGATAGGAACCATTTGTAACTGGCCCACATTTAGCTGCTTTAGTAACCAATTGACAACTTATATAATGTTGACTATTTTTTTCAACAAAATACCATCTACATGGCCTAATACATATGAAAAATTATCTTTTAAAGTGCTCATTTAATAAGGATAAGAAGTATTAGTTAGGAAATATTTTATACAACATCTAAATTTTCCTTCATTAGGTTTCCTAGTCATATCTATTGTAAAAAATCACGACTCTTACTCTAACAGTTACTACATATTTCTTTAAAAAGAACTGTCAAGTTCATGATAAATGTGGTTTAAAGTTGTTTCATCTTGTTTGAAAATATTTAAAAATGTTAGTTTTTCTTGGACTAATTGTTTAATATTTTAGAATATGTCTGAACTAAATAAAAACAATCAGTTCCTTTGCATCTACCGCAAGCAAAATATTCTCAAATTACATCTTGATTTTCAAGAACTACAAGTGAATTATCTTGGCATTGATACAATGGTTTAATTTCATCATTATTCTCGATAAAAGTAGTAATCCTCTCATTATTTTTATATTGAAATTTTTAGAAATCTTTACAAACTCTTGATATTTTGGTTGATTTATATTTTTGGAATAAGTGGACAGATGACCTGTTTTTCCGATTTAACCATGCTGGAGATCATATATAATTGTCAGTCGTTAATGTTAGTATTCTGCAGCCACTTGGTCTTATTATTGCACATCCAATATAATTTGGTATCATTTTACCTAGTATATTTTTTATTTCTTCTCTGGAATTCTTATTTTTGGATCCCAATAAGTTTTTATTTAATTAAATAAATTTTTATTAATATCAAATAAGTCGCTTATTGAGTGATAACTCATCTGTGATCAAAGAAAATTGACTCTACTTTATGAGAAATTATAGTGATGTTCCACTTTTGGTTTATATATAACTTTTTTATCTCCAAATATTACATCAAAAGACAATAAGTTGCATTGTGATGGACAAATGACAGATATTCCTATTGGTGAACATAGTTTGAAAAGCTTGGAAAAAATTTATTTATTAAGAAAAGCGAAATATTGACATGAAAGCAGACACAATTTTAAAAAGAATTATTATTGAGAGATATGTTAAATTAAAAGGAATATAAAAGACAGTATTGGAAGTGTGCTTGGATCTAGTGCTCAGATTATTGAGGGTAACGAAAAAGCTGTTGCTAATGATGTTCTTAAAATTATTCTGTTTGAATTAATCAACATAAATTTTAATCTCTCTGATGGAATATTCATGAAACATACTGCTCACTTTCATTGAGAAACAAACATTATTGTTTCATTTAAGCCTAGCACTGAATTTGGTGAAACAGTAATTCATGACCCACATTATCCTGTATATATTCTAATTTTTAATAGTATGGAGAAATTGAAAATAACTATAATTGATAAAAATGATAATTTAATTGTCTTCAATGGAGCTTGTGTGACAGTTGTTTTAGTAATGTATTACTAAAATTTTATCATTATTAAATGAATCACACTCAGTTGTACATGAGCTTCAGTATTATTGGAGCGATGATTCAACTTGTGATGGAAAATCTAATAAAAAATTAATTGATAATGATGAGGCAAAGCTATTTGGTTTTATAAGCATAAAGACAGGAAATAATGCTACATCTAGAACAGAGCATCCTTTTATTTCATCATCAGTTTTATTATATTTGACTTCAGCTCTTAATGATGGAATAAGTGTGGAAAGACATATATGAAATAATGGTAAAGTAAAGAGCAAGAAAAATGAAATGCTTTATCCACTGAATATGTTTAGTAGCTTCTTTAGGGACTGTAAATAAATTTCAAGGGAAGGGACTCTTACTGTAATGTTTATTTGGAGTTCCAGTGCTGGACATGCTTTTCTTAGAAAGGCTGACTACAATGATACCGGAGTTGAATAAAAGATACTCTGACAAAAGAAAATAAAACTATAGTAGAATCTATGGATATTTGTGCACCTGTTGTTAAATATATACCTAATTATGAGCTTGAACAATGAGAAAATATACTGAAAAACCTTAAAATTACGTTATCTTTCTATGAACTACAAACTGTGGAAGTTACTAGTTTGAGTAACAAGAAATATTTTGAGCTGGATCTCAGGAATTGGTATTGATATGCGTGATTTTATTCATATTGTGTTTCAAACTGATCGAAGAAAAAACCGATTGGCTGATTGATTGCTATTTGATCATGTAAAACAGCAAAATAAATATTTGAAAAACGCAAGAAACGAAATATTTCCTCAAGAAGCATGGAATTTAGAATGACAAGATAATTATTTGAAAGTATATGACGCTTTTCGCAAATTTAAATAAGTTACTCAACTGAAAGGAAATGTTGATATAATCGTCACAATTTTGTAACAAATTATCCCCTGTATGTGATTAACCTAATGCTTAAAAATACTCTTACAACTAAAAAGACAATGATGGAAATGGTAGGTACATTTAGCAATAAAGTACTAAAAGGCATCCTGCTGCAGGGTTATAAGATTTTGCTCGTTCGTTGCACTGTTAAGTGCAAAAGTCCCACCTACTTCAGTATGGCGTCAGTTCACCACCCCATTTCTCTGCATACATATGTACTGTTCAGAAGGGGTAAAAGCAGCATTGATGAAAACGTCCCTCATACTTACGCAGCAGCAAGTATGCGTAAACTTTAGTAGCCAGCTACCCTGTAAATTCCTTATAATAATTTTCGGGTGGAAGGTGTTTGCTTCTTTCCTTCAGTAAAATATCAAATTTCTAATACAGGTCTTTTTATTTCCTTTAGCTGAAATGAAAAAACCTGCCATCAAGCCCGCATGTAATCAACTATCAAAACTACTGCTCTCAGTTCACAGTTCATGCAATCCAGATCACATGCAAAGTAGCCAGAATTTTACCTAAGTCCATCCCAGAATGATTAAACGATCTTACAGTCAAAGTTCCACTACTAATAGTGAGTTTAACGTTCGGTCCTTTTCAGTGGGTTACTTTAACAGTAACTGCTCGCCAAATATCCCACCTATGAAAACAGAACATGCCACATGGTATTCTTACACAGGCCAAAAGTTCACACATGATATAACTTTTCAACAAAACAGTTCCAATATTCCAACTTTCAACAAACTGTACGTAAAAGCAACTGCTTTCACAACAACACAATCTGGACGCAAAAACCAATTACCTGTTCATTTTACACATAATGATGACTGAAACGTTCAACATGACAGCATGTCCAATAACTGACTAGCGATTGTCTTGACTGCTGCTTCTACCACAGCATATGTATCTAGCAGTGCACAGGAACAGCTTAACTCTGATTGGCCCATTATTTTGGCTGGCCAATCAGAAGAATTGTTCGAGATCGTTCTCATGCGAAAACTGGCCTGCTCCAATCATTATTCACAGATGAATTTAAGTCATTCCAAATTGCAAATACTAATATCAGATTTAATAAAACCAACAAAAAGAAAATTAATCTTGAAATAAGTTTAGAAATTGATTTTACTTTATATTGATATTATGGCTGCCTCCGTACAAAAGCAAGTACACTTAGACATACGCCATCAGCAATGTGGGTACAAACATCTTTCCCACACTGTGATTGCTTAATGCTTTACGTAAAATTAATCTTGAAATTTAACGTATGCTTCTCATACACTCTCACATTTATTTTCATTTATTCCCACAACAACATAAAACACAAATAATAATTGTATTTTAATTTTATATTATGAATAGAAAAATAATTAAAGTTTTTCAATTAAAATCTGCCCATTGAGAGTTCTGGTTATGTTTTCAAATGACGCCAAAAGATAGACTGTTATAGTTCCTAACTGAATTTAATTCACTAAGTGTCTGAAACTATGATAGTTAAAGGGTTGAAATTTTTATACAATCTTCTCCTGAATAACAAAAGGTAGTGTACCAATTTTGAAAACGACTGAATTATATTTAATACGGTTTATTAAGGTTCACAGGTGGCATGAATATACAGTCACACAAAGTGACACAGATACCGTATCTCACAGCTAGCATTAGCGACAGGTGCGAATGACTCATCGCTAAGACACAACTTGCTGTCTCCTTCACAGCCAATGGCTCCAGTACTGCAGGCTGTACTGCAATGCAGCTTACTACATTAACCATTATCGCATAAGTAATCATGCTACAAAGACAAGCATCGCCAAACTTGGGGGAAGGATGGCGTGATATTAGAGAACATTTCCAGAATGAGATTTTCACTCTGCAGCGGAGTGTGCGCTGATATGAAACTTCCTGGCAGATTAAAACTGTGTGCCGGGCCGAGACTCGAACTCGGGACCTTTGGCTTTCGCGGGCAAGTGCTCTACCAACTGAGGTACCAAGCACGACTCACGCCCCGTCCTCACGGCTTTACTTATGCCAGTACCTCGTCTCCTACCTTCCGAACTTTACAGAAGCTCTCCTGCGAACCTTGCAGAACTAACACTCCTGAAAGAAAGGATATTGCGGATACATGGTTTAGCCACAGCCTGGGGGATGTTTCCAGAATGAGATTTTCACTCTGCAGCGGAGTGTGCGCTGATATGAAACTTCCTGGCAGATTAAAACTGTGTGCCCGACCGAGACTCGAACTCGGGACCTTTGCCTTTCGCGGGCAAGTGCTCTACCAACTGAGCTACCCAAGCATGACTTACGCCCGGTACTCACAGCTTTACTCCTGCCAGTACCTCGTCTCCTACCTTCCAAACTTTACAGAAGCTCTCCTGCGAACCTTGCAGAACTAGCACTCCTGAAAGAAAGGATATTGCGGAGACATGGGTTAGCCACAGCCTGGGGGATGTTTCCAGAATGAGATTTTCACTCTGCAGCGGAGTGTGCGCTGATATGAAACTTCCTGGCAGATTAAAACTGTGTTCGCAGGAGAGCTTCTGTAAAGTCTGGAAGGTAGGAGACGAGGTACTGGCAGAAGTAAAGCTGTGAGGACGGGGCGTGAGTCGTGCTTGGGTAGCTCAGTTGGTAGAGCACTTGCCCGCGAAAGGCAAAGGTCCCGAGTTCGAGTCTCGGCCCGGCACACAGTTTTAATCTGCCAGGAAGTTTCATTAGAGAACATGTCAACTGCATAGTGTATGGACCTTCCATCAAGAGCTCACAATGAAGCGTTTTTATGTTGTGAAGGGAAGAACCTTCGGTAAGATGTTCAGCCACATACTCCACCTTGACATCTACTCAAACGTTATTGATCCAATTAATTGTCATGTGTGTGTGGGGGGGGGGGGGGCAGGGGGCTGGGGCTGCAGTTTCATCCTTCTTCCAGATGACATTGTCGCTAAAATGCATGTATTAATGTCCAGGATACCAACAAGAAACTATTCAGGTCATGCTCATCTTACAGATACATATGAAATGTCTAACATCTGCAAGCATTTTAACTTTAAAGGAATCTCATTCCCTATCTAAATCCCAGACCTGCAAAAATTTGCGAGACAGAACCCTAGATGCTCTGTTTATGTTAGCAATATGCATGTAGATGAGAAGAGAAGCAAGCTGGGAGATGTGAAGCATAAAATAGGAACTTTTTCCTCAACTGCGTTGGCAATTTTGCCTTCAGAATTCTTATAACATCTCTACTGTAGTTGTGTCACCCCAGCAACGGGTTTTGTTTATGTCTTTCTCAAAATATCTGTGTAGAGTTCCTTGTTGGCAATTGTAGTATTCTGGACTAAACACCTCTTTCCGCAAGCGTTCCTGCTGGCACAGAGCCCATACTGCGCCAGGAATGCTCTCTCAGATCGTTCGTAAGAATCACAACGATCAATTATTTCCGATTCCCATAGGGTTCCATCATCCTGCATGCGTGATACGACAAACTGTATCTTTTGTGTGTCTGTCCCTGATTTGAGTAAACACCCTGAATAATTTTAAACACAATGGGTAAGGTTCTCCTTTCATATGAAGATTAAAAACCTGAAACTGTCGATTTTTCTGGCATTAGTACTGACGATAAAATATTCGTAGTTCAGTTTTGCAGGGAGAATAATTTGAGATACTCTCATATTGTCAGACCTGACATCCTGAGATTCTTCTTTGCTCTGAAGATTTCAGATCTTTTCCTGTATGACACGACATTTCATAAAATCGGTGCAGTGGGAGTCGTTGCAAGTATTGCAGGTAGAAGGCGAAGCAAGGTTAGAGCATTCTTTAAGATCCTGAGAAATCAGTACCCAGAACAACCACCTCTTGCTGTAATAACGGACTTGATACGCCTGAGCATTGAGTCAAACAGAGCTTGGATGGCGTGTACAGGTACAGCTGTCCATGCAGCTTAAACACAATACCACAGTTCATCAAGGGTAGTGACTGACATATTGTGACGAGCCAGTTGCTCGGCCACCATTGACCAAACATTTTCAACTGGTGAGAGATCTGGAGAATGTGCTGGCCAGGGCAGCAGTCGAACATATTCTGCATCCAGAAAGGCCCGTACAGAACGTGCAACATGCGGTGGTGCATTATCCTGCTGAAATGTACAGTTTCACAGGGATCGAATGAAGACTAGAACCATGGGTCGTAACACATCTGAAATGTAACGACCACTGTTCAAAGTGCCGTCAGTGTGAATAAGAGGTGACCGAGATGTGTAACCAATGGCACCCCATACCATCACGCCGGGTGATACGCCACTATGGCGATGACGAATACACGCTTCCAATGTGCGTTCACCGCGATGTCGCCAAACACGGATGCGACTATCATGATGCTGTAAACAGAACCTGGATTCATCCGAAAAAATGACGTTTTGCCATTTGTGCACCCAGGTCCGTCGTTGAGTACACCATCGCAGGCGCTCCTGTCTGTGATGCAGTGTCAAGGGTAACCGCAGCCATGGTCTCCGAGCTCATAGTCCATGCTGCTGCAAATGTCGTCGAACTGTTCCTGCAGATGGTTGTTGTCTTGCAAACGTCCCCATCTGTTGACTCAGAGATCGAGACGTGGCTGCAGGATCCGTTACAGCCATGTGGATAAGATGCCTGTCATCTCGACTGCTAGGGATACGATGCCGTTGGGATCCAGCACGGCGTTTCGTATTACCCTCCTGAACCCATCGATTCCATATTCTGCTAACAGTCATTGGATCTCGACCGACACGAGCAGCAATGTCGCGATACGATAAACCGCAATCGCGATAGGCTACAATCAGACCTTTATCAAAGTCGGAAACGTGATGGTACGCATTTCTCCTCCTTACACGAGGCATCACAACAATGTTTCACCAGGCAACGCCGGTCACCTGCTGTTTGTGTATGAGAAATCGGTTGGAAACTTTCCTCATGTCAGCACGTTGTAGGTGTCGCCACCGGCGCCAACATTGTGTGAATGCTCTGAAAAGCTACTCATTTGCCTATCACAGGATCTTCTTCCTGTCGGTTAAATTTCGCGTCTGTAGCACGTCGTCTTCGTGGTGTAGCAATTTTAATGGCCAGTAGTGTAAGTTGCTGTCATCTTCAGTCTACAATTTACCAGGAGAAGAACGTAAGTACGACAGCCTGCTTAATTGTACAACAGTATGCAAGTTGAAACCGCCACATATAATCAGATCATAATATTTTATATGGTTTCTGAGTCTAATACTGCTGTGGATGAAACGTACAACCATAGTGAGAGTGGTAGCGAGTCATCCATAGAGCCGTTATAGTTATAGCCCATCAGGAAAGACTCATGGCTCCTACTATTAACCGTTGACCTGAGGCAAATTGTATCTGAAATAATACGTTAAGTTAGAGCTCGAGGAATGAAGGCTGGAACTATTGAAATTAAACTCAATCTTTCAGCGTCAAGAACCGCCATAACTACCGAAGCTTATGTCCCCACAGAAGCAGCGCGTCCAGTCAAAGCAACAAGAGTGCTGTACTCACTGATTTGTACGACCTTTTATGTAGTACAACATTTCTGAATCCATTACCCTTGAACTTAAAACATACCTCCCAGGCCTACCACCACAACAGATCATCAGGAGGAAAAAATCAATCATAATAAAGTCCATCAGTCCAACATCCATACTGACCTCCTCTGCCCAAAAGCCTCCTTAGTTCCTAGAATGGCAACCATCTGGACCAGATAACCCCATCGTCCCCACTACCCTCCTAACCACACCGATGTGATCACAAAGAATGACAAAGATCACAGGTTAGGAAGAAGAATTTGATTTCAATCTAAATAAATAATCCAAAAATCCCTTAGCATCACAAATCAATTTCATCCCACATACTTTGTGCATGTGTATACAGAATCTACCTCTACAGTAGATTATCTCGCTAAAGATAAACCACCACTGTCTCAAAGCTGAATCTTCCAGATCCTATCTCCAGTCTTACTGCAGCTCGAAGTGTCTGCCCACCTGACAGCTCATTGCAAAAATCAACACTACAAAACCTCTCATTGTCTTAAACAATGTCCTAACCTTGCTTCGACTTCTACCTGTAATACTTGCAACGACTCCCACTGCACCTATTTTATGAAATGCAATGCCAATCGCAACCTACCAAATATGGACTAACTGATCAAACTGTCCTGTCGATAATCTTATTGATGCGAACAATTTCCTCTGCCCACCTCCCACAGCTGACAAAATTCATAACGATCACACTCTAAAAAATCCATTCATTTCAAGGACCGCACACCCTCCAGCAAACCACCCTCGCAGCCTGTCGCTGCTACAGTTTCTTCCTACTGACTCATGAGTAGGAGACACTCGCATGCCACCAGAAAATTCCTAGACATATTAGGGACTTATTAAGTGCTAAAACACTCCGACACTGGCGCCAGACATGCACCAGACTCAATGTTACACTCCCTATTAACTCTCCCACACCACCTGCTCCTCGACAGAAATCATCCCTTGCCTGATGACCTGAACAAAGCGGAGTCAGATCCATCATTAAAAGAAACTGAGGATAGGGCACGATTGCTCGAACTGAAAATGGTCGAGAAATCTGATGAACGTGAACGATATCAGAGACGAAATAATATCAGATCGTCCGGGATTCCAGACAGTGGCAAAGGGAACACAGACGAATTAATGACGAATCTTGTCCATGACAAGCTAGGCTTTCTGGTGACACTGACTAACATAGATAGAATTCATAAAGTGGTGCGTAGGACACCAGAGCCTACAAAACCTAAATGAGTAACAGTAAAGTTCGTGTCATACAGGAAAAGATCTGAAATTTTCAAAGCAAAGTACAAACTCAGGATGTCAGGTCTGACAATATGAGAGTATCTCACCTCTGAAAGGTTAAGCATTTTGAACAATGCGGTTTCGAGATTTGGGTTATGAAGCACATGGACAAATGATGGCAGGATAGTGGTGAAGAGCTAAAATGGAAACTGATCAATTTAGCAGTGCAAATGAACTCGAAAGCTTGTACTTTAGCAGTTAAGAATATGTTATGGCTCGCGTTGGTGCCGTTGGTAGGTTGGCATTGTGTGATAGGGATAGTGGCGTCTCGTTTTCTTTTTGTGTTTAATGGGCGCCACTATGTTTGCTAGCGTTGATGTCCACTAGTGGCAGCAGCAGCCGTTATCGATATCTAGTAAGGTGGTGTTATCGTTGGAGGGACGTCAATTGTTTTCCGGGTCAGACTGTGTCGGGGAGTTTGGTTGGGACGGAGCAGCAGTGAGGTCCGGCAGCGCGTGGACATGCCGGGACTGCTGGCGGCACGCAGGCACTGCCGGATCGAGCGGCTGTAGTTGTGAGGGCCACAGCCTCGTTGTCCACCGGACCCAGGACGTTTGAGTTGATTGAACATTAACCCAGTAGTGGAACCTCCACTATTTTGAGATCATGCAGTTTGTTCGAGCATTGCTGCTCGAAGGGTCGGTGAGACGAAGAGCAACGACTGGAGTGTTTGGTGTTGGCGAAATTAATTATCCATGCTTCACTTCTTATCATTAATCATTGAATTCCTTGTGTTATTATTGGTGAAGTTCAACCAGCGGTATTTTTCTGCCTAGTGACCGCTAACGCCCCAGTTACCTGCTCTGTCGGTTAGCGTATTTTCTCGGCAGTGTACCTTTACACCCTTGCCGCTGCCGTCTGGTAAGGCGTATAGTTCGACAGCCTCGCCGGCCGAAGTGGCCGTGCGGTTAAAGGCGCTGCAGTCTAGAACCGCAAGACCGCTACGGTCGCAGGTTCGAATCCTGCTTCGGGCATGGATGTTTGTGATGTCCTTAGGTTAGTTAGGTTTAACTAGTTCTAAGTTCTAGGGGACTAATGACCTCAGCAGTTGAGTCCCCTAGTGCTCAGAGCCATTTAAACCATTTTTTCGACAGCCTCCTTGATTGTGGTTCGGATATTTTGTTTCTTTGGACGAATGGTTCAAATGGCTCTGAGCACTATGGGACTTAACATCTATGGTCATCAGTCCCCTAGAACTTAGAACTACTTAAACCTAACTAACCTAAGGACAGCACACAACACCCAGCCATCACGAGGCAGAGAAAATCCCTGACCCCGCCGGGAATCGAACCCGGGAACCCGGGCGTGGGAAGCGAGAACGCTACCGCACGACCACGAGATGCGGGCTTTCTTTGGACTACTTTGGTCGCAGTGGTTCTTTGTGCTTCTGGATGTTCTGAACACTGGATTATGAAGCCACAGTGTTGCCTGTTCACGTACATTTAAGGGGCGCTATCAGCTTGGTAGTTGATCAGTCGGAGTGAGGCTTGGTCAGTCTCGCGTCACCATTTGCTGGTCTGTCTGTCGTTCGCATTTGTGCGCCAGTTAGTGTCTGTCTGTCGAAGTGCGAGTATGTCTGTCGTTTGGATCAAACATTAAACCACTCTGCCAGTAACAGAACTCAGCTAGTGGTCGCCCGGTCGGGGCTGAGTTCCTGCATCTGAGTCTGTGCGTTAGGCCGCCAGTCTGCTCGAGTTGCTCGGGCAACGGTTATTGGCGGTTGGATCGGTCGGTTGGTCGGTCGCGCACTGAGCCACGAGATGACTTGTACGCCTTGAGCGTTGGTGCATGTGAGTCCAGTGGGCCGTGTAGAAAGGGGTAGTGGCTTCGCGGTTGACATGAGAGCAACAGGAGTGAAACCATGACATCGGGCTGGCCGGGCCGAGCTGCGACGCCGTGAGGCGGGAGATCGGCGCGCCTTCCTGCGTCCGTTGAAGCGGCTGGCAGCGGACGGTTCGAGAGAGCGTTGGGGGTGCTGCGCCAGGTCTTCGCCAGAAATCGCAGTTAATTAGAAGTTAAGTGATTGGAGATATGTTGTTTCATTTACTTGTTAAATTCTACTTGTTTTCTTGGTGAGGTCACCAGCCGCTTTGTTTTGGGGTCGTCCCACCATTCTTCTCCGTTTGCCCACACGCCGGAAGGTGGTTATTTGTGAATTGGGTGGTCCGTTTTTCCCTTGTGGAGTTGGGGTTGGTTACAGCAATCTGCGGTTCGGGTTGTTCAGTAATCCCCCTGTCAATCTGCCATACGTTAATAGCTGCCTCTGTCATGTTTGTCGGTTTCGGTGTTAACGAATTTATAGAATTATAGTGTAAAGGCCAAATTTCTGAAATATGTTTTTATCTTGCCTATCATCTTGCGAGGCGATATATGAGTAATCTAGAGCATGTTGTACATACATCTGAATTTCATGGGTTTTATTTAAATAGTCATTTTTATAAAGTTGCCACCCTTCCACTGTAAGAGTCCTTTTAAAAACAAATTTCACTTTCAGTGGCAAATAATTTCTTAGTGTGAGTGTTTGTACCATTTCCATCCCTCTTACAGGGTGCATAGTTAATGTGTTTGTGTGAGTTGTTAAAATTTTTAGTTTAAAGTAATCTGGTGTGTTGCAGATTTGCACCAGTGTAGTCTTTCAGAGGTTGTTGTGAGCGGTCGTGATTACGGCCGTGTTGAAAGGGAGCGGTAAGCTTCTCAGCCCGAAGGCTCATACTGTCAATATTGTTTTTTCTGCTTCTAAATAAAATTGTAACTTGATATTTCGAGGGTGCTTTTCTGCTTATAAATTTTAAATCTGTCTTTGAAAAGGCTTTTATGAATAAAATTCCCGTTTGTTAAAGGTAATTTCATTTTCATCAGTTCCTCCCTGGCAACTACTTCCACGCTCACCTAGTGTGATTAAATGTGTTAATGTTCTTGTAAATAAATGTTCTAGTAAATAAAGTAAATTCTTTACGAAAAGACTTTGAAAGTAAATTCACGGTTCATTGATGCTTAGGTTAATAAGTTTGATCTCACCCATCTGTCTTCACAGCAGGCCTCTGAATTAGTGGATTTGTTGCAGAGGTTCTCCGAGCTTCTCTGTGGTAGACTGGGGGTTACTTCTTGACTACCATATTCGTCTATCTGTCCATATTCCCGTTAGGCAGTCCCCATATCGTCTCTCATCGCCTAAGATACTAAGAGGAAAGATCTCTAAAATTCTCGAGCCAGGAGTTATTAGGCCTTCTATATCTGGTTATGCTTCCCCCATACTCCTTGTTTCTACGGATCAGGGGCGGAATTTTCGGCCTGTTGTTGACTACTGGCGGCTGAACACCAAGGTTGTTCTCGAATCAGTTCCTTTACCTGATCTTCATAACTCTTTTATTTGGTTTGCCGGTGCTATTTGGTTTACTGTGCTCGATCTGAATCAATCCTATTATCAGATTCCCTTAGCCGAAGAATGTAAACACGTTACAGCATTTTGTACTGATTGAAATCTGTTTGAGTTTAACAGGGTTCCCTTTGGTTTGGCTACTGGCGCAGAGGTTCTTGTTCGATTGCTGGATAATATTCTTGGAGACTTGAAATTAGTCTGTGTTTATAATTACTTGGACGACTTCGTGATTTATAGCCCTTCGTTTCAGGAGCATTTGGAACATATCTAGCAAGTTTTTGCTAGGTTTCAGGGGGCCGGTTTGACTGTTAAACCCAGTAAAGTCACATTAGCCAGGCAGCAGGTATCCTTCTTAGGTCACCTAGTATCAGGAGAGAGTATTCGCATTGACCACGAGCGGACTAAGGTATTGAGAGCTCTCCCGCCGCCTGCTGATTAACGTGGGATTGCCAGGTTCATAGGAATGGCGAATTATTTTAGGCGTTTCGTCCCTAATTTTGCTCAGTTGGCGGCTCCTTTAAATGAATAGCGTCGAAAACGGGTGCGTTTCTTTTGGACTACTTTGGTCATAGTGGTTCCTTGTGCTTCTGGATGTTCTGAACCCCGGATTATGAAGATGCAGTGCTGTCCTCCGGTTCCGCATTGCCTGGATTATTCCATCATTGTATTGGTTATCGGACTTTAGGTAGATTGTGCAAGAGTGTTTGTCTGCGTTTAAACTGTCACTAGTGTGAGTTGCCATCCGATTAGGCGAATACAACTCTTGGGTGGCTGTCTCATCGTTTACGAAATTGAGCGACTTTCTCAGGTCGATCCTTGGAGGACTGTCTGAGGCCCTCTACTCTCTTGCTTTGGTAAGATTGTGATGATTGTTTTTTTCTTAAAAAAATACTTTAATTTTGAATTATTACTGTTGGAGCCTTCGCCGACAAAGAGTTTGAATTTCTTGTCAATAAGCCGTGGTTGTATCTTAAGAAATATCTTAACACTGAAATGTTGATGATTGTTCTTTAAAATATTTTAGTATCTCTCGAAGAAGTTAAATTGCTTCTCAAAAATTTGCTATCCAGGCCATCAGCCGTGCAACTTGTTTGAGTTATTGCTATTGGGTCCTTCAGCAGACAAATAATGTAAATTTTTTGTCAATAAGGCCTTCAGCCATGAGTGCATTTTGTTTTAAGAATTTTAATTAGATATTGTTTCTTAACAGTGAAATTTCCTTAAAATATTTTAGTATCTCTTGGAGAACTGGTTCGTAAGAATTTGCTATCCAGGCCATCAGCAGTCAAATTTTTTTGGTGTTATTAGTATTAGGGCCTTCAACCGACAAATAATTTGAATTTCTGGTCAATAAGGCCTTCAGCCGTGAATGCAACTTGCTTAAGAATTTTTTTTCGTTAGACATTGTGTCTTAACAGACAAATTTTGATAATTGCTCCTTACTGTCAACCTTTATTTGCAATTGCTTCCAAATAAAGTGTACGTGATTTTTTTAAAAAACGAAGCAACTATCGGTAACTGATTACAGCCCCATCCACAATCATGACCGAATCCTGCCTCTCCCAAAGTGGTCTCAGTCAACCCTTGCTGCCGGTAGTTCGTGTGTTCATATGGTTATAGTAGATTACAGTTAAGCATAACTTGAGAAAAGTGTTCAGTGTTTTGTTTTACTTCATTAGTAATTCCCGTTTTTTCTTATCCCTTACCAACTGTGTCAATTGCTACACGAACTTAGTCCTGCTATCGTATCTTTTTTAGCAATTTATTATCTACATCTACATCTATATCTACATCAACATCTAAATCATTGATCTGCAAATCACAATTAAGCGCGAGACAGCGGATTGATTGAACCACCTTCAAGCTACTTCTAAACCGAACTATGGTTTCTCTTATTGTATCATGGTGATGATTTCTCTGGACGCAGTTGGGTGTCAACAGAATATTTTCGCCTTTGAAGAAGAAAGTTGATTGCTGAAATTTCACGAGAAAATCCTACCATAACGAAAAAACGTTAATGATTGCAACCCCAATTCACGTATCGTGTCAGTGGCAGTCTCTTCCCCATCTTACGATAGTACAAAACGAGCTACCCGAAGTCGGCATGGAGCCTTTAGCATTCAACCGCGACGCGATTTCTGTGTCACATCGTCAGTATGAGGGTGCGAGGCGTACAGTAAACAGGTTGTTGGTCATCGGAAACAAGCTAATGGACTCCCAGGAGAGGTTTCATGTGGTGACCGTAGCCACGTTTCTCTCTCAGAGAAGTCGGCGTGAGGCCTGTAGTATTCAGTGGCGACACAATTCCTATGTCGCACCATCATTGTGGTGGTGTTAGGGTTACATTAAACTTGTTGTGGTGAGTCGGAAGCAAGCTAATGGACACACTGGAGAGATTCATTCGGTGACCGTGGCCACGTTAGTCTCTCTGAGAGAAGTCTGCATGGAGCCTGTAGTATTCAAACGCGTCGCAATTTTTGTGTTGCATTGTCAATGCGAGAGTGCGAGGGTTACAGTACACGGTTTGTGGTGCATCAGAAACAAGTTACTGTACTCCCAGGAGAAGCTGCATATGGTGACTGTAGCCACGTTTGTCTCTCGGAGAGAAGTCAGCGTAGAGCCTGTAGTATGCAATCACGATGATATATCTGCGTCGCATCGTCAATGTGAGGGTACGAGACGTACAGTAAATAGGTTGCTGTGCATCGGAAACAAGCGAGTGGACTCCCAGGAGAGCTTCCATGTGGTGACCGTATACACGTTAGTCTCTCGGAGAGAAGTCGGCATGGAGCCCATAGTATTCAACCACGACACAATTTCAGTGTTGCATCGTCAATGTGACGGTACGATGGTTACCGTAAGTGGATTGTGGTGCATCAGAAACAAGCTACTGTACTCCCAGGAGTAGTTGCATTTGGTTACCATGGCCACGTTAGTCTCTCGGAGAGAAGTCAGCATGTGGCGTGTGGTATTAAATCGCCACGTCTTTTTTGTGTAGCATCGTCATTGTAAGGCTGTGAGGGTTTCAGTAAACGGGTGGTGGTGCATCGGAAACAAGCTAATGGACTCCCAGAAGAGGTTGCAACCGGTGACGATAGTGAAGTTAGTCTCTCGCAGTGAAGTTAGCATACAGCCTGTAGTATTCCATTATGATGCAATTTCTGTGCTGCATCTTCAATGTGAGCGTGCGAAGATTACATTAAAAGTGTTATGATGCATAGGAAACAAGCTATGGACTCCCAGGAGAGGGTCCATGTGGTGACCGTAGCCACGTTAATCTCTCGGAAAGAGAGCCATTAGTATTCAATCGCGACGCTGTTTCTGTATCGCATCGTCAAGATGAGGGTGCTAGGGTTGCAGTAAACGTGTTGTGGTGTATTGGAAACAAGCTACTGGACTGCCAAGAGAGGTTCTATGCAGTGGCCTTGGCCACATGAGTTCTCTGGGAGAAGTAAGCATGGAGCCTGTAGTATTCAATTGCGACGCATTTTCCGTGTTGTGCCGTCAGTGTCAGGTTGCATGTGTTACAGTAAACGTGTTGTGGTGTATTGGAAACAGCCTACTGGGCTCCCAGGAGAGGTTCCATATGTTGACCCTAGCCACATTAGTCTCACAGAAAGAAGTCGGCATGCCTGTAGTATTCATTTGTGTGGGTGCTAGGGTTACAGGAAACGGGTCGTGCTGCATCGGAAAGAAGCTAATGAACACCAAGGAAATGTCCAGCAGTGACAGTGGCCACGTTAGTCTCTTTGCGAGAAGTCACCATGCAGCCTGTAGTATTGAATCGCGCTGAAATTTTTGTGTCCCATTGTCAATGTGACTGTGTGACGGTTACAGTAAATGGGTTGCGGTGCATCGGAAATAAGCTACTGGACTCCCAGGAGACGTTACATGTGGTGACCGTGGCGAAGTTAGTCTCTGAGGGAAGCCGGCATAGGGCCTGTAGTACTCAATTTCGACGCAATTTCAGTGTGGAAACGTCAATGTGAGGGGGCGAGTTGTTGTGATGGTTCGGAAATAAGCTATTGGACTCCCAGAAGAGTTTCCAGTCGTGACTGTAGCTACGTTAGCCTCTGGGAGTGGAGTCCGCATGTAGCATTTAGTTTTTGATCAGGACACAATTTCTGTGTCGACTCATCAATGTGAGGTTGCGAGGGTTACAACACAAGTGTTGTGCTGCATCGGAAACAAGGTGATGGACTACCTGGAGGTGTTCGATGAAGTGACAGTAGGCACGTTGGTCTCTCTGTGAGAATTCAGCATGGAGTCTGTAATATTGTATCACATCTCAACTTCTCTGTCTCATTGTCGGTGTGAGGGTCCAAGAGTTTCAGTAAACAGGTTTTGGTTCATTGGATACCAGCTATTGGTTTCCCAGGGGTGGTTCCATGCAGTGGCCTGGGCCACGTTGGTCTCTCGGGAGAAGTCGACGTAGAGTCTGTAGTATTCAATGGTGACAGAAATCTGTGTTGCATCGTCAATGTGAAAGTTCGAGGGTTACAGTAAACGGGTTGTGCTACATCGGAAACAAATTAATGTACCCCAGTAGAGGTTCAGTGCAATGACAGTAGCCACGTTAGTCTCTTGGAGAGACGGCTTTAGTAATCAAGCACGAAGTAATTGCTGTGTCTCATCGTCAATGTGACGGTGTGAGGGTTCCAGTGAACGGGTTGTGATGCATCAGAGACAAGCTACTGCCCTCCCAGGATAGGTTCCAAGCTGTGACCATAGTCACGTTAGTCTCTCCACGAAATGTCGTCATGGAGCATGTAGTATTCAATATAGACGCTATTTCTGTGTCGCATGGTGAATGTGAGGGTGCGAGGGTTACAGGAAACATGTTGTGCTGCATCAGAAACAAGATATTGCACTCGCAGGAGAGGTTCGATGCCGTGACGATAGTCTCTCGGCGAGAAGTTGGCATGGAGTGTACAGTATCCAATCGGGACACAATTTCTGTGTCGCATCGTAAATGTGAGGGTGGGAGACTTACAGTAAATGGGTTGTGGTGCATCGGAAGCAAGCCACTGGACTTCCATGAGAGGTTCCATGTGGTGACCATAGCGAAGTTCTGAGGGAACCCGGCATAGAGCCTGAAGTACTCAATTTCGACGCAATTTCTGTGTCGCATCGTCAATGTGAGGGTGTGAGGATTACAGTAAACTTGTTGTGATGGTTTGGAAATAAGCTACTGGACTCTCTGGAGACGTTCCATGTGGTGGCCGTAGGCACGTTGGTCTCTCTGTGAGAAGTCGGCACGGATTCTGTCGTATTGTATCACATCTCATCTTCTGTGTCACACTGCCGATGTGATTGTGAGAGGATTACAGTAAAGGGGTCTTGGTGCATCGGATACAAGCTAATGGACTCCCAGGAGAGGTTCCATGCGGTGACTTTAGCCACTTTAGTCTCTTGAAGAGAAGACGTCATGGGGTCAGTAGAATTCAATCGCGATTCAATGTCTGTGTCTGTCCGTCAATTTGAGGGTGCGAGGGTTACAGTAAATGGTGCATCGGATACAAGCTAACGGACTGCCAGGAGAGTTTCCATGTTGTGACCGTAGCATGTTATTCTCTCGTAGAGAACTCGGCATGGAGTCTGTAGTAACCAATCACGACGCAATATCTGTGTTGCATCGTTAATGTGAGAGTTCGAGGGTTACAGTAAACGGGTTGTGATGCATCGGAAAATAGCTACTGGACTCCTAGGAGAGGTTCCATACCGTGACCGTTCCCACGTTACTCTCTCGGAGAGACGTCGGCTGGAGCCTAAAGTATTCAATTGCGATTAAATTTCTGTGTCGCATCGTCAATATGAGGGTGGGAGGGTTACAGTAAGCGGGTTGTGGTGCATCGGAAACGAGCTAATGGACTCCCAGGTGAGGTTTCATCGGTGACCATAGTCATGTTAGTCTCTCAGAGAAAAGTCGACATGGAGCCTGCAGTATTCAATCGCGACGCAATATCTGTGTTTGAATGGTCAATGTGAGGGTTTTGGTGCAACATAAATATGCTACTGGACTCCCAGGATAGGTTCCATGCGGCGACCGTAGCCACATTAGTCTCTCGGAGAGAAGTCGTCATGAAGCCTTTAGTATTCAACACGACACAATTTCTGTGTCGCATCGTCAATGTCAGGGTTCGAGGGTACAGTATGGGTGACAATTGTGTAGAAAGTCTATTTAGTAGGCCTGTTGCACTTAATATCAATATATAGCAGTCTTTGATTTTTTAAAGAATGAGTCATTTATGTCATCGTTACAATTTAAGTTACTGGAGGAGGGGGAAGAGGAAATTAGTGTTCAATATCCCTTCGAGAACGAGGTCATTAGACACGGAGCACTAGCTCAGATTATATGTGGGGAAGTAAATCGGCCAAACCCTTTGAAAGGAAGCATTTCGGCATTTGCCTGAAGCAGTTTAGGGTAATCACAGAAAACGTTTTACAGGATGGCTGGACTCGGTTTTCAATCGTCGCCCTCCTGACTGCGAGTCCAATGTGCGGACCACTGCATCAGCTCACTCGGTATTATAAATTATTCGTAATTGTAATCCCTGAGTATTTAGTTGAATTTACAGCACTTAGCTTTTTGTGTGATTCATCATGTAACCGACATTAATTGATTTCTTTTAGTACTCATGTGAAAGACTGCACACTTTCATACTTTAGAATCAATAGCCACTTTTCGCACCATAAAGATATCTTGTATAAATCATTCTGCAACTGGTTTTGATCATCTTGCTCAGGTTGTCTCGTATGTCGTTTATGTAAATCAGGAACAGCCGATGGCGTATAACACTTCCTTGGGGAACGACAGAGATATTACGCCTTGGGGAACGACAGATATTACTTCCGTCTACTCGATGACTTTCCATCCATTACCTTTCTGACAGGAAATCGCGAATCCAGTCACAAAACGGAGCCCGTACGCCGTAGGCACACAATCTAATCAGCAGACGCTTGTGAGGAACGGAGTTGAAAGCCTAGGGGAAATTTAAATATGAAGAATCATTTTGGCATCCTCTGTCTATAACACTCATTACGTTGTTAGAATAAAGGGCTAATTGTGTTTCAGATGAATGCTATTTTCTGGATGCATGTCGACTATTTGTCAATAAATAGTGTTCTTCGACGTAATATATTATTTTTATTACTCGTCATTAGGGCAACAAATAGTACACTCTGTTTTTATTCCATTTATCTTGTTTTCAGTTCTGTTGTGCTCATATTACTCTAGCTCTATTTAGTGCGTTAACTTTCCTGTCAACCGTCAGCTATCTAACGAGCACCGGAAAGCCCACCGGCCTTGGCCACTAAACCTCACTCCTCCATGGAGGTTCCTGCCATCATCACTTCCAGGAATCTGCGCCCCTACCTCAGCGTGCATCGCTATGCTCTGCTCCCTCACCAGTGCTGACCATGCGTCGATAATGTCCACCAGCGGCATCCTCGCTTACTTTGTACCTGAGCGTACCGAGCTCCTTATTGCACACGCAAAAGTCGAATCTCTGCCAGTTCATCTCGAAGAGTTCCACTGTATAATTCAAGACATAGTTATCCATATAGTACTACTGTCAGAGACGTGGCTCAAACCACGTATTCTCACAAGTTCGGTAAATGTAGCCATCTACGTATTTCAAAGACATGACAGATGTAACAGATGAAGGGGTAGAGTGGGCATACATTCGCTCAGATTATCGTCTTCTGTGCTACACACATCGAACAATACTGAAGATAAACAAGTGGAATATACGTTCATAGAGATCAAGCCTCCTTTACAAGCCTTCTTAAGTAGGTGGGCTTGCCTGCTTCGAATCGGCTCTTTCAAGTCTCGAATCGACATACGAGTCTACAATAATAGTTGGTGACACTAATATAAATTTGCTATAGTCTCTCCAGTATGAAATGCAAGCGAATGTTTTTCTTCAAACCCATCACTACATCAGCTTGCTCCTACCCATCATACAAACAGTAGTCACACCCTAATAGATATATTATCAGCGAATACTACAAAACCGAGCAATTTGTACCTTTCAGTTATCTGCACCTAGCGCGTCTGCATATGACATAATTTTCGTGATGTATTCGCTAGAATGTCTCAGATAGAAACTTCAACTAACTGCATACCGATGCTTCAAACGCATTTATTTATCTTAACCTGCAACTGAGGCGCAAGAAATAGTTACTTCTAGAACTCAAGAGAAAAATTTTATGTATTTGTTAACTAGCGTACTCAACTCTAAGACAAATATGCTCCCCCTATATACAGACAAAATATGAAGGAAACCTGTACCATGGTAATTGAAGAACTAAAATAGCTATTTAATCTCAGAAACGCTGTATTTATGGCGTACAAACTGTGCCGTACACGTATAAAACATGCTGAATGCAAGCAGAACGCTGCAGGCTCAGCCAAACTGTGAGAAATGCAAAACTCAGGCAGTGCCTACATTAACCAACAGTAACAGACCAGCCCCCACGGAAAGCCTGCGTGGTCTTAGTACAGGCAAGTATCTGATCCAACTGTCCCAGCTGATGAATTTAATTGGTACTTCACGTTTTCTACAACCACAACTGTACGATAAACGAAACAGAGACTCGTTGATTACTTCTTGGGGTAAGCGATTGCAGCCATGGAGAACTATATTTAAAGCATGTTACTTGCAATATAATCAAGAGAGCCTATGCGTGCCAGATCATCATCTTCTGCACATGATGGCATAACAGGTCAAATGATGCAGCTTATCATCGATGCACTATTGCCCACCATAATGGATATCTTTAACCGCTCCTTAACTACAAGTGTTTTCCCTGAGGCCTGGAAACAGGGAATAGTTAAGTCACTAAATAAAAATGGACTCTGCCACGGCACCCTCCGCTTACCGATCAATTTCCATTTTCCTGCATTCTCCGAGACCTTAGAAAATGTTGTCCATCACCAGTTCGCAAGCTACATAACACAAATTACCTACTAGATGACTATTAATCCGGTTTCCGTAAACATCACAGCACACTTCCCTTGATAAAGTTAACGCACGCCCTGAACGTTGCCATGGATGCAAAATACATAAGAGGCGACTATCATGTGCTTCTCAGACTTCAGCAAAGCCTTTACGCCATCGACTTCGACATTTAGCTTGCCAAACTTAGCAGCCTAAATTTCACTCCAAGTTCAGTGCAATGGTTTCGCTCATGCCTGACGTGTTACTAGTAAGCGTCATGTTCGGCACCATAAAGTCACAATGTAGGCAGATAGAGTCAGGCGTCCCCCAAGTCTCGCTGTTAGGTCCTATACTCTTTGCATCGTATGTCAATAATGTGTCATCAGTTCTGTCCTACAGAAACTACCACAGGTTCGCTGATGACCTCCAACAAACCTAAAAACAGTATCGAAAATCTCAATACCGATCTACGTGCATCCACAGGACACAGCAGAAAAGTTGTGGGTACTTTAAGATGTCCCTTATTTATACAAATTACTTCGTATCCTCTTTCTAGACGACGGCATGAAGCCTTCCTATGGGAAGGTAATTGCGAAAGCGTCGATCGAGAAACTCACATCATTTGCCCCAAGCTGGCACAGTTTCATCTTGATATCAACGGTAGAATGTGGCAACGTCTACATCTAGCCTTGCAACTCTTTTCTAACACAACTACCCAAGCAATTCGTTGTCTGTTGCCAGAAGAAGAGGAAATGTCAGGTTTTTTTCAGCTTGTCAGCGACACATGTGAGATTCTAAACTCTTTTAATATGGTCGACAAACAGGCACTAATGAGCGCTTACGGAAGTAACGAGCAGCTCCAAGAAACGATCCTCTACATTATGAATGCCTGCTGTGAAGAGTGCAGGTTGGCAACAGAAAGCATCTACTGCCATTCGAGAAAGGACTGTAAATACAAGTTAATTCTTTATTTCACCTTCATTGTGACCATCTGTCAATCGAAATAAAGTGTGTTTTAACTGGACGGCTGAACTAGTACTGCCTCGAAGATTAGATTAGAGGTACAGGCCGTTTCATCAAACTTTAAAAACATTTGTAAATACTTGTCTTTTAAATGTGTTGTTCTTCATCTTTGTGCATGTTACATATTGTTTCGCTGGAAAGCGGGTAGTTCGTAGAACATGGCTAACATGTATGATATCGTAAGTAATGCTACAAGTGTTAGTGTTTTAACATATGATCTGTTAATCACAATATAATTTTTATCAGTTACACGTCTAATCGTTTTCGGGTTCATAGATACGTTAGATAATGGCTCAAAAGCAGATTTCTCTATCATGAAATAACAAAAACATGGATTCGAAAAATTATACCTATGTTTAAACTATTACTGCATTGACAGTTCCATTTTGTACATACCTACATGTGTGTCGCGACGTTACGCCTGCACAGCCGACAACACATCATACATCGCAGTGTCGAGGGTTGTCCGCATTCCAGGCAAGTAGGCACAATCAGATTTCCTGCTATTAAACTGGGCTGCCCCAGCAGAGCCTTCAGAAGTCACGCATCATGGGAACTTACTCGCTTCCACGATCCACATGACCGAAAATAGATCACAAGATAACCTGCCGCTGGACGATATTTGGATCAGCTTACGATCAAATATCAGCAATTCACCCCGAGCCGAGACTACAGTTTGCACTCCGAGCCAAGACTGCAGTTTGGACATTCAGCTTCACGCCGACGCCACCGTCTCCGCCGCCGCCGCTACGAACTATTGTTCAATTGTGTGTGAAATCTTATGGGACTTAACTGGTAACGTCATCAGTCCCTAAGTTTACACACTGCTTAACCTAAATTATCCTAAGGACAAACACACACACCCATGCCCGAGGGAGGACTCGAACCTCCACCGGGACCAGCCGCACAGTCCATGACTGCAGCGCCTTAGACCGCTCGGCTAATCCCGCGCGGCCTGCGAACAATTCCCTGGGTCACTGCGACGCTGGCGACAGGCCTGCCATCGTGGCTGTGGATGTTGTAAAACTTTACTTGAATTATCCTTCTAGTACAATGCGAAAACCTGGTTTCCCGGAAACTTCGCTCAGTGTAAGACGGTCAAAATAACCGAAAACATGTCGGGCGTATAGGCAGATACTTTACCGATTCTCAGAAAACGATGGCCAAAGTTTACGAGTTAATGTTAATGTATGTCTTTTAGAGAGTAAACAGTCCAACCGAAGCAGTGGCACAGTGCTTACCGTTGCGGCTTTACTCTTTCGCCTTCCGTCTTCGAAAACTGATTATTGTTTTTCTTTTTGTTTTTCATTTATTCACCGATGTCCATGGAAGATTTCTGTACGAGTTTTTTCCAGTGTGTACTGCAATAACGTTGTCCTTATTGGTCTACTGATTTCATGTCTAATGCAAGAAATTAAAATAAAGAAAAAGGAGCCAATAAATGAATGGGAAAAATTACTTGATATTGTTTTCTGTGAAATTTCTGTGGTTCATCTTGATCCATAGTCGTTTACAAGCGCCAGTTTTCGAAAATGTGATTTGTTATGGGTGATTTGCCATGACATCTTCACTAATGTTAAAGACGTACCTTTCCCGAGTGAGATTGATACTAAAAAAGTCCTCGCATGAAGTTAGCGTTTTCGAAATTTTTATGTTCCAAATGTTTCTACGATGGGCATCAAGCTATGGAAAGTACCAAACCTTCCTGAAGGATAAACATATGAATCAAATATAGGAATTAAGAACTGATACCAGAATGAAATGTAAGAATATGTGAATCTAGAAAGATCTTAAGCACTGAAAATACTATACACTCATATTTTGTATAATAAACGTATGACACTTATTGGGAACCCTAGTTGTAATTTTACAACTAATGTAATGCCCTTGTATCCACTAACTACATAAGGAACGTATGTGTCGTAATCTTCTACGGACATGAACACACAAATGAGAAAAAAATAAATAAATAAACACAATAACAGGGTTTCGAACAAGGGACTGAGAACTGAAAAAGCCGCGACCGTAGCCAGTACGCCTCCAGTTGCGCTGAGCTTATCACGCGCTAGAAGGCATTCAAATTACAACGAAAATTTGAGTGCCTATTTCTTAGAAACAGTCGAGTTTCTGTGATTAAGCCAAAACACGTGTCCGCTTATTTTGGCTCCTCCTCCATGGTGCCAAGTTTTTCGGAAATCGAATTATGACACTTGTGTTCTCGTCAGCCAGACTTAGCATTTCATTTGTGTGACAAACTTGTTTCGTAAACTATAGCATCAGCCACTGACCTTCAACTTGTAAATCTTAAATTATTATTCGTTGGAGACGAATAGTGTTTCTTATTTTTGTACATAAACGTTTTGAAGATTCTGTGACTTCTTTTGTGCCTCCTATGGACGATTCTACTTTGGTGATGAGGATACTAAAAGTTTTACGCGTGCACCAATAGCAAAGTATAGCGTGTTGCATGTTTCTCAGACTGCGCCATTTTTTCCCTTCTTTTTTTCTTTCTTTTTTTGCAGTATGTCACAAGAAGTAGATATTACTGCATAAGTTTTGCTGGCAGACAGAGAAGTCACAGTCTGAGCTTCAACCCTGGAGATATGCAACCATCTCTCTAGACTCGACACCATGGCCAAGGTGTTCCACACAGCAGCTCCGTCATTCCAGCCATTTGACTGCATGCTCGAACTGTGGGCCAACTACATTGGAAGGATGGAGTAGCACTACCTGGTACACAGCATCCGTTGCAAGAATGGACTTCCCGATCCACAGCAGCTCTGATAACTAGCAGCAGCGCAATTTTTTGAAGGCGGCGCCCCATGTCATTCCATACGATATGGTCAAATCAACTTGGTTTAAATATTTCGATTCTCAATTTTGCATAGTTGCAGATAGACATAAGTTCTTCAGCTATCACAATCTCAACATACAGATTACATGGTTACCAGAGCTATCCAGGGACTGTAGATTTGTCTACAAGAATCATGACTGCAAATAGTCATATGCGGCTTCATTAGACAGGAACATGACATTACTGCACGCTCCAGATGACGCATTACGGACGGACGCAGCCCTTTTTTAAACATTTTTGTTCATCATTAGGACTTTTGGATAGTCGTTGCGTTCAGGAGCAACTCTCCAAGACCAATCCCATGTTTTTGTTACCAGGACAGTCCACAGCTGTAGACCTCCACCGCCGCGCAGGATTAGCCGAGCGGTCTAGGGCGCTGCAGTCATGGACTGTGCGGCTGGTCCTGGCGGAGGTTCGAGTCCTCCCTCGGGCATGGGTGTGTGTGTTTGTCCTTAGGATAATTTAGGTTAAGTAGTGTGTAAGCTTAGGGACTGATGACCTTAGCGGGAAACTCCCATGAGATTTCACACACATTTGAACATTTAGACCTCCACCACCAGTCAGGCAGGATTGGCAGATGGCACAAAAAGACCAGATACTGTAGCGTTGACAGCAATAATTGTCATGTTTTGTATGACACTCATGTCATTGATATCATTATCGCAGGGCAAATACACGTGTGGGATATTAGGACCCCGGGCAGGAGTATGTCAATCGCCACGCAAAATGGCAGTGGACTACAACTGTGTCGATCCACCAGAAGGCAAATCGTAGGTGTAATAAAGAAAAGTGTAGCTTCTTTGTAGAACAGGTACAAAACTTTGGGCACGTGCTCAGTACTACAGGCACTCATGCCATGCCAGAATATGTGGAGGCAGTCCAAAAACTGGTCTCAACAAAGACATTAGCGAACTCAACTCAGTGCTAGGGTAACATAGCTAAAACCAGAAATTCGTACAAAAGGCTGCAGCAATCACACATCTTCATTACCTTCTAAGGACGAATGTAATGTGGAACTGGACACTAGTGTGTGACACGGTTTTCGTAGAATTTAAGCTGGTCCTCCTCCAACCCATGTACCTCACCAGTTATGATCCACTCCAATCGCTCGTTTTTATGGTAAATGCTACCGACTATGGAGTGGAAGCAGTCTTATCCTACATTAGAGATGGGATGGAGCGGGCCAAGATTCTGCCTGTAGCTCAAAGAAACGGTAGCTAAATTGAGAAGAAAGCACTGGCATCATCTTCAGTCTCAAAAAATTTCATGCTCACGAGTATACTAGAAAATTCAGGTCACTGGCAGATCATAACCCATTGTTAACCCTTTTTAAGGCGTTAGCGTCAGTTCCCATCTTGACGGCTCGTCACTTGCATTGGTGGACATTATTTTTATCTGCAAATAGTTCTAACATCCAATTGCCTTTCTACTACACAACATGCTCATGTCGAACTTCTCCCCTGATTAGCAGCAGGTCAGGATCCATAATTTGACAAAGACCCAGAAGTGTGTTTTCAAGTAGACAACGAGGCAGAATCTGTAGACGACTTCCCACTAGACGCTACGTAGATGGCCAGCCACTCCACAGTCGACCCAGTCACCCAGGAACTTCTCAGTTTTTCCAGGGGGGTGAGCCTCTGATCGAAGACACATCAAGAGCCCGGAAATACTGGCATACTGGCAGAAGAGATGTGGCTTTGAAACCTCCACAACGTGCTCCTCCTGCACAGTCGGATCCACCGCTCGAGAGAGAGTATTCTGACGTTACCAAAGCGACAGGTGCTGGCTCTACTCTACGAGGGGCGCTGTGCAGTGGCCCATCCCAAAAATGATGGCATGCCATGCCACTGGCGTAGTCTCGATGTCGCCATCAGACAGATGGTTCCACTTCACTCTACTTGCAGAGGTGTAGGAGGACTAAATCTGGCCCTACTTCACCCCGAGTGTGACACTGCCTATGATCTACACCTGGACATTTCCGGATCGTTTCTCGCCCGTACTAGACCTCGATGGGGCCATGACGGAGGTACAGGTTTTCCTTAGATCTGCGTCGTCCAGTCAAACCGTCCAGATCCTGACAAATATTTTGTCAGTAGAAGGGCTCGCAGAAGGCCTGGTAATTGTTAATGGACCACAATTCACTCCAGACGAATTTACTTCCTCTTGTGAAATGAATGGTATGCATTTAATACATATAGCACCCATCTATAAGGTTTCCAGTGGCCCTGCAGAACGATTTGTCCTCACACTCAAATATAGAATGCCAGGATGAAACTGTCATCACTCTCTGGAAGAATCTTTGACTATGCCCCTAGCTTCATATTGCGACAATGCACAAGACAACGCATCGAAAGCAGAAAAATTACGCTGTCGCCTTATAGGTCACAATTTGCAATAGTACATACATCGGTCAATCAGAAGTCATCACATAAAATCTATGACCACCGTCATACAATTCAGGATCCTATTGGGAACCTTATTCTTTCTAGGGGACATCAACAGTGGCTCCCAGTAGCAGTAAAAGAACTCGACGGGTCCATGGCCGAAGACACCCTGACAAACTGCGTGATCTGCCAGGAGCATATTAACGAAATGCGTCGCCGCAAGGGCAAACATCCAAAGATAGGAGCTTTACCACATGTTCTTTTTCCAGACTCAGGGATCCTGGAGAGTTCACATAAAATCATTACGAGGTCATTCCAGCTGCAACCATCAAACAGTCCCATAGACGAGCCTACACATACTGAACCGACGACGATGGAGTGAACATGATTCTGGCCCTCTCCCCGCCCATCCTCGAGGATCCGGAGTAGCTAGGAGACGTGTAGATGAGCTTCACCCCTTCCACGCCTTCCAAGTTGGTCGGGGAGGAGGACGTTACGCCTGCAAGATTGGCAACACATCATACAGCCCAGCGTCGAGGATTGTCCCCTTGCCTGGCAAGCACTTCTCGCCGAAAAGTAGATTTCCTGCTGATCCACTAGGTGGCCTAAGCAGTATTTCCATAGGTTGCAGGGGACAGGGACTTTAATTGCCTCCAAGATCCACGTTACCGAAAATAGATCTCAAGATACGCTGCCACTGGATGGTATTTAGGCACGACCATCCAACAGTAGACCTCTCTGTCAGGATTCCAGTGCTGACATCGGATCCTCTGTCCCTACAACAGACCAGCTGCTCCCACTGCGGACAACGCCCTGGTTCGCTGTGACGCCACCGACAGACCTGTGACCGTGGTTGTGACTGTTGTAAGACTCCACTTAAATTATTCTTGCACTACATTCAATGTAGATTGTTCAAATGGAACTATAATTCCGTGCACAGACGGAAGAACGTTATTTGTTTGTTGAAATTTAGCACCGTTCCAACATGAAAGAACTGAATCTCTTGGCTGAGTTTTGCTTCGAGACTTGCTCAGTACGGCTTACCATTTTCGTTTCTGTGACAAATTTGTTTCCTTAACTATGGCCTCCAACCAGTGACCTTCAACTTGTAAATCTTGTACGATTTATTCGTGAAAGTAGACAAATAGTGTTTCTTATTTTTTAAAATAATTTTTGGTAGAGTCTGTGGCATTTTAGTGCCACCTACAGCATCTTCTTTACCTATCGCAAAAGCATTTTATTATGCAGATGTTTTATGTTACTGTCTATGGGAAAAACAGGAGGAAAGCTTATTGCAGCCAGAACAAAGTACAGGAAAGGAGAATATTTCATCGCAGGGAAAGAAAATTTTGCAGATCAAGATTGTAGTTTTGCTATTGTCAGATGTGTTGCTATGTAAGAGTAGGCGTTTCTAAGAGCCCCTTGAACCATCTTCAGATAGTTTCTTCACATACTGAATGCTCAACATAGCTTCCTGTACAGTCACTATGTGTCTATGAATGCTCGCCAGGCGACCCCGTTTTTACAGTTAGTATCGTGTCCTCCACAGTGTCTTCACCTGTAGTCTGGGCCGTCGCTGCCTTCGCTGGATTTCCAGTAATCAGTGACACTACCATGAGTCATCACCTGTCTCTCTTCTGACCTCACCATTCCGTTAGTTAAGTCACAGTGTTCATTTGGTGCATGTTTTCACAGTACATTGGGGGAAGATCTGTATATTGAGCAAGCAGTAAAGGAAACAAAAGAAAAATTCGGAGTAGGAATGGAGAAGACATAAAAACTTTGAGGTCCACCGATGACATTGTAATTCTGTCAGAGACAGCAAAGGACCTGGAAGAGCAGCTGTACGGAATGGACAGTGTGTTGAAAGTAGGATATAAGATGAACATCAACAAAAACAAAACGAGGATAATGGAATGTAGTCGAATTAAGTTGAGGGAAGTAGATTAGGAAATGAGACGCTTCAAGTAGTAAAGGAGTTTTGCTATTTGGGGAGCAAAATAACTGATGACGGTCGAAGTAGAGTGGATATAAAATGTAGACTGGCAATGGCAAGGAAAGCGTTTCCGAAGAAGAGAAATTTGTTAACATCGAGTATAGATTTAAGTGTCAGGAAGTCGTTTCTGAAAGTATTTGTATGGAGTGTAGCCATGTATGGAAGTGATACGTGGACGATAAATAGTTTAGACAAGAAGAGAATAGAAGCTTTCGAAATGTGATGATACAGAATAAATCTGAAGATTAGATCGGTAGAAAACATAACTAATGAGGGTGTATTGAATAGAATTGGGGAGAAGAAAAATTCATGGCACAACTGGACTAGAAGAAGGGATCGATTGGTAGGACATATTCTGAGGCATCAAGGGATCACCAATTTAGTACTGGAGGGCAGCGTGGAGGGTAAAAATGTAGAGGGAGACCAAGAGATGAATACACTAAAAAGATTCAGAGGGATGTAGGTGGTAGTAGGTATGGGGAGATGAAGAAGCTTGCACAGGATAGAGTAGCATGGAGAGCTGCATCAAACCAGTCTCTGGACTGAAGACCACAACAACAACAATGGGGAAGACATGGATTGGTTTACCGCCTCATTGCCGTCTGCTACGTAAACTTCCTTTTTAATAGTGCTGTTATGTTCAGAGTAAACTGTATCGCACACAACCAGTTTTATGCTGATAGTCGCGTAACACCATGGTCGAAAAAAATTCATTAGTGGACACATACTTTTCTTTCTGACAGTATGAAAGTGCTACACTCTAGATGCCTTTTTCTCAACACTTAGTAGCACAACGTAAGCAACTTGCTTCACTATGTGATTTTTAATATTCTGTTTTGTTTTTAGTTAATGAGGCGAACATCTATCTTGGTAATGTGTTGATGGCAGCCAGACTGTGTCTCTTCAACTTTTGATACTGCATGTTGCTGTAAGACCCACGAAAGTACAATGTCCGTTGGGCTCAAGGCAGTGACAACCCAATGGATTGAACACTTAAAAGACGATTGGCATTGACAGAGAACCCCATTTAGCTCTCCCTCGAACTACTGTTACTGTGAAACGTTTCATAACTTCTACTTAAAAGATGGCATTGTGAGGTGCAATAGATGCTGTCGAGTAATAACTCAGAACAGTCATTATTAATCATTTTGGTAATACAAGTATGACCCATACTATACCAATAAATCTTTAAAATCAAAAAATTCTAGTGCCTATGATAAGATATGAACAAAGTTGATTAAAGACTATACTCCTGAGCTTAGTAACAATCTTAAGTTTCTGTGTTATTAGTCATTTTTCAGCGGAATATTTCCTAAATGGTTGAGATATGCTGAAGGTAAGGAGTTTGTTTAAGAAAGAAGATAAAGAAATTCCGCCAGATCTCCGTTTTATTTCACTTTTCCCACCACTGTCGAAAATTATAGAAAACGTAATATGCAGTCATCTTATTTACTATCTAACCACAAATAGTACGTTGTCAAAGTCACAATTCCGATTTTGAGAAGGACATCTATAGATGCAGAGAGAATGTTTGTAAGGACCTCATTTGACAATAAGTGACAGGCTAGCGGAATATTTTATGGTCTGTCAAAGGCATCTGAGAGGGGAAATCACAATATTAATGTGTAACAGAAAATGCTCCAAAGTGGTTCAAATCCTGGGTCTATGACAGAAAACATTTGGTGTAAGTAGGAAAGGGATGTTTATTAAGCTATTAGGCATCATCTAACTCCGAACTGATTATATATGTTGTACCACGAGGTTCCATCCTATTGCCCTTACACTTCCTCGTAGATATCAATGACCTTTCATCGCTAATGTTACCAAATCCCAAGGGTGTCTTGTTTGCAGATGATACAAACACTGTAATAAATAGCAAATAAGGTATCATCTTACAAAGACTGGCTGGTTATCTTTTCATGGATATCAATGTATGGTTCCTAGCCAATTCTTTTTCACTAACAAACTAATCGCAGTTCAGAACTTGTAAGAAGTTTTCCGCCAGTTTATGCTTACGATACGACGACAAGTTGATAGAAGAAGTTGAAGGTGATAAATTCTTGAGAGTGATCTTGACATTAAATTCAACTTGGGGAGCATACCACTGAACTACTGAATCGATAACAAATTTCTTATTGCAATGCTAACATTGTCAGACACTGGAGTCATAAAAATAAAAAATCCAGCATCCTTGGCTTACTTTCATTCCAGAATGCCATATCGGGCAATTTTCTGGTGTAATTTATCAAGCCACGTTGAATTTTTCCAAGTTCAAAAATTTGTAATAAGAATTATCTGTGATGTGAACTCAAGAACGTCTTGCCGAGTCCTGTTTAGGTAACTAGGGTGCCAGCTATTGCTTGCCAGTATATTTATTTCGTAATGAAATCTATTTTTAAAAATATATCTCTTTTTCATACCAGCAGCGCAGCTCATGGAATCCATATTAAAAATGAGAATAAATTTCACCAAGATTTAAAGTCAATTACTTGGTAAAAAAAAGGTGGCCAATACTCAGGAATACACAGCTTCAGTAACTTGCCAATAAATACAAAAAGTTTAAGTATTTCAGTTGAGGAGGAGCCTGAAGGTTTTATTGGTAGTCAACGCCTTATACTCCATTGATGAATTTCTTAGCGGAACCAACTGATATACATATGTTACTAACAATATCAAATAATGCGGGTTTTATGTACACTCTCAATTCTGTACGAATTCAGTGAAGTAATGTAATCATTGTAAATAACTGCTGTACAATGGTTTTTCTGTTTGATGATGCGTGGCTACAATACCCTGATAATTATCATATCCACCACAGCATATTGGATGTTAGCATGTTTTGAACAAGTTTGTTACTTCCTCAACTGAAATTATATTTAAGATTTTTAGACTTATTCCACACCCGTGAAGACTATTTCACTTCGAATTTGTGCAAGGTATATAAGCAAATCTGTTTTTCCTTGTAAATATTTATTGCGTTGCTTTATTTACTGACATGTTCTACATCCTGGGGGATCTCCTCTAAACGGATATGTTACAACAAAAAGTACTCAAGATCTAATGTAACAGTGTCAGCAGCGCTAGGCAGCGTGCTGGTGGTTTACAGCTGCCTCAGCTGCTGTGCTTAACTGTTGTGGGCAGCAGCCGTGCGGGCTCCTCCCTTAGCTCCGGTAGCGTGGCGAACACCTGTAAACAACAAAATTAAATTTTTAGTTCAATCTGATTATTTTTCGATTTGGCTGCCGGCAAAGTTAACAATAACTGTCTCAAATATAAATTAATCTCTCCTCGTGTTACAGCACAGTATCTACTTGACAGTCAGAACACTGAAGTTATATCTGTTTTAGCAATTTAGCTTTGTTTTCCCCGTCTGAATTTAATGTAATTTTCTCTTTCTCCTACCAATATCATATAAATACATCTATAATTATTAAGACAAATTATTCACTTATTCCTAAAATGTGATAACTCTTCAGAAATTGCAAATCCAGGTTTTGTCCGCTTTGGGTTAGTCAGACATAGGCGATTGGAACTTAAGTGGGACTCCGTCTTTGTCTTGCCGCTTGTAACACGAAAGGAAAGTACCTTTATAATGGGCTCTACTGCTGAATTTTCCTATATTTTCTGTACTTTAAAGACTTTAAGTAAGCTACAATAAAGAAGTTTTGTCCGTAAAGATAGGCTCCTTGTTTTTACCCTTCAATACAAATTTGGCCCAAATTACAAAAAGAATGTTGACTCCTTGGGTTTGATCATCTGCAGAAACTCGCTCTTCCACATTTGTCAGCGCAAGAACATTTTATCTAAGGCAGTTGTCGGTTTTTAATTCCAAGATACGGAACATGAAATCAGACAAGGTATGTTTTATTGTTGTGAAGTCCAAGATAATAAAGGTCATAATGAAATGTGCACCTTTCTATACCATTAGGTTGTGGACTTTGTCCCGAAAAACATAACAGGGATCTACTTGTTCAGCGATGCATGCCGATGTCAAAATCGCAATGAATGTTACTGATCTTAACAGACAGCACCAGTTCTGAAAAAATCTACACTATTTCCTCGTTAGAGGGCGCACTTATCTACAACGCGACCACGACTTTGGTGTCGTGATAAGAAAGTTGCAAATGCGCGAACGAAAGCATATGATAGGAAAGACCCCACAAACAAGAACAAGAAATATGTTGTTGAGAAACTATTGAAATACAGGGCTATTATAAATGATTGAAGCGATTTCATAAATTCACTGTAGCTTCATTCATTGACATATGGTCACGACACGCTACAGATACGTAGAAAAACTCATAAAGTTTTGTTCGGCTGAAGCCACACTTCAGGTTTCTGCCGCCAGAGCGCTCGAGAGCGCAGTGAGACAAAATGGCGACAGGAGCCGAGAAAGCGTATGTCGCGCTTGAAACGCACTCACATCAGTCAGTCATAACAGTGCAACGACACTTCAGGACGAAGTTCAACAAAGATCCACCAACTGTTAACTCCATTCGGCGATGGTAAGCGCAGTTTAAAGCTTCTGGATGCCTCTGTAAGGGGAAATCAACGGGTCGGCCTGCAGTGAGCGAAGAAACGGTTGAACGGGTGCGGGCAAGTTTCATGCGTAGCCCGCGGAAGTCGACGAATAAAGCAAGCAGGGACTTAACCCCATGCGATTTCTTTCTGTGGGGTTATGTGAAAGATTCGATTCAGTGTTTAAAGCTCCTCTACCAAGAAACGTGCCAGAACTGCGAGCTCGCATCAACGATGCTTTCGAATTCAGATTAGAGCCTTGGAATATTTTTGCTTCCTCATTTATTGCTATACAGGTAAGTCCTGATGACAAAAGTCACCATTCCAGCTGCAAACATTTTTCAAACAAGGCAATGTTAGCCTTACAGAGACCAGAAAATGAATTGCTCCTCATGAAAGACAGAAATTTACCATTAAATTATTAAATAAATGGTGTGGAATTTTTTTTTCCCTGAATAACAATGAAAATCGCGAGTTATCACCTCTTAGAAATTAGCGATTCAAACGGTTTCACACGCGCAGTTCATTGTTACACATAAGTCTTAAAGCTTACACCAAGGACAGTATCGAAAAAACTGGAGATAACCATCGAACTTTGATGTTCGCCAAGTGACTCTTGGTACCGCGAGATGAAATACGTGCTTAACCCAACACTCAAGTTGTCCACCTGTGTAACTCAGTGCACAGCGTGTGTGATTGCTGTATGGGAACCCCAGATTCGATTCCAGGTTCTGTGTGGCACAATCAGGCTCGTGGCGCTGACTGAGCAGTTACGTGATTTAGACGCAGCGGCTATAAAGTAAAAAAAGCGGACAACGGCCTTCCATACGGCATCCGAATGACGACACTGCCATCGCCCCCTAATTGACTATACTGGGTGAGTCATCTAACATTACCGCTGGATGTATTTCGTAAACCACATCAAATACTGACGAATCGATTCCACAGACCGAACGTGAGGAGAGGGGCTAGCGTAATTGGTTAATAAAAACCATAAAAAATGCACGGAAGTATGTTTTTTAACACAAACCTACGTTTTTTTAAATGGAACTCCGTTAGTTTTGTTAGCACATCTGAACATATAAACAAATACGTAATCAGTGCCGTTTGTTGCATTGTAAAATGTTAATTACATCCGGAGATATTGTAACCTAAAGTAGACGCTTGAGTACCACTCCTCCGCTGTTCGATCGTGTGTATCGGAGAGCACCGAATTACGTAGGGATCCGTTACTTTTGTTAGCACATCTGAACATATAAACAAATACGTAATCAGTGCCGTTTGTTGCATTGTAAAATGTTAATTACATCCGGAGATATTGTAACCTAAAGTAGACGCTTGAGTACCACTCCTCCGCTGTTCGATCGTGTGTATCGGAGAGCACCGAATTACGTAGGGATTCAAAGGGAACGGTGATGGACCTTAGGTACAGAAGAGACTGGAACAGCACATTGGTCTTTTTCACTGACACACATGTACATTACCATGAGGGGTGAGGTACACGTACACACGTGGTTTCCTTTTTCAATTACGGAATGGAATAGAGTGTGTCCCGACATGTCAGGCCAATAGATGTTCAATGTGGTGGCCATCATTTGCTGCACACAATTGCAATCTCTGGCGTAATGAATGTCGTACACGCCGCAGTACATCTGGTGTAATGTCGCCGCAGGCTGCCACAATACGTTGTTTCATATCCTCTGGGGTTGTAGGCACATCACGGTACACATTCTCCTTTAACGTACCCCACAGAAAGAAGTCCAGAGGTGTAAGATCAGGAGAACGGGCTGGCCAATTTATGCGTCCTCCACGTCCTATGAAACGCCCGTCGAACATCCTGTCAAGGGTCAGCCTAGTGTTAATTGCGGAATGTACAGGTGCACCATCATGCTGATACCACATACGTCAACGCGTTTCCAGTGGGACATTTTCGAACAACGTTGGCAGATCATTCTGTAGAAAGGCGATGTATGTTGCAGCTGTTTGGGCCTCTGCAATGAAGTGAGGACCAATGAGGTGGTCGCCAATGATTCCGCATCATACATGTACAGTCCACGGTCGCTGTCGCTCTACCTGTCTGAGCCAGCGAGGATTGTCCACGGACCAGTAATGCATGTTCCATAGATTCACTGCCCCGTGGTTTGTGAAACCCGCTTCATCGGTGAACAGGTAGAACTGCAACGCATTCTCTGTTAATGCCCATTGACAGAATTGCACTCGATGATTAAAGTCATCACCATGTAATTGCTGATGTAGCGACACATGAAACGGGTGAAAGCGGTGACGATGCAGTATGCCCATGACACTACTTTGACCCAGTCCACCGTCTCTCGCAATGTCCCGTGTACTCATGTGTGGGTTCATGGCAACAGCAGCTAACACACCAACTGCACCCGCTTCTCCTGTGACGGGCCTGTTACGCACCCGTTTGCGTGCTACGACCATACCTGTTGCATACAGTTGGCGGTAGATGTTTCGCAGTGTGCGGCACGTTGGATGCTCTCTGTCCGGGTACCGTTCTGCATACACCCTGCAGGCTTCAGCTGCATTTCGTCGACACTCGTCATAGATGAGTATCATTTCCGCCTTTTCAGAGTTCGAATACACCATGGTTACAGTTCCTGCAACACTACACTATCACAGACGTCTGGTAACACGGTGTACTACAGTTGGTCTGCGTGCGGAGACGAATGCAGAATAACAATAGCAGCAAGCGCTACATGCGGACACTGCGACAGCTAGACCAAACCACAACAGTGCACTACAGCCACACTCGTAAAAACGGTCGTCATCGTAAACATGCCCCTGCAGATGCTGCTCGCCGACCGTGGCCCGTTTTTGTTACAACACGCAACTGAACGTCGGAGGTTTCAAGCGTCAACTTTAGGTTTCAATATCTCCGGATGTAATTAACATTTTACAATGCAACAAACGGCACTGATTACGTATTTGTTTATATGTTCAGATGTGCTAACAAAACTAACGTGGTTACATTAAAAAAACGTAGGTTTGTGTTTAAAAACATACTTCCGTGCATTTTTGTATGGTTTGTATTAACCAATTACACTAGCCCCTCTCCTCACGTTCGGTCTGTGGAATCGGTTCGTCAGTATTTGATGTGGTTTACGAAATATATCCAGCGGTAACGTTAGGTGACTCACCCTGAATATAGTGCACTTACCAAGATGACCACGATTATGTCAACTTTTGTTTCTACAACACATCTACATCTAAATCTACATACATACTCCGCAATCCAACATACGGTGTGTGGCGGAGGATACCTCGTACCACAACTAGCATCTTCTCTCCCTGTTCCACTCCCAAACAGAACGGGGGAGAAATGACTGCCTATATGCCTCTGTACGAGCCCTAATCTCTCTTGTGGTCTTTGCGCGAAATATAAGTTGGAGGCAGTAAAACTGTACTGCAGTCAGCCTCAAATGCTGGTTCTCTAAATTTCCTCAGTAGCGATTCACGAAATGAACGCCTCCTTCCCTCCAGAGACTCCCACCCGAGTTCCTGAAGCATCTACAATAAGTAGATGCTGGTGAAGTTGTGCCTGAATCAGTGATTAAACCTAATTGCCTTGTATTTGAACAGCAGTGTCGGTTGTAGTTCCTTCAAACGTGTTTTGAGCTACACCGTGCTCCTTTGCATAAGACGAATTGCAAATGAAATGTCACTTGACCCACACTTGACTTGTCTTCTGCATTCGTTTTCCACTTGGAGTGGATTAAACATCAAAATATATATTTAATTCATAAAGAGTTGTACCATGGTTGTTGTTAAACGTTTAACTATACGGCTCCATTTCCCCGCCCCCCTCTGCCACGTTCTGCTCATTGCATTCGTCCCTGCTATCCAAGTTAGTGAATGAACTGGCAGTAGGACTGTTTATAATAAACAATTGTTGTCTTTGATCACTGTTGAAGTCTGCATACTGTATGTTTTATTGTGGTATTATGCTTTACATAAGCCTCCTCGTATTTATGAGAAAAATAAGTGGCATACGCTATTCGGAATTGCATTTGTAAGGTGTATGTAACTAATACATGCACATCAGCTTATTATTGTTTTTTTTGTCATCAGTTTTCTGACTGGGGTGATGCAGCCCGCCACGAATTCCTCTCCTGTGCCAACATCTTCATCTCAGAGTAGCACTTGCAACCTACTTCCTCAATTATTTGCTGGCTGAATTCCAATCTCTGTAATCCTCTACAGTTTTTGCCTTCAACTGCTCCCTCTAGTACCATTGAAGTCATTCCCTAATGTCTTAACAGATGCCCTAACATACTGTCCCTCCTCCTTGTCAATGTTTTCCACATATTCCTTTCCTCTGATTCTGCGGGGACACTCCTCATTCCTCACCTTTCAGTCCACCTAATTTTGAACGTTCGTTTATAGCACCACATCTCAAATGCTTCGAATTTCGTCGGTTCCGGTTTGCAACAGTCCATGTCTCACGGCCTTACAGTGCTGTGCTCCTAACGTACATTCTTAGAGATAACTTCCTCACATTAAAATCTATGTGTGATAGTAGTAGACTTCTCTTGGCCAGGAATGACCTTTTCGCCAGTGCTAGTCGGCTTTTGATGTCCTTGCTCCGACAGTCATTGGTTATTTTGTTGCCTAGGTAGTAGGATTGCTTAATTTCATCTACTTCGTGCCCGTCACTCCTGATGTTAAGTTTCTCGCTGTTCCCCTTTCTGTTACTTGTCATTACTTTCGTCTTTCTTCGAATTACTCTCAATCCATATTCTGTACTCATTAGAGTATTCATTCCATTCAGCAGATCATGTCATTCTTCTTCACTTCCACTCAGGAGAGCTATGTTATCAGCGAATCGTATCATTGATATCTTGTCACCATGAATTTCAATTACACTCGTGAACATTCCTTTTATTTCCGTCATTGCTTCTTCAATGTACAGATTCAACAATAGGGGCGAAAGACTACATTCCTGTCTTACACCCTTCTTTATCCGAGCACTTCGTTCTTGGTCGACCGCTCTTGTTATTCCTTCTTGCCTCTTGTACATATTGTATACTACCCATCTCTCCCTCAGAATTTCGAAAATCTTGCTCGACTTTATATTGTCGAACGCTTCTTCCTGGTCGACAAACGTGTGTTGATTTTGCTTTAGTCTTGCTTCCATTATCTACCGCAACGTCAGAATTACCTCTCTGGTAACTTTACCTTTCCTAAAGCCAAACTGATCGTCATCTAACACATCCTCAATTTTCATTTCCATTCTTCTGTAAATTTTTCTTGTCAGCAACTTGGAAACATGAGCTGTTTAGATGATTCGCTGTTTAGCTGATTCTTGCAGACTTCGGTATTGTGTGGATGATATTTTTCAGAAAGTCAGATGGTGTGTCTCCAGTTGGTGCCCGCAACAGGACGGCATCGTGCTCCGCCTCGCGGCCCGCATCTTCCAAGTCGTGTTCGGCCTCCTCGGCCACGTGCAGGAATCCCGCCTCCGGGCCTTCTGCCAGCTGAGCATCGGCGCAGGCCCAGAGGAGTGCGACGGCCACGAGCAGGACAGCGGCGGCCTTCATGTCTGGCGGAGGACCTGACTCCTGCGCACCTGCGGCGCTCCTTTTATACACCCTCGCTTCTCTTATCGCAGATAACGGCGGTAGGACGCCTGGACATCGAACGAGTGCCGTCAGCAATTTGCCCATATCTCCTGTGCAACTACGTCAAGCAATTTTAAGCTCGTTGTGATTAGCGCACTGTTACTACACAACAGATAATGAGGCCCTTTCGGTAGTCAAGGTTGTCTTGTTTCGAAAAATGTTGAGTGATAATGACATGTTTACATTTTACTAATGCCCAGAAGACAAAATATGTTAAAAGCGAATTTTATCACAACAGTAATGTATAACAACGGACTGAGGGGAGGCTCTCTTAACGTTTCCTTACATTGTACAATGTGTTAAGTGAAATCACAACATTTAGCACAACACTCATGCCATGGGAATGTTTCTAGTACCTGGTATTTAAGATTGTTCTTTCAGTGGCTTCTCAGTCAGACTATACCTATCGGCAGAGAAATCCAAATACATACAAACTGAATGTGACAGTACCACTTGGGGATTTTATGGACAACAATAAAAATCGTTATGGAGATTTTAACTGTCTATCATTTACTTTCAGTCTCATTACTTTTAGGTTAACATATGATTTCGCATTCACATTCATTAAAATTAATCCTCTGAACATTACATTGAAATGTATATTTCCCACATTCTTTCATTTTACGAAATCTAATTTTGTCAGTGCATACTCTCGCTAATGACGTATTTCAAGTCCCTGTATCAAAACCAAGAATAATCACGAGATATACTATGCAGTATAGATAAACATCTATGTCTATTAACTGAATAAATATTTTATGTGTGCATTCACATCCTCTTGCACACACACACACACACACACACACACACACACACACACACACACACACACTCTGCGTGATACATTCCAAACAGGATTCACAAAGAATAAAAACATTTGCATACCCACATACACTCAATATGAATCATTAATTCTTGCATTTCATTCCGTTACTTCATTTGTAATTAGCCATTTACTCTTCCCTCTTTGTACTTTGTATACAACATATACTGCCAGACTAAAATGTAACACCCGCAAGGACTCTGTTCAGTGGCGCCCATGTGTTACACATTAATACTGAGAGGTTCCATCTATGGCGGTCATCGACCATCAGATGATACTCAGGAGGTATTTCTTTATACCTTGTTTTGATTCTGTTGGCAGTAACTTGCTGAGTCTAGAGGTGCACAATATTCGCAACATTGCAGGGTACAACCATGCCCAAGGTGCGTACTCCTTTTTAACATTTTCAGCCACTTGAGCAGGTTCCTATTGTGGTCCTGCAGGTCAATGAACAGACATACCTACAGATTTCTGCATATGCTGGACACAATGTATTGGCGGTTTGTCGCTGCTTGCAGTAGTGATTTGTGGAATATTCCTGCGCCTACTGAAGTCTATATACTATACTGAAATCTGTATACTGTATGTTTTTTTGTAGTAATGCTTTACGTATTTAAGACGAGAATACGCTATTCAGAATTGCATTTTTAACCTATATGTAAGTAATATATGCACATCAGTATTTTTTTTGAGTCATCAGTTTACTGACTGGTTTGATGCATCCCGCCACGAATTCCTTTCCTCTGCCAACCTCTTCCCCTTAGAGTAGCGCTAGCAACCTTTGCTGGATGTATTCCAATCTCTGTCTTTCCCCTACAGTTTTGCCTTCTACAGCACCCTCTAGTTCCATGGACGTCATTCGCTGGTGTCTTAACATATGTCCTATCATCATGTCCCTTCTCCTTCTCAGTGTTTTCCATATAATCGTTTCCTCACCGTTTCTGCGAAGAACCTCTTTAATCCTCATCAGTCCATCTAATTTTCGACATTCGTCTGTAGCACTACATCTCAAATGCTTCTATTCCATTCTGTTCCAGTTTTCCTACAGTCCGTTTTTACTACCATGCAGTGCTGTCCTCCAAACGTACACTCTCAGAAATTTCATCCTCAAATTAAGGCCTATGTTTGATACTAGTTGACTTGTCTTGGCCAGGAACGCCCTTCTTGCCAGTGCTATTTTGCTTTTGATCTTTTGATGTCCTCCTTGCTCCGTCCGTCATTTGTTATTTTGTTGCCTAGGCAGTAGAATTCCTCAACTTCATCTACTTTTATCATTATGCTACTGTTCTCAATATGCTACTTCTCTTACTTTCGTCTTTCTACGATTTACTCTCAGTCCATATTCTACACTCATTATATTGTTCGTTCCGTCCAGCAGATCACGTAATTCTTATTCACTTTCACTCAGAATACCAGAGTTCTCAGCGAATCATATCACTGATATCTTTTCACCTTGAATATTCATTGCACTCGTCAACCTTTCTTTTATTTCCATCATTATTTCTTCAATGTACAGATTGAACAGTAAGGATGAAAGACGACATCCCTGTCTTATACCCATTTTAATCCGAACACTTCGTTCTCGGTCGTCCGCTATTATTATTTCCTTATGCCTCTTGTAAACATTGTATATTTCCCGTCTCTCCCAATAGCTTACTCCTACTTTTGTCAGAATTTCGAACATCTTGCTCCATTTTATATTGTCGAACGCTTATTCCTGGCCGACAAACATGTCTTGATTTTCTTTTAGTCTTGCTTCCATTATCTATCGCAACGTCAGAATTGCCTCTCTGGTTCCTTTACGTTTCCTAAGGCGAAGCTGATTGTCATGCGACACATCCTCAATTTTTTTTCCATTCCTCTGTAAATTTTTCTTGTGAGCAACTTGGATGCATGATTTGTTTATCTCATTGTGCGATAATTCTCGTACATGTCTGCTCTTTCATTCTTTGGAATCATGTGAATGGTATTTTTCCGAAAGTGAGATGGTACGTCGGCAGACACATACATTCCGAGTGGATGGTATTTTTCCGAAAGTTAGATGATATGTCACCAGACTCATACATTCCATTAAACCAAACCGAACTCAAAAACTTATATACAATAACGATATTGCGTAGGATTTGAGGGCTCAAATGGCTCTAAGCACCTCTGAGGCGCTGAGTCCCGTAGACTTAGAACTACTTAAACCTAACCTAAGGACCTAACACAGATCCATGCCCGAGGCAGGATTTGAAACTGCAACTGTAGCAGCAGCGCGGCTCCGGGCTGAAGAGCCTAGAACCGCTCGGTCACAGCGGCCGGTGTAGGATTTGAAAGGAAGTTTCAGAGTTATGAACAATGAATCGTGTCTGTATTCATATGGTTGCAGAAGTATGTTGATAGTGAAGATCTATTTCCCTTAATATGTTGTGGGAAAAAAGTCTCATTTATTTATTCCTCAATGCAGTCAGTCTACAAGATGAATCTATAAGAAATTGAATAGATTTATTCTACTTATTTAAGCCCATCTAGTATCATAAATTCACACTTCTAGAATGGCATATAGTGAGAAGATGTGAACCTTTTGATGTAAGGTTCTATGTTATATATTAAAAACAATACGAACTTCCATTCTCGACGAATGTGACCTGCAGATTTCCTGTCTTTTACCCTACATATTATTAAACATGTGGTTCATACCAACTTCATACATGTAAAATATCATATGTAAATGAAAATATGATAATATTGTCTTTGTCGACGCATTTCACAGACAAAATCCTTTCGAATTACCACCGTAGTAGCAGTCTCATTTTGAAATGTGGCAAGATTACACAGGTAATTCAACCAGTTAATAATCCACGACATTCCTTTAAACATTATGTTTCTGAAGATTCTTTGAGGTAGTAAAAGCTCCGCAATGTGAATTATTAACATAAGTTTGGAAGTATATGTGTTTATGTGACATCTGTTATATTAATAAACTGGACAAAGTCGAGGATACAGCTGTAGGCCGAAAAGTGTGTAGAACAGTGGGAAAGCCCGAGCCCACCCAAAGTGTAAACGGTACTGCCTTTTACAGAATCATTCCACGTATAGATGCCCTCACTGTACGCGACACTACAGTGTGGCTACAGTAGGCCTACCTGCCCCCATAGCCGACTTTCCTATCCGCAGCAGGCCGAACTCGTGCGCCACCTCGCGGCCCGCATCTTCCAAGCCGTGTGCGGCCTCCTCGGCCACGTGCCAGAAGTCCGTCTCCGAGCCTTCTGCCTGCTGAGCATCGGCGCAGGCCCAGAGGAGCGCGGCGGCCACGAGCAGGACAGCGGCGGCCTTCATGTGTGGCGGAGGACGTGACTCCTGCTCACCCGCAGCGCTCCTTTTATTCATCCGCGCTTCTCTTACCGGAGATAACGGTGGAAGGACGCCTGGACATCGAACGAGTGCCCACAGCAAATTGCCGACATCACCTGTTGAACCACCTTCAAGCAATTTTAAGCTCGTTCTGATTAGGGCACTATTACTACACAACAGATAATGAGGCCAGTTCGGTAGTCAAGGTTGGCTTGTTTACAAAAATGTTCAGCGGTAATGACATAGCTACATTTTACTAATGCCCAGAAGACAATACATGTTAACAGCGTATTTTTTTCACAACGGTAATATATCACAGTGGACAGATGCTCTTCCTAACGTTTCCTTACATTGTACTATGCGTAAGTGTAATTACAACATACAGCACACCACACATGGCATGGGAATGTTTCTAGTGCCTGACGTTTAAGATTGTTCTTACAGTGAGTTCGCAATCAGAACCGCACTGATCGGAACGCAAATCCAAATACGTCAAACTGAGTGTGACAGTACCATTTGAGGACTTTGCAGACAACAATGTAAAAGAATTATAGAGATTTTGACTGTCTTTCATTTACTTTCAGTCTCATTACCTTACGTATTACCTTGATTCCCATTAAGCACTTTTAGGTTAACATATGATTTCGCGTACACACTCCTTGAAATTATCCTTTGTACAGTACATTGAAATGAATATTCCCCACATTCTTTCATCTTACAAAATCTAATTTTGTCAGTGCATACTCTCGCTAATGAGATATTTCAACTCTCTCTTTCAAAAGCAAGAATAATCATGAGGTATGCTATGCAGTATGAATAGAAATCTATGACTATTAACTGAATAAATAATTTCTGTGTCACATTCAGATCCTCATGTACACACACACACACATACACACACACACACACACACACACACACACACACATACACACACTATGCCTAATGCATTCAAAACAGGGTTCCAAAAGAATAAAAACGTTTGCATACCCACATAAACTCTGTATAAATCTTTAATTCTTGCATTTCATTCAGTTACTTCATTTGTAATTAGTCATTTACTCTTCCCTCTTTGACTTTGTATACAATATATACTGTCAAACAAAAATTCAACACCCGCAAGGACTCTGTAATGTGGCGTCCATGTATTACACATTAATACTGAGGGGTTCTGGCATCGATGATCCATCTGTGGCGGTCATCGACGATCAAATGGTATTCATGAGGTATTTCTTTATACCTTGGTTTCATTCTGTTGGCAGTAACTTGCTGAGTCTAGAGGTGCATAATATTCGCAACACTGCAGGATACAACCATGCCCCAGCTGCGTACTCCTGTTTTACACTTTCAGCCACTTGAGCAGGTTCCTACTGTCGTCCTGCAGGTCAATGAATAGACATACCGACAGATTTCTTCATGTGCTGGACACAATGTATTGGCGGTTTGTCGCAGCCTGCAGCAGTGATTTGTGGAATATTCCTGCACCTTTAGTCCATGCTATAGAAGTTCGCGTAACACAGACGCACGTCAAGATTGACGCGTTGTGTGACCAGTGACGATTGCCTGAGTATCATCCACGGGAGATATCTGAGGATCCGTTCATGACGGATGTACAGGTGCACTGTGTAAACCTGGTAGGTGGCCTATTCAAGAGTACATTTACCCACAGCACTCATGTCTTCCCACCCCAGGCTTCATGGTGAGCGAGAGAATCAATTACAAGCTGCAGTCATATTTGCTGTTTCCGCCCGCTGGATAGTAGAGGTTGTTATACCCGCTTTACTCCCATTTTTTCGACAGGAAGACGATGTACTTTTCCAGCAGGACACTGCATGTCCACATATGGTGCTGCAAAGCAGTGTGACGTTTGTGGTGTCCAACAATTTTCTTAACCAGCAAGTTCACAACATCTCTCGCCAATTGAACACGTATGAGACACGATGAAATGGGAGCGTACCCCTTCTCTAGAGCCTGCAACAACCATTGGCAAATTACAACTAAAGATGCAGCATGCTTGGGGAAATCTATCGCAGGATTCCGTTCGGCACTAATATGGTAGTTTGCGTGTGGGAAAATACACCTGCGTTGTCGCCAGAGAGGGCTACATTGTGTATTATTGCAACTGTTTGGAAATGCTATCCTGTGACGTATTGTGTCTTTCATTTGGTCTGATTTGTTACTGTAATCACATCACTCGTCAATAAAATTACCTAGTCCTTCAGGCTGTTGCATTTTCTCGCATATTTAATTTTTTAAACGTCTCTCCCTAGTGATATTTTTCTTAAATATAAAATCTGTCCCTGGTTTGCCACTTATCTTCTCCCATTATTCCCACATTTACCTTACATAATTTTAAAATGGCTTTATCTCTTACCTTAATCGTCTTAGAGAACTCTCTCTTTATTGTGAGCTACGCTGTCGACATGTTTTATCATTACAGTTTCTTTCTTTTATTCTTTTCTTAATTACAGCTTGTGTATTATTATTACCTTATCGTTTCAAAAGAGGCACATACTTCGCTGTTCTATAATATTCAGTCATCTACGGCATATTTACTCCTCTTGGTGTGCACTTCGGCAGGAAGAATAGAAGAAAATCAGTCACCTATTTCCCTTGCAATTAGAGCTAGTACTGACGTTTATCTACATCATTCTACCATTTCACGAAGGGCATCAGATGACGATACCAGAAGTACTCTCCACCATTCGCTGTCTGATTGCTTGCTTAATGTAGGACATAGACATAGGTTGTATCCCTATGAAAGTTACTGCTATATCTTGTTAACTCTCAATGAACAAGAACAACACCTTATTTCTGTTCGTCTGAAAAGTATTGTATTCTCATAATTTTCTCCCACTTATCTTTTTCCATTTCCTCTCTTTCCCTTTTATTTGTCTTCCTAGGATTTGTGTCACAGAAGAACAAGTCTTTCTCGGTCTTTTTATGTTATATCCTTGATTTCGTTTCAGCAATATATAGCTCAGCGTCTTGTATAAATAGCCATCTAAAGGTAATAAAATAATGACTCTCATGTTTGATAACATAAACATCGATTGACTAAAATACATGCCATAAATTTAGAAATTATGAATACTTATTTGGTAACTCTACAGCTGTTTCTGTCATTCACTGTTTGTATACATAATCTATTCACAGGAAATCATGCTCTGTTCCATCTTGCATCAAACGTCTTCTTGAGAGAGCCTAAAATAAAGGCAAATATAGCGCTAACCATATTGTACACCATTCTCTTGTTTATAGGTCGCGAGCTCACTCCTTCTGTTTGATCATGCAGTTTCTGTTTCTAATAACATGTCACCTTCTGCTTACATTCAGGTTTCTCATCTGAGATTCACCTATTACAACACTTTATCCACCACTAGTGTTTCAGCTAAACCTACCAAATTCCTTTGAAATGTAGAGTCACGCATATCAAGTTCATTAATATTTTGTCCATTGTCTTTTAATGATCTTCTAACATTCACTACTTGCTCCTCGTTGACTACCTTTTCCTGCCTTGTCCATATCATATATCTTACACTAGTCCATGGTAGCAGGACGGGACTGTCGGTTCCGGGCAAAAATCAGTAATTTGTGCAGTGTCGGGTGACAGCTGATGCAGTTCTTCTAATTATAGCTCCACTGCTCTTGACTAATAGAGAGCAGTCGAGTTCTGTACTCTGCAGTGAGAGGCCCATAATTATTGCTATAAGAAAGAACGCTCACCAATGAAATTCGTATAAGTTGCCAAACTGGATGTGAACTTTCCAGCAAACTGGCAAAATTGTCGTAAACGTTTCAGGAAATTGCGGATTGGCTGTTAAATCAAGCTGATGTTAAGATAAGAACTTAATTCCAACTCGTAATTTCTTGAGCATTTGCATGTTAACTCTGGACAGAACAGATTAGGTTCTGTTTTAAATAATTACAATGATATAACGAATTAATGTATGGTTTCTTACTGACAAACATCTTTTATCCGATTTTTAAGTACATTTTCTTAACAATATTTTTCAGTAATTTTTTTGATATTATGATTCTCTGCAAATAATACATTTGTATTTTAAACATGAACATTTACAATTTTATAATGAATACTATCAGGTGGATTTATATATTACTTACTCTAAATCTAGTAGAGAATCCATATCCAAAGTTTAATATTTAATCATTGGTCTTTCTCTCCATATACTGCTCTGTACAATATTTACATTTAATAACCAAGGATATGCAGCAATAACACACACACACCACGTGTGTGTTGAAAGTATTGAGACATTAACGCGAGTGATCTGGCATCATAGTGTTGTTCTACTTGTGTAGACTGCTGTGTTCATCCCTTCCAGATGGTCTGTCCAAGTTTCAGCTCTATGTAGCTATCACATCATTTTTGGGAGGGCCATCAGTGAAGTTGTGTTTTTATTGTGTGTTATGCAAATGGAACAGCTGAATTTAGAACTACGTTATACCTCAAGTTTTGTATTAAACTTGGGGAATTGGAGAGTGTGAACTTTCAATAGTTGAAACAATGCTATGGGCAACATTCCTTAACAAGAGCACAAGTTTTTCACTGTCACAAATCGTTTCTGGAAGGCCGAAAACACTTTGTAGATGAACCTCACTCAGGAAGACCTTCAACTTCAAAAACCGACGAGAACGTCGACCGTGTGCATTCTCTTGTGAGATCATAGCGGCGTTTAACAGTAAGGATGATGGGCACCCTGTAAACACTGCTAACGTACATCAAATTTCGAAGGATGATTTGCACATAGCAGACAAGTATATACTTGCATCATGACGATGCCACTCATCACACGACTACTTCCATCTCCGGATTTTTAATCTGAACAGTCCTGTTGTTGCACAGCCCTTTAATTCGCCTGATCTGAGCCTTTGTGAGTTTTTTCAATTAATGCAATTAAAAATACTTAAAATGATGTCGTTTTGAAATTCTGGAGGACATTCAGGTGTGTGTGTGACAGAGATGTGTAACGCCCCATCAATTGAGGCCTTTTAGCGCTGTTACCAAGACTGGAAGCAATATAGCAGCCTAAGGAAACTACTTTAAAGGTGACATAGCAGTTGCTTGAAAAACAACTTTAGTAGATAAAAAATCAGTCTCATTACTTTTCTCATATACCTCTTATGTCCATGCACATATAATGTGTAGTCATGTGCACAGCAGATGCAATATATTTACTCACACATAGTGTGGAATCATTACACATACGCAAATGAATGTGCTACATCAGATGAATTTTCTCGAGGTTGGTGACAGATAGAGCCTTCCACCTAAGGCTAAGGAAAAATTCGATATGTCAGCTAAATCTCAAAGACAGCAACATATTTGTAATATGCACCAAACGCAAAATGGTAGCGATCCCTATTTTTCATTACAAACTTTTTCAAATTTCGCGCACTGTCTTACTTCCACCTGTATATATCACAAGAGCTATAGCCAATAACGAAATGATGATTGTATTATAATGAACCTGACACATAAAGATATAAGTAACGAAAAATGAATCCTTTTTACTGAATATTTTCTAAAAAATCGTTTAATTAAGGAGTGCGCCCAAATTCTGTCATCGCCGTTTGGCTGGAAGGTGGCAAACACTGTCGGCCACCCCTTCTGAAAAAAAAAACGAGTAAAGTCGCCCAGCGCTTTGGACGAAAACTAGTGGCTGTGCATTGGCCACTTTATCCTACATGGACTCAACCTGTGGAACTAGTGGCGGAAAAGTGTCCCTTTCCTAACGCTTTTCTGAGATGACTGCGAAAATTACTGTTAATGGAGATGTGTCACTGTTTTATAGCCGAAGAGTAAATGCGCTGGTCACTGCAGCTTTCATTATCGAGTAGTAAAAGCTTTTTTTCCATGAAAAATGTGAAAATTCACATTTATTGTTGAACTTTTCATTTCTCTCTCCGTTCTAATTTTTCCATATCGCATCAACACTTAATAAGCTTACTATTTCCATCATGATCACGTGACCGGACGTACTTCAACCTTGAAACTTTACAATAAATACAGAGAACTTTTGGAGGTAGATGTCTCCCTAACATAGTGAATGTCTCACATCTGTGTTGGATTGTACAACTAATGTGTGGCACGAATATTATTGCAGATTTAAGTTAGTTGCCTGCATGGACTTCAGTTGGTTGTTAACATCTGACTCAATACAGAGGGACAGGGAAACACAAGTCGCTGAACAGACAATATTATTTAACAGGCAGTTACGTCCAGAGCATTCACAAGAGTTTTAAGTGAGGTACTATTTCGGAAATGTTAGACATCTGTTTAAGGCGGTACAGTATATTGATTGACACATACAGTATTCACAGCACCATGTCTCGAAAAAAAGGAGATGTTGTGTTATCGTACGTTCTTCTCCTGTTAGTCGTGGAAGTGTAAATGTGGATTATCAATGAAGTGATTATAAAACAGCGGACTGGAACAATGTGCTCATACTTGACAAGTGCGACATGTTTTTTCATGCTAATGTCGTTTTTATCTGTACCCACAATGGAGTAGTACAATACGAAAACGCTACAGGGATAACCCTACCCGATTATTCTTTCATTTTTATGGGTAGGGTAAATACTGTACTTATAAATAGAGGCTAACATACAAAATATTGGGGTAAAATAAGCTGTATTATGCAAGCTGTTAAGTATTTGAAATTATATACATATTGATGACGTTTTGTAATAGGTATACCAGTTTTTTTCTGAAGATCTACTTTTAGGGCTCAATCATAATCCGGTAATATCTTTATCTGACGGTACTGTCGTGAAAAATATGACTACGATGCTCTTTCAATATCACTTGTACTCAACGTCATTCGCATTGGTTCACACGCAACATGCGAGACGGAGCTCATATCAATGTCCGACTCCAATTTCTGTGTGTTTCTCAGAACGAGCCAAGAGTTGCAGAAATGGGAGTTCAGCCGACTATTTGATGTAGATGCGCACCTAAGGCAGTGCAAGACGTGTTTCTCCGTAGAAATGGTTTAGGTTTCGTACTTAGAATGGATATTTGTGTGAAAAATTAGCTACAATTATAAAAAAAGTATACAAAATGATCAATACATTGCTGGTAATTATGTTATTGAAGATATGAGACTTGAAGGCAGTCATTAATGAGGCCAATATTGGCTATCATTTTTAGGTGGGATAGCACCCTACCACGCACGCTCAATTCGGCTAGAGGTTAATATTTTTGCAGAATTTATTGTGTCATTGTAGACTATAATGTGGAATCTTAGTTTAATATTCACCACCATTTTGCAGAATATTCTGTGACCTATTTAATATATGCTGTCAAAATCTCAAACGGTACTTCGTTATTACAGCCATATTTTAGCTCTTCTGCTAATAGTCTTGTCACTATAGCGAAAGACGAAACTCAAGCTGTACCGATCACATATGTTTTCCGCTGTTATAAATAATTCACCTTTACTGTACTAGGATAGAGATGAATGAGTATACTGCGAGAGGAGTGAACAAGATCCTTGAATCTGTATTTTGTTTTATCCGTGGTTGGTGCGCTGGTCAGTTGTGCAGCGCTGGTGCGGACTTGTTTGAGGCCTTGTTGTAAGTAGCTGAATTTTTCAGATAATGAGATCTGTTTTTTGTGTCTGGGAAAAGCTATCTGGAATACTTTATTAGGCAGATGAAAACTCGTTAATAATACTTTCTCGCTCCTTATATTCTTGGAGAAGAATCTGGAGGCATTTTAGAGGCAACAAAGGCATACACAAGAATGAAATGTTTGTTTCTCACAGCTTTTAACTAAAGGACATCTTTGTCCCTCTGATAACTAATAACTTTCATGATTAGTGTTACTTTGATTTTTTCATTACATCACAAACAGCTCAATTGGTTGAAATGTTTGTAGTTTTTTGTAATGAGAGAATTTTGTAATTTTTAGAGCCTTCTTATGTTGTCCAGTCTTTTCGTCAATAATCAGAGTTTCATTTCTCAAGAACGATATTTCTTGAAAGTAAAACTCACCTCCATTATTCTTAACAAATTTTGGAATATTTTGTCGTGTGCGCATTCCTCGCGATGTCAAAGGAAGTAACAGATTGTTTCTGACAATCAAATGGAAAGTTTCATTTAGCTGCTCCATTTGCTGATACGTATTTCCTTTCGAGAATGTCAGTACAACATAAACAGCGTACTGAGCAAGGGGTAAGACACTTTTATTTCAGGACAGATCTCACATTGTTTTCTTGAGCAAACAACGTGTCCTCGGGATTGTCAGGTGTCGCGCTTGCAAGCAGATTAATTTTCAGTGAACAGTTTTGGCAATTTCAGACAGTTGCTTTCTTCGGAATTGCACAGTATTTATTTCTATGGATATTCCAAGTCAAACATTGTACTTCATGTCTCGCAACGTTCATAATGAACTTCGGTACTGAGTTTTAATTATATAGTTTTCACAGACCACACAATTAGTTTCTTTTGGCATTTAATTAGGTTCCATTTCTTTCTTTCATATTTTTCATATCATGAAGTGTAAAAGCTTTTTTTTCACGACACTGTTCACAGGGCAACCAAGAGTCAGTTTTACTTAGCCGTTGAATATTATATCTAAAGTACACAAAGAGAAAGTTTTTAATATCAATATATCCAGTTTTCTCACCTACAGACAATTTTGATAGGAAACTTACAAAATAATTCGTATAATAATAAAAATTAATTTGTTATGACAAGAATCCACCGCGAAATTAATTTAGTTTAAAGTTTATCAGTGGGATAGGCGTTTTGGTGCAGCAGATTACATTGCCAGGGTACTTTTTTTGCAGGCTAAAATCTTCAATGAAGGACTAGCCACTGTGGAGATGGCTAAGATTTCAGTGCAGTTCAGGAAGTATATCTACTTTGGTATATGTGCTCTACACCTCACCAAATTGTACATGTAAAACTTCCACCATGAGTTGTAAAACCAAACTTTGCTGATCCCAAATGATTTTATATGCATACAGACAATTTCACCTACAGGGTAACAGTCTGTGGTCCATATGAAATAATTATGTGCCATACCAACACATTCCACTTGTCTGGATAGGCCACCAATAATCCTATCCTTATAACACCGCAGAACACATAGGTTATCAGCCTGATGAAATTCGAGGTGAATGTATTGCTGATTAAGGAGTTTTCAGGGATCTATTTGAGTGTGTTCGGCAGCGCTAAATATATGGTGTGCCAAATAGTCTTTCCATCACAAGGCCATGACGTATGTTGTGTAACGCAACTGAAAGTTAGCATGTCACATCATGGCAACAACAGTTAGTCTGTGCATATGGATTCAGGACCCTCCCATTCTCATACTATTCACTTGACTGACTGAGTCTGTGGGTGTGTGTTTATTTGTAAATAGCACATGCGTGCATGAGTGTAAGCGGAGTAACTGAATGAACCATTAGTCATTAATGTATATTTGAGTGTGTGTAATGATTCCACACTTTGTGTGAGTAAATATATTGCATCTGCTGTGCACACGACTACACACAATATGTGCATGGATATATGAGGTATATCAGAAATGTAATGAGACTGATTTTTAATCCACTAAAGTTGTTTCTCAAGCAACATCTCTGTCACCTTCAAAGTAGTTTCCTTCGGCTGCTATATAGTTTCCAGTCTTGGTAGCAGTGCTGAAAGGCTTCAATTGATAGGGCGTTAAACGCATCTGTCACACACTTCTGAATGTTCTACAGAATGTCAAGAAGACGTCTTTTTAAGTATGTTTAATTTCATTAATTGAAAAAAGTCACAGAGGCTCAAATCAGGTGAATAAGAGGGCTGAGCAACAACAGGACTGCCTTTTCAGATAAAAAATTCCAAGAAGGAAGTAGCCGTGTGATAAGTGGCATCGTCATGATGCAATATATACTTGTCTGCTATGTGCAAATCATCCTTCGAAATTTGATGTACAATGGATGTGTTTACCTTTAACGGGGTGACCATCATCCATATTGTTCAATGTCGCTATGATCTCACAAGAGAACGCACTTGGTCGACGTTCTCGTCAGTTTTTGAAGTTGAAGGTCTTCCTGAGTGAGGTTCATTTTCAAAATGTCCCCGGCCTTCCAGAAATGATTTGTGACAGCGAAAAACTTGTACTGTTGTTAAGGAATGTTACCCATAGGATTATTTGAACTTTTGAAAGGTCACACTCTCCATTTCCCCAAGTTAAATACAAAACTTGAGGTATAATGTTGTTCTAATTTCAGCTATTCCATTTTCATAACGCGAAATAAAAACACAACTTCAGTGATGGCACTCTCAAAAATCATATGATAGTTAAACAGAGCTGAAATTCGGACAGAACATATGGAAGGGACGAACACAGCGTTGCCAGATCACTAGCATTATTCTCAGTCTCAATACTTTCAACACACACCTGGTGTGTGTGTGTGTGTGTGTGTGTGTGTGTGTGTGTGTGTGTGTGTGTATGTGGATTTGTGTTCGTGTGTGTGTGCTCGCACATGCACGCACCCTTTTTCTTCACCCATTGCTACATATCATTGGCTATTAAATGTAAATATTGTATAGAGCAGTATACGAAGAGAAAGACAAATGATTAAATGTTACACTCTGGATATCGATTCTCTACTAGTTTTAGAGTAAATAATATAAATGCACCTGATAGTGTTAATTACAAAACTGTAAATGTTCATGTTTAAAATACAAATGTATTACCTGCAGATATATCATAATATTAAAAAAAATTACTGAAAAATATTGTTAAGAAAATGTACTTAAATATAGGATAAAAGATTTTGTTAGCAATAAATCATGCATTGATTTGTTATATCGTTGTAATTATTTAAAACAAAACCTTGGAATTAAGTTGTTATCTTAACATCAGTTTAAGTTAACAGCCAATTCGCAATTTCCTGAAAAGTTGAGACCATTTTGCTAGTTTTCTGCAGATTTCACATCCAGTTTGGCAATTTATTACGAATTTTAATAGTCAACGCTCTTTCTTAGAGCAGTAATTATGGACCTCTCACTGTAGAGTACAGAACTCGAATGATCTCTATTAGCCAAGAGCAGTGGAGCTATAATTAGAAGAACTGCATCAGCTGTCACCCGACACTGCACAAATTACTGATTTTTGCCCGGAACCGACAGTCCCGTCCTGCTACCATGGACTAATGTAGGATATAAGATATGGCCAAGGCAGGAAAATGTAGTCAACGAGGAACACGTAGTATATGAGATGATCATTACAAGACAATGGACAACATATTAATGAACTCGATATGGGTGACCCTAGATTTCAATGTAATTTGGTAGGTTTAGCTGAAACGCTAGTAGTGGATAAAGGGTTGTAAGAGGTGTATCTTACATGAGCAAAGAGAATGAAAGCGGAGTGTGACATGTCATTTGAAATACGGTCACTGCATGATTAAACAGGAGGAGTGAGATCGCGATCTATAATCAAGAGAATGGTGTACAATATGGTTAGCAGTGTATTTGACTCGGTACGACTTTTAGGCTCTCTCAAGAAGAAGTTTGACACAAGATTGAAGAACCAAACAGGGTATGGTTTCCTGTGAATAGATTATGTATACAAAGAGTGAATGACAGAAACAGCAGTAGAGTTACCAAGTAAGTATCCATAATTTCTTCATTGATGGCATGTATTTTAGTCAATCGATGTTTATGTTATCAAAAATGAGAGTCATTATTTTTTTAGGTTTAGATGGCTTTTTATACAAGATGCTGAGCTATATATTGCTGAAACGAAATTAAGGATATAACATAAAAAGACTGAGAAAGACTTGTTCTTCTGTGATACAACTACTAGGAAGACAAATAACAGGCAAAGAGAGGAAATCGAAGAAGATAGGTGGGAGAAAATTATGAGAATACAATACTTTTCAGACGAACAGAAATAAGGTATTATTCTTATTCATTGAGAGTTAACAAGATATAGCAGCAAATGTCATAGGGATACAATCTATGTCTATGTCCTACATTATGCAAGCCACCAGACAGCGAATGGTGGAGAGTACTTCTGGTATCATTATCTGATCGCCCGTCTTTTCCGTTCGTGAATGGCGCATAAGTAGAATGATTGTAGATAAATGTCAGTATTAGCTCTAATTGCACGAAGGATAATAGATGACTGATTTTCTTCTGTTCTTGCTGCCGAAGTCCACACCAAGAGGAATAAATTTGCCATTGTTGTTGTTGTTGTTGTGGTCTTCAGTCCTGAGACTGGTTTGATGCAGCTCTCCATGCTACTCTATCCTGTGCAAGTTTTTTCATCTCCCACTACCTACTGCAACCTACATCCTTCTGAATCTGCTTAGTGCATTCATCTCTTGGTCTCCCTCTACGAATTTTACCCTCCACGCTGCCCTCCAATACTAAATTGGTGATCCCTTGATGCCTCAGAACATGTCCTACCCCAACCGATCCCTTCTTCTGGTCAAGTTGTGCCACAAACTTCTCTTCTCCCCAATCCTATTCAATACTTCCTCATTAGTTATGTGATCTACCCATCCAATCTTCAGCATTCTTCTGTAGCACCACATTTCGAAAGCTTCTATTCTCTTCTTGTCCAAACTATTTATCGTCCATGTTTCACTTCCATACATGGCTACACTCCATACAAATAAATGACTACCTGACACTTAAATCAATACTCGATGTTAACAAACTTCTCTTCTTCAGAAACGCTTTCCTTGCCATTGCCAGTCTACATTTTATATCCTCTCTACTTCGACCATCATCAGTTATTTTGCTCCCGAAATAGCAAAACTCATTTACTACTTCAAGTGTCTCATTTCCTAATCTAATTCCCTCAGCATCACCCGACTTAATTAGACTACATTCCATTATCTTTGTTTTGCTTTTGTTTATGTTCATCTTATATCCTCCTTTCAAGACACTGTCCATTCCATTCAACTGCTCTTCCAAGTCCTTTGCTGTCTCTGACACAATTACAATGTCATCGGCGAACCTCAAAGTTTTTATTTCTTCTCCATGAATTTTAATACCTACTCAGAATTTTTCTTTTGTTTCCTTTACTGCTTGCTCAATATACAGATTGAACAACATCGGGGAGAGGCTACAACCCTGTCTTACTCCCTTCCCAACCACTGCTTCCCTTTCATGTCCCTCGACTCTTATAACTGCCATCTGGTTTCTGTACAAATTGTAAATAGCCTTTCGCTCCCTGTATTTTACCCCTGCCACCTTTAGAATTTGAAAGAGAGTATTCCAGTCAACATTGTCAAAAGCTTTCTCTAAGTCTACAAATGCTAGAAACGTAGGTTTGCCTTTCCTTAATCTTTCTTCTAAGATAAGTCGTAAGGTCAGTATTGCCTCACGTGTTCCAGTGTTTCTACGGAATCCAAACTGATCTTCCCCGAGGTTGGCTTCTACTAGTTTATCCATTCGTCTGTAAAGAATTCGTGTTAGTATTTTGCAGCTGTGACTTATTAAGCTGATAGTTCGGTAATTTTCACATCTGTCAACACCTGCTTTCTTTGGGATTGGAATTGTTATATTCTTCTTGAAGTCTGAGGGTATTTCGCCTGTTTCATACATCTTGCTCACAAGATGGTAGAGTTTTGTCAGGACTGGCTCTCCCAAGGCTGTCAGTAGTTCCAATGGAATGTTGTCTACTCCGGGGGCCTTGTTTCGACTCAGGTCTTTCAGTGCTCTGTCAAACTATTCACGCAGTATCGTATCTCCCACTTCATCTTCATCTACATCCTCTTCCATTTCCATAATATTGTCCTCAAGTACATCGCCCTCTATATACTCCTTCCACCTTTCTGCTTTCCCTTCTTTGCTTAGAACTGGATTTCCATCTGAGCTCTTGATATTCATACAAGTCGTTCTCTTATCTCCAAAGGTCTCTTTAATTTTCCTGTAGGCAGTATCAATCTTACCCCTAGTGAGATAGGCCTCTACATCCTTACATTTGGCCTCTAGCCATCCCTGCTTAGCCATTTTGCACTTCTTGTCGATCTCATTTTTGAGACGTTTGTATTCCTTTTTGCCTGCTTCATTTACTGCATTTTTATATTTTCTCCTTTTATCAATTAAATTCAATATTTCTTCTGTTACCCAAGGATTTCTACTAGCCCTCGTCTTTTTACCTACTTGATCCTCTGCTGCCTTCGCTACTTCATCCCTCAAAGCTATCTATTCTTCTTCTACTGTATTTCTTTCCCCCATTCCTGTCATTTGTTCCCTTATGCTCTCCCTGAAACTCTGTACAACCTCTGGTTCTTTCAGTTTATCCAGGTCCCATCTCCTTAAATTCCCACCTTTTTGCAGTTTCTTCATTTTTAATCTACAGTTCATAATCAATAGATTGTGGTCAGAGTCCACATCAGCCCCTGGAAATGTCTTACAATTTAAAACCTGGTTCCTAAATCTCTGTCTTACCATTATATAATCTATCTGATACCTTTTAGTATCTCCAGGGTTCTTCCATGTATACAACCTTCTTTCATGATTCTTAGATGACTGAATATTATAGAACAGCGAAGTATGTGGCTCTTTTGAAACGATAAGGTAATAATAATACAGAAGCTGTAATTAAGAAAAGAATAAAGGAAAGAAACTGTAATGACTTAACATGTCGACAGCGTAGCTCACAGTAATGAGAGAGTTCTCAAAGACGATTAAAGTAAGAGATAAAGCCTTTTTAAAATTATGTAAGGTGAATGTGGGAGTAATGGGAAAGATAAGTGGCAAAACAGGGACAGATTTTATATTTAAGAAAAATATCAAGAGGGAGAGACGTTTAAAAAATTGAATATATACAGTACCAGCAAGAAAGTGCAACAGCCTGAAGGACTCGGTAATTTTATTGACGAGTGATGTGATTACAATAACAAATTCAGACCAAATGAAAGACACAATACGTCACAGGATAGGATTTCCAAACAGTCGCAATAATACACAATGTAGCCCTCTCTGGTGACAACGCATGTGTATGTTCCCACACGCAAAGTATCATATTGGTGCCGAACGGAATCCTACTTTAGATTCTTTTGTTGTAATTCGACAATGGTTATTGCAGGCTCTAGAGATGGAGTATGTTTCCTTTTCATCGTGTCTCATACGTGTTCAATTGGAGAGAGATGTTGTGAACTTGCTGGTTAAGGAAATTGTTAAACACCACAAACAGCACACTGCTTTGCAGCACCCTATGTGTCCTGCTGGAAAAGTACATCGCCTTCCTGTCGAAGAAATGGGAGTAGTAAAGGAATAACAACCTCTGCAATTTAGCGGGCGAAAACAGCAAATATGACTGCAGCTTGTAATTGATTCTCTCGCTCACCATGAAGCCTGGGGTGGGAGGACATGAGTGCTGTGGGTAAATGTACTCTTGAATATGCCACCTACCAGGTTTACACAGTGCACCTGTACATCCGTCATGAACGGATCCTCAGATATCTCCCGTGGATGATACTCAGGCAACCATCACTGGTCACACAACGCATCAATCTTGACGTGCGTCTGTGTTACGCGAACTTCTGTAACATGGACTACAGGTGCAGGAATATTCTACGAATCATGCTGCAAGCTGTGACAAACCGCCAATACATTGTGTCCAGCACATGAAGAAATCTGTCGGAATGTCTATTCATTGACCTGCAGGACCACTGTAGGAACCTGCTCAAGTGGCTGAAACTGTTAATCAGGAGTACGCACCTTGGGCATGGTTGTACCCTGCAATGTTGCGAATATTGTGCACCTCCACACTCAGCAAGTTACTGCCAACAGAGTCAAAGCAAGGCATAAAGAAATACCTTATGAGTACCATCTGATCGTCGATGACCGCCACAGATGGATCACCAGTACCAGAAACTCTCAGTATTAATGTGTAATACATGGACGCCGCTTAACAGAGTCCTTGCATTTGTTCCATTTTTGTCTGGCAGTATATATTGTGTACAAGTACAAAGAGGGAAGAGTAAATGACTAATTACAAATGAAGTAACTGAATGAAATGCAAGAGTTAATGATTTATACTCAGTGTATTAGGGTATACAAATGTACTTATCTTTGTGAACCGCGTTTTGAATGCATCATGCAGAGTATGTGTGTGTGTGTGTGTGTGTGTGTGTGTGTGTGTGTGTGTGTGTGTGTGTGTGTGTGTGTGATTGTGTGTGTGTGTGTGTGTGTGTGTGTGTGTGTGTGTGTGTGTGGATGTGAATGTGACACAGAAAGTATTTATTCAGTTAATAGTCATAGAATTCTATCTATTCTATTTCTACTGCGTAGTATAGTTCATGATTATTCTTCCTTTTGTTAGAGTGAGTTGAAATATAAGCGAGAGCATGCACTGACAAAATTAGATTTTGTAAGATGAAAGAATGTGGGGAATATACATTTCAATGTACTGTTCAGAGGATAATTTCAAGGAGTATGAATGCGAAATAATATGTTAACCTAAAAGTGGTTAATGGGAATCAAGGTAATACGTAAGGTAATGAGACTGAAAGTAAATGGAAGACAGTCAAAATCTCTATAATTCTTTTATATTGTTGTCTGCAAAGTCCTCAAATGGTACTGTCATACTCAGTTTGACGTATTTGGATTTGCCTTCCGATCAGTGCGGTTCTGATTGCGAACCCACTGTAAGATCGATCTTAAACGTCAGGCACTAGAAACATTCCCATGCCATGTGTGGTGTGCTGTATGTTGTAATTACACTTACGCGTCGCACAATCTAAGGAAACTTAGGAAGAGCATCTGTCCACAGTGATACATTACCATTGTGAAAAAATACGCTGTTAACAGATTTTGTCTTCTGGGCGTTAGCAAAATGTAGCCGTGTCATTACCCATCAACATTTTTCAAATCAAGACAACCTCGACTACCGAACGCGTCTCATAATCGGTTGTGTAGTAACAGTGCCCTAATTACAACGAGCTTAAAATTGCTTGAAGGTGGTTGCACAGGAGATATCGGCAAATTGCTGACGGCAATCGTTCGATGTCCAGGCGTCCTTCCACCGTTATCTCCGGTAAGAGAAGCGCGGATGAATAAAAGGAGCGCTGCGGGTGCGCAGGAGTCACGTCCTCCGCCACACATGAAGGCCGCCGCTGTCCTGCTCGTGGCCGTCGCGCTCCTCTGGGCCTGCGCCGATGCTCAGCAGGCAGAAGGCCCGGAGGCGGGCTTCCTGCACGTGGCCGAGGAGGCGGGACACGACTTGGAAGATGCGGGTCGCGAGGCGGCTGCGGATAGGAAAGTCGGCTGTGGGGGCAGGTAGGCCTACTGTAGCCACACTGTAGTGTCGCTTATGGTGAGGGCATCTGTACGTGGAATGATTCTGTAGAAGGCAGAACCGTCTACACTTTGGGTAGCTTTGCAGGAGATAGGCTCGGGCTTTCCCACTGTTCTACACACTTTTCGGCCTACAGCTATATCCTCGACATTTATTAATTTAACACTTTTCACATAAACACATATACTTCCAAAGTTATGTTCATAATTCACCTTGCGGAGCTTTTACTACCTCAAAGAATCTTCAGAAACATAATGTTTGAAGGAATGTCGCGTACCATGAACTAGTTGAATTACCTGTGTAGTCTCGTCACATTTAAAAATGAGACTGCATCTCGGTTGGTAATTCGAAACGATTTTGTCCACGAAATGCGTCGAGAAAACCAGTCTTATCATATTTTCATTTACATATGATGATTTAAATTTATGATGTTGATGTGAACCACATGTTTAATGATGTGTAGGACAAAAGACAGGCATTCTGGCGGCCACATTAATTGGGAATGGAAGTTAGTATTGATGTGAATACATGACATACAACCTTGCATCAAAAGGTTCACATCTTCTCACTATGGTTTTCTCCACCATATGCCACTCTAGAAGTTTGGCTTTGTGATACTAGATGGGCTTCAATACGTAGAATAAATCTATTCAATTTCTTAGATTCATCTTGTAGACTGAGTGCATTCAGGAATAAATAAATGAGACAGTCATTTGTATAATTAGGGGTAATTTGTTTTCCCGTAACCTATTAAGGGAAATATGTCTTCACCATCAGTGTACTTCTGTAACCATATGAATACACACACGATCCATTGTTCATCACTCTGAAACTTCCTTTCAAATAACATTATTGTATATAAGTTTTTGAGTTTAGTATGGTTTAATTTCACATTGGGCTTTAGAATGTCTGAGTCTGGTGACATAACATCTGACTTTCGGAAAAATATCATCCGCAAGATTCCAAAGACTGAAAGATCAGACATGTGCGAGAATTATCGCACAATGAGATTAGCAGCTCATGTATCCAAGTGGCTGACAAGAAACATTTTCGAAGAGTGGAAAAGAAAATTGAGGATGTGTTACATGACAATCAGCTTGGCGTTAGGAAACGTAAGGGAACCAGAGAGGCAATTCTGACGTTGAGACAGATAATGGAAGTAAGACTAAAGCAAAATCAAGACAGGTTTGTCGACTAGGAATAAGCGATCGAGAATATAAAATGGAGCAAGATGTTGGAAATTCTGACAAAAGTAGGAGTAAGCTTTCGGGAGAGACAGGTAATATACAATGTGTGCAAGAGGCAACACGAAATAATAATAGCGGATGTCCAAGAACGAAGTTATCTGACTAAAATGGGTATGAGAGAGGGATGCAGTCTTTCGCCCTTACTGTTCAACCTGTACATTGAAGAAACAATGATGGAAATAAAAGAAAGGTTGATCAGTGGAATAGATATTGAAGGTGAACAGATTTCAATGATATTATTCGCTGATAACATTGGTATCCTGAGTGAAAGTGAATAAGATTTACGTGATCTTCTGAACGGAACGAACGATCTAATGAGTGGAGAATATTGACTGAGAGTAAATCAAAGAAATACGAACGTAATGAGTAGTAGCAGATATGAGAACAGCGAGAAACTTAACATCGGGATTGATTATGATCAAAAGCAAAATAGCACTGGCAAGAAGGGCATTCCTGGCCAAGAGAAGTCAAGTAGTATCAAACATAGGCCTTAATCTGAGGACGAAATTTCTGAGAGTGTACGTTTGGAGCACAGCAGTGTATGGTAGTGAAAATGGACTGTTGGAAAAGTGGAACAGACGGGAATAGAAGCATTTGGGATGTAGTGCTACAGACGAATGTCGAAAATTAGATGGGCTCTTAAGATAGGGAGTAAAGAGGATCTCCGCAGAAACGGCGAGGAAAAGAATATACGGAAAACACTGGCAAGGAGAGAGGCATTATAATAGGACAAATATTAAGAGACCAGGGAATGACTTCCTTGGTACTAGAGTGTCCTGTAGAAGGCAAAACTGTAGGGGAAAGACAGAGATTGGAATACATTCAGCAAATAATTGATGATGTAGGTTGCAAGTGCTACTCTGAGGATATGAGGTGGGCACTGAAGAGATATTGGTGACGGGCTGCATCAAACCAGTCAGTAAACTGATGACTCAAATAAAATAATGATGTGCATATATTAGTTACATATACGTTACAAATGCAATTCTCAATGGCGTATGCCACTTATTTTCGTTTTAACTACATGGATACTTACACAAAACATTAATACAATAAAACACACAGTATACAGACTCCAACAGGGATCTAAGGCAACAATTGTTTGTTTTAAACAGACCTACTGCCACCTCATTCACTGACTTGGGTAGTGAGGGGCGAATGCAATGCGCAGAAAGCGGCAGATGGGGTGGGGGAGGGTGTCTTACAGTTTAACGTTTAACAACTACCATGGTACAACTCTTTATGAGTTCTGAATTTATTTCGATGTTTAATCCACATCAAGTGAGATACGAATGCAGATCGGACAAGTTTGGAGCATACGACCTTTTTATTTGCAAATCGACTTACGCTATAGGCCAAGGCATGGTTGAAAATACGTTGGAGGGAACTGCAACCGATATTGCTGTTCAAATACAAGGGGAATGGGTTTTATTACTGATTCCGGCACAACTTCAGCATCTATTTGTTGTGTTGTAGAAACAACATTTCGCATAATGGGGGCAAATTATTACTGCTACCCACTGTGGTCATCTTGTTGTGTACTCTGTGTATGATCAGTTAGTAGGCGATACCAATGGTGTTATTCGGATGCCGAATGGAAGGGCGTGGAGTCAGCGCACACGTTGTCGGATTCCTTAACCTTGGAGCCGCTGCGTCTCAACAGACAGCTGCTCAGTCGGCAACACGAGCCCGATTGCACCTCAGCCCAGCTCTCTCACTAATCAATCATCGGTGGCAGAACAGGGAATCGAACCTGGGGGTCTCCATACAGCAATCACTCAAGTGTCCACAGAGCTACGCAGATGGACAATTTGAATGTTGGATTAAGGACGTACTGCATCTCTCGGTACTAAATCTGCGTAACTTCAAAGTTCGATGGTTATCTCAAATTTTTTCCATATATTCGATCCATTATGAATATCGTCCTTGGTGTAAGTCTGAAGGCTTATGGGTAACACGAATCTGTATGTGTGAAACCGTTTGAATCGCTTGTTTCTAAAATTGGATAACTCACGATTGGTAAGTTCTTCAGAAAAAATATTCCAGACCATTTCTTTAATAATGAAATGGCGAGTTTTTGTCTTTCATGTGGAGGAATTCATTTTCTGCTCTATGTAAGGCTAATGTTGCCTTGTTTGAAAAATGTATGTAGTTGCAATGGTGACTTTTATCATCAGGGCTTATCCTTACCGCAATAAATAAGGAATCAACAATATTCCAACGCTCTACTTTGAATTACATGAAAATAAGAATTAATTAAATAATTAATGCCTGCATTTAGAGCGCAACAAATATAACGAAGAAACGTTTCAGTCCTGAGGGTGCTATTACCATACATAATAATGTTACGAGGTACATATAAACGATAACCAAACAACTTCCTTTTTCCGAACGCTTCTGAATATAAATCACTGAATCTGTTTAATACTAACTTTATGACTGTTAAGCATTCAGAAAACTTCCTTACGTTTAGAAAAAAATAAATACAAATCACACTAAAAAGGCACAAAACCACATATTTCTCAAGCCAGTGTTAAGTTTATACAAAAAGGCTTGCTAGTTTAATCTTCATCCACTTATGTGGTTATCCATGTCTTCGGCGAATTATAGAAAACCTTATACTACGGTTCTGTAACAGCATTCACTTGTACCTCAATAACATATTTCGTTTTCTTGTTTATGGGGACCTTCCCATCATATGCTTCTGTTTCAGGAAGACCAAAGTTTGGGAAAATATATCATTGCTTTCACTGAAGTAAAGGTCTCGATGTAGAATCCTCCGCCATAGGACTTAACAACTACGTGCCTTTTCTTTTCTGAAGTGTACCCGTTAAAGAGAAACGACTGGGGAGCAAATGGGATCAAGGCCGCGTTTTTATGTGACAATGCACGTGTACTGATCTGGAATAAGCACTCATACACGTATTCGGAACTTTCTTTCCACGCCAGCAAAGTCGTAGTCACGTGATAGATAAGAGTGCACTCTAACGGGGAAATAATGTACATTTTATCAGAACTGTCACTGTCTGTTAAGATGAGTAACATTCCTACACCCGTATCATTGCGATTTTGGCCACAGTGTGCTTCGCTGAACAAGTGAATCAAATGGTTCAAATGGCTCTGAACACTACGGGAGTTAATAGCTGAGGTCATCAGTCCCCTAGGACTTAGAGCTAGTTAAACCTAACTAACCTAAGGACATCACACAGTTCCATGCCCGAGGCAGGATTCGAACCTGCGACCGTAGCAGTCGCGCGGTTCCAGACTGAAGCGCCTAGAACCGCTCGGCCACCCCGGCCGGAAATAAGTTGATCACTTTTATGTTTCTCGGGACAAAGTCCTCAATCTAATGGTATAGAAAGGTCCGTACTTCATTAGGACCTTTCTTAACTTGGACATAAGAACAATCAAATATACCTTGATCTGTTTTCATGTTCTGTATCTTGAAATTAAAACCCGATAGCCGCCTGAGAAGGCGGAGGTTCTGCATGTAATCAAACGACAGAGCCAAACAGTCATCACTCTTTTTGTTAATGTGATTCACATTTTTCATTACAGGGTAAAACCAGAAGCCTGTCTTTGTGGTCAAAACTTCTTTCTTGTAACTCACGTAGAGCTTTTATAATACAGAAGATACAGCAGTATAGCCCATTAAAAGATAAGCAAGCTTACCTTCCCTTCTGTTTCTTTTTCGTCATCTTTATTTGAAGCTTCAAACTGTCAGTTGCTGATGTCAGTGTTACTGTGGATTACTTAGAGCTTACAACAAGAATCTCCGATTGGTTCACTATGATTAAAAGCAAGCCACATGTTGATTTCTCAAATGTGACAACTTATCGAGATGTTCCCTATTAATAACAAATGCATGTTTCAAACCGATCGCTACAAGCGGCACGGCAGTAACAAAGTCCAGATGTAGTTCCAACCGACGCGCCTATGTCTCACCAATCTGAAACTGACAACCACCAGCACGCTGCCTAGCGCTGCCGACACTGTTGCTTGAGTACTTTTTGTGGTAACATATCCATTGCGAGGAGGTCCTCCAGGATGTAGAACATGGCAGTAAATGAAACAATGCGATAAATATTTACAAGGAAAAACAAATTTGCTCATATACCCTGCACAAACTCCAAGTGAGACAGTCCTCATGGATGTGGAATAAGTCTAAAAATCTTAAATATAATTTCAGTTGAGGAAATAACAATTTTGTTCAGAACATGGTAGCTTTCTATACACTAGGTGCATATGATAAATATCAGAGAATTGTAACCATGCATCATCAAAGAGAAAAACCACTGTACAGCAATAATTTACACTGATCGGATTACTGCACTGAATTTTTACGTAAGTCAGAGGGTTTGTAATACTTGCATTATTTGATATTGTTACTAACATATGTATATCAGTCATTTCTGCTAACAAATTCCTCGATGGAGTATAACGAGTTGACCACCCATAAGCCCTTCAGGCTCCTCCTGAATCGAACTTGATTAATAGTTATACTTTTTACAGTCACTGCCAAGTTATTGAAGATGTTTAAGTAGTGGAGCAACATGGAGATCAGTGCATTTTGTTAGTGCGGGTTGCCTACATCAGGGGCAGGAATGCACTGAGGAGCAAACTTATGGTTCTCCTTTGATTGACAGGTACTTAACCTATTGTCCTGCTAAAAGGATCCTTCCTTTTGATTGACAGTAACTTAGCCAATTAATTAACCTCTCACCCACTGGTATACCCCTCACCATGCCCCTCCCTTCCCAGAAAAAGTCAAAAAGTTCAAATTCCTTCAGGTCAATTCAACACACCACAGCTTCCTCCACTAACCTAAGAAAACTGTGGGAAAAATGGGCATATTGGCTACTTCCACTAACGCTCATCCGACCCCCACATCTTCCTAGGAATTGGTTGGAAAAGGACTCTGCCTGTGCTGGATAGGATGGACATAAGTCTTTATTTTCAGTTGTTACTTAAACACTTAGAGGCAGTACTGCCATCAAGTGTGTTCACCCTAAGGTTTGTAGTTCACATCACGCTCACAGCAATGATACTACAAGCTGCACGTTTCATGGCTACCCTGAGCCAGAATTCCTTCCTCTGGCACGGTTTGGTGCTGTTGTCCCTTCTGTGACATAATCCAAGGTGACGGTCTGATGGTGGAGAGGATGGGTTTAATAAGAGGAAATTCAAGGATATATTGTTTATACACACACACACACACACACACACACACACATATATATATATATATATATATATATATATATATATATATATATATAAAATGAGTTGTGTGGGGGTTGGATTGCTCTTCCTCATCATTCTCTGCCATTTGGAAACATGTCTGTCTTGTAAAAAATAATTACATGGAGCAAACATCTTGCATAACCTAATGTTTGTCACTGTACTCTGGGTGTCTCAACCTAATGTTTGGCCCTTTGTCGGCATTTCTGCTGTTGTTCTGTTAAGTGGTTTTCCATGTCACCCCCATTTCCTTAAACTATTGTACCGCCTTTGATAGCAAATTAAGTAATTAGTTATGACCTCCCACCATTTTCTGGTACACTTTTCCAATTTCACATACTTTTGAACGCCACTTCTGGCGCATTCTTCTTTGTCACCCACGCCCTTAAACTATTGTACTGCGTTTTATATTAAAAATATGCAAGTTAACCTAATGTTCTGCACTTAACCTCCTCTTCTGCTCCATGTCACCCATTCATACACACCCTCCCCTTAACTATTGTACCGCTAACACGACGTTGATATAAAAAACTTATACAAATTAAATAAATCGATATTCTTCACATGTATGGAGTAGTATTTTTTAATTCGCAGTATCATGTTGGTCAGCTGCCAAATCATGCGTAGGTGTCAGTTTGGGTCCCACAAGAATGAAGTGGCGGCATCCGTTTCATACATGACACCCAAGAAAAACGTGTCGAAAGACGTGTTCACCTATAGTTCAATTCATTTATCTTGGCGGCTCGCGCATGCCCGCCCAGACGCGGGAGATTGCAGCGTTGCCAGTTGTACGCGCCAAGAGAAGCAGCGCCGTAGCAGTGTAGTTCTCAAACTTACGTTTAGGGGGGAGCGCGCAGTTTATGAAGTAAAGCCACCACGGCTGCATTAAACCTTTCGCTGCTACAGAGATGTGCTCCCCGCATTCCACGCCGTGCGCGATTTTGTAACCACTGCACTGCTCGCCTGTGCAGACACATAGTGTTCCGACTGCTTTGACACACTTATCATTCGATTTCACAAAAACTATTTGGCCCAAAAATTTGATTTTGACACATCTTCTTGACTGATACCTTCCCCCCATAAATGACTTAATTTTGTATCGATTTTCAATGCAGTTATATTGCAGCATTAAATGTAGTAAACCATTGCACGAAATTTTGAAGAGTTTGCAGAGGTAAAGTTCATAGCGTATACTTTCCGTATGTTCGATTGTAGTTACCACAATGTTGAGAATGAAATGTGGACAAGATACCTAAATTTCATATAAAATTTACTGTATAACAACATCTCATTTAATTTAAGTACCAGATTGGTGTCGTATGTAATATTGAGAAATATTCCGTCTTTCGCGACTGTAATAAAAGTTTTATTTACACCGGGCGCGTTTGACTTTATTTTAAAGCACTTCAATCAATCAAAAGGAAGTACACAAAATACGTTAAACAAAACTGTGGACTTACAAAAACATTAGGACTTGAATATACTGTGTATCAGTGCTCTGAGCTATACCAAATATAATTTTTGTGTGTGGCACACACAAAAAGCATTTATTTGCTGAAACTGATCGGCCGACACAAACGTTGAATATTGTGTTACCTCAGCACAAAACTACGAAAGGTGACTTGGCAATGGAGGAGACAAAATGCTGTCCAATGAAGATGCTTCAAAAGAGAAAAACGCGTCTGGTCTAAATAAGACGCTTATTACAGTTGCAGAAGAGGAATATATTTCAATACCATTGGTAAAATTGCAACTGTGGAACAAAAACAAGAAAGAGAACATGAGTATTATTGTGTATGTGCCTTACCCTTCATTGTTGTCAATCGCTGCGATAGTCTTCTGCATCGCTGTAGTCAGTGTCGCAGTCCGAATCATCAGGTCTTAGAGTTATGACGATGGGTTCAAGCAGATTGTCAATTACAATTTCCCTGTCCATGTCCTCCTCCTGTAGCCTTTGTGCATGCCGAACACATTCAGCACATGCTGAAGGGGTAATTCTGTCAAGTGCTTCGTGCAGAAACCTTTCTGTATCGGCAATTTAAATGTCACGTTTCGTTCTGCGACATACCCTTTCACTTGTGCCCAAATTAACTCTATCGGATTGTATTGGCAATGGTACGGTGGCAAACGCAAAACTGTGTGTCCATGTTCCTGTGCAATACAATCGATTTCATAAACTTTTGTGCGAGGCTTATGAAGCACTACAAGATTCAACATTTCAGCACGAGTTTGATTGGCAGTATGTGGAATATTTTTACTTGCAAGCCATAACATGATATCGGCTTTTTTTGTACTTGTTGTGGGTGTCTTGTCAACAACAACAGAGTGATAACTCGCATTGTCCATTACAATCACCGAGTTTGCAGGCAAGTAAGGGAGAAACTGATTCCCAAACCACAATTTAAATGTCTCAGGGTTCATTTCGGAATGATAATCCCCTGAATTTCTCTTTTTTGCCCGGAACACTAATTTGCTTTCTGGAATGAATCCAGAAGCAGAACCAGCGTGAAGCACAATTATTTGTCCACCTTTACCAACTGGTACTTTAAACCCACCCGAACCATCACTCATTTTCCAACACGCTTTCCTTGTGTGATTTTGGTTCACCCATGTTTCGTCCAAGAAAAAAATGTTCTTATTCCCGGATTTTCTTACCTCAATAATACGTCTTAAAAACTGTGCCCTTGAAGCAGCGATATCGCTACGTTCCATTAAAAACTTTCTTCCATCATTTGTATGTACATATTTGAATCCAATGTTTTTAAGTATTCTATTCATTGAAGTCATGCTACCTTTAAAATTTATGGTTTCACGCATTTTCACAGCGATTTTTTTTACACTAGGAAATTCGCCTGTGTTGTACATGTTGAGCACTTCTCGTCTTAGAACATCTTTGTCGAAATTATCTAAATTAGTTACAGTCCTCTCACGAGTGCGATATTTCCCTGGCGATCTGAAAAGTGGGCTTCCACAGGTCTCCGTAGATAACTTTCCTTCATTGGCAATCCGCTGAACGGTTCTCAAGCTAACGCCTGTCGCTTCTGCAGTGCGTTCCTGAGATCTGGCGACATCCGTGATAGGTCCACCATTATCTGCTTCGCGCTTGAAAAAAGCGTGAATCCGGTAAATTATGTCCCTCGCCTGTTTATGGAGAGTTTGTCGCTTACCACCATTATCAGCCATGACAACTTGCAACAAATGCGATAAAAATTCACCAAAGAATAACTACAATCACATTTAACACTCGCACTCGCCAAGACATTCCCAGCAGACCGTTCAGAAAACTACTGAACACTCATTGGCTGTCAGCGGATGCGTGACGTCAGGTGCGTAGAACGAGCCTTAAATCGACCGCAGTCGTTCATGGTTCCAACTATACAGAGTGTTCATTTTAATTGGAGACATTGAAATATCCGCAAATCTACACATCGGATCAAACAAATTTATAACTAAATTTTTTTTGTCTCAGAGGGGGACATCCAATGATACCAAATTCGACGAATTTGTAGTCATATTTGTTATAATTGGATGTCCCCTTCCGGGAGGAACTAATTTTCATTAGGATTTCTTTTGGCTCTGTGTGTCGTTTTCAAGAGATTTCAATGTCCCCATAAAATGAACACCCTTTATAACATAAACAGTGTTTATAAATTGGGAAATATTCTATCTTTAGCAACTGTAACAGAACTTTCTTTATACCAGAGTCATTTCGCTTTTTTCTAAAACGTTCTGATTAAAACGAAGTTGGCGAAGTACACAAAACTGAATTTTGGACGTAATAAAACATAAAACTAAAATATATTGCCCATGAGGCACAGTGCACAAACATTTTGTTTTTGTCACAACGGACAGCAAATACTTGCCAAAACATAGATCAGTCGACGAAACCATTGAATATGATGTTGCCAAAGCAGCGAAGCAAAGAATTCCGTCAGACAATCAAATAGCTCGGCAACGTACGAGCCGAAATTCTGCTCTAAATAATACTTTTAATACTGCCGCAAAAGAATATATCTCAATATGAATAGTAAAACAGCGACTGCGGAAGAGGCGATATACAAACAAAACGGATAACATGAATATTGTATGTGTGCCTTTTCGTTGTGTTTTTGTCACAACGGACAGCAAATACTTGCCAAAACATAGATCAGTCGACGAAACCATTGAATATGATGTTGCCAAAGCAGCGAAGCAAAGAATTCCGTCAGACAATCAAATAGCTCGGCAACGTACGAGCCGAAATTCTGCTCTAAATAATACTTTTAATACTGCCGCAAAAGAATATATCTCAATATGAATAGTAAAACAGCGACTGCGGAAGAGGCGATATACAAACAAAACGGATAACATGAATATTGTATGTGTGCCTTTTCGTTGTTTTTAATTGGTGTGAAAAGAAATATTGGAGGAGAAAATTACAAAAACTGAAAACTTATTATGATTATAATGAAGCACAGGAAATTTCAAAACATTACATTCAAACGAATAAAATTCATTAAGTAAGACACTTCGCTATTGTTTTTAAATAAATAAAATATTTAGTACGCAACAAGCCTTGAACTCAGAATCTTCCGATTAGCAGCGCAACACCTTTACCATTACACCAACGCAGCTACTCATTTCTTGCATCTCCTGGAGCACTCTAAACGTCTGCAAAATACCGACAAACACTGTTGGGATGACTATGAATTACTCACGTTGCGTCGAAGTACAATAGGAAATAAACAATTACCGCTGTTCTTTATTGCGAAAAAGCGGTTCGTGAGACTGATACAAACATCTTTCCTTGCTATCGCCTGAATTAGGAGGCTTATTGTTTGTTTGGTTTAATTAATTAATAGAATATGAAGCAATTGGTGTAAAGAATGCTTTTTCCAAACTTTCTGTAAAAGAAAGTCTGCTATCAAGACATTGCTTTTGTTCAATTACTTCATTTATGACTGAACGTTTCTAAAATTGAAGACACTCGTCCGTGTTCTGCACTGCAGTCGAGATCTGGCAACGTCGTTCTCTGTTCATTGGCTGACTGTGATTTGTGACGTCAAATGCGCAGAACGAACCTAAACTCGGCCGCCAAGATATATGACGCGCACCTTAGGCACCATTGATGGTGCGATGACACATAACTGCGGTGCGGGTCCAGTGCAAACAGAGATTTCGCAATGTACATACCAGAGTAGCACAGGGTGCATTCTCCCCAGCAACCCTACTGCGACAGCCTGTCCGTCACTAAATTTACCCGTCAAACTACTGCTGCTGCAGGTGTGGGAGCCCTGTCTTCTTTTCTTTTTATCTGCAGACGAGACTTTCAGCAGAAAAATTATTTTGTAGACATCACCACATTGCACAGGCAGTTAAACCCCGCAAAATTTGTCTACAGATCATCAAATACATACAAGACTTACAAGAATATTGGGAACCAGGAACCTATTCATCAGTGTAAGAACAATTAAATATTAAGATTGTTGCTGCAGTTTGACACCAATCGATGTACAGTTAATATCTATTCTTCTCTCTCATACCCTCACAGTTATCGATGCACTGAATCTATACGTTCCTCACGATAGGAAACATAGTCGTTTTCTCTGGTCATGCCACAACATAAGCCACAGTAACGTTACACTGCTACATATACGCATTTTTCACAGACAGTGCAGTTACCTTTTGTATCTATACAGTGCCCGAAAAGTTACGGTATGCCTACACTTACGCCGGATACGTCTCGATTGTCCTCAGTACTGGGACATTATCCGAAAAAGTCTTTGAATCAGCGCTTCTGGAAGGTGCTGCGTCCTGCCAAGATTCTCTCAAAGAAGTGTTATGAGGGACAGGTGTCCAGCTCTATGTGATAATTTATACTGCACCTTCAGACATAATGCTTGTAAAGACATCACCGACACAGGTTGGTGTATTGTAATCAACATCACTATCGATAGAAAAACAAGGAAAATGCGAGGGTACACTTGCGGGTGCCGATGAGGGAACGTATTGTTACAGCCGTATTGCCCGTCCTGTTTGTACACTATAGCAGGTGAAGTTGAACACTTAAATTCTATATTGTGGAGCTGTATTTACATCATTCGTACAGCTAGCAGCCGCAGACACTCGTACACATACCACGAAGACAGACTGCATGAGCACATGCAGCGTAGGTGTACTCCTCACTGCACTAAATATTTCCCACGAGGTCGGGTGGTCATCCACTCCCGACGCGTGATCAGAGCGCCCTTAATCGACCGGAGTCACTCTCAGAACTGTTCTACAAATACGGGTCAGCTCCCCTCGGCACAATAGCGTTACTGCTTCCGACCCCGACCTGCTTGCTTGCTCGCTTTTCTACATCCATATCCAGGCTCTGGGATTACAAGAACATATGTAATTCCTCATGGTTTGCCAGAATGTCATACCATTTTCACAATACTTCTCGATATCCACCACATAGCAGTATCCTACCGCACAGCACAATTCAGAAGATAAAGACTGGAAATTATTTCTCTACTAACTCGAAGCTTAGAGCGTGCTGTAAACCATTGAATAAACTAGAAACTTATCCCGTTTGCGAAGAACTTTATGTGAAACCTCGAAAAAAAATAGAGCAAGCTGATATTTCCACTCGCAAGTACCACTGTTGGTGATGCAACAGATTCCAAATCATCCCTATAATTTACAAGGTCAACTAAAGTGTTTCTCATGTCTAGAGATTCAGCAAACTTGTCTTCCACAGGTCTTTCACCTGCTAGATGCGCACACCAAAATCGATGTTCCCTCAATTAAATAAAGGCTCGAAATGTGAAGAAGCAATCAACCAAATAATTTACAAGCGAGGGAATAATGGTCTACCGCAAACACACGTCCATAATGATTTCCACGCAATCACGAAAGCTAACCAACACCTACTAACTACCAGTGCATTATTCGGCCATCTAGAGGACAGCGCAGTTCAGTCAGCTGCCCTCCAACAGGCCTCTCCAATTGGGACGGCTCCTACCATTAACGGGAAACGTGAATCATTCCCGCCACAGGCCACCGGTGCTGCACGGCAAGTACAGATAGGGAGCATCCTCCTAGAAAAAAAACAAAAAAAAACTGGCCTTGTTTATATTTTATCACTGTACATACAACTATATGTTATGACCGCAGTCTTAATTGAACAACATTCAACAATGAGCAAAATATCCGAAATACACCCTGCTGATGGATGTAGCTCTGGAAATAGAAATATCAGTACCATTCTTATGATTTCGCATACTCTTCCCCTTGCTATCACAGTGGTTCTCGTCAGTTCATACCTTCCTTACAGCTGGACATAGTCATTTCCCTTGCAGATGTCGGAACAGAAACGCATACTTTATAAGCCTGATGCTCAAGGCGAACGTATCACGCAAACCCTGCTACTAAGTATAATACTTCGTCAATAACTGATTGCTGGCAATACGAAATAATACTAATCGAAAATCAATGATGGTTGGGCGCGTCTCATAACTTTTTCTTGCAGGTGCTACCACTATGTCTTAGAAAGAGAGGCCTAATCGTCTTACAAACCGCTGTATGTTAAAAGAACACAGCCATATTACCATCACAAGTAGTCTTGCGCGGTTACACGTGACCGACGATGCACCCTCGTAATAAAATTACCGAAATTTGAAAGTGATTCGGTTAAGGAGCGTGGTATGAAACCGATATTTGCAACTCCGTCAAGCCGCCACCACTAGATATTGAGGTCGTAAGAAATATACACTAGCATTACAGGTATCTAGTGCTACATTTCCGGTAGGAATTATTTCTGTGATTTGAAATCAAGTCTTTCCATTGAACCACATACCTGCGTTGGATCCTATGGAGAAGTCCTTACAGCCACTAGAGAATGATATTTCTGGCACTCTCATATCTGGAAACGTGCCACCTTTCTCGAACATATCTGCTACAGTAAAATTCCAACATATTGGAACTAACCCTGAGGCTCTGGACTACCATCCCTACAGCTTTGAGCATGTGATCGCTCCGATATAAGTCGGAACTGAGTAGAAGTCAGAGAAAGCTCTATCTACCACCTTCTGCAACCCATGTAGAAACAGGCGAAGCTGAATTACGGCGACAGAATTGTGTTTCGGCCATTAGACGGAAACGAAGCCTTCTCTTGCTACACGAGTCAGTATAAAGGATAGTATGGGAATGGGGAGAAGGACGTGAATTTTGCTACTGCATTGTGGTGCTTCTCAAAACTACAAGCAGGTCCATGTCCCTCAGGGCCCATTCCCATCTATCACCCCCTACATTGTGCACCATCCACCGGAGAAAAATTACGAACTATATAGCTCCACTATCTTTATCCAACAGAGAACTAAATAAGATTTTTACTGCATCTCTCTCCCCCCCCATATATCGAATGCAAATATCGCATGAATGCTGGCATCGAGCACATGTGACGATCTCATTAAATATACAGGTATTGATCCACTGCACAGACCAGTTTAAAGTTTCATCACCTGTATTGTAGGAGGATGACTATATCCCACAGATTATACTGTAAGTCGCAAGAGATGCTCCCTAAGACCCTGTGTCTTTGTATGAAACTTCGTTTTTTGTTGCTGTAACACGCTTTTTTACACTGCCATACATTTTGTTTTTCCGCCAGAATTTCGAGGTCTCTGTCAGGTTCTAAACTGACATTAACACGTTGTGATCCACTGCCTCTCACAGAAAACTAGATGTCAAGCGATGTACATCATGTTGTTACTGCAGCTGCCCTAACACTCCACACACACTGGATGATTTTAAGTAGAAGACAATTACAACATAAGGAAACTGGAAGACTTTGGCAGCGTTGTGGAGAGTTTCCAAACTGCTGTCCGAAAGTGCTGGACGACCTCTATATTTAAACACATCTGTCATAGTGATGGAGTAGCTGATGGCTGTGTTCCTTTTCGATTGATTCCTCATATTGCAGTCATGTACGCGATCGCTGTTTCAGTGCAATTCATTCCCAGAAGGTGTTGTCGCTCCACCAAAACTCTTTCTCCAAACTCAAACGAGCTATGTCAGTCAATCATTATGTGGTAACCAGCAGCATAGCAGTGAACGGATGGGGTGGAAAAGACACCACTGATTTACTCTAATAATAAGCTTCACAGTTGATAGTGTGAACAATTTCAGCAAATTTACAGTAATTTCGACACCAAGCAATGATGCGACAGCATGTTTCCCAATTTCAGTATCATAGCTAAACTGCCCCCTCTCTACTTTGCGAGTATCATTGCGAATGTTGATAGATGACTGACCAGTATGGAAGTTAATTGTCAAACACATACATCATCAAGGTATACCAGACAGAACATATTCCTAGCACCTATAGCACAGTGCATAATTTACGATCTATCTCAGTGCAGATGGGATTATTGAATAAAATTAGAGACTGAATTCCCCCCCTCCCCTCGCCCCACTGTCTATGACCAGCCCACCCTGCAGCACCGTTACCGATTTAGTCTGCAGCTGACTAGAAGTTGACCGCTATGTTCCGCGTCTCGTAAGTGAATGGAGCTAGCCGAGTCCTCGTCCAACCAACTACACAAGATGTCGAGGAGGCTAGCAGCCCTTATCGTTTCATAGTAACAGATTTGAAAGTTTGATGATGTAATAGCAGACGGTTAAGAAGAACTAGAACGGGTGATTTTTATGCATGATGGAGTTCCAGATGGATGGTTTAGAAAGCATTTTACGTAAATCAACTACGCCATCTACTCCATTGTTCTATAGTCTAGGCTCAGTACCTGGGAGGTATTGGTAAGAGAGAACATAAACTCATGCGCTCCTAAGGCTACAACGTTCCGCACTTAAAACAGGCTGTAATGTTAGATCGCTTGAGTTTCTGGCCTATCAGTCGCGTGGAATGCAGCGCTGTTAATATTCCAATGTAAGAAATATATTTCTAGTAAATGACATACATCCTTCTTGCAGGTTTCTCTATGACGAACTATGCAATCGAATGGTAAAACGAGAAAACTATTTCCTTAATTGTGGGATACATGCACGATACAGCTTTCCAGAGATGTACAGTGGCCACTGTCCACATCTGATCACGCTTCAGTAATTATACTATGCCCACATCTGTCCTATATAAAATGATCGCTAGTAATGGAGCATACCTCTTACAAGGAAACAGATAAATACATATCAGCGGCGTCTGACATGAGAAATTACAGGTCATGCCGCCAGTGACTCTGTAAACAGCACATCTGTCAAGCAGATGTATACACAGGGGATAGCAGTGCCCCACAAACACCTATCGCTAACTTAGTTATGAAACTGAAGTATCGGTTATACACTCAAAATGCGACAGGGGAATGGAGTACATCACATAAATCTTCGTTCGTTTAGAGGAATGTGTCATGTTTCATCACACGTGAGACTTACTGTTAACAATCGAAAGTAGACACTCCTCTAAGACCCACACAGAACAAGCGGTTGTATACGGGTCGAACGCATGATATATCACATAACTCATGCATCCTGAGGAAACAGGAAAAAATGGTCAAATGAGCTGCAGCAACTTCTCCCTCTCTCTCTCTCTATAATGCATCATCAGCCATTGAATCGGACCTCGCTACAACTCCATCTCAACCAACCAATCCATCCACTCTATGTTATCCTTTAACACAGATGCAAGTAAGTGTAGAGGTGGATGGATCTCTGTCTTCCTGAAAAGCGTCAAATACAATAGTCAACTCGCGTGTATCACTGCTACCTAAATAGACATGCAGTAGAGTGGTGGCTCAATGGAAAAAAGTGACTGTTTCCCTGGTTTCCTTCGCTTCCATGTCGAAGTTTTCTCAGATACCTCTTTCCGTCGCTTACTCGTTCCCGTGTACAAATTCTTCTGAGCCAAGCAGAACACGTGATAGTACTTCTACAATTTCCCCGCATTTTGGTGTATATTCCATCAGTATATACTGATTTTACGCAATTCTATCGACTTTTTTATGTCAGTTCTACACAAGCGATCATGACATAACCTCTCGTTCTGTGTTCTAAAATTGCTTATAAATGTAGTACAGCTGCCAACACCTAGCGCAAATGCACTGATTGTGAGGTATAGTATAGCACTGTACTCAATTGTATCCAGTCGCCTCCACCCCACATATTCCATATTTGCAGAGTGTCTGCTCTGTTTTCTGTGTGTCTGGATATGTCCATGTGTTGGCATGGCCTCTACTCAGTTCCAGCTTAGACTGGAATGATCACATGCGCAAAGCTGTAGGGACAGTAGTCCAGAACCTCAGTGGTAGTTACAAGATGGATAGGGGCTACCTAAAACCATGTTGAAATTTTACTGTAGCAGATAGGTTCGAGAAAGGTGGCTGATTTCGAGATATAAGTGTGCCAGAAATATCATTCACTAGTGCCTGTAAGGACTTCTCCATAGGATCCAACGCAGGTATGTGGTTCAATGGAAAGACTTGATGTCAAATCACAGACATCATTTCTACCGGAAGCATAGCACTAGAGACCTGAAACGCTAGTGTACATTTCTTACGACCTCAATCATCACACCATCTACTTGGTTGAATCACTTTCAAAATTTGGTAATTTTATTACGAGGGCGCATCGTCGGCGACGTGTAACCGCACTGCTGGTCTGATAACATCGGGGATCACCATCTACATTCAGTGTCAGGGTATTTGTCTGGAAAAACCACATCATTCGTAGGTAATGCCATACGTGGATTTATAAAATCGGTATAGCTTTTAACATAGATACCCGTGTGCCCGTGTGCACCTTTATAACCAAGACCGCTTGTGATGGTAATATGGTTCTGTTCTTTTAACATATAGCGAAGACGATTACGCCTCTCTTTCTAAGACACGGTGTAGCACTTGCAAGAAAAACGTATGACACATGCCCAGCCATCGTTGATTTTCGGTCAGTATTATTTAGTATCGCCAGCAACCAGTTATTGATGAAGTATTATACTTAGTAGTAGGGGTTGCGTGATACGTTCCCCTTGAGCATCAGGCTTGTGAATTATGTGTTTGTGTTCCGACATGTGCAAAGGAAATGACTATATCCAGTCGTAAGGGAGGTATGGATTGTCGTGAAGTACTGTGACAGCAAGGGTTAAGAGTATATCAAGTCATAATTCCTATTGTGGGGAATGTACAGATTCAGTGCATCGATAACTATGAGGCGATGAGAGAGATTTTTACGTGGAAAATTATGTGCACTGTATGTACTGAGATTCGGTCCAGTACCACAGCCATAAAGAGTAGACATTACCTGTACATCGATTGGTTAAAGACCGCAGCAGCAATCGTCATATTTAATTGTATTTACACTGGTAAATTGGTTCCTGGTTTCCAATATTCTTGTGAGTCTTGCACGTATTTGATGATCTGTAGACAAATTTTGTGGCGTTTAACTGCCGGTGCAATATGTCGATGTGTACAAAATTGTTTTGCCGCTGAAAGTCTCTTCTGAAGCAAAAAAAAAAAAAAAAAAGGCTGACAGTGCTCCCACACCAGCAGCAGCAGCAGTAGCAGTTTGATGTGTAAATTCAGTGATCGCTGGGCTGTACCATTAGGATTGCTAGGATGAATGTACCATGTGCTGTTCTAGGAAGAATTGCGTCACCTCTGTGGGCACTGGACTCGCACCACAGTTATGTGTCATCGCGCCATCAATGGTGCTTAGGTTAACATGTGTTTCGACCGGTTTTCCTCGGGTGTCACGTATGAAATATATGCCGCTGCCTCATTCCTGTGGAACCCGAACTGACACCTACGCACGATTTGGCAGCTGACAGCCGCATCGTCACTTCGCGGGGACTGCCAGTGCATCTCGACTCCTGGGGATGTGTGTAGAGTAGGTAGCGTTGGCATCGGGTGTCAAGTGGCGGGATGTGCTTTTTATCAGCGATATTAGGTTTAAACTATATTCTGTCGATTTCACCAACCAACAGGATACTGTGAATTAAAAAAGAACTACCCCATACATGTGAAGAATATCGATTTAATTAATTTGTATAAATTTTTATATCAACATGGCGTTAGCGGTACAATAGTTAAGGGGAGGGTGTGTGAGAATGGGCGACATGGAGCAGAAGAGCAGGTTAAGTACAGAAAACAGGTTAACTTGCATATTTCTAATGTAAAACGAAGTACAATAGCCTAAGGTGGTGGGTGACAAAGAAGAATGCGCCAGAAGTGGCATTCAAAAGTATGTGAAATGCGAAAAGTGTAGCGGAAAATGGTGGGAGGTCATAACAAATTACTTAATTTGGTATCAAACGTGGTACAATATTTTGAGGAAATGGGATGACATGGAAAACCACTTAACAGAAAAATAGGTTAAGTGCTGACAAGGGGCCAAACATTAGGTTGAGACACCCAGTGTACAGTGACGAACATTAGGTTATGCAACATGTTTGCTACATGTAGTTACTTCTCACAAGACCTACATATTTCCAAGCAGCAGAGAATGATGAGGAAGAGAAATCGAACCCCCACAAACTGATTTTTTTCAATAAATAAGAAGTATACCCTTGAATTTCCTGTTATGAGACCCTTACTCTCCACCACCAGACCGCCATATTGGATTATGTTACATAAGGAACAACAGCATCATCTGTTAGCAGTTGGACTCAAGACCTTAGGATGAACACACTTGATGGCAGTACTGCCTCTAATTGCTTAAATAACGACTGAAAATAAAGACTTAGAACTCAGACCTGAAAGTGTACCTGTAGCAGTGAGGGGTGAGGTTTCCTGAGGAGGGAAGGTAGTGGGAGGGGGTTGGTGAGCAATAGGCTAAGTGGCTGTCAATCAAAAGGAAGGATACTTTTAGCAGAACAATAAGTTAAGTACCTGTCAATGAAAGGAGAACCATAGGTTTGCCCCTGAGTGTGTACCTGCACCTGGTGTAGGAAACCCGCACTAACAAAATGCACTTATGTTCTTGTTGCCCCACTGCTTACAAATATTCAATAACTTGCCAGTGATGTAAAACGTGTAACTATTAATCAAATTCTATTCAGGAGGAGCCAGAAGGGCTTATGGGTGGTCAACTCATTATACTCCATCGAGGAATTTGTTAGCAGAAACGACTGATATATACACTCCTGGAAATGGAAAAAAGAACACATTGACACCGGTGTGTCAGACCCACCATACTTGCTCCGGACACTGCGAGAGGGCTGTACAAGCAATGATCACACGCACGGCACAGCGGACACACCAGGAACCGCGGTGTTGGCCGTCGAATGGCGCTAGCTGCGCAGCATTTGTGCACCGCCGCCGTCAGTGTCAGCCAGTTTGCCGTGGCATACGGAGCTCCATCGCAGTCTTTAACACTGGTAGCATGCCGCGACAGCATGGACGTGAACCATATGTGCAGTTGACGGACTTTGAGCGAGGGCGTATAGTAGGCATGCGGGAGGCCGGGTGGACGTAGCGCCGAATTGCTCAACACGTGGGGCGTGAGGTCTCCACAGTACATCGATGTTGTCGCCAGTGGTCGGCGGAAGGTGCACGTGCCCGTCGACCTGGGACCGGACCGCAGCGACGCACGGATGCACGCCAAGACCGTAGGATCCTACGCAGTGCCGTAGGGGACCGCACCGCCACTTCCCAGCAAATTAGGGACACTGTTGCTCCTGGGGTATCGGCGAGGACCATTCGCAACCGTCTCCATGAAGCTGGGCTACGGTCCCTCACACCGTTAGGCCGTCTTCCGCTCACGCCCCAACATCGTGCAGCCCGCCTCCAGTGGTGTCGCGACAGGCGTGAATGGAGGGACGAATGGAGACGTGTCGTCTTCAGCGATGAGAGTCGCTTCTGCCTTGGTGCCAATGATGGTCGTATGCGTGTTTGGCGCCGTGCAGGTGAGCGCCACAATCAGGACTGCATACGACCGAGGCACACAGGGCCAACACCCGGCATCATGGTGTGGGGAGCGATCTCCTACACTGGCCGTACACCACTGGTGATCGTCGAGGGGACACTGAATAGTGCACGATACATCCAAACTGTCATCGAACCCATCGTTCTACCATTCCTAGACCGGCAAGGGAACTTGCTGTTCCAACAGGACAATGCACGTCCGCATGTATCCCGTGCCACCCAACGTGCTCTAGAAGGTGTAAGTCAACTACCCTGGCCAGCAAGATCTCCGGATCTGTCCCCCATTGAGCATGTTTGGGACTGGATGAAGCGTCGTCTCACGCGGTCTGCACGTCCAGCACGAACGCTGGTCCAACTGAGGCGCCAGGTGGAAATGGCATGGCGAGCCATTCCACAGGACTACATCCAGCATCTCTACGATCGTCTCCATGGGAGAATAGCAGCCTGCATTGCTGCGAAAGGTGGATATACACTGTACTAGTGCCGACATTGTGCATGCTCTGTTGCCTGTGTCTATGTGCCTGTGGTTCTGTCAGTGTGATCATGTGATGTATCTGACCCCAGGAATGTGTCAATAAAGTTTCCCCTTCCTGGGACAATGAATTCACGGTGTTCTTATTTCAATTTCCAGGAGTGTATATATAGTAAGAATAACAAATAATGCAGGTATTACATATGCTCTGACTTCTGTAGAAATTCAGTGCAGTAATGTGATTAGTGTAAATAATTGCTATACAATGGTTTTTCTGTTTGATGATGCATGGTTAAAATACTCTGGTAATTATCATATGCACATCAGTGTTTTGGGAGTTTCCATGTTCTGAACAATTTTGTTACTACCTCAAATGAGAATATGTTTAAGACTTTTAGTCTTATTCTACATCCATGAGGACTACTTCACTTGGAGTTTGGGCAATGTATATTAGCAAATCTGTTTTTCCTTGCAAATATTTATTGCGATGTTTTATTTACTGACATGTTCAACATCCAGGAGGACCTCCTCGCAATGGATATATTACAACAAAAAGTACTCAAGGTCTAATCTAACAACGTCGGCTGCACTAGGCAGCATGCTGGTGGTTCACAGCTGCCTCAGCTGCTGTGCTTAACCGTTGTGGGTGGCAGCCACGCGGGCTCCTCCCTTAGCTCCGGTGGCGTGGCGAACACCTGTAAACAACAAAATTAAATTTTTAGTTCAATCTGATTACTTTTTCGTTTGGCTGCCGCGAAAGCTAACAATAACTGTCTCTAATATACATTAATCTCTCCTCTTGTTAGAGCACAATACCTACATGAAAGTCAGAACACTAAAGTTTTATCTGTTTCTGCTATTTAGCGTCGTTTTATCGTCTGATTTTAGCGGCAGTTACTGCTAATAGACGAAAACTTTTCAGACACTACAAATGCAGGTTTTGTCAGTTTCAGGATGGTGAGACATATTCGCGTCGATTGTAACTACATCTGGACTTTGTCATTGCCTTGCCGCTTGTAGTGATCGGATTGAAATATGCATTTGTTACTAATAGGGAACATTTCGATAAGTAGTCACATTTGAGAAATCAACATGTCGCTTGCTTTTAATTATAGTGAATCAATCGGAGTTTCTTGTTCTAAGCTCTAAGTAATCCACCGTAATACTGACATCAGCAACTGACAGTTGTAGGTTTCAAATAAAGATGACGAAAAAGAAACCGAAGGCAAGGTAAGCTTGCTTATCTTTTAATGGGCGATACTGCTGTATTTTCTGTATTATAAGGGCTTTACGTGAGTTACAACTAAGAATTTTTTACCATAAAGACAGGATTCTGGTTTTACCATGTAATGAATAAAGTGACCCACAAAAGCAAAAAGAGTGGTGACTGTTTGGCTCTGTCAATTGATTACATGTAGAACCTCCCTCTCATACATTTTCCACTGCAAGAACATTCTATCGCAGGCTGTTGTCGGTTTTTAATTACAAGATACAGAACATTAAAGCAGATTAGGGTAAATTTTATTGTTGTGATGTCCAAGTTATGAACGGTCCTAATAAAGTGTGCAATTTTCTATACCATTAGATTGAGGATTTTGTCCAGAGAAACATAAAAGGGATCCACTTGTTCAGCGATGCATACTGTGGCCAAAATCGCAATAATATGGGTATAAGTATGTTACTTATCTTAACAGACAGCGATAGTTTTCACAAAATGTACACTATTTCCTCATTAGAGTGCACTCTTATCTATCACGTGACTACGACTTTGTTGTCGTGGAATGAAAGTTCCGAATACGTGAACGAGTGTTTATTCCAGATCAGTTCACATGCATTGTCACCGAAAAAAGTCGCCTTGATCCCATTAAAGTTTGTGTCCCGAAACAAGCGAAATAGGGGATTTTGAAACATGATAGATCTCTTATGGAAGTGAAACATGGACGATAAATAGTTTTTACAAGAAGAGAATAGAAGCTTTCGAAATGTGGTGCTACAGAAGAATGCTGAAGATTGGATGGGTAGATCACATAACTAATGAGGAGGTATTGAATAAAATTGGGGAGAAGAGGAGTTTGTGGCACAACTTGTCAAGAAGAAGGGACCGGTTGGTAGGACATGTTCTGAGGCATCAAGGGATCACGAATTTAGCATTGGAGGGTAAAAATCGTAGAGGGAGACCAAGAGATGAATACACTAAGCAGATTCAGGAGGATTTAGGTTGCAGTAAGTACTGGAAGATGAAGAAGCTTGCACAGGATAGAGTAGCGTGTTGAGCTGCATCAAACCAGTCTCAGGACTGAAGACCACAACAACAACAACAGATCCCTTTATGCAATCAGGTCGTCATATCAGCTGAAACAAAGAGACAAAGAACTAGAAAACAGAAAATATATGATTTATCCCCAATCGTTTCTGTATAATGGGTACATTTCAGAAAAGAAAGGGCACGTAATTGTTAATTCCTATGGCAGAGGACTCTATATCGAGATCTTTACATCAGTGAAAGCAACTTTGGTCTTCCTGAAACAGAAGCATATGATGGGAAGGTCCCCGTGAACAAGAAAACGGAATATGTTCTTAAGGAAAAAGTGAATTTCATTACAGAACCATAGTATAAGCTCTTCTATAATTAGCCGAAGACATGGCTTGCCACAGATGTGGATGAAGATTAAACTAGAACCATTCGTTTTTGTATAAACATAACACTGTCTTGAGAATACTTGGCCTGGCGACTTTTTACTATGTTTTGTATTTATTTTTTTCTAAATGTATGGAAGTTTTCTGAATGCTTAACAGTTATAAAGTTAGAATCAAACACATTCAGTGGTTTAGATTCAGAAGCATTCGGAAAAAGAAGTTGTTTGGTTATCGTTGATATGTACCTCATAACATTATTATGTATGGTAATAGTACCCTCAGGAGTGAAACGTTTCTTCGTTACATTTGTTGCGCTTGAAATGCTGATGTTAATTAATTAATTATTCTTATCTTCATTTAATTCAAATTACAACTTTGGAATATAGTTGTTTCCTCATTTTTTGCGATTAGTGTAAGTCCTGATGATAGAAAACACCATTGCAGTTACAAACATTTTTCAAACAAGGCAACATTAGCCCTACAGAGACGAAAGAATTAACCCCTCCACCTGAAAGAGCAAAATTCGCCACTACATTATTAAACAAATGTCCTGGAATATTTTTTTCATTTTCCTGAATAACATACCAATCGCTAGTTGTCCCCTTTTAGAAACAAGCGATTCAAACAGTTTCACACGCACAGTTTCGTGTTACCCATAAGTCTTCATACTTATACCAAGGACGATATTCATAATGTAACAAATACATCGAAAAATATTTGAGATAACCATCGAACTTTGAAGTCAGGCAGATAACTCTTAGTATCGAGAGATGCAGTACGTCTTTAATCCAACAATCAAATTGTCCATCTGCGTAGCTCTGTGGACACTTGAGTGATTGCTGTATGGAGACCCCCAGGTTCGATTCCCTGTTCTGCAACCGATGTTTGATTAGTAAGAGAGCTGGGCTGAGGTGCAATCGGGCTCGTGTTGCCGACTGAGCAGCTGTCTGTTGAGACGCAGCGGCTCCAAGGTTAAGGAATCCGATAACGGGTGCTCTGGCCCACATCCTTCCATTCGGCATCCGAATAACACCATTGGTATCGCCTACTAACTGATCATACACAGAGTACACAACAAGATGACCACAGTGTGTAGCAGTAAGAAATTGCCCTCCATTATGCGAAATGTTGCTTCTACAACACAATAAATACACTCCTGGAAATGGAAAAAAGAACACATTGACACCGGTGTGTCAGACCCACCATACTTGCTCCGGACACTGCGAGAGGGCTGTACAAGCAATGATCACACGCACGGCACAGCGGACACACCAGGAACCGCGGTGTTGGCCGTCGAATGGCGCTAGCTGCGCAGCATTTGTGCACCGCCGCCGTCAGTGTCAGCCAGTTTGCCGTGGCATACGGAGCTCCATCGCAGTCTTTAACACTGGTAGCATGCCGCGACAGCGTGGACGTGAACCGTATATGCAGTTGACGGACTTTGAGCGAGGGCGTATAGTGGGCATGCGGGAGGCCGGGTGGACGTACCGCCGAATTGCTCAACACGTGGGGCGTGAGGTCTCCACAGTACATCGATGTTGTCGCCAGTGGTCGGCGGAAGGTGCACGTGCCCGTCGACCTGGGACCGGACCGCAGCGACGCACGGATGCACGCCAAGACCGTAGGATCCTACGCAGTGCCGTAGGGGACCGCACCGCCACTTCCCAGCAAATTAGGGAGACTGTTGCTCCTGGGGTATCGGCGAGGACCATTCGCAACCGTCTCCATGAAGCTGGGCTACGGTCCCGCACACCGTTAGGCCGTCTTCCGCTCACGCCCCAACATCGTGCAGCCCGCCTCCAGTGGTGTCGCGACAGGCGTGAATGGAGGGACGAATGGAGACGTGTCGTCTTCAGCGATGAGAGTCGCTTCTGCCTTGGTGCCAATGATGGTCGTATGCGTGTTTGGCGCCGTGCAGGTGAGCGCCACAATCAGGACTGCATACGACCGAGGCACACAGAGCCAACACCCGGCATCATGGTGTGGGGAGCGATCTCCTACACTGGCCGTACACCACTGGTGATCGTCGAGGGGACACTGAATAGTGCACGGTACATCCAAACCGTCATCGAACCCATCGTTCTACCATTCCTAGACCGGCAAGGGAACTTGCTGTTCCAACAGGACAATGCACGTCCGCATGTATCCCGTGCCACCCAACGTGCTCTAGAAGGTGTAAGTCAACTACCCTGGCCAGCAAGATCTCCGGATCTGTCCCCCATTGAGCATGTTTGGGACTGGATGAAGCGTCGTCTCACGCGGTCTGCACGTCCAGCACGAACGCTGGTCCAACTGAGGCGCCAGGTGGAAATGGCATGGCAAGCCGTTCCACAGGACTACGTCCAGCATCTCTACGATCGTCTCCATGGGAGAATAGCAGCCTGCATTGCTGCGAAAGGTGGATATACACTGTACTAGTGCCGACATTGTGCATGCTCTGTTGCCTGTGTCTATGTGCCTGTGGTTCTGTCAGTGTGATCATGTGATGTATTTGACCGCAGGAATGTGTCAATAAAGTTTCCCCTTCCTGGGACAATGAATTCACGGTGTTCTTATTTCAATTTCCAGGAGTGTAGATTCTGTACTAGTTTTAGAGTAAATAGTACATAAATGTACGTAATAGTACCAATTAAAAAAATTTACATGTTTATGTTTAGAATAAAAATATATTATTTACTGTTAATTTACATTGCAGACAAACTATAATATTAAAAGATACTGAAAAAATATTGGTGAAAAACGTAAACAAAAATAGGATAAAGCATTTTTGTTGATAGTAAACCATACACTAATTTGTTATATCATTGTTATTATTTGAAACACAACCTAATCCCTTCTGTACAGAGCAAATATGCAATAGTCAAAAAGGGACGACTTGGAATTAATTTGTTATCTTAACTTCAGGTCAATATCACAGTCATTTTGCAATTTCCTGCAAAGTTTTCGGCCATTTTGTTGATTTTCTGCATATTTTACATCGAATTTGGCAATATAATACGAATTTTAATGGTGAACGCTCTTGTTTATAGCATTAATTAGGGTCCTCTCACTGCTGCAAAGTACAGACCTCCAATAATCCCTATTAACCAAGAGCAGTGGAGCTATAATAAGGAGCACTGCATCAACTATAACCTGAAACTGCGGACATCAGTGATTTTTGCCAAGAACCTACAGTCATCCTACTATATACATCGCATATATGATGTGGGCAAGGCAGGAAAAGGTAGTCAACGAGGAGCTAGTAGCGCATGTTGGAAGATTATTACAAGAGAATGGACAACATATTAATGAACTTGATATAGGTGACAATGGATTTCACAGGCATTTGATAGGTTTAGCTGAGACAGTAGTGGTAGATAAAAGGTTGTAAGTGGTGGATCTTACATGAACAAAAAGAATGCAAACAGAAAGTGATATGTTGTTTGAAATATGGTCACTGCGTGTATTGTATTGTAGGGGAAGGAGTGAGGTCGCTGCATATAGTCAAGGGAATGGTGAACAATATGGAAGTTAACACTATACTACACACTGTACTACCTTAAGGCTCGCCCAAGAAGAAGTTTGAAGCAAGATTGAAGAACCAAACAGGCTATGGTTCCAGTGAATGGATTATGTATGCAATGTTGAATGAGAGAAACAGCAGTAGGGTTACCAAATAAGTATTCATTAATTTCTTCATTGACGGCATGTATTTTAGTGAATCGATGTTTATCAAAAATGTGCGTCATTATTTTATTTGGTGTAGATGGCTATTTATACAAGAATCTGAGTTGTATATTGCTGGACCGAAAATCAGGATATATTCTAAAAGGACTCAGGAAGACTTGTTCTTCCGTGGTACAATTGCTAGGAAGACAAATAACAGACAGGGAGAGGAAATCGAAGAAAATAAGAGGGAGACAATTATGAGAGTACATTACTTTTCAGACGAACAGAAATAAGAAGATATTATTCTTTCTCATTGAGAGTTAGTAAGATATAGCAGCATATGTTATGTGGATACAATCGACATCCACGTCTACATTACGCAAGACACCAGACAGCGAATGGTGGAGGGTACTTCTGGTACCATTATCTGATCCTGCGCCTTTCCGTTCGTGAACGGCGCGTGAGAAGAATGATTGTCAGTAAATCTCCGTATTAGCTCTAATTTCTCGAAGGAAAACAAGTGACTGATTTTCTTCTATTCTTGGTGTCGAAATGCACACCAAGAGAAATAAATAAGCCATAAATGACTGAATATTACAGAACAGCAAAGTAGTGGCTCTTTTGAAAGAGGAATAATTAATAATAATACACAAGGTATTTGGAAGAAAAAAATAAAGGAAAGAAACTGTAATGTCTTAACGTGTGGATAGTATAACTCACAGTAAAGAGAGAGTCCCCAAAGAAGATGAAAGTAAGAGATAAAGTCACTTTAATAGGAGAAGGTAAGTGAGAAAAGAGGGATAGTTTTTATATTTAAGAAAAACATTGAGAGGAAGAGAGGTTTAAATAATTAAAAATATACAGTACCGGAAAAAACGTGCAACAACCTCAAAGACAAGGTCATTTTATTGACGACTGATGTGACAAATAGCTCATCGTTGTAGGACTATATAATAACAAATTCAAAGCAAATGAAACACGCAATACGTCACAGTAAAGTTGCAATAATACATAGTGTAACACTCTCTGGTGACAACGCACGTGTGTATTCTCAAACGCAGACTGTCATGTTGGTGACGAGTGGCGTTCTACAATAGATTGGCCCAAGCATTCTACATCTTTCGTTGTAATTCGACAATCGTTGTTGCAGGCTCTGAGAAGAGGACGTTCCCATTCATCATGTATCATACGTGTTCAATTGGCGAGAGATCTCGTGATCTTCCTGGTTCAGGAAGTTATTGAACGCCACAAAATAGCACACTCCACTGTAGCACCGCACGGGGACGTGTAGTGTATTGCTGAAGAAATGGGAACACTACAGGAATAACAACCTCTGCAATAATGACAGCTGCTTGTAACAGATTCGCCCCCACACCATGAAGCCCGGGGTGGGACATGCATGCTGTGTGCAAATGAACTCTAAGAAAGGCCACTAACCAGTCGTACACAGTACTTGTGTACGTCCGTCATGTACGTGTCGTCAGATATCTCACCTGGATGATATTTGGAAAAAACAACCGCTGGTCACACAATGCATCAATTTTGACGTGCATCTGTGTTACGCTAACCTCTAAATCATGGTCTATGGATGCAGGAACTTTCCACAGATTACTGCTGCATGCAGTGTAAAACCACCAGAGGTGTCCAACATATGCAGAAATCAGACAATATGTCCATCCATTTTCCTGAAGGACCACAATAGGAACCAGCTGAAATGGCTGAAACAGTTAAACAGTAGTACTACAACCCCTCAGTATGAATGTGTAATACATGGGCGCCACTGAGTCCTTGGCGGTGTTGCATTTTTGTCTGGCAGTAATATTATATACGAGGGTCATTCAATAATTAAAGAGACAAATTGGTCTAGGGAAATAAATGTTAATAGGACAAGTTTGGTACTTTTATGGTTTTAAGTTCGCATCACTGGGCTGAGTCCTGATCAGCTGATGTATCAATATTGTTTTGTTTATTACCTTAAAAATACATTTCAAGATCGTGAGTCCTCTTGAAACGTCCACATTAGTTGAACAACGTTCTGTTACTCGGTTTTTACTTGCTAAAGGCGAGTGTGAATATATACTGTAGAATGTATTAAGTTTATGGTGAAGGTTTTATGAATCGTGCAAATTTTTACAAATGGGTAGAGCAGATCAAAAAAGGTCGCGACTCAGTGACTGACGAACACCGTTGTGGCCGACCTGTTGCAGCTTCAACTCCCTCACTTCAATGTCGAATTTATGACATTATTCGTGCTGACCGCCGTGTGACTGTGGAGGTGATAGTTGATAAGATTCAAGTTAGTACTGGAACAGTTTATAACATTATCTGTAACGAGCTGAAGTACCGCAAAACATGTGCAAGGTGGGTTGCAGTGTAGTTGACATGGCTACGCAAAGAAACAAGATTGAGAGTGTGCACAGAGCTAAAGGAATATTATGAAAGAGAAGGCAAGCATTTCCTCAACAAAATTTTATCTTGTGATGCAGCTTTGGTTCACTATTATGAGCCAGAATTAAAAATACAAAGCATGGAGTGGAAGCACACCAACTCACCTGTCAATAAAAAATTCAGAACTCAAGCATTAGCAGGAAAAGTCATGTTGACGGTGTTTTGGGATGCTGAAGGTCCAGTTTTTTGTGATTATCTCGAAGAGCAGCGTACAATGAACATTCAGTACTATTCGGTTTGTTTTTAAACAAAGTGAAGCCAACCATGAGAGAGAGTCGTCGTGGATCTTAGAGAAAGGTGTGACTCTCCAGAAAGACAACACACGTTCTCATATGGCTCACTGACTCATGAAACCGTCGAAAAAATGGGCTGGAAAGTATTGCCTCATCTCCCTTACAGTCCTGATTTAGCACTTAGTGTCCATTTGTGTTCTAGCAGCAGTGGACACTGAAAGATCCTGATGATCCTAGCAGAGGGATCGAAACGTCGATCATCTTAGAGGAAATATGACGCGGCGTAATAACACAGAACATTTTTACTTCAGTGACAACATCCACGAAAGCCTACAGACTTCCGTGTTTCCATTTGTTTGGTGCACTGAAGGAGTCATTACATGGGAAGAGGTTCTAGGGCAATGAGGACGTGAAGAAGTTTGTGGGAAATTGGTTCAAGCGTTAAGATGAAGAGTTCCTTGCAGCCGGAATAAAAAAGCTTATAGCCCATTGGAACAAGTGCATATATGTTCATGGGGATTATGTTGAAAAGTAGAAAAAGTATTGATTTATAAAAGTAAACGCTTTTTCCTCCAGACCTACTTGTCTCTTTAATTACTGAATGACCCTCGTACACTGTAGGGGAGACCAGGACAAAACGAGCCCTTTAAGGAGTCCGTCTATTTACTCTGGGTAAAATTCAAAATATTTTATAAAATCCATGGGGTATATGTTTTGCACATATGTTACTTGTTATTTAACTTACTTATAAAATTTAGAAACTTAAATGAAGTTTAGAATAAATGCACAGATAGCTTTAATGTAAAGGATCGTTTTGCCCCTGGTCTTTGGGGTAGAACGATCCCCTGGCTTATAATTTGCAGTTTACCGCCATTCTTTGTAATTTTGGTTTCTTTAGTAAATTAAATGCATATGTTATTCAACATCTACTGTGCAATGAATTTAGATAACATACTATTTTACATAAATGCAATTAGTTAAGAGGAAATGAAATTTTGATTCACTGTCACAAAGTTAAAAAATAAAATACTCAAGGCTATATTTAAAATACAAGTAGAACAAAAAGAATACGAAGTTGTTTACATATTCAACTTCCTTTTACTTGCCAGACATTTCTGTTTCTACAAAAATCACAAATGAAATCATTATCATCATTGTGAACTCCAGCACATTCCTCATGAGCCCAGTTTTTGCACCCCTGACACATAATCCAATCTTCACCACTTAACGAACATAGAAACGTTTCTTTGCAGTAAATACACTCTGGGTTACCATCGTTATCGACATCCTTAGCATTGTCACTCTCACAGCTCTCTAGCATGCGTGACCGTCTTCTTAGACATTTCTTTTCTTCCCTGCAAAGAGCCATCAGATATTTTTACATGAACTTATTTACCTTTAGGTCTTTGTAGACATATCTTCTTCTGTGAATCATCCTTTTTTCTTTTTTCCTCCACTAAGGTATTTTTATATGGAATGCTAGTCAGTATTGCTGCGCCACCCTCCAACCTCTTCCTAACGCACCTTGGTCCTTTCCTTTTGGGAACTGGAATGATTTGGGCTAGCGATGTTGTACCAAACGATGTTTTCCTACATAAAGTTGCGCCCACTCTACTTGGTCCTGGTTGGGAAATATCTAAACCTGGGAGGCCAGATTCTACAAAATTTGCGATTGTTGAGTGATTTTCATGTGTTGTAGGCTCAGCAGACTGATTCCTGATTGACAGACAACTGTGCATGTGGTGTGCATTCTTCAATTAAGACTTTAGAGCTGCTTTCAATTTCCATTGCTTCACAATTTGACTGATCTTCTAGCTGGTCGGTAGTATCTGCAGCTATAAAGTTTGCATCAGTAAAGATTTCTAGATCATAAGGATATACCCACATTTCTTAAATCCATTTGTAGCATTCATTGGTGTGCATGCTTTGAGGTAAGTTTCCCCAAAAATCTGACTTATCAGGAAAAGTGTCACTACCCTCCCTGGGTGGTTCTTAAGTCATTTCTCCAGAGCCTTGTCATAATATGTGCTTAAAAGAAACCTTATTGATACATCTAGTGGCTGGAGCTTGTGTGTGCAGTGGGGAGTTAAACATATGATGTTAACAAAGTTTTTTCTGGCAGCTTCAATCACATTCAAATTTTTCGTGAGGCTGGGGTGTCCCTCCATTATTAGCAGTGGTGGATCATCCTTTGATGGTTTTGCATGTCGCACAGAATTCTGAAACCAATTGTCAAACACCTCGAGTCTCATCCATCCACTAGAGTTGCAGGCAGAAATAGTTCCAGGCGGAGCTCCATCAGTTAACTCTGCTTTCATCCTTTTTCGGGGAAATATGAGCATCGGTGGTATGAATGTTCCTCCAGCATACACGCATAAAACAGTTGTAGTCCACTCACCATGCTCGCCAGACACAGTTCACCCTACTTGTAGTCGTCCCGATCAGAATTTACTTCCCCAAGAATTTTGAAAAATTTCGACACTACAAACCAAAGGAATGCATGAGCTCTTGCAGCTGAGGTTGATTCTGGAACTATGAGGGAGAGCTCTGGATGTCGTTGTCGAAAACCAGTTAACCAATCTTTTTCATCCATACCCAGTTCTGTGTTAAAAGGATGTGATAAACCATTTTTCACTGCTAATTGGAATGCTAAGTGGCGCACATCTTTTGTTGTCAGACCATAAAATCATGTTTCCATATCCATGATATGGTTAACCAGTTCCTCCTCTTGGCATTGAGTGAAAACGGGTTTATAATTTCATAAGACTTTCTTACCTTGCAAAACAGATGTATTTTTTCATGTTACTCTTCTTTTTAGTGCCATTCTAGGGACATTAAAATTCCTACTTTCTATTTTTACAGGCATTCCATTTTGAACTGCCTTAGTGGAGTTGTTCATATTGTCAGTACACCAGCTTTGACGATAAGTTTTCCGAACGTAAGTTCGCACCATTGTCGAATATGAAAATTGAAACACTTAAAAAAATAATCGCGTGAAACTGAACAATTAAGTATGTCGTTAAGCAAACGCATGCATAAAAATATATAAGTAGGCTGATTTATACGTAATAGTTTAGTAATGGGGTAATATGATCCCTACGGGGTATAATGATCCTCACTACACGATCATTTTGCCCCAGGCCCTCGTCCTGCACCAACAACAACGTTGCTGGAGAATACTATCTTGTATGCTAACAAAAACGCGAATACAACTTCCTTATAAACTGCTTTATAAGCCGAAATATTTGTGATTCACTTTAGAGGCACACAGTGTGACATAAACAATTACAGATTTAGAACTTAGATCAACAGCGCATAAAACGAAGTTTTCTTCTGTAAATCTTGTTGCAGAACACATGGCGGAACTATATCACTGGTGTAACCTCAGACTCATGTGAGCTCTTCATTCACGAATTATCATGGCAGCACTAACTGTGAAGACAGAGAGCGTGACCATTATGCCCCAAGGGATCGTTTTGACCGGTCTAGCCTGCAAAGAGGTAAGAGTAATTGGTTAATTACAGAGGAAGAAACTGAATGAAGTGCAAGAATTAAAGATTCATACGGACTGTATGTGCTTATGTAAATGTTTTTATTCTTTGCAAAACCCTGTTTTGAAGTATTGGGCAGAGTTTGCGTGTGTGTGTGTGTGTGCAAGAGGATGTGAATGTAAAACAGAGAGTATTGCTTGACGTATAGATTTTTGTCTATACTGCATGGTATATTTTGTGACTATTCTTGCTTTTGATACAGTGACTTGAAATATCTCATTAGCGAGAGTATGCACTGACGAAATTAGGTTTTGTAAAATGAAAGCAGGTAGAGAATGTACATTTCAATGTAATGTTCAGAGGATAATTTCAAGGAGCGTGAATGCGAAATCACATGTTAAACTAAAAGTAATTAATGGGAATAAAGTAAATGCCAAAAGGTAATGAGACTGAAAATAAATGGAAGACAGTTAAAATCTCTACAATTCTTTTTCATTGTTGTCCGCAAAATCCCCAAGTGGTACTGTCATACTCAGTTTGTACGTATTTGGCTTTCCCTTCCGATTAGTGGGTTCTGATTGAGAACACACTGTAAGAACAAAGGCACTAGAGACATTCCCCTGCCAAGCGTGGTGTGCTAAATGTTGTAATTAACACTTACGCATAGTGCAATGTAAGGAAACGTTAGGAAGAGCATCTGTCGACTGTGATACATTACCGTTATGAAAAAATACGCTAATAACATAGATTGTCTGCTGGGCATTAGTAAAATGTAGCTATGTCATTACCGCTCAACATTTTTGTAAACAAACCAACCTTGACTACCGAACGGGCCTCATTATCTGTTGTGTAGTAACAGTGCCCTAATCAGAACGAGCTTAAAATTGCTTGAAGGTGGTTCAACAGCTGATGTCGGCAATTTGCTGTGGGCACTCGTTCGATGTCCAGGCGTCCTTCCACCGTTATCTGCGATAAGAGAAGCGAGGGTGAATAAAAGGAGCGCTGCGGGTGCGCAGGAGTCAGGTCCTCCGCCAGACATGAAGGCCGCCGCTGTCCTGCTCGTGGCCGCCGCGCTCCTCTGGGCCTGCGCCGATGCTCAGCAGGCAGAAGGCTCGGAGACGGACTTCTGGCACGTGGCCGAGGAGGCCGCACACGGCTTGGAAGATGCGGGCCGCGAGGTGGCGCACGAGTTCGGCCTGCTGCGGATAGGAAAGTCGGCTGTGGGGGCAGGTAGGCCTACTGTAGCCACACTGTAGTGTCGCATATAGTGAGGGCATCTATACGTGGAATGATTCTGTAAAAGGCAGTACCGTTTACACTTTGGGTGGGCTCGGGCTTTCCCACTGTTCTACACACTTTTCGGCCTACAGCTATATCCTCGACATTGTCCAGTTTATTAATTTAACAGTTTTCACATAAACACATATACTTCCAAAGTTGTGTTCACAATTCACATTGTGGAGCTTTTACTGCCTCTGGGAATCTTCAGAAACATAATGTTTAAAGGAATGTCGTGGACCATTAACTGGTTGAATTGCCTGTGTAATCTCGTCACATTTCAAAATGAGACTGCTACTCCGGTGGTAATTGTCTGGTAAATGCGTCGACAAAGCCAGTATTATCATATTTTCATTTACATATGATAATTTACATGTATGATGTTGATGGGAACAACATGTTTAAAATTGTGTAGGGCAAAAGATAGGCAATCTGGAGGTCACATTCGTCGAGAATGGATGTTAGTATTGTTGTGAATACATGATTAGTATTTTTGTGAATACTTGACATGAAACCTTGCAACAGAAGCTTCACATCTTCTCACTATGGTTTTCTCCACCATATGCCATTCTAGAAGTGTGACTTTATGATACTAGATGGGCTTTAATAAGTATAATAAATCTATTCAATTTCTTTTAGATTCATCTTGTAGACTGATTGCATTCAGGAATAGATAAATGAGACAGTCATTTGGATAATTTGGGGTAATTTGTTTTCCCACAGTTTATTAAGGGAAATACATCTTCACCATAAACATACTTCTGTGACCATATGAATACCGACACGATCCATTGTTCATCACTCTGAAACTTTCTTTCATGTCCTACGCAATAACATCATTGTATATAGGTTTTTGAGTTCACTTTGGTTTAATTTCACATTGGTCTTTAGAATGTATGAGTTGGCGACAACACCATCTGGCTTTCGGAAAAATATAATCCACTCCAATTCAAAGACTGCAAGAGCAGACATGTGCGATAATTATCGCACAATCAGCTCAACAGCTCAGATGTCCAAGTGGCTGACAAGAAAAATTTACCGAAGAGTGGAAAAGAAAATAGAGGATGTGTTACATGATGACCAGCTTGGCCTTAGGAAACGTAAACTAACCAGAGCCAATTCCGACGTTGCGATAGATAATGGAAGCAAGACTAAAGCTAAATCTAGACAGGTTTGTCGACCAGGAATAAGTGTTAGACAATATAAAATGCAGCAATACGTTCGAAATTATGACAAAAGTAGGAGTAAGCTATCGGGTTGGACAGGTAATATACAATGTGTACAAGAGGCATAAGGAAATAATAACAGTGGACGAGCAAGAACGAAGAGCTCGGCTTAAAATGGGTATAAGACAGAGAGACGTCTTCACCCTTACTGTTCAATCTGTACATTGAAGAGGCAATGATGGAAATAAAAGAAAGGTTAACGAGTGCAATTAATATTCAAGGTAAAAAGATATCAATGATATGATTCGCTGATAACGTTGCTATCCTGAGTGAAAGCGAATAAGAAATACGCGATCTGCTGAACGGAACGAACGATCTAATGACTATAGAATATGGACATAGAGTAAATCGAAGATACACGAAAGAAATGAGAAGTAGCGGAAATGAGAACAGCGAGAAGCTTAACATCAGGACTGATGGTAACGAAGTAGATGAAATTTAGTAATTTTACTGCCTAGGTAACAAAATAACGAATGACGGATGGAGCAAGGAGGACATCAAAAGCAAACTAGCACTGGCAAGAAGGGCGTTCCTGGCCAAAAGAAGTCAAGCAGTATCAAACATAGGCCTTAATCTGTGAACGAAATTTCTGAGAATGTACGTTTGGAACACAGCACTGTATGGTAGTGAAAATGGACTGTTGGGAAACTGGAACAGAAGGGAATAGTAGTATTTGAGATGTGGTGCTACAGACGAATGTCGAAAATTAGATGTACTGAAAAGATAAGGAATAAAGAGGTTCTGCGCAGAAACGGTGAGGAAAAGAATATGTGGAAAACACTGACAAGGAGAGAGGCATTATGTTAGGACATATGTTAAGACACCAGTGAATGACTTCCATGGTACTAGAGGGTGCTGTAGAAGGCAAAAACTGTAGGGGAAGATAGAGATTGGAATACATCTAGCAAATAATTGAGGACGTAAGTTGCAAGTCCTACTCTGAGATGAAGAGGCTGCCACAGGAGAGAAATTGGTGAGGGGCTGCATGATACCAGTGAGAAAACTGATGACTCAAAAAAAAAATGCTGATGTGCATATATTAATTACATTCACGTTACAAATGCAATTCTCATGGGGTATGCCACTTATTTTCGTGTTAAATACATGGAGGCATACATAAAGCATCAATACAATAAAACATACAGTATACAGACAGGGATCTAAGGCAACAACTGTTTATTACAAACAGTCCTACTGCAGGCACATCCACTGTCTTGGGTAGAGAGGGGCGAATGCAATGAGCAGAAGGTGGCAGAGGAGGTGGTGGTGGGGGGAGTCTTACAGTTTAACGTTTAACAACAACAATGGTACAACTCTTTATGTGTTCTATATATATGTATATATATAACCGATATTGCTGTTCAAATACAAGGGGATGGGTTCAATCACTGATTCAGGAACACCTTCAGCAGCATCTAGTTATTGTGTTGCAGAAACAATATTTTGCATAATGGAGGACAAATTCTTACTGCTACCCACTGCGGTCATCTTGTTGTGTACTCTATGTATGATCAGTTAGAGGGCGATGCCAATGAAATTATTAGGATGCTGATCCATTATGATTATCGGCCTTGGTGTAAGTCTTAAGACTTATGGGTAACACGAAACTGTAGGTGTGAAACCGTTTGAATCGCTTTTTTCTAAAGGGGGATAACTCGCGATTGGTAAGTTATTCAGGAAAAAGAAAAAAATATTCCAGACCATTTGTTTAATAATGTAATGGCGAGTTTTTGTCTTTCATGTGGAGGTATTAATTGTCTGCTCTGTGTAAGGCTAACCTTGCCTTGTTTGAAAAATGTATGTAGCTGCAATGGTGACGTTTATCATCAGGACTTACCCTTATCGCAGTAAATAAGGAAGCAAGACTATTCCAAGGCTCTAATTCGAATTAAATGAAAATAAGAATTAATTAATTAATTAAAGCCAGCATTTAGAATGCAAAAAATGTATCGAAGAAACGTTTACGTCCTGAGGGTACTATTACCATACATAATAATGTAATGAGGTACATATAAACGATAACCAAACAACTTGTTTTTTCCGAACGCTTCTGTATCTAAACAGCTGAATGTGTTTAGTAATATCTTCATAACTGTTAAGTATTCAGAAAATTTCCATACGTTTATAAAAAAATAAATGCAAAGCGTACTAAAAAGTCGCCAGGCCACATATTCTCAAGCCAGTGTTAAGTTTATACAAAAACAAATACGAGATTGTACTAAAAATTTAATTTTCTTGTTTACAGGCGTTCGCCACGCTACCAGAGCTAAGGGAGGCCACAACAGTTAAGCACAACAACTGAGGCAGCTGTGAACCACTGACGCACTGCCTAACACTGCCGACACTGTTAGATGAGATCTTGAATACTTTTTGTTGTAACATATCCATTGCAAGGAGGTCCTCTGGGATGAAAAACATGTCAGTAAATAAAAACGCAATAAATATTTACAAGGAAAAACAGATTTGCTAATATACCTTGCACAAACTCCAAGTTAAAATGCTCTCATGGATAAGGCTAAAAATCGTAAACATAATGTCACTTGAGGTAACAATAAACTTGTTTAAAATATGGTAACTTCCAATACACTGAGGTGTATATGATAATTATCAGAGTACTGTAACGATGCATCATCAAACCATTGGACAGCAATTATTTACAATGATTGCATTACGGCACTGAATTTGTACACAAGTCAGAGTGTATGTAATACTTCATTGTTTGATATTGTTAATAACATATGTATATCAGTCGATTATGCTAAGAAATTCCTCGATGGAGTATAAGGAGTTGACCACCCATAAGCCCTTCAGGTTCCTCTGTACTGAACTTCACTAATAGTTATACTTTTTACAGTCACTGGCAAGTTACTGAAGGTGTATACGCCTGAATAATGGTCCCTTTTTTTAAACAAAGTAACTAGCATTAAATCTTTGTGACGGATGTTATTATTTCTAATATGGATTCCATGAACTTAGCTGCTGGTATCAAAAAGAGATTCAATTTTTAAAGATAAATTTCATTACAGAATAAATATACCGGTAAGTAGTTAAACATGACGTTAAACATGACGTTCTTGGGTTCACATCGTAGATAATTCTTATTACAAGTTTTTGAACTTGGAAATTTTTAACGTGGTTTGATTACACCAGAAAATTACTCCTTATGGCATTATGGAATGAAAGTAAGCCAAGGATGCTGGATTTTTTATTTTATGTCTCCTATGTCAGACAATATTACCATTGCAAAAAGAAATTTGCTTAGCGATTCAGTAGTTCTGTGACATGTTCCTCCAAGTTTAATTTAATATCAAACTTACTCTCAAGAATTTAGCACCGTCAACTTGTTTCTATCAACTTGTCATCATATCTTATGCATAAACTAGCAGGAAACATCCTACAAGTTATGAACTGTGTATAGTTTGTTAGTGACAAAGAATTGGCTAGAAACCATGCATTGAGATCCATGAAAAGTTTACCAGGCAGTCTTTGTAACATGATACCTGATTTGTTATTTATTACAGTGTTTGTATCATCTGCAGACAAAACACACTTGGGTTTTGGTAACGAAGAAGTGTAAGGGCCCTAAGATGGAACCTCATGGGACACCACATGTAATCATTTCGCAGTTGGATGATGCCTAATAGCTTAATAAACATCCCTTTCTTAATTACAGCAATTGTTTCCTGTCAGAGTTACTGTTCCACAGTAATATTGTGATTTCCATTGCCATATACCTTTAACAGACCACAAAATATTCCGCTAACCTGTAACTTATTGTCTAATGAGGTCACTACAGCTGTTGTCTCTGCAGGTGTAGATGGCCTTCTCGAAATCAGAACTGTGACTTCGACAACATATTATTTGTTGTTAGATAGTAAATAAGGTGGCTGTATATTACCTTCTCTAGAATTTTCGACAGTGATGGCAAAAGTGAAATACAATGGAGATTTGGCAGAGTTTCTTTATTTCCTTTCTTAAACAAAGGCTTAGCTTCAGCATATTTAAACCATTTAGAAAACGTTCCACTGATAAATGATTGATTGCACATTACTGATTACTGATTACATATGATTTTACACTGACACTCCTTGAAATTATCCTCTGAACATTACACTGAAATGTGTATTCCCCACATTCTTTCATCTTATAAAATCTAACTTCGTCAGTGCATACTCTCGCTAATGAGATATTTCAACTCACTGTATCAAAAGCAAGAATGATCACGAGATATACTTTGCGGTATACATAGAAATCTATGACTACTAACTGACTGGTCTCAATTATTCCTCCACAGATTCTATTGCACCTGACAACGCCATCTATTCAGTAGAAGTTCTGAAATTCTTAACAGTAACATTGGTTCGAGACAGTGCTAAATCAGGTTCTCTGTCAATGCCAGTCGTCTGTTAAGTCTTCTACTCATCGCTTTGGGTTTTCACTGGTGCAAGCCAGACACACATTGTACTTTCGTGGGTACAACATGCAATGTAAAAATTTGAAGAGACCGAATCTGGCTGCCATCAACAAATTACCAAGACAGATGATCCCCTTCTGACCAAAACAAAAAAGAAAATTAAGTATCACATAGCGATGCAAGCGGTTTACATTTTGCTACTAAGTACTGAGAGAAAGGCATCCAGAGTGAAAACACTTTCATATTGCCAGAAAGCAAAGTGTCTGCCCACTGATGAATTATTTTGGATTATGGTATTAGTTGACTTCCTGCATAAAACATGTTGTGTGGGATAAGGTTTAATTTGAACATAACAGGACATAATCAGAAAATTATGTAAGGTAAAGACACAGCACACTAGCCTCTGTGAAAAAGAAAGTTTACGTAGCAGACTGCAATGATGCGTTGATCCCATCCATATCTTCCCAAAGGTACTGGGAAAACATGCGCCAAATGAATATTGTCAAGAAACTGACGGCACAGTGTGTGTGGACGGATGAGACACAGGTGATGACTCATCGTGGTGTCACTGAATACTGGTAATCCTGCGAAGGCAGCGGCGTTCCAAACTACAGGTGAAGACACGGTAGTTGCAGCACAGATAACAGAGGAGACGATACGAACTGTAAAAACAGTGACTCTATAGGAAACTATGTTGAGAATTTAGTATGTGTATGGAGATATGTAACTATCTGATAATGTTTAAGGGGCTCTTAGAAACGCCTGCTCTTATATATCAACACATCTAACAAGCACAAATCTACAACCTTGGTCTGAAATTTTTCTTTCCCTGCGATGAAATATTCCCCTTTCCTCTGTTTGTTCTGGCTGCAATAAACTATTCTTTTTTCCATACACAGTAGCATAGAACATGTATATGATAAAATGTTTTTGTAATAGGTAAAGAAGATGACGTAGGTGACACAAAAATGTCACAGATTCTACAAAAAGTTTATTTACACAAATAATAATCACTATTGGCCTACTCTGACGAATAAATGGTACAAGATTTACAAGTTGAAGATCACTGGCTGGAGGCCATAGTTTAGGAAACAAGTTTGTCACACAAATGAAAATGCTAAGCCCCAGAGAGACACCCCTGAAGTAAAATTCAACTAAGACATTAAATTCTTCCATGTTGCAACATTCCTAGAATCAAACAAACAAATAACGTTCTTCCGTCTATGCACAGAATTAAAGTTCTATTTGAACAGTTTGCAATAAGTGTATTACAAGAATAATTTAAGCGAAGTCTTACAACAGTCACAACCACACTCACAGGTCAGTCGGAGGGGTCACAGTGGACCAGATCATTGTCTGTAGTGGTATCAGCTGGTCGGGGATGGAAGCTGTGATGTCTAGCTGTATGTCAGAACTTGAATCCTGACTCGGAGAGATTTGCTGATGGATGGTCGTGCCTAAATACCATCCAGTGGCAGTATATCTTGAGATCTGTTTTCGTTCACGTGAATTGTGCAAAATGAGTAAGGTCTCGTGACCTGCAACCCCCGGCAGTTCTGCTTGGGTCACCTAGGGGAACACCACGAAATCTACTTTTCAGCGAGAAGTGGTTTCTGGCAAATGGAAACAGTCCTCGACGGTGGGCTGTCGAGCCCTGCATGCGTAACGTCATGACATGCTACCCCTCATCCCCCCTCCACTCCCCTCCCCCACCTGGTTGGAGAGGGTGAAACTTATCAGATCGTCTCCTTGCTGCTTCTGGTCCTCGATGGTGGGTGGGGAGAGGGTGAAAAACATGTCCATATCCATCGTTCTCCGTTCAGTAAGTGTGGGATGGTCCATGGGACTGGTTGATGGTAGCTGCTGGGAAGAACTTTGATTGATTCTTTGTGGCTTCTCCAGGGTCTCTGTGTTTGGAAAAAGAATGGGTGGTAAGGCTCCTATGTTTGGCTGTTTTCCCTTGCAACGCATTTGGTGAATATGCTCCTGGGAGGCCATGCCGTTTGTCAGGGTGTCTTCGGCCATGGCCCCGTCGTGAGGAGCTTTTTTACTGATATTGGGGCCCATTGTTGATGTCCTGTAAAAAAAATAAAGTTCCCAGTAGGATCATGAAGGATACATCAGTGGTGATAGGTTTTCTGTGGCGACTGTAGAATGACCAATGTATGTAAGATTGGCAGCTGTGACCTATGTGGCAGACAGTGTAATATTTCAGCTGTCAAGGATCTGTCTTATGCACTGTCACGATATGAAGATAGCAACATAGTTAAAGATTCATCCAGTGAGTGATGTCACTGTAAATCTGACATTCGATATTTGAATGTGGGGACAAATTCTTCTGGGTGCTGTATGTAATAATTGCATACCATTCATTTCACGAGAGGAAATAAAGTGAACTGTAGCCAATTTCCAGCTACCTGGACTTCGGGGAGCCCTTGCACTGACAGAATTCTTGGCAGAGTCTAGATGAAACTTTCCTGGCAGATTAAAACTGTGTGTCGGGCCGTGACTCGAACTCGGGACCTTTGCCTTTCGCGGGCAAGTGCTCTACCAACTGAGCTACCCAAGCAAGTTTTAATTTGCCAGGAAAGTTTCATATCAGCGCACACTCCGCTGCAGGGTGAAAATCGCATTCTGGAAACATCCCCCAGGCTGTGGCTAGGCCATGTCTTCGCAATATCCTTTCTTTCAGGAGTGCTAGTCCTGCAAGGTTCGCAGGAGAGCTTCTGTAAAGTTTGGAAGGTAGGAGACGAGGTACTGGCAGGAGTAAAGCTGTGAGGACGGGGCGTGAGTCGTGCTTGGGTAGCTCAGTTGGTACAGCACTTACCCGCGAAAGACAAAGGTCTCGTGTTCGAGTCTCGGCCCGGCACACAATTTTAATCTGCTAGGGAAGTTTCATATCAGCGCACACTCCGCTGCAGGGTGAAAATCTCATTCTGGAGAGTCTAGATGGTCGACTGGACGACGCAGATGTAATGAAAAACCTACATCAAGAGCTATGAGTCAGATATGGTGGAGAAATGGTCCGGAAAAGCCCAGGTATAGATCACAGGCAGTGACACACTCGCGGTAGAGTAGGGCCAGCTTTAGTTCTCCGATAGACCTGTCACACGGCAATAGCGTAAAGTACAAGCATCTGTGTGATGGCGACATCCAGATCGCGGCAGGGGAGATGCTGGCATGCCAACATTTTGGTAAGGACCACCCCAAAGTGCCACTCATGGAAGTGGTTCAAATGGCTCTGTGCTCTGAGGCCATCAATCCCCAAGAACTTAGAGCTAGATAAACCTAACTAACCTAAGGACATCACACACATGCATGACCGAGGCAGGATTCGAACCTCTGACTGTAGCAGTCGCACGGTTCCAGACTGAAGCGCCTAGAGCTGCTCGGCCACCGCGGCCGGCTACAGTGCAGCAGAGCCAGGACCTGTTCCTGTGGTCACGTCAGAATAACCACTCTCGAGTGCTGGGTCCCACTGTACAGGAGATGAACGGTGTGGAGGCTTAAAAAACCACTTCTTCTGTGCCAGTATGCCCGGATTTCCTGGTTCTTGATGTGTCTTCGATCAGAGGTTTACCCCCGATGGAATAACGACGAGGTCAGTGGGTGACCGGATTGGCTGTGACTGGCCACCTGTGTATCGTCCAGTGGAGGTTGTCTAAGTGAAAACACTTCTGGATCTTCGAAAAATTATGGGTCCTGACCTGCTGCTAATCAGGGGAGAAGTTCGGCATTAGCATTTTGTGTGGTAGAATGGAACTGGATGATACAACTATCTGCAGATAAAAATAATGTCCACCAATGTAAGCGGCGAGCTAACGCCTTGAAAAGCGTTAACAATGGATTATTGTCTGCCAGAAACGTGAATTTTCTACTGTATACGTAAGTATGAAATTTTTTAGACTGAAGATGATGGCCAGTGGCCTGCCCCATGTGGCCGTGCGGTTCTAGGCGCTACAATCTGGAACCGCGCGACCGCTAAGGTCGCAGGTTCGATTCCTGTCTCGAGTATGGGTGTGTGTGATGTCCTTAGGTTAGTTAGGTTTCAGTAGTTCTAAGTTCTAGGGGACCGATGACCTCAGAAGTTTAGTCCCATAGTGCTCAGACCCACCTGAACCATTTTTTTCTTTGATGTCCAGTTCTTCCTTCTAAATTTGACTAAAGTTTCTTTGAGCTACTGCCAGAGTGTTGGAAACGAATGCAATGGACCACCGCATTCTATCGGTAATGTAGGATAAGACTGCTTCCACTCCATAGTCGGTAGCATTTGCCATTAAAACGACTGCTTGGGGTGGATCATAACTGGTGAAACATGTGGGTTGGAGGAGGACCAGCTTAACTTCTACGAAATCGCTGTCACACACTGGTGTCCAATTCCACACTACGTTTGTTCTTAGGAAGTTAGGAAGATGTTTTGTGATGTTGCAGCCTTTTGTACGAATTTTTGTATTAGCTCAGTTGCTCTAGCACTGAATTGAGGTGGCTAATGTCTTTGGTGTTGACAGTTTTTGGACTACCTCTATATAATGTGGCGTGGGATGAGTGCCTGTACTGCTGAGCACATGCCCAAAGTTTTGTTCCGGTTCTACAAAGAAGCTACACTTCTCTTTATTGCACCAACGATTTGCTTTCTGGTGGATTGACACAACTGTAATCCATTGACATTTTGCGTGGTGATGACATACTTCGGCCTGATGTCCTAACTTCCCACATCAATGACATGAGTGTCATACAAAACACTGGCCACACGATGACAATTGTTGATGTCGACGCTACAGTATCTGATATTTTTGTGCCATCTGCCAATCCGTCCTGACTGGTGGTGGATGTCTAAATCTGTGGACTGTCTTGGTTGCAAAAACTTTGTATTGGTCTTGGAGAGTTGCTGCTGAAGGCAATGACTATAAAAAGTTCTACTGATGAAAAAATGGTTAAAAGGAGGGTGCGTCCGTCCGGAATGCGTCATCTGGAGCATGCAGTGATATCATGTTCCTGAGTAATGAAGCTGCATATGACTGTTTGATGTCCTGATTACTGGACACAAATATACAGTCCCGGGATAGCTATTGTAGCTATGTAATCCACTTTCTGTATGACTTTATTTTCAGATTGTAATAGCTGAAGAACTTACGTCTATGTTCAGCTATATAAACTTGAGAATCGACATATTCAAGCAAACTTTATTTGACCATGTCCTATGGAAATGTATGTTGCCCTGCCTCTAGGTTGTTGTTGTACTAGAAAATATATCTCTCGCCCTGCTTAGGCCTACAAAAAAGTGCTCTGCTGCTAGTTACCAGAGCTGCTCTGGACCAGGAAGTCCATTCTTCCAACGGATGCTGTGGACCAGTTAGTGCTACTCCATCCTTGCAATGTAGCTGTCCCACGGTTCGACCATGCAGTCAAATGACTGGAATGAAGGAGCTGCTGTGTGGAACACCTTGGCCATGGCTCAAACTATGACTTCTCTGTCTGCCAGCAAAACTTCTGCTAATATCTACTGCCTCAGATATACTGAAAAAAAGAAGGAAAGAAAGAAAAAAAAGAAAAAAAAAACTTGTAGCAGTTTGAGATACACACAAGCCACTGTTAGTACACACGACAAACTTTTAATAATGCTCATGGCCAGAGTAGAATCGTCCATAGGAGGCACAAAAGAAGTCACCGAATCTTCAAAACGTTTAGGTACGAAAATGACAAACACTATTCGTCTCCAACGAAGAATAATTCAAGATGTACAAGTTGACGGTCAATCTCTGAATGCCATAGTTAACGAAACACGTTTGTCACACAAATGAAAATGCTAAGTCAGGCTGACGAGGAAAACACGATAAGTGCCATAATCCGAATTCCGAGAAACGTGGCTCAGTGGAGGAGGAGTCCAAATAAGCGAACACGTGTTTTGCCTTATTCATAGATACTCGACTGTTTCTAAGAAAACTGCACTCAAATTTTCGTTGTAATTTAAATGCCTTCTAGTGCGTGATAGTTCAGCGCAACTGGTGGTGTACTGGCTAGCTTCGTGGCTTTTCAATTGCGAGTCCCATGTTCGAAACCCTGCTATTATGTTTACTTACTTATTTTTTTCATTTATCTGTTCATGTCCGTAGAAGGTTACTACACGAATTTTCCTTATCCAGTTAGTGGATGCAAGGGCATTACGCTAGTCGTAAAATTACAATTAGGTTTCCCAGTAAGTGTCATTCATCTGTTATACAAAACATACGTGTATAGTATTTTCAGTGGTTTAGAATTTTCTAAATTTATGTGTCCTTACATTTCATTCTGATATAAATTCTTAGTTGTTTCATTTTATTGTTCAGCAAGATTTAGTGCTTTCCGTTTTATGATGCCTATCGTAGAAACATTTGAAACTTAGAAATTCCGAATGCCCTAACTTCGTGCGAGGGCTGGTTTGCCCTAACGACATTTTTTCGTATGAATCTCACTAAGGGGAAGCTACGTCTTTAATGTTAGTGATGATGTCATTGCAAATCACCCATAATAATTAACTTTTTCGAAAACTGGCGCTTCGAAACGACTGTGAGTCAAGATGCACCACACAAATTTCACTGAAAACAATGTCACATAATTTTTCCCATTCATTTATTGCCTCTATTCTCTCTTTTTAAAAATTCTTGCACTAGACATGAAATCAGTAGACGAAAAAGGATAACGTTATTTCAGTGTAGACTGGAAAAAATTTGTGCAGAGATCTTCTACGGAAATGAAAAACAAGAATAAAAATTATAGTCAGGTTTCGAAGACGGAAGGCGAAAGAGTAAACCCGCGACGGTAGGCACTGTGACACTGCTTCGGTTGGACTGTTTATTCTGGAAAAGGCACATTATTAAACTCAAAAACATTGGCCATCATTTTCTCAGAATCGGTCAAATACCTCCTGATAAATTAGACATGTGTTCGCTCATGTTGACCCTGTTCCACTGAGCGAAGTTTCAGGAACACCAGGTTTTGGAAATTGCCATGCTTTCCTCGTGAGACTGTCTTGGAGTAAAACCCAAATAAGTTTTAAGTTCTCCTGCCTATGCACAGAGTTAAATTTCAGCAGTAGTCTTAAGTTCTTGTGTTTATGTACAGAGTTAAAGTTCCCTTGGGTCAGTCTACAGTCACTGTACTACAAGAATAATTTAAGCAAAGTTTTATTAAGTCCACAGTCACGATGACAGACCTACCGACAGCATCGCATCGACCCAGGGAATTGTTCGTAGCGGCGGCGGCGGCGGATGGCTCCTTGATCTGAATGTCCAAACTGCAGGCTCTGGTCGGAGTGCAAACTGTAATCGCGGCTCGGAATGAAACGCCGATAGATGACCGTACGCCGGTCCAGATATCGTCCAACGGCAGGTTATCTTGTGATCTATTCTCAGTCATGTGGATTGTGGAACCTAGTAGTTTCCCGCGACTTCTTACGGTGCTGCTGGGTGAGCCTAGTAAAGCAACAGGAAATCTGCCTTTGCCTGGTTGCCTGGAATTCACACATCCCTCGACACTGGAGTGTAAGATGTGTTGTCGGCAGGCGTAACGTCGCTACATACATATAGGTTAAGTGCAGAATGAAACTGTCAATGCAGTAATAGTTTAAACATAGGTACAATTTTTTTTTGAAGATAGCACTGGCCCCTTTTGGAATTGACGTTTTTATCATTCTATTATAGCGATTTCGACTTTTGAGCCATTATCCAATCCAACGTATCCGTAAAACTGAAAACAATAAGTCGTGTAAACGATAAAAAGTCTGACAGAATGTGGTTAACGGATCTTATGTGAAAACAAAAAGTCATGTAGCATTACTTACGATATCAGTACATGCCAGCCATATCTTCATAATATTTCACAGTGAAAAATTTACTTTTTTCCTTTATTGTTGTTTCCCTTCCTTGTGAGTAACAGCGGGCAATTTGTTCTATAAACCTCCCGCCCTACAATTAAAGCGCTCTCCAGTGAAAAACAATATGTAACATACACAAAGATGAAGAGCAATTCATTTAAAAGGTGAGTATTTACAAATGTTTTTAAAGTTTAATAAAACGGCCTGTACTTCTAATCTAACAAATTTTCAGGGTATCCTGGTTCAGCCGTCCAGTTAAAATTTACCGAATTCCGATTGTCAGATGGTCACAATGAAGGTGAAATAAAGAATTAACTTATATTTACAGTCCTTTCTGGAACGACAGTAGATGCTTTCTGTTGTCAACCTACATTTCTCCACAGCAAGCATACGTTTTGCCGAGGATCAGTTCTTGGAGCTGCTCGTTACTTCCATAAACGCTCAGCAGTGTCCATTTGTCGACCGTTCTACCAGAATTTAGAATGTAAAAAGTGTCACTGACAGACTGAAAGAAATCTGGCATTTCCTCTTCTTATGGCTACAGATAACGAATTGCAGAATGAAATTTTCGCTCTGCATCGGAGTGTGCGCTGATATGAAACTTCCTGGAATATTAAATCTGTGTGCCGGACCGTGATTCGAACTCGGGAACTTTGCTTTCCGTGGTAGAGCACGTGCCCACGAAAGGCAAAGGTTCCGAATTCGAGTCTCATTCCGGCACACAGTTTTAATCTGGCAGGAAGTTTCGTTAGATAACGAATTGCTTGAGCAGTTGTATTATAAAACAGTTACAAGGCTAGATATAGACGTTGCCGCAATCTACCTTTGACATCGAGATGAAACTATGTCAGTTTGGGACACATTTCAGTTTCTGCAATATCTAATAATAGGAGGTTCTCGATTGGCGCTTTATTATCACCTCCCCACCGGAAGGCTTTATGCCGTCGTCAAGAAAGTGTATACGAAATATTTTGTACAAGTGAGGGACAACTGAAAATATCCACACGTTTTCTGCAGTATCCTGTGGAAGCACGGAGTTCGGTTTTGAGATTTTCGGTTGTTGTCTTTAGCTTTATTGGTTTTTGCATTTACATACAGCTGGAGGTCATCAGTGTACATGTGGTACTTGCAGTAGGACAATGCTGATGACATACGATGCAAAGAGTATAGGATCTAATAGTGATTCCTTGGGGCCACCTGATTCTATCTGCCTCTATTGTGACTTTATGGTGCCAGGTATGACTCGTTACTACCAACACGTCAGGTATGAACGAAACCATTTGCATTGAATTTGGAGAGAAATTTAGGCTGCTAAGTGTGGCAAGTTAATGTCGATGTCGACCTTATCAAAGGCTTTGCTGAAGTCTGAGAAGCACATGATAGTCTCCTCTTGTGCATCCATGGCGAGCTTCAGGTCGTGCTTTAACTTTATTAAGGAAAGTGTGCTGCGATGTTTACTGAAACCTGATTGGTAGTCATCTAGCAGGTTATTTGTGGTTAGGGAATTGGTCAGCTGGCGATGGACTGTATCTTCTAAGACCTTGGTCAGTGCAGGAAGAATACAAATAGGTCGGTAATCAGTGGGTGCTGTGGCAAAGTCTTTTTTATGTAGTGACTTAACTTGTCCCTATTTGCAGTTCTTAGAAAAAATGCTTGTTATTAAGGAGCGGTTGAAGATATCTGTTATAGTGGGCACTAGTGGGTTAGTGATAAGATTCATCATTTGAACTGTGATGCCATCGTGTGCAGCAGATGATGATCTGATATGCACGTTGTCTTCCTTCATGGCGTTGCAAGTAACATTCTTTAGACAGAATTCTCCATTGCTAGAATCGGTTGCCCCCACGAAGTCGTCTGCGATTGTACATAATGTGAGGTACCAGTTACAGTCGTCGGCTGGGACAGATGGATCAGGTGCAGCTCATACTTTACCTATACCAAGACCACGTAGGGTTTCTGTTGGACAGTTGGTCTGTTACTCTTGTCTGTTAATGTGTGGACATGCCTGAATTTCGCATTTGTCACAGCTTGGCTGAGTCTGTTCAGTTCTGCTTGTATGCAATATGACTGAAACGCCCTCTAAACCCCCAGGGCAGGACAGGTGCTTAGGATTGTGGAAAGGGCCAAATAAGGTGGCGGTCAGTTCAAAATTGCAATTTAATAACACATTTAAACCAAAACGGCACATAGCCGAACCTTTGCAACAACGAGTTTCAAAATCCAATTCGCTGAAAGCCTCAGGGCAAAAGTTTTAAATGACAGACAGCGCACTAGATAAAAAGGTAGCACAACAACAGTAACTTTCAGCTAAATATCCACTTGCCAGAATTTAAACTTAACCAACGACTTATTAGCCACCAATCGGTACATGAAAACTCAAAGACCAAACTGTTACGGTCGTGATTGTCAACAATGAAATATGTATTAAGCGGTCAAAACTAAACACCATGTTGGACAGAGACAACTGGTGAGGAAAGGACACTGCCTGAAATTACGTTAGTGGCCAGGACAGGTAACAGGAACACTAACGGCAACAAGGCAGAAAATTCCGCTGGTGCACTTGAATTGTAGTGAACCAATATAGTTAATTCCACCGCACGATTTCACCACCACAAAAGTCGGTTTTACTCAGAGGAAAAGCTCCCCAACAGCGACCACCGAAACGAATAACACAACATGACAACTTTGACGCCCTGGGTCGGAGAGCCACGAAGTTCGTAGGGATCGGACAGCTCGACACACACTCAAACGAATAACACAACATGACAACTTTGACGCCCTGGGTCGGAGAGCCACGAAGTTCGTAGGGATCGGACAGCTCGACACACACTCCGACGCTGCGCTGGGACCACCAGCGGACCGCGCCGGATGGAGAGATCCTTCCTGGGCCGCACCAACCGGCCGACTACCCGCACACACCCTAGCCGGAAACTAAGGGTGGTCCATTGATAGTGACGGGGCCAAATATCTCACGAAATAAGCATAAAATGAAAAAACTACAAAGAACGAAACTTGTCTAGCTTAAAGGGCGAAACCAGATGGCGCTATGGTTGGCCCGCTAGATGGCGCTGCCATAGGTCAAACGGATATCAACTGCGTTTTTTTAAATAGGAACCCCCATTTTTATTACGTATTCGTGTAGTACGTAAAGAAATATGAATGTTTTAGTTGGACCACTTTTTTCGCTTTCTGATAGATGAGTACGTGGTATCACGTAACATTCCGCCAGTGCGGACGGTATTTGCTTCGTGATACATTACCCGTGTTAAAATGGACCGTTTACCAATTGCGGAAAAGGTCGATATCGTATTGATGGATGGCTATTGTGATCAAAATGCCCAACGGGCGTGTGCTATGTATGCCTCTTGGTATCCTGGACGATATCATCCAAGTGTCCACACCGTTCGCCGGATAGGAAACAGGAAGTGTTCAGCCGCATGTAAAACGTCAACCACGACCTGCGACAAATGATGATGCCCAAGCGGCAGGAATTGCATGGCGACGACTTTGAACGTCGTGTACAGTTCTGCCACTGTGCACAAGAGAAATTACGTGTCCGCAGCTCGTGGTCGTGTGTCAGCGTTCTCGCTTCCCGCGCCCGGGTTCCCGGGTTCGATTCCCGGCGGGGTCAGGGATTTTCTCTGCCTCGTGATGACTGGGTGTTGTGTGTTGTCCTTAGGTTTGTTAGGTTTAAGTAGTTCTAAGTTCTAGGGGACTGATGACCATAGATGTCAAGTCCCTTAGTGCTCAGACACATTTGAACCATTTAGAAATTACGGGACGACGACAGATGTTTTGCACGCGTTCTATTAAGCGACGAATCGTCATTCAGCAACAGCGGTAACGTAAACCGGCATAATATGCACTATCGGGCAATGGAAAATCCACGATGGCTGCGAAAAGTGGAACATCAGCGACCTTGGCGGCTCTATGTATGGTGCGGCATTATGGCTGGAAGGGTAATTGGTCCCCATTTTATCGATGGCAATGTAGATGGTGCAATGTATGCTGATTTCCTACGTAATGTTCTACCGATGTTACTACAAGATGTTTCACTGCATGACAGAATGGCGATGTACTTCCAACATGATGGATGCCCGGCACAAAGCTCGCGTGCGGTAGAAGTGGTATTGAATAGCATATTTCATGACAGGTGGATTGGTCGTCGAAGCACCATACCATGGCCCGCAATTTCACCGGATCTGACGTCCCCGGATTTCTTTCTGTAGGGAAAGTTGAAGGATATTTGCTATCGTGATCCACCGACAACGCCTGACAACATGCGTCACCGCATTGTCAATGCATGTGCGAACATTACGGAAGGCGAAATACTCGCTGTTTAGAGGAATGTCGTTACACGTATTGCCAAATGCATTGAGGTTGACGGACATCATTTTGAGCATTTATTTCATTAATGTGGTATTTACGGGTAATCACGATGTAACAGCATGCGTTCTCAGATATGATAAGTTCACCAAGGTACATGTATCACATTGGAACAACGGAAATAAAATGTTCAAACGTACCTGCGTTCTGTATTTTAATTTACAAAACCTACCTGTTACCAACTGTTCGTCTAAAATTGTGAGCCATATGTTTGTGACTATTACAACGCCATCTACCAGAAAGCGAAAAAAGTGGTCCAACTAAAACATTCATATTTCATTACGTACTACACGAATATGCAATAAAAAGTAGGGATTCCTATTTAAAAAACGCAGTTTATATCCGTTTGACGTATGGCAGAGCCATCTAGGGCTATCTGGTTTCCCCCTTCAAGCTAGACAAGTTTCGTCTTTGTAGTTTCTTCGTTTGACGCTTATTTCGTGAGATATTTGGCCCGGTCACGAGCAATGCACAACCCTGTAAATGCACAAGCCCAAAGAAGGTACACGCTGCAAATATCGATACGAATCGCTGCTGCTACACGTAGAAGGAGGAATAACCACGGCATAGCCGCAACAACGGCGGGAAACCAAACGCAGATAGTCAGGTTCAAGGAAACGCGTAGTTCGGAGTGAGCACGGCGTATTGATTTTTAGGTGTAGGGCGCAGAATGTATGCTCGAAATGCAGCATTTCTGAGGTTCATGTGCTGTTTTAGTTCTTGAGTTACCAAGGTGCAATTTTCATTTTTAGTTTTCAATCTACAGGGGAGATTATTTGTCATATAGTTGGGTAAGTCAGGTAGTAAATCAATTAAATTTTTCGTTTGTGTTCGAGAAAGGAATAGAAGATGGCCCCCAAACTATTTATTATGCCTCAGATGCAGGATAAGATAATGCGTTTGAAGTCTCCGTATGTAGTTATTTGAGGTTTCTGTCAGTGACATTTTAGCGAGTACATCATGAATCTTATGTCATGGGCAGACATGTTGCATGTAGATAACTGAGAGGCAAAAATTACTCTGTTTGTGGTTTTCGTTGCAAATACATCTATGAGGATGAGACTATTGTTTGTATGATGACTAGGTGCAAACTGAAGCAGTGACAGGTTTGAAGAAAAATGCATCCCCTTGAATTTCGTACTGGAATGACTACTATATGGCAAATTTATGTTAGTGTCACCATCTATAACTGTATGCTCGTATGTCGATTCGAAACTTGAAAGAGCATATTCGAAGCATGCAAACCCACCTACTTAAACAAGTTTGTAAAGGACACATACCATGTGCTTTCTATTACGAGATTTGATCTCTATGAACATACGGTATATTTAATTTGTTTATCTTCAGTACTGTTGGATGTTTGTAGCACAGAAAACGATAATCAGTGCGTGTGCATACTCCTACTGCACCCCTACGTCTGTTACATATGTTGTGCCTTAGAAATATGTAGACGTCTAGATTTACCAAACTCGTGAGTATCCTTGATTTGAGCCAGGTCTCTGACAGAAGTATTACATGGATATCTACGTCTTGTAGTATATAGAGGAAGTGTTGAAGATGAACTGGCAGAAATTGGACATTTGCATGTGCAATATGGAGCTTGATACGCTCAGGTACAAAGTACACGAGGATGCCGCTGGTGGACTTTATCGACGCATGCTCAGTGCTCGCGAGGGAACAGGGCACAGCGATGCACGTTGAAGTAGGGGCGCAGGTTCCTGGAAGTGATAGTGGCAGGTACTTCCAGGGAGGAGTGAGGTTTAGTAGCCAAGGCTAGTGGGCTTTCAGGTGCTCGTTAGATAGCTGACTGTTGACAGGAAAGTTAACGCACTAAATAGAGCTATAGTGATATGAGCACAACAGATCTGAAAATTAGATAAATGGAATAAAAACTGAGTGAACTATCAATGGCCCTAATGATGAGAACAAAAATAATATATTACATCGAAGGAAACGAGTTATTGACAAATAGTCAACACTGATTCGGAAAATAGCACTCTTGTGAAACACAATTAGCCCTTTATTCTCACGAAGTAGTGAGCGCATTTGACAAGGGATGTCCAACAGATTCTTTATTTTTAGATATTCACAAGGCTTTCGACTCCTTACGCCACAAGCGTCTTGTGATCAAATTGTGTGCCTATGGAGTATGGCCTCAGTTTTGTGACTGGATTCGCGATTTCCTGTCATAAAGGTAATGGATGGAAAGTCATCGAGTAAACGGTAGTCATATCTGCCGTTCCCAAAGAAAGTGTAATATGCTTGGTCTACTTGAACGACATAGAAGACAATCTGAACAGCTTTCTTAGATTCTTTGCAGGTGACATACTCATTATTAAAGTCATCAGGTCATCAAAAGCAGTTGCATAATGGTTTATACAAGATATCTTTATGGTGTGAAAAGTGGCAATTGACTCTAAATTATGAAAAGTGTGAAGTCATCGACATGAGTGCTAAAAGAAATCTGTTGAACTTCGGATGCGTGATAAATCACAGAAATTTAAAGGCTCTAAATGCAACTAAAAACTTACGAATTACAATTACGAATAACTTAAATTATGAAGCGAGGTGGTGCAGTGGTTAGCACAATGGACTTGCATTTGGAAGGGTGACGGTTCAAATCCGTATCCAGTCATCCTGTAATAAGTTTTCTGTGATTTCCCTAAATAGCTTCACGCAAGTGTCGGAAGGGTTCCTTTCAAAGGGTATGGCCGATTTACTTCCCCGCAGTTGCATAACCTGAGCTTGTGATCCGTCTCTAGTAACCTCGATGTCGACAAAACACTAAACACTAATCTCCCCATCCACCAGTATCTTAAATTGGAACGACCACATGCATGATGTTGTGCTTAAAGCAAATCAAAGACTCCAACTTATTGAAAGAGCACTTATAAAGTGGAACTGGTCTACTAAAGCGACTTCCTGCAGTACGCTTGTTCGTTCTCTTCTGGAAAGTTCAGAGAAGGGCAGCTCGTTTTACATAGTGAAAAACGGGCATTAGTAATGAAGTAAAACAAAACAGTCAACACTTTACTTAAGTTATGCTTAACTATAATCTACAATAATCATATAAACACAAGAACTACCGGCAGCAAAGTTTGACATATTCTTAACTGCTAAAGCACAAGCTTTTAAGTTAATTTGCACTGCAAACTGATAAGTTTACATTCTAGCTCTTCACCTTTATCTTGCCATAATTTGTCCAAGATTTTTGTAGCCCAAACCTCGAAACTGCTTTGTTGAAAACGCTCAACCTTTCGGAGGTGAGATACTCTCGTGTTGTCAGACCTGACATCCTGAGTCTCTTCTTAGCTCTGAAGATTTCAGATCTTTTCCCGTGCTACACGAACTTTACTGTTATTCGTCCTGGTTTTGCAGCTCCCACTCTATGAATTCTATGTCACCTGCGTGTCTAGCTTCTCGCGGACAAGATTCGTTCCTAATTCATCTATATTCCCTCTGCTACTCTCTGGAATCCCGAAAAATCTAAGAGTGTTACGTCTCTGATATTGTTCGTCAGAGTGTAACGCCGGAAATGCATATCCTCGTATTTCCATCTATTGTACTATACTTTTTTTTCCTTGTTTTGTTACCTCAAGATATGACATTTCTGTGTCTTTATATATTGAAATTGTTTTACTATTTGTATATATATATGTATATTTATGCATTTATGTCGATTTATAATTGGTTTATTTTGTGAATATTATTTGTATTTATACGCTGGGTCTGGCCTAGGGAAAACTATGCTATCGAACGAATACATCGATAGGTCGTGTGAAGAACGAAAGTGTGTAGGATCTTTGGTAGTGTGAACTCGGCCGCGTGGAGCGCGGGCAGGGCAGAGGAGTCTGGTGGGAGTAGTGCGATTGAGCAGGTGTGTTGTGTGACGCTCCCGCAAGTTGCCGGGCTTTCGGGGTTTGGCAGCATGTAATTGCGGTCGACTGGTTATGGTAGTTTCTAGCACGGTGTCGCGGACGGGAAGCATTAGCTGGCACACATCAAGAGCCCGTTTCAGAACTGTATGGCAGACCTCAGCTTTTCAAACTGTTCAAATCACAAAATTACAACAACGTAGCATGGACCTTTGTTGCTCATTGTCCCAATTGCATTGCCAAGCAGGGTCCCTTCCTTTTCCGAAATGAACCTGAGTGTCGTTGAAATTCAAACGCCAGCATTAAAATTACATAATTCAATTTCACTGCTTTAATTTCAAAGTTCAGTTAAAGTATTCATAGCTGGCTACAATATTTAGATTACACGAGCACAAATTAAGAGTGCGAGTTTTGTTAGCATATTTTAGCTTACCTGTGACTGCAGCTCAGCTTGGTACGTACAAAATTTTACTATTGTTAATTGTTCAGAATCATTTAATTCAAGTTCAAAGTTAAATCTCTTATTTCTAAATTGCGTAGAGTCAAGTTGCTTTTGAAATGATTGTTGAGGTAGTCCAAGACTAACCGTATTTTAATGAATTTCGATGTGCTTCAGAAAGAAAGCTCACTATTAACTTCAGTCACTAAACTAACTTTCGATTTTCCGGTTTTATTAATTCTTTTGCTAAATTAAGTCAGAGTGTAGCGAGATTTATTACTTCTGACAAACTTTCAGTTTTCACACTACACGTGTCAACCTTCAGTTGCCACGCTTCTAGTGCTAATTATATGTGTAATAACCTTTCTTTTTCAGTTACTATAGTAATTGTCCTTAGGACTGGCGACCGTAATTTCCCCCAAATCTCAAATATCTAATTACCGCTAGTTAATTGTTAACGTAACGGCCGCACATTTACTTTCTTTATTAACTTTACCCCTTTTCAAAATTAATTTCCACCAGTTTCATTTGCATTTTTCCTTTCATTTAGATGTAACCCTTTCCTCCCTCTTTACCGACAGATTAACTTCGGTGACGATTGCTTTTCCCAAATTTCCATTAGGTACACGCGGTTTAATTTTTCACTGTCATTAAGATCGATAAGTGAGGGGGAGGTTACACGTGGCGACCTGGTGACAGGACAATCTTCAGATTTGAGGTTGTTCTGGACACGAATTTTGTATGGTGCAAATCTCGTAACAAAGTATTGGTTACGAACAGGTCGTTACGTCAGCGAGATTAAGTAGTGGGGGGAATCCTAATGAGATTTGAGATTTGTCATTTATATTGAAAATTATTAAAATGAGTGAAGGCAACAATTACCAAAATTTGGTAGACTTGGATACGGAACAATCGGTCGAACAGTGGGAAACGCGCACCGCGGTACCCATTGTTCAGGGGCAGGCGGCTAACGTGAAAGACGCGACCGCCGAAACGCAACAAAGAGCAGAAATGGAATTCCAAACTTTAGAAAATGTTTCGGAATCGGAAGTGAAAATCAAATCTGAACCCTTTGATGACGAATACGCGGGGACAATTAAAGAGGAAGCCAATACGGAAGTAGAACCGGTAGTTTCCGGGAATTTAGCTGATTTATTGAATGTTTTGATTAACGAAATCAAGGCTCAGTCTAGCAAGATAGAAACTCAATCGGCAGAAATTAAAGCTCAGGCTGCCAAGCAAGAAGCTCAGTCTGAAAAAATTGACAGGAAGCTAGACAATCAGAACAAAGCTATTAATGTTGTTAACAACAATGTTGGAGTTGTTAACGCAAAAGTTGATAAAATCAAAGAAGATATTGTTGTGATTAATACCGAAATCGGTAATCTTAAACAGGAAATGATAGGCGTTCAGGCGGAAACTGCGAGCATAAATACGCGTTTTAATTCCGAAATTAGCAGAATCGAAAAAAGTGTAGGAGAAGCAGTTGCTCCGATCATCGAGAATAAGGTGACGGAACAAATTCGATTAGTGAAAAAAGAGGATCAAAAGAAGGTGGAAACTTTAAAGGCTTTAGTATCCGAAGTAGATACCAAAGTGACGAAGCAGGCTAATACCTGCGAAGAGAAAAAAAAGGAAGTAGAAACGCTTGCGACAACCACTTGCCAAGTAATTACGAGAGTGTCGGAATTAGAAAAGAAACTTGACGAAAAACAGAGCTATGTGCCAATCTGTGCACATAGTTCGGAATTGTTGACGAAAGAGGAGCGGTTCGACCCCTTGAAAAAAGGCGGTATACACGCGACGGATTTCATTAAAAATTGTGAAAGAGTTTTACCCAGATCATGGACTAATGAGAGAAAAATTAATGCGGTTGTTGATGTGTTGGCTGGTGGTGCCAAGCGTTGGGGTTTAAACCTCAACATTACGAACCTGACTTTTGACGAGTTTAAAAATTTGTTTCTGGCTGAATACTGGTCAGAGCAAAAACAGCAAAGTGTCTGGCGCGAATTTGTCGTATCGAGGCCTTTCGATGCGAATCCGCGCGGCTCGATGAAGGAGTTTTGTGAGGACTGGATCCGCAAGTTGGAATATTTGCGTGATCGCCGCACGGAATCCGAAATAGTCTGGGAACTCTACAAGAAGCTTCCAGATGATACAAAACGCTACATAGGAAGCAATTACAGGACAATCAATGATTTCCTGGAAAGAGTTGAGGACGAGGACAATTGGCGCAATAATCGCGACAGTGGTAGAGACCGTGGTAACAACAACGGGTACCACAGCAACCACAACAACGATAACCATGGGAATAATGCATACCGCAACTTTGGCAGCAATAACAATAGTGGTTCGGACCGTAATAACAATCGGTACAATGCAAATAATAACAAGAATGACGGAAACCAGTATTATACTAACGTGATACGGGCTTCACTGGATAGTAATAACGCCAGAGGGTGCGATAAGCCGCCTCAGCTGCATTCGGGGAGCAGATCTGCTGGGACGAGACAGGGAAACCATTAGCCGCGCCGGTGAGGGGCCGACCGGGCGTGGAGAAATTTTGGCGGCCCAGTAACAGGAGAAAACCCAGGTGTCGTCGTTATGAAAATTCCGTGTGGAATAATCAACGGCGGGAGAGTGTGCCAGTGTTAGGAGAAAGGAGTGCGCCCACAAGTAGTAGATCAGCTGTAGACACAGCAGTAGAAAATACATTCACTGTCAGTGAGAACATTGTAAGTAGTGTTCCGGAAATAGATTATAAAGTGGCAGCTGTAACACCCACAGCAGAACTGGAGATTTAGTTTAAGAATGATTCGCAATTGTTGAGAGATGATCAGATGTCGGATAACACGTCCGTCATCGAGCGAGGGGATGCAGAGAGGGATGAGGTCTGGTTAAGGCAGTTCGGTCGCTTATACGACGAACTAAGAGATTGTAGGGGCCTGTACGGGAGAAGTGTTTATGGGGAGCGCGGGCAGGATTTGCCGCGTCTCGTCCCGCAGGAAGGTGGTGTTTGTGAAGTGATACGAAGTTCTGGCGCTAACCGGTAGACTTTACCAGAAATAATTGATGTTAATGGGGAACACGAGTCAGATTCGTCGTGTTTCGTCCCGCAAGAGTTGGATGTTGAAGTAGTAACGGAAAGTTCTGGCCCTAACCGGCAGACTTTACCGAAAGTTATAGTGGTAGAAGTAGCCGACCCATCCGACGCAAACCTCCAGTTTAAACATTGCGAGAGTATTGAGGAAACGGATTACGAAAATTTTGGTGATAGCCGGACACGATTGGCAGAAAAGCACGTAGATTACAGCGTGTATGAGGTTAGAGCTGACGTTATACGGTCAGACGGTAGCAGTGTGGGTTGCGCAGATCTAGAGGAAGTAATTGCAAATACTACTGGGCACATTTCTCCAGGTAGATTGGCAGATGAGATCAATCTGACCAAAGAGGAATCAACGAAGGTGACAATTAGTGAATTGATAGCAAAGCAACACTCACTAGTTGACGAGTTACAGGAAAAGGTTTCGGTACTTGAGGCGAAGCTACAGACTAAGCCTCAGGAGAAACGTGTTGAAATTAAAACTGTATGTGAACAGAGGCTGAAAAGGCCGCCAGATAAGCAGGATTTAGGATCAAAGCCGGATGGTTTTTTCTGGAATGACCTGGATATAGACGAGGATTTACTGTGGGAAAATAAAGAAACAGTCGAGGACAGGTGTAGACAGATAGTAGTGTCTGTTAATATGCACGACCTACAACTAAACGTGTTGATTGACACCGGTGCAGAATTGAGTGCTGTATCTGGGAAAATATTTGAGTTACTGAAAGACAGACCTGGTATCGTAGTTATGCCAGTAACAGGAGTGAAAATTATCGATGCTACTGGGAAGGCCAGTAAACCGGTCACAAAACAGATTTTTGTCAACTTCGAGATATGTGGGGCACAATTTGAACAAGAGTTTGTCGTCGTGCCAGACTTAACTACGGAAGTAATTATTAGGTTAGATTGGCTATTAAAGTACCGTGCAGTGATTAATTGCGAAAGCAAAACTTTGACATGTACGTCACAAGATAAAACAATAGTAGTTAGTTTTGACGAGGCAGGAGACGGTGTGCATAGGCAATACCAGCCTATACACATTGTTAACTGGCCGGATGGTATTGACGTAGGTATGGATCTGAACTACTGTAATGTGAAGAATCTCGGCATTGACGATAATGTAGAAAGTGAATTGGAAAGTGTTGTAGACGGTGTGTCAAACGTAACACACGAACAAAGACGAGGCCGACTTTCCCGTACCTATTGCCATCACAACCATAGGGCATGGGGCAAATATGTGGCAGTATTTGAGAGAATTATGAACACCTTGAGACATGAATCGACGGGATTTTCTCCAGAGGAAATCCTGTTAGATGACAGAAGTAAAAGTTTAGTGGAAGAGATAATCAAGTTCCCTCCACGGATTGACATTAGTATTGGTGTGAAAAAAGATCGTTTGCGAGAAGTAATGAAGCTTAAAGCCGATGATCGCATACGTCGTCATGACGCTAAAGCGCGTTTTGCTAAGTTTGCGATCGGAGACTTAGTACTTGTAAAAGCTCATGAGAAAACGAGCGAGATAGACAATGAAATCTCTAAATTTAAGTTTGTTTATAATGGACCATATAAAGTCATTGGTATATCTCACACAAATGCTTATTGCTTAGAGTATCCAAGCTCTGGAAAACGATTAGGTATACGGAATATTGTAGACTTGAAATTGTACCAACCTAGGATTGATTAATACCACAGAATGGGTAATTTGTACAGTATGTAAATATAGAGTGTAAGATTTAAACGATTTGCTAGATTGCCATGCTTTTGCCTGACCAAGAGGACATTAAATAAGTTGTAATTAATGAGTAATTAACTTGTACTAAATGATTTAACAGAGTGAATATTTATCAATTGAAAAATCCAAGCTGCTAGTTTAAGTTTTCAGCTGAGTCGCAGTAGATTAAGCAATGTAAATATGATTTTGTAACTAGCTGTAAGATTTCATAAATATGTGATTTACTAGTCATTGCCGATGTACTTAGACGCTGTTTTAAGTTTCAGGCTAGTACATGCGTGTGATGATGGACAGTGTTGAGTTATCCACTGTGATAGAATTAATGGACTCCTTGAGATTACTCGGGAGCAAGTTTTTCCGAAAGAATTCAGTGAAACGGACGTTCTGGAAATGCCGTTACACAGGCGAGTGAGATCAAGCGTGCCGCACAGGCGGGCGCAACAATACTGGCGAGGCGGAGCCGCTGTCGGCTCTTGTGCCGCTGTCGGCTCATGTGCCGCTGTCGGCTCATGTGCCGCTGTCGGCATTCTTTGCACTTGCGAATACGGAAGGCGGAATTGTTTTTCTTCCCTGACAGCTGATGTGAAGGAATTCTGCTGTCAATATTTATGGTTTTTTTCGATCTGCTGAATATTATTTTCTTGTTTAGCTTTAATTGGACTCTCATGACGAGAATATTAATTATGAAAAGGTTATATAAAAATGTGTATAATATGTAATTAATAATTAATTTGCGTATTTTGATCTACCTGTTTTTATGACCATGTACTCTGATTAATTTTGTAAATAATATTCCATTTCTTGATAGTGTTACGAATTTTGACGATTTTAGAATAGCTAAATCATTTTCTATGTTTTCTATGAATTTTAATATGTTGTCAACCTGTTTTATTTTGTGCAAGATGACAGAGTGGAATAAGATTAGGAGTGTATCCACTCAATTATTATGGTCTAAAAATTGATTTATGCTTAATTAGACGAATGCTAAATTTTGTTGCTGTTTTGAGCATATACATTTCCGCTGTTTTTTTTTTGGGGACATTTTCTGAGTCTGTTTAGGTTACACGAACATCCTCAGACAATGTGGGGCACGTGTAACGCCGGAAATGCATATCCTCGTATTTCCATCTATTGTACTATACTTTTTTTCCTTGTTTTGTTACCTCAAGATATGACATTTCTGTGTCTTTATATATTGTAATTGTTTTACTATTTGTATATATATATATATTTATGCATTTATGTCGATTTATAATTGGTTTATTTTGTGAATATTATTTGTATTTATACGCTGGGTCTGGCCTAGGGAAAACTATGCTATCGAACGAATACATCGGCAGGTCGTGTGAAGAACGAAAGTGTGTAGGATCTTTGGTAGTGTGAACTCGGCCGCGTGGAGCGCGGGCAGGGCAGAGGAGCTTGGTGGGAGTAGTGCGATTGAGCAGGTGTGTTGTGTAACGCTCCCGCAAGTTGCCGGGCTTTCGGGGTTTGGCAGCATGTAATTGCGGTCGACTGGTTATGGTAGTTTCTAGCACGGTGTCGCGGACGGGAAGCATTAGCTGGCACACATCAAGAGCCCGTTTCAGAACTGTATGGCAGACCTCAGCTTTTCAAACTGTTCAAATCACAAAATTACAACAACGTAGCATGGACCTTTGTTGCTCATTGTCCCAATTGCATTGCCAAGCAGGGTCCCTTCCTTTTCCGAAATGAACCTGAGTGTCGTTGAAATTCAAACGCCAGCATTAAAATTACATAATTCAATTTCACTGCTTTAATTTCAAAGTTCAGTTAAAGTATTCATAGCTGGCTACAATATTTAGATTACACGAGCACAAATTAAGAGTGCGAGTTTTGTTAGCATATTTTAGCTTACCTGTGACTGCAGCTCAGCTTGGTACGTACAAAATTTTACTATTGTTAATTGTTCAGAATCATTTAATTCAAGTTCAAAGTTAAATCTCTTATTTCTAAATTGCGTAGAGTCAAGTTGCTTTTGAAATGATTGTTGAGGTAGTCCAAGACTAACCGTATTTTAATGAATTTCGATGTGCTTCAGAAAGAAAGCTCACTATTAACTTCAGTCACTAAACTAACTTTCGATTTTCCGGTTTTATTAATTCTTTTGCTAAATTAAGTCAGAGTGTAGCGAGATTTATTACTTCTGACAAACTTTCAGTTTTCACACTACACGTGTCAACCTTCAGTTGCCACGCTTCTAGTGCTAATTATATGTGTAATAACCTTTCTTTTTCAGTTACTATAGTAATTGTCCTTAGGACTGGCGACCGTAATTTCCCCCAAATCTCAAATATCTAATTACCGCTAGTTAATTGTTAACGTAACGGCCGCACATTTACTTTCTTTATTAACTTTACCCCTTTTCAAAATTAATTTCCACCAGTTTCATTTGCATTTTTCCTTTCATTTAGATGTAACCCTTTCCTCCCTCTTTACCGACAGATTAACTTCGGTGACGATTGCTTTTCCCAAATTTCCATTAGGTACACGCGGTTTAATTTTTCACTGTCATTAAGGTCGATAAGTGAGGGGGAGGTTACAAGAGCTCTCGACCAGTTTCTGTTCGACTAATCGTGCCCTACCATCGGTTTCTTTTAATGATTTGTTCAGAGCACTGATCTCGTTCCGTTCGCATTCGCCTCTAAAGTTTACTGTATTTTGTCTGTGGCAGTGGCAGCATCGGTGATATTCTGAACAACAAGCGCAAGCATGCCCTGTGATTGTCACACACTTAAGCCTTGACGAGTGCGGCGACGTCAGTGATGTCGGAAGATGCGGCCTCATCTTCCTGTGTCGGTTCGTACCCAGCGTTCTCGGCATCCTGATCAGTGGTGAAGCAGAGCGTTGCTCGAAGGTTTCCTATTCTGAGAGCAGATTCACACAGCATATGATCTAAATGAATTGCTAATGTGACACTAGGCACGCATAACACGAATCTTGAATATGTAGAACAGACTAACAGCTTAATAACACGCCCGTGACTCGGGTAAACTTGCTAGCCGAACTAGCGTCTGCCGTGTAGGAGAGATAAAGTGGAGGAGGGAGAACAGAAGTTTAGGACACGCGTGAAGTGAGATGAAAGGTGTGGAATTACGTATCGTTCATAATGACAAAGAATGGGCGATTAGGAAGATAGGTGCCCATAGTTAAGGGTGGTCCACTGATCGTGACCAAGCCAAATATCTCACGAAATAAGCGTCAAACGGAAAAACTACAAAGAACGAACTCGTCTAGCTTGAAGGGGGAAACCAGAGCACGCTATGGTTGTCCCGCTAGGTGGCGCTGCCATAGGTCAAACGCATATCAACTGCGTTTTTTAAAATAGGAACCCCCATATCTTATTGCATATTCGTGTAGTACGTAAAGAAATATGAATGTTTTAGTTGGACCACTATTTTCGCTTTGTGATAGATGGCGTTGTAATACTCACAAACATATAGCTCACAATTTTAGTCGAACAGTTGGTAACAGGTAGGTTTTTTTAAGTTAAAATACAGTACGTAGGTACGTTTGAACGTTTTGTTTCGGTTGTTCCAATGTGACACATGCACCTTTATGAACTTACCATTTCTCAGAACGCATGCTGTTACAGCGAGATTACCTGTAAATACCACATTAATGCAGTAAATGCTGAAAATGGTCCGTCAACCTCAATGCATTTGGCAATACGTATAACTCAACAGCGAGTAGGTCGCCTTCCGTAATGTTCGCACATGCATTGACAATGCGCTGACGCATGTTGTCAGGCGTTGTCGGTGGATCACGATGGCAAATATCCTTCAACTTTCCCCACAGTAAGAAGTCCGGGGACGTCAGATCCGGGCCATGGTGTGGTGCTTTGATGACTAATCCACCTGTCATGAAATATGCTATTCAATACCGCTTCAACCACACGCGAGCTATGTGTCGGACATCCATCATGTTGGAAGTACATCTCCATTGTGTCATGCAGCGGAACATCTTGTAGTAAGATCGGTAGAATATTACGTAGAAAATCAGCATACATTGCACCATTTAGATGGCCATCGATAAAATGGGGGCCAATTATTCTTCCTCCCATAATGCCGCACCATACATTAACCCGCCAAGGTCGCTGATGTTCCACTTGTCGCAGCCATCGTGGATTTTCCGTTGCCCAATACTGAATATTATGCCGGTTTACGTTACCGCTGTTGGTGAATGATGCTTCGTCGCTAAAAAGAAAGCGTGCAAAAAATCCGGCATCGTCCCGTAATTTCTCTTGTGCCCAGTGGTAGAACTGTACACGACGTTCAAAGTCGTCGCCATGCAATCCGTGGTGCATAGAAATATGGTACGGGTGCAATCGATGTTGATGTAGCATTCTTAACACCAACGTTTTTGAGATTCCCGATTCTCACGCAATTTGTCTGCTACTGATGTGCGGATTAGCCACGATAGCAGCTAAAACACCTACTTGGGCATCATCATTTGTTGCCTGTCGTGGTTGACTTTCCACATGTCCTGAACACTTCCTGTTTCCTTAAATAACGTAACTATCCGGCGGACGGTCCGGACACTTGGATGATGTCGTCCAGGATACCGAGCAGCACAAGCCCGTTGGGCATTTTGATCACAATAGCAATACATCAACACGATATCGACCTTTTCCGCAATTGGTAAACGGTCCATTTTAACACGGGTATTGTATCACGAAGCAAATACCGTCCGCACTGGCGGAATGTTACGTGATACCACGTACTTATACGTTTGTGACTACTGCAGCGCCATCGATTACAGAGGGAAAAAAGTGGTCCAACTAAAACATTCATAATTCTTTACGTATTACACGATTATGTAATAACAAATGGGGGTTCCTATTTTCAAAAACGCAGTTGATATCCGTTTGACCTATGGCAGCGCCATCTAGAGGGCCAACCATAGCGCCATCTGGTTTTCCCCTTCAAGCTAGACAAGTTTCGTTCTTTGTAGTTTTTTCGTTTGACGCTTATTTCGTGAGATATTTGGTCCGGTCACGATCAATGGACCATATATATATATATATATATATATATATATATATATATATATATATATATTTTATGTTCGCGACTCTTACGCGAAATATACATGGTCGAGAGATACTATTTTTATTTTTGAGCTAGTGCATAGGAGATGAGTGACGGGAAAAGATGTTGGAACAGAAGCTATACTGGTTGACAGAAAGAAGGTCGTGTTGTTTCAGGAGTTGATGTATGTGCCAGGAGAGAATTGGTTCAAAGAACTTGTTGAATACTGAGTTGACGCTGTTGGGTGGGTAAGGGAAGCTATCAGTAGTTCGTTTGTGCAGCTTTAGGAAAAGTAGGCTTTTGGAGGTTTCCTATAGTTTAGGATCGTCACCTCTGGAGGTAACAGTCCTATAAAGCGAGAATTAAGGTGTTGATATTTAATGCGGTTGTGACCAGGGGATGTATAGCTTTTTATGAGCTAGTTCTTTAATGTCATGTTCTGTGATAGGTATATTTCATTCTGTTTGTGGTATGTTGTCCAAGTACTGGTAATGGGGAATCATGGTTGGGACATTGGTGTTTGTATTTTGATGGCTTGTACTGCATAGGCTGTAATCAAGAGAGGACACCAGGAATTGTGAACATGTCAGGAAGATAGGGTGCAATGGAGTCAGGTTTGTCCAGTTTATCAGGCAAGGGATGATTACTGTGGAGGAGCAGGTAATGAGCGATGGAATTACTGCCGGTGACAATATGGAGTGCTTTCCAATACATGTGAGAGTTGATGGGGAGTGTAACATTGATTCTGGTGCATGTCTGGCGCCAGTCCCGGGGTGTTTTAGCATTCAGTAAGACTCTGATATGTCTCTGTATTTACTGGTGCCATGTGAGTGTCTCCTGGTCACGAGTCAGTAGGAAGAAGCTGTAGCAGCGACAGGCAGCGAGGGAGGTTTGCTGGAGGGTGTGCGGTCCTCGAAATGAATGGATTTTGTAAAGAGTGTGATCGTTATTAATTTTATCAACTGTGGGACGTGGGCAGAGGAAATTGTTCGGATGAATAACATTGTCGACAGGACGGTTTGGTATTGAATTTTTGTAATATTGAACATGCTTACAGTGTGCTTGTGTGTTCATTGACTGCGATGCGACTTGCTTGTTAGTTAATGTGTGTTCAGGCAGTAGGTCCTGAGTCAGCGATGGGATTTACCAATGCAGAAGAAGCTGACTTGCTCATTGTGTATGGAGAGTGTGGGCAGAATGCAGTTCGTTCTTGTACAGTGTATGTGACAAGATGTCCCAATAGATGTCAACCATCAAGTAATGTGAAAGCAGTACTGTAATGCCTAGACAATGTAACAGAAGGAAGCAAGTGACGACAGAGAAGCGGAAATTAATGTCCTTGCTGCTGTAGCAGGTGGTCTGTACTTTAGCTCCCTCGCAATCGCACGTGGAAGTGGCATAAGTCAGGGAAGTATCCTAGGCATTCCCCAATGAGATCCCTATCGCATCTCTCTCCACCAAGAACTTCATGGAAAAGATTATGAGAATGGTGTTAATTTTTGTACATGGTCATTAAGACAGGATACTCCAGAGTGTCATGTATCTTGTTTAATGATGAAGCCACTTTTACCAATCACTCCCAGGTAAACCGCCGAAACATGCACTATTGGTCTGTTGACAGTCCTTGTTGGCTTCGTGAAGTGGAACGTCAACGTCCATGGAGTGTAAATTTGTGGTGTTGTATAGTGAAGCAAGACTCTGATATGTCTCTGTATTTACTGGTGCCAGCCTTCTATCTGACCATCTTCCATGGATGCTAGAAGACGTTCATTGAGAGACTAGTAGGAACCTGTGGTACTAACAAGATGGCTGTGCAACCTCTAGTGCACGAAGTACTACAGCATGTCTTCATGAACTGTTTCCAAATTGTTGGACTGGATGCAGAGGACCTGTACCTTGGTCTGCACATTCCCCCGAATTTAACATGTGTAGCCTTTTTTTCTGAGGGAAAACTAAAAGACACTGTCTGCAAGGACTTACCAACTACATGCGATGATATGCAACGACGTATTACTGCAATCTTCTCCTCCGTTAAAATTCTAAGACGTGTGCAGCAGTCGTTCCATATCAGACTGGATGCGTCAATTGCCACTGCCGGTGGTCATTTTGAACGCAAGATCTGATGGTCAATTGTCCCGTTACTGGTCAGAATCCACAGAAGTGGTGTATTTACTTGCGTTGTTCTTTAGCGTGTGCTGCCACAGGTACTGTACATGTATCGGTCTGGGAACTTTTCAAAATATGATATCTCGTAAACCACTCGACTAGAATCATGCAACAAATACCACTGACATTTAATTTACCTTACTTCTAGTTTGTTAATGTAAATAGACATTATTTCACTTAAAAATGAGTGAGTGGTATAGAACATGTGCTCAGTTTGCTATAGGACAGTGACAAGATGGTAGCAGTGACTGCTGGAGGTCTATGTTTACTGAGGACGTGGAGGACGTGTACTGCTCTGTTTTCTGTAGCTCTGACGCAAGGCCTCCGCTAACTCCCTGTATGTGGATACTTCATTAAGCATTTCATGATATAAGATATAGATTTTTCCTTCTCGGTGGTACCTAACTTGGCCATCTGAAATCATGTCTTATTTGACCAGCTACACAACGCGGCGGTGGCTAATACATAGTCTAGAAACACTGTAACGTCTTCAGTTGTGTTCCTATGGAAGGAAGTTCTTAAACTTGTGGCCGAAGCGCCAATGAATGACGAAGGATTTACTGTTTCAGTATCACACAATCCCGATTGAGGTTGTTCTTCTGTCACTTGTTGCGTTAGCTGTTCGTTAAGTGTTTTTTGCCATTCATTAGATTCAAACAATTTAGAAAGTCGTTTCATAAGAACCCTCTCGCATCGTTAGTACTAGCTGCCCATGTTTTTGTAATTTTTGTGCAATTTAACTTTCCCTTTTTTTACACAGCTAGTGCTACTGCCAAAAAAAGAAAACTCAATAGCGAAAGTATTTTCTGCAAGTAGTACTGGTACAAATCTATTGCAATGCGCAGAATATTCCATTAATTTGCAGATTTTGCAAAGTGTCGGAATAAGATGCTCTTGGCGGCTGTTGCCTTTAAACTGGGATAAATCGGCTAGTTCTTTCGGTCCATACAACATCACTTCAAAGTCTTTAATATAGACGTAGCAAACAAATAAAATAGTCTTCTCTTTGACGCTCTCTTTGTTGCTTATGTTGGTGCGCTGGATCGTTGAAGGATACCCAACTCTCGCTGACGCTACGCTAGAACACTTCTGTACGCCAATTTGCATGGGCCACCCCCTGCCGGGCTGAAAACTACTATTAATTAATCAGGATACAGACCGAGGACCTGGATGTTGAAACAATATGCAAGATGATTGCTTTTATTACTGAGAATACAAGTCGTTGCTGCTTCTTTTGCGTCAATTCAGTAGCAGACTCACGGCTGCCGAGGACGCTGTATCAGCTCGGAGTGTAAGTCGATGACACCCTGATGCGGTGATTATGCCGCCCCCTGCGTAGCTCTGCTTGAGAGTGGCGGTGACCACGGCTTGTGTGTTTTGATTCACACGCCGTTTCTGGGACTACTCAATCGCTCCCAGATCACTGACCGTATTGTCTTCTCAAGGGGACTACGATGTCTGACGCCGCGTAGTCGTGCTGAATGCTGAACCTGGCCCGCCAGTACGGTATGCCTTCACACCCGTCTGACGCTGGATTTTAGGTCGGTTCCTGCCATCTATTGGTGTCGCGTTGGTAGACCCTCGAACAACTCATCAGTGCTGGCTGCTGTGCTGCCTTCAGGACTGGATGCTGGACCTCATCAGCCTGGCTTCCGATCGCTGATCGTCTCTTAGTGCATCAAATACAAGATCGACACTAGAACAGTGTCACACACACCATATACTAACCAGAGAACCGAATGCAAACGACATAAACGCCACAATTTCTACTGATCAACTGCCAAAAGCTTGTGGGAGTGGAGTATTTATTTTGCCTAGGAGAAATTGATTCTGCTCTTCCCAAGTCGTCAGTCATCTCCAGTTTCACTACATTTGCTTAACGATCTTGTTACAGGGCCTTTACTGCTTGCTCAAACTCCTATTAGCTGTTGTTGCATCGTAGTTAGTAACTTCCATATAATGTCATGCGAATAACGAAGGCCATTCGGCTTGCTCTCTTCTATTTTCTGCTGAATTGCTTACTGTCTCTCTTAGGAGTGTTGAACTGGCTGTGTTTCTGAGCATTTATGATACTCAAAAGTTTACATTTTCCACGCTTCCGCGTGACTGAGTAATGCTAGTTGTTCGAACTCAGTAAAATTTTTTCTCTCATTTTTCCTTACTAATTTTGTTGCATAACGCCATAGATACATTCGATTTGGATGTTATCTTGTATTACACTGCGTCAGAGATTTTGTGAGATACAATGTTAAAAAAAACACATATCGACATCAAATGACTGACCACTGTCGGCAGGTTCCTCCGTTACGATCGCAGGATTGGTGGGGAACCTTGCCGTCGTGCAGACGGGTACATCAAGGCGAATAACCAGTTGATGAGCGAGGAGGAGTGCAGGCCACGATTTTAGATACACTTTTACTTGGATGTAAACAATCTCTATGGGCATGCCATGCAACAGTTTCTGCCGTTGGAAGATTCCGATGAGCGTTCAAAAAGGAAACCGTGAGAATGGACGTATAGAACCATTGTCTGGCTGTAGATTAGTAGGATATCATTGCTGGTTATGGTGCAAATAACTGACACCAGCGTCAGCTTTCCAGAAATTGGACTGATGTTAGGACATCTTGGTGTCAGTGTTCTAGGAATTTCATATTCCGACGTCAGCTTTTCTGGTGCTGAGGAAATTGTGCTTGTAACATTTAAGGCAATTGACCTCCCCTCTTCTTCCCCTTTTTGCTCTCAGCCAATTACAAAATGTCAACTTCATATTCGACTCAGCAAGTCGCTGGGGGGAGGAAGGCGGGGGGGGGGGGGGGGGGGGAGGAAATCGGGATGGGGATATTTATTATAACACATTAATTTTTTGTTTTTATTCGAACTATGTTAGTTTCACCATTCACTGTAGTGATAAGATCATTAGCAGCAGAGCAAAAAATGGCTGCAAATATTGTGAGGTAAAACATTTTGTCAGTATAATTTAATAACCCCATAACGTAGAGGTGTGTGAGAAAAGTCAAGAGACTGATTTTTTATCTACGAAAGTTTCTATTTTTTTCGAACAAAAATATCGTCCCCTTCAAAGTAGTCCCCTTCGGCAGCTGTACACCGACGGAGTCATTGTTTTCAGTCTTTTTAGCAGCGCTGAAAGTTCTGAACTGGTAGTGCCTTCAACATGTCCGTCACATTCTTTTGAATGTTTTCCAGATTCCCAGAATGATATACTTTTAAGACACTTTTCAGTTTAGGGAAAAGAAAAAAGACACAAGGACTCAGATCAGTTGAGTGGGGGGGTTGTGCAACAAATAGGAATACCTTTTTAAATCAAAAGTCCGTGATAGTAGGGGCAATGTGACATAAGGCGTTATCGTGATGGAGCATCCACTTGTCTGCAGTATCTGGTCTCACTCGATTCACCCTTTTCTTGAACGTTTCAAGGACGTCTTTGTAAAGCATTTGGTAGACAAATTGTCCTGTAGGAACACACGCTGCAGTGCATGCCCACGTTCGTCTTTTACGTCGGTTTTTGAAGTTCTAGGATTCCCTGAGCGACGTTCATCTTCAACGGGTTATCGGCCTTCCAAAACTGATTTTTGACAGAGAAACACTTGGGCTCTTGACAAGGAATGTTCTCCATAGGCCTATTTCAACTTTTTGTAGCTCATACTCACAGATTCCCAAAGTTCAATACAAAACTTGATGGGATTTCCCAAGTTGAACACAAAATTGGATGGCATAACGTTGTTCTAAATTCCTCTGTTCCATTTTTGTAACACAACGTCACTTATGGTGCTCTCAAAAAACACGTGATGGCAGTATGCATCTGAAACTCGGACTGAACATCTCGAAGGGACGAACACACCGCTCTTTAATAGAGCGACACAGCATTGCCAGGAAGCTCGCAGTGTTGTCGACCTAATTATTTTCTCATACACACCGTATTCTGCAAAGAGCGGTAAAGATTAACATTAGATACTCTGACATTATAAATTAAGGGCGTCATGGCATATTCTGCAAAAATGTCAGTCCTCTAAGAGAACTGCGTGCGCTTGTGTGTGTTTATGTGTGTGTAACACAGGGCTATCCCACATAAAAATCCTCGCTTCAAGTTCAGTATATTGATTAACACAAACAGAAACAAAGTATTGGGTTAACAACATCACACACACAACGATGTCGCATGACATCATTTATGTAGCATGAGCGTTCCAATGACATTGCACGCACGTCACAGCAATATTACACGCACGTCATACTGACGTAGCTCAAAACTTCAATTGGCTCTAAGCACTATGGGACTTAACATCTGAGGTCATCACTCCCCTAGACTTAGAACTACTTAAACTAACCTAAGGACATCACACACAGCCATACCCGAGGCGGGATTCGAACCTGCCACCTGAGCAGCCGCGCGGTTCCGGACCGGAGCGCCTAGAACCGCTCGGCCACAGCGGCCGGCTACTGACGTAGCATTAATTACATCCTTTCATGACCTTTATGCAGGTGAATCTGTCTGCTGTGTACATACGTCCATTCTTTCAGAAAAAATGCATCCAGATGTAACCACACATTGTAAATAATTAGCTGCATAGTTATATGTGACAGTAAATAATGCAAAAAGATTAGTCCTCTAGGTTAATTTCGAGTGTGTCATGGTGCTATTCAACCTAAAACTGATAGACAAATTGGCATAATTAATGATTGCCTTGTTTTCGGCAATTTGCTATAACTGTAGCTGATTTTTTACACTAATATCCACCCTACGTACGAGACAGAAACCGCTGCCTTATGTGCTCATATACGTTAAATGTTCGACTGAACTCGCATGTTTCCAAGTCTCAGCTTGTCACGAGAAACACACCCAAGCATTTCCACCGAGTCGGTAATAGGAAAAGTATTTGCTCTCTGACTTACCAATTTTGCTGTTCGAGCTTGTCGAGACGGTGCAATATGAAACTGCAGATGGACATTAGTATGAGACCTGCCTCGACTGCCTTGTGACAACCAGAGCCATTTGTGTGTTATGTTACAGCAGCTAGGGAGTCATATTTTTCGCCACAGTACCGACAAATATGCATTTTACAGAACTAATGTCGAGCGCTGCAAGGAATGTTATTTCGTCGGTCTTAACGTGTATACAGGGTGTTACAAAAAGGTACGGCCAAACTTTCAGGAAACATTCCTCACACACAAATAAAGAAAAGATGTTATGTGGACATGTGTCCGGAAACGCTTAATTTCCATGTTAGAGCTCATTTTAGTTTCGTCAGTATGTACTGTACTTCCTCGATTCACCGCCAGTTGGCCCAATTGAAGGAGGGTAATGTTGACTTCGGTGCTTGTGTTGACATGCGACTCATTGCTCTACAGTACTAGCATCAAGCACATGAGTACGAAGCATCAACAGGTTAGTGTTCATCACGAACGCGGTTTGCAGTCAGTGCAATGTTTACAAATGCAGAGTTGGCAGATGCCCATTTGATGTATGGATTAGCACGGGGCAATAGCCGTGGCGCGGTACGTTTGTATCGAGACAGATTTCCAGAACGAAGGTGTCCCGACAGGAAGACGTTAGAAGCAATTGATCGGCGTCTTAGGGAGCACGGAAAATTCCAGCCTATGACTCGCGACTGGGGAAGACCTAGAACGACGAGGACACCTGCAATGGACGAGGGAATTCTTCGTGCAGTTGACGATAACCCTAATGTCAGCGTCAGAGAAGTTGCTGGTGTACAAGGTAACGTTGACCACGTCACTGTATGGAGAGTACTACGGGAGAACCAGTTGTTTCCGTACCATGTACAGCGTGTGCAGGCACTATCAGCAGCTGACTGGCCTCCACGGGTACACTTCTGCCAATGGTTCATCCAACAATGTGTCAATCCTCATTTCAGTGCAAATGCTCTCTTTACTGATGAGGCTTCATTCCAACGTGATCAAATTGTAAATTTTGACAGTCAACATGTGTGGGCTGACGAGAATCCGCACGCAATTGTGCAGTCACGTCATCAACACAAATTTTCTGTGAACGTTTGGGCTGGCATTGCTGGTGATGTCTCGATTGGGCCCCATGTTCTTCCACCTACGCTCAATGGAGCACGTTATCATGATTTCATACGGGATACTCTACATGTGCTGCTAGAACATGTGCCTTTACAAGTACGACACAACATGCGGTTCATGCACGATGGAGCTCCTGCACATTTCAGCCGAAGTGTTCGTACGCTTCTCAACAACAGATTCGGTGACCGATCGTTTGGTAGAGGCGGACCAGTTCCATGGCCTCCACGCTCTCCTGACATCAACCCTCTTGACTTTCATTTATGGGGGCATTTGAAAGCTCTTGTCTACGCAACCCCGGTACCAAATGTAGAGACTCTTCGTGCTCGTATTGTGGACGCCTGTGGTACAATACGTCATTCTCCATGGCTGTATCAGCGCATCAAGGATTCCATGCGACGGAGGGTGGATGCACGTATCGTCGTTAACGGAGGGCATTTTGAACATTTCCTGTAACAAAGTGTTTGAAGTCACGCTGGTACGTTGTGTTGCTGTGTGTTTCCATTCCATGATTAATGTGATTTGAAGAGAAGTAATAAAATTGGCTCTAACATGGGAAGTAAGCGTTTCCGGACACATGTCCACACAACATATTTTCTTTCTTTGTGTGTGAGGAATGTTTCCTGAAAGTTTGACCGTACCTTTTTGTAACACCCTGTATATTACAATGGTGTATATATTACAAAATATTATCTGTTGTCCGTAATTTTAATTATTTAACAAAGAAAATGACGTACCTATTGCAAAATATTATCTGTTGTCAATATTTTTCATTATTTAAAGGGACATTAGACATTGTTGTATAGGATGTGGTATTACATCTCGCAGAATATGGCTATGCTTACCGCACTATTTTATGTCTTAAGTCTCATTTACAACGGCAGTGGTACCCTATATATAAAGAAAATCGTTTCATTGAGCCGAAAAAATTCATGTCGTAGCACCTAATATCGTGTCGGATCTCCTTTTGTCCGTGTAGTGCAGAACCTCGACGTGGCTTGGTCTCAACAGGTCGTTGGAAGTTCCTGCGGAAATATTGATCCATGCCGCCCTTTAGGAGTCCATGATTGCGAAAGTGTTGCCGGTGCAGGATGTCGTGCACGTACTGACGTCTCGATTGTGTCTCATTAATGTTCGACTGCATCATGTTGAGCGCTCTGGGTGGCCAAATCATTCGCTCAAATTGTCTGTAATATTCTTCAAACCAATCGTAAACAATTTTTGCCCAATGACATGACATCGTTGTTTGGGAACATGAAGCCCATGAGTGGCTCCCAGTGGTCTCCAAGTAGCCGAACATAACCATTCCCAGTCAATGATCGTCTCAGCTGGACTAAAGGATCCAGTCCATTCCATGTAAACACAGTCCACACCATTACGGAACCATCATCAGCTTGCAGACCCCGTTTTTCACAACTGGAATCCAAGGCTTGGTGGGTTGCGCGCCATAATCGAAACCTACCATCAGCTCTTACCAGCTAAAACCGGGACTTATCTGACCAGCCAACTGTTTTCCAGTCTTACAGGGTCCAACAAATACGGTCACGGTCCCAGGAGAGACGCTGCAAGCGATGTCATGCTGTCAGCGATGCCATTCGCGTCGGTCGTCTGCTGCCATAGTCCATTAACACCACATTTCGTCACGCTGTCCTAAAGCAAACGTTTGTCATACGTTTCAGATTGATTTCTGGAATTGTTTCACGCAGGGTTGTTTGTATGTTAGTACTGAAAAATCTTCGCAGACGCCGCTGCTCTCGGTCGCTAAGTGAAGGCCTTTGGGCACTGCGTTGTCCGTGGTGAGAGGAAGTGCATGTAATTTCGTATTCTCGGCATATTTTTGACACTGAGGATTTCGGAATACTGAATTCCTAACTATTTCCGAAATTGAATACGTCGTCTTGATGTAGAGCACTGATGCAATAATTTACAGTTTCTGAGGAAGCTCAAATCTGGCTGGTCACAGAAAATTTTGACACGTTTGCCACTAACGTAATAGTTAAGTTTCTTTGGCAACCACACCACTGCCAGTGCTTCAAGCTCTGTTACACTGTATGCTCTTCCACATTCCGACACGGTCTACTTGCAGTTCTGATGATTGAGATATCAACCTTAAAATCATCTTCTTGTAGCTTGAAGAGATAAGGCCTGAAGAGGAAGTATGTGTAGCTAAGAAAAAATCTGTTGATTTTAGGCTGACGCAAAATTGATGCATTCACCAGAACCTGCTTGATCTTGTCAAAATCTGCTTGACAGTTATCGTTCTAGCACTAAGCTGCATTTTTGCTTAGCAACTGGAGTAAAGCTTCACGACTAAGAAATTGATTCGAAAAGACTCGGCAGTAAAATGAGACTAATCTTAAGAAAACTTTCAGTTCTTTCTTTGTACAGGGAGGTGGCATATTTTTCACTGTATATGTCTTTTTGCTGTCGGGTTTACTATCTTCAGGTGAAATAATGGGCCCTTAAAACTTAATTTTTTTTGATACATTTTGATTTGTTTCAGTTTGCCATAACTCTACCTTCCCTGAACTTCTGAAACACTTTTTTTAGGAGCTTCACATGTTCCAAGAAGACATAGCTACCAGAAGTCATCTACATAGATGATTATTTTATCTGGGAGGTCAGGACTCAAAACTGCATCTAAGGCTGTTATGATTACACTAGCGCTAACATTGAGGCCAAATGGTAGAACATGAAAATGATAACGTCTTCTGTTAAAAAATAATTGCAGGATATTGGCTAAATTCTTCCAAAACTAAGACCTGCCAATACGAAGATCTCAAATCGATTGGAGGCAAACACTGTACACCATAAAACTTTTGGATTTGTTCCTCCAAGTTTTTTGATCATGTCCTGAAAGGTATGATAATCTTTATTTCCCTTGCATCTAGCACTAAGTGTACGGTACCTTCTGATTTCATGACAGACGGCAGGGTACTGCTATAGGGGAGTGAGATGTTTCAATTATTGCCCAATAAAGCATCTTATTGATTTCACTATTCATGGCCTCTTTCTTGGTCCATGGAACGGAGTAGGTTGGCAATATGTTTAATGTGATTTCACTTGCATATGATATACATATCCTTTTTCTACATCAGGTTTCTCAGTGAATACTGTTAAGTACTTATATAACGAACTATTAAGATCGTTTGGTTGATCTCCAGTTAAGAACTCAGACTCAAATACTTTAGCTCGCATGTCAGTGCTATTGCTTAAGATTTGAACGATTTCGTTGTGGTTAATCGCTAGGTATATGTGTGGTACCTCAGTACTTGTAAAACTAACTTTCACTTTTTGACAACATATGCCATTTTTAGTTTTTGTTTTAAGCAAATCTAATACCATTTCTTTCTTGTCTCCTTCACAAAATATTTCGCTGCAGAGGGCTCGAGTCTTGCATCTCACTCTTCTCAAAAGCTGATCCCCAGAATGAAACTGGTTGATACATTGTCTGCTAACAAGAATGTGCTTTTGAATGCTCCATTTCCTCTTAAAATCTTTACTTGTATGTGCCAGCTCACATTCTTAGCACCTACTACACTACAGTTTTGAACTAGTAATGCGAGAGGTCTTTCCCTCTAACACATTTCTTTATAAATATTCAGGGTCAAATATTTTCGTCGAAGCACCTGTGTCAATAATTAGAATAGTAGGTACTTTATCTACTGTTGCAGCAAAGGCAGCTTGAACTGCTGTATTGGTAATTTCAAGACAAACGTTTGTACTTTATCAAATAAATGTGTTCTAATGTTTTGCCTCCTTCATCTTCATCGATCACAATCTGAGGGCACGATGTGGTTGACATCAACTTGTCGAATGTGTTGTAGTTGGTTGATTACTTTCGAACTGGTTTGTTTCTACGATCCCCCAGTTTAGAGGATTTTTTTTACTAGTTCTTTGACCATAGTTAGGTTAGTGTTTTTTAACGTCCCGTCGATAACGAGATCATTAGAGACGGAGCAGAAGCTCGGGTTAGGGAAGGATGGGGAAGGAAATCGGCCGTGCCCTTTCAAAGGAACCATCCTGGAATTTGCCTGAAACGATTTAGGGAAATCACGGAAAACCTAAATCAGGATGGCTGGAGACGAGATTGAACCGTCGTCCTCCCGAATGCGAGTCCAGTGTGCTAACCACTGCGCCACCCTCACTCGGTCCATAGTTAGGATTTTGTTAATTCATATTCTGTGGCATGAGATTCTGTTGCCAATTATGCTATTGCTGGCCAATCCAATAACTTATTCTGTTGTTACTGTTATTACAATTATTACTATTTCCCAGATTATAACTATTGTCATACTTTCTCTTCTTAATGAATGATGGTCTGTTTTTACCATCGTTCACATTGTTTTACTTAAAATTATTTTGTAGAGGCGATTATCTACTGTTACCACTGCCTTTATGGTTACGGTTATGATTGTTATTAAGGCTACTATACAGTTCTTTTTCCTTACTGGAATTATTCCCGTTGCCATGACTATATGACTTCGTATCCTCGTGCAGCAGATCTATCGAATCTGCAACTGGCATTAACTCTTCCCTGTCAGTTACTGAGGCATGTGGGAACTTTTTCCTCAAGTGCGTTGGCAATTTTGCCTTCCGAATTCAATAACATCTCCTGTTGAAATCGGGTCACTCCAATAACAAGTTTCTCAAAATATATACGTAGCGTTCCTTGTCTGCTATTGTAGTATTCTGGGCTATACACCTTTTTTCGCAAGCGTTCCTGACGGCACGGAGCCCATGCTGCGCCAAGAATGCTCCCTCAGATTGTTCGTAAGAATCACAGCGATCAGTTACTTCCTATGCCCGTAGGGCTCCATCATACTGCATGTGTGATACGAAAAACTGCGTAAAATATTCGTAGTTCTGCTTTGCAAGGCGCATAATTTGTATTTGGGCAAATATAATCCGTTTCATCGCGATAATAAGTGTCAGATTGTGGTGAAGCATAAAACTGTTTGTTGCTACCGCTTGCTACAACCGGAATCTCGCTATGTTATTACGCACCGCTGATAGCACCTGGTGGTGGCTGAGCCACTCTTCGGAAATCTGTCACAGTATTTTCAGTTTTCCCAATAAAGCTAAAAAAGGAACGACACCGCACAGACACGTTATACTCGTGAAACTGGTGGCGGATAAGTGTTTCTGCCACAACACTTTTGTGACGAGGCAGAGGAACAATTATTGTCCTTGAATAATGGAAGTAAGTGTGTCATTGTTTTATGGCGGAAGAGTAAATGCGACGGACATTGCGTGTTTTATTATCGAGCAGTAGAAACTTTTTTCAACATGAAAAAATGTGAAATATATATTTTTGGTGTCAAACTTTTCATTTCTCTCTCTCTTCTAATTTTTCCACATCGCCTCCATTTCTCAACAACTAACCAACTTACTAATTCCTTCATGGTCACGAGACATGACGTATTGCAGCCTTGACTAGGCTCGCATTAAATATAGAACATATGATGTGAGACTACTTTCGACGGCTGCTTGTTCCCGATTCTGTGCTTCATTTGTCTGGCATTCTGTGATATATAGTGTTGCTAATAGTATCATGTGAACGTATACACTTTCCAGATAAATTGATGTTAATTTTGATTAACATTATAACTAATGTGTGGTACGAATATCATTTCAAATTTAAGGTAGTTTTGCTTCAGAGTACTTAATTTTTTGTAAATGTATGACTCGATATAGAAGAATACAAGAACACAAGTCTCTAAATAGACAATACCATGTTACAGATAGCTATGTCCAGAGCATTCACAAACGTAATAAATGACCCACTGTTTTAATGAATGAGGTACTATTTGGCAAATTATAGACATTTCTTTAACGTGGTACAAAATGTTACCCATGCAGTATTTACAGCATCATGTTTTGCAGCTCAAGAGTCTTGTCGTACATTCCTCCCCGCTTACTCATCGAAGTGTAAATGTTGAGTCTCAAGGAACTGATTTTAAAACATAGCGCCGTGGAACAATGTGGCCACATTTGTCAAGGATTGTATGTGTACATGCTAACGTCATTTTCGCTTTACTCGCACCAGAGTTCTACAAGATGAAAAAAGCCACAAGGATAACAATACTCACTCAATGGCTTCCTCTTATGAGTAGGGTAAACACTGCTGCTATAAATGAAGCTTAACATACAAAATAGTGTGATAAGAGCAACCGTATGTGTTACTGTCTCCTACACAACAATGTTTGATGTCATCGTTAAATAATTAAAATTATAGACACAGAGATAATATGTTGCAATAGATACACCACTTTTCCCCTTAAGATCTACGAAATAACAATCCTTGCAGCGCTCAATCATAGTTCGTTAATAAGCTTATTTGACAGTACTGTGGTGAAAAATATGACTCTCCAGTTGCTTTAATATAACAATTACGCAATGGCATTGGCTCTGGTTCTCACATGGCATTCGAGACAGATTTCATATTAACATACAACTGCAGTTTCATATTGCACCTTCTCGACAAGTTGCGACGTACAAAACTGCTTAGTCAGAGAAAAAATACTGTTGCTGTTACCCATTCGGTGCAATTGTACGTGTGTGTTTTTCGTGACAGCCTGAGAATTGTTAAAATGCGAGTCCAGTCGAACATTTAATGTAAATGTGCACATAAGGCAATGCAAGACAAGCTTCCTCGTAACACTGGTGTCCGTCTCGTACTTAGAGTGGTTATTTGCGTAAAAAAACGAGTTATGTTATAGCAGAACTGCGAAAAATGAGCAATCCTTTGCTGTTAATTGTATTAATTAAGATATGAAACTTGAAGGTTACCATTAATGATGCCATTATTGGCTATCATTTTAGGTAGTATAGAACAGTGTCAGACACACAGTTCCCCTAGAGGACTAATATTTTTGCAGAATTTACCACGTCATCATAGACTGTAATGCAAAAGTATCTGATGATAATATTTACCAGCATGTTGCTGAATATTCTATGACGTCAATGAATGCTGTCAAAACGTCTTAGCTTGTAGTAATAGCACCTATTTTTGACTCTGTAGTATGGTCTTCTCACTGCGAAACTGATGTAACTGAAATAATAATATAAAATTTTTGTTATAACGAATATCCACGCTGTAACCATCTTACTACAGAGCGCAGACCTAGAACAAAGGACAAATTCCCAGAAAAAAGTGGGGCCACTTCCTGTGATTAGCTAAGAGCTTCGTTGCACTGACGTTTCACAATTAACTGAGACTAAAACGATGGAGTACTTGGGACGTCAGTGTCCTTGAATATAACAACAATTGCCGCAGAACCGGAAGCGGAACTCCTTGAATACGGACATCGATGTCAGTGATTTCCGCTGGAACCGCTGTGCTACACCACTCGGTTTTTGCTTAAAGATAATTCCTTTGGGAGACCTGACATATCCTTCCCATTTTTATGATGTGCACAGCGACTTGCTGCTGTGTCCGAAGACCGAAGCTCGGTGCAATGGTTATGTTCAAAGCTGATGACAGTGGTTGGTTGGTTGGTTGTTTCGGGGAAGGAGACCAGACAGCGAGGTCATCGGTCTCATCGGATTAGGGAAGGACGGGGAAGGAAGTCGGCCGTGCCCTGTGAAAGGAACCATCCCGGCATTTGCCTGGAGCGATTTAGGGAAATCACGGAAAACCTAAATCAGGATGGCCGGACGCGGGATTGAACCGTCGTCCTCCCGAATGCGAGTCCAGTGTCTAACCACTGCGCCACCTCGCTCGGTGATGACAGTGCAGGGGAATAAGCTGAGATACATTCAGCGCAGCGGAAACGTCCAGAAATATCTTAGTTTGAGGAAGAAACGTATCTGAATCAGCGACATTATATTCTTCCGGCAGCGTCTGAAGGAGTACATTGATATAAATACCGAAAATAGTGCTCTCAAAATTTGTGCCTTCGGAAAGGATTTTTGTAAATGAATAAATAATTCCATATTAGAAGAAACAATGGAAAATTTAAGAAACCAGCCGGAAATTAATTTAGTTATGGCGCAACGGATTATACCACCAGACTAAATCTTCAATCCAGGACTAGTCACTGTGGGGGTGGCTAACGTTTCAGTACTGTTCAAGAAGCGTGTCTACATTGGTATGTCTGTTCTGGAGCTCTCTAAATTCCATATGTACCGATTCCCCTATAAGTCTGTGAAAGCAAACTTCTCTGACCTCAAGTCACTTTATATAGATACAGACAGTTCCATCTACTGGATGAAAGTCTGTGATCCATACGAAATAATTATGTACAATCCCAAAAAATTCTACATGTCAGAACAAGAATGTTATCAGCCTGAGGAAAACCGACACGAATGGATTGCAGATTGCAGAGTTTGTAAGGCTCAAATCGAGGGCGTTGGCACCACCCTGAATATGGTGCGCCAGGTAATCTTTCGATCAGAAGGCCATGCTGTACGTATTGCACTGCAGCTATAAGCTGGCCTGTCACGTTGTGATGACAAATGGCTCATGTGCTGGTGGGTTCATTCTCATGGTATCCACTTGGGTGATTTTGTGTATGGATGCGTATATATTTGTAAATATCAGATGTGTGCAAGAGTGTATGCGGAGGAACTGGATTAATTATTTCTCATCACACGTGTGTGTGAATGATTCTACACTATCTGTATGTAAATATATTGTGCATATTATGTGTAAGACTGCAAACTATGTGTGCATGTATGTGTCAAGCCTGTGAGAAAAGTAATGGTTCAAATGGCTCTGAGCACTATGGGACTTAACGTCTGTGGTCATCAGTCCCCTAGAACTTAGAACTACTTAAACCTAACTAACCTAAGGACATCACACACATCCACGCCCGAAGCAGGATTCGAACCTGCGACCGTAGCGTTCGCGCGGTTCCGGACTGAGCGCCTAGAACCGCTAGACCACCGCGGCCGGCGAAAAGTAATGAACTGATTTTTTATCTACCAAAGTTTCTATTTATTTCTAACAACATTATTGTCCGATTCAAAATAGTTACCTTCGGCACGTATACATCCGTGGGGTGGTTGTTCCCAGCCTTGGTAGCAGCTCGGGAAGGCTCCATTTGGTAGGGCCCGAAACAGCTCGGACGCATTCTATCGAACGTTCCCCAGAGTCCCAAAATGATGTAGTTTTAAGACTTTTTTCATTTTGGGAGAAGGAAAAAAGTACGAAGGACTCAGATAAGGTGGATAGTGGGGCTGCAGAACAACAGTGATGCCTTTTGAACTAAAAAATTCCGTGATGGAAGTGGCCAAGTGACACGGGGTGTTATCATGGTTCAGCACTCACTTGTCAACAAAGTCCAAATCTTCGGTCGACATTTCCTGTACGGTGAAAATATTTAATTTTAACAGGTGACCCATTATGCGTCTTGTTAAACGTTTATCTGATCACATAAGAGCATGCACATGTTCGACATTTTCATCGGTTTTTGAAGTTCAAGCTCTCCCTGAGCGCGGGGCGCATCTTCAACGTGTTTTGTCCTTTCAAAAATGATTTGTGCCTGCGAAAAACACGTTTTCTTGATAAGGAATCTACATCTACATCTACATTTACATGGATACTCTGCAAATCACATTTAAGTGCCTGGCAGAGGGTTCATCGAACCACCTTCACAATTCTCTATTATTCCAGTCTCGTATAACGCGCGGGAAGAATGAACACCTATATCTTTCCGTACGAGCTCTGATTTCCCTTATTTTATCCTGGTGATCGTTCCTCCCTATGTAAGTCGGTGTCAAAAAAATCTTCGCCACAAGCCTGTTTGAACCTTTAAAACGACATACTCATGGATTCCCCAAGTTTAGCAAAATACTTGATGTCATAAGTTCCACTGTTGCATTTTCGTAACACACAACAGAAACACAACTCTACTGATGACGGTTTCAAAAATCACGTGATGGCTGTATAGAGCTGAAACTCGGACTGCGCATCTGGAAGCGATTAACGCACCAGTCTACATAGCAGAACAACGCATTGTTGCCAGATCCCTCTCAGTGTTCTCAGTTTCAATACTCTTCTCACGCACCTCATAAGATTAATTAAAGTAGTATATGGAGTACATGGACAGAAAAATGAATGATTATGTGGGAACCCCCCCCCCCCCCCCCCCACACACACACATGACACATGTGTATGTTTGTGTGTTTGCATGTGTTAGTCTCAGTGTGAGCGTGTAACAGCATTAATTTAAAAGAATTTGAAATGTTCATGTTTAAAGTGCAAAAATATTATTTACTATTAATTTACTTTGCAGATAAATCATGAAATTAGAAAAATATTCCACATATATTGTTATGGAAATGTACTTAAAATTGAACAAAAAATTATTATTAATAATAAATCAAACGTTACTTTGATATATCATTGTTGAGTTGGAATTAATTTGTCATCTTAACTTCTGGTCATTTTTATGCTCGATTCGTAATTTCCTTCAAAGCTTAGGACAACTCAGTGAATTTCATGCCAGTTTTATAGACAATTTCCTGTCAATTTTTATGGTCAATGGTGTAGTCTACAACATTAATTATGGTTATGTCACTAAAGACTAGTGATCTCAAATGAACCCTTTTGCCCAAAAGCAGTGAACCCCTGTGGCCGTAATAAGGGTTGTTGTATTAGCTGTAATCTGACACAGCTATCATCAACGATTTATTTCCCCAGAACTGCCAGCGCTCTCCTACTACCACGGACTCATGCGGTATACATGATACGAGCAAGGCAGAGTGATGTAGTCTAGGAGGAGTAGGAAATGGACCTTAGAAAATCATTACAAGGTAATAGACAACATATTACTGAGATTGACATGGGTGGCACGAGAACACAAAGGAATGTGGTAGTATTACCTGAAATAATATTGGTGGGCATAAGGTTTTAAGTGATAAAATCTTAGATGAGCAAAGAGAATGCAAGCAGAGGAGTACCACGTTATTTGAAATATGATCAATGTACGATCAACTGCAAGATTTGTTGCAATAAAATAATTGATAGGAAGCAGCGGGAGCCCGACCTTTGATCATGGGCATGGTGAACAATATGGAAGTTAGCTCTATGCTTGAGGCATTATTACTTTTAGCGCCATTCAAGAATAAGCTTGGAACAAGATTAAAGAAACAAACGGACTGTGGTATCCAGTGAATGGATTACGCAAACAAATAATGAGTCAGAGAAACAGCTGTGGAGCAGCCATTAATTTCAGCATTAACGACATGCATTTTAGTAAGTCGATGTTGGTGCTATCAAAATGAGCTAAACATTTTATTAGATTTAGATGGCTGTTTAAAGAAGAAGCTGAGTTACATATCGCTGAACTGAAACTGCGGATACAGCATAAAAGGACTAAGAAAGATATGTTCTTCTGTGGTACAGTTGCTAGCAAGACAAATAGCAAACGAAGAGTGGAGATGGAGTAAGATACGTGGAAGAGAATTTTAAGGGAACTTTACTTTTCAGACAAGGAGAAATAAGAAGATATTATTCTTGTTCATTGAGAGTTAAATAGATTTAGTAGTATGATCATATGGATATAATCTACGTCTACATCCATGTATCGCAATGCATCAGACGGTGAATGGTAGAGGGTATCTATGGTATCCGATATTCCTTCTCCTGTCCCATTTGTGAATGGAGCTTGGGAAGAATGGTTGTCGGGAAACCTCAGTGCTACTTTCTCGAAGGTAAAATAAGTGACTAATCTAATGCTGTTCTTGGTGCCAAGATGCACTAACAGAAAAATAGATAAGACATAGATAATTGAATACTGCAGAACAGGAAAGTATATGGCTCTTTTGAAACGATTAGGTAATAATAATACAGAACTTATAAGCAGGAAAAAAAATTAAGGAAAGAAACTACAATGACTTAACTTCTAGATAATAAAGCTTACTGTAGAGAGAGGTAAGAATGAAGTCAATTTGGAATTGATTGCAGGTGAATGAGGGGAAATGATCAGTAACAAACAGGCGCAGATTTTGTATTTAAGGAAAATATTGTGGAGAACTGAGGCTTAAAAACTTAAGTATATTCACTGCCAGAAAAAGGAAACGAGCAACAGCCTGAAGGACATGGTAATTTTATCGACAAATTATGTGACAAGCAGTTAATAACTGTAGTAGTAAATGATGAAAAATTCAGACAAAATGAAACAGACATGTTTCGGTAAAGGATGAACAATCAGTAGCTCCAATACACGATGTAGCCCCTCTGCCGACAAATCAGGTGTGTAATCTCACACACGAACTATCATATTGGTGCCGAATGACATCGTACGAGATAGATTCACAGGAGGCGACGTGGTAACTAATTGAACAGTGACCCGAAAATAGACTAAATTTCCATTACTTCAAGTCTATGTCCACAAATTTTTATGTCATCAGACTACCAGTTTCGGTCTATAATGACCATCTTCAGATCTGCAGCAAAATATGGGAAAAACAATAAAACTAGCAGACTGTCTAGAGCATAAAACAACAAAATAGACCATGATGAAAAGTATTACTGACGTACATGTGCTTTGTGCGCTTTAAATATCATGAGACATTCCTGTTTTATAAAAACATGTCCTAACATACTGGATGTGGATGTCCTAACATACTGGAGCCATAGTGGCACCGTCAAATGAAAAACACGAAATCAGCGCCAGCATCGTCGGATATACAAAAATAATAGTGTACACAAGAGTCATCTTGTCAGCAGCGCTACTGTTTAAAACAAACTGCCGTACAGTAGCCACAAAACGTTTGTTTGCAAGTTCAAGCCGGCCGGGGTGGTCGAACGGTTCTAGGCGCTACAGTCTTTAACCGCGCCACCGCTACGGTCGCAGGTTCGAATCCTGCCTCGGCCATGAATGTATGTGACGTCCTTAGGTTAGTTAGGTTTAAGTAATTCTAAGTTCTCGGGGACAGAAGTTAAGTCCCATAGTGCTCAGAGCCATTTGAAGCATTTTTTTTTCAAGTTCTCCAGATGTCGCTACCACAGGCGTACACATATTCTTACATGATAATTATACGATGTAAAATAAAGGGGGATACAATAAGTAAAGTCTTTAATGGGCTTATAAGGTATAGGAGGCATTACGGTAATAAGAAGTAATGAAATAATACATGATAAAAGTTATCTTGTTAAACAAGAAAAAATTAAGACATTAATTGACATAGTCAGGAATAATGTCGAGAAAACTGAAAAGAGACATTTGAAAAATTGGCTCAATAGATCAAACCTCAGAACGTGCATATTGTAAAAACTAATGACGGCATTGAGCAACATCGCTTCAATGACAAGGTAGCTAACTTGAGAAGCACTGTACTGAGTAGCGATGAAAATATTTTGCTGAATAAAGGTTTACAAATCCATATGTTATTAACGAAATATTAAGCGAGTAATAGTTGAAACTAAAATGACATACGAAGCGACTGAGAGGATGAAATTAGAAATTTCGGACACAGCTGTATGGGTCAATAAAACTTTCTTTTTTCAAAATGGTTCTTATAAAGTGGTGAATCACGAGAGCTGAATTTTAAACGATCTCAGTACCAAGTTAGAGAAGAGAAAGCAATGGTTATTCGAGCTGATAATGGGAATACGGCAGTTCTGACATATGAAGATGACTCCAATAGCAAAACGGGAGAGTTTTTTTTTTTGGCAGAAAACGATATTATAGATATTCACAAAGATGCAACCGAGAAGTTTCACACTAGCTTGCGGAGAAAGACTGATGGCTCCCAGTTTCTTCTTAACGAATATGAAAAGAAATCTCTTAAAATGATGAATCTTAATCTCCCCCATCTTAGATCTCAAGTTAAGATTCACAAAGATGGAAATGCGGTTCGTCCGATTGTGAATAATTTATCACCATGCTATAAACTAAATAAGTTTCTTAACAATAAACTTAAATCAGTTTACACGCTCGATAATTATTTTGGGGTCGATAACAGTTCTGAGCTAGCAGCTACAGTCAAGGATACACATATATCAAATAATACGATTTTAGCATCCTTGAATATAATAATCCTCTACAGTAATATCCCAAATAAAGGAAACTATTGACATTATTAGCGCAATCTCCTATCCGATACCAAAATCAGTACTGTAGAGTGTACAGAACTAATTGAATTTCTAGATTTTCTTTTAGCTTACAATTTTTTTACTTTCAACAACAAACTACAGTATATTATAAAAATGGGCTTGGGATGTGTAATACTCTAGCTGGTACTTAAGCAGATATTTTTGTGAACGATTTAGAATGTAAATTTTTTACGTTTCCACAGCTAAAGGATAATGCGATTTATATATTGACGACATTATATTACTGATAGAAGGTGACACCAGTGAGGTCAACGCATTTGTCCAAGCAATAGTAGCATGATTCCAAAAATAACTTTTACTACTGAAGTTGAAAAAGAGAGCCCCATTAACTACCTTGACTTTATTATTAGTAAAGTTCACAACAAGCATAAGTTTTCGATTTTCTGAAAACCTACTTGTACAGATAGTATCATCAATGGCAGCTCATGCCATTCTCTCCGACACAAAAAGACCTACTTTACCTCCTTGATTCACTGGCATGTTCGTCTACCTTTGGACGAAAGCGAAATACGTGAAGAACACAGCATTTTAAAGCTGATTTCTGTAACTAGCGGCTTTTCTGTAAATAACGTCTGGCGCCGTTACAATAGGCTGAAGAAACATATAACAAACTGTGGGCACACATACACTCACACTGAAAATGGAACCAGTAAAGAAAGAACGAAAACCATTGATACGAAATTTAACGACTCAATGCCCTACCAAATAGAAAAACATGTTTTAGGAAGTCTGATTTTAGATATGGCTTTCAGGTTAACAACACCCTAAAACTGCAAGGAAAACATAAACTGAAAAAGACGTATGACAAATCTGATGGCTCTGGAGTATAAAGGATTGATTGTAGTAGCTGTGACAAATATTATATCAGTCAAACGGGCCGCTCTTTTAACGTAAAGTTTAAAGAACGCTCACAGCTACAGAACAAAGCTGATTTGAGACTATTTATCTGAAGCTGGTCATTCTGCAGCCAACATTAAGAACAGTATGCATATTCTCCAGAGGGTGGAAAAAAGCAGCGACCTTAACTTGTTAGAATTGCTTGAAGCTTATAATTTGAAGAAACAAAAGACAACAAGTATATGCAACCTACACGACGATTTCGTACCAAAAACCTACTTATTTTAGTTTGACTGAACGCCGCCGTTTTATATATTTTGCCTGTAGTTTCACCTAGCTTAGAGTGCCCCCACATATATACTTCGTTTTCTTACGTCGTGCGCGTAAACGTAGTGTTTTCTTGATCCTTCTCTGTTTATATAATTAACTAGATAATATTTCTCATTCGCTGGTACGGGGATTTATCATTCTTTCCTTTGAACTGCTTGCCGCAGGTAGCGAGGGACCATCTGCTGGTCACGTTCCTCTAACCACTTCTCGCCTACGCGGCGTTCGGGCGTTAGCGCCAAATAAGGGCGCTGATTATGTGCGGCTGTCTGTTTTCATTCATTGGGCTTGTTTAGCTATTGTTTTCGCTATTTTTATATTATCCTGTGTGCTCAGAAAGCTTTTTATTATTGATTCCATTGTTTAAAATGTCGCCCTTTGAGTGTATGCCCAATTGCTGTCTCTAAACCTTTTCCTTTTCAACAATATAACTTTTGTCGTGTTTTGTTTCATTGCTTTTTGTTACTGTAATGCCTTTTAGACATTATAAGCCCATTACAAATTTTACTGATTGTATCCCCCTTTATTTTACATCATACAGTTATCGTTGAAGAATATGTGTATGCTTACAGTAGTGACATCTGGCGAACCTTCAACAAAACACTTTATTGCTGATGTACTGTTGTTTGTTTTAACAGTAGTGCTGTTGACAAGATGACTCTTGTGTATACTATTATTTATATATGTCCAACAATGGTGGCGCTGATTTTGTGTTTATTATTTGATGATGCCACTGTGGTTACAGTATGTTAGGATATGTTTTTATAAAACAGGTACGTCTCATCATATTTAAAGCGCACAAATGCACATGTATGTAATACTTTTCATCAAGGTCGTTCATCTTTTTTTCCAAGGTGACTCCCCCTTCCAGGTGATGCCCTGCCTCCCTCCATTTATCCCTCCAATCAACTCTGCTCCTCATCCGCCCCTCACTTCCTCTTCCCGGGCTCCCTACTCCCCTCCCATCCTGTTTTTCCCCCCTACCCTCTCTCTGCCTCCCTTCTCTCTCCCCCGAGTCCTTTTGATCTCCCCTCCACTGCCTTTCCCATTCCTTCTCACGTCCGCCCATCCCCCCCTTTTTTTCTATGTCCCCTCCCTCCATCGGCTCCCCCTTCTTTTCCTTTCCTCTCCTCCCCCCCCCCCCACTTTTTCCCCTCCATTTGTCGCCCCCGCCACCAATCTGCTGCTGTGTCGCCTCTACAGTGCTGGTCTAAGTGAGTGTTCAGTGTCTTATATCCCCTGTCAGTGTAGCGAACAGCCACCATACTGTCGCTAGTTGTATCTTTATGTCATGCGAATAGCAACCAGATTGTCTACGTGTTCTTCAATTGTGCATGTCTCCTTCCTGTGTGTCTTTATCCACGTCGTCAACGCCGTGTTTTTCTATTTTACGTTCCGCCACTTTACGCCATTTTACTGTTTTTAACGAAGTCACCGTTTTATCGCCTTTTTATATATTGTTAGTTCTCTCATCATTGTTTGTTTAAATTTTATCTCTGCTGTAGAGCAGCGTATTAAGCTGCTGTCAGCCCGCCCCTCCCCAGGTGTGTGTGTGGGGGGAATCGAAAATCAATAAAGGAAAAAAAAACATGGTCTAATTTATTGTTTAAAGCTGTAGACACTTTCCAATCTGTATTCGTGTTTTTCCCGTATTTTGTTGCAGATCTGAAGATAGTCATTATAGACTGAAACCGGTGGTCTGATGACAGAAAAATTTGTGACCATCCACGTGAAGTAAAGGAAATTTATTCTACGCTAGATGGTCCCAAGCATATTGCATCTTTTGTTGTAATTCGGCAATGGTTGTTGCAGGTTCTAGAGAAGCTGTGAATTCCCACTTCATCAGGTCTCATACGTGTTCAGTTGGCGAGAGGTGATATGATCTTGCTAGTTAGGGAAGCTGTTGAACACCACATAGTGCACACTAAATTGCAGCGCTGTATATGGACGCACAATGTCCTGCTTAAAAAGCACATCGCCTTCCTGTCGAAGAAAGGGAAGTAGCACAGGAATAACAATCTCTGCAATGTAGTGGGCAAAAGAGCAAATACGACCGCAACTTTGCAAATTGTAACCCATGGCGCCCCCCCCCCCCCCCACCCTTCATCATGAAGCGATGTTTGGGACATTTGCGTGAAAGCACTTAACAGGCCTACACAGAAAGATGTACATTCACCACTCGCATGCAGACAGAACCTACTCTGGTCAATGAAGACAACAGAACCCCATGCCACTCTGTATCCGAGTAGCCATGCTATAAGGATGTCGAGCTTAGGCCTTGTTAAAGAAGACGGTGTCCAACGATTCTCGGTGGCACAGCAGGTGGAACATGTTCTAGAATATCTTCATTGGGTAAAATTTGGGTGGACACCGCTGGTCACACAATGCATCAATCATGACGTGTATGTGTATGACGCGAACTTCTAGGACATGGACTAGGGGTGCAGGAAGATTCCACAGATCACCGCTGCAAGCAGCCGCAAACTGCCAGTACATTGTGTCCAGCATATGCAGAAATTAGTCGATATGTACATCCATTTTCCTGCAGGAACCTTTTCAAATGGCTGAAGTTGTTCAACAGGAGTATGCACCTGCTGCTGGGGCATGATTTTACCCTAGAGTGTTGGAAGTACTGTGCACATGTAGGCTCAGCATGGTTACTGCATAGGCATAAAGGCATACCTTCTGAGGTCTTGTGATTGCTGGTGGCCACCACACATGAATGACTAACACATATTTCATATGGGCACCGCCGAACAGAATCCTTGGGGTGTTGTATACTTTTCTGGCAATATATGTCATACACAAGCCACAAAGCGAGAACACTAAATGGGTTAATCGTAAATGAAGAGCAAGGGCAGGGCTTAAATTTTTATATGGGGTGAATACTGATGTACAAATGTTTTTATTCTGTGTAGCCCTGTTTTGAATGGATCAGGCACAAAGTGTGCGTGTGCGAGCGTGCGTGTATGTGTGTGTGTGTGTGTGTGTGTGTGTGTGTGTGTGTGTCCGTACGTGCAAGAAGGTATGAATTTGGCACAGAATGTATTTCTGGAGATATGTCATAGATTTCTATCTATACTGCATAGTATATTTTGTGATTATCCGAACAGAGAACCCATCTTGCGTTTCATACAGTGACTTCAGATATTTCACTAACCAGATTATGCACAGGCAACATTACAAATTTGTAAAATGAAAGAAATTGGGAATTGTAATGTTTACCAGGTAATGTAATGGAACCTGAATGTGAAATCATTTGGTAACCTAATCCTACCCTATAGCAATCAAGTAAATGACAAAACGTAAAATAATGAGACTGAAAGTAAACGCAGACTGTTAAAATCTCTATAAGTCATAATAGATATTGTGCGTTAAATCCCCACTACCTGGAATTATTATGGATTTTTCCACGTCTAGGCAATCATCTATCTTGAAGATGGGTAGATTTAAATTCATATTGGCAGTTGCTGGAATCGAATGACGACCTATAGAATAGTAATGAAACAAGCTGGCCGTTAGCCTATTACTGTTAGGTATCATCAAAGTAAAAAACTGTGTGCTAGTCTCACCGAATGTCTCCTAACCCAAGCGCTGTAACAGTGGCATTTGCTGTTCAACATTCTCGTGCTGGCAGGCTTTCACATGAAGCAAAGATCAGGGTGTTGGATCGATTTAAGGTGAATGAGCACTGCACATAATACCAGATAGGTGAATAGGAAGCAACTGTGAAGTAAATACCACTAATGTTATGACTCCATTGGTGGACACTAGGGCAAACAACGTAGGCTGAAATTAGCTCTTCATGTAGTGATCTAATCAAGGAATTTGTTGCAAAACACTTTTAGATGGATAAATGTTAGGGTGTATGGTACATTCTTTCGTTATTGTAATCAGATGTCGCGTGTTGGACAATCAGTTCTGAAATGCAAGCGCTGGTAATGGTGTGGATCTTAATTCAAGGTCTTCCTTAATCACAAAGTATTGTTCTCTCCAAAATTTAACTATCGAGGAATTTTTCCATACGAAAATATTTTCTACCGAAGTGGTTCTGTCACGTTGAAGGAACGGGGGGTGGGGTGGGGGTGGGGGGGGGGGGGTGATAGTGTACACATTTCGACTTTGAGAGCCTACTACGAGAAAAATCTTAACTATCCGTTACTAAATCTTTCTGATGATACTCTAGTTGAGCTGCATGTTGTTATTACACTTATACATTGTACAATGTAAGGAAACGTAGGGAAGACTTTCGGTCCACATAGCACATTACCACTTTGAAAGAAATAAGCTGTTCGCATGTTTTGTCTTCAGGGCATTTGTGAAATGTACAGATGTCATAATCGGCCAACGTTTTTCGAAAGAAGGCATCGTTGACTACTGGGTGGGTTTCATTATCTGTTGTGCAATAAGAGTGCCCTAATCATAACGAGTTTAAAATTGCTTGAAGGTGATATCGTCAAACTGCTGTCGGCACCCATTCGACGTCCGGGTGTCCTTCCCCCGTTATCTGCGGTAAGCGAAGCGAGGGTGAATAAAAGGAGCGCTGCGGGTGCGCAGGAGTCACGTCCTCCGCCAGACATGAAGGCCACCTCTGTCCCGCTCGTGGCCGCCGCGCTCCTCTGGGCCTGCGCCGATGCTCAGCACTGGCTGGAAGACCCGGAGGCGGACTTCTGGCACGCGGCAGAGGGGGTCGGACACGACATCGACGACTCGAGCTGGGGTGAAACAGCGAGGTCATCGATCGCATCGGATTAGGGAAGAATGGGGAAGAAAGTGGGTCGTGCCCTTTCTAAAGACCTATCCCGGCATTTGCCGTTAGTGATTTAGGGAAATCATGCCAAACCTAAATCAGGATGAACGGACGCCGCTTTTAACCGTCTTCCTGCTGAATGGGAGTCCTGTGTTCTAACCACTGCGCCATTTCGCTCGATCCAAACTGTGGTGTGGCACGCCTATACGTGGAACGATTCTCTAAAAGGTAGTACCGTCTACACCTCGGATAACTTTGGAAGAGAGAGGCTTGACCTTTCTCATTGTTCTACAGATTTTTCGGCCTTCAACAATATCATCGATGTTGTGGAGTTCATGAATTTCATAGCTGACGAAGAAACACATAGACTTTGAAAGCTGTATTCATAACCCGCATTGCTGGGCATCTATTGCCTCAATGCATCTTCAGAAACATAGATTTTGAACCAATATCGGATGCTGTTAAACAGATGAATTGTATATGTAATCCTCTCACGATCAAAATGAGACTGCAGCTCGGCTGGTAATTCGAGAAGATTCTGTCTCCGAAATTCGCCGAAGAAGAGAATATTATCATATTCCCTTTTACACAGGAAATTAATTAAACATATTATATGGATGTCAACCACAGTGGGTGGGGCAAAACCGACAGATGTCGAAAATGGAGGTTAATGTTGTTGTGAATAAATTATATAAAATCTGCAAGACCTCCACATCTTCTCACAACACATTGTCCGCCCCTGGTAGCTGAGTGGTCAGCGTGACAGAATGTCAATCCTAAGGGCCCGGTTTCGATTCCCGGCTCGGTCGGAGATTTTCTCTGCTCAATGACTGGGTGTTGTGGTGTCCTAATCATCATCATTTCGTCCCCATCGACGCGCAAGTCACCAAAGTGGCGTCAACTCGAAAGACTTGCACCAGGCGAACGGTCTACCCGACGGGAGGCCCTAGTCATACGACATTTACATTGTGCTACACTTTGAATAAACTCGCAGTTGAGAATAAGGACAACCATCAGCTGCAGAATGAAACTCGGATCCCGATTTTCAGCTTATCGCGAGCCGTCGCCTTACCATTTGGCTATCTGTGCACGACTCACAGCAGGACCCAAACTTCCCTATGTCATCAACCATGCGTCTACGACCTGTACTCGTACATCCATGCTATATATTCCCGTACACGTCAGATGTTGAACTAGAACGTCGCTTGACCGGTATCGGCAGATAAATACGGCACTGCACTGCCTGTATTATTCAGATCACAAGACAAAGCTCTTTTGGACTTGTATGCATGTCGCGTTCAGTTCTACAGCTGATGGATATCCTTATTCGCAATTGGGAATTTATTTCATGACATGGAACTTTGCTTCGTAATCAGAATAATACAGGCACTGCAATATCGTATCTTGTCGCTATGGTTTTCTCCATTGTATAGCACTGTAGAAAGTGTGGTGACTTTACTGCACCACGTAGGCTTAAATACTTCAAATAAATCTATTCAACGACTTTAAGATTCATCTTATAGATGAACACATAAAAGTATAAGGAAATGAAGAAGTCGTTAGGATAATTAGGGACAATATGTTGTCGCATGACATATTAAACTAAATACATCTTCATGATTTACTTACCACTATAACCCTACAAATACAGGGGCACGGTTAATTGTTCATCACTCTGATAGTTTCTTTCCATCCCTACAGAATAACATTATTGTATATTAGTTTTTTTAATTATGTTGTGTTTAATTTAAATTGATGTGCATTTATGTAAGTTACAAATTCAAGTCTGAATAATGTACGTCCTTATTTTCCTCTTAAATACATCGAGATATACGTAAAGCATTACCACAATAAAATATACAATATACAGGCTTGAAGAGACATCAAAGACAACAATGGCTTGTTATCAACAGTCCTACTGCTACCTAACTCACTGAATTGTGCACTGAGGGGAGAAAGCAATGAGCGGAACGTGGCAGGGAGGGGGGAGGAGGCAGGGAGTCTTACACTTAAACACTTAACAACTACTGTGGTACAACTCTTTATATGTAATATATTTTGATGTTAATCCCCGCCAAGAGACAAACGAATTTAGACCTGTCACGTGCGGAACAAAAGACCTTATCATTTGCAATTCGGCTTAAGCAGTGGGCCACGGTATAGGCATTTGATGGCACTATGATTGATATTGTTGTTCAAATTATAGGGAAATAGGTGTCATCACTGATTCAGGCAAAACTTCACCAGCATCTATTATAGAAACAACATTTCACATAATGGCCGGCAAATTCTTACTGCTACTCACAGTGGTCATCTTGTTATGTATATTATGTATGGGCAGTTAGGGTCAATATATCGCCATGTTGTCCTCTGCCAATGGCGTCATACGGGTGCCACATGGAAGTGCGTGGGGTCAGCACACCCGTTGTCGACTTTCTTGACCTTGGAGCCGGTGCGTCTCAACCACGTAGCTGCTCAGTCAGCACCACGAGCCCGATTGAACCTCGTTCCAGCTCTCCAACTAATCAAAAATCCTTCGCAGAACCTGGAATCGAACCTGAGGTCTCCATATAGCAATCATACACGGTGTCCACTGAGCTACACAGGTGGACAACTTGAGTGTTGCGTTAAGCGCGTACTTTATCTCGCGGTACCAAGAGTCACCAGACTGACTTCAGAGTTCGTCGATTATCTCCTATACTCGATGCATTGTCCGTTATTGTCCTTGATGTAAGTCATAAGACTTTTGGGCAGAACCGAACTGTGCACACGAACTATTTGAATCGCTTGTTTCCAAAAGAGGACAACTCACGATTGATAAATTATTCAGCAGAAAGAAAAAAATATTCCACACCTTTTGCGTGGTAATATAATGACGAATTTCTTTCTTCTATGTGGAACAATTGATTTTCTGGGCCCTTGTTCAAAACATTTATTTAGGTGCAATGGAGACTTTTATCATGAAGGCTTCCCCCAGATAGCAATAAATGAGGTAGCAAATAAATTGTAACGCTCTAATTTGAATAATATGAAAGTAAGAATTCATTAATTAATTGATTAATGAAAATATTTCGAGGGCAATATATGTAGCATAAAGTCCTGAGGATACTATATCACTGAGAAATGCTTTATTACCATACAATATCATGTTATGCAGTACATGTAAACGATAACCAAATAACTTACTGTTTCCCAATGCTTCTGAATCCACATCGTTGAATATATTTAATAGTATCTTTATAATTCTTAAAGGTTCAGAAAAGTTTCAAAAATTCGTAAAAAATTAATACAAAACATGCTAAAAAGTCGACTGACCAAATGTTCTCTTAGCATGCATTAAGTTTATAGAAAAAAGTATACAAGACCTGCAACAAAAGATGATTGATTCTAGGTATTTTTCAGTCAACTTCTTCCACTTCTGTTCAGCAAATTATAGAAGGCTTGATACTGTGCTTCTGTAATGTAATTCACTCTTTTCTCAATAACCTATTTCTTTTTCTTCTTTATGGGAAAATCTGGGTGACATGCTTCTATTTCAGGAAGCCCAGTGACCTTGTTGTGAAAATACGTGTTGGCCTTCACTGGTCTAAAGGTTTGGACGTAGAGTCTTTCGGGATGGAACTTAGCTACTACATGCCATTTAAATTCTGAAATGTACTCATTGTACACGAACGACTGGGAAGCAAATAATACTTTGTCCTGATTTCTTGTGCCTCTTCCCATTGTTTCAGCTGAGACGGCGACCTTTTTGCAAGACGGGATCTCCTATTTAGCTTGCTTTTTCTTTTTTTTTTTTTGCATAAAATTTAAAGGAACCAAGGCAGCTGACTCGGTGAAAAGTGACACTACTGATCTGGAATAAGCCCTCAGCCGCGCTTTCGCAATTTTGTTATCTCACTCGGATTGCTCTCTAATGGGAAAATATTATAGATTTTGTTAGACCTGGCGTGTCTGTTAGATCAGTAACACTTTTCGTAATCATATGACAGAGATTCTGGCCTCAGGATACATCGCTGAACTAGTGGAGGTTGCCAATGTAATTGTACAGAAAGGTACACACTTCATTAGGGCCTTTCTTACCTAGGAGTTCACAACAACAAAACGTACCTTCATCTGCTTTTACGTTCTGTATCTTGAAATTGAAAACTGGCAACTGCCTGAGATAGATTGTTCTTGTACTGGGAAATGTGGAAGACAGAGGTTCTACCCACAATCAAACGACAGAACCAAACAGTCATCATTCTTTTTGTAAATTTCGGCCACTTTGCTCATTGTAGTGTAAACCTTAGAAACCTATCTTTTTTCTCATTATACCTCATTTAAAGGCTTTATGGTGCAGAAGATATAGGAAACCTCAACAGATTAGGACACAAAAACAAAACGCTCTTACATCTCTTTCGGGTTCTTCTTTCTTCGTCTGTATACGGAACTTACAACGGCGAGTTGCTGATCTTATGTATTACTGTGGAATACTTGAAGGTTACAACGAAACTCACCTATGGGTTCAATATGATTCCAGGGCTACCATATATTTATTTCTCAAACGTGATGACTCATGGATTTGTAGCGTGTTAGAAACAAATGCAAATTTCATTCCGATCTCTACAAGCGGAAAGACAATGATGGCTTCTCAGTTTACCTCGAATCAATGGGACTATGTCTCACTAAACTGAAACTGTCAAAACCTGCGTTTCAAACATTATAGAAGTTTTTTCTTTCTGTCAATAAGGGATTAATTTTTTTAAATAATTCTGGATGTAAGTGTATGATATTAGTAAGAGTAAAAGAAATTGTTGCAAAAATCAGAAGGAGAAAACGAGGCAAAATAGTTGAGATACAACTTCAGTGTTCTGAGTGTTAAATAGGTGACGTTCTCTAGTACGAGGAGAGATCAATCTATATTTGAGACACTTATTGTTTACTTCTCCGACAGCCAAATGAAAAGGTAATTAGACTGAACTAGTAAATGAATTTTGTTGTTTACAGGCGTTCACCACGCTTCCAGAGCTAAGGGAGGAGTACGCACGTCTGCCGCCCACAGCCGTTAAGCACAGCAGCTGAGGCAGCGGTGGATCACCTGCATGCTGCTGCCTAGCGCTGATGAAGTGGACCTTTAGTTGCAAACAAATCCAATACGAGGAGATCTCTTCGATGTAAAACATTTTAGAAAACAAAGGAACACAATAAATATTTACAAAGAAAAACAGATATGTAAATGTACCTTGAACGACTCCCGAGTGGAATGATGTTCGTGGATGTGGAATATGTAAAAAAATCTCAAAAACCATTTTACTTGCGGTTATAATAAAACTTCTCAGAAAGCATGTAAATATTCAGTACATCGAGGTGCATATGATAATTGTTAGACTATTGTAGCCATGCATGAGCAAAGAGGAAAAACATTTTACAGCAGTTATTTACAACAGTCCGATTACTGAACTGAATTTGTGCAGAGGTTAGACTCTACGTAATAATCGCATTGTCTGAAATCACTAGTAACATACGCACATCAGTCGGTTTGCTAGGAGATTCCTCAGTGTAGAATAAGGAGATTAGCACCAACAAATCCCTCAGGCTCCTCCTAAACAGAACTTGATTAGTAGTTACACTTTTTACAGATTCTGCAAAGTAATTGAAGATATTTATTCCTAAATAATGGACACCGTTTTCGACCAAGGTAAGTGACTTCAAATCGTTGTGAAGATCAAGCTTATTTCTAAAATTGATTCCATGAGTTTAGCTGTTGGTTTGAAAAAGAGATATATTTTTAAAGATAAATTTAATTAAGAAGAAATATATTGGAAAGCAATGTTCGTATCCCTAATTCCCTGAACAGGCCTCTGCAGGACGTTCCGGAATTCACATAATAGATAATTCCTATAACACGTTTTTGGACTTTGAAACCTTTAAATGGGCTTAATGAGTTACCCTAAAATATAATCCAATATGACATTATGAAATGAAATGAAAGTAAGCAAAACTTGCGGGCTTTTTTAATTTTGACATTGCGTTTCATTGTTTCTGTGGTATGCTCCTACCAGCAGCAGTTATTATGTAGTCCCATGAATTGAACAGTCTCAACTACTTCTATTAACATGTCATATTTTAGGCATATACTGCAGGAAATATCTCACAAGTTCTGAACAGCGTTCGTTATTTCAAAGTGTCAAGGAATTGGCCAGGAACAATATATTAATATCCATGAAAATGTTATCAGCCAGTCTTTCTAAGATGATGATTGATTTACTATTTATTACAATGTTTGTATCATGTTAAAACAGAACTGCCATCTGTTTATATTATCGACGAAAGGTCATTTATATGTACAAGACAACGTAAAGGCCATAGAATGGAACCTTGTAGTACGCCACACATCGCAGTTTCCATTTGGATGATGCCTGACAGATCAATAAGCCTGCCTTTCCTAGTGCTACCTATTGCTTCCTGTCAGATGTATAGGATCAGAGCCATTTTGCAGCATTTTCTGTCACACTATAATATTGTGATTCACACAGTCAGAAGCCTTTGACAGACCACAAAATATACCGCTATCCTGTAACTTAATGTCTAATGAGATCATTACAACCATTCCCTCTGAATGTGGAGGTGGCCTTCTGAAAATCGGAAATCTGACTTTGACAAAATATTATTTGTTGTCAGATGGTAAACAAGGTCACTATATATTACCTTTCCCAGAAATTTCGACAATGGTCGCATAATTGAAGTAGGACTGAGATTTGTCTGCTTTTCTTGATCTCTTTTCTTAAACAAAGGCTTAACTTTAGCGTATTTCAAGCATTTAGGAAATGTTTCACTGATAAATGGCTGTCTATAGAGATAACTTAAGAATGTTAATAAGCTCGGGAGCATAGTATTTTATTAACTTTGTTCATATTTTATCATGAGAACTAGAATTTTTTGATTTTAATGGTTTTATGGTGGACATTACTTTTATTGATGTAGTGAGGGTCATGTTTGTATTACTAAAGTTATTTAGTATCACTGGTCTGGGATGTTCTTCGACAGCATCTACTGCACCTGACAAGGCCATCTCTCCAGTAGCAATTACGAAATGCTTAACAGGTGTTCGAGAAATAGCTAAATGGGGTTGTCTGTCAATGGCAGTCGTCTGTTAAGAGTTCTGCTCGTTACTTTGGAATGTCTCTGACATAAGGCAGACGAACATCATACTGGGTATTACAGCAACATGCAGTGTGAAAATCTGAAAAGACACAATCTGATTGGCATTACCACATCACGAAGATAGATGATCCCTTCATTTCCAAAACAGAAAACGAAATTAAGAACCACATAGTGAAGCAAGCTGCTCCGTTCTGCTACTAAATGTTGAGAAAAAGGCATCCATAGTGAAAACGCTTTAATACTGGCAGAAGGAAAAGTATGTGTACCCCACGAATTATTTTGGATCTTGCTATTAGATGACTTTTTGCATAAAGAAGTTCGTTGTGTTAGACACGGTTTAAGCTGAACGCAACAGAACATCATGACAAAGGTTTTTAAGGTAGAGACAAAACTCATTCGTCCCTGTGAAAAAGGAAGTTTACGTAGCAGACTTAAATAAGGCGTTGAACTCATCCGTATCTTCCCTAAGGTACTGTCAAAATATACGCCAAACGAACATTGTCAGCAAAATGACTGGATGGACTGAAGGAGTGATGAGGCATGACGGAAGAGAGACATGTGATGACTCACGGTGGTGTCACTGAACACTGGTAGTCCTGCGAAGACAGCGATGGAGCGGACCACACGCAAGACTCCACTGGCTGCAGCACAAATGACGGTGATGATACGGCGGGCATTCAGAGGCACGTAGTGACTGTAAGGGAAACTATGTTGAGCATTCAATATTCGTATGAAGAAATGCAACGATCGGATGATGGTCTAAGGGTCTATAGAAACGCCTCGTCTTATATAGCAACACATTTGACAGGTGAAAATCTACAACCTTAGTCTACAAAATATTCTTTCCTTAGGATGAAGCATTATCCTTTCTTCTGCTCTCTTCTGAGAATAATAAACTTTTTTTCTGTTCTTCCCATAACAGTAACACAGAACTTCTGTATAATGAAATGTATTTATGGTAGGTAAAGAATATACCGTATGTGGTACAAAAAGTGACACAGATTTTAGAAAATGTTTATTTAAAAAAAAATAAGAAACACTATTCATCACGACTAAATAGTGAAAGATTTAGAATCTGAAGGTCACTAGCTGAAGCCCAAAATTTAGGAAACGAGTTTGGAACAACACCCACAACCACGATGACCGGTTTTTAGCTGTCCTCGCAGTGAACCAGGTCGTTGTCCGTAACGGCAGCAGCAGAAACCTGTTCCACAAAGAAGCTGCACTTTTTCTTGTTCCACCCAAGATCTGAGTTATAGTGAATCGACCCTGTTTTAGTCCACTGACAGTTTGCATGGCGATTGACACACTTCTTCCCGCATGTTGTACATTTTACCCTGTGATACTGATATCGATGACATAGGGTCATATAAAACAGTGCTACACGGTGCCAATTGTTCGTGTCGATGCTTCAGTACCATCTGAAATCCGTGTCTACACCACCACCCGTAGACCGTCTTGGATGCAAAACTTCTGATAGGTCTTGCAGTGTTACTGTCGAACGCAATGACGGTTCAAAAGCCCTAATGATGGGAGACATGTTTCAGAGAAGTGTCTTCCAATTTCAGCATGTCCCTGCAGAGTGTGTAATCTGGAGCGTGCAGTAATATCATCTTCCTGATTGTATATGACGGTAGTATCTGTTTGCGAAAGAACAGTTACCGTTGATGACCATGCAGCTTTGCTAGAATTAAATGATTTAAATGGACACCCTACCTACAAACAGGCGTTGATATGCTTCATTGGCGAGCGTGCAAGGGATAAGTCCCTGCAGGTACACTATCCTCTGTGCCCTCGGTGGATCAGATGGATAGAGCGTCTGCCGTGTAAGCAGGAGATCCCGGGTTCGAGTTCCGGTTGGGGCACACATTTTCAACATATCCCCAATGAAGTATATCAACGCCTGTTTGCAGATAGGGTGTCCATTTAATTATCATTTCATTCATGTTCCTAATGAAGTTGCATATGACAGTTGGCGGTGTTGATTGTTGGACACAAATCTACTGTCGCTGGATAGCTCTTGGAACAATGTAATCCATTCTCTTTATGACTGTCCTTAGAGGTTGGGGCAGCTGAAGAACTTATGTCTAGCTACAGCTCTACAAACTTGAGAATCAAAATATTCAAGCAAATTTGATTTGACCATGTCGTATGGAAGGTCATGGGGCTCTGCCTCTGGGATAAGTTTTGTGCGAGATCATATATCTCAGGCCTACAAAAAACGCGCTGGTGCTAGTTACCAGAGACGCTGTGGACCAGGTACTGCTAACCCAGCCTTGCAACGTAGTTGGCCCACGGTTCGACCTTGCATTGGAATGGCTGAGACGACGAGGCTGCTGTGTAGAGCACCTTGACCATGGCTTCGATTCTGGAGAGATGGTTGGTACCTACACGGTTGAGGCTTAAACAGCTACTTCTCATTCTGTCATGGCTTGCACAGCTTGTCGCATGTACTGGAGCATCAGCAAAACTTGTCAGTAATATCTACTATTTCAGACATTCTGAAAGACAACGAAAAATTTGGCACAGTCCGAGAGAACATTTAAGCCACTAAACGTTGCTGTTGGTGCTCATGTGAAGTTCTTAATACTCCTCATCATCAGTGAGACTCCTCCAGAAGAGGCACAAAAGAAGTCACAGAATCTTCACAAAGTTTATACACGAAAATGAAATACACTGTTCGTCTTGGACGAATAATAACGCAAGATTTACAAGTTGAAGATCAGTGACTGGAAGTCATAGTTTAGGAAACAATTTTGTCGCAGGAATGAAAATGCAAAGTCTTACTGACGAAAAGAACATGGCAAGTGCCATAATACAATTTCTTAGAAAATTGGGTAAGTGGAGGAGGAGCCAATGGTAGTGAGCACGTCTCTCGGTTTCTCCATCGATACTCGATCGTTTCTGAGAAAACAACAGTCAGAGATTTTGTTTTAATTCAGAGACCTTTTAGAGCGTAAAAAACTCAGCGCAACTATTGGCATACTGGCTAGTGTCGTGACTTTTCGCTTCTGAGTCCCATGGTCGAAACCGTATTATTGTTTTCATTTACTTTATTTGTTTCATTTATCAACTCATATCCATAGAAGATTACTACACGAATGTTTCTTAGCAACTAAGTCGATTACATTAGTTGTGAAATTAGAACTTGTTTTACCAGTAAGTGACACACACTTATAATATAATATATACAGTACAGTATAGTATCTTCAAGTGTTATAATCTTTCTAAATTCTCATATCGTTACGCTTCATTCTGATATCAGTTGTGCTTTACGTTGGGTGATGCCTATCGTAGAAACATTTGAAACATAGACATTCCGAATACCTCGAACATCGTGTGAGGGCTGGTTTGCCATAGAGATATTTTTTGTACGAATCTCACTCCGGAAAGAAACCTCTTTAACACTGCAGAAGATTTTACGACATACCACTCATAACAAATCATTGTTTCGAAAACTGATGCTTAAAAATATTATGAATCAAGATACGCTACAGGAATATCACCGAAAACTATATCAAATAAAGTTTGTCAATCATTTATCACCAGACGCACTTTAGGGAGACGTACATTAAAAAACATTCTTTAGTTGTCTTCTACGAACATGGGTATATAAATAAAAAAAATAATAATCGTGTTTCAAACACGAAAGGCGAAAGAGTAAAGCCACGACGCTAGGCGCTATCCGACAGCTTCGGCTGGACTATTTACTCGCTAAAAGGCACATAAATTAACTGAAAAACTTTGACCACTGTTTTCTCAGAAACGGTCGAATATGTACCGATAGGCCAGTATCGCGCGCGCTTATTTTGACTCCTCTTCCACTGATCGAATTTCTGGGGATCCAAATTGTGCCAATAGCCGTGTTCTTCTCGTGAGACACTCTTGAAGCAAAGAGTTTAAGCTCTTCCATCTACGCACAGAGTTAAATTTCAACAGAAGTCTTAAGTTCTTGTGTCCATGCACAGAGTTATAGTTCCTTTGGAACAGTGTACAGTCAATGTCCTACAAGAATAATATAAGGAAAGTTTTACAACATCCACAGCCACGATGACAGGCCTGTCGACAGCATCGCAGTGACCCAGGGAATTGTCCGTGGCGGCGGCGGACACGGTGGCGTGGAGCTGAATGTCGAAACCGGAGTCCTGGTTGCGAGTCAATAGCCGATAGATGACCGTACGCCGACCCAAATTTCGCCCAGAGGCAGCATACCTACGGATCTATTTTTAGTTATGTGGATAATGGAAGCGAGTAGGTTCCCGTGACCCGCGACTTCTGCCGGCGCTGCGGGGGGTGGGGGTTGGGGGGGGGGGGAAGGGGGGGGTAGTGGAATGCCAGGAAATCTGCTTTTTGGTGAGAAGTGATTGCCTGAAAAGCGGATAACCCTCGACATTGCAGGCGTATCGTCGCGACATTTCAGTTGGTTATAAACGTAGGCTTCTGCGACCATTGTCACGATCAATAAAATTTTTCTGAGATTGTGACCGCATTGTCAATATGTCATATTGGCAATGCGGTCACAAACCCAGAAAATTTTTATTTTTTTATTTGATATCGGATGGTATATACTGAATGAAATTGTGAGAGCAGTAATAGTTTAAACATAGATCTAATCTTTTTAAAGATAGCACTGACCTCTTTCGAATCTTTGCTTTTTATTATTCTATGATATGGATTTCATCTTGAAGTACCTGCCCTGAGAAAAATGGCTCTTGTTGGAGGGGCAAAGGTTAGGTATTTAGCAGAATAAGAGGATGTGGATACAAGTATGGAGCGTTTATGATCAGTACCGTTGGCGATGGATTGGATGTTGGGCAGACAGGAAGGAAGGTGTAGTTAGAGGCGTCCATAAGGAGAAAAGGTTAGGGAAAAACGGGGAGGGAGAGGAAAAGGGTGGGATGGGTAGGTGCCAGTTTATTCTATAAAGGATGAGCCCGAAGTTGACAGCTGCAGTGATGTCAGTGTCAAACAAATCTGCGAGCGAAGGGCGCGAAGTTGCAGTGTTCGACACAAACAGGACTGCTTAACACACAAGATTTACTATTTACGCATTGTTCATTGACAGTTACTTACTTAGCCATCTCCCTCCGACGGGGAGCACCACTGACAAGATTTCCGCCTCTGTGATGCTGCTGCTTTCTTTCTTTTGCTTATGCCTTTATCCCGCAGTTTCGCAGGGTCGGCATGGTTAGGTTCTGATTTGGGCAGGTTAATGTTAAGGGGTGGCCGGATGTCCTTCCTGCCACCACCACGTACCCCCCGGGATGGAATTAGTGCACCCCATCTGTCTGTGTCTAGTGTAATCCATGGAATAGTGCGAACGTGTTCAGATGTCTTCGAGTCGTATAACTGAGGAGGGACGTGGGGACTAGCCCAGTATTCACCTAGTGTGATGTGGAAAACCGCCTAAAAACCACATCCACGCTGGCCGGCACACCGGCCCTCGTCGTTAATCCGCTGGGCGGATTCGATCTGGGGCCAGTGCGCCTACCCGAGTCCACGAAGCAGTGCATTAGTGCTCTCGGCTAAGCTGCTGGGTCATGCTGCTGCTTTCTTCCTCTTCAATTTCGTATTGAGGTACCGTACTCTAATGAAAATCAGCCCCAGCGCCACGTGAGGATATTTCTGGGAAATCATCTCGGCTTGTCCGCCTCTGCAGCGCTGCGGTAGCGTTACCCCCTAACACGCGATGGGGCCCCGGGTTCGATTCCCCGCAGGAGACTGGGTTATGTGTGTCCTTCATCATCTTTGACACGCAAGTCGTCGAAGTGACTTGCAACACGGTGGCCGAACCCCGAAGGGGATATCCCGGCCAATAAATGCCATACGCTCACTTCATTTTCATCTCTGCTAAGCCCTTAGGAATATTATTTTCCTTTGGCAGGGTGTCACTTCCATTAGCCTCGTCGAACAGCCTCACCATCAAGCCTGGCCATTGCTTCAAACATATCAGACAGAATACCGCAAAGCAAACTCGATGACGGGAATTCTTGTTCGTTTTCTTCCAGTTCCACAGATGGAGTGTTCGACAGCGGAATGTCATAAGCATTCTTTCCCAGAAGTAACAAATGCAGGCGACGTTTCACTTCTTTCAGAGAAGGATACTGATAAAAACGACTTGGACCTCTAGTCTGAGATAACAAGTTTTGGAGGCAATGATGGTTCAGCTGTCCTGTTGAAAATTACTTAATTCCGAGTGACAGGAGGTCACAACGAAGGCCAAATAAAGAATTAATTGCTGTTAGCAGTGCTTTCTGGAATCGCAGTAGTTGCTTTCTGTTGCCAATCTCTATTTTTTTCACAACAAGAATACACTTTTTTTTAGGATCATTTTCTGGAACTGCTCGTTAGTTACGTAAACGCTCGCTAATGTGTTTTTGTCGATCGTACTACGAGAATTCAGACTGGTAAAAGAGTCATTAACAAGGTGAAAGAAGTCTGCCGTTTCTTCTTCTTCCAGCAACAGACAAATTATATATATATATATATATATAATATATATATATATATATATATATATATATATATATATAATTTTCTGTATCTAATGATAGTACCTCGATTAGCGCTTTGATAATTTCAGTCTCATAATTTCTGTCACACAACAGTCGAGGGTGACAGTGGAGCTAACTTGACAACCATCGCTTTAAAGTCGAAGTTCCATGTAATGGAAAATCTAGTTTGTTCCGTAAGAAGGTGTAGCACTTCCTAAGCATAGCATGAAATGTCACTGCTTTGCATATGTCCTCTGTTTTCCACTTGGCTTTCTTTTTTCAATGGGGCAAACAGCTGATCTGACTTTCTGAGAAAATCTTCTTCAAAACACCATTGCCGGCCGGAGTGGCCGAGCGGTTCTAGGCGCTTCAGTCCGGCAGCGCGCTGCTGCTACGGTCGCAGGTCCGAATCCTGCCGCGGGCATGGATGTGTGTGATGTCCTTAGGTTGGTTAGGTTTAAGTAGTTCTAAGTCTAGGGGACTGATGACCTCAGATGTTAAGTCCCATAGTGCTCGGAGCCATTTGAACCAAAACATCATTCACTTTATTAGATACTAGATTATTAATTGCTAACTGACTCTTCCTCCATCTGTGACGAAAGGTTTTCAGTTTGTCTCTATAAGCATTGCTAAAGAGGTGTACATAGTTTCGAGAGTTTTGTCCTTTGTAATTCCGTCACTCGATTCCTGAGCTGCCACAGATCTTCTTTTTCTGGGTTTGGTAAATCAGTTAACATAGAGTGATCAGTTTCTAACGTTTTTAGTGCCATTTTCAGACTTTCTCTCGCCTAAAACCTGTGTTCCCTGCTTTCTTTTACTTGCCTTTCTGCACCCGTGCAAACACTTGCACCAACCGTCAGATTCACACACCGATCAGCATCTGGTTTCAGAACTTATCTGGTAAGTATACTCAAGAGCTCTGCACGGAAGTCCTGGACATAATCGTCTGATTTAAAATGCTGTGAGCAGACTGTACCATTAACCACGCAATGTCGTCTTTACGACAACACTTCGCGATCCGCACGCATTGAAGTTGTAAGTATCCGTGGAGAGCTGATGATGCCTAATTCCTGTACCCTTCGGTTTCAAAGTCAAGCCAGCAGTGACAGCATAACCAACAATTCCTGTAGCAATACACCGAATAAACGAAGCAAAACTTTCCTGCACGTGCACACGCAGAATCTAAGATTCCACTGGCTTACACAGTGACAGTAGCTTCCGCACTCCACAGCCACGTGCTGCGACCGTGACGTCAGGCGCACACCAACGATTTTCTCACTCTGCCTGCACATACCATTCGGGCCCAATCTGAGTGGGTGAACTTGTAGATGGTAGAATGAGTAAATATCGGAATAGATTTCATTGTATGAGAGAAGGAGACTGTTGAAATTTCGTTGAGGGTAGATGTGGAGAGTGCGCAAATGCAAAGGTGGAGCATTGTGTCGCTATAGGTGAGGTAGCGAACTGAAATGGTAATTAGAAAGGTGACAGTAGAATTAACGGCGTAGAGTTTGCGGATAGTAGGTAGAGATTGTTGAAAGGTGTTGAATGTGAGTTAGGAGGATTTAATGAGGTGGTGAAGGATCAATGTGAGGAAAGGTAAACAGATATAGTAAGCAAGACGGAGTGCATGAAGCTCAATATCTGTAGGGGCTGATGGAAGAATGAATATCCATGCAACGGTAACATGGTAAGGATCAGATCAAGGTGGGGATGTGGAAGACAGTGGAGGGGTTCAGTTCCCAAGTACTCCCAGTTAGTACTTTTTATAGGTTTAGAATATGGTGGACCTACTGTTCCATGGTTATTAGGTGTGATTTTCATCTTAGCTGCCAGTCGAGGATTAGTCCAAGATATTTTAGTGTGCTACTTAACTTGGTAGGATGTTGTAAAATGGTGAATTGGAAATCATGAAGGCGGTCTCTGAGGGTAATTTCCTTACAATTATTGACTGAGTTTTGGAGTGGTTGGTCTTGAGAAACCATTGGTTGTACTAGGACGTGAACTGACAGGTCGCCTTGGAGGGATCCATGGGACGTCTGGAGTGCAGGGTAGAGGACTGTGGAATCGGTGTCGTCAGCATACTGGAGTTGAATCGGTGGAGGTGGTTTGGTCATATATTTATTTTTTATTTGTTTTATTTATTTGTTTATTTAACCTGATACGATCAGGAGGAACAGGCTTTCTCTTATATCGAACTAGGATTTCACATAGACCGTACTTTTTTAGATCATCGCCACATGAGTAATAACCATTTAAAATTATAAATAGTATTAAATAATCTGAGTACCTGTAGTGAGAACCTAAGTAAGTAATACTGCCTATAAACCCACCCACTAAGAACTGTCAGGTTAGCTTATGCAAATCCTGTCCGCATGTCACATACAGGCTCTTATACTGCAATTATGACCTAAATGTAAGTAATGTGTTCGTTTCTAGAAATAACGATCATTACACGTGTGAATACTACCCATTTGGGAGAAGAAAATGTACGCTACTATGTCTGGAATGGAAAATCGAAACACGCTGTGATTAAACCTTAAAACTTTCGCTACACTAGCTCTGAAGGGTGTTGGACTGGTTGTGGCTGATTTGCTAAGCTGCTGCATCAATGTAAATGATTTGACGAATATTGTCGGAAGCTCTGTGACACTTTTAATATCGTATTTTGTAGGAATATCCTTTTTGAAAAAAAGATGGTGATCATTGACGGAAAAAAATCGCAACATCAAAAAGTATTTAACGTAGAGTATTGAAATTGCGGGAATGCCTTTGTCTAGGTAACATATTTTAGTGATTAATACTGCAAGATCGCAGGTAAATGTAAGCGCGAGATAAGCCACTGAAAATGTGAAATATTGGTACATTAATAACCTGTGTGCTTGCTGGAATGTAGAATGCAAGGACGCAAACGTGCATGCGTTTTATTGAAAAGGTGTCGGATGACAGTTTGTGGGATGAAGTTACATACCTGTGGCACTTACTCGCTCAATACAGTGGCTGAAAGTGTTGTTTGTGGGTGACGCTGGAGTTGTCATCCGATGATGTCCGATATGTGTTCAATTGGTGATCGAGCAGGCCAAGGCAAAATGCCGACACATGTCTGTCTACAAGAGCAGTATGCGAGCGACCGTTATCCTGTTGAAAACACCCCCTGGAGTGCTGTTCATGAATGGCACCACAACGGGCCTAATCATCAGATTCACGTACAGATTTGTAGTCGTGGTAAGAGGTATAACGACGAGAATGCTCCTGCTATGGTACGAAATCGCACACCAGACCATAACACCACCATTACAGCGTGTATTTAAAGCAAACCTGATTTCCATCCTCATAGTGCCACTCTTATCCGACTGGCGCGAAACTGGAATAGACATCATCTTTCAGATGTAAAAGCACACCTACCAATTTTTGATGATGTCACACTACTCATACTTCGTGTTGTGATATCCTATTTCTCACGACACAGCATTGGGTAAAGTGAAAGAAGACTGCGCTCAACTTGGAGAACCGATAGAGGTACTCAAAGCACCCTCCGCTACACACCTTCTGGTGGCTTGCGGAGTATGGATGTAGATGTAGCTGTAGGTGAACGTCCAGTGCGTCTAGCACGCAGACTAGTTGGTTGTAGACCCTCAACTGGCCTCTTTCTAGCCAACACATGGCCATCATTGGTACCGAGGCGCAACCATTCTTCATCAGAAAACACAACAGACCTCACGCATGACACTGCTGATCTCGCAAATGGCGGTCGTTTGCAATCAGTGGAATGCACGCTATAGGGCACCTAGTTCGGAGCTGTCCCTGAAGTAACGATTTGCAACTGTTAGTTGGTTCAAATGGCTCTGAGCACTATGGGACTCAACTGCTGTGGTCATAAGTCCCCTGGAACTTAGAACTACTTAAACCTAACTAACCTAAGGACATCACACACATCCATGCCCGAGGCAGGATTCGAACCTGCGACCGTAGCGGTCGTGCAGTTCCAGACTGTAGCGCCTAGAACCGCTCGGCCACTCCGGCCGGCTTGCAACTGTTAGTTGTGACACTGTGATGCCAACTGCTGCTCGAACGGCTGCTGCAGATGCAGTGCGGTGCGCCAGAGCCATACGTCGGAGAGGATGGTCTTCCCTCTCGGTAGTGCCACGTGGCCCTCCGCAGCCCGGTCTTCTAACACCATACATTCTCGTGACCACAGCTGTTAGTAATCACGAACAGTGGCTACATTCCTGCAATACAGCAGAAGGAATTTCCAGCTTTTCGCAGCCCCATTAGACGATGTCGTTCAAACTCAGTGAGGTGCTGTTAATTGGGTCTTTGTCGTCAAAGGCATTCTTGACCACAGTTCACAACGCCAAATCTCAAAGGTAACTAACGCTTACGACCATTAAATTAAACAAACCTGATTTCCATCGTCATAGCGCCACTCTTATCTGACTGGTGCGCAACTGGAATAGACATAATATTTCAGATGTAAAAACACGCCTAACAATTTAAACACGTCTAGCTTGAAGAGGGAAACCAGATGGAGCTATCGTTGGCCCGCTAGATGGCTCTGCCTTAGGTCAAACGGATATCAACTGCGTTTTTTTAAATAGGAACCCCCATTTTTTATTACATATTCGTGTAGTACGTAAAGAAATATGAATGTTTTAGTTGGACCACTTTTCTCGCTTCGTGACAGATGGCGCTGTAATAGTCACAGACGCATAAATACGTGGCATCACGTAACATTCCACCAGTGCGGACGGTATTTGCTTCGTGATACATTACCCGTGTTAAAATGGACCGTTTACCAACTGCGGAAGAGGTCTATATAGTGTTGATGTATGGCTATTCTGATCAAGATGCCCAACAGGCGTGTGCTATGTATGCTGCTCGGTATCCTGGACGACATCAAGTGTCCGGACCGTTCGCCGGATAGTTACGTTAATTAAGGAAACAGGAAGTGTTCAGCCACATGTGAAACGTCAACCACGACCTGCAACAAATGATGATGCCCAAGTAGGTGTTTTGCTGCTGTCGCGGCTAATCCATACATCAATAGCAGACAAATTGCGCGAGAATCGGGAATCTCAAAAACGTCGGTGTTGGCAATGCTACATAAACACTGATTGTACCAGTACCATATTTCTATGCACCTGGAATTGCATGACGACGACTTTGAACGTCGTGTACAGTTCTGCCACTGGGCACGAGAGAAATTACTGGACGACGACAGATTTTTTTCACGCGTTCTATTTAGCGACGAAGCGTCATTCACCAACAGCGGTAACGTAAACCGACGTAATATGCAATATTGGGCAACGGAAAATCCACGATGGCTGCGACAAGTGGAACATCAGCGACCTTGGCAGGTTAATGTATGGTGCGGCATTATGGGAGGAAGGATAAATGGCCCCCATTTTATCGATGGAAATCTAAATGGTGCAATGTATGCTTATTTCCTACGTAATGTTCTACAGATGTGGCTACAAGATGTTTCACTGCATGACGGAATGGCGATGTACTTCCAACATGATGGATATCCGGCACATACCTCGCGTGCGGTTGAAGCGGTATTGAGTAGCATGTTTTATTATAGGTGGATTGGTCGTCGAAGCACCATACCATGGCCCGCACGTTCACCGTATCTGACGTCCCCAGATTTCTTTCTGTGGGGAAAGTTGAAGGATATTTGCTATCATGATCCACCGACAACGCCTGACAACATGCGTCAGCGAATTGTCAATGCATGTGCGAACATTACGGAAGGCGACCTCGCTGTTGAGAGGAATGCCGTTATACGTATCGGCAAATGCATTGAGGTTGTAACCTCCCAGCAGAAATGTTACAATGAAAAATGTGAAATGGAACCAAGCGTAAACTCCCCACACAAAAATTAATGAATGAAAATTGACCATGAACCCACAATAATATTAGTTAAATAATGAACCATGAACCAAATGTAACCTCTCAACAGAAACAATAATATCTGGTAAATTATATAAGGGCAGCAGCGCTGACCTTCGGCCCTGTATTCTGAATAAAAAAACAAAAATTCTTACCTCAATAAAAACTGCATCTATATCTGCTCTTAATTATACATTCTTCGACACAGCTTCGTGCAATGCTGGCGTATATATATATATATATATATATATATATATATATATATATATATTTGATTCTTGGAGGAAATGCATAGGAAATATTCTTTAAATTGAAATGAATGTTTTTCTTTAAAAAAGTTACTTTATAAAAAAAATTATTATTGGGGCATTTTTGAACAAATTAATTACAATTAACATACATTATTAGATATGTGCAATGCTGCTTCTTTATCTTCTACAACAATACTCATCGTCCAGAGTCCTCACCAGAGTCGCGAGCAGAGCACACAGCCGACGCATGCCGACTCCTGCTCACTACAACCGTCCACTCGCTACTGTATCCGACAGACTACTACTGTCAACTCGCGCAGACTAGCGACATGCAACAACTAACTATAAACTACTCTCTGGTCAGAGATTCTGTCATGCTTCGCCCATCGCCGGCGAAGCATACTCCTTACATAACCCTCTACTGGGGGGGCAAAAATTTGGCAGCGATGGTGAGTCAATTGGACTTGCCATGAGCAACAAATTTTTCATAATTAATTAACTTTACAATCACAGAATATGTACATATGTATAGGTGCAAGACATGAAATAAAATATAGTGCACATGCACTGAGTACAGACATATCAAGCAGCGACAAAATGTATACACAATGAGTACAAAACATATTAACAAATGGCAAAAGTGCACACACACTGTAGTTCAGAACATATCAGCAAATCACAAAATGCAATGAATACAAATCATATTAACAAAATGACGAAAGTGCACACGCACTGTAATACAGAACATATCTGGGAATCACAAAAAAAATATACGTAATGAGTACAAATGGCATAAAGTGCACATGCACTGTAAAACTCTCTAATATTTTTACAACAAATAAACATATCAAGGAGTGAAATAAAGTGCACACGCACTATAGAAGTCTTTAGTATTTTAGGACAACTGATCTTGTTAACAAATGAAAGGAAGTGCACATGCACTGTATATGTCTTTATCATTTTACAAGAATTAGGAAAGGAATGGGAAGGATTGCGTCATGGTTGTAGCACTTTAGGTTGCACGCAGCTGCACTGAAAGTCCATATCTTTCTACAGAAACACAACACCAAGTGAGACATTCTGAAGCTCTTTTCCTTGAAGTATTAATCAGTGTAGCCAAGACACTGAAGTGTCATAATAATATTCCATGCTATTATTTTGGTAGTACACTAGGTATACCAAACAGTGGGTCCATAATAACATCTCCATCGCTCAAGGTGGTGGACAGCATGTCGTGTCAACACCATGTTCTTGTAATGTAGACCAACGTAGAATTAGTGCAAAAACCAAATACAGTGCTCCATGATCATGAGGATAGACAGGACAAATGGATATTGCAGTAATTTCTGGTAATTATGTCAGAAGGTGAAGGACATTAGGTCACATAGTAGTCTTCATTGAGAATTACACTTGTCTAACAACTGATTTGAGTAATTGGTGGCACTCATCACCCAGTTACTGAACATTTCTGTACCATGTATGTAGTACTACAGAATAATGTTCATAAATTATCTGAATATAGTAATTATTGGCACTCATTGCCCAGTTACAAACCATCAGAAGTCATCATTCAAAACAGAAGCTAATGAATGGCATAGTATTAACATAATTCACTTAATTATAGTAATCATTGGCATCATAGGTCATCTTATTACAGTAATCAGTGGCATTCATTGGCCAGCTACAAAGCATTTTTTTTGTATTCTTCAGAAGTCATCATTCAAAATGAGTTAATTATTGGCATACCATTTATACACAATTAATCTAATCATAGTACTCATTGGCATCATAGGTCATCTTATTACAATAAAGAGTGGCATTCGTTGGCCAGCTACAAACCATTTTTTTGTATTATTCAGAAGTCATTACTCAAAATGAGTTAATTATTGGCATAGCATTTATACATAATTAATCTAATTATAGTAATCATTGGCATCATAGGTCATCTTATTACAATAATCAATGGCATTCGTTGGCTAGTTACAAAGCATTTTTTTATTCTTTAGAAGTCATTATTCAAAATGAGTTAATTATTGACATAGCATTTATACATAATTAATCTAATTATAGTAATCATTGGCATCATAAGTCATCTTATTACAATAATCAGTGGCATTCATTGGCCAGTTACACAACATTTTTTTTGTATTCTTTAGAAGTCATTATTCAAAATGAGCTAATTATTGACATAGCATTTATACATAATTATTCTAATTATAGTAATCATTGGCATCATAGGTCATCTTATTACAATAATCAGTGGCATTCATTGGCCAGTTACAAAACATTTTTTTGTATGTATTATTGAGAAGTTATTATTGAAGTGACATACTATTCAGAGCTGATCAGTATTACTCAGAACTCTCTTAAACTAGTAATATTATTTGGGACTGGTAATTACTTTGTTTGCTTCTGAGTTATTGCTGCAAATGAAGATGTGTAACATCATTCGTCATGAGTCAGCTGTAGCAAGGTTATGAAACAAGTAGAGTATATGTGATCACATTCATAAACGACATAGGTTTAATAAACAACTGCTTATAGCACATTAATTTCATGAATAATTTCTCCTGCAAAATATACAAAATGGATTATGAAACTGACAGAAGAAACGCATATTATGCAGAAAAGTAGTGAATTTCGAATTAACAGGTAGTGAAATGTGTATAAAAAATATATATGTTCTCTAGCTGTCCTTTCCAAAACCTTTAGTCATAATACCATGCGTATAAGACATACTGTCAAAACGAACTGCAACAAATACTTAAATAACTACATAGCATCTCTTAACTAACAGTAAATATATAAACTTCATCATTATTTTCATCTGCAAAGAAAAACTTCATTGTCCATATCACCATAACTTCATTATTATCATCACCTGTAAAGAAAAACTTCATTATCCATAATAGCATATTCTTCATCATTATTCATCACCATTCATTATCATCTACAAAAAAGTCACTTCATTATTCATTATACAACTATTCCTTATTTCTAGCATATTTCATCACTAAAATTAAGATATGTAGTTCTGTCTGACAGCCTGCATCAATCGCCTCGTATTCTGAAAGAAAAAATTAGTCAAGACTGCTATCATACGATGTGTATAGTATATTCTTGTTAATGCTTGCTAATTCTGATCCATTTACTCTTCATCACGAGGTATTGCATCCTCTTTCGTTCATTCCGAAGGTGAAATTCCCATTTCTGTTTAATTTATTTCGTTTACACGTTATTTCTTTCTGAAAATGATGTCTTAATGTCTTGCATTTAATTCATATACCCATTAGATAAAAACTGGTTTATAGTAACATAATTGAGCATACAGCATAGCATGACAGAAAACGTAATATGCGAAACACATCGACAGTGTTCAGAAGCAAAAATGTACACAGTGTATCACAATGTGGCAGCAAAATAAAAAAAAAAGTAAAATAGTCACGATATTTAGCTATCATAAGGCAAAATGTTAAAGTCAACTGGTGTTTGTTATATCTCAAATATTTCATAGTACATACAAACAAAACAGGAAAACAATCATACATACATAAAAAATGGAAAATATGCACGGTCTGATGTGTAACGACAAGAAATGTGATCTTCTTTGTGTACAGCTTGTATGTTGTGTAGTTAATGGAGGTGAGAATTGAAGACTTTAATGGAGAGAAAATTTGATAAAATTAATATATCACTAGATAGAATTGCATAATTATTCGTAAGATACGTAATTTTATCTGGAAAATGTGCACTGTCTGATGTGTAACGACAAGAAAAGCGACTTGCTAACCTTACCTTGCTGGGCACTTGCCAAGAAAAAATACGACAATCGTCAGTAAGTAGTCACATAAATACAATTGCATAAGTGGTCGTAAAATGTGTAAGTTCATCTGGAAAAATATGCACGGTCTGATGTGTAACGACAAGAAGAGCAACCTGCAAACCTTACCTTGCCGGGCACTTGCCAAGAAAAAATTACGATAATTATCAGTAGGTGTTCATGTGAATATAATTGCATAAGCCGTCATAAAAAAGTTAGGAAATCGCATTACAGTGTGATAAATCATAAAGTATCTTCATTCAATAAAAGGTTTGACGTTGGATATGTGGTGGTTCCCTTTGGTTTTTCTGGTTCTCAAAGTTTCAACGTGTACTACATTGGGGTGAGGAATGCTGCGAATCCGATATGGACCTGCGTATAGAAGCTCAAATTTACTGCATCTACTCTTTCCATTGTTGGATAAATAGTGTGTATGTACTAATATCTTCTGTCCAATGTGAAAGTAATGGCGTGTACAAACCTGTTTTTGCTGTCTTCTCCGGCGCTCTGCGGCACGTTTGATGTTGTTTAGCGCAATGTCAATTATTTCGTGGTGTTGGTAGTCGACGAGATGTAGGAAATGTTACTAATTCTTTAATTTTGTTAGGTGGTTCATTATTTTTCAGTATAACAAACGGAGATAGCATAGTAGATTCATTTGGTATGGAATTAATTACATCCTGGAATGAGAGTATGTGTGTGTCCCAATCAATATGTTTTTTATGGCAGTAAATTCTACACGGTTTACCAATTTCTTTCATTAATCGTTCACAAGGGTTCGAAGAAGCATGGTACCTGGATCTATATATCGGAGCAATGTTTCTAGCTCGTAACACACGTATCCATATAGCAGATCGAAACTGTGCTCCATTGTCAGAAATTACTTTCAACACATGCCCTACATGAAATAGAAAATGTTTTACATATGATTTCGAAACAGTTTTAGCAGTAGCTTTGCGTAACGGAGTGAAGGTAACAAATTTTGAAGTGAGTTCAACAGCGACAAAGATGTAGCAAAAACCTCTATTAGTCCTGGGAATTGGACCAAAAATGTCTACAGCGGCCATGTGTCTTAATTTAACAGGTACAATGGGATGTAATGGAGGAATATGTGAAGTCGTATCTGATTTAGCTTTCTGGCAGATTTTACATGACGCTAAAACTCGTCGAATACGTTTCACCATGTTGGTAAAAATAACAGTTCTGTCTCAGTATAAGAAAACATTTTCTAGCTCCGTAATGTGCGTAACTTAAATGAGTATACCAGATTAATTTGTTAACAAGTTCGTCAGGAATGCATAATAACCAATTGTTGCTGTCAGGTTGAGAGCGGCGAAACAGAATGTCATTGCGTACAGTGTAATGGTTTCTAATGGTAACATTATTCTTACCTTGCCGAAGGCGTTTAATCTCCTTACACACGTTGTCTTTACGCTGCTCCTGTGCTATGTCTCGTAATGACGACGAAATGAAATTTTCAAATGCAACTTGTTGAATGTACATGACGCTGAAATTTCCTTTGCAGAAGTTGGTTGCGATGTCTTGCTGATTGTTGCTGAGAGAACGAGATAGTGCATCTGCTACAATATTTTGTGTACCAGGAATGTGAACAATTGTAAAATTAAATTCCTGCAAATAAAGTTTCCATCTACTTAATCTGTCGTATGTAAATTTAGCCGAAAGTAAAAATTGTATCGCTCTGTGGTCTGTGTAAACGGTCATATGTCTTCCATAAAGAAAATGCCTAAATCTGGTAAAAGCCCATATAACCCATAATGTTTCAAGTTCTGTAACAGAATAATTTCGTTCAGCAGGTGACAGGATGCGACTCGCAAAGGCGATGTTTTTAATTACTGTAGAACCATCTTCAATTTCCTGAAAAATATGTACGCCTAAAGCGGTGTTGGAACTATCGGTGGCAATGGTTAAATTTCTAGTAAGATAAAAGTGGTGCATTCAACAAAGCATGTTTCAAATTGACTAATTCAGACTATTGGTTTTTCATGTAAAAGTATGTCTCAGATGTCGTCAAAAGTAATAACATTTTCGTGTACAAGATTCTGCATATCTAAAGTATTGCTTGCGTTGCTGCAAGATGCAACCTGTACTGTATCTAGTCAAATTCTATCCGACGTGCTATTATTTGCGGGAGGATGCTGTGGCACTTCGACTATTTGTACTGTTCTGTTATTTCTTCCTGACGTATTACGTTCGGGATGATATCTACTGTCTGGTTCATTCATGATAATATGTTGTTGCTGATGTTCTCGCTGCTGATGAGATCAACTGTTATTAGACGTGCGCTGAAAATTGTGCTCATTATTTTTACGTCTGTCATGATAGTCATTTCTATACGGCGCATTGCGACGGGAATTGAAATAGTGTGTTTTCTGTATGTTCTGATTTCCTTGTTGCTGTGCGTTACTATTTGTTGGAGCTGACGCTATATGCGTACGCGGCGAAACATTAAAGCTTGGTTGACCTTGTAGACTGCATTGTTGGTTAGGTATGCTAACCGGCTGGTTTTGTTGCTATTGTGGTGAAAAACCTCTATTGTTACCAAAATGTGTTTGCTGTTGCTGATAATTTTACACACACTGATGATTAAAATTTTCTCGTGGTTGTCATTTCTTGAGCGTCTAATGAAAAATTGTCGCTTTCGGTAAAACTTGTCTTATCGGGTTTTCTTTACTCATTTCTTAATCCTAGATAGAGCAATAGTTGAAGAGCCATCTTGATAGATATAAAGGATAGTAGAAGAGAAGGCAGCAGTGCAGAAAACTAAAGATGAAACAACACTACTACAGCTCGGGGCCCTGTGCACGCTACGGCACATATTCATTAAAGCGTAATGAATCCCCTGAGGTCTATTACGCGCTGCAAACACATTTTAGCATTTGCTGTATCCATGCTAATTCTAATTTCTGCATTACAGGCAACGCTGATGAAAGGGCAAAAATAAATTGTCGTATACGGTTCAAAGCGTGTACCTGTGCTCTGTCATTTTCAAATACCTTTGATTTTTTTATAGATACAAATTGCTTATAATCAACGTTCTCGTCACTGAATGTGTGAACAGGTTCACGATTACATAAGAATCTGTTTGTCTGTGCCTTTTTGAATTTTAAGTCGCGTACCTTTTCGAATTTTAAGTCGCATAGTCTCTGTAAATTGCTTAAGTTATACTGGCTGTGTGAGTATAACAAATGTTCGGAATGTGCCGTATGCTGTGACGTGTTAGTGACTGAAACATTTTTCATTTCTGTCACTTTAATACGTTCGTCAATTTGGTTGTTCTGCTGTTCACATTTCTTATCACTTCCGTATTCCCAGTGTGTGAAAGTTCTGGTCACATTAAATTAAACTCGTCGCATAACTGTGTTGCGTTTTTAGGACATTGTTCAGCGACTGCACTAGTTTAATCTCTAACTGATTCTGTTGTGGCTGCATGTGTATTATTTAATTCTTGTGCAACAGATCTAATTTCTTCACTACTGTTACTCGCACAAACCTTGATTTCGTCACGTGATTGTTCTTTAGTATCGTGACATTGCACGGTAACGACTGTAATCTGTTCGCTAAGTTGTTTGTTCTGTTCATTAACATTGTCGTGTTTTTTGTTTGGCTGTTTAAAACTTTCATTAAATTGTTTGTTCTGTTCACTAAGTTGTTTGTTCTGTTCATCAAGTTTTTTGAGAAAGTCGTCTTGTTCTTTCTTGATTTGTAGCAATAATGCCATAACTTGATCCAAAGTAACATTACCTACTGTATTCTCTGTGCTGTTTGATGGTGTATATGCATTTGTCACGTTTTCTGTAACCATTTGGTTATTCTGTGATTCACAAAAAGATTTGCCAATCGAAGATGCACTGTTAGTCACTACACCGGAATTAAATAAATCTGTCGTACTCTGATTACACTGTTCATTTTCGTTAGAAAAATTTGTCTGTTCGTTACGTAAATTTTGCAAACCGGGTGTGTCAAGCTGGGCAGCGCTCATTGCAACAGAACGTCCCGCGTCATCTATTGTCGTTAAATTAACAGAGGACACAATTGAATTCGTCTGTTCATCACTAGGATCAAAATCAACATTAGTGGTCGGTACACACTGATTGTCTGTAATTGAAGGATTGTCATCATTACACTGAGTATCGCAAATATTATCGGTCAAATTATTAGAGTCGGTTATTTCGCTCATTATACGTACATCGCGATGTACTATTAACAGTTTTTCGCGGCATTTTTCACAAAACAAAATTATTCACAAATGAAACAAAGACAATGCAAAATGCAACAAACACAATTATAACAAAGAGCAACAAATTGCCGATGATCTGTGAAAGAAAGAGTGACAAATTAGTAAATGCGTTGCGCCAGATACAAACTACGTTTAAGTAATTAAGAGCAGATATATGACTACCTCTCAGAAGATTCACAAAGAAATACGATCCTGGCCAGATGTCGCCAAGTGTAACCTTCCAGCAGAAATGTTACAATGAAAAACGTGAAATGGAACCAAGCGTAAACTCCCCACACAAAAATTAATGAATGAAAATTGACCATGAACCCACAATAATATTAATTAAATAATGAACCATGAACGAAATGTAACCTCTCAACAGAAATAATAATATCTGGTAAATTATATAAGGGCAGCAGCGCTGACCTTCGGCCCTGTATTCTGAATAAAAAAACAAAAATTCTTACCTCAATAAAAACTGCATCTATATCTGCTCTTAATTATACATTCTTCGACACAGCTTTGTGCAATGCTGGCGTATATATATATATATATATATATATATATATATATATATATATATATATATATTTGATTCTTGGAGGAAATGCATAGGAAATATTCTTTAAATTGAAATGAATGTTTTTCTTTAAAAAAGTTACTTTATAAAAAAAAATTATTATTGGGGAATTTTTGAACAAATTAATTACAATTAACATAGATTATTAGATATGCGCAATGCTGCTTCTTTACCTTCTACAACAATACTCATCGTCCAGAGTCCTCACCAGAGTCGCGAGCAGAGCACACAGCCGACGCATGCCGACTCCCGCTCACTACAACCGTCCACTCGCTACTGTATCCGACCGACTACTACTGTCAACTCACGCAGACTAGCGACAAGCAACAACTAACTACAAACTACTCTCTGGTCAGAGATTCTGTCATGCTTCGCCCATCGCCAGCGAAGCATACTCCTTACAAGGTTGACGGACATAATTGTGAGCATTTATTGCATTAATGTGGTATTTACAGGTAATCACGCTGTAACCACATGCGTTCTCAGAAGTGATAAGTTCACAAAGGTACATGTATCGCATTGGAACAACCGAAATAAAATGTTTGAACGTAGCTATGTTCTGTATTTTAATTTAAAAAACCTACTTGTTACCAACTGTTCATCTAAAATTGTGAGCCATATGGTTATGACTATTACAGCGCTATCTATCACAAAGCGAAAAAAGTGATCCAACTAAAACAGTCATATTTGTTTATGTACTACACGAATATGTAATAAAAATGGGGGTTCCTATTTAAAAAAAACCAGTGATATCCGTTTAACCTATGGCAGCGCCATCTAGCGGGCCACCCATAGCGCCATCTGGTTTCCCCCTTCAAGCTAGACAAGTTTCGGACTTTGTAGTTTTTTCGTTTGACGCTTATTTCGTGAGATATTTGGCCCGGTCACGATCAATGGACCACCCTATAGATATATATATGAGTGTATTTCTCACGACACAGCATTGGTTAATGTGAAAGAAGACTTCGCTCACCTAAGACGTTGACTCCGTTATGCCACCACTGTCACATGTCTGGCTTAGCATATGTGCTTCGTGATCATAGGAACGTGACAAAGAAGTTGTAGAGACGTACAGCAATACTTATAGATAATCATTAAACAGCGGCAAATTGCATCTGTTACTAATTGGATTTCTTGGTGTAGTTCTCTTATATTAAAGGTGTCAGCAACTGTTCTTTGGCATGGCTCTGGAGAACTTTTCCATTATATTTTCTCCAGTAAAAATCTGTATCTGGCGTAACGATCATAAAGGAGATTATGGTACGTACAGTGGCATATAGACAAGTATTCTTACTCGATCGGTATGTCTGTGTATGGAACAGAAATGGATATCGATAATACTGTTATGACGTAGTCCCCAGATTTACACTGTACAGCAGCTTGCGGTGTATGTGATTAGGTGTAGGTTCTTTCCGACGAGAGGGCTACATCTCCAGTTGGCTATGCGATTTGAGGAGGATTGGCGACTGGGAGGAGCTAGAGCCGAATGTAGATAAATATACCTATTGTATCCAAATAAGCAACGATGCCCGTTATTATTCAGTCACACTATGACTAGAAATCATGAGAAACACGACCAGCCGTATATTATAAGGAAGTAAGCATCTGGAACGGTGTAACGTGCAACGACTGCATACAAGCAAAGCACATCATGTTAAGGCATTAAAAATAATCAAGGAAAAAATGCATTAAAACTCGGTTCGACAGAGATTTTGAAGTGTTAGTCCTCAGTCTGTGGCCCTTACCACGTCAGATTAACAACAGATCCAACGAAGTGAGGTATTAGTCGTTTAGAAGCTGCGAATTCTGTGGTACTTTACCTTGTATACTGGTGCACAGCTACGCAGATTGTCACAGTAATGTTATTCTCCTGGTATACCGTAGATCCGAAGATGACAGCTATATCTGTCGTAACCGGCCATTGAGGAAATAAAAATATTTCAACACGCCTACTTGGCTGGAAGCTTACGTTATCCAGTGCCTTACGTTTATTAAAATAGCGCTCAACTATTTTGTTTTGCTAGTGTTTCAGTACTTGATAAGCTTACTTTGTGCTTAGGTTACTTCATACTGTTACGTTGTTTATGTATATTGTAGATAACATTAACCATTACTCTAGGCTATATTCTCATCGGCCAGACTGTATGCCTTACTACCAAACGGAATTGGTAATATGTTTGCTAAAAGAAATGAATTTTTAACCAGCGAGCATTTTATATCCATATTACCTGCCACTTGTCATTTTTTGAACTAGCCCTCTGTCTGTTAATTACTTTTCAGTTGGCATACTGCCCATTGGATCTTGCCCACTCTCTCTGTGTATTTGAGCGGCTACTGCCGTTGTTTGGTGTCCCTGAGGTTGGTCTCGCTAGGAGTGCTATTCAGTTCATGTGTTATTCAGTTTATACGTGGTTCGTCGTATAACATATTTATAATATATTTAAACCTTTTAGTAAATCTAAGAAACACCACTTAAGAGCGTCCTTTAGTACAAATTCAGACAAATGCTTTGTTTGGTCGCTGTGCCACAGGAACCTGTTGCATAGCTTCTTATAGATTTCTTTTATTTTCACCAAATTCCAGGTAAATCCTAAAGCAGTCTCACCATTTGCGAAGTTCATTTACATGGCGGCTGTACATTAACTCTGTACATGCATTTCCTTTAAAATACTGTCAATGTTCCCTGTAAGAACAATTTTAAAATTTGGTTCTGCCTCTCACTACGACAGCTTATCTCAACTGGATTTTTCGATTATGTAAACTGTGCGTGATTATATGACGATATGTTTTCTTAATGTTTAAGTAAAGAATCGCCGCTTGGAGATGACATGTAATACAAGTTCGGTGTACTGTTTCCTTGAACTTCATGCTGTAAATCCCATTGTAGTTACTAATGGATTCCTTACATTTCAAGGGAATTCCATGCAAACCTTAAAGAGTCTTCACTGACTGTAAACTTGTCTGTGGAGCTATCGTCCAGTAATTCATTTAACCTGTACATGCTCTTACTCACTTGAATACTAGTTAAGTTCCGTATTTACAAAATTTGTGGTCCCTGAAAATTTGATGTTGCATTCTTGGTTGTTAGTAGGTTTCATTGGACCACATGTCCTTTGGTGAAATTGTCAAGTTTAGTCATTGGTTTTATCACTTATATTCTTAACAGGTAATTGTCCCTTGTATTTGCATATCTTATTATTATGGGTTTTTGTGACTTGGCCTTAAGCCATGTGTGCAGTTTCCAAGAATAATTTTCGATACGTCCTTTACCGATAACTTATTAACTGTACTGTACCTGCTTATAACTTAAAATTTGTTTTGGAGTACCAGTGAAACATACCTTTAATTGAGCCTTAAGCCAGTTTTGACGTTGGTAAGTTTCTAATCAGATTTTATTTTCTGAATATGAACAAAACCACAAGGCGGTTAACTGTTCGGCAGCGTTTTGGTTTGTATATCCTTAGCTTGTCACAGCAGCAATTCAAAACTTTAAGTTTAATTTTGCAAGCCGCTTGTTATTTACCCTTAAGCCCTTTATTGGATTGTTCTTGGTCTAATCACTTGTAAACTACTTGTGCAGCAGGTTTTTGAAATTTGAAAACGTTCTTGCTTACTGTCATCCCCTTATTGTTGTATTGTCTCATTGTAAGATTTTAATTGTTTTTAATAAACCGTTGCTGAAAGATACTTTGTTTGTGGTTACAGTATCTTTCTACTCTCAAACTAGCTCCCTACCGCTGCAATAAGTAACTAGAATTCGCTGCAGAAATTGTAGCATTTTAATATAAGCGCTAGATTTTTGAGAAGGATGACGTCACATACATGTGGTTTAATGGGGGGAGAACTAGGGACTCTAAAGAAGTTGTATCTCTAGGAAACTTGCATTTCTCATACATCGGAGCAATCCTACGGCATCAAGAGACGTATCAGAAGGAACTGATATGGAGGCAATGGGAACCATTCCAATGATATATAAGAAATTCGTATAAGAAGCGGAATTGGCCGACATTCTAATGCAAATGGACCGTCCGCCTGGACTACTGTAGGGGTCGTCGCGTAAATGGCTATTAGGTTATGAATTTGGATATAACGCAATGATTTTAACAGAATGTATGTGCGTAACTACCTAACACTATGCACAACACCTCTCTCGCCCTCTCTCTCTCTCCCTCCCTCTCTCTCTCTCTCTCTCTCTCTCTCTCTCCCTCTCTCTCTCTGTCTCTCTCTCTCTCTCTCTCTCTCTCTCTCTCTCTCTCTCTGTGTGTGTGTGTGTGTGTGTGTGTGTGTGTGTGTGTGTGTGTGTATACGTGCGTACGCAAGAAGAAGAAGAAGAAGAAAGAAGACTACCAGGTGTATATTATACAATAGATACAATAATATTATTATAAAAACGATAAGGGAGAACAGCAATTGTAAATAAGTATGTAACAAATACTCTATGTCAAATCATGCTGAAGAACATCGTTTCTAGCTGAGATTTATAACTATGGAATGGATTTTGAATTGCCTGTGGAGGGCTGTCTAAATGTACTAAATGATAAGATAGGAAAGGCTTATATTAAAGCAGGAGAAACATATTTTTCACCACAATATCCTCAGATGTAGATATTACCGAATTATGATTGATTCTCACAGCAATGTTATTCTGTAGCTCTTAAGGAAAAAAAAAAACAATGTTTGGAACGGATTTAAACTACTCCGTAATGAAAACACTTACATAACCCTAGAGATGTAACTTGCTTGTCGTATGGCAGTAGAAATAAAGAGATGTGGCACCGCTGGGATGGTGAGCAATAGCTTGCATACAACGGCGAGTGTAGTGTATGCAGTCTCTCTTTAGCGGATATTCCACATCTTATTCTAAGTGTTCTGGTGGTGCTGATACGTAGGGTAATACACAAATGAGACGTAGGGTAATACACACATGATACTTCAGACATGGGAGAGACATGCATAGAGATTTAGATTAAACAATTGCCTTATAGAACGCCTATGGGCTGAGGCTGACACGGCGGCCGGTCGGTACCGTTGGGCCTTCATGGCCTGTTAGGGAGGAGTTTAATTTAGTTGCCCTATAAAGCGAAAAAGTACCCTGATGCACATCTTCATGACTAAAGAGTGTAGTATTAAGCTCTGTTACCTCACACCTATTCCTGAGGAAACGTATTAATAATATGCATGATGGAGTTAAACACATATTGCAACTTGAAAAAATATCAATTTATTAAAACATTTCAGTTTCACCTCATATACACCCATCAAAAGAAGTTTTGCATCACCCTGGTTCCCAGAACTCTTGAAGATAGACGTTGACTGTGGATATCGTATTACAGACATAGTCCCTTTGACTGTTCAGACATGTCACTAAACCCAACAACCATGCATGAGCAGCGCCTATTAGACGGAGGGGGTCTGACAGCCGATCAGTTCCAGTCATTCCATCAGGAAGGAGGTACACGGCTCGTGTTGTCTGTAGTTCAAACACGCTTAGACGGTCAGTACCGCGGTTCGATCGTGTATTGCAGACACAAGGGAAGTGTCCAGACGTCTCGGAGTGAAGCAAAGCGATGTTGTTCGGACATGGAGGAGATACAGAGAGGCAGAAACTATTGATGACATACCTCGCTCAAGCCGATCAATCGCTACTACTGCAGTGGATGACCGCTACCTATGGCTCGAAGGAACCCTGACAGCAACACCACAACGTTGATTGATGCATTTTTGAAGCCACAAGACGTCGCGTTACGACTCAAACTGTGCGCAATAGGCTGCACGATGCGCAACGTCGCTCCCGACGCCCATGGCGAGGTCCATCTTTGCAACCACGACACCATGCAGTGCGGTACAGATGGGCCCAACAACATGCCGAATGGACCGCTCAGGATTGGCATCACGTTCTCTTCACCGATGAGTGTCGCATATGCGTTCAACCAAACAATCGTCGGAGACGTGTTTGGAGGCAACCCGGTCAGACTGAACGCCTTAGACGCACTGTCAAGCGAGTGCAGCAAGGCGGAGGTTCACTGCTGTTTTGAAGTGGCATTCTGTGGGGTCGACGTACGCTGCTGGTGGTGGTGGAGGAAGGTGCCGTAACGGCTGTACGATAAGTGAATGCCATCCTCCGACCGATAGTGCAACCATATCGGCAACACATTGCGGAGGCATTCGTCTTCATGGACGACAATTCGCACCCCTATCGTGCACATCTTGTGAATGACTTCCTTCAGGATAACGGTAACGACATCGCTCGACTAGCCACCATGTTCACCAGACATGAACCCCATCTAACATGCTTGGGATAGATTGAAAAGGGCTGTTTATGGATGACGTGATCCACCAACCGCTCTGAGCGATTTACGACGAATCGCCGTTGAGGAGTGGGACAATCTGTACAAACAGTGCCTGGATGAACTTGTGAATAGTATGCCACGACGAATACAGGCATGTATCAATGAAAGAGGACGTGCTACTGAGTATTAGAGGTACCGGTATGTACAGCAACACATCTGAAGGTCTCGCTGAATAGTGGTACAATATGCAATTTGTGGTTTTCATGAACAGTAAGAAGGGCGGAGATGATACTTATATTGATCTCTATTCCAAATTTCTGTACAGTTTCCGGAACTCTCGGAACCGAGGTGATGCAAAACTTTTTTTCATGCATGTATTACACACACGCACACAACGTTATGCTATAGCGACAACAGCGTCCACATATTGCAACTTTAAAACGTAGTCATTCTTCTTTATTCTGCATCACCCTCAATCGTCATAACGAAATTATGCAAGTAATTGACTTCTGTAGGTTTTGATTTTTGAATGTATTGTATTGAAACCTATTGTAGTATGTATGCTATCATGTATTGAATTTTTGATACATGGACTGATGCAAATAATTAACTCAACAGCATCATCGTCATGATCAACACCATCACCATCATGAACGTTACATTCCAATATACACTTTACATTACTTACAGAAAGCGTTTTAACATGGATTCTCCACTGATTCAGTCTGCACACTGCAGTACATACTGCACCCTGCAAATCACTATGTTCACAACACTGAGACGATTCAGAAATACACTCTGCAGTGGCTCTTCATTCGTTAATGTTAACGTGGCACCAACAAACGCATCGATATACTGATCGCTGCTACCACATCTGAGGTCATCAGTCCCCAAGACTTAGAACTACTGAAACCAACTAACCTAAGGACAACACACACACATCCAAGCCCGATCGAGGATTCGAGCCTGCGTCTGTAGCAGCAGCGCGGTTTCGGACTGGAACGCCTAGAACCGCTCGGCCACACCGGCCGGCCAAAGATTTTGTCGCAGAGCAAACAACGTACTCAGCAGATTATGCCTTAACAACTAGTTAGAAAAATTATATCATCGTCAATAATTCCATTACCCACATTAAATCTCCATGACGGACACACATCCAGACCATCTACTCCCACTAATACTGCAAATCTCCAACACTGCTAATTATTAACCTCTAACCTCCATCACTGCTGACTACTCACTTCCAACTGCCATCACTGTTGGCTGGCTATTCACTTTCAACTGCCATCACTGCTGGCTATTAACTTCCAACTGTGAGACCAACGAGCCACAGAGTCTCTTACAGAGGGTGCAATGTGCTGTCAGTGATATTACTGCAGTCTATAGCGCTACATAGCGCTGCCAACAAACAAACACATAAACAGGCTACTTACATAGCCCCCTGCTCCTCTCAAAAAATTTTACAATGCGTTTGGGGCAGTGACCAAGACTAATTTGTTAAAAAAAATTATGTTAACAATATCAAATAGATCAGATGTACACAATTAGTAATATACTGTTGGTCAATAAACCAAAAATTCTCCTCTCAGTTCCAAAGAAAGTCGTAATCATTCATCAAAAGAGTAATCGATGATAGTTTTATGGACAAATACTGAGCAGTTAAAGTAAGTAGTGGACCTCCATGCAGTCTTGAAAAAGTAGTGTTGTCATCCCAACAGAAACACAGTGCTGACTCTTGACATGAAGACATGAAGATTGGTAATGGGCCACATATGAGCAAACCCACAGCAGAGTCAATCGAAGTCTTGAAGAATATTGGTAGAACTGGTAGGTCGCTAGAGAGCAGACCTACAGTATCCTTGTGAGATTATGGTACTAATGGGCCACCAAAGATGCAGGCCCACTGTAGTCCTTGTAGAGATGGCCAACAGCCATCCATCGCGACTGTGCTGGTGCAAAATCACAATTGAAGAGTCTTGAAGATAATGTAGCAAGTCCATGAACCACCACTTGTGTACTCATTATTTTTTTTGCAATATTCTTAGAACTAGCAATGCTGTTAACCAGCCCCTTGAACAATTATCAACACACGTGGAAGCACTAACACACAGTCCCTCTGATATTTTTTTTCATATAGTATGACCAACAGACAAATGTGTGCAGTAAAATGAATCCCTACTAATTACATAACTTGGAGAACTGGTGTCTATACAATTACAATTTTACAGTATAATAATAGAATTACAAAGGTACAGAAAGCATCATTACAGTCAAGAACATAATAATACAAGTAACATTTGTAGCACAGGCTTTACAGAAGACTAGAAATAAGCATGTGCATGAGTATTACAGGAATTGTGACATAAGGAAATAAATGAAAAATGATAATATCATTTGAAACATTAACTTGACACATGAACATTAAACAAACATAACAGAATAAATAATGTCCAAACATCTTCCCAAAGTAAAGAATGTGTTACAAAATCAGATTAGATTTTAGGATAACAGTATTCCTCATCATAGTGAATGCAGCTTAACATTAGAAGAAAACAATTCTACCAAATTTATCTTATCAGGTAAACACACAGAAACAGGAAGAACACAGACACACAAGGGTACAGAGAAACATAGCGGAATAACACAAGAGGAAAGGACAGCGTTTGCTTTCAGTGTAACATTTAGTACAGCAGTACTTGTGGTGAGCACTTTAGACCTCTTTTTCATTTTTTATTCTTTCAATAATATCCTTAATACTGATCCATCTACGACTGATGACCACAGCAGTTGAGTCCCATAGTGCTCAGAGCCATCAGAGCCACTGATCCATCTACAACTTTCAGCCACAACCACTTATTTTCCAACTAATTATCTCTCTTACTTCAACATTTGTTCCCACAAAAAAATCCTATTTATCTGTATTTATACTTTCTTATCTTTCTTAACTCATCATTTGGTTTCCAAGAAAATCCTATCGAACAAAATAATTGTTCCTCACTATACAGTACCTTTTGGTCACACTTTTTCTTATGGCTTCTCAATGCATTTCTCCCAACTCATCAAAACTCAATTTCTTGTATAGCATAGCCCCTCTTAAATCTACTGAGCTCGGATACAAAAACTAGAGAACGAGGCAATGCAGCAGCACAAACATTAACACAAACAAGAATGACAAAAAATACAAAGTGGCAAAGCAAGCAGCAACATATTTAAATTAGCAAAGCAAATGAAACATTACAACTGATATAAGGCAATTTGCAGCAAACAAGAAAAGCAAATCTGTCATAAAACTGGCTTAACACAATAATACAACGTAAAATTCAGTAGGACAATGCCTGGCAAATAGCAGCAGCAAATACGATAACTTTTACCTAAACATGACAAAACACAAGCTGAAAAATATTACAGTAAAGACAACAATGCAGATAAGGGAAATGTCTATTCACATCTTAATGTCTGTGTCACATCTTAACACTAGAGTAGTGCACCACAACAACTTATTGTACCAAAAATTTACCAAGTCTTTGAAAAGAAAATTATTTATGCAATTCCTGTCACTAGTCCTTTCAAGTGCTCTTTCTGATTGATCTTTCCTTCCCAAGTGCTCTTTTTTAAGAATGTGGATCATAAAATTAATATTTAATGGATCTGTTGACAGAAAGTGTTCACATTAGCATATGTATGAAATTTTATTTTATAAAACCACTGCGCAGCTAGAAACCAGATATCACGCCAGTTCTGATTAAATTCAGGTTTGTCGTCATGACTTTAGCGTCTGTCGCTTGTCGGTAATATCTGTAATTTCTTTCTTGTCGGTTAAGTGGTGGAGAATTTCTCCTGGAATCGTAAAAAAGAGGTGGACCGTTGCGCCTGAAGTCATTTTTTCTCACTTGATAATAATTGTTTTGGTTCCCATATTGTCTACTTCTAGGGTTATATCTGTCATAGTCATTACCACTGAAATGTGATCTTTCTCTGTAACCATTATTATTCTGCGAATGGTTGTCATACGAATAGTGTCTGTTTTGATCACGATTTGCGTTATAAGAGTAGCCTTGTCATGTCCAGTTACAGTTTATGTCGTCGCGAAATTGTGATGGATATGACCTGTAATTGTTGTTGTTTTCCTGTTTTCGCACCAAGCGACTATCTGTGTCATTTACGATTCTTGTAACAGTCCCTAAAAGGCCTTGATATCATCCTTACAACGCCCAGCCAAAATAATATGTCTTAAATGTTCAGGCAACTTAATTAACGAAAATCGGATAAGTTCCGTGGGGCTGTACGGGATTGACAAATACCGATTATTGTGCAACATATATTCAAGATATCTTACAGGGCTGGAAAATTCACAGTTCGTAATGTTTCATCATTATAATGCTGTGTTTTGCTCTATCTTGAGTAGCTTGAGACCAATATGCAGAAAGGAAGGCACAATAAAAATCTCCTTCATTGTGACAGTCGCGAATAACTGATCGCATTCTTACAGCTGGTTCATTTCCTAGACAGCCACACACAAATTCTAATCTGTGCTCTAACGAGCAATTACAAGGAGAACAAGGAGAAAATCGATGAAGCCAAGCTTGTGGATGTATCTCACTACTGGAATTCTTTGATGTCTTAAATTTACGAGTAGTGATGAAGAGTTTGTACTCAAAATCATCGTTTCGGCGAGTCGCAAACTGGTCATTGTTACGTCGTGTCGGCGGTTCCATGTCAAGATTCGGTGCACCCTGCCGATTGCTTTCATAATCTCCGTAATACCCAGTGTTATTACTTTGTGACTCTTCCGTGTTTCTAAATCCCTCTTCCGGTTTCGGAGGGCGAGTATCCTCTGAAATATGTAGTTCTTGTGTTACACGTGTCAGCTGATCTTGTACTTCCAGCATTTCTCTTTTGTGTTGCATATTTATTTGATTCTGATTTTGTTTGAATTTCCTAATTTCCTTGTACTCCTCTGTGTCAGTGAAGGCTACCGGTCTTAAATCATGTAAATCATCATCTACCTTCGTAGATAAATTTGTTAACTGTTCCGAAAATTCGGCTACTTTTTCCGACAATGTGCTCATTTCCTCCGTGTGTTTTCCTGAACCAACTTTCAGAGTGTCCATTTGTGCCATAATCTTATCTACTGTGTCCTCTAAGTTTTCCTGATCTTTTACAAGCTGGACGACAGTATCGGTAGATAGACAGATAGCCTGCAAGGGGTCGTGATTTTCGTGCACAGTGAGCTGCAGTTCTTTTATGGCTGCTTCATGATTCTGTAACGCATTTTCATGTCGCGAAAAAATAGGCTGAAAATGCTCACAAATTTGTGTTTTTACATTTTTACAAATTTTTTGACATTTCGATTCGATTTTAAGCAGTTCAGCAGTTAAATCTTCACGTCTTTGTTCAAACGTTGTGTCTAACCTTTGAAGTTGTTGCTGTGTTCGATCCTGATTTGGTTCCACTGTAACTTTTGAAGATTTTGCTCCATTGTGTCTAACTTTTTAAGATTTTGTTCCATTGCGTCTAACTTTAGAGGCTGTTGCTGTTTTTCTTTCTGATTTAGTAGGCAGAGTTTCATTTATTGCTGTGTTTGTTCCTGATTTTGATGCATTTTTTGAATTAATTGTAATAACAATGCATCAGTGACTGAAACACGTTCCTTTGTGCTTTTCGGCAGTGCATGTGTACCGGTATTTGCACCGGTAATATTCGTATTTTGACTTAACTGGGAAAAGGGTAATGACGCGAAACCTGAATCTATGGAATCTGTGATATTTGGTTCTGTTATCTCACATTCCTGAGGCGAACTGTAACCGACCGATCGATCGACAATACTTCCCTGTTCACTGATTGTTTCACTGTCTGCAGCGTTACTTACTACCTGGTCCATGTCCTTATGCACAATCACCAAATTATTATTTTGGCCATTTGTCAATTCATTACAAGGTGGAGCTAACACGCTACGCTCGTCAGCACTGTCATTTCTCAACTTGCTTTGCAGCTTAGTATTAAGCTTCTCACACTCTATGATTGTCACACAGTACCATGCGATACCACACAGATAATATTTGAAAAGCTAAAATAGGAAAACATACTAAATAGCACTGAAAATAATAATTATCTAATTAATTGCAGAAGCGACTGCGAGATACTTGGTGCAAATCCACATGCATGCCACAACTACTTTGCTCACTAGAATGAAGTACAGCAATAAGAAACTGCAACTACAAAAGAATCTCTCTATGCACAATTATGCACTAGCAGTAAACAATAACTAATTACTAATCATGCACTAATTGTTCAAACTGCAACAAAATCAGAAGATTCCAGTGAGGTATCCTTGGCTAAGGGTCGACAGGTGAAACTTCTTAATTTAATATATATATATATATATATATATATATATATATATATATATATATATATATATATATATATATATATATATATATATTTTGCAATAACTAAGAAGGTGAAACTTCTACGTTATTTAATTCTGAAACTGCTGAGTGAAATTAAATGCAAGTGTCACTTTGCTATTTTTTTATCATTTCATTTGTGACCTACAGAATTTTTCCCTGACAAACACATCCTATTCATTAATTACCCGCAATATTCAAGGATAACGCGATCTGACTGCTTTAAAATTAGCTCAGGAGAATGGCCCTAAATCAGATGAAATCCTAACAATAACCCATACATTTCGTAAGTCATTTACCTCACAGAAAATCTTCATGACACGAACTACAGCGATACAGCAAGCACCAACACAGCCAGCTAAATAAAAGATTCTAGCTACTGAAGGCTCTAACTATTAATAGGCATGTGATTAACAAAGGAAAGATTTTGTTGCAGAGCAAAAGCAGATTTTACCTTAATCATATGACAATCAGTTCGAAAAATTATATAATCGTCAATAATTCCATTACCCTCATTAAAACTCCATGACAGACACACGTCCAGATTGTCTCCACTCCCACTAATACCTCAAACCTCCAATACTACAAATTATTAACCTCTAACCTCCATCACTGCTGACTATTCGCTTCCAGCTGCCATCACTGCGGGCTATTAACTACGAGTCCGACCAGTCACAGAGTCTCTTACAGAGGGCGCACAGCGCTGTCAGTGATATTAATGCAGTCTATAGCGCTGCATAGCGCTGCCAACATACAAACACATAAAAAGGCTACTTACACAGTGTGACTATCACGCAGACGGGTTAGTTGCAGATCCTCAGCTGCCATCCTTCTAACCAACGCACGGCTATCGATGGCACAACAGAACTCCACCCTGCACTAGAATGATCCCTCTCTTAACACCACTGAAGTCGTAGATGGTGGAGGTTTGGGGCAGTAGAACGTGCAGTACAGGGAATCTGGCTCGGAGCTGTCCGCGAAGTAACCGATCTGTAACAATTAGTTGTCTCACTGTGGTGATAACTGCTGTTCAAATTGCTGCTGCAGGTGCAGTCTGATGCGCCAGAACCATAGAGCGAAAACGATGGTTTTCCCTCTCGGTAATGCCACGCGGCCGTTCGGAGACCATTGATCCTGCGACTGTACATTCTCGTGACCACCGCTGCCAGCAATCATGTATGGTGGCTACATTCCTGCCAGGTCTTCCTGTAATATATCAGAAAGAAAGTTCAGCTTCTCGTAGCCCTATTACACAACCATGTTCACACTTAGTGAGGTCCTGATAAGGGCATGTTTGTCGCCTTAAAGGCATTGTTGACTGTAACGTCAAAGCACCACGTCCAATCTCAGAGGTAACTTCACACGACCGTTAGAGACTGTATTTGAAGCAAACCATATTTGCATACTAATCGTGATGCCACTAGCGCCACTCTTACGTGACCGGTAAGAAATTTGAACAAAGCTCATCTTTCAAATGTACAAAGACGCCTACCAGCGGTCGTCGATGTCGCACACCTTCTTCTTGGTGTTTGATATTTTCCATCAGTGTATGAACGCCAAGTAGAGGCACAACTGAAGCCAAGAAGTTCTGTTTGTGGGATTAATAAGATTTTTGTATTTATAGCGTTCGGTATAACCAGCTTAAAATCCAATTTTTAAGCACACTTATATAGGGTGTTACAAAAGGGTACAGCCAAACTTTCAGGAAACATTCCTCACACACAAATAAAGAAAAGATGTTATGTGACATGTGTCCGGAAACGCTTAATTTCCATGTTAAAGCTCATTTTAGTTTCGTCAGTATGTGCTGTACTTCCTCGATTCACCGCCAGTTGGCCCAATTGAAGGAAGGTAATGTTGACTTCGGTGCTTGTGTTGACATGCGACTCATTGCTCTACAGTACTAGCATCAAACACATGAGTACGAAGCGCGGTACGTTTGTATCGAGACAGATTTCCAGAACGCAGGTGTCCCGACAGGAAGACGTTCGAAGAAATTGATCGGCGTCTTAGGGAGCACGGAACATTCCAGCCTATGACTCGCGACTGGGGAAGACCTAGGACGACGAGGACACTTGCAATGGACGAGGCAATTCTTCCTGCAGTTGACGGTAGTCCTAATGTCAGCGTCAGAGAAGTTGCTGCTGTACCAGGTAACGCTGACCACGTCACTGTATGGAGAGTGCTACGGGAGAACCAGTTGTTTCCGTACCATGTACAGTGTGTGCAGGCACTATCAGCAGCTGATTGGCCTCCACGGGTACACTTCTGTGAATGGTTCATCCAACAATGTGTCAATCCTCATTTCAGTGCAAATGCTCTCTTTACGGATGAGGCTTCATTCCAACGTGATCAAATTGTAAATTTTCACAATCAACATGTGTGGGCTGACGAGAATCCGCACGCAATTGTGCAATCACGTCATCAACACAGATTTTCTGAGATCGTTTGGGCAGGCATTGTTGGTGATGTCTTGATTGGGCCCCATGTTCTTCCACCTACGCTCAGTGGATCACGTTATCACGATTTCATACGGGAGTGTTCGTACGCTTCTCAACAACAGGTTCGGTGAGCGATGGATTGGTAGAGGCGGACCAATTCCACGGCCTCCACGCTCTCCTGAACTCAACCCTCTTGACTTTCATTTATGGGGGCATTTGAAAGCTCTTGTCTACGCAACCCCGGTACCAAATGTAGAGACTCTTCGTGCTCGTATTGTGGACGGCTACGATACAATACGCCATTCTCCAGGGCTGCATCAGCGCATCAGGGATTCCATGCGACGGAGGGTGGATGCATGTATCCTCGCTAACGGAGGACATTTTGAACATTTCCTGTAACAAAGTGTTTGAAGTCACGCTGGTACGTTCTGTTGCTGTGTGTATGCAGAGGCTTATCTCACTAGGGGTAAAATAGATACTGCTTACAGGAAAATTAAAGAGACCTTTGGAGAAAGGAGAACCACTTGCATGAATATCAAGAGCTTTGATGGAAACCCAGTTCTAAGCAAAGAAGGGAAAGCAGAAAGGTGGAAAGAGTATATAGTGGGTCTATACAAGGGCGACGTACTTGTGGACAATATTATGGAAATGGAAGAGGATGTAGATGAAGATTAAATGGGAGATATGATACTGCATAAAGAGTGTGACAGAGCAGTGAAAGACCTGAGTCGAAACAAGGCCCCCGGAGTAGACAACATTCCATTAGAACTACTCACAGCCTTGGGAGAGCTAGTCCTGACAAAACTCTACCATCTGGTGAGCAAGATCTATGAGACAGGCGAAATACCCTCAGACTTCAAGAAGAATATAACAATTCCAATCCCAAAGAAAGCAGGTGTTGACAGATGTGAAAATTACGGAACTATCAGTTTAATAAGTCACAGCTGCAAAATACTAACACGAATTCTTTACAGACGAATGGAAAAACTGGTAGAAGCCGACCTCGGGGAAGATCAGTTTGGATTCCGTAGAAATGTTGGAACACTTGAGGCAATACTGACCCTACGACTTATCTTAGAAGATAGATTAAGGAAAGGCAAACCTACGTTTGTGGCATTTGTAGACTTAGAGAAAGCTTTTGACAATGTTGATTGGAATACTCTCTTTCAAATTCTGAAGTTGGCAGGGGTGAAATACAGGGATCGAAGGGCTATTTACAATTTGTACAGAAAGCAGATGGCAGTTATAAGAGTCGATGGGCATGAAAGGGAAGCAGTGGTTGGGAAGGGAGTGAGACAGGGTTGTAGCCTATCCCCAATGTTATTCAATCTGTATATTGAGCAAGCGATAAAGGAAACAAAAGAAAAGTTCGGAGTAGGTATTAAAATCCTTGGAGAAGAAATAAAAACTTTGAGGTTCGCCGATGAGATTGTAATTCTGTCAGAGACAGCAAAGGACTTCGAAGAGCAGCTGAACGGAATGGACAGTGTCTTGAAAGAAGTTTATAAGATGAACATCAACAAAAACAAAACGAGGATAATGGAATGTAGTCGAATTAAGTCTGGTGATGCTAAGGAAATTAGATTAGGAAATGAGACACTTAAAGTAGTAAAGGAGTTTTGCTATTTAGGGAGTAAAATAACTGATGATGGTCGAAGTAGAGAGGATATAAAATGTAGACTGGCAATGGCAAGGAAAGCGTTTCTGAAGAAGAAACATTTGTTAACATCGTGTATAGATTTAAATGTCAGGAAGTCGTTTCTGAAAGTATTTGTATGGAGTGTAGCCATGTATGGAAGTGAAACGTGGACGATAAGTACTTTAGACAAGAAGAGAATAGAAGCTTTCGAAATGTGGTGCTACAGAAGAATGCTGAAGATTAGATGGGTAGATCACATAACTAATGAGGAGGTATTGAATAGAATTGGGGAGAAGAGGAGTTTGTGGCACAACTTGACTAGAAGAAGGGATCGGTTGGTAGGACATGTTCTTAGACATCGAGGGATCACCAATTTAGTATTGGAGGACAGCGTGGAGGGTAAAAATCGTAGAGGGAGACCAAGAGTTGAGTACACTAAGCAGATTCAGAAGGATGTAGGCTGCAGTAGGTACTGGGAGATGAAGAAGCTTGCACAGGATAGAGTAGCATGGAGAGCTGCATCAAACCAGTCTCAGGACTGAGGACCACAACAACAACAAGATATTCACAAGTACATTAATAATCATAAATAAAGAAATTACAAACAAGCAGTTAAATGAACAAAAGTAATAATCAAAGATAAATATCCAGACTTTCCTGCCACTCAATTCTTTTACAAGAGCCATCTTGGTGTAGTCCATCTAGGGAGAAGGCGAAAGCACATAGAGGGCAGTTCTGAACGATACGTGACAGAGTCAGTTACAACTCGCTGTACTTATAGCCAAACAGTTGAGACACAGACACGTTTACAAAATTCCGAATAGAAGAATACCTCCCACATTTCTGAGATGTCTGACTGACATGCGTTTTATAACACCGTTGCCGATTGTATGCTGCTTCCCTGTTGAAGCATATCATAGAAAAAGATGTTTTATTTTTTATTAGTCTTAGAAAAAAACAATCAACTTGGAAGAAAGTCTTATATCACAAAAGATATATGTAATATCAGTGATAGAAGAACAGGTGTTAATTGTAACTCACAGACAGTATGTGTAAGGTATTATAAGTAACTTGTGTATTGCTTCCTTTCCTTTTTGAGAAACAAACGGTGTATTAGGGAGCTTAGACTTCTTCTTCTGGCTGCCCACATACATTTCAGATCTCTATTTATTAAGAGGTAGGTGGTCTCAGCTCTGTGTCATATCTGATTTATCAAATAATAATAATTTTATCCATAAAGTTCTTGTAGAGATCACTGCCCTCACCAAATTAGTTTTATTTAATGATCTCGTAGATTTCAGGCAAATATATCAGGAAATTGTGCACAAGGCTGAATGACCGACAGCTGAGCGCATTGTATCGTTTAAATATTGTATTCTACACAAATCGAGCCTGCAGATCTATTGTTACAAAGTCCAAATTCATATTTATTACCACTTTCTACTTGTAAGTCAATATAGTGTTTTTATAATCAATGGGACTTTACACAATGATGATTTTCAGTATCCAAAATGGTCTGATTCATCAAAAGACCATGGTGCACGATGATATAGGTATTTCAATCACAGGGATTCAGTAGAAAATTTGATTCTATCTCGACATGTATCATATTATTAAGGACCTAGTGTCATCGCATTTGTGGTGTGTCTTTCTTCCAACAAACCTTTATCAGTGTATTGCAATGTCTTATCAAAATTTAGCTATGTCTCCCACTTTCATCTGCCAGAAAGGAACGACACCTTACACTTCTATCCATTCGCTGGACAAAATCCTCAGTCTACTCCTAACAGGTGGACTCTGGTATGTTTTATAACCATTCCTGATAAGCCCTATTTCACTTTCTGTCTATCATATTTTTGCTTGCTGCATCTGCTGAATTTTTATATTTTTCCCTTTCGTCAATTAATTTCAGTATTTCCTGAGCTATCAAAAGATTTCTACTAGGCCTCGACATTTTACTTATGTGGTCCTCTGCTGGCTTCCCTGTTTCATCTCTCAAAGCTCTCTTGAATGTCTTTCCCTAGCTTCAGTGTAAAGTCTTGAGCTATCCATTTCTCACCTTCTTACTTTTCTACCTTTTTTAAAAATTTTTCAGTTTTGGTCTGCAGTTCATAGCTAATAAAATATTATGTTCAGAGTCTGTATGTGCCCCTGAAAATGCGTTACTGTTTAAAATCTGGTCCTGAGATAATCTGAGATCTCTGCCTTACCATTATATACTCAGCTTGAATGCTTCCAGTGTCTTCAGGTCTCTTTCAGGTATAAAATCCCACATCATGATTCTTAAACCGAGTTTTAGCCATTACTAAATTTTACTCTGTGCAAAATTTTGCAAGGCGGATTCCTCTTACATTCTTTTTCCTAGTCCGCATTCTCCTACCATTTTTGCTTCTCTTCCTTTTACTGTTGTTGAATTCCAGTCTCTTACCTGAATCAGACTTTCCTCTTTCTTACCTATATGAATAGTTTTTCTTCTCATCATAAATCCTTTCCATTTCTCCATCAACTGTGGTGCCAGTTGACATACAAACTTGTGAGGTTGTGGTGGAAGTTGGTTGTGTCTGTTTTGACTACAGTAACGCGTTCACTATGCTGTACGTAGCAACTTAGCCACATTCCTATTTTCTTTATCATTATTATACCTGCTTCTGCATTACCCCTATTTTAGTTTGTATTAATAACTCTATATTCAACTGACCATACTTCCTGCTCCTCCTGCCACCGAACTTCACTAATTCTCATTATACCTAACTTTGCTCTACCCTTTTCCCTTACAAATTTTCTAACCTACCTGCCTGATTAATGAAAATCCATCGTCTTTATTTATTAGTTCATCGTGTAGTCGGATCTCTGCAGCCTCTACTAGAATACAATCTTGGAAGGTGTTGGACTGTTGCAACTACTTAATGCTGTGCTAATGCATGTCTTGTGAGTAGGAGATGCATCTGGCATACACAATTTTTCCCATACTGCTTAGGGATGGACATGGTAAACTCCCGGTTCCAGAGTCCTAGATCACCAGTGACTGGTCCCAACAAGGCTTTCGTCATGGCTGGAGGCACTTGAAGTTATGTTTCCAGGATATTTTTCCGATTCTTGCTGTTACGTTCTCGAGGTATGGGATAATCGCTGTTGAAACATGTTTCTGTCCGTCCTAGCCGTTCATGGTCTCGGCTTCTTTGTATAAAGACACGCTGTGTATGGTAGTAACTGTAACTGTTCCTAAGAAACTAGGCCCGTAGAGGTAGAAGTTTAGCTGCTAGACTCTCATTGTGAGAGATGTCACGTGCTCTGCGCATAAGTGTGCTGAGGACACCATCTCTTTGTGGAGGGGAATTCCAGCTGTACATGTCGGTTTATGGTTGCACACAGAATTTATGCAACACTTCTGTCATGTTTATGACGTAAAGAAGCTTTACTTTAGGCCTGATTCCCTTTAGTTTGCACTGGAATGCGCCACATGCCCTAATAAGGACACCAATCACTGCTTCTAAAGCTTTGACAAGGTGCATTTACTTGATGGGATATTTCATGCGCGATATCCCATGTACCAATCGCTACCAGATATCAGTCAGTCCGAAAACGCCTAATTAAAGATGAAACGCGTCATTGGGAAATAATAAAAATTTTAACACTTCAAGAAAAACTGCTTGGTTCTTCATATCGTTCTGCATCAGTGGACTATATTAATATGAGGTAGGAAATTAAGATGGAAAAGATGAGAAGCTTACTAAATATTGAGAAGAAAATCAGTAGTGCAAGATGTACACTTGGGTTATGGGAATCGTTTTATCAGCTGAATACCCAAGGCGAGCAAGCAAGCATTTTTAAAACGAACATACGATAAGCATTAAGCCACACGTAATCACTATATATAAAGCCCAACACGCAAAAGAATAGTAACATTATTGAATGACATGTAGTGATGAGTCTCGGTTCTCCTTGTAGTGCTCAGATGAATGGCAACAGGACGATAGAAAACCTGTTAAAATGCACCAGGAAAGAGCGCTTCTCAAGACCTATAGTTCTCTAGCAACTGGAATCACTATGTTAGGATCTACTGGATATGACAGTAGAACTGATTTGATAACTTTTGAAGGGAGGCTGTAGTAGTGATTGTATAGTGACTCCAGCCCTCTTTGATGTAGAAAAGACCTTTGAGATCATCATACGACGGTCATGTGATCATGAAGGTCATCCATGATATTAACAATCGACTTCCACTCAATCTGTTTTCAACCAATAAAATCGATTTATCATATGATAGTCATGTGATCATGAATGTCATGCATGACATTACCAATGAACTTCAACTCAAGCTGTCTTCACTCAATAAATTCAGTCATCAATAATTCTAATTGAATAACCTATTACTTAGCTACCATTAAAGTGAAAGAGGCAGTTACAGAGTAGCCTCATATATGATGTGCTCATAAGTATCTGGACTATGTGAATTATTTACAAAAAAGGTATCTAAATTGGGTAAAATGACGAATATGTTGTCAACTTGATATCATTACTAACTTAAAAAATCGTTTATGGCCTGGTGTACAAGTCACTTTGGTAAATGCCATTCGAATCTATAATTATACCACTTACTAAGAAATATTAGAATATCTAATACTCTCTATTAATAATTAAAAACGAACATTTAATTTATCCCTTCAAGATGGAGCTTCACCATTAATGGAGCAACTATCATTCTTCCATGATCATACTATGGTCGTATTATTATTAATTACAGTAATTGTAGGCTATGCCCTAAGTTATATATTATTTATTGCCTATACAAACCGAAACATACTTCACGGACATTTAATTGAAACAATCTGAACAGCATTGCCAGCAATTACACTAATTTTTATTGCACTCCCATCATTACAACTACTATATTTACTTGATGATTCAGTAGATGCAATATTCACAATTAAAACAATTGGACGACAATGATTCTGAAGATACGAATATTCAGACTTTATAGACGTAGAATTTGACACTTACATAACACCAGAACAAGACCTAGAAAATGACGGATTTCGACTTCTAGATGTAGATAACCGAACAATTCTACCAATAAATACGGAAGTACGAGTATTAACAAGAGCATCAGACGTTCTACACTCATGAGCAGTACCTGCATTAGGGGTTAAAATTGACGCAACGCCAGGTCGACTAAACCAAGGAACATTTACAATAAACTGACCTGGACTGTTCTTTGGACAATGCTCAGAAATCTGTGGAGCAAACCACAGATTCATACCAATTGTAATCGAAAGAACTTCAGTAAACTTATTTATCAAGTGATTATCTATGATAATCTAAGGAGTTAGTTAAAATACATAACATTAGAGTGTCAATCTAAAATAACTAAATAATTAGTACACCTTGAAATACATCAGATGACTGAAAGTAAGTAATGGTCTCTTAAACCAAAAAATAGTAAATTAACGACTACTTCTGATGGGGAAATTTAATCCAAATCCCTCAAATATCCCCTCTCATATGATTCTCCCTATTCATTATATTTTTGGCTACATTAATTTTATTTAATCAAATAAACTTATTCTCATTTAAACCAAATCTTATTAAAAGAGCAGAAAAAAGAACAATTGATATAAAAAAACTTGAATTGAAAATGATAACAAACTTATTTTCAACATTTGATCCATCAACTAATATCTTCAATTTATCGTTAAATTGAACTAGAACATTATTAGGATTATTATTAATCCCATCAATGTCTTGACTTACACCATCACCAATTAATATTATTTGAAATAAACTAAACTTAACCTTACACAATGAATTTAAAACATTACTAGGACGAAAATCATTTAATGGAACAACATTCATCTTTATTTCAATTTTTATTATAATACTATTTAATAATTTTATAGGATTATTCCCTTACATCTTTACTAGAACAAGACATTTAGCATTAACATTTGCAATCACTCTACCTATATGATTAAGATTTATGTTATTTGGATGAATTAACCATACCAATCACATATTTACACACCTTGTCCCTCAAGGAACACCACCTGCATTAATATCATTTATAGTATTAATTGAAACAATTAGAAATGTCATTCGACCAGGTACACTAGCAGTACGACTAGCAGCAAATATAATTGCAGGACACTTACTATTAACATTACTAGGAAATACAGGACCATCTATAGCAATAAATTTAACTTCACTATTAATTATTGGACAAATACTTCTATTAATCCTAGAATCAGCAGTAGCAATAATTCAAGCTTACGTTTTCTCAATTTTAAGAACTTTATATTTCAGAGAAGTATACTAAACCTATGTTAACAACTCACTCAAACCACCCATTCCACTTAGTAGACTACAGACCTTGAACATTAACAGGAGCAATTGGAGCAATAGTTCTAGTATCATGATTAGCAAAATGATTTCACCTATTTAACATTAACTTATTTATAATCGGATTTGGAATTACCCTACTAACTATAATCCAATGATGACGAGATGTAGTACGAGAAGGGACATATCAAGGGCTACATACGTGATTTGTATCAGTTGGATTACGATGAGGAATAATTTTATTTATTGCATCAGAAGTACTATTCGTTGTTTCATTTTTCTGAGCATTTTTTTGAAGAAGACTAGCACCTACTATTGAATTAGGAATACTATGACCCCCAATAGGAATCCAACCTTTTAATCCTATACAAATTCCATTACTTAATACAGCTATTCTTTTGGCATCAGGAGTGACAGTAACATGAGCACATCATAGTTTAATAGAATCTAATCATTCTCAAGCATTACAAGGACTATTCTTCACAGTATTACTAGGACTATACTTCACTATACTTCAAGCATACGAATATTGAGAGGCACCCTTCACCATTGCAGACACAGTTTATGGATCAACATTCTTTGTTGCAACAAGATTCCATGGTCTACATGTAATTATTGGAACAATTTTCTTATCAACAAGTCTACTTCGACATGCAATAAACCAATTCTCACCAAGACACCACTTTGGATTTGATGCAGCAGCATGATACTGACACTTTGTAGACGTAGTATGATTATTCTTATACATCTCTATTTATTGATGAGGTAGATAATTGTTTTTCTAGTATAAATAGTACATTTGACTTCCAATCAAAAAGCTTGATATAAATCAAGAAAAACAATCCTAATTTTATCTACAAGAATTTTTATTAGATTTATTATTCCAATAATTGTTATAATCCTTGCAACAACATTATCAAAAAAATGATTAATGACCGAGAAAAAAGATCACCATTTGAGTGCAGATTTGACCCAAAAAGATCAGCACGAATACCATTCTCACTTCGATTCTTCTTAATTGCAGTAATTTTCTTAATTTTTGATGTAGAAATCGCACTAATCCTTCCAATTGTAATTATTTTTAAAACTTCAGACATTATAATCTGAACAGTATCAACAATGTTTTTTATTATAGTATTACTAGGTGGACTATGCCATGAATGAAATCAAGGAGCCTTACAATGAGCAGAATAAAGGGTTGTAGTTAACTATAACATTTGGGTTGCATTCAAAAAGTATTGATATAATCAATCAACCTTAAATAGAATAAGAAGCGAAATATTGCAGTCAGTTTCGACCTGGAAGGTTGGTAAATAAAATACCCTTATTCTTATTAATTGAAGCCAAAAAGAGGCATATTACTGTTAATAATATAATTGAACTACAAAGTTCCAATTAAGGAAATGTAAAGCCAATATGAAAGCTGCTAACTTTTTATATTAGCAGTTAAACTCCGTTAACATTTCTAAAATTTATATAGTTTTAATAAAACATTACATTTTCACTGTAAAAATAATATATGTATATTTATAAATACCTAAAAGTAAAAATACTTCCTTAACATCTTCAGTGGCATGCCCTAATTATAAGCTATTTAAGTAAACGAAAAATAATATCACCAAAATAAATATTTAAAAAATAAAAGTTAAAAGATAGATCTTAAAATTAGAATCATATCAACCTTGTATATAACCAATTAAATAAATAAATAGTCTATATAAACCTTGACCACCAAATAATTCACCTCAACCATAATCAAATGATTTAGATGAGTAATAACCCAATTTTAAAGGAATATATCTAATAAACTTAGTTGAAAGAAAGGATATAAACCACATAGAACCAACAAATCTGACAAAAGAAAGTATACTTAAAGAAAATAAATTTTGAGCAAAATCAAAATTAGAAATAAGATATCCCAAATAAGCACCTAAAACAACTACAGTAATAGTTAAAAACTTTAAATAATAAGGCAAGGCAATCACATGAGGAACAGGAAAAATTAACCAAGACAAAAGCCTACCACCAAAAACAGCAACAAACAATAAACCAATTATACCAAACGAAATATAATAACCCTTATCATCAAAAGAAAATCTAGAATAAAAATTATTATCACCAGATATTGGATAATAAAAAAGACGAAAAGAATAAGAAGCAATTAAACCAGTAGAAAAGAAATAAAGAAAAAAATCAAACAATTAATTCATCTCAAACAAACCATTTCAAGAATTAAATCCTTTGATTAAAACCCTGCTAAAAAGGGTATACCACACAAAGACAAAGTAGAAACATTAAAACAAACTGAAGTTAAAGGTATAAAATTAACAATTGAACCTATAAAACGAATATCCTGAGAATCCTTTAAATTATGAATTATTGAACCTGACACATAAACAACAATGCCTTAAATAAAGCATGAGTAATAAATGAAAAAATGCAAGTTTTGGATAACCCATAGCCAAAATTCTTATTATTAAACCAAGTTGTCTTAAAGTAGAAAGAGCAATAACTTTCCTCAAATCAAATTCAAAATTAGCTCCCAAACCAGCCATAAATATAGTTATACAACCAAATAAAAGTAAGAACCAACCAAAATTATAAATATCTAATATTGGTCTGAAACGAATTAATAAATAAACCCCAGCAGTAACAAGAGTAGAAGAATGAACCAAAGCAGAAACAGGAGTAAGAGCAGCCATAGCAGCAGGAAGTTAAGAAGAAAAGGGAATTTGAGCTCTTTTAGTTATAGCTGCTAAAACAATTAATATAGTAATAAGCCTTATTTCAAAAGAATTAGAAATAAAATCATAATAGTAAATATAATTTCAACCACCAAAATTCAATATTCAAGCAATAGATATTAAAATAGCAACATCACCAATACGATTAGAAAATGCAGTTAACATGCCCGCACTATAAGATTTCACATTTTGGTAGTAAATAACTAAACAATAAGAAACTAAACCCAAACCATCCCATCCTAATAAAATTCTAATCAAATTAGGACTAATAATTAAAAAACCGATAGAAAGAATAAACATTAAAACAATAACAATAAAACGATTTATATTTTTTTCTCCCGATATATAATCCTCTCTATAATAAATAACCAAAGAAGAAATATGTATAACAAAAGACATAAAAATAAGAGACATTCAATCCAAAATTAAAGTCATAACAACCATAGAACTATTTAAATTAAAAAGTTCTCATTCAACAAAAACTCTATAATCAATTATTAAATAATAAATACCCAAAATAAAAATTATAGTTCTAGAAAAAAATAAAGAAAAAAAACTCAAGGAACAAATAGAAAATAAATTCACGGCCTAAGATGAAAAATTCATATCATTGATTCCACAAAACAACATTTTTAAATAAAATACTTAAGCAACCTAAACAAAAAAATACTCACCCCTTAAACAAAGAATATTTAAAGGCAATGAATGTAAAAGTAAAAGATGATATTCAAGGAAATAACCAAGAGAACAAGTATAAACACCAGAATAATAATTACCATGCTGAGAATAAGAATACATACATAAAGTATAAACAGCTCTAAAAAAAGACAAAAAAATTAAAGCAAAAAATCTAAAAGAAGATCAAGACATAATGCTATTTAATAATTCAAGTTCACCTACCATATTTAAAGAAGGAGGAGCAGCTATATTAGACGATCTCAAAAGGAATCATCATAAAGCCATTCTTGGTATCAAGTTAATTGTACCCTTGTTAATTAATAGTCTTTGTCTACCTAAACGTTCATAAATAATATTAGATAAACAAAATAAACCAGAAGAACACAAACCATGACCAACCATTAAAGAAAGAGAACCTATACAACCTCATCAATTCATAGTCATCAATCCTCCAATAACCATTCTTATATGAGCAACAGAAGAATATGCAATTAAAAACTTTAAATCAACCTGACGAAAACAAATAAATCTAACAATAACCCCACCAGATAAACATAAAGACAATAAAAAATAATTAAACTTTAAACCCAAATAAGAAATAACCTTCATAACACGAAAAATACCGTAACCACCTAACTTTAATAAAACACCAGCAAGAATTATTCTACCTGAAATATGGGCCTCAACATGAGCCTTAGGAAGCCATAAATGAACCAAAAATATTGGCATCTTAACTAAAAAAGCAAGAATTATAAACACATAAATTATAAAATAGTAAGAACCAAAATCAACCAATAAAGGAAAATATAAAGTATTAGAAAAATCATAAACCCGAAATAACACTAATAATAAAGGCAATCTAGCAACCAGAGTATAAAAAATTAAATAAACACCAGCCTGTAAACGTTCAGGTTGATAGCCTCAACCCAAAATCAAAAGTAAAGTAGGAACTAATCTAGCCTCAAAAAAAATATTAAAAAAAGAAGACTCAATCTAGCAAACGAACAATAAAGCATAATCATTAAAATTAAGACCATAAAGACAAAAAATTTAGAATGATAAGAACTTAAATAAACTGAACCTCTAGCAGTAATTATTAAAGAACAAATTCAAAAACTAAGCAAAATCAAACTAAAAGAAAAATAATCAATACCAAAATAATATCTAATTATATTCAAATCTGTGTATGAATAAACACAAATCATAAAAACAAAACTAGACAGAAATATTAAAGAATGAACCAACCATCAACAATTATTAACCAAACAAAGAGGGATCAAAAAATAGTTATAAATAAATACTTTAACATAAAGATAAACCAAAAGAATTAAAAAAATCATTCCCATGAGAACGAATTATTGAAACTAAAATAGAAAGACCTAAAGCACCTTCACAAACAGAAAAAACCAAAAAAATAACAGGAAAAAAATAATCATAATCAAACTCAATAAGAAAAACAATAACTAATATAAATAAAGAAAGAACAATATATTCTAATCTCAAAAGAACCATTAATAAATGCTAACGTTTAGATGAAAAAACATAAACACCAGCAAAATAAACCAATAAAGAAGTAAAGACAGAGAATATAAACATTAGTTTTAATAGTTTAAAAAAAACGCCGGTCTTGTAAACCGGAAATAAGTCCAGCCCCCACTTTTAAAACTTCAGAGGTGAAAAAGCTTTCCATCATTGGTCCCCAAAACCAATATTTTAGTAATCTATCCCCTGAAATGATCAAAATAATAATTATATCGCTATCAAACGTAATAAATAGTAATTTTATTAAATTAAGACACCCAATATCAATAATACTTTTCATTATCCTACAAACGTTTCTAGTTGGACTAATAACAGGAACAATAATGGAAAGATATTGATTATCATATATTTTATTTTTAACGTTTCTTGGTGGTATATTAGTTCTATTTCTTTATGTTACGAGAATTGCATCAAACGAAATATTTCAACCTAAATCAATTACGATAATTATTACCTTAACAATATGAGTATTTATTATATTAACATTAATTATTTTAGATATAACTATATTTATAGACTTTTTCAAGAATACTGAAACTATAAATATTGATAATTCAATCAATTATAAAGAAATAACAATATCTGTAGAAAAACTATATAATAGACCAACATTCATTATCACAATAATAATAATAATTTATTTATTTTTAGCACTATTAGCAGTTGTTAAAATCACTAATATTAACCAGGGATCTATTCGTAAAATAAGATAATTTACTAATGAATAAACCCTTACGATTAAGACATCCTTTAATTAAAATCATTAATAACTCTTTAGTTGATTTACCTGCACCAACAAATATTTCAGTTTGATGAAATTTTGGGTCCCTACTAGGGTTATGTTTGGTAATTCAAATTGTAACTGGACTATTTTTAGCTATACATTTTACATTAAATATTGAAATAGCATTTAGTAGTGTAGTTCACATCTGCCAAGACGTAAATAATGGTTGAATTATTCGAACCTTACATGCAAATGGAGCTTCTATATTTTTTATTTGTATTTATTTACATGTAGGATGAGGAATTTACTATGGATCTTACATATACATACACACCTGAATAATTGGTACAGTAATCCTATTCTTAGTTATAGCAACTGCATTTATGGGATACGTTTTACCTTGAGGTCAAATATCATTTTGAGGTGCGACAGTAATTACTAATTTATTATCAGCAGTTCCATATTTAGGAACAGATTTAGTTCTATGAGTATGGGGAGGGTTTGCTGTTGATAACGCAACATTAAATCGATTCTTTACATTCCATTTTGTACTACCGTTTATTATTGGTGCAATGGCAGCAATTCATTTATTCTTCCTTCACCAAACAGGGTCTAATAACCCCTTAGGCCTAAATGGAGATATTTAAAAAAATCCATTTCACCCACACTTTACTTTCAAGGATTCTATTACATTTGTATTAATAACATCATTATAAATTATATTGTGCTTGATTAATCCTTACCTCCTAGGGGATCCAGATAATTTTGTACCTGCTAACACATTAGTAACCCCAGTTCATATTCAACCAGAATGATATTTCTTATTTGCATATGCAATTCTACGATCAATCCCTAATAAGCTAGGAGGTGTTATTGCATTATTCTTATCAATTAGAATCTTAATAATTTTACCATTTTATAATAAAACACCATTTCGAGGTATTCAATTCTATCCTATTAATAAGATTTTATTCTGAATTATAGTAGTTGTTGTATGCTTATTAAAATGAATTGGTAAACGACCTGTTGAAGAACCTTATATTATAACAGGACAAATCTTAACAATTATCTACTTTACATACTTCTTAATTAATGTACATGTTGCAAATGCATGAGATAAACTAATTAAGGAATAATAAGTTAATTAGCTTAGGAAAAGCATATGTTTTGAAAACATAAAACTAGAAGTTTAACTCTTCCATTAACTTTTCTTAAAAAATTTCACTAAATAAATGAAATAAATAAAATCTTTAAACCAACAAAGAAAATAAAAAAATTCAAAGATAAAGGCAAAAAACTTTTTCAAGCTAAGTACATTAACTTATCATAACGAAAACGTGGTAATGTCCCCCAAACTCAAATAAAACCAAAGGACATAACAGAAAGCTTAATAAAAAATATAAAAGAATAAAAATCACCACCTAAAAAATTAAAGCTAATAATATTCTTATAAAAACAATTCTAGTATACTCAGCTAAAAAAAATTTAAGTAAACCCGCCTGCACCATATTCAATATTAAAACCTGAAACTAACTCAGATTCACCATCGGCAAAGTCAAAAGGAGTACGGTTAGTTTCAGCTAAACAAGAAGCAAAACAAGCTAAAGCTAAAGGAAAAGAAATAATAATTAATCAACAATAAAGCTGATAATTTATAAAATCAAACATGTTAAAACTACCAATTAAAATAATTAAAGATAATAAAATTAAGGCCAAACTAACTTCGTATGAAATTGTTTGAGCAACAGAACGAAGAGAACCTAGTAAAGAATAATTAGAATTAGGAGACCAACCAGCAATTATAACAGCATAAACACCTAATCTAGTGCAACATAAAAAAAACAAAAATCCATAAGAAAAAGAACATATATAAGTTCAGTAAGGGAAAATCACTCAAACAGCCAAGGAAATTATTAAATTAAAAACAGGAGAAAAATAATAAAGTAAATAATTAGATATAATAGGAATTGGCTGCTCCTTACAAATTAACTTAATAGCATCACTAAAGGGTTGAGGAAGTCCTGCAAACCCTACTTTATTTGGACCCTTTCGAATTTGGATGTAACCTAAAACCTTACGCTCTAATAAAGTTAAAAAAGCAACACTAATTAAAACACAAATAACTAATAAAAGAAGATTCAAAATAAACATAAATAAATCATAAAGTATCAATACTATTTGTAGAAAAAATCTACATAAATGAATTCTAAATTCAACACATTAATCTGTCAAAATAGTAATCTAATTAATATTAATCAATAAAATAAAAAAAATTTCAACCATATGGTCCTTTTGTACTAATATGAATTAATAATCTTAGGATAGAAACCGACCTGGCTCACGCCGGTCTGAACCCAGATCATGTAAGAATTTAAAGGTCAAACAGACCTAATTACTGGGCTACTGCACCCAAAATTTTTCTTAATCCAACATCGAGGTCGCAATCTGATTTGTCGATATGAGCTCTCAAAAACAATTACACTGTTATCCCTAAGGTAACTTAATCTTATGATCATAAATTATGGATCAAAACAACAAACATAAATAAATGATATAATAATGAAGAGTTTATTTATTCTTCTTGTCACCTGAACAAAACATCATCATTAAATATAGAAAGACAAACAAAAAACTATATAGAAATAAAATGTTAAGCTCTATAGGGTCTTCTCGTCCTAAAGAAAAATTTAAGCCTTTTTACTCAAAAGTTAAATTCAAAAATTTAATAAGACAGCCTGTCAAGCCATTCATTCCAGCCACTAATTAAGAGACTAATGATTATGCTACCTTTGCACGGTCAAAATACCGCGGCTCTTTAAAAATCCGCTCAGTGAGCAGGCCAGACCTCAAAGTATTTTCAAGAGGACATGTTTTTGATAAACAGACGGAAATCAATTTTGCCTAGTTCCTTATAATAAATTCACAAGGTAAAAATTATATACAAATAAATATACTAATTCTATCATTATTACAAAAATTTTAAAATTAAATAAATAATCTTAATAAAAAACCTAAAATACTTATAAAATCAAAATAAAAAAATAATGAACTAAAATGTAATCTTAAAGATAGCTGGTTTAAATCTTACTACTATATTTTGTAAAACAAATTATAGGTTATTAACTTCAAAGCTTATCCCTTAAAGAATAAATTAGTTAATATTTATACTTAAAACTTAAATAAAAACAATTAACTTCAAAAAATTAAATTTTTTCTTAAGAAACTAGATATCTTGGGAAACGATTAACATCTCATTTCTATAAATAATAATATAAATAATTTAATATTAATTATGATACATTAACTATAAATTATTTGTAAATCAACCCAAATCGAGACAAGTAAAGTAAATACTAAAATTTTGATGAACCCTGATACAAAAGGTACAATAAATAAAATCTACTTTTAAAAATTTATAATAATATTTCATAAAACAATTACATTACCAATAAACTATAATCTAAAAAATCAATTCTACAAAATATACTAAGACAAAATTCGACAAAATTATTTTTATTAAATAATTAAATAAACAAAAAATAAATATAATAAAATAAATAATCAAGATATCCTCATTCGCACAGAAAAATTTTCAGTGTAAATGAAACACTTTACTAATACGTTATATCTTGAAACTCTTCCTAGATACACTTTCCAGTACATCTACTATGTAACGACTTATTTCATCTAAATTGAAGCTAATTTAAAATAATAAAATAGAATAATCAATAATGAGTGCGATGGGCGATGTGTACACACCTCAGAGCCAATATCAGTTAAATTAAATAGATTAAATTACTATCAAATCCACCTTCATTAATAGTATTTCACTATCAAATCTGTTATAAACAAAAATCTATTGTAACCCACCTCCTCTTAACTATAAGCTGCACCTTGACCTGAAATATTTTATAATTATAAATCTTGAGAATTATAACTCTAAAAAGGTTCTCTGATAACGGAGATATACAAACAAATAAATTAAGTAAAGTAAATCGTGTATTATCAATTATGGGGTAGGTTCCTCTGAATGGAATGAGATACCGCCAAATTCTTTGGGTTTAAAGACCTTAACTAATAGTACCCTGATGAATATAATTGACATTTAAAATAATAGGGTACCTTATCCTAGTTTATTATTTAAATTTCACAGATTCTTAAAAAGAGTTATAAATAAATTTTAACATTTCACCTTACAAATCTATATTTTAACCCTAAAAATATAAACAACTGTTTTAACCAATAATATTCTCCTGTATCAATCGTATAACCGCGGCTGCTGGCACGAATTATGCCGATACTAAATCAATTGCTAAATCCAAAATCACTTGATAATTAAATCAAATTATTGCAAAAGAACATTTAGTTTAACAAAACTTACATATAATACAAAGAAAAAGTGAATAAACAAGCAAGAATAACACTTTTGGAAACAAAATAAGAAAAAATAAAAGATTCAAATATTTACAGAAAAAAAGAAAAAAACACAAAAATGACAAAAAAAAAGAAATGCACCCTCGAATGACCACAACTTCTCTATTATATATAAATAAAGATTATAAAGATATATAAATAAAGATTAATATGGAACATGTATACCAATAAATGTATTATATTCATTCTTATTTAATCTTTCTTTTCACTAATAATAAAGAAAGATTAAATAATATAATATATATATTATTCAATTATGTAATTTAATGTAATATGTTATTAATATAAAATTATCTTTATATTAAATTAACTTAAATATTAATTAGTTAAATGATCTAATTATAGTAAATTATTAAATTATATCATTATAATTAATATAATTATTTATATTAATATACTATTTTATAATTAATATTATTAATTATTAATTAATTAATTAATAATATTAATTATATTTATTATATCCAAATATAATAATATTTAATATTAATTTACATTTTATTATATAATTAATAATATAATAACCTATTTTAAGCTAAAAACATAAGTAGCTGTAATCCTAGGTAAATAAATGTATTAAAATAATCATTTAATAATAATAAAATAACAATATAGGTATTTAAATTTAATTAAATGTAATATATTAATATAAATTATTTATTATATATAATATATATTCAAATTATCCGAACCGAGATAAATTAATTAGAAATAACCAAAATAATACATAAAGAAATTTAAAAAAAATTTTAATTTATATATTAATTTATATATTGAATATTAATGAAGTGCCTGATTAAAGGGTTACCTTGATAGGGTAAATCAAGTAAATGAAAATTACCTTCATTAAAAATTACATAAGACGGAATTAAACTACCTCCATTAGTATCAAAAACTAACGTGCATCATACACCTTAATGTAAAAAGGTAAGCTATACAAGCTAATGGGTTCATACCCCATTTATAGAGGTATCAATCCTCTCCTTTTTAATGACCAACAACTCTACAAAACTTCTCTTCCTATCAACATTAATGATAGGAACGATCCTGTCCATTTCATCAAACTCCTGATTTGGAGTTTGAATAGGACTTGAGATCAACTTACTTTCATTTATTCCACTCCTAACAAGAAATAAAAATATAATAATAAATGAGTCACCAATTAAATATTTTATTGTCCAAGCAATAGCATCGACAATACTATTATTTTCAATTTTGCTTATTCAAATAAAGTATCCATTAGGATGAGAAACAGAATTTATTCCATCAATAATAATTAGATCTAGATTATTATTAAAGATTGGGGCTGCACCCTTTCATTTCTGATTTCCAGAAGTAATACGAGCTTCGAGATGAAATAACTGTTTGACACTAATAACGTGACAAAAAATTGCCCCAATAATGGTATTATCTTATTGTATTCAACTAAGAACTTTCATTTGAACAATTATCATTCTAAGAATTATTATTGGGGCAATAGGTGGTTTAAATCAAACATCGCTATGACAACTTCTAGCATATTCCTCAATTAGACATTTAGGGTGAATAATTAGATCCCTAACAGTTAGAGAAAACATCTGAGAACTATACTTTATTATTTACTCACTATTAAGATTAATTATGGTCTTATTATTTAAGCAAATAAATCTATTTTTTATAAACTAAATTTATTCAGCCAGAAATATAAAAACTGAAATTAAATTCATAATATTTTTATCTGTCCTATCCCTAGGTGGTTTACCACCATTCCTTGGATTTCTACCAAAATGAATTGTAATACAATCACTAATAGAAAATAACATAACAACTATTATAACCATTATGGTTATATTAACTACAATTGCACTTTATTACAATATACATATTAGATTCTCAGCCCTAATTATGTCATACACAGAAAATTCGTGATCTATAAAAATAAAGTCTCAAAAATCAAGAATTATTATTCCTATAACAGTAATAATTTTTACAATAGGATTAATCTCAACATCAACCTTAATTTCATTATACTAAGGACTTAAGTTAATTAAACTAATAACCTTCAAAGTTATAATTAAAAGAATAATCTTTTATGCCTTAGTAAAATTTTACACCTCTAGAATTGCAGTCTAGAATCATAATTGAATATAAGGCCTAAAACATGGTAAGAGAGAAACATCTCATAAGTAGATTTACAGTCTACCACCTTAAATTCAGCCATCTTACCGCAAAAATGATTATTCTCAACAAACCATAAGGATATTGGTACTTTATACTTCTTATTTGGAGCATGAGCAGGAATAGTAGGAACATCAATAAGAATGCTTATTCGTGCTGAACTTGGTCAACCAGGATCTCTAATTGGAAATGACCAAATTTATAATGTTATTATTACAGCCCACGCATGTGTAATAATTTTTTTTATAGTATATGTACTCCACAGACCACTGCGATCAGTGGTACTTTGCACAGCATCACATGATAGGGATTCTCTCTGTTTCAGTCACATGGACTGCTGGAAGAGTAACTGGATAAGATTCTATATGCATGCTGTTATTACTCTAATGTTGTCCTCATAATTACTATGGGAATGGTGCACAGGTGGGTGGAAATTATGTCTGGAGTCCCAGTTATTACTTGTTTTGGAGTAGGCAGTGTCTGTCTTCAGATACCTGCCAATTCAACGTTCTCAGCGTTTATGTTACACTTCCCATGTGGCAAACAGACTGCGACTATATGCACCCCCTTGTTTGTATATGTTCAGTATCCCTAGATAGTTCTACTTGTCCTAGATAACAGTGAGTAATATTCTAAAAGACGATGCACGGTGATTTGTGCGGAATCTCCTATACACTGATATTACGATTCCATCTCCGTATGTATGGTCGGTGAGATAATTGGCGAGATCCATCGCTGTTTGTTGTGCTGAACTCTAAAGCTTTCACTGCCTGTCACATCGCATAATGGGCTAGGAGATACAATGCTTCCAGGATACTGTCAGTCACCTAAGTGCCTTAAAGGAACCAAAAGGTGAGCTGCCAACTACAGTGAACGTAGAACTCACGAAGAAAGGAATTAAAAAGAAAATGAACAAGGAATTCAATTTTCTTTTACGAAAACACTTTGGGGTAATATAGTTATCTACAAATAACACAGCTGGCAGTAATATTTCTCTTTGTGAAGTAGTCTTTTTCGTGTAACATTAAGTGGACCTCACAAACAGTCGTTATAGTTACTTTCTAGTTTTACTTTTCTCGTAGCGTTTTAAACTCTTCATGACAGATGCATTCTTTCCTACATCAATTTCGTAATAGTTTCAGTGAACGAAGACACCAATAAGAATTGAGATACTGCAGTCTTCATGTCACTCAGATCTCTTTGACATATTTACGCTGAAAAATCAAATAGAATTCCGTATGTTAGAAGACGGGAGGTAAATTATCGTCAGCTGTTAGTATTTAAGGTTTTTATAAAGTTTATCACACCAGATCGTGTCGAGAGATGTTTGGTGGGTCCTATACCACAAGACTTCCTGGAGCCACAATAAAAACACTTATTTGTTGATTGGACAGCCAAAAGGGATCATGTTATACACTATCTGTTACCAATCACGAGGGACAATAGTGCTCCACAATGTTTGGACAGGTCATGTGACGGATTTCGCACACTAGCTGATTCAGGCGGTAAAACGGCGACAACTGTTTGGTATGACGCATCACTGGTGGTTTTCTCAACAGTGAGGACATCGTTCTAATTTCCCTATGCAATGATTTTAAAACTTTAACTTTATGTTGCAATAAAACTATTAACGTAAATATAAAACAAGAATAAAACAGATTTAGAGTGCCAGAGCTGTGTGCTGAGTGAGTGCCACGACGGCGTCGAGCAGTGTTTGGCAGTTATTATCTGCCGAATGTCCAGAGGCGCCTATGATAGCAGTACTCCCATTTATTATTCATGCATACACAGTTGTCTTCCTTCATGGCTGGAAGCAGTAAGGCGAGCTGGAGGGCACTAGCCACACTGGAATACACTGACAGCTGTACGCGTCACATCTGAGGTGCTGTTGTGAGGAAGGCATAAGTTCAGCGCAGCGCCCCGCGATGTCACAGGCACGTCGGTTGCAATTCGACCAGTACTGTCCGCACTGGCACAGAAGGCAAACTACATCATTAGCAGCCTACCAGAGCGTTCCTGTTGATGTCTCGGACAGTGGTGCAAAATGGCACGCAACGCCTCTGCACAAGATGACCAGAGTCGTCAGGAGTTCCTTCATGGTCTCCTGGTGGGAGGATGGCCAGTTATGTCAGATTCTGCTGTTAGACACAAGTTGAGAAGTGGGAGCTACTCCGTTTCCCCAGGATGATGGAAATGCTGCAGCTTGCTAGGTATCAGCAGCTACACGTCCAGGAGTCTTGTGTAGAAGGCATCCCAATCTTCCCATTCGCAAATGAAAAGTCGAGATGGCAGCAACCAGTTGCTTCAGACCAAGCTGGATATTGCAACATGAGTGAAAAACGTATCAAGGCAAAAAGCATTGAAGAAGCATGAGTTAAAATGAAGTGTAGCCGTGTGACATCCCAAAGAGATCTTAAAATGTCTCCCAGTCAGCGGCCAAGAGCAAACCACAATCCATATAGTACCACCGCAGGAATCGCAACAGAACCAACACCAACAGAAAGCCTGCTACATCTAATTATGATAATTTAGAATTTAACTTACTTTTAAGTAGGCTAGAGAAAAAAGAGATACTGCAGACAGTACAGCGGATGCTACTTAGATTGTGTCATCAAAAGGGTGATTCGCTCTGTTTTCCTGCAACTGAGCAGACAGGTATAATCATCTGAAGGACAAGAATATTACTACATCAGCAGAGCCGTGCTTGACATCATGCTGCAAGTCTGCCTGCGCAAGTCAGAATCATTTGACTTGGACAAAATATATACACAACATGTAAGAGCATATGGACGAACATATTTCGATTACTCACAGACAGGCAGTAAATGCTTTGTACACGTAAAACACCCAGAACATACAGACAAAAAATGAATATTTTATAACATTACACAAAAAACAGTAGCATAGTTAGCACGGAAATCCCTAAAATAGCACAAGGCTTGCAGGTAGACATCATGCGCTTACAATAACCTTATAATAGAAATGGGCAACTAATGTGTCTACCAAAACATGGTACCACAACAGTAGACATCAATGACTGTAAGGCTGTAAAAGTAATTTTAAATAGAACTTATAATAATATAATTAAGGTAACAGCATGATGCAAGCAATGTAGTTAATGTAGAGATAACTAATGGGAACATTACATAGGTGACTGCATCCATATATGCCCAATACAACCATCAGATATAGCCATACGCAGACCACATCAGAGACCTAGTAATGTATCTCAGAGGCAAAAAATTTGTGATAAGTGCTAACATTAATTCTAGATCGGCTCTGTGGAACTCAGATATAACAGATGAGGAGGACGCATAATCACTGACCTAATACGAGAAACACCATACATTTAATGAACACAGAAGGACCTATACCAGCATATTCAGGGTTCGGTGGTACAAGCAGTAATATCAACTTTACGCTACCAAATAATGGAGAAATGGCATACGTAACAAATTGGGCTGTACACGACAATATAACCAGTAGTGACCGCAATGTCATATCATATACACTAATGTACACTCAGAACGCAACGACCATATCGCACACCAGACACTTATTGTTGCACAAAAACAGACTGAAACAAATGAACGGAAATTATGCAACAACACGATCTACAAACCATCAATGGAGATATCGATTACAGACCACACAAGCTAACACAACATGCACAAAACACATCAGTACCGACAGTAAAGATCACATAACACTTATCAGTACCATGGACCTACGAACTCACGAGACTCAAACAAGATGCCAGACGCAAACGAAATTTATATAAAAGGGCTATGCTTGATAGTAGAGACACTCATAAGACTTGAAGCATACAGGCATGCACAAGACCCTATACAACACGCGTAGAGAATGATGGGTACGATTTGTAGTAAGATAAATTGACGAAGATATATTGGGGGGAACCATACAAAAAACTGCCAAAGAAGTTCTGGGAACGCTAAGACAGGATGACGGCACAGTGATGAAGGGATGGAGGAATACAGCGGAGTTTCTGCTGTGTAAACTGCTTCCAGTCGGCGTCATCGATACAGACACACAGTGTCATACAACACTATGACAAAACCTCCACACACCATACAACACTGCAACAGTCAGCTGTCCTTCTGTGCAAGAAGGGGTTGCGCAAGCAATCTCAGAGCTCAAAAACAAGAAAGCACCTGGACCAGATGGTAGCCACTCGGAACCACTGAAAAAACGAACCGCAGACGACCCTGCTTTTAACAATGTTACTGAACGATACATAATAGCTGGGCAGGGTACCTACAGTATGGATAACCTCCAAGACAGTCATTATTAAAAAATCAGCAGACAGGGATCCTTCAGATCCAAAGACATAGGGGCCTATTTGCCTAATAAACACCCCAGAAAGGGTTCGGGAGAAGCTAGTGTGTAACCGCGTGGAAACACACAAAGCTCTCGGGGGTATGAGCCAACACCAATTCGGCTTCAGAACTGGCAAATCAATACATGAAGCCATCAACCAGGCCCTGCACATAGATAATACTACAACACAGAAATACGCCATGGCAATAACGATTGACATTGACAAGGCATTCTATAACCTGTGGTGGCCCACAATGTTTCAGAGGTTAAGACATCTGGAGGTACCGCAACCATTGTACAAGTTTACTAGACTACGTAAAGATCAAGTAGTCGAATGGCAGATAGACAGCCGGAAAGTAATGGAAAGAATTACCAAAGACTGTCCTCATTGTCGATCTGCAACCCCATCTTCTGGGACATAACAATCGAATTACTCCTAAAACTTCTGTATGAGGCTGACAAGTCAGACGGAATTGTCACCTATGCATATGACCTATTAAGCTGTAGTCATTGCAAACAACAGAGCCCTGTTAGAAGAGAAAGCCACTGCAATACTACAAAGAATTACGCAATGGTGTCAGAACAACAAACTCAGGATAGCCGAAAATAAAACAACCTACACATTACTGAAATGATTACCCCAAAGGAATTCTTCAATTATAATTGGGGACACAAACATCAAACAAGCACATGTTATGAGCTGTCTTGGAATACACGTAGATGAGAAATTGAATTTTCACGAACACACAAGGGTAACAATAGACAAAGCAGAAAAAACGACTACAAAAACTGGTGAGGCTAAATTCAAAACAGTACAGACCACCTCTACCAGTCCTGCGGGCATATCACTGTGTGCTCTACGAATCAGTACTCAGTTTCGCAGATAGCACGTGGGCACACAGATTAAACCTGTCACCAACAAAGCATCAGTCAGACAAAGGTAGAGAAGTGTCTTACTCTGGCTACCTGGAGCTTTCAGCACCACCTCATTGGATGCAATGTGTGTGTGGTGCCAAAGGTGAGTGGGACGTAAGTGAGTGGGGACATAGACTGTATGACTTCTTCCCTGAGAACGAGAATGAAACATATCGTTGAGGATGAAATATATCGACCCCCAACCTTGATACGGTACATTTCTTATCTGGACACAGACCTTATCCCACGCACTTAAACCGCATCAGTCTGAGACAGACATCTATGTGCACATACAGGGAAAAAGATTCCCCAGAACACACTGTCTTTTTCTGTGGGCGATACGCGAATAATAGACATACACTGCACTTAGACTACACAGAGACAGACACAGATATATACACAATAATAAGAGATGAAGAACAATGGACAGAACTAAATGTGTTGACAAACAATATTTTAAAAACCTGCAGACACCACATAACAGACATGCCTATATGCAACGTAACAACAATCTCCTGAGAGTCGACAGTGATACCCACAATGACAGTGCGAACAGTAACATTGAAGAGGTACGTGAGAAGGAAGACGAGATGTGACACTAAAATTAGGCATAGGGTGCTGGCGATCTAGCCAAAAGAATTGCCAAATTCTGTGTACTGAGGAGCACCTAAAGTTAATACACAGGATTAGCAATACATAGGATTAGCAATATTATTTCTCTACCACTAGCAATTTTTTTTTTTTTTGACTGGTGGTCAGCAACTCGAACAAACCACTCCAAGGTATTCACTATCAGTCACAATCGGTGATGGCGCTAACAAATCGCTCCTCTATCCTATCATCTTTTTATATTCTTCTTAAAAAGCAACAAAATTTTATTTATCTTTCAATCTTAAGTAGTTGTTTTCTTTAAAGTATTATTTTTTGTAAAATGTTGTAGATGAAAACAAAAGAAAAGAAAATTGCAAAAAAGATAAAAAACGAGAACTGTAAGATGTATGAACTGTTTTAAAATTTCAGGTAACAGGTCTATAATTTGGCGATTAGTAAATAAATAAATAATACGAGTTGCACATTGTTGCTTCATTGTGTATGGATGGCTGTGAATGACATTATGCTTCCTCCTTGGTGAGGTCATTCTGCTCAGTCAGCATCTTGATCATCCAACTCATGTGACGTGTGGCAATTAACTTGGTGGTGTGCCCATGCCACATGGAGTTTCTGTTGTTCTTCCTTCTTAGTATTCCATTCTACATACTGCATGGCAGCTTACCTTGGCTTCAGCTCCAGAGCTGGTACTGGCAAGTGAACACTTTCAAAATTTCTACATCTACGTGGAACCTTTGGAAAATTCGCTTGGAATCTTGCTTGGGAAGTTCTTGGAACAATCTCGTCATACATGCGTATTTTGGCTGCCTTCCTGCTGCCATGGAGCGGAACCACAAGACATGTTTTTGAACCTTAATCCTATGTTATGTTTCTACATTCACTCCCCTGAACTAAACCTTTTAACCCATATATTGTCTCCAATTCATCTCTATATGGTAGTACACATATAACCTCCGCTATTAAAAACACATAATTTATTATCTTAAGTCAGTGAAACAGTTGTAACCGCATTTAGGCATTTGCAATTATTGTAGGAACTTCGTGAGATATTTGACTGAAATTACAGATTCTTTGAACAGATTATTGATCAAAGAAAGGAATTTGCCAGACAGCGTCTGATGCCTTGAAACAGGCATTGATGTCAGTTGCGGTGTTAGTTGAAGCCCAGACAGGTTACTACGCAATACACAGGATGGAATACCAACAAGGAAGAACAACATACATTGCATGTAACGTGGGGACACAACCTGAACTGGGTGACCAAGGTGCCAATGCAGCAGAGTGACCTCACAGAGAGGGGAACTTGATGTCATTCTGCCAACCACACACAACGTGTATGTCGTATGCAAGAGTAACTTCCCAGCACACATGAACTGCGGAAATTCAAAACCGAAGCCTGAAAGGAGGAGGTGGACACCAAAGAGCAGTGCAGAGCACTGACAAGTGCTGAAAGCTAGATCACGTTCAGTCATGCTTGCGGCAAGATAACGTCACTGACATAGACCGACTGGTATAAATACACCCAAAGTTCATCTCCCATTTGAAACTAACCAGCCCCAAAGTGTGACCTGTAACATTTCATTTCCGCTCTACAATGGAACAGCCAGCCTGGCCTTCAGGACTTGGCTGCTGAGGGCTGCTGCCACATCGCCAGTACCTTCACTGATAGGGATGCTGGGGTGCCTTCTACCACGGAGACGCTGGAAGCCTAGCTGATGTCATCTGGAGTGCTGCTGAACTTCCATCAACCTGGGGGAACACTGTAGCTGCCACCTCCCGATTAGCGTCTATGAGCAAACACTGTCATCGCAGGCGATGCTCTCACTAGAGGCCATGTCAGAGCTGTTCACGACTCCAGCCACCTTGTGCAGATATGCTGGTGCCTTTCTGGAACACTGTCTATAAAATCAACGAGCGCCCTGGTAACCTGCTAACCATCCAGCTGCTGCTAGTGACACCACTGACAACTCTCGCCGAACTGAAACTAGTGAGGTGAGATATCGTAGGTCAGTGACTCCATGCCTGCCTCGCAAGATCAGCTGAGATGATTGGCGTGTGCAGCTGCCAGCTCTTTCTGTGTGGTTAGCAGCCCTCAGGCTGCTGTACTGGTGGTGCCAGCCATGAAAGAAGTCAATGATGTATACGTGAATACTAAATGACTATACTGTTAACCCTGCCTCATCAGCCCCTTTGATCGTTCCCCTGCCCATAGCTATATGCCATCCTATCAGTCATAGAGGACAGAGCTCTAGCACTCTGATGCTGTTTTATATTTATTTTACACTAATCTTTAACTTTTTAATAACAACACCAACCTAAAGTTTTAAAGTTATGGTAGTCAGTATGACATCTCTCTTGAGAAAACCACCAGTGATGCACCATACCAAACAGTTGTCAGCATTCTACTACCTGACAGAACTGGAGAGCGAAATCCGCACATCACCAGTCCAAACTATTGTCCCTAGTACTTCATAACAGAGGGTGTGAAGCAAGATCTCTTTTATATGTCCCAGCAACGAATACATGATGATTGTGTGAGTGGGGATAGGCTTATGCTGTAACACCCACATAACAACAGTCAAATTGATGTGGTCTGATAAAGGTTACGGAAACTTTAAGTGCTAACTGCTGATGAAAATATGCTTCGTGTCACCTGGTTCATAGTATTCTACGTGGTATAAGCATCTTTTCAGTCTAAATACGTCAGAAATGTGTGAAATTCTATGCTGAAATAAAGCTGTGTTTATTGTTCATTTTTTAAAAATTCCTTTCTTGTCAACTTCTACATTAAATTTAGTAGGAATGTCACCTTTCCGTTCCTGTAAGATACACTCGCTACACATAGGATTGACGGCATATCAGAAGCACCGTGCCTCCTAGGCAGTTATGCAGTGTAACAGACTGTGAAGCTTTGCAGTTCAGCATAACAGATGAATGAGGGATCTCACTAATGCTGTCACTGAATGCAGATACAGACATGGGATCGAAATACGGATGCTTTAACTTTACGCAGGGAATTGCTTACAAACCACAGGTGCAACACTTTTTAGAATGTTAATCACTACTGATGATGATGATGAAGTCACATGCTTTTTGACAGAGCATAGGGGAACGATGCAGGAGACCCGCACCGCCATACTAGGCAAGGTCCTAATGGAGGTGGTTTGCTGTTGCCTTCCTCCGACCATAATGGGGAGGAATGATAATAATGAAGAAGACACAACAACACCGAGTCATCTCGGGGGAGGCAAAAATCCCTGACTCCGCCAGGAATCGAACCCAGGACCCCGTGCTCCGGATGCGAGAATGCTACCGCGAGACAACAAGCTGCGCACTAATCAATATTATCTATGCCAATCAGAACTGTCAGGGGATATTCAATGTATACAAACAAGGGGGTATGTACAGTCACAGTTCCGATTGACCCATGGGGAGAGCAACATAAACTCTGAAAAACCTAAATTACCAGCATCGAAAAATAGACTCTAAAAATAGACACTTAAAATCTAGCAAAAGTCTTCTACATAGTCTCAGGACAAGATTAGAGTAATAACTGCATGCACAGAGGCAATTTTGCTGTTATTTTTCCTGTAGTCCAAGTGACTGGAAGGTAAAGAATAACTAGCCGTGGTGTGATGCTAACAAGGGAACCTCCCCATCGCACCCCCCTCAGATTTAGTTATAAGTTGGCACAGTGGATAGGCCTTGAAAAACTGATCACAGATCAATTGAGAAAACAGGAAGAAGTTGTGTGGAACTATGAAAAAATAAGCAAAATATACAACCTGAGTAGACTATGCCCAAGATAGGCAACAACATGGAAAAATCAACTGCAAGAGTGCCGTGGTCCCGTGGTTAGCGTGAACAGCTGCGGATTAAGAGGTCCTTCGTTCAAGCCATCCCTCAGTAAAAAAATTTAACTTTTTATTTTCAGTTTATGTGACAAACGCTTGTGTTTTCATCACTTTTTTGGGAGTGATTATCACATCCACAAGAAAACCTAAATCGGGCAAGGTAGAAGAATTTTTTTACCCATTCGCCAAGTGTACAAGTTAGGTGGGTCGACAACAGATTCCTGTCATGTGACGCATATGCCGTCACCAGTGTCGTATAGAATATATCAGACGTGTTTTCCTGTGGAGGAATCGGTTGACCTATGACCTTGCGATCAAATGTTTTCGGTTCCCATTGGAGAGGCACGTCCTTTCATCGACTAATCGCACGGTTTTGCGGTGCGGTCGCAAAACACAGGACACTAAGCTTATTACAGTGAAAAGAGACGTCAATGAACGAACGGACAGATCATAACTTTGCGAAAATGAAGAAGGAAAATTTTTGAGCCGAAGGAAGATTTGAACGGAGGACCTCTAATTCCGCAGCTACTCACGCTAACAACGAGACCACGGCGCTCCTAAGCATAATTTTACCTTGATGTTGCATATCTGGTACATGGACTACTCAGTTTGTATATTTTGCTTATTTTTTCATAGTTCCACACAACTTCTTCCTGTTTTCTCGATTGATGTGTGCTTAGTTTTTCAAGGCCTATCCAATGTGCCAACTTATAACTAAATCTGAGGGGGGTGCGATGAGGAGGTTCCCTTGTAAGTACCTCTCTACACAGTGGTTAATGGAGTGCGCATTCAGATGTAGATGCTGTTGAAATGCTATGTACACACTTTGTAGATATTTTTATGCACAAAAACACGTTAATGTTGGTGTTGTACTTTTATAATGAGTAGTTATAATAATCTTGCTTCGTTAATCTCCTTAATAATTCCTGATGATAATTGTTATGTTGTAAAATTAAAATTTTTCTTTCATGACTCTTCGATACATCGAAGGCCTCCCCTGCAATAATGCACGTAGATTTAGAAAATTTATTTTACTAGGAGAGCGCTAGACATGCAGTTGTTATAAGTTATTCTTTTCATTGCTTTTCGATCTTGACGTATTTAGTATCATTTTGCTACATGTACCAGAGTACTAAATACTGTAGATAATTAGATATTAAACAACAAATATAAATCGTCTTTTCATCACAGAAAAATATACAAAAAAGCAAAGTAATGGGGAAATTATACCGGCCGGCTGGTGTGGCTGAGCGGTTCTAGGCGCTTCAGTATGGAATCGCGAGAGCGCTACGGTCGCAGGTTCGAATCCTGCCTCGGCGTTGATGTGTGCGATGTCCTTCGGTTAGTTAGGTTTAAGTCGTTCTATGTTCTAGGGGACTGATGACCTCAGATGCTGTCCCATAGTGCTCAGAGCCATTTTCGAGATTATACCACAGCGCAGAATATATTATTTATAGTTTGTTCCTGAGGCAATTTCGAAAATTTGGGAACTGTTCCAACGTTTTCCGTTCTCAGTTATCATGTAATTGTTGCTAGAGGTTAGGTTTATAAGACGTTGAATAATAAAGACATATTTGCTGCAAATTGCAGTGCTTTATTTTTTCCACATGAGTGCAAGATACAGGACACTGTGAGTGACTCCAGCCTGCACATCCATGGTGTGGCGGCTCTCAGTAGCGGCGACTGCCCTCTGTGGGCGGCTCTGCGGGCAGACCCTGACCTGTCGTGAGGTCTGGCTGCAACTCCGGCTGCTGCTTGTCATCTGCCTGCCCGCACGCGCTAGGACTGACTTGCGCGGGCGTGAGCACCTGCTCATCAGTAAACAACAAACGTGACGTTCCAGTAATGCCTGATTAAATTGCCGTCTCAACAGAAAACTTCAATTGTCATAATAGCAACACGTCTTTACAGCTCCTTTACAGGTAAAAAGTATTCTTAAGAAGCGGATAAAACGTGAATGAAGCGGATAAAACATCTCAGGATCGCTGGTTTCACCTACAGTTCATTGTTGCATTGTATCCATTTCCACATAATGTGGGTAACTGTAATTTGGAATTTAGTCCATGGTGATGAGACATATACAGGGTGCGTCAAAAAAGTGTATACACACTTTGAAGCGTCATAGAAAATTTATTTCCTGTTCTACAACGTTAAATTTCTAGAAATGGAAAGCTTAAAGTCCAATTGGAAAAATAAATGTACTTTGCAAATGTAATTAATGTTCAAACTGATGGCCTTCAGCATCAATACATTTCTGAGTACGAGTCACCACTGATTCCGTACATCGTCCCAAAGTGTCCAATGAGATTTCTGCGCCCACCGCCTGAATCTCATTCCAAAGTGTGTCCAGGTTACGTGGTTTACTTTTGTAGACCTCATCTTTTACTGTTCCCCATAAGAAGAAATTCAGCGGCGTGAGGTCTGGAGAGCGCGCAGGAAAGTCGATTGGTTCTCTGCGTCCTATCCACTGGTCTGGCACATTGTGATCCAGGTATGCTCGTACGTGCGGCTGGGCGCCATCTTGTTGGAAATAAAACTCATCATTACCGTATAATGCACGAATGTCAGGGAATATGGAGTCAGCAAACATTGTTAAGTACGTTTCTCCAGTAACAGTACCTTCAAAGCGGAAAGGCCCACTGAGTCCCCTTGCAGACAAACCACACCACACATTTACAGCAATCAAATTCACAGCCTTTTCAACTGTAATGTGAGGATTATCTTCAGCCCAGTACACACAATCGTGCCTATTGACAGTTCCATTGAGTTTGAATTGGGCTTCTTCCGACCAAATTATACTACCCATAAATACCGGTTCACGTCTCACCATCTCCTGAACCCATTCACAAAATTTTAACCTTCGGTCTGGATCGTCGTCACTTAGCTGTTGCACCAGCCTTGGAATGTACACACGAAACTTGCCTTTCTTCAGAATGCGTAGCACACTACTAGCACTTACATTACTCTCATGTGCCGCTTGCCTTGAAGATTTTTGAGGCGAACGCTGAAACAGTTCCAAGACCGCAGTTGTGCAATCATCACTTGTAGCTGTACTAGGTCGCCCTGATCGACCTATATGCACATCACACACTGTTCCATGAATTTAGAATTTGTCTCGTAGACGTGTAATTGTTAACCTTGAAGGTGGTTCTGTACCATACTCACTCCTCCACTGTCTTCGAACCGCAGCTACATTCTCAAACTTCCAGTACCACTTAATTATCTGCTTCCACGCTTCAAAGCTCAAACGCACGTCCGCCATGTTCCAGTTACTTTCTTGCCACTGCTGCCACCTGTTGAAGAAACATAAAATTACTTTCTCACAGATATGTAACCTTGTAGAACGGGAAATAAATTGTCTATGACAGTTCAAAGTGTGTATATATTTTTTTGATTCGCCCTCTATTTACAGAGGTATTGACACAAAATAAAATGTAAACTTGGCTTTTATGATAATGTTGAAAATGTCATTTATCCTTTTTGTATGTTTGTAAGGCGTCGAAGAGAGTTACTTACATTGATGTCTCTGATGTCTAAAATTAAATTTTAGTGTTTACCTCACTTCACTATATCTGTTTCGTGATAGTACCTTTATTAACAGTAGTTCATATTCAGTCTGTCATTGCATGATATACTTTGTTGTATAGGTGATTAACATACAGACATATTGTGCTGCAGATTTACTCTGTCTGTGAGCCACAACTTTAATTCCTGTAACCTGCTTGTTAACACAGTTCCTGAGGCAAGTCAAATAATGTAAAAGAAGTGAAGCTAGAGGACTGATTGGAAGCACAATTGACGTAGCTCCATAACTTCAAAAGTTGTAATACACCTTTAACCCTATTCTAATGATCTTTCAATAACTATGCAAGAATTCTATCTTGTAGCTAGGCTTATTTTTTTGTTTTACCAGGGAGAGTGACTTCCACAATTATGTTACACTTCTAAGTATAAAATAAAAATACAGGTGACTAAACGACTAGTGGAAAAATATGTATAGTAGATAGCACAAATAAGGAAACCACCTATCTTATTAGAAAGCACTTAGAGTCATTACTGAGTAGTTACGAATGTATAGCCCATATTTAGAGCGTTACAGCAATGTGTTGCTAGTAGTTTCTTTGCGGTATTGTCATTTTTGTTACTTTTTTAAATTAGACACATGGTTATATCAGACCAAAAACACTACAACATAATTATAGATTTAACTCAAAGACTACTGTTAGTGTGTAGTGTCAATGACATTCTTCCTTAGACTTAGTGTAACACTAAGGCATATTTCATAAAAAACTGTCATTTATGTCTTTTTGCTGTAACATCGTCGAACCCAAATTTAGCCTGTTGAGCACTGTGCTAATGGTGTAACACTAATATTAACGAAACCTAATGACATGAATGCTGCACTTGAGCTGCCTGCAGAGAGACACAGTGTTCGGGGGACTGCCTCAGGGAGCCAGTAGTCCCACCGCATTAGTTAGAGCTATTAAATTTTAAGTAACGGAAAATTAATTTAGTGAACAGACCAAAAGTAGCTACAGTGCACGATTTCCTAGAAATTCCTGAGAGACAATGACCGCATTCATGTGTTGTGACATCAAGAAAGAAAGATAAGCTACTAGTTATATGGGAAAATAATGTCGCACACAATGTCATTGGTAATGGTGAGTGCAATAGTATTCTGTATTTAAGAGGCATATCGCAAGCTGTCTTGTCAGTTGTTGAGTGGACATTGAGTGACAGTCAGTGTTACTATAAATGCGATTAACTGTGTAGCATTATTGATTGTACAGTATCATTTTAAGTGCTACTTGCAACACATAGTTGCTTATTAAGGATTTTCAAAAACATGGGGTAATAGCAGCCACCGTGTGAACTTGTTATCGTTATCGACTGGCCATTCTTGTCACTGGATTTCATTGTCCAGTGACCATCGCTGTGCACTCAACACCACTGTCCACTGGCCATTTTTGTCCACTGACTGCCACTGTCAGCTATCACCAAGAACTGACCATAATTGATTTCTAACCATCATTGTCCACTGACGATCACTCACCCAGTTTTAACAGTTTTTGTGTTTCACACAGGTAGAAAATGGACGGCATAAAATGTAAAACACGCAAAAGAAAGTGCTGGAGGTTTATTGTTTAGGGAGACTGCTGAAAATTTTAAATTACCTCGTACCACACTGACACAGCGGTAAGCCCTACTTTGTGTCACAAAGCTGTTGAATAAGGCAATGTGGCGATCATCTTATAAACCAATCACATGTATTTTTATGTTTCAGATGGTTACAGAATGGAGTGCAGAAGATTTGAGTGTAGTCGCTATACCGTTAGTTCTTCAGCACTACAGGATGAAAATGGTAACGCTCTTTTAATATCGTTTGCGGCTGTATTTCCAAATGGAGTATTACAGTGAAAGCTGCCATGCTGCAGTTCACACCACAAACAGCTCAAACAATGTACAGCTTCTTGACTGGCCTTCCCTGCCTCCTGGCATGAATAAAGAATGCATAAGAAGACGACTACTTCCATATTAGAGGCCGTACAGTTGCTTTCATATACTAACACAGCATGTTTTTCAGGTGTTGCAAACAATTCCTCAAGATTGCGCTCAGGGGCTGTTTGTTTCATGCATCAATGTAGGCATTAGTGTCAATGAGAGTTACAATTCATAGTGATGTTGGTGGTGGGCGTCAGTTCTGGGTCTTAGGAGGAAAGAAATTTTTTTTTTTTTTTTAGTTGAATGTCATGCAGAATTTGATAAGTATCAGACTGGTGTGACATGGTGTAAGTGATTTTTCTAGCTTCACTCAACACGAAAATTGTGAATAGTAACCGAATCAGGCCCAAAGAATTGATTCTGGTAAGAGGGCTTGAATCCTGTTTAAGAGTTATCATTGTTCCTATTATTTATCACAGTGGATGAAGCACTGAGAAAAAGCTGAAAAAAAGTTCTTGATACAGAATGTAGTTACAGGGCAACAATCATCAGTACTGGGCTTCACAAGTCTATTGTTAGGTCATGGTTAATAGTAAGAGTCTATAGATTACTTGATACAAAGTTATAGCCACAGATTAACATAACAAAACAAAAATACTATTAATTGTTGCTAAAATGGGATAACGAATTATCATACAAATAATCAAAGAATGCAGTGAATAACACTGGATGATTTTAGTTAAATGTAGAGCATGATAATGCAAAGTAACAAGAAGAACAAGTAAATTAATAGTAAACGAATCAATTCTTTGTCGTTTTTAAATTAGTTCTTAAAACGAGTGATTACCCTTCTGTATTGTTGTTCTTACAATAGAAAGAGGTTTGTAATTCATGTCTGTAAACTTTAAGGTACATCAAATGTTTTTCTTGGTTCTCCTGTATTTAGCAGCTGTAGTGCTTACAATATTGTTATCGTCTTTTAGAACCTTGAGCCTCAAGTTTTACTACCACGTCCAGCAAGATATTTCTACCTTTAAGATAGAATAACGACAGGGCTAATCTCGTATTTTGAAGTACACTCTAAGTAGCTGTCCTTGCGTGCCACAGTATGAGCGATAAGTGTCCGACGCGCCGTATAAGAGGAGGCCGGTGTGCTCGCTTGTGGCACTTGTAGCAAGGCCCTCAACTTAGAAGCCACTACAGCCATGAAGGCGGCCCTCGTCCTGCTGATCTCTGGCGTGTTGCTTGTGGCGTACTGTACACCGCTGACTGCTGCAGACGATGGAGACGAGGTGTTCGAAGATAACGACGAGACTGACAGCTCAGCAGACGACGACGCCGACGACTGCAGTGATGAGGAGGGTCTAAGTGGAGAGAGCAGGCAGGCAGTCAAAGGTAAACAGCAATTCAAGTGGGCAGGCCGAACACAGCGCTAACCGCCCCTGTGCCGCTACTGGCGCTCTATCACTGTGTCTGTCTGCAGACAGCATTCATGGTATCATTCATGGTATCAGATTTTGATGTAGATTCCGAGCCTATCAAACCTTGGTGGGGCGTGACAATTTTGTCCGACGCTTTGGTTGGTCGGTTTGGGGGAGGAGACCATACTAACGTCAGCTGCATATTCTCCCACGCTCCGTGGACATAATGGCAATATGCCCTAAAACATCTGCCTAATTCAAGCACATAGCATTCCGGAAGGTTCCTTGACACATAACATACCAGAATATGAATCTCCTCTACACCGTTTCTTCTACAGGCCTTCATTTAAAGCCGGCCGTAGTGGCCAAGCGGTTCTAGGCGCTACAGTCTGGAACCGCGCGACCGCTACGGTCGCATGTTCGAATCCTGCCTCGATGTGTGTGATGTCCTTAGGTTAATTAGGTTTAAGTAGTTCTAAGTTCTAGGGGACTGATAACCTCAGAAGTTAAGTCCCATCGTGCTCATAGCCATTTTGAACCTTCATTTTAAACTTTAGATGCGAACTAAGGTTAATTGTCCGAGAGTTTAACTTTCGGTTTCCCTATCTTCACGAAATAATTGTCTCCCAAATTACTAAACACTGTTTCCGCTGTGGCTTAACGTAACGTAGAAATTTTCACAAAATCACCCTTTTTTATTTATTTTATGTTGGTAACATTTCCCTGCAAACAAGAACGCGGTCAGTTTTCACTATTCTTGCTCGAGAGCGATCTGCCAACAGCCGGCCGTCAGATCGAGGCCCGTCATGTACCACACGTTATTGAATTTTTGCTACACCTCGTCCAAACACTCGGGACAATTTGTCTCACGCTTTATAATCTTGTTACGATCGCGTGCATCTATCACAATCCTAATGCTATCATTTTTCTTGTTTACCAAAACGACCGGGTTATTATATTGGCCCATAGGTCGTTATGTTATGCTCCATTCCGCCATACGGTTTATCTCTTTTTGTACTACTTCTTCGCTAGTAAATGCCACGGTTCCCGCGGCTGCCCCCCCCCCCCCCCCACCCTCACCCCCCTGTCTGAGGTTCGAGTCCTCCCTCGGGCATGGGTGTGTGTGTTGTCCTTAGCGTAAGTTAGTTTAAGTTAGATTAAGTAGTGTGTAATCCTAGGGACCGATGACCTCAGCAGTTTGGTCCCGTAGAAACTTACCACCAAATTTTTCCTAGCTAACGTACCTGATAGACTGGTCCAAAAAATCGCTCATGGCGTATCATTTCAATTTTGTACTCAAGGTCATATAACCCGAAACGCTCTCCACTATCTTTGCAAATTCGTCGTCGAAAGGTGATATCGCGTTCCCGTTTCTGATTGATAAGCCGCGACTCTTTACTCAAGCCTTCACCCATAAGTAACGAAACTAAACTGAGCCCTCTAACATGATTTTCAATCGCCTGATTAATATCGCCAAAATTCTCTTCTAATTTACTGTCTACTACAGAACAAGTCATTAATATCTTCTCACAATGAAGAATCATGTTTCATCATCCAATCCATACCCAGTATAATTCGAGTACTTAACTGGTACACCATTAAAAATCATGCTCACATAAAATACCTTCAATACGAAATGGCAGCAAGACTCACTTCTTAATCGGTTTGCTACAGGCACCACTAGTGCCTATAACTTCCACTCCTATAACTGGAATCCCAACGATATATGCTACTGTTTTGGTATGCTCATAAAATTTTTGAGACGTGATTCTAATTTGACTACTGCTATCTATTAATACTGAGTTTCTTTTGTCTATACTTCGATAGGTACAATTTTGGTCACAACGCTGCAATTTATTACTTGTATCTTCCCACAAGTCTTGCTCCACTTCCAGATCTTTCCACAAAACAGGGACGGTAATTCCTAACATGAAATGTTCGCATTTAACGTTAAACGTTCTTTCAGCTAATTTATCTGGGGTGTTTTTCAGTCTTCCCCCATCCCTTTCCTCCTTTTTACACATGACATGTTTAACCATTGCTGTATCTAAGTAATCGGCACGTTCACTTTTATTGTCACTGTTTTCTGAACGTATCACACCACCCTTGGCTTCGTACACATTGGAACCATCTCCTTCACTTTCTTATTTCATTCGGTTGCCAGAAGCTACATACTCTTGCCATATATTACAGTTTCCGGATGTCTGATTAAATAGGTCGATTTCGATTGAATTGGGAATGGCATCTGCTAAATTCTTAATCACTTCCACTTAACGTGTTCCCTTGTACTCACCATGTTCATTAATGTCATCGACATTACTCATTATCCACTTGTTAATTTCATCTACATCACGCAACATCTCTCTCAGATTGCTCACCCCCTGTACTTCACACACTTCGTAATTGTCATTACTCTCAATTTTCTTCTCACTGAAACTTATTTCCTACTTCTCTTCCATTCTTTCAACTTCTAATATATTTTACTTAACCAATTTAGCCATTCGTTCTCCTTGCCCACTGATTCGACCTCGATACCAACGACAACACATTTCTTCGTGACCGTACACTGATTCATAATCGGCGCCGCCGTACTACACGTATGCGCCGCACCCGATGCCGCTCCGACAACACCTCTGATTTCATTCGCTACCACATTTCATTTACTTTGTTCGCGAAATTCATTATCCTTGCATTGATATTTATGCGTACTGCTTCTTACTTGAACCTGTTGGTGTTTACATGCTTGACTTTGTTGGTTACTGAGCACTCTATTGTTATCGCACAGTAACACTGTTTTTGAAGGCATGGCCGCTACTGATCTCCACACCAGCGGTCCCCATTACTGTTGCGGATCTCCGTTTTCCGAACAGTGACTTTCGCAAATTCATCCATTCTGATTCCTTCTACCACGACGGCTACCTCCTCTTCCTCCTCTCCTACCTCTTTCTACGTGAGCACACCGATCCTCGTAACCATTCTTATTATTATTGTTGTGGTTGAAGTTATTCCTAATTTGGTGATTGTAGTTGCTGTAGTACCGCTTTTCACTGTCTCGGTACCTAGCATGAATGTCACCAACTTTTTTCAGAAGAGATAGTTATCATTTTCGCTCATTAAGTAGCCCTTGACACTTCACGGTAATTTTCCGCGCAGCACCGTTAACACGTTCTGTTCTGACGTCTGGCCTTCTACGTACGTGACTTTTTTGATCAGTTTCTCGCAGTTAGATTTCATGTTTGTTTCTTTGCGTGACCGTCACGGAGCAGCTTGTATAAATTCCTGCAATACTTCGTCCTTGATATCTAAGGCCAGTATTCCTCTTCGAACCTTTTATTTGAAAGTCGTCTGAAGTCCGGCAACTATCCATAACATGGACTATCCAGCTAATCGCGTCCTCGATTAATTTTATTCTCCAATTGTAATTCGATCCTCTGCATGGGTTTTTATGCATGGGTCTATAAAAATAAATGGATGGACTCCGTTTCTTTGGTCGAACTTTTGAATTTCGAAATTTACGTAACTGGGGTAGCGTAAATTTTTCATATTCTCTATTTTTTCATTTGACTTCATTACTTTCAGGTTTCAGACTAACTATTATAAATTTTAAATTCCACCGTTTAGTGTTTCACTTTAACTTCAAACGTCCGAGTTTTTACCGGTACATGAGTGTTAATAGCAGACGCGGATTCTTGTAATTTGGTTTCTGTCTCGTTTTGAACTTTCATGATCCGCCCTTTTCAAGTTTTGAGAGACCGATCTAGTTCACTACGAATCTTTTCCTCCTCATCATTTACTGTTTTAATTTGATGGGCTACTTTCGTGCTTAATACCCACGCATAGCGGGAAGATCATCAGTTATTTTACTGCTAACTGCAACATACCGTTCTCCTCTTTGATTTCATCGTTTACCGGCTTCTTTAAAGTCTCATTTTTACAGTTAAACGTCTAGCTTAGTTATGTTTTCATTCACTGTATCGGCCATTTGTAGAATCAGACCTTTTATCTGCTTACCAATTTTGGTATCCAACGAACTCATTTAATTATTCAATGTCTGAACTGACGAAGACATATCATTTTTCAAACCATTATTCATCCATATCTACATCTACGTGATTACTCTGCTATTCACAATAATGTGTCTGATAGAGGGTTCAATGAACCACCTTCAAGCTGTCTCTCTACCGTTCCACTCTCGAACGGCACGCGAGAGAAACGAGCACTTAAATTTTTCTACGCAAACCCTGATTTCTCTTATTTTATCGTGATAATTGTTTCTCTCTATGTATGTGGGTTCCAGCAGAATGTTTTCACAGTCGGAGGAGAAAACTGTTGATTGGAATTTCATGAGAAGATCGCGTCGCAACGAAAATCGCCTTTGTTTTAGTGATTGACACTCCAATTCACGTATTATGCCTGTGACACTATCTCCCCTATTTCGCGACATTTATCGTTAATACCATCTGTTTCAATTAATTCAGAACTCCCAATTGCACATCGCCCACCTTATTCAGTACCAGTTTTATTTCTGTTTTCGTTTCGATCTCATCCGTACAACCCACGCCCTATAAGAACATCTCTGAGGTATTTTCCTGGTAAGAATCGTCGCTCTCCTGTTTTACTGTAACATTACTGAGATCTGCCGCGTCTATTTAGCTACCCATTCCACTGTCATTAGTCAGCTAGCCGTCAAATAATTTCGAGATCGGCTCACGTTTGTATTGCTGTCGATTTTAGCATTTTTTCTTTTTCTATTGTCTGATCGAAAATTCCACAACCTAATATTGATTTCACGACTAAAATTCTCGAAGTTCAGCCACTGGACTTTGGGAAAACTGAAATACCTGATGACACATGTTCCTAATATTCATGATGCCTGACATAAACGCATTGTTTCCGCAGAACAAATTAAATATAAAAAAAACGTAGATTCCATTATAACCGAATCGTTATTGCGCTATTACTTCTACGCAATAAGGATCGAAAGCTAAAAACTGCAAAGTAGTCTGCGAAATTTCAGACAATGAAGTCAAATATTTCTTAGTTTACATTGTAAGGGTTATAGAAAACGGTCGCCAGCTCATGGTGTGAGCGAATAATATTATATTGCTGTTAATCAATTTGGAAAAGTATTTATGTAATAGTTAAGGAATGACAGTCAGCTGGGAATGGGCAAAATAACAAGGACTAGAGCTCAGACTCAAACTCAGTTAGCAACATGAAATAAATCTAATCACGAATTCAGTAAAACAAATTGCACTAAGAGTATCCACTTGACTGCTAATTGTTTGGCACTCAGTTTGAGTAATAAATAGCTTCTCACAGTCCCCCGTAAAGCCTAATGTTAATATTTCTACTATGTAATTATTCTTAAACAAATATTTTTTTAAGCAAAATATGTCTTAGTAGCATGTAACTTTCAATAAATAACAACTGATTAACTTTTACAGAACACTACTGATGTCAAAAAAAAAAATTAAACTTCTGATCTGTACTAATCTTCCAAACTCACTGAAATTATCTTTTCGTAATCACTGAATATTAATACTCATTTTCAAGTGAAGATTACACTGAACATAAAGTCGATTGTCTTTAACTATATTGATTATTTATAAGTTTTGATACTTTTCGCTTGTTTAAACAAATTATCAAGATTAATTCATCAATTTTAGTTGTTTTGTCATCAACATTGACACTCGGTTTTAATTAATAATGAAAGAATAGGACCCTATGTGGTAATTGTTCAGGTCTGAGAACTTTCAACACAGTGTTAACATTAAGTTGGTAATAATTCACAAAATTTTACTACCATGCTAGCTACACTTCTAAATATTAAATTTGTTCTGGTCTTACTTCAGCGAGTGGCCTCTGGTGCTGTGTAAAGGAAATAATCGCCGACAGTGCATGGCAACAGGCTTGTCGTCGCTTTGCAATAAACAACTTTGGATCCATAAAGCTCGTCTTTCCTATTAACTCCTCTTGGTACTTTCTGCATTGTTCCCAATTATCTCTGGCCATCACATACATTTATTCCAGTTTGGTAGGCCCTACGTTACAATGTGCTGCACTACATGCCGCTAGCAAATACTACACCTGAGCGCCTCTGTCAGACACTACTGCACAAGAGCCTGGGCAAGGCTCTACTGCACTGTGAGCGTCCGCGCCCAGCGACAATGTTCACTAATTCAGATATATTCTTTGATTGTTCACAACAGCAAATTTCCCTATGTAGACAGGCGTGTTTACTACATGTTACTATCCAACTCTTCTTGAGGTATTGCATTTAAATTACATAATCGTATTCATTGACAGGAAAATATTTACAATATACTGAAAAAACATATTACAGAAAAATTTACTCTATTTTCAAAATCATAACATTAACAGTGCGAAAATATCTTACATTAGACACTATGGTGTTGTGTTTCTTTTTTAATTGGTAGGCTGTTTTGTGTTCCATACTTACAATTTTGATTTTGACAGGGCAAAGTTACCATACTAATTACTTGATTATAAATATAATAATTTCAAGAGCAAACATGTATGTGTCATCCACTTCTCAAATATAAAGACGCACATAAAATGCAAGCTTACTGTTTGCAGCAGCTGTAGACAGGTGTTGCTGTTATGAATACTCGAATTTTCTGGTGAGACACTTGATCGACAAGTCTGTCCTTTATTGTTGAGCAGGTGCTCATGCCCGGGCCGGCCACGCGAAACACGCTCGTGCAGGCAGCCGACACGCTGCGAGCAGAGCTGCAAACAGACCCCACGCCAGGTCAGGCGCCGCCCGCAGAGCCGCCCACAAGTTGTAGCCGCCGCCGCTGAGGGGGCGCCGCACCGTGGAGGCGCAGTCTGCGCTGCTCACACTGTCATGTACCATGCACTGACATGGCATAAATAAAGCACCACTGCACTTTGCAGCAAACATATGCGTTTATTATTCAATGCCTTGTAAATATAAGCTCTAGAACACACATGGGTGATAACTGCAAACAGGAAGATACTGAAAAAGTTCCAGAATTCTTTAAATTGCTTCAGTAATCGACTATAAATAATATACCGGATGCTGCAATGTAATACCACCTTTACTCTACTTTTTCTGAGTCCTTCTCTCCTGTAAATGGCAGTTTGTTTTTATGTTTTCTAAATGCTTATCTACAATATACAATACTGGGATTCATGCAGCAAAATGATACTGAGTGAGCTGTTAGAAAAGAAATGAAAAGAGGTATTTATAACAACTTCACACCTAATGCTTTTCTAGTTACCACAAAATTTCCAAAGCTAAATATATAATTGCAGTGGAGTCCTTTGATGTACCATGCAGAGATGAAAGGAAAATTTTAATTTTTGTCAATAATAGCTATCATCAGAAATAATTATTAAGAGATAATGAAGTAATTAGTGTGACAGCTGGTAGCAGGGCAGGGGACTGCTGAAGTGGAAGGGACAAACCGAGTTTAGGATACAGTATAACAATAATCTTTGTTTACCAAAATATAACTGCACGCAAGCATAGGCATCCTGATTCCAAAAGGCGGCACTGTCGTATATGTGCATTTTGAAATGGAACTGTAGCCCACCAGAGTACAGTGGGTGGAGACAGTGCCTGAAGCAACGCCTGACATGAAACAGTCAAATATGTCCCACTGCAAAACATATTAAAGAACAACAAACTGACAGCGAAGTATGATGGTACTTGTCAAGCCACCAAACTTTATCAACCATCAATATAAGACATTAAATGTTCCAATTAATCAATCAGAGAAAGAAAAGCTTTTCCCTTAATAAATCATAACACTTCTAGTTGTTAAACATAGCTGCTAAGGTTCAGTGACTGTGTCAGGATATGATCAATATAATTCCATCTTTAAACTGCCACAAAAGGAAGTGAAACTTAATGGAAAAACTATTCTACCTTTCCTATGTAACCACAATCAGAGCAGGCAGCCGAGTAATAATTAAACACATAAGAACAATTCACAAATGGACGAGGCGATTATGCAACTGTCTAGCCTAAGTATTACCAATTTGCTGTAAGATAAACCAAACAGCTTTGAAGTCTTACAGTAGTTGTAATACATATTTAAGTCAGTTTCAGAATTAATGACAAATTAATAGTAGTTAGAACTTCTACTGTCTTCATATAAGAACACTTCAGATACTGATTGCCTCCCCAAACGTTTGCCAAACCATTTGGAAGGCACAACTGTTAACACTGGCCTCATCGACAGGCACACCCAACTGGTGTAAGTTCATGTAGCACATAGAAGGTTCAGAACTCGGCCACTGGTGAATCAGAAGAGTAAGAGAGTGTAATTACAGCACAGTACAGTTTCCAGCAGGAAATGGGCCAACAACAGCTCAATAGCTCAGGGGACAGAACGTCTGGCAGCAAACAGCTCATCCACAAGAAATGGTGGAGTTGGAAGCAGTGAGGAGGCTGCACAATGCCACATGATACAACATGGTTGCAGCCAGACATAAAACCCCCACAGACAGCAACGACTTCCACTGCAGGCACTGACAACACCAGTTCCACTCAACAAGTGTGCCTTGTGCCATGCAGTTCCATTCAACTGTGCTGCCCCTCTGCATTGTGCCAAGCCAAAGGCGACACTGCAGTACTCCAGTGCTGACTGCAAACCCTGTCTGTAATAGCCTCACCATTATTGGCACACTGGTGTACTGCGCTATCCCAGTCGTTCCAACAACTCTCTGTCAAACCTCGCTGGAAATCAACTGACCTCGTGACTAGTGTAGCCTGCTCCATTAAAGCTTTACACAGCCAGTCACACTACAGCAAAGGGAAGCCAAACGGAAGAGTCAACAACAGCCAGCACAACATCTCAAACTCTCACATAAAGGCAGAACTGGGGTAGGTAACCGGAATCTCCTTTCTCTAAATACTTGGGCTTGTTGTCTGTCCATCACCCATTTCTTGCATCCCTCAACACGAAGGGAACAGCAGTGTGAGCCTTTCACCTACTACATAAGGTCTGACAAACTTGGGCAACATTTTCTGCTGATGCCTTGAATGCATTGGCTTTGTCCTCAAAAAGTTTTGAGAAACGCTTCATCCCCTACTTTAACTGAAGCGATTTGCTTCCCATTCTCCTACCAAGCTTTCTCCTGAGAATCTCCCATTTTATTTTATTTCTTTCAGATCCGCCTATTCCAGTAGTAGATCCTTGAGCGGCCATAAAATGGTCACTGAAGAATTTAATGAGAATGTTTAGCATGGCAGGAGTGGTCTGATGGGCTTCATGGTGGGCGGTATTGAAGGAAAAACATAGACAATTTGGCAACATGTTCCATCACATCTGGGACCTTGAATGGTAAACAGTGAGGGGATGATTTCAAGTTATGGCTTATTTTTTCAGTAGAATATGACCTTAGATACTAAGATATCTTGGTAATACGTATTATTCCTTGTCAAAACAGAACCACTTGAACTCTTTAGAAGTGAAGGCTGATACTCACTAACTAAAGTTTTAAGGGTCCAAAACCGACGAAAATTTTCTCAAGATGCTGAATATTAATAGCTGTAGGGATCAACGAGACATACTTAGTGAAAGTGTCGATTATGACCAAGGCAAAAAGGTTTCTGCTTTGGGAATGAGGCAAAGGCCCCAGGTAATCAATACATGATTTATCGATTGGTTGAAACTCGTACTCAGCGACCAGTTTCTGAATGTCCCAGTCCAGATGAAACTACAGGTGACCTCCACACGAAGACTGAACAGAGTACACATAACTTGGATTCCTCATCCTCCCTGGAACAGAAAGACAAGAAATCCTTGAGCTGTGCGTGGCTCATCTTCCCGCCATCATGTATTTTACACTCTGTTATTAACGTACTTCCATCTCACTACGTTAATTTAAATTAAGACTGTCACTGAGTTGCTGCTTTGCCCGACCGTGAGCGGCGTTAGCAGAGTGTATCGATATATCCCCTCTCGTAGTATCTTTGCTTGACTGCTATTACTTCCCGGTCGTTGTCTGTCGTAGCTCGTCAGTCCGAGTTAGGAGTTCTTTGGGAGTACAGGCTGCCAGTCTGTTGGAACGCATCTGGAGCCCAGTCCGGACCTGCCAGTCGGGGAGTTGCAATGCGGCACTAGTGTAGTTGGGTTGGAGCAGCGAGGTCTGCGCAGACATGGCTCGCTGACCATTGTCACCACGCATCACTTGAGCCAGGCCACGGTCTTGGTGGATCGTCGGTTGGTCCTCCTACCGGACGGCGCGTTTTGGCTCGCCGAAAGTTCATGAGTCGGCTGTGTGTGCTTCGACTCCCGATTTGTCTTCATGCATGCTTAATTGCTGTTGTATCGTTCAGGTCTTAGTGCAAGTGTTTGTCAGATTGTGCGTTAGTTGGCTTTGTTCCCACTGACGATTATTTTAAATGTTCTTGGCGTAGTGGCTCTGAGAGGTTGGTCGTCTCATCAGGCGACGTGTAACCGGTTCTCTGAGCGCTTCTGGGCCCCTTCAATTACCATCTTGTGGAACTTGGGTCAGTCCTTCCCTGGTGCATGGATGTCGTTTAGCCAGTGAATGTGTTTCCTCTGCATGGTTGGGTCCGAGCCAGTATTTCCGCCGTCGTGTGCCTGGAAGTGAGTGGCAGACGCACCAGCAGTGTAGTCGCAACGGAGCAGCAGTAGCTGACGGACAAGCAGGCAGTCGGACGGTTGCTGCGTACCAAGGAAGATATCTCCTCGCAGTGCAGTCGCTGGGTCCGCTGCCGCTCCCTGCACAGTGTCGGAGCGTGTGTGGAGCTGTCTGAACGGTACGAGCTTCGTGCCCTGGCCACTGAAGTAATTTCAGGCAGCGTACTTTCCTCACCTGTTTGGGCTGTCCAACGTAGTGCGTGGTTTTGATAGCTTAATACATATTTCCTTGAGGATACTGACGTTCGTGACATTTGGGGTTTAAGTTCTCATGTACCGATTGGTGGGGAGCAAGTTGTTTTGTCGGTCGGTCCATGGCTGTGCCTTGGTTGGGTTTCTGACGGATCAAGTGTAATTGGTCTTACCACCTGTCTCGCCTACGTGAACGAGGGCAAACCGACTTCCCTGGAGGCTTCTGAGTGCCACCGGTGTTTAATTATCTGTTTTCAGCTACTTAAAATATAAGGCTTATGGTTATTTTCCTTTTTTCCTTAAAAAATTTGCAAATTTAACATGCGATATGTTTTTTATTTTATTTGCCTCTTTAATTGCATCTTAATGTTGTCGATGTTTTTGGCTTTCAGCAATTTGTATTGCACCTTGCATATGTTCGTTCTATCTACCTTGCTGTGTGTTGTTTTTTTTTAAATTACTTTATTGCATTCTGAACTGGATTTTTATCTTGTTGATTTGTTAAGATTTCTTGTTTCGAGGCCTTCAGCCGTGAAAGAGTTGCATTCGGTAAAGGTTCGTCTACGTGCCACTTTGGTTGCAAAAGTGTTATTAAATTACAATAAATTACAATTAGAAGGTGAAACTGACCCCAAACTCTTTGGCGCTTTCCAAAATCGTAATTACCAGTTCTGCACAGCGAGTTAAGCGCGCGTCAATCCTTCTGCAGGGAATGTTGGGACTCCTGTGTTGCTGCGTATTAACCTGGGCACTTCACTCACATCACCCACTTGAAACAATTGGCTCAACGCATTGGCAGTTTGGTTTTGCTCCACTTTAATATGACAAACATCGAACTAGAACTTAGAGGTCATTACTGCCCACTGTGTTATTTGGCTTGTGTATCGTGTCTTAACGAACATCCAGCTCTGCGCCTGGGTATCTATTTCCAGTCGACAGCGACGATGTTCCAAATAAAAGTTATATTTCTCTCGTGTGAACATAGCGGCCAGTGATTATAATTTGCACACTGAGTATCTGGTTTCAACATGTGACAACGCCCATGATGTGAACACAAGAGGCCTTTCGTCTCCACCCTGCTCTCGTAATAGGACAACTGCATCCCAAACATGGGAAGTGTTGGTTTGAACAATAAACGGGCAAATAAAATCAGGGATCCCTGACACTAGTGCTAGTTTTGGACTCATTTTAATGCTTCAAAGGCAACTTATTGTGGGTTCACCCCATACAACTGTTCTACTCATGGTACGTAATGACATAATAGGAGCTGCTATCTGCGTGAAATTCATCATGAATTCAGATTGAAAATCACTGTTCCAACAAAACAGATGGTACCTGTCTTGTCTTTTGCGACTGGAATGAATGAACTGGTTCCAACCGTTGTCGAGGGATCCCAGTTTTCATATTTCGTCCCAGGTGAAGGTTACTTTGTTTGATTTAACAGTCAGACCCGCTTCTTTGATGTGGCAGTACACATGGCGGATGTGGTGTACCCGCTCTGCAGAACTGGCTCTGTAAACAGACATGAACTTAAAGTCCTCCAGACGTAATCCAATGGACGCCATCAGACCGCCGCTCCTCTGGCTAGTCCAAATATTACCCTATTAAACGCAGTAAGGTTGTAGGCGGTATACAAAGACGTTAAAGACTTAGACTCTCCTGGTAAAAGCATCTGATAGTAGGCCTATAATGATTTATCTCCTGGTAATAAGCTATAGGTCTAAACCCCTTCCCATGAGGCTTAGAAACCAGAAATATAGTGTAAGGTGAGGCGAAGGATAGATGACACCATCAGAAAATTAATATTCGATTATATGCAAATGTTGCAATTCAGGAGTTGACCAGTAGGGAGCCTGATGGACTCAGATGAGCTGGTTCCGGTATCCAACTTTAGTAGTTACTCGCAATCTATTAATCAACACATCCGGAAATTTGCCCACCACTCGCAGATTGACCTCTGGGTAAGTGGGTAACATCAACCCTCGCGTGCTCTACACTCACTCTACATAACTTCGTGCCAATGCTATGGGTACAAAACTTAATACTCTCCTGTGACCTAAATTTATATACGACGACGACCCACATAATCAACCAAACACTGGGTCAATTACAAAAAAATCACAACCCATAAGTCTTCAGAGCCAAATTTTTACCAACGAAGCACACAAATGGCCACTAGAGACCCTGGAATCTCAGTCTGATACAAGACTGAGCAACGACACTAAGTGCTTGTCCTTCCACCACATGACTCATCCAACTCATCACATTTAGCTCTGGGAACAAGGTCAGTTGTTTATAACGCGTGTACCAGGCATACTCCAGGAGGGGACATTACTCCATAATCCAGAAGAGCACACACATGTTCGGGTCCTAAAAATGCATGCACACAAAGCAGTCGCCCACCTTTGATGGTGCATGAATGGGAGCATTCTGCATAATGCAGAATGTGCCCCTTGCTTCTGGCATCAGCTGTTCATCCACCTACCCTTAGGTATCATAGATTGCCTGACAAAAAGGTCAGGCATCTTGAAAAATAGCATACAGTGCTAGTAACATAATGTGACTGACCAGCTCTGACTTCATACATGTTATTCACAATGCCCAGGTTATTGCTCAGATTTAGTTCCCCCATTCATGGTCACTATAAAGAATGTTCACGAATTCCAGCCAAAAGTTTGTCTATATTGACATTGCTCACTGGTTTTTCACTAAACAATTTTCTGGACCTGTCCTCTGCTCCCATACCCTCCAAGATAATGCCATCGCCAGTTCTTCGGAGATCGCAACACATAATACCAAAATGCAAAGATGCATTTCATTAACACAATGAGGAAAATTGTTATCCTTGCCTTGTACGTAAAAAAAAAAAAAGGTTCAAATGGCTCTGAGCACTATGGGACTTAACTTCTGAGGTCATCAGTCCCCTAGAACTTAGAACTACTTAAACCTAACTAACCTAAGGACATCACACACACCCATGCCTAAGGCAGGATTCGAACCTGCGACCGTAGCGGTCGCGCGGTTCTAGACTGTAGCGCTTAGAACCGCTCGGCCACTCCGGCCGGCCCTTGTACGCAGTATACATGTTGGTCTAGCAAATCTTTCCTCTTACAAGCACCCACGCATTTATTTAACAGCAACTTTCAGAAGTCTCACAACGTATCTGCACCTTCGAATGCTCCCACAATTATCTTCTGCAAGCAGCCTATGGTCAATGGATGAACCTGGATAAACTACTCCATGATTATCCTGTAAAACATTAGCCTGTTGATGTTACCCAACAAACAACCACAACAACTCAGTTAACTGATCGGTACTCTCTACTGAGAAACGTGACACTCTTTCAAGAGTAGACATCATAGGCTTCGGCTACTCTCAAAATAGGGTGTCTATCTTCTTTACAAACAGGCTGCTAATTCTTTGATCATATCTACCCTCACTAATATTAACATCAACATCCAGCTCCTCATCCCACCAACGTAGGACAAACATTTACTGTTTCCAGGCCACAACCTCGTCCTGCAAACATTTTCCTCTGGATCTTTTTTGACAAAGGTGTGCCATTCAACCGGTCTTTCCAAATCACGTACTTTTTCAGGCGTGGCATCTTTTACAAGAGAGGCTATGTTCAACAGCCACAACCAATAAATGTGGGCAAGGGAAAATCTGCACGCAACCATTGTTGATGACCGAGACTGCTTCGCTGCCAACATCTGGGCCACATTGGCAGGCGATAATCTGGTCTGTTCACACATGTTTTCCTAGCGACTGAACTCAGAGAGATACTTAACCTTTTTACGAGATACACTGCCAAAATTGTTGAAACATGTTGCACTCAGCATGAGACGGGGAATGAGGTACCAACACAATAGTGCATGTGTACGCTTTGCACATGCAATGCAAATGCATCTGGACGAAACCTTTGGTCACAAATGGATAGGGCGCGGTGGGCCAGTGGCATGGTCTGTATGTTCTCCCGATTTGATGTTCACTGATTTTTTCTTCTGGCGCCACCTAAAATCTTTTGTCTTTCAGAAACCCACTGAGACTGATGAAGAATTGATAGCACGTATTATGGCAGCTTCCAATTCTTTGCCAGGAGAGTTTGAAAGAGTGCGACATTCACTCCAAGGTCTTCACAAGGAGTGCATTCAGGCAGGAGGGCGTAATGTCGACAACTTTTTGTAACTGTTTTCAAATAAAGATTATAAAACTTCACACAGACGTCTCATTTACCCTGGTTCCACAAACACATTGAAATCGTTGCCCAACAGACCTCCTACCATGACAGCTCGGATGGCATGTGTTTCTAGCCTCTTGGCAGTGCACAAAACTGTTCAACCATGCCTAACACCATCTCCTGACTAATGCAGTCATGGATTGATATGTGAAATATGTTTGATATGTACCACTCTGCCAAACCTCTCATTTTCTACTTCATTTCAGATACAGGCTGCATGTATCACTCAATTGAAGACACGTTAGTAATCATAACAAGACCTTTCAATACTAACTGAGAGTCACCACAAGTAGAATAATATTTCAAAACGAAAAATGTAATTTGAGTCCAATTACAATAATTTCATGTATCATAAACAGAATAAGCATCAAAGGTTCAACCAACCCCCTGAAAAGGGGAACTTTAAGCAAAATAAAATTTTTAAGAATATTAATGAATCAAAACCCCTTTGGAGAAATTGTTTTAGGTGACAGTTTAATTTATCAAACTTCTAGCCCAATGGGCTCGTTAGAATCAAAACTCCTTAACTCTGTTAACTTAAAATACTATAACAAGCATACTATAATTTTAAGAGAAAACCTTTTTTTAACAACGTTGAAACACATCAATTATTGTGCCAATCCTGTATGGCACTCTTCAGAGGCCATAAGCCCTCCTGACTGCACTTCACGGTGACCAAGTCTGATGCAACACAGACAAAATAAGGCGCACTCTACAATACATGAGCGAATAATAAATTAATGGCCAAGTGTGATAGTACTTTTCAAGGCACCAACATTTATCAACCACCAATGTAAAGCAAACAAATTCGTATTAATCAAGCGGTGGAGGTAAGGAATTTTTTTTAAAATAATTCTAAACACTGGTAGCTGTCGCAGTTCATGTGACCAATTTGATTCTATCCTTAAAGTGCCACATAAGAAAGTGAAAATTAATGGAACAACTATTCCGCTTTTCTTATGTAACCAGAATCAGAGCAGGCAGCGGATTAGTACTTAATCCCATAATAATAATTCTCGGAAGCACTAGCGAATTAAGAAACCGACTAAGAATAAACGTCAGAGTTACTGGTTATTAGAACGTCTACTTTAAACAGTACGTGGCTCCTACAAATAACAGTCAACTCTCTTGTAAGGCACAACAGCTAACACTGGCCTCATAAGCAGTAACAAGAAACCAGTTTAAATATACGTAGCACTATAGAAGAGACAGAATTGGGAGAATGTTGAATCAGAACAGAAAGACAATGCAATCACAGCACAGTACGGTTTCTAACTGGAAAAGTGGTTACAACAACTTAATAGCTCAGAGTATAAAACCACAACTCTGTGGATGATCATATATTTTATATGTGTTTTAAGAAGTTTGTTTTATTAGTTGTGCCGAATATTATTATTGTAAATATGCTGTCAAGCTACAAATGCTATTTGTTATTTAAGGAAGAGAATGCACATGGAACGTTAACATTTTGTAAGTAGATACGCTGGCCTAGTCAGGGAAAAGCTATTATCAAAGAGTATAATAAACTGTAAGAGCATTATCGCTGGGCGTGCGAGCAGTTATGAGTCGTGAGGAGCCGGTTGTTGTCGTTGGTTGTGTGAATTTGCCGGCGTGACTATGCAAAAGTGCGGAGTTAAAAAGTCTATTTAGAAAATGCAGAGCAGTGAAAATTGAAATGGTTGTTTTGGCAAATGTTTAATATGGGCAAGGTATGTGTATGGCATTTAGTGCGCCCAGTACAAATGCAACAAGAGTAATCACATAAGATCAAGAGTGCTGTGGGCCCTTGTTACTGGCTATGGTATGGCAGGATCCACCTGTGCCCTATTTTACCACTACATGAAGCCGCGCGACAAACCAACGACATCATAAAGTTAAGGAAGATCTAGGCGTTTTATAACGAGAAGTGTAATAGGCTGACCAACGGAGTTGGAAATTCATTACTTAAATAACATTGTTTTCATGCATATTGTCACGTAAATAATTTTCCTAAGTCGTTATCCAAGTAGTATCCATCCCACCCCTTTGTACGAACCGAGATAAGCAGAAAATGAAGTGAACATTAAGTTATTAGTTTATCAAAACATAATTTTTCGAACTTTTGGACAATTACGTAATAATGAAAACTTTGGATGTAGTATGAATAATGTCAGAAACACAATGATGCAAAAGTCAGTATTAATTCATTTGCTAAGAATAGAGTAACTTTCATGATAAAAAATTGGTAATAAAACTTTACGTAACTTGGACACTGAATTTCACTGTCAAAGCACAGTTTCTAATTTATAGCTTGTGGCATAATTTATAACTTTTACTACAAAGAAATATCAGCGTAACTGCTATGTAAATGACAGTCCTTAGCAATGAGCAAATTCAATCTTTCTGCTTGCTACAATTACGGTGAGTAACGTAACCAAAAGTTTCTGTCCACAGCCAGTAAACAATCTTACTTTAATTGATCTATGAAAATTAATATAATATGTTGTATGTGTTTGCTATTTGTTTATTATCTGACTACTGTGACATGTGTGGTGTAAAAAACTTGAAAGTGTGCGTTAGGTACTGTTTCTACGTCATGATGCCAATAACTATTCTTACGTAAAACTGCTCACCAGTATAAAGTTCAGTTCAAATTTAATTATTTTAGCTCCTGTGAGGAAGTGGTGACCATTGGTTGTTTTCATTAATGACATACTTTGAAAACCTTTTTTCCAAATTTTCCACTAACTACTGTTAATTAAAAATTAGTTTACGCATTAAAAATATGTAAAGGTAACCAAACTTTGTTTCTAATCGTCATTGCTAAAGTACTGAGCAGTAGCGAATCGGTTATAACTTCATCTATTTCTCTCGGTTTTGCATTATTCTTCGGAGTAGATGCCTTTTCCCCACAGATTAGGGTCTTTAGGTATACAGTCATATAGAAAAGCCTAATTAGTCAGAGAGGTAGGAGGCTTATAAGAGGACAGTACGTCTAGCAAGAAACATCTCACTCACAAGAAAGGAAGCAGTCAGCAGCAGCAGCTAGAAGGCTGAAGACGTCGCGTGAGTCTATGGGACGGGACATGGAAGCATCCATGCGTAAACCACCCACAGACAGCAATGGATTCCACTGTGGGCGCTGCCAACCCAGTTACCATACGGTAAGAAGCCCCTGTATAGTCCCACGCAGCTGTGCCACCCCTCTGCGTGGCGCCAAGCCAGCATCGAACCTAGACTGCTTCGGCGTTGGCTTCCAGCCCCGAACACAACAGCCTCACCACCATTGGCGCACGGTATACTGCCCTCTCCTGGTCGCCCTGTAACTCTGTGTCAAACCTCGCTGGAAATCGACCAATCTAATGACCGTCCTAGCCAACACCATTAAAGCTCCATGCAGCCAATCACGGTACAGCAACGTTAAGTCAAATGAAAGAACCGACACACAGAATATATATGGAAGGCGCTATGGCTCTTGATCAAAGCAGTAAATCCCGTGCAAGAAAGAATACGATTGTAATCATTTATTATAAAACTAAAAGAGGAAGATTAACATTAAAATGTTTATAAAATACGCATACAGATTTTCAATAGATCTGCATCTGCACACATACTCAACAGAACATGTGAGAAGTTGTAGTTAACATGGCGCTACATGTTAGGGATTCTTTCCGTTCCAGTCACGTTATGACTGCAGGAAGAATAAATACAGAAGTACATCTGTTCATATTATTATTACTCTAATCTTATCCTCCCAGTTCCTATAGAAATGATACCTAGGTGGATGACAAATGCCTCTGGAGTCTCAATTAATAGCTGGCCGTTGTGGCCGAGCGGTTCTAGGCACTTCAGTCCGGAACCAACCGGCAGCTACGGTCGCAGGTTCAAATCCTGCCTCGGGTATGGATGTTTGTGATGTCCTTAGGTTAGCTAGGTTTAAATGAGGTCTGATGACCTCAGATGTTAAGTCCCATAGTGCTCAGAGCCATTTGAACCATCTCAATTAATACTTGTTTTGCTGGACAGTTACTATCTACCTATAGGCTCCTGCATATTGATCTATTTGACCATTTATGTTGCAGTCCCCACTGGTCAATCGAACTTGTGAAGTATATGTCCCCTTATTTGTATACATTTAATATTCCCAGGTAATTCCGTTTCGCATAAGTACTATAACACTTAGAAGCAAAACAGTTATCTACAACCGTCACAGCCAGTAATGCAAACTCTCTTGGTGAAGTACACTTTTCAAGACAACATGAAGCAGACCTCATAAATTGGTGTTCTAATTACTTTCCAGTTTTATTTTCCTCACAGTGTTTTGAGTTTTTGGTGAAAGGTACTGTACATTTTTTTCTACATCAGTTTTATAATAATTTCACTGGTGAACACAGAACTAAGAATTAGGATGCTGCAGTTTACACACATTACTCAGACATTTCTGACATATTTAGACTTGAAAGGTAGTTACATCGCATTTAATAGCCTGATTTGGATGACGGGAGGCGGGTTATAGTCAGCAGCATACTAGAAAGAGTCGACAAATTATGCTGGGTTCTACACCAATTAGATTACATAATGGTCAGACAGAGATTCCGAAATAATATTCTGGATTGTAAGGCGTACCTAGGAGCAGATATAGACTCAGATCACAATATAGTAGTGATGAAGAGTAGGCTGAAGTTTAAGACTAGTCAGGAAGAATCAATACACTAAGAAGTGGGATACAGGAACTTTGCCTTACACGGGCAAGTGCTCTACCAACTGAGCTACCCAAGCACGACTCACGCCCCGTCCTCGCAGCCTTACTTCTGCCAGTACCTCGTCTCCTACCTTCCAAACTTTACAGAAGCTCTCCTGCGAACCTTGCAGAACTAGCACTACTGAAAGAAAGGATATTGCGGAGACATGGCTTAGCCACAGCCTGGGGGATGTTTCCAGAATGAGATTTTCACTCTGCAGCGGAGTGGACGCTGATATGAAACTTCCTGGCAGATTAAAAATGTGTGCAGGACTGAGACGCGAACACGGGACCTTTGCCTATTACGGGAAAGTACTCTACCAACTGAGCTACCCAAGCACGACTCAAGACCCGTCCTCACAGCCGTCCTTCTGCCAGTACCTCGTATCCTACCTTCCAAACTTTACAGAAGCTCTCCTGCGAACCTTGCAGGACTAGCACTCCTGAAAGAAAGGATATTGCGGATACATGGCTTAGCCACAGCCTAGGGGATGTTTCCAGAATGAGATTTTCAATCTGCAGCAGAGTGTGCAATGATATGAAACTTTCTGGCAGACTAAAACTGTGTGCAGGATCGAGACTCGAACTCGGGACCTTTGCCTTTCGCGGGCAAGTGCTCTACCAACTGAGCTACCCAAGCACGACACACGCTCTGCACACCGTTGCTTTATTTTGCGTGGTTGACAGAATCACGTTATGCTCCTTTCCGTGTGAGGTCACTCTGCTGCATCGGCACCTTGGTCGTCCAGTTCAGGTGGCATGTGGCAATTTAGCTCCGTGGAGTGCCCTCCCTACACGCCATTTCTGTTGTTCTTCCTGGTTTGTATTCCATTCTACTGGGTAAAAAATATTGAACTGTATGAGAAAACTAAATTAGTTTCAAACTACAGTGTGGACACACTTTATTCAGCATGTAACTGTCGCTATGGAGATTCGGATTTAGAACAATTTTAAGAAACATTTTTGGAACAGCACTCAAAAAGTTTTAAAAAAAATTTTTGTTTTTAAAATTCAGTCTTGAACGCACCACGTATGCTACATGAACATAGGTGACATATTTTGGTCGAATCACATGACCATCATCAGACCTGTAATTTAATTTAGAAAGTAATAGAAACCTTACTAAATTGACAATAAAATATGACCAAATGCTTATGAGGATAAAATACAATAAGACTTGTTATACCCATGGCATCCTTCGAAGATGGTAGGTGGAGCGCTCTTCCCAGCTGCTGTCATGTGAACTGGTGCCAGCAAGTGACGGGCATACGCTTAAATACGAAGATGCTCCACCTACCTCTTCTCCCTCTACCTCACGTCAACCAATCAGTATAAAACGGGTTCACATAATCGTCAAAACGTAAAAAAACAAAGTACAATAATAACATAAAAGTAGTTATGTATAAAATATATCTCTACAACCATGGAACTACTTACATATTGTATATTGTATCTTTTATACAATATTTAAGTAGTTCCACGGTTGTAAAGAGATATTTTATACATAACTATTTTTATTTTATTATTGTACTTTGTTTTTTTTAACGTTTTGACATGTGAACCCGTTTTACACTGATTGATTGACGTGAGGTCGTATTTAAGCGTATGCCCGTCACTTGCTGGCACCAGTTGACATCACAGCAGCTGAGAAGAGTGCTCCACCTACCATCTTCGAAGGATGTCATGGGTATAACAAGTCTTATGGTATTTTGTCCATATAAGCCTTTTTGTCATATTTTATTGTCAGTTAGTAAGGTTTATATTACTTTCTAAATTAAATTAAAGGTCTGATGATGGTCATGTGATATGACCGAAACCGGTCACCTATTCTTGTAGCATACGTGGTGCGATCAAGACTGAATTTTAAAAAGAAAGATTCGGATTTAGGTTATGACACGTTCGATATGCCTGTCATCGTTGGTGATAGTATGCTACAGACGAATACCGAAATTCTCTATGACCCTCTGAAGTGTCGGAACATCGATGCTGTCAATGATGTCCTGAATGGCTGTTTTCATTACAGCAGCGGTTTTAGGGTTATTCCAGAACTGTCTCTTACCGTCCGGTAGTCACTCTGCTATCAACGAATATCGCATTGATTATTCCGTGACCGGACATTACACACCGCACAGTCAGGCCCGTTGAAGGTGAAGAGACGTATAGATCACGAAATGGGGGTTCTCAGTCCCCAAAATGTTCCAATTTCGCTTATTGATGAACCCATCTAAATGAAGGTGGGCTTCGTCGCTAAACCAAATCATATACGCCAACTGATTCCGCTCATGCCACTGGGCCAACTGTGGAGTTTAAATGTCCTAACGCAAACTGTTCAGAAGATGTAACGATTCTATTTCATGTAGTTCAATAATTGTCATCCTGTATGTATTGTATAGTAGTCTGAATTGGTTTCACCTCTGATACCGACCAGGGAACACTTTAACAATTGCTTCATCGGCCTGCAATATTATCCTGTGGCGTAACAGACCCCTTTCCTTTAGAAAGTTCGTGTGGAATTTTGTTTTTGATGTTCTTGGAACAAATATCACGATTTGTGGCTTTGACCAAAATACCTTACACACAGCGTCACTGTCTATGCTCTCTGCCATTCAGGAACGCTATTACCCAGTGCCAAAAACTCTGTCTTAATCTACTGTTGTTACTATTCTTCTTCATTGGTTGGCTAATTTGTGCAGTATCTTGCAATCGGATTCACTCTACTTTAATGCCCATTGTGTCCACCAACTGAACTGATCTGTCAGTCCCAACGAACGCTTTTAGTGCGGCATGATCCAACACTACTTTGAACATTTGTTTATAGAGAAAACAATGTATGTTACAAATACCATACATAAGTGCTAACATGTCCATCTACAGTGTGGAATAATTCCACTCTGCTTTAATCAAATGTCTGGATGCGTATCGCACTGGATGTTCCTTATTGTCGGTCCATCTGAATGCAAAATTACTCATATTACAGGATAAAATCAAATCGTATTCGAAGTTGGAAAATAATAACATTGCACCTGAAGACAGTGCCTGTTTCAAGGCGTGAAACGCAGTCTGACAAGCGGCAGATCACTCAATAGTTTTTCTTTCGTCAATAATATGTTCAAGGGCTCTGTAATTTCAGTAAATATCTGATAAAGGTCCTACAATAATTTCAAAGAATTGTATGTTATTAGAGCAGTTTCAGTGAGTTAAGATAATAAATTATGTTTTAAATTAGTAGATGAGATTATAAATTCATGGAATGTTGTACAACCATGTACGAGATGAACCCGAGACAATATATATAATATAAATAAATAAAACTAATATACCACCAAGAAATGTTAAGAATAAAATGTATGATAGACAATAACTCTCCATTATTGTTCCTGTTATTAACCCAACCAGGAAAATCTGGAGAATAATGAAAAGTATTATTGATATTAAGGGGATACGTTCAGAGGATTGAATCTGGTAACATAATGTTATAGCTTTGAGAGGTTAAACTTTGAGAGGTTAAATCATATGCATTGAGGCTGAGATTCATAGCATCAGGAAGACCAACAAAATTCGCAACGTTTGACGAGATTGTTCCTAGAACATCCGGAGCAATATTCCTGCCGGTTTATTCTAATGGAAGGTGCAGTGTTACGCCATTAAATGAAATTAGAGGTGGATGTAGAAACTTTTAAAGTGTTTCCCAGAAGCTACAAGACGAGAGTTGAAACCAAGGCTAGCTACTATGTAATATATACAATACAACACCAACAGAGAGGAACAACAGAAATGAAATTTAGCATAGGCACTTCATCGATTTAATATTGCAACATGCCACCTGAATTAGATGACCAAAGTGCCAATGCAGCAGGCTGACCTCACAGGGAATTGCACATCATGTCATCCTGCCAACCACATACAACGAAGTAACAATGTGTAAGTCATATGCAAGCAGACAGCTGCTTTCATAAATTTACACAGCGCGTTTTTAGGCATCAGAAGCAGTTTCTCAAGATTAGGCTCAAGGGCTGTTTGTTTCATACCACAATGTATGCATTAGTGTCCATGAAAGACAAAACCAATACTGATGTTGATGGTGGGCGTCGGTTCTAGGTGGTAGGTGAAGAGAAAGTTTTATTTTTATACCTGTCAGGAGGACGAAATGATATGATTCTCTTAGCATCACTCTATATACGAAAATCTTGAATAGTAATGAAGTAAATCTGAAAGAATGGCTCCTGCTAATAATTATGCGAATCCTTGTTAGAAGCTACCACTGTTGTTGGTATTTGTCACAGTGGATGAAGCACTGAGAAAAAAAGTGAAAGAAAGTTCTTAATATGGAATGTAGTTATAGGGCACCAAACATCAGTACCGGGGTTCACAAGCACATTGTCAGGTCGTAGAGTCAATAGATTACATAATACAAATTTATAGCTCACAATTAATGGAACAAAACAAAAAATACTATTAAGTCTTCCTAAAATGGGATAACGAATTATCACATAAATAATCAGAGAATGCAGTGAATAACATTGGACAATTTCAGTTAAATGTAGAACATGACAATGCAAAGTAACAGCAACAAGAAATACGTTAATAGTAAATGAGTCAATTCTTTGTCTTTTTTAAATTAGTTATTAAAACGATTGATTACTCATTTATATCCTTGTTCCTACAAAAGAAAGAGGATTGTAATTCATGTCTATACACTTTAAGATACATCAAATGTTTTTCTTGGTTCTACTGCATTTATCAGCTGTAGAGATTACAATTTTGCTAGCGTCTTTTAGATCCTTGAGCTTCAAGTTTTACTACCGTGTCCACGAAGATACTTTTGCCGTTAAAATAGCACAACGATACGGCTAATCACATATTTCGAAGTATGTCCCGAGTAGCTGTCCTTGCGTGCCACAGTATGAGCGATAAGTGTCCGACGCGCCGTATAAGAGGAGGCCGGTGTGCTCGCTTGTGGCACTTCTAGCAAGGCCCTCAACTTAGAAGCCACTACAGCCATGAAGGCAGCCCTCGTCCTGCTGATCTCTGGTGTGTTGCTTGTGGCGTACTGCACGCCGCTGGCTGCTGCAGACGATGGAGACGAAGTGTTCGAGGATGACGACGAGAATGACAGCTCAGCAGACGACGACTCCAACGGCTGCGGTGATGAGGAGGGTCTAAGTGGAGAGAGCAGGCGGGCAGTCAAAGGTAAGCAGCAGCTCAAGTGGGCAGGCGGTGCACAGGTCTAGCCATCATGACGGCACTATTGGCTTCCCCAGGCAGGCGTTCTGACATTGTGAATGTCTGCAGGCAGCATTCACGTTGTCAGGTTGTGGTGATATTGCAGTTATACGACTAGCACGGTTCTCAATAGGCTAAATATGCTGCTACATTCAGTTACATTTCCCTTTAATATGGATATTATGGCCCATTAAAATAGTTACGCTTGCTAAATATGGACCCATGTTGAAAGGGCATTAGGCTTACATTTGTGTCGTACTGAGGGGCTATCTACTGATCACTATGATACCTCACTTCCATGTAGCTCAACAGCATATCATTTAGAGGCAAGTAACACATAAGCACTAGTCGTCTATGTATCTTGGTACTAAATTTGCGCAACAGATTTCTATGACAATTTGTTGCTGAACATGTACCGATACTAACAAAAATCCACATACCATAAGCAATGCGAAATTATGATGCTGTCTTCAGCCAAGCAAGTACGACATTAATAATAAACTAACAAGCATGTTCTCAATGTTGAGTGCTGAGACATACACTGAACACTTATCACGTATCTGTCCTTTTGGATAATTTGAATAATTGATGGGACATGTTCCTAATATCCGTATTGACTGGGAAAGAGCATCTATTCTGAACAAGAAATGAAATAAAAAAATGTAGGATCTGTTATAACCGAAATGTTATTGCTCTACTGCTTCAATACAATAATGGTTGAGGGAATTTTGACAGGTACTAAATACAGCAAAGTGGTTAGCGAAATTTCAGGTACTGAAGTAACACATTTTTTAGTTTAGATTGTAATGCTTAATGTAAATGGTTGCCAGTTCATGGTGTGAGCGAAAAATGTTGTATAGTTGTTATTAACTTGGAAAAGTATTTACACAATAGTTACTGCAAGCCAGTCAGGTGGGAATGGGCCCAACACTTACTTGAGCTCAGACGCAAACTCGCAGTTAGCAACATGAACTAAATCTAATCATGAAATCAGTAAGACAAATTGCATTAAGCAATGCACTCGACTCCCAATTGTTTGGCACTCAGTTTTCAAAATAAATAGCTTCGCACAGCCTGCCATAGCGCCTACTGTTAATATTTCTACAATTATAATCGTTCGTAAATATTTTCTGTTAAGCAAAGTATGTCTTTTCAGCATATATCTTTCATTAAATAACCACTGATTAATTTTGCATAACACTGTTATGTATTTTGGAAATGAGAGCAGAAATTGTTGATTACTCAAGGAATTTAAATTTTCTCATTTACAATAATGGAATTACTTTTTCGTTGTCACTGAATATTAATAGTGGTTTTTAAGTGATGATTTCGCTGATATTTAACGATCAGATTTAATTATTTTTAAATTTTTATAATTTTCAGTTTTTTAAACAAATTATTAAAATTAAATTAGGTCAGCAGTTTTTGTCTTTTTGTCTTCAATAGTGGCTCTCAGTTTTAATTAATAGTGACAGATAGGACCCTAGTTGATAACTGTTCAGGTGTTAGCTCTTGTACCACAGTGTTAACTTTAAGTTGGTAATTATTCACAAAATGAAACTACTACATTGGCTAGCCTTGACATACTTCTAAATGTTAAAGTTGTTCTGGCCTTAATTTAGTGAGTGGTTGCTGGTGCTGCATAAAATAATAAACGCCCACAATGCATGGCAACAGGCTTGTCTTGTCCCTTTGCAATACACAGTTTATGGCCCACAGCGCTCTTCTTTCACATTAATTCCAATTCATGCTTTTTGCACTGTTCCCAGTTAACACCATAATTATGCCTGGCCATAACACAAATTTCTTCCAGTTTGGTACCCAACAATGTGCAGCGCTACGTGCTGCTGGCAGCCACTATGCCTGAGCACATCTGTCAGACTCTACTGCACTGTGAGCATCTGTGCCCAGTGGCAATGATCCCTAACTCAAATACATTCTTTGACAGCTCACTGTAGGAAACGGCCCTGACTGGACTAGAGTATTTGCTACGTGTTAGCACATAATTCCTTTCTAGATATTGCATTTAAATTGCATAATCATATTAATTGATAAGAAAATAGTTAGAAAATAGTGTCAAAATGCGTTACATAAAAATTTACTCCAGTTCTCAAAATTACAACATTAATACTGCGAAACTCTCTTGTGTGTTAGACATAGTGTTGGTGTGTTACACACTGTATTCACGTATGTTCCTCTTTGCATTGGTAGACTGTTTTGAGTTCCATGCCTACAGTTTTGTTTTCCATAGAGCTCAGCTACCGTGTGAGTTACATGATTACAAATATAATTGCCAGAGTTTCACTAATGAAAGAAAAGTAAACATTTACGTGTCAATCACTTCTTAAATACGAGTATAAAAAATGCACATAAAATTCAAGCTTAGTGTTTCCACCAGCTGTAGGCAGGTGTTGCTGTAATGACTACTGGAATTTGCTGATGAGACACTTGATCATCAAGTCTGTCCTTTGTTGTTTAGCAGGTGCTCACGCCCGGGCCGGCCACGCGAAACACGCTCGTGCAGGCAGCCGACACGCTGCGAGCAGAGCTGCAAACAGACCCCACGCCAGGTCAGGCGCCGCCCGGAAAGCCGCACACAGCGTGTAGCCGCCGCTGCTGAGGAGGCGCCACACCATGGAGGTGCAGTCTGGAGCTGCTCACATTGTCCTGTACTCTACACTGACACGGCAGAAATAAAGCACTACTGCACTTTGCAGCAAACATATGTGTTTATAAGTTTCCTTTAATTTAGATCTATGGTCGCAAGCTTTTTGTTAACAGATTACCGGTTTCGGTCTCTAATGACCATCGTCAGACCTGCAGCAGAAATGGAAAAAGCATTAATACACTCTCAAACTGTCTACAGCTTAAGAACAATACATAGACCATAATGAAAAGTAGTACTGACAAAATATACATTTGTGCACTTTTAATATGAATAGGCATACCTGTTTCATAAAAACATTGTCCTAATGTACTGCAGCCATAGTGGCATCATCAAATGTTAAATGGAGAATCAGCACCAGCATCATCAAATACATATAAATAACATCACATGCACTGGTCATGTTGTCAGTAGTACTACTGTTTAAAACAAGCTGCCATACAATAGCCACAACTTGTTTGTGTTGTAAGATCACCAGATGTCGCTAATGTAGCCATACGCTAGTTTTCAATAATTAATTCAAAAAAGGAAACCAAAGGGGATACAATAGTTGAAGGGGCAAATCGAGTTCAGAATAGAGTATAGCAATATTATTTGTTTAGCAAAATATAACTGCAGGCATTCATAGGTGTCCTGAATCAAACAGGTGGCACTGTTGTGTATATGCATTCTGCAATTGAACTGTGGCCCACCACACTACAGTGGGTGGAGACAGTGCCTGAGGCAACGCCTGACATGAAAGAGTCAGATACATCTCACTGCACAACACACTAAAGAACAACAAACTGACAATCAAGTATGATGGTACTTATGAAGCCACTAACCTTTATGAACCATCAATATAAGACATTAAATGTTCCAATTAATTAACCCAAGAAGGAAAAGCTTTTTCCTCAATAAATCGCAACACTTCAAATTGTTGCGGTTTATATGATCAACATAATTCCATCTTTAAACTGCCACAAAAGAAAGTGAAAACTAATGGAAAAACTATCCCACACTTATTATGTAACGACAATCAGAGCAGTAATAATTAAACACATAAGAGCAATTCACAGATGAACCAGGTGACTAAGGAACCGACAAGCGTAAATAATACCAATTTGCTGTAAGGTGAAGCAGACAGCTTTGAAGTCTTACAGTCGTCATAATATATATTAAAGCCAGTTTAAGAATTAATGACAAATTACTAGTAGTTAGAACTTCTACTGTCATCATATAAGAACACTTCAAATACAACTTGCCTTGCAGAACGATTTCCAAACCATTTGGAAGGCACAACTGTTAACACTGGCCTCATCGACAGGCACACTCAACTGGTGTAAGTTCATGTAGCACATAGAGGAGCCAGAACTCGGTCACTGGTGAACCAGAAGAGTAAGAGAGTGTAATCATAGTGCAGTACAGTTTCCAACAGGTAATGGGCCAACAACAACTCAATATCTTAGACGACACAACGTCTGGCAGCAAACAGCTCTTCCACAAGAAATGGTGGAGTTGGCAGCAGTGAGGAGGCTGCACAATGCCACATGATACAACATGGCTGCAGCCAGGCATAAACTTCCCACAGACAGCAACGAATTCCACTGCAGGCACTGGCAACACCAATTCCACTCAATAAGTGTGCCTTCTGCCACGCAGTTCCATTCAACTGTGCTGCCCCTCTGCATTGTGCCAAGTCAAAGGCGACACTGCAGTACTCCAGTGCTGACTGCAAACCCTGTCTGTAATAGCCTCACCATTATTGGCACACTGGTGTACTGCGCTATCCCAGTCGTTCCAACAACTCTCTGTCAAACCTCGTTGGAAATCAACTGACCTCGTGACTAGTGTAGCCTGCTCCATTAAAGCTTTACACAGCCAGTCACACTACAGCAAAGGCAAGCCAAACGGAAGAGTCAACAACAGCCAGCACAACATCTCAAACTCTCACATAAAGGCAGAACTGGGGTAGGTAACCGGAATCTCCTTTCTCTAAATACTTGGGCTTGTTGTCTGTCCATCACCCATTTCTTGCATCCCTCAACACGAAGGGAACAGCAGTGTGAGCCTTTCACCTACTACATAAGGTCTGACAAACTTGGGCAACATTTTCTGCTGATGCCTTGAATGCATTGGCTTTGTCCTCAAAAAGTTTTGAGAAACACTTCATCCCCTACTTTAACTGAAGCGATTTGCTTCCCATTCTCCTACCAAGCTTTCTCCTGAGAATCTCCCATTTTATTTTATTTCTTCCAGATCCCCCTATTCCAGTAGTAGATTCTTGAGCGGCCATAAAATGGTCACTGAAGAATTTAATGAGAATGTTTAGCATGGCAGGAGTGGTCTGATGGGCTTCATGGTGGGCGGTATTGAAGGAAAATCATAGACAATTTGGCAACATGTTCCATCACATCTGGGACCTTGAATGGTAAACAGTGAGGGGATGATTTCAAGTTATGGCTTATTTTTTCAGTAGAATGTGGCCTTAGATACTAAGATATCTTGGTAATACGTATTATTCCTTGTCAAAACAGAACCACTTGAACTCTTTAGAAGTGAAGGCTGATACTCACAAACTAAAGTTTTAAAGGTCCAAAACCGACGAAAATTTTCTCAAGATGCTGAATATTAATAGATGTAGGGATCAACAAGACATACTTAGTGAAAGTGTCGATTATGACCAAGGCAAAAAGGTTTCTGCTTTGGGAATGAGGCAAAGGCCCCAGGTAATCAATACATGATTTATCGATTGGTTGAAACTCGTACTCAGCGACCAGTTTCTGAATGTCCCAGTCCAGATGAAACTACATGTGACCTCCACTCGAAGACTGATCTCCAGAGAACACATACTTGGATCCTTCGTCCCCCCTGGAACAGAAGCACAAGAAATCCTTGCAGGGAACGATGGGACTCTTGTGTTGCTGCTTGTCATCCTGGGACACCTCACTCACATCACCCACTTGAAACATTTGGCTCAACGCATTGGCAGTTAGGTTTCGCCCCACTTTAATAAGGCGAACATTGAACTATAACATAGAGGTCACTACTGCCCACTGTGTTATTTGGCCTGTGTATCGTGTCTTAACGAACATCCAGCTCTGCACCTGGTTATCGTTTTCCAGTCGACAGCGACGATGTTCCAAATAAAAGTTATATTTCTCTCGTGTGAACATAGCGGCCAGTGATTATAATTTGTACACTGAGTATCTGGTTTCAACTTGTGACAACGCCCGTGATGTGAACACAAGAGGCCTTCCCTCTCCACCCTGCTCTCGTAATAGGCAAACTGCACCTAAAACATCGTAAGTGTTGCTTTGAAAGATAAACGGGCAATCAAAATAAGGAATCCCTGACACTAGTGCTATACTTGGACTCATTTTATTGCTTCAAAGGCAACTTATTGAGTTTCACTCCATACAAATGTTCTACTCATGGTACGTAATGACCTAATAGGAGCTGATATCTGCGTGAACCCCCCCATGAACCATGGACCTTGCAGTTGGTGGGGAGGCTTGCGTGCCTCAGCAATACAGATGGCCGTACCGTAGGTGCAACCACAATGGAGGGGTATCTGTTGAGAGGCCAGACAAACATGTGGTTCCTGAAGAGGGGCAGTAGCCTTTTCAGTAGTTGCAGGGGCAACAGTCTGGATGATTGACTGATCTGGCTGTGTAACATTAACCAAAAAGGCCATGCTGTGCTGGTACTGCAAACGGCTGAAAGCAAGGGGAAACTACAGCCGTAATTTTTCCCGAGGACATGCAGCTGCACTGTATGATTAAATGATGATGGCGTCCTCTTGGGTAAAATATTCCGGAGGTAAAATAGTCCCTCATTCGGATCTCCGGGCGGGGACTACTCAAGAGGACGTCGTTATCAGGAGAAAGAAAACTGGCGTTCTACGGATCAGAGCGTGGAATGTCAGATCCCTTAATCGGGCAGGTAGGTTAGAAAATTTAAAAAGGGAAATGGATAGGTTGAAGTTAGATATAGTGGGAATTAGTGAAGTTCGGTGGCAGGAGGAACAAGACTTTTGGTCAGGTGATTACAGGGTCATAAATACAAAATCAAATAGAGGTAATGCAGGAGTAGGTTTAATAATGAATAAAAAAATAGGAGTGCGGGTTAGCTACTACAAACAGCATAGTGAACGCATTATTGTGGCCGAGATAGACACAAAGCCCAAGCCTACTACAGTAGTACAAGTTTATATGCCAACTAGCTCTGCAGATGATGAAGAAATTGATGAAATGTATGACGAGATAAAAGAAATTATTCAGGTAGTGAAGGGAGACGAAAATTTAATAGTCATGGGTGACTGGAATTCGTCAGTAGGAAAAGGGAGAGAAGGAAACATAGTAGGTGAATATGGATTGGGGGAAGAAATGAAAGAGGAAGCCGCCTTGTAGAATTTTGCACAGAGCATAACTTAATCATAGCTAACACTTGGTTCAAGAATCATAAAAGAGGGTTGTATACCTGGAAGAATCCTGGAGATACAAAAAGGTATCAGATAGATTATATAACGGTTAGACAGAGATTTAGGAACCAGGTATTAAATTGTAAGACATTTTCAGGGGCAGATGTGGATTCTGACCACAATCTCTTGGTTATGAACTGCAGTTTGAAACTGAAGAAACTGAAAAAAGGTGGGAATTTAAGGAGATGGGACCTGGATAAACAAAGAACGAGAGGTTGTAGAGAGTTTCAGGGAGAGCATAAGGGAACAATTGATAGGAATGGGGGAAAGAAATACAGTAGAAGGAGAATGGGTAGCTCTGAGGGATGAAGTAGTGAAAGCAGCAGACAATCAAGTACGTAAAAAGACGAGGGCTAATAGAAATCCTTGGGTAACAGAAGAAATATTGAATTTAATTGATGAAAGAAGAAAATATAAAAATGCAGTAAATGAAGCAGGCAAAAAGGAATACAAACGTCTCAAAAATGAGATCGACAGGAAGTGCAAAATGGCTAAGCAGGGATGGCTAGAGGACAAATGTAAGGATGTAGAGGCTTGTCTCACTAGGGGTAAGATAGATACTGCCTACAGGAAAATTAGAGAGACCTTTGGAGAGAAGAGAAGCACTTGTAAGAATAACAAGAGCTCAGATGGCAACCCAGTTCTAAGCAAAGAAGGGAAGGCAGATAGGTGGAAGGAGTATATAGAGGGTTTATACAAGGGCGATGTACTTGAGGACAATATTATGGAAATGGAAGAGGATGTAGATGAAGATGAAATGGGAGATACGATACTGCGTGAAGAGCTTGACAGAGCACTGAAAGGCCTGAGTCGAAACAAGGCCCCGGGAGTAGACAACATTCCATTAGAACTACTAACGGCCTTGGGAGAGCCAGTCCTGACAAAACTCTACCATCTGGTGAGCAAAATGTATGAGACAGGTGAAATACCCTCAGGCTTCAAGAAGAATATAATAATTCCAATCCCAAAGAAAGCAGGTGTTGACAGATGTGAAAATTACCGAACTATCAGTTTAATAAGTCACAGCTGCAAAATACTAACGCGAATTCTTTACAGACGAATGGAAAAACTGGTAGAAGCGGACCTCGGGGAAGATCAGTTGGGATTCCGTAGAAATGTTGGAACACGTGAGGCAATACTAACCTTACGACTTATCTTAGAAGAAAGATTAAGAAAAGGCAAACCTACGTTTCTAGCATTTGTAGACTTGGAGAAAGCTTTTGACAATGTTGACTGGAATACTCTCTTTCACATTCTAAAGGTGGCAGGGGTAAAATACAGGAAGCGAAAGGCTATTTACAATTTGTACAGAAACCAGATGGCAGTTATAAGAGTCGAGGGGCATGGAAGGGAAGCAGTGGTTGGGAAAGGAGTGAGACAGGGTTGTAGCCTCTCCCTGATGTTATTCAATCTGTATATTGAGCAAGCAGTGAAGGAAACAAAGGAAAAATTCGGAGTAGGCATTAAAATTCATGGAGAAGAAGTAAAAACTTTGAGGTTCGCCGATGACATTGTAATTCTGTCAGAGACAGCAAAGGACTTGGAAGAGCAGTTGAACGGAATGGACAGTGTCTTGAAAGGAGGATATAAGATGAACATCAACAGAAGCAAAATGAGGATAATGGAATGTAGTCAAATTAAGTCGGGTGATGCTGAGGGAATTAGATTAGGAAATGAGACACTTAAAGTAGTAAAGGAGGTTTGCTATTTAGAGAGTAAAATAACTGATGATGGTCGAAGTAGAGAGGATATAAAATGTAGACTGGCAATGGCAAGGAAATCGTTTCTGAAGAAGAGAAATTTGTTAACATCGAGTATAGATTTAAGTGTCAGGAAGTCGTTTCTGAAAGTATTTGTATGGAGTGTAGCCATGTATGGAAGTGAAACATGGACGATAACTAGTATGGACAAGAAGAGAATAGAAGCTTTCGAAATGTGGTGCTACAGAAGAATGCTGAAGATAAGGTGGGTAGATCACGTAACTAATGAGGAGGTATTGAATAGGATTGGGGAGAGGAGAAGTTTGTGGCAAAACTTGACTAGAAGAAGGGATCGATTGGTAGGACACGTTCTGAGGCATCAAGGGATCACAAATTTAGCATTGGAGGGCAGCGTGGAGGGTAAAAATCGTAGAGGGAGACCAAGAGATGAATACACTAAGCAGATTCAGAAGGATGTAGGTTGCAGTAGGTACTGGGAGATGAAGAAGCTTGCACAGGGTAGAGTAGCATGTAGAGCTGCATCAAACCAGTCTCAGGACTGAAGACCACAACAACAACAACATCTGCGTGAAATTCAGCATGAAATTCAGAAGGAAATTCACTTTTACAACAAAGCAGATGGTAGCCATCTTGTCTTTTGGGACTGGAATGAATGAACTGGTTCCAGCCGTTATCGAGGGGTCCCAACTTTCATACTTCATCCCAGGTGAACGTTATTGTGTTAAATTTAGCAGTCAGACCCGCTTCCTTCAGGTGGCTGTAAACCTGGCGGATGTGGTCTAGACGCTCTGCAGAACTGACGCTGTAAACAGACGTGAACTTAAAGACCTCCAGACAGAATCCAATAGACGCCATCAAACTGCCGGTCCTCTGGCCGGTCCAAAGATGACCCTATTAAACTCAAATAGGTTGTAGGTGGTACATAACGCCGTTGGAGGCTTAGACTCTTCTGGTAGTAGGCCTAGTGTAAATCCTGAACTGTAAAAGGTTTATAATGGCGTAGGCTTCCGCGGCCAGAGTCAGTCGACATAAAAGTTTTCTGGGTTTGGTACCGCGTCATAATGTAGAAACTACTGCTGCTATAGAAAAGTCAACGTTTCGGCCACGATTGTAGGTTTGTCACCCGGAAATCGCGTAAAGCAGTTGCGTTATTCCGTAGGTGGGATAGACTCGAGCACAACATTCTGGTAATAAGCTATGGGTCGAAAACCCTTCCTATGAGTGTTAGAAACCAGAAATATAGGGTCAGTGTAAGGTGAGACAAAGGATAGATGACACCACCAGCATATAAATATTCGATGGAATGGAAATGAAGTCCCATGCTTCTTTATAGAGCGTAGGGGAACGATGCGGGAGACCCGCACCGCCTTACTAGGCAAGGTCCTAATGGAGGTGGTTTGCCGTTGCCTTCCTCCGACCGTAATGGGGATGAATGATGATGATGAAGACGACACAACAACACCCAGTCATCTCGAGGCAGGAAAAATCCCTGACCCCGCCGGGAATCGAACCCGGGACCCCGTGCTCGGGAAGCGAGAACGCTACCGCGAGACCACGAGGGCGGACTAAATATTCGATGACTGTATGAAAATGTTGCATTTCACGAGTTGACAACCAGTAGGAAAACTGATGCATTGAGAGCTTATCCGTGAGCTGGTTCTAGTATTAAACTTTAGTAGTTACTCGCAATGTATTAAACAACACGTCCGGAAATTTTCCCACCGCTCGCAGATTGACCTCTGGGTAAGTGGGTAACATCAACTCTTGCCTGCTCTGCACTCACTCGACATACCTTTGTGCCAATGCTATGGGTACAAAACTTAATACTCTCCTCTGACCTAAATTTAATATACGACCACGACCAACATAATCTACCAAACACTGGGTCAATTGCAAAAAATCACAACACAGAATGAGCTTCAGAGCCAAATTTTTAAAAACCAAGCACACAAGTGCCCACAAGAACCCCTGGAATCTCTTATTCAAGCCTGACCAACGACAATACGAGGTTGTCCTTCCACCACATGACTCATCCATCACACTTAGCTCTGAGAAGATGGTCAATTGTTTATGACGTGTATACCAGATGCAGTCCAGGAGGGGGACGTTCCTCCATAATCCAGCAGAGCACATACATGTTCAGTTCCTAAAAATGTATGCACACAGAGCAGTCACCCAACTTTGATGGTGCACGAGTGGAAGCATTCTGCATAATGCAGAATGTGCCCCTTGCTTCTGGCATCAGCTGTTCATCCACCTACCTTTAGGTATCGTAGATTGCCTGACAAAACGGCCAGGCTTCTTGCAAAAATAACATACAGTGCTAGTAACAGGATGTGACTGACCAGCTCTGACTTCACACATGTTTTTTAGAATGCCCAGGTTATTGCTCAGATTTAGTTCCCCCATTCATGGCCACTATAAAGAATATTTACGAATTCCAGCCAAACGTTTGTCTATATCGACGTTGCTCACTGGTTTATCACTAAACAATTTTCTGGACCTGTCCTCTGCTCCCATACCCTACAAGATAATGCCATCGCCAGTTCTTCGTAGATCGTAACACACAATACTAAAATGCAAAGATGCATTTCATTAACACAATGAGGCAAATGGTTATCCTTGCCTTGTACGCAGTATACATGTTGGTCTAGCAAATCTTTCCTCTTACAAGCACCCACGCATTTATTTAACAGCAACTTTCAGAAGTCTCACAACGTATCTGCACCTTCCATTGCTCCCGCAATTATCTTTTGCTAATGGCCTATGGTCAATGGATAAACCTGTTGTAAGACTACTCTTTGATTATCCTGTAACACATTAGCCTGTTGATGTAACCCAACAAACAGCCACAACAACTCAGTTAACTGATCGGTACTATCTACTGAGAAACGTGACACTCTTTCAATAGTAGACATCAGAGGGTTCGGCTACTCTCAAAACAAGCTATCTACTTCCCAAACAGGCTGCAAATTCTTTGTTCATATCTGCCCTCACTAATATTAACTTCAACACCCAGCTCCTCGTCCCACCAACGTAGGACTAACATTTGTTGCTTTCAGGCCACAACCTGGACAGCAGATCTTTACTGACACGGCATATGTCTCGAATTCTACTAGCTAGGAGGCCCAGAAGGGCCTACACTCGGCAAATCTGCCTTCGAGATGGGAAGCAAGTTTCAAACCTGTTACAGCTCGTTGAAGATCACCCAGTAAACTTACACAGATTTCGGAAGCTTGATTTACCTCGCCCATTGACTCGGCGAAAATGTTTACTGGGTCAGTCAAGACAGCACACAGGCTTTGACAAAGTTCAGGTACGCTGCCCTCGACATTTACTTTATGAATGCGTAGCCCGTATTGCAGGCACGATTTTGTGAGGCTACCCACGTTGATGATGTTCGTTGCTGCCAGGGAACTGCACCTGAAGCACACAACAAACACAATAGGACGGTATCCACACGAAAATTAAAAAAAAAATAATATAAATAGTGTAAATATACTACCACCAGTGTGCAATTTTATCCTTACCCAGTGAAATCACAGCCATGATCTGTTACCATTGATAGCTGATAGCAGGGCACAGGGCTGCTAAGTAGAAGGACTGAATTCAACTGAGGATAGAATATTAAGATATTCTTAAATTACCACAAAATAACAGCATTACAAAGCATATCAAGTATCCGAAAATGAGAGTGCTGCTAGAGTGGGTCACGACGAGCTTATTTCACTTAGGAACATATGTCTTTGACACCTAAGTGTATGGCGCTAGGGATCATTGATCAGCGTCGCTGCTGACAAGAGGGTAGGCACACATCATGCCATGTAAGGCGTCTTGGTGGGAGAACTGCAGGGAAAGGACTTCAATGTATTTGTGTCACCAAGGAAAAACGTCAGATTGAAGTTTTTGACCTTTGTTGGCAAATTGTATACTCAACATAGTTGCGGATATTGGTAGGACACACTACAGGTGTACCACCTATTACCGAGACGTGGATGCATTGCTTTTGGTTGTGCAAATGCCTTTCTGATAGGTGTTGCATAGCGGGCAGCACCTGTGCTCACTGGGGAGTCTGGTTCGCCCTGCAAAAGTTTGTCATCAAATGGGCACTGTCTTGTGTTTGTTACTGTGTGGAGCAGACACTGAGTGGAGCGTTATTCTTTGGAGTAAAGGGATGCATATGGGGTTTGGATGAAAATACTCACTGTCACCAATGTGTGTATGTTCGGCGCTTCCCCAGTCCATGCATATTTACCGCCATCCACAGGCCCCTACGGCAGACAGGTTCACTTGGGGTATGATTTTCCTGGCACATTCTCGTGATGGCACAGATGCATTTAAGGTCCATTTCGGAACCCAGTGTATTCACTTTGTGTTACAGGTGCGAAGGCCAAATTGACGAGGTCATCAGTGTTCAGTGCTTAAACTAGGACCTAATGAAGATGCTTTAGTATTCCTGGAAAACACACCCTCAACAAGCTCACAGTATGTTGCATAGGATATGAGTGTAAGCTATTCCACAATTTGACATGTGTTACATAAAGATGATATGCACCCCTACCGATTTCAGAAGGTTCACGCCCTTAACCCAAACGATTTCCCACATCGAACTGCTATTGGTTTTTGCAAAGGTGTGCCATTCAACTGGACTTTCCAAATCGCATACTTTTTCAGGTGTAGCATCTTTTACAAGACAGGCTATGTTCCACAGCCACAACCAACACGTATGGGGATGGGGAAATCTGCCCACACGTAAGATCTAGGCTTTTTATAACTAGAAGTGTAGTAGGCTGACCAGCGGAGTTAGAAAGTCATTGCTTAAATAACATTTTTTTCGTGCATATTGTCAAGTAAGTAATTTTCTTAAATCGGTATCCAAGTAGTATCCATTCCATCCATTTGTACGAACCGAGATAATCAGAAAATGAAATGAAAATGAAGTGAACATTAAGTAAATAGTTTATCAAAACATAATTTTTCCAACTTTTGAACAATTACGTAATAATGGAAACTTTCGATGTAGTATGAATAATATCAGAAACAGAATTACGCAAAAGCCAGTATTCATTCATTTGCTAAGAATAGAGTAACTTTCATAATAAAAAATTGGTAATAAAACTTTACGTAACTTCGACACTGAATTTCACTGTCAAGGCACAGTTTCTAATTTATAGCTTGTGGCATAAGTTATAACTTTTAGTGCAAAGAAATATCAGAGTAACTGCTACGTAAATGACAGTCTTTCGGAATGTGTAAATACAAATCATTGTGTTTGCTACAATTACGGTGAGTAACGTAACAAAAAGTTTTTGTCCACAGCCAGTAAACAATCTTACTTTAATTTATCTATGAAATTTGATATAATATGTTGTATGTGTTCGCTATTTGATTATTATCTGACTACTGTGGCATGTGTGGTGTGAAAAACTTGAAAGTGTGCGTTAGGTACTGTTCCTACATCATGACGCCAATAACTATTCTTACGTAAGACTGCTCACCAGTATAAAGTTCAGTTCCAATTTAATCGTTCTTGTTCCCATGAGAAACTGGTGACCATTGGTTTTTTCATTAATGACATACTTTGAAAACCTTTTTTCCAAATTTTCCACTAGCTACTGTTAATTAAAAATTCGTTTACGAAATAAAAATATGTAAAGTAAACCGCGCTTTGTTTCTAATCGTCATTGCTAAAGTACTGAGCAGTGGCGATTCGGTTATAACTTCATCTATTTCTCTCGGTTTTGCGTTATTCTTCGGAGCAGATACCTTTTCCCCACAGATTAGGGTCTTTAGGTATACAGTCATATAGAAAAGCCTAATTAGTAAGAGAGGTAGGAGGCTTATAAGAGGACAGCACTTCTAGCAACAAACATCTCACCCACAAGAAAGGAAGCAGTCAGCAGCAGCAGCGAGAACGCTGAAGACGTCACATGACGCTACGGGACGGGACATGGCCGCACCTAGGCATAAACCACCCGCAGACAGCAATGGTTTCCACTGTGGGCGCTGCCAACCCCAGTTACCCTATGGTAAGAAGACCCTGTGTAGTCCCACTCAACTCAGCCACCCCTTTGCGTCGCGCCAAGCCAACAGCGAAACTGGACTGCTCCGGCGTCGGCTCCCAGCCCCGACCACAACAGCCTCACCATCATTGACGTACGGTATACTGCCCTCTCCTGGTCGCCCTGTAACTCTGTGTCAAACCTCGCCGGAAACCGACCAATATCATGACCACCATAGCCAACACCATTAAAGCTCTATGCAACCAAGTCACGGTACACCAAAGCCAAATGAAAGAACTGACACACGGCCAGCAATAAAAATACAGGAAAGGCGCTATGGCTCCTGATCAAAGACATAATTCCCGTACAAGAAAGAAGACGATTATAATCATTTATTATAAAACAAAACAGCAAGATTAACATTAAAATGATTATAAAATATGCATACAGATTGTCAATAGCATCTACATGTGCACACATATTCGAAAGAACATGTGAGAAGCTGTAGATAGCATGGCACTACATGTTAGGTATTCTGTCCGTTACAGTCACGTTTTGACTGCAGGAAGAACAAATGCACTCATGCATCTGTTCATACTATTATTGCTGTATTCTTATCCTCCCAGTTCCTATGGAAATGATACTTAGGTGGATGGCGAATGTCTCTGGACTCTCAATCAATACTTGTTCCTGATACTTTGTATTAGGGTTTTCCTTGACAATTACTATCTACCTATAGGCGCCTACATATTGATCTATTTCATCATTTATGTTGCACTCCCCACGGGTCAATCGAACTTGTGAAGTACGTATCCATATATTTGTGTACATTTACCATTCCCAGGTAATTCCGTTGCGCATGAGTACTATAACACTTAGAAGCAAAACAGTTATCTCCAACCGTCACAGCCAGCAATGCCAACTCTCTTTGTGAAGTTCACTTTTTAGGACAACATGAATCAGACCTCGTAAATTAGTGTTCTAATTACTATCGAGTTTTATTTTTCTCAGAGTGTTTTGTGTTCTTGGTGAGGGATACAATTTTGTCTACATCAGTTTGTAAGCGTATTGTGATATTAGTTGTAGAGTATGTTTGCGGGCAGCTGCATCTGTTGAGTCGCGCACGGGACACGGAACTGTTATGTTGTGTTGTGGGTAGCTCTGCATGTGAGAGGCATTGTTAGTGTGGAAGTTGAAGTGTTGCTACAAGTGCTATTACAGTAAAGTGATGAAATATGGAAGTGATTCAGAGGAAAGTGCGTCAAGATGTAATTAAAAATGAGCAGCGCCGCCAATAACATATTTGTGTGTCCTCTCGTTGCGTGGCGCACTGCATCAATCATCCGCGCCGTGTTCGGTCTCCCAGAATCATGTGAATCAGTAAAAATTAGTTACCATAAAAGAGTGCAGTCAAGTGCCAGTGTCTTGTAGCGAGCGCGAGGACGTGCGTTCGGTCATCGCGTTTTCGCATTATCAACAAACAGCCGCGCCGCGATGGTCACACGCACGCTCGTACAAGTGCGAACAGAGAACTGAAAAATAAACTTTAAGAACAGTTTTATATCATTACTAGTGTCAAGGAGGTCTGGTACCAAATAAAATCTGTGTATGCGTGGAGAGCGTAAGAACTTTCGTTCGATTATTCGGCTTTCGCATCATCAACAATCATCCGCGTCGTGTTCGGTTACGCATACGCTCGTCCACGTGATATTGTGGACAGATAATAATACCAGACGTGGCATCAAAACTTATGAATTAGAAAGTAAACAGTGCAACCTGCTATTTTCTTTTATCGTCTCCGAAAATAGCTGTTCATACCAGACGTAGAAGAGTGCTGTGTTTTAACGTTGAGTGGCTCCCCTAAGCCCGCTTGCGTATTTCGATAGATAATTTCAGGCAAGCCAGCTGCAGTGTGGAGCAGAGCACTACGACCGCGGCGGTATTATCAGGTATGTGGTGTGGACAGGGCGCACGGTCACGAAACGACAACTAGTTTAAGGTACCCCACCCATTCGCACTCCCGGGTGTGTTACAAGTTTTGTAATAATTTCACTGAACGAAGACAGAACTAAGAATTGGGATGCTGCAGTTTACACATTAGTCAGACTTTTCTGACATATTTAGACTGGAATGGTACTTACATCGCATGGAATAGCCTGATTTGGATGACGGGAGGCAGATTATCGTCAGCAGCATACAAGAAAGAGTCGACAAATTTTTTGTGGGTGCTACACCAGTTAGATTACATCATGGTCAGACAGAGTTTACGAAATCAGTTACTGGATTGTAAGGCTTACCCAGGAGTAGATATAGGCTCTGATCACAATAAGTAGTGATGAAGAGTAGGCTGAAGTTCAAGACGTTAGTCAGGATCAATCAATACGCAAAGAAGTGGGATACGGAGGTACTAAGGAATGATGAAATACTGCTGAAGTACTCTAAGGCTATGGATACAGCAACAAGGAATAACTCAGTAGGCAGTACAGTTGAAGAGGAATGGACATCTCTAAAAAGTACCATCACAGAAGTTCGGAAGGGAAACATAGATACAAAGAAGGTAACTACGACGAAACAATGGATAACAGAAGAAATAATTAATTTGATCGATGAAATGAGTAAGTACAAAAATATTCCGGGAAACAGGAATAGAGAAATACGTGTCCCTAAGGAATGAAATAAATAGGAAATGCAGGGAAGCTAAGACGAAATGGCTGCAGCAAAAAGAAATGATTGTAGGAAGGACAGACTCAACATACAGGAAAGTCAAAACAACCTTCGATGCCATTAAAAGCAAGCGTGATAACATTAAGAGTTCAACGGCAATTCCACTGTTAAAAGTAGAGGAGAGAGCGGATAGGTGGAAAGGATACATTGAAAGACTCTATGAGGGGCATGATTTGACTGATGTGGCAGAAGAAGAAACAGGAGTCGATTTAGAAGACATAGGGGATCCAGTAATAGAATCAGAATTGAACAGAGCTTTGGAGTACTGAAGATCAAATAAAGCAGTAGGGATAGATAACATTCCATCAGAATTTCTCAAATCTATTCACGTTGGTGTGTAGAATGTATGATTCTGGTGACATACCGTCTGACGTTCGGTAAAATATCATCCACACAGTTCCGATGAGGGCAAGAGCTGACAAGGGGGAGAATTACATCATAATCAGCTTAGCAGCTCACGCATCCAAGTTGCTGACAAGAATAATATCCAGAAGAATGGAAAAAAAATTGAGGATGCGCTAGTTCGCCGTTAGGAAAGGTGAAGGCACGAGAAAGACAATTCTGACTTTGCGGTTAATAATGAAAGCAAGACTAAAGAAAAATCAAGACACGTCCATAGGATGTGTCGACCCGGAAAAAGATGTTCGAACTTCTGAGAAAAGTAAGGGTAAGCTATAAGGAGATACGGGTCATATACAATATGTACAACAGCCAAGAGGGAATAATAAGAGTGGGCGACCAAGATTGAAGTGCTCGTATGGAAAAGGATGTAAGAAGGATGTAGCCTTTCGCCACTACTGTTCAATATGTACATCGAGGAAACAATGATGTAAATAAAATAAAAGTTCAGGAATTGAACTAAAATTCAAGGTGAAAGGATATCAATGATACGATATGCTGATGACATTACTACCTTGAGTGAAACTGGAGAAGAATTACATGATCTGCTGAACGGAATGAACAGTCTAATGAGTAGAGAGTACTGGTTGGGAGTAAATCGAAGAAAGACGAAGGTAATGAGAAGTAATATAAATGAGAACAGCGAGAAACATAACATCAGGATTGATCGTCACGAAGTAGATGAAGTTAAGGATTTCTGCTACATTGGCATTAAAATAACCAATGACGGACAGAGCAAGGAAGACATCAAAAGCAGAATAGCAATGGCAAAAAGGGCATTCCTTGCCAAGAGGAGTCTACTAAAATAAAAAAATCGGCCTTAAATTGAGAAAGAAATTTCTGAGAATGTACGTCTGGAGTACAGCATTGTATGGTAGTGGAACATGGACTGAGGAAAAACCGGAACAGAAGAGAATCGAAGCATTTGAGATGTGGTGATACAGACGAACATTGAAAATTAGGTGAACCGATGAAGTAAGGAATGAGGAGGTTCTGCGCAGAATCGGAGAGGGAAGGAATATATGGAAAACACTGATAAGGAGAAGGGACAGGATGATAGGACATCTGTTAAGACATGAGAGAATGACTTCCATGGTACTAGAGGGAGCTGTAGAGGGCAAAAACTGTAGAGGAAGACAAAGATTAGAATACATCCAGCAAATAACTGAGGACGTAGGTTGCAAGTGCTACTCTGAGATGAAGTGGTTAGCACAGGAGAGGAATTCATGGCGGGCCACATCAAACCAGCCAGAAGAGTGATGACCAGAAAAAGAAAAAAAAAGAGAACACCAGAATACCTGCGCCGGCCGGGGTGGCCGAGCGGTTCTAGGCGCTACAATCTGGAACCGCGAGACCGCTAATGTCGCAGGTTCGAATCCTGCCTCGGGCATGGATGTGTGTGATGACCTTAGGTTAGTTAGGTTTAAGTAGTTCTAAGTTCTAGGGGACTGATGACCCCAGCAGGTAAGTCCCATAGTGCTCAGAGCCATTAGAATACCTGTCGAACGCACACTAACAACATTTATGACTTATTTTTTGATAGGACAACAAGAGGGATCCTGCTTTACAACGTCTATTACGAAGCGCTAGGGCCCACAGTGCTCTCCAATGTTGCCTGGTCGTCGTGGGACGGATTTCGCCCACTGGCTCATTCAGGCGGTAGAATTGCGACATGTATTTGGTATTGCACATCATTGTTAGTTTCCTTGGGAGTGAAGATATCATTATAATTGCTGTTTCCACTGGTTTTAACGATTAATGTTGCCACTGCGATTAAAATCTTGATGTAAATCAGATGTATTCCACCTATAGATGGCAAGAACTGCAGCCAATATGTTTGCCATGATGGCGTGGAATTGAGTGCCGCAGTATGGATCTGTCGGATGGCCAACTGCACTATTGAGACGTTCATGACAATATTCACAATTGTACAGCTGTCTTCCTTCATGGCTGCTACAAGTAGTGGGAGCAGCTAGTTGTTACCCACGCTGGAATGTGCTGACGGCGCCACGTTGTTTCGGCCGATGTTGCAAGGAAGGCACGAGCTCAACGACCCACATCACTCTTCACTAGTAGCAGTCTGGTCGGTGTTGTCCGTTCTGCCACTGGAGGGAAGCTGCATGGCTAGTACGTTAATAGGGCGATCTCTATGATGTCATATACGGTGTTCCCAAAAGCTGTGTATAAGGTGACCAGAGTCATGAAGTGTCCCATTATGGCCTTTTTGCGAGATGATAGCCAGCGATGTCAGTGTCTGCCAGGAGAAACAGATCGGCAGGAGGCAGATACTGCGCTCCCAGTGCTGATGGAAGTTTGGCAGCTCACTATGTATCATCAACTAGGGGTACAGGGGCCCTATGGCAGAAGTACCCTAACATTCACTTCCGTGAAGGGATAGGCGAGGTGGCAGCAGCCCTCAGCGGCCTTCAGACCAGGCAAGCTGTTGCATCGTGGGTAGAAGTTATCTACGTGGGCTGCAGACACTATCACAGGTCCCACTATGGGGCTCTTAGATCCATACTGGTATCTGAACTGTGGAAGTATGGGTATTTCTATCATTCAGTTTATGGCCTGTACGTTGTCATTTGAGAAGACTGCTTGTGCTCTGTTTTTCTAGAACCATCAGAGCTCTGTACTGCGCCGTGGCGTCCGAGCTCATCTCTTCAGGCTTCAGTTTGGAGTTTTCACAGTGACTGTCTGCTGGAAAGCCACTCTTGCATACGACCTATACATTGTTGCTTTATTTTGCGTGGTTGACAGAATCTCGTTATGCTCCCTTCCCTGTGAGGTCACTGCTGCGTCGGCACCTTGGTCGTCCAGTTCAGGTCGCATGTGGCAATATTAGGTCGGTGGAGTGCCCTCCCTACATGCCATTTCTGTTGTTCTTCCTGGTTTGTATTGCATTCTAGAGGGTAACAATTACTGAACTATATGAAAAAAACTAAATCTGTTACAAACTACAATGTGGACACTATTTATTCAATATATAAACGTCGCTACGGACATTCGGATTTAGAATAATTATAATAAACATGTTTTGAACGGCGATCAAAAAATTTTTAAAAAATTTATCTTTTTCAAATTCAGTCTTGATCGCACCACGTATGCTGCAAGAACATAGGTGACCGGGTTCGGTCACATCACATGACCATCATCAGACCTGTCTTACTAGATTGACAATAAAATACGACAAAATGCTTATAAGGATAAAATACAATGAGACTTGTTATACGCATGGCATCATTCGAAGATGGTAGATGGAGCACTCTTCTCAGCTGCTGTGATGTCAGCTGGTGCCAGCAAGTGATGGGTATACGCTTAAATACCTACCTATTCTCCCTCACGTCAACCAATCAGTGTAAAACGGGTTCCCATAATCGTCAAAAAGTAACAAAAACAAAGTACAATAATAACACAAAAATAGTAATGTATAAAATATCTCTCTACAACCATGGATCTACTTATATATTGTATATTATATATTTCATACAATATTTAGGTATTTTCATGGCTGTAAAGAGATATTTTACACAATTATTTTTATGTAATTATTGTACTTTGTTTTTTTTTTTTACGTTTTACGTTTTGGGATTATTGCAAAACCTTCTCTTACCGTTCGGTAGTCGCTCTGCTATCAACGAATATCGCATTGATTATTCCGTGACCGGACATTACACGCCACACAGTCAGGCCCGTTGAAGGTGAAGAGACTTATAGATCACAAAATGGGGATTCTCAGTCCCCAAAATGCTCCAATTTCGCTTATTGACGAACCCATCTAAATGAAGGTGGGCTTCGTCGCTAAACCAAATCATATTCGCATACTAATTCCCATCATGCCACTGGGCCAACTGTGCAGTTTAAATGTCCTAACGCAAGCTGTTCAGAAGCTGTGACGATTCTATTTCATGTAGTTCAATAATTGTCATCCTGTATGTATTGTATAGTAGTCTGAATTGGTTTCAGCTCTGATACCGACCAGGGAACACTTTAACAATTGCTTCATCAGCCTGCAACATTATCCTGTGGCGTAACAGTCCCCTTTCCTTTAGAAAGTTCGCGTGGAATTTTGCTTTTGATGTTCTTGGAACAAATATCACGATTTGTGGCTTCGGCCAAAATACCTTACACACAGCGTCACTGTCTATGCTCTTTATCCATTCAGGAATGCTATTACCCAGTGCTAAAAACTCTGTCTTAATCTACTGTTGTTACTATGCTTCTTCCTTGGTTGGTTGGTTTGTGCAGTATCTTGCAATCGAATTCACTCTACTTTAATGCCCACTGTGTCCACCAACTGAACTGATCTGTCAGTCCCAACGAACGCTTTTAGTGCGGCATGATCCATCACTACTTTGAACATTTGTCTATAGAGAAAACAATGTATGTTGCAAATACCATAGATAAGTGCTAACATGTCCATCTACATTGTGGAATAATTCCACTCCGCTTTAATCAAATGTCTGGATGCGTATCGCATTGGGTGTTCCTTATTGTCTGTCCATCTGAATGCAAAACTGCTCACGATACAGGATAAAATCAAATCGTATTCGAAGTTGGTGAATAATAACATTGTATCTGATGTCAGTGTCTGTTTCAAGGCGTGAAACACAGTCTGACAATCGGCAGATCACTCAATAGTTTTTATTTCGTTAGTAATACGTTCAAGGGCTCTGTAATTTCAATAAATATCTGATAAAGGTCCTACAATAATTTCAAAGAATTGTATGTTATTAGAGTAGTTTCACTGAGTTAAGATAATAAATTATGTTTTAAATTAGTAGATGAGACTATAAATTCATGGAATGTTGTAAACCATGTACGAGATGAATTCGAGACAATATATATATAATATAAATAAATAGAACCAATATACCACCAAGAAACGTTAAGAATAAAATGTATGATAGTCAATAAATTTCCATTATTGTTCCTGTTATTAACCCAACCTGTGAAGTTTGGAGAATAATGAAAAGTATTACTGATATTAAGGGGACACGTTCAATGGATTGAATCTGCTAACATAATGTTATAGCTTTGAGAGGTTAAATCATATGCTTTGAGGCTGAGATCCATAGGAGCAGGAAGACCAGCAAAATTCGCAGCGTTTGACGAGATTGTTCCAAGAACATCCGGAGCAATATTCCCGCCGGATTATTCTAAAGGAAGGTGCAGTGTTACGCCACTAAATGAAATTAGAGGTGGATGTAGAAACTTTTAAAGTGTTTCCTGGATGCTACAAGCACGAGAGTTGAAACCAATGCAGGCTGCTATGTAATATATACAATGCAACACCAACAGAGAAGAAGAACAGAAATGAAATTTAGCATAGGCACTTCACCGATTTAATATTGCAACATGCCACCTGAATTAGATGACCAAGGTGCCAATGCAGCAGGCTGACCTCACAGCGAAGTGAACATCATGTCATTCTGCCAACCACATACAACGAAGTAACAATGTGTAAGTCCTATGCGAGCAGACAGCTGCTTTCATAAATTTACACAGCGCGTTTTTAGGCATCACAAGCAGTTTCTCAAGATTAGATTCAAGGGCTGGTTGTTTCATACAACTATGCATTAGTGTCCATGAAAGTCACAACCAATACTGATGTTGATGGTGGGCGTCGGTTCTGGGTGGTAGGTGAAGAGAAAGTTTTATTTTTATACCTGTCAGGAGGACGATATATATGATTCTTTTAGCGTCACTCTATACACGAAAATCGTGAATAATAATGCAATAAATCTGAAAGAATAGCTCCTGCTAATACGTAGGCGAATCCTTGTTAGAAGCTACCACTGTTGTTGGTATTTGTCACAGTGGATGAAGCACAGAGGAAAAAAGTGAAAGAAAGTTCTTAATATGGAATGTAGTTATAGGGCACCGAACATCGGTACTAGGGTTCACAAGCCCATTCTCAGGTCGTAGCTAATAGGAAGAGTCTATAGATTACATAATACAAATTTATAGCTCACAATTAATGGAACAAAACAAAAAATACTATTAAGTGTTCCTAAGATGGGATAACGAATTGTCACATAAATAATCAGAGAATGCAGTGAATAACATTGGACAATTTCAGTTAAATGTAGGATATGACAATGCAAAGTAACAGCAACAAGAAATACGTTAATGGTAAATGAATCAATTCTTTGTCTTTTTTAAATTAGTTATTAAAACGATTGATTACTCATTTATATCCTTGTTCCTACAAAAGAAAGAGCATTGTAATTCATGTCTATAAACTTTACGATACATCAAATGTTTTTCTTGGTTCTACTGCATTTATCAGCTGTAGAGATTACAATTTTGCTAGCGTCTTTTAGATCCTTGAGCTTCAAGTTTTACTACCGTGTCCACGAAGATATTTTTGCCGTTAAGATAGCACAACGATACGGCTAATCACATATTTCGAAGTATGTCCCGAGTAGCTGTCCTTGCGTGGCACAGTATGAGCGATAAGTGTCCGACGCGCCGTATAAGAGGAGGCCGGTGTGCTCGCTTGTGGCACTTCTAGCAAGGCCCTCAACTTAGAAGCCACTACAGCCATGAAGGCAGCCCTCGTCCTGCTGATCTCTGGCGTGTTGCTTGTAGCGTACTGCACGCCGCTGGCTGCTGCAGACGATGGAGACGAAGTGTTCGAGGATGACGACGAGACTGACAGCTCAGCAGACGACGACTCCAACGGCTGCGGTGATGAGGAGGGTCTAAGTGGAGAGAGCAGGCGGGCAGTCAAAGGTAAGCAGCAGCTCAAGTGGGCAGGCGGTGCACAGGTCTAGCCATCATGACGGCACTATTGGCTTCCCCAGGCAGGCGTTCTGACATTGTGAATGTCTGCAGGCAGCATTCACGTTGTCAGGTTGTGGTGATATTGCAGTTATACGACTAGCACGGTTCTCAATAGGCTAAATATGCTGCTACATTCAGTTACATTTCCCTTTAATATGGATATTATGGCCCATTAAAATAGTTACGCTTGCTAAATATGGACCCATGTTGAAAGGGCATTAGGCTTACATTTGTGTCGTACTGAGGGGCTATCTACTGATCACTATGATACCTCACTTCCATGTAGCTCAACAGCATATCATTTAGAGGCAAGTAACACATAAGCACTAGTCGTCTATGTATCTTGGTACTAAATTTGCGCAACAGATTTCTATGACAATTTGTTGCTGAACATGTACCGATACTAACAAAAATCCACATACCATAAGCAATGCGAAATTATGATGCTGTCTTCAGCCAAGCAAGTACGACATTAATAATAAACTAACAAGCATGTTCTCAATGTTGAGTTCTGAGACATACACTGAACACTTATCACGTATCTGTCCTTTTGGATAATTTGAATAATTGATGGGACATGTTCCTAATATCCGTATTGACTGGGAAAAAGCATCTATTCCGAACAACAAATGAAATAAAAAAATGTAGGATCTGTTATAACCGAAATGTTATTGCTCTACTGCTTCAATACAATAATGGTTGAGAGAATTTTGACAGATACTAAATACAGCAAAGTGGTTAGCGAAATTTCAGGTAATGAAGTAACACATTTTTTAGTTTAGATTGTAATGCTTAATGTAAATGGTTGCCAGTTCATGGTGTGAGCGAAAAATGTTGTATAGTTGTTATTAACTTGGAAAAGTATTTACACAATAGTTACTGCAAGCCAGTCAGGTGGGAATGGGCCCAACACTTACTTGAGCTCAGACGCAAACTCGCAGTTAGCAACATGAACTAAATCTAATCATGAAATCAGTAAGACAAATTGCATTAAGCAATGCACTCGACTCCCAATTGTTTGGCACTCAGTTTTCAAAATAAATAGCTTTGCACAGCCTGCCATAGCGCCTACTGTTCATATTTCTACAATTATAATCGTTCGTAAATATTTTCTGTTAAGCAAAGTATGTCTTTTCAGCATATATCTTTCATTAAATAACCACTGATTAATTTTGCATAACACTGTTATGTATTTTGGAAATGAGAGCAGAAATTGTTGATTACTCAAGGAATTTAAATTTTCTCATTTACAATAATGGAATTACTTTTTCGTTGTCACTGAATATTAATAGTGGTTATTAAGTGATGATTTCGCTGATATTTAACGATCAGATTTAATTATTTTTAAATTTTTATAATTTTCAGTTTTTTAAACAAATTATTAAAATTAAATTAGGTCAGCAGTTTTTGTCTTTTTGTCTTCAATAGTGGCTCTCAGTTTTAATTAATAGTGGCAGATAGGACCCTAGTTGATAACTGTTCAGGCTGTAGCGCTTGTACCACAGTGTTAACTTTAAGTTGGTAATTATTCACAAAATGAAACTACTACATTGGCTAGCCTTGACGTACTTCTAAATATTAAAGTTGTTCTGGCCTTAATTTAGTGAGTGGTTGCTGGTGCTGCATAAAATAATAAACGCCCACAATGCATGGCAACAGGCTTGTCTTGTCCCTTTGCAATACACAGTTTATGGCCCACAGCGCTCTTCTTTCATATTAATTCCAATTCATGCTTTTTGCACTGTTCCCAGTTAACACCATAATTCTGCCTGGCCATAACACATATTTCTTCCAGTTTGGTACCTAACAATGTGCAGCGCTACGTGGTGCTGGCAGCCACTATGCCTGAGCACATCTGTCAGATTCTGCTGCACTGTGAGCATCTGTGCCCAGTGGCAATGATCCCTAACTCAAATACATTCTTTGACAGCTCACTATAGGAAACGGCCCTGACTGGACTAGAGTATTTGCTACGTGTTAGCACATAATTCCTTTCTAGATATTGCATTTGAATTGCATAATCATATTAATTGATAAGAAAATAGTTAGAAAATAGTGTCAAAATGCGTTACATAAAAATTTACTCCAGTTCTCAAAATTACAACATTAATACTGCGAAACTCTCTTGTGTGTTAGACATAGTGTTGGTGTGTTACACACTGTATTCACGTATGTTCCTCTTTGCATTGGTAGATTGTTTTGTGTTCCATGCCTACAGTTCTGTTTCCCACAGAGCTCAGCTACCGTGTGAGTTACATGATTACAAATATAATTGCCAGAGTTTCACTAATGAAAGAAAAGTAAACATTTATGTGTCAATCACTTCTTAAATACGAGTATAAAAAATGCACATAAAATTCAAGCTTAGTGTTTCCACCAGCTGTAGGCAGGTGTTGCTGTAATGACTACTGGAATTTGCTGATGAGACACTTGATCATCAAGTCTGTCCTTTGTTGTTTAGCAGGTGCTCACGCCCGGGCCGGCCACGCGAACCACGCTCGTGCAGGCAGCCGACACGCTGCGAGCAGAGCTGCAAACAGACCCCACGCCAGGTCAGGCGCCGCCCGGAAAGCCGCACACAGCGTGTAGCCGCCGCTGCTGAGGAGGCGCCACACCATGGAGGTGCAGTCTGGAGCTTCTCACTGGCCTGTACTCTACACTGACACGGCAGAAATAAAGCACCACTGCACTTTGCAGCAAACATATGTGTTTATAAGTTTCCTTTAATTTAGATCTATGGTCGCAAGCTTTTTTGTTTACAGATTACCGGTTTCGGTCTTTAATGACCATCGTCAGACCTGCAGCAGAAATGGAAAAAACATTAATACACTCTCAAACTGTCTACAGCTTAAGAACAATACATAGACCATAATGAAAAGTAGTACTGACAAAATATACATTTGTGCACTTTAAATATGAAGAGGCATAACTGTTTCATAAAAACATTGTCCTAATGTACTGCAGCCATAGTGGCATCGTCAAATGTTAAATGGAGAATCAGCACCAGCATCATCAAATACATATAAATAACATCACATGCACTGGTCATGTTGTCAGTAGTACTACTGTTTAAAACAAGCTGCCATACAGTAGCCACAACTTGTTTGTGTTGTAAGATCACCAGATGTCGCTAATGTAGCCATACACTAGTTTTCAATAATTAATTGAAAAAAAGAAAATCAAAGGGGATACAATAGTTGAAGGGGCAAATCGAGTTTAGAATAGAGTATAGCAATATTATTTCTTTAGCAAAATTTAACTGCACGCATTCATAGGCGTCCTGAATCAAACAGGTGGCACTGTTGTGTATATGCATTCTGCAATTGAACTGTGGCCCACCAGACTACAGTGAGTGGAGACTGTGTCTGAGGCAACGCCTGACATGAAAGAGTCAGATACATCCCACTGCACAACACATTAAAGAACAACAAACTGACAATCAAGTATGATGGTACTTATGAAGCCACTAACCTTTATGAACCATCAATATAAGACATTAAATGTTCCAATTAATTAACCCAAGAAGGAAAAGCTTTTTCCTCAATAAATCGCAACACTTCAAATTGTTGCGGTTCATATGATCAATATAATTCCATCTTTAAACTGCCACAAAAGAAAGTGAAAACTAATGGAAAAACTATCCCACACTTATTATGTAACGACAATCAGAGCAGTAATAATTAAACACATAAGAACAATTCACAGATGAACCAGGTGACTAAGGAACCGACAAGCGTAAAAATTACCAATTTGCTGTAAGGTGAAGCAGACAGCTTTGAAGTCTTACAGTCGTCATAATATATATTAAAGCCAGTTTAAGAATTAATGACAAATTACTAGTAGTTAGAACTTCTACTGTCATCATATAAGAACACTTCAAATACAACTTGCCTTGCAGAACGATTTCCAAACCATTTGGAAGGCACAACCGTTAACACTGGCCTCATCGACAGGCACACTCAACTGGTGTAAGTTCATGTAGCATATAGAGGAGCCAGAACTCGGTCACTGGTGAACCAGAAGAGTAAGAGAGTGTAATCATAGTGCAGTACAGTTTCCAACAGGAAATGGGCCAACAACAACTCAATATCTTAGACGACACAACGTCTGGCAGCAAACAGCTCTTCCACAAGAAATGGTGGAGTTGGCAGCAGTGAGGAGGCTGCACAATGCCACATGATACAACATGGCTGCAGCCAGGCATAAACCTCCCACAGACAGCAACGAATTCCACTGCAGGCACTGGCAACACCAGTTCCACTCAATAAGTGTGCCTTCTGCCACGCAGTTCCATTCAACTGTGCTGCCCCTCTGCATTGCATGAAGCCAAAGGCGACACTGCAGTACCCCAGTGCTGACTGCAAGCCCTGACTGTAATAGCCTCACCATTATTGGCACACTGGTGTACTGCGCTATCCCAGTCGTTCCAACAACTATCTGTCAAACCTCGCTGGACATCAACTGACCTCGTGACTAGTGTAGCCTGCTCCATTAAAGCTTTACACATCCAGCCACACTACAGCAAAGGAAAGCCAAACGGAAGAGTCAACAACAGCCAGCACAACATCTCAAACTCTCACATAAAGTCAGAACTGGGGTAGGTAACCAGGATCTCCTTTCTCTAAATACTTGGGCTTGTTGTCTGTCCATCACCCATTTCTTGCATCCCTCAACACGAAGAGAACAGCAGTGTGAGCCTTTCACCTACCACATAAGGTCTGACAAACTTGGGCAACATTTTCTGCTGATGCCTTGAATGCATTGGCTTTGTCCTCAAAAATTTTTGAGAAACGCTTCATCCCCTACTTTAACTGAAGCGATTTGCTTCCCATTCTCCTACCAAGCTTTCCCGTGAGAATCCCGCATTTTATTTTATTTCTTCCAGAGTCGCCTATTCCAGTAGTAGATCCTCGAGCGGCCATAAAATTGTCACTGAAGAATTTAATAAGAATGTTTAGCTTGGCAGGAGTGGTCTTATGGGCTTCATGGTGGGCGGTATCGGAAGCAAAACTTAGACAATTTGGCAACATGTTCCATCACCTCTGGGACCTTGAATGGTAAGCAGTGAGGGATGATTCCAACTTACCATTTATTTTTTCAGTAAAATATGGCCTTCGATATTAAGATGTCTTGGTAATACGTATTATTCCTTGTCAAAGCAGAACCACTTGAAATCTTTTAGACGTGAAGGCTGATACTCACTAAGTAAAGATGTCAGGGTCCAAAACTGAGGAAAATTTTTCTCAAGTTGCTGAATATTAATAGCCTTAGTGAAGTTGTCGACTATGACCAAGACAAATAGGTTTCCGCTTTGGGAATGGGGCAAGGGCCCCAGGTAACCTATACATGATTTATCGATTGGTTGAAACTCGTACTCAGCGACCAGTTTCTGAATGTCCCAGTCCAGATGAAACTACAGGTGATCTCCACTCGAAGACTGATCTCCAGAGAACACATACTTGGATCCTTCGTCCCCCCTGGAACAGAAGCACAAGAAATCCTTGCAGGGAACGATGGGACTCCTGTGTTGCTGCTTGTCAACCTGGGACACCTCACTCACATCACCCACTTGAAACATTTGGCTCAACGCATTGGCAGTTTGGTTTCGCCCCACTTTGATAAGGCGAACATTGAACTATAACATAGAGGTCACTACTGCCCACTGTGTTATTTGGCCTGTGTATCGTGTCTTAACGAACATCCAGCCCTGCACCTGGTTATCGATTTCCAGTCGACAGCGACGATGTTCCAAATAAAAGTTATATTTCTCTCGTGTGAACATAATGGCCAGTGATTATAATTTGGACACTGAGTATCTGGTTTCAACTTGTGACAACGCCCGTGATGTGAACACAAGAGGCCTTCCCTCTCCACCCTGCTCTCGTAATAGGACAACTGCACCTAAAACATCGTAAGTGTTGCTTTGAAAGATAAACGGGCAATCAAAATAAGGAATCCCTGACACTAGTGCTATACTTGGACTCATTTTATTGCTTCAAAGGCAACTTATTGAGGTTCACTCCATACAAATGTTCTACTCATGGTACGTAATGACCTAATAGGAGCTGATATCTGCGTGAACCCCCCCATGAACCATGGACCTTGCAGTTGGTGGGGAGGCTTGCGTGCCTCAGCAATACAGATGGCCGTACCGTAGGTGCAACGACAACGGAGGGGTATCTGTTGAGAGGCCAGACAAACATGTGGTTCCTGAAGAGGGGCAGCAGCCTTTTCAGTAGTTGCAGGGGCAACAGTCTGGATGATTGACTGATCTGGCCATGTAACATTAACCAAAACGGCCTTGCTGTGCTGGTACTGCGAACGGCTGAAAGCAAGGGGAAACTACAGCCGTAATTTTTCCCGAGGACATGCAGCTGCACTGTATGATTAAATGATGATGGCGTCCTCTTGGGTAAAATATTCCAGAGGTAAAATAGTCCCCCATTCGGATATCCGGGCGGGGACTACTCAAGAGGACGTCGTTATCAGGAGAAAGAAAACTGGCGTTCTACGCATCGGAGCGTGGAATGTCTGATCCCTTAATCGGGCAGGTAGGTTAGAAAATTTAAAAAGGGAAATGGATACGTTGAAGTTAGATATAGTGGGAATTAGTGAAGTTCGGTGGCAGGAGGAACAAGACTTTTGGTCAGGTGATTACAGGGTTATAAATACAAAATCAAATAGAGGTAATGCAGGAGTAGGTTTAATAATGAATAAAAAAAATAGGAGTGCGGGTTAGCTACTACAAACAGCATAGTGAACGCATTATTGTGGCCAAGATAGACACAAAGCCCAAGCCTACTACAGTAGTACAAGTTTATATGCCAACTAGCTCTGCAGATGATGAAGAAATTGATGAAATGTATGACGAGATAAAAGAAATTATTCGGGTAGTGAAGGGAGACGAAAATTTAATAGTCATGGGTGACTGGAATTCGTCAGTAGGAAAAGGGAGAGAAGGAAACATAGTAGGTGAATATGGATTGGGGGGAAGAAATGAAAGAGGAAGCCACCTTGTAGAATTTTGCACAGAGCATAACTTAATCATAGCTAACACTTGGTTCAAGAATCATAAAAGAAGGTTGTATACCTGGAAGAATCCTGGAGATACTAAAAGGTATCAGATAGATTATATAATGGTAAGACAGAGATTTAGGAACCAGGTTTTAAATTGTAAGACATTTCCAGGGGCAGATGTGGATTCTGACCACAATCTCTTGGTTATGAACTGCAGATTGAAACTGAAGAAACTGCAAAAAGGTGGGAATTTAAGGAGATGGGACCTGGATAAACTGAAAGAACGAGAGGTTGTAGAGAGTTTCAGGGAGAGCATAAGGGAACAATTGACAGGAATGGGGGAAAGAAATACAGTAGAAGAAGAATGGGTAGCTCTGAGGGATGAAGTAGTGAAAGCAGCAGACGATCAAGTAGGTAAAAAGATGAGGGCTAATAGAAATCCTTGGGTAACAGAAGAAATATTGAATTTAATTGATGAAAGAAGAAAATATAAAAATGCAGTAAATGAAGCAGGCAAAAAGAAATACAAACGTCTCAAAAATGAGATCGACAGGAAGTGCAAAATGGCTAAGCAGGGATGGCTAGAGGACAAATGTAAGGATGTAGAGGCTTGTCTCACTAGGGGTAAGATAGATACTGCCTACAGGAAAATTAAAGAGACCTTTGGAGAGAAGAGAACCACTTGTATGAATATCAAGAGCTGAGATGGCAACCCAGTTCTAAGCAAAGAAGGGAAGGCAGATAGGTGGAAGGAGTATATAGAGGGTTTATACAAGGGCGATGTACTTGAGGACAATATTATGGAAATGGAAGAGGATGTAGATGAAGATGAAATGGGAGATACGATACTGCGTGAAGAGGTTGACAGAGCACTGAAAGACTTGAGTCGAAACAAGGCCCCGGGAGTAGACAACATTCCATTAGAACTACTGACGGCCTTGGGAGAGCCAGTCCTGACAAAACTCTACCATCTGGTGAGCAAAATGTATGAGACAGGTGAAATACCCTCAGACTTCAAGAAGAATATAATAATTCCAATCCCAAAGAAAGCAGGTGTTGACAGATGTGAAAATTACCGAACTATCAGTTTAATAAGTCACAGCTGCAAAATACTAACGCGAATTCTTTACAGACGAATGGAAAAACTGGTAGAAGCGGACCTCGGGGAAGATCAGTTTGGATTCCGTAGAAATGTTGGAACACGTGAGGCAATACTAACCTTACGACTTATCTTAGAAGAAAGATTAAGAAAAGGCAAACCTACGTTTCTAGCATTTGTAGACTTGGAGAAAGCTTTTGACAATGTTGACTGGAATACTCTCTTTCACATTCTAAAGGTGGCAGGGGTAAAATACAGGGAGCGAAAGGCTATTTACAATTTGTACAGAAAGCAGATGGCAGTTATAAGAGTCGAGGGGCATGAAAGGGAATCAGTGGTTGGGAAAGCAGTGAGACAGGGTTGTAGCCTCTCCCCGATGTTATTCAATCTGTATATTGAGCAAGCAGTGAAGGAAACAAAGGAAAAATTCGGGGTAGGCATTAAAATTCATGGAGAAAAGGTAAAAACTTTGAGGTTCGCCGATGACATTGTAATTCTGTCAGAGACAGCAAAGGACTTGGAAGAGCAGTTGAACGGAATGGACAGTGTCTTGAAAAGAGGATATAAGATGAACGTCAACAAAAGCAAAATGAGGATAATGGAATGTAGTCAAATTAAATCGGGTGATGCTGAGGGAATTAGATTAGGAAATGAGACACTTAAAGTAGTAAAGGAGTTTTGCTATTTAGGGAGTAAAATAACTGATGATGGTCGAAGTAGAGAGGATATAAAATGTAGACTGGCAATGGCAAGGAAAGCGTTTCTGAAGAAGAGAAATTTGTTAACATCGAGTATTGATTTAAGTGTCAGGAAGTCGTTTCTGAAAGTATTTGTACGGAGTGTAGCCATGTATGGAAGTGAAACATGGACAATAACTAGTATGGACAAGAAGAGAATAGAAGCTTTCGAAATGTGGTGCTACAGAAGAATGCTGAAGATAAGTTGGGTAGATCACGTAACTAATGAGGAGGTATTGAATAGGATTGGGGAGAGGAGAAGTCTGTGGCACAACTTGACTAGAAGAACTGATCGATAGGTAGGACATGTTCTGAGGCATCAAGGGATCACAAATTTAGCATTGGAGGGCAGCGTGGAGGGTAAAAATCGTAGAGGGAGACCAAGAGACGAATACACCAAGCAGATTCAGAAGGATGTAGGTTGCAGTAGGTACTGGGAGATGAAGAAGCTTGCACAGGATAGAGTAGCATGGAGAGCTGCATCAAACCAGTCTCAGGACTGAAGACCACAACAACAACAACATCTGCGTGAAATTCAGCATGAAATTCAGAAGGAAATTCACTTTTACAACAAAACAGATGGTAGCCATCTTGTCTTTTGGGACTGGAATGAATGAACTGGTTCCAGCCGTTATCGAGGGGTCCCAACTTTCATACTTCATCCCAGGTGAACGTTATTGTGTTAAATTTAGTAGTCAGATCCGCTTCCTTCAGGTGGCTGAATTCCTAGCGGCTGTGGTCTAGACGCTCTGCAGAACTGGCGCTGTAAACAGACGTGAACTTAAAGACCTCCAGACAGAATCCAATAGACGCCATCAAACTGCCGGTCCTCTGGCCGGTACAAAGATGACCCTATTAAACTCAGATAGGTTGTAGGTGGTACATAACGCCGTTGGAGGCTTAGACTCTCCTGGTAGTAGGCCTAGTGTAAATCCTGAACTGTAAAAGGTTTATAATGGCGTAGGTTTCCGCGGCCAGAGTCAGTCGACATAAAAGTTTTCTGGGTTTGGTACCGCGTCATAATGTAGAAACTACTGCTGCTATAGAAAAGTCAACGTTTCGGCCACGATTGCAGGTTTGTCACCCGGAAATCGCGTAAAGCAGTTGCGTTATTCCGTAGGTGGGATAGACTCGAGCACAACATTCTGGTAATAAGCTATGGGTCGAAAACCCTTCTTATGAGTGTTAGAAACCAGAAATATAGGGTCAGTGTAAGGTGAGACAAAGGATAGATGACACAATCAGCATATAAATATTCGATGATTTTATGCAAATGTTGCATTTCACGAGTTGACAACCAGTAGGAAAACTGATGCATTGAGAGCTTATCCGTGAGCTGGTTCTAGTATTAAACTTTAGTAGTTACTCGCAATGTATTAAACAACACGTCCGGAAATTTTCCCACCGCTCGCAGATTGACCTCTGGGTAAGTGGGTAACATCAACTCTTGCCTGCTCTGCACTCACTCGACATACCTTTGTGCCAATGCTATGGGTACAAAACTTAATACTCTCCTCTGACCTAAATTTAATATACGACCACGACCAACATAATCTACCAAACACTAGGTCAATTGCAAAAAATCACAACACAGAATGAGCTTCAGAGCCAAATTTTTAAAAACCAAGAACACAAGTGCCCACAAGAACCCCTGGAATCTCTGATTCAAGCCTGACCAACGACAATACGAGGTTGTCCTTCCACCACATGACTCACCCATCACACTTAGCTCTGAGAAGATGGTCAGTTGTTTATAACGTGTATACCAGGTGCAGTCCAGGAGGGGGACGTTCCTCCATAATCCAGCAGAGCACATACATGTTCAGTTCCTAAAAATGTATGCACACAGAGCAGTCACCCAACTTTGATGGTGCACGAGTGGAAGCATTCTGCATAATGCAGAATGTGCCCCTTGCTTCTGGCATCAGCTGTTCATCCACCTACCTTTAGGTATCGTAGATTGCCTGACAAAACGGCCAGGCTTCTTGCAAAAATAGCATACAGTGCTAGTAACAGGATGTGACTGACCAGCTCTGACTTCACACATGTTTTTTAGAATGCCCAGGTTATTGCTCAGATTTAGTTCCCCCATTCATGGCCACTATAAAGAATATTTACGAATTCCAGCCAAACGTTTGTCTATATCGACATTGTTCACTGGTTTATCACTAAACAATTTTCTGGACCTGTTCTCTGCTCCCATACCCTCCAACATAATGCCATCGCCAGTTCTTCGGAGATCGCAACACACAATACTAAAATGCAAAGATGCATTTCATTAACACAATGAGGCAAATGATTATCCTTGCCTTGTACGCAGTATACATGTTGGTCTAGCAAATCTTTCCTCTTACAAGCACCCACGCATTTATTTAACAGCAACTTTCAGAAGTCTCACAACGTATCTGCACCTTCCATTGCTCCCGCAATTATCTTTTGCAAATGGCCTATGGTCAATGGATAAACCTGTTGTAAGACTACTCTTTGATTATCCTGTAACACATTAGCCTGTTGATGTAACCCAACAAACAGCCACAACACCTCAGTTAACTGATCGGTACTATCTACTGAGAAACGTGACACTCTTTCAAGAGTAGACATCAGAGGGTTCGGCTACTCTCAAAACAAGCTATCTACTTCCCAAACAGGCTGCAAATTCTTTGTTCATATCTGCCTCACTAATATTAACTTCTACACCCAGCTCCTCGTCCCACCAACGTAGGACTAACATTTGTTGCTTTCAGGCCACAACCTCGTCCTGCAAATATTTTCCTTTGGACAGCACTGAAGGATCTTTACTGACACGGCATATGTCTCGAATTCTATTAGCTAGGAGGCCCAGAAGGGCCTACACTCGGCAAATCTCCCTTCGAGATGGGAAGTAAGTTTCAAACCTGTTACAGCGCGTTGAAGATCACCCAGTAAACTTATACAGATTTCGGAAGCTTGATTTACCTCGCCCATTGACTCGGCGAAAATGTTTACTGGGTCAGTCAAGACAGCACACAGACTTTGACAAAGTTCAGGTACGCTGCCCTCGACATTTACTTTACGAATGCGTAGCCCATATTGCAGGCACGATTTTGTGAGGCTACCCACGTTGATGACGTTCGTTGCTGCCAGGGAACTGCACATGAAGCACACAACAAACACAACAGGACGGTATCCACACGAAAATTTAAAAAAAAATAATATAAATAGTGTAAATATACTACCACCAGTGTGCAATTTTATCCTTACCCCGTGAAATCACAGCCATGATCTGTTACCATTGATAGCTGATAGCAGGGCACAGGGCTGCTAAGTAGAAGGACTGAATTCAACTGAGGATAGAATATTAAGATATTCTTAAATTACCACAAAATAACAGCATTACAAACCATATCAAGTTTCCGAAAATGAGAGTGCTGCTAGAGTGGGTCACGACGAGCTTATTTCACTTAGGAACATATGTCTGTGACACCTAAGTGTATGGCGCTAGGGATCATTGATCAGCGTCGCTGCTGACAAGAGGGTAGGCACACATCATGCCATGTAAGGCGTCTTGGTGGGAGAACTGCAGGGAAAGGGTTTCAATGTATTTGTGTCACCAAGGAAAAACGTCAGATTGAATTTTTTGACCTTTGTTGGCAAATTGTATACTCAACATAGTTGCGGATATTGGCAGGACACACTACAGGTGTACCACCTATTACCGAGACGTGAATGCATTGCTTTTGGTTGTGCAAATGCCTTTCTGATAGGTGTTGCATAGCGGGCAGCACCTGTGCTCACTGGGGAGTCTGGTTCGCCCTGCAAAAGTTTGTCATCAAATGGGCACTGTCTTGTGTTTGTTACTGTGTGGAGCAGATACTGAGTGGAGCGTTATTCTTTGGAGTAAAGGGATGCATATGGGGTTTGGATGGAAATACTCACTGTCCCCAATGTGTGTATGTTCGGTGCTTCCCCAGTCCACGCATATTGACCTCCATGCACAGGCCCCTACGGCAGACAGGTTCACTTGGAGTATGATTTTCCTGGCACATTCTCGTGATGGCACAGATGCATTTAAGGCCCATTTCGGAACCCAGTGTATTCACTTTGTGTTACAGGTGCGAAGGCCAAATTGACGAGGTCATCAGTGTTCAGTGCTTAAACTAGGACCTAATGAAGATGCTTTAGTATTCCTGGGAAACACACCCTCAACAAGCTCACAGTATGTTGCATAGGATATGAGTGTAAGCTATTCCACAATTTGACATGTGTTACATAAAGATGATATGCACCCCTACCGATTTCAGAAGCTTCACGCCCTTAACCAAAGCGATTTCCCACATCGAACTGCTAGTGGTTTTTGCAAAGGTGTGCCATTCAACTGGACTTTCCAAATCGCATACTTTTTCAGGTGTAGCATCTTTTACAAGACAGGCTATGTTCCACAGCCACAACCAACTCGTATGGGGATGGGGAAACCTGCCCACACGTAAGATCTATGCTTTTTATAACTAGAAGTGTAGCAGGCTGACCAGCGGAGTTAGAAAGTCATTGCTTAAATAACATTTTTTTCGTGCATATTGTCGAGTAAGTAATTTTCTTAAATCGTTATCCAAGTAGTATCCATTCCATCCATTTGTACGAACCGAGATAAGCAGAAAATGAAATGAAAATGAAGTGAACATTAAGTAAATAGTATATCAAAACATAATTTTTCCAACTTTTGAACAATTACGTAATAATGGAAACTTTCGATGTAGTATGAATAATATCAGAAACAGAATTACGCAAAAGCCAGTATTCATTCATTTGCTAAGAATAGAGTAACTTTCATAATAAAAAATTGGTAATAAAACTTTACGTAACTTCGACACTGAATTTCACTGTCAAAGCACAGTTTCTAATTTATAGCTTGTGGCATAAGTTATAACTTTTAGTGCAAAGAAATATCAGAGTAACTGCTACGTAAATGACAGTCTTTAGGAATGTGTAAATACAAATCATTGTGCTTGCTACAATTACGGTGAGTAACGTAACAAAAAGTTTTTGTCCACAGCCAGTAAACAATCTTACTTTAATTTATCTATGAAATTTGATATAATATGTTGTATGTGTTCGCTATTTGATTATTATCTGACTACTGTGGCATGTGTGGTGTGAAAAACTTGAAAGTGTGCGTTAGGTACTGTTCTTACATCATGACGCCAATAACTATTCTTACGTAAGACTGCTCACCAGTATAAAGTTCAGTTCCAATTTAATTATTCTTATTCCCATGAGGAACTGGTGACCATTGGTTTTTTCATTAATGACATACTTTGAAAACGTTTTTTCCAAATTTTCCACTAGCTACTGTTAATTAAAAATTCGTTTACGATATAAAAATATGTAAAGTAAACCGCGCTTTGTTTCTAATCGTCATTGCTAAAGTACTGAGCAGTGGCGATTCGGTTATAACTTCATCTATTTCTCTCGGTTTTGCGTTATTCTTCGGAGCAGATACCTTTTCCCCACAGATTAGGGTCTTTAGGTATACAGTCATATAGAAAAGCCTAATTAGTAAGAGAGGTAGGAGGCTTATAAGAGGACAGCACTTCTAGCAACAAACATCTCACCCACAAGAAAGGAAGCAGTCAGCAGCAGCAGCGAGAACGCTGAAGACGTCACATGACGCTACGGGACGGGACATGGCCGCACCCAGGCATAAACCACCCGCAGACAGCAATGGTTTCCACTGTGGGCGCTGCCAACCCCAGTTACCCTATGGTAAGAAGACCCTGTGTAGTCCCACTCAACTCAGCCACCCCTCTGCGTCGCGCCAAGCCAACAGCGAAACTGGACTGCTCCGGCGTCGGCTCCCAGCCCCGACCACAACAGCCTCACCATCACTGACGTACGGTATACTGCCCTCTCCTGGTCGCCCTGTAACTCTGTGTCAAACCTCGCCGGAAACCGACCAATATCATGACCACCCTAGCCAACACCATTAAAGCTCTATGCAACCAAGTCACGGTACACCAAAGCCAAATGAAAGAACTGACACACGGCCAGCAATAAAGATACAGGAAAGGCGCTATGGCTCCTGATCAAAGACATAATTCCCGTACAAGAAAGAAGACGATTGTAATCATTTATTATAAAACAAAACAGCAAGATTAACATTAAAATGTTTATAAAATATGCATACAGATTGTCAATAGCATCTGCATGTGCACACATATTCGAAAGAACATGTGAGAAGCTGTAGATAGCATGGCACTACATGTTAGGGATTCTGTCCGTTACAGTCACGTTTTGACTGCAGGAAGAACAAATGCACTCATGCATCTGTTCATACTATTATTGCTGTATTCTTATCCTCCCAGTTCCTATGGAAATGATACTTAGGTGGATGGCGAATGTCTCTGGACTCTCAATCAATACTTGTTCCTGATACTTTGTATTAGGGTTTTCCTTGACAATTACTATCTACCTATAGGCGCCTACATATTGATCTATTTCATCATTTATGTTGCACTCCCCACGGGTCAATCGAACTTGTGAAGTACGTATCCACATATTTGTGTACATTTACCATTCCCAGGTAATTCCGTTGCGCATGAGTACTATAACACTTAGAAGCAAAACAGTTATCTCAAACCGTCACAGCCAGCAATGCCAACTCTCTTTGTGAAGTTCACTTTTTAGGACAACATGAATCAGACCTCGTAAATTAGTGTTCTAATTACTATCGAGTTTTATTTTTCTCAGAGTGTTTTGTGTTCTTGGTGACGGATACAATTTTGTCTACATCAGTTTGTAAGCGTATTGTGATATTGCTGGCTTAGTTGTAGAGTATCTTTGCGGGCAGCTGCATCTGTCGAGTCGCGCACGTTGCACGGAACTGTTATGTTGTGTTGTGGGCAGCTCTGCATGTGAGAGGCATTGTTAGTGTGGAAGTTGAAGTGTTGCTACAAGTGCTATTACAGTAAAGTGATGAAATATGGAAGTGATTCAGAGGAAAGTGCGTCAAGACGTAATTAAAAATGAGCAGCGCCGCCAATAACATATTTGTGTGTCCTCTCGTTGCGTGGCGCACTGCATCAATCATCCGCGCCGTGTTCGGTCTCCCAGAATCATGTGAATCAGTAAAAATTAGTTACCATAAAAGAGTGCAGTCAAGTGCCAGTGTCTTGTAGCGAGCGCGAGGACGTGCGTTCGGTCATCGCGTTTTCGCATTATCAACAAACAGCCGCGCCGCGATGGTCACGCGCACGCTCGTACAAGTGCGACAGAGAACTGAAAAATAAACTTTAAGAACAGTTTTATATCACTACTAGTGTCAAGGAGGTCTGGTACCAAATAAAATCTGTGTATGCGTGGAGAGCGTAAGAACTTTCGCTCGATTATTCGGCTTTCGCATCATCAACAATCATCCGCGTCGTGTTCGGTTACGCATACGCTCGTCCACGCGATATTGTGGACAGATAATAATACCAGACGTGGCATCAAAACTTATGAATTAGAAAGTAAACAGTGCAACCTGCTATTTTCTTTTATCGTCACCGAAAATAGCTGTTCATACCAGACGTAGAAGAGTGCTGTGTTTTAACGTTGAGTGGCTCCCCTAAGCCCGCTTGCGTATTTCGATAGATAATTTCAGGCAAGCCAGCTGCAGTGTGGAGCAGAACACTACGACCGCGGCGGTATTATCAGGTATGTGGTGTGGACAGGGCGCACGGTCACGAAACGACAACCAGTTTAAGGTACCCTACCCATTCGTACTCCCGGGTGTGTTACAAGTTTTGTAATAATTTCACTGAACGAAGACAGAACTAAGAATTGGGATGCTGCAGTTTACACATTTGTCAGACTTTTCTGACATATTTAGACTGGACTGGTACTTACATCGCATGGAATAGCCTGATTTGGATGACGGGAGGCAGATTATCATCAGCAGCATACAAGAAAGAGTCGACAAATTTTTTGTGGGTGCTACACCAGTTAGATTACATCATGGTCAGACAGAGTTTACGAAATCAGTTACTGGATTGTAAGGCTTACCCAGGAGTAGATATAGGCTCTGATCACAATAAGTAGTGATGAAGAGTAGGCTGAAGTTCAAGACGTTAGTCAGGATCAATCAATACGCAAAGAAGTGGGATACGGAGGTACTAAGGAATGATGAAATACGGCTGAAGTTCTCTAAGGCTATGGATACAGCGACAAGGAATAACTCAGTAGGCAGTACAGTTATGCTCCCTTCCCTGTGAGGTCACTCTGCTGCATCGGCACCTTGGTCGTCCAGTTCAGGTCGCATGTGGCAATATTAGGTCGGTGGAGTGCCCTCCCTACATGCCATTTCTGTTGTTCTTCCTGGTTTGTATTGCATTCTAGAGGGTAACAATCACTGAACTATATGAAAAAAACTAAATTTGTTACAAACTACAATGTGGACACTATTTATTCAATATATAAACGTCGCTACGGACATTCGGATTTAGAATAATTATAATAAACATTTTTTGAACAGCGATCAAAAAATTTTAAAAAAATTTTTCTTTTTCAAATTCAGTCTTGATCGCACCACGTATGCTGCAAGAACATAGGTGACCGTGTTCGGTCACATCACATGACCATCATCAGACCTGTCTTACTAGATTGACAATAAAATACGACAAAATGCTTATAAGGATAAAATACAATGAGACTTGTTATACGCATGGCATCATTCGAAGATGGTAGATGGAGCACTCTTCTCAGCTGCTGTGATGTCAGCTGGTGCCAGCAAGTGATGGGTATACGCTTAAATACCTACCTATTCTCCCTCACGTCAACCAATCAGTGTAAAACGGGTTCCCATAATCGTCAAAAAGTAAAAAAACAAAGTACAATAATAACACAAAAATAGTAATGTATAAAATATCTCTCTACAACCATGGATCTACTTATATATTGTATATTATATAATTCATACAATATTTAGGTATTTCCATGGCTGTAAAGAGATATTTTACACATAATTATTTTTATGTGATTATTGTACTTTGTTTTTTTACGTTTTACATTTTGGGATTATTGCAAAACCTTCTCTTACCGTTCGGTAGTCGCTCTGCTATCAACGAATATCGCATTGATTATTCCGTGACCGGACATTACACGCCACACAGTCAGGCCCGTTGAAGGTGAAGAGACTTATAGATCACAAAATGGGGATTCTCAGTCCCCAAAATGCTCCAATTTCGCTTATTGACGAACCCATCTAAATGAAGGTGGGCTTCGTCGCTAAACCAAATCATATTCGCATACTAATTCCCATCATGCCACTGGGCCAACTGTGCAGTTTAAATGTCCTAACGCAAGCTGTTCAGAAGCTGTGACGATTCTATTTCATGTAGTTCAATAATTGTCATCCTGAATTGGTTTCAGCTCTGATACCGACCAGGGAACACTTTAACAATTGCTTCATCAGCCTGCAACATTATCCTGTGGCGTAACAGTCCCCTTTCCTTTAGAAAGTTCGCGTGGAATTTTGCTTTTGATGTTCTTGGAACAAATATCACGATTTGTGGCTTTGGCCAAAATACCTTACACACAGCGTCACTGTCTATGGTCTCTATCCATTCAGGAATGCTATTACCCAGTGCTAAAAACTCTGTCTTAATCTACTGTTGTTACTATGCTTCTTCCTTGGTTGGCTGGTTTGTGCAGTATCTTGCAATCGAATTCACTCTACTTTAATGCCCACTGTGTCCACCAACTGAACTGATCTGTCAGTCCCAACGAACGCTTTTAGTGCGGCATGATCCATCACTACTTTGAACATTTGTCTATAGAGAAAACAATGTATGTTGCAAATACCATAGATAAGTGCTAACATGTCCATCTACATTGTGGAATAATTCCACTCCGCTTTAATCAAATGTCTGGATGCGTATCGCATTGGGTGTTCCTTATTGTCTGTCCATCTGAATGCAAAACTGCTCACGATACAGGATAAAATCAAATCGTATTCGAAGATGGTGAATAATAACATTGTATCTGATGTCAGTGTCTGTTTCAAGGCGTGAAACACAGTCTGACAATCGGCAGATCACTCAATAGTTTTTATTTCGTTAGTAATACGTTCAAGGGCTTTGTAATTTCAATAAATATCTGATAAAGGTCCTACAATAATTTCAAAGAATTGTATGTTATTAGAGTAGTTTCACTGAGTTAAGATAATAAATTATGTTTTAAATTAGTAGATGAGACTATAAATTCATGGATGTTGTACAACCATGTACGAGATGAACCTGAGACAATATATATAATATAAATAAATAAAACTAATATACCACCAAGAAATGTTAAGAATAAAATGTATGATAGACAATAACTCTCCATTATTGTTCCTGTTATTAACCCAACCAGGAAAATCTGGAGAATAATGAAAAGTATTATTGATGTTAAGGGGACACGTTCAGAGGATTGAATCTGCTAACATAATGTTATAGCTTTGAGAGGTTAAACTTTGAGAGGTTAAATCATATGCATTGAGGCTGAGATTCATAGCATCAGGAAGACCAACAAAATTCGCAGCGTTTGACGAGATTGTTCCAAGAACATCCGGAGCAATATTCCTGCCGGATTATTGTAATGGAAGGTGCAGTGTTACGCCATTAAATGAAATTAGAGGTGGATGTAGAAACTTTTAAAGTGTTTCCTGGAAGCTACAAGACGAGAGTTGAAACCAAGGCTAGCTACTATGTAATATATACAATACAACACCAACAGAGACGAACAACAGAAATGAAATTTAGCATAGGCACTTCATCGATTTAATATTGCAACATGCCACCTGAATTAGATGACCAAAGTGCCAATGCAGCAGGCTGACCTCACAGGGAAGTGAACATCATGTCATCCTGCCAACCACATACAACGAAGTAACAATGTGTAAGTCATATGCAAGCAGACAGCTGCTTTCATAAATTTATACAGCGCGTTTTTAGGCATCAGAAGCAGTTTCTCAATATTAGGCTCAAGGGCTGTTTGTTTCATACCACAATGTATGCATTAGCGTCAATGAAAGTCACAACCAATACTGATGTTGATGTTGGGCGTCGGTTCTGGGTGGTAGGTGAAGAGAAAGTTTTATTTTTATACCTGTCAGGAGGACGAAATGATATGATTCTCTTAGCATCACTCTATGTACGAAAATCTTGAATAGTAATGAAATAAATCTGGAAGAATGGCTCCTGCTAATACGTAGGCGAATCCTTGTTAGAAGCTACCACTGTTGTTGGTATTTGTCACAGTGGATGAAGCACTGAGAAAAAAAGTGAAAGAAAGTTCTTAATATGGAATGTAGTTATAGGGCACCAAACATCAGTACCGGGCTTCACAAGCCCATTGTCAGGTCGTAGAGTCAATAGATTACATAATACAAATTTATAGCTCGCAATTAATGGAACAAAACAAAAAAAACTATTAAGTGTTCCTAAAATGGGATAACGAATTGTCACATAAATAATCAGAGAATGCAGTGAATAACATTGGACAATTTCAGTTAAATGTAGAACATGATAATGCAAAGTAAAAACAACAAGTAATACGTTAATTGTGAATGAATCAAATCTTTGTCTTTATTAAATTAGTTATTACAACGATTGATTACTCTTCTATATCCTTGTTCCTACAAGAGAAAGAGGATTGTAATTCATGTCTATAAACTTTAAGATGCATCAAATGTTTTTCTTGGTTCTACTGCATTTATCAGCTGTAGAGATTACAATTTTGCTAGCGTCTTTTAGAACCTTGAGCTTCAAGTTTTACTACCGTGTCCACGAAGATATTTTTGCCGTTAAGATAGCACAACGATACGGCTAATCACATATTTTGAAGTATGTCCCGAGTAGCTGTCCTTGCGTGCCACAGTATGAGCGATAAGTGTCCGACGCGCCGTATAAGAGGAGGCCAGTGTGCTTGCCTGTGGCACTTGTAGCAAGGCCCTCAACTTAGAAGCCACTACAGCCATGAAGGCAGCCCTCGTCCTACTGATCTCTGGTGTGTTGCTTGTAGCGTACTGCACGCCGCTGGCTGCTGCAGACGATGGAGACGAGGTGTTCGAAGATGACGACGAGAATGACAGCTCAGCAGACGACGACTCCAACGGCTGCGGTGATGAGGAGGGTCTAAGTGGAGAGAGCAGGCGGGCAGCCAAAGGTAAGCAGCAGCTCAAGTGGGCAGGCGGCGCACAGGTCTAGCCATCATGACGGCACTATTGGCTTCCCCAGGCAGGCGTTCTGACATTGTGAATGTCTGCAGGCAGCATTCACGTTGTCAGGTTGTGGTGATATTGCAGTTATACGACTAGCACGGTTCTCAATAGGCTAAATATGCTGCTACATTCAGTTACATTTCCCTTTAATATGGATATTATGGCCCATTAAAATAGTTACGCTTGCTAAGTATGGACCCATGTTGAAAGGGCATTAGGCTTACATTTGTGTCATACCGAGGGGCTATCAAAAATCCACATACCATAAGCAATGCGAAATTATGATGCTGTCTTCAGCCAAGCAAGTACGACATTAATAATAAACTAACATGCATGCTCTCAATGTTGAGTGCTGAGACATACACTGAACACTTATCACGTATCTGTCCTTTTGGATAATTGGAATAATTGATGGGACATGTTCCTAATATCCGTATTGACTGGGAAAAAGCATCTATTCGGAACAACAAATGAAATAAAAAAATGTAGGATCTGTTATAACCGAAATGTTATTGCTCTACTGCTTCAATACAATAATGGTTGAGAGAATTTTGACAGATACTAAATACAGCAAAGTGGTTAGCGAAATTTCAGGTAATGAAGTAACACATTTTTTAGTTAGATTGTAATGCTTAATGTAGATGGTTGCCAGTTCATGGTGTGAGCGAAAAATGTTGTATAGTTATTATTAACTTGGAAAAGTATTTACACAATAGTTGCTGCAAGCCAGTCAGGTGGGAATGGGCCCAACACTTACTTGAGCTCAGACGCAAACTCGCAGTTAGCAACATGAACTAAATCTAATCATGAAATCCGTAAGACAAATTGCATTAAGCAATGCACTCGACTCCCAATTGTTTGGCACTCAGTTTTCAAAATAAATAGCTTCGCACAGCCTGCCATAGCGCCTACTGTTAATATTTCTACAATTATAATCGTTCGTAAATATTTTCTGTTAAGCAAAGTATGTCTTTTCAGCATATATCTTTCATTAAATAACCACTGATTAACTTTTGCATAACACTGTTATGTATTTTGGAAATGAGAGCAGAAATTGTTGATTACTCAAGGAATTTAAATTTTCTCATTTACAATAATGGAATTACTTTTTCGTTGTCACTGAATATTAATAGTGGTTTTTAAGTGATGATTTCGCTGATATTTAACGTTCAGATTTAATTATTTTTAAATTTTTATAATTTTCAGTTTTTTAAACAAATTATTAAAATTAAATTAGGTCAACAGTTTTTGTCTTTTTGTCTTCAATAGTGGCTCTCAGTTTTAATTAATAGTGACAGATAGGACCCTAGTTGATAACTGTTCAGGTTTAAGCGCTTGTACCATAGTGTTAACTTTAAGTTGGTAATTATTCACAAAATGAAACTACTACATTGGCTAGCCTTGACATACTTCTAAATATTAAAGTTGTTCTGGCCTTAATTTAGTGAGTGGTTGCTGGTGCTGTATAAAATAATAAACTCCCACAATGCATGGCAACAGGCTTGTCTTGTCCGTTTGCAATACACAGTTTATGGCCCACAGCGCTCTTCTTTCATATTAATTCCAATTCATGCTTTTTGCACTGTTCCCAGTTAACACCATAATTATGCCTGGCCATAACACATATTTCTTCCAGTTTGGTACCTAACAATGTGCAGTGCTACGTGCTGCTGGCAGCCACTATGCCTGAGCACATCTGTCAGACTCTACTGCACTGTGAGCATCTGTGCCCAGTGGCAATGATCCCTAACTCAAATACATTCTTTGACAGCTCACTGTAGGAAACGGCCCTGACTGGACTAGAGTAATTGCTACGTGTTAGCACATAATTCCTTTCTAGATATTGCATTTAAATTGCATAATCATATTAATTGATAAGAAAATAGTTAGAAAATAGTGTCAAAATGCGTTACATAAAAATTTACTCCAGTTCTCAAAATTACAACATTAATACTGCGAAACTCTCTTGTGTGTTAGACATAGTGTTGGTGTGTTACACACTGTATTCACGTATGTTCCTCTTTGCATTGGTAGACTGTTTTGTGTTCCATGCCTACAGTTTTGTTTCCCACAGAGCTCAGCTACCGTGTGAGTT